>NC_141406.1:3487463-13487463 GCF_034619465.1 Leptosomus discolor
TAAAGTCTCGAGGAAGGGAGGGAGGGAGGGAGGGGAGCTGCCAACCTGCCCTGCCCTACCTGTGGGCAGCGAGGATGCCGCTTAAAAGTTGGTCTTGAACCAGTTGCCTCCCTTTTCCTTCTCAATGCAAGCGGGCGCAGCCTGGCTTTGCCTGCGAAGATTGCTTCCCCAGCTGCCATTGCCCCTTTTCAGCTGTTTGCTGGCTGCGGCTGCCAGAGCTGTCACCTCTGCAAGGACTTCTCACCATCCCACGAGGTAGAGCTGGGACTCTTGACAGCTCACACAGGCTCAGCGCTCCCAAGCCTGTCCCAACTGGCAGCACACTCCCCCCCCCCCCCCCCCCCCCAGCCCCATAAGGCTCTCCAACGGCAGGGATTCTGCTCAGTCCCCAGCAATTTTGGTTATTCTTATCCCTGGAAGGCGTCTCAGCTTTTTTTCCACGGGTGCTCATTATTTTTTTTGTGTGTGGTTTGGGGTTGAAAGGATCATCTCCTCCCCTCCTTTCTCATTGTGTACCCTATGGTCTTGCTTCTTGCAGCACTTGGCAAAGCGCAGCAGCAGCAGCTCGAATCTCCCTGTGTTTGCAGAGCTGAGAAGGAAACGGTACGTTGAGGCACAGCTGCCCCCCCGCCCCAAGCAGAAAGCTCGTGGCCTGTGCTATTTGGGACTCAAAAGCTTTGCAGTGAACCTTGGGAGTTACCTGCCTGGGTGGGAAGAGGAGTCCCGAGAGCCTGTGGCTCTCATGCCAACAGAGCCCTGGACCCTTGGGAGTGGAGGATGAGAGCGGCGAGTCCTGTCTCTGCCAGCAGCAGCACCAGCCTCTGGTGGATCCAGCTGAGTGCTGGGCATCATCAATGCTTTCTAATGCTTAGGAAACATCAGAGAATTTATGAATCCCGGCATTACTCCGTTTCTTTAATCAACTCTGCTCGTGTTTTCCTGGCTCTGATTGCTTTCTGAGGTCCTCTTTTCCTCGAAAAGGCCATCCTCTGATGTGTGAACTTGAAAGCAGGCTCCTCCTACACAGCCCCGTCCCTTGGGGACGTTGGCATCTCCGTGGTGCAGTACGTTCCCCTCACCTTTGCGTTGACCTTACAAGCGAGTGCTGGCAGGAAAGCTCTTTGAACCTCCTTTTGCAGAGCTGGAGCACCACACTTAGCAGCTGGCTGTCATCTGACACGCTGTATGTGACCGCGGTGCTGCTTCTTAGCATCAGCTTTTACTCTTTCCAGTGTAGGGAACCTTCTGCTTGAAGCAGAGATGTGGCTTCTAGGAGGTACGGAGGACATTGTGGCCATTCAGAGGCAGACAGGCGGTGGTGGGAGATGGTCTCCTGAGCCCTGTTGCTTGATAACAGTGCAGGAGTCAGAGGAAAGCTCATAACTTGGCCAGTGCCCCTGCTCAAGCAAAGCATCTCTTCTTGGGGAGTTTCTACCTGCTTCCATCTTGTTTAGTCCCTCAACTCTGATATGGGCATGGCAGCTTGTGTACCGGCTTGGAGAGCTGTACTTACCTGTGTTGCCTCTAAAAAATGGGATCTTCTGTTGAAAGCCCCTGGCCTGGAAGCTTTGCAGCAAGGAGAAATGAGGTCCCTGCTCTGCCACCAGCTCCCTGCAAGCTGGGTGTCCCTACCTGGGCAGCCAGTGGTCAAAAGCTGTTGGAAATGCCCGCTGTGGGGAGGACAAACTCCAGCCCTTTTGGACCCCGGTTGGCAGGTTATTTTTAGGTGTGTCATCACCTCCCTTTTTCCCTCCCAACATCCATGAGTGCGTTGCAGCTCCTTCAGGTCAGCTGGTGCCGGCGTTGCTGGCAGATGCAGAAGGATGTGGTGGTTTCTCTTCCTTTTCTGTTGCCTCACGTTCACCTTCTCAACAAACCTGCGGCTGCCACGCTGCGTTGACGGCATCTGTCAGCAAGGTACAAGCGCCTGCTCTTCTGCCTGCCACCGATTGTGAACGCCCAGGGTTGTTGTGATGAGCCTTCCTGAAGGTTTGGGGGGAACAGCAGAAAGAGGAGAACGGGGAGAGCTTACACCTCACCCCGCAGGTGCCCCGCTCAGCGTTCAGCGTTGCCTTTAAGCTGTTCTTGCCCAGCTCTGCCCTCTTTCGCATTTTTAGAGCAGAGCTGTGAAACGCTCAGGCTGTGTGTTTTTGTCGGGTGGTTTAATTTATTTTATTTTGTATTTTATTTTATTGAAGAGGCTTTAAATTGAGAGGGCAGGCAGGGCTGGGGCAGGGGGATGGGGAGCGCTGAAGCAGACACTGAGCCTCAGCAAAGTCCATTTGTTAAATTAGCGAGGTTGCATCGGCAGGGTTCAGCTTCCATCCTGGGCTCTGCCGCTCTTTTTCTCCAGAAATAGAGTAGAAATGTCCTCGTTGAATCCCACCGTGGCTCAGGTAATGCTTGCACCGTGCGATTGCTCCCTGTCCTCCTGTCTTCTGAGAGTTTTCCAAGTGACCTGGAAAGATGTGTGTCCCGCTGCATGAAGTAGCCTCTGAGCTTTAGCCAGCGTTGTAGTTGTGGCAGACTGGGAAAGGGTGACCAAAGGACTGGGCATGCCGGGAGCGAGAAGAAAGCAACCATCGTAGCTTGACTAGCAACCGATTTTGGGGATGGCATGGGCGAATCAAACCGTTATCGGAGTGAATACGCTGAAATATTCTTCTGCTCACGTTGCTTTTACAGTACAATGAGAAAAAGCTGATGTTTTGCTGTTGGTTGTGTCTCTGGAGGGGATGGTGGTGGTCAGGGGAGCACGGCGGTGTGGTGGCTCCCGGCCTGCCTCGCCGATGAGCTGACGTGTGCCTGTTTTCAGTGCTTTGTCGTCTTCTGATCCCTGGCAGACTTCGGATGTGGTGGGGCTGGGCTCTTTGGAGGCTAACCTGCGCTCAGGACGTCTCAGCATCCTTATTGTATTTGAGTCACCAGAACAGGAGCACTTCATTCGAGCTCCCACATTCTTAATGCATTTGCATGCATTTGATCTTCCCTACATGTTTCTCTGTTCTCCTGATGAAAATAATTAATCTGGTTATTTTTTCGAAGTCATCCTGAAGCTTTATAGGGACAAGACTTAAGTAAGGATTCTCTTTAAAGCAGAGCTGTGTTAAAATAGCTGTCTGCCTATAAATATCTCATTGCTTCTATATTTATTCTCTTCCAGCTCAGTGCAGGAGGTTCTACAGTTGAATCTGAGATTTTTTTTTTTTTTTTTTTTGACTGTTGATGTAGTTGGTATCTTAACAGCAAGGCTGCTTTCTCCAAAGGGTGCCCTAGGTACCCCTTCGGGGGGCCCACAAGGCATGGATAGATCTCCCTTTCTGTGTTTACTGCTTTGCCAGTCATACAAATTTCCTCTTGTCTTTGAAACGAGCTGACTCATAAAATCCTAGAGGAGTGGAGATTTGTACCAGGCCCTCCTGTGAGCACTATTTTTAGCATAACTTATTTTTGACCAGAGCTGCACTCTGATCAGGATTTTCAAAAGAGCCCAGGAGAGATAAATCCCCAAATCTCAGCGCTGCTGGAGCTGTGGGTTCCTTTGAAATCCTGACCCGCTGGTGATTACTGCGGTGACTCGGTGGCTCCTAAGCCCTGGTCCTGCAACGTGCTGCATGCGGGGAGAATCGTGGCTTACGAGCGCAAGCTCTGCGAAAGGCTTTGCAAGCGTTGGAGGCTCTCAGTGAAGTCCCTGCAAGGATGGAGATTTCCTGAGGTTTGGGATAGAAGGGTCACGGCTGCGGTCGTTCGTACATCGTGGCGAGCGCCGCCGTGGGAGGGGGTGTATCAGAAGCTGTAGTTTGGGCAGGGTGCGGTCCTTGGAGGTGGGTGTGGTGGGAGGCTGGGGAAGGCTCAAGTGAAGTCCTCTTTTCAGTTGTCCTGATAGAGCCGGTCCTTTCTGCACTGTGCTTGAATGTCTTTTGTCTCCCCCAGGGAAAAAAAAGTTGTAATAATTACAGTAGCATCAAGAAGAAAGCTGTTAGTGAGGTGACATCACAGAATTTGAGAGTGGCCAGAGCCCAGATGGAGCCTCGGCAGGGCTGGCACGTGGCAGCAGGGGAGTAAAGAGCCCTGCGGTGACCAGGGCTGGGCGCAGAGCTCTCCTCTCTGTAAGACAGCAAAAAAGGAGAGAAGCAGCAGCAGCAAAACCTAAAGAATATTAGAGTGGGATTTTTTTGACCTCTCTACTGGTTTTGAACGACCTCTTCAGTCACACATGTCCAACAGCGGTTGCCTTTAAGTCCTCTGAGTCACCAGCTCCCACTCTTTGAGACCAGCAGCTGACTTCAAACCCCCAGCCCTCTTTCGGATTTCAGTCCAAGGCCAACAGTGCTGTTTAAAAAAAAAAAAGTTAGGGGCTTCCTGAAGCCTACGGTGTTCCCCAGGCCAGCTCTGCACCTTCCCCTGTGCCTTGGGAACTGGCTTGGGAATTTTGAGCACTGAGCTGTGGAGTTTTGGAAGGAAATCTGTTCGTGCTTTAACTAAAGAGTGAATCATTGTTGTCTTTAAAGCATGAGAATAAATGCCAGATAATACGCAAGCATCTTCTCCGGGAGGTGCCGATGTGCTCGGCGAGTCCTGGGCCTTTTTCTTTGATCTCGTCGGCTCTAAAATAGATGTGTAACAATAGGTAGATTAAAAAAAAAAAACAACCCACCTCCCCACCCTGTGTTGGACCGGATGGCACACGCTCCTCCATCAGCGAGGACCAGGAAAAAGGCAGGACAGATGCGACTCTGCTTGCGCAACGCCCCGTGGGCAGGCACGGGTGGGAAGGGACCTGCAGGAGAACCGGGAGCTGGCTTTGCACTTGGAGCAGGAGGAAGAGGGGAGCGAATCGGGAGACGACCCAGTCCCTCCCCGTGGCCGAAAGGCGCGCGGATGGCGTTCTGCACGGTGACACCTCCTGCCGCAGGCGCCCACGGGCTGGCGGCGCTGCCCTCCTTCCTTCAGCCCCGCTGCCCGGGTCAGTCCAGGCGTGGGAGCCAGCTCCGTGGGGCTAAATTGCTGTGACGGTCGTACCATAGCAACTGTACCTGTCTGCCTCTGCCAGCTGCGAGCCGGGGAGCTGTTGGAAAATAATCATTGTTTGGGAGGAGCGGGAGGCCAAGGAGCGGCGAAGGGAGGCGGCGAGACAATGCGGTGCCGCTTCCGCCGGCACGGCAGATCTGGGCCGAGCAGGGAAGGGAAAGGCTCCTTTTAACATCAGCCTTTAAAGCAAATCTCTTTAAGGAACTGAATCTCTTGCACGACGTTAAACCTCGCAAAGTAGGATTAAATGCGGCAAAATTAAGAAACCAAACCTGGTTGCAGCACCTGTTTAAAAATGACTTAAGTGGAGGGATATTAAAATTTTAAGACCTGCTGCTGTGCTGGTGATGGAGGATTTAAAAAATAATAATTACGGTTGGGTTTTTTTCCTTTTTTTGCTTGGTTTTCAGAATTGGCTTCTTTCTGTTTAGCATGCAGCCTAATTGCGTAATTACACGATAGACTGGAGTAGAATTTAGTGTGTGTAATACCAGTTATAAAGAAGAGCCCTAATTATGTATATCTTCTCAGGTAAATAATACATCAGGGGCATGGAGTGGCCTAATTACTGTTCTGAAAACCTGCCTAATGACTAATTTACTTGGAATTTCAGAAAGCTTTTGATAAGGTCCCTCATAAGCAACTGTTAAGGAAAATAAATCGAGAAGGGGTAAAATGTTTTGCTACATTTTTAAACAAGCCGTTGAAGCGACGGGAAACAGCCACTGCCTTCTGGTCTTGCCTCTTTAGGAGAGGGAAGGTCCCGTGGCTGCCTGTTGGTCTGGGGCCAAAGCTGTCGCATTTTTGATCCGGCTTCACCCTGAGCGCCAAGGGAGGCTGCTGCTGACTGAGCCATCCACAAAAAAACGGGACTTAGCGCTAGCAGGAGTCTTGTGGGTAAATCCACAGCTGCTTGGAAGAAACCCATCCACGTCCCTGTAGTCTCTGGCACTGGCAGTGTTTGTGATACTGAACATCTTTTGAAGATTTGGTCCGAAATTCAATAAATCCAAAAAGAGATAAACTTTGCTTAGTTTTCTGCACGTGGAAGAGATGGGGAGCAAGGGCAATCCAAAAGCTCAACCAGCTTTTCCAGGGCTGGTTTCTAGGTGGATCTCGTGGGCTTCCTCCGTGTGCTGGAGCTGGGGCCAGCGCTGCCTTTAGTCCAGGGCGTGTGGGAGGCATGGCAGGGAGGCACAGCGCTGAAACGTCAACCAACAGCACGGATAAATGAGTCAGTCCCTGGTTGAGAGATGGGTGCTGAGCTGACGAGGAGGGGTAGGAGATGCGAAGACTTGCAGGTAGGAGAGAGGAGAGTCCTGGCGAAGCCTTTAGCTGGCACAGAGGAATCCTGAACCAGCAGGAGGATGGGGATGAAGGAGGAGAGATGAGGACTGCCTGGTGCAGGCACCGGTTTTAAAAAAAAAAAAAAAAAAAGGAATTAAAACCCACCCCATCATTTGGAAAACGCTCCACCACGTGTATCGCAACGCTCCCCCTCAGCCCTGGACCTCGGGCTCTCTTCCTTCGAGCTCAGCTCTGCCCCGCTGCCTCTCGACATCTCCTGGTGCGGGCAGGTTTGGCAGCTTGGGCTGGCTCACCCCCGCTGCCGCCTCCTGCTTTGCTTTTGGGTCTTTTTCTGGAGATGTATTTCCAACCGGAGGAGCCGAAGAGATGAGGGGGAGGGGAGTAGAAGGAGGGAATTAGCACCGAAGGGTCCTCTTCCGAGCAGCCACGGCGGAGATAAAGCAAGAGGATCTGTGTGTGTAGCCGGCGACATGCTAATTGGCTTTTCTTCCCAGCAAACTTTGCAAATGATGCTCTTTAAGTCGTCGGCGAGATAAACAGTTGCCGTGGCAGGTGTGCCGAAAGCGCCGTCTGGATGTAATTAGACGCGTTTGCGAGAGCATCCTGGAGCCATCGAATGGCGCCGTCCGCGCCGGGCGCATCCCAGGGGGCTCAGGGGGCTCGTTCCCCCTCCTCTGCCCCGGGCAGGCCCGCTTTCAGAAAGCGTTGGTCGCTTCCAGCCGAATCTGGGGGGATGCGAGGTGGGGATTTGGCTGGTGCTGATTTCCTACAGGTCTAGTAGAAGTCAAACCCGAGGGAAAGGTGGTGTTTGTGCTGTAGTGGCAGAAAGGTGGAGAGTTTCTCTGTAGGACACATCGGAGAGTCTCCACGTGGGACAGGGAAGGGATGGTCACCCAGGCTGAACACCACATACCCCATCACCATGGCCCACGGAGCAACATGCCGCTTGTGTGCCTTTCTCTGCCCCCAATTTTCCCATCAAAGAGAAGTCCCGAGGTTCTTCTCCTTCTTGCAAGCCCGGGTCACCCTTCTGCAGGACTTCCAACTTTTCTGCTGGTTTTGCTGTGGGGCTTTTGCTTTCTCATACTGAAGATGCTCAGTTCATGTTGCACGGGGTTGGTTTTTTTTTTTTAAATCACGAGTCCCTCTGCTGCTTTCGTGGATTGATTGAAGTGTTGTATGTCTGTGTGAGGTTGGTAGACAGCAGCTGTGGCTTTGCAGGCAGTGAGCTGGAAAAATGGGAGAGGTGAGGCATTGCAAGGTCGCCTGTATGGGGGAGCAGAGGCTGAAAAGGAACCTGGGGTCCTTGCTCCGTTCCCCAGCATCACTGATGGCTGCTGGGCTCCTGCTGCAGCATCTCTTAGTGCTCGCTCCTGCCTCATCAGGAGAACCTTCTGGTTTGAAAATGCTATTCCTGACTTTTGTGGGCCTTTTACGTAGGGCTGCATTAAAGAACACTCCTGTTTCAGAAGTCTTGTTTCTGAAAGACCCCTGTCTCCTGGGGAGACAGTTTCTTTGAGTCTTAGGAGCCTCCCCACTTTGTTTCACTGTGTTACTTCACTGCCTGGCCAAGCGGTTCATTAAAGCTTCCAGGGAGCGAGTTACAGGTGTTTGGGGAGGAGTACGAAGCTGTATGCTGTCTGTATACCTATATCCAGCTGAAAATGCAGGAGGTGTTTGAACACTCCTGATCCCACGTGAGCCGAGGATACCGGCTCAAACAGCTCTGAAATCTTGTCGTGGTGAGGCTTCCCACAGCTCCCACCCCAAGCAGACAGGGCTGTGCTTCGTTTCAGCGGCGCGGGGGAGGTAACCCACCGCATCCACGAGCGTGGCACGACCGCCAGCTCCTGCCTGGAAGTGCTTGGTGCCAAAAAGAACCGATTTGTGGTGAAACGCTGTGGCTGGGCTCGGACACGTGCCCCACCAGGGCTTGGCTTCCCTTGGTGTGGGTGGCCAAGGAGGGAGCCTGGCTTTAGACCTTTAGCTGCAGGAGGCTCTGTGTAGCGTGGCCAGTCCTCCCCTAGAAAACTGGCCTCAGGGAAGGGGTCCATTGCTTGGAAGCAGCTGGGCTCAGAGAAGACAGTAGCACTTCTCCCGGCAGCAGGAGGCTGGCACTGAAGGACAGGAATCGCATAAAGCGAAACCCCGTTGCGCTGCGGCAGCAGATCAAGAGGCCTCCAAACAGAGAGGATGCTCCTGGGCAAAGACGAGAGGAAGCTGGAAAAACTGATGATCCAGGTAGTAAAGAACAAGGCGCAGACGTGGCTGTCCTCCCGTGTACTGCTGGCTTTCCCAGGGGTTTTGATTTGATTATCCAGCAGGAGCGTTCGGCGCAGGTGAGAAGCTGCTGCGGGAATGAAGGATCAGCTTTGCCGTGGGGCGGGGGCAGGTGGGGACCTGCTTCCCAGCGTCGCTTCATCCATGCAGCCGTGGGCTGGGGGTCTACTGGGACACCTGGTCTGCTTCGAAGTCCCTCCACCCAACATCTCCTGCCCCCACGGCTCCGCCGGAGATGGAGGCGGTGGTGGCTTGCGCTTGGTGCAGCGTGTCAGGAGGCTTGGCTCCTGCCTTGCCCTCCTCTGCATTCAGTTGCTAATTTTCAGAGGTTACCGAGGAGACGTTATTGATGATGATGATGATGATGATGATGATAATGGTAATAGGGGAGATAGGTGGCAGATTTAATTCCTGAACTCTCTAACAGGATTTAAGCTAACAAGAGAGGAGGGCTTTTTTCCTCCCTCTCTCCTTTCCCTTCCTCCTTTCAGATATTTCCTGTGCTGGGGATAACAACACCAAGGAGTGTTAAATTGGCTCTGAATGTCCACCCCTGGCTGTCCACATTCTTGTAACGATTTCATTAGCTTGAATTATCCACGTTATTTTCTTGTAATGGGATTAGCTGTACTGGAGTCAGCTGAAGTCCTGGAGCGGGAGGCGGGAGGGACCTTCTGCTGCGTATTTCATTAACTCTCTCATGCAGGGGGTGGAACTGGCCACGGCTCAGCCCAGGGGCAAAACCATTTGCCAGGGTCCTGCGTTCCTAAAGGAGGAAGAAAGAAAAAGAACCATTATTATTTCCTAACACCCCCCCACCCCCCATAATCAGCAAAGAGGCGCAGAAGCAGAGACTGGTAGGGAGGTAATTTGTTTTGGGAGGGAAGGTCCTATTTGAGGGTGAAGGGGGAAAAAAAAATAATGAAATGAAGACGACCAGTGCAAAGCGATTGAGTGAGTTCTGCTGGGCTGATGTGTGGCTGCAGCCCGCTGCTGGGGAAGAGGTGGTGCAGCAAGGGGAGGGAAGGGAAGGACTTCTGTCTCTCTTGGACTCGGCGTCCCCTGCCCAGAGCCGTATCTGATGAGCGGTTACGCTGCCTGGCTCGTTCGCTTGAGCTCTGTCCTAGGGCTGCCAGCAGTCACAAGGGGGGGATTTAGGCAGTGTCAGGGCTTGGGGATGAGGAGGCAGCGAGAGGAAAGGAGGGGAGAGAGGAGGAGGAGGTGATGGCGGTAGATGGCAACCCACAAGACGGTTGGCAGCCTCGCTAGAGGTTTTCGTCATCGACTTTCCAACGAGGTTATTGCTAGTTTGTTGTTCTCGAAGGGGCACCAGAGAGGGGGGTTTAGGCGTGCCCCATGCGGTGGGATACCCGTACATGTCTGGAGAAACCTAAGGGTGATTTTGTTTGTTTGGTTTCCAAGGTGGTCTGCTCTTCTGGCAGCAGACAGCAGTTGGTCTTTCCAACCATTGCGTGGATTCGTGGTGTCAAATGTGCTTTCCCCTACAGAATTTGGCAACCCAAGAGATCTCGATCAGCTCGTAGCTGAGGGTGCACCAAGATCAAGCGTGATGAACACATCTCTCTGTTTGGGACTTGAAAGTAACGGTTAGGGCTGGACAGGTCTTGGCCTGTCCCAAGCAGCTTGCAGTTTAAATGCTCCCGTTTGAGATTGGGAATGGGATGAGATGGAGGGAACGCTTCCCAGCTGGAGTAATGTTTACTGTGATCTGGAGGTACCTGTCTCATGAACAAGCATGTGCGAACGGCCGTGGGGCAGTGATGGGGCCAGACTTAGACATTGAGGGCTGAGCAAGGGTGGGGAGAGACTTGGAAGCAGGGGGCAGAAATTCAAGCAAAACCCGATGGGAAAAGAGGAGCTGTGAAAAGAATTGGTGGAGTCAGCAGCAGAAGATGGTGCTGGCACTTGTGTGCCTGGCAATACTGAGGTGGAAGCACAGAGGATTTGGGGCTGTGCCTGTAGCAGGAGAGCAGTGATGGAAGGGGGAGGGAGCTGCAGGGTGGGAACTTGGGTGTCGTGCTGGTGGAGGAAGGAAGAGGGTTTCTGGAGACCACCTGTATCCCTGTCCTCCTGGGTCCTCTGGCTGCTTGGCCACGTTGATGAAGGATGTGCAAGCGCCTTCTAGTAAACAGGCAAAGCCAAGTGAGCAGTGTGTTGTCGACCAAACTGGAGTGTGCTCTGTTTAATAGCAATATAATGTCCTATAATTAGCAGACAAAGGACTTGCCTCCCAGCTGGCCTGTGCCAGAAGGATATAATTACAATCCCAAGGAGTGATGTTCCTCTGACCTGCAGCCAGCTTGCTGCCTACATCTTACAGCGTGGAGAAGAAATGTACTTCTCTTCCCTCTGTTCAGCCACGGAAGCAAGGGGGTGGGTGCAGCACCACTGGAAAAGCTTCCAAAGCATCGGGAGAGCGGCTGATACTCGGCAATGCCATCTAGAAGTGCTGGGTGGGAGGGAGGGGTTGTCCCTTCTGGCATCTCTGGGAACATCGTGTGTTCCAGCTGAGCTTGGGAGAGGTGGCTTGTCAAGGGAAAGGTGGTGGCTGTCCTTATTCTGCAGCCGTGTGGATCATGGCTCAGCCAGGGCCAGTACAGGCTTTTGCTGGTTTCCCAGTAAATCTGGATCGGCACGAAACAAAGGTTCTCGTTTAGGAAATATCTTACTTGCGGCATTTGTTTGGGGCTGTCATCCCTTCCAGCCAACGGTGTGGAAACGTGCCAAGCCTGGGAGAGCAAGCCCAGGCGTGAGGGTGGGTTTTGCCAGCCTGGCTGGCAGGCTGCCCATGGCACACGGGGAGCACAGGCAGAGGGAAGGCAGGAGAGCCCCATCCTCCAGACCCATCCCGCACCCCTGCAGGTGCTCTGCCCTCCCCTCCCAGCCCTGACCCCCGCTCGGGATTTTTGAGGACGTCTGTTTGTTGTGAGTGGGTGGGGAAGGAAGCCAGGAGGTGACAGAGCAGCGAAGTGCATGGCAGTTCACTGGGGGCTTTGCCAACCTGCCACCTCTGTGGCAAAGTTCCTCCTCTTTGCTTTTGTGTGTGTCCCCCCCCGTCCCCCCAAACTGCCTATATTAATTGTGAGCAGCTTCATGCGGAGGTCGGTTATACAAGGCATTTGGTTTTGCCCCACGCCTTGGCTGCACTCGTTACGGTGCCACCAAGAACCGTGGGGGGGCCTTGCTAGAAATCCAGTCCCAGGCCAGGCAGGTGGCTCTGGTGGGGACAGGCCTCACCAGAGAGGAGGTTATAGTCTTCTGTGAAGTTAAGCCGGGCTGACGGCAAACAAGTCCACGTCTCAAGAAGGAAAGGGCTTTGCTCCTGCAACCGCCACGTCCTTCAGTGCTTGTGCTGTGGCTGAGCCCTGGTGCAGGGGCTGGGGAGCACGTGGAGAAGCCGTGGATGCTGGTGGGTACAGATCCAGAAACCGCTCAGGTTTCACACTCCCGCTAACTCCGGGGACCTCCCTGTAAACCGGCGTGCTCGGGGTGAGGAGCCTGGCATGTTGCTGTGCCCTGTGCCAGCAGTGGGGTTTGGTGCCAGCGCTTTCTGATCTCTGTCCAGTTGGCCACGGAGAGAGGAGAGAGAGATGGGGAGAGACATCAGCTCCAAGAGGAACCCCCACCCTGGGGCACGTGCTGCGTTTTCACGCCGTTTGCACCCATGGGAGCGGCGTGCTGGAAGGGGAGGGAGGTGGCAGCGACACCGGGTCTGAGTTGCTGTGAGGCCCCCACCTCCACAGCCATCCTCACCCCTGCGTGTTTTAAAGCAGCTCGGTGGGATCTTACGGGCGAGCTGCACTTTAGCAGCCCGTATCAAAGCTGCGGGTTTTTTTCCCTTCCCTGTCGTTTTGCTCAGGTTTTGCCCGAGTGATGAGCCTCATCCCTTTTCCTTCTGCCATCCCTGCTCCTGTGGCTTTGCCCATGGCAGCCGCGGTGCGATCTGTGCATGGTCAGCTGGAAGGCTGCAGCGTTGATGCAGCCAGTGTGGGAGCCAACACGGCGGCACCTGGCTTCCCTGGGTACCAGGAGCCCGGCATGGTTGGGGGGTAATTGGGCTCCCTCCCGCCTCTGTGTCTCTCCCCCCAAATCCGGAGGAAATAATTGGAAAAGAGAGGTGTGAGTCTCTGCCTGGCGCTAGAGAGGAGAACATTAAAGGCCCGAGCTCTCCACTTCATTCGCAGCTCCTGGGATGGTAATTGCTGTGTTGTGGTTTCTAATTAGCACCGCAGTAGGGGGGAGGGTGTTTTACTCCGCAGCCCTGGTGGGGTCAGCCCTGTCTCTGCCGTGCCCCTCGGCTTTCCTCGCTCCCCTGCTTTGCCTGTTCCCCGTCGGGAGCTGTGCTGCAGCCTTCTCTGCTGGACCCATCTCTCTGGGAGCTGCTGGTGGGTACCACTGTCCTTCCTCCCGCCATCCATCTGCTCAGGGAGATGCTCAGGGCAAGCCCTGCTCTGGATCAGGTCCCCACCGCCTCCACGTGTCTCCCAGCGAGGGTAGCTCAGGCCAGTCTGAGCTGGGGAGGAAGGGAGAGCCAGCTTCTGCCACCTCTGCCCAGGCTGATGTGGGTCACCGTGGCTTCCCCTGGGACCCTGAGGGTCTGTAGCTGTCCTGCTCCTGCTGGGCACCTCCTTGCCCATCCTGCGCCTTGGGTCTCGGTGTCAAAGGGAGGCACGTGGTGGTTTAGTGCACAGAGTGAGGGCTGTCTGAGACCTCTCCCCTTTTAGCAAATAGTCTGCTCCCCCCAGGCAATGCCGCTGATGTTTTCCACAGAGCGATAGACTGGAGCCAGCGCTCCCCTGCCTCTGCCGGCCACCGGCTCTCCTTCCTAGCTAGGTGGTCATCTCCTTGGGCCAGGAGCGTTCTCATTACCTCCCCCTTAACCCGTTGGAGATCCTACAGGGATGCTGCAAGCGAGAGGAGCCACCTGCCGAGCTCCCAGGGGCCCCCATCACCCGCACCCCTTTGCAGGAGGACCCTCCTGCTGCTGGAAACAACGCGGTGCTCCTGCTGCTCCCAGAGCCAAGCATCCCCCCCCCCCCCCCCCCCCCGCCTTCTCCGCCGGCCGAGGCTGCTCCCTCGCCTCCGCTCGGGCTTGTTTATTTGTTTGCGTAGCACCAGCTCGAAGTGGGCAGAAGGAAGAGAGGGAGAGAAAAGCACCAAGGAGGAGACGTGCAGATTCATTTTGAGGCTTCATAATGGTGCATTTACACACCACGTTGCCTAAGGAAATTGGGTAGATGAATGCCTGGTCATGCTGCCAGTGCACCAGGTTAACTCCCAGGATTTAGCTTATATCATTTCACAAGAGCGTTTATGGCCTTTACTGTGTTTATTCCCAGGTGCTCTTTGGCACTGCTGCATCCCAGGCTCCTTTTGTGTATGCACGCGTGTGTGTAGATTTTCAAATAAAATAACACATCTATTCAGACCCGGTCCACATTAAATATTTATTGCCTGCCGTTTGTGCATATGTGTTTGATAAATGGGCGTAAGGGGAGGGGAGGAGAAGGGGAAGCGGGAGCTCGGATGCAGGGAAAGCGTCGGCTTTGTCCTGGAATTTCTCCAGGGGATGGCACTGGTGAGGGGTGTCTGGTGAGCGCTGCCTTTGGGTCTGTTTTCAAGCTTTTTTGGGGCAAGGTCCAGGCTGGTGGGATGGCTGCGTGCTTTGGTGCTCAAGCAACAAGTTCCTTCTCTAGGGACGGGCATGCCATGACGAGGTTTCCCCTGGGTGGTGGCCAAGCACTAATGTGGCTAGCCCTACCCCGCACCCTCCAGCTAAACAGGAACCCCCTCATCTCCCTCTTCCTGACTTTTCCTCACGCTGGCACTCCAAAACTTGTCTGAAATGCTGCTGGGTCTGGGGCTTGTTGTGCAGGACTTGGGTCTGCTGAATTCACCTGTTTGCCTTTACACCTTCAGCAAGCTTAAAAAAACCCTCAGTTTATTCCACCCCATGGAAGAGGCTGCAGAATGGGAAATGCAGGTACCCAAATAAAGTGTTAGAGCAAGGAAATCCAGTCTTAAAAACGTTGCCCCGCATCGGTGGAGCAGCGGGATGGCACCTTTGTGAACGCGGTGCCTACAACAGGCTCTGGGGGTGGAGGAGCTATTCTGGAGAGAGAATATGTCCTTGCAGGGCTGTGCTCTGGCTCATGCCTGTATCCTGTCCGCTCCAGCCCTTCTTCAGAGGTGCAAATAAATCTGTTTCGATGTTAGCAGCCCTGCCTCCTGGAGAAGCTCTTTGCCCACCCCAAACAGGGCATGGCATGCAGGCTGGGTCCTTGGTTAGTGCAGGTCTCCTAAAGGGAGGAGAAGCTTAGCACTTAAAGAAGTTTTTTGCTTTGTTAAGGTTTGAGACTGGAAAAGATGGCACTTGAAATCCAAGCTGAGTTTTCAGCTGTTACTGGGTGCTTTGGACATGGGGCTCCCAGGGAAGCAGAGTGGCCGCAGGGCGCCACTCGCCTTAGTCCTCAGCAGCGGCAAGCCTGCAGCGTGGGTCTGCAGCTGGGAGTGCTGTGGTCTGTGATAAAATGATGGTTCTTCCCTTGATCTCACAGTGCCTTTGCTTTTCCCTCTCTAATCCACAGCACCTTTGGAGAGCTGAAGACTGTCCGGCTGCCCAAGAAAATGGCAGGAACGGGATCCCACCGGGGCTTTGGGTTTGTGGATTTCCTCACCAAGCAGGATGCCAAGGTGAGATGTAGTCCTCCCCCTCTGGCACCTTCCCAGCTTGGTCTCGGAGCAGAAGGGGAGGAATGGAGCCTGGAGGCTCTGTCCCACTGAGGCTTAGCCCAGATTTGGGGCAGGCTGTTACCGTTCGCCAGCAAAGCTGCACTGAGGCTGAAACCCCCCTGTCTTGGTTTGAAAAGACAGGTGTCTGCGGAGGAAGGCAGGAGCCTCCCTTGAAATGGAAAATGCAACCCCCTTCCCTCCAAACTATTATAATTTTGAAATTAACGGGCCTTCAGGCAAAGATATGGGGAATAGGAATAACAGTTCTTTACATATATATATATATATAACACAAGGCAGGGAAAAACAAACAAGCCACTGGTTTACACTGACAGAGTCAGGAATACAACCTGACCCCCTGTTAGGGTGGCAGTAGCAGTCTGATAAGATGCTGGCTGCAGTCCTCCTGAAGTGATGGGTGTAGTTCTGTGGAAGCAGCGATCAGGTAAAAGGGTCTGGTCTTCCTCCGAAGGTCCAGCGGTAGGTAGGTAGCTCTTGTCCTCTGGAACTCCAGTGGGGGGAAAAACTCCTCTGGGAATCCAGTGGCAGAAGGCTGCTAGGGTGTTGGAGATCTCAGTTTTTATTTGGCCTGGACTGCTTGGCTCCTTCCCCCCGGGCGGAGCATCTCACCATGGGATGGGGAGTCGTGAGGCAGTTCCTTGATGGGCCATGAACAGGAGATAGTCCAGGAGGGAGTTACCGATGGGTCAGGCGATAAGGCATTGTTGTGCCCAGTAACAGGAGATAGTCCAGAGGGGGGAGGCAGGGAGCACCGCCCCGCCTGGCCTCAACAGCTCCTGAAGATGGTGATAGAATACTTTTTTTTTCCTTTTGGCACATTTTACACTGTAACCCAGGACACCCCTTGTGGGCAACCCCTGGAGGTTACACGACAGAAACTGCAACCTGTGCCCCGTAACGGACATAAGTACGGTGCAACTGGTAAAATGGCTAAAAACTCTTGTAATATAGAAAGACAGGGGATTATTTGGCAGGTTTGTCAGAAGCGAGGTGAGAAGGGATGGTTTTGACCCGTTAACACATCAGAAAACTTGAATACGTGTCCCACGTCCACCACCGCCTTGGTTTTAGGGGACTTTTGGATATTGTGGCTGTTTACTGATTTGTAAACTGCGCAAAGCCCACGTTCCTCAGTTCCTCTGTGTGTTTTGAGATGCCCTGTGAGCAGCCTGACCCTGGTGTTTGTCAGAAAGCGAGTGTAACAGAAGAACAGTAGTTGTGAATTGGTCAAAAGGTTGGGTAAGCAGAGAAAGGTCTGTGCCTGCTTTGCCTTGCTGAACACAAGAACAAAGATCAAGTTCTGTAATACAGTCATTGTCTTGGTCCAAAGAGGGAATCTAGCTGTGCTGGTCTGCGCTGGCTGCTTGACAGCAGTATGGAAAATGTCAGCAGCAGGCAGCGGTGCCTGGGAAACACCTTTCTCAGCACCAAGAACTGAGCCCCTGAAGCCTGCAGGCTGAAAGCGTATTTTGCTTTAACCAAAAAAATGCAGACCCCATCAGTCCAATATCTTGACGTTTTTGCAATCTATATGCGCTTTGTGCTGCAAAATATTCCATAGTATTTTAAGCCAGGATAGATTGCTGTTCAAAATGCTCTTTTTTTTTAAAGCTTTCCTACATGTTTTACGTTCCATATTTGCAGAAGAAACAAGGGAGTTGTAGCCTGTCTGATAGCATTTTGTTCTTACCCATTGCCAGAGCTGGACCAGGCATGGTCTGTCATGCACTGGGCAGAAGAGGGTCCTCAGCCCTGCTGTAAGCTGCTGTGTGGGCGCTCCCAGCACCAGAGCAGGGTGGGTTTCGCCCCTGCTGCTGGCTCCTGGCTGTTCGCACAGTATCTGGAAGAGGAACGGTTGTGGGCACAAGCCGAGGGATGTTATTGCTGAAGGGAAGGGCCGTGTGGCTCTGCTGACTCCCTGAGACTCCAAATTTTCAAGACCGCGAGCGGACACGAAGGAGAGAGTCGGGGGGAGCAAGTGCAGCCTGTGTTTATGTTTTTAGACAGGATTCATTGATCTGCGATCACAAGGGACTATTAGATCATCCGTTCCAGTCTGACCTCTGGTATAACACAGTACATAGAGTTTCTTTCTTAGTCCTGTATTGATCCTAATTCAAACTTCCTTCCGCTCAGCATTCATCCTCCCCTTGGGGGCCAGCTCGCTGGGCAGCGTGGGGTGCAGCGAGCCCCTCAGGAGCGCGGTTCCTCTCCCTGCATGGTGAGCTGTGCCTCTGGCTCTGCTCAACACCAGCTCTGGGCAGCTTTGCCTTAACCTCTGCTTCACTCCAGAGTCTTCCAGGCTTTGTTCCTGGGTTTTGAATTAATCTTTTCCTAAGGAAACTGGAAGCATTTGATGGAAAGGTGCGTACAGGGACCTGGCTGGTCCTTCACTGCCGCTCAGCTGCCGGTTTGGGTGTGAACGAGACAGGACCCACTTTTCTGCTTGGTTTCTGGAGGAAACGGGTCACAGGCTCAGGGTCTGCCTCCCGTCCTTCTTGATCCGCTTGGGGACCTGGTGGCTGCTTCCAGCTGCACTGGACTGACGGAGGTCGCAGCGGTCGGAAACCCCTCCGTGAGCGCTGGCAGCGAGCTGGAGGGGAGAGAGCCGGGCAGGGTGCTTGTTTGCTTGGGCCACCGCTCCCGGAGCTCGCAGAGGCCACAGGAGGCGAGCGTGCAGGGAGCGAGATGCCCTGTGGAAGATCGCTTGGGGGGGTTTTTCTTCTTTTCCAGCAAACCAGCTCGTCTTCCTTTTTCTTTTTTTTTTTTTTTTCTTTTTTTTTCCCCCTGCCCTCATCTCTTTGAGGGATTTAATTGTCTCACAAGTGGCACATCAAGTACACTCCATTGGCCGTCTGGAAAAGGATGCGCTGTGTATTGATGAATAGGATCCTGAATATTGTAAACACAGACATAATTGGCTTAGAGTTTATTGCTAAGTGAAATGAGAGAGGAGGGGAGCGGGACTGGAGACCTCTGAGCTGAATAGCTGTGACTATCAGTGACGTTTTTGCTCAGAAAGGTAATCTGGAAATCGCTTGTAAGTGTCTTATAAAACATGATGGTTTTGTAATAGCGTAGTTAGGGTGGCTTTGTTGGGCATTTAAAGCCTGTGACCTCCCGTGTTTGTCTTTTTCTCTGAGCAATCGTGGCCGCTGCGGGAGCTCGTGCAGAGATTTTTCCAAAGGCAGGACAGAGGTGCGGGGCTCCCCCTCCGAACTCCCCAACGCTGTGCCTGCAGACCAGTCAGACCAGTTTTGTCCCCTCGGCCTCCCCCCGATGCTCTGCCACCCGCTCGAGGAGAGCCAGCCTTGCTGAAAGGTGCTGCCACGGGAGGGCTGAGCGCCCAAGCCGCACTCATCAGGCAGCGGGGCGCCTTTGCCTGCGGGGGGGGGGGGGGGGTGACGTTCAGACAGGACACAGGATGCTGCTGGTAGTGGCAGTGTCTTCTCCTCACCATCTCCTGGTCCTTCAGAGCCCCAGTCTCACGCCTGGCTTTCCCGCGGTGACATCTGCAGCCAGGGCTGTCTCTTGGGACGTTGGATGGCTCCCAGGGTGATGGATGGACTGTGGCTGGGAGTGTTACACCACCATCAGATGGGATTAGCAGCCCCCTGTCTTCTGTGTCGCAAGCATTTAACAGATCACGGCACACACGTGCGAAGCCAGGCAACGGGGAGGAACCCATGTCAGAGACAGCAACGGGAGGGACAAAGCAATATTCACAAAGAGGGTTTGTATGCCTGCTGATCGAGCCTCTGGTTTTAAATCTCCAGCACCAGCTGACCCCTAGCTGGGAGTGCAGGGAAGTTAGGGGATGAGAAGGGGAACTTTGATCCGTCGGCAATAACAAATTAACTCTGGTTAAGGAAGCATTAACCGATTGGTGTGTTTCCTGACGTTCCCTGTGCAGAACTGTTGTCGGATTGTTTTTATTTTTGAACTATTAACTGGAAGCCAAGTTTCCACTTTTCTCCCATGTTGATATAAAAATACATCTGGTCTCCAAATAGAAATTGCCCATGCGGGAAAGACAGTCAACCCTTTAAAAATGCACGTGCATGGAAGGAAAAATCCTTGTGTGCAGCTGGCATCACAGAGAGCATCCTCAGCTGGGACCGGTTCTTGCGAGGGAGGGAAATTTATCAATCTCCTGATGTTGTTGACCCTTTGTCCCTCTAATGACTCCAGCCCAGAGGCTCTTCGGCTTGAGGATTTAATAGGGCGAGAGGGAATCTATAGGCAGAGCAGCTCTGTCCTCCAAATTAATATGGCATTTAGGGATGGAGCTGTAGCATCAGGGGTGACAGACACCGTGGTCCAGTCTCTTGATCTCTGCCTTTCCAACACGCCGGCGCAGCAGGCTGTGCTCCCAAGCAGTGTGTGTCTTGTCCCAGCAGCCTGGGTTTCACGGGAGTTTTATCGGCCACCCTTCATTTTGAAATTCTCTTTCTGAATCCCGCAAACATTTTTAAGCTGCTGTTCCAGCCTCTCCCCTTCCTCTCTCTGCTCTTCCCTGCTCTGTTCGCCTCTCCATCCGCCGCCTGGGCTCTAGCCCTGCCCAAGCTGGACTCAGAGCTGGTGATGAAATCCTGCTGCACCGAGCCATGATGTTAAGTTCAAACCAAACTCTGCAAAATCCTACTCAGCAGGGTTCAGAAATGGTGGTTTGAAGCATACTTGGCATCTGGTTTTCTAGGGGGAGGAGGCCGTAGGGTTTTCCTGCAACCCCTAAAGCATTTGGAAAGCAAGAGAGACCTGTGAGGAAGTTTGCCAGCACTCTTCAGCTTTCAGTGTTACCTGGCAGTAGGTGTATTACCAAATGCAGCAGCTTTAATGAAATCCTTTTTTGGGGCATTTAATAGTGAGCCTTGTGTGGTGGAGGCTCCCCTTTTCTTAAGGGTGTAGGATGATGGGAAGCTGTGGCAATCAGAAGTTCTTTTCCGGCGAGTCTCTCTCGTCTGAGCAGGCGCCACATCCCTCTTTATCCCTAGTTCAGATACAGCTAAACACACCTCTGGCCATTCGATGCTTTGGTCTTCAAAGGAGGTGTTGTAGGAAGGCAGACACTCGGGAGGAGGAGCCGCACCCTGAGAACAGCTCCTGCCTCCAGCCCCACTTTCTTTGAGAGCCAGCTTGCTTGTCCTCATTTCATATTTCTCGTGTAACTAAAATACATTTTTTTCCCCTACCTGTCTTTTCATTTGGAATAGCAGCAGTGCCAAATTTCCTCCTCCTCTCGCTGGAAGATTTCCAGCAATGTGGATATATGGGGATGGCATTTCATCCCTTTGTCTTGTAAATCATCGGTGGTTTCTCTTGGTTTCCCCCGAAAAAGTCTTAATTCCTCTCAGAGCAATGAAGAGCTACGTTTTATTTTTTAGCTCATTTCCAAAGGAAGTGACATTCACGTGTTTTCACCCGAAATGCTCTGCTTCTCTTCTGCAGCCCCGGCTCCGGGAGCCCATCTGGCAGACGGGGCCGTGGGGAGCACGGGTCCCAGCACACCCTTTCCTGCGTGGGCTGGAGCAGTGATGGGCTGAAGAGATCCCTGTGCTCTTGGCATCCCGAGCTTTGCTTTGTCCTGGGTGTGAAACACCTCGTTTTGGGATTGCATTTGGCTGGGAAGGGCCGATGTCACCAGGCTGCTGACAGATGCGCGTCTCCCGGCGGGTTTCTTGCATGCAACGCAACTTGATGGCAGCATCTGCCTTCCCTCTTGCTCCATGACCTTTCCCAGTGCTGCCTGCAAAACGAGAAGGTGCCTCATCCCAGACTGGGCTGCGTGTGCTTGGTGGGGCGTGGAAGCAACCCTGCAACGAGGAGGACGTGGCAGAGCAAGCGGCTCGGAGGATGGGAGCCCACCAAGCTCTGCAGGTTGTACCACTCGCCATGATGGTGGACACATTCAGCATGGTCTGCCCTCCTCCATGACCTGCTGCAGAGTGCAGGGAGGTTGCTGGCACTGCGTACTGTCTTCCAACCTTCCTCTTCCTTGTGCTGCGGGAAGTGAGAAATTAAAAAGTATAAATTAACAAATGAGACCCGGCGATTAGAGCTGCAGTTGTTTGCCAGGCTCTGGAAATGGCTCTTTGTGCCAACGTAAACAGCCATCACAACTCCCTACTGCCACCTCCCCCCGAGTGTTTATTTAAGCCAGCACATTGCTCTGCTAATTGGATACCATTCCAAGTGAAAATAGGCCTTTAAAACAACAGCAGCGGCAAATAAAAACAGCTGTAGCGGCAGAAACACCAGCCAGGCCTGCAGCCCTTCGGAGGGGAAGGCGCCCCCCCCCCCCCTAAAAAAAGGAAGGGCACTGCCCTGCCGGGGTCAGCCCTGGGGAGCTGGTGAATGTGGAAGGTGGGAAGCTCAGCGGTGCTCCGTGCAGGTGGAGCTGGTGCTCCTCGTTTCTCTTTTTTTTTGTAATGAATGAGAATTGTATGAGTGAAAGGGAGTGGGAAGGAGGGAAAAATGCAAGTTATTGAGTGCTGGTCACTGGAAATGGGGGGGGGGGTTGAGTTTTGTAGCCCGGTGGCTCAGGCAGGGTGAGGAACGGTCATGGGCAGCCAAAGCCTCTTGCAGGAAGAGCCCCTCTGCCCAGGGGTGTGACGTTTGGGGACAACCACAGGGGGTCAAAATTGCCGTTTAGCAAATGGCTCGGAGGAGAGGGCTGGGCTTCTCCAGGACAACTTTGGTGCTGTTTTGAGGGCCTCCAGATGGGAGGGCATGTCCCTGATGGACAGCAGGATGTGTTTCTGTGGTCCTGTAACTGCTGTATTTGTTCCAGGGATGCGAGTTTCCAGAGTTTATAACCTGATTTAATCCCAGCCTTAGCTGGGGTTTTTAAAAGAGCGTTTAGGGCTCCTTTTCTCGACCCCTGTGCCCAGCCATGTGTTGCGTTGCTGTGGAGCACTTTGTGGGCCCCTAGGGATGAAAAGGTTTGCCCAGCGTGTTTGTGCATTTGCATTACGGGCCCAATCTTGCTCCGTCCTGAATTTCCTTGAAAGTCTGGGGGAAATAAAGACAAAGTCAACCTTCCCTGGATCGAGTCGCTGGTTCCTGAATGCCTCTGCGGGTTGCCTACAGGCGTAGAAAGCCGACTGAGCTACTGTGCTGGTCGACATCAGCCAGAGATTGTAACTGTACTGGTGTTACTAAGCAGGCTCTAACAATGAGGAAACCTCTGGATTTCCATAACACAGCAAACCACCATAGGCAAAAGGAGAAGGGGGCTTCTGCGTTGGCTCCTGGCTCTGCCACATTTGCTGCCACCATCACCAAACGGTTGGTGAGAGGAAGGCGAGCTTGAGCTTCTTCAGACTTGTTGCCCCTGCGCAGAGAGCAACCTCCGTACTCCCACTTGAGCTGCGCTTCACTGCGGGCCAGCGGAGAGAACAGGCTGGGTGCAGGGCTTGCTCTGCCCGTGCTGACCCAGCACTGCTGCCTGTGAGCCCCCTGGTTTGCAGTTGACCCACCTAGTGCTACCCCGAGTCTTGACGGCCTTTCCAGGCCGCAGCTTTCCTGGCTCGGCGGTGGTCCCAGGGTGATGCAAGGCTGCAGCCAGCCTTGAGCTGCTTGCTCTGCTGGATTTCAGCCTGCTCCCTAGCGAGCAGCAGCAGCCTGCAGGAGTGGCGACGGGCATTCGCTCTGCTGCAGGTACGTAGAAGATACATGATTGAGTCCAAGCCACTGATGGAGACGAATCCTGACCCATCGGAGCAAAGTGCTCCAAGGAGGATGTTCTCTGGTGGCCTTTTAGATTCAAGGCGGAGGGAGGGACATCTTGGCTTTTCCCTCAGGTGAACCTGGTTTTATTGTCTCCCTTATGGTTTTGTTGGGGTTTTTTTTTTTTTCCTCTTCATTCTGCAGAAAGCGTTCAACGCCCTGTGCCACAGCACACATTTGTACGGCCGGAGGCTGGTCCTGGAGTGGGCAGACACGGAGGAGACGGTGGAGGCCCTGAGACGGAAAACAGCAGAGCATTTCCACGGTAACGTAGCAGCAGCCTTCTGGCCTGTCGGTACAGCCCCGGCTGGCCCCGTCCCATCTGGCACACGCCGCCAGCTCACGCCAGCCCTTTCCCCTCTGCTGCTGGCTTGCTGGAGCTGGCAGGTAGATGCTGAAGCCTGCAAGTGCAGGGGGAAGCAGGAGGCATCCAGGCCACAGGCTTTGTCTGACAGCTCTCTGTGTGCGTGTGAGCCGGTTAACTCTCCGCGTGCTGGCACGGCCGAGGCACCTCGGTGCCACCTGCAGTGCTTCTGCTCCGTCCGCCTGCACCCCAGGATGCTCTGTAGCTGGGGGCAGGCTCTGTGCACGGAGAACACGGATGAAAAAGGACAAATAATTTGGGCATCGGTTGAGATGAGGAGAGGGCTGTTTGGATCAGGTTCCCAAGAATGACAGCTCCGCAGATAACAGCACTGCAGGCTCCTATTGACAGCCATCGACAGGCACAAATGCATTGCTTGGCAAATATTTATGTAGGAGGGGCTCCCCTGGGCTGGAGGGCTAAGCTGGAGATCAATGCTCTTCCTCCTGCATCCCCTCCCCGCCTCCCCTCTCCATCGCACACATGCCCATCGCCCAGGGGGTTGGCATAAGCGGTTCTGGGGCTGCACGTCGCAATCCCCGGCGATGGAAGAGCAGCAAGCCTCCCTTATTTAGCAAGCCTGACTCCAGCAGGACCTGGCCTCTTGTTCATGAAATAAGTGTGCAGTGCTGGTTATTACAGGCTGGGGAAGCTGCAGTTTGGTGGTGGAAGGGCTGAGGGTGGAGCAAAGAGGGATGTGCCGGGAGCCACAGGCTGATTTCCAACGGCGTGCCAAAAAGGAGACCAAAAGGAGCACAGCAGTGTCTAGATGTATGTAATAGCCTGGGCGTAGAGCTGTGCTGCTGGGGGCATGTGCGAGGCAGCAGGGAGGACAGGCACTGCTGGGGATGGATGTGCCTCCAGTGCTGGAGGGGGGGACGTGTCATACTTGGCCACAGTAACGTGAGTCTCCACCTGGGTGCAGAAGGCAGCAGGTGTGATGTTTCATGCGCCTCATTTTATACTCAGGATCTCCTTTCTCCCTTTCTACTCTGCTCGGGCTAGGGGGAAAAAATAGTCTTGGCTTTGTGGTAGCTGCAGACTTGCAGCAGATGCTGGCTGCTGCCTGCGAGCTCTGTGGCTTCCCTGTTTCCCTCCAGCTCGGCTTCCTTCCCGATTTTTGTCTGCATTTGCTCCAGCCCACTTGTCCGGGCTCTTCCTTACCGAGGTGGGGACTGGTGGGGAGCAGCAGAAGAGTGTTTTCGCTTCCCAACAGGGATGCAGCCTTGGAGCTGCGATGGCTCCAGAGCCTTGGCTGAAAAACAGGAGCAAGGTTATCACTCCCCATCTTTAGAGACTGAAGATGTGAAGGCAGCAGGCATCACTGCGCTCCAGCCCATCTCGAGGGGAGAGGAATAACATCCCATGACTTCAGCCCTGTCTGATGCAGACGCGTGTCCTCCGCCGCAAAACTGCCGGTAGCTAATCCGGCGGCAGAGCGGGGTCTGCCAGAAGCGGCTCTCCATAACAAAACCAGTCTGGGGCGCAAGAGTGGGCACTGGGAGCTGGCTGGTGCCTGGGACCAGGTCTCAGCCTCTCCACGCTGCGCTGGCAGGCTGGAGTTTCACAGGTGGGATTTTATTTCTTTGGGAAGTGCCCTCAAGGTGGGCTTGCCATGGGGTTTCTGGCGGTGATGCCCAGTGGCCCCGAGGAGGGGAGGAAGCCAAGCCCTCTCCCTTTTGCTGTGGGTGTGCAGAAAGTGACGGTGATGAACTGGGGGAAGCTGCAGCTACCCCGCTGCCTTCAGCCCCCGTGGGGATGCTCCTCTGCTCCCCAGGGTAGCTGGAGGCTGATTTTCCCACATGGAGCCGGGGTGGAGGGGATACAGAGCGCACACAGCCTTGCCGCCTCGAATCCTCCCCGCTCCTTCAGCCTACCAAACAGCCGGGCTGAGACTGCCACATCTCGATTCACTGGTGTTGCAGACTGGATTCTGTCAACCAGAAACCAAGCTCGAGTTTTCTTACTGGTACCCATTTGCCCCCACTTTCTCCTCCACAAGGCGCAGGAGCAGCTCGGACATCCCTGCACTGTTCATGGATGTCCCTGTGAGTTTTCCTCTCCCACCTCAGTGTGGGTGACTTGTGAGGGTCTTCCCACAGCTTTGCAGGCTGCAGTGATCAGGCTCCTCTGGTCCCTTTTCTCCAGGTAGGAAAGGACCGAGCTGGGAATGGGAGAGCAAAGGTAATTTTGAGTCTTCAAGGCTCAGGAAAGAGTCAAGACCGAGGTCCCTGGTGTTTTCAGCTGCTCTTCGCCACCAAAAGCTGTTGCTGCTGCTGTCCTCACGTTGCTCCCCAAGGCAAGCCCAGCCAGCAGCGTCTGAAAAGCAGGACGTGGAGGCAGGTGCCTTCAAAAGGCACAGTGCGGTGGATGGGATGGGTCTTATCCCACCATCCAGCTCAGCTTATTCCTCGTTTCCTGCCCTGAATTTCTTTGCAGCGTTGAGAATTGCCATCCCATGGGAGAGTCTTTTTCTTCTTTTTCTTTCTCTGGAAGTCATCTGTGAGCCTTTTGGACCTGGAGACCTCCAACGCCACAAGCTACCCGTGCTGTTTGGAGAGGCTGGTCTTGCTGTAGTGGCGTCACGTGTTTGTGTCGAGCCGCGCTGGCAGTGCTGTGCCATCAGTACAGGGTGACATGTGGCCTCTGCTGCTCCTGGCCCTTCACCTGGTTATTCCGCAGAAGTAAAAGCAACCAGGGAGCGTGCGGAGGACTTTGCACATACAGAAGAGGTGAAAGTGAAAGCGGGGCAAAGGACTGAGAGCGCCCATCTTACAGGGCTTTCAGATGCGTTTCTCCCAAGTTTTATGCAGTTGGAATTTAAGTATTTTGAAAAGCTCCTTCTTTTTCCTCTTCCATTTGCTCTTCTCTATGCAGTTTTTGGTTTGCTGTGGGCACAGCAACGATGCACAGATGTTGCCACAGTTAGCCCGTGGTGGTTCTGTGTGTAGGAGGGGCTGCAAAGTGGTGACAGAGGGTGAGATTGCCACAAGCCTGGGGGTTGTTATCACGCAGGTCCAGTGGGACAACACGATGACCTGCGCTCCCCCGCATTTGATGGTGAGTTTGACTCAAGCAATGAGCTCGTCCTGCTCTGTCTTGCTGCCATCGCAGCGGATTTCTCCAGCTTTGAAAGAGCCACCTTGATCTTTCAGGCTGCTGTCTTGAGTAGCAGCGGCCAAAACCCCTCACCCAGGCACTCCAGTGTCAGCCCTGTCGTTTTTGTCTTAGCAAGGCAATACTTTGTAAAGTCTAGACCTGGGCAGCAAGAGACACGTCCTACCACTGACTTCTCTCTGCTACAATTATGCACCTTATTTCTAGACCCCATTTATAGAGATTTGGCTTCCAGTTCCCAGGTCTCTCTGCTGTTATTTGTTAGGTTAAGGAGAGGTCTGGTCTCCTAAATCTTTTCTCCGTGTAGGCGTTTGTCATGGCAATCAAGCCACTTCTGAGCCATCTTTTCAATAGGTCTAATAGATGCAATAAAATGGAATAGGCTTCCTTCCCATTTTGTGTAGTTTTCAGGTCATTCCTTATGGCTTGTTCGGAGTCTTTGTAATGTTCCAGGGGAAAGCGAGGACCCCAGAAGTGGTGACTGGCTGCCAGAGATGGTTTCAGTAACGCTGTCAGGAGTGAAGCCACAGCCCACCCCTGATGGCTTGGACTGCGGCGCTACCCCCCACGCTTGCTCTCCTGCCTCCGAGCGCAGTCTGTAAAGGTTTAAGTCTTTTTGCTCGTTTCTGAGTGTACCTTCTCTTCGTCCTGAGGGAGGAGGGTGTTGGGGAAAAAAACCCACTTTCTTTGAGTTTTAATGCCTTATTAATCTGTGGGACCTGCTGCTGCAAGGTGGCGGGAGAGCCTGGCCAGCTACAGGGGAGGATTTGGGGCTGCTGTGGATAAAGAGATGGGAAGATGGTAAGGAGAAGCCACAGAAAGGTCAGCCAATGGTTGGCCTTGGGGCCTCTAATCCAGCCCATGCTGAGGAGCAGGCTTGTGGCAAACGCTGCGTCAGGTCAGCGAGGGATGCACAAACCCTGCCACCAGCAGCATCTTGGCCCTCATTTGGGGAGGAAGATCCCCCCCTTTGGAAAACAAGGATCACTGACATCTTTGAAACCAGCAGGGAGAATCTTCCTGGCTCCGTTGAATCGGTGACAAAGGCATCCTGACGCCCTGCAGCTGAACCTGCCCACCCTGGGGCGAGGGGCAGTCCTGCGCCCTGCGCCGGAGGGAGCAGTCTGGGCTCTGGGTCACCCCCAGAACTGCAGCCCACAAAAGGTCTGTGAACAGCTCGATCCCCCTTTCCTTCCCTCGCTTGCCCGTCACGGGCCAGCGGTTGCCGGTGCGGCTCCATCCCAGCCAGCCTTGCTGGGGGAAGGTTTGCGGTGATGCCCTCAGCGTGCGCGCGCTCCCTCTCTCCCGGGAGCTCGCCGTCCGTGCAGGGAAGGTACTTGCTCCCAATCCAGCTAAATTACTATTGACTTGTGTTCTCTGCGCTTCACAAACATTGCGCTCAGCCGTCACCAGCGGGGCTGGCGGTATCCTGCCAGGGCTAACTTGGGAAGCCAGCTGTGCTGGGCCTTTTTTTCCTGCTCTTTCCCATCGATCAAAGAATTAAATTGACAGATGGGGAATTTTGCACGAGACGCGGGAAGGGGAAGGAGTGACTTGTGGGGTTGGTTGTTTGGTTTTTTTTTTATAGGAAGGATGGGGTGGAAAGAGGGGATGCAGAGACTGCGGGGCGGGTGAATGAGAGAGACGTGCGAGGAGGGGGTCTGGCTTGTATTTGGGTTGTAAGAGCGCTGCCAGCGAGGCCCCTGGTCTCAGCAGAGGGCTGTGGGTGGGTGAGAAGCAGCGGAGCCCCACTGGGGCCAGCCCTTGCTTATTGACAGTTGTTTGCTCAAGCGGAGGGTTTGCAGGGGAAGGCATGCTCCACTCTGGACCCCATCCTTGTGCCCTCCCTGGCGGGGTGGGAAGAGTCTTCCCTATCCACATCACCTTTCCCAAGATGCTCCTCTTTTAGCCGCAGCCCCCCAAGCTGCTCCTTTTACCTCTCAGCTGCATTACAGACCTGCCGCGCTCCCCCTCACCTCCCAGCATTTTGGACTCTGGGTTTTTTCTCCTTTCTTCTTCCTTTTTTTTTTTTCTTTTTAGATTTTTTTTTTTTTTTTAGAGAGCATCTGTAACTAATGCAAACACATGCCGTAGCCGGAGAGTAAAACCCTGCAGGATTAGCGTGGCATCCGCAACCCTGCCACGTTCTAATCCCGTGGTAATCCCCCTCTCGGCCCACCCTCGCCGGCTTTGGCTATTGTTTAAAGGAAGCAAATGGGATCGTTAGCAGGCAAACCTTAACCAGCTTGGAGCAGCAGAACGGAAGTCGAACCAATTCACTTCCCCACCCTCCTGGGGTTGGTTTTTCCCCTTTTCCTCCTTGTTAGGTGGATGGGGGGGGGGGGAGTGCTCCCAGCACTCCCCAGCAGCGCTGTGGCTGAGCCGGTGAATCTGGAGTACGTGGTGTTTGCCCTGCCAGCCCCCTGCCCACACCACAGCAAGTCCCCTGGGTGCACACAGCGTGGGGTGCTCCCTTAGCACCCTGCATCCAGCATCCCTTCTGCCGTCCAACCCCCAGCGTCGCCTCCATGAGGGCTCTCCCTGTGGGGCATGTCGGGGTCTGGTGTGGAAGGGATGGCGGGTGGGGGACAAACTCTTCCCTGCTGTGGATTTGGGAGCTGAGTCCTTGTTCGATGGTATTTCCAAGCCCCAAGCTTGAGGCTGTTGTGGGGAGTGGGAGCTGGGAGGGCAGAGTAAGGGGGAGGGAGAACCGCTGAGTTGGCACCTTCCTCTGGGGTGGGTTGTCTCTTGTGCCTTTGGATGGTTGAACCGGGAAAAGCCACTGGAGGGTCCCGGGGTGGCACCTTGCGGCCCCCCTCGACTCCCCGGAGCTTGACAAGGTGGGCATTGGGAGGGAAGTGGGGATCATCAGCACCCCTGTCCCCCTGGCCCCATTCCCGCAGTCCCCGGTGGGGAGGGAGGCGGGTTCTGGCTCTCTGTCAAGGAATTAATTGAAAAATAAAATCATTAGATGGGAACTCCAGAAATGCAAAATTGTTGGGAGTTGGGGGGGAGGCGGAGGGGGGGGGGATGTGAGCTTTTGTCAGGTTAATTTCTTCTGTATTGATGTTTTGTGACATTTACTTGTTGTTTATCTCCCGCAGCAGCTGTAATACTAAAAGAAAATGCACAGCTTGTTCCATTTATTTATTTTACACCTTTTCTTTAGTCCTATGGTATGTTTGTTTGTTTGAGAAACCCAGCGAGGCTTTTGATGTCTGAAAGCAGGATTTAAACAGCTGTTCTCCATGTGCTGCTTGCAAGCGAGAGCCGCTGGCTGGGGAGTGAGCGGGGGGGAGAGGGGGCTGCGCCGCGGCTCCTGCCGAGAGGGCACTTCTTGCCCGGCGGAGAAAAAGCAGCACCAACATCAGCCTCAGCACAGGGACCAAATGCCTTTGTCACCCCTGGCACTGGGCCCTGATGCGGGGTTGGGGTACTCACTTGGATGCTGGCAGCCCCCCGGGGGGGGGGTTTCTCGTTCCTCCCGCAGGCTGTGGCATCCGTGGGGAGGGATGCGTGCACGGTGCTGCGCCCCACAGCAGTTTCGGGAACGTGGTGATGCTGGGGGGGTGTCACCGGACAGGGCTGTTGGTGTGGGGCAGGAGAAGCAAAGCAGGGTGAAGCCAGCCTCTTGCCTTCACCCGCTGCCAGCCACGGTGGGAGATGCAGGCTGGGCTGCGGGGCCAGGCAGCGATCTGGTGTCTCGGCAAGGATGTGGCTGGGTCTGTGTCGCGCCAAGAGCCTTCTTGAACGCAGGCTGGTGTCTTAAATTGGTCTCGCAACCGCTCGTGGACAGGGGATGGGGAAATTGGGGTCTATGGGAAGGGTCAGCACCGCCAACGAGCCTGTTGGGACGCTGGGGCCGTTTGCTTCCAGCAAAGCCTGTGAACCAAAGCATGGGTGGTAGGTACGGGGTCACACCTCCGGCTGTGGTGTCCTGCCAGGGCCGGGCTGGTGAGGAGACATAAGGGGTAGTTATGGGGCTTTGCCTGGGAGGGGCGTGATGGGGGCTGGAGGTAGCAGGAGAGGAGCTGGAGGCGGTTGTGTGTAGGCCCAGGCTGTAATCTTTGCTTTTCTTCTTCCCCCACATCCCCTTCGCTACCACCTGGGCCTGGACAGACTCCCCGAAGAAGAAAAAACGATCAGAGGTTTTGAATGAAATCTTGGAGCATCTGGAAGAGGAGGAGAGCAACAAGGACGAGGCCATCTAGGAGCTGCCTGCCAGCTGGTGAGGTGGGTACCGGGGCAGCGGGGCTGGGGCAGGGCACAGCTGGCCCTAAAGGTCGAAATGCCTTGGGCTGCCGCGGGGTCGGCAGCGCCAGGAGGAGGAGAAGGAGGCCTCGCGAAGGCTCAGCAGCCTCCGAGCTGGGGCTCCCACCCGCTGCCTCTCCTCCCTGTCAGCCCGCAGGCTCGTAGCCGTGGTGTTAGGGGGTCCAGATTTGGGCTCGGTTTAGTGAGCCCGTGCGCTGCGTGTGTTTCCGTGTGCTCCCCAGCGTGTTTGCTTTCCTACGAGGGAAGCCAGCAGAATTGCTGCTGCAGCAGAAATCGCTGTTGAGTCGCGAATTGGCCCTCGCTGTGGCTGGGGGAGAACAGATGGGCTGCCAAAAAAAAAAAAAAAAAGCCCTTGTTGGGAGACCAACCTGCAGCTGCCAGCCCAAAACAGATAGTTTGGCAAAGGTCTTTTCCTTGCTAGCACCCATGGGCTCCACAGCTTCCCACCCTCCAAGGACATCATGCACCCCAAGGTCTGGTTCGTGCCGTCTTGCGTCCTGGCTGGCATCGCTCCTCCTCGACGTGTGTCATCTTGGAGTAGCATCTCTAGAGGCTGGAGAGTGGGGGATGGCAGAGGTTGGCAGGAGGGAGCCAGGATTAAATGGCTCCTTGTGGTCAAACACCACGCAGTTCACCAGCCCCCCCCCCCCCCCATCTCCTTTTGAGACCGCTTAGCAAATCCTGCGTGGGTCCAAGCGAGGTGAGACAGGCTCAGGCATCTCCTTTGCCCGTGGTTTTGGCCACAGTGGAAACCCTGGATTGCTGGTAAGAAACCTGTTCACCCGTCACAGCGTCCAGAGAAGTGCAATAAAAACACCAGGGAGGCTCCTAGGTCCCTTCGAAGTGCACTCTGCCCGGCTTTTTGCATCCCCCGAGGGACTCACCACCCACCTCCACGGCGTTGAAACCCCGTCCTGTGCTGAGACGTTCAGGCAGGGCCAGGAGAGACGAGTGCATCGCACTGGTGTGCTGCCCCCCAGGGAGGTGACTCGGGGCGCTGGGCTGACACATCCTTTGTGCTGGGGAGAAAGTCCCTGCTACTCTTTCTCCAGCAAGGCTGTGTTTGCTCAACACCACCCAGGGGATGATTTTTGACGTGTTCTGGCTCCCATTTTTACAGCCACAGAAATGATGCTGCTTCCTAAAGCTCATCCAAGTGGCCTAGGGCCTCCCTGGTTTTTTAGGGTGCTGCTTAGGGCTGCGTGTGGCACACAACCAGAGCGGCACTGAGCCCACCGTGCCGGCGGGGGGGGAAGCCGGAGCTGTCCTCTGTGTATCAGCCCCGGGAAGCCGCCCCGCGCTCGCCGGCGTGTGTTTGTGTGCCTGATGCCCATTACTGCCGAGGAGGCTGTTTTCCTCTCGGCAATATCTGCCTATTGCTGCGAGGCGGTACCCAATACACTTAGCAGTGGGATGCTCATAACCTTACTTATTACCGGACTTTTGTTCAACCCACAACACCGCTGGCTGCCTGAATAGTGAGCGCATCTGGGCCTGAAGCCGACCAATAACCCTGCTAATACATCTGCCTTCCCGGGCCGCCGCAAGCACCGGGCACAGGCGCAGCGCCGGGGCCCTCCTGATGAAAGGGAAGGTGCTTACGTGACTGCAGGAATAATCTGAGTTGGGTTAAATAACTGCCTGCTGCCTGCAGTGCGTCTGCAGTAAGTGCCGGGGCCTCAAGATAACATTTGTTCCCTTGGAACAGCTCTGATTTAAGGATGCCTCCAGGTGTACGTGCTGTTAACACCTTCTCCAGCAGCCCGAGGGTGGAGGTGGGGAGGGATGGAGCAGCACGGGAGGGGCAGGACAGACGGGTTGCTCAGTGCCTAGAGAAGCCTGGCACTTTCAGATGCTCCTCTGCAAACCTCCTCCCCGAAACTAGTCCTCCCGTGGGGCCCCGTGCTCGGCATCGGTGGCTCGAGGCTCCCCAGCTCCCCGGCTCTTTGTGCAGAGCCCCGGGAGGAGGCTGAGCGCTGCGGCTCGGCGCCCAGAGCTGTAACACCCCGTGCTGGTCCCCCAAACCATGCCGCAGTTCAAGAGCCCTTCTGCTGCCTCCGAGTGGCTTCTCGGCTTTTCCGCTGTGGGGGCTCAGGGGACAGACCCCCAGAATTCAGGGGTGCCCCTTGGGACCTCTGCAGGGCTGCGGTGTGAAACGCTCATCCCTCACGGCAGCTCCAGCGCATCCATCCCACAGCACTGGGCGTTTGCACTTGGCGGAGGGGTGGGTAAACTGAGGCACGGGTGTCAGAGCAGTGCTGGCAAGGGGGGGGGGGGTCAGCCAAAATAGTGATGAGCTCACCAGGGAGGGGGGAAATCTCATTTTTCTTTCCTTTTTTTTTTTTTTGCTCAACGTTGACCAGCGGCGTTCCCATCCCCACTCCCTCCGCAGCCCCCCACTGCCTTGTGCATCTGCGCCAGTGCAGGGGGGGGGCAGCAGCGGCGGGACCCCTCAGTGGTCCCAGGGGCTCTGCACCGCGGGGAAACGGGGCTTTAGCATCCCGGGGGTGAAGGACCAAGCGGCAGCACAGAGGACGGAGGAGCCGGGCAGGGTCCCTTCAGGCACGTGTGTCACCCAGCCCACGATTTAAAAGCAAAGCTTTGCAGCGTTGCAGGTTGGGCTTGGATTTTCCTGTGGGTTGTTTTTTTTTTTTCTTTCTTTCCTGGGGTTTTCTTTTCTTTTTTTTTTTTTTTTTTTTTTTCTCTTTTTCCCCTCTCCCTTCATTGTCTTTTGTGGCGGGGCAGGTTTCTTGCTGAGCGTCTCTGAGGTCTGCAGCGGCGACGAAAAGGATTAGCGCAAGCAGAGCATGTAGGCTTTAGAGAACAGAGCAGAGTTTGGTTTCAACATCTAATTCAATTTGTTCTGCCGAGATTGAAATATGAAATGGTTGCCAGTCAAACGTTCAAAGGGGGAGGAGGGAGGAAAGAAGAGAGGGAGCCTTCTCAAATTTAAATTTTAATGAAAATTAATTTAACCCTTTGATATGTTTTAAAACATATTATATCCCGGTCTGGAAACAGGCTAGAAAACATTCATGAGGGGTTGGGTGGTTTTTTTTTTCCATACCTTCAAACATAATGAAGATTTTCTTTTTCCCTTAATGATACTTATCTTGTTGAGCAGTTTGACATTGGTTAATTTTTCAGGCAATTTGGTATCAAGGAAATCTGTTTGATGTGTGCGGGGGGGGGGGGCGGGCTGTGTATGTGTGTACAGATGTATATGCCCGTACATTAATTATGAAAGTGCTGATCGCAGCTCTGGAGAACAGTTTGAGTTAATGCCGACTCCGCAAGCAAAGGCTCGACTTCTTTGTTACGTATTGAGAATCCCACACATCGCACCCCTAAAATTACAGCGGGTTTAACAGAAATTTTATGAAAACGATCCTACACCTGCTAATTACCCTGAATTAAAACGAATGCCTAAGTAGGTCTGCAGGAAATTCATCGCTCCCCGCTGCCTTTTTTTTTTTTTTTTTTTTTTTCCCCTGATCTGAAATGATCCTAATGATAAAATAATGCAAACTCTCTTAACTGTCCATGTAGTTAAACCTGGGAAATAGCCTCCCACCGGTCCTTAACCTTGGCGGTGCTTCTCCAGCTGAACGCCATCGCAATACGCTGGTTTTGTTGGGGAGCGGTGATCGTTTCTTTCAGTGGTATCTGGTATTCAAAAAGGTTGGATCTATAACAAATGATGGCACGCTAATTGTTGTAATTGGGCTACGATGAGCTATTAGCCCCGGTCTCCTCATTTTGCTGGTTCTTGGCACTGGTGCTGGTCACCCCTGTGCTCCCTGGGGAGATCTGGGCGCTTTTAGGGTGCGATGCTTGTCTGCTCTGGGTGTCCTTTTTGGGGTGGGTGGGTGGTATCCAGGCTGTGTTGGTGGTAGAGGGGACGAGCATCCAAGCCTCTCCCCTGGCTGGGTCATCACCCGTCGCTCTGCAGGTGAGAGCTGGAGATACAGCCATCCTGGGGGGCTGCACCGTTATTTCGGGCTCCAGCAGTTGAGCTCCGGGGGGGGGGATCTCTCTGGGTTTGCGCAAGGCACGTGTTCACACCATCAGAGAGCTCGAACTGGTGGGGTTTGCTCGGAACTGTCTTCTGCAAGCCCCAGGACACGGTGCAGGGTCCCCGTGGTACCTGCAGACCCCAGGTTGAAGCCCACTGCCCCGGCGGGTGGGCTCTTGCCAGGTTGCGATGGCTTCATCCGGAGCGAGACGCTGGCGAGCCGGACGGCAGCGGGAGCTGTGACGGCTGCGGCTGTTCCCCGGGCACCCGCCGTATCCCCCTCCCCGGGGCTGGCTCTGGAATTGGATTAGGATATTATTCAAATGCAGCCTTTTTACTGAATTAGAGGGTTAACGGGTTTTAATGTAAAACTAGCTTTACTTTATTGCTGCCTGTTGCCAGAGGCCTGTGTGGGCTTTTATCTACTTAAGGGGACAGCAAGCAAGTCAAGGCAGAGAGGATATCCAAGGGGCCCTGGTTTTGCTGGGTGCTGCGAGTCCCTCTACTTTCAGGGCTGGGGGTCTCCGCCGAGCGATGCTCACCGCTGCTCTCAGAGCCGGGCTGCGTGCCGGTGCCCTCTTTGCTTGCCCAAAGGGCCTCATCGCCTTTGGAAGACTCTTGACCGCAAGCTGCGTTGTTTTTCTCGCTGTCCCACAGGAGGAGGCAGAGGATTTGGCGTGAGCAGGTAGCGTCCTGCTCTGTGAGCTGTTGTTTTCCCGAGCTGCGGGCTTGAATTGCTGCGGCTGACAGCGTGCCCCCTCCCCCTGCCCGGCTGCAGGTGATTTCTTTCCCATCACCGTGGCACTGGTCCCGCCTACGGCATTGGATCACGAATTCCAGCTCTTCTCATCCCTCGAGTCCCATCTTGCCTTTGCAAAGTCTTCCTCCCAGGTGTGCCCCCGCGAAGCAGCGCTCTGGGAAGCGCTGAAGGGCCCAGCCAGCCTGTCCCTTCGCAGCCAGCACCGTAGGTGCCGTTCACCAGCCCTTTGCCAGGGCTGCAGGAAGAGCTCGTGGTGTCCCCCTGCATCGTGCTTGCTGCTTTCCAGCCCAGCGGCCGGCTCCAGGCAGGAGCTCTGGGATCTCAAGCCTTTCTGTCTGCCTGCTGGCGTTGGCAACCATCCCCTTCTCCCCGGCAGCTCGACCAGCTTTGCTCGGCTGCTCGCAGGGGCGCTAAGCGCGGCGCCTGCGTGGGCTCGAAGTTGTCTTCCCGAGCAAGACGTGGCAGGAAACACGCAGGAGGGGTTGGGGCTTTTAAAAAAAAAAAAAATAACAACCAGTGCTGCGGTGGCTGCTCCCTGGAGACGGAAGGAGCAGCGCGAAGGCGGGCGTGCTGCTGGCGGAGCGGCGCTCTCCCGCCGGGACCTTCCCTCGCTGCCTCGGTTTCCCCGTTTGCAAAGCCCGGCGCAGACCTACAGGTGGAAGCAGCTGTGCGCCGGGCCCATTCCCGCATCCCTGCCGGGAGCAGCCCGGCTCCCTGCCGGGTGTGCAGGTGTGCTGCAAACTCCCGTTCTAACTGGCAGTCGGGGCTCGCTTTTCTTCAGCTCCTCGTTGTCTCCCTCCCTCCTTCCACCGGCCCTCCGCGATTGCAGACCCTGTTTGCTTCTCCTTGCCAGAGGATTAGCCAAGGGGTGCTGCTGCTGCCACCCCATCGTCTCCCTGCCTTGCACAGAAACCTCCTTTACCTTCCCTGCAGCCGGCATTAAAATATCCTGGCTGTGGCTAAGGGATCGGACGAGCCACCGCTGGGTAACCGGTTGCCACGCATCAGCTGGGCTCGGGCTCAGCCAAGGTGACTCCCGGTAGCTGGACCCCATCATGGAAGGGGACAGTAGCAATTGCCCCAGGCTGCGGCCACCCGCAGGGACGGTTGGCTGGGATGCTGGCTGGAAATTTGGGGAGCACGAACTTCTCCTTAATATTACAGCATGTCTGGCCCTTACCCCAGGGCGCACCATGACCGGCATTCGGCACCACCACCTTCCAGCTTCCACCACCACCTTCCTTGCTGGGAAGCAGAACTGGAGAGCGTGCAGCTTTCCTTTCCCCGGAGCGCGGCTGCATGTGACTGAGACACGCTGCCTCCTGTTTTCCCTAAATATATGCATTGGAGAAGGAGAGAAATCGCATGGCAGGGCTTGAGATTTCAGACTTAGCCATTCATGAATAATAATCAGGCTCAGTAATTCACAGTAAATAGCTATCCAAATTGGCTAATAAGGGAGGCTTTCACCCCAAACTGGAGCTAGGAAGAGAGGCAGAGAGAATATGAACAGACGTTGGCTGAGGCGGGTGTGTGCACGGTGTGACCTGAATCGGTGAAATGCCGAAAGCGACGCCAGCGCGAGAGCGAGGAGACTGGGGAGCAGCGCCGGGGAGGACCCCGGCGAAGGGCCATCAGACCCCCCCATGCCACGGGGCAGCGGCGGCCAGGCTTGGTCCTGCAGGGGCGCGGATCCCTTCGTTCCACAGCCTCTAATGAGCGTCACGGAGTCAGGCTCAGCTCTCTTCCAGCCCCAGCGCCGCGCTGGGCTGATGGGCGTTAGCGTGCCCGGCCCATGCGTCCTGCCAGCCCTTCTGCCCCACGGCCCTTGTGGACCGGAGGGTACAGAGCCGGTGTCATCACGCCCCCCCCCCCCCCCGCCCCGTGTGACATCCCCAGCTCAGGGCTTGGCAAAGCTTCTGGGACAGCGATTGCGCGTGGTGCCACCTGCCAAGGGGAAGAGGAGTGGGGAAGTAAGAGGGAAGCCTGTAGCGTGCGTCGGGAGAGGTGATCTGGGGGAGAAAAAGGTTTTCTTTGTGTTCACTCAACTAAAATTCAGGTTTTTCTTTGTCTGCTGGTTAATTTTCTCCTTTCGAGAGCAAGCGAGGCAGTGGTAGGAGCTGCGTTCAGGCGCGGTGACGGGGGCTTTTGTCGTCATCTGCCTACTCCAGTGGGGAGGAGGCGCTGCCCCCGTGGGCAACCCTGCTCGTGGGAAATGGCTCCCAAGCGCTGGCCACCGAACGGAGCGGCAGCGACCGGCGCTCGGGAGGTCACAGGGTCCTTCCCTGCATCAGCTCAGCTGCTGCTTCCCAGGAAACGCTCCTCTAGCAGCATCTTAAGATGATGTCGGATAAAGTTACGGTAAAGAAAAAAGCTGAGAGGCACCTCTGCAGGTCTCGGTCCGTGATTTGGGCTATTTAAATATGCAGAATAGAAGTTCAAAATGCAGCTGATGAGTAGCTGAAGGAAGGATGCCCCTCCGAGGGCCGGCTGTTGCCAGGCGGTGTTCTGCAGCTGCTAAATGACTTTTTAAATTGAGGAGAAGCCTACAGCCACTTTTACAGTCCCCTTAGCTCCCTTATATAGGGCAGCGCCGTGGCTGGAGAGCACCATGCTGCCGCTTGGCTGAGTTACCAGCTCTTACAGTCCCACTGTCCTACAGCAAGGAATTGCAATGGATTTGAAATAAACCGCAGCAACTCTGGCCAAAGGCGATTTTCCTCCTGCCCTTCCGCTGCCCCCCTCCCCACCGCTCCCCTTCCCGTGCGACTGCGTTGAGGACGCTCGCGGAATTTGGCACGCTGGGTGCCATGGAGCAAACAAACCTTTTTTTTTCTCCCCCCCGCCCTGTGATTTGGCTTATTTAAAGTGCGTTGGGAAGTGCTTTTGGGGCATGCAGAGTGGTTTTCCTTGGGGTATGATGGATACTCTTGATGCCCCAGCAGCTGCAGCACCGCAGAGCTGGTGGCCAGAGCCCCCCCTTGCATCTTTTCGTCCCTTCCCTACAGCTTAAACCGTCCTTCACGGCCCGAAACCGGCGGTGGGATTTAGCAGGTGTAACGAGGACAGCTTTATAAGCCATGGGAGATGGGGAGGAAATTGTGCTTCTGCCTTTCCCACGTTTGGTGACCTAAAATCTTTGGGGTGTTCAGTGTAGCCTGTGTTAGCAGCCGTCCCGCTGATGCTGATGGGGCTGGGGAAGTGCTCGGGTGCTGCCCTCTGGTCGGTCCAAAGGTTTTCTACTTTATCAGCTTAGAAATCAGACCACAACGTGCAAAATAAAGCTTCACCCACGGCATCGTGAGAGCTACCTGTCCCAGCCATTCGCTAAGTCTCTGGGCAGCCGTGGGGCCGTGCCCTGTGGTTGTGGGGTCCGCCCTGCCCCAGGAAACCCAGCAGCAAAGCCCCGGTTTAACCTCAACCTCATCCCTCCCTTGGCAAAGCCGAGCCCTGTGCCGGAGGCTTAGTGTCTGGTCGGGGCAGAGATCTCTCGTGGCGCTTCGGGTAAAGCTTGAATTTGCATTTTGTGGCCTGATTCGTAAGCTGATGAAGTAGAAAACCTTTAATTTCTTTTCTCCTCCAGGCTCTTGGGTGGGTGTGTGGCACAAGCTGCCGCCGCCGGCTCAGCCCGAAGCAGGACCCCCCCCCTCCAGCCGCTCCACTGCCACCCCCACCGCCCGGAGCATCCCACCGGAGTCTAAATTGACCCAGGTGACTTCGCCAGAGCTGAGGCAGGCAGAGACAACCCGTGTGGTGGCTCCAAAGGCTCCGTAACACCTGATGGGGAGGCAGAAGCAGGCAGACGGCGGGCAGGAGCTGGTTTAATTCCATTTTCAGCCAAACCCAGCCTGGAGTGTCAGCCTGGGCTAAGCAAGCCCCAGGAGACAGAGGGATGGGCTAGCCCAGGAGCAATTTTAAGCCCGTCCGAAGAAGTGATGCTGTGGAGGGCTCACCATCGTGTGTGTCCCCCCCCCAGCAGGATAAACGGGACAGGCACATCGTCCCTGGGCAACCACAAACTAGAGCAGCTGCTCCTCCCACCTGAAACTGGGGCTGAAAAATGAAGACTGGGAAGTTTTTTTCTTTTTTTTAATTTGACAAACCGCCCCGCTCCGCTCTGGGTTTCAGCCGGTGTGTGCCTGGAGCCCCGTGTGCCCGGCAGGGAGTGCGGCGGCGGGCGGCGGGCGGCGGGAGGGGGGCGATGGCGACGGCAGGCAGGAGCCTTGGACTTCGTTAGGATTCAGCCGTTAGATCTCTCCTTTCTCTCTGATGGCTGAGTGTGATTGACACTTACAAATTACCCAGCCAAAAGTGTCGAGTCTTTGACCCCTGAGTAACATCTTTGGCAAGCCTGAGATTTGCCAGCATTTTGTCATCTAATTACTACAAATCCCTTGAAAATTCACTGGCTGGTGAATTTTTAATGCGGGACAATTTCAATGTGATGCATCGCCCAGATGGGCACACACGCGTGCTCCTTCCCTCTCCCCCCGCCACCTCTTCTCCTTCCCTTTCTTCTCCTCCTTCTCTCCTTTCTTTTCGCCAGTTCCTCCCCCCATCCCGTTTCTTACCTCCCTCCTGCCTTTGTGCAGCCGTGTTCACGGGAAGCACCCCGGCATCTCATCCCCTCCCCGGGCTCTCCATCCCACCGGAGCAGCCGGCCATGCCTGGGATGGAGCCAGGCGCTTCGTGTGTGTGTGTCCCCCCCCCCGCAGCCCGGCAGCAGCGCGCTGGAGTCCCCCCTCACTGTCTCGCTGGCGGTGGCAGGGAGCTGCTGCGTGGCATTAATGGGTTTTTTTTTTTCCATCTTCTCAGGTCTCTCTCTGATGGATGGAGAGGGAGAAGCCTCCGCTGGGGACTTGGCATCCAGCACACTTGTTGCCAGCGGAGTCCACTCGTCCTGTGAACCTGAGGGCTGATTTATGCCGCGCGTCCAGATCTCGGTATTCCCAGCCTTTAAACAGACCTTGAGTTCGGAGCGAGAGGGAGAGCCCTTGCCCTGCCCAAGGATCGCTTCTGAAATCTGGGCAGGGATGCGATTCCCCTCAGCTCAGAAGCCGCCCAACCTGGTGGCACAGAAACCTGGGGAGATGGACGTTGCCCCTGCTGACCCCAGGGACTCCAGCAGAACCAGTGCTTCATACCTGAATTAAACGGTAATTTCTGTACATTAAAAGCCACACACATGTTTTAAGGGTTTTCCAAACTGAGCCACATCTCAAGTTTATTCAGATTTGTTTGTTTAATACCTGTTTGCCGCAGCTAGGAAGTTATTTTGGTCTGATAGGGCGATAAGCATATTTTAGGAGGGAGGTCTGGGGTGTGCTGCGTTCGGCTTTGTGCCTGTGTCATTTCTGTCCCCGCTCTCAGGCAATCGCCTCCCGTCTCTCCCTTCCCGGCTTTCAAAGGGAAAGAGGCTTTGCTTTTCAACCAGGGTACCGCTTTACATATGTACGCAGCTGATAAAGTATTTTCACTTCGCCCCTTTCCCCTCTGGGAATCGCTGTCTTACGGCAAAACTGTTTTGTCTGACAAGGGCTGCAACAGATTACACGTGTTGGCTGCAAACACAGGGCCTTTTTTTTTTTTTCCTCCTTTTTTTTTTTTCTTTTTGAGAACCGCATACCTTTAAAAAAAAAAAAAAATCTCTATCTCTGCAATGCCACGGCGAGCTCTGCCTTTTGCCTCGTGTCCCCAGGAGCAGCCCCGTGTTCAGATCTGCTTGTGGCATCAGAACTCCGGGGGCGATGCGCCTCTCCAGGTCGTGTGTCCGGATTGGTTTTCTCACTTGAGCTTAATTTGAGGCTGAAATGCCGCTTGATTCTGTCGGAGCTGAGCGCTGCGGTTGGTCTGGCCTGGGGTTTTGGCTGCGGTTTGGGGTGGGATTTCTTGGGACCCCTCAACATCAGCATCCACGGAGATCAGCGGGGCTCGGAGGGGCGATGCCCTCGTGCTGCTGAGCACCCAGTGCCGAGTTTCACGCCGCCAACTGCAGCAGGGGACCGTGTGTGATGGACTCGATGGCTTGGGGACATCGAGGACACCCCTTTCCAACCCAACCTGGGCCATAGATTTCTCCCATCTCCTCTAACTGGGAGCCAGCTGGGAAAGGTACAGGCTCTGCTTTTCAAACAGGTTTTTCAGGTGTTAAAAGGAAAACCTTAAAATCCTCGGCTGTCTCTAGCAGGAGAGGGGCAGAGCCAGGAAACCCCTGCCCTGGAAGGGGTTCTGGCCCCTGGCTGCATCTCCCAAGCTGCCCCTTCCAGAAATGTCCCTTGTCCTCCCAGCAGGAAGGCAGCACTGGCACCCAGAGGGGAAGGGCCCGGAGAAGGTGATTTTAGGCACCAAGGATCAAAGGAGCACTAGGATTCACTGATGTTTCACTGTTCAGAAGCTGCACACTAGGGCTGAGACGTGCCCAAATTTCAGAGGAAGAAAAATGAGGAGTCTCTGCGGTGTCTTAGAGAGGGCACCCAAAGCTGGAGGTGCCCGAGGATGCTTTGGAGAAGAGGAGCTGTTCTGCACTGGTGCCGTGGGAGGGGTGCAGCGTGTGTGCTCGTCGCTGACTAATCTAGGCAGTGCCTTGCATGTTTTAAAGGGAAAATAGAGGGTGTTTAGTGATGTGTATGAAGAATTAGGGTAGGTCACTATGGATGGAAGGCAGCTCAGGAGAAACCTGTCCTCCTGGAGGGGTATTGGCTGGGGCATGACGTCCAAGATGAGGAACCCAGACTGGATGCCGTGGGGGAGCATGACCTGTGGAAAGCATGAGGTTAAGACACAGGGTTCGATTTATCTCCCAGCAAACTGAAACCAGAAGCCCGTCCTTTTGCACTGGAGTTCAGGTGTCGCAGAGGACCCGGAATCACACGAGGGTGCCTGGAAGCGACCTGCAGGGCGAGCAGCTCTCCCTGTGCCACCACCAAAGGTCACTAGTCCTGCCTGCTCACAAAGACCGGTGGTGACACCAGCATTGAGCAGACTTTGGACCCCGGCACCATCCATGAGTTGTGTCGCTGCTGGGGATGCTTAGGCCCGGGGAGAAGCTGTGGTTGCCTCAAGCGCTGATGATCTCCCTGGATCCACCTGGCCTGAGGGGTTTTCACTGTCGTTTCTGGATGAGAAGGTCCCACCAGCAGTACGGACTGAGGACACGGTCCTTCTGGGCATCTTGTGGATGGGCATTTTCGTGCCTGAGGGTGCCCAGAAGCAATGGGAAGCCTAACCTGCTCTTTTCTGAGTTAGTGCTCTCTTTTTTTTCCCCCAGCTCCGCATCTTCGCTCATGAAATCCCAGCAAAGCAACAAGTCCAGGTCCAGGGAATGCTTTGTTTCCCCCAAGTTGTTTGTGGAGATAATCAACTGTGTGCTATCTTGGCCGAAACCTGCCGTGGCTCAGCAAAGGGAGCCTGAGGCCCATGGCATGGACAGGAGAGAACCACGAGTGGAAAATCCACAGAAGGAACAAGCTGAGAGCAATCCTCACTGCGATGTTTGCCCGGGTTGGGGCCAGCCGCCACCCTGGGCTGCCTCTTCTCCTGGTCCAGTAATTGTCCCTCAGCCCAAGGCCATTCAGTTTTGGGATCATCCTTTCTAGCTCTGGGTGCCTTTCCCAGTTTCTCTGTGCCCCAGTCGAGCGGGGGGCGGACACTGCATCCTCTCCTGCAGATGTGGGCATGGCTCTGGTTTATACCGTGACGTGGCAACGATCCTGCTTGGTCCTTTTCCCCGTCTTCCCATCTTTTCCCAGTAATTTCCAACCTTCAGCCTCCCGTTATTTCACCACACTCCTGTTTCTTACGGAGCCAAGTCCGACAGCCTGGAGATGCTCCTGGCGGCCGGGGGACGCGGCGGGTCACTGCCGGCGGTCCGGCTTAGGGCACCTGCCTGCTGTGTGGGGTGACGCTGCCAGTCCAGACAGGGCCACCCACACCCCGACACCTCCCCAGGGTCTTCCCAGGCCTGGAAACGTCCCAGTGCCCACCAGCAGCCTGTGGCACTCCATAAACCCCCTGCTCTGGGCGCACTGTGATGCCTGGGTAACTAAGAAGTAATTAGTGCCGCTTGCTACAGCGAGTAAAACCCAAATGTCAAAGAACAGCAAAGCTATTAAGACGTGTTTTTACTGCACGTTTGCAGCCGAAGTCTGTGTGTGTGTGTGCTGAAATTTGGGGAGGATGAATCTGGCCCTGAAGCACTGGGCAAAGTCCCTTCCCCTGGCTTGCTGCCAACCTGACAGGTCATTCCCTGCCTCAGTTTCCCTTCCATCCCCTCTGTAAGGGACTTGCTGTGCCCCACATAGGGAAAACCACGTAGCTGTGTGGATGGGAGAGGCCAGATCCTGCCCTGGGGCGGGGGGGGGGGGGGTGCAAGGCAGGGTATCACCAGCTGGGGCGAGGGTAAGAGTGGCTCAGCAGCCGGGGAAAACCTTCTGCTCCAATTTGGATCTTAAAAATCCGGTGAGCTGTAGTGAGCCAAAGGGCTGGCCCTGCCTGGGGTCTGCACCCGAGTGCCCCCACACTCCCAAACCTGCCTGCTTGAGGCTACAGCCAGGTTCTTGGGGAGCAGGCAGCTCGGCCGGGTGCAGGCAGGGCGGTGGGTCCCACAGCAGGACCATTATGCACCAGCTTGCTTCCCGGCCCTGCAGTGAGTGGGAGAGGGAGAGAGAGCGAGAGAAAGCGGGAGGGAAAGGACATGTCAAATCAATCATATTTAAACAAAAGCCTCTTCGGCCCAAGGGCCCTTTTAAAAGCTGCTTATTTAATTAAAAGTCCCATTTTCCATATTTATGGCCCTTATTCCAGTTAAATATTAACCGCCTGGGCCAGGGCTGGTTTATTCTTTGGGAAGAGGCGGTGTTGGGAGGTTCATTAGGGGTTTATCAGGTGGCCAAGGCGCCCGGCAGATGGATAGAGGGAGGGAGGGAGGGATGCAGGACAGCACACGTGGGTGTGACAGCACCCAAGGACCATGGGCATGGCACCGCCACCACCTGGCTCTTTGGGGCCAACCCCTATCACCTTCCGGCAGGATGCAGGGAAACGGGGTTAAAAACAGGGGAATTGGGACTGTTGGGACAGTGAGAAAGGTGGGCAGGCACAGCGTGTGCTGTCACATCGGCTCCTGTAGGAAACAGCCTGAAATCCAACCGCCGGGCACAGCTTGTCCCCCCCAGCGCCCCTAAGTTGCAGCAGAATAATCATAAAAACACCCTGATTTTGCCCCAGGGTCGTGGGACCAGCGCTGGCTCCTGGCCAAACCCTTCCCAGGGCTGTGGAAACAGGACTATTTTCCCCCCAGGATGTTATTCCCGGCAGCTCAGCAGGCAATCCTTGCTGGTGTGTGACAACCACGGCTGTGCTGGACCCAGCTTGGCCAGGTTTTGGCAGCTCAGAGCTGTGCAAGGCCTCACTTGAAGGTTCATCAGCCAACCATGGTGTCAATGCACCAGCCTGGCCTTTGGGAGCTGGAGGCGGGGACTTCTGTGGGGCTGGAGGTGGACCTTACTGGTAGACACAGCTTGGAGGAGGTCAAAGCAGCACAGCTAGCTGCAATGAGGCGGCAATGCCTTCAGAAGATGTGGGAATGAGGGGAACCTGAAGCTTATATAGGCTCCTCTGGAGGGGTTGAGTTGGGTTGTTGGTCCTCCAAGGAGAAGCAGCGTGTCCTGGCCACAATGGCAACAACAGGAGCGAGTGGAGTGACCACCACGTCAAGGAGAAGGTGCTGGGTTGGGGAGAGGTGGGGATGAAGGCTTTGTGTGTAGGTGGTGGCTATGATCTAGCTTGGGCTGTGTGAGGTACCTGTGCTCTTCCTCTGGTGAGTGTTCTCCTTGCCTGCTGGTGGTTGGTTTACCTGGCTGTCTCAGACAGGTGCTTGGCTAGGCATGGTTGTGACCATAATGAGAATTGTCTGATGGCCTTTCCTGGCTACTTTAAGTGTGCAGCTTGGTCATGAATATTCTAGCTCCAAGTTTTGTTTCTTGGTTGTGATCACCCTGTAAAATGAACTACAGCTGCCCCTTGGTTTGGGCAAAGAATTCAGCCGAGGGGAGCGTGGGTCTTCCATGCGAGCTCTGAGCTTTGGTGTAGGCTTTCCTTCTTCGGATGGTCTTTCATCTCCGATGGACTCTCGGAATGTCTGCAGGATGAGCTGGGTAGGAAGAGAGATGTTGCAGAGTGATTCAGGTTTTGGACCTTGATGAAGTCTAGCTGCTTCAACCCGCTCCCCTTTGTTACTGTGCGGGGGGGTGGGGGGCGGGTTGTAGGCCATCATCAAATGGCTCTGGTATGTCATTTTATAACACAGTAATGAAGCAAGGGAGTTGACCTGGACTGACTCCATAGCTTTGCTGGAACCAGGGCTGATTGGGAGAACTTGGCCAGGCTCATCGTATAGCTGTGGATCTGGAGCTGGCTCAGGAGCCCCACTCGTGGGCCAGCCTAACGGGGGGTGAAGCTGGAAGGTGTCTTAGGCCAGAAGTTTCTCTGTGCAAAGGTGTTCTTCTTCCACGTACAGCTTGTTTTCCTCCAGTAGACCCACAGGCGGCTTTTGCAGCAGAGGAAGATGGCTTTGAGCTGCCACCATCAAGGGGAGCCTCTCTAAGGCGAACACTGTGGAGCAGAGGAGCAGCCACGCTCCGGAAGGTGTCGATGTGGGCGAGCCCGTGGGGCAGGCTGTGAAGCCCTGGCAGGAGAAGCTTGGCGTCCTCCTGCAGTGCACGATCCTGCAGGACAACCCGCTTTAGATGTCCTGGGAGATGCCCTGGGGAGGGAAGGTCCCCCTGTGAAGGCTGCCGGAGAGCGGGGCTCACCTGGGCAGACACACGAATCTTGCTCTGAACTCTGCCCACCCTTGTCCCCTTATTTTTTTGGAAGACAGCCCTGCACAGCCTCACGGCACCCTGGGTACCCCCATGCCAAGGCACGGGATGAGTGTGGTGGGGGACAACGGGGGCATCTCCCCTACCCTGCCCCAGCGTGGTCAACACAAGCCTTCCTTTTCCTCTCCATCAGCAAGAACACGGCACGGGCCCAGGCAGCGGAGCCCAAAGGGGACCCTGCGTTGGGAGGATGCTGCTGGCAGGGCAAGGAATGAAACGGAGCCGGCGGTTTCCTCCGGGGAGCGGGACGGTGAGGAGAAGGGGAGGGGGGGGATGGCAGGAGAGGGAGAGACACCGGGTTATCAGAGAAGTGTGAAGACAATAATGCAATCTGACATTTCTGAAATGAGACCCCCCGGTTGCCCTGGCAACGGCTCACGTGGGACCAGCTCCCGGGAGACGGCGCCGAGATGTGCTATAAATGATGTTTGATTAGAATTTAAATCATTTAGGCGGAGAGAAGATAGGCCTTTTGTCAGCACGGGGACCCGCGGGGGTCAGCCACCCAGCAGCTGGCTGGGCGCGCGTCGGCCCTGGGCAGCGCGGGGACCGGGGCGAGGGGTCGCTCGGGGGGGTGGGGGGGTGTGATTGCTCCTGCCCTCCCCTCCGCTGAGGGGGTGCTGACCTTTCCCGCCAGGCGAAGCGGGAGCTTGAGGCCAAAGCAAACACGGCAGCGGGGGGGAGATGCTGCACCTGAGCCCTGGGAAGGTAGCTGGCATCTCGACGGCGTCGCTTGAGTTTTGGGGGTGTTTTTTCCGAGCTGGTGAGAAGCCACTGAGATCCTCCCGTGGCTTCCACCGGCTGAGAGCCCGGCCCTTGGCTTTTTCAGTGCTCTAATTAAGACAGTAACACTTCAGAATCAATTCTGCCTCCCTAAAAGTTTCCTTAAGGAGCAGGGAACGAAGCACGTTATTACGTCCAAGTGGAGTGCCCTTCCCAGGAGAGGTTCTCCCCACCACCTGCAGACCATGGCCCAGGTAAGCTCTCCAGCATCCAGCCCTGTTTAGAGGAGGTGTTTGGGGCAGGAATTTCACTGGACAACTGTACACTGGGCGTTTCTTGCTCTTTCCAGCTCCTCAATGCACGCAGTGAAGTCTTTGCTGTACAAAGTCTTCCTCGTGATGAAATATTTTCTCTGGCTCCAGGGGCTTGGAGGACTTCACGCATGAAGCAGCAGAGATTGAGACGGGGTCGGCAGCCGTGGTTTATGTTCCCGTCACGCCAAAACTGCAGTTACTGGGTTTATTGAATGAGGTCTCAAGGTGGTGGTAATGAAATGCAGGAAAGTCTCAACTCGGGTGCAAGGTCTTTGCTTTGCTGCAGCCTCCTGGTGCAAAGGGGTTGTGGTTCGCTCTGGTCTTCGGCCGCCAAGGACACCCCTCAAATTAGCCCAGTCTTGCTCATCCAGTTCGGTTAGAAGTTGACTTAAAAGCATCTAGACCTTGTTCTGAGGACTCACGAGTGGTGTGCAGAGATGGCCACCATCAAATCCAGGAGGCAACCCCATTTCAGGAAGGCTGACTCCCTGGAGAAGGCTCCTGCGCTGCCTTGCTCTCGTTACCTACCCGCGGGAGATGGCTTGCATGGTTGCATCCTGGGTGGGGACTTCTTGAATGGCAGTTGCTAGTTCGAGTGTTGTAGACTGACAGAGGCTGAGAAATGCTCCATCAGCCGAGCATGGGCGCTCCCATCACCCTGAGCCTGGCTGAGGTGCTTCACCAGCTCTCCTCAGGGAGGGATCCAGTATTGCCTCCTTCCACTGAGCATCCTGCCATCGAGTCAGCTAGAGAAACTCTTTATCTGCTTTAATATTAACAAGCCTGAGACCTGGTCTGAAATTGGGTGGGGAAGAAAAGTGGCTGATCTCCCAGTTGGTGGGAGAACGGTGTTAAAAGCAAACCAGCAACTGGGCACAGACTTTTTTTCTCAGAACATTTTTAAATTGCTTGCTCTTTAGTGCCATGGTTTAGGTTCAATGAATCTTTAGAGCTTGCTTTTTAACTTCCCCAAAATGCCATCTGATTATGAAATTAGAGCTAAACTAATAAGTCTCAACAAATATTAATCTAATGAATTTAGCTTCTTTCTGTTTGTGGACCAGCAAAGAGGGAATTGCAATGTTCTCATATGTATTAATTATTTGAATGTATTCAACAAACCTTTCCTGACTACTTTAAGTGTGCAGCTTGGTCATGAATATTCTAGCTCCAAGTTTTGTTTCTTGGTTGTGATCACCCTGTAAAATGAACTACAGCTGCCCCTGGGTTTGGGCAAAGAATTCGGCCGAGGGGAGCGTGGGTCTTCTATGCGAGCGCTGAGCTTTGGTGTAGGCTTTCCTTCTTCGGATGGTCTTTCATCTCCGATGGACTCTCGGAATGTCTGCAGGATGAGCTGGGTAGGAAGAGAGATGTTGCAGAGTGATTCAGGTTTTGGACCTTGGTCACATTAGCTGGGGTGAGGGATGCACAGGGCTCAGGCTGGTGGCTGGAAGATGCTCCTTGATGCCTGTGGGTGGTTTTGGTGGGCCTTATCATGATTATAACATCACTGATGAACATCTCTGGCATCTTCAGCAAAGTCTGTGGAATTGCACTGAGTTGTTGGGTTCGCTGGCTTACTTGGTAAATATCGTAGTCGGAGTGGTGTTGAGATATTCCTTAGACGAGCTCTCATCCAGGCAGCGTGGTGTTTGGGCTGTTCCCCGCGCTACGTGAGCAAGCCGGGAGCTTTGCCAGCAGCAAAATCGCTTGTCCTGTGCTTGTGTCCAGCCCCAGAGCCAGCATAGCTGGGCAGGTTCACGGGGGTTCCACCAGGACCACAAGAAACCCGGTCAGCTGGAGTCCTCCCCTTTCATAGCTCGGCCTCCGCAAATGAAACGGGGTTTGGAAGCCGGAGAGTCCCTGGGCAAGATCCCTGCTTGCTCCCCTGAGTGCCCAAGAGGCAGAGCAGTGCTGCTTCTCACTGGGTTGGAACATTATTTTAATTAATAGGTGCTTTGCTCCGCTTCAGGGCATCTTCTAGGAGGAAGCCTACGGTGGGTGGCAGCAGAGGTGCCCGGGTGCCTGCCGAGGCTCTGGCAGGGATCTGGAGGGCTGGCACGGAGGGGGTCTTGGGGCTGGATTTTTTTCCTCCCGGCCATCCTCCGGGATTTGTGCACCAGGGAAAGGGGCTGGTTTGGCTTTGCGGGGGCGGGGGGGTGATGCGTGGTGCGGGGAGCCACGGGGGCGGGAGATGATGTGCGGAGCCAGCTCTGGGCCCCAGCTGCGGCGCTGGCAGCGGGATCCCTTTAATTGCCACACGCTGCAAGTGCAAACCCGTCACAGGAACAGGCTTGTCCCTGGCAGCTCTGTGCAGCGTGGGAAGGCGTCCTGCAGCTCTGCGTGCCTGTGTCACCCTGTGCACGGGGGTTACAGCTGCCCCGGGGTCTTCAAACCCGGCGGCAGAGGTGGCCAGCAGGAACGTCGGCGTTGGGGTGTGAGGATGGAGGTTGGACAGACGTGTTGCTTTTTAAATTAGTGCCGGGTTGATTGAGTTTGGGATAGGGCAGCTCTGACTGGCGGTGGGTGCCCGGCAGGCTGGCTGTCCTCTTGCATCGCCCAGGTGGAGACGTGCAGGGCTCCAGAATGGGCTTTGATGTCCAGCCCGGGGACTCTTGTGGGGCCTGGGGATTCATGGGGAGGGTGTTTTCATAAGGATTGGCTGCAAAATAGGGATCCTGAGGCTCCCTTGGCAGTCAGTGCCTCCCTCCAGAGCAGGAGCCTCGGGACAGGCAGGGTAACCTGCCTCTGCTCAGTCCAAAGCTTTGGGTCCATGATGGTGGAGGGGGAAGGATGTTCAGGCCCTGCCTTTCCTGTTGGGGACTGTCCCGGTGCTCTGTAGGCTCAGAAATGCCTTGTGCATCCCTGTTCCCCTGCCATGGTAGGCTGTGTGCTGCCCAGTGCTGGTTAGGCGACCTGGGTGCTCGCTCACCAGGAGCGGGACGAGGCCTGAGGAACCCAGGAGAGGAGATGACCCTTCTCAGCAGCCTTGCAACCTGGTGAAGGGTGCAGAGACAACTCCAACCTCTGCAGGTTCCCATTGCAAGGCCCTTCTCGACGCTCTCCTGTGGCTGCAGTGCCCACATCACCTCCCCACTTTTGGAAGAAGTCCCTTTTTGTCACTGATATGCTTACCCTGCTGCCTCTCACCTGTGTCCTGAGCGGTTAGTGCTCAGCTGGCACAGTGCATGGCCATCCTAAATGCACTGTACCCTGAAGTCCTTTGCCACCGTGTCCTGGGCAGGTCCGCCCCGCTCATGCTGAGCTGGCCGCTGGCAGAGAATCTTTCCCTCCTCTGCGTGGGGACGAGAGTGTCCCATCAATCCTCCCAGGGAAGCAGCCTGACACTTAAATCTTGAGATTCCCTTCGATGGTGTTTGGAAACAACCCCCCACCCCTCTCCCCATCCTCCAAATCGAAACACTTGGCCGGGCAGTGACTGCGGGTTAATCACAGGCAGCTTGCCCTGCAGCTGAATGGCACTCGGGTAGTTGTGGTACTGTAATCCTGCCCCAGGAGCTCCTCACGATGGTCATTTCTCCTGCCCCTTTTGTCAGTGCTGGTGCAGGTTCCTTTGCCCCCCACTAGCCCTCCCCAAATAACACAGGAGGCATCTTTCTACCTTCCCTCCGGAGCCAGGCCTTGGGGGGGGGACGGACGGGACAGGCAGGCTCCTGCCCTGGTGCCGGAGATCCCGCAGTGGATGCAGGGGCCAGCGTGGGCTGGGGATGCTCTTCTGCGCCTTCCATTCTCCTGGAATTCCTCCCGCCTTGTGTGACCAAACCGTGGGGTGGTTTGCTAGAGCAGGGCTGTGCCCCCAGCCAAGGGACACAAGCTATGGTGTCTCCCTGCTTTCACGCACATCTCCTGCTCTCCATCCTATGCAGAGGGCTGTGAAACCTGCTGGGGGGGGGAGTGTGGGGGAGACAGGAGAGAGTCACTGACATGCACACAGTCTCATGTCATGCTCTGCTCCAGTAGAGCGTCTCCAGGGTGCTTTAGATGGCTCTGCCTGCAGCATTCAGCCTCCTTCATGAAAATACTTGAAATGCAAGGCTTCCAGCCTAGCTCCTGTCCCGTTTCCCTTGGAAGCCTCATCTCTGGCTATGGTGGCACATCGCAAACCACATGCTCAGGCGTCACCCTGTCCCTCAGCCTGCCTGATGGTCCAGGAGCCGGGAGCTCGTGGGCCTGGAGAGACCCTTCCTGTCCTCCCTGCAGGACGTGAGACCCCTCAGTGGGGAGAGGTGGGTCTCTGTTCATCGGTGCTCCCATATGCTGGTGGAGCCCAGGACCCTCCTCTGGAGTTTGCAGCCCCCCTGCCATAGGGCTGGTGGGGAAGACTTCCACCTGTGTCCCCAGGGGATGGCATGGCAGATGTCAGAAGTGGCTTTGGTAGCTGAAGGCTAGATAAAGCTCTGGGTTGTGTTTTCCCCAAAATGCAGCAACCTACTTAGGGAAGTTCAGAAGAATTCCTCCCGGGAAGGTGTCCTTTCTGGTCCCTGACACTGGCCTTGCAAGCCACCAGATCTCCCTGGGATCTCCCCTTGCAGAAACAGTGACTTATAGGAGGAAAAATGTAACTGGTTTTGATTCAGATCAGAAGTGAATTAAACATCTTCTCTGACGGATCCACCACCAAGCTTTGAGTCACTTGACAAAAATGCAAAATTTGTTTCCGTGGCTGTTCTCTTGCAGCCCCTTGCTTTCAGGGCTCCCCCTGTCCCTGCAGCACGGGGTCGCTGGGGACGCTTCCCTGGGGGTACCACCTGCACCAGCCCCTGCACCCTCCTGGGGTGCTGCTCCCTGGCAGGTTCCTGAGCTGAAGTGGCCCAAGGTAATAAAGATAAATACAGAACAGACATAAATCTAAATACATTGCTGTGTCTTTATTAAAGACAAATGATTTTTGGCAAATATTACTGTTTAGCCAGTTCAGCACACCTGAGGGTTTTTTTTTTTATTCCCTTTTAAGTCTTCAGTTTGATATTTCAGACACCCACCCAGGTCTGGTGCATCTCTCCATGGGAAAGGCCACCTGGGGCTGGGGAGGAGGACAAGGTGAGGCAGCCCTTGTCGCCTCCCTCTGCAGCACCAGCCGCTCCCCTCTTTCCTCGCCTGCAGCACGGGCCCGGAGGGGGAAAAGCTGCGTTTGCAGCTCGGTTTGAAGCGCCCCCTGAGGCTGGGCTGGCTGTGGAGAGGGCTGAGAGATGATGCTCTCGCACCCGTGTAACCGTGTTACACCGTGGCTTTCCTGGCATCATGGCTTTTTTGGAGTTTGCATCTTGGGGAACCCCCTCTGCTTAGATAGAGCAGGGCCAAATCCGGCACGGGTGCCGGGGAGAGGACCTGGAGGGTTAGCGAAGGGGCAGCCCCCGGCTTGGCTTGCAGTGAGGAGCTGGCATCGGTGGAGCAAGCAGCGTTGAAGCCCCACGGGGATGTTGTAGGAGGGGGTTTGCTCAGAGTCCTACACAGCCTTGTGAAGTGGCTCTGTGCCCCCAGATCTGCAAACCACCCTTGCAGGGATGCGAGGTCCCAGCTCTGCTTCCAGGAAGGCTTTGATCAAAGCGCGGAGAGGCGGGAGCTGCCGCTGCCACTGCTGGAGCCGGTATCTGACAGCATCTGCATCTCCCTGGACCATCTCGTCTCTGCTTGGGCTTGCAAAGCGCCAAAGCCTGTGACCTCCCACCAAGACTTTGCTCCTTCTCGACCATGACGTCTCCGGGAGGAGGAACAGCCGTCTTCCCTCTTTGTTCGGCTCCTCGAAGCTGCGGCTCTGGCAAGCGGCGGCGCAGCAGTGACTGATGGTGGGGAGGGAGGTGATGCCGGACACTGGGATGCCTGGGGTGGTGGGGGACTAAGCCGAGGGGGTTCACAGCATCGCTCCTCTCGCCGGCTGCTTGACTGAAGCTCTTCTGCTCCCGGTGTCTTCCTTTCAAGCGAACCTGTGGTTAACCCTTTCTGCACACCCCCAGCAGCAATGTGACAGCAGCTGTTGAATCAATCGCCTGGGTTGGGTTTTTTTTTTATTATTACTTTTTTTTTTTTTAATCTCCAGACTTTTGCTGCTCTCCCTTGTATTAATGGAGGCATCTTCCATCACCAAAAAGCCTCCAGGGCACAGGCAAATGGCATCAATAGCTCTGCAGCCTGGCAGGAGCACTGGGAGAAGGGACAGCGTGACATGGGGAGCAGACGGGGCCAGTCCTCTTCCATCACCCCTTGCCAGCAGCAGCCTCAACCGGGCGGTGCCTCTTGGTTCAGAGGGGGCTTTCCCCACCCTTGCCCTGTGCTGCTTGCTCTGCCCCTCTGGCACTGTGTCCCCCCTGCAATTCCTCTCCATCTTCCCCTTTTCTCCTGTGGCATCTCCCCTTCCCATGCAGCTGCAGCCCTGGCTGGGCTGTTCGCTGGCCCAGCTGTGTGCCTTTCGCTCCATCTTCCCTTTGCTCACGAATATTTAGCGTGAGAGCCCAGGTTTGGTGCTTGAAGAGCATCACGCAGTATCAGTGTAATGGTGATTGACCTAGGGATGCGGTGGGCTGGGGTGGAAGGTGGTACAGGGGGGGAGAGGAGGAAGACAAGTGGGTGTCTTGCAAAGAAAACCCCTTTATGCAATTTTCTCGCAGCTCGAGAGAAGAAATACCTTCATTTCACCGTGGGAAACCAGGAGATGGCTCCATGCTGCTGCTGCCTCCTCAGCAGAGCTGTTGGGTCCTGCTGAGACAGCTGTGTGTGTGAGAAGGTGTAAAAGCGGGGGGCTTGGGGTGCTCTTGCACCTGGTGGTGGCACACAGAGGTGGGACCAAACACTGTTTTCTCACGTGGGGTGTGCAGGAAGATAACTTGGAGCCCAGCTGCCTCCCAGGCACTGATCCTGCTGTCCCTCTGGTACAGGTGATGGGGACCTGGAGGGGTGGCACGGGAGGGTTCTGCCTACTTGGTTGTGCCAGGGGAAGAGGAAACCTCCAAAAAACCTCCAGGGTGCATTTGGATAGCCACGCTTTGCAACTGCTGTACGCTTCCTAGCCCCCCTCCAGGTTGGGAAGACCCCTTAGCATCTCCCACCCAGTTTTCCCCGCGTGCACAGGGGGTCATGCTGCGGCCAGCGTGCTGGCGTGGTTGCAGAGGCTCCGGGGAAGGTATAATAAACAGCCAAAGGTTAGTGAAGCTGTTTTGCCAAATTTACACCCCTTCCCGGCAAAGGGAGGGGGTGGCAGGAGCGTTGCTGGAGCCACGGCCGCTCCCCCTTGATAGCCACATCTATCACGGTGTATAAACGGCCGTGCTCTAGGAAGCATCGAGCGGCGTTTGCGGAGACGGTGCTGGCTGCGTCAGCCCCCGCCTCGGCCGCCACGCAGCCGCGGAGGGCACCGGCAGCCGGGGGGGAAGAGCTCAGGGAGGCTTTGGTGGCAGCGGGATCCGGCCCCGAGCTCTGCCTCCCTCCCTCCCAGCAGCCAGAAGGTGACGGGGGTGACACGTCCACGCGGGGCAGAGGCTGGAGGTTGGGCAGAGGCAGCGTGGCGAGGGGCTTCGTCACCCGCAGCCTTTTAAAGGGACTTTTGCGGTGGTCGCTGCCGACTTCGCAGAGCCCCACGGGAGCAGGGTCTCGGGGCTGGCAGGCCGCTGAGGTGGCAGCAGCATCGCTCCCGCTCTTCGATATTCTCCAAAGCCATAGTGCCTCCTTCTGTCTTCCAGCACTTGTTTTGTCTCTGTTCCCGTCTCCTCTTTGCACATACCATTCAAGTGGCTCTTGTCTATTTATTTTCTCTAATGGCATCAGGCTACAAGTGGCTGAACAGTTAAAATGAACACCATCAAGATTTTTTTTTCCTTTTTTTTTTTTTTTTTTTTCCTTACATCCACTCTGGAAAGGGGGATCTTTGCTCTTCTCTAGCTGGGTTCCCAAGGGATGGGGCCTATCCCCTTCCCTCCATCCCCTTCCAAGCCCATTGACTGAACTTCAACAAAATTCAGTGAATGCAGAGGTGCCTTAAAAAGTGGTGCTGCTGTACCTTTGGGGGTGGCAAGCAGGTGCATGGAGGGAGAAGAGCCTTTGAAGTCGTCACCAAATAAAACGGTTGGACAAGCTAAGCGATCGCTTCTGCTGGGGGCCACCGCTCCTGCGGATGGAGGACCCGGCTCCGAAGGGGGAATCAAACTGAATATGGAGCCAGCAGGAAGGGGGTTGTGCAGAGCCCCCCCATTGCGTTGTGCTCCTGGTGTTTTCCTCGCTTTGGCTCTGCATCCCCCCCCATCCCTTGGGAACCCTCATCCTCATCCTGCTGGGACTGAGGTGGCCGAGTTGGGCTCCTGCCTCCTGCAAGGGTGCTGTGGTCTTCTGGTCCGCTGTGTGATGGGAACTGGGGCAAGAGCTGTACAGGTCCTGGGAGCACAGGGTGGCCCTGAAACGCTTCTCCTGGCTGAGCTGTCGGGGTGCTCGTGTGTGCCTCAGTGGAGGTGGAGTGGGGTTTGCAGCTTGAAACCATCCCTGGGGTGTGATGGGTGCTGACACACACGCTGCTGTGGCCCTGAGCTTTCCCTGCACCCCGTAAATCCAGACCCCACGTTACAGCTGGCTTAGGAACAGCGATTAACGCAGCCAGCCTCCTCCAAGTTTATTCCTCAGAAGTTAAATTGACCAACTTCAGGGGTAAAAAAAAAGAAGAAGGTTATTTCCCCCTCTCTGAACTATTTTTCTGTGGTGCCAGCAACCTGAGCATCCCGACAGCTGAGCAGCACGGAGCCGGCCCACCCCAAACCACCAGTGGATCTTCATCCTCTGGCTGGGCTGAACGCAGAGCAAATGAGGGGAAACCAAGTAAGATTGCAATCAAGCCTCTTGTAATTTGTGGGATTAATAGAAACTTCATAGCTGGATTTTAAAGAAATACATAGCATCGTCAAAGCCAAAGCTTCATGAATCAAGTCTGCCATTTCTCCCTTCTCCCCCTTGTCCCGAAATGAAAACCCTGACTGACTTCACAGCCACGAGACTTTAATACACTCAGAATTCGGTGATATCTGAATATGGAGTGTGTTTAGGTCGTGTTCGACAAAGGAGAGAGCAGCAGACGGCAGCCAGCTGTGGAAGTAAACTCCAGCCCATCAATCGAGCGGTGCCTCGCCGCAGCTCGGGGCGTGGGGCAGGAGCTGTGCCCAGCCCTGGTGCCAGTGGGCTGGGGACCTTCCCCGCACCGGCAACTGCTCGCCAGCCTCTCAGACAGCCCCAGGGCTTTCGTGGGATGGACCCCAGCGCAGCCACGAGCCCCTCACCGTGGCCTCGGGGTCGGTTTGGGAAGCGCTGTAGGGTAATGCTCCTGTTGCATAGCAGGCACAAGTGTGACTCCTGCTCCGTTGCTGGGCTTTGGGGGCTTTGGGGGGGGGGGGGGTGTCTGGCCCCACCTGACTGCCTGACTGGTGCCAGGGGGGGGTCCCCAAAGGTTCTCCGGCATCACACAACCGCAACGCACTTGTGTGTCCTTGCCATGCCCTCAGCTCGTGCTCCCCAAACCCCAACCATCCCTATGCTCCCCTCCGCAGCCCAGACCCCCGCACTCCAACTCAACTCCCGCAGCCATCCCCAAATCCCCGGGGCTCCCCTGCTGCAGGGGGACCTCTGGACGGGTACAGGGGCTGGGGTGAAGGATGCTCCGAGCTGCTCCCTGCCTCGTGCCACCTCTCCCGCCCCGCGCCGGCGGTGGCTGAGCGTGCTGCATCCCCGTCCTCCCCCACGGCGTTCTTTCCTCCTTCCCTCGCAGCTGCTTTCTCCTTCTGCTCCTGCTCCCCTCTCGCTCCCTCCACTCTGCCTCAGAGACATACATAACTCTCCCGTGAAATATATACAGTGTAAATATATAAAAAGCCGGCGTTTGCCTGCTGCTTATGTATTCATGAAATAGTAAATAAATTTTATGGGATAATGTGAAGGCTGCCAGGGAGCAGGAGGATGAAAACTAACCCCTAATGAGCCTCCGTGTCAGTTTGGCACACTCGGGATCGATCTGCCGCTTCCATTTAGCGCCTGAGCGCGGGGGTGGAGGAGGCGCTTCCTTGGCGCGGCCCCGAGCATCGCTGGTGCGACGCCTCGGTGATGGTCGCAGGGTCACGGGCTCGGCCGAGTGGGACAGGGATGGGGGGGTGGGCTGTGAGGGATGTGGATCAAGCTGAGATTTGGGAGGATGTGAAGTGGTGGGGGGTGTGGGTGCCTGAGGAGGGGATGTTCAAGCTTGCATGGGAGGGATGCGAGGAGGAATATGGGTTTGCAAGGGGAGGGGTGCAAGGGGGCGGGGGGTGAAGGGAGAGATTCAGGCTTGCACGAGGAATGATGCGGGGAAGGACACAGGGAGGGATGCAGGATTGCAAAGGGAGGGATGCAGGGTGGGATGCAGGTTTGCAGAGGGAGGGATGCAGGGTGGGATGCAGGGTGGGATGCAGGTTTGCAGAGGGAGGGATGCAGGTTGGGATGCAGGGTGGGATGCAGGTTTGCAAAGGGAAGGATGCAGGGTGGGATGCAGGCTTTCACAGGCTGCCGGGCTGCAGAGATGCTGCTGCCCTTGGCAGGCGGGAGAGGAGGACTGGGGGGTGACAAGGCTGGCGAGGGGACAGCCAGGTGAGAGCCAAACATCATCCTTCCTGCCAAGGCTCCATCCCTACCGCTGATTTTGGCCGTGCAGGCAGCCTGGCTCAGGAGGGTTTGGGGTTCATCCTCCCACTGAGATGCCCCCCTTGACAAAAGGCAGCTCCCGGGGCTTGCCCGTGAGGCTGGCCAGAGGAAGGGCTGAGCAGAGCCGGGTTTCCTCTCTGCAGCTCCTCGACAGACGCTGAGGCCCGCAATCCTCCCCGGGCAGTGCCAGCTCGCGCAGGGAAGGAGGTGAGGGACGGGTGCCCCGGCCACCAGCACACCGTGGGGCCTCCCCGTGCTCCCGTTATCCCGTCCCGGGAGGATTAACGGGGACACAGGGAGCACTGCAGAGCAGAAGGTCTGGGTTTCACCCTCCCAACGGCTCGAGGTTTGGGAGGACCCACAAAAGCCAGCGAGACGCTGGGCATGCCACAGCCCTGAGGGGCTCAGCCTTTCCGCAGGCTCTGCCCTGCGGTGGGAAAGAGGGGAGACGTGTCTGGGGGGGCTGTGGGGGGAGGGCAGCGGGGTTTGCTCCGGTGCTGGGTCTCCCACCCCCATCTGCAGCAGCAGGAGAGGTTTTGGGATTTTCTGGGCTATGAAAGCACCTTTCCTCTAATTCATTATATGGGGAGCAGCGTAGTATGTAACAGGGGAAAAGCATGAAAAATTGGTGCGTGCTTCCAAATACCTGGAGACATGATGGTTGCTGGACACCCCCTGCACACCCACCAAGATTAGAAATAATAATCCAGGGAATCCACCTGCACCCAGGGAGGAATTTTAAGGTTTTTGTAGCTAAAAGCCAGGCTGGGTTGGAAAGAACCCAGAAATGTTGGTTTGGTTAAGGCGCTCAGCCGGTTTCAGGTCATCAAAGGTGGCAGCACCATCTTGGGTGCTGCGCTATGGCCTTGTTGTTCCAGGAATTGCAGCAAAATTTAAGGCTTCATTTAAAAAAAACCCACCAAAACCTGCTGTTTTGGAAATACTGGGGGAGCTAAGAAATATTCATGATAAAACCTCGAGGTTTTATCCTCTTTGATGCACCCACTTTTGAGGCCACCTTTGGGTGCAGCAGGTGAGAGCCTGGCAGGCACCATGGGATGCAGGATGCTGAAGCTGGTGGGAATTTGGTGCCAGATGGATTTTCCATCGAGAACCGTTGATTTGAGGGAAAAGAAACCTTTCCCAGCAGAGCTTTCACTGGCTCATTAAAGCGTTGTGGTGGGCGATGCTGCGGTGTCTCCCGCCACCTGCCATCGTCTTCCCAAGGCTGAACTAACCCACGTGGGATGCAGCAGCTTTGCCAAAGTCACAATATTTGGAGTATTTCATGGGATGTTCCATTCCCGATGGCCACCCTCACCTGGAGGACAGCTGGAGCCTGGATCTCCGGTGCTTTTCACACCTCCTACTGGGGAGATGTCTCCTGTAAATGGCTTACTCAGCCCCAAACTGCATCTGGTCCTTTCTTCCCCAGCCCCTCTGGCTCCCACCCGTGGGTGCTGCCACGGGTGGGACTGGCTTCTCTTGCCGGTGCAGCTCCCCAGCCTTTCCCTCTCGTGCGGCCTCTCCCCTCCCTCCCCCCTCGTATTTTTTTTTATGGAGGGAATGAGATGGAGAAGTAAAAATTATTAACCCCGAGGTCAGCACTGGCTGCCTCATTCCTCTCTAGCTTCAAGCACTTTCTCCCTCATCTGTTTCACAGACAGCGATGTTCAGCTCAACACATTTGCATATACTTATTGCTTTTTTTTTTTTTTTTAGTCTTTATCTATTTATTTATTTTTAAAGAGACAGAGCTGCTTGTGCCTCTTTTTTTTTCCCTCCTGCAAGCTTTCACCAGCCACTATTTGGGATTTGATTCCCAAATGCACGGCTCGCTGGCGGAGGCAGGGGAGTGCAGGACCTGCGTGGTGTTGGGAGGGACGCTGGGCTCCGCTTTCTTCCTCCCACCCCGATTTCACCGCTGCTTTCTCCACGGTTTTCCCTATAAAATGGCCGAGTTCCCCCCTCCTTGGCTCCCGGGAGAGCAAGAGCATGGTGGAGGATGGCCATCAGGGGTGCATCCATCTTGCACGTCACGGTGATATTTCCCCCCGAAGCACTGGTGGGAAAGGGCAGCAGGAGGTGCCGGGTGGTCCCATGCTTGTCCAAAGCAGGGTGGAGATGGAAAACCCTCACCATTCCCGAGGCCTTTCCCGGGCTTTCTGCAGCCACCGTGGCCGAGCACGGCTGGGTGCAAAGGGAGACACCAGCCAGCTCCTCCGAAGCCATGGCAAAAGCTGCACTCTCATTTAGGCACTCTCATCCCCACGCTCAGCATCCACCTTCTCTTCAGCACGGCGAAGCCTTTCTCCTCCCATCCACCTCGAGAAATATTACGGGGGGGAAAAAATAAATAAAAAATTAAGCATGTTATATCTTCAACAGCATCTCCAAAAAAAAATCACTCGCAGATATTCATAACGGTCCAGCAGCTAATAGAGGTGCAAGAAGGAGGGAAGGGAAGGGAAGGAAATGAATGCCGGGTGAGAAGAGAAAATTCATAGCCCCGCTGATACGCCATGATAAATAATTATGAGTTATTAATTTTAAATTACATCTTTAATGCGTTGCATGATTTTAATTCCCACCACAGTATTAATATAGGGACTTTGGGTTTGATTAATTTAAAGCGGAACAGAAAGGTGTCGATTCCCGGGGCTGCCGGGGACCTCGTGGGGCTGCACGGGGAGGGGGTTCGCCCCGGGATGGCTGCTCCTGCACCGCGGTACGGAGGAGAGCAGCCGAGGATGGGGTGCAGTGAGTGGGGTGGATGACAACGGAGTGCTTCGGAGCCTGCAGCCGCGTTATTTTGGGGATGGGGGGGAAGCTGCGAGGTGCTGGTGGGGGCGGGGAGGGGGGGGGGGGAGAGCATCACAGCTGGGTTCAGCGAGCAGGGAGCACCCATCCTGCATCCCACCAACAGCTCCCCACCAAGGCGGATGAAGGCCACTGGGTAGCATCCTTTAACCGCTTCCTCCCAAGTCCTTATTAACAAAACTAAAACAGGGACCGTCATCACCGAAAGCCGCTCGGCGCGTCCACCCACACCCTCCCACCACGGGGGACCCCCCATCCCCAGAACCCCCCCCCCACCGCTCCGCCGGGGCCGGGAAGCTGCTCTAAGTTTGCTTTCCGAGTAAACTTCCCCTAAGTGTGACAATCGCTTTAGCTTCCCAGCGAGGATTTACCGGGCTTCTGTTATCTCTTTGAAAGTCGGAGTTCTCCAAATGGGCATGAGAGAGCAGCCGGAGAGGTCAGAGCCAGTTAGGCTGCACAGCCGTTCAAAGCCCCCTTCCAAGCGGCATTAAAGACGGGATTAAGTCTAAGAGGGTTATGGAGGGAGGAGTAAAACAGCCTTGTCCTGCACACAGCGCCGAGATAAGGCTCTGTTCTCTAGGTGTGAACTCCCGCGTGTGCAAGCCCAGGCACTCCGGGGTTTGCGGCAGAAATTGGAAGGATAATACCAGAGGCGAGGGGGGATCAAGCCGGAGCCGAAACGGCCCCCTCACAGGCGGTGGGGTGGGGTGGTGCCGCTCGCAGCCGCCCCGCTATTTATAGGATTTTTTAATCCAGGAAGCAATGGCACAAGCAGCCGGATTTTTCCGAATTTGTGGCCCCCAGCGCGGCCCGTGGGAAAGCGCAGGGTCGGGGGGTCTCAGTGTATGGGGCTGGGGGGGGGGGGCACCCAGAGCCCCCTGATCCCATCCTGCCTCCTGAGCGAGCCGAAAGGAAAGGCTGGGGATGGGTCTGGAGGTGAGATTGGGTCGGATGTTGTCCTGAAGCATCCCGGTGTCCCGCTGCATCCCGGTGGCCAACGCGTCAGCAGGGTGTTAGTGTAACGCAAGGTGCTGCCCCCACCCCAGAGCCCCAGTGAGAGGGTTTTCTCTCCTTTTCCCCTCTCCCAGGGCTGAGACTGGGATTTGAAAGGATTCCCCCATCGTCCTGTGTCTTTCCAGATGTTGGAGCCCAATACGGCTCTTCGTGACGTGTCACCCACTGCCAGCAACGAGATACAACCCCCAAAGCCTTGTGCAAGGAGGGGGTTTACTGGGTTGAAGGGCTGCTGTGCTCTCCCATCCGGCCCCTCCAGGTTCATCCTCCTCTGCTTGTTTTAATTCATTTTCCTACCTGGCAGATGCTGAGACCTGCCCAACTCATGACAGGTCTGCAGTCCCCAGCCCCAAAACCTGGCAAGCAGAGCGGGCACAGGGAGAGCAGCATCCCTGTGCTTGCCCCTGCCCCAGCCAAGAAGTCAGGCGTGGAGCATCCTCTGAGGTCGCTGCCATGTGTCCTTGGGGACAGCCCCATGTGTCCTTGGGGACAGCCCCTGCGTGGCTGTGCCGGCTCCGGAGGGGGCATTTCGGTGCTTAAACTAAAACCAGGGATTTTTCTTGGTGGCCAAGTTCCTGCTCCTGTTATTTTATTTTATTTTTTTTAATCAATAGGAAATGTTGGCAGGAATTCTCTAGACTTTGGGGATTTTGCTGGGAAATAATAATTTGGAAAACAGTCCCTTTCTCCCCAGGTGGTGATATGGGGGAGGAGGTTAAGTGCCAATGGTTGAATTTTGTTATCTTGACACTGTGGGGTCCAAGAGGTAGTTACAAAGTGGGTTTTTTGGGGGGGTTAACTTTCCATATTAACCCCCAAAGCGGCAGTGATAGGTGGGGCAGGGCTTGTAACCTCCAGCCTGGCCCATCCCATCACCGGGGGCTCCAGGCTGGAAACTGGGAGGGGCTGGATGAAGAGACATGGCCAAGGCCATGTGGGCAGGAGGTGTCAGAGCAAAGAATAAGTCTCCTCTTTCTGGGCTCTTCTTCCTCAAGACGTCACACCCTCTGCCTTAGCGAGTTTGCTTCCTTCATGGATGCTGCAGAGAGCCCGTGAGCCTGCAATTAGCCACCGTTAATTACCACTGTGCCCACGCCTTGGGCAGTCCCTTGGCAGCCACCCTGCCCCTATAGAAGAGGTGACCTATATCCCAGAGGGAGACCGCGGTGACGGGCTTTTCCTTGGTGTTCATCCCTGCAGCAGCTGAATATTGATAGTTTTATCCATCTCGCAGCGTGGCCAAGAAGCAAGGCTTTTGGCACATGCCAGTGGGGAAACTGAGGCAAAGAGAACCCCATGCAAAGCCGCTGCTGGTGGTGCTCAGAACAGACCTTCCACTGGAATTCTATGACCTTTACAGGTCCCTTCCAACTGGAGAGGTTCTATGATTTCAGCAAGGATGCAGGCATGGGATGAGGATGGAGCATGCTGCACCGCCTGCCTTTAACCTCCCAGGCCCTGAGAACAGCTGGCGAAACACCCGGCTGGGGGGGATGCTCCTCACCGAGCACCCACCAAGGGCGGTGGGCTCGCTCCTGGCACGCTTCGCCTTGCTTTGCCACCCCCTCCCGTGTGGGATTTTGCAGCCCCAGGAGCCGCTGCCGGCCGAGGGGGAGTGGGAATCGAGCGGGATTGGAGCCTCTCCCAAGTACAGTATTTGCTCTTTTCCTTTATTGGCTGGGTCCCGAGGCCGCTCTCCGAAGAGCCAAGTGACAGTGTTATGTCTGCACGCTCAGAGGCTGTTAAATTAAACAGTTCAGGGAATTAACTGCATGCCGCGAGCTGCAGCAAACCCGCTTGCAGCCAGAGACGGCTGGATTTGCTCCTTGCCAAAAAAAACTAGGAAAACAACGCTAATAAAGAAGGATAACAGAGTCCCTGCCCGCTGCGTGGAGGCTTTTGTTTCTTCTTTTGCCTTTCTTCCTTATTTTTTTCAGGTTTGAGGGTTCCGTGGTCAGGATGCTGCGCCCTCGGCGGGGCTTCGGTGGCTGGGCTGGGGCTGCCCCACGCTGCGGCTTGGCTGCACCATGGGCTGGTGCCTCCCTGCTCCTCGGAGCCCGGGAGGGGATTTGTCAGCCGGCTGGCAAGCAGGAGCCCTCTGGGCTCAGCCATGAGCTCAGCTCAAGGTCAAAGCCCGGCTGGGTCTGCCCGAAGGCAGGCAGAGCTCAGCTCGGGGCGGGGGGATTCCTTCCCAAACGTGTCCCGTTGCTTCGGAGCATCTCTCCAATGGCTGCATGCGACGTCTGCTCATCCCCCTGCTCAGGGCCAGGGACCCCCTCCCTCCTCCCTCCTGATTTTGTTGACCTCAGTCGCCCTGTGCCAGGCAGGAGAGCCCAGCAGAGCCCTCGGCGTTGACAGCCTCTGCTTCCCACCGTGGGTGATGGGGCTTTGCTCTTCGGAGGGTGCTCTCCCCAAGACACCAGTGGTCTTGCCCCCTCCCCGGGGCCCGGGCTTGCCCAGCACGGGCCTGCCTCCCACTTTATAAAATCCAGGAGCTGCTCTGTGGGGTTTTTTCAGCTTCAGTGGGGGTTTTCCAGGGCAGGGCTAAAGGTTGCTGGGGCAGCTGGTGCTGCCGTGGGATGGAGGGGCCACGCCTCGGTGGCCTCGCCAACACACCCGTGTCTTGACGCCCTTTTTCTGCTTTTCATGATCCCTCTCCCGTGCACGGCTGAGGCTCTCCAAGTGTTTTGGGTGATGGGACTGATGGAGCGCCCTGCCTGCTTGCTGGGCACCGCGCCTCAGGCGTGGGATCTCTCCCAGCCCGGCCGGCGCAGGCTCCCTCCCCGCGCCGCTGTCAGGAGGAAGATGTAGAGCAATCACAGCTCTGTGCTGCAAATATTAATTATCCACTAACTGCTCTCCAGGCAGCCATTAGATCTCGGCTCTCCGACAGCTGTTCCCAGACGCCCGCCCGAGGGATGCTCCGGTGGGGGAGCAGCCGGGGGGGAGGTGAGGGGCCGGGAGGGAAGGGGTCCCCATGCCACCACCCTCCCATAGGGGTGGATGAGCCAGCGAGGGGAGGGAGGATTTGGGCACTTGGCACTTTTCTTTCCCCGCAAAATATTCCCATTCCAGTGTTTTGAGGGTCCATCCTTTCTGCCAGCCCTCCATCCCTGCCGCAGGAGGATGAGGAGGGTTTGCTGTCCCAAGGATTGTCACCTTTTCTCGTCACTCTGCCTCCTGGCTAGCCGAACAGGATCACAACATCTTGCTGCAGTCACTTGCAAACTACTTGTCCTTTGGCTCTTTTTCCAGAGAGGCAAAGTTTGGTCCCACCCAAACCCCTCCATCACCACCTAAATATTCCAGGCTCCCATTGCATCCATGAGCTACAGGCCCACCAGGGCGGGGGAGGCAAGTTGCTCAGCATCCCCCTTCCTCAGTTTCCCCACGTGGGAAGTGGATGGAAAGCGTCACTCAGCTCTTAGTGGCGTGCACTGAGTTTTTGGGACTCAGCAGGGTGCACCCACAGGGTTGCTGCCCACCCAGCCCACCACGCACCCTACACGAGCCTCCCTCCTTGCGCCCGTCTGCCCGCAGGCAGAGTGGGCAGATACACCAATAAGGAGGTAGTTAACGAAATAAATGAGCGAGGTAGGCCCGTGCACGTATAAATCTCTCTGAGAGAACATTTAGACGTTCCATATTTGAGCTGGCTATCATTTAAATTACCGCTCTGCCTCCCCTCAACGTAGCCCCTTATTACTATGTTTTTAATGCTCAGGGCTTAATTGCAATCGCTTGCGGGCTCCCCCTCCAAGCTCTCGGTGGAAATTAGCTGCCTCTCCTACCCACTCATTATCCACCCATCCCGGGAGGTTCCGATGTGGTTTGGGGAGAAGGTCCAGGTGGCTCCTGGGGGTTTTCTTGGGCTCCAGGGGAAAAAAAAGCCTTATGATGGGAGCTGACTGGAGCATTAAAAATGATGATTTTTTTTTTTTTTTTTTTTAATGCTTTCCTCCAGCTGCCTGGGGAGTGGCTGGGTTTCAGGGGCTGGAGAACATCTGGAGAAGCTGTTGCAAGGAGGAGAGGTCTTCTTCAAGAAGCTGAGCTATGGTGATGCCTTCCACTCTCCTTTCCCCACCGTTTATCTTCCTGTCCATCCCCTCACTCTCTGCCCAGGGGGGGTTTGCTGCCACCTCCCTCTGTTGTCTACAGGAGAGACAAATAGTCACCTGAGCATCCCCATCTTTTTCCCTCAAAAAGAGGCAGGAAAATGGGAAGTGCTTTTGAAGCACCAGGGTGAGGGTGGGAGTGGGACCTCTTGCTGGAAGGAGGGGGATGGGACTGAACCAGCACAATTTTGCCTCTCTGGATGAAGGGTTTGCAAGCGATTGCAGCAAGATATTGTGATCCTGGGCAGGTGTAACTGCTCAGCGAGCCTGGAGGTAAAGCAAAGAGAAAAGACAAAAAAATATTCAGGGAATAATACATACCTTAAAAAATACTATGTATGCTCACAGAGGAGGGAGGGGGAGGATCCAGAAAGAGCTCAAAATTTGGGTCAAAGGGGCCAGTGCAGAGGGGAAAAAAAAATATTTTTCCCCACAAAAGTGAAAACATTTGGGTTTGGCCATTTTCCAAGGGAAATATTTGCCTATTTCATTGCAAAACAAGAGGTTTCCTTTACCAAACTGGCCTCTTACCAAATCAAACCCAACACCTTTTGTGCATGGCCTCGACCCAGCCCCAAACCCTATTGCAGATGCCACCGGGTCCTGCAGAAGCCCCAGGGCAGCAGAAGCTCATGCTAAGTGACAAGACCAAGGCCAGGCAGCAGGCAGGTGGCAGAGGGCAGCAGGACCTCTGCAAGGGGGCGATGTGGGAGGAGGGAGAGTTGGTCCGAGGGGGGTCCCAGGGATGCTGAGCCCAGCACGCCAGTGCCTGGCATGGGGGGAAGACATCAGTAATTGGCAACCGGGGTTCGGCTGCCCTTTCTGCAGCGTCTTGTTTAATTGCACTGGCTAACGGTTCAGGGGAAGAGCTGCTCGGGGGCCTTATCTCTGCTTTCACCATTTTTCTTTCTGGGAAATGAAGTTAAAAATCCCTTCACAGCAGCTCCAGCGGAAAAAAAAATTAGTCCCATATCACTATTTAACATGCACTGCTAAAAACTAGATAAACACAGGCCGTCACTTGGAGATTAGCTCCTCACATGACTAAATGATTTATTTAGAAGATTCCTTCTTTTCTCTCCCGCTCTCTTTCTCTCTCTCTCGCTCTCTCTTTTCCTTGGCTAAGAACATATTAATCAGAAATTAGAGGCAGACTGAGGGATGGAGAACAGACTGACAAAGAGCAAAAGGAGAGGGGAAAGGGGCTGGAGGGAGGAGGGATGTGAACAGGGTAGGGGAGAAGATGGGATGGGGGAAGGAGAGGGGAAAAGGTGGAGAGGGTCCAAAAAAATGGATAAAGATGAAAATCTGAGGAGGGGGGGGGAAAGGGAGCTTGGAAAGCAATGGGGATGAGGGTGATGCCGTGGGGGGGGGCAAGAAGGGGAGAGGGGGACTAACGCAAAGGTGAAAGTGTGGAGGGCAGGAATGAAAGCGAGGGAAAAATGTAAAGAGGGAGGGGGAAAGAGCCCTAATTGTGTGCGGCAGGAATGCGCAGGGCTTAGCCCGCACCCCGGGGGACTCCTGGCCCTGAATGATTAAGGTACTTATCAGGCGGGGAGCTCCGGAGGGGCACGGGAGCAGCCCCCAGCCCCTCTAAGCCTCCCTCCCGGCCGGGGCCGAGGGGATTTGTGCCCCCCAGCCCCGCTTTCCCGCTCCAGGTGTTGGTGATAAGAACATCCCGGCGCTGCTCAGCCCTCTCGCATCCTTTCTGCCTCCCTGCTCAGGCGTGAAGGGAGGGGAGCGGGGCGTGGGGGTGGGGGGGTGTTTCTCGCTGGGGATTTGCAATAGGGGGATAAAGGGAGAAACAACCCTGGCAGGATTAAAGGGGAGGGGTCTCTGCTGGGATAGGTGCTGTGCAGTGTCCCTTTTCTTTTATCCATATAGATAACCAGGCCCCGAGGCTGAGGCCTACAACGATAAGGAGATTAGGCGGATTGGCTCATTTGTAGTGAGATCCTCCAGCAGGGATATTCGGCTCTCTATAGACCCACCAGAAGGTTATCTAAATAGGCTAGACTTGAACTAACCCAGAGCTGGGCCCTGGGGGAGGCTCCCGGGACAAAGCGGGGACGAGGCGGGAGGGAGGGAGACGGGCGAGAGCGATGCTGCTGTTAGCCGGGGTCTTGGAGACGATGGGCAAGCACCACGGTGCCATTAGCTGGGGACTTTCCCATCACCCGGTCCTTGCCCACCACCAACATCCCCAGCAGCAGCAACCTGGCTCTTCCCTCCAGCTAACATGGGAACCACCAGGCTCCATCCAAAACTGCAGCTCGGGGTGCTCTGGGGGTGACGTCTAAGGCATGGAGGGAGCCTTCATCGCCGGGCTGGGATGCTGAGAAAGCCAGCAGGGTGGGGAAATTCAGCATCCGTTGGCATTGGGATGAGTAAACGCTGTTTCCTGGCCGTGCACACCCCTGCAGGGCCCCGCCGGGTTCACCCCGCGCAGGGCATCGCTCCCCTGGGGTCTCACCTGTACCACCACGGCTGCGCCTGGCTCTGGCCGCCCCCACGTGCTCGGTGCCGGGTGACTGGGGGAGCCCCAGGATTCCCTCCCCAAACACAGACATCAGAGGGGATCATGTGAGTTATTCCATATTTCCATCGTATCAAGCACTAGTTAGATGGGAACCGGAATTCAGTTAAACATGTACAAAAATAGGACTTCATGTTTTTTTTACTATGTTAACAAAACCTTAAATAAGCTGAATACGTAAGAAAAAAGGTCTTGCATTTCCTAAACATGAGCTTTCCCTTTTACACAGACTCTCGGAAGACTGGAGGTGCTGTCTACAATGAGGGACCTGAACCGATTGCCCCACAGCAAACTTCACCTTTCACCCTGGTTTGTCCTAGAAATGGAAAGACAAAACCACGTTTTCCTGCCTTCACCCTTCTAATTACTCTCCCAGCTTGGACAAACCAGTCTTTGAGCTGTGCCACTTGAGAAAACCAAAATTCAAGAAAAATTATCTTTGCACATAGGACGCTATCAGCAAAACCCACTCCGGCAATTCAGGATTTAAGTACTTGGCCGCTGACTTTCGGTGGTTCACTAATGTAACTTTCTTTAAAAGTTCAGCAGCAAATATGTACAGCTATCTTTTCATATATGTATATAAAATTGTATATATATATTTAATTTAAATATGAATAGATTATACTAAATTTAGGCTTTGGCATACGTTTACCATAATGTTAACTTTAATTTTAATTCGATTAAGTTTTTAAGGCAAAATGTGATTCATTTAAATTAAAAAATCCAGCTTCAGTGCAAAATCGGATTTTAATTATAACATCCACCTTTTAATTCCTTTTTTTTGTAATTGATTTTGATCCACCCTTTGCTCAGAATGATAAGCAACAGTCCTTGAGCATCGCGGGTGTGACTGTGGTCACTGGGGTCAGCCACCCCTCTCTGGTGGCGGAGCCGGGTCAGCCTCAAGCCACCGTCCATCGCCTCCACCGGCCACTGCATTTCCCTGAGTCCCACACACATGGGCCAAACTTGAGAGGGAGAGCAGGAGTTACCAACTCCTGGAGGAGCCCAGAGCCATGGCAGTAGCTGCAAGGAGCCCAAGTATTTCAGCAAAGTTGGGTTGGGAGATGCCTGCATGCAAACTCTGCATGCATGCAAACTCGGGCATGCAAACCCCTGCATGCAAACCTTTACACGGAAATCGGTGCCTGCACATTCCTGCACCCAAACCCCTACATGCATGCAAAGCCCTGCACGCAAACCTTTGCATGAATCCCTGCATGCAAACCCTCGCATGCCCATCGCGGTGTGCAAACCCTTGGGAGCCAGGAAAGGAGCCACATGAATCCCTCTCAACCCCATCTCCATTTTCACCCAGGGGGAAGGCAACCCCTAGGAATCCCCCACGCCCATGTCAGTGCCAGGTCACCCTCCTGCATCCCATCCCGCAGGAGGGGTGCTTGGTGGGACGGTGACTCCCCAGCCGGGCTGAGCCTCTGCTCTCTGCACCCAAAAGTGGCCAAGTGCTGCTGGGGCTGCCCCGCTCCTTGGTGGGTGTCTGGACACTGGGAAGCAAAGGCAGCGCTGGCATGCCCCATGCCATGGGCCTTGCTGCCTGGGCATCACCCTGCTCCTCGTGGGGACACCGTCGTGTGTCCCCCCAAGATACAGCCACAGACATTATCCCCCAGCCCCACGGCCCGATAGCCTCTGTGTCTGTGCTTATCTGCACTTCCGACACCAGAAGTCTGAAAATGATTTTTATTTTTTCCCATGTACGCCAGCCTTTCCGTTTCTCCCGTGGTGTTTTTCCTTCCCCCCTCCCCGTAACGCAGCAGATCAGAGCACAGCGATGCTCCCGCGGCCTGACAGCTCACACGCAGCATCCTTCCTCCTCCCTCCCCGGCCCCCGCCGCTTTCTCCTTGTCCCTCCTTTCCCTCTTTTTATATCTATTTTTTTTCCCCTTACACTCCTTTCTCCTTCGTCTTTATTTTATCTCGATTTGCCACAAATCTGTTCCTCTACAAAGCAGCTGCCATCTTTGTTCTTTGCCATTATCAGCTGCGGCACACGGGCCGGGCCAGGCTGCCTGGCAGACAATTGCTGACTAATAGACTGTCTGAGAGCTATTGTAGAGTGTGGCCGAGGCAGATCTATCACCGTGTCCTATCACCCGTGCCACATTGACACCAGGGGAGAGCAGCGTGGAAGGGGGAATGGGGAAATGGCTGGGAAAGGAAAAAAAGACGGAGGAGAAGGAGGAAAAATAATAATAGTAGTAAGAAGGAGATAAGAAGGGGGGGGTGGGGGTGGGGAGAAAAAGAAGAAGGATAAAGAAAAAGAAAAAAGAAGGAAAAAAGAAGGGAAAAGGAAGAAGGAAAAAAGGAATAAAGAAGGATAAAGAAAAAAAGAAGAAAAAAAGAAAAAAGGAATAAAGAAAAAAAAGAAGGAAAAAAGGAATAAAGAAGAAAAAAGAAGGGGAAAGGAGAGGAAAAAAAGAGGGGAAAGGAAAAAAAGAAGGAAAAAAGAAGAAAAGAGGAAAAAAAGGAAAAAAGAAGATGGAAAAGGAAGAGTAAAAAAAAAAGAAGGAAAAGGGAAGGAAAGAAAGAAGCAAAAAGAAGGAAAAAAGGAAGAAAAGAGAAGGAAAAAAGAAAAAAAATAAAAAAGAAGAAGGAAAGTGTAAGGGGGAAGAATTAAAAAAAAAAAAAAAAGGAAAAAGGAAGAAGAAGAAGAAGAAGAAAATGAAGGAAAGAAGAAGAAGAAAAGAAGAAGGGAAAAGGGGGGGAAGAATTAGAAGAAGAAGGAGGAGAAGAAGAAGAAGAAGAAGAAGAAGAAGAAGAAGAAGAAGAAGAAAAAGAGGAAGAAGAGGAAGAGGAAGAAGAGGAAGAAGAGGAAGAAGAAGAAGAAGAAGAAGAAGAAGAAGAAGAAGAAGAAGAAGAAGAAGAAGAAGAAGAGGAAGAAGAAGAAGAAGAAGAAGAAGAAGAGGAAGAAGAGGAAGAAGAAGGATGGGGGGGGGGGAAGAGTACAAACCCTCCCCGAAGAAGGAGAACAAGGGCCAGCCCAGCTGGGCCGCGCTGCCGGCGGGTCCCGGCCCCGCCGCCCCCTCCATCTGCCGCGGAGCGGAGCGGAGCGGAGCGGAGCGGCCGGCGGCCGCGGGAGAGCTGGCGGGGCCGGGGGCCGCGGCGGGAGCGGTTCCTCTCCCCAAAAAATGCCTTGTGCCGGGGGGGGGGGGGGGGGGTGTGTGGTTTCCCGGGCTTCTGGCCCCGCAAAGGTGGGAGCCAGCCCAGGCTGCTGGTGGGGGGTCCCGGCTTCTGGGGGGGACCAGGCTGCTGCCACTGCATTTGGCTTCTCGGGGGCCCCATACCACTGGCTCCCCCAGTGTCCACCAGTCCCGCAAGAGCATCTCGCCTTTGAGCCCATCACCTCCTTGGCAAATGGAGGTGGAAGGGACGAAGCACCCACCGCCGGCTTCACCCCTCAAAACCAGGCTCACCAAATCAGCCTGGGAAGTGCTCGAGCTCCAGTCTGGGGTGAAACTTGGTGCTTAAGACAACAACTGAGAATTCGGGGAGGTGAGCGAGGTTTCAAGGCCAGCAAGAGGAAAGCAAAGGGGTCCTGGGGTTGGCCCTGTGCTGCCTGGCATGGCTGGGCACGGTGCGATGGGGGTCTCTGCCCGCCCGCCCAAGCACACACAATTATCCTGCGGCCGTTAATGAGACCTTAGTGCCTGACATAAAATTTTGTAGCAGAGAAATGTCAAGGCTCCTCACCCAGCCAGCAAACGCCCTTCCTGGTGTCCTTAGGGGCTGGCCTCAGGGCTGGGACCCCAACTCCTTCCACGGCCGAGGGGCTCGGGGGCTTCACGCCAGGGACAGGGGACGATGTCCCAAGCCAGGCTGGGGTCTGCACCAGAGATGGGGGGGTCATGGCCTCCTCACAGAGCCCTGTTTGTGCCCCCAGCATCCCCACAGCTGGGCAGGGGCTGCCTCATGCCCTGGCTGGTCCCTGCTGCCTGAGCTCGCCTCCTTTCCACAAAGAGGACAAGAGGGAGAGGGAAGCAGCGTTTTAGGTTGAATTCTTTGGAGTTTGGCTCTTTGGATTCCCTTCCTCACACGGCAGGCCCAAGAAAGGAGCAGCTCTGTGCTGGCAGTGTCAACGCTGCCGGCTCTGCGAGAGCGATGCTGGCTGCAGGGAGGGAGCACTGGAGCTCCACGGCACGCCCCTGTGTCCCCCCAGAAAAAAACAGGGACGGAGGGGACAGAGGGGACAGAGCACCCAGGAGCACCCAGGGTGCGGTGCAGGGTGGGGAGATGCGCTCCCTGCGGGATGTATCCTGCGGGATGCGGCTGGGGCGAGGCGGGAGCAGCGAACGGCAGAGGGGGCTGCAGGTCAGGAGGAGCGGGGACATCGCAGGGACGTGGCAGGGGACAGCGGTGGGGGACAGACGGGGAGCAGCTCAGGGCTGCCAGGCCGTGGAGGCCGGGGGGACGGGGGCCTGGGTCTGCCCTGAGCTGGGATGCAGCCAAGGGGCACGGAGCACAGCAGCATCCCAGGACGCGGTGACGGCGATGCCACCCCTCGCTGGGCGACGCTGGCCCTGGCGTTGACGTCTGTCCCCAGTGGGGCCCAAGTGGCTTCCCCAGGGTGGAGTTCAACCCAAAAAAAAAGGCACCAAGAGATCCAGGGTGGTCAGAGCCAGCCCAGGGAGGCAGCTTTTATTTTAACCGTGCTCCTGCGTTGCCTGAGCCAAGCGTGTGCGCACAAGGTGAGAGGAGCTGAATAGTTGATTTCCCCAGCGGGTTTTGCTCCCGCTTGCTGTAAAGTTGTGAACAAAATGACCGGCCATGCATTGAACGGGCTTACATCGCTCTCCATATGGAAATGAAGATAATCCAAGTCTCAGCTTTGTGTTCTCCAGGAGCGAGCGGGGAGGGAGCGGGGGGCCAGGGGGATGGGGCAGGCTCGGAGCTGGGGGATGTATCCTGCCCTGACACCTCCCTCCTCAGCGGGGCTTCGCCCCAAGCCGGCACAGCCTCATCCCTCCTCGCCCCGTTGGGGTGATGAAGACTTTTCGGGGACACATCGGCACCGAGCGCACACGGCTCCCAGTGTGTGGACAGCCCCGATTAAAGCCAAGCCCGACTTCGTGTGGACTCTTAAACTGGAGCCTCGTGCCCTGACATCCCCTTTGAAATATTTAGTTGCATAATTCAGCTGGCGGGTTGCTCTCTCCCTCTCACACACGCATACACACACCGCCCGAGTTTGCTTGTTCCAAATAATAACAAAAAAGGATTATTCTTCCCAAACAAAGTATTACTAATTAGAGAGACTTTTTTACTTGGCACTCGCGGTAAAACCCTTGAAGTGCCATTAACAACGTCTAATTTAAGAAGAATAAGTAAAAACAACAAGCAAATAATTACATGATTTGAAATTATCTCCAAAATTAAATCATTCTTCACTAGGCACTTCTTACGGCTGTGGCTGGTGTGTTTGCCTCTGGTGGTTGGTCGGTTTGTTTTTTGGGGAGGACAGCATCCTGCAGTATTTGTGCTGGTTGTAAGGACTTTGTCATTTGTGCAGGTTGTTCTTAGTCCAGTTCATCTCTTTTGGGGTTCTTTTTGCCACACAGAATGTGCAGACACTCGGTACCTACGTCAGGGAGACCCGCTGGGTTGGACTGGGGGATGATGAGGGAGTTCGGGGGAAACAGGAGGTCGGGATCCTGAAATACAACCTGGGTTATATTTCATCTGGCCACCCCATAGGTGACTTTGGAACCCCTCACTGTCATCAGCAATCCTGCCTCTGTGCTGAATGCCCTCATGCAGCAAGAGTCGGGGACAGGGACACCCTCCTGCTGTGGTGGGGAGCTGCAGGACATGGGGACAAAAGGTGAGCTGGGGTGGGACTGGCTGGGTTACCCAATCCAGCAAGGGTAAAGGGATGGAGACATCTGCCATGATGGAGACATCCCCCCGGGGTGCTGAGATGCTGCGCTTCCAGCTTCACCCTAAAAAAAAATCTCGTGGATTTGGCAGCTTCGCTCCAGCTGTCCCCAAAGCCATCAGCAGGTCCCCGTGGGAGCACATCATCACCATATGCCTTGCCTACCTTCATCCGTGGATAAAATGTGCGTCTCGGCTTAGCTCGATGTCTTGGCTCCCCCTGTAGCCAGTGGAGAGAGAGGCACCCCCAGCCCCCCCCCCCCCCCCCCCCCAGCAGAGGGGTGCCCAGCTCCCAGCCAGCTGAGCCAGGGCTTCCCATCTCTTCCCGGCCCAGGGTACCATCCCCTTGCTTCTGAGATGCCACCCAGTTCAGATTGCTCCCCAAACCCCTCATTTGGTGGCATCCCCTCCCTACGCCAGCCTGGAGCATTCACCCTGGGGTGGGCACCTGGCAGAGCTGTGCGGGGGTGACCGCAGCCGCACCGACACGGTGGGCTGGCGGAAAACTTATGCTCCTCGGATAAGATCGAAGAGATCCGCCTTGACACCCAGCTGGACTAGAAATGCCCCGCGGCGTGGGCGAGGGGCAATCCTGCCACGGCAGGTGCCAGCACGGTGCTGAGGGAGCCTTGGCATGGCGGGGACGCGCGCAGCTGGCTAGGAAATGGGGACAGCCTCTTGATCACACCACCGCGAGCTGGCAAATTGCCGTGACTTAACACATTCCCGCTGCCGAGCTGAGCTGTGGAAATCGCTCCAGTGCACGTTCCCAGCCCCCTGCACATGTGCAGGCAGCGTTTTTGCTTAAGCCACATTTTCCTCCGCCGCTTGCAACGCGCCCGAGGGGTCACCTGGCTGCAGGGGCTGGCGAGCGGAGATCCCCCAGCAAATGCCGCCTCCCTCGGGAGCTGGGGCTGGCAGTGAAGGGGGTGGCTCTGCCCCTCTGGGTACCCCCCCCCCCTCCCAGCCTTGGGGTGAGCTTCGGCTGCATCCCACAGGGCTCCCCCCACCAGCATCGCCCTGGCCCCTTGCAGGGAGCTCAGTCCAGCCTGTCCCTTGAGCGGCCAACCTCATCTGACCCTGGGCATTTTGGATTTTCTAGGATCTCTTTCTGTCACACGTGACTTAGTATACACCAAGGCTTTGTAAAGCACAGTGATTTTGGAGCAGAACAGTGCCCCCTCCTCCCCACCCTGACTTTTATTTGCTTCAGGCTCGCTGGGTACTTGGCGGGGGAAGGCATTGCTGCCAGATTGCCCGGTGGGGCACGGTCTGCCCACCAGGGGTGGCTGCTCCTGGCACAGAGGGTGATGCCTCCCGAAAGAAAATGGGGCAAAAATCCAGCAGCTCTAACTGAGGACGAGACTTTACTCTCCCAAGACAAGAACCTGAGGCGTCCACACGGAAAAGCCCCATCTCTCCCAGCACCCCAGTGGGAGACCTCACACTGCTCCGTGCCCCTGTGTACCCAAGGGCTGTCAGGGAAGCACCAGACTGACAAATTGCCTGGGACGGACGACATCAGAGATGTTTGAAAGAGCCATTTGTACATGTTCCTGCCAGGGTTGCTGAGCATGTGGAGATGGGGGGATCTCACTCAGCTCAGCCAGGAGACGTTGCCGCTGAGTTTGGGATAGAAGGAGAAGCGGGCTTGCCATGGAGGTCCAGCAAAGCGCAGTGCTAATGGGATGAATTTCTAGAAACTAAGAAAAACCGAGCACCTCATGCTCCAAGAACTGAGCCCCAAGCCTGGGCGGTACTGGGCCTCAACCCCTCCTGCTGCCCCAGGTTTGGGGACACAAACGGCAGGGCCAGGCTGGCACCTGCAGGCCTGAGCAGGCAGGTTTTGCAGAGGAGGGAGAGAGCTGGTGTCTCTGAGGTCTGGGCCACACTGGCAGCGTGACGGCGTGGGTGTGCGTTCAGCCCTGCCGGAAAAATCAAGCCTGGCTGGTTAATTAAAGACCTGGGCCCAGAGATCTGCTTATTCAGTTCTGCAGTAGCAGTACTCTAAAATTGTTATGCACCATTTCATGCACAGAGGCTGAGGCAGCGGCTAGAGGAGCCAGAGGCTTTGGGCAGAAGGGGCTCGTCTTATTCCCCGGGGGTCATTTCTCATGTGCAGCAGCATCAGAGTCAGTTTTTGTCCTGGGGGATCTGAGAGATAGCTTGCACCCTCTCCAAGTGGATCTCCAAGCCTTGATTTGGGATTCCATCCATCCATTCATCCATCCATCCATCCATCCGTCCATCCCACCTGTGCTCTGCCTTGCGACTTGCCTTGGCATTTCCCCACCGTGCTCAGGTCCAGCTGGCTGTGACAAGGCACACAGGCACCTTGCTGCTCTCTGCTTTGAGACCGTCACCGGGGAAAGCAGCACGTTGGAAAACCTGGGGCCTGTCCACGATCTCCTCTGCACATCAAAAAAAAGCCAAACACAAACATACAAGCCCCCACGGGGATGTGCCAGCTGCCGAGCGATGTCTGTATACCCAGAGCTGGGGGGCTCTGACTTCCCACCCTACCCAAACCATGGCTTTTTTCACCCAAATTGGGCTTGTTTGTGTAGAGGCAGGCTACACACACTGCCTGAGCATCTCCGTCGGCATCCTGGACCCTCACTCCTCGGTTCAGCAGCCACTCCAGCCCTGCTCCGCACTGCACGACCCCAGGAGGGGTGATTTGGGGTGGGGGAAAGCAGAAGGGAGGGGAGGGGGGGGGGGGGGGGGGCGCGTTTGCGGGTGTATGCTTTTTATTTCAGTAATTCTTTTATCTTGTTCTCGCACCCTGAACAGTATGAGCGTTCATCAAAGTAATTGACGCGGATGAAATTAGCGCTTCCTGCTATGTCGGACAGATAAACTTTGCTGAATATTGATTTTGCACAAAGAAAATGACATGTGCTTGGTCCTCACCCTTTATCTGGACGGAGCAGGGAGATGCTGGGGGAGGCGAGGGGGGAAGGAGGCAAGCCTTCGCTGGAGAAGCATCCATAAGAATTACTTTTATCTCTTCTTCCACAAGAAGACAACAGAAGATAAGGCTGGGAGACAGTGGTGGGGGAGGCAGAGGGGGGAGCGGAATAAGGAAGAGGAGCCCAGCAGAGACCTCCGCTGTGGGTTCAGTACGGCGCTGGAAGGGGTTGGGGGCTCTTTGTGCGTCGCTGCCCTGACAGGCGCAGGATTTGGGGAAGATAACCGGCTTTTCAGGGACGCATGTCACTAAGAAACAGCGGAAAGAATCGTGGGCTTCTCTTTCCCCTCCCCAAACGCCACTGCTCTGGCTGGAGAGGACTGGTACCATCACGGAGGGCAAGGGCTGTCCTCGTAGGAGAAGAGGCAGCTCCCTGAGATGATGGACACCCCAGTGGGCATCGGTGAGGGACATGCTGGTCTCCCTGTGACCCTCAGCCAAACCTCAGACTTGCTGGGGAACAGCATGAATGTTCCCAGCCCTGCGGGAGCAATGTTTCCATGGGAAAGAAAAGGGTGGGCTTGGAGAAACCCGCGTGGAGCCAGGGAGCACTGCCATGTTAAGATCAGACTTTAGAAATTCATTTTCCCTGGTTTAACCTCTTAACAGCAATGTGTCTCTGCTTATCACGTCGTGCTGCATCCCTCCAGCATCACTGGAGACCGAGCTGGGCAGAGCCAGAGGGTCACCCAGCAAAGCATCCCACCAGGCTGGCTCATTCACTGCCCCTCGGCTCCCTGAGGGACCGGTCCCCTGCTTCAACATTTGCCCAACAGTCTCATCCAGCCCTGAGGTTTTGTGTCAACACCACACTCGGCAGCAAGGTGCTAAGGGGAACAAAGCTTTCGCACGTGCTGGTTTTCCCAAAGCAAGGGTCAAAGATGGCCTTGGAGATGCATGCCCTGCACGTGGAATATCTCATGGGGTAAATAATAAACCAGCCCTAGACTTTTCAAAGGCTACAGAAAAATTCATCAATATGCCTCCTTCTGCCCTGGCACAGCCTACTTCAATGCTGAGCCCCCTTCAGACGAGCAAAGCGGGGTCACCCGCTGACTCGGGCTTGCCGGTCCCATCATAGCCTTGCCAAGTCCTTCAAGTTTTGCCCACAGATGAGGGCACCACCTACCAATATCTACTATTTTTGCAAAGCCTGACACTCTTGTCAACATCAACGTGCACAGTAAGTGCTTGGGGAACCTGAGGAGCTGTTGAAAATCGTCCTGTGTGAAACCTCAGAGAGCCATGAGGGTAGACCCGGGGAAGGAAGACCTGGGCAAGGAGCAGCTCATGTTCATCGGCACAACAGCAGTGGCAATAGTGACGAGTTTATATATAAAGACTGAAAAAGGAGGATGTAGAAGGTGATGAGCCTGAATTTCCCACACCGTGCTGAGCAGGGCTGGGCATGGAGCAGAAGGCAAGGGGGGAGGGACCAGGAGATGGGTTGGGGGGGGAATTCAACACTTTCCTGCAAATATCCCCACATGGGGCCATCAGCAGGCCTGAACATTTTGGTTCACCTCCTGGTCAGGGTCAAAGACATCAAAATATTCATGGGTGCTCAGTTCCAAAGAGAGGGGAAATAGTGGTTCCAATTAGTTTCTCTCGGTGATGATCATGGTGGGGATGTTGTTTACTTTGATTTTACTAAGACATATTGATGTGGAGCTCCAGCAAATGCATCTCAGCAAGCTTTGCAGAAGACAGGCCTTCCTGGACAAGGTCTTCTTGGCCTTTTATTATTTTCTATGGACTAAACTACCCGGGCTCCGCATCCCATCTCAGTGAGCTGAAAAATCATGGAATAATCTGCATCCTTCTTTAATGGCTGAAAATCCAGAGCCGAGGACGTCGCTGGTAGCGTGGGGCTTCCCCGGGTGGAGCTGAACCCCCTGAAGACCCCAAGACCCTCCTTCAGCCTGGGTGTGTTGGTGAAATGCTCCACTAGGTCAACACCAAGCCCCCAGTTCTCCTCTTTTCTCCAAATCCTGGTGGGTGTCAGCCAGTGCAGAGCCCATGAAAGTCCATGGTCCCCTAGACCAGTCAAAATGACTCCTCAAAACACCATGGGGGATGAACCAGTTCAACCCAGCACTCGTTTAACTTCACACCATCCCAACAGCAGCGTACATGTCATCAGCAGAGCGTCCAGCTCCTTCAGTTTTCCTGGGCAAAACCACATCTGATCTGATCTTACAAATCGTCTTCCCACCTGCGAAGCGAGGAGCCGTTTCTGCGACTGTTTCCCTTGGCTGCTGCTCCCTTCGGAAGGCTTCGTTTGAACCAGCACCTCTTTCTCCTTCCTTTGTGTCTTCATACCCCAGCAGAGAATTAGCACGCTTGGTAGATTTGTTCTGCTTCCCACTTCCCATCGGGGTTTCCTATTTCCCTGGGTAAAGGGAAGCCAGGTTTCATCTCAGCTGGATCATTACAATTTCTGACTTCTCTTTCTTGATTTTTATTTTCTTTTTCCCTAGATATACTAGGCCTTGGGAAGAAAAAAAAAAAAAAATTGCAGCCTTTCGTTTGCTGCTTGTATTTTCTAGACACAGTGCCCTGACATTGAGAGCAAACAGTTATTAAATAAATGCATTGTTAGACATGCTTTTAGTCCTGACACCTCTGGTAAATCTGCATTTATTATTTAGTGAATTAAGTGGGTTTAAATCAAGTTATAATCGGTGAGTGCCCTTGTACTCGGTATTATATATCCTCCTGTGCATGCTTTGTTTGCAATTTCTGTACAATTTCTTTAGGTGCATTATATATTTTCCTTGAAATAGCATCACACTCTGCTCAGGTACCAGCTTCTCAGAAAGGCTCCTGGCATTAACAGTTTGACACCCAGCCCCAGTCCCCTGCCCCCCCATCCCTGCCCTATACCTCCTCTCCCACCCAGGTCTCTACAAGGGAAAGAGATCTTTGCAAAAATCACGTGTATCGCTGCATTTCTTTGACAGCTGGCCCAACGCCTCCCGGTTTGTGGGCTCGCAGCTTGGAGCCCAAGGGAAGAGCTGCCTGCAGGAGCCAGACGATGCTCAGCCCTTGGGATGCTCATGGACACCAGGCACGGATGAGCCCGTGGCTCGTGACTAAAAGGCTCACGTGGGTAGGGGCCACCCGGCGTAAGTAAGGACCAGATGAGCTGATCCTGATTTCATCAGCCCTTTGGGTCGCTCGGTCTGCTTTTCTTCTCCTGCAGTGTTGCCAGCAAGCAGCAGCTGAGTGGGTACCGGGTCGCTTTGAGCTCAGGTTGGTGTTTTGGTCACCTCAGCAGCTCCACAAAAGTCGTCTCTCACCCTGCCCGTGCGTGCGAGATCCCTTCTGCCACGCGCGAGGTTGCAACTGCTCGGGATGGAGGTTGCTCCCTCTCTCCCACACACCCGGCCAGCGATGGGGCTTCCTGAGGAAGGGGACCCATTGCTGCAGGAGCTTTGTCATCCCCAAAGCCCCCCCGACACAGCTCCTCCCCGCCCCCCGCCTGCCCTGCGTAGGGCATCAGGGAGAAGACGCTGTTCCGTGTCGCTGGGAAACGCAAGGCGCAGTTCAGGAGGAAGGAGCTTCCAGCTGGCTTTGTGGTCGTTCCGTCCCAGCCGGTTCCCAGACTGCAGCAGCCCCTGTTAGACCATCCCCAAGTCTCTGGGGAGGGTGCCCAGCTCGATCGCATCACCTGTAAAACCCCAGCTCAGGCTTCCCATGCCCTGGGTCTACCACAATTCATCACGGAGCTCATCACAGCACTGCCTTCTGTGCCGAAGACCAGGAGTAAGAATCATCTCACCTGACACCTTGGTGTCTTAAGTGAGCTAGCAAAGCCTCAATTGGCTAAGACCTACTTTATAAGCCCACCCGTGAGGTTGCTGGCTAGGTTCCTAAGGTCACACATCTCCAGAAGATCGAGTTGACCAAAACCACAAGACTTTCCAGGGTGATTTTCCACCAGCCTTGCAGGAAAACCTGCCCTCCCTCCCCTTGCAGGCTCTAACACCACAGCACGAGTAAGGCCTTGCCGTTGCCCAGGTGCTGTTCTTCCTTCTCCTGGCTGTTGTCCAGCTGCCCCTCCGTCACACAGCACAGCACCCTGCTCAGCCCTGGGTACCACCAGGGACAGGGCTGGCCAGGTCCTTGTCCTCACGGCCCCAGGGCCATGCCCTCTTGCTGCCTCTCCTCATCCTACCTTGGGGCCGATGCATCCCGTCCTCCCCCCTCCGCCTGCCTCCCCTCCCCGTCCCCCTCTGAGCCTGTTTTCCCATTTATCTCCTTTGCCTGGCGAATATACATAAATATGAGCAACTGTGTCTGCGTGTGACCTTACCTGCCCTGACTAAATTCATGTAGTGTCTGTGAAGATAATTCTAAAGCCATAAGAAGATAATAAAAGGGAAAGATAAAAAAAAAAAAAAAAAAAAAAAGGGCAAGCATTGTGGTTTGTATTCTCTTATCTAACCTTCTGCAGGCCCCGGGTGGGAGTGCAGTCCCTTGCTGTTTAAAGGGATGCTGCAGTTGGGAACTGCACAGGGCAGTCGCCAAGAGGGAGAGGGACCACGGCCCTGGGTACCACCAGGGACAGGGCTGGCCAGGTCCTTGTCCTCTCTGCAATGCACATGGTTGGGGAAGGGAAATCCCACTGCTAGCAAAATTCCCCCCAAAATACGTGCTTGGCCTGATCCTGCCCCCCTGTCCTACTCAAATGCAAGCGGACATCTCAGCTGGGGAAGCTCAAGGAGGCAACAAATAGATGTGGGACCCCACGATGAGCAGCTGACCACAGCGTGCCGGGGGCCTGTTGCAAAGACTGAGCTTGGAGAAAGAAAAACACATCTCCGGGTGTGAATTTTTTTTTTTTTTTCGTCTAAAAATACCACTGCAGCTGAAGGCAGCCTTTGCGGGAGAGGGCATTGATTGCAGGGACGGAGGAAATTATCACAGGCTTCATCGCAGCGGTGTCATCTTTGAACAGAATGGCTTGTCAGATAGATGTGAGTGCGGGAGTCAAAATGATCAGGCGAAACAAAATACAGTATCCTCCCTGAAATGAGACCTCGAGGAGATAAGCCAACATGCCGAGGAGAGAAATCCTGAGATTTTCCCCTGGTTCTAAAAAATACTGAAATCTCTGAAATCACTTTCCCACGGGCTTAAAACTGCCGTCCAAGCCATGCTGCGGCCCCATGCTGCCGTGTAACTCAGTCCTGGCTTCACTGGCCGTGCCAGACCTCCCGTGCTCTCCTTGAAGGCACAAGGCTCAGATCAAAACTAGCTTGAGCAAACCCCAAATGCTTCTGAGCTTTGTGAAAAAGCACTCTCCTCTTTTTTCCCCTCTTAGCTTTGTATTTTTGCATGGCTGGGATCTAAACTTGATAAGCCGAATCATCACGGAGCTGGTTATAAAAAGCCATGGAAGAAACAAAAAAAGCCCAATGAACCCTTAATGTGCAAAAGAAGGACATGGATGATGGGGTCACCAATGCTCTGGGTCTTGGTCTATCAGGTCTCAGCTCTAGGGAGTAGAGGGGGAGCGCAGGGTGCTGGGGGACCCTCGCAGGGAGCCAGGTGCCGTACAAACTCACGACATGGCCAGAGTCACAACGCTGCCGAAGGCATCCCACTCCCCAAGGGCTCCCTGGGTGAAGCTGCTCCCTGGCTTTGACCCCGCTGCTGCAAATTCCACCTCCTGGTGGAAGAGGAGGTGTGGGGGGACCAAGAAATGCCCCCTCCTCGCCCCTCACAGCCAGGGATGCAGGAAGGACCTGATGGAGAAGGTCCTGCCTGGCAAGTGACTGATGGGAAAGGGACAGGGACGGCCACTGCAGGCCCCGGGGTGCGAGATGAGGGACACCAACATGCCTCAGCCCACTGCCCCCCTACCACTGCCCGCTCCCCCCCGCCTCAGTACACGGCGAGGGCTTTCTGCTGCCTTTGTTCGGCGGCTCCGAAGTGGTGTCACCACAAAGGCGGAGGTGAAAGGGGTTAATTCGGGGGACAGAGGTAGGATGTGAAGATGCAGAGCAGGACAATAGGCCGCCTTCCTCTTTTGTCAGTGCAGCCATTGTGCCGCGTGTGAAAAATGAAATCTGTTTCATTTTCCTCCCAGATGCGATCGGGCGCCTCTATTTAGAAGCCATCAAAAAAAGCAGTCAAAGTGCTGGGGGGGACAACACGCACACAGGGGGAGCGCAGGCCTGCCAGACACAGGCACACCCCGCCCCAGAACTGCCTTTATTTATTTATTTGGCATTTAACATTTATTTAGATTTAACCCGCTCCCTGCCTCTGGCGTTCAAGTGGCTGAAACAATCGTCAAAGTCAATGGCGAGAGGTTTTGGGCAGTGCTGGGGGGGGGTCAGGGCCAGGGGCCGGCGGGGTGGGTGCAGTAGCAGCCCTTCACCCCTACCCCACAGCGGGGTGGAGAGGTTGGGATGAGCCCAGCAACCTGCCCAGGAGGCTCTCCATGCCCATCCCATGGCCGTCGCTCCGGATGTCCCACCTCATCCTCTCTGGCCCTACCACATCCCTCTGACCCCCTCCAGTTTGGCAGGGAGGACTGGCAGCTCTGGTGCAACTGTTAATCAATATTTCCCCTTCATCCTTGCAGAAGCAGATGAAAGTGGAAGGAAACCCAGCCCTGCTGCTCTCCCCCCCCCCCCCCTCCATCTCTCCCCAAACAAATCTGTGGGTTTGCTACCAACATGAGAAATTTTCACCTCCAGCGAAGGTGTGAAACTTGGCAGTTTTGTTCCCTCCAAGGGGAATTACAGTCTTAGCAGAATGCAAACAAACAAACAAATGCAAATTAACCTGAAAAAACCTGTTTTTTCAATACACGTTTTAACCTTTGGCTCAAATTAACAAATCCAGCTGGAAACGCTCGAGGTTTCTTTTTTTCCCATCCAAATACACAGCTGGTTGTTCCCCAAGGTGCCAGTGTGGGTGAGAGGCACCAGGCAGCAGGGGCTGAACTCGGGTGGTGAGCAGAGCAAGCCCTGAACCCCAAGCTGCTCCAAGATCCCTCAACTCTACAAAAAAACAGAGGGGAATTTGAGCAGAGCACAGTTGAAGCAAGGCGTGCTTGAGGGGGGACTTGAGGTCACCATCCTCCTGCTGCTGAAAGCCCACTCCAGCTCAGTGCAGCTACTCCCATCTGAGACCAAACAAACTCATTCCAGCCGTGGCAGGCAGTATTCTGGGCCCTTTCTCCCAGGTAGCCTGTATCCCCCAGGCTCCCTACCCGCACTGGGCTGGGCATGGCCATGTGCGGATGGGGCCGTGCTGGTCCTCTCTTCTGCGCATCCATCCTGGCCTACCCCATCCCTGGTGCATCTTGGCACCTTCCCCAGCCACCGGGCGATGAGGATCAGTCCCCAAATGGAGACTAGGTAGGGGTCAGCACCAGTGCCAGCTCTGTGAGGAGCAGGTTTGGGGGCGTGCGATCAGTTTTGGTACCCAGGACACTTCCCAAGGTCCTTCCAGGTCTGCAGGTGCCAAGGGACCACACCAGGTGACGGGCAGGGAAGGCACTGCGGTGCTAAGAGGCATGCCCAGGGCTGCACAGGGAGCCTGTGGCAGAGGAGAGGACTAATCCACTGGTTGGGGCCACCACAGCTCTCAGCGGCTTCGTTCATAATCAGGGGACATACACCCTGCACCCCATCCCCACCCACACCCCCACCCATGGACACACTGCGATCACCACGGGCAGAGTTGGGTGACAAGGTGGAGGGTGACAAGGTGGAGGATGACAAGGCGGAGGCAGCTCAGATCCGACTTTGCATGACCTCCTTCCCGCAGCAACAGAGGGTGGGATGGGGGGGGGGGGGGGGGGGGGGGCACAGGGCAGGACCATCCTCCTCCTCCCCAGCTCTTTGTGCCAGAGCCAGGCAGATGGGTGGCCCTGCCAGCTCGGTGGCCACAGCCCCCCGCCAAGCCCAGCTTCATCTGCCAGCTAATAACCCCGTGCTCCCCTCCACCTCCGCATTGTCTCCCCACGCACAGGCACATGTGCCCCAGCCTTCTGGCAGCCCCGGGCAGGCACCGTCCCCACAGCATCCCTGGAGAGGCGGCGAGTGGGACCCCATGGCGGGGGGAAGGCAGGATGGCAACTTGGCGGAGAGACCGTGGGTGTCAGATCACATAAATCAAGCTCCGAAGCCTTCCTATTTAACACACTCTTCCCCTTCGAGTTGTCAGTGAAACCGTTAATTAATTAGCTAATCCCGCAATGAAGTGGATTCTAAATGGATCTCCCCTCCCTTCCCCCCATTTAGGTAATTACTGCTGAGGGAGCTTTTGTGAGAGTAATTTTCCAGCAGGGACAGCCCCGGATGGCAGAGGGAGATGAATTTAAAGTGGGGGGGGAATAATAATACAAGGAGGATGGGGTGAAGGAGGACTCCATCTGCAGGGCAGCACAGTTTGGAGGTACGGCCAGGGCCAGGAGACTTCTCTCCTGGCCAAGGGGATGACCAACATATTGCATGCTCTGCACCCACGTATGGGACCCAGCCCAAAAAGGTCATCTCAGCCTGCTCTGGGATGCTTCTGACAGTGGGTACCGTAGCTCCAGCCCAGTTCCTCTCTGCTCACACACAGACCCCATCCTCCCCCTGCCTCTCCCAGGAGATTCCCAGGCTCTGGACAGCTTCAGCGATGCATCTCCAGCACCAGCCAGCAAGAGAAGAACACTCCATCCCTGAAACAACAGTGGTCAAGTCACGACAGGTTTCCCATACCACGTCATACCTGCCTGTCCCACCACTCCAACCAGCACCTCCCAGCTACACTTTAAGCAGGTCTGGTTCTGAAGAGCTTTCCACAACGAGAAATTGGTTGAGCAGAAATTAAGACAAAACTCCAAAGCCTTAAAGGGGGTTTCTTTCCCAAGCCAAGTGCAGTAAAAAGTGGTGGCGTTTCATGACTGAGCAGAGAAATATGCCAGCAGGCCTCAGCCCAGCGCCAACTGGGGCATTTATTTCAGAATGAAGGCACCAAGATAGCATTGGCAGCAGCAGGAGCAGCATTGCTCCTTCAGATCTTGCCCCTTCCATGCCCCTGCACAGTTCCATTTCCTTTTTTGTTCCTCACTATGTCAAGGAATGTCTCCAAGTGAAGATTTTTCAAAGGCACACTGAGTTTTAGATCCTCAGCTTCATGTCCCCAAGTTCTGCTGTGTCCAACAGAGATACCGTAGGAGTGGTGCAAGCCTGCCTGCTGCAGCCGAGCTGCCTTTGAACTGCCTCGTGTGGCTCATAAATGCATTCCAAATCAAAGGTTGTTTCTGAAAAATCACAGCTTGGCTATCTTCTGGGTGCAAAGAAATCCCGAACTGCAGCCACCACAGCTACAAACACACCCTCCCCACACCCATGCCTGACCTCCAGTCATGAGGGGATGGTGAGGTCTGATGGGTGACGGAAACTGGAGTCTTGGGGACCTCTCCCCTTGGGGTGGGGACAACATTGTAAGAATCTCCCTGGGGCATTTCTACACGCTGGGTCGAGTAACAAGATGCAAGCTCGTTACAGGGGATACCCACGCTTCAGATGAGTATTTGCTCACCATTACAGGGTAGGAAAATATGTTCACTGTGGGGAGGTTGCTCGAATTTAACAGGTGCCTACAGCTTGTCTGTAGGGAAAAGGTTCCCATGTCTTGAAGAGGTTCCCTGAGCAGCCACCCTGAACCTGCCAGAAAGCTTCACATTTTCCAACCTTTCCCGCATACACAGTAATTTCCCCTGGGACATAGAACAGCAACATCTCCTTTTGGTAGCTCACTATATCATACAAGGCTCCCAGAAAAACCTCATTACTATCAAATACGACCCGAGAGAAGCATGGGTGCTAAAGGTAGAACTTCTCTTTCTGACTCTGGGGATGTGATGAACAGGGTGGTGCAGGTAGAAATGCTTTAATACCCTTTTTCCCTAAGGATCTCCCCAAATATACCCAGGAGAAAAAGGGATGCAGCTCTGCAGCTTGCCATTGCCTTGTTCTGCTGGTGGTGCAGCTGAAGGACCTTATAGGACTTTCCACTCTTACCTTTTTTCGTATGGCTGCTTCTCTTCCAGCTGCCTGCAAACAGTCTGACAGAGGCAGCTCTTGTTTGCTTCTCCCAGGCAATAGCCTAAACCTTGGTGTTTCACACTGCAAACTCAAGACAAAAAGGACATCCCAGGACAGCCCTGAGAAAAACCGAAGGTAGCTTGGGGACAGGACCTGCTCTGGGCCTTTCTGGTCCACTAGTGGAAAGGACCACAGAGATGGGGCAGGAGGGGTTTGGGAGGGGGTCATCAGACCATAGACAATCTTTTGTAAGTTGTCCTGGAAAATTTTTTTTTTTTAGAGATAAGGCCAGGTGATCTGAAAGGCTGGGCAGGTTGTATAGTGGGGTGATGGCTCAGATTCAGGATGTAAAATCAAAAACTGAGCTGGCAAAGGCTTAATGCAATACCCAAAGGATGCTGTCCTGGACAGCAGCACGTGTGGGATGGTCTGTGGGGCACCGCTCCGATTCCTGATGCGAAACCAGCCCAGCTGCACCCACACACCTCACTCAAAACGCTGTGCCTGGGGCACGCCATCCCTTCACCAGAAGAAGTGCCTCCACGGTAGGGTTGGTCCCATCAGGACAGCACAAGGAGCGGGGGAAAATAGCCCAACCCTGTTGTTATCCATCCTTCAGCCACACAGATAGCGCCAGAGGCTGTGACCGTTTTAATCTGCATCTCCCCTCTCACTCCCGCTGGAAACGAGTGCAGTCAGCTGGAAAATTAAGACCCAAGGTTGAACCCGGAGGGGCATTAAGAGGGGCAGCTTGGGCAGCAGATACGCAGAGCAGCCTGCCGCTGCCCCGTGGCACCACCGTGCCACCCCAGCGCTCTCTCCCTCCCTCCCCAGCCAAGCCATGCCGGCTCCCCACGCTCGGCATCGCGGCCACGACGTGGTAAATCACCGGTGACAGCTCCGGCAGGCACGGCGTGATGGAAGCACGCTCCTGCCCGCGCTCACGGGCAGCTGTCGCGGGCAGAGGTCCAAGGTCAGCTAAGTGTTTAATGGGCCTCCTGCAAGGACCTGTGATGAAAGGCGGGCGGGAGAGGAGGCGAGAAGGGAGCATATGTCACAGCCTGAGCTCCGGGGCTGGTTTTAAGTGACAGGGGGATGTTTCCCATGCAGATAGGCGAGCGGAGAGGGTTGCTTTCCCAAGCCGGTCTCCTTTCCAAGAGCGCAGCAGGGACCTGCTGTGGTCTTTAGCACCCGCATGCTTGCAACTCGAGCACGGGTGGTGGACATCTGGATGACCACAGTATGAGGTCCTGCCAGGACGAAGGCCAGCAGAGCATGGCCAAGAACTGCAGCTCTCCTAACAGCGATGACAAAAGCCACAATGCAAAGCAAACCCAAACCGGGCAAGCTAAGCCTCCCCTGGCTTTGGTCCCGGCTTCGAATCAGTGTTTCCCCATACTAAATTAGATCAAAGGCTGAGCAGGAGAAGGGAAAGGTCTCTGCACTTTTTTACAACCCTGGCTTCAGGTATGATCAGGAGAAACACAGTGAAGACACGGGACCTGGGTGTGAGCTATCTGGCAAGACCATCATGGTTCTTCAAGTCTTTTGTCCAAGCACACCTGGAGCCAGGCAGTTCTAACATCTCCTTGCCTCAGAGCTGCTGGTCAGCATGACTGATAGAACAAGTTTCCAACAGGAAAGTCTTTCCAAACCCCTGGCCAAGACACAAGCAGAAATTAATGACAATTTCAGCAGAATATTCTCACTGTGATCACAAAATGAAAAGGATGTTATACTCTGACTCAAACTCAACATTTTGGAGTTGTTGAAGCATTGTGACATCTGAGTGTTGCCTGTTGGATGTATTTATCTCTCCACAACCATGCTATTGTATCCTGTAGTACCTCCATACTATACTTGCCATAGTAATTGATGACTCTCCTATATAAGACGTTGTCTGGATGAACATGGTGGTTTCAGGTTGTTTTCTTGTGTCTGATAGTCCAATAACTTAAAACAGCAACTCCTTTACTGGGTGTCTTCAAGTGAAGTAAGAAAACCATTTCCCACTGCTGCAGCCAGAGAAGATGCAGGGTCTAAGCCCTGTCCTTAGGAGGGCTCCTCGCTACAAATAACCATTCAAAAGCAAAAGAGGTCCTAACCCCCTTGTGCAATCAGGGCTGCAGTTCCCCCAGCCCCTCTGCAAATCCTCTTGCCTTTCTCCAAAGGGAGAAAACAACTGTCACTGCCTCTCTCCCACACCAGCTTTCCCTCTTCCACCTCCACATAACCTGGCTCGTGACCCTTCTCATCACCAAACCTGCGTGAAGCCTGAGGGTTGGGCTCACCACTTATCGGCTGGCTTGAGCCTGTTGCCTGGGCATGGGTGGCATCCCAGGAAAACACTGTCCAGGCTTGTGTTTTCCCACATCTTTATGAGGGCTGGCAGCAGAGCAGGAGAGCTTTGCTGCACGGGAGGCTGCTGCATCACCTGCCCACCATGTGCACCTCAGCCTGATTTTAACCAGCTCTCAGAATGTGGGGGGTGGAAGGGAAGAGCAGGCAACGTGGGGAAGAGCAGAGGGCTGGTACTGAGCAGCGTGTCTTGCGGGAGAGCGGAGGGAAGAGGAGACCACTGGGGACGTGGGATACGAGGTTTGCTTTTGCAGACTGAATCAAACGTTGGAAAGCTGGTGAATTAACAGTGTTTGCTGAGCAAACGCTGCCGGGTGGGGATAGGCAGAGGAAGAGTGTTTAAGCACACAGTCCTTTATTTGCTAGCAAACATCTCCAGCTCCTCCTCTCCCTCCCCTGTTCCTTCCAGCGCCTTCCCCAGCTTGTGCTCCAAAGAGGCTGGATGATGCCTCCAAAGAGGAGGAGGCGTGAAATTCCCATGGGAGGGAGGAAACATGGGAGAAGCATTTTCTTTCACCAACATGCCTGCAGCAGAGCAGCCAAGGGAACAGTAGTGGCTTGTGGGAGGGAGTGGGGTTTATGTTAAGAAAAATAATACCTTCATCTTCAGCGTTATTTCTTTGGGCTGTATTTTCCACCTCAAACAAGGGCTGCAGTCTGGATGAGGAGACTGAGGGCATTGCGAAACACAAGACACGCTGCAGGGACTTCGGTATCACTGTGGGGAAGGCTGTGCTCTTAAAGACTTGGGGCCTAGCTGCTGCAGAGCAGAATTGCTTCTTGGAAGTCCAGATAGAGGTGGGTTTTTTTGGCCTCACTTCACTCTTTGGGTTCTGATGCTCATCTCAAACCCCTCTCCCAGCTGCAGTCCCACGGTGGGGAAATGATCTGGAAGAAGGTACCAAGCCTGCTCTGGAGATGCTGTGGGGATACACTAGAACGTGCAGCCCTCATCCCTCGGCTGGAAGCGTCTGTGGCAAGATTGAAGTGCCAAGTCCCCAGGTGTAACAAATGTTATCTCTCTGTCACTAGGCCTGGCAGATAAGGGTGGAGCTGCAAGGCTCTGGAGGAAGAGGTGAAGGCACCAGAGAGGACGGTCCAGCTGTCTGCATTTCACCTGTTGGCCAGGGGTTGATCAGCATTCAACTTGTAGGAAGCTGCTAAAACCACTTTCTCTCAAGATGTCCATCATTTCTTCTGGTCTTCAGTGCCTGCATACCAAGTATGATCTTTGACCATCCCTGTTTGGCGGCCATCATCTCCTTGCTTATGTCTATGGTACAAAACCTACACCCTGACGATCTGTGAGCAGCAGCCCTGGGTGCTCCAGGTGACCTGCAGCACACCTCTGCCAGCCATTTGAGCTGCTGCCTGGGACATCTGATGGCTTTGGCTCAAAGGAGAGGAGAGAAGATGGGAGCTGTGATGCCCATCCCTTTCTGACTTCTAAGCAAGTCCAGATACATCTCTTCTGGAAACGCTGGCTGAAATACTGGGCTATCTTCCCACCCTGAAATTCCTCCCAATTACCTCCTGATGCTTCATACCCCTCTGCTCTTGGGTGTTCCTAAACCTCCTGTATTTCCCAGGCCTCCCATCGCGCTCCCTTCTGCTCCAGCCTTTGGCCAACACCTCAGTGAACCATAACGCAAATCATCTTCCACTACTGACCAACTGCTGCAAAAATGCTAGGTCCAGGTTGCCACCTCCATTCATAAAACATCCCCCCCTGCAACTGCTGGACTGGCTTTTATGGAACAATCTTAATGTTCATTCACCCTTTGAAGGCCAGGTGCTTAGACAGCAGCTGTGCTACACACACTGCTGCGTGAATTACTCGTCGCTGGCAACACGTGCGTCATTCATTATTAAACCGCTTGTGCGCTTGGCCTGCAGCTTAATCCAATGCCACCACAGTGGCTACAGGAGGAATCCAGCCATCTGTAAAAGCAGCAACACCCTTCACGCCTGCCTCTGTCAGCAGTGGCACTGCCTTTCGTGGTGGTGGTGGCAGCTTTAATGCGCCTCCAAGAAAGAGTCGTGCCCTGGTAGCCACCATGGCACCCAAGCAGAGAAGGATTAGAAATGAAGATGCACAAAATTAGTTCTTCCTCAAGGTGTAAATTATCGGCGGTGAGAAATCTTCAGCTGCTATAAATCAGCAAAGCTTCACTGAAGGAAGTGGAGCAGTGCTGATTTACACCGCCCGGCAGCTTGGTCCAGCGCTGGGGGCTTTGTCTGGGATTAGTGGGAGAAATTGCTGGGGAGGGCAACAGTCTCATTACCTTGTCCTGGCTAATGCTTTGCTTTTCTCTCGTGCATGTTGTTGTTAGGAGCTGGATCTAATTAGTCATTGCAGGAAATGCCTCAGCTTCTCCTGTTCCCCACTGCTTGGGAAGGGAAGGGGGGGGGGGGGGGGGGGTGTTAATCCTGGCCAACGTGGGAACAAGCCCTGTTGTAAAAGCAGATCCTGATCCCATCATTTGCTCTGCAAAGAAGCACGTGCCCAGGCACACCGAACCTTCCCAGCTCCAGGAAGACTTGGAAAATACACCTAGGCTCTCCCACCAAAAACCAGCAGGGCCAGTCCGTAAAATGCTCAGCAATGCACTGCCTGTCCCAGGCAGCATCAATAACAGAAACCCACACTCAGGCTGAGCAAACAAAAAGTGCCCTGACAAGGCTCATCTCTGCATCCCCATTCCCTCCCCATGAGCTGACTTTAGTTTTCTCCCATCAGGTGTCATCTGCAACAAAGATGTGACACCCCATGAGATTTTAGGTACCTGGTCTTGGCCCCTGCTCTTTTCTTGTAGTGTACCACATTTAAGGTTTTTGGTCTTTGAATGCAGAGGTGCTGGTTTGCAGCTGGAGTTTAATGACTGCTTTGTAGGCTGTGGTGCGATGAACATGTGGAACTCATGTTCTGCAGATGCCTCTGGTCTTTTGTGTGGATAACATCAGTGCTAGCAGGATCCCGGCCTCACAGATTGTGGTGATCTTTTCCAGATCTCTCTATGCAAGCTCCTGGGTCTCACAGAAATTTGAGGTTGGTAGCTGGGGTAATTAGCTGCTACGACCTAACTCCTCTCAATGTTGGAGCTATCTCTCCAGCCTGAGGAGAGCTTCATCTGAGCTGTGACAACAGGCATGGGTGTGCTTTTAGCTCCCACACCTGCTATGTACAGTCTGTTTAGCCTAAAATACTGTAATGATGGCAACTGCTGAAACAGCACCGAGGATCTCCTCACCATGAAGATGGCTTAGATTCAGTGCAATGTATTTAGCATTACAGGCAAGACCGAAGCTCTGATTTACACTGAAGTCAAAAGGTGGAACAGGAGGAGAGGAAGGAATTTACCACCTTCTGCAACAGAACCAGCACTGGGAAATATCTCCCTGTGCTCCATCAGCTGCAGTTCAGTCAGACATAAAGGCACATCTCCCTTTCTGCTGCTGGAGTAATAACCTCTAGGACTAGGGCAGAGCAGATGTGTGTTGTGGTAAGCTATCTAACATCTGTACAGGTCAATCTGCTGTTTTTCCTCTCCCTGTGCCTTCTCCAGGCTTTCCTGATCCCATACATTGGCTCCATCACACTGTCCCAGCTCCCCAGGCAGAGCTGGACGCAGGGAGCAGTGACTGAAAGGTGAACAGGGACATCACAGCACAGGCTGTGCTGGAGTCAGAGAGCTGTTTCACAAACACCAGGTTTGGTCCAAATGTTTTTCTTGTTGACTGGCTCGCTGTTTGCAGATCTAGTGCCAGTTTACAGTGTTGGTTTTCATCAGATGCAAGTATACCTCAGAGAGAAACCAACTGGGAGCCTGGCAGTGGGTTGCACATTCCATATACTTACTGTCCCTGGAAACCAGTGCAGAACCTCTTTCTGCCTGTGGTGAGACAGGCAGAACCTCACCCCGACTGGTGGATGGTGCCAATCCCTTTCCCGTTACTGGGCTTCTTGCCTTCAAGAGTGCCAGCTGGGCCTGGACTATGGCTGGCAGCAGGAGCATCCACAAACCCTGACCAGAGCTGTATGCCAGCTCTCCTTGGCTAGGGTGGGAGATTGTTCTTTCTGTGGAGAGCTCAGCACAGCAACTCCTCTTACCAGTTACCTCAATCAGTTGTAAATTCTTGGAGGTCACACCCAAAGACTTCATATGGACAAAAGTCAATTCGTGCCTATGGGGTCAACCACTGAATAGCAGCAGGCTCAAGATGTTTGCTGTTCTTGATTCCCCGTGGTTGAACCTTTGGCTAGAGCAAGGGCAGCCTCCAAAATCCCCTCTGACTTTTGAAATTCTGGATATTTGGTAGTGAAGTTTTCCTTCCTGAAACGCGGTGGGAGAGACTGTCCTCACTCGGCATCATCACTTGGAGCCGAGCATCTTCTGGTCAGGCACCCCATGGTCCTGCACAGGGCCATGCAGCTGAACAGCTGCCTGAGCCTCAGAGTCAAACTCATGGGCAAAGGAGCTATTTTTATCCCAGAGAGCTGTCTCGACTGAGCTCACAGGCAGGTATTCTCAGCACCAAGCCGTCAGAACCTCCCGCGTCTGCAGAAGGTGATTCATAGCTTGGTGCTCTGAGACGTTCACCCTGTGGGCAAATCTCTCCCCACTATATGAGGGAGAAGACTCACCCCTCCCTCGGTGTCCAGTGGCTGGTGGGGATGCTGCTCTGCTGACCTTTGCACCGGTCCACTTGCACCCACCAGTCTGTGGTGGAGTCCCCAACCCACGCTGCTCTCCTGACTTGTCCCCTAGTGACACTTGCTAGCACCACCTTCAGCAGCCCTCAGCCAGGGCATGGGTGTGAGATCCTCCTGCATCCTCCAACGCTGGCTGACTCCTCGGCCCTTCTCTCCTGAAGGGCTTTGCCATATGTCTTACACCTGGAGCTGAATAGACCATGAATAAAGCTTCCTGGAATCAAAAAACACGTCAGAAAAGTCAGGAAGAGCTGAAAAAACATCCTGCATGGAGCAGGTGTGACACACGTAAAGATGCACGTGTGCATGTGCACACACACACACACACTCCTGCTCCTTCTCTCTCTTTCATTCTGCTGAAGAAAACCTGGTGATTTCTGGGCTTTGTTGGTGGTTAGGAGGACACTGGATAAAGAGTCTGAGAAAGAGAAAGAGGGTGCGCAGGGCTGCAGAAGGAGAAGGAGGCGAGAGCAGGAGAAGGAGGGATTCTCGGTATCTACAAGGGAATTAAAGCGCTTTTACTGGAGTGAAGAAATCAGCTAAAGAATGGCAGGCGAACAAAAGCAGCAAGGCTATGGACAAGTCGCTCTGAATAGATCCAGATCCCCTTAAGTTTGTAACACCCCCTACACACTTCTTTTTTCCCCTTCCCCCCCCTTAAGCCTTTGCTCCTCACTCCTTCCAAGAACAAATGCAGCGCAGGGGGAAAAAAAAAAAAAAAACCACCACGAGGGAGGGGAGGAGTGGAAGAAAGCTAAAAAAAAAAATCAAATAAAATAAAAGGTAATCCTCAGCCACTTTGCCCCTCTGGGGGCTGCTCTGGGCCAGATTAAAGGTCCGGTGTGAAACCATTCTGCTATTCAGATGCGATAAGCAGGATTTACAAGCAAAGAGAAAGAGAGAAAAGAATGGGCGAGAGGAGAAAAGGAGAATTATTTGTGTCTCTTAATACTTGTTAAGCACTTCTCTTTTGCTAGACCAGACAAGACACAGCTATGCTCAAAGTCCATGCACAATCCTGCCCGCTTGTCCAACACCCCCCCTGCTCCCCTCCCTCCCTGCCTTCCACTTTGGTTTGCTTTCCCCCTGCCCCCATCCAAAGCAAGCAGGCAACACTTTGTTGCTACTGAGCTGAAATTGGTCTCCTCTCCGAGCGGCACACAAAGAGAATGGCAATTAACCTTCCTGTTCCCTGGTGACAGCGATCTAATCAGTGCTGCGCCCAGGCCTGTGCCAGCAGCTCAAAGGCAACAGCCTTTGTGCAGGGGCTGGGTAGCGCGGGGAGGGGGGCGCTTTCGGCCATGCCCTATATCAGGGATGGGGTGGGTGCTCCAACTTGGATTGTTTCAGGCCAACCTCAAGTTGGCAAGGAAGGCTCTTCAGCCAGCATGGTGAGGAGACCTTGGTGGTTGCTGCTGGTATGAATCAGGGCAACCACCCCCAGTAAGAAATAAGATATGGACCTGTAGGAGTGAGTCCAGGTGAAGGACGCAAAAATGACCAGAGGGATGGAACACCTCTCCTGTGAGGACACACTGAGAAAGTTGGGGTTGTTCAGCCTGGAGAAGAGAAGGCTCCGGGGAGACCTTACAGCGGCCTTCCAGTACTTATAAGAAGATGGGGACAGAATTTTTGGGAGGGTCTGTAGCAATGGGACAAGGGTAATGGTTTTAAACCAAAGAGGGTAGCTTCAGACTAGATATAAGGAAGAAATCTTTTAAAATGAGGGTGGTGGAGCACTGGAACAGGCTGCCCAGAGAGGTGGTAGAAGCCCCATCCCTGGAAACATACAAGGTCAGGCTGGAGGGGGCTGTGAGCCACCTGATCTAGTTGAAGATGGCCCTGCCTTTAAAGGTCCCTTCCAGCCCAAAGCATTCTGTGATTCTATGGAATTCTGGCCAAGGGCAGACCTGGAGCAGGGGGGGGGCAGTAGCACATGCCCGCTGAAGCCAGAGGGCAGCAGCAGCATGATGCTACAAAGATGTTGCAAGAGGTGTCTGGGGGTGATGTGGTGGAGCCCCCAGACAGAGCCAGGCCTACCCTCCATAGGGCACTGTGCAGAGCTGAGTGGTCCAAATGGTCCTTAGGCTCACAGCCTAAGGAAACCTGAATGTTTGGGCTTTACTCGGTGCTGCTGCTCACAGGAGGTTAATCACTCCTCGTTGCTTCTTCATGTACTGCAGAACTGGATGATGGGAGAACGATTCTTGTGGGAGGACGGAAGGAAAGGTCAGCCCAACCTCCCATCACCAGGACTCTTCTCTGGACAAGTAAGGCACTTTCATAGCCAAGAACTACACTCTGGGACCTGCAAATATATCCTCAGTTTTAGAACTTCTACATAGCTTGTAAGCTTTTTTTTTTTTAAGTGGAAAATAGGGTTGTTAGAAAAACCTCAACCATCCAGTACAAAAGAACCACCAGTGACACTTTTCAGCAATCCTTCTCCACTACATATTTTTCCATTTTTCCTAGAGGTGGGGATGAGAAACATCTAGTGCATTATTAAAAGACAAAAATGTAAGTGTTGGGTTTGTGTTACATTCAAGGGAGAAAACGTGAAACTCCTGGAGGTCCGTAAGACATTTAGAAATGCTTTATTTTTTTTTTTTTTAAAACTTCTGAAAAAGCTGTTTGTTGGCCAGGTCTCCAATTGTGACCATGGATCCAAGTAACCAAAGCAAAGGTCTCAGAATCAGCCTTTTGCTTTCTCATGAGCCTGATCTTAGACCCCAGCAGTGCAAGAAAATGATAGTGAGATGTCCTCTTTCAGGCAAAAAAAAAAAAAAAAAAAAAACAAACAAAAAAAAAACACCCAAAAAAACCCACCAAACAAAACAAACAAAAAAAACCCAAACCCAAATAAACACCACCTCCCCCCCCCCCCCCCCAAAAAAAAAATCCCTCAATGCTCTTTTTTTCTTCTCTTTCTAGTTTTAAGAAAAAAAAAATGATCTTGAAATTGTTGCTGGAGTTTCCTCAAGCAGTGAAAATTCACCTGTTCCTCATGTGTTGGAACAAAACTTTCCTACTGCTGCCAAGCAGACCTGTACCTACACCTTGAGGACACCCTAATGGGAGGTGGGCATTCCAGCTTGGAGGTTTGACATCGTGGCCAATCCCATCCCTTTGGGAAGCACTATCCATAACCACCTGCTTAAAAACCAATTCCAGATAACATTTGTATGGTGTGGAGCTTAAAGTTTCAAGCCTTCTGCTGGTGAGGGCTCTTCTATAGGTCTTCTCCAGGGCCTGGCACATCTCAGGGCAGATTAGCACGACCCAGTTGCACAGCTTTGTAGTCCAAAAAGGTGCCAACACCTGTAGCTTCCTAACTTGCCTAGGGGCCTCCCTGCTCGGGTTTAGCCCTTGCGTGCCCCAGCCAGGAGGAAAGGAGTTGATTGAGGGAATCCTCCTCCCGGCTCACCTCAGGCCGGCCATTAAGGGAGGTGATCAAGTCGCCGCCCTCTGCCTCTCTGTTCTGCAGTGCTCCGGGGGATGATTGCATCTACCTCAGACAGATAGGCACAAACATCTCAATTACACCTAAGAAGGAGCATAATTGAGCCTAAATTGATTCAAACGGAGGCAATTAAAGCAAAACTCCGATCCCCGCTGGGAAGCGAAGGCACAGCTTATTTTTAACTCATCACCACCACAAAAATAATAATTAAAGGGCGGGATTACACCCCTCCCCTTCAGACTAAGCTAAACCCTTCAACGCCCACCCTCACCCGCACGGCCGCTGCGCGGGGGGGGGCGCGGAGGGGCCGTTCAGCACCCTGGCCAGCGCCCCGCTCCGCCGGCTGCGCGCTCCCCGCCTATAACGCCCTCCCGCAACCCAACGGGCAGCTGCCCGCTCTCCTCCTGCCTGCTGGCCCGGGAGCCGCCAGCCCGGGCTTTCCGTTGCCGCCTCCTCCCCACCGAGCCAGCCCAGTCCGAGGACGGATCCTGCGGCTTTTCCCCGCTCTCCTTCGCCCCGTGTCGCTGTGGTTGGGAAGGGCACAGCGGTCGGTTGCTTCTCCCGCTCTTGGTTAGGTGGAGGCCTGGATCGGTGTTGCTCTGTACAGAGAGCAAACAAGAAGCATCAATTAGAAGTAATTACCACCCCCTCCCCATAACTTAAGAGGCTAATATTAGGCTTCATTTTTAAGAAAGGTAATTTGACGACCATAAATTACAATTATAAAAACTTCATTAGAGTCGGTAGCAATCCATCCACCATTGTTCTAATTACACACTGTAGGAGTAATGAATGCTAATGGTTTAATGTACAATAATTACCACAATTGAAAAATAATAATAATACAGAACAACCTCAGTTATCCAAATGTCACGGGGGATGTGGAATGGGTTGGGGTAATCGTGGTTTCAGATAATTGAGGGGCTCTTCAGCGTGATTAATAGGTGATGTGACCTCTGGGTGGGGAATGAGGAGTTTTAAATGAATGCAGTGTGGTCAAGTGAGGTAAGGCACTGCACAGGGAAAAAAAAATCAGGCATCTTAGCTTTGAATTTTACTGGACGTTTTCGATCTGAAGTAAATTTATTGGTTTTGCAACTGAACTGTGCCACCTCCTGATGATTTTCAGGTGTGGTTGGCAGGGTTTAAAGCAGAAATACAGGTCTATGTTTGACGTGCTGGGCAGAGCACAAGAGGCAATTTCAGCCCCTTGCAGCACAGCAACAACACCAAATCCTAAGATATTTCAGGTGGGACAGGACCTCAGGAGGTCTGTAATCCAATCTCCTGTTCAAAGCAAGCCAAACACTGAATTCAGACCAGGTTTTTCAGGGGTTTGTCCAGCTGGTTCCTGCACCTCCGAGGACGGGGATCCCATTGATTCCTTTGGCCCCTATTCCACCGCTCATTTATTCTCACAGTGAATTTTATTTCGTTATATCCCATCTGATCCTCCCCTGCCTCAGTTTATACCCACCTCCTCTCCTGTCATGCACCTCAACAGAGAGCCTGGACACTCTGAATTTCCTCAGCCTCTCCTCCCTCCAGCCCCCTGAATATCTTGTCATCCTTCTGCTGAACTCACACCCATTTATCTACATTTTTCTCTCACTTACTTACTTATCAACATCTTAGTCCACCCCAGGAACAGGGGTTTGCATTTGTCCTTGTTAAATTCCGCATGTTTCCTGCCAGGCAATTTCTCCAGCCCATCCAGATCCCTCTGAAAGGCTGCCCTGCCCTACAGCAGGACGAACCCCACAGTTTACCATCATCCAGAAACGATGAGGAGCATCCCACCTCATCCTCCAGGTCACGTATTGCACAGGATGAACCTATGAAACAGGAGAGGTCTTGGGACATCTCCCAGAACTCTGCTTGTAACATAAGACAAAGAACAAAATAAAAGGATTGACCCCAGCAATCATTCCTTTGAATGAATTGCTCAGTTTGCTCCTGCGTTTGCTCCTATTCAGAGGAACTTATCTTGTATATAAAACTGTGGGATTTGCTATGTTATCCTCCAGCAGCAGGTTGAAATCTGTCAACTGGATCAGTTACCTTGCCAGGTCACTCTGCCACCCTGGCTTTGCTTAGGTTGGGACACAAAGTCAACCTCAAATAATTTCAACATCTGCCTTTCTACAAGCAGTGTACGACTGGGTGCCCTCACCGTGCTATTTCACAGTAGGAATGGGTTTATCATAGGAAATCGGTTTGCTATCTCCACTTCCTCTGACACAGGCTGCACAGGGAACATGAAAAACATTACAGACTACAGAATGTGATTAAAGAAGAAATAAATCACGTCTCCAGAAGAGAGACTAAAGCAAGTCTGTTGTTTCAGGAAGCAGAAAGTAGAAACTTGCAGCACAGGACCACAGATTATCAAAAAGTGACTCTCAGGATTGGTACAAGTGAGCATCCAAGCAGACCCCCGATGGTCTGTGCATAAAGGTGACACATGCCTTGAAGAGCTTCGCTAGCTCTACCCTTACACCTTGCAGCATGCTCCCATGGAGAAGTGCTGCCTGCATGCCTGGGCACTACAGGGCCATATTGGTGCTTCTGAGCTTCATTGGATGGTGTGAGGGACTGAGACACTTGTTGTCAGGTTTAGGCTTCTTCATTCTTGCCTTGATAAGCAGCCTGATAAGAAGGGAAACATTGGGAGAAATCAGAAATTCTGATTCAGTTCTTACAGGTTTTGGAAGGTGCCCCCTAACCACCCCAGAGCCTTTTCTAGCCTTGACCAAAGTCCTGTGACTAAAGCAACTTGATAAGAGCTTGCTGCTAAAACATCCCTAAGAAACAAAAAGAGGTGGTCAAGAAAATATTGGGCTCTTATTCCTGTGTCCTCGCTGACATCACAAGATGCAGAAAAGCTCACTTACACTGTGGTGACATCTCTTGGAGCAGCCCAGGTTTAAGCATCATTTTCCACAGATCCACAACGAGGCCAGTTCCTGTAAGATGTTTCTGGAGCCTGAAAGCAGATCCCATCCATGTCCCACAGTCTGATTAGGAACAATGAATTCCTGATTCCTCTTTAATAGGATCCTAATTTATAAGAATGCAGATAATATATCAATGGAAATTAACTTCACACTTTCCTTACACTGGCAGGTTGAGCTGCAGGTGAGTGCAATGTAATTAAGAAATTAAAAGGTAATTTCCACATATGCTTTCTGCTAATCTAACTCAGCAATCATTTAATTTACAGCAGGGGACTGGCAAGGAGGCAAGCCAAAATAAATAAGATAATACTGGGTTCAATAGCTCTGTGGAATAGTAATGGAATGGAGTGGGCTCTGCGTGGAGCCAGCAGGGAGAGGTGCAGTGACCCTCTGGTGCTGCTGATTGAAAGCAAGGCTTGCTTTAATTTCACTTCCACAAGAGTTCAAACTGCCACCAAGTTTCCTCAAGTTCTGATTATTAAAACATATTTTTGGAAGTTAGCTTTAAAAAGTCCCTCTTAAAATTGTTGTTCTATTTTCTGTAATTATTCCCTTTTATAGTAACCTGACAACTTTGACTTCTTGAACCCCATAGAAGAGCGAGAGGTTTCTTCTGGGTTGTTGAATCATTTTCCATTTTACTCCCATTCCCAGCAGCTGGGATGCACAAAGCAGTTAACCAGAAGTAACATTGCACTGGGAAAACCCTGGGGAAACTGAGGCACGGACTGCTCATAAGCAGAACTTCTCAGTGGCTTCAGCCCACAGCCCTGATCACAGCCAGCCGCACGGGAGGGTCAACTCCTGGGTCACCAGCTGGAGAGCACAGCCATGCCACGGGATGGTTTGGGACAAGGAGAGCAGATGAATTTCCAGGGCTGTAGAGATTTGCTGCTGCATGGCCCCCACTGCCACCACAACTGCTGGGCATCAAGGCTGCTCGGCCCCACTTTAGGGGTGCTCAGCCCCGGGGACTCCTACATCACGCAGCAGCCAGGGACAGTGGTGGGATGAGGCTGAGCACCCCCCCGTGCCCCACGGAACACCTTATCCAACCTGGGTGAGTGAGAGAGTGCAGATTTGTGCCATGGACCCCTTGGTGCTCCCCTTCCCCTGCCAGCTCTCCTGCTTGGGATGACACGCTGCCAGACTGCGGTGTCCTTGCTCGTGGGGGGAGTGGGGTGAAACCAGCAGCTTTGGGCTTTCCAGGCAGAGGTGCTATCTTCCAGGCAGGGCCCAGGGCACAGAAGGGAAGGGAACGGGAAGCCCCCCAGAAATTGCACACACCCAGCTTGCAGGGGCTCCCAGCACGGCCAAGCAGCACTTTGCATCCCCGAGTCCCTGGCTTCTTCTCTGGAAAATCATGCGCGACACCAAACCTAGAGGGGACTGCTCCAGAGGAGAGGGCAATTCTCCTCCTCCACACCACACACAGAGCTCCCGGGTACCTTGCTGAGCTTCAGGTGGCCGGGGTGAGGATGCAGGGGCCAGGATTTAGGCTGTGGGAACACCTGGAGCCATGCATGCCAGAGCCTGCCTCAATAGAAGCGGGAGCGCCAGCCCCAGGGCCTCAGCAGGGGATGCTTTTCATGTAACTCCGGCTTTTTGTTCCAAAACCTGAGCTGTGGGAGGGAGGGGGAATGCTTCCCACCTCCCTGCTGGAGCCCATCCCCTCCTCCACCCGCTGTGTCCCCCCCATGCAGAAGCTGAGATGCTTCTTCTCATTCCCTGGGGTCCCAGAAGCATTCATATGGGAGGTTAATCCTCCAGAGATGTGGGGACATGAGGATTATCAGTCAACCTGGTGAGATGGGGCCCACCTCCCCTCTGAGGAACTGGGCTGCCAAAGCAGCGATGTGGCCACCATCCCGCCCAGATCCTTCTGGAGACCCTGCGTCCACCTGGGCCAAGCGGGATAGCAAGGACCAAAGCATAGACCTGTGCCTCCATGGCAAGAGGAGTTCGGTGACTGCTGTGACACCCCTAAACGAGGCTGCATTATCCCCCGTCCATAATTTATCTGATGAGTTGCAGCCTGCTTTTGTCAAATGAATTATTCCCAATGTATAGGGAGGTTATATTTGTACTCTTCAAGCAGCTCTAGAAATGGTCAAATAATATTTGCCCAGCAAATTGTTAAACGGCAATTCTTCTGTCATTCATTGGGTAAATTATTCACTGAGCACTTGTTTGCTCCTTGCTGGCGCTCCCTGCCTGCTCCCTGCCTGTTGCCTGAGCGGCTGCCATGCAGGCAGGCAGGAGCAGGAGGACACCTGAGCAAACAGGCAAGGGGGTGCATATCTGCCCCAGCCCCTGAAACCCTGCTGGGGTCTGTGTTCCCTTAGGGCTGGGGAAGAGCTGCTGGGAAGCATGTCCAGATCTGGGATTTGGAGTGGATGTCGTGGTACAAGAGGGCTCATGGTCCAGACACTGATGGGAGGGGGTGCTGCTGGACCTTCCAGCAAGATGGCAGAGGTGCCCATGGGGTGTCCACACGTGCACCCTACATCCACACGTGTCCCGAGTCTGCTCCTGCTGCCACCGGCTTTCAGTGACTCGGGATGAACTTCTGGGGCGGCAGAGAGAGGAAATGTGTCCCCGTATGTGCAGAGCAGATGGGTGGGTGATGAGCTGGGAGAGGAGATGGGCTGTTTGGGGCAGAGAAGCCCACAGCTCTGAGTTTTGCTGGCAGAGGAGATACTGCCAGAGCGATCTCCTCAAGCCTGGAAAGAGATCAGTTGGGTGATTATAGGACAAAAATCCTCTGGACTGTAGATCCTCAGTAGATCATCACATTCATAAAACTAAATATTACCATCCACTTCCTTTTATGCTTTTTCCTCCTCTCCTCATTGCCAAACCTTCTACTCCTGAGATACGCCCCTGCTCACCTACCCTGGAGGGAAGGGATGGTGTCTCCAAGCTGGAGTCCTGCAGCAGGAGAGAAGCGTGCCCTAAACCCCACCGTGTTGGGCAAACAGCCCAGGCACTGATTAAATCAGAGTGGGGGCTCAGGCCCACTGATCCCAGGAGGGCTCCAGCCCAGGGCTGAAGCAAGCTGCTTTCTTTTGGGGGATGACAACCAACTGCACAGTCAAAAATCATGGATAAAGCATACCCATCACCTTGAAATATTGCCCAAGAAGTGAGGGAATCGTTGAAAGCAATTTAAGTTTTTTTACTGAACAACTGTAAAAACATTCTTTTCAAAAAAATATTTCTATTTTCATTTTAACCACTTAAAAATACAGGGCGGGGATGATTGTAGCATTTTTGCCTGGTTGAGTGTTTTGCTGGTACATCTCTAGTTTTTTTCTTGGCCTTCTGGGAGCATAGAAATACTGGTTTAAAGCTGCAGCTTTCCCTGATACTCCAGCAGCTGAAGTGTCCCTTGTAGACAACATTTTGTTTTTTTAGATAAAACTGCCCAGGTATTCCTGCTAAGCTAAGGAAGCACCTTCCACTCAGCTCTTAAAAATGTAGGTGAAGAGACATGAACCCAACCCCATCCATGAAAAACCCACAGAAAAATAATATCTACTCTGCCACATTTCGGGTAACCTCTGGGCTACCATAAACCTTCTACTTCCCCAGTTAGCAGGGAGGTATTGCAAGAGTGCAGCAGGCTCCTGTGTCCCCTGACCACCCGGCACCCACGGTCCCTCTCCCCATCCCTCTCCTCCCTCCCTCCATCTCTGTGCTTTTCTTGTCTTGCTGCAAGATTTCTTTGCCTTCACCCTCTATTTATTTTTATTATATTCCCCCTTTAATCTCTCTCCCACTCCTCCCTCCCTTTCTAGGGATTGCTGCTTGCTTTATCTTCGTGTTAATCTAATCCCCCCTGGCAGCTTTCCTCCAAAATAATCCAACCCACTGACCGTCCCACTTGCTGCTCCATGACACGGGGCTGATCCTGCCCCACCCAGGGTCACCCCCCCAGGGAATGCCGCGATCCTGCCCTGTGCCCTACACTACAGTTAGCCTGGAGCATCTCCCTCCTGTCCAACAGGTCTCCCCATCCTTCAGAGTCATCCTCCAGTCATGCCACCAACCACCTCCCTCCTGGATGGGGCCACCAGCCGTGTCCCCCTGCCTGAATGAGCCTTTACATCGTCTTCTGCCCGTCATGGTCTGGGCACCACCCGCTTTTCCAGGGGTAATTGCCTGAATTCATCAAAGTCCCCTTCAGAGCACCAAAACCTTTCCCTTTCCCTATCCCTTCCCCTTTCCCTTTCCCTTTCCCTTTCCCTATCCCTTTCCCTTCTCCTTCCCCTTTTCTACACACATGCACACGTGTGCACACACATACACACATGGATGTGCACACGCACCCCCCCCCCACGTGCGTGCACCCACACAGGCGTGCACACTCACCCCCCCCCTCCCTCCCCCCCAGCCGCACCAGGGCTGCTGGGCAGGAGGATGTATTTCATATGCATGGCCTGGGATGGTCCAGGCTCTCCAGCCAGTAATTCACTGATTGGAAAATGTTCCAGGGAAGGGGCTGAGGATGGAGAGGCAGGAGCCTGGAGGGGGGGAGCCAAGGCGGTGGGGGGAGCCGGGAGGGATGAGATGGGAGTTCTCAAACTGCGAGTCCTAATACTAAGCATGTGGCCATATATTATTTTAATAAAGCCAGCACATCCTGTGCTCACGACAGCTGCTGTTCCCTTTCTCTCATCCTGTGAATCTCATTTATTCCTCATTAGCAAAATCACCTGTTTGTCAAATAGGGACAGAGCTGTAAGACATTAAATTGTGCGAAGGCTGGCGGGGACCTGGGGAGCGCTGGGAAGAGCGGGAGGGAGGAGAGCCGAGCAGCCCAGCTCCTGCTCATGGATTGAAGGCAGAACTTGACGAAGATCTCTTGAAGGTTGAGATGGAAACGAGGATTTGGGGGAGTGGATTCTGCAGTATTTTCAAGCGCTCTCAGTTTTTTCCCTTCCCTGTTCTCAGCAACCTGGGAAGAGGTGATTTTCACAGCAAAGGGGTTGGGGTGGGTGCCCAGCACCTGTGTGCAGGAGGGCTCGGATGCACCCAATCCATGGTTACCCATCACCTCCTGAGCAGCAAACAATTAAAATCCATGGTCACCCATCAGCAAACAATTTTCTTTTTTTTTTTGGAAGAGGCTGGGTACAAAATTTCATCTGATTCACTTTTCTTGGTTCAGGTTTTCTTTAAATTGAGCAAAGACGTTGGTGGGACTGACATGTTCTTTCAAAGAATTGGGGTTTTGATGAATCAGGATTTTCCACTAACATTAAAAAAAAATCCCTGGACTGCACTAAATTAAGTGTCTGTCACCCCACCAGCCTGGCAATGGAGTCTTTTTCTGCTGGTTTTGCAGCTTACTCAATGCTTTTCCTAATGCCAGCCCTGGCTTTTCCCTTTATCAGTTGACTGACATGAGGGGAAACAGCTGGCTGAAAATCAAGTTTTCTGGTTTGCAGAAAATTCTCCCTGTTTTTTGGAGATTTGGGGTTTTGGTTCAAATTGGATCCAACCCAACCATGTGTGCATGAAAGATACAGAGAGAAACTTGGGGAGGTTGGGGAGATGTCAGCCCCCAGCCCTCCTGCGTGGCTCTGGTGTTCCTGCCTACCTCCTTGCCAAAAGCTGGGGTGAAAGACCCAGACAGCAGCTCCTGTGTCTCCAGACTCTTCAGGAAAGCCTGAAACTCCACATATTTTTCCCTGGGAGATTATTTTACAATTTGGAAAACTCCAGCTAATGGAGGGTTAACCCCAGCAAGCTGGAGTTCAGAGATGTCCTGTGGGAACCTCTGACCCACTCTGCAGCGGAGGTCCTTCCAGGGGGGTGTCTGCCACCCCCAGCCCTCCATCCCCCAGTCTGGGTAAGCCAGCCTGGGGTCTGCAACAGGAGTCACCAGCTCTCAGGAAGGTCATTTTTAAACTTGAGGGAAAATAGGGACTTGGAGGTAAAGGAGAAGACTGTGTCTGTGCACATTTTTTCTACTTATTCTATTTCTTTCTCTACTTACTTTCTTTCCTCCTTCTCCTTCTTTGTTTTTCTGTCTTGTTCTGACCATTCCTCCATCCTCTCTTCATCATCTTGTTTTTCTCCCATTTCCCTTCCCCAGGATGCTTTCCTCTACCCCCTCCTCATTCTTCCACCCATTTCCCCATCCAGCTCCTCTCCTCACTTCTCCGTCTTCCCTCTGCTGTTGAAGTCCTTCCTCTCCACCCTCTGCGCATCTCTCCATCTCACGACCTCTTTCTGTCTTGTATGGGGACATCCAGTGTCCCAGCCTGGTGACCCACAAGTCCTGCAGCACCAAGCCCATCTCACTTCATAACCCAGCCCTTTGTTATCCACCTCCAGGCTGGCTGCAAAGCTGGGGGGGACAACAGTGACCCCCCCCCGAGCCTGTAGCTGCCTTTAATCTACCTGCCCCGCTCCGCTCTCCGTTGCAGAGCAGGAAAGGCAAAACCAGCCTGCTCAGGGACGTGGATGAGCTGCATCCAACACCCCGCGTACGGAGGGATGGACGGGGTCCCACCACCCCTCGCTCCTTCCTGGCCGCCTCCCCTTGGGTGCCAGCGACGTCCCTGCTCTGCAGAGCAGCCCCGAGTCCCCCTTCCCCACCCGCGCCACCACCACGTGTCGATGCCACCGTGTCCCCCCCGCCCTCGTCCCCCCCCTTCCTTCCTCTCTCTGAAAGTCATCAGGCCTAGCGAGGTCTTCTCCCACTTATGCAGCTCATGAATATTTAACAGCATCTGCTCTGGAGGCGATAAAGCCTACCAATCCTTGACAAATATGGCCTAATCTTTTCAATTTCGGGGTGCAAATATTCCTTCAGAGTCCTGTTTGTCACCTAGATTAATGACTCTGGCTCCCATAATCCTTTGGTGCTAATTCAAGTGGTGGCTACCAGGACGGCGCATGGCGGAGGGATGCTGGGACACATATGAAGGAGAGATTACTCACTTGAGGGCCCTTTGCTGCAGGGTTTTGTTCCTCCGTTGGCAGTGGGAATGAGGAGGGGGGTCTGGGTGTTTGTTTGTTTGTTCTTCTTCGTAGCTGCTGAATATCTGTCCTGGATCTGGTGTGGGCAAGGAGAGGTGCTGCCACAAGGAGGGGGGATGGCTCCCCCCCTTCCCTTTGCTTTCCTCCCAGGGACAGGGGGCTTGTCTCCAACCCCAGGTCCTCATTTTTTGCCACCCGATGCAGACAGCAGCTACAGGGCCACCAAACTTGCCTTCCAGCAGCCCTCCAAGCCTGGACGCGCACTGGGGCTCCACTTCAAGTTAAGCCTCATCCTAGGGACTGGATGAGGGCTGAGCCCCAAGGTGCATCAGACAGATGAAAGCCTTCTCTGCCCTGGTCCAGCCCAGCCCAGCCCCGCTGGTCCCACGCCAGGACCCCTCCTCACGGCGTGGTGCCTGCCCTGGGGAGATGCAGGGTGCAGGGCTGAGAGCGATGCTCGGCTCTTCTCCACGGTCGGTGGGAGAGGTGATGGTTTTGGCCAAGCTCTGGCCAGCGCTGGAGACGATGAAACGCTGCGAGAACCACAGCAATTGCCCAAGGCAACACAATTTATTCCCTGACCAAGAGAGAAAAATACAGAGGGGAATGAGCAGCGGCGGGTGGGAGGGCAGGAAGAAGGAGGGAAGGGGTGGAAATCAATGCCGGAGCTGATCAGCAGTATTGACAACTTTGCTAAGGGGCTGACGGCTCCCATTTATCGCCCCCTCACCTGCAGGGGCTGTCCCCGCTGCGGGGGGCTGCCGGAGGGACACCCGCTGCCCAGCTAAACAGCCAAGCATCAGCATTAATAGCCATCCAGAAATCGAAGGTTTGTTATTATCCAGCAGGGGAACAACAGCCTGGCTGGGCATATTCATCACTGCTCCAGCCCTCAGGGGTGGAAAAATGTTGAGACTGCAGATTATTTATTTATATTGGGGAGACGGGGGATGCTGACGGCACCGAGGAAGGAGTTTCCTCCTCTCTGCGTGCGCCGCTGCTCGACACTGACCCGTCCAAGGGCCTGGGGGGCTGCATGAGGCTGAGAACCATGCACTGATTTACAGCAGATCGAGGCCCTGGGTTTTGGAGCATCCTTTGGGTGAAAAGCAGAAGGAAACGTTGAGACCTACTGGAAAATTTGCAGGTGAAGCTCTCGGCAGCGTCTGTTTGTGCCGCCGCTTGTGTTGCAGGATGCAGCTGTATGCACAGGCCTGTTTGCAAGGAAGGCTCTTGAGATGCAAGACTCTTGGAGAGAGTGTCACAGAAACCTCTGGTCCTCTTGATGCAAAATTATCCATGCAATTCTCTCATATGGAAGTATCTGAAAGGCTCCAGCGTGGAGGGCATGAAACCATGCAGGTTCTCATAAATGGGATTTTTTTTTTCCCTCTGGCTAACAAGAGTTGCTAGGGGTAGGGCAGACCCTAAAATAATGGGACAGCTCTGCACCAGGGAGCTGGATGTTCCCCCGAAAAATGACTTGACTTGTGTGTAGGAAGCCTCTGAGATCAAGAGGTTGAACCAAAAACCTTTCTGCAGTGGTGGTGGCGATCCTGGGTGCACGCAGGAAGCTGGTCCCAGTGAAAATGTCCTCCCTTGCTGGGTGGGCAAAAAACTTCCAGCTGAAACCGGGAACTGCAGAGCACAGTGAATATTTATAGCTCGTGAGCGGGGAGGAGTTATTTTTAGGTTTGTTTTACATTTCTGTGGCAGAAAATGCTTTCTCAGACAAAAACAATACTATGGATAAAAAGAAAGTAGGAAAACATCTTTTCTTTTGTGACTGCAATCAGAAAAACACTACTTTTCGCTAACCAGAATCAGAAGAAAACTTTTGAACAAAGCAAAAGAGACTTTCTGGCTTCATTTTGGCTTTGCAGCCAACGGTCGCTGCGGTTCTTGTTTTCTCTTAGCTGATCCCCACACCTGCTACCAGCTTTCGGTGGATGATTCGTGCTGAGGATTCAGGACAGCATTTGCAGCTTCCCGAGCCCCCCAGGGTACCCAGCACAAGGGCCTGGGGCTGCAAGGAGGGAGGTGCAGCCGCCCTGGGGAGCAATGCTGGTCCCAGCAGAGCCAGAACTCCCAGGACTCTAGGGGGACTTTAGGGTGAACTGAGATTTGAATCCCGGGGAAGAAAGGAAGAACAGAGAGGGATGGAGGATCCCAGGCTGCCAAAGCCCTGACTCCACCACAGCACCTCCAAGCAAAGTCGAAAATGTTGGGTCAGGAGAATAAAAGCCCGCAGCCATGCAAGGGGATGGTCCAAGCAGTGCTCCCCCCACCTAACCTGCTTCCCTACCCCCATTACCCCTCCCTGCCACTGGAAAAAAACCAAAATTATCCAAACCCCCCACCCCTGCACACACACCCCCCCCACACCACCGTGCTCCCCATGCAGGGGTAGGAGTCTGCAGCACTGAAGCAGCACCGAAAGGCAGCCTCAGCCCCGCGTTGTGCTCAGCCCCTCTGTGCCGTGCTGCCCCACTGCCCAGTGTGGGTACTGGGGAGCATCCCACGGCCGCCTGTGCTGGCATGTTTGTGCCTGCTTCCCGCTGCTCCCTGCCCCCCCCCCCCCTTCCATTTTTTTCCGCTGAGCAGGCTCAAAAAGCAAAGCTGGCGCCTTTGTCACACCGCGGCATCGTTAGGGCCCTCCTGAAACCAGGGCTGAGAGCGGGGAGAGACCGGCTCATTAGCTGGACGCTTTGAAGTGGGCTCTGTTTGGGGTTCATTTGTATGCCAGCAGAAGGGAAACCTCTGTGTTTCAAGGATGTTTTTCTGGAGGGGCTTCCTGGAAACATAACAAACATGACCCCGAGGAGCGCTCCCCCAGCCCACATCGGCAGTCCAGCCAGGCGGGAGGTGAAACGAGGGGCTGCGCTCAGCACGGCACAAAGGCAGCCCGGCCCCGGCGGCAGAACGGCCAAGTTCCCTTGGAGAAGAGCAAAGCTGGCGCCCAGTGAGTCTGTTTGTTGCACCACTGGTCCCTACCCAAGGGATAGGCATCTCGCGGCTCAGCCTCACATCCTCCCATCCCGTCTGTCCCCAAAAAGCAGCCAAGAAGCACGAGCCAGCTGGTCCTCCCTGGGCATCCAACAGGCAGCCCAGAGATCGTGGTGGGTCTGATACGATCATGGGCTCCCCAAGGTCTGCCCCACTCTCACCCCATTTGCTGTGGTTGGATGTCAGGAGACAGAAATCCAGCCACAACTCTCGGTTCAAATCAACAGAAAATGGTGCGAAGTTGGGTTCCCCCACTGTGCCACAGCTCCCTGACCTACCGAGCGGAGCCAGTGCTGGTGGGCTGCACTCCTAGGGGAAGGGGGCCATGAGCCTTCCAGCCCCACTGCCTCAAAGGAAAAGAAATCCTGAGCTTTACAGTGTTTGGAGGGACCTCAAAACACATTCCCGAGGTGCTCTCCTGCTTGCTGCCCCATTGTGCCTGCCCTGGAATAAAGGATGAGCACCTCCATCCCGCCCCAGCCAGCAGCTGCCATCAGGGCACGGCTGGTGGGACTTTCCAGGAAAGGAAGAAGCAGACCTCAATAAATAGAACGTAGATGGCTCTACCTCCCTCACCTTGTCTCTCTCCCCCTTCCCTTCAGCAGTTTCTCTTTCTCTGCCTGCTCCTGCCTGCCTCTCCCTGGCTCCGTCTGACTCTGCCTCCCCTTCTCCCCCCCGCATCTCCCGCAGTGCTGCCGGTGACAGGGAGCGCACAGAGAAAGACGAATTGAAATGACACGCAAGCTCCAGTGTGACTGCTGGGGTGATGCATGGGGAGCCGTCACTTGGTGCTCGTCACGAGCGGTACGGATGAGGGACTGACCTCCTCTGCCAAGGGGTCAAGGACATTTGAAGGGCATAGTGGCTAGAATTCGGGGGCGGGAGGAAAATAGTCTATTCTCTTTTGTCCATGCTCCTGCCAGCACCCTGGAGCACCTCAACAGCATTTTAAAGCAGGTGAGTTCCCTGCGCTGTTTCTCCATGCTGAGTTTCTTGCTTCCTGCCAAGGACAGCAGCAAAGAGTCAGCCCACATCGCCTGCCTCCTGTGTCGACGGTCCCCAGGGAGAGCCAGGGACATGACAAGGCGCTGCTACTGCCATCATCCCAAATCCTGCCTCGTTCCAGGTGGATTTGCATTAACACTGAAGCAGAGATGGGGCTTACACTGCAGAGCTTTGCAAGCACCAGGCAGAACCTGGAGCAGACCGTGGTGAAGAGCTCTTATATCATCTGCATCCCTTCTCCCCATCTCAGGCCTGAAGTCCCTCTCTGCAACCTCCACCAAGCTGAGGTGTCTCAGGGGCAGCCTGGCAGCAGAGCAAGGCCCTTCAGAGCGGCTAAACCCCCTGGTTGGAACAAGTTTGCTGACCCCTGCCCAGCCAGGAACCTGGACCTGTTCGCAGAGGACTGCACTGTGCCTGGCCACATGGAGTCAACTGATCTCATGGGGAAACTATTTTATCATCAGCTTATAGGGAGGTGAGTTTGGGGAAGACCTCTGTGGATCACCTACCTTCAACTTTTCCGAGGCAATCCCGACGGAAGGCTTCAGCTTCTCCTTTGGCTTACTCTGTAGCACCATGTCTGCAGGAAGGAAGCTAATCCCTCTGGGACATCGTCTCATCCTTTGGGCTGAAGATGCATTGGACTCCAGCCTGGAAAAAATTGTTAGACGAAATGCTGTCTCAAGATGATTGGGAAATTCATCTCAAAGCTACAAATTCCTGTCAAATTTGGCAAACCTAAATAAGTGTGTTTCTAACAGAAATATCACGCTGGAAAAGTTGGATTGTTTCATCCTATGTTTTTAACTGAATTCAGATCTTTCATTTGCTTTGATGAGGGAAGTAAAAATATGTTAAAAAAAATAGTATAAAGTGTTTTATTTTTAACCAAATTTTTCATTTGGTTCAAGAAAAAAAGAAAAAACCCTTGTTGATGTGGGAAGAAAATTGGTTTAGTCACTTGAGTAAAATCGAAATGAAAGTCGTCTCCCCACCCAAAACGAGCCAGGATCTGGGAATCCCTCATGCCAGGTCCCGTTGTTCCCAAGAGAGCGCAAGGAGAGGTGCGGGGGTGGCAGCCCCGTCTGTGCCACCTCAGGGGAGGACTGCCCAGCCATGGCCATAAACCCGAGCGAGCAGGTTGTCTGAGACGTCTCTGCCTCCTCCCCAGGCTGTACCCTTGCCAGGAGAAGCGGTTGGAAAAGAGCAAGAAAGAAAAGGCTATCGCAAGGCTGGACAGATGCAGCCAGTTGGCACCAGCCGCTGAATTACCAGCCAATTTGCTGCGTACAACCTGGGGACCTGGGCTTTCAGCTGAGCACATTAAGGCTGGTGCCCCTTTTAATTGCTGTAGATCTTGACGTGTGTCCCTCAACTTTGGCGCCTCTGACAGCCTGGACAAAGCCAGCTTTGGAAGTGGGGGAAAATGCTGTTACCTGGTTTATTTAGAGTCTTGCTGGCATGCTCTGGACCCAGTGCCGGTGCAGTTGGTGTGAGCATATTCAGGCTTTGGGGCTGATCTCTCTCTTATCCCAGGATGGAGAGCAGGCAGGAGTACCATCCCTATGGTTTCCCCCTCCTTGGATGCTGAAAGTTGAGGGACAAGTCAAGTGTTGACCAAGGTAGGAGGCTGGGGACGAGCAAGGAGGTGCAAGGAGGTGCAAGGAGGGGATAACCCTTCAGACATGCCACTGGAGCTTGGTTGCTTCGAGAGGCAAGACAGGGAGTGGAGAAAGCTGTGAGACCCTTAGCAGGTCCTGTCAGCCTTATTCACACGTTATCAGATGGGGGAAGCCCAAAGGGCTGTGAGGGAGGTAATTAATCTTGGTCTCAAGCAGACAGGCTCTTGGAGAGGAGGGGGAGGTCAAAATGAGGCACTGTTTGAGGAGAGATGGGAACTTTGCAAGCGCTTGAATGTTTTTTTGCCCTTAATGTGAAGTTCACCCCACATCTGAAGACACTTTTGTACTTCCCCCCCGGTTTAATTTGGATTTTTATTTGGGCTCATCAGTTTCTCCTCACCATAAAACACATCATCATCATTGTAAAGCACTTTTATGACACATTTATCTGATTATCTGAAAGCACTTAATCAGCATTAACTCATTAAGCTTCCCCATGGCCACAGCAGGAGGAGACAGGGGTTGATGCCTGCTTCAAGAGCAGCCCTGTGCACGGCTGCAGCTGGGGTCAGAGCCAAGAGCACCGCTTGGTCCCTGGCTTTCCAAGCATTACCATAGGGAACTCACCACTTTTCCTCTGTGGAGCAAGGCTGAGCTGGACAAACATGAGGTTTCTCTGGAAGGCAGACCTGCGCCGTCTTTCAGGGGCAAAGGAGAAGCACCTCACACAGACTCTCAGCATTCCCAAAGAGGTGCTAGGGCTGCATTGCCTGGTCCTTGGGATGGGGTTAATGTCTTTTACCTGCTTGCCACCTGTCCTGATGTAGTACATAAGGTCTCATAGTATAACATGTAGAGTCTTACCCAGCTCTGACTGCAAAGAAAGACAGACTCGTTTAACAACCTTCCTGACTCACGTCTTCTATGGTAGAGAAGAACAAGTCCAAATCTCAAGGCTTTCAGCAAAGAACAGGTCTCCTGGAGATGCAATATCTTGCTGGGCCCTGGTAATGCCCCACCTGCCTGTCCCAGACTTGGGTCGCTGAATTTGGCCCCGAGAATAAAGCATTAGGGCATCCCCACCCCAACAGGCTTTGCTGTGTGTGTGTCTCACTGCATCCAGCACCAGGCAGAATGAGGGGGGACATACCTGACCACCCCACAGGGGCAGTGGATGTGGGATGCTGCTGGCTCCCCCTCCACACGGACACCCCCGGGGTCTCCTCCAGCAGCCTGCCAGGACAAAATGACCTGCCCTCCACAGCAATGACACTCAGTTATTCAGGGACGGCCGTGCTCCTAGCTTCAGTGGCAAATTAGACCCCTGGAAAGGGGTGGTGGGCAGGGTTGCCCATCTGCTCCTGTTTTTGTCCATCAATTAGGCCTTATTTCCAGCGCGCTCACTGTGGTTCATTGGTTTCCGCTTCACGTTCCTCATGGTTTTCAGACACCATCGCAGAACAGCTCTACATCGTCTCCAGAGAGCTCTTGCCTTTGGACTCAGGGCATAATTTTCCCCCTTTTCTTTTTTTTTCCCCACCTTGGTTCCACAGCCCTGCCACACACACACCACACCCCCCGCTCCCCGGCTCTTTCAAGCAGCGCTCCCCTGGGCCAGCTCAAAGAATAGACCCTGGCCAGCCATGCCAGGGCATGCGCCAGGTGCTGCAGGATGCCCAGGATGGCCACCAGCACCTACCCATCATTTCCTCTGCCCCTGTGTTCTCAGACAGCTCAAAACCTCTGCAGAACTTCCCCTGCCTGCCGTCTCGCTGGAGCAGCAGCTCTCACCTGCACCTGCATCCCTGGATGGCAAAGCCACCCATCCCCAGCAATATCCCACAATATCCCCTCCTGATCTGTATCATTTCTCACTCAGCATGCTTATCTCCCTCCATCCTGTCACCTGCGGACAGGGATTTTCACTTCAGAGCACGTGGAGCAGATCCTTGCTTCCTCCTTGCCCATACCCAGGGCTGGTGGCACAGCCATGTGGACTATCAGGGTGGTTGGGCTGCCCTGGGGGTCCCCTCCCGACTCTAGCTCACTGAAGTCCTCCACCCTTTTGGCTAGAACAAACTTAATGTCCTGGGCTGTGCAGACATCCCTCCTTGAATCCAGGACAGCAGGGACGAGGGGACAACACTGGTAGGAATGAGACAGAAAAGACCCAGAACCAAGAGAGGTTAAAGGTTTCATGGTAAGAAGGGATAACGTTCAGCTGTTTCTAACACTACTTCAGCATCATGAGCTTGAGTGGAAAATCTTCTGCCTCTCTGCTCAAAGAGACTTCGGCTTTGGGAAAAAAAAAAGTGCCTAACTGGATAATGTGGGTGGTATGGTTTTGAGACTGGATCAAAGGTCCAGCTTCCATGTCTTGGGCACCCCTTTCTGACTTTAGGGGGCACAAACATTGAGCTAGATGAGGAAAACACACAAATGCTGGTGCCTGTGGGATTTTGAGAGCATGGCTGGGACCCCCCCCATCCCACCCAAGGGTGTGGGGGGCCAGTGACTCCCCCCTCCCCCAGGCAGCCTGCACTGGGAACTACCCCTGGGTAGGCTCAGATACCAAACAAGGGGGGGTTGCCCACACAGCCCCAGCTGGCAAAGCTAATGTGGGGCACCCCAGGGCAGGGCTGGGGCTCAGAAATATTATCTGGGAGCTCTGCCCTCCTCAGGTCACTGCTGCTGGGGGCAATCCTCGTACAGAATCAAAGCATCACTTTGTATCCCTCAATGAAATAATTGGTGAATCCCGGCAAAGAGAGAAATACCAAATAAATGCACAAAAGACCTTGGCATGTGTGTGGGTTAAGTCTGTTAGTGTTGTCAGGTGACAGAAGTATATGGAGACTCCTCCTTCATATTTGTGCTCCTATCCTGACCTTTCCTTCACTGTCTGGGTGGTGGTGCTGCTGCATTCGATCCATCCATTTTTACCTCCAAAAGATATTATTTAATTCCCTTTGCAGCTGCCTGCAGGTCCTGATGGCCAAGCAGTTCTTTGGCTGATAAAAAAAGTTGAGCATCGGTCAGTAAATCAGTGGCAACAGAAGTGCTGAATCATTAAATCTTATGCTGTAATCTATTTTAGCTGGGTTTAGGAGTGAGTTGCTGGGAGAGCACACACATGCACACACACACGGAGCCTTTGGTACTGAAACAGGCATGCCCACAGGAGGAAGACAGCATCTCCTTCTGGAGAACCTGAACACCCTTTTCTCTCCTCCCTTCACCCATTTTTTCAGGCTTTGGTTAAATTCACTTTCAAACTAAATGCAAGTGGTAGTGCTATGGGGCTGTACACCTCGGAGCAGCCTGACACTATGTCTGGGTTTGGGGCTTGGGTCTCATTTCAGGGAGGTATTTGTGCTCATGCTCCAGGACTGCCCAAGTCAGAGAGGTAGTCTGAGACCCCAGAGCAGTGAAAGGGCTGCCCACCCTTCATTGTCTCTGCTACACTGCTGCCTTATTCCTTTCCCACCTGTCCAAGACAGAAAACCACCTCCAAATCATCTCCCTGGCAGCTGGAGCTCTGGCTGGCTGGGGTGACTCTCGCCACCAAAGCCCCTGCTGCTTGTAAAGATGTGAAACCAACTCCTAGCCTTGCGAGGCTGGCGTGTCCCACAGGACCACACGTACCTTAGCGCATCCATCCACCTACATCCAAGACCATGGATGCAGTCAATGGGCTTTGAAGGCAAAACCAAAATAAACCGCACAAATCAAAGCAGAGCAACCCCTGGTTTTCCTGTTTGTGGCCAAAGGGGCCTCAGCCCATTTTAGTCCTGCCTGGAGGGAAAATCCTCTTTCCCCTGTGAAGAATTGTGTATTTTGATTTTGTCCTGGGTTAAGACTGAAAAAATAACTATCTGGGGTTTTGGTTTTCTGGTTTTGTTTTGGTTTTGTTGTGGTTTTGGTTGCTTTTTTTTTTTTTTTTTAAGAAAGGGAGGTATTTCTAGGTCAGGGCAAGCTCTGATGGGAATAATGCAAATCCAGAGCTGCTTTCTGAGCCCTGGCTGCACCTTTGGGTCAAGCAGGTCTCTAGCGTGAGCCACCACTTAGTGTAATCCTACTTTGCCAACACAGAGAGGTGTGGGTGGGATGCCTGGACTGGGCACAGTGCCTTCTTACAAGCACTCGTCCTGCCCATCCTACATCCCACAAATGCACAACAATGTTGGTGTCATATTTGAGGAGGGGCGGGAAGTGAAAGGGAAAACTCGGCACCAAGACACAGCATCTGCTCTTTCACAACTCACAGGCTGCCTTTTTTCTCCCTCCTGACTACACAAAGCGAGAAATGAGCCAGATGATGTTGGGCAAAAGATCCCAGAGCAATCGTAGCCTGGGGAATCTGCTAGATACAGGCATTAAGAGCTATTTGTACTCTTGTTTTAGCATCTTACCATCCCTTCTGCCCAGCACGGTGTTTGCAGACACGTCTGTGCCCCAGCTAGCAGGCAGCTTTGGGATCAGGTAAGACCAAAGTGGAGGCAACCCTCAGTGATCTGCAAGATGATGATGCTCTCAGTACCTGAACAACCAGAGCTCTGTCCTGCCACGTAGCCATGGCCAGAGGTCACTCTATGGGACAAAAGCCTTCAGGAAGAGTCACTGCAGAGATGCCTTCTCCCCAGTGCAAACTGCCCAGCATACCCCTGACTGGCTCATTTCAGGTCTCCGACCTCTTCCACTCACACACACACACACCCACCCCCAGATTTTCCCTTCAGGGTGCCACCTTGTGTGCAGTGAGGTGAAACCCACCAAAACCTGCTGCTCGTTTCCAGACCAGCCTCACAGTGTGGTGGTGGATCATTATCTCACCAGCTGCAACATTAACTTCCCATCCAGCTGTTGGAAAACAGCATCCCACATGGAAACGCTGCTCCAGTGGAGCCAATTTCATCCCAGACCAGGCTGTTTCTTGCCCTTCATGAGGGCTTTTCTGCTTGCTCCCAAGTGAAGTGACCATTTGCTTTTCCTTGTGGGCAGAAAAGTAGAAGAACAAAGGGCAGAACCTCCCTGGACACAAAGTGTGTGCAACCAGCCTCACCCTTGGGGCTGCCAGATCCTGCTGGACACAGCAGCACAACCAATGCGTCTCCCCAGCTTCTGCAGGACCCTCTGCCCAGGCTCAATTCCACTGCTGTCATCTCAAGGAGCTGCACAGATCTGTTAGCTGCTACAAGGGATCAACAGAGAAGGAAAGGTCTCTGTCCTGCCCTGATCCTTCCTAGGGGACCTCAGTGATGTTCAGCCTTTTCCAGCTCAGAGCCAACCTCAAAGCTGGATAAGATCATCTCGCTCCTGCAGTAGTTTCCTCACAGCAGTGACTTTTTGTTGCCAGAGTTTAATTCTAGAAGAGTTTTTGCAGTATTTTGGAGAGGGAAAAGGCTGGAGGCTCCCCAAGCTCCTTTGGGGACCTTCCTCTACTGCAGATCCTCAGGGACCACACAACCGGGTGTTCACATTAAACCCTAAAGTCAGAAAGACAAATGGATGAGTGGATGGACAAATGGGTGCTAGGTGACAGAGAGAAGATAAATAGAAGGAAGAAGAGCTGAGTGGGGGGAATGGCAAACATGCACACAGGGAGGGATGGCAGGCAAGGAAGGGTACCGTGGGACGGTGGTGTGCAGGCAGACACTTGGCTGATGGATTTAGTAGAAGAGAGGCACACCAGGACACTACTTTCTCCCCCCCCACAGGGACACGCAGGGCTGCCGGAGCGCAGCCCAGCCGCCTGGCAGCAACCAGGGGCATCAGGCAGCAGCAGTGCTCTGCCCCACCCCGCCCCAGGACAGGCAAGCTGTTGGGGTACCACCACGCAGCAGGACACCCCGCTGGCCCGAGCGTCTGTTCCCTTTGAAGCGGGTGACTCGCAGAGCCACCGCCGGAGAGGATTTGGCAGGTCGGCACTTCTGCTCTGCTGCAGGCCTCATCACAAGAGGATTGGCTTCTCTCCCTCCAGCACATGGCTCTCCCTCCCCTCCGTGCTTCCCCGTTGAACGGCAGCCCAGCCGGCAAGCCCCGACAATCTCCCGTCCCCCCCAGCCCAACCTCATTGTCCCCGGGAGATGCCTCCTTCCCCCTCCCCACCTCTCCCTTCTCTTCCTGGCAAATTCTCCCCCTCCTCCTGGATCCAGCCGCTCTCATAATAGCATCCTTTTCATGGAGACAAATTGTCCAGCCGGGGGCTGCACCTGAGGGCTTTCACCCTTTAACAAATAGCCTTTTAATTTTCTGCCAGAAGGGCATGGAAAGGGGGGGAGAGGAAAAGGGGGGGGGGCTGGAGAGTGGGTTGCACAGAGGAGAGAGAATCAATCAGACATCCATCTTCATCATTGCTGCCAAGGGACCATTTGCACTAGCTGGATGCCCCTGGGGGAAGGTGGGGTGAAAAAGAGAAGAGGTTGGGGTGAGGGGGAGGCAGGAGGCGGTGAAGGGATGGGGAGGGGAAAGGGGGGGGGGGGTCACAGAGATATACCGCTTCTGAAATCCATGTGGAAGAGTTACCCTTCAGCAAGATAAACAGCAACCCTTGGAGCCCAGCGAGGAGAGCAGAGGGTTGTTTTCCTTCTCTTACTCCGCTCTCCAAAGAGGTTGGGTCAAAGCCAGAAGAGTTAGCAGCCCCAACACAGGGCAATGCAGCAGGCAAGCAGAGCCAGCCTGGCTGGGGAGACCATGGGAAATCCTCATCCCTGTCCCCCTGAAAGTGGGGAACTCCGAGTGAGATGAAGAACAAAGAAACATGGGGAAAAGCCCCACCAGCACCTTCTCATCCCACAGCAAGGGCATTGTGGACATCACACATCTTCCACAGCAAGGCTGAAGGTCTTGATATTCTCCTCTCCCTGACATCTGGACAGCATCGAATCACTTTCCTCTCCTCCAGATTCTCTCCTGCAAGGGGGCACCAAGCCACAGTGCCAGCTTTAGCTGGAATCAGTCGCCTTTCCCAACAAAATATAAGCAAAGAGGTTAATTAGATGTTTGCAATCCAATTTATGTCTTGTTTGTGAAACCAGCATTTCAGCTGTAACCCAGCCTGGGAGCCCCCGTGCCCTCGCTCTTTTGCTAAATTTATTTCACAGCATTGCAGAACTGGCTCGGCCGGGTCAGAACTCTTCCATTATCATTTTATCACTGCCTCTTACTCTGTAATTACAAGCTGCTTCCCTCACACACCCCCCCTCATCTTCCCCAGCCCCCTCCAAGCACAAGGTGGGAGGTGCTGGTCTTGCTTTAAGCTTCTTCTACAATTTGTCTCACCCACCGAGGCCGGGAACAATTTGGCCCTGGTTTCAGCAGATAAGCAATGGAAGGTGGCCGGGAAAGGGGGGCCATGCTGTTCTCCAGCCACCCTATCCCCAAGGATTAAAATATTCAGATGCACCAATGAATAGCAATAAGCACTGGAAATTAAGGCCTGAAAACTCAATGTTGAAGAGGTTGGAGTCAGTCTGGCAGGAAGGAGAGGAGCTGCAGAGCCATGGAGGTCTATAGCATGTCTCTTCGTGTGCCCTATAGCCCAACCATCATCTGTTCCCAGACACTGACTGGGAGGGTACTGGCTGGAATAGGCCAAAACCGTGCCAGGATACACACACAGAGGTGGCCAGGGCTCCTATGGAAGTATACAGGAGGGCTTTGTAAGCCCTGTTGGCCAACAGCCCCAGCAAACTCTGGGCGAGGGGGAAGGGTCCTTAGGGAGCATCTCAGATGCACACCACACAGATCCAGAGCCCAGCATCTCCCTGGGCTACCAGCACCTCTGTGCACACAGGGCAGAGACAGCAACGGGAACTCAAGTCCCAGGCTGGCATTGCCAACAGAGGACAGTCCCCAGCCAGTGGCTCACTGCTAGGCTCCACTTGTACACCCAGGACACGTGGAGCAGCAGCACTGATCCCCACACCAAGCACCCTCTCTCCCCCAGCCCCCCTTGACATTATAACATATCCCCTCCCCAAAGTACCAGTCTCCTCCACCTCCAGCAAATGGAAGGGGCCACACTGTCACCTGGCCCACGCACCAGGTAAGGACCATGTTCCTCTGCCCAAGCTCAGCCTGGAGGACCTACCCTGGGAAGATGGAAGGAGGGGAGGTAACAGGCAGAGGGATGTCCACCCCTTTGGGGTTCTACAACATCTTGGCCATGGGGACAAGCCATCACAGGACACAAAACCTGAGTTTGGGAAGGAGTTGACCACTGTTTCTGCCCTGGGAAAAAGAGGTGTTGCCTCGCTGGGTGGACAGGCCCTGGATGCAGCTGGACACAGCCAGTAGCACCCTGCTTTGTTGCAAAATCTGGCTTCATTTCAGTCACCTATGAGCACAAATCAGACAAGAACTTGCAGGCAGCATGAATACACACACACACAGCCAGCTCAATTGCCCATGAGAAGGTTCATGTAATTAACAGGCAGCCAGCTTCTCTTTCATGTGGCAAAGAAAGGATGGGGGGGACTGTGTTGTATTTTACTGGGCCTGTCCCCTGTGAGCAGCTTTCTGCAGGACTGCTCATAGGAGTGGGGACCACAATGCAGTTTGTGAACAGGACCCCAGGGGCAAGGAGGGATGGACCACAGGCCCCTCTGCCCAGCCCTGCTGCCCCTCCATGTGCAAGCTGAGTCCCTTCCCGTCCTTGGGGAGAGGGAAGAAAGGCATTTTCCCTGCTAAATCCACAGTGCAGGGAGCCCCTTTTTGCTGGAAATGGCACAAAGGTGGGTCTTGCTGCTCCTAGGGCTGAGCAGCCTAATGCAGGACCTGTGCCATGCTCATGCCCCCCCTGCTCTGTGCAATCCCCCACCATGTGCTGGGATACCCATAATATCACTGGGGTCAGTATTTAATGCTTCCGTGCATCACGCACCATGCCATGACCGCTCAAGTGCAGTTCCCAACCCCAGAGCATATCTAGCTCTGTGTTGTTCAGCCCACACATGCCATGATGTCCACAGACGCATGTACAGCACCAAGCACAAAGACACCTCGATCCCTCCCTAAAACAAAGATCAAAGCCTCTGCTCTGTACCACACCAGCTCGGAGCTGAGGATACCACCCCCTCTTTCCGCTGCTGGAGGAACATTAAAACCCCATTAACCTGGGGTTGTTATTAATCATGCAACATTACCCAGTGGGGACAGCCCTGACGTCTGAGTGCCCAGGCTCTCACCAGCGCCTCCGGCCCAGCTCCAGGTGACACAGGCATGGGGAAGGTAGGATTGGTTTATAACCGTGCAAGCACGCCAGCTCCAGATAATGAATTTCCTCCACCAGGCAAAGAAGGAAAGCTTCACCGAGATTGGAAATAATCACCCTGAGGCAAGGCAGGGACCGGACTCCAGACGCCTCTCACCCTTGCAGATGATAATCCCCTTTGTGACTGGGTTAAGGGCAAGGCGAGGAAACCATGATTTATCATCTGCTTGAACCACATCCATCCTCTGGAAGAAGATTTCCAGCTGTGCTGCAGAGCACACCCAATGAGAGGCAGAGATCCCAGGCTGAAATCAACCCCAGAGCTCAGGAGATGTTCACTTTGGAGACCTCCTAAGGACAGAAAGGGGACATCAGCATGCACTGAACAGGTTAATGCCACAAGAGCAAAGCCTCTGCCTGGATGTATGCATGTAGGCTGAAGCCCCATCAAGCCCTCACAGTTCCGTGATATTAAAGCTTTCCCCTCATGCATAGAAGCAAGCAGGGGGGCTAATTGCTTCTTATGACACTATAATGGTAGGACTATTTACAGTAGATTAAAATCCAATTCATAATGAGGTATAATAACTTTGCAAATGCCAGGATTTGTCAAAGGGTGAGGAGTGCCGCTGAGGCACAGAGCTGAGCAGCCTTGGACCTGGGGTCTGAGCCTCAGCACAGCACGAAAGGGCTCTTGCCAGAGCGAGGGTGGGGTTTTTGTTGGCTTCTTCTTTGGTTGCTTCTCCCATAGGTTTAGCATATGAGATAGAGAAAGGGAGCATAGGGACCAGCACAGCCCTGGAATACCTTTACACCCAAGAGGGTGAGGGGACTGCCCTGGGAGGAACGGTGCATAAGGGGGTCTGCAAAGTGCCTAGGATGGGTGACCTGTGTGTGGCCAAGCGGTTGGGCACATCCACATAACTGCCTGGGTTCTACCTGCTGTGCCAGAAACAGAGCTCCTTCCCCAGGAAAGTTTTGTCCCAGACACAGATAAACCAAAATCCTCCAGTCACGGTGAAACCCGCTGGGTACCAAGGGTGCTGAGGCAGCCTCTGGACGAGGATCCAGCACTCTTACAGAAAATCTCACTTGCTGGATGTCACACACCATGCTGCTGCATCAGACCCCCCAGAAACCCATCCCTGCTGCCCAGTGACATGGTGGCCCTTCCCACACAGTCCCATTCAGCCACCACCAAGGACACGAGCAGAGACGCACACCCAGCACTGCTGTCTCCCTGGGCTCTGACCTGTGTTTGCTGGGTACTCCTGCAGCAGGGGGGGGATTTTTGCCCTGCAGGAAAGCAAGGGCTGACATTGGACCCAGTTTTGAATTTGCTTCCTGCCTCCATCACATGTTTACAGATGTGACCTTGAATAAGCCCAGCAACACATCACTCCTAACTCGTTCAAAGGAGATATTTATTTATTCCCTGCCAATGACATGGGCTGATGGTGCCCTCTGAATTTCAAATAGGACTCAGCTCTATTTTGATAGTCTGGGTGGCTCTGCTAGAAAACAGACAGAGATGAAAGAGCCCAAAAAGCTGAGAACTCTTTTCTCCATTTGGAAAGGGAACATTGCTCCCCAGAGCCAAGGGCTCTGGGCAATCCCTGGATCCGTCCAAGTGGGCTCAGTGTGGTGCCAGCACCTTGCACAGAGCCTTAAGCAACGTACCTCAGGTCTCCAGTGATGGCCAAGGTCCTCTGCTGGATACCAGCACTAGGGACTGTGCCAAAAGACTTCTCATCACCAGAGGTGGAACTGCAGAAGACAAGCAGGCACCAGGCTGGGAGATGGAGGGGGTGCTCAGGTTAGTGTAAACACTGCTGTCTTGACATGATTCACTCTCCCAGTGTCACCAGGCTGTCCAAGCACCACCCCATTGCCTTCCCACATCTCCACACCTGCTCACAGCCAAAACCAGACATCTGCTGAAAAAAGATGACAGAAAACCCTCCAGAAATGTAGTTCTTCAGTACATAATGCTATGAATTTGTCAGTCATCCTGCTGGACCCCCAGCTTGCGAGTGCCAAGTCACATGCATTGAGGACAAGGAGAGCTAGAAGTAATATTGGATTTGATAACCCTCTCCTCTGTACAAACTCTTTCTCAATGGGATCACTTAAACAGCTACCCTGTGTGCAGGAACATAGGAGGAGCACTGAACTATAAAAAACAGTAATAACCTTAACACTCTTTATGCTTAGAAGAAAATCAGCTGAGCCTCAAATAGAGCAAAGACAAACTCAATTGTGCCAAACTTACATTCCCATCAGGAAAGGACTCTTCCAGGCAAAGGCTCCTCTGGTGCCTGAGCTGAGGGTGTCTCACCACCAGGGCACAGCAAGCCCCATCCCACCCTCTCCAAACAAGGTGAGCCCAGGGATGGCAGCCAGGGTGAGCCATGAGTCCATGTCAGCAGCAAGTCCGTGGCAACAAGGCAGGTCTGACATCAGGCTGGAAACGCAAGTCAGGGTCAAGTCCAGTGATCACCAGACAGGTCCATGGTGACAAGACAGATCCAAGCTGGGAAGTTAGTCCATGGGTTGGGGTCCTCATCAAGAGGGTCTATAAGCAAGGCTAGAATAGGTACACCTACAGCAAAGCTCAAGAAAAGAGTGAAGACTCAGGCCCAAGCTTAAATAGACCTCCCACTCACAGGCAGAGGGTGTGGGTGGAGGGCCCAGGTGAGGCTGGTCAGGGCCATCAAGGCCTATTAGTGCCCACAGGGCCCTGACACCCACTGCCTTCAGGGCTGGGAGCCTTATCTCAGTGGTATGAATGCACCAAAGCAGAAGCGTTCTTGCTTCTTGGGCTGGGCTTTTGCCTGGCATCCTAGTGAAATTAAGAGGTGTGATTTGGCGAGACTAAAGACACTGTACCTCAAGAGGACTTTGAAAATTTTGGTTAGATTGAAGCCTGGACAATTTGTCCATGGCAGCTCCTGGCGGTCGCAGAGCCGAGTGAGTTTTGGTAGCCACAGGACTGGCCAAGGTACCCTCTCTCTTTGGAGGGCGTGAACCACTCCTAGAACTCTTAGGGCTCTGCAGGGTTACAAGGCGTATGGGGAGAGGGTAGAGGAGTATCTACCAGGTAGGGACACATCCACCCAGTCACCACCACCATATAACACAATGCTCTCCAACAGGCACCCCAACAGACCCTGCCTAGCGATGGGGCTGTCAGGTTTCAAGGAGAGCTCAGTGCCTCCTCAAAGCAGCACTGCGATGCGAGGAGCAGCCATGGGCACGCACGGGGCTTGCAGAGTTTCCTTCTGCCGGCCCCAGAGCAGAGGCTGGCACGGCAGCACACCGCAGCTGCTGCGCCACGGGACTCCTCACACGCTTCTGCAGCCAGATCCTTCCTAGTGGGAGACAGAAGATGCTCATAAAGTCAACCTTGAGCAGAACACATGTATGTTGGATGAATCAATATGTTCAAGCTGTAAAGGAGGAGATGTCAAGGAGCTCAGCATCTCCAGCACGACAGATGGAACGGGGCCCAGGAACACCTCCAACCGCATGGCACCTCTTAGCATCGTTCCGGGAGGGGACGAGACTTCTTGGCCAGAGTCTGAACCAATTATCTTCTGGCAAACACGACGCTCTTTGATTCACCAGCACTGAGAAGAAAAACACAATTTTCCCCCATTCCGTTTTTGTTTGAATGTGAGAGGGAGAACAAGCTGGAGCAGGCGACAGAGCAGAAAGGGATTGAGAGGATGGCATTGCATGCCGATTGGAAAGAGCCAGTGGCCACTGCCCAAGTGAAATTCCAACTTTATGACATAATGGGCTTTTTCTAACCATCGCTTGCTATTAACTTCGGCACTGGCTTAAACCCCCTGGCCTCAGGCACAAGCAAAGCAGAGCTCATATACTGTAAATGTTAATACTGCTTTAGCACTGTAATAAGCTAAAAGGTGGATGCAAGATCTGGCACATTAATTCCTTTTTTCATCTTTTTAGCACATTTCAGGGTAATATGAATAATAAATATTTGAGCTCATGAAGGTTAACGGATGGATAGCCCTGGAGACTGGGACTCCCCGGGTAGGAAGGCAGCAGCTCCTTTCTGCATATCGGTGTCTCCAGCAGTGATCCAGGGAATCAGCCTCCTCCAGAGAAGTCAGAGGTGTTTCTTGGCAGGGAAACATCTGATGCAAAAACTTGTTGCCTGGCATACTCGTTCACACTTCAAATAAGAGCATTTGGGCTGGCGAACGAGTAGAGGTGGATGTTTCCAAGCATCACAGGGCAAAGTTCCATCTCCATTGAACAAGAGCCAGGTTTGGTCATCGAAAGGCCCCCAGCCTCAAAGCTGTTAGGCATGTAATTCCTACTGCAACTAGGTCTTCAATCATCTGGACTGAGAAGAAAATGGTGGAGCAAGGGAGCTGAGCCCACACCTCCAGGGTTTTAAACTCCAGTTGACTCTCCTGTCACCGAGGAAATGGTCTAGAGGCAAAGGCAGTGGATGGATCTGACCCAGATGTCCTCCTCAACCCTGAGGCTCCTGGCCTGGCCTTGTCTTGCAGGTGCTGGGTCTGACCTAAAGGATTTTTGATGTCTGTCTCTCAGGATGCACCCACACAACACCTTGAGAACAGCATCTGCAGATGCTGAGTGTGGCAGAGTCCTGGTTATTGGGAGGGCTGGGTGAAAAACCTTGCTGGAGCCGGCAGAAGTCTGCACATCACCTCTGGATTATGAAAGCACCACAACATGGAGAATAGGGCTTGGGGAGAAAGTCACACAGCGTTGGCACTCAGTCAGGCTCCACAAGAGAGCCCCAGCTCGCCCCAGAGCCATGAGGGCTTGCAGGGAAGGAGTCTAGAAGGGATGGGGAAAATCTCCTAATCCAGCTTCCCCCTCCACAGCAAGACAGGAATCCAGACCCTGAACAAGGACTATGTCAGCAGAGAAAGGGCAGATCTGGTGACCCAGCAAGTGCTGGGAGACCAGACACCGCAGCCTGTGAATTCCCGTTGCTTACCTATCACGGAGACCTGGCAGATAGTAGCATTGGCTTGGAGAAAAGGGCTTGGAGTGAACACAAGGATAATCCCCTGGGATGGAGGATGTAGGGCTTGCCCAGATTTGATCTGCTGTTACAGCTTCACAGTGGGCACTTTTTTCTTCTTGACCTGCATGGTACAGATGCCCCCCCTGTGACTGCTGCTCCTGACAAGCAAGATCTCTTGCTGGGAAAGCCCTGGTATTGCAGCAGAAGTTGTACTGCCACTTTTCTCTGTGGTCCAAGGCTGGTGGACACCAGCGCTGCGGGACACCAGGACACACAGGGCATGTCCCTTCTCTAGGTAGCCAGTGGTGGGATGGGTGAAGAAGGCATGCTTTGCTGTCATGATGTGTCACTGGAGGTTACGGTGCAGGAGGAAGATCTTGAGTGTGCAAGCAACCTGGGGCAGGGACACAGTCCCCTTCCTGCCCCTGACAGTGGGGTCCAGGACCTGCAGGGGCCGGCAGGGGCAGAGATGCTGCGTGCCCCCCGCAGGTGCCTGATGCTCCCATCCTGACCAGTGCTGCAGGAAGCTGGGCTGGGCAAGGAGCACTGGGCTTGCGCCACTGCTGGAGGACAGTCAGGGAGACGGGGCAACTGTGGGCCTGGCAGGAGACACGGGAAGGGCAGGCTTGATGGAAAAGAGTGCTCAGCAGGGACCTGCATGCGCAAGGCTGGGGATCACGGGCCAAGGGGCGACCGCTGCGGGTCTCTGGGACCCTCAGCAGGAAGCAGCCTGTGCCAACGCACGGCTGGGGACCACCGGTGACCAGGAGGTTGGGTGCCCGGCGGGCTGTGAGCACAACCATGCCCACCGAGGTGCGCCCACGCGCGTTGCACGCAAGGCGCCCTCGCCGACGCCTGCGCATCTGCCACCGTCGCCTCCGTACCCCCATTTGGGGAGGGGGGCGAGCTGCCCACCGCTGTCTGGGGGTGTGTGCCTGGATGCTGTGCAAGGGGAGTGACGCGCCCCTGCGCTCCAGCCCCCCGTGTTTGCCTTTCACTTCGTTCAGTCTTGCGTGACAGCAGAGCCCCCCTCCTTCCCTGGCAATCCTTGGGGGATATCAAGGGCAAGCAAGAGAAGGGTTACCTGGAGGAAAGGGTTGCTAAGCAACACCCCCCCCCGACCCCCCCCCAAGCACCGCAAACCCAAAACTCGTTCCAGGCCTGCAACCAGATTAGCATATTAATGAGGCTGTAATTTCCCCGGAATTGTCTGCACGTCTATGCCCGCTCACAGCACACTGGCCCAGGAGTTTGCTATGCAAATAAACTGGTTTTACAGGCTGTGGCTTAATTAACTCATCAAGTTCATCTTCCTAACAAAAAAGGCAGACTAACTGCGGATTAATGGACCTGTGTTTGCTCTTCTTTCTCTCTCCCTCTCACCAGCTCCCCAAGGCAATGCCTCCCTCCAGACCCTTCCATCCCCGGCCACTCCAGCCTCAAGTCCGGGTAGATCCTTCGTCCTCGCAAGGAGATAAATCCTGGGAAAAGAGATGGGGTGGGGGGATCTTAATACAGCTTCCAGCAGAGTCTGGGAGGTTTCCTCATCGACTTCAAGGGGAATAAGATGGATCAGGCCTCAAGGATGGTAATTACGCCTTCAGTCGAAGCTAGCAGGTGACCACTTATGAGAAGGAGGTGGCACATCGTGACACTGTCTCTTTAAAACGGTTGTCTCTGTGCGGATCAGGGGTCGGGGATTTTGGGGAGGGGGATTAAGGCGCCGTTTCTAGATGAGCTCTGGCAATCCTGCTCCATCCCTAACGTGCAGGGTCAGAGCAGTTGAGAGAGATGCTCTCCCTCCTGGGTTAATTAGAAAGGCCCTTCTTGCCTGCATCCCATGCTCAGCGACATTATGTCTTTTGAAAATTACCCCCAAAAAAGAAAGTATAAGGATTTACAGAGTCACTGGGGGAAAGTTCACACAGCCAAAAGTCTGTATTCAACAGCAAATCCCTGGGCCAGAGCTTTCTTCTAACATTAACATCATTATGAGTTTATCTCCTTTCCCCTTCTCTAATTTTTCTGTTCCTCCCTTCCTTCCCTAGGAAGTGGGAAGCAGTTTTCAGTAGGACCTGGATAGCCCTTTGCTGGTATTTCGGTACAGATGTCATCATCCCCACGGACTGCTCACACATCAGTGGGCATTTGGAAGCACACAGAGCTGGGCTGAGAGCGCCTCGGCCCTGAGGCTGTGTGTAAAGTGACTCCACTTGGAGATGAAATGTCTGAGCCCTATCTTTTTTCCTTCTTTTTTCTTCCAGCTGTATTGTTAGTTAATTGTAGGTTGACCTCCAGGAAGGTTTTCCATGGCTGAGAAGGTGGCCTAGGAGACTGAATTCAGAGCCTAGGGTGAGAATGGTTTATTTGGCATTCATAGCATGAATTGTGCCAGGCACTCAGAGCCCTGAGGAACCAGCCAAAAACGCAATGGGAAACTGAGGAACAGAGCTGCTGAGAAGTGCCTAAAGCAGCCCTGTGGCCACCCAGCTTGGGCTCTTGGTTTCCAACCCGTGCAAGCCACAACAAATCTGCTGTCCGTCACCCCACAGTGACACTACACACGGCCCCTTGCTCTCACACCCCTGGGATCCGCAGCATGCAATCACCCATGGCTCTGCTGTTGGGGTGGGGAAGGGGACGGCTCCCCAGCCAGCTGAGCGTCAAAATCCACCCAGCTGCTCCACGCACTCAGCTTCCTCAGGAAACCTCAGCAGAGGTCTGCTCCTCCCTCGGAAGAAAGTTTAGGAGCATTCAAATCACACTCAGGTGAAAATCACCCCTCTTCCAGGTACAGCCATCTTGGAAGGGACTTTAGTTGAAGCTTTCTTGCTAAAGTTGGTTTAGACTGGACAAAGTCCTTGAAAAATCTAACTGTACTCAGAAGCTTTTCTGCATTCACAGGGAAATGGACTGGCTGACCTAAAAGGTCTTTTCCATCTCTAATTTCTGTGGTTGTGTGATTCATCCCTCTTCTTTGAAAGTGTTTCCTACATGAAATGTCTAGTAGAAGGAAAAAAATGATACTAAATAATCTTTTTTCATTTCCTCTCATCATTGTCAGAGATTATGAGAGGTGAGGGATATGTCTGCTGTGACATTAGCTGAGGAATGGAACAGAAAAGGCAAACCAGGATTCAGCTTAACAGCCAAGAAAGAGGCTATTCATGCAAGGTGGCATAGGAGGAGATGTGCTGGAGACATCCTTTCCAGGAACACAATTGTTCCTCACTTTCTCAGATCTTGAGAAAGCACTGAGTTGGAGAAAAACAAACATCTTATAAGAACAGGAGTGACCACAGCCTGACCAAAGAAAGGTCTTCTCTCAGACTGCCGTCCCCAGGAGGGACAAGGAGCCATCATCTGGGGAAGATCAGCAGAGCAGGGCAAACATACGTAACCATTGCTTGGGAGGCTGGGGATCACCAAAGCAAGCTGTGGGTTCAATGTTCTTTACATCCTCTAAGGAATTTCTCTCCTATGAACTTGTTCAGTTATCTCTTAATCCATTAAGCTCCTGCAGCAAGAAGTTCCACACATAACTCACTGCAAGAAGTACACTTTGTCTTAAATCTTTCTTCTATCACCCTCACCTGAGGATATAAGGGGTTTTAGTTTCATGTTGGTCTCCTACTAGCTGTTTCATGTAGGAAATATTATCAAAGGCCTCACATAATCTCAGAAAGGAGACAAAATACTCCTGAGGTCAGCCAAGACATTCCCCTGGGAATGCAGAAGTGCATCTTTCCATCTTGAAGCAGCCCTGCATGGGGAAGGACTGGGAGTTACCTCAAACAAGGGCACAGGAGAGGTCCCTTGGCTTGTAGCCGCCAGTCCACTCCTCAGCTCCCCAGCCCTACTCCTTCTCCCAGTCCCTGAGCCGCTCACCCAGTCCCATGCAACCACATGAAAGTTGCCCCCTCCCCGCAGGCTCTGTGTCCACCACTGCATCCCTCCACTCTCCAGATTTCTGAAGCCTCAGTGGTGAGGTTGTCTCTTCTCCCATGGCTATCACATAATTGGCTCATATTGTTGCATCAACTGAAGATCACCAAATTATGCTTTTTTTCATGGTTTTTTCAAACCGTCCTGTTTGCTAATTCTTCCTTTCCCACGCACTCAGCAGCAAACGCAGGGTGACGTTACTGGAAAACAGCCCCTTTCAACTAGTTTCTGCTTTGAAAGTTGAGTGTGAGGCTGGACGCATGCTCGCATCAGATTAATTTCCAGGAAGGCTGGGGAGCCGACGTGTTTCAGGAGGAGCTCACGCGGACAGCCTGGCACGGCGCTTGCAGCTGCTAATCTGGTGGCATCAGGACGGGAAGGCAACGGCGGAGCTGCTGTCCCCAAATGAAGGGGAGAGGGGATGGAGGGGGTGAAGGGACAAACCCCTGTCAGAAGGCGAACTATGCATCTGATCCCAGGGCATTTACCAGTGAGTTTTTCTCAGTGATTTGGGGATCAGAGGTGGTTTGAATGTGGTTTGAACATTACCCATATTCAGCTGTTACCCAGGAGGTGTTTATTTAAGAATTTTTTGACCATAATATAGGACTTTCAGCTTTTTTTATTTCATTTGTTTAGTGGATTTTCATTCTCTCTTTTTTTTTTTTCTTTCATTTTCTACGAGCAAAAGAAGTAATATAAACCTAAGCCCTTCTACAGCATTACCACTTTGCTGCAAAATGCATTTTTACAGATTTTTTTTAAACAAAGACTAAAGACTGAACACTGACAGTCAGGGAATCACCCAAAATTTGAACAATTGCCAGATACCTTTTCCACCCATCAGAAGTACTGATCCTTTTTCAGACGACATTCCAAGACACTGATTTTTTTACTTTTCTCCTATGCAGCCACTACTCCCACAAAGAGGGGAAAAGCATTTTTCTTTGGAGAAGTGGGAGAAGGGGGAACACCCAAGAGGACCAAGTGGTGGAAGCTGGATCTACACAAGCCGAACCTTGAAAATGAAAATTGCCCTTTTACAATTAACGAGGAGAGTGATAAACCAAGGGAACAAATTTGTGGAGGGAGACAGCAACTTCTCCGTCACTAGCGATCCCTAAGCTGGCTGCCGTTCGCAGGGGAGGCTGCTGCTTAACGACAAGTCACGGGGCAGGATGCAGAAATTACCGGGCGAGTCTCTACGGCTCACGCTCCGTGGGAGGTCAGACTACATGATCGTCGGGGTCCCTTCTGGCCCTAAAATCTATGAATCTATTGATGCTCTGAGGCTTAAAAAGCAGCAGCTGCTCCTATGCAGCACCTAGTTCTCATAAGCATTTGGAATAATGGATCCATATTGTGCCAATGCATACTAATGTTAATATACATTTGCAGCGCACAATGTGATGGCTTTGGAGACACCCAGGTGTCAGATTGAATCAGTGTCAGTGACACACCGTACCAGGACTTCACGGCAGGTCCCTGTTGGCTTCTCCAGCGGGAAGCTTTCGCTTCTTTGAAATTATTGTGTTTATCCCTTATGTTTCTGAAGGAAGAAAAAAAAAAAAAAAGGAATTGTACCAGGCCCACCACAGGACTGGTGTCTGCAGTTTGAAGCCAGCCAAAGCCTGGTTTCCCCAGGGTTAGAGATATGGATGCGAGGGAAAACAAAGAAAGATGCTGTACAAGGAGCGACCAAAGAGTTCAGAGGTGCAGCCTTCTGCTCTCTCCGTTAATCTCCTCTCATGCACCAGTGCAAAGAAATTAAGAGCCGGGGCCAGGGGCTGCTCTCAGCTCTGTACATGCCATCCCTGCTCGAGTCCAGAGAAGTTGCACAAAGCATTTGCGAGCCAAAGACCTGAGCCTGCCTCTCCCGGATTTAATCCCCACTGGCTTTCAAGTGCAGAATCAGGTTCAGATTCTGCAAAGAGAAAATGGCCTCTTTAATTGCTGCCCTGAGTTGGGATTGTGGGGGCACCGGAGGAGCAAACAGGCTCACACCTCCAGCCGTGCTCCCTCTGCACTCATGAGCCGTGCCTGTGAGCGTGCGTGGGTGTGCAAGCAGACAGAAGCACCCTGGGATGCGTGAGCAAGGTGTGGGGTGTCAGGGGAAGGTTTGCACCCCAGGCTTGACCTGTATACCCTGTGAGAGTATGGATACGTGTGCATACCTGTGCAAAAACTTCACATTTGTATATACACACAGAGACACTTTGTCTTTTCATAATAAGCCAGCGTGCATCAGCCTTGCCTAAATTCCCTGCCCGAATTTACTTGTCACGCTTACATGAGCCCACATGGGAAGCTGCCCAAAACATCATTTGTTTACGGTGATACAATACAGCAGCACACCGCCCAGCAAGTCCTCGCTTGTTTGAATGCTCATTACTCCCTTAGCTAATTGCCCAATCAGCCCCAGTGCTGGGGACTTTGTCACCACCTGCGTGCTGCAAGGGTTACGGCCATCCCTGCACACAGGGTGTCTGCCCCTGTTTCGGGACTCACCTCCGGCAAGGTCTGGGTGGATGAAGGTCTGCTTGGGAGCACCTCTGCCCTGCAGTGCATCTTCAGGGCTCGATCCTACTCACCACTGAGGTGAGGAGCCTTTCCAGGTCTGAGCCTTGTTCATCCCCACCTCCAGCTGTAAGAAGTAGCTTTCAATGGAAAAGCTAAATCTACATTTCCCCATGCTGGTTTTCGCCCTGCTCCAAAGATAAAAAAAAAAAAGGGTGTCCTGGCTCTTGGGCATCTTGGGAAGCCCAAGATACCCAGGTACTGTTGGGAGAACCCCTTGTCCGAGCAGGTGGGGCTACTTTTGTGCTCCTGATCATGGTTAAGAGAGACAGGTTGTGTATTTCTAGAGAAGAGGGGAAGGCAGAGGAAGGAAAGCGATGCGGCCATGTGCCCAGGTGACAGTGAGTCCAAGCACGCTCACCAGAACTGCTCGACAGGCAGCTGAGGTAGCTGAGGTAGGTGAGCAGAGAGAGGTACCACGTGCAGAATCCCCTTTCCCTGAGGTGATGGAGGTGTTTTCACATCCCTGCCCAGCATGAGGTGCTTCTGCCTCTGGCCTCTCAACCAGGTAGTGAAATGTCCGTTGGAGCAGTCCAGGCCAAACACTCCGCACCACTCCTGGCCCCAAGGCAACCCCAGGAAGGTCTCTCTCCTCTGGCCTACACAGAGGGAAAAATCTCATCTCCTGGTATAAGAAGACAGGGCTGAGGGAGAGTGTCAGCTCCCACAGAGCCTGGGTACGTCAGAGAAGGCAGAGCCACCGCGATGGGTGTTGCAGGGGGGAATGTGCATGTGTGAGGGCTGGTTTTGTGCGTGCGTTGAGGCTGGCTGGTGTGTGCATGTAGAGTATGGAAGGGGTGTGTTTCTGAGCTGCCGAGGTGTAGGGGAAGAGGGTCTGGGTGTGTGCAGGGAAGTGTGTGTGAGTGCAGTATGTGCACATACATGAACATGCATGAGGGAACGGGAGGGAACGTGCAGGTTGGGTGGTGTACGCAGGGGAAGGGGGTGTGTGCATGTGTGTGTGCAGGAGAGGACGAGGCAGACAAAGAAATGTGCAGGCGGGCAGGGGCAGACCCCGGGCCCCTCACCGGGGTGTCAGGGCTGGGACAGCCAGGCAAGCCCCTCTCCGGGACTCCCGGGGAGGAGCCGGCGGTCCAGCCAGTTCGCTTGTCCCGGGGCGGGACTGGGGCGATATGGTGTGGGGGGTGTGTGTTTGTGTGTGCAAGGGCAGAAGGGTTTGTGCAAGAGGAGAGGTGGGACGTGTCCCAGCGTCGCCTCTCCGGGACACTCGGGGTTCACCGCTTCTGTTCCTCCGCCGCCTGGGTCCCCCCGCGGCCGTGGGGCCGAGCCGCGGGTCCCCCCGTGCTGCCACCGCTCGGGGCGGGCAGGCACCGGCACGTTGGGGTTCGGTTTTCACCGCAGCCGCTGTAAGAGTAAAAAAAAAAAAAAAATAAAAAATCGCGCTGAGATCCTGCCGGTCCCTACCCCCACACCGGGGCCGGGGCCGGGGGCTGGCGGTGTCCCCGGGCGGTGCAGCCCGGCTCCCGTCGGGATTGAGTAGTTGATGTTTGCTGGGAGGGAAGAGCTCCGATGAGTGTCTGCTCATTAAATCGTCGTGTTTGCAAAATTACCGGTCTTTCTGGCAAACGCAGCTTTCTGTGGGAAGAAGGAGAAAAACGGGAGAGAAAAACAGAGAGAGACTGAGAGATCGGTATTGAATGTGTGTGAAATGAGGGGGGGAAACGAGAAATAGAGCAGCAAAGGAGAGAGAGAGACAGTGAGAGAACGAAAGGGAGGAGGAGAAGGAGAAAAAGAAAAGAAGAAAACGTGAAACAGAGAAAACCAGGAAAAAATAAAAGGAGGAAAACATAACAAACAGGGAAACCGCAAAAAAATAGAAGAAAAAAAAGGGGGAGAAAAACAGAATTTGAAAAAAAAAAAAAAAAAAAAAAAGAAAGAAAGAAAGAAAAGGAGAAAAGGAGACAAACGGGGGGAAAAAGAGCAAAGCAGTAAAACCCAGAAAAACAGAAAAATGAAAAGAGAAAAAAAAAAAGAGGGAGAAAAACAAAAGGGGGGGGGGGGGAGAAAAGGAGAAAAGAAAAAAGAAAATGAGAAAAATGTGGGGGAAAAAAAAAAGAAGGACGGGAAAAGAAAAAGAAAATGAGAAAAACGGGGTGAAAAATGAGAAGAACGGAAAAAGAAAAAGAAAAGGAGAAAAACGGAAAAAAAAAATAAAAGGAGAAAAACAGAGAGGAGAAGAGCGAGGGAGTGAGAACGAACAAAATAAAGGAGGAGGGGAAGGGCGGCCGGGGGCAGCCGTGCCCGGTGCCCCGGTGCCCGCGGGCCGAGGCGGGGGCGGGCGGGCGCGCTGGGGGCCGACGGTTCAGCACCCTGGAGAGCTCCGCGGCGGCGGCGGGCGGGACACGGGGGGACACGACACGGGGGGGGACAGACACGGGGGGCGACAGACACGGGGGGCGACAAACACGGGGGGCGACAGACACGGCGGTGCCAGGGCCAGGCAGGGCTGGGGGTCCCGGCGGGTCCCGGCGCGGCTCGGGGCCGGGATCCCGGCAGGGTTCCTCTATCGCGGGGCTCAGCCCTGCCGAAGGCACCGGTGTCGGGGCTGTCCCGGAGCGGGGCTCCGCTCCCACGCGGGACGTGAGAGGGAGAGAGCAGCGGCCCTGCTCCGCCACCAGCCCCAGCAAACCGCCCCCCTCGCCGGAGCTGCCCCCCAGCCGCCCTTACTGGCCCCTTTGGCTCCGCGGCACTGGCGGCTTTGGGGCGCTCTCAGGTCACACCCGCGTGTGTCTCTCCCCCCGCCCCAGTCGCCCCACGGTGCCCATTAGTAGGAAAGTGGGAGCGCTATAACCCCCTCATCCTGCCCGCAGGTGTGGGCCGTGTGCTCCCCCCTCCCTGTTTCCCAAGAAAATCCAAGGGAGGGGGAAGGAGCCGGGGGGGCACAGCCCGGCGGGGACACCCAGCGCCCCACCAGCTTTGAGGGTCCCGTGTGCAAGGGGGCGGGGGTGTCCCGGGGGTAAAACCCCTGCCAGCGCCCGGCTCAGCCCCGACCCCCGACGGGAGCAGCGGGCCGAGCTCCGTTCCCCTCTCTGATTTGCAAACAGCACCACAACCCCCAGCTTCAGCCCTGCCCCCCCGCATCCCCGTACCCCCCCCCCCCCCTACTCCCGTCCTCCCACCCCCCCCTCGCGCCGGGGGCTTCTGCCCCGCCAGGGCGGACTCCCCACGCACCGGCTCGCTCCGTCCCGCCGCTGCTATGCGGAGCTCCGCGGTTGCCGCCGGCTTTTCTCATGCAGATTCCCTCTTTCACACCTCCCAAACAAAGGCAAACGGGGGCATCGCCTCGCCGTGTCAACACACACGCTCATTAGCGGGAAGGCGGCGGGGGGAGCGAGTGGGAACGGCTCAAGCAGCCCCTCCGGGGGGGCGGTCACATCCACGGGAGGTTGTAGCGGGCCGGGGATCACCCGAGGAAATTTGGAGCGAGTTCTTCGCAGCATCCCCCCCCACAAGTCACTAAGTTTCCGAAGCTCCTGGGTTTGGCTCTCTCCGGTTCGGTTTATTGCAACACACGCGGCTTACCGGCAGGCTTTGCCCACCCGCGATTCGGCATCGCGGGGAGCGGTAGCTACGGGGCTCCGGGCCAGCTCCGCGCAGAGCGGGGCCCCCAGACCGGGGGCGGGTTAGCCCCGAGGGGAACCGTCGGGGCGATGGGAACGGGGCCCTGGGATAGTATCGAAGTTAGGAGGGGCTGGGGAGGGAAGGGGGGGGGGGGGCAATTAAAGCTTCGCCAATTACCGCCGCCCATGGAAAAAAAAAAAAAAAAAAAAAAAAGAAAAACTGATTAAAACGGCTGCGGGGAGGGCGGGAGAGCGGCCGGTGAATTGCCGGGAAATCACGGCCGGGGAAGGAGCGAGGGAAGCGGGGAGGTGGGAGAAGCGGCACCTCGGTGGGTGCTGGCTGCCCCCTAAACCGGGAGCGGCGAGCTCCAGGGCTCCGGCCGCCCCCGCAGCCCGGGCCGGGGTCCTCCCGCCGCGGTACCGCGGGGGAGTCGGGGCCGCTCTCCGCGCCCGGGCTCGCACCGACGGGCCGCCGAGCTCCACGGCCGCCGGCCGGCACCCGCCGCGCTGCCCCTTGCCTGATTTTTTTTTTGTGTGTGTGTTTTCATTTTGTTTTGGTTTGTGATTTCCTCCCGCCTTTCTTTTTTTTTTTTTTTTTTTTTATTTTTTTTTTTAGTGGTTTTCTTTGGGTTTATTTTTTCCTTTTAAACCCCGACAGAGCCTGAGCCCGCAGCCGTTCCGCCGCTCCTGGGACTTCACCCTGGCGCCGGCATCGCCTTTCGTTTTGTGCCATTTCTTCCTCCGAAACCCAGGGCTGGAGCTCGGAGGGAAGGAAAAAATAAATTCGTTAAAAATAAGGAAAAAGGGGATAAACAAAATTTAAAATCCCCCGGTTCTTCGTTTGCGTTTGGGCCGTGGTGCAGTTGGGGAGCGGGGGGCTGGTTTGTTTTCTTTTTCAACGTGCCCCCCGCCGTTTACAGAAACACCGGGGGGAGCAAAGACCCCCCCCGGGCCGGGCTGGAGCATCCCCTCTCCCCAGCGCCGGAGGGGTGGGATGCCCAGGACCCTTCCTCGGGGCCCCCCTTTTGCGGGGGTTGGAAAGAGAAGGAGCGATGGGTCGGGAGGGTCCTGGTGACACCGTGGGGGCTGCGTGGGGCTCGGCGGCGCTGTGTGAGCGGGGGCGGGGGTGCCGCATTGTTTGCCGGCGGTGTGAACACACACACTCGCACACACACTCACACACTGACACGCACCTCAGCCCCCCCCCCCCCCCCCCCAATACGGAAATTTCCATGTCCCAGCTGCCTTCCCCTTTTAACCTTGGTATTAATTTAGGACGGATCTTTTTAAACGGCCCTGTAATGCATTCAGACGCTGCTGGAGGTTTATCTTTTTTTTTTTTTTTTTTTTTTTTTTTTTGTACCGTGGGTTATATTTACACCCAAAACAAAATAATTACACTTTTGTTGGAGAGAGAAAGCTGGTGATTAGACTGTGGCTCTTTGCAGCAAACCCTTTCTCAGTGGTACACCAGGACAATTTTTCACGGCTGGGTGAAATCAGACGCGGGAGGTAATGAATCCTGTGAGCTATTTAAATTTACAATTTGTAACGCAGTCACTCAGAAACGCCTATGGCCCGGCGCGGAGATGCTTGCTGGGTTTGTTTAATGTTAAAACCTGCACCGTCCCCCCTCTTACCAGGGGAAAGGAGGGGAACGCGGGGAGGAGAAGCCTCGCCCGCCCCCAAACGCGCCTCCGCCGGCAGCAGCCCCGCGGAGAAGCGCGGAGCGGTGCGGAACCGCTACCTCCCACCGCGTCCAGGCTCGCCTTCCCGAGCCGGGCACAATCGCTGAGCCCGGCCCCGCTCCGCGCTTCCCGGCGTGACTGCCGCTTACAACCAAAAATAGTTGGAAATATCAACAAAGTCGTCGGCGGAGCATCCTAACAGATAGATAATTAATTACAAAACACAGGGGGAATATGCAAACCGCGTATTACAAATTCTACAGGGCTTAACTGATTGGAAACAGATTATTATCTTGTTTGTCTTTTGTCTGTTTCACTTATCCCTCTGCCGTCTGTTGTGTTGTAAGTTGATACACTTTATTCTTGAAAGGGGATTTTTTTTTTATATATAGTAAATTCCACCAACATCTCGTATAAGCGACGCTGCTTCTCCATGAATTACCCTGTTAAAACACAATAGGTTTATTAGTTACATATAGGCGGATATTATGGGGCCCGAATTACCATCTGTTACCATAGGGGAATGCGGCTGATGGGGTGGGCTGGGGGGGAGGTTTCCTTGGGGTTTGGGTTGGGTTTTTTTCCCCTTTCCCCTTCCCCTCGGCTTTATTTATTCCTTCACTCTCAAATGAAAAAGGGAGCCAAGCCCGGCAGCGCGGAGCGGGACCCCCCGGCATCTCTTCCCCGCCCCCGCTCCGCCGCCGGCGGTACCCGCAGGGGACAGCGGAGGGTCCTCGGCCGCCGGTACCGGCTGCAGGGCGGCAGCGCAGCGGCGGGGGGGACGGGCCCGGCGGCGGGAGCGGGCTGTGCGGGTGTGCAAGGCGGGCTGTGCGGGTGTGCAAGGCGGCGGGAGCGGCGTTCGTGTGCGTGGACACAAGCAAACGCGCGAGTGCCGCTCACGCACCCTTCGCTGGCGCGTTACCGATTATCCCTACGAACCAGGTTATCCGTAAAATTATCCCCACGAGCCCGTTATGGCGTGGGACCCCCGCGTCCCCCCCGCGCAGCCCCCCCGCCGCCCCCTGCCCCGCCGCCGGGGCTCGACGGCGCTGCCCGATCCGCCCCCCGCGTTTCTCCGCGGGAAGGAGCAGCTTTGCGGTGCTGCAAGCGGGGCAGCGCCGCGGGCCACACGGACACGCGTGTGCCTGCAGAGATGCGCGGGTGCGTGTCGTTGCCTACGCACACGCGTACGGCCGCGGGTGGACAGAGACGGACCTCCCGAAACACACGGCTCGGGCTCTGTCCGAGCCGCGCCCGTTTTCCCCTCGGTGCAGGATTCCCGCGGCCGCTTCCTCGGGACCCTTCCCCGAAATTCCCCCTCTTCCCCCCAGTAGCGGGGCCTCGGAGGCTGCAGCGGGAGAGAGACTCGGCCGCCGGGCAGGGCCCCGCTCCGCCGCTCCAAAATTCCCCAGCAAAGCCGGCGGAGCCCCCGGCAAACTTGGGCAGATACACGGCGCCCGCGGTCGGCCGACGGCCCGGTCCCTCCTCCTCTTTCTTCCTTTGCCTTTGCCTTTCGTGCTCATTTCGTCCCTTTTTAATTCACTGACTGTTTTATTTCTGTCCTCCTCTCTTCCCTTTCTTTTTTCCTTCTGTCTTTGTTTTCTTTCTTTTCCCTCCTCTTTCTCGCTCGCTCGCTCTGGCGCTTTTCTTTCACGCTTTCTTTTTCATTTCCTTTCTTTTCCATTCGCACTGCTAATTCTTTTTTAAATTTAATTTCTCCGTTCATTTTTCCTCTTCCCTTCTTTTTTCCTTCATTTCCCCGTCTTCTTTCTTGCCTTCTTTATTTTTTCTTTCGTTCATTTATTCCTTCTTGCTTTCCTTCTTTTTTCTTATCTTATTTTTTCTTCGTTTTCCCTTCTGTCTCTCGTTTTCTTTCTTTTTTTTCGTTTCCGTTAATTTATTTTTCTTCACTCTCTCCTTTTCTCTTTCTCTTTTCCTTTCTCCTTTTTTTTTTTTTTTTTTTTTTTTTTTCCCCCGGACACTTTTTCTCTTTTTCATTCTGTCGTTTCTCTTTATTTCCCTTTTATTTCTCTCCTTTCTTTCCCCTTTTCTTTCTCTCTCTTTTTTTTCCTAGTCTCTTCTCTGAATTCTCTTATTTCGATTCTCGCTCTTTCCACAAGCACCCCTACGCAAGGGCACACACGAACCCGCCTCCACTTCCCCGCCGCTGTCTTTGTGCCGCGGCGGGTTTGGGGTTATTTTTTTGCCGCTACCGGGAGCGTTTCCGCGCCTCGGTGCGGAGCCGGCTGCGGGATGCTCCGCGACTGCACGGCCGCAGAGGGCTTTGGCCGACCCTTCTCCCCCCGAGCGGGGGAAGGAGAAAAAAAAAAATTAAGATTATAAATTTAGACATTTTGGCTGGAGAAACGGACGGGGAAGAGGAGGGGAGGGCCGGCCTTCACCTGCCTTGCCGCCTTCCTCCTCCTCCCCGCACGGCCGGACCCCAGGGCCGCCCCGTCCCCTCCCTAAATCCCGGGGAAACGCAGGGAGAGGCGGTGGGGCCGCCCCACACACCGACCCCGCTGCTGCAGCTGGGAGCTCCGGGCTGGGGCAGCGGCCCCCCGGCCCCAGCCAGAATACACCCCCCCCACACGCCCCCCTGCCCCCCGATAATCCCCAAGCGCCAGGTCCGATCCCGCACTCCGCCCCTCCCGCATGGCCCAGACGGCGAGTCACAGCTCCGCCGCACCTGGAAGGAAAGAGAAAAAAAACAGTGTCCGAGGGGGCAGCCCCCGCCGCCCCCCCCCCCTCCTCGAGCCGCCCCCTGCCCCCTTTATCCCCCCCCGGGGGTGGCCAGCGAGTCCCGCGGAGCACGAAGGGGCGGAAAGGCGGCAGGTCCGTGGGACAAAGGCCCGGGGGTGGCGGGGGACCCGGGGGGGGGGGGGGGGGGCGGGGGCGGGGGCGCATACCTCCGCGCAGCGCGCTGCCGGGGGAACTTTTCATCCCGCCACGCTGCGCGCAGGAGCCGGCCCCCTCCCCCTCCCCGCTCCCTCCCCTCACTCCCCCAAAATCCACCCCCCCACACACACACACACCCCTTTTCCCGCTTGTTGCTCTTCCCGGCAAAAGCATCTCTCCCTCTTGTGCAAAAAAAAAAACCCAGAACAAACAACCCCAAAACAGGTGACGGTCTCCCCCAGACCAACTTGGGACCCCCCCCAAAACCCTCCCCCGCGCATCGTTTTCAAAGAAATATATAAAAATAAAAGGAAAACTGGGGGGAAACCAGGTTTTTTTCCAGCGTGTCCCCCCCCCCGGCCCCCCAGCCAGGTGCATACTCACTTCGCGGCACAGGTACAAGCCACCCTCAACAATAGAGGCGCGTTGTTTTTTTCCCTCTGTGCCAAGCACAAGGCTGGAGCCAATTTAGATATGCTATAAATTAAGAGGTTGCCATGGTTACCGCCCTCCCATTGGCCGCAGCCGGGGCGACGCGGGCCCCGACGTCACCAAATCTGAATAAGGATGCGCGAATTACTAAGGCGGGGGACAAAGCTGGCGATGGGGACAGCATGAGAGTGGCGGCGCGGCGGCGGCGGAGCACAGCGAGGCACCGGGGCTGCCGGCTGCAGGGGGGGGGTTCATGCACCCCTCCCGCCGCGCCCGCTGCCGCAGAGCCCGCCAGCAGCGCGGCCGCCGCTCCGCCGGCTCCCGGGGCGCTCCGGAGGGACCGGGGGAGGGGATTTTGGGGGGGTTATTATCATTATTATTATTACTATTATTATTTCTCGGGGGTGGTTTGGATTATTTTTTTTTTTTTGGGGCATCGTTTTTTCCCTCCCGCCGCCGAGGCTCCGGAGAGAAGAGGGGGAAGAACTTGACAGCCGCTCCGCTCCCCTCCTTTGAATTTTGCATTATTCCCTCTTCAATTTTTTTTTAAATTTTCATTTTATTTTATTTTACTTTTTTTCCTGCATTTTTGAGCCGCCGCCGTGTGCCGGCGCGGGGTTGACTTCTCGTTTGCGCGTCTCCATCGCCCGGCGGAGGTTATGATGGTGCATTGTGCGGGCTGCGAGAGGCCGATTTTGGACCGGTTCCTGCTGAACGTCTTGGACAGGGCATGGCACATCAAATGCGTCCAGTGCTGCGAGTGCAAGTGCAACCTGACCGAGAAATGCTTCTCCAGGGAAGGCAAACTCTACTGCAAAAACGACTTTTTCAGGTGAGTTGCCCCCCTCCACCCCACACCGCCAGCGGGGACGAGAGGGTGCGGAGGTTCACACCGCGCCCGGCCCCTCCCTGGGGTCTCCTCCGAAGCTTTGCGGGGGGCTCCCCTCTTCCCCTCCCATCCCTTTCTGCCGGGGATCCGCACCGAGCCTGCCCCACCGCTCCGGCGGGGAAGCAGCCCCCCCCCCGGGCCGGGGGAGCCCCGGGGTGGGGAGGTGTAGAGGGGGGCTATGGCTGCGCTACGGCCGCTGCTGCAGCCTGAGGTGGGGGCGGCGAGGCTGAGCCCCCCCCCCCCCCTCAGTCTCCCCATGACCTTGCCTCCGCCAGCACCGGGCCCCCGTTCCGCCGGTGCCACCGCCCGCCCCGTCGCGGCAGGCCCCGGTGGGCATCGCGGCGGCAGCCGTGTGTCCCCCGCTCCGGGGCCTGGCCTGGCGATCCGAGCCCCCCTCCCGGGACCGCAGGCCCCGGTGAAGATGGTGGCCAAAAGCTTGCTCCCCCTCACCGCCCCCCCCCCCCCCCCCCCCCCCAACATCCCCGGCGGGGCTCCGCGGCTCCTTAAACGCCCCTAATGACTGCGATAAGGTGCCGATGAGGAAATTAGGGGCCGGGATGGGAAGGGGGGGGGATGACTTATGACTCCTAATGTTCTCACTACATCAACGTCACGGGGAGCAGCGAGGGAGGCAGAAGTTGTGCTGAGACCGGAGGGGAAAAAGGGGGGACCCTGCGTGGGCACCTCAGGGCCTGTCAGCCCCGGTTCCCCCGGGGACCCGGCAGCGGCAGCCTCCGCTCCTGGGTTTTGTGGGCATTTTTTTTAACGTCTATTTGTTTGAGGGTTTGATTTTGCTGGGTTTTTTTTTCCGTTTTGGTTGGTTGGTTTTGTTTAGGGGTTTTCTTTTTGTGTGGGTTTTTTGTTTGGTTATTTTGCTTTGATTTTTTTTGTTGTTGTGGTTGGGTTGTTTTTTTTTTTTTTCCTTCGGGATATCATTTCCCCTGGAAATTCTTTTTTGTTTTTAAAAAGTCATCTCCTGGGGAAAAAAAAAAAAAACAACCCCAAACACAAAACCAAAAAAAAAACCCAACAAAAAAAAACCACCGCCACCGCTCTGCCTCCAGCGAAAGGAAGGAAAATCGGAGATTTCCAAAACGCTGGTCCCGACCAGGAAAAATCCCTTCCTGGGAGAGCGGGACGGTGCCGGCGCCGGGCTGGGGGATGCTTCTGGGAGCGGAGCTCCCTCCTCGGCCGCCCGTTGTTGTTCTGGGTGCGCAGTTCCCCCCGCACCCGCCGCTCCCTTTTACCGTCTCTCTGGCCGTAATTAGCCCCGTTTTTTCCCCGGGATTTTCAGGCCGGCGCCGAGCGAAGCCGAGCCCCTCGTTCCCCGCCCGGGAGGCACCGGCTGAAACGAAATCCGCCCCCCGCGGAGCGCAGAAGGGAACCCCCACCGCCCTCCCCTCCCCTCCGGCCCTTCTGGAGCCAAATTCGGTCGAGGATGCTCATGTGTGTGTCCCGGGGGACACACACACACACCCCAAACCCGAGCTCTCTTCGGAGCCCATCCCTGCGCCTGCGAGCGGGGCTGCGCGGGGCTGAAGGCTCTCCTCCTCCTCGCCCCAAAGGGGCAAGGGGTGCGAATCCCCTGCTTCCCCCGAATCTCCCAGCGACAGACGCTGGAGGATCGGGCTCCCGCTGTGAGATTTTGAGGAGGGGGGGGATCGGTATAAAGGCCCCCCTTTCCCGCAGCCCATCGCCACAGGGGCTCCCAGCTCTCGCTTTTCTCCCCCTCTCCAGGAGGTTTGGTACCAAATGCGCCGGCTGCTCCCAAGGCATCTCCCCCAGCGACCTCGTCCGGAAAGCCCGGAATAAAGTCTTTCACCTGAACTGTTTCACCTGCATGGTCTGCAACAAGCAGCTCTCCACGGGCGAGGAACTCTATATCATAGACGAAAACAAATTTGTTTGCAAAGAGGATTATTTGAACTCTCCCAGTTTGAAGGAAGGCAGCCTCAACTCAGGTACGAGCGGCTCAGCCCGCCGCATCGCCCGGGGACGCATCCCTGCCGCTCGTACAGGCAGGAGCAGGCAGCGTCCGACCGCTCCGGGCAGCTGCCGGTACCTCCCGCCGGGCCGGGAAGGAGGTTTGGCTTTGCGGGGTGAGGGGCTGCACCCCTCAGCCAGCCCGACCACCCCCCCCCACACACACACCTTTAATCCGCGAGGGAACGGAGGGTGAAAGCCTTCAAGCCGGGTGGAAGGCTCTGTGACACCCGCACCCACGCGGGACGCGGACACGCGTGGGACTGGCGGTGGCCGAGGTGCGGCCCCGCAGCACCGCTCCCCCCACCCCAGCTCCTGCCCCTACGGCAGCGGGGATGCGGGGTGGTGGGGAACCAGAGCACCCCACCACCATCCTCGGGGCCTGACCCCAGAGCCCCCCCCACCCCACCCCGCGAGTGTGCCGGGTCCCCCCGCGCCGCGGGCCTGATCCTTCGCCTCCTTTCACCCAGAGGCAAAGCTCCCATTTGACTTCCTTGGAAGCTGTCTCTGCGTCAGGACAGCAGGATCAGGCCCACTCCTGCTGTCCCAGCCATGCCGGGCGCCTGTGCTCACCCCCTTCCGTGGGCTCTCTCTCCGTCCAGCACCCGGGGCCGGATCCTGCCACGCCAGTCAGTGGGGCCGCTGCTGTGAGCGAGGCGAGTAGAGCTTGGCCTTGGGGGGGCTGCTGGCATCAGGGTCCCCGAGGGAGGGGTGGCTGGGGTTGGGGGGCGGTGAGCCAGGCTCAAGGCAGTGACTGGAGACCCCCCCCCCAGACCCCCCCCAGGGTTGCATTTTTCCCAGCGGCGCATCCCGCTTCCCGGTGTGAAAGGCACAGCGGGGGGAGAGGGGGAGCGCCGGGGGCTGCGGTGGGCCTGGGGGATCGCCCCCTCCCCAGCTCCCCCCGGTGGGCATGACACGGTGCGTGGGGCCCGGAGCTCTGCAGGATGTTGGGGGGATGATGCTTTAGGGGTATCAGGGGGGCAGAGGTGATCTGCACCCCTTGCTGCTCTCCAGCACCCCCCAACCCCTCTCCTGGAAAGCAGCTGGGCTGGGCGGGCCGGGGAGGGCAGAAGAGAGGGGGGTTAATCTCTCCCCTAAGTCATCCGCCCCCTCCTTCCTCTCTGGGTCTCCTTTACAGTGTCCTCATGTACAGACAGGAGTTTGTCCCCGGATCTCCAGGACCCCATGCAGGACGACACCAAGGAAACGGACAACTCGACCTCCTCGGACAAGGAAACTACCAACAACGAGAACGAGGAGCAGAACTCGGGCACCAAGCGGAGGGGGCCCCGCACCACCATTAAAGCCAAGCAGCTGGAGACCCTCAAAGCTGCCTTCGCCGCCACCCCCAAACCCACCCGCCACATCCGAGAGCAGCTGGCCCAGGAGACCGGCCTCAACATGAGAGTCATCCAGGTAGGGCAGCCCCAGACCACCATCCCGGCTTGCCCTCCCTGCCCTGCCAGAGCCCTCCCCACCTGGCAGTGTGATGTCATGGGGCTGGCCAGTGACGTCATTCACACCACAGACCGAGATTCCGGTGACATCAGAGCTTCTCAGGGCAATTTCCTCTCACAGAGAGCAGAGACAGGGAAAGGACCCGTGCAAGGAGGGAAGGAGAAGGGGTGCTGGTGGGAGCCCAGATAGTTCAAGGCCATGACAGTCTCCCCCAGATGCTGGGAAGGGGTTGGGACACTGAGACTGGTCTCACGGGCTGGGGAAACGGGGACAGGCAAAGTCCGTCCATCCCCTGCCAGCGTCACCCCAGGCCCAGCCCTGCACCAGGAGCAGGGATCCCCCACCCTGTGCTTTAATACACCAACCCCATGGGAAGAGATGAAAACCAGCCCCAAAATACGAGCTGGCCCAAGCTCCTCTGCTGCCTCACTGGTTTGGTTTCCCTTGGGGAAGGATCCCCCACCGTGCCTGGGAGAGGGATGCTCTGGCCTTGTGGAAGCAAGGAGAAGTCACTGCGTTCTGCAGGCAGCCCAGCACTGTCTTACCACGATGCCCCCATGAAGAAAATCCCTGTGGAAATGTCGGGATTAATGGGCTTTAATAGAGGCATTAATAGGGGAGGACTCTCCGGCTTCGCTGGTAGCAGAGCTGTGAGTGCCGGCTCCCGGCAGAAGGGAGCAGGAGTCCCCAGAGGAGCGTGATGTGCTCCTTCCCCTGAGCTGCCCTGTCCCTGGGGGACACGGAGGGGAGCAGGACAATAACCCAGACACCCCACCAGGCCAAGGGAAAGGCGTGCGTGGGCTGAGGCCATGTGGTTTGAACGACGCGACGCCCCATGGAGAGGCGGCTGCATCTTCCCTTTCTCTTTCATCCCCATCCTCGCTGGCCGCCTTTTCTTCCTACTCCCTGCCCGCCGCAGCAGGTGCTCATCTCCCTGCTCCCCACTTTCCACCTACTTCTGCCGCTATCTGGAGTTCCTCTCCCCCTTTTCCTTCCCTCTTTTCCTCTCTTCTTTCCCCTCCTATAAGGGAAAAATTCTTCTTCCCATACCCTCTGGCTGCCTTCTCCCTTGTAGGGACAGATAGGCTGAGGGTGCTCACATGGGGCTGTGGCTGGGGCACCAGAATTTTAATAAACCTCGTTATTTCGTGCGGGTGTCGTGTGTGTGTCCCCCCCCCCCGGCCGTGCACCTTTTGGGGCTATTGGCAGCAGGAGTGGGGGATCATTGAAAACCCACCCCCTCCCAGGCGAGCACAAGGTTTCCATCCCTTTCCTCGGCCAAACCTGGGGGGGGGGGGTACCCCATCCTCGGTGGGTGCTGACACCGGCCCCGGCGGCAGGTTTGGTTCCAGAACCGCCGGTCCAAGGAGCGGCGGATGAAGCAGCTGAGCGCGCTGGGGGCCCGCCGGCACGCTTTCTTCCGCAGCCCGCGCAGGATGCGGCCCCTCGGCGGCCGCCTCGACGAGTCCGAGATGCTCGGCTCGACGCCCTACACGTACTACGGAGGTGAGGGACCGGCCGCGGGGACCCTGCCCCGTCCTTCTCCCCCCGCGCTCCTTCCTTCCTCCTTCCCCTTCCCCTTTGTTCCTCCCCTTCTCGCCGGGTTTGGTTGTTTTGGGGTTTGGTTTGTTGTTTTTTTCCCCCCTTCTCCCGCTCCGCCGGGAGCGGAGCCGCCCGGCGCCCCGAGGGGATGGGGATGGGGATGCGGTCGCCGCGGTACGTGTGCGCGCACACCCACGCGTGTGCGCTCCCGCAGCCCCACGCACACCCCCCCCCTCCCCGCCCCGCCGGGCACATTGTGAGGGCCCCTCTCCCCCGAACAAAGCCCCAGCTGCGGGGCTTTTGTGCCCCTTTCAGGCCGCAGTTGTTCCAATTACCTCCCGGGCCCGCAGCATATGGAGGGGCACTGTCGCCGGGCCCGGCCCCCCCGCCGCCCCGACGGGACGGGATGGGCGCAGCGGGGCGGCCCCGCCGCTTCCCCTCTCCCCCCGGCTCCGTGCAGAACCCCCCCGTAAGCTGCATTCTCAAAGCCTCCCCTCTGACGAGGGGCTTTCCAGGCACCCCTTGCCCCGCTGCAGCTAGTTTCTAGATCCCTTGCAGCCTGCTAAACATCTATATAATTCCCCCAGTATATCTCCCCCCCCCCCATTTTATATGTATGTTTGTTTTATTTATTTTCCCCAGTACATATATTTTTTCCCATCCCCTTTATATATATGTATTTTTCCCCATCCCCTTTATATATATGTATTATTCCCCATTCCCTTTATACATATGTATTTTTCCCCATTCCCTTTATACATATTTTTCCCCATTCCCTTTATACATATTTTTCCCCATTCCCTTTATACATATTTCCCCCCCCCTCCCCTTTATAGATAGGTATTTTTCCCCATTCCCTTTATATACACTTTTCCTCATTCCCTTATATATATATCTATATCATCCGCCCCGCCATTAATTAAACGTTAAATTTAGCACATCCTGCCCCCCACCAGTTGCCCCAGCCCCGGGCTCCTTGCCCCCCTATATCGCCCCACTCCCTCCCCCCCACCCGGCCAGGCAGGGAGAGGGTGATGAGCGCTGCAGCCCTTAGGATGTTCTTATTTCTCTCCCTGGGCTCAAATTTGCAGCCAGCCCTTTGGGCCCCGCACCCCAGGAGCCAGCAGAGTATTTCGGAGAGGGTGACGGGTGACCACGCTGGCCTAGGGGGGAGGACAGGGCTGGGCATGAGGCATGGTGGGATTTAAGAAGGTTTTTGGCGCCGGGGGACCAGCTTCATCCTTTTCTCCCCCCTCCCACAGATTACCAAGGTGACTACTACGGACCGGGAGGCAACTATGACTTTTTCCCCCACGGGCCACCCTCCCAAGCCCAGTCCCCGGCCGACTCCAGCTACCTTCAGAACTCAGGACCTGGCTCCACGCCCCTGGGACCCTTGGAGCCCCCCCTAAGCGGACACCACTCCTCAGAAAACCAAAGGTACACGGATATGATCTCGCATCCCGACACCCCCAGCCCCGAGCCGGGGATGACCGGTTCGCTGCACCCCATCCCGGGGGAGGTCTTCAGCGGGGGGCCCAGCCCCCCCTTCTCCATGTCCAGCAATAGCGGCTACAGCGGGGCGCTCTCGCACCCCAACCCGGAGCTCAGCGAGGCGGCGGTGTGGTAGGCCTGGCACGGGCACGCGTGCGTGTGCGGAGGGGGACAACACCCCCACGTTCCCCCAGCCCACGCGTGTCCCCCCCCTTTGCCCCGGACCAGGGCGCATCACATCACTATTGCCGGATAAAGACACCCCCCCCTCTCCAATGCCAAAACGCATCCCTGCGTCCCCTCTGCTCCCCCTGTCACTGCAGAACACCTCCCCACCCCGGGACCTTGGGGTCACCCCGCTACCTCCCCCTCCCACCACCTTCCCCCCAACATTGGGGGGGGGGGGGGGCAATGAATGGTGCCCAGCCCCGAAGAACCCCCCTGCTGGCGTCGGGACCACCACCTCGGACCAAAGCTGAACTCGCCTGGACACAGGTCCCACCACCCTGGCAGCGCCTGGGGAGGCGGGGGCTGGGGCAGGGCTCCCCCCTGCTAATTAACATCCTTTTTAATTATCCCCTTCTGCATCATGGGGGTGGGGAAAGGGGAATAGCAGGAATACCGCCCCCGGCCCCTCCCCTCCCCTTGTTTTGGTTGTTCCCATTTTATCCCCAGGGAGAAGGCGGGTTTGGACCCGGTTTTTGGTGATAGGTAGCAGGGGGGTGGGGGTGGGGGGGCCTGGTCCAGGGCTGCCCCAGTGACTGGCTGAGATTGGGCTCCCACGTGGCAGAAAAGACACCAGAAAGAGGCAGAAATGGGAAAAATATAACGAAAAAACCCCCAACCCAAACCCAGAACAAAACCAAGCAACCACAACAGCAGAAATTAAACCCGAGCCTCAACGCCAAGTCCCACCCCAACGTTTCCCGGAGGCTCCGCCAATTTAAGGATGTATTATAGTTTTTGCTTCTAGTTTCTTTATTTTGTATAAAGGAGAAACAAATAAAGTATGTTTTTGTGTTTAATGATTATTTATTGTATTTTAGTCATCGGAGGCTCCGAATTTTTCTATTTTGAAGGTGGGGAGGGGGTGGCACTGGGGAGGGGGGTGAGAGGTTACAGGGGGGTGGGGGGGGAAGGAAGGAGAATGGAAAAGGAAAGAAAAAAAGTTGTTTTCTGAAAGCGTCGTGGGTTTCCTGTCCCCGCTGCCTCTTGCGGAGGCTGTTAGTGTGAATGGCTCTTGTTGTTCAATGTGAATAAAAAACCTTTTAGTTACCTACTGTTCGGTCACCTGGTCCCTTTCATTTTATTTATTTTTTTTTTTTAAAGACAAGACAGCAAGAGACGCTGGCAGGGCTGCCCTGCTCCCCCGCTGTCCCCCAGCCCTGCGTGGGGTCTGGGGGAGCAGCCCCCGCCAGTCCCCTGGGTGGGATGGGTGCCATGGCCCCCGTGCAAATTGACGCTGCTGCATCACCCACCTGGTACCCCAGGCCCCACCACTCCCCCCATCACCCCAGCACTGGGAGAAGGAGGGGGGCATTACCCAGCTCAGCACCTTCCCGCACCACAGACAGCCCAGTGCATCATTTCTTTCTCCTGGGGGGAAGGTATTATGTGCACCCCCCCAAGACTCCCCCCCTCTAGGGCACCCCCAGAGGCATCCACAGCCCTGCTGGCAGAGCATCCCTGTGGGGGAGACACGAGAAGGCCAGGGGGGTCAGCAGGGCTGCTGGGGGACACAAACATCAAGGGCAGGGGGGTGTCCATGAACGCCATCAGCAGCTTTTGCCCCATCTTTCACTGGCAGCCACCAGGGGCAGGCAGGAGGGGGGTATCCTCCCCCAGCACCCCAGTACCCCAGCCCACTCCGCCTCCTCTCTCCTGCTTTCCCTTTCTTGTTTTCTGAGATGCAAAAATAAATAAAGTCCAAGGCAGGCTGCAGCTCTGAACTAATATTTAAAATGCAAAATCATGGCAGAGTTTCCCCCCCCCCCGCTTGTCTTGCAGTAAAAAGATATAAACAGAATAAATTACCTTCCCTCGCTGGCTTACGAGAGTCCCTCTCTCCTGACCTGAATTTTAAGTCCCGGCTTGGTTGTAGCACGGAGCACCGATGATTTATGAAAAGCCAGCCACTTCTCTGCATATTTTCTCTGTTCAGCCAAGTGGTGGAATTTATCCTTCCTATACCATTACCAGCATTAATAACAGGGTGGCAAACAAGCCAGGCCAAGCCCCAAGGGATCCCTCAGCCAGGAGCTGGGGCCATCAAAGACACTAAATTCTCATCACCCACCAAGCAAAGACTTTTTCTCCCATTTTAACAGGTGGGGAAACTGAGGCAGGGCTGCAGCCAGCCACTCCCTTCTGCTCCACCCATTCCAGGCTGTCAATGTCATCGGGTAACGGGCGCTTTTTATAAGGACAGAGCAATGGGTTGTTAAATTACTCCCTCCCAGCACCCTTTTGAGGATTATAAAATGGAGCACAAGGTCATTCACCGGGTAAACACTGGTTGCTGCTATTTTTTTATTATTGTTATTATTATTATTATTATTATTATTATTATTATTAGCTGCTGGGGCACCCCACTCCCAGGACCCTGGCAGGGGACAGGCTGCAGGAGTGATTTTGGACGGTTCTGGCGTGCTCCAAGCTGCCACCTCCCGTGCAGGGGCCAGGGCTCTCTATGCAGGAGGACGGGGCTCAGCAGGAGCAGCCATCCGAGCAGGGACCTGCTGGCATGGAGGAGCTTTACGGGTTGGGCCCCGCAGCTCAGAGCTGGGTGCAGGAGCCAAACCTTCCCCCAATTCACGGGCCAGGGCCTGCTGCTGCCCCGTGCTCGCCCGTCCTGGCAAACACCCACCCACAGCTTGGCGCTGGCAGAGGGACCTGGTGGCTGGGGAAAGCAGTGTCAGGCAAAGGGTCGGATCCAGGCTGTGGGACACGGAGCTGGCCTCAACCACAGCCAGGGCTGGGGTCCCCATCGCAAGCAGTGTCAGGGTGCAGCACCACAGTGGAGGCTGGGGTCCCCGTCACAGCCAGGATCCCCATTGTAACAGGGGTAAGGGTCCCCACTGCGGCCAGGGTCAGGGCACAGCACCACAACCAAGACGTGGGTCCCCATCACAGCCAGGGTCCCCATCGCCCCAGCAGTCTCAGGAAGGCACCAGCACCCAGGGCTCACACCTGCCTCCAGCTGCAGAGTGACCCCCACCATGCCAGGGCCATGTCACCCCCCGGCATGGTGTCCCCCAGATAACCTGCACCCCCATGTCCCTGCCAGGCACATCCAAAGCCCAGTCCTCCCCCGTGGCTGGCACCCAAAGCCCAAGCGCTCCCTCATCAAGGCGAGGAGAAGGCACAGATTCCCATTGGGGTGCTCAGGGAAGTCACCCCAAACCCCACGGTCGTTCCCATGTCACCCCCCAGCAATAACCCTCCCATGGCACCTCGCTGGGGAAACACCACTGCAACTCCTGGCTCTCCCCGGGCCCCAGCAGAGCAGCTTCTGTCCTGGGAATAAACTTATTTTCAAAAGCTGTTGGGCAAACATCAATGCTATTTTTTTTTTTTATTTTTCTGACCTTTTTCCCTTCTTTTTTTCGGAAGGGGAAGGTCTGCAGAAGGTGGAAAGTAATCAGGTTTTGGACCTGGGATAAAAAATGGCTGGAGTAGGTTGGGCTGACTCCTTATAATTAATAGTGTGCCTCGTAATAGGATTCTCCAGCCTTTGGTGCTCCCTGGAAACACCTTTTTACATAAGATATTGCTCGCGATGGAGCGGCAGAGTTTTGATTTATGGGGTTTTGGCCTCCAAGAAGCATCTGGGGGGCTGGCCTGGCTGGTGGGAGGTATGGGGGGGAGAGGGGAAAGGGCTGAAGGCAGGGAGGGTGTTTTTGGGGGGTGGAAGCTGGGTCCTGGAGCAGGCGCTCAGGGGAAAGGGCTTTGTGTGGGGATGCCTGTGCTCCAGGGTCTGAGATAGTCCTGGGGCTGAGCCCCCTCTGCTCTGAAGGGGAGGAGGAGGAGGCTGAGAAGGGGTTTGGGGCAGGAGATGACTTGTGTCCCTGCCCTACATGGGGCATGGTCTCAGCTAGGGAACCGGGGAGCAGTCAGGGTTGGGGAGCCCCAGTGGGGGCAAGACCCCACATGGCCAGCGGATGGGAGGAAGGAGGGGGGAGAAATGGGGGGGGGGACACACACACAAAACCCCCGGGGAGGTTCAGTAGCAAAGGCCTAAAAGCAACCACAGCAGTGGAGAGTGGGAATGGGGAAGAGGGGGAAAGCCTGGAGGAAAAGGGAAAAAAAGTGGGACAGGAGAAAAAGGGGGATCTTGGGGGCTCCAGGATGGGGTACACACAGACACACACGCATGTCAGTGCACCTCGGAGCCCGCGGGTGTTAAACACAGGCGGGGAGCTCCGCCAATAAATCACCGTTACAAGCGGGTCCGTGTGTGTTGTTCTCTTCTGACCGCAGACAGAGCGGCAGGAACGGGAAAAGATTGTAATAATTAATAATCATTAGAATAATAATGCATAAAGACAGTAGCAAAGTAATTAGTCAGAGAGGGAGTGCTTGCTAATTGAGGCGGGGAGCTGCAGTCCAAACAGCCTGAGGAGGAGCAGGGAAGGGAGGAGAGGGGGGACCGAGGGTTGGGGGGTGCGGAGGAGGTTGCCCGGCATGTCCGAGGGGCACAGCGGGATGTGTGTATCCCAGTCCTGCCCTGGGACGGGCAGGGGAGGTGCGGGCAGGGCCCTGGCTCCATCCCTGCCCGCAGTGTGAGCCCCAGTCTCTTCCTCCCCGCGTGCCTCAGTTTCCCCATCCCTACGTGGGTGCTGCGGGTTGGGGCAGAATCTGCGGGAGGAGTCCAGCCCCGCGTCCGCCCCGCAGCAGGGCTTTATTTTGGTTATTTTGGCAGGAAAGCAAGTTCCTTGGTTCCAGCCAGGCTCCGTCTCGTTCCCCCTCCTCGGGGTGGGTGTCACTCCAGCCCCAGCTGGCTCTTCAGGGCCTGCAGCTGGGCCACCTGGATGCTGCTGCCCCCGCACACCACCACCACCACGGAGGCCAGCGGGGTCCGCAGCCGCCCCTCGCGCTGCAGCCGCTGCAGCCGCCCCGTGTAGAGCAGGGCCAGGGCGGCCCCGCACGCCGGCTGCACCAGCATCCTCTCGTCATCTGTGGGGGTGAGAGCGGGGGGACACGCTGAGCGTGTCCCCCCCCAGCCCCGTCCCCGTCAGCCCCCTGACTGCGGCACGTCCCAGCGCAGTGCCAAGACCCAGCAGTGTCCCTGTCACCCCTGCCATGGCCGGGTGGCCTCTGCTCACCCAGAAACTGCTCCACGGCTCGCACAGCCTCCGTGTCCTCCACCACCTGGGAGATGACCTGGCACTCCCGGGCACACTCCAGGGCCCGTGCTGCCACTCTCTTGGCTCCCAGGCACTTGGCCACGCTGGGACAGGAGGGGAGGAAGGCAGTCAGGGTGATCCCAGACCCCTTCAGTGAGCGGGGCTGAGACCTGCCAACTCATTGCACCCACGGCCGCTCCCACAAAGCCCAGCTCACCTGGTGATGGCGGGCAGGGACACGAGCCGGCCGGCCGCCAGCGCTGCGTGGAAGCTGTGGGCCCCCCGAGTCTCAGCGGCGACGATGGGGACGTCCTGCCAGCCCACCTGGTGCAGGCCGGCCACGACGCCCGCCAGCAGCCCCCCGCCACCCACTGCCAGCAGGATGGCGTCCGGTTTGGTCTCCAGCGAGTCCTTCAGCTCCCGGACCAGGCTGGCGTGACCCTGCCTGCAGGACGAGGGGTGGGGTGGGGTGGGGGGGGGAGGATGCAGCCCAGGGGCACCCCGAGCCAGCCCAGACCTCGGAGACGGAGACAGGGACGCAGGAGCTGAGCCCTGGCAGCACTCACCACACCAAGGGGTGGTCGAAGGGGTGGATGCTGACCCAGCCCTCGGTCTGTGCCAGCTCCAGGGCCCTGCTGTTGGCTTCATCCCACACCTGGGGGGAGGGAAACGGGGGCTCAGCAAGGCTGCATCTAGCCCTCATAACCCCAGAGATAGGTCCCTTGTCACCCAGGGCCAGGGGACACCAGAAACCCACGCAGGGCACTGGGCTGAGCTGGGGGTCCCTGCGGTGACGCTGCCGCAGGGCCGTGGTGCAGGTGATGCAGGAGGGGGACGTTTTGGGAGGGGGTTTGCCGTGCACATCCCCGGCATCGCAGAGCAGGTGGAGCTCAGGCTCAGCTCCCTCTGGTCCCCTCCAGGTTTAGGGGGCTGCCGCGGGGGTACCTGGCCGGAGACCTCCACCTCCGCACCCAGCTCCTCCAGCTTGCGCACGGTGGCGGGGCCGGTGGTGCTGGGGACCACGACGGTGACGGGCAACCCCAGCTTCTTGGCCGCATACGCTGCTGCCAGACCCGCGTTTCCCCCTGCAGAAAGCAGGGGGTCAGGCAGAGCTCGACACCCCCCCATATCACTCATGAGCATCCCCCATAGCTCCCCCTGCCCCAGCTCGGGGACCAATTACCTGAGGAGCAAACGAACTGGTGGCAGCCCTTCTTGGCAGCCTGAAAGGCAGAAGGGAAGGGAAGAAGGGGACAGCTATGTCCCCCCTGCCGTGCCCCCCGTAAGGGCAGGAGCAACCCCCACCTCACGCTGTGCCCTCGCTCACCTCCTGGCAGAGGTGGCCAATGCCCCGGATCTTGAAGGAGCCCGTGGGCTGGACGTTTTCCAGCTTCATGTAGACCTTGGTGCCCGCTGCCTGGGACAAGGGCAGGCTCTCCAGGACAGGTGAGATGATGTGGAAGGGCTTCTCACCCCCACCAGTCTGGGCTGCCATGGCCCCCGCGGTGGATGCTCTGCCAAGGGAGAGGTGGGAGAGGCACTGGTCCTCAACCCCGCAGCCCCCCCCCTGCCCACCCCAGGCTCGGTAAGGGGCGCAGGAGCCCCTTGGAAGGGACAAGGCTGTCCCCAGTGTCCCCAGCAGCACCGACCCCCCTGGGGCACAGCTATGGGCCCTCCCTGCCAGAGCCCCTGGACAAGCTGGGCCACCGCCTCCTCCACCCTCCTGGTCCCCAAGCCCTTGGTGTCCCCCCAAGTGCCCCGCTGTCCTCTACCTCAGCCAGGGCCACCCCACGGCAGGGATTACCTGGTGTCCCGTGGGGCCTCGCAGCGTGCCCCCAGCTCCTCTGGCCCTCAGCAGCAGCAGAGTTCGGGGGACAGAGGAGGGAGAGGTGACGTCGTGTCCCCAAGCCCCCCTGCTCAGCCACGCAGCAGGACGAAGGGCAGGGTTAAACATTACCCTGGCCCCGGCTGTTTGCTCGGCGCTGAATGGGTTTTTCCAACCACGGGGCTGGATCCGTGCCGAAAACGCCCGGCCGTGGCCCGGGCATGGTGCCGGGTGTCCCGGCGGGATCGGCCACGTGCAGCCCCTCCGCAGCCAAATCCCAGCAGCCTTCGCATGCCCAGGAGATGGGGGGGGGGGGGGGGCAGAGGCAACTCCCAAACGACTTTGGGGGTCCCTAAGGGTTTGCCTCCTCCGCCCCAACTGGGGACAAGCATCAGCTCTTCTCGGGTCCAGCCACAAACACGTCCCAAAGGGTTTGAGGACTTTGCCCATTCGGCCCAGACCCCCGGTGTAGCAAGGGCAGCCAGTGCACCCCACAGCCCCAGCACACAGCCAAGACCACCCCCCCCCCCTCACGTCCAAACGAGCCATCGCACCCCTATGCCCACCCTGCCAAGCTCCCCTGCCCCACAGCAGCTCCAGGCCCCCCTCCAAGATATACATCTCCAGGGGGGCTCAGCCCTCCCAGCTGGGTAAGCCCCCTGGGATGAGCCCCTCCCCAACTCTGGCTGGCCAAGCCAGGCACCCTGCGGGCAGGAGGGGTCACGGAGGATGGGGACACGATGACAGTCCCCGCACAGCTTGCAAAGGTGCCCCACGAGCATCCCTTGGAGAGGGATCCCTTCAGAGTCTGGCTGAGAGCCGAGGTCCAGCAGTCCCCAAGGCGAAGCAGGCAGAGCACCCCCCCCACCCCGCTTCTCCTCCATGACAGCCTGGGACCCCTTCTTGTCACCCAGGCCTGGTGACACTCCCCAGGGTAAAGGTCCCCCCCCCGCACTTGCCCTACCTCTGCACCAAGGAGCTGGTTGTGTCCCTGGGAGGTGAGGAGGAGGAAGGTGGGATCCGGAGGAAGGTCCAGCCCTGGCTCCTCACCCCACGAAGAGGATTTCTGAAAGCAGAGACCACTTCGGCACAAAGTTAGTCCAGTCCCCCTCGTGGTGGCTCCATGGGGGTCCCACTGGGGGGGGTCACTGCACACGAGCTGGCACATGTACAACACAGCTAAATGGGGTGCACTGGGAACCTCCCCACTCCCCCCAGCTCTGCCCCGCTGCCGGGCAGACAGTGGCGAAACAGACCCTGGAATAGAGGATTTCAGTCCTCTGACCCAAATTGTGCTGCAAAGCCCCCCTGAGAGCACTGCTAACGACAGGCACCAAGCAGGGCGTGATGTTCTTGACAGAGCCGGCCTTTGGCGGCAACAAGAGCTAGCTCCTTGCTTCTCACACCATCGTTAGGCTTCAGAGTGAACAGCACACAGCACAGGCAGGGTCAGCATAGAAGCAGAGTGCTGCCTGCAGAGAGCATGCGCCTCTGCACTGAGCCGCGCCGCTTTTGGGACACAGGGGACTGGAAATGTGGGGGTGATGAGGATTTCTTCAACGAGGGCACCAAGATGGGAGGGGGGGGGGCGGGCGGCACACAAGCTCCAGCTCCCCTGGGGTCCCACGGAGCGAGGGGCTGCAACTGCACCCCTGGGGATGGGACAGGGATGGGCCCTGGTGACCCTTAGTGGCAGGTGCTGGGCAAGGGCTGCAAGAAGCCCCCCCTGCCACCACTCACAGGGAGGCGGCAGGGGACCCCCTCGGCGAGGGCACCACGTATGAGCTCAGCCCTGGGGTGCTCCAGGGTCCCTTTCTGCCCCACACCCACCTCCCTGTCGCCCCTTTTACCCCTCTTGGGCTCCATCCCTGCCCCGGGGAAGGCAATGCCAGGCTGTCACGCAGCCACGTCCCCTGGCTAGGGTCCCCGGGTGACACAGCCTCAGCCAAGGGCTGCTGCAGCTGGGGTGATATTTAACCACTTCTGTTTGTTTTTCCACTTTCAAGAAAACAAAAAAAAAAGGAAGGGAAGCAGCAATGGAGCCGCTGCTGCATTTCCAGTGTGCCCCATCCTTGGCGTCGATGTGCCTGTCCCTCCTCGCTGCCCCGTCATGTGGTGGCAGTGACCTCCTCCTACCCGGGGAAACTGAGGCACGGGGACCCCCCCCGAGCAGCACCCTCTGACCCAGGAGCCTGCACGCCATGGGGACACCGGGGGACGTGGGCACAGGCTTTGCCACCCCACTCCTTACCTGCAACACCCCCCACCACCACCCAGCACAGCAGGTTTTGGATACCCCACCCTGTTCAGGGCACCCATCGCAGCTTTTGGGGTGCCAGCACCCCAACAGCCCAGACCTGCTGCAACCCGGCCCCATGCAGCCCCTGGTGAGCTGCAGGGGCCCCCAGCGCCGGTGGGAACCTTGCGCCTTCAAAGCACCAGCTCATTAATCCCCCAATAATGACCTCGTTATTCCTAACGAGTCAGAGCGGATCAAGGGAGCTGCAGTAAGAGGATTTTGCAACGGGGGTTTTGGGGCTGGGGGAACACAGGTGGCAGAGGAGTAGAAGACAAAAGGGATGAAGACAGTCACCCCATCCTGGGGGGTGAGCAGTGGGGACCCCCGCCCCCCTCCAGCCCACACCCCAGGCTCCCCAATTTCACCAGCTCTGCCCCACGCCGGGTACCCAGCCTGATGCAGCAGCAGAGAAACCGGAGCAACCTGCATCCCGAAAGAGCCCAGCCTGGCTGGCTGCACACCCTCCCACCGGGGCTGGGAGGCACCGAAGAAGCAGCACCCCGTTAATTTGGGGGGGAAGAAGACCCTTGCAGCGACCCCAACCCTTATACAAGGCACCAGAGAACCTCAGCAGAGCGCAAAGCACAGCCACCACCTCCGTTGCGCGCAGACCGCTTTATTTGTCACAGCCAAACCAGCTCACTCCCCTCCTCTCTGCCCCGCAGGCGAGCCCCAGACTCCCAGGGCCCCCCCCCCCCACTTTTTCTGGGAAGAGCCCTTCCCCCAAACCAGTTGTCAGCACCCAGAGACACGTCCTGGGGCCAGAGCCCCTTGGCGGGGAGGGGGCACGGCCCCTCGCACAGCACAGCCGGCACCGCGGGGATGCCGCAGCGAAAGGCAGAAGCAGAAAGAGCCAGGGGGGACCCAGCAGACACCCCCTTGCACCCGGGGATAGGGGGTAGCGCTGTGACCCCCCACTGCCCAGCTGCGCCCCCCCCCCCCCCCGCCCCCCGCCCCCATAAGGGATCTCTGCGCAGGACAGACGCCCGCGGACGGACAGACGGGTTCAGGCCGGCGGCACCCACTCAGTCCCAGCGGACCTTGACGGGGGGGAAGGTCCAGAGGTCGGGGTGACCCATGTGCAGCAGGGTGCCGCAGGGGGACGTGCTCCAGCGGAAGGGGGGCACGTCGTCCCAGGCGGGACCGCTGGCGGCCACCAGCCCGAAGGTGGGGGCCATGCCCGAGGAGGTGACCTGGTGCCAGGGTGGGGAAAAAAAAAAACAACAGGGGTACAAGTCAGCACAGGGAAGGGGCAACACAGCCTGAGGGGAGCTGTCAGAAGGGGGTGCACCCCCCCCCAAAAAAAAGGGGACCTCCAGCACTCCCTCCCCAGGGCGGCCCTGGCTCCCCCCACCTTCATGTCGGTGCCCCCGTGGCAGCGCTGGCGCAGGGCGGGGAAGGGGTAGGTGCCGTTGGAGGGGTTGAGGTCAGAGCGGGCGGAGATGGCGTTCTCGGCGTTCTGGGGGGGGTCGCAGCCCCTGCAGCGCGACAGCGGGTCCCGCAGGTAGTTGTTGGACCTGCAAAGCGGCCAAGAGAGCGCCACGGTGAAAGCAGGGCAAAAAAGAATTCATTTATAAATTTATAGCGAGGAAAAAGTCGCCCCTGAGGGTTGCAAAACCCTGGGGGGGGGGGGGGGCGGGGGGGTTGGGGAACACCCACCTCATCAGGCGGACCATGGAGTCCAGGTCGTGGACCAGCGTCTGGTTCCGGCGGAAGATCTGGGCGCGGGGGTTCTTGTCGTAGGTGAACCAGTCGCCGTATTTCTTCACCAGCTCCGGGTTCCCGCTGGCGTTGAAGATCTCCTCGAAGTACCTGGGGTAGCGGGGCAGGGGGGGGGGTGTGTGTGTCAGGACCCAGCGAGTCAGCACCCATCGGCTGCCTCCCTTTGTGGGGCATCAGGGGGGTGGGATGAGGCTGGACGGAGCTCACGGCACGTTGTAGCTGGCCCAGTAGCCCTGCTGGTACAGCAGCTCCGTCCGATCGGCCACCACCACCAGGCCCCTGCGCCAGGAGGAAGAGCATCCGTTAGAGCAGATGGCGAAATCGAGCGGGGATGGAGGGGGAATGGGCTGGGAAGGGGGAGAGCCCAGGTGGGGGTCCCCACCGCTGGGTTCCCACCCTAGCCAGGGGTGCTGGGCACCCACCACCTGCACGCAAGCAGGCCCAGAGCGCCTTCAGCTGCAGACTGGCAGCACAGGCAGCTCCTGCCTGCGTCTGCATCCCCATCACCCAACTCCCACACGTTGGGCCAGGGCAGACAGGACCCTTAGGGCTTTCCCAAACCCATGGGGATGGGGCTCCGGGAAGAAAAGCTTCCACCGAGACCAGGGCTCGGGGAGGAACGGGGACACTCACGGGATCTGCTCCAGCACGGTCAGCACGCCCTGCAGCGGGCTCGCCCTCCCCGGGGTGAAGGCCTTATAGTCCACCACCATCCACTGGTTGTTGTACCTGGCACGGAGAAGGCGGGAAGCATCCCTCCAGCAGCCAGCCTCTCCCCAGAGACATCCCCACCGTCCGTGGGGAGCATCCCACCCGCCCCGGGACGAGCTCCCGCGCCCCATCCTGCCCCGCTCACGTGCCGCTGTTGAACCGGCGGAAGATGGCAGCCCACTCGGGACCGCTGCGGGCCAGGCGGTTGGCCACGATGTTCCTCAGCCACTCCAGGACGCTGCTGCGCGGGTCCAGGTACTTCCAGAGCGCCGGGTTGTTGTTCCCGATGGTGGTTTCCAGCGCTACCTGCGGGGAGGGGAGCAATGGGGAGGGCAGCGGGGCCGGGGAAGGGTCGCCGAGGGCCAGATCCCACTCACCAACCCGCTGCTGAGGATGTAGAAGTCATCCCCAGAGAAGATGGTGCCGGGGTAGGAAGAAAACACCTGGATGCTCCCGGGGATCTGAGAATTGCCTGGGGGGGGGATGCAAAAGCAGGGGAGCATCAGAAGGGGGGTGTCAGCTGCAGCCCCCCCCCCCCCCCGCCCAGCCCACGCACCGCTGGCCGAGGCACGGAAGGGCAGCGTGTACTTCTTGATGACGCGCAGCATGGACTGGTAGGAGGTCCAGGTGTCGTGGGCAACCAGGAGATCCCGATGGCCCGGCAGCAGCTTCAGGAGGGCAGAGCAGGAGCCTGAGCCCAGGATGCGCCGTGGGGAGGAGCGGTTCAGGGCAGATTCCAGGTCCTCCAGGTCTCCCCCCAACTGCAGCAGGCTGGGGGAGGGGGAAGTGAGACACAGGGTATCAGGTGGGGGACACCCCAGCCCAGGAGTCGAGCTGGCTCAGAGCTCTCTGTCCCTCTCTCCATCCGGGTGGGAGGGTGCTTCTCCATCCCACTCCAGTGCAGATGCTAGTGCCAGGAATGCCTTGGCAGCCTGAGCAGGGAGGGAAGGGTGAGCCCAGCAGTGGGAAACTGAGGCAGGGGGCCGCAGCAGGGCTGGGTGGGGCACCCACCACCCAGCCCATGGTGCCAGGCAGGAGGAGAACCTGCCTTGGCTCCATCCTGCCCCAGCAGCAGCGGACAAGCACCCAGAGAAGGTGGGTGAGGGGGACCAGCAGCCGAACTGGGTGCCCCTGCACATCCAGGAATCGCCCCACGGCCACCCCCAGCAGCACCCCAACCCCTGGGGCCACCACCCCCTACTCCTCATCACCTCAGAGCAGGAGCTTACAGGAAGCCGAAAGGTGACAGGCTGAACCTGCCCAGGGGGAAGTCCAGACGCCCGTTGTAGCTGTCCTCCAGCCCCTTCAGCTGCAGCAGGGCCAGGCGCACCTGCAGGGACAGGGGACAGAGCTGGCACTCGGCTCCCAAGGGGAAGAGGGATGAGGGATTTTGGGGGCCAGCCTCCCCCCCTTTCCCCAGGGGACGCAGCAGATCCGGTGGGTCCCGGCGCTGCTGCAGAGGCAGGAGGAGGCACAGGGGGAAGTGTCATTGTCAGCGGGGCCGTGACTCAGCACTGGTGGCCGGGAGGGGGGCCCAAGCCTTGCACTGTGCACCCCAACAGCGGCACGTGAGGCTCCAGCAGGGAGAAAGTCACGGGGGGAAAGTCACGAGTCACCTCTGCTGGCCCAACGGGAGGAGGATCCACATCTCCATCATCCCGCCTGGAGCCCGGCCAGGACCTCAGGCACCCCTCGCTGCCCCGTCCCTTCTCCTCTTGATTAAAGCCCCCAGTTAGCCCACGGGGATGTAGGGGCTTCACCTGGGGGGGGGGGGGGGGGGGGTTACCCCATCCTCACCTGGTGCCAGTACTCGGGGTCCTCGCCCTTCCCCATCTGCTCCTCCATCCAGCCCAGGTTGGCCTCGAGGTAGCCCCGCAGCTTCTCGCAGTACTCGCTCTCGTACTTGAAGGGGCCGCAGTAGCCCACCATGGTGTTCATCCAGTGCATGTACATCAGCTGGGGGACACGGCGACGCTGTCACTGGGGGGTGTGTGTGTAGGGGGGGGGGGGGTGTCAGCCAGGGGAGAGGGGAAGGACCCCCCCGTGGCACCTCCCGGGGCCCCAGTTTCGGAGAGGTCACCCCTTACCTGCTCGGAGACGGCGGCCTCGGCGAGCCCGGCGGCATAGGCCTGCAGGCTGTCGTTGTACGAGGCGTTGGTGGTCACCTCCAGGAAGGCCCAGCTGCGGGGGGGGATACACACGACAAGGACACGGTGGGGCACGGGGGTGACGGGGCACCCCACCCGCGAGAGCTCCCCCGCAGCCGACCCCCCCCCCCCCCCCCCCCCCTCCCCAATCCCCGCTCGGCTCCGTGCCAGACCCCGTCCCCCGGCCGGCCCTACCCGACGGTGGGGATGAGGTCGTCGAGGCTGGCCCAGGCGACAGCGGCGGGACGGCGGCCGGGCAGGACGCGGAGCCGGCCCGAGCCGGGCTCCAGCAGGACGGAGACGTTGCGGGGCGGCGGGACGGCGGGGGCTGCCCCGGCCAGGGCGGCGGCCAGCGCGACCCCCAGCAGCGCCCGCAGCGCCGCCATGGCGGGGACGGCGGCGGGGGCGGGGCGAGGGGCGGGGCGCGGAGGCGGGGCTAGAGGGCGGGGCGGTGAGAAGGCCACGCCCTCCCCCCCGGGTGGCGCCCGCTTGCGCTGCGGGCGTGGGGAGGCGGTGCAGCCCGCCCCATAAACACCCCCTGCCCCCCCCATCCTAACCCCCTACCCAGCCTAAACCCCTACCCACCCCAACCCCCTACCCACCCCCACGCACATTGTCCATGCCCCCCCCCCCCCGCCCCCATTTCCCCCCCCCCCCCTCCCCGCACACCCAGTCCCCCCAGCCCCAAGCCCACGGGAGATGTGCACAGGTTCACGCACACCCCCTCGGCCCCCCATCCTAACCCCCTACCCACCCCCACGCACATTGTCCACAGCCCCCCCCCGCCCCCATTCCCCCGCCCCTCCCCGCACACCCGGCCCCCCAGCCCCACGCCCACGGGAGAATCGCGCAGGTTCACCCCCCACCCCCCCCCTCAGCCATGTCCCAGCATTGGGGAGCAGAGCACGCGTGAGACCCTTCCCCCTGAGGAACCCGGCCCCTGGCGTGTCCCCCGTGGGGTCCGACCCCCGCCGAGGCAGCCCGTGGGGAGCAGCTCAGTGGAAGGCTGAAAGCGTGGGGTGGGGGGGTGTGTGCCAGGCCCCAGCCGGGGGTTTGGGTGGGGGGTCACCCACGAGGTGTAGGTGCCCGGCCCGTGGGCCCCAGCGCCGCCGCAGCCCCACCCTTGTGCAATCCCGGCCGGCGCCTGTTTACTGCCCTCCCCGCTCCTCCGGCGGGCAAAGTCCCCCAAGGTGTGGGGTGTCCCGGCGGGGTGGGGGCAGCGGGCTCGGAGCCCCCCGCCCACGGTGGCAAGGTCACCATGAGGTGCGTAAAGTCCCCATGGCCCGGCCCGGTACCACCCCCCACTTGGTTTCACCCCGAGAACCACCGCAGCCGCCTGCCCGAGGCCTGGCGCACTCGTGCCGTGCCACGGCAAGGTGCCAGGTAGCATGGAGGAGGGATGGAGCTTTACCCCAAAGCTCCCGACCCCACACTGAACCGGGACGCCCAGGGGGTGCTGGGGGGTGGTGGGACTTGGCCGGGGGACACCAGGGTGGGGGTGCTGCTGGGGCACGTCCAGGTGCCCAGGAGGGGACCGGTAATGCCCTTGATTGGATCAGCAGCAAGCCGGAAAAGGTGCCACATGCCTGGGGCTATTCTGGGCAGGGCAGCACCCCAAAGGCACCGCTCATGCACGCACGTGGCATGGCCCAGCACGCCCCACCAGCTCCCAGTTGCTGCTGGTTAATTTTCCAGTACTGCCCAGTGCCCACGCATCCCCACTCCCGCGCTCGGTGCTGTACAGGACCATAGCGGCCCCCCGGACCTGGCCACACCCTGAGAGATGGGTGCAGAAACCAAGGTGGGAGCACAGCGCACCCGCTGCGTGAGCAGGGGCCCGAGCCATGCTGCGAGCGCCAAAATTTGGCCTAAAACCAGAAAAACCAGTTGAGCAGCAAGTGGCACCATCCTGCGGGGCTGGGGCCTATGCCCAGGGCAAAGTGGGGCTCCTGGGAGCACTTGGCAGGGTCAGGGCTTGCACCCAGTGGGTGCTGCTGGCCTTTGGGTGCCAGGTTGGACCTGGGCTCTTGTTGGAGATCCTCCAAACCGGGCGCTGCCTTCGGGTCTTTATTTTCCTTCCTTGCTTCTCTCTCTGGGGAGAAGAGCAGCGTGTGATTTCGGTGAGAAACCAGCCAGGGTGGGAAACGGACCCTGTAATCCCGTAAGGCTCTTGGGGCTCCGCTGTTGGCTGCAGGGGGCCAGGCTGCCGCCTCCTCCCACCCAAAACCCAGCGTGGGGGCGTGCATGGTTCACGGGCACAGCCGGGGCTGGGGGCTGCAGGGTGTCCTGGGGCAGGGTACGCCGGCCAGGCAATAGCTCGGTGCAGAGAGGGACAGTGGCTCAGCAAAGGCCCCTCTGCAGGGTCATGGGGCCACCAGCTTGGGGGGCTGTGCAGCTCCGTGCACGGGTGCTTGACAGCGGTGTACCTGCCCCGCCACAGCACACAGCGTGCTGCTCCCTCCGGGACAGCATCCTCGGCCGTGCCCGTGATGAGCTCGCCCGGTCTCAGAGGGTCACCCCAAACAGGGGCTAGGTGGGCGCAGCACCCAGGGTAGGTGTCCAGCCTTTGGCCTACCCCAGCCCGGGGATGCAGAGGGACGGGGCAGAGAGCGGGGATGTTGCGAAGGAGACGGGGCAGAGACTCCCCCGCGCTCCGCCCCTAGCAGACACCCTGCCAGCCACGTGTCAAAAAGGGGCGCTGTCGCTTTAAGAGCGGAGGGTGGCGGCCCCTTTAAGACGCGGGGAGGGGAGGGGGGGGGGGGGAACCAGCTGCCCGCGCACAACAGCGGGGCCGCGCCGCCACGGTGGGTCCGCGGGGCGGGTGGGGTCCCCCTGGGTACCCCTAACATCCCCCGAACATCCCCCGCCCCGGGACCCCCCCACCCTCCCTGGGCTCCCCGTCCCCACCCGCATCGGGTTCTCTCCGTCCCTTCCCTGCTTTGGGGGGGAGCTGCCCCGCGGGGTCCCCTGGTCCTGCGTGGGGTGTCGGTGCCTGCCCCCCCTTCTGTGCCCCCCCCCCGACCCCCCCCCTTTGCTCCGGGGCTGAGCCCCCCCCCGGAGAGGACGTGGCGCAGTTGCTCAGCCTGACCGCGGGTCGCTCTGCCTTTGATTACCTTTATTATTACTAATAATATTTTCATTTTTCACTATTTATTTTTAACCCCTCCTCCGCCGTGCCCGGGGAGCGCGGGATGGGGCCCCGGGAGCTGCCCCCGCTCCCCCTCCCCGGGGGCCGCTGCCGGCGGTAGGTGCCCCCCCGCCCCCCCGGCTCTGCCCACCCCCCGCCCCGCCCGCCATGGGGCAGGGTGCTATGGGGCAGGGTGCCATGGGGCCGGCCAGGGCGCTCAGCCTAGCTGGGGTGCTCGGCCTGGCCGGGGTGCTGGCGGGGGATAACGGGGCGCAGGCAGCCGGGACCCCGCTGGACCTGGGGCGCACGGTCCCTCCCGGGGGGGACGCTCTGAGCCACGGCCGGGGCCTGGATGTGAGTGTGGGGGCTGCCGGTGGGGTTGTCTGGGGGGTGGCAGGAGGGATGTGGGTGCTGCTGGGGCGGTGGGGTCCTGTCCCCTCCCTGCTTCCCCTGTCCCCGCTATCGCAGCTGGGATCTCAACTGGGATTTCCTCCGCTGCTGGTTTTCTCCTCCGAAAACCTCGCTGCTTGCCAGGCCGGTGCCTTCCCACGGCTGGGGTGGGGTGAGGGGGGCAGTGCGGGGCCCTGGGCTGCTGGGGACAGGGCTGGGGACAAGGGCTTGCAGCCTCACTAGCCCTGGCCCAGCCTTTGACATCCCCGCCCCCCCCCCCCCCCCCCCCAAAGTAGCACAGATGGGGAAACTGAGGCAGGGATGGCAGTGACCTACCGAAAGCAGCCCAACAGAGCGGCAGCGTTACCCGCAGGGTGCCCGATGGCAGCCCTCGCTGAAGGGTGGTGGGGATGGGACTTGGGGTGCCCGGCCGAGCACCCTACGCTCTGCCCCGCAGTGCTGGGAGGTGCGGAAACGCAACAGCTCCGAGTGGTGCCGCTTCGTCCGGAGCAACCCCGACTGCCGGCTGGAGGGTGGCTTCCTCGACTACCTCGAGGGGGTCTTCTGCGTCTTCCCCCCCCGGCTGCTCCCCCTGGCCGTCACCCTCTACGTAAGGACGGGACTGGGAGCAATGCTGCTGGGGGATGATCCGCTTTGGGGGTGTGGGATGGGGACCCCACTGACCCCTCTCTCTCTGCCGTCACTGACCCCACAGGCTCTCTGGCTCCTGTACCTGTTCATCATCCTCGGCGTGACGGCGGAGAAATTGTGAGTAGCCCCATGGAGTAGGAGGGTCCTTAGGGGGAGTGGGGAGCCCCATGGGCCCGGAGCAGCCCCGTCATCCCTCCCTGCCTCCTTCTCTGCCCTTCCAGCTTCTGCCCCAACTTATCGGCCATCTCTACCAACCTGAAGCTGTCTCACAACGTAGCAGTATCCTTGGTGGGTCACGGGGGACCTTGGCCGGGGAGAGGGGATGCAGGGCCGGGGGAAGGCGGCTGTGACGGGGGCACTTCTGTGTCCCCTCGGCACTGTTGCCCGGGGAAGCAGATTCGAGGCACAAGCCGGTGGCAGCAGGGGGGCAAGCAGTTGTGTGCCAGCACCGGGACGGAGTCCTGCAGTGGCCGGAGAGGGCAGGCACCCCCTGTCCCCACGGGGATCAGGCCATCAGTCTTTTCCTTGACATCCCCTCTCCATGGTGTCACCTTCCTGGCCTTTGGCAACGGGGCGCCGGATGTCTTCAGCGCCGTGGTGGCCTTCTCCAACCCCCGGACAGCGGGGCTGGCCATCGGGGCCGTCTTTGGTAAGGAGACACCGCGGGGGGTTGCTGGCTCGGAGGGTGGTGATGGAGGGGGACACACACGTTGTGGGGTGGTGGGTTGTCCCCCTCCTGAGAGGGACCCGTTGCGTTGGCAGGTGCCGGCGTGTTCGTGACCACGGTGGTGGCCGGAGGCATCGCCCTGGTCAAGCCCTTCACGGCTGCCTCCAGGCCCTTCCTCAGGGATGTCATCTTCTACATGGTGGCCGTCTTCCTCACCTTCATGGTCCTCTACTTCGGCAGGATCACGCTGGGAGAGGCTCTGGGTGAATGCCATGGGGGGCTGGGGCTGGGGGGGTGGCAGGGGCAGCCTGGGGGTGATGTAACCCCCCATCGCTCCCCCCCTCCCAGGTTACCTGGGGCTGTACGTCTTCTATGTCTTCACCGTGGTGCTCTGCACCTGGATTCACCGGCGGCAGCGGGGGGAAGGGCTGGCCCCCCCCAGACTCTGGGAGCCAGGTAAGGGCCGCCTGACTGTGCCAAGGGGACCCCTGGCATGTTGGGGTCTCTCTCCACGCCCTCCTTCTCTCCTCTCCCCCCCCCCCCAGAGATGCCAACAGATACTGAAGAGCAGGAGTCCTCAGGCACGAACAGCGGAGACTACGGTACGTCGTTCCTGGTGGGCTCGGGGCTGGCTCTGCTCTGTCCTTGGGGGTGGTTGGGGGTCCCAGGGTCCCCCACGCTGCTGCATGTGTCACCGAGCCCACGGGGCGGCCGCGGCTGGGTGCTACCCCAGGGAAGGGGGATCTCCCTGGGGCCGCCCAGGCGACCGAAGCCCCATGCTGGAATGAGCCGGGGGGGGAGGCACCAGGGAGCCCCCCACCCTGCTCAGGCACCACGGCCCCTCGCAGGCGAGGAGTACCAGCCCCTGCTCCCCTCCCGGGAGACCTCCCTGCGCATCCTCACCACTGCCCTCAGCCCCTTGGACTACCGCAAGTGGAGGAGGAAGCCCTGGTACTGGCGGCTCTTCAAGGTCTTCAAGGTGAGTGGGGGGGACACAGGCCGGGAGGAGCCCCCTGCACGGGGTGTCCCACTCCCTGCTGGCCCCTGGGGTTGCGTCACCCCTGGGTTTTGCAATGAGGATGCTGGGACAAACGGCAGGTGGGTTGGGGACAGTCATGGGGCACCGCCTGGGGTGCCCTGTCTTGGGGGTTCCCCAACCCTCCTCATGGCTGCACTTACGGCCGCTCCTCCCCCAGGTGCCTGTGGAGCTGGTCCTGCTGCTCACCGTTCCCATCGTGGACCCTGACAAGGATGACCTGAACTGGAAGAGACCCCTCAACTGCCTGCACATCCTCACCAGCCCCCTGCTCTGCGTCCTCACCTTGAAGTCAGGCACCTGTAAGAGCCCTAGCAGCCCTGGACACCCAGGGCGGGGACAGGACCAAGGTGGTCACCAAAGCCCTGGGGACCGCAGGAGCCCCTTGGAGCTGGTACCCCATCTGGGGAGGGAAGGATGGGCCAGCAAAGAGCCAAGCTGGGGAACCTGGTTTGCAACTGGATGGCTCTGTCCTCCCCAGCATCTGTCCTGTCTGGGGAAACCTGAGGCACGGAGGGGAGCAGCCCCGTGAGGGCTTAGGGTAGAGGTGGCTTTAGGGGACAAGGCTTTACCTCATACCACGAGCCAGGTCGGATCCTGCCCCAGCCCATGTGGTGCCTGCGGGGCCGCTCTGATGCCCCCTCTCTCCACCACATGCAGATGGGCTGTACCAGATCCAGGGTGTCTTCCCAGTCTGGGGACTGGTCACACTGGTTGGCTCTGTCCTGGCCATCATCACCTTCATCACCACAAGCAACGAGGAGCCGCCGAAGTACCACTGCGTAAGGTGCCCCCCAGCCCTGAACACCCACCGGGGACCCGCCCTGGACTGGGCTTGGTGTCCTGGGGGCAGACCGGGAGCCAGGACATCCTTCCCAGTCTCCAATGTCCCCAGGAGGGACGCAGCTGGCTGGAAGTGTGCAGGGTCCTGTGGGGCGCACGCAGGGACCAGCTTACCCCTCTGCCTGGCAGGTATTTGCCTTCCTTGGGTTTTTGGCCAGCGCCATGTGGATCAATGCTGCGGCCACAGAGCTAGTGAACATCCTCCGGACCCTGGGCGTCATCTTCCAGCTCAGCAACACCGTGCTGGGCCTGACCCTGCTGGCCTGGGGCAACAGCATCGGCGGTAAGGGCTCTGCTGCGCCCCAGTGCCACCCCAGGCGCACCCGTCCTCCTGGCAGCCCCCAAGGTCTTCCCTTCTCCCTCTGCAGACACCTTCTCTGACCTCACCATGGCACGGCAGGGCTATCCCCGCATGGCCTTCTCCGCCTGCTTCGGGGGCATCATCTTCAGTATCCTTTGGGTGCCAGGGGGAGGGGGTGGTGGTACTTGGGGCAGGGGTTGCCTCAGTTTCCTTGCCTGCAGCCCAGGGAGAGCCCCTGCTCCTGGGGGACCCCTGGGAAGGAGCTGGGCAGGATCCATCCCTGGGATGCTGGCAGCCTCCCTGGGGGGGGGGGGCTGGGGTGGTATTTGTGAACCGCAGGAGCTGCAGGCATGGAGCCAGCAGCATCCCCTCATCCCTACTCCTGTCCCAGCGCCAGCAGAGTTGGGGTTTGGGCCAGGGACTGGCAGATTTGGGATCTGCCAAAGGGAAGGAGGGGAATAGGCTGTGCCATCCTCTGGCAGGCTTTCTGTGGTCCCCAGACCAGGCTGAAGCCTCTCCTCCTCAAGCGCTCCAGGCTGCCTTCACCACAAACAGGCAACGCTTTGGGCCGGGCAGGGGTGCAGGCAGGGCGAAGGGGGGGTGCAGGCAGGGCGAAGGGCTGGTGCTGTCCCTCTCCGCGGGGCAGGAGGGACGTGGCTGGCTCCACCACTCCCCCAAGGTCCCCTGTGCCGCGTTTCCATCCTGAACGTGCCCCAGACATCCTGGTCGGCGTGGGACTCGGCTGCCTGCTGCAGATGACCAGCAGCCAGCTGGTGGTGAAGGTAAGGCTGCAGCGACACGGTGGCACGGGTCAGGCTGGCAGCAGGACCCCGGTGTCACTCTGCGTCCCTCCCCATCTCTCCGGCAGCTGGAGCCCGACAGCCTCCTGGTCTGGATCCTCGCCGGGGCCCTGGGGCTGAGCTTGGTCTTCTCCTTCGTGTCGGTGCCAGCCCAGTGCTTCCAGCTGGGCAAGGCGTACGGCGTCTGCCTCATCCTCTACTACCTGGCCTTCCTCTGCGTGGCCCTGCTGACCGAGTTCAGGGTGATCCGTCTCTCCAACATCTGACCCGTCCCGCCGCCGGCAGGAGATGCACACCCATCCCTGGCTCTCGCTCTGCCCTCCCCGCCGGATCGGGGCCTCGCTGTTCCCCTCTCGCTGTCCCTGCCAGGGGGACAAGGGCACCTTGACCCCAACCGTGCTGCTGCCACCACATGCTGGAGGCACCACGTGCCAGCCCAGCCGTCGCCTTCCGGAGCGGGGTGGGTTGTTTGTGCTTTGGGAAAGGAAAAGGAGCCGTTAGTCATTACCTACATCCTCTCCCCGCTCTGTTTAATCCTGTTTTAACTCAAGGTGGCTCTGAGCAGGAGCGCTTCCTCCGGTCGTGGTGGCAGGGGCAGAGGAGAGGGCAGCTCCAGCCCGGGGTCACAACAGGAGAGGTTTTACCTCTTCAGCCGCTTTACTTTCCCTCCCTGCCTCCCCCCTGGCTGCTGTGGGACAGGGCTGGGGCAGTCGTGCCACGCAGGGTAACTCTGTGAAGGTCCGAGCACAAGTTGGTCGTTGCCAAGGACGTGACGCGTTCGCACGTGGGTTTGAAGCAGCAGCCGAGGCAGAACGAGATGGGGTTAAGGTGAGGCAAAGCTGCGGGGCAGTGCTTGGTTTTAATGCAAGCAAAGCTGGAGCGAAAAAACCCAAACAACAAACCAAGTGAGGCTGGTTTCCCCCGCTTTTTTTAAGCTATGTTTTTCAACCTGAGTTTCAGATCCTACTTTTCCCCTCCTCCTACCGTGGATGGAGCTGTAGGGAAGGACTTGGAGTTTTCTACACACAGCGTTAACCTCTGGCAAGACTATGTTTAGGCACTGTAAAAAAAAAAAAAAAAAAAAATTTGCAATAAAAAACCCAACCTCGACTTGTGGCGTTTGCTGGGAGGGTGTTTTCTCTTGCTCTACGCCAGCGCTAGCACAGCCCTGACCCTGCCCGGTGCTTCGGGACGGGGAGAGCTGAGCCAGCAGCGGGGCTGGGGCTGACCCCCTCGGCCGTTGTTCCCCAGCGGCTCTGGGAAGTGGTTTCCTCTGGGTTCACCAGCCGTGGATTTCTCAACAGCGGTCACATGCGCCTGACTCGGCCGTTTAGTCGCCCGCCTGGGAACTGCAGCGTCACGGCAGCCCTGGCACGGGGTCAGCGGGGGCTGCGAGGGGCGTTGCTCAGCACCCTGGCACTGGGGACACTGGTGGGGCAGCCCACGGGGGAGCGGAGCGGGTGGGCTGGAGCTCCTGCTGCCTGTCGGAGGGTCCGCGGGGCGCAGGCTAGAAGCACCGTGAGGGACGGACACCCCCACTTCTGCCCCACAGGGGGAAGAGGGGCTGTTTTGCAAGAAGCACAACGGCCAGACCCGGCTCCTGCGCCCTTCTAGGGGTGCCAGCAGCCTCCTGGGCCTGGGTCGTTCCTCCTTTTTCTAGCCAGATATGGGGTTTTCACAAAAAAGAACGCTCCCTGCGCCTGCAGCTCTTGGCTCTGCCCCAAACCTGCTCACAAGGTACCAGCAATGCTGGAATTATCCCGGCAGACAAGCCCCGGGTTACACGCAGCAGCGCTAAAGCAATCGAAACCACGGGCCAACGTACCAACACAGGGTCAAAAAACCCCTTCTAACCCAAAACATTGCCTTGGGCTAGCTCTAGAAAACCTAAGTTTGAAAGCATTATTCTTAATGTTTAGGGAAAAAAACCTGGCAGGGGGGAGGGCAGAAGGGAAGCTGGGCTTTGCCCTGTCCAGGAATGAGAATTCAGAGCAGCTTGGCAGGGCACACGTGTAAAATATGCCCGGGGCAAGCAGTGCCTACCGGAGAGGGAGGGTGGGCACCGCTCCTCTTCAAGCACCGTGGAAATGCTCCAGCCGCGCCAAGCCCTGCTTCTGGAATGACAGGGGAAGGAGGAAAGGAAGCCGCTGCCTTTACAAAGCCGAGGATGCTTTTTATTAGTGTGCTTGAAAAAAATCTAGAGTACATTTTACAGACACGTCCATAAAATCGTTTCATAAACAAAACGCCAGCATACAAAATCCCGCAGTGCTTCCTCCCTTGCTCCCTACAAAATGATTGTCTCGGTCGTTAGTCTGTGGGTCAGGTGGGGGAGAGGAGGATAAATAGAAGGGGATGCCCCGTACTCAAACTTTGTTTCCCTCCAAAGTCGTATGGAAGAAGTAAACTTCTGCGACCCTCCTTGGTTTACAAAAATAATTAATACAGCGGGTACGTGGGGGCACGGCAACACCTCAGCACGAAACCAGGGAAGCAGCACCTGAGCCCTGACCCCCAGCCCAAGCATTCCCGTCTCTGGTCTGTGTGACACCAGAGCCCTGTTATTGCATGTTAAGCGGGTTAGTGCCCCCCTCCATATAGCTTAAAGCTGCAGCTCCTTTCACACCCAGAAAAAAAAAAACCCAAAAAAAGTCCCAGGCAGCCCTGCAAGGAGAAACAGGCTGTAGGGGAACGTGGAGTTTAAACACAGCTACCTTTTCTTTCCCCCCCCCCCAGCCTTCACAACGCTCGTTCATCCTGCCCACGATTTAAAACAGAACACGCGGCATCTCCTCCAGCCCCAGGACTAATCTGGATAAATCTCCCAGGCTACGACTCCACGCAGAGCAACGGCAAGAGCAACAACTGCACTGCTCATTAATTTGTGGTCGAATTTATGGTTTGGAAAACAGCCCTTTAAGATCCTTCACGGTTCAGCTCAGAAGTAGTTTCATACCTGCAGTACTCGGAAAAGAAACAAAGAGTTGCCCTGAGGCACCCAGGGAATTTGGCAAGGGTTGAGAGCAGACGCTGGTGTGCCTGCTGCCCGGAAAGCTGCTCACCCGCCCTTCCCATCCCACAGCCCAAATGCTCCCACCACGCTACGCAGGGAGAGGTTTTCAGAAGCAGTTCTGCCTCGTCTACTTTTGAAAGTCTCGCCCACCCAGGGCGTGCTCCTGAGCTGCCCGGGTAGGATCCGTCCTCTCCTGCTGTCCTTGCGCCACGCGGTGAGGCTACCAAGGAAAAACGGGTATGGGGGACAAAGGGAACGGGCACACAGACCTCCCACTGCCTGATCTATCTGGAGGAAGGAGAAAACCACCCCAGCAAGCTCTACTCTTAGTCTGAACCTGAGAAAAGATCCAGCAGCAAGAGGCGAGGGGAGCCTCCCAGCTGACAGGTACTTCTGGCTGGGACGGTGGCTCGGCTGACCCAGGCCGGACCCCCCAGAGGAGGCTCTGACCTGCTCTCTGGTTTAAAGAAGCCCCTGAGGGCAAGAACACATCGATCTAAAGTACACCAGCTGCCCTCCTCCCCGAGCACACGGCTGCCTGGGCCGTGGAGGAAGCCGGCCTCCAGCGTGGAGCAGCGTGGTTTGTCGTTCTGCTCACCGCTTGCTGGTATTTCCAACTCAGGCCCACATACCTGTATCTCCTCCTCGTACATCTTCATACTCAAATCACTCTTGGTCCTCGATCTGCGTCCCAGAAACAGGGGAAAAAACGGGGACTTGGAGAGAGGCAGGTTCTCATCACGTTTGCGGGCAATGAAACACGAGCGACGGTGCAACCTGCCACGATCACAGAATAAATGTGGCGGAGCTGGGAAGGGATCCCTTTTCCCCCTTCCCTCCCATCCCTCAGCTAGCAGGTCTGGCAGCCTCCTTGCCAGCTCCAGAAAAGCAGACGGGTGAGAAGAATCATTGTCTTCCACATTCTCCTCCTGCATCCAAAATGCAGGGAAACAGTAAAGCCCTTCAGCGGATCTTCCGAACATCTGACTCAGCATTTGCCAGCCTGAGGAACAGTTCTGCAAGGGTGAGAGCGAGGAAGGAGCAACACTGCTGCGCTGGGACTCGCTCACCTCTATAAACACAGGCAGGACCCGGCTGAGGACTAACCAGCAGTACTGCTTGGTGCCCATAAGCTCTCCTTAACGCAGAGCCAGGCAGGAGTAAGTCCGACTTGGAGATGCAAAACCTTCCATTTCTTCCTCCTAGTCATCTATCACCTGAGCTAGGGACCAGCCAGAGAGTGGCCATCTCTGGGTGCCAGGTGGCCAAGTGGCAGAGGTCAACAGCCACCGTCACCCTGCAGGGTGCTCCCTCTCACCGAACAGAGACAGGAGCTCCGGGGTTTACAGAGGTGATCCCAGTCCCGGGCAGAGCTGACCAGCAGTGATACAGATCTGGGATAGCTACAGCAGAGACAGAGTTTGTCTGCCCAAACTCCTGTCCCACCTATGGTCATAACACAATGAGATGCCGGCCTTCAGTTCTGTCTCCAGCTGCCACAGAACTGCTCAGGGACAGCAAAATCCGATAATCAGAGCTGGATCTACTACAAGGAGTGCATCTAGGTGCGCCAAAAAGGAGGGCAAAGGCAGACTGCTCTTCCAAAAGTGCTGAAATTTCACACCTCCTCCCCTGACTTTGCATAAGGAAGGTGGAGAAGAAACAAAAACTCACTCCCTGATCTTTTACACCTAGGTTAATGGTACCCCTTAAGCAAAAGAGATCTTCAAAAAGGGCAAAAGTTTTAATATTAAGCAGGTGGCTTCAGCGCATTTCCTGCTGTTAATGGATTACACATCCCCTTCCCCAAGGCCCGTTAGCGGTAAGCCAACCAGCAGGCTCGAGCCTGGGCAGCGGCTCAGAGGGAGAAGGTCTCTGTTCTGGCCGAGATGTCCACTCTGTGCCGAGCACGGGCACCGTGCTGTGTGTAGCAGCCTCACACAGAGACCCCTGGGCCTCTGGTTATTCAGCAATTCACTGCCTAGGGGAAGAGATTTAAACCCTAAAGCCGAACAGGACACCGAACAGGTCTATATACATCGTCCCAATAGATACGCTGTGAAGTAATACTCTAGGTTATTGCATAGAGGGCGGCTCGCGTTAGCTAGGCCTAAATGACAGTCTGGGAGCGTTGTCGGAGGCTCAGGGGCTTCAGAGAGCTGTTGGAAGCAGGTGTAGGCTCTTGCAACGGCGCCTGAGATTCCTCTTTCCTGGAATGCTCCTCATACCATTCCTGCAACAGGAGATCAAACACGCGGAGATCAGGCTCTGCCCCGCGCTGGCTTCGCAGCCCCCCAGCAGGACCCCCTTCGGCCGCTCTGCCATGGGAGGGCACGTTTGCTCAGGCACAGAGGGGCTCTTTCCAAAGCCCTGGATATAGCCTGACCTTAGGAACAACCTGCTCCACTGCAGCATGGCTGTGGTGAGGACCAAGACCTTGCCACCCACTCTCCAAGCAAGAAGTACCAGCCACGGCTCAGCTACAGTTGGCTGAACCGACAAAACTAGGCAAGAAAACGTCCCTCTCTCAGGATGTCCTTCCTGAACGTCTAGGACTCCAGTATTGATGTCCCCACGATGTCTGGGATTTGCAGAGCTGCTCCCGATCCTGGGCAGCACCCAAGGTGCTACAGTACGTTACGTCCCTGAATCAGAGACCAAGCAGGACAGGCAGGGGGCTTCTCTGCCGTTTTCCACGCAGCTCCACGATAAATAACATGTTTATTTTTATTAGGGGGACTGAAGACTCATCCCTAAGGCTCAAAGGACCAAGGACAGATTACGAGATTAATTCTTTCACTACTGATCATGACATTAGCCCACGACCTTCAACCTGGAGGTGAATGCCTGGCAGGCACTACAGCGACCAAATCCGTGGCATAAAGCTCCTGACCACGAAGGGCACCAGCAGGAACGCCCTTAACAATCCAGAGAATCAGCTGATTTAAGCGTTGCCCACCTTCTGCTATGCTGGTGGAAAACCAGGCAGCGTTGCTCACACCAGGCAGCACCCTGCCCGGGAGAACACTCGGTTTCTGTGTCAGACAGGCACGCCCAAGCTCAAACACAATCACATTCCAGTGGCTTAACAAACGAGCGTGCAGCAGCCAAGCCCCAGGAAGGCAGGACCCGTGTGCTCACAGCCCCAGCAAACACGTCCCCCTCGGCGAGCCCAGGTGAGCTCAGCCAGCCGGAGTGCCTCCCCACACCCCCAGCGCCGGGACGGTGGCTCGGCTGACACACGCCGGACCCCCCAGAGGAGGCTCTGACCTGCTCTCTGGTTTAAAGAAGCCCCTGAGGGCAAGAACACATCGATCTAAAGTACACCAGCTGCCCTGCTCCCCGAGCACACGGCTGCCTGGGCCGTGGAGGAAGCCGGCCTCCAGCGTGGAGCAGCGTGGTTTGTCGTTCTGCTCACCGCTTGCTGGTATTTCCAACTCAGGCCCACATACCTGTATCTCCTCCTCGTACATCTTCATACTCAAATCACTCTTGGTCCTCGATCTGCGTCCCAGAAACAGCGTTGACATTTGCTGAAGAGTTGGGGGAAGGAGGAGGAATAAAGAAAGAAGACATCCATCAGTCACTGAGCGTCAGTCCCTGGCATCCTTCATGCGGACACCCACCACCCACTGACGAGCTCAGGCTATCCTGGGCTCCTTCTGGTGTCACGGGAAAAAGGCCTTTTAGGGCGCACATCACCTAAGCAAACGCAGGCATCTGCTGCAGGCTGAGGAGCGGCACTGAGCAGATCCCCAAAGACTACAGAGGGAGCTGTAGCTCGGACGGCGTGTCTGTCAGCGGTGCTTAATTTAGTCAGAGGAATATAACATCCGTGCCTGGAACAAGGCTCAAAGATCGCGTCTGAAAACAGCTTCAGGTCCCACCTGTCCAGACCACACCATTTACTCCGTGGGCCTGGACTTCTTAAATCACGTAAGCAAAGAGCTGAAGTCCGAATTGCTCTCTGACCACATGAGTTACACGAACAGGATTGAGAGGCAAAAGAAACCTCAGGTCTGGCACCATCACCCTGCGCTCCACTGCCAAGGCTGAGGACAGCATCCTCCTTTGCTGTATCGTCTTGAAAACTGCTTCTGAGCAGCATCACCATCGCTACTCTGAATTGTGTCTGTGTGAACAAGAGCTCAGCTTTTAACTACCAAGCCAACCAAAGCAAATAAAGGTCGCCTGAGAGACTGTAGCACCTGCACTTCGCAGTGGTGACACAAGAATATAATGGCTGTTATTAAAACAACCACTTAAGCTCTTCCCAGACGCACGAGACAGCAGTTCTGAAACAAGAGCAGTTACCCAGGTCAGCTCCTTTTTCCAATTGTCCATCCTGTTTTAGAATGGAAAGGTAAGCAGCGCCATGGAGAAAGGGAGCCTGGTGCTGGGAATCGATACCACATATTGCTGCACAATGCCGCAGGCCCGTCCAAGCCCAAGCGCCCAAGGGCACAGGGAGAGGGGCAGGAGGATTACAAGACAGCGGGTTCCTTAGAGAAAAATAAATATGGTTTTTTTTTCTAGCTAGTATTGGGCCAGGACAGCTCTAAGCGAAGTTTGCAGGCAACAGCAACGACTCTTTGAACAGGCTGTTTAGAGTGCAGGGGAAATCCAGCTCCTACTTTATTCTAGAGCAGCAAAACCTTGTGCCGACGCTGCGGAGTCCCTCCAGCAACTCAGCTCCCGATGCTACAGAGATGCAGCTCCTCTCAAGACAGCAGAGAGGCACTGGTGGCCCTGGCCCCCCTCCCTCCTCTGAAGCCGAGGACTTGCAGCAAGCGTTTCCTCTTACCCCATATTTGTCCATCTGCGAAACGATCTTCTGCAGCTGAGCGGTTTCAGCGGCAGCTGAACTCCGCTTGTACAGCTCGATGATGCCAACCACTTCCTCCTTGGAGATCTCCTTCTCCAGCACAATGCCGTTGTCTTCTGGAGAGGCAAGAAAAAGAAAGAGGAAAAAAAGTCTCCAAGATGAACATTGCTTCACCAGACGCTACAACAACCCTGGAAGGCGAAGCCCAACAGCACACAGGACCAAGCCAGATGTCAGGCACAGCCTGTACCTACTTTTGTGACTAGAATGTGTGTGTCCCTGACCCCCAACAACTAGTGTGTAGGGCCAGCAAGCACCTCAGCTTTCTAAAACATCAGGCTCCTCAGTATCTTAAAAGAAATCTTGTTGTTTTTGCTTGCCTGTAAATTAACAAGCAAAGCAAAGAATCAAACAGGAATTGCTGCCTTTTGACCTTCGATTGCCCAACGCAGCTTGGGAGTTCAGGGCTAACAAACGCCTTTCACCCTTCAGACCGGGAGCGGGAGGGATCACGATCAAAAGTGTCTCTGGAACCAACAACACTGGGCTTCGGTGGGCCTGCACCACACAGATTTGACCTTCTGGCACCTACGAAGATGAGGGGCTGATCAAAGCTACTGCCATGGCTGGGGCCTTCATCACGTTTCTGCAGGGAAGATTCTCTGCTCTTAAATGCCTGAGTGCAGTAGCTGTATCTCCTTCCTGCAGAAAAGTGTGAAGAATTATTAAGATTGGAAGGAGAATGAATAGAAAAGTCTGGGTGTAGATCACCTGAAGGAACAGCAGGAGAAGGGCTGTAAGAGATTAATGTGTTTATGGCACCTAAATTAGCAGGTCAGGTAGTTACAGGCAGTTTCAGACACGCAGCTCAGGAGACAAAGGACAGTGAGCAGAACTGATGACTCACAGGGGTGAGGGGATGGAGAGACCAGTCACTGTCAGTTCCTAAAGGGTACAGAAAGGCATGTCCAAAACCAGCATGTAGTCACCAGTCTGGGAGATGTGGAAAGAACTGGACAGGCAGTGTCTGTTGACCTCCACGTCATGACAAAGAGGGCTGGCAAACCACCTGGATCCAGTGTTTTGCTGAAGGCTGGACAAGGCACTTGGAGACATGTTCTGGTGCCAGTGAGCATGTTAGTGAGGAAGGGAAATTGGTTTTAAAAGAAAAATCACCTTCCCTTCCTGTAAGGTGTCTCGTTGAGTTTTGCTACATCGTTGCTGTAACGCTTCCTAGATTTCTCTCATGAGATGCAAGCACAGCTTCAAATAATTTGGTTGAAACAGCTCAAGCAGTTGAAGTTTATATGCGTGCACGCGCACACGGACACACACACACACACATATATATGTAAAACCCGACGTATATACATACATACACACACACATACACTTTTTGGGAAGCGCTGGGGGAGAAATGAGTGGCAGAGCAGACAGGCCAGACAGAAATATCACACAAAAGCCTAAGAATGAGCTTAGGAAGTTGGGCTAAAAAAGAAAAATCTGGCCTTTGCTGGCCAATCCCATTCTTTCCTACAGACCTAAGACACCAGGGAGAGAAGCCACAACATTGTAGGACCACCAGTGCCCAGTTCTGACCTTCTGAATCTTGGTTCTTCCGAGTGTAGTTCATGCGGAAGACAAAAGCATCCAGAATAAAAGCCACGATGATTGTCATCACCACCTGGGAGAGGACAGGAACAGAAGAGATCAGGAGGCGGCCGCTGCTGCGGGATTCTCCCAGCCCAGTTCAGCAGGAAGCTGAGCATCGGAGCTGTGCTTCAACTCTACGCTCCCCAGCTCCTCCGTGGCAGAGGGGACGCCCATGTCACACATCTACCTGCGAGCAAACTGCCGACAGTCAACTACAACGAGGACAGAACAAACTCCTGTGCTGCCCTAGCCCTTACCCCAGGCCCAGATTTCTGCAGCATCAGCTTTGTCAACGCCCATAAATCCAGCTTTGTGCCAGTGATGTGGACTCTAACCTGTTTCTGGAAGATGATTATGTAGAAGAGCAAAGCTGTTCTCATTTAGGGATGGAAGCTCCCTCTGGAACACAGCAAAAGCTGCCTCCCCTCCTCATCCCCACTATTTGATGCGTGAAGCGTGTCCAGAAACCTACCATGGTCACAATATAGAAGATCATGAAGTACAGACGGCTCCAGTGAGTGGTTTGGGATGTCACCCCTTCCTAAAGAGGAGAGGGAAGAAGTCAGCAGTGCACAAAAGAAGGGAGAGCCAGCTCTTAGCCGCCTGCCAACAGACACAAAGCAGCACCGTGGCTCCACAGCCAGCCCCAGGGACTGCCTGCACAACGCTCAATGCCCCAACTGCTCCTTGCAGCTCATCTGCCTCTCAAGCCAGAGAGGTTGCTACATGCAAACACACAGAACATTTAAAGCTTGTGGCTGTATGAGCCATCGCTGCTATGAGAACACAGCTTGGACAGCAGCGTGACAAACCGGAATGCAGAGTGACTTCTTTTGGCCAGGTTGTGAAACCTGGCCCGAAGCCTGGTCAAGATGCACAAGAAAACATGCCCAGCAGCATGCCAGAGGTCAAATGCCACCCAACCATCCGGGCCCAAAGATGACTGGCAACAACAAGTGACAATGTTGGGCCCATCTCCAGTCCCCAGGGGAAGCAAGCAGGGGTGGCACGAAGTTCCAGCTCAACTGGCACAGAGTCTGCGCTGTCTGTAGGCACGAGGTAGCTGAGGTTTACTTACCATGATGATGTACCAGTCATTGACGACTGTCAGCTCAAACAGCGTGACTGCATACCAGCGGGAGAGAAAAATACAGACAATTGCTTTATCCCTCCTGACCTACTTTACAGTGATTCTTAGACAAAGTATTTGATGGGGAAGGCTGACACAAGACACCAAAGTTTCAGTACAGCCAGCAAATCCGGAGACAGAATGCAGACCCTCATCACTGCAATTACTTCAGACAAAGGGGGTTAGACCCAGAACCAGGAGCACGGCTTAATTTATATTTCTCAAAAGAATCAGAAACAGACATGACTCCAACAGGGAGCATGGAGACCTCTGAAATCTTCAGGAGATAAGCATCTCTGCTCACACATTGAGAAAAATCATGGGGAGTAATCACCACATTCAAATTATTCTTCATTGGCTGGTTTAAAGGAATGTATCAGCATCACTATTGGTTCCTTAGAAGGGTAGTGACTTAAAGCCCTCCTGAAACGTCTCTGGAAGTCTGGTCTGATCACCAGTGAGACCAGGTCTGCTGGCTTCACACTGGCTTTTAAGAGACATCTGCTTACCTTGCAAAACGTTCCTGGCACAGTTAGTCAGCTGGAATTCTCCAGAGAGAAAGAGCTGGATGCTGAGAGCTTGAGGTGCATTAGCAGGACTCTATGGGAGAGTCCCAGGCTCACATGAGCATTACAGCCCCGCCATCCAGCTCTGCAGATGCACTAAGGAATAGCCTTTGCTACAGACAAAAGTGCCCTTACCAAAGCTGTTCAAAATGTTGTCAAAGTTGTTGAGATAGTAATAACCTTCTTCCACAACCGTCTTGTTGCCGACTGTATGATTCACCCAGCGGTAGGAATCTGCAACCGTGCTTGTGCTGGTTGGAGAAACCAGGACAAAGAATAAGAGAACTGGGAAAGCGAGGAAAATCTCAAGTGTTATAAATACCGAAACACTAAGAAGGGGGTGAGCAGGGTGGCAGCTTCTACCTCTTGGCCAACACTTGCCTTTTTCTCTGAAGGAAAGCCTCTCTCCTTCACAGCTCAGCACAAGCCCAGGGAGCACCTGGAGTCTTTCTAATCATTCAGCAAATATTATACCAGAGACACTGAGTGTTTGAGTTAGACTCTTTGCCTCACACCCTTAAAGCTTGGCATTTCCGAGTGATCTGCCATCATTTAAGGTGAAAAGGGCACAGGACAGCTTAGCTTCCAAGACCAGCTGAATTTATCTTGGTACAAAGCGACACCTAGATGTGTAACGTGTCTGGCCAAGCAACTCCGGCATCACTAAGACAAAAGTCTCAATTTCACTCTACAGCAGATTGTTACAAGAGTTTCCAGCCACGGTACCATGAAGAGGTCCTCCCAGCGCAGCTACCTGAGGCAAGTGACAGAGCTCACTAAAACCAGCCAACCCTACCACAGAAATCTCTCCCTTTGCAAACGCAACGCAAAAGCCACCGCAGCCAATCTCACCCAGAGAAGCCAAGTGTCTCCCAGATTTTCGCAGCGTGTTGCCTTAGCTGCAAAACCCCGCTCGGACCCATCCTCTGGCCCTTTCTCCACGGGGAGGTGTTGCTGCCAGAGCTCACTGCTGCTGGCTGTGCACCAAAACCACTGCAGAGAGGGATGGGTTCGCGGTACTCACTTGCAGCAGTTCGGGTAGACCACGCCAGCAAAGAACTCCATGCCAACAATGGCAAAGCAATAGTAGAAGATCAGCAGGGTTAAACCCAGGCTGGAGGAAAAAAAAAAAAACAAAAACAGAAAGAGCACTGTGCTAGTGAAGAGTTGCTAAGGCAGAGAAACACAAAGTCGCAGGCTGGTTGCTCTGGAAGGATTTTCCAACGGACGGGAAGCAGCACTGAAAACCCCAGACCACCCGCCCTGCCACTGTGGCTCTGCAGTTCTTTGCCTGCTCCCGTTCAAGAAATCCTTGGATAACGAGCTTGCCACTCGCTGAAAGGAGAAACTAAAGAGCAGCCTGGATTCCCTCCCAGTCTGTCTTTTTCTGGTACACTAAGAATTTTCTGGTACACTGTCTCTCCACAGTTTCTTTACTAAAGAACAACACACGCTGTTTCTGCCCTCTCCACGTCCTTGGGTGCAGGGACTGGGCCAAGAACAGGGCTCTGTAGCTAACGTGCTCTGCTCAGACCTCTCACAAGGGAATAAGGCCTGAGGGTGCCCCGCTCAAACACCAAGCTCCTTCTGCCCCACCATTTCACAATAATGCTCTCGAGTGGCTGTACGAAGGACAAGAAAACATCTGGGGCTGAGTATTTTCATACCAATGTTCCTCCCAAATGGGCCTCCACTTTCACCAAAAGCTGGGATGGGGGAGAAAAAAAATTAAGCAAGCATCGACTCTTAGTTATCCTCCTAACACAAGGGTGCTGGAGTGTTGCTTATCGCACACTGCTCCAAGAAACTAGAAGATCAACATCCCACTGCAGCACACTGAAGAATCAGTAACAATCTGTCGACAGATCAGAGCACAAACTCCTTCAGCAGGTTTGACAGGTCCCTATCCTGACCCCAGCCATAGACACCAAACCTTCACTCCCCTCTCCCCGCCATCACCCAAAGAGAAGAAGTTAGTACCTGGCCATCCGGGGGAACAACTCAAACATAGTGTCCAGGACATTTCTGTAGCGTTTCTTCAATTTAAATAGCCTGAAAGAAGCAGCCAGGAGTTACCTACGTACTGCAACTTGCCTGGTGTGGTTGGAAATAGTCAAAGAGAGCATCACAGTTCTCCCTATCTCCCAGATCAATGAACAGTAAGGTTTCCTAACACCAAACTCACAGGATCTGCTCTTGCTCAAGTGGTCTCTGCTCACCTCACAATGTCCTGCTGTCCCATCTGAATGTTTATGACAAATTCAGCTAAGTGTTTACAGGATTGAGGAATCTCAAGGAAAAGACTATGCCTTTTTCACACAGCATGACGCGTAAATAGCTGTTTAAAAAAAATACAAAAATCCTAAGAACTTAAAGTAGTCCTGTGTACAGGGTCAGGATTCATTGCTCCTTTCCTCAGACACAAGCTTTTCTGTGTTTCTCCCATGACCCAATAAAAACTGATGAAAGAAAACTACATTGCGCCTGCTAATTTAAGATTTGGCAACTCCATCAGCCTTTACAGAGAAACACAGCTGCCAAACACAGGCTTTGGCAGGGGAGCAACAGAGAAAACATTTTTTTTTTTTCCCCCCTTGAGTGTCATAAAGCGTTCTTTAAATCCTCAATGAAGAGCTAAATTACATTAGCTTGTTTTTAACAAACAACATTTTGCCTCAAATGCCTTCCCCCTATGGCTCTCCAAGCGTTCTGCGAAGGTGAATGTACCTCTGTAACAGCCTTGAAATGAGAGGGTTAACCAGACCCATCGGGCTGAGCTGCAGAGAGGTTACAGGCCGCAGTCTTGCTTAAAGTGTGAGATGCAGTTAGAGCAGGGCTGTACTTCACCCTAGAAAGCATCATCCTTTGAAAACCGTAATTTCTGGTAATTCAATGGAAATTATTAAACTGGCTCAGACTGTCTCACCCTGACAGAAGAGCTTTTCTCTGAACGGCATCAGACAATTTAGAGGAGGTGTAAGAACCCCACGAAGGCAGACACAGGATAATCTGCCCCCGGTAAATCCCTTGATCTCTATTAGAGATCAGCTTAAGCTCCAAAGCACGGGGTTTCATATCCCATCCCAAGTTTTTGTTATCGTTCATTTTGATAACTCTGGCTAATCTCATTACCCCACGCAATCCCTGTTTGCCATGGTCATGTACCCACAGAGCAATCCTTGCCCTCTCCTGGTAAGGAGCTCGGTCCCCAACTGGATTGATGGAAAACAAGCCTGGCTGTTTTCTTCCTCACCTGCTCCCCGTACCCACCCCCAGCCTTCCCGCCTCACCTCAGCAGCTGAAGGGGCCGCAAGACCACGATGAAGTAGAATGGCTCCATGTCAAACGCCAGTGCCATGAGCCCCAAAAACGCAAACAGGGTGACTGAGAAGTCGAAGCTGGAAAGAAAAAAATAGTGATAAATCACTGCTCTTATTTTATTTTTAGTTAGATAACAGCAGAGAAGATAATAGTGTTAGATAACAGCAGAGAAGAGATACTTGGTGCTGCTCCAGCCTAACAAGATGCACAAGGCCGAGGGCAGAAGAACTGTAATAGCCTGCTGATGGCTTTGTCTACAGGCCTAAAACCTCACCTCAGAAGTCAAGTCTTTCTAACCCAACAATTTTCACCATCTCCCCCTCAAAACCAGCAGTGTGCACTTACAGATTCCAGCCTGAGGACAGGTACTCAACGGGCCCCAGTCCAGTGGTCTTCAGGAGCAGCTCCACACCATAGACTGTAAAACAAGACGACAGCCATGGACAGAAATAGGCAGCATCACAAGGAGGGCTTATGCAAAGGCTTGCCTTCAAAGATGCGTGGTGCTTTAAGTACAGGACTTCTGAAGATAGGTTTGACAGACCCCCACCCTTCCCCCTTATTCTCGAGGAGATGCCAAAGGGACACTTTCCCTTCAAATCAACACATTTTTCTGTATTTGTGGTGATTTCTCTCCAGAGCAGCCTACAAAACGCTTCGTTGGCTAACACGCTATGAATGTCGAGGCACAAGCTCCCGTAGGAAAGGCCAGAAAGTGGTGTAGGGAATTCAGTCCTGCCTGTTTATTTCCTTCTATCTCAGCGGAACATACCCACATCCCATAGCCTAGCCTTGGCCTGCAGGGAGAGATCCTTTCCAAGGAGAGCCATCTACTTTCACCCTCTGTCCTGGCAGCACCTTGTGGGCCTGCAGGTTAAAGAACACCATACCAACATTATGATGCCCTGTTTGTCACCCCAAAACCTTTCTTTCCAGGTTCCAAGGAGGGGGGTGGGGTGGGAGAGAAGCGAAGAGCAGAGCTGGATGACTACATCCTTGTTAATAGAAGCATTGCAGAGTGCCTCTGCCTTCAAACTTTTGTAGCAAGTGTTTTGAAGACTAATGGCCAGAGAAGCACTAGAGCTACCCAGCAGCCAAAGAAGAGGTTAGGAACCTCTCCTAGATTCTCAGAGAACCTCCCGCTGCAGTTTTAGACACTATTTTGATTCAGTGGAGCTATGTGTTGCTTCTCCTCTTGGAAAGAGACACTGGCAGGAGAGAATTTGCATCACTGAAGAGTTCTGTGGCAGTGCAATGAACCAGCACATGATGATGGAATTGCTTATACTTGGGCTGCAAAGGAAGCCTAAGGTACACGTTCATGGAGGCAACGACGTTCAGTTAGAGAACTCAGCTCGTCAGCTAGTTCATCTAGTCCCGTCAGCCTTCTCCTCAGCATGCCCCTGCACTCCAACAGGACTGCCTTGCTTCGTGTGGCAGAGCGCCAGCTCCCAGCAGCGATCAGATCCGAGCCGGTAACGCCTCCTGGAATAGCCAGGGCGGCGCAGAGCAACGCGAGCAGCTCCACGCAGAGCCAGCACCAGCCTGGAGGAGCTTATCGCTCTGCACGCTGCGCCCAACAAACGAGGCTCTTCTGCTCTCAGGGCTGAAACCAGCTTTAAGAGTAACCCAGCAGCTTCGGCAGAGAGTTGCACCAGGGGTGAGAGGCTCTCCGGGGTGCAGCGGCCGTGGAACAGTGCAGCAGTGTTCACACGGGTTTGGGTGGATGCTGACAACCCCTGTCAGGCCAGCATTGTTCTAGCTGGAGTCTGTACACCCGTGGTTAAGTTTTAAGCTCAAGCTGAAAGATCTTCTGGGAACAGAGCTATCTGTTCCCCTCTCAACTCCTTATGAAATGACACAGCTCTGTTGGGAGGCATCAGCTTACTTGTGAGGAAGACTATGTAGCTCCACGGGACGTTTCTGGAGAAGAAATTCCCTCCTGCAAAACACAACAAGAACTTTTTCTAGCCTTTCCTTTTTTTTTCCTTTTCCCCAGCACCATAGTCCAGAAACAAGTTGCAATGTTTCCTACCTTGCAGCATGAAGGTTTCAACAAGAATCCAAATTCCATTCACAGCCACCACAGTATCTGGAAAACAAAGTAAAAACCCATAGCAAAACCACTCCTGGACCAGAGGACATCCATTTCCTAGGCTAACAAAAAGAGCACGATATAGGACAAGTGGCAGGGTCAGTGTTTCTGATTCAACGAACAAACTGAACTCATAACTTGGGAGAGTCTTCTACCCTGACTTTTCCCAGGCCTTTAACAGATGAAGTATCTTTATCTTCAGAAGAAAAACAAAACTAAAATGAAAGTAAAACAAAGCAATGGTCTGAATCACGCTTAATCACTTTTACTCATAATTATCCTGCGTTCTGCCATGTTATCACCTGCGTATTTCAGCTTCCTCCTAGTTCTGGAACAAGATCTCGAGAACCGCTGGGTCCCCAACAGTACAGGACAAAGCCCTGTTGGCTTGGATCTAATGCTGCTCCCCAACATTCAAATCCTGAGAACTGAAGGTGCAGGACTTCTTTCCACTCAGATCTTACTCCACCCCACCCTCTTTAGTTTAGCATCCCCATTTACAAAAACCTTTCTCCTCCAACATTCCAAAAAACCCCAAATTACTGAGTAGGAACAGATCGTCTAGAACACAGCAAGTAGCACCACGAGGAAGCACTCTTCCTCTCAACAGAAGAGGAGCACAGAATCGTTCTCGCAGGCAGCACAGTTGCCAAGCAATCCCTCCAGCCACGAGGATCTTTGCACCCTCTCAAGTGCAAGCAGAAGGTGGTGGTTGACCGGCAAGGCAGTTCCTTACCCAGCATCCTTCAGCTGCAGGACAAAAACCTCCAGGCTTGTGAAAGCTAACCACCACCCTACCTAACGCAACAAGCTGACTCCTACTGAATCACACCCACAAGTGTGTTATGGAGCCTCTCCAGAAGGCTCAACCCAGCGAGAGCCGAGAGCCCAGGCTGCGGCAGTGGTCGGTACAAGCACGCGGTTCCCTCCCTTTCTGCCAAAACTCCACAATTTGTACGTGAGCCCTGGCTCAGAGCAAAGACCAGGCCCCACCACGCCAAGTCCTTGAGGGCTGGCAGGCACAGCACACCAGACCCATGTGGTCAAGGGAACCTAGCAGAGAGCTTGTTACTTCTACTTACACATGGTGTATTGGAACACACGGGACTTCACAAGGATGTTGATGCCTGCATGAAGGAAAGTACGACAAAACAAATGTTTACACGATCCTCCACACCTCACACACAGATTCCTGTCTTCTCCTTAGAGACATACCAATCCCCAGCACAGAAGCTAAACCGATTAGCAGATTATTAACTTTTACTTCTTGGGACCAAGTTCAAATTGCCTCTAGAATTTCAGCAGCAATGACCTCCCTGTCCTTAACCCCCAAGATGCCTTTTTTTTTTTTTCCTCTATGCACTAGTTCTGTGCTGTGGGCAGAGGTAAATGCAGTGGCTGAAGCACTGCCCGTGTTTGGAACAACACATATGCTGTCAAGGAGGGCTGAGTGCACGTCAGCAGAGATGTGTGGGACTCCTGTGGCAGCTATGTGTTTGGATCAAGGCAGCGTTAACTGTTTCCTACTAGCGTAAAACACTGACAAAGAATTGCAAACAAGTTCTTATTTCTGAATGGTTACATTCAGCCAGGAAACTTGGGACACGGGAGATAAATCACATTTGCAAGAGAGATGACACTGATGGGTATTTCAGACCTCTTCCCCCTCCCCGAGCAGCTCACTGGACCTCTGTGAGTGCTGCAATCACATCTTGGGACTAGGAAGCCTAGCAGCTTTTGTGAAAACACAAATCCCACTCCACAGGCACTGCTATGAGCTGCTGCCTGGGATATGGAGGAACTCCATAAACTCTAGTAGATTCAGCAATCAGAAATCCCCACCTAACCTCTGTGCTGAAAAAGCAATACAGCCCTTCACGACCTCAGGGTCTGGTTCGCTACAGAGCTTCTGCCAAGAAGTCTCTTATTTTAAGGAAGCCGGGTTTGGGTCAGAGCACAGGGAATATTTACATGACAGAAATCTTCCTTGGAGACTCTGAATACAAGGCTCTGGCCTTGGAGGCTCCGAATACACAGAGAGTGGGTTCGTAGGCTTTCCCTCAGCTGTTTACCAGGGACATAAGAGAAGGTCCCTTCAGAGGGCCCTGTCTTTGTCAAGAAATGCTCTTCCTGTTAGCTGAACACATGCTGTCACGAAAACACAGGCTGTTACCTTTAAAAATAAGGAAAGCTGTCCGTGGAAGGTCATCAAACCAGTGCTCACGGTTCCGTTTGGCCTGGAAGCGGAACGGCCGCAGTCAGAAGTAGCCAACGCTACACCCACGCCAAGAACGGGCAGTGATGGAGACCCGCTTTATCCCCATGATGGAGACCCGCTTTATCCCTATGATCTGCTGCTTTTGGGTTGCCTTTGTTTCTTACCCACCTTCTCGTTAATCACCGGCCTCCTTCGCTCTCCCTCCCACACACACTTCCCCTCTTCTCTACCGAATAAATACTTACCTTCCATTTTAAGCCAACAACTTCATAGAAATTGTAAAAATCCTTTAGACTGCAAAACAGAAAGAAGCATCTGATCAGAGCCTTGGAGTTGATTAGATCCTTAATTGTCCTTGTCAGGCATCATCAGCAGAGAGTCCCTGGAAGTTATTAACTCCTGATTAGAACTGCAACCACCGCTGATGTAACTCAACACTGAACTCTTCCTCGTCGGGCCAAAGGTTGCTGACTAACAATAGCCAGAACACGGTGCAAAGCCTACCTTCCTTCTGTAACACTACAGCCCTCGGAGGAACCTCTGACTCTACTGAACTCCAGAATTTCACCACTGAGAGGAAAGACCTGAGGCCTAGATCGCAAACTGCAAGGGACAGAGATTCTTCATGAAGAAGACGGTCGTAATTACTCACACAGTCCTTTTCTAACACCTTTGTACGTTCGCTTTTCAAGGCAACAGTCAAACTTGAAAAATGACACGAAAGCAAAGAAACTCATAAAACATGAGTGCCTGCCTAGGTGCTCAGGGTCAGGCTCGTAACAGCTTTAGGCGTCTGAAAGCGAGGATGCTGAACTTTTCAGACTCTTACTGGTGTCATCAGGGGCCTAAAAATCTCAGTCTTTCTCCCTATGCCATTTTCAACACTTCTCTGGGGCACTTGACTTCAAGGAGAAGCATTGGCACCTGTTTCATGGGAGAAAGACTCACTCCGTGGCTGTCTGTGGCCAGAACAAAGCAAAAGGAAGAGAAGGTCCCCTGCTCTAATTCCCTCTACTTCCATGCTGGCTGGAGTTAGATGCACCCACCCACCAGAATGGTAATTCTCTGCCTCATAACACAGAGGATGAGAGTCCTGAAAGCACCAGCAGAATCAGATTTTAATTAACAAAACCCTGGGGGACACAGCCAGCTGCTGGAAAAAAAACCAAAAACTTGTTAAGCTGCGAGGCTGCCCGGTGTGAAAAAGCGCTCCGTGCAGGCTCTAGTGCCCTTCCTCAATTTCTCGCTCCTCTGTTCTGGCAGGGGAGGTGGGAACCGGGCTGCCTGGTGACTGCCAGCAGAGCGCTGTATCCACAAGAGGGCACGCAGGAACTCCATCACCTCCGATGAAAACCCTCCACTCTCAGGGTTACTCACCTCTCCAAGCTCCCTGCTTCCCGGACAAATCCTTTCAACCCTGTAACTCTATTCCCACATCTCAGACAATGTTCATTCCACAAACCCAGCCATCCTCTCCGAAGTACAGCCTAGCTTCAGAGAGAGAAGCAACCTCCCTGCTCTGGGTGCAGCAGTAAGACCATCCTACCTGACTAAAGGAGTATTGCTTTGATTCAGTGCTTTGAAAGTGAGATATCGCTCTCTGGCACACATCCGAGGCTTGTAAAACCGCAACAGCCCTTCAAAGTGCTTGAAGGAAATTCCAGACGGCCTCTAGAAACAAGGGAATGTTGTCATAAGCAGCGACATCAGGCAGAAGCACATAGAGGCTAGTGCATTTAATTCTCACTCTGGATTTGTTTTAAGCAGGATTTCTACATTACTGTAAGATGCCATTATAACTAAGCCCCCAAAGTACCCTAAGCTATTACTTTAACATGCTGAGCTTATCCCAGAGCACAGAGATCAGAAAACTCTCCTGGCAATCGGTCCCTCCAGCAAATGCAGAGCTGTTCCCTGTTGCCCTATCGTGTGAAAATTGTCCAACCAGACACCCCAAGCAACAGAGTTCAACCACTTTTCTTGGGAAATTAGTAGACAGCCTAACAGATCCCATTACTGGCACTTTTTAAAGACTATGAGTACATGCCCTAAACAGGAACTAATCTACTAGAAGTGGGTTAGTTATTTTGGGGCCTTATTTCTCTTGCTGCTCCACAAGTTAAGCAAGAAAGCAACCCTCTCCCCCAAGTGCTCTGTCCCTGTAAAGAGTTGTTTGTAGGTGAATTACTTCTCTTTCTGCACCATTTACTCATGCAGTACCTAGCAACCGTAGTGTATCCCCACTTGTATGACCCACCCCTCCTCTAAGTACTGGTGCTTGAGAAGCAAGTCCTAAAGCGACCCACACTGAATCAGAGAGAAATCAACGATCACACAACACTCCAGAACAAATGTCACTCATTTTATCAAGACACTTTCACAGTCTCACACGGGGCTGAAATTCAGACCACTTTGGTTTTTCTCCAGAAACAGAAATGAACAAGTTACCCGAACGAAAAAAACCAGTAGCCCTTGGTGAGTACAATTACGTCAACAGACATAAATCATCTTTTTTGGAACATGCTCTTTAAATGTACCGGACCTTACAACACTGCTGACCTTCCCTCCTGCCGCACCCCAGGCTGTCCCCAGCCTCCCTGCAGGGCCCTGTACCTGTCTGGTGATCAGCAAGCGGTAGGCATGCTGTATGGCCGTGCGCTTGTGCAGCAGCAAGGACTTAAACTTCCTCTTCTCGATGTCATTGAAAGTGTCAAACACCACAGCCAGAAGCTGCAGAGAGAAGGCAGGAGAGAAAGTCATGTTTTGATGCTTACACTCTGCAGCTAGACCTGAGCCAGTGCTTCTTGAACAGGCAGGAACATCCAGTCTGGAGAGGCAAGGAGAGGCCTTGCCTGCAGGAGGAATTTACTAAGTGCTACGCTGACCGAGGCAGAATGGTGTCAGCGAGGGCCCGCTGGCCATAAGGGATCCCAAAAGGGATCACCAAGCACACTGCACACACACTGATCCACTTTTTGGAGGAGGTCCAGATGTTTCTGGCTAATGGTTTTAAGAGCTAAGGCTCAACCCCACACATGCCAACAGAAAACAGTATCAAAAGGTTTGTTAAAATGCCCTAATCTCTTCCTGGAAAGCAAGTTTTGAGCGCTGCTCTCTGGACTCCCCCTTCCATGGGAGCTTTGGCAAACACATGTCAAAGCTAACCCTCCATCTAGGACAACAGCAGTGAAACCCAAGCCCACTACAAGCACCAAATCACGCCCCTCGGGTCGCAGAATTCCTCAGCTCCTTTGGCAAGCCCTGTTTCACCACTCACATCCTCACTTGAGCTGGTCTTGGCCCTGCCCGAGACGCTGCAAGAAGCGGAGCCAGCACAGCGGCCATGCTCTCACACTGCAGTTACCATCACTCAAGTCCCTGCCATACTTAGTAATTCCATCCCCTTCGAAGTGATTTACAAAGTATTTCAGGCAAGCCCAGATAATAAAATACCATTTTATGATAAATAATTAAGACAGAAAAGGACAATAAATTTCATGCAACTGAGTATGTCACTCCAAGCATGATATTAATGTGAGAGAAGTTGAAAGATACTTGTATCATTCTGTTTTCAGTGATTTAGTTCAATTCCTTGTGGTTAAACATTAAAAGAGTCCCATCTGTAGCAAAGCTGCCATTTCTAGAAGCATCCTGCCCAAGGGTCTCAGACTGTAACAGAGCACTCTTGGGAACGGGGATGACTCTGCTGGGCAATGAGCTCCAAAGTCAGGCAGAGAGAAGTCAAGTGCTTCCTCAGGGGGACTCACCAAGTTCATGATGAAGTACAGCTCAATGGAGAGATACACTATGAAGAAGACACAGGACCAGGGGTTCCGGGCATAAGATGGCATCATCACATCAGGGAAACTGCACCCGAAAGAGACACAAGTTCAAGCACCAAATAGCTCACGCCACACTTCTCGCTACAAAGGCGGAGGCACAGGACACACACGTGTGTCTGTGTAAACCCACATCCACAGACCCGCACATTTTGGCAAAACACGCGGCTGCTCACGACACCGAAGTTCGTGCCTGGGAACGAGCAGCAACAACATGGAGGCATGATGGAAAAAAAAAAAAAAAGGGGGGAAGAAAATCCTTGCACATCCTTGAAAACCAAACGGGCAAAGGGGATTTGTAACGTGGCTAAGGGTCGTGCTTTGATACCTAGCAAGGACAGCAACACAGCCTTGGCGTAAGAGTGTTACAACCTGAGATTTATTCTGTCCTTTGCTAATTTCCTAATCCTCAGAGCTCTCCCTGACAGCAGATCAATATTTACCCACTGTGGTTATCCCCCTTTCCTAGCAGATAGGTGAACCGAAGCGGAGGAATAGGAAGTTACTTCACAACAGCAAACTGTCAACTGACAAAGGAGCACAAACAGAAAGTTTCCTTTCTTGGACCAAGGCCTAATAAAGCTGTTTCCCCCCTTATTGCCCTCACAGTGATGAAGTGGTTTGAGTGGCTTAGAGATAACTCTACATCTGAGGTCACAGTGTCCTAAAACAAAATGAAATACCAGTTTTTCCCATGCAGGCTGACCCAGGAAATCTCTCTCTTATGCCGAAGAAAGGGGTCACATTTGGAGACAGAGCATTTCTGCAAAGAAACTCTTGGCTCTGCTAGACTTCTTTGGGACAAAGGGAAAGACCGAGCTAGAAAAGCATGAACTTACTTTGAAGTGGTCAAAAGCACGAAGAGATTCACCAGGCTGTTCTCTAAGGTACTGAAGTACTGAAAGAGAAAACTCCCATGACAAAATGCCACCAGAATTTCACAGTGACACTTCATTTGAAAAAAAACCCCACAACTCAACCCAACCCACCCTCCTTCCCCCAGGGAAAGGGTACTTCAGCACTGGTCCTTTTTAAAGCTCCCCAAGAGATGGCATGGGAAGAGTTTCAACACTTAAAAGCTGACCTACACTCCCAGCAAGCTACAGGCTCAGTGGGAACTAGCGGCTGCTCGGCTCTGTCAGCCACGGTCGGAGGCAGCCGAGGTTTCACCCGGACACCTTCCTCCCCTGGGGAGAGCGGCAGGCGGCTCGTTTGACCGAATTAAGACACCAAGAACAAGGAACAACTACGGGAATGTTCCCTTTGGGACATCCTGCCTTTGAGGAAGTCCTCTGCAGTCTTCCTTCCCAGCTTGGGGTAAACCACAAGAACCCTGCCAAGCAGCCTCTGACCAGCCAGCACCTGGCCTCCTGGGCCACCACACAGGAATAAGCTGTCTACACAGTAATGTTTGATTCTTAGGCTGGTCAAAATGGGACTCCAGCTTCACTTGAAAGAATCAGAGATACTCACCGGATCCGAGTGGTTAGGAGAAAACAGGTAAAAACCTAGAGAAGCAGCAGAGAAGGTAGAGGAGGAGAGAAGAAATGGGGAAAGAACAAACAAAAATAAAGTTGTTGAATGATAAGCAGCAGAGTGGTGGGTCTCTGTTGCCAAAGAGAAGGTCACACTAAGACTAAGCCCCCTCTGACACCATGAAGAGGAGAGTATCTGGAAGGCCTCCTCCGTACTTTATTGCCAATACATGCCATTGGCATTTCACCGCTCCTTTCGGCAAATGAACTTTCTGAGGATGGTCTGAGGGTAGCAAGTACACTACAGACACAGGCACTTGTGGGAGTTTAGACTAGGAAACCACAAACACCCACACCACAGACTATCCTCTGGAAGGGGTTAAAAGGACCTTTGTCTCCAAATCAAATGCCCAGCTTCCAGATTTTTGTCATCTTTAATTCTGCTTTCCAGATGAGTGCGGATGAAATGGGATAAACGGAAGATCCTGGCAGGACTCTGAGTCTGATCAGCTTTACATTCACCCAGGCTGTTTGTGTTGCTTTCAGACAATAACTGGTTAAGAGCACCACTTCACCTTCCGTAAATACAACTCACCCAGGATGGCAAAAATCACCATGAAGAAAAGCAGGAGGAGAAGAATGTCAATAAACGGTGGGAGGGACTGGAAGATCTGTCGCAGGTTTCTGAAAAACAAGAAAACGTTAAACTAACACTTACATGTTTTCTCCTCCGGGTTGGCAGGGAAACAGAAAAACAACACCACACCATACTTGAGGACTTTCTTCCCACTCTCTCCAAGGATTAAAAGTAGAAAGCTATGTAAATTAAGATTGTTTCCAAGCTACCTAGCTGTCCTTTGCAGTCAGCTCTCAGATACTGCAGACAATACTAATGTCACCCTGTCAGCTCTCCTTCTCCAGACTGAAAACTAGCTCTGTGATTCATGGTGCAGTTTACAGGCAAACCTAGGAGACAGCAACACTGCTGCCGTGTTCATGTGTTGTGCTTTCTGAGGCAGTTTATACAGCTGAGGACAGCACACATAAGCACTCTGTACTGTGAGCACATCCAGAGCTACCGCCTATGAAACTTCCCTACACAGGCAAGACACTGGGTAACTTCAGCTGCAATTACAGCAGATCTCTGAGATCCGAAATGCCCACGAAACACACTCAGTGCCCTGAGACGCCTGCAGGATCAGAGCGCTTCTCCTCCACCCCAGTCCCCGGCAGGGCAGCAGCAAGCCCCGCCAGCCGAACCACTCGCCTTCTGACGGCCCCACAGTAGCGGCAGTCCACCAGGAAGATGCAGCGCAGAGCTCTCGTTATCCGAACGTGCGAGGTTTGCCGCACCAACACCACGATGGCCTCTATGAACTGCACAAACAGCACGCAGGTCTGCCAAAAAGAAAAAAAAAAAAAAAAAGAAAGAGGTTTAGTGAGAGGCACAGCTGCAGGCTCCTGTTGGGAAGGGCAAAGCTCTCACTGACCACCCGTTTATTGGGACACACTAAGCATGGGAGGTGTCTCTGAGAGCTCGGAGATCTCACGTGAATCATTTGGCAGCTGGGACACACGGCTAAGTCATCCCTGCTACAGTACAGGCCGGTATTTAATCTGGTTCTTTGTTTCCTGAAGATGCTGAAGGAGAAACACTGACCATCAGACAGACAACTTACCTTCACCATAGTCCTTTTGTGCCTGATAAAGGTTTGGAAGCCCAGCCACCTCATCTTCATCGAGAGTTCAAAGACTACCACAATTAACGCAAACAGCTCCAGGGTTGCATGGACCTGTCAGAATACAGCAAAGCTTAAACCAGCGCTTCTGATGACCACAGCAGCACATCAGAGGCCACACTTCTGCCCTTCCTTTGCCAAGGAGCACATGGGTTTGACAACAGCCTAAGCACAGCTCTGTGTCACGCAGGAAAACCCGAGGCCACTCTTAAAAGCTAGCACAGCACTTTTTCCAAAGTTTCTATACTTATTGCTTTGTGCTTTTATTAAAGCCTGGACAATTTTCCTCTAATCAGTATCAGCCCAGAATTTACTGACATCCACATCTCTTTTGGACTTGAATCACACATCCAAAAAAATTTATTGATGTATTTGAAAAAGGGCAAGACATCAGCAACTTGAGCAGAAACACTCAAATCAAAAGACTGAGACTGTAATTTTTTTTAGTGAAATGCAGGAAGGAGAGCTGCCGGGCACAGAGAATTTACACCAAGAAGGGTCTTCTCTTGAACTAGACATTCTGGACAACCACATCAGGGTCCTGATCAAGCTCTGGAACAGAACACAGTTTTTGGCAGTGCTGAAGGACTTCTCCTCTGTTGGAACATGCAAAATGCACCACAAAGTAGATGATAGCATTTTCTTGCAACCTCGGCTTTAGTCACAGCTCAAAACCCAAACAGAGTTCTGCAGCCGACTCACTTTGACCCCAGTGTTGTGAAGGCTGTTCTACACCCCGGCATAGTCCCAGGGTGCCACCAACAGCTCCAAAAGCAGATGTAGACTCTCCCACCAGCAACAGCAGCCCCCAGCATTGTACCTGTCAGAGGCACCTCATGAAGCGGCTGTGGACTGACCACAGTACACACCAGTTTGGGTATCCCTTCTCTCAACCCCCATTTCGTGAAGGTTAGGCATAAAACTGCAAGTCACTCACACACACACGCATATTAACAAGAGTCTTCACAACACTGGGAGGAGAGGACAGCAGAAGGTTTAGCAACCTGTCCCAGGCTGAGACCTGTTTGTGTTCTAGGAACAGTGGTGGTGCTGGGGTAACAGCACCAAGCCCGACAATGACTTTAAAACCATCCCATCAAAGCACAAAGATTTTTGAGCTCCCTCAAGAAAAAGCAAAACCCACACATTTCTCTAACAGTTACAAAATTTAAGAACTTCACAAATTGATAATGTGAAATAAGCGTCACCTTCCCTGTGGTCTATGCACATCAGGTGAAAAAAGGATGTTGTGCCAGTTGGCGTATCTGCTGTCAACCAACTTACAGAACAAGCCAGGTGGTTTTCTCCTCCTACTGCTATCTTCTTCCTCTAGGTTTAGCCTTCTTTTTCCCTCTTCCCCACCACTGCAAAACAAGCAGACTTCTTCACTTCGCCCCGAAGTACTTACAAAGATGCCAAGACGGAGCATAGGAACAGCTGGCGCCTCGCAGAGAGACAGCAACAGGAGAAGCAGCGCTGTGCTCAGCTCCATTAGGTAGAAAAGGTGATTGTGTGCAAAGAGGTAGGCAGCAAGTGCTTTGGCATTTTTGGGGTGAGTAAAGAACTTATCATTATTTTCTCCTTCCTAGGGCAGCAGAAATAAAGAAGAGAACAGCATTAGTGACTCTCGCTACTGCAACAGAGCTTTCCACACAAAGAACACAGATTTTTATAAGGATTAGATACAATTCCCAACAGACTATTCCCACTTTACTGCCTGACACTGATCTGTTTATTGAGGAACGAACTCTACACACACAGGACATCCCCTTCTGTGCAGAAGCATATTTCAGTAATGAAACTCATTCATAGGAAAGAAACTCACAAACTCCTGCTACAGAAACCCTTGAGCCTTTTCAAAAGGAGGAAGAGTGCTGGAAGAGTTTAAAAAGGTAGGCAAAGAACCTTTAGTCAACGTCCCAACATAAACACAGCGCTTCATTTACTTGCAACCACTTCCACATGTTTACAGACTTATTTGATTAAACTTCTCCAGGACAGAACACGAAAACACACAGATAAGCGCCAGGGCACCTGGCCGGCAGTTGCTCTTCCTTATCGTGGCCTTACAAAATGTCTGGGAGAAAACACTGGAGCACACGCAGCGTTTTCTGCTTCAGGAATGTCAGAAGACAGACTCCATGAAAAATTAACAAGTCTCTACGCTGATTTGTCATTCCCTCTTAACTAGAAAGCTTAATTAACATTAAAAGGTCAGATACTCCATCTTAACAGTTTGCCTACAACCGATTCTTAAACAGCTACATCGTTACTATTTCTACCTCTAGGATGAAACTTAGTTTGGGCAGAACTTAGAGGTTTTTCATGCAGAACCACCCAACAGCTTCTTCTCTTTCTTGAGTCATTGGTTTAAGCAAGGGAGCCTTTGTTACTCACAGGAAACTTGCTGCCTCTTGGAAACTGCCATAAGAGACCATTTTCCCCCAGCTGGGACACATAGCTGCACAAGAAGTTGTTTGCTGGGTTTTTTCCTGAATTAACGTATTTCCAGGTAAGCAATTACTGTCAGGACAGTAAGCTACTACTATCAAAGTGGAATAACTGTGATTGCAAACGGATAACAAGGTCAGGAAACAGGATCTCCTTTAAGAAGTGAAGCATTCTCGAGACTAATTCAGAAGAGGGTTTCGAATGTTTCTCATTTACTCATCTCACAGGCAAGCTCGCGTTCTGTTTGAGAACAAACAGCCGGGTCAGGGAGCCAGCCTGCGAGCAGGACAAAGCCCAGCAGCAAGCTCCATCAACGCCAGCGCCCCCCCCTCCTCCGACTCGAGGAGCGCGCGAGCTCGGCTCAGCAGGGCATTCTGATTCACGCCTGACAAAACACACTTGCAGAATGAAAAACAGTCTAAATTCTGCCTCTTGGAAGCCAAGCAATTCACAACGTTGCTGGACAGCAAAGTCCTCTTGCTCAGATAAGACACTCTTGCCTGCAGCTACTGGTTCAAATAAACAATCTGCATGCTCTTTAAGTGACGTCTACTTCATTCCAAGGACATTGTCATCATGAACATTGGTCAAGGCAGCAGCAAGGATCATCTGCATCTGAAGGGCCAAGCCTGCTGTGTACATTGCCATCAGACACTGCAGCAGCTCAATGACCCTTTGCAGAGCATCTCCAATAATCATGAGCTTAAACAAAAGCCCGGGAGGGGCTGGAGCTACTGTTATATTGTCAGGGCTGCTCTAGCATACGACGAAGCTGAAGTATTACCAAGGGGCCAAGCCTACCCAGTTTTAAAATGCCAGAGAAGCAATATTTCTCAGTCCCACGGGGTAGGAGCAGGGAGGAATAAGTGGTTTCAAGCCACCTTGCAGTGGCTTAAGCAAAAAACCTAACTGGGTCCGAGGCATCTCAAGCTGCAATGCAGAGCCTTTGAAAGGGAACAAAGAGAAGGAAGGAGGAAGGACAGTAAGGGAACCAGCAACAATTTCAGACTGGACAGCTCTGGGAGAAGCTCAGTTTTGGTAGCTAATTCATCACACCACACTGTACAGCAATCCTAAAAATATTACACCTTTGTTGAAGTAATGATGGTGTTTGCTGTAACCGGAGCATGGGTGGGATTTATTTGTTTGTTTGTGGTTGTTGTTTGTTCCTTTTTAAATACCATAGATTTCAATCCTGGGCTGATCCTAATCTCAGCATGCTTTTTCCCGTAGAAACCAAGACCTCTAGCTTCTCTTGTGTCTTACATGACCTGCAGGGCTTGACTGGTGCCAAACAAACAACCCAGGGCCACCCACCAAATCTGTGGCCAAGGCAGGATTAAGACCTGCACTTCCAGAACACAAGTTACGGAAATCTCCATGGCAAGGTGGCAGAGCTGAACATGTGATGAATCCCTCAACTACAACAGTCCTTGACGCTGGGAGAGATGGGAGAGGATGGGTAGCTTGGTCAGTTGCTCCCAAATGAGTTGCCAGAGCCTATCTGAAGGCGCTTCCAGCATCGCCCCACTCTTCAAGCAGATTCCTTTGCAAAGCACCAAAATTTTAACCTCAAAACAGAAGCTCTTCGTTCCTTAAAATCAAGAACTACCGCAGTTTCACACAACACAGCAAACGCCAGGGCTCACCTGGAGGTAGATTGCTGCCTCTTGGTAGTTCATTTCCCAGTTGTGCCGGGCAGAGCTCTGCTGCGCGCAGCAGTCCCCCGCAGCAGGGCTGGATGCATCGTTAATAATGTCGTAGCTACCTCCATCTGCATCAGTACAATAAAAGAAAAATTGATTCACAATTAGGCAAGCTGAGATTGATCAGGAGGCATGAAAACAAGCCAGGCACTGGGACCAGAGACAAGCACCAAGAGGTGACAGAGTACCCAGGAAACTGGCAGCTTGTACACAGACAAATTGACTCTTCCCGTGCAGGAGCTTTTAAGAGACGCACTCGAACTCAGCATTTCAACATGGGAATGCTCCCAGAAGATCATCAAAAGAGACAGCATCCTATTTAACACAATAATCAGGTCTCCCAGCTCAGGAGATCTGTGCTGTCACGTTTGTAGCGTACTATCAGCAGTCATAAACCATAAACAGGCAGCTAACAGCTAGAAGTCTCCGAGGATGTCCAACCCACAAAATAAAAGCGGGCTTGCTAAAGAACACTGCCTTTTCACATTTATTGGTAGGAGAGAACGCAGAAGAATGGAGTACAGGCCTACCACAGGTAAGGGAAACCAGGCCGAGTACAGAAGCTGTAGAGTACACTAATAGCAGCAGTCAGTATTTTTAGTAGAAAGCCTCCTTTTTCAGAGTCATTAAACAAGGCATCTTTGCAACACTCCATTTTTGATGCGTGTAAGTACCAACACCCCTCTGATGAAAACAAACAGCAACATTAATTTTCCATTCACATTCCATGGATCGATTTTGAGACCTCTAAGAGCGTGTCTGTCTCACCAGCAAAGCACTATAAAACAATGTTTACTGAACATCTGTACTAGATTTCATAACTAAAGATTGCATTTAAAAAAATGCAGTTCAATTGCAAAAAAGCAACTCCCAGGCACAGCTACACACACATAGTGCCCTTCCCATGGGAGAGCTACACAGGGCACACATATCAAGTCCGTAATACTTGCCATTTTTTGCATTCTGCAGCCTCAGAGCTATTAAGACACATGAAAAACATGCATGATGAGAGTTATTTTTCAAAAAGGGAATATCACTTGGTTTCTTCTTCTGGGACTGGGATTTTTATTTTGCACCTTTGACAAAGAATACTGAGCAGAGGTCTGCTCGGGGCCACACATGAAACCTGTGGTGGACCTGGCCACGCACTCAGTTCTCCAGATTTTCAGCCATTACTCAAACCACATGGTTGTTCTTGCTCTCAGCAGAGACTTCCCTCCTCCAGCGCCTCATGTTCCTAGGGAGGGTACATGTAAAATTGATCTTGTTGGTGCAAAAGTGCTGATTTCTCCCTTTTTATGAGCACAGAAGCTGTGATGCAGTAGCTTACCAGAAGTTATCGGAGAGTGGGAAAAAATCACAGTGAGGTTCTCTTCCTCTCTCATGACAGCATGCTGAAGATTTGCTGCATCTTTTTGCTATGACAAAATAATCCTCATTGAATCACTGATTCAGTCTTTCTAGAACACCCTCCGGAGTGGGGAGAGAGTCCCTGCCAAAAACTGTACCCATCGAGAGAAACCGCACCGCGTGCTCCTGTCAGAGGCAGGAACCCTTCACCAATGCGGAGCCACAGCTGCCTTTTCCACCCTCAGACCAAATTAAGATAACATTTCTCTGGGACTTGCGAAGACTTTCCAGATTGCACAGTCAGATTGCTGAGGATCCTGCAGCGTTTAAGCCTATTTCTCTTCCTTGCTTCCCCCACACCCTTAAAATAGCACTCAAAATCTGGATGAATGTTTGAACGAGGCTGATTCCTCCCCCCCACACCCCTTTTACACCGTGAACGAGCACAGTCCTTGAAAAAAACTGAATGACAGAGATTTTATTTACCCACAGAACTGGACGGCAGTCTTCTGGGTTTGTTTGCCTTTTAATTAAAAGATGACAGCAATATGCAAAAAATCAGAAGCTTTTTATTGTGAACTCTAAAAAGTTCTTAAACGTTATGATTTACGAAGCTTTTACTATATCTATGTCTCAGAGACAGACGCCCTCAAACTGCAGCCTGAGAGCAAAAGCCTTTTTGCATTTAATGCTGAAGAGAGCTGCAGAAGGAGCACATCTTCATCAGAACGTGGGCTCGCTGCTGAGGATCTTTACTGCCCAGCAGACAAGTATTTTCCAATCCTCATTCCCACCCTAACAGATCGCCTGCTGCCAGGGCGAAGCACACCGCAGCCCCGTCCTGCCTGCCTTCCCTCCCCGGGGCACGACGCTGGGCCACAGGGGAGGCAGAGCACAGGGTGGCCTCCCTCCTCAAAGACCTCAAGCACTACCACAGACATGCATGGAGCTGTCAAACGCCGCAGGCAAGCGACTGGTACGTCGGAACAGAGAGCGCAACCTCTTCTTATCACACGTGACCTGCTGTCTGAGGATGCCCAGAGCCGTAAGTGCCACCCACGATGTTCCCTGGACAGCTCTACAGCACGTCACCCACATCTGGTGGCTGGGGTGAGGCTGCAGGATGCCTCGCTCACACCAGCAACGAGTGTGAAGGTGGTTAACGGGAGGTGGAGTTTCAGGCCTTTCCAGAACTCCCCTTCAAAACCCAGCAAGTGTTCAGAGAAAATCCAACTGTGATTCATCTTACACAGTTCAGGGGGAAATGGAAAAGCACAGAATGAACACCTTGGCCGCTCTAGCTCTTTTGGGGAAGCGGGACATATCAAGCAGGTTGCTTACAACGTCACCACGTTATTGGAGCCTTACAGTATACACGAAATTTAAGAACATCAAAACACACCCTGGTCAAATCAGCAAAGGTTTGCAGCGTTAAACAAAGCACCGGAACACTGTACCCCTACCAAAAGGTGCCAAAACTACCTTTAACCCTGACATAGTTCTTTCATAAAGACCACCCTCTCTTTGGAAAGGATCAACGCTGGGCAGTGACACACCACAGCACAAACCCAGGACCCCTCCCTGCATTTCACCCAGAGGACTCGCAGCTGAAACAGAAGAGCTGTCCCAGGGAGATCAAGGTTGCGAATACAAAACAGCACTCGAAGATGCAGATCAGAAAGAAAAAAATAACTCTAGAAACCAAGATGTTTTCCTCCTGTCTAAACCAGAGATCATCTTGCTGGGCACAGGCAACAGAACAAGCACTGGTGAAGTGTTCCGGTGGGGAGCTGCATTTTGTGGATCAGCTCCTTCCCCACCAGGTACCAGAAGGTTGATCTTAGCATCCCTGAGGCAACGGCATCATCTGGGTCATAAATAATAATAAAAATAATAATAAATTTGAAAAGCAACCCTCTGACTGTTTGTTTGGCAGCCCTCCAGCTAGCTAATTTCCTCAGCTGCTCCCACGATAACAATGACACAGACTAATGCAACCTCCGCTCGTGCTGCAGAACGTCCCCAGCGGCGTTTACCATCAGTATGGAGCTCAATGAGATAGGAGGATCTCTCCACAGGACTCCCGGCATCCTCCAAGGAGATGGCAGGCAGCTCTCTCCACCGCATGGCAGCCGCTGCGCTGGGAAGCGTTCGGAGTCGGGGAGAGGGAGGCGAGTCAGAGCCGAAGTTCCTCCCTCCCTCCCCTCCGAAAGCCGAGCCTCAGTTTTGTAGCTTCCTCAAGGGAAAGCTACGCACAGAAGGTTTTCCTCTGCTCTCCGCAGAACCAAATGTTTTCTCCCCTCCCCTCTGAGTAAGGTGGCTCAGACTTGAGTTAAATCATTTCCCTATCGCTGTCTTAGCGGCAGGATGTTTCTAAGTGCAAGTTGTTGGAAGGCTTAGCTGCGGGACAACGAGCCTTTAAGCATGAGCATGGTGGTAAAGCAAGGCTTCGTGTGCCACGCTCTGTTATTCTGGCATAGAGCAGAATTTGCTCACCAGCAAACATGAACAACTGATGGGAAAGGAGTCCAAGTGCTGACTAGTCACAGCAAGGAGTCTTCACCCCCACCCCCAGCAAAAAAAGAAAACAGATACTTGTGAAGTTCACGGTACAAGGGGCATGACAAAGTAAACAAACCGAGCTGTTCACAGATGGCAAAGCTTCCTTCCACACTTGTGTAACTTATCCCAGACGTTCCCTGAAAAGGGAGAGAGGGAGAGGAAAAAAAAGAAAAGAGAAAAAAAGAAAAAGCAAAACCAGCTGGCTGCTTACACAAGGCATCCGGAACGATACTGCCGGGACTCCAACATTTCCATTCAGTGCAGCAGAGCATGCTCCTGTGTAAATAGTTTCCATATGTCATCATTACAATAAAAACCAAAAAAACAAAAAGGAAAGAAAGAGAAGGAGCATAAACTTTCCCGAGCCCAAACCTCTCCCTTTGCAAAACAAATTCCCTGCTTAGGGGAAGGAAAAACTCTCCACTGGCTGAGAGAGCAAACAAACTCCTCTCACTCGGAGGAGCTCATGCAGCCACTGGGGATCTCGAGGGCAGAGCCAAGAGGGGAAAAAGGGACAGAAAACATTCACAGGAACCAGGGAGAAATCACCCTTCCCAGCCAGGCTATTTTATGTCAAACTGGGCAATTTGGACTTCCATTGTTTGATCCTTTGTTTTAATAAATTATAATAATTTTAAAAATCCAGCAAACTAGTAACCTCCTACAAATTGAAAGAGTTATAAACGAACTCTACAGGGTAGCTCTTACATTTGCCTCAGAGCTCCCCCAGTCTGGCTCTCATTAGCCTGTTCGCCAGATGTTCTGCTTTCTAGATAGCACACACTTTTCGTGGCGTTACACTGAAACAGGCTGAGATGCCTCTAATTAGCTCCTTGACTGACTCCAAAGCCATGTGCCTTAACCAAACCTTACCAGCTCTCTCCTAAAAGGTTGAGGAACGTCTGGATGGAGTTGCTAGTTGCCATCCTGTCCGGATAACGCTATTTTAGCGAGTATATCTGTGACGACAGAACTCTGCTAACTGCGTGGAAGGCGGGGCAAGCGACATAACTCAGCTAAAATATTCTTATAGTGAATTCTGTCATTCATACTGTTTACACATCACACGTGTAGTCAATGTAAGACCAATATGTAAGTTACTCATCTAATGAGTTGCATGTGCACGTAATATTCCTTTTGATAGGCGAAAAAAGAAACGCCAAGGACATATGACTTTGGAGACGGGACACACCTTCATTCACATTGCCTTACAAGGTTCCTGCAAGTGGATGCACCAAATAGAGCAGCAAGAGAGAAAAGCAAGGCATTACCTCCTGCAGTCGGGAAAGGTCGAGCTGACCAGGGCACGTGCTCCGGGCAGCCCCAGGAGCCGTCTTGGACAAGCGGAGACAGGCCAGCTGGCAAAACACTCTGCAGTGCACCAGCCACCGGGCCACAGAGGAGGAGGAGAGGGAAAGAGGAGGCTAAATTGTCAGTTAACCATCAGGTGCCTTCTTCATTAAATTGAGCTGGTACCAACTTTGTCCTTTCTTTCCTTCTTGCAACCTTGTCTGTTAGAACTGCTCTCGCATTCACCCTTCGCCTTACAGCCATTATTTCTTCTTTAGAAGAACCCTGTTAGGGAACACACTTGCCAGCACCTGTTTTTTCATGGGAGCAGTGTCTTTTTCTATTGGAGCTGGACACACTTCCAGCAGTGCAGGCTGTCCGAGGCAAACGTGACCTCCTGGAGTCGAGCAAACGTCTTACAAGTCTGCTGCAAGAGTCCACGCAGACGTGCAACCCGCCCTTTCCAGCACGAGGGTCTCACTGGGAGGCTCTAACCCCTTTGCAGGCAGGGAAAAGGGCACAAAGCAGTCTGTGATTTACTCAGTTGCAGGCCCTTATCGCAATGACTGCTGCACCATTTAACCAGAGCTGTTTCTTTCCAGGCTTTGCTGCATTCTTCGCTGCCACACCACCTCTGTTTCTTATATCACCCATCTTGACTGTATTTGTATCCAGTCACCTAAACTCAGCTAGTCACAGAGCTCATGCTTTCGGTTTACAAGAAACATAACCAGGCATCCAGCACACTGAACACGAGCCCACGGAGGAAGGGAGATCCCAGGAGCACCAGAGCTGCCTGTGGGGTTCCTGGACCTCCTGACCTCACGTACAAGACCTGTCCCAGAGCAGGATCCTCATGCTGGCTAAAGCTGACTCTTGCTCCCTGAGGCTGGAGTGAGGAAGAACACAGTTGCAAAATGAGGATGGCATTTGCTTGTCAAAATCAACCAGAAACACCTCCCTCTCAGGGAAAGCCCTCATCAGCTGAACAGCATGGAGTGCCCGCCACAGAAGATGCAATTCCATGGAAAAAAAAAAAAAAGGAACCACAGTAGATGGCTACCCTTCCCCAACACAAGCTGTACAGGCACCTTCTGTCCCAAAGCCAAGACTTCAGCAGTGCTACAGCACAGTCCAGGCAAAGCCCAGCAGCAGCTCTGGCCAGGGAACAGCAGGATCCCGAAGTGTCAAGCATGTTGGAGTCGTACCAGCACCAACGACCGCATTTTCCCTTCCAAGTGCTTTCATGCCGTGTGGCTTCACCTCCAGAGGATTTATCTTCTTTCCCCGCTCCAATGCGGTTGATAAGAAACTGCTCCTTTTCTTTTCAAGTGCTGAGGCAGGAACACGCATGCATGTGTCTCTTCAAGGCCAGACTCACCTACCCGGGAGAAGAAAAGCTGGAAGCCGCCTGGAAAGCACAGCTGGCTTGGCACTTGGCCACCCATCTCAGAGGTGAGAGAGACAGCGAGCGGAATCACTGCCTTTAGTGCCTGACTGCCAGTTCAGCGCCGTGCCAACAGCAGCATCGCAGGACCGATCGTTGCAGCCCCAAATATCCTAGCGCCCATCCTGTTTTCAGGGGATGTTATGGGAAGGAATTTAACAGCCGTGAGGAAGTCTAAACAATTGACGATCAGTTTGTTGCCTAGGAAAAACAGGGCACCTCCAACAGAGAGCAGTGCCGAGCCCTTCTGTTGCAAGAGAAATAATATTCTTCTGAACGTTTCAAGCCAGCGTAACTGAGTCATGCTCTTCCTTAGAGACGACGGCACAGCAGAAACATATGCAAAGGCCTCAGGGCTCTTTGTCTTACTATATTCTCACAGCACTCGCTTGCTGTGAAGCTCAACAAATAAAGGCACTTCAGCTTCCTATTGAACACAGAAAAGTTGGGGTTTTTTAAAAAAAAAAAAAAGTATGGACGTGGCCACTTCCTGTTAGTGGTACGAGGCGACCCAAGTCTACCGTCCTCGCCTTTATTCCAAACCCAGCGAGTTCCTACGGCACCAACACGCGCTCCCTTCGTGCCATCATCCACCACGCTACAGGGAGCGGAATCCACATGAAGGACGAGCAGATGTCCCTCAGCACGGTAAGCCCCTTTTTACACATCACTGCCTCTTATCAGTCGTGCTGCCTATCTTCTTATACGGACGACAGCTTAAGCCCCGCACTGTTTAATTCGGGGACCGCTGTATCCTTGCTAACATCTGCGCTGCACACATGTAAAAACCCTGATGCACAAGCTGAACGCAACGGCAGAAGAGCTAAAGCGTGGTAGGAAATTGTTGTGTCCCAGCAGAAGCCGTGCCTCCAGCCAGCTCTTGCTCGGAGTGGGTCAGATCCTCTATGTAGTGAGCCATTCGCTGTGCGGCTCACTAACCATTCGAAACGGGGGATGAGCTATGGCGGTGCCTGGGACACTGACTTCCTGCACCACTCTGCTGGGGCCAAAAAGAGTTATCTGTAAGGAGGAAGAAGAAAAAAAAAAAAAAAGTAAAAGGCTTCTCAGAAAATAAGGATGAGGATAATTTTAGCTGTCTACACCAGCCACGATCGGTTGGTTGGAGATCCTCATCTGTGCAGTTCACTGCCTTTTCTCCACAGGGCACCTGCTCTCCTTTGATCTCAGCCCTGAATCACTTTGGGACTCTGTTTTTTTTTCTCCCTCTTGCAATGTGATGTGGGAAGTTTTGACCAGAAAAATCTTTGATCGCTGGACAATTTTCACTCCCGACCACGCAGCAGCAAAAGGCAGAGAGACAGACCTCAGCCTTTCGGGATGTTTGGGATCCACAATTAGGCTAGCGAGAGGTTTTGGCAGCTGAAGATGAACTGACAGATGCTTTGTCACCCGCAGGGAGATCGCTTCGGCCAGACCCCGAAAAGCCTCCCGTCGCTCACGAGTATGCCAGAGCGTGCAGCTCAAAACCCACAGCAGCAGTCAGCAGGGAACTGGAGGAGGATCACTCCTCGATTCACAGAGCTGCAACCTGTAAGAACAACGTGATCTACCCCACTAGCTCTTGCTCCTCAGCGGCATGCCCTTCCAGCAGCTCACGCAAACCAGCACATGCCTAAGCCCTCTTCCACAAAGCTGCTTTCCGACAGATGTGTCACTAAACCCTCCTGCACGAGAAAGTCCGTGAAACACCACACGGAGCGCCGGAGCCAGGCACTCCCGCAGTCTGACACCATGGAGCGCAGGAGTACCTGCTTCTTAAGAGAGCTGCAAAGTCGAAACCAAAGCTTTTTTAATCAGTGAAAACTCACATAAAAGGAAAGGTTGCATTAGGGAAATATAATTAAGAATCTCGCTCGTGTGTTAAGCCAAATTGCTGCCGGTTTCATATCCTTTATTTCTGATCTTGACAAATGAACTTCCATACCACAAAAAGGAGAAGCCAAAGCCACAACAGAAGGATCATCTACAACCTTACATTACCCGTCCTTTTAGCAACTAATATACTCTACAATCTTGTCAGTCCGATCATATCGCAGCAACAAGGGCTTTACAGACACAGAGATAAAATTATTCTGTAACCGGGGTTAAATATCTGAGCCATGGAGGGGCTCTGTGAAACAACTAATTTTGAATGGAAAAAACAATTAGAAATAAAGTTTTTGTGAACCAAAATTTAAAAAAAAAAAAAAAAAAAAAAAAAAAAAGAGACAAGCTCTGCCTAAGGCTACGGCTCATGAGAGAGGCCAGACATGAAATACACACACATACACGTATTTATAATTCGTAATTGTTGAGGAAATAACAGAAAGAGACAACACCAAAATCCCTCAGATAGAGCATTCCTTTAACACATCCTGTTACATGAATTTCCTCTTTTTGTTCCAAAAAGGGAAACCGACGCTGCATGGTTTTAACATGGCAAAGATCTGCTTTAGCGCCGGTAACAATGCGACGTCAGCATTTTAAGAGCACGTTCCTCATTTCAATTCTCCAAAGCAGAGCCTTTGGCTTTTCCCGATGCAGTTTGGAAAGACGTTGGATTAAGCAGCAATCTGGCCTTTCTAACGAACGGGTGCGCTGCCAGGTCCGACTGCCAGCTCCAGCCGCCAGCCGCTCTCCGGGGAAGTCGCAAAGTTAGCGCTGGGAAGCAGAGTGGAAGCGCTTCCCCTGTGTGAGAAACCAGTATTAGTCTGGGCAATAAACCTCCCGCGGGGCCACCCAGCACTGCAGCAGGACTAGAACGGAGTAGGTAGTAACAAGGTACGGGCCATACTGACCTTTGTGCCCTAAAGGGAGAGGGATAGCAAGAAAATGAGATAAATTAAGTTAAATAACAATATCATGTCCAACCTCTAATGACTCACCACGACAGGCTGAGACCAGCGAAAGTTATTTATTGTGGTACGATAGTAAGAAGTAGGTAATTGTGTTTTGTGGTATTGGAGCAAGAGCCCACCGCACCGGTTCTTCTGAAACACAACACTGCCGCATCTCCTCTGCCTCATCGTTGTGTCTCAGCCAGGAAAGGGAAGCCGCCAGCTTCGGAGGAGGAAGATGCATGTAAAGGAGTGGGGGAAACCCCAGCCTCTAGTGCTGCGTAACTGCTCCCCATTAAGCAGAAAAAAAGACTTCTGCCCATTTGGTGGAAGCTGCTGCTGGCAGGAACTGAAGAGGTTGCATGTAATGGCTGGAGAGGAAGGAAGGAGTTAAACCATTAGTCTGACATCTGCAAACCGGCTGCCAGAGGGCTTTCCCTCAACTGGTCCCTACTTCAAGTCCTACAGTCCTCATACAGAACCGTACCTTCAGAAAACGGACAATTTTGACTTCAAAGTCTTCCAGCACTGCAGAACCCTCTCCAGCTCTTACAAAGTGGTTCCAAACATTAACCACACTGTCAAATACGTGCCTTATTCCTTGTCTGAATTTCCCCAGCTTCAACCAACAGACACAATTCCACTGTTACCCAGTTACTGAAGCTACCTTCAAGGCCTCTTGGATCCCGGATGAGCTGGAGCAAGGGCACTAGAAACACACCAAGCATGAACACAATGATTACTCCAGAGCCAGCACGGGTGGCAACATCACCTACCTACCCACCTACCCGAATTACCATGCTTATTGCAGGGACCAAGGAATAAATCACCGTCCCACTGGACAAGCGTCCCACTTTCAGCTCAGTTGCTCATGAAGTCAGACCCATCTCAGCCTCCCTGCTCACCCAGGCAGCCCTCTCCTTGCAGATGCATGACACTAGTTGGTCACAGCAATACGCAGGCGGCTTGCTGGCATCCAAATTAGCGAGTAATCCTAACCACTAAAGCTCCCCTCCTCACTCTTACTACGCCCTCAACCTATGGCATCTCCTAACTTGATCACAAATTGCTTCTTTCTTTTTTTTTTTTCCCTTCCAGATCCTATCATCTGCTGATTTCTAACTGCCTACCTTTAGAACCAGCTGCTCAACCTCTACTTTATTTACTGTGAGAATGGAACAACAGATCATACGATGACGAGGTCATCTGGCTGTTCAACAATAAAGAATACTTACAGTATTTCTTGAGCTTTCCCGTAGTGTTACTGACCCATATTCAACCTTGAATTCCTACCAGGCTGGTATCACTTAACATGTGTTTTTATTTCTCAAGTCCTTTAGAGCACCTTTAACTCTGCTGACCACACCTCTCCTCATTTATTTCTTCCACTCCCAGTTTCTAGTTCTTGGTTTGCTGTATAGTGGTGTAGCTGCTTTCACGTCAGCCAGCACAGGCATGTCTGTACTTTTTGCTGCCTCTCCAACAGCTTTAAAGCTTCCATTAGCATTTTCAGTCTGTATGCATTTGCGCTCTCTTGAAGTATATGAACACTTTTCAGCGTTTTGAAGTCGTCCCCTTTGCAGCCACTAGAGGTAAGGTCCTGTATTTGAAAGCAAGGGGCCTTGCCTTGGTCACTTCCCCCGACCCTGACGCCAAAATTCTCCTTAGTAAGTTGCTTGTGAGCGTTTACTTAATACAGGCAGGACCAAAGCGGTCACTTGTTTGCACCAGTAGTTCAGAAAAAGCAGAACATTTAACATTACTTGCAGGTAGCAAGGCAGAGCCACAGAGCAAACCAGTCTCAGCATTCCTCTCTCTTCAATCACATTTCCAGTACTTCTGGTCTGCTCAGCAACCCGGAGAAACAATGTTCCCCTCTGCACCACGCAAAACAACCAAATGGGCAGCAAACCGCAGCATTTTCCTACTTCTGCAGTGACTCACCAGTAGCTAACTAAATAACCAGCTGGACACCGCTGCTTTGTGTTGTAGGAACACCGCATTTACAAGATGGATTACACTACAGCTCTTGTGCCTCTCACCAGGCACAGATCCCCTCCAGGCAGGGTGACCGTGCCACAGAAAAAAAGGGGACAGACTGCGGAAATATTCTACTAGCCAAAACTTCTGCCTTTCTACTGCTCCTTTGGAGCCCCACGCCTACAGCCAGCGGCCGCAAAAGCACCAGCTGTAGAGGATGGCATCCCCTCCTTCCTCCTCCCACCTCTGATTATCCCGTAAACGACATCACCAACTCACCAGTACAATTTGACCCTGGGGAGTTTTCAGTGCTCCCACTCGCAGGATTGATCACTTCGTCTGAATTCTACAGGCATTTCTTCATTTAGTTAACGAAGAGCAGGAACATATTTGTGCTTTCTAGGGAAAGCCTTTAGCAGGCTACATTACTTTTGTACAATAAACTTTCCCAAATCCACTGAGGATAGTGAAAGTGTTCTCAGAAAAAACAGTTACAGTGAGAATGAAATAGAGGTGATCAGAAATTCCCAGATGACAACATACACACAGACGTGCGTGGTAGGCAGTCACACAGCAAACGTAACAGAGTAGTACCTAAGGTGTCCGGCCCCACAGAATCAGAGGGTTTAACACCGCTGTGCACAGAGATACATCCCCAATTTTATTCCCTCACATAAGCAGGAAAAGAAAAGCCTTTTGTTCCAAACAGCCACCACCAGATCGTGGTTATAAAAGCAGCACTGGATACAAGCTTCCAACCCCCACACTACGATTCAAATCACAGCAGCCTCCTCTCGTCAACCTCGGGATCGTTCATCAACCACGCAGTGCCGCGGTGGATCAACACAAGCACACCTCTCCCGCCTCCCTCTCTCCCAGGTGAAAAGACCGCAGTACAGGTGCACCGGCTCCCTGCCGAACTGCTCACTAGAAGCAGATGGATGAAATCCTAAAGCTGCTCCTACAGCTCTCCATAAAGAAAGCAGTCATGTAAAAACCAGGCATCTTCTCCACACGCGAAAAGCAATTATGCTAAAGACACAGGGAGAGCTCTGCAAGGTCCAGATCAAAAGCCAGAGACATTTGAGGCACGAGAAAGACCTATCAAATTCACCACACTTTTCCCAGCTCCAGGATCAGAAATGGAGTGTTCTGGCTCATAAATTCTACTTCCAGCAAATTCAAGCTCAAATCCCCTGAAGGCAATAAGGAAAAGGCAATCAACAACAACTCTAACCACTTCACAGATGCTCCTGTTTAGTTTATACAGCACTTCTTACAGCAGTCAAATGGGTAAAATGGGATTTCAACGCAGGGGGGCTGACGGCAGCAGGCAGGATTCCTCGGTGAAGATACCAAGGGCAAAGGAAGTTCTGAGAAGCATCATATTGGTTATGATGAGTGAACTCAGCGTGCTCAGCCTTTGCTCATTTTAATGTGCCAGTAAGCAAGCTTGGCTAAACTGAACATCCTGCATCTACAGTGCCTTAAAAATCCACAGGAACCACAAAAATTAGGGGAAAAAAACCTAACAAACTGATGCATTCCCTGGGAAGCCATGAAAAAACTAATCGCTATTTGTTTCCAACTGTTGTTCCGCTTCCCGAGCCAAATGTTCCCAAGTCAGCTGCGGTGGCTGAGGAGTGACCGGTTAGAGCTGGAAAGCTGTCGATTTAAAATTGCAGCTAGAACACTTCCAAACTCCTCAACATCTTTTATAGCCCCAGGACCACCTGTTCGAAAAGCAGAGCCCTCCGATGCCGTAGCGCACGCCCTCGCCCCCTCATCTTCCACCTAAAGCAATCAGCTCGGGGAGAAAACACTTAGCCCGGCCCGTTCTTCTGCTCACGTGCCAAAGAGATGCGAGCTGTGGACCAGAGAAGAGACACGAAGGGAACGGGCTCCCTCCCTCAAAGCATCAAGGTCATTACTCCTGTCTTCACGGAAAGCGTGAGAAGAAGCTTCCAGACTCCTCGCCCCACTCTGCAGCACCCTCCCCAATCGACAGCGAGCGCGCACGAAAGATGACATCCACCGCCAGTGCTCCGGGAGATGACAAAGGAGAAAGAACCATTTGACTCCAGGATAATGGAGCACTAACCCAAGTCTTCTTTGCCTTCTTTACGCTTTTACTCGCTCAGATTTGAACAGCATGGGGCATTCAAGAGGAAATCACTAGGATTTTATTATTTTTTTTTTTTAACTGCGGGGAAAGAGCCAACAGCGCAGAGATTCTGTTTGACAAAGCATCCTACTGTGAAACACACAATGTGTGCATTGTGCAAACTGATCTCCTGCAGGGCTAAGAAAACAAGGCAGGCTCGAAAAAAAAAAAACCCACAAGATAACTGCAGCCCACAATACCTCCTGGTACTTCACTCTGCTCGTGGTTCTTCTCTACAGGTATCATATTTACAGAGTCACATTGAGAATGTCTCGATACAACTGCTTTTGTGAGTTCTGGACTACCCAGCGCTGTTTCTCTCGAACCAAAGGTACCAGCTCTGCCCTCTCGTTACAGCGCGGCCGAGGCGAGCAGTCCTGCCTTAAAACCTAAATTCTCAGGATAAATGAGATTCCAGGGGATGATGCATTTGGAACTTAAGAGCAGAAACACATTTCCCACTATTTCTAATATCATATCAAATGATACCAAACACCTCCTAAGAAGCAGCCTGTGAGTTTATAGAGCTCATCACCCAGGGAAACGAATTGTACTGAAGGAGAAAACAATAATCTCCTTATGTTTTGGGTGTTCATTTCCCTTTCCAAGATTTTCACCCCTCACTCATCTCAGAGCCAGTTTTGCTTCGCCTTGCTTGCTTAAAACATTCATTACAAGTCATCTAGGCCAGGAAAGGATTAGAGAAGCACTGGCAGAAGTTGCAAACTGCAAGGCTGTTAGGTTGGAGAAATGAGACTTCCAGAGGCATAAACAACAATCCAGCACCAAACTACCACTTGTGTTTCAGAAAAAATTCCTCTCTATATAAATTTTAAACAAGTACCTACGAAGATAAACAAATCGTGCACAGCAATGCAAAACAGCACCTCTGCAAAACAAAGAAACGAAGCCTACCTGCCCACTTCCATGAAAGGTGTAGCCTCCACTTTACAGACGAGACGTGTTAACCACCGTGACCTTAACTGACTTACCCCAGGTACAAGGAGGAGCGGCTTCCACAGCAGAATTAGACTGCTTCCAAAAATGAGGTCCCAGTCCTGGGCTCTGGCCGTGCTTCACCTCTACACGTGGCAGCGGAAGCACTGCTGCTGGAACTAATGAAAGGCAAATCGGCAGAACTAGGAGCCGTGACGCCAGAAAATATCCTGCGTGGCATCCAAGAAAGCCACCAGATAATCCAAAAGGCTGCTTAAGAGATCCTGGGATCTGCCAGGTCCATCGCAAGCGTTTGCTTGCTCCCTCGTCCCCTATTCCTTCACACCCATTAGCTGCAGCATAACTAGTGCCCAAGTCCAAATAACCAACCTTGGAAACCCTTACTTTCACACAAGGATAAAAAAACTACAGATCCCGAAGGATTTACTAAATCTACTAGATGGCTGACATTTAAAATGCCTATTTTCCTTCAAAGATAGCAAAGCCTGAATGCTTTCACATCAATTACAGTGGTTTCTCAAGAAGCACAGCTACTAAGAACTCGTGTGGCTGCAGAACTTCACCAAAGCTCGGGTACTGACCCTCAGCTTGCTCCCTCAGCCCATCAGAAAACGTCACTTGTTTTACACCTGGAAACCTCCTGTTTTACACCTGGAAACCTCCTGTTTTACACCTGGAAACCTCTTTCATGCACGGACGGCAGTACAGGAAGCAGCAGTAGGAAGGTGGCAACAGAGATGTTTGAAGAGCAGGGACTCACTGAGCAGCTGAGCTGAAGCTGTGGGCTCAATGGACGGACTTTCTCTCACTGTTCTGGAGCCAGATCCAGCACAGAAGAGCATTACATCACTTCAGGTTGCACTGGTCACTGAACACATCCAAATCCCGGTGGCTCATATGTCTCAAAAGAACAACCCCCAAAAGCCCCGGGCCACCCCCAAAAGCACAGGTCTACCTGTGGATTAGCCAATGCAAATTTTTTCAAATAAGACAGGTTTGTTGTATACAACCTCCATCAACGCCACAAGTAGGCTCTGCGTCCAGAAACCTCTCAGGAGTTTCCATCAGCCGATTACAAAGAGAACAGCTTTGCCGAAAGCTCCTCCGAACGCTTCGTTAAGGAGCTGGGCTGACGAGCAGAAGCCCGGCAAGGGGAGAGGCCCTCCCTCGAGGGGCTCCGGGGAGCAGAGCGCACACCACACGCCGTTTCAGAGGCACAACCAAGAGCCCTGGAGGCAGCCACTGCTTTCCTTGGCCAAAGCCACATTCCTCACCAAGCACACCTTGGGCAGCCCCTTCAACGTCACCAGCAGCGAAATGTCATTTTCTTTCTGCACTTCGGGCCACCAGCTCCTTCGCAGCAGGGCACGGGGGCACGTGTGTCAGCAATTCTCTTCTCCCCAAAAGGCCAGGCTGGCTCTAGTCTTCCTGAGAACGTACTCTTCAGACGGCAGGCACTGAGATTGGAACGGCTCAGCTGAAACCTCAACATTCAAAGTTGTAACTTCCCATTTTCCAACAATCCTTCTAGAAAACATCACACTTCGCTTTGCAGTCGCTCCCCCCACCTCCCCACGCGCATACAATAATTCATTTTTACCTTAATAGCAGACGCAGTTGCTTTCTTGTAAAAACCCAGAGTTTAAAGATGACTTCTTCCACTTGCCATAATCCATTGTGTGGGAGAAACAGACATACAATATCTTATTGTTCCCTGTACAACACTTTGAGCTGTACTTTCTGCTCTGAACACACTAAAACTCCACTTGAGGCTACAGCAATTTCCATGCAGGAGGCAAAGGAGAATCTTGTATCTGATCTAATACAGAATAAATCAATGTGCACTCATTTATTGCTTATAGTTCCCATCAGCTCAAGGAGAGAGAGGCACTGTCCTAGAGTTTCAAGGCTATCCGTGCTGCCTTTGTCTATGGAAAACACACCTCGCACTCTGAGATATTTTGAGAACCCCCTTCGAACGCTTCCCAGGAGTTTGGGTGAGGGACGGGAAATCACCAAGCCCCGGCTGCTTCTCACGTGATTTTGGGAAAGGTCACGCACCCCCATTTTCGCCTTCTCCAGAAATTCAGTTTAATATTAGTCATTCAGCTCAGCCAGGTGCTGGGAAGCTCAATTAGAGCGTGTACAGCACCCGGAGATTCGCAGATAAGATGTACTAGGGAAGGGCAGTGTCATATTAATTAGCGTGGATTGAAGTGATGAAAGCACTTCTCTCTCTCTCTCTCTCCTTCAGCTGTTGGAGCTTGAAAGAAAAATTACCCAGCACCACAGTCCTACCCGTTGTGGTCAGAAAACCGCCGGCACTGCAGGGACCACATCCTTCTGGATGCGGTCGGAGTTCCCGTCAACTTTGCGGGATTCTGGCCTTCCGCTGCGGCTGTCGACGGGAGCTCCCTGGAAGACGTGTGTCCCAGCACAAGCCAAGCAAGGCAGAGTTTTAATATTCCTCCCCACCCAAGTATTTTCCCCATTAAGTGCTTACGAGCTGTACAATTAGGGAGATTAATTTTAGCAGCCGGACATTGTCTTTAAGAGTGTAATTTTCCACACAGTTTTCTCATTTAGTTTCCTTTTCTTCTAACCCCAAGACATTCACCTACCCAGAAAAGGACTTTTCTGCAAGGTTTGGAAAGGAACTCCTGCACTTTAGTCCTTTCTGCTTACAGGCTCGCTTTCAGAAACCTCCACGACTACTTATTTCAACCCAGTAACTTGTCTGCATTTCCACACAATCAACACCAAGAGTCCAAAAGTAGAAATTAATTTAACCGAGGACCTGATTGTAACAAAGGTACATCATGGATCAAGTTTGGTTTTTTTTTAGAAAAGCACAAGAAGTTCCCTAAAAAACATGAGAGTTGTCACCTGGGAAGAAGATGACGGGTCCTTCACTGCAAACAGTCCCAGCTGGGATCTGGGGACACACTTAGATAAAAGCTTTGGGTTTAACCCACCACCAAATCCTTAGGAGTCGAAGGTCAGGCACAGTAAAAAGTGAGCTACTCCCCCAAATTCTGGCTGTTTAGAAGAGAGTTTAGGCACAAGGAAGACAAAAAAAGGAAAGAAACAGCCTCCTGACCTTCCCTGTCCCTGTGCCCTCATCATCACCCTGGCAGGCTCTCCCTCTCCCGAAAAGGACTTCTCGCACATTCTTTTTCCCCGAAAAAGACAAGCCTCTGAACAAAAAGGTGAAATTACGCGGCTCTGTTAATGTCATTTCAGTCCTCAGCAGAGGCAGAGCAGAGGGGGGACATTTGAATCCCGCGCAGCCTCCCCGAGAGACAACTTTGCTGCATTTCACAGCACATTTTCTTTGCAGGCAAAGAGGAAAGCTGCGTGTGACGGCGTCAGCCTGCTCGCTCGCTGATTTAAGCTTCCCGCTCCGCAGAGATAAACGTGCCTTTCAAGTTGTTTACGCCAGCCTTCCTCCCTAATCTTTCATCCCGCTCCCGCAGCACCCACTGGCTTCAGAAGGCTCCGTATCATTTGGTATCACTTGCATAGAATAAGCTTTCCATTCTTCCAGCAAATTCAACTTTAACAGCGATTAAAACATACAGCAAAATAACGGTTCTTCAATACCAAGAGACTTTTCATTCGAAGAATTCCAGGCAATGAATTCTCCAAAACCACACAGCGATCTTTTAAGAAGCACAAAATTGGTCCCTAAACAATTTCCCTGTATTTCAAGGGAAGCAGATTGTGAAATATTTGTATTTATTAATACATTCATTCTCATGCTTCTGCTCTAACACAGTCACGTTGGCTTTAACCAAACGATAAACGTCACACGACTCCTTTAACGGGATGGGAGGCGGGTGGAAGAAAAGGATGAGAGAAGACTGATTAAAATTAGTCACAAGAAAGCCTATAAATACACCAGTGGACAGAGGAAGCATTATCTCTTCTGTTATTAAAAATAGAGAGCTAAACTTCAAAAGACAAACACGCAATAGAGCAGAGGCAATGGAGCAACGATGCAGCAGAGCGCAGAGAAAGTCAACTGGGCACTTTAGCCCGGGATGTGTATTGCAGGGGTGGGAGAGGAGGAGGAGGAGGAGGAGGAGGAGGAGGAGGAGGAGGAGGAGGAGGAGGAGGAGGAGGAGGAGGAGGAGGAGGAGGAGGAGGAGGAGGAGGAGGAGGAGGAGGAGGAGGAGGAGGAGGAGGGAGGAGGAATCTTGATTGTCAGAAACTAGCTACTGTCTCAGGAAGTCACAGCAGGAGAAAATTAACCCGTGTGATTGCAACAGAGAGATCAAATCACAGAGTCACAGAGGCAGTATGGAACAGGTATAACATAGGAAAGAGGGATGCCAGGCCAGGAGATGATTTATCTGTTACAGAGGTCAGGCTTGTGGCAGCCAGGGCTTGAATGCGATCACAAGACTTGCGCCCAGACCTGCAATGTCAACGGGAAGTCAAAGGGATGCGTTGGGACAAAACTGCTCAAACACATCCCGCGAGGTAAACATGAACCAGAAACACACAGAGTTTCTGTCTCATCTCGCCCACCGAGAGGTGGTGGCTTTAATGAAGGTATACCGAGGAGAAAGCAATGCTTCTAAGAGATGGGGGCTTTTGTTTTCCCCCTCCCAACACTGAGAGCCTGGCTCTGTCTCACTAAACACCTGGGGCTATGAGCAGTACGAATATATAGTCTAAAAGTACTCCAGGCTCTTTGATAAGAACGCAATAAAGATGTTAAACGGATTTATCAACAGGTACCACTTTCCCTGCTGCAAAAATCAGAAGGTAAACTAGAAATAGGCAAAACAACAGTTGCCAAGACAGATGCTTTATGGCGTTAGGAAAACACAACATGACACAACTGCAGCTGCTGCACGTGACAGCTCGGGCCAGCGGCACGGCACGGGGGCCAATGCCAAGACAAGGAGACGCTCTGGGCCAGTGTGCAGGAAAGGGGAGTTGAGCTTAAGGACAACGAGGTCACAGGTTATTACACGGAAACCACAAAAAGAAAAAAGTACGTTAGAAACGGCATCGGTAGGACCCGTCCATCCAGCACCCTCCGCCCTCCCGGTGTGACACAGGCGCTGCGAGTGAACAAGCAACACAATCAGCAACTTCCTACTCGGATTTGATCAGGCAGGGATGCTGGATGGCGGCTCTGAGAGTTCCAGGTCCCGGCAAGCGCAAGAAAGAGCAGGCGCCGCACAGAGGGAAGCAAGCAGGGCCACCAGGGCGGGCGGGGGCCAACGACAAAGCGAGCTTACTTTCGTTAGGCAGCTCGTCCCGATCCAGGTCATCCAGAGGGGCTGAGGCGCTGCTGCCGCTGTCGTCCAGGGTGAGGATGAGGGGGACGTCGTCATCCATGCTCACCGCCATCCTGTCCCTTCAGAGACGAGAACTCCCACTCCCAGGACTTTAAATAACACCTTTTTCAGTTCCACTTGAGAAGCCCCTATGTCAAAAACTCTCCCCAGAAAGTCTTCCATCAGGGGTGTCTTCCAGACATGAGAATGTAAAGGTATGTGTACCCATCTCTGGAGACCACAGTTCAAAAAAAAAAAAGGATCTCGTTATTTGCGTTGAAAAGCAGCGCTAGCCTCAACGACGCTATTTATGCAACAGCTAAACTCAAAAAAGTCAGGGCTGGGCTGCCTGTTCCAGCCAGTGCAGGGCTCACAGTACAGCATGGAAGCAAAAGAAAGTGCTTCTTGACAAAACTCCTGAGCACTCAGCACAAGAAGCAGGCGGGCGCGACGCATCCAGAGCCAGCATGATGCTAAGTGTCACTGTCACACACGGCTCTTCCCCCCGCGTCGTGCCAAAACGCCTCGATTTCAGGTGGGGAGGGGAAAGAGGGAGAAAAAGAAGCCAGTTTGAGTCTGCACACGTGAAGTTCCCGTAGGCTTTTTAACTGGGTGATGTCACTGTCACATGGATTTCTTTAAAAGGTGGAGGAAAAGAAAAACCACGCAGGCCCTGCACAGCGTTACAGGGACGCTCCACAACCGGGGCCGCCACGGAGCTGCCGCTCTCCCCGTCTCCTTCCTCGCAGGCCGTGGCGAGGGCGGGAAGAAGTCACGGCGGAGGCCGCATCTCCCTCAGCAACAGGCCGACCGCGCCGCTGCTCAGCACCGACCCCGGGCCGAGCCGCCCCGCGCCCGCAGGGGGGCACCGGCGGCCGGGACGTCAAGCCTTCGCGGCGGACCCTCACGACCGGGCAAGCAGGCAGAGCGACCGGCACCGGGCTCCTCCCGCGGCCTAGGAGAGAGGGACACCGAGACGGGGCTGTCACCGCGCTGTGGAGGCCCCACCGCGGCCCCCGCTCCGGGCTCCCCCCGGCCTCACCGCCCCCGGCCCGCGCAAACCGGCCCCGCCGCCCCCCGCTCCCGTTTCTGCGGAGCCCTCGGGCGGCCCGCAGCTGAGCCTGCCCCCCGCCAGCGCCTCCTGCCTGCGGCCCCCGGGGACCCCCCGCCGCCGCCACCCGGACACGGCCCGGCCCGGCCCCGCCGAACCGGCACCCGCGGCCGCTGCGACACCTCTCCTCAGCGCCCGGCGCGCGCGGCTCCCCCCCTCCGCCGCCTCTCATTGGCCGAGGCGGCGCGGGCCTCTCCCGGAGAGGCCGAGCCTCCCACCCTTCCGCCAATCCACGCTCCGGGCCCTCTTCACCCCGCCCACCGCCAGCCCTCGGCCCCTGAGAGAGGATCCGGATTATTCCCGCCTCCTCCTCCTCCTCCCTCCCGCACATGGTCTCGTCATTGGGTAACGGCGCTGCCTCTCCGGCCAGGCGAGGATGCTGATTGGTCCGACGTGATGTTGGGCTAATAACATCACGCCTCAATCACGGGAAAGGAAGGGGCGGGCTCTCGGGGAGCGGAGCGCGGGTTGGCATTGGCTGTGTTGAGGCCCCGCCCTTGGGGTCAGAGGTGAGCGGAGCGGTCACCTAGCAACGACGGAACGCGGGCGGGAGCGCCGGGGCCTACCCCGAGGGGAGCCCCCGGCCCGGGGCCCCCCCGGCCCCCACACCCCTGGGCTGGGCCGCGCCGTTGCCCCCGGCCTCGCCTCCAGGAGGAGACGTTTGTGTTCCCAGGGCCCGCTGCGGGGGCGTCGGTGGCCGCAGGGAAGAGCCGGGCCCTGAGGGAAGGCAGCCCCGCCCGGCCCCAGGAAGCAGCGGGTACAGCAAGTGAAGGGCCGAGGGCCCCAGCAAGAGAAGCACGACGCTGTCAAGACCCCGGGACCACGTCCGTCTCTGTCGAGGCGAGGCTCCTCCAGCTGGAAGCGAGCGGCCCGGTGTGTAATGAATCAATCCGCTCCGTTGCTCTCACAGGCAGCCCGCTGAGCCGGGTCCCCGGTGTAATGAAGAATGGCTAACTAGCCTTTAGAAAACTGGCTTTTAGAAAAGAACTGCTGACCAGCCTTTAGAGACAGGGAGGGAGGCTGATTTGTACCAACCCTTATGCCTATCTCCATTGCCGACTAACCAACACTTCAAAGATAAGAATGAAGCAGAATCCGCCAAGCGAAGGACAGCAGGTGGAATCCTCCAGTCAGACTGGGGGGCTCAAGGAACACACAGGACTGAGCAGGAGAGACAGGGAGGGCAGTGAGCAAGAGCTGGTTCTGTGAACTGGAAAAGACCCAGGCTGGTACAGGGCATGAGCCACAGGACAAGTTCAAAAGTTCAACCCTGAGGAAGACTCGGACCTTCATCCCCAACGACCACCAAGGACCCCCGACAGAGGCGTAACTTGGGCAGACTGAGGCGGGACTATGGGAGGAACTTACATTAATGAATTCCTGGAAATAATTAAAATAACCCAACCTTTTCTCAGAAATGTAATGAATAAACATGAAAGCTGTAAATACAAGGCAAGAATCCGAACGCTTGGGTGCGCACGGATGGAAAGAGCCATCCCCCAGGCTGCCTGGTGCCGCAATAAAGAATCCCTGCTGGATAACACTGAGTTGTTACCGAGTTTTCTTGGCTTCACCAGGACAGTCCCTCTGAGCATAACCCAGCCGGATGAAGCCACCAGGCTCTGTTCTGTGGCTCTGGTCCCTTTCGCCCCTGTCAGTGTTAGGAATGGTTAGGTAAGGCCTCTGTCCAGCTGGAGCATCCCCATCTGCCACAGCAGAGGTGTCCAGTCTTAAACTAGCACCATCTTTGCAAATGAGCCTTTCTTCTGCCCACCTGATGCCTCACCGTGCCCTCCCCTTCTCAATGGCATTCCTTGCTTTGTGTCATCCTCCAGGTCTGGCTTTTCAAGGAGGACAACGTGATGAGAGAGCTCAGAAACAGCTTGCGAGAGCTGGCCAAAAGACTTCCAAGACCCGCAGCCCGAGCGGGAAGCGGTGAAACAGCAGGAACGGGAGCCGCAGGCTGCCCCGAACGAGCGTCCTAAGCTACTGCAGGACCTAAGGACACAACTCGACACACTTCCACCGGAGCACAGAATCACACCGGAGCAGAGAATCAGCGCTGGCTCTCGGCAAGGTACTGCAGGAGGAGCCGAAACCTGCCGCCGTGCCGTTGGGTCAGGCTGCTGCCCAGGTCAGGATGCATCTGCTGGTTTTCAGAGGGCACCTGCAACCCAGTTGCAACCACCAAGCAAGCAGCTCACGCCCAGGACCGCCTTTCCTCCCCATCCACTGACTCAGCTCCGAAACCTCCTCTGCAAGGCGCTGTGCCAGCCCGGAGAGGCTGCACGTTAGCCAGAACGCAGAGCAACGAGGCTACCACGGGCTGGGCGAGGCGTGTGTTGAAAAACAAGGGAGCGGGTAGGGGCTGAGCAGAGCAAGCATAACCCTGCTCCCACATAAAACCACCTTTGATAGTGGTTTGTAGCCCCCAGGGCCGGGCGCAGCTGATTTTGAAAGCTAAGCAGCTCCCAGATTGGCTGGTACCTTGCTGAGAGGCACAAGATGAGGAGTCAAAGGTGGAGAGCGTGTGGTTTATCGCAGCGCTGAGCAGACAGAAAAGCGAGACGTAAGAGCAGCCGCAGGCAGGAGTCCCAGCTGTGATTCAGGCCTCTGCAGCAACACCCCTCACCTGAGCCGAGCACCAGGGATGCTGGACAGGGTGCCTCTGGAGCCAGGAAACAACGGAACATCTCCCCCGCCTCATTTTATTCACACTTGGCGTTTGCTCCACACGAGGAGCAGCCTCACGCAGGCAGGGCAGCCCACAGCAGCGAGGCAGCGAGCACCTTTTGCGCTCACGCAGCTCTGGGCAGAACAAGGGGAGGACAGAGCAGCGGTAAAGGCATCCAAAGCGAGTCAGAGCTGCAGCATGAAATCCAAGCAACCCATTTATACCCATTTACGTTTTCACCAGCGTTGTCTTTGTGGTGCAAATAGCGAGGAAGTGCCAGTTCTGAACTCCTGACGGCCTGGAAGCCCTCGGGGCCACCCTGGGCCAGCGTGGGACAAGAAAGCGTGCGGCTGATGCGATGGTCTCTAGTTTCCCCTGTGGATTCCTCAGAGCCTGAACACAGCAGTGGGGTTAAACTGGCCACCCCTGGCCATACAAGTCACTGTCAACTTGTTTGTCAGACAAAATCTCTCCACTTCAAGACGCTTCATCTTCCAAGTACTCCAGCACGGCGCTTTGTGTCCTGCTTTTGGGTTCAGCAGCTTAGATTTTGGTGCAGTTACCCCAGTTTGCTGATGACTCGCCTCAACTGGCTCTGACTCGCCCACCTGCTGCTAGGGAACAGGGCTCTCACTTTCCCTGTCGATCCTTAACCCTCTTGTCTCCATCTAGTGTCCAAATCACGCTTCGGTTTCTCTCCCAGCCCACTGCAGGCGTTAACAGCTTGCAGGTCACTGCGCCGACAGCCAAATTAAGCTGAACAGGCTCAGGTTCACCCCCAGCGTCTCCTCTGAGAAAACCCCAATCGCTTTCACGTCCCCACGGTTTCTACCCAAGCGGAGCGAAGCTGCTGGCCTGCCGCAATGCCAAGGGTAGGCAGGGGCCCGACAGCCCGATGCTATTCGTAAGGATCCTCACCTCCTCAGCGTTTTGATAACATCACGTTATTCTTGCTATACTGAGCCCCAGAACTGCCGGCTCCCCTCACCCTCCTCCTCCTCGTGGCTCACTAGTGCGTTGGGCAAGGAATAACCCGCCGCCGGGTGCCACCAGCGCTCCCCTGGCCCCGGGCTGCCCGCGGGCAGGCACGGCCGGGCTCTCCCAACAGCTCCCAGGGCACTACCTGGGTTACAGCCCCGCTGATGTAACCTGCTGCTCAGCCCCAGCCCCCTCCCAACCGCACCGACGTGGCCTTTTCTTCAGCTCCGTGGCCAAGGGACTCGCCCAGGGCTCCCGTCAGAGGATGGAGGCCGCCCGCGAGGCAGGGAAGCTGCAGGGGGAAGGTCCAAAGGAGCACGGAGGTATTTGGACCTGGCATCTCTTGAAAAGTCCCACCAGGCACATCTCCTTTTTTTTTTTTGTTTGTTTGTTTTGGGCCCTTGGGGAAGGCTCAGTTCAGCAGCCGAGGACAATTCTACCCAGATTGGGGATAGGGAAAAGGATCGTTCCAAAGGGGCGTGCAGGGAAAACCTGCTGAGGGCCCTCAAGCTTGCAGTAACTGGTGTCTGCTGCCTTGCCAGGCTGAGAGAGGCCCTTTGTGCTGCCTGCACCAAGGAAAGGGTTTGGCCTCGAAGAAGAAACACTCCGTGCTTACCTACTGGTCCTGGGCTGAGGAGGAGCGCTGAATGTGGCACGAGAACGAGCGGGACGTGAGGGAGACGGCCATGACCTGTGCTGCCTCCTGCATCCAGAAAAGCTGCTTATTCCAGACACTCCTCACGTTGAAGATGAAGAAAAAGGGAGAGGGCAAGAAGGCCAAGAAATAAGCACCAAATCCATCCTCTGTCCTCCATTCTGTCCTCCCAGCAAGGCCGCTTGCCCCCCTGGGGCTCAGCTCTCCCAGATTACAAGCACTCACTGAGCTAGCACTTGCACTAAGGCCCCAGCCTGCCAGGGCTGGCTGTCACAGACAGAGGACATGGGAGCAGTGGCACAACGACACGTCTCACCATTTTAGGTTGAGCTCTGTTTCAAAAGCAAGGATAACCTTTCTTGCCAACAGGACTGGGCCAGGAGCGCAGTCTTCCCAGCTTCAGCGCCCTTTATGTGCTGGAGCGGGCCAAGGCCCAGTCCTGCTGCGGCTCAAAGTGGCAATAAAATCATTTCTGGGGGCAAAATGATGCCCTTAACCCGGCTCGGTTTGTCCTTGGGTGAATCAGAGAACATTTCCCTTTGCTGAGGAGGAGTTACCGAACTCCCAGCGACTCCCCTGCATTCCCTGACCTCAGCGGCTCGTCACTGCAGCCTCCCTTCCCAGGGGAGCAGTGACACCGGCTGCAAACCCCAAGTCACCCGGCCCAGCGTCCTTTATCAGCCTCCCTACCTGCATTCCTAGGGGCCGAGTTGCTCTTTCCCACCTCAGGGATGGAAACGGAGGAGCTGCCTTGCTCAGTCTTTGGAGACACTGCCTGTCCCCAGGTCCCACAGCAGCATCCCACGGACCACACACGAGGCCCCAGCGGATTTGCCTTGGATCCTTTATTGGGTGAGGAGCGCGGATTGCCGCGACGGCACCTCCCAACCCTCAGCTCAAACCATGGGATCACCCAGCACGTTCCTCATCATCAGGAGCTGCTGAAATCCCCCCGGGAGATCCTTCTCTGGCACAAACCCCATCCACCTCGGGGGCATCCCACCACCAGCAGGACACAGGGCAACGCCGCTCCTCACCTCTCCGCTCACCCTTCCTTGCCGAAGGAGACCGTTAAAGCGTGGATGAGATGGAGCAAGGCCAGCAGAGAGACTGCCAGGGCTGGAGCACACGTCCTGCCGCGCAGAGGCTGAGGGAATGGGGCTCGTTCAGCCTGGAGAAGGGAAGGTTCGGGGGGGGGGGGCGGCGGGGGCCTCAGAGCAGCCTCCCCGTACCTGCAAAGAGGAGGTGACCATGAGAATTAAACCAAACTCTGTGCTCAGGGGCAGAGCAGAAGGAGACAACAGACACACACTGAAACAAGAAAGGCTCAGACTGGATATAAAGGGAAACTTTCCACCCCGAGGACGGTGGAGCAGGGGGAGGGGGGGTCCAGAGACGTCGTGCAGCCTCTGTCCTGGAGGGTTTCCACCACCCGACTGGATAAAGCCCTGAGCAGCCCTGCCTGAGCCCACAGCTCACCTGCCTTGAGCAGGAGGTGGGGCTAGAGACCTCCTGCAGTCCTGTCGACCCCAAGCGACCCTGTGGTTGTACACGATGAAGCAGGACTCCTCCCCCCAGAGCTGCTCACTGGAGGTCCCCATCGTGGCCCTCAGACCTTAACTGCCCTGGCCAACCTTGTCTGGGACCTCCACCCTGGTGGCACCCTCTGCTCCCTGCTCTGGGAGCTCCACCCGAGCTCAGGGCCTGCCTGTGTCCCCCCGCCCCGAGCCACGCTGTAGGTGTACCTGTGCCTGGTCCTTCTCCGGGACGGGCCCGTGACCGATGCTGCGGGCAGCCCTGCCCGCTGCTGCTCCAACTTCCCGGGTGGGAAGGAACAGCAGGAACCTGACTCCTTACCGCACCTCACCCGACGACCACCGGACACTCCACAGAAGCTGCCGTGACCACCAAGGCCATCCCGCTCCGGTGCTGCGGCCGCCCTCGGTTCCCAGCTCATCCTCCCACGCGGAGCAGCATCCCCATCCTTCGGTCGTAGCCACGAGAGGTCCCAGGCTCCCCTCGGACTCACTCACCAGGAGGTCAGGCCCCACCTCGGGTCGGTCAAGCCTGCAGTTAGGTCCAGAGGAGCATCTGGCTTCACTTCCAGGGAGGCCTGGCTTGGCAGCCCCCCACCGCCTTGGAGGTCCTGGCCAAAGGAGGTCTGGACGCGCTTTTCGACCGACCCCTCACAAGAGGGCCTCGGGGGGTTGCAGGGGCTGTCGGAGGGCTCTGGTTTTTACACCTTTCTGTCCTGAGGTTGTCTGAAGCCGGGCGCAGCCCGTCCGAGGGGGCGTGGAGCCGGCCAAGGGACTGGGAACGTCCTCTGCCGGAGCCAGGATGGCTCGCGGGACGCTTCCAGACGCAGGACTTGCCCTCACGGCCCACCTCGGAGCCCGCTGTGGCCGGAGACACGGAGGCCGGCGGGTGGACGGCTCTCAGGGGCGTCTCGCTGGAGCGGGGGGTAAGGCCGGGCTGGTTTCGGGGAGCGGGCGGAGGGCTCCAGAGCAGCGGATGGAGCTTGGCGACATCTTCCTTCCTCATCCAAGGAGCTGCCCAGGCCGGAGCCTCGGCCTTGGCACCGAACAGGGTCTCGTCGCAGAAGGACGGGGCGTGACTCCTCAGCCTTCACCGGGCAGCCAGGAGGGAAAACCGCGGGGTCGTTACAGCGGGCAGCGGCAGCACCGAGACCCGGCCGCTGCGTGGAGGCGGGGGGGGGGGCTCACGGAGGGGGGGGGGGGGGCTCACGGAGGGGGTGTGTTGAGCATCGCCCCAGACCCTCCCAAGGGCCACCCGGGCCCAGCCCAGCCCCGCCGGCCCGGGCTACGGAGGACCACGGCGGGGGGGGGGGGGGAGGTCCCGGGCCGGCACCGTAGGGCACCCCGGGACCACCGACGCTTAGAGAGCCCCCAAAACCCGGGAGGCAGCGGGCCGGGCCGAGAAGGGCGGGCGGGGTGCCGCTCACCTGCACTTACTCCTCGGCCGGGGGCTGCCGCCGCCACCGGGAGCCGCCACCGCCGCTGCCCAGGGAGGCGCGAAGGCGGGCGGCGGCGGGCGGGCCCCCGCGGGGCGGCCGAAGAGCGACTCGTCCACGAAGGACGGTCGCGCCCGGCGGACGCCCCGGCCCCCCCGCGGCAGCCGCGGAGCGGGAGCGGGAGCGGAGCCGCCGCCCGGGACCGGCACCGGCCCCGCCGCCCGCATGGCCGCGCGCCGCCCGTGGCGGCAGGGGGGCGGGGCGGGGTATGGCGCCGGGACCGCCCCTTCCGGCCCCGCCCACCCGCGCGTGTTTCCGCCTCCGCCGCTACCGACATGGCGCCGCAGCGCGCACGCCGCCAGCCCCGGGGAGCGCCGGTAGGGGCGGGGGGGGCGGGAGCGGGAGGGTCTGGAGGGCGGCGTCCCCTGTGCACCCCGTTCCGCTGTGCCCGGGGCCGGTGCGGCCGGTGCCGATGTCCCCGGTGCCGGGGTGCCCGGTGCCGGTATCCTCGATCCCCGTGTCCCCGGTGCTGATGTCCCCCGTACCAGTATCCCCAGTCCCCGTGTGCTGCGGTGCCTGGTTCCGCTCTCCCCAGCCCCCCGTGTGCCAGCGTTCCCAGTGCTGGTGTCACCAGTCCCTGTGTGCTGCTGTCCCCAAAACCAGTGTTCCCAGTCCCTATGTGCCATTGTCCCCAAGGGCCACTGTCCCCAGTGCCGCTGTGCCCAGTGCCAGTGTCCCCAGTATCAGTGCGCCCAATACCTGTGTCCACAGTACTGGCATGCGAAGTGCCAGTGTCCCCAGTAGCGGTGTGCCCGGTACTGGTGTCCCCAGTGCCAGTGTGCCCAGTACTGGTGTGCCCCGTGCCAGTGTCCCCAGCAGCAATGTCCCTAGTGCTAATGTCCCCAGTACTGTTGTCACCAGTGCTGGTGTGCCCAGTACCAGTGTCCCCAGTAGCAGTGTGCCCAGTACTGGTGTGCCCCGTGCCAGTGTCCCCAGCAGCGATGTCCCTAGTGCTAATGTCTCCAGTACTGTTGTCACCAGTGCTGGTGTGCCCAGTACCAGTGTCCCCAATAGCAGTGTGCCCAGTACTGGTGTCCCCAGTGCTAGTGTGCCCAGTACTGGTGTGCCCCATGTCAGTGTCCCCAGCAGCGATGTCCCTAGTGCTAGTGTCCCCAGTACTGTCATCACCAGTGCTGGTGTGCCCAGTGCCAGTGTCCCCAGTAGTGGTTTTCCTAGTGCCAGTGTCCCCAGTACCACTGCCACCACTCGCAACATCCCCAGTGCCGATGTGGCCAGCACCGGTGTCCCCAGTAGCGGTGTCCCCGCCTGCCAGGCCGCAGCCGTGTCCCCCCGCTGTCCCCAGGTCCCCGCGCCCCCGCTGCCCGCCTTCCCCGCCGCCGAGGAGGACGATGGCGCCGACGCCGAGCCGGACACGCGGGCCCTGGTGCGGGCCCAGAACCAGAAGAAGAAGAAATCCGGGGGATTCCAGTCCATGGGTGTGTGCGGGGCAGGGGGCAGCCGTCCCCGGGTTGGGGACCGTCCCCCTCTGCCCGCACCCCTTCACCTGTCCCCGTCCCCGCAGGCCTCAGCTACCCCGTCTTCAAGGGCATCATGAAGAAGGGCTACAAGGTGCCCACCCCCATCCAGAGGAAGGTGAGCGCAGGGGGCGGCGGGACCCGCCATCCCGGGGCGGTGGGACGGGGACGGTGACGGCGGGGCGGTGCCTTGCAGAGCATCCCCGCCATCCTGCGCGGCCGCGACGTGGTGGCGATGGCGCGGACGGGCAGCGGGAAGACGGCCTGCTTCCTCGTCCCCATGTTCGAGCGGCTGAAGGCGCCCAGCCAGGCCGGGGCGCGCGCCCTCGTCCTCTCGCCCACCCGCGAGCTGGCCCTGCAGACCCTGAAGTTCACCAAGGAGGTACAGGGGACAACGGGGGCGTATGGGGACAGTGGGGGCGAGTGGGGACGAGGGGTTTGGCTTTAACACCCCGCCCCGACATGTTTCTTTCTCCCCTTGCAGCTGGGCAAATTCACAGGCTTGAGGACAGCTCTGATCCTGGGAGGAGACAAGTAAGCTGTCCCCGTGTCCCCGCTGGTCCCCGCGTCCCTAAAGCCTCCCCAAAACCTGTCGAGGGGCTGAGCTGCCCTGTGCCATCCAGCCTCTCCCCATTCTTGCAGGATGGAGGACCAGTTCGCTGCCCTGCACGAGAACCCTGACATGTGAGTGGGGGCGTGGGGAGGCGACCTGGTGGGGAAATGGCCCCCCCGAGAGCCACCCGCCCCCCCCCCCCCCGGGGACATCGCTGGTGTTTACAGCCCGTGTGCCCCATGGATGTGCCCTGGTGTGCCCTTGGAGCATCTTCCCGTGCTCGCCGTGGGGGACAAGGGGGTCTCTATCGGGTTGGATTTGGGACCCCGTCCCCCCTCCCCGGTCCTGTCACCAGCTCTGTCCCTGCAGAATCATCGCCACCCCCGGGCGCCTGGTGCACGTGGCAGTGGAGATGAAGCTGAAGCTGCACACGGTGGAGTACGTGGTGTTCGACGAGGCCGACAGGTCAGCGGGGGGCAGGGGGGGTTGCCGGGGGGTCTCCGGGACTGGCAGTGTCCCCTGCGTGTGGGGTGAGCGATGGTGGGAGTTCGGGGCCCTGGGGGGGTGGCAGGGCTGGGCACGGAGGGACCGAACAGGCGCTGCCACGTCCCGTGTCCGCGCCCCTGCAGGCTCTTCGAGATGGGCTTCGCCGAGCAGCTCCAGGAGATCATCGCCCGCCTCCCGGACTGCCACCAGACCGTCCTCTTCTCCGCCACGCTGCCCAAGCTGCTCGTCGAGTTTGCCCGGGCCGGTGAGGAGCGTCGGGGCGGGGGGGCTGGACCTGGGGGAGCCTGGGGACGGGGACACGGCACGGTGCCACAGCTGGGCTGGGACCGGGGCTAGCGAAACAGAGCTGGAGTCATGCTGGGCCAAGCGGGTGTCCCCGGGCCGAGGGGTGGGGCCGGTCGCAGTGGCACGTCCCACATGTGACACGTCCCCCAGGTCTCACCGAGCCGATGCTGATCCGGCTGGATGTGGAGTCCAAGCTCAGCGAGCAGCTCAAGGTGAGAGGGGCCGGGGGTGCTCGGGCCTGGCTTTGCACCCCCTCAGCCCCGGCAAGCCACCCTGCAGTGGCTCCAGGCTCGTGAGGAGGGGACGAGGGGTAGCGGTGCCTGGCGTGGGGGCGCCGAGGGGCTGAGCTCTGCCCTCCCTTTGCAGCTGGCTTTCTTCCACGTGCGCGGGGACGACAAACCTGCCGTGCTGCTCCACCTGCTGCGGAGCGTGGTGAAGCCCCAGGACCAGACGGTCATCTTCGTGGCCACCAAGCACCACACAGAGTATCTCAAGGAGGCAAGTGGCATTTGGGGGTGGCCAGCATGGAGCCCTGTTAAAGGGCAGGCTGCTGGGGTTGCCTGGGATCTGTCTCTGCTGGAGTCTCTGCCTGCATTTCACTGGGTTGAAGGAGAAATCCCAGCAGATGCGATCGTGGAGGTGCTGCATCCACCTTGGAGAGAGGAGGGGAACGCAGTGGGATTTGAGGGTCCAGTGGGCACCGGCCCCCTGCCCCTTGGCTGTGGGTGCATGCCCAGGTGGAATCTGATCCCTTTTCCCTCCCTCCCCAGCTGCTGACGGCCCAGGGCATCCGCTGCACGCACATCTACAGCTCGCTGGACCAGACCGCCCGCAAGATCAACATCGCCAAGTTCGCCCAGGGCAAGTGCCCGGTGCTGCTGGTCACCGACGTGGCCGCCCGCGGGCTCGACATCCCCATGCTGGACAACGTCATCAACTACAGCTTCCCCGCCAAGGCCAAGCTCTTCCTGCATCGCGTCGGTGGGTGCCGGCGCCCCGCGGGTCCCTCAGGGTGACAGGGAGGGTGTGAGCGGGTTGTCCCTTGTCCCTTGTTTTTCCCGTCCCTGTGCCCTGCTGGGCTGGCACTGGTGCCCCCGATTTGGTGGTGGTATCTTTGGGGCAGGACGCCACCGCGTTGTGACACGAGGAGACAGGCTGGGGACAAAGCAGGGGCAGGAATGTCCCTGATTTCCCAGCCGGACTGTGGGGGCCCTTGGGGGCCGGACTGGTGCCTTCCCTTTCAGATAGCACCGTGGTGGGCTCCCCACTGCCCCCTTCCCCAGTGACCCACAGCCCCTTGCCAGCCGTGCCCACCCAGTAAATGTCACGTGCGTTGTCTCCCAGGCGCACCAGTGGGTCCCAGCCCGGGTCTGGGCAGGCTGGGCCGGGTCTGGTTTCCCACTCTCCTCCTCCCCTTGCCAGGTCGCGTGGCCCGAGCTGGCCGGAGCGGCACTGCCTACTCGCTGGTGGCTCCGGACGAGATGCCCTACGTCTTTGACCTCCACCTCTTCCTCGGGCGCCCGCTCGTCCTCGCCGGTGCCCAGGAGATGCCCGCTGGTGAGGCAGGCCTGGTCGCAGGCCGTGTCCAAGCTGGGACACAGGCCCCGTGGCCACCGCGGTTTTGTCCTTGGCCAGGACTGGAGTTTGTGGTCTTGTGCAGAGGGGTGATACGCTCTCATTACTGGGGTGCAGCTGGGCAAAATGGGGTGCTGGGGGCTCTGACACACCCCACGTGTCGGGGATGCTGATTTCCCCCCCAGCTCCCCGTGGCCGTTAGCTCCGCTCTGTTGAATCCCGGGTTGCTGCCGTGCCCGCTGCAGCAATCCCAGGGTGGGTGCCAGCGAGGTGACGCCGTGTCCCCTGGGCTGCAGATGCCGGCGGGGTCCTGGGCCGCGTCCCCCAGAGCCTGGTGGACGACGAGGAGTGCCTGCTGCTGACGGACCACGAGGGCTCGCTGGAGCTGCGGAGCCTGCGCCGCGTCGCCGACAACGCCCACAAGCAGTACCTGCGCTCCCGGCCCGGCCCCTCGCCCGAGTCCATCAAGAGGGCAAAGGACCTGGACGTGTCCCAGCTGGGCATCCACCCGCTCTTCAGTGAGCGCCGGGGGACACCGAGGGAGGGGACCCCGTTCCCCTCGCCAAGGAGCTAATCCGCGCCCCTCTCCGTGCCCCTCTCCCCAGGCACTCGCTTCGAAGACACCGAGCTGGAGAGGCTGAAGCTCGTGGACAGCATTAAAACCTACAAGTCCAAGGCGGTGAGTTGAGACCCGTCCTCGGGCACGAGGCGCCTGGGTTGGGGTGGGAGGGAAGGTCCGTGCGGCCGGCGGTGCCGCTCACCGGGGCTCGCGCTCCCGCCCCTGGCGCAGACCATCTTCGAGATCAACGCCACGTCCCGCACGCTGGCCAGCACCGTGATGCGGTCGAAGCGGCGCCACGACCATGCCCTCATCGAGAAGTACCAGCGCGGGCAGCAGGAGAAGCGGGCGGCAGCTCTCCAAGGGCAGGGGCTGTGCCCGGCCCCCCCTGGACCCGAGGAAGGAGAAGAGGAAGACCTCCAGGTAACGGGGCAGGAACGGGAGGTTTGCCGTGGCTGTGGGAGCTGCTGCGAGGCGGCCGTGGCCGAGCGCTGGCGGCACCAGGGCTCCTGGGCTGTGCCAGGACTCGAGAGCCCGTGCAGTGACTGGACGTGGCTCCTCCAACGCCACCACCGTCCCTTTCCAGGGCGTGTTCTCCACCGTGGTGGGCCAGAAGCGGAAACGGGGCCGAGGAGGACAAGACGGTGCCAGGAAAAAACCGCAGCAGCCGGCGCAGCGGGATGAGGACTTCTACATCCCGTACCGGCCCAAGGACTTCGAGAGCGAGAGGGGGTGAGTCCGGGAGGGCTCCTGTTGCCGTCCTGTCCCACCCTGTGCCGGGGGGGGGGGGGGCGGGGGGCTGCTCTCATCGCCCGCCCTTTGCAGGCTGAGCGTGGGCGGTGAGGGCAGCCCCTTCGAGCAGCAGGCGGCCGGAGCCGTCCTGGATCTCATGGGGGATGAAAACCACAACCTCAACAAGAGCAAGCAGCTGCTGAAGTGGTGAGTGGGGCCTGCCCGTGGGCTGGGCGGAGGAATTGGGGCTGGGGGGAAGGAATTGGGGCTGGGGGTCCCCACCGCCCGGTCCCACCGTCCTTCCCTCTCTCACAGGGACCGCAAGAAGAAGCGGTTTGTGGGGCAGACGGGCCAGGAGGACAAGAAGAAGGTGCGGACGGAGAGCGGGCGCTACATCAGCAGCTCCTACAAGAACAACCTGTATCCTGCCCGTGGGCGCTGCTGCCTGCTGGTGCTGTGGCGGGGGCTGGGGGCGGTGGGGAGCGGGGCTGGACCCGCTGGCAGCCGTCCGGCATTGTGCCCTGCTCCCGGGGATCCGTCCCACGCTGGAGCAGTGGCCTGGGGAGGGAGGCTGGTCGGACACCGTGGTGGGCTGAGCGATGGGGAGTCACCACCCCTTCCCTTAACCCGCCCTGGCCTAGCTATGAAAAGTGGAAGCAGAAATACAAGGTTGACGAGAGGGATGAGGATGAGGAAGGCAACCGCAGCAGGGAGCAGTTCAGAGGGAAACACAGGCGCGGGCACGGTGAGTACCTGGGGGAAGCGATGGAGCCCCACATCGTGTGTGTCCCCCCCCCCGACACGGCGCTCTGGCCTCCGAGCTGAGCTTGGATGTGTGTGTGTCCCGCCCCCCGCAGGGCCCGGGCAGCCCCCGGCCCAGGGCAGGGTGCGCTCGGAGCTGAAGAACAAGCAGCAGATCCTGAAGCAGCGCAAGAAGGCGGCCAAGCAGCGCTTCCTGCAGAGCGGCGGGCTGAAGCGCCTGAAGGCCAGGAACCGGCAGCGGGTGCAGGAGCTGCGGCAGATGGCCTTCGGGCGCCGGGTGGGGGCTGCCAAGAAGGGCAAGCTGCGGAAGAAGGTGTAGGGCAGCGGGGGGGGGCTGTGCCCCAGCAGCTTCCCCCCACGCCTGGGCTGGGTACCGCGGAAGGAGACATTAAATCCTTGGTTGGTTTTGCATCCTGACTCCTCTTTGTCCTTGCTACAATGCCGGGGAGGGAATTCCTCCCGCCTCGGGCCACCCCCAGGCACAGTCAGAACAAGCAGGTGCTGCGGGTGTATTTTGACAGGAGGCACCTTCCGAGGTACCAACGGCCTGACCGTGAGCACCAGCTCCCCCTTCCAGGTCCTGCTGCCTGGGGTGCCCCTTGCAGGGGTGTACGCCAGGGGGTCGGGCTCTGCCCTGGCCCCTGCCCCAATGCAGTGCTGTCCCGCTGTGCCTGTGCCGCTGCCATCCATGTCACCTCTCATCGTGGGGGTCCCCAGACTTGTTGGGGAGTGACCTCCAGCCCCGGGGTGGGTCCTGGGGCCCCACACGTGGCAGCCTCTCCCCAGCCCCGGGAGCGGGTGGTTGTCCCTGGGGGCTAGTCCTGGCTCAGAGGCACCCTGGCACCCCCGTGGCGCAGTGGGTGTGTGCTGGTGGCAAGAGGCCAGCGTGGGGGACACGGCCCCGGCTGCGTGGGGCGCAGCTCGGCACAGATGTCGGCCAGGTCCTGCATGCAGAGCAGCACCTGTGGGGACAAGGATCTTGATGCCACGGCCATCTGGGGATGTGAAGGTCCCCATGTCGCCCCCCCCCCCAGCCCCACCGCCCAGGGGAGAGGGCTGTGCTGACCGTGTCCAGCTGGGCCTCGGTGTCCTCCAGGGCCACATCCGTGGGGACCTCCAGCCACGCGGTGGCGAGCTGGAAGAGGTTGAGCACTGCCAGCTTGATCTGCCCCAGCAGCAGGGTCTTCTGGGTGGCCGTGCTCTGGACGTGGGCCCAGCAGGACTCCTGGGGGACAGAGTGACAGACCCTGGCCCGCTCCTCCAGCCACTGGCCTGTGTCCCCTGCACCCCCCCCCCCCGGCCAGGACAGTGGGACCCAGGAGCCCTGGCTGCATGTCCCTCCATGCACAGTTGGTGATGCTTTCTGGGCACATGGGGACCCCCAGCTCAGCCTGGGGGTGCAGCCCGGCTTCCCACCACCACGGTGTGGGGCACCTCCCCTCTGCAGTATGCTTGGGGTCCATACTGCTGCCCTTCTCCCTGGGGGGGGGGGGGGGGGGTGGTGTCCCTGGGCACCCCACGTCCCCCCCTTACCCCCTGGAGCACGTCGTGGCGGGCAGCCTCCAGGCGTGCGCGGAGCTGGGCCAGCTCGTCGTCGGTGCGGAGGAGCTCGGTGCCGGCCTCCTCCTGGTACTGCTGGAGCTGCGCCCGGCTCTGGGCCAGCTGCTCCTGCCTGGCTTCTGCCTGTTGTGCCAGGGTTGCCCGCGTCCCTGCCAGTGCCCCAAAATGGGCCAGCATGGCTGGGATATCCTGGAACTGGGCAGCAGGAGGGGGCTGAGAGGCTGCAGGGGTGCGGAGGCTGCTGCCCTGGACAGGGCTGACCCCCTGCAAGGGGCTTGTGGACGTGCAGGGTGGCACCGCAGGACAGGGACCCCCACACGCTCACCTGCCCCATCCTGGCCAGCACGACCTGCAGGTAGTCACCAAAGCCCCGGAGGTTCCGTAGGCGCCGGGCCAGGCGCTCCCTACGCTCCAGCAGCTCCTCGAGCTCCTGGTGCAGGCGGGAGGCCTCGGCGCCCTGCCCCACCGCCCGCGCCCGCTCCTCGTCCGCCCGCCGCAGCGCCCGCTCCCGCCTCGCCGCCGAAGCCTGCGGCGTGGGGACGGGGTCAGCGGGGCCCTGATGGCCAGCCCGGCCCCGGCCCCCGCCCTGGCACCTTGAGGAAGGCGTCAGATTTGAGGACGACATCCCGGAGCTGCTCTTCCCTCCGGCCCAGCTGCTGCCGGCGCTGCGCCAGGCGCTCCATCCTCTGCCGCAACTCCTGCGGGACCACCGGGTGCTGAGAGCATCGCCCCATGCTGGCATGGCCGAGGTGGGGACAAGCACCGGCTCGTAAACGGCTGGGGACATGCCTGGCCGGCTGCTTGTCCCCCCCCCATGGCACCCCGCAGCCAGGGCTGCAGCCCGCGGGGAGGGGGCACATGGCGGGGCTGGGGGCTGCCCTCACCTCCCGCTGGCTCTGCAGCGCCCGCTCCACCTCCGCCACCTCCTGCCTCTTCCGCAGCAGGCGCATGGAGGGCAGCGGCGTGGCTGCAGCCCGCGCCGGCACCGTCCTGCCGCGGAGCTCCTCGTGGCCGGGTGGAGAGAGCCTGGGCAGGGGCACCCACCACTGTGCCATGGCCAGGGCCCCCCAGGGACCACCGCTGCCCGCTGGGGCTCAGCGCGGGGGGGGCCTGGCCCGCTGGCCCCTCACCCACCCTCCCTCCTGCTCTCCTACTTCGGCGTCCCTCTCCTTGGAGACCCCCAGCGCCATGGGCAGCATCCCAGGGCAGGACAAGTCCCGGCACAACCTCAGCTTTCTGGATAGACCCGGGGGAATCCCCCTGCCTCCCCCCGGCCCACAGCGGGGCAACAGGCTCAGTGGCTCCCAGTTTGCAAGGGTGGCAGCACGACCTCTGCTCCCGGGGGGGGGACAACCCGTGTGAAAGCCACGCGGGGGTGTGTCGGGCGGCACGTGGGTATCCAAGTGTCCTGGCATCTCTGGATGGGGGGGCAGGGGGAGATACTGAGCAGGCTGCCCCCTCCTCCCCGGGTGCCCCAGCCCCGTGCCTGGGGACACAGCACCCACCCAGTGACACGCACCCTGGGAGCAGCACCCTGGGGACCCGGTGATGGGAACACAAACCGACAGGCCACCAGGGACGTGGGACGTGCCACCACCAGCCCTTGCTCGCCCCCAGCCAGCGGCTGCCCATCCCGTGAGGAGGACGGGGGGGGATCGCACTCACAGCAGCCGCAGCTTGTCCCGGACAGCTGTGCTCAAATCCTCCTCCAGGCTGAAGGCCATCTCGCCCAGTGCCTCCTCCTCCTCCTCCTCCTCCTCCTCCTCCTCGCCGAGAGGCAGCCGGGACGCAGGGCAGCCGAGATGGCGGCAGCACAACACTTGTTGCCAGGGGCAGCCGGAGGCTCCCGCAGCTCCCTGGGATTTTCCTGGCACGGCTCCGAGCATCGCCAGCCGGGCACGGAGACTGCACCGAGGCCCCTCGGGGTCAGCCAGCACGTCGGTCCCACTCGCAGCCCTCTAACCCTGCAGTGCCCCCCAGCCCTGGGACCCTGCTGCAGCCCCTCAGAAACCCCCACGCCCCGCCAGAGACCACCCTGCACTACCAGACCCCAACCACTGCCCCCCCAAGCACTCAGGCCCCCCCCCCCCCACTCCCTCAGCTCTCCTCCACCTCACGCTGCTCTTGCCCACGTCCCACGGAGGGCTCAGACCCTCCTGCTTCACCCACGGGGCACACGCTGCTCCGCGCCGCGCGGCCAGGAGTGCCCCCTTCCCACTCCACGTGCCCTCAGGTCCCCGCCGTTCCCCCATGTGCCATCAGATCCCCCCGTGTGTCCGTGCTCACGTCCCCCATTAACCTCCACACACGCTCGGATCCCTCGTGCACTCATTTCTCCATCACCCCCTACGCACTCTTTCACTCCCCACCTGACGCAGTTTATTCCTGTTCCCCCTCCAGCACGCTCAGAGCCCTCCACCCACCTCCACCCTCCGTTCCACCCACCCTGATCCCATCCTGCTCCGTTTGGCCATTCCCATCCATACGTGCCAATCCCTCCCTCGCCCCCTGCGCACACTCGGATCCTTCCCTGCTCCCCGCCCTGTGCCTTTTCAACCCCTCCCTTTACCCCAGCAGGGTGCTCAGACTTGCCCGGTCCCTCCATCCCCTCCTGCACGCTCTGGCCCCTCTGTTCCTCCCCCTGCAGTTCCCCTCCACGGCTGCCCTGATCCCCCTCCCTGCGTAAGTTCCTTCCGTGCTTTCCACCGCGGCCAGGCCAAAAACCACACCACGAGGTACCGATTAACTCCCGCCTTAGGTACGGAGCAACACTTCAGAAGGACTTGGGGAAAAAATATTTATAACAAAAAAATCAGTCAAGCCTCCCCAGAGTCAGCATCACCCATGTCCTGCCCGTGCACCAGTTGTTTCGGCCGTTGTCCCAGGACCACCGCGGCCCCGCGGCGACTTCCTCCATCCCGCTCCCTGCAACCCCAGCACCGCTCACGGCGACTGCGCCAGAACCCCTTACTGGGGTTTGAGTCCATCACAGGCAGCCAGACCAGCAGGCTACTGGGACCCGCTTCCCGAGCGCTGCCTGTGCTGGGTGCCACCTTGCTAAAAAGGGCGCCTGGGACAAAGAGGAACACGACAAGATGGGAAAAGAAATGGAGAAACAAGGCTGGGGAAGGACGGAGTGCAAGGTGGGGAAGGGGCGGGCGGAGAACGAAGCGGGGATGCTCTGACCGAACCAGCCACGCGGCAACGAGGACGTGCTCGGCGCTGGGCGTGCGGCCGGAGCTGCGGGTGCTTCTGCAGGGAGGGATGGGAACTATGGGCCTTGTGCCTCTTCTCCCCTCGCTTGCCGCGGAGAGGCCTCGCCGTGCTGCTCGCCATCGTCACCTGCGCAGGGCACAGAGCAGCAGCAGCAGCTCAGCAGGAGCCAACAAGCCAGACCGCAGGAATTCCCCCCTCCCCAGCAGCTGCTCCTGGCAGACCCACAGCTCAGCGGGAGAGCAGGCGTCTCCCGGCCCGAAGCTCGCCCGGCAGGCCGGCACCGGGGCTCACCTCCCGTCAGGCAGCTGAGGTGAGCGGCCTGGACGCCGCTCCCATCGCCCAGCGCCGTTGCGTCGCGGTTGGTGGAGCAGCGCAGGGCCTCCTCTTCCCCCTTCCCCTCGTCGTCATCTTCCGAGTCCACCAGCACCAAGACATCACCCGAGTCTGGATTCCTGTGAACAGCAGAGCAAGCAGAGGCGCGCTGAAAGGCTGCGGACAGCCCGTGCCTGCCCTGCCTTTGACAACCCCCGACACCAAAGCGACCGATTCCCCATGGACTCAACCAACCCTGCCCTGACCGTGTCCAAACCACCGCTGGTCTCGGCCCCTGCTGGCAGCAGCGTTCGGGCACGGCTTCCCATCCGCCTTCCCAAGTCCTCCAACCACTCCATGAATATTCACGCACTATCTGCACCAGCCCCTCCCGAAGGGAGTTATTCTCCCCTCCCCTCCAGACGGAAACAGAGGCTCCCAGATAAGAGTCTTCCCACGGCCGCAGCACCAACGGGGCAAGGGAAGGCAGCGGGGCCGGGAGGGCTGCGAGCAGGAAGCAGAGAAGGAATCTGGTGCAGCTGAACCCCCAGGAAGGCACCTGCACAGTTACCAGACATCCCTCCCGAGGGGGGAAGGACGGGGGCAAGCCCCCCCACAGCGCAGCAGACCCCCCCGTTTTATTTCCTCTCGAAGCCCGCGGGCTCCCCCGCGGCAGGGAGCAGCTCTCCTGCACGGCCTCCCCCCCCCACCCCGCACCCACGGGTCCCTCGGCAGCACCATCTCTGCACCATCCCAGAGCGATGCCACTCCTGCTCTGATGCCAGCTGCCCTCCTCTCCCCTCACCCTCCTGCTCCCCCACCCAGCCCCACCGTCCCCTTCCCGCGGGAGGCGCAGCCCCCACGTGAGAACCGCGTTTCTCTGGGGACGGCTCCTGCCTCTGGGGTGGGATTCCCTGCCCTACGGGGAGATCACCTCTGCCAGGAGGAGGACGAGCGAGGCCACGCAGGACCGGGCCGAGGAAAATCAACACTCACCTGAAGGCAGCACCTGAAGGAGAGAGAAGGGAAGGGAAAAAGAGAGCGTTAGAACCCGGCCCCAGCGCAGTCCCGCGGGCAGCACGCTACTGGTTTTGCTGTACGAGTCCTGCCAGTCCTGCCTGCAGCCACGCCTGGAGGCACGGGCGTGAAGGTGACCTGCCCACGTACACAACGAGAGCATCCGAGGGGTCCCCAGGAAAGGGGGAGAAGGCCCAAAGCAGTACAGCTGCCTGGAGAAGGGGAGGGGAAGGTGCCCGAGGCACTGAGCTGGGGAAGGGCCTTGTCTTTCCAACCCATCTGCCTCCAGGGTTTTGATCAGGAGCGGGATGAGGCCCAAGGGCTGGGGTGATCATAACAGCACACAAGGCACAAGCTAGTTAGGGATAAAACCCTCTCCCTGGCTTGGGCAGAGGAGAGCTCCTACCTCTCAGGCACAGGAGGGGATTGTAGTACAAGACGACCCCGGTGACAGTGAGAACAACCAGCAGGGACAGGACCACCACTGCACCCACGACCCCAACGATGTTCTCTGGGTCTGCAGAGAGAAGAGGCGGCACAGGCGTCCAGCTTGTCACCCGGACACGGGTGGACGAGGAAATCTCAGTGCAAGCGACAGAGCAGCTCCCGGTGCTGCTTCAGCTCTCACTCCCCATCATCGCAGCGGTCCCACCAGCACAAGGCAGGAGGGCTTCAGGCCTTCCTACTTCATTGCTAGAGACAGCACCACAGCAAGGCCCCTGGTTTTGTACCCATGTGCACTCAGCGAAAGCAAGTGAACCCCTGCCCGTGGCACCTTGAGCAGCTTGGCCCTTGGAGGTGCTCCTGCCCGTGGCACCTTGAGCAGCTTGGCCCTTGGAGGTGCTCCTCCGCGTTCACACCCCTCAGGAGGGACCAAGGACGCACCGCTCCCAGGCCCGAGGCGAGGGGAATCAGGCCTTTTCACCCTGGGAGGAAGGCAGCCAGTCCTGCACCTACGCTTGCCCCAAGGCTATGGAAAGCCACAACAGGCACAGCGGGCTCTTAGTGGCAAACACAGCCCCTTGGGGGCTTGCCAGCGGTCTCCCCCCCTCCGTGAGCTGTGGCCCCGAGTCGTCCTCGAGCCCTGCCGCAGCAGCCCCAGGCAGCCCCACTCACGCTTCACTGTGAGGCAGACGAAGAGCTCCCTCAGCCCCACGGGGTTCTGCGCCTTGCAGACGTAACAGCCCCCGTCGGCGCCCTGGGAGCAGTTCTGGATGGTCAGCTGGGACACGTTGCCCTCCTGGGCGATGAGGTACCTCCCTCCAGACTGGATCTCCACCTCCGGCTGGGCGATGTCCCGCAGCCAGGTGAGCCTCGCCCCCGGGGTGCTCTCCGTCACACGGCACGTCAGGGTCACATTGTCACCCACAAAGCAGGTCTTTGGGGGCTCCGATTCCAGCGAAGGGATTTCTGAGCAGCCCAGGGGGAAAGAAGAAGGGAAAAAAAAAAAAAAAGAAAAAGAAAAAGAAAAGAGTCAAGGAGGAAATTACGGAGTCTTAACGTAACAAGCAATCAGCCATCGGACTGATTAATAATCATTAACTGAAGGAAGTCAGACAGGAGTCTGGGACTCGAGCACTGTGGGTTTGGCATTCAGCTCCCTCACGAGACTCCAGCAGCCTTCCCAGGAGCGATCCGAGCCACTTGCACGTTGCTCAGGCCTTTTTCTGACACCTGTCTTTATAACCCCAGGGAAGAATGGGTCGGAGGGTAACCAGTGGGAAGATGGCAGAGAGGGGAAAGGCAGGCCAGGAATTTTCCTTGGGATTAGCAGAGCTCTTTTGTAGCCCTGATAACTGTTGGAGGAGAAACACAGCTCAGGTTTTCAGAAGCCACTTTAGTCAGACCCCTCAGATGCTTGAAGGGGGCCTGGGGGCACACGCAAGTATAAACCCAGCCCTGCCAAGCTTAATCTCAAGCTGAGCAAGGCACCACAACCACCTCTCGCTTCCACACAGGCGGCAGGGCTCGCACAGGTGAAAACCTTGGCGCAGGGAGGCGGGTCAGCCCCTGAAGACGGGCTAAACCACAACTCACCTGCAGCCACGCCGTGACGGGTGTCAGCTGCAGGACTCCTGTGCCTCGTGCAGCCACCGCTGCGCCTTCCCCCCGCAGCAAGCCCCCCGCACCCTGCCTTGCCTGAGCACCGCCCCAGTGCTCCGGAGGGCAGAGAATGACGAGTCAGAGGCGACACAACTCACTGATCTCCACGGAGCACGCAGGCTCCTCCTGCTTGACAACGTGGCTCCCCACGCACTTGAACACTTGGCGGTGGGAGAGGTGGGAGCTGTTCAGCGTTTCCACGTGGGTGTCCGAGGAGCTCGCGGAGCTGATGACCCAGCTTGAGTTCTCCAGATCGTGGCCCTCTTCTCTCCAGTGCAGGGTGGGGTGGGGATACCCCCCAGGCCAGCTGCAGAACAGCTGCAGCATCAGCCCCGACGAGGAGGTCTCGGCCCAGCACTTTGGGGTTGACTGTGGTGGATCTATCAGCAAGAACAGCACAGGGTCAGAAACACTTCCAGGTCACTGCTCTCAGCATCTCAGGGCTGGAACCCCCGCCAGTACTCACGTTTGCCATCATTCCTCTTGGAAATCTTTGCGGTTTCCCTGCCTATCTTGCTCCCCGACCCGCACCCCACAGCCCCAGGGGAGCACAGCTCTGAATGACCGCCGACAGGGACCAAGCAGAGGGCTGTCACAGCAGCTACAGCCAAGCCTTGAGGGACTAACGCACAGGGAGGAAAAAATTACTGCCATAGCTTTATCCAAGGGAGACGAGATGAGCACCTACAACCACAGGCAGAGCACAAAAACCTCCACGCTGCCCTTGGTCCTCATATCACAGCTACAAGGGGGTGACACCGATTCACGCCACTTGAGAGCAGGGCTCTGCCTCTCCCTGTCGCTGGTACGAGCACTCGGACTTCCCAAGGGAACACGGAAGGCATCAGGGCTCTTTCCCAGGGACAAGGAACCAGCTTCTCAGAGCCACCAGCACTTCCCCAGCAAGCCCAGCACGCTGTTGGAGGAGGGGGCTGTTCCCAGCGTAGAAGACACTCTACCCACAGGGCGTCCTGGCGACTCCAGCTGGTGGGGTCAGGGCCACGGCCACGCGCCCCTGAAGCCGAAGCAGGCGCGCCCTGCTCCCTCGCAGCACCCCTGCCGCTGCCGTGTGGGGCCGGGCGCTGTTACTCAGCCCCGCACCACGCTCCGTGCCCGCACCACGCTGCAGCAGCGGGGACAAACTCCAGCAAAGAACAGAGGGAGGGTAAGGCACCGCTGGCCTGGTGCCAGCGCCGCTCGGTAACCACCACGGCCGGGCTGGTGATGGAAACACAGGAACAAGGACCTGATGGCAGAGGCGGGTCTGAAGGCAACAGAAACCCCAGAGCAATCCCTTCGGGGAGAGCGGGCGCACGTTTCAGGCGGTACGAGTTCCTGCCTCCCGCCCATCAGCTGGTTTCACACGCAACCCCCCCCCCCCAGACACACACACGCACGTGTTTGTCCAAGAGCCACAGGGATTCTGGACTCTGATCCAGGCAGCATTAACGCTGTGTCCCTGCGTCCTTTGCCTAATCCAACGCTGAACACGACCCCCCTGAGAGATCAGACGCTGCCAAAGCAAGAGGTGTCAGAGGGATGCCTGAGGTTTATTTTGCGGAGTATTTATTCCCGTGACTTTCAAATGAAATGAGTTAAAAAAACCCCCACAAAACATCATGGCAAAATCCCATGTCAGCTGCAAGAACATACCTTCTCGAGCTTGGCTTTCCAGGAACTATATACATGCATCTTGTACGGGCTTTGAAACCACCCAGCTCTAGCAAGAAAGTTCTCTACACTCTCCTCCGTCCCAGCTCTGAGGAGGTCTCACAACTGATCCCAAATCCTGGCTGTGGTTAATAAGAGCAGCCTGTCAGCCTGAACGACCAGAGACTGCCTCCCATCGAAAGGTGGACGCAGCCCTGCCAGGATGTCCCACCGGAGAGCTGCACTTTTTGCACCGGTTCAAGGAACTGCCTCCTGAAGCCACCAGCTTTACATCAACTCCCAGGCTCTCCCCATTACAGCTCTTACTCTTCTGTCTAAACTCTAACAGACATCTGTTCCCAAAATGTTAACAAAGCCCAAACCTAAACCTAACAGACATCTGTTCCCAAAACGTTAACAAACCCCCCACAACCAAAAAAACCATCACAAAACACCAGCAAAAAGGACCTCAGGCCCACAGAAGAGCCAACAGTGGCTTATGTCAACTACCCAAGGAATCTTTTGGAGGTGTACAACCGCACGTTTCCTTCACACCATGGGCTTCCTACCCCAAACGAACACAGAACAGCAGCTCAAGGCAGGGCTGCACCTTCGTCACGTTGCTGGAATGCTTACTGTACTGCTGGTGGGTTTTTTAAACAGAGTTTTAAGCAAAAGAGAACTTCTTGGTACAACCCATGAGATGGGTCGAAGACTGTGAACTGGTAACTCTTACACGAAGCCTGGGGGGCTCTTTCACAGCGGTGCCGAGTGTGTATCTGAGAGGTTCACTCCAGCCCAGGTCAAGTTGCTCCAAGTAACTGTGAATGTAAAAAATCAGGGCCTGGGCTTTTAGTCTGAGGTTGAGAAGCTTCAGCTTCTGGTCTTTGTGGATGCTGCTTCTGCTGACCTAAAGCAGCACCAGAAATACCCCTCTCACCTATTTAAGGGCACATCAGTGTCCCGTATCACCTTTGTAACCTTTGGGAATTAATTGACACATTAATTCCATGCTAATAAATGCAGTCCAGAGTGCAGCACCAACACCTGGCATGCCACAGCCACCTTTTGCTCACAAGTGTTTCACAGCAGTGCTCCAGACTTAGGGCTCCCCGCTCCCAAGCCCCACACCTACACAATTCTCTGAAGCAGCCTGGGCTTTGCTTCCTTCACTCCAGCCTTCCATGACCCTCCAAACCCCATCTGCAGGTTCCTTGCCCCAGGAAGGGAATTTTTATTCACGTAAACTTTCAGAGATTTAATCTGTACAAAACAGGTTCGACTTTTACAACACACACCCTTCACCAAACACTGAGAAGGAACACCCTGAATGCAAACAAAAACCAGGCCTCACACGTGGCAGGTGTCGACGGAAAGGCCAGCAAGAAAGGCAGGGGCCAACAGAGCACAGAGTGTCACCAAAGCAGGGAAAGTGGCACCAGTCTTTCCCTCTTCTCAACCCTGTACGATGGGCTTGGCTGGCATAAAGCAGGTCACTGCCGAGGTGCGAGGGGCCGGAGCCTCTGTCACACCTGATCAGATCTGGGGAGGGGGAGAAGAGCGGTACCGGCCACAGGACCTGTGCTCCCTGCTGGTCTGGAGGGGGCTGATCCCACAGAAAAGACGAGGCATCTGGGCAAGGTAATGGTTCCCCGGCAGCAGCAGGAAGGACCTGCACCAGTGGCGTGCAAAGGGATCGCTCTCCAGCCTGATCCGTGTGCAACACAGACACCCCACCCGTGCTGTGAAGATTTCTAAGAGAACGAATGAATGAAGTAAGGATGGAAAGGGGAGAGAGCACCAGAAGACACAACATGACAAACAGGCTGAAAGAACAGCCTGTGCTGGAAACAACAGGCACGCTCCCAGGACCGCGCGCCCAGCAGTAAATTTGAGGAACGTGGTGTTTCCACCCAAACGAGAAGGCTGCGCCGGAACATTCAGCACAGTCAGCTGAGGACCCTCCAGCCTCACACCAAAGCAACAAGGAATAGCACAGCACATCTACTACAAAAATGTGTTTCAATCGAGGGAAAAAAAAAACAACCAGTGAGCGGCAGCCCCCACCCTAAGATTTACAAAGGCTCAAGTCAGCCAGATTCTGAGGCAAAGGGCCACCCGGGAGCAGCTACAGGATATGAAAGATCTGTCCAAAACCTAGTTTGTCACCACCAGTGAAGAAGGAACTGAAGAGACATAGCATGGACTTAACAGCTGGCATTTTGCCCTCTGCATTGCACACAACTGATCCTTGACGGACCGTTTAGACACGTCTCGGTGTTTATGAACGTGTACTTGAGTAACATCAGCCTGCTCGCAGTTTGCATGCTAAGGCCACCCTGCCCCCCTTTTTTTTTTTTTTTTACACTATTTTTCCACCAGTGCCGGATGAATCTGGGGACCTGCGAGACTCAGGGGAGGAAATTCACAGGCACGGGACAGACTTACTGGCTACCAGGAGCTGGACGCGGTGCTCGTGGTCCGTCTTGTTCAGCACTTCCTTGCAGGTGTAGTTGCCTTCGTCCTGCACACGCAGCTCTGTGATGCGCAGCGAGCTGTTGTCAACCAGGGAGAAACGGACGTCCGGGGGGAAGGCAACCCTTGAGGAGAAGAGTGGGGGGAAGGAGTGCGGATCCCCTTGAAACCAGACCACCTCGGTTGCTTCTTTGGAGACATTTCGGCAGAGAAGGAGGATGCTTCCTCCAACCTTCCCAAAGACGACTTCCTCTGTTCCTGCAAAACAGAAGGGACGGTGTTAGGGATGCAGGGAACCGGCAAAGCCCTCTTTTGTCAGCAAAGGCCTGGACGTCTGATATATGTCAACCCTCCGGGGTGTTTGTTAGGGGGGCTACTGTCAACAGATCTCCGAGATTCATTTGGTGACTAAAAATGTTCAGACACACCGTCAGGAACACAGCTTAAATGGCCCAACAGGAAAGCAAGGACGGGCTATTCCTGCCCAAGAGGGGCAGGCAACACACAAGTGACCTGCAGGAGCCGGAGAAGAGCGCTGTTAGAGCACGGCGGGCGTTGGGCCACAGTTACGTCCATGCTCAACCAACACTTTGCTGGACCGTTTGCCCAAGTAGCCTCATCCCTGCCCCGCTCGGGGCAGTGCACAGTGCCGAAAAAGGAGACAAGACCCGCCCCGATATCGGTATCCATCGAGGAAGACGACACAACTGTTGACGTTCCCCGTTCGCCTTTCCTACTTTCCCCTTCCCCTGCCAAATGGCAACTGGACCCTGCAGCTAGCTCGAAGGTCTGCAGGAGTCCCCCCTTCTACCAGCCCCCCTCAGCGCCTGCCCGGCTTGCTTTCAAACGGGGAATCTTCTTAGTTTCAGCAGAAAAAACCCAACTTTCTAAGAAAAGCAATGAGCGTGGAGGCCGGCTGGGCAGCTCCCCTCAGGAGCGGGGCGGGCTGAGGTAGGGCCGGGAGGGCTCTAATGGTCGCCCACCAAGGCTCGCTGCTCCCCTCCCCGCAGCCCCCCCGCTACCTGCGGCGTCCCGGCGCGGCACCAGCTTCCAGACGCAGAGGGCGAGCAAGAACCGGGCTGGCGGCGTCCCGCCGGGGAGCCGCATCGCCGCGGGCCGCCGCCGGAGCCTCCCGCCTCGGGGAGGCGGCGCTGCCTCGCCTCCGCCCCAGCGAACGGGCGGGCCGGCGGGTTCGTCCGAGCCTGCCCGCCCCCTCTGCCCGCTCGCCGGGGTCCGGGAAGGGGGTTCGTGGATCAGGCCCCGCCGCAGGAGACCCGCCACCGCCGGCGCCCGCCATCTTGGGCGCCCCACCCGACGCCGCCCGCCATCTTGGGGGCACCCCCCCCCCCGCCATCTTGGGCAGCCCCCTCAGAGGGGCCAGGCACGGAGCTGGGGCGCGGTGCAAAGGTCGGGAGCGTTTAACGCGAGGAGGACGGTGTTTCCAGAGGGCAAAACTAAGCGAGGGTAGCAAGTGGAACCCCCCCACCCAGACGATCTTCCATAATTCAACCGCTTAGAGACACCCCAAAAGCAGCGGGAGCGGGAGGAAGAGTGATAAATTTGCTATGAGCTGTGCCACAAACTGCGTAATTCTTAGGGATGGGGAAAAAAAGAAATAGCAGGCAGCAGCTTAAACCAAAGCTGGATAGGAAAAAAAAAAGCACAGCACAGACCCAAGAGGGAGTGGGAGGAGGAAGCAGGTGGGAAGGGTAAAGGGTGAGCTTCTCCCCAGCTGAGGGGTCCCAAGGGCACAGGCAACAAGGACGAAGAAAGGTACCAATGTGCTCGGTTTCTCTCTTCCCCGGGGTGAATGTCAGGAAGCACAGCCAGCATGCTGTTAAATTTCAGCAGCGGGTGGGTTAGGAGAACCTGCCTCAATGACTTTTTTTTTTTTCGGTGACTGCTGCCAAGGGGACCCAATGGTCCTCCATTGTCCACCACTGCAGACTGCAACTTCGAGGCTGGTTTGTAATCTGCAGTAATACGTAGATTCCTTCTCTGCGTAACCCCACAACAAGCAGGCAGATATCCTCGCATTCCTCCTGACGCCCGAGGGAACACCTTACCGCCCGGGGAAGGCACAACGAGGCCAGCTCTCCAGCAGCCATCACGCTCTGGGCCAATGGGCCAAGGCGTGCGTAGAGCGGGGTGCCGAGATCCACGGGGCTGCCCCCGCTGGGCCCTGGCACATCGATTATAACCTAATTAACGCAATTAAGCGCGGCTTCGGGTCATCGCCCTGCCGGTGCTCGGCCTCTCCCGCCCCGGGCGAAGACCCCCCCCCTCCCGGCTGGGGGCGCCCTAACAGCGGGAGCCGGGGGAGAGGCTGGCGGCGCGCCGCCGCCAATGGGAGCAGAGCGTGGCCGCGCCTCCGCCAATGGGGGCGGGGGGCGGGCCGAGGGGGGGGGCGGGCGCAGTGGCGCGGAGCGGAGCGGCGCGGCGCGGTGCGGAGCAGCAGCCATGCCGGTGGACCTGGGGCTGTGGAGCGGGCCGCTGAGCCTCACCGAGGTGGAGCAGAAGCCGGCGCACCCGCTGCGGGTCAAGTATGGCTCCGTGGAGATAGACGAGCTGGGCAAGGTGCTCACGCCCACTCAGGTGAGCAGGGCTCGGCCCCCGCGCTCGGGGGGGGGGGCGCGGCAAAATGGCGGGAGGCGGCCGGGCCTCTGGCGCCTTCGCTGAGGCAGCCCCCGACGGAGCCTCTCTGGGTGCGGGGGGGGGAGAGAGGGGCCCCGTTTTGCTGTCGGCTGGGTGCGAGCTGGCGGCAGTGGCCTGGAGCTGCTGGGGTGTCGCTGCCTGCGCTGGGGACGCGTGGCCGCCGTGTGCGGCTGGCGCAGGCTGCGTGGTGCAGGCAGCGGTGCTAACGCTGTCATCCCTCCAGGTCCAGCATCGCCCCACCAGCATTGAGTGGGATGGCTGCGATCCCCAGAAGCTTTACACCTTGGTTCTCACAGACCCAGATGCTCCCAGTAGGAAGGACCCAAAGTTCAGGTAATTCCTGTCTTGCCTGGGGAGAATGGAGCATCCCTCTTGGTCTGAGCAGAGGTTTGGAAGGAGGTCGGGGAGAGTGCTCTGCCTAAGGTGCAGCAGTGAGGCTGTGGCTTGGGGATGGAAGCAGTGCCCTTGCACCTCTCCTTGAGACAGGCACAGCGTGGGGAGGAGCAGCTGCTTTTGCCAGGGGTGTTTGGAGGTCTGCTGTAGCTTGGAGAAACACAGCATCTGCTCTAATTTGGCACGTGCGCGAGTTGGAATTAGGTCTGTCTGTGCTAGCAGTGGAGTCTTAAACCTGGGAGCAGCTCACCTTTCTCAAGTCAGGCTCAGAAGCGTGTGGAACGCCACTCTTGGGGGTCACGCTCTGGGTTTCCTGGTGCCCCAAGGCAGGATGACAGAGCTTGTTTTGACAGGCTCTGCGTACTGAAGGAGAGAGTACCTGCTCTAGGACTGCTGCTCTTTGGGTTTGGCAAACGAGGAGCGGCAGCTGTTAGCTTCGGTTACCCTGCACTGACAGCCTTAGGGAAAAGCAGCACCTTGGACTCACGAAGGGTCTTAGCAGGGGCTGTGACGCAGGCTGATGGATTGGGTTTTGCCTTCTCCTTTCAGGGAATGGCATCACTTCCTAGTGACCAACATGAAAGGCAACAATGTGGGCAGTGGGACTGTGCTGTCCGATTACGTCGGCTCCGGCCCTCCCAAAGGAACAGGTCGGTACCTGGCTGCAGCAGCCCCCACCCCAGCTGCGGTGTGCAGGGGAGGGGGGGGCAGGCCTGCAGCAAACCGAGTGCCCGCCTGCTGGGCGTGTGGTGTGTGGCAGAAACGGCCCATGCAGGACTCTCTGCAGCTGCTGGTGGCCGGGGCTATGTCTGGTGACCGGCCAGTGCTGTTCTGCCTGCAGCGGGTAGGCAGCGTTGCCTGCTCGGGGGGGCACATCTCATTTTTCAGGAAGAAGGCTTGAAAACTGCTAATTTGTATTAGCATGCCATCAGTTAAATGGCACCTTCCATTTTAAAGTCTTGAACAAACTATAAACATTAAGAATTTTAGCTGCTTTGAATCTTTTACATAGCTTTATAAAATCTTGAAACATTGCTGTGTAATAGCCATCTCCGTCTCTTGCCCCAGTGAAAAGGTCTTCTCTAAGCCCCCTTAGCTCCATCCTAGGCGGCTTTCTGATCCTGGAGGACGCAGGTGTCTGCTTCCCTGCGCTCCTGGGGTCGCTGCGGAGCAAACCTTACCCCTGGGAGGCTGGCAGGGCTAACGCTGTCTCCTCCCCGCAGGGCTGCACCGCTACGTGTGGCTGGTGTACGAGCAGCCGAAGCAGCTGACCTGCAACGAGCCCATCCTCTCTAACCGCTCTGGTGACAAGCGAGGGAAGTTCAAGGTGGCTTCTTTCCGCAGCAAGTATGAGCTGGGGGTGCCGGTGGCTGGCACTTGCTACCAGGCCGAGTGGGATGACTACGTGCCAAAGCTCTACGAGCAGCTGTCGGGGAAGTAGGGCGAGGGGACCCGAAGAAGCACTGTGCAGCACCCCCTGTGTCCCCTGGAGGCCAGGCCAGGCAAGAGCACGTCGGTGTAGTTTTGTTTGATTAGTGAGTTGAACCCAACTGCTCCCACCCTGCCCGCTGGGACCGTAGCCCTGTCGCTGTCCCTGGCCTGAACCCGCTTCCGTGTCGGTGTGGTCCAGACCCGTGCTGTGCTTCAGCTGACTCCCGTAGGTACAGGCGATCGCTAGCTGAGCTGCTGACAAGGTGTCCCTGTCAGGGCCACCCCCTCCAGGCTGACCTGCTTAAGGGAAACCAAAGCCTTTGCGAGTTAGTGTCACTTCAGAGGGTCTCCGCTGTACTGGCGAGGCGTTGGCGGCAGCGGTGTGGGTACAGAACCACTTGTGGGTTGGTGGTGGCTGCGTAGTCTCCCCTTTCCAGGAGAGGAGATGGCAGTCTAAGGGAAACCTCATGGCCCTCCCCCTTTTTTTTTTTTTTCTTTATTTTTACCCTCAAATGGCCAGTGCCTCCCCTTCGCTGAAGTGAACCACTAAAGGAGTGAAGGTGTAGCTGGTAGGAGGAGGCAGGGAAGCTGGTTTATAGCACTACCTTCTGCTCTCTGTTGCCACTTTTAAGCCGAGAGACCACTTCATTTTGTTCAAGTTCTGTTGTGACCCGATGTTAACGTGCTGTTTGCTCACAGTGCAATTAAACACTTACCAAGGTGGATGGTGTGGTTGTCTTCTTGGGGGACGAGGGCAGTGCTTACAGGAGCAGCTGGCTGCCACCGGGTTCCTTTCCTCCTCCTCCTGATGTGAAGAGGCTGGACCCTCTGGCAGGAGCTGGATCCCTCCTGGCAGTGCTGCCTGAAACAAGTGCTGGTGCTGGAGGAACGCAGCTCAAAGCAGTTGTGTCTTTCTGCCCAAAAACCTACCCCGTACAAATATAAATCTCCTCGCCTCGAGGGGCAGCTTGCTGTCACGGTAAAGGTTCACGGCAAAGGGAGTGCTGGCAAGCTGGCTGTAGCGATTCAGAGAGGACACTCGTTTTCTTCCAGGGTTTCTGAAGCCACTAGCGCTCAGCAGCAGGGTCACGGATCCCCTGAAAACCTCCTGTTGCCAACCTTGATGTTCCCCACAGCGGATGGAGCAGCCTGTGCTCGCAGCTCTGGCCTGTCCTTGGCCAGCTGTTACCCAGCCCCTCCAGCAGCCTCCCTGGGGCTGAGGGAGCCCAGAGCCTTCAGCCTCTTGGGCAGCTGGCAGAGGAGCCTGTCCCTGCCTGGCCTGGGGGATCTCCCCACAGCCCAGGGCTCAGGTGTGGTGCTCCCTGGAGGCCTCCTGCCTTTTCCCCCCGGCCTGGGCTGCTCTGCAGGAGCCCGCACCGCCGCAGCTGCACCCTGACTGCAGCTCCTGGGAGCAGCACCCACCAGCTGTACTGACCTGAAGCCACTTCCCGGCCAACCTGCAGGGTCCCAGTTGCTTTCCTGATCCCCCAACAGCTCGCAGTGAGGCTGAAGGGGTGTCTCCCAAGTGCTTAAAGCAGAAAATGAACCTTTGGTCCAGGCTGCCACCTTTAAAGGGTTCGAAAAAGATGAAGCCCATGTAATTCTCCTTCATGGAACTAGAAGCCTCCCCCTCCTTTTTAAGCTACTTCCTTTCTCAAAGTTCTGCACCGAAACAGGCATGAAAACCTCACCGTGCTGCAGCAGGGGCCTGTAAAACTCTGAGGGACTCTGTAACGAAGAAACAAGGTTGGTTTCTGCCCCAAGATAGTTTTTCAACCCAGCCATTAAAACACTTAAACATCAGAACAGGATCGATGGGTTTTTCAGGAAAACATCCCCCAGCTCCTCAAGACCGAGATCCACCGCACGGAGTGTGTCAGGCGGGTGGAGACCTGCTGGAACAGCTGCCCTTCGCCGCGCTCAGCAAGGGCCGAGCCCTCCTGGGACTTCCCGGCTGGAAGCAGGACCTAAAACATGAGCCCCCATCCCTTATCAGCCGAAAAACCTCCACTGTCAAGAAAAGCAGGTTTGGAACCAAAGGCCCAGAGGTTCCCCCAGCTGGAGGGACCCCTCGCCCCTCTGTGGGTCCGCCAGGGGTGTGCTGGTGGGAGGGGAACGGGTCACCTCCCCTGCGCCCACCTGCAGGCTGGGCCGGGGCCAGGCCCCAAGCCGCTCTTCCCACAATGAGACAGCGAGGCGGTGTGATGAACACTTTTATTTACAAATATAATTAAAAGCTCTGACAGTTATTCATGCTCTTCCTTGGAACCTGAAAAATGTTTCTGTTGTTTTGTTGTTTGGGTTTTTTTTGGGGGGTTGTTTTTTGTTTTTTTTTTGTTTTTTTTTTTTCTTAAAGTGCATGCAAAAGAAGTAAAGCCTTTTTTTTTTATCTTTTTATTGTAAGAAAATACACAGTTTGAAAGTGTGAATAATGCAATATTTATGACCAAGATCATGGGGTTGGGGGTGGACTTGGGGGAGGAACAGAAAATAAAAAAACACAAGAAAAAAAAAAAAAAAGGGCTGGGGATGATCTAACAGACAGTGCTGAACTCCCAGTGCTGAACTGGAGAGTGGGCGGGGTGGCTGGGAGCAGGAGGGAAAAGGGGGGGGGGGGAAAGAAGTAAAAAAATTTTTGATCAGAGAAACAGTTAAAATACAATATGAAAATAAGTAAAAGCTCTCCTTAAATTCCTTCTATACACAAAATACACGATTTGACAAAGCCCAATTTGTGCTACTGGGATCCTGTGGGCTCATTTAAGTGTATTCACATTCTCTGCGACAGCAGAAAATGATTATGATACAATCAAGAATATGCCCAGGACCGAGGTCTCATCCCCGCCTCGCCTGGCATGGTTCTTCTAAAAATCACCAGATCTTCGCCCCGCCCCTCCCCACCCCCAAAAAAGTAATAATATGTCACCACTGATATGTACATCACGATTAAGGTTTTTTTTTTTTTTTCTGTAAAATGTATCAAATTTTTCAATCTTTAATAAAATTTTTTATTATTTAATTATTCCTGATGAATAAATACCAAAAAAATAAAAATAAAATAAAATTATGCAGCAGCTAGTTAAGGTAAGGCTGCGGATTTAGTCTCTCTCCCCCTGGGTTTGTATTTATCTTTCTATTATTATTCTTTTTTTTTTTTGCTTGTACTTTCATTGATTGGTGGTAAAATGAGTGATTGCTCAAAAGCAACATACATCCACTTTTTTTTTTTTTTTTTTTCTCCATTAAAATTGTCTCCAAAGTTTTCACTGAAACATTTTTAATCATTGCACAGAGACATCAATACTGTGACATACTATGGAAAAGACCGCCAGGAGCTGTCCTGCACCGGGACTTGACACAGGGGGAAAGGGGGCCCCTGATGGAGTAAGAATATACAGGCACTAGTCCGACACGATGTCAGTAAGAGAGACAGAAAGAGAGAGAGCACGCCCGTTAACATGGGGAATGTTGGGTTTGCAAGTTTTATCATTGTTTGCTTTTTGTCTTTTGTTTTGTTTTGTTTTTCCCCGTTTGTTTTCAAATGGCAAAAAGAAATTTAAATCTCATCTATAGTCCTCCTTGGGATATTCTAACGTGACCAAATTCCCAAAGCCCATTCGCAAGCTCTCCATGTCAAACGTCTCAATCTCTCGCTCCTGCCTTTCCAACAGAAACTTGATCCTCTCGCTGCGTTCCTTCTGGAGGGCGGCGAGCTCCTCTTCGATCTGAAAGAAGCACCGTCAGCCGCCCCTTCACCGCGCCGTGCCGGCCCCCGCAGCGACGGGGCGCACCCGGCAGCCCCCCCAGCAGCCCGCCCGGAACGTACCTTTTGTTCGAGATGTGCCCTGCGCAACGACACCCGTTGCTCCAGCTTCTGGAGTTCTCTTTCGTGCTGTGCTTCCGTCTGCATCTTAATTTTGCTCTGGTACGCGTTGAGCAGCTCCATCTCCTGCTGGAGTTGCAGTCTCAGGGCTTGGCATTCTGCTTCTTGGGCCTCATCCAGCCGTAGCTGTAAGATCATGGGGAAAACAACGCTCACACCTCCGCTGGGAACTCCTCGGCTCCGACGTCGCTAGCGACGCACCGCTCGTCCTTCTCAAAGCCAGGGAGCCTCTGGTGGTGGCGGGAGAACGGGGAAAGCGGGAAGGGCTTCGTAAACAGCTGCTTGCCCCACTCACACGGAGGCCCGAGCCTCAGGGAAGATCCAGTTCTAAACCCCCAGCACGCGAGGGGCAGCAGGGGAAGGAAGGGGGGGTGTTCTGCGGGACGGGCGTTACAAGAAGGCAGGGGCCACGGGCGCGTCACCTCAACCCCGCTGCTCCCAACGCAACCGCGTCGCTCACCAGCGGCGGGGCCGGGAGGAAGGCAGCGGGCTCGCTGCCACCAGGCCTGACGGCCCCCCGGCCCCCCCCGCCTCCGCGCCCCTCGGGCAGGGCTGCCCCACCCCGGGACGGGAGGTGCCGGCCGCTGCACCTACCGCTTGCGAGGCCATCATCTCGTTGATGCTCTGCTCGTACTGCTCGGCCAGGATGGCGAGCTTCCTCGTCTGCTCGTCCTTCAGACTCTTCAAAATTGTCTTGTGCTCACTCTTTGGAGTTACTTCCAGCTGGTGATTCTTCAGTGCTTTGTACTGCTTAGTTTGCACTTTGCATGTGTCCTGGAACTGCTTTTTGATCTGCATTTCCATAGCCTGCCAAGGAAGGAACGGTGTGAAGAGCACGAAGAGCTTTGGGAATGGAGAGGTTACGGTACATCCAAATGGGCGGGTTGGTGACGGCCAACGACAGCTCCGCGGCGCCGTCTCCTGCCCCCGCACCCCGGTGAGCAGGGCGTGCTCTGCGCACGCAGCCATCTAACGAGCAGCATCAGCTCAGGCCCTGCACCAGCAACAGGACCCATGCTCAGCCCGGAGCACCTCCATCTCCTACCCCCTGCCTCCTGCAGGGCGCCCAGCCCCTCACCCTGCCTCCCGCCTCCCCAAAAGCATCGGCTTTTTCCAGGCCTCCCATTTCGCCACCTCGCCAAGGCCTCCGCGAGCTGCCTCCCCCACCTCCCCCACGCGCTGCGCGGAGCTGCAGATCCGAGAACCGGCGAGGGCGTGACGGAGGGGATGAACGCAACGTGCCTTTTGGGTTGTTCGGAGGAGGAACAGCAATCTCCCACAGCGAGCAGCTCAGAGGTTTCTAATCAACCTGCAGCCAAACTGGGACAGAGCACAGCGCTCGGCACACCCATGTTCTCTCCCTCTGTTGACTTTGAAAGCGAGGAAGCATCACCCAACCCCTTTCCGCACCGAGGTTTACAGGCTGATGCCAGCGAGGGCCCGAAGCAAGCACAGCTCATCAGAAGCAAATTCTGTAACACTTCGCTAAGGACTAGCCTATTTTTACCCAGCAGCCTCAATTAGCACAGCACTTAAAAATCCTCAGTGAGCTCTTTGCTGCCACAGCCTGCAACTTTCTTACACCTGCACAAAAGGGAGGGGATGCACGGGAGAGCGCACCGTGCTGGTGGAGGGCAGTTCTGCAGCGCGGGTGCTGCACGGAGCAGGCAGCAAGCACACGGAGGTTGGAAGAGGAGGAAGGAAAGCTTCCAGCACCTTCAGGTTCTTTGGTTGCTGCCGGAGCTCCATGAAATGCTTCCTGTGCAGCTCCCGCTCTCGCCTCTTGTTGTATTCCAGCTGGTTCTCCAGCTCAGTCTGGTGCTGCAGCCGGATCAGGTCCATTCGCAGCTTCTGCAGCGTGTGCAGCTGCCTGTACTCCAGCTCGCGCGTGGACTCGTCGTGCCGGATCAGCATGGCGTGCTCCATCTCCTTCTGGGTCCGCTTCTTGTTTAACTCCTGCGCAAGAGGACAGCAGAGCACAAGACAAAAGCTGAGGAGTGATTCTCTCTGCCCCGAGATGCCGTAGTTGAGGTTGCGAGGCCAGATGTCCTGGTCGCTCCTCTAGACGACATCGAGGACAGACGCAGCAGTACGATGGGAATGCAAGTAAAGCGGCCACCCAGCATCCATCCATCCACCCACCCATCCATCCATCCACCCCCCCTGGAACCTGCTCCTCTGGCAGCTCCTGGATCACCCAGGGAGCCTCCAGCAGGTGGCACTGGGACCACACTCAAGCCCTCTGTGACTGCCGAGAATCACGGAATCTTTTAATAAATACATCCCGAGCAGCGGGGATCGGGGCTGGGCTGACTGACAGAATCAGGGGCTCTTTATTTGTCTGTTTTAATTTACTCTGAGCCCCTGCTCGGCCCTGGGAGATGAGGCTTCTCTCCTATCACTTCCACTAGAATCACAAAAGCAGAGGTGAGCAGCTCCAAGGTACCCCATCAGGCTGAAGGAGAGTTTAACCTACCACTGCGTACAGGTGGGGTTTGGCCCCAGGCGCAGCACGTTTTCCCTCACAGCGAGGGTACAGCCCGAGCCTCACGCCGGTGTCGCCACGTGCACACAGGAGTTCCTGCACATGGCACCCTGCAGTCTAGGAAAAACCTCACTGCGTTCTAAGCCGAGGAAGAGGAAGATACCAGCTTCTCTCCCTGGTTACTGCTAATATTTCTGTCTCCAGGTATCAGCAACCACTTGTGGAGCCTGGAGCTGAACCCAGCTCAGCCAAGCAGTGGTTACAGCTGTACCCCTTGCTGGTATTTGGTGACCTTCACAGATGGTCACGTCTCGGTTTCAGCTCTCAGTTGTACAAACCGTCGCTGTACTTCATGCTCGGCTAAGACGGGCACAGCGGGGGCTGCCTTGCACTACGCACACGCACACACAGCGCCCAGCACAGGGAGGCCCCAGTGTTGGCTCAGTCTAACAAGCTTCTGGGGTCGAAGCAAAAAGAAAAAAAAAAAATCTGATTATTCTCAGGTGTTGCTTGCATGTTGTAATTCTCCACATCAGCACCTGTGAACAGGCACTTCAGCCCCACCGTGACGGGTTTAAGCTCGGAGGAAGGGGAAGGAAACAGGGCCAGGTCTTGTCCGCGCACACCCTTGGCCATAAGGATGTGGCAGAGGTTCGTACTGAAGCAAAGCTCGCACCTTGACAGCCAAGATCAAAGATTAGACCTGCTGATGCGCCGAAATCGTTCCCCGCTTGCGCAGAAGCAGGCAGCACGCTGGGACAGCGCGTCAGCCCGCGCCGTGAGCTGCGGCCAGGCCAGCCAGGCGCCCTCGTGCCCTTTCCACGCCCGATTTCAGGTGGCACAGCACGGACAGAGACACTCCGCTGCTCACGCGCACTTTCTCGTTTGTACAAAAAGAACCTCTGTGGTTACTTGAAACGTGAAGAAAAAACACATTCTTGAAGCGTTCTGTACTTGGGTTGTCTGATCCAGTGCACTTGAACTTAGTAGCAGGGACGTTACTTTCAGGAAATAAACACCCGGGTCATTCTGAAAATGAGGTCGTCTCTTTTAAGACCTTAAATGCAGGAGCTCGGGGGACTGTCTCCTGGTTAATACACCTCGCTGGAGAACTGAATTCTGTTCTCATCCCTGCGACAGGGCTTACACACCCCCATAATTATATCAGGGTGACCAAATCTGATTTTTCAGTGTCATTCATTGTCAGGGCGTCCGAGTTGAGATGTGTGGATGTGATCTGCAAAGCAGCTGAGCAGCCCCAGGCACGTGAAGTCAAGGGCAGCAAAGCTCCAAGCAGGTAACATACAGGGCAGCGTTAAGTCTGCTGGAAAACTCGGTAGGAGCAGACCAAGTACATGATTGTTAGAAATTTTTGGTCGCTCACTCTCAGCCTTTATTAAAATACCTTCTCTTCATCATACCGATTTTTGTGGCTAAAAATAACATCCATGAAGAATTCAGAAACTGTAGTGACTACCAGAGAACAAATCTACAAGTAATAACTCTTTCTCCAAAGTGGCACTTGACTACAGGCAGGCTGTAAGGCAAGGGTCAGTAACTGATGAGGGAAAGCAAGATGTTGAATAGCTTCTCCTTAACAATCCCCCATTCTGTGCACCAGTTTGAACAGAGCCCAATGGCAAAGCACTATCTGATTATTTGGAGACAACCAGAACGCACACACAAAAAAGGACTGGATTTCTGGTATTTCTTACATTTGTAGCATTTCATTTTGCAACTTAATATTGTTCCTTTAAGGTTATCACTGGCCTATTATACATCTTTCAGCTGTGTTAAGTTTTCTTTAGCCCACAAGTAGAACTCCTCACGTGATGCCCTCCCTTTCAGCCATCCCGCAGGCGGCCCAGGCCCAGGCACCAACTGCCCTGTGCTGTGAGAGAAGCCCAGCAGGATCCCCCAAAATCTAATGCCCAGGAGCTCAGACGAAGCATCTGGCCCACATAACGTTTCTGTCTGCAAGTCAATGATGCCACCCCTCCTCAGTTAATAAACCCAGCCACATCTGTGTGGAAAACTCTTTCCCAAAACACGTTTCCTATATTTTTTCTCAGTTCTGTTTAGCAACTGGAAACATGAAGATCTGATGTCAGTCAGCAAACTGTTTTACAGACACGGAGCTAAAGCAATGAAAGAAATGCTCGGGAAAGGAAGCGAAGGGCGCCATACCTCCCGAATGTTCTGCTGCTCCATCTCGTGCCTCTTGATCATCGTTTTTCTCTTGAAGAAACGGCAGTTTTTGTCGTAGTAGAGTCTCTGCTGGCTGAGAAGATGGGCCTCCTCTTCAGCCTGTGTGTGCTGCAGGTTCTCTTTATGTTTGGATATTCTTTCTTGCTTCTCTTTCTTCGGCGTGCTGTGGTCCTCATTCATCTCCTGCATGCAGACAGGGTCAAAATAAGACTTCCCTTAGGGTCACAGTGACATAGGACTTGGAGAACCTTCAGTCACTGGCTACTCCTCTGCCATTCAGTTCACAAAAGGACACCACAATCCTGACGAGACCACCAGGTACCAGCAGAACCAGACTCGTCACCTGGCCATGCCCAGCCCTACTGCCTCTGGAGCTGTATTACAACACACCAAGAGGAGGAGGAAGAAGTGGCCATTAAACACAAACATCTTGGGGGCTAAACAGCGCAGCAACGAAAAGACAGTCACACCCCACCCCAGGGGAGGCTCTGGGAAGGGGCTGGGTCAAACCCCGTGGCTCCCTTCCCAGCTCTGCACCTGTTTTACAAAGGAGCCCAGCTTGGGCTTAAGTTTTATTTAAGAAGGACTCATGCTTGATGACCGAATCAGATACCTAACGGGGCTCCTTGCTGTTCGTTTTTTCACCTCTACATTCTCAACAGCAAGTGATTTTTGCTATGTGGGGGGCACGCTGTACTCAAGTATTGCAGTTTGGGATAGATAAAGCTATATACGGAGTTACTTCTTTTTCTAATTCATATAAGTGATCACAGGGCGTCAGTCAAGTGACATCTAAAAGGCTGCTCCAATTACCTACAGCTCAAGCAAAAAAAAAAAACAAAAAAGAAGAAGAGGGGGAAGCTCTGTGAAGTCCCACTTTCCCTCACCACCCTTGGTTTCAAAAACTCTGCTCCTCAGCGAGTTGCGAAGGCACCTTTAGCACCTTTACAGATTATTCTAGAAGTGCCGCCAGATGCTCCCAGTTTTTGAAAGTTTACTTGCTGAGAGTCTAAATCTGCTTCCATGCGTGACAGTGTCCCTTAAACCCCTGGGCTGGCCCAGGTTTATCAAAGTGAAAAGGCTAGTTCATGTTCATTCCGCACCCCTTCAGCCCTGAAAATGATGGTTTTCTTGCCTCTTTAATCTTTTCCTTGCAAAGCTTGTATTGTTTCTTCTGACTTTCTAAAAAGGTCGCCAGGTCTTTCTTTTGCTGAGCCAAAATCTGTTGCTGGAATTTCTTTTCATCTGCTGCAGCTGCCTTTGCCTGCAAGATGGAGAGAAAAGAGAGAGGAGAAAAAAAAAAAACCTAATGAGAAAACCCCCCCAAAATAAAGGGTGAAGGAGCAGGTACTGAATCCAGCACAAATCAGTCTTCTGTGTTTTTTGGTCTGTCTTTCTCCTACCACTGTGCTAGACAAAGCCATGAGGATCCAGCCACATGAAAGCTGCTTCCACAAAACCCCCATAATGCCCACACGCATTTAAGTTTCCTTATGCTTCTTATCTCTCCACCAACACCACCCCAGAGGGTAAAAACCCCCCCACTAATTTACCACATGGATTAACATGTTGATTTTTAAACAGACTCAGTAACAGCCACGAGCTCTGTTCATTCCCTCAGCCACGAGGCAGAAGCTCCCTCCAAGCTCTCCGCCGAGTTTGTCAGCCTCTCTCAGCCAGCTGCCACGAGCTGCAGCGCTGGCCAACGGAGTGTCCCTCATCCCAGAGGCTGACTTGTAGCTGTGGAACTGTTCCACAAACCGGGCCAGGGCAGCTCCGGACAAGCAACCACACAGCACACCTTAAGGACACAGGTTTTAAGCAGGACTTCCACAGCCTTCTCTTGGAGACGTGGCACACACCTCTCCCTCCAACCTTCACCTACAGCTTGGGAGCCAGTAACTCTACTCACCTCTTTCTCCATCACAGCTACTTGCTTCTTGGCCAGCTTCTCCAGCTCAATGGACGAGTTGTTGGCGTGCGTCTCCACCTCCTTCTGCAGCTTGAGGCGGTGCTCGTCCATCTCGGCCTTCAACTTGTTTTCCAGGGCGATCAGCTGCTTCTGGTGCTGGCGCCGCATCCGCTTATATCCTGACATCTGTTCCCGCAGCTCGTTCTCCTGCTCATGCTCATGGATCTGTCTTGTAACCTGATGTCAGGAAAAGGGGAACAAGTGCTACACGGCCGCCTTCCTAGACAGGCTGTCTCCATACCAGCGGCTTACCTGTAAGCCAGACCCTGTTTTGCTGTAGTCTTAGAAATCAACTTTCAGGGAATGCTGTTCCAGGTTTCAGAGGCTGCTGCTGTTTAGTATCACCAACAAGGCCATAAGATTTCTCTCTACTGATTTTCACCCCCATCTTTTCCTGAGAATTTTATGTGTGTTTTCAGTAACACAGCAGAACATGCCGTGTTACCAATAAAGGAAACAGCAGGTTGCTCATCACTCCAAGAAACACTACAGGATATCTGGAAACAAAATATGGACTTACAAGATGGCATCCATTTCAAGAACCCCCCAACCCACCCGTTCTTTCCTTCCTCCTTGAGTCACCACAGTTGCAATTCAGCCCCTCAATACCTATTTCCTGCAACGAGTAGCCTCCTTCAAAATTTCTTCTTAAAATTCAAGAGGATGGCAGACTGAGCTCACTCCCTACCAGAACTGAAAGTTTTCTAACAAGGGAACACTGTTCTGGAACTGTGTGCTCTTAACAAGATTGATCAGATGGTCTAAGCAGATTTTAAACCCTGCTCAGCTGAAACAAACTCACAAGTTCCACATTCATTTCCATGCCCAAGTATATCAATGTGAAAGGAAGAAAAAACCCCAGTAAGTTGTGCCAATATTTTTCAGAAGAAAATGCAAATGGTAATGCTTCCATTTCAAAAGAAGAAAAGTGTCCAAGATTGATTTTTTAAAAGTATTTTAATACAGTCCCAGGAACTTCACGTATAAAGACCTGTTGATACTTTATATGACAGTCCTGGGAGCCGCAAGCTGGAGCCCTTAGTACATGTGTAGAGCTGCAGTCCCTGATTCGGTGTGAGGGGACCTCTGCTTCCACACTTCACAAGCAAGAAGCAAAGAGCTCAGCCCTTGGAAGGTGATCATTGACGCTTTATGACCCAACGGTCCTTCCCGCCAGAGCCCAGCCTTCCTGATGGATATCTCTACAGCAGCCAAGAGAAAGAACTGGGCCCTCCTACCATACCGCTGTCATCCAAAGGCTGGTTTTCAGAGATCTTCCAAGTAAGTTCAGACGTAGGGAGGGACGCACCTACAGACCTGCGAAGGCTCAAGTTCGACAGGAGAGCAGCGCTGCTTTACTGAGCAGCCAGCCAAGCCCACTTGCTGGCAGCCCTGCGCTTCAGGGCTAGTGGCTGATGGGAAGCAGTAAGAGCTCGAAAAAAAAAATCAACAAGCAAGCTTAACACCACAACTGATGTGTCACCCAAGGCAGACAGCATGCTGCCACCTGTCACTGCTCAAGTGACTACCAACACTCGGGAGGAGTGTGAAGAGGAGGTTAGGAAGAGCCTTCCAAAGCCTTCACCTTGAAATAGATGAACAACAATTTACAGTAAATAGCTACCAACCAAGAAAATTATAGCCAGCGTCCCAGAATAGAGACAAGACACGAAAGGATGAAGCTACTGAAGTGGACAGCCTCCATCTTGCCCCCATCCCTTCCAAAGACAAGCCCAGAGAGAAAAGGAAACCTCTGACTGCAAAGAAAACCAAGAACTAGCCTGACTACAGCCTGTGTCAGGCTCCGTTACCAGGAAGCGATGACGGTGGGTCCACCACATTAGTGAAGTCCAACATCAACGACGAGGTAAGTGACGATGCACAAATCACATCCCGATTTTGAAGCTGACTGGATTAAATATATATTTACACCTCAGCAATTGGTGTACCACAGCAGCCTTCAAGGGCTCGAGGCTAGGTAACGAGATAGATCTAGGCCAGATACCAGGACTGTGTGAGATTGTAGAAACGAATACAGAAACACAGTATCAACCCTGTGCATTGTGATAGTTCAAAAAGCTTTTTTTATTTTTATTTTTTTTTTGAAGTGTAACAATGACAGCCATACCTTGCAGAAGCTGGTAAGCGTTCGTAGGAACTTGCGCATTTCAGTCAAGTTCAGCAAGAGCAAGATCTCTGACAGAAGCTTCCAGGTAATGAAAATTCCTCTGAGAAGTCATCCAAGTTAATCATGAGAGACAGATGTCAGGTAAGACAGGCAAACCCCCGACATTCCACATATGACTTGGAGAGAACAGACTTGGTCAGGTACTTGTGGAGACACAGAGATACGGTAACTACCGTAACGACCACGCAGCAGCAGTACAAGATCTTCCTGGATGTGCTATTTTTGAGACTCAGCCTTTTTGTGAGCAGTGGGACGTTCTGCACGGCACACTCCGTTCCAAGAAGTTGGCAGAACAAAGCAAATAGCAAGAGCACACGAAAAAATGGATCTAAGAACTCTCTGCAACTTTGCCAGTCTCCCCTTTGGTCTACTCTCTAACGAGGTTTAGAATGTGCACTTGTTTAATTTACAGCAAAAATCATTAAACTTTTATCCTTTTTTTTTTTTTTTTGCTGCTCCTGGGCACCCCATTTCCAGTTTTGCTCAGCTTGTCTCTATCATGACAAGAATGCCATCTTTGAAAGATTTCACATTAAGTCTGGGATCTCTATTCCCCCAAAATAGGATGCAATTACTAATGATTACACTAGCTGATAAAGCCTTCCAGTCACAGCAGAAGATGAGACATTAAAAAGTCAGAACAAGACAGAAGCAGCATTTCACTCCTGAAAACAAGAGAGAAGGAGAACAGTAGACTTGGTGGACATCTCAGAGATTCAATGTCTGCATTCAGCATGCTCATGCTAAAGACCTAATTTATCACCATAATTTCTAATCGAGGCCAACACTCTTCAGAACTTCATCTTCAAAGACAAGGTCTCCAAATGGTGATCTCAGAGCATGGATGAAATTAACATTAGTTACTGAATATGACCAGTTTAGTACCAGAGAAGTACTTCAGACTAAGCATGAATGAATAAAGGATTATGGTTTTAAAGATTAAGCCCCTAATGAATGAACAGCTTGAGCCACCATTTTAAAAAGAAAATTTGGGGAAGTTCCAGGAATCACCCTTCCGGTGTTCTTTGACAAAAGCACTTGGAACTTTATGAAGTTCACAAACATAATCCCACATATTATGATGGGAAAACAAAGATGACAACTGAAAGGCTCATTGCAGAATTCGTTCTCCACATAACCAGAAAATGTCAGGATCCTTTAAAGCAGAAAACCGCGGTTTCCTGAAGTTTTACCTGCAGCACGCAATAATCAAGCGGGCCATCAGGCGACCCAAAAAACCTGTATAAAACAGAACAGCTTTTATTAAGGTATGACATTTTCTCAGTTTCTTATCTCTCTGTATCTTTGGCACGTACAGAGCTGAGAAGAGAGAAGTCTTTTCCAACCTACTCCCACAGGCAGTTCACTTGCCATAAAATTCAAACTTTCTCCCTTTCATCCCTCCAAGATTTTTGCTTTACGTAAGGGAGTTGGGCTCACAACTTGTCCTCCAAACCCGCAGCTCTTTAGAGCTCCTTTTTCAACACTGTTTAACCAAGATACTGAACACTCTTCTGAAAGACAGGTCTCCTCACCTCTCGATAACCAAACGAGATACGGAGCTCCCCTTTGCTGGACCAGGCAGAGCACTGAGCAAGACACTGCCAGCAGCCTCTCACAGCAAGAGAGAACTTTTGAGATGAGAAAGAACAAGTTCAGTACTTTTAGAGCAAAGATCTATAAAGGCATCAGCCAGATGAGTCCATTAGGAGAAACTCAACCATCTGGAATAAGATCGCTTCAGCAGAAGGTGGTGCAAGGGAACAGCCATCGTGTAAACGTACCGGGTGGCGGAGTCAGACTGCCCTGGTGGCACTTTAATGGCCACATCCAGAGAAGCCTGCTCACGTGTCCCTACACATTTGGCTTTGCAGACCCTGGATGACATCACATAATTCTTTTGCTGGCATTTGGATTTCAAAGAGAATGCCAAGATCTTCAATAAGAGTCCACACTGTCTGATCTTTCTATGAAACGTTAGCTATTAGATCATTTCATTTGAAAACCATAAAAGCAGCTATCGAGGAAATGCATGAGGCGGTGGAGAGTTAAGGGCTCAAGCATGAAAGACATCCAGAAATGCAGACTGATGCATCCCTGCACCTATTTAAAAAACACCTTTTATTTGAAAATGTTGATAGGTATAGTCTTAGCAACATGCAGCATCTCTACCCTTCTTTTTCAACAGCAGCTTTCTGAGCTTTCAAGGCTTAGATTTCTAGTTGTAGCTTTTAATTTATGGATCACTAATAGATGTGGAGATGTGCAGATGTAGTAGGTACCTGATCTCCATTTCAGACAGTAACTTGCACTGCAACAGCAGAACCATGCAGCGTATTTCCCACTACTGTTCCAGGGGATGGTTATTGTTGCTGCAAGAGTGTCATTCAAACAAAAAAAAAAAAAGAAAAAAGGGCAGAGGGAAGGTAGGTCTGTACAATGACCAAAGAGAAAGATGGTCCAGAAGAGTGACTATTAAAATTGTTGTTTGAATTATGACCAAAGGTAAGCTCCTTCAGGTTTCTTAACCACATTGCCTTTTTTTTTTTTAATTTTAACCCGAGCAATATCACTGAAAGACTAGAAAGCTCGTTCACTGCCTGTTTCTTTGTGGATAGCCCATTTCACTATTTTACCTGGAAGTCTGTCCAGTTTCCTTCCTATTCATGTGATGCTTTTGTAGAGCAACAGGGCAGGTGAATCACCCTTAAAATCACCAGGACATCTGGGGTGTAGAGCTGTCTAAGGTAGTTCTCCTGCGACTCCCGCATTCTCTGAAACTACTTGAGCTTGTTTTGGGAAAGAGATTCAACTTCCAAGCTGAGAGCACCCTTTTAGAAAGGCCAGCCTTTCCTCTATCTGCAGCATCCTGCTCTAAGGGTGAATAACAAGGACTTGAGGGCCCAAGACCCCGGACTGCACCAGCTGTGGAGCAACACGCTCAGCCCCAGCTCCCAGACTCCGTGCTTTTCCCCTATAATGCTGCCCTGATCTCATGTTGGGGAGGGGGTGGCGTTCAGCAAATCCCACAAGCAGAAGTTTTTACACCCAAATATCACCCCATATTATTGAATTTGGGGTCAGAACTCCCATTTTCTGATTCTCTGCAATACAGGCCACCTGATGCTCTCAACTGCATCACCTTTCCGTGCCCAAGAAGCAGCACCCAGCTGCCGAGAAACCAACTGATGGTCAGCAGCAACGACGCAGGGAACCACCGAAGCATGCTGGTTGGCTTAGTGTTTAACACTGCGGGATCTTGAGCACCCATTCACACAGGATTAATTTTTTCAAGATGCCATTGAAAGAGCAAATTAACACAGAGAGATGAATGAAGTCTGGATTTCTGGTTTCACACGATAAATTCCAGACACGTTTAGGTCATTCTCCCCATACCAGCTACTTGGTGACCTTGCCCTCCCCACCGGTATTTAAGCAGGAGACAAGGGGCCAGGCACGAGAGAACTTTCCCGTTGGCCAGAAGAGCAGCAGCATTCAGCACCGCTGCCCACTGACATCACCGAGCGGTGATCGAACGCACAGCGATTAAAAAGGGTGCTGATGGCCACGCCGGCGCTTCGAACCCGAGCACGCACCCTGGCATTCTTCAGGTTCATGCAATAGGCTTCAACTTAGCTTTTCAACCCCCCCTAGATTTCCATTTTGGAACATGAAGAGGTGTGAATGAAAGATTATCAAAGGGGAAGCTCATCACAAGGTTAACTGAAATGAAATAAAATATTTCTGTTGTAAACACAGGGAAACTTCTCCCCCACCACGTAACCTCAGAACCTAAGGACACAGTAGCACCTCCTGTAGTACCGAGGTGGTGCTTTGGGATCTTCCCTCTGTGCTGGGAAGGGGACACGTGTGCAAGTGATGGGGACAACAAAGCTTTTGCATGCCACATACTACCATGTGCTTTTCCAAAGGCTTGCTGGCTAACATAGGGAGCAAACGGGTGGGATTTCCCTCTCCCCCAAAAGACACTGTGCTGTGCATGTACTGCTCACCTTGAGTGTGCACCCTAAGGCCTCCCAGCATGAGCCCAGACATGCTCCGTATCACAGCATGTTCCACAGAAAACTAAAAAAAGAGAAAAGTTCTTCAAAAAGCCTACCGTTTTCCCCACCCGCTATTAATTTTAACTTTATCATCATTTGGCCACTGAAGCAGAGATTTAGCAAATCCAGGTGACCGGGGAATTAAGACAGACACAGTCCCAGCCCCACAGGAGGCTGCCATGGGATTCAGGAGTGACCTTGGGACGTTAGCTGTCTTCCCCACAGCTTAGAGGTCTGGGAAGACCTCACAGTCCATACCTTCATAGCAACATCTTTCATCATCTTCCAAGGGGGCCTTGCCATTAAATACCTTCAAGCCACCCAAGTAGCCCAGAGATGACATATTTAAGGAAGACAGGAGTTATGGACTCTGCTGCTGAAGGCAGGACAGAAGGTGCAGCAGCTTTCCCCAGGAATAAAAGGATACTAATATATTCCATATGCGCAGCTATTTATCAATCAAATTGTGTATGTCTGGAGTATGATATCGAGTCATTCATTATTTCTTCCCTCCAGCCAACCTAACCGGATCCTACTTTTATTTGCTCAGTGCAGGCAACAGTGTGGGCACTATACTGGATGCATGCACCCACACCCACACGAGCAAAATTCACAAGGCAGAGGGTCTCCAGGAGATGAGAGACCCTGCCTGTGTCAGGTGTGCTGCATGAAGTCCTGTGATGCACACATTTCTAGGTCACTCTTTAAACTGGGGGGGAGGAGGGAGGGAAGGGGGAGCAGGGGACATCAGCCTGGGGAGCACTCATGGTAGGGCTACCCAGAAGTATACCTGCAAAAGGTGGAACTCAGATGCTCCCATCGAATGTCAGCCCATGAAGCATCTGCCCAGAAGTCTGACTGCCACAGCATCATCATTCTAGATTTTAACAGCAGCAGCAGCAACCACCACACAGAAAAATTTTGGCTGCTGGCACTGCTGCTGCTCTCTCCCTCCACTCACAACCTTTAGCTGTGGTCACACACACACGCACACACACGCGCTGTCTTGTGCATGTAGAAAGAAGGAGTGATTCGGGGATCAAGAAATGGTGGTACAGAAGGAAAAACCCCACCGTTCAGGCAGGGTAAAACAAGAAGGGGAGGGCTTGCTGGTATAATTTCGGGGTTGGTCTAGGATGATGTCATAGCACTGAGCAAGTGCCATGGCCAAACAGTGGGTACTCTCTAACGCTCCCCGTCCATCTGACCTCTAATACCATCGGGCTGAAACATTTAAGATCACATTTATTTTAGCTTTAAAAGGCCATTTTCACTCCTTTCCTCAAAAATGTTGCTACCGACCGCAGCCCGTGCGGACGCGAGGTGGGGGAGGGCACGACAACTAACTCTTCCGGCACACACCCCTTTCCCTACTACAAAGGCATCCACAGCAATCACATTTGCAATAGTACAAATCTTGATGGATTCACCCCATCCCCCTCCTCTTTGTAAGCCCACAGCCCGCTGTAAGCCCTCTCCGTTATCGCAACCGAGCAATCCTTCCTAGGGATCAAGCTGAAAAAATGCAGTCACGGTACAGTTGCTTGAAATAAATGAATGAATGAATGAAAAAACAGCCAGCAGCTCAGCCGGGAAGCAGCAATCTTATTGTTTCAAACCCCATCTGCATCTCCATAGCATTTAAGCATATTTCACACGAGCACATATACACACTTTATGCACATGCAAATAAACATATTAACAAAAGAGATAGGTGGAAAGGGGGGGGGGGGGGGGAGATCTGAGATGGTATTAACTTCACCCAGGAAGGCAGCTTATCTCACATACACTGGAAACACACAGAAATATTCAATATATTCTACATTTTGCATCTCACACACACAGAGCTAAAATATCTTTCAGTGCAGTATCTAGTTGCTATGCCAACAACAACAAAAAACATAATTAGGAGAGGAAAAAAAAAAAAACAAAACCAAAAATCCTGACCCCTTTGCAGAGGGAGAGGGGATGAGAGGAGGTGGGGTGGGGTGGCTGCTTACCAAAGATGCTGATTTGATTGTGGCAAAGCGCTCTCGGTTCCGGTAGTGGAGGGCCTGATTCTGCACTGACTGGGTAGGCCGCACCTCAGGCCTGCGATCCCTGTGGCCCACCTCATCCCTTATAAATACATGATCCTGCAGAAATGGATAAAAACAAGGAGAAAGTCCGGCTGTGCTCTTCCCGCGGCGGCTGCCTCTCTCTCACCCCTCTGTCTGCACAAGCGCCGCTGTTTGAGAGGCATAGTTCAGCTCTCTGCTAGCCCCGGCAGCTCCCACGGTACAAAATGAATAAGCAACACATTGCAGGCTTGGGTTCGGCGTGTCAGCTGATCGCTAGCAGGATGCCTTCTGAATCCCTGGCTGGGTTGGGTGGTTTTTTTTTTTTTTTTTCTAAACCTCCAGTATTACATATGTGCAAAAAAACCCAGGCTCAAAAGCATAAAGCAATGCAGAGCAAATCGGACTCCTCAGAAAGGTCGGGTTCAAGCACTGCAACCGAGCAGTCCCGTTAAAAACGTGCTTTCCATGTCTAGTAAAGAAGATGCTGTTCCCTTTTAACACAAGGGCAACATTTTGCCTCATTCCCTTTGCCGACTGGTTCGTCCTCGATAGGGTTTCTTTGTCTCTTGTTTGTTATCTGCTGTGGAGAAGCAGCATCCTGGCTAAAACCGTGGCAGGCTGGAGAGGACCAGGAAAGCCTCCGTGACCACTCAGGGATCCTGCTTTCCAGTCATGATCCTGCACAGTTCTAGCACTTTCTCTCCACAGCCCACAAAGGATTTTTTTTTTTTTCCCCCTTCTTCCCTTTTAAAGCAACAGCTCACAGGTTTTAGCACGAATGGTTCCCGGTGCGACCTCCCTCTTGCTCGCTGGCAAGGCTTCGCGAGGAGCGGCTGCGCATCCGTGAAACGGCGCGTGCAAGTTTTGCCACGGAACAAAGCTCTCGTCAAGCGGATAGAGGAGAGACCCTCATCAGAAAGGCCGGTGAGAAACGCCACCACAATCTCGCTCGCTGACGTGGTGGCTGCCAAAAGTCAGCACAGCCGCAGGCTACACCTCCAGGACGGAGCAGCCTTTGGACACCAGGCATGTTCCACTGCCTCTCGCTGCAGCCTGCCCAGTGGCGTGGGCTCCACGGGGCAGCAGTGATGGTAGCCAGCGTTGGCATATCTGCCATGCTGCCATCTACCACAGTTTCATGATTCTCATCCTCAAGCTCCAGGTCCTAAAGACTCTAAGGAAAACTGAGGTTCTTCCTGAATGATGTCAGCTGTCAGGAGTGCAAAATAAAGGCTGCGAGCAAATGCCTCTACCAAAAGGCAAAGAAAAGACTCCAACCCTTGCAGAGAATGACTGGCTCCATCAGTGACTTGCTGCCTCCATGCACCGGGTGGTTGCAGGCAACCAGAAGCAGCTTTGCCGCTCTGCCGTGCCAGAGCGGACACCAGTAACGGCAGAAAGCCCCGTGGTGAGAAACCAGCTGATAATGGAGTAGCATCTCCACCACGACACTGCTGCCGTACCGATGCTCCTTTCCCGCTCTGCAGACACTTGTTCCCCTCTCTGCTGTCCTCAATTTCTAGCTGCTTCTACACATTCAGCTGCTTTCAACACGGTTCTGTACATTATTTCAAGCAAAAGCCAAACAGGTACAGAAATGCGGAGACAAAGAGCCGAATGACAAGTTGATTTAAAGCGCTTTAAACCAAATACCTTTTCTCATATCCTTCATTTTGAGCCTTTACACTCCATGCTCACCTTTCACTTGCCTCTGCGCAGAGAGCACAACAGCCAAGACCACCACAGAGCCCAGCCCGCACCAGCTCCTCCGTACCCACCCGAGGGAGAAAGAACAAGCTAAAACAGTTAAAAAGGACCGTCCTCCACAAAAGTAGTAGGGCTAGAGAGTATAACGAAAAGTTGCTCTTTCATTTTGTATTGGCCATCCTTACGCTGGACCTTTTGTTGCCCTGTCTTAACAGGGGAAGGCAGTGTTACAGGAGGGCGATCACTGGCAATCTTAGATTTTCAACTTGTGCATGTTCCTACCACAGGCAGGGCGCTCAGACTTGCACGCTTTCCTGAGAAAGGAACATCTTAAGCTCTACAACAGCCATACCAAAAAAAAAAAAAAAAAAATCTTGATTCAACATTTAAAATTTAACAGTATCACTCAGTTTAATTGGACTCGTGGCTTCACTGGAAGAATATCGATCCCAGGTTTTCTACAGCTTTGCAGCACTCTCGCCTATCAAGTCGGTGTAAGAAGGACTCTGCTATACAATCAGGGATACCCTAGACAACCCAAAGCAGATGGGCTGGCTACTAACATCACCTTTTAATTTGATATTTCTACTGACGTGTTTTGGAGCCTTCCGGCACAACGGACCCCCAGCCAGGCAAGGGGCAGTGCTAGAAGCAACGCCAAACTTGGCCTCTTGCTCTCCACCAAGCAGCTCTGCAGAGATAAACCTTTGGGACTTGGGCAAACACAGCTTCATGTGAATGCACTGGTACGAAGGAAGCTGGAGCAAGGGGAAGGGAGTCAGCAGCTGCAAAAGGGAACAGGCTGAAACTGCAGCATCTCATATACAAAGGAGAGCTGAACAGAAAAGTCCTGTGGTGGAGATCGATACAAGGCTTACCCCTATGAACCATGGAGGACTGAAGAGAAACGATAATACTCAGGAGTTACTATTGCTCTACTGCAGTTATGCAACTAAGGTGGAGACAGGACAAATATTACCCACGGTCGTACACAAAGCCTGCAGCAGCACAGCGAATGTACAAGGTTCCTAAGGTCTGCTAGCAATACCCCAATCCCTGGCCCACGTTCCCCTCTCTCCATTACCAGGGTGAATGTGAAATATTAAAACCAGAGAAGCAGTAAATCACTGAAAGACAAAAAAACCCAAAAACTTTTAAAACGGGCATTCAGATTTTTCAGAACGCTCCAAAATACCACCTAAAATGACAAGTCGGAATTGTAATTATTTCTTACATGGGAAAAATTAATCTGTGGGTTACTCTCTATTACCTAAGAGGTGGATTCTTAGAGGGCAGAATGTCACCTTGGTCTTGTTTTATGGGACTTCTAGTTACTTCGGTGCACATAAGAAGCTCACAGCAGAATCTAATTGCCCTTCAGGAATGTGAATTAACTTCATCTCCATTTCCAGCTGAGCTGGGCAAGGAATGGGAAAATTCCTTCGCAACTGAGCAAGCAAAAGGACCAATTTCAACCCGACAAAAAACTCGGTGGTTGTCCTTGGCACCCCTTAATCTGGGATCTGAGGCTTCTGCATCAGGCAGGCAAACACTATTAACTCTCAAATAAGCCCATGGAACCTTAACAGGCAAAACATTTTTCAGAAAAGCTGCCACACTACCAGAAATAAAATTGCTTGACATGAAGAGTCACCAAATCTAGCAAGTGACACTACCACAGAGACTGCTAGTAAACGGAGACCTGTAAGATAAATAAAGCTAAGAGCAGCCATTATCTCCACCAGCCTTCCTTAGACAACGGGACTGATGGCTACTACAGCAGATATCTACGTACAAACCTAGAGAACAGATTTCTGTTATTTTTATTTTATTTTCTTGTCCCAAAAGCTTGCTAAGAGACACTGCAATCACATCTCCTTTCATACTTTGGCACAAATCAGGAAATTTTGTTTCCAACTTTTAGCTCCAGACTGGCAGGAGACGAAGATGCAAACCCGGCACCTCAGCTCAAGTTACTCAGTAAGTAAAACCTGATCGAAAGCACCCCAGGAACTCATCACGTTTGGGTCAGGGTATCTCTCAGCCCATAATTTGCAGTTCAAACACCGGTTTGTTTTTAAAGTAATGTATCTTCTGTGTATATTTCGCCTTCCATCTGTTTTCTGTGTTTATTGCAATATTTGCCTTACGAATACAACTTCAGGCATGCTCAGATCACACCTCACATTAAACCATTAAAATCCTTCTATTTAGGCTCAACAATCTAGAACCTTCAACTTCCTACTAGAGGAATCATTTGTTCTTCTGATGGTATTATCTGCTACATAAGCAGTCTTCAGGTTGATCACAACAAATAGGGGCGTTTGGCTGGGTGTTGGCTTTGACATTGCTGATCGTATTCGCCAGGACAAAAAACTCTTAAACATTTCCACGGTATTATCTGACCAGATTGCTGGTGGAGCTTCCAGTCACTCAAGAGATGCTAAAGAGCAAGTCTCTCAAAACCCATGAAAAAGCCCAAAAGGCAGGACTCCTGCATATGTTACGGATTAATAAGTAACCTAAAAAAAAAGTTCTTGTGGAAGTTAATCTCTGATTGATTAGAAATACAAAGCAGCAGTCCGAACGTTTGTTCGGACACAAATGGGTTCAAGCGGGTTCCAGCTGGGTATCTAAACGGCTACCGCTGCTGTGCTCTCCGAGCACCTCACAATGCACATGAGTTCCTGCTCAAACCCCTGAGTCTTGCCCCAGGTCACCCTACAGAGCAAGAAACAGAATTCTGCTCTCTGGAGTCCCGTGCCAGTTCTGCACCACACTGTCTTTCCACCCTCCTCACTGAAAAAAGGGCTTTACCATCCCCTGCCTCCAATGCCAGCACAACAGTTCAGGTATATCTGGGTCCACTCATTTTTAAGAGCAACACTAACAGCATCTTCATTTTATGTTCAAGGTATTCTGACTAGACTCCTTCCTGATAACACTTAATAATTACACTGATCATATTGTTTGTTTTGTTATAGAGAGAGATGTAGCTTGTTCCAAGAAGCGCTAGGAGAAAAAAAACCCCAAACACATTGCTGCAAGAAAACTTCCTAGTTGAATAAAATACTTGCTCAGAGGACAATTGGAACAAGCAAGCTGTAGAAGCAAACAGAAAACAACTCAGTAGGTAGATAGGAGTTGATTTTTTTTTTCCCCCTACAGAAAAAAATAAATGAGAATTTTGCCTCAGATTTCAATCACAGCAAAACTGGGCAGACAGATCTATAAATTACATTTGATGTTTACATTTTCTCACTATATATCATCATCATATGGCTGAAGGAACCCTGGCACTGACATAGCATCAAACACAAGAATTAACAAAATACAGAGCGAGGGGTCCCACGATCTTCAGCAGCTGATTTAGAAACTAACACACCCCCCAACTGCAAACTCTGATCACACTGGACTAGCCTCCAGCTGAAACATCCACACTTTCGCCTCAAAAGGCACATTCCCTTGCACACGGCGTTTTTTGTTATGCACACCAAATAAAAACCTTCACAAACACTGTTTACACAAGAGGATTCACTAACTGGAAGGGCCTGCCAGTCTCTAGACAAACAGGACAGGCAATTTCTGAGACATGGTAAGGACTTTAATGGAACTGCAACAAATCCCTTCCTTCCAAGAATTTAAAGGAGCGAGGAAAACAACAGCGTGCCATCGTTCGTGGTCATGCAGTGCACTAAATGCCTCAGTAATCGACCGAGAGGTTTAAGTATCAAGAGTCTTTCAAGAAAAGGCTTCATGTCATCAGCTGGCTTGACACGATTCCAGAAGGTATGTGAGGGGTCATCACTGCTGGCACACGCAAGCCAAAACTCAACAAGTCATTACCTAAATATCCTTTACATCTCATAAAAACAACATCTTTTCCAAGTATGACTCATAAATCTTGATATGTAGGAAAACACCCTCAGCTTTGCCTCAGCTGTAACTCCTGTAGAGCCGCCATGCCAGAGCACTCTCCATCCACAGAATCCAGCACGAACGCTGCATTTTAATCACAGCAGTGACAGGCGACGCATCCAGGTTAATTTAATGGATTTGGAAAGGCACTCAAGTTGCAACAGTTATTACAGAAGTATGTTTTTATTACGGACATTGGGCAAGAATTTGCAATGATCAACCATGAACATCCTCTTTTAATCCTTTTGTTAGAAACTAGATTTTAATCAGAAGATTTCCCTGACGTTGTTGTTGCCCAAGGTTCATCTTCGTAAGTACTGATGATTTTAAGGTTGAAGTAAGTAACAGCAACCACTCTGTAATGCAGTTGAACAAAACAATACCATACCGGCTTCTTGTTTAAATTAAACGAGAACATCCTTCTTTACTACTATAAAGTTTTATGGAAATAAAATAATACCATGTGGGAGCATTCTAAATCCTGCCACTTGGCATATTCATTTAGGACAACAAAATATCATCTCTGGGAAGCCACCTGTACACACACTGACATACACCAGCAGTTGAACAAGGCAGATGACAAACTACCTACGATACATCAACTGATGCCTGTATTCTTAGCGAGCCAAAGTCTTCGTCCTCATTTTAAGATGCATTAACTGATACCTATCTGCTTTTAAAATCTGGGTTATGTGTCTTTGAAGTACAGTTTAACTGCCTGCCCCATTTTGTCCTATTTTTTTTTTGCACTCTCACTTACATTTACTCTTCAGTGCTCAACCCGTGCAGCTGAACAACTGAATTAGCTCCCACCAAGAGATGGACACCAGACTGTGTACCCATAGGTAGGACGATCCTTGGATAGAGAAGCACAGTTAGGTTAACTGTCTTCAAAAGAGAGACAATAGAAAACCAGAACTCTTCCACTGACGTATTGTGACTTCCAAGGAGGAGGTCACCAATCTGAAACCTGCAAAGGGGCAAGGAAGAGCTTCTGGCAGGACAGCTCATCCAAGCTGGACATCGGAATTTCCTGTCAAGAATTTGCTGGCGACTAAGGTACCCTCCTGAGGAAGCAGTCCTTGATCCTAGGGATGGACCGAGATCCCAGGAAGGGAGGACACAGCCTTCCTGCCTGAGTAGCAGATATTATCACAATTTTTTTTCCCCTCACAGGAGTTTAGGACACAGCTATCAACTGAGGTATATAAAAAGCTCCACATTCAGTTATGGCTTTTTAAAATTATTTTCTTCCTGTACAGTGATTTTTCTTCCATCTACAGGTTCTGCTCTGCTCATAGGTGGGAGTCACCTTTGTTCTCATTTAGAAACACGGAAATACTGCTGCCCCAAAGCTTTTGTATTGTGGAAGGGGTGAGGCTGTGCCTGCTTTTCATGGTGGATTTATCACAAATGCTATTCTCCAGCAGACAAAACCCAAGCATCTTGGCTACCATGAACTAGTATAGCCAGTGAAAATTAACCAGATCAGAAGCAGGTCATTTCACTTACCCTGTGACCACAAAACATTTTTGGAAGTTACAGCCAACTAGCAGCTGTTAAAAAAAAAAAAGGAGAAAAAAAGTTGTTTACAAATGCTTTTACTGTATCAGCCTGTTTCTGACACACTGCCTCTGTCTGAGTAGCTGGGCACAGTTTAGATGCTGGGAGTGCTTGATGGGGATGCTCGAAGCTTCTCCCAGCCTAGTGCTACACAGGCGATGTAGCGAGAGCCTGAGGTCTGCTCCTGATTTACACCCAGTAAAGGCCACGCCAGACTGGCTCTTCACACCAAGCACTGAAGGCTGGGAACTGTATCGCACACGTGACCACAGACTCTTTCATCCCGTGTTTTACAATGGCACATGACATTCTGGGGCTGTGGTCCAAAGAAATCAAAAGGCCTCTGACACTTAGAGCTTTAAGCCTTAGGAAAAAATCTCAACAGTCCAGGCAATTTTGCCATCTTGGTCACTTTACGCAGCCTGCTACATCCAGAAGTTGTTCATTAATGCATTTGTGGAACACCATAATTTTAAACACTTGGATTTGACCCATGTCAAAACAATGCCATGTGTGACCCTATGCCCACGTAACAGGGACAGCTGGCTAACCATGTTCACCAGTGTCTTCTTTTTAGCCTTTAAAGGCTGATCAAATGCAAACCTAAAGCTCAATTTGAACCCCAGGTTCCTTCCATTTTGTTTGTGGTTAGGCTCCAGAGCGCTACCAAACTCAGCGCTCCCTACTTCTCACCTGCTAGAAGAAAACCAAGTTGTGTGGATCAGCTTCATCACAGTTTACAGAAACACAGTTAAAGCAAGCAAAGACAAACGGAAGTCTTTTCAGAATAAGGAACTTTACCTTGAAAACAGAGTGGGATGGATGCGTATACAAACCCCCTGAAGTGTACTGTTCCAAATTTTGCCTTTTCGCATGTATTAATACATACATAACATACACATGAAGCAGTTTTCCATTTAAAATTGCATTCCCCAAAGTAACAGATAATTAAAAAAAAATGTACTGAATTAAAACAATATATTTGCAGTCTGGAATACCCCCGCTACACATAGTCTAAAGGTGCCTTATGCGTGCATACAGCGGAAGGTAACATTTGCCAATTGAGAAGGTATCTACTCCACTGCAAGAATCAAGCCACTTGTTAACCATTTTGTAAAGACCACCATTCAGACCTGGGTTTTGTGCTTCCAGAATTATGCTGAAACACCTCTGTTCAGTGATCTACAGGTGATTTCTTTTACAATGTCCCAGTTGCAAGCGTGCAAGAGACCCCGGCTTTTTTACAAACCGGACAACAAAGACTTCCATGAGGTGTCATGGTTATGCATTCTACTCAACTGTCTTAATCTCCAGAAAACAACAGCTATGCAGAAGTCTAAGAGGACTGAATTCACAGCGTCGGAAATCTTCCTGTATTTGTACTTTGGAAGTGTCATACAACCACTATAAACCAAAATATTATTCTTAAAACAAGCAGGAGCTCTACCTCTTTCACAAATGCACTTTATGTCTGATGGGTGTGGCTCACATTTTTTCATCAACTGTAATGACACCGATCAGTCAGTAACATAACATGACTATTGTGTAAATCAGTCCCTCAAACTTCTGTTTCAATGCATACTTAAGTAGAACTACTTAACAACGTGAAATTAAAGTTAATACACATTTCTGAAGGCTACACAAAATGAGAAAGAGCTCCAACTCTAATCACCCAGAACATAAAATCAGTTGTGCCGCTCCTTCATTCAAAATGTTCCCTCGTGCTGGCATTTTGTACCTAACACTGTTTTTTCAGAAAGGTGGAAATAAAATCTCCTCTAAAGGTGCTATTGCAGATGTATTTCAGAAGGACGTAAACCCCTGACACCAATGCAACTTATCTGCCAGTATCTTTAAATACGTAAAGCAACCTTATGCTGAAGATAAAATTTCTTGAGAGTTCCCTTTTATATGAGCCTCAATATTCAATTACACAAACACTGTATTTCAGGAGAAAAAAAAATGCTTACAAATACTTAGTTAGTTAACACCAGGCTTTACTGTAACCTTACAAATGATAAATTCATACTTTTCAGGCTGCTGTAACGTTTTAGCTCCTCTAGCAAAAAGCATACATACACTTTGAAGCCCTTTGCAAATGCCATCCCACGAACAACCTACATTTTACTGCCCACTAGCAAACGACACTGCTAAGGCCAAGCGAAAACTATTTAGTCCAACAATCTTAGATTAGATGCCGACTTCCAGCCAGACAACTTTAGCTCGGTATCTACCACTAAGAAAACGAAAGGCAACAGATCACAACATGCAGCAAAAGAGCAGAAAAGCACTGAGTGGAACTTGACTCAAAACATACCTCGTGGGAAGGGTCCAAAGTTCTGCACACTTCCACTTCTCATGAGGGAAATCCAAGCGCAAGCAGGTTTTAATCATACACTGTGACTGGTAAATGGTTAGCTTAGCTGCCATGACCACTTGTCACCAAACTGCATAATACCGCACAACCATTCACGAGGAAACAAGGACTGTTGTCACAAGCAGAGATGAGGTGCACATGCAGGGCTGGGGAAGGAGGCATGCAGTGAATCCTGCCTGGACACTGACAGCGCTGCCTTTCATTAGCGGCCTCTTATTTTCAGAGGTTATTTGAATGCAGTTTAGCTTTTAAAGAAAAAAAAAAAAAAACACACACCACTTGATTCTGGCAAGCCCACCAGCTCCTGCTTGCAGCAGATGGCTCAGCACAAGACCACAGCACGCTGATGGATGGGCCCTACGCGGGTGAGCCAACGGGAGCGATAGCAGGGACTGCGGGAAGCTACGGAGAGCACCAGAGAACATACCTTCTTAGGAACCACGGAGGAAGTGGAATTAATTGTGCTCTCGTCACTATGCATCATGACCAGTTCAGGGCTGCTCTCATCCAGGACCTCCTGCATGCTGCTCACACTGCTGCTCTGACTGCCTGTGCTCACAGACATACTTGGGATGGAATGGTTGCTGCCCAAGCTGTCCATCTTCCTACTCAGGTTTGATCCATGCTCACTGTCCTATAAAACAAGGGGCATCAGTTACAAACACTGCAGGAGATCACCTGCCCAGCATGTGCCTGCAGCGCCCAAAGATTCTTTTAAAGGCAGCTCTGCAGAGTTAAAGGTTCTTTGCTCATTATTTTGGCAACTACATTTCTCAAGGCTGCTTGGGTTATGAAATACTCCATATGGGGGGCAGGTAGCTTTTGCTTTTTCCCCTGCAATCTTATTACATCAGGCTTCAAGCCTTTTTTTTTTCCACGTATCAGTAAGTCTGGGCACGGCTCTTGGCTGGAACAGGAGGCATCCAAGAATACCGGATGGCTGGTGGAAGGAGTCTCATAATTAAAAGGAGCAACCTAAGTTTGTATTAAAACAATGTTCCAAGTCAGGATATGCTACAACACATTTCGTGATTCAGAGAAGATGTAAGACAATGAACCCATTAGTTTATTGTTTGATAAATATCACATGGTGCTTGACAGGTGTAGAGGTTTTAACCTCCATGTCCCAAGCAGTCAGCAATTACATTTTGTCAAGCTAAAAACTCCTTTAACCTTGTGTTTTCAGCCAAGATAAATTCTTCATTCACCTTTAAGCAGCTGACTCAGAAAAGTCTGCATTATTACAGTGATTAAAACTGTTGTAATCTACTAAGACATATGTGAGTAAGTATTCCTCATAATATAGGATATGTTTTGATTCTACAGACAAATATCAGAAGGTAGCAGCCTTTTTTTTCTTGTTGCATACTCCCACGAGCACAGTAATCCCAGAGTATGCACTTAATCTGGACTGATTTAGAGAATTTATGGAGTCCTTTGTAATTAACTAGTGGCACTGAAGAGGCTGACAAGGAGTTCACAGTGAGGACCAAGAACTCTGAACATCCTTCAGCTCCTGGTCTGAAATAGCCTTGATTCACCAAAGTGAATGGCTTGCTACTGCCCCCAGTTTGTCCTGGCCTCCAAAGCGAGCTTGGGGAGGATTACATTACAAATCAATTAACAGGGTACTCATTTTGTGGGAAACCGACAGAAAGATACAATTGACAGACTTGACAGATTTGTACGTGATTGTGTGATTATTTTTTAAGCAATCAGTCGATCATTCAGAGCCTGTGTGAGAGCACTTAAAATCCAAAATACAAAATAATACTATTTTACAGAGAACATATGCATATGAGAATGAAAATATTTCCAGGATGCTTATATAAAGTTGCAGAAGAAATAACGTTACGAAGCATCGGAGATGAGGATATGGCTATGTAATTAATGAAGGTATACGCACAAAGGACCGAGATGAGATTGCATATGCAACCTTAACATTGGCTTCCTGACCTGAATACTTTCCAAACGACCTTAACTTTCTTGCAAAAGCTCCGAGGAAAGCATTAGTAATATTCTGAGTGTCCAAGATTTGTAATGCTCCTTTTCCACCTTAGAAAGTCTAAGGTAGAAAAAAGCAACTGTCTTGTGGCACTTACAGTCGAGCAGCTTCTGTTAACCAGTTAAGGAGTAACGGAAGCACGTGCTGTGTTTTCCTTTCGCTGCCAAGTTAGTGACACACCCGAGCAATACGACCTCCTTCAGTGGTACACACGCTCCGTGGTAAAACGCAGTGCAGAGCATGCTGTGCACATGCAGAGGGTGAGCTTCGTTAGTGTTAATTCCAGGAGATATACTGTATCTCTCTTCCCCCCTCCTTTGAGGAGTGGGAACAGGAGGAACGGAAGACACATCTTGGAGTCAACTACCACCACATGTACCCCACTCAGCTGCTGAGCTTGTGAACAGCCAAGTGGGAAACCCATTCCCTTGCGCTTCCCTACCCTGTCACTCTCCTAACAGCCTTTCACACACTGGTAGAGAGCGCCTGACTGTTTCAGTGCAAAAAACCCAACAATCCCTCCACCCCCCAAGCTCCAGGTTTAGAAGCTGGCTAGCTAGAGGGTGAGGACAGAAGCACTTTATAGCTTTAATCACAGGGGCTGCTGTTCTTGCTCCTTTTGTGCCTCTCCTTCAAAGTGAAGGACAGTGCTAAGTGTCAGTCCCCTCCTCTATGCGCTCCTACCTGACATCCAGGCTCGCTCATGTCTTAAACCAGAGCTCTAGTTTAGCTTTACGGGAACAGTCGACATATGCAGACCTCAAACTCAAGTCCCTGAATATATGCTCACCTTGGGCATCTCACTGTGTATTATCTGGCTACACTGCAGCAAAAAGGAATGCAAACATTAATTTGCCTGTCAATTTTTTTCATTGAGAACCAGTCACGGATTTATTTATGCAATGTGCCTGCACCAAATGACATTAACTCCCATCTAAGCTCACCAATTGAAAAATGACTGGTCTCTTTCTCTAAGCCACAGTTAAGTGTCAATTATCATACACTGATTAAGTGGGGTGTTTATTACAAGATTTAAACTGAAGCTGAATTTTACTTCTTTAACATTAAAAAAATTTGTAAAAAGTCTCACTAATTTGGTGATTTACTTTTCAGCTCATGATAGGCCAATTACTTTACAGTACAGTTACAGTAATAGAAAAAACATTAACATTAATCAAGTGGTCTTGACTGTGCTTATGAGAAAGAAAAGCTTGGACCATCAATAGACTCTCCTTCACTCACACAGGCTGTGAGCCACTTCCTTCCCACAGAAAAATCTCCCTCCAAACAAGTTTCTTCCCTAAAACTTTCAGAAGAAAGTCCACCATTTGAAAAAAAATTCCAAAGTTTTAAAGATGCCAATAAACGCACACCTGAGTAAGAGCTACTATTGCTCATTATCCTATCCCGTCTCTCTGCAGATCCAGACAATAATCCAACCACATGGACTGCATCCTCACCTACGCTGTGCTTGGTCTGCCCCCTTAAGGGCAGGAACATCTCACTTGCCCTAAAATGATTTACAACAGTGCAAAAGGGCTAATAAAATAGAAGTACCTCCTCCTCTTCTTGAGACTCGGTCAGGGGGCCATTCCTTGTCTCCTGGAAAAGGATTTTCTTCATTTTCCGGTACTGAAGGTTGTCCAGTTCTCGTACTGCATCTTTTGTCCTTTGTATGAGGTCTATAAGTACCCTTGGCGGCCGGTCTCGGCGAACAAAATCATGCTAAATTGAAGGAAATAAACCACATGGTTTCAGATATGACACTAGTATGTTTGATGTGAAAACAGGGGCACAGGGACTTGGAGACATCTGAAACAACGGCTCATATTCAGTAACCGGTCTGTTCACACTCGGTAATTAGCAATGCCCATCATGAGAGACTCCAGACACACGGAGCGCTGAACACACTGACTGCTCATCACGACGTCAAATAACCAAACTGCTCGTGCTACGCGCTACGAGTTTTGAAGCACAGGCTGCCGAACGCTTTGGTCCGAAGTCAGGAGACCTGCTGAAGCGCAGAACTCCAAACGTAGCGTGCAGAGAAGCGAGGCAAAACCCACTTGGCTGCTCGGAACGGACGTGCGTGCGCACAGGCGCGCACACAGGTGCTCCGCAGCAGGAGAAGCTGGGTGGTGGATGGAGAGGTGGGAGCCCTGGCTGACCCTTCGCAAGCTCCTTTCAGCCCTGGCTCCCTGATTCGCTCCGGTGTCCGAAGGGAAACGGTTTGGAGCCAGGGTCAGGTTTTGTGAGCTCTCCATTTGCTGATTTGCCCTTTGCTGAGCTCATTCACCTGAAGCACCCTAGGTACAAGACGGGGCCCCTTCAGGCCTCGCGAAGGCGCAGGACTGTAGAATCAACAAAACGCATAAGGGATAAAGAAGAAGCAATCCTGATTATGCAAGACTACCTGCCCAAGCTACAGGCAAAGATTTACCTCGCCTCTATTCATTCGATTCAAATATAAAACCAGGAAGACGACTGCAAGGTTGGTTTTGGTTTTTTTTCTATACTCAAAACATTTGTAGCTGAAGTAACATCATGGTCTTATCAAACCCTGCTGAGAAGGTACTAGAAGCACCGGTTTTAAGCACAGGCTCCACAAGAAATTCTTCAATGGAATTTAAGTATATAATTAAAAGCTCTTCTCTAACTTAGCAGATACACTCTCCTGAACCGTACAGCTGGCAGCAGAGCACGAAAGCCTCGCAGCTTTCCTACTTAGCCTGTGACTAGACAGCCCCAGTATACACTTGCCAACATTCTATATGGTATCACTACAGTTGGGCATGTTGCTTAGTATGCACCACAGGAGATGGCCTAAAGGCACAAACATCTTCCACACGTTTCTAGAAACATGAACAATGAAAGAGAGAAATGGGGAAAAAGTTGCACTCTACCCTGTATTGCAGGTGCCACGACGGCCTTTTGCCAGACAGCCTCAACAGCTGGACCCCACCTGCAAAGAAATTCTCAGGAGGGTCATGTCTCCCACTTGGCCTTGCAGCTTCTGCCACACCTAGTGAACTCGGGGTCCCACAGGACAGGGAAAAGCATCTCTACCCTAGATGTGTTGCCATTCCTCAAGTTCAAGAACTAATATATCCAAGTGTAGCTGGAGAAACCGATGGATGAAATCCAGTCCTCCTCAAAAACGGAGCCTTGCACACAAAGTTGAAAGAATGAGCTGACCTTCTTCTAATGGTTTGTAAATAAACACGGACAGTATTGTGCCACAGCCTTATTTCTCGTTTTTAACTGAATTCCAACTGTTGTGCATTTGAGTTTTGCTAATGTGGACGGCTAGTCATTTCGCTGTAATTTTTTTGTTAGTAGTGATTGTGTTTATTTTTGCATTATAGCTAAAAGTTCTAAACATCATTTCACACAGAAGCAAAAAGAATCATTTCTGCTTCTCAGCACAGATAACCACCATTTATTGCTCTGTAAACAGCAACAATCTGCAGCTAATCTATGATTAGAAAAAAGGTAACCGTTTTTATCTCATTCTAGATCATTTTTAGAAAGCAATAATGCATTTGGAACAATGATCCTGAACTTAACTCTATCCTACATGTCCCATGTCTACTTGTTCATGTATATTCTGTAGCAGTGCAAATACTCATTTCACTGGAAAGACTATGTGCTTCGTATTCAAGCACTCCTCAAATATCCGAATGCGACCACATGGAAGCTGTAGGGCAGAAGCACACAAGTGAAAACCAAAAGGCTCTCGCACCATGAGAATACAATTCTGACTGCTCACTTGCATTACCTAATTGTCTAAATTGCACATAAAATATGTAGGCACGCCTCTGCTAGGTACTGTGCAACTCTAAGAAACGATGGTTGGAAGAACTTAATTCATCTGCTTTCTCCAAATTGCAAGGAAAAAACCCCCCAAGCGAACAACAAAACCAAAACGGACTCAAAGGGAGGAAGACGTTAGTCTAAAGGCATGTACTAAGTTGGCTGGAAGAGTGACTAACAGAACTCGAGTCTCCTGGGAATGTCATGCAAGCTCAGAAAAAATAGGGGAAAAGTTCTATCATTTCTTTTCATTTTAGAAGTGAAAAATATTAGTGAGATAGTTTGGGGGTTTTTACAATTTATTTTTTATTTCAACTGCATTTTAATATCACTAGTCATTTCACTATTTTCACCTGGAATAGTGAACGGAAAGTGAATTAACTCTCAAATACCTCACTTAAAATTCAGTTCTCTAGGAAAACATGGACACAAAAAAAAAATTTGCTCTATCCCTGTTTACCATACACAAGTGAAAAACCCTCAAAAAGACAAAAAGATCTTCCATCTTGTAATCTAACAAGCTTTAGCGAAAGCTACTGCAGGAGGGAACATCTAGGGTACTGTTCTGAAAGTCTAAAACCTGATAAAGAGACTGTCTATACATGACTTAAGAATAAGACCCCAGCTCCAATTGTTTGCACAGACTCCAACTTAAGGTCCTCCTGAAACCATAGCCTTCAGGGAACTTACACTATTCCTAGAAAGCAGAAAGGCTGCCAGTCCACACGAATGAATCATTCTGAAACCCACAACACAAAGCTATCGGCTGGTCAAAGGACTGTCAGGGCGCTGCAAGCAGAACTAGAGAACAAAACGCTGGTTATGTGCCACAGCACAAATGTATCACAGAGGGGAACCCCCCCCCCAACATATATATACACCATATGGTGAAGAGAGAGTACAAGCAAGCTTGTTCATCAGCCTTTACCTGGACAGTGAAGGCATGAGAGTTAAATATTCTATAGGATCCAGGCTTAAAGCAGGGACAGAAGCAAGAGCAAAGCTAGCTGCTCAGTAAAGAGCACAGGGTTTTGATTTCTCTCTTCAAGAACCAAGAGGCTCAGAAACATCCATGAAAATGCATTTTACTGAGCTGAAAGAGCAACAAGAGAAGCCATAAAACAAAGGCTGAATGGTAGCCTTAGAACAAAAATCAGCATGAAAAGGCTGTCAGGTAGACACAGAGCAGCAATCTAACCTACTGTGGAAATTAAGCAAAGCCCACGATGGAGCTAGCAATTCCTCTGCTCAAATACTTAAGGGAAAAACTGAGTCCTGTTTACCTGGTGTGGAACAGCAGCATGCCATGCAAGTCTCACCAGCAGCTATGTACGGCAACCAGAGGACTAGTAGGGCCACTAATCAATTTTAAAGAAAGGAAAGACTCAAAAGAAAAAAAAAAAGCTTGATGGAAAAGGGGCTGGGCAGGATTTCACACGTCTCTACCTGCTAACAGCAGGCTGCTCCTGAATTTCCCAAACACAAAGCCCTTGGAGTTCTAAGCCGTTCCTGTACTTCTCAGGTAAACAGAAACCCAACACCTCAAACTGGAACTCATTTATGATTCACTGACAAAACTTTGGAAAACTCTGGACACATCACTCCTAGCACAGGTCCCCCTGCTACAAGCTCTTGGCAATGAGAAACCCCCACCAGACACTTTCCAAAATGATACCGTTATTTCCAAAACAAGGCCTAATTAATTGGGTTCAGTATAGAACTTAAAGGGATATAAACAACTTTTGGTTTTGGTGGTTTGATTAGGGGAAGAAGAAGTAGTTAACCTAAGCCTGTCCTGTTAGTGCTCTTTTGACAGCTAAGTGCAATGCATGAATACAGAAAAGAGAAAACACATTACAAGATGTTAATGAATCAAGAGTAATTGCTCTAGACCCATCTAGGACAAAGAAATGATTGGAAAATGGAGATCAGAAGCACACAGACAGAAATACAACGTGGCGTGACTAGGGAGAGAAGCTGAAAGAAATGTGATGTGTGGAAATACATAATAAAAAAAATAGATGCAGAGTATGTTTGGTAAGTAATAATATGAGGAAGGATCTGCAGTTGGCACTAATCCATACATTTGTCAGGACTTCTGCACCAGGCAGCATTCAAAAGAACACAGCATCGAATCCTCCTTCCGCAACACCAGAGCAGAGCTGAGCCAAGCTGAGCCAGCCTTTCCCAGCCCCCACATAATCACACCTGGAGTAACATTCCGTGATATGTGTATTAGTGCCAGAAATGCCCATCCAGCCAGAGGAACTTTAGGTGAAGACACCCAAACAAACCAAGAAGTGGATCAGAAAGGCCCAAGTGAACAATTTACAAGAATAGAGCATAAACAAGAGCTGAACCGAGATCAGGCAGAAAGAAAAGATACATATTCAAAAGGTACGAACAGATAAAGACTCAATCATGCTCACATTAGCATTACTATAGAAAAAAGGTCAAGATAACCTTCCTGAACTTCATCTGTGTCTGTCAAAAAAAAGACAAATTCAGAGCACCCCACACAGAACAAGCCCGCCCTGGCCAGTAAGTCATCCAGTCTCTTACCATCTCTAATACCCACGTTCCCTCAAATTATCAGCCACTATCTGTAAATCTTTGAGAGCTCAATCCTCTGATCGTGTGGAGCATAATTCTCAAAGCACTACTAGCTCTGCAAAAGATTTGCTATTGCCTATGCATCTTACAAAGACTGGTTAAGTCCAGATTTTGAGTAGCAATTAAAACGGCTTTTTAGATTTTTCTGTCACTTCCACAGAGAAAGCCTGTAGCAAATTACATGCCTTAAATCTCACTGAAATTGCATATAAGCTTGGTAGCAAGTATTGCCTGTTACAAAACAGAAAAAGAATATTTTTCCTCGATGGAGAAAGTATGCGAAAAAAAGGAGTATTGGGAAGTTAGCAATTGCATTGCTTTACACAAAACTGCGTAACTGCTCCGAAAGGGCCTTCGCTTTCACACAAGCTGCACCAAGTTCTAGTTCCCCCCCACTCCCTCTGCCCCCATGTAGAGGGCAGGCAGGGTTGCCTCCAGTCTGCTCCCTCATTTCTATCTGCGTTTTCAGAGACCACGTAGTGCAGCATGGTCCCAACTCGGCCGTCCTGCTGACAGCACAGGACAGCAGAGAGGCTGCTGAAAATTCCTCCTTCACCAAAGCAGCAGGAAACACACTCCTGAGTCCTGCCTACATAGAAAACTATCGGTTGGAATTCACTTCTGCAGCACAGATTTAACTAAACCAGCTCTGGATGTTTGTCCTTGATAACACTTTCAGTTAAAGTATGTACGGCATTGTCTTGGAAAAAACAGTAATTAAAGAAAAAATAAAAAAAATCAAGATTAAATTCTTCTATCCCCCTCCTGCTGACAGGTCCTTCCTTCAGCTAAAACACCTGTTACTCTCACACTGCCCCGTGAGGCTGGCAAGCTCCCTAACACAGAGGTAACCTCTGCAGAGGTTAAGAGGAGCAGGGCGCTGGGCCGCTCCCCCAAATAACTCCTCACTCAACAGCATAACTGTTTTACCACACAGCCTACCTCTACTTTTCTCCAGTAGTTCGACTCTCGAGCATCATGTTATAAAGAGATTTGTGCTGATGTAATAGGTAAAGTCAGGAAACAAAGTTAAACAGCCTAAACTACTCCTCAGAAGACCCAAAACTCTGCTCAGACAAGATCAAAACCAACCTTTTTTTTTTTTTGAAAGGGCAAATATTTGTTCACCATCTTTAGAATTATTTTGGTAGACAAACAGATTTTTTCCCAAATTTCCAGAAAAGATTTGAAAAATTACCCGCAACAGATCTGTTGATGATGGCCTTTCCTGAGGTATTTTCTGTAAGCAGTAATCAACAAATCCCCTAAAGGAGTCTGACCTGTAAATAAAAAAAAAAAAGTTCTAAATGAAAAAGAAGTTTAGGATCTGGAATACTCACAAACTTATTAGTGCAAAGCAAAAGGAAAACTTTGCCTAATTTGTTCTTGAGTTCTCGAGCAGAGAAATTAACTGGACTTTTCCAAATTTTGAGTAAGTTGATCCCATCAGTTCTTTCAACAGTTAAACAGTGTTGAAACAAAAATGGACACACAATTATCCCCAACCACAAACTGAAAACCAGGCAAGAACTACGTGTACCAGCCATGATTTTCAATTTGACTTCAACTGCTTAAACAGCTGACAATGAAATGACTGGTAACTCCAGAAATGCGCTCGTTAAGCTGGCTGATGAAACGGCTCTCCACGGGAGGAGCTTCCCACCATTTGTAATGCTGACTCAGTAGAGCACCTCGACACAATGCTTACTTCCACAAAACTTTAGGCTATCTACGAGCTTGTGTCACAAATGGAAAGAAGAGAACTGATCTTCTAGGTGCCACTGAACTCAAAAGCAGCATAAAAGGCACCTGGCTTGCTCCCTGGGTTCTCAAAGCCCCAGAGAACAAACAGGTGACTATAAACAAGCGGCTCACAATCAAGAACACCGATTCTTACACCGTATTCACAAGTTGTCTCTACTCTACACTGCAAAATCTGCACAGAAGAACTGGGTATCAGTGTGCAGATACGAGACCAAGTTCTCTGAATCTTGAAAAATGGACAAAACAGACGATGAAATAAGGAAAGCGAAGTGGAGAGGTTTTGATACCGTGACCAGCAATGAAACAATTACGCTGCTTAAATGCCTGGCAGTGTAACTGGGGGAACTTCACACCTCTCCAGGAGCTGTTGTTTCAAGCCAGCTGCAGACTCTGCCAAGCATCACTCGATAGCATCACTACATTCCACTCTCGAGTACAGAAAACAGGAGACGGGGTAACCCCTTTGCTCCCACAGAAAACAAAGCACTCTTGTGTCAAAGCTCAGATTCTGGAACAAGCCTGGAGCACTGGAGTACTTACTGGTCACAGAGCTCTGATGACTTTTGACGTCACTCAATGAAAAAAAATAAATCTAACGACCTCTATGTTCTGTGTACCTCTCCCCTCCCTTTCTCCACATTTCAGCCGCATTACAACGCCAGCAATTCTTCTGTCAGGGATCTTTCGCAGCTGGAAACTTTGCTGATGCTGAGCTACGCCTGGCTTAATGCATCCACAAATACTGTAATTCCTACAACATCTACAGCCCCATAATTAACACCTCCACACATTTAGATTGTAGCACAGCCAAAGTGACAGAAGGTCAAAAATGAGCCTGCCTACGCTGGAGCATTATTTGAGAGTGCAGTCAAATCACCACGCTGCAACAAACACTCTTCTTGTCAGACTTTAACCATGCAGAGAGTGTCACAGAGCATTTTTAAGGAAATAAAACAAAAAAAGAATCTGGTAATAGCTCTCTTACCATTCATTTGACTGTAACGTAGGGGAATCATTCTGGGCTATGTGATATAAGGCACTCATTGCATTCATGTTGAAAAGTGGAGGCTTCCTTTCAGCTAGAAAGAGAAGAGAAAGGTGTGATAAGGCAGTCTGGAAAGAAAAGGAGAAAGATATGGAAGTATGAGCAGGGTATCACTGCTAAATCAATAGCTCATTACTGTTATCATCACATTTAAGCTAATTATTTTAATATTCTAGGTTAGACCAAGACAATCAATCAAGGAAAGCTGCTATTCACTTGAAGAGGGGGTGACAAAATCCGAAGAGAATAGGATGCAAATTACAAGGAAAAGTTTCAAGTATATTTTACCTTAACTGCAACATTTCACATCTGACCTGCTACGATAAGATCAGCAGAAGCTGACTAAAACAGAGCTTAGACATACAGCATGTCAGGAAATTTATGTATCGATCCCTCCAGATCTTTGATGCACTGCTGCAGCACCTGCATTAAGGGAAAAGCGGGGCTGCCTGTTTCATTTGTCATCGGCAGTCACCTGCGAGTGGGACAGTTTGCCAAATTCACTTGCTGGCTGCGTCATCAGCTCCCCCTAACTAAAGCTCTTCCCAGCCCTCGCACCGACAAGACATCTACCTACCAGCCCCTGACCTTTCAGGAGCGCAGGGGATCTCACACAGAAATTGAGAAAGGCTAGTTTTCACCACCACCTAAGGTCAGTCATGCCAATCAGCCCACAGGGCCAGGATTTTTAAGTTCATGTCAGGTCAGAGCAATCACTTGTCCTTGACATGCAGCATGCATGCAAACCACCGCATTTTCTTTTCCTTAAACACTACTTGCTTTCGGCTACGCAAGAAATTAGGCATCAGCTTTCAAAGAGAACCAAGTGGTGCTCAACAAGAGATTTCCTCCCACTGCTACCTGACCCCATGTTCAGATACGGAATCATGCAAAGGCAAAGTTCAAAGTTTTTTTTAAAAAAGTTTAATACTTCTCAAAAGGGTAATATTAAAAGAAGCAAACCCATCAGCTACGTAAAATGGCTTTGAGGTTCTTGACTGAAAAGCTCCATAGAAATGCTAGTATCAAGGCTCACCATCTACCTAGGGTAGCATAAATGCCTATTCTACTGCTGTGATTCGCTCCTTGAGAGGCCATAACATGCCTGAACTCCACATGAAAAAAATGCAGCAGCCATGCGGAAGAACAAAAGTTTAAAGCTTCCGATTTTGGCATTCTTTACGTCAAAATACAGACTGTGTCAGCAAGGCATTACTGCTGGCACATGAAATACAACCCTGGAAGTTACTAATCATCTACACCATCACCATCTCCATACTGGAGCCAACATTTCTTCCCATTCTGTATGCCCCCTTTTTTGTTATCTCACATTTATTTCTGATGATTAAACATTTATAAATAACATTTTCAGTGAACTTGCCCTCACAATAAGTTCTTGATGTACTGCTGTTAAGGTAAGTATAATCCACATCAAGACTATCTTCGAAAATAATCTACTCAGCACATGCAATATCAATATTCAAACTTAAAATGCACACATCTGCTCTGTATACCTGCTATCACATCTACATCTGCTTCGTTGTGTGGATGCGTATCATTTGCCCTTTGCAGTGCAAACCCTTTTCTTCTCATGTAAAGAACCTGTCCACGTTGATTCGTGTCACAAACTTTCATCTGAGATTGAAGACTTTTGTTTCAGAGAGTGGGGAAGTAAGAAGAATTGAAAATTAAACGTAGGTCCCTTCTGACACACAATTCTTAGGACACCAATTCCCTCGACACAACAGCTGCAATGACTTTCTCTAAATCCAGCTTGAAAAATACAAACCATAGCTTCCTCTCATATAAGACTAGAATCTTCTAGTTATTAAGGGAATAACTGAGCACACCAGATCAACGTGAAAGCACAGCAGCATTAGTGGCTTGCTCTTGACTTCCCAGTGAGTAAAACAACTGTCAGTGCTTTTCAAGTCAAGCTTTTTAAAGAAAAAAAAAAAAAAAAACACACACACACACAACAAACCCATCCCCCAAAAAACCCCAAACAAAAACTTAGGAGGAATAAGAATCTTCCATTTTTTCAGGACTTCCTAATAAACATTGCAGACAGTTAATTATTCATCTCAGCTCCCAAGTATTTACTCACCTAACTCAATACACGTGATCCCAAGAGACCAGACATCCACCTTTCCATCGTACTGTCCCTCGTCCATAGCAAGGATCACCTCTGGTGCCATCCTACCAACCACAGTGCAAAACACGCGGGTTAGGGGGATACAAACTGTGACTCCCAGCAGAGAGCTTAAAAGGGGATGGCTTCATTATCTTCAGCAGCGCAGCGGACCAGAACTTAAAGAGCCAGCATGGAGCCGAGTAAAGCCATGCTGAAATGAAACAATGCTTGCCTGCACTAGCAACTCTTCCAAGAGGCAGTTTAAGAAAGGAAAGTAAATAAGAGGCCAACCTGATCATCTTGCTGTTAGCGCAACATGCTGGCACATGGGAGACCCACACCAATCTCAAAGGCATTGTACCTGCAGGCAGACAGCAAGGGCTGGGAGAGTCCTAAAGGCATCACTTTCACTCTCACCAGAGATGGTGGGTTTTCCATTGGCACACCAGGATAATTTTCCAGCAGATATATGCAGCCTGTGAGTGTAGCTATGAAAGGAACACGGAAATCCAGAACAGTGGGGAAATATGGTGGTCCGGGATAAAGGGATGAGTAGGGGGGGGAAAAAAGAAGCAGCGGGCCCAGCCTGCAAAAATTCAGCCTCTTAACTTTTGTTCTTCAAAGATGAAGCAGGCTTCCTGCCAAATGGACTCGTTCAGAGGTTGGGCGATAGGTGACCTCTCATCAATGCCTGGGGCGTCTGCCACAAAATAAGTGGAGCATAAAGCTATGCTGGTCCACTCTGTTAGGAATGCCAAGCAACTCAAGTGACCCTTAAGCAAGTTTCCTCAAAACAGAATTTAAGTAGCTGTGTGACTTCCAATCTACATGGCCAGATTACCAGGATTCCCTTTCTCCATGCGGTTGTCTTCGTTCCACTACCTATACCAAATGTTAATTTTTAAGCGAATGGCATCACAACAGCCGAACCATTAACGGGTGCCATTTCAAAGTGCTGCACAGCCTACCTCTGCTCATGGGCACTGAGGAAGAGACACATTTCCCGAAGAGCTGAACATAGGGATTTCAAGGAAACTGCTCGGTTAACATAGTTTTTACGCCAGATATTATTTTCAGATTGTAAAATGCTGGAAATGGAAGAGAGCTGTCTTATAAAGGGCTGAAGTATTGCAGGCTCTACTCACCAGTAAGGCGTTCCCACAAAAGAATTGGCAGGGGAGACTATAGATGCAGACCCAAAATCAGCTAGTTTCACTTGACCTGGTTCTGTTAGAAGAATATTTCCAGCTTTAATATCCCTTTAAAAGAAGAAAAAAAAAAAAGAAAAATATACTTCCGGTTACCATAGAATAACTTCCAAAAATTTACAAACACACAGAAGTCCGCTAACTTTTTCCTCAATTAAACATTCATAAAAACCTAAGAATATTTAGAAATCTAGTAATTACAGAAAGGTAGAGAAATTGGATATGTGGATTTTTGGGGAATGGAAACATGGCTGTACCCAAAAAGGGCAGGGGACGAGGGAAGAACAGAAGAGATGAGCCATGGTTGAAAGGTCGAGGCCCCAAACTGAGATCCAGGAGAGACGTATCCTAACAGCCAGCTGTGACACCCTTAAACACCACCAGACATGTTATTTTCATCTTTTGGATGCCCTAGGCTCCCTTATCTGAGCCTTCCTACAACTCCCAGATAATTCACACATTTAAGAGATTAATGATAATGACACTACTGAAATACAAAAGACTCAAGATACATTCAACAACTTTGGCACCGTAAGTTTCTAAATTCCAGCAGTAAATGGGATAATTTCAAATTAGTTGCCCATGAAATGCTGAGAAAGGTGAACTCCATCTGCACACCTTCCAAGACACTTGGCAATGACCCTGCTCAAAGTTTGAGACACACTGGTCAGTTATATCTATTGTTTTTCTTCCACCCATCTGACATAAAAGAAGGAGGATTGCTTTAAAAAATTTGAGTCTACTTACATATCATCATCTAAAAAAATCACACTATAGTGAAAGTTCCTTAAAACCCTGATAGAGCACTTCAATAACGAAGGGACAATTGCACACCAGGTATGCCACAGATACCTTTACACGGGCAAAGCTATTTGCTTTCGCAAAAGCAGACCCTCAACGTAAATAGAATACACGTAAGGGATGGCTGTCAGCCAGGCTGTGTACACCATAGGGTCTGGAATGTCTCTTTGCCTTCTCTTCAAAAAACACAAGGTATCCTTTATACAAAAAATTAATCATGAAAAATATCAGCTTTTCTTATCTGGTGTTCAACTGCGAGTCCTTAAACACCAAAGCCACTTAGCAGCAGCAGTAAACCTCCAACACAAACAAGTTACTGTGTATTGCCAAACGTACTCATACTCTGACCCTGTGAAAACCAAGCTAATTAGACAAATGGGAAGGGAAACAAAGCTATCCTGTATTTGCTGCAGAGGAAGAGCATACACTGAAATATCATAACAGCAGTTGAAGCATAACGATTTGTGCAAACACAAATCCAGTATCACTGTGGACCAGAGAACAGCTACGCTGAAAGACCCTTTAAATTTAGCATGATACACACTGGTGAGATGCCTTAGCACGCAGGATAGGCAAAGCTGGGATAAAGAGAGCCACAGAGGTAGGAATTTACTTAGAGTATTGCAGCAGCAAAGCCAGAGTAAGAACCTCTATTCCCCCGTTCCCAGGACAGTACTGCTTCAAAATTTCGCTACTCAAATACATCCTGAAATGTCTTCGTGTTCTGGGTCTATGCGTCTGCCGCTTCTGCTGGAGGAGAAGTGCTAAGGATGTCTTGTACGTGCAGGAATGAACACCCCAAAAGTACAGAAGAGACAGCACAGCCTGTCCTCTTTACCGTCACGATCTCCGCTGCCACCTTCACTGTACAACAACCAGAGGGCTCAGCAGCCACATACCAGCAAATCGGTGTCAGCAAACGCATTTGCTGACTTCGGTTTGCCTTGTGCCTGCGATTAAACAGACACCCACCTCAGCCTTCGCCACCCCATGGCCTGACCCCAGAACTAACTGGCAGCAGAGATGCTGAGGGAGCTGAGGAGGGAGACCGGAGACTTGCTCTGTCCTGCATCTCCACCAGGTGTCCCTCCGTTCTAGGTCACGCTCGTCCTGCCTTCCTCGTGTGGGGCAGGGACACCAAAGCTGTCCCCCTGCCAGCTTCTCTGGTCCCTTCTCACTCGGCCTTGGCTTTGCTTTTCTCAGTGCTGCCGGGACTTGCCGCAGCAGAGGCCAGCACGGCGTTTTCCTCCTGGAGCTGGGCGCACCAGCACAGCGCTCCTCGCTGCTGAACGACAGAGCCAGGCAATGGCACGCTCTCCTTTTGAAGGTACAACGTCTATCAGAAAACTAGAAACCTCCTGACGATCCTCTTTTCTGAAGGAGAAGGCTTGCCTCCCCACCTCAGCAGTGAAGAGGCAGAACACCCCTTGCAAGAGAACCGTCGAGAGAGGGAAGCCCTGCGTGGTACTTCCAGCAGCAACTTTCCTCGTGGCCGCTCTCCGCACACTGCAACAGCAAAGTAACTTTTTCCAGTTTGAAAGAGAAACAACCAGCTTTGTTCTTGATAGGCAATAAGGATCCTAATGGAAAGGTCACACCGAGTAGCTGGTATCCAGCACGCGGGACTGCTGAAACAACACCCGAACTGCGCCCTGTTAGAAAGCTCTAACGAGTATCAAGAAAAACGAATTCTCAATCGTGCCCATGCAGGGAGTCATTTACTATAAATGAGAATTCAATGCACTTTCAAAGCATATAAAATGTTTCAGAACAGGTACTTTTATGCTCAAAAAAGGGCATCTATGCAAAGGGCTGAGCAAAAAGAATCTTTTATTTTAATTTCATAAATTGCCATTTGTGTTTAAATTAATATTTCACTTCATATGGTTTAACAAATAGCTATTCCAACAAGTGACAAATAACTCCTGTCTCTGTAAAAATCCCTCACTGTCTCAGCCTCAGATATACCAATTTTCTGTCTCAAGCTTGCCAGCAGACTACAAAGAGGCTTTTAGGTCCATAAATTAATCTCAAGTTGCCTCCACTCATTACACTAATCTAGTTCTCACCCATTTCACAAGTCCCTGACATACCAGTAGTACCCAAAATCAGGCCAAAAAAAAAAAAAAGTAAAATGAGAACATGCAACATTTTTGACAAGTGAGTCAAAAAAAATCCAAACTCCTGAAAAATACCAGATTATGAAAGCCAGATCTAGGAGCTGCATCCACAAGCAGCCTGTAAGGAAGCGCTCTTCTGCCTGTGCGCTCCGATTTCTCCTGAGGTAGTTTTACCCTTGACCTACACTTTCGTTGACTGATTTCTGAAAGCATAAAGTTTTACTTACTCATATGCAAAAAATTCTCATAATGTCTAGTCTTAAAAATAATCTAGCTCTATCACACCACTTGATTTGGCAAATTTAGGGTGACGCTTTCCTGTCCGTGTACACTGCCAATACGCAGGTGTATTCTTTGTTACCCAGGTCCGCAGAGAAAAATTGCTAACATGGAAGAGAATTCAGCACAGGATACAGCCACATGAAATTATTTCAACAAAAAAATGCACTCCTTAACAACCAACAGCTTGTATTTATACATCTACCCTGGCATTAGGAATACTGACATCTCCAGAGAAAACTTTGGTAGAATAACCTTCACCAAATTTGCTTAAACACAGTGAAGCAATTTGCAGCCTCCAGAGAGGGGAAGATGAAAGGACACGGAGCAGCACCAAGCTCCAGCCTTACCTATGAATCTTACAGTGAGAGTGCAGGTAGGCCAGCCCCTGCAAGGCACCGTGGGTGATGGCAGCAATCTCCACTTCCTGAAGTGGTTTCTTGTGAACTACAGGGGGAAAACCAAACAAACAAAACGACATATAAGAAGGTAAGCGTGGCCTTTTCCTGAGAAAGTTTTTAAAGAGAAGGAACCCCACCAATTTTGTCAGCTGAGGTGAACATCATCTTCATCGTACTAGTTTCCTACAGCCTGATGGCCATTAGCAGCTCTGAGTCTATAAACAGCCTGGGCACGTATTTCACACCAGAGGAAACCACATTTTTCTTCACATCCCTGCTAGGGCCAACAGTTACTGTTAACACCAGGAGCTATGTCTCAGTGCAGCTTGCCAAATGTACTCGAAACACCTATTCGGTCCTTAGCAAGGAAAACTTCCGAGTTTTTTCTCCCCCTAATAGCCAAGACACAGGAAAATGAGGAATACCAGCTACAAAGAGATGCCCCACAGCACCTTCCATATATTCCTAAACATGACCAGCACGTGCCTTTGGCTGACGTATCTTAGCTACAAAAGACAGGGTCCACAGAGAGCACTAGTTTTTGCAGACTTCGGTTTAGAGTCCCTATTCCTCTGCAGGTGCTGCTGTTCTAGTTGGAGGTCATATCAGTCTCTTGTTCTATAAAGCCATCCGCAAATATTCCTACGAACTGCAAGGTGAGTGCAGAGGTGATCTCTGCAGGTTTTCTTTATGGATGGCCAGAGAACAGGCAGTCCTCTTCAGCCATCAAGGCGGCACAAATTACAGGGACATAACTCTACACATTTATACCTTCATTTTACAACACACAAACGCACGTGCCAACTATGTGGAGCACTGGCCTCCTGGGAAAGTCTCAGCTTACCCTTGGTACCACAAACACAGGCATTCTAGCTACAGAATGCAGTAGTACAGACAGACCGCCTCTACCATCTGCAAAACACCAGTCTGTGAGAAAACAGCCTCCCACTACTCACAGAAGGGGCACTAGCAAAAAGAAAAATCAAAGCCTATATAAAACTTACCCTCTAGCAAATCAGAAGCTGATCCTAAACAGTACTCCATAACCAACTGCAAGAAAAAAAGCACGCTTTTAAATAATAGGGTAGACACTCCCCCCCCAAACAGTTACTACTTGAACGGCTGAGAAAGAGTAGAGGCAAAGAAAACCTGAAGTTGCAAGAAACGCAATATGTGACGAACAAAAGAAAATGCTCCAAACATCCCAGCAATGCCAAGACAGCTTTCATTGTTGTAAAGAAGGTTTAGGCACTGAGAAGTTTGTGGGAAGATGTAGAGGGTATCCCATAATAATGGCTCAATCTGCATGAACACAGAAGCCTGCCTCAGAGAAGCAGGGATTTTTTTTCCAATATTTTAAATATCTGCTCCCTTTAAATTACCTGGAAGCTTCTTCAGATGAAAGGGACTACAGGCAGCATGGGCTGAATACTGCTGCATGTAAAGACACTGCGTTCACTGAATATTTGATGGCCGTACTGTACAATTTCTGCTCATGAAGACCTCTAAATGCCACACCACTCACTCACCCATGCCGTATGCTCTTTCAGGTAACAGCCCTTATACTCTATGGTGTTGGGGTGCTTCAGCTGCTGTAGAAACTTGACTTCTTTGATGATATCCTGCCATTTCTAATAAAAAAAGCAAAAGGTATAAAGGCATTTCTCTGCTTAATCCCCTACAATCTCTCACACACCACGCACTGCAGTATAGTGTGAAAAACAAGCATGAAACTATTTTACAGCGTGAAAATGGTAAGAGTCAGTTGCAAAAGGACAACTGTACATCAGTTGCCTGCATCCCTATTGCACTGAGACCTCCCCAAAACATACTTAAACAGTTTGAAAACTGCAAAAAAAATTTTTCCTCTCATTTTAACCGCAATACACTTTATTTAAATCATTGCTACGGTTTTGCATATTGAACTCTCCTGTGGTCTCAAACGTAGTAACAAACCCACCTGCCCCAACAGACATCCCCACCTAGAACCCGTGATAAAGACAGCAGCAGTGAGCTGTTGGCTTCCTTCTGTAACGCAGCACAAAGCCACTGACGTTTGGAAGACCTTAGCACATGTGGGAGACCAACAGGTAAGCCATGAAAAATGAGTTTAAAACATCCCTGCGTGCTCTTAACGGACAGACACAGCCTCCACCCCCTGTCAACGCGCCAATATAAACGAACAGAGTCAATCCAAGTTCAAAGCACTGCCACGCAAAAATAAGAGGAGCAGCTAACAAGCAACAACTGAAATGAGACTGATATTCTGAACACAAGGTCTGTGCAATTTTAGATTATAGATCCTTAAAGGTGTTTTAAGTCAGCTATAATATATATAATGTGTAAAAATTATATATTTTATATATATATAATGTGTAAAAATTATATATTTTTTATATATTTCAGTTGACACCTCAAAGAGCTGTGGTTATGGCTCCAGTAGCCAGCGTGCTCTTAATGCACTTATTACTGAAATAACCACCACACAAGCATTCCGAGTTCTCACTCGCCTCCTTAAACTGACCTACGTGTCAGAATTTGCATAAACTCATTTTCCCTCCACAAACCTCCATGCTTCCTGTAGGAGGAGTGAGCAACACCTACCGCATCAAAGAGCTGGTCTGCTAGGGTCAAATGAAACGTGCAGCTAATTCCACTGTTCGGGTTTACTTTATGGCTACAACGCTTCTGCATGCAGAATTGGCTTTGTTCATCTTACCTCATTCGTTTGCTTTCCACTATAGGACATTTTCTTGACTGCCACCACCTCATTAGTGTGGGAATTTGTAGCCTGGAGTAGGGAGAAAGAAACAGATTGAAAAAAATTTCGTTATTTTTCTTCCCCACGGAGCGAGCTGTGCCTTTGGCAAATGCAGACTTTTATCTCCTATATATTTTTCCTGACTTTATCTGCCTGTCCATATACACTGTTCCTCCCTCAGCCCTTACTGCACTTTCTACCTCTCTACTGATACGCAAAGCAAGACCCACCAAGGTATTGCACCTACTGAGAACATGCAAAAAGCAGTTTTGTTGGAATTGCAGTAAAAAAAGTTTTAGATAAACCTTCAGAAAAATGTTTTCCAAATAAAGAGGTGTATCAAAATCTCTGTAATTCCACGCAAACCCCCCATACAACATTGATATTCTTAAACAGCTATGTCAGCTTCCTGTTTCAAGAAGATGATTCACTCCGGAATTTATCTCAATTAAAAAAGCAACCTTCCTTCCACTGCACCAGATCTCAGTTTTGCAATTAATATTACTCAGTCATCAAAATTTTACATTTCTGCAGCCTGGATGATATAGGGATGGTGACTGCAGGCTGGAAACTCAGCTCTAGAAAGACCTCTACTTGCCTGGATTGGCACTGCCCTCATTTCTGCATGTTAAGGACAGGAAACCTGAAGGTTTTACTCTTAAAAGTTGCTGAAATCCCCATACCTCCAACCGTTTTTGGGACAAAAAAATTAGGTGACAGTTAAAAGCTCAGAATACAATAGAAGCTGAATGTGGTAAATCATTCTTTCAACTGCTTGAGAGGATGAGTACTATACTTTCAAGTAACGTATTAATGAAAGGCATTTCATGATGCACAGAGTGACTTCAAAGAAAAAATATGTCGGGTGAACCAACAGAGCACAGGAATTAGTCTTCACAGCACACACTCCTCCTCAAATGAGCTAGAGAAAGCTTAACACACCTAACTTGTGGATAAGGGAAAACCTTTCCTAACCACCCACCATCCTGATTCAGCACATAAAAGACCAAGAGTATTTTACTCAAATAGATGAATTAATGCTGGTGTTCTAGAGAAATTTCCAAGTATTTCTGTTACATTAATTCCAAGTATCTTCACGTGAATATGGTATCTCTCATTCCAGCTGTACTTTTTTTTTTCTGAATGGCACACTGCCATGTTCTCACAGTTGTGGGTGAAGTTCTTGCTGTACCAAGCACTTGGGACCTTCCTGGCTGAAATAACTGAAAGGGCTATACAAGCATACTTGACAGAAGTATTCACTTGCTGAAGTGCTTTTGGCCATACTTGTAGATCTTCAGTGAAAAGCTTGGCGAAACACACCACTGTTACACTGCCCTCATCCGCTTTATCACTCTTCTGTATTTCTAATGTGGACATAAGTAGTTGATTTTGATGAAAACTATTCTTCTGAAGTCAAGTGCAAAATCAACTTAGTTGATTTCAAGTCAAGTTAGATCAACTTCAAAACCTTGTGAGAAGTGACGTATTTTTTTCTTAGCCTTCTGATATATGAACTATCATTTCTTTCAAGCAGGAAAAGAAATTTCAACTTATCTTGCCAAGCCTTGGCAACAGCATACTGGAAGACAAAACTGCTTGCAAACACTGAGCTTAAATTGAAGTTTATACTAGAATAATCATATTAAACCACAGTTACAACAGTGACAAGATACAGATCAGTGTATTTTACTGTTTGTAGTAGTGTCAGTACCAATTTAAACAAAAAGGTCAAAGAGACACTGCAACAGCATAACAATCCATGCCCTGCCCCTTTGTATGCCTCTGAAGTCTCTTCCCCATTCCTCTGGATGCTTTAGAAAGTCCTTTTCCTTCACAGTTCTTTTGACCTATTCTCCTCTCGTGACACCAAGCACATCAGGACCCCTGGAATCTTGCCATGGCGATCCGAGATCTTATTCTCGGCCCCTGCCTTACTCCAAGATGCCTAAGAATCAAGACGGGCTACAAAAGCTTTTAAAAAGGAGGAAAACCAAAGCAAACACGCACAGCGTCCCCCTGTGCGGTAGGGAGAAACTCCAGCACGACCCATACAAAGCAGGGCACAGTAGGGGCCTTCCTCAGGGGAAACGGAGGGACCCCGGGCTACTCTGTACTGAAAATTCCAAACGGGCAAGTTCCTGCTTGGGGCTTACGTACCCAGCGGGACAGGGCAAAGGCTCCAAAGAACAGCTGACTGGATGCCAGTGCTTCACGCAGCAGGGAGGAAAGCTCAAGTTTCAAACGGTGGCAAAGAAGCGCAGAGGTATCCCAGAAAAGTGGTGATGCATCTAGCCACTACGTCACTACAGTGATATTACTACAGGCACGACTGCAATCACCATCGAGCTCGGAGGATGCAGCTGCTGCGAGGATACTGCAAGAAGCTGCAGCCTGGCTAAACTCTCCAGTGTTTTTAAAGCACAGACCAGTTAAATAAAGCATCCAGGGAAAGGAGGAAGAGAAGCACTGAGGAATCACAAGCCTTTTACCTAACTGTAGTGACACCTACTGTGTAAGCCCGCTTGGTAGGCTGGATCTCTAACACTCCTCATGCTCTTCCCCTGGAAGCACGAGGAACTTCTGAGCACCAGAGCTGAGCGATAAAGGTGGCACCCTCACCTCGTCATCTTCACCCGAAAGCATACCACGCATCCTTTCCCTTTGGTTTTGAAAAACACTGGGCAGGGCCTCCCTGCTCCCATCTAAAAAAATGCTTGCTGCTCTTCGGCAGTGGATCAACATGTATTGCAAGTTTTCCAGCCTCACCCTCTTACACACGCAGTACATTTAACATGATACTTTCACCTTCCTGTCACTTACTCCACCATCTAAAAGTGCCTGTCCCACTGCTGACAGTCCCCATAGCAGAACCCCCCTGCATCATTACTAATAGATTACTCATTGAGGAATTGTGTCGTCATCCCTCAAAGCACACAGGCATTGCTTATCTCTCACAAAATATCAGGCTCCTCTCCTGCTCTAGCAACAGTTCCACCAACACTTCCATCACCTCACGCAACTATAAACACTGAATTGGAGCGCTCGCACATGATTTCTGCTAGCTACTGCCAGCTTCTGGAGTTACAGCTGTAAGGGTACTTACCTGAATACTTTAATATCTGATATTCAGAAATCCCAATTCTAGTGAACCTGATCTTCTGGAGCGACAGGCCATGCCACCAAGCAGCTTTAATTTGTCTTTGATTTTTTCGTAGTGAATTCTATTTTAGTTTCACTGATAGCAACTGGATTACAATTGGTCCAGTTTTTTGGTTTTGTTCGATACTAATTGTAAAAGCACTATTTTTCTCACTTTCTAGATTAACTTCTCTTGACTGTATCCATTAATACATATCAATACAATACATCCTTCCCTCTTGAATTCTCATTCCTCTTAGGACTTTCTCTTTGCTTTTGCCATGTAAGCATTTGCTAGCAAAGACAGTATGTTAAGAGATGAACGTGGGGACAAGGAGGGTGGCAAAACAAAAGGGGATTTCAAAGATAGCTTTAGCTCCTGAATTATCAGAGAGCAGAGAAATCATTCAAAAGCCTGAATGCAAGTTGATGTGACTTCCACAGTATCTTTACCCAAGCAGCCACAGTACCAATTCATTTACAAAAGTAGCTTTTAACTCCAAACGCATTTTGAATCATTAATTCACTAGATCTATTAATTTGCAATGATTTACAAGCATATGAGCACCAAGTAGAGTATCTTGAAATTCCAGTTTGGCAAATTAATTTCCAACTGCTTAAATTCAACTTTCGGCAGCAGACAGCACAAGATACCATATACTTAACCTGAATGGTTGGGTGCACTACTAAGACTATAGTCAACTGCTACTACAGATACAGCTGTAACAGTAAAGAGATCAGGAGTGCTCTGGAAACACTTATTTTTGAGACGTGTTATGAGAAAGGCAACACACACAAAGTACTACGAGCTCAAAGGACGCTCCCTTTCAAACACGCTGAAAATCTCTACGTCGTCACTTAAAATGGTTCTGTTCTCCAAAAAAAGAAAGTAAAGAACTATACTTACGAAGTAAACTGCTCCAAAACTTCCATGTCCAATTTCATGTAAACCCACAAATATTTCTTCAGGATCATCTTTGTAGAACAGGTCAGCTATTTCTGGGTCCTTTAGCACCCCTTTGCGCATGTTGAAAGTATTATGAACTAGTTCGCACTTTCAATTTCCAATCAATTTCTTCCTTCATCGACAAAGTAGTTTGTAGACAGCATTCAGCACCTGGTGAAAGAGTTCATCTTTAATCTGTTTCCTTTACGCACATTTCTGTTCTCACTTCTCTGACAGCAAAATAAGAGGAAACAGCTTCAGGAGCAATAGACTTCACTATCGTTTCCTTTGACTAATTCTTTTTAATTATTAGTCCAATTTAGATAGAGAGATTAAAACGCATTCAGAGTACAACAGCTCTTTATCTCATACAGGAAGCAAGTGCTGCAGTTACACTAAAGTCCACTTGAAGAAAAGAGTCCTGTTGCTATGCAAAACATCCTGCGATAGGAGTTTGTTATTCTTCATGCTGGTGTCCCAATGTGTCAGTTTTTAGACTGTCACCATTGTTCCTCCTACTTCTCTCTGCTGTTTGTTTGCTTTGTTTCTCTACTCCCACTTGCCAGCTGGTGCTAGTAGAAAAGTTAGCTTCTGTTGCACAGAAACGCTTCACAATCATATGATTTTTTTATTTATTTATTTGTTTGTTTTTCAGAGCTATGAGACAGCTAGTGCTGTTGGACTGTGGTGGCTCCCAGGTCACAGAATTGCTTTTGAAAGATCCTAGACTCCATCATGTACCACAGATCTTTACCTCCTTAACATCTTTCTTTAGCATAAGCATGGAGTTACACAGCACAGAACTGAGTTGCACTTAAATGAGGGTTTTAAATATTCATCTCCAAAATTTTGTTTATAAAAAAACCCTCCAGAAACACCAGAAAGTTTCACATTTCCTATCAAAGCGTCATGAAAAAATTCACACTGGTTCATTAGACGCTGGTGCAAAGCAATGACAGATGCCTCTACCCATCTGCTTTTGACTTCTGAAACCAAGCAGATCTGCAGGTGAGTCAAGTGGAGCCGTTTCTAACACAACGGAGCAAGTCTCAAAACTACTTCCAGATATGTAGTGCAGCACCTCATCTATTGACACCACTTCTTCTCTGTGTATGAAAAAAACAGACTTCTGAAAACAAACACTAAAAGGTTCAGCCTACCTCATGGCATAAACCAGCGTAACATTTAAGGAGAGACCAGCTGAAATTTCGCAATCAGGGAAAATTAAAACTAACACGCACGTAAAAGGCTTTAGAAGGTGTCAGACTGCAAGCGCCACCCAGCTGGACCAGCATCAGGATGATAAGCAACGGAACAAGCAGCACAACCACCCGCGGCCCGTCTGCGGCGCACGACGTACCCAGCAGGAGCGTACCTGGGTAGCTGTGGCGCAAAGCATGCTCTGCGGCTCAGATTCCCTTCAGCAGCATTGTCCTGTGCTCTCGTCCCCCCCGACTCTACGCGCTCGCTTATTCTGCAAAGGAAACCAAATACCAGTATTTAGAAAAAGAATTTTAAGTTGTATACCTTATTCTAATACACAAAAATACTCCATCTAGAAGAGACCAAGGAACCACTTGGAAGCGCAGTTAAAAGGAGCACTGGCTGTAAATGCCAGTGGTGTCTCTAGGTGAGGATATGCACTTCCCCTGGTCTACAGCCCTTGGACTTGCTATATATCATTACACAATAAGCAGGAAAACGATGACTCTTATAAAGACTCTTAAGCTTGCTGGGGCACAGGAGGAACGTGGAAGTTTGCTCTCAGACTACGTTTTTTAGATTGCCTATGGAAAGGACAAAGCTCACAAAACCGAGTCTGTTATTCAGCTCCGTGTGTTATACCTGATGACATCCAAGACTTCAAAGAAAGGCCTAGGCATTAATAAACCAAACATTGTTGGATTCCACCGGGGACAGAATGAGCAACGAAAAGATGAAAAAGGAGGGCAACCAGTTAGACCCATCAGCTGAAATCAGCTCTAGATTGCTCACAGCGAAGGATGCAACTCACCGCAGTCACCCATTCCTACCGGTGTAGCAACACCCCCGGGCAGCCACAGCCATCCTCTCACTGGAGTCAAACACACCGAGAGCTTGGGATCACTTTGCCCTCATAGAAAAGGTTATCGTGTAGCCACATCCACAGTAGAAACGCTTCCAAGTGAAGCACACTGCAATAGCTGTATTGCTAAAATCTGAATCAATATACACCTGAATTAATGACAAACTTAGCTTCTCATTTATCAGGAAAAAATGTACGATTAGTCTTCCTGCTAGTAGCTAACATTACCAAAAAATGGTATTTTTCTCTACTGTTCTCAACACAGGGCAATACGATGGAGCTGTTAAAAAGCTATTTGAAGAGCTCCAGAAAAAGGTTCTGCAATGTTTAGTTAAAAAAACCTAAAAAAATCTCAAGTATAAACAAATGACAAAAGCCAGATGAATGAAATGATTATTCATTCGCAGCTGATGGGCCTCACCCAAAGGTGCTATATTTACTACATGCCCGCAGACCCGGGCAAAGAATGCAGTATTTCAGGTCTGGCATTCATCAGCCAAGTGAAAAACCCATTTGGCTTTAGAACAATAAAAACAAACTGACGAAGAACACAATTTATCCATCTCTAGGCAAATGAACTTCTCTGCCATAAACAAAGTCTGTGCAGCTCTAATCTTCAAGGATAAATTAGTATTTAAAATGGGAAACTAAACGTCAATACTTGAAGTTAAGCTCTAAGTAACAATGTCATTCTCCAATTAGGACAGACATATATAGTGAGGCCATACAATAAGTAAATCTTCTCAGTAGAACTACTATTTTCCAGTAATGATGGAAAAAAACCCTTAGGATTAAAAGTGTATCAAGAGCAACTTGAGACCTGTTGACTCGAACACAATCACCAACTGCTCCATTCCATCCCCTAGTGCCAGCAGTGCCTCTTGGTGCAAACACCGAGAATCCTTTGGATGCCCACGTTAGAGCACGAGATCTGCAATTCGGGCATGGGACAGCGTAAACCAGAGAAGATACCAATCACATCACTGTGAGGTAAGCTAGCAAGGTCACAAACTCTTAATATTACAACTCTTTTCTAGACAAGTGAAGACTGCAATAAAGATGGTTCAAACAATGGCAGAGCATTATGGGAGTCGAATGCCAATAGTAGAAAAACCTCAAGTTCAAGGTATGGTCGATTTAAGGAAGTTCTTTCAGTTACCAAACCACTCAATTAATGCATCAAGAAACAATTTCTACTAGAAGCCTGATTTCTACTCTTCATCCTTCAGAAAGCACACCTAAAGTTTGGGGTTTGGTTTGGGTTTTTTTTTGAGTCTCTGCAAGTTCTGAAGACCTCAAATGTAAACACCATTAATCACACTGGCAGTGACTTACAGAAGCAACAAGTGACTTAAGATTTTCAGAGTTTGAGATCAGCATTTTGTTCAGGTAAGGTCATTTGGAGATGCCTCAAACTGCCTACCTAGAAATTAAAGCTCTCGGTTAGCAGAGAAAAATCCCCACCTTGGAGGAAAAACTGCTTGTGCCCCATTTCTGAGATATTGTAAGGGGCGAGGAAGATAGGATGAATTACTGAAAGTAAATTCAGCATCAGAAATAAAACTAAGAAAAATATTTAAGATATTCTCTGAGAAAAAAAGTTCTCTAACGAAGATTACAGAACATATGAAAACCAGAAAGAAATTGTTTCTTAAAGAGCTATGACTATTCCAGGTACAACTGTGAAAACAGCGTTATGCTCGACAAACCTACGTGGCAACGTCTCCGTTTCTGAGTAACGTCACAGGCAGAGGACAACAAAATCACAAGTTAGTTTGAAATTCCGTTCTTTACAGGCCATGTGCCAGGCAACCTGTGCCCTGCCCAGCAAGTGCCCAAAGCGAGAGTGAAACGCTGAAGAACTGCACTGAAAGCTACAAGTGCAAGACAATTACGTTCCCCGACCAAGGCAGCCATTCTGCTCAGAGCAGCGTGCCGTACCGCTCCCCTCCTCTCCCACCCCTCAGACACAGCTCAGGAATGCAGCCCAGCCAACTCAAACCCCTCTCGACGGGGCGGGCAGCTCTTGCTGTAGTTCTGGCCCGTTGCCGTCTGATCGGAGGGTTTCAAGGATGCTCTGCTCCTCGCTTGCACTAAAATGGCACCAAACCTGGTGCTTTTAGTGCCTGGGGCAGGACGGCAGCAGGTCTCATGGTGGAGTTTTACCAGAAAATGACAGCACAGAGTATGGGAAGCGTCAGGCCAGGAAGCAGAGAGCGACTGCCTGTGAATGAGGAATGATAAACCAGTGACACTGCAGGCTGCTCATAGACTGGACTCTGGGTAACGCTGTACAAGCCTCACTTCCATAGCAAACGTGGGGTTTTTTTTCCAACAGTTTAAAGAGACACAAAGTTTCCTCAGTTACAAGCAACCCTCACATTTAAAAAGCATGCATTACTGGTTCTGCTACACACGTTTGCACAAAAATTCTCTTGCTACCAGTTATGACCTCCAGGTGCTGTACTACTAACAACAAAAAAGACCTTGACCTGAATATAAAGGAAGCAACAAAACATGACTGGAAGTGCCTTTAAGGAAGAGCTAAACTACCCAAATATTCCACGGATCTAAAACTACGTTGAGTCCACTAAACAACCCGCAACCTGCCCAGCATCCTTCGCACATTCCAGACACACAGCACCGTTTCCACGCCCTACAAGCATCTCAGTTTCACACGCTGCAAGTGTGGGGCTTGTAAAACACAGCTTGAATTGCATCCGACAACCCTACAGGCCCCTGTCAAATGTGTACCGAAATATATAAAATTAATTTTAGTTCCTAAGTACACCGTGGTACTTCCCAAAACAAGGACAAAGTTTTCCACTTCAAGCAGAAAAACAAACTACAGGAAACAGGGTGGAACAGTGGCAGATTCCATTCACAGGAGGAGCAATGTGACATAGCTCACATTCATTCTTAGATTAGTATTTTTGGGGGAATAATTTTATACCAGAATTATTTTTCCAAGAAGGACAAACATGTAGAGTCCCCTTTCTTCAATTCAGTCTCTACAAAATCTCCAAAAATCTGGAAGACAACATTAAGAAGGAAATTCTCACATAAATTCAGATGATAAAAACTGTCCCAAATAAAAAAACCTTCTGAGCTCAAAGTAGGCACATGCTTAAGTTCCACCACAGCCCTCACACATAAACTTACATTGTTTTGTTCGTTCGACTTTGGGGCTTTTTCTGTTTTGTTTTGAAGCAGGAGCTTATTTCCTTCCCTTTAATTGCTACCTATGGCCAGGTAGCCAGGCCATACACAAACACTCCATCGAGTGCGTTTGCAGCTAATGCCCTCACGTGCAGGCCACAATCTAGGATGAACAGTCCGTTACTTCACAGAAGCAGGTACTTTGGCTTTTTGAGAAAGCCTCTTGAACCTCCGTGTCATTTCCTTGATTGTTAAGAACTACTTTTCCAGATAACATTATGTAACTGAAAGCAACACACATGTTTTTTCCTAGTCCATTAGCACTTAGTTTATTTTAATGCTTAAAACAGTCAGATACACATATCTGGTAGATAAATCCAAGCTACTTAGAAGTTTGCTGACAGGGTATATAAAAAGCAACTGTACTACAGCCTTTGTCTGCTTAAATTAATCACTGATTCCAGATACCCATAAAAGATTTTGCTTTGCCCTAGAAGCAGCAAGTCCTCTCCTGTCCTTTCTGCAAATTTCTAAGCAGCAAAACGATCCAGTTTCTATGTAACAGAAATGGAAGGTACTCAGTGACCTTCAGTAGCAAAGCAAACTATTTCTGAGCATTTGAAAACGCCCTGCAGGTATCAGGACAGCGCTCCCTGAGGGCACGCAGCGTGTGGGCAGGGGCAGGTTCAGGAATCAGGACACAGCCTGCTAGGAAAGCTGGATAACGTCACCAGAACATAAGCACAAGAGGTGCCTAGTCATATAGGTAGCAGCTGAGACTCATATGCTAGTTCCTCAAACACTAAGTTTTTTTGCTCTGCTTTCCAAAGAAATAACTTCTCAGAACATTCAAGTCAATTACATACACCACTTTTATTAACATTTGCATAATATTTGGATGCAATCACAGCTCTTCACTACCCACAACTTCTAAAAAGAACTGCAAGAATTTTTCTTTGCCAAGTAATCAGCTCAGCAATCCACTTCGAATATCATCCTGACACACACGTACTTGGATTCCTTATTTTCCTGTGCTCACGTGTGCATCAGGTCATTCAGAGTTAACAAGATTACTCACGCTAATAAAAACCCCTGAATCACAACTTTACCGACTAAGGTGATCACTGTGCACAGTGCCCCTGGGATATGAAATTAAACCAATAACTTGCAGGTCTTACTGTAGATACATACCTTCACTGAAGCAACTTTTTGTCCTGACTAGGAGCAGTAGTTTTAAAGGAAACACTGTTCCATTTGCAACTCCCCTACAGTTAGTACTTGTGTGTCAGGAATAAGTCAATAAACTTATTAAAACATTAAAAAAAAACCCAAACAAAAAACAAAAAACAAAACCAGTGGGCTTCAAGTCAAGAAAAAAAAAAAACAATGAGTTTTAGTCATAGGGAACTTTTCAACGAGTATGAAGTCAAGCAACATGCCAGCCTTCCAAAGAAATGGCCACCAGTTGCGTTCACTGGAAGCCCTCCTGGCAAAGACACAGCAGCTACTGCAGGAAGTTTAGGGATATTATAAGGCATGGTGGAATGCAAATGCATCAAAAAACATCTGTACATTGTCCTTCTTGTTCTCAAAAAGCCCTTACGGCTGACATATTAAGTTTCAGTAACTGCAGAAGACGATTAGGCACTGAAGTGAGGAACTAGTGGCGCCAACGGCACTGATCCATCTTCACCGGCAGCTAGAGAGTAAATACAATCCTCACACACATGCACAAAAAAATTCTGTTCTTGTTTATGAACATCCTGTGGAAAAATGTGATATACCAGGTAAAAATTACACTGATCCTCTGATTTTCCCCAAAAGCAACGTTACTCTGAGCTGTGCTGTGGAGATACTCTGGGAGCTAAACCCAACACACAGGAATCTGGCGACACAGGACAAACGCACTCAGCAGCACGCACCATAAACTGCTGCAACCATTGATACCCCAAATTCTGACACCACGTTTATGTTCCAGCAAGTTTAGCCATCCTTCCTGGACATAAGCTGTACCATGGGTTAGCAGAAAACGGAGGGAGGTAATAGTTACTCCGAACACAACATCCTCTTCCAGACCCGCTGTTCAAAGGCAGAGCGCCATCTTCTCTCTGCACCTGATCCAAAGCTCACAACTCAATGAACATTTCTATAAAGACCAGCACGAAACTCCATGGAATCCTAAAACCTGTGAAACAGCATGCTTAATTTTAGTTGTGCTTTTCACATTTTCATCCAATGGTTGTTTAAAAGAAGCAGGAACAGAATGAGGCAGCATACATCTGAGATACTTCTGACCCACTCCTTTAGGTCAATACATCCTCAATCTCACGCCTACTTTTGAGCATTGTGAAGCTCTTCAAGTATTGGAGTATTTAATTTTTCTCTATACTAACCACCCCTTCATACCCACAAGCCTCTATGAAAGCAGGTAAAGAAATCTGACAACCAAGGTGGTCTTTCCCAATAACATGTTCTTATAGACCGTTTTGTGACAATGGAGCCTCCCCCCCACCTGATGCATAACAAAGAACACCACTTTGTAAATCAGGACTTTATACATCTCTAGTGTTTTCATTACCTATGAACCAGAAATACTTCCATTATCTGTTACGTTCACAGTATGGGAACGGCACAAACAGAAGGAAATGTGGTGTCAGATAGCATTCCAGCTCAAAATTCAGGTGCCTCAGACAGGTTCCCCAACAGAGCCTCAAAACTACTGCCAGGAACAGCCCTGCTTTGCTATTGTCCATAAAGCAAATTTCAGGGGTTTGTTTAGTTGGTTGGTTTTTTTTTTTTTCTCTTCAAGAAACACAGAAACCTCTGTAACAAAGTTGGTATCAGGCAGCTTTTCCCCAATACCCACAGAGCTCACAATTCAGCAAGCGACTTTAAAACACATACAGTTTTGAATATCCTGCTGCAAGATGTTTTTGTGTTTGGAAAATTTTGCAGCTGTCAAAGAAAAAAAAAAAAATCACAAGGTGTTTTAATGACAAAATTGTGAGGAAATTACAAATGAGTTAAAAACTCAGGTGATTAGCCCAACCGGGAGAGTCATCAAAAGTAGAAACAAGTTGGTACCTCCCAAACGATGCTTCCCAATAATTTTCCAGTTAAATTTAAAATCATTTAATGAAAATATGTATGCCCTTATTTTGTTTAAGGGTAATTAACATTATTACATTTCTTTGACCGGAACCTGTATTTTGTCATAAAATCTAGAGAGCGTTATTAGGGTTTTGCAGGTTGATTTGACAAGATTAAAAACTCTGAGTCATTAAATAAACCATGTGTAGTTAAAAAAAGGAAAGAAAAAGGCTTCTTGCTCTGAACAACAACATTTCATAGTATTTCATCATGGCACACTTGAAATAATTCAGTAGTACATCTGGAAGGGAGGAAAGATACATGAATCATTCTAAATCCTAATGTACATAAGCCCAAATAGCATCATCCAGAGACTATAAACTTAATCAGATCTCCTCATCAAAATATCTCTAAAACACCACATATGGGTCACAAAATTGAGGAAATTGCTTCCCTATTTTCATCAGATTTTTTTCTGTAGCATTTTTATCAGGCTTTTCATCATGTTTCTTAAAAGACAGTGAACTCTAGACTATTATAAATTCATGAGTATTATGCTGTCTGCTACTCAAAGGCAAAAATAAGTCATCGAATTTGTTTATGGAAGCCTGAAGAGACACCAGCACACTCAGAGTTTCCTACCTATTCATGTAATGGCTTCCAAAAAGCTGTATCCATCTTGCAGTTTAAAGCTATTTTTAGGTACTTTTAAAGAGTTTATATTTTGACCATCACATAATCAAACAAAAGGAGACAGTAACCGGATAAATCTATTCCCACCGCTCTCCAGGCTGGCCAGGATGATGCTGCAGTGAGAGCCGACCTACTCCTACCCACCTGCATTACAAGTCAAAACTGTAGGACCAACTCTGCTGATGCTGAAGCAGTCACGGTGGCCACCAGATCTACGTGCCACCAGACCAGTCACACAGTAAACGGGCAACGAGGCTGCAAGCCTGTCCCCATTTGCATTTCAGGCTCAGTTTTTCAGAAATGTAGGAAGTGACTGTCACAATAATTTTGAACAAAAGTTTTTATGAGTTTTAAAATCATTTTTCGTGTCGTTAGCTTAGATGGCATGACTTTGATGTGTCCCTCAGAGTAAGTCAGAAACTGCAGAGAACAGTTAGATTTAACTGACCGAGGTTAACATGCAATTATGCTACTTAAAGTCACTCTGTACCACCCAAGGAAAAGGTGTTTTAGCGTAGGGACATGGATATATTTACACATGAAAAGCCGATGATATCATTTGGGGCAAAAAGTGATTTCATTATGTAAGTGCAAGACAATAAATAAGATCCTTGAGCATAACAGTGTGCGCTAGTGTAGCTACATAACTCTTGTCCTAACACTAGCTGACTTTGAAAAAGTAGGTTTCTATTTAAAAAATTGTTTATTCTCGTTTTGCAAGAAGATGTAACTCAGATACTGATCTTCTCGAAGTTATACCACAGTAAAACCGGCCAAAAAAAGAGCCATGCAGTAAGTCATTAACAAAGAGTTAGAAAACGGATGCAGACTGGGCTTGGGGGCAGGGGGAAGAAGACATTCTCTAGCCCTGGAGGGTCAGAGTACCTCTGAAACAAACCAAATTGTGACTTCACCCCCCCTTCTGTTTGATGAGACCAGGGAAGGTTAACTGTGAACTATGTTCTTCATGATTCCAAGAAAATCCATGGATCTTCATTACGAGCTTACTATTAATAAAACCCCCAAACCTCTTAATTTCTAAAGAGAGTTGCACAATGCAGTATATGTTGGTCGTCCTCTCGAGCGATAAGGTTTAGAGAAAGGCTTCTGAATCCCCACCTCGTACCACTGCTGGTCTGGGAAGCGGCAGAGAAAGCCACAGCACCCCAATACCTTTCCCCCCCCCAAGATGTCCAGCCTTCACTGCATTACACTTCCCCCCCACAGACCCCTTCCTCTGCCCCATGAATCTCTCCCCACACCACACTTCTCCTTTTATAGATCTCCTTCCTTCCTGCCCCCTCTGTGCCAGCCAGAGATAACACTTTAGGAAACAGCTTTTTTTGACTACTTCGGTTTGTCATTTTAGCTCGGTCCACCCCCAGTGACTCTGACTCCAACACACCCAGCCCTCCTCCTGACCTGTTTACAGGCATGACTGCAACCATTAGCATAGAACAGGAATTTTTTCCTACACTCGTACTGTTAAAAATGGCTACATCTGTTTCATTCAAGCGTTCAAAATCTGCTTCAGGAATGGAATTAAACATGAAAAAAGCTTATTTTGAAAAATCCACAAAAATTCAATTTCAGGTGGGAACACTTATTAAAAGACGACAAACTTACTCTAGCACATACCAGCCATGACAGAATCAATCACTGATATTACATCACTTACCACTGACTTTCTAAGTTTATTCTTCTCTAGCATATGCAATTTTTTACGGCTAGTAATAAAAAGACACACACAGAAGTGAAATACAGATGTCTAATGTCCAAAACATCATGATTATGTAATAATTGTGTACAAGAAGAGAGTGTTTATCCTCTCCTTTATCCTTTATAAAAAGAGCACTGGATGGCTGAAAATCTGGAAAGAAAAAAGATAGTATGCTGCTTTTATGCAACACCCAGCAAGAACTCAAGGTTTGCTGTATCAGCCATCATATGTGCTTACAAGAGGGCCCTCTCAGGGACCTCCTCTTCGGGATCATTTTAACATCCTTATGACAATCACAGCAATTATTTACGTGCAGCAGCTACCACAGAATCATGGAAGTACCAAATCTATTTTTTCCTGCCGTATACAGTAAGCCATCCATTAACACCACCACGTACCACGAGAGTGCCCAGCTTTAGACACCACACTAATAAAACGGTCCAACACCCTGTTTTACAGACGTAGACAATTAATTTCCCAGGCAGCCTCAGCGAAGCTCACAGTCACTCAGTGTGCAGGGCAGGGCCGAGGCTCTGCGGGACGGCAGGACACACCAGGGAGGACCACACAGCAAGGGGGTTTCTTGTTGTTACCTGGAACCCTCTAAGGGCATCCACGTAGCTTTGTCCTTCAGAGGTTTTGAGCCAGTACTGTACCCGCTTTACAAGACACAGATGCTGATAAAACGAGAAACAAAAACCTGTTCAAGGTCACCCAAAGAATGCAGCAACTACAAATAAAATCAAGTTTCCAGATTAGAAAGAGCTGGGGCAGCAATCTTGCTGAATAATCATCTGCTGCAGGGTTGGGGTGGGTTTTTTTTTATTTGGCTGATTTACTTATCACACACATTGACATAGGAAGCCAGTTTTCTGGCTGACTGAACACTTGTAAAATAAATCGCCCAAGATCTCTTAAAGATCCGAATAAAAGCAAGTAAGTGTATGAAATTTAGAAATACACGCAACCTTTCCAAGGTATTCCTTTCTGCAGGACCTCAACACTACAAGCAGGAGTGATTTCCTCACCAGCGAGTAGCCTCGGCATCAGACAAACCCTGCTAGAGCATCTCTTTGGCCCTGCAAGCCCGCCCTCGGCCGCTCTCTAGCAGGGTGTGCGCAGAGCAGCGCCGCGCTAAGCTCCTGCGAAAGGACTGCGCACGAAAGACAACGCCTCGCTGCTTGCCCGAGTCCTCTCCTGTCTCACGGGGTTACAAACGAATCACTACGCAGTACAGGTAATAATGCTTGGTCACACAAACTAAATAATAAAGTATTTCAACGGATATTTGCTCCTCTTCCTGCCCTACACCCCCGTCCTCCCGCAGCGGGCACGGGGCCCGAACCACGGCACTATCACCAAAACCCACTGGGTACCTCTCTTCGTTACTGCTGGTCCGTTTATTCTTTGGTTTGTTTCATGATGGTTCCAGATCTCCAGGGATTTTTTTTTTTCCCCCCATAGCTTTTTCTATTTTAGGAAGAAATATAGACACAAGTTTCCTCCATCTTCTCACAAGTTCACTTAAGGAAAAGCACAAATACTGCTGTTACCTCACAGCTTGGTTTTGGCAATTACGTTTTATAGAGAGCTGGGCCACAATTACTACTAATATGCTTGGAGGATTATTTATATTATTAGGGTCATACTCATATTCGCATCTTTCCTGGCACCTCCAGCGGCTCTTTTCTGAATGTAGTTTAATACAGGAAACAAAAATACGTTCAATTTTAAAACACACATGCACAAATTTACTTGTTAAAACAAAGAGAAAAATCATAGCATTTAAGGAAAGGTTAAAAAGGACTTGCTTTGATGCATCCCCTCCCTCAATAACTCTGCTAAAAAAAGGCACACAGGTAATTTAGGTTTGGGACATACAGAAGACAGGGAATGAACAGCACTTTCACTGCTGTTTATTCCAGGAAAAGCATGCATTTCTTCCATCACCCGAAGAGGTTGTGGAAAGGCTTCACTGTTGTGTTATATCCTTTAAAAAGCAGCCATCAGGATCTCAGCTCAGAGAAGAAACAAAGAACACGTCTAATGATCTGATACTTCTAGTTTAAGAGAAGAATTTTAATATTAAGTAAATTCATGATATACAACATGCTTCCTGTAGAATATCTTCCTACCCCTTTCAAAAAATCAAGCATTGTACTCAGATAATTTCAAGAAGGGGCAGGAATGAAATGTAAGAACCATGAAGAAACAGCACAGATACTGTCCTAGGTGCAGCAGGCTGTCCTTAGTTCCTTCAGCTCTTTTTCAGGACTTCAAGATGCTACAGAGCCTGTTGCCACTGTCACTTCATTGCATCATGAGTGCGCCAATACGCGTATTAGTCCAGATCGGAGGCATCCCGCACCAGTTACTGACCACCGCTTCCCCTCCTGCCCCTTTCCTGAAACTGCTCGAGACCTCCTGCAAAGCCCAGCAAGCATCACTGCATCGGATTGCTCCGCTGTTCTGGAGGAATTTGGTATGGCTCCAGGAGTTTCCCTGTATTTACACTCCCCAAACCCAAGTCTGGGATTCCAGAGCACAGCTCTGCAGTAGCTGAAGCAGTTTTATCTAATTCAGATACAAATTAACTTGTAACCTAACGGCATTATCCATCCCTGCTTGTCTGTGCTGCTTTGGATAACTCCACCTTAATTTAGCAAGGCATGAAAAACATCCAGGATTTCAAGAGACAGAACTTCTATCTGTGTTTCATTAATTCCTCTCAGCAGCCACCTCCCTCTCCATCGTGCTAGCGCAGCCCCTTGTACAACCCCACACGTACTCGATCAAGACGCTGATCCGGATAATTAACAACCCAGCAAAAATGCTTCGTTTTCTGCCCAGATTTGTCCCCCAGCCCCACTCCACACCCACCCGTGCACACAGGGGTAAACAGCCAGTGGCAGGAACCGCCTGCGCCTGCACTGCCAAAACCCGCAAACGGGGCTATCGGAACCTCTCCCTCGCAGCGTCAGTCACCAAGACTTTCAAGAGAAGTGGTAATTGGGGGCCACCCATTTATGAAAACATAAGGAATTCAATACCTCATCCTGAAGCCTACACACTCTGATTTCCTCTCCACGAGGAGGTTCCTAGGTGGTTGCTGAAGACTCTGGCAGGTCACCAGTGCAGGGCTGCAGTCGCCCCTTCAGGACACTACTATACATTCCTATAATTAATATACCGTGACCACCTTTTGCTAATTCATTGTACTCTTGTAGCCAAGAAATTAATTGCGTTGCTAATACGCTAGTGTGTAAGACACCAGGACACAGCAATTGTCTCAAAGACAACCTGAAGTCGGAAATCCCGCGTTCTCCAGCCATTGTGTAAAGCTGGACACTCTCGTGGTGCGTGGTGTTGTCTATGGATGGCTTATGGCAGGTAAAAATCTGTTTGGTACTTCCACGGAGCAGGTGGCTGAGACAGAAAGAAAACCCACAGTGAGCGATGGCAGTTTTCAGCCAGGGGTATAATCAGGAATGACGAATGGCTCCTTACCGGGTGGCAGAGCATAATGGAGATCACACACATTAGGTGCAAGAGGGAGAAAAACAAAACCCAAAAAACCTCAATATATTGTCAAGCATATAAACTGCAAGTTCCAGAGTAAAACTAGAAAAAAACAAACCAAACCAAAAAGAACACTGAACTGAAAAAACTATTTTGCTTTAGCAGACAAAAAAAATTCTGAGTTAAGACTGAAATTACATCTCTCCATCCTGTGCCATCATTCTCATTATATAAAAATATGCAGCACTCAAAGCCTCTTTCAATAACTGGATAACAGAGAGGTCCAGGCCCGTGATTTCAGCCTTAAGTCTTATTTTCTTGGGATTTATCAGGTCAGAATAGGCCCTTAATTTGCTTTAGTGCAGATTTTTAGCAGCTTTAACGGTAAGAAAGATTTACATTAGAACTGGAGGGTCAAAAAAAAAAAGTTTACTTCACTGGGCACTGGAATCAGATGTTTAAGATCAAGTCAGCTTGTGAACAGCCAGCACTCCACAGGTCAGCTCGGAGCCTTCTTCAGACACACACAGAGCTTTGGTTCCAGCCAAAGGGCAACCAGCAGAGGCAGGCAGTGAAGAAGAGAAATAGCCACCTGGGCTAGGGTGTACAAACCGGCGAGTACCTGTCCCCTCAGCACACTCGTTTGGTTTTTTTTTCAATTAGCATTGCAGTTATGAAGAATCAATATAGAGTTTTAACTGACATGAACTCTCTTTTTAAATAATCTATGCTTAAATGTCATTTTTCCACTTGAAATTCAAAATGCAAGTTTCATTACGGCATCCTCATGTACCCTCAGATGAGTTTTAAAGTACGACGATTTAATATTTCAGAATTTTAAACCCAAAGAGAAAAAAATTACCAGTGAACAAAACCTACTTGGTGTCCTCAAGAAAACAAGATAGAAATACGGGTAAAATAAGGGATGGGACTAATCTTCTCACAGGCAAAGAAAGTAGACTCCGTCTCCCAGGACCTAGTGGATCCTTTTAGGAAAAGGGGGAAGGTAGATCACCATGGCAACAGAGTATTTTATGAGATGCTTTAGGAGTGCAATATGCTGTGCTATGAACATAATGGATAAGGCGAGAAGCAGTCCTCTCCCAACCAAACAGAGAAGCTTTTCGCAAAAACACGGCATGTATTTCTGTTTGCTGCAATTTCCGATAATGAAAAACTGATGTTGCAAAAGACGCCGTGGATATCAGTGACAGAAATTATTATGAAAGCTTAAATTAAATTCTCTGGGCTACCTGATGAACACACCTAAAGGCTTACGCAGTCAATGAAGGGGAGGATCAAACTTAGTAACTGCTGGCCCAGCTTCCATGCAAACTATCTAAATCACATCAGATTACTGCACATCTGCACAGAAATAAAAGGTGACAGAATCTGCGAGGGCGACAAGGGGCGCTCAACAAAGGTGCCTTCTGTGGCAGACGTTTACACTGGCATTTGAGGGCAGCAGGGAGCAGACAAGAGAAATTGAGATCAGAGACATCATTAACACAAGAAAATGTAACGAAAAGGTTAGAAAAGAAAACAAAGGGCGACCTTGTCCTAAACAACAATTTAGAAATATCTACATTTCTGTTCCTTGGCTGCTGCTCATACAAGGAACATGTGCATTCAATGGCTACGAGGCAACAAAATCCAGGCTTATTGGTAAACACCGCACAGGAAGAAGAGACCATTTAGAGACGGCTATAAGGTATGATGGAGTTTTACTTTTGCTCTAATGATAATTTACTATATTGAATCATCGCCAAGATAGTAATTTATTTTTGAGAAGGCATCTAGAGTAATGACACAGATTTGTACATATTAAATTTAACAACGCTGAATAGGTTTCAGTCACTTCTCTTGTAGACAACATTCATTCACAGCAGAGGTGACAAAATCATTCTGTTAAAACACAGCCAGGTCCACCTTGAGCAGCTCAGACCCGAGAGAAGTCAGAAGCAGAAGAGCGGCTGATGAAATGCATTTGTTACAAAAGTAGGGTAGCATACAGTAGTAGGAACATTTTTTCAGCTACTCGCACACCGCTGAATTTTAAATTAATTGTAACCACACAGGAAAAAGACCTGGGGGTTGCTGTAGACAGCTCTCTGAAAACATCTGCTCAGTGTGCAGAGGCAGTCAAAAAGGCAAATGGAGTGTTGGGATGCATAAACACAATGACAGAGAGCCGTGCCAAAAGTACTAATGCCACAGGAGAAATTAAGGATCAAAGATATGTATTATCCAAATACAATATCCCACATCAGATACATGAAAAAGGCAGCAGGAAAAAGGCAGATAAAGAAATAAAAGCATTAGATGTAGGGGAAGACATCAACATGAAGGTAAACCGAAAATAACGCCAGCTCACAGAGGGGATAAATAGAAGGGGTAATGATGCATTAAACAAAAATGGGGAAAAGAGCACATGCCAAGGCTGTCCTTTCCTCTCCCCTCTGAGAAGAGGTAGAGCGGGGAACCTAGCCAAAATGTACCAAGTTTAAACTTAAAAATACAACAGCAAATTCAGATAGATGGACGTAAAATACTATGTGTTTCTATTCTGAACAGAGAAACAAAACCCTCTCAGTTGATGAATTCACCGATTTGGAATACTAAAAATGCAAGGCTCAGAACTAAAAGCTCAGATAATTGCAGTGGAAAACGGAGAACACTTCCACCTCAGTCAGGAGACAACCGCGGACTGCCCGAGACCAGTGTCCGAGCAAGAACCCAGAAGCACCGCCTTGGTCCGTTGGTTATTTCTTTTTGCCCACTTAATGGCTTCTGTTCCCATCTCGGAGAGGGGCGAGATCAGCATCCTTCACAACAGGACACAGGTTCATCACACACACACCCCCAGTGCCCCTGCTCCCAGCACCCACACGCTACAACCGTTTCCCTATCGATTTACTCCAGGAGTTCTCTTTTCTTGTCCCAGAGTTGGACAAGAAATCCCTTTCGGAGTCCCGCCACAATCCAGCACGTTTACTCCCTAGGTCATCTCCTCAGTTCATTCTTTTCTTTCCTTGAAAAAATACACCTGCTCGTACCATCTGACTCCAAAGTTGTTGTTAATCTGACTAGTAATGAGAAGTGTTTTAAGCCACGTTTATTGCTCCTGATAAGAAACTACCCTTGCCAAATATTATAGTTCTATTTGATACGTTACTCCAGCGTATTCCAACAACGTTGGGAATGAATAATAGCTGGATAGGAAATCAACCAGGAGTCTTTTTATTCATTATTTCAGTGGTAAATTCCTGGGGCAACAGCTTTCACATAAGCAAGGGAAGGAAGAGTCACTTTTTCCTTCGCAGATTTGTTTTTGTCTACGACAAATTCCTGTTACACTTTCTAAAGCTCCTTGGAGCTGTCAAACTTATTCCAAGGATGTCCTGGTAATAAGAGCTATTATTTGACGTTTGGTTACTATGGATAATACACTAATCAAAATACCGAGCAAGAGCGTAGCACACGAGCCAGCATTCCCCAAACCCAGTCACCTACAAGGCTGCAGCTCAGCCCTGGTCTTTATTTACTGGTCCCCACCGGCAAACAGCTACATTTGACCATTGCCAAAGCTAAAACAATAGAGTTATTGCCGTTTAGCACCCCAGTGCTCCAGGATTTCCTAAACTGGATCTAAACAACTTTCTCCCAGCTGATGCTTGGTTTGGAGCAGAGCAGAGCGGAGCCGGGGAGCGGGAGCAGCTGCACCCAGCAGGGACAGGGCTGCGCTGCAGCGCCCCGTCTCGCCGCCTCCTCCAGCATCAGCTTTGCTCGACCAAGAGCAGACACGTTGCAAGGTTCCCACGTACACGGACCGAGCAGATCGAAGCTCTACCCTTCTTCTGGATTAAAACACGGCCGGCTGAGTAGCTATGGGCTGGTGATTTCAGGGGGCAGACGTTTAGGCATCCCTTGACCACTTAAAGCTTTGTTTATTTGGGCAGATACTGAGATAAACCAGCTACAAGTTAACGTCACCGGGTGAGCCAGGCCTTAGCTTCACAATTGCTTTTTTACGTCCTCTGCTGTAGCAAGGCTGCCTTTGCAGGAAAAAAAAAGAAAAAAAAAAGAAAAAAAAGAGATCAAGACCCCCAGATATGCCTGGGCATCTTTAAGTCTACACTACAGAGCTTGAATTTTGACAGAAACTCTCCGTTTTCTATTAAAACATTTTTCTGCAAACCTTGCCTTGGCAGCAACAGTAAATAAAGCAGTCTTCGAAGAGTGTAGTAGAATCTCAGTATCATAAAATCATCTTAAATGTCATGAATTAAGCCACTAAACTTTTCTAACAGAAAAGAAAAACGGTCCTTTTGCTGAATAAAACATACAAAGTTCATTCACTGATAGGATCTTGATGCCCTACTTGTTACCTTTTTAACCAGGCAGAAAAAAAGCAGCCTGAATAGAGACTAAATAACACATAAGGTTTTCATCTAAAGACAACTAACTGCGACAGTAAAGCTTTCATCATCAGTAACATCTTTGCCAAGAGTATTTTCCCCTGCAGGCAACCTTGTTGGACATAAATCAGAAAAAGTCAGTCATTTATGTCAGTCTGTTCCAGTTCTGCTTTCTATTAAGACAGACTGAAGTCTTTTCCCATCGTGAGCACTGGGTAAAACACCTGTTTTCCCACATTTCATTCTCCCCTCATGATGCCAGACCTTCACCTGCTTGGGTACAGATACTCAGCTTAAATTCCTCCAAAAAACCCATCTATGTGAGAGACAGGAATCTAAGACAACCACAAAAATACACCCTTCACAATATTAAGGCAAACTCTTGAGAAATAATCAAACCCTTTTCTTGCCCAGGTGAATTTATTCAAACATCCATGGAACCACTCCTATCTCGTGATTACAATTTCTTTTCCACTTAGTATTTTACCATTAATAATTTAGACTTTGGGGAAGTATGCGTCGAGGAGGAGCAGGGAAACAAGATTTGAGGGGGTTTTGGTGCATTTGTTAAGCAAGTTTTCAATACATTAAAACAATCTTCTGCTGATAAAGAATACCACACAACCTTACTACAGCAGCAGAAGCACTGAACATGCCCACAGAGTAAAGGTTTTCTGCTGCTTGATAACAGTCTGCATTGCACTGAAGGCATTTGTGCGGGAAAATGTCAGTGTTCATGAGAAAACACTCATTTTAGGATCTGTAACACATTTGTGCACGAGAAAAAGATGGTTATTTTCCCAGAGAAAAGGTCCCCACACTTGACCCTTAAGAGAATATAAATATTATTTTGTTTTTCAGGTGGGAGAAAATTAAATGTTTTGCCTGACTCTGAACATTTTCATGACTATTTTATCAGGCTTAGCCATACGCACATCACAGAAAAGAAACTGGTTTTTTTTTTTATGTGAGGGGTATGTACTTTTAACAAGGCTGTTCTTTTTTTATACTAGAATCGCCTTTAGATATTTTAAAAAGTCCACATGAAGCATTCTGCACACATGCCTGTCAGTGCAACACACCAAACAACAGTCATCCTCTAAAAACCACAAACAGGGTATTTTTAAGTGAGAGAATAGATATGAACTTATTCAACTCAACTGCTGGTACATCCTTTGCCTTCCCATTCCCTGAAGCAAAACTCCTGCCTGCCTCCCTACACTCCCTTAGAAAAGCTTCCCTTTTCATGACATGTTCTGTTCGAGAGTCTTAAACATTAATTAAGCCCAACAGTCTTCAGAGATGTTAGCACAGCTATAAAAAGGCTTCTGAATCGCGTGGCTACTGAAGGAACTGGCATCTGATCAAATTTTCAAGAGTTTTGCTCCCTGCTTTATGAATAAATCAAGGAATTATCAGTTTTTTAGTCTCCAGCACTATTTTAGCTCTTGGTGCCTCATGTACATATTAACAGCATAATGAACCTAAGGGGATACTAGCAGCACAACTATGAAAGAATCCAATCCCTACCTTAGCCATGAGATTCTAGTTCTTCACTTGATTTTTTTTTTTTACTATATATATTTGGCAAGAAATTAAAAGCCGACTGAAACACTAAAAGATAATTCTATATTTTCTACACACTACAATGTCCAAGTGATGAATATTTTTAATTTGGGACAGCTTCTCAATCGCAGGTTAGCTCACAAGACCCCTTATTTTGTTCTGGTTAATTTTAAGCACAGCTTTCCAAGACACTCCGGGAGCAAAGTACATTTTCCTGCAGACTGGGATGTATTAGCACTAATTGAAAGAATGACAAATTCTAGCATTAACTAATAAATTCATGATAGTTCAATATTTTACTGTATTGTCACATCAGCCCAAAATCCTAAAGGAGGTTCAGAAAAAGTCAGCTGCACCAGGGTTGCTACTGTACAGGAACAGCTAGTCACTCCTCCCGTTAGAAGAGGATACTCCAGGCAGGAAGGACAAGGAAAAACTCCTTTCTGAGTCTTCCTAACTACCCTATATATATATAGCATAAATGTATAACTAAATCTAATAGGACAAGAATGAAGGCCTTATAAGGACGGCCAGAGCTACCACGAATTTTACACGTATGTCTTACAATTTTAAAGCAGTTACCTCCAAGGAGGGAAACCCTTCAGGGGAAGTTGCCCTGAACTCTTCTGATCAGCCCTTTGGTATCAAATAATCATATAGTTTTGTGATTTTTCTCTTCATAATATTCATAATACTGAAAAAGTCAACACTTTCCGAAGTGTAACTACAGGAGAAAAACACCGAAAATTTGTATACAAACAACATACTAATGCAGCCAAATTTCAGTATCCTGTGACTTGTAAAAAAAAAAAAAAAAAAGAATCCCATGGAATAAACAACCACCGAAGTTATCTTGCAAACTCAAACACATAAGCTTCAAACCATTTGAAATTATGCTGCATGCACTGTTGAAAAAAAAACCCAACAAAAAACAAAAAAACAAACCCAAACCAAACCACAACTACATCTTTCTTTGGTCAGAAAAACTTTTGCAGAGAATATGAGAGTACGGAGAGCTCACAGAGTAAACCTATACTGTGCTTAAACTCTCCATTAAACATATATGAAGCTGCACAGAGGAACCGCCTTCTCCTCTTGCTCTGCTAAGGAAGTGCAACGCAGCGGCGAGGTTCAGCTCCAGGCTTCCCCTTTCCACGGCGCAGCAGGGAAGAAGGACCCTCCCTGCCCCACTTACCACAGCCAGAACAGGCCCGGAACCGCAGATTGTGTCTAGCTTTGCAAAATTGGCTTCTTGTTACAAAGGCAACATTGCAGTTTTCCACCGAGAACCGCTGCTTGCTCGCTGTACCGTAACTACAGGAAAAGCCCATTTCTGCAATCTAGAGGAGGCACCAATCAGTGCGATTGGTAGTAGGAAAAGCACTTAAAGGACTTGTCCTTTTCCCCGTGAAAACCTCAAGTAACAATGTAATTCCATCCTTCCTTAGATATTCCACTGTGTGCCCAAGAACGCAAGGTACATTTAGTGCTTTTAAACAAAAGAGCTGTCCTCCTAACAATATTGCACCCAGTACCAGCAACTGAGAAAGTCCAGCTCGTATTCTTCTGTTCACTTCCATGTTAGCTACCAACACAAGGATGGGCAGCCTTCCTAACCTAGCAAGCTCCGCATTAAAATATATCCTCAAGACACGTCCTGGACAACCAAGGGAGCAAAGTCAGGGAATATTCCCCAAGCATGAGATGACTACAGCTTCTGCTACACAAAGGAGCAGGGTAGGGGCATCACCACGGAGCCCTGCACCCCAACAGCCCAGCTGCCTGCCGTTCAGCTGCTGCCCAGAGCTTTACCTTTTACCCTCAGCAAGCTAACCCTCACTTAACCGCAGAACAGGGCAAGCCTTACGGCTCTGCTGGATTTGAAAAGGGCTCTGGACACGACAGCACTCCGCTGACACTCTGGGGCTCCTCTGGAGCACCTTGTGTGCCTCCAGGGAAGATCTCTCCCTGCATGGGGATCCAGACCTCCGCACTGGAAGAAACAGGCACGTCGGCTTCTGTAGCAGTGGGTTGGTGTTACTGGGACAATGCTGGAGTAAGAACCAGCTCTTAGACTCTGCAAGCCAGAGCTCTGTATCTTGCACGTTCAGCTTTCAGGAGAGCCACTCCCTTAGATATCCTTTCAAACTGTCTCTGTCCTCTCCTCCTCCACCCTCCTCTCTCACTCTTTGGATGGCAGAACAGGGGGGATCTGTGTTCCAGGGCAGGTATCCCCATCATCTCCAGCCCAAGCAGCTACCTTGTCTCTTGGATTCCCAGTCTGCAGAGAAATGCCAGTTACAGGTGGACATCCCAGCTGGGCATAGCTCCATGACATCTTTAACCCCATGCTCCTCATGCTGTTGCACACCCTAACACGACCACACCGATGTGAAGCTACACCAGAAACGCCTCTGAAGGACTGAAGAGTACGTTAAGTCGCGAGTCTGCTCAGCACTTCTGCGTCTGAGATTTGCAGCTACCCAGAAACTCCACAGCAGCACAGACCCACTGCCAGGGACATGATCTACTTCCGATAAGAGACTTGGGCTTGAATTGCTTGTGAATGACACATGGCTCGAGAGTCACTTTAACCTCTGGGGTTAAAGAGTATTTGGGGGAAAAAAAAGAAAGAAAAAAAAAAAAAGATGGTGGGGAAGGTCTCTCAGACCTATTACGTTTTAAAACTAGAGACATTCCCTGGTGACAGCAGGGTGAAAATGAAATTTCAAAGTGGAAACACATTTTCACAGTAGTGCTAAAGAACAGAAACAGAAGAAAGCACCGTTTATTATAAAGATTTCACCGAAGTGCCCTCATTAAAAAGGGCAGAGCATAATCATTAAGGTCATCCAATATATTTTTGAGTCGCCAACACTCAGTGATATTTATTGAGATTCTAGAAATTACCATAAACAGTTTGAGAGCGCATAGCATCTGCTACTTCTAAGATGAGTCACGGTAGGAAATTCCCCTATATTTTCTAGGAACCAGTTAGGCAGCCAGTGATTGAAGCAGTGATCTGACTATGTAGGCACCCACACAAACGAGAACAAATAACTTCCACCAATAATTGCACATTATATTTAACATACCGACTGCGGATTTCAAATAAGAGATTACAATTTGAAAAATTATCTTGGGAAAACATTCCCCAGTTTAATTTGAAGGCAACATAAACTTTGTCAAGACACACTAAAGGACAGAAGAGAATGGAAGAAAGAGAAACTAATTTTAAAAAATTGAATGAATTTGAGGACATTTTGAAGGAAGAAAGTAAATACACAACAGAACTTCAACACCCTACAGCACTTGCCTGCATTTTCAAGTGCTGCATCATTAACTGTATAATCTCTTACCACATACGTCCCTCCCCAAACTACGAATAACCTCAGCTCCCTGCCCCCCGCTTCCGTCTTATCCAAAACTACGAAGGATCAAACTCCTTCTCACCTTCCGATTTCTCTCCACTCCAAACTACTGCACTAGAACTGCCTCATTTTCAACAGGCATACGCCTTCTCCCCGTCCCCAGATGGCTCCTATCACAGGGACACTGCGCATTTACTCTGCTGACAGCCAGATCGTTCCCGCTGCAGAGCCAGTTCACTCTGTTCCTCCTCTCAGATACTTGATAGTCCTGTGAAAACCTCTCAGAGGATACAGCAACAGCCTCTAGATTGGCCTCAGGAGTAAACCCTGACCTGTCCTGAGCTTAAAAACATCGTGGGTATGTCTGCCTCTCTGACCTTCCAAACTGCCTTCCGTAAGAGTGGGATTGTGGTGTGCAAAATCTAAATTTACCCGAGTTCTAGGTTTGAGGGTGGTCAGTCAGAACAACAGGGATTTTAAAAGTCAGACCAAGTTACCAGCTGACCTTCTGATGAAGGAATGCAACTTCACTGACAACACAGAAGTAGTTTTTACTTTCGTAGGCACTGAGGAGCTATGTCTCCTGCTAGGCACAAATCCAAGATCCAAGCCAAGCTTTGATGAAGTTACTTTATATTGTTTTGACCAATTTCAACACTTTTACTCCATGGTCAATATAGCTGCAAGGAAACTGGAAGGATACAGGATTTCTATGAAGATTCATAGTCTTGGAGCATTGGATGTGTAATCAGTCAAAACCGTATCATAGCTTGAAGTACATCTGATAACAAGAGCTCAAACATTTGTCTGCAAGTAGCAAACTAATAACACTTCCAGATAAGCCCCAGGCTCCTAGAATTACTGAAGAGCAGTAGTCTCACCATCAGATAGTACAAGATGGCCTTCTTGAATTACTGGGACTCTCGATAAAAATCCAGTAGGACAAAAGAGAAATTCCACCTCACTTTTGAATACTTGAAGGTTACACCCTCATCTATCAATGGAGTGAACTTAAATCCACCACAAACCAGCAACACCCCATCCTGTTAGGTTGAAGTACTCGAAAGGACAGTTGCTAACACAAGACCACTGACACAGAGTCACTATTTTTCACTGTGAAAATGACCATAAAGAGTGTTAAGAGCCCTAGCATTTGAGTACAAAACCCTACTTTCTATCCCAATAACAGTCCATAAGAGGGAATTTGGTCTTACTGAGAATTAGTTCCCAGCCTCACACAGGCTCCCTGTACAACCATGGACCAGTCATTGGCTCTCTTAAGACAAGACACTTTCTGTAAACTGGGACACCACCCCATTTACCTGCAATATTTATACTGACAATGAATTTCTCCAAGCATGGACTTAAATATATATTCCTAGACAGCTTAGCTAAATGTGGCACTACATTTGAATAGCCTTTAATGCTATTGTAGTAAGTTAGCAGCAGTACGCCAACAAGGACAAAGATAGCTACTAATACTTAGTACTTGGCTGTTGACAAGTGCTTAATTACCAGAGCAGCACTGTAACGAGAAGCATAAAAGCAAGGTCAAAGATGCAACTGGAAACTTTCACTCCATTGTAACAGTTGCTTATTCTGAAATCAGTGGCATAAGCAAGTCTTCTGTATCGGGTGATAAAGCTGCCTGAAACAACACACACAGTTTTCCCCAGCACTCACAGAACCCCCTTGCCTGCATCAGACAGAGCCCAAGATGACTTTTTTTTTCCCAGACGTTGAATTTTCTTTAAAAGATTACCGATCAGGGGATTTTCAGATATCACCCGATATAATGTAGCCGGAATTCTTTGCAAATATTTACAATAAATTAAGGATTTGTGCCAAAGTACCGGATCACTACAGCTGGTAGCAACAAAGCAAGGCACAGACCTGCACTGCTGCAACCTATAGCTGGTTTTAGTTCCGAAGAGGAATACCAATTTTATCATATTAATATATCCAACAGCTTGTTTCTAGCTACATAGCAATCAGTGCTACATAGATGAGGTGAAGATACAAAATCTGAATATTATAACTGAAACTTCTACATATGTAAGTCCATTCAAATCCCAGGTCCCTCTTGCTTTCCAAAAAATGCAAATCCAAATTCCCTGAAGCAACAGGAAAGCGGATTAGATGGGGAGGCCCATGCATACAATGGCAAAAGTCTGCCCTAACACATTTTAAGTTATGCTACAGGAAGCACTATTGAAACACAAACCAAAACAAATCTGTCCAAACGGATCTCCCCGAGACTGAAGAAAAGCTCACGGGCAGCTGTTCCAGGAAACCCGCTCAGCAAAACGGGCATCACACATTTGCCACGTTTTCCTTTCTAGTAAAGTGTCACCTGTATGCCTAAGAGTTGGTACTAGTACAAGAAGTGTGTATAATGTAAGCACAATTATGTATATTATACAAGGTATGCTTGCACCACGCTGCCTTATCTCCCTTTCTACAAAGAATAAAGCTGTGGCTTCTAAGTAGCTTAACTGTTTGACAGAGAAAAGCCACCACCACTGCTCCCTTCACTCACAAGAACTGCGTGAAGCGACTTTCCAGAACTGAGGAGGTTTAAGATTTGGCAGGATCTCCAAGCAGCAAGGACTGTCATCGCCAGAAGCTCCACCTGAAGAACATCTGCAGAATCCATGCAGCGATCTGGTTGCTCCCATTTGATTTTCAGCTGACAGTGCTCACAAAGCACAGTATCCCTGCGGTGCCCTCACAGGATGCAGAAAGAGCTCAGCATTAAACTGTTCTCAGTACGACACTGCGCACCCATAATTCTAGGCTAAATCACACGAAAAGGCATCAGGAATCTTACACTGCGGCTCTACCTTCACCTAGTTTGGACGAAGGGAGGATCCAAAGGTTTTACCTCTGCTGGTATTGAATCAATAAGTAGATTTAAACTGGCCTTTTCCACAGAGTGAGATTCAGCTACCCTACACATAAAACATGCACCGCTTCAAAATGCTGCTGCAAGAAGCCGCTGAAGTATATTTGCATAAATTCTTCAATTTACAGACCACCAACTCTCAGCATTGCATCATTCATACCTCTGATTAACAGCTGAATACGAGCCTTGGCATTTTAAAACAGTGCTTTAAGAAATATCTCATGTACATTATTGCTATATGAGTGTTACTCAGGAAGACAGAACCATTTCCATGGCATGTTAAGAATAACACAGCAGGCAATCATCCCACAGCTCACCATGTGTTTATTTATTAACCAACCACTATACTGTAAATATGACCAGTGACATTTCAGTCTGCAGAGTGTAAAATAGTTTCCAAACCTGCAACTGAAATGTCAGTATCAAGCTTAAAAAATTAATACGCGAGCTGAGCAGAGGAAGCCCCACCACCACACGAGAGCAGAGCTATTAAGAGTATCTCGTCACCAAAAGATGGGCCAATACCCCAGAAGCACTAAGGGAAGTACAAGCAGAAAGGCCATTTCACGTCTGAATGAGTTAACCATTTATTTCATTTATATCATCGCATTAATTTTACAGCCCTTTCAATCATACGTTCAACACAAAGACTAAGGGAAAAAGAATCCAAGCGCGCACCCCGAAGCGCAGCACTCCAGAGGCTCCGAGAGCATCCTAACCCTCCCACCCTATCACCCGCCGCCAGAAGAGACTGGACTTACTAAGAAAGTGAGATAAATTAACAGTCAAAACAAACACAAAATGCTCTGTAAATCTCAAAGGGCAACCCAAGACAAACACTAAACAAACCTGCTAGATTTTAAAGGCTGCGCAGAAACCAAAGTGTCCTTCAAAAGGCCGTACTATCTTCCACGACAGGGACACGCGGAGCACAAGCGCTTTAAGGACGAGGAACAAGATGACCAGCACATAGATGTGCAAGTTCATCTGAAGCACATTTTTGACAGCCAATCAAAATTACAGGCCAGCAAATGTTCTAATGCTCAGAAGCTATTCAAACACATGCCACAGCAAAATTTCGTTTGTTTTCTGGTATGCATTTGTCCTTGGAAGTTTTGGGGGTTTGGGCTCCGGGTTTAAGTCAGTCCCAACCCAGACAGCAAAGCTTCTTAACTACCTGCTCTAAGTTAAACACTTCGGCAGCCTTACACGCGGGTTCGAGATTTCCATTTAAACCACCAGGAGTTTCTTGATTTAATTCAGTAAATGCATCATTTGGCATGTAATTTAGGAGGGAGGATAAAATTTTAAAGCTACTTCCAAAAACAGTGGAATATGCCCAGATTACTATATAAAGATTCTGGAAAAGCCACATGGAATTTAGCTACTGTTATACACTTCTGCCTCTATTGGCCTGGAAATGCCTCTTGCCCCTGTACTTCCATTCAGAGTTGGTTCATGCAACCAGTAACTGAATGCATTCACCATCAGGTCTTTCTCATTTAATATCACATGCTGTAGATTTCAATGCAGCTTCTTCAGCAGAAAATGTGAAAGAGCCACCACAAACATATCTGCAAAGGTAGACAGAGCCTAACGTGAGCTCGGGGAATGAACTGGTCTTTGAAAAAGGCAGTGAGAGCAGCAGATCTTCCAAATCAACGTGAAAATAAGCGTTTTGGCAATAGAGGAAAAACTGATATCCAGGATACCCCTGTTCTGCTAACAGAGCAAACCTTGCTCTGGGCTAGAAGTCTTCAGACTTTGATGGCCAAACTGAGTCAGCACATGACAGTTTAAAACTGTATAAAAATAATTACAAAACTCATTGTTTAAGGGTAAATGAGGACAGTAACTCTATGTCCCGGTACCCAACATGGCAGCATTTCACGGTCATGTCAGTGCCACGCTGTTTATTAAAGGTTACCACGACCCTATCTATACCTCTGCTCTTTCACTCCCAAAAATCACAGCAGGCTACCTTCCCCTGCACACAGAAAGCTTTCCATCTCCTGATCATCACTGGTTTTAAAGAACTGTTGTGGCAGGTCAGCAAATACGGGCAGCACTTCAACTCCAAACCCTGTTTACGAGCCTTTCCGAAATGAGCTGATGGTTTCACAGCCCGCCCTCACAATTTGTGCAGCTGGCAGTCTAACCAAAGACCAGGAGACACCTCAGGATCCCCAGGCTCTCCTGTTACCAGAGGCTGAGGAATGCTATCTGGTGCAGAAAAAGCACGCGGGCAACTGCTGCTGCTTGCGTGGGACTTACCGCAGCAGGCAGAGGGGCTTCCACCGAAGAAAAACTTCCTTAATTTTCTTTAAGCAAGCCTGGAATAAACACTACTCATGCTGCAGCAAATGCACATGGCTATGCACTTGACTTGGGGATTATTGAGTTTCAGTAGCCTTTAATGGCATCTAATATGGGGGGGGAGAGGCAGGGAGCCAGGAAAACATTGCTGCACATGTTTAGAAAATTTGTTATTTTTAACAGTGCATTTTAAGATCAGCAACCCTGAAGCAAAATGGTTAGAACATTTTCCTCCACCGGCGTTCTGATAGCACACCAAGAGCTTTCAGAGGATGGATATTTTAGGCCAGTGCAGCAAACCAGACTGATCCCAGGAAGGAAAGCTCACCCACTGTGGCAAAAATCAACATAGGAAGGGTAAGTTTATTCATCCATTATGCTGAAGAGCTTAAAATGGAAACATTCTATATGTCTCTCTTCAGGCCAGGACGAAGAGCTGAACAAAAATGAATCACTACTGCAGCAAGTGACTGGAAAACACACTGATGGAAACTGATGGTATCTTTTGCTTCTCCTTCCTACCCATGAAAAAGTCCTTATGACCCCATTGTCGCACGTTTCTGCAAGGAGGGAGCAAAATCTGATCCACCATTTTTACTTTTTCCCTTTAATTAAGCATCTGTGTTTCTCCAGCCTGAGGCTGATCTATAAGGTCTCACCTTCCCTTGCAATCGTTACTATGCTTATATTCTTAGCTATGGATGCACAATTGCAAAAATCAACAGCAGACAGAGATACTTGAAAAAAAGCATCACACCCAGTCCTGCAGCTTTGGAGGTTTAAAAAGACTTAAAGGTTTAATGAATAAAATTGGGGTGAAGAAGTCATCTACGTTTAGTGCACTTTGGTATGGAAAAAAAAAAAAAGTCTTCAAAACAGTAACTGACAGCTTCATTTACCAAACATTCTGCTTAAAAAGAAAAAAAAAAAAAGGTAAAAGATTCACATTCACAACGAGATAGACAGAAGCTAAAAATAACTGGCCAGCTGCAATTCCCACCTCATGCGGCGAGGCAGAAGTGCTTCGCTCTCCCCCTCCCCAAGCACACACACACTCACTTCCTTCTTCATTGCAACATCAGAAGCTGAACTCGATGCTAACAAGCCACAAAGTCCTGCCCAGAATTTAAAGTCACGCCCCAGTAATTACATAAAATAAGCTCTTAATATAAGTGGTTTAAAAAAAAAAAAAAAAATCAATTACGGCAACTTCAATTTTGCTTTTAAGTCCAAAATATTTTGACTGGTCATAAAACAAAAAAGCAATTTTCATTTCCGAGGTTTGCTCCCTCCACCCAGATACGTCATTTTAATTTTTTTTTTTTAAAAAAAATCTCACTGTAGAACATCAGCATGTTCATTTATCTTGCCACTATGCCATTACAGGGATCAACGCCCCCGAACATGCAGCCTTTTAAGGAGAACATCTTAGATGTATTGCACCTTCACTTCTTGTACAGAAAACACAAAGGAGGATGGCGACAGTGAGTGAAGGAGAAAAAACAAAGGAAATTAGGATAATGTAAACCTCAGTTGCACAGATGTCCCACGCAAAAGGTGGCCCTGGATATCAGCGTAATATACAAAAGCAGCAAAACCTTTGCAAGCTTCCAACAAAAAGGCAATGTGCTCTCCTCTGACCTGCCCTCTCTAACAAAGAGGCAGCACACACAAATCCATAAACAGAAACCCCCTCCACATCGCACACAGTTTTTCACCTGAGAAGACAGAATAAATCACGTGACATTTATTCACAAAATTTTGCACTCTACGGGTACCCTGACACTAAAAAGATCAATTAAACCCCCACTGAGACCAGGAGATGGCTCCAGGTCTCACAGCTCACGTCAACCCACCCCCAGAGGGAACGCTACCTCTTGGGCACAGCAGCCTCTGCCAGGGTGTGCCACAGACCGAACAGCAACCAGAATCCTCCTTCTTGCACATAAATGCAGCTCCCCGGCCACCAGTTAACCGCCAAAGTGCAAAAGCCCGGTTTTAAATACCTCGTTTTTTTAAAAAACCCAAACCAACCAACCACCACAACTCCTCCTAGTCGCTTGCCCCAACCGGGACAGACCCCCGGTGCCTGGAAGTTCAGTCAGCCTGAACTTTGCAACAGTTTTCTTCAACCAGTCCTCAGCTGGGAGGAGGTAGATTACACCCTACATCCCTCTTCTACTAATAGTAGTAGCAAACGCTTGCGGTTCTGCAACGTTAGCAGTCAGCACTAGGAAGTTCCTTCTGCCAGGCACCCCAGACGAGAGCGACAGCTCTTCTTGCACACCACCTCACCAGCACAGCCCCCGAGCCGCAGGAGTACAAGAGCGCAGGGTACAGAGGGAGCTTCATCCCGACGCTCAGCGTTCACCTCAACTTCACGGGCGTTCTTCACGGATGAATGATGACACAAGTTAAGCCGTTTCCTTTCTGGTTAAGGCAACCGGGAAGCAGAGATCACAAATACGAGAGCTCTTTGACTTCCTCTCTATACAGCCTTGAGCCTCTTACCCACAGCTTCACTGACAACAGCTGCAAGTGCTCTTTGGATGGGGAGGCCCTGCCACCAGGAGCCAAACGTCCTCTCACGGAGATGTTTCATTGTTTACACATTCACCACAAATTCCCTGGATGGCTTTGGAAGCCAGGCGGGCTTAGCAGCGCTCAGAAACATTTCTGTTGGGTGGTACTGCTCACCTAAACTAAAGATTTTCCTAAAGAAAAAAAGCAAACAAACAGAAGCTTTCCTCATTTGTACTAAGTAAACAGCCCATCTGAAGGAAATTAATACCCATTGGTGCTTCCTTTTCTAATTTTAGGTTCTTGGTTATACACTGCAAGTAATTCTCACACTTTGAGAACAAATAGGACTTAATATATTAAGAAATAACTTTTCAGCTTCCCATGATTCCTGTCATATAGTGCCACGACCTGACATTTTAAAAACCCATCGTATACCTGAAGTATGAAATAAAACTTGGAGTTTGGCAATACCTGTTTGCTTACGTGTCATCATCTTCTAGTCAATATTCTCAGTGCCTAGGAGACAAACATTCTGCTTGGGTGTTTTCCCTCACTTCTTAAGGCAGGGATATTTTTCTATGTACAGTGTGAAACACTGAACAACTAACACCCAGCAAAATATGTCAGCCTTTCAAAAAAGCCTTTCCTTGTTTATATCACATACCTGAACAGAAAAACATTTAAAAAAAATTAGGTGCAAGTAATATAAAGCATCAAACTTGGGTTTCCTGAAAAAGCGCTTCAGAAAACAAGGTAAAACACAGTGAAGAAGAGAGCATGTTAATTCTGATTCAGGTATCCCCTGCAGTTTGCAGCCCAAGACTGCACAAATGCTGCTAGACCCAACTAATTCACTCGAAACGGAAAGTGAAACTCGTTAATTTACTCATTAACTTAAACTCAGCAGTGGTATGGGATTTTGTTTGGTGTATTTTTTTTTAAAGCAAGATAACTCACAGCACAATTGAGCAGTACCATCCCTGCTTCCCTAGGGGGAAGTTTCTACCTTCCAGCCCCATCCTCACTCCCCCATCTGTCTCTTCCTACCGCCGGATCACTGGCTTTGCCACACATGGATGTTTTGCAGCGGGATCAGCTTCCTAAACTGCATCACACCCCGGTAGCACAAAGGTGTGTTGTGCCAACACAACTCAGTGGGAGAAAGGAGAGGCTGGAGTAGGAGCTGGTTTTAATTCAGCAGCAACATCAACTTAAAATTCACATTAATTTACAGACCCATGATTGAAAACTCACAACCAATTTCATGCTCCCAAGCCCCCGACCCCTACCTCCTCAAGCCTCCTGTTTCAACAGGAATCTGAGTTTGTATTTTTCTTTCAGTCAAGACATTTCAAATCTGTCAAGACACAAAAAACAGCTTATGTGTATCATCATGAAGAGATGAAACTCCAAAGACAAATAAAAATGTCTGGATTTAGACCTCAGTTGTCAAAGCTGCATCTTGACTTTCAAGTACGCGAATGTGGCACTGCTGAATTTTAAGAAAGTTATTAAAAGTTTGATAAGATACCTTTGCTAATGACTGACAAGCTTATTGAGTTTTGGAAAAAACCCTGATACGCAGTCTTTCCTAAAATGGGTTTTTCTCCTTTTCTTGCACAGTTGCTTATTATAATGCTGGCCAGAAGGGATAAAATTCTGACAGATACTTTATAAACATATTAGCAAATGAATTTTTAAAAACCACAACATGAGCATTCACACAGAAGTTTCACAGGTTGTCAAAAAACAACCTGAGCTTGAAGATCACCAAATCTTAAGAGGCTTTTAATATTTGGTTTACACCTTTTAATTCCAAGTACTAAAATTTCTGTTGCCTAATGCTTTTTCTTAACGTTTTGTTCCATCTACAAAGTGAAAACATGGCAGATTAAAAGACTTCGGCAGATAGACAGGAAAAATTCAGCTGAATATACAGTATTTCTTTTGGCAAGAAGGTGCTAAGGGCTCACTAGTGGCAGAGTAAGTAATCATCACGATGTTAAACTGCCAAAATTCACTTAGGCTACGGCATGACCTGCATGCAAAACCAGCTGTGAAATAGAAATGAAGTGCTCAAGGCAGACTCAAACATTAATGCATATGCTCTAGTTCTGCTCCAGACCACTGCAGCCCTCCAGTACTGCAGCAGCCTGTATCTACCCAGGGTAATGGAAGGTGAAACCAGGAACAGCGACTATCACAGCTCCAGCTATTAAGGCTCCTTAATGAATGGTCTAACAATAACCCAGGCTTAACCAGTTCTCTCATTACGAGGGCCTTAACCATAATAAGCCCCTTGAACATTCCTATAGTGTTTTCCAAAGATCTCACAGTATGAGGCTACTAACTGTGCTCTAGTAGCCTTGTGAGGCACTTATTAGTCAACCCTTTTTTTTTTTTTTAATTTAAATACACATAAAAAGCTGAGGCAGAAAGCTAGCAAACGACTTCCCTGTGGATATGCAGCTGACTAGTGGCATACAGAATCCAGATCCTCCAGATTCCAGCCCTGTCATCAGCCAAAAGGCCATCATTATGAAGAAAGAAATTAGTCTGGTCTTATAAATAGCATTTGAATATAAGCCTTCTTAAAATACTTGCAAGGAGTTGACCTTAAACACCAGCAGAGCTGCACCGGTAGCCTGGGGCTCCAGTCACCAGTTTGCATGTCAGTAGACCAGGGTTCTTGTCCCTATGCCTCTCTGGATGTCTCCAGAGCCTGGATCCAGTACAAACTGTGTAACAATCTCATTTGACCACCTCTGCCTGGTTTGGGCTCAGCAGATCAAGAAACAGTAAGACTGCTCAAAACTATAACCAATGTTGTTCTAAAATACACAGGTAGCCAGGAAAAAGAAAAGAAACAAGTCTTAGTCAGCAACTTTCTGCTAGTTTATTTTAAGGCACTAAATGACCAGAGTCAGACCGGCAGAAGTCTCAGTAGAACGTTCAGCTGGAAACCCGAAACACAGAAAAGGTCCCCAGCACACCTGACATTTGGAGCACTTGTCCAAGCTAATACTCAGTCAGCCTTTCGGATTTGAACTGCTCCTATTGTATAATCACACACTCACTTACAATTTCTGCAGCTCTCAAACGCCTAAATTAGGTACATTCTGATTTATGTCATGTTCACATGGTGATACAAAGTACCAGGTCTTTTTCTGGATTACAGTGTCCAACACCTGCAGCAGATCTAATTCCTGGACTACATTTCCTGCCACAAAATGCGAAGTCCCATACTGATTTTGTAACAAAAAGCCTCTCACGTCTGCTTTGTGAGAGCCTAACTTCAGTTGAAATTACGTACTTTCCAGTAAGGCAACCCTAAAATACAAAGTTGAAAATTGCAAAAGCAGAGTTAAAGTAAACCAAGTAAAAATAAGACTTTGTGTAGTGAAAAAAAGTAATTCCAGTAGTTATTCTGGTTTTAGAGACCTGCACTACTACTGCCCACCCACCTGGGCATCACCGAGTGCCGAACACCCAACCTTTACAACTGTAACGGGAGCTTTAGGTCTGTGGGAAGAGCTGAAAGTGGGAAGCTTGTTATCTTCGGTGAGGATCCTCCACAGAGAAGAGACACCACGCAGAAACGCACACAAGAAATTTTGACAAACAACTGCCTGAGTGGAACAACAAGTTGGAACGTTTTTTATTTCTATTCCTCACTTTAGCAGCAAAACGTGGTTACAGGCAGGAGAGCCATAAAATGCTCCTATTTTTGGCTGCCTGCTTCTCAAATGACAAGAAACTCATGACTATGAAAACATGAGCCTCTAATACTTCAGCTAAAGGCTCAGTCTCCCAGTGCAAAAGCAGCAGCAGAGTCAAAATTCACTGCATTCTCCACGGGATGACAAAACTCATTGCATTAGTATGCATTAAAGCACCGCCTGACTGTAGCAAAGCGGATGAGACCTGACTCTTAACAGAGACTGTTTCCATCCCAGCTCACATTTAGGTCTCAATTATCTTATCTGCTCTGCCACTCGCATACTTTCCAGATAAGAAATGTTTTTCCTCTCTTTTGAAAGAAGCTTAGAGTTAGAACTGAAACCACAGCCAGCGTTAAGATTAAAAATGTTATAAATAAAAATCCATTTGAGGCCAATACTTCTTAAAAAACTATTCTACGTACAGGGTAAAACTGGGAACCGGAGGTAATCGACATGCTATGTAAGGTTTAATAACGGCAGTATGTTCTGCAAGTGGAAAGGGAGTATTTTCCTGACTTCAGCTTATGCACATGGTTTAGGTCAAGGATCAGTTCATCTGAAGTTGAGAAACTGCTGAGGAGTTGGGAGGGGGGAAAAAGCCTGTTTTCCTTTTCCAATCTATGACTAAGAATGAGGCAAGCAAAGGGAGGATCTAAGATCCTGAAGGCGATGGTAACAAGAGGTCATTAGTTAATTCCCTCAACGATAGATACTACTTCCTTTTATTAAATCACATCAGTTTTTAACAATGTCAAATCTTTTTTTTTCCCCCGTTCTCAAGGATACAGCATACTTAAACTTTACCTGAACCAGTCAAAATAAGCAGAAACACACACACAAGAAATCCCGAACTGAAAGGCAGATTGTGATAAACCAAGTAAGAAGTAAGAAAGACTCATCCAATTTTTATGGAAGAGATTTACAAGTTTGAGAGCGCATATATACTCTTTCTTACAGATATTACATAACTTTGGCCTAACAAAAGCAGTACCAAGTTTGGCACAAACTCTGTTTAACTCTAGTGTTTACAAATAAATTTAAGTCAAGTTTTTCGACACGAACACCATTCTAAGGTTTAAACGAAGGTTCCTGCTTATTGCTTAAATCATTTTTGAAAAAGCTCAATCAATGGACTCTTATGACCAACTATTTATTCCCTATTACTACAGCACCTGTGAGCTTCAGTTACACTGTAGTAAGACCTGCAAAGCCACAGCAGAAGCGATGCCTGCTCTGAAGAGATTATAATCATCTAAAAGATGAACAGTTAAGAAACACAGGAGAGCACAAGGAAACAGACGGCTGGAATTTACGATCTCTGCGACTGCACTTTAGCGCACTTTCCCCTGCGCCCCGCAAGGATGAAGGTGTACGTTTCCTTCCCCCACCCGCCTCACCAAAGAACCCCTCCAGAACTCACCTAAAGACAAAAAAAAAACGGCCCAAAACACAGAGGGAAGATGGTTTGGCTAGTAAGACTGGAAGAAATCTATATATTTACACATTCTTAATACTTCTACTTCCCATAGAAGACAGGAAGGATTTCAGTTTTTAAGTTGTCATCCCACAGAGCAAGACTGAACCCTAAGAAAACAAACCTCCCTCTGGAAGGCTAAAAGGCTAGGTGCTGTCAAGGCAGCGCTGCTGAGGCAACGCATTCAAAGCTGTTTCAGATAGTCTTTAAAAAAAAAAAAAACCCAATCCCATCTTTATTTATGCTTTACTGAAGCATCCAGTGAGTTCATGTATTCACTCCAGCACAACAGGCACACACACAGATTTTCGGAAGAATGCTGTTCTCATTTGAAGGAATTCCTTGCAAATTTACTACACCACCACAGTAGTGCATCCCATACAAACAGCAGCCAGAGCTGTTTACAAAGCTTGCTGCTCAGCGTTAGACTAAAAATCCAAACTCTTTCTGCTGTGTAATAAATCAGTGCTCTGCATTTAACAATTTTCAGCAGTACCATATGCTACGTAGTCCCATATGCTCCATTACAAGGAAGAAAAACATCATCTCAACGTGAATCATCAGTGACTACATTCTTGTAAATCTGGCTTAAACACTCACAATGTTCAAGGGCAACCCTAAATAAATCTGCTCGATTTCATGCCAGATTCTGTGCAACAGAATTGCAGATCACTTATTTAAAATTAAGGAAAAAAAAGAGTCTTCACGAAGGAAGTGAACACGCTATTTGCATCTCTCCAGAAGCAGCCTAACTACGTGTAAAATTTGTCACACATCCATCAATTCCAACTAATAAAGACATCCTGCTCACAAAATGATGGCAGTATCTGGTAGTCATAACACCTTTCATCCTAAACTGCTTAATGTACGTGAAAATACATACACTGCGTACAAGATTCCTTCCTCCCAGTGCTGAAAAGCAGTTACTCTGGAACACGGTTCTGCATCACAATAATTCTGGAGTAGTTTGGGAGAAAAGTAAAAAACCAAAATCCATGTGTACATCTTAGGTTATGGGGAAATGCAGGAGGCAGTATATCACTGCCTGGACAGGAGTTTATCCAGGACTTTGGGGTTAACATCTCCACTCTTAAAGCGACAATTTCTTACACGAAGTACCAACCGCCTTCTCTCTCTTCCCAAAGATGGTGCAACTCGCAGCACAAAAGCTGCTTGTACCAAAGCAAAGCCATGAAAGCCTGACAACAGGGCACACCGAGGTCACCAGTTGCCCTTCTTCCGAGGAATTACTTGGTCTCTCAGGTAACCCAGCACCATAACTTCCAGAGTGAACAGCACAAGGGGGTGCAAATGGGGGCCACTTTAGAGGCAGCCTGATGAAGGTCAGTTCATCCAAACGGACTGTGCTCTCCAGCTTTGCCCAGCCAACCCCCGTGCTCCAGCCGTGCCCAGTTACACCAATATTCCGAAGGACGGGCTGAAATTAATTCGCCGAACAAACTGGGAGAATGTCCTAATTCGAAAGGCTTTTGCAGCCCCGCAGGAAGGCATGCAACCGCGCGTCCCCACAGAACGATTGGTTTCATTAAATTCAAAATAAACCAGAGTCCATTTTGACCTAATATTCAGGGTGGGGGAAAAATACTAATTACATCAACATCAAGCTATTACCTGTTCAAGGGCATAAGCGCTTACTTCATTAACAACTCAGACAAACTTGTTTTGTAAGCTCCCTATATTAAATTTGAAATTTCCCTGCCCTTACAAATTAAACTAACAATTTCTTACACAAAGGGAAAGTCCAGCAAGACAACACAAACACAAGGATGAATATATAAACAAGAAAACTTCCAAACTGCTCAAATCAAATGCCGCCTTTGCCATCCTCAATAAGAACAAGCTTACCCAAGCCACCTAAACAACCTAATTTCAACAATTTCTTTGGATTCACTTAAACAATTTCTTCAAAAAAAAAAAATACTAGCAGTAAGTACTCCACGTTTCTTCAGTCCAAGAGCAAAATCTACTGACCTTTACAAACACGTATTTTTCACATTTCCAACAGGAAGTAAAAATTAAATACCCATTGTAGAGTTCTACGGAATAAGGACAACGTGTCACATCAGAAGCACTGCTCTTTAATGCTGTGAAGCGAGGTTTTATAAAGATTCAACAGAAGCTGCCACAGTATCATAAATAACTAGGAGGTCACTCGGATTTCCAACGTCCTTCAGTAGCTCAGGCGATGGATGACCACACCCAATTAATTTACTGTAATTTCTATTTCAACTTTCCTCATTAATTAGGAGCTGAGGTTCACATAGATTACAGTTCCTGGCATGCAATACCGACGGTGATTTCAAGTGGTGCACACTGTACGATTGCGCTTCGTGTGCTGTAACACAGCCAGCAGATCAAAACGAAACGTCCAAACGTGTGCTACCCGTGCCTAAATAAGAAGAGAGATTTCCTTCTTTTTACCCAAAACATCTGAGGAACCCTAGGTCTATCAGATCAATACTTTCTAAAATACATTTCACTCACGATGGTTTTAACTTCCTACCACAGTCATTTCAGAGAGCGATAACAAGACAGTGTTGGGAAAACTGACGGAGCTACCCTGGAAAGAACTAATGAACGAGCAGGCGCAAGGCAATTGCATAATGTTTATTACACAGCAGTAAGCCAAAGGCAATCAAATCATTCTGGTTTAATCAATGGCCTTCAAATAAGGAAGTAGTTCGAAAATAATAAGCATAAAATAAAACACTCCTTTGGGTTTACTACTTGGATTTTTTTTTCCCCTGTTGTGTAAAAGCACATCTATTAAAAAAGCTGAGCATGTGCCGAAATACAATTTCATAAAAATCTATTACTATAATATCTTTGACATCAAAATTGCACTTTTACTTAAACTCAGTTTGCTGTAGATACTGAACCAGAGAGCTTCTGTTAAAAGAATCTGATTTTTGTCTTAAACCAAAAGGTCTGTTTTCTATTTGAAAACGTTAACCTTGGACACTAAGTTGTATTTTTCCTGCAAAATCAAGGAATAAATACAATTGAAAGCATTTCATGAACACCTCCTCCCCTGCCATTTCTCGTAACCTGAATGCCGCAGCATTTCACGAGGCTGCAGAACCACCTGGAACAAAAACTTGTAAATGGAGAAAACAACTAGTCTGTGTTCCTGGTCCAAGCTCGCTGACCCCACCCTTTGTGCAGCCAACTTCACGACACTGCTACCCCTCTCCTCCCCAGGCACAGCGTTCCCTGAACAGCCGGTGTCAGCCCAGCAAACTCCAGGCTACCGCCATACAAACAGGGTTCTCTCTTCCAGGCAAGACAGCTCATTAGTCAGAAGGGACAGAGCCCAGTTCTGTTGAAAGACCACCCCATCCTGCAACACGTTACGAAAACCAAATTTAACAGCAAAAGCCTTTCGATACAAGATCCGTATTTAGAAAGCACATAGGAAGAAATATCTCATCTTTAAAAGTTTTGAGTTGCAAGGATCCCTTTTTAACTGATAATGAACACAACAAAGCAGAAGGGAAGTACATCCAGAGTATCGCTGTTAAGTAATACACACACAGAAGAATTAGTTTACAATCTGAAAACCCTCATATTGGGAAGGGAAGATGGAAACACCACAGCTCAAGTTTTCCTCAAACCAGATGCCAGAGAAACTTACATGATGAGTTATAGGGTTAATAAAAACCTTGATTCGACAAAACCTGAAAAAACCCTACACATGAATACAGACATGAGCAGTTTGCAGCCTCACTGTGAGCACCTAAAAGAATTAAGTTGTCAGACATTTGTACGAATTTCAATGTTAAAAAAGTTTGTAAACAGGTACTTACATTTAAAACACTCCCTATACTGTTACATTACTGCCTGAGAACTCAGAATTCGCTGGCTACCGCAAGCAATACAGTTTTAAAGACATAAACAGAGAGGAACAAGCACAGTGTATTCTTTCTCTCCACAAACAATCCATTATCAATGTAGAAATACCAACACACGCACCCTAATAAATCTAGTACAAGATACATTAAACTAATGACCACCAGCCGAATAAGCTACATCACTCTAAGCATTGTTGCATTCTAAACAGCTGCTGAAAATATGTCAGCAGACCTTGGAGAACAGATTGGAGCCCGCTTACCCTCACCCAAACAGGACCCTGCACCACAAACTGTGGTCAGCAGTGTCCAACCCCTGCTACCCACTAACTTTTAACCCCATTGTGTATGGCGGAGCAGCTTCTGCAGGAGAGGTGAGGAGCATCCCCCACCAATCCATGCCCCTGAACTGCTCTCATCTTCTTCTTTGGCTCGCTGTCCTGTCAGGTAGGCAACGGGATTTGAAATCCTCTTGGAGAAAGGGTGGAACTGAGCAGAGCTCTCCCACAGCCTGGGTCAGTCCTCCCGCCAGGAAGCCTCCCCGCAGCAGGGAGGCCGTACCAGCACCACCTGTTTTGCTGTTTTTAACCCAACATGGCAGCTGCCACCAGCCCGAGCGCTCCGCACACCTCCGAGGTCAGCGCTCGCCTGCCGGAGCCCAGCCCCGAGGAGAACACAGAACACCCTGGCTGCGGACAGCAAACCGGGCACCCAGCTGCTCGGGTCTGCCCAGGCTGAGCAAGCGACCAGGGGAAAACCTGGATGCTACCAGGGCTACTCAGTGGCCACTAAATTTTAGAAGTATCCTAGTTCAAGGATTAGGGAATTAATTCTGCTTGTGTTCCTGGAAAAAAGACACGAGGAGATATAAATAAACCAAAATTCTAAGGGCTTAGTACTTGCCTAGTGTCCTCCTTCTTTCTCCTTCCCACGCAAATATGAGTACTGCTAGATGACATTCAGCACCTACAGTAAATCATTTCTTGATGTCATTAAAAGGACAGATACATCTGCTAAGACTAGACCTACGTAATTACTTCCAACTCGGTTCAGAGAAGGCTGACAGTAACCAAGCCCCCCTTTTCCCTCGAATTTCATCAGGCCGGTACTAACGCCGTTCAAATTACTGGCTCACAACCCGATCCGAGGGGTAACCTTAACGGACAAACGCCGTTCCTCCGAGCTGTGCCCGTGTCCCCGGTTTCTCCATGAAGGAAGCGAAGCCGCTTTCCCCCCACGCCCACCCTCCCACGGAGACATTGCTCCCTCCGCACAGCTTATGGGGCTGCTCTCCTGGAGCTCCAACTTCCCACAGACCTCCTCGACCAGGGCCAGCAAACTCGGGACAGCTCAGCCCCCGCGAGCTGCGGGTCACAACTCCCACAAAAACCAGTCCGAGCTGCTGGGGAGCTGCCCCCCCCCCCTCCCCCGCCGCCCCAGCGCGGCATTCCCAGCGCCAGAGCCGCCCCAGGAGAAGCGCAGCTACCCGGGGGGCTCGCCCCCCCCCCCCTCCACCCCGGACCCCCTTACTGGAAGCCCAGAGGCAGCTCCCCCGGCTCCCGAGCAGCGCCGGGGGAGCGGGCGGGCGGGCCCCGCCGCGGGCGCGCCCCGGGGCAGCTTCGCCGTGAGGCACCCGCGGGACACCCGGCACCCCCCGGCCCGACAGCCGAACGCTCCACTCCGCCGGGGCGGCGAGAAAGTGCCTTTTTTTTTTTTTTTTTTTTTTTTTTTTTTTTTTTTAGCCCCAAACCCGCTGCCAAGCCCGGCGCTGCCCCTCTCCCCGCCCTGGCGGGACTCGCCTGTCAGAGGCGAAGCCACCCCTCAGCCGGTACCCGCGGCCGCCTCGCCCGTCCCCGCGCCTCACCTGGTGCCGGCCGGCGGCAGCGGGCCACGTCCGCGGCGCCCGGGAGGGAGGCGGGAGGGGGGAGGGGGGTGTCCGCCAGCCCGGCCCCGTCCCCGCCGCTTCCTGCCACGGCCCCGCCGCCGCCCGAGGTGCGGCTCCCCCTGCCAGGCGCGGCCAATCGCGCGGCCGCTCGGCGATCTGCTCCACGGCCTGCCCGCCGCGGGCGGGCGGGCGGGAGGGAGGGAGGGAAGAAGGGCGTAGACATCGGCGCTCGATTACCCAGCCCAGCGGCTCAGGCCAGGCAGAGGAGCGGCGGCGGCGCATCGAGCGCAGCCCGGGAAGCATCGGCGCTCGATTCAGCCGCCTGCGCGGTCCCGCCGGCAGCGAAGGCTCCGGGGCGCCCCGGGCCGGTGGCCGCCGTTAACGGCTGGGGCGGGGCCGCCCCTCAGAACCGGGTGGGGGGGGCCTGAGGTGGGTGGTGTCGGGTCCTATAGCGGGCTCAGGTGTGTGCGTGGGCGGCGGGGCCTGTAGCGGCCTCAGGTGTGTGAGGGACCGGGACCGGGCCTGGACCTGGGCCTGTAGTAGCAGCCTCAGGGAGGGTGTGTGTGGGGTGTGATGGCCCGTAAAAAGGCAGCTCCGAGTCTTTAAGTCCCTGCTGGTAGGGTTGGGGGGACTCTTGGCAACGACTGTGCTGTGGCGGGTCACAGTAGGAAGATATTCCCAGTAACCAGGAGGTCTGACTTAACAGTGGTGTGACTTGAGGAGGAAAGGCCTCAAAGCACAAGGAGCTTTAGTGGTAGTTAGGAAGAGCTCAGAGCAGAGACAGGGTAATGTGATTTAGTGCTGTTTCTGCCTCACTTTGTGGCTCCCTACAGCTCTGAATCCGGAGGCAAACACTCTTTATAGCCGTAGAGGCTCACAGCGCCTTATAGGTTTTATTATTATTATTATTACCTTCTTGCTGAAGAAATCTGAAGGAGCAGAGCTTTGTCTTCTGCCAGTAACCCTATGCAACCTCATTCTCCTAGCTGGTTTCTGACACTTGTTCTCCTGGGCTTTCTTCTAGGACCATCATCATGTGGCCCTTTGGAACCAAAGGTACAGAAACTTGAAAGCTGTGTTCCAGGGTAAGGGTGTTGGTATGTGTTCTGTTCTTCAAAGGCCAAGGTACTATATTAAAGGTGTTCTCATTGCAGTCATCTAATTTGTACAATAAATGAGTTGCCATGATCTCTGTTTATAAGCTGAGCTTCGTAACCTTTTGCTCTTTGTTTCTTACAAATGGAAGGAAAAACGTAGCAAGCACGACTTCTGTGAATAGCTGGTGCTGACAAAGCAGGAGGCAGAAATCTTTCTTCAAACTGAGTGAATGTATATAAAACAGTAAATGAGTCGTGATGAGAAAAACAGCTTTAATGAAAGCGTGAGCCAAGAACAACAGCTTGACAGAGAAGTTTAAACTTTCCCCGATCGCTCTTTGGGGCGTAGACAGTTAAGTTTCTGTGTTTGTAAGGGAAACATGGCATTCCTTAAAGCTGAACCTCCTCCCTTGGGTTCCCACTGAATGCCTGAGAGATGACAGTAGAGGGTGTCTCCAGCAGGCTAATATTAAACATGAGGAATTAGTATGGAGGGAGCGACAGCAAGTGAGATTCCAGTTTTAACCACAGAATGAGCTAAAACCCTCTGCCTCAGCAGCTGTCTGCAGCTCCTCCTCGCTGGCTGCGCGCAGCTCCTTCTGTTCAGAGGGTTCTTGGGTGCCCTCACGGTGGTGAACGCGCCTGCCCTCGGCGTGGCGAGGGAAGACGGGCTGCCCTGGAAGGACAGACTGCCTCCAGACAGACAGCGAGCGCTGGGGCAGGGTGATGACCTCGGCAGGGCAGCCTGGGTCCAGGCACGCTTGCAGCGGGTTTGTGATCCCCAGCTTGCAGGGGAGCTGGTGGGCTGTGGGGAGAGGGAAGAGATGCAGGGAGGAAATGGGGAAGAAAGGGGGAAAATGGTGTTTATAAAGCTTTCAGGGGGCTCTGGTTAGTTCTGAGAAAGAGCCGTAGCCAGTCCCATCTCTGGTTTTAACTCAGTTTGGGAAAGTTCCTTGAACAACTCAAGCCAAGTGCAAGTCTGCGGGGAGAGGACAAACCCCTGGGCGCAGCGTGGGCACCCAGGCAGCTCATGCGATGTGGCAGCCGCCACCACACCCTTTCCTGCTCACCTCGTGGCCGCAGGCAGCCCTGCCAGCTCCGCTGCCCTGAGCGAGGAGGAGGCACGAGGGCGGCTTTCCAAGGCGCTGGTCACCCCCAGCACCCCGCACCGCTTGGCAGCGGGGAGGTGGCGAGCAGCTCTGGCGGTGTCTCTCCCGTCAGATGCCCTCAGGTGGGACGCTGGGCTCTGGGAACTGCTCTCAGTGTTGGCTTTTAGCGGTGTCACAGCCTCATCTCCCGGGAAAAAGGGAATATTTACTTATGTAAAAAGGTATCGGGCGTACGCTGCGTGGAGTCCAGAGTTAAAGCTTGTCAGTCAGGGCAAACAGATTTTTGCGTTGAGCTGCAGGAAAGCAAAGTGCCTACGCTGCGTTATTGCCATTCTTCTGAGAACAAAGAGGGTGACCCAGGGCTCCTCTGGCTGCCGAGCGCCCAGTTCAGCAAGTTTGAAGAAGCGCTGCGGTGTTTCTGAGCTCAGCCCTTCAGATAAAACCGATTTCCTTTCCCTTGGCGAGATGTTTGTAGCGTCTCAGTGAGTCAATAAGTTGTGCATTTGAGGAATGCACCTCACAACTGTTAAGGTAAGCGTTTAGTATGGCTCTGCTGGAGGCAATGAGACTAATTAGGTCTTCCCAGGTGACTTAGAGCTGCAGAAAAGCACTAAATGAGATACTGAGCCTGAAATACCAACGGGAGGCGTTTTCATACGGAGCGGGATCCTGGTTTTGATGGTTCCTGCATGCGAATCTCACTGCAGGATCTGGATCTCGGTCCTTAGTTTTGTAGCAGTGCCTAGTCAGGGGGTTAACCCGCGCCCTGCCAACGCGAGGCACTCCTCGTGGATTTGGTTCCACGAGAGCTGCTCTCTCCGGGCGTGGAGCGACGGCTTCACCCGGCTGTGTGCGGGATCACAGCACCGCGGGGGTGCTGGTTCAGAGCGTGGAGGAACAGGGAAGTCCTTTCTGTACTAAATTTTTTATATATATATATATATATAGGAAAGAGTCCGTTCCCCCCCGGCTCCTCGCCCGGGGAGCTGCGGCACCACCGCGTGTCCGTGTCCGGCGTCACGGGCGTTTCACGGCAGATGGGGTCGTCCTGGTGGCAAATAGGGACAATAAGGGTCTCTGGAGGCCCAGGCAAAGCCCCCTGCCCCCCCCCCCCCCCCCCCCCCCCAACCCGCCTGAAGAGCAAAGCCCGGCGGGGAAAGCCCGACGCGTAAACCTCGGCCCGCCCTCCCGCCGGGACCGGGATTCGAACCCGCGACGCCCCGCCTCGCCACCTTCCGTCCCCAAGGACCCCCTTTAGGTGCCCGCCGCGTTCGCCGGGTGGAGGCGTTCCGGCAGTGGGGCGGCCGCCCGGAAGCGGAAGTGGCGGCGCGGGTCCTGGCGCCGTTGCCGAGCGCCGGGCGGAGGCGCGGGCCCTCGGCGGCGGCGGCGGCTGCGTCCCGCCGCTATGAGCGCGGCCGGGTTGGTGTCTGCCACGCCGCCGGCCCCCGCTCCGCCTGGGGCGCCCGCCACCGCCATGCCCCCCGGCCCCGAGTACTACGAGGAGGAGGAGCTGGAGAGCGCCGAGGAAGAGGACGGCGAGCGGAGCGCTCGGGCCCGCGACTCCGATGAGGGTGGGTAGCGTGGCGGGCTGAGCCGGAGCGGGGTGGAGAGGGGCCGGGGAGGGGCTTTGGTGCCCTGGGAGGGGGTGGGAGAGTGGGGACTGGGGCAGGGTGGAGAAACGGGGGTGCCTGGGGTGGGCTCTCACCGGGTTGAAGAAGGGGACCGCTGCGGACCGGAGCGCTGGGGAGGGTGGAGGAGGGTGTTTGGGGAAGAAAGGCTTGGGTCGGGTTTGGTGGAGAAGTGGCCTGGAGCAGCAAGAACACGCGAAGAAAGCAAGGGCCTGTTAGACTGCTGGAGTTCCCAGGTGGAAGAATAGAAAAGGGAAACCGGTGGAGGGGTAGGACTGAAGTGGTTTCCGAGGTGAAGAAGAGGCAGTGCGAGAAGGGAGAGCACCGAGGAGGGGGGACTGAGTGTATGGGACAATAGGGTAAATGTAGTGGAGAAATCTGGTGTAGGAAGCTTGGGTATATTTCTGTGGTGCGAAGGGGGAAGGAGGCAGTTAAGGTAGAAGGAAGGGTGGACAGAAGTGAGGGAGGGCGAGAGGATGTTAGAGGAAAGAGGGGTTTTGTAGAAGAACCAGGAAAGCAGTGGAGAAGAGGAAATGGAAGTGAAACCCAGTGAAAGCATATCCTGGGGTGTAGGATTAATAAAATAACAAATACGGGAGGTCAGGAATGACCCCTTGACAGTGTGTGTTGCTCGGTCAGCAAGAGTCCTCATCTCCATCCATGAATGAGGTACCAGAGCCAAACCTGTAGATCCTTACAAAGGAGGACAGCGTACTGGTCTGTGGGGGCTCTCCATGGCTGCACACCAGCAAACTGAGTATGGAGTCCTTTATGGTCACCTAGACATCTTAAGTGTTTTCTGGTAGTTAAAACTTCATGGTTTATCTTTGGTGTGTTGAATTTTATCTTGATACGTGTAAGCTTAAGCCATTTCTTTAAGAAAAAAATCTGAGAGGGGTGTGATTTTTAGGGACTGGTGTCCCCTACCCGTATGTGGGGCACGTAGCTGTAGTTCAGGCTTCACGGCTGTACCCTGCCTACCACAGCTCCAGCCTGGAGACACTGACCCCTCCTTGGGGAGGAAAGGTAATTAATTCTTGGCTACCCGTGTCTTGTAAATAGAAGTCTGAAAAGGCATAGCAGAAAACTTGCAGTCCCGTGCTGGTTTAATGTGTTTGTAGTTTGTGTTGTTTAGTCATAAAACTGTGGCTGTCTCCGTGGTGGTGCTGGCCTTTGGTGTGTGTAGCTGTTGAAGTACTTCTGGGCGACGTGTGGCTGAGAAGTCAAGTTCAGATCACAGCAGGTCTGTTATCTTTAGCAAGACCTTTGTGGTCAACCCTGACAGCATCTCGTCATAGTGTTTTCGTTCAGGTCAAGATGCAGAATCAGTTAAAGCCGTTTCAGTCATTGTCCTCCATATATATTATGTCATGGTGAAACTATAGGAAGAAGTCTGTGAAATAAATGTTTTTCAGAGTCTTTCTACTGTTTCTGTCTTATCTTTGTGTGAGCATTAATGGAGAACCTGTTGTCTTAGACTGGGAAGAAATTACCAGACTATCTGACGTTGAAGTTGTTTAGACTTGATGTAGGCTTTGTTGTAAAAACCGCTGGAGGATTTACGTGAGTTAACTTGCAGTTATAGGGAAGAGATGAGATGGCTCATTTCAGTTTGGAATTCATCTCTCCAGAGGCCTACCTATTGTCTATTTGAGGGTAAATTGCCTGAGGTTTGGGGACTTTGTTTGTTTGTTTTAAAGTAATTTACTACTGTGGGTTTTTTTAAATACTACTTCAGTTCTAACAAGTCGTTCTTTACCTCCTGCAGACACTGAGGATGCCAGTGAAACTGACCTGGCAAAACATGAGGAAGAGGACTTTGTAGAAATGAAAGAACAGTAAGTAACCCATTCCAATCAAAAGTAAGGTAGTGCTCAGTTCAGTGGAGTTGGTTTTGGGATTTTTTTTTTTTGCATAAAACTTTGCAACGTTTTGGGAGGAGATTGGGGTTTTTAAGTGCCTAGCCCAGTGTAATAGCTAATGAGTCCCTACACTTGGAGTTCTTCTCTCCTCACTTGCTTTCTCTGCTGTATATGTATTCAAGAAACGAAGTGCTGCTACTGTTTTGGACAAAGGAACAGGTATTGAGTTTCTGAGAGCAGCCGAGTTTTGCTGCAAATGAATCCTGCTGCAGACAGGCCCTTTACATAAAATAGAGGGTCTGCTTTGTAGAAGCCAAGCAAAAAATCCCTTAGTGATAGAACGCTGGTCCTGCCAAGACAACAGGCTTTTTGGAGGCTTGAAATAGTTTCCCTCCATGTTCAGGTGTATTTGCAGTATTTTGTGTTCGTGCTTACTGGCAGAGACATTTTGATACAGGTCGGGAAGACTTGGCCTGTTAAACCGCAGGTGGGTGGTAAAGGAAACGCAAGTTTGCAACAGCAGCAGGAATAGACTTTGGGGTTTTTTTATAATGCCAAGATCTACGTGAGGAAATGCCTTCTGTTTTATAATTAGGGAACTGATAGACAAATATTAAGACTTGACAGAATTATTCTGTTGTAAAGTTGCTGGTATCTGTAGATCGAAATGTTGGTTTAGACTTCAACATGTAAAAAAAAAAAAATCCTATTTTACCCTGAACTGTTCCCAGAATAATTGGTTTGGATGCATTGTAAAAGAAAAAAAATAAAGGGGTGGCAGGGGCTTTAGACAGTGATAACCTTTCATTTGAATAATATTCTTTTAGTTGTTGTTTGTTTGTTTGTTTCCTGAAGTTCTTCTGAAAAGTTTTTAATTCCTTGTAACTGTGTTGTAACCTAAGCAGGCGGTGAAATGAGCCACGTATACTTGTTTTTCAAAGTGGAGTTGCATGTTCTCTGTCTTTGCAGGATGTATCAGGACAAACTGGCGTCTCTTAAGAGGCAATTACAACAGTTGCAGGAAGGTAAGCTTTGAAGGAGGGAGCTTATTTTTTTTCTAAACAACTTTCAGCACTTTTCAAAGGTCGTAGAAGCCTGAGGGTTTTGAAAAATGTGAGCGACATCCTTCACTGAGTGTTGGCTCTCAGTCACGCTGCTGAGTGAAAAATGTCAGCCACTTTCCGTCCTTTTTCCTTCTAAACACTTGTAGTTAAGGCTCGGTGTACTAAAGTGTTTCTTAAAAGGAGTAGTCCACTTTCTGAAAAAATGGGGAATGTGTTTATCAAAATAAGCAAACTGGAATTGTAGTTTTCTCATTTCAGATACTAGTATTTGTGTTTGAAGTGGCATATCTCTCCTTGAGAGAATTTAATACTTAGGGAGGGGAAAAAACCCAACAGTGAGAATCTACAATTTATTTCAACTAGGTACTCTTCAGGAATATCAGAAAAGAATGAAAAAGTTGGACCAGCAGTACAAAGAAAGGATACGGAATGCAGGTAAGCTGAATTTCTTTAAGATGCAACACACAACATAAATTTTCAGGTTTTATAACAGCTGAAGAAAAATAATGGTAGTTTTGTCCTTTAAAGATAATGAACTTGCTGGAGCAAAGGGCTCTTCTGCTTCCGAGGGATACTGTTGGTTTTTTTGAGAGTGCACGAAGCGTGGTGGCATCTGTCTTGATTTCCCCCCCCCCCCCCATCATCAGCATTGTTTGCTGACTGTTTCCCAAACACCAATAAACAGTTTTAGTCTTCACTTGTGTGAAATGGCGCAAGTAAAAAAAAAGACTTCATTTTTATCTGGCGCTGTGCTGAACTTAGCCTCCTGCTTCGGGTTGGGTTTTTATGCAGCTTGTCCGAAACCTTCAGGTGCACCGTTCACTTCGGCTTGCAGGAGCGGCGGGTTAGGACTACGTGCTTTCCCAGAGCTCTGGTTTGTGCCCTGGAGCAGTGGATACAGAGGGTTTGCTGCACAGACGGTTCCTCTGTACAGTTGTGAGTCGAATGGGCTGCCTGTGCTTCGAGTGCTGCTCTGTTTCAGGAGTGAAGGCCCAAGCTAATTTTTCAAGTGCCTGGCTCTCGGCCCTTCTGGGTAGCCTTTGTTGTGTTCCTGCAGAGAAATGGCTTGGAAATCAGATTCATTTCCTTTCCCTCCCTCTTCTTGTTTGTTCTCTTTCCAGTAGCTTCTTGGATACTGAAGCAGGGCCTTTTATAGAAGCTATTATGTGGAGGTAGGAGATGTAGCTGTTCTTCCTTTAGAAAAGGTAGATGAATCCGGTAATGCTTGGCCCGTTGCTCTGGGAAGTGTGACAGAGAGGCAGTGGCAGTTGTAGGATGGCTGATGTATCCAACCTTTGATGAGTATAAATCGTGTCTTGGGATAGCGAGGGATTTGCTTGAGGAGTTTAAGTGAAGTTGAACTGCTGCTTGTTGACAGGAATCTGTCTTCTGAGATGAATTTCGTGTACGCTGGAGCTGCCTTCTGGCAATACTGGGTTGTTTTGATAAAATTAGGACTAACTGCAAACTCGTATTCCCGGCTGGCAAAGAGCGGTGCTGCAGCAACACCTTTCTTCCACAGGAGGGCAGGTGGTGATAACGTTCAGCTTTAGGATAAAACAATCCAGCTGCCTAGTGCTGCAGGAAGAATGGTCTTTTTTCTGTTTATCCTTCCCATGTTGAGGTTTTGGGTTGGTTTTTTTCGTTTGAAAATTCACAGATATTAAAGTAACAGTTTAGATTTGCCTGTACTTGATTACCTCTGTAATGCTGCTTCCATGCTCAGTTGGTAGAACCCTTTGCAAACAGAAGGTTTCATTTTTATTGGGCCATTATCACCTTTGGTATCTATAAAGCAGTACAGCATTGCTGCTACAGTCTTCTCCAAAACATATTTGAAGCTCGTGATCTTTACAGAAGCTTTTGCTGTTTCAGGTATTGCCAAAGCTTAACATGCTGATGAAATATGGTGGCTTGAGGACTGATCAGGTGCTGTAGTTTGCTTTCCTTGCCCCTACCTTAAGTAGAAACTTTGGTTTGGGCGTTATGTCCTCCAGGAAACACAAGGAGGGTCCCACCCTGCTTAGTTTTGAGCTGTTAGGAATTGCACAAACATCAGTAGCAGGGCTGTTGCATACCCAGAAATCCATTTGCCTTGTCTGTAGGTCTGACTCGCACTGATCATTGCCATGTGTTCGAACTTAGCCTTCAGTGATACGTAACCATTTCCTTGCCTGCTTTCTCAAGCATAAACAGCCTGAAATCAGAGACATGTGAGTTGAGTAGGTGAATCTTCTAGCAGCTGCAGAATTAGTTCTGAAAAGGCCATTGCTGAAATTCATGAGGTTGGCTTAAACTGTGTATTTTTGCCAGCCATGCATTCAGCTACATGTTTCAAGCTTCTATCTGGGAAGATTGTTATCTAGTATTAATTGATTGTAATTAAACTGGAAGAAAGATGGACTACATGCTTAGTACTGCTGGGAATAGTAGCTAAACTGAGTAGTATGGAATACTGCTGTGTAAGCTTTGTAAATCTGCTTGACAATCTGTAGAAAACCTCAATTAACAATGTATTTTTGTGGAATTGTTTTCATAATAGTTGGTTTATTTTGTGTGAAACTGTGAAGTGAGAGTAGAAGTTGGATAAGTGCGTATGCTGTTTGGTTCAGTGCCTCTCTTGGCTGCGATATTCAATGACTTAAAATGTTAGAGAAGTCGTTTTGTGTATCTTTGAAGATAATATATTAAGTCTTTCTTGTCTTTCAGAACTGTTCCTCCAGCTGGAAGTAAGTACTCTTCATTTATCTAAATATGTGTTAACTAGATGGAAGAGGTTTAAACCTCCTATTTCATCTAGTACTTGTGCTTGTTTTCCCAGAAGACTTAGAGACATTTACTTCCTTTAGGTATGTTGTTACCCTTGAGATGTAGTACAGCCTGCTGTTGGTATTACTTCAAGTAACTTCTGGACTTTGTGATTAAAATAGAATGAAAAGAAATATGTTCTCTTGGGCTGTTTTATGCTGGCTGTGCATTTGGCTTGTTTAAAAAGGTTGTTGAAGGTGATAAATGACAGTACTGTTTATAAACCTGAAGAGCTCTCTGCTAGAGACTTGATATGTTACGCAGCATTAAAATATTTTTAAAAATAATTCTTTTGCCGATATAGTACTACTTAGTCATTTTTAGATGGTTTTCTGTTGGTTATGAATATTGATAATTTTAGAACTGGCTACAGTTTTGAACTGAAAAGCTAATCAATACAGCAGTTGAAAGAAGCTGTTGATATCATTGACTTGAGTCCTTGGTTCCTTAGTTAACCTATTTGTTCTTTTGGTTTGCGTTAGACAGACCAGGTGGAAAAAAATTACGTAAAGGAAAAGAAGGCGGCAGCGAAGGAGTTTGAAGATAAGAAAATTGAGCTTAAGGAAAACTTGATTGCAGAGTTGGAAGAGAAAAAGAAGATGATTGAGAATGAAAAGCTAACCATGGAATTAACAGGAGGTAAAAGCCAGGATAGGCATCTGTCGTTTGTCTTATCCACTCTGCTGATGCTTGGGAAAAAAGATCTAAAGGTACCAGTGCTGCTTTAGACAGACAGCTAGTGTGAAGGCTGTAAAGCTTTCCGAGTGCCAAGAGGTGTAGAACACAAATTGGTGGTCTTTTGGTGGAGAAAGCAGCTCCCGATAGAATCCAGTGACCTGAATTACTAACAGGTATATCTCAATAGTGCCAGGGAAGCAGCAGAGGACCTTATATGCAGGGAGAGGGGCTGCTTTAGCTCCTGTGACCTGGCCATAAAGCTGTTGAGGTATGCCACAGTACTGACCTAACTGGCGGTGCCAGGCTGTAAACTGTGTCCTCTTTTTCTCCAGTAATAGGTGGTCAAGAAGTTGAGGAAAGGCAAACCATAAAGGTTGAAATATGCTACTTAAAGCCAGAAAAATAGATTTGTGAGCTACATTTGTGTCCAGACTCTGGAAAATGGACATTTAAATGGACAGATTTCTTTCGCAAGACCAGTTGGTACCCTTGGTGCCTCGGCAATGCTCTTTGCAGTAACTGACACAGTGGAGTAAGTAGAGGGGTAATTAGCCTCCTTCACCAATTGTGTTGCTGTGGTACTGAACAAATCTGATTTTCATTCTCTTCTTAAGCACAACTCCCTCGCTTCATGGACAGATAACGTTAGTTGTGTTGCTGAGGCCTGTCCATGAGTTAGACCTTTTATATCTTTCTTGCATAGTATCTACAGAAGCCATGTAAGCTAATATTTAGTGTTCAGAAGCGAGAATTAAAACCTGTTTGGACATATTCAAGAGTGCTCTTGAGTTTGTACAAGCTGTTAGGGCTAATCTGCTCTGGAAAACAGCTTGAGCTATGCTGTTTCCCTGATCTCCTTGTTTTGTTTGTTTGTTTAAGTATGAAGCCTAGTGTGATCTTCCAAACTGTGCCTTGGCCTTAACTTTCCTATTGTTATCCTGTGCCTGTGACTGTTCACCACTAAGTTGGGATACAGTACTAATCATGTAAGCAGATTTTCATTAGTGGATCAGGATCTGACTCCATCTCACCTTTGGAAATCTGCATACCGATATTCCAGGAGTCTGAAGGAATCCAGTTTCTCTATCAGTGGGACAGCTGTTAATATCAGGATTTGGATTTGCAGCGTTAAAGAGAGACTAAGGAGGGGTAAAAAGAAGTATGTAGTAGTCTGATTTAGGGACAAGATTAGTCCTCTTCAAGGAAACGTGTCCTGAGGAGATGTTTCATCAAATACTACTCTAGGAAAAGGCATGTAAGCAGCTGTGGAGAAGAAATCCATTCTGTGCACGTTAGCCCTCCCTTCCCTCCTTCCTTCCGGGCTAGCAGAAGTGCAATGTGACTTTTAGAAGCAACAGGGTTTGTTGTGAACACGTACTGGAGGCTGGGAAATAAGACCACTGAAACTGGTGTGGGCTTGATGGTTTTTAAAACCTGTGGAAGTTCATCCTTACCAGGATGCAAGTTAGCAACCTGACGGGTGGGCTCGCCTGTGAGCGCGGGGAGCGCTGCAGCCTCGTGAGGTTGCAGTCGTTGCCTCCTGTTCTGGAGCATTGTGTAGCGTGGTTCCTGACTAGTAAGCCTCATGTAAGGCTGTGTTTCAGGTTAAATCTCTTGGTGCTTTAGCAGCTCTTCAAAAATTCCTTTATGAAGTTTTCATGAATCTCTTGAGAATCTTAAAGTTCTTCAGATGTTTAACAGTAAATGTAAGACTCCGAAACGCTTGGTTTTTTCTGAGAATTTGTTTGGTGCTGGCTTTCAGCTGACTCGTCACCATTTTAAGATAAGAATGCTAAGATAAAGAGAGAAGAAAATTGATCTCTCTGCCTTATTCACATTTTAAGCAATATAGAGAACAGCTCTGTGACAACTCATTGGAAACTAATTTTTAAAACGGAGAAAAAGCCTTCTCGACTGGGCTGCTTATCGCCGTGAGTAAGTGCTTCAGACCCCTCTTCTGAGGCTCTTGTAAATCCGTCTTAACAACTGGGAAGAATGGCTTGCGTTCACCACAGTGAGTTATGTTGTTAGTGTCTGCAGGGCTATTAATGTTCAGTGGTTTTCAAATTCAGCTTTGAATCCTAGAGACAAGGTTTCCTTTGGCGTACGCTTGGTGGGTGGCACTTAATTTATTTTTTTTTTTTAAAGCTTTTATCATAGTATTTGTTCTCTTGATGTGAAACATGGTCATCCTTGCTCACCCTTGAGATAAGGAGGACGGTAATTTTGGTGTATTTTGAGCAGGCATAGCTGCTCAAGGTTTTAGCACCTAGAGGGAGACAAAGAGGCTTCGTAGACTTCAGTGCTTCCTAGGCTGTGATTTAGGTGCGCTTAAAGATGAGTGAATAATTCTCAGCACGTAGAAAGAGAGGTGAGATGATGTGTTTAGCGTTTAAGATGTGGTCTCTTGGTTGCCAATTCAAGATATCTTCATAAATTAAACTCTCACAAATCATTCCTTAAGTAGTTCTACCTGTAGACATTTGGACAAACTTCACATAATTACTCGGTGATGAGACTGGTTTTTAAATTCTAAACAGATTTTTTTTCTTTTTCCCCCCCTGCATATGCCACAACTTATTTCCTGTCACCTGCTGCTCTGCATGTTATTGGTCAGGTTCATTTCATTAATCATAATTTGAAACATTTTTAGATAATCTGGACTTAAATACTGTTTGTGGTTAAAATTACTCTGGCAGACTCGTATCAGTCTTGACTGCAGCAATTATCTGTTTTCCTTTGACAAAGCCATTTGTCCAGCTTGAAGAGAAGACAAAGAGCAATTGGTTTGTAGCTGGTCTCTTACATGATATTAACTATTGAAGTTTTGTTAGCAAAGAACTCCACGAACTTTGCTTTTTAAATGATCTGTTCAAAATGCAGACAGTATTAGCATTAAAGACGTTTGCCCTGAATCCTTGCCGTGACATTGTGCTTGTTATCTGTACCTGGGGCGGTTGTAAAATGCCCCCAAACCACCTCTGCCCCTTCCAGCCAACAAAAGCTGTAACCATGGCATTGCAATGCTGCTACTAAACAGTGACCTAGTGTGAAAGGGAGCTTGTATTCACCGTCAGCAGTTCCAGCTTGGATGCTGGAAGCTATCACCAAAAAAAAAAAAAATCCAATTTTCCGTATGAAAGAGGGAAGATTATTTTCCTTGTGCCTTGTGTAGAAAGCTGCTGCTTCTTACTCCTTTCCCTCGGGTCTTATCAGCTCTCCAACTTCATTACTCTACAGATTCAATGGAAGTGAAGCCTATTATGACAAGGAAACTGAGGCGACGACCAAATGATCCAGTTCCTATCCCGGACAAGAGGAGGAAACCTGCCCCTGATATCCTTTTATGGAGTCATTGGAGGGTTATTGTATTTGGGGCCAATGTGCTGCCTGCATCTGTGCTGTTTTGTACAGGAAGGAAAATGGAGTGAGGTGCTAGGATCAGATTTTAATCCAGGAAATACTGAAGCACAATTTGTCATGTACAATACGTGATTAAACCGGTATAACACACCCAGTCTTTGGAGATCCCTCGGTAACCTAACAGGGTTGTGAGGTAACTTCATATATTTTTTTGTCGGTGATAATCATTTGAATTCTTCAGGCGATTCTTTTCATGAAGGAGAAACTTTTAAAAGAACATTATATATAAATGCTGAGGTAATTGATGCTGTAGATAGTAAATGGCTTTTTTTGCGTGAGCCAAAGCTTTTCTCATGTCAAGATGTGACAAAACATTTGCCAGAAAGATCATGTTTGTCATATCAAACTAGCTTTTCCATTTCTGATAGAGGCTTCAGATCTCTAATCCAGAGAGATGCATAGCAAAGGCAAGGAGTGCTAGATTTGTTTGGATAAAAAAAGATGAAAATCCATCTTTTCTTTTTATATATCACGAGAGAGAGAAGAACATGTGTGTGTAATCCTTTTCTTCTGCCTTGTTGCATGTTTCTTATAATTAAAATGTTCCTTGGCTTCTGGAAAGATGTTTTTAGCTCCTCTGTGATGATAGGCGCTTTTTCTATTTGTATATTAAATTCACCTGGAAAGGAAAGCAATGATATTTGCTTTGCAGAGGCTTATTATTAGATTCCAAACTTGTATGGCTTAAATCAGATTAAAAAAACTTACCTTATGACTTCTGAGTGACTCACATTTTCCAAAGGCAATATCAAACCTTGAACTTCGAGAGTTCACGTGGGATGGTCACAAGCATCTCCAGTTTTAATTAACCTCTTTCTGGTTGGAGATTCTGTTCACTCTTTCAGGAAAACAAAATCTATTTATTACCCCTGTCTCATCTGAAATAAATGAGTTTTGTAGTGAACATGACCTACTAATTGAGCATGATGCAGCAGCCATGGTATGAAACTCTCTCTGCCTTTCCTTGCTGGGCTGAGGATTAAAGTCTATCAGAACCAAACGTAGCCTAGGAATTGTTAACTTTAGTTTAATACCTCGAATACTTTTGACTTAACAGCTGTTGTGGAGAAACACTGTAGATTAACACTGGAGAGAGGGTCCACTGCTTTGCCTGGGTGTTGTTTTCCTTCTGTGTACTTGGGTTGTTCTTGTGCGGAAGTGACAGGAGCAGTAGCAAAGGGCGGAAGGGAGATGCGATTGTGAAACGTCCCCGAATGACAGCAGAGCTCTAGTAAGGCTGTAATACACTAATTTCTGTGTTCTGAGACTGGTTTTGTTTTCAGGTGGATGGTAGGCTCTTATTTATCCTCAGCCACACCAAGATGTGTTTTGTGTCTCTGGCTTTATTTTCGGTTTCTTTCTTGATTTGATTTTTTTTTTTTTATTGTGGGCCGTTCCCCTCTTCTCCCTGTTTCTGTATTCCCGCTTACCGAGTTGCCAAATGATGAGTTGCTTTTCCTAGGTTTGGGTGGGATTCGTCCTTGTTGTACAAAATCTGAAGTGAGTCTGTTGTGTTTCAGCTCCCAGATTGTTCTCTACAGAAATGCAAGATGAAAACCACTGAAAACACCAGTGCTTGGTGCCTCCATGAAGTAAATGTCAGGGCACTAAAGGTTTTTCATTGATGGTTATGTCTGAATAAGTTAAAATGATTTTGCACTCTATTTGCTGCTAAGTAGGAGGCTCTGTGGAGATGGACTTATATTAATTCATGACAAAAAAAAGCTCAAGTGCGACACTTACTAAAATCTTATGCAACTTTACAGAAACCTTTTGGCTCACATTTAGTCGAGTGAAATGTCATTGACCTTTAATTTTTAGCCTTGCCTATCAAGAGCTTATGGGAACCTTAATTCTGGATACCTCAGCTGAATTATTTGTTGACTGATGAACAAATAATGGAGGACCTGAGAACGCTGAACAAGGTAGGGATTATGGCTTGATTTGTATTTCTTGGTTTTAAATAGAGCGCTAATGCTTTCCCCTGAAGAGAGCAGAGCTCTCTGGTTTATGTTCCTTTTTGAAATGTGGGACTACTTCATCCCGGGAGGCTTTCTGAAGTAACACATTAAAAGATTTAGCAAGATGGTATCTCCTCCCTTTTATTTTAATAGGTTTAATTAACCTAATTAAAATGACTGTCATCTAAAAATGTTACCTTTTGTCTGAACCAAGTGATGAGCTATCTTAAGGAGTTTCTTCCTCTGCGTGGCTGAACAGACGTTGTGAGATCACAGGCTGCCTTTGTTTTAGGCCTTAGTGTGGGGTGGGTTGGTTTTGGGTTTTGGCTCCCCGCTGTTGCAAACTGGATAGGGGGCAGTGTGTGTGTTGATAGCTTTTCCAGGTTTGATTAAGCTATTGCTTTCTTGCTAAACGCTTTAAGGCTTACCTGATTTCTTTAATAGAGGCCGCTCATTAAGGCATCTGAGGATGATAGCGGAGCATGTTTTTTTTTGTGCCAGCTGTTGAGGTGTCTCTAATGATCTCTCTCCTGTATTTCACGTACCCTGAGAAGTGTTGGGTCATGTTCAAAAATATCACGTGTCAGACGGGTTTGGTTTTGACTTGTTTTAGCGGATCACCTGAATGCTCTGAAGTGCAGCGTGTGGGCCTTTTGTATCATGATGCTGATAATCCACACCTTTTGGCTGTTTATAGCATGCTGTTCTGGTTATGTTATGCCACTTTACATTTGAAAAAAAGAAGCATTTAGGGTATGGAAAGTAAGACTATCTGAAATGATTACTGCACACTTCTATGGCTCGTGTCAGATCTCTAACGCTGCTTTGCTTTCTTTCCATGTAGCTTAAATCACCCAAGAGACCAGGTGAGTTAACAGTTGCATTGGAACTTTTTCACAGTCATGCTCTTTTGAACAGAGAATTATTTTGTAGGCTGTTTGACTGTGTAATTTGGCTGTGTAATTGTTTTGGCTGTGTAATTGCTGTACTTTGTGTAGCAAACGGGTGCTGTGTGAAGTCTCTTCATCTGCCCTGGAGTTTGTCAGGGATGGGAAGGGAGGCATGTGCATCTTTGGTGGCTAAAACATTTGGGCATGGGACAACTGACTGTGTAAAGATGTTTTTCCGTTATATTCCGATGCCTCTGGGCAGCTTGCGTGCTTCTCAGGTAGATGGAGGGATTGGGAGCTTAGTTTTATGCCTTCAGCTGTGTAGATGTGTCTGTACACTTTATGTCGAGGCAGGGTGGTACTAACTTGCCTAAATAATTCTGACCTTATTTAACTACTATAGATTAGAATTAAAATGAAATCAAGGACATTGCCTGTCACCTACATATCAATATTTTTTCAAATAAATTTTATATTTCGGTGAGTACTATCATTTGTATATTCAAGGCAGAGTTTGAATTATTCATCCCAATAGAGAGTGTTTTTCTGATGGAAACATGAGTTTGTAGCTTTCTGTGTTTATTGTTTCTGCTGAATATGACCTTATTAATTGCAGTTCTGCAGTCAGATGTGCTACTGTGTGATGGATACATGGTGGTCTTTAAATACAGTCTCCTTCCTATTCTCAGCCTCTCCCTCCTCTCCCGAGCACCTCCCAGCTACACCAGCAGAGTCTCCAGCGCAGCGGTTTGAAGCCCGGATAGAAGATGGAAAACTCTACTACGATAAGAGATGGTAAGCGCTGGTAGATTTCTGTTTTAAACAGTCTGAGCATTGTGTAGTGAGGAGACAGACTGCAGAGAGAAATTGCTTTGATAAAAGAATTTGAGGACAAAATGGTTTGGGGTAGAGATTAGTCACTTCTTCCACGGGCTAATCGTAGCTTCTTCGGTAAGTCAGACGTGATAATAGCGTGTTTAGACCCCGTGGACTCTCAGGAGTAACTATTGGCTCGAATAAAAGGAGACTTCAATTTTTTCCATGGAGTCAGTGGTGAACGCTGTGACGCTTGGGAAACACTTTAGTCAGCCCTAATGTTAGGTAAGAGAGCCCTCGGCAGACGTGGTGCGGTGTAGGTGTGAAGCCGGACAGCTAGGGTGCGGGTCCTCTGTGACTGTGGGGACCGTCGTATCGGCAGCATCCGCAGTCCTGCTGCTCGGTTTTGTAGAACGTTAGCCCGTCGTCCCACAAGGTGGCAGAAGATATGTTGTGCACCGGATGAGCAGAATGAAAAATGTTTCTAATAAATCCAAATAACCTTTAAAGAGCAAACCCATATGGGAGAAGCAACTTCAGAATTGCTGATTGGATTTAGCTCTGTTAAGTTTTATGGGCATATAGCTGTGCAAGCCTCACAAAACGCAAGGAAAATATTAAATTCTGCAGAGAAATCTTGGTAGGTCTTAAACTTATTCCATGAGACACGCGAAACTGGATGATCAAGGGGGCAATCTAGTAGTTCTTGAGCAGAAAGCAATTTGCAAGTCATAGGCTTATTTGTAGCCTACTTTGGTGTTCTGGCTCAAAATAACAAGTGACGAGGTTGTATTTTTATCTTGGAAAGCTTGTGGCGTGAAGCTTGTTTTCTACACAACAGCCGTCTTGTATAGTTGGTCAGTCTTTCCTTCTGACAGTGAACTTTGGTTGAGGGTTCGATATATACAGCTCTGATAAAAGCTGCTGCCTGGAGCTTAAACTTCTGTGAAGCCTAAAGCAGGCACGAGCTGGGCAGGCTGCTTGTCATTGCACAAATGCATGAAGTTCTTTTCTGGCTTTCATGATATTTTTTGTGTAAAGTGACTGTCCTCTAGGATATATTTGGATGAATAAACTGTTCTTCGGAATTTTTAAGCATGTGGAGTACTGTAAAGTGTTGTGTATGTGTGTTAAAAAAAAAAAAGGGGAAGATGGAATCTGGAGTAATCTGTCAGTGAAGCTCCCGAGCTCCCACCAGATTTACACCTGGGAGAGCCTCCGTGAGCCCGGAGGAATCTCTCAAAAGGACAAGCTCTCTCTGAAAAGTATCTAGTTAGGACATAAAACAGTAACAGAGATTTTTGTCTTGCTGAATTGAATTGTCATGAGGGTCTCGCTGTCAGGAATTCCAGGTGTTGCCTTTTCTGTCTTCCTTGTTCTTATGCTGTTTTAAGAGAAGTATTTTACTTTTTTTGGCTGTAATAATCCTGCTTAGATTTTTTTGATTGATAGTAATAGTACTTGTGCAAAGTAGCTGGTATTTTAAAATAATGAAATAACTCTTAGTAGTGGGAGGGTAATTTTTTCTAAGGTGGATTAAGGCTGTAACTGCTGGCATGCACCAGAAATAATAAAACTGACAGCTCAGGAGTGACTACTTTTCTGTTTCCTGACAGCAGCCACGAAGGACCATTATCTCAAAATAGTGAATGTTTAGGGCTGGTAATGGACTCCCTAGGGTCTGGCAGAGACATTTCACAAACATGTCCCCGTTGTACAGGGAGGGGATGTGGAATTAGACTTCAGGTTTTTTTATCCTCAGTCAATTTCTTCCATGCCCCCCCCCCCCATCAGATCTTAAAACACAGTTCACTGTAAAACAACCATCTTCTTGCTTTTAGCTTTTTCTGCATGCAGTAATGCAGAGTGATTTCTTTCAGTCTTCTGGTGGGAGATGCAGTTGAAAGATTTTTGGCCTTTCAGCAAAGTATTTTATAGGAGAAAAATGGAGTGATTTCTGCTTGCCTCGCTTGTCAGTATTGGGGTGTGTTTTACCTGCTGCAAAAGCAAGAGGTGTTTGGCACTTCCCTTCTCTTGAAAGCCAACTTAAATTCCATTGCATTTTTCATCTCAAGTATTTTTCTCAGTTCTGCCCCTTTGTTCGTGTGTGGGTATACAAACTTGGCAAAAGGCCGAGACATGAGTGTGTAAGGGAGATGTTCCGGGCTACCGTGCCTGTAGCTGACTTGTGTCTTGCGTGCATGGAGCGTGGGACGGTTGAGACACCTCTTCAGCGAAAAAGTGCTGAACTAACTTGTTACCTTGTCTTTTCTGTGCACAGTTAACAGATCCACTGATGGACAGTAACTGGTGATGTGAAATCTGGGGGCTGAAGCCAGCTTCATGTGTGTCATTAGCTTTGGAATTCAGTGATAACCGAAAAATTGGAAGAAACAGCTTTGAGTGGGAAAAATGATTTCTTTATGTGGGCAGGCACAGCTATCACTTGAGAGTTGTCATTTGCAGTGGTATCTTCTGCGCTCGGAAGCTTGTGCGCTGATTGCATCAAGGTCATCAGTTCTCCTTGCTGAAGGAGTCGTAGCGTGGCATGGTAGGACAGTGCTGGAGTGAGATTCTTATGTCTTACCTTCGCGAGGGCCGGGTCTCAACCAGCCTTACCTTCGTGAGGTCTGGTTTGGAGTAGCTTGTGCTGTTCCTTATATCAATGAATGACACCGGAGGCTTTTGGCTCAGATCATCGTTGCTATTGCATTGCCCTGGAACCTGCTGACATCCTTTCTGTTAAAATGAAGGAGAAAGAATAGCAGTCGGGCACAAGTATCCAAAGGTTGCAGGATTTGGGGTTTGTTTTTTTTGTTACCTCGTCCAGCCCGTGGGTAATTAGTCTGTTTGGAAGGCTGGAAGCTGGCACTATCGTTCTGGTTACTGGCAAACAGCGTGAAAACTCTGAGTACATGAGCCAGTAGGAAGGGATTGTGGAATAAACTATTGGGAAGACTTCCATATTTACAGTATGGTTATTGTAGAAATAACTGTAAAGATTATGCAAATCTATGCACTTTGACAAGTGGCAGTCAGCCAGTCGGACTGCAGGTAGTTGCATACTGAGTGGTTACTGAGGGAATCTCTGTGCAGTGATTCTGCAACTTGGATTGTCCTGTTAAATATGAAGCACATCGTGGTTAGGGTAAAGGTGGAAGTATAGTAGTGCTTTTGTAACTATAAACCATTTTGGTGCTCTCTTGGTTACGATTATTTACTTACAAATAATCTGTTTCAGTATAATTACTCTGCCTAGGAGAGTTCCGTAGGCAGAACTAAACAGAAACTGGGGAGTTTTGTAGCACACTTTGCAGCACTTACCAGAGACATGGTCTGCGAAGAAGGCAAGACCATGAAATCAAGCAATTCAGAGTTATGAATGTCAAAGTTTTCACTTTTTCTTCGTGATTTTGTGTGAAACAAATATAGCATGCCTAAAATGTGATCTAAAAGAGGGGAAAAAACTGGATGTGCTTAGGCACTGCCTGCTTACGGCAGGTACGTACAGCTTCTTGCAGAGTCAGTTGCCCATCACTTAGCATTTTGGGTATTTTCACAAAATAAGACAGCATTAGAAATTTGAGGTCTCTGTTTAAGCAATACATAGACTGCACTGAGTACAATCTGCAAACGGAATTGAGAGAGCTTCGTGCCTTGTGAAGCATCACTTAAATGCAAAGTGTGTGCAGAATGAGACCACCTGCTATGTTGGTGACGATGGGCAAAGTGGTGTGGAAAGAAAAAAGACAGACTTTGTATTTAGGCTAACCAAATGCTTGCAGAATCCTAGCGTTATCAATCTTTGTGCTGTTTCTTAGTCTTTGGACAGCTATCAGTTTCGTGTGTTTCTCTTCTAAATTTCTTTTTTTTTTCTATTTTTGCAGGTACCACAAGAGCCAGGCTATTTACCTGGAGTCCAAAGAGAACACTAAGATCAGCTGTGTGATCAGTTCTGTGGGCGCCAACGAGGTAGTGGGCTGCTTTGTTTTTCATGGGAGAGGGGGGAAGCTGTGGATCAGTGTAAGCAGGCAGATGGCTGTCTAGTAAGGACGAAGGGAAAGTCAGTATTGTTTTCAGAAAAGATGTGGTTGTCCAGTATCTCAAAGAAGCTGAAGCCAAGATAAAACTGAGTTGAGAGATCTTTTCTTGCGATAGATCTGAGATGGGAAGAGACTTGCTGCGTTTCTAAGGAATGATCCTTCGTTTGGCAAGTATTAGTTTGGCAGTAGGAAAAGTGGGAAGAACTGACGTGTTGCATCTTGTTGGCACTGTATTTCCAAGTTCCATTTCCACTGTTTCAAGAACATACATACAGTTGTTATTAATGCAAAATTAAAAAAAAAAAAAAATCCCGTTGGGAATTCAGAAGAGGATGAGGAAAAATTTTGTCACTGAATTTAGTTGTGATAAGGGGAGAAAATTCTTCCTGCTAACAGTACAGGTGGTGTGAAGTAAGCTGGTGTCACGGGTTGAGGCTGAGCCGGCCACTAACGAATGACAGACGCTCTCTACTAACCCCTCTCCCCTCCCAAAAGGGAAAAGGAGAGAGAACAAGGGAGAGAGACTTTACGGTTTGGAAAAGAAAACTAAAACAGCTTTAATGGAACAATAACAATAAAAGAAAAGATAATAATAAGAATAAGGGAAAAAATGAAATACATACAGTATGTACAAATATATACAGAACCAATACCGAACCCAGCTCCCCCCACCCTGATGACAATACGTCACCACCACACCGCAGGGCTGGCACTGGGGCAGTCCCAGGCTGGACTGGGCAGCAGACAGGGTGTGGGATACAGGAGCTGGACTCTAGGCCCTGGATTCAGGGATGCACGGATCAGTCCTCCTCAGGTGTCGGCCATCGAAGAAGAGCGGAAGAGACGAAGAGAGCGAGACCCTCGTGATCTCTCAGCTTTACCCTGAATATGACGTCCATGGGATGGAACACTCTGTGGGTCAGGTTTGGGTCACCTGTCCGGTTCGCTCCTCCCTGTAGGTGCGACCCTTTTCACTCCTGGCACCCCAACACGCAGTACAAGATTCAGCAGTGACCTTGGTCGCCATAAGAACAAGTCTAAGCCAGGGCCTCTCTGCATCCCATTCCTTGGTACGAACTATAAACCCCAGGCCTTATCGCTGCTGGGAGCAGTCACTGTCTGGAAAAACAGGCTGCTGTCTCAGAAAGTGCCGTTAGTTAGAGGGGACTTAACTGAAAAGTTAAAGCACTAAAACAGAATTAGTTCTGATTTAGCCCAAACCAGGACAGCTGGCAGCATTCATCACCTGCTTGGGACACAGGGCAGGCAAGTCATTTGCCTGAGACTGTTTCCTTGAGGCTAATGGTAAAGGCTCAGAGAAGCAGGTGCAGAGGGCGGCGTGCCTGAGGTCGATGGGAGTCTTGCTGCCACGCACGCCGCGTGCTCGAGCAGCGCGTCGGTTGGGCAAAGGGAGCGCTTTGTTCTGTGCTTGCAGATTCCAGACACTTCAAGGAAAGAAATGATAGACTTGAATGCCCTTCTCTTCAGTCAGCCGATAAAGTAACTTTAATTTGTTTTGGCAGCTAAGGGAAAATACTTTATTTTCAACGAAATGAGTTGCATATGGGATATGCTTTGTATCACAACTGTTCCCCTTGCGATAACAGTTGTTACGCTCAATGGTTGGTTATTTAGATGAAGTAGAAGTAGTGTGCTAACAGATGTGTTAAAGCATAGTGCTGCTAATTTGATTAAAGTTATTACTCTTAACTTACAACTTTAAAACTCAATCTTCTCGGAGCGTCTTACCCGAAACCTGAGGGAGATGCAATCCATTAATTATTACTGCATTAATTCTGCTTTAAAGTGAGACAGGTTTAGTTTTGGTTTTGTGGGGGTGTTTTTGAGAGAGGCTGGGGAGGTGACATGGCGCTTGTTGGCCTTGTTGTGGTTCTTGGCAACAATATAAAGCCAAGGGAGAGAGATACTTCACGGAATGAGGAATCTCAGATTTCGTCACGCGTTCAAAAGCATGGTTACCAAACTCTGATCTTAGTGGTTCCTGCTTGAAGGTAGAAAGCAGACCTGGATTTGAGGGCTCTAATTGTAGACTGGAGTCAAAAGTTGATAGCGTTTCTATGTGACTCAAGGGAACGTTACCAAAACCCTTTGCACAGAGCGTCTCCCCACCGGTGACACGTTAGTGCTCCAAGTGAAAAGACTTAACTAAGAAACTTCAGAGAGGGTATGGCAGACAGTGGCCTCCCTGTGGTGAGGGAGGGAAGTAGTTGTCCTGGTTTGGGCTGAATCAGAACTAATTCTGTTTTAGTGCTTTAACTTTTCAGTTAAGTCCCCTCTAACTAACGGCACTTTCTGAGACAGCAGCCTGTTTTTCCAGACAGTGACTGCTCCCAGCAGCGATAAGGCCTGGGGTTTATAGTCCGTACCAAGGAATGGGATGCAGAGAAGCCCTGGCTTAGACTTGTTCTTATGGCGACCAAGGTCACTGCTAAATCTTGTGCTCCGTGTTGGGGTGCCGGGAGTGAAAAGGGTCGCACCTACAGGGAGGAGCGAACCGGACAGGTGACCCAAACCTGACCCACAGAGTGTTCCATCCCATGGACGTCATATTCAGGGTAAAGCTGAGAGATCACGAGGGTCTCGCTCTCTTCGTCTCTTCCTCTCTTCTTCGATGGCCGACACCTGAGGAGGACTGATCCGTGCATCCCTGAATCCAGTGCCTGAGTCCAGCTCCTGTATCCCATCCCTGTCTGCTGCCCTGTCCAGCCTGGGACTGCCCCAGTGCCAGCCCTGCGGTGTGGTGGTGACGTATTGTCATCAGGGTGGGGGGGAGCTGGGTTCGGTATTGGTTCTGTATATATTTGTACATATTGTATATATTTCATTTTTTCCCTTATTCTTATTATTTATCTTTTCTTTTATTGTTATTGTTCCATTAAAGCTGTTTTAGTTTTCTTTTCCAAACCGTAAAGTCTCTCTCCCTTGTTCTCTCTCCTTTTCCCTTTTGGGAGGGGAGAGGGGTTAGTAGAGAGCGTCTGTCATTCGTTAGTGGCCGGCCCAGCCTCAACCCGTGACAGTAGTTAACAGTGTGTCAGAGGCATCTTTGGTCATATGAAGCTCTAAATCAGTTTTCTTGAACTGCTTTTGAATTTTCCTAACTGGTTTATGGGCCTTTCTGACACAGTCTGAGCTATGATGATCCCCCTCAAAAACCAAAACGGAAATAGCCTCCCCAGGCCCAAAATCTTTAAAACTTGGTGATGTGTTGAGCTCTAACCGGAATGTATTTCTATTACTTTCAATGTGATTTCCTCACAAACTGTGAATCAAATACTGCATTGGTGGAAATCGTTGGCCAAGTGCATGGAAGTAATTCAATCACTTGCCTTTTGACAACAATAAACACTTCAGTATGTGCAGGAAAGTTTTTTGGTTTGTTTTTTTTATTCCCCTGAGTTTATTCAGCAATCTCAGTTTGTTGGAAGTTGAAAAAAGGAGGAATCTTACTGTTCTTCTGCAGTCTAAGAATAAAAGAAATTCAGAGATGGATTTGGTTGCTTCTATTCACCATCTCCTTTGGTTCTTTAGAATTAATAGCTGTTATCTTCTGATTGCGAAATGCGTTGTATGCCTGAAACTTCAGTTTTAACTCAGAATATGTCTTGATGCTTTTATTTTTCTGAACTATGGCACATTTTAGTGTTAATAAATAATTTTGCTGTTGTGGTCACTTAAAACTGAATTTTAATTTTCCTCCAAATGGAACTTAAAGCAATTAACTTCAGCAAAACGGATATACCATTGCATTATGTCGTGATAGAGTGTAAATCTGTATGCGTTTGTCGCTCTGTACAGTTGCTCAGAGTTTGTAGATTAAGAAATCTTTTGGTTGGTAAAGCATACCAGATTCTTGGAAATGTTGCAATGGAGAAATGATTATCGATGAAGGTGGACTGTAATTTCTCTAGAGAAATAACTGAAGTACAAATGCAGGCAAATAGTAAATTAATTTTAAGTTGAGGGCTTCCGCTAGTAAAGTTAATTTATAATTAAAATAATGGAGTTAAATCAGGCTCCTGTGCCATGCCTGTAGCTAATATGGAATCTAAAAGAAAAAGTTTTAGATAAATTGCATGCCAACACTTAACTTTATAGTCCTTTGCAGTAGGCAGTGTTGGACTTGTGTCCTAAAATACTCTAATACTGAGAAAAGAATGATGAAATGCAGAAGAGTTTTTTGCTCAGATTTGGTTTTCAAAGTACAGGTATTTAGGTCTAAACTTCTAGAAGTGATTTTTATTTTTTAAAAATTGAGTGGCTGCCTCCATGGAAGCAATTTGGCCTTTGAAACCTACTGTATGTTGGCAGGTTATGTGAATTCCTCCGTGCAGATGTTTAAAACAGAGGCCCTTTTATCTTCTGATACAATTTATTTAATACACTGTGAGAAATGCTTCACTGAACAAAATCAGAATAAGCTTTTCATTTGACTAACAGTTACTTGTCTGAGCGAAGCCCAGGGTGGATAGTTTTATGATCTGTGGATCTAGAGAGACTTGTTCTTGATTAGGTAAAGCTGAACGCCAGGGTTCCGTTGTGAACTGTAGCAGAAGGAAACTTGCTGTCTTGATGATGCTTGGGAAGAGTAATTTTTCTTGATGACTGTTTTGAGCAGGAAGTTAAGGTGGTAAAGTTAGAAACGTTATTTCTTTTTCGACTCAGGTTGCAAATACCTAGTGTGGGGAGGGAGAAGGGATTAAGGTAAATTGTCTGTGCACTCCGAGTGACAGAGATGTTCAGCTCTGACAACAAGAATACCCGGGCTTCCTTGTCTGTGTGTTGCTCACCGTGGGCTTTCCCGTTTTCTCCCCAATTTATCTCCCCTCTTTTTCTTTTTTTCCTCTTTCACGCAGATCTGGGTGAGGAAAACCAGTGACAGCACAAAGATGAGGATCTATCTGGGACAGCTGCAGCGAGGTGTTTTTGTGATCCGCCGACGATCAGCTGCGTGACTGTACGCTCTTCCTTGGGTTTGGGTTTTGCTTTGGTTTTTTTTTAAACTGAGAGACAAACCTCTAAGGAGGAATGGCAGTCTGTTCGCTCAGCGGCAGAGAACACTGTCCTGACCTCTTACGAGACAGTTTGTGGCTGGCCACATAATCCCAGTAGTCCTTAAATCTGTAGTGATACCCAAGCACTGCCCTGGACTGTTTCTGGATTTTTGCATCAAGCTTCTTTATGCTTTCTTTACCTTTCGGGTGACTATTTAAGAAGACTGTGCATCCCACTTTTTTCATCGTTGCTCCGCGGTGCATAGATGGGACTTGTCTGTTGAAAACAACGTGACATTTGTGTTTTGCATCAGGCCAATGGAAGAAGCTTTGCGTGTCGAGGCCTTTGTTTGTTCGTTCTTTTTGGTTTTGTTTTCCTGCAAGGCTCGGGATGTTGGGCAAAAGGAGGTTGACCTTGCCAGCTTTCAGCTGCAGCTGAGATGCGTCTGTAATACCTGGTGTATGTCGTCAGCTTTATTGGGTGAACTGTTTAAAGACTTGAGCACTGAGGCTTTTTTTTGGGGAAGGTGTGAACAGCTTAGAAACTGCTGAAGATCCAGCTGATTTTAATGTAGTTAAGCAGTCCCATGTGGTTAATCAGAAGCTTCTGTTTCTCTTCACATTAAAAAACCCTTCAATGAACTAGCAAAGGGTGTATCTGTTTGCTGAAGTCGTTTCCTGAACTAGGTGGATGAGTGTAAACCAAAGGATTGATTAGCTGGACTTTGAACTATATGTACGAGTGTAACCACTCATACATGTAGAGGCATGAAAGGTAAATTCCACTTTCTTTACTGATGCTTGGAGTGACAGGTCATGCTGGAATCCTGCTGACAGAAGATCCTGCATCTGTTCTGTCTTCTAGAGTAGGAAGCAGCAGTGACATGCTTTTAGTGTACAGCTGGAACCTTCATCCCCTAAAATGTCATGTAAAAATTCCCCTTCGAAGGGCGTTTTAATTCCTGCATATAACCACTGGGTTTTCACACGTGCCCTCCAGTAGCACAAGTGAAAATGCTCCAGTGGTGATATTAATATACTCCCTTCCAAGATGTTTAAAGATTGACTCTGGCATTCCTCTATTATTCCTAGTCTTCTGCTGACGGCTGAAACCACCAGTGTCGTGTGTGACTGCGCTGGCGTGAGCTGCACGGTGCACGGGCAGCGCTGTCAGATCTTTGCCTTCTGTGCAAAAGAACTTTGTGCTCGTTTTGATTACTGGACAAAACGTTGTAATTTCTGCCTTTATCAATATCTGTCACTTCGAGGCATCTTTTGGTTTTGCTTTTGAACTGCCGCCGTGTTCAGCATCAGTCTAGCCTTTCTTTCCTAGCTGGATAAATGGAGTGTTTTAAATGACTGTTTCCATTTCTTTTACTTACTGCAGTTGGGTGGCAGTCACATCCCAGTAACTGCCGATGTACGTATGTGGATCTGGAGCACAGTGTTATGGCTGAGCTTCTGCTGTGTTGCCTTTGTGGGTGAGACATCTTACCTATTTTTACTGTGTTTAGAGTTTCAGCTGGAGCTGTGGCGAGGAAAGGAGAGGGTGTCTGTTTCCCACCCCTTGAAAACTTGCTGTCTTTGCTGCAGCATTAGTCAGGTGGAAAGCAGCAGGCTGTATTTTGTCAAGTTAACAGCATACTGAATGTAACTTAGCATTCTCTGCACGTGTGACAGGTTTTTAATAAGGTGATGATGTACCAAACAGGATTTGTCACTGAGCCTTGAAACGAACATCATAGTTCTTATAATAAAAAGTGCTAAATAAATAGCAGGATTTATTTCCTACCGATACTGTTTTATCAATGTATATATTGTGGAAATAGCTGGGAACCTTGGTTCCATTTTGGGGAGATATCCTGCCACTGTGCTAACAGCAGGTGATCTCTGCTGCTGTAGCGTTATCTATTTTGGGGTAACTTTAAAGGTATTGGTGGAAGAGTGGAAGTGCAGCAGCTGGTTTAGAGCCAGGCGTGGTATAGGTGCACGTTGTGCAAGCTTAATTCTGTAGCCTTGACACCATCTCTTAATCTGAACGAACAACATCTACTCACCATCCCTGTTCCTTGGCAGAAGAGGGGAAAGAATAGCCAAAAAGCCTGCCTTTCCGTCAGCTGTGGTCTTACATGGCAGGTGTTGGGGTGGGATGCACTTGTCTAGTTCACACCCTAATCAGAATTTGGGGGAGCCTTTTGGAAGGGAATACCTCTGGGACTTGCTCCATTTCCCTCTTCTGTAACCCCCCTGTGGACACTCAACTGTGGAGAAAATTAGTTGTGTGTCGTGGCAGATAGTCAAGGAGCGTAGCCTTGGACTTGCAAGTCGTAGTGGTGAAAAACAAACTAAGAAAGAATGAGGACAGGGAGCAGTCAGGGTGGGAAGGAAGAAATTTAAGTGTGCTGTTGTGTTGGCTGGGGAGAAGGGTTACATAAACTGACACTGATTCAGGGCAGTGCTTCAGCATCAAAGTTGTCAAACCTTGGTCTCGGACTCATACTCTGCTCTTTCACTCCCCAGGAAGGATGTATGAGTTCTGTACAGCTTCCTTCTGTCGCAGTTCCTTGCCTGCTGCCAGGTTCCTCAGTGCCCCTGGATCAACCTTTGTAACTTCTGCTTTTGACAGACCTGAGCGTGGGCTCGTAGCCCTCTTTGCTCAAATTCAACTACTGCGCTGAAGTGCTTTGTTTTAAGGCTATTTCACCCTTAGTTTCTTAATGAAATGGAAGTCTTTCTTGCCTTAGTTGATCATCATAAAAAAAAAAAAATGTAGATCTGTATCCTCTAACAAAGTACATGAATATTGTATCCTGTTTTTTTCAGGCAGGCTGTTCTGTGATGGCCTGTGCCATTTACAAGGCTGGAAATGATAAAAATGCAGTGCCTTATTGTGCAGTCAGGGAAGCAGTACATTTTTTTAATCCTAGGAGGATACTCAAAATGTGTTGTGGCGAGGATGAGGCATGTGGAGATCAAGAGTATAGACATCAGCTGTAGAAATGAAGATTCCCTGCCACTGGTTGGAAAAATAGAGACAAGTTACTCAAGGAGATGCACAAGGTCTTGCTTAAATTCTAAGGGAAAATTGGCTTTTCTGTCTGCTGTTTGCCTGTCTAACATCCGTCTTCTGAAGAATTCAAGCCCTCAGTGAACAGAAATGGCTTTGCTACAGGTATGAAAAGATTTAATCCCCGTGAACAGCGTTTAAAGTAAATTTAAAAATGGTTTTAACTCCCAGTTATAGTAATTTTAAAGAAAGGTGAACCTTCTGCCAAAAATAGACTTTTATTGAGGGTTAAACTGTAGTTGGCTGTTGACTCATATTAAATGGGTTTTTTTTCAGTGCCTTGAGAAATGGACTGTGATGTTGATCAAGTTCAAAATAAAAAAGATTCTTCCCCTGCCCCAGCCATTAGATGTTCAAATGGACGGGAAGACAGATCAGTGAACCAGCTTCCAGTGGCTTTTTGACATCCTACTTGCTGAAAGGTTTCAAAAGAGGCTTTTTCATAGGATGAATGCTAATAAAAGAAATTGTCTCTTTTGGCCTATGTGCTTTGTCTGGAATTTTGTAAAGAGACAGAGTGATTTAGCAACGGAAGTCTTGATTATTTGTAATTTTTCATACATTTCTGGGCCACTTACGAAAATAAAGCCTAAAAGAGCAAGAAATTGCCGTGACCCTTGTAAATAACGGAGGTCCTTCCTCTTTCAGAAAAAGAAAAATTAAAACACCTTTTGAGTTCTTGTTCCACAGAAGGAAATGGCAAATGCTAAATGGGTGTTTAAGGTTTGCTGGTTTAATTTGCCCAATTCTGAAACTAAAAATTTAATCTATTTTAAAGTATTTAGAAAATGAAAGACTGAATATTTCCATTTTTCTGTGATTTATTGAAAAACCCCTTGTGGCTGGAACTTCACATTTCATTTGGTTAAAGATTTACACTGTTTTAATATTATGTTGAGTTTGGGAAACACGTTTAACATTTAACATCAGCTCAAATGTGGGATGCCGAAGTATCCTGTAATACGTGACCTACCTATCTCTTTACAGCGGAGTCAGTGCTGGTATCTGGATTCCTCCTTTTTACGCATGCATGCTTTTCTCTAAAATATTCTTGATTTCGGTTTAGTTAATAAATGTGTGTGAAGAACTGTTTGGGTTTATATTACTTCACCGAGAGCCAAAAAAACCCTCAAAAGGTGTTGGGTTTTTTTCCCTCTGATCAGATGTTTAGAAATAGGCGGAGGGAAGAGCAGCTCAGAGGAACCTTGTACCCTGGGACCACAGTGTAACATTTAGGTGACAAAAGACATAAATGGAGAATATTTTCAGTGGGTTATATATAGGCAGGATGGGTGTCTAAACTTCCTGCATGTAGATGAGACTCTGAACAGCAACACAAGAAGAGTTACTTAAGCCTTTGGTTCTAAAAAAGCACTGCTTTGAGCAAAGCCGATCACTTTTCTTGGAGCCAGGAGGTCTAACCCCCTAGAAGCAGCTACTGATTTATTTGATCAGTCTCAAATTTGAAACCTATCAGTTGTCCCCTATGCCGAAGGTAGCGTTGTCATTTTGCATTTAGTTCTAATTTGCATCAACGTGTTCTGCCCCAAATCTTGAGAGGAAAAAAAATCAGAAAGTGATGAAACACACGTTTTTCATTTCACTTTATTAATGTTCCTTAGTTTTTTTAATTGAGTTAGGATTGTTTTGACAGTGATGACTGCCTGCAGTCTCTGCTAGTTTAATGGCTATCTCAGTTAATGAAAGCTAATGGTCTTTAATGAAAATAAATACAAATGCAAATGAAGGTTAGAATCGGTGTCTTAAATCAAGGTTCCTGCTTGATGGTTTATCTCCTGTTTGGAATCTGTGACTGAAAGGTGTCAAAGTGAACAGATTGGTTGCACTGACGGAGCATGGGTGAGTGGTTGGCTCAGGACACACGGATGTAGCTCTGTGTCTGCTTGCCTCGTATAATTAAAAGGTAGGTGGAGTTGGTTTGGGTTTTTTCAGGGAAGTAGTGGATGTCTGACAAATGATTGATTTCTGTTGAAACAAGTAGTTGAAGGTAGCTGCTGACCATGTCAGAATACTGAAGAATTATTCATTATGCGGCAGAAATACCATTTTGTCCTTGAACTACATTTTAGTGTGTAGTAAGTCACGTGAATATTTTTTTCTGATATGATTAGGAAACAACGTTCCAAACCCCGTACGTCATGAGGCATTGAGTAATGGGGAAAACTCTGAATACTAGTGATGCTAAATCCTGTAATATAGTTGCACAAAAGCAGTATAAACACAGGGGGCAAATATTCTGGTCAGGATTTCTGTGGTATTAAAAAGAAAACTCCTCCATTGAAATTGGAAATTACTAAACCCCTTTGTTTAAGACTGTCCTGAAGACCATAAGACGTGGCAGAGGAGTTTCACATGTAACTTGGGACCCTCTTTAACAGCACTAGAGTATTGACTAGGTCTCGTTTTGTACCAGTATGAGGTTTTGCAGTTCAGGAAAGAGAAATAACGTGGTGAAGCTGGCAGGATAGTTACTGGCCCTGGCTCAGTCTATTGGTCTTGTTCTCCCCTAAGAGAGTTCAAAACTATTGATTGGTTTCCTCTTTCATTGAAATGACTATTTTGAGGAGCCCTTTGAAAGTCTGGGTGAAATAGAGAAATAAAGTGGTTGTCCCCTGGTCTCTGCATGAAGATGGAAAAACACGATCCCAAGGAAGGGACAACTGGCCAGCGGTCCGATGAGCGGCTCTGCCACAGCAGGACTTTGCTTGCTGAGGATGTCATCCAAGGAGATACTTGCTTGTCCTTTCCAGGCGCTGTGAAGATGAGTATTTAGCAGATAATTCTGGGATGCAAAGCTGCAGTGTTGGTGCTGTCCTCCCTGGACCGCTGCTGTGGTGTGTCTGGGCAAGGGGGATGCAGCTTGTGGGGAGACCGGTTGCGAAACTGTTCTTGGAGGGGTGGCTGGGATTAGCGTCGTGAGGAGGTCCTGGAGCATTTAGCAAGGTTTGGCACCTCTGCTGTGAGGCTGACTTTGTCAGAGAAGTCTGAGGGTTTAATTTGTTCTGATGTACTTGGGGAGCTGTAGGGAGCGTGAAAGATGCAGCAGCACTTGTTCTGGATGGCTTGTCGCGGTGTCTGCTTGTCGCTGCCCTCTGCTACCCGAGTACTAAAGACCTTGGGGAACATCTCAATAGACTGGCCTCGTAATGGATGTGAACAGCCTTAAGTACTGGCTGTAGCCTTCACCAGGCATGCCAGCTCCTGTTTACCATGTGGTGTAACTGAGGGTATTAATCTGCAAAGCTTCCGAGCAGAGGGGCTTTTCCACTTCCATCAGAGCGCCTGACGGGTATTCCATCTCGATTATGCCTCAGCTCTTTGTTGTATCTGTCATGTTCCTGGGTTGAATGACAGAGCCGTAAGGTGCCTCTGCTGGGTGCGTTTCCTACCTGTGCAGTGGGGAGCGAGTTAATGGGTGCAGCCAGTCAGGGGCACAAGCCCAGAAGTGGCAGTTGACGTCTCCCTTTTTCAGCCAACCGACTGTGCCTTGTCACAACACCCTGTTTCATTGTTGTTGCATATTCACTTAAATTCTCGGGCGTTGCTACATTTCTTTTTTTTTTTTTTTAAAAAATAATTGTTAATAGTGAGCATTTTCACTCCTCCTGGATCTTTTTATTGACAAATGCCTTGTTGAATCCATGCAGTGTCTCAAATGAAGAAGAGTGTGGCATGTGGCCAGGCAGATGCCGTGCCCTTGGTTTATCCCTGGGGACTGCAGGGTGCGATGCCTCTGACCAAGGAGGTCTCCTGGTCCTGCGTCTTTTGGGACATTGTTACCAAGGAAGCTGGAAATGCTTTGGCATGGTGTCAGCGCTGCTCCTGTGCTATTAACTGGTGTAACGAGCCTCTCAAATTGTTTTGGGGAAGACCTCAGTCTCCTGCATGACCTTATTGTCCCTGTTTGCTGTCTCGTTATGTATCTAGTCTGACAGAACAGCGCTGGCGCTGGAAGGGAGCAGCCTGCTGTGAGCACTGGCGCTGTGGTCTTTGCCTTCCTGAGGGGAAAGCAGAAGGCTGCAGCTTGCCCGCGTGGTGCCTGCGCGCAACAGTGGGCGTTCTGGAGGCAGAGGCTCCTTGGGCCCCGTGACAGCATGGGGGCGAGTAACCACAAAGCTGTTTGCATTACTGGAAAGGGTTTCCTTTGCTCAATCACAGAGTGGTTTGGGCTGGAAGGGACCTTAAAGACCGTCTAGTTCCAACCCACTTGCCGTGGGCAGAGACATCTTCTACTAGACCAGGTTGCTCCCAGCCCCGTCCAGCCTGGCCTTGAGCCCTGCCAGGGAGGGGGCAGCCCCAGCTTCTCTGAGCAACCTGTGCCAGTGCCTCACCACCCTCACAGGGAAGAATTTCTTCCTAACAGCTAATCTAAACCTGCCCTCTTTCGGTTTAAAGCCATTACCCTTTGTCCTGTCGCTACACTCCCTGATAAAAAGAGTCCCTCCCCACCTTTCCTGCAGGCTCCCTTTCAGCACTGAAGGCCACTCTAAGGTCTCCCCAGAGCCTTCTCTTCTCCAGGCTGAACAACCCCAACTCTCTCAGCCTGGCTTCATAGGAGAGGCGCTCCAGCCCCCCGGATTATCTTCAGAACCCTCCTTTGGACCTGCTCCAACAGGTCCATGTGTTCCCTACACTGGTGTCCCCAGAGCTGGATGCAGCCCTGCAGGTGGGGTCTCAGCAGAGCAGAGTAGAGGGGGAGAATCCCCTCCCTCGACCTGCTGCCCACGCTGCTCTGGGTGCAGCCCAAGACACTTTCTGGGCTGCGGGTGCACGTTGCCGGGTCACGTTGAGCTTCTCGTCTACCAACACCCCCAAGTCCTTCTCCGCAGGGCTGCTCCGAATCCATTCCTCGCCCTCGTCTGTGCTTGGGATTGCCCCGACCCAGGGGCAGGACCTTGTGCTTGCCCTTGTGGAACTCCATGAGGTTTCTTGGGCCCACCTCCATCAGTCAATGGAGTTGAGTAGTGCCCAGATCCTGCGTTCTCCCACAAGTCCGTCGATCTGCACCTCGCTCAGGTGCCTGTTTGATCTCCTCACCCCGTGTACTTTGCTTGCTGTGCTGCCATCCACTCTCATTTCCAATTTCACACTGACATGCTCTTGACGTATTTATAAATGAACTCCCTTATGTCAATCCACTTAAAAGCCACCAAATAGGTTTTGGAGAAATATTTTTCTCTGTCTTCTGTTGCTGTGGCGATCTTGACTGCTGCTGAGCAGATTGGGTGGGAGAAGCCAGCGTCGGTGCAAGAGCATCCTGCTTTCCCACATGGTCAGTGCTGTGAAGGGCATCCAGTGCCTGCCGCTGCCTGTCTTGGCAGCGATTTTACCCCTGTAGTGGTTTTGATACGCAAATCTCAAAGGTTTCTACGGAGAGTAAATGAAGAACACACTTGATTACTCGAGGGGGCTGGGGCATAGGAGTGCAATAACGTGCCAAAGACTGAGAGCTGTGTTTGTTATTCAGCTAGAAATGCCCTTCTCCTTCCTTAGTTTATACTCCGGACTTTGGGGCAACTTAGTCTTCCTTAAGGTTTTGCTCTAGGGTTTCAGCTACGTCAGAACTTTACCTACACCTCTCAGCACATAATCTGTTCTTCAGCATTACCCTCTTGTCTCTTCTCCATCCAGCTGGACAGGCTAAGGCTGAGTCCAGAGCAGGTGACCAGATGATTTCTAGGTGATGAGTTAATGCTAGTCGGCTACATTTGGTAGTTGACTGTGAGAAGCTGGTTGCAAATCCTAAGTAAAAATGTGTTAGCATAAACCGTTGGAAGAGAGCGTGTTTTCCTTTGCAGTAGGTGGAGAACATGGGGATGGTCTGTTAATCAGATCTGTCAGTGATCAGCTGACAGATGGCAACTCGCTGGGGATAATTAATCATTTGCTCGTGCAGGATGTTGCGTGCGGAACGGTGGTGTCTGTAAAGATTCTAGGAGAAGGGTTTTGTGTTAGGCAGCTTAGAGAGGACCTGAGCCCCTTGGAAAGGAGGATCTCTCCCTCCAAGTTGGAGCTTACTAGCTGGAGACAATTAAGTCCGCCTTGCTGGGGATCACGAGCTTTCTGCCTACTACCTATGGCTTTCCCAGGGCATCACGGAGCTAAAAGCTTGCAAAAGGAAGAAAAGCTGGCCAACGTCTGTGGGCTTCGATCTGCTGTGAAGGCTTTCTGCCCCCAGCTTGGGGAGAGGGAGGATGTACTAAAAACCAAACAAAACACACCCAAAAAAAACCCCCCAAAAAACCCCCAACAACAAACCTAACACTTGTAGGTCCGGTCTATCAGGAGCATTGATGTAAGAAGTCAGTCCCTCAACCGAATTCTCTCCTTAGGAAAGAATAAGCTGCTGTGAGTGAGCGGCAGCAGACTGATGTGACTCCGATGGCCGGTGTCACCGAGGAGCCGAGCATCCTCTCCAGGTCTGCGCTGCCTGCAGGGCTGTCTGCTGTTTTGAGAGAGGACATGGCAGAGGTGGTGTCTGCAGACAGCGCTCGCTCTCCTGGCACACCTCAAGCTTTGGGTAGGAGGGTAGAGGTAGAACAACCTCTGTGTCTTTTCTGTGATGCTTTTCTCGCTTTATGTTCTCAAAATCCTCCTTTCCAAAGTCAGCTGTCTCAGTGGGGAGGGTGTAGAACAAGTAGATGTGGTGCTGACAGGATGAGGCTGATCGAGGAGTGGAAGCCCCTCCCTTCCTCTAGACTTTGAGGGCTTCGTGTGCGGTTTAAAGTGGGGGGAGAAAAGGCATCTGTACCAAGGATTTGTCAGGCTGCTTCCTGGCAGGTAGGTTGGTTTTATTGAGTGGCTTGACATGCAGTTCTATGCAGTGTGCAGATAATTGTCTAATGTTTACTTGGAGAGATTTTCTAGCCATCCTAAAAATTAAACTTTGTGTAATGGTGCGTTTCCTCAGGGAAAATAAGTGTGGAAGTGCTGTCAAAATGCCAGGCTTGTCTGGAGCACGAGTCCTGCAGGAGACAAGTGGCATTAACGTGTCTGAGGATGTTTCATTTAGAAGTAATGAAGTCCTCAGCCTTTTGGGGCCTCGTTAATTGAACTGAAGAGGTACAAAGCCCGGAAGGGAGATGGTGTTCACACCTGGAAAGGCAGAGACACTGGTGGAGGGAGAGGGTCAGCAGAGATCATTTCTACTCTAAAGTGACATCAGAAGGATGTGAAGAGTTGTTCTGAGATTACATTCCTTTACCTGAATCATTTTAGGGAAGACAGTTTTATATGGTAAGACTAGGTGGTTTGCTTCTAGGTGAGAAAGAAGCTTGAGTCTGGGCTTTAAATTGAAAGGTGTTCAGGGAAAGCAACACAACCGTCTTCTGCTCTGTGAGTCACCATGCAGGTTTTACAGGACCACAGAAATGAATAATGAAAAAAAAAAAAATGTCAGGAGACTTGCAGCTTCCAAATTGGTAAGGCTGCAAGTCAGCACGCTGTCTCTCCTCTCTGAGAAAAACTTGCTGAGAAAATGCCTCCTTGCAGAACCAGAAGCTGTGGCGCCTTCGCACCATGCATGTTTTCCTTAGAGACAGCTTCTTCCTTTGCCTCCTCCCTGGCAGCGCTCAAGGCCAGGTTGGATGGGGCTGTGAGCAACCTGGTCTGGTGGAAGGTGTCCCTGCCCATGGCCGGGGGTTGGAATTGGATGGTCTTTAAGGTCACTTCCAACCCAAACCATTCTACGATTCTATGATGGGATATTTGAATGGAGAGATGTTTTCTGTGTGTGCTAGGCGTGGAGTTCCTCTTGATAACTTCATTTTGGTATTAAAATAATTTTCTAAATAATGCTGTTTCTCTTCTGAGGGCTTCCAAGCTTTTACAACAGTGGAGTAGTTACTCCATTTCTGAGGAAACTGAGGCAGGGTACTGCGGTTGCTGCAGCCTGCGCTCGGCGCCGCTGGCAGCAGCTTGCTGCTTGCCCCAACTTTCCAATAAGCAAATAAAACTACATCTGTTCATCGCCCTTCCTTCGCAAAATCCACTTACTTCAGAAACGCCGACGCAGAGTTGTGTGACACCAGGCCGGGAGGGCGAGTCGATGTTGCTCACTTGACGTTTGGCCTTGTAAATACAGACTGCTTGCTGGAGACCTGTTGATGTCGGGGTCAGTATAAACAGTGTTTAGAGTTTGCTTTTTCAGGGGGAGCGTTCTGTTGTAGGGATTTTTTTATTTTTTTGGTTTTTTTTGGCCTTAGACCCCTTCTCTTCCGCCACAAGCTTAACAAGATCCTTTGTCATACTCTGGGGAAGCTTTCAAACTCACCGCTGTCGTTTTGAATTGGCTTTAAATAAAAGGTGGTGTGCTGCTGAAGTGCCCTGCCCAAGGGCTCTAGAGCACTCCACACAGCAATCCAAACAGCCAGCAGACAAAGCCATTAAATGTGAAGCGCCCATGCGTGATTACCTGGCAGAAAGCTGCAGGAGAGTGTTTGCAGCCGAGTCCCACAGGAACAGGCTTTGTCTGAAAAACCACCCTCAGCAGGTGATAGCTCTGGAAAAAGTCAAGGTAGGTCTTGTTGATTCGTGGGCTGAGGCATTGTCTCCATGCATGGTGGATCTGAGCCACTTGAATTTCTAGCTTGTGTGACTAATGGCCTTGGTGTCTTATACCCTGAAAGCAGATAGATAGCCTCCAGAAGCCGGGTCTAATTTCTTCACTTACATTTGCAGAGTGAAACCCCATAAGTGTAACTCCTGTACTGCCTCTAAGCTCCTCCACCTCCTGGCATCTCTTCAATTCTGAACACATAGTTTAATTTTTACCTCTTAGTACCACACCAGCTGGAACAGCTTCTTCCAGGGTGGGGAGTCTTGCGTGCATGCTTTATCGAGTGAGGAGAGTGCTTGGAGAGGAATGTGCAGTTCCCTCCTGTGGCTTAGAAGGCTATATCTATATTTTTAGGGGTGTTTTTTTTTTTCTTTCCCCATCTTATTGAGGTAGGAAGGGAAGATTATGGCACTTGATGATTTAATCAACATAATCTCCAGATAAAACATGCTTATGTTATACTACTGGGAGATATTAATTTATGCTGGCTTGCTTCTCCGAAGGTAAATTAAATCATTAGTTTTAAGACTGGATTAGGTGCACACGTCCCCTGCCTCTTAAAAAGGCAGTTCAGTAGTTCTTAAAAGCTTCTTGGCTTGGCATTTCTTGGGAGTCATCAAGTCCTTTCGGTGCAGGTGACATGAAAAGTGGAACCATGTTGCAATGCTTAAAGATGCAGCCACCAGCTCCGTGGTAGCTGCACGCCTCGGTGCTGACACAGGACCCGCTCATGCCTTGTGCATCCTGCTTTACACAAGAGTAGTATCTTACCAGCCCATTAATTCAGCGAGAGGGTTTTGCCCCAGGTCCGGGGAACCAGCAGTTGTTCCTTTTGATCCAACCTGTATCTAGAGCATCTGCTATCCCTCGACAGCGAGCTGAGCTGTTCGGTGTGCGGTGAAGGAGACCTGGCCAGAGCCAAGTGGTTGGTGTCCGCTCCCCTCTCCTCCTGGAGAGAGCGTAAGGATGCCCAGGATGGTGTGCGGACTTGTGCTTGAAAATATGCTTGAGCAGAGCTGTAGCCCAGGTGTCGGGTGATCTTGGGAGTGCTATCAGCACTTCTGAACTCACTGAAAAGTCCCCAGAACGTAGAGGTGAAGCTCTGTGAGGGCCCAACAAAAATTAAAGGTCTTTCCCGAGGTGGGCCGGAGATGTTACAACTCTTTCATACAGGCAGGGAAACTGAGGCACGGTCTGCCTTTCATCGGGGAGGGCAGTAGAAGGGTGTAGGAGTAAAATTTGGATGCCTGAGGCCAGCAGCCCCTCCTGGAGTCACTTGATTTGGAACAGATGGCTGAGCCGAGCCCGTGCGGCTGCTTCTCTGCGCTTTCTCGCCGAAGCGCCCGGTGCAGAGACTCTGGCTCCGAGCGTTGAGGTGCCCTGTCCGCTTGGATGGCCAGAGCTCTGGTGAGGAGCCTGGGCCCTGCTGCTGAGACAGGCGGGAAGGGCTCCTTATGACCCAGGGGGAGGAGAAATGACTGAGTTGCTCACAGCAATTTCGGAGCTATTAAGGATGTGATAATGAGCCGTTGAGTGCATCATTATTTTTTTTTCCCAGCACTTCACTCCCCCACCCCCAGTTCAGCCCGTGCATTAACACTCTCCATCCCAGGAGGACAGCAAACACTCTGCTGGAGCTGTAACTCCATCTGGGCATCAACAGGGCTAGCGCCTGCACAGGTGGAGGGGGTGAGAAGAGCAGGTGCCCTCCCAGAAAGCTGGCTCAGTCTTCCATCAACAGTGAGCAGATGCTCGAGATAGAGGTTTGATCAAAAGAGCAATTGCTGGTCCCCCAGACCCTGGGGTAAAACCTTCTTTCTGAGTTAATGAGCTGCTTAAAATAAGAGGGGTATTGGGTAAAGGAGGAGGCACAAGGTGGAGCTTGCTGCTGCAGGATGCTCTCCAGCCAGCTGTGGGCATCAAGTTATGTGCTTGCGGAGAATCTGGTGTAAGGTGGTCTTGGTGCACCCCAGGGAAGAGCCACTATCCCTGTGCTGTTTCCTATACTTTCCTGGTGCTGGTTTCCTTGGTTCAGTCAGTCCCTTGGTCGGATTCTGCGTGGCCCATCTCTTGGATGATCAAATCTTCCACCGCTTTGCTTTGCCTCTCTGGATGCCTAGGGGGGCCGGGTGCCGCACTGCGGTTCCTGGCTGGTGGTGGCTGTGCTGGGGGCTGCTCCAGCCCAGCAGCGTTGGCTCTGGCACAGCCAGGCTTGCGCTGGTAGAAGCGGGCGGGCAGGCAGGGTTTTCCTACAGGGCAGAGCTGGCTTGCTCCTGGGGTGGAGGGGAAATTCCTGGTCACTCCTATGAGCAGGTTAATATCTCCGTGGAGGTCAGAGCAGGGATGACTCCCCAAGGTTATAAATCACGTGGAGGGTGGGAAAGCAGTGTGCAGAGGCGGCCTGAGGCAGCTTGCTTTCTTGTGTAGCTCTTCCCATTATGCTGCTGGATGGTGGTGCCTGTGCAAAGAGCAAGTCCTCCTTGCTTCCCGATTTCATTTTTCCTGTTTGAATATATAGAGGCGTTTTTCTGCTTGAGTATTTAGAGGCAAGTGTATCTTTCTCTGTATAGTATGTTTGCAGCTTGATTTATTGTGTGATGCTCCAGCGCTGGGATTAAATGTTAATGCAGTTGTGCTGATACAGTCTGCTTTGAACTGGGCAGCTCCTGGGGTTCTGTGGGCATTTGGGGAATAAAATCAGCTGTGTAACGTGGCCCTTTGCCACCCTGTAGGTGTGCCTGTTGGTGCATTCAGGCTCTTCTCCATCCCCGCCTTGCCACAGGCACCCTCAGGAGGCATCCTTGGGGCTGAGCTCTTGACCTTCAACTTGCTGTGCTGGAGGACCCTTCTGTTCCTGTCCGGCTGCATATGTCCATCCAGCTCTTCGTGGGCTTGGTTTTGGGGGCTGTGCGTTTCCCCTGGGTGATGCCCGGGGCGGGGATGCCTCGCAGAAGGCAGGGTTCGCCTCCATGCTGCGAGTTGGGCGGGCAGGTGGCTGTGTTGTCGGGAGAGGAGATGAAAAGATCCTCAGCTGGTATTTGTAGCTTCTGACTGCAGACATCAAGGACCTGTCAGTGGCAGAGCAAAAGGGGAGCAATACTATTTTTGGTTTGATCAGACTGTTTTCCCTCTCCCGGTACTGCAGGCTACAGCGGGTCTTACTAGACGTGAAGTGCTGCCAAACGCTCGCTCGGATTTACCTTTGCCTTGGTGCAGGTTGTTCACGAGGGGGAGAAGTGCTTTTTTTTAATTATAGAGGGAGTGTTTGTCGTCTCTTACGCTGGTAGAGACCTGGGGGCAAAGCTGACACGCAAAATGTATTTTGTCTTGGTTTAATGTTCTTTCAGACTGCTGGCGCCTCTCCTGCATCTCCCTGCCAGTCACCCGAGGCTTGTCCCACAGCTGCGGAGGGTCAGGCAGGTCTGCGTTTGGGAGCGGGGACCTCAGTGTCACAGAGAGGTACCACGAGATCTCCAAACTCTAGTCCTTGGTCTGCACCCTGGAGGAGAGAGCCAGAGCAGGAGGGGAGGGAATCCCTCCCTCCCAGGAGGGCAGGCAAGCTGCAAGCAGCACTGGGAGATGTCAGGTCCTCCAGTTGCCGAACAATTCCCCCTTTCTCCATCCATGCTGCTTCCTAACGTAGACAGAGATCAAATCAAAGACGGCAGGATTGTTTATTGAGGTGTTTGTTTGAAGCTGGACGGACAGGAGTCACGTTTCAAAACTGAGAGAGAGCTTTTTAGCTCTTTTCCTTCCTGCAAAATAGCAACCGCATCGCCGCGTGCCACAGGGATGTCAGGGTGAATCTGTTTCACTGACAACAAGATTGTTCTGTCTAGACGGGGAAGCGCTGCTGAACGGAGTGAGTCTGCAGAATAATTTAAAGCCAAAAGACTTTACAGACACTAAATTTAAAATAAAAACTGGCTTGGCACAGATGATGCTTGATGGATAGCTTGTGTGGGGGTGGGATGGCGGCTGGCTTTAAGACAGAGCTTGATGGTGGTGATTGACAGATGTCACTCAGCGTGACCTGGTGGCTGCTGACCTGTCACCTCTCCCAGACGAGTTCTTCCGCAGGAGTGGGTCCATCACGGCGTCCTGGTGGCCCTGTGGGGCTCCTCTGCAACACTTGGATCTGCCTTGAATGTTGTTGTTCCTCGGCAGCCTGCCCAGCCCTCGCCAGCCCCTCGGTGCCTTGTCCCTGCCTGTGCTGCTGGCGCTGCGGCCACCCCGCTGCCTGACCGCTGCTGAGGGAGGCAGGAGCAGGAGGGGTGGTGTTGGAGGGGCTGTGAGCCTCGCGTTCGCCATCTGCCTGCAGGGGCTGCCAGCCAGGGCTGGCTGAGGCGGAGAGATGTGGCGGTGCGATTGCAGCCCAGCTGGCATAAGGAATTTACTTTCTTCTGGCAGAAAAAGAAAGATGAAATATTAAAAGCATGGCTCAAAGGCCGGATATATATTTTTTTTTTTCCCCTTTCTGACGGGGCTTCTGCTCAGTGCTTCGGTGGTGTTCGGAGACAGCAGCCGGTCAGAGCAGGAGGGATGCCAGCCAGCTGGAGAGAGCAGGGAGTGGGGCTGAAGTAAGGGAGGAACAAGAGGCACATCTGAGGTGGGCTGATCTCTGGGCTCGGGGTGAATGCTGACACTTCAGCTCCACCACAGCCTTCAGGACTTGTGCTTTAGTGTCATTTGGCTCCTGTTCGATGGCAGGAAACAAAAACTCGTTGCTTGCCTCTGTCTCTCTAGAGGAGGGCGGTGCCCCTCTGAAGTTGGAGGACACCTTCATGTTGACCGCTGGCCTTGGATTAGGGAGGATGCAAGACAGGGAGGGAGCAGAGGGCTCCCTCCAGAGCAGTCCTGCTGGCTCCCAGCTGCCATTACTGGCATCCTGGTGTCCCCAAGAGTCCCTGGTGACTTTTTGCAGTGGTGATGGTATGAGGTTTCTCACAGGGCCCAGCTATTCCATTTTCTTCTGCTGAAGAACTGGGGGGCAGGCTGTCAAGGGAGAGAGCTGCTGTCGGGCAGCAAGGCACACCGACAGAGAGACGTGCTGGGTCCTAAACCCAGTAAAATCTGAGGCCTCCTGGGTTGGTGTTTTTTTTTCCCAAGCAGTCACCAGACTGTGTGTGCCTTCTCACAGCAATTCAGCCATCGGGCGGGCAGCAGGAACCGCATCCCAAACGGGTGTTCTTGCAGGGAGCGCAAGAGGAGAAATGACTGTGAGATACAGCACGGAGGGAGAACCAAGGTCTGCGCGTTTGCCAAGCGAGGAGCTGGAGGGAACCAGTTCAGGCTGTTCAAAGCTTTTCCTTCTGTTTCTTCCTTTGACATCTCTTTTCTGCTCTCCCTTTGTGTTAGCGGGTCTGGGCCAGATTTGGAGGTAATGTGGGAAAGGGAAGATGAAAGTTGAGCGTGGCAGGGGGTGGGCTTGGAGCAGACTTAACTTGACGCTTCGACAAGCGCTGTCAGCGAGTGCTGCTTGTTTGCTGATCAAGGATGTGCCCGAACGAAGCGTGCTGGGGAGACAGTCTCTCGCTCGGGCTCACAAAATGAGCAGTGAACTGGAGTTTGACCTCTACTCCAGCTCCTGCCTTGCCTCTTGACCCTTGGCTCACGTGTTGCCTCTGGCAGGACAAGGTGGGGACAGGCAGCAGAAGGGGACCCTGCTGTCCCCCTGCGCCCGCAGCCTTGCCTTCTGCCTTCCCCTGCCTGCCTCCCCGCTGCTGCTGCCGCCTCGTGAAAGACCCTGTGATTAATTACACTGCTCTGAGGCCTCCGAAAATTTATTTAGGGTTTTATGTTTGCTGCTGCTGCTTACACAATGGCAAATCTGCCGTGGCTGCGATCCAAGCAGGTGGCAGCTAATAGGTCAGTAAAGTGAATCGCACCATTAGAGCTGTCGAGCTGGGCTGCCGGGAGCCAGGCAGGTAGAGGGGAAAGCTGTGGAGAAGTCAAGACAGATCTGCTTTAGCAGAAATGCGTCTGGCTATGCTGGCTTGCAGGAAACTGCTCACTTCTCTGATAGCATCCACTGCTTTAGTAGATCAGTTTTTCCACTATAGTTTGTCTAGCTTAAGCTTTGTTCTCCCTGCATCCCGTGCTCTCCTAAAAAAAAAATAGTTTAATAGGACCTTTGGAAGTTATCATTGTGTTTGCCTTGGGGCGCACAGAAAAGCGGGGCTGGGGGAAGGGTCAGCTGAAGGAAATGGAGAGCTTCAAACCACAAAAAAAGCCACCGACCCCCCCACTCCCCGCCCAAATGCTGCAGAAATCAGCCCAAGCTGAAATAGCTAGGAGATTTAGAAACCTCTGCCTCTGAGCAGCTTGCTTCGTGCTGCTGTCGAAGGGTGGGATGGCATGCCTTAAGCGGATAAAACACCGTTGAACCTGCTTTTCAGAAGAAGAGAATGAGGCAGGTGTGACTCCCGCATCCTGCGCAGGGTCTCTGCTCCTGCCTGGAAGGGACCGCACTCGTTTGTGCGTGCTGCTGATCCACATGGAGCGGGAATCTCTTCCTGACGGCCTGGTGCAGAGCTGCCGGCTTTGTACCCCTTCCCAGAGGGAAGGGAAGTGGGAGCTGTGTTTTTGCGTGGCTGTGCCAGCAGGAAAAAAACTCCATCCAGTTTGCTTCGTGGAGTCAGTGACTCGCTCTGAGCCTGCTCTGGGCCGCTGTTGGGCTGGGGCAGCGGCATCACCGGGTGATGCACCACCGATGTGCGAGGGGGTGTGTGTGTGTGTGTGTGCGCTGCCGTCGTGTGCTCTGTATACGGTGCCTCTAGCAGGCTGCAGCCTCGCTGGAAAGGCAGCACAGATATCCTGGCTCCTCCTCTTTCCTCCCCGTCAGTGCCGTGCTGTTGGGTTTTGACGTTGCTGCAGAGATGGTTTGTAAGAAATTGAAGCAGATTGTGTTTATTCTATAAAACTTTGTAGGTATCTTGCGCTGGATGTCGCCTCCCAGTGCGCGGTGAGCACTTCAGCTTAAGGAATCATCACCAACACCATTATCTTTATTGCCAGTCCTGCCTGATACATCTGTTCGCTCTGGGATGGCCAAGACCAGTGGGTAAGCCAGACCTGCTACACATGTGTACTGTTTGGGAGAGAGCAGAGCTCACCCTCAGGAGCTGCTTGCAGGGTTCTCAACAGCAGGCTCAAGGGCTGCTTAAAAAGCATGGAATTAAAAGAGCTCCCGTGCAACCAGCCTTGGGAGTCCCTGGGCTTTTCCAGCACTTTGGGTACTGGCGCTTGAGTTCTTCTCCCCAGCTTGGGAGGGGTGGAAATTTGCAGTAATTTTGTGAGCCAAGGGCCCTGTTCTCCTTTCCCTGACCGGAGGCTGAGCCATTAAGCTGCACATCAAGTATTGCAAAACTCAGCGTTGAAACAGTGACTTTTGATGGACTACAACTTTACTGAGCGCAAGGTGGCTTTACTGAGCTGTCCCCCGCGTGAGCGAGCTCGTCCAGTATTCAGAGCCCTTTAGGGTAGAGCAGGGGTGCACGTTCCCAGCATGTGGTGCCCCCGGTCCTGTCATCCCCGAAGCAGCGGCCTGTGGCATCTGCGTAGGACGAAGCTGGGCTGGGAGCTTTGGTTCAGAGATCCTTGCCAGGGGTAGCGTCCTCCCCAGAGCTCAGATGGCTGTGGGAGCCAGGAGCCCTCGTCTCACCCAGGCCAGCTGCCTGGCTGCGTGCTGTCTCTGGCAAATAGCCCTTCTCCTTCCTCCTGCTGAATCGCTGGTACTGCTTTCCCCCTCTGTTTCAGGCGAGAGTGCCTCAAGGGGTCATCCCTGCGGTCTGTGAGGTGCTGGAGGTGTGGATCACAGCTGGCTTCTCACGGCTCTGCTGCTTGCATGAGCTGGTTTCTATCTGGCGTGTCTGGTGGCACCGCTGAGCTCTCCAAAATCACCCGGGCCCTGCAGATACAGCCTTGTTGGTGGCTTCCTTCTGGGAAAGGGAGTTAACTTTTTGGCTTAGAGTGTCTGGTGAGAAACAAGTCAGATACCACCGACTGCAACTGCTGCGTTGGGTCTTGCTGAAGGACAGAAGCAGTTGGAGAAATGTCCCCCTTCGCCACCGTCTCCAGGCAGAAGGGGCTTGTGAAGCCTGGCAGGAGAAGAGGAGCCCTCTGGTTAACAGGGGATCCCGGGGCTCCCAGCTCCAGGGTCTGCTGCCACCCTGGTGCCGCAAGAGCGGGGCTGGTCTGTGCCCCATCGGTGCCCTGTGCCCTCCTTGGGGCAGCCATGGGGTTACTGAGGAGCACAGTGGAGGCATTGCCCTCTGCTGCAGTCAGGAGAAGGGCTCTGAGCAGGCAACGGTGAAGGCAGAAAGCTGCCTCACAGCTCCCTTCTGAGGCCACGGGACTTGGGTAGAGAAAGTGACTTTTATAGAAATAAAGGAGACTTCCTTTTGGGTCAAGTGCTCTGGAAATGAATGATTTTGAGATGAAAGCCTTTTTTACTTGGGTAATACAGACTCACATTGCCTAGAGGGAAGTCTGCCTTGTGCTGGGGTATTTTTCCCTCTGGGGGGATTGTGATTGCTTTTGAAGATGAATTTTCAACATACAAAGGAGAAGGAGAAAGCTGAGAGAAAGAAAGGGCTTTAAAAAAATATCAGGGGTTCTCGTGGTCTGTTTTAATTTGTCAGCATGTCTCTCTTGCTTGTCATACCCCTGTTGGGTGCAGGGCTTGTTCCTTCTCTTCCCTTCATGATTTGCTCCCCTCTGGTGTCTTCGTCAATCCCTGTCTCTGGAATTTTTTTTCCGCTTTTTTTCCTTTCTAGGCCACTGGGTTTGTAGCCAGGGCTGCTTGGCGGAGCAGCTCCTCTGTGCTGCGTTGGGTGGGGATCACCTTGTGCGGTGGGCTGGGGGAGATGGCTGAGCCCCCTGAGGGTCTCAGCTAGAAGGGGACAGGGAGAGACCAGCTCTTGGCCTCGAGCCATGGCAGCAGCATGTGTGCTGGGAATAAGCCTCCAAACACACGGCCCTTCCCTGGCTGGCCCCCCGTGTGGGTTATCGCCCTCACCATGACTGTTGGGAAGAGATGTGCATCCCTCCCGTGCCCTTCAGATGCAGCGGGACGTGTCGGTCTGTCGGGCCCCTTGCCGTGGTACCCCTTGGTGCCGCGCTCAGGCGCTCCCCAGCCTGGACATAACCATCCCAGAGATCACTTGGGCCCGAGCTGTACCCAGGGCAGAGGCAGCAGAAGAGCGAGGTGAAGCCCTGTTTGAAAGAGGTGTGGAATGGACCCTTTCCTGTCCGTTGATCATCTGAGGGGTCTCTTTTGAAAACATGTTATGTCCCATGGACCGAAGGTCCCCAAAGCCTGTTCTGGCTATGGGAAGCATCAGAGTGTCTCGCTTCTCTGCTTTTTCCTGGTTTCTCCTTCCCTGCCTTGGAGGCATGAGATGCACGCAGGGCTCTTCGCTGCTGCTGCTTACTGTGAAATGCTGTAAAACCCAAGGATTGATTTCTCAATCAAAGGTGTCTGTTTGCTCCTTGGTCTGGGGCTTTAGTGCCTGCAAAGCCATCTTTCATTCCCCAGCGGTTTGATTTAAGATTTTTCAATCAACTGTTGTGCTTCAGAGCTTTGGGAGGGGAACCGGTTCGGTCAAGCCAATGCTGCTTGTGCTGGCTCACTGGTGGGCTTTGAACCAGAAACCAGACAGAGCCCTTGGGGGCTCTCGAGTCTCAGGAGAGACCTTTGCCTGTGCCTAGCTGTGAGGTAGGACAACACTGATCCAGGGGGCTTTGGAAAGCTGTGGGTCTTCCTCCTGTCCTGACAGTGAACCTGATTCAAGCGGGTCTGTGGTCCCCAGGCTTTGTGGATCGTAGGCTGAGGTTGCAGCATGTCCTTCAACAGATGCGAGAAAAACCTGAAGACTTCTTTTTTAAAGCAACACCACGTTCCCATCTGTGCTTCCCATATTTTCGTAGCAATCACAATGTTTGCTCCCCGTTTTCAAAGCATTGTACTCTGCTGTTCCACAAGGGCTGTAGAGCTGATGCAAGCCTTGCTGCTGAAATGCAGCTGTTCTGCGGAGGAACACGACAGCTTGGGGTAGAAAGGATTGCTGCTGCCGCTGCCTGTGATTGCTCTCCTGCAGAGATTGCTGGTGGTGACCTGAGCTGGGAGAGCTGGGGCTGCAGCTCCCGCCTTGGCCTCTGCCTGCTTCGTCATCTCGGGTCAGTTGCTGCCACTGTGTAACCTCAGCTTTCCCCTTGCTAGAGGGTGAATGACATGGAAAGCCCTTTCCAAAGACTGGAGCTGGGGTTGCTTTGCAGCCCTGGGAGGTGCAGGTGGAGGTTAGAGTGGAGCGAAGGGGAGGGCTGGTGAAATGCAGGTGACTTCTGGTTCTAATTGTATGCAGCAGCTTTATCTGGAAGGAGCTGAAGGAAGCGTATCAAGGATGTCTCGGCTATTCAAGTGAGAAATCAAATTAAACTTTGCATCAAATAGCAGAGCTGCTCTGTGCTAGGAGTTATGTCAAATTCATTAAAGGTTTCTACACGCCAGCCCCCCAGGAGTTAGTGGAGAGAAAAATCAGTGCTCTGTGTCAGGGGGCTGTGTTTGCCTGCTCACCTGGATGTGTTAATGATGTGGGTAGAGGAAGAGGGGACGATTGCTGTAACCTTCAAGATACCTGCGTGTGTGGAGCGGGACGCTGACTCCACAGCAGTGCTAGTTCTGTGTGCCCCTGAGAGCGAGCTGGGATGTGTGTCCCTCAGCCTGCACCAAGGCGTGCTAGGTGAGGACCGGGGACAATAGCCCCAGTGAGCTGGAGGTGTGGAAAACTTGTCCCAGTTGCCTGTCTCCTGATCTCCCATTAACAGGCTGGGAGATGGAGACCCTTGAGAACCCTGGGGTGTCTGGGAGGCGGATGGGAGTAATCTGAAGGAGATCAACATACCAGCATCACACAGAAGTGTGTGTTCAGACTTCTCGTCAGACACGAGTCCACGCTTGCTCCAGGCAAGGAAAAGATCTGGACAACACGTTGCTCCCTCCATGGGGACAGATTGTTCGGGGGCTGGATGGAGCACAGACTTGGCATGAGAGAGCCTGCAGCCAGGAGGAAGCTGCTAGCGCGGTGGCAGGAGAGTCGTCTGCCGGGAATCTGTGATGCCATGGGAGCTTGGCTGCAAAATGATTTCCCCACACAGCACTCCAGAGGCTCTGAGAGCTCCCAGGTGACAAAAGTGCATCCCTATCTGCTTCTCACCAGCATGCCAAAGAGCTGGCAGCCGTCAGGAGGAAGAGGAGGAGAGGAACACTGAACTTCATCCACTGAAAATGCTGAATGCCAAAGTTTTCTCTGGCTCATGTGCTAAGGCCCAGGCTTGACTAATGCTATCTTATTTGGGTTTTTTTTTTTCACCCCTGGTGCAGTAGTGCATTGCCTTAGAAGCACTCAAGTGCTAGCTTGATATTTAAAAGCCATTTGCAATACTGCTGCTCTGCTGGCAGGAGCAGTCAGTCTGGCCCTGGGATGTACCTATCCTGGTGTTGGAGCAGGACAACCCGAGAACAGGCAGGGATGAGTCTCCTTGGGTGTCCTGCCTACTGCTAGGTCTGGATTAGAGCTCTCCAGCCAAGAAAATGTCTTTCCTCCCTCCTTTTCTGTTGACTTGTACGAATTTTTAGGAATTTAAGATGCTAAACCTCAATTAGGCAACACTTATTAATTTCCGAGATGTAATTTATTTACAGAGTGTTCCCATTCACAGCAGCAAGCGCCGCTAATTGCTGTAGTTTGCTTTCCAGCCTAGGATTTGGGAGACTTGAAAAGCCTGTGAATGTGGCTGCCAGGCAGGCAGGGCTGGCTCAGGGAGGGGGGGGCATGACTCTGACCCAGGCACCCTGGCTTTTGCTCAAAGCAGTCCCTGTCCTAGGGCATGGGAACAGGCCAGAGAGCCGGAATGCCTGTCCCCTCTTTGTGGCTGTATTGACCTAACCATCCTGCGGTGCCTTTTGCTGTCTCTGCTCTTCAGCTTCGTCCGTTTGCCCCCAGTGTGATGCGAGTATCCTCATCCTGCTCCAGTGTTGCTGCAAGGCTGAACAAGCCGCCTCTCTGTGTAGATCTGGAGGCAGAGCTGCAGAAAATCAACGGGGCCAAGAGAAAATGAGGTACTACATGCTTGTCCTTCAAGCTGCCAGCACAGGGGATGGCATCTTTGCAGTGTGATGGCTCAAGGCTGGTTTTGCTTTCTTCTCTCTCTGGCACGGGGCTGCGGCGATGCTGTACCGAAGCTTGGCTGACAAGCGAAGCCCCGTGACTAATTCCTCCAAAGCAGGCTGTGCCATTTACCTGCGAGACACCAGCATGAGGTGGGCTATGGGGCAAAGCTGCCCCCCAGCTCTGTGCTCCGAGAGCACCCAGGCAGACACAGGGGGGACTTCAGTGGCTGCAGTCCCCCACCCTAATTTATCTCCGTTTATGAGAACCGGTGGCAGCTGGGGCTGGGTTGTGACAAGGGGAGGGGAGCAGCCCCCTGTGTTTTGGGGAAGGAGAAGCTCCCTTTTCTCCTGTCGATAGATCAGTGGATTGTTTCTTGCCATCTAGCTCAGAAACATCTTTTAGGAGAGTCTCCCAGGTGTCTCTCCGGGGAGAGAAGGAGATTGATCGAAATACCTCATCCAGACTCAAACCACTGGCTTCACCTTGTGGTGCTTCCCAAGGACCACTTGAAAAGGGCAAACCAGAGCTGCTCCCCTTCCCCTCGCACAGGGCTGGGGGCTGCTGGGCGCGAGTGGGTTTGTGTAGGACCCGTGATGAGGTCCATGTCTTGGTTCAGCTCCAGAGGCGCTGCTGTAACCCTGGTGTTTCATGCAGACTTGGACAAATTACTGCAAAAATAGCCCTGTCTTATCTTCTGTCAGGCCTCATCTTCCTAACTGGGTACCCAGCTCAGCCTGCTAATGAAGCAATTGTTCTACACAATGGATTTAGCCATCAGCCATCATCTCCAGTTGAGCTTGATCTATAATGCCTGTTTGTAGGCACGGGAAGTGTTCAGCGCTCCCAGGAGCGGGTGGTGTGTGAAGTCGGGATTTATTAGCCATCTGGCATGCTGCTGGGCCGTTTGTTACTGAGGATCTTGCAGGGAGAGCCTCTGATGCTCCCGTGAACTCTGTGCTGTAGGGAGAATCAGAATAATTTCTGGGAGCACGTGACAGGGAGTCTTGGCTTCTCACGTGCCTAAAAACAGTGAGTCTGGCCCACTGCCTGCCTGCTGTGATGTTCCTCTTGAACACCCTGGTCCAGGTATCCATGGAGAAGTGTGACTTGCTATTTCCTGGGCTGAGCGTGCCAGGATGCCTCCAGAGGGGCTTCTGGTTTCGTTGCTTAAGCCTGACCTCTTCCTTGTGCATTTGGCGATGGCCTCATGATGTGGTGAGCAGGGGCTGCGGGCAAGGTGCCTTCTCTCTCCATGGCTGACCTGTGGAGCAGGAATCCGGCCCTGGAGCATCCCCTGCCCTTTGCAGGGCTTGTGTTCAGACGTTGAGCCGGGCAGCTCCGGAAAATGAAATGCAAATGAAATGGAAAGCTGAGGGACAAGGGGGCTGCTGCCATCTTCACTTCTGAACTCTGCTGCCTGCAGGAGAATCGTATTCTGGCTGTTGCTTGTGTTCTTCTTCCCTGCTCAGCCTGGGCAATGCACTGCCAAGATAAAGGCAGGCAATTTCCTCGGCTCGCGCCGAGATCTTATTATGCATTTCCATGAGGCAAAAAGGGAGGAGGGAGCAGCCCAAGCCTTCCGGAGTTGAGGTGCTGCAGAGTTGTACAGCACAATAACCCTGCCAGCCCTCGGGGAAGCAGGGCTGGCCTTCAGCAGGCGGGGTGGGCTGAGGAAGGGTTACCCAGCCTCTAGGAAGCAGGGTTAACGACCCGGAGCCAGGGTGCTGGCCTTCTGCCACCTCCTGGCCCATGCAGGAGGCTGAAGAGCAAGGGCTGTGAATGCAGATGAGTTGGTGGGGAGATCAGGTTGGATGTCAGGGTCTAGCAGGTGGGTGGAGTGCAGGGTGTTTGCCTCTTTTTTTTTTTTTTTTTTTTTTTTTCCCCCCTTTTCTCCCTGGTTTGAGTTGTTATCTGGGTGAACAAGCAATGCAGAGCATGCTCTCCTGTGAGATGGTGGCAGTGGGTGGTGGTGAAGGCGGCTGGACGTATGGGCCAAGGGGTGATGGGGAAGTGTCCTGTGTTGTTTGCAGAGAGTCTTGGAGATAGCTGGATAAGGTCTTCATCATTTCTCACGTAGGGACCTACTCAGCACTCCCTCCCCACCCTTGCCTCTCCATCATCCCCGTTCTGCAGGGCTGCATGGTCCCAGTCTCACCTGATCCCACAGCCTTCGGCCAAGTTGTGTCCTGACCGCGGTCCCTGGCATGTCTCCCATGCCTGAGAGCTGCTTCTGGGCTGTCAGACCCTCTGAAATCACCCAGGAGGCAAGTGCACGTAACCTCAGTCAGGAGCTGGTTTCCTGGCCGGGACTGAGGATCGTGCTGCCTGTTCAAGCGAAGGGACGTTTCCCTGGCAAAGGGCTGGTCGTGGACCACAGTTTTGCTGCTTCTTAATGCAGTGGTAGGGAAATCACCTTTAAATACTGGTAGCTAATGAAAAAGCTTCTCTGAAGACCATTGTGGCTTGCAGGAATAAGTGCCTGCGCTGTTAGGGTTGCGTTTAAAACCTCTAGCCCCTGTGGCGTTCAGCAGCTTAAGCTGTGTGCGTAATAACCCCCTGAAATATAAGATGGTAGCAAGAACGTGCGAGGTTGGAATAAACTGAAATGAAAGGAGCAAGGGGGCTGGTTCCTAATGGTGCTGAGCTGTCCTGCGCGTCACGGTAGGACTCCTTCCCTGGGGAACCGGGCTGGCGGGAGGTCTGGGCTGAGCTAATGAGCGAGGGCTGGGCGTGTGATTAGTGTTTTACAGCTGCCTCCCCGTGGTCTTATTACGGGGTTAGTCATTGTGAATGTCAGTCTGATCAGAAAAGATGACGGCTGCCCCGAAATCGTTAGCGCTTGCCATGCCACGAGTACGAGTTCATCCCTTCTGCTCTTCTGCTGGTGGGTGTATGGGTGCATGGGGAAGCGGATTTCATGCGTAGGGCCCATCCCTGTAGAGCTTACTGAGGTGGGCAGGCCTGGGCTTGAAGCCCAAGCCCGTACCGTGCCGGCTAATGGCGCTGCTTCATCGCGAGGAAATGAGGAGAGTCGCTGGTGCAGGGATGTTTGGGGGAAGCCATGGAGACCAGGGTTGCCCAGGTCAGGATGGAGGAGCTGGGAGACGTCACGGGTCCTGGCTAGCAGCGGAAAGGGAGAACAAACGATGCTGCGGCTGCTAGCCCGTGTCAGCCTGTGATGGGAGCCCGGAGGGGGCTTCAGGAGGCGGCAGCGTCCCCCCTGCAGTGACCTCGGGCACAGGGAGCAGCGGGAGGCTGCGAGCGCTGGAGCCGCATCTCTGCCTTCGAGCGCAGCGCTGTGTCCTGACAAACTGCTGGCTGCAAGGAGGGTGCTCCGTGACTCCTGCTCCTTGCTGAACGCGAAGGGAGACGAGGGTGACCGCCTCCTCCCCGCCTGCTGGGAGGCTGTGAACTCTGTGCTGGGTGAAGGCGGCACGCAGACGGCTCCGCTCTCCCTCGCCCGGGCTCTGGCTGGCTGGGCTGCAGGTGGCCAGGCTGGGATCTGACCTGCCTCGGGGGATGCTGCTCTGTCCTGTCCTGCCAGGGCCCCAAGGTGAGACACAAGCACACGTGTCCAGCGGCACCCGCTGCTGACGAGTCCCTGCCTTCTCCTTGGCCCCTGTCACCACGAGCTGTGGGTGAGCGAAGCCAGCGAGCGTGTTGGGAAGCCGGGAAACCTGCTGTGCTTTTAGGGAATGGCGCTGTCTGGAAACTGCCTCACGTGCCGGAGAAGCCTGGGTCTGGGACAGAAGCATGCTTTAGGTGAACTGCTTTTGTTGGCTTGTTAGATACGTAATTCATGCCCTTGTGCACGCTGGGGGTGCATAAAGCCAGATCCGGATGGTTTATTCATCAGTGGCGCTCGGTTCCCTCAGGCCGTGCCCTGTCCCTTCCCTCCCCGTGGCACGTCTCTGCCGCAAGATGGAAGCAAGGTGTGGGGAGGGTTACGTTAGCTTTGCAGTCTGGCCAGCTCTGGTGGCTGTGTCCCTCCACGTTGTGCTGGGAGAAGGGATGTGAGGCTGGAGACGTGTTTGCTTCCATCCCCCAGCCCCAGGGAGACGTCCTGGCTGCCAGCCCAGCCCTCGGCATCGCAGGGACGGCCAAGGCAGAGCCTTCCCCAGGCACATCCTTGGCAGCAGCCAAGGCATGGCCCCGAATATACCCTCTCTCCTCCGCACTAATCCCATTCAGACCCTGTCCTCCACTTCTCCCCGGCGAGGCTGCAGGCGTGAAAGACCGGCTGCTTCGTTTAGGGCTGAATAGATTAGCTCTGGCCCCCGGGAGCCGCTCGCTCCGCTCGCACTCAGATAAGCGGGGCCGTGTCCTCCCGGCTGTCGGACTCCTCGGCAGCTGGCGGAGCTGTGATTAGCCTCGATTTATGCAGGCTGTTAAACAAACACCTGCAAGGTTCAGGGACAGAGAAGCCAAGTCATTTCTGCAAGGAAATAGTCATGTTGCATTAAACTGAGAATGTTGTCCTCCTCTCCTTTCTTTTTTTTTTTTTTTTTGGTGATGCCTCTTAGAGCTCTGAGACATCTCTAGTCCCTGTGAAATTTGTAGGAGCATGAGCCAGAGAGATTGCTGCGAGCAGCAGTGACTCTAATATTGTGTGATATTCTTGCAGCACTGGGCTGATTGCTGTGGGCATGAGCGCGGTTGTGACTTCTGGGGTTGCTGCTCTAGCTGACAATTTCTAAACTTGTTCTGCTCTTATTGCTTTCTCTGCTGTTTGCAATTCTCTGTAGCTCACCCCTAATCTCCTGCAATAGACCCGTCGTTATTGCCAGCGGTAGGATGGGGCACCACGATGTCGGAATCTATTGGAGTGTTAATAAAAGGGCTTAATGTAGAGAAAAGGAAATCCTGCTCCTCCAGAGACCTTGCCAAAGAATCTCATCTAATTAACCTCGGAGGTGATCGCTTACAGCGGTGTTGTGTGCCAGCAAAGAGCCCCAAAATAGTCTCCATCCAAATGCAGCTCGAAGGCAGGCAGCTTTCCCCCTTGGAAAGCCCGACCAGACCTGCAGCCGAGAAGGGCCAGAGCAGAACCAGGCTGCAGTGGCATCACCCATCCAGAAGTTTGACTCCAATTGCAGGGACATCGTTGCGTATGGATGCATATGTTTTGTCCCCGGGGGAGCCCCGAGCCCTGGAGGAGGCTGAAGGGCTTGGTCTGCGAATGGCAGCACCTTGGCAGTGGACCCGCCTCGTCTGCCGCCCCGGGGAGGGCTGTACGCTTGCGCATGGGAGGTGGATGGATTTCTTCCTCCCTGGCCACTTTCTTCCAGTCCTAAGGGAATTCTTTCAGTGAAAGCCTTCGCTTGCTTCTTCGCAGGTAACTGGAGAAATCCCATCCTCCCAGCTAAAGGACGTGTCAGTAATACCACCACTGTAACACAGCCCCTTCCTTGTGCCCACGTGAAGGTGAGATCTGCAGCGACCGAGCAACCTGCTGGTCCCTCCTCCATCCTCCGCTCTTGTCTCCGCTGTGCCCCAGGATGGTCTTTCTACCCTTATTTTTGCAACCAGTTGGCCAAGTCCTTTTCATATAGAGAAGGAAAAAAAGAAAGTACCTCTGGGATTTACTGCGGATACAAGCAACTGGCAGCAAAGCTCAGGCCTTCGGCCCCGTGGCCCCTTGAGCAAATAACCTGGCAGAGTGGAGGCACGTGCCCGTCCTCCCCGCTGACCATCTCCTCTGGGAAAACGGACCTGCTTCTCAGGGGAGCTGTGAAGAGCTTGGTGCAGCCAAGAGGGTAGAAGGTGGAGTCCCATGGGGTGAATTTGGGGGTTGGAGAGTTGCTTTCCACTTAAATTGCCTAAATTGAGTATTTCCTCCCTCATGTTTTTTTTTTTTTTCTTCTAAGGCACTGGGGTTCCCCTTGGCCTTGGAGAAAATGTGCTGGTGTGGGATCCGTTTCTCTCCTAAAGTCTCACAGCAATCCTGCCTGTAATTTGGGGTCTTTTACGTAACTGAAAATAGCTGCAGTGTTTGTAGCTCTGCAGTAACTGTTCGTTACTCTTATTGTGCTTGTGTTTTGTGTTGGTTTGTAGACACGTTTCTAAAATTCCTGCTCCTTCTCAGCAGTATTTTGGTCCTGCTGCTGCTTTACTCTCTGGTTAATTACCCCTTCCTTGCTGAGGGCTTCACTAAGCTGGTTGGAAGCGTTACACTTGTACCCTGTGGTAGATCCTAGTACGGAGTCCCTTGGGACTATTAAATGAACCAAGCTCTTTATTAACCACTATCTGCAGAGGAGATGGATCAGTGACCAGTCTTCTGGCTCCAGGTACCCATCCCAAGTTGGCAAAGCCTCCTCAAATGGTCCCTTTCCTGCACCCACTGCTTCTCTGATGGATCCAAACGCCCCAGCTTCTCCGACACCTGGTCTCTGCCCTCCTTGGGGTTTGTGTGAGGAGCTCACGGCAGGATGAAGCGGGGAGGTCTGGATGGCTCCTCTTGCAAACGGTTCACACCGTAGCCTAGGCCTGGCAGGCCTTCCCCAGCAGGCATGGCATGTGCCGGCAGGTCAGGGCTTTCAGCTGTGATTTTATTTTTTTCGTTTTTAACGTCTTTATCTTATTCTCCTAACGATGCTTCCTTGTTTTTCACAAGGAGTCCAAAGCATGTGCCGTAGTCCTGTGGGAAAGAGGGAAGCGGTGAAGGAGGCACTTGCTCCTCGGTTCTGCCACTTCTGTGAAGTTGCCCTTTGCTGGTGTGAAGCCCTCTGTCCTGGTTTGAAAGACAGGTGTCTGCGGAGGAAGGCAGGAGCCTCCCTTGAAATGGAAAATGCAACCCCCTTCCCTCCAAATTATTATAATTTTGAAATTAAGGGGCCTTCAGGCAAAGATATGGGGAATAGGAATAACAGTTCTTTACTAATATATATATATATATAACACAAGGCAGGGAAAATAAACCCAAACAACCCACTGGTTTACACTGACAGAGTCAGAACTACAACCTGACCCCCTGTTAGGGGGTCAGTAGCAGTCCGATAAGATGCTGGCTGCAGTCCTCCTGAAGCGATGGGTGTAGTTCTGTGGAAGCAGCGATCAGGTAAAAGGGTCTGGTCTTCCTCCGAAGGTCCAGCGGTAGGTAGGTAGCTCTTGTCCTCTGGAACTCCAGTGGGGGGAAAAACTCCTCTGGGAATCCAGTGGAAGAAGGCTGCTAGGGTGTTGGAGATCTCAGTTTTTATTTGGCCTGGACTGCTTGGCTCCTTCCCCCCGGGCGGAGCATCTCACCATGGGATGGGGAGTCGTGAGGCAGTTCCTTGATGGGCCATGAACAGGAGATAGTCCAGGAGGGAGTTACCGATGGGTCAGGCGATAAGGCATTGTTGTGCCCATTGACAGGAGATAGTCCAGAGGGGGGAGGCAGGGAGCACCGCCCCGCCTGGCCTCAACAGCTCCTGAAGATGGTGATAGAATACTTTTTTTTTTTCCTTTTGGCACATTTTACACTGTAACCCAGGACACCCTCTCCTGGCTGGGCTGTGAGGATGCGGGGTGGAGGGAAGCCTGGGTACCGCTGGTGTAGATGCACCTTGTGCTGTTCCATCTTCTTACCAAACGGTGTTCTCAAAGCCAGAGTGTGGCTGTCCCAAGGGTGACGACTGGAGCATGGCCACAGCTGGTATGAGACGGAAGAGGACCTAAAGCTTTCCCTGATTCTTGCAATACCAAGAGCTCGATTCACTGCCTTTCTGCAGCACTGGGATTTTCTGATCTTGGCAGCCTTTTGTCCATCTGAGTGGCCCTTTGCAGCTCCTGTACTTGTCACCCCAAGCCTCAGGAGCCATTTCAGCAGAGCCCCAGCTTCTTCTTGAACACAGGGTCAGCAAGAGGGATGTGTGCTCTTACCCAGTGCTCTGTTGGGGTCTCGGTTCCTGGTCAGGGCCGGGGATGCAGACGGGGAGCCTAGCTCTGCTCTGGGCACTCTTCCCACTGGGAGCAGATCCCTGCAGCAGCAGTGGCGAGGCTTGGCACAGCAGCAGCTTGGATGGAGGTGGGGGTTGGGTGAGTTGTGGCAGAGGAGAGGATCTCTTGGCCATCAGTTAGTCAGAGTGAGGCTGCCAGAGCAAGCACCTGCTGTGCATCCAGCTGTACACCACGCCTGAACCAAGCGCAGCGGTGAGCCTGGGATCAGCGGGGGGATGTACCCGAAGAGGGCAGTGCCATGCCACGTTCCTCCCCAGCCTTTCCAGAGAGTGGCTTCCCCAGCCCTGGCTGCTGTCATGGAGAAGGGCTCTCGTGGTCTGCAGGGCTTGATAGAAACGCTGAACCTCAAGGATTTCTTGAAGGAAAATGATCTTGGTTCATGATAATTGGGGGTTTTTTGTGTGGTTTTTTTTGTTTTTTTTTTTTTTTCTGAGGTGTAGCAATTACCTTAAAGAAGAAACCCTTACAGGTAGCTGTCACTGAAATGCCTGTTCTGCCTTATGACAACCCGCTCTCCTCACTAGCCTGGGCAAAAGTACACATCTGCCCAACGCTAAATCAGATGTGCTCTTCCTCCTGTTTACATTTCTTCCTTGCCTTGCTGCCTTGACTCCTCATCTGTATCGAAGGCTGCAGGTTCATCCCTCTGCCGGAGGGTCCCCTGAGCTTCGCTGGAGCTGTCGGTCCCCACGTGTGTCCCCAACAGTTTTCCCTTTGCACCCGCCCTAGGGTGGCTTCTGCAGGGAAATGCTTCTGGTTTAAAACTTGCTTGTCTAGGGAGAAAACGGGGAAGAAATAGCTGTTTATCAGTCTGCGTGCTGCTGTGAGAAGGGGGGCCAGACCCTGTCCCTGTCTGGGGAGGGTCATGTCTAGGATGCTGGGACCTGTGTGTTGATGCAGTGTGCTGGTCTGCCTGTGCTGGGAGAGGAGGGGGGGGGTTTGCTGGCTGTCTGCACGGCCTTCCAACGCGGATCTGTTCCAGGCAGGGGACCTGGCCTCTCGCCGCGGCAAAAAGGCAGTTGCCCTGAGATGCACGGCCCTGGGCATCCTTGCTGCCCCACGGATGCTGTGCTGGGGGGATGCTGGCACAACCCTGGCCCCATAGGCAGGGCTGCTGTGGCTGTCTCCAGACTGTGCCCGTGCCGTTTAGGAGGGGGAGTGAGCAGGGAGAGATGGGGAAAGTCCAGCTGCCCTTCCTCTGCCTCGGGATCCGTGGGTGGTTTGCTCCAGACAGCAGGATCTGGCCCCATGCCTGCTGATGGCTTGGAAAGCCTGTTCTGCAGAGAGCTGTCAGGGAAGGGAGCGGGCGTTCCTGGGCTGCTGCTCTGCTCCATAGGAGGAAAGTCTTCAAACAGCAATTAGCTAACGTTGCCATTTCCAGAGAAACAGCTCTTGGCGCGCTGGACAATGGGCTGCAGGAGGCAAACAGGTTAAAAGCTCTAATTCTGGTAAGTTATATTTAGGTGGGCTTTTTTTCCTTTCAAAGGAAGGTAGGTTAAAAAGGCTCTGACTCCTTTAAATAGACTTTTCTTCCCTTAACCAGCTAGGAGCTCCATTAGGAGCACTGGCTGTTCCTTTCCACCCAGCCAGGACAGCTGTCCTGGTGCTCGTGACACATGCTGAACGCAGCAGCACTTGGGTATCTGGAAACCTGCCCTTACATCAGCAGCAGAGGGGGTGAAATAAAAGGGTCTGTTTCCCCTCGGCAGCTGTCAAAAGGAAGGCGTTATCTGCTGCTGTTTGCTGGTATTATTATTTATTCTATTAGCTGAAGCATAGTAGTGTAAAAGATAATTTCGTCTGGGTTAATGCAGCGCAATGCAAAACTCATTACCAAGCCAGAACTGTGCTCTCCTGCTGCCCTCCCTAGGTGCCCGAATGTCCCCGGTCCCCTCTCGTGGCACAGGCTGGGGCAGCAGGGCAGCTGGGGGCCTGCGGAGGGGAACTGATTTCGATAAGCCACGGCTGTGGCTTGTGTGGGAATGAGCACAGAGCTCACTTCCCAGCCTCTAGTGCCAAGGTTGCCTCCAGAATTGCCTCCTGCCGCCTTTGGTGGCGTTCAGCCCTGATGCGAGCGGGCGCTGCTGGTGCTGCCATCCTGGAGCTGGAGCTGTCGCTTAACGTGGGCAGGCAGGAGCATCTGTCCCCCACCACTTCCCTGTTAGCCTGCTGCGATGAAGGCAAAAAGCCATCTGCCTGCAGAGGTTGAGCTCCGTGGTCGGCGATGTTCGCTAACCAGAGAAATCCCTGCTAGGGGAAGGCGGGGAGAGGGTGGTGCGGTGAGAGGTACCACCTCATCCTCTGAATTCACTGAAATACGGACCTTCCGTATGTTGCTGTGCTGTTGATCATGAAACCAGACCCACGGCTCTTCACGTGATACCAAATCTCCTGACGTGCCCTTCTTGCAGCTGCTGAAAGAGGCTCAACATGGGGCAATGGTCCTGGGCTGCTCCTGCCTGGGTATCTCCTCTTTCTCATGAGGTCAGTGTGGCCAGATGGGGTCTTGCCCTCAGGAGGAGCCTCTAGTTCCAGGTTCACACTGATCTTGCAAAGCACCTCGACTCCTGGTGACATTTGCATGACACAGCTGGTTGAAGAACCCTTTTACAGAGCGGAGTCGTTCATTACGAGCCAGCATTTGCAGACAAACAATTACTGGGTCACTGGCGCTTGCCCTGGGACCTGTCTGGGGCACCCGAGACCTGCTGGGGGCTGAGAGGTACCTGCAGCCTGATGGTCTACTTAGTGTGGTGGCAGCCTGACCCAGCCCACCACGGAGCAGCCATGACCCTTTGGTATTCCATGATTTCGTCTAAATTCTGCTCCCTTTCGTTGTCAAAACCTTGTCATGTATCCAGTGATATTAAGTCTAGGACCACCATGTTCTGGATGTTTATAAATTATAAGGGAAACAGATTTCTTCCTTAATCCCCTGAGCTTTTCTCATTCCTTCATTGTGTTAGTTAATACGTTGTTTAAGCTGTATGTCAGCCCTTGTTCTTGCTTGCTGTAGAGAAGGCTGGCTTGTCAGCACTTTTGCCTCCTTCCTTTTCCCATCAGCATCAGAGCGCTTGGGCAGAGCTGCTCCACGTTACTTCTGCAGGAGCATATCTTCTTGCATCTCCTCCTTCTGCATCACCTGAAGGTTTCCGGGTCTCTGTTTCACACAAAGAGGTTTCCTTGCCTCCGTCACAGTGGGATGCAGAGGTGCCTGAGCTAACTCTGAGTGAGGAATCGTGGAGTCCAGAAGAGCAGGGCTGCTTTAAATGAGGCTCTTGCCCTCTGTAATCATCCCATCTCGAGAAGCACAAGGAATTATCTCAAGCTGCAGGGCTTCTTCTCAAGGTAGGTTGGTCAATATTGGCCTTGCTACCCAAGAGTGGTCCTGGCAGCGCATGGGCTGCCAGCCTCAGTGGGGGAACACGGAGACACCAACCGATAACACCCTTTGCTGGCTGGTTTGATGCATTATGCTTTCCCAGAACCACGTTTGCCCCCCACGCTGGGTGCTTTCTTGCCCCACTGGAGCAGGGGCTGGGCTGGGCAGGCTGTGATCCCCAGCACGGTGCGCAGGGGAGCACAGCGCTCCCAAGGTGGCTCACAGAGGGTGAGAGGAGCTGACAGAAGCTTTTTTGCATCCGTTGCTTTGGCGTATCTGGGCCTGCCTCCCCGTGCCTACTCCTTTTCCCCAAATATTGCTGCTTTTGGATAACTCTTAGCAGCTGTGCCCGTCTCCCTCCTCCTGAAGTGATGTGCGGCTCTGAGCTCCCCTGCGCGGCTGTGGTTCCGCCGACGTTCATGGTGGCTCCCCGCTGCGGCGCTTGGCTTGTTCTCCCACCTCTGGTGCCACCAGCCGAGCGCTCCCCTCCCCGTGCTCTCGTAGCCGGCACAGCCTTGTTCCCAAACGCTGCTGGAAAGCTGCTCTTTCGGAGCAGAGCCCACCCATGGGTGAGATGCTGTCACGCTCTGCCCACGCGCCTGCCTGCGGGGGCTTGATTTGTTTGCTCCCCTTCCCCAGAGCAGCGGGGAGGGCAGAGCTCGCTGCGGCAGGCAGAGGCACCTCCTTCCCCCCTGCCTGCAAGGGAGGGTGACGAGGCTCCTTTTGTTCCCGTGGCTGGGTGGGAGGTGGCACCGAGGCCCTTTCTCCCCCTGTGACTCAGGAGAAGGCTGCTCTGTGCCAGGAGCTGGCAGGCTGTTTTCAGGCTTTTTGGAGGGGGCATGGGGGGGGGGGGGGGGATTTGGAGGCTGTGTCCTCTTTTGCTGCCCAGGAGGGCTCGGAGCAGGCTCCTGCATGCCTGCCCTCCCTTTTGAAGGGTGGGGAGAATTTATTGCTATTACTCTTGTGGCTTTTGTGAAGTTTAATCTGACGAGACGAGTGCTGTAACTGCTTGGGATGTTGTTTGCACCTGTCCCTGCCCCACCAACCCACTGCCCTCCGAAACCCCTTCGCCAAATCGCTGCGGGGCCAAAGCAAGCTTTGTCCTGGCAGAAAGGAGCTTGTGGCACCTCTCCCCTTGGCTCCTCCCGCCCGTGACTGGCACGAGTGGTGTTTGTTGGCAGGTATCCCTCCCTGCGCTGCTGCCTGCCTCGTGCTTCTTCCCAAGAGGAACAAGCTGCACATGATGGCTTCTGAGAGAAATCGGGCTCCCAGATGTCAGGACACATGCCCTGGGCAGAAGGAAATGAGCTGGAAATCTGGGCTTCACCTGGGTGCAAGTTATTCCGGGCTTTGCTGGGGCAAGACCTTGGCCCCGTACAGCTGCTTATCGGCTGCCTGTGGTGCCCGCTTCCCTCTGCTGTGGCTGGAGCGGAGAGGTGGGGACCTTGGCAAACCAACCCTGCTGCCCCTGGGGAAACAGCGCGGGGTGGAAAAACGCTTGGGCATGGTTCTCCGGCTGCACCCGCCGGGCTGACAGCCCTTTGAGGGGACGTGGAACTTACTGAGCTGGTCTGGGGAGCTGGGAGGTGGTACCGTGGCAGGGGAGATGCTGGCTGTCCCAGAGGTGTCCTTGCCCCCCATGTCCCTGAATGAATGTGGGACCAGCGGGTTTAAAGCCCAGCTCTGGCTCCCCGGGTGCTCCCAGGACCGCAGGCAGCAGGGATTAGCTGGCTTGAGCTGCTGCAGGTTTATCCATCGGCAGTAACGCTGCCAGCCCTGGGGGACAGTGTGACTCGGGGTCCCTGGGGTCCTTGGAGAGAAGCACTTCGGCGAGCCAGGCTGAAGCTGGCTGCCAGGCATCTGCTTTTTCGGGAGCTCCCGTGGGCTGCACACCCTTCGGCACGCGAGGCTGAATCCTGTCCCTTGCCCTTCACGAGTTCTCTCTGGTCCCTGCAGCAGCCCCCTGCCCCGTTGGCGTGCCGGCCCGACCTCACCGCGCACCGGGAGCTCCCTGGTCGCCGTGGCCGAGCCACCTCCACCCCTCGCCCGGCTGCTGCGGCCGCGCATCTTCCCAGCCGCGTGCTCCGGCTGCCCAGCCCGAGCCCTGGCCGCGTGGGGGGCGGCCTGCCCCTCGCTCCCTGCCCGTCCCGTCTTGCAGGAGAGCCCAACCTGACCACCCAGCTCGTTCGATTTTGTTTTGGTTCACGTTACGGTCGAGGATAAAGTTGCAGATATTTCTCTGCAGCGATAGGATCTCGCCAGCCAGCTCTCCTTTAATAAGATCCCGGGCGTTTGAGGGGCCTGATTACTCTTATCTCCCCTCTGCAGATGTACGTTACCCCCATCTCTTGCCAGACGGGGAGGAAGCAGCCAAAATGCTGCTACCCAGCCCAGTTTATAGAAAATGCCACAACCCCTTCTCTAGCCCGTAAATAAAAGGAGGTTGGGTGCTAAAGCAAGGCATGAACACGCGTTGCCCACGCTTCTGCAGCTCTTGGGGCCTCCTGGAAGCTGTCTGATGTGAAGGAGATTGTCCCCAGCCAGAGAAGTGAGTGCCAGAGCATATGTCCTGGCTAGAGTGGCCACTGTGAGCAGAAAATGTGGAAAAATAAGCGGAAAGAGGAAGGGGAAGCTGGGAATCAACAGCGCTTCATCCAGTATAGAGCCTGGAAAATGTAGAAATTGTGAAGGGAAGTGAAAAAATGAAATGAGAAACTTTGGAGGAATTTCTAGCAGTGAGGAGGAGGAACTGATTTTTAGCCTATATTAAAAAAAAAAAAAAAGGGGGGGGGGGAGAAAAAAAGCTCTTAGCAATGCTATTGGAATTGGAAAAGCAGAGCGTGTGATGTTATCTGTGGAGAAGGGATGACGCCTTCGGCCTGCGCGACGGCGGATGCGTGTGGCTCTGTCTCCGCTCCTGCCGCAGCCGAGGCTCCCGTCAGGAGCGTTTGGGAGGCGCGAGCGGCGGGGGGCAGGCAGGTTCCCCCGGCTCCTGCCCTGGGGCTGGAGAGGAGCGAGGAGCAGCTCTCCGGTGAACCCCGAGCGGCGCAGGAGGTGAGCTGCTCTCCAGGCTGGGCTTTTCTGAGAAACGGTCGATGAAGTTCTGTGGGAGGTTGTGTAACGATTGACCTCACAGGAACGGGTCTTATTAAAGCACGGAGCCGGCTTAGCTTGCGGCCAGGTCAAGCTGTATCGCTGATGATATCGGTGCTGTTCAGAAATTTATACTTTTCTTTGATCGGAAGGTCTTTGCCTCTGCTTTGTTGCACCCTGGTACAGAACCAGGCCTGGGGCGCAGCTCTGTGTTTCCCCAGAGGCTGTCTCCTCTCCCTGGGCCGGGCTGAGCTGTCGGACCAGCACCGGCCTGGCTTGCGAAGCCGTTTTTTTTTTGGGTTTGCTTGCTGACGTTGGGGCAGTGCCACCCATCCCTCTGAACCAGGGGAGCCCCTTGGCCACGGCAGCCCCGGCAGGCTGCCTGCAGCACTGGGGCTCTTTGAGATCCCTCAGTGCCACGCAGAGGAACCCACCCCTAATTGCTTTCAAAATTCCCCGTTGCCATGACGACGCACCAAGCGTGATGCGCTCAAGCGCTGTCTCTCCGCTCCCAGGTCTTGCATTGCCACCAGAAAGCCGTGTGTGTACCTCTGTATGTACATGTGCTTTATTCCAGCTTTCAAAGGTGGTTTATAATCCCCTTGGAGCGTGAGCAGAATCTCTCCTGAGCTGGTGAAGGGTTTACTTAAAAGGTCTGATAATAAGGTTAAGGAGAGGCCAACAGCCGCTCACCCTGCTGCTGAGAGCTTCGGCAGCTAAATTTATCCCCTTGAGTCATTACTGAGTCAGCAAATCGGGGGCAGAAAATCTTGGTTTCTCTCTTCTTCCTTTTTTTCCAACAGCCATGCACCCAAAGCAGGCTCCGGGTTGGCTTGGTTTCTGTCCTAATCCAACACGTTACCTGCCTGCACGGCTTTCCCCTGGAGCATCCTTGACCCTGTCCAGAAGCAGCAAGAGCTCCTTTCTCTGCCACCTGCCGTGACGAGTGACCTGTCCGCAGGCGAGCAGCAGCCTTTCCCATTGTTAGTGGTCTGGAGCGGGGAACGGTCTGGTTAGCCTTGTCTCTTGCTGGGTAAGCACTGGTGGAGGCTGGGGGAGGGTAGAGCATCCCTAGAGCTGCTTGGAAACACGGCAACGAGTAAAGGTCCGTTCAGATGCTCTCCTCCCAGCATGGTGCACCAGAGCGCCGCAGCACAGCTAGTAGCAACGGAAGAGCTCCGAAAAACCCGCTTGAGCGTTAAAATAAGCAACGTCAGCAGATCCAGATTTGCTGAACCTCCAGAGCCGCTCTGGGCGATGCTTCAGCTTCCTCCAGACTGGCCTGTCCCTGTGCTGTGTGTGCCACCAGCCGGCCCTCTCCAGAGGAGGGACGGGCTCCGAGGACCCCAGGAGGCTGCGATGGAGCAGGATCGGCCAGAGCTCAGTGCTGTGCCTGGTGGAGACCCTCTCCCAGGACGGAGCAGGCCAGCAGGCTGTCCAGGCAGCTTCTTGCAGTCCCCAGAAAGTAAATCCTGGGAGTGGAGTCCCCGCTGGTAGGTGATTGTATCAATTTGTATTAGATCCCACTGAGTGTGTTTTGCATAATTTGTTTCCCAGAATGAAGTGTTTTACAAGTGTAGCATTTAATCACCTTGCAAAAGGGAATGAAAAAACTACCTCCACCCCTGGGGCTGGGAAATAGCTAGAAGGGAATCTAGAAAAGAGACTGTGTGCTCACCCCATCGTATTAGCTGGGCTGGAGAGCCCAGAAGAGCTGGTGTTTGTGCTTGCAGGCAGCCAGGGGTTGGAGGGTGAAAAAGCCCATGCTGAAAACACCAGGCATGGAGATGTCCAAGTGGAGCAGAGCCCCAGTGTCCTGCCCGGGAGCTGGAGTTGCTCCCCAGCTTGCTGTGCTTGCCCTCCCAGGGGCCGTGGTGCCTGGCTGAAGGAAGGAGGAGGTGCAGCAGATACTGTCCGTCCAAAGCCTCTGCAAGCCACGGCTCCCGAAACATAGCTCTTCCCTTGAGCCCTGGTGCTCCCCTCACTTCTGTTTTTAATGGAGACACCCCAAAACCTGGCAGTAGAAGTATCTTCCTAGCTGAGGGGGTGTGTTTCTAGCAACGAGCTGGATCCAAGCAAACCTTGGATTCAGAAGCAATGCTGAGAGCAGCCGAGCCAAGAACTGCCCCTGGCCTCTCTGCAGGAGAAGGGAGCACCACCAGGCTCTGCACAGGACCTGGCCCTTCCTTGAGGCAGAGGTACCTCTGTTTTGCTTCAGGATTGCTGGTGGGTCACGCTTCTTCCCGGCACGTGGAGGTAAATCGGTGACCTGTTGGGCAGTGAAGGGCACCGTGAGCGATGGGTGCTCCTCGCCCTGTTCTGGGTGTTTGCACACCGGCGACGGATGCTGGGCGGAGAGGCTGCCACTCTCACTGTCGTGTTTTTGTTATTCACAGTAGGCGAAGGGTGAAAAATCAGAGTAATGGCCAAGGAGACCGTATGCACTTGACTTCTCTTGCCCATGGCGGGAGCGATTAATCTAGCTCAGGCGCTGCAGCGGGGCGAGACCACAAGGTTACGCAGCCTCGAGCCTGTGCGCTCCAGGAGCTGAGGATGATGCTGGACCAGCGGCAGCAAGGTGTGTTCCCCCTCCCTCTCCCTGCCTTGCCTTTGATCTGCTGCTGGGGGCGAATATCACTCCCTGTTGGGAGCCGGTTGAACCCAGGCTGGCGGAGCAGCGGGAGCCCCACCGCTGCTAATGAGATGTTTGCCGCTCGCTGGCTGACACGGCGGTGGGTGCGTGGTGCTGCCTGAGACCTGCGCCGATAAACCGAGCCTCCCGGAGATGGAGCGGCTTCCCCTTGCTACGAGGCTGTTGCCTGCTCCCCCTTATCGAACAGGATCTCTCCTCCGAGAGCCTCTTCAGCCTCCTCTGTAGCCTGACGAACCGCTGAGGTCTGATCCCGCCGGCAAGCGCAGCGAAGGGAGAGCGGGCCTGCCTGCCAGCGGTCCCTGCTCTGAGCCTGGAGCAGGACAGTCAGGGGTCTGCAGGAGGCTGCTGGACTTCTGTGCTGCAAAGGGCACGGCTGTCCCCTTTGTGGAGGGGGTCTGAGCCTGGCACCGTGGCTCCGGCGGGTGTTGGTGGAGAACCACCCCACGCTGAGCCAGCATGCCCCTCGTTTGGCTGCGCTGGTTGGGGCCAAAGACGCTTTTTGTAGGTAGCTGGTGACGCCTGTGTCCTGAACAGGAAAGGTCTTGGCCCCCCCCCGCCTGGGAGCATGACCTGCCCCTCGGAGTAACGACATCCCGGGGAAGTGCTGTCTGCAGTCCTGGCTTTGAGAAGCCACGAAGGGTGGGCGATGCAGTGCAGATGGTGTTGAGGGGATGGGCGGCTGCCTCTCCCCCGTTATTTATTATGCCATAAAATCCAAGGCAACGTACATCAGTAGATGCTGCGAAGGGTTTCGTGCGTGTCAGCCGTGCATGTGACGGAGCAGACGCTCTTTCAAGACAAGGGGCTCCGTGAACGGAGGCTGGTGTGCTCGATAGGGCAGCCTTCAGCTCCCTGCCCCTTCCCCTGGCTGTGACACGGAACCGCTTCCCCAGAGCGCCCCGTCGCCACGGGCTGGGAAGGCTGGGTCCCCCTCGGCAGCGGGGTCTCGCCTGCGCGGGTACCTGCTGAGAGGGTTTTCTGCAGGCTCTGTGCTCAGAGCTGCTTGTGACGATGGCCAACACCGTCCCCGAGGCAGGGGCGGCTGCCCGGGGAGGCAGGGAGCACTGGGGGGCTGCTCGGAGGAGCCGAGGCTCCCGCTGGCTGATTCTCCCAGGGAACAAGATGTGTGCCGTCGCGCTCTCTGTGCACGTGCACCCCTGACAGCTCCTGAGCCCCTCGGAAGGTCTCAGCTGCATGTGACAGCAGAGCTGTCACCGGCGCTGACGGGGGGTGTTCCTGCACGAAGGTGTTCCTGCACGGAGGTGTTCCTGCACGGAGGTGTTCCTACACGGAGGTGTTCCTGTGCTTCTTCCTGTGAAACGTGCAACCGGGTGGGAGAGGGTGACGGTGAGCACCACTGCAGAGGGACAAGCCAGCACACCCCCCCACCTGGGGCACGCGGGAACAAGTCCTACACGCGTGTGGCCCACTCATGGGTGAAAGCTTTGGCCGGCGGTGACAACTTAGACGTCAAGCTTGGGTGAACCAGGAGACATAAATCCCAGTATTTGGAATTAGTGCAGGTAATTCGTTTTAAAGGCAGACAAATCCCTTTCCTGCAGGAGCCTGCTTGTCACAGGAGACGTTCCTCATCTCCAGGAGAGTTACTCCAGTTGAACAGATCCGGCCCTCTCTGGGGAGATGGTCTCTGGAGTTGCTGATCACTGGGTTTGGGGATTTTTTTCCTAATGCTTGTGGGTGATTGTTTCCTCCTCCTCCTCCCTTTTGTCTTTCTGCAGCATCACAGGGTTGGGAAGGACCATCTGCTGATTTGATTAATGGTCCTTTTCTGAAAAAGCAACAGAGACAAACATCCTCCTGAATGTGGCAAAGAGAAATGGAGAAACAGGCTGGCTAATTTTCAGCCATTATTTTGGAACCCGAACTCCTTCCCAGTATCAATTTAGCTATTATTTCAAAAACTAATTAATCTTCACTCAGGCAGCTCCAAGGGACCTCTGTTTAGATAATTAACAGCCCATGGATTATGAAAAGTCTTTCTTTTGGATCCTGCTTGCCTTTGAGAACACTCCTGCTATCATCCTGCTTACCAGCTCCTTTCATCAATCCATCTTTTTTTGACAATTAAGAGCAAATAATTAGCCATGATGGATTTTGCTTGCTTTCTTGCAGCTCACTTACAATTTTTTTTTGGTCCTTAAATGTTCTTCAGCTGGGCAAATTTTTTGGTGGTTTTGCAGTTAATTACAGCCCAGCAGGGCAAGGCACTGCTGTTACCAGGAGGAACTGGAGGAAGGTTTCACTTGGCTTGTGGAGAAGCTGGGCAATAAGATATGAGAAAGGAGATCCTAGAACGATAGGGGATGGGATTTCCCGCCCCCCTCCAGTCTTGCACGATGCAACGTGAACTTACCCCCCCCCATTGCTGTGCTGGGGCCGGGCTGACCCCCCTCCCTGGGGAGTCTCATCCTGGCTTCTCACTCGCCGCTCCAGCTTTGATCCTCTTGCTGCGCTGGATGGCGAGACGCCCCCGAGCTGCCAGGGCTGTGGGAGAGCTCTGCTCAGCAAAGCAGAGGCGATGGGGTCCACGGAGCCGGAGGCAGCGGGCGGGGGAGCAGGGCTGCATCTGTGCAGACCCCGAGCAGCTCCGTCCGCGCCCTGCGTGCTGGCTGGCCACGGGGAAGGGCACGGGGGCTGGCAGCGGTGGCGGGGCGATGCTGCGCTTAACGAGTCTGAACGGCAGCCACGGGTGACAGCACGCTGCCGCTGCGTCCACCCAGAGCTGCAGGCCTTCACTGAGCAGCCCGGAGTTTGCTTGCTCTTCTGCTGAGGGTGAGGAGCCGGAGCAGTGAGGAGCTTGGCCTCTCAAGCCTTTATCTCAATGAGATGATTTTGATGTTTTCTTCTTTTTAATCTTAACGTGGAGCCAAACTCTATTTGGTTCAAGGGCGGCTTTACTTGGCTGAGGGCTAGGAGAGTACCAAGGACGTAGTGTGGCTTGTACAGGGGTTTAGGGACCTTGGGGCGTGACACGGGGAGGGAGTAAACTGGAAGCAAAGCTGCTCTGGCTGCTGCCATTCTCGTTAGATCTGCCTGAGCCTGTGGCACATGAATTGCTCTGGACAAGAAGCACTGCAGGAGCAGCACTTTATCACCTTGAAGGAAACGATGAAACCTTCCCTCTGCTTGAGTGACTGAGAGGCGAAAACATGCGCAGAAAGGAGAAGCTGCCAATTCCCTGCATTGTTAAACGGGAATCGGAGAGGTGGCTCTAGCTGGTGTCAGCGTGGGCAGCATGAGGGAGGAATGGACTTGGGGATGAATCCTTGCAGTCCTTCCCATCTGGGACATGAGTTGAGCTGCCCTGCAGATGCACTGGTGGCACTGGAGGACACGCTCAAACTCAGCTTGATGTAGAGCAGCTCTCAGTTTTCCATCATACCTTGGGCTTTTAGCTCCTTAAGCATCAGTGATTTCTTAAATACAGGCTTGACTTGCGAGTTGAACGCTTGCGGTGTGTAGAGAGCCAACACTTCCCTCTTCTAACAGGACTTTGAGCTGCGTTTCCTGGGATCCCAACCTATTCATGGACCGTTCTGGGTGCCTGCAAGCTGGATGGGAGGGGGATGTGGCTGTCACTACCCACACTTGGGCTCTCCAGAGCTGATGGATGTCTAGACGAGTCCTGCAAGCCCGGCTAGGCACGAGAAGACCTGTGGTCGTGCACTCCTAGCACCATTGCTGAGACCAGATCCTGGCTTGGGTGGGCTTCAGTGCAAGTTTTGCCTTCTGAAGCGGGGTTTGTACGTGTCTTGTTTTCCTACGCTGCTTGGCAGGGTTTGCCCACCCACGTGCCCCTCGGCCATGCGTGCCCCAGGGGGTGGGATGCAGGGGGAGGCAGGATATCTGCACCCAGAGCAAAGCCCCACACACCCGCTCCATGCCCAGGAGGGGGCACGAGGCGATCCTCGGGGCTTTTGTAGTTTGTATCAATATTTCCTCAATTTTGGCGGGGAGGAAGATGAGGAGGAGAGGAAATGCTTCCTGTTATGAGGACAGGTTTAAGAGCACCTTCCCTGGGTAGGGCAGGGCGAGGGCCCAAACTCCCCCCAGCCCCTGAGCCCATCTCTTCTCTGGGCTCGAGTGGCACAAGGAGATTCATCAGGTTACTCTGGCTTTAAATAGCTGGCCGTGGATTCAGGCTCAAGCAGAAAGAAATACTTCCTGATGAGCTGCTTGCTTTTTCAAACAGATGATGCTTGTGCCCGATAAATCTCCGCAGGCAAAACTCCTTGGTCTAGCAGTTTGACTCCTAATTAAATATATGCCAAGATGGCACCTCGCCCTGCCTCAAGAAATATCGCCCTTCCACCTCCGCGTGCCTCTCGCCTCTTGCAACGCCGCAGTTTAAGGAGAGCCACTGAAAGACTCTGCTTCAATAAAACGGAGGAAAGAAATTCTCTCGCCACCTTTCCCATCTCTCTCCATTTCCCCCCCCCTCTGTGTATAAAGTTTGCTGGAGGCCCTGGAGCTCCAGCTTCTCGGAAAGCAAAGGGCTCTCGCGGGAGGGCTGGAACTCTCCCCATCAGGTCGGAGGCTGTCTCCTTTCAACAGCAATCAAAGAGAACAGCTGCCCGGGGAGGGAGCCGGAGCAGCGCCGCTGATCGAAATGTCACCCCCTGCATCCGCAGGCGCTGGGGGAGAGATGGAAAGGGGGGGTGGGGGGAGCGGTTTGGGTTGGGGGGGGGCTGTGGGGCGGGGTCCCCAGTCACCTGGGGTAGCTGTTTGGGAGGGATGCAGCATTCAGCGAGGCAGACCAAGCGTCTTCACCTCTCTTGGGGCAGGGGAAAAATGGTCTCTGGTTTGAAGCAACGTGAATTGAAGCTGAACCACCGTGAAGCTGCTGGGAGGGCCCCCAGGTGAAGCCGCCACGGGGTCCCCATGTCAGCCAGAGCACATGGCACAGCCCGAGGGCTGCTGGGCTGAGGGACCCCGGGTCGCCCACTGCCGTCCTGCTGCCGCTGACCTTTGGGGTGAAGCTGCGCGGGGTGGGAGGTGCTGGACTGCCCCGTTGCCGTGGGGACCTGCCTGCATCTGCTAATTGCCACAGCTCCGTGGGTCCTCCCCACGGGCCATCACCCCTCGTCATCTTCTGTCGTCCGTCCGTCCGTCTGCCCAGTCAGCACAAAGCCGGCCAGGCTCTGCTTCTGTGTAATCCTGCCCTGGATCCCGTGGCCTGGCTGCCATCACCTGCAAACCCAGGGCTTTCCCCCATCCTCCTGCCTCTCGGAGTTCCTTGAGGTGGATACAAATCAAAATTGGTCATTTCGAAGCCCCTGCAGCCCCCGTCCCCCAGGCACGCACCTGGGTCCCTGCATTTATTTTGCAGCAAGGCTGTGAGGAGGTGGTGCCTCTCCCTCGCCCCGCTTCCCGCGCGGGCCTGGGTTTATCTCCTTCCAATTAAATAAGTGCAGATAGTGAGGTTAATAAAGCCCTGCCTATGGAAGATTACTAATGATTTCATTTCCAACATGTCGTGAATTACGAGGCAGCCCGCAAAACAAAGCCGAGCGGGGACAGGCTTGGCAGCTAATTACTGTCCCCCATGTCCCCCACGCTGCCACCGCTGCTGGCCGGGCCTCTAATTGCTCCCTGTGCCTGATTGCGTTTTGCTGGTGGTTGGGGTTCGTTCGCAGCTCTCGCCTGGCGCTCGGCTGTTGCCGCTTCTCTCTCTGCCCCCCCGCCTTCCTCAAGTTTATTAACGCAAACCTTATCTGTCTGTGTAGATAATGCCAGAAATAATTAGTACTCAGTGAGGTCTGTCAGGCTCCTCTTGTCTCCCACCCCCCCCCAGCCCTGATCTCCTGGGTTTCCTGGGTGCTTGGTTTGTGCTGGGGATGGTTTTTGCGGTGGAACACGGGGGGATGTTAGACCTTTCTCACCCTGCGCAGCTTTCAGCCTTCCTGGCTGCCCCAGGCTTGGGGCTGTGCTGGGAAATCTCCTCCGGAGGGGGTGTTGGATAGAAAGGGACTGGCTGCATCCATAATCCCTGCTTAAAATCACCCATTTTTTCCTGGCTCAGGACAAACCTGGTGCACAGGGGGAGCTGCAGCCAGGTACGTTGGATGGGTTTGGTCTCAAGGGACCTGGCTGGGATGCAGGTCCCTCCTGGTCACACCCCTGCTGGCAAGCAAGGGGCAGCCCCACGTTTGCATCAGGGGCCTGTCCCAGCTCTTCTCGAGCTCCTTTTATTTAATTATGTTTATATTCATTGTTTCTCGGTTTAAATCTTTCAGCCTGATAAAGGACGACAGCTCTTCTCGAGTGCCTGAGATGGCATAAATAATTCCAGTGCTGAGAGAAAGATTTACAGTGATATAAATGTCAGGAGTGAGCCCAGTTTGTATTAATGGCCTTATTAGTTATGTTGCTGTAAAATACTGATACTCCAGTTGTTAAGCAGCCGTGGTTTTGCTCTGCAGCATTAATTCAATAAATTGGGGCTTTTTGATATAAATCTTGAAGTCTGCTGAACCCCATTAGAAAATCCTTCATGATATGTCAGAGATCTTCAAATGGCTTTGACCGAGATAGACCTGGGAATACAAAAGCTGTTTGGCTTGCAAGCACGGGGCAAAGGTGGCAAGCGCTGCCCCTCCGTGCCTGGGCTGAGCTGCAGCCTCCCCTCCGTGGGACGGGCGTGCTGCGGGACTCGGGGGGGGTGGGTGTTGCACAAGCAGCCCGACCACAGCAGCTCTGCTCCTGCCCAGAGCCACCCTGGCCCTTGGAGATCTCCCGCTGAGCAGGGACTTGGGGTGGGCTTGGGTTTTTCAACCGCTGACTGTGGAAACGCGCCTCAAGCTGCATCCCAGGGGTCAGGTCTGGACATCTTCCTCGAGCCAGGGGTTGTCTTGGCTCCGTCCACGAGCCCCAGCTGGCCAAAGCATTGAGAGCGAGTCCCTGGAGGAGAGGGAAAGGGAGAGAAGGCTGGGGCTGGGAGGGTGAAACTGCGTCTAGAGGGAGAAGATGCCCACAGTGCTGCTCTCAGCCCTCTCTGTGCCCTCTCCTGCAGCGTCCCTGTCACCACCTCTGCTTCACCGCTGTCGCCTCCTTCAGCGTCTTGTTCTGGAGGTGGGCTGACAGCTGGGACATCTCTCCTTGTCTGGCCCAGAGCCCCGAGGTGTCCGTCCTTAGCCCCCTCCTCCCAGGCTGCCACCCTCCCCCCAGCCCCGCGCTGCTGTAAGAGGTGCCAGCGCTGTCCCCGTCACGTCTGTCCCTTTGCCCTGTGCCGGTGCCGCTGCTGCTGCCACGGCTCTTTTGCAACTCTGCAAACTTTCCACCAGCGATCCGCCAAGTGCGCGGGGAGGGGAGGAGGAAGGCGGGGGGGAAGGGCTGGGATAATTGAAAATAAATGATGCATTATATGAAATAAATGTTCTGGTGCAGCCAGCTTGCTGCAGCTGGTTATTTATTTATATTTTTCTTCCTAGCGTTTGGAGGTGCCTGGGAAAAGGGGGGGAGGTTGGAAGTAGAGGAGTGGCACCCCCAGCCTGGTGGGGCTGCGAGGCTTTCACCCGTGGCTTGGGGAGCACCCTGCATCGGCTGCTGGAGCAGGACATGAGCACCAGATGGGAGTCCAGAGCAAGAAAGGCAGCTTTTCTGGGCCGTGCTGGAGGTCCGTGGGCCCAGTGCCCAGCCACGATGGGTAAGAACCGGACAGGGGAATTGCAGGGAGCCTCCAGAGGCTCTTCTCTCCTTGCCCCTGTTTGCATTTGAGGATGTCCCAGGTCTGATGTGGTGGCCCCATATTTAACGGCCATCCTCAGGCTACGCACACACCTCTCTCCCGAGCCTCCTGCCCCAGGACCTGCCTGACCGTCAGCTCTGTGCCACCCATAACCTGTCTTCTACAGGGTCAGCCACGCGTGGCCTTGGTGGGTGCTTGGGTTGGCCAACGGCGACCAGAGCGCTGCTGCTCCCCTGCCTGAGCACGGGCGTGTAAAACAAACAGACCCTCTGCCCGAAGTGGGTTTTCTTTGAAATGTTCCTCTGGTGAGGATTAACTCCTGACACTGCGGTTTGTTACGGGAAGAGGCTGCGTTTTTCTGGGAGATGTTGGGTTTAACTGTGAACGTGAACCTTTCTCCTGCCTTGGCTCTCCCACAGAACTGCCTGACCATGTCGTGGCTCTTATACCTTGATAAGACTTATCCTGGATTATTATTTAGCTGCTAATTAATCTTGAAAGTGATGTAAAGGCTTTAAACTGCTGTTTGAAGATTGAGTGGATGATTTCTACTCTTGTCAAAGAAAGAGGGATTTGGAGGTAAGATCCCAGCTCTGACTGACATTACATTGCTCTCCCTGGGCAAGCGGGACCAGCTCCTGCCTCCCTCTCCTGCCAGTGCCTGCGGAGCCCCTGTGAGACAAATCCCCTCGAAAATCAGGAGCAAAAAGGCGCTGGGGAGGATGCTAGCCAAGATGACATCCAGCTGGGGACTGGATACTCCCTCTCCGAATGGTCAGACACCGATGGCAGTCTCCCCACAGGGTCTGTGGGGTTTGGAGCTAACAGCCCAGCTCTTTTCTTCTCTCACAAGTGTTTTTCCCTAATATATCTTTTTCACTTACAGGTCGCCAAGGTCCCAACCACTGCCGCTTCCCCGGCTGGGGATACTTTGCAGACAAGCGGTGCTGGTCCCCAAAAACTCCAGCCAAAAACTGGGAAGAAACTGCATCCCCCTTGGGGTCGAAGCCCACGGGAGACGCTCTTTCTCCATACCAGCATGTTGTTCCTGCCTGCAGGGCATGCAGTGAGTGATAGTCAGTCCTTGCAAACCTGCATGTTATTTTAAAACATGTTTTTTCTTCCTCTGTGCGTGCCAGGATCCGGTGCAGCTCCATGGAGGGCTGGTGGGCTTGTCTGCTGCTGCATTAATTTGGCGAAGGCCGGGGATGAAAGCCCCACGGCCTCCAGCTGAGGCTGTAGAGGTTTTTAGGCTTGAGTTTGCCCAAATTCTGTCCATCACAAAGCGAACAAACACCGCCGGCCAGGAGCAGCTTGAAGCTGGAGACGGTTGGCACAGGGGTTGAGCATTGATCGCTGGCTGCTGGGCAAGACCTGACCAAAACCCCACTGGTGTCAGGAGGCAACTCCATCCCTCCCGGCTTCCAACTTTGGGCTGGGATGAAAATCCAGCCTGCTTAGAAAGCAATCGTTTGACCTCGTGCTGTTAGACTTCAGACGCCCATCATCACCGGTAATGACCCCGAGCAGAAAGCCTGGTGGATCTCAGCCCATTTTGGCCTTAATCTGTCCTGGTTTTGTGATGCCTTGAAAACAGCATCCTCCATCGCTGCCCGGGGGGTGCAGGAAGGGGAGGGGTGGTTAAACTCCTCACCCTCTGCTGCTCCCTGCCACTGCTTTATCTCTCCACAAGCTGCATTTGAGTACAATTCATTTTGTTATTAATTTCTGTTACACGGAGGCTTTTAAAGTGCCTGGGACTTGAGTCACGGAGACACTTTACAGCCCAGCAGCTGTAATATTTAAGTGCTATTTAAGTAGCCAGCTCATCTAAAAGTAATAGGCAGAGAGCTGAAAGCTTGCCAGAGCGGCAACCTTGTGTGTGCCTATTTGAACAGGCCGTATGGAGATAATTTTGGAGAGCTGGGCTTCTCCCCCAGCAGCTGCCTGGGTCAGATTGCGGATGGGCTCGTGTCATCCTTGCACCCCCGTGGAGCTCTGCTGCCCCGGGGAGCACCGACATCCCCACACGGGCAGGTCGGGGCTGGGTGGTCACGGCCCGTGGGTGTCCTTGGACCGGGTGATGTGTCTTGGTGTGTTTTGAGGAACCCGGATGCCCCTGCCCGCTGGAGGAGCCATCTGCACCCCTGCGGTGGCCCTTGGTCACATGGGTCCCCTAGGCCTGCAGTCCCCAGGGGAGCCCCCCACGCAGTGCTGGAGCCTCAAGGTCACGTCCCGAGCTGGAGAAAGGCTGGCGGAGGGGCTGGCAGCCTGGGGAGCCCCCGTGCGGGGATGCTGAGGGCACCGCGAGGTGCCACCCTCACCCCACCCAGCCCAACCTGCCATGGCACGTGGTGGCTCTGGGGAAACAGATGCGCTGGGACCCTTCACGTGGGTCTTATTTGCTTTTCGTCTGGTACCTAAATTATATTCTGCTCAAATGTAATAAATGAGAGTTTTGATCAAACCCAGCCAGCCAGCACTGATGGAATCTTGACGTCGGAGCAAAATACAGCGTTTGTGTTTGTTTCTCTTCCCCCACACTCCCTTGGAGATGTCCTGGCTCTTGCGGGGGCTCCTCGTGCTCGGTGGCACTGGAGGGCGCGGGCTTTGCCCTGCCATTAACCGAAGCACTGTGCCATAAGTGGGGCCACCATGGTAGGACCGCTGCTAGCCCACCTGCTCCCAGCCCCTCTCCTTGGCCAGGCGTCCCAGTGGCAGAGGCGGGATTGTCCTCCTGCTACACCTCGCCTCAACCCCTTTCTTTTCAGGAAGAGGGTCTCACTTGGTATCCCCATCCCGGGAGCTAGCGTTGGGTTCAAGCCCTCCACCCCAAGTCTCCTCTCACCCACGATGGCGCCAGGATCTGGTCTTATGGCATCTCCAGGTCTTGTCTGTCTGAACCTTTGACATGTTGTGGCCCTTGGTGGTGGGGAAGCCGAGCATCTCCCCAGGCTGGAAACAGCCCTGGGAAAGGGCGTGAGTGGGGATAAAGCCACCAGGCTTTGCTGGCTCTGAATTAGGGGGACAAGCACCCCCCAGTGCCCAGCCAGTCAGTGCAGCTGGGATTGAGGGGGGACTCCACATTCCCCCTGTGCATCAGAGCCCTCGAAACCCACCGGATCCCGCGGCGGGGCCAGCTATTCCCGGAGACGTGGCTCCACTGCCGACTTGCTCCAGATGGCTTTTCTCAATCAAGGCTCTTCCAGAAATAGCTTGCGTACACCGAGCAGCCGGCTCTGCAAATAGCTCACCTCCCGAAACGGAGGAAGCAGCGAAGTTGGAGCATCGTCCCCTGCGTCCCTTTCACGCTCCTGAGTGCCTAGGAGGTGGCTCCAGTGTGCAGAAACCCTCCGCTTTCCCCAGGACACCTCTGCTGGCTGGGAAATGGGGATGTGCCGGGGTCCTCTGTGTCCGGGCGGTTGTGTCCTGCGTCGGAGGGGTCCCCAGCTTTGCTGCGGGAGCTGACCCATGGCTCGCTCAGCCATGCATGTCCCACATCCCCGCAGGGAAGGGTGGCTGGTGGCTTCCAGGGGCAGGGCAGGTGGCCCAGGGGAGGGGGCACGTGGCCCAGCTGCCATGGTGGCCAGGCACTGCTGTCCCCAGCTGCAGTGCTGCCTCATGTCCCTTATATGTTTATTATTGTGCCAACGTGAAGTGGGGAACGCAATTTTTTTCTGTAGGTTTAACTGATTTATTAATAGTCTGTAATGCCAGTAATAGCTCATCTATAAATCTGTTCTTAAGAATTTATAGGGCAAATATTCCAGCGCCACATTGAAGACACAACTCACAAACACCCGTAAGCACCAGCCCAGCAGCTTCAGCAGCAGGAGACAGTTATCCCAGGGGAGGGAGAGGCGGCGAGCTCACACCAGTGCCTTCCACCCGGAGCCTCCAAAATCTCTGGGAAGTAAATTATTTCAGGGGCTGTCCCCTCCAGCCAGGAGGCGCCTGTGGCCTCTCGCTGCGTGCTGTGCGGGCACCGAGCCCAGGTGGGTGTCAGCACCATTCGGATGCCGACACGCTGCTCCCGTCCCTGTGGGCTCCCGGCTCCCCCCCCAGCACCCTCCCTGGGGAGCCCCGCAATCTGCCACTGCCTCGTCCCCAGCCCAGGGTGACAGTATTTACTGCTGAAGTGCGTCGAGTGTAATTGCTAATCAGATACAGGCAATCAATTCATCCCCCCGCCGCCGCCTCGGGGAGGGGCCGCCTTTCCCTGCTGAAGGTGACTCCTGCAGGAATTCAGATTTAAAAATAAAGGCGATAATCATCAGAAGTTCATTAAATTAGCATCAGGCTCATTTGCACTCGGCAGGGGGATGAGGCAGAGGGTGCGGGTGCCCATCCCTGCCTGCCTCCCCTCTCCTCCGTCGTGGGGTGGCCGCGGGAGATGCCTCCAGTGGGACAAGGCTCCGAGCGTGGCCGGGAGCCCTCCCTGATTTACTCCTCCTGTCCTGGGGCTGCTGCAGTCATGAGTCAACAGTGTGGTATATTGAAATGCAAAACATCATTATGCTTCATTAAAAGCTCTGTCATCACCCAGGCTGCACAGGAAAGAGTTATTACACCATTACCCTCCCAGTGGCACACGCAGCTTCCCCAGCAGCCGCGGTGATGCACGGCGGCCGTGAGGGCTGCCCGTGGCCGGGGGCTCTGCCCTGTGAGGTGGCTGGCACCTGATTTTCCCTCGGCAGGGAGGGGAGGCACAGAAGAGCCGGGCTTGGGGCGTACAGAGGTGTCGTGGTGGTGTCATGGTGCAGGAGGGAAGCTGCCGGCGTGGCAGGGACGGGCACCGCGTGCGCTCGAGGATGGGCTGAGCCCTCGGAGCCGGCGAGCTCTGCGGGGGCTTTGCAGCCCGACCAGTCGTTGTTCCCAAGGACGGATAAGTCCAGCAGAGCCCAGTGCCGTATCAGGCAGGGTTTCCCCCTCCTTGGGACCTGGCGCAGGCAGGAGAGCGATGCCTGGGCTGGGGCCGTGGTCCCCCAGCTGCCCCGTGTCCCCGAGCAGCCCCAGCACCCGGCAGGGACACGGGGCAGCTGCAAACAAGTCACGCCGCAGCATCACTCCCTGCTCTGCGCACCGGTCCTGGGCGGGGGGGGGGGGGTCCACGTTTGCGCTCCATGAGCCCACCACAGGGTCCGGCCCCTGGGCTCCTCGTAAAATCCCAGCAAGAGCAGAGCCGGTGTTTTGTGTGACTCTTGGCGATTCCCCGTCTCTGAGATTTGGAGACACTCTTTCCCTCTTGGTGGAGGAAGGTGAGTGAGGCAGAACAGCTTTTGTAGTGGCGGGGTGTTGATTCACGGTTTGTAATTTAATTAAGAGAGAGACGAGATCAAAAGGGGACTGTATAAAAAATAAATCAGGTAGAGGGAGTGGAGTTCCTTCCTTTAATTACAACGTGGATTTGTAACAGCGAGAGACTCCATCAATCACAACGGAAAGAAAAGGTGTCAAGTGGAGAGAAACCTTCCCTGGGTTAATTACCGTTAACAGAGGAGGAGATTATTTGGCCCAGTGTCAGAAAGCCAATACTTCCCCAGCGGCCGCTCCGGCAGGGCTGGGTGGCACAAAACCCCTTCGACGTTGGACACGGCGATGCTGGAGGTGCCTGGTGGGTGCAGCCAAAGCGATGCTTGTGATGCCAGGCAGTGATGCCGGGCGAGGGTGGGGAGGGTGGGCTGGGGGCTGTGGGGGCAAACGCCCCCAGGTAGGGGCAGATAGCACACAGTCGGGCCCGGGCATGGCCACGGGGCAGCGGTGGCCACGGCGGCCCTGCTTTTGGGGGCCATGGGCCATGCTGTCAGCTGCACCAACGGGGACTGGGGCCGGGCTGGCGGCAGCCCGATTTGTGGAATAATTAATTCTCTTTTGCTCATCTGCTGTGTAAATCGTCAGTGGCCAGGAGTTAATCGTGCATATGAAATGAATCCTTCTCCTGCCTTAATGAGTGCTGAATCGTGACCAGCATCCGTTTACTCCTGACACTTTCATCTTCTTGACAGTCTGGACAATTAATTGTTTCCAATAATCTCCTTTTTATTCTATTAAAAAAAAAAAGAAAGAAATCTGAGAGCAAGCAGCCTTCCACTCCGCATTCCTGCTCCCAGCGTTGTCCTCCTAATCTTTGTTTTTTTTAGTCTTAGGCAAGGATTTGTTTTTCGGGAGTGACGTCAGGGCCCCGCAGGTGCTCAGCGAGCCTGGGGAGGAGCGAGCTCTCCGCTCTCCTAACGAGGATGATGCTGGAAGCAGGACTGCCTTCCTCGCTGGCCGGGTTTGAGGCTGGGATTTTCATAGTTAATGGCAAATAACGAGCCTGTTTGAACACGGGAGCGTTTCCGCCTGCCGTTTACCTGGAGCAAACCGCAATTAATCCACCGGTTGTGCCGCCAACGCAATGTTATAATTGGATTAATTAGAGAGGAGATAGCGGCCGCTCTGGGAGGCCTGTCCCCGGCTGCAGCCTCCTCCAGCGGTGGGATCCGTGCCCACCGGGTGCTGGACCAGCACCGCCGGGAGATGTGGGGCCAGTCCCGCTTCGCCGGGGCTATCGCTTACCCGGCTGTAGGTGCTGGGGCTTGGTGATGGCTGATGGAAACGACCTGCCCGCTAATTGGAGTTTATGAGGCAGGGTCTGATTAACGGGTGCTCAGAGGGGGCTGCGGGTGGGCTCTGCCGCAGCCGAGGATCTTGCGGGGGGCTGGGGTCTTGTGGGGAGCAGTGAGCCTGGAGAGGGGACCCAGAGATGAGGAGCCAGGGGGGTGTTCTGGCAGGTGTGGGAGGGGGTCGCCTTCCCCATCAGCCTTGGCTGTCGGACGGGCAGCCGACGATGTCCGCCGGCCCTCGGTGGCCTCTGCCCTGCACCCTGGGGAGAAGCAGGGTGGGCTGCGTGTCCTGGGGCGGCTGTGGGTGGGCTGGGAGCCCTGTGGCAGGGTCTGAGCAGGACAAGCCTGACCATGCTGGGCCCTCCTGCGCTGCCCCGTTGCTCCTGCAGCCTCTGCTGGGTGCTGGGAAGGTGAAATCCCGTGTTCCTGCTGCCCAGGGCGGCTGCTCAGCCCCGCTCTCCAGTCCTGGCACCTGGGTACCAGCATGGTGGCTCATGTGGACAGACAGACAGACATCCTCGCTTGCCCTCACTGGAGCCCCACGAGCTGAAGGAGCCAGCCCCCCCACCCGGGTTTGTGCTCTGGGGCCCGATCCTCCACTGCTGCCTGGGAGCTGTGCCGTAGCTTGCGGGTGCCCTTGGGAAATCCACATTAAAACTCTGCATATATGTGTGTGGGTATTAGAATAAGCTTTTTGGGGACTCTGTGCCAAGCCTGCTGTCCATCTGGGTGGAGGAAAGATGGGGGGGCAAGCAGGAGGGCTGCAGGGACGGGGCGCCCCTGGGCGCAAGGAGCACACCCGCAGGCTGTGGGAGGATGCCAGCCCTGCCCTTCCTGAGCTAAATTGGGTCTAAGGTGGCTCAGCTGGAAACCAGGGGCCACAGGGGATTTATTGCAATTGCCTAAATCAACTGAAAGAAAAAAAAATGCCCTTAGGAAAGCCAGCAGTTCCCCACGCCGGGGCAGGGTTGCGGGAGCAGCTGAGCTGGCTGCTGGTGTGAAACACCAACCTGAAGCTCTTTTGAAACCCTCTGAGCTGTCCTCGCTGGAGCAAATCCGAAGGCCATGATCAGCTAAACACATCAGTAAAATAACAACCCCAAACTGGTGAGAAGAGGCTCTGCACCCTAACCCACGTGGGACCCGAGGCTATGGGACACCCATGCTGCCTTTGGACCCCATCCCTGCTAAAGGGAGCCAGGACCCAGCTGCACAGCCCCCAGCCCTGCTCGGGGTGCTATGAAGGTGAGGCCAGTGGGCACAGCACAGTTTTCGGGTAATTTATTCCTTCCTTTACCCAAAAGGAAGAACAAAATCCCTCCAGCTCCTCCATTCTCCAGAAAAATGAGGATTTTTTTTTCTGAGGTGAATCGGCCTCCCTAGGAGGCGGCCGAGGTGAGCAGCAGCTTCGGTGCTGTGTGGGATGCAGCTGGTTGTAACTGGAGTCTGAGGAGATGTGCTGGGCAGGCTATGACGCCTCCTGCGAGGGGGGGCAGGGGGTCCCCAGCTGAGCAGGAAGGTTTGCCACAGCCCCAGCCGCATCCAAGCTCCCGACGGGCAGCCAACCGGGAAGAGGAGCTCTCCAAGAGTCGGGCACCTGCAGACGACCCGACTGCTCCGGAGCCCATGGGAGGTGTGGGGCCCTCGCATCGCCCCGGCCGGCAAATCTCGCCATCCTCAGCGATCTGCCCCGACCTTTTGGCGAGCCCCGGGAGCCGGCGGCTCTTGATCCGGCTTGCAAATCAGCTCCAACGGTGCCGGCAAGGTCAGTGAGATTTGGGGCTCCTGGACACGTCCCTTGTCACATCAGTTCCCGCGGCATACTTGGCTGTAATTTCGCCCGGTTTAATTGGCGCTTAAATTAGCTACAAAAGGAACAGCGCTGCAGCTGCGGCTGCGTTCGAAAATATATAAAATTACAGCACAGTAAAACATTTTCACATTTCATTAGTGCGTCTTAATGGGAAGTGTCTGCTCCCCAAACTCTCCGTTTGTTCTCCGGAGCAGTCAAAGTTTACACATTAGCAGTCGTGCTGCCCATTAACATCGCAAAATGCTCCGCGTGTTTTGCGGGATCAGCGCTGCTCCAGAGGGACGGGGTGGGAAGCCTAAAATTTAGGGGACTGGGTGCTCTCCTGAGGCACCTGTAGGTGGCTGATGGGAGCGAGCTGAGCAGGGAGCACCCCGCACCCCAGGTGGGAGCATCCCGCACCCCAGGATAAGCACGAGAGCCCCTTTCCCAGGGCGGTGCTGCCTGTCGCACTGCCTTTATCAAAGCTCTGGCTTTCTCACAAGCAGGGTAATGCCTCTGATCCAAATCAGGAAGCTTTTTCAGTTGAAGCAGCTTTTTAGTAGAAGCCTATTTAACGCTTAGGCTGACGCCCTCAAGTGCTTTATTTTACAGTATTTTTGTTCCTCTCCATTATAAGTAATAGTCTATAAAAGCCAGAACGCAGCACTTTGCTCCCTCCTGCTTCGTTCCCCCGCGGCGTGGGCAGCCCTGCACGGCGAGGGCTGAGGAGGCAGAACGTGGCTCCTCTGCCCACGGCTGCTGCTGCCCCAGCACAATAATCCAGAACGGGAGGGGAAAAAAGCCAGAGGGGAAAAAAAAACGCAATGAGAGGTGATTGCGTGGAGTCAAACTGCTCGTCCCATCAGCATTTGGTTAACCAGCTCTGGGGTTTTGGCCAGCTCTTTGTTTCTTGGGCAGCATCTTCCCCGTCCCTGGCTGGCTTGGGATGGGGGGGTCACAGTGTGAAATGAGTTCTGAGGTCTGAGCCCAAATTGAACGGGTGCAGGTTGTTCCTCATCCCTCTCCTGCCTTGTCTGGATCTCAGCTCCCCTGGGGAGATGGGCTCTTGTAGCCGGGGTGGCCAAGGAAAGGTGCAGGGCGCTGAGCCTGGTGGGTTCTCAAAGCTCAAGCGGTTTAGGGAAACTAAACCTCCTTCTACCCCTCGTTTTGCTTATGGGTTCAGTGCGGGCAGGACAGGAGGTGCTGGAGGAGGAGGGGGCAGGAGCTGGCCCTGCTGGGCTGGGAGCAAGTCAGAAATGGGAACATCCCAGTGCCGCCTTGGAGGAGGACGTGCATCCCGGGTCTGACCCGCCCCACCCTTCCCAAGCTGGATGCCTTCCAGCTCTGCAGACCAAACCTGTGCTGAGCACCCCCAAACTCCCCCTCCCAGCCAGCCAGAACTGGAGCTGGAGGCTGGGGTCCAACCAAGCTGCCTCCGCTTCATTTGCTAGTAATTACCCCAACAGACAACAGCGCTGTTTGTGTGATTGGAGGCTGCTAATTGCCCACCAGGGAAGGCAACGAAGAGGAGGGCAGCTCTGTGTTTTCCCTCCCCATCTCTGGGACGCATCCTTGGGGTGCTGGGACCCTCTGCCTGCGGTCGGGGGCTGCCTGTGCCCACCACAGCCCAGTGAGGGGCTTTCCCCGACTTGCTCCCAGGCTGGCGAGCCGGGCCCTGCCTCTGCTGCCCGGACACATGCAGCTGCGGGCTCTGTCCCCCTCTGTCCCCCTCTGCCAGCTGCGTTTGACCTTTCGGCAGCGGCGCTTGGAGAGCAGTGGCGGCTGCGCAGCTTTGCCGCATGGTCCCCGGGGGCCGGCTCGCCGCCACGGCCGCTGCGGCTCGGAGGGGAAAAATGATATTTTCATCTCCATCCCTCCATCCCCCTTCCTGCTCTGGAGCTTTTTTTAGCACCAAAGGGAAGAAAAGGCTGTGGTCTGGCTTTCCTGCCTCCCCTCTGCTCCTGCCCTTTCATTCCCCTCTTCCCGGCAGCCGCCAACGGCTTTGCCTGCGAACGCTCGTATTTACCTGTCCCCACGCCTTTTCATCTCGTGCTGCCTAAATATCGGGGCTGGGTGGCTTTGGTAGGTGAGGAGGGAGGAAAAAGTGCTTTTTTTGGAGCGGGTGCATGGGTGGGCGAGCTGCACAGCCCCCCCATCCCACCGACGGAGAAGCCGGCTGCTGCCACGGAGGCCGGCACAGCAACCTGCGGTGGGAGACGCCTGGTCCTGCCGAGGGTGGCCCTGGGAAGGGGGACGCAGGGGCTTGGCAGGGCCCTAGTATCCATCTGGAGATGATGGAGAGGCATCTTGGGACCGCTGTGAGGCAGCCGGGGCCTGGCTGGGGGTGTCCTGCAGCCTGCGGGACAGTCCTGCGCTGGCCCCGCTCCTGTCACAGATTTTCACGCCCCGAGACCACAGGTTTCCCTCCTCCTCCCCCCCCCCCCCCCAGTGCTGATGGAGGGGACGTGGGCACCCTCATCCTCCGTGGGCTCAAACCAGGGGAGCGCAGCTACATCCCCCCAATCTCAGCCCCCTCCCTGCAGCCCCCTCGCACCACGACAAGCATCCCAAAGCTTTCGAGCCGGGCGCTGATGGATGGCCCTTGCCAGCGACGGATGCGCCCGGGTGCCCACAGCCTCGGTGCTTTTCAAGGAAGGCTGCAGCTCCGCTTCCCAGCCTCTCCTTCATTTATCGCCCGGCGAGACACAGGGTGAGGGGACAGAGGGAAGGGACAGGGCGGCCACTGCCACCATCCCACGCCCCAGGGGTCAGCACAGCCTTGCAGCTGCCCCAGGGCTGTGGGTGCCTCAGGGTTTCCCGTGGGTGAAAATGGCTCTTCCACGCCTGAGAAAGGAAGGACAATAAAAAAAAAAAACAAAACAAAGACCTTTGGCAAGTGCCTTGTGCTTGGATGTTCCTGGCCGTGGGGACAGGCAGAGGGGGGACCCTGGGTGCTGGGCTCTGCCCAGGGCTGCGCATGTCAGGAGCCAGGAACCTTTCAATGCGGGGGGGGGGGGGGGGGGGGGGGAAAGAGGCACAAAACAAGTATTTCCCACCAAAAAGGTGATAAATGCCCTCTTGCAAGAGTTTGACTCTGCAAAATGCATTTAACAAGTTAAAGATGCTCTGGCAGCGGCATGGAGCTGCTTGCCCACCCACCACCCTCCGAGGGCTTTCCCCAGCTCAGCAAGCGGTGCTGCACATCGTCCCACGGCCGATGCTGCTTCCCCACCCCACAGCCCTCTCCACGTCACCCTTCTTGGGAAAACCAGCTCAGATCCAGCCCCACCAAGCATCTCCCAGCCCCTCTGCCCGGGCAGCTCCATGGCCGGATCCGCTCAGCATCCATCTGCCTCTGCCACGGCAGCCGAAGCGGAGCCGTGCATCGCCTTGCAGGTTCACATCTCAGTTGTGAACGTTGTTTTAAGCAAGGAGCCCTTCTTCCCCCTCCTCCTCCTCCTCCTCCTCCTCCTCCTCCTCCTCCTCCTCCCTGGCCGAAGCAGGAAGATGTTGCAGCAGGCAGCCAGGTTGCAGCACGTGGCAAAGAACCCCCCTCCTGCCAGGCAGGGCTGGCTCAGTCAAGGGAATAATTGGTAGGTGCTTCTGAAGTGCCACGAATAGAGGGCACTCATAGCCTTTGTTTATTGACTCTTGAGGGCTAATGAATACTTCCAAAGATAATTATTGATTTTCTGCATCTGCAGCAAACCTGTTTGGCTGGGGAATGGGTGGAGCAGCAGCACACCAGTGTCGTGCAGAGGTGGGAACGGGGCGGTTTGGGCAAAACCAGGCTCTGGCTCTTCCTGCTGGGTGCAAGTCAAATAAGAAAAAAAAAAGTAAAAATTCAACATTTATAGAAAAATATTCGTGCAGCTCCAGGACAAACCCAGTTTTCTTCTCTCTACTAGGGGGAACAGATTAAAATTTAATCCTAGTTAAACATGTTTTCTCCTTTCCTTCCCCTTGGGCATCTCTTGAGCTTCACCCTGATGATCACTTCTTCCCTCGGCCCTGGAGCTCGTCCTCGTTGACAGCAGCCCAATGCCCACAGCAGGGGTTCACCCGGAGCAGGGACTGCTCTCTTTTCTTGGTCACCCCCAAAAATCAAAGCCTGAGGGTGGGAGGGGATGGGGAGATTGGGCCCTTTAAATGTGGGGAGGATAAAGCAGGGGAAGGTGGGGCTGGGAGTCCTGAGCATCCCCCACCTGCCTCTGAGCCAGGTAGGTCCCTCTTGGGTTCCCCAGGGGGTTTCAGGCTCCAAGGGGGGGGCTTTGTGGGGTGTTTAATGGTGGGGTGCAGGCAGTTATAGGACCTCAGAGCCAGGCTCAGCGAGTGGTGTTGGGGTCCCGGCAGCCTTGTTTGCAGCCCCCCATGCAGGGTGGGGGAAGCCCAGGCCCAGCCTTTTGTGTCATTTAAAAAAACAAAACAAACAACACAAATCATGGAAAAAGAGCTCTCTAAGGAAGATTTTTTTAAAAAAAAACCCCTTTTTGTGTGTGTGTTCTTTGGAGGAAATTGTGCGGCTGTCCTCCAAGTCCCGGTTTCCCTCTTCCCATCTCAGGACTGACTCTCTCTGCTAGTTTATTGCACCCATTTGGGTGCAAAGGCTTGAACCTGCGGAGTCCCATCTTGTTGCTGGGGCTGTAAATAACCCGGGGTGGCATTTACTGCAGTGCCCACGGGGTGAGGGACTGCTGGCTGGGTGCCGCTGGCAGACAGCGGTCTCGCAGGGTAGGCAGTATCTGCTGGGGCTCTGGGGATGCCACTTCCAGAGTATGGCCGTGACTATCCTGAGGGCTCGGGGCAGGGGGGGCTGCCTGTGCCCCACAGCACCATCCCCACGGCTCCTTGCAGGGGCGCCAGCCTGGGTTTGGGGAAGCATTTGAAACGCTGTGGGCAAATAGATGTGCTAGAAATGTAAGGTATCATATCTGCTTATGATGTAGTGTCTTTTCTAGGTATCTTGTAATGCTTTTTCAGGCTGTTTATTTATGAGACAATTTATTACAGCAGAGTTATTCTATAGCAGGGAAGTCTATTCCTAGGAGCCTCTGTTAACCGAGCCAATTGCTTAATTGGCTCACTGATGTCTCCACAAGGTATGCCAGGAGAGAGGGTTCTTGTTGTAATGATCGCAGCCTTCCTCCTGCCCACACGCCACCCGTGCTGCTAATTTAATAGTGCAAACATTTATTATTCCTTTTATTTGGTAGTTAATTTTAGGGCGTTTAGAGCTGTTCCAGGATTGCTGGTGAAAGGGGATGAAATGCCGTGGGGTGCAAGGAGGACCCTGGTTGCAGCCGGGGGTCGTTGGACTCATCCTGCAAAGCCTGGGGGAATGCAGGGGCTGATGCCTTGCAGGGTATTTGGTTAATGAGCTGCAAGCAGAGGGCTGGGGCTGACCTGGCCGCAGGGCTGGCTGTGCTGGCAGGGCTCCTGCCTGACCCCCACCCCACGTTTGGGTCATTTGCCAACAAAACAGAGTGAGATCAGGGCACGTGTGTGCTTACACCTGATCTCTCTTTGATGAGATTAATGTGCTCTGAAGGAAAACAGGCTCCTAACGAGTAGGCTGTGTGTTATGGGAATGGCTGGAAGGGCCAGAGGAAACCCAGGCTTGGATTTGCTTGGGCAGGGAGTGCCTGTCCCTGCCCATTTGTGGGAGAAGGGAGATGGGGCGGTTGGCAGCACCGACTCCCACTGGTAGGTGGCTGTCCCGGAGCCGGGGGGTGCCTGCTGTGTCTTCTGGGTGTGCTGCCTGCGCCTTCCCCCAGCTGGGCTTTTACAGCGTGGCTGCTCTAGACCTCTAGCCCTTTCCCCTGCTCCCTCTGCTCTGCCCTGCCTTTGTTGGCCTTGGCAGTCCCCAGAGGGTTCCCACTCCAACATTCCCTGCCTGTGCCATGTACAGTGTACCCTAGGCTCGCGCGGAGCTGCAGCTCGCAGCCAGCCTTTCCCAGCCCAAGCGCGGTGCCCGTCGCCTCTGGGCGGTTTCCTGGAGGGAGCAGCCTCCCAGCGAAGCATTTCTCCACCGTGAGTGAATGTCATCCTACCCTCTCCAGTGTTTTAGGCGATGTCTGGCAGAGCTGACTGCGTTTCCATAAAGCCCCGCTGGATCCATGCCCACTCCCAGCCCCCGTCCCCGGCCGCTCACGGCCTCGCAGCACAAAGCCCGCAGCTGCCGGCCGGCGCGTGCCGCCGAGGCTCTCGCTTTGCTGCTCTCGGCGTGGGGCCGCCTGTCCCTGGGTGCCAGCGGGGCAGAGCCCTGGCACCGGGAGCAGAGAGCAGAAAGGGGCAGGGAAGGAGGAGTTCGCCAGACAACGCCGTCAGAATGAGCCTTCTGCTAATTTTGTATTTATCGCAAGAAAACGATGAAGTTTCTCTCTGATTTTCATTCTTTCTTGGCTCCCGCCGCCTATTGTTCCTGGCTCCATTATCCCCCCGTCGCTTACATAAACGTACCGTGCGGGTTTCCAAGGCACAATAGAGACAGTCTCATTCATCCAAGGTCACCAGCTTTTACTTGCACTTCAAAGCATCTGGTAGAAGATGCATTTTCTCCCGAAGATGTTTTTATTGTACTCAGTGCAGAGGCTAAGGGAAATTGTACCGCTGGGTACATTGCTGGGGCCAGGAAGCGGCATGCCCCATCCCTACCGCTCCACCAGTGCCTGTTAACTGGGAAGGGGAGGAGGAAGAAAAGATGGGGGTTCCTCCAAAATCTCCTGCCCGTACAGGTCCCAGTATAGACCAGTTACAGAGAGGTCTCCCTGGCTTCCTGCTTCTTTCTCCCTCGGCCATCCGAGCTGGGGGGTCTAGGCTCTCCCTCTTTCTTCACCTGCATCTGGTAAACAGCTGGGAGTGGGCAAACACCAAGGCTACTGGTAGCCTGTGTTGGGGGACGAGGTCTTGTGGGGGGCCCGGGCTGCTGCTCTTGCCCTGCAAAGGGCAAGGCATGGGGGTGCCCACAATCCGGCAGCGAGCTGGAAGTGGTTCCTCGGCAGGGGAAAGAAATAACGGGGTGAAGACACCAGGGTGGAGATGGGTCTGTGAGGGAGGGTGGTAAACCTGCCTGTAGGGTGGGAGCCCCCCGGCCCAGGGTGGCCAGCGAGGCAGCCTGTGTGTTCCGCAGGGGGAAGAGGGAATCCAGCCCCCGGGGCGGCGGGTGGGAGCCCCGGGGCAGCCGCGGCCGGGCCGGGCCGGGCTCCCCGCGGCTCCGGGCGCAGCGGCTGCGGGAGGCGGCGCAGGGGAGGGGACGGCGGCCGGGCCCGGCCCCTCTCCCCGCCTCGCCGCCACAAAACGGGAGGCGGGGGCGGCTGGGGCCGCACATCTCCCCGGCAGCCGGGGCAGCGCCGGGCCGGGCCGGGCCGGGCCGGGCTCCCGGGAGCGGGGCGGGGGCTGGAGCGCTCAGCACCGCGGAGAGCGGCGGGGCCGGGCCGCCATGGCCAGCGTGCAGCAGGGCGAGAAGCAGCTCTTCGAGAAGTTCTGGCGAGGGACCTTCAAAGCCGTGGCCACGCCGCGACCCGAGAGCATCATCGTGGCCAGCATCACGGCCCGCAAGCCGCTGCCCAGGTAAGGGCTGCCAGGGCACGGGGCGGGGGCTCAGAGTCATCATCCCCCCCCTCGCTTCCCGCCCACCCTGACCCTCCTTCCTACCCCATCAAGAGGGTCTGGAGAGTTTTCTTCCCCCGCCACCCCCAGTTAGGGTGTGGAGGATCTGGGGGTCCCCCCTCGTGCCTGGGGCAGGGGGGTGTTGGCTGGCTGGGCCCCCTCCCCGGGTAGGTGCTGTCCTCCGGAGGGGAGCAGGCTCAGGGAACTTTGGCTTGGTGGGGCTTGGAACCCGGGAGACGGCCGCCTCCCCGAGGGGAGCGGGGTTGGGGGCTGGAAGGCTTTAGCTGGGCTATGGAGCAGGGGCAGTGGTGGGGGTCATCAGCCAGAAAGCGTGGTCACCTCCATCCCTGCCATGCAGCCCCCTGGGCTGTGTGTCCTGCTGGTTGTCTTGTCTCTGCATCACTCCCTCACCAGAGACCCTTGGGAGGGTGATGTCTGGGGAGGGGAATAGCCCCCTTTCCAGCTGGACCCTGCCTTGGCACAGGGGGGAGGCTGGTGCACCCCAGGGATGTGCAGCCTGGAGGCTACGGCTGCCCCAGGAGCCTGGGCACAGCCGTGGAGCAGGGCAGCTCTGGGTCTGGTGTCCCCCAGGTCCCAAAGCTGATGAGTCTTGGCTTTGCATGGCCGGTCCTGCCTGCCCTGTCCCTCCAGCTCCCAGGGAAACCAGTGCCTCGCGTTTGCCAGAGGCAAAGCAGTGGCCAAAATCCGTGATACAACACGAGGGGGCTGCTTGTACTATTGAGCCGCTCAGCTGGGCTGTTGCATGGGCAAGGATCCGTGTGGCTTCCTCACAATAATGCTCTCTCTGATTTAGACCAGTTTTATTTTGCTAACTGTCTCGACATTGGTTAAAAAATATCCTCTTTGCACTGGTTTTATAAGGAAAGGAGGCTTTTGCTGGTTCTCCTCTCTCTTTGCTCTGTATTTCCACTGCTGGCTGTTCCCCACCTGGAGTGGGGAACAACTCAAAGTTTCATGAAGGTGATGGGTCTGTAGAGGAGAGGGGCTCGGTCTGCAGTGGGCTGGGTGTCAGGGGCTCAGCCTGTACTAAAGAGCAGAGAGCTTGCGAGGAGCGAGGCGTTTCAGATGCCTCCCGTGCCAGCAGAGCCTGTGAGCCACAGCAGCGACAGGGACGGGGGTCCCACTGCTCAGGCATTACCAGGGTCGCTTCTGCCCCTGAAGCCCACCTGCCCAAGCTTGCATTTTTCTGATCTCTCCGATTGCCGTGAATCAGGGTAGGCAATTGGGAAAGGCACGGCTTAGGTTTCCAAAGGCGAAGAGCAAATCTTGTTTCCATGGGCAGCGTTTGCAGGGCTTCAGCCTTTGTTGGGGAAAGGAACCACCGTGCCTTTCTCCTCCCCTGCATCGGGCTACGGTCGGCAGCCGAAGGGGCCGTCAGCGGGCTGGGTGCTGGCTCACCCACACACGCTCTCTCCTGCCTGAATGTGCCTGAGAGAGCTGTGCTGCTTAAATATCTCGCAGTTAGAGATGTAATACGGCAACAAATTAGGGCGTTGGGGAAATACAGCAAACCTGAGTACCAGGAACAATGCTCGGCTCTAAACGGCAATTCGGATGGCCGCGAACTTCCCGGTCGGGCTGAGCACTGCGGCTCAGGGTGTTTGCAGCTCCATTAAAAAGTTAACGAACGCGCCTGCCTCTCCATTTTGCTGGCAATGCCGGTTCCAGCAGGAGGGGAACCATCTGGGCAGGGGTCAGGAGCTCTTGGCACACGGCAAAACGGACCCGCCAGCTTGGCTTCGCTGCATTTCGCGCCTTGGCGCTGGCAGAGCCTGCGCGACAGGGTCCCCGAGCCGGGGTGTGCTCCGCGCAGCCGGCCGCGGTGTTGCCGGGTCCCGGTGGCAGTGGCAGCCTGACTCCTTTTGTCTCCTTGCAGCGTGGGGGGATATTCACCGCGGTGCAGCCATCTGCCCCACCACATCGCTACAGGTGTCAAGCAGGGGCAGCGCCTGTGCCACAGAAGGGCTTTGCTGCTCGGGGGGGGGGGCCAAAGCCAAAGGCTGGGGGAGCAGAGAGGCCGTGGTCCCTGGCTCCTCTCGTCAGGGCTGCCGGCTCAGCTCGCCTCACGCGGGGCTCTGCCGGGAGCCTGAGGCTGCCGTCTTGGCGGGATCACACCTAGGAGATGCCAGATCTCAATCCCCCGGGGCCTTGTGGCGGGTCCCCATCAGGGTACGCAGTGACGTCCCCAGCACCCTGAGCTGGCACCAGGTTCGTAGTTCAGCAACAGCCAGAGCCGGGCTCCTGCTCCCCATCCGCGGGGAGAATGGACCTGAGGCTTGTGGCAGCTCCTCTCGCAGCCGTCTCCGTGCTTGGCTCTGCTCTGGGTTTGTTTTTCCTGAAGGTTTCCCTGCACTGCTGCTCGGATTGGCCTTTCCTCCCTGACGATGCTCCCGGCTAATTTAAGAGCAAATGACTGCGGTGCCAGCGAGCCGAGCACACCAGAGAGATGGGGAGGCCAGTTAGCCAAATGAAAAATTAAGGTGACTATTTGGGTTTCTGTTTTCTCCCACACTTGACAGCTGCTCCTCTGCAAACGCTGTGGATCTCTGCCCTGGATCCGTCCCCGTGCTTCCTGCAGCAGTAGAAGCGATGGCGTGGTTTCTAGGCCAGCACTGCCGGTTTCCCCATCAGATTTGCTGGCTGAGCCTGTGCCCTTGTGGGGTGCCAAAGGGCTCAGCTGCAGCATGGAGGTCCTGCCGGGAGCCCCCACAGTGGGCATAGCCCAAATCCATTCCCACAGGGTGCCCTGGGCACGGCTAAGGGCTCAATCCTGCATCCCTGTGGGGTAGCGGTGGGGTTCCTGGGGCAGAAGGTGACTCACATCCATCCCCTTGCCTTGCAGCCGGCTCTGCCCTGTGCGCTATCCCTTGCCACCACCTTGCTGCTGGTCCCAGAGATAAAGCTTCTTCCATCTAAATTCCCATCAAGCTCTCTGGGGGGGTTTGGAGGGTTAAAGCTCTGCTAAACCCAGGGTTCATCCTGGAACAAAAGAATACATTAATCTCTTCCCTCCTGTCCAGCCAAGGCTGGGGGGGCCATGTACTCCAGCCCTGACACAGCTTCACGCCCAGAGCAGGGCTCTGCCAAAGTAAATGGATTATTGACCAGTTTGCAGTGTGAAAGGAAAAACTGAGGTGATGGGGAAAGGGGCTTTTCCAATTAACCTTTCCCCACGCAGGGCCGTGCAGCCTGGGGCCATGCTCTTGCAGCTGGCGTGCGAGGCACTGGGTGATGTGGGGAGGCTGGGGAAAGTTGGGGCTGCTCCCATGCTTGCCTTTGCAGGGGGGTTGCTTCAGCACATGCAAAATCCCAGGGTGGGTTTTGAGGGTTTTATGTACCCAGTGGGTTGGAGAGGGATGGGCTTAGGGGCAGGGACACCCCACCTTGCCCCAGACTCCCCTGCTGAGCCAGGGTGCCCTCACTCCCTCTCGCTGGTCCGTAAGGAAGCTATGATCCCCACCCAACGGCTGCTGCAAGGGGCTTTGGTTCTTGTGAACTGAAAATGCTCTTTAAATCTCCCCGATAAGGTGCCAGCGCTCCCTGCCCAGCCTCTGGGGATGGGTACCACCGCCACGCTGTAGCCCTGGCCCACAGCTGGGATCCTTTTTTCCTCCCTCTTGGCTGGGCTTTTGCCTTCATCTCTTCCCTGGCCATGACCTCAGCCACGGTGTGGTGGCTGGGAGCCCCTTCACACTTGGTGGCCTGACTTGTCCCAGTGCTCTGCATATTTCATCAGCATCCGTCTGCCGGGGAACCTGAGGGTGCCAGGGACAGCCAGGCTGGGAGATGCTCCAGCATCCCCCTGCGACCTGGAGCCGGTGGCAGTCCAGGGCTTTGTGGGATGCTTTTGGGTGTGTTTGGGTTCCGCGCTCCTGCACTGCAAGCCATGGCAGTGTGGCACAGGCTGCCCTGTCCCAGCACCCTCCAACTCGGCCAAAATCCACTTCTACATGAAAAACGAGGGGGCTGTTGAGGCTGGGGGCTGCGGGTGCTGGTATCAGCTCCTGGGGCAGCCGGTGATGCCGGGAGAAAGGAGGCTTCTGCATCCCTCCCTGCCAGATGGTCTAAGTGGGTCACATCAGGGCAGTGCAGGGGATTTGTGCTTTAACCCTTAATCCCCCGGGATGCACTGTGCACAGAGGGGGAGGGAGGGGTGTGTTGCTGGGGTGGGATTAAGCGCAGTTTCGCTGCCTGGTTTGCCATCGTGGGTGATCTCGGAGATGGGTCTGGGCGCTGCTGCTGCAAACCCGCTGGGACAAGAGTGTCAGTGTGTCCCCCCTGGTTGTGCTGGGACCAGGCAGGAGCAGCCGTGACACTGCAGTGCCAGAGGGTCACAGTACGCCCAGCGAGGGCGGAAGGTGTCTGCTGTTCCCCTGCGGCCTTTGCAGTGACTTTTTGGCCCAGCGGAGAGTCTCTGGTGGGCTGGGGACCAGCTTTCTCCCATCCTGACCTCTGGCCATGTTTTGGTGACCCTGAACCCTGTTCGTCCCCAGCAGGCTGGCAGCCCTCGGGCATCGGGGTGTGCTGCTGGGGAGGAAGCCCCCACTGGCAGCCCCACTGGGCCCGTGGCCCCCCGCTCCCGTTAATCCTCCCCCTTGTTGGTTGGGCATCTGCTCCGCGGGAAGAGGCGGCGGCAGGGCCGGCCACGCCAGCCGCCTGGCTGCCATCTGCTCCCTCCCGCTCCCAACGAGCCCGAGCGCTAATGAGCCCGTGGCCCGGGCCCAAGCGGGGGGAGAGGGGCTTGAAAAGAAAAGCAGAGGGAGAGAAGAAAAGCCCCTTCCTCAGAGGGGCTGTCAATAGGGAGGCTTTTGTCTGCCCCTGCCCTCCGGCTCCAGCTGGATGGCGGGAGAGGGGAGAGCTAATTAGGCAGCTTGGGAGCTGCTGGGAGGCTGGGGGGGAGCTGAGCGAGGGGCAGAGCAGGGGGTGACTGCGAGACCCCTTCCCTGCTGCTTGCAGAGCCTTCGCCTCCTTCCCCCTCCTTCCCCTCAGCCCCATCCATCTGCCTCTCCGCTGGACCAGTGCTGGGGATTGTGTCCCTACTGGTCTCCCCCAGCAGGGTGGGGGCCACGTCTCTCCCCAGAGAGGTGGTCTTGCTGGGATGGACCCACACGAGGTTGGGTGGGATGCAGTGAGCGCCGGGCAGCATGGCCAGGCTCAGCACCCATGGGTGCCTTAGCCAAGCAACCTGTGCATCAGCATGGGATGGTGTACAAGCGCCTAAGGATTTAGGGAAAGGGGCCTTTGGAAGTCCCCACAGGAGCCCCAACCTCGCGGATGGGGACTTTTTAGAGACTTTGGGTGCCCCCAAAGTCCTGCCTCTCCTTGCTGTGACCCTGCTGCAGTCATGCGTGATTTTGTCACCCTCACCTCCCAAAAGCGGATGGGGGGCTGAGGGTTGTCCCCAGACCAGCACCACAGGGACTGGAAACCAGGAGGGCGGGGGAAAACACCGTGGTTTGGAGGACAGGCAACCCATGACCTGTAAAAGTTTCAGTGCTCTGCTCCGGGCCTAAATCTGGCCCCGTGGCTCCACCATCCAGGGCAGCCTGTGCTGCTGCAGCTTGTCCCCAGAAAGGGGCTCTGCAGACGCCACACTTGCTGCGTGTGGAGGTCCCTGCTCTCTCCTGGTATTCCTGAGCTTGGGAGATTTCTCCTTCCAGAGGGTCATGGCTGGAGCTGAGCCCTTCTCTGCTCAGCCCCATTCCTATTCCTTCCCACACCTCTGTGTCTGGCAGCTGGACCTTTCTATAGGTTTTTCTGTAAGATGAACTTATCAAATGCAAACCCCGCGTCACTGAAATGAAATCATTTCATGCATGACCACCCTTCCCTCCTTTCTTTTTTTTTTTTTTTCTTCTCCTTTTCTCCCTGTGGCCACTGAAACCTCTTCACCATTACAAAGCCTGACCCACACCCGTGTCTTGGCTGCGGGTGGTGCGGGGGCTTTGCCACAGCCCCTGGTCTGCTTCAAGCCCCCAGGGGCTCTTTGCTGTTAGGAGACTGCGGGTCTGCTTTGACCCACGGTCCTGCACTGCCCCACGGGAGACCCACAGGCAGCTCCCAGCCCCCTGGGTCCTCCTCTGGCCCCAGCGCCGCCACCAGCTGGAAAACAGGGCTGGGTTTGATGCCCAGATTGGAGCCTGTTCCTTGGCACTCCCAGCAAAGGGCAGGGAGAAATACCAAACCCCAGGAGCCAGTTTGCTTTTGCAGCCCTGCTTCCCGATTTTATAGGTGCGTGCAAAGGCGCGGGGGTCGTGATGCCCGAAATCTGGCAGGAGCAGTGGATCCCAGAGGCACAGCAACCATAACAGGGTTTTGGTGGGGTGCAGATTTGGCGCATGCTGGGGGATGAGCAGGCTGGACCACCACCTCCAGCAGCGTGGCCGGGCACAGTGCCCACATCTTGGTGCCGCTATCGCCCGGCAAAGGCCACAGAGCCCTCCGCGGGACACCGGGGGTGCTGCAAAACTGGCTTCTCCACCAGCCACTCAAGCCGAAAGCGCTGACAAACACGGGGAGTTTAAAAATAGCAGGTTTTTCACACACGGCGGGAGCGCTTTCCCTGCCAGTGCAGCAGGGACTGCAGGAAGGGCTTTTTTTTTTTTAAAAAAAAAAAAAAAAAAGGGAGCAGAGGAAAGCTCTACTAAAAACTCCGTTGGTATTTCAGGCCGGCTGAGACGGGTCCCCAGTCTGGACGCAGCAAGGTTGGGGCTGTTTCACTGACGACCGGTTTAACGCTTCGTGTTTACTTTATGTCTCATCATTAATGAAAGAAGAAAGAGCTGCTGCTGCCCAGCCCCAGCCAAGGGCTGTGCGGGAGGCGGAGGTGGGAGCGGGAGCACTGGGGAGGGCATCTCCTCGTTTGCCCCCGAGCAGGTGCCTGGGTGGGCAGAGGGGTCGGCAGCAGCGCGGGCAGGGTCCAGCTGCCGGCGGGGTTGCTCTGCTCTCTCCTCCCATCCCACATCCTCCCTGGGGGCAGGGGAGGCTGCGACACGCTGGTACGGGCTGCAAAGGCCTTTGTGCTGTTGGATCCCGGGGCTGGGGTCAGACGCCCGTCTCATGCAGGTGGCTGAAAATGCTTTGAGACCCACGGGCCGTGATGAGCAAATGGGTTTTTTTTTTTCTGCCACTAACACCAAATTCCAGCAGCGCATCGTCCTGGTGGAACTTGATGGCGCTTTGGCAATGGGTTGGTCGTATTGAGTGTATGTCTGTGCCCACATGTACTTGGGAGCGCATGTGTCGGGGTGTGACTGGAAGGGAGCCGGGTAGGAGGCTGTGATTTTAACTGCGTTACTGTCAGGATGAAGAACTAGCTATTGCCCAGCAAGAGAAATATTTTTGCGTTAAAAGAGATTTCACAGTTAAAGACCACCTGCTGAATTAATCTGGGGGTCAGCTGGAGCTGCCGTATAACCAACCGCCCGCCAAAGCAGCGCATATATAACACTAATATATGAGAACATGTAAATGTATCATAACTTATTCTCTGCTGCTCTGTCATCTGCAGCCACTGGAGCAGCCCGCCTTTGGCGGAGGAGACAGGGCCATGGCTGTGGCATACCGAGGGCAGGAGGCAGTTAGGGCTTTGGGCTGGTTTCCCCCTGAGGCCGGTGGTTTAACTCTGGGAATCTATTGCCTATAAAGTGTTTGCCCTTTTCAAATCCCCTCTGCTTTGATCAGAGCACAGCCAGGTTTGTTACGATGGGGAAAAGCAAGACAAGTTGGTTCAGTACTGCTTCTTCCAAGGGATGGGGTTTTTATTTGCCAAAATACTCGAAGATCAGGAACATACAGGGAAAAAAACCAAACCGAAGCAACAAAGCCATGCAGGGCCCACGTTTCGCTTGCCCTTCCCTGTCATGTGGGACGGGCTCCGTGGTTGTCTGCCTGCTGCAGCCGCCCGCCCCGTCCCTGCCTTTGTCTGCCCATCAGCCACACGATGGCTGAGTTAATGAAGGACAACGGTGCAGGGCTGCGGGAGCAGAGAGGCAGGCGGATAACACGGGTCAGGGAGAGGGAGGTTCGGGGGGGTCTGGGTGGGCACCGCCAGCAGAGGAGGAACAAAGGGAGCTGCTGGTTAATCACTAAGACGGGGGTGTTTTGCAGCCTGACCTGCCGGGGAGCCCTGGAGAGCACGGGCTGTCAGCCTGGGGGTGCCCCGTGCCTCCTAATTGAGGATGGACGGGAGCTCCTGGTGACAGCCTCTGGCCCTGGACCCTAGCTGCCCCCCGGGGTCCCTCTGTGGGGCTGAGTTCTGCAGGACGTGGGACACGTTGGCTACATCTCCCCCAGGAACCTGGGGCATCCCTGGCCACAGGGACTTTGTTGCCCATTCTGTCCAATGGCTGGAGAAGTCGTTGGCACAGTTTTGGACCGGTCCTTGTGCTCTCCCAGACATTTCCCGCTCATGGTTCAGGAGCCAGCGTGGGTGAAGAATGTCCTTCAGATGTTTTGGAGGGGTTTTTGGACGTTTCAGAGAGTCCAGGCTGGCAGACACAGGCGTTTCGTGCTCCAGGCACGTCCCTGCCCTCAGGTGTGCTGGGACCATGTGGCTGTTCCCCCGTCCCTGCCCTTGCCATGAGCATGGAGCATCTCAGCACCTGCAGGGACAGAGCTAAAGGCACAACACCAGTAGCATGTGCCAGCGGCAGGTCTGGCTCCCACTATTTGCTGCCTCGTGGCAGCAGTTACTACCCCATGGCCCTCAGGGGCTCCCCAGAAGTGCGGTTTCCACCCACAGCCCCCATTTCCCTGTCCTCATCCCTCCAAGCGGGCTCGGACACTCAAGGGCAGGCGCTCAGCATTGGAGCTGCGTCTGTGGGGATGGGTGGGTTAATTTTGCGGTGGAGGCTTGTGGGCCAAAGAGCTGGCTGCTGGTTCTGCTGGGCTGCAGATGCCACCGAAGGCACGTTCATCCCTGATTAATGCAAACTGAAAAGCAGGATCCCGAAGCCCCGCGGCTCCCCTGCCCGCTCCCTGCCGCGGGCTGCCGCTGCCAGCCCTCGCCCTGTGCTGCCACCGGGTTTGTCCTGCATGGAGCAGAGGACGACGGGTCTCACCTTGCTTTTCCATGGCGCAAAAGCAGGCAGGGAAGCCCGTGGCTGCAGCCTGAATGCTGCCTGCAGAGCCAGCACTGGGACACGGCCACCGCCCCGCTCCCCCCGCCCGCCCTCCCCCCCGCGTCGGTATTGATTTGACCTGAACTCCCTTTAACGTGCTGTGATTTCTTTCAATTAGGCTCTGAGTGAGGCCTCTGCAGCGTTCGATAGAGCCGGCCCCGGCACCGTGCCTGGACCAGGACGGTCTGGAGGGAGAGGCTTGGGGATGCTCCTGCATCCCCGACAAGAGCATCCCTCTGCGTCTTGTTTTCTCCATGTCCCGTGAGGATAATCCCACTGCTTAAAGGTTGCTCCTTGTCCCCTCTGCGTTTCCTAGCTCTTTCCATCCCTTGGGCTGGTGGCTTTGCTGCCCCAGCTGATAGGACAGATTTCCCTCATCATTAGCTGGGTCACCTCCTAATTTAGATGAGCACCGTACCTGCAGGGTCTCCTCCTGCTCTGTGCAGGAGCAGCCCTGCCGCCAACCAGAGCTGAACCGAACCTGAGTAACCCTCATCTTCCCATCCCCAGCAAAGCTGCCTTGCTTTCCCCTTTCTCCTTGGTGGCTCTCGTCTCCTTGGGGACGTACTTAGCCGAGTTGCGGCTTGGTGTCACGTTGTTTCCGGCAAACTAATGGGCAGAGTGCTTGTTTTCGGAGATAGTATAGAGCAGAAATCCCTGCACTTCATCTCCAGCTGCAATTACCGAAGCCAAGTCGATGCGGTTGATGGTAATAGGATGGTAACACTGTCTGAATTTGTATTTAATGCTGATTCCAAGGGTCTATAATTTTCATCAGCACCACATGACTTTTTATAGAACAGAAAAATGTGAGAGCAGTTAATGAGCTGTAATTCTGGAGAGCTTCTGCCTTGATTGGGACTAATTATTTTCTTTATAAAAATAATTAACAATCCACACAACCTATAGAGTGAAAGGCATGTGGCATTAATTAAACCATGCGGTATTTTCAACGCACCTTTATCTCTCCTTTCCCAGCGCACCCCAAATAGACGGTGGCGTTGCGCTGCAGAAAGCCAAGCTGGGCACAAGCTTGCGTCGAGGCGAGGGCTCGTGCAGGGTGAAAAGGGCAGGTCCTGCGCGAGGGGCCTGCATCCAGATCCCACCTCCGCAGCCTCCTGGCCCAGCAGTGCCTTGAAAAGCCTCATTTGGGCAGGAAAGGCTGTTTTTCCTACAATAAGGTGATGGTTCTCATGCGTGGGCTCTCCGTGATGGGTATGGAGGGGACGCTGGGAATGTCTCTGCTGTTTCAGCTGAAGAGCAGCTGGTAGGACCTTGGGGGGGGGGGGGGGGGCGCACAGGGGTCTGCACCGCATGCTGTCACTTGCTGTGGGGCATAGGGATATCCCAAAACTGAGGTGGCCGCTTTGCACAAGCCAAGCCCTTGTTCTCCAGTGAGCTGAGATCCCGGGATGAGTCCCAGGCGAATGTGCCCCAGTACCGATCGCATGTGGGCCTGTGCGTGCTGAGACACACACTTACATAATATATAATTGTTAACAAGACTAATTCCTCTATTTTCCTGGAGGTATTCTGAGAACTAATGAATATATTCGCATAATCTTGATTTTGTTTATGAATAATTCTGGATTATCCAAATGTGAATAACACCAGGGCTTTGCCGTTCTAGATTGCCTTTCAGCTGAGGATAGCAAAGCATTTTACAAATATTAGTTCAGCCTCACAAATCCCAGCAAGCAATAAAATTATTACTACACCAAATTAAAGATGGATGTGCCAAAAAGTGAAATGATTCTCTCCAGCCCCTCCTGGCAGGGTCTGCCACAGGGACCAGGAGCCCAGGGACCCACCTGCCTCCTCCAAATCTTCCACCTAGGGAGCAGCAAGCCGATAAATATCCTCCCTTTTCTTTTTTGGGATGATTTAAAACAACGTTCAGAGTTGCAGGTTGGTGTGGATGACTGGGGACAAGACCTGGGAGTGGAGAGGGAGGCTTTTTTTCTGGCTTTGACCCCCCAAATAGCCCTGGGTGCTGCAGCACCGAGCACTCCGGTGCCTGCCATGTGGCAGGGATGGCATGGCCATACCAACCTGTCCCTCCTTGGAGCACAGTGGGAGGAGAAAAGGCCCTGTCTTCCCTCCCAGAAACTCTCTGTAACTTAAACCCCCCTCAGCAGTCCTTTCTGGGCAGCTGGCAAGACCACCGAGGTGTTTCCCGTGGGACAAGGGGGTGTTAATAGGAAGGAGGATTGGACTCAAACCAAACCCTGAAGCTGAAATTCAGGAATTTCCCAGCTCAGCTGACATTGGAGACGTGGCACAGGGCGGCAAAGGGCCCTTCTGGCCATAAAAAGCCCCCGGCAGCGTGTAGCAAGGGGTTTAAATCCTGCTGGCCACCTCCCTTCCTGGGCTGGGAACATTGGAGGCTCCTCTCTCCAGCAGGAGAAATCTGTTTAATTCCTTTCCACGGCAGCTCATTGCTGCCCACGCATCCCTGCGCGGGGACATCTGCTCCTCGCGGTGTCACTGAGCCCTCCCGGCCCCGCGTGGCCCTGGCAGTGTGGCCCTGGGCATTGTGGCAGGATGCACGTTCAGCAGACAAGTCCCAAACGGGAGGAGTCCCGGGGAACCCCATCCCACCAGACCCCTCCGAGCGCAGCAGACTGGCTGCTCTTCACAGGTGCATGGGGGGGGGGGGGGTTGGCAGAAGACGTTCCCCTCGGCTCCTCCAAGCCTGGCAGCCCCACGGGGCAGAGCGGCACCGGCGCTGCCCTGCTCGGGTGATGCCTCTGGCCACCTGGGTTGGGGACACCCATTCGGATGCACCCACTGGTCTGTCCTGAGGAGGGGGAGGTTGATCATTTTTTAACGTCGGAGCCGTTTCAAGCTGAGCCGTTGAGCTTGCTGTTCATCAGCTGCAGGCAGGCATGTACGCTTGTGTCCTGGCACAGGGGGTGGTTTGTTGACAGGGTGTGGTGATGCGAGTGTTCCTGTCCCCAGCCTGGATGGGTGGGGTGGCTGTCTTCTCCGTGCTCTCCCCATCAACCAGAGTCGCTCCCAGGGCAGCTCTGCAGGCAGGCGGCAGCTGTGTGAACACGTTGGGGTTTTGGAGTTATCAGAGTGTTGGGACCTCCGATGTGTTTTCTCCTCTTCTTTTAGTGGCAATTTAAAAAAAAAAGAAAAGCAAATTAGGGGAGAGGAGGGAAAAGCTTTATGTGAGCGGCAAAGGGAGCGTTGCTGCTCCAAGTGGATCTTCTCCAGCCGTCTCCTCCTTGCTGCCTCCAACGTGCCTTATTACTAATTCATGTTTAAAGTGATCTCTCAGTGCTCCCAGGAGCTCCGGGTAACTCTGTGCTTACAGTCCTCTATTTGATTAAAATTTAATGAGCTGTGTTATTGGCAAATACACTATTTTGCTGCCATTTGCCACGCCAAACAGTACGGGTTTTTGGATAAAGGAGGGAAAGCACCCATAGTGACCGAGCACCGTGGATGTGGCATTCTTTGGCCCATCCCTGCCATTGCCTGGCAGCACACACAGGGTGACTTCATCATTAAAGAGCAAGCCCAGGCCCTCAGGGAGGTTAGTGATCTCCAAAGATCCCAGATTAACCTGGGCAAGGGACTGGAATCTTGTGTGCAAGCACGGCCCTGTCCATGGCAGCCAGCACTGAAGCAAGGCGCTGCTGCGGGGGGCTTGGCTTGAACCCGGGGTGCTGCAGTGGCACAGGGGACGCCCCCTGGGGCAGGGGATGTTGGTGCTGAGCAGCCCGTTGGGTATGAAGGTGCTCTCCAGCCTGACCACATGGCAGGTAGTGGCAAAGTGCTTCTTTTCTGGGACATCCTTCAGTTTGGTTTTTTTTTTGTTGTTAAAACCCTCCTAAAACATACAGCGTCACCTGGTGCTCCTCGGATTCTAGCTCCCTGTGTTGTGTTGGGAAGTGCCCAACCACAGCTCCCTCCCAGCCAATGGTCCTGACCTTCACCCAGCTTGGGTTTGCCCTGCGTTGCTTGTGGGTGAGTGATTAATGATAAATTTGAGCTCAGATCCAGGCTTTTCCTAATCACAAGCTCTACGAGGGCTGCTTAGGGTTGCCCCCATGCCTGGCCATCAGCTCTGCCCCCTTCACCGGGGTTGGGTTCCTCCATGGCTGCTCCAGGCTGCCTGGGGGATGGTGGCACTGATGGGGTCTGGGAATGCAGTTCATGGCTGGTTCGGAGGAGGGTGGCTATGGTACAGTTTAGCGTAAGCTCTCGGCCCCAGTCCCTCCTCAGACCAGTCCATGCCATGCCAGAGTCACTCAGGAGCCTGGATTCCCCCAGAACATGGATCGGGGATGTACAGGATTGCTGTGCCATGGTGCAGCGTGGCAATGTCGGCACTTTTGGCTGCATTTGTGGGCACTGGGGACAGTCAAGTCTCCTTTTTTCCTATTCCCTGATTGAGGAGAAAACTGGCTCCTTTACAGGCATGGGAACCTGCAGGGTGTTTGTCTAAGGAGAAGAATTTGAGGAAAGAAAAGACAGAGGATTGTCCCCCCTGATAGCAAGCCTGGCCTGGCAGCATGCAGGTGCTGATGGCCACCAAGCACTGCAGGGACCTCCGAGCCGGCAGCGTGGGAGGCACAAGATGCCATAGAAACTGCTCAAGATGGGGCAGCCGTCCAGGTTTCGCTCAGAAACCATATGACTGCGTGCCATATTCCTCGGGTTTCTCTCTGCTGTCGCTGGCAGGCGGTTGGCGGAGCCATCCCGGATTGCTGGCAGCGAGGGAAGGTGACACTGAGCCCCGCAAAGTGGCCAGGTGCTTGGGAAGGAAGGGGGGGACAGAGGTCCCAGTGCCCCCAGGGAGGAGGAGACCCAGCTGAGGGGAGCAGGGAGAGGCTGTGCTTGCCCTCCTGCCTGAGAAGGACGGTCCATGGGAGCATCGCTTTCCCCCATGGAGTTTTACTCTCCACCAGTGCTGTCCGTGCCATGCTGCAGCAGGAGCTGCCGCCGTTGCCAGCTGGTGCCCGGGACAGAGCCCTCCCCGTGGGCTGCGACCACACAGTGTCCCCCGAAGCATCTGGCACTGACCCTGTGCCGCTCCCGGGGCCTCTTCCAGCAGGGAAGCTCCTCTGTTCTGATTCAACCATGCATAGCAAATCAAGTGCTGGAAAATAAAGAGCCAAGCTGCTTTTTTGGCCCGGGATGTGATAAGAGCGGTCGTTAAACCTTTCTGGAGTCCAAGAAGCAAAAGGAGCCACTGCCACATACGGGCTCGCAGCAGGACACAGGGTTCCCGGGAGCAGGAAGGAGAGGCGAGTCACAGCTGACAAAAATTGGATGAAAAATGTATATTACTGAATTGTATTTCTCTTCTGTGTTTAAACTGCCTCAAGAAAACCACGCGCTTTTCTGCAGCTGGTGCCTCTGCTGATGCACGGAAAAAATAGCGGGGAGAAGATTAAAATTGAACTGGCTTGGAGTCTGTGTAATCAGGGAAAATATCTCCATGATTTGCTATTATAATTTTCAGTAACAAACTGCAGGGCTCCTGCCACACTAATAACAACGGTTTGAATGTGGTGGGAAAAGAACCTGCCGTGGGGTGTTTGTGTGTGTGTGCGTGTTTGTGGGAAGCACTTACAATTTTTCCTCATCTCCTAATTTTGAGGAGGTATTTTTAGTGCATATTTCAAAGAGCTTTACGTAAACACATCTGCTGGAGTTTTTGCCTGGAAATGTCTTTACAGCCTTCTTTTCTGTCCCCTCCCTCTCCTGGGAAAAAGGAGCCGTTTGACCGTTTTCTTTTTCAATCAGACGAGCAAAGCCAGAGAGCAAGAGTGAAAATGAAAGGGTTATTTTGCCAGCACCAAAAGGCTTCTCAGCCCACAGTGGTGGATTTTAGAAACGTTGTGAGCAGCTCAGCCCGCCCTTGCTGGGGCCAAAAGCCCAGGACAGAAGCACCTCAGAGGTGGCCGTGGCAGGGAGCTGTGGGGATGCCGGAGAGCAGGGACCCTAACCTGCCACCTGCCCTCTCCTACCCAGCCAAAAGCTCCAGGTGAGGACAGAAGAGGAAAGATGAGAGATTTGATCATGTGTCCAGGCCCCTTTTGCCCCGTTACTCAGGAGAAGCGGCGAGAGCATCCCTGGTGCGAGCGGCTGCAGGCGCAGGAGTTTCTCCCACTTCCCCTCGGAGCGCTGCGCCTGCCACGGACGCCCGTGTCCTTTCACGGGCTGATGTTCCCAGTCCCCAGGCGAGGCATCCATCATCAGTTTAATGCCAGCGAAACATTCACAACTAATAGGCTCATCAGAGATGCTTTAACCTTTTTCATCTTCTGGGCTCCAGTCGGCTGGAGCTGCTCCTACCTTTTCACCAGGGGCTGTAGAGATGATGGGAATACGGAGCCAGCCAGGCTGCAAAGGGCAAGGTAGTAAAGTTTCTGTATTGGCTTTCCCAAATACTCTGTCCTGAGCTTGGAAATGCTGTCAGTCCAGGTCTGCCAAGCGCATCCAGTGCTCTGGGGCTGCGAACTGTTTGTGTATGCAGCCGGGTGCATCCAGCACCCACCCCAGCTGCATGTGCAAAGTAAAATAAATGATAAAAAAAAACCCCAAACCAGGCTTGTTTAGCATGATCCAGCCCCAGTGTGCTTACGCTGCTGCTTGCAAAGCAGCTGAAAAGGGCAGAGGGGCTGCAGCAAGGCCACGGAGGGCTGGGACTGCTGGAGCCCGTCCTGCAAAGGCGAGGGACGATGCTGCTGCGGGTGGGGAGATGGCCTGGGGGCAGCATCCAGCAGCAGAAAGGTCACTAGGAAGGCAATTGTCCTGCTCTTCTCTCCTCTCGAGAAGAGGAGCTGAGTTACTGCGGGGAGGGGGAAGGATGATTGATGAAAGCTTTGTGGCAGGAGACTGCTGCGGGGCCAGGGCAGAGGAGCTCAGCTGGGACGCGGGAGCCTTGCAGGCAGGGGAGGGCAGCTGCCCGGCCCCAGCAGCGCTGAGATGCCAGCGCGCAGGGATCTCAAGTGCACACCAAACCCACACCGACTGCGTGTCACTGCGGGGCCGGGGGGGACGGGTGTCGCTGGGCTCAGCTCCTGGTGAAGCGTGCGTCACCAAGCGCCACGTTTCATGGCCTGATGAAGTGGCGCTCGGCCACGGCGCTGAGCATGGCGGCCCGGGATGGAGGCACGGGGATGGTTTGTGAGTTAGCGCTGCTCCCTGAGGCAGCAAATATCCTGTGCCTTTGCCCCACCCTCTGTGGAGGGGGCCAGGATCCGTCCATGGGCTGGAAAGGCAATGCAATCCCATTGGGGGGGGAAATATTTCCCCGTGGCTGGGCTGGTTTAAGCCCCCAGGACTCACCCGTGGGGCTCACCCACAGCTCTGGAGGCCACTGCGTGTCTTTAACAACTTCCATGAGGAGTCTTTGCTGAGCCCAGCACATCTCCTAGGTCTTGCAAACGCCCCGTGGGACCTCTCCGGTCTTGCATTTTCCTTGGCCTCTGCAGAGCAGCGGCCTTAAGCTGCCACCCGTGTGCACGGCCACCGACACCCGATGCAAAAGCCTCCTGCCAAGCCCAGCGGTGACTTTCTACCTTTCCCCAGCCAACAGTGATGTCCAGGCCCAAAGGGAGCCGTTGTGGAGCGCAGGGGCTGCAACGTAGTAAATCGGCCTCCGTGGTGCCACGACAAACTGGAGGTGACATGCCAGCCCCCCAGGGAAGGGAGGCAGGACGGGGCGGCGCCAGGCGATGGGGCTCTGCAGGGCGCTGCCGGCAGTGGGGAGCCCAGTGGGATTCAGAAACACGGCGTGCCTTTGGGAAAGGCTGGTGGGAAGTGGTTCAGGCAGTTTGCAAAAATAAACAGGGACCCTCCTCACCTCGCAGCCGGGCTGCCGTCACCTGCCCTGTTCTCCTCCAAATGGCCCTAGTGTTTTACGGTGGTTTTACCCTCCTTCAAATTAGGAATATTTGGGTTCTTTCCCACCAGTGACCTTTTCTGCATCACTTCTATTAGGATAGCAATAGATCATTTCCCTCTGCTGTTCACATACTCTGTTAGGGAAGGAAAACATGGGAGAGCCCAAATCTGATACCAAAATGCAGAGATGGGCTGGCTGGGTTGTGAAAAGTGATGGAAGGCTTGGGCTGGTGGGAGAGACGAGAGCTCTGCGTGCCTGCTCCTTCCCTTCCAGGCACGGCAAAGCTGGGAAAAATTGCCATGAGCTCAAAAAACCCCTCCTGGCCTGGAGACAGCCATGAAGGGAAGGGAGAAGGCGGGAAGTCCATGGTGGGAAGTTGCACAAGGCATGTTTTGCTCTGAGCTGGCTACAGGCAGCCCAGCGGGTGCCCTGCTGCAGGGGTTCTCCCCATCACGAGCAGGGATGCTGCTTTTTGGCGGGCCTGATGGATAGGCCGGGTTTCTGCATGGGAGAAAAAGAGGAAAGAAGAAAAATGAGTGCAAGCAATCGAATTGTCTAATGGAAATGGAGAAACTTGGAGGGCAGGCAGGATGGGTAGTCAGCTGCCTTGTCCTGCCCTGGCTGCCTGCAGCCAGGAATGCGTCCTTAGGGACAAACACGAACCCGTGTTTGCTGCGGTCCTCTCTCTGATGGTGGAACAGTGTTGCCCCCCCAGCAGACCAAACCCTGGGCATCCTTCCTGCCTCCTCTTCCTCCTGCTTGCTCCGGTACATGTCTCTGTGGGCAGCATGTCCCCCCAGCTGAGTGAGCCCAGTGCTTCCAGCTGCATGGCCCCGAGCATCCTCGCTTCCCTCCAGGGCCGGCTCCAGCAAAGCACCCTCAGAGGCTTTCTCCTTTCCGCTGCAGGCAGGGACCGGCAGGGGAAGGTGTGATAATCCTCTCCTTGGAGGCTACAGTAGTCGTTCACACCAAACTGCAAACATTTTTATATCAGTCATGAAAGACGTGAAAGACAACAAAAAAATATGTAAGTTTTTATATATATATTCAATCAATGTCTGCGGAGCTTAACGCAAGGGGATTACCAGCCCGTTTAGAGCGCTAGTGACTCTCAGCATTCATCAGAGGAGAACGTTTGGTTGAATTGAAGCCAGCCTTTGATGGAATTGGAGAATAATTATTTCCATCAATAATTACTTCCAAGCCCAGAAGAAATGCTTCCTAGCACGTAGCAGGACAAGAATCCTTGGTTGCCTCAAGGCCAATATGTTTTAACCCCAAGACCTGAAAATCCCATTAGTGGGAGAGGGAACTGGGGTGAGAAGGACATCACCCGCCATGCCCAGGTCCCTCCTGCAAGGCAGCGGTGCCCCAGCGTGCCGCCAGCCCGGGGAGGAACCCTCCTGCCTCCGCTGCTGGAGCTGATCCAGCCCAGACTTTGCACAGGTCATTAATTTAGGGACATTTTTAATGGATCCTAATGATTGAGCCTCAGAAGAGTGTTCTTAAAAGGGGTTCAGGAAAGGCCACAAGCTAATTAGCTTGCACAAAGAAAGCAATTAACCATGTAGCTTCCCGGATGGTTAAAAATAACAGATGTTGGGAAGCGACTGGGGGATTTATTACAAGCAGAATAACAGATTTTTAAAGCCAGAGGGATCATCACCTCCTGCGTGTCCTGGGCCAGAAATATTTCACCCAGCTTCCCCCCACTGACTCCTATCACTTGTATTTGGGTGATGCACATCCTTAAATGTTCAGGCATTACAAAATCCAAGAAAGAGTCAGCTATTAGAGAAAGTGGGAGTTTGTTGAGAGAGAAAAATCACAGGTGGAAAAAGAAGGGTGATCCTTCTTCGGCAGGTGCTCCCGTGCCAGCTCCAGCCCCAAAATGTGTTGCTTACGGCTGGGGCAGGCAGCAGGATGTTCCCTGGGGCGTGCAAGCCTCTGGTCACGCCTAACCGGGGCTGAAGTGCCATTATAGCGTCCCATTGCTCTTTGGCCATCCTCTTGGCCGCATTTAACCCCCAAGATGTGCGGCACGCACCTGGTCCTGACCCCTTGTTCCTATCCCCGCAGTTCACGTGTGATGGCTGCGACAGTCTCTGCGGCGCTCTCCCAGCATCCCTGAGCCGCTCTGCCTGCAGGGCTGGCAGGGGGACATTCCAGCCTCCCGCTGCTCCGATGGGCTTTGGCGTGCTGCTCTCCAAAGGGAGGCGGCAGGTCGGGTGGCAGACACAGCAGCGGGACCTTGCAGAGCTAACCTGGGGATGGCCAAACCCCAAAGCGGCACCCACAGCCCATTCCCGAGATCGGCTTCAAAACGCTAACGGGAAGAAACGGGGACACTTTCACTGCCAGCTGAGCCCAGCCCACCACCGGTACCACCCCACAGCCAGGCTGGGCTTGGACATGCCAATGCTTGCTTTATTTGTTTGAGTAATACTCTGGATGACACCAAACCCGCAGCGTTCTCAGCGCCCCTGCCGGGTATGGTTTATGGCTCTCTATTAATCTTTCTGTTCTTTGAAATAAACATCTGCAGGGCCTGGAAACCTATTTACTTTCCTCCCGACTGTCTGTGCTCAGGCTCATTTGGGTTTGTTTTCTCCATTTGGCTGCTTTTCTCCATTTCAGCTTGCCCTGCTCAAGACCCCGTGTTTCTTGGAGATCTTTCACCCCAGGCTTTCCCTGACCTGGTTCAGCTCCTCACCAACTCTCATGGTCTCCCCAAAGCTCTTACAGGCACCTGCCTGGCTCAGATGGTTCCCCTTAGCGCTGCTGGGCTGTCCCAGGTTCTCCAGTTTGGGCTTTCAGCAGGATCAGGTGTGTTTACTGGCCCAACACCCTATTCGTAGGAGTGGGGAGGAAGGCTGTTCTCTGGCTGCCAAAAGTTTGCTTCTACTGAGTGCTGGCAAGGGAGATAGGGTGAAGATGTGTGGCAAGGCATTAGCAATGCAGGTTTGGAGAATGTTATTTGAAATGCAAAAGCTTTTTTTTTTCTTCTGGAGTGCAAGACTAGTGCTGTCTCTGGTGAGCTAAAGCCCACAGCTCAGAGGAAGATGTCCAGGGGTGCTGGTGTGACTGGCTACCAGTGCCCCTTGCTGTTGCGTTGGACCTGGCCGCCGTGCTGTCCCAGCGGTATGGGGCTGTCCAGCTGCTCCTTGGCTGTACAGCGCTCGTGGCATTTCTGCCTGAAAGCCGAGCACAGCACGCCCATGCTGCGGCGCAGCTCGGCTTGGAAACGGGGGTTTTCTGGGGCCCTGTAGGAGCGTTTCCCAGTGCGGGGCTGAGCAGTGTGGGCTCAGGAGGCCTGAGAGAGACCTGCAGCTCTCCTTCACAGCAGCACAGGTCCTACCTGGGGGAAGGAAAGGGGATTCCCCAGTACACAGGAACCTTCAGCCACCGAGCCCAGCTGAACGGGCCGTCCTTTATCGCTCCCTTTCTCTCCTCTCGCTCCTGCAGCGGGACGCTCAGCTGCCTGACGTACCCTGCGGAAGACAGGCATCCTGAAAAGCTGAGTGGCCGCACAGTCAAGGAGGCCTCCACCACCAACGGCTGTACGAAAGGGAAGGAGAGACGAGACCACGCTCACCGCCGGCCACGCAGGTAGGAGCCAGGGCTGTGAGCGGGGTCACCCCAAAGCAGTGGGATGGCAGAGGAGGCATCCTGTGCCTGTTTACCTAGCCCTTCTGGGGGGTTTGTGAAAGCTGGGGATGGCTTAAATGTCACTGTGAGTGTACATCAAATGTATGAAATTTGTATGAAACCCCTGTGCATGTTTGTGGGGAGAAACCTGCAGCTCGTTTCCACGCCACGTCTCGCTCGTGCAGCCTCCTTGCAAGTAGCCCTGGCTGGCGGACAGGCAACCTGCCAGCATCCCTGCGTGCTACCAGGTCTGCAGGGTACCCCTGGCTGGGCATCACCTTCAGCAATTCCCCTATCCCCGTGCCTAGGTCAGACCGGCAGCATCGGCTTCGTTAGGACACAGCTTCGTTATTCATTCATCGTTAGCCCCTGACAACTTGAGAGTGGAAAAATGAATCAAACGTTGTAAATGAAGCGGCTAAGGTGTCTGAGCCCTGCCTGCTAAACTGTCTCTAGGACTAAAGCCTCTCCATTTGGTTAAAGATGCTGGAAAGAAAGAGCAAGAAAGCACATTTCATATCTTCAGATTTCAGGCTAACCGGAACAATAATCTAAAGTGTATTTTTAATTGGACTTTGATCACAATCGCAGAGAAACAATTAGAATCAGATCAGTGCAGGGAGAAAGCTTTCACATCAAAGACAAAGGCTTTATCTTGTGAGAGGGAGAATGGCTCTACAGAAACCGCCTGCAGCTGCATGGCACAGTCAGAGGTTTCTCCCCGCTCTCCCTCGGCTGTGGCAGTGTCTGGCCGTGGCCCTGGGCGAGGATGGGCTGAGACATACCCAGACCTGTTTGCTGGGTAGCCCAAATCTGTGCTAGGGGAAAGCATGTGGGACTTGGAGTTGAGCATCCTGATTACTGAGGGGCTGAGACCGGTGTTCAGGTCCCTGGTCTCGCACAGACCCTTAGGGTGGCTTTGGGGAGATGTCTGAGCTTAGTGACAACGAGCTGACTTGGCAAACACATTTCTTCTACCATAATGCAGAAAAAAGACCCGCCGTGCCCAAGGTGTGCCATATATCCTGGCAACGCTTCTGCCAGTTCGTAAAATCCTTGGGGGGAGAAAGAGTGGGAAGGAGTATCTGGGTGCTCCTTGGAGCCACAGTGCAGTTGCACCTCGGATTTACTGCACCAGAAACAGTTCACAGCCAAAGCATTAATGTACAGTTTCATTTTGCAGAGCAATTTGAAAACCAAAAAGGGTGTATTCAAAGCACTAAGTAATTGCCTGTTTATGGTAGTGTGATTCTGGTAGTAATTCAAGCCCTGGGTGAGCAAATGTTGGGGGGTAGCGGAGCCCGAGTCCCCTCCACCACTGACAGATCAATGTGCCATGACATTTGCTGTGCGTTAGGCCTATTATTAAATACAATGCTTATTTCTTCTGCAGAAACTGTTCAATTTTTGGCCTGTTTCCATAGTGAAGATCCCGAGGTGTTTTCTGAACACAGGGCTGCCCTTGCGCATTCCCCACTAGCGGCGACTCCTGCCAGCGCAGCGAGAAGTGGGGAAACTGAGGCACAAACCCACGGCCTTCATTTCCAACAGTGTCTGCCCTTTCCTTAGGGTTGCCTGTCACCAGTTTTGCAGAGGCCCTGGGGAGCTGGCTCTGTCCCCTGCGAACCTCGCCCCTGGATCCATTTGAGGATCTACAGGCAGATCTGGGGATCAGTAGGGATCAATTTGGGGATCTGCAGGCTGCTGCCAGCTTCCCCCATCTTTATGGACATTTGCTTTGGTTAATGAGTAGCCACAGAGTATCTGTCATATTTTCATCCCAGTGCTCTGAATTAATTTAACAGTGGTATTTGCTTTTCATTGAAACATAACGAATTCAGTATCGTGTGTTTAAAAAAGAAATTAATTTACAAGAGGTTTAACAACTGTAAGAGATGCATATCTCATTGAATTACCATAACATCTCAATAAATATATATTTCTAATCAATTGCTATTTAACATATGTCAAGTTTTTTGTTATGGTTAGATGCATCTGGTTGCAATAATTATTGTATGCAAACTAAATGCCTATTAATTATTTAAAGCATATTTACAAAGAGCAACAAAACCTATAAATCTGTTCCAGAGTTGTTAACCTCAGCAAACATGTTTTAAATAATCAGCCAGCGTCGCCGTGGTGTACAGTAGCTGCCTCATTATATCTCCATTAGACCCATGGAGGAGACACTTCATTTAAACTGTGACCAAATTATTCGTTAGAGGGTAATTAGCCACTCGCCTGCGCCCCAGGTCCCCTGTGAAAACTGATCTCTCTGCCCCAGATGTCCCTGAGGTGGGGACAGGAGAGGGCAGTCCCATGTGAGCTGATTCAGGTCTTATTTTTATTATTTTAAATTTTTTTTTTTTTTTTGCTTTTCCCCCCTTCCTCAGCCCCTCGTGCGATGGGGAGCGTGCGCCGCCACCAGCCCGGGGGAAGAAGAAGAAGAAGAAATCGGGCCGCAAGAAGCGAAGGAGGTGAGGGCGGCCATGGCGGCGCGTGGGGCGGGAGGGGACAGGCAGCCCTCGGCCGTGCGGGAGGGACGACAGTCGGTGAGGAAGGGAGGCTGGAAGGCCTGCGGGGAGGTGCGAGCGGCTGGGGGTTTCCACAGGCCCAGGGAGGTGCCGCCATTTTCTCGCCCGCCATTTTCTCGCCCGCCATTTTCTCGCCCGCCATTTTCTCGCCCGCCATTTTCTCTCCCTCCCCTCGGGGCAGCAGAGGCCGGGATGGGGCTCAACCCACCGCCTGTCCTGGGAGCCCCCGGCCCCTCTCTGCCCTGGGGAGATGCAGGTGGGGGTGGGGTAAGGGTTGGGGGGGCTGGGGAGAGCCCCCCTAATGCCCCTCTGCCTCCTCAGGTCTCCCTCCTATAGCCCCTCGCCTGTGAAGAAGAAGAAGAAGAAAAGCTCCAAGAAGCGAAAAAGAAACAGGTATTTTTCCCTTGACGATGTACTTCCCTGCTGGCAGCGCCTGTCGGGAGGGGTTTGGACAAGGGGTGGAAGGGTCTGGACAAGGGGTGAAAGACATTACTGCCGTCGGGCAGCTGGTCGAGCCCAGCGCCAGGAGGCAGAGAGGGGCATCAAACTCCTGCCTCTCAATAATGGCCCCCCAGAGGGCAGGGTCCCGCTGGGAGGTGGAAGCCGGGCAGCCGAGCAGAGGCAGAGCTGGCGTCCCTCTGGGCAAGGAGGGCACAAAATGGGGTGCACACCCAGTGCAAGCGGATAAATACGAGCTGTCAGGGTGTGGGGGAGGAGAGACAGACGAGCCAAACCAGCATGAGGTCTGCAGAGCCTCCACCTGCTGTCCTTGCTGTCTTGTTTCACGTGGCTTCCATCCTCTGGGACACCAAGAGGATCTTTGCTTGGGGCCTGCACCAGTTCCTTTCTATCCTCCCCCAGCCTGCAAAAAGTGTCAGTGTTTGGACCAGGAAAAGGCTCGGACCAGCTCCCTGCACCCACACCTCAATCTTCCCTCCCAGCCCTGGGTGACTGCCTCCACGTTCCGCTTCTGAAGCCCATTTTTAATTTAAAGAGCACAATTAAATTTTAAAATTGCAAATATTTCACTGTTTTCTCTCAATGATAAACCAATATTTGAAGAGAGCAGTGGATGCCATCTCCCTTGGAAAGTTCATGTATTTGTAATATATTGAACCAAGTGAGAAGCTACCAAAAATGGATAACAGTAAAAAATTGAGCTTGAATCTTAAAGAAAAGGAAGGGAGGGAGGAGGAGAGACAAGGATATAGAAATTCCTTTAAAATATTTCCTTCCCGAGGAGGGATTCTTATGCTCTTTTATGGATGCCATCTCCTGATGCAAGTCCTGGGTCAGATGCTCCTTGGCTTTGAACCTTCAGTAGTACACTTTTACGCCCTATAGGCCAAGGATAAGATGTAGCTGGTCCCAAAAGGTAGCATGATAAACCATTAAGCATTAGTGACCAAGGGAGGTTGTCTTCAGACAGCTGGTAGCGCTTCAACTACAGATCTCAACCGACCTTGCGACAGGCAATCTCATGGCCCCTCTAGGCAGGGCTCCAGGCGATGCCTTCTGCAGGTGGTTGTGCTCCAAGCTGAGATGAGACACGACAGGCTGGGCAGTGTACTGGGACCAGGCCTTGACACAAGGGAGACTGTCCTCCATGCTCCCAGGGTTTTCTATGAGGACCACCAGCACAGTGGCTCCTGTGTCATCCCAGGGATGCTCCAGAAGGCAAGACAGAGGCATGACGCTGGTTTGGCTGTGAGGCTGCTCTGGAGTTATAAAGAAAGGATTTTTCCTTTGACTGCTACTTGGTCCTTCATATAGAAAACCAGGGAATAGACTCACCTCTGCCCTCTCAAACTAAGTGCAGTGCAAAACTGTGGAGGCAGTAGCAGAGAAAAGGGACCCGTGAGGGACATGGGATATATCTGGTCTCTGTAGACTTGTTATCCTGAGGATCATATTCTTAATTTTGTAGAGTGTGTTAGTCACTTCTACCACACCAGCATTTCTCAGGTACCACCTTGCCAGCTGGCTAAAGGGCAACCAAGGCCATTCTGCCCAGCTGGTACATGAGGTCTTCTCACAGTGCTCAGTCTAACACAGAGCCTAAACACATTTTTTTCTGATTCAAATTTCCAGTTTTGTGAGATTCTGTATTCAACGTACATAATTGTGTCTTGCAGGTTATCCTCAAAGAAGAGAAGACACAGGTAAGAGTTGAGCAAGTGTGGGTGGCCCTTAGACATAAGAGTTTAATGGTCTTTTCAGGATCTCACAGTTTGATGTTCACTGGGTGGGGGCAGAAGACACTTTCCTTCTGTGTGTCCTTGTGAAATCCCCTTGGCTGCCCTCTTTCTCTCTGAGTCTGGGGCTACACTCTACCTATTCAGACTTACACATTTCACAGGCCCCACAGGAATCGGGTCTGCAGCCCAACTTGTGCAATCAAGCACATAACTGGAATATACCTCTTGGTATAACCGCATTCATGTTGCATCCATCCTGCATCTTGAGCCTTCATTTCCCTTATGGTTTCGTTTGCAAACAGCATGGCATCCCCCAGCAGTGCCCATCTTTGAAACATTCAGAGTCAGTGGCTTTTCAGGTGTGTACTGGAAGAACTCTCTTGATTCCAGTACGTGTGCACACGGTATCAAGAAGTATTTATCTTCTCTATGGGGAAAATGCAAAGTCACCAGGATGGCTGACCCCTTTGAGGATCCTTTTTGGCCAAGCCCACGAGCCAGATTTGTGAGCAGGCGCTCAGACCCCCTGTGCCGCGGCAGAAACATTAATCCCTTTCATTTTTATTGCACGCTCTTGGGCAACCTAGCTGTAACATTGATGTGTGATTGTGCAGCTTTTTATCAGAACAGAAATCTCTGAATTAATTAGCCATTTCTTATTTAGTTCTTCAAGCCCCAAAAGTAAGAGAAAGGAAGAAAGAAAACACAAAAAACAGTAAGTAGCAATTCATGGAGTTCCCTGCCCTGCCCGCACAGAGCTGTGGGGCTAGGAAGTGCTTGACGTGGTGGGTCCCCTGGAGCTAACACCGTCTGCGCAGCCCTAAGCAATTCTCAGAATTATTTCACGGCTAAAACCAGCAATTCTGGTTGCTGGAGTGGAAAAGGGTTTGTAGAGGCTGGAGAGCTTTCCTCTCCCTCTCTTTTGTGCCACCTCATTCAGTACTTTATTTGTAGCTCTCAAAGATGTACAGTCTTGCTCATCCAACCCTAGGCAAAGACCCCAGCTTTTCTGATGGGGCCAGCACAAGAGGATGAACTCAAATCTGCACAGCACAGTGTCCCACAGCCTCTGCTGCCCAAAGAGCAGGCTGGCACACCCTTACTGAGAAGGGCCTTAGCTCCTCCTTGTTCTCTGCTCTTGGAGGTTACAGTAGGGTCTAATGACATACAGTACAACCAAATATCTGAATGGGAGCAGAAGGCAAAGCGGACTAGGGAAGAGAAGGGATTGTTTGGAGGTGATGGAGGTTGTAAAAATCTGGGGCTGAGGTTCCCGTGTGCCCTGGAGTGTTAGCACAGTGCAATCCTTGTCCTATGGGGCAGGCAATCAAGGGGTATGGCATAAAACGTGCTTCCTCAGGGCTGGAAGGAAGGCCTGTAAGCCCCCTGTTTTTCACTTCCTTCCCTGTCTTCTCCTTGGAATTGCAACTTGTGGCTTCTCGCCTGCTTTCAGAGCAAGGAAACAGTTCTGGGCCTCCCTGGGCTCCCCAGGTTACCCGTAAAAGCAGGCATTTCTCCACTGTATCACTGGGCAGTATGCAGTAAGCCTAACAGCGTGGTTAAAACAAAGATCAGATGCCCTGCTGGTGTGCACTGACCTAGGGGAATGACAGCTGCTAGAATTGCTCTTTGGGAATAGACCAGCCAAGGTGTTTTAGCCCTCATCTTTCAGCTCACAAATCAGAGCTGAGCCACTCCCGGTTGCTGTAAACCTTCTTATTGCTCCTGAGCGTGGATCAGATAGATGGCATGAGCCGTCTCTGATCAGGATTTTTCTATAATCACACTGCTTTGGCTTATCTTAGTGTCGAGCAACTGGTTATCTAAATCATACAGGACCAGTTTTTCCTCCTGCAGAAAGGGAAAATGCTTTAAACTGGAGGGACTGATGGAGAGAGTGAAGAGCAAACATGGCGATTTTCACACAAATCCACCCAAGGAGGGAGAGCTGTTCAGTGTTGCTGATTTCAGCTGTATGGAAATAAAGAAGGAGGATCCCAAAACGTGAAATGTTTAAAAATATAATCACAGGGTGTGAAAAGCATCAGAGAGAACAGCCAGGCAGAGTTCAAGCAATTACACTGGAAGTTGCCCTTTTGTCTTAAAGGAGATGCCGTCCTCGAGCAATTGATTTGCTGAGGTTTTTACAGCAGCAAATTGCTAAATGCTGTCCAAGCCGGTCGTATTAGTGCTGTCAGGGATGGGTAGAGTGTGGCCGTGAAACCAGAGCGTTCCCACCAGCTACCCCACCGCTAGCTTTGCCTGCTGGCACGGTGATGCCAGCCCGAGCAGACGGTCACGCTACCAGATCTAAAGTAACTGCTGCGGTGGGCCACGATGAGAGGGAATGAGCACAGAAGGTGACAGGTAGCCTGCCACCCACATCCCGCCGCCGTCTGCGTCCCTGCGCACGGTTTGCTGGTAACTGCCCTTGGCCCTGTCCGAAAAGGAAGCAGCAGTGACTGGACACCTAGAAGAAGCCAGGTAAAATGGTCCTGCCCCTCAGGCAGGAGCTGTGCCTAGGGCAAGCTGCAGTTAGGGGAGCTGTGCTTCATGTTTGTGGAGCAGCCACAAGAGCTGCCCACAGGACTGGCTAGACCCTCCCACCTGGCGAGCCTGGGGAAGGCTGGCTGTTACCCAGCGTGCTGTGCTGTTTGGAGCCTGTCCTGCATCCGCTTTTTAACAGGGAGCCTGCCCTGCGGAGAGAGTTGGAGCAAGAAGGGCGAGGGTTGGAACTTTGCGATGGGTTGCCTGGAGGGACAACGAGGCTCAGCAATGGGAAGGTCCCAGGCTGTTTTCTGGCTGTCTTAGGGTAGGCTGCCGGATGAAGGGCAAGCAGGTGAGCAGGCAAGAACTTAGCTCCTGAAAGCAGAAAGGATTGGTGCTGTCTGCCGCACTCCTGCGTGCGGGTCCATAGATCTTCCCCCAGCAGGCCACAGAGCCAACCGAATAGCTTGTCATTAAAACGCTAGCGGAGATCTTGGTCAGATGGTTTGCCTTAATGTCGGTGTAGCTGTGGAGGGGTGGAGGATTTCTCATGCCTTGGTGTCCTGCCGACGTTTCATACGCCAATCGCTTTGGTTTAAAACACAGATCTCCTTTCTGACTCGAATGTTATTGACTTCAGCCTCCAGCTGCTGGCTCTTGCACCCCCCAGCCTGCTAGCCTAACCGTGTATTTCTCCTCTGCTTCTTAAAGCTCTCGTGGGCGCACACGGAAATCTCACCGCCATCGCCACCGCCACTGCCACTCTCGTTCAGAGAGCTCCGACTCCCACTCCCCCAGCTGCCGAAGCAGGTAACGTCGCCGCTCCCTGAGCCAAGTGTCCTGCCACGCTTCCTGGTGGGCTCAAGGGTGTGAGTGCAATAGCCTGACTGACCCACAGACTCTCCGTGCAGAGCCACATCCCAGTTGGTAGCAGCTATGTCACATACCCAGGGGTTGAGCTGCTTACGGTCTTGGACACGGAAGGGTTTTGCCTCAAGGAGCGGTGGCTGCAGCTTTTCAGTCCAGCAGTCACTTCTAATCCTCGTGGCCAATGATCAGCCCGTGACAGCTGATTCCAGCCTAGTCTCCCTTCCCCCAGCCCAAGGGCTCTGTATTGCTGATGTCTCAGGAAACCCTTAAACATGATAGTAGCAAGGGAAATAATTTGCCCATGGCAACCTGTAGCCACTGTCTTTGACCTGATTAAAATCTCTGTCCTGTGGATGACAGATGCATCCTGGGGCCAGCTAAGTGTATGCTGGTGCTAGACTCGGCATCGCTGCAATAGCAAGTTGCTTAGTTTATACACATCATGAGTTCGTGTTTCACGTTTTCTGAAAGCACTTGAACAAGCCACCCCCGCTATCCCGCTTCACTCCTCCTGACTACTGGGAATTTTCTTATGAGAAGCTGATGATCAGTGGGGGGAGGAACGCCATCAGTTGGAGGGCTGTAGATGCAGGAGCAGAACAGGTCTTCTCTTGGAGGTGTGTTACCACGGGGACATTCAAGACTCTGTGGAAGCACGGTTTGCCTTGAGCCACCATAAAATCATGAATTGGAGCTGAAATTTGAGGTTCGGGTCCAAAGCCTGGATGCAAAATACTTTGTTAAAGAAGTAGAAAAGCAAACTCCCCCTGCCTTTTCTCTCCATCATGACTCCACAGAGCAGTCATGTGGAAGACTTTCTCTCACATGCAATGGCCTAGCACAGAGCTGCCAAGAGTTTGCATGGAGCTGGTAACGGGCGTTCCTGCAATACCGAGGAATAACGGTTTGGCTGTTCATCTCTTCTGGAGGCACAGAGCCAGGTCTCGGGAGGAAGGGCGTAAAACACGGCGAAGACACTCCCGGCACCATTCAAAGATCATGGCAAAGCGAAGCTCCTCTGCAGAGGTTCAAGCCAGCCAAAAAGCCAGCCAAACCCTCCCGCTCTACAGCTTCCTGTCTCCAAAGGAAGTCGTAAGTATTAGATGCTGAGCTGCTTTGCTTGAACTAGCCACAGGAGTCTGGGCAAGAAATCGGATATGAAATTTTTATAACTCAATTATAGCTATGTTAGACAAAGTTGGCTAAAACTGTATTATTTATTAATAGTGCTGTTCTCCAATGTATTTAAAGTCATTCCTTCCTTCAGCACTTTCACACCAAGGGTGGGGCTGGAGAGGGGGGAAATTTGCGAAGGCTTTAGCCTATGAATAATGAATTGAGGACATTTAACCAAAAAAAAAAGTGGCCTCCAGCAATGATATTTTACAGGGAATTTTGTTATGCAGTCTTTGCTCAGCTGGATGTGAACTTAATTCACTGGTCTTCATGTCCAAAAGTTTAGTTCTTCAGGGGAAGAAAGGGAGTCAAAAATATATAAAACAAACATTTACATTTAATGAGTTGGTGATTATTGGCAGGGGATGTTTTCTGACTATCAGGATCCTTCTAGGATCTGGACTGACAAGCCCAGGGGCCAAATTCAGAACTTAGGAGCAGTTCTCAGTGATGCTAATGGGAACTGCATGTGCAGCCAAGGGTAAAATCAGGCTCAGTGCCTTGGGATGTTTTTCCATATACATGGAAAGAGGTGATATAATACATGCCTTAGAATTGGGGGAGCAAGAGATGGAGAGGAATATTAGATGCAGACTGAGATGAAGTCTTCCTTTTCCATGGTGTGTTTCCCCTTTGTTCCCAGTAGCTGCAACACAGAGGTGTGATGTTCTTTGATTGTGGTGTTAATATCCGATAGGCATTCTGGAGGGATAAACTGCTACATAGCACTCAAGGTAGTGCTGAACCTGGCACTCACATGTGTGGATGTGTAACGTTAGAGCCGCCTTGAGTACAGAGACCTCCAAGCCCTGGAGTGGTACGTAGTGGGGAACTGGTTTTCTCCTTTAGGCCCAGTCATCAATTGGAAATAGCTCAGCCACATGCAGTAGCCACGACAGATATGAGATAGTCTCTCATCTTGCTGGCACTATCTCATATCTATCTGCTCACCTTCACAGACAGCATTCCGATCAAAATACACAGAGATGATACCTGGGTGCAGACAGGCACAAGCTGTCTCTCGATATCATAGATCTGCATATTTCCTCTCATTATATGCATCTACTGAGCGTGTAGTGCATACGTGAGTCATTGCTTCTAAAACCATATAAGGTAGAGTGAAGAGCAGAACTTGCACACCGCGCTTAGATGCGTGTGTGTGCGCGCACGTGCAAAGAAAGGGTCACGAGGTACAAAGATTTTATTGCCGTGAGCCTGGGGTGTTGCCCTCTGTCAACTGGGGAAGGTAGGAATGAGTAAGGGCTCCTCCCAAAAAGCAACCAGCCAAAGATGGCGTCATGTCACCAGGGTGTGTTTTGGTTCAAGCTGCGTATTTTACAGAAATGTTTTCAAGTCTAAGCCTGGTTTTTAATTGGTACTAGGTTTCCTCTCTCTGAAGCCAGGCTCCCCGAGTCCTGTGAGGCCGACTGCCAGCTGTTCTGTTCCCTGAGCAAGAGTAAACTCCAATTTAAAATTGTGAAAGCTTTAAAATGAGCTAAACTCAAGCATGCTGCACTCCCCTTTCGGCTTGCTTCACTCGGGGTAAACGAGCACACAAGCTGCAGGGCAGGGAAAATTGGAGCTTTACAGTTACAGATGCAGGAGGCGGATGCAAAGCAAAAGTCTCCAGGCCCCTGCTGCATTCTTTCTAGCGAGGGTTAAAAACACAGGCAAATATTTCGATGACTAAAAGGCATCAGTACCTTTACTATGCAACCCACTGGTGTCCTTTGTTCCCAAAAAGAAGTATGCTCTCTTGGGACATCATTCAAGAGCACATTTAAGCACTTGTTTAAATTGAAGCCCCTGGTTAAGTGCTGCCCCTGAAATTTTTCTGAATAATGTCATTAAATATCAGGTATTCAAAACTGGCAAGGGAAGAATGGAACAGGAACTTTTAGTCTCATTTATTAATGACTATACACAAGTCTTTGATGCCTCTCCTTTTTGTGAGTTAAATGGTTGCTCTATAAATAAGCTTAGTTCTGTCAGAATTTACTTTGAGAGCAGCCTGGATGTGTTAGAAATGAGAATTTGCTCTTGCAGAAAATGTTGATCACATATGAAAAAAAAAAAAAAATTACTGAAAAAGAAACGATTTTGTGGAAAATTCCAGAACTGGCACTCAGAAACGATGGAGTTTGTCCTCTATGGAGGGTGGTGTGTCACACTCCCGACCCTTCCCTCTGGCCTGGGCTTCCAAGCCAAACCGCCTTTACCTGGGGAGGTGCCTTGTCATATCTCCAAAGGGAAGGGGTTGTGCAGGGAGGATCCCAACGAGCAGAGCAGACCCAGAGAAGCAGTACACAAGCTCCCACGAGGTAATGCTATAGCGCTTCCAAATCAAAGATTTTTGCTTTTTAAGCCAATTCTTATTCTACTGGTTCTCTTCTGAAAATTTAAAGCATTCTGTGGTCAATTCTGCCACCCCCCAGGCTGTTTTCCTTCCTTTCTACTGGAACAGCCACAGTTTCTAACTAGGTCTACCTGTAATTTCTGAGGGATAAAGCATAGAAAATAGCACCCTGCCCGTGCAGCCACCTTGCTGCTTCTTGCCCTCTTGCCTTTATGCATAAGTTGATGCACGCACACATCCACACGCATGCACACATGCAGAACCACCCCAAGCTTCCCTGCTACTCTTCTTCTTGGCAGTGAATTTCCAAGCTTCTCCCTCTCATTCTCCCTTTAATGCCACGCGGCTGCAATAGCCACCTCTTGAGATCAGGGTTGTGGATCTGTGCCTCAGCATGCAGAGAGACTGTGGGTAATATGCAGCATCTATTTTTTTTTTGAACAGAATACCCCTAACCCGCACCAACACAGATGTATCACGTGCCACTGCGCTTCCAGTTGAACGGTGCAATATAAATACCTGCAGGGTATGACTCTAATTGCCTTTGTTGTACCCGATGGAGATAACCGCACGCTGCACGCGCTGTCTTTGCCAGCTCCTTCCCTTGAAACTCATTTACAGTGTCACAAATTAGCACAGGCTTGAGCCGGATTGTCAGTGAGGCTCAGTGGGGTACCGCTGTTTCAAACGATGCTGTTTTTCCTTCGTGCTCGTGTGTCTGCAGAAAAGTAGAAGTGGGGAAATACTGCGCAGGGGCTGGGACGGGGTGTGCAGGAGGGCTCAGGAAACCCTGCAGCAGACCGGCATATTGGCTTGCTGTTGCTCTCTGTTTTCTAGCCTGGGTTTTGCTTTACATGGGAAAAGCTATTGTTGTCACTGTTAGGCAGCATGTTTCTGGCAGCAAACAAAACCAAAGAAAATGGGCCCTTAAAGAGCAGAGAGGCAGAGCCTTCCATAAACATGGAAGTTGTTTGCTTTTTTTTGCTTTTCTTTTTCTCCCCTCCCAGCCAGGGGATTGAGGCTACCCCTGGTTATCGTCTGGTAAACTCACAGCTCAGCTCTAGGACTGCAGGGAGGCCAGCAGCCTGGGGTGAAGGAGGGATGGCTGCAGCCGTTGGAGGTCTGTGCTGTACACCAGGTACCAAAGGAGGTGCTGGAAGGCAAACCTTGCTCCAAAGTAGTGCCAGCCCGGCCCGAGCCGAGGTGGGGACACCCTGGCCTGTGTCTCACACACTGGCTGCAGCCCAGCAGGCTGGAAAGAGTCTTTGCAAAGGGAACAAACCTTTGCCTGGCGTTCTCGTGGGTTTACCCCCCAGCAGTGGGTCTGTGAGCCAGGTTGCCCAGCAGTGTTTCCATCCAGCCCCAAATAGCCCAAGGTCTGACCTTGCAGGGACAGTTGTATCATTGCCTCCATACTCCTGGACTTAGCTGAGCCCTTGTGACAGAGAAAGCCTCACTCTGAACTCCCCATCTAGCAAAGAAAAAAAAAAAAAAGTATTTTCCACTCAATATTCTTTGAATCAGGGATTCATAATTGCGCAAAAAAGCATTATATTGTATTCCTATAGCACTGCTATTTTTTTGTACTCAATAAGAAGTTGGCTTTTCAGCTGGGGCAAATCGTCAGCAGAGGTGAGCCCATTTCCCCCAGGTGAAGACCTCCCCCCAGCCCAGGCGCACAGCCCCGTCCCCCCGAGCAGCCCCTCTCAGCAGTCCTGCTCCCAGGGCCGGCAGCTCCTTGGCAGATGGCTGCCGGGCCCTTGCTGAGAGCAAGGCTTGCTGGGGTCAGCGATGCAAGTTTTTGATTCCTTTCATTATTACAATGCACAAAAAAAAAGAGAGAAAGGGAGGCATCCTGCACCTCTGAGAAAGAAATTAACTCCACTTTGAAGCGAGTTGCGAAACGAGAGGGGAAAAAAGACGCAAGAATGAAATCTTCCAACTATAAGTGAAGCTGTGCCACGCTGCTCGTTGATGGGGCTGAGTCCCCTTATGGCTGAAAAAATGTATAGTCATCTCTTGCCTCAAGGCTGTTTGCAGCCCAGTAAATGAACTTGTTCAGTTTAATTGGAAGATGAGTAGTGATTGTATTTTTGTAACCTATTAGGCTGCACTGCCTTTTGGTCTAGGATGGCACTCAAAATTACAGTCTGGAGTATGAGTGAGGGCCTCATTTCTACTCTCCCTTCATCTTGATTAAATAATGATTTGAAACAAAAAAAATCCAATAAATATCTATCTTGGGTTCCCTTGAGGGCAGCAGTAGGTCCCCTGCTGAAAGCTGGAGGAAGCAAAGTTCACTGAGATTATTTAATTACTTATTGGGGGGGGGGTGTGGGTGGGAGGGAATCCAAATGTTCACATAGAGAAAATTAGATTCATGAAAGAGCAGACTCTTTTAAGACACCCTAGAAAAATAAAAAGCCATTAGAATTCATTTGAGCTCCGCACGCTGTTTTCAGATGTGGTGCTCCATTTCCATCTTGTGTGGCTGGCATGACTTTCAGAAGCAGTAAAATGGGACCAGAAGCAAAGTCAAGGTTGTCAGACGGGGAATTTGTCTGAGCAGACAGGCAAGTTGAGCACTTTGAAGCTTGTCCTGGCTCTTGCCACAGGACTGAAATTTCCCCCGGAGCCTGCAGGAAGCTACTGGCTGTAGCCTGCTGCCCCAAGGTGGTGGGGCTGGGAAGTTGCTGTGTCCCCCCCTCCCAGCACCTGCCTTGCCTCAGCCAGACCCTCCAGCCCTCACAAGGACTGTGGGCTCCATGTTTCACTGATATCCACATGTTGCCTCTTCCCAGAGTGCTGCTACCACAGACGCTGAGCTACAGAGGAGCTTGTTGATCCCCCGGTCATTTGACAGATTTTGTGATGTGCTGACAACAGTCGCTACTTTGAAGGCAGACTTCAGTGAAGGCAAGGCAAAAAACATGCATCCCAGGTCCCAGCGGCAGTCTTAAAAGCTGTTTTATAAATGCTAAGAAACCGCAGTATTTCTTGGCAGAAATAAAGGCCTTTTGGTTTAGACTAGGATGAAACAGAAGCAAAGTGTTTGCATGCGCGACGCTGGGGTCAGCGTCCCTCGGAGCAGCCCCGTGACTGCTCCAGGCCTTTCCTACCTCTGTTGCCAGGGAATACCTCGCATGGTGGTTTTATGCCTGTAAATGAAAGGCAGCCAAAAGCTGTTTGTCTGTGGGTTAGGGTTCAGACCTAATGCAAGCCTTAACCCATCTTTTAAAAAAATACCTGGTGGCCATATTTGAAAGTGCAACCCTGTATCTTCTGGGATGTGGTTGGGGAGAGCAAGGTTGTCCTTTAGTGAGGAGGCCAGTCCTCTTGGAGTTCTGGATGTGGCATCAGGGTTTCAGAAAGAACTGGTTAAAAAATGGAGCTGGGTACCCAGCTCTCTTTTGCTCCTCTGACATTCTAATTTCTCCTGGAGTGAACAAGGACTGGTAGAGAAGTGCTAGAGCTGAGAAGCAGCAAGGAGCAGTACCAGATGCTGAAATGAGGACTTGCAATGTGTGTTTCCACTCCTTCCTAGCTGGGAACGTTTGGGAGAGAACATTCTGCTCTGTCCAGGGCTTCTGCATTGAAGGTGCAAGCTGGCTAGTGAAGAAGGATCACTTCATTTCCCAGGTCTGCTGCTGGGGCTCCTGATGCCTCCGAGTTAGGACTGAGCGTGGCTTAGAAGTTATGGGCTGGGGACGGGGGAGTCCCCAGCTCCAGTATGGATTTGCTGGGATGAATGAATTCCTGTGCCTCTGTCCCTTATCCCAGAAGCAGTTATGCCTCCCTCCCTGGCAACATAGGAAGTACTTGGAGATCCTCCAACTCCAGGTATTTTCGGAGCGCGAGGATGTGGTGGGCAGCTCCCCATCCTGCAGGCTGCGTGCTGAGAGCCGCCCTGTGTGTCGGCAGTGCCGGACTGGTTTCACTCGCTGCTGGTTCAGAACACGGCTGAGTCAGCCGTCCCTGTCCCAGTTAGCACCTCCTGAACTAGGTCGAGAGCAGCCCCCCTGCCCAGGGACACAGACCAGATGCCGTGGGCGGGAGGGTGGATGTGGAGGCACCATCTGATGGGATGAAGGAGCTCCACGTAAGCAGTGACACCGGCTGGGTCTGTAGCCCCTCTGCGGATGAGAAATAGCCTCAGCCGGTCCAGGGCTAAGCTCTCCAAAGGGACTGTCCCTGTCCCTGCCGTGTGACGGCTGATCCAGCTCTTCCCTGCTCCCTGAGATCTTGCCAACATTGCAATGTGGTTTTTCTCGGCTCGGAATACCCCAGGTTTGTGAGGGCATGGCCCAGGCCCGCAGTGTGGAGAGCGTGGCACAGAGGGAGGGCACTGTGCCCCCCAGAGCGTGGCGTGAGGACGTGTGCAGGTGTTTGAGGGAGCACAGCTTGCTGGGAACCTGTTGGAGGACTATCCTGAGCAGGGGGGACCAAACCTATGTGTCCATGCTCCGAGGACCCTGGACCAAACCTTACGGGTGGGAATGAGGAGAGCAGAGCATCAGAGTGAAAGAGGAGGAGGCCACACGAGAGTGCAGATGTGCTGGGACTGTGTTTGGCCCTAATTCTCACCCCACTGCGAGGGCAGATGTTAGTCTCACTCCCAGCGCCGGTACATTCCTGGACTGGCTCAGGTAACAGCCAGTGGAGTTAAAACTGAACGATAAAATACTCAAATGGTGTAAATCCCCTTGGTGGTGCTCAGGGTCCCAGACAACAGCCCTGCCGAGGGTAACCTGTGTGGGTTTGGGGTCCTTGTGTGCTGTTGGGGCCAGCAATGCACCAAAATCCAGCCAGAATATGGCTGAACCCCCACGCAGAGGCTGGCAGGAGCGCAGGGCCCTCATCCCCTTCCCCATAGGTCTCCAGCGCAGCACAGGGGGGGGATATTTTTTCTCCTCTACTTTATTTTTTTACTTCTTCCCTCACTTGAGTTCCCTTTGTCACTTCCATGAAACCCAAGGGGATTTAGTGCAAGCTGCGACTTTTCAGCACAAGCTATCAGCCTCCAGGAACGGGCTGGAGGGCCTGATTTAAAGCAGAAGGAAACAAAATGAATAATAAGGGAGACAAGCAAGCAGACAAAAAACAGTCGTGACATTTGCATAGAGGAGGCGAGCGAACAGTTGGCAGTGTGGATTGAAGCGAGAGTTTATGTTTTTTTCATGTAATTTGAGACTCTAATGATGGACTTATGTTGCCCGCTCTTCCTTTTTTCTTACACCTTACCTACTAAAGGAGGAGTTCTTGATGGGTAAGTGGATGCTATCCGCAAGACACCAGGGAATTTATTAGAGGTCACTCGAGCGCATTAGCTGTATCTTCTTCAGGGGGAAAAAAGCACACAAAGAAGTATCTGTATACCTTTTATTTCCAGAGGGTTTTTTCTTTTTTCCCCTCCCCCTTCCTTTTTTCTTTTTTTTTTTTTCTTTTTTAGTTTCAAAGTGATAAGCTTGTTTATTCGCCAGTTTTTACTTTGTACAGAAGCCCTTAATTTGATTTGATTTTTCTTTGCTTATTTTAGTGACATTCATTCAGCCTCTTTATTAAGGAAGCTTAAATTCCCTCATTTAAGATTTTGTTTCATTTTTGTTTTCTTTCCAAGGACTGTGTAGGTTTTTTTATTTGTATATACCCATTTCTTTTTTTTTTTTCTCTCCCCCTCTTTAAGGTAAAATAAGGGCTTTGTCCTCTGTTATACCTATTTTTAGTTAGTTATTTTGATTCTTTGGTTGCCCGTTTACTTTGTCGAACTCTTTTGTTCAACATGAATCGCATGCTGATACTCTTTGCATGATCTCTGAATCTTCCCATTATCATAGCAGGGGGAAAAGAAGTTTCTTCTTACTGTGGATTTCTTTCAGGGATATGTGCTTTTGTTTTCTTCTCCTCTTTCTTCTCTTTCTTTCTTTCTTTCTTTCTTACTTTGTTTCTTTCCTTTCCTTTTGTTTCAGTGCATCATGATGGTAAAATTTCTGAGTTTATTTTAAAAAAAAAAAAGCAAAGTAAAACCAAAAACAAACACCCCCCCCCCAAAAAAAAACCCTTCAAACAATGCCAAATGGCTTTTTTGCTTTCAGATCTCTCAGTCAGGGTCTTCTGCTGACCTCTTTACCAAAACAGACAGCCCGCCTGGCAACCTAGCCAGCCAGAACGGAGAGTATCATGAATATGACTCAGGAAACGATACTTCCTCCCCTCCCTCCACTCAAACGAGCTCATCCAGGTCAAAGGACAGCCAGGAGAAAAGAAGTCTAGTCCATGATGGCTTTGGCCATGCCTTCTCGTCCGGGAAGCCCAAACTGGCCAACAGCGGTAACAGCTCTGATTCAGGAAATTCCTTCACCAGTTGCTTTTCCCAGACCAAGGGAACAGCTTTGGAAAATCTGTCTCCAGATGCCCAGGGACAAGACCGAAGGTCAGTGATTACCAGTAGCTGCTGCTGGCAGCCCAGTACCTGGTACGTTGTTGCTCTGTATCTCCTGCCCGCTCGCCAGTTGCAGCGGTGAGCTGGCAGGGATGTTCTTGTGGTCTGGAGGCAGTTAGATATGAATCAGACCCACGGTCTTGCCAGTCTGGAGTCCAGAACCCAGCAATGACCAATCCTGTAGCCTGAGGAGGAAGATGAAAACCCATCCGTCACGCTCCTGGGCATTGCCTGTGCCTGCTCTTCTGGCATTAATGAGCCTAATGCAGGGTTTGGCCCTGGGTCGAGCCGTGTCCTGAACACATCCCTGCTCAGCTGGATGTGACCATGTCAGAGAAAAGAATCTCTGGCCCTTCTGGGCAAAATCTGAAAGGTGCATCGGGGGTTACCAGGCTAATCGTCCCCCTTTGTTTACTGCAGGGAAGGGAAGCGGGGTTCTTTTCCACTAAAACCATTATGGGCTGCTCTTTCACCTGTCCAGTGAGCCAAATCCAGCCTGTCCCTTCCCAGCTCGTTCAGGACTGGTCCTGGGTGACAAGATAGCATCTCCGGCAGATGGGGAGCACAGGGAGGGGCAAGCACTCGCTGGCTGCAGGATAACCCAGCAGCAGCTCTGTGCGCTGGGGCCACAGGGCATCAGGGCTGGGGGCAGGAGTTAAGCCACCATCTGGTGCCACAGGTGATCGTCAGGAGAAGGGAGTAGATGCCAGGCTCCATCACCACCTCCCGTTCCTGGGGGTTTGCCAGGTGATGTTGGGGATGAAGGCACTGAAGCGCAGTGGCTGGTACCCAAGGCTGTGCTCAGGCAGTGGTGTCAGGGAGCTCTTCCAGCTCAGGCCCTTGGGTCTTAAAGGCTGAAAGTGAGAGCCAGGATGTGGTCTGGGGGTGGGAGCACTGAATGAGAGAGAAGAGGGAGCCAGGGGAACCGGTGTTAGGAAGAACAAGCCCTCGATTTTCAGTCAGAGGGTAAAATTTTAGGGCTGTATGTCCTTCTCACATTGTGACTCCAGTGGGGTAACTCTGCCTTCATATGGGTGGAGCTGGGATTGCAGCTGGCCCTGGGTGTTGGAAGGCTGCCTCGTTGCTGGGCTCTAACCCCCAGTTCATACCCAGGGCACTTCTGGAAGCAGAGGAATACACGTAGCTCTGTCCAAAGGCAACAGGACGTGCCCGCTTGTGCTGCTCCACAGCCAGGCTGGAGCACAGGCCCGTGCCCTGCCATGCTCTGGCTTTCCCTCGCTCCAGCACTTCTCACCTGGCTTGCTCCCCAGGACCTGCACTGCTCGCTGGCCTGACCCAGGCTCTGCCAACCAGACATCTCTGATGTGTTGGGCATGGGGCAGAAGAGCTGTCCCTCACAGCCCCTAAGACCTCTTCCACAGCCCTTCCTTGGCACAGCCTGGAGGGTGAGCTCTTGGGCTCTGACCCACACACTCTCCTGCAACAGCAGCCTGGGGAGCTGGAAGGTCTTTTTTGTCCCCAGCTGGGGAATGGGAGGAGGGGAGTACTTGTCGGCTGGAGTGTGGTGCTCCCCTCAGCCAGGGACCAGTCCCAGCTCAGCCACAGCTTCAGTGACTGTCCAAATATATGTTCACAGAGGGTGCCTGTCCTTCTGTCTCAGCTGTTCGGAGGAGAAGCAGCGAAACTTCTTCCCATCCCCAACCCACAGCTCCCCGCTGAGGCCATGCTCCCGCAGCGAGTCCTACACCAGCACGGGCAGATCCTCCCCTGGCTCCAGCCGCTCCAGCCGCTCCCACTCCTCACACCACAAGGCCTCTCCCAGGTATTCCAGAAGCAGGTCCTGCTCTTCAGGAAAGAGGTAAGGCCAGCCAAAACTGCTGTCTCTGTGGCCCTGGGCAATGTCTAACTCTCACAGGCTGGCAGGCTTCTTGCAGGGGGAGGTGTAAGGGTTGGGGGGGGGAGCGTTGCTTAGGGCTCCACATGATTTGCAGTGAACTGGCCACACAGAGCTGAGCCGAGACCCTGAAATACGGGGCATCTCTTCCCCCCCCCCCCCCGCCCCTGAGCCCAGACTTGGAGGAGTCTGGTACAGCCTCATTCTCCAGTGTCTTTAACTCTTTGATGGTTCTTGCTTATCCCCAGGTCTTCTTCGCGTTCCCCCAGCTATTCCCCCAAATCCTGCAAAAAAAGTCCTGGGAGCAGGAGTTCAAGGCCTCGTCGGAGCCCCAGTTATTCCCGCTACAGCCCTAGCAGGTACAGCTGCCTCCTCACGTGCTCTCTGCTGCCTCATGCTTTCCCGCTGCCTCCATCACTTGTTTGGCCTCCAGCACACTTGTTGGCCTCTGCCAGCCCCAAACTGCTCCCTCAGCTTCCTCATTGGGCACTTTAGTCCTCAGCGCCAGGGTGAGAGGGAGCAAGGGGACACGAAGGCAGGCATATGGCAGTATGTTATGTTGGCCCTCAGTCCAGTGGAAATTTCTCACCATTTATTGCCCCAGAACCGGTGCTGGATGCAGAGGGAAAAGCCCAGAGATGAGCCTCTCGCTTTCTGTGGGAAGAGTGGATTTCCTATAGCCAAGGACTGCCTTGCGTTGGTTCAGGGGAATTTCACACAAAGCGCTTTTGGGGGTAGGGTGCTGGGAAGGAGACCAGGTTTATCCCTGGCTTTGAAGCATCGTGGTGTCTCATACTTAGAGCGTGTGGCAGGTGAAGTGGCTGTTCTCTGCTCTGAGCCCTTGCGGGGGGGACACACACTATGCAGCCGAGAGTGCCCGGATGGCTGCTCAGTGCTGTTTGCCAGGGCCTCACGCGAGTGGGAGATGCCTCGTAGGAAAACCCGGGGAGCGCCCCTCTCTGTCATGCTGGTGTGAACGGCGGGCAGAGCGTTAGGCTCTGGTTGGGTGCGCCCACAGCCTTCACCGCCCGAGGAGCCCGCGACGGCCCCCAGCCCCTGCAGCAGGGCTGCAGCCCTTGTCAGAAAGGGATCTTACTGCAGCAGGGCAAGACACTCCGCTTTTCAGAGCTGCGGCTCTGCCGGAGAGCTGTCAGGCCCTGGGAAGTCCCCTGCTGCACAGGCAGAGGCCGGGTACCCTCGCGCTGGCACTCACACAGCCTGGCAGAGGGAAACAATGTCCAGGCGACTCTACTCCCTCCACACCCCATAGAAAACACACGTCTCACAGCTCAGCCCTAGAGATGCCTTTGGGCAGGTTTTTCTGGTAACATCTCTGCTGCTGCGAACATTTTGCACCCTTAAATTTTACATTCCCGGAGTCTGACTCTTGCAGGCCGTGACAATCCCTTCACCGGTGTAGGAGAACATTTCCTGCACGCAGGGATCCGGCCCTGGACCTGTAACGTGTCGCTTTGCAGATGGCATTGAGCGGGGTGTGTGAAGTCAGCTGCACTCCACGAAGGGCTTGTGCTGACGAGTAGGGGAATTTAACACAAGAGAAAACCATAGCAACCCGGGCGCTCCTCCTGGCGAGCAGTGCAGCCCCGCAGGGATACCGGGGCCCTCCGCTCACGTGGGACCTGCTGGCAGGGTTGTTCTCTCCTGCTTCTGCAGCACGTCCAGCAAGAACAATTTTAGTAGAGCTAAAGACAGAGTGCACCCACAGACACAGTTACACGGAAAGCATCGCAGCTTGGCAGCGCAGGGCCACCAGGAGACACTGCTGAAACCCCCCCAGGCAATTAGAGGGTGTCCATCTGTCCAGCCAGATGAGCGTATCTTTGTCCAGCCAAGCGAGCACAGGGCTGATGCCAGCAGAGCACTTTGCTTTGAGTAGTCCCTTTTTGGTGCTGAGTGTCCTCTGCTCACCTGTGCCTTCATGGGTCACTGCCTCCACACCCCACAAGAACCCAGCAGTGACCGTTTCCAATCCGCGCCTTTCCCAGAGACCGTGACCGAGAGCACAAGTACGGCTCCAGCGAGAAGGAGTCGCACAGGGAGCGTGACCGGCAGCGGCGCCGGCGGTCCTATTCACCCCTGAGGAAGCGCAGGAGAGACTCTCCCAGCCACCTCGAAGCTCGGCGCATCACGAGGTAAGGGGAGGTGGTCCCGTCGTTTGGAGACAGGCTCAGCTGGCCCTCCCTAGGGGGACGTGGGATGTCCCTGGGCCCCAGCCCTTGCCAGTGGAGGTTTCTCCAGGGAGAGGCCAGTTTCCCTGAGCCTGATCAGCAGGCCCTTTCACGCCTCCTGGAGCTTGGGCTTTCCAGCTAGAGGCAGAGAGAGGTTGGGGGGGGGTCAGGGTCTTGTTTACAACAGCTGAAGAAAAAAGGCAGATGAAGTCAGAGCAGGGACTCGCCCGTCAGATGTCAGGAGCATCCCCTCGCTGGCTTTTTGTTTCACCCTCTCCTGTGGTAGATGTCCCAAACTGGAGAGAGAGAGTCAAATACTGACTCTGACCCTCAAGGTGAGGTCTCTTTGGGCAACATCAAGCAGAGCCCAGCCTCAGACATTCCCAGGCTATGGGGGTGGGTGGTTTGAATCCCCAAGGCTGTCAGCCACCTGATTTCCTTTTTTTTTTTTTTTTTTTTTTTTCCTTTTAAACAAACACAATCACATTTTTGGGGAGTCTTGTGCAGAGTAAACAGTGCTTCTTGGAGATTTCGGCAGCAAATCCATCCTTGTGTTGCTGGTAACCCCCTTGTCTCTGTTCCCACAGTGCCCGCAAACGCCCCATCCCCTACTACCGTCCCAGTCCCTCCTCCTCCAGCAGCGCCAGCAGCTATTCCTCCTGGTACAGCAGCTTTAGCCGCTCCCCGAGCCGGAGCAGAAGCTACTCCAGCTACCGGACGAGCCGCAGCCGAAGCTGGAGCAGCAGCAGCCCCGAGAGCAGGAGCCGGAGCCGGAGTTCGGGCCCCAGGAGCAGCCGCAGCAGGAGCAGGAGCTATGACTCAGGAGGCAGCTCCGACAGCCTGCGTCGCTAGGGAGTGCCTCCCACGGCACTGCGTCGCCTCCGAGTTCCTGGCGTCCTCCGCTTCCTTCCCACCTACCTGGCCGTCGATAGCAACCACCCCCGATACTGGTGTGGGGGCAGTGCCGGGTCCCCCTTCCCCAGTTCGGAGCGAGAGCTCTCGAGCGCCCGGTGCAGCCCCTTTGCCGCCCCGCCGAGTGCGTGGATCCGCCCCAGCTCGCCAGGCCAGGGCTGGAAGAAGGGTCGGTGCTTGACAAGAGGGTCTGTCGTGACAGACCTGCTCCATCCTCCCCGACATCCGCATCTCCCCATCGCTGCCGCTCTCCAAAGCACTACCGGCTAGTCCAAAGGAAAGAATCCAGCTCCTCGCTCTTCTGCCAAACCGGGAACCAGCAAATTAATTTCTGTTGGAGGGAAAGACCCAGTTAGGGAGGAATTTGCTGGGAAGCTTTGGTGATGAGTGGGGGTGACCTGTCCCCACCAAGGCAAATACCAAGTCCCTCAGGTCTTTCCTCCAGAGTTTCCACCCACCCTGCAGCAGGCCTCTTCCATGAGAGAATATTTATTTATTGCTGGTCAGCCAGTCCCTGCTATAAACAGAAGGCTAGAAATCCCTCCTGACGTCATTCCTGTGGAAAAAAAGGCCATTCCGTCTCTTTCTCCCACCCTTTCCTACCAGGCATGGGTCATCTTTCGCAGGGTGGTTTTATCCCCCTCCCAGCGCTGTGACTTGCTTGCAAACGAACTGCTGAGGTCTGGAGCGGACGTGGGGGCGACGGGGGACAAGGGACAAGGGAGGTGGTGCCACGCTGTGCTCCGAGGGCCAGGCCACGGCGTGGGAGAGAGCGGCCATGGGCTCCCCTTCTCAGAGGAGCCCTCTTGCAGCCTGGGCTTAGGTTTTTCTAAAGGGAGCCTTGCCCTCGGGGTGCACTGCTGGTGGGACTGGGAGGGAGGTAGGGAGAGAGCCTAGCTGTGGGGTGCAGTGAGAGCACGCAGGATTGAAAGGGCACTGTATGAGCCAGGGGACCCCGGTTCCCCTTCCTCGCGGCAGGTTTAAGCAGTGCCAGGAGGATTTCAGGACGTAGTCTCTCCTGGAGACCCTCAGGCTACCCTGAGGCAGGATTAGCCGCCCCAGCAGCTCCACGGGGGCCAGTGCCAAGCTGCAGCAGGCTGCACTGGGGCCCCAGTTGGTCGCTGGGAGGATGGAGCAGTGCAGGGGGACAGAAAGGGCCCCCCCCCCGCTAATTGCCTGCTTTTCCAAGGAGCCGCAGGCAGCGGCAGGAGGGCCCTGCCCGCCTGGGCGGCCCTGGGCCCTGGGGTTTTGTCTCCCTGCCAGCCCAGCTGCCTGCGCAATTACTGTGTTTTGCAGGGTAACAAAGGCTTCTCCCAGCACAGGCTGAGCTGGTGCTGAGGAGTTTCTTTCTCTTACAACACCTGGGTGCTTAGAGACGCTAATTTGGGCTTCAGACTTCCTTCCCTCCCTTTTTTCCATCCCCTCCCCTTCCATCCTGCATGATTATTAACGAGTTTGGGCTTCATGAGTCAAGGAGGTGTGTCACAGAAAAGGGCTAAGTGGAACCAGCATGTGATGGAGGAGGAGAGGGGGTAGAAAGAAATTACCTCCCCCCCCCCCTCCCAGGGGTTACCTGGCAGCAGGTAAAGGGGCAAAGCTGCAAGCGGAGGAAGGCCAAGCCATGCGGTGTTCTGGTGGAGCTGGATGATGGCCTTAGCAAGCACACAAACCTGTTATTTGTTGGAAGGTACAGCAGCGTGGGGTGTGTTTCCACCTGGGTGGTACAAGGGCATGTTTTATGCCGGGGTCACTTTTTCCCAGTATCCTTCCTACTGCTGGTCGCCCTTGTCCTGTGCCTTCAACCCCCAAAGCCCCTCCTTTTCCCAGTCCCTCATCCCCCGCCTTGCTCTCTGCAGGTAATTTGAGGATGAGGGTGGCCGAGGCAGAAAGCTGGGCACCGGTACGGTCAGTGGCTTGGTGGGGATGTGTGTCTCCATCTCCCAGGAGGCCACTTTCTAGGACACAGCGAAAAGCATTCCTGGTAGGGCTGTGGCTGAGAGATCAAAGATGGGGTGTTCTTGCAGTGGGGTGCCACTGCCTGCCCTCCTGGGCTGGCCCTGACGGCGGCCCCGTGGCCGTCTTCTGCAGTGAACTCCCTTCCCGTAAAGGGCTGAAAACCTCATGCTTCTTCCCCAAAGAGTCTCTCCCAGTTTGACACGGAAACATCCCATCCTTCTGCTCCCCGGGAAGACCCAAAGGCAGTGGTGGGAGCCCAAACCCCAAATCCACCAGCGTTTCAAGAGCAGCCTCACCCCCCTTAACACCCCCTAACGCACACGTGCATCTGTAGCAAGGAAGCAGCGAGCCGGGAGGGCAAAAACCAGGAAAGAAAAGAAGAGGAGCTTTGTGCAACTGGTGCAAATGCCAAACACGACACTGACTTGAGCTCCTCGTGGCTGGGGATGGATGATCGAAGCACCCGCCGACCACGGGATGGAGATGGCTCCGAGGGCTGCGCGGGGCTGACGGCAGGTCTCGTACCCGCCCGGCTGGTCCATGCTTCAAGGACTGCCTCCGCTTGCACCGTCCGTGGCAGCTGAACGCTCTGGGGTTTCCCAAGCAGACTTGTGTTGGAGTGAACCTCTTAATTTATTTATTTATTTATTTATTGTTATTGCTATTGTTGTTATTATTCTGGTTTTGTGTGTCGGAATGGATGCAGGTGGTCACCGTTACCAGTATTTATTTATTCTTTCTTTTTTTCTTTTTTTTTTTTTTTTTTTGAACAATAAGTTATTTTCCAATCTATTTGTTTGCCTGAATGTATCCGTGCCGCTGTTCTCGTGGAAAGGGTTACAACGCTGGCCCCTCTCCGTGAGGTGGCCGGAGGAGTGACGGTCACTCCTGCTGCTGCCAACGTGTCCCTTGGCGCTCTCTGGAGCAGGGCAGAGAGCGTGTGACGGACAGAGGGATGCCGGGCAGAGCCGTTTGCCTGTTTTACGGGCTAAAACCCCCAGGGTTTCTCATTAGATTTGTGCAGGAACGCGATGGATGTGGCCATAGAAACGGGTCTAGGACCTCACGGCGGGGGTCTGCTCGCCGGCTGGCCGAGCCACGGAGCGTCCGCAGCGCTGCACGGGGAACTCTCGCCCCGGTCCCTGCCCGCGCCGGCCGGCTGCCAGCTGGCCCCCGCCGCTGTTTCCCTTGGCTCGGCCGCCAGAGCACAACCCGAAACCGCGCTGCTCGGCACAGGCACCGCTGGTTTCCCTGGGAGGATGCCGTCGCCAGGACTCCCCTGCCGTGTTTATCGCCGCAGGGACCCACCCATGGAAAAACTAAAGAAATGAGGCCGTGAGAGAGCGATCCGGGCTGAAGGTGCTCGCAAAATCCAGCCCGTGGTGGCAGGACCCGGCCGGGCCTGTGTGTGCATGTGCGTGTGTAGGTGCACGTGTGCGCATACAGACGAGTTTCCCTCAGTGGTGATATTTATTTTCTAAACTATTTAAGATTTCTAGTACCACCCGGAGCATCACCCTCCCTGTCAGCGGACAACTGGGTTTTCTGTCGCCTTGCCAGAAGCCCATGAGCTTTTCTGTCTCTGTGCCTTTCGCCAGCGCTTTGCTTTGCTTTTTTTTTTCTTTTAATGTTGTTTCCCTCGTCCATAGCTCTTAGAGATTTTTTGCTCCGCATCCAGCACCTGGGATTGCTGCTGGCGCTCTCTGCCAAAAGCAGCCTTCACCCGGTGGAAAGGCAGCTCGGTCATTTCGGTGGTGGTGAATCGCGGCTCGCCTGTGGTCGGCCGCGCGAGGGGTGCCCAGGGCTGGCCGCAGCCTCGAGGCTTCAGGAAGGTATCTCGGGGAATTTTTTGAAGGCCCTATCTCAGAGGGGTTCGCTTTCCTCAAACGCAGAGGCTCCTTCCCACCCACGGTTTTATTTCCATCCCACAAGCGCCCCGCTGCCTTTCCCCGGCAGAGCGCGTGTCGCGGCACCTGCTCCCAAACGTCCCCCTGACACCGGCGGCGTGCCGGCGGCTCTCCCCGCTCCCTGGAGTTTGGCTCTGGGTTTGTCACACGCAGCGAGGCTCGTCCCCTCCTCTCCCAACCCCAGCGCTGGGGCCAGGCTCCGGAAAACCCAACGCAATCTTTGCAGGTTTGCTGGAAAGCAAAGATAAGGGGGTTTTTCAAAGCACTGCTGTGTTCTTTCTTTTCTTCACGGGTTGCAGCACTCGGCTGAGCTTTGCTTTACATTGACTGCGACTTTTCTTAACGTTTTTGTTGTTTTGGGGGACTGAATTTGTACCAAACTTGTCTGCAACAGCCAATCACTGTTATTTTGCTATGCATTGTACATATATTGAACAGGCTGAGAGGACTTAGCCTATATTTAATATTTATTTCTTCTATTTATTGAGCATTACTTTAAAAAAAGCTATTTGGCTCTTGCTGTTGGGTCCCTGAAGGCAGGAGCCTTTAAGGTGTTGCCACATACACTGGAGAGAAGTTACCAGAGAGGTGAATTACTGAGGCTGTCACCTGCTGGCATGGGGGCACCTGGCAGACAAATTAGGCTCGTCTGGAGCTCAACCACCAGTGAGTTAGGGAGGAACCTCATTTAGATGGAGACGAGCAAGGCAGGGGAAAATCCTTCATCTTCTTGGACCAGCTTCTATGGACAAATCCTAACCCCATGGAAAGGTGCTGGGCGTTCAGAGGCGCCAGGCCGGCCGTGGTGGAGGAGCAACCCTGCTCTTCTTCCTCCGTGCCGCGTAGGGCTGCTTGGATCGCCAAAGATCCCCGGAGACCGCTGATCTCCTGCCCCTCTCTTGGCTCTCAGTGGTTATTGGGGGGAAGGGGCACTTGTCACCCTTTCATTGACGCGAGGAAAGATATAGGGTTCAAGTGACTTGCCGTGGTCTCTTCCAGAAAGCAAGGATGCCCTCCCTGCACCATCCCGAGACCCTCGTCCTCGGGCCGTGTCCTCCTTTGCCCCCTTTCCCCAAGATTTGTGCCAGAACCAGGAGCTTTGCCCAGACGTGAGCTTCAGGAAAGGTGGCCACGACAGGCCAGGGGAGGTCTCTCCTGTCCTTTCCAGCATGAGCCGGAGCCTGCTGCAGCCATCCTCCCCCGGCTTTCAACAGAGCCTGACTTGTGCTAAAACCCACCACCCGCCCCGGGGTCACGGCCCCGCTGCCGCAGTCATTGTCCTCTTCACCCGAGTGGGAGGTGTTTGCGCTCCGTGGGCAGAGCTGCCCCGGGCTGGCGGAGGGTGGACGTGGCTCCGGCGCCGGCAGGCGAGTGCCCAGCACCGGGCTGTTCCCGCGGGGCTGGCCAGGAGCTGCAGGGCGCTCCGCCTCGGGGCTGTCAGGATGTTGGTTTGAGAAAGGGATTGATTCGGGTACCCAAGTGAAGACTTGGCCCCTTAGTGTCCAGCGAGGGGTTATGACCTCTTTACCAGAGAACAACTCATTCTCATGACTTTCGCTGCTACCTGGCAGTTTGCACATGGCTGGGAGGGTCTCCAAAGCCCTGGTACATCCGCTGCTGCAGCAACAGCTTCGCAGTCAAGCATCCCGATTTTGGGGCTGTAGCCTAGAGAACAACACCCTGACCCTCACCGGCCCCCGAGGCAGCTCTCCACCTTCCAAACCCGGGGAATGAGAATATTTCGAACAAAAGCCAAGACGTGAGAAGAGCCACGAGGGAAATGGTGTCTCTGTTTTCTCGCCTGTTGGCCGATTCCTTACCAAACGACACCGGCGCATCTGTTCATTCCACTTCATTGTAAAGCTCCCTCTGCTCTCCATCGAAGCGCATCCTGTATTCTTGGGTCTTCCTGGGGTATTTGCGTTGTTAGCCTGGTTAGAAAAAGGGTTCCAATAAAGGTTCGGACAGTATTTCCTTCTCATCGCAGCCCTGTTTGTCATGTTCCTTTTGGATCCGACTGCGCACGGTGGGATATTTTGGGTTGTTTCAGCTGCTCTGCAGGGAAGGGCATGTGCCTCCGCTCCCAGCTGTCAAGGACTGGCTCCTCAGGGCACTGGCCGAAGCAAAAAAAGGTTGTGGGCTAGTATTTCTGGCAGCTCTCCCTTCCCTGCTGGGCCAGGCTTTTGCTGCCCTTTGCTGGGCACTTTGCATCCCCCTGCCCTGTTCAGGCACCAGGAGCCCCAGCCAGAAACACCGCCATCTCGCCACGGAGGTCACCGTTTGGGCTTGCCAGTGCTCTCCTCGGGGCCGTGCCCTTCCCTGCCCGCACAGCCCTCGCTCCAAGCCCTGCACGGTGCTCCCGTGCCCCAGGGTCCCACTGCGGTCACCTCCTCAGCCGTCTTGGCAGGAGCCAGGGCGTTCCCCCGTGAGCAACGGGGCGGTGGGGACTCTCTGGCACCCCAGATGGTGCCCCTCACCCTGGGGTGCTTCCCTGGACGGGCTGGAACCCCCATGGGGAAGCAGTAGCACTGGACCAGGTCCCTGTGCTGTTCCCAGTAGGGCTCAGATGGGCACCCAGGAAGGGTCTGGCCGCAGCACGGACAGACTCCGGGGACACGGGGCAGCATCCCCAGGTCTCGGAGGAGAAGGGAGGCTGTGAAGCCGCTTCGTGCTCCCCGGAGCTGATGTTGTGGGGCTGGCTCGGCGGTGGGAGGCAGCCGGGAGATTCGGAGTGACAACAGGAGCTAAATTGGGATGGCCCAGAGAGGGTGAGAGCCGGCGGGAGGGGGATGTGTGACTAATCGGGAAAAACAAGGCGACAGGGAGGATTCCTGGCCGGGGAGGGAGGATGGCCTGGAGCTACGCGGGGAAAGGCAGGACTGGAGATGTTGGGAGGCTCCTGGAAACACGGCAGAATCCTGGGGCTGCCTGAAACCCCCTCTTCCCATGGGCCGGTGCTTGCCCAAGCGGGTGCAGAGCTGGGTGCTGGGGTGATCCTGCTCCCCATCCAAGGCGAGAGGCGCCCAGTGAGCTCAGACTCGGTGTGTGGCGATGTCCCCCAGGACACTGTGCCATCACCCCCGGGGGCAGCAGAAGCCCACAGCTGGGCAGGGGCAGCCAGGCAGGACAAGGGGATGGATGGGGATGCTCTGCCCCTCCGCCGGCAGCTGCCACCCTGCACCCAGGGGTGCTCATCCAGCACTTGGGGCTTCTCCAGGCATCCCCCTCGGTCCCCAGGGAGACAGCCGTGATCCCCGGCTGTCCCTACGCATGGGGGGAGCAAAGGAGCTGAGCCCAGGGGAGCAGCCCTGACCCAGGCCAAGGAGAGGCAGCTCCCTCCCCCAGCGGTGCCGCGTCGGGGCAGTGTGATTAATGCCATTGGAGTGACCAGCGGCTGAATCGCTGTGCGGCCTGCGCCGCATTAAAGTCTTCCTGCTGTAATTAGTTCCATCAAGCCTATTAGAAAAATTGCAGATGCCGGAGAGAAGGAGATGAGGCAGAGCCAGGAGGGAGGATGCGGCACGAGGAAGTGGTCCCGGATCCAGCAGGACCCTCACCGATGACATCCCACCCTCCGGCGCATCCCATCGCCCACCCAAGCCGTGCCTGGACCACCTCCGTGGGGAGCCCCTCGCTGCCACCAGGTAGCCCCTGCTTGTGCGGCTGGGGCCGCGTTGCCCGGGTGGATGCTCGCCGGGAGCTCGCCCGCCGCCACCGCCGCCGCGCCCCTTCCCACGGCGGCTGCCCGTGCCCTGTAATTAGCCCCGCCGCCGCGCGGCTGTGATTACCGCCTCGCCCCGCCGGTGCGCGGCAATTGCAGCAAGGCCGGGCACGCGGTGGGGCGAGGAGGAGGAGGAGGGTGAGGAGGAGGCACCGCGAGAACCCTGCTGCCTGGGGTCCCACTCCTTCCCGCGGTGAGGGGATATTTTTCCAGGCCCGACCGAGGAAGCGGGGCCGGGAAGGGACGGCCCTTGGAGCACGGCTTTCCTCCTGCACCCCGCGGTCCCGCTCACGCTCGGACTCTGCGGGCAACCCCCCGGGTGGCCGAGACCCTGCCTGCTCCTGGCCACAAAAGGGGTCCGACCCCTGCCCCAGCAACCCCCAAACACCCACCCGTGGGGTCCCGCTGCCCTCGCAGCACTGCGCGAGGGGTGCCACCAGTGACCCCGTTTCCTGGTACAGTGGGCTGCTCGGTGGCCCAGGGACACGTGGCTTTACAGTGAGGGGAGCAGCTTGGCCCAGCCCCACCAAGGGGGTATTTTTAACGGGTGACACTGGGGTGAAAGCAGCTGGCCCTGAGCTCGGGGGCTATTTTGGGCAGGCGGGCTGGGCGCGGGGCGGCGGGAGGGGGCAGCGGGGGCCAAGGCAGCTGCTGAAACACTGTGGCCCCACGGCAGCCGGGATCCTCGGGCCGGCGGGAGAGGTCAGCTGCCGCAGCCCAGATTCTCCACGGCTGTTTCATCCTCTCCAAAATACTTGGCTGACAGGGCAGGAATTGCAAAACACACCCCTTCTCCTCCCAAATCTGTATAAATAGCACTAGCCTGGCGGCTGGAAGGTTAGAGAAGTTTCTCGGCTCCAAGCTCAGGCATTTATTGCAGCTCTCACCCGGGAGCAGCGGGGAAAGTCGCACATAAAGTGCTGGGGAGCAAGAGGACAGAGATAAGATTTTTAATCTCAGGATATTTGGTTTCATCACTTTTTTTTTCTTCCCTCTTCTGCTGAGAAGTTTAATTTTCCTCTCCCCAGTCCCTGGGATCACAGCCAGACAGGAAGCATTTTCTCGCGGCCAGAGAGCTCCCTCCGTCCTTCCTGCGCTCCTCCAGCTCCCGGTGATTCAGCCCTGAATTGATTTTCTCCATCGTCCTTCACCTGGTGCTGGGGAAGGAGAGGACCATCCCCGCGGCTCCCACCCGCAGCCGCACACCCGCATCCCGCCTGGGGTGGATGCGTCTCCTCCGGCACGGGCTCCCCGGGGAAGTTTGCAGCCAGGAGCGGCCGCGCAGAGGCTGAGGCTCCGTGGGAGAGCCCCGGGGACACGCTCGGACCCCTCTGAAGGAAGCCATGGCCGACAGCCAGATGCCCTTCTCCTGCCATTACCCCGGCAGGCGCAGCATCCGCGACCCTTTCCGGGAGCCCGGCTTGACCTCGCGCCTGCTGGACGATGATTTCGGCATGTCGCCCTTCCCCGGGGACCTGACGGCGGACTGGCCCGACTGGGCTCGGCCCCGGCTCACCACCACCTGGCCAGGTCCCCTGCGTGCCGGCATGGCCCGCGCCTCCACCATGGCCCCCAGCTACGGTGCCCGCTTCGGGGCGTACCCCGAGAGCCGCAGCCCCGTGCCCTTTCCCCGTGAGCCCTGGAAGGTGTGTGTCAACGTGCACAGCTTCAAACCCGAGGAGCTGACGGTCAAAACCAAGGATGGCTACGTCGAAGTGTCAGGTGAGAGCAAAGGCACCGGGGAGGAGGAGGATGGGGCATGAAAAGCAGCTGTTCCTGCCCTGCCCATGCCAGCCCAAGAAATTGCTGTAAAAATGCAAACATCCCCTTTATTTTAAGCCAGCAGCAGCAGCCCCATGCTCAGGAGCATGGTCAGGGCTGCAACAGGGCTTTGGAGCAGCCCCATGGGCAGTTTGGGGGTGCAACAGGGGGGGACCTGGCTCACAAGCTGTGCTGGTTTGCTGCAAAAATGAAAGGAACAAGCCTCCTTTGGGGTAAATTCCCCCGCTTTCGTCCGCAGCCAGCCAGGGAGGCACTGCTGCAGGCAGCAGCACCCTGCAGCAAGCTGCCAAGAGGGGCCCCAGCTTGGCTGGGTTAATTATAGCCGGGGTGAGGCCGGTGCGGAGGGAGATTCCCTTTAAAGGGGCCGAGAGAGAGGCAGATCCGATGCTGGGAAGTGGAGGGACGTCGCCCCGTGGCCCCTACCCCAACCCAGCCCCGAGAGGCCCCAGCCTGGGGACAAGCCAGCCAGAAGCACAACCCTAAAAGTTCAATTAATGGTGGGGGCGGGGTGCACCACATCAGGGGTGCCCACGGGCGCCCGGCTCTGAGCATCCCTTCAGCCCACCACCAACATCCCACATTGTCCCCGAATGCCCCGGGCTGGGGTCCCAGGGAGGGGCTGGGGGCTGCGGTGTTGTGTGGCCCTGGGTATTTATTTGGGGCTCACGGCGTCACAGGGGGAAAACCACAGGTCAGGGGGGTCCAGGCAGCCACCGGTGTGGTTTTAACTTCGGAGATGCTCCAGGCACAGGGACCCCCAGCCTGACAGGGCGCTGGAGGCGAGCCCAGCCTGAGGAGTGGGACAAGGGGGGACGTTGCCACCTCCAAAGGTTTTATCATGTCTTGGGGCTTTTTCTTAAGCTCCAGCTCTTGGCAGTCTGCAAGACCCCCATGGGTATGCTGTGTCCAACATCTCCTTCCCCACATGGGACTGGCTACCCGAGCCCTCCCCAGAGGGAAGGGGTTACACTGGGGAAGGGAAACAGCTCCTCTGAAAAGTTGCCTGTTGGGTTTTTTTGTTGGTTGTTGGGGAAAAAATAATCTCCCAGTGAGGTGGTGACGTGGGGTGTTGTCCTTCCCTGCAGGCAAACACGAGGAGCAGCAGGTGGAAGGAGGGATCGTCTCCAAGAACTTCACCAAGAAAATCCAGTAGGTACCAGCTGGCCCCGGGATATCCCCCCACAGAAGGGGCTGGGGCATGGGGGCTGCCACATCCCTTCAACCGGCGCCCAAATGTCGTTAATCCGCTGTGGGACCCCGTCCCTGCGGCGCAGGCAGGTCGCAGGCAGCACGGGGATGCCACTGGCAGCGAAGGGCTGAGCTTTGCCGGTGCTCATGCGTGCAGGGACTCACGCGCCTGTTTTCACCCCAAAATCTGCCCTTTTGCAGCATGTGCCTGGCTGGTTTGGGCCACCCAGTGATTTGCCAAGGGAGGGAAAAGGTCTTTTTCTGGGTGCTTTGTCAGTCTCCTCCAGGCCCAGGGCTGCGTGTGGAGCCAGCCGGGGCGCAGGAAGCAGGAGGGGGCCAAGGAGCCGAGCGCAGGGTGCCAGCACATCCCCTGGGGTTCAGCAGGGCACAACGGGCTGACACCACCGTCAGCCCCAAAATACATCCCCGTGCGTGAACACATATGCATTTATCTATCCGAATGATGTCAGTCAGATCGCTATCGCGGTGACTCACCGCGACAGATCACTTTGGCAAAAACAACGGCAAAGGGCGGGGAGGGAAGGCGAGACCAGAGGCAGGCGAGCCCCGACCGACCGTGGCACTTCGCCCACGCAGGGGGGTCAGACCCCCGGCCGCAGGGCTCACGGGGTTGGCAGGGAGAAGCAGCAAAGCCCAGGGCATGGGCAGGGTTTCCTCGGCTGGCAGCGGCTCCGCTTTGCTTTCCCACCCCAAAGGAGCCCCGTGCATCCCAAACTCCTGGGGGAAGGCTGGGGGCGAGCACCGCGCTCCCTCCCGCTCGGCAGCCGCGGTGCCTCCTTTTACGGGCAAGGCTGGCGGCTGACGCGGGCTGCGGCGCGGCCGTGATTTACTCCTGCCTCGCAGAAGCCCAGGGCGGCACAAGCGGCGGGTGACGTCCCCTCAAACGCATCTGCCGGGGAGATTGAACAGAGCACCCACAGGGGCCAGGCCGGCCAGGAGGCCGCTTTAAATATCCCCAGCACATTCCCAGGCGCTACAGTAATAAAACGTAGGCTGCGCCGAGCCCCGCGCCGGGGCTGCCGGCTTGGCGTCCGTGGTTCTCCACGAGCTGGGGGTCCTCCATGTCCGGCAGGTGCCCCAGCCCCCCAGCTCCTAAACCGCCTCGCCTTTCCTCCCCTCCCGCAGGCTGCCCTACGAGGTGGACCCCATCACAGTCTTCGCCTCCTTGTCGCCGGAGGGGCTGCTGATCATCGAGGCGCCCCAGATCCCCCCCTACCAGCAGTACGGCGAGGGCGGCTGCGGCAGCGAGATCCCCGTCGAGAGCCAGGAGGCCACCTGCGCCTGACGGGCCACCCGCATCCCTCCCGCGCCCCGGCATCCCTCCTCCCCTCTCCCTTCTCCCCCCGGACCCCCGCTCCCCGGTCCCCTGCGGCGCAGCATCCAGACAGCCTCCGGCAAGGGTGACGGGTGCCGCTCGCAGGGACGGCAGCACCCGCCACCCCACGGGGGGACCAGCTGAGAGCCGGGGCACGCATGCCGGGTGCCAGGCCACCATCCCCGAGGGCTTGTAGCCGTCTGAGGTGCCGGTAGAGATTTTGTGCCCGTGGGGCCGAGCAGAATGGATGTCCTCGTGATGGTTATTTTTTGCTCTGAGTTGCTCGGATGGGATACTTATAACAATAGCAAAAAAGGGCCCTTTTCTCTCTAAAATTGACGTGGAGTCCCATAGCCCTGTGTCTTTTCCTCCTCCATGGGTCGTTTTTTTTTTTTTTTAAACTACATCTCTGCAAAGGACGCGCGTCCGGTGGTGGAGCTTGACGGCACGGCCTCCGTCCTGAGAAACGCAAACCGTCCGCGTGTTTTGAACGCTGGTTTTGGGTTTGTTTGGGCTTTTTTTTTTTCTTGTTTTTTTTTTTTTTCCAGAGAAAACTTGTGCTTTTACTTGTCAGACCTGAGGAATAAAACCCAGTCGATGTTCTTAGCCTCTGCTTGTCTCGGCTGAGCCCGGGGCTGCGGGAGGGCAGCGGGGAGGAGGGGGGATGTCACCGTGTGCCACCTCCTAGCCCAGCACGGGGTCCTCCCCATGGGGGAAGGCGAAGAGAGATGTGGGGGGTGTGTTTGCACTGACGGGCGGCTGGAGCAGTTGCTCAAGCCTTTCCTGTAGCCTGTGAATGCCAAGTCCTGGCTAACACTGTGCCAGGGAGGCGTTGAGCTCCACGAGGACCATGGGCTCGTCCTTTCCTTACCGTCTTGAGGGATTGTAAAGGTTTTCCCTGCTTGGGGATGCTAAATCAGCCTCTGAGCTGGGAAAGTCAAGTTTGAACCATCCCCATTTCCATCTCACCCTGCCAGCTTCCCAGGCAAGCATTTCCCAGCTGATTTCCCAGCAGAGGTACTGGCAAATGGTTTCTGCCGGGCTCTGGACAGAGCTTTGACACCATTCCTGGGAGCAAAGCTCCGGGTAGGATTTGTTAACATGCTGCAACACCCGGGGTTGGCAAAGCAGAGGTGCCGATGGGCAGCAGGAGTTTTTCCACCATTCTGTGCGGCACCTGGACCAGGCACCCGGTTTTCCATGTCACCAGGACCTCAGAGTTAAAAATACAACCTCACATGCTCCGCTCCGGCTCCTTCGGGATGCGGTTACCAACAACAGCCCATCACGTGCTGTAAACCCCGGCGCTCAGGGCCACGATGGTACCTACTCACCAGGTCACAGAGGGGAACCTGGGGGCTCCCACCCTGGTTTTATAGATTCTATTTCATTTTCAACAATTGTTACAGAGCCTGGAGCCCCAGGCAGTGCACGGCACCCCCATGCCCATCAGTGGGAGCCAGCCCCGGCTGCAGCCACGACAGCTCCGCCAGGCGCGGCTGTGAGCGCAGCAATTTTTATGCATAAAATATAATCCTCAAAATGTAATACCGACACCAGGATGGAAAGCAAACAAGTCACGAGTCACAGCCCCAGCCCTGTGTTCTTGTGCCCCTTGGAGCCGCCATGCCCCATGGGTGACACGTCTCCAGCACAAACTGTCCCTCCTCTTCCTCACCCCTTCAAAGAATCATTTTCTTCAGTCTTTTGAAAAAACATCCCCAGCCCCACTGGTTTTGTCCCCAGCGCCCCATCCCCTCAATGCACTTTTCATGGAAAGGACCGTGGAGAAAGCACGTGTGGCCCTGGGGTGACGACCCCCAGGCTCCAGCACCCCGGAGCGAGCGGCTGGATGCAGCCCCACAGCAGCCCTGGCCGTGCCCCCCAGGTGACCCCCACGCTCCCCCAAGCAGGGCTGCAGAGGCAGGGGACCAGCTGCGACTCTGCAGGGGGCTGCAGGGGGGAATTCACTGCAGCTGAGCCCCTCTCCCACCCCAGGGTATATGGGGAGGGTCTCAGCCTGCAGCTGCACTAGTGCTGGGGCAAAGGGAGCCTCAGGTGCCACTTTGGGGCTGCCGCAGTCAGATGGTGGCTCCCAGTTTTCTCGCCTGCTGATCCTGCAGTTTTGGGGGAAGATTTTTTTTCTTTTTTTTTTTTTTTTTTAATCACTTTCTGGTTTATTTGGTTGTGCTTTCTGATGAATTTTTCAATAACATCTTGTAAAGACTGGTGTAAGACGCATTAGCAATAATTTCTTAATGGCTGAGGATGGCATTGGCAATTAGCACTAAGGACCTCTTGCACAAGCAGCATGCTTGGACCTGTGCAGCCAGGGGCTTCTCAAGCTGTTGGATTGTCTGGAGTATCATATACTAATGAAATAACTGTAAATGGAGAGCTGCTTTTTTTTTTTTTTTTTTTTTTTTTTTGTAAGTATGACCTGATTCTTGAAATGAAGGGGGCTTTAAAGAAAGTAAACGCTACTGGTGTTTCTGCAAATGGAAAAATAAGTTTGGAAGCACCAGGGCATTTCTGCATCCCTGTGTCTGAGGAAGATGGGGTGGGAAATGTGCATTTCTGGGGTACCAGGGTGCTGCAGAGCTGGAGCCAGCGAGGAGCAGGAGCAGTTTTTTCATCCTCAGCCTGCGTGTGAGATAACAGCTTGAAGCCATTAGACCCGTAACACCCCGCTATAACGGCCACTCCGCCAATTACATTACATTTCATGGGTTTATAGCAATTACACCGCATCGGCTGGTGTCGTACCACATTACAGTTTACAGCTTAATGTCAGCTCTAACAGGGAGATGCTGTGTGCAGGACGTGGCTGCGGCAGGGAGGAACAGGCTTCCTGCAGGTCTGACCCTGGGGCTGGCCAGGGGGGCTCAGGAGGGACCGGGACCCAGGGCTGTGCCTTTTGGGACCCCTCTCCCACACAGGAGAAGGGGCAGGACTGTGTTTATCAGCAGTTCACCTTGCACGGGGCACCCTAGCTGCAGCAATGCTTCTCCGCTGGTCAGCCTGAGTCACTCTGGCAGGCTGGTGCTCCCTTATTTCTCCTTCTGGAGCAGTGTTAGCCTTATCAATATCCACATTATTCAAAGCCAAGTGATTTTTTTCACTGCTGAAGGAGGCGGAGGAGCCATTCTAATCAGGCCTTTGGAATCCTGCTGTCACAGCAATGCTGCTGCTGCTGGCATGGGGCTGCGTCCCCTGGCCAGGGAGGCGAGAGGAGCAGATGGTGGAAAGATTTTGGTTTTTTTCTCTTTAAGAAGTCTGTTCTGATAAAATACACAATCGCGTCTGAAAGGGGCTGGTATAATTCAGCAGCTGGATGCTGGGCAATTTGCATCGGGCTCTTTGTTGCCACTGGTGCCAGCATGTGCCTCGCTGCCCGGGCAGCAGCTGGAGCAAGGAGCATGAGGAGTGTGCCTGCTCCGGGGAGAGGAGATGCTGGAGTTGGGGCTGAGCTTGGAAATCCAGCAGCTCTTGGTGCATCTCAGGACCACGAGCCTCCAAGCTCGGCTCTAAGCCCCCACAAAGCCCTGCTGGGCAGCTGGAGGGAAACGTGGGTGGTTCATGCAGCTTTTTTGTCTTGGGAAGGGTTTTTTTACTAGTGTATTTGCAGTGGTGATCCCTCCTGCAGCACGAGACATGGAGCTGGGATGGGCTGATGGAGCTCAGGGCTAGGAATGCCATAAGATAAGGGGGCTGCAGCGTGGGAAACCGGCCCCTGGGGACCTGCTGCCCAAAGCTGCAGACCGGCTGAAGGACGCGAAGAGATAAGGATAAGGTCACCCAAGCCCTGGGAGAGCTCGCGGGGCAGCTCAGCAGCAGGAGGCTGAATAAACCTCTTGGCCGTGTCCTGCCGTTTGTCCTGAGCTGCAGAAGAAGTGCAGGGGCTTGCACCACCTGCCCTCGGCGAGGCAGGGGCACGGGCCGGCGGGGCCGAGCAGTTTCTGAGCACCGCTATACACCCCGCTGGGGCTGGGCTGGGCAAGCACGTGGCTCCTCGCAGGGCACCAGCTCCCGGCCTGTCCCAGAGGATTTATTTTCCTAAAATGGAAGCAAAAGCTGAATTGATTTATTTTGGTTGGCAGCATGCAGAGCAGGGTAAATAATGCACAAGAAGCTCCAGAGCTGTCCAGATACACCGGCTATCTCCAGAGGCCCGGTCTGTTCTCCTAGAAGAACTCGTTTTGTCTCATTTTCTGACTCCCCAGCTCCCGTGGCAGGAGCTGGCTCGTGCCTGGGCAGAGCGGTGGCCAATGGCTGGTACAGCACCTCCCAAAGTTGGGTCCAGCTCTGCTCTGGGCAAGCATCGCTCTTGCATCCACGCGTGCCCGTGGTTTGGGACAGCCCTGCCGGCTCACCCCACAGAGATGCACTTGCTGTCCCTCGCTTGCTCCCGGCACGCCGACAGATCATGCTGCAGGGTCCTCGGGCGGCCACAGAGCCCCCTTTGTTGGCTGACGGGGATGTTTGTGCTTTCCAGTCGCTCTGGGAGCCTCTCTGCACAGCTCCAAGCCATGGGTGTGCTGTGGGTGTGCAGGAGCGCAGCCTGTTTTCCTCCGGCATCCTCCTCCTTGATTCCCCAATGCCACAGTCCTCCCCTCGGCCCCTCCAGGCGATATACAGCTCTCCAGGCTCTTGCTTGGCAGCTGGTTCTTATTCCTGCAGGTTATCTCTCTGGGTTTGCACAGGGGGGTTGATAGAACACTTCTGGGGTTTTCTTCCTTCCCAGAGCCCACCGGAGCATCCCTGGCTCCCCGAGGGCTTCTCACTATTTCTCAGACAAACCTCGGCCTCTTCAGTATAAGCCAGTCTCTTTTCTCCCAGAGAGTATCTGTAACTATCCAGGTGTTTCTCTGCTAAATTTGAGGCCGTTTGGGGTTTTTCATGTTTCTCTTTGGGAGTTTCTCTTGGAGAATTTTGCTTTGTTGTTGTTTTGGTCTCTACTTGCAAAGCAAATCTCATCTGCTTTATTTTGGATGTCTCCAAAGAGAAGACTCTGCCACATGATGGCTGTGGGGACAGAGAAGTAAAAAACTTTTAATTGGAGAAAAAGAATCCAATGTCATAGAAATAACCCACCCTGGCTGACCAGACAGCCTTTCTGCCTCTTGTAAATCAAAGGCTGGGAAGTTTTTTGCTTCTGACCGTGAACCAGCACAACCATCCCTGGGAGCGGACCAAGAAGTTCCCGAAGCTTTGCCCATCCCAGCAGGGAGAAGGGGAGGAGAGACCTCCATAGAGGAAGCAATGCCGGTGGGGTGTTATGGCATCGTGCTTTGGATGCCTCTGCCAGCACCCATCTCGGGAGAGGACCGGGTATACTTTGAGGCTCAAGCTTGGTGACTCCCACCAGCAGCACGGACCCTCCTGGATGGACAGTGCGTGTGACCGTGGTGTTAAGTGTCACTAACCCCTTCATGGAGCTGCAGCTGCCTCTGGGCCCTTTGGAATCTTGTAGCCATGAATTCCTCCCTTGAATAATGAGCTGTAGCCGGTGAGGGGGGAAGGAAGGAAGGAGACTTTTTCTCCCGTTTGTTTTCTTTTGTCAGTCTTCAAACCCAGTTGCAAACGCTGCTGGTAATTAAGGGCCATCTTGCCATTTGGGTGACACGCTTGAAGTGCAACGTCCTGCTCCCAGCCAGGGAGCAAACCCGTCCTGGAAGAGAGGCAAATTTCATCTTAATTTTTTTCTTTCATATTGCAACAAAATGCTTCCTACCCAAGGCAGCCTTGGAAACCTCTCCTTATCAAAACCCCCCCTTGAAACATATTATAGCAGCCAAGGAGGGTGGTTATGAAGTACAAAAAAGCCTGCAGAAGAGCTCATTAAAGCAATAAATTACAACTAATTAGAATAAATCAAGCTAAATCATCTCCAGTGTGAGGTAAAATGAGGTGTGAGTGAGCGTTTTTAATAAGGCCGGTGCTAATCCCAGGCTCCTCTTTAAAATGATGGTAAGTCCTGCTGCAGTGATGATCCCGCTGCTGGGACCAGGGTGAAAGCCAGACCCAGACAAAGGTGAGGGGAAAGTGGGGCTAATGGGATTTTTTTAATTGTTTCCCAGTCTGAGCTGCCTGTCCCTAATTGCAGTGGGTTTGGGGGTAGCACAGAGCCTGCAGTGGCTTGCGGAGGGGTAAGGCACAGGTCGAGGTGCTTGGTTTGCTCCCTTTGGGTTGTTTTTTTTTTCCTCTACTTCGCAATCTGCAAAGTGGCTGTGGGGTTTTGTTCCTCCCTGTCATATCACTTCATCACGCGCAGCCACAGCTAAATTACTTCTCTGCATAATTAGCAGTGAGCTCATCGCAACCGCCTTGGCTTGGAGTCATTTGTCCTCTGGTCTCTGAAGAGCTGCCCAAAACAAGGGAGAGGGAGGTGTGTGGGATGGGTGTAGCCCCAGAGATGGGTGCTGGAGGGGAACGCCTTGGACCCCCGCTCCTCCACCAGCTAAGGTAGGTTTGGGAGGTCTCACTCTCCTCGCTGACGTTAACACTTGAGCCAAGGGTCCCAGGGAGCAAAGACCAGCAGCAGCAGCCTGACCCACACCGAGGACAGGGCTCACCACCAGCAGGGCGCTGGGGAAAACAGTCTGCAACGTGTTAAATGCCCACGTAGGACATCATTGACCAGAAGGTCTCAGAGTTGCCAAAGCAAAAGCTTTCCTGCTGAAATGAGAGGATTGCTTCTGAAAGCTCCTGGAAGTGGGCTCAGCTCTTGGGAATGCGGAGCCCAGAGCCAGCACAGGAGCTGATGCCACAGCCAGGGTCAGCAGCGATGCTGCTGAGACACCATGGCTTAAGCCTTAGTGGCTGTTGCTTCCCTCCAAGGGATGAGCACTACTGCCAGTGCTGGAGAAATGTATTAGTTTCATTAAGCTTAAATGATTAGCTCCAGGCCTTGATAATGATACTTAATGGATCTAATATTTTTTGGCGATTATGCTGTTGTATACAGTGGTGTATATCATTAATAACCTTCTTTAAACCTCCTTGCTTTCACTGTCACTAATTATGTTCAAGCCCTTCTTATGCCTAAGCCCAATTAGCTGCCTATAAAGAAGCTTTACCCCATGAAGAATGCTCAGCTGTGCCAGGAGGCAGACGCTGTCTTGGCTTACTGGGCGGGAGGATGCTCGGACTTGGCTGCAGGAGCCGCAGGCTGGACCCCGCAGGGTGGTCAGGGCAGCTGTGGTGGCCTCTGCTTTCTGCGGGAGGTGGTGGAAAGCCTCAAGGAAGCTTCGCTCTGTTCAAAATCCCTTTCCCAGTCATGCCCTGAGATCTGCAGGGGGGTTAGTACCAGCCAGGGCTGCCCCATGTCCTGGGTTTTATCACCTCTTGGTGCCCAAAGGGAGACGAGGGACAGTAGATGAGGGTGGTGAAGTCAAACATTGCTCACTGGTTTCCCACTGGGTCATAATGAATGAATCGAGGATTTGGTGGTTTTGCAGGGAGGGTATACCTAAGCCTGGGACTTGCCTGTTATTGCTAGCTCAAACCCGTGTGGTCCCCACGCTGGATGTGGCCGGGTGGAAGGACAAGCATCGCCACCGTCTCCAAACTCTCCCTGAAATTTTCCGTCGCGCTTGGGAGGAGCAACCAGGCTTGGCTCCTCCCTGTCCATGCCTCCTTCCCATCCCCCTGCAAGTTGATTAATCCATTAGGATTAACCTCTCTTTAACTCCTTGATTAGCTGCATTTTAAAAAAAGGATTTGTTTTCCTTTTTACATCAAGCCAGAGCCAAAAAAAGAGGCCAATTTGCAGCGATACTGATTTACCGCAATTTCTGAAAATCAGGGTGAACGCCAGGAAGGTGTGCTCAGCATTTCAACTCCTCCCCAGTGAGCTGCGAGAGGCTCCATCCGGCAGGAGCCAACTTTGAGAAGCACACCATGGCACCAGCATCCACCCCAGTCCCCAGGTTCTACTGTTCCTAAATGCCCGTCTTTCCCTTCCCAGTGTGTCCCCTGAGAAGGAGCAACCCCTGGCCCAGAGCTGTCCTGGGGTCCTGCCCTCGGCCGCCCTGGCACCCCAGCGAACACGGCTGATGACAATACTTGCCCACCTCGTTGCTGAGGCCGGGGATGCTGAAACGTGCAGCAACGGGGACGTGTCGTGGTGAGCAGAGCTGTGCAGCCAGTAACAGTTCTTGGGGGGGGATGTTTGGACCCCTCCCAGGGAAGGAACAGCACTCTCCTGGCTTTAGCCCTGGCTCTGTGCCCCACGGCGTGACCCCTTGCAGCTCAAAGGGGGGCAGGTCTGCGGAAGCCCTGCCGGCACACCCTGCCCGGGCACTGGGAGGAGCGGCCGCTTACCGCCCGTCCCATCTCTGGCTGGGCACAGGTCATCCCCTTGATGAACTGGCTGCTCTGGAGTCAGCCCTGCTGTATTTATGTGACCATTAAGCTTTAAGGCAACGAACACTAAGCCCCCCTGACCTGCGCTAGCCCTTCAATTCGTTCCTCAGTCACTGCCTCTGGCTGTGAATCAATGTCGGAGCTCGGGTGCTGTCAGCGGAGCTGGAGGGGTGCAGCACGCTGGGACCCACGGGAGCTCTGCCGAGGGGGGACAGGGACAAACAGCTTTTGGAGGGCTGGAGAAATTGGCTGAGCTGTGTATCACTGGTCACAGGCGTTTGCCCTGTGATTAGGGGATCTGCTTGTGTGGGCAGGGGTCAAGGCTCTGGCCGGGAGCTCAGCAAAGCCAAGGGGAGCCAGGGTCCGGGGTGTCCCTCTCGCCTGGCTGAGGGCTGGGAGCCTCCCCTGGGGTTGGGGTGCTGAAGGAGTGGTGCTGGCACCAAAGCCCCTCTCCTTTGGAGCTGTATTTTGGGGTTGGCTGTCCGCAAGGAGCAGCTTTCCCCGCAGCGGTTTGGGGTGTCTAAAAGGGCTGAGCGCAGCAGGGACGTCACTAGAGCCTTTCTCCTCTTCCAGGCCGCCCCTTTGCAGGATGTTTATAAGGACCTTTGAGATTTCTCTCGGGTTTTGGAGTAGCTCAGTGTGTTTCTAGGATATTTTGGGGTGCATGAGTGGGAAATAGAAGTGACGGACACAGGCACCTGTGTGCACCCATATGCAATCACCTGTGGGTTCAAGTGTCTAGGCAAGCAGGTTCAAAGCTCTGCAAGGGAATCTTCTTCCCATTACTGAAGCAAAACAAGGCAAAACCAAGCAGAGGGCTCTGCCTCATGAGGCTGTGGTGCCTGAAGCTGGGCTCCCCTGCACGGCTGGTGTTGGAACTGGGAAAGTCTCTCAGGAGCCATCTGTGAGCTGTCAAAATATATTATAAGCTGCAGTTGAGGTTTAAAAAGCTTCACACTGATGCACAATTTAGGGGAAGCATCTTGCATTTCCATAGCTACACAACAAGATTTTCTGAAATTGCAATGATATGAGAAAATGTCTTTTAAAGTGGCACCCAGATGGCAGGGGGAAATTGTACTGTTTGAATTCTCTTCAGATAAATTGAAGCTAAAGGGATGTTAAACATTTTATAGGTTCCCCCTGCCCCCCCCCCCCCCTCCACCACCTGCCACTGAAACACAGAAGAGGAGTCATCAGACAGAGCAAGTGAGATCCTTACATCACACCCGCTTAGGAAAGGGCCTCTTCTCAACCCTGCATCTGATGGCAATTAACACCAGGAGACCCCAAACCTGGCAGGGTCAGGTCTGGCCTCCTCGCATGCTCCTCTGCAGAGGCTGGGATGCATGTGGGGGAGCAGGAGGAGTTGCAGGATTCAGGCTCCTCAGGCTTTTGTGCGACCACGGTGTGAGCCCAGAATGATGGGGAGAAGTTGTCAGACCCAGGAGAGCAACAGCTCGGGGAGAGGGGTGAGTTGCTGCTCCTCGGAACCAGCCCCAGAGTAAGCCCCACCAGAGAATCAGAGCCCAGGTCAATGCAGACAACCTTCATGCTAACAAACCTCCCCACCCGCTCCTCAGGGGAGGTGGCTCTCAGGGCTGGGATTTCAGAGGGGAGGGATCGCCCAAACCCATTTCTAGGCAAAGAGAAGGAGCTGCAGGCAAACCCCACGTGTCAGGGCTCAGCCTTGGGGTTTGCAGCGTGAGCGAGATGCCACGGCTGGAGTTGTATTTCTCCTTGGAAAGCCACCTGCCACAGGATACATAGACACCCAAATGCAAGAATGGAGCACCTTGGCTATAAATCACCCTATAAATCACCCTAGCGCCCGCCGTCCCCAGAGCTGTGCTGCTTTAGGGACAGGCTTCTTCCCCCCGGCTTCGAGCCGACGCTGCCCAGAGTCCCCCGCACTGCTCTGCCGGGGTAGCAGCCACTTCCCTCACAGGTTGTTTTTTCTTTTTCCCCCCTCCTTGGCATTCACAAGTGAGGAGCATTTTCGCTCCTGAGCTAAATATGTCACTTTGTCTTGTAGTGGCTGCCAGGTTTTAAAATGCTGGCAACTTGCGAAAGCACTGAGAGGACGAACGCCAATAGTTACGCACCCGTCTATACTCAAGGAAGAAGAACCGGGCTTTGTGGCTTTTTGTTTTTGTTTTGAAAGTAAAATTAGCATGTTTACCCGGTCATTTACTTAAGCTGTTAGTCATGGCAAAAGAACCGTGTGCAGGCCGGTTTGTCTCCTCGGACGGGTCTCGCTTCCCCTGGGTGGGCTGGGGTGCTCAGAGGAGACTGTGAGCCATCGCACAAATACGCAAGCCTTGGTTGTGTTGCCTCCGGGGGGGTGACAGGAGCCCAGCGCCGTGGCTCCCGGGAAGCCTTTCCCCCACCCACACCTCCCTCCTCGCTCGGGCTGGTGAGCACCGAAGGGGCAGGCAGCCTCTTTCCCTGGGCAGTGTCTGCACCCAGCGTCCTCCAGCCCTCTGCTGGGTCAGGATCTGCCGCTTCCAGCCCTATCCAAGCCCGGGCTGCGTGGGGCAGCTGCCCCTTCAGCCCACCTCCAGGCAAGCATTTTTTATATACACCTTTTAAAATTATTTCGAGTGTGCTGCCAGTAACAGCAGATAGGTCCATCTGGCAGGCAGGGTGATGCTCCCGATGGGTGGTGAGATGTCTTTGTGCTGGCGGAGGTCGCTGGCGGGGCATGTTGCTGTGGTTTTTTCCAGTGTGGCAGAGCACTTCCCGGCTGGGATCTGGCTTGAGTTTTGGGAGAGATCCTGGGCAAGATCCCAGCAGTGATTTCAATGGACTGAGCCTGCAGGGAGCACCTGCTCGCCAGCAGCGTGGGCTTTCTGACACCCAGCAGGGCTGCAGAAAGCCGTGAGGGCTGGGGCTAGGTATTTTTAAACAACCTTGGCCAGGCAGACTTCACCAGAGCGCTGCCTTTTCTTGTTATCTCTTCCTGCAATTACAGGATGATTCAGTGACAGCTATCCTGCGGTTTAATGCAAGAAGCTTCCTGCAGGTAGGGTGTGTGCAACACAAAGCAACGCTTTCTGGTACGACATGGTACTGTCTCATGTTATCACAGTTTGGGATGTTCAGCAAATAATCTAAATCTTTCCTTTGAACGCCAGGTTATTTTTGGGGGGGGGGTAGTTATTATCTGTTAGACTCACGAAAGCAGATAATAATAGTAATACCATTTGGTGGAGGGCTGTTAACACAAGAAGGCTGTCACTTGTCACCAAGAATGCTGCGTGTGGCAGCCTCTTAAAAAGAAAGTCAAAACAAGGCTGGCAGCAGCCTGTTAAAAACAAAGCCAAAACAAGGCTGGCAGCAGCCAGCCCAAGCGCATCGCCGTCGCTGCCGGGGCTCTGCGAGCACAACCGCCTTTCCCCCACGCTGGAGCCAGCGAGGATGTTCTGTATTGCAGAGCTATGCTGGCTTGGCCGGTGCAGCCCATGACGTGCTCACCAGCAGGGCAGCGGCGACGTCCCAGCATGTTGAGGCTTGTAGGGACACCAATAGTTCAGCCTCGGGTCTCATGGTCGTGAGTCGTCTCGTTTTTGGCAGAGGTGCTTGCCCCTGAGCCTGCCCTTGCTGCCTGCCTGCCTGTCTTGCTGCACGAGCTCGCGCCCTCCCGAATCCACACGCTGCTTAGAGGCTGGTCTTGCCCAATGGGTCCAAAATTGGTGTCACTGGATGTTAAATCCATGCCGTGGGATGGGCATGGTGCGGGAGAAGCGGCAGGAGTGTGAGCCCCTCAGCTGTTCACCCCACAGGACGGGCAGATGCTGCATCACCCCGATGCCTGGGCACAGCCGAGCTCCCAGCCTGGGCAGTGCCAGCTTGTGGCTGGTGGTACTGGGCACTCATCTCTCTGATCCCTCTTTCCCTTAAAAAAGGTATTTCAAACGTAAAAGTGATGTGAAGACAGGCAGTTACACATCTGGAAACGCATCATGAATTTAATAAGGGTGTGAGAAGGCTTCTGTAGGAATTCATCTCCACTGTATTTGCTCCACAGCGAGCCATAAACTTTCCAGTGTCACAAAAGTCTGGGGTTTTTTCTCTTGAATTTCAGCACTAACCCACTGCTTCCCCCTTTTGCCGCCCCGTCCGTCAGGGGGTTCAGACCCTGTGCATAAGCAGAGCCTGTTGCAGGTGAGAAGATGCTCACCGCATCTGCAACAAGAGCCATGGCAAACCCCGCCAGAGCCTCGACAACTTCAGCGTTTCCTCTTTATAATGGAATGGAGAACAGAAAGCTCTGCAGAAGTGGAATGTCTCAAATCATCAGATTATATTTATGCGCATCTATATTTTCGTATGTGTGTGTAAATACCTCCCCCACAAACATACTTTTAACTCAAGGAGTGAAATAAAAATAGCTGGAGACTGAAAGGGGAGCAGGTGAGGGGGCGGTTGTGCTTTTTGGAAGAATCTCTTCAAGGTTCGGAAACAGCGAGGCCGTGGTGATAACGTGATCTGACAAAACCTCAGCTTCTCCGGGCCTGCAAGGAACAGTGTTAATGAAAGAGATCTTAATGACTTCCCCTCTACATTTCAATTTATTCTATCGAGCCGCAGCCGGGAGCACAGACTCGGTGATGAAGTTTTGACAAGCTTCGAGGAGTCGGCGTGTGCGCACGCTGGGAATTGTTGCTCAGGGGCTCGGAAAAATGGCCCCCATCCTGCAGATGCAGATGCCGGGCTGGGGGAGTCACGGGAGGAGATGCTGCGTGACCACGGAGGAGAAGAGGAATCGTGCTGCAGCTTGATACAGACGTTGTACGCGCTCTTATTTAATTTTCCCCTTCCTCTAAGACCTCGAGCTCTGCAAAGCGGGGAGGAAATTTCCCTAGGGAATGCAAAACGGGGAGGGTTACGTGATCTGGCAAAGCTGGTGCTGCACAACCCTGAGCCTTGTGTGCCCCATCGTAGGATCATTTATTGTCATCGCTTCTCTTTTTTCTTTTCTTTTTTTTTTAATAACAACAGGAGGGTTAAGAAACGCTTTGCTGTAGGAAGCCGCGTGGCTGGATGATGGCGCGCAAGGCACACAGTGACGTTTGTCCGGGCTGGGCCCCTCCGACCCTCGGCACCAAACGGCCAGAGAGTTTCTGGCAGGACGGGACGCATCCAGCGTGCATCGTGGCGTCGGAGCTCCAACGGCACCAGCTGAACTTTGGCCGAAGCAGAAATAAAACCGTCACGTCTAATAATACCCGGGCTGCAACCTGCTCCCCAGCGAGTCTCCGCCAGCTGCTGCGGCCGGCTGGGGCAGAGCGGCGTCACCGAGACGCAGCTTCGTGCAAAGTCACCGTCCCTGTCCTGAGCAGCGGAGCGAGGTCCCGCGGGGCACCCAGGTCCCCTCGCCCAGCAGCTCCCTCAAGGCCTTACAGGGGTGGGAGTAACCGGGCTCAGCGCAGGCAAAGCCTCCTCCTTCGTCACTTTGGGAACAAGCTGGGAGGACTTCCAGATGCCTCCACTTGGCAGCTAATCCTCACTGTCCCGGTAACACCCTTGAAGTTTATTCAAAGAAAGTTCAAGGCTTGTGTCCCTATAAATTGCAATGCTGGTCATCCTCCTCCTGTACAGCATCTCCCAGCTGCTGACGATATCTGATCCATTAATTCCCAGCAAGGCTCACGCTGGATGCAGGTGGGAGACGATATGTCAAAAAAAGCTGAATAAACTATCATTATTTTTTTCCTGTAGCCTTCCTGGCTCCCGCAATGCCCGTGCTGCGCCCTGCCATGGCACCGGCGCTGAAGCAAGCACTGGGGCGCTGGCACGGGGACTCGAGCAACCCCCAAATGGCTTCTGCAAATATCTGTGCCTTCAGTGCCCCCCACAGCGGGCCTGTGCGCTGGGGCAGTTTACAGGTGACGTCTGGCAAAGGCACAGTGTTTTTAAAGCCAGCTCCCAGGGGGTCGGCAGCGTCCCACGAACATCTCGAGGAGCAAGTTCCTGGCAGCCAGGGAGGCGGGATGGCACGGTGAGGGGCAGCATGGCCTTTGGTAGCAGAGCATTGCCCTGCTCCGTGTTTTGGGCACAGATTTGCTCGGTGCACTCAATGCCAGAGCTGCTCCGGTTGCTGTTGCTGGGGCAGGACGGAGCACGGCCGAGCCACCGGCTACAGTTGGAGCCGTTCCCTCTGTGGCAAAGCTGTTGGCAGTGCAAATGTAAGCCATTTAGGGTTTGGGTTTGTTTTTGCGAAACCCACTTTCTCAGCAGCACCTTGTGCCATGGCAGAGGGCGAAGCCTTGCCGCAGGGGGGGAGGAAAGCGGGGAGCAGGCAGGTTTCGGCTGTTTCGGCGAGTGGCAGCAGCCCCTCTCCCCTCCTCACCCACTTTGCATCAGCGCTGTGAAGACACTTCTCACTTAAATGGTGTGTGCCCACAGCTCCTCTGAGTCACACTTGTTAGCAGAGAGCTCGTAATTCTTCGGGTTTTTTCAAGTACAAATGTCTTTGGAAAAGGGCATTTAATAAAACACTTGACTGAGGTCCCAGCGGTGACTAATTCCCATGGTACGCCCCGCTCCAGCGCTAATCCCGCTGAGCTCACTGCAGGCTGGGGTGTTTGCAGGGATCCTTGCAGGCGGAGGAGCAAAGGAAAAGCTGAACGTTGCACGAGAAGAGCTCCAACAGGGCAGGCGTGGGCTGCAGCGGTGGCACAGCAGGGACAAACCCCAGCGCGCTCCCTCCGGGTGCCGACACTCCCTGGGGAGCGCTTCGGTGCGAGCCGTGCTCTTGGTCCAAAGCAGGGGTACAGCCCGAAGCACGGGTGTATCAGAACCTGAAGGTTCTGCCCGAAAGTTGCTGGAAATGTTTGAGGAGAGAGGGAATCACTCACCATGGAAGAGCTGCGAGGGGATTTTTTCTGCCCCAGCTGGGATGGTCTCTGTCAAGGAGGTGGCAGCTCCGAGGACTCAGACAAGGCGGCTGTAAATCTGTATTTGTGAACATGCTGCCTCCCACCAAATAAAAGCTGGCAAACCCAGAGCTCTGCTGGACAATTATCACCACCCCACCACCCCCCAAGCACCCCACAGGCGCCCCGTGAACGCTGTACACCCAAACCACGCAAAAACCACTGCAGCAACGCTGGGGAGAAGCCGTAACCCCCCAGGACCACCAAGCCATGACCCCCAGCAAACCTTCCCCGTGAGTCCCTCTGGGCCTGGAGGAGGCGGGTAGGTGCACATCTCCCCCGGGCCAGGACAGGACCGTTGCTGGGACTGACCTTGCTGTGCCGCTGGCGCTGAGCGTTGCCAGCCGCTCTGTGCCGGCCACCTCCGCAAAACAGCCCTGGCTCTTTTTGCTGTGCGGGTACCCTCTGAAACCATGACCCTCGTAGGGGAATTTTGCAAGATGAAGCATCTCTCTCCCCCCACCCCCCCCCCCCCCAGCTTTGCTCTCCCCTGCTTTACCTCGAAAGCCCCAGCAGCTGCAGAGCAGGGGGCAGCCTGTGCGCGCCGCCGCCGAAATGGCTGCAGGACTGGGCATAACTAATTAGAGCGTCTCTGAAATGACATCTATTTCCACAGATGGGAAGCTGCTTCCCCCTTTTTATGGCTGCTTCAGTTAATTAGCTATCTCGGAGGTTGCATTTGCATTGCCGGCTTTGTGAAATACCCTTTTGTTAAGCACTCTTCGTATATTTTTATGAAGTCGGCCACTGAAACAGGCTCATTTATCTCACCAGCGACAGGCTGAGAGGCTTGCCCAGAGCTGCGTGCCAGATGCCGGGATTGTAAAATAATGTTTGGCTTGTCTGGCGTTTGGAAAGGAGACAGAAGGTGCAGGGCTGCGAGAGGAAAGTCCTAGGCTGCTAAAGCCAAGGTCTAGATCTTGACAACTTTCTAGAGAAACGTCCAATCTGTTGCTTTCGGGCAGTTTGCAGGAACCAGGGAGGATGTTCTTGTGGTCAGGCCCGGGCCTGGACATCTCCATCCTTATTTGATGGGAGCGGGGTGTGAGCATTTGACCTTCTCAAGCTTTATCTGCTGCATTCCCCCCCTTCAGCAATGCTGGGTGCAGGTGTGTCCCAGTGGGCAGGGAGGGCTCCGGGGACCCCCCTCGCTGCGCCATGGCGCAGCGAGGGGGGTCCCCGGAGCCCTCCCTGCCCACTGGGAGTTCGGGGACACCCCAGAGCTGCTGCTCCAGCTGAGCCTGCTCCAGCCACGCTGCACATTCACCCTCCATTAGCAAGATCCCAAGCGACAGCAGCACTGATCGATCGCCGTCGTTATTGCTAGGAAATGTTTGCAAAAATCAATGTTTCCTCTGCAGCACAAGCACTCAGGGCTTTCGTCGGGGGGATGTGGAGGAGAGGGGGGCACGGCTGGGTGGGCTTGGCTGTCCCGGGGCATTTTCCAGAGACCCCGATGGATGTTATGTTGAAAAAAGGGAATCCTGCCATGGGTTCAGCCACCCTTCGATTCCAAGAGAGGGTGGTTTTTTTTTTTTGGTGACAAGAAACCCTAAACTCAAACTTTGAAAATTCAGAGCACAGCCCAATTGTTCGGGGGTGAAATAAAGCCCCAAATACGTAAATCTCTTTATTTTCTGCACCACTGAGTTTGTATTGGCCTGTTAGTTGACGCTCCTGAAGGTATCCGCTGGGATGCAACTATTATACATCCGAACCGTCACAAATGGAAACGTCGCTTTGAAAGAAAAAGGGTAATTTATTGAGAAAAGGGTGTCATTTAGGTGGGAGGATGGAAGGAAGAGAGAGACAGTCGCTGCAGAACTGCCAAAACAGAATACCAGATCCGCTGATAGGCAGGGAACAGCTTTGAATTTCCAAGGCTGCCCTTGAGGGGTGAGAAAATAAAAAGCTAAGGACAAAAAAAAAAAAAAAGAAAAAGAAAAAGAAAAAAAAGTCTTAAATACAGTGACAGCAGAAACCTGAAGGATCACAGTGAAAAATGGGACTTTCTCCTCTCTAACAATAAACGAGAAAAAGATAGGAATGCAATTTGTACAAGCTGTTAAATCGCCACCAAAAATTGTAAGCTGGATGGAGAAATGACAAGGAAGGAAAAAAGAAACAAATACATACCTGTCGTTCCTGAAGTATTGCTTGAAAATGGGACTAGAGGATGAACAGGGTGGAGGAGAAATGGAGCTGAGGAAGGGAAGAGCTGGGAGAACCCACCCTGCTCAGCTGGGCGACAGGAGCTGGTGACCACGAAAGCTTTACCCGGGAGCCTCTGTGGGCTGCGGGAGGAAAATGATTTTGTGTGTCGCTAAAAACACAAACCCATGGATGCAGCTTTTTTGTTTGTTTCTGAATAACCTGTCCTCCTGTGTCTTGGAGGGAGCTTGTTTATATGGAAATGGCACTAAGGAGCCAGGCACAGGCAGCTGGCTCCGGATGGAACTTCTTGCCAGGAAGGAGTTTGCGGGACGGGCTCCCGGTGACAGACTTTGGGGGGAATGAATTGCCAACAGCCTGAGAAAGGCGCGCTGATCTCTGCAAGAGCCTTGCCCCGAGGCTCGCGTTCGCACCTGCCCCTGGGGTGCAGGTGCCCGTGACCTGGGCTCCAACTGCAGAGTGGGGAGACCAGGAGAGACGGGGTGCCTCCAGCACCGGCAGGACACCGCCCTGCGCACGTCCCCTCCGCGCCCTTCCCAGCCCCGCGGGCCCCTGAACAGCCTGACAAAGCCAAACGGCGCTTCGGTTCTTTTAAGGCCATTAAAAAAATGGATCCGCTGGGGAAGCAGAGTGTGTTTTGGGCACAATTCCAAAGCATTACAGCATTAAAGGCTGCAGGGGGTGGGGGTGGGGCGGCTCTCGTGTGCCCACCCTGGTCCTCAGCAGCACTTGCAGCATCTGGTTTGACCCCACTTAAATAAGCAGAGGGTGCTGGGGGTGACGTGTCTCCGGCAGGGTCCTCCCCCTCCAGGACCCGAAGCCCCTGGCAGGTCTCCACCTGCTGCCGCCGAAGGTTGAGCTGAGGCTTCTTCATTCTCAAACCGACCGGCAAAAGCAACCCAGCACCGTTTTCTGATGCAAAAGCATCACTGCATTGATGTGGAAGCACATTTTTAGGCACAAAGGCTGCTTCAAAATGCCACTTTTATATTTTTCACGTGGTGATTGTCTAGCAGATATTTCCGCTAAGTCCCTGGAGCTGAAATCCCGGTGCTAGGTGAGATGTTGCCATTTGTGTCAGGGAATTTATTGAAAGTAGTTCTTTCTGAAATGTTTTAGTTGAAAACACACGCGTACACCCAGGTACAACAAAAGCTCAGAGGGTCGTCATTACCAAATTGTGGTATTTCTCGTGGCTGCCTCAAACACTGGGTGTGGGAATATTTCTTTTCAGCTGGAAACATCTATGATTAAGCTGCAGCCAATGAGAAAAGTAGCAGAAATTGCATTTTCAGCTCCACAATTTAGGAGATCCATGTGTGAGCACCTCCGGCCCAGACCACCATGGGGGTGGGAAGTTTCTCCTGGAAAACAAAGAAGCGCAAGACACTGGGTATTGGGGAACAATTCAGCCCGCAGAAGATACAAAGGTAGAGAGGAAAATGAGGTGGTGGGAAGCTTCCCAGCTGCAATCATCCCCCGTGTCCTCCTGCAGCCTTGGGGCCGTGGAGCCCCACAGCTCTGCTCCTCGGGCTGCGGCTCACCGCTTCTGCCCTCTCATGTCTGGTCACGTCACTCTAAATCAAAAGTTATCATAGCAAAGAAGCATTGGACAGATTAAAATGCTGGGAAATAACAGCAAGGGTGGTTTTTTTTTCAGGGTTGAGAGGAAAGACGGGGAGGAAGGAGGGATGGAGGTGTTCCCAGGTACGCCATCCCTTTAGAGCTCACAGGATTGTTGGAGCGATCTTGACAGGCTGAAAACCCAATCTGCTGGAAATCATACACCTCAAATAATGTGCTATTGCTGCCGATCGTCCGTGTATTTTAGGGCTGAATAGATACAGTACGCAATTCATCTCGAGTTCTCATTTGCCACCCGTTACTGCTTGTTTGACAAGGTTTGAGTGAAGTTTGAAAGGCTTCTACCGAAAGCGGTCGTACGAGGAGTGAGATTTGATGGGTTTTCTCACGGGCTGAGCAGCACTTGCCTGAGGCCCCCCGGGGGCTGGGGCTGCTCTGCCACCGACCCCGAGCTGCCCCCCCCGGAGAGGGCCCGAGGGTTATACCTAATTAATTGAAATACTGATGAATGTTACCTGTACAGTCACAGTGACATTCAGGTCTCCTGCTTCCCAGTGCTTTAACCACCAAGTCTCCCAACAGTTTGGGGAAGTGATAAAGGTGTTTACCGAGCGGCAAAACACGTTACGTACGGCCCTCGGGCCCAAGCTCTGGTGTCCCCAAGCTCGGGGACACTCACACACACGCACACTTCCCCGTGTCCCTCAGCGGGCAGGAAGGAGAAAGCACCCACCTCCGTGGGCAGCCTCCCGCTTGGACAAACCCTGAACCAGCCGCTGCCTCCTGGGGACCCCAGGGCGGCCCCGCGAGCAGCGGCGGGGGCCGGGGCCACCCCCGCGCCGGCCCTGCCGCAGGCGCCGCTCCCTCAGGGGCCCGCCGCTCCGCACCGCCTCGCGCACGGCCCCGCGCACGCGTCACCGCTGACGCCCTCATGCGTGGCCCCACGCGCGCGGCTCCCTGCCCGTGGGCCCTTGGGCATACGTGCGTGTCCGTCCGTCCGTCCGTCCCCACACACCGCGCGGCCACCCTACGCAGGCGCGCGCGGGCCCCCGTGCACGTGCGCGGCGCCGCGCCGCGCCGCGCGGGGTTTCCCGGGCAACCGAGTGACGCGGGCCGTTCACTGCCGCGCGCGGCGGCGGGCGGGAACGCGCCGCCCCGTGAGGCGGCTGAGGAGAGGGGGCGGCGCGCGCCCCCGCGCCCTCAGGAAGGAGGTGGGGGGGGGGGGACACGACACACAGGGTTAGGGCGGGGGGCGGCGGTAAAAACGGGTCGAAAAGACGTTTTATTTGGGAGGAAACCCTTCCGAGGGGGGTGCGCTGGCTCTGGGTGTTCCCCTGGAGACGGGCTGGGTGTTAGGTGCCCTGGCCCTTCAGGATTTATGTGAATTGTTGGGGGGGGGGCTGCTGAGGGGAATGGGAGCTCAGGCAGTGTTAGTTAGCAGTTGCTACTGCTGGGGTGCCCTTTAGAAAATGGAACAGACTTGCTTTGGAGTTTTGGGCAGCGGGTGTGTGTTTTCATGACTGGAGTTTTTAATAACTTAGGGAGTAAAAGCACCAAGGATCCCGTTCTAGAACAATGGCGGTACCAGATGCATCTAAAACGGGCCGAATTCAGGCACCTGTGTTAGCAAATGCGGGCAGGAGCAGCCGACTCAAGGCACCTGGGGTTCCCAACGCACCTAAGGGCAGCAGGCTCGAGGCTCCTGTGGTACCAGATCCCCCTAAGACCAGCAGAATCGAGGTGCTGGCAGCCCCTGAAGCGCTGAATCCTCGAGGTTTTGTGCGCATTCGGGCTTTGCCTGGCTTTGCTCAGAAGACAGGAAAGGTCTTGGCCAGAAGCAGGACAGTTTACAGAAGCAGTGAACCTTCAAGAGAACAAGTGTTCTGGGAAAACTACCGTAGGAGGCAAAAGCAGTTCACTCAGGGATACTTCACCCCTGTTGGGATGCCTTATCAGGAGCTTGGAGAGATTCTCTACACAGACCCGAAGAAACTCACCCTCTACTCTTTGGGGCAGCTTGCACAGGTAGGCCCGACTTCCCTGGTTCCGCTTTAAATAGAAGAGCAGGGAGGCTTTTCTTCTGAGTAAATTGCAGCCCGTTTCCAGGGAAAGGAGTCGTTATTTCTGTTTAAAGAAATGTTTGAAACACTATTCTATGCCTTCCTGTAAATAATCACAATCTGATATAATGTTTGATGATGGTACAGACCATTTGTAAATACAGCGAGACTGTTTTGATGTGTATGTTGTGATTTGGGAACTGGCTTTTGAAACTGGTCTTTGAAGTTCCTGATGAGAGCGTGTAAAATGGAGCAGAGACAATAGCGGGCTAATGAATGACAAGGAAAACATGAGATAGTGAGAATGTAACTATAGGAGGGTACTCGGGGGAAAGTACCAAGTCTTGAAAATGGAAGGAGGGGAACCATACTGAGGGCTTGACCGTAAAGGATGGGTTAAAACCCAGGAATGATAAATGATGTCAGTTGCAGGGTGGGTAGAAAGCTCAAAAGTTAAGCAGAAGAATGGTCTAAAAAGTAAAGCGTCTGTAATATGACTTACATAAGTAGGGACGGCTTCGGAAGTAGTGGATTAATTATTTTGTGGTTTACTTTGGGTTTGGGTTTCAGGAAGGTGTAAGGGAATTAGCTATCTGTGATGATAGTTTGATTGGTTTTGTGGTAATTATCTCCTGGTCTCCCTAGTGCTCTGTATGGCCACTAACTTTGTCAGTCCCGAAGTGTCTCGAGGCGCTTTGAGGCCCCAAAGTGGCTCGAGCCGCTTTTAGGACAAGAACTCTCTCACTGATCCTCGAGATGATCTTGCAGTGTTCTGCCATTTGTTTTCTTTTCCTCAATGCTGTTGGCTCACGCAAGGAGATCTGAAGCTCTCCGAGTTTTCTGCGCAGGGAGCAGTTTTCCTTGCGGAAAACAGGGGAGTCTCTCCGGCCTATGTGTAACATCAGCCTCTGTGACTGTGAGCCCACAGCCTGCGATGTGCTTTCTAACGGAGTGCCCTAGGGATAGTCTCTGACAGCTGCGGCAGAAGCAGCGTGGTTATTATTCAGGGTAGGCAGAAAAGATTCTGTCCACCCACTACTTAATTTTCTGCTCTGATTGTGTGTGTTGCATTCAGAGTGTTTTAAGCTCTAAATAGGCAACGGGTGGCATTCACTTTATTTTTACATACTACCTCAAGCAGCATCTTGCTTGTGTTCTTCATCAAGAGGCTGTTTTCTGTAAATCAGTCAACATCCAGCAAGTGTTGCCGGTGTCTTTGTTTTAACCCTTAACTTCTATAACGCCTTTCCTTCTGAATATTAGAAGTTGCTTTAAAGATTTTTTTTCAACTGCTTTAAAATTCGGATAATCCTGAAAATGTTGGTTAATTTGTGGTGGTTGTTGAGGTGGTTTTTTTGGTATTGAAAAATGATGTCAGGATTTGATCGTTAGGGGTCCTCTGAAACCCGATTGGAACTCAGCTCTTTAACTTGACCAAATTGGAAGTATTAGTTTATACAGAAAATAAACTCTATGTGGGTCACTAAATGTGTGGCTGTGGCTTATGCCTTAGACTGATGAAGCTATCAGAGGGGATGTAGTCACATCTGCCGTTCCTTTTTGTGGAGAGCGTGCTTAACTATGTAGTCTTGAACATCTCAGACTAACTGGTTTTTTTTTGCCTTTTCCTAAAAAGTTAATGGTTGCTAAGTTGAAAAACTTTAAAAAAAAAAAAAAAAAAATTCCTGGCAAGGAAGCTGACCTGTCCTCTGCTTCCCTCCATCCTCGCAAACTGGATGCTGCTCTCGCTATTTAAGCTGCTGGCGTGCTCTGCAGAGATCTGTTTGTGCATTTTTTTTTCAGAGATACTAGAACAGAAATGTATTTCTGTAGCCTAATTCTAAAAATACTTTGTATTACCTTTTTTTTTTTTTTTTGCTTTATATGTGTTATTTACCCCATTCCCACCCACACCTAGCAGGCCCCATAATATTTTGAATAACTGAGATGACTGTAGATACTGGATAGGTCTAATTATAGATGTCTGAGAGCACAATAATCCTAATAGTAGAAATCATGATCTCTGATTAATGCATTTGCACTCATCTCTGCTTTCCGAGTTAGTGGGTTTTTTCAGCCGCAAGTACAGCTGATGATTTGCAATGATGAATGACAGTAAAATATGTAAACAACAAGAAGATAAAAGCCCTATGAATTCAATAGGACTTGAGTATGCTAATATCTGCTGGCAAATGCTACTTTCTAGGCTGATATTATTAAAAAAAAATAGGTTTTAAGAGCTAAACCAACTTGAGTAAGTATGCTGGGATGTTTATGCAAAATGATGTGGGCATAGGGTATGATATGTAATAATTGCACTTTTAGGATGCCTTTTATATACTTGATGGCAGCAAATGTGTTCAGAAAAGCTGTATGTGCGTGGATGACTTTTGTATCTTTATTAAGTAACTTTGGTATCTGAAAACGTAGATACTGATATTTGAGTGTTCTCACTGTTGCACTGGAAACTCTGCTGTGCTGGAGTCGCACAGGGAACGTGGTACCTGTCCTACAGTGAAAACACTAAGTAAGCTGGGCCAACGCAGTGGAAGAATTGCGTTCCACTGCCTGCCACCCACTGGAACAAAAGAAACCCCATCCAAAGTCCTCGCGATACCAGCGAGGGATGGGGGAAGCTCAGGAAGCACAGCATTTGTGTTTAAAAAAACCAGCCACTGACCCGCCCCGCCCCGCCCCCCCCCCCCACCCCCCAAAAAACCCCGCGACGAGCAGGCGGCTTCTACCCACCCTGTACAGCGTTACCCAAGCACGAGTGGACAGCTTTCACGACGACGTGGATTTTGTGACCCTTCTGGCTTTCAGTTGCTGCTTACCGCCACTTTTATCCCCAGTCGTATCTCGGGGTTTTCAGAGGGGTTTGACACGCGGTGGCTCCCTACGCGTGCTGTCTGCTCCCTGCCGCTCTCGGCACTGCAAGGACCCCGGGAAGTTGGATGGGCCACGCACTTTAACCAGAGCGGCTACGCCGCACATCTTCCCAACAGATTTCAGGTTCTGGCCTTTCAAAACTTGGTGTGGGAGTGCGGGAGGAGACTCCCGGCAGGGCTGCCTGGCTCTGCGTTCTCTCAGTCCGTACCACACAGCGAGATGGAGCCCTTCGAGCTTCCAGTACAGGGAACTGGAAGTTACTTTGTTCGGTTGGAGGTTTTTATCCCCCCGTCTCTCTCTCTCTCGGTCGGGTGTGCGTTGCAGACAGCACTGGTTCATTGAAAGTCAGAGAATGTAGCTATCCAGACAGTATTTTGATTTCCAAAGTGTTCAGAGCAATGTGTGAAAGGTCTCTTTCTTATTCCTTAATGTGACGGTGCGTGGTGGTGCTAGTCACCTTTTATCTTGTTTATGTAGCTGCTTTCCTTTAATTGCTATGACAAATTCATTTGCAAAACCTCTGAGGTAACTTGTTGACTTTTTACATGAAAGAAAGGTGGCCTTTCTGACCAAGCCCTAAAAACAATCCAGGTCCACAAGATCTTGAGTATTATTAGTGTCAGAGCTTGTTCTGTATAGGTCATAAAATTCTGTTCTGTAATTTGTGCTTTGGGTAAATAGGTCACTAGATAAGATTGACAACAGCATCAGCAATGAAAGGTTTTAAGCTGGAAAGTGGAGAAGAAAACGGTGCAATTTCTTTCAAGAGAAATTACATTGGTGTTATTTGTTATTGCTGCAGTTAAAGATCTGGCAGGGTTTCCAATTTAAAACTTTGCTTTCCAGAAGACTGAAAACATGTATTTCAAGGCAGAACTTCTAATGCAAAGAACCATTTTCCTGCCGGCTCTCTGATGCAAATGTCAGTCATAATTCCTTATCTCTCTGGGAACAGCAGGAAAGTATTAGTGGTGGGTTGTCTTCCCAGTATCTCCAAAATGGAGAAACTGGTCAGGCCAGACTACGCTGGTGCGGTGGCATTCCTAATGCTTTCTGAATTGAGTAACCAATACCTGGTCATTGATGAACGCTGGTCTCACACCTGCAGCTGAGAAGTGCTATGCTTGAGTCATTTTTAAAGAAAACAAACAACTTAATGAGAGATTTAGTAGAAGCTTCAGGAATACCTTGAAACTTCCTATTTGAAGAATGTGAAATGTCGCCAAAACACTAGTGAGGAAGAGGATAGCACAGTATTTTGTTCCATTAGCTACTCAGCTGGCTTTGAAAGTTGTCACGGTTTGAGGCTGGGCTGGCCAGTAACGAATGACAGACGCTCTCTACTAACCCCTCTCCCCTCCCAAAAGGGAAAAGGAGAGAGAACAAGGGAGAGAGACTTTACGGTTTGGAAAAGAAAACTAAAACAGCTTTAATGGAACAATAACAATAAAAGAAAAGATAAATAATAAGAATAAGGGAAAAAATGAAATATATACAATATGTACAAATATATACAGAACCAATACCGAACCCAGCTCCCCCCACCCTGATGACAATACGTCACCACCACACCGCAGGGCTGGCACTGGGGCAGTCCCAGGCTGGACTGGGCAGCAGACAGGGATGGGATACAGGAGCTGGACTCAGGCCCTGGATTCAGGGATGCACGGATCAGTCCTCCTCAGGTGTCGGCCATCGAAGAAGAGAGGAAGAGACGAAGAGAGCGAGACCCTCGTGATCTCTCAGCTTTATCCTGAATATGACGTCTATGGGATGGAACACTCTGTGGGTCAGGTTTGGGTCACCTGTCCGGTTCGCTCCTCCCTGTAGGTGCGACCCTTTTCACTCCTGGCACCCCAACATGGAGCACAAGATTTAGCAGTGACCTTGGTCGCCATAAGAACAAGTCTAAGCCAGGGCCTCTCTGCATCCCATTCCTTGGTACGAACTGTAAACCCCAGGCCTTATCGCTGCTGGGAGCAGTCACTGTCTGGAAAAACAGGCTGCTGTCTCAGAAAGTGCCGTTAGTTAGAGGGGACTTAACTGAAAAGTTAAAGCACTAAAACAGAATTAGTTCTGATTTAGCCCAAACCAGGACAAAAGTGAAAAGCTACAAGATACGAGTAATTTCTAGAGTATCTTTTTCCATATTAGCTCTATGAGGTAGACTATAAGGGTGAGTTATCACTGGGATGGCTGTTATCGAGAAGAGCCAAAGCACCGATAGAGAGATTCAAGTATCTTTTGGGGTTTTTGGTAGATTGTTGGCTGGTGAAATTTGACCTTTCCACATCCTTACGCTGCTTGCTAGAGGAGGTCTCAAAGTCTTTGCTGATACTTGAGTATCTCACAGTAAGAAAATTCACATTGGCAGCATCAAAGTGAGAATTTTGAGATGCGCTTTGTTTGCAAGGGTTAATTCATGTTTCGTGTAAGGTTAGTGGTGGTTCTTTTCCTGCTTGTACTATTTTGCCAGGCTCATTATGTCATGAAAATCCGTCAGCTCAGGAATTACAGTGTTTATATGGGCTGGTGTTTTGGGCAGAACTAAGGGAACAGGCACGAAATGGAGAGGATATGGAAGAGGTTGTAGCAGCGAGAGTCCTGCTTTCAGCTGCCTCAGTGATCTGAACCTGTCTTGTTTGTCCTTGTGTATTTCTGATGAAAATTTGGGAATGAAGATGAGAAATGCAAAATTATGCCCAAATTTTTTTTCTTTTTTTGAGGCTATGACTGCAGTGCATGCCCCCCATATGAAAATCAGTGTAAACACTAAAAGCATCTGCAAAACCAGGTTTGTCTTTACCCTTCCATTGCAATAGCTGTATAGGTTGTGTCATGGCTTGCAGAATCTTGGTTACCTGTTGCAGATGGTGAATAAAATAAACTTCCTGAGCGCAACACAGTTAATATGGTAAACTAATTTTCAAGAAATAACTTCCTTTTTTTTTTTCTTTCTCTTGCTATCTGAAGTCACAACTGTTTACAGCTGGCCATAAGCTTACATGTTAGAAATTCTCCAGGACAGAAGAGAAAGAAATAGGTTGTACAAGAAAAGGCAGTAGTTGGAAAACTACCCGGTATCACTTGACTACAGTTTAGCACCTTGCTGTGGCCAGAACGTATTAGGGACGTTAAGTACAGAGCCTGTAAAACTAAAAAAGCAGGTGCGAGCACAGGGACACTGTGACTACAATTTCAGAGTTCGTAGTGTGGCAGAGTAAGAAAGATTCTACTGCTTGTTTCAGAAATGAAAGGGTGTGTTGGTTTATGCCTCTCAGACCCGGCTGAACGCACATGAAGGAATGTCAGAAAGACTTTGTCACCATCGTGCGCTGCTCCCATTCCAAAGCCTGCCGTACAGTGGGTGTATAGGGATGCCTGGCAGGTTTCCATGGAGATTTCTTGTACCTAACACAGGTGGATTTTGCAGAGAGTTTCCTTTTCTTGTTTTTAGTGGGTAAAAGGGTGTGGTGGGCTGCTTTTTGTGGGTGTGTTTGGTCTTTTTCCCTTTGGTGTTAACCGGATACAAGTTGTGAGGGAGTTTGGGTTTTTTTCTTCTCTGTGAAGGAACATACAGAGAAGTAGCTGTTCTGCTTTGTGTGGGAATTAACTGTGGGGTTTATATCAATGACTTCTTTTTTTTTTTTCCTACAAGCTTCATACCCTCTATCGATAATTTCTGTGTGCAAGCTTTCAACATGGTAATCATTGGGCAGGACAGAATTGATGCATGTTAGCTCTCTGAGGTGACATCTTTGCTTCACTTATCCTGATGAAAGCTGATGTACACTTCCAGCTTTCACCAGGGTCACTGCTAGCAACAAGCAAGCGAGATTCTGGTTGTATACATCTTATGGATAATGTTGATTTCCAGTAAATGGAATGAGTTGCTCAAGTATTTTTTTTTAACAGTCTTGTCTTCTTATAGCCTTTAACTGTGTTAGCAAGCATAATGCTACACTACTTTTCGTTTTTAAAAATAGTAACGGATGTGTTTCTTGTTGCAAAAGACGAACTTGGAGAATGTTTGGAAATGAACAGCCTGATGGCACCTCTCTCTCTCATAGGTGACTTTTTTCACATCCATCCAAGGAGGCATTGACCCACCAGACGTTTCCAATGTGATGATAATGTACCATTATATTGCTGATTTTATGTACACGTTATTAAAGGTTAGTAAGCCTGAATGCATAAGGTTTGAGGGCGTATTAGAAAGTGGTGAATAAGCAGACTGTGGATAATTTGGCTATGGAATAACAGAAAAGGGTATAGCTTTAGGTGACCGAACTAGTGGTCTGGAGCAGTTTGGTTGTGTGAGAGTGGTGCTAAAAGGAGGTGTGGAATGAAGGATGAACAGCAGCTGTGAAGTGAGGTGATAGATAACGCTGTCATCATAGACAGAACCAGAATAGAGCAAATGATATAAGAAGAAAAGTTCAACTTCAGGCATATTTTATCAATTTTGGATACTTGCCTAAATTGCAGTAGCAGATAGTTTTTCTGATGTTACATCGCATTAGGCTGTTAGACTGTACACTGGCTACTGTTGGTTTAATTCATAAAGCTCTTTCCCCTTTGATAGCCTGAACCATAAATGTATTTCTTTTAACTTGGGTTTAATTTTTAAAAGCCCTTACTAGAAAGTTGAAAAATGTCAGTCACACCATTTTTGAGGAACAAAAATTCTTACTTGCACGTGTCCATGGACAAAACGGGGAAGTATTACATCTTACTGCAGTAATTCTGACAAGAGGACAACATTGCCAATCAAGTCTTTGAGATTATTTAGCAGGCATAGTGAAGTTGTTGTTGATGCAGAATTTCTGAATTTCGTGTTTTATTCGCGTCTGTATCTGCTCTGTTGCTGTAGCCACGTGTCCATTAGAAATTCTTGGCTATTTTAGAAAAGCAGCAGTCCTTCAATGCTGAAGTAGTTGGGTTTATTACTGTTAACCATAACATTTAAGGACTTATGTACTGAGGGTTTTGTTGAAGTGTTTTTCTTCATGGTCTCGTGAGGCTGACAAGTGTTACTTTTCTTCTACCTTTGGAGAAAGTCACTTAGGAAAGTGAATCGTCTTGGCTAATTGCATATGGAAAGTATAAACCTGGTATTATAGTGAAGAACTTTCTGATCCTGTGCCCTTGTTTTTTTCCTGCAGGTGTTCTTGCTTTGTCTTTTAGTGTGTGAAACAAAAACAGTGATATAAATAAGAATAGAGATAGGGCGTATGCTTGAGGAACTATGTTTTTAAGATCGGATGCTTTTTTATTTGGTTAAGCGTGGTAGTTTGGATTTCTAACATGAATATTAAATGTTAGGTGGAACTACTGACCTGAGCCTAACTACGTGAAAATGTTATTCTATAAAAATAAAGGGTATATGAGCGCTAAATTGGTTTGACACATCTCTGGAACAGCGGCTGACCGGCAAGGTCCACACCATCTCCATGCTATTAAGTTCAAAACAATCTAATCAATTTCAAAAGTTCAGTTTCTGTTCCTAAAGGCTGCTTCCATAATGAGGTAAGGGAAGCATATCAAATGTAATAATGCACTGTTATTAAGGTTTTAGTAAACTTGCCAAATGTCAGGCTGCTGGTACAGTCATGGTGCATTACACCGCTGGGATTACAGCTCGAGCTGTCACTACAGCAAACGGCATCGCTCACCTGGGTCTGGGGAGTGAGCTGCAGTATCCTGCCTGGGGCGGGAGGGAACTGCATTACAAAGGTTACACTTTACAGTGAGCATTCAAAACATGAGATCTTTAACAAGTTTAACGTCTGCTTCTCTTAAATAGCGCGTACAAGTACTCTGTAGGTTACATTATGAGAGAAATAGGCTATTTGGTGTATTTGAAAAGCCTGGTGCTCCCCTGGCTTCCGTGTGGCAGTTAAAAATTACTTTTGATGACTGAAAACGTTTTGTCAAATGGCTATTTCTGGGAGAGAACAGGAAAAAAAAAAGGATATTTGACTAGAAGTGCTATGTAAGAAATAGATGGTTGTTACTGTTTGTGGGTATGATCGGTTTGGAACTTGCACTGGACACTAAGGTTAACACTCTTGGTAATTATTGGATGAGTTTCTGGTTCCTATTCCTTTGTGTCACGCTGATAGCACAAAGGAATGTTAATGCTGATCTTACCAGACACTGGTGGATTTCTCTCACGTCATGTTCAGTGGAGTTATGTCAGGAATGAATGTATGTGTACCAGGAATTTAAGAAAATGTTTCAGGTGGGAAAGCCAAGCTCTTTTGTGCAGGTGGAACTTAGGAACCACTCTGTGAATGTGTTTGCTAGTAGCAAGTGGTAAGTATTTAATTAGGGCAGGGCAACATGAACAGTGTGGAGATTTTTATATTCACATGAGGAAAAAACCCAGAACTGATGTAGAAATGCAGGACTAGATTTGTAGCTAGGTTGGGTTGTGCTCATTTCTAGGAAGGCTAATATATTTATAGATCAGCTATACCCCAAATGATGCCAAAAGCACTTAGCAGACTGACTTCAGAGGTTATGTCGGCCTTCCCTGGTTAACTGTGGTCAACAGAGCAGAGCAATACTGACTGAGAGTTCAGGATAGAAAGTGATGAAGAATAATGTATCCAGCTGAAAAAGGAGAGGTGAACCTAAGTGAGCAGGCAGGAGTTTAAACAGTTTGAAGTTTAGCCAGGAGACCTTGTTAATTCCCCCCAAACACTGCATGGCGGAGGAAGAATCATCCTTCTCAGACAGAAAACAAGTTTCCAGGGTAAGTTGATCTGAGTGCAAGAATTTTGAAACCTGTTCTTAAATGGGAATATTTCCCTGTACAGGCAAAGTGAATGAAGATATGCAGCAGTGAGGGGGGGAAAAAGCATAATAATTAAAGCTTGAGTTTGGCTTGCAGAGGAAAAATGATTTGTGTAAAATCAGATTGGTGTTGTTTTGCTTTCCTTGAGACTGTAGAATGACGTGTCCTAAATTGCAAGCAGTGGAAGGCAGCACTTTCCATGGCTAGAGTAGCTTCTCATTATTCATGAAATATCTATAGAAAAAGTGTTGAATGCGCAATAGCCATGAGGGGGGAGGACTGTAAGCAGGGAGAGGAGGACATAATGGAATGTCACTACATTCCTTGTAGTATAATGTGACCTTTCCGTTAAATTAGTGTTACGCTATTTGCACAGAAGGAAAGCTAAGATAGAGAGTATTTTTAAGGGACAATAGTCAAGTTAATTAGGCAGCTATATAACTGTCAGTCTTTACATTAAGAGCTCAAAAGCAGGGTATGGGGAACAGAGGTAATAGCTATAATGTTGTTTTGGATTCTGTTCATTTGGAAAAAGGAGTTTATGGTGTTTGTGAAAACTAGGCTGTGGCATTGTTTGGGGTATTGTAGCCTGGATCCTTTTTTCCCGGTGTATTAAGAGGGAGGCTTTAACCTAATTCCTCAATGCCTTACTGCCAAAAGGTTTATGTGTCCTCTCCGCTAATCTAAGCAGGTACAAAAGAGATTCCACAGTCGTTGTTGGTGTGGGTGAAATACTCGGATATTCCATATGCCTGTCTATCAACCTCAGTGGAGTAATCATGGAGTAGGGCACAGTTCAAGTGAAACACTGCTAGATTTTGGTCTGCAAGCATTTTGCTTCATACACAGTTTCATTCAAGGGTCAAAAGATGCTTTATAAAGAAGTTGTGATGTATTTAAATTTGTAATCACTCATTCATACGCTGCATCCGTTACAAATCTTACGTTCTTAAGAATGATTTTGACTCTTTAGTAACTTTCCTTGCTTATAAAAGGCAAATTGTAGCTGTATTACATTGGACTCCAGGTAACAATCCATATGTTTGAAATAAAGAGACTGCAGAGCTGTCAGGGTTATTTGTAATGTTCTCTCTGCTGCAATTAAAGTTAGGTTGCAGTAAATTACAGAACCTGCCAAAGCCTCTGGCCAATCTGAGTCACTGTGAATGTAGTCTGCTATGTCTTTGGCCTTGAGCTGATGCCTGTGGCACTTCTGGGAGGGTGAAATCATGTCATTCCTCATCTGTTAAAGCAGTCCTTGGACTGCAGTATGTCAGTGCAAAATGTATTTACTTCAATGGTTTTGGCCTCTGTGCTTCATTTCTCTCCTGCAGTTACAACCAATGGTTCCGAGGGATCAGAGCCTCATTTGTCTTCCCTACTGAGGATCCTGATGTGTCCAGGATTCCTAGGTGGCATCATTTTGTCCCACTATGAGTTAACATTTCCCTCTCAGTGCCTCAGGAACCCTGTTTTTGAACTCTGCTCTGCCTGAGTTGATTTCTCCCTCTCCTGTCAAAGTCATTCTTTAACTGCTTGTACCACTTGAGTCTGTTAACTCCCAGTTGTGACAGAGGATGACTTACACCTTTATTAGATAACAAATGATCCTCATAGCTAATTGTTTGCCCTACTGTTTGGGGAGCTATTTTTTTTAAGAATAAATGAAGTTATAACTATGGCCTAAAACTAAAGGTCAAACATTACCTTTTTCACTGGCGAGTTAATGGCAATAGGTCAAACCTGCCGTGTCTGACAGTGTTAGAGTAAGACTTACACATATGGTTGAATTCCTCCAGGACTAGACCGATCCCTTGTGTATTTGTGGTACTGTCTGACCCCAACTGCCAGGTGATACTGGTCATCTTGACCTGTGGTCCGCTGACCAGCTGCGTTGGGTATGTCAGAGGCTGTGACACAATACTGCAGGTAGTGAATATTATCTTGTGGAGCCTGTGTGCAAAACTTTCCCCACCAGAAATCACACAGGAGAGCCCAGCAGCAATGTCCCCCTCCTATCACATAACTACTGCCAGACATATGCCTGAATACAGGGAAATGGGAAATAGTAAGTTCTGGAAGCCTGGTCACTGGTAGCCCTTAGGACTAGTACTTTCTTGCAGGTGTAATGATATTGGCAGGTTGGTTGGCTGGCTGGTGAAAAACGGTGTGACTGCTATCAGTTCACAATGGTCAAGTGTGACAATCTTAGGCCACAACATAGTGGCACTTTGCTACTGGCAAAGATTTTTGCCGAGAATGGACTGAAATAGGTGGATTATGATCCATCTGCAGCATAATGACAGCATAACAGTAGGACTGAATTTAAAGAGAGTTTATATTCCCGTCATGAATGTTTTCTAAAGCTGGTATTTACCACTCTGTTTAGTGTTGATCAGTTATGCCAGAGCTAGAGGTATTTATGACTTCCACACGGTGCATTTATTACATTGACGAAATAATTGAAAATCAGTAACAATTATCTTGTAATTAAAACCCAAACATATTCTAGTCCAATTCCACTGTGATGGTTTTAAAAAGGAAACCGATCTTCCTCTATTTCTGTTTTCCAAAGTGAGAGGATTGTCCAGTTGTACAAAGGAAGCCTTGGCTTTAGGGAAGCTTCTCAAATACACAGGACCAACACTGTATTAGCATAGAGCACGTGGTTAAAAATATTCTGTCCTTTATGCTGTTTTACCTTGTTCATACTTTATGTCTTAGGGTTGTGTATTTATGCATTCAAGAAGCCGAGAGCCTTTGTGCTATAACAGAAACACGTTTAACTTTTCTGTTAACCCCTGCAGCACGTGATAGGTTATCTACAGATATCTATCACACACTGCTTCAATTTTTTATATTAGGTTACTCTGAAATGTTAGAAATTAATTCCTCGAGTCAATGTCAACTAAACTGACAGTGGATCAAAGCTGTGAGACAAATTGCTCATTACAGTTCAGGGAGCTGAATCCTCTGTACAGACAGCTGTACCGTTGCTGGAGGGTTCTCAGGCACTTCACCCGCAAGCTCTGCCTCAACAAATGCTGCCATTGTCAGTGAAACTCATAGGTGGATTTCTGTAAAATAAGCTCATTTTAACTCCTATCGGAGGCATTGCTATGTCTTGGAATTGTTATTTGTTTGGTTGAGTTTGTTTCTTGTCACCCTGTTCAGAGCTTGTGTCACTATGCAACAGCCTGAACTATAAACAATGATGTTAATCCATGAAAAATGAGAAATTAAACCTTGGCAGGATCCTAGTGATCTCTATCCAGGTTCATCAGATGAAAGCTTTAGGCTTTTTTTTTTTCCCCTGGCTTTTTCTAAAAGCTCAGCAGCACGGAATCCATTCAGCTTTGACAGTCAGAAGTCGCTCTTGCTGACAGTGAGCTCACTTCATCTTTTTTTGTGAAAGCAGATAAAAACAAATTAAAAAACCCCCAACCTTTTCCAAATAGTCACTTTGCCATTTCCATTAGCTCATCACAAATGTTCGAATCCTTCCTTTTTAAGAAAGTTGCTTTGAGTAAAATATTGTGTAAGTAATTTTTTTCCTTTATGTATTTCTCAGCTGTTTTCCTAAGTTAATGTTAGCTTATTATCTATGTGAGACCTAAACTGGTGCGTGGCAATAATTGGTAAGTCAGAGCAAGTTAGCTGTGTAAGAGGCTTTGGAGCAAGGCTTTCCAGCATCTATCGGTTGTAACAGCACATTGTATGAACGTACAAGTCTGTGCCGTTTTGCTCCGAGATCAGCTGGAAGACACTATTCATTGAAAAACAGTGATTTAATGGCAGTGTGACATACAGCCTTAAAACTAATGGAATACAAAATAGGAAATCCAAACAAAGACAATGCTTAAGGAGAATGGGCCACAGATGTAATGCAGTCTGTGCGTGCAGCTGGCACGGCTCTCGCAAAATGCTTCTGAAAATAGCTGTCCTTTGGAAAGTCAAGTTTTGATGGTTTAGCTGTGACTTATCCCCTTATTTATGTGTCAGATGTCAGCAGTTTGGACTGAACTTTTACAAGAAGTGTAGAGTAGATCCTGAATATGAATACTTCCTTTTTTTAAGTCGCAGAGAAAATGGTATAGGGCTTGATTTGCAGATAACATAGTCAAATCTATGCCAGAATGCTAGCTAACTTAATCTGATGATCCAGCCTACGCTCGGTACAAATGAGGGGGATGCGTGTGTCCGTGCTTAAGTTCTAGTATGAATTACAAATTAATAATAAAGGGCATTTTTAATTCAGTATGTTATACCCAAAACTCATGCAGAGCTGTTTGCTGGGACCTTGGTATAGATATAAAGGGTGGTTTGGACTTTGTATCGGGATTAAAGGATGCTCAGTAATCTTGCATAAAACACAGCGACTGAGATGATTTTCTTGCAACGTTCATCTGTCTCATGTTTATCCTGGGTGAAGTTGGTGCCAGCCAGTCCGGGAATGCACATTCATTTTGCTGTTGCAGTATGGACCATGTTCATCCCTGTCAAAATAGGGATTGCGTTAGGATCTGTATTCCAGCAGAGAATTTGACCCTTTAACAAAAATGTGCTTGAGTGAAATTAAATGGTGGTTCAGAAGTTGGTTATCTTTTTGTGTGTAAACTTTGTATTTTCAGTTTATAGGAGGAGAATGTGCATTTCTATAGCAACCACTGTATACTCTTTGTTTATTCTATTTAAAGTGATATTGGAAAAATATTTTAAGAAGTATTTAAGCATTTGAATAATCTTAGTCTTTAACTTGCATCCAAAAATGCACCTTTTTTTTAAGGGAAGCAACAGGAGTGGTTGCCTGGAAAAATAACAATGGAACTGTCAGTGCCATATTGTGACATGCATGTGGTGAAAAGATTACTTTTTTTTTTTTTTTTAGGGCTGGCAGATGCACTCTGTTTGTTTTAAGGTCATTAAATTCCTCATTATACAAACTCAATTTGACTTTTGTTAAAATATGTAGAATATCCAAAAGATTAGACAGCATTCAAGATAAATGTAAAAGTTTAAATTTTGAAAGACGAAATGTAATTTGAAAAACTCGTGGATAAATTCCATCATGATCCTACTATATTGTTCTCATTGTCTAGCTATTCCATATGGGAGGTCACATTCTGACCTTGGGTATATCACTGCATGCAGAGTAACACCAAGTGAAAATTCTGTATTTGCCAATCTGCTTAGAGATTCTGATTAATCTGTCTGCGTTCTTAGAGGAGAGAATCTGTAGCAGTAAGTGGTGCACTAGGATATTATCTATCTTGATGTGGCTAGAAAACTGCATCCTATTAAAGTGCTTTAAAGTCCTATGATAATGGAAGAGAATTACTGCTACTAACATTTCTTTGCAGAAACTTGTTTTTCCTAATCACTGAGTCTTACCTGTCTTTGGGGGAAAAAACCTTCCTCCCTTTCTGAACTGGATGTAATGTTTGTTTGCCGAAAGCTGAAGATCAACAGAGAACAGCTACCACTTTGGTTAGTTTTGGTAATTGTTTGGCCTGAGTAATAATTCGCTTAAATTGTTTACTTGGAAAGCAATCTGTTAGTGCCGTTCTCCTCCACACAAGGTTTTGATTTTTTTAGGAAAGCCAGAGATGGGAGGAAGTGATGTTTAATCAGCTGAGCTTTCTGTTAATGTTGGGTTTCTGTTATTTTCTTCTACAGAATCATGAGTCACTGTGATCCCAGCGCAACATTTGGTGTGCCACTAGTGAGCTGGGAAAATACAAGTGAAACAATTGCTCTAACAACTTCAGGCTTAATCTTTTCCTATACGTTTGACATTTTCTTCTCCAATCACAACATCGCTGTCCAGCCTTTCCAACACCTTCAGGCTGCTGTTACATGAGACTTAGGTGTTACTTGGCAAAAAGCAGAGCTGTGGAACAGAACACGTTAGCTTAAGCATTTCATCTAAGCCAAAGACGCTGCTGTTTCACTAGAATGTGTCATAGTCCTACAGATAATTCTAGACTGTCCATATGGATTGTCCAGAAATTAGATTCTTGACATATCCCTAAGACTTCTGAGACCTTTAAATAAAGTACAGTCTTTCACACTGATTAAGACTATGGTAAACTTTATAGCTTCTTACCAAACTAGGATTGTGGACCAAATAAATTGCCTACTGCAGCAGGGATCTCCACTGCACAATCCTGCATAGGAAACCCTCAGTCTTCAGCATAGGAAGAAAGTTCGTTACTAAAGTTAAAGTCACTCTTAAAGTTTTACTGTGAAAGTGGTTCAGTAACATCCATTCTTCTTACTACTGCAAGGTAAAGCCTAGGCTAGAGATGAAGATTATTGGCTTTTTGTGTCCTGGGAGTACAAAAACACAAGGAAAAATCACTGTGGCTATTCCAGTTACACACAGATTTTCTCTAGAGAAGGATCATGGTAAAACACATGATAGCACATTCCTTGCAAGCAAATGGGGTCATGCAATCTGAAATGACAATCGCTTATAGTGTTTCAGACCTCTGGTTACTGCAGTTCTAGCTCTTCAGTTGCCCAGACATGACCACCTAAACTTACTCTACTGTCGTCTGAGAGTAACCGATTTTAACTGTGGAAATGATGAACGCATTTTGTACCACTTTTACTTTAGTACCTTGTATCAAAATAAACGTTTGTTTGACTGAAGTTCGAAGTTTTGCAGATGCTGTCTGCAAGCAACCAGTGTCGTAGAGCTCTGGAAGCTAAGATCGACTCAAATAAAGGTGTGGTTTTCCATGACATTGCTGTTCCCAGCCTCCATTGGTCCTGCCCATCCTTTTTAAGAACGGTTTCTGAAAATCACCTTGCCCTTATATGCAGGGTGTGAACCACTTCTGGGTCTGGCTACCCAGAGATCTGAGCTTAGCCTACTATGAGGCTTCGAACAAGTCATTGTTCATATCAGACTACTTTCAGACTTCGGCTGGCTTTGTCTATGTGGGGAAAAAATTATACCTCATCAGGTTGAGACATTCTGGAAATAAGTGCTGGGTAGGCACAAAGCTAGCTCATGTAATTAGGAACTTAACATCCAGTAATTTGACTCTAAGAACGAAGAAAAATTTCTAAGCCCTTTGTCCTTTCTCTTGTGGTTTTTTTTTTTTTTTAAACACAAATACAGGTGGATGCAATGAATTCTAATAAACCTCGCTAGCATAAGGTGGTCTGAGACATCAGTAAAGCAAAATCACCCACATAAAGCTGATAATTTTGAACTTTCTTGCATGAAAGAGGTTTTCTAAAAGAAGTTACGAAAGTAACTGTCTCAGAGCTTGAGATAAAAGTTCTTGGGACTGATCCACTGTGCATTCTGTTTACAGGGCAAAGCTGGGCTTGCTTGTGCATCCCCAGTTCCTTCCAGAGGTGAATTTAAGCATAATTGGTTGTTCATTCTTACCAATAGTTTTCCTGTCCCTATGCCAACTAAAAAGACTTTTTCTTTCTTAAGATCAAGGGAGTTCTGAGACCTAGTTTGTTTGAAATACTGTCCTTTAGAAAGCACAGCCAACTCTTTCCTGTGAGTCTGGCATACTTGGCCAACTGTTGTTTGAGAAAATTGTGCCAAGAAGCCTGTCACATTGTATTTTTTAATGTGTTTTTCTTTGTTGTTGGGGTTTAAAATAATTTTAGTTCTTACGAAAAATGCTCCCTTAACAGTCTTTGTAGAATGCGATTTTCTATTTATCAACAAAACCAGCAGGAGGGGTGCCTGTTTGCTCTCAGGGCCTCTCAGAGAATGCATTTCTGTGGGCATGGATGCAGTGATGGCGATGGCTTTGCCCCCAAATCCATTATTCGCTAAGTGAGCTACAGCAACTTACAAGAAAAAAGACTCCAAAGCCAGTTTCGTTTACCTCAGGCTATGCAGCATGTCTCCCTGCATTGGCTGCATTATGTTGTCACTTGAAATTTTTTTTCCATTGTAGGTCTGACAGCGAAATAGTAGCTCATCTTTCTGAGATTTTTAATTTTTCTTTTTCTGGGCCATTGATGGTACTTGTAGTAAAGTCAGCTGTGTCCCACTGAAAAAGTAAATAACTTTTTAGGCATGTCTGCACTTCAATAAGGGCTATTCAAAACCTATATGATATATATTCCTGGGGGGAAAAATTGTGTTGCAATATTGAATTTTCAATAACTTTTAAATTCTAGCTACCATGACTGTGGCTTTAGAGGACAAAGGCACTCCATTTGCTGGATTGATCCCTCGTCACCATCCTGTCTTTCCTGTCTATTGCGTAGAGGTTACACAGAATCAGCGTTGGTGGGACTGGAATGACACGCTGCCCCTGTGTGAAGGACTCTGTCTATGCATGCATTTAAGGTGTAAGCTGAGCAGGAGAGGAAGGAGGAATTCGTTACTGCTAGGGAAAGAGTGTATCTCAAAAAGACAATTTACTATTTAAATCAGTGAGGTATCGCCATCTTCCTGAACTGCCTAATCTCTACCTTTTCGACAACTTGTTTTTAAGGCCTCTGATTTTGCTAATTCTAATTGTACTGCTGTGAAACATTTATTTAAGCTGTTCAGACAGCACAGGGTAGTGTGAAGATTACACGGTAGCGTACCTTGTCTCAGGCTGCTGAGCCAGTTTAGCATTTTGCAGTCCACTGCCAGCTGAAGTAACTCCTTGCTATAAGGACCTGTGAGAAAGAAGCAGAAGAATGCCCTAGAAGGAAAAATAATGCTTAGCTACAGGCCACCTTGATGCCACTTCCTTGGTGCTGTGGAATTTAGTTTCTACCAGACAATAGAATTTTATCTCATGCTAAGCTAAACTTGACTCTGCTGTGGAGCAGGATAAAGCAGATGATCACCGTCAGGGACCTTGGGAAGAGTTTGCTACTGGGTCAGCTGAGACAGTCATCTCGGCATATTTGCTATGAATCTAGGGGCAGAATTCTGGAGATGGAAAATGGCTGCTCTGCTTCCCTCCAAGAACAAATCCAAGCAAAGGTCACACCAGAGTGAAATTTCTTTTACTCAGCCCATAAAATAAGCAGATTGCGCTGCTCACCTATAAATGCCAAGACTTTTAAAGAAACTGTTTGAAACTCTGCCGATCTTAAGGTCCTTGAGGAGTTGCGATAAGATAAAGAGGCAGAGGGCAAGGTGCCAGCACCACGTCTGAAATCCACTTTAACTTCAGTGCTCAGCATCCACATGAAGAACAGTCGTGGAACGTTAAACTAAAACACGGTTGAGGAGAAAGGAGGAGGTTCAGAAATTTGCCTCCTTTAATGTTGTTCAGTGACAAATGCTGTAAGATTGAGTCAGATGGTGGGCAGGGATCTGGGACATCCAGCCCAAGATGCAAGCTTTCGACTTCCCAGATCTGCTTTCAATACCCTGCTCTTCCTGTGTATGTTGTATGTGACCAGGGACAAGTTGCTTATCTTGTTCTACCTTCCTTCTTCCTGTACACAAAGAGGGTAATACCACACTCCTGTTTGACAAGGCTGTTGTGAGGATTCATGTCTCGAAGGTGGTAAACTGCTACACTACTATAGTACTGGGGACCAGGTAAGTATTACAGATAGATAGGCCTTGGAGTCCTGGCTGCTGCTGCAGCCCCTGTAGTCCCTCCATCTTGGCCTAGCCAGAAGACTGTCCCATCCATCACACTCGGAGCCAGCTGTGCTTTGCTACACATTTGTCACCTCCAGGTGTGAGTATCACTACTTATATCTGGGAATGAAGCCAAAGGAGAAGTAAGATCTTGCTGTGTTTTATTAGCACGCTGACAAGAATAAGTGCTGTGCCTTAAATAATTCCTTCTTTGGTGTTTAGTAAATAAAAGCCAGTGTGGGAGAAACCATGGAAGTTCAGAAGGAAACAGGATGTCTTGGGATTTTTTGGGTTTGTGTGTGGTTTGAGGGTTTTCTAATTAACCTGAGTAACGATGGGACAACTTGAAATTCAAACAACGTAGTAAAGAGTTAACAATCTTCGCAGCAGTGGCCGAAAACCTCCATTCTGCATGCATGCACTGCTTGTTTATTGAACTAATATCCTTCACTCCCTTCTTTCTTCTGTAACAGAAATGCTTTGATTGTTCTTAACATGGCTGTGTTTTAGTTTTGTGGTAACTTTGGTGTTCTTTGTCCTCTACCAGGTGGCAGTCATCATGCTTTTTATTCCATGGTTTTTATCGATTTGGTCAAAAGTAATTAAAGAGATAATTTGTTCTCAATTACATTTCCTTGAATTTCCTGAGGCTGGTAACTCTGCTCTCCAGCTGTGTCTTCCCCTAACTCCTTCTCAAATTAACTTTGTTCTCACTATGAAATAAAACAGAATAGCATGTTCTTTTTTCCTTTGTAGCTTTTGGATTGAATAGAGAGTCTGTGCTGGAGCAGATATCGATCCAATAATTTTATTAGGTACTCCTGCCTTGGTTCATGAACTTTCATGTTTTTAGCATAGCATTCCAGGAAGAAATCCTGTGTTAGGCTAGCAGAAGTAAGGAACTAATTTTTTGAGAGATGTTCATAGATGTTTCTGCTTTCTGAGTGTCCTTTGTGCCAAAAGGGTTCCTTTCAGCACTTCAGTAATCTATGTTAAACTCCATTAAATGCAAGAAGGAGATGAGTACTATCGTGGTGCAAAAGGGTTTTCTTTTTCCAGTTACATTCGTTTCTAGTAGAATGGAGTTCTGGCGATCCAAAATGTCTTTGGGACATTCGGTCTTCTGGAAGAAGATTTGGTGAGAACATTTGTAATTCTGATTTCAGTAGGGGAAAATATCTAGAAAACATTGGCGAAGACTGAGTAATATTATCATTGCCAGTATGCAGCCAAAAATGTGAATAAAGGCTTTGGGAGTGTTGCATGTACCTAAATTACTGGCATGTTGCCCAGAGACCAGGTAAATGACAGAAACAGAAGACAGAAATATATGGAGTATAGAAAGATATCATAAAGAAGTCATCTTTTTTTTTTTTTGCTCGCTTATTTGCATTGACTTCCAAGGACGTGTTTTGAAATTTTCAAATCATCTTAATGAAAAGAGTTTATGGAGACTGTAAAGATAGCAGCTGAAATAACATAGTTGCTTAAGGGTTTAAAAGTAGGGTAAATGCACTGACAACAATGGTATTACAGTGGAGATTAATTCGATCCAATTATTTTACAAAGCTTACCAAACTTGTCAGAATTAGGTAAATATGTTTCAGAGACAAGAAAATAAAAAGAGGATTTCCCCAAGGAATATGAGGAGTGGAAGAAATCGATGGAATAAACAATACCAAGCTATTCAAGCTGGTTTTGTTATGAAAACAACAGGTTTTCTGTACATAGGTTTTCCATCACAATAATATCTGAATGCTTCATAGATGTTAATGAAAGAGGAGTGTTATTTTTCCCATTTCAGACGCAGGGAGCAGAGAGACAGTGAGCTGTGGAGTTTGTACTAAAATTCATTGTGGTAAAAAAAAAAAAAAACCAAAAAAAACCAAAACCAACACTGTTGCTAGGTGGGATAAGGTGTTCAATGTTTTATTTAGGATGTCAGTGGAAATTTGACAGAGGTGAAATTGAATCTACTTATTCCAAATTTAATTCTTATGCCTTCACTAGCAGAAAACCTTTCTCTCACTTTTCAGCTGTCTCCTTGCATTTTCCTGCACTGTCTCTATTGACAGTAATGCGCTCGCTGGAGCACAGAAGCAGACCTAGCAGGACTGGAACTCGCTCACTCATTAAAACTACCCGTGGTAAAACCATGGGATGAGTGCCCCTTTCCACTGGTATTGGGACTGTTTCTGACCGGAGACCCAAGAGTGGAAGCTGCTGCAATGGCTCTTATCAAGTGCTCCCCTTGGCAACAGCGATTCTCAAATGCAAAGTGCTTTGCATTATTGATATGGTACAGCACAACCTTAACAAATCAGGCATCTTGTCTTTGATGCTGATATATATCTGCAGATTTAGTCGTGGCTTTTTTTTTTTTAAGCCAAAGCACTAAAATAGCATTATTCTTAAAGAAACCTTCATTTTCTGCAATATATTCTTAGTTAAGTCCTTTGCCTTGGAGCCTCTTGTGTTTAATTGAAAATTCTCTTTTGGTCCTGGTGTCTTTTCCATGTTCCCACATGCTAGTGAAAGGGCAGAAAGGGTCAGTATTGAGCAGCAGCAGTAGAAGAAGAAAAAGGAAAAAAAAAAAAAAAAAGTCTTGAGTACTTGGCTAGAATACTGCCTTTAAAATTCCACATTTAGAATCCCACCTGCAGAACAGCAATAGTCAGCTCTGTAGTGCTTCACAAAAGCTTTCCAAACATTTTTGTAAAATTAAAAAATATATTTCACCGGGTCGATCTTGCATTTGGACGACTAATGTTGGCTTGTGATGAGGCTGTGCTGATTTATTTTCATCAAAACACATTCACAGTTTGCAAATGTATTCATAATGCTCCTATTCAAGTGATATATGAGAAGGAAGAAGAGTGCAATAGGTGTGTCAATCTGCTATTTTTGACAATAACATATAATCTTGAGTTACCCAGAATGAAAAAACTTCAGGAATTGAAAAGGAAACAGGTTCTTTCATGGGCTTAAACAAAAAAAAACCTCGAAAATGTACAACCTAAAAACATGCCTATTGTACCTCGATCCTCCATCTGTAGCTGGCATAGACACCACCAACTCGGGCTATTTCCACAAAAAGATTTGGAGAAGAAAGTTGGAAATTCTCAAAACTTACAGAATGACATTGCAAAGATGGCAGGTGTGTGAAATGGAGAGTGTGTAATAAAAGGAAGGATTTGTCAGAGTTGAACCATTTTTAATCTCCAGAATTATTTAGAAGAGAAAGTGGAAGTATTTCGGAATTGTTAGGATAAAATCTAGTCTGCAGGCAGTTTTTGACTGAAACAAACTTTTCAAAGACTTTGTTAATCCAAAACCACTGTGAGAGCCTTCACTTTTCTCTCTGAAGACGAGGAGGACACACACGGAGCTGCCTGAGGCGGTAAGCGGGGGTGCCAGGGCTGCCCCTGGGCCCTGGGCCGCCGGTGGCAGCGCTGTGAGGGGCCGCCCGCAGGTCCGCGGGAGCGGAGACAATCAGACGGCATCGAGCTCCACCTACTGCAGTGCTGCTGTAGTTCCTTCTGCCTAGAGCTGCTGGATGGGATCTCCAGAAAAATGAACCGTAATCGTTTTCATGGAAAACTTGTGGGTCATTTCCTCAAGTAATCTCACTTAAGATGATGTTTCATATATTACTTTATGATTTTTTTTTTTTGGTTTGGTGTTTTTGTTTGGTTGTTTGGTTTTTTTTAGTTATTGTTTCTTACATATGGAGTTGAGTGAGATTTTTCTTATTTCCCTATAATGAAAGCAGGAAATGATCACTGAAACAGGCCTTTTGATGGCTTAAAAGCAAATTAGATGAACTATGATGAAAGTTTTCCTAAGTTGGAAACCCTAATAAAAAAGCCCCAGCACTCTAACTGCGAAGATTGTTCAGATTGTCATGATAATACGTTGTTGAGTTTTACAAATTAGACATACCGGTATTGTTTTCTCTCAGGTTTTTTTTTGTTTTTTTTTTATATCTGCACTGCAAATTAAAAAGAGAGAGTTCTACTGTTCTATAATTATGTACTGTTACCGCTTTAAGCCCAGATTGCGCTTTTTCAATACGTGACATTGTCATGAAAGATAATGTGGTAGAAAAGGAAGCTATTCCCTTCTGCTTGCTGTGATAAGGCTGATTGAATCGCATTATCAGTGCCTGAGTCGGTGGGGGGGGGGTGGTGGTGGTGGATTTGATCCCTTCCTGCCTGAGCAACCGTGCAAAGGTGAGGTAGGTTCACAGCTCGCTCTCCTTTCCGCAGGAACAGGCAGAGCTGGCTGGCCAGAGAGAGGGTGCAGGGAAAGGTGGCACCGGAGAAAACTTTTCGTCAGTGCTCTGTGGCGTTAGACGCGTGAATACAGCTCAGTGGCTCCAGACCCTGTACTGGCGGTCGGTGTGCTGGTGCTTTCAAGCCATTGAAACCTCAGGGCTACTTTCCCCTGCTCTTCCTTCCCCTGAATAGTAAGTTATTCTGAGACTCTCGGTTGGTTTTAATCATGGCAGTTGAGGTATCGCCAGCTGTAAAAGGAACGGCAGCTGGCTGTTGTCAACATTTTGCTGAATCTGCAAAAAAAAAAAAGAAAACAAAAAAGTGTCAAGAGCAAAGCAGACTGGAAATTCTGCCCTTCCTGGAGTGTAAGATGCTTCTGCTCCAAGTCCAGGTCAGATTTCTTCTCGCTTCCCCTTTAAATGCAGATAATGTGTGCAATTTAAAGGGGGGGAAAAAAAAAGTCCCGCCAGTGTCAGTCTGCAGCATGCTCTTCCCATAGCAGAGATGATGAGAACACCTGACACAAGTTTGTGGGGTTTGGTTTGGTTGCTTATTGTGCTATGGGATGATGCTGTGGTGGTTGGCATTACAGGTTATAAATAGACACGCCATGCAGAGAAGATACCCACATGGCAATAGGAACAGAAAAGGAAAAAGACGATTGAAGGACGTCCACATACTTAGAATTTCTTGGATTTTTCATTGGACTCTCAAAAAAAGGTGTGCCCCAATACAGGTTAAATATTGCCCCAAATATGAAAACCTTTCCAATTCTAAACCCAAACTGCTTCTGAACCAGCTTCTCTGAAGGTGTTTCACCTAAAAAGTCTTCTGTTCCATCCATCTGGCACCTTTGCACCTTTAAGAGTACTCTGAAATTCACAAGGGCAAATCAGAGGAAATAAAAATTGTCCTTTAGCATTATTTATGTTCTGGATAGATCACTTGTGTTCATGAATATACAGGAATGTAGTTACAAATGTTTCAGACTTCTTACGCTGGAAATTGTTTTTTTCAATGGGTTTTGTTTTGCAGCCCACTTCTAAAATCCAGTCTACATTTGAGAGCCTGTTTTCACAGATAGCAGCAGATTCTGAATACTAAATGTCTCTTACTACAAATGTTTAAAATAAAGAACTTTGATCTCTAGAAAAAATATACCATATATTGATGATTAAGTTTATGTAACACAAATACTTTATTTTTATTTTCCCTAAAATTCCGTGTAACAGACTGAACTGAATGCACGGTCATCCCCAGCAATCTCCGATTAGCATTTCCTGCAGGTGAAGTATGGGTGCCCACTCGGGCTGTAAATTGACTCCTCTCTTGCTCGGTGTGTGAATGAGGTGTTCCTGATCACTGAGGCAGGCTCTCAGGTTTGTTGGTAGCCCCCTGTAAGACCTGTGCTTCTGTGCAGCATCAACTTGCCATCTCTCTCTGCTGCTGACATGTCTCGGTCAAGTCCACCCTGATGGCAAGAAATAGTGGAGCCTTCAGACTTCTCTTGGATATTTCGTTAGTTCATCCTTATTCTCTGACTGCAGAAAATCTTTTTCCCATTCCAGCTATGTTGCTCTTAGTACCGCTTCTGGATTTCAGTTTGCTTCCCATCTGAATGTTGTGTGTGTGTCCCCTGCCCCAGTTTTCTCCGTGTTTGTGGGCTGCCTCAGTCATTATATTAGAACATTGGTGTTCACAGCTCTCCAGTGAGTGAAGAGACTGTTCCTTACGCTTTGAACCTTTGTTCTGTTGAAATGCTGAAACAGGAGCATAAATTTGGAAAGAATTTTATGCCTTCTCAAGTCCAGATTCCAACAAGTGAAACGCTCTGCTCTTAATTTTCTCTTTAAATGCTTGAATGTTTCTAGACTTTGCCGTGTTGTGCAAAAGCTATACAGCGTAGCGTTTCATCCGCGGCTCGGAGTCTGCTGTCAGCCTTTTTTTGTACGTTGGCTCTACCCTGACTCTGTGGATGTGACTTGCCAGGGCCTCCAGCTTTGCTTTGCTTGGAATCAATGAATGAGCTCTTTGATCTCAAACTAGTGCAGAAAGGAATTACTGTTTTCATATCCTTTTAGCCTGAGCACCGTGCGCTGCTGAGTGATCTGAAGTCTTTTATTAATCTACCTATATAAGTTGGTTTTTAATAGGAGGGAATAATGTCTTCCTTCCACTTGAATCAACTGATGGTTAAAGGAGTTCTAAAAGTATGTTTGTGTTTGGCTTCAGGGCTTTCTGTGAGTCTGTGCCTTCCTTGTGGGCGAAAGCACAGGCCTAAGAGTAGTGGTCTATCACAGTGTGTATTTTCAGGCGAGAGCAATTACGGGGAAGTAATTTCCTATTCTTGGTTTTGGAAATTGGATTTTCTTTTTAGGTCAGACACAGTAGTCTACGTAACAGTCTTCCAAGAGAAAAGTGACATTTTCAAAGCATTTAGGCATAGTAATTTGGAAAGCGTGCATGCATTTTGTACAGTAGCTTGTCAGCAGGTACTTTATACGAGAATCTGTCTGTGCACCAAAGTTACTTAGTGACTAAGTTTTTCTACTGCCGTAACTTTTGCTTTAGTTTGCATCTGTGTAGAAAAATATATTTGCACCACTTAATTTTGAAAATTATGACCTGCTACACTATGGGTAACTAACAGTACTTCAAATATGGTTACATGGTTTTGTTCTTTTTTTTTTAGGAACCAGTGAAAAAAGATGTGCAGGAAAAACCACCCAAAGGAGTGTCTGAGGTTACTACTAACAAGTACTCTTTCAATCCAGAGGTGAGGCTACTAGTGAAGCTTTGATTCAAGGTGGAGTTAAAGACGACCACAGACAAACATAATGTTGTAATTTTTCGGATAGATACCTGTTTGCTGAACTCAAGGTTTAAAGACTTACCGTGTGTAAGGAACCGGCCTTTTGCTGACTGGTGAACGTTTCATAGATTTATTTAGCAAAATTCCTCCTGAAGGTATCAGAAGTAGTCACTGATGAGTGAGATGTAGGGTTCTGTTGTGATTTAGTGAAAATAGTGTTCTGAAAGTTCAGTTTAGCTGTGTGTGTTATTACATGCATCAAGTCTAGAAGGCTGACCTTTAAGCTACATTGCAGTTTAGCACAGAAATGGTGAATACGTTCAAAATTACTTTTTATTTCAAAAAAATCATATTTTTATTAAAGTACATAGGTCAATATTGCATAGCTTTAGCTCTCAAAAACCTGGAGCAAAGGGCTGTTCCTTTGGGTGTTACACAGAGCTGCACAAATTAACAGTTGTTGAAGATTTAGCCTATACCCAGTTTTTCAGCCTTTGCCTGCTGCGGCCTTAACCTACAATTTTAAATATTGAAAGGCCTCAAGATAATTTTACTTAAATGCCACTTTTTGGTCAGCACCGAACAGTTACTGTGGTGAGTCTGTCTGAATTCCTCCAAGACCGCCCAAGTGTATATTCTGTTTGATGTGTGCTTAGGCCTGTCACACAACCGTGCAGAGTTACAGTGCAGTCTGTGGCTGTCTATCCCAAAGCAATTCAGGCCTTGTAAATAAATATAAATAGAATGTTGCAGTTAAAAGCACATTTTAATTTACCTGAATTTTATTTGACAATCCAGCAAAAAGATTTACTTTTTCGTCATGTGTCATCTTTGTTAGCTTATTTAAAATCTGATACTTCTCCTTTCTCTTTAGAACAAAACTAAATGCCAGGCAGCTGATTTGATCATAATTTTTATATAAAAGAGAATAACAAAATGTAAATGAAAGAAAAAGGATGGTAAATTTGTGATTATATGAAAACTGACAACTAAGACTAATGATTTTTTTAAATATTTTTTTAAATTTTTCTTTAAGAAAGCACAAGTGTTAGCCTGACTGTTCAGCATCCAGTAATATCTCACCTACCACAACACAATATTTAATGTCCTTTTTGGTCTAACTCCAATCAGTCAGATTTGTTGGAGGTTGAAACGAGGTTGAAAAGGAAGATGTGCTGTGGAAGTCCTGCGGAGAGGTGCAGCTGTGCCAGCTGTTTTACTGGCAGAAGCACTCCGGATTGAATACCAGAAACATTCCACCAACACTTTCATTTATCACTTTTCTCCTTTCAGTTCTCATTTGCAGTTATTATTTTTATCTACACCTCTCATTATAAAGAAATATTTTCTTTTGTTTGCACTTTCCAGAATGTTCTCTTAAAGTTAAAAAGGTATCAAAAAGGGTGAAATATGCAGCTCGGTCATACCATAGAAGCCGCTGTCCAAACAGAGCACCGATTGTTTCAGCAGTCAAAGCCAGTACACTCAGATGTGCATAAAGATTTGAAATAATAGTTGCAGCTTCTCTTGAGTAGCCAGCACTTTCTCTACAGATCCATCTAAGATCTGCAACATCCTATTGCATACTTTCCTGGGTGCATAATAAAAGATCTTCTTTATTTCCTTGTCCAGAAAAATAAATTCTTGGTAACTTCAGGGCATTTAGGAAAAACATGGAACGGCCTCAAGGAATACCTTAGGCTGCACCTCAGTCTCTGCACGCCAGCACTCTGCCTCCCAATGGACAGCAATCTAGCCATGCACGTTGAGTGCCGCCTCAGCTGCTGTTTTACTATCTAACACAAGCAAAACCACTGCATATGCACAGCCTGCAATTGTAATTTTATGAAATTGATGCAACTGCTCTCTGGAAACCTCAAGGGTACTTCTAAGCCAGGGCCAGTTCAACAACAAATATAAGCTTTCATCTCCCATGTATTTCAGTTCCATAGCTGCCCAGAAGAAAAAAAAAGTTGCAGGCATTGTGAACAATGTACTAAGTAGGTGATTTTAATTCCCTTACATCAAATTGCTGACCAGGTTTGTACACTCTTAAAAAATACGAGAGAAAGAAAATAATAAAACTATTATGTTTTGTGTTCTAAAACCAGCTATGTCTGTGGAGCTTTTCTTATTGTTTTGGTTTTTGCAAATGTCAGTCTCCTTGGTTTGAGTCAGATTGAAAATTTTTCTGGGTTGGGACTTCTAAAAGATTTCTCTCCCATGCGTGGTTTTTGTAGTTTGTTAATGCATAAGCACTCACAGCAGTCATTCCGTAAGTCCAGGCCATTGAACGATTTCTTCTTCCTGCCTCGTAGTTTAATGAAGCTCGTGGGTGCTTAACTGCCTGTAAAGATCTCTGTCAAACCTGAAGTCGGCCAGTGAGTTAAAAGCTGTTGGAACACATGTACACGTGGGTGTGCACAGCAGCATCATGTTAAGACTCGTTTATGTGCCTGTGAAATGACACAATGCTGTCCGAGATCGTGACCGTCTCAGAAAGTATTTGGTGATTAATAGTGAACCCTGGGACTGCACATACCTTCTCTATGCTAAGCTCTTCTTAATTAATATTGTAATATTTATTTTCAATTTGATCCCTTTCAGTCTGATCCACCGGAACCGGTGAAGAGGCTCTCCCCATCTAGAGAAACAGGAGAGGAGCTGAGGACTCTCAGTAAAGCTCTAGCTCACTCAAGGTAAGGGAATCCAGAGCACACAGATGTGGGCCAGTCAGGCTAAAAGAATCTTTGGTTCTGCAGTGGCAGCAGTTGGATTACAGGCGAAATAATCAACTGTACTAACAGCTCAGAAAAGATGGTTTACAGTTCTTCCTTTACAGGCTTTATGTATACTCAGAATGTTGTCAGTGCTGTAGGAGGAGTGGTTGTTCGAGAGCTCTGTCTGTGTCAATACTGCATTGTTTTCGTGTTCTTTATAGAGGTGCTTGTTACTTCTTCGCAGTCTTTCGCATGACGCTGAGCTGTGCCAAGATTTGGTAATAAGATAGTCAAAAACGAGCAGTGTTAGGCCATTTAATGTCCGTTAGGTGGTAGAAAATCATAGTGAAAATATCTGCCACTGTTACAGGAACACCTGCCTGGACTTACTTGGAATATACCAGCTTGAGTCTCAGGAAGATGCTGACATGGAAGGGATAGATTTTTGTGCCCCTTATCTGATGGGTAGTGAGCTGTTATGATAGAACACGGGTTTGGGATCCTGTATACCTTTTAGCCAGCTGAGTTTGGACAGCAACCATTGTTTCGTGGGACTGACCACAGAAAGTAGCTGGGTGTGTGTGCTTTTCCTAGAGCGTATGTTCTATTGCCACTAGACACAATAAACGTCTGTCCCAGCAGGGCATTTCTTACAGTCTCATTTGAAAATACAAAACAAAAACCAGGGAGGCCTTATTGGGAATAGGCTTTAGCAAAGAGTATTCTCCCATTTAGGCACTCATACTCTTAAATGTACTTAGGCTGTGTTGTCACCCGTGTTTCACCGTTGTCACTGCAGGTGGTGCTTAAGTTGACAAGATTGAGGCATCAATGTGCCGTTCTGTTGCAATCACACATCCTGATTGCACTCCAAACTTGCCTACAGAGACCATTCACTCTATTTTCTCAATATTAGCTTAAACAGTTGCTAAATTGCATAATAAGCCTTGCGGTAGGTGACTCTAGGGTTTTCTAAATTTTCCTGGAACCTTCTAGCTTTCTTGATGTGAGTGTTAAGCTAAGAAATGAGATTCATTTGCAACTGAAACAGCAAGCAGTAGTACAAAAAGATGATTTACATCTGGCAAGGTTTAGTTACAGCCTGCTGCAAATAAAACTGACAAATTACTGCTGCCAGCCCCAGCAGGGTACAGATTACACAAGTGTTTACAAGGTTCCTAGACCTGAAGTCTTTGAAGAGCATATGCTCGATAAAAACAGTCGGATTAAAGCAAGCAGCGAGAAGACAGACATCTATATAAAAACTTAATAATTAGGTTAAATCTAAGCAAATATGGCAGTCAAGAGAACACATAGTATTGTATTAGCATAATATATTGAAGACAAATTAGGCTCTTGCATTGTCTGGCTGAGATTCTAACTGCGTAAAACTCAAGGAAGGTAGAGAGAAGTAGCTTCTCTCCATGTAGCACTGTAGAAAAATCAGAACTTCACATTTCACAATAATGTAGTGGTTTTACATATTCCCAAATTTTTACATCAGAGCAATTTCTAAACTTATACTAGTTACTTGTGATGACTTTAGATTCTTCCCTTTTATCCTTCCGTGCCTCCAGTTATTTTTATTATTCACTTTGTTAATTCACTTTTAGTGAATTTTCACTTGAAAAAGATGGCCAAAATAGTAATAAACCGCAAACAAAATAATAAATGCTGTATACTTTGAAGGCTGGATAAGCTATTTTAGTAAAGCATGACTTGTTTTTGCCATAAATGCACTGTTAGTTATGTTTGACTGCCTGCGTTCATTGTTCATTGCCAGATTTCAGTGGGATTGTCTCCTTGAGGTCAAGTGTAAAGTTCTTTTGATCATAACCTGCCAAAGATCAGTTTACTTCTTGATATATGAGTTACAGGTGCTTCGAGCTTGCTTTTGGTTGCTTTACTTTTTTTATTTTCAAATGAGTAGGGAAAAAAATACTTGCACATGTTCTGTAGGATAAAAATTACCATCACCTTTGGTACTAAAAGTCTAGATTTTTAAAATCTTAGCAAACTGATTTGTAGACATTTGGATGAAGCAAGCTGGACCGCTCATTTCATGACAATTTAAAGTTTGAATAAATGAAGCGTCAAGATATTGATCCTAACTCTTGGCTGAGCAGCTGACTTCTTAACGTGCCTTCGTGCAAATCACTTGATCCCTCTGGAGCTCTGTCAAGTAAATTGTAAGTTGGGACTGGAAGCTAGGCAATGTATCTGAGCTAAACTCACTGCATAAATAGCTCTTAAATTGGTATGGATGGCACAGTGTCAATGAGGATTGCTTTCATTGCTGAAAGCAAAAATTACATAATTTTTTTTTACATATGGGGCATATTTTTACCTACCATTTTAATTTAAATTATTTTTTTTTAATTTTTGATCTTATTACTGCTGTGTTACACTTTTAGGATTGTTAGTTTGATAAATCTTACAATGCCTAGGAGTCAAGTGCATGCAAGCATTGTCTTACTCATCTCTGCAGCACTGCTAGGTGCATAAATATTATTACTCTCATGGGTAAATTATGAAAGCCAAATTGGGGATGTTAGATTAATTATCACTGGAATAGCTACAATTGGAAGTCAGGTGTCTCAGGTAAGTAAAGACCTTACTTATTCTTCTAGACTTCAATGACGCCTCTGTTTCTCTGATTTTTATTTTTATTTTCAAAATTGGCCTACTAAATTAGAAGCTCCAGGGAAAGACTTCTTAAGAGATCCAGCCCATTACTCTGGGTGAGTGCAGTTGTTTCCTCTAACAGATGAACTGTTCAGTCTAGCCTGTTGTTAACTGACGACGTTTCTGTTTCCTGCACCACGTTATGATAAATGCAGATTTGCCCTCCACTGAATTTTTAATGGAAATGCAATCTGCAAAATTACATTAAATGTAGATTTTTTTAATGATGTGAGTAGATTAGATCCTAATGTGTTTTGATGTCGTATCTTTTCTCTGAGTGATTAAACCCCCAGATTTCAGTCTTTCATCCCTTCTCATCTCAAGAAGCCAATAAAGGGACAAACAAGATCATATTCCTTCGTGTACGTTATCAGCAGAATTGTCTGTTACGTCCTGATCAGTTGTACCTGCACCACATCCGTCGACGATAGTGGTGATGTGCAGCAGTTCTTAAATACCTCATTTGGCTTGCAGAATCCTCTTGACTGCTGATGTGGAAGATGGAAAGAACCCAACTCCACTTCAGTATCCCAAGCAGGGTTTGAAGTGCTGATGAGTAAGAAAATACCTGCCTGTTGAAGCATCTCCAACTCTGCCATCTTCTTCTAGTCCCATAAATTGAATTCACAGTTGCATTTGGAACTAGCTTCACGTGATTTCAAATGCTTGGGTGGATATATCCCTGACCAACAAGTTTTCCATGACAATTGAAACAGATGCAAGATGAAGAAAGGGAAGGCTTTACTGCACAAGTAAATGTATGTTTACTTTTTACATTTACTGAACAGTAAATGATATGTTTACACAGATTGGTTTTTTGAAAATCGAAAGTTTATCATGGACAGGGAGTAGTCAAAGCTGCTTAGTACACCCAGTAGAAATGTGCCTTTTTGCTCATGTGTAGGCAGTGGTCTCTTTAATACTAGTTTCTGGAAAGCACTGTTGTCTGAATAAGTGCTCAAATGAAGTTTGCCTGTCATGTCATGTAATACCACATGTTCCTTATGTTACAATCCCAGTAGTGATCCTGTAACACACCTAATATCATTTATTCTATTTACTGTGGCAATTAAATCATGAATCCCACATAATTTGTATTATTTAAGAAGTGTGAAGTATGATATGAGCTATAATGGCCATGGAGAAATTTGCTTGAGAAAAGTCAGAGAAACAGATCTTTGAAATGTGAACTCACTTTCTCTAATGCTTTCTGAAACGTACAGTAGCCGAATGACCCAGTATGCAGGAAAATAGCCAACAGACTTAGTATCTGGAAATCGAAGGTATCCATTAACTGGTTTTAGATTTGTATGGTGTTGTGTAAGCCTGGGAATTCTTTGAGTGTCGTTATGTGACCTTAGAACAATGAAAACGTGCTAGCCATTCAACTTGAGTGTTTGCACGATGTTAGCTTTCACTGAATCTGCATATAGAAAAAAGAACAGTAAGAAGAGCAAAGAAATCAAACCCACAGACTTCTTAACCAAATATTGAGATGTGAAGTTGCAGGAAAAGACAATTTCAAATGAGAATGCACTGCTGGTTTGGACATGTCAGCGATACTCCTTAGTAACAATTTCAGACTATAGAGAAGGAAGTATTTTAGAAAAAGGACAGAGTGGAAAATGCAAGAAAGAAAGAAGAAAACTGGAGTTTTCTTCTTCAGGACAGCAACTTTTGATTTCGATTAAAGCAGTCAGGCTAGCAGAGCAGCATGCTAATACATACTACAGGGAGTCAGTGAATACAAATGACCTTTGTGGATTTGGTTTTTGTTGCTTTTCCTCCTCCTGACTGAAAAGGAACACCCAGCAGTTGTCTTAATTGGACATTAATTGATACATATTCACAGGAAGTAGGGCCTGTGATCTTGCAGCTTGTGTGTATGAGAGAGTATAATGGAACAAACTGTGAGGAAGTTTTTTTAATGATCACAGCAGTATGAATTTTTAAATTAAAAATGTTTTAAGAGTCATTACTGGAACAGACTTAGCTGCATTCATAAAGCTTTACTATTCTACCTTACACATTAAAAGCATAATTAAACTGAGGATAAACCTTATAATTATGACCTCATAGCTCCTCTCAGTAATATTCTCTTATACTTTCTTGAGTCCTCCTGATGATATAAAAGAGGATGATGACAGAACGCAGAGGTTGCTCAAACTACTCATCTTTCAAAACAATCAGCCACTAGTCCCAAGTAGAAAGTTGTACCGGCTCTTCCCTACTGATGAGTTGTACCCAGTCACTTTAGGGAGACACCTGTCAGCTCTTGGGTACCATTTTGCATAAACACAGCATTAAAATGTAGGAAAGAATTGCTTATCTTTGTGCAGCATAAAATGAAAAACCGTTTGGGAAGTCTGTAGATAATGATCATTCTTCTTCCTTTGTAGATCAATACATCTTACTTGTGGTGGAGACTGCCCATGTAGACACAAAGTGGCTCTGACTGACTTGACTAAGTACTTCCCAGTGTCAGATTCAGCGAGTGGAATACAGTATGGGAGAGAAGACAATGCCTTTGTCCTTGAGCATTCAAGTATCTTTAGCTTTAAGTCAAGAATTATGTTTTCATTTTTATTGCTGTTCTTACTAAAACTAAGCAAACTCAAGCATAGACCCTTTGAAATGACATTTCAGCTCTGAGGGAGATCCTTTCTTACTGCTTTGTTCCAATGACATCTGTAAATGGGATCCAGAAATAATGTTACGTAATCCACGCTTGCATGAGAATGTGTGGTATGAGAACCGAGAAAGTAGAAGTCTTTAAATTGTAGAAAGATGTAGGAACAGTTACACAGCAAAAGAGATTACCAAAGCGTTGGAAGCTTGTAGTTGTTAATCCGTAATAAAAGCAGGTTGCCATAAATCTGTACTGTAGACTAACTCAGCCCACCACGACCATGCAAGTGTGCTGGAAATACTCTTGTTAAACATCGCCACAAAAAGTAGTGCTTAAAAATAAGCGTATTGCTTCAAATGAGACTAGCTGAAATACTTTGTGTAAAAAGGAGGTAGGAAAGGTGATAGAAGCTGGAAACTGCAGTGGCAGTCTCCGAAGCATAGGTGCCCATGTAGAAATGACAAGCTGTGGTCACCATCAGCCCATGATGTCTAGGAATCCACAGCTTTGAGCTGTGAGCTCAAAGGGGAAGCGTCCGTGCCATTCCATGAGCCAGTCAAGCCTTTCCTTGCAGAAAGGGCACGCTGAAGCTCTGCGCTGCGTTTCCTGTGGTTTGAAGAAATGGCTCCTGTGCATCTGTTTCGCTGTGCTGTGCTAGTTAAATAAAACTAAATGTCAAACTGCTGGCAGTTTAACAGTATTCAACTGGCTGCTTTTTATGTTTTAAATTAGAAACTGGATGTCTCTTTAAAATGGTTCAAGTTTCCTGAAGGCAGATCTCTAAAAGTCACTCTGCATGCAGAAAGCCCAGCCTCTACTAATGCATTCTTTATGCCTGCAACAACAGTTAGACTGACTGTTACCCAAAGAGCAATTTCTCCTACTTCTTTTCCTGCTAGTGGCTGTGTAGCTGACTTTAACGCAAAACTGTTTAAATTTTGATTGAAATGGCAGCTACTACCAGAAGATTTTAAATGGCAAGAAATGTGTTATTTTTGGAGGTTTGGTTATGACCTTGTCTGTCCTTACCTGTGAGCCTATGCTGATCCTATTCTAATATATGCAGACGAAAAAAAGATGTTAGTGTTTAGAGATTATGGTAAGTTGGCATTCCTTGATGCATATGGTTTACTGGAAGATACAGTGGAGTCTGTAAAAACAGGGAGGAGAGGCAATGTAGAGTTAAGAAGCAAAGAAGAGGCTGAGGCAGTACTAACTGAGAAGGTGAAATGTATATCTGCCAATATTAGTTGCCAATGTATTTAATACTTCGTAATGTCAGTTGCTTGGAAACCGCTGTTTTGTGCCCTTTTGCTGCTTGGCAGAAATCACTCTAATTGGCATGTTTCTAGCACTGTCACTGCTGGTAGTTTGCAGCATTTTTTTTTTCTAGAAGCACAAATTTTTCCTTTACATGAATGATGGCTCACATTAATTAGACAGCAGTCATGGGCAAAGACAACCATTTAGGTGTATGGATGTATGAATCATTATCTCTGTCATCAATCGCTGGAAAGACTGCTATTCCCATCAGCATTTCTGCCTTTCTGGGCTGTTAATTTGAGTCTCAATCTCCTTTCCTTTTATGCAAAAATGTTTGTGTTTGAAATTCCGTAAGTGGAAATAGTTCATTGCTTATTAGGTGTTACTGTCTATGTAAACACAACAGTCTAATCCTGCATATTATGATACAAAGTGACACGTTGTCACTGAATGTTTGAACAAAGCTAACACTTTAAAAATGGGTTTTCCATTATTTATAGTGAAATGTCATCGCTCTGTAAATACCTTTGTGTTCAGGCAAGACACTAGATTGTGAGGAGTGGTTTCTACTTTGACACAAAAGTCTTGAACCAGTGGTATTTCCTGGTAGAGGATCAGGGACCTCAGTGAAGTTCCACTTAGCAAGCAGTGAGTTTTTATGAGTAATATGAACGTAAAGTTATTATTATGCATTCTTACAGGAAGAAAATGGAAAGTCCAGAAATCTCCAGATTTTTTTTTTTTTCTTTTGAAGTTTTATAGTAACACTTTCCCCACAGCTTTTTGGAGAAGAGTTTAAAGCAAAGCTCTGACATCTCACAGATTTATTTTTCTGCCCTTTATCAGCACAAAGCTGTTTTCTCTGTGCTGCTGTGGAAGTACTTCCCCCACTCACCTTTGTTTATGTACTTCTCCAGAGATACCAAGAGCTGGAAACATAAACGTGGCTACCCTCAAAGTAAACTTTTATATGAAGGTCAACAGGAATGGGAGTTACAGCATGGCACAAGGGCAGGGGGGTGTGTGCACGCATGTTCTTGTGTTCTGGAACTTCTTAAAATAGAAATTACTGCCCTCTGTTCTTTCCAGGTTGAGAAGAACACATTTCCAACTAAAAATTAGCCAGTTTGTTGGGTTTTGTCCCTCCAGGTAGCCAAATATGTTTGTGCTTCTCAATGTTACAGAACCTTTCCTCATTTTCAAAGTGGAGATTCTGCCTCATTTCACAATGGAAGCAGCATCTTCTGTATTTCAATGTCTTTGTAGTTAATTGAAAAGCATTCTGAGACATCTTTAAAAAACAAAACCAGGATCTGCATAATGGGAAAGATGCATATTACCACATGAAAATCTGACCATGAAGCAGGTCAAGAAAAAAGCAAAGTTAAAATGAGACATGAGTAAATTTGTGGTATGTTCACAGAAAGCTGGGCAGCAGGAAATCAGAATCTTCAATAGTCAACACAACACCCAACACTGTTACAAAAGATGTCACCAGGTGAAGGTATTACTCTATTACTGCATATTTAAGCAGAGACATTTGAGTTCGGAATATTGTACTCAGCTGCAGGAGAATAAAATAGGAATCTGCACCTGAAATAATGTGGATATTCCAGATTGTTTGTATGTCTTCAACTCCTCAAGACAGATGTTGATATGGTACTGCTTTAGTTCCTTGCCAGAATGGTTAATGATCAAATATGTCTGAGTTTCCATGGGTTAGTAATTAATTTAATAGATTTTAATGTCATTATCCTCTGGTCTTCCCTGATTTTAGGATGACCACATGTATGAATATTTACCCATTTGGTTCTTACAGTGTAATTACTCAGCCATTAAATAGGAGCTGTAACGAGCATGCTCCTGAGTCTCCATTGCCTCATGTGTATACATTTGCATCTCTGACTTGGCTGTGAACGCTACCGAATCAGAATTCGTAATTAATTACATCAGTATGTACGTACTAATTGTGAATAGTTGCAAGCTTTTTCTGATCCACGTGCTAAGCTTTCAGGATATGACCCAAATGCGGAGCACAATAGTAGGACTTGCTAACTCAGGCTCACCACCGTGTAACTTAACTCCATGGCGTTGGGTAATTTCAGAAGGTGGGTAGCGTATGCACACTGTAGTAACTCACTGAGTATATTTTAAGTGAACTATGCGCTAATTCTCATTTACAGTGAGAATGCCTTACCTCACTCAGGAAGCGTGTGAAGCAGTCTTAGTATAAATAAATTTGGGACCGACTGTCATAGATTACCACGCTGAATGTAGGCCACTAAAGAACTGAGTGAAATAGTCAGCAGCTCCGGTTTGGACTGATAAGAGAATGGAACAGATTCTCCTCTGGTATAAATCAGTATTGCTGCTGACAATTTACAGGAAAGGCAGAGTTTGCTTTCCCATTCTGTGTGTGCTTTGTAAATAAGGAAAGCACTCTGTGCATATGGATTTTCTTTTATCTTGGTATTTCCTGCTGTTTTACAATTATTAGCTATTTAGTGTTACAGCACCTTGTCAGCAAGTTAAGGGACATGTAAGAATTACTGCAGCAACAGCTCAAATGGAATCTGATGTGTGTTAATGCATATACGCACAACGTAGTATTTTGGGGGACTGGAATGATAAAAAGAAAGTGTCCTGTTCCGACTGAAACAGCAGTGAGGACAAGTGGCATTTAATCAATTGAAATCTGATGAGAAGGCAGGTGTTCACACTTGTGCTCCTGCAGAGATTACCATGGGTTCCTTAATGTCAGGTTGTCAGAACTTCCATTTTACTACATGTTCAAAAAGACAAACCCTCCAGTTCCCCCTAAAACTAGGCGAGGGCGCAGATTTCAAGTTTAATCCAAATGCTGCAAGCTTGCTGCTCTCACCGCTTCATTCAGGGGATCTTTCTTCGAATTCTTCAGGATCCAAATACTCATCAGCCTCATTTGAGATTTGTGACGGGGTCACACCTCATGATGGCATGGCTGCAAATAATGCTAAATGTTCGTGTGGAAGAATTATACTGGGTTTTAATCCACGGGGTTAGTCTGTAATGTTCAGAATACAGGTTAGCTGTATTTCCTGTAGTTTCCAAGTTATTGCCTCTTGTGCTTTCTATTTTATACAGAAATGGTTTGTTTGTATTACTTTTTCTGCTATAGAAAATATTTACTCAGGACACTTTTAAGTGGCAGTGCAAATAAAATGGCACTGGCTTTTCACTTGGGAAGCCTTGGCTTACAGTCGGTTTGTCACTAGCGCAACAGTTTAGGCAGAGCCCAGCTGATACTCACCTTGCAACGCCCTCATCAGGGTCTGGCCTTGTGCCCAAAGAGGAGCTTTTACTGGTCTGGTAGGGAGTTGTTGCAGATGCAGACGGAAATGCTTATATGAAAATATAGGAGATGGCATTTAGAAAGCCTGTGTACTCAGTGGCTTTCAGAGCAGTGCCACGTTGGTTTCATTTGTATTTAGAATTGGCTATAAGCCTCTGGAAAAAGCTAAATTCTTTCTGTATATCGTCTGGAGCAGGAGATGTTCTGTTATTAGCTTTATTGTTATAAAAGGTGTATCCATTAAGATAATAAAATTGAATAAGCCATTTTATGAAACAGTGGCTGACGATTTCCATGATCAGAGAAATATGTATGTAGTTAAATTGTTCAGTAGATACATGGTTATTTTACTTACAGCTCAGAACTTTCGTTCACCATGATCACAATATAACGCTCAGCCTTAGAGAGACAGGGAATCGAGCTGGTTAAGTCAACTGCAACTTCTTTGCACCTCAGGGAATGGGACAGACGGAGATTAGCAGGAAGAGTTAACGAGACTGAAGCACCCCGATAACACCATTGAATACAGTTGTTTAGTAGAGGGACAGCACGTGGGTGTGCAGCCTTCTGCCCCTCTCTTTAGCAATTCTGTTCAGGCTGCAGGTGTAGCAGCTTGCCTGAGCAAGGATTTGGCATCACGTGCTCAGGAGCGCATGTCGTTCCTTTAGTAAAGCGTCTCTCACTGAATTTGTTTATGTACAAAGCAGATGTGAGGTTGTTAACTTTGATCTGCTGGGACAAATCTATCCTTAGTATGATTCCTTTGAATTCACTGAAGATGACCCAATGTATAGGTAGATCTAAACAGAAAATAAAAAAACCTGGTAAATATTTAGCTTGTCTTTACCCTGATGCAAAGATTTCTGGCATTATTATTATATCTTCTTAATGTTTTTCTTACGATTTCTAGCAAGTAAATTATAATTAAGACAAATTTATCATTTCTTTTTATTTTTGAGTAATTTCTTACTCAAAGAAAAGCACCAAGAACCTCAAATCTTAGCAGTAAAAGTTCAATTCTCCACTGCTTTAGTGGCCTTGTATTATAATTAACTGATGACCTTGAGTCCCTAAAGGGTTTAAAAAGTAATTTAATAAGTACATAGTTACACCAAGCACTAAAAATATGCTTGCTTCTGTATGTGTAGTACACTACTGGGTCATTCCTTTGCACGTGTCGTTGGCCTTTATCTATAATAATATATTCCTGCAGAGAAAACTTGAAGTATTCCATGGTACATTATTACTGCTCAGGAAGCTCTTTTAATTTTCATGCTGATAAAGATATTAACTTAGAAAAATAAGACAAATCCTTTTGTCTGAATGGCAGTTGAAAATCTGTGTTGTGACTAGAGTTGACTGAAGCTCAATTACTTTAATAAATGTATTCCAAATTTCATCTCGACTACATTTGCATTTTAATGAACGATTCTCACCTACTTGTCAAATAGACAGCCCAGCTAAATTTATTAAGCTGTTATATAAACAGTGTATTGTGATGCCAGAGTTTAAATGGAGAAATATTTAATGTCCTGTTCCAGCAATATACTGTAAATCTACAGTGTAGAAAAGTACATTGGTCCCCTCCATATTTTTGGTTTGGATTTATTTTACTGTTTTCCTTACAAGAGTCCACAAACGTTTATGGTGATTCATAAATATCCCAGAAATAATTCCGTGGAATTATGAGAGGGTTTTTTTGTTGAAATCAGGTACTTATTATGGCTTTTTTATATGCTGCATTTCTGTTAATTCTATTTTATTTCTTTTTTCTTACTTGGAGGCTGTAGAGCTACTTTTTGTAATACGTAGGACTTCAAGGAAGTCCTAGACTAAAAATGTTCATTCACAAGCGTGCATAACATTTCCTGTTCCTATGGGTATGTGAAAATGGTTGTAGATTTTGGTATACACATACTGGAGCCTTCTATATCAGACAAACTTTGAAAAAAAAGTACTGATTGTACTTGCCCTTTAGGCATCTTTCTCCAATAATACTGGTTATGGCTATTAGTGTAAAAGAACTTTCTAGTTTATAATTATCTTTCTCTACCACTTGTCTTTTGATTCATGTTATAACCTCATTGTTTGCTGTTTGTGCATTATAATACACAGCCACAACAGGGGTTTTGATCTTTCAGAAGGAATACTTACCTTAGTGCGTGCAGAAGTGTGGCAAAAGCACTACAAGGGGGAAAAATATTTTTACATACAAATATCTTGATAGTTGGCAGAAAGGAGAGAGAGAAAACTACTGGAAAGGGACATACAGCAAGAATTTGAGGCCATTAAGCATTATCTAGTATTCCAAGAGAAATCTGTTGTGCAAAATACAAGGTTCTTATGAAAAACATTAAGCCAGTCTGACATGATTCTGAAACCGTTATGTTTTTCTAAAGCATGCAGCATTTCTTACCAGGGACATCTTCTTTTCTTTTTTTTTTTTTTTTTTCTTTTTCCAAAGTTAGCATAGACTGTCTAGCAGACAGGTTATCTACCTGAACTGGAAATGTTTTCAGGCTCATCTATAGTTGCTGGACTTAAAAAAATAATGTCAACAAAACCAAAAACCCAGTCCCAAAACCCACTAAATTGTGCAAGTGGTTTTTCATCACGGGAAGCAACGAGGGAGTAAACTGCTCCCCTTGACTAGTGAATTTGGTGCCTGAAATTTGCACTCTACGTGACCTTCAGGTGTTTTAACATATGTCGGTAAGAAAAGGGAGTTATTACTTGTCGGTAAAACAGATGAGGCCCACCTTTTGAGCCTAGATTGTGTTTGAAAGAATCAATGCAGCCTGGTGACACTTGATTCAAAAGTCAGCAACACAGTGACTTAAAGGGATGTGTCCTCTGCCTGGATGGTGTGCTTGTCTGCCTTGGATCAGCTGCTACGGTCTTGCTGCCGTTTTAATCAAAGGCTGTAGTCATTTAGTCATTGTGTGCCCTATCCCTTACACTGCCCTAGCTCACCTGGTTTTTTCTTGCAGGTTTTTTTGCTGTTTTTTTTTTTTTTTAACCTCTCTTGTCATCCCACAGGGAGTGCATTGTGGTTTCTTCTTCATTTTTTTCTCTTGCAGTAATACTTGCTTGTTGTCTTCAGCCCACAGGCTTCACTGGCACCTTCCCTCTTGCTAGCAATGCAGCCTTCTGACAGCAAGGGGAATGTGGCAGCTGATAGGTAGCTTCAGGGCAGTGCCTGTCACGCTGTGACAACCCAGTTAAGACAGCCAGGGGCCCAGTGGTCCATTGGCTGCTATAAATTAGAGTTAGGCAGGGAGTTTTTAAATCAAGTAGTGGACAAACTGATGCTGAGTTCAAGACATCCAATAGTTAACCTGTGTGGTGCTGAAACTGATAAGGGAAAGATCTCCCGGTTTGTCCTGGGGAATTGTTGTCCTTTGTTATCATATTGCAGAAGGAAATACTGATGTGAACTGTTGGATATTGAAGAATGTGAAATCTCTGTTAAAAATAAAGTTGGTGGGCGACAGAGAATTTAATCAACTTGGTAGTGTGTCTTCAGTACACTGACCAAGTTGTGATGGTTTTTGGCAGGCGTCATATCAATTCCGTGAAGCAAGGTGGAGACTACTTTCATATACTTCACCAAGAATCACTGGAGAGGAAGAACACGCTGGAAGCAGCCCAGCAGGCTCAAGGCAGCAGATGGAGAACTGAGTTCCAGCCACCCAAATACTCATCTGATGCAGAGGAGTCAGAGGAAGAAATCAACACGTAAGTCAACTCAGAGGGCTTTTGGGGGTCTGAAGGCGGTGGTTTTAAAAAGCGACAATTTCCAGTTTCTGTTATTACTTGGTATTAAGGCAGAATATTACTACTTGTGTGAATTAGAAAGAGAAAGTGCTTAAAATGTGGGTAAGTGAGCAGCTGTAAAATTAGAAAGCATGGAAAAACAAAGCTTGAGGTGCTGTTTAAAAAGGAGGAAGTTTAGCAGGCAGAACTCAGCAGAGATTTCATAGCCAACTCAGAACCAATTCTCTGAGGAGAAGAGGAGGAGGCCTGGTGAGTTTGTGCCGCGCTTTTGTTCCCACAGCGGGATCACAGCATTAAGAATGTAAAAGAATTACATTCAGCAGAATAAGTGGCTTAGCTTGCAGAGTGGCTTTCTCTGCTAGTTCCTAGCAAAGACCTGTTACTTACTACCTTCTTCAGGTTTTCGCTCCATTTGATCATGAGATAGTCTTCAGTCCTTTGGCTCACACTGGTCTTTTCAGTGCACCCCTAATGGCTTTTGTAATGCTGTAGTTGTCTTTCATTTGTCAGCCCTCACTAGGTGATGAGAAGATTAAATACTTGCTCAGCAAGACAGAGTAGCTCTTCTAGAGGTTACACATCTGTGGAGCCCTGTTGCATCAAAAGCTCATCCAACTCTAACAGTCTTTATTCATCAGTTTGCTGTGGCTTTTGTCACTCCCAGGTACCAGCTTCCTCTCATTCACCTTTCTTCCATGAACTGACTCTCAACTTGGAAAACTCAGTCTGCAGAGTCATCTGAGATGCGGTCATGCCCTAGTCATGTAGTGGGACAACAACATATAACTGTTATTAAAAAATAAGAAATAAATTTTTTCCTGTTAGTATGAAACCTGGACCAAACAGCAAACAAGTTGCACAGACGGGCTGAGAGATTCTGCACAGAAAAGTATCATGTTTACTAGAGTAACATTTAATATCCAGCATTCTAAATGGTCACTAACTGAATAGCTGGAAAAGGTGGGAAAGGAAGAGCATTACTCAGAGACGGTGTTATGGAAGGAGAAAAGGTATAGGGCATTAGGCAAAGTATTTTGGATTCTTAGCCTCCAACGTCTGGATCATGTAAAACTTTCTCCTTACTTAAACAGGTCACCTACAGCTGTTGTTATTTAAACGGTATTAGGAAGCACTTTGATCCTAGGTTAATGAAGGCCACATGAACATTTTAGGTAAACAATGGAATTTTAAAAAAAAATTGAATACATAAGAACCTCCCTGAAACCTTTTGTAAACTCCGTGCTTATTCTTCTTTTTGTTCTGTAACTGTTCTGTCTACCCATAACTCAGCTAATCCCCATTTATTGCAGACAAATAATTTATTACAGATATGAAAAATACCATTGCCTTTATTATTGTGACCGTTCAGATTATTGAAGTAATTTGTTTTGTTCTGTAAGGAAATGCTTCTTTCTTCAGCAAGGCTGACCTAAAAACATTCCTCTTTCCATTATGAAGGTGTACTTGCGTAGGTAAAATTATCTTCATTTAGGTACAGCTTCTCCTAGCAGTAAAAAAGCTTTTACTGTATACCAGCCTTGTGGGTGAATGCTGATAAAACCACTTTAATCCTACATCTGCACCAAGACTTTTGCCAGTTGTAAAAACTTATTAAAAAAAAATCTTACAACTAACCTAAAAATCTACACTAGCAAAAGTTCCTAGTGTAAACCTGATATCCTTTAGTATTTTTGATGTGTTGCTTAAAACTAATATTAATCAGGAGTTTAACTTCATTTTTAGAGAAAAGACCTCTAACATCTGCCAGCATTTGTAAGAGGGAAATCATTAGACTTATGATCAGATGTCAAAATTAGGGCGTCTTATGGAGAATTTTCTCAGCTCCAGGATGTGTTGGGTGGGACAGGAGCACACAAAGAAGCACGTGCAAAACAAGAAACGCGTGGCTTTGACAGGGGTGCCTTTACTCATTCAAACTGTCCCGTGTGATTTACACACATGTAGGAACTCTGCCAGCACATGCTAGTTCCAGTTATGTGCTGTTAACCATATCCTTGTCTGCAGTGGTAAACTGTTTATATCTTTATTAGGTGTCTCCTTTTTTAGACAAAACAGTATGTAAGTTTATTCTCTTCTTAATCAGCTGAAGAAGAGAGCCCTGTTGATGTCCGTTTAAATGCAGTGCTGAGGTGCCTATGCCAGTGTTGCGTGTACGATTTACAGTTGCTGCTTTGCTCAGAAAATTTGTATCAATGGAATACTTGGGGCACACATTCCTCAACCCTCATTCGAACTGTTTGCTGGTTTATAGTAAGCAGTAGTAAGCTGACATCCCCAGACTGCTTCAGATCTAGAACGGGAGTATGAGTTCAGAAGTGTTCATTCATCCATCAAGGAAGTCTCCGCTAAAGAAATCTGCATATAGCTTTAAGAGTCGCCCACCACTCCGATCTCAGTTAACCTCCCAGCTATTTTTTTATGGCCAGTATCATTTCAGTTTTATACTAATTTATAAGCCAGCATACGGTAGTTCATGTTATACTTTCTGTGTGGACCTCCTGTCTCCTGTATAGTATTGATATATGAAGGCTGCAATATCTCACTGTGCTTATTAAGCTTGAATCTCCATTGTCTAACCCCGGATGCAGGACGTTACTTACATTTGGGAAAAGCAGCTGTACACGTTTCCTTTTCTTGCTTGGTAGCGTTTTGTGAACACTTGGCACAGGTGTAAACGGCCAAACGGGCGTGTGGCAGTGAAGAAGCAGTGCCCACTGCCTGTAAAGGGCTTGGTTCTCTGTTACGTTGGCTTGGCCAGCACTCAAGACTCTTTTTCATTGGAGAGAATCTTTTCAACTACTTCTTTATTATTTTCTGTGCACACAATGTATTAATCCATGAAAAATTGATCAGAATTTTACAGGCACATTTTGAAACTTTGGCCTCGTGTATATAATCCCAGTGACACCATTGGCATGATACCAGCAGAAAACAAGTGTAGTGAAATGTAAGCAGTACCTCAGCATCTTTTCTCAAACAAATCAGTCACGTTGGTTCATCTGCCTCCAAATTTGATTTCGCATAAATGCTTAATTGCTAATAATAAGTAGTAGTGGAAATATGTAAATACAAATAATACCATATTTCTAATCTATAAAGTACCATAAACATATTAGAAATAAATAATAATTATATATCATTGCAAACATAAATATCAGGTTTGTAATATTAATAAATTATAATAAATGCAGTAATTAATGATTTAGGAATACAGCTAAGTATTTTTTTAATGTAAGGAGGAGAAGAGGGAGCGTGGTGATGTGAACACAAACAGTTTTATTGGCAATGTCTTCATTTCACATACTCCTTTTTTAACCAGTCTTTGTCCTTTCCCACAGTTGCTCTCTAACAGAAGGCAACCACCTGAGGAACTCGGGGAAGAAGAAAAAAACCATGACCTTAAGGTCTTTCACGCCTGTTTATACCAGTGTCTTGATTCCAAACTCCCTTGGAGCTAAAAGGTATATTTGAAGGCAGATTTATGTCCTGCCCTCCCTGGTAGGTGATAAGCAAAATTCACACCAACACAGACCCGTAAGACATGTGCCTAGAGCTGCTGTTCAACTGGTAAACACATATGCTGAGAATTTCAGGAGTCTGTGGTGAAATAGTCCGTCTTTACTAATAGCAACTGTTAAATTCTAACTTTAACTGATTGAACCCTAATGAGTCACTGAAAACTCTGTATGTGCACATGTACACAAACCCATCGTTTACCTTGCTGATCTTGACCTAGCGACTTCTAACAAAGTTGCATGAAATTTGCTTATGTGGTATAGCTTTCAAGATTAGGCCCATTTTAAAGAAGGGCTATCAAAATTAAAAGTTAATTTGCCTAGTTAAAAATAAAAGTAGGGCTATAAAAGAGAGAGGGAGAAGACAGTACATGTACTGCATATGCTTCCATATATTTTGTCTTGGTCGCCAATACACACTGTCTGTTCTTTTCTAAGTTCATTAACCCAATTGCTCACCAAAATGTCTTTATATATTTACATTTTCATGTGGAATAAACTAAAATGCCAAAGACAATCTTAGTTCAGAAAAAGATGGTCCAACTTTTTAAACTCGAACACTGCTTTTTCTTAAATGTGAAACTTAGAAGCTACTGCAGAATCCAAAACCCATAAGGATCCCTACTGTAAAGGAATAAATGCTGGAATCCTCATAGCTATGAAAATACTGAGCATATCACCAAGATAAATCCATTGAAAATTTCACATCCAAAAATAAATGGTTTCTGGATTCAGAGTTATGTATCAACGTTACAAAAACTGAGAGGTGTCTAGAATTCACTGGGACAATGAAAAAAATTGTCTGCCACAGAAATGCTTAGATCTATCTATTTCAGCCAACATGGTGCCAGTTTGACTGTTTGCTGACTCTGCAGTATAACACACTTGTTTCTTCTCTTTGCAGTGAACATCTTTTCCGACAGCTGTGCGCCATACACTGGCTTTTGGAAGCTTTGACTCTTGAATCCAACAGCTCGATGCATTCCATATTAACCTGTTGGAATCCAACGTATGTGTGCAGGGCATCATGGTAGATGGAATGAGGAGTTTGGGATCTTCTGTCCTTTATGTATTGTTGTTTCTCTTCTTTCAAGTAATAGCTATTTTGGTGAAATATTGGTAATTCTGTGCCATGCAACATAAACAAATTTTATATTGACTTTGCCCCCGTGCAGTCAGCAGGGAGTTGTACAGTCAAGGTTTGGGCCTCATGGCACAGCGTGGTCCTCAATTATTGCAAGTTGCAGAACTAGGAGGAAATACTGAGCTATCCCAGCCAAAATGAGTTGTGTTTTCTTTCCTTTTTCTGTTTTGGTTAACAATTGTGCAAATTAAATATGTGTATATTCCCGTAGCCTTCCCTTGGAGTTATCCCAGTGAACTCAACAGAATCCCATATACATTATAATTTCAGAACAAAGCCAGCTATTAAGTGATATTTAGTAGCTGGTTTTATTCTGTCAATTATGTATGACAGTGATGGGTACTTGTAACAAATGCATTGCTTCTGAACTTTTATACTGCTGAAAGAAAATATTAAGTTTCCAACATTTTTAGTCAATATAATCATGTTGACCTAATATGTATTTAAATTATTCATGAGTGTTTGGTAAAACAGTGAACAGTTTCTGCTCTGATTTGCAGGGCAGAGCTCTTCAAAGCTGTTCTGTTTTCTCTGTATATTCTCAGTCAAGACAAACTGTGCCTGTGTATAACAGAGGTGGTAGAGTAGCATTATGTAGAATTAGTCTGATCGATTGGGGGAGAGAGTCAGTCCAGTGTATATTGTGGATGGGTTTTTCACCCCCTTACCTGTGAGGGCCAACCACTAGACTGGGATAAAAGAAGCAGTTTGTCAGTAAGCCTCACAGATACAGGCTGACAGCAAAGTATAGATGCATAAAGCTCTGGATTCATTTCCAGGTTCTGAAGTAGTGCAATCTCTTGTTGTATTCTTCCTTCTGCTCTCTGCTGCTGCCTCTAACCACCACTCACAGAATCACAGAATGGTTTGGGTTGGAAGGGACCTTAAAACCCATTTAGTTCCAATCCACCTGCCGTGGGCAGGGACACCTTCCACCAGACCAGGTTGCTCCCAGCCCCATCCAACCTGACCTGAGCACTGCCAGGGAGGGGGCAGCCACAGCTTCTCTGAGCAACCTGTGCCAGTGCCTCACCACCCTCACAGGGAAGAATTTCTTCCCCATATCTCATCTCAATCTCCCCTCTTTCAGTTTAAAGCCATTACCCTTTGTCCTGTCGCTACACTCCCTGATAAAAAGAGTCCCTCCCCACCTTTCCTGCAGCCCCTTTCAGCACTGAAGGCCACTCTAAGGTCTCCCCAGAGCCTTCTCTTCTCCAGGCTGAACAACCCCAACTCTCTCAGCCTGGCTTCATAGGAGAGGCGCTCCAGCCCCACTGGATCATCTTCAGGGCCCTCCTTTGGACCTGCTTTAACAGGTCCATGTGTTCCCTACACTGGTGTCCCCAGAGCTGGATGCAGCCCTGCAGGTGGGGTCTCAGCAGAGCAGAGTAGAGGGGGAGAATCCCCTCCCTCGACCTGCTGTCCACGCTGCTCTGGGTGCAGCCCAAGACACTTTCTGGGCTGCGGGTGCACGTTGCCGGGTCACATTGAGCTTCTCGTCTGCCAACACCCCCAAGTCCTTCTCCGCAGGGCTGCTCCGAATCCATTCCTCGCCCAGCCTCTGTCTGTGCTTGGGATTGCCCCGACCCAGGGGCAGGACCTTGTGCTTGCCCTTGTGGAACTCCATGAGGTTTGCACAGCCCCACCTCTCCAGCCTGTCCAGGTCCCTCTGGATGGCCTCCCTTCCCTCCAGCGTGTCAACCACACCACTCAGCTTGGTGTCGTCAGCAAACTCACTGAGGGTGCACTCAATCCCGCTGTCCGTGTTGCCAACAAAGATGATGGTAGTGCCGGTCCCAGTACTGACCCCTGACAAATGCCTCTCGTCACTGGTCTCCGCTTGGACATCGAGCCGTTGATTGCAACTTCTGAGTGCAACCGTTCAGCCAATTCCTTATCCACTAAGTGGTCCATGTGTCAAATACACGTCCCTCCAATTTAGAGTGACAGTGTGAATGTTTTGCACAAGTCCAGGTAGATGACATTGGTTGGTAGATGATTCTTCTCCCTCAATGTCATTTGAACTGATCTGCATACACATGTACTTCATTACACAAGAGCCATGAAAAATTAGGCTTAAATTTAGATCATATAGTCTCTGTCTGCACAAAAGATTTTTTTTTTTTTTAAGTGTGGTTAAGGAAGCAAGCTTAGAACACTGATCTTCTCTGTAAAGCCTTTGACTGATTAGGTAGGGACTGAATGATAAATGAGACTACCTCAGCAGTGACCTCTCGTTATACTGCAGCTTCCACACTTACCTTTGTCAACATGATGTAACATTTAAACTTTTGGACCAGCATAGGTCTTCTTTTAGCCAATACCATGGAAAAATCAAACTTGTGTGAACCTGCTGTCATTTCTACCCCTGAAAGCTTGCTACCCTGTACAAAATTCTTCAGTACTTGCACAGAGGAAGTTGCGAGCATGATCTGTCCCAGTGCATGCGTGACAGTTTGTAGAATGACTGTGCTGCTTTAGGTTCTTCTTCAGTTGTGACTATAACTTACCCGTGGCTTATACACCTGGCGTTCTTTCCATTTCTTAGCAGCAAAGATGTACATCATGGTAGCAGTCAGCCACCATTTAATCTCCATTTACTGCATTTCTTAAAAGAACTTATAATAAAAGCAAGACTCTCAATTGAAAACTAATTAAATTGTTTTCACTTAGGGACCCTGGTGGCTGTAAAAAAACAGTAAAAGAAATTGAAGAGGAAAAGTTAACAACATATATGTGGGAGCTCTTTATCACAGACACAAAGGTAACTTCATTGTTAATTTCTTCCTTGGGACCCAATCCAACTTTTCAAGCATTTGTTTTGTTACTTAATTGAACACGATATTACAGTTTATGCTCTGGATCTTGTGACTGCAGAGTACTTATCTCTCTAGGTTTTGGAGAATAATAATTTGATACTAGGTAATAGGAAGAGCAGTATGTAGCTGATGGAAACAGTGGTTTGGTCTTAGCGATAAGTACTGATGTGGGAAGAATTCAGTGTTCGATTAAAACGTAACTAGCCTCTTGTTTGCATTTGTCTCCTTTTCTATGACCCGGAGTTATGTAGCAGCTCTTGTTTACACAAACGGTCTTTTTCAGTCAAATTGGGATTTCAGGCTTGTATCCTGGCGGCCTTATTGTAGTAGGTTCTAGTCGTTATTTGTTTGGTTGCCTTTTTACACAAAATTTAAAGCTGAATTCAGAAACAAATTCCAAATGTTGAGGCCTTTCAAGAAAGCAGGATTCGCTTGCCATGTTCAAAGAAAAGCCAAGGAAGGAGAAAACAAGTGATTCAGATCAAAGCCTTTTAAAAGAAAAATTAAGTTAATACCTGAGAAGAAATTAAACACTAGAAAATTATCTGTAACACTTGGCAACTGTTTTACTATCTTTCTGAAACTACAGAAGGACTTTTCTTTTTGAAACTGCTGAAGTGTGTGGAGGAAAATGAATGGGGAATGAGTAATGCTTAGGTGTATAATTAGGAGAACTCACTAAAGAACCAGTAGGTTTCTCACTCTGTAGCACATCTTACATTTTGATCTTCAGCAGTTTGCTTAAGCTTTTCGTTCCTTGCTTTGCCCCCTATAAGGCTAAATTAAACACATTTTGTGAAGTGCTTTTAGAACCCCAGGTGAAGCACTCTTAGAAATATGAGCTGTTGTTACATGTGGGCTATTTGCTCTTGTTATTTGTCAACACCTGGAGCTTGTACCCTCGTGACATAAAAATTAAAATGATTCAATAGAAGATTGTGATTTCTGTTGGGGAATAAGCAGCCAAAGTTGTGAAACTTTTAAAAGACAAAGATTGTGGTTTTATGCAAATATTCTTCCTGCTGTTAGCAAACATAAATAACAGTTGTTTCTAAATATGAGGCTCTCTGATTTTTCCATACAGTCTTACCAGTTCTCTAAAAATCAGGTCCAAATGAACATGAGCAGAAGAAACCAAAGTGCATGTCAGTCTTGAGGTGTCTTTTAACATTTACATTGCTGAGACTCTTATTTTTTTCCTCCCTGAATTAATGATAATTTCCTTTCTGTCATTTACGGTAATACTACTGGAAGACTGCTTTTCATATTTGATAATGAAACTCCTAGTGGAAATACTGGGTTCCTTCAGGGGCACTTGCTTTATAATACACATTGTTCTGATTATCAAGCCTGCAGAATTCAGTCTGCTTTCAGACTTTGGTTTTGGATTCCTGACACACGAAATTCATTTGCCAGGTTATTGGGTGTTGGGAGGAGACCTGAACATTTATCAAACCACTTTGACCTATTCTTCCCTGTACACAAGAAGGTTGCTCTATTACCAACCCTCTCTGCAGCTGCAGTGTTACTCATTTAGAAATTTCTTAATCTGTTGGCATTAATGCTATAGCAGAGGAGTACTGAAGAAAGATAACAAAATGAAGGTGGTCCTACCCAAGAAATCACTAGCTTGTCTGAAGTCATTAGAGGAAAATCTATGAGGTTATAGGAGGACCAGAAGGATCTAATACTGGAATTAGTTACAGAAATATGATTTTTTTTTTTGTTGTCAAATTGCTACAAAAAAACCCTCCTTTCTATTCTTTTTTTCTTCTACGTACAGAAATGCACCTGGAAGGCACAATGTAGTCCACTTAGCAGGAAGATAAACAAGACGTCTACTCCAGGTAGCTCTCAGCTTAGCTGTCGGTCATCTCCCTATGGTCAAACCCCTCGTGGTGGCGAAACTTCCACTGTACTTTGCTCTGAAGATAACGTCAAGGTCAATGTAGCTTCATCTGATGTCATGAGTGAGTCAGCACAAGCTAAAGAACAACCATCTCTCTTCCGCTGTACGTTACTTTTCTTGACTGCCAAGATCAAATGGATTTCCTTTCGGTGTCACTGGGGAGAACCTACACACAGACACTGCTGGATGTACCAGTATATTTCTTTTTAGGCATATGGAACTTGTCATACAAGTCTTTCTGTGCCCTCCCTATTAGAAAATTGGTTTAAAGACAGTATAATCACATGTGAATATTAAGTAAGAGTTTTAATTAATATTCAGTTACAGCGGTTGTACAATCAGGCTGTCATCCACATCTGTAAGGTCCAACAGGTGGTGAAAACAGTGAAACTGTTCTCTGCCATAACCCACTGATCCACTGAGCATGTATCTAACTTAGGGGGTTCTGTTTCACTTCGGGGTTTCTTACTCTGTGTTCCTCCTACTCATCCATCAGTGTTTACCTGTGCTTGAGAGGCCTGGCAGAATGGTTTACCTGTTAGCTCTGCAATGTGTGCAGGGCAAAGTAAGTCTTTTCCCTTCCTTCTAACTAAAGCTGTACCAGAAAAGCACATTAGTATTTAGTACTGCTAATTACCTTTTAGTTGATATTTATATTATCATTATTAGGCTGATATTGTGCTCTAAATTACCACTCAGGAAGGAGCTCTTGGAGTTATTTGGGATAGTTCTGTGAATGTTCAGTAGCTATCAAAAAGTCAAGAGGAACCCCAAGACTGAAGTGGAAGACAAAGCAGAAAACATGTTATGCAAAAATACAAATGTTTTGTATGTGCTTCTTCAGTTCCAGTCCTTCCAGTTCAGATAGGCTGGTATCACAAGTAGTAAAGTTTGATGGAAGAAAAGTGGTGAGGTTTGTTAGACATACAGAATAGCTTCCAGCTGAGAAGCAATTAAATAGACTAGGGCTTTTCAGTGCAGAAAAGAAATGGCTGAATACAAGTTTATGACTGATCTCTGTAACATCATGAAGTACATGGAAAAAAGTGATTGGAGAGTGGTTATTCAGAAGTTCCCTCGACACCAGATTTGTGGCACACCAAATTAAATTATCTGGCAGAAAATTTAAAGCAATGGGAAGTGTTTTCATGTGATACATGATTAAACTTAGGAATTCATTGCTGCAATATATTGCTGGAAGTATATTTAAGTCCAAAAGCAATTTAAGTGAATAGAAGAAAAACGATTAATTGCTCTTCAGTGTAAAGAAATGGACATATCCTCTGGGTTTGAAAGCCGTTTAGGTTCAGACTGTCAGAAGCTGGGTGGCTATGTCAGGAAGCTTGCACTAATCATTTACTACCTGCTGTCCATGGCACGGAGCACAGATGAACGGCCTTCCTATGACATGAATGGGAGTAGTGGAGAATTCAAAGCTCTAATTTCAAGCAATTTGTTTACAGACGTGGGTGAACAATTGGTTTGTGTGCGAGATGAGATTTGAAAATAATCTTGAGAGCTGTAACAGCTGGGAGCCTCCGTTTGGTGTGCAACATAAATATCTTGCAGTACGTGTGATGGATGGGAAGGATGTTTGGTGTATCCTTTGGAACAACATCTGTCACGTGGTTGCTTGTGATTTCAGGGGACTGGCCCGAGTTACTAGTCTGGCCCTCTCAAGGGTTATGTTCCTAGCTCTAAAAAATATGGGAAGTTAGTTTCTGCAGGGCAGCTCTGTAGCAAAGGTTGGATTCTGTAATGAATTTTGAAGCTGCTAGAATCATGTTTAATCCCGGATTCTGATTATAGGATGCTTCATGGACAAATCAGAAATGGATTACAAGTACAGCTGCCCTGTAGCCTTTTACTCCAAATTCACAAAGCTTCATCTAATTCATACAGACGTAATTTTGAGAGCACACACAGCCCTAACCCACACGTACGCATATATCTATTTCAGAAGTGGAAAAGAGATTCTGTAGTAGGCAGCTAATCAGTAGATACAGCTGAGTGCGACTCTTACCGATTTCTTCAAGGAAAGAATTCATAGCTCAATATAAAGCCTTTTGTCCAACTCTAATTTAGATGCTGCTGTTTGGGGACTGCTGCTGTAGAATGTCTGCTTATACAAATTTGATTTTTCAGTGCTGTTGGCTGAATGAGGACCTGTACTAGTCTGAAAGTTTAAATGTTACATCATGTTGACGAAGGTAAATGCGGAAGCTGCAGTCCTTGTAGCTGTGGTATAATGAGAGGTCACTGCTGAGGTAGTCTCATTTATCATTCAGTCCTCACCTAATCAGTCAAAGGTTTTACAAAGCAGATTAATCTTCTAAGCTTGCTTCCCTCACCACATTTAAAAAAAAAATATATCTCTTTTGTTTAGACAGAGACTACATGATCTAAGTGTACTAAATGTAAGCCAAATTTTTCATGGTTACTGTGTAATGAAGAATGAGTGCAGATCACTTTAAATGGACGTATATTTTCTTCACACTGAAAAGTAAAATGTGAGACTGTATCTGAGATATTAAACACTAACTGGATTTTATCCCCAAAGCTTTCTGGCCAGTAGTTTAGCTTTAAATTCTCAGTCAAAAATTTATTTTTAGAAGAGGATGTATAAATATTTATGCAAAGGATCTTAATTATAAAACTCATACCTGAATTTGGGACTTTTCTTTGGGATTGATAAATGTCTTCTCAATTGATTTATCATTGCTAGATCCCTGCAAAACAGATAAATATTAGTACCCCATTTCACAGATGATTAACTAAGGCATAGTAATCAACGTCAGGTGAAATTACTACATTCTTCTTTGCTTTCTTCTCTTTTCTAAATAATGTCTGAATAGCTTACAGCTATGGAGGTTAATATTTCAAAAATATTATGAATATGGACAAGTTTGGGTATTTGTTTTCTCAGTTTCTCCAGATGGAGAATTGGAACAGGTTCTAATGCTACAAAATGGAGGGCAGAGAGGTATTACGCTCTCTGTTTCTGTTGACCAGCCAAAAAGAGGAGCTGTGTCTTTGTGGTATTAGCCCCGATTTGCTTCCTGTCACCTCCCTCCAAAATCTGCCAACAGGACTGCTTTCAGGACTGGCTTTAGACAGCTCATCTTGGAGAAAACATCAAGTGCAGCCACTGCTTAGTACAGCCCTCTTCCCCCAAAGCACCATTATCTGCAGAGCAGATGGGTTTCAGATCTCCAGCTATTCAGTCTGCCCAAGTGGTAGCCATAAATAGAAAGCACTGGGTTCTTCTAAGAAGGGTTCTGACACTGCATGCCAAGAACAGATGAGATTTGTATCCAGCCTTAGCTCCGTTTGAGCAGAGGCTCCCTGCCCGTATCGATGCCAGGTTCCAGATACCCTGTGGGGCTCAGCCTTTGTATTCAAACTGCTCCTCAGCTCTGGAGCTCTGGAAGGTCCAAGTGGCGTAGCCAGCATCTTACAGGCTTATGCTTTGAGACTAGTAAGGGTCACAGTGGAGCCTTCATTAGAACCAGTCAGTGCTAGAACTTGGGAGTTTCTGACTGGGACCTTGGCACTCTTGAAGCTCACCTGGCCACAGCTAGTAAAGGATCTTCGTTATAAGCATGGTTCTTAAAATTTTAGCCCATTAGCTGGTGCTCAGCGACTTGTTCCATCCGAGTCTTACACTTATAAATTCACAGTATAATATTCAAATCTGTACTTTTAATAAGTAGAAATAGTTTGTGCTGCTATTTAATGTAGTCAACATTCAGCAGTCATTTTCTATTACACTGTACGCGGCGCTTCACAGAAATGTATGAAAAGGACCTTTTGAATTTGGGGACTACAACTGCAAGGTGTTGAGTGCTCAGTAAAATGTCACTTATTACCATGTAGGACATATTGAGCACCTCAGAGGATGACTTAGAATTTGACAGCTAACACTCAGATTTTAATAACAAGTGTGACAGTTGTTCTGCTGCATGAGTGATTGGAGGGAATAATGCAGAGAAGCTGGCCGTCTCGGTATCTCTCCAGGGGTTTGGCATCAAAGTGGGAATGAAACAGCAGTGGGAAGGAAAACAAAGATGTCAATCTGAAGGAAAACAGTGAGGTAAATTGGCTTTCCAGGTATTCAAGGGAGAGGAGACTATAAGCATTCACATCGCAGTGGAAGGCAGAAAGAGAGTAAAGAGTGTTATTAGTGAGAGAGATCTGCTCAAAGGCGGATAATCTGGAAACTATAGCCAATGAAGGGCTACTTGAGGGCATGTCTTAAGTTTTAGTGTATGCTGATAAGGAGACACAGAGAAGTAATTAGATAGCTGTTGATGTTAAATGTATTAAATTCCATATTTATGAAGAATGGCAAAGTGATATGGTAGACTTAAAAATTCTGAAGACTTGACAGTTATGCCAGTAGAATGCTAACAGCAGAGTGCAGGAGCTGAAAATAGACTTTCTGTGTAGTTTGTTCAGATCTGGTTTTCTAATACGCTATTTTTATGAGCATCTAATGTAAAATATATTTCATATCTTCTATTTGATGGGTTTTTTCCCACAGCTGAAAGAACAGAGCTTATATTTTCAAAAATGATTAATGATGAATTGAGTGCATTTGTATTTGTGTACCTTCTTGAAACCTCTTTTAAAAGCTGCTTTATTTGAAGAAACTTTCATTTTTAGAAATACTAAATAGCAGGTTTCTTTAGAATGTCTCACTCAGGCCAGCGTATATGGCATTCTCTCTGCAGGGAAGAGGGGAATGCACTATTCAGTTGGCATGTTTTTACAGAATTTTTTTTACCAGCCCTACAGGAAGTCACCCAGATAACACATGAAGTGGTGTCAAAAGATGTCCATAAAAAACAAGATACGGTTAAGAAGACTGGACTGCAACGGTACGTTACTTGGTGGGTTTCTGAATGACTAGAAGCAACTTACCAGGACAGAGCTGATGCGCTTTTTTTTTTTTCTCTCTTTCTTTCTTTCTTCACCCCCCCACCCCGCCCAACTTCATCCAGCATTCAGTCAATTCACATTGTGTTTACATTTGTTGGCATGGGTGACAGAATAGCCCATTTTACTGCTGTGCAAGCAGTATGTATTTTCTGGAAAATACCCCATGAATCTTTCCTTTGCAGACAGAAGAGATCTCATGCTCCAGCAGCTTTGTCGAAAAAGTGATGTTCTGTCTTAGTCATGTGGAATTGTTTCAGTTTCTAGCATTGCATTTTTCAGTAGTCTCTCTGTAACATTTCCAGCTAAGCCTATGCTAGATGTGTTCCCTCATTATTCAGTTCTACGGTGGTTTCCCCAGCTATAAGATCAACATGACAGACCATACCTACAACTAGGCTTTGCTAAAGCATTTTTGCCCTTGAGTTGAGGTCAAGAGATAAATTTTGTACCTGGATAGCTCCAGCAAGTCTGTAATATTAAGAATATTTTATCAGCACCTGTAGAATTTTTCACGTTCTGGAGAAGGCATACTGTCCACTGTTTTAAACCGTGTTGTCTCTTACAGTGTGTTGCCAGTGGCTCAGAAGAACTCCAGAGTAAACGTGCCATTCATTAAGGACCACGAGGGTACGATGGCAGGGAAGCGGAGGCCCAGGAGGCAGGGGTAAGGGTACAAACCTGGTTTTGAAGCACATTATATGCAGTAAACTCAGCTCTATGTGTGAAAAGCTTTGGGCATGCAAATGTCAGAGACCATTTTATTACATGAGACCAGAGCAGGCCAGTGCAACCTCGCAGCACGTGCAGTACCTTTCAGTGCAATGCAAAGGCATTTCCCTGGCAGGATGTGACTGGAATGACAGTAAAAATCCAAATTTAATATAATTCATATTTTTTATTAATCAAATTATTTCATAGATTTGATGACTTTAAAAAAACACTGTAAATTATATTAAATTTGGATTTTTACTGAAAATAAGATCTCAAAACTTACATGGGCTCACATCACTCTGCTCTGAGCAACAGAGGTACTTACCACAAAATGGTTACCACGAGATGTTAATACCAGTTTGCTGTGTTGTTTTAGTCACAGCTGCCACATCAGTTCTTTCATTAAAAGCAAATCTAACTTGGGTGCCGAGATGAGGCAGAAGTTCACAGCAGTCCGTGAAGAAGCAGCTGCTTGTTTACATGATACCCTCGTGGGCCTTGAGAGGTAGGACTGTTTTCTGTGTATTCTTAAAACACTACAGACCTTGCATCTGACCAGATTTAGTACTTGTCTTCAGGGCTTTTAAAGATGCACTTACATGGACTGACATTAAAATAAGAATATAGGGGTGATGATAGAAAGTTTTATGACTGTCTGTGTACAGAATTATTATTACAGGTTAAATATTTACAGCAGTGTTTTGGGATATTTTTGAATGACTTTTCTGGAAATAGTTTTGCTAATAAACATTCAATACATTTACTTTGGACACCGTAGTCCTTTTCACCCAAAGACAGAATAATAAATTCAGTCCACGTACAATCTGTATGGCTGTCTTGTGTTTTCAGATCACTGTGGTGTTTTTCAACATTACTTGGGCTTTTCCCATAGTAACAGTTGCAATGTCCTCTCTCAAGGCCTTTTCCCAGATCAGTGACATTTCTGCCTTGTTGACCAGCCAAAGCCTGGCATCCTTTTCTTTTCACCGGGAAACATTCGTCTGTGATGTTTGTGGAAATTCTTTTGTCTCAGTAAGCATTAGACATGAGATCCTTCTCTACATTGCTGTTCTGAAGGCTGTTATAGGCACAGTTTTCTTTCCCCCTGTCACTTCCTCCTTCTTCCCATTCTTCTGTTCCATTTTGTACTTAGATTTTTTGTCTCCAGAGCTTTCCTTATCTGGAGCTGAGTCCTTGTTTTCTCCCCTGAGCAGTTGCTGTGACTGCTTAAGGAACTAAGCATTCCAGCATCCTGCAGTATGGAAGAACAACTCAGGTGGAAACTTAGTATTTGCAGCTATTTTGCCATTCTCCATAGAGCCACACAAGCATGGAGGTGATTACAGCTCCAAGTGATACAGCCACTTGATCAGCATTTGGAGATGAAAACTCAGTTTGGCAGGATATAGTATAAGTAATGTATTGGAAAGAAAAGCACCTGTTTATTTTTGTTACAACACAGTAGTGATTTCTGTACAAATGCATACATGAGCTCAATCTCTGGGTCAAAAATCTAGCTGAAGTCATTCTGTTCCACCTCTTTTCTGTTGTATTTTAAATAACATTTTACCCTAAATCACTGTACAGTATTTGCTTTAGTTTTAAGTAGTGGATACCTGATAGAAAGTGGAGCTTGAATTTCGATTTAAATGTTTTAATTCTGAAGTTTCTTACCGACAGCCTAGAGTTGATATAAAATGTAAATACTTTTTAGTGTTTGTAGAAATATGAATGTATACAGAACACTGCAAAAGTAAAAATTGTTATTGGTGTCCACAGACTGAACGTACAATACATTCTTCACATTCATTGTTTTCTGCCTTCCTTAGTATCTTCCCAGTTAACTATGCAGAAGTATGCTAATGTTTAAAACACAGCTTTAACTTTTAAGGGTTTTTTATAGGAGGCAGGAAGAGCGATGTCAAAAATACCAGGCTTTGAAACAATTGAAGTATTTCAGAAGAGACATGGAAAGAATGAGACAGCTGGGCATGACAGCCGAAAGAGAACATGAAGATCGACTAAATTGGTAAGGAGGCACAGAAACCTTTAGTTCAAATGAGATGCTCAGGGTCCCAGAGTTCTGTCTTCAGTACAAAAAGCTTTTTTTCTTTTCTTTTTTTCTCTGCAAAGCAAAGTATCGCTAGAAACCATTGAATTGGCTGCTGGAAATGCAGCCTTCTCAAACTGGTAGCAACAGAAATACAGATATGATCTCTAGGAGCAGATCTCAGCCTAGTCAGCAAATAGGTTAATTGGAAACAGCAACAAAGGGGATAACGAAGAGCTCCTTTCCAGTGGTATCAGGCAAAAAGCACTCAGTCCTTGCATTTGCACACCCTCCCCAGCATGCAGCTTTATAGGAGACTTCTTCCACCAGGAGGCAGGTAAAACACACCGTACCCCAAAGATGAGAGATACTGCATAAATGTACATGGGTTAAATTCACAACTTCTTACTAAACTGAACGTTCACAGTACTAAAACTGATTGCAAAGCAGACTTTGACTCTAGCTGTCCATCCATGTTAAAAAGAAAAATACTTCCCTGCCAGTGTTTGAGCTGCACATGGATAATAGTGCAACACTTACAAGGGCAAGTAGGGTAACCACCTAAATGCTTCCCAGTACAGCAATCCTGCAGGTTACTAGTGGTTTTTGTTGGAAAGGACATTAGCTATATCCAGCGATCAGCTTCCAGATACGCATTAGAAATAGCCTGCCAGAATACCCCAGCATGTTCCTTACTGCCCTGTCCATGAGAACTCCTTGGACATGGGATTACAGAGTATGCAAGCTGCAAGGAATGATGGGTTTTTTCAGCCTGCCCTCTTATGCTCTCCTGGCTACTAAGCTGCCTTTCCTTCATAATTTGAGATAACAAAAAGTCTATGTCTAATCTCAGGTCCAAAATGGAGGTGGCCTAGGACACATTAGGAACATATCAGTCGTGCATTAATGAATAAACCTAGTCTTAGTCTATCTAGCAGAACTCTGGTTTAATTGTCAAACACATATGCTCCAGCTGTCCCCCAAATTTAAGATCTGGCACGTAAATAAGCCTTGAAACTGGAGCTGATGTGGTTTTGCTTTTATAGTTGTAGTTCTGCTAGAAGAAGCCTTAATTTGGACAAAGCTCCATGAGTAGCAAGTAGACTATACCAATATGGCTTTTCACTTTTCCCACTGTGCAGGAGTAGTGCTCTAAGTCTGCTGTGCCTTCCTATGAAAATCGTGCTTCCATGGGGTAGGCTGTCCTGCTTTGATTATGCCAGCACGGTCAGACGGGTAGAGCTTCCTATGGCAAGCCTGTTCTGCAAAGCGCTATCCAGGAGGGGTATGAAGAGTGAAATCTCTGACGCGGCTGGTCAGCCCCCCTTGTGGAGACACAAGTCATGACAGAGAAATTGCTTTCACCACACCACTTGTTTCATTTACAATAGGGCTGGTTTTTTCCCATACTCCTGCGAACGCTGCCTTGCCAAGAAAGCTGAATCACAGTAGAACACTTCACCAGTATGTGCTGTCGCTCTAGTTGTCTCATCTCTCTCATGAAGTGAGAAACAAAAATAATATAAAATATGAACAGTGTGATGTGAGTACACTAAACATAGCTTCCTTTCTCAAATAAAGTATGTTAATGCGTGGATGGGTTATAAAAGGCATGTGTGTGACACAGTTAGGCCTGTGCCCTGGTGAGGCCACGTCTGGAGCGTTGTGTCCAGTTCTGGGACCCCCAGTTCAAGAGGGACAGAGGACTACTCGAAAGAGTCCAGCGGAGGGCTACTAAGATGATGAGGGGGCTGGAGCATCTCCCCTAGGAGGAAAGGCTGAGACCTGGGGCTCTTTAGCCTGGAGAAGAGAAGGCTGAGAGGGAACCTTATCAATGCTTATAAATATCTAAAGGGTGGGTGTCAAGGGGATGGGGCCAGGCTCTTCTCAGTGGTGCCCAGCGACAGGACAAGGGGCAACGGGTACAACCTGGAGCATAGGAAGTTCTGCCTGAACATGAGCAAGAACTTGGTTTATGTTAAGGGTGGCCGAGCACTGGAACAGGCTGCCCAGGGAGGTTGTGGAGTCTCCTTCCCTGGAGACATTCAAAACCCATCTGGATGCGATCCTGTGCGACCTGCTCTGGGTGAACCCGCTTTAGCAGGGGTCTGGACTAGATGATCTCCAGAGGTCCCTTCTAACCCCGACCGTTCTGTGACTCTGTAATTACAGTAACCCAGGTAATCTAGCCCGTGATAAGGAGTTGGATACACAGCCATACCCATACCAGCAGTGTACTACCGAGTGTAGAACTGGCCCTAGTGAAGACAAGAACCTACTTGTTTCCTTTTTTACTGGTTTCAGGAGGAACTTCCTCACACCTCTCCTGCTGTACCAGTAGCATGTATCCTAAAACAGAGGGAGGCAGTGCTTTCTGCTGATGTATTGCTAAATCCTCAGCCTTTGCAATGAAAGCCGCAGCACACCCCAGTCATGCGCAGTCTAGAAGGGTTTGGGACATCAGTCTCCAGGACTGTCAAAGCAGCGCTGCAGAATTTATACAGAACATTAAAAAAAAAAAAAAAGCACTCTTTTCACAAGAGTTTTATTTTTATTGTAAAGTGTAATTCTTCTGAATCTCTACGTTCAGAATGAAATGGTAAAGACTGCAAGTTACAGTGCGCTTACATCAGTGAAATTTATATCAGCACATAGAGGAGAATGATGATAGCACAGGGAAAAGGGATGGTAAAGAGAATCAGAAAGTGTGTCAGATCAGGCACTGATTGCACTGGAAAATCCGTAGAGGCTAAACAAAATAAATAGAGAAAAGATGAAGAGGACAAATCTGTAGCAAAATGGAAACATTTGTTAGCGTTTTATTGTTTCCTTTCATACCCAAGTTTGTCATCCAAAATTTAAATGAACAATGAAGAAGCATCTATTTCAATGCCCTGTAAAGGGAGTTGGTGCACAAGTCCAATAAAGTAAAGCTCTTTCGCATTATTCACTCAGAATTACGCTGAGTATTGCGTTCCCCAAAGAAGCATTTTTTTCTCTGGAAATTATGGAGGTGGTGAAGCGGCAGCAATGCCAGGCAAATTCAGAGTTATTAATCAGATATGCAGTTGTTCCCGTGGCTTCTCTTTTATTGCTATTCTTTCTGCTAAAGGTTTCCTGTATTGCTTGCCAGACTCCCAGAGTCTGTGAAGAGTGACCATTATGTACAGAAAATCCTAAAGAAACTGGAAAAATATGGCGAGACTCCCGACTTGAAAATTCACCCAGACACCTTTCTTAAGGTTCTGGCTGATCTACAGGTGTGGGAGCTGTGTTCTCCAGTAATTGCTGCCGCTGTGGAGGTGAGATGAGTCCAGTTCTTGATTCTCCGTGTGATAAGGGTGGGGAGACCAGGCACCTATGGGTGAAACTCATGCAGTGGAAAGTTACCAGAGGAAATCATTTAGGATCTTGCTAAATGAAGAAGCTACTATTCACCTTTTACAAGGCACTGTGAACCCTCAGAAGAAAGACGTTGTGACAAGTATTGGGTTATTAATCCGTATCACTTTGTCACTGTCGATTTATTTATCGCCACGGTGAAAGCGACGTCTGTCGTAAAGTGTTAGGACACTTGTGCCCTGAAGAGAAACATTAAGTTGTGCCCTGAAAAGGCCTCTCATTCCCAGTAGTTACATCTATGAGCTATTCAAGTAATGTATTATGTTACTGATCCAGGAGCTCTGCAGATATCTTTGTTTTGCTTCAGCAGCATTAAAAGAACAATCTGCTTCTGAGTATCTTAAGTGGGCTCAACTCTTCTGGTTCTAGAAAAAAAATGGCAGAAAAGGAAGGACACAAGAAAGGGAAGAGTATACATTTAGAATATATGCCACTGTGTAGGCTAACCAGGTAACTAATTTACAAAAAATGGCAATGGTGCCACCTTGTGTTTTTTGTTCTCATCACAGTTATTTCCCCTAATCTACAAGACCAATCGAAATCTCGAAGAGGGCAGCAGGTTACTGTGCGTCTTATATATATTGAGTGTTATCATGCCTTAAAAAGGCAAAAGTTTGGCACCCAACGTGTCAAGATCAGACTACCTATATTTTCTTGATGTCTTATAAAAATAGCCATTTTGTCTTGTGCCCCAGTTTGCACAGTCACTAACCAGAGAGGCAGCCTTGCCTTAATATTCAGTATATACGTCTCTGTGGCTTGCGGTTTTAGATCTCTTTCTTTGCTGTTTCCATTCTGTTCCCTTTGCATTTTGATCCCTCATATTAGTGCAACAGTAACAGAGAAAAACATGTGAGCATAGCTGAGTGTCCTATCTATTTATTCATACATCTTTCAAAAATAGCCAGAGAGAAAGGAGGACCCTGGTGCTCCTTCTGACTGGAACAGATGAAGGAAACGGTCACATTTTAGGAGCAAGAAGCATCACTGAATGTGACCTGGCTGATACTGATGGAGATTCCAGATGAAGTTCTTATTTAACTTAAGGTTGCTTTAATGTGTGTGCTGCAATGGTAGGTAGAAGATTGCTGCAAGTTTAAAACACAAAGACTTGACTTGGAAGGATTCAGGATACAAATTGCAATAAAGATTGTAGAGTTATGCTTTTAATTCATTTTAGGGCATATCCAGCTGTTCTGAAAGCTGCATTGAAAGTGTTTTGGTGATATAAAGCCCTACACTGACTGTTTGCAGATGCCATTACATTTGTTCTGTTGTCACAATGGTCAAATTTTCCCACATGTTCTCTCTCTCTCTCACACACATAAATCAAAAGCTCAGGAAAGAACCTTTTTCTGTTTCAGTTTGTACGTGAAAGTATTGTGCAGATGCCAGAAGAGGATTTCAGCGCGTGGTTTCAGACAAGAGTATCTCCCCTCAGCGCACAGTCCTCCACCTTTTAATCGAACGGCCAGATAAGATGGTTTCCCAGCTACAACTGTCTTCAAGCACAGAAGTACTGCCTGTTGAGATCTGCCTCAAGGAAGACTAGGGAAGGGGAGTTAACTTCAGGAAGTCCCACTGATCACTCTTGCACAACTGAAATTTCTCCCTCTGCAGTGCTCTGCTGGCTGTAGTCAGCCATAGAAAATAAAACCTAAATACTGTTGCTCCTTCCTGTCTGATGTCTTGGACACGCCGTCAAATTTCAATCTCATGTAACCATGTAGGGTGAAGATTAAGTTTCTCATCACAGGTCAGGTCATTTCTTCAGACATTCGTCTAACAGTACGTACAGTGTGACGAGCATCTACTCAGTACGGACATACTGATTTCCGTATCTAAATATAGCGTTGGCTCTGTTTGCTCTTCATTTTAGCTCTCACTTACAAAAAAATGTCCCAAGCACAAGGCAGTTGTAAGCTTTAAGACAATTCATTTTTTGCATTAATTCTTTTTTGTAATTCAGATGTTTAATTTTTGCATTGAGTTTATTCTGTAGCTATTCTGTGATTATGCTTAATTCTTGCCTTATTAAAATCAGTATTGAAAAACCAAGCATCCTTAGATTTCCCAGGTTTTCACCTGAAGATCTGTTTTCCCCTGATTACTTTAGCATGTGTTTGCCATTACTCTGCTGGGTAAGACAGTAGAATGGCACCCCTGAACTCCCAGACAGTGGTAAATACATGACCCTTGTGAACCTGTCTGGGCTTAACCATGTATTTCGTGGGCCATGGAATCAGTGACCTTCTAAGCTGATGATCTTATGAGCTGCTTACCTGCCTGTCAAAGCTTCCAGGGGACCCACTGGGGAGAAATGCTTTCGATCCTTCGGATGCAATAAGAGGAAACAATGCCAGCTTAGGGTCCAGGTGAGTACAGTGACCACTCACGTGTAATATGTTATTGATGAGTAGCCTTATTTTGTCCCCTCCTCATTAGCAAGAGATAAATGTTTTTCAAGGAAAAGAGCCAAGAAGACAGGTTTCTCTGACTTACAGCCATCGGAGAAAAGCTCTTAAAGTTCTGTTGTGCTCCCACTTCTCTCATTCAAGTTTCATTGTCAGTGCTGTTGTGTTACCCTGTGGTAAACAAAAAAGAAATCTTAATTTAGCAGCTTGGGAGCTCCTGGTTGAACTGTGGTTACACAAGGCAAAACCTTCTTGGTCCTTCCTCGCTATGTGGAACTACAGATACAAAGTTATGGTTTTACTTACATACAAGAAATGGAAACCAAGGGGCTCGTCCTCAGCTGGAGTACAAGAGCCATGCTGCCAAAATCAAAACTTTATACTACCCAAGCACGTGACCTCATGTGTTTGCCTGCATGTAAGATGAGGTGATTGTCCCAAATGTAATTAGCTAATGTCTGAGCAGCTCTTTTGAGCTCCCAAAGCAGGATGCCAATGCTGAATGTTAGGAGTCTCTGACGGTTTTGTGGGACTATGAAATAGATCATGTATGGTTTTGTTTGACAATGGCTCTTCCCTCTCCTATTGCCACCAGGTAACAAAAGGGACTCTTCCTCTAAAAAGAAAATAGATCATCTTTTCTCATCCTCCAGCACCAGCCTCATGAAAATTTTTCTGCTTCTTTCACTCTGAGGTGGAGAAAAGCTCCTTTGGAGCAAAATAGCAGCTTCCCTTTTCCTGCTTCCTGACAAACTCTTTCCTCAGGCAAGATCCCCAAGCCTACTGATGTCTTTGTCTGCCAATTTAAAAGACCGAAACAGTACAAAGAGGTTAGAGGTCCCAGATAAAAGACGACTTGGGCTTTTAAAACTTTTGCGGTTTTTTTCCTGCAGATATCTTGGATTCTCCCAAATACTTTCGTGAACAATCTCACAGTCTTTGACTCACTGCTTCAGCACACCCTTGCAAGGTAGGTTCAAGGTAACCCATTGAACACATTGGAAACGGATGCACCAAGACTCAAGAAATTCGTTAAAGGTCAATGGAACGTGTGGCAGAGCTGCTTGGATCAGTGTTCTGTCTGCTCAGCCCTCCGCCCGTTCAGTTCTGGTCCTTTACAATTTCAGCTAATGGGCCAATCATTCACGAATTCCATTAGCCAAAACAAACCGTGCAACTTGTCTTGGTCGCTTGATTCATGCACTGGAGAGATGTTTGGGGGGTTCAGACACAGAACTCACAGAGAATCCTGATCCTGTTTCCCGCTGCCTGATGCGTTCCCAGTGTCACCCGAACGCCACCCTCCTCAGATTACCCCTCTGTGAAACTGAAATACAAACATTTTACTGGATCTCACTAGTAGCAGAGCTGAAAGCTGTTGCATGAGAATTGCTTGGATATTAGACTTACAAGTGTTACAGGAAAAGTCATCAGTTCTAAAATAGTAAGTAATGCCTCTTTCACCCTTCGCCCTTCCCTTCCGCTTCACAATGGTTCTGAAATTGTCATCTCTACTCTCTTTTCATAGAAAAGATTTCACCGTGGTAGAAAAGAAGCCAACCATACTGTTAAATCAACAACAATACTCCCACTGTGGTTTATATTGGACGTGAAACCCAGCATCTTATAAATAGGGATTATAAAATAAACAACTCTGTCTTTCTTGGAGATAGGCTGTTTTATCGTTAATCAATGCCACAGTCATTGTAGGGGTATTCAGAAATCAGGGTACATCTTTCTAATTGGAATTTCAGCTTTATGTAGCACCACTCTATTCTGCTGTCTTGTAAATTAATGGCACTGTGCCAGCATGTTAGAGATGCAGCTATATTTGGCCTCCTACATTAATAACAGCAATTCTTTTAGCTAAGTTTTAATAAATGTCGCTCTTGTGGCATTGCAGAAGATAACAGCTCAGGCTAACAAACCCCAAGATATTTGGGACCAGCTCCAGCTCCTCGTAAGGTCAGTGGAAAAGTTCTTATTGGCCCTGTTGGTTATTGATGACTGTAAAATCAGAATAGGTTGTTGTGACAAGCACCATGGCTGGTCTTGTAACCAGCAGCTTGATCTTTTATTCAAGGCACTAATTGAGTGTTGGTAGCCACACTTTTTGCTATGCAGCAAGCCTACACAAGCAAAATAAAAATACGCTTTCTAGTAGGAAAGTCAACCAACCACCAAAAGAAAGTGATCAAAGAGAGAAAGATGTGACAGAAGGAGTGCAGCTGGGAAGAATTCTCAGATACCCCAACCTTAATTTCCTGTCTCTGGTGAGATTCTTCTCATGAGCCTAAAAGCAGCCTTCAAAGAAGGACGAGTGCTGGAATTGTACCAAGGGTGCGAGGTCACTGATCTGGACAAATCCTTCAGCTGTTCTGTGGCAGAAAGGTTTCTCTACAGACCCATTTTTCTTGCTGAAGCCCCCATCCTGCTTCTCTATCTACAGACTTCCAAAGATTTGATTTTCTCTTTATGGATGCTAAAAGGCTCAGAGGCCCCTTCAAGGGGCATTTTAGTGAGAAGCATGTCTGAGTGTAATGATTTAATGATTTAGTACTATTGAGGGCTGGTTTATGGAAAACATCAGAGCTGGTTTGAATCCTCGGAGTAGAAATAATGACACCAAATGTATACATAGATAGGACTGTTCTTCATTCACTGCCTGAAGTGCAATGAGCGGCAGTAAAGCTTAATCTTTCCCGCTTTGGCTGGAACGGAATCGCACCTTTGAGATCAATAGCAGGCTCTGTACCAGGGAGGATTACTTTAGCCAGCCCACCAGGCCCATCATCTAGACAAACTGGAAGAACAGTTTTTTGGAAGCAGACGTTTTCCTCGTGCCGTTTCTGTTGTAACCCACACAGGGGTTGGCATGGCTCGTTCCATCCCACCCCTCAGTTCTTCTGGGTAGGAAATGTAATTTCCTCCTATTTTCAAATTTGCAGCCCTGTATTTGGGCATTTGTTTTCCTTTATCAAAACCTCGGCTTCCTTGATTTAACTGACTACTGGCTGAAAGAAATCAATGTCTAACCTCCTCCTGAAAAGATCATAAACAGCTGATCGTGAGAAGCTGGGAGGACATACCGGGGGCTGAAACACCCTGAAATTGCCCTGCTTCTTGTACTCTTCTTAATGACCTGTCACTGGCCAGCATCACAGATGGGATGTAGATGCATTTTGGTCTACCTGATGCTTGTGTTTTATGACAAAACTGGAGAGGGAGGGAAAAGTTGAGACTGTTGGGTAACAGTCCAACATACCAGTGTCACTGCAGCATGTTTGGAGTTGTGCTTATCTGTTCGTCAGGGTAACAGGAAGCAGAAAGGTTAATCCTTCAGGACCCCTTGCAGCAGTGAGAAGGAAGGAATGGCTGCTATGCCAGAAGGGCAGGGGAACAGCAGCGTTTATCCCAATGAACCAGCCACTGAGTTCCATGTTTCGAGCAGGCCATCACATCTGACTGTGACTCTCTTCCTCCTTGCGGTAAGTGGCCATTTGCACGCTAAAGCGCGGTCTTAAGGATTAAAAGGCAGATTCTAGATTATTCTGCAGTCGAGAAGGGAAATAAAGAGCAAATTCCACTGGAAGGGAAAGAATTTGCTCTTGCACAAAGCAGAGCAACCTCAAAGCTAACTCTTTCCCATCAGAATACACCTTCCAAAGGGGCTGGCATGCTATAGCTACACAAATCTCCTGGCTTTTGATTGCTGCATCAGCCCCACATAATTACATTCTTTTCAATAGTGTTGGTGCTGATTAACAATACCAGTTTTCAAGATTCTGATTTTCTGTGATTGAACTGGACTTTTGCAGTGCACTTCACAGGGGCAGGATTAGACCCTAAAATAGGGAAAGGCTGAAAAAGAAAGACTTTTCTCTTTGTCGACATGTCTTTCCTTTTTTTTTTTTTTTTTTTCCTGGAAAACAGTTGTTTCTTTTCTATGTGATTTATAGAGCTTTTTATTAGGGCGGCTATATTTTAGTACATTACATTGTAAATTACACCGAACTATATATGATGGATTTAGTCATTGTGCTATAAATTGTAGTGGATTTTTAAAAGAACCCATCATGGTTGACAACTGGGGTATCTAATTTATTTCTAGTGCCAGATTACTACAACAGTCATCAAAACATTGTCTCGCACAGATAGTTTATTAGAACATTTCTCAGAATATTCTAACAAATACTTGCCTTTAAGAGGCTGTTTCCTACCTATGGTTCTTCAAACCATGTTTACAAAGTAGGGCAGGTTGTAGCTAAGGGAAATACATATGGTCTATAATGAAAACTTCAAGCAAAAAGTGTGGAGGGAAGATTAAATGTCCAACTGTTCCCATTTGTGTAGAAAACGAAGAACTGTGACCCATATAATCTAAGTGGCTGAGATAAAAATGACAAAAAAGCAGGCTTTTGCTCTTGAAAAAAAATAGACTTGATTACTGCAGGCTTGTAAAATGAATCCAGGACATGACCCAGGACTGAATATTGTTCAACTTTTTTAAAAGCCCTCTCCAAATTCCACAAAAGAATTACCAGATTTTCTCATGCATGAAGTTTAAAAAGAAAATACTGGAATTATTAAACAAAACAATCATTTTGTATGGAAACTGGGTGGGGATGAGTGATGGGCAATCAGACTCCTCAGTCATAGGCAAGGAACATTAGCTAGCTAGTCTTTCTCTACAGTTACAGCCCCCTCTGTAGCTAAAGGGGATGAAAAACGTTTCTCTCACACAGAAATCCAGAATCCAGAAGTACCTTCACCCCCACCAGTTAGTGTACGTACCCTGGATTCTGGTCGTTTCTGGAGAAGCAGTTCCTCGCTGTTAGCTATAGAGGGGGCTAAGAGAAACCACCTGCCTAGAGAGATATGGCTAAAGCTCAGTTTTGTGAGCAGCCCTCCAAGGAGCGTTTTTTCTGTGATAGTATTGCATCTGGATTTTTGACAGCCATGGAGCATGGCATGGCAATTCTGTCCCCGAATAGAATATTTGCATATTTATCAGTCTGATGTGCTGGTATCTACCCAATCAGTAGCTTTATCTGAACTGCAACTTGACTTGGTATCACAGGGCAAAAGTGAGCACTGAGTTCATACATTTGAACGGGGTTTTTTTAATTGTGATAAACCTAATCTATAAATTAGGGAAAAGAATCATGTTCTGTTATGTCTACATCCAGGTTATTTCCTCGAGGGTTTCATATCCCAGAAACAATGTCTCAGTTGCTTTCTTCCTAATGTAAGAGTTAAATGATCTCCTGATGTAATAGTTAATTGAGTTCTGGGCCATGTTCACCAGTGTGCTCTAGGCCACTGCGATTACACTGAAATAAAGCTGGAGTGGCATTGATCAGTCAGATCCAAATTTGATGACTGTTCCCATTACAGAATTTGGGAATCCTTAATGAAAGAAGAGTACATGTGTATATGTGTGAGAGAAGGAGAGACGGTTCCTGTGGGATGCTACACAGTGGAAAAGTGCTCAGTGTATTAATTATTTATAGAACAATTCGTATTCAGCTTATCCCACAAGCTCAGATCCTAGTCCAGATCCTAACTTTCCCTAATGGGTGCATTTAGCCTTTTGCTTCAAGCCCTACCCTACTTGTAAGTAATACAACTGACCTGGTCTCGCCACAGAACAAGATGCATAGCCAAGCCTGTGGTTTGCTCTTGTCTGTGTTGTGTGAAGCTGGCGCTGATCCAGAGAAGTCCATGAAGAGATTCCAGACCGACTGCGGGGTGAGTGAGAACTAATTAAATTCATTGTCTGCATCAACTGCCTTAATTAATTGACTCTGTGAAATAACAGTAAATAATGCTGAAACGCTTTCGTCAACATTTGAATTTATGGGTTGTTCAAAACGGCAATTTTCAGTTATCTGCAAGTGCAAATAAGTTTGCAATTTCTTTGATAACACAAATACCGCTCAAGTTGGCAAAATTGTTCAAGTTCTTAAACTAACAGATCTGTTATAAATGTTTTCAGGAAATCCTAGAAAATAAATGTTTGTTAATATTTCCAAAGTCCTGAATTTACAGCACACATTGCCCAGCCGTGTCTGACATGAATTCTCATAGCAAGAAATCTGAAAAATTAGGTGCCCAGTTTAAAAGAAAGAAAGATATCGTTGAGAAGGTGTCTGCTATTAAACCCCCTAGTAGCAATTATTCCTAGAAGAAAGCAGGTAAAATTAGATTTAACATAGCATAGGCTGTCCCTGCATAGTGACAGAGAAAGAAATATGTTTTCTTTATGATGTGTTTTAAATAAATGCTGTATCATCATTGGTTTTGATTAGACTACATAAATGATACTGTCCACCAGAAACTAACACTGGGACCTCAGTGTGTGATAACATTCTTAGCAGATGAAGGTCTCAATTTGAAAAGCATTATACTTCCCAGCTGTAGAGAAGTTTCAAAACTTAATCAGTCTATTTTAACATATTGCATATGCGTTCAACTCAACTGCTAATATTTCAGTCCCTTGCAAAACATGAGCAGAGCACAATCACACCTATATATCTAAGAGTTCTAATGACTGCTAACCCTGAGCAGCAAATCCAAGTGTGAGTTCAGTCAGGCAAACGTACACGCTAAGGTCTGTGGGATTTATTTCAGACAAAAATTACACAATTTTTTCAGGAAAACGTTGCCAATGTGTAAGGAAGAGGACAGGGTGAGAGCCAGCAATTAAGTTAATGCCAGCAGAGTGTGTGTGTCACTGGGTACTTCCCTGAATATTATCTCTGTTTGGTCAAAAAGCATGTCCCAGTCCTTCATCGGTCAAACTTAACAGTACAATGATGCTTTTTGGTCTTTGCCTGGCTGTCAAATAGCAGGTGTCAACCAACACACAAGTGTACTGGCTGCAGCCAGTCATCCTGTATCCCAGACAGGCCCATAGTAACCAGGGACAAGCCTACCTGAGGAAGAGTCACCTGGCCCAAGAAGGTAGTGAGGACATGTATGCCAGACTCCTTCGTTAGAGAGGCTTGAATGTTCTTTTTGCAAGGGTTCTTAGTCTCTGCAGATGCTTCTATTCAGCACAGCCTGAATTTTCTAGCTTTTCAGGCATGCTACAGAAAGCAGCTGCTAAAAGCACTTCTCAGCATAGTAATGGACTCAAAACGTGCTTTAGAAGTGACTTACAAGCCAAATTTCTGCCTGGGATTCATCTCTCCTAACTTTTAATCCTAAGGCCACACACACTCACTTCGGGTGTGTTTTTCTCCACATGGATTCTGAAGGAAATTTGACTTGGCAGAGCTGTGATGCTGTTTTCAGGTGGTTAAAGTGAGGTAAGATAAATCCTGCCATTTCAGTGCTACAAATGGAATGCTACAACAGACTGTCTTGTCAGTCACACGGAGAAAAACTTCCAAGAACATGAACTCATTTGCAGGGAAAGGGAACACTGAGATAAAACAAGGGCTCCTCACAGCACAACACAGGTCAGCCACAGCACTGAGCAGATGTTCACTGCTGCCTGAGCTGGTGTAACAGATCTTTTAATGTTGATATGTGGCTAAATCAGACAGGTCAGAAGCCAGGAGACAGAATGGAAAAGGATAGATCATGAGAAACATATAAAGACAACTTCACGTGTGTTTAAGCACGAGCGGCTTTGCACAGTCAACTTATTTATTGGCTTCAAATTATGATAGTACTTCAGAAGGTTATCAGTGAATGAAAAAACAATCTCAGACTGTGAAGGAAATTTTCATTTTTATCTGAATATTTCCCTGTTTGCATATTTATTTACCACAAATAATTTACCGAAGTTAACAGCTCATCACGGACCTTTGATGCTTGCAAAGCCACAGCCCACAGTTATAGTCCACAATGAAAAATAAGAGTATACATCTGCAAGGGTAGAATTGCAAAGTTATGTTTAAACTGGGAAAGGCGTTTCTCCTACAATACCTATTACAGCATCAACATACAGTAATCCCAGTGGCAGAATAATGCATCAGCCCCACAGTCACTGCTGACTCAGTAATACCCACAGAAGTACAATAGCAAAAAGAGTCCTGATCCACCATTTCTAAGGAAGGGAACATGCATCCTTCCAGCCATTACGCTTTCTACTATTTAATATGCCACATATTAAACTTCAAAAGCAGGAAAAATGAGACATGCCCCTGTTGTGTCCTAACTGCTTATGTACTAGAAGAAATAATGACACTGATATGAACAGACTTAGGGAAAGGTCTAAATTAATTCTTGAAGTGCAATGTAATGCAAATATATGCAAGTTGGCAAAAAAAAAAAAAAAAAAGAAGCCAACAGGAATTTAGCCTTTGATTCCTGAATGTTCTCATTTATTTATGGCAGAGAGTTAGAGGGCAGATAGACCTCTTGATTCAACATTTGTGCCATGCACAGACATTGACTCTTATCTGTTTCTCATGGAAAAGAAATAATTTTCAGACAAGTCGTCTCTGTTGTCTTTGTAAGTCCACCCACTGCTGTGACTTCTGTGAGAAATCACCATCAAAATGATTCTTGTAACTCCTTGGCTACAGTATTTAGTTAAATAACACAGCAGTTCCCTGTCTTAGGAAAAGTGTAACTGAATATTTAATATGTATGAAAACCAGTAATCTGTACCTATCCAATTCAACCTCATAAATTAATAACACCTTTGCTAGGCTCCCACTGAATCAACTGGAATTTAAGGGCCCTCATGTAAGCTTAGTTTCTGTCTCCTGGATAAAGGGTTTTTACTCTGTCATTATCCACCACTGCCTGAATGGAATTTATGAACATTCTGTGATGCTGTCAATAGAGAAACTTACTTCAGAACTAGGAACAACTGTCTTTATGGAGGCTCGTTACAACAATGTCCTTTGTGTAATATTGACAAAGAGTTTGATCCAAATACTCATTTTGAATCATTAAATGATAGGTAGCAGGAAGCAGCCTTAAGCAGCCTCCCCAATCTCTCCCTTCTCATTTCTTTTCACGCTTAAGTAAGTTTAGTGCTTTCAACATGCCTGTACAAATTGCTTTTATCCACTATACAAACAACATAATCACCTGAACAGCAGCTTGGAGATACCAAAACATCTAAAACCAAAAGCAGAACAGCTACTTCCCCGAGCCTGCCAGTAAACCCTCATGGTGCAGCGGTGTTGGGGTCAACACAATGAATTACAATAGATTTCTTTGGTTTTGCTCTTGAAACTGTCATAGTCCTGCATTCCTTAGTACTGCTTAGTCATCTGCTCTACTGGTTTTACTCACTAACATAATTCTATTTTTATCCAAATTTTCTGTTGGTTAATAGTAGTATATCCACTGCCATCACACTGAGGCTACTTCTTTATTCCTTATTCTGAGTCCAGGACGAAATGTCACACTCACATAAACATTCTGTATTTGTAATAAGAAGCTTTCTAGGAGCCATCCAAATAAGATTAGAAAGAATCTGAAGATCAATAACCACCAGGGCAGCTCTTCTTTTACATCTCACCCCATTCAGGATTCTCTGTAACTTCTGTTCAACTCTAACAGCAGTACGGAATCAAAAATACAGCTTCTCTCTTAAAGATAAGCATCAGGCACAGAGTTCTTGTCCAAAACTTGAAAACCCCGAACTGTGGAGGTATTTGGGTTTAAGGCCTCAAAAAAAAAAAAAAAAAAAAAAAAAGTGTAGAAAGTTTTGTGCAGCTGAAGTTTAGGCAGAAGTAAAAAGGACAGTTCACCTCAGTTCACTATAGATAGAGGCTTCTAAGTGAAGACCTATCAGTGCAAAGCAAATTTGGACACTGAAATGTACAAAATGTACAGCAGAAGGGACTGATTTAGCCTGCAAAGAGGAAAAGCTGGAGGCCCTGGAGACACTGGTTCATTTGGTGTTGCCGGCTGGGAACAGACAGGGCATCATTTCCCTCCAAGAGCTGTTTGGGTGACACAGATTTCTTTATAACTAACTAGCTCCAAGAACCAATCATGCAGTTGTGTCTTTGTTCCTTCAGAGCCACAGTCTCTGAGTTTGTGAAGTTTTGCTAAATGGCCTGACAACATTGAGACTGAAGAGCGAGCAGAGAAGCGATGTTCCACGTACTTGTCAAGACCAGAACGACCAGATACAGAATTGTCTTTAAAAGGGTGGATTAGTTTTCTCCTGCTCCCCTGTAGAAGAATACTTCTATACAAGCAGTTATTAAAACAAGCTGAAATAATACTTTTTGGAATATGAGAGGCCTCGTGCAATCTCATGTGTCCTGTCTCCAGGTGATCCCCCTTTTGGGGCAGGGGGAGGGTCGGGGCGTTGAGCTGCGTAACAGAAGTACCAGCCCTGCTGTGTATACACAGCCTTACGTGGGCTTGCTTGTTCCGTTTGTAAAACAGGGATGGTTTTTACTCCATGAGATACTGTGATGAGCTATTTGAAGAATTTTAAATTACTGTGCAATGGATACAGTATGAGAATTTTAGACATTGAATTACTTACAGTTTATACTTTTCCCTTGGGATTACACAGCAGCCAGGTGTACTCTTCTCTCAGGAAGGATGAAGCATGGCTAAACGTTGGAAGCTGCTTGGGAGGATATTTTTCTCGGGTAAGTAGAACTCGGCTTGGAGCCTTATGTGGCCATTGACTGTTACTGTGACCTCCTTCCCTGAAAGTGGTGCTTAAGTCTGGGTGGAGAAAGGTTCCTGCGAACATCTTGTCTGCTATATTTGGAAAGGCTTGAGTCCATGATCTAGCCAGAGAACACAGTTCTTTGGAAAAGAATAAGTGTTGCTTACAGATCTCCTTTATTATTTCTATAGTCCTTTTTTCTGCTTAATAACCCAGAAGGGTTGGAAACAGAGGCAATGGTAGGCAGCTGTGTGACCATACTGAGCAATAACAGACTGTTTTAGAAAGACACTGTTTTCAGTGCTGTCGGGTTACTGTTCCTCCATTGGGCACACTGCACTCTCTCAGAAATTTTCAGTTACTCTGTCTTCTCCTAAGAGTATCTGGGAAAGAACAATGTGCTCGTTTTTGCCATAGAGAGCAGAGAGCATGATCTGATATTAGGTCTGTTGAACATCTCCAGCTCTGCTGCGTAGGGATTGACTCTGCTAACCAAACACAGTCCCATGTAAGGCCAGTTTGCTGCCACAGTGCATTCCGGCAAGAACTGTGATTTGGAAATGCCTCCCTCACCTTACACCCAGCTAGGGAAGCCTAGCCCATCTGACCAGTCTCTCGGGCCAGTACGAGATCCCACCAGCTCCCTCTGGAGTGACTCTACACTTGAGAAGAGTTCCTAGTGCTCAGGATTTGCAGAGACTCTGCTCTCTCAGTGCTGTGGAGAACCAATGAGGAAGCTCCTTGTATCCTGTTGTCTGGACGTACATGTTAGTCCCAATCAACCTCTGAGCGTTAAACAACCATTTCTGATCTTGACGTGGACTTTGACTTGTGTGTGCAGACACTGGAACTTCTTTTCCAGAACCACTGTGAGCCATGACCATGCCTTTGAGGAGAGTCCTACCAGCCGGCAATACAGCAAAGTGTGGTGGAGAGACCACATTCTGCCTCACAACGCATCCTGCTGTCAAGCTATAGCACCCTCTGAAATCGGGGGAAGACGACCTTTAAAAAAAGCCCATCTGCTTTGCCCATCGTGATAAGCAATTTATCTAGCATCTTGCCTTACTCATATCACTGGGAAAATCGCTGCTCTGTGCAGAGTGATCAGTTTCTTTTTCAAGACAGCTTGAAGTGCAAGGCTGTAAACAAGAATTTTGGGTACTCTGACTCATTCTCTTGGAGGGTTATTTTTGTGATTGTTCTCCATGGAACTACATCTTAAAACTCTCAGTTAATGTTCTTAAATAATTTTCACAGCTTTCTGCTGAGCCATCTCAGCACAGTGGTTCTTCCCTCTGAGGTAAAAACCTTTCCCAGGTACTTGGGAATATCACTACCCTCCATCACTGCAGTCTGTGAAACCAAACTATTGGCTGAATACCACCTCCTTTTTCTTGACCTCAGCAAGTGGCTACAAGTCGGTGCCATTTAATATTTAATCAATCTTGTCTGAACAGGATATACTTCTTGGATTTTAACCCATCTTCCATATAAAACAAACTACTGAATTCAGCTACAGTAACTGCCTCATGACAGAATCTTTGTCTCAAGGATCTCTTAATGAGCTCTCATTATCACAAATTGCCCCTGAATATCTATAATATATATTGTAGCTCCACACAGCTCACCACTTCCTGTCTCCCGCTTTCTTTACGATCCGTTAGCATCCCTTAGCAGCCTCATTTGAACAATTAAACCTTACCATTTCTAGGAATGCACAAGGAACCCCAGGTTCTACTGTTGGGTCTGTGTCTGAGAGAACTGGGAAGGGATTCGCATGGTCCAACATAACAGAGCCCAGATTCCTCCTGCAGTTCATGGTGCTCGAGAAAGATTTAGTGCAGGTTGTTGGCCTGACGTGACTGGTAACTCCTGTAGTCTCACCCTCTTGGAGGTCCCCCATAAAGGTGCTCAAACTAAGCGCCTGATGTTAGACAGTAAAAATCTACATCCTTTCCTCATACCCCGGGTTCAACTCTCCCTGGCTCAGCTCTGCACCCAGCTCTGCCTTCTCTACCGAGCTGGCATGCCAGCAGCTTTTTGGTGTGCTTGTTTATGTTCGACATTAATGGCTCAGACTGCCCCGTGTGAGCTGGATGTTCTCGTTCAGGTGCCTGATAATAGGTTCTAATTTACCTGTGAGGGTTTCAACTACAAGCAGAGAAACTCAAACTCATTAAGCCATTACAATGTTTCCCTGAGAGTGTTCTCATAGGTTAAAGGCTTGAGTGGCCCTAGAAGATGCTGATTCCTTGCAGAGGGTAAGTCCGTGGCCTCCATCCCTACTGAAATCAATTCTAAAAGTAATCCTGTGGTGTGATGCCAACTGTGTTTTCTGAGCTTGTCTGGTGACTGTGTTTGAAGTCCCCTGAGAACAAACATATCAGAGATTTTACAGCTACAAAGGGCTTGTGCCTGAACACTAATGGGTACATTGGCAAGCAGATGTAACTTGGTATTTCTTACTCTTTCCTAAAGATACAGAACCTTTTCTTTTGACATTTTGATAGATCAGCAGATTCTCATTCCACCTTACATTCCAGGCATGCGACTGAGAGATGATTAATGTCTGTGAAAGTAAAAATACTGCACCTATATTTCTTATGTCTTTACTGTGGTGACTGCATTTGATCTTGTAGGGCGACATACAGAAAAGGGAAATGGTGGCTCCACTCAAGTGAAACTCCCAGTGACAAAAGCAGCTCATTCAAAAAGCTCTAAGCACACCTCACTGTTTTCTGTAACTTTAACGAAATGCACTCGGGGGAGCCTGACAGAGCAAAATCTCAACTCCAACCTTCATCTGATCAGAAGACTCTCCGTTTTGCTGAAGCTCCATTAAGGTATACAGTTCTTTTTTCTTCTATCCCATGGCAGCGTGCAGGCTGTCATACCTTTCCTCACCAACTTCACAACTATGATGGAAGCAGATCTTTATTTACTTGTTTTGTGGTTTGGTTGGTTTGGTTTGTTGGTTTGTTTTTTTCATACAGTAGATTTTGGAAATAATAAAGATTCATTTCCTTGATCCCCCTCCTGCAGCCCCGAAAGTAGATTTTGCCTTGTGGATGTTAAGGCTGAATGACTTGCTAAAGATTGGCCAAAATGCTTTAAGTTGGTTATTTTCTGCCCCTCTTCCATATTTTTGCCAAGTTTAGCAAGTCACTGGGGTTAGGAGATGACAAATTCAGCCGAGATCAGAGGAAATGCCTTTGCAGACTCCACGCCGCTTGCTGCCGGAGCTCACTTGACCCTGGAAAGGCGTCTGAGAACGCAGCGAAGTTCTCCCCGGGGGTAACGCAAACTCAGCTCAAGTCGTGCAACTGCAACCAGGGAAGGAGTTTCCAAACAGCGGAAGGCCCCGTGGCTCCGGACCCGGCGGTGCGGCGGTGGGGGCTGCTCCTCGGGGCAGGACGGGGACAGCCCGGGGGACAGCCCGGGGAACCCCCGGCCAGCCGCAGCCGGGACGCGGGTGCTGGAAACCCTCGGCGGCTTTGCTCTGCTTTTCTTTTCCCCGATTCCTCCCGCTAATTCCCGCCCGGCTTGCGGGGCCGGACAGCAGCGGCGCTGCCGGCGGGCGGCCCCCCCCCCCCCCCCGCCCCGCCCCGCCGCGCTGCCGGTGCCCGTCCCGGGGAGGCGCCGCTCCGCACCGGGCGCCTCCCTTGGCTCGGCGCCGCGGCGGGGGTCACGCCTGCCCGGGGCGAGGCGCTGGGCTGTTGGAGCCGCCCGCCCGCCCGTCGCACCGCAGCCCCATGTCCGCGCTCCCCGCCGGTGCCGACATCAAGCGGGCTCTGGAGAACAGCCCCGAGACCAACATCGAGGATGAGCTGCCCGACGGGCCGCCGCAGCCGCGGCCCAAGAACTACCTGCTCCTCAGCATCCTCTCCTGCTTCTGTCCCGCCTATCCCGTCAACATCGTCGCCTTCGTCTTCGCCGTCATGGTGAGTGGCTCCCCGCCGGGCGCCCGGGCGACTTTCGGCTTCGGGGTCGGGTGTTCGGCGGGGCGACCGCCGGCTCCCCGCCGCGGCGCTGCCGGCCGGTCCCGCCCGGGACCTGCGGGAGCAAAGCGGGGCTGGAGGAGCCCTCAGGGGCACGGGCATCCAGCCGCCCCCTTTTAGCCGCTTGTCCCTGGCGCCTGTGGCCAAAGTGAGGTGAGGCGGCGAGCCCGAGAGCATCAGCGGCTCGCTCGGGGTGTCCGCTCGGCTGTCCCAGCAGCGGATCCGAATGCGGAGTGAAGGGCAGTTCGAGTCAGGATTTCCATATCGGGCTATATCAGGGAGGAAGATTTATCCCAATTAATGAGATTCGTTACCTCAACTAGCTTGCGCACTGAATTGGACGTAGCGTCTGCGTGTGAAAGGGGCAACTGGGGAGCAGAAACCAGATTTGCAAAGGAGCAGCTGTGGTTTCTACTTCAGCTAATCAAATATGGTAGGGAGCGCCTTTTTCCCAGTGAAGGGACTCTTTAGCCTAATACTAAGTATTTGCTAGAATAACACACACAACAATAACGAATGCAGGTTGGCAAAAACCCTTATAAAACTGAGTATCGAGAATAGCCTTACTCCTACAACCTGTAATTGAATTGCGTAGTCCTTAGTAATCCAGCAATCCTGTTAACTTCAGAGGGATCGTTAGAACAGATTCTTCTCTGAGTTAAAAGTTGCAGAGTCAGATCCAGACTTTTCTAATAGGATACATAATCAGTGTAATCAGTAATACTGCAATGTATTTCTGTTGTTTAGGAGCTGAAAAGGGTTTAAAACATGTTGTGTGTTTTCATCCTTTTCTCTGACAGCCAGGCTGAAAGGGTAAGTAAAAATATAGTTGTTTCTTTTTGAAATTAAGTATCAGAAAAATTACCTGTATCTAAAATATACCCAAAAAACCTCTTTTAAAACTAGTAAGATTGATCAGAAATCATATTGCTTAAGCTTGAAAATTACTTAAAGGACCTATTCCAAAGCCATCTTCACAACCTTGTTTGTCTAGATAAACATTAGCTGTCATTTTATTTTTTTCTGTGTTTATTTTCTTTGTTGTTAACTTAACTATACGATATGCTCTTTTCCTTGGCTTGAGAAGATTTGGTTCTGCTGGTACCCAGCATCCTTTCTGTCTGTGGACACTTAGGGTGCTATATAAAGTAATGAGAGCTGATGATCTGGGGCTCTGAGCATCTGTTCGCTGTGACAGTACTTTCACCGAAGCACTAGGGCTGCACAGAAGTTGACTGTCAAGGACAGAATTTGGCCTCTAAAGATTTTTGCACCCCATATGGACAAATCTCCACCCACGCCCTAGTTGAAGTCCATGCAGGCTTTTGGAGTCAGGCTTAAGTAACTGTCACCAGGGCATATGTAGAAACCAGGGTGGGAAGAGCACTTCCTGAATGCTAAACAGTCTGTGCGGGTCTCAGCTGCCCACTCCCTTGAAGGGGGGAAACAAACACCAAACCAATAATCTCCACTGTATGTGAATGCCTTCTGTTTCCACATCATTCTTACCTAAAACCTCTCCTTTTCCATGAAAGTAACATATCCAGCTTCTTTTCCACAGCCTGATTCCCCTGCCTTTTAGAGCTGCAACCTGTAACTGCTCCATTAACCTCAACTCCAGGTTCTGCGTTTTAACCTGTGCTGGTGTTACTGCTGGGATGTACACCCTCCCTCTCTTTCTCGGCTTGTTTCCTAGAGCTGCTGAGGGTTAACACTGAGATACAAGAGTGGGTTATTTTCTTCTCTCACAGAAGACACCTTTATAGCCTGCAGCAGAGCTTGCCTGAGATCCTGTCAGAAGAGATAAAGACCGATAAAAGTGGAGTTGTCATCAATTTCCACTTCCTAGAATGGGCCTGTTGGTTTGTAGCAGGGCATGGTTCAGCACCTTGTTTGCCTGTGTCATGTCCTCCTTAAGTGCTCTCAATTCAGACAATGTTTTCACTCTAAAAGTAGAGTCTGGGCTCTGACACACACCCGAATTAAATGACAGGTTTGTCTTCAGTCTCTTCTGCTGCCCCATTTACAACTCCAGCACTAGTTTCCTCACTTCTTTCTCACCTTTGGGGGCACAAACCTTACCATTTCTAATCTTACCTCCTTGACTATATTTTTAGAATCAACCTGTCCCAAGTTCTCCCTGCTGTGATAATAACCTTTTCTTGTTCCTTACCTCCTTTGTGAAAGAAATCTCTTTCCCATGACAGGACTAAGAGGATAGCTAGTAGAATGGACACTTAATGGCATCAGGGTGTTGATATATTGGCATTACAAGAGCAGCCCCCTCAAACTAACTGCTGGTCACTTACAGGTGTGAGGATTGCTTGGCACTTTTAGCAGATGGAGATCTGTTTTCCCCAGGGTCCTGTCTGGAACTCCTGGCTGTAGGGTCACTGTTCTCCGCAGCACTCTTCTGCAGTTCCAGCCAGATGCCATCAGTTCTCCTGCTTCCTGTTGCTCCCAGCAGCTATATCGTGTTGCGGTACAATTAGTTGGCTCGCTCAACCCCAGAGGTGCCTCACTCAGACTTTCCCTATCCTTTCTCACGTAGGTGAGACCACAGGCATCAGGGCAGGAGTGTGGGGTGCAGGTGCTGAGTTAGGAGGCTCATGTGACAGAAGAGACTTCTCTGGTGCAAGGCAGTGTGTCACTGAGCTCTTTGGCTCCTGATCTGCAGTGGTGTCTTTTCCTCCCTGCTGTGAACCCAAAGAGCACTTAGCTGGCAGTGAGCTGCCAGTTGTATCTGAGCCTTGGCTCAGGTGGACTGGCTGTATCTGACTCATGGAATCCGAGCTAGAAGGAGGCTGTGGGACAGCTCTGAGAAATGAATCAGTTAGGTATTTCTAATACCAGCACTGCGGTCTGATAGTTGAACAAACTTTGTTGGGCCCGTCTCAGTACAGCAACTTCAGTTGTCTTTGTTTTAAAGATCCGTTTGTCAGACCAGTCATCTTGATTCCACAGGGCCTTAGATTTGTCAGAACTTCAAAACAGCCTCTCAAAAGCTGTTCCTGCCTGCTTGTTTGTTCCTAACTCCCTCTTTATGTTGGCACATTTCTGTTTAATCATTTGCATGTTTCAAACAACATATGCGGTCAAGCTGTGACAATCTTGGCTCATCTGCCTGCGATAGTAACGAGTTCTTTGACTGCATTTGTTACCCTTGGATTCAGATGCTTTGTCTGTGTATTAGTTTCCCTAAGCAGAGACAACGAGCAAAAGGGTGTTAGAGGTCATGGGACAGCAAAGGATGGAACTTGCTTTCTGAGGGGGTCACCTCTTCTAATTGGGATCCTAACTAGCCATGTACAGTGTGTTGGCTTTGGCCGGGTCAGTGACTAGCATAGTGACGAGTGTTCCCATACAGCTATACTTCTCTTTAGTTTATTTGGGAAGTTGATTATTTATACAGCTTGCTTTAAGTAGCTTGTACGTACCTGGACATATAACACCGTATGGGACAGCCTGTACCTACTTCAGGAGTATTAAACAACAAGGTTCAGCAGCTGTTCTTAGACATTTTTGCATGGCCCTTACCTTCGCAAACCAATAAGCTTTTCGTCTGCAGTAACACTTCCAGCCTGTCCCCAGAGACACCGAAGGCTAGCGCTCGATTGCATGCCACTGTGCAGCCTCCAGAGCAAACTCCCCTCTCATTGTGTCCTGCTTATCACCTGCCTGTTTCATTTGCCAAAAAGCAGCCATCAAGCCTGGTTCTGAATTGCTCCCCGAGGCCCCCCTTTTCTTTCTCTTTCCCTGTAAGTTGCACCCAGTGAGGAGTCATGCTGAGCCAGTGTGTCTCATTCTCCTTTGGTCTGAACTAGAGAGAATGTCTCATTTCCAGGCACAGCCAAATAAAGTTTGTTACAGCCTGGCTCATGGAAAGCCTAGAAAATGTTGATCAGAGAACCTCAGTCTGGTCTGCCCAGATTTCTAAGAGATGTGAAGGAGGATTTCTGAAGTAATTCAGTATTCGTTGTGCTTTTGTCGTAAACGGTGCTCTGGGAATGTGGAACAGAAAACGCACATTAAAAGGGATTAACAGTTTGTAGCTAATTCAGCAAATTTCTGTTCATATGAGTTCAAGTTGCTTCATTGTTGAACTGAGAATATCTTTTATAAATAGATGTGTGTGAACCTGGTGAAGTCACTGAGATGGCTCAAGTAAGTATGCAGCTGCAGAACTGTGGCTTTAATTTAGTTTATGACTTCATAGTGAGCAAGGTAGCAGAAACCTGAGAAATCATATGGTTGAAAATGACTGAAATTTGTTATAAAAGTTGGACAGACCAAATGTCATACACAGATGCTGCGTTCTGTATATGTTGCCTAGCCCTTGGAAATAAACAGATGTAACATTTAAGGCTTTAACAGTTAATGGTGTCTATGTCTAGTGCTGAAAACTGGAAGCTTGCTCCAAGGGCCCTTTCAAGCAGATGGAAGTAAATGAATTTCAAAGAGCTTTGCATCAGACCCCAACCACTCCCCTAAACCTCTTATTTTTTTCTTGAATGCTGTCTAAGTTACGCTATTTAATTTAAGCCTCTTAATAAAGAAACTTGTCTCCTTCCTGTCTCTCTCAAATCCTCTTCTTTAGCATTAGTGCTGTTTTCCTCCTCTTCATTGTGGTTTTGTATTAAAATGACATTATTTATTAAAGTACACAGAGTGAATTATTTATGCAGTACCTGCAGAAATGACATGGGCATTCTCCAGACTTCCTAAATACATTAGTAAAATTATGCAGAACTGCAAGCTGGTGCTGCCATGTCTTGCTGTCTCAGTCTTGAGACAACATGTATGGAGAACTAAGTTTCGAGTGTTTGCAGGACCACTCTCTGGATGTCATGCAAAGTGAGCCTTTGATGGGTGGGAAGAACAAAGTACAGGGCTGGGGTGTCAGTGATGCTTCTCCATGTTTCTCCCTGTAGCCACAGTAACAGTCACAGTGGCTGACAGAGGCAGGAGGAGAAGTCAGCCTGCTCACAACCAAGCCAAGCCATGTTTTTCCTGATACTCCTTTTATTGATCTTCCTGAATGTGTTTTGAGAAAACCTAAGAAAGCTCTTCTCCTGTAGACGGGTCTGCTGAAACCAGTGGAGTAGCTTAGGTGTGAGGAACTGTGCCAGCCACCCTTTGTAACAGGAGGCCGTGCTGGTGGAGAAACAGAAGTGACATCATCCTATTTGACTGTGTGTTTGTGTCTGTCTCTCATTTCCATCTCTTCCCTCTTTCCCCACTGTATCCTTTGAGTCCACTAGCCAGCCTCAATGGAATTTGACAGCAGGGCAGAGGTATTAGCAATATTCCTTAGGGAAATAAAATAGAGAAACGTTTAGGCATGTAGGCTTCCAGGAAGAGCAGAAATGTGTCTGTGCTCCCTTTAAGGGCAAGAGTGCATCAGCAGCTCAACCTTTCTTAGACACCAGAGAATAAGTACGTGCACTTATCCTTGAGATGCAATTCTAGGAATATAGGCTTCATTGCTTTGGGACTGTTGGCACGAGTGGTCTTACTGCAGTGCTAACACCAAGGATGCATCTAGCCCATTAAGTTTTGTGTGCTCACTAATCGACAGAACACACACAGATAATGTCCCTAACTATTTTTCTGCTTGGGGGAAAAAAGACCCTACAACCATGCTTGGTATCCTCTGAAGTTCATTCCTTTCATGCTTCCCACAGTCTCAGATCTTCACTCTGGTGAATTAGCTGTTCTGTCTTTGCTCCAAAAAGTGATTCGTAACTAAAGCACTTTTGTAATAGCACTTGGTGATACCTCATGCAGTCATTTTCTAAAGGCAACCTGAATTATTTAGTCCACAGAACAGTTCATTTGATCAGGTCCCCATATTTCTCCCCCCCGCCCCCCCCCCCCGCACCTCCCCATTTCTGGGATACTTCTTGGAATACTTGTGCGATACTCAAGAACAGGTTATGACTAACCTGATTCCCTGAGGAAGTAGGCTGAGATAATTCAATAGTGCAATCTGATAAAGAAATCTGGACTCATTGTCATGGTTTATGAACTCAAACTCTCCTGATCGTACAAAATAATTCTTGGTACTTGTTTTAAAAATTCTTTGATAGCATCTTATTCTTGGGAAAAAGTTACTACAAACTCTGTTAGGTTCATGTACTAGAATACTTCAGTGTACTTCACCGAATCTTTTCTTTAAAAAATATGGTCTGGTTAAAACAAAAATTAATTCAGAAAATCCTAGTCTGTCTCACAAAAGACCAGAAGATCAGAGTGGTCCCATCACACCTTGCAATCTCTGCATGTAATGAATATAAAGTGTCTGCCAAGTCATGGGCGGATAAACTCAAGTCTGTTAAGATAATATCCGTATGTCTGATGCATACCCCGGGATGTATGTGATAATTATCAGTGTGTTCCAGAAACGCAAAGGGACAGAATTTTGAGACCATGAAGATGGCACTCAGCTGTTTTGTCCAGATGAACTGTATTTGTCTTTTTCCTTTTTTCCCACCACCAGCAAACTACCTGTTAATTCTTCAAACTTCATTTTGAAAAGTAAAACACTGGAAAATGAAGAAATTAGTAAGCTTTTTTAAAAGAAGTTTTCCTGAGGCTTTCTGTAAAAACGCAGCCTATTTAGGCTCCTTCTCGTGCGTATGGTCCTATAAAGCATAAGAGTTTATTTCACTGCTAGTGAAGTGGCCAACTAACAGTTCACATATCCTTAAAAAATATTTCCAGAGATAAAAGCCACTGAGTTATGCAGGTGGGTGGATTAGAGTTGATTTGACAGATTTTACGCTGGTGTGTACAAGAAAACTCGCCATGTGAATGTAGCCTCACCACTGAAAATAAAAGCTGTAGTTGCAATGAAATGTGCCGAAAATGAGTGGAACAGAAAACTGGACTCCCTGCTTACCTTGGACTGTAGGCAGTGAACGTTTACTTCTACAAAGCAAATCACCATTTTTTGAGGTCCTTTCTGCAGTACCGGTGTGCACAGAACTTAATGTTGGAGTTCAAGCGGTCACGCTGGCTTGTGTACGGATTTCTGTTTAAAAAAAGTCACAAACTCTCTGTTTCTCTTCTACAGGCTTTAAACAGTTATAATCAAGGAGATATAGAAGGGTCAAAAAGACTGGGTCGCAATGCACTCTGGGTTGCTGTTGCATCAATTATCATTGGCCTTGTCATCATTGGAATCTATTGCGTAGTTCATTTCACAACGGTAAGCCAAATGCTGCTAGTTCCAATGCAGGCGGTTCTTCTCTGTGCACGGGCTTCAGAATAAGAAAGTAAAGATTGTCAGAGCTGTGTACTAATGTTAAGATGTAGGGGTGCATGCATGTTTTCCTCAAGGGCCATTTTGACTTATTTTGCAATTTAGAAAATTCTGTTGTCTGTGACTAAATGCAAGCGGCTGTGTCTTGGTAGCAGTGGATTTTCTAGAAAGTCTTGCAGCACCCACGGGTTTTTCCAATTTAGGCCAGTTGCTTCTTGTTTTTTCTGCCCCTCAGTTTCACCATCTGCAAGACCAAGTGCACAGAGATCCTTAGCTTTCAGGTAATAGTGTCCCCAGGTGCTAAATTTCAGTTTCATAATCTGTCCAACATATCTTTTAACTTTGCAAGGAGAAGATGACAGTCAATTACTGTTTTACTGCTTGATATTAAGGTGACCATAACTGTATCAAAAGTGACCACAAATGTAATTTTGACTTGGCTTGCTGTGGGGTAAGGTTGTTCACTCTCAGTGCTGTGTAGCTGGCCTACCTCTGTACATCTGGAACAGCAGCGAAGAAGCTCGATGAATCTCTGTGTACACAGGGGTCGCCCAGGTGGATTATAAGCTTATTTGGAAAAGAGGACAAAAGTAGTTAGGGTATTGATACCCTTTCTTAAGCTTGTGCAACCATAGTAATATGCACTTCCCATTAAAATAACAGATTTAAATCCATTTATTATTGGCTGTTTTGGTTGAAGAGCCTTTCAGCGCGCTGTACAAACTTATGTATAAACGATAAACAGAGATCACCTCATCCACTACTGAAATGCAGACATCTCCAGGGAGTGGAATGGAGCGGCCGCTTAAACACTGCAACATTTTCAGCTAAAACCTTGAAGTACGCCGCAGTGAACTGCAGGGAAGTTGTTGGAGATGGGGTCCATTTCTGTAGGATATTAGTGGATGGTGCCCCAGCATCAGTACAGTCATCAGTTTCCCATGCATTTTGCCAGCATGAATCTCTCTCTGGTTCAGCTTGTGTTCAGTTTGTTCAGCCCTCACAGATTTAAAACCAAGTCACTGCAGGCGGGGTGTGCCAAGTTTTGTAATTGACAGCAGCAGTAGATTCCTCTGTTCGCTTCTGCTACCTTACTCATCATTTCTCAGACAAGGATAGCAGCTCAGTAATTTTTTTTTTTTTAAGTAGGAGAAGAGAAGGGCAGCGTGAGGAGCAGCAGATAACACTGACCCAAAGCATTCACATTAACCAGGGCACCCTACCTACGTTTAGTTGTGGTCCACATTTCACTTCCACTACAGTAGGACCCTGCGTGCTGAACATGTGAATGCTTCTTTGTCCCCACTGCCAGGTATCAGTGGTAGTTAGCACTTCATATCTAGCTAGTGTTTGAAGGCACCTGTCTCTCTCCTACCCTCAAGGAAGTAAGCAGCAGTAGATCAATATATTGCGACTTTGTTTTTTCTTAAGTTTTGTCTTTTGAGGATTTTTTTTAAATTGGTTTTGGGTTTTTTTTTAAGAGAAAAATCTCTGTGTGAGATGGAAGCATTGCCAGGTACCTGGGAACCCTCAGTACACTCCTGGGATATTAATTTCTGTATTCAGTCAACAGATTCCATAGAGGTCTCTTGGCCAAATGGTACCTTGAGTTTCATCAGGACTCAAGGTTTACTGGATTCACCCTGCTCTCTGGCTTTCTAGTCTCTTTACTACTCCCCTTGTCCCTCTCACCTGTCACCCTCCAAACAGCCCTTGCTTCTAAGAAAGTGTTTGACGGGAACGACAGTCTTTATTCTTCTGTTGTGAAAATGAGTGAACAGAAGCACCCAACTGGCCTTTGCACCCTCCGTGCTTACCTGAGTCCCCTTTGTTGCTTTACTCTTGGGCATTTATATTTTATACTAAGCTGCCTTCGAGTTTGACATGCCACTGTTGTGGATGGCTTTGCATGCTCCATGCAGTTATCTCGCATCCATTTGTACCTTGGTCATGATTATTTACTAACAGCCACTTCGCACTCTGCTACTGTGAAGTGATTGTAAATTACTTCTATGCTAACATTAATACATGTCCTTTGGTGTTAGTAAGTAGCCTTAATAGAATACTATGACAGTCAGCCCTGTAACTGATTTATTTGGTTACCATTAGGCACAGATTTGATGTTTCCATGACCTACACGTGCATTTTTCCTGAAAGTTAATGTAGACTTCAGCAATGTGTATGAAAAACTTGACCCTTCCAGGATTCATTACTGTGTGTTTTATCCACATGAAATTCATCAGCTACTATATTACCCAGTTGCTCCTGCTGCCATTCCTTGTGGCTTCTTTTGGTCTTCAGAGGATAACAAGTCCCATTACAAATTACCACTGGGAGTACCCCCTTGCGTTCTCCTCCCTAGAGCTTGTTGTTGACCATCCTACAGTCCCATTTCTAATCCGTGCTAGTACTTTATCTGTTTTCCCATGACTGCTAGAGCTTCTCACAGAGGGTGTTACTTGAGTATTCATAAACCCTTTGATAAGTTTCACTAGCTCATTCTGATTTATCCATGGTCCTGCTGACGGTATCAAAGATACAAGGTGTAACGAGTTGGAGAGCTGGATGTGCCTTGGGACTTCTTCCACAACGTCCCAAGTCTGAGCTTCTGGAAAGCAACAAACCTGCGACTTCCAAGTCAGGTTGGCAGGAGGAAATCTCTATCAATTGTTACACAGCTTTTCCTCTTGTACAGAAACTTGGTTCAGGCTTAGCTGGCTCTCAAGTCTGCTTCAAAAGAACTCCTCACCTTCTCCCAGGGGGCTGGCTACACATGTCCTGGAGGATCTGCAGGCCAAGAAGGAACCTTCCGTCTCCTGCCAGAAGTCACAAACTTCAGGCCTTCCCCATCATGGAAGTCTCCATTCAGCTCTTGTTCAAGCGTAGTCTTCAGTTGTTCATCCTTTGCTTTGTGGAGCTCAGGCACTCTCCTCTGCAGAGTCTCTGTGGAGACCCTGTTGGTCTCCTGTTTGTACACCCTGATGGTCTGCAGTCTGCTCGCCTCCTCCTGAAGCCCTTTTACCTGGAGACTTGGTGCTTCAGTCAGACTACAGTTCCCACCAGAGAGGCCACCAACGTCCCAGCCCCAAAGACAGGCAGCAGTCACTCGCCAAAGCTGCAACCTGGGCAGCGACGTCCTCCTTCTGAAGCTCCATCTGGGTCAAGGCATCCAATATGCCAGGCAGTTGCTCCAGCAGTTTTGGGGACGGTGCCCTGCAGCTTATCACCACCACTGTTGCACAGTCCCAAGCAGTCCCTTGGTGTCTTCAGCAGAGTTACTGGATCTCCTTCTGTGCAAACTCACAACTTAATTGCTAAAAACCTTCTTTGCCACTTTTGAGCATCTCTCATTGAAACCACTGTGAATTGAGCACTGAAATACTTCTCCATCTCCAGACTCGATTCTTTCAGTGTTCACTGGAAAGTAATTTCCTCTCTATGAATGGTATTTCTAGAAGACCAGTTCAATGAGGTCAGTGCCTAACCTGCTGCATTTCAGTGGCCTCTGAGTATGAAAACCCACATGCACTATTAAAAATGCCAACCAAAGTTATCCATTTGGTCCCACATCTCCTCTTCTAGCTTTTCAGTGCCCAAACCTACTATGCATTCCATCTTGCTTAGGAAAAGGGTTAAGTCTTGTGCTTTAAGCAGAGCTGAGGAGGGCTCCCATGGTATTCCATGTGCCTCAGCCAGGAGAAAAAGGTCTAGTCAGGGGTGTTAATGGTAGAAATGGTAGAAGCTACAGAGAGAGGAAGTGCAAGAGACTCCTGTTTTGAACAAGCAGCGACGTTATACCCTCAGTTGTACCCCAAATAATACTGGTAGAGTCAGGAAGAGGAAGACCCTTTCACTTTTCAGAAAATTCCTACCTCTGATCCCCAGGCTTCCTTGCGTGCCTTCTTTGGTTTATTCAGTTGCAGAGCAACAGTAGCACAGGAATAACAGCGCGCAACACCTACGTCTGCATGGAAGAAACAGCCTTGACTTTTCATTTTGAAGATTTACTCCGTGCTAAGCCAGCTCGGGGCTTCTGCTGCTGCCTAGGAGAGCCTCATTTGTCTTTTAACACTGGCATGTTATCTTTAGCAAACATATATTAAGATATATAGTGATACATACATATATATAGCCTGGAACAGGGCCCACCCAACACTTGGGAACCATCTACCTTCTGGAGTCATGACCCTGAACGTAGACAAGGGGAAGCCGTCACTTGCATCACTGGAGTTAACAGCCCAGCAATAAAACTTGCTTGTCTTGATCGATGTAAACTGATGTGCTCCTCGTCGTGCTGAGGAATCACTGAGTGTTGAGCTGTGCTGTGTGTTGAATCAGGGCTGTCCCTCGTTCCACTCTAGGCCAAATTTATTCTTACTCCATTCTGTAACTTTTACCCTCTCCGCTGAGCTTCTCCTGCACTGCTACCTTGCCAGTCCTGAATGCTGAGTTACCCTTCCACTGCTTGCTCAGACGTAACTTAAACCAGTATTTTTGTCACCACTGACTCTAGCCCTGCCTGTGTGCTCGTAGGCACGTCATCCATCCAAAACTGCAGTGAGAAAAGGGACATACTTGTCTCCTCATCAGGAGACATCGCTACGAACTGCAGCAGGGCAGAGCTGTGTGCCGTAGCCCGCCCGTGGCCTTAATCGGCTGTAATACGTCTGCTTAGAGAGTGAGCGGCAAGACACCTAGTGACAGGCAGCACTCAGCTGTGACCCCCATCCTGAATGCTGCATCTGCTTCTGGTGTCCTCGTCTTAAGGAAGGTGGGGTGTGCACACACACACAAAGAGAGAGAGAAGGGCTGCAAGGTATGAAAAAAAACCTTTATCGTGGACCGACAAAATAGACACAATCTGTTTGGCTTGGGAAAGAAAGATTCGGGAATCGGTAGTTAAAGGCAATGAAATAGAGTGATTAATTGTTGCCTGTTATGAATGAGATGAAGGGCATCAGAGGAAAGCAGCTTTAAACAAGAAGGAAGTACTTTTCCGTGCGGCACACAATTCAGCTGTGGGACTCATTCCTTCTGGTTGCTGTGGATACAAAAAATACAATTGATACGAAACAGCAATGAGTGAAGTTACAAGAAAGAGCTTAAATGCGAAGATGCAGATATAATCTCAGGCTCAGAAAGTTTCTAAGCTGCAGATTGCCAGAGCTGGAAGGCAATAAAGGGAGAAATATCACCCTGGATGTAGCCTTTTCTTATACAGTCAGTCCCTTTAGGCATTTGTTACATGTCACTGTCAGAGATGGGATGCTGCCAAGGTGGCTGTTTGCTCCCACCCAGTACCACTACTCTTATGCTCCTTCATGAAGCCTGTTAGTGGCCTTTCCACTGACTTGAATGGATTTGGAGTCAGCCTTCCTGTCTCTTCCCAAGTACTTTGATCAGCAAAAGCTAATAATCTTGTCAGTGAATGAGGGCTCTCCAGTAGTTCACAATCTATGTTTTCAGAGCGGTCTCTAAATTTTCAGAGCAGATTGCAAATTCTGTTTTGTTTTGCTTTTTGATAACACAAGACAATTGGTGTCTTTGTATTTCGTTTGAGCCCCACTGGCAGGATTTAGGGAAGCATAGTTCTGGGCTGGAACCTCCTTACTTAAGTGAAGTGACACCCCGGGTATCCCGAACTCTTTTCTTAACTGGATCTCAACATGCCATATTCTACTTCATGCTACCATGGAAATGATGCGTTCTTACTCCATAGCTGGGTTTGCTGCATAGGCTGGCAGTAGTCTGGAACATACTTTTAGCTGTCTCTAGTGTCTCAGTGACGCTTGACAATGCTGCTCAGGGCAGAACTAGAGCTCACACCAGTTTGGCTTCCCAGTTGAGCCACAAAGCGTATCATATAAAGCCCATATGTCTTTTGTGCACCTGTCTAGTGCTTCTCTGCAGTCTCGGCAAGTAGGAGGGAGTCAAGTAGAAATGCGGAGAACTAGTAAGAGGTGTTAGAATGAAGTAAAGACACAAGCTTTTCTGTAGAGCTCTGACTGAGAGAGTGACAGTTTTGGTGTGAGGAAGGGTAGCCAAAGTACTGAAGGAAAGGAATGCAAGAAACTCCTGCCCATGGACCAGTGTCCAAGACTTTTTAAATTCACATCAGAAGTTCATTGTCTTTGTTTAGCTTGAACCCCAGGGCCACAGGCAGGGTAGAATTACCTCCTGGTAATACTTTATGTGAGAAGGGTGGTCATGTTCTGTGACTTTGGAATTTCATACAAACCATTATGATACTTTAATGCTTTCTTAGAGGAGTGTGAACTTCTGACCCCTTCTTTAATCTCACTTGATCTAGAACTTCACCCAAGGAAGTCACAGAAATACCACCTGTCAGCATGGCTTCGAAGGAAGACAGCCAGCCAGCCAGGCCGTGCAGAAAGTACTAGCTTATACTGTTTCATAATCAGTAGGGTCTTGAATCAAGCATGTGTGTTAAGTAATGCAACATTGGCAATTACTGGTAGAAGGAAAAGGAGTAAGCATTTAGACTGTGCACCAGGGACAGATGTATACATACATTTTTCTTATTAATTTAGAAATAATTGTTCAGGGGGAAAAGATTATTTTTAATATCTCTGCTGTTCCCCTCCTGAGGCTCTCAAAAGCCTTTGCAGCCATTTCATTGAGTGACTGTCTGTCTCTCAGAGACAGAATAAACTGAGGGCCAGTAAAGATGACAGGAATTGCACAGCCAGCCTCCAGATCTTTACACTGCCAGTCCTGTTCTATGTACCTTACCATAGGAAAAAAAAAGAGTCAAGGAAGACTGCCTGCCTTTTGCTGTAGGGATTGACCTGCCAGTAACTGATAGAGCACAAAGTCTGAAGTCAGGGCATTCTGATTGTCTTTTACCCACGTTAATGCTTGGTGTCCACCTAGCCAGTGAGCTCATACTGCTGCTTTTCTGCCCATAAGGGCACTGATTATCTCCTTGATACCCTACCTCTTTTTACTGGATTTGTAAAAACATAAGTCCTCTACCTGTCTATCAAATGTGTTCGGTCAGCTCAGAGGCTGAGTAGTGGGCAGACACACGTAGGTGCACAGAGGCAATGTGCTTACATCAGCCTCGTTCCCTTAGCAAACCACATTAAAAATTCTGGTCCAGTTGTTTCCGCTGTGCATGGAGGAAATGTGCCCACCATAGATTCTGCCCATTGGAGTTCTGAGTAGCATCCAAGAGACAGTCAGCAAAGGAGTTAAGGCTGTCTGCAGAATATATTTACTGTTTAGTGCCTCATGTCCTAGGTCCCTTTTTAAGGGGCTGCTAAAAGGTAGCTGCTTGACAGAGAAGATATCTCAGACTCCAGCAGAAAGCCCAGCATCCAGGGACAAGCCAGTGAGATCAGTACCTCCATGGATAATGTCTGAGACCTGCCCCCAACACAAGAATTTGAGGGAACTTCTCAGATCTTTCCTCTCCTAATGCAGGTGTGCAAGAAAGGTTACCCAGTCCTTTTAAAACATCTCTCCTATATTGCTGTTGTATTTGCCAAGTTGTCTACTGCTGAAAGTGTTGTTCTTGCCTGACTTTTATGTACCGCTTCAAGGAAGCAGAGATGCTGTTGACCTCATGAAACTTTCTCAAATAAGAGCCCATTTCCTGGCAATGAAAGATCCTAACTTGCATTGATTCAGGTAACGCAGTTTAAAAATTCAGTTCAGATTGACAGATGACCAGTGCCATTAGAAACTCAGCTCTTTCATTCAAAACTGTATTGAACCACTGATCTAGAGGGATGTTTGTTAAGGGAACAAGTGCCACTAATGTGGCATAATGTATCCATTAGATCTGTAGAATTAATAATTTAAACTCACAAGGCAAATTCTCTGTCTTTTCCTCCTTTAAAAATACATATTTCTGTGTCCTTGCAGCATGCTATCTGAAGACCAGGACTGCATTTGGAGGATATCATCATGTAAATCTCAGGAGGGGAAAAAGAAGAAGAGAAGGAAACCCTTCATTCCAGACTGTTAGATTTGACCCTGCAAGTCTGCAGAGGCATGTTGCTGGTGGATGAACTGATAGTCCAGTTAGTTAATCAGCATGACGTGACCAGGTTTTCAAAATCATCTGTTTATAAGCAATCTCAGTATAAAGCAGCATTTTCTCTTTTACCCTAATGTATAATGAAATCTCACCCTAACAACTTCCTTTTCTTTTTCATTTACATGAAGTGTGTGCTGGACCCATGATGTTCCCTGGCTGACCCTAGCCAGACAAACCCAACATACCTAGACTGTTGATAGTGCACAATGTAAGATCTGATGCACAGCCCGCTGAAGCTAGTAGAAGAACTGCTGTTGCCTCCAGTGGGTTTTGGATCAGGCCATTAAGCATTTTTTTATTACTTTAAAAGAGTCTCAACATAACACAATCATAACCATGGGTTTGTGATTTTATCCTGCTGTGTGATTTTATAATGCCGTGGGCGTACTCTGACTCAGTGGCTGTTTTCTTCTATCATCCTCAGCTTTTAGGGCTTTACCTTGGATTTTTAATCACCTGGGACCGATTTCAATCACTTGATTATTAAGAGACACTCTTCTTCCATAGCATCCGTATTTATTTTTGTTTTGTTGTCTTTCATTGTTGAACTCCCTTGACTCAGCTCCAGTCCTGCACTGATCACGTTTTCCTCTTTAAGCTTCACGTATGTAAAAAGTTCCTATTTTTTTTATCTGACAAAAGATCTTTTTAAACAGATGTTCTTCTTCATCCCTTTGTTATTGTTCCTTTAGAAAGTCACTTAGTTTCATTGTGTTCTGCTTTGTTCATGTCTTTTTTTGTTTAGTTCATCCTCTCATCTTGCTATGAATAGTCTGTATATCAGTGTGGTTAGAGATGGACAGACTTTTGTACCCTTACATAGTTACACTCTTGCTGATCCTAAGATATTACTCAGTGAACAGCCTTAGGTTACAGAATTGATGGCCTCTAAATTACTGCAGTTTCTTGATACCTTGTGAAAATTTAGCATGGGACAGCTGGGGTTTATTAGCCGAAAACTGAAAGAATATATTTGTTTTGTCACACAAGTAGTCCATGTTAAAAGGAGTAAGCTCTGGTGAACGTTAAGACAGGTGTCTACATCTTCAGTGGTTGCTGCTCCATTTGCTTTAATTATTATCTCATCTACAAGCAAGCTATGCCAACTTACACTTACTGTCCTTGCACTAACATAAATCTGGACCAACTACCCAGAAATGCATGAGAGTTTTGCAGGTACACATGAGAAAAGAATCACGCCTGGCAGGAGTACAACTACTTATTAAAAAACCAATAATTTCCCAGAAACCTTTACCTGTTAAAGCGTATGCCTGGAAGTAGCATGTATTTTCTGTGCCTTGATACTATACTTTTAATGTGCTTTTTCGCTTTTCTTTCTGCCAAATTCTGTTTTTCATTGAAGTCAGTGATGCATCTACTATCCTTAATGACTCCAATATAAAACTTCACAAACACTGGTGAAATCAGTTGATTTCTTAAGCATTTACACTGATGGAATTTGTCCACGTGGGAATCTTGCCACTGATTTTGATGATCCCAAGAATTGGCTGTTCTGTGAACTCCTCTTTGATTTTTGAATACTATTTCAATGGTCTGATATGTCTTGTGGGACTTTTAGTAGCTTGCCTTATTATCAGATATGATAGAACTGTCATTGAGAAGTGGAATAAAATTACTTTTAATTCATGTCCATTCTGGTATGTGGGAAGTGTCTTTCCTAACTTTTGTTGCCTCTTCTATTTTAAAGAGTAATATCCCTTTTTCTAACCCCATGGTTTGAGAATAAAGTGAATCAAAGCAAAAGCAGAACTTCTGGCCAGCATGATACCAGTCTGTGCCATAGCTAGTACACTCGGAAGTTGCTAGAGATCAGTTAATGCTCAAAATACCAGCAAGGTAGGCTCTTTGCTTCATTTTTCAAAGTAGCATCCAGAAAGAGTGTTGAGGCCTTTTCAAAATGGTCCCTCAGTCGTCTTTTCGGGGCCTTCCTACCATGAGGGGAAAGTGGTCAAGTGAGGTCACCAGAGGAGGTCTCGCAGCAGGTAACAGAGGTCAGATTTCCACCCCCTTGAGCTGCTGGCATCAAAGTAAACGCTATTGCATTGCTGTAGTAATAGTTTTCTACATCAGTGTACTAAAAATCAAAGCGTGTACAAAAAGTTTCATCCTTCTGCAAAATATTAAACTGCAGTATTGTAAACTAAACCACAGCTAGTGGTGTGAGAGGGGAGAAAGATTTCCAAAGTTCATTTGGGCACCAGAGGGTAGGGATAGGCAACTTGAGGTATTTTTTCAAAGTGCCTAACAAGGATTTAGATCAATAGGAGCTAGACTCCTGACTTGTTCAGATGCTTTTGAAAACCATATTAGAAATCTAACTTGCATCTCGATGCTCATAAATATCTTTGAAGTCTCACTCTTAATATAATTGAGAATTGAGCCGTTGTATCTTCAGGGCTTCTGAAGATAAATGTTGCTACCTTACAGTGCTATTGATTGGTATAAAAATAAAGGCTTTATATTAAACCACTTAATGTGACAGAGAGGGGAAAATGCAGCAATTCCTCTAATGTCCTTTAGTGCCTCTATGTCATAGGTAATCTTACTTTTGCTTTACTAATGTACTGGTATCGGTTCTCTTCATTTATTTATGTTTACATAAATTTTCAACCATGTTTGAGAAATGCAGTCAAACACAGCTTGTGCTGGAAATTAATATGGTCCTTGTACAACCAAATCATTCTGTTGTAGGTGTGACAGACCCAGATACAAAGTGAGGTGTCAGACATAGGGAAGCTAAATGACATTTTACTGCCCAAATCAACAAGACCCTTGGTGACAGCGGTGGGTGTGGAAGGCAGAATGTAGCTGCCTGACTGAGGAATTGGTGCCTGCTTTGTATTTTGAGGGCATAGAAACAAATTTCATTATCTATGACGGCTCTGGAAATTACCTGTTCTTCATCGTCATCCATCTGTTTGGATTTGGTCCATTATTATTCTGCATTGCACCTACCGTTTTTTGGTGGGAGGAGAAAAAAGAGCTGTCATATGTGTGTGCTAAATGATGTTGTTTCATTAAATTAGCGGGGAGGGAGAAGCAGTAAAACATATTTCAGCTCAACGTCTGTGTCCCAGGGAGGTGAACAGAGTCTGTCTTCCACAAAGCTGCTCCAGGCTTCCGTTTTTTGATGCAGTCTTCCTGCATGCTGAAGGCACCAACTCATGCCTGAAGTCCAGCTCTCTTTTCCTTCCTGCATGTATTACAGGCAGAGACAGATGGAAACTTGAAATTGCTGGCCTCAGCTCCTGGATCGTGTTAGCATCTTTCGCTTCTTACAGGGCAGCTGCATTCTGCAAAACAGCAGTGTGCATGTATCTTGATACGTAACCCTAGAAGAGGGCTTCTAAATATAAGAGGAGTTTCTTTGCTGCCGTATGAAGGGGGTCAGCCAGACGCTTAAACAACACGCGGTGTAGGTTTCATCAGATTGCACGGCAAAAAAAAAAAAAAAAATCAAGGGGACAATGTGAAATCAAATTCTTAGGGTGCCTCCCTGCAGGCACACCCAGGAGTTTACAGCTAGTCACTTGAAGATCAGCACTGGCTCTTCAATTATGTGGTTGCAACCACAATCCATGAACGGTGTGGCTCAAGGCTCCAGAAGCTGTTGCTTTTGTTGCCTGTGTTTTGGATTTGTGCTCACAGTGTGAACTGTGTTCTGCCTCTCAGGCTGGAGACAGGTTGTATCCGGTTGCTACCACAGTGTCCATCGCTCTCAGAATCAGTCCAGATGCATCTGCTGGAACAGTGTGCAAGCATCTCTCTCTAGGCTCATTTCCTTACCTGGACCTTAACTTTGTCTACCGGTTATTTAGGATGGATTTTGTTACTGATTTTGCATCAGCACGGGAGAGACGGGGTCATCTTCCCAGTTAGTTTTTACTTTGTGGGCATCGTGTGTGCACACGTGCACAAGAGGATGCATTTGAAGGACTGGATTCCCCAAGGCAAGTAAGATTTAGATACAAAGTCAGTCACTGGGTTGATTTGGGGCCAAGCTGGTAAGTCACATCCCGGTTACCCGACAGCTGTTCAGGTGGAGGGAAGAGTCCATATTGCCAAACCTTCACTCCTGATAATGGGGTAAACGAAGAGGAAGTTGAATAGATGTGGAACCTACCCCGGACTTTGGAGATGCCTCCAGGCAAAGTCAGAGACATCAGAAGGCCTGTGCAGGGGAGTCTGCATGGCTGCTGCCTAAGCCACAGCTCTTCTGAGGCTGAGCCCTCAGTCTTTCACGGGCAGTACCTTCAGGCTGAAACACAACTTGAACGTTGGTTTCCTCTTACTATCCTCCCATCTCCAACCTCGTTTTTAATTAGTAGGTCTCTGGAGGTGTGCAGTGTTATGTTGGAGCAGAAGAGTTGAGAAGGGCTGCGATGGTCTATGAGTGATTTTTATGTGCACTCACAATTTTACGTCTCCCAAGCGCAACGGCATGTTCTGCATGCGCGGCAACGGCATGTGTCCCTGAAATGTGAGTGAGCCTTCAAGGAGGCTGCCCAGCTTCCTCTGCATCGCTCCCTGGCAGCCTGGCAAGTGGGCTAAATTCAGAAGTGACCTAAATGGAGGAGGGGGTTTGGAAACAGATCACTCAGCCAACGTAAAGATGGAAGAACAAACTTGGGAGCCCAAGGTTATAGTAAGAAATTTAGCCGGAAGGTTTCTGCAGTTAAACTCGTCCTGTTGTGAAGTCTAGGGTAAGTTCTGCTGCTGCTGCTGCCACCTAACTCGCTCTCCGTGGCACAGAAGCTACAAGAAGCACTTGCTCATGCGTCCTTTACAACGTGATTGATGGCATGTCTGAATTTGATCTACCAGCTCATGACTGAGTCTGGCTCTTCTGTTTGTCATATCTAGCTGTAGGGCTGAGTCAGCTTCCACTTTGCTTGCAGCGACTTCTCTTTGGCTAAGTAAGCTTGCATCATGTCAAGGAAAAAGAACTTTTCCAGATATCAGCGGATTCATCAGGACTTTAAACCGCACAGTCTCAGATTTGAGGCCGCTGCGTTTCTTTTTCAACACATACTCTGAGGTAAGAGAAGGGGAAACTCCCACTGAAATTAAGGGATGCACACCAGAGCAGGCTGTGTGGTAAAGGTGAGCCATGGCAGCCTCGTGTACACATATCTCACCCAGTGTTCAATCGGGGCTTAACTGCCTTTTGATTTTAACCAACTCCAGGAGATAATCCAAACAATGGAAATGAGATTGTGGCCTAAAGCACAAGTGGTTGGTGAGTGTTCCCCCTTCCTTGGCGCTAGCACAAGAGTTTAGCTTTGACTGTTGGTGCCTGAAGGGTTTGCAAGGCCATTTAATCAAGGGCGTGTAATCAAAGACACACATTCCCCTAACACAGGTCTCTCCTGACCCCAGATCTACCCTGTTTGGGCCTTACTTTCTCTAAAAACGAGTCAGCTGATGAAGAAAGATGGTAAGTGATATCTCCAAGGGGGCAGAATGACTCAGTAGTCAAGATGTCCCTTTCCTGACCTGTCAGCCTGTACAGCAACCAAAAGTGCTCTGTCCTGATTGTTAGAACTTTGACAGTCTGCTGAGCGTCATGATCTTACGAGCCAAGAACCAAACTGCTTTAAAATTAATTTCTTAATAAGATGCTTTCTGTGAGTTTTAATAGTCAGGCCAGGTCTAGTTCATGTTTGTTAAAGAAGGTGGATGCGAGTAAGGGAAAAAGGAGCTGACCTTTGCTTGTGGCTAGTGACATGGTAAATAACATAGAGACCATGTGGCTCATCTCCTTTTAAAACCTCCCATTGCCCTATGAGCTGGTGTAGCACAGTCATGATGTGATAGGTAGAGACACGGACAATTTAAAGTGTCAAAATCCAATGTGAATTTTATTATATTAGCAAGCGAACAAGAGCAAAGGCAGCGCTGGGCGGCCGGGGAGTCTGCGCTCCGCCAACGGCTCGCGCCTTCCCGCCTCGTGTAAGCACCTTATATACAGTCTCATTTCCTGCATTCACGATGTCGCAATCAGGTCGATACTCTGCGCATGTTCCTTCTGTTGCTGGGGGGTCTTTCTCTGCCTCCTGGTGATCCTAAGGATGAAGGCTGAAGGTCTTCCTCGTTGCCCTGTGGGTGGACTTATGCAAGAATGTGACTATTCAACCCCCTCCGCTACGGGTCCTGTTGACTTATGCAAGAATGTCCTTCGGTTGGGCTATCAAGCCTTGGGGGCACATAAATCTTCCATCCATACCTTCCCATACAGGTTTAATGAACAAAGCACAATATGTTACTTATTACAATGACACCTGATAAAGCATTTAATTAATTATTTTTATCTTGGTTTCTGGGTTGTGGACAGTCTGGAAGTGGACCGTGCTTTTTTTTTTCAAGGGTATTTCTCACTCAAAATTACTCAGTTACATTTTCCCCTGATCCTTTTACCCTCCAGCCTGCCATTTGTAATTCAAACTGCTGTGATTCACCATACAATTGCCATGATACCACTTCTTTTTCCTGAGCAGACAAGTATAAATCCCGGGGCACTCACATTGTTGGTGTGATTGCCAATACCAAAATGTCGTATTTGTTTTTGCGATGTCTAAATTTAATGTTTACTTAAGTTGAGTATTTGTTACATGGAAATGTGAGTGGTGAACACAAGCAGGGTCCTGAATACACAAGAACCAAGTAATCTGCGGTTCTGAATTTGTATTCATCTAAAAGATTTTGCAATATTCACCCAAACTAGCATCTCCTGACTTTGGCTGATGGAAAGCTAATAGCTAAAGGCAAAAGTGATTAAGAGTCTTCTTGAAGATCATGCTGGCAGTTAGTGTCAGAGGCAAGAAGGAGATTTTTATCTAATTCTTTCTCTCATTCTCAGTGAAAATGTTTACAGTCACTGTTCTTGGGCATCCCCCAAAATTGTAAGGCAATGTACACAGCGAAGGAACAAGTTATTCTGGTACCAGTGGTACCCTTAGCGAGGGCTAAGCCTGAGCGGCCTGTTGCTGTCAGAGAGAAATGGCAGTTCAGAAAACTAGAGAGAGTTGTCGTGATAAATTATTTCAATGGCAAGTGACATGTCTGACATTCTCACTAGGAAAGTTAACCAGGAACTTCATTTGTGACACATAGGGAAGTCTTGATGGAAGAATATGAACCAGCTCCCCATTTGTTACATCGTCATCTGGCAGTAGGAAAAAAAGGTATGTAAAGGGGCAGGAGCGGGAAAGGTATTTTGTAGTCCTCCTTTGGAATCTCCAGGCTGGTCCTGGATGGAGTGGAAGAGAGGGAGTTTTTATGCCCTTAGGTTGCAGAGCATGGAAGGAGGCACACGGTCACAGATGCTGTTAAAGGGAGGAGCAAAACTCTACGGCTCCAGAAAATCAGGGGGTGGATAAGCTCTGCCAGGCCCTTGTGACATGTCTTTAGCTAATCTCTCGCTTCCCACATCTCCTGCGTTAACAGCTGTGAGGGAATTGGGCTCCCACTCAAGCTGATGGGAGAAAACAATATTCCAGTGCATGTGAGGACCATGCAGACAGACGTGCCCATGAGGAGACAGGGTGATGACTTAGTGGGCAGCAGCGATAAGCCCCGCACACAAGACTCGTTGTTCATGGTGTAATGTGATCAAGCCCTCACAAAAAAAAAAAGAGTTACAGGCTTTAGGACTGTGCTACACCCACCTGTCAGAACTGACAGCGAGGGAGGGCACGAATCAGGGTTGAAGAGGAAGCAGTCATGGGGAAAAGAGGGAAGAGAAGGCGGCAACAGTGAAGCCCAGCTAGCAAGAGGTTGAGATGCGTGTCCATTGCCTCTGGCTTGTCCACAGGCCAGTAACTCCCGAAGGTGGTGGAACGTAGCACACCGTGGATGGCTGGTTCATTGCCGCGTAGGGGGGAACCATTACATTTTAATACCAGAACTCTGAATAATGCTTGGACCTACCACAGACTAGTTCCCACAGCCTCAGGAGCTGTTAGCAGTCCTTGTCCTGTACTTCATTACGTATCTGTGGTTCTCAGACCTAACAAAACCCATCGCAAAGAAGTGAGGAAGGGCCCCAAAGTGAAGGTACCGTTGCTTGCACTGAGTCTGGCTGGCCGCTGCGCAGATCATCACAATGGTCCTACTGGGCGACTGATGGACAAGACGTGGTAGTGTGCCTGTCCCACCTACGCTGCAGACGTAACCAGCACATGCAGAGGCACGTTCATTGGTGCTGGCCAAAAAACTGTGGAGAACAAAACAATCGGGTTTAGAGACAATTTAGGAGAGCTAGGCTGTGTGAAATAACAACAGCTGCATTTTATAGCAGGGTAACTGTTCTGCAGGGGCTGGGGAAGAGCTGCCCACACGCATTCCCCTCACCCCTCTCCGGCAGGCTGTCCCCTGCCGAGGTATTCTACCCACGAAAGACCTACCAGGAGCAGCTGTTCCTCAAAACATGCTGCGGGAGCCAGCCGTGCATTTGCGATCAGGCACAGGGAACCTGTCTATCCCGGCAGAATTCTTCCTACCACATAGCAGCGTGCCACAAGGATACACTCCGATTTGGTAGTGAATCTGAGAAAACTCGGTAACAACTCAGTGTTATCCAGCAGGGATTCTTTATTGCAGCGCCGGGCAGCACGGGGGATGGCTCCTTCCATCCGTGCGCACCCAAGCGTTCGGATTCTTGCCTTGTATTTACAGCTTTCATGTTTATTCATTACATTAATGAGAAAAGGTTGGGTTATTCTAATTATTTCCAGGAATTCATTAACGTAAGTTCCTCCCATAGTCCCGCCTCAGTCTGCCCAAGTTACGCCTCTGTCGGGGGTCCTTGGTGGTCGTTGGGGATGAAGGTCCGAGTCTTCCTCAGGGTTGAACTTTTGAACTTGTCCTGTGGCTCATGCCCTGTACCAGCCTGGGTCTTTTCCAGTTCACAGAACCAGCTCTTGCTCGCTGCCCTCCCTGTCTCTCCTGCTCAGTCCTGTGTGTTCCTTGAGCCCCACAGTCTGACTGGAGGATTCCACCTGGTGTCCTTCGCTTGGCGGATTCTGCTTCATTCTTATCTTTGAAGTGTTGGTTAGTCGGCAATGGAGATAGGCATAAGGGTTGGTACAAATCAGCCTCCCTCCCTGTCTCTAAAGGCTGGTCAGCAGTTCTTTTCTAAAAGCCAGTTTTCTAAAGGCTAGTTAGCCATTCTTCATTACAGTAGGAATCCTTCTGTCTGTTTGCAGGTTGCTTCGATTGGTTAAGAAAACAACAATTTCCTTGTGAGAAGAACTGCCGACCCAGGAACCTGCAGTCCTCACAAGTTTGTGCCCACTAGAAAAGTAGAAGAAAGACAGCGACAGCTGATGTAGAGCAAAGGGTAAAATGAGACAGTGTAACGGGCAATGCTTAGAGAAATAATGCTAGAGAAATAGACGAGTGTCATTTAATTTGGGAAACGTTTATCGGTCGAGGAATTAAATTCCCATCTGTGCTTCCTCAGAGGAAAGAGGGCCAGGGGCTGGTGGTTCCACAGGCTGCTCGGAGCACCTCAGGGTCAGCGTCTGACCCGCCGGCTCCTGCTCCCTTCCACCAGGAGGGGAAAAGCATTTCTTGCCCGGCTCCAGCGTCCCGGCGCTCACTCATCTCCAATTCTCCTGCAGATCCCAAACCTTCCTGTGGTGGTGGTTTGGTGCTGATGGTTGGACTCGATGATCTCAAAGGTCTTTTCCAACCTGAGTGACTCCAGGATTTGGAGAAGACGGCTCCGAGGGGCAGGTAAAGACCCACCGCTCTTCGCTGCTGACCTCGGACCCGCGGCACCGGTGCAGCAGCCGCACGAAGCAGGTATGGGACAGCCGGCACGCAGCCCGGCCCCGGGGCGCCCGGTACAGACCCTCGGCTGCCGCAGGGCCCGGGGGTCGCCCGCCGCCGCCGCCGGAACCCGTGCGCGGGGCTCGGGTTCTCCCCGGGGCGGCAGCGGGGGCGCGCGGCCGGGCGGAAGCGGAAGCGCCTGGGCGGCGGTGGCGGGACAGCGGCGGGCTCCGGCGGCGGGAGGTGGCGTTGCGGGGCAGCGGGCGGGAGTGGGGCCGGGGGACAGGCGGCGTCCTGGGGACGGCGGTGCCGCTGCCCGGCCCGGGTTGTGCCGTCCGTGCGAGGCGCGAGTGGCCCGCGGGGGTCCCGGTGCCGTGCGGGCGCAGCCCCGGCGGCGCCGGTAACGTGGCGGGGGCGGCGTGCCGCCTGCCGGCGTGCTCGGCGGGCACGGGAGAGAGGCGGCGGGGGCGGCGACCGCGCGGCGGGCCGTGAGCGGGCTCGGCGCGTAACGCCCCCGGGCGGGTTTGCCGGTGAGGCCTTGGGCGGCCGTTCGGTGCCGTTCGGGCCTTCGACAGCCGGTCACCGCGCCAGGCAGGCGCGGCTCGCTCGGAGCTGTCGCGGTCTCACGCCGGCAGTTACCGCCGGCGGGTGTACCGGTTTTTTTACCGTGCAGCGAAATCCGCCCCGTGTTGAGCTGTTTCTTCACGCCGGCCCCGCACGCCGGGCCGGGGGGCGGCCGCTTGCGGCCGAGCTGAGGTCGGCGCAGCTGGAAGTTGGGCCCCGTCCGTACGTGGAGCCCCCAGGGAACGCGGTGTCCCGTCCGCGTACCCTGCTGGGGCTCTGCCAGGCCCTGCCTGCACGCTCCCACACGGCCCCCTCGGCCACGGCCAAGTCGCCGCCGTTGACCTGTAGGTAGCCCGGCAGATGAGATACGCCATGTGCATCCAAGTCTGTCCCTTCGGCCTGTGTGTGCGGCTGCGGCGCGGGCTGGAAGTGTGTTTCGTGCACAGCAGGCCCCTGCCTCTCCTAGAGACGAGCAGGGACTGGAGGAAGCCTCCAGCGCAGCACCGGTGGGGCTGTGCTCTTTGTGCTTCAGAGCCGCAGCCAGCCACCGCAAGGATCCTCAGCCGGCTGCTACCTCAGCTGCCTCTTTCTTTTCTAGTGAAGTCACATTTTTAGTAGGCTGTCTTTGAAGCGTCCTGACAGAAAGTTCTACTGATGTTTCGGCTGACGTGGTAGAACATTAGACGCGTGGGTATTCAGAAGCGAGAAGAGCAAGCGCTGAGCTTGGGAAGAGAGAATGTCAGTGTGCTGCAGGGACAGATAGCTGCTTGGTCAACTTTTAGAGTGGCTGAGCCTTGTAGAGGTGCTGGGATATTGAGCTGTAGCATGGGATCAAGAGTATCTGAAAGTTGTCGTTTAGCGTCCTCGTTCTGAGTGTGATACAAGTTTAAGAGGCTAGCATTTTGGGTTAATCAAGTTTCTTAGGCTCTTCAATTCAGAAACAGAGCCCAGGTCTACTGATGAGCATGCTCTTCTGCCTACTGGTGTTCTGGCTTCAAAAGGACCTGTGTTGATCTGGCTTCTCCTGCTCTTTTAGGCCCTTAAAAATGGGGAACACAAGCAGCGAGCGAGCTGGGCTGGAGCGTCATGGGCATAAGGCATCGCGAGGTGACAACTCAGGAGGAGCCATCAGTACCAAAGAGGGTGATAGACCAAAAATCTTGATGGATAGCCCTGAAGATGCAGACCTGTTCCATTCAGAGGAAATGAAGGTATTGCTGGTTCGTTCTTGTCTTCTGACATTCCTGGCTTGGGACTGCTGTCTGGTTGTGGTGCCATTAGCCACCTTCAGTAATTCTGTCACTGAGTTTACACACAAAACTGGCTGAGATCTCCCTTGCGTCCCACGCTAAGGAGAGACCGTGCGTTGATGTTCAGGCAGATATAATGAGCGTAACATCGTGGTTTCCAGCAAGAAAAACTAAAATGTAACCGGCTCAAAGCCCTTCCCCAGTTCTAGGTACAGTGTCCCGGCTTCAGTCGGATCCTTAACGCTCTTGAGGTCACCAGTGACGTTTTACCTGTCTGTTATTTTCCATATTAAAAGATCTGTTAACTGGATTTTTGCTCAGTGTTAGACGGATTGTTGGAAATGTCTTGCCGTGTGTTGTGTTTCGTAAGAATGTCTAACAGAAAGTTCCACTTAGACTTTGGCTGTTGGACAGAGCAGTTTCCTATAGACGAGTTGTAATCTTTCTGCCAACTACGTGCCTGTGGTATTTGTATAATCTAAATGCTTCTTAAGTGCATTTCTTCTTAATTATTTCTCTCGCTCTTCTTATATCTGTGTATCTTGAAAACTCTTGTGAGCTCAAGTAATTTCTTTGTCACTTAATTTAGGCTGGAGGGGGAGGCGGATTATTTTGCCTTCCACTCTTTCTGCAGTTTTGGAAGGCTTTAACGTCTTTGTAGCATTTGTGCAAACGAGTTTGTAACAGCGTCTAGAAACGCACAGTTTCTAATCTCCATCTGACAAAAAAAAACCCTACTTGTAGACTTGTACCTTAGAGAGCCGTGCCTGAGCGCAAAATGCCTTCGGTAAAACATAGGTTGTCTAAGTCTGCCAGGAAAGAGCTCACTTTAAGACCTTGTGCTTGTAGGCTCCGTTGGAGAAGGAAGAATTCCTGGCTTGGCAGCAAGATCTGGAAGTGAGTGATAAAACCCCAACTCAAGCTCGACCAACAGTCTTTCGCTGGACTGGAGGGGGGAAAGAAGTTTATTTATCTGGGTCCTTCAACAACTGGAGTAAAATTCCTCTGACGAGGAGGTAAGGAGCTGCTGCTGCTGTATCGGTGATATTTCCCGTGGTCTGGGAACGTTCAGTGCGGTGAGAAAGGTGGTCAGCTGACAGATTGGTGCTGTGCTTGGGTTTACCACTGTCCTGCTTCTCCCCTCAAGCCCTTGAGGAGAATCTGACTTCTTGATTCTTGGATGGCACAGGGTGAAAGTTGACCTCTGTGTCAATTTTGAAGGAGTGATTTGTGCGCTAGGTACCACGCGCGGGTGACCCGAAACAAACCTCGTGCAGAGTCTGGTGCCTGGGGCAGAGCTGGGGTGTGTTAAGGTGAAGTTGGTTTTAAGCATAGAGTGTCTCTGATGGCACATGTACTTTCTTGCCATATCATTGGCTTTTGCCCGGCTCAAAGGGTCCAAATTCTGCTTTGGAGACTCTGAGCCTGGGATACCCGCTGGCGAACATGAACGAGAGAATAAATCTGTGTTACGGTACCAAGTGTTTTTTCCTGCCAGAGCGCTCTGGAGCTCAGCTGAACTCTGTACCTCAGTTTTTCATTTAAACCAATGTTTTCTCAAGAATTTGAAACTGAATGTGTGGCGGAGGGTCTGAATTTAGCTGTTGATCTGAGCCCTGTTGTCTGTCAGTGATGACGTACCCAGGAAAGATTGGTCTCCTGCTAATTTCTGGTGGTTTTTATCTCAGTGAGTGACTGCCTGCATTGTCATTGTGGCAGAAGTGTCTTATCTTCTTAGGAAACCTGAGGGAGGAGCATGGTGACCTGATGAAATGGTGTGGGAGGATTGGTCTGTGCATGAGCAATGTGAAATAAATTATCAAGACAGGAGATGGAAAAAAGGCCGGTGGAACATCAGTATTACTGTCATACTCTAAGTAGAAAGCCTGGGAGACGGGAAATGGTGAAATGAATCTGGAAGAAGGACAGAAGTGTCACTTTGCCAAAAGAAAAGACAGGTTTGTCAGGTTTGGTAGTCTGAGAGAGGAGATATCTGGACCTCCTTAGAGGCTGGATAAAATCATGTTACTGAATCAAATATGCTCAAGTGAAAAAAGTTCATTATTCCAAACTGAAATTTCAAATCCGGCTCCCCGATGGTATGCTTGCACTCCTTACCCGAGAATGAGTAAAGAGAGATGCTGGCGTGGTGGGGCCTGTTTGAATTGTTCACGCAGCATCAGCTGTTTCTGAGCTGCTTTGAGGGGCTGGTGAAGGCTTCCCAAGAATCAGGCCGTTCACAGCAGGGGAGTATCGACATAGCAGCGGCTATTGAGACGCAGAGTAACTCAGAAGTATTGAGTTGCTGCTTTCATCATCCAGTCATTGTTCATTCATTTCGTAGGCATTTGTGAAATGCAATTTGTGATGGCAAATGCTGAAAGGCAAGGAAATGGGAGTAAGCTGATATAGTTCCATCCACTGGAGTCTCGCAGATAAAGTGAGGTCTCGCGTACTAACAAGTAACATGAAATCATGAGGATGACTTTACAAAAGCTCAGGGCTAATTCCTTGATGCCAGGAACGTGGATGCTGATTTTGAAAGTGTAGGGACTTACTGTCACAGAGGAAATTACCGTTGACGTTAACCTTAGTTTGATTCTTTACCTTTAAATTGCATGAGATTCCCTTAAACGTGGCTCTGCCTTTTTTAAGTTTGTGCATGTGAAGGAGGCTTGTTTTCTGTGTTACGGTGTGTCTAGAGATTGATGTGCTTTTCAGAATATTTCAGGGCTGATTGTTTGTCTTAAATTCCAGTCACAATAACTTTGTGGCAATCCTGGACCTGCCAGAAGGAGAGCACCAATACAAGTTCTTTGTGGATGGGCAGTGGACGCACGATCCTTCAGAGGTAAAGTTGTCTTCAATTCGCTGTGTTTAGTCACGGAGGCATCTGAAGATGAGAAGCTGGCTGGTTTCTCTGCCAGGAGCTGGCCTTTTCAGAGAGATGGTTAACAACAGAAACGGACCCTTTCAGCTGGTGAGAGAGATATTTCTGATCCCAGCTGGCCTAGGTGGTGGCGTCAGACTGATGGCCTCAAAGGGCAGGAGATTTTGTAACAAACAGGTGACAAGATCTCTTGGCTGTTGTTTTGTAAGAGGTGGTGAGCTTTTGTTGTCCGGTGCCAAACTGTCTTTTCAAGCAGCACAGCGTTGCTGACAGCCCAAACCTCTGTGCTGCGCTTGCTGTCTGTGCCAGAATGTTGCTGTTGCCGCTCTAGCTCTTTTCATAGTCCGGTAATTGTGCCAAAATCTACCAGGCCTGTTCTTCTCCTCTCCTATAAAATGAGCTTTAGCCCTGGCCTGCCCAGCAGTCCCTGCCTGTTTCAGAACTAGTCATTCGCAGCTGCTGGTTCCAGCCTTCTTGCTGTCTTGGCAGCACCCTCCCAGAGTTTACCTTGCAGAAAGTTTAGCCTTTTGAACCCTCTGCCTTGGACTCTGGTCTTAGCTTTGGTAGTAAACCAGCGATACCCACCACAAAGTGCTCCATCAGGCCGTGCAGATCTTAGCCTGGCCCTGAAAGCCCGGTAGAAGCTAGAAGTAAAGCTTAGCTCCTTGTGTCGTCACTGCTAACTTTAGCCCAAAGCTGATCCCAGCCTAATCTGTAGCCCAAGAACGTATCGAGGGCTGCGGACCCAGCAGGTTCACCTGACGTGCATCCCCCTCCGGCCGAAGTCCGTGCTAAGTGAGCAGCAGCGAGCTCGTTTCGTAAAAGCCGTAGCTCTCATTCTTGGTAGCGCTGATGGTGTCGTTTTGAGTCTCATAGTCCTGCAAGCTTTTTTATCCCGACTTTTGTATCTTGTTCCTTCCCAGCCAGTAGTAACCAGCCAGCTGGGCACCGTCAACAACGTCATACAGGTGAAGAAAACTGACTTTGAAGTGTTCGATGCTTTGATGGTGGACTCCCAGAAATGTTCAGACATGTCTGGTATGAGCTTACTGGTAATTCTATATCACACTTTTTAGAGCTGTTAAAAATTCCGTTTTCCTTTTCCTCTGGAGTTCGGGCTCCGGTGTGGATTAATCTCCGCTTTTGTCGGGTCCTGCGGACGCGTGCAGATGCACAGAGGAGGAGTGTGGAATGCGTAAAGGAGGAACCTCTGACAGAGCAACCCGGGTCGCTCTGGATCTGAACGGGAGGAGGGCCTGGGTGCTCAATAGCTGTTTGTTTGCCTGCGCGATGGGAAGTGGCTGGTTCTGGCGCACTCAGGGGGGGTCACTCTCCCCTTACAGCACCAGGCCAATGTTGGCAGCGTACGCTGCTCCTCATACCGTCTTTCTCTGCTAAGGGGATGGGGTGAGGAGGTCAGAAGTTGCACGTTAAAAGGTAGAAATTAGGTGCACCTTAGTAGTGCTCACACAGGGTCAGGAGTATGTCATATCCTCTCAGTTTAGTATAAATGATCTATATCTTAGAATAGGATAAAAATGGTATTTTTGCCTTAAGTTTCATATTCTAGTGTAAAAGAAGAGAGGTGAGGTTTAGCTTGAGTCATCTCTGAGATCAGCCTTGCCTCCTGTACTTTATGGACCTGTGTAGGGATGGAGACGTGGCTGAAATAGTACCGTAACTCCTCCTTCAGAAGGCCAGTCCTTTCAATCTGAGGCAGAAGGTGCTTGCGGTTGGTTTTTGCTCTATGCAGCTTTCCCCTGGAGAAAGCCTTTTTTGGAGAAAAGTGTGATTTGTGAGACTCGGACGCTGGAGGAAGCCAGGAGGAGATTCTAGTAGATGCTTCCCCCCCCTATGCTGGAACAACCTTTCATTATATTGCTTTAGCCTCTGAAAAGCCCTTTCTGTAACCCTGTCCCCGCGTGGGAATGACGCCTGCCTTTCCCGTGTGCGGACCGTGGGTTTGGCGCTTCCCTTGGCGTAACGCTGATGAGCGACTTTGCTGTTCAGTGTTTGCAGGGGTAGTGCTGGGCAGAGACGACAGCGAGGTTCTGGGGTGCAGTAGGGCCCTCAGAACTCCGTCCCCACATCTTCACAGCTCGCCTCGGGTGAGACAGACTTTGGACATCTTAAAGTCACCTCTTGGGCAGTGACTGGTCCTGCATCAGCTGCTGCAGCTCTTGCACTTACATGCCACTCGCTTCTTTTGGCCGCCTGTTTCTGGCCGTGAGAATTGGCTTGGAGTACCGGCAGAAACGTGCCGATAAAGAGCAGATATTCGTACAGACTATTTAAGAATAAACACTCAACATCTCTCTCTGGCAGAGCTGTCAAGTTCCCCCCCAGGACCGTACCACCAGGAGCCCTATGCTTGTAAGGCAGAGGAGCGCTTTAAATCGCCGCCTATTCTTCCCCCCCACCTGTTGCAGGTCATCCTGAATAAGGACACGGGCATTTCTGTGAGTACATCCGTTTGTTTTGCTGAATAATGGCCTCGAGGGCGTGAACAGGTGGGGAAGAAATCTGGGTACAGACAGGGGACAGGCAAGGAAAAAAAATAGTTGCTGTGTTGGTAAATTCCCGATTACGTATGTCCAGATGGATCCGTCTGAAGTAGATTTATTGTTCTACTTGACTCTCTTCAAAATTGAAAAGAAGATTAGGTTGCTATTTTACTCCCAGAAGCCCTAATCTTCGCCCTGCAGCACTGCTAAAAAGTCAGCAGCACCCAGGAGGTATTTGAGGCCTGTTTCACGGTCGCAGTGAGGCTGCCGAGGGTCTCAGCCCGGAGGGAGCTTGGATCGTTCTGAAGCTTTGGCTGCACTTGGTGCTGGACTCGGCGTAGGAAGCAGTGTGATGTGTTTGAGGGTATGGCTAGTTACAGGCGCTGTTTGTCACCCATCAGCTGTGATGAGTAAACTGCGAGTTCTGTTATTTTCACACTCTCTCACTTTCTCTTTTCTCCAGTGCGATCCTGCTCTGCTCCCTGAACCCAACCACGTCATGTTGAACCACCTCTACGCACTTTCTATCAAGGTGAGAGGCCAGGGCACATTCTTCACACTTGCAGCTTTTAGATAACCATGTGATATGCTCACTTGTTTTCCATCTCCTGTAGGATGGAGTGATGGTGCTTAGCGCTACGCATCGTTACAAGAAGAAATACGTGACGACTTTGCTGTACAAGCCAATATGAACATCGCAGTAGTTTGTGACCAATTCTTCTGAGCCAGTGCCGTCTCAGAAAAAAACCAACCCTTCTCTTAACCAAATGTACTCCTGCTCTGTGCTGTAGCAACTGAACTCTGATCCCATGTTGTTTCTGAGACTTCCAGGTTCTCCCATATTCGCCTCATTTTCCCAGTCCCGCCTTGGAAGTTCTTGGAGATGGCAGCTTTGTGGCAACTAGACAGATGGCAAAGGTGTCAGTGCCCGTTGTCAGCTCAGTTAAAAACCCACCGATTTAATTAGGCTGAAAAAGGTGAGGGCAGCAACAGCGTAAAGACCTTTAGCAGTGAGGCAGACTGTAAGTAACAAACAAGCCAGCCCACAGTCTAGAACGTTCAGGATTCTTGTGGAATCTTATTTGAGCTCAACACTCAGCAAAAGCAAGCCCTTTACTGCTTTCATAACTCATCAAACATGCAATTATTTCAGTGGCAAGTTCCAAACTTGCGTGGCTGAAGTAAGTGTGACTATTGATGATCTTTTTGTAGCGGCCTTTTCGAGGCAAAGTCAGCGACACAATCACCGACGAGCTTATTTTTGTTTTACAGTGGGCTGGGGCGCACCGTTTCTGCTGTGAATAGCTCTGTAGTTTTTCTCTTCGTGAGAACTGAAATACAACTTTTCCCCTGTGGAATTTCTGGTAAAGACAATTGTTTTTAATGGCTGGATTTTTCTGTAAATCGTAAGTGTGTCTTGCAGTAATCTGCTTTTTTGAAACCGGTTTCTCTTGCTGTCGCTGATAAGGACTTCCTTAAGCTGGGGCAGGTAGCTGTAAGCAAACTGATGTGTTCAGTTTAGGGGTTAGTTCTTCAGTAACAGCCTGAGGGTGACTGTAAGTCACCTGCATCCCAGTGGCCAAACTTGCCCCTCGGCGTGAGCCGTTGCAGCACGCTGGGTGCGGCAGCGCTGCGCCCGTCTGTGCCCGGGGCTGGAGCCGGGGCTCCGCTCCGGGTGCGGCGCTGGCCGTGGGTATAAAATCCCCGGTGCTTCCGCAGCCGGGGCTGGGGGGATCTCTGCAGCTTTTTCCTCTCAAGTGATTTCAGTAGCACCAGGTTGCCTGTCCTCGGTACTCGCGGCCTGTTTGATCCCAAACCAAATGCACCGTTAATGCAAACTGCCTGCCAGCGTGCCTGCGGCCTGCCCTGCTGGGACCAGCCGGGGAGGTGACCCGCTGGGTCCTTCCCTCTCGTCGTTTTTGTGGTGCCTGAGTGTGCCAGTGACTGTGCCAAGGATAACCAGCCCCCGCTGACGGCGGGGCGGAGCGCGTTGCACAAACCAGTACGGAGCCGGAGCGGGGACAAAAGCTGCGGCAGCCGGCGGAGCCAGCCCCAGTGGAAGGGGGGGTTGCCGTCCTCAGATCCGTTCACCAGCCTCGTTGCGGTATCCCAAGTAGATCTGGGTCTAGTGCAATGGTTTTCTCTGAAAACTCTTTCTTCACTCTGTGCTGTGGATAGCATTTGGTATTCTGAAATACGGAATTGCTTTTGTTTTCAGCCTCTTCAGAAAGAAATAAACCATTTTCAAGAAAAGCGGGTGACTTGCTCTGTGTTATCCTTCCCGTCTTTGGTAACCTCAGCTTCCTTGGGTCGTTATTTTTGTATAACCTGTGATTGCCTGGTTACAGCTTTATGCCTTGGTGGATTGTGCAAGCTTTTCATTCATAGAGGCAGCTTGAAACACTTTTTCCGCTTGCAGTTCGTCAGTGAATAAGATGAGGGAGGCGTTTTAGTGTGTATTTGTGATGTGAAGTTTACAGAAGAACAGGAGTCCAAAGTGCTTACAAGCTCCAGCGATCACTCCCTTAGGGCTGAAAAGCCTGGCATTGGCCTTAAGCCTCCCGTCGGCTTCTCTTTGTTCCAGCCAGCCACCCTTCAAGCAGACCTTTTCCCCAGTCCTTTCTCCTTGGCAGCTTGCGGGTGCAGGCTGGGGATGGTTTGTGGTGGCACGGGTGGTGCAGAGGGACAGCCGGCACCCTCTGCCCTGGCTGCCAGCACCGGGAGATGCCGCGAGGAGGTCGGGGCAGAGGCTGTGGCACGCGTGATCGGTGCTAGTACCGGCAGAGCAGGGTGTGCTGCGGGGAGGGCTGCGCGCTCTGCCGCGGGTGGGAGAGGGGGAGGTTCCTTTTGGCTTGAGCTGGTTGTGTCAGGGCAGCAAAGGTGCATCAATGGCAGAGACGGGAGAGCAGGTTGGAGCAGTTCCAGTTAACTAACGTGGCAGGGTTGCCTTCTGTTCACGTGTAAACTCCCTCGGTCGTGGTTAAATGCAGCCGTATACCCCGCTGTGAGCACAGCCGCCCTTTGGCAGGTCCCTGCCCGATGGTGCCACCGTTGAACACCGGCCTCTCGTCCCGCAGCGTGCTGGTGCTCCCGTGGGCCGGGCGCTGCTGTCGGCCCGCTGGGGGTCGTCGTGGTCTGTTAGCGGAGCCGGTGGGTGCCCTGCCCGGGGGCTCGCAGCCTGGGCAGGTGGGGGCAGGCGCCCCCCCTGGACCTCGTCCTGCCCGTCTTGGCGCACGTGCCCCTGCCGAGGCGCCGGGCGCTGGAGCGCTTGGCCGGGCCCCGTGGGCCGAGGCACCGGCGGTGAATGCGCCGGGATCTCGCGCTGGGGCCGAGCCGTGCGCTGCCGAACGCAGGTGCCGCGGGCGCGAGCGAGGGGCGAGCGTGTGCGCAGCGCTGGGCCTGCTGCGGGGGGAAGCGTCGGCAGCGGGGAGGCAGGTGGTGGAAGGAATGTTTTCTCAGCTGAGTTCGAAGAAGAGGAGCTGTGAGGGTGTCAGCAGGCAGAGGTCATGCAGTGAGGCCTCGTAAATGCTTTTGGCACCAGCAGGGAAATGATACCACACCACCAGCTTTTGGGGTTTTTTTTTTGAATGACCTAGAATTAATAATTTTTTTTTTTTGCCAGAAGAGGAGCTTAGAGGTAGCTTCATAACTTTGGGTTGTTTCGTTGGATGGTTTTGGGTTTTGATTGTTGGTTTGTTTGTTGTTTTTTTTTTTTAAGTTGCAAAACAAATTTTTCACAAGTCGAAGACTAAAGAAGCTGAAACTTTGAAGAATGGGGAACAGAAAGGGAGGTGACCGTATGCAGCAGTCTTTATGGCCTCAGCCTCATTAGTTCTTGCTAAGCCTTGTGGATCTTTTTTTTTTTTTTTTTTCCCAATTACATATATGCATGACTCACTCCAGGTTTTTCATCAGTGCTGGGATGGTGGAACCATAGGACAGAACAGATTATTTTATAGAAAGCTTGCTTTTTTCTTTTTGTTTTGTTTCAATTTGCAGCCTGTAGCCACATCTCAGCTGGCAGAGCGCTTGGTACAGCGGCCGCAGCCAGCACGGCACCATGAGCTTTTGCAGCCCACCCCCCCCCCCAAAAAAAAAAGCTTTGTTTGTTTGCCTCAGCACCCAGGGGCCGTGCGCCCAGCCAGCGGCCAGCACGCCACGCCAGGGCCGGGAGCGCGGGGCTGCCGTGGGCACCCCACCTCTCTGCCTGCCGGGCCGGGGCGCGCAGCTGCCCGCCCCCCCGACTCCCAGCGGGGCAGAGCTGGGGGGTTCCTGGCACCTGCGGCCTCGACTGCCACCTCCCCGGAGCCACAGCCTTCCTCCAGGTAAGCCACGGCCGCCCGCGGCCCCCACATCCCTTTCTCTTCTGCGGGAGCTTCTGAGGAGGGTGGCTGGCGGGTTTGGTGTCACTGTGGGGCGGGCTTTGGGCCTGGGGTGGGCTTTGGGCCTGGGGCGTTCTTTTTATTTGGTTTTTTTGGTTGTTTCCTGCTTGTCAGGTGAATGAATTGGATTAATCGCACTGTTCCCTTAGTGTAAGGGGGTGAAGCAAATCCCTCCAAAGGCAAAAGCTGGATCAAGAGCTGGGTTTATTAGCTCGCTCCCCTTCCCCACCCACCTCTCACAGGCTGTGCTGGTCATGTTTATTCCTGGCTGTTGCTAGGAGAGCGCATATTTCTTTTAAGGTAGATGCAGAGACTTTGGTTACAGTCATCTCTGGGACTCTTGAGTAAGCCCTTACAGTCTCTGTCTATGGCAGAAATAACAAGAGCTCCCTGCCCTCCCCGCCCCCCTAAATTCCGGCACAGCGTGCGGTGGTGAAGCTGACAGGGGATTTGTGCAGGGTTCTTGGTAATCAAAAGGCTCGATAAATAATTTTTTTTTTTACTCCACCAGTTTCTGGATTATTTTAGTTTTGTTACAATGCTGATCATGCATCATCGGACTGCAACAATGAGCTTTAAATAAGTATTCTTTGTGCACAGTAAAATAGAAATAAAGGAACATTTAACAAGTTAGCATTTCATCGTACACAGCAGATAGTAGGCACAATAGATAAATCAAGCAGCTTGGTTTTATGGAGAGCGTTTTCATGAAGAATGTCGTGTAGACCCAAATGTAAGAGGAGCTATTAGTAACCCGCCCCCGCACCCTCCAGCAAGCCCTTTATTGGGGGTAAGGGGGCGGTTATGTGCACAGAACCAAAAACACTGAACAGTAGGAGGACAAATTAAGTTACCGTAGGCAGCAGTGTGAATATTAAAAACCTCTTCCTGTGAAAGAATACTTCAGACCCTGTAAAAACTGGTTCAGTTAAAAATAGATGTATTTACATTTAAGTCTGATCTAGCAAGTTTTCCCAGCAGGTGTAAGTTAAGATGTACAGTAACTCTGCAGGTTGTACTCAGTCGGACTTGATTTGTGACTGTTGGTTTGTTGGGTTGTGTTAAAAGTTGCAGCTATTAGGCCTTAAAGCACCAGCATCTTACAGCAGTGGGATGAGCGTCTGCACCCGCCTTGCTACCAGGGTGCTGCTGGGATAAATCCCAAACCTGTCGTTAGATCACGCTGTTGTTAATTAAGACTTTTTTCTTCCAGCTCCAGCTGTGTGGGTCATTTACCAGGGCGAGATTGTTTTCCCAGATACTCACACGTGTCTGACTCTACCCCTAGCACTGGTGGCGTGCACGAGGGCAGAATTTAGCTGTAGGTGGTCGCAGCTGCCTGCTGCTCTCGTGAGACACTTGGGCAAATCCACCTACCTGAGCTCAGATGAACATGCTGTGTTTTCGTGAAGCCACTTACGCTACTTGGTCGGGGAATAACGACTATTAAATGCTAAATACTGTCAAGGTCAGCTCTTTGGTAAGCTTGGACACCTCTAGATTATACGGCCCTAACGCTGGGTGCGATGGGAGGATGGCTCAGTGTTACTCTACACAGAAGGAAGCGTTCATTTCACCATGCCAGTCAAGATAGTTATTTGTTTTATTTGGTTATTGTTCAACAACAAAGTTCAATACTTTCCAGGTGGAGCTTTGAACTGTCCCTCTGGTTCCCTCCCTTGTCAATAATAAAAAGGTAATGAAGAAAAATCCTGTACTTTGAGAGACCTAAAACCTCATTTATGCTAACAAGCTTCAATTGCAATTTAATGTTACAATATTTCTTCATGGGAGCGAGGAGGACTAAGCTGAGGCCCCTCCAGTGTCTGAAGATGGCTGTCCACAACCACCATCAAAACAAAAAGCTAGTGTTGAAAAACGCACAGTTTACAATAAAAAAGTAGAAACCAATTCAATTCCCTTTTGTTACGAATATAAAGTTTCTTGTAAATATGTACAGTCCTTTGAGCTATTTCTATAGCAGGAAGCATTTCACGAACAAGACACAAGATATACACTTTCAGGACTCGACAAGCCCATTTCTGAGGTCTTGAAGATCTTCCATGAGATGCAAAGATTTAAAGACTGATCTCAGTGACCTTTCAAAATATTCAGACCAGGAGACAAAAACTTTCAGCAAGTTTCCTGCCAAATCATCTGACCTAAAATAACCCAACAGACAAGAGAACAGAATACAATATTCATGAAACTCGCCAAAGGACACTGACAAGGCATTTGAATTTTTATGGGTTTCTAGAACAGGTTAGCACAGGCTTGCAAGGGACTAGCAGAAGTTTAAGAGTGTGGCCAAGGGAAGATTGGATGCAGTTTTGCTCTTTCCAGTTGTAAAGAACGTGGTTGTTCACTTAGAATGGTGCTATTGCAGATTGAACGGTCAAAACCTGCTTTGAAAATCATTTGCTCTCTGCTTCGTGTTCACAGCAAAAGGGAACAGAAAGCAGTAAGTGGCTCGAGGTTAGACAGGCGGAAGCAGAGGCGAGGGCGTGTTCAGTAACCGCTAAAGCTGTTCCCTGTGAGTATCCTCGTGTGCCGTGACACTGGGGTCTTATTGTACGACAAGTTACAGGTCACGGGAAGAGCCAGCCCTGGGCTGCTGTTCTCTCTGGGGACCGTGAGACCGTCAGGACGGCGGTGTCAGTGCTGAGAGGAGAACACCACTGTGACTGTAATTCTTGTCATAGAATAAGGCTTGTTAACTCTTCGTTGCCAAATTGCCAGAGTAATTAACGGTTATTTTGCAGCGTAATCTAAAGGTTTCAGTTAATTTACAAGTGAGGTACAATACACTACTCAGCAAAGCAACCTAAAAGGAGAGAGCAGCCAGTGATGGTGCAGCAGCATGCAGTGAACTGTCATGCAGAAGACCTGGATAAAGTCTTACACCCCAGTAGCTCATAGGTAATGCACTTTGTCTCAGGGCCGGGCACATGGGGTCGTTTAAAGCCGGGTTCTTCCCTCCCCGTCAGAGCTGCTCTAGAGCAATTTTAGTGAGAACAAAATAACTTTCAGAAGTGGCAGGTGAACAGACTGGTCAGAAGTAATTTCTCTTGCGTTCTGTAGCGAATATCCAATCACCCCTTCTAGTGAAAGACTCGCTCACCTTGGCCCTGCGGTTTCCGGGCCGTCAGGATCCCCAGCACGCCTCAGAACTGTGACCAATTACCTGGTAAGGGGTGCTAACCACATTAAGGACCTGGGGTGGGACTCTAGTCCCGTTTAATTTCCTGGATGAACTACTAGGGACTAAAGCGAATACAAAAAGTCCATGAACTGCTTGAAAGAGTAACAGTAGTACAAAGTGCAAAAAACAGGAGTGCAGGAAAGTGCAGAGAAATTAACTGAGATGCGAACAATCTTCGAAAGCGCCACGTCTCCCGCTGCAGAGCGAGCTTTGGCCCAGGAATGCTGTTTTGGTAACTGGGCAGCAGACATATGGAGTGCATATACTCAGTGTATTTCCTTTTTTTTTTTTTTCCTGCAGGTCAAGATGAGTAGCTTTGTCTAGCTGAGACTTACACTGAAGATTGGTCCCAGACCTGGCAGGGAAACAAAATGACAGTTACGAGTCGCGCGTGTTTTTCTCACACGTGCACCGGTGCCAGCAGCAGGACAGCGCCCGACTGCTGCTGCGGCCTGAGCGCGGGCTGGATCCCTGCCTGCTTCGGGGCGGCACAATTCTTAACCCACTGACAAAGGCAAGTACTGTCAGGCTGTACTGCTGACACAGCAGGCTCCCACGTTCCTTTCTCCAGACACTGTCCCTCTCCAAATCCTCAATAACTTGATTTCTGTCCGTAAATGCACCTTTGCTTTCAGAGCTGGAGGACTTCAGCCTGTTCTGGAGTCAACTGCTTTTGCAGTTACGGAACTGGCGCAAGGAGGGGCGTTCACAGGGCCAGTGAGTTACACCACTCGTGCTCTGTTCTAATAGAAGCTGGGGGGACACATGGGAATGCTGAGGTTTGATTTGCCCTTGTACTTTACGGTACCATCAGCCCTTCCACGCCTTTTCCTGAGAACACAAAATTTCTCCAGGCTCCTGACTCACCTTATTGACTTGAGCAAGAGGAGTTCTGGCACCACTCACAGGCATTCGTCCTCGGCTGCTCTCTTCAAACAGTCTTCCAGGGGACCTTTCTCTGCGGGTGCTCAGGAGCCGGCCTGGAGATTTCTCCCTCTCCAGCGGTCGCCCAGGTGACTTGTCCCTCCGCAGCTCCGTCCTTCCCTCGCGGTACCGATGTGGTGTGCTTGGTTCTCGAGGGTGGCTTGGACCTTCCGGTGGCCCTGGGCTTGATGCTACCCGCTTGGTTATGTGCTCGTTGTATGTGGGCGGACCTCTCTTGTTAGGGCTGCTGTCATTCAAAAATAATGGACGCGAACAGCTGAGCGACAAAAACCTCACGTTACATTGTCTTTTAGCAAAAATGCCACTTTCCCCAAGCGCCCACCAGTGTTTAGGTGAAAAAGCGTCAGACCTCCCCGAGCCAGGATGGAGAGATACGGTGACAGCTGAGTAGCCATCGCAGTAGCCCCCCTAGTGAAGCGCCGCAACGACTTGCTCATCAAAACTACACGGGTTCATACGCTTCAGCAGTAAACTCTTCCATACCAAAAGTACGCTAAAATTTGATATATGCCTTTTCACAGACAAAATTTTCAGGAGCTCCAGGATGTTCGGGCCAGGTTAGGATGAGCCACAAGCCTCCCTTTCTCAGCCTCCAGTGCACGGTGGCACTATCAACCCCAGTATTTATTCACCTGTCTGAAATACCGCTGTTCCGCTGAACAGAACAAGGTCATTGCACAACTTCCCCACGCCCTCTCCCCAAGGCATACTCGTTATTGAAGAGGAAGGGGCTCTTGCTTTAGATTGTTACGGCCAATCGATGTTTAGCGTCGTATCAAAAGCATCTAAGCTCACCAAGCTTTGAAGTCACGGCTGTATCTCAACGTAAACCAACTAAAGATCACAAAGCATTTGTGGAGGAGATTACCCACATATTCCTTACAGCCTTAATGTTTCTTTGCCTTCTGGATTTTAAAACATCAGCGACTCTACGCCTTGTTCTGTTCCAGCACTACACTAATGGGCCAACGGCAGCCTCCGTCTCCGAGAACGGAACGTGGGCATCCCACAGCACCGGGGAGGGGAAAAGCCGCCTGGAGCAAGGTTTGCTTACGAGGCGCACGGGGCCCGTGACACACTGACTCCACCGTACCTGCGTGTAGCAGACGATCCTCTGTGGTGCTGCTCATTGTTGGTCTCCTTCACCAGGTTGCCCTTACAGCAAATGACCCTTAATTTGTCTTGGTAGGAGGAGGCCAAGTAGATCGCTCCAGATGAAATTGCCGGCCCTAGATACCGCGGGTTTGGTATCTCCAGGTGGGCTCGTGCAGGAGTTCTGGGTGAAATGGCAGAAGAAAGTCTTTACAATGACAAGACTGTACCTTTTCCTGGCAAGTACCCGTGTTCTTGCAGCACATGCTGTTCAAAGTAATGAAAAGAGAACAACTTACCCCAGAGAAGCTCGTGCCTGAATCTCGATCACTTCAAGGGAATTGAAGTGGGTCACAAACAGATAGGGCTCCCTGTAGGCTGAAGGAGCACCACAAAGGCCGGAAAAACACAAAATTCTATTAAAAACTTCTAAAAAGCATCAGTGAGTACAACAGAGCCTCACAGCCCCTTGGGGAAACTAAGGGAATATATTTTCTGTAAAAAGACATAGACACTAAGTGGGGAGATGCAAGCTTAAAGAATTGTTGCTTTGAAACTATCTGTATCTCCAGAACTTTACTAACCAAAGTATCGTGAAAAAGGCATTAAAAGCAGACTATTAACGGAACAAAATCCCATTAGGCAGTGCGAGAGGCCTGAGGGAGCCACACTGGCATTATATATTCTTGACTATTTCAGAAACTTTCAAGTACCATTAAAAATTCCACTAGCCAGTTCAATCACCGTCAGACTGGGAACATAAAAGGAAATAAAACTTTGGGTTTAGTTTTCCTCAAATTGTTTACACTTCAGAAGGTTTGCCATTTGGATTTATAATGATCGTAAGTCATGGGAAAATCTCCACAATTTCTGGGAGAACTGGGAGAGGGATGAGGAAATGGAAGTGCTGAGTGAAGAATACCTGTCCCACAAGGATGCCTCCCGGTTTCAATAATTTCCATAATCCAAGTGAATGTCCCTCAACACCTACCAAAAGCTAAGGGCAAGCGATTCCATTTCAGGTCATCTGTCCTACTGCGTCTTCCATAGGAATCCACAAAGACACCGAACTCTGCCAAGAAAAGTAACGTCGTATCGTGAGCACGTGCCTGAATTTTACTCATTTATTTTTGAAGGGACAAGGGCAATTGACCCTGGGCCTTTCAGCAGGGAGAGGGTGCTCACTGCCTGGCAAATCCTAGAGTGCTGGGAATTTCTCTAACTAACATTGGACTGGCTGGATGTAGGAGTGCTGTCAGTGCCAAAAGGTACTGCAATTCTAGGTCTTTCTATACCAATTAAGGTAAGGTGATTATTTAAGCTACAGCTGGGAAGACTGTGAGACTCCTGCTGTTACTCACCCAAAATTCCTGCTAGTGGGCTTTTGGAGACTTTCTGTGCATTTCCATGACTCTATCCTAGAGGGCCAACAAAAGCAGCTATACGAGAAAATAACACCCTCTTTTATTTCATCCCAAGAAAATTAAAAACTCTCACCTGTCTGTATAACAGACAAGAAAGCCAAAGTTTGAAAACCCCTGAACATTTTATCGAATAACCAAAGACCTGTTGGCCCTTAACAGTGATGCAATCCCATCCCATCCCTTCCTTTCAGGCACAAGCCCACACGTGGCAAGTGATCCGCAGGCACGGAGAACTTCCAAGCCAGAAGCAAGCTGACCAGAAGCACCTCAGCAGACTGGATCAGTAAGTGCTATTTCAGTGCCAATGCCCTGTGCATCCTACTGTTGAGACCACCAGCCACACCTCTTCCAGGGCTTCTGGATTCACAGTCTTCCACAACTCTTCGTTACCAGGTACTAGAAACTCCGCTCTGTGGAGCCTTCCCTTACAACAGTACTTCGGTACCTTCTGACAGTCACGTACCAAGGAGAGCAGTTGTAGTGCAAGCGCCCAACCGAACCACGCCCTTACCATGGAAACACAGCAGGTACTCCTCCCGCTGCCCTGCTGGGTTCACTTGGATGATGCTGACTGGAAAACTGTTGGTGGAAGCAGCAAACACGGCAGAGGCCAAAGTGTGGTCATTTTTATCCAGAAACTCTGTGCAGAGAATGGAGAAAAGCAGCTTGATCAGCACCAACTTTTTTTCCTAAACTGCTTTAGAAAAGCCCCACCAAAAGAGTCTGTGGAGCCACTTGGTGCGTTCCTCAGGAAACGTCTCCTACCCTCCAGCGTGTACTGCTTCATCTCAATTTCATAGAACTTGTTGGTTCCAATGATGATGCTGTAGCTGGTCAAATGAATGCAGCTGCAAGGCTCAGAGGTTTCAATCTCCTGCAAAAGAGGAAAGTATGGACCGATATTAGTTCCCCACAAGAGCTTACAGATTTTGCTTATTCTGGAAGATTATGTATTGACACATTTAACTTTATAAAAGGGAGAGATGGCAACCTCAAAGTCACTAACAGTGTCTCAAAAGCGTATGGAAAAGTACTGTTGACAGAAGAGGAAGTTTTGTTTTGTTGGAAGTGATACTTGCTTGAATACAGACTTACATATCAGCTCAACTACAGGTGCTAACCCTAGTAAGAACCTCTTTGCTTTTTGGAAGAATATATGCTCTTCTGGAAGATATTCTTATGCCCTGTAGCTCGGTTACCTGGAGCAGTAGGCAGTGGCTCCCCACTTCCAATCGGTCACAGCCGTGCCGATGCCTACATGCCTGAACCGTGTCTGGAGATGACGTAAGACCAGGACTGAGCAGTTAGGGCTGAAGGGCAGACTTGTCCCTAGGAAGTCTGTCAGTCAAAACCGCCCCAGCTCCAGAGTAGCTGTGCTAGAACAATCGCTTCCTAGCCTGGATGTCACCAGGACTCAGGGCAGCTGCTGGGAAGGCAGGCAGAAGATCCTGAGACAACTGCAGCAGGATTGACCCCAGTCAAGTCCCAAACTCTTCACAACCCATGGAGCAAAACTCTTGTCAGCAGGCATGCCCATCACGGTGATTGTCCCAGCAGGAAGAATCAGGTCAGTAAAAGCATCTCTGCTGTCAACACTTAAGGATTAGCTGGATGGCTCCTCAAGCAAAAGAAGACAAACACACACAATCTTCCTTCCTTCTCTGTGCAACAGAACACAGATAACGTTGTCCACCAAGACCTGCATTGTGACTGAACAGCTCGGATAGCTCTGCAGGTTAGCCTGACACAACACACGGATCCCCAGATCTTCTGAGGACAAGATTCCTTGCATAATTCCTAGTTTATCTGGGAATTTAGTTGGCAGAACAGAAGAGCATATTCTGGGCTTGCTGCCACCTTGTTAGGATCTAAATTCAGTTGTCTGGATTAGTGAAGATAAGGAAAACCAGCCTGCTGAAACACGCCTTTGCATGTTTTGCACGTAAGCCCTTGTCAAGGCTTGGCACTGTGGAGGTGAGCGGCAGCACGAACAGAGGACGGTGACTGCACAGCTTCAGCGCTTCCTGCCAGCTGCTGCTCCACCGTGAGCAAGAGCTGGTATCAGCTACAATGCTTGCACATGTTCCAGGTTTGCTGGCATCCACGTTGTTTGTGCCGAGATCTTCTCCGTCAAATATGTCTTTACTCCCAAGGAGACCAGCATCTCAATTACGGCGCCGACTCAGCTTCCTTACAGCAGTGCCAGCGTAGGACTCGGTGGGGATAAAAGCCTCAGTCAAGCTGTAAACAGAACCAGTGCCCTCAAAGGAACCCGCAGAAGCTCACAGGGATACGTGGTTTGACCTGAACATCCCTTAAGTTGTGAATTGGGGAGGACATGAGTTTCTGGGTAGCAGCCCATTTGAAGGTGGGCAGTGTTTAAACTCTTTGTTCTGAGGAGAGATCTCTCTTATTTGGGGTTTGTTCTGGATGTATACGGGCACATAAAATTTACTCATGACAATTCATTGGACTTGTCTTTGAGAGGAATGGTGGGTTAGATGCTCGGAGAATTATCTGCTGTCTGAAGAAGAGCTGCAGTAGTTTTTCATACCCGTGTACGGCAGAAGGAAGGAAGCCATGTCCCAGTACCGGTGCTGCCGGCAGACGGGGTTACATACAGGGGAGGCAGACACACAGCCACGCAAGATCTCTATCTTACTGCCTTGTTTGCTGGCCAGGAGAAAGTACACGTGTGTCAGGGTAGGGGTAGGGAACAGCTGCCTATCCTGCGGTGCAGTAATACCAAATACCCTTCGGTTTTCACTAGCACAGCAAACAAATCCAGATACCCACTGCTCCCTCAACTGCAAAGGAGAGAGTTACTGGTTCCATATTTCTCCAAAGACAACAGAGGTGAGGAAACACTGCTGGGTAAGTCAGAAGAAAGGCCTTTTTGGGTAAATAAGCGAGGGTGTGATTGCAGCTGAGTCCAGTATCTCCAAAAAAACCCAAAACCCAACAAACAAAAAACCCCACCACAGTTCTGTTCTGTCTCTCTCCAAATATGCCAACCCTTACTAAAGGAAACTGCTGCCTGCTCCAATTTTAGTGCACGCTGCAATTTGGTACCCTTTTAGCTGGCAAACAAACGTTCTCAGGCATACAAAAAAGGTTTAAGCTGTTTGCTCCAAAGCAAAGTCTTAGTGCAATACGTGAATTGCCTTAGCTACTGAAGGGAAGGACTAAGCTTACCTTTCTGATACAGAACTTGCTCAAGCTCTCGTTGTATCGCAGAACAACCACTTTACTGGGCATGGCTGCACAGATACAAAGCCCATTCTCAACCTGTAAGGGAGATGACAAGCGTAGTTCGGGATGGTAACACAGGGTAAATTCCAATGGTGAGCGTGTGAAACGGATCCAAGTACCTCTTGCCACAAAAAGAACTTTGCAGAGATAAGCAAGTACGTTTTTAATAGGGTGGTTATTGTGAACTAGTGAAATAATAAAAAGCCTCTTCGCATTCTCAGAAAAGAACATGAATTCGAACTGCTTCTATGACTTCTTTTATACTTGAAAAAAAGTTAATAAAAAATTGGAAGGTTTTCCACAGAAAAATGTTTCATGAAAAGGGATGAGAGGATTTCATTAAAAGGTCTGAATTTTAACCCCTGAAGCTGTTATCTTACACATCACTTTGACATGAACGATGTTCGGTTTGTTATCAAAGTAGTCCATAGAAGGAATTGTTCATGAGAATTTTTGCTGTGGCCTGATGTTCCATACTAAAACTGGGAATTAATGTAAATACCAAAAGGCACCAGGCAGACACCTAAGTACCTTTGCCAGCCTGGGAACTGTTACATGACGTTCAAGAACAAACAGCGGATGGAATTCACTAATTATAACTCTCAAAAGTGAAGTCAGCTGCGAGGAGGCAGTTATACTACACTTCGCTGTATTTCCTGTTATATGGAATTCAGGCTACCCCATCACATCATCCTGACTGCATTTACTCATAGTAGTAGCAGATCCTCCACACTGTCTCCAGCTTGGGCCTCTCTTCAGCCCCTATACATTCTCATTTGGAGAAAAAAGATTTAAAACAAGAATATAGACCTTGGATTTCTTCCCAGTGAAATGAAGATGCTGATTTGATTAATATTAAACTCAGTGCAGCCTAAAGGGTGGTCTGGGGGCACGAGAGAGCTGTATCCTACCTTGCCAGCAGCAAAAAGGTGACATCCTTTGACAGCCTCAAAGACATTTGGTGAGATATCAGGCTGGGCTGGGAGGTGAGACTGGGCTAGAGATTGCTTCACTTTCTTTACATCGACAAGACACAGAGCCCTTTCTTCTCCTGGAAACAAAAATGGTTACATTCCGTCAAGGGAAAACTCCCTATTCTCTGCAAAAGTCTGTTCTGTTACCTAAGCAGCAGCTTATCGTTACAGGCTGTTACTGTGGTAACAGTCACAAGGTTCCACGTAAAATTCATTCCATATTATTCCTATTAAAAGTGAAATAGAAAACTTACCAAAAAAACCCAACCACGCAACAGGCAGAAAATCCGCCGGGAGAACCACCATTCTCTCCGCGGATTGTTGGTGTTGCTAAGGTCGAGTAGGTCACCGTAACAGCGGCCTCATTAGGACACTATTCAAAATTAGCCAGGAAGGTTTGTTTTACCCTTCCAAGCTTCCTCAAGTAACAGGTGCTTTAGCCTCTCTGTGCCAACAGAACCGGGACTGGATTTCAGAGAAGCGCCCAAATAAACTGCGCTGTAGACCAAGGCCAGTTCCCCTCAGAAGCCCAGTGATACATTAGCTTAGGGGCTGAAATTCTAATTTTGTGTGCAATTTTCTTTTTCCAGTTGCTTTTTTCCCTACCACCCTGACACAACTAAAGCACGGACAGCTTACATCTTTACAAGGGGAAAAATACAGAACAAACAGAACAAGAGAGAGAATGTTTCTCATTCCCTAGAAATGTCATACAGACACTTGGTAATTTGGGCTTTCAGTTGAAGATACACCCTACTGTTCAGCATGCCTACATCAGTGTAGGAAGGACTACTTCTGGAAAACCACAGATGGAGAGATTAAAGCTGGTGTTCCTTTCATAAAGGAATCTTAAACCATGAAAGAAGTCCCAATTTTGTTATGTGGATTAGCGTTTAGAGCGAGAGAGGTTAAGAGTTGTTGGCCCTAGGCCACAGCGATCACATCATGGTCCTCAAATGGTTAACTATGTTAAAAACACAGGTTGTGTGGTGATTAATGCTCACTGATCAGCTCAACACTTTTTAAACTGAACTTAAAATGACGACTAACCCCTGAGCTGGAAATGTTTTGCCTCTGGTTCTGCCCTCCCTCAGCTTTTGAAACTGAGAAATCACTTTAACTTCTTGGTTTAAGTCACTCTGCCTTTGAGGTTTCACTGAGCCTTCATTCCCACACTCATTTACAAGAAGGCCTCAGACCATACTGTGTCAACCACAGTAATCGATTCCTGACAATAAATACACTGAAGAAGAAAAACAAGAAAAAAAAGCCTGGAATGAATCTGAAGGAAAGCCCGGCCCTTCGACGCTGCAGCACAAAGCAATTGGCACATCTTCACTGCAGGACAAATGGCGACGTAGAGCCCCCACCTGCTATCATGAGCAGCTTCTCCAGATCCTTGATGAGGTGAATTTGGAAGACAGCACCCATTCCTGGGATGTGCGTTAAGGAATTCTTCAGGACATTCAGGGCATAGAGACCTTCTTCTGCACCCACCAGTACTACCTGCAGGGACGGTAGGAAAAAAAAATAGCACGACATGAGGAGAACAAGGAATGCTCCAACAGCAAACTTGGATGATGCTGGTTACCAGTGAAGAGAAAAAAACCAAACCAAGAAGCAAGTCTGAAATGACACATACTGCCGTTAGGATCCCGTTTCCCTGGATGAAACACCCAGTACTCAGAAGGGCCCAGCTGAGCGTTACCATTACCTGGTCACTGAAGGGCATCGTGCAGTTTATATCCAAACGGTCCTCACCCTCCAGCTTCAGCAGGGAGTTTCCGAGCAGTTTCTGCAAATGACAACAAGATTTTATTTTTTTTTGTTGAGTTAATCCTTAGCTCTTTCTCTATTAGTATTTTAACAATGTACGGTCATCATTTCAGACAGGCAAAAAGCTTGGCACAGATTTCTTTTTCTCAGAAGCTAAAAGTTGCAGGGATACCCCCTACAAAAGACTTAGTAAACTTTTGTCAACTTGAAACAGCCAGGCAAATGGATCAGAATTGACCTAAACTCAGACAGAATTGTCCCTATCCTTTCCGTTTCCCCCAGTCCCCTGCAACGGAGCGGTGACATTTTCCTAGGGGAAGGATTAAAAAAAAATAAATAAAGTAGTCCAAATGTTGGTGGGAGCTGGTGTTTTTCTCAGAGACAAAAGGAATGCTGGCATGAGAAGAGAGATGATTTCCTGCTAGTCAAATACCTCCAGAGCTAATATTGTAATACGCAATGCCATAGAACCAAATCTCCCTTTATCAGAAAATAGAGTTATCAGTGCAGCAATGATGAAAAAAGGCTATCCAAAACCAAAACAAATCCATTTAACCTCTTACTCTTATCAGGAATAAAACTTAAACCAAAACACACCCCCACACCTCCCACCTAAGAAATGAAAAAAATCCTGAGACTGTAAGAATGGGAGAGGAGGCGGCTTTTCGCTTCTTTCTTTCTTTCCAGGTTTGCTCGTTCCATGTGGTACATTATGAGCCTGGGTTTAAACCAAGTCCTAACTGCTCGCTCTTCCTTTTCTGTTGGCTGGAGTGGCAGAGGTACAGTTTTGGCGTCCTCTGACCACATCCCCGAGGCTAACGAAGGGCACTGTAATACCATGAACTAGTGCCCGGTACCCGTATTGCGCCTCGTAAGGCAGAAGTTGTAACTTACCTTCGGTTAAACCTCAGCATGTCAAATACCGAAAAAATATTTTTCAAAACTCTGCTCCCTCCCAGAATATTTTATTATTAAATGAAACTTTTATACTCACAGCATCAGCCTCAGCTTTTTCTCTGGAAACTCTCCCACCTGCCACTATTGATTCCAGTGCTGTGACCCAGCGCTGTTTGTCAGGGAAGCTGGGTGCTAACAGGTAGAGTGTTCTACCAGGCCAGCAAGTGGTGTGTGGATGAGACTCCAATTTTAGGATATATGGCACATCTGAGATGTTATATAGATAGAATAAGACTTAGATTAGTTTTTGGAATATTGTCAGTGGACTTAAAATCAACACCTTTCAGCCTCATTGGAGAGAAGTTGTATTTATCATGACGTGTTACCACGGCAATTTATACATAGGTTTCTCCTTTACAGGTCCTGCACAGGCTAGCTACTTAAAGCTCAGTATTAGCTGGATGCATGCAATCCATACTTACAAGCTGTCTTTACTAAATAAAAATAATTTCTTGCCTTTTATTCAAAAGAAAAGAAATTCCGTTGTGAAAAAAAGTACAAAACCAGCCACTTGACTAAAGTTTGCCCTGTACTGTTCAAGAAAAATCTGTAAAAATTGGTTATGGAAACCTTTGTTTTTAACAATCTGTATCCTTTAATGTTACAGTCAAGACATACATAATCTTTTCATCAGTTCTGTTCAATACATACAAATCAAAACATCAACATTTTTCATAAGAGACTGTATACACCCCACAGTGTTTCTAAGTTAATGACTTTCTGGTTAGAGCACAATGGTGGCATGAATTATGACACTTCACACTTGATAGAGAGCATTGAGAGAAGAAATTTAAATAAACCGAGTGCTTTCCAGTTACAAAACTCTTAAAATTTACTTCCATTTGGCTTGATGATTATATTATTCGCAGTTCAACTACCACGACAGAAGCAACAGCCTGCGTAACTAAATCGAGATGACTGACCTATTCACCTAATTCAAATAGAGGTAACCTCAAAAATTACAGTTACAGCATGAAAGTTAAAAGGAGAAAATTCTGCTCAGCCAAACGGAATGCCAACGGGTGGCAAGCCAGATGAAATCCATTTGACCTCATCTACATAAGATTCTCACCTGTCTTTGCTGTATTGGTAAGTTCAGTAGCTCCTACAGCTCCATGAACTGTTACATCACCGTCAGGAAGGCAGAGCTCAAATTCCTCCAGAGGCCTCTGTCCGGCTGCGGGGAGAACGGGGAGACAGAATAAGAACAAATGAACAAGGAAGTAGCAAGAAAATAGTTGTGACAGCAAAATGAAATGGATACAGTGATGTTTCACAGCTGGATTATTACAACAGACCAGCTAACAGAACGGCTAAGCATCTAGAAAAACAACAACGTCGCCTTATTACAGAAGATTTAGCTAAATTAGGTACAGCCATAGCAAACAGCAATGATCTTCGAGCCTCTCAACTCACCAAATATCTTCAATATCTGAAGATTTTTTAAAAAAAGTTCTTCCTAGAAATGCTAAGTTACCTTCTCTTGCTTCTGCATCATAAATGAGCACTTTCGTTCCTTCCAGGACAATATACTTCCTGTCCCAGCCCTGTTGCCCACGTTTATTATTCCTGAAGGAAAAGCACAAAGCCACGTTGGACTTTCTGCCTGGATTCTGAATAAAACAAGCATGCAACTCCTAGAAAGACAAATTTCAGTGGTAGTAATTGTAACGGGCAGGTACCCATTACCACATTGTAAGAGCCAGGATAACATAAGGAACTGTTCCAAATATTTCAGCACCTGATAATGGCACCAAGATTCATGTTCATACCTTGGCACTTTCATCCACCCTTCAAGACGCAGACTGCTGCTTGGCTCCTTCAGCTGCAGACCAGGAGAATTCATTTTATCCCGGCAGAACGCTTCAGAGAAGTGCGTGGCATATTCTGCTGGCAGTCCACAAGTAGCTGGCAAGCAAGTTGAGCATTTTGGGTGACACATCACCTGGCATTCTGACAAGAGGACAGAGGAAAACTTCTGTTAAATGACGAAAAAAATCATGACACAGCTGCCTCGACTTCTAACGCACAAACCCAAGCTTTTCCAAGAATCTCCTTCTACTCTAAACCATCCGATGTTTTCTGATGTAGAATGTTTGCACCCACTAGTTTCCAAGTCTTCATACTTGGTCCTTCCTTCAGCTTTCACTGAAAAGCTGTCCTAGACGCCTGACGCTTTTCCATCCTACCGTCCAGTCCCACTTGGTGTACGCACGCCCCCTGCCCTTACCCAGGCATTTCGATGCTTGCCGACCAAAGTGCACGGTATCCAGACACACGGCGCATTTGGTTGCTCTCATATTTAGCCCCACGTTAAAACGATGGGGGATATTATGATGCATTCGCTCTTTCAGGCGTCGGCTGTACTCTGGAAGGGACAAAATCTAGTGTCAGGATGAAAAACTGTGATAGGGATGAAAGTTAGAGTAGGTTTTGCCATTTTAAGGCCAAGGTAATAAAAAGTGACTACCTATCGCTATTAAAGCCCTGCTGAACATTGGCACTGTTTTCCTTTGCAGTCTGCAAGTCTGAAGCCACGTTGCCACCTCAGTAATTACCTTATACAGATGCACAGAATGTGCCGCTTGAGAACAGACTGTAGAACCGAAATGGCAAATGTTTGGTGTAGCAAGATTATGTCAATCAAACGATCTAAATTTCAAGTCTGCACTCAGCTCCAATTCTTCTGATGTGCTAAACTAATCTCTCAATGTTGCTTATAGCTAACAAACCCTTCAACACCTTGACTGTTGTAATCAATACACAGCAGGCCTTCCTCATACAGCCTTCCTGCTAACCGCCAGCGCCAGCAGATCTTGAAGCCAACCTCAGACCCCTGTTGGTGCATCTGTATTGAGCAAAGCTCATCCTTCAAGGCTCGGTCTTTTACTGATTCTCTTCCCTGCCCTTGATCTGCTGCTGAGGACATTTTCCCATGCCCATGTCCCCCACCCTCACAGCACCCCGTGCCTCCCCAGCTATCCGTGATGACTGGACCAGTTTGTGGGTTCTGGCTTTTCCCAGCTAAAGGCTGGAGGTTTTAATTCAGAGTCTTGGGGTTCAACGCTTGCTCTGGAGTACTGGTTAACTAAGGATAAATGAGCAGAGCCCTCAATCCTTTCATTTTTTTCTGATGAGCCTCTCCCCTCCGTTCTCAAGGATACGGAAGAGTATCCCCTTTTTCTAGTTAACAGGCTGTTAGTGTCATCCTTGACCTGGTATCTTCCTTTATGCCTCACTGAAGTCTTCTTCCCTTCACCTAAAGTCTTGATAGAAACTTTCTGCTCAGCAGAACAAATTTGCAGTTTAGACAAGTAAAAATGTTAACTGCCAGGGAAACTGCCGTGAACGGTTTTGATCAATGCAGAGAGTAGTACAGAAATCACACCCCTTTGAAAAAAACATGGTCTTAAAACAATTCATGCTAGTAATTATTGCTGAAGTTTTGAGAAATAAATTATATAATCCAAATAGAAAATTTTAAACAAAAAACAAAAGCAAAACTTATCATCTAGTATTCCTATCATGAAAAAATCTGGTTTTGAAATGAAAACAAAACGAGATAGCACTGAAGTGGTAGACAGAAAAAAATAGCAATAGAAAAGTTCCCAAGAACCTACCCTCTGGTGTGGAAGATTCCTTCCTGCGACTGGAGGGTGGAGCTAGCAAACTGATCGGAGTAGGCTGGTGCTCTGGGGAGCGGACTATGGCAGACATGATGATCTGCTGCCTGGCTGTGGCTGGAGTAGATGGATGAGGGTGGTCTGATATTTTCCGATGAGCAGCTATAGACGAGATAAATGCCACCCATTAACATAACCCATAGGAAACACTAGTCCACAGCAGGGGTTCTGTGCAACCGCTCAGTGGTTACAACGCGCCGAAAAAAGCGTAGCCTTATTGCATCTTCACTGCAGTAGAGGAGGATTAAACCACGCACGTTACTGCTATAGTGGCACACAATTAAAGGCACGTTTTCAGACCAAAACCGTGCGTCTCCTTCCAGATTCACCTTTTCTGTTAACCCCTACCTTCTTCACGAGCAGATCTGAGTTCAATGCGTGTTTTCTGTAGAGCCTCCTCCAGCTCAGCAGAGCGAGCCTTCTCCTTCTCCAGTGCCACTTTCAGCTCATTGTATTGCAGGGGAACCTGTGTGGGTAAAGAAGGGTCCTCTTTCCGCCGACTAAACAGGCCCTAGCAACAGAAACACACAGACAACTCCTAACTCCTAGTAAGAGATGGCTTAAACTAGGCAAAGTGCAACTAGCTAGTGGCAGCCCGGCCAGAGGGCCTAATGGTAATTCTGATATGCGTAAGAATGGATTTTTAGTTCATATTGGCACTGGAGAGAAAATGTTAGGATATGAATTAATTTAAAGAGGGACGTACGTTACCTGTTAGCACTCACACCTTGAGTTTCCGAAAGCATCTAAACAGAGGATCTCAAAATACGTGGTTAAAAATTAAATGACTTAATTCAAAATGACAGAACGGCTTACGACAAAGCTGCGACCCAAGTCACATTGCCTGACTAGTCAGTCCTACGCTGTAACTACAAGACAACCGCTCTAGAGACACAGTGTGTTCATACACACAGACATACTTACCATTAAAAAAAAATTTAAAAAAATCATGGTTTAAATTCTGTACTCCTACAGCCTCACTGAGGTGTGGCTACTGGGCTGTAAACTAAGTATTACAGGAACAACAAAATACTGGAAAAGCCACAAAGAACACATTCTGCCTAGCAAAGCTTGCATTCAGCAACTCAGAATGCTCTTAAATGAGGACACGTTTGTGTTACACAAAGAAAGATCCAACAGAATATTATGAATGCACAGCACGTAACTAAGCACAAAACCATCACTGAATTCCATGCCTCTCAAACCTTCTTCACCCACCTTTTTCTTTTTCGCCGGTTGGTCCATCTTGGCCTGCAGGAAATCAATGAGTTTCGTTTGCTGAGAAATAGTGCCCTCCATTTTCACTTTTTCATGGGAATAGAGAACCTGTGAACCACACACACACATATAAGGAATTTCATCTTAACAGAAGAAACAGATAAGAGCAGAACAGAGCTAAAAAGTAGTATAAGGAAAGTGTCACACAGAAACAGTAGATCACAGCCTAAACCCCACAGGGAGTGGGGTTTTAGGATGGGAGCACAGAGTCCTGCCTGCTGTTTCCTCCCCCTCACCTGAATGTTTTCCAGCTGATATTCTAAGTCACTTCTTTCAGTCTTCAGAAGATCTGCTCGATCTAGAGCCTCTTGCAGACCTTGAGTTAGGCGGAAGATGTGATTCTTTTGCAGATCCATTTGCTGCTGCAGCTTTGCCTGCTGTTAACAGGAAAACAAAGGCCAGTGTTTTGGTTTTGTTGTTTGCCTGTTTTTAAACAAAAGCTATTAAATGTTATCAGTCCTTGTAAAATAAGCATCATTGCAAAACTTACAAGTAAACAGACAGTTCTTTAAAAGCTGGAAAATTACAATATTCTAGAATTTTTCCTTCCTTTCAGAACACATTATGACTAACCAATCATTTCTATGTGGTGTGCTTGTATTAATCTGTAGCAACACCATTTCTGTCAACTGCGTGCTCAAGTTATTTGCTTTTTTAAACATTTAAAATCTTGTAATATTTAATAAGACTGCACATTCATGAAGAATTTCTCAATGCCATTTTCTCAAGCTCTCGATACAATCACCAGAAGCCATCTCGGTTCTTTGTAACTAAAAAAATAATAATAAAAAAAAAATCTTTCCTATAAACCAGGATAAACTCCTTCCTCTATAGTCATATGAGATAAGGAAAATTATGTCCAATTGTTTACCTCTTTGTCTCCAACTAACAACAGAAAAGGGCACATGACAAACTACTAATTCTTTCAGGTTTTACACTTGAATGAGAAAGTCCCTGAATATGAAAACCATTAACACTCACGTGTTAATGTTCTGGCAAGAGCCAGAAATCTTTCACTGTGATACATAACTGGGTTCTCAGCTCTGGGATAAGTGGTCAGTGCCCCAAGCATACCAAAAGGCTCTAATTGCCCCGGCTAATTGCCTGTAACCACCCTTCCCCTGAAGGCCTCCTCTGCAACCTCTTCCCCCACCGCCCAGGTCTGGCTGCCTGCAGTCAATGCCTCCCTCATAGGGTGCAGGCGCGTAACCCCGGGTCAGACTGCTGGGAACCACGCTCAGTTATGAAAAAAGCAAGTGGTGGGAAGCCCCCCCTGTGGCCTCCACCCCTGCACCCTCAGCACATTGGCTCCAGGGCTGGTTTTAGGTTGTGGTCCTTGCACTTGGTCTGGCCAGAGCTGTGCTGTAAGAAGAATGCTGAGCCTGGGCACGGAGCTGGCCTGGCAGACCTCACCTAGGATGTGCCCAGGCTTCTGTCACAACCACTGGGCTGCTGGCTGAACCCGAGTACCTTCACTGCTCTGCTCTTCTTGTTCAGGCACTGTGGGACCCTGCCCACTGGTTGCACGGTGCCTGCCCTTGCCTGACTTGCTGTTCCCTGTGGCTCCCAGCTCACCTTCCCCTGAGCAGCAGTTCACTCTTTACTGCTCCCCAACAGGGCCGCACACTTTAAAAAATTTTAAAAACCCAAACCCCCTAACTTTATTAATCTCCCCAGTTACACAGAAGAAGGATGGATGTGTAACACTGCTATTCACACAACATGCCCCCCCTCAAGATGTGGAACCTTCTGAAGTTATAACGTGAATTTCCAAGGTTACCTCCTCCAGAAGCCTCTGCTTGAGCTCCCTTTCTGTCTCCAGCTTCTGTTGCAAACTGCGTGCATTCATCTCCAACATAGCATGCTTCTTCTCCAGGTCATTGAGCTAGGGAGGTGGGACAGGGGGTCAGAATAACACTGAACACTAATAAATATCGCGTTCCACAATCTTAAAATCCAGCTTCACCGTGCACACGCTAAAGAAAAATGATACAATTATCCTTTACTTACTGTAAGGGGGAAAACCAACCAAACAACCTTTTGGTACGCCGTTGCTCAAATGCAGCTATCAAGGACTTCACTGTACACTCCAGGCATCATAGGCTGCTTTCTGCTTTAATCTTTTTCAAAAGGAAATCCACGGCCTTTGGCTTGAACACAGAATTCTAGTCTGTGACCTCCAGTCTTTTCAATTTGCTCTAACATCTTGAAAAAGCTGCTCAACACCACATTTCTACAAGTAATATCTCTAGAAAAGTATCTCATCTAATTATAAGAGTCTAGGGTTCAAAGTTACTTACCTTATCAGAAAGGCTCTCAGCTTTGAGTTTTTGTTCCTTTAGTGCTTGCTGGAGGGCTAGAATCTCTGCCTTGTGTTCTTTGACAGCTAGTTCTACCACCTGGCGAGATTCAGTAATACGCTGATCTGCTCTCACTCTGTATTAAAATGGAAAATAATGTTACCTAACTCCTTCCTGGGCTTGACCTCTTCCTAGCATGCAGCAGCATCAACAACTCTTTCAGGGGGTTGCCTCAAATTCGAGATGTTACTTTAGAGAGCCAGACTGTTTGCTGCGACACTTTTGTATTATATAACCCTGTTCGCCCCTGCTAGAACTACAGCCTGAAAATTTCAAGACCCCACAGGAACAGTTAGGAGCAAAGACTACTTTTACATGTAATAAAGTAGAAGATAATAAATCAAGACGTTTCATAAATTACAATGATAAATACCACTCCCCAAGAATCGCTCGCTTGCAAAGAAACAAAAGGAACAATATCACTGGTGAATGACTATTAACTAATAAACCATTTTTAGAACTACCTCACAAGAATTTATATTTAGTTCCAACTCCCATATCCTATTCTAAATATAATTTTTGTACTAGCTTCTATAGAGCATTTTCATGAAAGTTTATAAAAGGAGGAGGAGGAGGAGAGACCTGCTCTGTTTCTCAGTATCCAGCATCCTCTGCAACTCTCTAACTCGACATTCAAACTGGGACTTCTCATCCCCTAGAACACTTCTCCATGCTTCCCACTGACGCTCTTTCTCCAAGAGTTCATCATTCAGGGCCTCCAAGTCCATTACTTGCTCTTCCAGCATTGTACATGTTGTCTTCAAGGCCTCCATAGTCTAAAAATAAATCCTCCTATCAATTCTCACATCCCACATCAAGCGTGCACTTTAAGCTTCAGCCTTACCATTTAAATTACAGTACATGCAAATTGGCAGCAAACATAAGCTGGTAAATCACAACCCATTTATTTCAAGGCTTCCATACATTCACTTGCGATTGCCGTTAATGTCAGTTCTATCTCATTACGAAAATTCTGAAGTTTCCAGGGTCACAAAATTAAAATGAGTAATTCTAAATTACAAGATCTTCAGAGTGCAAAAGTTCTAAATAACATTGCATAAAAATACAATGGGAAATACCAAAAATTTCCATTCACTCAGCTGCTCTGGGAAGGAAGGCCTAAACGCTATTGTCCCTGGAAGCACATTCGTTATTAGAGGTTCCCAGATTTAAAAGAATTTTTTGTCTTTGAGATTCTTAGCTAGCTAGCACGAAGAGAGTGTGATCCAGACTTATAAAGCCTTACCTGTTTCTGGCTGGTAAGCTGCATCTCTCTCTCGGTGATCTCTCGACGGAGGTGGTCAACTTCACTTCGCAACTGGACAACCTCATCATTGGCCCCTGAGGCCTCATCCAGTTGTTTGGACAGGAAGAAGTTCTGATTGTTCAGTTCTGCATTGTCTTCGCTGAGCTGGTTCAGCTGCTCTTCCAAATCCGTAATCACCTAGAAAGAAAAATAAATTCAATTACATGTCAGCGAGTACAGTTCTTTGAAAAAGCGTTCTCCTCTCACAGAACCATTTGTTGCCAAGCAAGGAGACAACCTGGCTTTTCATTATTTTCAAATTCAAAAGCAATATTGTAACGGTAGATTTTATGCACAGGAGTGTACTTTGATTAGAAATAGAATTTTGTTTCTTACAGAAAATAGCTTGATTTTTTTTAAATCTGGTTTAAAGTATAAATATGCTGCAATGCTTTTTATTATTTGAGAGAGAACTGACACATCTAAAAGGACTGGATTGGGAGTCAGGAGTTCTGTGTTCTCAGATCTGCTGCTGACTTACAGTGCGCCTTTGCCAAAGCATTTTACCTTTTCTGCCTCAATTTCCCCTTAAGTGAAACGAGGCTAAAACCTGTCAGAGAGGCTTTCGAACCATGTTATTTAAGAAAACTGAACAAGAGGTGCAAGGGAGGCAGTACAATCTGATGAATCTGCCTAGCAATCGTTTATATTACTATATGTAACACCGTATGTAACCAGGAAAACAGAAAAATTTTAAGAAATAGATTCTATCAAAGTAACAGCGTTATGGATGGCAGCACAGGATATATGAAGAAAGAAAAAAAGGTGTGGCAACACAACAGACTAACGGAAAACCAGTGAAAAACAAAAGCTCAACAAGGTCAATAGCCTTGCCTTTAACGAAGTGGAAGCGTCCTTTTGTTTAAGAGGTAGCATTATACTGTATGCTTTAAACCACATTCCCCTTCAATTTAAAGAAAAATGTGAACAACAGTGGGCCATTTTCACAGCCCCATTTGATTTTTATGAATGAAAAGCATGAACACTGGCTGGCTCAATACCTGTACCTCCTTCTAACTCAGAAACGACGTCATCACAAGAGAAAGAAACCTCAGTATAATCTTGAAATCGGCTTAAAAAGAATTTCAGAAACTACTAAACTCTATACCATTCATATTCAACTCTTACAAATATGTTCTAGAGGCATTTCTGCCTAGATGTCAAAGAAAAGTGAATAAGATACTTCATTAAATGGGAAAAATTAAAATCCCAGAGCACAGTTGGCATTACATTCAAATTTAAATGTTCCAATTTCCTACACAAGCCAAGGACTTAAACATCTAAAGCAGTAGAGCACAGAGCATATAGCTCTTCTCAGCTATCTGGAAGGATGACAACCATTTTTTTTTAAGAAATGTATATTTTGGCAGCTTTTTACCATCCCTCTCCTAGATCCTAAATTAACAGTATTTGATTTTTAAACTGTCAGCAGAAAAAGTCCAACTGACATTACTTCCTTCTAGGTGAAGGGGAGTTTCCTGCTACCCATATGTTTGGGGTCAAATCTAAATGGTTCAGACTCTAAAACACAACATTTCAAGTGAAAATCTGACCACATAGTTTCTTGAGCACTATTACTGCCCTATTCAAAATAGACTTTTTGTTCTGTATCGTATGTGTCAAGTTTTCAAAGAACGTGGGTTGTGTCGTTAGGGTGTGTTAGTGCCTACATTGCTGAAGGGGTAAGAACTTAGAAATGTATTTATACAAAAAAGGAACAAAACAATGTTTGTTTTCAGTGTTTTACCTACCATTCCTAAAAGTAACATCTGAGATTTCTAACAACTGCCAGGTAAGGTAACCTCTTTTTCTTCTACTTGTTTTTATTTTTATGTTTAACCACACAACATATCTAGGCAGTTTTAAGATATATTTTATACATCCATGGTTTCTTCCATGTATATTTTATACAGTAATACAAGTACTTTCTATAAAACTTATTAAACTAGTTTTGAAATGCAAGAAAGCAGAGATGGGGGGAACACAAAAGGGATAAGATGACATGCAGAGGTTAATGGGTCAAACTACTTAATTAATTTTTAAAAACTGGCTGTATTTCAAGTTGATTATATCCCTTAAGGGCTGGAACTTAAGTTCTCATTCGCCTTTATTCTATGTTCTGAGATTTTTACTTCTTTTCTACGATATAACTAAAATTAAACCAGACCACTTTCTATTTCACTGTTACATTTTATCTAGTGGGATATTTCTGGAACACTTAAGACAAATAACAAAGCAGTTAAGAAAGAAGGGTTCCAGAAGAAGTGATGTGATCTCCTTTCTTCAATATTTTCCTAACAGTATATTTGTTGACAATTCCAAAATGGCTTGGCTTAAATTCCAAATATATTATAGCCTACATAATGTAATCTATATAGATTGATAGTTTGTTTTGTTTTTTTTTTTTAAATAAAGAGAGAAAATTTGTTCTTCTCAGTACCATTTTCCTTTTTTCATGGAGAAAGGGGAAATTTGTTACCAAATCCAATTTTTAAAAGCTATCTGCAGCTATGTATAACCCAACAGGGTTACAGACTTTATAATACTATAAAGCCTAAATAGTAATGGTTAATACTGTCACAGGAAAATGGGACATGGTGTGATATAAATGTCTGTCCTGGGAACCAAGAAGAAATAAAACACAGATCAAAAAACCACATTTGATAGGAAATGTTGTCTTAGGCATACACACATACACACAACCTATGCCAGAATCCTGTACCTGAAAAGAGTTAATAGGTTTGGGTATTTTTCTTTTCAGTTAAGGAAATCCCCAGGCAAAAAAAACCAAATAAACCAACCAACCCACCCTGAGCTGTTCTAGAGTTAAATTTGAAGTCTATTAAAAGAAAGTCTGTAAGGAAACACTATTTGTCCTTTAGAAACCCATAATATAATTACCAAAAAATCTTCAAATTTAAAGTTTATAAAACAATTGCTTGGAAAAGCTATTCTAGACAATCTAGGCAGCCACTGTATCGTCACTCTCAGAGCAAGTGAATTTTTCTCTTCAATCTATGCACATCTTCATCACAACTAATCCATAAAATAGAGATATAATCTAACTACACCACAGTAATCTTGGCAGCTTGTTCACTCCATGCCACATCTAAGCTAACAACTTATCTTTATATTGATACAGAAGACTGTTTCTCATTTTTAGATATTACAGAGCAACCCGAGCATAACAACTCTTCAGCAAAAGTGACCATACTCAGCACAATTCCCTCCCCATTGCATAGTTTCAGAAAAGCAAAGTGTTTCTCCATTGCGACATTGCCCAGATTCACAGCTATTACACCTGGCCCTACAAACTTCTCCAGGCATGGATCACAAATTCAATATCGTAGCAACAAGCAGTTCAGGGCCATGATGGTTAGGTTTGCGTATCAGACACAAGGTACAAAATTTAATCCATATGCTCCATGTATCAAAACCACAGGCAAAATAATGAGGGAAAGGAGGAAAGGAAGCCGTTTTAGAATACTGCTAACTGCAGCTGGCAAACTTCTCCATAGCCTTACTCCTTCATGAAGACGTCTCCGTTCTCAGATGCCACCAACAGACATGCAGGAAAACGCTAGGACACAGCAAGGTAAACTGTTTGAGGATGCTATCAGCAGCACATTACTTGGAGTTTAATGTAATTTTTCGTACAACCTTCATTCAGAACTCCCAGACTACTGCAAAGTTTGACTCTACCCGTTTCCACTCCTCCCCGCCCCCACTAAGCTTTACCAGAAAGCTCGCTGTCAGAAGTAAAGAGGGAAAAAGAAAAACTCTCTCAGCCTCAAATTATTGTGAGAAGGAAGCAAGAGCAGGCATCAGACTTGCTTCATCTTACCCTACTCACATTTGGATCCAAGAGAGAAAGCTTTTCCAGCAGAGAAATACCAGGCACTGTAATGGAGCTGAATACCAAGTCTCTTAACAAACACAGCCGCAGAGAGATCCCAGTCTTGTATCTCTACCTGTTCGATCGATACATAACAACGAACTCCTCGCTTTCTTCCCCTTTCCATAGTCGGCCAACATCTGTGACTTGAAACATACCTTCCACAGAGATCTCAGCCTCCAAAAACTCATCAGGGCTTAGCCTGAGGGACATTGCTCTCGTTAGCAGCCGCAGAGTAGCGGGACACTGCACAGTCTGCAGTCCTCTCCTTCCCACACCAACCCATTATTAAAACGTACAGCCGCCTGTACTCCTCTGTCCTAGCTCCCAGAAGACAAGCTGCCGCTGCCAACCACGAGTCTCATCCTCAACTGATAACGATGTCATCGTCCATGGGGAAGGTCCCATTAGCCTCTTTCCCAGCAACCCCTCATCCACACCCTAAAAGTCTCTGACTTTTCATCAGGCTACAAAAACTACAAAGTTACATTTTTGCCTAAAACTAGCATCTGCCATCACATTTTCCATGAAATGAGAATCAGGGATAATCCCTCCCACCCAACAGCCAATTTTTTTTCTTTTTTTTTTTTTTAATTACAAATTCAACAAAGCCATATGTAAGTTTTTGCCTGGGTATTAGCCTTGTTACAGTGGGCAAGATCCCTTTACTCTGAAACATAATTTAGCATCAAAGTATAAAACATCTTTAGACGTAATTTTGGAAGTTCTCAAGACCACAGATTATTCTTGTATGCCAACTCATTGAGCCAATGTGGAATCAGGATCTTAAACCAAAGTCAGCAGGACTTTACGCGTGACTAAAATTATACACATGCCTAGGGGCCTGCAGGTTTAATGCCTCAACATCCTGCCTCAGACAAGTGCAGAATCAAGCCTGCTAATGCTTAAGATAGGAACACAAGATGATGACAAAAGAACCTGAAGGAGGGGAGATAAACCTTGTTTTATTGGGGAAATCTTGAATAAATGGAAACGCCATATCCAATTAGTATTAAGAAATTCCACTTTCCTTGCTAGAGTAAAAGCAACAGCCTGTACCTGAAAGAAACTAGAAGATTCAGATGGTGGTTCCCTGGAATAGCAACGGTATTTTATTAAGCTGAGTGTAAACACTTTATAGGATTCTTTACTTCTAAATATTTAGACTTTACCACCAGCTTACTGAATGTTTTCCTTTTGGAACAATTCTACTATTATTTCTCTAACTTAGTTGCATTTTTAACTTCAAAACTGTTGATGATCCAACAACAAGCCACAATTAAGAGGCAGTTGGAAACAACTGACAAATATGCAAATTTTCCTATTTAAGAAAACACCTTTTATTTCTAGATCTTCTTCTGATTGTGTAGAAAATACTTTTAACACTCAAACGGATCATATTTTTGATAGAATAATTCTTTAAATGTAGGGAACTAGTCCTTCTCCCTCAACATAGCTGGATGAGTTATCATTGTGAGAGGGTTATGATAAAATATTGTTCTTCATGTGTGCCCACATGTATCTCAGTGTGTGTACAGCAGGTACTACAATTTACAATTTTTATTGTAATTATGCATCCTATTCTTTTTTGCACAATTGAGAGACAGAGAAAGCAGAAGCTAGCATTTTCTTTCTGACCCCAAATAGAAAGAGATGTCACAAGATGAAACAATGCAGAGCTATCAGAGCAACTGAATATAAATTCACAAACAAGGCAGAAATTATGACCAACAACATAGCAATGGTCTCTATGCATGCACCCCAAAACACAGTAAATTCAAAATGAACAAACAGGAGAACCTAAAAAATGTCTACTGGGTCAGAGACCTCAGCAAAAAGAAGAACAAGAGTGCAAGGAGGGTACAAGGAAAGCAGATGCACATTTGAGGTGTAAGCCTTCTCTACAATTCGAAGCTGTGACCTTTGTGAAGCTAGAGAAACAGAAGAAATACCAAAGAAAGTAGAACAAGTGTTTTTATTTATCTTTTGAATACTACGGAAGAACTGAAGTAATTCAGCCTTTCCATTTTTTTTTCCCCTGTTTAATCTTATTTTCATAATTCTTTGCTGGTTTGGGCTTCTCAATGAGATTAAATAAAAAGTAATACCATACTAAAGTTTGCCAGACTAGTTCAGGGAGTTTGTTCCAGCTTAAAAAGGATATCCTTTGAAAACTTGCTATAAGAATAAACCCCTTCATTATCATGCTGCATAAGTAGCAGCATATTACGCTATTCCCTTAAAGTGTTACCTTATTTCAAAAGGAGTATAAATTCTAATCACCTTCAAGTAGAATCACATGGTCACCAAAAAGCAAACCCTGCATCATACTGGTCACAATCAGATAAAAATGAGGTTGAAACATCCGGCGAAGGCACCGTAACAAACGTTCCCTGGTCCCTCACTGTCAGTAGAAGATTGTCCTGTATTTTCCCTCAGTGCTCCTCAGCAGACAGGAGGGACAGCTAGAACTACTCACAACACAGAACAAGTACATTTCTATCCATGGTCAATTAAATTATACATGCATTCTCCTGGGCTGGAAAGAGAATGTATGATGAGCATGTATTATTCATTTAGGCACTATTTAATTAATTTCTTATTGATGAGGATGTCTGATCCCACTTATGCTACTGAAGGGCCTTACAATGCACAACACTTTCGGAAATCCTTTTATGCAGAACCTTTGAAGCTCTCAACATTCTTGAAATGTTATGGGTCACTCTTCACTGCTGGAAATTGTTCACCACACTTACAGAGCCAAAGCGTTACTAGATAATGAGTTACAACCTCTGAAAGGCAGCCTACCACGCCGTGAAAAGAAGCTACAGATTTTCCACACCTGGTTTTTGCCTGCATGGAGATCACATAAGCGTTTTCACAGAAAGCTGTCGTTCTGTACGAAGGGCAAGATAGACCAAAAGAAGATAGCTATGGACATAAGATACATGACAGCACATATGGAGCTAGAGGATCAATCTCTGTAAACAAAGATGGGAATAAAAAGTAAAGTTTCTAGTGCAGAATTTCTTTCAGATAAAGGTTAACACGCTTTGGTAAGCTCTACTTCCTCATTTCTTCATATCAGTATGGTCTAAGAACAGAAGAATTCCCTTGCTTAGTGCTAAAGCTCAACTGAGGAAAATAGAGTAACTCTCATCCTGAAAAGATACTTTTGAAAGATGAAAACTTGTACATTAGATATATAGTCCTACAGCATGAAAAATTAAGTTCGAGGCAATCACTGGAAGTAGGGAAAAAATCAAGATTAAAAAAAAAAGCAATTAAGCCTTGCTTACAGGATGGTGTAAGGAGAAAAAGCCTAGAAAGATCGGCAATCAGTGCTGATCCAGAGGACTGTGGTCCCTTTGTAATTCAAGCCCTTGGAAGACAGATGCTTTCCATCAAGAACTCTAAGTCTGAAGATAGTGTTAATCTGCAAGAATCCCTATTGGCTGACAATCAATAGGGTCCTGGACTGATGAAATGAATCTAAAAACAGGTCAAAAGATCTCGAGCAATAGAAGGTGCAAATTAAGATCCTGGCATCCTCTCTGCTCTTCGAGCAGACGCCTACATGTCAATGTATTATTTCGAATCATAACATTTCTCGCCTCTTCAAACAGTGTTAAAGTCCTCCTTAAAACCCAGAGTAGCATGAAGGCTCTTCCACTCTGGCCTAGATCTACAATGCAGCTCAGCATTTGGACAGGGAGATCTTTTCTTCTTGTGAGCAGAAAGGATCTGCACCTACAATCATTTTTTGCAGCTGCTACACCATTCTTATTAGCTGCACTGCAATGAGGTATTTTAATTTACTTTCTTCTCCAAAAAGAAGAACAGAGTCAATTGCACAATCAGACTAAAACCTCAAAATTGAGGTTTACCTGAAACCTAAAAGAAATCAAATCCAATCCGTCTAGCTCCTACTAACACCTTGAAGCCAGAAGTCCACACTAGGAACTAGTGTCATCAAGGATTAAATAAGTAAATTGTTTGTTTCCTTATCCTTAATTTCAAAATAATTCAATGATCTGTATTTAATACTCACTGTGCAGCTATTACGAAGGGCTTCAAATTTACGCTGGATTTCATCTCTATGTGCCTAAAGGAGGTAAGAAGTTAATCATCAATTTTTCATACATTAGAATTCGAATCCAACAGCTGTTGCTAAACAAACTGCAGAACAATCTACCAGCAAGCAAAGTTTGGAAGGCAGATGCTGCAGGCTATGAAAGCACTCTGTAGTGGCAAAGAACTGATTAGCAAAAGTCACATCCTACTTAATCAAAACACACTTACACTCCCAATTCTGAACTACTTTAGAAAAACGTACAAACTCGAGAATTAAATTATGGAAAAGGTTCCATCTGAAACCAGAAGACACGTCAATTCCATGTTAAGTTTGTACATTCTTGGCATTTCAATTTGAGTTGGTTTTACTTCCATATCCCGATTGGTATTTCATATAAAATAAATACTGCATACAATTTAACGCTTGCAAGGAACAATGCAAGCTATTCCAAACAGCTCTGCCAATCTACCTGAATCCTACCATAAAGTGTCATTTAGTCCTGAGCCTCTCTAAAAAGCAGCGATGAAACGTAACAATCAATTCTTTAGAAGACAGCATCCAAAGTATGGAAAAGTGCAAACACTTCTTTATAGAATGCAGTATTGCATGCACCATTTTACCTCCTAATTTACAAGCAAAGCATGACAAAGCAAAAGTTCTTGTTTCAGCCTCATGGCCTCTCTCAAAATTCATCAAACCGATTTAACAATGTCATATGCTATCTGAAAACTTAACAAACGAAAGGTTAGTGCACTAGCACCTCCAGCCACCTTTCTTCATTCAGAACATTTTCCTTAGAGCCAAGAGACTAAACAGGAAAAAACTGTTCAGCAGAAGTCAAAGATGAGAGCCAAAAAGCTATCTTACCACAACAGGCAATGTGAAAAACAAAAAAAAAGTATATTAAAAAATCCATAACAGAAACAGTCCCAAGCCCACCAAACTGGGCTGTCTGACAACAGCTGGTCCAAAAGCACTACCATTTTGCCAAATTAACTGAAGCAATAACTGAGTGAACACAGGTCATAAATATTCATGTTTCACTGGTGGTATAGGGTAAAGATATCAAGCACATCGCCATCCCATTGGCAGTGCTCTATGTTGTTATGCAAAACTTCCAGCTGGGAGGGGACTGCCTCAGTTTTGAGCAAAAAAGAAAGCAATGCCAAGTTCTATTTAGTTATTCTTAAGCCTTGACGTTGCTGCTGTACTTTCCCAGCAGGTCCCTGCTTTAGAACAACTCTGAGTGACCGGTTCCCCCATTCGTCTACCCAAAGCACCAACATAATACAAGCACCCATCTCAGCTGAGGCCACCGCCCCTTCCGAAAAACAGCAAAGGCGGAAATATTCGGAATAGTTCTGTGACCAAATGCCACTGCAGCAAGAGAATGAACATTTTCAACACTTCAAAATAACTGGATTTGAAGGTCATTACAGACTGCTGCTCATGGGGGTTGGCTGGTAGCAGGTCATAGACTTCTCCACTCTCTCCCCCCATAGCCCTGGGAGTCTTTTATGAAGGAAATATTTCTTAAAATCGAGCAGTTTGAAAGCATCTTTTTGTACTCGAGAGACAGCAACCAGCAGCATATAATTTAGAATTCCATTTACTGGGAGCGGAGTTAAAAAACAACTAAAAGCTGGGGGGGAATGAACTTTTTTTTTTCCTTTAAATCATTCACACACCTCACCAGAGACTGCAAGACACACATGACCATTATTAATGAAATAAGCATTGGCATAAAATTATTCTCCTAGGAGTTTGGGGTTTTTTTTTCCCTTAAATAAGTATCCTCAAAGCAGGATAACTGATAGAAAACATTTATGATCCTCAAATACTTTCAAGCTCAGGAGATACTATTTAAAAAGTAAATCACAGAGTAAAACTCCTAACAACAACAAGTTCATATGCAACTTTCACCTCATCACAAAAGTAATAACGTTCTTACAAACAGCCAGCCGGCTTCGGCAGCAATGAAACACTAAGGGGAAGCATTCATACGGTTAAAACTAGTAAGACAGACAAAATTTGACATCTTTGCCATTCCTGCCTCTATCAACACAAGGCACAATTCATATCCTGTTCTGAAAATGAAAAATTAAATAGTATAAATTCATTTTAACCTCTTTATGAAACATGCACCTACATAATTCTAAGTTGTACATATAGCTCATAGTACAAATTTTAGGGCTCACCGTGAGAGCTTGAATCTCTTCCTCTGCCTCAGCTGTAGTCTCTTCTAGTTCAGTTTTGGCTTCGCGGAGCTGATTCTCGAGGGCTGTCCGTGCAGCCTGCAGCCCAGTAATTTGAGATTCCCGCTCCTGGAGTGTCAGCTGCAATTCTGTCAACTGCCTTTTGAGTTCCAGCTTTTGTTCTTCATGCTCTAGACTAACCTGAAGGAAGAAAAAGTATCATCCAAATATAAGGTACTAGCAAAGAACATGTAGGCAATGTAATCTCACTTCAGACCTCACTTTAAGGTGCCATTGCCACGTCTATCCCAAAAATCACATCTTGACAGACTGCTTAAGTCACTGAGAAGTCAAGGGGATGCAGCTTTGTCTACTACCTAAAAACTGGCTTGCTTTGAAAAAAGTAAAAAGCAGCTTGGCATTTTGAATCAATAACAAGGGCACAAGAATAGTTCCAGCTGTGACTCCAATATCACATATCAAACGTTGATATAAAAAGCATAAAAGTTGAAGTAGTTTGTGATGAACTTTCCCCACTGAAATTGAGCATCTTTAAGGATTTTTATTTGACAGTCTTTAGGCATAAACATCACTATTAATCTTTAAGTGTATGTAAAGATTACATGCATCACATACATTTTGTAATTGACTTATTTCATTTTCCCTTCAGATTCTTTTTAAAGAAACCAGCCAGATCATCTGGTCTGGGTTTATTTGAATGGCTTCTGTTGAAGTTTTTCTTGATAGGACAAGGAGCAATGGTTTTAAACTAAAAGAGGGTGGATTTAGACTTTAGAAATTTTTTACAATGAGGCTGGTGAGACAGTAGAACAGGCTGCCCAGAGAGGTGGTAGAAGCCCCATCCCTGGAAACACCCAAGGCCAGGCTGGACGGGGCTCTGAGCAACCTGACCCAGCTAAAGATGTCCCTGCTCACTGCAGGGGCTTGGACCAGACGGCCTTGAAAGGTCCCTGCCAACCCAAACTATTCTACGATCCTTGTGGCATACTCAGGGATAAACATGTCATTTCCAGAAACGAGTAAGAAATGAACAAGCAGCAGAACAGATCTCAGTGCTCAAAATCAATTCCAAACCTTAGCACCTTCTTCAGGCTGTCTGCTATCCCAAGTGAATCTGTCTGTTGTGCTGTAGATGGGCGACAAGCCTGCCAGAAATCTTACACTGGTCCCAACCAACTTCCGGTCAAACAAGGACATGTGTTGGTCGTCCAACCCTCTTAGCTAAAGGCAAGATTTCAGTCTTAGCTGAAAATGAGTGGAGTGAGACTGCAGAAGGTAAAAGAAGATTTGAAGTGGATCCAAACTAGTTGATACAAAAGTAAAAATGAAGCACAGCTCACAAATCTTTAAAAACACGTATTTTCATATTACTGTTAGGTTTCCTTTCAAGAAAACTTCTGAGAAATGTGCATGAAGCAACAGGTCTCCTGTTTTCTTACAGCAATTCTGTTGTGTCCTTAGCTTTCTATTCTGTAGACTCTAAGGCTACGGTTAAGCTGGTCATTGTACATAGCTAAGTTTTTATTCTCTACCCCATAACCACTCTAACTGGACATCATAAGGATATTGTACCAAAAACCCATAAATATGATTCTGAGAAAGCAAGATGATCTAAAAGCTCAGATTCAGTTAGGTCTAAGAATGACAAATCCGTAATACTTACTTTCATCTCCTTCTAATGAGCAATTTTTGAACATTTTTTAAATTTTTTTTTCACTCCTAGGGAAAAGAAGTACTGCTAGACCAAACCAAATTAATCCACCTTAAAATACCATTTTTTATGACGCACAGAACTAAACCAACTTAATTCTAGTTCTCACTATAACACTCAAAATGGGGTATATTCAAGTAAGTTTGTTTGAAGGGATTAAACCCAAGTTTTCACCTCGCGCAGCCTAGTCTCTAACTCCAGCAGGCGGTTCTTGTCAGTGTGATCTTGGTGACTCATCTTTTCCAATTGTTCTTCTAATTTTCGATTCTGGGCCTCTAACTTTCCAGCTTGTGTTTCCAAGTAGAACTTCTGTTGCCTGAGCTCTGAAATCATCTCCTCTTGGGCTTTCCTGGTAGGAAAAAAGTACAAGTGGCCAACTCAAAACATCCTTAGCATATGTCCTTTCACTGGGGTGAAGCAAGGAAGACTATACTACAAGGTTCCTGTTAAGTAGAATAGATAAAGTCATAACTTAAATTCTACATCCCAACAACAACAACAAAAGTCAACTCTCTATTCCTGTGTACCAGTGTATTCACCAACATACGCCCAGAGCACTAAAATTCCATGTTTGCAAGTTGCACAGAAAAATTAATCTTGTGCATGGTAACCTACAACAATATTTAAGCTACAGTTCAATTCTTCTCATTTCACCAGTTCCTTGTTACATGTTTTTCTATACAGAAAAAATAATGCTAAGAACAGTTGCTTTCACACAAAATATTTCCATGAGATACAAGAAATCCTATGGTTTAGTGTTTGGAGGGGAGTAGCGTGTTGTGGGTTGTTTTGTTGGGTTGTTTCGTTGGGTTATTTTTTTTAAGTTGTAATGGACCTCGAACTTGACCTACACTGAAGCAAAGCTTTGTTGCCTCTGATCAAAGTCTTAATCTACAAAGTTAACAAAAATAATTGCTTGTGCTTATAAGAATTTTGAGAGCTGGCAATGATTAATTATTACGATATGAATTTGAAACAGATACCCTCAAAAACAAAAAAGGAAAAATTAAAAAAGGTCTTTCTACATTATTTACAATTCCTGGAATCATTTTATCATGCACTGGAAAATTCTGCCTCATAGTGTGCTTTCTACTTAGAAGTCTCACAAAGCTCTACATATATTAATGAATTAATATTTTAAGAAGTTCACTGTGAGATAAGCTGTTATTAATCCTATCCTAGAGAAATTATGTGGGTTGCCCAAGATCAAATAGGAAGACTTAACAAACCTAAAAATAGAACTTAAGACTTCTGACTCACATTTCTGTGCATTGCATGCAAAACCAGCCTTTCACCCTTTCTCTTCTTTAAATTTACCTCTACAGATTATTGCCAGCCAGAACTGTCAAATGGTGGTGTTTCACTGCCTACCGTTCACTGGGCTATCTTCTCAGGAGCCTGATAATCATTAGTTTCCTCAGATACCGGTGGAACAAAAGCTAGCAGAGTTCCCCTCTCCTCTGAAGGGTTTAATCGCTAGTTCTCCTCTTCAAACATCCTCACATTAGCTGTAGCTTTTGTGGATTCAAAATACAGTCCAACAACAGCTTTACACATTTTCGCCACCACAGTTCACCAGATAAGCACAAACTCACTAGCTATCTGCATGCATCATAAAGCAATTTTCTCTTAACATGTTAATTCTGTACTATCTTTTACCAACCCTGCAAAATTACGTTACTTGACAATATGTCCCTCAATAATCTATCCTAAGTCTTATGTTAAAACACTATTATATTTGTTCTTGTTTTCTATGCATCTCCAGTTAAGTGTCCTGCTCTCAGAGGATGCACTTAGCTCAGCTAAGGTCTTACACTCAATCCAGCACCAACGACTGTGACACTAGACCTTGCATATGCTTCCCAGGTACACTTTGAGACAATACTTCTGTTTTATTTCAGACTGAGGTAAGTTATGGCTTTTGCTGCCTCAACAAACTTCCCAAGTGATTAACTGGAGGTCATCTGGAGCATAAAGCAACACAATTAAATTTTGCAGTTGTTTCCGTGAATGTTTTTGGCTGCTCAGGCTAAAATAACTTGCCAGATATTTGAAATACAACAAAAATTGGAGCATTACATATCTGAAGGCATAATCACCACTGAAAAGGAAAAAAACCAAAGCAACCCATTGCCAAAATTCATCCTTGCTTGATTAATCTGTCCAAGCGCTTCCACTACCTGACATTGCATCCAGCAGTTGATGGACTCTGAAAACCTTTCTGCAGACAGCCAAAGTTGATCAAGCTCTTCCCTCAGTAAGAGCACATACTACTTTAGCCATACCTTGCAGGACACACCAAACAATCCCTGCTTTTTTCTGTCCTTGAAGTAGAATGCCTTCAAGTCATTTATGAAGGAAAAACACCATTGTAAGGACAATGAGTCTCAGCCAAAATCCAAAGCAAAATAAAGTTCAGGAAGACAAAAAGATTTAACACAGGCCATTTCCTCTGTGTTTAATAAGAATCCACCACAGGAACGATTGCCAATTACAAAGGGATTCAAGGTGACATTAGATCTTGATCTATGTACAGAGGTGACGCTAGATCTTGACCAGTAGTATACCCCAAAAACACTGAACTGACTGTTACATTGGTCATTGATGAGAACTAAAGAGAGGCTGAAGCAGAGAAGGCAACAGAGATATATGCAAGTGCTCTTTGGGTTAGGAAGAAAACAAAATGAATTGAAGCAGCATTCTGAAGCTGGGGCATCCTCTACTTCACGTTACTTCTGCCTGTTTCAGTAACAAAATGTCTCACTCTTGCAATCGGCAATTCAAAAATATGCAGAAAAATTCTTGGCTTAAAAAATCTGGTTTTCTTACTTGTCTTCTCACCCATCAGGGCAGTATGGATCCAGTGTTTGTGAAAGAAAGGTGTTTCATGTTTTGAACTTCAACATCATGTAACTGTCACAGGAACTAAGGAAAATATAACCCTACAGCAATATGTATGTTTGAAAAAGGAATATATGCTTCTCCAGAGGTATTTTAGATATTAAAATGATTCGTATTCATTTAACATGTTTGGTAAACCGGCATAAAGCATCAGCCTTAGGAAAGGCTCCAAAGTAAACACTGTAATACAAACCAATTTTCCTAGTCATGTTTGAGGAAACACAAAATAGGCAGTGAACCACAACTATCTGAAGAACGAGCATATTTTTGCATCACTGAAAAACAAGCAGGGAGCACTGCAGGCCTGCAAAGAACCACTTTTACATTAAGAGAACAGATCTTACTCAGAACTGTTCAGCAGTGACCAGTATGACAGCGGCTGCTGTACTTACATGTTCCTCTGTGTAAAAAGGCTGCTATTTGCTGCCAGTTTATTGGCCTCAGACAATTCCACTATTCTCTGCTCCAGTGACCTAATCTTCGAATCCATTGCATTGATCATCTGAAACAGAGCAATGTGCCTTTGAGACTGCACAACAGAAGTGATTATAAAAACAACATTTAAAAAAGTCTGAAATTTTCCAGAATCAAATAGAAGTAAAAGAAAACCGATCAAATGGCCAGAAAAGCATCACAAATGCAATTACTGGAGCTATTTACAACTGCTTTCTGATGCATTCATGTTAGGAAAAAGCAACCATTATATTATCGATGCACAAAACGATGGGTACACAGCGAGCTACGTGGCTACCTTTAATTCAAGCTACGTTGAATTAAAAAACCATGTCTTTTAAAATTATTAATCAGTGGATTTCCTTCAAAACAGCTCATCAGCACTACAAAACCTCAAACAATATTATCTTGCATGAAATCAGAGTCTCGGAAAGCTATTCTTAAAATCCTTTGATTTCCAATTCAACTTCACATACCGCCTTCTGTTCAGCCAGGACTTTACATTTCTCACGCGCTTCTTCTTCATGTCTTCTGAGCATATTCTCAAGTGCTTCCTTATCTGCAAGATCTTTCTTCATCTGATTTTCCAGCACCTAAATGAAGACATTTCTTTTGTCTAAATTATATCTGTTTCACTGAGCAAAGGGCAAGCAGAAAGAAAATCACCAAAACAGACAGAAAATTTTCTTAAGCAATTGATCATCTCTCAAGCAAAACTAAACCCAAGATGCAATTGCATGAAATCCATGGAAGAGCAAATTGTGAAAAAGAGCACTCCCTTACTTATCTCTGAAGACTGAATTTAGTGGTGGAATTTTACGAAGACATGGAGATACTGTAGATTTTTTTAATTATTGTTTTAAGTCATACCAACTGTGTTCAAGAAATATTTCAGACTAATGCAACAGAAATCAGAAAACTCTAAACCCCAATATATCTACTAGAGGAAGTAAGGAAGTGCACATCTTTTGGCTGCCCTACCAATATGGCTCAGAAGTAATTTGCAATTCCCTAAGTATGCATTGCAAGGCCACTGAGACCCCATGAATTCTTCAAGTTGGAGACACTAAACAAAACAGCTAAGTAAAAGACTTCTTTTTGTGGCATGAATACCTGTCATTAGGAACAGGAGTGAAGTAACTAACTGTTGCCTTTTTTAAAAAATTCATGTTATCTGTGTATGTCCAGAGCTTTAAATCAGTTGTTAAACTGAAGGTCATTTCCTTCAAAGACAAGTTTTCAAAGGCACAAAGTCTGGACACCGCAGGGTATTTTGTATTGTTCCAGTCACAAACATCCCATGTCCTCTTTCATCCATCCCTTTGAACCTCTTTCACCTGGCTTCCTGATTCCTTCTACTAAACCCTGTGTCAGAGGCCCCCGTAATAGACTGGCTCTCTTTGTCTTTTAATTCTTTTTCCAATCCCTATCCTCTTTTCCAGTGTTCTCTTTCCCAGCATCCACCTCTGATCTTCCTGCTTTCTGTCACTCTCTTCTCATAACTGATTGCCACATGCCCTGGTCTGCCAGGAAACCTTCTTACTTCTCTTTTTTTCCTTCATACGTCTCCCATAGAAATTTCTTCTCTCCTCTTAAATACTACATCCTCTCACTTTTAAGCTGAAATGTAGAATTCAAGTTCTAGGTAAACATACTAGAAAAAGATTGCTGAAAACAGATGATGCTCAGCAGAAACCAAGATTCTTACAAAATGCATTTACTGGCTGAGGTACTGCACGTTCTTCAGAAAAATCCTTAGCCAGTGCACATACTCCTATTTCCCAATTTGTTTTTCCTAATTTTAGATGGCGTCTATGATTCTATTTCTAACTGTTTGTTAAAGCCATGCTACCCTGGAAAAGACAAAAACAAAGTGGGTGGTTTCTGTGGCTTCTTGGCAGATGTTACAGCTCCAAGAAGACGGAATTTCAGAAACGCGCTAGTATTTGCTGAATATAAAACTTGCAGGTAGGCTCATAGAAAATAATCAGTAGGAACTGAAAGCTTTTTCAGGGTGTGAGATCCAATAGCATTAAGTAAGTATTATTTAGTCAGCAATAGTCAAATTACAATCAACAACTGCCTTCCTGTCGTTTTGACTTCAGATGTCACCAGTGCTAACAACAGATAAGGTACCATGGCGTGGACTAGAAGAAAAACTTACTCAGATTCCACTAAGCTCTCTGAACATTTCAGAAGTGGTAAGCAAGAAGGCAACTCGTAAGACAAAGCAATCAGAGCCTAAAGGCAACTGGTTTTCCCTCAATTCATTCTACCCACAAAGCTTGTAGGAAGATAAGAAGATATTGTTACTTTGAGTTTTTCCTCATAGAATTGTTCCTTCTGTTTCAGCTGCAACTCCAGGTGTTGTGCTGCAATCTGAGCCTCACGATGCTTTTCTTCCAGCTCCTAAAAGCAGCAGAGATTCACATTCAGACACAAAGAAATAGTAGGTGCTGTGTGTATGTGTTATACAGGTACCAAACATTCATTCATTCTCTTTTTTAAGGCTTCATACTACAAAATCCCAACACCAGGGCTGTCGTAGTAAAACACCATAATGAGAGCTGCACATTATCAGTTTTAAGCTTTGCATATTGCTGCTGACCCATCTACTGCAGAGCAGACATACGGCTAAAGACAAAGTTTTCTACTTCCACGGTAAGAATCTCCATTTCCCAGTAAAAATATCCCCAAAGATGGGCCAAGGATGTTTCGTAAAAACAAGCAGTTATAAACACTTCATAGCTGCAGTGGCATCACAGGAAGCTCAGATCTATTTTTAACAAGGTCTCTCACTTCTTCTCTCACAGAGACCTCAATAATGGGGCAGTGCTGTCTATGCTTTTCATTCTACATTCATAGAGTGGGAATAGTATTTACTTTGCTATATTCCTCAGATGAACATTGTCAGAATAACTATTTATAAATTGCTTGGAAAATGAAAAGTGCAGGATGTAATATATGGTAGAACACATACCAGAATATTTTTAACCTCTTTACTTCACATCAGATACTTTGAGCCATGCACAGTAAGGACTTAAATAACTCTGCATCTCAGAAGTTAGCTATTTCTGCTGTCTGACTATATTAGGATATATCTGTAATCACCTTTCAACAGTACACCTTGCAAGAGTTGAGCTTAGAACTTTCCATTCATTGTCATATTTGCCATTCCAACAATCTCCTTAGAACAAAAGGCAGACCCAGGTCTGTCATTCACTACCACTGAGTTGGCTCTTGCATAGAGAAGTTCAGGTTTTGGGATGCATGCAGGTCTCCTATCTGCCATCATTACTGCATAGCACAGGAAAATTTCCTGACATTTCTACTTTAGCTCTTTTCATATTCTCTTTTCTGATCTTCCTCATCTTGAAAACATACAAAGACTTTTTTTTGCTCCAGTAATTGCAATAGACCTCTTTTTCCAGAACTGAGAATCAAAGAGGAGGTTCACCAAAAGTAGGTCATCTACAGTGCCTAGTACCCGACACTTCTGCAAGGAACGGAGATTGCTGCTTTTGCAATTGAAATATGTCTCCCAGCAACAAGAGGGACAACTCACCTCCCCCAGAAGCCCACACGTTTCAGGTCCTGGCAGAGAATCAGACAACCAGATCAGCAGCAGCTTCAAAGCTACCAGCATCAGACTGCTCATATTGTAGCAGAAGCTTCACCAGTTTCTGCAGTGGCACTTAACAGCCAGTGTGGGCTTAAAAAGGTAATCTCTTACCATTCCAGTTCTCACTTACTATTCTCTATGTAGCGCTAACTTTGTTATTAGCATCATAGCAATGATCTCCACTTTCAAGCAGTAATAAGTATCTTCTTCAACTTCTTTTTTTCTTCTTAATTAATTCTCTACAAGCAAATCAGCAGGTACTTCTCAGGTACTGCTAGATGAGTGTACATGAGACCAGTGCCTTTATTCAACAATTTCCACCTTGTTCTACGTAATTCTGTATCTTCAGCTCCCTCCTACCTTTCTGTACCAGAAAAAGTCAAAAGTGTTTGAAGAGATCAACTTGAAGGAACAAGCAGGGTAGAAGTGGAGAAAAAAAGAAAACTATTACCCTACGCTCAGAGATCAGAGCTGCAAAGGACCAGGAAAGACTCTGTAGGATTATTTCGTTGACGCCTGTTTGACTTTTTTATAAAACACTTTTGTGTCTCTCCAACATTCTGTCAGAACTCCATGGAAACTATCTATAAGAAAAGCTAAACATATCCCATGGTGTAAAACAATTAGTCGGTATTTCTGCATTCCCTTCCAGTTTTTCCTCCACAGAGAACGTAATCACAACCAAGGAACAATCCCCAAATATATAGACGAGGCTTATGAAACGGATCGAAGTTTTACAGTATTTCTAAACATAAAGTTGGCTCTGTGCCCAGCAAAACCATAGTCTCCCACTTACCATGCACTCATGTTATCAAAACAATTTGAAAGAAACAGCACTACTAAAGAACTGATTCTACCTTTTCTTGAGAGCGCTCAGGCTTTCTGACGCTAAAGCCCACACATGCAGCTATTACCAGCACAAGTATGGGTCATCTGTTTACTCCAAATACAGTTACTTATACATTTCCATGTGGCCTTCCTCAGGTGTGTCTATGCTCAGGTTTGCTACCAATAAGATGTAATCTTTTTTCCCTGTCATATCGACAACACAAAAAGCAAACTCATGAGAAACGCATGAAACACACTATAAAGTTACGCTTCCTGTCCCAGGGAAGTAAAGTATTGGAAACACCCTCTGCTTGGTTCACTGCAGACTGACACCCCAACTCGCTATAAACACTTAATAGGTTTAACAAGGAGAGAAACAAGAAATTGCCAACAGAGAATGTATGTGGGTGAAAATGGATTCCTGACAAATATTATCTTTGGAGATGAACAGTTTACATGACTGACTTCTCTCTGCTTCAAAACGTAAGCATTTCAAGCAGATTTGACCTATAATTCCTTTGCAATTTACTTTAAAAGCTAGATATCAATGGTTTCATTGTTGTGGTATCCTGTCCCAAGAACGTTTTACTTCGGAAACAATCATAGGTAATGAATTTAAATATTACTAAGTAGACTTAAAAGTGCTCCCATTGAGACAACTAGAATTTTAAAGCAGCATTAAGACTAAAGGTACATGTTTGTAACTAAAGGTGTAAATAGAATTTGAGTGCTTAAGCTTTCTCCAGTGTGACTAGTACTAGAAACAAAAGTCCTTATTCAACAATTTCCACCTTATTCAATGTAATTCCGTCTTCTGTTCCTTTCCTACCCCTTTCTTACAAACTCTTACCCTTTATCTTTCATTTTCACCTCTGCTCACCAGAATTTTTTCTGCCATCTGTTGAATCTGTTGAGATTTAGTTTGAATATCCTCCTTTAGACGGTTTTCTCTTCGTTCCACAGTCTCTAATCTCTTCACTTGATTCTCCAGAGAATGGCGCCGTTCCTGTAGAGCAATGATTAACTGCCATTTAGGCTAACCAACACTGCATTATCACAAAGCAATGAGTAGTGTCTAGAAAAAGTCAGCTGAAGCAGTCAATATATAGTTGTCTTCTATATTTGAAATCCTCATCATGCCTCAAATCCCTTACGCTAACCACATGTCCTTATTGACTCCCACTGAAAATAAAAAGCCTCTTAGTTTTCTTCAAAGACATATATGCTTTTTAATTAAAAATGGATTAATGTCTAACATCACTTTCACATAAATAGTTACTGCAGGAATACAGGCTGTTCGCAGTCCTCCAGATCAGGGTTCCTAAACTGAGACACATCCCAGTAACCAATTTATTCTAGATAGACGTTCTCCACTCACCTCCGCTTCAAGCAATTTCTTCTTCATGCTTTCATTAGAATCTTCCCGATTCTGCAGTTTCTCTAATTCCTTCTCAGCCCTCTCCTTTGCTTGACGGATATTCTGAAGAAGTTCAGTTGCCTCTGAGCTAGCTTTCACAGCCTAAAGATCCAAAGGAAAAAAGGGAAAAAAAAAAGAAATATTATAAGAAAAACACATACACAAGAACTCGTTACGTCAAAAGTTCATAACCTTGAGATGGTCAACATTCTGAATAAAATTGCTACAGAACTTTGGCCCAGCAGTCTAAAATTAAGACAACCTACAAACATGTGCAGGAACCCAAATTCTAACTTCTGTTACATAATTCTTTCCTGTTTCACAAAAAACTGAAAATCCAGGAGATCTATTTGCTGTACTGCGAGTTTCTAATTGTCTCTACGTGCAGAAAGTAAAGTTTACCCCCAAATGCAGGACAAGTTCTTGGAAAGAACTCACAAAATACTCTTACTAAAACGCTAGGAGAATAACTGTTGGCCTACAGATGATTCCTTAGAATTAACGAAAGAAGAAAGAGAGGAGGGTTTAAAACATGACTGTTTTGAAATACTAGCAGTACCATTTCTCCATAGTTTTGGCCTCCTATTCATATTTTAGATCACTAACCCTTGGAAAAGCCCTCTGTCCGTAGGTGCCAAGTCTGAAAAGCTCCCTCAGTGGCTTGTTATGACAACCCCTTTCTTTTCTGCTGAAAGATGCCAAGAAGAGAAGTTCCCCTACTGTTCCTACAGCGCCTTCTTAAGCGACAGACTGACCACAACTGCAAACGTTGGGTATTATGTACTTCCCTCAGCTTCCATTGCTGAGGTATTGTAACACTGTTGTCAATCCTTATCATTCAACCTTTTTACTGTGAACAACTGAATGGGAAAGCGATGTTGCAATTAAAACAGAGTACCCTGGGAGACGAAACCAAGTCCAACATGTATTTCACTACTGAGCTAAAAACATCTGAATCCCGTCTTCAGAAGCAAGTGCACTGCATACAGCATACCCAAACTGGCCTTTTAAATTAGAATTTCTCTACACTACTCCAGTTCTGACTCAGCTTCACTTGTAAAAATAAATACTGTTGACATGTCTTAAGAACCAAAAGCATATTGAGAACACCAGTGATTTCAGATAGCAGTTCCCAGCCCCTTTTCCTTATCATCCCCCATGTTATGACTAATTCTGTTTTTGAGGATCAAACAAAGTGCATCCCCCCTCTGCATTAAGGTTTCAATGGAAAATCTTGTGGAAAATCCACTTTCACCACCCAGACATTACCTTTGTCAGCTTTTCCTGCAGCTCCTGGATTTTGGCCTGCTGCTCTGTATTGATCTACAGTTAAATAAAAAGATGGAGGGAAAGACTGTCATAAAAATCAAAAAGGAAAACATGCTCTCTACTTATTATACCATATTTATTTTAATTCACTTCCCAAAAATCTTTGTTTCTCCCTATAAATTCCAAACGCCAAAGCATTCCTTGGCAAACCTACTCCCATTTTACTAACTTCGGGCTGATTTCATATTTTGGTCACCAAGTAGCTTGTTCAGTGTGACAATACTCAGAATTCTTTTTATTTTTCCTTTGCTATTCTTTATTCATAAAGAAAACCCTTGTGTATCACTAACCTAATGCCAAACTCAGGTTACTTGTAACGGCCTGTCTTTGCTTTTGAACACAACCCATTTAGAACAGGTTATCCAGACACAGCTTTCTATTAAATCAGAAAGAACAATGAATCACACCAAGAAAAAGATTTTTAAAAAATTAAATAAAACAGGGAGAGGTGTGAAGCCGTGCATGCCATTGACTAGCCAAAGACACTCTTGGTTTCTGTATATGACATGAAAGACCCAGGAAGCAAACTCCAGGCCACTGAAGTAGCTTACCTTCTCCAATTTGGAATACAACTCTCCTGCTTCATTTTTCCCTTGATCTTTAACCTGTAACTTAAATACAAAACATATAAAAGTCTCAGGAAAAATTGTAGTACACTGGTCTTCTATCCAGTCACCACCTCGTGCAATTTAAACACAGCAGTTACACAAAGTATAAATCACATTATTTTGAGTGTAGAGTTGAAAGGCATTTTGTATGAGTTGTACAAACCACGCTGATCTTTAGAGGACACACACAACCTCTGTGTGTCTGTGTAAAACAGCACTAGAAATTCAAGCGTCAGCCCCCTCTCCCGTGAAGCCTAAACTACCTTTTGCAATTTGTTGTGACATTCAGTAGCTTTACGTTTGAATTCTTCAGCTGCCAGTCGGGACTCTCTCAACTCCGATTCATAAAGATCACTACGCCTGCGAGCTGAAATAAGATCCTCTTCTAATTGATTCATCATCAACCTCATTTCTTCTACTTGAGCTTGATATTCCTGCAGTTGCAGTGGAAGGGAAGGAAAAGGTATTACATTTTAGAGGCAACAGGGGAAATACTTGGAGCAGCAGATCCCAGAACACTGACTGCAGGCAAGAGGTGCATTTAGGAATATGTGGAAGAAAAGTAAAGCACAAAATAAAACAATAACAGCTAAATAAAATAACATATCCATGGTGTTCTGGTTTGAGTCTCGCCATTTTCAAGTCAATACCTCATAAAGTCACTGACTTTTTAAGAGTGGCTTCACCGCAAAAACACACACATACATCTACATACAAACGATTGAAATTACTTACATTTCTAATTTCTGAAACAGAAATGTGCCTTTGAGTTGATGTCTCTACTAAATGCCCAGATGCTCCCTCAAGATATATTTTCTCAGGCTGATAACATGACAATTACCACAGATCTGCATAGCTTGGGTAAAAGGAAAGGAGAAGCAGAGGAGTAGCATACTGTGGCTTGTAGCAGTCAGCTATTTTCTCTTGGCAGAGTTAAAAAGGATCATATTGCTCTGTATGGGAGACAACCTAAAATCAAATATTAACTTAGAAAAACTGTCTAAAAATCACACTATCCATAACAGATATTTGCCTATATAGGCAGAAATAATGATTCCCCATGCAGAACACTACAAGAAGGATGGGGAAGGTGGGAGAAGAAAAGAACATTTGAATGGACTATCTCAAGGAGACTGGGTACTCAAACTGAGGCTGGCTCACGAAATTGCTTCTCATATCTTCACTGGAAAAAAATAATTTAATTATGTTTATTTAGCATTTTTTAATAAGTTCTGTAAGTATATATTTTGTAAAATTACTCAAAAAAAAACCCAAAACCAAAGTATTTTTTATGAAGCTGAGAACAAGTAGAAAACATGCACACCAAGAGCTCGGAAAAAAGATTATGAAGGACTGAGAGTGGGGGAGTCTATCTGTCTTTCAATTTTAATATCTTACAATATGCCTGACTACCCCCATATTCAAAAGAGTAACTGCCTCATGACAAAACCAGGTTTGTCATCACTCCTTCCAGACAGCCGGCTGTCTTTGGTTAGGCAAGCGATTGCATGAACACTGACCCTAATGTCAGCCTGTGATTCTCCAGCGACGTGGAGAGTTTATGCAGCTATTTAAAGAAGCTGGGCCTTTAACAGATTGCTTTACTATCCGTTATGGGGAGCATGGCAGGATGGCTCTTTGGTTTGTAATTCGCAAATTGTTTCTCCACTTTGTGAGGCAGACAGAGGACCTCCTCTTTCCAGTTAGTCTCTCTATGGATGACCTTGTTTTCTTGATGGAAAGAATTAGAGCCTTTATTATAAATGAGCATACATTAACTCAAATATTTGTTCCATACAAATACATTTGTGAATAAAAAAAGACAGAATGGTTCAAGGAATACATGTTCTGCTCAGAAATCATAATTCGTTAAGACTTCCTAAAATACTCAGCTTTTGTATCAGCAAATGCTTGACCAAAGCATTACAGGTATGACTACAGTTGCCACAGTGAAAATGAGTGTTTGGGAAGGGAGGAGAACGGGAAAAGAGAAAAGAAGAAAGAAGAGGAAATAATTAGTAATATTTCAAGTTTTTCTTGTTTCTTCATGTTTGAAGACTATCTTTGAATAAATCTCGCGGTCAGGTTAGAGGAACAAGCCACATCACTCAAGGCAACACAGAACAATACCGCTCGCATGTGCATTGGTCACAGTTCAAAACCTATCAAGATGCACTTAAGCATGTACTAATGGACAGGCAAAGCTCGGGGCATATGCCTGAAGTGAATCACATCAGGGTAGCTACAGACAAACGTAGCCTTTCAAAAAATACAGATTCTGATTTGTTGCAAGTTCATCCATTCATATGGGTCTTCACCAAGTAACAACCAGAACACAGGTTTAGTTAACAACAACAACCAAAAAAAACCCACAAAACAAACCCAACAAAAAAACCCAGAACCAAACAAAAAAACAAACACACACCCCAAACAAAAAAACCCACAAACCCACCACACTCTTCTATTCAAGGACCTGGCGATAAGCTGAACCCACAGTCTTGCCCTGAAAATACCAAATGCCTAATTATTGGGTTTTGAAGGTCCTGATTTGCTGCTAATTTTATTCGTTCTCACTCAAGCTTCAGGTTTTCAACAGCAAAAGTCTAAGGGACTCTTCCATCTCATCTCCCAGCTCCCTGTGACTTAAAAATAATGATCCAAGTCTTTAATGGCCAAGATCCACCTGCTGGTATGAGTCAGCAAAAACATCTCCGCGTGTTTTGTTGCGGTGCTCTTGCACATGGGTTTCAGATAACTCAGAAGACCACCCCAGATCTGAAAGTCTGCAGGATATTATAGATTCATTTGTTGACCTACGCAGCATTTTTATGCCATCGTGAATCTTCACAAGCCAAACCAAGAGGCTCTGTGACAAAATACTTGATTAAAAATTACTTGCATTATTTTTCCTCTGTACTGCCTAAGAATCTGTTGATATTTATCATCACCAAAAATGTTCCCCATTTCAATATTTAAAGCAACTTTGCTAACAAAGCACGAGAACAGAGAGTAATGAGCTTTAGATCCCTTGTATTACATAAAACAACCATCCAAAATACTGCTGTAGAAGTCTATGGAGGCCTGCCACATCCAGAGGGTTGGTTTTGCATTTCATTACTTTTTATATAAGAGCTGTTCATGTCTGGAGAATTATTACCAAGGTTTCTGGGCTTCCTTGTCTCAAACACTATGAAATTAGTCAGTTAATGTTTGTAAAGTGCTTTGAAGATGAAAAACAACAGATAATTGCAAAAAATTGTTTGAATGCCACAGCAAATTTCAATTTCTTTTTCTCAATGCAATTTTCTCAAGTTTAATTCATAAAACTGAATGGGTTCTGTCTTGTAGACCATTTTAAATCCTAAAAATGCCCACGTTTGTCACGATATTTTCATTTAACTTTGACATTTATTTTCCTTACAAACAACTGTATAGATTAATGAATTTTCAAGATTCTTCTGGTGGAAAAAAAACCTATGAACATCTACTTTGCAAATAGATTAAATTAGGAAAAGAACAACAGAACAACTAGGCAGCACAGATTCTATTTTGAAAGACTATAAAGCATTTTAGATGGCTAGATAAGAAAGAAGAAAAAAAAAAAAAACCACAAAATTAAGGCTAGCTCAGTTCTCTCCCAGGTGACAATTCATTAACAACTTCTGAAATTTGTATAGCTTGACCACTTAAAATGGATATTTCGTCTGTAATGCAGCATATTACTAACGTATTGCAACTTTCTCCTAAGCTGGTTTTGTAGACAAAGTACTTTCAGGACTAGGAAAAGAAAACCCTTGAAGTTTGGAGTTTGTGCTTACTTGCAAGATACACAACAGTGTAATTTCATTGCTTCCCGTTTTGCTTAAGAAACCATGTGAAAACACACAGATTGGGAGTCATCACAGCCTACCAACATAAAACATAAGCCTGGCAACAGAGTTCGAATACGCCAAGAATGCCTATTGTCGATAGCCACTCTGGTCCCTGAAGAAGCAGGTATACCTGTTCTTTGATCTCTTGCAGTTTTCGGCTTTGCTCTCTGATATCATGAAGTAGCTGTAGTGCCTTATCATCTTCCTGAGACACCTCCATCCGTGCCTGCTCCAGGCTTCGCTTTAAGCTCTGCAGAAAGCAAAATGTTCAATACACAGTCTTTGGTTTTTAGGACGGCTGTATAATAAAGATCTTTAGCTATACAAATGCCTCCTCGACTGCAGTGAGGCATCAAAAAAATTGAGGCACCAATAATGGAACCCTAAAGGAATTCACAGCCAGTGCTGCTTCTATCTGCATAGAAGCAGCCCATTTTACAAACACTGTTTACTACACTGAAAACTTAGTTCAAATCTCTACTTCCTCACATCAGGTTTACAGACAAAAAACAAACAGAAATCACAAAAGGCATCCATTATTGACAGCATTTATCTACGTTCTATCTAGCACTATCAATTCACAACCTAGATACAATCTTTCAACTTCATGTTGCTAACAAGCCCATTCATTTTTCTTATTGGTGTTAAATGAGTTAAATCCTTTAATCACCATAAACTTTACAAAGAATGGAAGAGCTGCTTCTGTATCTCACCACATACCTTACCTGCAAAACTTTGACAGACCAGCGGTCCTCCTATCAACTGTGTATTATTCTTCAAAAGACAGATACAAACTGAATTTTACTTATTTACCTAGTAGCATTTGGTGTAGGAAAATCACTCACCCCCATTTTAAGATATGTTTCCCAACAAACAAACCCATCCAGTAATGGTTTTCAGTTCTCTGAAACAGAGTTTTATCTGGATTTTTGTTCTTAGTACAAGAGAGGAAACAGATTATTATATCCAACTGAAAATAGAGAGACTATTAACTAGAATGAAAATATCCTCACTGGAATCTTGCCAGAACAACTGAGCAGATATTCCAGCTCCCATGAAAAATGCCAAACGATCTTTGAAGACATGGTTTTAAGGCCTCATTTTCATATTCCACCTGAAAAATAGCACCTGTCCTAGCATTATCCCTGAAACTACGCTGGGGAACTGGATCAGTTTGAACTCAGAATACCACAGATGGAGGCAACACCATTGTTTCCTAATCCTCTTATTTGTCCTTGAAGATTTCTGTCTAGGTACTGATTAGGCCTCATCCTCTTCTGGCTAAGAAACCTGCAAGAAGTCAAACCCAAACATGTTCTAGCACAGCCAGCAAGACAAACATCACAAAGAGTTTCAGCAAGACCAGGACAGTAGTTATTCCTGTACATTCTAAGCACACGAACATGGAACAAATTTTGAATAAAACTGTCAAACAAGCCTCTGCAAACAATTCAGGGCTCCATGTTCAATGGATATCCTCTCACATATTATTTTCTCTCCATCAAGTACCCCACTGAAACCATGATGGAAGAGAAAGGCAAAGACCACCAGATTTCAGGCCTTCAGAGCTGAAAGGACTGGTGTAAAGGCTCACACTGCATTCTGTGATATAGGTGGCCAGGTCCTGCTCCAGGAGGGATCGCTGGGTCTCAGAGGCTTTCAGTTCCACCTCCTTTTGGCTAAGTACAGCCTCCACCTCTGACACTCTCCGGTGCAACCGCGTCATTTCCTGCTCCATCTGCAATAAATATCAAGAGGTTATAAAAGGGGGCTTCAAAAGCTTTGTTAACTGCTACTTTCAGAGCTCTGTTTGCAAGGAATTTGTCTCCAAGAGACTTCTAGCTATGTTTCTCCAAATGATGTTTAAATTCTGATACCATTGTCTCTGCTCCAGGAATGCACAGTTCTTCTTAAGGACAAGTAGTAAGTCTAAGTCACCCCATTCATTCAAGCTGCTTGTTCATATTCAGTCATTCTTCGAACCCCGGTTAGCAAAGAAGACACAATCATTTTTCACCTGACTTGCAGAGATGGGTCACTTTAACCTTATCCCAAATCCATGCTGGACCAGAAGATGGTTTCCCCCCATCTCCTTGTCAGGAGCAAATGGTCAAATCCAGAACAGAGCAAGGAGAAAAGTAATGGAATTCTCATAAAAGTTTCAAACAAGCAGTAAGTTTTAAAAGACTCCACCGGGTTCCCGTTATTGGAGCACAGCAACTGTTACAAGATGTTCACCACAACCAGTGACGTGACAACAGTTACGTAAGTAGAAGCTGATGAGTTAGGAAGAGAACCTCAGAACAGTACTGCTGTAACTGTGCATATGATGAAGAGGCACGGCCTGCAGGAAGAAGCAGTTGTCTGTGTCACGCTGAGAAAAGGACTGTTTAAAATCCAGAGCCGCTTCTTGTTAAGATAAAAGGATCTAGAGCAACAGCATGGCCTAAATTCATCTCCCTTTGTACTGGACGGGAAGCCACCTCACTGAAGGAAAAGCACTTTGCCCACCACGAGTCTGGATGATCAGCAGCATCTGACAGATCCCTGGACATACAGTGGTTGCAGATTCCTGGAGCAATGGAGATGGCCAATCGCATAAATAAATACCTTGTGACACTTGTCCTGGGCGTCTTGGAGTTCTTTGCTCTTGAGAAGAAGTTTCTTTTCCATGGAGCTGACCTTGGCTGGAGAATCCACACTTGAAAAAACAGATCTAAAAGAGCAAAGCCAAACAGCACATGAATATAGGCAAAAGGTACAGAAATCTGCATTTATGAAGCCTTGGTAAAGTCATTGGGTACTTACTTATACCAGGATAAAAGAAAGGTGCAGCAATCACAGTCTAACAGCCATCATTTCGGATCAAACATACCATAAAACCTGATGACAGTACCTCATTATTAAATAATCCATGTGTACTTCTAGTTACAATATTAGTATTTTCCATCAGTGACTTTTATGTCAGAGTGCAAAACAATAAATCACAGCAACATTTTTGCATAACCTGTACGGATTTCAGTGTAACAAACCATAAGTCAGCGGAACCATTTGGAAAGACAGCAAATTTTCAGAGAATTGCTTTTTATTTTCTACTTTATTTTTAAACAGGTTTTAAAATTATCATCAAAGTACAAAAGCCCTAAAAACTTTAACATGTCATAATCTGCACCACAGGAAGAAGAATTTAATATCCTTAGTTACCTTCTGTGAACCAAAATTGAACTGAAACTTTCCTAACCCCATTCATACGATCCCTACGAACTCAATCAATATCAATATGATTAGTCACACTGCAGAACTTCAGAGTTCCACTTCTAAGTAAATTCTTTTTTGTGACACAACTTAACTGTACTATTCAAAACAATCTGACTCCAGAAACCTGGGGAAAATATTTACATGTTCTTAAGCCTTCTGTCTAATTGGAACGCAACATTTAAGAAGTTTACCATTTCTGTTAGGCTAAATTCTTTCTAGAAAAGGATAGGAAGCCACTCAATGCTTTGGAGCATATTTTTAGTCCTTTACAGTCTTAAATATGTAATTTGCAACTAAAAAAATTAAGTACCCACATCAAAACATAATTTTAAAAATCACATTCTCCCTTGCATAAAATGATTCAAACAAGATATTTAAGCAGTTAATGATGGAACCAGTGTTAACTGATAGATGAAAACACAGAAGTACAATGAAGGTGCTAATAAAAGATCATACAGTCTGCCCACACATTGCTTTCTGCTTCTTCTGGCCACAGTTTGGTATGCAGCCAGTTATCCCCATGGAGAGAAAGGAGCTTTGAGCAGCTCTCTGCATATAGCCATACACCCACACACAGCAGCACAGTCTCTTCTTAACACCAAGGAAAGTTTGATTCTATCACCACCATTTTCTGAGGAAAATCTACTCCTTAATCCAAATAGATATGCAGGATAGTCACAAAAAGAGGCACAAGGATTTTTATGAAAATGCTGCAGCAACCTATCTGTATCAAAATAGATCTCCAGCACCACCACCTAAGCAGTCATTAAGAAATATTGTTTTGATATTAGCAAAGAAACAAAGCAAAATCCACTAATTCTGCCTTCAAAATTAATATTTGTTCAGAAGAATATTCAGAAGAAAGAATCCTGCATGTCAACAGTACAAATATGATCAGGACTTAATAAAAAACAAATGTTAAAAGTGAACGCTTTTGTAAAGCATTCCTTTAGTCCTGGTCCACTCAATCCGATCCATCAAATTATCACATTTTAAAATCAATTTATAAAGCATGTCTATACTCCTACAGAGAAAAGGCAACCATCTGAGAAAGCTGCATATTAAATCCCATAACAGCTGGGTGTACAAACAAGGCTAAAAATGAATCGTTGAGAAAAGCAGTCTAAAAATACAAATTAAAGCTCACATTAACTAAAAAAGACACTAAGGAATCTGCTTTAAAATGTTAATCAAATATATGTAAATAGCTGCAAATGTGTACCGAGACAAGTCTGAAGATCTTTTTATAATAAAAATTTAGCTTTACAGGTCTGAACTGTACTGGCTAAAGCAGTTTGGTTTCTTTAATTACAGTTTCAACACTAGACATCACCTTTTTACTTTTATTCTTTTCAAATATGAGACATTACCTACGAAAACTCTAGCCAGTTCTCACAGACCTGGTTTTATCTGCGGCTTCTATTTCACCTCCCTGAAGGGGCTAATTTTATTTGTTACTTTTGCTTATTTATTTTACTTGCTATTAAAAGAATCAGAGCCTAATATTACAGGCACCATTTTGCCTTTCAAAAATTTCTCCTAACCAGCCAGCTTCGAGCCCCCATGTGCGCTGCAACCCGGGAAGTGACCGGACAGACCCAGGAGCCCTGGGTCACCCGGGGGTACGGGACGGGACGGGACGGGACGGGACGGGACTCCAGCCGGTGCCGGCAGAGGGAGCTGCTCCTCAGGGCTGGCGGCGGGTTGTGAGGACAGAGGAGACTACACACTAGAACTACCATCTGTCTTCCTCATCCCTGTCCAAAGGGAGGAAGAAATCCCTTAAAAACATGTGTCCTGGTGACACGGCGATTTTCCTGCACGGAAACAATCCATTTTGTCCCCGGGTGGAGCTGATTTCAGTCAGCACTGGACAGGCGGTGTTTAAGAGATACTCTTTCCCAGTAATTCTTTCCTGCGGACAATATATATTAGAAGAACTTCATGAACATCCATACAACCTTCAAAGTAGCAGAAAGGGGGCAGACAGAGGAAATCAAGAGAAATGGAATACTGACTAATCTAATAAGCCTTGTCATGGTGATATAAGTTCTCAACACAGCATGACAAGGTGGAAAATACGCACATTGCTGGGGCACTTACATTCTTCCTCAGTCAGCATCATCTCAGAAATTAAACACGTACCATCCCATATCAAAAGCCATGATACAAAGCTGTCACTCAGGTTGGTACCATCTCCATACCATGGTATATTTCATTTAATTAACTGCTACATCCATATCAATTCTCTTTGCACCACAGAGCAGTTTCTGCTGTTTCTCTGAAGTGTGAAAAAGAGATTCACAAACGGTAACCAGCATATATCAACAAGAAAATGGCAATCAAAGATTAAAAAAACCCAAAGCCAAGTCCATAGTACCAAGCGCTATCAGCACTAGCTATGCCAATTGACTTTCAGAAGCAGCACTGCCTGCATGACTAAAATCCCAGCTAACGTACAGCTGACTGTCTAGTGATTGCACAGCTACATCAGCAACCGCCTCAACCAGCAGAACGACCAGAAATGGTGCTAGTTGTGTAAAAGCTCCTCCAGTCTTAACATGGCTGAGATAAAGAAGACAAAAGTATTAGTACAGGAAAAGCTGATCTGGGGGTATCGAACTCGTACCTCAGCCTCTCTTGTGCATCTCACCTCATGCCTTCATTCGTCCTTTCACACCGCTCTCATAAACCCCCAGCTCACCTGTGCTTCTCCCTTCGCGCAATGATTGACACCATCTGTCCTAATCCTGGCCCCCACACAACATGCCTATAAATCTCATCCCCCATCCCTCATGCTCTATTCTTTTTAGCATTATACTCATCTGTACCTTCCGCCCCCTCGTAAATGCTTGCTCAGGCCTAAAAAAAACCAACCAAAACCAAACAGCGCTACCATCAATCTGTGAATAGAGCTAGCTGAAGCAAAGCGTATTTTTGGTAAGTTCATCCTGTGCTTCCTCTTTAATCTATCTTTGGCGAAAGAGTTTACCAGAACCCAACAAACTGTTGGAAGAAATCAGCAGTCCTTCTTTGTGGAAGAATGGTCCATTTTAACTCTCAGTATTTTATAATGACAATCACGAGTCTGTATCAAATTTTAAAAAAAGAAATCTTGAAAAATACCACTTCTTAGGAATTTACAGAAAGGTTTGGCCCATCTACCAAAGCCTCACAGACCACAATTCAAGAATTACTAGGATTACATTTTTTATATTCTGAATGATAATGAAAAAAAAACAAACCCTGTATCAGGAACTGAGATGAGGTACTAGTGCCACTGTCAGCCATGCCTGCGAATATATCTCTAGGGTCTGGTTTAGCAAGTATTTTGTATTAACTTAAGTTTTGTATCATAAGCAGTGAGGCCCCTTTAGGTCCTCACTCCAGGCCTAAGAGATGACAGAAGCAGGCAAAAATTTACATTATAAACTGGTTTTTTAATTAGGTATTTATTTTTTTAATTAGGTATTTTGGTATATTTATTAGGTATTTACTTTTATTAGATATTTTGGCATATTTAGTTACCCCTGAATTTATAACGTATCTATCTCATACCTTAGGGCTTCTGCTAGTCACCTGCAAAGGACAAGAACAATTTTCTTTCACCACTTGATGCATATTTCTGGCATCTAAAGGTTTTTCTTACTTATTCTAAGCACTGGAGATCAGCCACAGTTAGGGACAAGATGTAAGGTGGGGCTGGCTTTTAATGGAATTAAACTCTCAGTTGCCTGTTATCTTGTCACAGCCACACGCTCGCAGCCAAACCTGCAGCCAGATTTGCAGTCAGACAGGCATTTCTCCCCCAAATCAAGAATTCTGAGGCCATGATGGGAGAAGGAGTTAGCTGGTCCTTCTCTGCAGCCTGATCCCAGTTCTCAGAATCATATAGAAGATTTATTTATCAAACACTTTGCTAGTACAGGAACCTATGACATAAGCAATGCCCTTGATTTCTCCTGATCGCTTCCTACGACACATTATTGTCATGCCTTTTGCTCTTTTGTTAAATCTTACATTTGTTATAGGGTCACAAATTCTTCCCAAACCTCATGGTATGGGGCAACATACAGAACATTTTAATTCAATGGACCCTTCTAAACTATACACCTACTATATAATTTCTGGCAACAGGTCCAAGTGACTGAGGTGAACCCTTCTACCTCTTAAGTGGTTGGGAGAAAGAGGAGAACGGGAAAGAGAACTTCTTTTATCCTGTCTAAATTTTTTTTTTTCAACTGCCTTTTCTCTGAAGTATTTGAAATTCCTAGCTCAGCTATGGCTTCTTACTGTCCAGTGAATAAGGGCAAGAGTATAAGCCTAAACTTGGTAGCTTGACAGCCCTCAAATTAAAAGCAAAGGAAGTTTCAAGGACCTTGTTAATGGCACTCTGCAGTTGCCTGGCCTAACTGTGAGCAGCACTAGAGGCATTAGAGCTATCATGCTGCAGACACAGGAAAACAGATCTGCATCACTTAGCAACCATAAGGGTTAGACTTTCAGAGGAAAGATTTTAAGAAGAAAAATTCTGGACTGATAAACTTGATGACTTAGGAGCTTCCAGAGAAGACATCCCAAGATTCACAAAAGATAAGCCTATTCCTCATTTACTGTTCCCTTCCCCATTTAGAATTCAATATTCAAGCTAGTGTGGACAGAAACAGTACTTTATTTCCTCAAGCAAAACATACACGACCCAGTATTTTATAAGCAAGAAGTTATCTTTATGACCCAGTGTTGCAGTGATACTGAGAATAAACTAGTCACTGCATTATTTAAATAGAGGTATTTTCAAGTCTCCGTACACACTTTGCCACACTTAAATCACCTTCTTAGAACAAAATGCAAGTATTTACTTCTAAAAATACCGAAGTGCATCCATCAAGATCTCACTCAAAACAAGAAACAACTAAGATCTACTTACATTAAAATTATTTAGGGGGACATTAAGTACATGATGTCTTTCTGTTCCAGCTCAGGAAAAACAGGCCACACTAAGCAGAAATTTTACTCCAGTCAATTTCTCCAGAGCACATTAATCTCTATATTCTTTTGCTATACTCCTTCTCATCTATTACCAAAATTCAAATAGAACTTCAATACGCATTTTCAGTACTAGCTCCACAAAGAAAGCATATCATTCAGTCCGCTACAGCCGTGTTACTTTTCAGCCTTCAACCTCCAGCACAGTTACACCTCTGTTCCTGAGACTTTACCTCACACTCCTCTTCAGTTCTAGTCCTGGGCCCCGGCTACATATACATTTTTACCATACATATATGGTCACTGTTGAGCCTCTTCTGACTGTTACATGAATGATCGTGTAGCCTTGACAGATGGATTGCAGTTCCCCAGGCAGAAGAGATAACACCGTAAGGTAGTTCACTTCTAAATCAAGACAGATTTTAACCCCAGGTATCTACAGATATAATATCCCATTTTTCTCATTCTGCCGACAATATTAGATCATTTCACCACAAGAATACTTTTTTGGTTGTTACGTCCTCTTCCTCCCTCCCTCCCTCTTTTGTCATAAAAGCAACTCTGCTGAGGAGGGATAGTGAAGGATTCCCTTTTTATCACTGGCATAACCATCATATAACCTTGATTCACAGCGTGGGCAAGATCAAAGATGTCAACAGTATCACCAGATTTGGTTACACACTTACCGCAGAGCAAGTAGCACAACCAATATGACAAAAAAATGAAAACTTGCTTAAGACAGGTTGACAACGAGGTCCCTTAAGGGAACTAACTAGCAGCAATGAACAATGGTTGACACAAAACCACAGCATTTAGTGCATCGAGTCACTAACCCGGCTAAAGCCATTGCATTCCTGAGAGGCCTCACGGTACTGAGGTAAGGACTTCTCAACTTAACGTACTGCACTAATACTTTTCCAATAGCTCTGTCATCAGAAACCAACCACCCACCACACCAAATGGTTTATACCATACTATTTATATTCTTCTTTTTCTCTGACTCCATTCTCTCAGAAAGAATGTTCTCTCAACTGAAAACCATTTTTCCAGATCTTTACCTCCCTCCACACACACATACCCTGCATACTTCATCTGAATCTCCAGTCTCTTCGCACACAATACAGCAATGTCCGGTCTTCGTATTTAACTTGACCCACAGCTGCCATGAAGCTCCTTTTCTTGTTCACTGACCCATCACTACACATTCCCAGATCAGTGGAGCTCCATTTCTGTGGATCACTGATACAGCCTTACACATCCCCAGCACTTGCTGCCCACCCTCTGACCCAATAAAATAACACCCCCCCCTTTTCCAGCTCTGAACTCCTCAGTATTCTCCTTCTTTCAGGGATCTGCAATACCAGAAATGCAATCACCTACTGCTCCCTGCTTAACAGCAACAACTAATTCAAAGTATCTGAACAACAATTTTAACAATAACTGGTTTAGAATCAATCTTTCCATTCCCTTCCCTCCCCCTCATCCCAGAAATAATCACAGAATGGTAGGACATGCACAAGCCACAGCAGCAACAGTATCTGGCAGCTTCCCTAAAGCAGAGTACCGGCCAGTTAACACAGCTTTTCCCCCACACTCACCACCCTCACTGTAACAAACCTTTGCATTTTTCCAATGGTTCTATCCACCTAAGCAATAATTCCTACTTACTCTGATCTGAGGATCCCTAATGCCTTGATGAATGAAAACCCCACAAACGGCAAATCTTCACCCGAGAAACCTGCTGGGTTCAACTGACGCGTAGAGGATAAAACCCGCGAATTCTTCTCTGGTTCATCAAAATTTGAGGTGTCATCATCAGACTTGAGAGTAGGAACGAAGGGGGGAGGAGCTGGTGAAAAAAGCAAGAAGAAAAGACAAAATTCAGCTACGGTTCACTCTGCAACAGTCCCACTCATTCAGTGCTTGCAATGGCACTGCAGCTCCTGCTTTTAATCTTGCTAACACAAGCAGACTGAGCTGCTGCTCTCAAATCGTATTACAGCAACAAGAGATTAACCCTTAAGCTACCAACATGGCTACCACTCTGCAGGCAGAATGTCTCCCACACTGATTAAACTGGGGTTTGGGTTGGGGATTTGAGACTGCTGGGGTTGGGGGGGGCGGTTTCAGGTTAGGGTTGGGGGTTTTTTAAAACACATACATTGAATCAAATCAAAGCACCAGGCTAAGAAAACCATTACTGTAATATAGCTAAAATAATTCAATTCTGATTCATCTAAAAAAAGAAAATGTCTCCAACCTATGCAATTAGTGACACTACACGAGAATGGAGCCTCATCCTTTGCTAGTCAGCTAAGGAATATATCTACCCTTTAATACTACCAAGAATCTTCCCAGCATGGGCTTCTAATCAACAGCAAACTGGTCTTTCTCTTGGAAGATTCTAATAAACTAGAGCTACTAGAAGCTAGTTGGTCTTTAGGAAGGGAAGAAATACCAATAAGATTTTATTTCTCTAAAAGAGCTTGCTAAAGATCTGGAACTCTTGTCGGGACACCACTGCAGTCTGGCTCCGATACAATCAGCTCTGAAGAGAGGTATAAATAGCAGGAATTACAATGTATTTCTTACTATAATTTCTAAATTGGTACCACTTTAACTTGTTAAGCAGTTGTTTAATTTCAGCTGATTTTCTCGTGTTTGCTTCAGTCTAATTAACCAACGGAACAAAGGAACAAGTTCTTCTCAATGATGTGCAGCACCCGAGCTACCTGCTGGCTTGGCTACGTGTGCGAAAGGAATGAATGCAAAAGCCTGCTGTGCAATTCCTACCTCATTAAATCACGTTTTCTAAGAGATTTTTTTTTTCATTTATTTCATCACTCAGGTCTTCACTCACTGCAAATCTACTAATCTCTGGTTTTGCTCTATAAAGGAGACAGCTCTTCAGCCAGCAACTAGAACACAGCCCATTGTCACAAGCTGATGGAAGTGTAGTGTGCTAAAACCGTTACCATGGATCCAGTATAGATCTCCTGTAGCTGAAGGGCTGATGAGAATTGAAGAACCGGGAACAAACATTACAACCCCTGCAGTGCAGGCTCCCTGCTCCTCGCTCTCTGCATGCTCGGGGTTTAACCCTACCTGCCTGCATTCGTGACAGATGCTGATGCTTATCTGACTGACACAGGCAGAATGAGTCACGGCTGGAGCTTGCTAGCTCCCTCTAGGTTGCCAAAGCCTTTCACAGCCCGCTTTTTAACTCTTCCTTCTCTAGGCAAACGTACGCTTAAACTACCCACAAGACCAGCATTATTAGCCAAAAAAAAATAAATAAATCTGCCTGTATAAACTGCCAAATCACAACTGCACAGGCAGGCTTTGTTAGCAGCTCCCCGAGGAGCCATTCTGACGCTGCTCCCAAGCAGGGAAGTGAGAAGAAATTCCATGAAGCAGATAGGATGCTGCTCACGTACAGTAGTTCCAAGTACATTAGAATGAGATAAATGGGGAAAATACACAAATTAAATAGGTTCTGTAGCAAGCAGTTTTACTTACTGGCTCCAGAACATTCACATTTTCTATCAATATCATGAATTTATTAATTTCTGCTATTGTGTTGGTTATAATACAATTTTTGATCCAATATCATGCTGACTGTAAACATAATTTTGGAATACAGATTGTTGATTAGGATCTGTATTCTTAAAAAAATTCACTTAATGTCAGGATAATGTCCAGCTACTCTTTCATATGCTCATAATGATTAAAAACAGAGAAGTAACAGAAAACAGTTTGTAAGTATATCATCCTTAATGCAAATATAAGCCCAAAGTTACAGTTCATTCATAGCAGAGGAGGATAATTTCAGGAATTAATGTTTTTTAGTTTAGGACCTCTGCTGAAAAAAACTCTGCACATCCTCTTACGGGAAGGGGTTGCTGTGGGGTTTTTAACATTGTCTTTGAAGACAGGTACTGTCTATGAGGTAAAGTAATAGAGAAAACAGCAAACTACTCACTTTGTCTGGGGAAGTCTAGAATGTTTCTTAAAGAGGTAGCAAAAAACCAACACACTGCTTTTTTATAATGGTATAACAACGCTGTTATATACTGCTCAGAGTCTGACAGATAACTTCATGTTTGAAAGAGAGATCTAGTGCCTTACTTCTCACCAGAAATTAGCTAAGATGATCTTGAGAGTCATCTTCAAGCCCTTGCAGTTAAAGTCTTTCCTCTTGCCAACAATAAGAATTCCTACTCAAACCACATGCATAAAAGAAAATATAATTTAAACATGCCTAAGATCAGCATGCACATACAAAGATGAAAAGCACTCAATAGGGGAACAATGGATGCCAAAAGATAAAACTGAATGCGAGACAGAGCAAACCTTTGGGGCTGGTGAGAAACCAGTTTAAATAGCACAGCGTTTTACACTACAGTTTCCTCTAATGTTTAATAAACGATGTGAACAAAGAAGAGAAATTGTGAACATTAGACTTAAAAAAATGAAAAAAATCACTTGCCCTCTATTTTGCATCCATTAAAAATCCACAACTAACAGTCCAAAAACTCTGCAACTTCGCAGCATAACCTTGTTACAAAATGCGTATCAAGAAATAGTAGCAACTAAAAAGAAAACTTAGAGCAGTCATTAGACAAAAACACCTCTAGATCTTAAGCAGTTCTGAATTGTCACCAGTGACTGACAATCAGAAGAAGAACTTCAGTTCTTCTTGAATTGAAGTTCTTCTTCTTGAAGTTTCAGGACACTGGAGAAAAACTCACTCAGGAGTAAGAAGGAACATCTTCAAGAAAACAAAAGCTAGATCCACTCTGTCTGATTTTGTGAATTATTTGGTAGCTTCTTCATGGCCCTTTATTCCTAAGACTAACGAGTCCTTTGTCTGACGTGTAAAATATCTACAGAATAAATGGAGTAGCCTTGTGAAAACAAGCTAAAACAGACAAGCAATTTTGTTCTCAAATGTGGGTCACATGGTGACACAATCTCTACTTAAATTATTATTTCTTGCTTATAATCAGAGGACTGTCACACAACTATAATATTTTCAGAACAAGATGAAGATTGGTGAATGCAAATACATTGATGTGCTTATCAGTTGCTTCTTTAGAGGGAAGAATCCTTTAGTAGAGGTCAAGATAAGCCTCCGAGAACTAAATGTTAAAACCATGCCATCGCATCTGACAAGGTGGAAAATTTGCACTTTTTTCAGGCTCACCCAAAAGGGAGGCAAAACTATTATTCAAAAAGACACTAAACCCAGTGCTTCTACTCGTACAAACTGGTTGGGTATAAAGACCTCTTTTTGTCTCCGCTATGTTACAAACGAATGTACATGTTCTGTTTACCATTTAAAGTATCTTGTAGAGAACTGCATGTTTTAAAAAAGCCAATTGCTTGCCTAGATACCTCCCCACTTGTGGAAGGATGTAACCCTCTTCCATCTGTTCCAAAGAATGACTTTCAGAGGAAAAGGGGGTGTTGTAGGTTGCTAAGTTTAAAAAAAAAAAGAAAAAAAGGCAAAATCCGAAACCACCACACAACCACACATATACTGCAGCACTTTAACCAGTTTATCATTAAGATCAGATAAAATGTCTCTTATGGAAAGATGCTTTTTTACTTTTTTTCCAATTCTGCACTAGTGTATGTATTTATGACGAGGTCAAGGAACATTGCCTTAATCAGGTCTTCCCATCCTTCCAAAATATCTTCATGCAAATTCAGAAGAGAGATACTGCATTTCCCCTGGGAGAGTGAAAGACTTAACTGAAACATGAAATTTAAAGGAAATACAGAATGTTTCTTCGGAATAAAAATGTGCCTTTTCTTGATTTACAAGGTGATCTATATACGCTTTCTGGGGAAAAGCATCCACACAGCCTTTCTAAGTAGGTTAGGCACTACTCTTCCTCAGGCTTTAAGAGGCCTATTTGAGTGAAGTGTTATGGAAGAAAAACAGAAAATAGAATGTCCACGCGATGTAATTTAAGGATATTTTCTCTAAGACCACTGAAAAAAAAGGCATTATACTAGTTCTAACCAATCTACACAATATTACCTTTACTGTTCTGTCCAGACAATGATCCAACACATGCATTTCTGTTAATAAAAGTGATCTCCAAACTGACATGAAAGTGATCTCCACTTAGAGAAACAAGCCAACACATTTTCCTGAAGGAAAGCATTTAAATGAAACATCACAACTGTTTAACTGATAACATACTGAATGACAATTTTGGGTTCATAAGGATAAGGAAGAGTCTTGGACTTATGAACGATTTGGGTTCCTGTCTGTTTAATAGCAGAAGGCAGCCCAGAAATCATGTCTTCAACACGTTCGCAAGTTGTTCTGTTTGCACAAGACATTAATTCTTTTCTTCTCATATATTTCATTTCCTCATGCAAGTCCAAATATGCCGTTCCATTTTCAAGAGCTCTGGGACTGCAGTTACAAAACAGTTCTTAAAATGAAAGATTCTTTATACTATACATAAATATCGCTTAGATGACAAAAGAAGTCTTCCGACCATCTCTCAGCTAGCCTTCAGCAGGCAGATTTTTGGTTCCAAATTAAACAGCTGATGTAATTTATGGATTTCAAGTAACAAAAGGTGATTAACCAAAACCCCCAATTTATACAGAATGAAACCTTGTTGCTGATAACTCAAGTATGTCACTTCCTCATTCTCTAATTTTAGATACTTATCAAGTACTCAAGTAGTTCTGCTATCAAATTTCCAGTTAAAATCCTGATCATTTAGCTGAAATATACATAGAAATATGTTTATTCAAGGCAAATAAATTCCAAAATGTTTTCAGAAAATTCTGTCAAGTAAATCAACACAATCTTTGGAAAGTTTTGGTTTCTTTTGTTTGGGGAGGGGGTGGTGATGTACGTTTTCCAGGGCTCTTTTTAGAAGCTTTAGAAGTCATCAAATAGCAGAAATCAACAAATACAGAGAGCAGAATCTATGTTTCAGTACAACACTCCAAGGAAAGGGAAAATTACGTGTCGAGACAGATTCAGTTAAACCTGACCTTCGGTTTAATGGTCGGATTCTGTTTCTGTAACTTAAGAGCTGCTTCTACAGACACATGCTACTTGAACCCAAGGAATTTGGGAGCTTTTTTAGAGGCAACTGTCTTTTGGGAAGGGGTTTACTGAAAAGTCAAGTGTTTTATAGGTTACCATAACAACAAAACGTAACACTGAAAAACCCCTCAGTGACACCTTCTTAACCAAAATCGGTGCATTAAGAATGGTTATCCTGAAGCTCCCAGCATCATAATTTAAATACTTGCAAGGCAAGGGCACCAGTTGTTTCCCTATCTTTCTCAGCCTGAAAATAGAAATAACATTACCATTTTTCTAGACTAGAGGAAAGCCTGACTGGGCTGACACAGAACATACTCAACAATCACAGAATCATTTAGGTTGGAAAAAACCTTTAAGATCACCGAGTCCAATATTCTATACCCCCAAAATCTTTGACCAGATTAACTCAAGGGATTGAGATTCTCTAATCTAAACCTAAATCCTGTGACCTCTTCCAGCACTCACCAGTTTCCTAATTTTCTCAGGCTGCCATTGCTCCGGTTAAATGCCACTATCAGCAGAGGTCAAGATAAAAAAGAAACCTTTAGCTTTCAGATAGCCTGGGTCAAACCTGACAAGGGTTTTGAATAGAATGACAGCAACACTGCCCTGAATAAACCAGCAAATGGAGAACCACTGCAGAGAGCAAAGCAATAGGTGATACATTGAATCTGCTGCTAAAAGCAAGAAGACTGCTGTGTTTTGTGCTAGTTACAGTGGGGTTTTATGAAGTATGAGACATAACAACGAAGTCAGGGGTCAAAACTGCATGAATCTTCACAGTAGGTAGGTCCAGATATTACAGGGAATGATGCAATCCACTGGCGAGCTGCAGAAAGAAATGGGATCTTTAAAATCCCAAATGGTTATTTCACTATTATAACGACATCAGGGCTGCCTACCAGCTTGTCCGTCACTATCACCATTGTCACATGAAATGGCAAAACACTCAACCAACTTGTGCAGTTGTGTGAATACCGGACAGGCAATTGCCAAGGGAACACCAGGACATATGCTCACGTGACATTTTTTTTTCCAGATCTGAGACAATACGATACAAATGCAACACAAACATTTCAGAAATTAAACGGGTGGCTTAGGCAGGGCTCTGGGGAAGGAAGGCAGCGTGAGCTGAAGGCTGGGAAATGTATGCTAAACTGATGAAAAAGACTCAAGGCTCAATGGCTCTCAAAGGGCAGAAACAACGGATTTTAACAGAACAGCAGCTCCTCAAGTTCAAAATTAATGAATCAAGAGGAAAGTGAGTAAACATTCTGTGGAGCTGACAGCTGAAGTGCTGAGATAGTCATCAAAAGCAGAAGCACTGGCTTAGCAATTTATCATGGAAAATGGAGCACAATCATTGCTCTTACAGCATATTTGATAAAGAATATAAGGCAGACATGTTCCTTGCCCAGATAATCTTACAGTCCAAATAATTTAAAATACTATCCAACACAAGTCAAGCACTCATACATAGATCATCTGTGAAATATTTGCTTTTGCCATGGAGCTGATGTTTCAGTACTTCTAAGTACTAAATTCCACTGCTTCCATAGTATTATAAACAATTTTCTGCATAGAAAATTATCTGCTTCACTGGTTTTATTCTATTCCTAGTGGAATGAACAGATTTTTGACAAAAAATGAGTCATATTAGCCACATTAACTTTGAGGAAAAACTCCAATGCCTTTATGACTGCTGACATTCTACCACCTATAGCAGCTAAAAGAAAGAAAAAAGAAAGAAAAAAAAAAAAAAAGACAACCTTAAATGAAGTTGGATCACAAGCAATGAAAGAAAGAAAGGTGAAGATACAATAAAAAATAATGAGATGAAGCCAAAATTAAGAAAATTGAGGTGGAAAAGGCCTGAAAGAACATATTGATGCATTTTAATCCGAGGAAGGACATGGAAAGGACCATGTTGATTTTCCAGTCTAGTGCCTGCAGCAATATGGCAATTGCATCAGGAATTCACATAAGATTGTATTAAACTTCACCTCACCTTACAGTTTGCACCTGAGAGACATTAATATACCCTATGCAAAAACCAAAATGAATTGTTTTGTTAAAAACACCTGCTCCAGGACACAGTCCTGTTTCATTATGAATAATTATTCAGATCAAACACACTTAAATACTCACATTGTACAAATTTTCATGTTACCCAAAGCCACAGGACTTGTTTATAAATACAGTATTATTCTACTTACAGTTACGGATACTATTCCAGTCAATTTTAGAAAAAAATGGATGGCAGCAGAGTCCCTCATAATCCAGCCTTTCCTTCTGCCCACACAGCAGGCTCTGGATCAGATCAAGAAAGTCACTACTAACTTTCACATCCTCTGGGAACTTCAGAAATCTCTGCATTAGAAAGAAAAGGATTTCTGCTCAGTAGGAAAACGGGCCCAGAACAGTAACGCTAAGTTTCATTATTCTGAGATATCTCAGGCACAAATGATAAATATTTATGGCATACAAATAAAAGTACCTTTTTTCCAAACAGGCTTTTATATGCATTTACTGAGTAAAGATAAGAACATAGGAACAACCATTCCCGATCAGACAAATGGTAGTCTCAGATCACCATCTTATGCTGAACAATGGCCAATGGCGTACACAAATGGAAGAGTAAAAAAAGACACTTCCCCAGAAAATTCTCCCAAACTTCCAAGGATTTGTGGCTTAGAATTTTCTGAACCAGGGATGATCTCATTGTATTTGCCAGATCTCAATAGATTCTTCTGTGTTTTTTTCTAGTCACTCCTTGAACGCATATAAACATCCAGTAGCTGCAAACTTAGGGCAAAGAGCTCCCCAGCATGAGGAAGGATACTTCATATAGCACAATTTTGTTTGCAAAGTAGTTACTGCTGGCTACTTCCATCTGATGCCCCTAATTCCCATATTAGAAGAGATAATAGACAACAGTTCTTTGTTCACTTCCTCCTAGCTACATGTGATTTTCTTTTCGTCTTTTCCTTCCCTACTAACTCCTACCACATTCTATGCTGCTTTTTGGACTGCTACTAAGAACCAAACTAACGTTTGCATAGATAATAACATCAAGATACTGTGGAGCCCACCACTGGGTAAAGTTGGGATACTTTTCCCTTCATATGCATTGGTTTAAATTTATTTAACACTAAATTTCACATGATGCTTTAATCACGCAGACACTCAATATCCTCTAGTCTTTCTGCAGCTCTTCATAGCTAGCCACTGTCTTTGCTATCCAGAAACACGCAGTAAGATTCAGAAACTTCATCAATCCACAATTCACCCTTTCTACACCTTTTCTAGATTATTTTTGAAATGTTACAATTATAGTTGCCTAAGATGGACAGCTAAATATGTTTTAATTCATGCACTGCAGATGGTTATTTTTAGAGACCTGTTACAAAAAATAACTTGGTATCTACAATATAGGAACATATAAAAACAACGTAAAGCATATATTCCAAACATTTTATGAACACAAAAAAGATATCCATAAGCTTCTTTTCTCAGCTGTGAAAACAGTCTTTAGTTACAGCCTTTTTACTCAAAAACATGGAAGGACTTCTCTCTACCTGGAAGTTCATGATGTTATTGAAAGTTTTTGCTGAAGTCCCTTCCGTGAACGGAGATCTTCCATAAATCATTTCATACGCAATGACTCCTAGCGACCACCAGTCGCATTCTGGACCGTAAGAAGCTTTGCCATCCCCATTCAACCCCGTCAGCATTTCTGGTGCCATGTAGTCAGGTGTGCCAACAGGTAGCTTGGCATTTACCTAGAAGCAGAGATACACCAAGGGAAATCACAGCCCTTTCTGTTCATTGCGATCTTGGTAATAAAACAAATCTTTTTTTTTTTTTCCTTTTTTAATAAGACACAATTTTCAAGTGAATTTTAAGTAAGGCTGTTAAGCAAAAAGGTGCAAGGTTAAGGAAACTGCTGATAAACAAAGAGAAAGCAAGCTATTTGGTATAAAAAGAGTCAAATTCTCAGAGCTAACTGTTACTAGAAAGTACAAACAGCTAAAGCAGAAAAGCAGTATTCTAAAAAGCACAGGATTACTAAACTGATGTTTTAAGCAGTAAACACTCCAGCACTACTGCTTCATCGAGCATTAACAGGGACATCATAGCTGAAATTTCAAAAATAGTCAAATTTAGACATAAATATTCCCTATCCTCATTCCATTCTGTGTCATCCCTACCTTTTTTTCTTGTGTTCATGATCAGCAAAGTACTAGTATTTGAATTTTTGGAGCGCTTAGGAAAGGTGGTTCAGGAGCCAAAACTGCAATCATTTTTTAACTGAGCAGCATAAAGAATGAAAGAAAACAGCAGGCAGACTAACACAAAAAACTTGAAGATGACTGAAAAAATAATATGAAAAAAATATTTAAAAGAAAAATGCAGTGCAGAGAAGCACTGAAAAAGGAAGAATAGGGAAAACAAAATACTAAGAGTCACAATACTAAGAAAATGCTACAAAAAAATAAAAATTGTAAAACAAGACAGGAATCTGGTATAGGACTTTATATTCTCGCTTAGATATATTTTAATTTCAAATTATCCCCTGAAATTGTATGCAGTTACCTAAGCTTACAAGCAACTTATAAAAACTCAACCAATTCACAGCTTTGAATACAGTGCTGAGTAAAGGCCAGAACACTGGAATGTGACTCATTTCAGTCAAGAGCTCCCTGGTCTTCAAAACTATGCCACCTTAGTTATAACAAACACAATTTTCAGTCCAATTATGAACAATTATAAATCCACGCCCTTCTTTAAACATAGCACTGAACAGCAGCAAGAATCCCTAGCAGTATGATCTTGTATTGCAGTGCAGCACCGTGAGAAAGTAGACTTGCCTTTACTTTACTTGTGTATTAAAATTTTAGTAAGCAAATACGTATCTGCTGAGAGCTGTAAAAGATACCTGAGCTCATGTTTGAAAAGTCATTCACAAACGGAAAAATATCATTGTGAATAGATTCCATATTGGATGAGAAAGGCAGAAGAACAAGGTGCAATCAAGGACAGATATCAAGCTAGTTTTCCCTTGTTGACTGGACTATCCAAACAAGCCACAGACAAAGTTTAAATCCACATTATTACCGTTTTGTTTACTGTCATTTTGGCAGCTGACCCAAAGTCCACCAGTTTAACATGTCCTGTTCGGTCAATAAGAACATTCTCTGGTTTGACATCTCTGTAAGCAAGAAGAAAGCAATCAGAAACCTCTCCATACCCACTGTCACATCCAGCCAACAGGAAATCCCTATGCAGCTACTACTAAGTGGGAGTCTTATTTCCAACTGTTGTTCTGTTTCCAAGCAAATATGGAAGTAGTAAAGCTCCCCTTATTTCACTGAAAGTTAATAATTCTTTTCAGAAGATGGAAAGAGAAGGTGGTTGTCGCACCTTGACTACATAGTAGCTGAGTACAGTGAAGCATTACGTAGCTTTCTTCCCAACTTTCCTCACAACTTACTCCGCACATCTTTCAAATCCAGGCAGCTAACTTGCATTAGAAAGCCGCAGCCTATGCTCTAAGTGCAGCCACTGCAGCTGCTTGGAACATAAAATACTTCATAACATTTCCAAAGCCTCAGAATGGAATATGTTTATTAAACACCAATATGATCTGAAAATGCAGACAGTAACAGAATTCAAGCCTTGATATGATCTTTAGAAAACTCCGTGATATTTAACTACTCCAACGCCCTATACTGCCCTGTTCACCAATCAGCACACAAACAGTATTAACAATTACACTAATTCCCCGTACTGCTTGGTGCTAAAAGCAACATTCTCTGGAAAAGATTTTATTTTTTATAGTGTAACATTAAGGCTTCTTCTTACTAAGCCTCCAGAAAATATATGTAACAATCCCTTCTTGATATTAGTTTGAACTTTACATCAAAGTTAATGCCTTTAGCTACAATTATAGTTGGAGTCTGATTAATTTTCTAATTTTCTTTTCTGATACAGCATGTGAAATACTGTCCTGAAAGAGGACAGAATATAAAAAAAACCCAAGAATGCATCACTCCAGAACACTTTTTCTGGAATGATACCAATGAAATATTAGGTGCAACAGAAAGCAATCTTTACCTACCGGTGTACATAACCCATCTGATGGACACTGTGAATGGCCAAAACCAACTCCGCAAGATAAAACTGCGCCATACTCTCATCGAGCTGGTCCTCATATCGGTTTAAAAGTGACAGTAAGTCCCCTCCAGGCTGATACTCCATAACCTACATAATATTTTAAAGGAACAGATATAGTTGATCTATATGAAAGATACTTCATTCAACTCCTTCGTATGACACTGGACACATCAAACAGCAGCACGCAATGCAGGAAAATTTACAGAAGATGAGCACATTTCAGCCACCACATTGTTCTTCAACATAACAACAGAAATAGGGTTCAAAAGAGGAGAAAAGAAACAAAGCACAGGCATTACCAAGTAGAGATTTTTCTTGTCTTGAAATGCATATTGTAACTGTGGTATCCATGGACTGGTGCTCTGAGATAATATACTGCGTTCTTCCTCAAAAAACGACACCTACAAAAAAGGAAGTGTTCAGTTATATCATGATGAAAATGAGATAGAATACATTAGAACCTCCTAGTTTTAGAAAGATTTGAGTCTGTGCCAAAGCCACGCATCACAAAAAAAAATACACAGGAAATATTAAACGCTATTTCTTCATGATGTGCACCTTTAAAAAAGTAATTTTACTCCTTTGTGTTTTCTGTTGCCCTCCCACCTTCTGCTGTCTAGCTTGCTTTCAACTGAATAGTCCCTACAGCAAAGGCCAGCTTCCCCTTCAAACTGGTGAAGCATCTGCCAGTCTGGAGTGCAATCTCGGTTGACCTCATCTGGGCAGGCCCTAATAAAATAAAACTAATCTCAAAAGAATCAGACAAGCCGAAAAGAAGCTAGAGCAGTTATGGGGTAGCATCTTGCAGCTGATTCAGTAATAAATTCATTGTAAGGTGTTAAAATACAAGGCTTTCTTGAAATCATCTCTAGCAACTACTTAATAATTTAGATGTGCAGCCAGACAAGAAGAAATTAATTTTATTACAGAGATACTGCTAGTTCGTTTAGATCAACATTCCCTACTTTCACTGGCCCACACTTAACCACATTGAGCAAGTGTCGTATTGAGGGTAGTATCATACCTTGCTTTCTTGTCAACCTGTGCCGTAGCAAGAGTAATTTTAGGCTATCTTCACTTCTGATAGCCACAAACAACGCTAAGGGATCTCAGGAGCAACTGAAATGCACCAAATATTGGGAACAACTGATGCAGCTATTGCTGCATAAATTCACAAGGTCTTTCACGGAGTATCTCTGTCCTACTTGTCATCTCACGTCAGCGAAAGATTAACTTCTGTGTCTCACCAAACTGTGATAACAACCTCCATTATCCCTTTTTTATGTTTTCAAGTAACACGTTTCTCAAGCTAGTGAGAGGCTCTCCATAAAAATCCAGTCACCGCAGTTTGCCTTCACACCCACTCTTGACATTCTATGTCGCTCTTTAAAATCAAAAAAAAAAAAAAAAACCCTTAATGAATAGATTGCTTGAAAATTCAAGCCACCATCAAGCTGGTCAATACTGATCCAGCATTTTCTTCATCTGTTTTCAGTTGTCTTGCAATTAGATGGTAAGCTCTTTGAGACAAGGGCCATTTTTTGGTTTGGATGGCACCTCACCCAACAGATTGACGGTCTGTGACAATGGCTTTTAAACACAGCAAAACTAGACACAAATATATTACTTCACTGAAATGTAGGATGATCTTTCTCAAGTGACAAAAATTAAATGTTCAAAAACTTATAATTTATTGTTCTACTGTCACAACAGAAAAATATACGTACATGCTCCTGCGCCAACAAGGACTCCTTGCTCATCACCTTCATAGCATATACATCACCAGTAGCTTTCTCTCTTACCACTTTGACCTCTGCAAAGTGACCACAGCCAACCACACTCTTTACTTCAAAATCCTTCACACTGGGTTGCAGTTCCCTTAATTCAGCTATAGTCTCTGCATCTAGAAAAATAAAATACTTATTTTTACATTAGCCAACTGGCATTTCATAACACACACAACATGAAAAATGGGGAATAAAACAGAAAACCCAACATTCCGTTCCAGACATTCAAGAAACACTAAATCATTCCAGAATATGCTGCTGCTTACAAAAAAAATGTATGCAGAAAAACTAGAAAAACACTGTATTAATGCATAGTTAAGACCAAAATATGGTACATACAAAAGAATCAGGAAATGTTAAGACAGTTCCCATAGCAACCATAATTCTGTCCCATTCATAACAGCATCGGCTGATAGCCTCTTTTGTTTCTAATTTCTTTCCAACCATCCTTTACCAATACAAAGCGTATTCTCTAAATATGAGGGCTTTACCCAGCCGAGTTCTGCGAGTCAAGTGGCAGGGTTTTCTCCTCTGCCTGTGGGAGGCACTAGTCTATTGTCTAACAAATAACCGTAGACATTTCTTTCAGATACTCGGTTCAAGTTCTCCGTTGACTAGTTTCAACCAGCATGCACTGAGATAACCAATTGCTCACGGTAGATTGCTCTAAAAATTCTTCAGACTAGCAGAAAATCACTCTCTACTAATAACATCTGTTGGATGGAACTATTATAGAGAGCATGATAACTTCTAATCAAATGGCTTTCTAGTGTATCTTAACAGAAAAATTGATGAACCCTTTTTTTTCTCTTTTCCCCAAAAAGAATCCAAGCTCATCATCAGTAAAACATTTACTCCATCAGAAGCTGTATTTCTGAAGCACAGAATTGCTATTTACAAGTTACGCACGCAAAATTTGGCTAACACACAGAATCCAAAAGATTACTCGACGCTGAAAGAGCCACGGATTACCAAGTTCCATTTCCAGAAATTTTTTTCCTCATACTTCTAATCACTGTCCTGCTCTCAACTTCTAGCATCCTCCTATCGTGCGCACTTGGAGCTGCACGCAGTACCCAGACACTGTTAAAAGTGCCTCCTCAACCATAAATATACGCAGACTAAGAAGGATGCACGTTCATGTCACAGCTCTTCAAAAGCCACTTGAATTTGACCTTTTAGGATCTGAACAAAGCCTTGCCAAGGTGGCCAAGATCCCCCTTGCAACGTTGAATCTGCCCACAAAATGTCAGACGCACAAAGTCCTGGGTTACAGTCACTAGTGAATCAAAGCAACTCAGGCGTTATTTAAACATTCAGATTCTTAAGAGGTGTCTTTCAAAATGACACCTGGAAATTAGTCCAAAGAAACTTACACTTCTTGACAAAGTTGCCAACGTGTTTAATTTTCATTAAAGCGGGGTTTCTGCATTCTTCAAAAAGAACGAATAAAGAATCCAGGATGCCTTCCCGGGAGAGAGGAGACATCTGCTGTTGAGTCACAAAGAGTGGCTTCCCCTGGAAAAAAAAAGAAGCAACAGCAGATGGAGTCACAGACAACAATGAAAAGCCTCAAATCAATAACATATGTATAGAGCAGATTATATATTATCCATTTAAAAATCACTACTTCAGAAATTAGACAAATGATACAGAAGCGTGAGGTAAATACGTCAACTCGCCGTGTCTGTGACAGCTGCTACCAGTGTTTTACTTTTAGACAAAGCAATCCTTTAAAGATTATTAAGTTCACATCACAGCTTTCTTGAAACCATCGACATCCTGCTGACGGCTCTGATCCGACTGGCTTTTTTCTTGACATCGCACCATGTGGGTTCTTTCATGGTACAAATAGTTTAAGCAACCAGTATCAATATTGGCTCTAGAAGGAAAAGCTGCCGAAGCTCAGATGATCAGCTAGCAGCTGGTTAGGTAAATCCACCTCAGGACAACCCCTCAGCTACATCACCCATGAAAAAACCCATGGATTACAGGACACAGCATGCAATATTCCACCTTCCTGTGGGAAAATCCACTCGGGCTAAACCACTGATGGACGCACATAAACATAAGAGCAGCTGCTATCCGCCAAACTTCGTGCGAACTAGACACCCCCTCTGAACTCCACCAAGCGATGCCCTTCTTTCACCCCTCCCGCCACAGAACCACGCGTCGAGCGCCCACACGAACACGCAAAACTGCACTCGGGTACACCGGGTACGGCCACCGGGTACGGCCACCGGGTACGGCCACCGGGTACGGCCACCGGGTACGGCCACCGGGTACGGCCACAGGCGGGCGCGAGATCAGCTCCTCGCAGGCCAGGTGCTCTTTACCTGAAAGAGAAGATTTAGCCGAGAAATTCGGCTGCCGATGGACTCCGCGGGTCCTGCCTCTGCTGGACTTCGGGCACCGCATTTAAACTTCAACATCTTTACAGATTATCTCGTGTAAAAGATCGCCTGGAAAAGAGAACAGGGACTGTCAAGCAGAGGCATTTGAGCGGGTGACAAAAGGGGGGGGGTGTATCATTTAAGCAACATTTGTCTTCCCTTGGAGGCAAAATTTATTAAAACTAGCGAGTTGGAAGGCGGCCCGAGCGTCACAGCAACGAAGGTGCTTTGGGGAAGCGGGAGGGCTGCGGTCGGAGGGAGCCCTGAGGGCGCGGAGCCCCCCAGACGGCAGTGGCCGTGCCCGCCCGGGCAGAGCCCGCGCTCCCGCCTCTCCGCAGCGCCGGCGGCGCGAGCCCCGAGCCCCGGCCCCCTCACAGCCCCCCGCGCCGCTCCCCCCCGCCCGCCGCCCCGCTTTACCGCCATCCAGGTTTGAACGGAGCCAAGGGCGTGGCCCGGCGACCATCACTTCCGATGACGCGCGCCAAGCGGCTCCCCCCCCCCCGCCTCAGCCAATCCCGAGGCCGGCCTGGCGGAAGCGCAGTCGTCACAAGCCGCAGCCTCCCTAGAGGAGCGGCTGAGGCCTCTGGGGACGTTGGCGGTGCGTCACTCCCCGAGCGGGGCGGGGCGGGGCGGAGCGGGGCGGGGCGGGGCGCGGTTAACGGTTTTAACCGTCAGGTCAGCCGTCTGTCCGGCCCGCCTGCCTGCCGCTGAGGGGCCGGTACCGCCGGAGGGCCGGGAGGCGAGCGGCTCCCCCCTCCCGGGGCCAGGCGGGAGCCCGCGGGGGCCGCCCTGGCTCGGCCGCGGGGGTGGCGAGGGGAAAGGCGAGGGGAAAGGCGAGGGGAAAGGCGAGGGGAAAGGCGAGGGGAAAGGCGAGGGGAAAGGCGAGGGGAAAGGCGAGGGGAAAGGCGAGGGGAAAGGCGAGGGGAAAGGCGAGGCCCCCGCGGCCTTCAGCCGGGCAGCGCCCTGTGCTGTCGCTGAGGCGCTGCTCCGCTCCGCTCCCGCGGGTGCGTTCCCGTGCAGCGCGCACCCCTTGGCCTGCATTTTACCTCGTCTGTTTTCTTTATTGCTTTGCCAAATCTTAAAAGGCAAAAATGACTCATTCTTAATAGTTCTGACTGGAGCTGGTTCAACTGTAGGCTAGACGTCATAGTTGGCAGCAGCTAACTGCCAGGTAGGACAGCCAGAGGGGAAATAGAAGTGTTTTCAGAAGCTTTAAATTTTCTCCTGTAAAATGGCTATTTGACCTTTATGTCCCCTTTTTTTTTTTTTTTTTCTTGTGTGATCTGCCTGGTCGTTTTATTCACGTACAGAGTAATGAGCTTTCAAGTGAAGCCTGGCATCCTCTCCACCGTGCCTACGTGCGGCCCATCAAAATGCTAAGTGGAATGCAGCATGACCTTGTTTAACAATGGAGCAGTGCGGTGATGTCAGGGTGATGTCAGTGGAGAACATCGGCGAGAAGCATTGATGCTATCTGCAAACATCACAGTTAGGCAAAACACAGGGTGCTGTTCCAAAGTACAGTTCACTGTTGCAGGGTGCCTTGGCAGGATTTAAACTGGTAACCGAAATATAGGTGATGGGGTTCCTTAAAAATAATCGTGTTGCTGCATAGTGACATAAACCAAGATCTTTTGCTATCCAGCAATCATTTTAATTAGGCTAATACTGACTTGGCATCCAGCTGAAACAGTAATGCACTCGTGGATTTATTATATTATGACTTTATACAAATCATTTCACAGATTTCTACTTCCTTCCACCTCTTCCAGTCCACCCCTGGAAAACTGACATATTTTCGGTGTATTTCTTCTCTCCAACTTAAATATCTGGGTTCATTTCAAGTTATTAAACCTGAAAGAGTTTTTAAAATGTAATTTATTGTCCACTACCTGCACTGACAATTTGCTTTTTGGAGTCATTGTCTATGTCTCATCCACAGCTGCATTGCACAGGAGAGAAGTGCAATAAAAAGAAGTGCCATAAAGAGCTTCCTTCTCATACACTGGTCAATTTTCATGCTAGTGCATTTTAGTAAATTACCACATCCTGCCTTGATATTTGGAACCCTAACGTGTGGAAGGGTACTCTGGCCTAGATTTTGGCTAAGTCTCATTGTCTGCCACCCAAACTAAGGGGAGAACTTCAGGCTTTTCTGCCTTCCCTTTCTCCCTCTGTGTAAAAGACTCACACGAACAAGAATGTCTACCAGCAAAATGAAACAGTACCGTAAAAATACAGCTGCACCAGAACAGTTACTGGATGTTAAGAAGAAGCTGAAGTGGCAGATGGAGGAGTAGAGGAGAGAGAAAAGCTGTGCGGTTTCAGTGGTAAAACCTGAGCACCCATTTCTGATGTCTCAGGTAACAAAAAATAAATACTTTTTCAGAAGAGCATGTCTTTTGTTTTTCTTCAAATTGGTGATCTAAAGTCTTCAGAGTGAAAGTGATGATTCCTTCATGCTTTTGGTATTTTTATCAAGAGCAATCCTAGTACACTAGTTCTTCAGTCAAATTGTATATAACTTCTTGATCTTGACAGCTACTCCTGTGGATAACCTCACTTCATTTGAAGGATCAGCAGCAGACCTGCAATTGTCCAAAACAAGAGCTTATTCCCTACTATTACATTAATAGGTCATTCAAAAGCTTAACGGAATAAATAGCTCTGTGATTTTCCCTAAACAGGTCCCGATACGGTGCTCAGCATGTTTTGAATCTCACTGTGCACTGAATTGGTTACCAGATCTTGGGCATTTTTTTGTTATCAGACTAGGGGCTTCCCTTTATTCCGTTGGCCAAAATCCTCCTCCCTCGTGCTGTTGTATAGTGTGCCAAGGTGACCACATTCCAAAGATCGCTTGTCACCGTAACACCCTTCAGGCTTGCTCGCCTAAGACACTGTGTCAATGTAAAAGACCAGGCATGCAGGTATGCCAATTTTTTGCCAAGAACCTGGCGCTCAGATTCTCATCCAAACGAACATGGCCATATTTTAATGGGCAGAGAGATGCCAAATCTCCCCAACACCATCTGGCTGTGAACTTCTGCATTTACAGCAGCATCGCTCTTAAATATCTCCCTCTTTGGAGCAGCAAGACGCTTGTGACTGCTCCCAGGGTGCTTGCTTCCTGAGATTTATATATGGCTAGAGGGTAGAAAAGGCTTGTGCTATCACAATTCTAAGAGCTAAACACGACCAAAAAACTCCTATTTTTGTCCTCCCTTGGAAATCTCTTCAGCTCTGTTGTTTCCAAATTTTAATGCTAATCTGTTCATGCAGACTGGTAGCAGTTTGCAGCCTGGGCTTCCAGAGTATGTGGACCCCAGAAATAAATTGTGTTCGTCACTGATTCTTTTGTTGAATGTTATGGCTGGCCTTTACCACAGCTAATCTATGCATGTATGGAAACAACAAATGAATTATCCCCTATGAGCTCTGTCACTTTCTCTAACTCGCCAGTATGTAAAAGGACTTGGAATAAACCAAGCTCTTCCATTTCTTTCCCTAGCCCTAACCCTGATCGTAGCTGGGTTACCGCTTTCTGTATCAAAATAAAAGGTTAAACTTAGCTGACTGGAATACTGTCAGAAACCCTTGCTAATAGCAGCTCTCACCTTGCTTAATGAGACCTAAATAAACCTTAGATCCTATGCACATATTTTCCACATTTCTTTCCCAAACTATCACAAAATACCCAACTTAGATGTAACAGTCATGCACACTACAGGAGATAGAAATATTTGCACTGTACACCATCAGGAATAGCAGTTATGGAAGAGGTAAGTTCCTTTTCAGAGAAAGATATGAAGGCAAAGAGAAATAATCGCCAGAAAAAACAATTCTATTGTCTTTGCTTCTGCAGTATTTTTAATTCCCTCCTTTTAATTTTGGGGAAAAGATCACTCTGCAATCGTTCTCCTAGAATAAGCAGAAAGGAAATGAAGCTTTAAAAGACCTGAATGGCTGTCGGGTGTTTCTTCCATGGAATTCCACTAGAAGTTAGGTACAGAGCTATATCTGATAATGTTCTTCAGGGTTGATTGATATATTAAAGGCCTTTTTTGTTTGTATTAACAATATGCTAATAATAGTATTATATAAGTGCTAAAGTTCACTGGGTTTTTTTTTATACATTGCTTTTGTTTTCCTTACATTTACAGAAGTAAAAATCCATTAAAATAGTGTTTTAAATACACATGGTGGCCTTCCTATTAGATACATAGCCATCATCTACCTTTTTATTTATTTCTAAAAATGCAGATACGTGTGACGCTTTTCAGACCTAATCCCAGTTCTGAGGATTCCTCATTCCAGCGCAGACTGTTCAGTGACCACCCATGTTTTCTCACCAAGCTCTCCCAACATACAGCCATATGTTGGATTTCTCTGTAAGCCAAAACATAATCCTTCTGAATTTCTGGTGTCACCAAAATGACATGGTAATTGGATTGGGTCACTACAATCTTTTTTATGTGCAAACTGAACGTTTAACCCTATGAAAGCGATGCTTTTTTTTAATCCTAATTGTCTTCCACATTAATTTTTTTATAAATTTATCCTAAACCAAATACCTCATTACTTTCTGGGGAAATAATTTATTAACTCTTAGATGCAGTGAAAAGCAAATGATCTTTTATGTATCTCAGCTTTGGGCTTCCTTTCTGCTATCATAGGAACCCCCCTGATTCCATAAAAATTGTTTTATAGAAAGCAATTTATTAAACCTCACGATCTGTCAAGACACATGAATATTGATGTGTTCACATTAACATCTCCTGGAGCAGCTAAAAACTAAGTTTGTCATGACTTGATGGGAATTGTATGTTGCAGAGCAACAAGTGACAGGGACTTAATTAAAGCAAAACTGACAAACTATCTGAGCAACTATAATAAACATGTTTTGTTTTAAATGTAGCTAAAGAATTACTTGCATGTTTTCACTGGTGTGGAAAGGAAGCCAATGTTGTACTCTGTTTTAGAAGATAAAACTTAGAATGGGACAGGTCCAGTTTATCACCTGGAAATTGCATATAACCAAAATGCTCAATTACTCTGGAATTTAGATAGGGTAATCATGTAAAAGATGGCCATATCAAATTCTGGTTTACCTAGATTCCAAAAGAAGATATGAACTGAGATGCCTTTATAGTGAAGATACCAAATTCTTTTGAGACCATAATTAAAACTTATTGTTAGAATTTAATCTTTTCTTGGTCCTAAGACGAATGAATTCTAGATGTTCACAGGAAGGCTTTTTTCCTTGCCTTAAATCAATAAATCCACAGGAAAGACACCCTTTGGTTTACTACGACAATAATTTCCTTGCTTGTGGGGTGGTCAGGGGTGCTTCATTGCCATGTGTTGGAATTCCATTTAGAAACCTGGCACTCCCCACCCTCCCGTGGACTGCAGAACATTGAGTATCCTGATTTGTGGTGGAAGAATTTCTGACTCAACCCAGTCCATGCACTATATTCGGAAACTGGAAATCTGACCATCATCAAAGGAAAGCGCCCAAAAGGATTCATTCTGTCTTAATATAAGTAGTAGGCTCTTAGCTGATCTCTGTCCCTGAGATCAGCCAGCAGCAGAGACGTGCCAGACAGACGTCTCCGTATCCAATATTGATGAGCAGCAGAGCCATGCATACCCATAAATCCCTTTGGCTGACTTCCAGAAAGGTAAAGAATGTGAATTAATTCAGGAGTTAGCTAGATGGCATTGAAAGATACTACTATGTCGCTATACCATGGTGATTTTGGGGAGAACAGGTCTAGTTATTGTTTGGAATTTTCTGGAATAAATAAGATTAGATTGATGATGAAACTACAGTATGTAACCAAATGTCAGGCAGCCATCTGAGGAGGGAAGCATCACTAAATCAGTTTTCCACTGGAGTGGAAAACATCCCCCTTTTTGAAACAGGGATGTATGTTAGTTTGGTGGGGTTTTTTGAAACAGGTCAGTTCAATGCCAGTTGCAAACTACAGCTCAGTTGGAAAGAGCCTGCTCACACCAAATCCACGCACTGAGGCAATTGCTTCAGTCGCCTCTGCTGTAGAAGTCACTGGGAAATATTAAGGTGCTTTCCTGCAGCCCAGCGTTGGCTGACAGATGTAGCTACAACGTACTACAGAGTTCCAAGATTTGTTATCTAAAAGCAAAATAAAACCATTCGCTCTTACCTACAGTTTAGTAAAACACATACTGTCAGACTGAAGCATCAAAATCAAGTACTAAAATAGATGAAGCAAAATGTGTCTGTTAAAATTATGTAAGCTCTTTTTTTAAAAAACAAAAACAAAAACAAAACAACTCTTTTTACTAGGGTGAATTAAGATACAGAGGTAGACTTGGCTTCTTCATATAACTGAACTTGAAAGAAATTCTGTCTTTTTTCTTTTGAAAGATTTATTCCAAAAATTTATACCAATAATCTGTGCTCTGCAGCCATATAGGCATGGTGGCAAGAAGGAGAGAACAACAGAAGCACTTTGTTGAGAGTATAAGTAAAAGCGTCAGATGAGGCAATGACAGCTTGAATGTAGAAGGACTCTTCCAGGTAAGACTGAAAGAAATTTAGATATGATTGCCTGTCTGTTTTTTAATTTGGAATCACGATTTTGGTACTTTACAGATTTAAGATGTTCCTGCTCTGAGTGGGTGTGTTCATTCCTGTCTTGAAGAACTCAGCAATGACAGCCTACATGTTACTTTATTTAATTCTTCTAGAATTAGTTCTATACTGTTTGCTTGGAGGCCAAGAAATATTTTACAGTGACTATTGTAGGATTCTGATTTTTAAACAGCTTTTCCACGTTAAGAATTTTGATGAATAAGTGATTAAGAGATAACACTGACAAACAGTGAAGTAACTTAATGTTCATATAGGAATTGAATGACAATTTTTGGCTGCTCTGGAGGTCCCTGCATGGTCAAATCGCTCATTTTGGAGCACTGTTCACCATTCCTGATGGTGATTGGCCTGGCTCACATTGTTTTCTTACACTTTTAAATTTCCTTCACTACCTTGAAGGAAAAGGCTGCAAAACCAGTACATTCATCCTTAAACAAAAAAGAAAAAACATGGTGGGAGGTTGTTGCAATGATGCAATGTTTGTGGTCGCCAAGGAACTGCGTTTAGCCATTTTTAGCCAAAGGCTGGATACTAAAATACAAGTCTTGAAAGAGGAACGGAAACTCCATTCAAAAGAGTTTCTGTGGAATAAACATTTCCTGGAAAAAAAGGGTTAAGTCTGCTTTTCTTTTTTTTCCTGTTTTTAAAGTACTGCAGATTGACTTAAAGTTTTTAAAATCACTTTTTAATAAAAGGTGGTTTTATACTACCGTTTCAAATTCCTCTATAATTGAATGAATTATGCAAGTACTAAGGTAGAATATTTTCTACTTTCTGCTCTTCCCATCATTCAGCTATCTGATTTTTCTCAGACCAGTGAATCTTTTACATTGATTCCCTGAAATTTTGAAATGGATTAGATGCAGCAGTTACAAATTGTGCCGGTGGATGAAAACAGGTAACAACAATTACTTTCTTGGAAACAAAGGGAGAGTTGTTGCAGTATAGTACATACTACAATTCTTACACCTTTTAAATGTGAAGCCAGAAGTAGTCAGCTTTTCATATCAAACAATTATCAGAAAAGGCCTAATAGCCAGCCTCAACATGACAAAAACCAAACAACCAAACAAACACCTAACAACCTTTCTAAAGTGGAACACCAGCTACCACTTAAAATCCTCCAGGAGACAGCAGTAAAAGGAGCGGAGGAGGCTGGGTTCTGCATCAGATCAATCCACCATGAACAGATATTAGCAATAACGATTTTACATTTTAGAATACAGAATGCTGAAATAAAAGAGTCTTTGCGCGCAGGCTGCAGAGTTTGTTGCGCCTCTGTCCTCTCTATATTCTCTTGGGTTTCATTCTGATGCCTGTCAGTATGCCAACATCAAAAGATGAGATGTCATCTAGTTCCTGTGAATAAGAACAGCTATTTCTCTCTTGAAAAGGGCTGTTGAAATCCTACTGGTTTTCTGTTTTGCCAAGCTGGGATTCTTCAGCACCCAACTGAGCCAGAGGCACAGACAGGCAGCACTGGCAGTAGCATTCAACGGCTGTATAGAGTCTGCTGAAGGATGGCTATTCTAGGACCAGTCTTCCTGCCTTATATGCAGCCTCTTGGGGCAAAAATGCCATCTTGATGTTCAAAAACATCCAATAAACAGGCTGATACAAGGTATTTATAGATGATGAAGGTGCAGGAACAAGCCCGTCTCACTAACCTGTCGTCAGCTGCCCAGCTATGGTATGAGCAGGAGGACACACAACTCCCACACCATGAATCGGGAGTACCAACGCATCAGAAAATGGCAACTGCTAAATAACGTTTTTCTTTTCATCCCTATCAAGGCTTTTGTAAGGGGCCATTTCTGCCCAAGCTGCATATAAACTGTACTTTGCTAGTAGATTGATGCTCTCTTGCTTCATCTGCGCAGCGCTTCAAGCCAAAACCACGAGACTGCAGGACTTCAATCGTAAAGAAAAAAAAATAATCAATAAGCCTGGGCAGCTTGTGACACTTAGTGACAGATTTTCATTGCCTATATGGCTATATTTTAATTTAGACTAAAATAGATAACGCTGCACTTGCATGCAAAAAGAAGTCATCTGCTTCTTATCTAATGTGTAATTCAATAATTCCTATAATTGATCTTCATTGACAGTTTATGCAAGCTCACTCACCCACACTGCACATATTGTGCTTCCTGACATAATTCCCAACATAGACTATGATATTTCAACAGAGGAAGCTTGTTAAATCAGGTCAAACAAAATAAAGAATCAGAATCTGCTGCAAATCCTTGCAACTGTCTGTCTTTGTACCCTCCCCCTGTGCCCCCCCCCCCCCCCAAAAAAAAAAAAAATCCAATTATTGGTATTTTTGTAATAGGCTAAAAATAGAAAAACCAGTTTTGTTAAATGTTGATAAGCTTCAGAAGAAAAATACATCATCATTTTTCCCTAGATGCTGGACTATTACTGTTGAACAGACATAACTGCCAGTCTTTATTGTTTCCGCGTGGTTTGATTTTCCCTGGAAGTGCCATATATATTCTAATGATCTGCTGAATTAAAAGAATTCTAAATTGATGAGAAGTTATTTGTGAGATAGGCCAATAAAGGACATTTTCTCTCATAGACAAAGCAACAGAAAAATTATGGAGGTGATAATGGGTCTTCAGGTGTCTGAAAGAGTGATAAGTAATTTCAGAGAAACACAAACAATAGATGCATTTTCCATTTACAATTATTGTAAATAAAGAGGAACATAATGTTTCTGGTTTATAAGCAGAATCACTTGCCTGGCGAGCATTCTCCAACTATTTCAAATTACTCTTACTCTCCAAAGAACTGAGATATAGGAAGATTTTAACAGACTAACGACTAATAGATACAATTAATGGTAGCAGAAAACCAGACAAAGTTAAATAGAAGCACGCTAAAATATTAGACAGAAGGCTGGAAGATCATTTCCAGAACATATGCTAGCACAGGGGAAACCCTGGTCTAATTTTCTATAAATACAAATAAAACTTCAGCTTTTTAAACAAAGCATTATCTGAAGCTCAGAGGCACTTTTCCAAAGATGTAGATTCCTTTATTACAGATTCTCTTTCTGACTGTAAGACCTAATTCTATAGCAGTTGAGCAAATGATTCCCATAAATAACCTCCTTCACCCAAAAGCCTTTTCCCCCATCAGCTGGGGGTAGCCTCTTAGGCTAACTACCGACTATGCTGCTGAATGATTTTCCAATTTCTGATGGCTGCAGCACTTCAGGTTCATTATACTACACCTTATTGAGCTAGTAAGTCATCAGGAGAAAAAGGGAAGCAACCAAGGGTGACACGTGCAGACGCAATAAAAATCACAGTAGCCTGCTCTTACCGTTCATGCCCACAGCAAGTGCCTAGGGAGGCTTCTGCACGGGAGAGGGGTGTTGGTGTGCTCCGAAGAGTAAGACAGTATTTCATGAGCTCTGCAGACATACCATTTTATGTGGAAGCATCTTCTTTTTTCCACAGAGTAATTTCTGAAACACTAAACAAACAAAAACACTTGAAGGGCAAACCCATAAATATTTCAGTTATTTGTATACAGGTCACTCTTTTGGAGTTAAAAAATGGAGTAAAACCGACAGAGCGTGTCTCTTACCTGTCACTGAATAGCACACAACTGACCCAGGGACTAACAAGGATTACTAGCTCTGGGCCAGACTGTGTGGCACGGGCAAGCCATATAGCCTCTTTTGGGAGGATATTCAATAATGCTTGGGAAGGCAGTTGCTCCCCTCCCTTTTGGCCGTCGCCAAACAAAAATTTGGGGAAGCAATATTCATGTGTCTATGCAATGTCTTTGAATCAAAACGGTGAGGGAAAATATAAAAATGGATTAAATTTTTCACATAAGGCGACATCTGACACTAACCTAAAAGAACATGATTAAAATAGGCAAAAAATACATTCATTTAAACTAAGATGTTCTTTTAATTGCAAAGTGTTTCTGAAAGAAACCCGATACCCAAATATGTGGGGAGATAATACAAGCTAGCCCACAGCACTGAAATAATGCACATAAGAAGACTTTTGATAGCTCTTCTCTTCCTGCCCAACGAGGCTGATTTCACATGGTTCGAAAGATCTTGTCGGGCAAAGGTCTGGAAGCTTTATAAAACAACCTGGTCTCCGAGAGGAGAATCGCAGTCCAAAGCACGACAGGTACGAAAGGGCAATCAGCCGAACCAGGCTCTGCTGGAGAGCTTGAATTGCTGTACAGGTTTGTCATAGTCTCTGCATCTAAGATGAAAGGCCGTCAAGTAAGCAAGAGATGCACACAATCTCTCTGTCCTTTTACAACAGCATGTCAAAGTATTCATCAATCCAAATGAATAATATTTGGCTTCATGTTTGTCACATCTCTCGTTCGTCATGTTGCAGGTCACGCTGCTTTCACGCACCCCATGGGAGAAGTTGGCTGTGAACTCAGACTGAGGCTGAACTAAATGTTCCTAAATGTCATTTCCGATGAGACTGAGCTTGCCCAGCTCTGCAGGCATGGGATGCTATAAAGCGAAATTTAAAAATGGGAAACGAGAATAGAAGATACTTTATTAAGGTAACGTTTGTATTTGAATTTCACCCCCATATAGATCATGTGTGGGTGAATATTAGATTTAAGCAGTTAACTGAATGCTGAATATGTTAGTGACAAATACGGTCTATGCACTTCCTAAAGCGTCTAGAAGTGCAAAGCCATAATACAGGAAAGGCAAGACAGAAAGACAAAGGAAACTTTTAATCTTAAGGTTTATTTTTAGGTCATATATTGAATGAAGGTTTGGTCTTTCCACAGAACACCCACACCCATGCAGCAGAATAAAGATTCTGATGGATGTGATACCCAGAGTATCACAACTTTCTCCATGGTTGTTTTTTTCATATAATGTAGTTAGTTAATTAGATCTCCTCTGATCAATCATTGAATTACCGCTTCAAAAGGCATTATGATACGATGAGAGTGCCTCGCAGCAGTTAAACACTTTGATTTTTCTGTCCTAACACATTTACAGCTACTGTGAACTAGGTCTTCCCAGCAGGAATAAAGAAATAACTTTTTTAAATTACAAGCACAGTTTATCTCATAATTTAAAAACTGACCAGTAAAATTGCTGTAATACAGATTCTTTCTCTCCCCTTCTCCTTCCTGGTATTTAAGACTAATCACTTTCATGTTTTCCATGTGTCTTATGTTTTGATCTCAAGCTCTTTGGAGCTGTGACCTTTTCTCTTGCTCATGTTCTATTCAGCTCTTTTAATACCATCACTGTTACACATTTATGACTTCAGCTGTGTTATAGCATGTCCTTCCTTGATCCTCAGGAGTCTGCCTCAAAAACCAAGGAACTGTAGTCATTACAGGAAGGTACTAACAGGATCTCTTTTGTTTCCCTCTTGTGACTTGGCTTTTGAAGAGAAATGCAATCTAAGGGTTAAGACTGTAGGTCACAATGTCAACATGAGATTTGTGCATGACCTGGCGTTAGGGACTGTTGGCTAATTACTGCCTTGGCTTCTCTTCAACCCTCTGTGAAAGGGGGACAGTGATTACCCGACAGTGTTACCCCAAGACTTGTCTCATTATAGTTTCTGTGAAGAGCTTTGGACTTCTTGGAAAGCAGACAGTATGGGAAGAGGTGGTATGTAGGTTTTGGAAAAGTCTTGTTTTGCTGCCTGTCCAAGAGCAGATGACATTGCATGTCTAATATTCGGGGATCTTTGCATAGTGCTGTACAGAGTTCTTACACTAGTAGTGAAGCAGACAAATAAAAAAGCTTTCAGTCATGCTCCTGTTAGTGATACAAGTCCCGAAACGGGGAGAAAAGATGCATTGTTTTTTTGAGCAGTATAAATGACAGAAAATAATTTACTTCATAATCCTAAAGAAAGACATTTGCCAGATGAAAGAGAGCTGAACTGTAGTATAGGAAGTTCTGCAGTTGTCTTTCCAGCAGGATAGTGCAGCCTGCAGGCAAACAACAGAAACCAATAGCCATAATTCAACAGTAAGTCCTAGCTATTATTTGGCAATTCATTTTCTCTTGAAAACTTTTATACATAAATATGAGCTTAAAATAGAAGTTACTCATAGAAAGTTTTATTTCACTGTGAATTGTTCTCATACAGCAATATGCAACCACATTTGTAAAAAAAAACCAAATCTCTTTTACTGCCAGCCAAAGCTGACCTACACTCTGACAAAGTCTGCTATTTTGAATTTGAACGTGATACCTGTTACGTGGGCAGCAGACCCCAGAGAGATGATACACCAGTCTGGCAGCTCTCCATTCTGTGAAGCGGAAAGGTGCTGACAAACTGAATGGGATTTAGAAACCAGCAACTAGAATGAGAAGACACAGGATTTTCATTTTTTCTGGAGAGATTAAGACCTGGGTATTTTTATAGCAAGGCTGATTACAACCCCACTACTCAGAGAGGGAAACAAAGGACTCTGTTTCTCATGAGCTAGTATTTAGTAAATACTACAAAACAACTTGCAATATTAAGAAGCAACACCTGACTTTTCCAGCTTGAACAGAAATGGGCAAGGTGAAAACCAAGAATGTCTCCAAGCACAATCCTGCTACCAGAACGCACACTGATAGACATCTCAGCCTGCCTGGCCTCTGCATCCAGATGCCAAAAAGATCAGGCATTTAACTTCAGGCTTAAGATGAACACATATAAGGTAAGAGTGCTCATTTTAGTAACTGAACTGTTTATAAGACACAGAAGTAAAGAAACCACAGTTTGAAAGCATGAATCAGGAGAAGGATGCTGGGGAACAGCACTGACTAACTCATGCTAATGCAGAGTCCCTCAGCCATGTAGAATGAGCTTCAGCTAACCAGAAGCAAATTAATTACTTCTGTTCAATGGTTTTCCACCTACATGTTTATCGCAGTTCATGCTCTTGAAAAGCACTGAAGAAACAGCTCTGGGGTGAAAGGCTGCTCCTCTCACAGGTAACGGGTGCTGCAAAAACTCTTTCTGAAAGCTTCCGCGCTGCGCATACCCAGGATGCCTCCGTCTGGGCAGGACTGTCTGGCTCCTAATGATGTGACCATTCAGGCTCTGTGATTTTTTTCCAGTGCTTGGGATTAGTAAATAAGGGGATCCCTTCGCACCAGTTGAAAGGGTAGGTTTTGTTTGGACAAAATACCCCAAACCAAAAACCCTTCAGAGCTGCCCGTTCCTTAAGACAAAGGCAAGAAACTAGCAGTAGATGGGAAGAAGACTGTTGCACACACAGCCTTTCTGAAATGTTTAAGTGATTGAACAGGAGCAAAAGGTTTTTGTATCAGATTATAAATCTCTTGCAGTGTCCAGTCCCCCATAAATCTTGGTATCAAAGACAAAGGGACACATTCTTCCTGCCACAGCCACATGCAGCATTGGCCAAGCACATAGAGGGCAAGGCTCAGGAGCCCTGCAGATGGAACACAGGAATGTTCTCCAAATCCAGCAAGGTTGGCAGGGGGAGCACCTAAACACAGGCAGGAACAAGCTCATCTTCAGTTGTACGTATCCACGGCTCACACACCCGGTAATGAGGGACAACAACTGACCAGATCCTGCAAGGGTGTGAAGGTGCTGGTATTTGCACCAAACAGTTCATAGGCCCTAAGGTTTAGTAATTACACAAATATATACACAGCTAATTTAAAAAAACTGTTATCCTGTACTTTTTACTTTCAAAATTCTTGTTCCCAAGAAGTAAATCAGGCCTCTCATCAGATAATTTATAGAATACCAGTTTCCATAACAACATAATTGCTCAATGAAGCAAAAATACCTGGCAGAGTTGCCATTATCATGAAATAATTGACCACAACAGTGAGTGAAGGAGGCTGCATTAAAACCAAGATTGCTTTATGTCAACATGGCGAATTACGATCCAATAATGCTAGATCAAAGACCATCATTCCTAACGTGAGTCACTACAAATTGCAGCATGTACATAAGAAGAAGAGCAAGATGGTAGGGAACAAATATTTTTCCCTACAACAAAGCACAAAGTCACATCTAATCATTTAACAGCTGCAGAACTCCATGGCCAACACTATGACAGGTAATTTTAGGATCTAATGGTTTCGTATAAAGAAATACAGGCAAGAATATCTCACTCAGTTTGTGTCTTCATGTGAGCGAAGGCACAGGCTACTTTTTCTTTTTAATAGGAGTGTTTGTTCCACAAAGACTTGTCAAACATTGTCATGTAAGATTCAAGAGGGAGTAACTCACACCCACTGCTGAGAACACCTACTTCATTAAAAAAGAACAGCCCCAGTTAGATGAAGATCTGCATCTACCCATGGAGCCATTACATCTTCATGCCTTCTGGGGACTGCAGAAGCAGCAAGACCAGGGCCAGGTTTGTGTGAAAGTGCTCAGGCCTAACTCAAGCGGGCCTGTGGTGCCCATCCTGCAATGCCCTGTCCCAGCTCTGCTCTGCTCTGGACCCTGTTGTGCTCACCATGTCCCTGGGACAGTTTTTGTTGCTTTGCATTTTCACCAGCCAAGAAAGCTTGAAGCAATGAGAAGCAGCGCTGCAGCTGCTCCGGGTCGCCTATGCCAGCAACGCGATGCCGAAGGCACACACAGTGGCAGTCCCTGCAGCTGGCACAAGAGTCTGTGAGGACGGGAGCCCTCCTGGGGTAAGTGTTGGAAGATCGTCTCAGTAAGAGGGAGCCAGCTTGGACCCTGTCTGTGTCCGGAGTCTGGAGCATGGTAAGTCGAGAAGGAGCCCTAGGTGCAGAGTAGCACATACGTCATACGGCTGGTCAGGGCCAGGAGTGAAACAAAGTCCAATTGCCAGTGTGCTACCCCCAAAAAATCATGAAATACTGGCCATGCAACTCCACTAGCTCCACAGTAGTTCTGCTTCTTCCCAGCACTGCCAGCTTTGTTCTGGAGAGACCATTACAGCGTGCTTCCAAACTTCACACCTCCAACGGTGACTAAAACTGTAGTACAAAGTATTTACATCTCTAACTCATAGATGTCTCAGCACGATACTCATACGTGCCATATAACAAGTCAAAACTGTTACTCTGTTCTTTTCCCTTTGCATCCCTTGTTCCTTACACGCAGGCATAGGGTGAGCACTGTGTGGTGTCAGCTTGGTCCTTAGACAGTCCTGAGTCACCCAGGCCATGCTTTATAACCTTAGCAGTCAAGGGATTTTTCCCCTGACTTCGATGTTATGAGTCACCTTGGTGGATGAGTGCTTTTTCTGCTCTAACTGACGTAATATTGATAACCCTAGGAAACAACAAACTTGCCAGAAACTCAGTGGGGATCTTGAGCCTTGGGAAGAATCAGGATGGTCTTTTATTTTACTACATGTTGCTTGGCTAACACTCAATAACAGCTTTCTTTTCCCTTCTGTTTAACCAGAAATTTCCGTTCTCCCTTAACCAACCTCTGAAAATTCACTTTCCCATCGTGTGTTTCCTGTACACAGAACCAGGGAGAACTTGAGCACACATGTACCAGATAGCTTTGGACATCACAGAAGCAGAGAAGAAGAGGTCACACATGAGTCTTGTCTCTGGCTTTGAATGCAGGGCACGTATTTTCTTTAATTATTCATTTGGGTAAGTGCAAAGTCTGAGCAAACTCTCTTAGGCTGCCTGCACCTCTTGCTGCCCATCTTGCAGCAAGCAGAAGGCTGTGGTACACCAAAACATCTCAGCAGAGATATACAAACAACCAGAATAACTAAAACATTTGTCAGAAATAGAGTGCAGTAAAGCAAAGAGAAAAATAAAGCAATTAATCATTCAAAAAGATGAGAAAGAGAGAGAGAGAGAGAGAGCATGGCAAAAGAAATCTGATAGTTTGTGCGGCCTCCCCTAGAAGATTGTCAGCCCACTGACAGGAAGATTAAGGATGCTGATGGGAATTCCTCTCTCACCACAGTCAGTTTTAAAAGCACAGGACAATAATCTACTTTTACAGGTCTAGCTGTGGCTTTCCTGCAATGCATCTCTTTCTCCCCTTACTCTAAACAAAATAGGATGATCCCTTGCAGTGCTTGTTTTCCGAGTGCTGCCCTCACAGCTGAGGTGAAAGTATTGATTGAAGCACTTGGACGTTCATTGGATTTGTGGCTTTTCTGATGCGTGAAAAATGTTTTGTCCTGCTTAACTTGTACAGTCTTACGTACTCCGGTATTTGTTGGTGTGCCACCAAAGGTGCAGACCCTCTGCCACACTTCCTTTGTGAGGAGACCAACTGGTGGAATCCCTGGAAGACAAAATACTAATTTCAAAGCATCGGTTTTAATGGTATACTTGACACTGGGCTTGAAGAGCCTGCACAGCTTAGAGTTCACCTCTCCTTGACCCTCTGGGGAGGACAGTACACATTGCCATATCCATAGCTTAAGCTGGATCGCCTGTTTCGGTATCTTGCTCCTTTAGGAACCTGTTTAGCAGAGTGAATTGCACTGGCAGATTGCCCTGAATGTTCCTTGAGTTAAGTTCTCCAACCATCCCCGTGAATTACTTACTGAATTGGGTAATCATGGGATGGGGAAGGGCAAGAAGGGGAAATTGTTTAGCAACAAAGTCAGTGCTGTCCTTTTTCCCCATCAGGATAGAACTTTTTGCTACTTGCGTTTCTTTTACAGCCCTGTAAGTTTTTCACCTGAGCAAGAAAAGGATGATTGCTTCTCTTATAGGCAATCTTACACCACTCTCTTATACCAATGCTTTCTTTATTTTCACCCTTCTTTCCTAATCCCACAGGGAAGGCCTTCATATGTCCTGGACAAGGTGACTTTTCTGTTACGGGATGACATCACTCGCATCAGTTACTTGCTCTGAGTTCTCTGTGTGCTTTCATCAGCCTGGACTTTTTGCATTTTCAGAAAGGGTGATCCCTGTGGTGATTTCCATGCTGAAAGATAATTTGTGCTGTACACACAGGAACCTTCCACGCTGTGAGAGCATCAGCTCCTGAAATGCTTGATCTAAATCTCCACAAGAACTACCCACTATTGGCAGTTCTTAGTACCTGAGCAGTGAGTGAAGTCTCGCATCAGGCTGGAGTAGTTCGAGTAGTGCAATTAAAAAAACCTCATGTTTGACTCGTTTCACTTAACTCATTCTTCTTTTTTCTAGGCTGAGGTTCTCCAAAGGAGAATAATCCAACCTAACTAGGGGAAGAAGAGCAGAAATGGGAGTTGAGTGTTCACCTATGGACAGCAACTGTCCCAGCTCTCAGCTGAAATACATTTTAGGATCCTAACAGATAATGCCACCATATAATTGTAAAGAAACTGTACTGTTGTATTCTTAATAGTTTTTAATGGATATTTGATTGGGATAACACACACAAGATAAAATACTAGTAAAGTAACATACAAAGGAGTTTTAAAAACCAGTAACTTAATATATTTATAAAAAGTCAAATCAATAATTAAATTCACAGGACGACAGATTTTTTTTTCAAGTTAACAACAGGTCGTGCTGTGAACAAAGCTTTAATTCAAGGTTACTCTAGATAATGTGTTATGTTTTGCAGTAAATAGGCCTCAAACGAGCGTTGAGCTCGTGTAGATGCCTGACGGAGATGGTGGCGTACCTACAATGCACAGCACTGATTTGTATGTGCTTTTGCTCTCTAGCCAGGCAATAGCTTTTTTTCCATTACTATCCTAACAGCTGCAGCTATGGGTTTTGTTTCAGGCTTTGTTTGGGGGATTAAAACCATCTCAGTATAACCTATTTTTGTTTTATACACTGAAAGAAGCATTAGAGATGAAAATTAATGCCACAATGGATTTCATTAATCACACCAGAAGGCTTGGTTTGCTGTAGCAGGCACTTCCAGCAGAAGGTGCTCACAATCAGTTTAAATATTAAACGCCCTCCTGTGTTTAAATAGCAATGATCAAATCTGTGAAAGCATGGTTCCCGCGTCGGGGCAGGGGGATTCTTTTAAAAGGGCCAATACTGTTCAAATCATCTCGCCTTCTGGTGAGTCCCGCTTTCCAGCAATGCAAGCGTCAGTTGATTGCAAGGACAAAAGGTCTAGCAAAATCGGTGCCTGGGGGAATTGCTATGAGATAAAGAACGTGTCACCTCTGGGTCACCAGCACAGAAGAAATCACAGCCGTAACAGCCAAAAGTTACCATCGTGGGATGGGTGCTGGCAGGCAGCAAGGCACAAGGCACCAGCTCTCTGCCTGGTCTTTGGAGAGCAGGTGCTCACGTTACAAAAAGCACCACTAGCATTAACTGACGCTGCCAGGAAAAGGGCCAAGAATCGACAAGTCCTGCGAGCTGGGCTGTTTGGGCGTGTCCCTATGAAAGGCTAAGTCCCAGTGGCAGATGGCCAGAGGGAAGTTTGCATTCCCATAATTCATGCTCTAACCGTTACGAATAATCAGCAGCTCTCCAGGGCCCTGGATCTGATGCGAGGCAGGAGCCAGCCCTGATAGAAAACTGCGTCAGCCGTCAACTGCCCTGGCCAAAAACATCCTTGGACTGATGTGTTGGGGCAGTTGCATACAGATGAACACGGTCTAAGTGAATCTTTCATAGGAGGGAGGAAAGCAAGCCCTGTGGAAGCAGGGTCTAAAAAGAAAAGCTGTGAAATTCTCCATTTTCTTCTGCAGAATCTGGGAGTCAAAAGCACACTCAACCACTATTAAAGCCTCACTTGAAATTAAAGCATCATCAGAATTTGAGGAAACACTGTCTTGGCAAAGGCGACAATGTACCGTTTTACTCTGCCTTGCTCTGCCTCAGCCTCCCTCCTGTGGCAAGAAGGAAAGCGATGCCTGGATCTAAGGGAGGAGAAAGTCAACAAAACCAAAACTGAAAAACCAACTGGTCCTGCCCCCAATAGAGTCTCCTCCCAGAGAGAAAAGTGCTATGAGCAGCATCGACTACAACTCCCAACGTCCACTAAGGCAGCTTTTAAGACGAGTTTTATCCGGGAACATCCTTACCAATCTGAAATTGAAAGCAAGCCCCAGTGGTCGTTGGAAGCTGTAGTCAGCTCTCCAGGGGTGAACTACTGAGTAGAAAGATCCCGAGAGCTGCTCCCGTAACGAAAAGAGCCCAGCGGGAGCCCTGGAGGAGCAGGTAGCGGGCCCGCAGAAAGCCCCTTCGGGGGCGCCGCGCTCCCTCCTTGGGCTTTCCAGGCCGCCCCAGCGTTTCGGGGGGACCCTCGGCCTGGGCCCGCAGCACAACCAGTGAGACCCGCGGGCAGCGGGCGGCTCGGCAGGGTCCGTGCGCCGTCGCATAGCCCGAACCTCTCCCACCCCCACCCCCCCCCAGCGGCCGCGGCCCCCCGCCGATGAGCGCGCTGCGCGGGCGCTGCCGCCGGCGGGGCCCGGCGCCGGGGGGCGGGGGCCGGGGGCGGCGGCGCTCCCCGCCCAGCAGCCGCAGCCGCGGGCCGGGCGCGGGGGGCGCAGCGGAGCGGCGGCGGCGGCGCGCAGGGCCATGTCGGCGCCGTGCCTGCGCCTGCCCGCCGCCGGGTCAGCACCGGCGGAGGCGGACAGCGCCGGCGGCATGGAGCCGCCCGCCGCCGCCGCCGGGGCCGCCGCGGCCGCCGCCCTGGAGCTGGCCCTGGAGGAGGAGCTGGCGCTGCTGGCCGCCGCCGGGGAGCCGCCGGAGCCGCCGCCCGCCGCCGCCGCCCGCGACCCCGAGCTGCTCTCGCTGATCCGGCAGAAGGAGAAGGACCTGGTGCTGGCGGCGCGGCTGGGCAAGGCGCTGCTGGAGCGCAACCAGGACATGAGCCGCCAGTACGAGAGGATGCACAAGGAGCTCACCGACAAGCTGGAGGTGAGGCCGCGCCGCGCCGCTCCCCTCCCTCCCTCCCTCCCTCCCCCGGCCCGCAGCGCTCCGCAAGGGCCCCCGCTTCAGGGCCGCGGCCCCCGGCAGCCCCGCGGCCTCCCCTTCCCCGGCAGAGCCCGGGGGCGGCAGGCGGGCGCGGGCCCTGCCGGGCAGCCCACGGAACTCCCCGCGGCCGTGATCGCGAAGAAAACCCTCTTAGGCCTGGGGGAGGCACATCTGCCCTTCTCCCCCCTCCCCGGCTGCGAGCTGGCGGGTCGGCCTGGAGCGCCTGGCTCGGAGGGTCCCTGTGGTGCTGATTTGCCCCAGGACCAGGTACCACCCGGGCGAGGGGAGGTGCGCTGGGCTTAGCTCGTCACGGAAATGCCTCGAAGTTAAATTTATAGATCAGGTACTGAGCCACAGAGCATATCAACCCTTACGCTTAAGCTGTGGCAGCTAAGGCATTAGGCAGGGCAGGAGATAAGCCCTACTGATACGACTCTGTCAGCTGGTCGCTCTGAAAAATACCTACAGGTATCTAGAGAGAGCTGTTTGCCAGGAACTCAGTGGGTCGAGCTATTTATTGATCTTTAAGGATGAAATGGAGCAATTACAAAGAAAAAAAAAAAAAAAAAAAGACTTGTGCAGGCAGCTCCTTTTGGAACAACTCTCTTGCACAACTACATGCGAGAGCCACTGTCACCCCCACTCTTTTTCTCAGAGAAATTTTAATTCTCCCAGCATGTAATACTGCTTAGAAGGCTGAGAAAAAGCCTCTCACCTTTCTGGAGAGAGTTTGAACAGTGCCCTCTTAACATTCAAATTTCAAGTCACAGCCTTAGACCAGTTCTTTCTGCATATTCCTGTGTTCTCTCCTCACAGACTTGCATCTTTCAAGTTCAAGAGGATTTGTGAAATTACTATGTGCCCTTTGTTCTCTGGACAAAATTCCTCTCTATTATTAAACTTAGCACTTTACCCTAGCTGATCCCTTCCTCTTTGCAGGGAAATCTTTCTGCATTTACTATTCTGATGGAAACAATAGTGAAGGTGACATTTGCTCAAATTGTTGTTTAGTGGCACTATTTATCAGATTAGGATTGCCCAGAGTATTAAAATTTGCCAGAGCAAATGTTTTCAGGTTGATCTTTAAGCAAGAACAGACGTATGTGGTGTGGTGCTGACGTGGTTTTCCTGATGAGTTGGAGTAGAACCTTTCCTACCATTAAAGGAAAAACGCACAAGTTTAGGTACTTGCTGAGCTGCCTGTTAGGGAGTTCAGGCATCTCAAATACCGCTCACTGTCTGCAAAATGTAAAGATGAAAAGGAGAGGGGAGAACTATGACTTTATAGTACTTTAAATAACATCCCCCGAATGTTTACCTCTGCTCTTACAGGCCCATTCAGAAGATGAATGAAAGGATGGCAAACACAAACAATTGTTTACATCTTTTCATCCCATTACTATCGCTCTAACTTTCCAGTAGAATAACAGATTGCTATTTTTCAGGCTACCCATCTGAGAGGAGTTAGTTTTATGTACTTAAGGGTCAGATTTTTTCCGCTGGATTTGGCAGATCTAAGACCGCGCTACTTCACACACACACACACACAAAAAAAAAAAATCAAACTTGAACATTAATCTTCTACAACACAAGCCTGGTAATCCTAGCCTCTGCAGATTAAATGTTGGCCTCCTCCTGTTGCCACTGAAGTGAACAAAATTTCACAGTAAGCTTTTCAATGTCAGAGGAGCAGGGAGGAAGGACCCCCATCTGTTACCTCCCTCGCTATGCTGAGAACTTTCTGATGATGACCAGAAGCAAAGTCTCAGAAGAGATCCTTGGTGACAATTGCACCTGATGCGGTAACATTTAAGTGGCATTTAGGAGGAGAGATTTTCTCCCAGTTATCAGTTCAAAGTTGGTTACAAGAGCTCAGTGAAGCCTCTCCATTTCCCAACAGCCAGTGTGCTGGCCTGTTCCTTCGGTGCTTTGCCTCAAGACTAGATATGTTCTAGTTTTGTGGGTTCCTTACTGAAGTGCAGCATTCCTTCCATATACATACTCTGGCAACTCTTTCACTTTACGGCCTGAATTAAAATTCATTTCTAATCATGGAATTGAAGTCCTGTAATAAATTCTGATATGTGATCCCAGTCAGTTTTATCCTCTGTAAGGGATTAAAATGGCTAATGCCTCTGTTCCTGTGACATAGAGAAGCCTGCTGCGTCCAAGCATTTTACAGTATGAACCCTCTTTATCAGCTGGGAAACTCCCCCTTGCCTTTTTAAATGAGGATCAGCCCAGTTAAGTTGAAGAGAAGCTGTTTTCAGAAGAAAACATCTTCTAGAAAGCAGTTTGCTGTAAAAATTGGTAAGCAGCTGGTGGATGGGAGGCACTCGGAAAACAAGAAACTCCCCTACTGAGGACACCCTGTTTGCCCTGTCATCACTACATGCAAAAAAAAACCCAAACCCATCCAGATCTGCAGCTGTGCAGGTGCTGGGGCAAGGGCAGGCGAGGGGAGGTGGCTGCTGGGAGAGGAAGAGGCAGGAGGAATCAGTCAGACTGTCTGGTCTGGTTCATCCTCCCTCTTCGCAACAGCCTCTCTGTGCACCACTGCACCGTTCTGGTTTCTCCATCACAGCAGAATGAACTTGATATTCTTCGCTGCCATCTGACTCCAGCCCTTGTGATGACTATTTATTAGAGCTATACATAGTGTGGATTCTCTTTTCCAGTAAAGGACTAAAGTGGTTTTTAAATGACTGACAAGGCTTATCAGTGGCTTCTAAATCACATTTCAGTATGTCTGGGGAACTTCAGCTGCACTGCTGCTCCTCAGCAGGCTGAAGTTTCATCTTCCATTTAGAGAAGGCCCTGGATCTTTCTAAACGTTGCCTAGCAGTGAAGGAGACAGAGCTATAAAAGACAGCGTCTTCAGTGTGCTGCTACAAGTGAAATTGTGGCTGCTCCAGCCACACTGAACTTACAAACAAGATTTCTTTGCAATGGTTGTCATGGGCCTGGTGCTGGGCTCTCATGCCTATCTATTGCACTAAAAATAATTCTAATAATACTTTGTGCTCTCATTTGCAAGGGGTGCTCACTGTTCTAGTGTCTGAAACAAAGAAATACTGTTGCTTTGGGCCACTGTTTTTAATCAGCCTTCCCTCTCGTTTGAGGGTTTTCCAGAAAGTCCTGAATTTGCAGAAGGGTTTGGAAGGACACAAGCAGGGTGCTGCTACATTGTGCTGGAAGAAGCATAGGAAAGGGCTTGGAGATAAGACTGAGAAAGAGAAAACATGCATTTTCTGCAGAGCAAGAGGTGGAAGATTAGTGATAACGCAGGCCAGAGGGCTGCTGGAGAAGCAGAGAGCTTTGACATTCAGACCTGCTCGGGAAGGTGGCAGAGATCCTGCAAGGGAGGCTGTGTGTCATCGGCAGCAGGCACCCAGGGGAAACAGCCACCTCACAGCCTGTGTTTCTTAAAAGCAATAAAAAGCCACTTCACATAAATGCAGTGCAATTTTCTTTTCCTCCTAGCAGGTTGGTTTTCCCCTCCTGTCGTAAGTGCCATGGGGATTGCTCACTGGGGGATGATACTCTGGGAAAAATGGGCGAGTGCTGCCAGTGCTGGGCCTAGCGGGTTTCTGATCTTTGCTAAGACGCATTCCTAAAGGGCTGGTGAATCCGGTAGAGAGTAGCAGCAGGTTATTCTGGGGGGACAGAAGACAATGAACAAGGAGACAGTTCCTGCTCTTCAGGTTTCCCTGCTAATCCTGGGACATGCCCATGTCCCCAGTCTGTGACTGTTCCGCAAGTGTGCACATGGCTTCAGTCACCAGGGGAAATTCAAGCTCAGAGTTTCAGAGCAGGGATTCTTTCAAATGGGCACAACATAAACCTGTTTTGACCTGATTTGCAGCTCTGTTCCAGTCAAGCCCTCATTTAACTGAGCCCGTAAAACATGCAAAAAAGTTCCACTAGGTTTGTGCTGTCCCTCATTTTCCAGCCAGTCCTAAGCAGAGCAGTCTCCAGAACTGAGAGTGGTTTCTGAAGAACCTGCAACCCGGAACGTGCATGTACATAATATCTATAGAAAGTACTTCATTGCATCCATTGCCATTCCAGAGAGGACTGCATCAAACAATAGAGTTACTGTGCACTATCAAACTACCAGACAACTAATTAGGTCAGGAATAGAAGGAGCAAATGGATAGATGATTCAACTGTTGTTCATAAGAACCGTATGACAAGAAAAATGCCTCATCCAGATTCCTCATCAGCAGTAAGGATACAATTTGTGTAGTTTTGACTATAAAGGCAATTTTTAAAAGAATTCTGCCACTGCCCACTGAAATATTGCTTTGGAGTTAAGCTAGGCTCTGCTAAATCAATTGGCCTGCCTGACCTATATATTCAGCCTATTGACATGCAGCCTGCTTCACTCTTTTGGCAGTTGTTTCAGTAAAAATTCAATGTCCTGATCTCCAGAGGCCAAGGACAGGCCAATTGCTGAAAATGGAAAGCGAGTTTAGTGCCAGTGACCTGCCCTGACATGGGACTGCCACCTCCATGGCGTTGTCCCCTCTAGGACCGTTCTCTTTCCTGCACAAAAGATTTCAGCCCTAAGCACAGAGGAGGAAGAGGACGCAGGGTTCACTTCTTTCCTCCCTTCCTAACCTCTTCTCCCCCCTGTCATCTAGCATCTAGAGCAAGAGAAACATGAACTGAGGAGGCGATTTGAGAACAAAGAAGGAGAATGGGAAGGAAGGGTGTCTGAACTGGAAAGCGACGTGAAGCAGCTGCAGGACGAGCTGGAAAGGCAGCAGGTTCACCTGCGCGAAGCTGACCGCGAGAAGACACGGGCCGTCCAGGAACTCTCCGAACAGAACCAAAGACTCCTGGACCAGCTCAGCAGGGTGAGTCACTGCAGCACGGTGAGGGCAGGCACCCAGCCACCTTGGTCATGGGAAAGGCTCACAGCTCTGCTATAAACCACCTTTCAGGCAAATGAGCAGGAAAGTGTCCTCTTTAAGGAGAAAAAAAAAATACGGTTCTTTGAGTCAGATTACAGAGGTGTCCCTATAAAACATGCTGCCTTTAGACTGAATTTTACACCTTTAAGCAGTGCTACATTTCATTGGCAAAACAGTTATGTTTCTGGGTTGAGTGGTCATTTACTGCATAGATGTGTCTCAGCTGGTTTTGTATCTAAAACTGATTTATAAAATGTGGTTCTAATTTACGAATAGGCTGGACAAACTTAGGAAGAAAAAGGCTAATCTGTGACTGAGGTGAAAGGTTTTTTGCTGGCCTCTCTTTTTTGACATACATTGGCTATAATATTGTAGAATTGAGCATAGCATGTCATTCTAAGACGGTGTGTCCCTGCAGGTCAACTTTGCAATGGTTGGATGCATGAGAATCTACTGAAATTCCTTGGAATTACGTGTTTCAGCAAAGAGCTTAACTTGCCTCTGAATGAAAGTGGTTTTATAGTGAGGCTGCTACAGATCAGCCTAATTGACTGAATACTTCCAGCACAGGTTTCTTTCCGACAGCAAAAGACTTCACAGTTTCTGCCTCCTCCTTCAGAAGTTAACTTGTCTTCTAGAATTAAGAACAATGGGGTTTCCTCTGCACTGGACAGTTAGTACAAACCGTAATTTTAATGCTGGAGAACACAGTTACTCCAGCAGATGAAAGCATTTTCTTCTCATCAGTTGCTTATCCCCAAAGTAGCATAGAACAAAAACCACACATCACAGACTCATGCTGAAGAGGCCCATCTAATGTTGCAAGACCACATTTCAGACTAGATTCTGTCAGAGGTGAGTCTCTGGGGCTGACGCAGTGATTACCTAAGGGAGGGTTGAAACCTCGATCACAACACTAGCACTGTTCAGAGGGAAGACTCTGAAACGGGCCAAGTGCACAGGTCTCTTCACTTGTCTTCACTCGATCTGGGTATGCAGTTTTCCTGTGCCTCTGGAGGTAAGAAGAGCAGGTCTTGGGTATAACACTCTGTACTAGCGCTTCAGGAAATCAATCCTCATTCTGCTACAATTTTCTTGTCAAGTACTAAAAGAGCTCCTTAGTCTGTGGACTTGTTTAACTGGCTTTAAAGGAAAAAAAAAAAAAAACCAACCAAACAACCCCCAACTTCCTCAGCTCAGGAACATTGCAAAGTTGATTCATGTTTTTAAAGCAGTATCTCCCAAGTGTAGCAGATGAGCTAGTGAAGATCTTTCACCTCTTCTCTGGACAGAGCATATTTCACATGTATGTACATGAGTACACATACATTTTCTGTGTATGCATGATTTCCATCACTGGCTGGGAAATGTGAGGCTTGTTATGGTCCTAGCATAAGCACAAACTGAAAGATCAGTCTAGAAGATAGGGGAGAAAAACCAGACAGCTTGCTTTGGGCTTTAAACCACATGGGATTATCCTCACGTGACACTTGTGCTATAGGAGCCTCTTGCAGCCCATATGCTCAGAGAGCTGCTCAGCTAAGCCTTGTGCAAAGGAACTACCAAGTTAGGTCTACCAGCATGCAATGTCCAAGCATGGGTTTTGTTCCCTTAACTCCCTATTACTGACAGAAAGAGTCTTCATCCACCCATTTCAGAACTGCCACGGCCTGGGAAAAAGTTGAGTCTTGGTGCTGCCCTACCTGCTCCAGCCTAGCTCCATTCCCAGCTTGGAGAGGACTATTTTCTCCAATGCAGACTGATAGAGACAGCTTATGCTTGCTGAGGCATGATTCATTGCTCAGAGTTTGTCACCTGGCCAAAACCTGCTAGCAACTCAAATATAGCAATGGATATAGCAAAAGTGTAAACAGTCTTCCTAGACTCATGAGAATCTGGCAAATTGAAACTGAGTTGGGAACTAACTGTTGTCATTCACCCAGGGCTTTAGTTGAGGCTTTTTCAAATTTCAGCATTATATTAGCACTTGATTACTGGGTGCTTAGTGTTCCACATCTGCTGCTCCATAGTGCAATTGCAGTCTTATTTGCCTGGTCTCTTATTCTGAAGGTTATGCATGTAATCCTTGAGGCAGTGGTAGGGGTTAAAGCCTGCACCCACATAGTTCTGGCTCCTGTTACTACTTAGGCTTTCAATAAATAAAAAGGACAAATACAGCTCCCTGGGCATGCTTGCCTGCAGCTGTATTGCCATAGGCGGGAGTCTTGCTAGGGATCACGAACTGAGCACTGGGAAAGAGAAAAAAACCTACAAAGAAGTGTTGTTACAGCTTCTGTGACCTTTGAGGTGTTGCTGGTATCCTCCTTGCGTTCCTGGTTCTGCTTTTTTTACACCTGCATTTGGTGTCACAGCGGGTTGTTTGGGAGGAGAGGGTTGTGAGAAGCCTGGGATAAGGCAATGAAAGACTTATTCAGAACTTCAACTCCACCCCATCTGACACTGTATACCCTATCAGAGGCTTCACTCACAGGATAGAAGGACAGGTTCCTCTCTGGTACAAGTCATTCTACACTAGTAGGTACTAGCTCTTTAAGTTTTAATTTCTGCAGTTTTTAGCAATTACACCTCGTGGCTGAGTTTCACCGTACTTGAGCATCTCTCCTGGGGAGGGTATTCCCTTGGCACTAGGCTCTACATGTCAAATGACAGTCTCAGCCTCATGAGCTACCAGCCCACATGGTCCTGCTTACTCCTTCTGGAGCCCTGGGGCTTCAGCGCCTTCTACCTCAAAGCAGGGCAGCATCCACCATCTCCATCTTACCCCTCCTCCTTCCTGCTGCTGTGATAGTCTTTCACCAACTAATTAAGCTTTGGGACATTTTTTTAATGCTGCCTTCCCCAGAGATGAAAGGCCAACCTAAGCACATACTTTTTCCATCTAAACCTGGCACAAATGCTAACCAGCCAAGCACGCAGTCCCACACACCCACACAAGGATAACAAGGGGACATGGGAAGCTGTCTTGCAATTAAAGCATGGGACTGAAAAAATCCATCCTCAATTGTGGCAAAGACTGATAGGGAAAACTCAAGGGTTGGGATTTTAAGTCTGTTGCAGTCTCTAAAAATCAGGATAACTGTCTTGCCTCAGAGTCACCAGGAGGCTAAAAAGGTCCATAAAATGATTTGAGGTCTTCAGATGAGATGATGATACAGGAGAACTTTACATATCTAATAATAGCAAGTAGGCTATAAGGAACTTGGCCGCCTCTTGAAATACAGCTTTTGGTGTGGTTCTCTGCTTCTGGCAGAACGGAGATACTGCCTGGGGTTATAGCAGTATTAAACCATGGGGAAATTAGCTGGGCTGGACTGGGAGCTCACAGTGAAAGACATGATTCAGATGCCAAAGATCAAGTTGAAGATCTCCACAGTAATCTTATTTTTTAATTTGCTAAGTGATGATTAAAATCCCTTCTGCATGTTGATTCGATTTCCCTCCCCCTGCCTCAGCACAGCAAAGTGTGTGGTAACTCTCAGCAGTGTCTCCACACCAAGCTAAATGCCGATTTTACCTGGGAGAACTGCAGAGCACATTACAAGCAGTATGCCAAGGTACATACCATAAATGCTCAAAGGTAAAGTATAAGAGTCAAAGTACAGTTTCGCTGAGAAAGTCAAGGCTTGAGAATTATTACGTGTTCTGTTTCCAGCTCCTTCAGTCTCTCCCATCTGTTTCAGTTCCCCATTTGGAAAAAAAAAAATTCCTATGCTCTCTGTCCTTTTATGTTATAAAATTTGGGGGGAGTGTGTATAGGGGAAGGTCTCTCTTACATGTGCCCACAGCATCTAACACAGCGAGAGTCCTGTCCCAACCTTTGGGCTTCTAGGAGCTACTAATGCAAATAACAACAACGAGCAGCCCTCTTCCTATAATGAGGCAACATATTACTACTTTGTCAGGAAGTGAATGAAAAAAGACTTTCACACTGTTTCTAAGCGGCTTCACCAGATGGCTTTCCCACACATTTCCTGCTACCAAGCTCCAGGCTCCTGTAGCTGTTTGCTGCATGTAGCTTGGGCAAGGATGTATCCTTCCCAGTTCAGTTGGTCTTCTTTTATGGTACACAGAGCATAAGGAAGTAATTTCACAATGTCAAGCTCAGGTAGTTTTTGCAATGAAAATCTGTTTTCAGTGGCAGGAAGAAGCGTGTCATCTTGCACCGCTGAAATAGCTCTTTGTGTTTAGAGGAGCGCTCGGCTGCCACGGCATCCCTCAGAGGGGCCCTCAATCACCAAGTGCTTATATTCGCTCAGCATCTAATGCCAACATACTGCTACAAAGAATGAGGTGTTTCAGTCAATCCCTCTGGTACAGGACGAAAATGATCAGCCAGCCCACAAGTCTCCAAAGGAGTTTTTATTTGCTAGCCACAAAACCTTCCTTTCAGTAATATTTCAATTGAAGGAGTTTTGTTTCTAGCTCTGCACTGTAACATACAGCATAGCTTCAGAGGACTGGCAGGCACTGCCTGACTTTGATTTGAGAGAAACATGTTTTTATTCAAGAATGAGCTGATCATATTATATTCCCCTTTCCAAACCACTTCTACTTTAAATACATCCTTTTGTGGTCAACAACACACTTACAAGAGAGGCGTCTCTATTGTCAATTTTTGATTTGAATAGATTTTTCTGAATGATTGTTTGTCAGGTCTATCAGCATAGGAACAATGTTGGTTTTAAGAAATCCAGACTAATAATTTTAAAAGTTACTAGAACAAGTGTGCTGGGCAAGATTCACTACTTTTGCCATGCCAGAGATCTGTAGCCATTACACTATGAGCTAGCTTGTCTTTAATTCCTTATTTTACCTGTACAGATGCTTAGTACAAGCCTCCTTACATTTTGTGTTTATTAAGATGTCTCCCAATATACCCTGCTGGGCTATTGGAAACTCCATGCTCAGCACAGAGGCAAGTCAGTCAGTCTAGATTTAAGTACTGCTTCAGGGGTTTTATTTTTAAACAGATGAGGATCCTGAGTGGACTTAGGCTCAAGAAGAGTTGCTTTGACTAGCCCCACATTTCAAGGTGCAGATCAGCCACTACACTGAATTCTTTTTGATAAAAAGCCTCTACTTTTTGCTGTGGCTCAAAGTGTTTTCTCGACCTATTCGGTAAGGAGTAGCTTACTGTAAGGACCTCCATACTGAGCTACTCAGTAGCACATGGAGCCCTGCATAGCAAGTCTTGATCTGTATCACCTCTGAGCAGCCTACATTCAATGGAGGGGGGAGACTGCACAAGAAAAGGCAGCATCCTTTCCTGATGAAGGGGCTGAAGTCACCTTCATTTCACCAGCTTAGAGAGGGCTGCTCACTCCTTGGGGATAGGCCTTCCAGCATCGCTTCGTGCCTAGCAAAAGGTGCACTTGCATTACAAATGGTGAGACAAGAGGAAGGCAGATACCAGCGCAAGACAGAGCCAAACACTGAAGCCAGCAAACCTTCTCTTAACTACGCCAAGCACCCTCCAGCTCCCTGCCCCTCTGGAGCATCAACAGATCCCAGCACCACGTAACCAGATCCGCGATCATCCAGTGAATACCGATTAGCGCACATGCAGGAAAGGCTCCTTCTCACCAGCTACTCCTCCCCTAGCAGAAAGCACTTGTTAATAATTTAGCTTCATGCCACATCAGGACTGGAGTGCTGAGGCTTTCTATGCTAAAGCTGTAAATACAGGACGTGACTGCAGCTGCGTGTTCTCGCCTGCAAAGTCCTTCAATGAAATGATTCAGTGCCCTGGAAGGTAATGAAGAAACATCTTGAGGTCACTGCTGAGTGGCACTCACCCACCACCCATCTGGAGGAAGGGAGGGAGGCAGAAAGAAATGTTCAGTCCTCTGCTGAGAGTCTGGCCAAGCCTGCAGCACCCATTAACCCCATTTTAGGGCACCCAGAGCTTCAGGAGCCAACTGGAACAGGGCCATCCAGACACTAAGGCATAAGTGCAGCAAACACCAAAGTAGTAATTTCAGCAAAGATGGGGGGCAGGCACCCCTACAGAGTTTTCCCCAAAGATTTTGCACCCAGCCATTTCATGCAAGATTTTTACCCTTCTGTCCTTTGGTTTAAATACCAGCGAGCACGGAGGGAACGGGCAGAAAGCTGCACACTGAATAAAACGGGGGCACCCACTGCTACTGCCCTCCCTAGGGAAAGGGTTAAAAAAATTACTATAAAAGGTAAAAAAAAAAAAAAATAATAATTCTGTTCCTGTTAAGGCAGTGAAGCTCCACACATCCCTGCTCGTGGGAAGAAGGGCGGCATCCCTCGGCCCCGGGGGCCGGTGGGACCTTCGTCCCCGCGGGGCAGCGGAGCGGGTCCCCCGCCATCCCCCGGGGACCCTCGCCGGTTGCTAGGCGACAGCACACCACGGTCCCGACGGGTGGTGTTGCTGTGGCAACCGGCTGTGATTCCTCCGCTTGTAACGCCACGACAGCCCGCGGGCGCGCGGGGAGACGCACTGGTGACGTCCGCGGCGGCGGAGGCCCGGCTGCCACCCCCGCGGGCGCGGCGGGAGGGGGCCCCGGCGCCGCCGCTTCAGGCCCCCCCCCCCCCCCCCCCCCCCCACTTCTTCGCCTGTTCACGGCAGTTTTCCCCCCCAAAACCACCCCGGAGATCCCCCAGCAGCCTGTTGTCCGCCCCGCCCGCCACGAGCTGCGGGGGAAAAAACCCGTTTTATTGGGAAAAGCAGCCCCTCGGAGCAGTCAGCCCACCCGAGGGCACAACATTCCCCACGAGTGCAGCTTTTTTTCCGGCAGAAATGACCATCTGCCAGAGCCGCTTCTCCTCCGTGCCACGTACGGCCCATCTCGCATCCTCAGAGGCTCGTGGTGCCTGGCTGGAGCCGCAGACACCGGCCCCATGAGACATCCCCAAAGCCCAGACCTCCTGCCCACCACACCCCGGGCAGCACGTCAGCAGGGAGCGAGTGTCCAGAGCGCTATCTGGGACAAATATACTCGAGGGTTAAGCACCTGGGAGTCAGCCACACACTGCTCTTCCCTGGACTTCAGCTGAGCCCAGCTTACAGCCCAGCTTTTACCTCTAGCAAGTGGTTCTCAAACAGATTTCAAAAGTTTCTGCGAGGCTTCTGCCTCAAGATATTACCAGCACCACTAAGCCTTGAACATATGAAAGCAGGAATCCAACATGAAACTGAAGTTTAACTTGTTCTGGGGTGAAGAGAAAAAACTAAATGAGTCCTTCCCCTCTAAAAATGTCAAGTGGCTATTCTGTTTGGGTCCAAGTCCTTATGTTTATAGGAACTGTTTTATTATGCAGTAGCTCAGAGGTAGGAACACATGGGCAGAAGAGATTTTTTTCAAAATATTTCTGCTTATTCACACTTGCTGTAAACACTTCCTCTAGGAGATTCTAGAAAGTAGGACACAGAAGGTGTTTGCATCCAGCCACTGCATTACTAGCTAGAACCAGAGCTAAACGTGACTGAAGGCTTTGCGAACATCTACATAAGAAAAACCCAATTAAAAGCATTTGATCTTTAAAGAGCCATTCTGGGTTATAAAGTCTGCACACCTTATAATTAAAGTCTTTAAATTCCTTTTTTTGTCAAGTAGGATTGCTTTTTTCTAAATGCAATTTAGTAGACAATAGCTCAAGAGGGAGGTCTTTTCTACACTGAGGGGTTTTTGCCAGCTGTATTAGGTGCTCTGATTACCCATGAAATCGGAGGCCCCTTGCAAAACAGCCTACAGCTTAATCAACATTTTGTTTAGAATGGCATTTAGCAAAACCCAGTTTATTTTGAGCACATATAGGATCAGCAAGACTCTCTTGCTGACTTCTGATGGATGCCGCAACGCAATACAGAGCAGGCTTACGCTTGGCAGTACCACCCATGGGGATGGAAAATGCCACCATAGATGGGAGCAAGAAGCTGTCTAGAGGTGAGACTACGACAGAAAACAACTGAGATTAGAACATGCATCAAGGGACCTTCATGTCAGAGAGACCAGGGTAAAATGCTGCTCCTAAGTAGGCCAAGAGAATATTTCATTTGGAGGAGACACAGGTTGGCCTAACAATTTCGTTAGGTATCCTCCTGTAGAGGTTCAGTTCTGTAGCTGCAGAGATTTGCACCAGATTTCCTTCATGGACAGGATTCCCTGTCAGTGTCTGAGGTGGGGGGGGGGGGACACGACACGACTACTGCCAACATCAGAAGTGTTGGGCACATTTCCATTAACTGCTCTCACCATTTCCTAACTATTCTTCCTAGAAGGTTCTAATGTTGAAGCATAGAAAGAACATTTTTTAAAAAAATAATTACTTGGGTAGTTTCAACTCTGTAATGATTCTACCAAGATTAGCACAGTAATGCAGAGGTGTGACAAATGTGGAGCTATCACAGAACAGTTACAAGATCCGGGGATATATGGGTACCTAAAGCATCCAGCTCACTTGAATTTGCCCTTTAAATATTTACTAGTTCCACTGTGCAGATCATCCAATCTAAAAAAAAAAAAAAATCTATTGTGTTTTCTCTTCATTACTTCCCCCTTTAAGCCCTCAGACCTCCTTCCCTTCTGGATACATCTCAAAAAATCAGCTGAAGCTTAAGTTATCACCAGCCTCAGACTGGTGGGTGTCTCTCCAGTTTTGTTCCTTAGGCTGATGTGGGACCATGTTGTCCCGCAGTTCCTTTGGGCTTAGCTTGGCCTCCACTTTCAGTACACCAAGAGGGGATAATTTAGCCTTGCAATTCCCTTCTCTACATCCTTGGAAGCCTGTTCCTGAATCCACTTCCAGACTTGGCACAGTTTTGTAGTAACAGGGGTGCTCTTAGAAAGCCATTCCATTTGGCAACCATTTAGCCTAGGTTGTTCATGTTTATTCATTGAACAAAGCACCATTGTATTTGCTTGCCTACAAGCTCAGATCAAGGAAAACTGAAGTCTTCTGCAGCCTGAGTACAGACAAAGTTGTTGCTCGCACCAGGGCCACGAGGCAGGTACAAGCCTTAAGACTTGCTAGAGGGAAGGGTCTGTACCATAGTCCCACTTTTGCTGGTGAAGTGTTTCTGACCAAGTCAACACCCACAAGTTTTATCAGAAGGGGACCTTTTGGAGGAGTACTTTAAGAGTCCTCCTTTGTTTCTTTACTTGGTTAGCAAGTGTTTTGCATAGATTTTATTGCAACACCAGAAAACCGAGGCAGAGACACTAGGCAATAATTGTCAGTGTAAGCCAACAAACAAGACCCTATTAAAGGAAAAATCTCCTCCACATTTCAGCAGACTGCAGAGAGTTTGGGCTTTTCTCCCGATCTTAAAGAATGGGGATGAATGGGGGGTGTGTGTGTTTGTTTTATAAAGTGGGGATTAGGAATTTAGTGAGTCCCATACTGAAAGTGTACCACCCCAGGAAAAAGCTATTAGTGCAGACATTACTTTTTTTATAGAGTTTAAGCTTTATTGTCTGTATCCCTTACATGAAGGAGAATGTGTCTAAGAATTAGACTGGACATATAGAAAAACATCCTAGCTGTAAGGTTAGCTGAGAAGAACAGATGGCGTAGAGATGCTACAAGGTCTCCAAAGGAAGCTTTTGGTAAGTAGCCAAGTAGTCACCAGTCAAGCAGGGCTGGCCAATTTTTGGTTTGGCATGAAAAGAACTGGGCAAAGTCAAGTCCAAAAGAGACCTTCTGAGGTTTCTCTATCTTTTATACAGGCAAGACTTTCAGTAACATCAGGTCAAGTCTTTATGCTATTTATGAAAATTGAAGGAAAGAGGTAGAGAAGCCTGAAGGAATACTCACAAGAAATGAATGATCTCTAAGGCTTTGGAAGAGACTTGCGTTTTCACTCTACATGGGCATAAAGTAACTGAGGGGCGAAAACAATTGTAAGCAGGACTATTCAGAGGTAGGTTCCAACCTTTGCTGGAACATGAGCTTTCAAACAGACTCAGATACCGGGGCAGTCACACTTTCCAGCAGGTTTATGTTTAGATGAAGCCAAATGAGAAAGCCTGTAATGACTGTGTTTGCTCAAAAGAGATTGTTTGTAGAATTTAGCAGTGTGATATTTGTCCAAATAACATCTATTGATCAGCTACGAAGTTGCACAGGGATTCGCTAACTCAAATTATTTCTGCCATTTTTGCCTCTAATCCAGAGATATTTGTTTCCCTAGGCTTTACTGGATGTTGTATTTCACTTTGTGCACAAATTCTTCCTAAATGTTGTGCTTCTTACTCTACTTTCCTCTCCACCTTAGTACAAGGGAGCAGACATCTTAGTAAAGACCAGCTAATAAATATTCAAAGCTTTAGGAGCTCAAGGCAAATGCTTATGAAATTGAGGATTTTATTAATACTACCTCTTCCTGGGGCCTTTCTGTGCCTGAAGCACTGGTGCCATGGGCACAGGCCCTCACTTTGCAGAGCTGTAGACAAGGAAGGGTCTCCCAGTCTTGGGCTGCTTTATCAACCTCTGCTGCAAGAAACCACTACCCCCAGAACTGTGAGCTACCCTGTACTCATCTCAGTCAAGGCAAGACAGCCCAAAAAAGCCACTATTCAACCTGCTCAGGCTTATCTGGCTTGTTTTCATGGTATGGAGGAATGAATTCAGCCCCGAGGAAGGGGTGGAAAAGGATAATACACACTTGGGAAACTGGGCTTTTTTTCTCCTGTTAGATGCAATATCCCTGGTGCTTTGAAAGCAAAGTAAGCACAGGCACTTCAAGATCTCCCAGGCAGCACCCTCCCTTCACATGGAGCCCATGCTGAACACAGGCCCCAAACCAAGCAAATAGAGAATGGTGCCATTTAACAGCAGGACTGGAGGCAAGCAGAGACATTGCTCACAAGCAATTTTCATGGCTGGCTGGAATAGACAGGCCAAGTACCATTTTTCTTTGAACTCTTTGAAGGGGAGGCAGGTGCCACTGCAGAAACCTCTACTGAGATTGTAGCCACCAATTTGTACAATCTAAAAGAACTCCTGAAAACACACCTACAGAGGATTAACAGGTTGATTTACTTCACTTAAAGAGGCCTCCTCCATTCCAAGCATTATCCAACACAGCAGCTCAGAGCTGCTTACCAAGATTAACTCAAGCACCAGGAGACACAGCCTATCAGCTGCAGGCTGGCTCTCAGCGGCTCCTTCCTTTCAAAGCAGTAATTTGCATCAGGATTTGAGCACTTGGGAAATTCCTTCTGTCTTCCCATCCTTCATAATCCTCCATCAAGAAACAGTACCACAGAGTAAGAAGGTCAAGTTGGGGGAGAGGGAAGGAGACAGGCAGTCTTTCTCCCTTTGTTATAGGTCACTGCCTCACCTTAACACAGGAAGGGAAGATTTGCCCAGTGTGGGACAGTTCCAGACCACACAGCTTTAGTGCTCCTCGTCCCAGACACCGGCCTCCTCCATCAATCTCTGCCCTTTCTCATGGCCAGGGAGCACACTGCCAAGAAAATATTTTGCTATGCGAAACAGATGATGCAGAAGCCTTTCCAAGCATGAACTTGTTCAAATGAAGATATTAGCTCTCCTGCTTCTTTTAATCTCCCTAAGCAGAGCTATAAGCCACCCCAGGTCAGGGAAAATGGCCTAATCTGACCAAAATACCTATTGAGACCCACATACCAAGTAGCCTGTGATGTTAACCCTTCCCACAGCTCAGGGAATGTGACATAAGTACCCAGGGCCAGCTGGCCATGGTGCAACTTGGCTCACCCTGGGGACAGGGAAGGAGGAAACAGCTGGTTATTCTGGAAAGCCATTGCCAAAGCACGCACACATCTAAGCCTATATATACACACATATACACCCCCTCCACTCTTCCTTCCCCTCACATCGCTTGGTGTACAAGACATTTGCATGAGGCACCTGCTAGTATTTCAAGCACGTGAGGTGGACGTTTTCATTGAGCCTGTGTCAGCACCAGACTGAAACGGCTTGTTGATGTTTACAGCCTGCTGACGCTGCAGAGCACAGACAGATGGGCAGCCATCTCGCAACACCGCAAAAGCCTCGTCTGCCCCTTTGCGCAACAGCGGGTGAGGCCACTGCAGGATAAACTGGAAACATCGAGGCCAAGTTGCTGCTGCTTTAATACCACGGGGGAATTTTTTGCTTGTGTACCAACAGTCTCCCGTAGTCACCACAGATGAGGCAGTACTTCAAAGGCACTCAAACAATCACTTTTTGGTGCATTCCACCAGCATCGTTAAGCAAATGTCCATAAATACCCTGCTCACATATCTTGTCTCACTGAGATTATCCTTGTCTCCTTGGCAACTGTCAGATGATGTATAATGCTAGCAGGGATTAGCCCCAATGAGCCTTATAACCCTCGTGTAAGTTCCTGCTTTATGAAGAGACCTGGCCGAACACTCTTCCCTGGTAATGTTAAAGTGTTGCCATAAACAATATTAAATCCAAGAACCTTTCAGTAAACCTGAGTGAGGATGAAAACTAATATGGAACTTTATAAGTGGTAGTATTTGTCTTGCCCTTCAAACAAGTAAGTTTGAGACATGTGGATAAACTTGGCATTTCACAGCTTGACAAGTAAAGCTGTATTTTGACTCAGTACTTAAGAGAAGGCTGCTGCTGAAAACTTGGGCTCTAATATCTTTATCTCCTTTGTCCCTTGGTGCCAGTGGGGATCACACTGGGAAATTCCAAATCCCCAGAAGAGCTTAACAAACTTATGCTACACTTTAACCTGTTAATTTCTGAAAACTAGGCTGGATTCAGGTCCACACTTGAAATCCGTGTGCATACACCAGTTGCACTAAGCTTTCTGCCTCTGAGCAAGCAGCTGTGGGCTGCACCCTCATGCCCCACTCCTCAGACATGACCAAAGCATCAAATCTAGGAGGTACAGCCCCAACACAAGCTTTCTGCAAGTGGAGCATTTCTATGCTTCATGCCATGTTTGAGCCTGGTGAGGAAGAAGCTGTTTGTCTCTTGGTACTCTATTTAGCCTGCCTGGGCACCTAGGGCAGGCTTTTGCCACATGTGGTACTAACATCACAGGGGTGAGACCTGCCCCCACATAGGAAATGCAGATATGCCACTGCCAGGGAGCCAAGCAGCACTGCATTATACATATACAAGTGTCAAGGGTTGGAGTGTCTAAGTGATAACAAACAGCCTGTGGTGCAGAACTGACATTTAAACTACTTGTTCCTTCTTTGGTCCATTTGAGTCTTTATAACGTCCCAGCTTGGTGAGATCTGCTCTAATTCAGGAGGACAAAAAAAAAAAGCCAAGGAAAGGAGGCTGAAAGAAGCACCAGCCTCGTGAGCAAAACCAAAACCAGACGCACTACAGCAGAAATAAAAGTATTTCTGTAATTAAGGTAACAAATCTCTGGCACAGCATTGTCTATATATGACTTCAACAATGTGCCATGGCTGATACCTATTTAGGCTAATCAACTAGAGAGAGCCGAGAGAGAGGACGACAAAAAACAGGTCTCCAAGATTGTTGCAGGAGGTTGGTCACAAAACAGCCAAGCCAAGGGGTGATGGGGAAGCCAGTGTAGGCAGGGTAGTGACAGGCAAAAGAAAATCCAAGTCGTGGCACAAGCTGGTTAGCAGTGATGCAGCATGATTTCTTTGCATGCTTCTGCGGACGTGTTTGCTCTCCAGCCATCTGCCAACTCCAGCGCACACCTCATCACGTGTGAGACAGGAGGGGGAAAAGGGGTCAGTGGCTTAAGGCAGGTGGTAATTTAAGCACAGATAGGATAACAGTCTTCCTAACTCACATGCTTATGTACTAGCAGAAATTTTAAGTGACACCATTTTAGACACTCCTGCACACAGCAAGCACTCAGTGGATTTAGTATTGCTACCACAGGCTTCTGCACGTAGAAAAATTCAGCTACAGCAGCAGGAGGAATAAAAACTGCTGGGAGCTGAATACCATGATCTCCTCCGTCACTGATCACATCATTCTTGCTTTCAGGCAGCAAGAGGAAGAGAAAGTTAATCATTTAGAGGCAGCAATGCTAGGGAAGATCCCCGTTTAAAATCCTACTGTAGTAGCGTAAGAATTGGAGCAGTAGATCAGCCCGTGCTCAAGTGCAGGATAATCCACACACACTCATGTGAGGAAGTCCTCTCTGATGAAGACAAAGTGATAAAAGAACATAACTGGAAAACAATGAAAGTTGGCACAGTTAAAGTATGAGTGCACTCAAACAGGGCTTTCAAAATGAAGCACGATCCATCAACCCAGTAACTTGACAGAGACAGACTTTGAAGCTAAAGAACAGCCACACCATTTTTGTTGTTTTACTTGGTGTACTTTAGCTGGTCTCCTGTTACCTAGTTAGGGCCAGAAAGCGCATACAAAGGGTACGTGACACTCATCAGTCCTGACATTTGCTTAAAAACACCAGAGCCAAAACCAACAGTATTTTCCCCACACTCTCCCCTTTCTCCCAAAGGGCACCGATAGGTCTTTATACACTCTACCCTTCCAAGACAAATCACTGAGGGTGAAACAGGGGATTTGGGTGAAGGAAGGAAGCATGCTCCCCTTCCTCTGGTTGTGATAGCTTTATCAAGGATGCTACTTCTTTCGAGACAAAGCCTCGGCCATCAAATCTCCAGACACCAGGGAAAAAACATCTTTTCTCAGCATCAGACACACAGAACAGGCTGCCAATTCTCACAGCATCTGCCAGTGCAATGTTTCCCAATCTAAGATCTCATGTGGTGCTTACAGGTCTCCACACCCCAGGGTTGGTTTGCAGGCAGCCTCACAGCTCAGTTGCACAGAAACCTGGGCTGCACATCACCCACAGTCCCCACGTCTGCCTGGTACCTGCTCCCTGCTGCAAGCCCCAGCCCAGGCTCACCGCAAGCTTGCTGTGTCTGCATGGGGTCAGTTGTCAGAAAGCAACAGCCTCAGTGCCAAAAAACCACAGCTTGGGTGATTCTTATCCTTCTAAGCAGCATCTCAGACTGCAAGGGGAAAGGGCTTTCGATTCAATGATGCCTGACCTACATTTGCAAAACCTTGGCTATAGGTGCAAGTCTAAGTATCACATGTGTGTGCCAAATTTGCTGCCTACAGCCAAGCACAGTCTGTCTGCAACGCTTTCAGTGGACTCTAGTGCACACACAGTTACTCTAACAGAGCTGTTGGGATGTTGCTACAGCAGGTTTTTCTTCTGACAGCACTGCACCTCTCCTCCATCAGAGAAATAACTAATAACATGAAGGATTTGTGACTGAGCTGGCTTCCCCCATACAGGGCCATCCATGCTTTACCTTAAGTGATATTCACAGATACGAAGCCTGACACTCATATAAAGAGAGGCTCTTTCCAGCCACTGATAATGATTCCCCTGCATGTGTATGATTTGGCAGCGCATAGTATATTTTATACATCATCCTACAGTATGTGCTGCACCCACCTTGTTTTTCAGCTAAGTTTGCTTTTCGCATTTACTTGCTTTATTTTTCATTTCCAAGCACAGCTTTTTGCAGGACTTCAAGTACCAAAATGCCAGTGCGTTTGCCAAAAGCTGTTATTTAAATAAATTCATGCAAGAACTTTAAAAGCTAGATCGCAGGAGGACAAGTCTCCAAGGAGAGCTCCACATTCTTGTTTCTGGACCATCCCGTCATCCTGAGCCTCTGGCCACAGCGACACCCATGCAGTCTCTTCAGGGGAGCACCTCACCTGCCAGGCTGACACATGAAGATCTGGGGCCTTACAGAAGTGCTCAGCAGCTTCCCAAAAGCTAGGTTACAAGTGTTGTTTGGAAAAATTACCCTCAACTTTGAATACATCTGCTGTGGCTTACTTTGGCAGCTCTGGCTCATGCTAGAGATTACTGTTACATACTGCTACCGAGGTGCAGACTGCTCAAGACCAAGCCCCTGCCCCAAGGATCTACAACTTAATGACCTAATCCCCTTAGTGCTTAGATCTGTGGCACTGCACGAAAAGGTAGACAAGTACTTCTGTGTTCATCTGCTGCACTGAGTCATAAGCTGAACCTTAGTGGAAGCAGAGCAAAGCTGGGCTGAGAGGAGACAAGTGTTCACGTACTTACTACATATGGTAAAGTAGAAAGTATAGATCTGTACTCAACTTCAGCAGATCAGAGTGCTCAGATGTTATTAGTAACACATTGTAATTATCTTTTGTCAGCAATCAGAGCAAGGTCTGCCTTGTGCTTGAAGCCTGCGCCAAAGACCTTTTGCTCTAAACAGATCTTTTTCTTGCTGCCAACAAGGGAGAACAATTCAGGAATAGCTGGAGGCTGCTGAATTACAGGAAGAAGTATTGCTAAGTTAAACTGTATCTCTAGAAGCTTCTTGCCTGCAGGTATCCAGCAGAGTTCTGTTGTGTTTAAAATGACAGATCAAATACTAGCTGACCAAGAAATATTTTTAAGTAAAATGTTACCCAACAGCTCCAGAACAATCCTTCAAGAAAGTAGATTTGGACTTTTTTATTTAAGCTTTGCAATTGTGACATGCTGCCATGTGGGTTTTCTTTTTTTTTTTTTTCCAAAACTTTGCGACAGTCTTGCTCATTTTTATGGCACTCATCTTTTATGACCCTACTGCACCTGTTACTGGTAAAAACGTTTAGCAAAGAGAAAGCTTTAATGGAATAGTTTGCAGCTGTAGCTCCCATCCTGGCCAATGTTCACTGTAGGGTTTGGGTTTCCTTATTCTTTTACAGAAAGCAGCCACAAGTTTTACTGCATCAGCTATGAAAAATAATCCTTCCGCACAGAACATCTATCTTGCTTTAGTCAAGACAAACTCAAAAGAAAAAAAAACCAACTTCTTAGCTCTTCCTCCTCTGGGTTTTGAAATAAATTCATCAAATTGTGAAAGAAATGAGCAAACACATCAGCAGTGTTTTTAAGAAACAGCCTGACAGAAGTTATTGTAAGTCAGACCTGGCAGGGATTTAAAAGATAATAAAACATCTCCCAGGTCAATCTGCCATCAAGTTTAAATATACATCTATGTTTTAGAAAACATTTTCTCTCTTCCTGTCTGAAGGCTTCCTGAAAGAGACTAATGTATTTTAAGCCAACTCCTTGAATTTTGCCCATCATTTTTGGCATCCATTCATTTCATATGTATGGGAACAGACACCAGTATTTTCATGCACTCAGACATGTTTGTTAAGCACAAGTTTGAGCATCAGGTCTACATACACTGGAAAGCTTTCAGCTTGTATATTACTACTAAATCCTAAAATAGTATATTCTGAGCTTAACAGGGCATAGAGATGAAGAGTTCAAGAGCATCACATATTAGGTATCCCCAATACAACTCAGCTAATTTTCTTTGAAATAAAGGAGGTAGAGTGCTTAAAGCCAGAGTGAGAGACTGCAAGCAGCTTAATTATTGTCTCTTGCTTCCAGGCACAGACATTTGAGTTTGAACACCTCCAGGTTTAAAGTCTTAGACTAATACAATTTCATTAAAAAAATAAAAATAAATTCAAGAATGGAGATTGGCTGTCCTGACTTCTGGCTAGCAGGGGAAGACAGCAAAGACTCTCCGAGCAGGATGGTGTGTTACATTTCTCTTTGCCTTCACTATCCTAAGCTTCTGCTTCTTTTTTCGAAAGGTTTTAATAACGAGGTTAAATCATCATGTTTCCAGTTCAGCTTTTTCCTAACTAGACAGGCATTTTGTGTTTCATTAAGCTATCATCTGACCCACACTTACAGCTCACTAGAAATTTACTGGAAATATTTCTCATTCTTTCTCTCAAGTAGAAAAGTCAGACTGAGCTCAAAAAAATCTGGATTAAAAACCCACATCAAAGGTAACTTGGCCAAAATGCTCTATCAAGATACGGTATGCCTTTTGTCAGGGAAAAGTAACTTATTAATGGAAATTAAGCATTAGAAATGCATTAGAAGTTATCTAGGAGAACAGACCACTGAAGTTACTGATGCAAAACATGGACCATGCAGCTTTCAAACAGTACCAGTTCCTTCTGCTGGGCCAAGGCAAAACTTCAGAAACTGCAGTCTCACACACAGATGTGGGGGGACAACAGACTTTTTAACCCAAAGGTCCCAGACCCCCTTGCATCACGATAGACCCAAGCTGTGCTCCACTGAAATTAATGTGGTGGTTCTTTTCAGCTCCACTTTAGCATCACCAGACTTAATTATTTAAGCTATAAGCCTTTCTGATTCTATTTACAAATAGGTACCTAAAGTGCAGAGGAACAAATGATTCATTCAAGGTCATGGGCAGCACATACACAGAACTAGGAGAGCCTGCTAGTGTTACACTTTATTACCTTATTCCTCCTCAACAACCAGGAGCCAAGTTGCTGCCAACGAGCCCCACGCTCAGCTCTCCACTCAGAGCCCTACAGCAGACACCAGCCCTGGGAGCCACTGTGCAAAGCTGTCTCATCTCCCACACTTCTTCTGCAAGCAGAATTTGCATACAGAGAGCAAGAGCCACTTCGTGCACTACTTCGCATTGCGTGTCCTCCAGGCACGCTTTGTCCTCTGAGTTATCTCCAGTGCTAATTTATTGCAGCATTCAAAGCAGCGGGGCCTCCGGCAGTCCCTCCCACAGGAAGCAGGCTGACTCATTTTTCCACACATTATTTTCCTCTCCTCAAGAGCCAAATGCTTAGGTCCAGAATAAACCACAAAAAAAAAAAAAAAGAAGGCTCATGTTTAAGCACCTCCTAAAACATGTGCACAACCCACATCCACTTGTGAAGCTATTTCTTTCATTCAAACAATGAACCTAGCAACATTACACCCAGCTAGAGTTGCCCCCATATGGCACACAACTGTCTTCGCTTCTGCTCTAAACAGCAGTTCCTAATCCTGTAAGATGATTTAGCCTAAGCTAATGGTTTTTGGCCTCAGCCAAACGTTTATCTGAGCATTTACTGAAAAACAAGAGCAAGACCACCATTTTGCATTCGTTCCCCGAAGCTCTTTGCCAAAGCATTCAGATGTTTGCTTTGCAAAGTGATTCTCATGTATCAGCTAGCCTTATAGGAAGGGAAAAAAAGAACAATTACATTGCCAGGAAAACCCTGACCATCTACTCTTTCATGCTTTGCTTAGTGATGCGGCAAAAGTTCACTATCCCCATTACAAGGATTTTTCAAAGACACTTGGAAAAAAAAAAGCAGCAGTACCTTAATGTGCCTTGAGTATTTAAGGAGGTGTCTCCAGCAGCACCTCCAGCCATGAGAAACATGGAAAGCAACCAAATGCAAGCACTTCACCCCCCAAAACAGGCAGCCCGGCTTCAGGCTGAGCAGGTTCAGGTTTTGTGGAGGTTTCCACCAAGGAACTAAACATCTCCACTCCAACACTTCACCTCAATAGGTAGGTGCAAGCCCAGCCCCACACAAAAAAGCCCCAGCTGCTCCCTGCTCTCTCTTATAGCCAGCTCTCCCGACTCTGCCTCTCAGGTGTGAGGCATCTGGGCTGATGCGGCATTAACTCCTTGCCACCCACAAGAGCCCACTGCATGACTGGGGTGTGCTGAGAGGAGACTACTCACATTCTTGGTTTGGTTTGTTTTAAAACTCAGGTAAATAGGAGTGAGGTCAAAGGACACGCTAAGCATTTCCTACTTGGCCTACCGAAGGGAAAGGGGAACAGATCTGCTGCAAAGAATTCTCACTTTCACACAAGCAATGAAGTATCGTAGTTCCAAAATGTCATGGCTGTGGAAGCAGTGCAGACCTTAGCATAAGGTACCACTGCTGTCATTTGTCTCACAGAATCCTGTCAGACTAGGTTTAATGCTACAGCCATGAGGCTTTTCCCATCAATAATGTGTCCCGAGCCTGATGCTTACAAAAGAGTAATTCCAGCGCCTCTCCTCTGTTACTCAGACTCCTTGCTTTGGCAATTAAGGATCCTCATCCTTTAGATCTTTGATTCCCTTCATTCTTGACAGGTCCATTTTGTGATTAAAAAAATGCTCATTTGTTTCCTCTTTTGTCCCCCTGCTCTGTTGTCAGTATAGGATCCCCCAACCATCTAGCTGGCTTGTGCTCTACAATGTCAGCCTGTTTCCGACTGAAAGGAAGACTCATCAGCCTGTACAGCTATAACAAAGGAGGTCAGGCAGTGTGCCACAAAATCAAACCCTTCTGTCTAAGCAGATATAGATTTATTGCATCCTCTGAATAAGAAGAGAGAAGGAATAAGCAGGAGGAGACCTGCAGGGGTGTAAAGACCATTGCAGGTAGCTGAGCCTGAAGGTGTGTGGTACAAAGGCACCAAATGTCAGATACAGAGTAAGTTGTCTGAATTGCAACAGAGACAGAGAGAACAGTGTGCCACATCCAGCTCACAATTTCAAATAGGTGTGTGACTTCAGTGCCAGGCCCTGGTGAGGACGCTGCAGGCTGGATGCTGCAGATCTTACCTGAACGAAGCAGCAGTCAGCTGGGGGTCAAAACCAAGAAGAACACTAGGGAGTGGGCTGACGGGTGCTATGGCGGGTTGCAGAGATGGTTCCTGAGCAGAAATAAACCTGTGTTAGGAAGTAGATCTCACCTGCAAAAGCTGAGCAGATATACTCACTCTGGCTACTGGTGTTTAACCCACCTGCCAGTCTGCTTATAGCTACCAAATATATACTAGGTATAAATTACGTAGCACTATCCTAGCACTTTTACAGTCTTAAAAATCCTTTTTTTTTTTTCTAAAAATATCCCATGGGATCAATGTTAATGGTCTCTGTTGGATGTTCACAACCAAAATATTTTGGAAGTGTTGCAGGTTTCCTGAATTCTAGTTTTTCCACACAACTTCTCCAGGCAGTGACAGCTCTCACACCAGGACCAGGATGCTACATACTCGGTGCAGCTCTATCTCCCCACACCTGGGCAGTATCAGAGCAAGGGATGAGGCAAGGAGAGGAGGATCCAGCCCCACCACATCACTGGGCAGAGGTGGGGACAATGCTGGCCCTGGCCGTGATCCACAACACTCCCCAGCTCTGATCTCCTGCACTGCCCTGGGGAGCCGTGGCAAGAGGCCCTCTGGAGAAGGCTTAGCCAGGTCCCCCTCCTCCTCCTCCTCCAACCTTGGTGCTCACAGGACTCTTTCTCACACTTTTTACCTCACTTGTCCCTGGCAAACAGTGTTTGTCCTTTCTTAAGTACATTTTTCCAGAGGCGCCACTGCCCTTGCTGATAGGCTCGGCCGTGCCCTGTTGCAGAACAAGACGGAGCCATCTGTGTTGGCCGGGCAGCCCCGGCCTCTCCTCAGAGGGGTCCCTGCAGCCCCTGCCAGCGCCTGGACACCTACAACCAGTAAATTCCACCCCTTGCCTTGGTGAAACGCGTATTTAAGAACTGTCATTAAAATACGTGCTTGTCACATGCCCTTCGCAAACTTCACTGATGACATCAACCACCAAAAAAATCTCCTCACACCAAAGTTGCAGCAGCATTGTCACAACACCGTGAAGGTGGGCAATATACACACTCAGTACAGCTTCACCCCTTGTCCCTTCACCACTTTACCACAACAAAAGAATCCCCACTGTTAATCCAGTCCCTGGCAATGGCCAGTCCAAGCTTTGCCCATTACGTCTCCCAGTCACTGTTTTTACTTCAAATTCCTCTAATGGTAAGTGATCCCCCTGTCTTTACCTCAACATACGAGGTTTTTTTCATCTTGTTTTCTCCCCTGATTGTTGAGGAGCAGGGGAGAGAGCAACTGGGTGGGCATCTGGCCAACCCTCCACAGTGCCATTGCTCTTCTCCACACGTGGCATTGCCATCATGGAGCTGAGGGTGCCGCCTCCCAGGGGCCGTCCGCCGGGGAATCCCTCCTCTGTGCTCATAAATCAGCAAACGGAAACTGAAGCCCTTGAAAGGTGATGGACGGTGAGTGCTGCTGTTACGTAAGCACTTTCCTGGATAGAAGACTCCTTCAAGTAACGATTTAAAGTTGACCTGAATTAAAAGCTTCAGTAAAAGGCTCTCAAAGATTCCCTAACTGGGCAACCTCCACCTATGCAAAATATAGATGGTTGCTTATGGTACCAGGGTGCCAAGGGCTGGAAAACAGCCGTGGCCTCACCGCTTTCTTGGCCTGGGTCAGTTAGCCCAGAAGACCAGGCTTCCCACCACTGCCAGCAAGACCCAGGGTGTCGAGGTGCTGGCTGCGGTGGCAGGGCAGCATTCCCAATCCTCCCGGGCTTCCCTCAGCAGCCAGGTTAATGTATTTTTTTCAATTATTATTCTAAAGCAAGATGTTTGCTGTTTCCTCCTTTGCTTGCATTTCAGTAGCCAAATACATTTTCCTCCCAGAGAAGAGCTGGAAATCCAGGGACCTGAAGCCAGGGGAGGCAGCGATTAGTGGTTTTAAGTGTTAATGGTACCACAGTGGGAATGGGGAGTCCCTTGAATTCAGCTGTTAGCAAATTAATAAAAGGGGTAACACGCTCTCCTGAGTGTTATAAATTTAGCACTAATTAGGACTTCTCTCTCTTAGTTATTTTAGGCAAGAAAATCTTCAATATCCTTTGTTAAATTTGAATCATCTTATTTGTAGAAGTATATCATTTAGAAACATTGGTTTCTTCACCCAGCTACAGGCTATTCAACTTTTCCATTCTCCTTTTCTTTCTGACATGACTTACAGCTGGATATTTTGTATGCAGTTAGTTTTATTTAGCAAATCTTCCCCCAAAAGAGTGCTTTCTTTGAGTGATGCTAACTTACAGGCCATTCATTTCTCACAGTCCATCCCAAACGCTTCAAAGATCCTCTCTTACAGGAGCATCAATGCTCCAATTTATTTACAGTTATTTACTTTATTTATTGCTCATATATTCCAGATATTAAAACTCACAGAGTTATTGTAACTGATAACCCATATTTTTCTGCCAAATATCTGCACAGTTTTGTGTATTTTAGCACTTCAGAATTAATCATGAGAGAAAATCAGGTTTGCAATGGAAAAAAGCCCTTAATTAGAGCAGAGGCCAAAATGTCCTCCTGCTCTTCCTTTCTTCTTGCACCACCCAAATCTCATCTAAACCTTGCCTGAAGTCCAGAAAACAAATCTCACAGTTGATTGAATATATCTAATTGTGAATTGATGTCTATGCTTTTGCGGATATGTTTCAAACTCTGCCTGGTGGCTGTGTTGGCTAATTTGCCTATACCCAGGAAATTAATTCTTTCTTAACTACAGAGCAAAGCTATGATGTTGGGTGATCTATGTCTGCCTTTCTGCAAAGAATATTGCTTCTCTCTAGCAAAATCAGTGCATCACTAAATGATTGACATAACCACAAAAGGTTTTAGCTTTTAATGTTTAGGAAAACTCTGATGGGGAAGAGAAGGCACTACAGTTTGCATAATGAGAGCAGAGCCAGACACAGAGGCAGAAGAAACTTGCTTCAATTCAACAAAAGCCATAGCTTATTTGAGCAATAAAGGGAAAATGCAGATAGAAGGTTACATCTTCTGATGACATTAAGTGAAAGAGCGTGTTAGAAGTCATCAGTAATGAGCTCATGGTTTAAAACACACGTTTACACATGCACACACGTACAGCAGTGTGGAGAACCCAAGCAGATGCCGTATGAAAATGCACCTTAAAGCCAGACAACTACTGGACACTGTCAAGGTGGCTTTCCATAAAATAATGCAAATTGATGTTAAAAGCTAGACTTTATGATCAATTAGAAAGGGTAGTTTGGCAGCAGTATTAATAACCTCTGAAACAAATGTAGCATGAAGAGGAGGTTTCCATGACCAATGCTTAGCTCAGAAGTCACTGTCTTGTGTCTATGAAAAATCAAATCTTTGCAAAGGTGAGACGAAAGGTATCAGCTATTTCCCTATCTAGAAGAACGGCATGAAAACTTTTTCTCATTCTCCTGTGGAGGGAAACACATGATACAGTAATTTCTGTTTACTTCTGTCAAATGGCTGGTCAGAGAGAGTATTCTGCACTGTATGAGGCTAAAGAAAGTATTATTTTTACTTTTCTCTACTGCAGGAGATAGGATATGAATGGTGTATGCTGGGGTGACACTGTAACATCCTGTCTGCTTTAGGGCCCTAAGTGCTGACAATAAGTGAGTCCTTTCTTCCCTCCAGATGGGCTATAACTGCGGGAATAAGATGTGTGAGCGTGTGAGCTTGGCAGCAAGTAGTTAAATTCCAGATGATGATTTAAAGCTGGTGAATACAAACCTTACAGTCCTGCAAGCAGTCTAGTACCAGAAAGGACCTTTGAGGTCAATTCATTTCCCTTCTGTCATAGGGAGCCCTCTGAGAGAAACTACATGATAAAGTGATCCAGTTCCATCACAAAATTAATTTTTGCCACAATTTCTCCTACTGTAATGGTGCAGGAGGAGGAATCCTGCTTCAGCTCCTTGGAAATGTAGAAATCTTCCTATTCCCAACCTTAATATACTCTTAGCCGGTTTATTCACATCATTTTTTCTGCCAAAATTGTGATAGCACTTCTTCCTTCTGTGTGCTTATCTGTGATGTATTTATAGGGAGTCCTCTCTCAGCATTCATTGCATGACATAAAACAAGCCGTCCTTTTTTAGTCTCCTCTCATGTAACAGACTTTTCACGATCTGGCTTGCCCTTGCAGCCCATCCCTTCACCTGCTCCAATCTGAGCATGGGGACCAGAACTAGCAGCAGCAGATGTATATTGTCTTACCAGGGACTTCTACAATGTCATTAACAGTCCGTTGTTTCTTACTTCTGTGTTGTGCATTTACGCTGTCTGTACATAGCATCGTTCTAGCATATAACTTATGTTGTACAGTTAACCATGAAATACTGGTGTGTCATCTCATCTGGTACCACATGTGCCCCTTAGGAGTGTGGTCAGCATCTTGCAGGCAAAATCCTTTTGGTGCTTTTAATCTGGTGCATTTCCATCCTTGACAGGTCCTGCGGAGCAGTTCAGCATGAAGATGTTTCAGCAGTCTTTACAAAAGCAAGTGAATAATTAAAAAAAAAAAAAAAAAGCACAATCCATCTATCTTTTGTAGCGTCACCAATTAATAGCTGCTCAGGACGCTTTGAAATCTATAGCTGCTTAAGGGAAGAAAAATAACCAACTCCTTCCTATAGTGCTGTGCTATCATTATGTTTCGTGTACTCTGCCTGTGCAAGCTTTATTAAATAAATGAGGTGAGGGCAATAGGCACAAGCCTGATGTGAGGCTTTAAAGAAGGGGGAAAGACCAGTTATGTAATCTAGGATAAGAAGGGGACTAAACACCAATTGGTAGATAGGATTACTTCTTACTGTTGGAAACCATTTCTCATTCCAGAAGCAGGTGGTCAGAGCCTGGTTGATTTTGGTGGCTGCACTTCTCTTCTGCTTCCCCTGCAAGCGAGCAGTGTTGGGGCAGTTTCCTCCACTTGATGGAGCTGGAACGGCCTTTTACCTCTTGCTTCTGATTTGGATTATTTGCTGCAGACTGTGCAAAATAAGGGACCATTTTTAAAAGGGGATAGTGTTGGCTTTGTGGACAGTTCAGGCTGGGTCTGTGTGCACATTCCTCAGGTCACAAGCTGCTAGACCAAAGTCATTACACCCTTTGGCAGAGCTGCTGCCTTGGGCTCCCTGTCAGCCAGAGCACCCTGGGTCAAATCCTGACCAGCATTTGCCAGACTTAAGGATGCAGTCCCAAACCTCCCCACAGCTGCTGACCCCAATGGGGGTTTTCTCCTCTTGCCCCCATCCCTCCCCCCCATCTCATCCCTGTCTAGGGCATTGTGGCCACTGATGGCATTTGCCGTTGGACATATGTGCCTGTGCCTTAAGCAGGACATCAATGCTGCCTCTTGAGGAGGATCAACTCACTTCCAGCTAATCTACAGGAGAAGGAGGTCTGTGCCTAAGTGTAATGGAACCTGATGGAGGCTAATTAAATAGAAAACCATCCATTTGTGCTGTCTCATTAGGGATTTGTCATAAAAACCTTATGTTCTCTTACAAGCCTAAACAATTGTGTTCACCACGTAAAAATCAGCCATAAAGCTGTCTTGGAGAGTAGTTAACATGTCTAAGCTGTCACTTAATCAGGCTGTCTGCAGCCTGGATCCTGCAGGTGAATAGCCTTTCCCCTGTCCTCAAACCACCTCGCATAAATGGGGCATCCCTCCTTCGAAATGGGAAAGAGGGCCAAGCCCAGCGATCCTGCACAGACAGTCATGTGGAGCGGATGCTTCTCCGTCTGGCTCTGACGGGAGCCAGAAATCAGAGGCAAAGAGCACTTGTTATTTTAGCACTGTGCCAAAGGTGTTCAGAGGTTTAAAAAGTGTAAATTTAATAGCAGTGTTTCCTGAGGTCTGTGAAGATTGCCTCCCCTCTGCCTTTGCGAGTGGCCTAGTCTCCTCCTCAACCCAAATCAGGCTACTGTTTTTGAGGAAAACTAACTTCCTTCTAGGGCATGGGAGTCAACATGCTATTTTCCAATGGAAGAAAGTTATGGGCTCTGTCCCTTTGGCTGCCCCAGGGGATAATCAACATGGTCTATACAGCTGCTCTCCTCAACGTCCGTCCAGGACAAGCTTTTCCCTCATCCAGACTCTGCAGGCTTCGGAGTTTCTGCCAAAACTAGGGCTTGTGCAGAAGTCATACTGGGGCAGATCTTCCCATGGGCAGGAGGAGATAACTGCTCTCAGTCTATGGGACAACCCCCTGGGGTAATGCCAGCTGGTGTCTCCTTGCAGGCGTCGGAGGTGGAGCGGCAGCTCTCCCTGCAGGTCCACACCCTCCGGGAGGACTTTCGGGAGAAGAACTCCTCCAGCAGCCAACACATCGTGCGGCTCGAGAGCCTCCAGGCCGAGGTGAGTCACCCTTGCTCGGCCTCACTCCTTCTAAAGGTGGCCAGGGCTGTTTTAACTTGTATAATGAACCCCTCTGAACCGGGTAAACAAAACTTACTGCTTGGAGCAACCAAAGAGAAACATGGTAGCTATGGGGCAAAGGACTCCCCCGATGAGGATTTTTGCGGCCACCCAGGGCTCATTGGGGTGGCACGGGCCAGCTTCCACCGCTGCCTCGGCCACAAGTGTGCCTGCAGGATGAACGGATGAGAAGGATCTTCCAGGTGCTAAACCATGGCTATGCTCTTGCAGGGCTGCTGCCCAGTACAGACTAAACTCTGGGGCACGGTGGGAAGGGCTGCAAAGAGTTTTATTCTGTTTCTCGTGCTTGCAAAGAAAGCAGCAATCCTCTCCTGCCCCTGAGCCACGCACGTGGGAAAGCAAGGACCCCCTGCCTGTTTTAGCTCTGGTACATTAGCAGGAATGATATTACCTTCCTTCCTTTTCCCTTCCCTGACAGGGGTCACTGGGAACCATGTAGGCAGGAATTAGACGGGTAGAAGATGTCCAACTCTACTACCCAACCACTTATTTATAAGCTGTCTGGAAGAGCTTTTCCTAAAATCACTCAATTTCTTCTTTTCTCCTGCTCCCACCTGCTCCCTGCTGGTCCCTCGTGTTTTCTTCCCTTCCCCTTGGTGTGGAGCAGCAGGTCCTCGAAGTAAGTATGGAGGCTTGGAAAGGGTTTGCCTGCGCGTGCACCGCTGTTGTCATGCATGCCTGTCACTGTGCATGCCTCACCCTGCCTCCTCACCTCCTTCCTCTCTCTTGCTTTCCAAATCCCTTTCCCCCTGTGCCCTTCCCACGGCCCAGGGCCCATGGCAGAGCAATGGTTTTTTGTTATACGATCATTCACAAGGTGTTCATTGCTTGGTTGGATAACAAATATGAATTCTCAATACCATCTCTGTATTATACCTCTTCTTTTTCTTGCACCCCTTTTTTCCAACCCACGCAAATCATGATGGTGGTGAGAAGAGACATTTCAGAAACAAATAGTCCCCTAAAAGCAGCTTTCGGATACCTACAGCAGCCTTTACCCTGCAGAAATTGCAATTCCACACACTTTGCTAATATTTCTCCATGCAGCCAAATCTTTTCAGCAACGTGGAAAGCAGCAAAAAGACAAGATCCTAAAGAGGCCAAAAAAGCAATGGAAGTTGCTGAATTTGCCTATGGTCCGTGAATTGCAGGAGACCATAGGGAATATTTAGGGTTATATTGGACTGGCAAATGGCATGCTCAGTCCCCAGAGGTCCTGTGTGTACTAATCTGGGAAAAGGCTCTTTTTTCTTGGTTAAACAAGAAGTGACCTTGGCTAGTGCTGATTCATCCTGTGCACTGTTCCCAGCTCACTGAATCACAGAGGTTTTGCTTGGCACGTTGTCCCTCTTCACCTGAAATTGCTGCCCTTGACAATTAAAAGAAATGAACCAATTTTAAAGGCAACCGATCACTGGGAGACTAAAAATAAGCATGGCACAGAAAGAAGTTTTCACAAGTAAAAATGACAGAAAAATCCCTGGTGAGGACTTGGTGAACGTTAAGAAAAGCGGATGGGCAGCGGGGTGGCACAGCCCTGCGGGGAGCAGGGTGCCACAGGCTCAGCCTGTGGTCTCCAGCACCCAAACAGGAGAGAACACCGCCATGCTCAGTCAGGGACCAGCCAGGAGGAATAACTAGTTTTGCCCAGTCTTGCTGGTCTCCACTTAACCATTTGGACACTTCTGCCTGCTCCCTGGCCTCCTGCCGATGCACACCCAGCCCCTTTGGAGCTGCCTCTGCAGCCTGGGGAAGGAGGTTTCCTTTCAGAGCCTTCCTAAGCTTTAAACCCCACACAGAGATACAGTTTCTTTCATACAGGTTCAGAACATGTATGTGCATACTTTTGCTTTTTGCTGTTTCATTTCTCTCTTGGGAATATGATTTCCCTCCTCTTTGCTCCCTGGAAAGCGTGGGATCCGACACCACCTCTCTTTCCACTGCAGATCAAAATGCTGACGGACAGAAAGCGGGAGCTCGAGCATCGCCTTAGTGCCATGATGGAGGAGAACGACCTGCTCCAGGGAACCGTGGAGGAGCTGCAGGACCGAGTCCTCATCCTGGAGAGACAAAGCCATGACAAGGACCTGCAGGTGAGGAGACAGCAATGGGAGAGGGAAGGGGGGGGGGGGGGGAATGGAGTAAAAGAAATGGTTTGGGGTAAAATTGACCAGGAAGATACTCAGTGACTGGGAGACAAAACAACTGGAAGAATAAAAAGGCCCATGTAAGCATGGCAGCAAGCAAGGTCCTGGGTGTTCACCATATGGACAGATAACAGGAGCCGCATCTTGACAGCAAAGAGCAGCTTGAGAGGGAGATCTCAGCAAGGGAGTGGGACAGGGTGCTGGGGAAATGAGGTAAATGTAAAAAGAAGCAGAGAACTCTGGTTGCAGTTCATTTTACTTAGTTTTTTAATAGTAGAATTGGCTTCAGAGGGGGCTTCTTTGGACCCTGCAGTCCCAGAGGTCAGTAACTGACCTCGTACCTCTCACTGCTCAGATGGTTTCCCAACAAACCCCATGTGTTTGCAGTCGTGTCACCAAACGCCGCTACCCCGAGAGCAAGCTGGCACCTCTGTGGCTTTGTGCGTCTTAGTAAAGAGCACGATTTTTACATTTCTCTTCTGTGGGTTGACAACCACTGGATCTCCAGCTCTCCAAAACTGCCTTGAATCTTTTTTTCCCTTTTTATATAATTTTTTTTTTGTATTTATATATGTGTATAGTTTTTTTTAAAAAACAGTCTATATTACTTTTTTTTTTGATTCATTTCCTGCTGTGTTTTTTTCAGCAAAGTTTTTTACTCACATCCCAACTTCTTCACAATGTTCCTCATTTTGGTGCTGATTAACGTGCTATTTTTATCTTTCAGGATATTCTGTAGTCTAAACAGTATCTAATGACATTTGGAGATTACTAACCTGCAATAAATAGCAATACCAGCCAAGAGTACTTTCCTCCTGGCTGGAAACCCTGTTTTGTGACACCCATTCCTTCCTCTCAGCTCCTTCACAAACCAAGAGACTCATCCAGTCCATATCACCTCCACTAATATTTTTTCCCTGCTTCCTTAACAAATTCCTTGATTTTCTTTGCAAGCTGCACCAAAGCCAGCTGGAGCTCCAGGAGGTGCGGCTGTCCTACCGGCAGCTGCAGGGGAAGGTAGAAGAGCTCAGTGAGGAGAGAAGTCTCCAAAATTTCAACACAACCAGCACATCCCTGCTATCTGAGATAGAGCAGAGCATGGAGGCCGAGGAGCTGGAACAAGAACGAGAACAGGTATTTGCACTCCAGCCTGTGGGAAAGGCCATGGACTTCTGTGACCAGTCCCGGAGGGAGAGGGAGTTTAATGCATTTGATCTGGATTCGGAGCCGAACCAAGAGCAAAAAAATTGGGGTGGTTGTCTCAGCTCTGGTGTCAACACGCTTTTGACCATATGAAGTAAAACTCTGTGTCCATTTGAAATTCAATATAGCAAGCTAGACAAATATTTGTGAGGTTTGGCAATCACATGCCTCACTTTTCACTATGGAAGGAGGATCTCCATAGCCTTGATGTCCTAGGCTAATGCCAGGTTCTCTTGTTCCAGCTGAGGCTGCAGCTCTGGGAAGCGTACTGCCAAGTGCGGTATCTCTGCTCCCACCTCAGAGGAAACGACAGCGCAGACTCAGCTGTCTCTACAGACTCCTCCATGGATGAGTCTTCAGAAACCTCATCAGCCAAAGACGTCCCAGCCGGCAGCCTACGGGCAGCTCTCAGCGAGCTGAAAAGGCTGATACAAAATGTGCTGGATGGGGCAGACTCCACGGTAAGTTGATGGCACAGAGAGACCTTGGCTCGTGCATGTCCCTTCGCCCAGGTGGCAGAGCTTGCTGCAGGTTTCCACTGGATCCTGAAGTCCCCGGTCTCTGAGATAAACCTCTGTGGCCCACAGAGATGGGCTGTCACAGTGCGCAGCCTGCTCCATGTGTCTCAAATGGTCAGCCAAGAACCAAGTCAGTACATGGGGTCTCAGCCTGCAGCAGTCAGACTGCAATAAGTTTCAAGCTCATGCAACCATCATTGATCTGGCCAGGAGTCATTCTGGAAAATACGTGAAAGTAGGCTTTCTCTGAGATTTGCAGTAAGTTGGAGTTTCAACGTGGAAATATTGCAGATTGTCTTATACCTCGCAGTTCGGTTATTTCTCTTAGGATTTTCCTAACCTTGCTTTATTCGTAATAGTATCACAGAAACATCATAACCCCTATGTGGGTAGGTTCTGCCCCTGCAAATTGACACTGGGTACAAATGTCTTGGCAAGAGCTGCCAGACTGAAATCCATTAACAGGTGAAGGGTTTTGCTGACCCAAAACGATGGTGTCTGTTGGGTATGGTCCCGGGGCTGCTGGGGAGGAGGGGATGGCATGGAGGACGACTCAGCATCCACAGGAGTAGTTTTTCTACAAGCAAACACTTCACTTTTTGCAATGGCTCAAATCAGGCCTATTTCCAGCAGCCACAAGCTGGTTGCATTGCCAGTATGACTTCTTGCCATGGTGAGGAAGACCCCGCAACTGCAGACCTGCTTGGGAGTACTCACCCTCCTCATTTCAGTACCTGTAGTAGCTGGTAAGAAGACTAAGCATAGAGATGAAGTTGTATTTGTTAAATGAAAAATAGAGAGTCCTGCAAAAGGGCTACAAACACGGAGACTGTAGCCATATGTTACCAAGTGGTCAGTAGGTCTCTGTCAATGTGGGTTATGCTAAGGTGAGGACATGACTGCATGCTCTTTTAATCATGTGTGGAAGCACAAGCCGTGGCTGAGCATGTGTGGAGGTGTGTGGGAACACAACTGAAACTCTACCAAAGTCACATTCACACTTTCTTCTTCTTTGTGTAGTACCCCCCCCATCCCAAACCAGTATCAAATTAACGCAATTGCCTTTCTTAAAGTGAAATCTGAGCAAGAGATTTCTCTCCCACTCTCAGAGCTCTCGACGAAGCGAGGACGACACCTTGGAGGAACAGATCAGGCGAACGAGCGAGGATTCGCGAGCCCTGAGGGAATTAATGGAGGGAGAACGGGGGAAACTGAGGCAGAGTTTGGAGGAGCTGCAGCGACTGCACAGCCAGGTTAGCAATTCCCACACTTTACATGTGGTCTTGTAACACCAGTGTTCATCCTGCCTTCCACAGAAGGGATCAACATGATAAATAACCCAGGAGAATCTGGGCCAAAACCAGGTATGGTTGGAGGAGGGAGGCTCTGTTAAAGCCAGTGCAGAGGCTTCGTGCATTTAGGATCAGAGGTTTTGACAAGTTGTCTGGGGCCCATCCCAGACATCGGCTCAAGCAGCCAAACTGCCTTTACGCGTTCCCCGCAATCTGCTTTTCAGCCAGCCTGTCTCGCTTAAGTTCTTCTCAGCAGACGAACCCAAAGTACAAGGCTGCTTCATACGGGGTACTGGAAACCCATAAGGTCTCCAGTCTGACCCGTTTTGCTTGCACTGAGCCCTCATAAAGGGTATATGCGACCACTGGATGCACAAAACCGTGCTGCTCTGCTGTGCATGGTGCAAGGTTCATGCCCTCCCACAGCAGCCTCAGAAAACCCTCATAAATGCACATCTCGAGAATCTTAATCACGGTGAGCCTGGCACCAGGCAGCACCCCAGGGCCAACAGGGACCAGCTAAGACAACCTCAACAGCAACGAATGATCAAACCCCGAAACCCACATCACACCCAAAGCACAAAAATCACACTGCGCTCGCACTGAACGTAGCATCGTCTGTGTCTGAGGTCCTATACCAAAAGCAGCAAATGGAGACACTCTGCGCTCAAGGAGATGCTCTGCCATCCCTATCTCTATGGGACAAGTCTCCAAACACTGGAAGGGGTCTGGAGGCTGCAGCAGAAGCAGCCTTTTGCGCAGCTAGTTGTGCAGCACCGGCTGCGTTGGAGCAAGAAATGGGATTAACACCCTTGGCTGGTCTTGCCAGCAGTGCTGTATCGCCCTTTCGCTGTACCACTCTGGAGAAAAGAAAAGAAAACACATCCCTGTTCAGAAAGTCAGCACAACCTGGGGTCTGACAGCCTTGTATAGGCCTATGGGAGCTCCCACCGTGGGGCCGAAGAAAAAAGAGCGTGAGCATCGTTAAATACCGCTGGCAGTGATGGCTGCATGTGTACAAGGATGGGAAACAGACTTGCTGACAAAGCAACTGATCAGAGGCAGACTGCAGCGGGGGAACAGCCCTGGCACCTGTCCTTCCCCAGGGACTGCTCCTCTCAGTGACGTGGCCACCACAAGAGACACCTTCAAAGGTCCAAGCTCGTGCACCCAGTGAGACATGAACCCGGACACTCCTCTGGCCATGCTGCCATGGTCCTGTGCTGACAGAGACCGTTAGAGGCTTATTCACAGACTTTGAGCGACCAGCCGAACACCAGCCTGCTTGTCCGGACACCACACCTCCTCACCACTGCTCCCAGGCACACAGGACACCAGGAGGGAGTAGCACTTGGTTGTTCTTTGCTGCATCTGGTCTCCCCAAACTCCCCAGCCAGGAAGGACCAGAGGACTCACCCTGGATCACAAGTCTGGACACCTGTGTCTGCTTTTAGAGGTCCCTGACTACTGAAGCTCTGAATATTTAGGGAGCAAAGGGAAGACCGCAGTTCTACCCTCTTCTCACATCTCCGTGTTAGATGGAGAAAGATGGCACATAACGACAAACGCAGCAGACATTGCTCTCAGAGAAGCGCTCCAGCCTCATGCAGCAAGTACACATCTCCCGCAGCTTTTGCCCATAACCTAGCCTTGCACTTGCTCAAGGTTAATATTTATTCTCACCTCCCGTGGAAGAGGCAACGTTGTCTTCAGTTCAGTACTAAAGAAAATCAACGCACATGGAAATCTGGTCCACCGGGGCAGCAGTGCTTTGCTGCCTCCACGTCCCTGCGTGCCGTCACGGGTATTGAGACAATAAAAGGGGAACTCCTCCTAAACGGCACCACACGCATTCATTGCTCCTGCATGAGAGCAAGGTGAGCTGGTAGAAACAGGAGTTGCCCCTGACTTTGTCTATACTGGAAAGCAGTGTTACACCTTCTGCCTAGTCCATTTCCTCCCTGCGTAGCATCCCAGTCTTACGTGAAACACAGGCAAAACCAGTTAAAACCCTAAACCTATCTCCAAATGCAGTTTTTTGGGCCTCTTGATCCACTGTCCCCTGGGATTTCAGCAGAATGCTCAGCACCTTTCACATAGCTCCCACCACTGCTCGCCGTCACGTCATCGCTGTGAGGTGCATCCCATGCCGGGCTGCGGGAGGACACAGCTGGGCAGGGCTCCCCGCTTCCCTGGCAGCCCCAGCACGCAGTGGGGAGCCTCTGCCCACAGACAGGGCATGTTCGCACCCTCCTCCCCCTCGACCCAGCCATGCCGTGCTAACGGCAGATCCTCCCACGCCGTGGATGTGATGAGCCCTTTTTGACTGTCTGCCCTCTATTTAAAGATTTCTTTGAGGCTTCAAGCACTGCTGAGCTGCATTTAGAGAAAGAAGGTGGGTCAAACGCTGGAAGGGTTTCCAGGTGGTGGAGTAGCGTGACAGAGCATGTGTGTGCCCTAGACAAAGAAATTAAACGTGTATGAAATATTGCAAAGCTGTGCTAATGCAATCCTTGCATGATTTCACACCCTATTAACTCACTCTGCACAGGAACAAAACGATAGATCATTTCTCAGACTATTTAAGACTCCACACATAATTTAAAGTCTGAGATTGTAAGGTGTGCCAGTAACACCTTCCATGGTGTGAACGGGAATTTTCACATCCTTTGTCTTCAGTTTCATACTACTTCAAGAGACGTAACCTCCTCCAAAAAAAAACCTTATTTGCTGCTAAATTATGTTTGCAATAATTTAACCCTGGAAAGATCAGAATACAACAGGCAAACTCAGAGGATGCACAAGACAAACCACTTGGAGAGGGGAAGTATTTCAGTGCTGATGCCATAATGACACCAAAGTTGCAGACGGGTCCTGCCCCAGGCACCTGCACAGCTTTCAGTGCTGCTGCTGCATCTTACCGAGGCTGTACTGGTGACCCATCTTGCTCAGACCAGCAATGCCAGCATCCTAGGGCAAGCTGGCACATTCCGGGGGGGTTGCACCAGCACTAACAGCCCCCTGCCAGCAGACACAACTTCTACAAGCAGGGGAGCTCAGCCTCCAGGCTGGCCCATGTAGCTTTTTTTTTTTCCTCCCCGCTCGCGGTGAATTTGTCTGAGCAGCCCTGGGTTTCACACCCTCCCTCTGCCCACAGGTCACGCTGCTGAGTGTGGAAATGACAACACTGAAGGAGGAACGGGACCGGCTGCGAGGTGCTGCTGAAGACAAAGAGACAAGCGAACAGCTCCTGCAGGCCATCAGGGACCGAGACGAGGCCATTGCCAAGTGAGTGGTATGAGCAGCCAAAGCCAGGCTGGGTTAGCAGTTATGGAGTGCCTTTGCAGGAGAAACCCACCCTCCACGGATTTCGGTAGCTGTTCCAAAGTGATAGAGTGAGTCTCGCCTTTGCTGGCATTGGGAAATGCTGCCAGGAGCCTGGGAGCAGGGCAGGAGATGCCGATTTCCAGAGCTGCCCCATGGCAGGATTGGGGGCATTTAGGAGGATGCTGTGAACCACGTTTTTGCCATCCCTAGTGCTGGTCTGAGTCACAGCAAGGAGGAGAGGACTTCAGGGAATTGAACGCAAACACTAGGTCTGCCCTATTTGTCATATTTGTCTTCTTTCGCTCTCCCAGACACTCAACCCCGCTTTCCTGCCCATCCCCATTACAGTCCCGCTTGGGCTTCTTCCCTAAACCATTTCTCTGGTCACTCACTCTCCTTTCCTATCCCAGGGTCTTTTTTTTGCATCTCCAGTCCTGTAATTCTCTATTTCTCCTTTCAGGATTCTCCCATTGGTTTGAATTTATTTTCCCCATCCCCCTTGCAGACCCGTGCACTTTTGCTACCCCATATGCCCCTTTCCCCAGTGCTTGGGCTTGCCACACCGCCCTGCGCACTCTTTGCCCCGAGGAGGGGGGCAGAAACGTTCACCCCCCTGCGCTCTAGATAGAAAGGATACATCTGAGAATCTCTTCAGAGACACCACCGGTCCCTCTCCTTATGGAAACGCCTAACACTCAAGCCCTCGGCAAGAGGAGGAGCACAAGAGCATTGTGCCTCTGAGGATGTGGGGAGCTAAGTCAGCATCCACAGCCCCTTCGTCTGTTTTTAAGCGACCACAGCCCACCCGTGCTGCTGTCGCTGGGGCAGCCGGCTACCAAATTCCCGTCGCTGTCCTCTGTAACACCTCCATCTGTCGGCAAAAATCAGGAGCATCCCAGCTGCACTGCCGGGTGCAGAGAGATGGTTCTGACATTTCCAGTGCGTGTAGGTTGCTGGTTCTGCCGTGGCTATGGCAACGCGCTGCCGCCGCGATAAATCCCCCGGTCCTCTCCAAGCAGCAGTGGGGAGCTTCACAACAAAAGGCTGTTTAAGGGGCTCAGACCCACAGCCGGGAGTGGAAGGGAACAGCTTCTCCACGGCGGTTAATGACCCTGCTGGGACAAAGCGCTAATATTTACGGGTGACTGTCCTAGAGCGGCAGGAGCCCAGGGAAAGGGGGACGGGACAAGTGTGCACGGGTGAGCGGCGGGTGATTAATGAGCAGAAAGTGGCTGCGAGGGAAAGCAGACAAGAGCGTCTTGTTGCTAGAAATGAAAGCATCCCTCCACAGACTGAGCGGGCTGCTCCCGGGCAGCGAGCCTCCTGGGAGGCTCATGAGATGCTTCCCACCTCACACCTCAAGGGTTAAGTCACTTTTGTTGAAGCCCTCCCAGAAGAAATATCCTAACTCTGAACAGAAATAAAATCACTGCCTGAGGCAGACATCTGGCATGGAAAATTTTTAGCCTGAAGCTGAAGTTTGGCAACACGGGAAGCAATAGGAAAGTAGGATCCTTTAATAGGAGGTGTTAAGCAACCTGGAATATAAACACAAATTCCCAAATTGCTCTTCTGCAGGGGAGCACAAGGGAGCTGTTAGGAGGCGATGAATTGGCTACAGTTAATAAGATGCAATTATTTCTCCTGAAAATGTTTGCAAGGAAAGATGGTTCCCAGCAAGTCATGTTGCGGGTTCCCATCACACAGCAGTTAATTGAAAACATAAGGTTTGTGCTCACCTGCGTGCTCCCAGCATGGTGAGCAGCATTTCCCGGCTTGGGCAGCTTAGCAAGTTGTTCCTTCCTAGAGGACAATTCCTTTCCACTAGCCAGCAGCAACTGGAACATCTCGGCCACTGAGCACTTACCCTTTGGGCAACCTTGGCCATGGCATCACATGCCCAGTGGCCACTAAATGCCTGGAAAGAAAAGCAGCAGCAGTGTCCCCAAGGGCCAGCACAAGCCCATTGAAACTGGGAGCTTTCCTTAAAGCATAACATTTAATTCAAACAATTTTAACAGTTTGTCATTCTTAAAGAGCATATGCTGTGATAAACTTTCCTCCTTCATTTCTTCCTTCCTTCAGGCCAAGTCCCAACTGAAAGCAGAGTTGTACTCTTTGAGGGTTGGTTTGTTTGCTTGTTTTATACTGTGACTTATTGATCAAGTGATCAGATACAGATCATTTGGGTTTTAGCACATACCATTGCCTTTCCTATGCATGAGTAAACAAAAGGAAAAAATATTTATATGTAGATTCTACCTCATTTTAGATCTTAATTCTTAATGGCAGATCCTGCACGTTATCTGGGCACACTATATTATCTTACACAGCAGTGTATCTGAGTATCTTTTTGTATTCTTCATAGTGTGCTTACCAGAGATTTGCTGTTTTTATAGTAGTGATGTCTGCAGTTCTGTCCCACTCTTCAGATGAATAGATTGTCCAGAATACAACAGAGGTGAACAGCTTGGGATTTGGGGACTTGCCAGTGAAAGAAATTGTTGACTTCTCCTCAAGGATATATATATAACACGTCCTTTAAAAAGAAAAAAAAAAGTCTAATGCCCCAATTTCTTGCTTCACCTGCAGGAAGAACGCGGTGGAGGTGGAACTGGCCAAGTGCAAGATTGACATGATGTCCCTCAACAGCCAGCTGCTGGACGCCATCCAGCAGAAGGTGAACCTCTCGCAGCAGCTGGAGGCCTGGCAGGTGAGCAGCCCCCAGTGCTGCTGTGGCAGGTCCTGTGGTGGCAGGACAGGGTCTGGGTGGCACACGGCCCAGGAGGCACCTTTGGGTGACTTCTCCCCGCTCCCTGGGGGTTTGCTGCGTTCTCAGCCCGAGCGTCCATAGACAGGAGCATGGGATTTTGGCTCTGCAGGAGCCAGTGATGCGGTGGTGCTCAGGGGGGTGAAACACAGCCCTCCTCTGCTCAAAGCCTTTCAGCTGTGGGCTGCTAATGAATTACATGGGAATACCCGTTGACAATGGAGAAACAAACTCTGTCATGGCTGCGGGCGCCATGGGTAACATACACTTTGCAGAGTAACCGGCTGTGGCCCGGGGAGGGAAAGTGCCCGTGCAGGAGGTGTCCCTGGGCAGGGGCAGCCTTGGGGACCTGTGGGCACAGCGCGTCCTTGCATCTCTGTAACAGAGCAGAAAGGTGGGAGGCAGAGAGGTTGTGGTGATTGTGTCATGGTATAGCTGCACTGTTTTCATCCACTCAGACGATCCAGCAAGATGGAGAAGCTAAAATTCCAGCTCTCCACCCAGGTAAAAAAAAAAAAAGCCAAACTCACGGCAGTTCAGCGGCTGCCCTGGAGAAGCTCTGCTTGGGGTCAATGGGGAAAACCCATGTAAAGGCAGAGAGCCCTCGAGAGCAGACAAAGCGGTCTCCTCCCAGAAACTAGCACTAAGGGAGGGCAACTTTGACAGAAAACAAGCAGATACAATTGAAAAAGTCTGGACCAGTTACAGTAATTTGTTGCAGACCATGCAAGACCCCGACTCTACTAACAACCAGCCTGACCGGTAGAACCTCTCCCGTACAACCTCGCTCCTGTTTCAACTCCACTGTGTTTTCGTTTCTCTCTCTCTCTCTCTTTTTTTTTTTTTTTTTTTCTTTTTCTTTTCTTTCTCCTGCTTACAGTTTGCTTCCTCAGGGCTTTTTACTATCTGGCTCCTTTGGTTTCTGATCTAGTGGCCTTTCTCAGTTCCTGTACCAACAGCTTTAGTCGTACACCCCTCCTGCCTTTGAGGTGAGCTCCCTGCACCCTTGCCAAGCACCCGCCATCCCCTCACCTGCTCCATTCACTGCCACGGTCACCTGCATCTGTCTGTCCTCACCATCATCCAGCAAGAGGGGCCAGTGGGGGGTCTCCATCACCCACCAATATTCTGCTCGCACACCCCCCCCCCACCCCAGCATCAGACCAGGGCACAAGGGGCAGCACCCCCTTGTGAGGGGATCACCCCCCCAAGGTGAGGCTTTACCCCCCCAGATCACCACGCGGAAAGCCAGGCTGAGCCGCACATATCATTAATCCTCTATATTCAGCGTATCTAGTATCTGGAAAACTTCTTGAAATACAGGCTGGGATTTTACTTCTCAGCCTCGTTATCTGGGAAGTGACAGTCAGTGCTCTGCATAGGAGCTGTCTGTATCCATCTTGGTATCCAAGTTCAGTTTGGATGGGTGGTAAAAACCAAGACTGACTTACTAGTTCACTGAGCATTTAGTACTGGAATATCCCCAGTTTAGAATTTTAACAACAGGCGTTTCCTTTCTCACTTCACACTATGTCATCTGATTGCAGCAATACAGCAACCCCAATGCTGCTCCCACCAGCATTCCGAGATGAGGGTCAGGCCCACAAGCACTGCAGAAAGTTGCCTCCAACATACTGACCTAAAGTGTTATTATTACACAGTAGCAAAATATTTTCCAAGCACCTAATGTCCCCAGAACAGAAGCTCAACCACAGAGGCACAAAACAAATCAGTTGATTTATGTATTTTGGGGTCTACTTTGCACATCTGAATGTTTCTGATAAAATGGGATGAGATTCTCTGCTTTAGCTGAGCATAAATGGAGGCTTTAATCTGATAAAATTTTGCCCTTGCACACTTCTAGTCTGCATTTTACCAAGGACCATCAATAAGATTACAGTTTTCCGTAAGCACATAATCATACAGGCTATGAAATACGCCACAAGCAAAATCCCGCGCATCCGAGCCTAGCACAGGAGTAGCGTAGGAGTGGATGTGCACCTCACCCCCGTGTCTAATCTGACCCCCCACTGGTATTCATCATTATCCGACTCGGGGCAGGAGGGGTGTTACTGGGAGTAGGGAAGGAATGTGGAGCAAGCTTGACAGTGAAGAGGGCTGCTTCTCTGAAAGGAGAGCTCGGTGCCTTCGGTGCAACAGCGACAGGGGCACCGTTAGGTTAGAAAGCGCTGCAATGCCGGCAGAGAGCTGCAGCCTGCACGGCCACAGCCACCTGCCTCCGAGGTCATCTTGGGCAGCTCCAACCCTTATCTCATGCAGGAGAGCCCAGCTCCAGCTCACAAAGAGGTTACCTGCCTTTTGCACCTCCCTCAGCCTCACCCTTTTTGCAAAGAGCAGAAACTCCTTCCCAGAACGCCCAGAGCACACCGGTACCACGTTATCCAGCTTTATGAAACCACTTTATCAGAGGGGTCTCGTACCGCTGGCGTTTGTCCTCCCTCCGTGTCCCTGGACACTCCCGCACCCCTGCCTGGTGCCGAGGCAGGGACTGCAGCTCTGCCCCAGCCTTGCTGCGTACCATCTACCCCGGTTCCCCACAGCCAGGTGCTGTGCTTTCAGATTCACACATCGGATGGACAGGGACCCGAACGCAGTGCACTAAGTACTGCATACTGTATTTTTTTATATATACAATTTTTTTGTATATATATATATAAAAATCATGCTCATCCCTTGTTATGTGGTTAACCAAGGACATAGATCTGCCATGCTGGAGCCTGGGTGCCTACCTTATTTGCTAGAAGAGGTGCCTTCAAAATCCAAGTGCTTTACATTTCCACATGGCAGCTTCACCTCTGGAAACCTGTTTCACCTTAATGCTGATGTTTACCTTAACCTCTTCAATTCTCCTTCTGCCTTTTCCCTTTCCAGCCCTGCTCTAAAAAGATCCAAAGCTTCCTCTGTCCACGTAGCTCTGCACCCTCCTGCTCCCCCAAGGAAAGTCCCCTACTAAATTCAGGTCCAGGCCATGGCTGTCAATCCTTTTCCCTGCAGAAAGTGCTGCAACAAGGAGATTAGCCATCATTCAAGTTTCCAGCCCAAACTGGATGTTTTTATTTCACATTGAGCTACAGAGTAGCTGGGGCACCTGCTGGGCGATGGCAGCACCTTCCCTTCCGTCTCGGTGCTGCCCTGATGGGCTGCCCTGCATGAGATGCCAAATGAACAGCACTTCCACCACTACAGCCCATCCAGAGTATTCTTCTTCTCACCAGATAGTCCCCGCAGTCCTAATCAGGGCCCAAAACACTGGAGAACAGTTGGTTTCTCCTGTGGGGCTACTTTGTGTACATACATTTTCACTAAATTACAGTTTAAATATGCAATTATAGCCGAAATAATGGATCTGAAGGTTTAAAATTCGTGGAATTGATAGCCAGGTTTTCAAGGAACACATTAGCACATCATTAGCAGCCACAGAACTGACTGATCATTTTGTGTAGAGCAATTTGACTGTGCTGCAAACATGGATGAAACCAGAGCGTTTCTGGTACATCTGGAAAAACCACAGTGCAGTTGTTCATGCCAAGCCGTCAGAGAGCTCCCACCGCTCTGCTGGCTCTAGGGGAAGGAGCAGCTCCAAGGGACAAGCGCAGTTCTCTTTGGTAAGTCTGGTGCAGAACCCACGCCGGGTCTGGTGGGCCCACGCCTGGCCCCAGCCCCTCGGCTCCCAGTGGCACCTTCCCCGAAGCAGCCCCGCTAACAGTGGCTGTGCAGGCAGCTCTGTCACGCCTGCCTGCTCCCCATGGCAAACACACAGACCTGCTCCAGACAGGCATCCTTACTTTTTCTGGCATTTGCTTTCAGCTGCATTTGTTCTTTTTTTTTAATTCACTTCTCCCCCCAAAGGGGACATCTGCGAGCTGCAGGCAGCAGGGAAACATAGTTTAGGGGTGTCACAGAGTCCCAAGCAGGCACGATGCTCCTCTGAGAGACCCCCTGAGTAATTTATCTCTCAGATTTGTGTGATTTACCTTCCTTGCTCGCTAAAAAGCCTCATAGCAGTAAGCAAGGCTGAGCCTGCTGCCAGGTGGGGAGCTAGACCTGTCCCCACTCTTGTCATCCCTCCTCCATCCCATCATAGCACGTTTCACACCCATTTCAGCTGCGCCCCTGCACAAGCTCCCTTTGAGCATCAGCTGCCACTAACCACCCTCTCCTCTCCCTCTGCTGCAGGATGACATGCACAGGGTCATTGACCAGCAGCTGATGGACAAACACCCGAAGGAATGGAGCCAGCTTGCTTATTCCTTCTCCAGTGGCCACGGCACAAAGCGGAGTGCCAGACCCTCCCCCGTGTTCAGGCCGGAGCAGCAGGGGGACGAGCCCGTTGGGGCAGAAGGGAACCGTCTCTTTTCCTTTTTCAAGAAAAATTAAATTGAAAAAGAGAAACCTCTCCAACAATTCCTGCTTCAAGATGGGGAGTGGGGCAGCTGCCCAGCTTGCTGATGGACCCAACTCTGATCCACTAAGAAAAAAAAGAAGGGGGCAAAGGAGTTAACCCTTGAGACTCTGCACTATTTACACTGCACCTGGTCTGAACCAAATGTTTACATGAACTGGAGATTTGCAAATTGACAATGCGATACTAATAGAAAGAAACTTTTCTTATACTTAAGTGAAGTGATAAACTTCAGGGTATATTTTAGGCGCTTTGACACAGTCCAGTTTCTGCTGTGAAGAATAATCTGATTGTCTTAAAAGCATTCCCATGCTGGAGAAGGAAATAAGCAGCCCCAAGACAAAGCAGCGCAGGGGATTGAGAACTGCCGTCACAGCCAGCAGAGAGGGAAGAAGAAGGCTGAAAGCAAGAGAAGAGAGGGGAGTCACTTATACCGCCCTCCGGTCCTGGCAGCTGTGATATCCTTCGTCCATCCCACTGAGACTGGAGTCGCTCTGGCCCTGGCATCGCCGTGTTTTGACAAGTGTAGCTTTCGCCACGGTGGAAGTTGAGCCCTCACTGCAGATCCAGCCTGGGCAGCAGATCTCCCCTGCAGCTCTGCGTAGCTGTTCACCCCTCGCTGGGAATCCAGGCTCCTCATAGATCAGGGCAGTTTTAAGATTGCTGATGTTACTGACTTCTCGAGCTCCCTCCTGTTAGAGAGATAAGAGTTGCAGAGTCTGTAGTTACACAGAATATTAAGGATTTCTCCCCAAGAGACTGACCATCTACAACAGATTACAAACTGGGTAAGTGTTGTGGATGCCCAGTCCTGGGGCACCTACCGTCCCTCCAATGGCCAAAGGTCATGGTGGAGCTTCAGCGAGTCACACACCTTTCCCCAAAGCCATTTATCCCCCCCAAACAGAGTAAGAAACCTGGCATTTTAACTGCTTAGGCCCCCAAAAAGCCTAACTAGTAATTCAGTGAAAGCCTACCCATAATGATGTCAGTAGGTCTTTGATGCTGGGTTGGCAGACTTGGTCCTCAGAAAGCACGCAGGCATCTACCTTCGCTAAAGCAAAAGGCGATTAGCGTGTCTACAAAGCTCTGGAAATTCTGCAGCTTACCCTGCCCCACGCAGGAACATTAGCTATGGCCTGACAAAAACGATGAGTATTTGTCCCTGCCTGTGGATCATTTACAACTCAGCCCTTCGGCGAGCAGGTAGCTGAAGATGACTGAAGATGACCAGAGCCTGCTTTGCTGTAAGCATGACCTGAATGAGAAGGACCGTAGCTTACGTGGTGTGTGCACACGGCGGTGCTGGAAATCCTGCAATACTGAAGTAGGGACCTTCCCTACGCACTGGATGGGCGCCTTACAGCTCTTCTCTTTCACACGGTCTACCATCACAAACCAGCGAGGAACACCAGCCTATGTTCAGAGATGTCCTGCTGCTGTCATGTGATTTTCACACATTCTCCCAGCTCATGATACCCACAGGTCCTAGTTTGTTTCCCTGTTGCTTTAAAGAGGCTACCACCTACACTGTCCCACAGGAGACGGGGCTAGGTACACGTTCAGCTCTGCCCTGCTCAGCAACCTAGGTGCTAAAACACCATCCTACGGGGAGCTGCTAACTCTGCTCCCTATTTACAGTAACAAGCTTTCCGCTAGATTTAGGTATCAAACACCTTCTTCTAAGAAGCAGGTAAGAGGTTGGTGGCTTGTTTTTTTTTTTTATTATTATTCAACTTATCTATGGGATAGGACATCCATAATACCTCAGTACAAATATCCTTTCTGCCTACAAAGATTTGAGCATTCCCATTAGTTTCTTGTTAGCATGAAACTACCACACTGGTATGAAATCATCTTGCACTAAGGCAGCTCTATGTTGCAAGGAGCAGAGTACTCTTTGGGATTGAAAACGATGGTAAAAAACTGAGTGGTAAAACCCATTTACTTGAAAGCAATGAAACCTGGATTGCAGATCCTGCTCCAGAAGCACTTGGGTAAATCACCACCAATACAGCTCGATGCTTGCAGGGGAAGGAGCCTGGAGTCTCACAGGCAGGGAAGGAAACCAAACCTTGGCCTCCCCTTTCTAGGCAATGCTCAGCTTTGCTGATCTTGCTTGTACCCACAGGTGAGGGAAAGGGAGTTAGCGCAGTGCCCAGCGTGCTCAGGATGGCAAGTCCCATCCTCCCGTCTCGCCTACGCTGTGACTCTCAGCAGGGCAGAGCCATGAGGCACCCGCGCAGCATCTCCTGCTGTCAGGACTCGGTTGCGCCCACGTGCGTTAACACAAACTTTGGTACCTGCGAAAGCAGGCGTGGGTTCATGGACGCCAGCGATACCTGCAAACGGTGGTCACACACGCTCTCTGGAAACGATGGTCCGCTTACTGTGGGAGAGCCATGGGAACGTCTTGGTCCTCACGAACCTTTTTCTGCTGTCAGTTGGCACTTCCCAGGCCCCAGCAGCTCCCTTCAAGCCACATGCCCAGCAGCTGTGTGGGCCTCTGCCCCCGTAAGGACGTATGTATGTATGTATGTATGTATGCAATCCTAAGGCAAGGGCCTTAAGTTATCCAATGAAGATGCAGTAATGAGGTGAAGAAAGGTGCCTTCTGCTACATGTTTGCTGAGAGGGAAGTGTCTCAGTTGCAGGGGTAGGCAATTGAAATGCACAGCACATCTCTTCATTTAAGGAGGAACCTACCTTAATCCCATTGCAATTTTATTTATTCAATAGCAGTGATGGAAGAGATTGCAAGAGGACAGTCAGCATGTTCTAAGGTGCCAGTTGGGTACGGTTTCTTAAAACGAGCCCCTTAACCCTAAAGACTTAGTTGCACTACTAAACCCAGAAATACAAGAGAATTGGGTTTAATGAACTGGACAACACACCAAAGGAGACCTCCTTGTGCTGAGCTGCTACTCAACAGGAACAGAAACTGCCTTAACATAGCAGCTAGGTTTTGTTGTTTTGTCTTCAAAAACCTCATCAATGCCGTCCTTCACAGTCTCTCGTTCGTCACGTTGCGTTTTAACAAGGTCCAGACTCTTTCACGTTGAGCTGTCATTAAAATACTCATCTCCATCCTGCCACGGCCAGGAGCCTGCAGTCATCCTCGCGGTGTCGGGTTAGAAGACCCTCCACTTGTGATACTTGATACTCCTAGGACACACATATGAAGGAGTGAAGGAAACACCGGCTCCAGTGAATGAAGTGGAGGAAGCACATTAATCCAGCAGGCACTCAGGATCCCAAAGCAGATTTAAGGAGTGGGATCAGCAGCTCTAAACACACCACTCACCCTTGCTTTTGAGAGAACGGTAAATAAAACAGCAGTGCTGCACCGTCATCGTTCAGATATTGCACAGAGCAGAGATGCCTGCTGAGATTAAGGTTACCGAGAACTTTCCCACGGCTAAGTAGCAGGTGTCTGTTTGGGCCAATGTTTGTCACGCTAGCCTAAGGGAAAGGGGAGCAATCTCCCTTTAGTAAACTCTGCAAGGGAAGGAACTGTAAACAAGAAACAAGCACGTGTAAATGAAGGGCAAGTCACTAGCACTTTATCTTAAGACAAACTTAGATCAGCAACTTGCCCTCGAGGTGAACAATGGATCAATTAAAGACAACAGAATGATTTTGCACAGAGAAGCAAGAAGTGAGGTTGGAGGCAGTGCTGCATGCGCTTGTCCTACTTAGGGTGGTAAATTCCAGATATGCCTCTGCATCAGGCAAACTCTCTACTCCCCACTCAGCTATAAAAAGCAAGATTGTTTTAACCAAAAAGCCAAGAAAGGAAGCGTCTGGGTGCTGCAGCAAGGATTCCCTTAGACTGAGAGGGGAAAAGCACACAGCAGGGACAAGCAGAAAGAATGTATCTATAGATATGTACATATACCACAGTGCTGTAATTTTTGTATGTAGCAGTAATGTAAATAAATGTATGGTTTTTATAAGATACATATTATAAAAATCTATAAAGGCATATTTTTAGTAAAAACAATGCTCTACTTCTTTTGTAAATAGTTCTCTTCAGAATAAACCAGATCATTTATACGATACCGTCTCAGCTCTCAAGTCACTGCTTATCTGGCCAAGCTGCTGAAGCAGCTCACTTTTTAAACTGTCATCTTAACACCCAACAGCATCTTTAGCACTTCATCATCCCACGAAATTCAGCCACATACAAGCACTTGCACGTGTTCAGAAGAGAACGGTCCTGAAGAAAGAACATTTGAAGCATTTACATCTCCTGCCACACAGGAAAACAGAAAGGTGAGCCAGTAAATCTTCACCTTCCAGCCATTTGTGTCATTTACTGGCCTTTATATGGAGGGACATTCAAACTTCGATGAGTTTAGACCCAAGACACAGATGGACAATGGAAGACCTCCAGCTTGCGCCCGTTCAGGTCATCTACACGTCCTCAGGATTCCACCCTGCACAGGCACACCAGAGCAGCGCAGACAGAAGAAAAGGCACGTCCCCACAGTGGGTTTTCATCGGGCTTCTCCAGAAGCGAGGACTTGCCTTCAACACCCTGCTCGCGCTCCGGGGCAGGCAGGGGTAAGTGAATGCAACAAGCACAGCGACGGCTGCGCAGCTCCCATAAACACACGCTCGTTTCCTGGGAAAGCAAGGAGAGACTCCAGATGCTTTTTAATCAACTCGGGCTCTGACCCCTGCTGCCCTTGAGGAGAAGCTTTCAAAGCTCCCTCAACACTTTTTGTTGAGCAGAAAGACAAAAGATCACAGTAAAATCACAAGCATCTCACTTTCACGCAGAAATAAGGTTACCAGTTCCAGCTTACTCTTCCATTCACATTTAGAACTAGAAAAGCAACTAAACACTTGAAAGCCTTAACTGCGGTTTTGTCAATACCCTTTCCCAGGAAAAAAAACCCTCTACGTACAGCAGAAGAGCTCACCCCTGGCTTGCCACCCTCCACCTCCAGATGCTGGACAGCAGAGGAAACAGAGCCTCAAAAAAAGATTTGGCAGCTTGTAACCTTTATTTTTAGTTTTTTAAAATTATTTAAAAAGCATAATTAGAAACTTTCATTACAGAAATAATCCTAGCAAACCAGTTAGACATTCCATTGCTCAACATTTAGGAAACTTCACATCAGCACCACTAGAGACACAGTCCCTACCCCTTCCAATTGAATAGTCAGTGGCAAGAGCAGAGCGGTAACTGCTCCTCTACAGCCAGCTCTAGGAAAAAAAAAAAAATAATAAAAAAATCCCACTTTAAGTCAGGAAGTTGGACACCTGGATTGGCAGGGTTCAAACTGTGGCCACAAAGACCTGGACTCAAAGAGGACCAATCTTTCCATATAAGAGAACACTCCAGGCTTGGGTGCACCATTTCCTCATTTTATTGCATCATTTCCAGTAAATTCAGACATCTTTTTTTTACTTCTGCCTGTATGAAGTTACTCCCTCCTAGATCTGCACGCACGCTACCAACAAGCGTCCCAAAGTAACGCAGCTGGACCCCTCAATCTGAAAGTGGTAACGGTGACAGGAGAGCCTCATTTCAACAGGAAGGCTTTGGGACTGACCCCGCGCCCTCCTCGGGCACACAGCACGCTCGACATCAGAAAGCAGGCAGGATGGACTGGTGTAACCTAAGCCGCCACTTTCCAGAGCTGCTCAAGCCTTACAATTATCAGAGCTCACACTAGCAATACCATCCCAGCTCATTCTCATTCTTGGGCTACCAATGCAAGATATGTGAAGAAAAGAGACGGGTGAAGGCAGCTGGATACACACTCCCAGCACCTGAACTGATTAAAACAAAATGTGTTACACATTCATAGTTTGCACTTTTTAAAAAGTCTTTAACGTGATTGACTGTGATGTGATTGTATGATTAGGGCTCTTACCACAACCCGTAAAATCTAAAAAAATGCAGGCAAAATAAGTGATTAAAATTTAGCCTCTCCTGGGGGAGGGGGAGGAAGGGAAAGAAGTGGGCTGACTCAAGCTCATGGACATCGGTGAATCTCATCCTGCCAAACTAAGGCCAGTGATTCCCTAGGGCCACTTACCGACAAACTGAGTACATCCACCTTCAAGGTCTTAAAGGAAGTCATATCCTCCGTGCCTTTCACCCATTTTAAGGAAAAATTCTTTTTTTCATTATTATTATTTAGACAATTATTCAGGTGCTGAGCATGTACTTTCAGCCCAGACATTTGATATTTTAGTTACACACACATACACTCTCCACCTTTATCTACACCTATTCAGGCTGAAGAACTGAGCCCTTGTTTCCCCAGAAAGGCCAACAAGGGCCAGGCAAACGTTGCTGAGCATAGCGAGACCAGTTTGTCTCCAAGGGTGATCCTCCACCACCACGGAACCCAAGCAAGCAAGCTTTCCATTTCTTTACGTTAAACAGCAGTCCTCCTTTCTAACAGAAGAATCCTGGGAACGATCCTGCAGCAGCTTCCATATTCAGACAGCAATCCAGAACAGCTCGATTTATTTTCATGCCTTTTCTCTCTCAAAACCAAAAGCTTTGCCACCAAAATTCACATTCAAGTTCAGATTGCCTATTTGTGGACAGGGCAACGAGGAGAAGTTTGTGGGTTTTGGCAGAATCACGTGGTTTTTTTCTTGTTCTCCAAAGAAATGGACCCTCACTTAGGACCCTGGCAGAACCAGAAGCAGAGGTCAAAGGAGTTAAACTTTGCTCTTTTTTTTTTTTAAAAAAAAAAAAAAAAAAAAAGGTTTTATCCAAATAAATCCCACAAATCCCACTTCTGCAGGTCAGTTTGTTTTTCAGTATCTTGATACAAACTAAAGGAGAGCACAGGTACAGCTGGGCTGCAGCACAAGGAGGTGATACCCAAGGACCCAGCCACCAATCTGGATCATGGCAAACCGAAATTCAAGGCCCCAGCAGCAGCACCAGCTGCCAGCCCGGGGGCTGGTGAAGTGAAACCCCAGGCCCCAGCAGCAACACCTGCAATCCTGGTACCTAGAAAAACAAAGCCGGAGCCCCAGTAAAAGCCTGGAACTCCAGGTGAAGCCATAGGCCCCAGGGGCACCAGTTGCCAGCCTGGAGCCCAACAGAAATGAAGCCGGAGGCCCCAGGAAGCAGTTGCTGCCAGCCTGGGGCCAACGTGAATTAAGAACTTTGTACTATTTCTTTAAAAAGATGAACTCTGCAGTCCTTGATTGGTTGACATTAAGTAGGCATAAGCCAAAGCGACAACGGGGAGGCGAGGCTGGTTAAAGCAATATACATTATATACAAACTCTTGGGTTAATTAGTCCACTTGGTAGGCAACGTCCTTCTTGTCTACAAGGCGCACTGGAATGAGCAGGGGAGGAGAGGGGGGCAAGATTCCATCCGATACCTTCTTGGCACTGAAGTGGTAAGGTGCCAGCGCCTCTCGATAGAAAACATGGAGAAAAAAATAATCTTTAAATAACGGCACAAAACTGAGAAAGTCCTCCCAAAGCCTGCCCCAGTGGAATTGCCCGAGTCTAGCTGGAGGGGCTGATCTGTCTGAGAGCAGAGTCTCTGCAGCAGGGAAAGGGCATTAGCAGCACCGCTTCTTCCTTTTACTGTTCTTCGTTAGCTTCACCACATCATTCTGTTGCTGCTGTTGCTGCTTTGCTAAGTTTTCTTTCTTTGCTCGCAGGACTAGCTCTGTAATGCAATTAAACATCTGCAAGAGAAACAAGCACGTTCAGACCACCCAGGAACTCAGGCTAGTTTCTGTGGGATGCTGCTCTTTTGAAGCAACTCCACTTTTCCAGGTATTCCAATAATGGTTCAGAAATCCTCCCCAACCCGCTACGGGCCAAGTGGAAACCCAGCACCCTCCCGACCCAGTCCCAAGCTAAATCAGTAACACCTCTATCCCCTTTCCCAACCCAGAAAATGAAAACAGGTCAGTTTTCGGCAGCTGAGGTCAGGAGTGAAGACTGAGCAGCCCTACCTCCTGGAAGCATTCTCCCTAGTGACAAGTCCTTCCTGAGACCACGCCTAATACGTTAGCACTGTAAAGCTAGTGAAAATGCAATGTCAGCTCCTCCATTTCGCTTCCCCAGCTCTTCCAAACACAGCTGGGGGGCTCTTTTTGACATTTTACCTACTCACTTGCAACTTGCACAAAGCATTTCATCCTCCTCCTTCAATGGGAAGAATGTCATTGTTATTTTTTCCCAAACCATTATCCCCAAATCGCTTTATCTATACCCTTCTGTGTACTATATTACCTCTTCCACATTAATATTTTCTTTGGCGCTGGTCTCAAACAATTGGATCTCCATCTGCCCAGCAAATTTATAGGCATCTTCTGTTTCTACCACTTTTCGCTCTGGGTCATCGTTCTTATTCCCCACTAAAAAAGGAAAGGAAAAAAAAAGTCAGTTTGGTACTTCAGCAGGTCAGCCCACTAAATAAGATGCTGCAACTCTCTGATGAGAAACTTACCTAGTATCCGGCAGACATCATCACAATTTTGATTAATTTCATGCAACCACCGTTTTACATTCACAAAAGATTCTGCACTCGTTACATCATAGACCACAATGACCCCATGTGTTCCTCTGTAATACCTATGGAGCAGGAAAAGACAATAAATGTTAACTCAAGCTATGTGTCACCTTCTCAGCCCTTTCTCTTTCACTTGGCTTCTACAAGATTCATAACAAATGCCCAAGTTACGTCAATCAAGAGCCTCCATTTTCTTTCCACTGGGAGTCATTTAATTCTTTTACAACAGCTAGGTCACATGCTACTCCTCTAAACCCACAGGGTTTCCCTGCTCATTTAGTCTATACATGTAGGTCTCAAAGTCCAAGACCGCTGTTTACTTCTTTGTTTGGGTTGCCAAGACCTTCAAAGACGAATGCTGTCTTCCAGCTACGTGAGCAACAGGTAGCAGTGCCCCCAGTATGTCCTCAGAACTGGCTGCAATGTGAACCTCCGCGCTGTAGAAGCCACACCAAGTTTTTGCGGCAATTCTCCTATCTGTGAAAGACCACTTACAGACTAAAACTTCAGCAGATCTCCAAATATACTCAACCCTCAGTCACAGTTCTCTTGAGCTCACAAAAATTTGTCTTGTTGAGCGACTGTGTTCTGATCACACCTTCCTACTCAACAGATCAACTCCATATGTGCATTCAGTGGTGCTCTGCTACCTTTAGCCATTAAAAATAAGCTTCATTTCAGTTTATTCCCATTAGTTTTGGGCAACCAGCACCTTTAAAAGATGATGAGCAATTCTGATATGCAAGAAAAATACCTGAATTCAAGTTCCAACATTATCACCCGCATGAACCTACTAAAGGCAGGCAGTATGGCACCGTAAGAATGCTGTATTAAAAAAGCAAGCTCCACCTTCTCAGTTTTCAGCCACATTCACAAGGCTATCAGGTATTTTCCCTACTGCAAATTAGGCAGCTTTGACCAAAAAAAAAAATTAAAAATTGAAACAGTTGACAGTGAGGTCTTCACCCACATCCAGTTTTTTAGTGTAGCTTTACTCTTTCCCTTTCATTTCCTCCTCTTTCTTATGATCAACATTAAGGTTTTTTAATAAAACAAATTCAAGAATCCAGCATACCAAAATGAAGGATTTCCCCTTAAATTGTGACAGCTTTTCTAGATCTTGATCTCTTACCACAAGCAACTCTTGCAGCCCTCTCCCCTTCACTGCCCTTTAAAGGTGTCCACTGTGACCACTCGGGTCCTCTTTGATAATTTATTCCAACCCAGTGAGCACACCTTTGAACTTCAAAGCCATTTCTCTACTCCAAACACGCTGCCTTTCGGAAGGCCTCAAAGCTTCGGCTCCCGTCCGCTGCTGATGCGCTTGAGCACGTCACTCTTGCCCACCTTTAGCCTCACCGTTCCTTCTGTAGCAGAAGTCACCTGCCTGTACAAACCATCGCGACCGACTTCCACAGACAGGCGTGTACCACGGGCAGAGTGCACACAGCTCCCCCCACCCCCTTCCTCTCACGATCTCTTTGCAGCGACAGTCCCTGGGTATCAATGCTCCCCTACGATACCACACCCACCCCATGGAAGCAGGAGAGCCTGCTCCTATTGCTCATCTGGGCACTTTCAGAAGACAGTCAAACATTTCTTCCATGCCATGTTTTAGCGGTAATTTATGCTGTACATTCACTTTCCTTGGCAAGAACTAACTCAGGTAAGAATTACTTATTCCCAGCACATAAGAGATCCTGCACTTTCAAATATTCTAGTCCGTTCGAAATAGTTCCCTTAATAACTTTAAATCTTCCTACAGCACTGCATTTGTGCTTTCTTCATTACAAGCTCAACTTTATTTCATAACTTGGATCCTTCAGAAGAAGAAGTATTCCATATCCTGAACCCACACGTTGCAAAAATAATCTGTCCTCTCCTGAGACTGGCATGTACTGCACATTGGTTTTGATGAATCCTGTTGCGTGATAGCATCAGAAAGGGAAAGATCTCCAATCCAATCAACACACTAGACTTCTCCACATCTGAACAATAAACAAATGATCTTCAAACTCTCCCATATCACCTAACAGTCTTTTAATTTAGCAACCCTCTGGCTGACCTACCACTTCCTCCTGAACATTGAGCATTACATTTGCAAAGACACACTCAGCCTTTAAAGAAACGCGGTGGTTCAGCTGCACCTACGCAGTGCTGCTTCATTCTGCTGTGCACGCCATAAAACCATGCCTGGTATCCCAGTCATCCGAACCAGAAGACCCAACGGAGCATCCTGCTGCTCCTACCTTGCCCACGCACCTAGGTTTTCTTCTCAGCAAAGCATATGATGTCGGGGAGTAGAATACCATGCACCCTGCACATATAGATCCCACTCCTGACACGTTGTCAGTACAGTCGTCGTTTACTCCTAGGGATGAGGATTGTGGGCTGGACCATGCAACACAGACCACTATGGCATTCAAAACACTGCAGGAGCTGGGAGCTCCTGCCACAAAACACTAATATTGCCAACCACCTCATCATAAATACCTTCCTTCGTGCAAGACAGCAACCCCTGACTCCTGCTGAGTTCCTATCAGCATACTGCTTCTATTTTTGGAAGGGAAAATTGTCTGGCACATCATTCTAGAAAGGTTGCCAACCCCTCATCTACACTAAAATGTCATTTTCTCCATTGGCTGACATTACTTTTTAGCAGCCCGAGAGATGAGACCATGACTACCTTTTATTCTCTAACTCTTAAGCCACATAATACACATTTTTCTCAAAAAGCTAGTCATGCTGTTTTCTATCATTTGTCAGATATAGTCTTATGTCCTAGATAACGTTTTAGGCTTAACAAGTCCATCAAAGATGCAGGACAGCACTACAAAACAAAATCTTGATTTATCCTACCCCATGCTTCAAATTTCAGAATGATGCAGTGCAGAATTGCTTTTATAACAAGTTGTAGGCTTTGGCGAGCAGAAAACAGATGGGGCTTTTGGCATTCAGGGAGGAGTAGGTGTAGATTTTGTGCTTTTGGCAACCAAGAGGTAGATGAGGCTTTGACACTATGGAAGGAATGCCTTATCTTCTTCCCATCCACATTTTAGGGAAGATTGAGACCACAGAAATGAGAGCAGAAGGGAAATGAAGTTCTCAGTCTCAGCCTCCCATTCAAGGACTGAATGACTGATGCTAGCTGTCCTCTATATGGTAGGTATATGTACTCTACAAACCTCAAAAGCCAGTACTTGCTACCACTCCTAGTGATAAATACATTAATGAAATACGGGGGGGCGGGGGGGGGAAGAAAGAAGTTGTAGAACAGTTATTCATGTTTAGAGTGTCCTTGAAAGTATCCCATTGAGGTGAAAGACAACCAAACCTGACCTGTATACGCCCTTGGATGCTTGGTAGTAGCCAACGATCTTCCACACAGTTGGAAAAGTTACCTAAATCTAAAGGGTTTACATTTAGCTTTGGTGTGGAAAAGGCTTAAGAATGATAACATTTAAGTTGAAATAAACACAGTACCACCTAAGCTGCTTGTTCTACCCATAGAATTATATTTAATGAAGCTTAAAGGCATAAGCCTAGTGCCTTTGAAACACTACCTAGTAATGCTGCAGACCTGATACATAAAACCTTGAGAACTGGTTAACCAAACTCATCGTGTCCTTCAGCCATCCGCATTCCCCCCTCGCATCTCTGAACACTACCTTTCTAAGCAGAAGGGAACATTTTGCCATCCATTGTCATACTCCCTACAAGATACCAGAGAGTTCGCAGATTTCCTCTAGTAAATGCTTCCCAAGACCAGCATCCAGAGTTATAATAATTAGTTTCATGAAGCATGAAGGTAGCTAAGTCAGATTTAGAAGGGACAGAGTATCATTGACTGCATCAGTTCAGTAGGGCACACAGGTTCATTTTTCCAGGGGGAAAAAAAAAAAAAAAAGTAACTGGACACCTTGAAAGACAGGTCATTGGTTAGATCCAACACCTTTGTTAACATTTCACCAGTCTGTAGTACATGTGTTTCCTTGCTTTGCATTCCTCTACAATTCCAACCAATTCCAGAGACTTCTAATAATCTGGTTTTATACTTATCTTTTTTTCAGGTTCCTGGAAGCACATCTACTGTCACAGGTCAGTTGACTACTCTTTCAATCATCGTATCTAGTTTACAAGACAGAGCAATCATATAATCTCAAAAACCTTATCCCTCTCTTGAACGTGCCATTCCACACAAATGCATGGCAGAAAGTCCCTCTGCTATCACTGTACATCCTGAGCTAGCATCTGACAACTATTATTTAAAGCTTAAATCCTAAACCCACAGTCCTGAATCAGGACAAAGTAGTCCCATCTCCAAGAGCAAACCAAGTACAGGAACTGGTTGTTCATGCATCCTCAGTATTCCTGCTAATACAGCTGAGTCCTGGCATGCTACATCTCTGGTGAATTTAAATCAAAGTTTGGAACACATTCCATGCCAACCAAATTCACACAATTTGGCCTCTCCTCCCACCAGCTAGCCCAGTATTTCCACATTTAATAGACAGTAAAACAGCTGCTGTCATAATTTTATACTTCCCAGTATAAAATTCTGATCTAGTTTATTCTTCCTGAGTTTCTGTAGAATACTCCAGATCAACTTGATTTCTGTTCCTTAACAGTTTTATTCTGTTCTTCAGCTTCTGCAGCTGTAGTCAAGTAAAATCAAAAGAGTATATAACCTTTTAATGCTTCCCAATTTTCTACTATTAACTTTCTACCACCTCTACCATTTTGCAATTTTAGGTCTACACAGCAGTACTTCCAACCTATTACTATTATTACCAGATGGGCTCTAATGTCAGGCTTGCTTGCCAGGCTTGGCTCAACATTAGTCTGAACTCGAACTGTAAAGGGACTTCCTTGCCTGCAGTAACACTGAAGGAACACCTTTTTATATTCCTAACCTCAGCCTAAACCTCAATCTAGTCAAAGACTAGACGAAGACTACTACACTCTGTTGACAGTGCACTCGCACTCTACCACAATTTGGTAACCAAGCCCTTTCATAAGTAACCTTTCACGGTAACTTGATTTTTCAGTCGGTTTGGGATAAGCACATCAGTTGCAGTATTACTTTGCCAATTAAAAAAAAAGATAGAGTCATTTCTAAAATCCAGATCTTCTTATCTCCTGCTTTTATAGGTGATCTGTTTAGGTTCACAGCACCACTTGAAAAAATACCAGTGAACACTAGACAGTCACAGCTAGACGACCCATCAGCAAGAGGAGCCCTCACGCCAACGTAACCGGCATTTCCCAAGTTTTTTCCTCCACACTTCAAATGCACCCGGACAGAAGAACTTCTTTACTTAAAGCTGCACAAAATTCCAATCTCTCTTCCCTGATCATGGAAGATTCCATAACTACTTTATCAGAGTTAAGGCAGGAAAACTGGGGCCTTCACTTCCCCAAGAGTAAAATATACCTCACTTTGGTAAAAAACTATGCAAAAGAAAGCAGCAGCAGAGTTCAAACATATCATGGCACAAAAGTCCTCAAACCATTTCAGCTTATCTATTTTAAATGTCAATCAAAGAAAAAACGGACATAAAGCACTACGCAAAGTCCAATCTGCAGCTATTCCCGCTCACAAAAGGAAGCCTCCTTTCCTGGTATTCCCTGTTTAGTGCCGGATACCATGGCTTTCTGAACTAGCTGGCATCAGCCCCACGAACCAACGCTCATTAACGCAGCTCCGAGTCGTGTCAGGGAATCTGAAAACAGGAAGGCCATTTGCTGACTCAGCACTAATTGGGGCACTCTGTGACTAGCCTGTGCACACAGCTGATGGGAGCACTGCACTGCATTGCTGCCTCCCCCTCACCACTTCCTACCCAAAGCTGCCTGCAGCGCTGAAACAAGAAGTGATGTCACACACAGGAACCCTACAAGAGGCAACCGAGTTTTTTCAAGCTAAACACTTAAGAAACAATGGAAGTAATCCAGTAATATCCGTATAGAAGTGCAGAGGAAAGGGGCGGTGCGCACGTTGGGCTCAATTTGGCCATTTCTAGCTGTTTAGACATAACACAGATGCAACCAACCTCATTGTTTTTATGTCTAAGTTAACCAACACATCAGCTGAAAACAACCCTCCTCTCAAATAGGAGCCCTAAGAGAAGTCAGTCGGGAAAGACCAAGTGAAACATCAAGGTCTTTCAAGGATTATTATTTTTGTTAATACTCAAAGGAAACAAAAGTTCCATTTCCAAGCGTATTTTTTCCTCTTCCCCTAGCGCCATGGTGAACAGTCCCATCTTTATTGCCATCAGTTTACAAAGAGATTATATTCTTAGTTCCCACCGCTGCAGCTCTGGGTGTGGTTTCTTCAGGAACAGGAAAAGCTGCGCACACGCTGTTCAAAAGGACAATGAGCATGCAACTGAACTCAAACCAAGGAAAAGGTTAACTTCACGTGGGTGTCTGCTTCAACAGAGCACCACACAAAGAAAGCGGCTAAAATGCATTTGTCCTAAAAGAAAACTAAATAGCGGAAATCCTATTCTTCGATCTCAAAGCTATTCATCAGCTATACGCCACTGACAGAGGGTCTGCGCTCTCTCCTTCTGCAATACATCCAGTCAGAGGATGACCTTCCTGGACAGGCTTCAGAGACAAGTTTTCTGCTATATGCAGAACAGTGAAATAACTCCAGTTCCACCATCTGGAAACTAGCAGCAGAGCAGTAAGACAAGGCTATCATAGAAATGCACAGAAGAGTGAGGAAATCCAAAATCCCAGTTTCAAACCCAGCCACCATATTACCATCGCTACTGGTTCTAGAACAGCTCAGAGAAGTCCCACTGTACAGACCACAAAGCTATCGTTAGCTAATCCGCTGCACTATCAAAACACCCAAACCGTAAGGCCAAACGACAAGATCCACACGCAAAGCTACGTATCTCAAAGCCCAGTAATACTCACGTGGATGTAATAGTCCGGAAGCGCTCTTGTCCAGCTGTGTCCCAGATCTGCAGCTTCACCTTCTCTCCATTGATCTCAACTGTCCGGATTTTAAAATCCACTCCAATTGTGGTAATGTAGCTGCCTGAAGGGAAAGCATTGACAAGTGAGAACCTACGTCTGGTTTATTTCGAATGTCCCAAAGCACCCTTCTGAATGTTACTTGGCAGCAGCTCTCAGACTGAAACTCAGAACAAGGTTCCTCCTCCTTGCTTATTGTTTAAATGCCCTATCAGGTCATGCTGAGCTGCGTATTTTTATCTGCAGCTAATAGCTTTTTTCCTAGCCATAAAGCCACTTGTCCCATGCCACCCTTAAAGTTTAAAACTCAGTGTCACAAAATAAAATTATTCTTCTACCGCACCAGTGGTCAAGAGCAAGCACCCAAAGATCTCAAGAAATGGACAGTAACTATGCAAGTATTTCACTTCTGAAAATTTTGAGACAAAGCTTTGCTTTAAATGCTCATGCAATCACTTATTTTGAATACAGTCTGTTCTAAGAGTTTCCTCCCAATAAATTAGTTATGTCACAAATGTAAGTGGTTTAGCCACAACATTCAATCAATCGAAATCCCAAATGGCCAATGGAAAGCAGAAGCTAAAAAACCTAAACTATTTCTGGAACTGTGTCTGTAATTAAATACTGTGGTACTTCCAGTTACAAGCAAAGATCAGACAGGATGGCTTGTATAGGCTTATACCAAGAGAAGGAAAGTTAGAAACATAATGTATTCCTAGTACAGCTATCAGTGGGTGAAAAGAACAACTCCTTGCCAACCAGTAGCACTGGAGCAGACCTTGACCATCTCACTCATTGAAGTAAACAAACCACTCACCTGAGAACGTATTATCTGCAAAACGCAACAGCAAACTGCTCTTGCCCACACCTATGACAAACAAAGAGAGCAAGATCTTTGAATACAGTCATCTTGGGTGTCAGGTAACATAACAGTATTTTACCCATCCATTGCATTTTTAACTCCAACTAGGATATTTTCTCAGCAGATTTCTTAGTACCATCCACCCTGACTATTATCTCAGTACCCTCCCTGAAGATTTGATCAAGCACACTGCAGTCACTCCAAGACTCGGTACGCTTCTTGTACCAGTACAGGTTTTTTTTTGTCCTCTCCTTCCTCCAGACCTCAGCAAACTCTCAAACAGTAGCTTTTGAACTGTGGTCAGTTCTAAGAGGTCATAAAAGAGTAATAACTAAAAGCAAGTTTACGCTCAGTAAGCTTACAATTGCTAAGGAAAGATCCAAAAGCGAGCCTGTCCTGCTAATTAACAAGTACTCAGAACGCTGCTCTGAACTGCTCCATTGAATTCCACTTGCACATCACACTGAACACCGCTGCCTACCTCCCATTCATTATGCCGTGCTGAACAGCCATGGAATTTGGACTACTTTGACAACCAGACTAGGGTTTGGTACTATAAAGCTCATGTTATCATGGCCACAGTTTAACAGAAGCCTAAACCAAACAGAGGAGCTGGGAACCATTGTTGTGTATCGCCATCCAAACAGGCTCGTTCCACATCTAGCAGGAAGGACACATACCTTTCTCAAGTTATACCTTTTGCCAAAATGTTCCATGAAACATTTCTCCAAGTGCTCTGAGTAGCACTTCATCCAGGTTTTTCCTGACGTGATTGTTTGCACCCTGATCACACCCTGTTGCAGGGAAGCATTTTTCACAGTGCTTCAGACAAGAATCGTAAGAAACTCATTCCTGCACACCCAGCCAAGGGAATCTGGGTATCAGAATGCCTCGAAGTTGTTATCTCTGCATAACATCTCTGCTGTTAATGTCCCTTCCTCTCCCTTCCCCCCCCAAAAAGAAGTCTGCTATGGCATGAAGAGGAAATTCAACTTCACCAGGGTGATTATCTATTAAATCTTTTCAGGTAGAGGTTATTTAAACTAATTGTTTTGATGAGGTACAACTTGCAAGTTCTTCTTAATAGAAGATCTATGCAAAGACTACACAGAACTCAGCAGTTCGCAGCTGCTGGTATCTGAAGATAGCTACCAGCACAAAAAAAAAAAAAACAAACCCAAACTCACAACAAAAAATCTGCATGATTCCAGTAAGCCAGATCTTACTTGCAAAGAGTTCAAATCACCAGACATCTGGAGAAGCCATGCTCATTTCTCATCGCGTATTACAAATTAAAAAAAAAAAAAATAAAGAAAGAACGCTGCTACAAAATCCAAAGTTCCAGCATGCACACACTGAACACCTCTGAGTTCAGAAAGAGTAGCAGAGCCATTCCTGAACTTTAACAGAGGATGGGCTACTCAGCAAGAGCTAAGCCTCTGCAAAATACCAGTCAGCTAAGGAAGAACAACTTAAAAAAATTTTTTTAAAAGATGTTTCAGCAAGTACTAAGCTTCTTGATCAAGCAGCCTTGGCATCCAGCTGAGTGAAAAGACAGCAGACGCTGGAACCCATGGACTTGTCAGACCACACCACCTTCTTAGAACGTCGGCCAGCCTCCGGCTATGCTGCAGAGCTGCATGGGCTGCACATGACCACTGCTCCATCAGACCGTCCACCCCTGCACAGACACCCTCAGCACTCAGGCAGCTTCTAGAGGAGACACCTCCTGAATGCAGGAAGCTCTACATGCTCCCGATGACAACGATCTCCCTAAACAAACACTGCCTCTGGTCTGCACTGTTCATCTACAGAGAAACCACACTCTCTGTGACCCTCCACTTCCTACACAGAGTTATCTGATGAGCTGAAAAGAGAAGGCTAGCAGGGCCTCTATGCTTGTGAAAGACAGCAAAATGAAGCAAAACAAATAAAGGCCTATTGGCTTCACAAAATCAAAATTAAAAGCAAATTTCTGTGCCATACCAGTTTCTAAACCCCGTATCTTACTGAATGATAAAGTGAATCAAAGAAGAACGAGTGAATTAAAGAAGCACATGCAAAGCATGGATCGCCTGTATTATTTTTAAATATGTGGCACAACTGAGATCACCAGCAGCTTTTCAAAATGACCTGTTCTAAAAACACACAAACCCACTACCTTCTTGACATATTTGCACACAGAGGAAAGCAGATGAGACATAATCATCCTATCCAGTATCAGTCCACTTCCTATTGCGAGGACCAAACATCAGTAAACAAGGCAAGCAAACTGTTCTGTGGAAGCAGGGACAAAGCCTTCCAGCTGGGGTTAGCAAAAACAAAACCAAAAAAAAAAAAATCTATAATCAAACTACACAGTGAGATTTAATTGCAACAGAAAAACAGGCAACTCAACAATTCTCACACTTTTTTCCTCTCACTGGACACACTATAGGTACTCAAGAAGACTCAGCTAAGAAATTTCATTTAATTGTTCAAAATGAGAAGTCTTCCTCAAGAGTTTTCACCATCCTGTTTATCTTGCCTGAACAGTTTTGAAACTCATCAGCAAGCAAGAGTTACTCCTTTACTCAGAAGGCAGCATTTGGTTTTAATAATCCATAGACTCCCAAAAGTGCCAAGGTGTTTAAGCTGTTTTGAAGCTGTCACCCTTTCTCCCTCTTTAGATCCCTTCATGCAGACACAGTTTAGTATAGAACAAAATATTTTTACATACAGCTAAAGCTTCTGGAGGTGACAACTGCCAAGATCGTGCAACATTACACTTGCACCCAAGAGCCATGCCTCACTGCATGCCGGGACCTGCTGCCTTAGGGACCACACCTCTATTAAAAGAAGAGGGTGGATGCCATCTTCTCCAGTTTATGGAAATTAAACTGTAAGCTGTTGGAGTGTTACCAACACCAAACAGGACTCAAAGCAGGAACCTTCCCAGTCCCAATTCTTATGCACCTAGACTAAAGCACCAGGGACAGGCTGAGCTCACACGCTAGCACCTCCAGAAGTTTCTGAAACTGCTGCAGAAGTATTTACAGGTCTGTTTTTCAAAAATATATAACTACCCCATATGCATAACTACTCTAGTTATTTGCATTCTATCTTCTAACTAGAAGCACACAAAACTACCAGCCCTTCAAGGATTTATTAAAAAAAGTGACAAACTCTACAGCTGAGACTTCAGGTTGAAGCACAGAAACAGTCTTCAGGAATAGTTAAGATGATAAAAAGCATTAAAACGTAGTAGTTGCCACTCTGGAATCAATGGTCTCTAGGGCTGAGGAGCAGCCAGCCCTTCCCATCGATGCCTTAAACTGCCTGTCACAGGGGAAAGGAATTCCCTCCTCATCCCGGCAAGAGATTAGCGAGTGCCGTCAGAACACGCGGCTGAAGGCTGAAGCTAGCACGAATGCCGATGCTGTCCTTACTTATACGTGCCTAATCTTCCTTTTCCTAAACCTAGCCAAGCTATTTACCATAATATCCTCTGGTAGCCAGTTCCGCAGGTTCGCCAGATAAAAATTCGGGAAGCCCGAGCAAACGCGCCCTCTCATTCAAAGCGCGGGGGTCCCCCGGCGACCCGCCTGGGCAGAGCCCAGCGCCGCCGCACCGACAGCGCAACGGCGGCGGAGCCCCGCGCCGGGGAACCGGCCGCAATAGCCCTGCGGGTGCCCCGGAAGGGGGCCGCCCTCCCCGCCTCCCCCGTCCGGCCCGGCTCGGCCCGGCCCCACCGCCGCCCTCAGGCCCCTCACAGCCCGGGCGGACGCGAGGGGCGGCCACCCGGCCAGCGGCCTACCCCCGCCCCCGGGCCGCGCCGCCCGCCCTCACCGCTGTCGCCGATGATGAGCAGCTTGAAAAGGTGATCGTAGTCCCTGGCCATGGCCGGGGCGGCGGGAGCGGCCGCGGGCGGCGGAGCGAGCGGGGAGGGGGGAGGGGGCGGCGGCGGCTCCGGGCCGGATCCACTTCCCGAACAAACAGCCGGAACTGACAGCGGTGCCGCCGCGCATGCGCATCGCCGACGAAGGCCGCCAGCTGCGCCGGCACGCCGCCGCGCATGCGCCGAGCCTCTTCCCGCGCGCACGCGTACGCGCGGCAGAACGCGGCGCGACGCGTCTGCGCGGGAAAAGGGCGACGCCCTCCTCCTCGGCCTCCGCGGCGGCCGCTGCGCATGCGCCTGCTCTGAGGTGCGGCTCGGCGCCCGTTGGCCGCGCCTGCGCAGAAGGTGCGGCGGGGTGAGGGGTCGTGCCGCGCCTGGCGGCCATGATAGAGCTGTGAGGGACGGACCGAGGTGAGGCTCCTGCCCGCCCTCCTCCGCCCCGGGGCCCGTGCCCTGGTGCCCCTCCGCCGGTGGCTCGTCCTCCCCCTGTGCTGAGCTGCCGGGCCCGCTCCAGCAGGCAGCGGTGTGTCCCCCTCCGCTCCGGCGGGCGCTCACACGGGGCCTGTGGACATGGCAGGAGGGGAGGCCGCCCCCGGAAAGCACCAAAGGCGCGAGGGAGCCCCAGCGCTCCCAGGCACTGTCAGCTCCTCTCTTGGGAAGGTTCAGGAGCAGACCACAATGGCTAGGAATGAGTTTTGCTGCTTCAACAATACACGTGCACACCAAAGCAGGCAGTCATGCAGCTACAAGAACAGTTCCCATCAGAAACCAATCTGCAGGTGAGAAAGCCCCCAGCAACATGATACGAAATCCCCATGTGTGTCGTGCAGGCCTGGCAATCCAGGCCAGTCCGGAATTAGATTCCTGGGGTTTTTTAATCCAGAGATGTGCCTTTGTATGGCTCAGGAAGAGCCTTGGCCTCACATTGACAGCTGTGCCTGCACCATCCACAGCCCGGACTCACAGAGTTTCAAACAGCTGTCCTGCAGTTTTCTTAACGTACAAACAGCCTGAGTAATTTTGCCATCAGTTGCACAGATGCAAGCCACACTATAACCACTTTTTAGGTGATCTCCACTTTCAGGCGGCGACATGGCACAAGACGAGTGCTGGTTTTCTCTTTGATTATTTTTTCTACAAAAATATTTGTTCTTACTGGTACTTGGAAGTCCTGAGATCAAACAACGCAGTGTTTTGGTGTAGAATATGTAAATTATGTTCTTTTCTAAGTTGTTAAGGCTTTTCAATACATACGTAAAAACACAATAACAAAAGGCAATGTGCTAGGTATTGCATCTGTCTTAAAAGTAATTTCAGTGTAGCGTAGATTGAAACCAAATATTATATTGACATGATCGTTCAATTAATCTAAGTTGATTTTTTTTCATTTTTAACCGTAAGTTTACAATTGATTGACACAAGTACCTCATCAACATGCATTTGTCTTTCAAATGGGGAGAGCTGTGTTAGCACTGAAGAACAGACCCTTACGGTCAAAGGAAGGCTGACACAGAAACCAAGGGCAGTTAACTTCAAAATACCAATCCATAATGCTGTTGATAGTTACAATCTCATTAGTTGTTCTAAAGACACTTAGATGCACCTGCTTTGAGGATCTTATTGGTAGGACTCAAGCACAAGTAAAAGGTTGAAAGCAGTGGACCATCACCACTGCAAACCCTGTCAGTGACACTGTCGGGGTGTTCAAGCACCAGAAGAGTTTGCCCAGGGAGGTGGTGGAGTCCAGCCCGCCCGGGCAGTGCCCTGAGCAGCCTGCTCTACTCAACGGTGCTGTGAGCACAGGGGCTGGACTAGCTGAAATCCAGAAGTGCCCTCCAGCCACAACTGTGCTGTTGCCTGTGAATGTTTCTTAGAGAAGGACAGACAGTTTTTAGCAGTATTGCTTTGTCCATTAACACTGTCTCAAAGGCTACACTCTTTTCTCTGTATTTATGCAATAGGGTTTGGTTAAGAGGAATAAGAATACTTTTTAAGGCAATTGTCTCTAACCAATTCTGATTTCCTGTTTCTTCTGCATGGGATATTGTGGCATGGTTCCACAGTTATATTTGTCCAATTTGTATGCAATTCATCTGGAAACAAACCAGCTCAGTATGGCTAAAATAGCATGTCTGGGTTCAAGGTTTTTTTTTAACACATAAAATTACATCTTCTAAATACTTCTGATCAACGATATGGCTAATGTCAGTGGTTTTAATTATAAATCTTCCTTAACCTTCAAAAAAGTATTCTAGCCTTCAAAGCTCACCCCTGTCAAGCCCACAGATCCTGAAATCCACTTAGATGACCTCCATCTCACATTCACCCTGCAATTCCGGCATTTAAAACACCACAGCCTATAGCTCATTCTGCGTTAGCCTCAAACATATGATGTGGTGACCTGAGGAGCAGGAGAAAGGCTGGAGTGTTACCAGACATGAGCGTGTGTTGTTTAACAGAATTATGCTCACAGAAGCCCTGCTAGAAAAGGGTTTGCAGCTAGCCCAAACCTAGCCCAGTGCTAAAGCGACCCCCACCACAGCCAACCCACCCCAGTAAAGCACTTGGGCAGCCCATCGTATAACCCAGCACGTGCCCCAAGCATCAGGGTGACTGAGGATGCCACACAGCTGCAGGGAGATCCCTTGAATCCAGCATACAAACCACCAGCTCAAACCAAAATGACTCCTATTACCTTTATTTTTAAGCTTATGAAACCTCATCATGTGGAAGGTGTGAGACGGCGTGACGTAGCCTAATAAAACCGACAGTGCAAACTGTGACTTATCTAAAAAAAAAAAATCAAAATATTTGAATATTTTATGCTTGCACATTTGTCTCTTTTCCATTGAAATTTTTAGCACCTTGTAAGTTTAAACATCTCATAAATTATTTTTTGATCTTCTTGAAATACACGCAGTTCAGCTGTCACTCAGAGACAGCTGCTTGACAGTTCAAAGATGTTATTACAGTCAGTAGTAGGGAAAAAATTATCTTTTACTGACAACTGGTATTTTTAAGACATTTGAAATGAGAAAAAAATTAATTCTTTAGTCTCCAGGTTGGCACAATCAATTTATCAGATCTCATGTTGTGGCAAAAATTACGGGTATTTTATCTCTGCTGTATTATATTGAAGTGTATAAATAGTTCAGTGAAAAGTAGCTATCAAAATCCAAATTCAGTGTTTTGCTGTAATTGAAAAATCAGCATATTCTCAACAAGTGTAAGTGAGCTCCTACCTTTTACTCCGCCCTCTCATGAACAACTAAACTGAGGTCAGAAATTCAGCTGCTGTTTGGAAAGATGAATGAGTTTTTCCACTTCAGGTGAAAATACAAATCATCAAAATATCCTTAATAACAAAAGATCTTACTGGCTAAAATTAACAAGTTAATAAAAAAGGCTTCTATTTGACTGTAATTTTCTTTCACGTGTTTATGTGGAGGATCAGTTAGAAGCCAAGATAAAGCAGGTAAGCCAGGGTGCCCATGATCAAGAGCTCAGACAGCCATTCTTCAGAGAAACTTGCCATTTTTTTCTTCCTTCCTGTCTGCAATGATGGAGTGATTCCAATGCAACCACTGAGCATTTTGCCACCTATTTAGTAGCTTTTGAACGGCATAAAATTTTGTACATGTTCCAGCTCACAAGTTAAACCATTGGATGGTTCAACTGCTGTTCCTCTGTTATGCCCAAACACAGGTAATTCATTATAAGTGAAACTAACACCAGTGCCCTGAGACTGCCAAATCCCTAAGAGCATTTAGTTGCATTTTCACTCTTAGATTACTACCAATTGAGTGCAAAATACATAGTTTAAAGTTGGTTTAGGATTTGCAAGTATTTTAGAAGGCAAAATTGGAATTAAAAACCACCTTCAGAATGCAGATAAATTATGAAATAAGTAGAATTTCAGTAAGACCAACTGGAAAGTACTGCAGTTTTGTAGAAACAGCCAACTGCATAAATACAAGATTGGAAATAAATAGTCAAAGAGCAATTTTGTAGCTTGGCTTCACAGCTGATCACAAACTAAACACGCCAACAACACTGTGCTGTTGCAAAAAAAAGAACCCCCAGACGGTGTACTGGGATAGACACCAGTATGTTATGTGGGGCTTGCAAAGTCACCTTCTCCCACAGTGGAGACCACGAGGCAAATACGAATGAGAATGGAGCAACTAGGGAGGGCAGCAGTATAAGTTGAGAAAACATGAAAATCTATGCAAAAAGAGTTAGAAAATCTGAACTTGTTTCACCCAGGGGTGAGAACACTAAAGTGACGATGCAGTTGCTGCAGAAATGATCTGTTTTCGGTGGCTGTGGGAACAGGACAAGCAGCCCTGGACGCAAGTAGCAGCAAGGGAAGATTATTTAATTTTTTTTTTTTTTAGACATGAGGTAAGCTCTGGTAGTCTGAAAGTTTATGTAATGAAATAGATGGCATAGAGGTGTTATGGAATCTCCGTCATACAAGGCTATAAAAACCAATTACATGGAAACCAGTTAGGAATGGGTCAGTGGGAGCTGAGCCTCTCTCAGGTAAGGGGTAAAAGAGCTGCTTTTCCCAAGTCCCTTCCAACAGCACTCCGCCAACTCCTACAGCAAATCTCTGTTGCCTGGAGCCTACACCACAGGCTTGGGGGCTGACGTACAAAGAACATTTTGACAGGTCCTTGTACTTTTGTCCAGAACGAGGCACAGCACTCCCAAATACTTAGTGGAGATTGCATCTTGCTGGGGGAGACATGAGCGTGGTGAAGATAGAATGTTTCTCTGTTTGCTGCTAATGCCCTAGCAATCCGCACCCTGTTTCTAGCAGAAGGTGTGTTCCCATGCGGTTACATTTCATGCTTTCAAATTTTATGATGGTAGTGTTGTTTCTCCTCCCTTCCTCATGGTTTGGGCCATCCACAGTTACATGTGAGGAAGATTTCCCCCCAACACCACCCACCCATTTGAAACAATGAATCTGAATGCTCTGGCTTCTCAGTGCAACCAGCTGCTGTGTCATTTCATAAAATAGATAGGGCTTACTTAACTATTACTCTACCTAGAATGTAAAGCTTGTATTCTAAAAATTTGTATTCTGCAACAAGATTTTTACAAGTTTAATCAAGTGGCATAAAAGGTATTAGTAAATTAATTTTTTTTTTAAAAAAAAAAAAAAAGAGGTCTATATAGCCAAGTAAAATAAAATACTGCTTTCTTGGAGCAGTACCACTCATTGACCAAAAAAAAAAAAAAATTTGTATAGTGGAAGTGCCAAGTATCTTGTGAAGCCTTTGAAGGCATAAAAACAGAGGACTTTTCACAAGATGAATAACTAAAAAGCTGTCTGTAGTCAAAAATACTTCAGAAATTAATAGGAGCAATTACGTACAAATTTCATTAAATGTCAGCCCTGGCATGATTTTAAACCCTAGCTTGCCTCGGTTTTGCAAAAGGTTTTTATAGATTACCATGCTACCCACGCTGCAAACAGTATGCCCTAGAAAAAGCAGGTCCAAAAAGTAAATCACAGTATAAGTTTGTTGACAAATGAATTTGTAAAAAGCACAGTTTACACCAGAAGGATCAAAGTCAAAGCCTTTATTAAATGTTCCTTCTTTGTTAAACAGACTGCATTTAATCCCCCTTTCGCATTTGTGATTTCTAAGGCTATTTTAAATACTTTGTTTTACAGGGATTTTCAGTCTTCAGAACCGTCACAAGCAGCAAGTTAGCAGTACACAGAAACAATACGCTTTAACTTCCACCAAGTTCTACTCCTGCTTCATAGGGTCCGTGGAAAAGACCAACAATACTCCCAGTACTGCAGTTTTTGCACAGACCCTGGAAAGGAAATAGGTGTCACCAGAGTTTAAGCCTGATGTGCTCTAGCCACATCTCACAATTGGCCACAATTTACCAGTATTGATTAGTATATCTGTTTCTTGTGCATTACCTGTTTCAAAAAGGGGACCAAATTTTCAATTTTCAGCTAATGTGGGTCTAATTAAGGCTATTCTGGTATATTTGATACTAAAATACTCTCTGGGAGTCCTTTTCATGAAATCCCATCAGAATTAACATTTTCAAAAATGAAAACATTTAAAATAGGTGTTTGAGTTGAAATGCTGATGCAGCGGTTGGTTCAGTGTTTTCTTGTCTTCAGGAGCTTTATTATCACGTCAGTATAGTGTCATCTATCTGTTCCTCAGAGTCAGCCTGCCCAGCCAGCTTCTTCAGAGATCGCCGGCAGCTCTCGTTGAGAAGCTCCAAGCTGGCAGCGTCTAGAATCTTGGAAACCGACTGTGGAAGGAAGACAACGCCAATTACCAATGCCTTATGACACACCATTCAAAGTAAGTGCAAAGGGTACAGCCTTACAAGCTGTATGTGCCTCAAATTTTTCAAACATACCAAAATCCTTCATCGGGTTTTATGATTCCAGACATGGGAGCTATCCAAAAGCAGCTAAGCCTTAGAAAAGAGGTCTGGAAATGGATGCACCAAGTAGCTCATCCTGAAATGCTCTCTCTAGCACCACTAACGCTGCAGCAGGATTATCCAAGTGACAAAAGCAATAAACTAGCAGTCCTAGCTACGGTAACTGCAGCACAGTGAGGACTTAAGGCGTTCTGAAAGCAAGGCTACTATGTTAAATGTGGGAGGTATGGGAAATGCCCTGATTTATTAACACTGCACTGTAAGGTTGTGCAGTACCAGTACTGCGTATTTCTTAAGGCTTAGCATGAGAATACTGATGGAGCCTTAAATACCAACAGGAACCACTCCATCTATTTCATAAGAGACTGCCAGCGCACTCCGAGGCTCCAGGCACAACACTTTTAAGCACACGCAGAGCAACGTGGCACAGCCTTCTACCAATGACTGATTTCTGCTGCCCTACCTCAAGCACTTCTTCACCCGCTCTCATCTTCAGCAGATTGACAATAGCTTGGTCGCTGTAGGCTCTTACACTGGTGTTTTTGTCCTTTGTGTTGTCCAGGAGTGCTTTAAGAATTGGTTTAATTGTCTGAGGATCCAGTGAGGGAAGATGGTTTTTATTAGCCCACCATATCATCTTTTCTGCAACTAACTTTATGTCACTGGATGAGTTCTGAAGACACTAGAGGAGACAAAGATGGATGTACCAAGGACAGGTATTTAAAGCGGTAGTTTTATCTTTTTTTTTTTTTCCCAATTTAAATATTTTAAACTATAACAAGAGAAGCAAACAGTTTTCAACTCACAGGTATGTAAGAGACAAATTTGTTACCAACAAGTTTGACTGAACTGTGTAACAGTAAGAAAAGATCAAACGTTGAAAACAAGACACCTTTTCAAAAGAAAACTTCTAAAAATGTGGTTGACAACAGGGTCACACATTTCTCCCAGCCATCTCGGGCAATGACAATGACCACTGAGCGCAGCAAAAGCCGACAGTGTTAGCACCTCTGTAAAACACACTCAATCATCAGCAACAGCCAAGGCAACCTTTGGTTGGAGAATAAGGTGCATTTCAACAGTGGATTTCATTTTACAATAAAAAAAATGAGAGCTTTGTATTTTTGATTTAACCTCAACACATTTAAGACATGAAAGCGAATGTCTGAATGTGAACTGTATTATTAATAATACTGTGATAAAGATATTGTGACAATTGTGATACTCGTAATTTACATTTTAATACAATACTATGATACAAATGTAGGATTTCAACCAAAAAGTCTGCTTTGAAGAATAATGGCCTGCATCTCATCAACTTGCACGTTTGGTAGTTTTTCCCGTAAACTGAAAAGAAATGTAAAACCTGAAAACGTAACACATTCCTATTTAAAATAAAGATGACAGACAAAACAAAAAGCAGCTCTCCTGCTCCAGCACGATCCCTCACTCTGCCTTCCCCTATCTTGTCCAAGATGTGAAAAACCTCCTGAGGTTCCAATGTTCACAACTCAGATCCTGTCTACCATGAGAGATACTTTTAGGGGAGGGCGAGGGGGGCGTCAGGGGAAAAACCTGTTAGCTCAAACAAAGATTCAGCTCCCATGAGAACGGCACCAGGTAGTTATCATAACAAGTCTTACCTTGATAAAGAGGTTGGAAAGTTTTGGAGGCAGGTTCCCTCCTCCTTCCATGTGGTACTTCATCAGGAAGCCCATCCCCCTGATGCCACTAACTGCAATGGGAATCTTCGACATAAAGACAAAAACTGGGTTTAGTTCCGCAGCCTTTATAACTAGGCTCATGGCCTGGTAAGCTTTTGCAGAAGGCTAAACCGATCTTTCAAAAAAAAAAAAAAGATGTAGCACGCAAAGCAGGAAAACATTGAGTTAATGTTATTGAGTAATACAATGAAAAAAATCATACTGCGACTATGAGCCACATGGAATAAAGCGGGAGGCCCCACAGAGCCTCCAGGTTCCCTACACCAAATTACTCATTCAACCCTAGATGTAAAATCTTCCTCCAAAAATGAAATATTTGCACTTCTTGTAAACCTGGCCTGTGAGTGAGAACTTTAACAGGAAAAGAGAAGCATTATTTACTCCCAATTAAAGCTACTCAGCAGTTGAAGATTAGTTATTCTACGTCTCCACAGAGATCAGAACTCAAAGAATCCGAACAGTTGTGCAATTTCACTATAAAAACTGCATCTCGCCAAGGGAGAATCTTCAGATTGCACTTGCGGGTTTCTGTTGGGTTTGGTGGCACAGAGAACCTGCACACCTTTACAAACTACTGCCAACAAGTGCCTGCAGCAGAGCTCACCTGCTCATGAGGCACTTACCCTGTCAGCAGTGGCATTGCTGAGGATCATCTCCTGAACACTGTTGTAGTATTTGGGGGAACACAGCCTGGTAGGAGCAACGTTTACAGCCACCGAGAGCGCCAGGCTTCGTCCGTGTCTCACCATCCAGTCAATGCCAGAGACATCTGCTGCAAATGAAAGAACAGAACAATAGCAAGGCTCCTGCTTCCCATTCCTCTTCATCTAAGAAAGCTTTTGTCAGGTCACTTCCATGAAATGAAATAATAAGTAGCATCCAAAACCATGCCTTGCTTCCTCCACTCCTCCCAAAAAGCCAAACAGTGCTAAAACACAACACCTCTACCAGACAGAAACACCTTCTGGGCAGATACGGAAACCAAACACAAACAAGTGACTCTGTAATGTTCAACCCAGTTGCTGCTGCTGGTGTCAGCCCCATGTGATCAGCCCCACATCACTTAGTGCATGAAGGAGCTTGGCATCAGAATTATGCAAGCTTTGACTCTCTAAGAGAATTATGAAAGTCGTCTGTAATTTGAAACCAGCTACAGATTCTGTTTTTAATCCCACAAAGGAGAGTAATCCCATAGCACTCCCAACCACTATGAGTTCCTATAAAATTAATGGTTTTTTCTAACTTGGAGGCAAATTAGTTAATTCTCCAAAAGCATGTGAAGCCATCAGATGTGGACTGCAATTAGCATAAGCCCATCTAAGGTCACAGTGTCATCAAAAAAGGTGGAATGGCCCTCCCATCCACCCTGAATATCCTGTCACCTCCCACCCTCTCTGCATCAGCACTAGCAATCACTCAGCCATGCTGGCACTTCCATCAACTGATCTGAAAACAAATCCAGAAAGAAAGTATGGGTAACCCCAAATTACAACCACTGTACTCAACTATGTACTAGGGTGCAGAAATGAACAGCCACGAGCAAAGAAAACTACAAGAAAACCTAGAGTAGAGATTTGGGTTTAAGATAAAGAGGAAGAACATAAATAAGTAGTCACAAAGTTTGCCTGAACCAATGGCTACGAAGGTATCTTCCCCTGCTTTCAGAATCAGTTCCAGTCACCGTAAACAGCTTCACCTACCCAGTAAGTGCTGGTGGAGAACAGTACTGAGCTCCTCTTCTGACAGAAACGCACACAGTTCTGCTAAGCAGCCAGCCGAGGCCATGCGGGTGGCATCCTAACGAGGAAAGGAAGGAAAGAGTAACACCGGTTAAGCTCAATGCACATCAGAGATAAGGAGCAAGAAGAGGAAGTGACAGAAGATATAAAAGATGAAATAAAAAGAGAAGGAGGAAATATTAGTCTTATTTCACTCCTACTACCTGGGGATTTCTGTCAGTTCACAAGGTTTCTTGTACATAATGGAAGTTTAAGCCAAATCCACAGTCAAAAAAGCCAGCAGAGACTGAAGAATTACAGACCTTATGTAAATTCTGCTTTGTTAAATCTAAAAGTTATAAAGACGAAAGTGAATGTTTTGAAAGACACGTTCACAAGCGTTAACTTTAGATTCACAGTCTAGAAAGGAAGTGTTACTTCTAGCCATCTCTAGATGAGCTTATCTCTGTGATAAACTCATACTACTTTTAATTTAAAACTTCCAGGCTTTTGTTGTTTTGGCTTGCTTATGCGACCATCCCAACACTACTCCTCTCCACCCTGGCACTTACAACCCAGTGGGAATTTTTCAATTTTTCCATTTCTAGCATATCAACAGTTGCATGTCTACATTGCACGGATTAAGACATAAAGAAGAAATTACTAGATGATTAATTTTAATCTCACAGATGATACTGTTGCTATCTGCCATATAGAGACAACCCTATATTAAACCTAGGAGAACTACTTGCTTGTAGTTCTGCCATTATCTGAAAAATTTATCATACTAAAAGATAAACTCTACCTGAGAGCCTACAAACATATGTATGCACATATAGTGAAAGTATTGCAGGTCTTCTCCAAGATGAAAAGCAAATCCTTGACTTCAGAGCTGCCTCAAACACACAGGTCAAGCCCACATACGCAGTTGCCAAGGAAACATTAACCACAGATTTTCAGAGTTACCAGTCACTGACTAGCTAGGGATCTCTAATTCTTGCACCTGACTCTCAGCTAACATGCTGCAAGGTTCCAATAAGATCGATTTTACAGACCGTGTTCTTTATAGACCACTCCTTTACAAAGCTTTTTTCTACTCTACCATTAGTAATTTCCTCCAGAAGTTATTTTAGAAAATAATTCTGTTAGAAAGTTCAGATTTTAAATTGAAGAATAAGCCTGTCAGCAGCAGGGATCCTTTGCAGCTGGCTGCAGCAGTACCTCATCATGTCCCAGCATCCCTAGAAGCACCGTGCTGATATTCTTCCTGATTGCAGCATCTACTTTTGCACCAGCTCCTCGTGTTACAAACCGCAGAGCTTGCAGCATCGTGTCCCTAGAAGTGATCACAGCGCACAGTCAGACACTGCCTCTCCCCCCACCCGAAAGAAGAAATTGAGCTCTGGATACCTGTAACAGTTTCTTACCCAGCAATTACACTTACAAGCCTTATAGTTTAGGACACCCATATTCTCTCTGCACTGCTGAGAACTCCATGCTAGAGAACATTTGTGTACTTGTGTCTGTTACAACGTAAACATTTTCTGAGTATTCAAACATTAAAAAAATTCTCAAATCAGAAGTTGATTTCTTAGGGATCCCTGCACGTAGGATACAAGAACAGCTGCGTTACTTCAGGTCAGACTGACAGTTGATACAGTCTTGTAGCTGAAAGTGGACTGCAGCGGGTCGCTGGGGGGTGTGCAGGAGAGAGAACTGGGCAGGTACCCAGCAGTGCTTCCCTGGATACACTGTCACAGCTCAGCTCCTTACCCAGGAAGCCCCTATGATCCACTTTCTTTGTTTTACAGCCCTTGATTAACAGTCAACTGCTTTCACTAGTAAGTCAATCTTACTCTCACAATTAAGCCGGGGGGGGGGGGAAGCAATTCTATACAAATAGCTATAATAGTTTTGTTCATTCATCCCAGCCCTTTCTTTCATCCTTAATAAGCAGGAAGGTCTGAGATACCACCTATGCCTTACCTGATGGCAGAGTCATCACTAGAACGAATTCCATTCAGTAGCTCTGTAAAGAGAGGATCCACTTTCACATGGATGACGATAAGTTTACCAAGAGCGTCGGCAGCTTTAAGGCGAACAGCACGGTTTGAGTCTTGTAGAGCTTTGGTGAAGGTTGTTTGCAACTGGGGCAAAAATGGTTTCAGGGCAATCTCAACCTATACCAGAGATGAAAGAAAGGAAAGTGGTGCAGTCAAGTCTGAAACAGTGGCTAGAAATCAAAGCCTGCAGACAGCACGACCTCTTCTATAGCAGTGAGTTATGGCAAATAGAGCTTATTCAGATCTAACACACTACTAAAATGGGAAAAACATCAAACGATACTTATCGCAAAACCTCTAACCTTTTCAAATCTAATCTTTTTTTCTGCATACTGAAATACAAGGGTAACGTTGCTGAAAAATTCTACACTATCATGAACAGCCTTTTGTACACAGAGCACTAAATAAAAGCTCAGCTCAGTTCAAAGATACACAAGAGGATCACCTTTCCACTTAACGACCCTTAAACATGATGGACACAGGAGAGATTAATCACACAGTAGTTTTTAATCACTTGAAAGTGGGATCAGCATTTAGCACTATTTCTAAGCAGCCCAGTGATTCAAGCATTGGGGGCTTTTTTGGTAGGCCAGAAGCTGCTGGAAGAATACAATCCAGTTAGAGTGCCATTCCTAAATACCAACTCCACACATCCGAGCTGTATTTACATGAACAGCAACAGGTATTTCTGAATGTTACCACGGAAAATGTTCACAAACCACAGTCAACTACTTTGAATCTTACCTTAGCTAAAAGAAGGCTTAGTGTTTCTAGCAGAGCCACCTTGACATTCCAGCTGAACCGATCTCCCAAGATCCGAATAAGTGGCCCAGTAATGCTCACCACAGATGGTTTAAGAGCTTCAGCAGAAGTCAGCTTAATAACCAGCCCTAAGGCCTTTGCTGCCTCCTCCTTCTGCTCTGGATTACCAGTTAAAACACCTTCCCGCAGCACCAGGAGTATGGATGTCACTCCCTGTCATGCAAATCAGATAAGAAAGCTTAGAAGCTAAGACGCAAAAAAAAAAACCCATATCTTACTTCTGCTTCTGTTACAACACCAGATGCACAAACTTGGAGAGCTTCTCTCAATTGCCTCTTGACCTTCAGCTGCCTGCTTCCGCATTTACAGAGACACTTTTATTTGGTTTGATTTCATACATCTACGCCTTGCTAAGCCAGTTGCTATGAGAAAAGTGGTGGCAGCTCAGGGAATTTTTAAACCGGAGAAAACTGGCACAGAAGTCCAGCATCACTCCCCCACAAAGAGCAGCCAGCAACCGTGACTTACATGCATAACAGAATTGTCAAAGATGTTGTTACAAGAGGAGTCTTCTGTAAGGTAACTCAAGAGCAGCAGTAACTACGAAAACTCTCTCCAACATACAGGTTTGGAATGCCCAAATAGTCACTGCTTCTAATGGCTGTACAGTCATATCAATCAGTTCCCCCAAAAGGTGGGGTATCGTGGCTGTGACGAATCCACGCTCATTCTGATCCTTTACCTTCTTAGGAATACAGAATCCTGGCACGTGCTCGCCTTTGGCCTCATTCCCTACAATCCGGATATCCTTGTGCAGGTCCTCAATGAGAGCAAGCTGGTTCCCAGCATCTAATTTCTGCAGGAGAGAGGGGTTAAGACAAAGATGAGGCAACATGGCAACCAGCTATTCTTTGTGAATTCTTCTCAGGGGTGTCGAGAGGACACCCGTTTCCTGCCTGTCCGTTCAGGTCCAAAGCTGAAGTCAAGCTGATCTTAGAACTCTCAAATCTTTGCAGCATTGGCAAATGTAAATGTAGTTTACAATCAAAACGGTAGGTTCAATTTAGGCAGTATTTTACCAGCTATCCCCGTTTTCTCCTTGCCAGGCATTACCACTGTAACCTTTTCAAGCTGCCTCTCACCTTGGTGATGGCATTAAGCGCATCCCAGCTTTCATTCAGAACTACAGGGTTGGTATCATTAAACAGCCGTATCAAGCCTGAAACCAAGCTCCTCAGATGACCAGTATAGTCCGCTTTTGTCTTGGAACAGTAGATGTTCAGAATGACAGCTGCTGCTTGTCTCATTCCCAGCTCAGGGCTGCGGGTAGCTTCTAGTAAATCTTCCGTTATAATTCTTTGTCCAGCATCATCTTCCACAGACAGGATTACAGACTGGCAGTTTGCCATCTCCTAAAGAGTCCAAATTAACTTTATGTTAACTCTCAAATAGAACAACGCCAGATTCAGCCCCAGGTTTCCCCATGTTACCCACAGCATTATCTCTTAGAGAAATACAACGTATCCCACTTGCTAATTGTTTCTTATTAAATAGCTGGTCACATCACCATTAAAGGCTTGATTCAGTCCTGGAGCAGTATATAACCAACTTGCAAAATTTAACTAGTGACCAACTGATTGCTGCACAGGTCGCTCGCCAGCTGCAGAAGGGCTAATTTACAAACATTAGAGTAGCTCAGTCTCCCCCATCTTACTCACCCGTCAGAGACTGTGGGCCTTGTCAGATACCACTTTTTTGATTTAGGTAGTTTAATGCTGTGCGTCATAATGCTAATTACAAGCACGTCTGTGGGTACATTAGAGATCTCCAGGCAGACTTGGGGCTAGAAGCTGAGCTAATGGGCATCTACAGCAGACAGACAACAGGACTCTGTCACTAACATTCCTAATTCACTAACTTATGTACATGTCTATCCACGATCACAACTCCAGGATGTTCTCTGGAGTCCAAATACCAGCTGTTTCAGAAAGCAGTACAGGAGGAGTGCTGCATGCAAAATAGGAGATTTCCTCCCTTCAGCCCTTTAATCTCTCAGTCTTCTATACCAAGAATAAATACAAAGTTAACTAGACACTCTGGCAGTTCTCCAAGAATAAGTAAACTGAGAATTGTATCCTGTTGCAGGCCAAAGAGACTTTCATATGGATACAAATAGATTTGGAAAGCATACGTTTTTTGACTCACAATATGCCACCAGGCAAAAAGACTCATCCTGAAGAAGCTAATGGACTGAATTAAAACATGCAATCTGTGAATCTAGAGAACACAGACTCTGTGCTGGGAAGTAAACCCGAAGCTCTATCTTCAGGCAGCCTGTCATAACAAAGAGCTGAGCCGTGATACTTGCCAATTGCTCTTCACTGGTCCCCAGCTTCTCTTTCAGCGCAGACATCATAGCAGGCAGGATGACACTCAAGTGCCGTGTCAGAGCATCCCCTGCCACTGATGAGAGGAAAGCTAGCACACGGGTGTTCACTGGGGGAGCCGTCAGCTAAAAAAAAAACAAAACCAAAAAAAACAAGATAAGCAGAAAGTTTTTTCAGAAGGAATCTCAATTCATCTACAACATGAAAAATCTCTAAGTATAAATGCATCGCAACCCAAATGACAAGGAGCATAAAATCAGAAGAAAATTTCAAACTATGCTCTTCCTTTTGGTGTTAGCGGTCCAAAGAAAACTGGCAGCAAGCAGAGGAAAAAGCACAGTTCTGAAAGTTTAACATTTGTTTCTAATTGTACCTTTGGCACCAAGTAAGGCAGCACCACACGGCTCTTGACAGCCATCACTTGTTTAAGACCATCCACAGCAAAGTCAGAAGTCTCTTCATTATCCTACAAAGAAAAAGAAAGTTACAAACTTGAGAGATTATTTGTGACACACCAAGCTAAATCCTATTTCAAGTGACAATTTACCATGTGATCATATAATCAACACACAAGTCCTTCTATCCAAAAATGCTCTTAGATTATATAGCAAAAACCCAAACCAAGCTCTTTCCATATCAGGAATGGTGGCCAAACAACTTAAGCAAGTGACAACGTCAATTCCCTAGCAGAGACAGATGTAGCAATTCTTAGGCCCATGCTTTAGCCAAAAGACCCTCCTTACCGATGGCTAGGAGGACTCCATGGAGGACACAAGATAGAACTGCCATTCCCTAGAAGGTCTGCCACTACAATCCTGCTTCTCCTTTAAGCTGATTATTCAAAACCTGTCCCACAACATCATTAATCAAGTTGTTGACTAACATTGAGCAGTGCTTACCAGCTGCTTCAGCAAAAATGGCAGGATATCTTCAAGAGCTTGATGTCCAATTGTTGAGTGCAACTGTTCAAATGTTTTAGCTGCAGCCTCTCGGACTTCTTCCAGAGGGTCACAGAGCGCCTTTCTCACTGTAGGTACTAGGGACTCAGAGAAAAGCAGCACCTAAAGATGTAGAGACAAAATTACAGAATACCTACAGCACAACAGACATGCATCTCAGTAAAGCAGCTAAGAATGCAGAATTTGCACAACTGAAACTAAATTGCTGTTTGCTTGAAATATGCTGGAAGAAAACCAGGATTAATCAACACCAATAGCTGCAGTGCTCTAAGGCTACCTAGTGGATGATGTCTATTATTATATCTCACAGAAGTCAGAACCGCACAGTGTTTTAAATTTTCCGACAGATACAAATGCATACGCTTGCCTGAACAGCAACTCATACTAGTTATAAGCCCTGAACTCAGCCCATAAAACAAGTTCAGCACTAGCTGTATTATTCCATCTCAACTGCAATACCCGCATCATAACATAAATACCTAGGAAATGGAGATTTCACCTTCCACATAGCACTTACCGCATCCCTGCTGGTAGATTTCATTATCTCACTCAACCCAATGCAGACTCCTTGCCTCTCATCACTTTTGTCTGACCTCAGTCCATCTTCCAGAATAGGAATGATTTCAGGAAGGATCTTCTCTCCTAATTTTCGAACAAGGTCTCCTAATGTCCGTGCTGCAACCTGTCCCCAAAAATATATTAATTAACTATTTCCCTGTTTTATAAAACTTAAAAAGGTGAACTGTGACCAAATGTTAACTTTAGACCAAAACCTAGTGTTCATAGTATAGACAGAGCAGTAGGAATGCAAACACTACTACTATAAATAACCACAGAAAAATAGTTTTACTGTCATCACAGTTTCCTTCAGCAAAGAGAGAACTTGGACATACTCATGCTCAGAACAGTTAAATTAATGACAGCTTTGGAGAGATTTATAGAAAAAAAAATATCCTGTGTTCTTCAGGAATTAGTTTATACAGTCACCTGCAGTAAGAGGAAGGCATTACTCAATTTCTCACCGTTCGCTTATCTGCACAAGTACTGGCCAAGAATTTCAGCAGAAGCCCAAAGAGGGTTGGCAAAATTTCACGCAGCGTGCGAGGAGTGTTCGAGACTACAATCTTCCAGACATGTAAGGAGGCTTGACGCACTACCAGCTGGGTGTCAGAGCGGCCCATGTACAGCCCTGCCAGCACCCTGTTCCTCCTCTCCACACCAAGAGCATTAATAATGGCCTGAAAAGAAATATCACAAAAATGTATTATCCACTCCTGAAATTTATAAAAAGAACAAAATACAGGATTATTCAATAATTCTTTCCAGCAGGTTTTCCATGCTGATTTATTAAAAAAAAAAAAAAAAAAAAAAGAAAAGAAAAGAAAAAGAGAAATAATTAAAAAAGGAAAAAGAAAAAAATTGAACAAAAAAAAATAAGGCACAACAGACAAGAACAGCTTTACCTTGTTTGACTGGGCTGTTCCAAAGTTATCATCCTCTGAGGCAGTTTCTGTGGTCATTTTTCCAGTGACTCCTGAGATATGGAATAGGAGATCTCCAAGGAGCTGAACGGAGCTAAACCTGGCAACAGGAGCAAGTGTTACAAACAGGGTATTCAGGCGGTACCTGTCCCAATATGATGGTATGTCAAATACAGGCGGGAGCAAAACGCAAGGCAAAGAGCTAGGTCAGCACTGAAATGCTGCACGGGCTGGTATACAGGATCAGTGTGCCTACATGGCTGAGAAGCAGCATGCTGACGAGAAAGGGAAGGAATGAATTCCAAACTGGAAGGGGCTGAGAGAATTCCCGTATTGAAGGAGTGAATCAGGGAGTAGCCTGGACTCTAAAAAGGAACAAGACATTGCCAGTATCTGTCTCAACCCAGAAGACATTCACCTGGGATAAGTGCACTTCTCAGCACTCAGCGGACGCAAGGCTTTTAGTACAAATAATTTTTGAGCAATTGCTGTGAGCTGTGAGCACTCCGCTGCACGTTTCCACACGTAGGAGAGCAATAACTTACTCAGCATTTTGAAAAATGAACAACAATACACGAGGGCTAAATATTGCCACATCAACTGCCTTGGAAGCGCATTTCAGAGTCACTACCAGAATTAATCTAGTAGGAATGGTTTGCAGGCACCAGGAACCCTGATCCATGGCTGGCAGGGCTTTGCAGACTCAGTGCTATAAGGCATCATATTCAAATCAACAAGCAAAAGAGACTTTTGCTTCCCAGAAGGCCTCTGCATGGGCTTGAGGAGCAACAGAGTCTAAATCACACCAGTTTCACATGGAAGAGAATGCCTGTGGATAAGATGGTTATCCCTTACCTTATCCTCCACAAGTCATCAAACAGGCCATCCTCAAGCTGTGGCAGGAGAAGTGCAATGGCCGTCTCAGCGTACATACTTATGATTCTCTGGCCAGCGCGCAGGGCAGTGTCCCGCACAAACTCATTCTCGTCTGCCAGCGCCTGAACACAGACAGAAGAGTGTCTGTGAAAGCTGGGGGTTTTCAGCACAATATACAAAGCCAACAAGAGGAAAACAAAATGATGTTTTCTCTCTCAGACAGGTATGAACTCAGCCAAGTAAATGAACTATAGAGCTGTGAATGCACAAAGGTGATTTCAAGAAATTACTAGTGACTACAAACAAAAGACAGCAAACAAATAACTTGGAAGAAGAAATAATTTATAATTTTTGGACAAGTCTCTGCACATCCCACAGTTACTGGAAATGATGCTTAAAATACTCTGGAGGTTTCTTTTTATCTTCTAATAAATAAAATTCTTCAGGTCTCTGCTACATACCTTAAGGATACAAGGAATGATGGGACCAACATAGGGAGTGAACTTGTCTCCAAAGGTAATTGGCAGGTAGTTGAACATCATGATATAACCATCTCGTACATGTGGAGCAATATCCACTTTACTGGCAGTAGCTACAATCTCTGGCATAAGTTTCTCCAGCTTTTCTACCCCCAAACCAGCCATAACTTCAGCCAGACCTGGGAAAAAAAAAAATCAATACAGGTGATAAACACAAGAAAGAACAAGCTAACCTGATTTAATAGGAGAAAGCCTGAGCTCAGTATTCACCCACCTTGAGCAGCACCAGATCGATCCACTGAGCTCTGCTCGTATGTCAGTGTCTCCATCAGCCATGGCAACAAATCCTCAAAACATGACTCCCCCATACCCTTCACCATGGCTCCCAGTGCCTTTGCAGACACTGTACGCACCTAACAGACAAGAGAAACAGAGATTTGCAAAATATCCAGTCAAAGTTGCTAAGACCGACGTGTCAGACTGATTACAGACCTACAGAAGGTTAGGACAAGTCTAACCTAACGCACTGAAAGACAAACTGTATTTGTGCAAAAGACTTACTTCAGGTACAGGATCCAACAGAGACGCCTTCAGTCCAGGAGTCACACTGGGTAGGTAAGGAGCCAGATCCTGAAACAAAGAGCCCAAAGAGTAAGAACTAGATTCAAAACAGAAAGAAACACGAATCACCTTCATGTAAAGGGCGTTCAGCCCCTTATTATTAGCAGCTATCCTTAACATCCTGGGAGTTTACTCAGCTGCTTTCACAATCCCGCAAATAAGCACACTGAATTGTTCTGCAAGCACAAGAAACAATGCTAGGTCTGTGCAGATCACTCAAAACCTTTTTGATGCTCATTCACAACCCAGCACTTTGTATCTAAGGAAAATCCAACACTCTTTAACATTTACACAAGGTTTAAAGGTAGAGATTATCAGCACAAAAATTAAACACAGATCTTTAACCTACAGTGAGGTTCTACAAATACTTTTCAAACAAACCCTGGATCCATTTGTAAGCAGCTGGTCTGTGTTTCGCTGGTACTGGTTTTGCTTGTTTGTTTGTTAAGGCATTTCTTATATGGTAAAAATTACAAGACCTTTTTGCAGGGATAAACCTGGTAATAACAACCAGATGACCAAAGTACAAAGCTGACAGTCTTAAGCATCTGAGAATTGTCACTGTCTTTACAGCCATCATCTGTTCATTTACATACATTTAATTAAAGAAGGTGCGTGGATTCTAATATTGTCTACCTTAACAGCAAAATCCCCCAACCAAATAAATTCTCTCTAGTGCTTGCTCTGTTACCTCCCACAGAGGAAATACAGCATACAGTCAGAGAGCGTTTTTAGCACCGCACCTTCTGATCAGTCAGGGAGTACATGTTCCCAATGATCTGGGCAGCCATTTTCCTGGTGTCCGTGGAACGATCTTGAAAAGCTCTCTGAACAATTGGCATGATCAGTGCTAAGGATGGAGCATCAATGAAATGGACAAATTTGGTATCCAACAGAGTCTGCAGACACTTCTGCGTCTTCCTGGAGGGGTCAGTGAGAGCATCCAACAGAACTGGCGCGATGGCTGAACATTTTTTAAAAGGAGAGAAAAGACCGTATTAGTACTTAAACCAAAAACACATGTCAGGGCGAGCTGGTGTTCTCTCATGGGATGTTTTTAATCCTTCTACAGCAACTAGCAGCATAGGGGCAGAGAAAACCCTACTACCATTAGCTGACAAAATGGACAGGAGCGTTCAAAAAGTCTTGAAGTAGACTGCTGCTGTTAAGCTTTCATGTTACACTTTTCTAGGAGTAGTTTCTATTCCTATAGAAGTTTAGACTCAATCCTAAATGTTGTGAACATAAACTTTGCTATTATAAACCACGGTCATGTCAGGACATTAGAGATGCATAAGTTCTTACCCAAGATCTCTGGATTCCTGATGACAGACCCGATCTGCCGGAGAGCCTGCTGACCTGCATTCTGCACCTTCACATGAGAATCTGTGAGCACTTCAGTAAGTTTTGGCACAATATTGGGTAAACAGGAAGAGAGCTGTTTGGGAGCACAGTATGCCATAGCCCCCAGCAGTTCCACTGATCCTGTGCATGAAGTACACAAAAAGAAAGAAAGAAAAAAAGAAAAAGATGACAAAACACAAAGCAATACACAGCATTAAGAAGAGATATGAGAAGATGATCACATTTACCTCAAATCTACCCATCAGAGAACACACAGAGCGGCTGAAATGCAGTAAGTCACTCTACACCACTTAAAGACACTAAAATTATTTTTTTTTGTACCAGGGAAAAGAAGTGGGGAGGAAACTTCCAATTTCCAGAGTACTTTCAAAGATAGAAGCTAAAAAGCGTCCCTTGAATCTGCTGGTGGAAAAATAATTGCTTAAATGTGTCAGGGAACTCATTTGTATCTCAACAGCTGTAAGTTCCACAGTCCCTTATGAGTCAATAAACTATCATGGCCATCTGTAGGGATGAAGGAATAAACAAGGGGAATGTCAGTGAAGGGAACTGTGCGTTACTCTCAATCAGGTCAGTCAGATACTGGTCCATACCGGCTTTAGTTCTCCAAGATTCCTCTTCCAGCGCTGCAAGAAGGGATGGCAAAACCAGCTTCACTCCATGAGTACTCAAGTTGCTCATCACGGCTTTGGCACAGTCATCTGCAGCCTCCAAGGAGAAGAGAACATTTACAAGCTGTGTCACAACACGTGGTTTTTCCTTCCTCAGAGACTCAATGGGAATAAAGCCTTCATGTAAAATAGTGTCTAAGTACAATGATGCAGCTAGACAAGTAGATCCCAATTAATGGCCAATGAAATAAGATGCTTTCAGTTATTAAGAAGATCAAATTGTTATTAGTGGTACCTCAAGGGACGGGTCACCTTCTCAATTTGCCTAGTTACAAACAGTATTCATATCCATTCCATTTCAGTTTCCTCTTAACACTGGTTCTCAGAAATTTAAGGCATGTTACCTCTCGCACGTACTGGTTCCCATCTCCAAAACAAAGCAGCAAGTGAGGTAGCACATGAACCACATAGGGCTCAAAGAGCTTTCCAAGCATGCTGCAGAGCATCTCAAAGGCAAACAGAGCCCCTAAAGAAACCAAAAGGACAGTCAGAAGAAAATACAACTTTATTTCAAGGGGATGGAAAGGGAAGATAAAATTTGCCAATATCTGTAGAATTTCTCCAAAAGCACTCAAAACTCACAGCTGAAATTTTCTTGCCTTCTTGCACTTGTGTCTAGTGCTGTGGTGGGGATTTCTGGTGTCAGGACAAGAAGCCCAGTAGCATTAAAAACACATGACAGTCCCTTGAGTGCTAGCTTAGGTAAGCAGAAATAAGGACAGGAATTGTCCAGCAGCAAAAGGAACAACTAGGCTGAGAGCGCCCCTCTGGACTAGCTGGAGGGCATATGTCCTGTCTCACAGGCAGCAGGAGACCCCCTAGAAACACCTGCCTTGAAAACAGGAGGGAAGGGCACATGCCTATTGTCCAGGACCAGGAACCCTTCTTCCACCACAATGCAAATAGAGCAATTTTAGGATGTTATACACAATCAATGGCCTCATGACAGACACCTCCCATTTCTTTCTCTGCAAACTTTAGTAAAATAAATGTAGATAAACCAATCACAGGGGTTCAGGTATCGTTTGAAGTGACCACAATGGTAGTGGGTACACGAGAAATACTAAGGATTTGGAGGGAAAAGCTTTCGTCCCTTACCCTCACGCCGACGGAAGTTCTTCTTGTCCTGGATAGCATCGGTCAGTGTGGTCATCATCTCCTGCTGCTTGAGAGAGAGGATGCCAAGGCCTTTCACCAGGCCTGCCAGCCCGTACGCCGCGCCTTTGCGCTCAGCATACTTATCAGACTCTAAAAGCAGCTGCATTAGCTTCTGTATCATTCCTCCTGCATCCTCCTTAATTGCAGGCACCAGAGGTGGTAAACAGCTTGCCACTGACTCTTGAACCTGTAAAACAATCCACCAGCTATCAGATCACAAAATATTCATCACCAACATAACCTCCCCCTAGACCGCCCCCACAATGACAGCTTTCTGTCACCAGAGCCATAATTTTTGATCTCTCTGACATCCCTAAAAGTATCGTAGTGTTCACCTGTCTCTGTCTGGAACCTAAGAATTCCTCCAGGAAGGCACCTACCTGCTGAGAGGGTGTGGACAAGGCTGCTATCAGTTTGCCAACAATTGGTTTCACTTTAGGGTCACTCTTGTCCAGATGTTTTGCCAGTGAACCCATCAGAATGACCACGCTTTGCCTGACAGCATCATAACTGGCATCATTAGGAGCATTTTTCAGGAATTCTTCAAACACTGGCAAGAGAGAGTTAACATTGTCCTGAAAAACAAAACCACAGAACTTGCCACTAGAGTCCACTCAGAATGAGATTTGTTATGCTCAGTGGACTTGTTTGTTCTTCTCTGAGCCAACAAACTGAACAATCGCACTGTATTTACAGTTCATTTAACGTGTCACATCACATAAAACCTCGTGCCATCCTGACAGGCAACAAATATTTCCTGTTAGAGAGAAGTTAGCTCTTAAAAATCAGATCTCCCAAACCTGCCAGCACGATGTTCTGCCAGAAGCAACGCAAGCTACTAGGCAAGACTGCTAGCCTAAACATCAGAGCCTGCTCCTTTGCTTGCTCCATTTGCAGAGGGGGAACAGAAACGTAAAACAGACACTGCTCTTCTAAGAAACAGAATGAAAGAATGAATAATATGAAGATACTCCAATTATCTTGGGCTTAAAAGGAATGCAGAGGGCTGTCCAGAGGAGGTGACTGTCACACAGAAGGAAACCAGAAGCTGAGCAATTTACACCCTACACACCTCCCCCACCTAACACTGCTGGAGAACAGCTAGCAGTGCGGAGAAGGATGGTCTCAATTCTCCAAATGACTTCAGTTGTTCTCAGCCTAATTAAGCCAGCAATTAGCAAGCTTTCATGTTTTGCTTTACATGAGGCCTGAAAGAGAAATCTCACCTTCCCAGGATTAAAAGATCTGTGGTCTGATTTTACTTCTATTACGCTAGTTTTACACCACTTTAGCTCCAGTTAATTCAGTGCTACTTCTTCTTTATTGCAATGACAGGGAAAAACTACCCTCTTACTCAACACTAGTCACTTACAGAACAACTCTGAACACACAAAAATTCCTACTACATGAGAATTTTAGCTATTACAAGTAACAGCAACCTTTAAAAAAAAAAAATTAAAAAAAAAATCTATGGGCTCCAACACAGTACCTCATTTTCATCCCACTTTTTTCTACTGCTAGAAAGAAGCGTTCAGACTTACTTTGCCATGAGTGTTGAGCGTTGAAAGAGCTGCATCTAACATGCACTTCCTCACTTCAGGGCTGCGATCATTCAGGGCATCCGGTACAAAAAACTGAAAGAGGGGCTTCACCTGAGAACTGTCCAGATGCTGTGAGAGCTTGTTGAGGGCCAAAGCTATGCCACACCTGTAAAGATGGTGAGCTTGTGAGCTTACTGACTTTTGACAGAATTTGCTTGACGTCACAATCACATTTGCTATCAGTAGTACATTACAGAAATTGAGAGAGAGAATCACCACGAAACTGAAGAGCTTCAGAGCATCCAACCTACATGCATTTCATTACATAACCCCATGCTGCAGGTTCCCAAAGGGACAACAATCCTTCAGCCATATAATGACTTTTGTCGCGATTAAGCATTACAGATTCCTGGGCCAAAACAGACAAGACACCACGATCACTTCATCTACTGCTGAAATACAGCAGCTTTACAACAAGGTACATCAGCACTAAAGAACAGATTGGCTTAAGACAGGTAGCCAACAAGATGATCTCCAACTAAACCTGTATAGGGCATACAAGCAGACAAAAAGTAATTATCCAAACTGGATTTTGTCCAGTTCATTAAGGCTTGCGCTGCTGCTCTTGAAACAATCAATTGCCCGTACAGAGGTGGGAATACAGTAAGATAAGACAAAAATCAGACAGTCTGAGAGGGAAAGACTCTGTTCTTATCAGAAGGAGATACAGATGATAGCGCACAATGTTTTCATGGAACTGAGAGCACTTTAGTTTGGCCTGCCCAGCCTGCTTGAGGGGCACAAAAATTCCCTACCTGAAGGAAGCATGAAACTAGCACTGGAATACAACTGCATTTTGTTCCTTTAACATTCTCATTTCTCCACTGCCTCAACTTCTAAACAAAAGTCTGGAACATCTCATTTGGATGCACAAGAAGTGATGAGATCAATCTGAAGATGACTGTACCTTGCTTCCCACTGGTCAGGCGGTGATTCAGATATCACTCGTCCCAAAGCATCCAAAACTGGAGGTGGCCTCTGCAAGGAGAAAAATCCATCAGAACGCCTTTTCCAAGGATGCAGAGAATACTGTCAGCCATACCTGCAATGCCATTTCTAAAATACTGCACAGAGGTGTGACAGCATTAGCAGGAAAGCATGGCAGAAACAAGCAGAGAGCTAGCTTGGGCCCAAAAAGACACAGATTCCAGTTCCTGCTCTGCCATGGTCTTCCTATATCACCTGAGGGATACATTCTACGTCTGCAATGGTGCCACTGCTGTCTGGTAACTTGAGGACCAAGACACTAAAGTCTGTGATAAGCAAACAGTAGGCTTCATGAGTATCCTCAAGACAGACAAAAGGAAAAGTGATTAATAAAAGATATAAAATACAGCACAAGCTTGGGCCTGTCAATGACCTGAGGACAAGAGTACTTACGTAGAGCTTCTCCTGGTAAATCTCTGTGAGTTTATTCATCACCTCTGCCGCTTGGTTTCGATACTGAGCTACAGCTCTGGAAAGAGCTTCAGCACCTGCTTGTCGCACTGCCTCTTCATGGTAGATAACATCTTTGATCAGCAGGGAACAGAGGTCAGGCTGCAGCTCCAGACCCATGGACTCCCACAACCTGCAGCGCACACAAAGAGGTGATGGATCACCCTTCAGCAAGAGAAGCCACTGTTATATGCAAGTATCAGGGTGACCTAAAGCTGCCTCCTCCCTGCAGGAGGCAAAGCCCCTGCCAGTGGAGCTCCACGAGGTGAGCAGAAGAGAGGTCCCCTTACAATCCATTCAGCCAGAAAGAACTCTTACCTCTCTGCCAACTTTTGAATCTCATCTTCCACATCAAACTTTACCACCCAAAGGCGACGCAACAGATTCAGTCCATTCTTTTCATCGCTGTCTGGGGTTGGCAGAACCATTTGTAGCTCCATCAGTCCCTGAATTAGTTTACAGGAGAATCAGTGCAAGGATCTGATTTTAAAAACAGATGCTTTAAAACACTTAAAACCTTTGCCAAGTCAAGGTCTCAGCGGCTGGAAGGGTCAAAATTCATGTTTCCTTGTGCAGTAACACTGCCCATGCAGATCAAGGACATCCTGTTGCTAATAGGTGAGACGGTGAAACTCAAGAACAGAGCTCCACGGGCAGGTTGCAGAAAGGCAACTAGGCACTAGGTTGTGCTCCGGTGACTACAGTCTTTTCTGCTTCTAAGTACAAAGAAGCCAGCTCAGGTGAGCTAAGCTGAAATTTGTCTCATGGCAAAAGAAATCAAGTGCCCTTGGTTTTTTTCTTTTTTATGTTCTGAGAAGTGACTAAGCCTAAAGCTTTCCAAACACACTGGGCTCAATACAGACAGGGGAATTTTTTGACAGCTTCTCTCTTTAAGACTAAGTTCTATGCAATTGTAAATAGAAGGTGTTAAGTTGTTGTAATTACACCTGTTTTAACAAAACAAAGGTGTGGATAGACACAGAGTACTCCTTTTTGCAAGATAAATCTAGCACAAGAAGCATTACTTAGAGCATTATTGTTCAGTAGCTAGTGCCTCCTCTTGCAGGCACACTACCCAAAGACTAGCATCGCAACTGAAGCCTCTCTTCAGTAGTGTTGGAGAAGATCCACCTCCCAAAAAAACATAAGGAATTCAGTGTGACCCTGAATGATTCCCACCTACCCTGAGAGCGGCATCTCGAACATTCATGCATGGAGATTGCAGGGCCTGAAGCAACACATCGATCTCCTCCTGTTCTGCATAGGCACAGCCATCCTCCCCGCTGCTGCTTGTGCACAGGGTGGTCAGTGCATTGGAAGCCAAAACCTAAAATGTCACGAGAGAGTATCAGAGATTCCATTCCACCGCTGCCTTCTGCTGCTGGGCACTTGGTGAAAGCAAGTGCAGGGTGGAGGCCGAGTGCTATCACAAGAGAAGACATTCTCAAAGAACTCTGGCAAGGGTTCGTGACAAAACCGAGAACCAATGACTTCAGTCCAACCCTTTGCCTTTTTGTTATTTTGGACCTTTCTGCCATCTCACCCCTTAGAACAAAGATTACTGATGGCTGGGGGAGCAACTACTAAATTTCTTTGCCAGAGCAAAGCCTTAGAAAAGGAATAAAATGCCCCTGTGGAAAACTGAAGAATATGTTTGTGCAATAAAACCCACAGGAAAAAAGAAAAAGGCATTTTGTCCCAAGAAGAATACTATAAGCATAGGAGAAAATTGGTAATGTATCAACCACCTGCCTCAGAGACCTAAACCAGGTGGGTGTATTTCCCTCAGTTAGATGCTGATGAAACTTAGTCAGAATCCTGACTGTGGCTATGAAGCCAAGGACTCACCTGTAACCGTGGAGAACCCGTTCCTATCACCTGGGTCAGCAGAATCAGCATGTCCCTCCGCGGCAGCAACTCTGGGCCATTCTGAAAGGTTGCAGGGAGAAAAGGAGGAGGGAGGGAGGGAGGGAGGGGAAAAAGCCTTATGTCTTGTGACTCCAAAGTACCTTGCCTGTGAATGACACTCCTTATAAAAAAATCACAATCAAAACCTAGGGCTGGACAGGTAACCAAAACCTGTGACAGAAAGCAATCTTACATTGTTAACTTCAACTTGTAGAATTAATCTGCTTTGTCCAGTTTACACATTAGCTGTTTTATCCCATGCCTCATCCGAACAACTGTTGAAGGAGGTCATCTGATCCCCACGGCTCTCACTTACCTCATCCACCAGCAAAGCCTGGCCACTTGCTGATGATCTCAGCTGAGCATGGACTGTAAGGATCTGAAGAATCTTGACCAGAAACTCCTCCTTGTCTTCACTGTCATGAGGTGTCTCAATCATAACAGTCTTTAGGAGAGGAAAGACTAAGGAAAACGCTGGAGCTGATAACGGGGCAGTGCCTGCAAAAAGGAAAAACAATCCTGTGTGGATAGCTGATCTTGTTGTATTCCCAAATGTTGTAACTCTAGGCATGACTTCGTTTTACAATACTGACTGCTGTAAAACGTACACTCTGGTAGCACATACTGGATTTGGCCAGCTTCAGCCTTATGTACAAACAGGCTAAGCAACCTTAAGTATTTCTATGTCCCTTAGAACCACCAGGTCTAAGGGACACTGTCCATGTATCTGGACTTACCCCCACAGACAACTCTTAGTCTGTTCAAAGCGGCACGCACAGCCGGCCCCCTGTTTAGCCTCTACCACTATGCCATTTCACTTAACAGCAGCAACAGGATGGCTCCAACAGCAACATCTGGCATTTCAGTGTTAGGATAATGGTTGGACTTGATGTTCTAAAGGGTCTTTTCCAATCTAAATGATTCTATGATTCTACCTAATGTTGTTGTCGCTTGCTACACCAACGAGCTGGCTTTAATTAAAGTCACATTAGGATTCCAAATTACTTCCAATGCTTCAACAATGTGAAAATACACACTGTAAAGGAAATTGAAACAATTCAATGGATTAAAATAGACAGACAGGCAAAACTGAGGTTTTTATCTATCCTGGAAATACTTGCAGGCAGCAGGGGAACAGGACACAAAACCAAAGTTGAAATAACATCTGTTCTTTAAAGTGCATTAAGTTTGTTTGTACACTCTGAGAACTAAAATTAATTTAAAAAAATTAAAATTGTGGTCAATTTTACTTCTGAGCAGGAAGATCCACACAGGGATCTAATACAATTTAACTAATTCACTTTTAAAGTTCATTTGTCCCAAAGAAGGGGCCCCTTTGCCAGCTACATTCCCTTTAAACACTTCCTACCAACCTAGCTAACCTGTCATTCCAGTCTTCAGCTGGATTCTTGAGAACAAGGTTCCTCCAATTCTGGTGCAAGCCTCAACTCCCTGCTTGAAAAAATTCGAGCTTTTGAATTCCCTTTGTTAAAGATTTTGATCCTTCTCACAAGGGCTTGGCTACGGGACATAACAAATGCTTCTTCCACTCCTCCAGTTAGTCCAGTTAAACCTCAAGCACTAGATGTCTAGGGAAAACGTTCACTTTCTACATCCTATCTGTGCTGTCAGAGAGTGCCAGATTTTAAATTTCTAAGATGCAGAGGGAGAGCACTGCAGATACAATACTGCAGTATTAGTCAGCTTATGTAGGGCACAGATACTGCAAAAGTAGTTCAAGGGAGAAAAATTAAATACCAAACACACTGTGAGCTCCTAACTATTTAACATGAAGAGCTTAGGTAAAAACCCCTCCATTTCTGATGTGCAGTTTTTCTCTGCTCATTATCTGTTCGCTTTTACACTTTTTTTTTTTTTTTTTGGCCTTTTTAAATTATTATTGGCCAGATATTTTTAGGCTTAAGCAACTGTCCCTCTATAAGCAGCAGAAGGAAGAAAGCTTTATCTGTGAAGATAAATGTTCTATTAACATAGTAGCTGGTATTGACTACTATGAAAAAGATCATAAAACGTGTCTTAGCATTTCAGCAATGAATCATAAATTTCATCATCCACGTTATTGTGAGGTATGGTCTCTTTTTAGGTCTCATGGAAACCTAAGAAACTAACCTCTACTAAATAATATTGCAAGACTACACTCTAAAGGACTTTGAAAACGAGGAAAAATCATTTGGGAATATAACATGACTTGTCCAATAAAGTGCTATGGAACCTACTTCTTTTCTCTTGCAAAAGTGAAAAAAAAAAAAATCAGATATTCATTTAATTAAGCACTGTAGGAATTCTTGAAAGATGAGGGTTGAAAATGCTTCCACTACTTTCTGGAAATAAGCCTGAAAATGGATTAAAATGTTAATGAACTTGTACTTCCTGTGGAAATAAATTACATAGTGGAGACACTGAATTATCACCGAGATGTTCAGCACTGAAATGGTGCTCAGCATGGTCAACTGGCACTACTCAGCTGTGGAGATTACACGTGCCACCGTCGCGCAACTGTGGATCTGACTGGCAACAGAATAGCAAGAGGAGAACTGAACTACTGAGCCAAGGGACCAAACAGAATCCTTATTTCCTTAAAAAAAAATTATAAACCATCTACCACAGCAGCTTTTGATTGAGCTAGATGACGAACAACTCCCAAGCCTGGAGGAACCACCTCTATCACCACAGTACACCAGATGCTCTAAGACAGCCTAAGCCATCCCTGCCTCCAAAGGAAGCAGACCTACCCTCCCTCTTCTGTACTACTGTCTTCAGTGTAGTGGTACAAGTACTTGGGCACCCCAAGTGAAGCAGAGTCTGGGAGCAATCTAGATTAAAAGTAACCCAGTGGGAAAAAAACAAACCAAAACAAAAAAATTCAAGAAAAAAAAGGTTCATTTTAACCCAGACCATATTCTTGCACTGTAAAAACATTGGTGTCAAAAGCAGGAAAGAACTGCTTCTTCTACAACTGTGCCAGAATAAAATATTCATGAACTGCAGCAGTACATAGCAAACAGGCAGAGGCCACAGGCACTTCACTGCTAAGATCACAGATAACAAGCAATTATTTTGTCTTTCTACTTAGTCTCACTGAATCACTTATGCTAAGTAGTGTTGAACGGCAGGAACTGTCCTTGGCAAAGAAAAGCCTTAATTTCACTACTAGTATTTCTGTATGAACCATTTTAAGAAAAAATACTGTTATTTCATTTCTACACTTACTGTACTTACAACACCAATTCTACTACTATCACTGCAAAAAAAAACCTTAAGGTTTTCAAATCTGTGAAGACTTAGTTGATTTAAAAAAAAAAAAGTGTTGTCTCACCTATTAAACATTATACAGACATCAAAACTAAAACAGCTCACAGATTTATTGTGGGGCACAGGGAGGGCAAGAGAGATCTACAGTACTTTTTACCTGGCCCTCCTTTGCCTGTTCGGCTAGGAATGGTATGGGCATGCAGCAAGCCAACAACTCTGTTCAGAGCAGTAGGCAGCTCTTCTTGACACCAGGATTCATCTAATTCACATTCTGGTTTCATCAGCCGCAAGGTCACGTGGCTCACTAAAGTACCTGGGGTAAGAAAGAATAAAGACTCCATGAGAGGACTAAAACAAAACATTTCTTGAGAGAAAAATTCCCCAGGAACACAGACCTTAAGAGCCCTGCCCTTAAACAGCAACTGCAAATACTAACCAAAGGTTTTCAGTCGAGCAGGCATGACACAGGAAGCTAAGGAAAGAAAAGGATCCTTAATCCTTGGAGCAGCCAAAGGTGATCGTAAAAGTGGCAAGAAGGAACCGATGAGACCAGGGATGTACTGAGTTAGACCAGGAGGCTTTCTCTTTATAACAGCGTCCAGGAGTCCTAGGGCTGTTTCCAGCTCATTATCAAGCTGTAAGAGAAACAATTCAAAAGGATACCATAAAAACTCCATTATGGAAAAATCAAGTTGTTAAATCTTATTTCTAATGAAAGAAACAAATAGGTTATTGCCAAATATTCTCTATGCTGCTCCATTTTCATTTTATCAAAATGACTTGGGTCATGGTAGCTGCAGAGCTGGCAAAAAAGACCATCAAAACTTACCTCCTTCAGCCGTTTTCTGATCTGAGACTCCCTTTCCAGCTGTGCGTGCATCAGCTCCTTCTGCTTGCTAGTCAGTTGCACCTCATCCTTTATTCCTTTCTTCTTCTTTATTTCCTGCAGTAGGGCACCATGGACATTACTAGTTAAGAACTATTAACACCAGCTCCTCAATTTGGTAGAGAAGAAAGCTGGACACATTGGGGTTTTTTTACTTCTAAAACAGTATCAAAATATTCTTCCAAGCCTATCACTCTTCAGTGAAGACACAAATCGAAACCAGCAGGTTAACACCACTTTAGTGTCCCAACAGCAGCATAACAGCAGCTTCTACCACGTTTAAATTGGCCACAAATTATCTGATACCATTAAGAGGAGCTGTCCAGCTCTTTCTACAGCGGACGGGCATGTCATCCTCCCCAGAGCAAACAGAATTCCACCTTTAATAAAAGAATGCTCCAGTCAACCTGCTACATTCCCTTCCTTTCATCAAATTCGTCCCCCAAACTACACCCATTGCTTTGGCCAGACTGAACAGAACTGCTGGCTGTCAACAAGGTAGAAGCACCTATTTAACCACCCTTACTGAAAAAGTTACACAACATACGTTGAACAAGAGATGAAGAGGAAAAAAAAAAAATATATTACCATCTACTAAGTGCACTCACAAACAAGTAGAATACTACATAAACTTATACAAATACAGACATAAGAGAAAAGAAACTGATACATACAGACATAAGAGAAGACAACATTTAGTATTCAAAGTTCAGAGAATCTGTCCCAACAGGGTACACACATACGCCAGAAGCCATGCAGCAAAACAGGTGAGGCAGCCTGGTATCAGAACCTTCACTACTGGCTTTCCTGTTCCCATCAACTCACCTCCTTCAGCTCCAGCTCAATGATTTGTTCCTTGAAGGAATAAGCTTTGTTCTCCCTCTTCATGTTAGCCTTTTTCATACTATCCTGTTGAGCACTGGGAAGGAAAAGCAGAGAAAAGAATCAGCACTGCTCTTGACGAAGACCCAGGCACACAAATCTGTCCAGAAAGAGCACCCGACACACACGTCACCCACTGGCTAATGCCAACAGCAATCAATCCCCACCAGGTGCATAGAGAAAAGAAATGATAAAGCCTTACCTCTGTATTATAGATTTGTCATACAGTTCTCCCTCTGGTGTCTTCATGATGGCAAATTCCTCTCGAGTAACCTGGCACAGAGCTGGATTCTCCATTGACGCTGAGATAGTGCCGATGAGCTGTGGGAGCACTCTCCCAGGTGAGAGTAGAGAGAGAGATCCCACTGCATTCATAGAAGACTATCAAGAAAACAAAGGAAAACCATTATTATCAGTATTCCTTGAAATTGTCTCAAAAACGTATGCCCTGTCGAGACAGCCCACCTTATGTTCTAATTCCTAATTCCTTGTTCAGTGGGTATTCGAATCTTACCTAAAATTCTACTCAGTTGCTTGTACGCATTCTTTCCCCCTTAAATCCCAGCTCCTTTTCACCAGAGATGTTCTCTCTGCCTTTTCCTCACCTCCTAGACAGATCTCCTTCCTTACAGACCAGTTAGTACCTAACTCCTCCAGAAAAATCTCCCGTTCCAAAGTATCTCCCAAAACCAACACAAGGAAAGCAGAAGTTTTTCACCTGGTTCTCTGGAGTGTAGGCAGTGATCCTGGGTAATATGTCACTCAGGTGTTTGGTAATGAAGTCTTTGGGATCTATCTTCATCTTGAGGAGGAGAGCTGGCCAAAGACCTGGCTGCACTGCCACTAGCAAGAAGAATAAATTAGCATGACAAATATGAAGCAGACTGCTAAAACAATGAAACAAAAAGGTAAGACAAAAACCCCATACATTGGCCGTGACCGTGGTCTTATCCCTTCACCTACCTACAGATGGATGATGGCTCACCAGCAGCATCTCCAGTGCCAGCTTTTCTGGCTCAAAGGAATCCACATCAAGCCCTGCCACACTTGAGATGACACAGAGTGCCTCGTGAAGGACACGGGGAGGAATGTATGTCTTTCCTAGCTCCGACGGCTCTCCCGACTCCATCACCAGGACCTCATGAGGCAGAACCTGAGTGGACAACTTCTCATTAACACATCACACCAAGCCCTCCTGAGCCCTGAGCACACTTCCCCCCACAGTAACACCATACTGAATACCAACAATCAGCTTCCTCTGTCAGTACCAAAAACCTGAAGTTTTCAAAGGAAAGATGGGATAAAGGGTAAAAGTGGAACAGAGATGACAGTGACAGGAAGACTAAGAATGGAGGACTATGCTAGATTTTGCAAGCCAGGGTAAAAGAAAACCAGAACTATCATTTTTGGCAAAGAGGACTTTGGAAAAGGTTGAACCAGCTGGTTGGGAACAGCATGCCCAACTTCCGCAGTTTAATTTTACCCAGCATCTTTTCAAAGGTACTTTATTCAGGTTGTATCTGTGACACGGGAAGACTATTTACAAAGTCCCAGCCTTGGTACCTAATGAGTGCAACAATTTATTATACAACTTGGTATGGTGCTGGCTTAGCAGCATGCTAAATAATATAGCACTCATTGTTTCCTTTTTTTTATTTTCTTTTTATTTTTCATAATAGTTGCCACTAAAGTATTACATTACATTTGTTTTAAATAGCCAGCCTGAGCTATAAGCCAGGGCCAAAGAACTAGGATACCAAGAAAGGACAAAGCACTTGGTCTTCCAGCAGGAAATAAATCTGGATTAAAACAGAAGGACATGGAAAACTGCAGCTTCCTCCCCAAATAATTTTGAATAATAGGTCTTCTGCGTATATAGGGAAGACTAGGCATACCACAGACCCTGACACAGTAATATGCAGTAATCCAGTAACAAGTGGCATTCTAGGAGATCATCTGGAAGTGAATCATCTCCACATCACGCTGTATGTCAATACTAACAGCAAATCTAGGGTAGGGAGGTGATTGGCAGCATACAAACAACTGCCTTAAGCAGAGACCAGGCTTCTTGACTACCCACCTTATGAGAACTGAGAACCACCTTCAGCTCCTCCAAGAGCCCGTATGCCAGTTTGTACCCTCCCAGAGAGGACAAGAGCTTTTTAACTGTTTGATGGGCCTGTCTTCGGACATGCCAGGTCCGACTCAGCAGTACTGCAACAAGGGCACGGTGATACTGCCTGAAAACAGAGAAATAAACAGGTTTAGCAAGGGAGCCAGCTCTGCAAACCAACTGGACAAGCACAAGGAGTTCAACGTTTTGGGCAAAGTCCCAAGCCCGCCCTCCCCACTGCCCGCATTAACATTCGGGGCTCAGGCACAGATCGGTGGCAGCAAGTGCACTCTACGTACTGAACTTTACTTTCAGGCAGCCGTTGCGCATGATCCAAGAGAAGGCGCTCTGTCAGCTGCAGCACTGTACACATCGCTGTGGGAAAAGACAAATATTTAAAATAGCACGAGACTTCATAAGGAAACTGATTTTTTTTTTTTTTTTTTTCACCTGAAAACAAACAAACAGCAAACGGAACACATTCAAATAGCTACCCAAACCGAGCCTCCACATAAATCTTCTCAGTGAAGCTAGAGACAAATCCAACTCAGATCTGCCAAGACTAGAAACGGAACCATGATTTCACAGAAATGTTGGTAGCTGGATCCCAGCAGAACCTTCCTGACCACTCTGTGTGACCCGTTTTTGTCTAAGTCAACAGAGCAAAGCAAACGATACGCTCGCTGCCTCATTCCTGAGCCTGATGTCTTTGGTGACAATAAAACGTATACTGAATTCATACACAAGTGCGCAACGCTATTTGAACAGCAGCCTTGGAATTTTACTTCATACCCTCTTCTGAGCTTCAACTGTCACCGGGCCCTTTGGTTTCTACATCAATGTTCAACCACACCACAAAAGCGGGAGCAGAAAGCCCTGAAACACGGGGTGGGTTATAACCCGTGTAGGTATGGTACAGGGGACCTTCGACATTCAAGGCATCAGACAGTTTGGGGATGTTAAGCACGTCAGCTGGATGGTTTTGCTTAAATAACCAGTAACAACTCATGACAATATTTACTCTCAGCATTAGTTTTTGGATCTAACATCCTAAGGGAGCAATATAAAATTTTCCAAATCACACTGTTTCTGGATATTTGCAGACCTGGGAGGGAAAATGAATGGATATACACATTGCTTTCAGGAAACAGGGATCACAGGAAGCAAAGGAGAAATTATGTTATTTCCCATTTAGAAAACTTTACCGCTTCAAAGCTTTGTACAAAAGATAACTTAATTTATTTCAGAGAAACGATTCATTAACTCATTTTCAAAATTTTCAGTTTAAAATGTAGCCAGTAATGTTTTCTGCTGGGCACATTCCATTGATTCTTTTTTCAATTATTCGTTAAACGCGAGAGAACAAAACAGAGCATAGAGACACTAATTTATAACCCAATTGATTTCCTATCTGCTATTACTCTTCCCTCACATATTTTAAAATTTTCACCTATGTGTTTTCTTCTCCAGCCTTATTTTACTTTTCCCATTTTGTTCTTAGACTTCTCCGCATCCCTCAGATTGGCTGTAACTATTTACTTACAAACTGGGACATCACACAGACGCATTTTGTATTGGAAAGGCCTTTACAGAATATACAAATTTGGAATTACAAATGTTTGATAACTCAGGTTCATTAAGAAATAAATTAATTCATTGTCAAGCTTAGACTACAGCTAGTCTAGATGTACTTCTGAAAGAGTACGCTGTACGTTTTAATCTGAAACTGGATCCTCCAGGGATCATAGAACAGTGCTAACAGCCACATTAGCTCTTATAAGTACTAAGTAACAGAGTTAAAAGCAACTGGATACACAATAACTGACAATTTACCTTCCTCCGATGCAGACTGCAAGAACTTCTCAGATGTAAAAATTTGTTTTTTCTCATCCAGAATCAGCTGCCAGAAACCACTCAGCTTAGACTCTGACAGGAAAAGAATAGATATCTATCAAGGATGTTTCAAAATAAGTCAGAACTCATCAATGTACATAAAATACAGCAGAATTCTGTCTCCTGAAGTCAAGTTACTTCCAGCTTTACCTGTCTTCAGTTATAAAGCCTCTCATCTCTCTCATTCAGCGCTCTAAGCATGCCCAAAGAACACCTGCTGACAAAAATATATTTCTCTGACTTACACTGTAAATTTGACTTTACAATGTAAAGTCTGTTTCACCTTAACCTTTCACAGGGCAAGCCTTCCTAAAAATGAAGGAATGGAGGGAACTGATGTGTTGCTTTTGGTAGAGAGAAGACACCTGGATTTTACATCCTGGCAGATCTATGAACTCAGACAGTTCTTGTAATATCCTCTAAGGGAAGACACAATTCCAGTTCTCATGCTCTCCAAAGACAGTTTGTAAAAATACTACCCAAACAACAAGCAAGTAATGCTTTTAATGCATCAGTCGAGTCCTAGCACGTAAGGTCTGGGTGAACATCTGTCGGAATAAAGAGGAATACTGCCCTAAGTGAACGGAAGCTGGAATTTGCAAAGCCATGGAAGAGCAAGAACTCTTCACTGACGTAACTGAGAGAGATGCGAATAAATCTTTCCCTGGTTTACAAAAGGGCAATGACTCTCTCAGCAGAAACAATACACAGATTAACAGTACCTCATGCACATCATCAAGAAAAAGTGTTAACCCTCAGAACCTGTTTATATTGGATTCTACGAGACGTTTTGTGACCTTACCAGTTTGTCCCTCAATTACAGACATCCTGCAAATTAACAAAGCTGCAGCAACTCCTTCAGTTACCATGGGAACCTGAGTACTTTGAGATGCTGCTTTCTCTACTGTCTGGATCAGCATTGGCAGCAAGTCCATTCCCTGTAATAATGTGTCACCTGAGGAGACAGAAAGAGGCAAGTTACAAAACAACACGGTCCTTCACACTTGAGACCACAAGGGTATCAGTGGTTCTTCTGTTGTCATGAGATAAGGAAAGGAACCAGACACGTACTGAGAAGACTCTGAATCCCCCAGAGTATTTGCCAATCACTACTACCCTTAAACTCGATGATAACCACTTCAGTCCTTCCCTCACGGACAGAGCAGTCCCATCTCAATACAAGTTTTTGTTCATGCAACGCAAAAGAACATCCTAATTCAGTTACATTCAAGGCATTAGTTCAAACCACTGGAAGCCTGACTTCCACAGAAACTAGGTGCTCCTGGTATTTCCAGAAGCAACGTCTCACACACAATACTGAAAAAGGAAGCAAAAGACCTTGTGATTGTCTATGTTAAGTATTCACAGGTAGTGTTTTAACTTTTAATTTCTTAAGATCTTCATTTCAAACACAATAATTTATTTTGATTTTTATTTTTTTAAAGCTTCCAAGAGCCAAAGCCACAGACCAGGATCCCAGTGTGATGGGTGCTACATAAAAGAAAAGCACGGTCCCTGAGCTAGAAATCTTACAATTTAAGTGTAAGACAAAAATAAAGCAATCAAAAATTACTTTGGGGGTGTATGAAAGACAGCACAATGGGCAGCGATGCTAGTTATACAAGGAGACAAAGAATCTTCATAAACTCGAAGGCAAAAGGGAGTGGAAGGAGAAATACAAAGGAGGTCAGTGAATAGGTATCACCTTACAAAATCTTTCTTAATCCACACAGCTATCTACTTATATCAGGAAGTACAAAAGTTGATTACTCTTCTCTTAAGTCACAGAGTCAAGAGAGTTATTAATAGCTGCACAATTTTACCTTTGAAAGAGGCTAGCATGCACTGCAGGTAGGCATGTCTCACAGCTGACGTAGAGGTTTTAAGGCCGAAGGCTTTCTTTAGCCATTCTACCAGCTTCTTAGGAACTTCTGTGGTGAACCGAACACACCAAAGAGCCAGGACAGAGACTGCATGAACCAGTGTGCCTTCATGGACTAGGAAAAAACACAGAGCTCATCTCAGTACAGCAACTGCATAGAACACAGGAACATACAAGAGAAAGGAGGTAACAATGGCAGGAGGAGGCAGGAAAAGAATGCGTGTGCTTCTAACAGACACAGCACTGTCTCCTTGGGATTGCGCATCAAAACAGGGCAATGGATTTTAGAACACAACAGGCGAGAATCCAGATTTATCCTGAGTAACAGGCCATATGAAAATCCTGCTCAAGACAAAAGCAGCTTGGCAAACCCAGAACAAAGGCAAGAGGTCTCACCTTCTTGTTGCAGGAAAGGGATGAAAAGCTCAGCCACGGTTCCAGTCAGAGCTTGGCTAGAAGATCCAGAAACCACATGGTGACTAAGGCTGCCAATCCCTGAAAGGACAGAATTCTCTCATTAGTTCCCAAACTACCAGCACTTGCTACAAAAGCTAAAAACAATCAAGAATGACACTTCATGTTTCAACCCTTGCACAGACATCTCTTTTTCCTGTCACTACATCTGGATGTCACACACACCACCTACCAACACTGCAGGGCCTCTTTCTTCACTTTTACTCGGGATACGATCATCATCTTGCATAAAACATTTTAGCCTACCAACCAATTATTTCCTTTGAATTGAAAGTCAAGGCCTGGCACGTGGTATCCAGCACCCTCTACATCAGCAACTACAGCCAATTTGGAATGACAGGCAGGGAATTCTAAAGGCTTAAGTACAGATCCCTTTCATCCAGCCTTCTGCTGAATTTCTTCCACTGGAGAAGCAGCTTTCTTCTAGAATCCTCACCTGAAAGGACACTCATCTTCTGAGCAACAACTGTCAGCTTCCCTTCTGAGCCTGCCAACAAGAAACAAAGGGGTGACGGTTGACTTACAGACAGACAACAGCTATGTGCTACATCAAGAATCTTCTCTAAAATACAAAAGCTTGCCCCATTACCCCTGATCCAGGCTGAGTCACCCCTACCATACAGGCAGCTAAAGACAACAGAAAATACAACACACAAAACTCCTTGAATCTTCTCCTCTCCGCTGTTTATCCTACAATTTACTCACCCCCTAAGATGGCAAAAAGGTGTCGGGCCAGCGACTCCACAGCTGAAGGATCACTACACTGCCGAGCCAAGTTCTTTAATGCCACAACTGCTTCATCCATCAGCTGTACACTGTTGGATTTCAGATGACCTAGAAAATAACGCACAAGCTAAGAGCTCCTTATGACAAACAGCATAAAATCAGCAAGACAAGGACATATCTTCACATGTGGCTTGACTCAGCTTCTGGAACTGTCACATGAACAATTCCAGTTCCAAGTTACAGCATCATCCTCCCTCCCACATAAAACAGACTCTTCACCAGTAATCAAGCTGTTAGAGGTACAGCCAGAGGAAAAAAACTTTATTCTCAATTCATCATTCCCTCCGGAAGTTAAGAGTACTTACTGGCCAGTCCTTTCACAATATCTAGAGCATACTGGCTGAGATCCAGGTTCACAGATACGAGCAAGCAAGAGATTGCTGAAGACAGAAGAGATAATGGCTTATTACCTTTTGTTAAGTAACTGTTCTTAGCATTTTAATACACCCTTCCCCACCGTTCACATCCAGAGCAGACAGGGTCCGTAAGGAGAAAAACACCACTGAAATTGATGCCCAAAGAACAGATTAATTCAGATTATTCTTAGCACTCAGCTGTGAAATTCTGTCCTCAATGCAAACAGTAGCTATCATATACCCAGACACTTGGGATCACACCACAAACGTTGCTTCTCCACATCTAACCCTTAGACGCCAGACAATCCTGCCACATACACTCACAGGACCAAAAGTACAGTCCAGAGAGACACTCTCCCCCAACAACTCCAGACCTTTAAGGAACAACGACTCGTGCCCTTTGACAAAGCAATGCAGAAAGATGACAGACTCACTTTCAATTACGTTCTCAGGACTCCGTAGCAGGGATTTCTGCAGAGTTGGCAAAACCAAGTCCTTGAATTCAGCGTGAGACAGGTACCGAAGAAGCGGGGAACAGCTGTCCTGCAAAGGGAACCAAGCGCTCAGCACAGCGGCGGACGCTGCATGTAGGACAAAAGCACAAACAGCTCTGTAACAGTATGTCTCACCAGCACGTGCTTCTGAGGCTTTGTCTTGCTCATAAGGATGGTCTTCAAGTAGAAATCCAGAAGAGCACTCTGAATAAGCAGAAACACCGAATTACAGCCACATCACAACCTACACGCAGCTCCCTGCACACCATCAGGAAGCCAAGCCTGACACCCCACCTCACTCTCCTCTGGAAGGCAGCCCTATCCACTCAGCAGAAGCCTTGCTTCCATCCTCACGTACGACAGTCAAAGAGAGATCAGTGCTCTCCGCTCTACCCTTCAGCCCAACACTCAAAATGCACTGAGAGCTAAATGCTGCCCTCCATTCCTACAACAGGGCAGAAGGCAGAAAGCTGCAGCGTTGGCCATCTGCACAGATGCACAGGCCACAGCAAAAAGCCACAGACCTGGCGCCTCCTCTGTAAATCCATCCCAGGTGTTTCAGTCAGAAGTGCAAGACTACTGAACTGACAAGTAACGAAACCAGGGGCAGATGCAAAGCACCAACCTCACGGAGACAACCCGTTTCTCCATGACGAGAAGCGACACTACTTACCACCCAAAAAACAAAGCAGGGCGACAGATTTACCTTGTATCGTTTAACAATATCGATCTCCTTCTGGGCTGTGCAAAACTGCACCACAAGCCCCAGCATTGCAGCGTAACTCTGGTTTGGTTCGAGTCCAAGAATGACGGACAGGTACTGATCCACGAGGTCTTGGTTCTGAGGAGAAAAAGAGCAAGGCACGCTAACGCAACAGAACCTAGAACAGCTACGGACTATGGTCACGTGCAGGTGTGCATCACCTCTTTCCACAGCCTGTTCAACTTCTTCACAGCCCCATCCACCGCCTGCTTATGGGAACCTCCCAGGACTTCCAAAAGGAGCAAACACTGAACCTCCACCTGCCAAGGGAAACAGCCAAGAAAACCTTCATGCACCTGCTCCTCACAGAGCTCATATCAAACAAGACTTGTCAGATGCAGTGAATCTGCTTAGGAAAAAGTCCTTAAGTCGCATAAGTTCTTCCAAAAAGCTGCCGTTGCTTTCATCTCACATACATCACTTTGCAGAAGCACGATAACAGACTTTGAAAACAGCGATTTATATCGGGTTACATCTCTTCTTAAGATGTGTTCCAGCTATATCCCAAGGTGCTATGAGCATGGTCACCGGTTCAGGTCATCGAAGTAGGTGAAAAGAAAGCAAAAGGCTACTTGATACTATATGACAGAATATCACAGGCAACTACTTCAAGGGAGGCACAAGGAATTCATGCCGTGCTGCAGGCTGCGCCTCGGAGGCACCACTAGGACACCTAGTCTAGAAACACTGGTATAACACCATAACATGCAGACCAACTCCATGCAGGTGCAAGACTCCCTGCTTTCATGCTTTATACACCTCCTGCTTTCTCCAGTGGAATAGAAGAGATCAAAATACACCAGAAAGCAAAAAAGATTGTCATGTAAACCTGCATTTTAAAGTGACGTTATCAGTTATGCTCCAAATTATTTGCAATGTTTCAGCAACTTAAAAGACATTAGAAATATTTAAGTCCTTATCTCCAAAGAGATATTTCTGCAAACCGAAAAGAACCTACCAGTTTTTTCCATGTTTCTCCCTGTCTCTTGTCAGGTGTTGGAAAGACTGTGCGTACAAGCAGGCATGTCCAGGAGAGTGCCAGCAGAGCCGCAGATCCACTGCTCTTACTGTTGTAGAAACGGGAGAAGGAGGTAAATCTGCAGCTCCCAGTATGTAACTTACACCTACCAGTCCATAGCAGACTCGCCTCTGCCCAAGCCAGAACACCCCCTTATAAGTTAGGCAATTTTATCACAGAAAAACATAGCTTAAGTCTCAGCATTTAAAAGAAATAATTACTCCTCATAAGCTACATGTTCCAGCTCCCGTTTAACACTTAGAAGAGGCTAAATCTTGCCTGCTGGGAATGAAAAACCTTAGCAGAAGACAGACCATTTTTGGATCTTCCCAGTGGCATTACAGAAATGAGAGTTAAACACTTTGCCAACTGAGAGTGCCCAAAAAGTGACTCAAGATTTCTCATCTGCTGCTCATCTTTACTGTCAGAGCTCCCCAACCTTAGACTGCCAAATCGTTTCTCAGCTTACATTCCCTCCTGGCACACTACTCAGTTCTGGTTTCTGCTGACTCTCACCTCCTCCCTCCACTTCAGGTAACGGATCCCACCTCGCAGCTCCCTGAGGATTCTCACCCCATTTTGGTCTCTCCCTCAAAGTGAAAGAACGTACAAAGTGTCCTTGTGCACAAGGCCAGCCACTGTCACTGAATGGCAAACATCCTATCACCGCATTACTTTAAACCAAGATTTTTCCGGAAACTCCACTTCTATTCAGCCATGGAGGCACTGCAGGACAGCAGCACTGTGGCCCCTATCAGCTGAGCAATACCCTAAGTCATCTTCTGGAACCACTGGTGTTCCCAGACGCTACCACAATACAACAGCAGTAGGTTTTCTCAGCTGAGCTTCAAATTTTGTTATCTTCCTATCTATGATGGTCTTGAATTTCACCAGCTGAACACCAAATGGGCAAGGAAATTCTCTTTCCTAATTGTTTTGGAGACTATTTCTTGGTAAAAGAGTTTATTCCTCATCTCTGCAAACCTGAAGGTTAACAAAGGCAAAACTGTAACTCAGACCCAATCCACCAGCAGTGATTCCAAGACAGTCCTCCTGCTTCCAGAGAAGAGATGAAAGAGGTAAGAGAGGAGCATTTAAATGGGCATGAACAGCTTTGTCTCCAAATGTTTTTAACACCTCTGCCAAGCAGTAGCAGAAGAATCATTCTGAGCATAGAGCAACTACCAGCAACTCAGAACAGCTTCCACACCAAGCAACTCATCCCGCACCTGGGAACTCCAGCTTTGCCGCCGATCCCTGAAGACTGAAGTGACTGCAGAAGGTTTTTTGCTGTTGCATCTGGCTGGGATTCTGCGAGCTGCTGAAGTGCCAGCTGCAAGGCTCTGCGGGATGCTGCATCGCTAGAATGAAAAATGCATCTCTGTGAGCATCATAAATCCTGCCAACATTACACATACGACGACACTTGCATCACACAAAGGGCTCTCCTTTCTCATTTCAAGCTGACAGTTATCTTGGTGTTCCAGGAAGTGGAGAAGTGGCATAAAGTTCCATTCCCTTCCTCAACTGACAGAAATCATCGAGGCTCTCAGGCGGGTTGCAGAAGAAAACAGGTTCTGAACAGGTTCCCTACAACAGGCCACGATTTATTCCAACCTAAAAGCATCTAAAAGACACCTCCGTCGGGCTTCGCAAGGACACGGGCGTTCATTCTTGCAAACTGAACTACACGATTCAAGTTTTAATTTCAAAATCAAAGGTGAAACACAAGATAAGTGCCGCAAAACTTTTTAATGTCAAGCCTAACTTGAGAGCCTCCTAGATGGCACCTTTCAGTGTCACACGCACCTACGTGACACTGCATGCTAACATCTCCACATGCTCCACACCAGTTCAACTCATAAATACATAAATAGTGATAACTAAATAATACAGCTTTTCCACATCAACTTACTCACCGGTATCGATGCAGAGTAAGGCAGAAGAGTTTGCAAAGGCCTTTCACTGCACCCTCTGGAAGATCTGTAACAGAATATATTTCAAAATATTTCTTCGTACATCAACGAGCTCTTAATCTTTAACACAAACACGATTCACTTCACAACTGAAATCAGTGAATCGCTCGCCCCTACAAAATTGCTTGCAAGGATCACAGTAAAAGTTCTCTCTTCTTATACATTTTTATGTGTATTTTTAAGAATAACAGAAAAATTGGAACACATGCCATTCCACAACCATCTACAGAAATTGAGAGGAAAAAAAAAATTTTAAAAAATTTGCTTCAATTGTTTTATTAAGAAATCTGAAATCTTCCATATTCTCCTTCTCTCTACATGTATATATGTGTGTGTGTGTGTGTGTCTGTGTGTGTGTGTGTGTCTGTGTGTGTATAAATATTCCATGATTGATTAAAAACCTAGGCTAAGAGTCAGGAGAGAAACAGGGAACTGATACACTGACGAAAAACTAATACACATGATGCTACAACTACTAACTGGAAAAAGCCCGTGTGCCAGTAACCGGAGTTCTGTGCCACCTACAAAACCCGTGCTTAGAATCAACGCTGTGAGAAAGCACAGGCTCCAAATGCCGCCAGCCCCCTCCCTCAAAAAACTACCCCTCAAGTCTCACACAGCCTTTGAAACAAAACATTTTACGGTTCTTCTCCACCAAAGCTTTTACCTTTCCCAGAAATGCATTTTCCCAGCTCACTGAGGATCTCTCTCCGTTCCTTCACGCTGGCTGTAGTGACTTTTACCGCAAACCGCTTCAGTGTGTCAGAAATCTAAAACCACGCACAGAGAGGAAAAAACCATCAGATGCCTTTGGTATCAACCCACAGAGCACAGGACCAGGGCAAGCAAACCATGTCATCTGCTGCCACACCACCCCTCAGTGACCAAACGTGAGCATCTGCGGTCTTATCTGCGGGGGAAAGGGTCACTGTACATCACCCACGATGAACCTCAGGAACCTCCCCCTTTGGCTGAAGCTGACGGCTCTCTGTTTGTTAACCTGGGTCCCTGTCACGGCACTCGTGCTCTGAGACAGACTTACCCCTCTTAAAAGTAAAAACACAGAGTAAGGGGTAAGAACAAGAGCCAGGAGTGCAGGACCCTCAAGAACGCAAAGGTGCTTTTCGGTGTCCAGCATCTCCTAAAGCCCACGCACCCCCAAAGGGGGCTTCTACCTGCGAGTGACCCAGGGCTGACCATAACTGCCCATCCTGAAAAACTGACCTGCTGTTTTGGGCTGTCAATAGTTGTGAAATTCTGTACCTGGGCCCAGCAAAAGCACGAACCGCTCGCCTTTAGTCTTCTCCAGAATGAACACGCATGCCGCAGGGGTTTTGTAAACGGGACTCCTCAGATCCCGAAAGGTTGTGCCTCGCTATCAGCCTCCTTCCACGCACTATCAGCGGCGCCCAAGGTCACCCAAGCAAAACGAAACATCACATCACGCAACCGAGGGCTTTTTTCAGGCCTGTGCTACTGTGTGCCCGGAGCTGCCAGTGGGAAGGGACTGACACAGCTCACCCAGTTTAACTCCCGTAAACAGTTTGTTTCGGTTTCCAAGCGGTATCGAGACGGTGAGATATGCTGTCTGAGAAGTCTAGGAAGAAGTTTAAGTTCTCAGCAACCGGCTCCTTGAACTACTGAAACCACATCCACGAACTTCCAAATTTAGCACAACATGCTCACACGGTTTCTGCATTTACACAAACCAAAACACAGCTCTCCAGGAAATCCAGCTCTTAAACTGAGCAACTTTATATCTTAATAATCATCACCATCATCTTTGGGAAAGGCAGCAAACAAGCACACCTTCAGAAACCCATTAAACTGTTCCTCCCCTCTTCAGGCAAAACTCCACCCGTTTTGCCACCAGCCTTTCTCTAAGCACACGAAACCTGGCGATGGCGAAACGGCAGCTGCCTTCATCCTTCTCAAGAGCTGCTTTCGGTGAAGCTTTTTTGCCGACACGCAGGAAGGGTAATCCCGCGCAGCAGCTACCTGGAATTTAGAGAGGCCACCCACACCTCCCCGAGCCTGTGACCATCTCACACCTGAGCTCTCCTTAAAAATGGGCTGGAAGTGGGGCTGCACCCCTGAACGCTAAGGTACAGGTTGAACCAACATCGTTACCATCAGAACTGACAGAACAAGCTGCCATTAAAGAGCTCGTCTTCTTTCAGACCTTTCAATTATGTGAGTTCATCATATGCAAACTCAAACCAAGCTGCACTTGCTCATGCTGCTTAATCACAAGCAGGGAGATGTACAGACATGAAAAATACATTAAAACCACCCCAACAGTCTAGAAATTAAAAACATAAATAATGTATAACACTACAGGACTTCCCAAGCAGCTCAGTGACTTACACAAACAGCACCAGCTCTGACTCCCCGGGCTCCGCAGAAGAGCTGCCGGGACAGGCTTCACCCCTTCACTTCTGCTCTTTATCGGGATGTCTGTGCACCACGCTGGGACGCCAGCAACGCGGCTGCAGCCACACACAGAGAACAAACGCCACAGCTCTGCGAGTACGGACCTGACCCTGAGAAGGCTGGGATTTGCCTTGGGAACATCCCAACCTCACGTACCAAGCCGGGAAAAATATCCCACCGGGGTGCAACAGGCGACGCCAGGCAGCCCGGGCACCGGGGAGCGGTCACACCCCGGCAGGCCCCGCTCGGCAGCCCGGAGCGAGGACGACGTTCGGGCTCTCCCTTTCTGAACGGTGGCCCCGGGGGACGGCGGGGGCGGCCGCTGCCCCCGCTGAGGCGCTGCGAGCAGGGGGGAGCACCGCGGGTCCGCCGAGCCCAGCGGCCGCACACCAGATGCCGCCGGGAAGACGCAGCTTGTACCAGTCGTTTATCGGGAACTCTTCGGGAGCGGGCGGGACCCTCCCGAGCGCGGCAGCCGCCGTCCCTCACTTCTCTCCGGGCCGCAGCCGCTCCCAGCAGCCGCTCAGAGAGCAGCGGCTCAGCCCGGGCTCCCCGGCCGCCTCCGCGCTGGAAGGAGGCCGGCAGCAGCGGGTCCCTTCCCTTGCCCCGCGGGCCGGGGCACGGCGCCGGTGCGGCCTCCCCGCGGGCGGCTCCAGCGGGCAGCGCCGGCGCGGCCTTCCCGCCCCGGGACGCGCCCGGGCCGGCTGCCACGTCCCCGTCCGGCCGCAGGCACCGGGCCGGGCCCCGCGGACGGGCCGAGGGAGCGCAGCGGAGCGGCAGCGGGAGCAGGCACGGCCCCGGGCGGACCCCCCCGCCGCCATCCCCGGGCCGCGACCGCCGCGCCGCGGGCCCGTCCCCCACTCACCTGCGTGTCGGCCGCCATGGCGCCGCCTGCGACCCCGGAAGCAGTAGCGGCTTCCGGTGCGGGCCGCGCGCGGGGCCGGCCAGGGCGGGCCCGTCTCCATGGCGACGGCGCTGCGGCCTGGCCCGGCCCGGCGAGCCCCGGCCCCTCCGCACCACCGGGCGCGGGGGAAGGGGGAAGGGCGGGCGGCGGCTCCACCGCCCAGAGAAGCTGCCGGGCGAGGCCTCCGCTCAGCCCGGGCTGCAGCGGCCGCCCGCGGTGCCGGGCAGGGCTGCGCTGCGGTGCCAGCGGGAGCGGCAGGCCCGGGGAACGCGCGTCCCGCTGCAGAGCACGGGAGCCCCTCGGGTCGCCCTTTCCCCAAGCCCCTCGTGATCTGGAGTCTACCCCATCGATGCGGGCACACGTGGAGGTGTAAAATAGCTTTTTATTTCTGCCATTGGACCAACTCTGACACAGATAGACAGCGGCCGCTGTTAGTCAAAGAGACCGAACCCCATGTCCTCATCGGACTCCTCCGATTCCTCCTTCGCTGCCTCTTTGGCCGGAGCAGCAGCAGCGGCAGCAGCAGGTGCAGCCGCTTCGGCTGCCACAGGGATGGCGGCCACAAAAGCAGAGGGGTCTGCCAGGAAGGCCTTCACCTGCAAAAGGGGGGGAAAAACAAGGTAAACCCAAGGAAACAAACGTTTTGAAGGACTGAACCTTTGCAGCTGTAGAGGCAACACTTGCAGCTTGCCGGAAGCCAAACAGATGCACTTATCCCTGCTGCATGTGGGGTTTCAGCTGCCCTCGGGTGTAACAGCCCCAGGGAGGAGGGAACGCCAGGTAACCCAGCTCTCTCCTCCAAGCGCCCCTTTTCAGGGCAGGTCCCTCGCACAGGAGCAGCTCCGAGCCCTTTCAAACCAGGTGATCCGCAGGGTGTTTCTGCGAAAGCGCCTTCTGAACACCCCTCTGTGCAGCAGGTCACTCAGCCATTACCTTTTCAGCCAGCGGGAAGGTGTAGTCGGTCTCCACCGCCACGGCCAGGACCCGCTTGTACCCGTTGATGATGGAGTGGGGCACAGAAGCAATGGTCGGGTACCCGATCTGCAGACAGACGCTGGCAACATTACGAACACCCTGTGAGGAGAGAGACTCCTGTTTCTGTGCTCTGGGAAATAACCCGGACTAGAAACCACGGCAGGTGACGGCACATTTCTACGCTGCCAACACAACGCAGCTCAGCGTGCGACGCGCACGAGCGACGCAGCTCCAGCGAAATCTGACAAGGCATCAGGACTTAAATGGCCTCAGTTGCTGAAGCAGCTTCAGATGAAAAAGCCTAGAGAAGGTCTTCCCTGACTGACTGTTTCTGCAGGGCGCTGGGGAGAGCTCCTGGCTCTGCACGACCTTGTGGAAAACACCAGAGCTGATGCTTCATTCTGGGGGTAAGAGGTGGAACGTAATGGATTCGGGTGGTGACTCACCTCCAGGAAGCGCTTGTGCAAGGTCTCCTCAGTGATGTCCAGCACTTCGGGATTGTAAATGCTGCCATTGTCAAAGACCTGCTGGATCACCAGCCCGAAAGAGAAAGGGGAGATGTTCAGCATGTTCAGCAGGGTGGCTTCGCTGGCACCCACTTTGTCTCCAGTCTTGATGAGCTGCACGTCGCTCTGAGGGAACAAGGGGAAAAGGCGTGAATACGCGCAAAGAAACTCAGGCACGTCAACACGACGGGACACAAACACACGTTTCCAACGCCAAGAGATGGAGCTGAAGGAACAAATGAGCACAACAGAAACAGGCTCCCGCTCAGCTCCACAAGCTGACAAAGGCCTAGGTCACGCAAGCAGGTACATCTCAGCTGGGAGGAAGGCAGGTGCCCCTCCTGCACTCCTGTGGGTGGCTCACCTAGGAGCTCTCCAGCAGAGCTTAACCACGCAGCTGAGATCCTTTAACTTAAATCCCCCCCTCACTGCACACCGGAGCCAAGCCAGACACCCTCCTGCAAGCTCCCAAGTGCAGCAGCCAAGAGTGCTGGTATCGAGTATTTCAGCACTAATGGGAGCTCTGACCTTCACAGCTCCCTCGACTGCCACAATCAGGGCCCTCCAGTCAAGGAAGAGCTGCAACAGCAGCAGGACACTGCTCACTAACCAGAATTTCAATGGTCCCTCTGGAAATCTTCGTGGTGATGCCCAAGGCCTGGAAAAAGGAGGTCTTCTCAGGTCCGAGGCCAGTGTTCTGGGCCGGCACAGTCACGTCGCAAGGAGCAATAGCGCCGGCGCGGGCAGCGGCTGGCACCTGGAGAAAGGGAAAATGAGAGGCTGCAAGAAGGCTCACATCTCGGATCTCGTGGGACGGCATTGCTCCCTCCTGAAGCGTTCCTCCAGGGCGGGTATCACCCAGGCACACGCTAGTGAGACACAAGACGAACTTGAGCAGTTTGGTTAAGGCTGCAGGGGCCTCCTTCCCCACCTGTGAAGACTCCCAATAATCAGGTATCCCCCATGCAGTTTTATTTGTAATGCTGTACCTGCCAGCCCAGAGACACGGTGAGGGCTGATCTCCCCTACCTTGTTGGCCAGCAGCATGTCCCGGATCTCAGTCAGATCCTCCTTGGTGAAGACAAAGCCCACGTTCCCACGGATGTGGGGCAGCAGCCTGAAGGGAAGATGACAGCCTTCAGTTTTGCTTCTCAGACAACGTCTCCTCCCGGACAGAGGACCCAGGAGCACACTCAGACAGCGCTACCCACTTTTCTAAGGCAGGGTTATTCTCCAGATGACCCCGAATAGCTTTGCGCATCATCGTGTTCTTCCCCATCAGCACAACAGCCTTCCCACGCAGGGACATACGGATTTGCTGCATCTGCTTGGATCCCACGTTGTCTGCTCCCACAATGAAGCATTTTGGGTAATCATCCAGGAGTTGCTATAGCAAGAAAAACACTGTAACTACACAAAGAAATCCGGATCAGTGCACAGAGCAGCGTTAAAACCTCAACGTGTTAAAATGCAACAACAACAACAACAACAAAATCTGCCATAGGCTTGAGAGCCCCCAGCTCAAACTGATGTTGGGTGCGCCACAAGGCTGCACCTTTCAGCTACCTAGCTAGGTCCCTAAACAAGTTACCTCTGTAGCTGCCACAGTAAGTACTCACAGGAGCCTTAAAAACAGCCTGATCCGAATCTCTTCCAATTACCAGGCAGTCGTTCCTAAAACAGCCAGCCTATGGCACCCCGCCCCGCTTCCAAAAGGACCCCCCGCAGACGGGCCAGCCCGACTCCCGCTGCCCCGAGCCGCGCCAGGACCGCTCTCCGCCAGCCGGGATCGCCCCGCAGCCCGGGCGGCGGCAGCGCCCCACGAGGGCCTGGCCCCCGGGCCAGGCCTCAGCCCTCCTGGGCCGCGCCGACACTCACGATGATTTTCATGAAGTAGTTGGACTTCCACGTAGCCCTGTCTTCCCTGGGCATCGCGGCGGTGCTCCAAGGATCGCCCGGTGGGTTTAAAGACGAGCTGGGACCTGCCAGGAAGAAGCGCGGCTCAGGCGGGTCCGCGCCCTTCCCCCGCCTCCCCACCCCGCGGCTCCGCGCTCCCCGCCCGACTGTCCGACGGCGGCCCGAGCCCCCGGGCCCGCTCCGGGCACGTCCCGGGCGCGCTCCCACCCCGGCCCGGCCGCCCCGGGCCCACGGGAGCCGCCGCGCGGCGCACCCACCTCCACGAGGGCTCCGGGAAAGAAAGGCCGGAGGGCGGGCCCACCTCCTTTTATACCGCACCTCATGGCCAATCGCAGCGAGCCGCGGAAGTCCCCCTCTCCTCAACCCATTGGCCGCCCGCCGCGTGTCAATCAGAGCGGGCCGCCGTTCTCATTGAGCGGCGCGCCTGCCGCCGCCGGAAGGCGCGCGGGGCGCAGGAGGCCGCGCGGCAGCGGAACGCGCAGCTCGGCGGGAGCCGCCCCCTGGCGGCCGGAGGCCCGCACTGCGGCGCGGGGAGGGCCCACGGGGGGGGGCGGTACGGGGCGGGGGGGGGGCGCCTCCCGGAGCAGCCCAGCAGCCCCTGAGGGGGGACCCGCCTTGCCTCTGGGCTACAAACAACGGCCACACACACACGTGAGAATAACGGTAAAAATTTTATTAGCGTAACTGCGAGAATTTTAAATGGACAAAAGAAAGCGGAGTTCAAGCGTACAAGGGAGAAAAAGGCATCAACAACCGCGGGCCCCGCCGAGCAGCCCCCAGCCCCGGCCGGGCGGGGGGGGCCGCAGGCAGAGCCGCGGCGCTCAGACCCCACCGCCCCCGGGTAGGGGTAAGGGCAGGCGGCTGCAGCCCCCACCCCGCTCCCTCCTCCGGCACCGACCCCCTCCCTGCCCCCGGGCCCCCGGCAGCGCCTCAAACTGCATCTGGAACCGCGGCAGCAGCCACGCGAAGCCGTTATTTGGCAGAGCAGCCCCCGTGCGGCACCCCCCGGCCTGTCAGAAACCAGCGAAACCCAGGGCCCGCTCAGCCCCCTGCTCGGGAGGATCTCCGTTAAGCACCACCGACAGACGACCTCCAGCCCCCCTCCGCAGCCCCTGCACCCAGGGCTTTCCACGTGTGCCAGAAGCATCACGTACACAAGCCTCAACTAGCGGTGAGGTAGGTTAAAGGCTCCCAGACAGGGAAAGTGAGGCACATGGTTACACAGTTTGCAGGTGTCACAAGCAGCAGTGCCAGAAGCACCCCCTCGCTCCCCTCCGGCACTCCCGGCCCTACAGCTTTTTGCCCTCTAACGGGGCCGAAAGAAGTTGGCCTTTTCAGCAAGAGAAGCGCACGCGGCCTAGAAATGTCCATTTTAAGCCAAACTGATTTCAAAGATGGAAAGACAAACGCGTAAGGTTTCTCACCCAGGGCTGCACTCAGCCCAGCTGACGCATCTTTCGCTCTAGTGCTTTCCCGCAGCGCCCTTCGGCCTCCCCACCGCCCACCTGAGGCTCACCTGTACAGGGAAAGGGGCAGGGCAGCGAAGCACCACAGCAAAGGCGAGGCAGGCCAGCAACCCGCTGATCCCAGCCTAAGGCTGGGCTGGTTTCCGAGGCAGGTCCCCCAGACCCCCAAAGCACCCACCAAGCCGAAAGGCACGACCCGCTGTCGAGTGCGATACCGCTGTTCCCAACACCGCTCCCTGGGCTGCTTCGGCTGGGCCCGCAGAACACCATCCATAGCACCCTCCAGCCAGAGCCCTCAAAGTGCTTTAGCAAAGGTGAACTAAGCCTCACAATAACCTCACAAATCCAGGCTAAACTGCCCCCATTTTACAGATGGGGAAACTGAGGCACGGTAAGGTTTAGTGACTGGCCCAAAGTTACACAGCTAGTCAGGAACACAGTCTGTCTCTCCCAATTCCTTCTCCTTCATCACAAGACCTTTCTTCCACAGGAGAAAGGGAACCTCTTCCCCAACTAGCCCTGCTCTGGTTTCAGGTGGCTGAAGAGGAGAAACCGAGGGCGAAGGTCTGAGCTCTTCCCCCCGTAGCATCGTATTAAGACTCGCTATAATATCCTGGAAGCTGGGCTTTGGAAGAACGGCAGGTGATTCAAATACAGCAGTTTACAGGTTACAATAAAAACCAAAAACCACGCTTTTAGGTGACCCAGAGGAGGGGGAAGAAAAAAAAAAAAAAGAGCTATTCACAGTTCACCTGCCTGTGTTAGGAAAAAAAATACAAGTCACATCCCCTTCCTCATAGATTCCAGCCCCTCCCAACCCGCAATAAAAACAAAATATCCAATGTTAGTTAGGCTTAACAAAGCGTTGAGGTTACAGATGCAGTAACCAGCACAACTGGCACACTGCCTAGAACAGCACAGCTTGATATAAAAGTTGCTTTCTTAAAATCACTTCAAAACCAATTTCTGTATAAGAGGATTAAAAGTAAATTAGATATGAATTCAAAATCAGTGTAGAAATCTACAGTTCTTATCAAAGACAGGATACAGTATTCACTTCGATAGTAAAACTCCAAGTGTGTCACACACACCTGACCCAAGGGACTTGTTATACCAGTAACAGTCAATATAAAAGGTTATTGCTCTAGCATCTCTCAGTAGAACATGTTTAACAGGAGCACAGAAAAGGGAAATACCAAGGGGCTGACAGGTCTCATTAGGAAAGAGAGGAAGAAGAAAGGGTAGAAAGTTTGGATCTTTTTTTTCCAGGCTTCTTAAACCCCTCCACTTCTCCCTGCTCTTGTGACAGTTTCAGGCCAGATAAACACACACATCACACTTGCTCACGACAGGGCTGGCTGAAAAAGGCTGCGCTCTAACCTCTCTGCACCTGCTTTTAAAGAAGGGACGATGCCTCTTCCTCTCTCCTGCGAGCAGCAGGAAGGGGAGCAGACGCCCTGAGCAGGCCTGGGTGCTGATGGAGGTCCCTGGCACAGAACGTCACCCAGAGGAGCGCCCATCAGTGCTGACGGATGGTCAGGGCTTACTCCACCTCCTGCTCCAGTGTGTTGAGAAAAGGCAGGGAATAACAAACTAGGGAAAAAAAAACCCACCCCACACAGTAACATCTTGATTCCTCTTAAACAAAAAAAAAAAAAAAAGAAAGAAAAAAAGTAAGTGGTATCATCTCCTTACAGTGTAATGGAACTGGAGAGACCCTTGCAGGGTCTTGGCTGCCTGTGCTGACGCTCTGATCTCAGTCACACACGCCACGCGGCTCTAGCGAGCGGCGCCAGGGTGGCACTGAGATCACAGGGTGCCCTCGCCGTGCTACCGCTCAAGACCGCACGCACGCAGACAGAAGCCCGAGCAAGAGGCGTCGGAGCAGAGGGCTGTGCTGTCTGCAAGTGTCAGGATTTGCTCAGGGAGCTGACACAGGCTGAAACTCACTGGCAAAGACTCCTTCTGCCAGGCGGGGGCTGGGTAAAACCTCCCCATTGGAGCCCTGGAGCTAAGCTCAGCTGTCAGACACGCACAGGCACGCACACCGTAACGAGGGGACTCGGCCTCTCTCTACTGAGACACAGCAAGGGCATTTCCAGTTTAATGGTCCGTCTCATCTCTGGATCTACTGCCTCTCTGTAGCAGCAGAAAGCTCTCCCACCCCCCCGCCCCCCCTCCCCCCTGCCTGGTTAAGGTTTCTAAATCACAGTAACGTTCAGAGAGACAGAACTGCCAAGGGGGTGGCAGAAAGATGCTTAGCGCCCGGCTACGACGCCTCTAACAGAAGAGCTTGAGAAAGCAGTTCTGGCAGTAGGGCTTGTCGTTCTGTTCTTTGAAGGTTCCTTTGTTGAGCTGCTTGAGGCAGAAGGCACAGACAAAGTGTTCGGGGTGAAATTTCTTGCCCATAGCAGTGATGCAGCGTCCTGTGATAGGCTTCTGGCAACCGGAGCAGAGCGAGCCGCGACGCTCGTGGTAATGCACCTCGCAGTAGGGCTGCCCGTCATGCTCAAAGAAGCTGCCATTGATGAACGGCGTGAAACATTCCTGCAGGAGGATAAAGCAGAAGGGGACAGGTTGTACGAGAAGCGGGGGATGCGGGCAGCTCCACGAGCCGCCCCTGCGCGGCGGCGCAGCCCAGCCGCACTGCGAGCGGGGCGAACTGCTGCCTTTCCGCACCGTCGTGTTGTTCAGAGAGCCAAACTCTGTCCATCACGTAGAGTTTCCAAGGAAAGGCTGACAGATGGACAGACACAGCCACAAGCAAGGGAATTAACCATGCCCCTTCCCCCAGCTGGCTTCACTTACACCAAGAAAATACAATAAATGAGCTACCAGATGTGTCCAGTCAGAAGGAAGGACAACACCTCTCCTTCCCGAGACAGGAAACACCACAGCACGTTTCCCCCTTTTTTTTTTTCTCCTCACTCCAGCTTCCCCACAACAGCAGGCAGTGGGGGACCAACAGAGACTTTCATGCAGCAGAATTCTGATGAACAATGGACGGGTTCCAGCTGAGAAAGTGAGGCACAGTTCATTTTCACAAGCGACCTCTCCAGGATAGCTGGCATTACACAGGGTCATCCATCCTGAAACATCTCCAGCACGGACACCCGCATCGCCACTGGGAGAAACCGCTGTTTGTTCTACAGCGCTAATGATTTTGAACAGACAAGAAGAGGATACACCAGCTCTGCGCTTAGTAGCATCCAGAGCTCCTCACCCCCCTCGCTGTCAGGCAGCTGAGGACGCTACACCTCAGAACCTGCAACAGAAGCACCTGCTCTCCCTGCGAGACTGAGGGGACCCCCCCTCCTTGTACAAGTGGGAAACTGAGGCAGCAGGGTGTGGGGGAAGAGTCAAGGATATTGCCAGATCTACCAAATAGATCAGCAGCAAGGCCCAGAGGAAAAGACAGATTTCCAGAATCCTGGTTTTGACCCAACATCATCCTCTTCCCCAGGGAGCACACACAGCATCACACGCAGCTGGACCCCACCACAGGCGCAGCAGTGCAGCAAACAGCATGCAGAGCCACAGGTAGCTCAATGCTCACAGCACTGGGACGAATGCAGCTCGCCTGCAGCAAGTCCAAGACTCTTCTAATGCTGACAATTAGTTCAATAAATAGTCTCCTCCCTTAATCAGCAGGACAGCTGAAAAGTCTGCTCTGCTTTAGCAAAAACAGGAGGAGACTCCCATCTCGCGTCCCAGAAGACATCCGTGCTGTCCCCACTAACACAGGCAGTGTGGCAGCAGGGGGAAAGGCAAGCAGAACCGCTCGTAGAAGTCTCAATCTCTGCACAAAAAGGCACAGCTTCTGCAGGCTCACGCAGCCAGGACTGCCATCTTCTGCTTCCACCCTCTGGGAGCCACAGGTAGTTCTGGGCAGGCAGTCCCAACAGCATGGTGACAGTCTGCTCTGAGCTTCGCACCAGGAATCGGCAGCTTGTGGTTCTGCTGCTTGTTCTGGTCTCTGCCTTTCTTTCCCACTCTAGGAAACACTGACTGATTTTGCTCATCTCTTGGGGCCTGTAAGAGTTAATATTTGCAAGGCTTTCTGAAAGAGTGCCAAGCTTTTAATCTGCAGTATTTCTGTTTATTATGCCTGTTGTATGGAGCCTGCCGCTATTCCACTGACTTGCATGTTTGTCTGAACAAGGTCAGCCTCATTAGTTTACATTGTCAGATGGAGCATGGGAGGAAGAGCCTCAAAATCTGATTGCTGAGGCAAGTGCTTAGAGAGAAGCTTAGCTTATAATTATTTAAAGGTCACAGAAAATATCTGTGTTTATCTGTGAGCTGCTACAGAAGCCCATAATTGCAGCTGGGAACAGAAAGAGCAAAGCAGCTAGAAAGTTTAATGTAAACAGGCAGAGGAACAAGAAGGTGTTTGGTTGCTGACATGTTTTTATCTGGCTGCCCTTCACTACCCCACAAGACGCCTTTTCCTGATAAGGGACCAGATGCCTGCAGGGTGGAAATGAGAGGGGTCGTACAGCAGCAGCAAAGGGCCTTGGGTTTCTTACCCGACAGACAAAGCACTCAGGGTGCCACAGGGTGTTCAAGGCAGAGATGTAGTTTTCCAGGATAGCCCGGGCACAGCCTCCACACTTGGGAGCAAACATGTCAAAGTAGTCTTTGCGGCAATAGGCTTTGCCATCCTTCTCGTGAAATCCTGCCAACAGAGAACAGAGGCGAAGACTATCAGCTCCTGACCTTTACCTAAGACGAGCCAAGCTCTGCGGGGTGACCAGCACGGGTAGGATCACCCCTCCCCGTTCTGAGGCACAGACACAGCAGGCAGCTGGTCCCTGTCCTGCTGCCCTTCCTGTCCCATGTGCACACGTGCGCAGGCACACTCTTCCTCTCCAGGCAGAAAAGAAGGTTGCTGCTGACACCCCTGCCCCAGGAACAGCTATATCCCTCGGAACTTCCATCTTCAGTAGTTCCCCTGCCACCTCTCAGGCTGTGCCCTAATAGCAGCTCTGCCGTACACACTTGTCTGCAGTTCAGGGAGGAGACCGCATAAACCAGCAATACCTTCCGGTCCGAAGAAAGCTCCGCACTGGGCACAGAAAAAGTGTTCAGGGTGCCATGTCCTGTCCAAAGCCGTCACCACTTTCTGTTCAGAAGAAGACAAAGTGCAAGTCATGTAAATGACGGCTTCAGCTCGGAGGTAAGGGGGGGGGGGGGTAGAACACATTAATGTTGGTACTGACAAGAGCACGCATTAAAATAGCCTGTCCTTTAGAGAGCTGAGTCAATTCTCCCCCGCCTCTGGCTCACTCGGGCTTTCCCCACGGCACACTTTTTTTTACCCTAAAAGGATCTTATGCTCTGCTTCCTCCCTTACACAGGGCCCCGGGCAGCTCTCAGGACTAGCGCTGGTGCCTGTTACCACAGGCTACCGACAGACAAACGCTCAGGAACCATCACCGGAATGATGGAGCGATGTGAGGTTGTGAAAGAACTTCAGCAAAGGTAAGAGGGACTAACACCCCTCGCTAGTGTAAAAATTTTGACTGGGCCGTTTCCCTTTCAGAGCCAGGGCAAAGGAAAAACAGAAGTCCCCAAACAAAATCTTCCACCCAGGACATGTGGGTGAAGTGGAGTTTTTAACACCCAGGCCTGCAGCACCTTGCCAGCGCCCTTAATCCCCACAAGGAACTCACATCAAGGATCGGCCCATTGCAGTAGTAGCAGCGAGGGGAGAAGAGGTTGTGGTAGTCCTTCTCGCAATAGGGCTGACCGTCCCGCTCAAAGAAGTTCCGTGACCCGATCTCCTCCTGGCAGTGGGTGCAGACGAAGTGCTCAGGGTGCCAGGTCTTCCCCATGGCTGTAACTACCTGTTGGGAAGATACATTATGAAGGACAACTCTATCTCCCTCTCCGCTAGACCACATGACAAGACACCAGCTGGAGGTCAGCAAGAATGACAAGTTCTACTACTCAAGTGAGCCCTGGACTGGGGTAGCATGAAAACTGAATTACCTATCATCTCAGGAGAGGGCAGTCCCTCAAGGGCAGGGTAGAGGTCACTGGAGGAGCTTACAGCGTACCTAGCCAGTGGATAAATAGAGTACTTCAGTTTCTCCAGCATCTCCAGTCTCTTCAGCCTCACGAAACAGCCCTCCCCATTACTCCCAGCTGCAGCCCAAGATTCAGCAATGAGACAGCACCTTCAACTCACCTGCCCAGCAATAGGCTTCTTGCAGGCTCCACAGACACCTTTGGCAACTGTAGCTACGCCCAGTTTGTTCAGGTCCGACTGGAGACTTCCCAACATGGTGTCCAGCTGACTGCCAGGCTTGGAGGCCGTGGAGGGAGGGGAGCTGCTCCCAGCTTTCCCTTGTGCCATGAACTGCAGGGAAGAGAAAAGAAAGGCTGTAAGGCGAGTGCTGCTGTGCTTACATGGTAAACGCCTGCTGTTGCTGCCAGTGGCTCCTCTGTAGAGATGGAGACAGCTACATTCTCTGCAGAAGCCAGTGAGAGCCAGGACCAAGTACACACATGTATTCTACCCGTGCAGAGACATGCAGACACCCTGGGATGTATGAAAGCAGAGCTGTGAACTGAGAATTTGATTTTCCTTCGCTCTGCAAACAGCCAAAGTCACCAGCACATCCCCGGCACTCAGTACAGCGCTCTCGAAGCCTCTGCCAAAAATCTCCCTTTACCTCATCAGTTCCTGGCCAGCTGACAAAGCAGACGCCATCCAGAGGGCCCCTTCCCCTTGACCTCTCTCTGTTTCTCTGTGGTTGCTCTCTCTCAGTTGCCACCTCTCCTCTCTGATAGAGATCCCTCTCCTCTTCCTCATCTCACCTCCCTTTCAGCTAGATTCTCTTCTCCCTTCCCCTCCCTCCTTTCGCACCACCTTCTGCAGGCCTTTTTGCCAAGTCTCCTTTGCCCCCATCAGGGGCTCTCATCCCACGCCTGAGCTAAGCAGTGGAAGCAGGAAGGAACTAACTCCCTGCAAGTTGCCTGCTGTTTGCCCACAGAGAGGGCAGTGCACCCACAGCAGAGCCCCAGCAGACAGGACTGCAGTGGAAAGACTGCCACGTCTATTGTTGGACTGCTGGAAGTGCACGGCGGTGGGGGGAAAGGGATTGAGATACTTGTCTCGGAGGCTGTTTCTGAAACTCACACCACCACAGTACACACAGCTTGGAAAGGCTTCCCAAAGGAGGGGGAGAAACGTTTTCCTTAGGTTCATAACTTATAAACAAAGTATATGTTCTCTTTGGCCACCAAAGCCCCCTTTGCAGGCAAACTGCAGTAATGAAATACAGATTATTTTATCTGACTTTGCACTGCAATAGCTACTGTCAGGTTTAGAGAGACCCAAAGAAGTCCCTCCCTGAGATGTTGATCTGGAACGCTTTTTCTCTTACAAAGAAGACAGATTAAAACAGACATAAAATCCACACTTGTTAACAACCCGCCAGCCTGCTGCCAGCACAGCCAGGGGAGCAAGGACACACTGAAGTGCTTCACAGCCTTGGCAGAACCTGCCCTTCCAGCCACAGGAGGAGCTCTATTCCTTGTCCTGCAGCTGGCTGTACTCGTAGTCGACTAGTTTACTCAATGATAAACCCCGAGTTCTACTGGTTTGTATAAAAATTCTCATGACACACATAATTTTAGCTTTTTTACATACACTTCTCATCAGCCTTGCCTCGTGTGCAGCGTGACTCCCAATGGAGCCTAACACACAGCTTTTCCCCTCCTCTCTCCTCCCAGCCATCCCGTAACTTGCACCCTCTCCTATCCAGCAGCCCAGAGCAGCCCCCTCACACGCCGGTGCCCTGAGCCTGAAACAAACCCTTCACCACGCAGCAGTTATTTGCTACCAAAGTTACAGCGATCGTCTCCAAAGCACACCGTTGCAAGGAGACTTCTCACAGAGGGAGACAACGGGCCTTTGTAAACAAAGCCAGGCCAGCGTCCCAGGACAAAGCCAGGGCTTTCCCGCACAGCAGGAGGAAAAGGGCTGGACCACGTCGAGAGAATCAGATCCTCTCTTACTCTAACCAGGGACTTGTGGCCACCAGGCAGGACAGGCACAAATGCCACACACAAATGATAAATTCCATTCGGAGAGAAAGGAGACGAGACGAATTGAACATGGAGCAACAGGGCACTTCACCCTTGCCTGTAGGGACCACACGCTCCTGCAAGCCACAGCTGACCTCAGTGCAGGCATCACCTCCCCTGTGCACACCACGATTTCTACCCGGCCTGGTGATCCAGCCTTCTTGACCACTCACACATGAGTCCTCAGCTGAAAGAGCTTTGTTTCCACCTCCTGCACACACCTGCCGTTTATAGGGGACGCTCAGCACAGCACCCCCGTAAATTCATCATGCAAAGGCCCTTCAAATTCCCACCCTTCACCCACGAGATCTGCCACCACTCCCATTCAGTTAGGAGCTCCGTGAGCAGCAAACCATGCACCACAGGACATCATCCACATCAATGTCACTGGCAGCTCTCGGAGCACATCCCAGCAGCATCTGCAGCACACTCATGGACCAGAAGAGCACACCATGCTGAGGACACAGAAAGGATGTCCTGCCTTCTCAGGGGCGGGGAGGCCCACGGGCGCAGGAGCAGCCAGCAGACTGCCACTGCAGGTGAGGGGAGGAGCAGAGGGCACCTGGAAAGTACAACAGTTCAAGATGCAGAGGTGTTTCCTTGCTCGCTGCCGGAGAGCTGCCTGTACGCTTAACGTTGCACACCACTGCACTGCTCCTAGTAAGACTTCCCACTACCTGGAGCTATAGCCCTTCCCCGACAGGAGATGGGGAACACACCTCTTGATCAGACCCTCTCCTCCCCAAAATCCACTCGCACTGTGGACACCTGTTTAAACGAGCAAACACAGGAAGGACTGCTGATTTGCTCCTTCCATAACGACATTTTGCCATCTTTTACTCCCCCCACTCTAAGAGAGATTGCGGCAGGGAGAGCTGCAGCCTGTGTTTCAGAGTTACCTTCTCCATCTCAGAGGGAAAGAGTCCCTGCTGCACACAGTGACCATCAGGGCAGACAGGAATCACACACGCACCAGCAGGCTGTTGCACAGGCAGGTGCTCTGCAGTGCTAGACAGGCACAGCTGGGATTACATATGGCCAATGAGTTCTTTCTCCCACCCAGCAATTCAGTAACAGCCTTTACCTGAACATGGTATTTACTAAGCTACCCAGTTGGGAGCAGTAGTTGGACTGGAAAACACTGCTAAAAAAACCAAACCAGAAGAGAGAAGCCTGCCTGCGTCTGTGGGAAGAAAGCATCATCTTCTGTCTGACAGCCAACAGAAACAACTGTCTTGGTGCTAGGGGTCCAGGTCTTGGGAGAACAGGAATGCCTAGGATCTTCAGAAGGAGGGGTGCCCACAACAGAAAGCTCATGATAATCATCATCAGAAGTTTCCCACTGGAAGAGAGGCTGGGGAGCCAAGCTGAAGGAAGAGGAGGAGACTGGACTAGGAGCTGGGGTAGATGGCACATGAGAAGGCTGAGGTGGGAGTGGGAGGAGAGGTGCAGGGCCAGAGATATGAGAGGGAGCAGCATTAGCAGGGACTGTCTTTGCAGCTTCTTTGGAAGGTTGGAGCGGGGGAGAGGCTGGAACAGAGACCGTCCTCCTTGGGGGGAGCGGGGATTCTGGAGGAAAAACCACCTAGAAAGACATGGAGGAAGAAGAAAGTGAATAAATCAGAAGAGGAACCAACAAGCACTCCCTGCAACAGGAAGGCTGGTTGTTACCACTATCTTTATCAGAGGGGAAAAGCAGCAAGGAAGAGAAGGGAACTAGAAAACATGCTTCTCTGCCTAGCCCAAGGAAGAGCACCATCTTGGACCCAGAACTTCCTGCACAGATACAGTACCAGGGAAAACACAGCATGTCTCTATGACAGGAGTGGTTTTAAAAATAATCCCCCCATGGACATTTGATATGCGATAGTAGCAGATTGCCCAGATACCATGACCACCACCCTCAGATCCCACTCCAGTTCTCAACCGTCAAGAACAAGGACCCATGTGCTGGATCCCTTTTCAGACAAGGGTGAGTAGAAAGAGTTAGTTCTTCATTTCACGTTGCTTAGGACACTCAGAAACTTAATCTGCACCTCCACACAATGTTATCTGGACAGAGGGACACGCTAGAAGTTACCAGCACATCTCCCTGCTTTCTACCTTCTCTACTTGCTGTCCACCATTCTGCTCCTCCCCCTGGGGTCTGGCAGTGATAATGACCCCCTCTGTCAGCCAGTCATCCTGGCTTTTCCACTCTTCCTGTTCCTGCTTAGCGATGCCCAGTCTGTCCTGCAGCTCTTCAATCAAACGATCTTGGGACTCAGTCTTGTGAAATATGGCAGGACCTAGTTTACGCCTTGGAGAGAGGTCACGGTACATTGGATGTACGTTCGCAGTCTCTTTTGTCCTCTTGATTAAAGATTTAATCTAAATGACAAAGGTAATAGTATCAGCAGAGAAGAGCAATGTCAGAGCAAGCCCCAAGATGCAACAGCACAAACTCAAGCCATTAGCGACAACTGTGAGCAGGAAGAGTGATGACACTTATTCTACAATGCCAAAATTCTTCTTGGCGCAGCCCAGAACAGTGACTCAGTGCAAGGAAAAACCCCGTAAGAATAATCACAGCAGCCAAAAATAACTATCTAGAAAAGGAAGGGAAAGATTAACCAGCAGGAAGCCAAGATAGGAGGTGCAGCATGATCACTCCACTGAGCATTAAAGAAACCTCAGCATCACAAGGACACAGAGCAGCCTCTCTGTGGTCACCCTTTACAGGCACAAGACTCTTGGTCAGAGATGTCTGATGCACAAAGTGCACTTCCAGCGCTGGAAGGAACACTAACAGCTCCGGCCACGAGACCTAAAAAGGCTGGCAGGGCAGAGGAGCTGCCATCCCAAGTCAGGAACATCCCCCAGTGGTGTGAAACAGCCCTTTAACTTTTCAGAGGCCTCTATGGACTAAGCCTTACCCCTGTCAGGGAATAAAAGTCCATTTCACAGGGGAGTCCCTACAAACTGCCCTGTTCTGTGCTGCTGACTGACATGCAGAAGAGACCACAAGACAAAGCAGAGGATTTCAAACCTCCGTGACAGGCAGCTGTCAGTAGCATCGCTCAGAGCTGCATGCTGTTAGTGCGGGTGAGTCGGAGCACGCTCACCCCACACACAGAACGTTAGTGCGCTGTCAGAACCGTCCTGGCCAGGACTCGTCCTACTCCTACATTCATTCAGTGCCTGCCTGGCCTGATGCAGAAATCCTCTCCACGGGTGGTTTGGAGACGCATGGCAGATCCCATTCAGCTTTCCAAACGTTTTCAGGAGATTCCTGAGCGACTGCAGAGCTTCTGAACTGCTCGTTTTCCTGGCGTCCTCCAGTCTTGTTCACGTTAGCAGTACCTGCCCTCCTAGGAGTTCTTTCTCTGCCCTGCCTCTTGACCAGCTCAGGACAGCCATCTGCCTTGGTTTCAGGCAGTCCTTCAGCTTTCAGCTCCTGCCCTTGCTCCACTACAAAGCCCAACTGTTTTTTAGTGTCCGGGAAAACATCCCACCGATCCAGGGCCACAACAGAAGGTTCACGCACAGGATTCAAAACGCTGTCATTCTCTGCATGTACCTCTGGCACGTGTGCAGGCAGCTCCAGGGCCCACAGCTCATCTAAAGCTGTTTCCACATTTCTGCCTTGGGAAGGGATGTCGGAATTGTCCCTGTATGCTCTCTGCTGATCCAGCTCTTTAGGTATCTGCCCCTTCCCTTGACCATTTAAAGTGTTTGAAATTAGTACACTGGAGATTTTGGGATCAGTTCTCTGCTTCTTCTCAGTCTCTTTTGCCAAATCATTCTCTAGGCCTTGTGCCTCCGCATTAGCAGATCTACACAGAAGCCCCACACTGGAAGCTGGCACAGCCTGGAAAACATTTCTAGAAGAGTCAGGCTTTCTGCTCAGCCGAACCAAGCTTGCAGAGGTCATGTGCTCCCCACGAGTAGCAGAACCAGAAGAAACTCGTGGTGGGGGCACAGGGACTGTTTGTGGCAAACAGGGCATACGTGGAAGAGAGGCAGAATGCCCTGAAGCAGGCAGAACTACAGTGTTACTGCCTTCCTCACAGCAGAGGACTGCTGAGGGGGCAGATGTTGGCACTGCTGAGTCCCCACCAGGACTTGCAGAAGGGTGTTTGGAATGGGATAGCACTCTTAAGCTGTGAGGAGTGTTGCTGGAGTCTGCGTTTGCTGAACTGGGAACCGATTCTAGGGAGGGTTCAGAAACCAGAGACATAGTGGAACTAGTCTGCAAAAAGGAGACAGAAGGAATAAAGAGAGAAAAAGATAAAGACAGAGGTAAGGAGAAGGGAAAAAAAGCAAAGAATTAAGCATTATAAAAATCATCACCTCCAAATCAGAGAGCCATGTTGATCCATAGCCTTACTTCCAAGAGTAAGGAACGAACATGAGGTATCAAAGAGCAGAACTGGTACGACATTGTGCTAATCTTCACATGAAATTACGGGAGGTGAAGTTCTACATCCCTCGAGATCTTTTTCCTATGTCCTCCTTCCAAGTGATAGCTCACGCCTTCACCTGCAGCTGCAATGGGGGCACGCAGCGGCCACTGGGAAGCCAGCTACAAAGCCAGGAATGTCTAGACTGCGAGTAAAGGTCACGTTAACTTACTCAGAGTCAGACATGTAAATTTGACACTTCAAAGCTGAAAAAGAGCAATCAATGAATAGAACAAAGCACGGCATTTTCTTCTTGATACACTAATAAAATGCTCCAGTTGGCTGAGTGCATGGCAATGAAAACAAAGCTTCAGGGCATTCACAGCAAGAACAGATGACATGGGCTTTGCTCTATTCACATCACTAATCTCACCTTGGACGTCACACACACTGAATCCGTATGAGTCTGTCAGTCATTCCATGCCCTTGTAAGCATTGCTTAGGTGGCCAGATTAGCCTCTTCCCTTTAGGCCAAAGACTCCACATTTACATTGTAATCAAATCAGTACGAATATTGATTCAAAATACACTCTAACAAGAGCAACTGACACAGAGTTTTTGGTTCCCCTTGACTTACAGGGCCTTCTTTTGCTCATTTTCAGTGGTTCCTGGCCAAACTCTAGGAGACAAACTGGCATTACTCCTTTTTCTTAAAAAAGGAAAATCAGAACGGTGGCTTGGACACGTTCACACAGCAGGTCAATCAGTTTTAAAAATGCATCCACCAAGGATTTTCCCAGAGCTGTCAAGACCTGCTCTGATTCTTAGTTGCCTTTTCCAAAGTAGCCTCAAGAAGTCAGATGCTTAAGCTCTAAGGTAGCGGGGCACATAACTTCCTATGCCTGTGTATGGTATTTTAGCCTCTACTTACCTCTCCAAGACACTTAGCATGAATAAACGGATAAAAGTAACCAGAACACGCACAAAATCTGCCAGTAGATAGAACAGACATATATCTTTAGCTGACCTAAGCTGCCACCACCCCAAGGGGTCAGGAGCTGGCGCACACACACATTTGTCACAACAGCAGTGCTACAGGGAGACCATGCTCAGAAAGGAAAGAGCAACAGGGACCACGATTCATCAGATTGCTCCTCCCCTCGAGCAGCACAGCAAGACTGACAGTCACAGCAGAGACAAAAAGGACTCGTAAGTACATTCAGTAGAACTCAGGAATTTCCCAATATAGCCCTACCCCTGTATTTTGCCTAAGCTGGATGCACTTGTAAAAGGAACCTGGTTTTATGCTGTGGTTCACACTTAGCTTCCAGACATCCTACAATGAACTCAGTCGTTTTTCAAGGCAACACTACTATTTTGCTAAAAATCAAGTATTTCCAGAATATTAAAAGCATACTAGCTCCAAAATAAGTGCAATGGTTAAACACTCAGCAGTAACAGAACGGCACTAATACAAGCATCTAGCTGTGCAGTAAGTAGGCATCACGTTACACAGAAATGGCAGAGGTTGAAAACACAAATGCATTAAGTAATCTCAGTGCCCACTGACTGATCAGCTAGATAATGAAAATCAAATGGATTCTGCAAGCAAAAAGAATGAGCAACTCATTAAAGCGAGCAAAAGATGATAAAAGGGTAATGTATCAGTCTGTAACAGCACCTTTTACTCTGGGGTATGAGGGAAATTAAATATCAGGGCCTATACTCCTCCCATCCCCACCTACTGCAAGTTGTACCAACTACCAACTCCAACTAGTTACACCTCATACTTAGTTGTTCTGTCCTATTTCTTGCAACCACACACAGGGCTGGTACTCAAACAATAGCCTTTCATCTTTCACCTTTGCAAAGACTCCACTTCTCTCCCATCCTGCCACTGGTACAGACTAGAAATCCATTTTTACAGCCAAGTTAACACCACTAGTTGGCACAAATAGAGGAGGTAAAACCAAAGAAGGATTGAAGGGAAAATGAAGCAACTTGGAGGACAGGGAAAAGGAAAGTAACTGTTAGAAACAGCCAATGACAGTATTAACAAAAGGAAAATGATCACAGAAACCATGTTCTTTGTCCTTCAGGAAGAGCATTTAGACACAGATGAGTTCAATGACTCGCAAAAATACTAACGCTGTGTTTATAAAGTGCAAATCTTAAAGTCTTGCTGCATTTCAGTTTGCTCTCAGACCTCAACCAGAAAGTAAGCCAGGAAGGCGGGCAGTATCACACAAAGCAGCTCATCTCTGTCATGCAGGTTTTACTGGAGTTGTGTGAAGACTCTTTAGTCTTTTCTCAAGACTGCAAAGCATTTGAACACTCACACTTAGAAATGTCCCTTCCTTGTATCTTGCAAGGAAAACCTGTGCTGGGCAAGGTTATTCTCAGTTGCCAAGAGCTCACCCAGGAGCAAAGGCTGCAACCACACCCCGAGCTTGTTTTCTGAGCCCTGATAAAAGCAGCAGGGGCACAAGGCCATAGTGCCCAAGCTTCCACAGCACACGGAAGGAGCCAGGCACGGTACGCCAGCAGCGCAGGTGGGAACGCTTCTCCAGCTTCACAACAGCGCTGGTTTTCACCCAGACTGAACAGACACTTATGGATATCCTGCACTCTACCCTAGGACCTACTATGGAGAAAAAAACGCAACACTAAGGTGTCAATATTTGCAGTTGACTAAATAAACACTACAGTAAGTCTAGAGAAAACAGTAACTCCTAAACTCTCACAAAATTAAGTACATGTGCCAGAAATGGCAGGCTGAATTCAATCCCAGCAAGGCAAGCGAAACCCCGCAGAGCGTGCACGCTGACGGCTGGGTTCCGAACTCACGCACTTGGTCAAAACTCCGGTACTGTAATGACCTCCACGAAACCCACAGCACAGATCAGAAGTGCTCACATGAATGGTGGCAGGGAGAGAACAGCGTGACAAAGCTGTCATGGAATGTCCTGTCTACCTCTCCTCACAAAACAGTCCTCAGCTCTGGCTGCCCCACCTGAAGTCATGGTAGGAGGAGACAGGAGGTCAGCAGAGACAAGAAACATCAAGTATCAGCAGAATCTTCCATATGAGGAAAAAACAGAGTGTTAGGGACTTTCTTAGGATTAGAAAGCAGACTTGCATGTGTACATGAGAAAAGCAAACCCAACAATGACAACATGGGAGAATAGATATTTGCTTTCTCAACCTCTCTCGGAACAAATTCAGGTGAATAATTCAGCAAGGCTATAAGCAAAGCATCTGAAACTAGAAAGAAAGAAGAGAAAATATTTTTCGTTTTGCTATAATTACGGGTAAATGAAGACTCATGAAAACAAGCTCCACAGTTAATCATCTAGTGCAAGAACAATAACATACCTATATAAAGAACAAGTTATCCAAATACATATGCCAAGTGCTTCAAACATCAAGATGACCATGGGCAAGTTACTCCCAAGCTTATCCTATTATGGGATTTTTATGTGCCACTTGTGACTGAAGTAGAGTTCTTTTCCAATACAACACTCTGATTTCCAGACAAGATTCTAAATAGTATTTGCCATCCTCTGCCCCCACAAGAAGCTCAGACTTTAATCCCATTTTAAGGTGAATAAGAGATAGGCTTTAAGATGGAAACCTTTGAAATCTCCAACTGCCTGACGGAAAGGCTTCAGTGCTTACAGCACATGCCTGGAAGATCCTCCTCAGGGAAAGCACATCAGGGTAAAAATACACTCCAAAGAGGAGGGTCATCCCACAGAAGAGCCTGGTCTCTGTCAGTAAGCAGACTAGTGTCCCACGCTCCCCTACTTCTTGTTAAGTTGTAGCACAGCATAATTCACCCTGTACTGAGCAGGAACTAAGTTCATTATCTTTGGCAAACAGACAAACTGCAGAACCAAAGGAAAAACAGACCCCAGAACTGCCTTACCCTGCCAGCAACGAGAATTTATAGCAGTTAAGAACACCTACAGCAGCACGCAGAAAGCACAAATGCCACCACAGGAAGTTTCTCAGAGCAAGTTTGAGAGGTAAAGAGGGCATTCTAGAGACAAAACAACATCAGCAGATGTGGCTAACGGGCAGGAGAGTCTGGAGGTGGGGAGGGACAAGATGAACTCAAGTTGTCACGATAGGATACCTTAAAGTCAGAGAGAGATGCCATCAGCTCATCCAGTTCTCGTGTAGCTGAAGAAGCAGATATACGGGTCTGCTGCTGACTGGCAGTGACCCGCTGGGGGCTGCTCACCTCACCTTGGCTCACAGTGATTGCAGGGCTGACAAAGAGGAAAAAAAGAAAAGAGGAAAAAAAAAAAAAAAAAGTGTGTTTAAGCCTGGGAGAGCACCCCTAGACTGAAAGTCCTACTGTTCCCCCAAGCACTGTGCACCCTGGCCAGCCCTCCCCCAGACCCAGCTTCCACCACGCACGCAGACCCTGTCTCTCTGCCAAGTCTAACACGAGTGTCTGCTCACACACACACCATCCATTAAGAAATGGAGGACGACCAAACGTTCATTTTGTCAGACAGCGAGGATTTGTGATCAGTTACAAATCTGAGTTTGAACAATCCACCTCTCGTAACATGACTTATGTATTTTTTCATCCAGGAGCAGATAAAAGCGCACCAGCATCTTTGTGTGCCTGCTGGATTTCTGACCCTTTAGACAAAGCCCATCGTCTGTCTGTCACTCTCCTGCCCCATCTGCCCCTACGCTGCAGTCACTATCCCCACAAGAGCCTGTCCCACCCCACCCAAGCCAGCGACCACCAAAACACTACTCACACTGGACTTGGCACAGAGCTCTCCAGCTCATCCAGCAGGCTCTCCACACTGGGACGCACATCTTCGATCCCGCGTGCACCATTTCGCTTTGGCTTCTCTTTTGTAGGGGGTGCAGCCTTCCCTCCCACAGAGCTGCTGCTCTCTGGGACAACATAGTGAGGTCCAGTCATGCTGGGCAGTGAGGGGCTTCTGCTGGCTTCATCTTAAGAAAGGGGAGCAGAAAAGAGCCATTTAGACCCTTAGGTCCATATATACATGCTCATCACAGGCAAAAGCAACAAATTGCCCAGAAACCTTGCGGAACATCCATCTTTGAGCATATTCAGAACTCAAGAGCGCAAGCGCCTGAGCAACCTAATCTAATTTTGGAACTTTAGTTAGGGCCAATTTTGAAGTCGGCCTTGCTTTGAGAAAGGCACCACAGACCTCAAGAGATCCCACCCATACTAAATTATCTTTGATCAGGGGCTGGAGGGGTCTGCCGCACTAAGGATGGTGGAAGGAAAAAGCAGGCTACTGCTTCGAGAATCAAACCGTCCACTCATACCAAATGTCTTGCTATTCCTTACCTGCTGGGAAGCCACTGGCGGGATTATGTTGAACAGCATTCAGTTCCAGAAGAAGTCTGTCCAGTTCTGAGAGGTTGCTGCCCAGGGAGGAGCTGGTCATTGTGGGAGATGGTTCTGCAGATTTCTGCTTGTTCGGAAAACTAAAGACAAAATGGAAGCGTGAAACTTCTGTCAAGATACAGCAAAAGGATGGAGGGAAACGTGCATTACAAAGAACGTACTGCATTCTTTTCAAGCTGATGCTTTTAGCTCTTGGGAAAAGAAGATGTGTGCTTTGTGAAATGACTACAACATAGCCACTGCTTAACCACATCTTCAGTTGTCAGTTACAAAGAAATGGCATTGATGGACAGGGCCTCAAAGTTTAGAACTGTGTGCTGCACTCTTAGCAAAGAGTTAACTGTCTGCAGATCCAAGACACACAGAACAGCAGCAGAACCATTAGCTCAATACAGGAAAATGACTTGTTTCTGCTGACATCACACCACGCAGCAAAAACCTGCCCTTGAAGCAAGGCAACAGAGGTCTAGCACAGACTGGAGAAAGAGGCAAAGTCCAAACCTCAAGCTATCAAGAAAAAGTCAAAAGCAGCAGGTTATGTGGTAGCCTCTGGCAGCATTCAAGGTCCCTCTTCAAGTCCTCAAACCTTTAATTTGGGGAACCAATCAATTCATAAGAAAGTAATTTGAAACTATTTTCTAATGTGTTAAATACACAAGCCTTGAAAGAAGTTCACCTGTGCACAAGTGTGTATAAAACACTGGCTGTAATTATTGCTTATCCTGTATGGGTGATCCCATTTACCGCACACAACTGCAAACTGTTTCAAAGCAAAACTTAGCACCAACACCGTGATCTTTATAGTAATTACACGGCAGTAGCAGTCTTCCCATCATCAACGTCAGGGAAATTATTTCCTCCTAGTTTCACAAATGAAGAAATAACTTCTAATGCTCTAGAGGTTCTTATTTTATCAAAAAGGTACTTTGCAAATCCAAAATGGGAACTTCTGTCTTGTGCACACTACCACATTATGCTCAGAAAGTTAATACGTAACAGGCTTTAGGACTCTGACACCTATAAAACCAGTGACAACCATGAAATTCCATAAGGGCAGTTACTATCTCTGCAGACTGAAAAAAAAAAAAACAAGCCACAAATGCAATCTGAGGAGGGAAGACTTCATCCCGACCCAAGCTACAATTCACTCCAGAACCAAGCCATGCCAGACCCTTGGAGGACTTAACGGCTGTAATTACCTCTATTTTGTACTAATTGCACGGAGCCATCTGAAAAAAATGCAATTACTGCCTCCATTGGGCCATCTCTGGATATGCCTGCCTCTACTCTGAATTAGGTCTAGTTGAAAGCAACTTCAGGCTCAGCAGAAAGAGCTGGGCACTGTTAGAATGCGAGATCAGAGAAACACCAGTCTCCACACTGTAAAAAGGTGCCCAGGACAGAGTGCACTGTAGAGGGCCATCAGAGACAAAGTTCTGACATCCTCTTCCTCACTCAGCCCCCTGTCAGCAGACAGGTCTGTCCTACCCTACAGGCTACTCCTCCAACCTCCCAGCGTAAGAGCAGCTGCCTTTGCAATTATAAACCAGGTATCTACCATCTACTGAGATGAAAGCTTTAAGAAGTTCAAATTTACTTGAAAATTCAAGTCACTGCACATCCTGCTAGGCCACAGGTAACTGAGTTCCCTGAGATAACTGACCCAAAGGTCACCCACCTAAAGAACTTTTCTGCTGCTTAACAGGGGGATGGATTTGTCACTTGTCTCTGGATCATATCCTTCACAACACAATCCAGATCCTGTTCCGTCTGACGGATCCTTAACCTCTTCTGCAGCTGAGCAAACCAAAGGGCCAGACCAGTGTTTGAAGTGAGTATGAAAGCTACAGCGGCCTCTTACAAAAGAGGTAATCAAAACCGACACAAGGCAGCATAACATTCACAGGGAGCGATGTTTGTTTCCACTTATAGAAGGCAGCTTGAGCCACAGCAAGCTCAAGTTGTGAGTCAGGCGTATCTCTAACAGGGACAAGATACCTGTAGACGTGTTCCTCTTCGCTGGCACGCGGAGAAGGAGAGCTGAGCCCGTCTCTAGGAACAGAGGCACTGGAGCTTTTGGCACTAGAGCTGTATATAGGTGACTGGGACTGAGGCTGTGGAAATGAAATTTGCATTTGAAAGAGAATACAAAGCGAGTATGTACACTACCGCATTGCAGCCCCACACTTGGATAGGGCAGAACAAAGCCCAGCAAAAGAAAGAAAAAAAAAAATCTGCTATATAGCCAAGCCAGCCTCTATCAGATGAGCTACACCAGAACAACTGTTCTCCACTTGCTTCAGATTTGCCTATGAGTCGCAGATCTGTGCTGGAAACCCCCAGCCTGCTTTCCACAGGCTACAAGACAGATGACTAACACTAATCTCATCACACTATCATTTTGTCGGAACAATGACTATGAATTTCGATTGCTTTTTGCCATTTGCTCCAACCAGTTAGTTCTATTAAAAACTCGCACCTCACCCCATTTCCCCACGCTGTTCATAGCCAAACTTACCCTCACTTCTTGCTATTCCCTCCCCTCATCTACTTCCTTGAGAGGTATCACACCAACAAAACAAGCACGCACCCTCCCCATCCGCACACATTCACTCACTTGCTGGTGGACGTATCTGGACACGTTGGGTTGCCACTGGTCTAAGGGGTCAATCACAGTGCCATTCAGGGCCTCATTGGAAGGTGGCGGGGGCACTGGCGGTGGCACAGCAATCTCCTGGTACGTGTGGTTTCCAGTTGGATAGGAGTAAGGCGTTTCCTCTGTTAGAAACACTGGTCGTTTGGAAATATGTGAGGTGGTGGATTCCAGGTCTGCCAGTAAGGCATCTGCAGGAAAGGAAAAAAACAAAAAAAAACAAAACAACAAAAAATGGTTAAACTATACTTTTTCATGTCATTCAGGATATCTGTATCAGGGGGTCTTTGGGCAGACTTTTCACGTAGGGTGATGTCCCAAATGCCCTGAAAAACATTACTGCAGCCCAGGACTGTATGAGTTAATCAAACTTCTAGTACAAAGAAAACACCAAGAAGTAACAAAGCAGCCAGAAAAAGCATGTCAGTCTCAGATTTTTGTCTTAACTGGAAAACCACCCTACAACAGGGACCCGTAGTCTCACTGCACCCTGCAGAAGAGCAACCTAGGAGAAACCTGCCCAGAGATCAACTCGCAACAGGATATTGACACAGACTAATTACAGGCCCCACATCATCACAGAGCCATTTGCTGTGGCCGCAGGCACTGCTTTCTGCAGGAAACAAGATCTCGGGAGCGGTTTTCTCCAGAGTCTAAGGTAGTGGAAGAAGCATGAAACTTTCAAATTAGTCCATCGGTGCAGCGGGAGTACGTGTTTCTGTTCTCCTAACAAAAATCCCTCTCAGTACATCACACAAACAGTTAACTAGTTTCCAGAGGCTGCCAGGTAAACGCCATTTCTTCTCCTGGAAACAATTCTCAACTTGCCGGGTGGAGACTGCTCACAAATTCCTGAAGAGAAGAAAAACTTCCACCAGCTAGAAACATCGTCACTCATGCCAGGCAGAGGAACCCACGTCACACAGTTAGCGCCTCTCAGAAATCTTAAAGCAGGAAAAATGCTCTCCCTCAGAGATGGGGCATGAAAAGGCACTCCCGTCTTTCTAGATTTCTCCCTGCAAACTATCCTCTGCCCATTCCCAACCCGGAGCTCCTCTGCAGTGACTCACAGGCAAATCCTGACTTGTTGGACCTTCTGTCCTGTGAACCCACTCTGCGGAGCCCACTGCAGCTCCCTGGTGGGGGAACTCCAGCGAGCGGCTGCAGGTCTGCACTGTACTCACTTTCTAAAGAAAGCCTCGCTGGCCGGGTGCCCAGCTTTCCACTGGGGCAGCAAGCTCTAGTGCACACCTCTTTAAGGCTATTAGAGAGGAGCCGGTTCGCTAGGGACATCGGCACTCTCCATTATAAGAGAATCAGGACATACCTGGCAGGTCCCTTTGGAGAATGTGGAATTCAGCCAGAAAACAGTAACGCAACTTCAGCAGAATTAGGAGAGGAGGCTCTCAGAAACCCCCTGGACCTCCCTCCCCTCCCAACTTGTCTTCAGGCAGTCTCAGCTAGCAGATTTGTCTTTCTCCTCCTTCACACAGCAGGTACTGGATACTCGGGTTTGGGATGTGAGGGCTCAGCCTGAGCGTAGCCATCCTGCAGTATCCTCCACCAGGGTCACAACGAGCCCAAGTTATCAGGTGGCACCAGAATAGCAACCGCTCGCCCTAATGGCTGCCTACCGGCTCTGAGAGGGCAGGCACCTGCCGGCTCACAGCCACTTCCTCAGCAGCAGCCCACATCAGCCAATGCACTTAGCAACCCTTCAAGAAAATATATTCAAGGGTCAAATGGAGGACACTATTATTGCATTACAAGACAAGGAAGGTGCTGTTTTTATAGTCACTCTCTCCCACAAAGGAAAGCATCACAAAAGAGAAAAAAAAAAAAGGCAATCCTGTCCTCAGAGTACAGAATACAGCCATTAGCAAATTAAATACTGCATTAAATTAACACTGTACACGTTTCACTTAGTCAAAAAGATGATCCAAATCATTTAAGCCACCGGTGTCTTCCTAGAGGGGCCAAAATACCCCAGAAGCAGATTCTCCAAAGGGATACAAGCTTTCTGCAGCTGAGGGAAAACGAACTTAATCTTTTTTTTAAGCAAAAGGACAGCTGGTGGATTCCAGAGTGAAAGGCACATACCTCAAGGGAACTGCTGAAGAGCTGCAATTCCTTCAACCAGGCACGTCCTATGACTGGAGGTTTCCTGCACACAACCTCCAAGAGAAGTGCTACCCGAGAAGGTGTGGTTTTTGCTTCTCCCCACCAATGACAAAAGCAAATCAAACTCCACCAGGAAGTGAAAATCCCATGAGGGTGTTGGGCTCCTCCAGCCCTGCAGAGGGGACCCAAACCATTTTTCCACCCTCCACCCCCAGCCCTCACTGCAGGACAGGCAGATGTAACCATCTCACCACAAAATGCACCTCCTTGGCTCAGCACTCTGCTGAACGAACCATCGGACAGGAATCCGCTGCTTTTTACTAACGGCACAGAAGCGAGTTTGTCTAGATTTACTGGCTTACTTTCAGAAGTCTGCAGCAGAAGAGGGGTCTGGAAATACCAGGAGCACTCTGCCCCCAGGCTGTGAAGGAGTTAAGGAGAAGACATTACAGTTTAATGATTAACTTCCCCCATACCCTCCCCCTTCCTGACTTGAGCAAACAAGGCACAGAAGAGGAACGGGAAGCGGAGGGAGGAGAAAAGGCTGGAGAGGAATCACCGGGTTACTCAAACTGCACTTCAGCTTCACAACCGGTACCGAAGCAGCTGCAGGAAGGCACCACCCCACCCGGCGGGATAGAAAAGGAGCAAGCCAGGAGCAGGATGGGTGCTCATACACTGGTTTGCGGGTGGCAAAGGACCTCTCCTTGTGCTTGCTCAACCCCCACGTTCTGCAAACCCGGGGTCCACCCTTCCTCATGCCCCAGTCGCTCCCTCCAAGCTCACAGCCACAACAGAGGGAAGGTCTTCCCCATTCGTGTCCATCCCCCTTGCTGCTTCCAGCCACACAAACCGTTCTCCAATCCCATCCCATCAACAACCACCGTTCTCTGAAGTTTTTTTGCCGGACTGGGAAGTTGCGCCTGTTCAAAGGGTCCAACAACGGCGGCAGAACTTCCCCGAGGAGGGCAGGGCAAGAGCGGTGGTGGCACAGTGCCCGCTCCGACCACCCCACCTTGCAGGGCTTCACCCTGCGAGAGGGAAGCGACTCCACAACCCATAGGCTGCAAATCGCTCCCTTGGAGGTCAACCTAAGGAATTCTGCAGTCCAGACACCGACTCCACGCAATTATTCAAAACCCAACCAAAGGGATTAACGTTCTGTTCTCCATGCAGCACCTCATCCCAAGAGGTCCCAAAGCACTGTGCATTCCTTTAGGGTTTGTGCAACTTTTTAACAGTACCAGAAGACAGTAAGAGATGGGGGAGAAGGAGGAAGATTTATTAATGGAAAAAAGATGCATCGCTCCAGCTCTCTTTTGCCAAAAGGACCAGACTGCTGTAACCTGATGAACTGTAACAGAGATGCTGCGCCTTGCGCAGCACTGCACCTCACGTTACAGGATCGAGTTCGCTACAGTGACACTGCTTAAATAGAACATTAAATACTTAAATAGAAGTATTAGAGGTTTGATCGATTTATTGGGTAATGAAGTGTTCCTTCCCAAGGGGACTCCTCAGGGACAGTGCTGCAGGAGGTGTAAATCAACCCGCTAGTCCCTCCCAGCCCCCGAGCAGCAGCTGACTGGGTCACCCCCACGCACCGACACAGACCAGCTCACACAACCCCCAGCCATCAGAGGGCACCACCGCCTCCTTCCATGGACAGACAGACGAAACCCGACAGCAATGGCTAACCTGGCAGTAACTTCACCTCACCCGTTCACCCCCGCGGAGTCGGGAACCTGTCCCTATTTTCGGCAGGCAGACGCCTTCTGTCGGTGCCACGTGTGCTGCACCTCCCCACGGAGACGTGCTCCTTCGCACCGGCACACGCTGCAGCATCTCGGGGGCTATGGCCCCGCACTCAAAACCACCACACACACCGGCCTCGCCACGGTTTTACTGCTGCCCCAACTGCTCTCTAAAATACTACAGACATAGCTCTAGGAGGCAGAATCTCCCACGGTTAAAAGATCGTTTACCTCGAGAGGTAGCAATTTCGTAGCAATACAGACAAGGGTTATACTACATCTTCGAGCCATCGCTCCACCTCAACATCACCCCTCTTCCACTCTCACCCCTACAAGAAGCTACTAACACAACCCACAGACAAAATGTCAACTCAGGCACATGGATGGAGTGGAATCACACAGTCCAGCTTCCAAAGACTCAGTGGGGCTGAGCCTCACTCAGCCAACCCACAGGCATACAGAAATTTGTATTTTCCACTCTAACAGCACGCTGCTCAATGGGGTGTGGAAGAGTGAGGGATACTTGCTAAAACACCACCACCAATCCAGACGGTCCTGCTTGTCATCACCATGCTGGTGCCGTCGCAGAGGTGATAAAACCCTAAGTCGCTGTCTGGTGCAGCACAGCGCAGCTCAACATGTGCACACCTGGGTACTCCACGGGCTCAGGTAACTTGGCCAAGCACCGGGTAAAGCTGCATGCAAACACGAGACAGAGGCACAGAAGGACAGAATCCTCCTCCCTCCACTGGGCAACCCAAAAATGACACGCTCAATTGAAATCACATTGAGGCCAGAGGGCTACTCAAACCACATCCTCCCCAGTATGGGAGGACATTCATGTTCACAGTCAAGTCATTTTTCTACACAGCTTTTCCTGTGGAGAAGGGACAGTTAAAGAATGATATCACATTTGATACTTTTACTGCTATAAAGTATTCCAAGACACCTGAAGGTCCAGTTCCACTAGTTTGCCCCTCTCTCTCTTCCCTTCCTTTTGCCAAAAAGCATTACTAACTATAAGGTCCTTGGGATTCTGGTCTTCAAATCCCACACACAGCTCTGCATATACATTAGATACGTGTAAGTGGCCCAAGGTAGTTCCCAGCATCTGCCAAATCTCTGCTAGTCATTTAGACAGCGTGGGACAAGAACTCTCAAGCTGATGTCCAATGCATTCAACTGCTTAGAAAAAATATCCCTTTTACCAAGAGCAGGACAACACCTTAGGGTAAGGCCCATTTACCAGTTCAAGCTGCACTGAAAAGAATAATCCTCTCCCAAGTTATACACGGCACATTCCTGCACTATCTCTCCAGCCCACACCTCTGTCAGGCCGAGGAACAGCTCATGCATTCCAGGGCCTCGGACGCAGGCTCCTTCGCCATCGCTGCGTGTCAGCACTCGCTGTCCTGCAAAGGCAGTATCCTCCAGCAGAAACAGCCTCGTGTGCAGCCGCAGGGGCACATTCTTCAGCTTCCCACATCCCAGGTTTGTCTGATAAAGACCAGTAACGCCAGCCTAGGGATCACGACGCAGTTCTGAGGTACAGAACAGGAACGGTTAACACTGAGGTCCCCTTTTCCTGTAAATCTCAGCTGCACTCAGCCTCCTTAAGCAGATATTTATTAAAAAGAAAAAAAAAAAAAATTTACACGTATCTTCCCATGCATATCAAGACACACTTTGTTCACACCCCTCTTCCTCTGCAGCTCAAAAACGTTCCTGGACTAAGGTGGCACAGTGGAGCAGAACACATCATGAAATAGTTCTGGAAAAACCAACGTGACATGCATCGACAAATTCATATTCACCAACCAGCATCAAACAGCTTTTTAATGCTCATTTTTCCTCAAGCAGTAAATAGCTTTCCACTATTCATAAGCAGTCTATGAGGGTTTTTTAAATTTATTTATTTTAAAGTGAAACAATTTACAGAACTCTAAATTTGCTTTCCTCTGTTAAGGAGAAGCCTTCTACCACTGAGTGTCCAGCATAACTCCAGGCTGCGTGTGGGCAAGAGAGATAGTACACTCAGTCAGCTCAAAAATTACATCATTAGTGACAGAATAGAGAAAACTACCTCAGATTTCCACATGCAGTTCATCTCTCAACAACTGAGGATGAGCTATTAAGCCATGCTGACACAGCAAATCAGAGCATTATCAATATAGTAAGTAGATCAAAAGGATGGTGGGTCAAATTTTCTTCTACATCTCATCTACCTCTGGGAAGGAAATGGAATTATAATTGAGGCAAGATACTTCAAATGCCTCAGATATCAGCCTTTCATTTTCAACACTGAAAGCCACATCTGTGCGTCCATCAAACCGCACGGTGCCTGTAGCTCTGCTTCTTGCATGGGACATCTGGAAAATGAGCGACACTGGAGACAGGATTCTTCATCCAGCCACCACACAGAGCAAATGCCTTCAGCATTCAACCACAAAGTCCCATCTCCCCCAGCATCTCGACAGCCACATGTCCCTGACAGCCCAGACACAGCACACTGGGTAATCAGGAGGAGATGTCTGAGCACAAACTACAGTATTTCCTCTAATGCAACTGCAGAGGACAGGTGTCTGCACCTCCCCTATTCTTCCCCACACTCCTGTTTACCCAAATAACTAGAAGTGCTACAGGTTTTCCTGGCTTGGCTATCAGAAGACTCCCAGAGGACTGGCAAATGGAAATAAAAAGTAAGATAGCTGTAACGGCAGCTCTAAATGAGGACATGGACTTTACATGATAACCAAGTCTCACTCAGCATAAGACAAATTGCAGCCCCCTCATTCGCAGAATGGCACATCATTCTCCAGCCCTTTTGTCTTAATACCTGTAAGATGCTGAATTCAAATCCTTCAGTTTTGCTGTCCCCTAAAAGAACAAGGGGAATCGCATCTCCAGAACTGAACCCTGAGGTTGCAGACTCATCTGAGCAGCCTCTTTGCAAAATCCCCGAATCCAAACTTTAAAAATTTCATTAGGTTCAAATAAGTCTTCTCTCCTGCACCTCCAGGAGTAAATGCAACTCCAGCTCACATATGGGGAGACAGCTTGGGGCGGTAACCCAATCCCTGGCAAGACAGTTTTACATTGTGAGTTAACTGCAGAGGAATGGGGAGCTTGGGTATGTTTATCCTATTAAATAACCTTTCAAAAGAAACATTTGCAGTGCTCTATAAGAGCTGCATCAAAAAGACTTGTTGGAGCCTTGCTATAGGGCTTCTCACAGCCCTCAAGTTTGAGTCTAGAAGGGGTGGGGAGCCCCAAAGAGCAACACTGACAACAGGAACTCCCTTTTTAACAGAAGTTCTGAGTTTTCTCCGCAAAATGGAAGAGCATTATCAGAAATCAGAAAACCACGAACAAACAGGTGAATGCAGACATTGACTTCCAGGTAAAAGAAATGTAATAAGTTCTTAAGGCATTATATTCTAATCAATGCTTTTAAACACAAAAACAGACTACAAAAGCAATAAAATACAAAGACTACATTCAAAGTGAGACCTAAAACTTCAAAGATGCTCTTAAAATCCTGAAGTTCTCTGATTGACATATAGAGAAAGCACGTAAAACAGCTTGGCTTACTTTCTAAAACATTTTGAGGAGACATTCAGAAGTTTTCCAAAATTGGACCAACATATTGAGAAGGTGGTTAGAATACAGGACACATAACAGCTCTCAGCTCTCTTGTGCTGAAGCAGGGACAGATCGTTATTTAAGACACAGAAAAATTCAAGGTACAAAAGGTAAGTCATTTGCCAGACCTAACAGCAGCTGGAATACCAGTACAGAGCAGTCACTGGTATTTTTACTTCACATTGTCTAGACCTGTCTAAAGGAAGTTCAGATGACGTGGCCAAAAAAAAAATAAAATAAAAAAATCACTCAGCTATTTCTTTAACGTATTCCAGTGACTGATGTTTACTCAAAGCCTTGCGCTTTCTAATTATCAAGGTATTGGTGCAAGTCACGCCTTGTGTCACTGCTTAATAAAAAGAATGTCTAGACTTGTATCAATATGTGGTACAGAGAACTCCAATAGAAGACTATCCATTAAGCCGTTGAAGCTTCTCTGTTGTTCGAAACCAATACTGCCCCTTAAATAAGCAAGGCTAAGTGCATTTGTGGCACTGATTTACAAAGCTGGGGTGCTTCAGAAAAGCTTAACAGCAAAGGCAACCATCTAGTAGTAGTTGTGCCTAGCTACACCAGGCTGCAGAGACAAACTAAACGAGAATTCATCCCATGACTGACAGAACTGCTTTCAAAATCACATGATGGCAGCCACCGTGAATCCTATATATGCCGTAACTCGAACACAGACAGCCAAACCAGTCAGCTTTCCCCAGTACAGCAGCCCATGAACCCAGCTCTGACCACTATCAGTGAATGCCTAAACAAAGACAAGACACTGCACTGTGAGATGTGGTCTACATGATCGGCTGCTGCAATGGCTGTGGCTTCCTGTCCCAACCACTGAGATCCAAGCTGGAGACTTTACTCCAGAGCCCGTGGCCAACTAACTGGTGACAACCAACATTGGACTACTACCACCCCAAGCATGGGGTTGCAAAAGGGTGTGCAAATACAGCCTGTTCAAAGCCATTTCGGTAACTGTTTACCAGGAACTACTCACTGCACACTTGGGGATGAAATGCAAACCCTTTGAGTGCTCTGGCTGTAGTTTCAGCAGAGCTGACACCACCACATGCTGCCAGTGTAAGGGAAGGGCCCAGCGATCCCCCCTTCCCCCAGCATGCAAACCCATGCTGTTCCTGGAACTCGGCCTGCTGATCACCAGATGCTTTCTGAACTAATCCAACTTACTAATCCAGTAGAAGTTTGCTGGGTTGTTGGTTGGGTTTTTTTTTTTTTTTAGATAAACTCAGTACATTTCTTGGAAGCGCTGCTCCAGCCACTATGACTTAAGCGGCTTTTAGAAAACATTTTAAAGAGATCAGTGCCAGAATTTAGCCCTTGTCTAAGTAAGCGAACAAAACTTTGCTTTGAAAAGGAAGTACTGTACTTTCACCTCCAAAACTGAGGCCAGGACACAAACTGTAAAATCCAGCCCTATCCTGCCATTAGTCAAAAGAAATCACCCATCCTCCTGTCTGATTCCCATAACCAATCTGCATCTCAAATGCAGACCAGAAAAACTGCAGCCTGAAAAGGGAGCAATCAGCAGACAGCACAAACCAAAATACTCTTAAATTCTGAAGACATCCCTCACCACTACCAGACACTTCCACCTGAGCCTACACTGACATTTTATTTTGGCTTTGCAGCCCCAGAGTTGTGACATGTCTCAATCAGTAGGGCTGCAGACATTATGCACCTACTGGTGCCATCTCATTCATGTCACTGAGCTTAAGAGTCAGCTTTTGACCGAGACTACTGCTGACCGTGAAACTCTGAAGACGAGCCAACTCTGCATGCTACAAAAACCCAACAGGAACCATCACGTGAGCTCAGACCTTCCATCAGATCCCTCTGAGAGGCAAGAGGGCTATTTGTATGTGCGCTGGAAAACCATAAAGGTCACTGCAAGATCATTCCTGGAACTGGCCACACCGCATCCTTTCAAATTAACACAAGCATTTCACTGGAACTCAGACCTGCCCTGTAACCTCAGCAATGGTGTATTTGTCAGCGTGGTGAGGGTACTAGAGTGCCAGCATCACAAGAGGTCTGCTAGTTCCCTTGTAACCCAGCAGCAAGGCTTTCAAGGGCACAGAGAAACCGTGCAGCTTGACATCAGCAGTCCCTGGGAATCACAGCCCCATTCCTTGAGTGAGCATCTCAGACCCACCTCTTTCATCTTTGATGCAACAGGCTGGGAAATCTTTCAACTGCTGGCTCCATTCACATCACCAGTTGGCAGGAAGGTAACCTAATCTTTAACTAGACCCACAGGGCATGGGATCATCAACACAGCATGCAGGCTGAGAGACACTGCAACTGCCTCGAAGATCTGAGTCAGCTGTTTCCTGGATGAAACAACACAACTCCACAGCACACTCTGGCCTACAGTTCAAGCCGTGTGAAGAAACCACAAAAGATTTTCCTGTAGGACCAGAATTTTTCCACTTAGCTCTTGAACACCAAATTAGACCCCAGTTCAAACTGGCAGAGAGAAATGAACCACCACCTACCAAAGAGAAACGCATAGTCATCCTGCCTTCCTCCAACTTCCTTAGAAAAACTTTCATCCCCTTTCCGCTACCTCAGAACAGTTCATTAGAGGGCTGAGGTAACGGAATTCCAGTTTAACAAGGCATGTAACTGCTTATGTGGTCAGAAATATCCTTCAATACATTACAGGTTTGCTGAGCATCATCACATTGGAAGTGATTTGTGATTTAAGTACCATCTCCTTTCAGAAGGAACTTACCTGATGCTCCAGAAAAAAACAGTAAGGTTACCAGACCCATTTCCAAAGAAAATATGGTTTGAATGGTTTTTTGGTTCTCAGCCAAAAAGTTGCTAAACCAAGTATAGCCTTTCCAAGTTCTTCAGATTAACCTAAGCTCTCCACCCCTCTGCCGGGGCTATCGCATTTGGAAGCTGTCAACAGGAACACTAGGAAGAACAAACTAAGGACAGCATAGAGCAAAACAAGGCCATACAAACCCAGCTTAAGTTGGCTGTTGTATTCTTCACGTATTGCCTCCAAGAGGAGTACCTGAACCTACCAGCAGCACTGTGACATCTCTGGTTTCAGAGCCTGCTCCCTTCCATTTATTTCTCATTTCCAGAAACTGCTGGGAAGGGGGGCGGCAGGAAAGGGTTATTTCCCGTCGTATACAGCTTCCTCTTTTTCACTTCACGTCTTATATTTACTTCCCTCTGTTTATAGTCCTGAGCAGCAAACAGCTCATGCCAGGAAAAAACACCCTATGCTAAGACCTGATGCCTTAAACCGAATTCATGTTCCCGCTTACTAGACAAATAAATGTTTTCAGTTTCACAGCTACCAAAGGCTTAAGAATGCCAGATCCCCAGGTACACAAGCCTTGAATGCCCCTGTATAGCAATTCACAGACAGATGACCCACAGTTGTGTGAAGCTAAAAGAGAAACTAATCCCTTGCATGGTTCCTTTCTCTGTAGATTCACTGTACTCTTAGAGTCCTGAACAACAAGAAACAATTACCAAAGATGGATAAGCTTAGTCAAAAACTTCTTCCATTGCTCTATGAACAATCTTCAGGAGGGTCAGAAAAGTTTGTAAAGGGTTTGCAAGTCATAGCTCCAGCCCATGCTGTGACACAGCGCATGCAAAAGCAGTAGGCTGAGCTAATCTCAACACTTGTACAATATTTAAGAGCACGAAGCGGGGTTTTCTTTTACTGGACAGAGAAGTTGGAGATTGCACAAGAAAAGTCCGTGATACATAAAACGCTTCACACAGAATTAACCAGCCTTTACTCAGTGCTCTAATTCATGACCTCCAATGATTCAGACCACCATGATTTAAGTACTAGTGTCCTCAGACAATTGTCCCACCCACAAGTTACAGTAGTAATTGCAGAAATGGAAGCCATTTTCAGCCACATTTTTCAGCCACAGCAGTTGACAGCTCCACACCCTAAACCTCCACATATTCCATTTTATATTGATGTAGCAGGCTGTGACCTGCAGCAACTGTAGGCAGTAAAGTCTGAATTCCAACGAGGATCACAAATCAGAGTCCTCACCCTAACATTCACAACCCCTTGATAGCACAAAAACTCATCTACCTTTCAGAAATGGAGAACTGATATGCAGCCCTGAACAGCCCAACATAACGTGGCAAGTCCATGTTGTATCAGAATAGAAAGTAAGTCTGACTCTCAGGCCTGTACTAAAAATACTTAAGTTGGAATTTCTCAGTCTGAATCTGCAGCCTGCTATGAGCTCCACCTGCTACTAAGTCTTTTGTCAGAATCCTCTCCTTTTGGAAGCAAGCAGACTGGTGTTCCTACAGGCAGTTATAGTTAGCTCTGCAAAAGATTACGAGGAACAACAATCTGCACAAATTAGAGAGTCTCCATGTCTCTCCCTGTGTGTCAACTGCCAAACTGGAAACAGCTTTGGTCTCCAAGGAGGGTAAGTACAGACTCTGATGGTCCTCTCCGAGAGTGGCTCTTCTTGTGCAAGATCTATTTCTGATCTCTGCCTGACAGCAAATAGATCTTCAGTCATTTCCAGGAAGTCCCAGACAAAGGCATTAGCAAATGGCCAATATTGACCTAACTGTCTCTGGGAGGGAGGCGGGTTGGCTCAGACAAAAGTAAAGGACACTAGCTCTGTTCAAAGACAGCGACATATCTGAACAAGAGTGAAACGGCATCTTGGCTGAGTTTGGTGGAAGGAACAGACTGGAGTGAGTATAAACGTTTTACACAAGGGACTAAGCAGTTAATACAATCTTAGTACTGACCTGGGCTGGATTTCAGCCAACACCCTGGATGGGAAAAAAAAAATATTTAAAAATAAAAACATTAGTCACCAATGCACTAACCTTTTTCGTCCTCTATTTGTCCTCACACCCACAAAACAGCCAGTTAACCCTCCTCATGCATGTCATAAGAATTTTTATCTGCTGCTGGCTTCCCTCAGAAAGTTTCTAGAAACTGGGATCAACATTCAAAAGAGTCCAACAAGATCTGCTCTCCTCTGCCAAAACAGAAAAAAAAAAATCATGAAAATGAAACAAGCAGCCACTGAACTGACCCCTCAGGGACAATTTCCCAGGGCCAAGGCCTCTGATCAAAATACCGACTCCCTTGTATTCCTGCAGGAAGAGGGGCTCAGCCAAGCCAGCTATCAGAGGAACCAGACCCTTCCTGCTACATCAGCATGCATCTGCTCCACAAGCCATAGGTCAAAACACAGCACACACATTGCCATTTTACAAACATCTAACAAATCTAGTACAAAAGAGACCCCCATTAACTAGAGCAAAGAGTCCAAGGATGAGTATAGAAACAGCAGGAAACAAGACACTACAGATTTTAAACCACAGCTCTGGTAAAGAGGATGAACAGAAGCTCAGGGCTTGAGACTTTTCTAGTCCCTTGGGCTGATCAGTCAGGCAAACACTCGTGGAAATAGCGCCAGTGGGCGGTAAGGGCATCACAGCGCCAGGAAATTTATCATACCCTACAATTTTGCTACAGCAGATGCTACTCTAAACCCATACTGCTCTCTCCAAGTCAGGTACATCAGGTTGATGCCGTATAATTAATATATTGCCAGAAGTCGGTTTGTCCTCCTTGAAAGGAAAGGCTCCCTCTACTTATTATTATTCTTCCCTAGCAGCACGTAGAGCTGCTGGGAAAGTAAGTCATCTGTCTCCTCCAGCAGACTAGCTTTCTTCCTTCAGCATGAAAGTACACTCTTTAGAGACCTGAACCAGGCAGTCTGTTCTCACACCTTTCTGGAAAACACAGGGAGAGAACAGTAACAACTGTAAGGACAGCAGACAGTGGAAAACGCTGCTGCAATTTGTGTGCCAGATCCTGCTTGGCCCTGGACTACAGGACTTGGAGAAAACCAGCCAAGTGCAGAGATGGGTCACACCCAGCTACTACTGAGGAACCCTCTCTACACGCCCTCTGAAACGAGGGTAGACAAGGGCATTTTTAAGCCCTGGGTGGACTGTATTTGGTTGAGATTTGCATAACTGTAGGCAGTCGGGTCTGAGCTGAACTGAAAATTGCCATAAACAACACTGATGTTACAACACACGCTAATCCAGTACGGGATAACTCTTCTGAGCAGCTTCTAAGCAGTGTGCCATAAGCAGTGGCAAATCAGAACACCGTGAACACACAGCAGTGGTTTCCAAATCTTTGGGCAACAGCAAACCTTGTTTGCTTGCACTCCAGAGCCCTCCGGTGGAAACGACAAGCGTGTAAGCTTGACCACTTAAGAAGACACCTTACAGCAGCTGTAAAGCACTTAACCACTTGGAGATCATGATTAGGTAACTGCTGATTCTAACTCATCTAGGGAAGTAAAACACGTTACATCAGGATTTACATGGGAACAGAGCACAGGAGTTCCACTGGACAGTCGGCATCCTGGAGTGAAGGATACAGTTTCACAAGATGCAGAAAGGCGAATTAACAGTTCACCACTGCCAAAAATGGAGAGGTTTTACTCCCTCTTCCAGACATGTGCTGCTGCCACTTACTTGTGAGAGCCAGAGCTGCACAACACCCCTCTGTGAATCAGTTCGACAGAGTACACACCCAGCCAGAAAAACTGACCGCTTTCTTTCAGGTTAGAAAAGAGATGAGCACAGCAGTCAGCAAGAAGGAAGGGATATGCCCAAACAACCAGACGAAGGAGCAGACAAGGACTAAGTATGAGTGAAAGTAAAGCCATCCCCCCTTTCAGCAGCAGCAAGACGTTATATTGACTCCACTGCCAGCAGGACCAACACCTCAGATAGCCCAGCATCTCACCTTTGCCACACAGATAACCATAGTCAATAAGATTGCTAAAGATCACTATGATACTATCCATCTGCATATGTAAAAACGGTTTTGGACACAGCCAGATCAAAATACTGCCAGAGCTTGCACATCCTAAGTTAATTATCTGCCTTTTAAAAAGTAACAGAAACAGGAAAGCATGTGGACCCTACAACCAGTAAAGGGAAGGGTAAGATTTGCATGGTTATGCAAGAATACACATGAAACTTAAGGGAAGAAAAAAAAATAGCATCTTTTAAACAGTGGAAATCCTATCCAAGCAGCATAAACAGATCTGAACATAGACCCATCCAGGCAAACTGCCAGTTACAAAATTTGAGACACGCATAAAGATGATGAAATGAAAGGCAGAAATATTAGTATAAATTCTGAATTCATTAGAAGCACAAATTCTGCCTGAGATGTAGAATGCCCTAGCTACCAGCAAAAGCAGGATTCCAGCAATAAAGAACAGGGACACTACAGAGACACTGCAATCGTATCCATATTTAGTACAGTCTTATTGAGGCATTCCTATCCTGAAGGCTCTTAAATGGGATATCAGAATGCAGACTTGAGAGATTTTAGTCCTTGAAGAGAATATTTTTCATTAACTCCAGCAGCTTCCCATTCAGTAAGTAACACGCATTATCTCCCAAGAGCATAAATGCAAAGAACATTCAACAAATGCAAATCTACCCTTAAAAACCGAGGCATCTCAAGTCCTAGCAAATCTCACCCAGATACGGGGGATGCCAAATAAAAGGTTAGTATACTGAGATACAGTTAAAGAGACTTGCTGGCTTGATCTGCCAACCACTCTGAGGCAGGTTGTTTCCCTTTTTTTAAAAAAGGAACTTTTGTCAACCGCAGTATGTGGTTTAACTGGCTTCTTAACCATCTAATTATTAAAAAAATAACTCTCAAAATGGTGGATTTTTCTTTTTTAAGGAGTTTTTGTTTCTGCAAGGGCTCTCTGCAACAGAGAGAGGGAGCAGGCTTGGAAGCAACACTGAACTCTTCCTAAGCCAAAAAGCATAAGTCGTCATCAGCAACCGACTTTACACAAAGCGCTGCCAAAAGCACAATGTAAACTCACAGAGCAGAGTAGGGGGAAATAACAACAAAATATTCAACATTTTTCAGTCATGTGGATCTTGGTACTACTTACAACTATAATAGGTAGAAAGTTTTAAAATGAATCTTTCAATCTGATGAGCATTCTACTAAAACTTAAAGATAACCCAAGCAATTACAGAGAGTGGGCAAGCAACATCTTTGAAACACAATGGAGTACAAGGGGCCAAGAAGCACATGGCTAAAAATCTATGTAAGGCAGCTTTTTACTTTAAAAGCAGCTTCTGGGAACGAAAGGACGACAACGTTCCAGAAATCAATGTGGGAACTGGTCCCCCAGTCTACTTTGGGAGAAGATGTGGGTGGTAATTTGATGGAGATTGCTGATGGTTTTACAGCTTTTTTTTTTTTTTTCTTTTAGCATTGGCAGAAGAATGTGGCTCAAGAGTTTCACAATGTCATGACAGAAGCCCACTGAAAGAAAGGAAATTGTTAAAGCCAGACCAGAAAATCAACATTTTTAGAACCAGAATATATTGTAGCCAGCGGATGGAGAAGAGCCAGAGAATGTTTAAGGTTTTCTTCTCTCTTCCTACTGGGAGAAGGCAGATAACCTATCATTCAACCTATCACCTGGCATCATGACAGAACTATTAGTCACAAGTCTGCTTGTTTCATCACCAGCAAGAGAAATAGTGAGGATTTCTTTTTACCAAGAGCAGTATTAACAAAGCAATTAAACGCATGACAGCTTCTTCAAATCAGTGCCCCGCACAGAAGTTGTTGTTCTGTTATTAGACAAAGGAAAATTTTATTCTATCAACTGAAGGCTGCTTTACTTACAAAAGAACTCATGACCACAGAAAACTGCAATTAAAAAAAATTACTAAGACCAAAGAGAAAGTAGATTTTTGAGAGGTAAAGATGAGTAAGAGACCAATCTCCAGCGCTGACCAAAAATGGAAATGCCAGCAATACTGAAATAGAAGCAGCATGAGGATAAACTTCCCTTTCATAGGTACATGAAATAAATCCTTCCTTAAATTACTTTCTAAAAAAGGGTTTTCAGCATGATGTCTGATTGTTCCTCCCCCCATCCCATGAACGTCAACAATCATCTGAGATAACTGGAGAGAATATTTTGCACTAGTCTACAGAAGTCAAGATTCCCAGCCCCTACATTTCTGCTTTGATGAAAATTAAGTTGACTTCTTTGTCTCAACTCATCATATCTTCCCTGCTATACACTGAACTAGGGCATAGTGGAAAATTGATTCATTTCCCTATCAAATACCTAGATACATACAGATTTTATATGGACATGTACCTACTCACATCACTATCATCCCGTTACTGCTGGGTACTTTAAAATTAATCAGATCCACTTCAGAACCACACCGGCATTCACAACGCACAGAGAAACAGAGGGACCAGGTTCTTCCACTTACACATTGAATGTACAAAGACAACCTCCCACACACGCACAACAGTGCAACTGCCCCCTCTCTGAGAACAATATTCCACTCCTACCTCTGTGACAAACCAAAGCCCAACTGCTTAAAGCAGCTGGAAAATAGACTAAGTCCAAGTCCCCCCACCCCCCAAACCAGAAAATAAAAAAATAGCTGTTTCTGCCAAGCAAGCGCTGAATACACTGCATTCCATTTCATTAAAACAATTACTCAGAAGCCAGCCAAGAATTACATAAAGCTTCCTCCCTGCACCACCCCCAGCCCCTTCTCTTCAACCCTCCTCCCCAACAAACAGCTTCCCAGCTCTGCAAAGACAGGCTCACACGAGAGCGATACCGCTCCAGAGAAAGTGGCACTGAACGCCTCACATCACACCGGGTATTCCATTCCGTGTACAGCGTTTTTCAAACCTAAGCAATGCAATCAGAGGACTCTAGCAGATCCAGTCAGCCTAGAAGGTCTCTGAATTTCCATCAGAGAAATGGAGAAATCATAAGCTGTATCATGGTGACCTGTTTCATGTAGTTTTCTCCCTCACATTTGATGGTAAAGTAGCATCCAACAAATTAAGCCCTTAACCAACTCTCACAGAAAAATGACTGATAGCCTAACAGATTTTATCTCTAACTTGCATGGCCAAGGCTTTTAAGCACGATCCCAAGGCAGAAGGTGCTGGAGGTGTCAGATTTTAGCAATTAAGAATTGTGGGAGCAGCATGCCAGAGCAGCTATGCTTGTGAGGCAACAGTTCCCTGAGCCCAAGGGAACTGTTCAGGACAGCCAAGCAGCAAATCTCAGATTAAGCACCAGCAGGAAAACTACAAGCTTAGGGTTGTAAGAACCTGACTGACAAATTCATCCCAAACTCCACACAGCCACTCCACAGCTCCCAGCCTGACTGACAGTGCTGAGCTCCTCACATTTCACAGCAGAAATAAAAGGCAGCTTCTTCTGGCCGACACCACTCACCCACCCACAACACTGAGTTGGCCACTGATAAGAGATTTCATGACGTGGATGAAATGGCATTTCATTCCCTCCCCCAGTGCTCCAGCTCTCTGCAGGGTTCCTGTCTAACTGCTGGAGCTCCTTGCAGCCAGGCAGAATAGTTCCAGCTGTGCATCATGCTGCCTAAGCAGACCTACAGAGCCCAAGAAAAAGTCTCCTACATAAAACCATAATGAACAAGAGGGAGAGCTGCAAACCAGAAGTCCTTCTCCTAGGCATCTTACTCTTGTGGACCACCTCTGCCCAAAAGGGGTAATTTGCTAGCAGCAATAATAATAAAAAAAAACCCTAGTCCCAAGGCAGTTTCTGGTGCTGAGAAAGCAGCAGACACAACTAATGGTCAAACAAGAGAAGCAGCAGAGAAGACCAGCCAGGCCATCATCTTACTCCAACTCGTGGGGCACCAGTAACCTCAACTGACACGCAGTTAGCCTTAGGCTCTTTTGTCTGACCCAGCTGAAATTAACAGCTCCAACCCAAAGGAAACCTTTCCAGAGAGAAGCCTTGAACTTGATTAGAACGATGAAAGAGGACAGAATAAGGGAGTATTAAGCCCCTAATCCACAGCAAATCACTTTCAGCCCTCCTGCCCATGACCTTTTCTACTTCTGGCTTTTTTTGCCCACTGCTGCTCATGAAAAAACCCAGCCTACTCGCAGTCCCTGAACCACCAGAAACTCCCCTATCGCACAAAGTTAAATTCTCTGCTCACCTTGCTCTACAGGGATGAAAATAAAGCGAGATCCTATCAGGCATCTAGACAGACACAGGATTAATTCTGTCTGCCAGCTCAACTTTGTGACAAAAACATGGGACTGGTTTATTCCTGGAGATCCCATGCAGTTTGATTTATAGCTCAGCCATTTAAAGCACAATTCCCCATGGAAAGTGTCATTCGGAAAGTGTCATTCAGAAAGTTTATTCCCTGGAGTGCCATTTACCTTTTTTGATGTTCCTCACATCATTTGCAAGATGTTAGAAGTTTAAACACATGCAATGAACAGTAAAACACAAGAAATCAAGCTACACTCCACTGCATGCTGCCAACAAGACTTACTTGATACCTCACCCAGCAAAGCCATCTACACCCAACTTGCATATGATGAGAACACTGTGAGAAGCGGCAGGACAAACTGCATTTGAAGACTCAGACTATCTCATCATCATTTAAATAATTTGAACTAAACTTCTGCACAGGGTAAAGACAGTCCAGCACAGGGAAACAGGAGCCAAGCACTAACAATGCAGGCTGCCTCCTGCTGTGGCCTGCCATAAGTTCTCTTGGATCCTCAGCTTATAGTTGTCTCAAACTCCTTAAATAAATTTCCCATGTAAATTCAGAATAATTACTGTCTGCTACAAGAAAAAGCTCCATTTATATGAGCAGAAAAAGAGCTTACCAGACTCCTAAACAGCACAAACACATAACCTCAGGGACTCAAGTTCCTGTAACCGAAACACCAACACCAAACTTGATCCACAGCACTCCAGTTGCCCTTTCTACTTCGTTTGCTTCATTGGGATTTAAAAACATACTTACACAGAAGAGAAAGCATGCATTTTAACACCAGTCAATCAAGGGAGCCTGTCGGCAGACAGCTGGTTTCTGCTGCTCTGAGGCCGTTTGCAATGAGAATAAGCACAAATGAGAAAAATAGCTGAGAGTGATAGGAGAAAGTCATCACCCACCTCCTATTTTTATGGTATATCTTTAGCACACAACATTCTCTGAGTGACTCCATGACGCTTTGTGGTAAAAGGGAAAGACTAGAGTAGAACTACTGTGGGGAACTTGGAAGAGAAGGGAAATCTTTCCTTCCTACTCACAGCCTGTCATAACAGAGGATGAAGAAAGGATGAGCAATCAGAAGGGCAGAGAGGGAACATTAAACAGGACTGAGAAGGGAATAAAAACTTATAAATCTAATTCAAACCTGCCATTGTAAGCTTTTCCAGCAATGGTGACCAAGTAAGCTTGGAAGTTACTATTCTGATATATTTAGCTGGAAGCTATTTCAGAAACACAAAGACCTCAACAAAAATTAACCATACTTTGCAGACAAGGAGTCCTATTTTGCAGATGGAGAAACAACATGCCTAAAGACAGGGCAAGTTTTTGAGGCTGTGGACAAATGGTTACCTCACGCTAAATTAAACATAAGCCACAGCTAAAAGAGGTGGCCTCACTTCCCAGTCCACTGTCCATGTAAAAAGACGACTTTCAGAAGAATCAGCTTGCTGATCCAGCTAACTGCCCGACGGTTACTGTGGACACAAGGAAAGAAGACGGGCACGGGGAACACCACACTCCTTAGAGCAGCCGGCAGTTAAATCAGGTTAAACCAATTTGAAATCACAACCACTTTCTCTGCAATCCTTTTAACTTCAACCCAAAATAGAAAGGAATGGTGCCACCCCTTGCTTCTACACTGCGCTGGATCTAGTTATCTCGCCACAGGGCAAGACAGTTCAGCTTACTGATCCCACGGCAAACCATTTGTTCAATTTGGGGGAAAGACATGGTTTTCCAAAAGATCAAAAATTTGAACCAATTTACTCTGGAGCCTGATACTTGCTAAGCAGCAAGCGCACAAGAGATGAGGAAGCTGGAATCACCATTTTTGACTGTCATCTGAAACTGGATGAGATACGAGGTGAGATTTTACAAACACTGAAACAAGAACAAGACCCAAAGAGACCTCCACAGGTCTCTACACAGCATTTTAAAATATAATAGCCTAGCAGTCATGACAACTTGTACTTCCAGGGCTTGTTATTAAACTAAGTTAGTTAGGATAGGCTAAAGTGAGCAAGAAACTCATTCCTTAAACCCCGTCTTCTTGTCATAGCCCGGGGAAGCTTCCCACAGACAATGTCTCACTTTCAGGCAGCTGGAGTAGAAGAGCATCTTCATTAACAGCTTCCGCATCAGACAAAAAGGGACACACAAGACCAGTACACAAAGGGAGGGAGGCATAATCCGAGACACAGAGCAGGAAACTGGGACCAGAGATCCTATTCATTCGCACTGATTTTCCACTCACGTAACACAACTGAATTCAGAATCTGTTCTGGCTATCTCCAAAGCTGCAGCAGATCCTGGATATCACAACTAACGCATTAGTCCGATTTAAACAGATTTGTTTTGTGGCCATGGACAGGCTTTTCCCCCGCCTCTAGTTGCACAGATTTAATTTAAAGAATTTATGTATGTCTGTCTTAGCAGCAGATCTGAAAATCAACTCTGATCTACCTAGAAGTGCATCATTACTGCTTGTTCCGCTGCCAGTCCTCAGAATTTGATCCATCATTTCTACAGTTTCACGACTTGTTTCATATAATAAATATACTTCAAGGGGAAAGAGGTGAGGAAAAATGGGTTCAGAGAAACTGAAGTATCATGATTCCCTGGGGAAAAAAGAACAAGTAGAGAGACAGAGTTAAAGAAGATGTATGAGAAGGGAGCCATTTCTTTCTCTAATGGTAGAGATGGTGTCGGAGGTTCAATTTTAACCAGGAGGGCAGCTGAACACTTGGGATAAGTTGACCTCTCCCAGCAAGCGACAAAGGAGCTAAAGACAGCACAGAGTCCAGCCTTTCCATGGAAATAGAGCAACAAGAAAAGAAGCCTCTCTCTGCATCACACACTGCTCGAGGCAGAGGACTCCCTGTCTGAGTTGCTCAGGACAATGAAGTCCCTGTTTTACGAGGGGTCACAACAGCTAAGAAGCTGAAACAAGTCAGAACCCCATTGTGCAGAGTATTAGTTCTGTTTACAGTCTTCTCACCCAGCAGCAGGAATGACTCAGAAACCTGAGCCAGTAGAAAGCCAAGGGACCAAATTACTTTACCAGTCTTCGTTCCCCCCCAATACCATTTCCTGGGCGTAGCTGACCACGAGCAATTTCACACTAAACTTTCAGTCCAATAAGACCAAAACCCACTGCATATGACTTCCAAACTGAAGCAACTGAGTCAGAAACAGGCAAGCATCCCCCTCAGAAGAGGGACAGACAGCACAGCCCTGCAGAGCACAACAATCTTCCAAATGTTAGGACAGGTGACAGATGGAAACACATGCACCCCCCTCCACACCACCATGAAAAATCAATGGCAAGATTGCTCCCTTTAAAGTCAATCTTGAGAGGCTTAAGCCCTGAAGAGAGGGTGGGGTAGAGTTCCTAAAAGAGGGAAGCAACTTTTAAAGTAAAGTCTCTTGTATCACTGAACCTTTGCATCCAGAATTTTGAGGCCACATTGCTAGACAAACCTTCTGCAAAAGAAAAACCCTTCTAGAAGTGAGCAAGCACACCTAAAATAAGAAGCTTACAGTCTAGTTTACATGCGCAGCCAAAACACTGCCACAAATACGTTCTCATCAGACAGAAATAACTTCTTTGTAAAACATCTTTTATAAGCTCTAGCGAATGCTGGTTTTTGATTACAAAATCCAGTTAAAAAAACCTGAACCTTTTAAACTAAAATAAATTTAAAAAAACAGTAGAGAAGCAAGAATTTCAAAGCCTGAAAAGAAAGCTTCTAAAACCAACACCATTTCGGTTTGGAGTTACCAAAGCTCAAAAAAAAAAAAAAAAAGTTTCACAGTACTGTTTGCAAACAACCCCTTTCTGAAAAAGGCTGTAAAAAACATTCAAAGTCAAAATCAAGCAGCATCTGTCAACCAAATGTAAAGTTTCCTTTCTCCTACTCCTCTCACCATAAATTACATGACACACTACATAAACTAGGTTTCTTCCTCCGCAAACAGCAGATCCTAATGGATCTGTTCACGCACATTTCTTAGACAAGAAAGCACCACAGAATCAAGATAATTCAACACCTAATTCAATATCTCAAACCATCTGAAGCAAATATATGCTGTAGGTCAAAGCACACCATGTAACACCACGCTGCGCTTTGGTAATCCCCTGAAAGGGGCGACAGCCCCGAGTTAGGCTTTTCACTCTTTAGGACAAAGTTTTAGTCTCTGTGCCAAATTGCAACACTGCAGAACGGCAAACTCAATTCAGCAAGCTTCCTGTCAAACTCCAAGCACATCCGCAAAATATGCTTCCTCAGAGAGATTCGAGGAAGACAATCTGGACAAGTCTGGTCAGCTGCTCGAATTCATGGTCTCCTCCCCCCTTCCCACAATGTGCTATTCTAGTTTACACCCAGACGCAGCACTGAGTGTCCTGTGCCACTGAGGCTCCCCCAGCTCAATGGGGTGCACCAGTTCCGCCTGCAGAGCTCTGAAACAGTTTCCTGTGCGCTGTGACACCACTTCTTCAACACTGAGGGGAATAAAAAGGAACAAAGTTTTTCTCAACACCAAACGAATCCCCAAAGCAACACAAATCCATTCTCACATGTTTCATAACTTCTCCAGCCCAAGCAGCATGAAACTGAGATAGTTCTGGACCTCCACGTTGCAGTGCACAAGAACACACTGCTCCACTCCATGAGCCCCAGGAAGAGGGAGGAGATTTTTCATAAATTCAGGGAGTTAAGACAGACACACCAATGGACTCTGTGAGGTGTTCCCTCATGCCCAGCACGGTCCATCAATCACTAGTCATTTCTGCACCACACAGATTCAGAAGCACGGTGTGGAAATATCTAAGCTGATTTTACTTGACACCAACTCTGAACCTGCAAGGCGTATTAGCTCGGGCTCAAGGATAAACTACTTTTGGTCCAAAACTGGCCCTGGAAGCAGTGCAGCTACGTCCACATGGCACTGTGCCTGAACCAACAAGTCCTGCCGGACCAGCTTGACTCTGGACGGAGCCAGCGCAGACATCTGTATCCATGGCACAGTTAATCCACAACTCAGATAATCCACCCATAGATAATGAGGAAAGAAAAGCAAACAACTCTCACCTCAGTTCAAAAGTTTGACTTATTTCAGGGGAGCTGTAGCAGCACCACATTGTTCCCTTACATACGCATCCCAAGGTGAATGTCTTCAGAGAAATGAGCGAGCAATTTTGGGGCTAACAATGATTCGCAGAGGGAAAATAGCTGGTGTGCCTTTCCGTGAGGAATTCTCTCCAGCAAAGAAAAGCCTAGCGAAAGGGTCCCACTTCTTTTTGTTCAGCTGCTTACTGTTAGATAATCAGATCTCGTCCAGTCTGAAAGACTGCACCAAAATTGAGAAAGACATAGTGTAATTAAGACTTGATGAAATCAAGTTGCTGAGACAAAAAGTTCTATTTTAAAAATCAGATCACAACTTTAACTTTTGGTTGTGCCAATACATTTAACACCTCAGAATAACAAAACAGACACAAATTCAGATATTTTTTCAGAATTTCTCTGCAGTTCACCTCCAACCCTCCTACAAAGGAAAGGAAAAATGTGTTGACTGCAGTAGCCTATTCGGACAACTGGAAAGTCACACTACCATTATTCAAGGAATGCAACAATTGCAGAGGGCACAGTACAGCTCCCGTGGTTCATTAAAGAGCATGTTGATGAGACGCTAAACTGGCCCTACACAATGCTATCTCTATGCTCACCTTGAAGGGCCACTCAGCAAGTCAATACACAGACTGGGTGAATCCTGTTCTGACTAGCAACGCATTCCTGAACAAGCTAGAAACTTGCACCAAATCTCCAAGAGATAACCAGGCTGAGGGATATGAGAAATGGTAAATAGAAGTGTCTCCACTTAAAGAAACAATAACTGTGAGAAGAAGCTGCAGTAGAAATTTGTTTCGTTTGCACCCCCAGCTACTTCAGCCGGGCAGAGGGCAAGGTTTCACTCCCCAAGAACAAGTCCTTCATGGTGCACCTTTCACCAGGAAGCCACACAGCTGATGGACTCCTTGCCCCATAAGTTTTATCATTAGCCCAATTCAGAGTCTGTTTTCTGAAGGTGTGACCACCAGTTTTACGCCAGCACTGTAATGCAAGCTTCCAGGTCCAGTAATAAAACGGCAATTTTCCCGGAGCATATCTTAACAGAACGTCTGGTTTCTATTAAAGGTAAGATGGAAGTAACGGATTGCAGCCCCTCCCCAATGTCTGATTTAATCGGTTTCATAAGCGGAACTCAGTCACCCTAATGTCTCCCAGAGCATAAGGGATTTTGGCAGATCCACCCCCTTTCCGGCTTGGTACCAAAGGAACTCAAACTCTCTAGATCTTTCCAGTGAGACCAGTTGCCCGACGTTTCCCCGCTGCACGGTTTCAGGTGGTTTCGGCACACCTGGGAGAAGCCAAGGGAGGAGAAGGCTGAGCTCCGAGCCCGGCGGCACGCTGGGCAGGGGCCGCGCTCTGCTCGCCCCCGAGGGCTCCCCAGTGATCACTCCGTCCCCATGCGAAGTTACAACAGGCTCGAGAGGCTGCGGGGAGGAGGTGTCTCCGACACCCCACCACGCTCCACGCTGCTCCCGGGACACGGGACCGAAGGGCGCCTTTTCCGGCCGGGGCACAGCCGGGACGAACGCGGGCGACCCGGACCGCGGGCGGGTGGCAGCGGCCCCAGGGCAGCCCAGCCGAGGGGCCCGGAGGCGGGCGGCGGCGCGGACCGGACGACGAGGCCAGCCGGGAGGGCCTGCGCGCTCCGCGGGGAGCGACACGTCCCCGGGCGCCGGCAGGCCCGACCCGAGCCCCACGGCGCGGAGCCGGTGGCGGCGCTGAGGGGCGCAGCGTGGCCGGGAGGGCCGCGGCCGCCGCCCAGGGCGCTGAGGGGCGACGCCCCCCCCCCACCGCGGGGAGTACGCGCGGCTCGGAACTCACCCAAGTCGTCCATGGTGCCGCCGCGCCCGCTCCGCCGTGCCCGCTCCGCTGCCGCCGCCCGCCTCGGCGCCTCGCAACTTTCCCGGCCCGCCCCCGCGCGCGCCCGCGGCCCGCGCGCGCCCCCGCCGCGCCGCGCCCGCCCGGCCCTGCCCCCTGCCGGTGCCGGTGAGAGCGGGAGCCGCAGGGCCGGCCCCCGGCGGGGCGGGGGACACTCGCCTTCCCGGCCCCCCCGGCCGCGTTCCCGAGCTCCGGTGCGCGGCCCCTGGGGTGGAAAAGTGCCCTGGGAAATGGCGGGGGGGGGCAGGAGGGCCCAGAGCTGCCGCCCGCCCAGGGGCCTGCCTGGGGCTCCGGCGCCGGGGCAGAGCCTGCCCTGTCCGGCCAGGAAGGCAACCCAAAACCCTGTTCTCTTCACCCGAGGAGCAGGATCCTCCCCAGGGGCACGGCCCCCCGAGGGCAGCCATACGGGCTTGCCGGTCTTGGCCTGGGGGTGCTGCAGCCCGGGAGTTGCCCCACAGCCCACGAACGAACGGCCATTTCTGAGCCCCGGATGATTTACCCAATCCACAGGGAACCTTGGGCAGGTGAAACCTTTCCTGAAACAATTTTCCACAAGCCGTTGCCACCATAAAGGAAAGCCACCAACCACTTCTCTTTTTGCTGTGTTTAAAAACCGTAACAGCCCTCCTGCATTTCTCATGTGATAGTGCGTCTTGAACGACCGTTTCCCACTTGGCTTTCCTTTCAAACCATTACCAAACCACACTCCCACGCAGCAAAGTCCTCAGCCTTGCCTGAACCACAGAGCAGCTCCACCCTCATCGGAGCTAGTGTTTACCATCGGGCGCTGGCCAAATCGTCACGGCAGTAAAAACAGTTGCTCAGCCCAAGTGTTCAGCTCCCAATCTGGTGAGAGAGACACCGAAAACTATGAGTGTGGGAACAGACAAGGATCCAGGAAACATGACTCTCGCAGCACTTTTCCTTACAAAATTACTACCAAGTCAGAGAATGTTCTCAGAGCTGAACAGCACATGTCCAGTTGTCGAGCTGAGATTACGGGATTGCATTTTCATAAAAACAGAGAACATGAGGTCAGCTGCTAGCAATCTCTGATGCTTTATTTTTCACTCTCTAGACACAAACACACCCAGTTTCCCCAGCTAGCACAATTCAACAGGCATCATTATTTCCTGTGTTAAGACATGCTATAATGAGAACTATCACTAGGGGGGCATGGAAATATCCCCTCCCTAGCCCCAGCTAATGCTTGTGAATAATCAACAGCCTCCAGGAAATTCATTCCAGGTTTTACTCCAAATCCATTTCTCAGAAAATGACATCCTTACCTAGATCTAAGTACGACTTGCACCGTAACGCTTCACCATTAACACCAAGGATCTTGCCTGACACCCCCCTTGCTAGTCCCTGAGCAAAATTTAAAACATTATTCGAAGGGACTGTTACCTTTTCTCAAAACCTATCACTGGCTATACAATGATGACTTGAGGATGAGTCCCCCCAGGTGGAGCAACATAAACCACTAGCATTTACTGGTAGCGTAGTGGACCCAAGGTCATCAGAAACATGTCCTTTCCTGGGGTCTGTATGTTTCTTCTAGCAACACGTGACGGGCATCTGTCTTGACTTGGGTTGTATTTTTGTCTCTGCACAAATAAAGTGCCTACTGTGCTCTGCTCATATTGTTGCCTGGTATGCAATTTTTATCTTCAGCTTCCTACCGTGTCCTTTGGAAGTGAGGGCAGATCAAGAAAGCAGTTTCTATTCTGTCTCAGGGCTGATATTAACATGTCATAGCACGAATTAGGGTTGTACCCACAAGAAATAGGTTGTGTCCAAGCTGCTCAGTGTAAAAAAAAAAAAAAAAAAAAAGAGTCTGTGCCTCTAAAGCTTTGGCTGTGGCTTCAGCACTGCTATGAAAGGGTCAGAGGTAGAAAGGCAGGGCTGCCACATGAGTGATATTATCCTCTACTAATACGGCTTTTAAAACCAATCTTACTCTCATTGCACCCCTCATAGCCAAGTGCTGTTCGTAACTGATTTCCTCTTCACACACTAATGTTTCTCACTTAAAATTGCCAGTCCTTAACCCTCCCATGATCACCTAAGGAGTACGGGCAGGCGAAAACCCAAGCTGATAAGACAACTGCTCAGTGGTGTGGGCTCAAGCTAAACTCACCCAACGTTCACCCTCTCCTGTCCTTCCTAACGTCCTGGAACTCCCGTTTTCTCGCCATCTACCTGCTCTCTGCCTCTGAAGCTCTCTCACTGACTCATGAACACCTGCTCGCTGCCCAAGCGCCATTCTTCTGCAGCTGCCAGCAGAAGCAGCTGCAGTTCCCCGGTGACAGCCACCTCCAGCAAGCTCTTTCCCACCAGAGCAGCGTACCCAAGGCGTGCCCAGAGGCTGCTGGCAGGGCTGAGGGGGAAGTGACTCTGAGAGCAGCTACATCCCTCATGACTGGTGCTCATCGGGAAGTGCTAGGGAACGAAGGCAGGTAGTGCGCCAGAGGCGTACACGGGGCTTCCTCCTGCGTTGTGCCCTGTGACTAAGGCACTCCATGACCCGACTTACTTTCCCAGAAGGTGTGACAAGAAGTTATTGCCCCCATTTACAGATGGGAAACAGTGCTGGGAACTGGAAATAAAGTCGGACAGTGAGTCTATATCAACCTAATGTTGGACTTCAGGACTCCCTGGCTCCAGGCAACCCCAGTGTTCAGAGTACTTGCTCAAGGCATCTTTCTGTTCTGTCAAAGCATCAATTACCAGTTAGGGACCAGCTCCATAGAAGGGTGGCTTAACCCCCTGACCTCCACACACTTGACACTCAGAGACTGGATGGATGAGCTGTCCACCTGTCCCCTTCAGGGCTGTAATCTCAGACGGATCGCCCAACAGAGGAGCGATCCAAGCTCATTTCAGAATACCTTCTATGAAAAGCACCGTTATTTACAGCAGACAATCTACGTTGGAGAAGAACCGACACGAAGCTACACTGACTTACTTGTAAGGCATGTGTAAAGCCTACCTGTGCACATTCCAGACAGTGACTTGAAACGGCAGAGCAATGACTTCATTGCAGCGTGTGTCCTCTGTCCTGTGCCACACGGACATCACACAAGGGGAGGTAGCTCTTTCTGCAAGGTGAACGCATAAAAGAAAAATTCAGGCAGGGCTTTAGGCTTAAGGCAATGGCAGTAAATTTCAAAATGCAACTTCCCCATTCAAGGTCCAACTTCACACTTGTTGAAAGGATCTATTACAGCAAAACGAACAAACTTGGTTTCTAGTGTAACACATAGGACATGACTTCACATTGCAAAATGGAAGCACCGCGGCAGTGTATTAGACAGTTCTGGTAGAAGAAACAAGAAACGATCAAGTGATAAAACCAATACTTATCAACACAGTTTATATGAATCAAAAAATTACATGAAGCATATTACTCACTGTAAACTACATATGCCTTTGGTATTTATCAGCGTGGCTCATTCTGCCAACGTGTAATGGCATCCCTGCGCTTCAGGTTTTGATTTCAAATTGATGTTCCTAGCAATGACATACAAATGGAGGGACAAATGTAGTCCACGAGGTTCCACTGTCACTCTTTGGTCACTGCTGCATATGATACCCCAGCATAGCTCACTGTTACAAATAAACCTGACAAAACCAGAACATTAATGTTCACAACTAAGTTTTCTACTCTGCCAGTTACAGTTTAAAACAGCTGCCAGGCTCAAGGTCTTACTGGCAGGGTAGGAGCATCCGGAAGGCACACATGACCGTACAGAGAACTTCCGAGGTAACCTGTCAGCTGCGTAAGCTGCACCTAATTCACACAAAGTGACAGAGGGCAGCTGCTTCCAGCTCCGGCAAAGATTCAGCCCAGGGAGCTGGTGTGCAATGGTCACTAGTTTCCCTCCACAGGGTCTGCTTAGGTATTAAGTAAGACAACAGCTGCAAATTAGAAATGGATGGGGTTTACTTATGTAACAGGATTTTACACCAAACTCAGCAGCTGCTTTTTCCACAGCAAGGGTTTGTGATTTCTTTGACAATAAAGAGCTTGCTGCTTTTTTTTTTTTTTTTAAGCAAGTGATGCCAATGGATATACATTAACAAATCCACACAAAATGGAGGTTGCAGTACTGCGCGCTGAAAGCTGTTCCCTAACGGGATCTGGAGCAGTTCTGGAGCCAGTCAAGCACGACTCAGACCTTCACTCCCCCTTCACTTGCTCCAGAAACGCCAGCCCTCTCCTCGCTGCCTAAGCTACCTTCCGAGAGGTCGTGCTCCTCAAGGGATCCTCCTCGGCAAGGGCTACACGAGCAGCGCCTCCCCGGTCCCCCCCCCGTCCCTCCACCTCCTTTATTCACGGACCGATTCTTCCTTTAGCAGCTTCGAAAGAAAAAGGGAAGAACTGAGCTTTTTGTGTAAAGGCGCCCTCAGTTTATTCACCGCGGCTTTGGCAGGAGCAGGCACTGGCAGCGAGGACGGAGAACGAAAACCCTTTGTTATCTTCCCCTAACAGACACTTACCTTCCCTCCAACCTTCCCGCTCTGAGATTTAATTAATTTCTAGTAAGCCGAAACTACTTCAGATTTATTTCTCTGTTTTTCACACCAAAATTCAGTCTCCGTAGAGACTGTCAAAAATTGCCAATGCCGACTATATTTCAAGTCGTCATGGCGGGGTATTGGGAAAAGTTTTCAATTAGCAATAATCGCGCCTCGGATTAACCTCATTGGCTACGATACTGCCACTGCGCAAAGCTGACCCCTTCCTCCCGCCACCGCCGCCCCTCGCCCCGGGGCCGCCGCCTAGCTCACGGCGAGCCCCGCCGCCCGCCCGCCGCCCTCCCGCGCCTCCCCCGGCACCGCTCCCCGCCCGCCGCCGTGCCCCCGCCGCCGGGAGCGGGGTGGCCCGTTTGCCACCCCGCTTCGTTCTGAGCTGCGGGGCGGCCGCGAAGCCTGCTGGGAAGGAGTATGCAAAGTAGGTGCGACGTCAGTGCGGGCAGCTCCCCGCTGGGTAAGGGCATCCCCACCGCCTCCGCGTACCGCCAGCCCCTCCCGAGGGCACCCCGGCCGGGCCCGCCCCCGGGCGGTGCAGCCCAGCCGGCGGTGAGCCCCAGACGGTCCCCGGGGACCCCCGCCCCGCCCGGGGACCCCCGCCCCGCCCACTACGGCGCACTCCGGTGCCCGGGAACCCCCGCCCCGGCGCCCTGCGCCGCTCTCCGTTTACATCTGCTTTTAACCACGTCCAAGCAGCCTCCGAAGAGGCTCTCAAAAATTGCCGATGCCGACTGTATTTCAAGTCGTCATGGCGGGGTATTGGGAAAAGTTTTCAACTAGCAATAATCGCGCCTCGGATTAACCTCACAGGCTACGATACTGCCACTGCGCAAAGCTACCGTTCTCCACCGCCCGCCCGGCGCCCCCCGCCATCGCCCCGCCGCCCGGTCAGAGCGCGCCGCCGCGCCCCCGCGCGCCCGGCCGCCCCGCGCCTTCCCGCGCCCCCCGCCCACACCGCGCCCTCCCGCTGGGGGCGGTGGCGGGGGGGTCGCCGGGGGAGGGAGAGGCAGGGCGGCGCGGCGGCGGGGCGCGGGGGGTGCCGGGAGGGCGCTATGGTAATGAGCGAGGATGGTGATGAGGAAGGGCCTGCCCCACAGCCCAGGGCCCGAGCCGGTGCGGGGGGAAGGTGTTCGCCAAAAATCTCTGTTTTCCGTGCCGGGGGGCAGCGCACGGGGCGGCGCGGGTCCCCCGCCCGGGGTGAAACGGGCTTTGCCGGGCGGGGCTGCCCTCGCCAGCCCGGTAGCACCAAAGGACAGTCACCACCCAAGGGCCTGAACGCACGTTTGGACTCTCAAAACACACACTAACCGGCTAACGGACACTGCAGACTCCCGCAGCTGCCAAAAAGCGGGGGGTGCCCCACACTTCCGAGGGGCCACGGCGGGGTGCGGTTCCTCCTTGTCATCGCGGAGTTACGGACCGCTACACACCGCCTCGGGCTTGTCTGGGCTTCCACATACCTGTAAGAGGCAAGAAAAACAGATTAGAAAAATCCTGCCGTGTTTTGATCTAAGCAGCAATTTGGGGAATGGATTTGCAAAGCAGTCGGAGCTGCTCGGGAGAGCCCGCTGTGTGTAAAACATGAGCACCTAGTGCCATGCGGCGCTCTGGCCTTCCTCCCGTTTTCGTTCTTCTTCTTCAGAAGTTCTTTTGGAAAAAAACCCAACCCAACCCCTTCATCCCAGGCGATTTGTGCAGTTTATCGTGTGATTATCAAGACAGACACCTGCACCAAGCAGAGAGGCACAGTCCGTTCCTGCGGGTCAGCATGGGGTCAGGCAGCTGCGTGGTGTCAGACTTGCGCAAGGACTCTTAAAGAGTCACCGCCAGCAGCCACCCCTGCCCGCTTGAGGAGGATCTGCTGCATCAGCTGGAAAATGCTGGAAAAAATCCCTCCTGCTTAGGGAGGTGCTGAGGAGTGGGAGCAATCGGTGCGGTTCTGCAAAAGACAAGTTGCAGTGAGCCACCAGCTCACTCCCGTGGAGAGGTGGTCCCTCCACCCCAGCACTCCCAGTTCCCCTTCTGTCAGCTGTCAGGTTTCACCCAGTCAGCTCACCCAGCCAGCAGAAACCCCAGCAAAGCGACAATGGGTCAAAGACAGACAGAGCCCAGGAAGGAGCTGGTGAGATGCACGACTGGTACAAGCCCTTCGGTGGCAACAAACTTAACCCTGAAGTGGCAACTGCCCTCTCCTTTTCCACCCATGCCTCCTCTGAAAGCTGACCAGAGACTGCTTGTCCCATGGCGACCTCTGGGGTTTTGTCCAGCCACGGTAACTGCAGCGCAACGGACCAGATTTTCATTATTTGTCCATCCTTGTTGCCACGGGCCCTTTCCACATCTACCTCCCAAACCTTCTCCCTGTCACACCAAATGAACACCAGGGCTACCAGCCAGGTCCGTCTCCCCTGGGGCTACATGTAGGTACCAAGAGTGCCAGAACAGGGCAAACCTACCAGCCCAGTGTACTCTCATAGCCTCCAACAATTCACACCTCAGGGAATTCCTGAGCTAGAAGAGATGTCTTCAACAGCCCTCAGTGGACTTTTCTTCCATTATTTGTTTAGTCACATTTTAAGCCTAAAACCTGTTTGTGTCAGTGAAAAGAAAATGCAAATGTTTTTGTAAGGATAAGCATCTACAATGCAGTTCATCAAAGCCACACTGGTATTTGTATCAAATCTAATCTGATTTTATTCTCGCGTGTTTCCTTGAGGGCACCTATGAAGCTCTCGCGTTCCCAATTTGACTTTATCAGGTGTCAGGAACTCGGGTTTTGGTCTTCTTTGAAGCATGGGAATTGTAGTCTCTGTGCTCAGGGCTTAATTTCTTTGTGAACTACATTTCCCAGAGAACTCTTCCGGCAGGCCAGCCCTTTCCTTCCGCCGTCCGGCACGGCAGCATTATGAAAGGTGAGTTTTCAGGCATTGTTCACCGTGTCACCGTTATTTCATCAGACGTGTGCGGTTGTTACCCACCCGCCCCCCATCATTATTACATCAAAAGGGACTCGGATGACGTGGCTGTCCCTCTGAATTTGTGGCCTGTAACCATTTGTAGAAACCTGTTTATCTTCTACCTCGGGCTTGTCCGGTCTCGTCTATGGAGCCCCTCGGATGCGTGTTAAAAACAAACTCTAGCCTCGGATCTCGACAGGTACGTTCAAAGAGTTTCACTTACTATGTATAGCAGGTTTTTTTTAAGCTGAGCACTTTCATTTTAAAAGCAGCTTTGCGTTTCACAGGAAATATTCTGCCCTGTGCAAGTTTATCCCACACTGTCCTACTTCCAGTAGCTCTCAAATTCATCTTAATTCTGCTGCTGGGCCTCCCGTTGCCTTCTCTTTTTCGTGGGCCAACCCATATTATATCTCCATTTCATTCCCCCTCAGAACATTTCCTTCTGAGAGATCTTTTGATGATGATAAGGGACAGGAATGGAGAATTTTCATCGGTTGAAGTTATTTAAATACTGTCAAACTGGCTTAACAGCCTTTGGGGAGCATCGCAACAGAAGTTATTCTCAAAGCAAATTACAGTTTATTGGGAGACTTTGTCCTTTCTAATTAATTCATATGGAAAATCAAGCCTCTTCAGAGGGAATGCCCAACACAACTCCTGCTAAACAACAAAACAAGGCAAAAATGATTGTGAACAGAATCCACTGCTTAGATTTCAAAGGTAATTCAGAATGAAGTCCAGTCTTTCCTGTAATTCAACTGATGATGATCTCTTGTGAACAAGAGATTAACTAAAACAAATCTACTTTTTGCCACTAGCATCAGTTTAGTATCGTGATACAGCTGAACACCCAAACTTTAAATGTATTTAGATATTGCTCCATTTACTGTAAAACTGGTACTTGAGGGGGACTGGGGACTCAAGGCAAAGCAATTTAGACACAGGAAGAGTCTAAAAGCCATCCAGGCGCTGAAGCAGAGGTCATCAAAAGTACTTAGGTGGCAGCCTTTCAGACAAGTCAGCTCACCACTTGGATACCTCTGACTTCCCCAGAGCTGCCACAGATCGCACAGGTGACACTGCAAGTGTCCTGTAGGCAGCATTTGTGAGACTTCCCACATGCTGTAACCAGTTGACAGCTACACAGAGCCCTCCTTCAAACCACTGCCTGTAACACCTGAAAGGGATCTGCTCCAGCTGGCTGAGGACTCCCAGTGAGACCCAGTCCTTTAGGTGTCAATTCTCAGTACTGTTTATTTCAAAACTGTTTGTACTTTGTATGGAAAAACATAGAGAGGGCCAGAGAAAAGTAGTTTTAAAATAGTGAAATGGTGGAGAAAGGAAAACTGCAGACCGCTAGAAAGACCAAACAATCAAGGTCCAAACCAACCCACTCCTGTCACAACAGCTCCTGCACACAATTCCAGGCTACTGGTCAGCAAAGCCATCCTGCCTGTCCCCAACAGGGCATGCCGTTCCTGCCTTAAAGCAGGATATCCCTCCCATCCCTGCTTGCCAGGCAGCTGTTTCTGCCCGCCACACACTGGGTGACCCCTTCTCTCTCAGCAAAACGCCCTGTTCCTGCTGGAGAAGCGAAGCAGTACCCCTCCACCTCTCCACTGACCCTGGGGAGGTGGCACCCACAAAGAAGGAGGTGCCAGAGGCATTTAGGCGGTGTCCTTACCATCTTCACTCCCATTTCAAGGCCTGTTCTGCAGGCCTTTATAAAAATACCCAGAAGTAACTCCAGTCAAGGCCTTTGTCCCAAAGAAGCAACATTTCAAGGTTGTTTTTGTCTCCCTTCCCACAGCACGTGCGAAGGATGGGGTAAATAGAAAGGACTGATTTGGAGCAGGCAGAATGTTAAAGAAAGCAGAGCAAGGGTCTCTTCTGGGGAGGAACCAGCCAGTTCCAGGGTGCGGCGTTTGGCCTTCCTGCCATTTCTCCTCTGCCCTGTGCACATACCGGGGAGAGACTTTGCATGCTCAGGTCTTTCTGGGCTCTTCGCAAGTCCTCTTCGGCAGCCGTCCTTCACACCAGGATAAAAGAGCAGGAATCCTGCAAGTCAGGGCTGCTAACTTTGTCCTTGTACCTTGAGCAGGCCTCAGTGTTGCCCTCGGTCGAAGGGACATAGGAATGCCGTCCTTGGACAGCGGGCTTTAGTTAACATTTCCAAAACAATTTATTTCTTTACTAAAAAGAAAAAAGAGCGAAGAATACTTATCAGCATCATTTTCCAGAGAAGACCAAGAAAACGGAATTAAGGACATACTCTTTACTTTCTTTCACCTGCCATGTGTTGTGTTCTTGGCTTTTAGCTAAACATGCTCTCTGCCAGGAAGCTGTCAGGAGTTTGCAGAGCCATCAGATTCCATCATTGCAGATCCCCTTCTGTATCCAGAACCTCTCCAAACTTGGCTTTCGTGCCAGCCTGTCTTCCCCCAGATCCTGTGCAAGTAGAGGAGCTGCAGCACTTTGTTTCTAACTCCAAGAGGCTGTTTGTGATGACTGGAGCCGGAATCTCGACTGAATCGGGGATCCCAGATTACCGCTCTGAAGGTGTCGGGCTCTACGCCAGGACAGACAGGCGACCCATCCAGCATGCCGAGTTCGTTCGTAGCGCCAGTGCCCGGCAGCGGTACTGGGCAAGGAACTTTGTGGGCTGGCCCCAGTTCTCCTCCCACCAGCCGAACACAGCACACCTGGTACTAAGAGACTGGGAGAAGCTGGGGAAGCTGCACTGGCTGGTGACCCAGAACGTGGATGCCCTTCACACCAAAGCTGGGAGCCAGCGCATGACAGAACTGCACGGCTGCATACACAGGTACTCTCTGTTGGCAGAGGGAGGATGGTTAATCCTCGGGTCTCTCGTTCAGGGTGACTGACAAGCAGGTGCAGTGTTAGCTGTTGAGAAAGGTGGCAAAATGTCAATGCTATGTTCCTGGAGGTGACATGCTCAAAGGTGATGTTTGGCTGGGGTGGAGAAAAAGATCACAAGACAGTGCTGTTCACAGCACAGTATTTAAGAAAAATGAACACCACCCCATTTTTGTGGAGCATTATTTGGATCATTTCCCTTGGAGCCTGAATCAGTCATAATTTCCCCTTTCCTTGCCACAGCAAAGGTCCTCTTAGTGAAGAGGACAAGGGTATCTGGAAGATGCACGGATTATCCAGGGATGAGCAGAGTGGATAGTGCCAGAAAGGCACAGGATGAGTGGACTGGAGAAGGGCCATCACAGCCTGGCTGTGATCAGCCAAAGTTTCCAGATGAAAAAGCACAGCCTGAACTGGGAGGGAGGACGCACTGTGGGGTTCAAAGCACTTCCTCTAGAGCATTCCTGCAAAGCAACAGAGGTAGAAAGGCAGCTCCTTGACCTGTACTATTTGGTAAATAAATGTGGATAATGACAACAGACCTTCCAGACCTTCTAAGGAACAAGTTACAGACTCCAGCTGACATGAAACTCTCCATTAAGACTTCGCTCTGAATTTCAGGGTTTTCTGCCTGGCCTGTGGAGACCAAATCTTGCGCTCTGAGCTTCAGGAGCACTTTGAAGCTCTGAATCCTACCTGGAAAGCTGAAGCATTCGGTGTGGCTCCGGATGGGGATGTCTTCCTGACGGATGAGCAGGTGCATGATTTCCAAGTCCCAGCCTGCCGTAAATGTGGGGGAATCCTGAAGCCTGACGTGACATTCTTTGGAGACACAGTGAGCCGGGAAAAAGTGAATTTTGTGCACGAGCGCCTGGCAGAATCAGACTCTGTGCTGGTGGCAGGATCCTCTATGCAGGTAAGTAGGTCTTCCTCCCACACTGCATTCCTATTTCTGTGCTACTCTGCCTGCTACAATCCTTGATCCCACAATTTGGGACTACTAATTGCTTGTGGACCAGAACAGCCTCTCCAGAGCTTATTTCTATTTTATTTTTACTGTGGCTGGAATCTGGCTTCACGGTTGGCCTGTTTGGGCTTCCCTGTCACTCTAGTGCCAGTCTACTTCATGCTGCTATAAATAACTCCATCCAGATCTCTCTCTGCTACCTCCTCCATCAGTACGTTGTAGGTTCACAGTTTCCCATAAAGCCAAGATACCTGATACAATTCAGTCCTGCAGAAATCACCACCCCACATTTTTTTGATTGATTTTTTTTTTTTAGCTTTGGCAGCTTTCCAGGCCTCATGGCATACTGTGTGAAATACCAGATTTTAGGACCTCTAATTCCTAATTAAATTCTCAATAAGAGAGCAGAAATATCTCTACTTGCTGCTTGGGATTGTCCTTTGTATCACAACGTGTTTTCTCCATTAGCCTCTTATCTATAAGGTAAGGTAGTTTAGAAGTTCCTGTTGTTTAACCCGCGGTAGCCTTTGGAATAGAGTTTGTATAAGAGAAATTCTTCCAGGAACAAGCTCTATTACATTAAAAAAACCTACTCTCAACGCCTCCCAGAATGAGATAAAACCAAGGCTGCCTGATTGTGATTCTCTTGGCTTCAGGATACAGGAGATAAATTCCTTGAGCTTGCGCTTCTTAAGCTTATAATCCTTTGTACAGGAATGATTGAAATGCCTTAGGTTCATTCTTGTACTACCCAAGCTGGGCCATGTGAGAACCATCAAAGTAGAAGCATTTAAGTACCTATGATAACTAATAAAAACTGCTGCAGAGATTTACTAAGACAAGGGCATTTCCCTTCAATGTACTATGACGTTTCAGTTTCTATGAAACTGCAAATCCTTCACTGACAGAGGTTAAAACCTGTTCTTTTCTGTGCACTCCTGAATGAGGAAATGTCCTACCCGAATTCAGTGCAGTTACCTAACACAGCGTGTACATACAGACTCTTTTCCCCCTGCCGACAGCAACCAACTTCCCTTTTTCTGCAGCTCTTCTTTTGCCTCAGCTGCCAGTAAGTTTGTCTCCTGGTATTCCTGCAGGTATACTCTGGTTACAGGTTTGCTCTTGCTGCCCGGGAGAAGCAGCTGCCAATTGCGATCCTTAACATTGGGCCCACAAGGTTAGATCACTTTGCGTCCTTAAAACTGAATTCCCGCTGTGGCGAGCTGCTGCCTTTGATTGTTGCACATGACCCAACAAGCTGAGCTTCAGTAGCCATCAGGAGTAAAAGGTGAGTACCTTCCCTGGTCAGTCACCTCACAGGGTGAGAAAGAAGATGGGTTCCCGTCAAATGTCGAGACTGAGATGTGCTGACTGAAAGTATGTTCCCACAATGTGCACTAAAACGTGGCTGTAAATTTTGATCTGTAACTGGTATGCCCTGATAGGCCATGATACCTTTGCCCATGATCGTAAACAAAAAGCATACTAACGCTCCCAGACAATTGGGCAGGAGCAGCCAGCAGGAGGTAGTGTTGAGTTCCGGGCCATCCGTGGCAATCGGAAGGCTACAGGGGATCACTCGCAGGTTTAGGGAACCTGATCAACACTGTTGCCTCTGCGACTGACAGTTCAAAAGCTGTGCCTGGTTGAATTGATCCAGCTAATCCTAATCAAAACACTGCTGTTTAAAATAATCAATTCCATCTATAAAGCAGCTTCTTCCCTCCACTCCTGCAGGACTCACCATATCAAAAGGGGAAAAATCTCAATCTGAGGCATCTATGAGATCCAGTGACACCCTGAGGACACCAGGAGAGGGCAGCAAGCCTCGCACATGTCAACCTGACCAGTTTCCTCCATCAAAACCATCTCCACTTACCAGGAAACAGGATGATGCAGAAAAAAGTACTTTTCTGCCTACCTTGCCATTGTAAACAGTGCCTTTTCTTTTCATTCACTGGGGCAGGATAATCAGACTACCATATCTGAGAACAAAATACTTTCCTTTTAATTGTCCCCAGAGAAGAATGAGGAACAGGGATTTTGACCAAGAAACTTGAGGCTATAGCACAGGAAGGCGATGTGGAAAACCATGGTATCTGCTGGAGGATCCAAAACCACCAGCAGGCAACTGTGGAGTGTGCAAAGAGGAAAAGGAGGCAAGAAGAAGTGTAGTTGTCATTTAAAAAAAAAAAAAAAGTTTCAAAATAGAAGCTGAACAAGAATACTGTTCTTGTAAGAGATTATTTGAAAGCACAGACTGTAAGGCTGACATCTTCCAGCAAGGAGGGGAAGTCAGCATTTCTCTTGACTGTCAGTTGACAAGCTAAACTGCTTACTATCTGAACCCTTTAAAATGTATATTGTTGAGATGCCAGAGGAGTTACTTGAAGCTAATCTGACCAGCACTGCTTTCAGTGTGACTGCTACATTTTCCAGAATGCATTTTTGAAGATGTTATTTAATTAATAAATAGCTAAGTAGTGAATTAAAATTGTTTACAAGATTGATACTATTTGCATTGTAATTTCCTCTCCCTCCTATGATTTATTTAAGTACAGCCTCAACAGCCAGTTTAGATTCATTTTTCCATTGCAAAAATGCAGGATGTAATTACTAACAGCTGATGAACTAAGAGAGAAATACAATTAAATCTGTACAATGGGTCTCCCTCAGGAGGTAATCTCAAGCTATTAATAGATGTAATTTTCCACACTCCTAACAGGAGATCCATCACTACTGGGTAACCATTTTTTGTTGATCCTGAGGGTGGTAACATAAAGCATATTAAACCATCTATGGAGTAAAAGACAGAGTCTTGCCCAGACTACAGCACTAATTTTGACCCGACCTTCTGCATGAATATACCGCTCCCCTTGTGGCTATGAGGGATGTTAATTGTTGGAGTCTTCCAAATGCCCCAGTCCTGCCCTTCCCATAACATGTCCTGCATTAGTATTTTGACAAGAGCTGTAACATGCAGTTGGAAGCAAGGATGCCAGAGTCATCTCCTAAAAGGTCAAGTAGCAAAGCAAGGATAACTGACCACGTGATGCAAAGTTCTTTTTTGCTTTGTTGTTCATTCAAAGCCATGCCAGGCAGGAGCAAGTAAAGCACAGAATTTAAGGAATACTTAAGCACCCAGCTTCTGCAGAAGGTGGAAGGTATTAAGGCATTTCAAGATTTGGCTATTACAGGTCAGAGGAGAGTCAGCTTCACTTAGAAGCCAAGTGAAATAAGTTCAGGACCCTTGCCTGCATTCTCCCCTCATTTAATGGAGATCCCACTCCCCAGCGAGTTAGGTATCTGCTGTTTGGTAGTGAAGAAAGCTCACAGCGGTCACTCCATCTTTAGCATAGCACAGCTGTCCTGCTAACCAAAGCTTTTGCAGGAATCATTGCTAAGGCATAGCAGAGTCTCCACACACAGCCAGGGAGCTCGCACAGAGTGTTTATTTGCGTAAGTTTTTCCATGCAAGATGATGACATTTATGGCTCCTTAGCAGAGGAACTGGCGCTGAGTTCCTCAGTATCCATGTAAACCTCTGCACCACCTTGAAACTTGCATGACCCAGGTGTGATAAAAACAGAGGCTGCAGGTTTAGTGCCAGAAGAGTCAGCATTTTGAGAAGCTGTGGGACCATTGCCAAGAAGTCTAAACCAAGAAAACATTTCCAGTGAGGACTTGGCATTAGCAATGTGACAGGTAACTAAGCCTCCCACATCTATCCCTGCCTCTTCTCCAGTTCAGCAGCTGAGCTGTGGGAGAGGAATAAGGGTGTCTCTTCAGTGTCACTACTAAATGAGTCATGCTACCCTGACCCTCCACTGATTACACTATATACTTTTAAGTCACTAGGACAATGACTTACAGTAAATTAACATTACAGTAAATTTCCTGTGCATGGTTTATGACTATATGTTAATGAGCATACATACATACAATATACATACAACAAGTATATGAGGCTGAGACAAAGGAGTTCCTTTTTTTTTATTTCTGCTAAGCTGGTCCAGCACTACTAAAATTTACTGCTGTTAGAGCAGGATCAGAGCACTTCACCTCTGAACATGCTCGCCAAGACACCATTGAGAGGTAAGTTTGCTCAACTGAGAAATGCTAGAGAAAGCCTAAATTTCTTACACCAAAAGCCAGATCTGCATCACTCCAGCGCTGATTGACACCTTCCCCTGTCACTCCTTGGAGACTGTTTGTGTGGGAAGATGCAATGCAGAGAGACAACAGCTATCAGAAGATAACTATGTCATTGCAGGTATCTAGCAAAGACCTATCCTGAGAAGTTCATGTTTCGCTTACTGAGGTAGTTACCAGCCTGGAGAGAGTCAGAGAAACCTCCAGGGCTGAGCACTATAGGATGCAGATTAGCCGTGCTGTGGGAAACCAACAAACTCAGTAAAAGAACTGACCTAGCATTCCGCTTTATTCTCTCAGCCTATGCAGAATTTGCAAGGGAGGAGGGTTTTAAAAGGGGAAGAAATATTGTTCCTAAAAGACTAAACAAAAGCATGGTAATCTTTGTGTTACTGGCTGAAACTAACAGAAAAACTGTTGCAGAGCCTGAGCAGTGTTCTCTTCCCCCATCACCAGGAAGGAAATGCAGATCCCTTCTATCTTGCCTGCTTTAAGCCAGCCTTATCCTCCACATGATTCAATCCCCTCCTACCTTTTCTAGCTCACTGGTGGACCAGTCCAGCACTTGAAGTTGTAGCTCTGTCCACCTATGAGTGGCAAAAGTACACAGACAACAGCACAAGGACAGGTTTTTACCATTAAACTAGCTGAATCGACAGCTTATGCTCTTCCCTTTTTCTTACAGCTGTTCCTACTAGGACAAGCTCCTGAGGTTTGGATAGAGGAGCTGAGAGTGCCTTATAGTGGATTTTTTTGCTGCTCCTCTGAAAGTGGGGCTGGAGTTACCCAAAGCAAATAAAAGCTACTTCCTATTTGGCAGGTCTGGTCTTTGTTTCTGGGCAAATTCACAGAGCAAACTCTTTATTAGAGTCCTGCAGTCTGAGAAAGATATTTCACGTCCTGTGCTGCAGTGAGGGCAGCACAGACTGCAGATGGCCCAGAGGACTTGTGCCGGGTGGGTATGGTGTAAGTGCAGCTTTCCACATCTTACAGTCAGTGCTTACTGACAACTTCTGGAAAAGGACTGGAGACCCTGGAAATGGTGAACTTGGGAGGTTCAGGAACCCTGGAGTGAAGGTGACTAAATCTGCCCTCTCGAGTGTGCTATGTCCCCTGTGACTGCCTTGGATATCACCCTTTCCCAGTCTTTGCAGATGTGAAGGGGGGGGGGGTGTGTGTATTATTTCCAACTAGTGCGAACTTACTGGTTTCCTTCAGTCAAAACCTGGGGCTTGGGCAGGACAGGTGGAGCCTTTCTCTCACATAACCTGTCCTAAGGGAGCCCCAGGTAAACAGCAACTGAAAGCAACAGTCCTAAGAGGCTGTCTAGAGTCAATGGGAAAGGAATGAGAAGGGTCTCAGGCAAATGCCTGAAGACAGAGTTTCTTATCTCTACACCCAGCCATTCTCTATGGCGTCTCAGTGCAGGGTTTTTAAGATCTGAATTAACTTGGCCTTACCCATCTTGTCTGTAGATTACAGAAAAGATAATAGTGGTGAGACAGTACATTTCCAATATAGGACTTTGCCTCCCCAGTCCTACTGGTCTGGCCATTTTCATCACTGAGAGATACTGTGAAAATTTCTTTCACATGCCAGATTCCTCCTGGCTGATGCTTTCTTTCCGTAGGGACAGGAAATTCTGGTACATGGGCTGTTAAACAGCTTCAATTTGTTTAGTTGGAGCCTTAAAAAGAGAGGCAGATGATGCCTTTGGAATAACACCACAAAGGAGCCCATTAATCCTTTTCCTCCTATCGTATTGGTTCTGCAAGCTTTTCTAACAGCAGTGGTCCCCAACAGGGGCTGTACAGCTGAGTGCTCTGACACCTATGCGCCCAAGTCCTGAGGGATACAGGAAATCATGCAGGGGACACAGATGGACAATGAGAAAATCATACCCACTCACCCTGACAGGACAATTAGGCAAGCAGGTAACAATTACTAAGGCTAAAAATAAGAGAAGGCAGGGGGCAAGGGCAGAGGGAAGAAAAAGCATTTTGTTTTAGAGGGCCTCATGATACAGAGCTGTGACTTTTACACAGTACAGGCAAGCGGTTTGGAGCAAATGACCGAGGAGCTGCTTGCCCTTGCCAAGACCCAGACAACATATGCAGCTTCAGCATATGCAAATCAGAAATGGTGCCTTTTTGCTAATAAAAGAGGATTTCTGGGACATTCTGCTACTCCTTTATCAGAAGACTCTTGCAAAAAAAAGAAACATATAGAAAAATTTGGACACACGCTGCATCCAGATTTCCAGTGTGATCCAACATCTTCACATTGGCAAGGGGCAAGGAGAAGAAAATCCAACTAGACTCTGTAATTCTAAAGACTGAATGTCTGCAACAAGTCAATCTGAACCCCAGAGTTCATAGTCTGACACAAACTGCTGCTGGTGGGAGGGCAGCAGCGCTTGGCTTCTCACTCAAGCAGGTAGCATATGACAAAAATCAGATTATACCCTCCCCTATTTAGCATTTGGCACGGCAGACCTTAATTAGGTTTAACAATCAACTCCTGTGCCTGTGCACAGAACTGACCACGGGTGCAGTGAGGCTCCTCATCCCTCTGTGCACCTACTACTTCTGCAATAAAGAAGCTGTGCCTGCAGGTAAGGAAAGCTACAGGATCCTCAGGAAATTGAGGCTATCACGCAAGCAGGATTAAGGCTGCCTTCGCACTGAGATGAGTCCCTTTGTTGCTAGGGGAAAACAGCATTGGAGCCGAGACAAGAAGCAAACGCTTTTTGATGCATTTTCACAGCTTAGCATGAAGGGGAGTAATAACTTCCATTTATCAAGTTGCACGCAGCCAAATGGGTTGAACGCAATTCCTAAAGCTCTGCCAGATTTATGGTGATTGGGCCTTTCAGTCAGAGGGAAATTTGGAGCTGTGAAGAGCTGATCAAAGAGGAAAGCTTGTTTTAAAGGGGGTTATGAAACGTGGAGCTCACGGCTCATGAAAACCACACACACAAAAAAAATCCAGGAAATAAGTTTTAGCGATGCCCTGCAAAATGGAAGACAAATCAGATGTCTTGCAAAGCAAGTGAGTAAGTTTCTCCTATAGAAACTCGCAGTTGCAGCAAGTGGTTTCTGCTCAGGTGGTAACGAAAAAGAAGGGACATAGAATACTGTATCTAGCAGCAAAACAGTTGATCTGGGGTGATGTCTTCTTAAAAAGACCACAAAATACCAGCCACCTTTCTGGTGCTTTCCCTGAGCTCCTCCTGCAATTCACACTGGTAGTTCTCATGGTGAGAAGAATCTGTGAGCAGCAAGGCAGAAGGGGCATTTCAGAAAGGTGTGGGCTGAACCCCTCCTCCCACCAGTACCCTCCAGTGACCAGGACCTGGTAACACTGCAGGGCCTGTCCCTCTCCAGCTCGTCTATCACACTTAACCCCCTGCTGAAGTAGCCTGCTAAATACTCTTAGGCCGTTACCAAACCCACAATACCTCTACTTCGCAGTTACAAAAACAAGACAGTGCTTGCACGCAGCATTTAGCAGATGAATCATCTCCACCACTTTACAGGGAAGGAGGTACAGCTACCATAAGGACAGAGGCCTGGCCCTCCTTGTATGGCACATGCTACCGGGATGCAGAAGAACTGGACTCAGCAGTAGCTGGCCCTGCTGGTCGGTGCAGCAACACTACTGCTTGGTGCACTGGGGAAGGGAGCAGAAGCTCCTCTTAGCAGCCTTTTACCCAGCTACCCCATGCAGGTACGGTATGAGGGAAGCATGTGCTAGTCACAGGATAAAGCACAGGGAACAAAGAGCCTACGAGCTCACCTCATCCTCCCTGCCAAGAGACAACAGCAGTTCAAGGAGGTAAGGCTGCACGACAGAGCAGTTAAATCAAGCGAACATTTACATTCTTTCTAAACAGCAGTATGCAGTTCAGCTCAATGAGGCACAGCCGAGCACCTAAGCATTTGCTCAGCAAGCCTTCACATCGAGGAAGTCAGGTTCAAGACCCACCCTTGTACACACCGTTGCAGGCCATCACCTCTGCTCCCTCACTTGTAGCACTCTCCACTTATATTCAGTTCTCTTCACGTTATCTAAAAACACTTCCCCCGTCTATTAAGCTAAGATAAATTGCATGCTCTCCTCTGTACTGCAGGTAACTGCTGTACAAACAGCTGCAGCAGAAACACCGTATTTGTATACAGTGGTCTTGAACCTGCTCTTTTCTCTCCAGGTGGAGAAACAGTGCCTGGCTCTGGGAGCAAGTTCTTCCAGGCATGTTTTGGTAGGCATGAGCAGTCCAACACAATCCAGAAAGTCACTGAAAATGCCAGAGACAAGCTGGGTAAAGTTTTTGTGCTCCAGTCCTCAATAAACAGTCACTGGTCTCTCAAAATTACCATGAAAAAAAAGTGTTCTGAGCCTTGTTCCGATCTCCATACCGCCTCTGCCTTTCCAAGGACCACCCTCCACAATAAAATAGGGTAAGAGACACATATGGGTCCCTATTCCTCTGCCAACAGCAAGAACCTCAGCATCCCACCAGTAGGCCCAGCTGTGCAGACCCAACACACAGCAGTTGGTGGAGAGCTCTCTTTAATAGCTGGCTATTTCACTTAACACCGGCAGAGTGGAGTGACTGGCTTTGCAGGATTTCTGCACACCACAGACTGCGAGTTTAGCAGGGTCAGCTATTCCCAGACTGCAGCCTGGTGGGCTACAAGAGATTTTTGGTGCTGTGCATGCAGTTAAGTAGCACAGTTCCTGACATCGGGGCACGCAGGTGGTGTCCAAGGAGCTGCAGGCCAGTGACACGCTCCACAGGAGCTGGGCCAGCCGAGAGGGAGGGACCTTCAAGAGTCTGCAGAGCAGAGCAAAACAGGGAAAAGCAGCTCTGCAACAGCTGGCACGTGAACCACACGGGATCTGATTTATTGCTCTGTAAGGGCCTCGCCCCCAGTGACATCAAACTGCAGGAACAGTCAGTTCTGAATAGCAATAATTGTTTGACTTCTGTACAGGCATATATATACCCACTATATGGCCTGGAAACCAAAAATCTGGCATTCAGCTTGGAGTCAGAGCAGCAGTTATCAAATAGGGACCTCAGTTCCTCTCCTAACTTCAGGGAGTTTTGATACTGACTTCAACAGCAGTTAAGTTCTCACTCTGAAAAGAAAGTCACAGAATCACAGAATGTGAGGGGTTGGAAGGGACCTCAGAAGATCATCTAATCCAACCCCCCTGCCAGAGCAGGACCACCTAGAGTAGATCACACAGGAACACATCCAGTTGGGTTTTGAATGTCTCCAGAGAAGGAGACTCCACCACCTCTCTGGGCAGCCTGTTCCAGTGCTCCGTCACCCTCACAGTGAGAAAGTTTTTCCTTACGTTAATGTGGAACCTCCTGTGCTCCAGCTCACACCCGTTGCCCCTTGTCCTATCATTGGCCATCACCGAGAAGAGCCCGGCTTCATCCTCCTGACACTCACTCTTTACATATTTATGAACATCAATGAGGTCACCCCTCAGTCTCCTCTTCTCCAAGCTCAAGAGACCCAGCTCCCTCAGCCTTTCATCCGAAGGGAGATGTTCTACCCCCTTCATCACCTTTGTGGCTCTGCATTACACTCTTTCCAGCAGCTCCCCATCCTTCTGGAACTGAGGGGCCCAGAACTGGACACACTATTCCAGATGGGGTCTCACCAGGGCAGAGGAGAGGGGGAGGAGAACCTCTCTCGACCTGCTGACCACAGCCCTTCTAATCCACCCCAGGATGCCATTGGCCTTCTTGGTCACGAGGGCACATCGCTGGCTCATGGTCATCCTGCTGCCCACCAGGACCCACAGGTCCCTTTCCCCTACGCTACTCTCCAACAGCTCAGTCCCCAGCCTATACTGGTACCTGGGGTTGTTTTTTCCCAGATGCAAGACTCTACACTTGCCCTTGTAGTTCATTAAATTTCTCCCCGCCCAGCTCTCCAGCCTGTCCAGGTCTCGCTGAATGGCAGCACAGCCTTCTGGGGTGTCAGCCACTCCTCCCAAAGTAGTATTTTTGTTTAAATGGGAAGGGTTTGCAACACCCTTCACTGGATGTGTTGTTTGCTGTATCTTGTCTGTGGAACACTCTGGCAGTAAAAAGTGCCACTGAAATGCTGGATATTAATTACTCAGAAAAGCTCCCCCAATCTATTTGAACAGACATTTCTGCTCCAATATTCTTTATATCTTTTCTTTTCTGGGGCAGCCAGCCCCAGAGGCAGCAGGATAGCCAACAGGCGCACTGCGGATTCAAAGCAAAGAGGAAAGCGTTGGTAGTGTTGCCCAGGGGACAGGGCACTAGGCTTGGAAGGATGAGACCAGAGTGAATTCTCAGTCCTTTGATCAATCCAGAAGTCACACTGTGACACTCAGAAAGCCATTTCGCCTCTTCGCATCTGTTTTCCGTAATGTGACAGACCTAATACTGTGGCCCATGCCTTTTTGTAAGGTATTCTGAGGTCTACTGAGAAAAAGCATGAAAGAGATGGTAGACAAACGGTATCACTGTTCTCCCCAAGATCTTTCCTGAATGATCAGGAACAAAACTGCTTTAGGAAGGTGAAAGGCAGAGCCAAGCCAGCTGGAGTTTAAAACCACTGTTCCAGATACAGATGATACCTGCAATTCCATGTGCATCCCCCTGCCCTCTCCCTTCCCACTACAGAAAGACACCCAATTACCACGTTCTGCGTTTTCCCCTTCTGCATCGCTGACTAGACAGTGGCAAAGAAGAAAAGCTGAGCCTGAAAGGAAGGACAACAGTGCAAGTGTCTAGTACTGGTGTCCAGGCCCAAATGGAAACTGAAACACGGACATTACCCTGAGCACAGTTGTTTGCTCTCTGCATGTCTCGTCTCAGCTGCAGTACTTTCTCTTTGATCTCTGCAAGGCCCTTTTAGTTAAAGTCATTCAGCTCTCCCTGCAGAGCCCGAAAAGTCTTAGCCTAGAAAACAACAATAGAGAAAAGGAAGATAAGATGCTGAGGCTTCACCTCTGCAACGCAAGCCCCCAGAGCCACCTTTGCACACGCCGGCTGCAACGGCTGCGGCGTGGTGTTGGGCTTCAGTGCTCCCGTGCTGGCTGAGCACAGGGGTACCCTGTATTGCAGGTTTTTGGTCTTGGAACAGAAATACAGACCGGCATAGCAGAAGATCTTCATACGCTCTTTGTACTCCCCACAACCTGGCAGTAAGTCAGTTCAAGCAGTCACTGGCCTGCTTTTACACTCCACAACATTCCACAAAGCCCTAAAGAGCAACTTTGCACAACTCTCTCAGCATCCCCCCCGTGCCATTCATTAGGGCCTGCCACTGCGCATGATGCGGGAAGATTCCCTGTGTATGGGCTCGCTCAGGGGCTGTTTAAATCTACTGTTGGTCTCTCACACTGCTGGAGCAGCATGTAAATGAAAAGCATGATCAAGAGACCAAGCATAAGTGCAGGCTTAGAAAAAGTGCCTTCATCTATCGGTGCCTTCATCTATCCATTGAGTTGATCTAGGGAATGGTAGCATGCCCCAAATTCTGGATGCCAGGAGCAGACATACTACTCATTTCAAATCTAGAGAGGTCCTACTACAGGGAAAAATTATACTAACAGTTTCTGAAATGCTTCCAACTGCACTCCAGCTCTCTTCCCTGCTTGTGATGATATAGCTCACTATAGTACAGTGTTTCTTCTAGATAGTGATGGTATTTTACTTTTTTCTCTACAATGGCATTAATCATTTATGACTACAAAGGGATTTCAGTAACATTTACATTTACTTAGGAGCTTTACTGCTCTACAAACAGTAATTTCAGAAGCAAAGCTAGCGTGTGAGGACAGGAGACCTCATCTTGCACTTCCAGCCCTAGGAATGATTCATCTTAGCTGTATGGCGGGAGTGCATCCAGGATCCTCAGGATTTCTGGGAGGACCCTGAGAGCTCGATGTTTCCAGAAAATTCATGTACAGAAAAACCCAAGGAAAAATATGCAACGAATATTGGTACAAAACTGGGATTCAATCTGCCTTAAAATGGAGTATTTGGCCGAGACACACACTTTTTTTTTAAGAAAAAGAACAAAATGCAGTTGACCACCCTGTCTCATTACCATCCTAATACCCTCAGTGATAATACCCTAGTGACCTTCCCTAGGAAAGCATTGCAAGTACCTTCAAATAAACTACCAAGCCAGCTCCTTCCTTCTCCAATTCTGCTTTCTCAGAGCCCTCTCGCAGATCCTTGGGTTCTGCTCCACGTTTGGTACAGTTCATGCAGGCATTGCTGAGCGTAGGACAAGGCCTGCCCCTCACAGTCCTCTAAGGAAATCAGCTTGCAAAATGATATACTGAGAGGATAATTGTCAAACTCATCCAAGATGTCCATTGTGTACCGGACCAAAGGTGACAGGGCAGGCTGCGTGGAGGCAGGAGAGTAGTTGTCTGCTGGTGAACCAGGGCCTTCCTCTTGCCCCGGCAGCAAACAGGGGCAGAAGCAGGAGCTCACCAGCACCCTCCTGAAAGCCTCTGCGGCGCGGCAGCACCAAGGGCGGGGGGAAGCCTTGGCGCGGGCCCTTCTCAGGGCAGGAAAGCAGCGGCAGACGCTGTCCCTCGTAGGGGCTCCCTGCCCTGCCCGACTGCCAGGCCCACACCGCCTCCTCCCCGACAGCTCCCGGGCAGGAACAGTGCCAGGCAGGGGAAGACCTCCCCTCCCCACCATAAGCCCACACGGCTCTCCCAGAGCAGCGCAGCCAGACGAACGGCTCCAGCTCCTCACGCAGCCCTGCCCGAGGGAAGCGACCCCACACGCCGGGCAGCGGCGCTGCCGCCGGCGGGTCGGCAGCCGCGGCGCAGGGAGGGGGCCGGGGGGGGGGGGGGGGCCTGCCCTGAGGGGGCCTGGAGGGCGCGAGCCGCCCCGCAGCCCCCTCACGCCGCGAGACCTCGAGGGGGAAAAGGCGGGATCGCGCCCCAAGGGCCCGGAGGGGCGGGGCTGCCCCGCGGGGCGCACCTGCTCGCGGCCCCGCCCCCGCCGCTTTCAAGGGCCAATCCAAGAAGGAGGGGGCGGGGTCACCGCGGGGGCCTCGGCGGACCGTTGTCAGAGGAGGCGGGGCTTCTCCTCCCGCCCTGGTGTCCCCCCCCCGTCGACGCCCGCCCGCCATTGCCCGCCATTGCCCGCCATTGCCCGCCATTGCCCGCCATTGCCCGCCATTGCCCGCCATTGCCCGCCATTGCCCGCCATTACACTCAGCGCGGCGCAGGGAGGAGAGGGGGCACCGGGTCCTTGCAAGGCATTTATTAGTGACAGGCCACCGCAGGCCTGCTGCTGGCCTCAGGGCCAGGAGGGGGAAGAGGGGACTAGCAGTATTTCTTGGTGTCCAGCTTCCTGTGCTGGGGGTCGTAGGGCGCCTTGGCGAAGCACATGGCAGCGGCGCGGTCGCAGTTGCAGACGAACATCTCGCACTCGTCGTTCTTGCCTGGAGGAGAAAGCAGGAGCAGTCAGACCCCACAGCTTCCTCACCAGCATGGCAGTGACGCAGGCGGGCATTGCTGCTGCCAGGGTGTAGCCCTTTCGCTGCTGCTGTCATTTTGGGGGTGTGATTCTCCCTGCTAACCCTTGTGGCCCCAAAGCTGTGTGCTCCAGCCCAGCAATCTCCTTGCTCCTTCCTTCCTTCCCTGCAGTTCTGTTTGGCAGCCTATCTGCTATTTATCTCCATTCCAGAGCCCTATAAAAGCTCCACCATTATGTCAGAGATGTCCGGCAGAAGCTGTGTAACACTTCCCAGTCAGCATGCCGATCTCCTAAACACTGCCATTAACGGGACTCCCAGAAAAGCACCACAGGGACTCAATCTGCTGGAGAGGAGACAGGCTTCCCTGTGTACTGCGATACCACGGATCTTCATAAACTTTGAATTGTGTGCTGTAAGGAGAACATTCACTCTGGTGCCCGTGTGATGTTCCCCATTTCTAACCACCAGCCCCTCCGCAGAGACTTGCACTGCGCCTTCCTGCGCAGCAGCATGAAGTGTAACACAGCCCCGTTCCGTCAGAGAGACTGGAGCAATGTTTGAAGCAGAGTGATGTGGAAATGGACATACTGCTACACGTAATCTCCTCTTTGGAGCAGCTGTATTTGTATATCTCCGTGTAGGGGCTGTCCCAGAGGAACTTGCATGACGCTAGTTTCTTTGCCTCTGAGTAGCAGTGATCATGTACTTGACAGCACCTGGGAAACAAGGAGGAAAAGGTCAGAAAATACCAGAAATGCAAATTCGGCTGATCTGTAAGATCCGTAAATATGCTAGTGTTGCTTTGACAAGGCACTGAACAAAAAAAAAGATACCCAGTGGTAAAAAGGGCAGATAGGAAGGACCTCAAAGGGACACGATTATGCCAGCTCATGGTCCAAGAGGTGTCTGGTACATGTGTACTTACTGGAGCATCTTCACAGTTGTCTACTGGGCACCGGGAAAGCAAAAGCCAGCATTTACCCTCCAGGCCCCATCAGTGCAGCTGAAGAGCTAACAGCCAACACAGTTCACCGCATCTTGGCTATCAGACCTGGGTGATCTCTAAACTGCCCAAGCCACTTGGCAGCGTTTTGCAGCTCAGCCCTGCACGTGCTGATGGTTGTGCGCCGGGCAGTGGGCGCGGAGCTGCGGCTGGGCTGCTGCCGAAAAAACCCTGCTGGAACGAGTGCAGTGTAGCTGCCATGGAAAAGAAAACAGAGTTGTTTGGATTATATTTTATCTTAGTAATAAGGCATCAAGGTGTGATAGTACACATCCTTTTATCCTTGAATCGATCTTTGAGAGAAAGCTTCATATCACAGCAGCTGGAGAGTTTTGTGAACATTTACAGGCAGAGCCAGCTGAGCCGAAGCTGGCATGCAGAACCCTGAAAGCGCAAGCAAGGAAAGAGGTTAAGCAGCGTCTTACAAACCTGTCGAGCTCATCCACTGGTGTCCCGCTGCCTCCCAAGCCGCAGTAGCAGCCGTAGTCACCAAATTCCAGCAGAGGATGGCTGTTGGGGATGGTGCATTTGATCATGCTGCGAAGCTCCCACACGGCCCGGGGTGAGACAGCAGCGCTGGCTGCGCCCACTGAGAAGAGACACAAAGATTAGAGTCAGGCACGGTGTTACCAGTCTGGGGGGCGAGTGCCGCCTACGCACCAGAGAGCAGGAAAAGCAGGGCCAGGGACTTCATTCTCAGAGGACTTGACAGAGAAACTGCTGCTAAAGAAAATGTGTCTCTATATGAGAAGCTCAGTATTTATATGAGACAAACAAGGCAGTATTTATGTTACTAAATGCAGATTTCTTCAATCGGAGGCTGTGGGCAGCAGGTTGTGAAATGACCAGTTGAAGGCCAGTGGAGTTAAACCTATGAAAGCCAGGAAGGCAAATATTTGCTCTCTAGATTTTTGCTTTTAAATTCTTTTAATGCTATTATCAGAAGCCAGCCTAAAAGATCTGAGCATTTTCAAGGGCTCTCTACTAAAAAATAGAAAATAATAGCATAATAAAAAATAGTAGCAGTGTGGTAGTTATGTTGGAAATTGCTGGCACACTATTAGCCATCCTACTAATACTGGCATCCTCTTTTCATTAATCCTGTATCTCTAATTCAGAGAATAAGGCACAGGTTGTCCACTCACCCCACATGGCCATTTGGCATGAGCTGAACTGAGAAAAATTCAAGCTGTTTTTTACTTAGAAACCACAGAGAAGGAGGTATTACTAGGCAAGAAACAGGAGCCAAGCCACCCGCAAAGCCTCTGTACCCAGCTTAAAGAAGGAGTAGTGTCTGTTTTCACGTGAGCTTAAGGGAGTTACACTAGAAATGAACTGGGCTTAGAAGTTTCAACATACACAGCTGACTTCAGTAGCTTGGAGACTCTGAGTTTCTCTTTCTCCAGCACCAAAGCAGAACTCAATTAGGCCCTGTGGTTCTCTATGCCAAGGTATAAGGCGAGTTGGGAACCTTGAAATAAGATCAAAAAATGGGTAAGAAAAAGCTTAATGAGGTCAGCCAGAGGTAGGTCCAAAATACCGCACTCGTATTCAGACCTCAGAGGCTCTAACACTGTCAGGGCTACAGGTTTGGCATTTTTACACAGTCAAGATCTAGATCCTAGACTGCTCGCTTGATAGTCAGTCTGCGTTTATTTCTAAAGCACCAAGCAAGCCTTCAGTTTTTAAGAGCAGAGGAAGAGGCAAAGCTCACCTTTCCACAACAGCCTAATATACCAGGGTGCTTGTTCAGGCAACTTAGGGTTCACCACCCTTCAGCAGGCTTCAGAGGCATCGTTTCTGTAAGGGACGATGAGGATATCTTCCTCCCCATAGGGTCTGAAACTATGCCAGCGTGCCCCCAGTATCCATAGGCTGTTGACATATCATCCATAGGACACCTAGTTAAAGGTAGACGTGCTGATCAACAACCAGAACTTTTCCGACTTCTTTGATCTCGCACAAGCTCTCTGATTCTCTGGGATTCCGCACTCACAGGTTGGCTAAAGCCAAACAGATGCTGAGTTACAGATTCAAGATTCTCATGTCCCAACAGAACACTGGACAAACATTAAGGGCTGATGTAAAGGACAGTCTGTACCACAGTTAGTTCAGAAAAAACAATTTAATCTTTTGCCCATGGATCAATCTGCTGACTTTCCCTTCAATATCTGTTTAAGTGTTCTCTTTCTGCTTTGCTACTTTGGCCGCCTTTACTCATTTTTAAATTATTATTTCTCTCCTCTCCTAATCTATGAACTCTGCGGTTCCTTTTTCCTCACTTCTCAATGTCCCATTTATTATTGAAGTTGCCAAGAAAACTTCCAATAAACTGGCCTTTTAAAGTCACAAACCAAAAATACTGTCATATCTTAGATTTAATAAATTTTAATTCAACAAGACTATCGCCAAGTGTGGGAAAGTGAGCATGCGAGCATTACAAGAGTGCCTCATGAGAAAAATCCCAGCAGGGTAAAGATTTTTCCACCAACGCTATTTTTGGTTTCCCCCAACCTCTGCTGCATACAAAGCCCCCCGGTCCTCAGTATGCTTGCGAGGACATCCCAACTTAAAACTGCTTCCTAAACTTACAGCCTTGAGCCTTAAATTAAGACTTCTCTTATAATAAAGACCTGCTGCACAGAGTTCCCTACTATTTCTCACTGTCAGAATTCACCTTTCTCTGGTAGTGTTGTCTGTTAAGCACTTTTCTTCCCTTCCCATCTCCACATTTTACTTTCTCAGATCTAGCCTCCTTGGCCCACCATAGTCATTGAATCCAGAGCATCTGAGCCGAACTTCTAAGCACCGCACTACCTCCTCCTTTCTTGAACCTACAAATATCTCCACAAAACCTCTGTAACGTAGAGAAGAGACACGATCTCTACTAAAACCACATCTGCCTCACATTATCAACTGGGCCACTGCCAAAGTCTGGGAGCAGAACACCAAGTCGGAGCCCTGCCTGGGGCTTTTATCCTAATGGCAGGATGCGCCTCCTGCCAGCTCCAAGTTCACCTGAAATCTCCTCCATTTGAAAATCTCCCCCCCACCCCCACCCCAAATAATGACAGAGAAGGACAGTTTTCAAATAATTTATTAGGAATTTAAAACTGAAATCTGGAAAAAGGGTTACAGGTGTGGAGAGAACAAACATTGGAGTGTAATAACTTACTGGCTTAAAAACACAGCTTTATTTCTTTTTAAAAAAATGCCCACCCTGAAACCGGAGCCCCAGCCTCCAGGCAGTGGCAGCACTGGCCAGAGAGTGAATCACAGCCCAGCAGCAGCACAGCTGGCCTTGGATGTCTGGAGGGGGCACGGAAGCAGTTCAGCGCATATACCAAGAGGGAGGAAAGCGCTGTCCGCAGACCCAAATTTGAAGTATATAGAATAAAAATAAACCCAATAAAATGCAGCTCTTCTTTAATTAGGAAATATTTAAAAAAACAGACATACAGACTCTTGTCTCAGTAACAAAAATTATTGCTTTGTGTTTTCAGTACTGATCTGTTAAGTACCCTCTTTACCTAAACAGAACTCTCCAAACGCATCGCCCAGGTCAGGACAAGCTCTGGCAGACGGGGGAGGGATGGAAGAGAAAAAGGGCCCTGTGGGCACTGTGGCCCTCCCAGTCCTTTTCTAAATGCCCCTCTCCCTTACAGGGGCTCAGTTTGGGGGAAGAGAGGGAATGATTTTTAAAACTTAAGATGAAGCTGTTATTTCCCTGGGAAGAGTTTGGCTGCATCTTAATAAAAGGCTTAATCACCCCCCTTAACAAGGTCTTTGGTTCACTGAAATCCAGACCCAAACCTGCCCCGTGTACCCCTGCTGGAGGCTGCCCCTGGCCGACTGCTTGTTAGCAGGGGCCTGGACCACGCCAGGGGAAGCCCCGGCAGGTTCTGGAGAAGGGACCAGATCACCCCCGCACAGGACAACGGACAAATTCCCACAGTCTTCAGAACACAGAGTAAAGCAAATGGGAAGCTGCAATTCTATAATTCATATAATCCCTGAGAAGCCCTTAACCCGCCCCCAAATCACCACCCTAATGCTTTTCTCCCCCGTTAATGACTCCCCAACCCAGCACCCTGCCCTTCAGAGAAGGACCACCCCAATCTCCCCCTAGCCCTGGCCGACACCCCTTCCGACACCCTCGCCTCCGGAGGAGGATCCCCTTTCCCAGGAAATCTTGACGCAAGCGATACGAGTTTGGAGAGTGAATTCCTTTCAAAGTAACCAAGACAAGCAGTGGCGGTCAAGCCCTTTACCTAAAGCCAAACCAGAGGCTGGCGCTACGGAGCCCAGTGATGGAGTCTGTACATCGAGCAATTGGAAGCAGCTTTAACCCGCTCAGCAAAACAGCCGATGGCCGGTACGTTTCACCCCCGCCCCCCCCTTTCATCTCATCAGAGGTCTTAAAATCTTACAGTAAAAGGTGTACAAAAAAAGAACGGAGTCCTGTCAGGATTCTGCTGGAGAGTATTGCTCACACTGCGGCACCAAGTCCAGGACCTGGAGCTGCTCCTTGGAGCCGGGCTGCAGGCAGCAGCCAGGTTCAGCTCACGATATTTACATATTATACAGGAGGAAAAAGAAAACCCCACGTAAAACTAAACCTAGGAAAAAAAAAAAAAAATCTTTCAGCTGTAAGGATAGTGTTTTTCACTTAGCAAAATATACATTTGTTTTGTTCCATAGCGATGTCCAACGTTTTCGGATCCTTGGAGTTTCACACTTTTCAAAGCCTCACATTTACAAAACAGAAACAATTAAAAACAGTTTCTTTAAAAAAAATAGAAATACATCAGTTCCTCTCAGCCTTTGCTCTCTCTGTGTCTCTTTCTTCCCTTCAGAACTGCATTCTTGTTACATACCGTGCTTTAAAAACACTGACGACAACAACAACAGAGTTGAAAATATTCAAAACAGTTTCAAAGCCAAATAAAAATACTCCTCAATAAAAACTACCTAACACAATCACAAAGCCAATTCATAAAATATGTCTACTAGCTCGGGAAAGAGCAAACAACAAAAAGAAGGGGTAGCCCCAAAAAAAGATAAAAAAATAAAATAAAAAAATAAAACTAACAGCTAATAAAATAAATAAAAGAAGAATCGGTGGGCTGGGGGCAGGGAGGGGGGAAGCGTAAACCGTCGGTGGTTAGTAAGAAAGCGAGATGATCTCCTCGGGTTCAGTCCAGTGTGGTCTGGTCAAAGGGAGAGATCAGGGCAGGGCGGCAGGAGCCTGGCAGCCAGCCGGCAGTGTGCAGTTTGATTCAAGAAAAAGGTAACCTTGGCTCATCCCCCGAGGCTCACCAGATCCTCCAGCCGCTGTCCTCGGTTAGGTCACTGGGGAATCTGCAGGACACAGCCGGGGAGGGAAGGGACAGGATCTAGAACAACCAACAGCTTTTCTCTTGGGGTTTTCTGCAGGTGTGATCTGACAGAAATACTCAATACCCAAACCTGCCCCGACACAGAGTTGCTCCGCATCTCGCTGGCACGGTGACGGCGCAGAGCAGAGATGCCTCCATCTTTAACGGCAACGTGCAGGCCTGGGGAACAAGGCCCCACACGCCGTGCAGCCTGCCTGCCCGGACCTGCGGCACTCCTGGCCCCCGGCAGGCCTGTGACGTAGCGGGGTCCAGCCGTTTCTCCAGCATTCAGCTCAGTGCAGCCCTGCCAGGCTGCTATGGGCTGCTGTCTGGACACCGTCCCCGACAAGTTTTTGCCCTCCTTTTTGAAAAGCTTTTTTTTAATTTTAAGCCAGCTAACTTCAGCCACGTTTGCAAAGCCAACAGAGACCATCCACCAGTTCCCTCTCAGGCCCATTCAAGGACCAGAAACAGAACTGAGCAGACTCAGATTTTCCTCTTCCTTTTCCCAGGCAGGAAAAGGAAAACCTCGCTCCCCAGAGACAGTGAGCAGTGAGAACAACCAGCTCCCCAGAGGAAGCTTCCCCGGTCACGCAGGTGAGCCAAGCTTGTTTCTCAGGATCACCACTGGGTTGTGATTCTGGACAACCCTGTTTCTGTCAGTGCTCCCATTTCCTTTCTCTTTGCCCCTAGACACTACGTGACCTCTCCACAGCACTCCCAGCCTGGGAAGCATAAGGTAGGAACCCGACCTGCCAAGCCTCTGGTGCAGAAGAGAGCCCCAAGCTGGCCACAGGACTCCTCCCGCAAGCTGGGTCAGGCCGGTGAGCCTCACAGCAGCATCCACAGCTCCTGCCAAGAGCCCACGCACTGGGGCAAGCTCAGAACTTCACTCCTCTCTTTACCCGTTCCTGTTCGAAGCTCTCTTACCTCCTGCCTCCTTGGTCCCCAGCTTCAGTGATACCCATTGGTAAAAGCTGTTGCAATCAAAGGACCCTGTGAAGAAAGAGTTAAAACCCCACTCTGAAGCAAACAAAAGAAAAGTGAAGGAGAACTACTGTCACAACAAATGCAGCCATAGCCCAGCTGGTGGGAAAGCCGGTTTCAGTTGGAGGTGCCAGTCTAAAGAGCACATCGCCCTGCAGGACACTGTGTCAGGGCCAAGACAGGCTCTTGGAAAGTCTGGGCCAGATCAGGGAAAGGTCTGGGGATCAAGGACCTTCAGTGGTGGCCAGGGAGAGCCAGCGGGGCCCAGGGATGAGGGCTGCAAGTGAACGGCTGCATCCTGCACCATCCATCCGTCTGTAGTCTGGGGTTCAGCGGTGACATGGCAGATGCTGCGGCGGGTGGCATTTCTTAACCAGAAAGCAGGCTGTGGGCTGAGAGGGGGCCGCCCACCACTGCTCACCTCCACCACCACGTGGAGATGCAGCCCCTTCCCCTGGCCGTGCCACTCTGCACCTTCCTCTCCCTGTGCAGAGCCTGACAGGGAACACTCACCCCTAGGCTGTGGCCGAAGCCGGTGCTCGGGGCTGGACTGGCAGCGCTGATGTAACTGCTGACCCCTGAGTCCTGGTTGGCGGCTCCATAAAGCTCCGCCATCGGCCCAGGGCTGGTGGTGCCCAGAAATCCACCGGTGCGACTGGGGGTGGAACCTACAGGAGGCAGCAAAACTACATAGTGAAGATCCCAAAAATGCAACCCCGTCCCACCCCCCTCCCGCCGCCCATCGCAAACCTCGGTGACAGGACACCGCGCTGGGGAGGAAAGTGGCAGTTACCTGTCCCTCGCACCACGGCCGCCGCAGCCGCTGCTGCCGCCATTGGTCCATACGCAGTGAGGGGGATCGCTGGAAAAGAAGGAACAGGCATCTCAGGGGCACTGTGGCTACACGGGAAACTCCTCGACAGAAGCCTTCGTTTCCCGCTGCAAAATACCAGGCCCACACAGACATATCGGCTTAGTGCCTCACACAGGACATCCAAGGATGACAACAGGGAAGTGCACAGCCCCGCAGGCATCAGCATCCTTTTGCACAGCAAGTGTCCGGGGGAACTCACTAGCCGTGCTCTGCTAAGCCCACACCCTGGAGCAGCTGAGGGCACAACGTGGAAGAGCTGAACCAGAAGTGGGCAATTTCAGATGTATCCTGTCACTACTTAGCTTGCAAGATGCAGTTAATCCGAAGCTACAGTTCCAGATTTTGGCTGTAAATGTGCAGAAACACAGCAGCTCAGGAACAGCAGCTGACAGCTCAGCGTCCTGAGGCTCAGCCCCTCCTCTCTGTCCCTCAGTAGTATTCTTGATAACAGTTTAATAGCCTCTTTCTTCCTCCTTCTCTACTCTGCTCAAGACACATCATCCTCCCCACTCTTTTTGCTCCTGAACTGCTCAAACCTTTGCCGTTCATTGTAGTAGAGCAGGAAACATATACCTAGGGAGAAGGAACTAGAAATGGCTTAATTAAAACAGTAAGTCTTAATTTGTATGTAGCAGTTCTAATTCCCAACTCTACTGCCACAGGCATCCAGCCCTCAGGGCAGGAGGCATCTAGCCAGTGTGCTTCTCTTTGCCCTTAAAATGACTGGGTCAGCATTTCATGCTTGAATGTGAATTTCACTGTGATTCTGTTTAGAGCACCATAAAAAGAGGTCAGAACAAATCAATCGCGTTAAGGCTGAAACCCAGACTAGCTTATAAGGGAATATTTAGTAGCAGGCACCAGCCTGTTTCAAGCAGACGTCATATGAGGCTTATATCTGGGTTAGCTGCTCATTACAGGCCCTGGGCCAACGTGAGCATGTTGCTGCTTTGCATCACCCTCAAAGATGCTGTTCCAGAGAGGAAAGGCTGCTGGCAGCCCCCCTGCTGCCCCACCATTGCTTCAAGTCCTTAGCACACAGCCGAATGAGTGCGGTTTTCTGAGAAAGGAGGCCAGGTCTTCTCAAAAACTCCAGTTCTTTTTCCAGGAAAAACCCTCCTTGCCTTTGCAGTCTTATCTACTGAGACACCAGGTGTGTGTTGTGATGACAAAGCACCTGCACGTTAGCTCCCCGCGTGCTGGAGCAATCATCCCTGCTTGTGCCATCCCCTCATCTCAGTTCCACTTGCCAAGCCCCTAAAGTGCAGCCCATTTACGCGCACGCATCCACTTGAAGGCACAAGGGCCCTCGAGCACAGCAGAGCTCGCTGGGCCTTTGTAGGAACGGAGGGGGCCCTGCCCTTTGCGGGACCAACTCCAGCCTATACATGGGAATCGCAGCTCTTGGCCTAGCCAAGAGGCTGCACAGCGACTGTTTAACAGTAGGTAAGCGTAACGGGAAGGGAAGAATGCCACGATCCCCAGCTGGTACTTCAGCGAGACACTCGGGACTGTAAGCTAATGTGGCACCCAGCCAGGACAGCAGCACTAATAACTTCTTGTTGTACAGAGCCCTGGTGCACCCCAGCCGCCGGTGACAGCCAGGCCCCAGGCGATTCACCTCCACTAGGAAAAGGCACAGTGTAGTCCAGGGTGGACCTTGGAGGGAAAAGCACTTTTGCCGAGTCACCAGTATTCCTCTACAAATTTTATGGGTTTTGCTGAAAAAACACACATGTAAATAAACAACTGGACCCACATCTCCTTTGCTTAGCAAGGAAAACGCTGAGAGGGGAGGGGGTCGGGTGCTTATGCAGTTGCATACGTGGTGTCAGGGAAGGGTTTTATGAAGAGGGAGCTACGATCTGGTACCTCCCTCAGGGCAATTTGTTCATTGGTGGCTGCCAACCTCAGCATCCTAAGGAATGGAGAATCCCTGAGGATCGACACGGTTCTGTGCCACAGAAACCCCCTTTCAAGCCTGTTGGTAGTTGTAATTCCAGGAGAGCTTCTCAGGGGGCTTTTCTACATCCCCTTACAGAGAGATTTGAACCCTGAAACAGGCGGAGGCAAGGAAGCGCTGGAGAGGAGGAACACCACGGAAATGAGATGGCACATGGGGAGCAGGGTGCTACACAAAGCTGCTTTTCTACGACAAAAACCATGGACACAACAGAGCTGAGGAAAACATGGCCATGGAAGGGACAGCAGACAGAAGGAGCATCACCTAGAGAGAACACACTGCACACAACCCAGGGGCTGAGGATCCACAGGGTATTTGCACTGTGAGGACACTGAGCCAGGACTAGTCTCTGGAGAATGGTCCTCTGCCCCTGTTTCACTCCTCAGTTCCCCACGAGCACTGCAGGACTTTGTAGTGTCCCACCACGCTCGCTTCTGCCCGGGAAGTCCATGTGGGAGTAGCTGGGGAGCTGCACCACTCAGAGCAGGGAAAGCATTCCCTGCAGCCCCTCCTGCACAGGGAAATGGGATTAGAGCAATCAGGAGTGCCCCCACACCCTCTCCCTCCTCCCAGCACTCCAAATCTCATCCTTGCAGCATCTCAGGTTAAGGTTATTTGTAGACCTTTGAGAAGTCACCCTGCTCTCTGCAGTTTTCCGTATCTGGTTTACACCCAGCCTGGGGCGAGGAGCTAAAACCGAGGCAAGCAGCAGGAAACGCCATCTAAGGATTACATGCCTTCATTTGTATGACCCACACTGCCCTTCTCAGAGGCAATACACATGGCTCTGATTGCCTCTCCATCTCTCCAGCCCCAGCTTTGGATGGAGCTCATACAGATGGAAGAGGAAATGAGGAACGTTTCCAGTCTAACTGCGCCAGGCTGTGGAGCAGCGACACCACAGGAACAGCCCAAAGCCCCCTTCTCCCCTTCCAGCTTGTGAGTGTAGGAAATGAGCGGGACTGACCTGTGAGCTCAGGGAGGACGGGGGCACTCGGGAGAGGGGTCCGCTCTACACGGAACTCTAAAAACGAAATGCAAGACAGCTTAGGAACTCATCAAACGCCCCGAGGGAGAGCCCGCAGAGAGACAGCAGGCAGGGTCTGCTGGGGGAGCAGCCTGCAGCCAGACTGCGACCAGACCAGTGTCTTCTCTAATTTATAACTGGTGCTGAAAGGTGCTGGACTCCTGCCCTGGAGAGCGAAAGGATCCATTTATCCTCAGAATAAATCTGGCCAAAGCAGGGCAACTGCAAGCCTCGCCGTGCAGCCTCAGGTCAGCCCTGGAGCACCGCCTTGTGACCCATCCAATCTGACCTCTCGGCTTCCAGGCCAGTGGGTGCTCAGTATGTGCCACGCTCATCTGGGCAGGGGTTTACAATGAGGCACTTGAAGTCACTACAACTGAGACCCATAAATTGGATTCAGGGAGAGCTTCCAGACAGCTAGGAGGCAACAGCAACTTTCAGCCACAGTCAGCCTGGGCTCACCTCAGGCAAAGAGGAAACTTCCCATTCCCAGCCCCTAACATCAAGACTTCATATATAAATCATCACACTGAGGGATGGAGTAAGGAAGGGATGCTCAGAGTTGCCACTTCTCTAGAAAACAGCAAGATGGTCTTTTCCCAGAGTGTGCTCTGCCTCATTCCCCTGCCTCGCAGAGAACAGGAGGAAAAGGAGGCCCCAGAAAGCTCTGAGCAGCGGCAGCACAGCAGGTTCCAGCCATTGATTGCAGAATCCATGTTCTGAGCACATGGTGGGGTCGGGAGCTTGAAACCACCCAAGTCTGCAGGGGATCCGCGGCCCACTGCCCCAGCAGATGCTTTCTGGAGGCTGTGAGCGGTCCAGGTGCTGTTCAGGACACAACTGTAGCACCGCAGGTGCCTATGTTTCGGGTACCTAGGAATTCCCTGGCCCACGGAAAGCCACATTTTTAAAATTCTGTGCTACTTTCAGAGCAGTGGCAACTCTGGTAAGGACAGACAGACACACACAAAGGCAGCGAGACAGGCAGAGCTGCAGGGGCCCTTCTGTGTCACGGCAGCAGCCCTACAGAGGAGGCTAACATAAAGGGCGTCACAGCAGCCTTGGGCTTTTCCTGCCACTGGCGAGTGAGGATAATCCTAATGAAGGACAGGCTGTTCCCACCTATTCCAGGGCTTCTCCCCTCCCCCTTCCACATCCGTCTCCAATTTAAAGAAAGACCAAACAGGGGAAAGGGGCAGAGCCTGGGTCACGGATCATGCCGGGGACTCCCGTCACCTGAAGGCAGACCAAAAAACCGAGCAGGGAGCACCACTCACCAGGGAACTGGTAAGTGTAGCCAGGTGCAATGCCAGTGTAACTTCGACTCGCGTAGGTGGCAGCCTGGAAGCCTGGGTAACCTGGGGGAAGAGAAAAGGGCTCTGTTACTGCAAGCTTGCAGGGTCCGTGTCCTCAGTGCCTGGCTGCTCATGAGCAGAGTGACTACTAGTGTCAGAATGCACCAACAGGGCTAATAGCAGAAACCCCAAGAAATTGCTGGGCAGAGCGCATGTCGCACACGAGGCTGCAGAAGAGTTTTAGCAGGCCCGTTTAATTTTTTCCTGACTCCAAACATGTAAGGACAAGGAGGTTTCCTTCTCAGAAACTCACAGCTCTGCAGACTAAGGCTTTCTGATGCATCAGCTGGATTTACAAACAGGAGGAGATCAGGGAGGTGGGGGCATTTGAACGGCTGAATAGCTCTGAATCACTTTTGCACTAGGAGTGCTGGCGACTGCAGGCAGAGTGCTTCTTCCTGGCGCCGGGCGGGAGGACAACTCCTGCCGTTCCCCAGGAAGCTGACCACCTATACAGAACAAGGCTGTGAGAATGCAGGGCATTGACTCAGAGATGAATATTTGATTTGAGATCTCCCAAGACATGAGTACATGGATTTCCCAGTGACTCAGCTTGAGCCTTGCTGCTTTCAAATTCAGATGGCTTAGAAAAGGCAGAACCCAAAACCACAGGCTAGAGATTTATTTTCCTTCTATAAGTCAAGTGAAAACATCAGGGGAAAAATGCCCTTTTTGGGGTTTTGCTCAGTGACTAACTGCTACTCAGCAGGCTTAGCAAGGAGAGCCAGGCTGAGTACACCCTGCCCAGCAACACCAGTGATGATCCTGAGCAAACAGCGTGCTCTTGGGGCAGCTCAAGCCTGGCTAGAACGAACGTGGGGAGGGAGAGAAGCCAGGAAGAGCACCCGTGCTGGAAGGATCATGCTTGACTCTCAGATCCAGGCACAAGGGTTTGTAGACCTGGAATTGGAGGCTACAAAGACCTTTTTTAATCTTTTATCTGAACACATTTGCCCTAGAACCGCTGACAGACATGAAACCCAGCCTGCTTGTCACCAGCTTCTCCTTACAAGACAGTCCCACAATAAGTGTACAGTTTTCCTTGCAATACCAGATATTTGCTGTCCCCGAGAGGGAGGGAATAAAGTGAGACCAAGCTTAACTAGAACTTTAAGGGCATTTTTACAGTCTCTATATGGCAGTGAGGACATTCATATGGACCACTGTTTCAAGTGGAATCTCGGGGGCTCTTGAATGAACTAATTAATCAGGAAGTCTGTAAAGCGTGGGAGAAAGGTGCCTGGGCACAGATCACTCCACACTCGGTTCAGCTCTGTAGTTACGCCCTATTCCACAAGAGGCATTAAAGAATTCCAGTCTGTGTGCTATGGCACTGCCGGACCGTTAACTGGGGTACAGAGGGCCAGAGCTGCCCAGCACACGGCTGTGCCCGGCCAGCCCCGGCTGTCACAGGGCAGCAGTGACAAGTTTGCAGTTTTTCCAGGTGCCACCAGAGGGCAAGTTGTGATCGCAAACACGTCCCGGCACCCCCCCCCGCCAGCCTCCCCGGCCTTGCACCAGGGAGAGCTGCCCTTGGCCGCCCTGCCAGCTCTCAGAATAAAACCTCTAAGCTGCTGCCTGGCACGCCCGGGAGCTGGGGGGAGATCCGTCCTTGGGCTTACCCAGCATGCCGATCCCCAGCATGAAGGCGTCCATCCCGTAAGGCATGACTCGGGACCGCCCTCGTGCCGAGCCCGTTGGGGACATCACCTCCTTCGGCTGGGCTTTTTTACACTCCACCTGCCACGAGAAAGCAAGGATCAGGCTCTGGGCAGGGCTGCCTGCTGGGACAGCACTCCCCAGCCCTGGCCATGGCCGGCAGCCCGTTCCGCTGGCCTTCCCTGGCGTCCCTGCCTCTGGCCTGCACGCTGCCAGCCTTGCCCCTCGCTCTGCAGCCACCACAGGCAGTGGGGAGCTCAAACACTGCTTTCTCCTCCTGGTGCTCCCTTGATGCTCTGCCTGGCCCTGCACCAGGGCCTGAGAGCCTAATTTTCCTCATTTCTGAATAAAGCTAAAACCTGCCCCCTCCCAGGCCACCAAGAGGCTTCACGTAACTCCAAGTACTCCACAGTTCCTTGTTACAGTTGGCTCTTCTTGAAAGCTCAGTATTGTGCTGGTTCGCCTCCACACTGTGAGTTTCCTTCCCAGATTGGCTGCTGTGATTTTGGGGAAAAGACTCAAACCAATTCCTCACTGCAGAGAAAGTGCGTTGGGACCCAAGTGCCTCACACGCTGCCCCTGTGCCACTGCCCCGCTCTGTCCCGTACCTCTGTCCCTTCTCCCCCAGGTTCTGCCCCAGACACTCACCATTTTATTGTTGATCTCATGGAAGTGGATTTCACACACTTTTTCCACAATGTCTTCACTTTCAAATGTGACAAACCCAAACCCTGAAGAAAAGGCAAAACTCCTTGATCAGGTCAGACCTCTGTGCACTTTGCACCCACTACCACATCCTTTTATTGGCAGCAGAAGAGAAGGATGGTACAATCAGCCCTTTCTAAAATGGCTGTCACTTATCCTCCCTCTCCAGCAAATCCTGCTTTTACGCACAAGAAGAACAGGACCATCCCTTTATAAAGTCCCCTTTCCTCTTCATCCTGTACTTCCCACCCTCTCTGAACCCAACTGCTCTCAAAACCAAGTTGTTGTTTTCAAACTTTGCTATTTGCAAGGCAAACCACATGGCTGATAATGCTGGGGAGGATCCCGGCAGGCGCTCACACAAAGAGTCGGTGGAGAAATGAACAGCTGCTTGCCAGGACATCACCATCCTCGCTAAACGCACCCCACCAGCAATAGCACCCTGCACGTTTCCTCAGCAGTCATCTGTCATAAAGCCTTGTATAAGAAGGCAAATATCAGCAATGCAGTTGTACAGAGCAAGACAGACACACACAAGCAAAGCGATTTGCAAAGTTTCACCCAAGTAAGGTTAGTATCTGGGGTAAGACAGGACAGCGTGTTCCTGGCCCCTGGCCCACGCTCACACCTCCTTTCTCTCACCAACCCCTTTGCTGACAGTTTTGGCAAAGACCAGCCTGGGTGGGCAGACTAAACTCCTCTCAGCTGACTGCAGCCGCTTCCGGAAAACTGAGGCAGGTGGGAGGATGTCTTTAAGCCTGCCTTACAAGCAAGCTGGGATTAAGCAGAGCTTTCTGCTTTCCAGAACTGGCCAATTCCATGGTGCTTTAAAATAACTTTTAAAAACAGATGAGGATCTGCTGCCAAGAACCCCACTTTTTCTCTATACTGCCAGAAAAGTCTCTCCATAAACTCCTCCATCCGTCTGTGCCCAGGTAGTTTCATACCATTCACCTCAACACCCTTGAGCAGAGTTCCTCAGAAATTCAAGAGCAAAACCCTGATGCCGAAACCAGTCCTCAGCCCCATCAGACTCCCACCAGGCCTGCTGTGCCCTGGGCAGAGCCCCTCGCTGCCGACACAGTGGCTGGCAGCTCTCCCTGCTCTTTCCAAAATGCTCAACAACTCTTTAATTGGGCTAGTGACTGGGAGGCACCCATGGAAGGACAGTGGTTAACACTTCTTCCCTTTTAAGATAAAGCTGGAACAACATTCGAGGCCAGGCAATCAGAGTAGATTTAATGGCTTTAGAAAAAAGCAAAAATCTGAAGGGCACAGAATGTAGCGAGAGCAGAAGGGAGTGTTCCCTCACTGATCCAGCAGCAGAGATGCTTAGAAGTGCTTCGGACAACACGCAGACACGAGAGTGGCCCAGCACAGGGCTGTTACGGGCCCCAATTTGGAAGACACTGAAGCTAAGTTTGCAGGTTAAGTTGCTGCCAATAAACCTCCGAGCCGGTGCAATGCCAGCGTCGAACCCTGCCACGCCATCAGGTAGTCTGAAGACTCACTGGGAAAGCAGGAGGCAGGGACGCCCATGGGTGGGCTGGGTCCGGCCAGCACGACTATTACAGCCTTGCTCCCATCCTGTAACCAGATTCCACCAGCAAGACTCGGGTAAGAAAAGGTGACCTGGGAGCACAAGCGGGCTCCGGGCCGAGGAAGGGGTGAGCGGCAGGCACTCTTCAGGCGCTCGTGTCAGCTTTCCCGGAGCTCAGATTACTCGGGACAAGGTAAGACACACACTGCAGGCTGGAGCCACGGAGGTAAGCAGGCAGGGGCGGGGGCCGTCTCCTCTCACATATCTGCAACTCGGCGAGTTTACAGCACAGGAAACGCACTGGACAAAAGCTCTCTGTGCTGCAAGGGACGCTGGTAAAGGATGCAGATGCAAAAGGATGGGGCGACTGGAGGCAAGATAAAGAGCAGCTGCGACCCGCATCCCCTGCTGCTGGGATACCAGCCCCTCCCTAGGCAAAGCAGGAGGCAAACCCTCCGCAGTTCCCTCTGCTATGGGCAGGGGACCGCTCTCACCTCGGTGTCGGTTGGTTGTCTTGTCGAACATCAGCATCGCATCGTCCACCTGCAAAGAGAAGGGCGCCGATCAGATTATTGCTGTGGCACGAGCATCCTCCGACATGTTTGTGCAGAGCTTCCCAGGCCTCCCCAAACCTGAGGGGATCAAGATGAGACCTCCTATCCCCAAGAAGGAAACAGGGTGTGCGCACACACGCATCAGCCACTACACCAGGCCCTTCCCCAGGCCACAACCAGCACGGACCCCCACCAGCCCAGGGCAGGTGCTGCCGAGCTGAGCCCCCTCGGCCTGGCCCCTGGCAGCGAGCGACCCCAATTGTTTGCCTGTGGCTCCAGCCGAGGGGCAAGGAGCAGGGAAGGCATTGTTCCCAAATCCCGGCCTCAAAGGAGAGGAGAATTAAAGGGGGGGAGAGAAGCAACGCTGGAGAGGGGAGAGGAATAAGGGGCCTCCCAGCGACAGGGGAAGCGGAGGCCTCAGACAACAGAGCCTGCCTGGGAAAGCTGGGAAGCGCCCCCGCCCCCACCCCAGAGGAGCCTTTCCTCTAAGTGAGGTTTCCCACTGCTGGAGGCTGTAATTAGAGCAAATTTACTGCAAGGCCTGAGCAGGGCTGCCTTCCCGGGGGGAGGGGCGGCCTGATCCCATCCCCCAGCCGGCCTGGGGCTGCTCTCCTCCCCAGCGAGCACATCACCGCCTGGTGCCACTTTTCCCCCCCATCTTCCCCGCTGGGTGTTGCCTTGCAGAGACGCATCTGCACCGCTCCGCTGGTCAGGCCGAGCAGGGTTAAAAAATACACTTCAATCCCCTCCGTGTAAGCCCCAGTGTAAACCTGTCCCACTGACCCATCCCTCCTCTCTAATACCACTGCCTTAATCCGATTATGAAACTGGACGTGCAAGTGCGCAGGGGAGGCAGCAGCAGTCTCCGGCCAGCAGCTGCCTCGGCCGCCCTCCTCCTCCTCCTCCTCCTCCTCCTCCTCCATGCGAGACAGCCGCTCCCTGAGCAGCGAGCCCCGCACACCCCCAGCTCCGCAGCAGGATTACTCCCTTGCCTTGTCCCCGGGACGCATCTGCATTGCTGCCTTCTCCGGAACAGCCCACCCCACCGGCCGCCCCTACTACCCTGGTGCAGGCAGCCACTGGCAAGCCCCCTGCCCCAGTCAGGGAAGGGAGAGAGCTCCTAGCCTCAGCCCCCCTGGACAACACGGGACACCCGGCTCCACCTCAGTGGCACAAGGATGGAAGGAGCCCTTGCTAACATTTCCAGTGCCATCACGAGCAGACAGAGATCACCTTTGATGCCCTTGGGTTTGTCCAACACATCCACCCCGCAAAAGCCAGTGACAACAACCTGGATCCCGCTCCTGCGCTCCTCCCGTCCCGGCTCAGCCTCACTCAGCCAAGTCAACAAACACCTGAGAAACATGCCCAGCATCCAGTTGGAGCCATGGGGGATGTAAAACTTCACACAGACCCAAAGCAACTCCTCACCAGCTTCCCAAGACACAGCCAAGGAGCTGGGGGCTGAGAGCAGGTCGTCACACTGCCACTCCCCATGGCTGCTTGCTCCTGCCCCTGCACCATTTTCCTTCACAGTGCCAGCACAACTTCATGAGCTGGGGGAAACCTGACATGGCTTAAAAATATTTCAGGAGGTTTTACTATCTGGTTGTGTTCATCTTTTAAGGTAGATCCATTCCTCCATCCAGTGCACAAAAGGCTTGGCACACAAGTGTCTTCCTCCCCAGTAAACACTGGGAGAAAGCTGTGTCAACAGCGCTCTGTGGCGGTGCCACTCCCAAAGACTTCAACTCAGGTAGCTGGAGCCCATGAACCCATCAGGATGAGAGATGGGCATGAGACAGAAAAAACCCAGCAGGGACAAGCACAGCCCAGCTGCTGACTTACTCTGTCCGACCAGTTCCAGCAACCTCTTCTTCACAGAGCCTGTGAAGCAGGAGCAGCTACAAGTGGCAGAGCCCAGCACACATCCACACACAAAACCACCTCACAGCAATGTCCCGGGCAACAGCCATGGCACTCCTGTGGTGCTCGAGTACGCAGAGCTGGGAGACATGCAACCACTTCATCCCAACTGCACTCCGTACACCGAGAGGAGCTGCAGCCTTCCCCCGCCTGAGCCTTTTTCTAAGTGTCTGCTGGTGCTTCGAGATCAGGTGTCTATCCAGCACCCCAAAACATCTTGTGAAAACATATTTACAATAACATATATTCTCTGTTGTTTTCTGCCATGAGCTACATCTGAGATAGACAGACAGATATATATGCGTATATATACATAATATGTGAAATAGTCTTACTCGCTCACTCAGCTCTAGGGCCCAAACTCTGTGTACAGCTACAACTGGTGGGTTTTATTGCCAACAAAACCTATACATGAGCATCTTCTCATCTCCCTCCAAGGCAACAGGTGAGATGAGCTGGGTGGTCTCAGCACACAGACAGTGTGTGTGTGACAACCCAGAGGGGTGCCCAGGTAGCGGTGGAGCCTACAAGGGCCAGCAGGACAGGCTGCAGACCAGAGCACGCTGCAGCGCCAGGAGAAAGGCCTCACCTGCGTCCACAGGCAACAGCCATTTCCAGCACCCTGCCCAGGGGCTCCGGCCTCGCGCCAGCTGTGCCCCAGATCCCCCCTAGCTCTTGCCATCACCCCTGCAGCTCGGCGAAGGGATGGGGACCGGCTGCCTCAGCTCGCAGGGCTCCCCCGAGGCCCAGCACTACCCAAACACCCGGGCAGACCCTCGCACGAAGCGCCCACCCCACCGAAGGCCAGACCCCGGGCAGCCCCAGGCAGGGGGCAAGCCGGGCCTGCACCGGCCCCGCAGCCACAACCAGGTGTGAGTGACAGCCCCCGGCGGGCAGCTATTGTGGCGGCGAACCGACTACCCCCCCCCCCCCCCCCCCGCTCGCCGCCGCGCCGGGCCCTTCCCGGCCGGGCCGCGCCGGGCCCCAACAAAGGCGGCCGCCGGCGGGGCCGTCGCCACGGCAACGCGGCCGCCAATAGCAGCTGCCGCCCGGATTAGCGCCGCGCACAAAGCCGCCCCGCTGCGCCGGCCCCGCGCCCGCCCCGCCAGCGGCGGCGCCCTCACACCGGCCGCGGCCCGCGCTCGGCGGCGGGAGGGCACCCGCCGGGGCGGGCAAACCGCCGTCGCGCCAAAGAGCGGCACGGCCGGAGCGAGGTCTCACGGCCGGAGCCCTCCTGCACCGACTCCGTCCCCGTCCCGGCCCCGCTTCTGGCGGGACGGAGGGGCCGCCATCTTGCTGACCCCCCCCGAGGGAGGCAGCGGGCCCGGGCTGAGGCGGGCTGTGAGGGGCTGAGGGGACGCGGAGCCAGGGGTGTGGTGTTGCGAGGGATGGGGGAACAGGGATATCTGGGAGCAGGGGTGGAAAGGGGGTCTGGGCCCTCCAGTGGGACAGGAATGGAGGTGCCATCTCCAGCGCGTCCCTGATGGTTGGCAGAGACAAAACAGGTCAACTCCTGAGAACTGGACGTAGAAGTATGTGAAAAACAGCACTGAAGAGTTTCAGAAACACACCTAAGTTAATGTTTAGGAGGGCGTGGAAATAATCCATGAACATAACTGTAGTTTAACAAAGGATTTTTTGCTGGGTGAATTGTCTTTCTCCCCATTCTCTCCCCCCCCCCCCCCCCTTAAATAAATATTTGTTTCAATTCTTTAAACATAGTGAAAGAAGCAGATCACTTTAGTAGAAAACTGTTTAGCTTAGTGGTCAAGGCTCTCTCTCAGGGAACTTTTTAACTTGCTGGTCCAGGCTGCAGTCACCCAACATCTGCGGCTAGAAGTTCAAGGTTTGTTAATTTTGAGGAATGATGTCTCTCCCTGTGTTTAGCCACGAGGTCAAAAACATCAAGGAAAAAAAAGAGGGAGTCCCAAGAGCAGTGGCTTTTGCTCCCTAGGTGTATCCTTCCCAAGGAACCCTACCACAGGAGACTACTTCTTTGGCAAGTCACTTGGCAGTTCAGGGGTAGGTACCACATCCCTGAGCCTTAAACCCAAGCTGGCTAACATCACCTCTTCTCAATTCTGTCTCCAGGGGCCCTCTCTAACTTTGGGAAACCAAATGGGAGTGGAAGAAAGATAAAGGCTTTGGCTCAGTGGACGTAACACATTCAAAAAGTGAAAAAAGGTTTGTCCCTGGGAGAAAGCGCTTCTAATCCTCCAGATCTGCCACTGCTGAGACCTCCTGCAACAGGGCAGCACGCAGCACCTTCCTGAGAGGAGAACACAGGCTCTTCTCAGATCGGCACCTGGTTTTGATGAGAGAAGTGTGGTGGTGACAGGAAGGGAAAGTGACAGTCACAGGTTTCAGAGAGAGACTTCACCAAGGCAGCCTTCAGCCCAGCCAAAATATTCAGGTGCACAGATACGAGGCATTTCATACCAAAATGGAACACGGTACAATCCATCTGGCCTTGGCCAAAAGGCCTGATTTTTTCCAATGGCTTAGTCCTACTCTAGTGTCTTTCAATCTTCCTGGGACAGTCATAGGTGTCTGCAAAAGAGGAAGCCAATGACAGCCTCACGTAGATTTTAAAAGAATAAAATTTCCAACACAAGTTTGATGAGAAATGTTGGGTGCACTTCCACATGGGCAGATCTTGAAGAAAGCTGTAAATATTCAAGCAAATGCTTTGCAGAGACGGGCATCTTCCACCTGAACAGCAACTAAAGATGGCTCGGCTGGTCCTAGCAGGAACCATGGCAACATAGTCGCTGAAAAATCAGGCAGAAGAACAATAACTGCCGAGACAGCTTCGACATGCAAAATACAAACCAAACGATCTAGAAACTGCTCAGCCATCCTGTCAAGAGAGGGCATCAGCAACCCTGCAAGGTTCTCCCAGTTGCTTAAACAGGACAGGCTGATTCTGGGCAGGAGGACGCACCGACCCGGAGCCCAGCTCCAGGGAGCAGGCGTGCTGCGCCCACACGGCGCCAGGAAGACCCCTTCTTACGCTGCTCTGCAGAGCCTTTCTCAAAACTCTGGGAACGAGAGTTGGACAAGGGGCAGAGCCCGCTCAGTGCCACAGGTGAGCGGGACAGCCTGTCCAGGTGTTCCTGCCTGCTCTTGCACTGCACCGTGGGCACCTGGCAAATATCAGATGAATCACGGAAGACCTGAATGACCACTACTGCTACAGCATTTTTGGCTATCTGCCTACCAGATGCGGAGCACAGAGAACCCTTTGTTCCAGAGGCATTGTTACCACAAGCCAAACTGCCTACTGCCACAAGAGAGGTGATCAGATTCCCCTTCTCCTCCCCTCCCCATCTGTTCATTGCAACCGTGTTACGCGTGAGAATTTGCATAAATTGCCCTCTGATCTGTGGAAGAAAATCCAAAATCCAGTTTGGAAATACACAGCAGGTTGACAAGTAGCTTTGATCCCTGAAATTTCCAGAGAGCAGCAGATAAGGATTAATTAATTAACATTCTCCCAATCCAAAGTGAGGGAAATCATGCTCACTGTAAGCGCAGGAACAAGTCTTCCTTTAAAGAAATTCCCCATCAGTATCTAAAGGTTCTCCAATTAGTCAGCAGGGGAAACTCATTTCATATACCCAAGTCAACCCCACCATTTTTCCGGCAGGTGTACATGAATATGCATTTGTGACAGACACGCAAACCCTCATCAAATCCAGTGCCTCAGATACGGTGGTTTTCTCTTGGTCGGGACAGTGCTAGAGTCATTGCCCGAGTGAGATCTCAGAACCTGACCCAGGCAAACAGTCCAGAATTTGGACTGAGTATTAGATGGCAGCCTAAAGGTCAGAATCATCCTCAGACCTCAGCAGATCTTTTTTCTTGTTTGCTTCCAGGGTATTTTTAGAGAGCAGAGCAGATCTCTCTCTGGGCACGATCTGCCTCACAGAGTGGCTGAGCTTTCGTGACCGACTCATCCACATACGCAGATTACCTGCAGGCCCAGGGAGAGATGCAGACTCTTTTTAAGCACTTTTCAAGCACCCTTGGAGCCACAACTGATTAGTGAGTCATGCAAAGACGTCATTGTGAATATATTTCTTGCACTCCTGCTTCACAAAATGCAAAAGCACGCAAGAAAACCAGGAGTTCAAACGCCTAAATTGGCTCCAGGCCCCCATTTCTTCCAGTACCTCTGCATTCCTAGTTTCTGAAAGGATCAACTTCTCTCCTAGTGACAAACAAAAGTCTGGCTGCACCAAGTTAGAGCAGAGGTCCACCTTGGCCGACACCCCTCAAGATACCAACCAGCCATAGACACCTTCGGAAGAACATAAAGACGAGGCAAGGATATTACGATAGACCCCAGAATACTCCATCATCTTCCAAGCCATTTGTGATTTGTGGATTTCCTGAACTCAAAGGGGTATCTGTGTATTTAAAAGACCGTCCATGAATTTGTCTAGCCATTTTGGAGCCTATGCAAATTTTGGTAACATCATCCTGGGGCAAAGATTTCACAGCTTAGATAAGCTCCATGACAAAAAGACCTTATTTGTTCTGAGCCTCCTATCTTGCAATTTATTTGACTTTCTCTACCGCAAAATCACATCAGACAAACCCTTGAAAAAGAAAGACGAGCTGAGTTTTTTCAGTTATGGTTTGAAACAAATAATCTTGCTTACAAGATCAGAGACTCAATGGTCCAAAGAAATTACTGTGATGGACAACCCCTTTCCCCCCCAAAAAAATAATACAGAACAAGATGTTCCCACAGGTTGAAACAGAAAAGGAGGAAGCTGGGGACTCCAGCTCCTCTGAGGCATCCTCATACATGTTGAGCTAGACAGAGGACTAGCTATGCCTGAGGTGGTAGGTGCAAGATACCTTCCTCCTCACTTGTTTCAGGTTTCAGTGAGGGTGGTAGCCTGAATCTAGAGATGCTGTTGAAATACTTTCTTGTGCAGTCTAAAAGCTCTCCAACACCACCCAACTTAAGCCAAGACACTTGGCTACACATACTGTGAATGCGATTCCTTCCAGCGCTTCTGTCCTACAGTTGAAAAAAAAAAAAAAAATCTCCTTTAGAAATCATGTCCATGGCCTTCGCTTGCATCTTGGAGAGATTCAAGTTTTGGAGCCAGAAGTGTTTCCTAGAGATCCCGCTATGTTCAAAGCCTTAGCAGCTGCACCTGACAAACCATAGCCAGCTTGAGAGCACTTCTCAGTCTCTCTCACTGTACTAAAAAAAAAACCTTTGTATTTTTTTTCCTCAGGAAAATTGCAGCCCATACTTCTCATTCACAGTTTTGGAAGAAAAAAAATAAATAAAGCGATCCTTCTTTGAAGCAGAGAAACTCACTGTATTTGGGATCCTCTTTGAAGCTTCACCTTTTGTACCTGTTAAAACCAAGTATTTTGATACAAAGAACTGGGGTGCCAGCCTCTCCCTTTCTTCCTTTATTCCTAAGCAATACTCATGGATTTCCTCCTCAACATTTTTACTTTTCTTTTACCACTTCGATTTTACAAAGCTGAGAGAAGGTTTTGGACAAAGCGAGGAAAGGAAAGAAAACGAAACAAAACAAAAACAGGAGAGTAAGCGGAAATGCCAAAATGGAAAAATCAAGACTTGGGAATGGTGCTGTATGAAATGGGAAAGCATTTCATCTCCAGCCCAACCGAACTTCCATTTTTTCCTGCTAATGGACACATGAGGTGTGTTGCTTTTGACCCGAGACGCACCGCCACCAGCTACCTTGGTAGACTTGCGAACTGCCGTTCACGGATTTGGACCGGAGAGAACATTATGATAATCTAATTTGACCTCATCTGTACTGCAGGCCATAGCACCTCCTCTCATAATTCCCACAGCACGTGCACGCTTTCTGTCTGGACTAAAATGTGTTTTTCAAAAAGCATCTATCCTAATTTAAAGGCGTTAGGTGGTGGCAAATCTAACACACGCTTAGGCTTGTGGCCTGAGGGTTACCTAGAAGATAACCTTCATGCAAAACCCATTCAGCAGTCTGTACTCCCTTGTCCGCAGAAGCAGAAGATGATCTTTCCCTGAAGCTGAGATCCAAATCGCACTTGCCACTGGATTCTCAAAGATTGACTAAAAATCACCCCCAGGAACCTGGTACCTTGATCTTGAAGAATCAAGACAGGATGACTTGGTGCTCCCTGCTCTCTCCTCTCTAGATCCTAACCATTTCCCTGCCTCCCTGGACAGGCAGGAGGAAAGAGGAGTGATTTTTCTCCTGACAGATCCTAGAACGGGATCTGTGGGGCCACTCAGAAGAAGACGGACAAAGCCATTTCCTCAGAGGGTGAGTCCTCCAACAAAATGCTTTAAAAGGGCATCCTTAACAATTCCTTTTCACACAGTCCCAATCCAATTCCAAAAGCAGTACTGGCCAAAAATACTTTTTCAGACAGGCTTTCCAAGGTGAGGATAACATGACTGAAACTTCACCACCTCTCACTTAAAGATGCCATAAATTGAGGAGATGAGACCACAGAGCCAGGTGCCAAGAGTACCTCTAAAGACAGGATCCTAGGAGACCTCTGAAAGCTAGGAGGCCTCAGAGCATCATAAACAAACACCAAAAGAGCCCATGTACCAAAATCCTCTTCTCCATGAGTCACATCTGAAATTGAAGGCAAGAGGCTTTTCTTAGCCCTAGAAAACCCAGAGCAGCGCGTTCAGAGCTCAGAACCCCAGAGCTGATGGCCACGGAGGCTCTCCTCTGAAACACGCTTTCCCACTGATCCTGCGCATCAGCCAACTACGGAGCTACCAACTGGAAATAGTTCTCCTGGCCTTCGGTGAATTATTTGAGGCTTAGCCTGGAAGACGGTTACAGGCGAGGAGAGACGCTTTATGCAAGAGCTCTGAGGAGTCCCTCCTCCGCTGCAATGGGCAGATGAGTCAGAAAACTGCCCCAGAACCAGAGAGCCAATCTGACCAGCCTCGACCTCTCCCGGTGGAAACTCCCGAGAGCCAAGAGGGCAGCTGCATCGGCCTCATGCAGATTTTGAGCGCCGGATGTTGTCCGGGATGCTGCTTCTTCAGAAATTAATCGCACTGAGCTATGCAAAACTATCCCTTCTGCCCAGTCCCAAGAAAACAATCTGACACAACCAGTTCTTGCCAGTCTCCTGACGTCAGGACACCTTTCAGCACATGACCATCAAACAAGAGGAACATAACAGCACAACACCCCAAAAGAACTGGAAAGTACTTCTCAAACTGGACCAATTGTAACTGCTTGTAAAGAGAGTGCTACATGACATGCTTCCACTTCAAGCTGACAGAGGTACAGTTAGGGTTAAAAGGGGATTACGCCCAAGACATTTTGTTTTCCTGTCAAACGCATCCACCAGCAGCACAGAAGCACATGCAAGTCAAACCAACAACGTTCAGACCACACAGACATACAGACACCACCACCTTTACTGGTCACACCTTCAGTGACACTGTAAAAGCTCTTGGGGACACAATAGAGTTTGCTTATTTCTAATAGAAAATAAAACCACACAGAGATAACAACTAGCAAACATGGTGGTATCTGACCACTTTTGCTTTTGCAGTCATGATAGCACCCCAGGACATGCAGATTTGACTTCAGAAGCTGAACAAAGGTACTGAGCAAACACTTGTTCCAAACTCTCTGTCCAAAAGTTCCGAGGATACGGTAAAACTGGTTACAAAACTCTCCTTCTTTTCACCAATTAATGTGCCTTAACATAACATCACCTTTTTGCAGGATCTTTCAGAAGAAAATTAATACCAAAGCCTTCATCCCTCACACTCCACTGTTCTCGTGGTACTTTCCTCCACATCCATGATGCTATCAGCAACGTTCTGGCCAGATTACCGCCCTGCAATCTGCGTTCTACCCCACTAGCCAGGCAGGGAGGTCCCAACAGCTACAGAATCCAACATTTCCGGCCCCGAACAGCAAACCCATACGCAACATCACCGAACAACAGTGCAACAGGCAGTGCCCTGCCCCAGAGGTTACCACATTCAGCATCTGGGTACAATGATCCCCTTCAGTTCCCAATCCCATTAAAAACCTGGGATCCTTTGGTCTAATACTACTGAGATTGCTCCTGGGGACGCTCACAACCTCCTGACGCAGCCGAGAGGCCAAGACTGAGCCCCCTTCTCCAATTCAGTCCTGACACAATTTGCACACCTGGCTGTCATGGACCATGGCACAAGGGACTTCCATCCACAGAAGCCCACCCCTCCCTGAGCCACCAGCAGGCACCAACACAAGAGCCAGACCAACACAAGGGGCAGCCATAGTGCCAAATTTTCTTCAAACATCCAAAACTAACGTCATCACTTGCCCAAGACTCAGCAGGAGAAGCTTCAGGACCAAAAGGCTTATTCTTAATAAAGCATTACCACAATATCAATCACAAGGCTTCAAATTAGAAGCACACCAAAATCACAGGTTCGATGCTGCAGCCGCTCTGTTAGGAGCGTCTACAAACCTTCCTCCAGTGTCTGAACAAACTGCAAGTCTGCATGCCACAAGAGGCCTCTGGATAGGGAAAAACTGGAAAACCATTTCTCTTAGCCCGCGTCCTACCAACTCCAGGAACAAGCACAAACTCTTCATTTCAAATCATCACAGGGCAGGAGTCACTGGCTATAGCCCCTACAAAGACATTACAGCCACACAGTGTCTGTAACTGACCTTCAATCTACTTAACCGCGTGCAAAAGACTCGCAAGCTCCTAATCCCGCCTCCACAGAAGTTCAGAAAACTCTTTTTTGCCCCAGAAGCAACAGCTTTGATCCAGCACTACTCAAGAGACTTACCTTTCCAAACTGCTCGAAATATTGTTTCACATCCTCCACAGTTGTGTTCACGGACAGACCACCCACAAATATCTTCTTCGTTCGGGTCACCATCTGGAAAAGGGAAGGACAGGAATTCACCGAATAAACCCAGAGCAAGCGGGGAAGGAGACTCAAAAGGCCACTAACTCCCCTCCACTGCCGGGAAGCGCCTGACCCTTTGCTGCAGCTGAGCTTCCACCTTCTTGAAGCCCTCTGGCCAAACACGGCTGGCAGGTTATGTCCCACGCAAGACCCCAATTCATGCTGCCACCCTCGTGCCCAGCCACCACGTCCTCCTCAGACAGCACGTTACCAGCCTCTCCCCTCACTAACCTACTGCCGCTCCTTTGGCACCTTCACATGACCCTGAAGACACAGGGCACGACTGTCCCCTCCCCAGCCCTCCAGCTCTTCCCACAGCCTCCTCCAGGCTCCCCAAGAGATGCCTGCTCTGCTTCCCGGAGCAGAAAGACGGGTGGGAGGCCTGCCAGTGCAGGTAGGCTCCCCAGGCTTCGCCCTCTGAGCTCGCGAATTGCAAAGCATCCAGTCTTGCATGGAATAAGCCTCATTTCGCAACCCATTCCCCAGTCACCTAAACAGAGCCCAGTCAACTCCCAGTTAAATCTCTTTTGCCTTTGCACGAAGGCAAAGAGAAGATCCCTCTGCTACTTGTCATTCACGCAGCTGGGACAAGGAAGAAAACTAACCACCCTGAGAGGGGCCATTGCTGCCAGGCTGAGGCACACCGACGTCCTTTGAACCGGCTCTCCAGCTGCATCCTCCCCTTAGCTGCTTGGCTACACCCCTGCTCTCAGAGGAACACATGGTCCTAATTACCCCAAGGAGCATAGGGCTAATCCGCAGCAATTCCCTGGCTTGGAGAGCAGCCCGTTCTAACACTAAAGCACCTTCTGTCACCAAACTGCTTAATGGAATTAACCCAATTCCTACCATGTGCTTCCTGGCTCCAGTTACTCGGGATACCTGCTCACCAATTGTTCTCAGTGCCTGATCCCCCTTACTTCCCTCCTAGCACCAGTCTCCTCTTCCCTCTCTGCTTCTTGACACTGCTTCTCCCCCGCTCTTTATCCCATGACAGCACTTGGAATAGACACTCTAAACTTTAAAACTCCCATCCAAGAGCAAAGTTAAAGGGAGACCCAAAGTCTAAAGGCAGTCTCCAGCCTGTTGCTGGCTCCTCAGTTAAAAGTTTCTAGCTGCATGCCTGGAAAAAGTTCCTGCAACTGCACATTTCGATGCTAGAGGCTCTAGTAGGTAAGGTCCAGCACCAAACTCCTGCCTTTTCCAGTGCTGAAGCACACAAGGGCATTTCAAAAAAAGAAATCCTTCTCCCCCTCCCTGCCATACACCTATTCATACACACGCACACGTGCATACACACAACCCTCTTTCCACCTGTATCACATCACAGCATGGAGCTGTTCTGCACCTCCTAAGGCCTGAAACTTCCAGACACTGGCTGCAACCTCAGGACAACTACGTTCACCCTAGGCAGCATTTATTCACCAGCTCTAACCAGTGCATCCTAAAATACCACCGAGGGGCCTCCTGGCTCCTCCAGTGCCATGCAAACCCCCAGCGCCCGACAGGAGCGCACTGCAGCGCAGCACGTCACGCCGGCGGTGCAGCACAGCAGCTCCCGCTCCAGGTGAGGCCTGAGCAAACCCCAGGGAGCAACTCCGCTGCGTGCACTGCCAACCTGGCACAGAGAGACACGATTCACCACCACGAGTTTTGCCCTTTGGGGTACCAAGGGCTGCCCGCAGTGCTTACCTTGGGCTGTGCTCGGCGGGGGAACGCTACCTTCGGGTCAATCTGAAAGAGATGTGGGGAAGAACAGGTGAACACGCTTTTGCTGCCTATTTACAGGCGCAGGGCTTCCTCCGTACGCACGGCTGTCTCTGCCCACGCGGCACCTTGCTAAAAACCCAAAGAATCTACCTGAGGTGCATAAAATGAAGCTGGCTGCAGACATCTTTCCCTCTCGGTAAGGTGTAATCCAGGGAGACTACAAGTCCCAGCATGCAGTGGTCCATCTCCGGCTGAGCGCTGGCCAGACGCACCCGAGAGCCCATCACATGCTGGGATTAACAGGCTGGGCGGCACCCTCCCACTCGGCCTGCCCCTGGGTGCCCTGCATCACCGGCCTCATATTAAAAGTGCTTTCTTTCGCCTTTTTGCTCTCCCCCTCCACTCTACCTACAAACACAGAGCTCACCTGGGTAGTAACAGGACAGAAAAGAGGCAGCGCACAAAAAGCCGAACATTTCATCCCACAAAACACTGGGTGAAGAAATAAAAGAGCAGACAGGACGCCACAAATTAAACGGAGGAGTCCAAAGCCCCACAGGCTGCGGAGGCTGCGGCCACAGGGCAGCGTGCTGCCCCTCTCCCCAGGCTGCGCTGCACACAATGACGCGATGCCTCCCCTCTGCAGGCTGAGCCCTCCATTGTGCCTGTTCAGCTTCTCTGTAAACCTGCTGCCGGCCGGAGCTGCCGGTCCCCGCGCCGCCATCCAGGTGCCGCGTGTTCTGCTGGGCTCAGCACGGATGAGCGCGTGCCTGCATTGGCCTCACACCACCACAAAAGCTGGGACAACACTAGTGCAGCTGCAAGCCAAACACCCACCAAGACTCCTCTCCTCCTCAGCCACCACCTCTTTCTTTATAGCCTATTTTTACAGCAACTCCTGTAAAGTTACATCACATCGGGGATGATCCAGACCTACAAATCAGCTTACAAAGACCTGTGATAAAGGCAGGTCTGGCTCATCCCCACACTGGGACAGGCTGCAGCTGGGAGGGCAGCCGGGAGCATCGTCCCATCAGCCCAGCAGCTCGAACAGCCCAAAAGGAAGCTGTGTTTCTCCAGCTCCTCTCGCTGCTTTGTTCAGCTTTCCAGCCTGGCCGCCCTCCCGTCCCGCATCCTTTCACTTGTCACACAACCCCAGAGCTCGGCCTCCCTGTGCCCTTCCACCAGCTTCTTTCCCTGCCTTCCCCACCTCCATCCTGACTCACAGCCTACAACATAAATAAACTCAGCACGTAAGTAAACAGAGGCAAAAGTGAAGAGCACAAATAAACTCAAAAATAAACCTCCCTCCCCAAGCTCCAAGCGCTGGCAGATTAGCATAGCCTCCAGTGCCTCCCTGGGGCATCTGAACCGTCCCTCCTCTCCCCGAGCACACACACATACACCCCCACCCCGCTTCCTGGCTAGTGCAGACACCCACAGCGAATTCTGAGGACAGGGGACGGCAGGAGACCAGGAGGTTGATGGCAGATAATAAGCAAAAACAATAATCTACTGTCTTTTACTTCTCAGCCAGTGTCATTCAGCTCCTGCCAAGAAGATGCTTTCATACTCAGCAATGCTAAGCTCAGCCTCATTTTCTCATTACCCTGAGTGTGATCAACTGGGCAGAGATAACGTGTCCTCCTGGCTGGAGGGAGCAGGCAGTCATTTCACAAATTCTTCTGCACAACCAGCTATTGTTGCAGGTAGAGGGAGGCCGGGGCGACTGACTGCAGGGGCAGCCCTGGGAACACGCAAAGGGGAGCGAGTTCAGTGCCGGACTCAAGTTACTCAAACTGGACTGCTCCTCAGTGACTGGAGTCTTTCTAATTAAAGCAAAAGCACTGGTACCTTATTCCCTCATTTCTGGTGTTAAAACAAATAGCCCTGGAGGAGTCGTGTTTCAGTGTCACCCACTGACGTAATGGATCCTTTTTACAAACCTAGATAGAAATCTGCTAAGAGTAATAACTGCTCAGATTGTATCCAAAAAACCAAAACCCCGAGATCAGGCTGCGGTGAGCGGAAGACACTTAAGCACAAACTGCTTCCACTTCACCTCGCAAGGCTTCGGGGACGAGGAAACCCACTGATGTCACAGGTGTACCAGGGCTGGCCAGGCTCCTCAGTAACACCCTTCAGGCCACCTACAGCACCATTTAATAGCTCAGGTCACATAACTCCTGCGTTAACCCAGCTGGCATCGCTGCCTCAAAGCAGGGGGAGGGCAGCCAAGGACCCACGAGAGCTCAGGACTGAGTTTGTTCTTTCATCACACCTCCACGGCTACCTTCGCTCCATTGGTCTGTGCTGCCCAAGAGCCACAGATCGCTCCCTCCGCCACAAAGGACAAACACAGCAAAAACTCAGGAATGGCAACAAAGAAACAACAGGGCGACCCAGCACCGCCAGGCCCACTCTTCCCAGAGCACATAAAGCAGCAGCTCAAGGCAGCGGCCAGCTGCAGCTTCACAAAGTCACACAAATCTTTTACCTTGAGACTGCAAAGCCAATTCTCATATCAAGCATTTTCATAAATAACCTCGTATGCTGCTGCTATCTAGTTTATAAATAAAGAGGAGTCTGAAAAGCACAAGGTTTCCCCAGAGAATGAAGCCAACAGCCCTCGTTGGGGTAGGAAGAATCAGAAAACAATGAAGCAACAAGTTGGGCAGACACTGCCTATCAAGTGCTGCTTGCCAGAAGACACCAAGCCTCGAGAGAAGGCTGTCCTTTCAGGACACCAGGCCTTTTCCTGCAAAGTTTCATAAAACCCTAAATTAGGATCCAGATGAGTTTGTGTCACTTAACCCGTGACTCACAGCAGAGCCTTTCAGCTCAGCAGGGAAAAGGCGTATGGAAGCTCCATGCAGTACCACAAGACCAACCTCTCACTAAGCAAAACACCCCAAAACATCTGATCCAGCTGAAAACGGCACTAAATAAAGAATAAAAAGGAAGGAGGGAAGAGGATCAAAGTTCCTAACAAAGGAAGGGCCCTGGTGAAACTGCCTCCATTCTCTCTGCCGCGCCGGCGGGGCGAGCAGAGCAGATGCAGCCGGGAATTTCAATGGCTGGCCGGTCCCCACGCGCCCTGCACCACGAGGCCCTTCTGTTCTCCTGCAGCGCCCGCCCGTCCGCCCCGGCCCTGCCCGGCCCTCCCCGCCCTCGTGGGCCGCACGGTGGGCTGCAGAGCGGCTTCGCGCAGGCGGCAGCGGCGGTTCAAGGAGAAGAATGGAGACCATGGGTTTCAGCTCGCTCCTAGCCCCAAAACGCTTTCGAGACCAGTGCTACAACAGACATCCATCACTTGCCTTCCAAGAGGGGTCTACGCCAGCCCACAGACCCATGACAGGACTAGCTGAACAGACACCATGTTTACACAGGCTAGTAAAAAAAAGAAAGAGAAAAAAAGAAAGCCCTGGGCCCTCCTCAAAAGACTTTACCGTAACCCTCCCCCAGAGCAAAACTCACTTTACATCACTCCTGAAAGGAGGAGGGCCGGGAGTCCTGGGGACCCAGCCTCGGCCAGGAAGGCTGGGGTAGGTTTAACCGGGAGCTCCCGTGGGGAGGAAGGACCTGTGCACATCAAAGGGAGCGATCCAGGCAGTTAAACAGGAACAGACATAAATCTTGCTGCAACTCACGCCGTAAACCCTAAGAAAGGGGGTCTTGCTCTCCCGCCCTCTCCCTTCTGCCAAGATAAAGGCTAGGACGCCCGAGCCATGCGCTGGAAGAAATAAAGTTGCGCGTTTGGACTCCTCGGCAGCCTGTGCCCAGAGCCAGAAGGTCTCCCCTCACCATGCTCCCCCTCCCAGCCCCCGCAACTCCCCCATCCCTACCCTCACCTTCACCCCAGGGCAGCAATAAGGAAAAGGAATTCAGGGGAAGGCAAGTCACCAAAACTAAAGAGAAGGGACCTCCCACTCAGACACCTTACCCCCACCCCCCAAAACAGCCTGCACATCTCCCGAGCGCCACAGATCTGCAAGGCAGGGCTGGGCACGATACGACAGCGATCCAGGGAGCCACTGAAATCCTTCTGCTTCTAATCAGCCCCCGCTTACAGAGCACGGGCCAGAGCCACAGCCGCTCCGAGAGGCCGGTGGTGGCCTGCATGGGCAGGCGCTGGCCACACTTGGAGACAATAAAGTCTTGAACCTCCATAACCGTTACAAAAACTTCGCCCGGGGAAACCACGGGAAAGTCTCAGGGGCGCGCAGCACGAAGGCTCTCTGCCGAGGGGAGGGCTCAGGCCACCATGGCCGGGGGAAGCAGGGCCTGAGCGCTGGGGAACGGCACCCCTGGGGAGGGAGCGGTGCTCGGCAGCACACGGGGGGAAGAGGTGGCCTCCCTCTCACAAACATAGTCGCATCCGTTTCCCGGTGCAAATCCGCACCCCGAACGCACTCAGGTGTCCCAGCCCCGAGAGGGCCACAGTCACTCCTCAGAGGGGCCTTACGACTGGTAGGTGGGAGGAAAACCATCACCGGGATCTGCAGACCCACGCCAGGACATCGGCCCCGGGTCGACGGCGAGCCTAGCGCTCCGGCGGCAGCTAGGCTACCCGCCGGTGAGCGGGACAGAGAAGGGGCCAATCGATCAGTATCGGGAATCGATAGCTTACAACCTCTAACTGGAAATCAAACACTGCAATCGACCTGCTCCGAGCACAGCCGCTCTGCCGGCAAATGCACCCCTGAGATGAGAGAAGTCATCTCACCGTCTTGGAGTCCAGTTCATGTCTGGATTGGGCCAGGACCTTGTCGACGCCAGCCTGGTCCATGAACGTGACGAACCCGAAGCCCCTGAGCCCCGCAGCCCGGGCAGGAGAGGGGATGCGGAGAGAAGAGAGAAAGTTGGTTAAAGTGGCGGCCGGGCCGCGGCAGGGGCGAAGGGAGGCGCGGGCCCGGCCTCTCACCTGGATCTCTTTGTCAGCGGGTCCCGCATCACGAGGCACTCCTTCACCTCGCCGAACTGGCTGAAGTACTCCCGCAAGCCCTCTGCAAGCACAGCGCCCACCGTGGGTGTCCCAGCCCGGCCCGGCCCCGCCGCCCCCGCCGGGCTCGGCCCCGGCCCCGGCCCCGCCACCCCCGGCCCCGGCGGCAGGTGCGAGGCCGCCGCGGCGCTCACCTTGCGTGGTCTGCCAGCTCAGTCCCCCGATGAACATTTTGCTGCGGGAGGAAGGAGAGAGCCGTGAGCGGGGCCGCGCCGGGGGGCCGCGGCGCCCCGCGGGGGTGGCGGCGGCGGCGGCGGCGGGGCCGGGCGGGGAGGGGAGGGCGCGGATCGGCCATGTTGGCAGCGGCACCGCCGCCGCCGCCGCCGCCGCGCTTGCCCGGGCCGGGCGGCCGGGGCCGGGGGGAGGGGGCGGCCGCGGCCGGGGCCGGGGCCGGGAGGGCGGTGGGGACGGCCGATAGCGGCCGCCGCGGCGGTACCAAGGGTCGTGCGGAGAGTCCGGGGAGGCGAGGCCGGGCTGGCTGCCGTCTGTCTCCATTCGGACCTCTTCTCCCTGCGAGGAGCGGCGCCGCACTCCCGGGGCAGATGAGCGCTGGAAAAGGGGCCGGACGGACAGGCCATGCTGCCCCCTCCCCCGACCCCTCTCCGCCGGGCGGGGAGGGAGCGAGGGAGGAGGGCCCGGCGGGCACAACCTGCCCGGCTCCTCCCACCCCCGCCGGCCCGCCGGCCGCCCTGCGCATAAAACCCGCCGGCGGCGCCGGGGCCGAGCGCCGGGAGCCGCGCCCGCACCGCGCCGAGGGAGCGCGCCCGGCCCCGGGCACGGCGGCGGCGGGAGCAGCCCGGGAGCCCGCGGCCGCTTTGTCTCCGGCCGCGCCGCCCGCACCTGCCCCGGGGCGGCGGACAAAGGGCGGCGGGCTCAGCCCCGCCGCGGCGGAGCCAGGCCCGACCCGCTGCTCTCGGGCTCGCCGCGGCGGACCCCGGAGACCCCGGCCCGGGCCCCCCCGGTGTTTCACCGCCGCCGAGAAGGCGCCGGCACCAGGCGGGTTAAAGCCGGCGCGGGGAAGGCCCGGGACCGGCCGCCACCGCCGCCCTCCCCGCCGAGGGCGCTTCCAGGGCGGGACCGGCGCTGCCCTCCTCGCCCCGGTACCCCAGCCGGGCCGCGGGGAACCCCGGTGCCTGCACCCGAGGCGCCTTCCCGGAGCCCTGGGACCTCCGTGGCGCCTCGCAGCCCGCGGGGACCCTGCGGGGGTCAGAGGCTGCCCGGCCTCGCCGCCGCCCGCCCCGCAAGGCAATGCCCGGGCCGCCCTGGCCGGCGAGCCCCGAGCAGAGCGACTGCTGGGCACCGCGGCGGAGCCCCCGGCAGCACCAGGTCGGCACAGCCCAGCCTGCGCTCGTCTCTGCCCGCGGCTCACCGGGGAGGGTGGCCAGGCTGGCCCTCAAGTCACGGCGCAGTTCCGTGCTCATTCAGACTGGCAGCCAGACTCGTGCCAAGCTCCAGCCTCTCTCCGCTGCCACACAAGTTCATCCACATGCTGATGGCTTCTGGAGCAGGTCTGTGTGCTCTCTGCCTCTGCTCTTGGGCAACCTGGCCTGGGTGGCTGGAGAAGGTCAGCGAGAAACAAATGAAATGCCTGTAAAGCTAGAGTCAGATGAGAGTTGTAGCCTTTCCTGACTGCGCTGTGCATCGCTCTGAGAGAAGGCACTCGTTTGCATCTTTGGCATATCACTACAGAGCAGTGCATGAAGCTGCTGGTGACGGTTGCTGTGAGCCCATCTCATTGCAAAAGTGTATCACAGGCACCTCTAGCTCTGCTCCTTCCAGCACGAGTCTCCCCTGTAACCTCTTACTGCCTAGAGAGAGGTATGGACAACTCTCAGGTCAGTGCCATCCTCATTTGACCTTTCTTCCCCTTCTCTCATGATTGTGTGAACACACCTCAACTCTATCCTGGAGAGGTAACTGGGACACCTTTATTTTAACAATACCTGGCAATAATGTTTTTCATCACATGGGCTCATCCCAAGGCCTGTGGCTGCAACTCCTGAGGTAAATTCATCCTCTGCCCATCACTCTGCCAAACCACAACTCACCCACTCCATTTCCTGGGCTGGGTCAGTGACATTATCCTGTCTCCTGGCCCTGTACCGGGGCATGGCAACACACTCAACACCAGAGACTTGGTAGCCACCCCTGGGAACTGAGCTATGCAGCATCCCAGCTGTGGCCGTGGAGCAGTCTCAGTTCCTAGTAGCACTGGTCCAGGCTCAGCTGCTTCTCCAGAATAACCCACTCATCATTCCGCAGGGCTGAAGTCACCACCTTGGGTGGAGGTGCCCTGAGAGGCAGCTGGGCTGGTGCAGAAGAGAAATATCAATAATGACATGCAGTGGTGGTACTGCAGCTGGCAGCGATGGGAAAGGGCCGCACGGCCACTGGAAGCAGCAGCACCAAGGCAGCAGCCCAGCCTTCTCCCCTTGTACATCCTGAGAAACCTGTACGACAGCTGGGCTGCCAGAAAGCCACCCCTGCTGCCTGCCATGCTGCCCAACCTCACTGCTGCTGCGCTGCCTCCTGGCACCTGCTCTCTCAGATTATTTGGATGGCAAATACTCCAAAGAGGGGACTAATGTTTTCAAGTCACCTGGCACAGGTTTTATGCTCCATAATTGCCAAACCTAAGCACAGTACTAATGCTAATTAAACACAAGGAAGAAAAAAAATAAGAAACAAGAGCTCAGTGTTGGACACACTGAAGGATAACAACTCTTGGTTTACTACCAGTGCATTTCTGCAATTTTAAATGTGTTATTTATGAGACAGATAAAGTAGAGCACTCTGAGGGACACAGTGTTGAAACGCTTCATTGTATCTTTTTTTTTTTTTTCATCGAGTTTATTATTTTATTCTCTTTTTCTCCACAAGATAATATTGGAGAAGGGAGAACAGGATCAATGTGGGTTAACATCTGTAAACATCAGAGGAAAAAAAAGTGAGCCTTCAGGAGGATGTGGTTGGACTTGCATCACCGGGAATGACACTGTACCATGTAACTTATTCCGAGGCCCTTTCCAAAACATACATGTGATATTTTGTATTTCCACCTTAGGACCCCAAAGTGCTTTGTAAATATCAACTCATTTATCTCTGTAATGCATAAGTCAGTGGGTCTTGAAAAATCTGTTGATTAGTGACAGTAGGAAGCTTTCCTCATGGAGAAGTAAATATATAAAACATTCCAGACCTTATGATTGGAAAGATGATCTCCCAAATATAAAATAATGCAGCATTGTATTCCTGGGGCTGCAGACAGACAGCTGTAGTGCCTCTGTGGCTGCTGCTGAGAGGTTGCCAAACACCAGCGAGATTAACAAAACTGCTCAGTTTTCTTGCTGCTATTCAGCGTCTCGTGTGTGGTAGAGTGACACTATCAAAATCATGTCCACTTCCTGCTGAGGAGGATGACTGGCAAAGCTCTGCCCAGCACCAGTGGCAGACACTGGAGTTATTCATGGCAAGAAGGAGGTTCCAAAAAGTGGAAGTTAGGGGAGGGGCAGGGCAACAGCAGCCGCCTCTTTTCCTCCCTCATCATACAAGGCTTAAGGAGAGATTGTGTCTTTGGAGATCCGTCTCTAGCCAGGAGGTTTTGGCAGTCGGATACTATGAAAAGTTTCACTTTTCATTTAGTTTGGACAGTTGATAAACAAACTTGAACTGGAATTCAAATAATTTTTTGCAATATTTGTGTTACAACGCTGAACATGCAAACGTGGACGGTAATAACTGCAGGTCCGTAGGCAGCCTGGGGGCAATGCCAGCCTCTGGCAGCAGCTTCCAGCGGTGCTCGCGCCTGCTTTGGAAGGGATGCTGACCCTCTGGAAAAGCTGATGGCAAAACCTCCCTGCTAGCCCAGGCATGAGGCAGCCAGGGGTGTCTGCCTCAAGGGGAACCCACTGCTGAGCCACCTCCTGCCTGGTGGGAGCTGGCTTGGGGCGAGAGTCGAGCACATAGGGGGAGAAGAGCTATTTAGAGAAATTTAATTATTTAGACTCCACTCATGTTGGGGGGAGGGACAGAGTCAGCAACAGGAAGAGAGAAATGACTGCAAAAGCACCAAGGATTTCTTTGCTTCACGTAAGAAACCTCACGGAGCAAGATTCGCAATGGGAAAACAGGCTACATGGTGCAGAGCACTAAAGAACAGAGTGGGAAAGAACAGAAGAGAGGAATAGGGCTGCATGCAAGGCAGGAAAAGAGAAACTTAAGTGTGGGTAAATAAACAGCAGAAGAAAGGGGAGTATGAAGAGTAAATAAAGACAAATGGGATAACTGGAAGAAAGGAGAGAGGGAGGAGAGAGGAGGATACCACCCCAATTACCAGAAAACAGCAAGAGCAATTGGAGCCTCAGGGGAAAAAAAGAGGGAAAGAGGTCTGCATGGGATGGAAAAGAAAAGTAAAACATCAGGAGAACTTGTAGCATAGTGAAGAGGGATTCAGCATAAAACAGCAAAAAAGGAGAGGTCTCTGAAGGACAGTAGGAGATTGCAGGCTTCCACTCACTGTCCTGGAAATGATGGCTAAGGGAAAAACCAGAGAGCTCTTCCTGCTATTCTCCCTCTCTACAAGCTCTAAAAACTACTACGTGGTGTCTAGTCTCCATGATCCCATCTAAATCGGTCCAGCAAACAGGGAGGAAACACTGACTGCTCAGCTTTAACACCGGAGCTGCTCCACGCACCGAGAGCGCCCAGCACCGCACCAGCCTGGCCCCTGCACAGGTGCCATCTCTCTGCAGCAGCCTCAAAGGGTCCCTCTCTCCGAAGAGGAGCGGAAAACGTTTCCACTTCCTATTAATTTTTTTTTTTCCTAACACAACACTCCAAAGATTGCATATGAAGTGACAGAAAGCAACAACAGATTTGAAAAATGAGACCTCTCTCCGCGAAGGTGCCCTGAGCTTCACCTTCCCTCTTAGTTACCGTTTGTCACAGACTTCAATCAGTCGCTGCTTTGTGCTCCACCCGTGCTCCTACCTAACCTCTGCCCAGTCCTCCCTCCAGCAACCGGTGTAAAAGGGACCTTTCCCAGAGCATCTGCTGTTAAGAGGCTCTTCCCCAGCCCAGAAGCAGCGTTGCCTCCTGCTCTCCCCCTCCTCACCTGGGAGCTCAGAGGTTCCCCTGGGCTGATACAGAAGGACCCATTTCCCCACCATTAGAGAAGAGAGAGGAGGACAAATGCAACAGAAATCCACCAGATGTGCTAGACTGTTTTAAAGATGACATTAATTAAACTGTTCCTTGTGCTCATTGAGGATAAGGCAATAGGCTCAGTGGGCACAGAAGGAGATAAAGGTTAGACAGTAGGAGAAACTTAGCAACTATGATGGTGGCTAAAGGTGGGAGAGGTCGGCCAGGAAGGTCAAGGAATCCCCATCCATGAAGCTTTTTAAGAACAAATTAAGCAAATGTCAGGTTGGTGATCAGGTTCTATTTTGTTCTTGCCTCTTGCAGGGGTGACCTCTTGGCAGCACTTTCAGTCCTCGATTTCCACAATTGCTTCATCACGTGAGGTGAAAGGACAGAAAGAGTTTGGCGTAAAAGAGGCAAAAGTGAGAGCTTGTCTAATAGAAAGGGGAGTTCTGAGTGCATTCCAATGGCTAGAGCAGGCTAGAGAAGAGGGGAATAACAGAAAAATGTAAAGGCTGTGGTCCACGGCCACATGTCAGGGCAAGGAACAGCGTGGCATGGGGCTCGGCTGCACCAAACGCCACCAGGACTAGAGAAAAGGTCTGGGCCTGAGTCGGGTAAATAGGAGTAACAGAAAAAGGTCTGGGTCAGCTTTCAGTGCATCAGCCAGCACAATAGCTGCCAGATATCTTAGACAAAACGGGTTTCTGTATTCACATTTTTTAAAAGTATAAAGTTCTGTATTAAAAATAAAATTTTCTGTCCGGGGGGGGGGGGGGGGGGGGGCACGGACGGGACACATGACGGTGACGGGACACACCAAACATTGCACCACCCTGGACACAGCTTTTCCAGTGTCTCCCTGCAGTGACACCGCTCAGCACCTAGCAGCCCAGTCTGCTGGGCCTCCAGTAACCAGCTTCTCAGGCAGGGACCAGTGATGCTGCACTATCAGTTGATCTGCACATCCTGTGCAGGTCTGACGCATGTGTGAATTATTCATCTGGGGCTGAAGTCAGCACCATGTCAAGGACCTCTACAATCTACCTTAAAGATAGCTGAGACCCACGGAACAGGGGAGCAAGGGGAGAACAGGCCTCAGGGGAAAGAGGATTGGATCCTCCACCGAGATGCTTGCAGGAGGCAGAAAATCTGGGTACTGGCTCTGTCCCAGAGCAGCACCAGAAGGCAGAGGCACTTACAGGAGCAAACAGAGAACTTTTGGCTCAACACACAAACAGGAGCTGAGCAAGCAGAAGCTGTTTCTTCATCCCCTCTCTTTCAGGACATAATCGATTTCCTACCTTTGCTATAAACACTCACACCGGCTTTTAACTCTCCTATTTCTTCAAGACTTATTTTCTAATCTAAGCTGATGGGACCTTTGCTCCACAAATCCCAACAGCACTTCTCAGAACACAACCTTATAGCACTCTGGTACTATGGTGGTGTAAAGTCACTGGGACTACACTGTTAAACTTAACAGCACAAAATTGAGAAGGTTTACAGATTATTTGGAGGAATGAAGGGCAAAAAGCATCTTTGAAATCCAGGGTGCATGCTGGAGGTCCTGAGGCAAGGAAGGTTCAGACCAAGGCAAGTGTACAGGACAGAAATACACGCTGTAAATCTCCTTAAGCAGCTCAGCCTGTCCTGGTTCCTCAAGGTTTTTCCAAGGTATTTTGTTTGTACTTGTCACATGACTTACATCAGGCATCACATCCTAATCAAGACAGACACCAGTGTCTTCCCAGGCAAAGCTCCCATCCCCAGATTGCAGGAGCAGCTTAGCTGCTTTGTACACGTAACTCCTGCCTGAGCCTCCTCCCTGCTGAACGGGGAAGGGAGGCAAGAAAGGCTGCAAGGGTCCAGGTGCACTTGTAGTCATCTCTGGTCGTTCCTCTGTTTGCCATAGAACAACAGTCTATGGCAAAGCACAAAGTCACCCACTGGGTGTTGTACTTAGAAGAACTCCTGGTTTTCTACAGCACTGCACCCAGAACAGATGCTCTGGGGCCCGGAGCGGTATCCTCCAGAGGGAGGGCTTCCCCCACCCCAGGGGGCAGCATCTTTGCTCAGGCTTACAGGCTCCTGACCCTTCCAGCCAGGCCAGGGAACGTGAAATACAGCAGCTAGCTGTTAGGAAAGATGCCAGCTGCAGCAACCTACACCAGCTTTTAAATACGATAAGTTTGGAACTGGGAAACGCTCAAAATTCATTCTTTGGTCCCAAGACACAGTGATTCCCCCTACCCACAGACCCAGTGAGCTAACCTCTCACTGAAGACAAGTTCCGATTCTGCACTGCTCATAGTCTAGTGGGAAATACTTTGCTCCTGCTGCTACTTGTCCATTCTTGCCCTTGTATCTTTTGCTCACTTTTCACAGCCTTTAAGCATTTATCTTTTCACGCCTTTGCCTGCTCTGGATTTCCCTCAAGGCTGATTTTGCTACATCAGGTTCCTTATGCCATTTTCTTTTTCTTTCCTTTTTTTTTTTTTTTTTTAATTTGGTCCCAGGCAGAGCTTTCCCACCTACCTCATGCCCATGCAATTCCACAAGCTGAAGTAAACGGAGTCACTGGCCCTTTTCCCACCAGGAGCAAGAAGTGATTCACAAATTATACTCCTCAGAGCTCCCGGCTGGCTGGTGGCCAAGCTGCTGCAACAGCTAAGGACCAGCTCCCTCCAAAGTAGCTGTCCAAGACATTCTTCAGCACAAAGCCAGGACACACGCAACTTGAAGATACTCTGTCAAAAGCACAGGGATGCAGAGGAGCAGCAGGAAACCTCTCTCACAGTGGAGGTGCACAACATTTATTGGAACCACCCCTGTACTAAAAGTAGGAATGAAACAGTAACCTCTACAATTCAAAGTTTGTGTCGGATACACGTATTAAAATAGGGACTATTAACATTAAAAAAACCAAACTTGAGGCTCCAACAAAAATTTAATCTAATTAAATTTTTTAAGATTTTTAGTTCCTGCCACATTCCTGATCGATCAATGAGCAGATTCTGCTCTCCTGTTTGCAGGAATGACCGGTGCAGCTCTGGAGACATCAGAAGACTGGAATCTCATGAGTTACGCTAGAAATAGTGGGATCATACTCAGACTTGTGACTTCCTGACTCACTGGACTTGTAATCTGATTATACAGGTGTTTTTGGAAGCCCTGTGTAGTATGTTCTGCCCTGCTCCACCATTTCCCCTCTGCAATCACCAAATTTGCTGCTTCACAGACACCCTTGGGGTTTGGAAACTGCCCGCTTCTTACAGATGGAAAGAGCGTGGCATCTTCCAAAACTTCCTGTCGATTTTGAGCATTTGAGTCCAAAACAAAAAGGAGACGCGGTTAATGTTCCTCTTTCCAAATAAGCCCTGGGGAAGCTCTGGGCACACAGCATTTTCTGCAAAACAAGCATGTCGTGTCTCAAGGTGCGCACTCCAGATCTGTGTTTCTTTATACGTAGTGGCATAGGTGACAAGATCAAAAGTGTAATGCTCAGATAATCTATACCTTCTCTATGTTTTTAGCCACAATAGCACCCTGTCCTCTGTTTACTGGCGCTCCACTAGACACCAAGAAAGATAGCACAAGTGTTTTCCCATCTCAAAAGTTATCATGTTCCTGTGACTTAAAGTGTATTTAAAACAAATGGCATTTTTGAGGGTGAATCTAAAAGAGCCTCTCGTGTGTGTGAAGAAACCTGGGGATAGAAGAGATCCTTGCTGGGAGAGCAGCTCTGGAGCCAAGCGAGTTTTTGAAGTAGGAAAGCTCCTCTTAAACACCCCTGCTAGTCAGACAAAATGTGCTCAAGTTCGTTGGTCATTCTGGAGCCTTGAAAGCAATGCAGCGTCTGGTAAATTCATTCCCAGATGCTGGGGGAACAAGGGATTGTGGGAGACAGTGCAAGATGGGGAGGGATTTACTGCAGAACAGAGAAAAAGCAAATCAATGAAAGTTTGTTCCCTTACTTCCCTTTTGTGGGGTTTGTTTTTCTTTTTTAGTGAGGCTGCAGTAGGAGAAATTTTGGGATTTTATGCTTGTGTTGCTTTAAGGACAGGAATGCTGCAAATAGAGGTATTTGATACCTTTGCTGCTAATTACAGTGCAAGCTCCCAGTGTCCTGACAATGCCCTTGTCCCTGACCTGGAGGGGCCTCACTGTCTCAGGGTCAGCTGTAATTTAGTTTTAGGTCAGGCCTGGGACTCTCCTGCCAAACTAACTGCACTTTGTTTTGAAGTAGAAACCATTTACTAGCAAGTCTGAGACCATCAAACTCATTTCACTAACAAGAAACAGGAATGAAGTGCATAGCCCCAGAGACAAAGGTCAGTGTTCGACACAAGGAGAGCTCAGCTGTGTCACGAAGGAAGGGACTGTTCTGCCCACTGAGCCACACAACCAACCACGTGAGCTCAGATCTTCTGCTCCCTTCAATTAAGTATGTTTATTACAAAAAAAAACTAGGGACCAACTAATCCATGCCAGTCCCTGAGTAGGCACAATGGCACTGTCAGACCCCCACCTTAGAGAGTTTACAACAGAGCTGCCACATTTCAGAAGAGGCTCAAGAAAGAGGACGGAGCTCCTCAGTAAAGCTCATGAGCTGTTGGTGCTACCTCTTCTCACAGATTGGCCGGGTGATTTGGACCAAGAAATCTCCAGTTTTTTACTTGAACACTGAGGTTTTTCTTCTCTACCTCAAAAAAAAAAAAAAAAAAAAAAAGCTTTGAGGTCTTCAGAGAGAACATGCTGTAGAAAATAACCCAAAAGCTGTAAAGGGAAATACTTCTTAACTTCCTCCGAATAATTAGCACTCTCCAACTCATGGGGAATGAAGTATTTTTTCAAAAAAACACAGATTTTGATCTGATATTCTTCACCCTCACCGTATTCATGGACAGAGATTAAACTGTCACAATACTGCATAGCATTACCTGAAATTAACTTGTCACTTAAAGAATCATTCTTTACAATTTGTGGGTTAGTCTGAGAGCCTAGTGCATTTTGTGTATTTTCAGAGTCCCTGCTCTTTCACATTTATGTAGACATAGGACTGGGTTTGCTAAGGAAAACCTATCCAGACTACAAATTTTTTTTCCAATTCTGCACACCATGCAACAAGAGGGCAGCTTGCACTTCTAGGAAAAAAGCTGGATGAAAAATTTGTGCCAGTTTACTAAACAGTAAAAGTCTTTTGAGAGCAAAGGAGGGTTCCATGTCCAAATCTGTGAACATATGAGACAGACAAGTATAGACCCAAACATGCTCTTTGGTAACAGTAAAGCATATTCAGCTCTAGACACTGGCCACAGCTGCGGTTGGTGATCAGATGCAAGAGACTACAGCTATGGCATGAAACAGGAGCGCTAAGGGATGTTCAAATCTTTCTTTCATAAAAGTTGACTAGAAGACTGCAACACACCCTGATGTGCACTAACACTTGCTTGCTGTAATGCTTGACAGCTGCAAGGCAGTGGGGTAGAAAGAATTACCAGCCCTACAGGCTTTCAGATGAGTTCAGAACGTAACACTCCCATTGTCAGACACCACAGGTCCCTAACTACACGTAAACCCAAATTGCTCCTCTCACCATCGGTGCCTCTACAAATATCAAACCAGCTTCCAAGAGCTCATCTTAAATGCTAGAGCTCTTTGTAGGACAGGTCCCAGCTACCCAAGAGCTGGGTTCCTCCTTCGTGGCTCCCTGAGAAAGCCACGTGTTTCAGGAGCAATGCAATTGCCATGTACCAGAACAAGGCTCTGGAGCGGAGCAGATAGCTTCCTTGGCAGCCAGCCTGCAATGTTGGAGCTCGCTCCCAAGAGAGATTAGAGGAAGTAAAAACCTCATTGCCATCAGAGCAGAGCACTCAACCTGCTTCTACCAGAGATTTCTCACAAGAGCAAAAAAATCCAAAAGTGTCTCTACAAATAGGAGACTGCAGGAACAGAGAAAAGATAACCCAGTTACTGTCATGCATACAGCTTTGCTAACAGCTCGGGTATCGCTGATCAGTAAAGGACAGGCAAAGGCTCTCAGCAGAGCCTGGTTTACACCAGGAAGATTACCTGACTAACATCTGGACACAGAACTGCCTCCCTACATAAAGTCACACAAAATGCAGATCTGCACCTGCAAAGCTTTCAAGCGAGGTTTTTAAATTTGGAAGTTGAATAGCATGAACTATATTCTATCCCCCAGATGACCTTATTCAAGGCCCTTTTTTTTTTGTTTTCAAGGCATGGTAGAGGACAGAACCCTCAGGTTCCCTGGTAGCACAATTTATACCCTGAGGCAGAGGAAAGTACAAACTACTTGGACTCGCTTAGACTTTGTGTGCTTTTTGACTCCCCTGCTACTTCAGGTGTCACCACATCTACATAACCCCTACAGCAAAGAGGAAAGAAGTTTGCACTGGTTTCAAGGAAGGCTGAGCTCTGTCCATAGACAAGGTAATTTTCTGTCTACACACAGAAGACTGCACAGACGAGCAAGCTGTTTCCCAAGACAGCTCCCAAGGCTGGAGCTCCTGTGCTGCAGGGCATGATGCAGGCTCACCCCCCAGCCCAGCAGGCTCCTGGGGACAGGGCCATCAAGACCATGGACTGCTGAGTTAACCTTACAGAGGTCATCCCCTGTCCTTTGCTCCACGGCCACCAAGGTAGGGCTCTGCAAGGTGGAGCATGGAGCTCTGGGCAGGGCTGCGCGGGCAGCAGCCCAGCCTGGGAACTCAGGAGCAGCGAGGAAGGAGAGGATGCTGGAGTGGAAGTGATTTGAATTAGAACAAACTGGCTGCTGAATAGAAGCTTTTATTCCAGCATGGAGAAGGCTTTGTTAGTCAAGCACATGTGATGCACAAAAGCCTCCACTTGAATTCATTGAGTTTTAATTGGTTCTCAGGTGGGGGAGGAGATGGGTGTTAGGAATTAGGGATTCCTTAAAGAGGCAATATCATTAAATCTTAACGCCTCTTCCCTCTCACCCCGAGCTTTGGCTTAGGAGTCTGGCCTCATTCAATTGTCTTATGTTAGAGAATCAGAAAAACTGAGGGAGAGAAAGGGTGGGAGGGGGAGTCACTAATAAAGCCTAAAGGGAGATCAATGAATGAGGAGGGTGAGGGGCAGGAGGAAGACTGAAAAAAGAAAGAGGCTGGTTGGGAGAGGAGGGAGGTCACACGCAGGCAGGGAAGGCAGGAGAACCTCAAAGGGATGAGGGAAAGAGAATGATGCCATTTGAGTCGTGGCTTTCTTTTCTCCCTGCATTCCTTCTTTTATTGAACACTTAAACTTCCCTTGGAGATCCTATAGCTAGGCTCTGTGAGCCTGTGCTCCAAGATAACAGAGTCGATCACCACAAGGAAGGAAGCAAATCCTAGGATGGGCATGGGGTGCACATACATGGGGAATGACGGCAGCAAGAGAAACCTGCTTGGAAGGACCTTGCAAGAGCTGCTGCTTGTTTTGTCAGACACAGCACGTTTCAGACAGAAGTTTTGTTACCAAGAGCCTGCCACAGACGTAGCTGAATCAAGGTCCTTGTGAGTGGAAAACAAAGGGCGTAATCGGGAGCTAAGGAGATTTCACAGTCAGCGTTGTAGGAGGTACAGCATGCTGCCCAGCTCATGAAAAGGACCCTGGGTACCTGCAAGCCAGACCCTGACAGACAACTGTTAGACTGCGATGGGGGACACACATCTCACAAACGTATAATGATTTCCATCAGTGCAATACGTCATAGGAGAATTAATTAATGTTGTTTTACCTATTACACTTGGAATTTAAGATAGGTAAGTGAATGACATACCAAGCACACTGCCACCAAACACCAACTCAAATGCATTTTCTTTTAGAGTTCCCAACAGAAGAACGTTGCTTCTGTATGTAAGCCAGACAGTTTATCCTGTATAAAGCCATACACAGCAGATATTCTTTGCAGGAAGCACTGCCTACTGTTTTTCTATAATTCTTCATTACAAAATCAGGCTGCACAATCTCTGCTTGTGGACACCATAGCACTAATCTCCCGCCAAAACAGGGGCACTGCAGCTGATTACGATGTGGACTCAAATGGGAAGTCTCCGGCCAGTGTGGGATGCTGAAAACCGCATTCCCATGGTGGCTTGTCTCTAAGAGACTGATCCGAGTCACTTACTGTGGTGTGAAATCTGAAGGAAACACAAGATCCTGCACAGCTACAGCTGTGGTACAGGGTAGCTCTCACATATACGTGGGTTATTCATGTATTTCAGAGCACATTAAAAAAAAAAAAAAAACACAAACAAAAACACCCCAGTGAATTCACCCACTGAAAGCGCCACAGGATCCAGTTTCCCAAACCCCCTCCCTGAAATACGCACCTAAATATCATTTAGAAGTGACACAGAGACTGAAGTCACATTTGATTCTTAACTCCAACTAAAAGCAGACGTGGTCTCCACCTGGCAAAGGCATTCGTGAGCAGTGGGCCACGACAGTGCCTGGCACCAGCTACACAGAAAGCATTTAACCACACATGGAGAAGCGCTAACACTACTTGCCTTGATTTTTAATACTGCAAAGTCTACGCTCTGATTCTGCCAAGCTGCCTACTGTCACCACTTGACCAGTGACAACTCACAAGAGCCCTGCCCTACAGGAGCAGCAGGGCTTTGCTCCAACAAGGGAGTCTTCCCTGGAAGGTTCATGTAGGAAAACACAAACAAAAAGCCCCACAAATCATATTAGAGATACTTTTTTTTTTTCTCTTCTAAGCAATGTTTCTCACGTGCTTCAGTTTGCCTCTTCTCACAGAGCATCTGCACTACAGGTAGCACAGACCTGTTACAAATCTGCAACAGTAGTTACAGATTTATTTCATTTTCTATCTTACGAGTTTTAATTAATCCACAGGCATAATTTCAAATGATATCTGACTCACTTGAAGCAACCAGCTGCTCTTCATCATCAACAGTAGCGTTTGTGAGTCCATCTTATTATGCATAGCTCTAAACATGATCCCTGCCTTGTCAGAAAGCTGCACCTCTCTACAGAGGACTAAGCAATTGCACTGTTTCCTACAACTCTGCATTCCATGTTAGAGGCAAAGCAACTCCTATGACTATCTTCCCAGTAACAAGACGTAGGAAAAGGCTGTCGTGGTAAGGATAGGCAAGGTCATGCCTCCAAGATTGTTCCCTGTATTTATCCTAGACTTGTTGCCCTGGATGCATTTGCCCTCCTCCCATCAGTTTTCTAGTAACAGCCTTTCCTGTAATTGTTTCCTTCTCTTTCAGAGATGTTCAGTTTATCTTTATACTTCAGTGCTGGAGTACTGGTTTTCCTGATACCACATTGTTCCTCAACAGTCCCCTATTTTGTAACTTCCAATGGGATCAGACTAAAAGCCATTTGTGCCTTTGGAAAGAAAAATAATTTTTAAAAATATCTGCCAGTACGCTCAAATATCTTGTTGCTCTCCTACGGCTTTCTGCAGATGCCTTTGGTTGGGATCCTCTTGCAACGGTTTTTCCTAGTAAGTACCATTTCCACAGCCTTTTGGTATGCGACAGCAGGCACTTCTGAACTGCTTCACTACACAAGCCACAGATTTGTCTGTCACAAACAGTGTCAGTTATCGCGGCATCAAATTTGCTGTGTGCAGCAGGTCTCTTTAAGTGCCATGAATTGAAAATTGTTTTGCTACCTCTTCCCAATGCCTGATGGAACAGGTATCTCAGCAATCAGCAGTGGCTTTGGGGCAAAGTGTGACTGACACATCTGTATCAGCTATCCAGTTAATTTTATTCCCAGCCTGGTTTGTTACATTAAACCTCAAGATGCTCACCATATTTCCTCCTTTCCAAGCAGGAAAGCTAGCAAACCCATCCTTTTGGCTCTCAAAGAAGTTTAGCTACGGCCGCTCCTCCAGTTAGACTGGCTTCACCTCACAGGTCCTCCTGTAACCAGTAGATCACCTCTTTCTTTGCGAGTACTAACATCACACAAAGACAATCCTAAGCAAAATTCAGCCCTAACAAGGTACTGCTGCCCATTTCAGCAGGACCACGACAGATATGTCCTGTGCCAAGCTACCGGTCAGGCACAAGCTTTTACTTTCTGTTATCTTCTGCGAAGGAGCAGATTTATGTGGCTGCTGACATAGATAGTTTCAAGAATTACGAAGACCACCTACAGCACAGGTCTTCACAAAGCTGGTCAGAACACTAGCATAGAAACATGCTCTGCCCTCCCTGGAAATCACCTATTTCTGCTCCAGTGGACAAGCCCTTGCAAAGACTTCGGGAGGACCCGTCCTCTGCTCTGTCAATGGCCACATCAGCATCCTGTACATAGCCCAAGGGTTTCCTGCAGCTTCCCCTGCTTCTTCAGCTGAAGCTGCAGCCCCCGGCAGGCTCCCACCCCAGCCCATGCCAGGGCTGCAGTTGCTGCAGGACCAGGCACCTGAGCATTCACAGCCTGGCCCAAAGGCCACAGCCAAGTTTGTGCAGGAGGAGGACAGAGCTGCACCAGAGCCGGGCACTACACGTTGCAGAGACAGAATGAGGCTAGGATGACTAATGAGGGAAGCCAGCGCTGCAGAAGCTTTCCAGCCCAGTGCCCTCACAGGTTGCTGTGCGAGATGGTAATACTTTCCACATTTATTGGTGTAATACTGCACACTTACTGTTCCTTAAATTTGTAGAAACCCACACCTCATCGGCCCCACTGGCTAGCAGACCTCGCTTAGAGAGATCTTTACCAATGCACGTCGCTACTGATAAACAGCTCACAAGTTACCACGGAGAACTTCAGGGGAGTGCTCTGTACAGTGCATTTGCCCATTGCACCTAAACATGTTATTTCTCTGAACGACATCAGTGCTCCGTCTCCTGCGTTTTGACAGGTAAGTAGACGAGGGGCACTGTGGCTTTAAGAAGGTCATTTCCACTGTCCTGCCGGTGTAATTAGCCTGCTAAAGAAAGGGCAGAGGCTGGAAATTGGATTGAGCAAACCAGGCTTTAGCCGCAGGATGAAGGCAGAGCCCCAGGATTGTTATGTTAATCACCTGAGCTCAGCAGTCCCTGCCCTTCAAACCAGCACAAACCCACTACAAACCCAGGACCTCTCTGCAGAGCAAAACCAGCCTCACTCAGGCTCCAGCTGCCCTAGGACATCTCTCTCCCCCTCCCGGGATGCAGGGGCCACCCCTGTGGACAGAGCTGAGGCCACCCGGCACTGGGAGGGAATCCTCTGGCTGGTCACAGCCTCAGCCTGTGGTCATACAGCTCCTCTGATCCAGAGCGCTGGGCCACAGCTGCCAGAGGGGCGAAGACTAAATGGGGGTCACGGGTGACACTGAGCTGATGGGCCAGGTCTGCTTTACACCAGCTGAGGATCCAGCCCCGGCCATGCTGAGTCAATAAACACGTCTGAAAGCACAGATTGCTTACTGCTTTTTTACCCATGAAAAATAGCATTAAGAACAATAGGCCAGATTTGTATCCGGCATAATAACGGCTGTAGGCAGCGGAGCTGCGGGTGGGTTCGGTCGGGTGCCAGCCCCTCTGCAGCAACAGCACGAGCCCCCTAGGTCCCTTGGCCGCCGGCTCATGCTCAAGTGCAGTGTCTCCAGCACCAGAGCTACCCCAAGTTAATCCCAGGGGCAAGTCCTTGGGGTACAGCCCCCCAGCCTGCTACTGCACTCTCCTCAGGAGCTCAGCCATGCTCTGCACCAGGGCTGTCACCTGCACCGGCATCACCTCCAGCACCAGCTGGTGCAACGCCACCAGAACAAGAGCCGCTGCTCAAGCCAGCAGCAGTGGTGAGCTTGGCTCAAGGTGCCCTGTTTGCTGAAGGGACACGTTTGTGGCGCAGCCGGCGAGAGCTGGCCACAAATCGCTCCCAGTCACAGCCGGCTGCCTGCTGCCTCCTGTTTTGTCCTCACCGCCGCTCCCCTCCACGGGAAACAAGGCTGGGGTTTACCTCACTGCACTTTACTAGCTTGTGTCCCCTGGAAACGTGCCCTTTTGTCCCTCCTCTGCTCAGAAACTTCAGGCTAGCAGCCCTTGCCACCACCACCCACCTTCTTTTTAAGGCAGCGACCCAGGCTGGCCATTGTCCCCTCCTCGCTGCCCCTATTTTCTTAGGGAGAGCTCGCGCCTCTCCCCCACGACGGGCCAGCTGGGGCTCCACGTTACCTCCCTTGTTCTTTGGCGCATTTTTTCACTGCACCCCTGCGCTGCTGGGGAGGGGGAGGGAGAAGAGGAGGATGGGAGGGCAGCGTCTGGCTCCGCATCCAGTGCGCCGGATGGCATGGTTTTGGAGAGGCCTGGCTTAGTGAAGTTATTCAAGCCAACGGCAGCCTGGCAACCGGGCAGCCACAATGGGAGCGCAGGAGGAGGAATGTTTCCACATGCCTGATCAATGGGAGCAAGGGAGACAGCAAAGCAAACAGAAGCTGGGAAAGAGACACAAAGAGAAAGCAGCCTTTTCTCTGCTCAGTTCCTTTCATTTGTCACAGCTCTTTGTGCAGCTGATGACAACGGAGGCCCTTCGGAGGCTAGTTTTAGGGAGTTTGGTTTTTCTAATTAAATAAAACGCCGTGTTCTTTTTCTTCACTTGTCACCTTCCCGCTCGCCAAAAAAACCTAAGAGCAGCCCCATCTGCGCTTGAGCCTCCTACTCCATGCACCTCCTGGGAGCCCCAAGCACCTCTTTCTCCCTGGGAAGGTAGAAAGGCACAACCACCCCCTTGCTTGCCCAAAAGCAGTTCCAGGGCTGGACGCGGTGCCCTGCCCGAGCGCCGGCAGGGCCCTGCCCGGGGGCCGGCAGCGTCGAGCAGCACATGCCACCCGCGCCCCCCCGGCTGCTCATTATGGGAATAAAGAGCCCAGCAAAGGACAACTTCTCTGGAGGTGGCGTGCTCCCCACAGCAGCTGCTGACGAGACTAACGGGCAACTTCTATGGGAACAAGGCAGCGTTCAAAATAGGGTTAGAGGACAGTTGCCTTGGAAACTTGGACCGCTTCTGCCGAGGGGCTACCATCTCCCTCGATAGGTCCCAGACAGGATTTACCTGGGAGCTGACTGTGGGACAGAAATTCCTGCAATCTGCAAAGTGGCTCCCTGGAGGGAGGATGGGGGCGAAGGAGGGGTTTCAGGGCAGAGGCTTGCTGGTGCTGGGCTGCATGGTGACAAACAGGGCCGAATCCAGCCCTGTTGCGTAACCAGTGGTGGGAGCCCAAAGTTGTTTCCTCTAATTACTATGCAAGAGTTCACAGCAACAGGCCTCCTCTGTGCAGGAGTTTACAGGAAAGGTCCTCCCTGGCTCTAAGGCAACACCAAGCAAACCAACAGGAGAGAGCGCTTTGGGGTAAAGTTTTCCTGCACTGAGGCCAGAGCAGAGATTATTCTCTCTCTTTGCAAGTCTCTCTGGATGTACGTAGCCCTGAAGAACAGGAAAAACCTTCTGGCTGCTGAGGAACAGGAGGCAGTACACCTGCCTCCTCCACACCTCCACCAAAAGGCAGGCTTCCCCTCCTGCAATCAACTCCATCCCCAAGCAGGTGGGGCTGCAGAAGCTCAGGTCAGGCTCCCCGAGCATCATGAGTGCAGGAAGAGGATTAGTGATCCTGCATATACCTTAGGAGGAGGGAACTTCAGTTACGAACATCGCAATGTTTGCGATCTCACCAGTCTTTTGCTCACAGTTAGGTTCAGGATGTGATTAAAGTGCGAAAGGGAGCTCTGGCAACATGAGTCAGTGAACGGCAGCATGGGCTCAAGGAAACAGAACGAAACTGGGTCCTAATCACAGATGAAGAAGGTGACATGCTGCCTCAGTTTCACCATTTCCGCCCTCCCAACAGCATCACACAACATTTTGCTGGGTGATGATGTTTGTGAGGTGTTCATCTAACAGTGTAAGTGCCGCTAAATACTACTAATAATAACAACAACACATACTAAAAAAGAGGATTCTACCATACTCCAAGTCTCCTTAACACCAAGTTGTTTACTGCCATATAATCAGAAAACTTGCTTCTGGGAAGCGTCTCAATTTCCGTATCAAGTATATTGCTGCCATCCCACAGTCCTATCTGGCTCTTCCACTGTCCCCAGACATGCGCTAAGTGCCAGCCTGCAGCTGAATGAAGATCAGGAACCTCCCCAACTTCAGAGTGAAAACTCACTTCACAGGCATTACCTACTGCTTCAAAATTATTCCAGCACTCCTTGAGCCTTCTTGTAAGGAAGGAGAAATCCACTTTCACTCTTGCTCAAAGGATTGCTTTCATTAAGGCCTCTATAGATTTGCAATGGCAAGTATTTGACCTGCTTCAAAAATATTCATGAGACTCTCACATGCATTCAGTAAGGGCAGACAAGCAAAATCCTCAGCTCATGTTCTCCTGGGGTCTCAGGGTGCTGATGGCAATATACATCCTAATTACAATATATACCAGATTGAGAATGAGACCTTGTCAGCTCTGGTGACACTTTCCTTGCATCAAAGAAACAATCTGGAAGCGATTGTGGTTATTTCTCAGTAGATCAGAAAAAAAGTCTAACCACGTGCAAATATCTTTAAGTAACTGCCCTTTTCCCTGGCCTCAGTGAGAAGCTTCCAAGACAGGCCACAGGGAATGTTTGAACTGTACAAGAACATTTAGACACTTCCAGAGCTTGGGTTGTATAGAAGAGCAAAATGTGCTGCTCCTATACAGGGGAAAAAAAAAGGTCAGGTACAAAGATGGCCAAGACAGTCCATTACGGTATTCACTAAGCTCTGAAACACGAAGATTGCTCTTCTTTACAAACAGTGCATTTGAAGTGTCACAGCATAACATGCATAGGACAAAACAAGCAGGAGAAGCAGCATTCACTCACCACAAACAAGCACCACAGAATGTTACTGCAGACTTCCAGAAACGTTCAGAGCAGCACAAAATGCAACACAAGTGGTCCCTTACGAGAAAGAAAAGCAAAGCATACTCCCTCTTAACACGAGCACTGCAAGGCAAACCAGTTCTCGCATAGCTAGTGCTCTTCTTTCACTCTTGCACCTGCTGCGAAGACACCGTCCTGATAAGCAGCAGCACTCTATAGCTCCCTGGTCTGCCTCTCTCAACAAGACCCTTCTGTGCTGCCTATGGATTCATCTCAAGATAACATTCTTCAGTAGAAGAACAGCCTGGTGATGGACACATGCAATAAGTAGCCTGCTGACAGGTGCCCTTTCAGCCTCTCTGTGGCCCCTTTTACTCAGGTAAAGCTGGCAGTGACCAGCCACCCATCCTTTGTTACAGCTGTATAAAGTGTAGGAAATAATTTTTTTAAAAATTCTTAAAGGGAACCTCAGGGTGGGAAGAGAAAACGTGATAGCTATTCCATAACTGAGGGAGAAGCAGCATTTTATCACTCCCACTACTGAATCAGTAAGTGCTTGAGCTTTTTATGATTCTCCTTAGCACAGGTAATACCACCACAAGGCAAAGAGCTATCACCTACAAATATATAAACAGGTAAATCTCAAAGGGGAGAAGGGGTGGTGTGGAAAGAAAGTATTTGTTTCAGGAAATACTGCATTAATCCCAAGTGAAAGGGGAATACTTCCTCTAATACCCTCCCTTTCAGCCTTCTGACAATGCAACCCTGATGCAGACAGTGCACAGATGACGCAGACAGCACACACAAGGCAACTGGGACCGTGGTACTGCCCCCCCACGCTGGGGTCCTGCCAGGTATAGAGCACACACTGTACCCAGTGACCAGATCTCCAAGCAGCCTAATTATGTGACCTCGCCACAATGGTCAACCCCCAGGGCAGGAGGAAAAGAAATCCTTTCAGGTATATATCAGAGCTTCTTGGGATTCTCCCCATTTACTCATGTCTCAGTCCCACTGGCACATGTGGGCCACAGCCTCACAGAGCTGTTTTCTGAACAAAACTAGAAGCAAAGTGATCCCAACTCATTTTGGTACGGATCGAGCAAAACAAACAACTCCATGCGGTTACAGGACAGACTGCAAATACTTATATAATGCCCTCTTCCACCCACAGCCACAAATCCCTAATGAAAATCAGAGAAACCCATCCCCTTGGGTACCGGTCATGGCCATGGCACATCTGGGTGCCAGAGATAAAGCACAGGGCAGAGTCAATCCTGTTTCCTTTGCCACTTAAGACCCTGACCTTGACCATCCACTTTCATAGGACATATGCCGTGTTCAGAGATTGCTCCCCCCAGCGTTCAGGTTTTTCCTTTGGCTCACAGATACACAAACACAGCCCAAACTTACCACAGGTAGTACATAATTGTGAAAAACAGCCATCCTTTCTATAAAAATCCACCAGTCTCCCCTTAAGCTGCCACACCCCACTCAGACATTCCTACAAACCCAGGAAAAGTAGGTTTTAACCTCTTCTCATTTGCAGATCCTTATAGGTTTTTCACTAGAAATATAGACCTCTGTATAGTGGATTTCAGCCTACAGAAAATAGCCCCCATTTCTCATCAAAGCATGTAGTAAGAATCCTTACAAGCTAGAGAAGCAGATGTTCAGCTGGGTCAACCAAGATAACAAGAAAAAATTACAATTCATTGTCTTTACCTAGGGAAGAAATGTTCCTTTGCTCCAGTGAAAAAACTGTGACTTCCAGAGCGCTCAGGCACACTAACTTCTGCAGCCCATCCCTCATTTTGCAGTGATCAGCCAGGCTGTGCAGTACAAGGGAGAAATCTCTTCTGGCTTGCTATCTGACTTGGTGTGGGGGAACCAAAGAGCAGACATGTGAGTACTGCCCATAACCCTCTCTGGAATTAAAAAGCCATTCATACAAAGCCATCAGTAACCTCCTATACCCTGCCAAGGCCTATGACCAGGCACAGAATCACTCTCCTAAGGGCTCTGCAAATTCCTTTTTAGAAAGGCTGTGACAGCTGATCTCTGGTACACCACTTAGCACCTCATGAGCATCAACTGGGAAGAGGATGCTTACAGGTGGCACAACGATGCACTTCTCAATGCTGGGGGCCTGTCAGTGGCAAAGTCCTGCACAGATCTGGGGGAAAGTGGATTTCATCACCTTGAAATTCTGTTAGTACAGCAGGTCAGCCCTCTTCTGCATCGTCACTCTGTCCTGCTGATTACAGACAGTTGGCTCTAACTCCAGGAGCAGCAAAAACTACTGTCTCATTTCCCCTGTCATCTGTATTATCTTAGCACTAAAAGCCATATGAATCCACAGAGTTGAATCCACCCACTGCTGCAATTCCAGAAGTGTATGCATCACTCTATCATAGTAAAACTGCCACACTAATGGTGCCCAGCAGCAAGTCCTCCATCCTGCCTGTTAGCCATTTGAAAATAGCTCTTAGTGCTTCTCCTGTCATGCTAGGGAAGTCTGTCAGCTTGTCTCATACCCAGTTCTGGGGATACCGGTGTATCCAAAAGGCATCTGACAGAAACAACCACAGGGCTGAGCACCGAAACTGGCCATGGGATGTCTGCCCACAGCTCTAAGAAGCTAATTTGAACCAGGCCGAGCTGTACGGACTCAATAATTAAGAAAGAATGTACCTGAAGCCAGTATATTAAGGGGTGAGAATGCATTTCAGGTCTGGAGAATTAAACCATTGTAATCAGAGAAGAAGAAGAAAAAAAATCTGAAGTAAAATCCTTGCATAGACCTTGACTATTCCCTTAGCAGGACAAACCTGATGACTAGTTGTTGTTTACAACGATAAGGTCAGAGGAAAGGCCATTTCCTCTCAACAATTGTCAGAAGGGATTAAAACCTGCATTCAGGCTTGCTTTGAACTAGCAGGTACTCCATTCCCCGATGGTATCAGGATCCATTCAGCGAGGTCTCAAGCAGCCTCCAGGGCATGTCTCCATAATGCCCCTATTGTGGAAATATGCAGGACTGCTTCCTGCGTTCACTCTATCTTTATGAAGCTTCACCCTTGTGGTCTGATACTCAGGTCAGGAAGCAATCCTGCAATCACTGTTTAATTAGTCATTTCCCAAGTCTGCCTCAGTTGAGAGTTGCTGCTGCTTGTCAGCTTCTGAAGAGGGAGGTTGGGAATCAGAAACATCACTACCAGATTGGGAAAGAAAAGTTGCTTGCAGGGTTTGAGGCGCGTTTTACTGCAGCTCGGCATGCCACATTCTCCATTTCCACTGTTTTGTTTTTTTTTCCTAAGTAGAAGGATTTGAGCGGATGAAGGGGCCATGGCACCTTCTGCAAGTCAAGACAAAAGCTGATTTATAACAAGAGTGGTTTTATTTTTGTTGATTTGTTGTTACGGCCTGGGCTTTGGTTGGCTTGGGTTTTGTTTTGGGTTTTGTTTTTTTTTTTTTTCCTTGAGAAATAGCGTCTTTGATACAAAGCACATACTTCACGAGAGGTCTGTTCCAGGAATTCCAGTTGCATACTTTCCTTTGTGGAAGTCGGTACTGAGCCTGAGAGGCTGGATACATGCAGCTTCGGCTTTTCCAAATGAGCTCGCTGGAAGAGGTACTTTTTACCATAGAGGCACCAATTTGAAAAGAATGAGAGTTACGTAGTATTAAAATATTTGTCTAGATAATGAGTGTTTGTGTGTGGAGGAATGCTAAAGGAAAATATGTTTGTTGAAACACAACTGTTTTGAAAAACATGGTGATTTTTCTGTTCAACAAAATGAATGAGGTATTTCAATAATGTCAAAAAGGCCTATTTTGGCATTTTCAGTGTATTGGATGTTGTTGAAAAAAGTATTTCAAAACAAAAAATACACAATTATATTAAAAGTTCCATAAAGCTATATAAAATAACTTTTTTTCAGTTTAAAGACACTGAAATCAGAGGAACTGCTCTGATTAAAAACAAAACTATGTTTTTAGAGTTCCATTTTGTAAGAAAGTTTGCTTTAAAATGTGATTCATTCTGGAATGGAAAATGTTTTAAAATCTCAATGTAAAATGAGAACTTCTTTCTCTAGTTCCAATTTCCTTTGCTGTAATGAAATAATTGGAAAAGTGGTGTATGTGATAATTTCCTTGTGACAGCAGGACAACCCTGCTTTTGATAAGTGTGTGCAAAGCAGGAAAAAAAAAATAGAAGAAAACCCCCAACAGATCAGTAATCCCACTGAGAAATTTACAGAAATTTCAAGAAATGATACTGCAAATCACAGAAGACTGATATGAGGGAAACTGACTCCAATGGGGAGCAGAACTGGTGAGGGAGTTATAACATGAATTATTATATCTATCATATGAGAAGTTCCTGCTCTCTCCCTGGATCTAGCATGTAAATTCTTACAACCTTGTTCAAATCGTATCTTGTACCGTGCTGGATCAGTCTCTGTACTGAGCTAATGCGCATTGCTTCCAGCAGCTCAGAGCGCAGGCACAAAAAAATACGTATTTGTTACAAAAATTGTGCAAGTATGTCTTCAGAAGGGTTTTTTTCCTCTTTCTCCCACTAAGGCTATACTAACCCTGGCAACAGCCAAATCCAGAAGACATATGAGGATGAGATAACATCACGCGAGCATCCTTTCTCCTCAGCCATTCTTTCTGGTGTCTCAAGGAGACAAGTGGCATCTTCTCCATGCTCCTTCCCTCTGATTTCCTGACAGTTTCCCTTTCTGCAGCAATATATCTGGGATTACCCTAGGCAGCCTTCTGTTAATGTGATCTTCCTCTTAAGCTGAGGTTTTTTGCAAAGTGCCAAAACACAATAAAAAAAAATATTTTTAAGACCCCCACTGATGAGAGAAGGATGCAGAAGAGAGCTGTGAAGAGAGCTCAAGAACACCTGTGAGGTTATCATCTCCATCCCCTCACCTGGGGGAACAAAAGCTCAGCATCCAGCATTACCATAGCACCAACAGCCATCAATAAATAGCTCTCATAAGAAAAGAACAGATGTGACAAAGATTGTTCCAGGGTCTATAGCAGACCACAGCCAAAGGAGAAGAGTCTAAATGTGCTGGGCTGGGATGGCAAGGGAAGTCACAACTGGGTTCCATCTAGGGGGAATTATTCTTACACTCAATTCATCAATTTATGGGCAAACGATTCCACAGGCAACGTTGACTTGATTAAACAGAGCCATAATGACAGTGAGTGTAGGGAAGCATCCAGCCAAGTATGCAAACTAGCCTTCTCAGCCTAGAATAAAAGCTTTCTAACCAATAATTTCATGCTTTTATCTATACGATCATTAATACAGATACCAAACAATGCCAGCTCGACGCGGTGTCAAAGGCTCTGACAACCTCTAATTGATAATAAATAATTCAATTTCTGTCCCAATCCAAAACTGCTGAATCTTGGGACATGTTCCAAATAAATGATTAAAAAGAACTTTGAATGTAATTATATCTAACACAATTGGGGATATTGCCCAGATGAAATTTACAGCAACTATTCAGAGCTACAAAATTTCAATGACACTGGCAACTCTTTATGCCTACTAGAAAATGAAATGTTCTTTACTCAGGCAATGGCACAGACTGCATTTTTTGTCGACAGCTGTATGCCAGCAACTCACCCAGGCCAACCGTGCTTCCCACAGAGGTGCAGTCTTTCCCAAAAGCACTTGAGAAAATTTGGGAACGGCGTTTTGCCACAGCCAGATCTTTACTGTTCTGTACATGCAGAACTGGATCTTCTTTCTGATACAGCTGAGTTTTCCCATCCCCCAAAACTGCTTACATTACAATTAACAAAAGTTTCTTAAGAAATGGAAGGAAACTAGGGTGATGTGTTTCAGCAAGGAAAGCGACTATCAGCACAATCCTGAAGTGATGAATTCAGCATCTTAGAGGCACACCGATTGTTCCCACTAATTCCCAAACTCCAAAGCCAGAAGGAACTCTGAACACTTATTAGTGAAAACACAGGACGTGTATTTACAAGAGCATCCTCATACAAGAGTTGACTCCTATTTTTCTCTCACTTGCATAAATACTTGCTGAAATCTTAGTTTCTGCACTTCTAAAACAGGGATGATGACTTTCACTTTGATTTCTTTGGATGCAAATTGTTTTGAATTTTTTCCTTTTGGGAGAGCAGTGTATGTAACTGACCTGAAGACGCAGTGACTCTTAAGAACCTTTTAGATCTGCAGCAGTTATCTTACTGAGCTTATATGGAAGCAGTAGAAATGCACTTGCCTTGTCAAACCTGTTCTGTTTCTTTATCCCTGGTCCCTTCTGGAAAATTCAGCATCGCGTCACAGGCAAGGCAGACACAGCACTGCTGTGAAGGTGTGCAAAGAGATCTGTCTTGTCTCCCTAGAACTCTAATCACTCCCTGGACCTACTCGGGCATACTTCTCAGTTTTTACAATATAACTTGCTATTTGTGAATACAAAGTGACAGAAGAAAACAATAGCTCTTCATTGTTCTCAACACGCTGTTCTGGACTTTGACACTCACCTGTGTTTACCTGGCAGGGTGGTCAGACGCAGCAGGAGCCTAAGCAAAGGGATCACCTGCAATGTCTGCAGGAGCATGAGAACATCTGAGAAAATAAAATAGCTCCGTAATTTGGTGACGTTCTCAACTGCCATGATCAGGTGAGCCAGGCTTGTTTCTTCAAGAAAACAAGCATAAAGGAGAGAGGGGCCAGAGGAGCACTCAGAAGCGTGTCGAGCCCTGCACTACCCAGAGCTGCACTGTGTGCCCTGTATCACTCAGGTGTTAAACACAGCCTGCTGGTGTCCAGCAAACCTGAAGGCACTGCTGTGCTCTGAACAGTGCCCAGTTAGGGACCTTCATATTAGTAGTCACATAACAGAAAAAGACATTTATACCATTAATTGGAACAGCCAGTTACATTAAGTAGGAGACAAATGAACAGATTTAACAGATCTCATATCTGCAGTCTGAGATCTGTAGACCACTTAAACATACGCTTAGCTTGAAAGAAGGACGTAGTCCTATTGGAATCAGTGGTTTATTCGACCATATGGGACCAGCTCATGTGCTGAGGTCAGAGCTGGAACCTCAGTTCCTGCTGGATATTCACTCTGCCTCACCTACAGAAGAAAATTCCTTTACAGGTGAGAAACCAAGTGACTCTTCATTGTAGATCTTTTTATACTGGATACTTTCTCTGAAGTATCTACTACCAATCACTGTAACAAAGAAAATGTTATATAAACCTACATTCCAATCTAGTGGTGACAAGCTAATAAGAATGATGAAACTTTGCTAGCTTCCTTTAAAAAGGAAGAAAACTTATAAACTACTATTAAAACCTAATGTTTTAAATGACTGGATCTTCTTTCACAGCAATATTCACTGTACATTATAAGTTATATAATGTAAGTTATATAAAAGTAAGTGTGTGTGTATATATATATACATAAGTTATATAAAAAGGAGAGCGGCTAACAGAAAAATTAAATATCAGAAACTAGAAGGGTGCTTTCTTTATGCATTCCCAATTGCACACGCAAACTAGCCAAAGATCTCATATGTCTTCAGAGCCTTAGTGAGGTTGATATTATTTTTCTAGAAACCCAGGATAACGGAACAGTGGAACCCAGGCACAAAAATACTGTAATGTCAGAAATCACTCTGGAAGTTGATCAGAACTGGATTGAGCTCTGTGACCTTGTAACATTTTCACTGCCGGGTCACAGGTACAGAGCATTTGTTCACAAAGTAATTTAACAATCATTAATACTTTGTGGTTAAGCCATGTATCTAGAGGAAATGTTTTCCTAACCCTTTGTTATGCAAAGTTCATTAAACGGGAGTTTGCAGCAGCTCATTCAGAGATTCCACATGGCAGAGTCCTTTTTGAAAGAGGAGAAGCCAGTGAAAATAATGGAGAATTCAGGTTAATATCCTGATTTCTCACTGAACGCCTTGCAGGTTGGAAAGGGCATGGGACGTTAGAACAGCTGTATGCTTCACCCCTAGAAAACTAGGCAACACATTCCTGCTAGCAGCAATTCTGCTGAACAGAAGGGGCAGCACTGGAGGACTTGATCCAACATCTCTAATGTTAAAATGAACTTCTCTACTAAAAAGCCCCTCAAAACAAAACAAGAAGGAAAAGCATTTCAGAGCTCCAAGAAGGGTCAGAAATGCAGTAAGACAGAAGTAGGAATGCACAAGATGTATTAAAAAGATGTCATCACCTCTTGAATGTGTTTTGTCTTGTCAGTTGTAAACATCCATTGTTGCTCCATTTGCACTGGTACAGAAGATGGGAAAAGGCTGAGCTTGCAGCACCAGCTGTACTCTAAGGGCTGGGGAGCTGGCTCCAGCCTTCCTGAACAGACACAGGGCGAGTACTGCTGAGGTGAACTCAGTTTAATAGGTTGCTACTTACAGGCTTAGGCTGATTTACAGGTGTTTGCCCTGAAATATGACCACCCATGTCATCACTGCTAATCCTCTCCCATCTCTGAAATCCTCCCACTTCGACAGATAGTTATTTTTGGAGGAGAAAACCACATACATACCAAAAAGCAACAGTCCTCTCTAAATCTCCTCCCACAGAAAGGGCAGCCTGACTATCGCACACCCAACAAGTTGTCTAGTACAGCACAACACCAAACCCTCGGTTGCCTCTGTCACAGCGGGTGTCAGCCACCTGCATGTGACAGTAATAACAGGGATGTCACAGGGAGGGCACACACAGACCTTGCATCCTCCTCCCTTGCAGCCTGGTAGAAAACCTCCTGTTGGCAATGCAAAGCCTAGGAAGCACAGCTCCCGCTGCATCCAGGGGAGCAGTATTTTCCATCCTTCTCTGTTGAAGACTTCTCTTTTGCTTGCTCTCTCAGGCTTGTGACCCCTTTTTTGCAACTGAGTTTCCATCCAGCTTGAAACCCAGTTTTGGATACTGACACATTGCTGGAGACCCAGCCTGACAGATCTGATGGCCAGAGCACTGCAATGCTCTGTACCTGGCGAATCAAGTTTCTATTCCCTGCACATACTGCTCCAGCACTGTGGTAATGATTTGCAGACGGACATGAGAACAAGGTTCACAGTCCGGGTATACTAAACAAAAAATTTATCTTGGGATTGAAAGTAAATTTACAAAAGTAGATAACCTTTTCTTTCCTTAAGTAATGTATCCTATAGGTACTGGCTGCATTGCATTCATCTGCCCCTCTCAGCTTACAGACTGCTAAGTACAGCTTCTAGAAATCCACCACTAGCAGCAAAATACAGCTTCTAGGAGCTCAAGGCCATGCCAAGTCTCACATACTGAGCATAAGACCTGGTATGCTGGCTGCTATGACTTGCTCCATACCCACAGAACCTGCATTTTAGCTATTCTGAAGCATAGCAACCCCCTCTGTCGTTTTGGGAGTTTCTTGTGGCAGATATGTTGGTTTGGCAGGTCATGGTGAGCTTCATAGCTTTGCAGGTACCTGGACACACTGTGAGAGAGGTGCCTTACCCACAAACCACAACCAGGAGAACTGCTGCTGAAAGGAACAGCCTGGTGTTGGGGGCCCTTTCCCATTACGTGGCCTGACACATCTACCTAATGGGAGATACACAAACCTGTCACAGAGCCCAAACGATGGCTCTGGGCATCAGGATCTCAGTCAACGCAGTGTATTCCATAACTTTAGAGAATCAGATGCATAGGTGCAGGTCTCCCATCTTTTAACCGTGAAATAAGTCCAGAAAGCTCCTATAATTTTTCACAGACTTTCGAAGCAAAAACTAAACATGAAGCCAAATTACACAATTAGAGACAGAGAAAAAAATGGATGAAAGTCCATAGGGATTGTGAGTTTCGTATCCAAAATGGCAGAGAAAATTCACCTCTCTACTGCTGTAAATAAGTCACATTGGAGCTCACAACACTGCAGGAACAATCCCGTCCAGGAAACCCCACTTCTTTTCAGTGTAACAGAACCAATACCTCCAGTAAAAGCTGACAGTGACTCTTAAGTGCTGATGGTGCAGGGATCCCATTCCCTGCAGCAGAGAAAAAGGGACTCCTCACATGCTTCAGGTTTCATCTCCACCTCTCCTATTCTTGGCCTTAAAAGAACAACAATATTTTGAGGTATTTGAGTGCCTGCCAATACACTGCAGACTGCCCTTCAGTTTCTGTGGATGCTACCACTCTCTAAAAGCCTTCCCCGGAGAGAGAGCTGCACGTGTGTATTTCTACCCTGTTCAGTTTTGCCAATGGCTTCCTCTTTCCATCCCCTTCTGGCTTTTTCTGATACATCCTGCTTCTGTTGTTCCTCTGCTATGTGAGCAGTTCTCTAGCTATTCTTGCTTCTTTTTGCTCTAGCTCTGCACAGCAGTTACTTGTTAGTTACTCAGAATCCCAATAATTTAGGTCATAAAGCCTGGTGGATCTGATGTGGTTTGTTTCACATAAAAAGAGTGAAATTGAAAACCACCTTATTCTTCTCAACTGAAATGCTGCATCCCTATTAATTCAGGTGTATAAATAACACTCTCTAATGCTGCATCAAGGGCTCTGCTGTGTGATTAAACCTGCCTCCCTGACCTGTAATTAGAAACTTTGCCTCTGAAAGGCAGTTTGCAGAAAGAAAAAGAGAAAAAGAGAGAGAAGGAACCAGCTCTCAGACCCAACAATTTTGTTCATAATAAATTATTCAGAGTTTTTGAAAGTTGAGCTGGATTTCCATCTGCTAGCATTAAAGACCCAAAGGGAAGAAGAACTGAAGGATTCTCACAGCAGAATACAACAGTACAGAGCACAAGGCTGGAAACAAGAAGCCAGCTGAGAAGTTCACTGTGTCCTCTGCCTGTCTCTGACCTGTTCAGCTGCTGCCTTTGCACGCCTGGACTTCCAACAGGTCTGAGAGCAACACAGAGCAACCCTCCACCAGAGTCCCACTGAGCTACGGCGTCATGTGTTTGGGATATAACCTTAGAAGAAAACCCCCAAATTCCATGAATGCTTTACAAATGTCAGCAGAATCAGACAATGAACATGCAAAATAGTGATGGTCATGGGTACAGAAACAATATAGAGACCAGGCTGCGTGGTCCCACACAAGTAATATATAACCTTTTCAAGACAAGTCATTTAAAGATGAATGCATTAATGATTAAACTGATCTTTTGCTCCAGGGGCAGTTAGACAGTACAGACCATTGTACTATAATGATGGTAGTCACTGCTAGTCACAACCCCAAGGGTACACCTGACATTGTAATGTGAACTTCTCACTTTGGAGTGCGGAGATAGTAAATATCTTTTTCTCCCAGACTCATAGTAAGAAAAGCTACTATTCCTTCAGCCAAATGTAGATTCATTTTAACCAAAAAAAAACCAAACAAACAAACCAAAAACCAAACCACATTCCAGCTTCTACAATGGATGTCCGTAATCTTCCGTCTTTCCATAAACTGGGAATAGAACAAGCTTTAGAGCACCGGATAACATAAGAACTGGCCCCAGGATGAGAGGTCTCTGGCCTTGAGTATTTGGCAGCTGTTTCCAGAGTTCTGCTTGATTTCAGATCAGAGAGATTTTGCAATGAATTCCTCCTCTGGTTACACCTATAATCTTTGTGTTGAGGGTGTGACTGACATCATAGTTTCAGTCTTTTATGTTTTCAGTCTCAAGTTTGCAAGGCCTCACGCTGGGGGAATCAAGAGTCTGATAATTTTCTGCGTAATTGTCTTCTTTTAGGAACTTCACAAGTTTGATCCAGGGTTTCAGGGAAGCCTTATGAATCGAGACATCGGGTTTAAGGGGACTTACGTGAGGGAGGAGAAACCTAACATTTACATCTCAAGGACTCTTTGGTCAAAATACCGGACCTCACTGAATTCTCCAGTATTTTATCTCTTCTATTGTGGTTTTTGACATGCACAATTTTAACACAAACAACAGGTTAAATCTACCAAAATATTGAATTGTCACTGGTGGAAATGTCTTCATTCCAGGCTGCCTAAGTTTGTAAATGTATGAGGTGCAGAGCCATTGGAGATCACAACCCTGGTACGAGGGTGTGGACCTACGAAACAAGAGGGCCCTTCAAATTTAATAACAACAACTTTAAGTAATCTTTTGTGTTTGCAGTGTGGTAGAGTCCAAGTTTATCACAGAGCTGCCAGAACATAAATCTGATACAAACTACTTCGGATTAGATAGCGCAGGAGAAAGAGCTTTACTGAGGTATTGTGACAAGTTTTATGAACTTCTTAAAGAAACAGAACTTGGAAACAGTAGCAGTGTTGTTAAGTTATGGCCTTGTGGGCTTCAACAGTCAGCACTAAGAAGGGAAAAAGAAAAAAGCTAACAAATTAGGAAAATAGAGCAGTACTTAAAACTTTACAGGACACATTTGTTTTTCAATCAGAACTTTAAGTCAGTTGTACTTAAAGCTGAGTCCTGTGAATCCAGCATGCTCTACCTTCCTCAAATGCAACTACAGGCTCTCCTCCCCCCATTTTCACAAATCCTCACAGTGAGTCCAGTATCACTTCACTCCTCTTTCCTCTGAGGTCTCTCTCATCTTTTAACATTGATATGCAAGTCCATAAGCAAAAAGAGATAAAAGGAACTAGGAATTTGCCATACATCAACTTCCAGAGACTACCTGCCTCTGCATGGTACTCTCACACACCGGGACTGCCCAGTAGCCCCTGAGATGCATCACCAGCACGGAGAAGAGGAGCCAGCCAGGCAATTTCAGCTGCTCTGCAGGGACCAAGTTCACAGTGAGCTGCTTGTGTGTCTTTGCTCAGAGCTCTGTCCAGCCCTGGGTTCCACTCTAGGTTGCCCGAGTTACTAACCAGTTTCTCTGGTTTTCAGCAAGTCGTCCATCGGCCAGAACCAGCCCACATGGTTTGAAACAATCTTTCCCATTTGCTGCCTTGGCCTCCTTCGCTCAGCAGCTCTGTCAGCATGGCTGCTCCGTGCAAGATGGCTGGCCTGCCCTCTATTTCTCATTTCTTGAGGGCAGTTCACTATCTACAGTTGTTCCTTTGAAGATTTTGCTCTCTCTCATATAGGGATTTACTCCATAAGCCGCGCTCCCCCCCCTGCACAAATGCCTCATATGCCACCTTTCCAAACCTCTCAGCTCCCCCTCCAATGCCTGGGGCATGTGCATGCCCCTGAGCAGGCTGTGTATGGGTTGCTGTGATCCCAAGATTTTCCCCTTCAGGAATCCCTCATTCTCTCCTACAATAGCATTTTAATGCCCCATCTAGCTCCTTTCCCTGAGTAAACGGGTCCTCTAAATCTCACTATCAGGGTTTCTGTGCACACCTACACTACTGCTGTAGTGGGGTACCCTCAACTCCCTCATATCAGGGTCGCTGTGTGCCCCCCATCCTTTTTACTTCTAACTTCAGATCTTCATTCTCCTCCAGTTCTGTAGAGGTTTCATACAAGCCCTGTATTTATCTGGTGACAGATCTTTCAGTGTGCTCACATGATAACTTTTCTAGAGTGATAGACAGAGATGAGATAAAGGTATTGGTATGTGAGTGCTATTACCCAGTTGCTTCATCTAAAAATGCAGCAGTATCTAAATTACTGCTGCTCCTCTATTTATCTCTTTTTGATTTCCTAGTATTTTCACAAATCCGTGATGTTCTCTCTCCCAGTAATAATAGGAAGTCTCTGACATTTTTGCAATTGATCCGATGGAGCATTTAGAAGTTGTCCTGTTCCAAGAAGTCAGAGAGAAATGATGTCCAGATGAGCATGCAGCCTCAAAAGTTTAGCCTTAAACATTATGAAAATCAAAGGGAACCTTTTGTCATTTCAACCTTGAATTGAATGAACCACATTGGGATAACTGTCAGTTGGTCCTGGGAAAAAAAGGGTTTATGTGAGGTTTCCTTGGTGACACCCCAAGTGACTTCCAAATCTCAGAATAAAAGGAAAGGTGGATCCAATGGTTTGCATTATTCACAACCTCCAGACTGAAATATAGTACTACACTGAAAAATGACTTGAAAAAAAAAGCAGGAATTGTTCTGCATCTATTAAACTCCAGTGACTCTGAAGAACACTTTCCCTGTTCCTCAGTACAAATACTTTTCTAGCTTTCAGAATGCAGAGAGAGTTCTGAAAATCGAGGTGGGTTTCTGTGCATCCGCTGAGTCAGAAGGTGCCATTTCTACACAGCAGCTTTGCAAATATGATTAAAGCCTGAAGCACAATGCTGTGCTCCATGGGACATATCTGACCCACACACTGCCTTTTCAACTCTCTGCTTTTTCTAAATCATGTACATTATGAGTGAATAGGAAGAAAACATGTAAACAAGAACAGAAAAGGTTGTTGTGAGTTCATTAATTCTGATCACTTAATAAGCTGTAAATTGAAGTGCATGAATTCCATTCTCTTGAACACCAGGATAAATTTGAAGAATCTCTATTGACTTAATTTACACTGATATGCATTAGAATAGTTTCTGGCACATTCAGAATCAAAATAATTATTACAGTAACAATCAAGACCTCAATGCACCTAGTTCCCATTCAGATAACTAAATGAGGGCCAGACTTAGAAAAGTAAAGAATTCATCAGTTAAAAAAAACACTTTTTTTTTTTTTTAATTTTTTTTAAAGGCAGTGCAGGGGCACAGCCACGGAGCCCACGCAATTTAGGGCTGCAGGACTGGCCTTCAGAAGCTGGGTGATACTTTGCACCTAATGAGAACGCAGTGCTGTGCAGAAGTGTGACTACTGTCCTCCATACCTGCTTCTCACAGAAGATGATGAACTGTATACAAGGAGGCAGAACTATTTGAATACCTTTGTCAGGCCAATATTCAGAGTGATACGGATATATTTTGGAGCTCTTTGCTTACAGGTCCCCTTGGAGGTCATGAGGAATCTGGGAGGATATCTTTCTATGTAAAGACAAGGATTACTTTGGAATTCTTTACTCTGTTGTTAGGATGCTGTCCATAAAATCTTACACTAGCTTTCTTGGAAGAGAAAATGCTTGGCCCCTTCCAAGGACCAAAAAGAATCCCCAACATGAACACCTTACGTTTCTGAAACAATGACAAAGAAAGGCATCATGGTGGTAGAAGGAACCCGAGAACTCTCAAAAAAAAATTAAAATAAATGACTGGAGTTGCTCGTTGCCATACCACGAAGTTGCCTCTGTCTTCTGCTGCTGGTGGTTCGTCTGCAAAGTCCCAAGAAAGTAGATCTAAAGTGATGCCCTTGAAACATGCAGCTATGACTGTCTGAAAATGATCCAGCGAAATGTCTAGAGAGCTCCTCCTGCCGGCTGTTTTCTTGGCGGTCCGAGCTCTTGCCAATAGATCCGATTTCGGTTTGTCTTTTCAGGAAGTTGGAAACGAGGGGAGGCAAAGCTAATGTCACATCTTTCTTATTTGTCGTAGCGATAAATCAGCATGATGCCACGATGTCTCTCGTATTGGTGCCCATTTACTCTCTGGCTTCTCAGACCGACGGAGATGCTGTGTCTACAAGGTCAATGCCAGGAGCTGTGCAGTGCAGCGGCTGCAGAGAGGCTTGAGCAGCACAAGGAGTGAAGGCAAGCCTGGGCTGACAGCGAGGCCGGCAGGGACAGGACCTCAGCGTAAAGGGGCACAGTGCCACAGCGACCAAGCAAGGAGAGTGGAGCAGGTCCGGTGACAGTAACCACGTTTAGCCAGGAGCCCAGTGACCATCAGACAAGCCCATAGGGATGAGCCAGGTCTGAGGCCAAGCCAGGCAGTCAAGTCAGGGTCAGGATCAGCAAAGTCCACAGCCAAGCACAGACACCCCTAGAGCCTACCCCAGACGAGGACTGAGGACAAGGGCAGCTCTGTGCAGCAGCTCCCAAGGGAAGCGGGGAGGCCTCAGCAGACTTCTCTCAGCAATTTGGCACACAGCTCTTTTCACAGCACTCTGATCCCAGGTTACACTGCACAGTATCAGGGCAGACCTTGAAGACAGGCAGCCAAACCTGTCGGACAGGGGGAAGAGCTTCCAGAGTCAGCTGGTGCACCCAGAGCCCTGTCAACACACTGCCCAGCACAGCGAAGAACATCAAAATTATTTGAAGTGCTGACAAAGGAACCTGGGTACAAACATGCCACAGGGATTGGCAGTGTGAAAGACTGACAATCTCAGCTTCAGCTCTTTCAGGGTCTAGTCAGAAATAACCTTTGCAGGGCACTGCACACGTGCTTTTGTTTTGCCAGTCTGTTGGGAAACGCTTCTTTCTAAGCCAGAGTAAATTTAAAACTGCCACTGGAATAGAATGACAAAGCCCCTCCAAGTTTTTCACCTATAAAACAGAAAAAAAAAAAAAACAAGTGTAAACTAATCCTGGCTTCCCATAAAAAATCCATCCACACCACATACTCCTCTGTAATGTTTCCACAGCTCAGTTCTTTGATAAGGCTATGTCCCAAAAGAAGAAAGCAAACAAGACATACTGGCTCCCCATTTCCTGCCTCCTCACTGTGACATTTGCCATAACCCTGCATTGGCCAGACCTTGCAGGTGAGCCAGTCCAAACTCCCAACCCTGCCTGCATGAGCAGGTAAGACATCCTGAGGCCACAAAGCTCAAGTGGTAGGTGAGAACTAGCTTCAAAAAAGGAGCTTTGTCAAATCAACAGGGGGAAGACTTAACCCTTTGGAAAAGGGTGAGAATGATTATCTTACTGAGTTACAACTGGAAAAATCAAAGACAGGCACAGAGGGGAAGTGAAACAATGGGAGGTGAGCATCCCAATAGTGTTCCTAGCTGGACTGACACTGATACACTGCTTAGATAAAGCTAGTCTGCCCTGCCAAGGCTGCGTGGCTACAGCAGAGAGCAATGGTCTCCTGGAAAAAGATAATCTTTTATCAATATTGATAAATAAAAAATCTCCAGATTATGCAAGCTATTTTGGAAAAAAGTCACGTTTACGAGAGGGACCTGTTGCCAAGATGGCCAGAGATATATTTTGTCTCCTTCTGTATAGAGTACTGAATGTATACAGGACTGTTACTAGAAGTGGTTCCTCTGCCAAGCAATTGTATTCCCGTACTTTGTATTTCCAGTGTGAAAACGCTAATGAAACATTTTAAACGAAAGCCGTTTCCTTGGAGCTGCCTCTGACCTTCTTTTCCTCCTCTCTCAGCCGAATCTCCCTGCCAGGATGAATTCAGACCTAATGTCTGCTCCTCCCACCAGGCTTTTGGATATCTGACAATATCCTAGTCACTGGGAGCTGTGCCTGCTGGTGTCCATTGTCTTGTGTCCAGTTTGGGAGAGGGCTTTTAAGGAAAAGCCCAGAATGAAATTTATGAAGAGTCCAACGATTTACAGGAATGGCCAACCATGTAGCTAGTTTCTGCAAGCATCTATCAGCAACTTGTGAGTCCTTGGCAATCAATTCACAAGGCTCCAGCATAGGAATGGTTCAAGGCTCAAGAAGAGGCTTTTGAAAGTATAAAAACCAATTATTTTTAAATGAGGGACCGATCTCAAAATACTACAACCCTGTGCATCAGCTGGAGCTGTGGTAGGATACTGGGGAAAGTGCCATGCAGAGACGGTTACGTTCCCCAGTAGAGTCCTGACAGGCACAAAAGGGACACACACTGCCCAGAGAGGAGCTGCTGGCTGTGCCCTGTGGAATGCATCCATTCCACTGGTTTGGTGATGGGGACGGCACGGACGTGCAGTCTGATCATAGCCACTGCTGAGTACAGCCAAGCAACTACATCGCTCCACTGAGGTCCCGGTGCAGTGGCAGGAGATAATGTAGGGTCCAGGAAAGGTGCTGCTTGTAACGGAGATGCTGAGTAGGGTGCATTGCCCAGGTAAAACAGGAGTGGGTCTGTGGGACAAGGGATACAGACCCTCAGCCAGGGGCAGCAAAGGGCGGCTGCCACAAAGGCCCTGGATAATCCAAGCATGATGCTCACGATATGGTCGGATACTAGCGGAAGGAAAGCAAGTTACATGCCTTGTTTACAGTCATAATCTGTGAGGACACGATACACGCATACCCCATAGTGTCATCTGTGTTTCACTTTGTATGATGTCATCTATACTGCCTGCCCTATATAGTTTAGGAACGGGAACAAATACACACCTTGGCAGAAAGTAAAACTGCATTCTCTGTTAACATCTCCTGTAATCATACTGCAAACAGGATGCAAAAACCTTTGCAGATAGCTGTCTAATTCCCACATTAAATCACTATGTTACCTGACAAATGCTTTCATTTAAAGACCAAGTACCTGCTAGGAATTCACAACTAGGCTCGAGCCTTTTGTCTACTAACTCTTAACTTTTCTTCTTGTGCCCCCTGTCCCCCCTTCCATCAGTGTTCTGCAATTTGCCAGCCTCCTTTATGTCTCAGTTATGTCTGCACAATGCGAGGCAGGCAGACCCATGTGCCCACAAACAGAAAATCTCCTCCAGGCTCACAATAACTCAGCAGGCTTCTGTGATTTTCAGAGACTGCATTACTGTGTGCCCATGTCTGCTGTCAAATTACTGCCTGGACACAGGCTCCATGGCTAACCTCAGCCTTACCCCAAACAAGAAACTGTCCCCAAGCCCTCAGAAACATTCATCTTCTCTTGCAGCTCTTACACAAAGTGGTGTAAACCTGGCTGATGTTTCTAGGAAATAAAGGACATGCTTACCCCTCTGAAGACATGTTATGATTTTATGTCCTCTTTCTGCAACCTACTGAGAGCGGCCATGCTTCATATCATGCATTTAAAACACATCAAAACAGATTTGAAGGGTGGACAGTCTTCCTGAGGTTTCTAAAGGAAAATGGAGATAAAAGCCATAAAAAACAATCCTTCACATATAGCAGAGGTTGAAAAATAAAACCTAAACCTAAGTTAATTAGGTTGCTCTTTAGTGCAAGTTCTGGCAGTCCCAGGACTGTTCTAACTTCTAGCTGCTTGTCACAGCTATAACACCACAGCAGTGAGGAAAAACAAACCCTCAGCACAGTTACTCCAACCTTAGCTGCCTTCCCCTTAAAACTCCCACCCTGCCCCACCCTTTTCACAGTCTGAGGCTGTGAAAAGACAGTAATAAGAAGGTGTTCCTAGAGCTCTTAGAAGGAAAACAGTTATTTCCATGTCCTGCCTTATCTTAAATACCTGTACACAGGAAAGATGGCATGCACAGATCACACACAAACCTGTAATTAAGGCAAGATTTTCTCAAGCCATAGATGTTATTGACTGTAATTGCTGTTGTCTGTTTCGACCTTCTCCTCGAGGTGTCTCCACCTCCCATTACAATGTCACAGCAAAAGAAGTTCCCTGGTGGTCTGCAAAGAAGCAAAAGCGCAAATGGCAAGACAGAACTGACACTGTTTATACAACAGAAAATTAATTCTAAATCAACAATTCAGAGAAAGTAACATCATTGTGCAAAAAGTAGACAAAAAGATTTCATTGATGGATGGTGCTACTAACAGCAACATTTTGCATATATAAAGCACTCTGTACCCCAAATCCTCAAAATGTTTTAGAAAAACGAATACACTACTATTCTTCAGTGTTTTAAAGAAAAAAGTGAAGCGTGAGGCATAAGGCATGCAGAGGGCTTTGTCAAAGTAACTGACAATTTACCACCAGAATGAAGAATAGAATCCAGGCTTTTTCATCCCTGTTACTCAGTTATGTGCATTATTTTAAAGCAGCCCTTGGATTTACTCATTTTAGTGTAGGTTGGGTAAAAAAGAACACTAAAGCAGGAAGAAACATGTGTTTTACATCTTAAAACAAGGTTTTCCTTGTGGAAGGGCAATCAGGATACCCTGCAGCCTTAGGTTTTCTATGCAGCCATAAAGCCTTCATCCTCTTGACTGTGCCGGTAGCCAGGATAACCCCCAACCCATATTCTATGCCCAGTGCATGCTGCAGGAGGCAACGATAACAAAGGCCTAACAGAACTCCATCAGGGAAGTCCTTTTGGGCCCCATTTCCATCAGCTTATAAAAGGAACAGCCTGGACCCACATGCTGGGCTCTGCTAAGGCTGCTCCAGGCTGCAGCTCTTCATTTGCAAAAGAAATGACCCAGTCATTTCTCTCTGACCTCTGCAGACACTTCAGACTGCTGACCTCATCTGCCGATGGCCCCCACCGCTACTGCAAGCCTCCTCAAACAGGTGCTCCCGGACTAAAACCTGTCTTCCCAGACAAGCTGAACTAACACAGCTTCAAGATCCTGTATCAGGGTTCCCGGTGGGCTGTTTGTGCACAGGTTCAGAATTTTCAGCCCTCAAAGCACTTATTACCTATCGAGAAATGGGGAGGCCATATGAAAAGGGTGTACAGATGAGAGGATGTAAATTTAACTGAGTCAACTGAAATTAAAAAAAAAATAAATACTTGCTTGTGTGTGCTTGTGCACTTGACAACACAAATCTCTTCCCTGCAACTACTGACAGCTGCACTTCGTGTTACTATGTGGTTGTACAAGCAGGCCCTGCAGTTCCTGTAGAGAGCACAGTGGCTTGTGACTGGGGTGTTCCCGTCTCTGCAGCAGATTTCCAGACTCAGTTTTGTGTCGATGGATGAAAGGTGACAATGCTACTTCAGCAGGAGAATCCCCGTGCTTGCACCACATTCCGGGAGAAGGACACATCTCTTCAGACACACTCATCACCCACATTTCCCTTGGCATTCGCAGCCTTATTACCAGGAGTATCACAATCCATATTGACTTTTGTTCTTAACAGCCCCATTCTAGAGAGATTACGCCGTTTCACAGCGAAGGTCACAAAGGCATTTGGTGGCTGAACTGGGAATTCAGTGCTGGTTTTAAGTCCAAGTTCAGAGCCCTGCTTACTGGACTAATCTCTAGACAATAACATTTTTCTACTTGGCAGAGAGGTGGGAGCTTTCAGGTCTAGAAGAATACTGAGGTCCTCAGATGGAGTCACAGATATATGCAGCACAGACTAACATAATTTTTCAATAAAAGTTGCATAAAAATAAAGCAAACTAGGTCAGTTCTTCCACTGGTCTCCAAAGGACACCCAATTATCAAAATGAACATAACCATCTTTAATAAGTAAGCCGGTTTGGAAGCTGAACTGTTTGTTCCAAGTACCACATAGACACCAGCTCTTGCTACTGGCAGAGGAGGCCTGTGAATCAGAGCCCGAAGTCTGATGCAAGAGAAACTTGGGCACCTCAAGCTGCTTTCCCCAGCAGAGAACAACCCTATTAGTTTGAGAAAGTCCCCTGCCTGCTTTCTCTCTGAGTAATTAAGAGTGAAATCCTCCTCTCAGTGACCCCAATGCTCTCAGCCTAGGCTGATTTACACATGAAAGGAACCCTCTGAGGGGCTTTCTCCCTTTCACATTCACAACCAGGCAGGACCTATAAATAAAACCTTTCTGAAAACAGAAGCTTTCAAAAAGGTCTGTGTATGTGCGCAAATGTGTATGAGAGAAAGGGAATGGATGTGTGCACTCGAGAATGCGTGTGTGTTTGCATGCATATGTGAAGAGTGGGTGAGAAGAATGTGCATTCATACACCAGCCCGCATGCAAACAAGTGTACTCAGGAAAGCAGCTACATGGATTGTGCACAGGTAGTGGGAGCACTTACAGGAGCCAGAGGGCATGTCCAGGCCAGTTTCCAGCCAGCATGGTTTCAGGGGACATTCACCCAAGTCAGCTGAGTCACTCTAGAGTTACACATGAAAAAAACGAGAGCAGATTTAGACCCAATTGTGCATATGAGAGTATGCTTGTGATGCACTTTCCCTCTACAAAGCAGTAAAGTACTTGCAGAACAAAACACTAGTGTTTTACGTTGCTTTGGATATAACGTAGGAGGTAATAGAGTAGGTCTCATGGCACATGATCCCACGGCTTTGACAGAAGGTGAGATGTTTTTAAAACGCTGCATCTTCTCAGCTGCCCAGGAGAGAGAACAGCATTGCATTTTCCAGAGCTGCCACTGTCTGAGAGTAATTTTTTATTTTATTGGATCACAAAACACCTCAATGTTTGAAAAATAAATAATGGGACTGATGCCATGAAAATTAAGGTCAGAAAATCAAAAAGACTATGACTGCCTTTACAGTAGCTTATAAACACAGAAATACCTAGATGCGAATCTGTACTCTCCCTCCTCTGCTGTCCTGTTCAGCCATGTGTCTATGCAGTCAGGGCATTTCCCCTTCCATGAGGCCCAAGAAGGACCCTACACAGCTTCCAGGAAACTGGCAGTTAGTGTGACCCTGCCCTAATAGAAAACAGGTGACAGAGCTCTGAGCCAAGCCAGGGCAGACTGCAGGGTTTCATAAAGCAGGTACTGCTGTGCGAGTCTTGCCCCTGTAAGAGGAGGCTTTTTAAGACCTGGCTACAACGTGATAATTTGAGAACTGCAAACTATTTTACTCCACTACTCCTGACCAGCTGAATCAGTTGGTTACTGAAACTGCAGCCGTGCTCTGTGCCAGTGCCAGCAGACGGGCTGTACGTGCGCTAGCACTGCTGGAGCTGCACCGCTGCTCGGTGGGAGGCTCCAGGGTGAGGCAGGAGGGGTGCTGCACCCTGCACCGTTTTGACTTCATCACTGCTAGTTGCAGCTCTTGGATCTCACCCCTACCCAATTCTTATGCAAACGTTTAGAAGGAGCAGCAGAGAAAGACACAAAGCAGGAGACAGAAGGAGCGCAAAGCCTCACAGAAGTGCACAAAGCACAAAACGGCTCTTCTGCCAGTTCAAAAAAACCTCTTCCCAGCTCCTTGCACTAGGCAGGAGTGTGCGAGCAGGGATGCAGAGCTCCCCTCCTACTGAGCTCGCAGCTAAAGCCCTCCCTCAGTTCCCAGGGTCTTCAAATGAAGATTTGCATAGTACTTCCAGATCATTCCCGAGAGAAGGGACAATGGCTTTCTCAACGCCCTCTTCCCCCCTCCCTCCCTCACTTACAAAGCTGATAAAGCCCTGGTGAAAAGGGGAACAAAGGATTTACAGATGGCAGAATATTGATTTCTGCAGTTCCAGGACTACAGGGAAAAGATGAAGAACCCCCCAGAAACTCTGTGAAGTTTGAGACACAGGCGCTGTCTCTGCAGCACGGACTCCACGTTTGTGAAGACAGTATCTGGCGGAGGAAACATTAGTATTCGAGAGGGATGAGCAGGCCCCTGGAAACTTGAAAATGCACAGCGATGAGATTACAGTCTGAAATCCCAGTGAGCACATTTGTTGTTCCCAAACCTCCTAAACGGAGAGGCGCCTCCAGTGAAAGCAGTTTGCCACCAGGCGGGCCAGTCCGGCATTGCTCCGAGAGCCTTCGGCCCCGGCTGACGGTATCCAAGGCTTTTATAAATCGCGTCTCATCGGTGATTCATGCTGTTATCCGTGCCCTCTTCTCTCCACTAGCCACCACTGCAGTGAGGAGAAATGAGAGAGGCGAAAGATGAGTCTTTGGAAAGCAGCCTTTGATTCTGAATTACAGTGGAACCTCCTTATCTCAAAACTCAGTAACTTTTAGGGCCATTACCCAACAGCTAAAGCTGCCTGCCTCCACAAGCATTGCTGTGCTCAGTACATATAAACCCAAGCATTCTTTTGTGCTACAAACAGTATTTTTCAGCTTAGCGAGTCAGCTCCACCCCCCCAAACACCAGCTGCAATCCTTCAAATTTTGCTGAACTGAACCAGCAATAGGATCCAGTGTTCAATCAGGTGCTGCACATCACTGTTCCACACCCAACACGAGACAGTCACTGGGCAGCCAAGTCGCATTACAAGAGTTCTGGCCTGACCTCCACCTGTCCTACCACCACACTGAAAACAGCTTTCTCAAAGTGACTGGCTACCGGCACTTCTTTAATCCTTTTCCTTTTTCAGAGCTAATTTTGCAGCATTTCTGCACTCAGAAAGCTCCCAGGATTCTGGCTTTTTTGGCAAAATGTACGTGTTGAAACTTCCTCAAAATATTGGATTCAGGACCAAATTTTTAAAGGTGATAAGCTAGTTCCTACATCAAGCTATAGGCCCTCAAACAGGTCAGTTTTGGAAAAACTCACTTTAAGCCCCTTCTGCAAGGCAGTAGCACACAGCAGTGAGTGCAAGAGGGGGTTCCCACGCCACAGGTCAATAACCCAGACAGAGCTACTGAGCCAGTGGCAGAGTTGACTGTTCCCTCACTGATATTTTCCCCATACCTTTGTAAAAACACAGGCTATCAGGATGAGTGCAACCACCACAGTGATAATAACCATTACATATTGCACTATTGAACATATTTTACAACTATATCAAAACATTCTCCACTATTTCTAAAAATACTCTTCTAACAGCTGTCTGTCTTATCTCAAGGAGCAGTTTTTCACATGGAATCTTTTGTGTCTTCCCAGTCACTCCGAATTTACACCACATTTAAAGAGGTGAATCAGACCCATTAGGCTCTTGACACACCTAATATGGAGATTAATCACAGCTGTTGGGCTGATAAAGCCTAAGAAAGTTCCATTTTCAATCAACATAACTCAGACTGTAATGAAACTGCTACCATACTCAGGTTCAGGACAGACCTGAATCCCATTTTCAGTTCCTCTCCGTGAGCCCCCTGGAACTCCATGGGTGGAAGAAGTGCTCAGAAGGAATTTCTTTTAACCTGGGGCAGCTATACCAAGAGTCACCACTACTATGTGCTGCTCTCTGCAAGCATTTTCTTCTCTGAAGAGCATTTTCAAGTCTGTCAGAAGAGTGGAGGTGTCAGGGAGAACTGGGAAGCAGCACACCTTGGCTGCTTTCACCTCCTGCTGAACGCTTGCACCTTGTCTTTTGAGGCCACTGTAGCAGCACAGCTCACATGCTTTTCATTTCAGAGAATACCGCTTTACGCTTCTTTCCTCATCTTAGCCAGAAGTTTGCTTCTTGTTCTGCTAATGCTTTTTTGTTTTCTCTCCTCTGTAAACATTAGTGTTTGTTGCTTACTTACAGTTTTTTGCTACAAACAAGAATAGTTTTATGTAGCTCCTGCTATAAAAACAACATTATGCTTCAGGATACAAACTTAATCTTGATTTCATCACTTAAACGTTATACAAAATAATTCTTCTATTCCAAAGAAGTCACATGTGAATTCTTTTTAAAAAGTCAGATATTGCACATCTCATAAGCCTGAATCCACTGGAAGCAGGTGGAGAAAGGCAAAATCTACCTCCAATGTGAACAAGAACTTCATGACATAACGTTCCCAACCTCATTCAGCAAAGCAGATGTGCGTGCACACGGTGGGCTGCAGTGGTTCCAGGTCTGTACTGTATGTATAAAACGCCTCATGTCGATGAGGACAGAAGAACACTTCTGTACGTACACACAAGGCCACCAGGGAATAACCTCTCCTTTCAGTATGGAAGCAAGACCATTCTTAAAATGATTTATTAAATGAAATAATATGAAAGTAAATTACTGGAAGAGGTAATTGTGATTTAAAAAAAATAAAGAGAACAACAAAGAAACCAAAGCACTTATTACCAATTTACACAGCAAAGATACAGTAAACAAACAACTGAGCAGTATATTTATGCCAAGGTATGTTTCACAACAGCTTTCCAAGATCCCGGCCATCTCGCCATTCCTGTATGCAACGCAGTAACTTTGGACATGAGTCCTGCTTTAAGTGAAAAAGTGAAAAGAAATCGCAGCAACAAACACAGGTCCCTGCCATCTAACAACCATGCTGTAACAGCAACGCAGCCATGCCACCAGCTTCGGTCTTGTCAACAGAAAAGTGATCAGTTCCATGGGATGGACCAAGGTGAAATGTGAGCCTGTACCACCCCTGGCCAGAGCTGCACTGTGCAATAACATAATCCCAAACCAGGATGGAGCTCTTGTATTTTCCTCCAGCTCCTCTTCATCTTTCACAGATGTCTGCATCACATGACAGACAAACCTCCTCCTCCCAGGAACCAACAGACCTTCTTAGGAGGTAAAAGCAATTCCTTCATCATCATTCGCTCACGGACCAGCCTCTGCCTCTTCCTGAAAGCCCTGTTCCTCTGCTTTCCCACTCTCCGTTTCAGTCTCCACATGCACTACAGGAGCCCTCTCACTTTACTGCAGGGTTTTAAGTGTTTGAAAATGTACTCTCCGTCTACATGGCTTCTACCAAAGGCCAAGCAGCCAACCATCAGGCTCCAATAAAGAATTAGAATAAAATAGGATCTAGATATTTGGCAAATAAATGATGATTTTTTTTTTCCTGGAGTTCTTGTGTTCATTCAAGTGATGTTATTATTTCAGCAGAATAGTCCCAGAATCCACATAATTAAACACATTAGTGGTTACAAAACTGTGCTTCATTAATGTACTTTTTACTGTCATGATTGAACATGTTTTTCTATCCCAGTGATGAGACTGGTCCCTAATGTGAAAAAGCCACAGTATCAGATGTAACAGCCCTTCTCCGCTGTTGCAGAGAAGAAACTAAAATACGGCTGTGAAATCACCTCACTGCCATGGAATTCTAGAGGATGAGGCCTGTCTCCTAGGCCACCTACACTGAACATAGCCTCTGAAACTCGCTCATGGACATCCACACTGGAGATGTCCCTGTCCAACTTTCTCTGTACGCAACGCCATAGACCAGTATAGTTCCACCTGCTCTAGAGCTGTGTAGTCACAGGTTCCCACCCAGTACCATGCTTCAACACGCAGCTGAAGCCAGCCCAAGTCACTGCCAGCCACCACAGCCACCCCACTGCAGGCTCCCTTCCCTGTGCCCAGCCTGACGGCCCCTGTGCCCCTCTGCAGTCCCCTCCAGGGCAGTGGGGCTCCTTCACTCCTGCTCCCCTCCTGTCTGCCCCGGCTCTAGAGCAGCCCCGCTCAACGAGCCCTTCGGTCCCCTCACGCCTGGGACGCGCTGAACATTCCCGCCCACCCTGCCTGCGCCCACAGCCCCGGGGCTGCTCACAGGTCACCCTCCCCAGGCCTCAAGCCGCCATACCCCACCCCCGCCCCTCAGCACCAAAATGGCGCCGATTCCCCTCCCTTTAACGACACTCTCGGTTCCTCCCTCCCCCGCCCCTCAGGGAGGACGCATGCGCAACGAGGTGGCCTCAGCCCGCTGCCGCTCAAGGTCAGGCTGGCGGTGAGAGCGGAGTGCGCATGCTTGGGCTAGGCGGGCGGCGGCGCGCGGAGCGGCCGTGTCCCCTGCCGGCCGCCATCGGTTCCGGTTCCGGTGGGCGCCGCGGACGCTGAGGGGATGGCGGCGCTCGGAAGGGTCTCCCGGCTGCTGCTCGGCGCCGCCGCCCCGCGCTCCCTGCCGGGGCGGAGCATATCGGCCGCGGCCCACGAAGGCGGCGGAGGTAACGGGGCTCTTGGGGGCGGGGGCGTAGCCGGGGCTCGCGGCCGGCGTACCGCTGCCCTTGACAGCCGCTGCCCTTTGCGGGGCTGCGCCGCGGAAGCGGGACGTTCAGCAGGCCCCGGTGAGGGGCGGCAGCCTCCTCGGGAGAGCTGTGGCTGGAACCGTGAGCCCGGGATCCCCGCAAGAGAGGGGAGCTCTCGCCTCCCTGCTAAAACCGGCGACCCGCGCTCTGGGGAGGGGCACGGCGCGTAATCCTCGTTAGGGTACGCGTTGCGGTTAACGTGCTCTCAGGTCCCTAACGCCAACGGAAACGGTGATTATCGTTCTAATCCATGTCACGCTTCCTACTAGCCCGCCTGTGGAAGCTCTTGACCTTCGTTGTGGCTCTGCCCGGCGTTGGCGTTTGCATGCTGAACAGCTACTTGAAGGCACAGCACGAGCACGAGCGACCCGAGTTTGTCCCTTACGCTCACCTCCGGATCAGGACCAAGGTACGTTCACCTGCTCTGTTTAAAGGCCTGCTTTCCCCCCGTGATTTCAGAGCTTCACCTGAGATTACTACAACGTCTCTTGCTTTCTTGCCTGCTATGTGAGGCGCTGCGCACGTAGCCGTGATCTTCACTCGTGGCTTTGTCTCTGAGGCAGCAAAAGTTTCTCACAGCTCAGGTGAAGTACCCGTGGTATTCACGGGCCTTCCCACCCCCAAGGAATCCTGCTCATGCCTTGCTGAAAAACGTTTCAGTCCTAGAGCTGCTGTACTTAACCTTAAACTAGTACAGATCTAAAACCTCACAGAGGAGATCTCAAATTCTCAAAACTGGGGTCCCATAGTATAGCACAGTTGATGTTTAAGCAAGAGCGAAGATCTGGAGATGGTGGCTCCCAGTTATGGGAGACTGTTTTCCAACTCTTGCTTCCTACAGCTTGGGAACAGTTGCCAACTTACTAAATTCATCAGCCCCTTGTTTGAGTCCATATTGCTGTTGGTTTCCTAAGCTGTGCAGATTGTTCAGTTAGCTGCCACTGCCTTGTTTTCTTTCTTCTTTCAACAGCGTTTCCCCTGGGGTGATGGGAACAAAACTCTATTCCACAACCCCCATGTTAACGCTCTCCCAACTGGTTATGAAGATGAAAACTAAGATCCTGACCACAGCCAGAACTTTGGCTCTTCCCCTTGGACCAGAATGTTATGTGGGAACCATCATTTAGGGAACCATCATTTAAGAAACTCTACATTCCTTCTGTGATGAAGCTGAATGGCTGAAGTGGCCTCTGTCTGTACTTGTGTTGAGGTCCTTTAAATAAACAACTCTGAACTTGAATTTAGGATCTTGACTTTTTGTTAATCTGAATCCTTAGAAGTTCTTTAGTTCAGTGTTTGCGTAAAACATAGAGGCTTCCCACAGGATACAGTGCAGGAGCAAAGGGGTTTGACTGCCTGAATGTTAATACCCACTCCTGTATCTGGTCACGCTAACAACAGGAACGCACTCAGCAGACATTACTCAATTTCATATTCTTCATGTCTGGTTTAACTGGTCACTGTAAACCCACAGCTCACAGCCAGATGAACAGGTATCAGGCTAATACTGTAGATTAAAATTCAGTACATACTGAGGCACGTTCTCCATAATCAGCTGTTGCAATATTTATTAACAGTCATGAAGGCAATTTTCTTGTAGCCCCTTCTGGGCAAGGGAGTGGCGGCACAGAGGTTTAGTTAAGCTGTGTGTGCCTTCACAATGTTAATCTTCAGTTCTCAAATTTTCTCATATATCGGCACGTACCTTGCTCACAACTCATTTCATAAAGCTGCAGTCTGGTTGTACAAGGTCTCATACAGGTGTGACAAATGTCAACGTAACTTTTGCTCCATTGCACGTATCTGTATAACATATACTGTGTTACTCAGAACCTTGTTAACCTAGAAGAGCTTAATCATCTTCCCTAGTTAACAGCCAACTCTAAAGTCCTGAGTCTGTTCCAGTACAATATTAATTTTGAAGGTTTCCCTCTCTGCAAGTCAACCAGTTTCTTAGTCCTTCTGCAAGTTCTGTGGTTTTTGCATGGTATGAAAGAGCACGCTTGGTCTTAGCCATCATTAATACTGTTTTTCCCAAAAGGAAGAATGAGCCGATGACTTGGCATCTTGCTGCTGGAAGGTACGATGGATGGCAAGTGAGAATCTCAAAGTGGGCACTGCAGGACACCCTTCCCCGTGTTTCAATGCAATTTATTTCATCCACTTACTTGTAAAATGACTGCTATGACAAGCTTTTCTGTGTTAAAAGCACAGAACAAGGCACTGATGGGCACAGTTGTTTCAAAGCTAACAACGAAAATGACACATGAAGATCATAGAAAAGCAAACTGGCTGTACATGTTATTTCTTGGGGAAGAAAAAAGCTGCATACGTGACAGTCCCCAAAATGCTATTTATGGTGCTTGTATAAAGACCTTTCCCTTAGCTTACTATTTTTCTTTACACCTGAGTGACCCAGTGGTTTAAGTGCCAACAGCTTGTTTCTGAAGTGCTACATTTAATTCCCCTACTGACATTGCCCGAGCTGCCTCATGCACCGGAGAACAGGAACGTGGCTAATCCAGGCTACCTGCCTGCGCTCCCGCTGACGTGTTCAGGACGTTGCTGAAGACGTGGGGAACGGTGGCCCCAGTCTGCTGCAGTTCCTCAGCCTCTGCACAAGTCCCACTGCTCTCCATGTCTGGGCTCATTACTGAGGGGCTGTGCTGCAGACAAGCCAGCTATTATGGTTGAGAACTGCACCTTTTAATTTTTTTTTTTTTTTAAAAAGTAAAACCTCTGAATGATCCTTCAGGCAGTGCTTAAAAGCAAAGAGAAGCTCACTTTTTTCCTCACTGTAATTCTATGAAATTAGGAAGTTGACTTCTTTTTTTGTCCCCAGGCTTTAGTGTTTTTTACTCTTTCACCTGTGTTGGTGCAATGAGAGGGAACACCTTTTCCCCATCCCTGTATGAGGATCAACTGAAAGCTCCTGCCCTGGCACAGTGCTCCCATGGCCACTGGACGGGATGGATCCTGATCCTCTGCTTTTCTTCCAAACACCCTTCTTCCAGTTGCTGCAAGCGTTTCTGCAGTTTACAAGCCAGCACAAATAACTCCCGTTTGCTTCCCCGGGTGTAAAGGACACACAGTCAGGCGCAGCTTCGTGAGCAGCTGAGATCCCCAAGGGGCAGCCGGGGCTCTGAACAGCATCAGCTGTCAAGCTTCAACCCAACATGTCCATCATTCAACACACACTTTAACTACCAGAAGCAAAGGTCTAACCGTGCTCGTGGCCAGCCTGGTGCTTTGCAGTAGGGTGGAAAGGATGGCCAGGGCCGCGCTGCAGTTTTACTGCAGGAACATGTAACGCTAAAGGAGAGAGAATTCAAGTTCAGGATTGTTTCAGTACCTCAAAAGGCTGAAGAAGTAGCCTTTGCATTAAAAGCATCTTCTTCAGCTTCTGTTGCAGGCCACCTCTGTCCCTCCTAGAGGTCACAATCAGATTCTACCAGACAGTTATCTACTTGAACAAAATATAACTTGGTTATATTTATTTTAGCTAAGTTATTGCAGGTCCAATAGAGTGCTTTTATACCGTCTCTGTTGCTGACACATAACAACGCTTCAGCCCCGGAGCATTCAGTATCACATAAAGCAAACTTCTTCCACCAAAATTCAGCAGCATAGAGATGAGCCAGAGTAAATCAACCTCCTTCATATTCTTTCTAAACACTTCAAGTGTTATATAAATAAGCAAGAGAAATCAGTCACAAAGCAACTACTATCTCAGCCCACTCTAATAAGCATTCTCCCATTATAGAGTACATTCAAGAGGAAGTTAGTTCAAATGGCTTTTCACGCTGTTAGATGCTGAACCACCACCAAAATTCACTGAAAAGGAGGCAGGAGTTACCACATGATCCCGTCTTTTTTTTTTTTTTTTTGTGGCCGTTTGTTTTTACAAGCAGAGAAGATTCCTTGCTTCCTAGAAAGCAGCTTAACAAAGGTCTTATCCAGGTGTCATCCAGTCGTATGCCTGGTGATGTTGTGTAGTCCAAAGGCTCATGTTAGTGACTCCATCTGCACAGCTGAGGTCAAGAGGAGTTTTCAGTTTTTCCTTTGCTTGGGCCCATGAACTCCAGCCCTTCAATGGGTATGTCCTTTTCCTTGATAGCTTTCTGAAAAGGAGAAAAACAAAAACTTAAACTTGACACATCTTTACAGCACTCTTGACACATCTTTATAGTGCTAAGTGATGAAATCTTTGGTACAAAACATGATCTAGAAAAAGTAGTCTTAAGGCTGGTATGGATAAAGCTTCAACGTTAGAGATGCTCAAGTGCGCACTGAGGGCTCATGCTGAACTACAGTCTGGGTCCTGTCACATAAGCATGCTACGGCCTCTAAACCGGCAGGCTTAAGATGTTACACTAACGAGAAAAATACAGTAAGAGACACCTGTAAAATATTGTACGTCATGACCGACAGAAAGAGGAGGCAAAGAGGAAATCCGAAGCAGCGCGGTGGGGTGCGCAGCGGGGCGGAGGCTTCTCCTGGGGCTACCAGGAGAGCGGCGAGAGGAACAAGTCCGGTGGAAGAACACTTGGGGCAGAGAGCGAATACGCTACGAGCGGCGTGAGGGCACTCGTGTGCCGAAGCAGCGGCCGCGGGCCGGGCAGCCCGAGCGGGCCGGGCAGCCTGAGCTGAGCGGCCGGGCCGGGCCGGGCCGGGCCGGACGCACCTGCACGCAGAGCTGGTAGCGCTTGAAGAGCTGCCCGCAGGGGTCCCCGGCGCTCTCGCCCTTGAGGAACTTCTCGGCGAACCAGCGGTTGAAGCACTGGTCGTACTCGCGCTTCAGCTCGGTGCAAGCCTCGCCCACGCTGTTCATCGCGGCGGCGGCCGAACGCCCGCCCGCGCCCTCTCACCGCGCCGGGCAGCCCGCGCCGCCGCTCTGACGGGCTTCCGGCGCGCCGGGGTGACGTACCGTACCGGGGCGCCGCCGTGAGCGCGCGATGCAAGCGCTGCGCCTTGACCGCTGGCTCCGCCCGGCGGCCGGCGCGGCCCGGGGGGCCGGGGGGGGGCGGCTGCCGCCGCGGGTCCCTCCTGCTCGGGCCGTGCTGGCGGCGGCCGCCGTGACCCCCGCGCCGGTCCCCCCGCGCCCGGCGTGGCAGCCCGGCGAGCAGCGGCAGCTCCCGCAGGTAGGGCGGCGGGAGGGAGGAGTGCGGCCCCGGGACGCCGCTGCGGGCCGTTCCCCCGCTGCCCCGGGCTGAGCCGCCGGACCAGCGCCAGCGCTGGGCAGGAGTTTAGGAGGAGAAAACAGGAGTTCGGTTAATTTTCCGGCAAAGTACAAGGAATCATCCCGGCAGATGCAAACTCGGGGTTTTGCCATATAACAAGATTTTAGTTTAAAAAAAAAAAAAAAAAAAGTAGCGCTATATTAAACTTGCTCACCTTTGCCTTTTTGGTCCGTATGTGTCTCTTTGTACAGCAAAAAGTGACGGTGGAAGTGCTGGATCGCTTGGAACACCTGGCCTTGGTTGATTTCCGTGATTCGGAGGGCGTGGAGCGGCTGCAGAGAGCAGTCCAGTTTGCTGAGCAGCTTCATGAAGTGAACACCGATGGCGTAGAACCGATGGATTCAGTCCTGGAGGACAGGTAACGAATCACAGCAGCCTCCTTTTAACGGTGAACGCATCGAACTGCTTGCTTTTGTAACTTTTTTTTTTCTTTTGTAATCACTCTGGCCATACATTCGGCCCCTTTGCCTGTAGAAAAGTCATATCGTGGTCGTGTGTGGCAGGAAGGTGTCGCTGGCGCCTGTGACCTTTACATGTAAGCAGAGCAAAGATGAACTCCAGTTCCTTTGTGTATCTCAGTTGTCACGAATGATCTGCACACGCTGCTCCCCAGATACCCGTCAGCGGCATTAGTTCCTTCAAAATGTTCTGATACCTGGCTTACTGCTTACTTAAGGACAAAACCAGGTTTAGAGATAAGCCACACTTCCTACTTCGTATTCATAAACAGCTTAAAGACAGAGTAGTAATCTTTGTTCTTCAGGTGTCTGTATCTCAGAGCAGACGATGTTACAGAAGGCAATTGCACGAAAGAGCTGCTGAAAAATGCCAGAGAGAAAGTGGAGGAATATTTTGTAGCCCCACCAGGTATTGTCTCGCTTATAAAAACCTTTTAATCTTGCTTGAATTAACCTGAGGAATATGACCCACCATGGCTGCAGTTACTTTCAGAAATACTAACTAGTAATAAGTACTAAAATCAATAGCTGTAGCCATCTGTATAAACCAGTCTGCAATCTATTTGTCCAAAAGCAGTACAGAGCTAATCTCACTCTGAAGTTACAGCACGTGTTGAGTGATTTACAGGAGGTCAGACGGGACTTACTGTCCTTACTTGCTCAGGAAATTTTAGCTGCCTGTACATACTAGGAATAAACTGGAGAAACATTTTTGTGCTAAGTTGTACTACCCAGAAGGTAACTGACAGCTGGTCTCACACAACTTTGTTTTCTACCAGGTAACATCCCTTTACCAAAGCTGGAAGAACGAGAAACTTTTCTGCGGGGCTGTTAGCAAAAGCCTAGGACTTAAACACCATTTGGGTATTTTATTTGGGAAAAGAAGGAGCACTTCTTTTGCGGGACGAGTTACGGAAGAAGGAAGGTGTGAAAAGTTTAGTAGTGCTCCTGAAATACTCCATGTTTCTGAAGCTGGAAGGCAGCGTGACCCCGTCACAAGTAACGAAGTCTGGTAGGGAGGAGTCGTCTGTAACATTGCTGAGTGGCTCTGTGACATACAGACAGAACTCAGATTTTCATTATGGGAGAAAAGGCACTTTGAGAAGATGATTCACGCAAATGTTTTCCTTCTACTGAATATTTCCATTTTATCTCTGTGCTCCGTGTCTGTATGGGTTACCTTCCATTTCCCGCTTTGTGTTTTTATTGTCACAAATCGTATAGAATTTGAGAAAGTACTTTTTAAGCACAGAAGCAGCTGCTCTAAAATAAAAAACCTCTGCCATAAGTATTTCTGTCCACCAGATGTATCTGTAGTGGCACTGGCAGTATTTTCTGGATTAAACCATTTTTCCATTTCAAACAAAGCATTGCAGTTGTGCTATTTAAAACATCTTGTGTGGCTAAGGTGCTTGTAAATAAATCATGTAGTTGCTTGTGAACTTGACTCTTTTGTTCTGTTGGCACAGTGGACTCAATATGCACTGGCACCTTTATTTTTTGTTGGAACAGGTTTTATAAATACAAGTACCTGGTTCTCTTCAGTGTTGCAGGCAGACGTTGCTAGCAGGAAGCTAGCAGCAGCTTCATTAGACGGAGCAGTGTGATTAGCAGGTGCTGCTCCCGATACAGCTTCACCTTTAATCTGTTTGCAGCTCTGCTCTAGAAACTCAGGCAAGCTTCACCTCAGCATCACCATTTTACTAGTTGTAATTTGGTTCTAAGGATGCTGAACTTCCACTTTAGGTCTCAGAGTTGTAGAAACCACTACCCGGACTGTTATGATAATATCCTAAAAGTAAAATATCTTTGAGCACACAGCTCTAGATACTTGCTGCTCAGTTTTGGGTTTGGCTTCGAACCTTACCATCTTGAGGGGGGAAAAATAGACTGAATTATTTCAGGGATATTTCTGTATGGTGCTGAAAAGTAACAGAGTTAAGTGTCAGGCTCAGCCTGTTACCCTCAAGTAACAGCCATGACCACTACCTCAGATTCTGTAAGGAAATCGCTGGGGCAAGCACCTTGGCTGTCAGCTCCTAAATGGGATGTTTGTCACAGAAAGCTCAGCCACACTAAAGAAGCTGGTTGCAAAGAAGTAGCGCAGCTCCAAGAACAAAATGAGTCCCCCTGACTGTGCCTTACTGGCTCAGAGGCCAGGAGACCATCAGAGGAAGAGGTGCTGTGCTGGGCAAATGGGGAAGACGGCTCTAGCAAACAACATAACGTTGTGACTGCCTCACCCTGGCAGAGAATGCGGAGACTTCATCACAGAAACGCCAGCGGTCAGAGGCAAGATAAGCCAAGGCTCACTGAGAGAGACTAGAGGCCTGCTGAAAGAGGAATACTGCAGCCAAGTAGAACCACGCAGTCCAGACCATTCACTTTCAGGCCATAAAGAGCGCAGTAAAAAGCTGAAACCCAAACTTTTCTTCCTGAGTGGTCCCCTCTCCACAGATTTAAGAATCCATAATTATTTATTCCAGTTGTAACTCCATGCACTAGAAGAGATCATGACATGCTGAGCCGCAGCAGAATTTTCTTTAGAAGTGCTAGAAAAGACCCCTGATGTTACTGTAATAGGAGCTACTATTCACCAGTTCCAAGTCTGGTCTTACAGCTCTTAGGAGCCTGACAGGAGAAGGAAAGCAGGCTCCTCCATGACTGTGCAGGCACATACTTTCCCTGAGGGCAGAAACTCGCCTCATGAGATCATAACTTGATGTCATTCAGCTCACACAGTGCATGTTCCGCATTTTTTTGCGGAGAAAAGCCATTGCTCCCGTTCCATCTTCTATACATCTGTGTAATAAACACCACCAGCTTGGTGCATGTGTCCCTTCAGGTCTTGCCAGCTGTCTGGCAGAGAAGTCCTGAGCACAGCCATAATAACTGTTTCTCCTATGAACTGCATCTTCCACATCTCTGCAAACAACAGGTAATACAAACTGGAGATTAATGGTAGATATGCATCATTTCTTAACATCTCAAAAGTCCACCAAGCATGTTAGAAGTGCCGTGATTTGAAAAACACTGAAAAAATACTAAGGAGTTTGAACAGTACTGCTACTAGGTTCAGCCATTAGTGTCTTGCTCTTAATACCATGTGTACAAACTGCTTTGACAAGCTCCCTCTCAAGCCATTCATTATGTGCCATGTATTTAATGGAAAACCTAGGCTAAGTGAAAAGGACTACAGCTGTCTTTGCTGGTGTAAGAAATCACAGCTACTGGGTAGGATCTACTTTCACTCACTACCCTCAAAGGTTACACGTTTGCTAAGCTTTGAACTAGGTTTTTTTGGAACGGATTTTTTTTTCCTATTTCTCTGGCAGGAAGTGAGAGCAAACACTTGTCCCACTCTTATTTGTGCAGTTACTTCATTATTTGTTTAAGCTTCCATAATATTCATGCATACATATACATATATGCATATAACCTGTAATTATTTTGATACTTGAATTCTTTCAATGGTGTTGAATTAGAGTCTCTATTTAACCCCACTGATCCAATGCTCTGCAAAGCTGTGACACTGTATTAGTGCTTTAGTCTCAGGCTTTTCAAGATTCAGACCCTGCAAATGCTGAAGTTTTACAAATACACAAGCTCAGCCTAGAAGTTATTTCTGATGCATATATAAAATCACAGCAAGAAAAGGCCTCGAGTCACAACACACAACAAGCATGTTAGCAGAGAATTCCCCGTTCAAGAAATCCCCACTTGTTCTCTCCATTTTGGCCTCCCCCTTTGACGATCAGAGAGAATGGGCACAATGTTATTTACATAGAAAAAGGAAGATGAATTTGAGACCAAACTGCATAGCTGCAGGAGCTTCCAACCCAACACATCATCAAGTATTTAAAAGCAACAACCAAACCAACAATTTGGACAAAGACGATCCGACATTCCCAATGCAGCACAGGCTAAGCTTAAAATTGCCTGTTCACTGCTGCTCCCTTACCCACATGCTCTAGTAGGAGAACAGACTGCCTGATGCCTGTTCCTTGCAGCCCAAGCTGCATTTAAAGTGTAAAACACACATTTCCTTAATGAAGGGGTTTGTTACAACTTCACCACTAATAAGGGAATTACAGCCCTGACTCAGACACCTGCAACCACCAAAACAGAACCCCTAGCGAAGGCCAGATGAGCTGCCTACGGGGCAGAATATGTTAGTGCCTCAGCCTGCCCTCGGCGTGTCTAATGTGGTGGGTGCTGCGCCCCACGGGATGGTGCAAAGCCCCGCTGGGCCCCGGCTGCACCCTGAGGTGGGGACGAAATGCCCTTCATGGTGCCGGTTCACCTGCTTTCACCGCAGGGCCTTGACACACCAGTGGGTCTGGATCTGGTCAGATCTTTACAGTATTCTGCCACAATGCAATTTATAAACCCTGGGAAGTGAATAAATGTAGTTAAGGACTTGTGTAATAAAATCACTACCTGTAAATTCCTCGTAACTGCAGTGACGCAAACATAATGCGTATTTGTGAAGTAACTCATCTTTTCTCAGTGGTTAATAGATATGGCAAAAAGAAAGAAAAAAAAAAGGAGGCCAGATTCTGAGATTATGTAAATGTTCTGGTTTCCCTGGAGACTTACACCTGCTAAGGTTTTTCCACTACACTGTAGATCTGTAACATATAAAAGTGGATTAGAAGCCCTAGCATACAGACTCCAGGTTGACAAAGAAAAGTTCAAGGTGGAGGTTTCTTCAGTTTTATGGAAAAAAAGAAAATTGAAGTCATTTTATTGCTAATAACGGTTATTTTATGTTTTGATAGTAACTAGGAGCTCTCAATTACCTACAGTGGTAGGGTATGTAACACAGAGCAAAAAAAGGCCTCAGCTGAAAAGTGCTTACAATCTAACCTCCACCTGCAAGAGGAATCTCATTATATGCATTTTCCATTACCCAATTTTCTTCGGCACCTCCTCTACTCCAGCTGTCATCTCCTATGTGTATTTGTTCTGCCTTCCCCTGCAGCTCTGTCCTGAGGGAAACTATACTTTTATATTCTTGATTAACAAGTAAGGCTCTAATGTTTAAAGCCGTGTATCTCAGGCTTTAATGTTTCTTGTTAACGACATGTATCTCACCCACACTGACATTTCCTGCAGTCGTCATCACATCTGTTCCTTCAGCTAAGCGTTTCTTAATAAATGTATAGAAATTTGCCTGCAGCTACCAAACACAACCACCTCCTCAGAGATTCATGGATGTTTCTGAAGTTCATTGTAAGCACCAGGAAAATTGTTAAATGGTTCAGTTCTGTCAGCACAAAACTGTCTATTACTCAAAGAACCATTGCTAGTTCTGCAGATACTAAACACAGTTCTGTAAATTAATTGCTTACTGTGCACCCGAGGCTATTCAAAGCTTCTTCAAGTTGCTAGCACACAAGGTCTCCTCTTATGCCCTTTCATCTGCTGCATTAAAACAGATAAATTCCCTTAATTTCTTAACTTTCAGAGTTGTCCCTAACACACACGCCTGACGGCAAGACAGAAAGCAAAGCTATGACTTACATCTCTTCTGACTGGAATGCTAAAATCTGGGAGCTAAAGTCAGAAATCATTTCTGAGATACGCTAGACTGACAACAGTATTACATTATCCAGTTTTAATATTTTGGGGACAGTACATTCTTCTGAGGTTGCCTGAGAGCTTGCAAAAGCAAAAGGTTTCTTGCAGTTGTGCTGCTTTTGCTATGAACGACATTGAGCAGGCAACTATAATGTACTAATATGAAAAATAGTTGCATTTCAAGTGAGGTGAATGGTTGCTCTTCTTTTTATTTCTACAAGGAAATGGCAGTCCCACCAACCAGTATTTGAAAACCTCATTTAAGTCATCCTGTGCTGTTTGCTATAGACATGGTTCAGAGTCTTGTTATTAACAGACCACCAGCTATGGAAGACTGAACAGCAATTTTCTACCTGCTGATGAGTACAAGCAGAAAGTGGCCCAGGGAAAGGGAAACTAACAAAACAGAGCACGGGGGCTCTCCCAAAACATCTTGCTTCATTTAAAACAAACAAAAAAAAGAAACTAACAAAATAAATTAAAAAAAACCCAAAACCAAGAGTTGCAGAAAGAATGAGGTCTGCAAAAGATGCTTTAAATGAGACTTAAGAAGCCTGATGGTTTCAGTTCACCGAATGAAGAGAGTTTAGAGCTGACTTGATCATGCTCAGCAAACACGGATAAAAGATTTCTGTCGGAGGTCACTTAGTCTGAAAGTCTTAAACTCGGTGTCTCTGTGCTCTGGGTAGGGGTCAGTGATCAAACGGCCTTTGGGCCCCACGTGCCAACCATACAAAGGTGTTTTACAGAAACCGGTGGACGCCCTAGGACGCACCGAAGCCTTTCACCCAGGACCACCGGGCGGTGCCGAAGCCGAGCGGCGCGGAGCCAGGAACGGAGGCTTCCCGCGCTCGGCTGACACCACACGAAGGTCCCCGGCAGCACCCGCTCTGTCGGACGTGCTCCCGGTACCTCGCCCGCACCCTGCGGCGGGCCCGGGGCCACGACCGAGGCCTCGCTCCGCCGACTCGGGGCTCGCCCAGCGGCGCCCGTCGCTGTGGCAACGGACGCAGGCGCGAGGCATGCCGGTCTGAAAGAAAACGCAAGAGTAAAACCCTACGAGAGCGCCGGGCCGTGGCCAATGAGCGCTCGGGGGGGCGGCAACGGTGACCAATGGCTGGCGGCCGGTGCGGAGGGGGCGGGGCTGGGGGCGCTCGGAGGCGGGCGCGGCGCGCACGGTGCAGACCGCAGCGCCGCTCCGCTTCGCCCAGGGCCGGTCCTGCAGCGCCCGCCGAACGGTGAGGGGAGCGGCGGGGGTGCGGGGCGCTGAGTGGGGGTGGCTTCCGAGAGAGACCGCGACTAGGGCCGGCCCGGGCACCGGCCGCCGTGCTTCATCCATGCCAGTGCCCGGGCGCCTCGCGTCCCCCGGTGCGGGGCGTCCCTGGCGGCTGCCCCGTGCCGAGGCCCTTTCCGCACCCCTGGGAGTTGCAGGCGGGAGCCTTCCCCGTAGCGGCGCGGGGCTGCGAGCCCTTGTCGGGGGGTGCTGGCCTCCCTGGGCGTCCTTCGGCAGGGAAGGGCGGTCGGGACCGGGCGCGGGAGCGGCGGCGCCCTCTCCCGGGGCTCCCGGGCCGCTGCGGAGCTGGAGCGGGGCTGGGGAGGGTCGGGGGATTTGAAAGCACCGCGGCGGGGCTGGTGTCGCTGCGGGCCGGAGCGCCTGGAGAGCGAGCGCTTACCGGGGCCGGGCTTTCGAGGCAGCGCTGCTGTGGGTGCGAGTAGAGGCTGTGCCGGCGCCTCGGACCCCCGGCAGAAATGCTGCACCCGCGGCGGTGGGCGCAGCGCGGGCCCTGAAAGTCCTTGGGGCTCCGATACCTGTGTGAGTGCTTGGCGGGGGGTCCTGGTAGGCAGCTGCTCCTGCAACTTTGAATTCTCTTCCTCTTTGCTCAAGACACAATCATGAGTGACCGAAAGGCAGTGATCAAGAATGCGGACATGTCAGAAGAGATGCAGCAAGACTCTGTGGAGTGTGCTACTCAGGCCTTGGAGAAGTACAACATCGAGAAGGACATTGCTGCTCACATAAAGAAGGTAAATGTTTTCTTGTTGTGTCCTCACAAAATCTCTATGCACATGAAAAATCGAGCAGGGAGAATGCCGCTAGGCAAGTAGCTCTTGAGAAACAAGTTCTAGAGACGCTAGATAATCGAGTTAGACTTTCTCTGTAGGCTGGTGTCCTTATGTTCCTTTCCCCACCCTTTGCGTGGCCTTTTCCAGGTCCTTCTGCTTCTTTCTTGCAGTATCTTCTACTCAAGCCTTTTCTGCCACTGTCCCATTGTGCAGGTGAACAGAGAGTGGCAGCTGACTGTCACTGTGACCGATGAGCTGGGACAGAAGTGGAGCCTATCTGAGAAGCAGTGGTTTGCTGACCTTGTAATAAGTGGTTTTGGCTTTGGTTTGGGTTTTTTTTTGTTCCCTACCACATGTAAGAGAAATGGTTCATGGTAATGCAGAACAGATGGTTCGTAGCTTGCAGTTTGTCAGATTTTCTCTCTGACTCCCACTGGGAGCCTGATTAATCTGCAAGCAGTTAAAGGGTTTCTTTGAGCACAACACAAACTCTTACATACTCTCACAAAAAGTCTCTTCAGCTGATGGCTGTTGGATACTGCAGTACATAACCACTGATTGCGTGGTTTTACTTCACTCTTGTACAGAGGAGTTTATTTGAAAGTCAGAGCAGGCTCCTGACTACAGTGTGTAGGAAGAACATGGTCTCGTGACCTGGTATCAAGCATGTGGCACAGAATTTTCCATCAAGAGTCCTTTCAACATCCTTGTCGAAAACAGCTAATGTAGTCAAAATAATGGCTTAATCTGTAGGGATTCAGAACAAGCAGTGAAGTTTTTAAAAGTTACTTCCCCAAACATATGTTTTAGGCTTATTCCAGCTCAGCTCAGAAGCACTTTGGTGGGTGGTGGGTTTTTTTTGGTCTGACTAAGCAGCAGATGAGTTATAAAGTGACAGATGATCCTTGCACTTAAGAGCATATGCTGCTCAATTGCCTTCTTCCAAAAGTGATACTTGTTAACAAGTGACATATCATTGCAAAAAAAACCCCCAACCTTGTTAGACAATATTAGTACGATTCTCACAAAAATGCTGACTTTCTGGTTCTCTCTTCTGTAGGAATTTGACAAGAAATACAATCCCACTTGGCACTGCATCGTGGGAAGGAACTTCGGCAGCTACGTGACTCATGAGACCAAGCACTTCATCTACTTCTACCTCGGCCAAGTCGCTATTCTTCTTTTCAAGTCTGGTTAGAACCACGGACTGTTATGAAACTTGCACCTGGTTCCAGGACTGCACACTAACTCCAAACAGCCTCCTACCCTCAGCCTTCCTGAGGAAACAGACCTTGATCTTCAGGTCTTTTGTTGTTAATGGTCAGGGATTTTGCTGTAGCAGCTGGTATTTTCATTGTGGCTATAAAAAAGGCAAAAATGTCTTCCTTGTATTTATTTTCTTTCAGAAGACATTTTCTTTGCTAATAAAACTGTTGGAACAAGTCTAAGAGTTTTCTCTATCCTTCTGCCCTTAGTGCTTGAGTTACCCTCTTTATTCCACTGTGAATGAAGGATGCACATCCCCACTTCCATTTTGCCACCAAATCCACAGCATCTGAAGCTTGAGCTAATCTAAGAACATGTCATCAGTCAGTACCTGAGAACAGGTGATAGTTTCCCTGAGAGAAAAGAAACTGGTTTTCAGTTCTTGATAAGCATATTTTCAGGATGTACCACCTCCACTGCCAATCCTGGAGTTTAGATACACAGGGAACTGGTGAGTTAAAAGCAATGGTCTCTTCATCTCCCAATTTTCAGAAGAGAGAAATTTTCATACTAGTTTATTACACACCTATCACTTTAGAATGTAAGTTTACCTTTTCTAATTTTTTTTTACTCTATCCCTGTCTCCTGCTACAGAAGAATCTGTTCTTCAACGGTTTAAAGAACAGAAGGAAATGCACAGTAGTTTTACACAGAGATTATGCATCCAACCCTGACAAAGATTTCATATGGAGGTGAAAATATGTCTTCTCATCCCAGAATATAGTTATGTGGTCATTCTTCAGAAAAAAAATTCCTTTCTTAGAAAAGAAACCTTACAAAGGTTAAAATACTGAGTTAAGTGAAAAAAGTTGATGCAGAGCTATTTTATTTCACAGCCTTCCATTTACCTTTGAAAGGAGTAAAAGAATCACGGGAAGAATCCCTTAAAGTCCATATGATAAAGATAATGACAGCTTAATAAAAATGTAATAAATCCAAGTTACTTCTCACTGGTGTGATACCCTCCTTGAAGCTTAGTAAGAAAAAGGAGGCATTTATTCAAAGACTAGTCAGTCTATTTCTGTATCCACGCCACAGGTAACTGAAGTTGCTTCATTGGCTAGCATCGCTCAGTTTTGGCCATGCCCTTTACATTGCACTTGAAGGGAAATGCCACAGGAGTCACTTCATCTGCAGGTTTCTTGGAGGGAAGAAAGGTAGCTGATGTTCTTCTCAGATGACTGCTGAGCAAGCATCTGTTGCACAAGTTCTTAAAACTCCTCTTCAATCATGACAGTATTAAAATTCCATAGCTTTCATATTCCTCAGGAAAATTACACTATGTTTTGCTACATAGCAGACTCATAGTTTGAAACCTGAGTGAATGGCAACAATCCCCAAGTTTAAATTCTGATAATCCACTTTTAAAAAGCCTGCATCTTCTACCATTGCCTTCAACTCCTCCTGAAAAATAACAGTTCCATAATTATAACAATCTGAAGGCCTATAAACCAGCTTGCCTGTGAGATTATGCTGGGACAATGTTTTGTGTGTTAGTGAATTCAGAGAAATACTGTCTTACCTGACAGGGGAAACGTCGGATGCTCTCCACGAGATACTGGTAAGACTTCCAGTCACCAGCAATAACCTCACCCAGAACAGGGATAACCTGGAAACTGTATAGGTCGTAGAGCCTGCACAGACAGACAGCAAATGCAGGTTAATACAAACAAGTTTAAAACCAATGCTCTCCTACACAAGCTGATCTCTGTACCACTGTGCTACGGAGTCTGTATCTGATTTTTAAAGTGCACAACGAGGTGGCCTTAAAGTGCCTCCACCTCTTATTCTGTCTGAGTACAAATAAGAGAGCCTTGTGACATGGCATGAAGTGTCATCACGTTCCTACCTGGAAACAAGAGGGTTGCTGACATGACTAAATTCAAGGCAGAGAAATCTTCCTCCTGGTTTCAGCACACGATAGGCCTCCTGAAGCGCCTGAGACGAAGCAGATGCGATAAGTTTGTTTCTGTAGAACAGCACCTGCCTGTTATCATGCCATGTGATGGCAACACAGTGACGAACTGAGGGGAGTAAAGAGAATCCTGATTGGCAATCTCCAATATCGACTTGTGGAGACGTATCCCAAGGTAAGTACAAAAAACATCCCAAAACCCCAACAAAACCAAACCACAAACACTCTTGCTGTTACATAAATAGAATTATACCAGGCTTTGTATTGAAACTACAATGTCAGGTTTGCATTTTTTCTTCTTTTTCCCTACTCTTAGTTGATGAGTGTTTGCCAGCAGAGCTCTTGTAATTACAGACCAAACCCAAAAGGGAGAAGGTGACTCAGCTACAAGAAGCTGAAAACAAAGAAGGCATGATATTTTTTATTTTTTTTTAATCAAAAGAAAAGATTTTACTCAACCGTGAGGCACACCCAAAGGATCAAAGAAGAAATGATAGTGGGTTTTGGATGAGCAATGTGTGAGAACAGGGAGGACGGAGAGGGAAGAAGGAAATCTTTGCCTACTTAGAAAATTCCATCCTACATCCAAAATAAAACACCTAAGAACCACCAAGACAAAATTCTGTTTACAACTGTATGTTTTTTCACACGAGCACCCAGAAGATTTGTATTCAAGAACCTCTACATGTTGTACATCTGCTTGGCTTCAACTGTCATACTCCTAAGGGATAAAATATAAACAGTACACATCCATGACGGGAGCTCTGCGAAAGAATTGGAGGCTTAGATGTGTTTTGTATCTGGTCTCCAAGGAGCTATGCTACCAGACTGCTGTATCCACGAAGGCAAAGAGCCTGTGCTTCAGAAGGGTGCAGATGAAGCATCATGAAAAGCCATCCACATCAAGAGAAGTTCAAAGGCATACAGTTCAAGGTGGTATCAATCCAAACACTACACCTTCCACAGAAGGAGCATTGCCAAGGTTGTAACACGCTCCTCCAAAACACAGACAACTAGTCCAGCTAGACTAACCTATCTTCAGCCCCAAGACAGCTGGTCCTTCTCGAAGGACCGATATTGTTTACCATAAAGGGTACTACTTACCCTAATTAAAATCATGCTCATTCTTCATGGGAAACTCTACTACCAACCAGCGTGAAAACACTGAGCAGAAGCAGGCTGAACAAGTTAGTTGAACGGCAGCGGTGGCAGCAGCCAGCGGCTTCCCACTCTGCTCTGGGAGCTCTGCTGTCTCAGGCAGGCAATCAGAACGGGGCAGGAAGCGTTGGACCCACCGTGGGTGGGATACGGATCAGGCGCTTCACGAAGATTTGACACACGCAGACTGACTGCACTGTGCATGTGTCGATTCAGTAACATCATAGGTCAGGAGAAGGTGGGGAATGACTGTAGCATTCAGCCCTTTTTGCCTTAGGAAGAGATTGCGCGGCTTGCCAGGCTGGCAGAATCGGGCACATCTAGTATAAATCTAACTTTTTATGACAAAGGTGGGGCATTTAATTGCATTTTTCATTCAGACAAGTTGCACACTACATGCCACTTATTTTAAATGCTTCAGGAGCAGACAAAGATGTTCCTTTATTCAAAGGAATTCCTCCTTTGCTTCCTCCACTAGCATGCAAAAAATCTCAGGTGAATCATCAGACCACCCTATAGCAACTTACCAAATCGATACGAGTTACATTTCGGATTCCAAAGGCAATTGTGTAAACATCAAACTTATCATCATCAAAGGGCAACTCCTCAGCATTCCCAAGCACCCAGGACAAACCTGTAGTAAATGCCAAAGACTCGGTATTGAACAAACCTTATAAAACTCAGACTGCTCCAGAAAGACTAGAATTTACCTATCTAGAAGGAAATTGTTATTAATAAAGCGATATTTAAAACTAATATTTCAATTTTGCATTCTTGTTGGAGGAAAGACACCTTGGTCTATACTCACAAATCTTTCAAGGCCCTGTACTATACAGCCGTCTTAAGCAAAGTAGTTAACATTGCAGATCAGCCAAAACATTCTTCTGCATGTTGTGTTCACAGTGCCTTAGCCTGCCAAAACTATTCCACCCAAATCTTGCATCATAGTGGAACGCAACTGGCTTTCCAGAAACTGGCTGCCATTTGTAGCAAAGTTACAAAAAAAAAAGAAAACCAAAAAACCAACACTCTGCTCAAAGAATAACTATAAACAATGATTAATGTCTTGCCATGCAACAGTGGTCGAAACCCTTAAAAGGGTTTGCTAGAAAGCTTCACTCCCTCCATCAGCACTATCAGTATGAGATCCTGTTGCAGCCGTGTTGCTTCCTAAAACCCTGATGGATTAAGGCCACATCTATCTGTGGAGCGTGGATGTCCAGGTTATTTGTACCAAAAATAAGACTGCTCAATTTAGAGTGAGTAGTTCTTAAAGTCACTGGGCTTGATGACTCAAATGCAAACGAAAAAAGCCTAACAGGAGTTTTCTGCAACAGAAATCAGCAGTTTCAGAGCACTATGCTAGAAAGCAACAGAGAGGAGAGCAAAACACAGCAGGAAACAACAGTTGCTGCCAGGACACATTCAAATTTCATTTTTACAAAAGATATATATTTATAGTTGTAGAAAGTATTGTATGCAAAGCAGCATGTAACATTAAAGCAGCAACTATTAGTGTTTTATTTAAATATAGACAGTTTGAAAAGACACCTAAGAAGTGAGAATCAAGAAAAAGTTTTGAGCAAAAGGAAAACTGCCCCTCGGAATACACTGTGGTAAAATCACAGGCCAGAAGTTTTTAAGTGGATACATAAGAGGGGCTGTCAGTGTCCAACAAGAGGCACGTGCAGCACAGCCCACCACTCCCGCTAGCCAAAATGCACAATCGGCAATTGTGCAACACATGGTTCTTTTCGGCATGCACACCCCCACTGTTGGTGAATGTACAAAGAACGTAGTGAAAGAAAACTCTGCCCCTTACAATTTTAAGAAAAAAGAAAAAAAAAGATCTCAGACAATTAACAGATAAGCAAGCTCAGAAATGAGATTACCACAGCAGGGAGGAATTGCATGAAAAACAGAAGGTAGGACGTATTAAATGTTTATGTGCTGAACAAGGGAGTGAAAAAGAGTAAGAAGTCAGAATCGTGGCACAGTGGGGCATAAGGGAAGCCAGACAACAAGAAGCCAGTTGGGCTTCTACAGCTACAACGTACAGGGGAAGAAAATTAAGAAACATAAATACTACTTTTGAGAATTTGGTAAGTCACAAAAATACCTAAAAAGTACAGCCAATTAAACAAAACATTTCATTTATTACACAATAATGCTGCTGGGAGGCAGCATCAAGCTTTATTTCAGGTCTTAAGCTACTGTCATAAAGCTTTAAAATTTACAATATTGGTACAGTACAGGGGTTCCCAAACTATGCTGCATAAAAAGAGCTCTGGACAGGCTGGCAAGCTGCTCAGATAAGCATGATGCAAGCAATCTGCCAGAGCTAGAAGAACCAATGCTTTCACAATTAGTTCATTTTTTAACGAAAAGGGAGAGGCAGGCAATGGCGAGGGGTAACCCACCAGCAAGCAGCTGAGAGAACCTCTGCCAGCAGCTTATCTTTCAGCAGCTTTGTGCTACTGAGACGTTCTGTACATCCTTCAGCCTACGCAATTTGCGGGCAGGAATGAAATTCACTTGCACCTGCTTGGAGGATCGTTCTTGCAAGGCCCCATCTTCACACACCCCCCACCATGTAGCGCCAGGAGCTGGCCACAAGCAGCAAATGCTCACGGTTCCCTGTCTGCAGCTGGGATGGGAGTCCCAGTGGGAGGGTGGGAGCAGTGAAAGGACACATAGGAGACCTCGTAACACACACACACACACACACACACACACACAGAAGCTACCCAGGCCATTCCTAATGGTGGCATCCAGGTAAACAAAGTTTGGTAGCCTCCTGGTGTACTTTACATTGCCAAAATATTTGCCAAATGTCCATAAATGAAGGGAGGATAAACAGCTACCATACAAATGCTGAGCCACAAGCAGGACTTCTTTCTCTATGTCTTACTTCTTAAAATGAGGCCCTTCAATCAGGATTGGTGTTGTCCCCAACAAATTCTAGATATCGGTGAATTAATCCACTGACCTGCAAACTAACATTTAATATAATTCAGTTTCTCTAACTATTAGCAGCATATGCTCTAACTGTGGGAAGTTTCATAGGTTCACAATATACTTTAGTTCTCACAGTTTTTATTTGCTGCCTTGATTCTTAAAACACCTGTTATAAGATCTTCAGATCATTCCAGGGCTGAGCTCTTTTGCATTATCTGCTTTAGTAAAATCAGATTCATTTGCACAGATATAAACCGCAGGTTCAGATTATTTGACCAATTCTGAAGGATAGCTGGGTATCAGACCTTGTGGACACTTCCATACATGTATTCCTGGAAGTTCAAGTACTATTCAAGAGGATCGCTCTACATCTGAACAACATACTACATACACGCTCACTGAAAAAGTAACTCAGCGTAGGCAAATATGCAAGCCCAGCTATAGTGTACCCCAGGGCTATAACACCTATACTGGAATTTTGAAGTGGCAATTGCGTGATGGCTATCACGCGTCAAACTCTTGCTACCGGGCACGCAACTAAAATAGTACAATGTGTGACTTACCTTCAGAGTAGCCAAGATGCTCCGCCTTCTGCTTCCCAACTTTTAACATCTCTTTGTTAATGTCACAGACCACCACTTGGGAATCCCCTAGTGACTTAAATTTGTCTTCCTGGTAACTCTCTGCAATTTCCTGCCATGATAAATTCTGGTGGTGCTTAAGCTTCCGCTGGAGCTGGCGTTCTCGTACAGAGTGAACATAATTAATAAATCGAAAGGCGATGTCACCTGCATTGGTTTTAAAAGAAAGATACGGTCTGGAATGTTTTATGACTCAAGGAAACAGGAATACAAGGCTTTGAACAAATTGAGTTAATTTATATATATAAATATAAATAAAAACCACAGGGGGGGGGTGTGGGGAGAAAGAATATATATACACAAAAACGTTAAAAGCAAAGAGTCTATGACTTCCTACAAATAGAAACAGTTTTCCATAACATATCATGGCAGTATTATAATACTTTCCGTGCCTTGGAGCAAGGTATTTCAAAACACAAAGTTGTTAGCTCTCAACCCTGCTCTGTGTAGGTGCTTCACTAAAGACAGGGAATTGCAGAAAAAAAGAGCTAGGCAACTTCAGACTGCACAGACTCAAACAGCTCAAAACCACTGTGGCACTGGCATGTGGAACTCACCAAGATTATTTACCTGTTCCTCCAGCAACATCAAGAAGAAGCGTTCCTGGGGAAGGGTTCATTTTATGCACGAGGATATCCTTCCACACTCGATGAATCCCTAGAGTCATTGAATCATTCATTACGTCATACTTCGTGGCCACGCTTTCAAAGACCTGGTAAACTGCAAAGAAAGGACGTGCAAATGAGACGCAGTTTACTTAAAAATGCCTTGTGGAAGTAAAACGTGTCCTTTATTGCCTCATGGAGATCTGTCACTATGTGGAACCGAAAATTACCACCTGAAAACTCCTTCCAAAAATTACGATCGAACCCCACAGAGCCTGCTGCCTGACAAAGGTCGCTCTGGACAAATCCTGCCTCTTCCCGTAACCCTTCAGGAGCGGCGGGAAAGAATCGAGCTGGCGTAACAGTGACACTGTCCACCGAGCCCCCCGGTAGGGTGTCGAACCCCGGCCCAGCTCCAAGCACATCCCCAGCACACGTTCAGCCCCGCAGCCGATGGGCGCCGGCTCCCGGGAGCCCCCTCAGGTCCCAGCCCGCCCTCCCCGGCCCGCCGCCCGGCTCCCCGGCGGACCCCGCCGCCGCCCTCACTTTTCTCCCTCCTCTCCGCCTCCGTCACGGTCTGGAAGCCGAAGTGCGTCTCCGGCCCCGCGGCCAGGCCCCGCAGGGAGCCGCGGAGCGCCCGCAGAGCCCCGCCGCGGCGGGCCAGCAGCGCCCGGCACGGGCAGAGCCCCGCCGCCGCCATCTTGCAAGGGCACGACCTGAGCACCCGCGGCGGCGGCGGCACCGCCCGGGGCCCCGCGGCTCCGCCAACCGCGGTACCGGCGGAGGGCGCGGCCACGGCCGGGGGCGGCCCGACGGGACGGGACGGCCCAACCGGGGCGGGGGAGGGCGGTGGGCTGTGGCTGGGCTCCGTACTCAGGCCCCGGGAAAGGCGGGGTTCAGGGCCTGGGCCCTGTACGGGGTGTTTATAGCGAGGCTGTACCGGCACCGGCGGGAATGGCGGCTTGTCCACGGCGGGGCGGGGCGCAAGTTCTGGCCTGAAACAGCAGCCAAACATCCCAGTGCTCCCAGCTGCCGATGTGCACGGCTGGTTGTCCTGGCAGAGTACACGTCACAGGGAAAAAAAAAAAAAAAAAAAACCTAATCCAAAAAAACCCCAACCCCAGCACACTCTGCACAGCATATTTGAGTAATTTTGCAAATAATTTCATCTAACCTTTTTAGATTTGTAATGTTGCAGTTTCCTGACTAAAATAAAACCTCATGGGGAACAGGAGGAAGGGTTGGTTTGAGGGTTCTGATGCAGAGGAGGAGTGATATGTTGCCTCTGATTCCTGATAGGAACCTTAGTACAAATTTGGAACCTTTTCGGCTATTTTTAATTTTTTTTTTTGCAAAAAAATGATGCCCTGCTCATCAAGTTATTTGAATCATCTTGAAATGCTGTCAGCTTTATAGATACAAAGAAGTTTTACTTAACCCTTTCTCATCACACCATTAACAAACCAGACCAGAGACTTCATTCCCAGGTACAAGTGGGCCTCCCTTGTCACGCTCTTCCATGTTGAGACTTATCGGCGCCGTCATCAGACCCTACCATGATTTTCTCATATCTTATTTATAGAACTAAGCAAAACCTATTTTTTTGCCCTATGTTCTTTGCATCAGGGTGCCTTGCAAAGCATCACATATGCTTTCTGGTGCGTTTTTTTTTTTTTTCTTTCTTCTGTCTGCCTCAGCTATAGGGAGAGATGATCTTTGCCTAGCAGAGAAGTGACAGGGAGAGCCTCCCTCACGCTGGAGTCAGAGGTTCAGCCGTGAGGAAAGAAAGAGGAAGGCAGAGCAGGGGCTGCGCACTGCCTGAGAGACACCAGCCCAGGGATACCCGCGAGCAGGGTGCCTCGGAGGGGCCATGCGCTGGGCTCGGCCCGGCAGCGGGTCTGGGGAATCCGGGGCCGCCCGAAAGGCCTCGCTCCCGCCGAGCCCAGCGTTGAGGCCTAGCATCTCCGCGGCCGCCCGTCGCTATGGGAACGGGCGCACGCGCGGGGCATGCCGGTCTGAAAGAAACTGCTGCAGTAAAACGCTACGAGAGCGACAGATTCTGGCCAATAAGTGCTCGGGGTGGTGGTGACGATGACCAATGGCTGGTGGCCAGGACGGAGGGGGCGGGGCTGGGGGTGCTCGGAGGCGACGGCGCCGCGCGCGGGTCGGTTAAACCGACGCGGCGGCGGAGCGAGCTGCGTGTCCGCCTCGTGCTGCGCCCCGCCCGTTCCGCTCCGCCCAGGGCCGGTCTCGCGGCACCCGCCGAACGGTGAGGGGAGCGGCGTGAGGGCCGCGAGCGCTGCGGTGGGGCAGCCCGGGAGAGGGGCCGGGCCCGAGCCAGGCCCCGGGAAGGCTGAGGCTGAGCGGCCGGTGCCTAGGCACCCCGGCGGCTGCCCCGTGCCGAGGCCCTTTCCCGCACCCCTGGGAGCTGCAGGCGGGAGCCTTCCCCGTAGCGGCGCGGGGCTGCGAGCCCTTGTCGGGGGGGCTGGGCTCCCTGGGCCTCCCTCGGCGGGGGAGAACGGTCGGGGCCGGGCGCGGGAGCGGCGGCGCCCTCTCCCGGGGCTGTCGGGCCGCTGCGGAGCTGGAGCGGGGCTGGGGAGGGCCGGGGGGTTTGAAAGCGCCGCGGCGGGGCTGGTGTCGCTGCGGGCCGGAGCGCCTGGAGAGCGAGCGCTTACCGAGGCCGGGCTTTCGAGGCAGCGCTGCTGTGGGTGCGAGTAGAGGCTGTGCCCGCGCCTCGGACCCCCGGCAGAAATGCTGCACCCGCGGCGGTGGGCGCAGCGCGGGCCCTGAAAGTCCTTGGGGCTCCGATACCTGTGTGAGTGCTTGACGGGGGGTCCTGGCAGGCAGCTGCTCCCGCAACTTTGAATTCTCTTCTTTGCTCAAGACACAATCATGAGTGACCGAAAGGCAGTGATCAAGAATGCGGACATGTCAGAAGAGATGCAGCAAGACGCTGTGGAGTGTGCTACTCAGGCCTTGGAGAAGTACAACATCGAGAAGGACATTGCTGCTCACATAAAGAAGGTAAATGTTTTCTTGTTGTGTCCTCACGAAATCTCTATGCACATGAAAAATCGAGCAGGGAGAATGCCGCTAGGCAAGTAGCTCTTGAGAAACAAGTTCTAGAGACGCTAGATAATCGAGTTAGACTTTCTCTGTAGGCTGGTGTCCTTATGTTCCTTTCCCCACCCTTTGCGTGGCCTTTTCCAGGTCCTTCTGCTTCTTTCTTGCAGTATCTTCTACTCAAGCCTTTTCTGCCACTGTCCCATTGTGCAGGTGAACAGAGAGTGGCAGCTGACTGTCCCTGTGACTGATGAGCTGGGACAAAACACAGGGGCTTTATTGAGCTCTCCAGCAGTTTTCCTCTGAGAGAATGCCTGGTTTATATAGTCCTTGGTTTAAGTTCTGTTGAACTTAATCTGGAGGATCTGTTAACAGTTCTGTCTAGCTGGGTCAAAAATTGCAGGGAAAGGTAGTTTTCTGCAAGTCTCCTGTAATCACACCTGTTCTTACATAGTGATGTAAGCAAAAAAAAAAAAGCCCACTAAAAAAATCCTGATGATACTGATTTTCTGTTGTTGGCAACGTCTGTGCCATACTTTATGCAGGATTAACAATACTGAACATGGGAAAGATCTAGTTCTGATATTTCCTGCTTTGTCAACGCAGGAGAATGAAACAATCGAAGAGTGTCAGTGGAAGTTAAACTGATCTGAGTGGAAGAGCTGTTTTAAAAGTAGTTCAACTAAGCAGAATGATTGCTTCCACTAGAGAAAATCTGTGGGCATAGCAAACCAATACAGAAAGGCATTTTTTTCCCTAGATGCGGGAAGTATCTATGACAGTGGAAAAGAGAGAGTCTAGTGTAATATTTTTCAGGTATTCTTTGTAGCAACTACTGGGAATTTGCAAAGGATTTGTTTGAAACGTCTAAACCAGTAATTCTTGGATTTGTTGATAGTACTGGTGGTGCGGAGTGTGTGGCAGAGATTTTTCCACCGAGTCCCTTTAGCACCCGTGTGGCAGATGAAGTTTGAATTTCTGTGTGTGTGTAAATGTAGTGGTGAAGCTTTTACTTGAGGGCTGTAGTTTCAGATCACGGTATGAATTATGGGGGGGGGGGGGGAGGAGGGAGGGAAAGACTACTTTCCCTGAACAAAAGTAATGTTTTAAGCTTACTGCTGCTCATATGGGAAGCACTGTGGATTTTTTTGTGGATTCTTTTATGTCCAAGCAGCAGGTGAGCAATAGATGTAAATAAGATAATCCTAGTACTTAAGAGCATCTGCTCTTCCTCTAATTGCCTTGCTGAATACCTGTTTAGAGGAGTTTTATTACAGTGAAAACCTGTTTAGAAGGGTTGTTAATTTCTGGTTCTCTCTTCTGTAGGAATTTGACAAGAAATACAATCCCACTTGGCACTGCATCGTGGGAAGGAACTTCGGCAGCTACGTGACTCATGAGACCAAGCACTTCATCTACTTCTACCTCGGCCAAGTCGCTATTCTTCTTTTCAAGTCTGGTTAGAACCACGGACTGTTATGAAACTTGCACCCGGTTACGGGACTGTGTGCTGACTCCTCCGACTAGTTACTGCAGCCTTCCTGAGGACGCAGACCTTGATCTTCAAGGGCAGTGGCAGGGATTATGCTATGGCAGATGATGATACAGTGTGGATAGAAAAAGGAAAATACCAAAAAAGTCTTCCTTGTATTTATTTTTTTTCAGAAGGCTGCTTCTTTATAGTAGAGCTGTTGGAGCAGTTTTGCCTTTGAGAGTTTTATAGCCACCTACAGTATTGCCCAGTTACTGCTTGTGCTATGTAAGTACTGACGGTGTTTAGTTTTCTGTTCCAAACCTCTTATCCTTCCAATTTGGGGGGTGTTTTTGATTGTTTTTACCCTCTTGTTTTGCTGGATGTACTGCCCCAAAGCCTGAGCTGTTTCTCTTTCTGCTGCTGCCTCTTGGAGAACCGCTTTGGAAAATAAAGGACAAGCTCTGCCCCAGCCGCCAGGTCGTTGTTTCTGGCTGCTCTGCGCCGTCCGGGCGGTGGCGGTGGGTGACCCGGCCCGGGCGAGGCCCCCGGGGGCGCAGCGCCGTGCGGGCCGCCTGCTGGGGGGTCGGCGGGGGCGGCCTGAACCGCTGCCGCTGCCCGACCGGGGGTCGGCGCCGCAGCCGGGAGCGAGGAGCGGGCGGTGCCGTGGGCCGTGTCCGTGGTGGTGTCCGCGTCGCGGCGGGGACTACAGCTCCCGGCGTGCTCGGCGGCGGCCGAGGACTACGAGTCCCGTGGTGCGGGCGGGAAGGCCCGGGAAGGGCTCCATCCGGGTCCCGGCCACTGCTGCGGGCGACTCGTCGCCGTTACGGGGCAACGCTCAGGCTGGGTGGGCTCCGTTGTGGACTAGAGCGGCTCCGGCGCGCCCGGCAGCGAAGGGCAGCAGCCGCGGTCCGCCTCGCCCGGCCTCGCCGCGGCGGAGCGTGAGCCCGACGGCGGTAAGAGGAGACGCTGGGGGCGCTCTGAGGGGGCGCCCGCTTCGCTCCCCACAGGGCCGGGCCAGCGGCGCCCGCCCAGCGGTGAGGGGCGCGTCGGTGGTGTGGGGGGCGGCTTTCAAGCGGGGCCGGGGCCGGGACCGGCCTGGGGAAGCGGGAAGGCTGAGACCGGGCGGTGGGCACCTCCCTCGGCGGGGGAGGGTGGTCGGGGCCGGGCGCGGGAGCGGCGGCACCCTCTCCCGGGGCTCCCGGGCCGCTGCGGAGCTGGAGTGGGGCTGGGGAGGGCCGGGGGGTTTGAAAGCGCCGTGGCGGGGCTGGTGTCGCTGCGGGCCGGAGCGCCTGGAGAGCGAGCGCTTACCGGGGCTGGGCTTTCGAGGCAGCGGTGCCGTGGGTGCGAGCAGAGGCTGTGCCCGCGCCTCGGACCCCCGGCAGAAATGCTGCACCCGCGGCGGTGGGCGCAGCGCGGGCCCTGAAAGTCCTTGGGGCTCCGATGCCTGTGTGAGTGCTTGGCGAGGGGTCCTGGCAGGCAGCTGCTCCTGCAACTTTGAATGCTTGTCATTGTTCTATACAGACATCCGAGGGTGATCAGACAACTGTGACCAAGGATGTGGACATGTCCAAAGAGATGCAGGAACGTGCTGTGGAGTGTGTCTGCATGGCCATAGAGAAATACAATGTTGAAAGAGAAGTTGCAGCCCTTGTAAAGACGGTAAATGTTTGATTGTAATATGCTTTTGTTGAACGCTATCTACACCAGAAATCAAGCAGCATGAGTCTTGCAACTTCCCGGAGGCAGAATGCCTTTTTACCTAGTCCTTGACTTAAGTTGTGTTCAAATTACTTTTAAGGTTATGTTCGTATTTCTGTAATAGTTGTGCAAGACTGGCTAGGTGGTTCAAAATTTGCAGGGAAAAGTAATTTTCTGCACTTCATCGGTATTCACATATTCCTTTTATGTGCTGAACCATGCTAAAATCCCATGTCTTGGACCACTTTATCTGGTGTCCACAGAATATCTTTTTTTTTTATATATGCATGAAGAATAGCTACAGTTGCACAAAAGATCTACTTCTGATACACTTTCTGCTTTGAAGTTGCAGGAGAATAAAGAAATCTAAGGGTGCTAGTGGAGGTTAACTGTTACATGAATCTGAGTGGAGGACCTGTTTGAAAAGTCATTCAACTAAACGGTACAATTGCTTCTGTTGGGGAGGTCTTCCTTTCCTGTCACCCTAACAGGAATATAAGCAGGCTTATTTTATTTTTATAGTGGAGAGCAGAGGGTTCAAGCTCATCGGATTTTCCTTTAGGTTTCTAGATGGAATCTGAGAAGTTGTGGTGAGGAGATAGTTTGTCCATAACTGATCAGAAATGCTCGCATGCTCTCATGGAAGGTTTCCTCATTTGAGAGCTATTGGATGTGACAGTATATAATGAACTAACTGGAATGTTATGCTTTTAAGTAGAGCTGTATATCATGGTTGTAGAAATGGGTGGTGGGCTTCTGAGTATGGGAGAATATGATCGCATGCCTGACACTTTAGTGGTGTAGTTTGAGAACGTGGTAGGACTTTTGATGGGGGACTGCAGTCCTCGAGCTTGTTCTTGCTCAGCTGGGAAACGCTGTGGGGTTTTGTTATTCTGTGTCTCAGCAGCAGGTGAGGAGTGAGAGGTAAGCGGCACAATGCTTGTACTTAAAAGTATATGCTGCTGCTTAATTGCCTTTTCCAAAAGTGATGCTTGTTAGGAATAAACTGCTAAGTCTGCAGTCAACTTTTGGGTGAGAACGATGCTAGTTCCTAGTGCTCTCTTCTGCAGTAGTTTGAGAAGAAATACAGTCCCGCTTGGCACTGTGTTGTAGGAAGGGTATTTGGCAGCTGTGTGTCTCAGGAAACCAAGCACTTCACATTCTTCCTTGTGCTTGCTTCTGGTCGTTGTTCCAGTCGCTTGGGCTTACAGGACTGCATGCTAACGGCAGCAGCTTAGTGCCTTCAGCCTTCCTGAGGAAGCAGACCTTGGTCTTCAGGGGTAATGTCAGGGATTTTTCTGGAGTTCTTGGTGGTTTTGTTGTGTTTAGGAAAAAATAAAAGAAAAAAAAGCCTTTTATTTATTTTCTTACCAAATTTGGCTTCTTTGCTAATAAAAACGTTATGTTTATTCTCTCTTTAAGAGTTTTATGGCTGTTTTCTCTTTTTGCCTAACACGGTGAGTATTCCTCCTCATCTCCCTGTGAACAGCCACCTCTCAAAGAAACCTCTTCTCAAATCCAGACTATCTGAGTGCTGAGCTAAGTGCACGAGGTCATGAGTAACTCAAAGCTGCGCGGAGGAGCCCTGTGGTTAGACAGGCCGTGCACTGTCAGGGACAAGTAGGAGTTGCCGCAGGCCCTTGGCCTGGGTGTAAGGTAGATCCGTTTGCCCGATGCCTCGTGCCCTGGGACTTGGTGTAGGTGAGGACTGCGCTGGTGGATGTGTGGCGCCTTGAAGATAAGCCCGGTGTCCTGCCTGTGATTTCAAAACCGAAGTCCCTGCTGATAGCAGCTTCCTTATTGAGAAAGAGCTCAGAAGTTGCTTCCCCCGGTGCTCTCAAAGCTCCATGTCCGGTTGCAGACAACGGAAAGCGCTCGGCCGGGCTCCGGTTTTACAGCAAACCCATCTGCCAGAGAGCACCGCGGGGGGCTTTGAGCCGAGTCTGCTTCCCGTTCACTTGCAGCGGCCCCAGTACGACATCAGTTTTGGAAGGCGCCCAGGCTATAGCCTGTGTCCTTCGGCGTCCCCGCCCGCCGTGGGCAGGGGCGGCAGGAGGGGGCGCTCAGGCACCGCGCGTTCCGGTCGCTACGGAAACAGGTGCAGGCGCGGGGCATGCTGGTCTGTAAAGGATGCACCTGATTCTGGCCAATGAGCGCCAGGGGTGGTGGTGGCGGTGACCAATGGCTGGCGGCAATGTGCAGGGGGCGGGGCTGGGGGCGCCCGGAGCCGATGGGGGCGCCCGGAGCCGACGGCGCCGCGCGCGGCTCGCTTAAACCGACGCGGCGGCGGAGCGAGCTGCGTGTCCGCCTCGTGCTGCGCCCCGCCCGTTCCGCTCCGCCCAGGGCCGGTCCCGCGGCACCCGCCGAACGGTGAGGGGAGCGGCGTGAGGGCCGCGAGCGCTGCGGTGGGGCAGCCCGGGAGAGGGGCCGGGCCCGAGCCAGGCCACGGGAAGGCTGAGGCTGAGCGGCCGGTGCCTAGGCACCCCGGCGGCTGCCCCGTGCCGAGGCCCTTTCCCGCACCCCTGGGAGCTGCAGGCGGGAGCCTTCCCCGTAGCGGCGCGGGGCTGCGAGCCCTTATCGGGGGGTGCTGGCCTCCCTGGGCCTCCCTCGGGCGGGGGAGAACGGTCGGGGCTGGGCGCCGGAGCGGCGGCGCCCTCTCCCGGGGCTCCCGGGCCGCGTCGGGCCGCTGCGGAGCTGGAGCGGGGCTGGGGAGGGCCGGGGGGTTTGAAAGCGCCGCGGCGGGGCTGGTGTCGCTGCGGGCCGGAGTGCCTGGAGAGCGGGCGCTTACCGGGGCCGGGCTTTCGAGGCAGCGGTGCCGTGGGTGCGAGCAGAGGCTGTGCCCGCGCCTCGGACCCCCGGCAGAAATGCTGCACCCGCGGCGGTGGGTGCAGCGCGGGCCCTGAAAGTCCTTGGGGCTCCGATGCCTGTGTGAGTGCTTGACGGGGGGTCCTGGCAGGCAGCTGCTCACGCAACTTTGAATGCTTTTCGTTGTTCAATACAGACGTCCGTGGGTGATCAGACAGCCGTGACCAAGGATGGGGACATGTCCAAAGAGATGCAGCAACTTGCTGTGAAGTGTGCCATTTGGTCTCCGGATGAATGCAATGTTGAGCGTGACACTGCAGCTTATATAAAGAGGATAAGTGTTTGCTCATAATGTCTTCTTACTGAATGCTATATAGATTTCAAAAATGCAAAAATGTTGGTGGGTAAGTAGTTCTAGAGAAGCAAGTTCTATGGACATTAGATAATCTAGTCAGACTTTCTATGTAGGCTGATGTCCTTGAGTTACTTTTTGTACACCTTATGCACTTTTTTGGTTCTTCACGTCTTTCACAGTTCCTTCTATGTAAGTCCTTTCCCCTGTTCTCCAAAGACAGCACTTGAACAGTAATTTTAAGTTCCTAGTGGTCTCTTCTGCAGAAGTTTTGCAGGAAATATAATCCTGCCTGGCAGTGTGGGAAGGAATTTTGTGACTCACAAGACCAGACACTTCATCCTCGTATACATGGGTCCTGTTACTGTTGTTCTCCTCAAGGGTGCTTAGAGCCATGGACTGTTTCTCAAACTCTTGTCTTGTTACTCAGCTGTGTGCTTAAGGCCCGAAGCCTGGTGGCTTCAGCCTTCCTGAGGAAGCAGACCTTGGCCTTCAAGGGCAATGGCAGGGATTTTGCTACCATGTTTTTTAATTGTAGTTAGGGAAAAAAAGGAAAAAAACCCACAACTTGTATTTATTTTTCTTTCCACAGCCAGCTGCTTTGCTAATAAAAGTGTTGTGTTCTGCCTTTAAAAGTTTTATGGGTATCTGTCCTCTTCTTCTAGTATTGCTTGTGCTATTTATTTCCCTGTGAATGACTAGCTTTGTTAGAAAGTTACTTTTCTCAAATCCAAAACATCTAAACACAGTGGTAACCATCCTCATAATTTGTTCAGTAATTTTAAGAATCATAGACCTACTAGGAAGCAAACAGGACTTAAGGTATTTTATGAGGCTTCTCCTAAAACATTAGCTCTGCTTTTTTGCACTCCGCCCCTGCTTTTCTAGTAAGAAACCTGGGAACTGTTCTCCCAGTGAACTTGAAGCTCTCATCCCTAAAATAATGGGAAAGCGATCAGCAGATGCGCTCAGTATCTTTGAATGTTGTTTTAAGGGCTAATTAAAATGCCTTTAGAATATCTGTTGCTGTGTGTTGTTTCCCCCCCCCCCCCCTTTTTCTTTGAAGGAAAAGTTTAAAAATATCACTTAAATTAGGCATTATAGAGTTATTTTTTCACTTTCACAGTTGCTTGCTACAATTCAGTGGAAATACTTGATTCTTTATAACCTCTCAGGCCTCCATGTTCACAAGCTTTACCCCTAGTACTGTCAACTCATACTTGCTTAAGAACTGATGGTGTTCAGTTCTTTCTGTTCCAAACCTCTCCCGATGGGGTTTGCTTTTGATAGTATTTCCTGCTAAAGTCTTGCTGGATGTACTGCCCCAAAGCCTCAGCTGTTTCTCTTTCTACTGCTGCCTCTTGGAGAACCGCTTTGGAAAATAAAGGACAAGCTCTGCCCCGGCCGCCAGGTCCTTGTTTCTGGCCGCTCTGCGCCGTCCGGGCCGTGGCGGTGGGTGACCCGGCCCGGGCGAGGCCCCCGGGGGCGCAGCGCCGTGCGGGCCGGCTGCTGGGGAGGTCGGCGGGGGCGGCCCGAGCCGCTGCCGCTGCCCGGCCAGGGGTCGGCGCCGCAGCCGGGAGCGAGGAGCGGGCGGTGCCGTGGGCCGTGTCCGTGGTGGTGTCCGCGTCGCGGCGGGGACTACAGCTCCCGGCGTGCTCGGCGGCGGCCGAGGACTACGAGTCCCGTGGTGCGGGCGGGAGGGCCCGGGAAGGGCTCCATCCGGGTCCCGGCCACTGCTGCGGGCGACTCGTCGCCATTACGGGGCAGCGGCGGCCGAGCCGGGGCCGGGGCGGCGCCGAGGAGCCGGTGGGTGCCTGGGTGGTGCCGACCACTCGGGCGGCAGGCAGCGCCGGGCCCCGCGGGGCTCCGTGAGCAGCTCCCTCCCTCCTCGCCCGGAGCCCCGCAGGCCCGGCCCGGCCTCCCGCGGCCCTCCCCGGTTCGAGCGGAGCAGCGAGAAGATGTCGCCATGAAGGAGGCCGAGTCCGCGCTGCGCCGCCCCCGCCGGTCGCCCCCGCGGGCCATGAGCCTGGGCCCCCGCCGGCTCCGCCAGCGCCCGTCGTGCCCCCCCGCTCAGGGCCGCCGCTCGCCCGCCGGGGCGCCCGTTGATGCTGCAGAGCCCGCCCGGCGCGACCCCCGCCTCAGCCTCCGCCATGGACAAGAACAGCCCCTGCGGCTCCGGTGCGCCCGGCTCCTCGGCCGGCAGCAAAGGGCAGCAGCCGCGGTCCGCCTCGGCCGGGCCCGCCGCGGGGGAGTCTAAGCCCAAAGGCGGTAAGAGCGGGGGCGGCGGGGCCGCCGGGCGGTGTGGGCGCGGGAGGGGGTTCTGGCCGCGGACCGGGAGTTTCCAGGGGTTCGGGCCGTTAGCGATGGCCCCTCGGCGGCCTCTGGGTCTCGCTGGTGGGTCTGGAGCAGAGGTAGCTCGGGAGGAAGGAACGGGGCAACCGGGAGTGAGCAGCGTGGGGCTGCGGGGGCCGGGGGTCTTGTGCCAGGGTTGGGTTTGCGGTGAAACCGAACTTCTCCGTGTCGGGTTGTTTGTCTCTCGGCTGGGTTTTAATAGGCTTCGTTTCAGGTCACTGCTTGTTTTTAGTTTCTTTTTCCTTCCTCTTCCGGCTTTGTTCGCTGTTGGGTGAGCTGCCGCGCCTACTCTCTTCTTCCTTTAAGGATTAATGTTTTATCTCTATTAGCATTGGAGTAATCAGCTTAAGAGCCAAAGCTTTGGCTTTATAGTAAGAATATGTGTTTGCCAGTACTTATTAAGAGAAACCTTAACTTTATCCTGTACTCGAGTGTGCTTTTATGTGTGGAGGTCTTGTATGGATACACAGCATTCCCCTTACGGGCGGTCTTTCAGTAACCTGCTGTGGAGGAGCTCGGGTTTAGTTACATATTGTTTGCTCATCTGGCACTTAAACCAAAGCATTATGTCTGTCACTGCAAACAGCTAGTTTTGCTGACATAGCAGTTCATGAGGAGCCATTATGGTTCCTGTCATCTTTTCAAGGTAAGACCTGAGCCACCTCCTGTTCTCTAAATCTGTTTGGGAGCAGAGTGTTCCTGGCAACCTTGTGTTTTTTTTTTTTTTTTTCCTAAAACTTAGAAATGGGACAGTAGTGATTAAAATTAGTGTTTTTAGACTTGGAAGTACATGTGAGAGTGTCAACAGGTTGCTACACCACCATTGCTGTACTAATTTCCTTCCTCCTCAGTGGTTTCTTTCAACTGTAGTACTTCAGGTGTCTGAGAAAGCAGCAATGTATTCTGGAGGGTTAACACACACATGAAATTCTTCTTGGGAAGAACTTTTCATGCAGTCATTTCTGGAAGAACTTGTAACTGATTTGTAGAGTTTTTTTTTCATCAGCAACAGGATTTGATGTGAGAGTCATCTTCTTCCTAGCTACTGTTGTTATTTTTCAGTCTCTTATTTAATTTTTTCCCTTCTAATGCACGGGCCAAGGGAAGCAGGGGATGTCACATGCTAGGTATGCAACAAGAGTTTTAGAACCAGATCTTTGACTGCTGATGGAATAACAAAGTATATAAACTTCTCTGCATGTATTGTGAGAGGCAGGGTGAAAACCTAGCAGACACGAGGTTTTCCTGTGGGGCAGAACTGGTTTCTGTCCCTGTCTCACCAAGAGGTAGCTCATCACTGCAGCTTCTCTTTTAGTGACGTGTGACGCTGTATGGAGGATTGTTCACGGAATATAAATATCCTTCCCTTGGTCGCGTTGGGGCAAACAACTGCGGGAGGAGCATGCAGGATGCAGCTGTATTAAATTGTGGCTGTGTTTTGGTAGCTGTTGCACAGAAGACACTGGCGTGTCACCATATGGGATTTTTTTTCTTGAGTTCCTTGTCATTCGATGAGTAGCTGATGTAGTCCACCCAATTTCTGTCCTGTTTCAGGAAAGGTATAGGATGTCCTCTGCAAATGTTGTGTCGCCTTTGAAATGGAAAGTATTCTTATGGACCACAGACCTTCTTCAGAATGCTGACTTTTAGTACGCATGTGACTTTTGTACTGATGGTCACTGGATTTAAGTCCAGTCAAGCTCTTGCCATTTAGATGCTTTCCAGAGTTACCTGCTGTGATCAAGTCCAGCTGATGAAACCTTGTGGTAGTTTCTCCTTCTTTTTCACTTGCAACACAGCTCGAAACGGGCTAAATGGAATACTGTAAGCTCTTGTACTTGTGGAATTTGGATTCCAGTTGTCTTTCAAACTTGACTTTAGAAACTCAAACTCATAAGTTTCTGACAGAAAAGTTTCTTTGGGTTGTATTGGTGCACCAACAGGAGTCACATCCCATTACGATGGAATAAAGTAGCTAAGGAGAAATAGGCTTGCTGGGTTTCTCTGCAGCCCTCGAGACCTGATGGACAACATTGATTCTCACAGACATTCCTGGGCCTTATTATTGCAGTGTGAGCCTGCTTAGCTGGGGTGCGTGACTGCTCGGTCACCTCTTGCTCACTGGGATGTTTGCCTGAGCAGCAGCAATAGCTTCAGTGTGTTTTCATGAAATCACCCTGAGGCTTAAGTGTGATCCACCACCCAAACCCCTTATGCAATAAGGTTGGCTTCAACACGACTCAGCTGAAAAGACGATGCAAAGGTGGAAGGAAACTGCAGTCCTCACCCCAGTAGCAAACCAGTACTGCAGCTCCAGGACCGAAGTGGTCAGCTAGAGCTACTTCTAGGTCTGTGAACTTGATCTCCTCTCTCTGGATCTCTGGAGAAGGAGGACCTCTATCAGAATGTGGCATCCAGCGGGAGAAACCACAGATGTCAGGGCTTGCTCCAAAAGGCAAGAACAGCTTTGTTGCTAGTTTTATGAAATTATATAGACTATTTTTTATAAGTCTGTGTTCTCTTGGAGTGTGGATGGGTAGATGTATTTATTGTAGGTTAGATGTTGTGAGAACAGCAAAAAGACTTAACTGTGAGGACCTGAGTAAAGAGTATCTCGCCAGCACTATTGCTGTTGCTCATTCCTAATTTACCAAGAAAAGAAGGAAAAAAACCCAACAAACCTCCAAAATCCAAACGTACATTACTTAAACCTGGCGTCTAAGTAGAGAGGATGGCAGTGAGAATGTTCCACTTTTCTCCCTGCGTGAATGCAGATAGCTCTATCCTGCCCTGCTCTTTATGGGAATGCAAGGAGGGATGACACAAAGCAGAGAGCTCCCTGACATGTGGCATGCTGGAAAGCTTGAAAGGAACAGTGTTGCTTAGATTTGGGATGGGGGAAAAGTGTTTCAGTTTACAAATGCATACTCCGAGCTCTTGGTTGTCTGTTGACTGATTTCATTACTACTCTGATGGTCTAGAATCCTTGTGAGGGTAATTATTCTGGGTGGGAGTGGAACTTGCAATCAGTAAAATCAGGTTTGAAGCGTTGTTACACTGCTATGTAAGGTCCTTCTAAAAAAGGCACAGGTGGAGAGGCTTTCCCATAAAATGTAAGAGTCATTATAGTGACTTCCAAAGGCTTTAGGAGTTGGTCTGAAAGGACCTGTAGTATGACAGGAATGTGTGTAAACCAGCTGTTCGACAAATTTGATGGTGACTAATTTGATTAAAACTATTAAGTTGTAGGAAATTCTTCTGTCAGCTGCAGGAACAAGCTGTTCCTGGGCTTAGTAAAGACGCACTTTACACTGAACTTCTCTTGAGTTGTTTGTTTTCCCCCCGTTGGTGATTGCAGAGAAACTAAAAAGTTGCTATAGATACAGTAGGGATGTGTCCCTCTGGCACGTTCACTGAAATTGCAGATTTAAGAGGGTGGTTGAGCTCTAAACTGACAAGCTGTGCTCCTGAACAACTCGAGTAACTGTCTAAACCGCTTCAAAATTTTTAACAAGAGACTCAAGTGGTGTTGGTTATAGCCTCTTCCCTACAAGCACTCTCAAAAAAGGTCTATCTAAATAATCATTCAGCCAGACCTGGTTACACCCTCAGTACTTGGCAGTTTCTGCTGTGTTTTTTTCCTGATAACGCTCAACCCATGTCTTTTTAGCCTGATGTGCATTACAGCACTGTAAGCTATTGCAAGCATGTGTTTGAGTTACACGTCTGTGGTTCCAATGGAGTTGGTCTAGTCCTGAATTAAAGGATTAGCCTTTTGAATAGCAGAGTAAATGACCAGTTCTAGCAGTGAAGTTTGTCTGCAAAATGGTGCTCTTACATCATGTGAAAGTAATGGTAGTGTCCTTTTACTTGTACAGCTGTAGTTGCAGGCAAAGACTGAAGCCTGCCGTGTGCGAGAAACAGCAGACCACCACAAAACCCAGTCAAGCCACTTTTATTACTGAACTTATTCTTAAGAAATCGGATCCTCAGTAATGTACAGTAACACACAGACCTTACAGTCCACTGCCTCCCTCTTTTTGGGGCTGCAGGTGTGAGAGAAAACTGATAATTACAAAAAAAGTGAGACTTCATGTGAATGATCCCATTCCAGCTGTTTTAAATGCTCAGGTGGATTGGAAGTGGTTCTGGGGAAGGGGAAAACTGGAGGCACGAGTAATGAAAACTACCTATGTGAGTAACACAATCCTGAATAACCGTGGCATGTTTGCCTACCACGTAAGATTTATATTAAGGGGTGGGAGGACTATGAAGTGGGAAAAGGGAAATTACTAGGCTTTAATGAAATGGATCTAGGTATTGTATGAGGCATTACTGTTTGTGTAATGCTTACTGAGTATCCAGAGTGACTTTGGGGCTGGCTGGCATGGATAAATGTCTCGCTGGGCCTGTGGTGTTTTGTTTCCAAGCTTATCAACATACCTCTTCCTCTTCTACAAATAAAACTTAGGGCAGTTGATGGAAATGCCAGGTTAAGTGATAGGTAAGCAGTCTGTTGTGTCCTTGGGGCAGGCAACTCTGATCTTGTGTTAAGACTGTTAGAAATACCTGCATAGTATTAATTTTCTGTTCTAGCAGCTGTTTAGTCACAGGAAGTCCTTCTCAAGACCCTGACTGATGTTTATCTGCTCTTGTGTGCTTCATTCCTGCAGTATTTTGCTTTGGGCTTCACCGCTGTGTCCTGTGTTAGGGTCAGTGGTGCACTCAGCACACTTTCAGGCAAACAGTTTTTGTTCCATGGCTTGATGGACTTAGGACTCTAGATGGTAGGTATGTGCCCTGAAAGGCCAGAGCATTGGGTTCATGCTTCAAGACTGATTAGCATTTGTTGGCCTCTTGAAAGCAAAGGGTATTTTTAAAACAGAATTAGATCTGTTGGGGCCTCTTAAGCATAGGGGGCAGAACTGGGTGAAAAGAGGCAATGGGGTCTTGCAAAGTGGGAGACTTCAAGACAAATGTGAGCAGCAGTATATTTATATAAGGGAACAATATATGATAAATGGTGTGTTTTCAGAAAATTGAATGGAAAAAATGAACTAGTTGTTGTCAATTTTTGTAATGGGGCTTGAAGATGCAGTGTTGGTGTTTATCACTTAATGTACCAGGCAACACGCTAGCATCTGGTGGCGGCAGTTCCCAATCTGGATAAAGAAAATGCAACTGTTCTAATAAAAGTTAAAGCACAGCAAATACATCCTTCGTTTATACTCTTTGACCAGTTCTTTGGGCAATGATAGGAATGAAACGGTTTGGGTTGCTGGGGCGATTTGATGCCCTGATAAAACACCAGCCTTTTAGCCAGGGCTGAAGGCAGTGGCCAAGGTGAGCACGTCTCTGAGGCGAAGCTAGCTGAGGTGCAGTACATGTGGGCAGCTCTGAGGCTGCTGATCTGATTCTTTTTTTTTTTCTTTCAGATGGAAAGAATGCGAGTGGATCCAAACAGCGTTATAATCGTAAAAGAGAAACTTCATATTCAAAAAATGAGAACTTTTCCAGTCAGTCCCGTCGCTCCAATTCACAGAAAAGCAAAGCTTTTAACAAGATGCCCCCTCAAAGGGGGGGTAGCGGCGGAAGTGGCAAACTTTTTAGCTCTTGTAATGGTGGAAGACGAGATGAGGTGAGAATTGTAATGCCATGCCTCCAAGGCCTTCTTTCTTGGGACGAGAGGATCACTCTGACCTGCCTAGATAGGTCTTCTGTGTTCAGCTCCTGGGCTGGGAAGGGAGAGAGCGATAAGAGGTGCTAACATCGTTGAAATGCCAGAGTGAGTGTGAGCAGAACAACTTGGCAACAACAGAAGAGGAATGCTCTCTGCTCTGAGAGACTTGCAATAAAAAATACCGTCTGAGGAATGGGTACCTAGACAGGCCATGTACATATCTCATGAAACAGAGGTCCTTCATGAAAATACCTAGTGATGCAATTTCTAGCTTTTTAAGTCCGAGGTGATTGTGTCTAACCACTTCAGTGTACAAATTTGCATGCGATAGTGGTATTGAGAAAGTAATTGTATTAGCTTTGGTGACATCAAGATGGAGTGAAACCAGACTGAGACTTTTATGCTGATGTGGGTCTAAATACTGTAGACTATTTGTGGGTTTTCATCGATACTCTGATTTTTCAGTTTTAGTGGATGAGCAGCACTGCTCACTTAAATTGCTGACTCTGTCAAAACTCACCTGCTGTCTCTGTTGAATTCTCATTCTTTGCTTCATTATATGAAAACTAACCAAGTACAACCTGTGCAAATAGTAATTAGACTTGTGTTACTGGCCATCTAAAAGAATATTGTCAGCATTTGAACAACTCTCTTCTGTTAGTTAACCTTGACTGCTAGGTTTTGCCAGCTTATACTTGTCCTTATGTGGGTTGTTTTTATGCTCTCCTCCTTTCCATCAGTGTGGGGTAAGACCACTCAGTTGCAACTTTCAGGTTCTCGTGCGCTTCTAACGCTGCACTACTTGATTTGCAGAACTGGAATGGGAGAAGGTGAGTGAGTGGATGCTGGGTATTCTGTACGTAATCACTGATGGGGCCTGGGTATCAACTTGTAGTGATGTTTTTGCAGAAAATTCTAGCAAGTTCTAACAAATGCTGTTGTCTCTTAGGTAGCAGAGGCTCAGCGGGCAGAGTTCAGCCCTGCCCAATTCTCTGGTCCCAAGAAGATTAATCTGAACCACTTACTGAACTTCACTTTTGAACCCCGTGGCCAAGCAGGCCATTTTGATGGGAACGGACATGGCAACTGGGGGAAAAGGAACAAGTGGGGACATAAGCCTTTCAACAAGGAGCTCTTCTTACAGGCCAAGTGAGTGGAAGACCAGCAGGGCTCTTAGACTTCTGCAGACATTGAGCTGTAAGGGATGATCAGCCAGGGAATTGTGTTTGACCTTGACTAGTTGTATTGACTTTTCCAGGCTGAAGTTACCTCTCCGTAGTGTTCTTAGTGATCATGAGTTCTTAGTGGTCATGACTATACTTGAAAAGGATAAAATGGTTCAAGTTGTTGTCTTAAGTTATTTGCAAGGTATCTGATGAAGTGAGTCCTTTAGATTCAAACCAATTAGTCTTCTGCTCTAATTTTCTAGCATCACTTGTGGGATATGACACTCCGTTTGGGAAGAATTGTGTCGTTTCCTTACAGAAGACGATCTTTTTTTCCAAAAGATATGTTAAGGTGGTAGGGGTAGCAGTTACTTGATCAAAGCTAATCTGAATTTATAAGTCCCAGAAGCAATTACTCATATGGGTCTTGGTTCTTAAACTGCTCATTATTTCACAGGCCCCTGGGCATTCAGTATAACCCAAATGATGATCAGTATAGTAATCCAGCACCAGAATTGCTTTTGACTGGAAATAATGGTTGCTTTCACTGGAATTTGAAGTGTGTTCAGGACTTCCTCTATATGATCATGTTAAAGATAATAAAAACTATTTGCATTGGTGCTTCTGATTTTTACCTATTGTTTTGTGGCTTACTGTAGTGAAGTCTGTTTGCAGGAACCCCAGTAGTTCTAGGTTTTGTGAGCGTATTTTTTTCTGCTTGTGGATTCCCTGTTTTTTAATAGATCCCCTATAGAGCTGGCTGCTTCTTACATGTTTCTGGAAAACCACTCTGCCTGGCTCATTCTATAGTTAGTATGTGATATTGTATCTAACTGAAATTAGACACCTGTATGCTGGAAATCTGGTTGAGAATTGAACTCTTTTGGGTTTTGTTGGTAGAAGTTACTGACTGCATCCAGCAGTTTTCTGCTGGACAAAGAAGAAGATCAGAGAATCCTATAGGGTAGTTCTCAAAGAATTTTTAGAAACAACTGAGTGGATCATCTGTCTCTTTGCCTTTCCCCAGCTGCCAGTTTGTTGTCTCTGAAGAACAGGACTACACAGTCCACTTTGCTGATCCAGATACCTTGGTCAACTGGGACTTTGTGGAGCAAGTGGTCAGTTGTGATGGGCTAGATTTTTTTTTTTTTTTTTCTTAAGAAGCTCAACCTGTCTTTAACTGCCTCTTTATCTCTGTCTTGTTACGTAAAACTCGGCTGTTTTTGAGTTGAGTCCTCTTCTGTCACTCCCACAATACTGGGAAAGATCTGTCATAGAATATATTATGAAATACTTTCATGACAGGAAAAGAGAAGTGCTAAAATCTATTAGGAAAATTAGCAGCTTCTTCTTGCTTTCGCAGATGGGAGCTCATCAAAAATAGTATCTGACATTCTGTAGACAGAGTCCTTGTGATCGAGATATTATCAGAAAACTTGGGCATGAGTCCATGGAAGAGGACTAGAGTGTAGAATTTTGAAGAATTATTCTGTGCATAGGTTGCCCGTCTTGCTTAGCAACAAAGTGGAAAATCTCTTGGGAATTGTGGTCAGAACTTTGGATTGCCTCAAGTAGAAACTTATTACCTGCCAAGACTAGTCTTGGTGTGCGGTGTAGCTGGAGACGAGGTAGGCTTACTGATACCTGACTCTACAAGAGAGCTGAAAAATCTCGGTACTTGCTTGGCAGTTATGTCTTTGCAACATACAGATGCTAACAAAGTGTCTGACTGAACTAGCATGTTCATGGACATAGGTAAGTTCAGTCTTGCAGTTAAACAGGGCTGCACAAGTCTGCTTGTGTAAGTGAGGCGACAGAGCGCATTTGCTGTCTTCTCAGTGTCTGAATTTGGATGATGAAGATGCTGCTAACTGTTAGAGATGATGGATACATGAGGGGAAACACAAGAAGAGTTACTTTTTTTAATGTCATTAGAGTAGAAATACCAGATGGGTGGCTTTGAAGGTTATTCCATGTACAGTGTGAAGGTGTTACTTAGTTCATGGTGTACTTAATTTCTCAGTGACTAAGCAGAGCCTAAAGAGCTGCAAGATTAGTGTGTTAGAGTAGATCTTACGGGTGGCTTATTCTATAGCACAGGAACTGATTTCCAAGTCTAAAACTTGTCCTATTCTTCTCATGTGCCATTTCAGCGAATTTGTAGCCATGAGGTGCCCTCTTGCCCGATATGTCTGTACCCACCAACGGCAGCAAAGATCACCCGCTGTGGGCATATCTTTTGTTGGGCATGTATCCTTCACTATCTCTCCTTGAGTGAAAAGACCTGGAGTAAATGTCCTATTTGTTATGGCTCTGTTCACAAGAAGGATCTCAAGAGGTAAGACTTGGTATTTATTAAATGATGTATATCTTTGAAATGTTATTTTTACCCTACTAACCTCCTCCTTACATTGCAGCGTTGTTGCTATGGAAACACGTCAATATGCAATTGGTGATATCATTACGATGCAACTTATGAGAAGAGAGAAAGGTGTTCTGATAGCACTGCCCAAATCTCAGTGGATGAACGTGGTGCAGCCTGTTTACATCGGTGGTGAGTGTAAGAGTACTGGTGGTTGGCATCCTGCTCCTACCTGTGACTAGGACACATGTGGAGAGGCTTTACCATGGCAATGCCATGCTGTCACCTTAAAATAAACCAGACTACAAAACATGGGGTTTAGCAGCTGAAAACCTTAATGACCAAATATTGATAATAAGCTTTCTACCCGCACTTTGTTTTTTGTAAGGCTTTAACTTGTGTGCTGTTTCCCTTCAAGTTACTGCACTGCAGACTCCTGCCTTCTCAGTCATTGGTATTTGCTGTGTGTTTTGTATTGTATAGTCATCGGTGTGACTCTTGCTGGTTTTGTTGGCCTTCAGTGTCCTTTCCCTCCTGGCTCCTCATTATACAGCTTAGCAAAAATAGCTGTCTGAGTCTAAACTATTACAAGGATGTAATCTTAAAGGTTTTCATCATCTTCACTTATCTGTTAAAATCTGTGAATGATGTGGGAAAATAATCAAAATTATTGAAAACCTATTCCAAACATCTGTTGCCTGACTTCTTCAGTTTTCTCCAGCCAAGTAATGTGACTAACACATCATCATCTTATCTGTTGGTATCACAAAAATTTTGTGACTAAAGAAATAATTTTACTTAACATGGCTGTTTTGTGGGCTGTCTTGGCTCACTTCATTTTGCAGTCACATTTATGAAAGGCTGCGTGCATTTAAGCTCTCTGTAAAAAGTCAAGTCTCCTAACGTGTGATGAGTATCCAGCATGCAGGGTGTCTGCTTACATGTTTCTTACTGTTTGAAAGTAAAGCACTTCAGATCCTTTCATACAACAAACAAAAGAACAAATACAGGATTTGAGATCATTTCAAACCCAGGAAATTCAGTATTAACCTGGTGTTCTGTAGACAAGGTTGGACCCTTGGGGAGCAGTGAATATAGGAACTATACTAGTATGTGACGCTATGGTTGCTGCAATTACAGTTAAGATAAGCTCTCTAGTTAGAAAGAAGACTACCTTTTGCTAAACTTGCAATTCTTTAGCTTACTGTTTCTGCTGTGCTGCTTGTAAAAACCTTATAATAATGTTTTGTACCTCATAATAATTTTTTAATACCTACGGGCTTATGAAGTAGTTTGAGCCAAAACAGAGGTCGCTTTTGCAGAACTTCCCAGTTGCGGTATTTTTGAGTATATAGAGAAGAGGAAGAAGCTGCAGACTGCATTGTTGCAGGAAGTTTTGACCACCCAAGGTTTCTCAGAGGTGATGCCTCCACAGCATAGAAGTTGGTTTGTTTTTTTTTTTTCTTGAAGGGTAGCAACTGAGTAGTAATGTGGCAGATAAACTGCTGTGTGGGGGAGATGTGTGTAGCAGAGCAAGTATGCGGCACCAGCTTGTGTTACCAATGATGCAGAGTAATATGCAGAGTCTGTATCAAAACTCTTGCTAAGTATTGTCTGCCCTGGGGTGGATTAACTCACAAAATTGAGCAGTAACAAAACTTCAGAAGAAACAGCAGTCCAAACTGGTGCCTCTGCATGCAGATATCAATGATTTGGTGCTCCTTCTGTTCAGATGACCAGCACAGTCAGTATTCGAAGCTGCTTCTGGCATCCAGGGAGCAAGTCTTGCAGCTGGTGATTCTGGAGGAGAAAGCAGCATTACTAAAACAGTATGAGGAAGAAAAACATACCCCAGAGGCTTGCTTTATTGAGGCAGCTATCCAGGAACTGAAGGTGAGAACCTCTCTGGAGGCTTTTAGTAACTTTAAGAGTTTGTTGAGTGCTGAGTGTCTGTGATCTGGTGCGTAAGTGGTTGTGTGTGATTATTCTGGTCTCTGTGATGAACATACTAGCAAGGTGGTGTGTAGCATTACAAATCTTGGAGGAGACTGTAGCCTTTTGACACCAGGTATCTGGTGTGATGTTCAAGATAACAGAAAGAATGATTTTTACTGAATGGTATTCCTTCCATAAATGTAAAGCCATTCTGCTTTCAAAGGAAGGTGTGTTTCCCTTTCAGGTCCAGCAATTTCTGGGATAACTTCTATTGGGCAGACATGAGCAAACCTGTAGAATATTCCTGTTCAAAGCCTTTAGGTGTCCTACAATGGGTGTGCTTTCAAGTAACAATAAAGAGAGTACCCCTCTTCAAGGGTCACTCTTTGTCACAGATGAATTGCAGATCTATGAAAACCTGATGTACAGGACAAGGCTAAAAATAACTATGGTGATAGTCTCCTGGCTTATTGAAACTTGTTCTCTTTGGATGACTTGTAGGAGCGAGAAACAGCACTCTCTGCAGACCAGGATAAAAACGATGGCATTGCTGGAATCAGTGCAGCTGTGGAAGAATTGGTCCTAGAAGGCTCCAAGGCTGTGGAGCCTGCGGTTTCCCAAGAGAAAAAGGTGGGCGACAACTCTGCTCTGGCAGATCTTGTTAATACTTAATTCCGCCACTTTACACTGCAGTGTGTGGTGAACTGGTGCCAAAGATTTTTGCAGAGATTGTAATCTGTTGAAGGAGGTGATGTGGTACTAACTATATGCTCTCTGGTGTGGTAGTGTGGTGTGGAATATCTCTCTGCATTTGATGAGGAGCTTGCGGAGCCTTGCTCTGATCTGGCAAGTTCCTTTTCGCCTCCTGTGGAAGCAGAAGAGGCAGTGCTGGATGAAGAGGAGGTACCTGAGGTGGACACCATAGGGGAACCTGATGTGAACACTACAGAAGAACCAAATCCAGCTGAAACAAGCTACCAAGAATCTAAAGATACAACTAGAAGTGGACATCTTAGCAACTCTCCTTTTTACTATTTCTATCAAGGTCAGTGCAATGAAATCCTGGAATCATGGGGGCAGAAATGCCTCCTTTGGTATCCTTCTTGAGGAAGGTGTTTGTCACTTCATTAGATGCAGCTAATCCCTGTGAAATAAGTCCCACAGAAACTCAGAAAGGAGCTTTAATTTTATGACTGGAGACTGTACGGAGGTGGGGAGAAGGGTATTGAAAATTAACAGGCAAAGAACAGCTGATGATATCTTATCTTGTAGCGGAGGATGGACAGTGTATGTATCTTCACCCTGTGAATGTTCGATGTCTTGTTCGTGAATATGGCAGCTTGGAGAAGAGTCCGGAGAAGATAACTGCAGCTGTAGTGGAGACAACTGGCTACTCAATGACAGAGGTAGTTATTTTACCTTGTTAATTAAGGGCCCTTGTTCTAGCAGATCGATCATTGTAGCTGTCAGATGAGATTTGTTTCTCTTCAGTAATAAGAGGTAATAACTGTGGGTGGGTAGGCATGCTAATCAATGACAGGCATCCATGTAAGGTGCAGTATATGTTGCTTTTGGTAAGTAGGCTGCAGTCTAGCTTTTTTTTTTTTTCCCTAGAAGGCAGGAAGTTCTGGGAATAAGAGAATTGCAAGCTTAAGATTGGTTTGCTGTTAAAGCTGTCTTGAAAAAGGCAAATTCTTTTCTCGTATAAGACAGTAGCTTGAACTAGACAGATTATTATCTTAGCCTGAAGAAGTGTTCTGCCTCTGTCTTGAACAAACAGTTGTTTCTTAGCATCAAGGGTAGAGGTGGGATGTTATGAAAATTAAGAGGATGGAAAGAAACTTTGGTGTTTGAGATAGAGGGAGTGAAAGTGCTTAAGACACTGAAGTTCTGGGAGAGGGGATGGGTCTTGAATTCCTTTACCTCAGGTAGAGACGACTGTAAGAATTGGCATGTGCAGTAACAACTATACATAATTCTTAATTGATCTTTAAGAAAGGATATGCTCAAGTAAGAATGGATGCAGAGGTAGCAGGGAATTGTCTTCAGGTTTTTCGTCTCTGCAAGGAACAATACAAAACCCAGCATGTTTCAGTCTAGCAGAGTGGTGGTCGTTGATCCAAATAACTTAAGTGTAAAAGGCAAATTTGGTCCAGTGGAAAATAATTGCATCAGAAGACTGATATTGTAGAGTTTTATTCCAATGATGTGAGTGAGAGGGGAGGAGTAACAAGAAAATCAGTAAGTGAGCTGGAGCAACTGTGTCCAAATCTGATTATGATGTAGAGATCTTGGAATATTTGGTTCTGACCCAGGGCATCCTTCACGTGTTCATAGTTTATAAAGTGATTGTTATGTCACTGCGGCTATTTTTTTCCATTTGATTTGATGAATGGGGGTCATTCTGTCTCCATAAGCTATTCATCACTGTGGCAGCCTCTAAACCTTGTTGTGATGATATATCTGCCTTTTTTTTTTTAAATCAGGATATAAGACAGCGTCATCGCTACCTCTGTCACTTGCCCCTCACCTGTGAGTTCAGCATTTGTGAACTGGCTCTGAAGCCACCCATCATCTCTAAGGAGACTTTAGAGTTGTTTTCAGGTTGGTGCTACCTTTCTAGTAGACTCTGTTGTGTATCTGTGAGGGTGAAGGGGAAGTTGTTCTTATCCCTTAATAACAGAATAAAGAACATACGTAGCAGTTTTACTCCTCTTGCACCAACTCTCTGATGACCATGACTGAACAACCCCAATTCAATGTTTTATAGACAACAATTATACAAAGAATAAAAAAGTCTGCTTGGAAGAGCGTATGTTTGTAAGCGTGTTTTGTTGCTAGTGTTACAACTGAATACATTGTTCTCAAAGCTGGAGAAAACATTTCCAGAGTATTGATGTGGGGTTTTTGATATCCAATGCTGTGCATTGCTCTTAGATGACCTTGAAAAGAGGAAACGTCTACGGCAGAAGAAAGCTCGTGATGAACGACGACGTGAACGCAGAATTGAGATAGAAGAAAACAAGAAGCAGGGCAAATGTAAGTGTGATTGAGCATAACTGGTGGATTTCCAGTCATGTTTAGTTGCTGAGCTGCTTTCTTGAGCTATAGGATGAACTCTAAGGCCTTTAGTTTGTAGTGTGTACTTAGAAGAAGATTACAAGGTTTTAGAAACAATGTCTGTAGAGTGAAAAATATAAGCTGTTTTAGTCAGAATGTTAAGTGATGTTATGCAATTGCTGCACACTTGCACGGTATGGGAGAGACAGGGCATTCAAGGGCACAGCTATCTCCATGTTGTGTGTAGCTCTCAGGATTCTTAGTTTCTGTTTTTATAGTAATTGCGATACAGAGTGAAAAGTGAAGAAGGAAAAAAAATGCCTGGGAACTGCTTCCCTCCAGCAGCAGGGCTTGTACTGGTCTCCAAAATAGAGGGTAGAAAGAAAATTGAGTTGGCACCTCCTAGACTCCTGAAACAACTTGCATATTGACAGTCCTCCCCCACATTGTGTAGTGCTTTAATTTAAAACCTCTTTCTAGATCCAGAGGTCCATATTGCTTTAGAGAATCTGCAGCAGTTCCCTGCTTTTACCTCTTGCCCCGGAGAAACTACCAGCATTGATCATCAGAGCTTCTGTCTATCTCCTCTTGGCAGAAGCCCTGTGTTTCAGACAGGTGAGCATCTGGAAAAACACATCACATCTAGGTCTTTATGGTTCTTTTGGGATCTACTGCTCAGGTCATCACCCTAAACTTTCTTAATACTGATCAAAGACTGCTTCTTTCCTACATTGCCTATGAGATCATACACAAAAGGCTGACACGGCTAAGAACCATTCTGATCCTTTGTCTGTTTTTTACTACCTCTACTTCAGTGACAATATGAGATCAGCACTGTAGTCACACCATCTTTTAAATCCTTGCTGAGGCAGAAGAAAGGAAAAAAAAGAAAAACCTCAAAAAAGGAAGAAAAGTGTGTATGCCAGGAAAACACTACTGGCATCTTTTCTTTCCATCTTCCCCACCACATTATACTAAAATGAAACATAGTTGTTGAGCACTCAGGTTGTTGTCCAAGTGATGCTTTACCAAATGTTTTATCTTGCAGTTCATAAAAAATATTAAATACAAACTATTCTTAAATGTTTTTCTCAAAAAAACCCTCAAAACAAAAAAACCTACACACCACCACCAAAGGAGGAAACAAAAACCCCAAAACAAAACAAAAACCCAGCCACCAAACTTAAATCTCCCTTAAATAAAAAGATTGAGGAAATCTGAGAGATCCCACTGTGTGATTGATGGATGGAACTGATGAGATAAAAATGGTTAATTACATGAGATAATAAAATTTTATTTCTGTTTCATCCTGCTAAGCAGCATAATGAGTGCCTTTGCTAAATGCAACTGGCTTTAATTATCTGCTGCTTTCTCTGTAGAGTCTATTCCAACTCCACTGTCACCTGCTGCCAGCCAGGTCAGCCCATTGCTCTGTGGGAGTTTAGAAGAAGAGTCTCCCTTCCCTTCCTTTGCCCAGGTAAGCCATGTCGTAGAGTAAATCTTGTCGGAATTACTTGCGTCTTAGTTGGGGATTATTCTGAGAACACAATTGCTTCCCCCACAAAAGCAAGGTGGGATAAATCTTATGGAGACAACATAGGGTTTGAGTGCTTGAAGGGGTTCCTAGATTTTCTTGCCACTTAGGGGATATGCAAGGTTGTTCTAGTACATAGGACTTAATCATATCTTACAACTTTTTTGATAGATGTTGAGGGTTGGAAAGGCAAAACCAGAAACATGGCCCAAACCTGCTCCAAAGACAAGAGGTAAGAAAATTTGTTATTACTACTTCAGGTTCTTTACTGTGCATCTAAATCTAGGAGATCTTGTAACTTTACAAGAAACATCTGGAGTGGCATTTGCACTGCAAAAAGTTCTATACAGCCTTCTGCCTCTCAAGGCTCTTTCCTTCTTTCAGATGAGAATACTCTGGCACTCCCTGTGCCAGTGGATAGTGATGGAGAAAGTGACAGCTCTGACCGCATACCTGTGCCCAGCTTCCAGAATTCCTTCAGCCAAGCTATTGAGGCAGCCCTCCTGAAACTGGACAAACCGTCCACAGCTGATCATTTAGCAGGTAAAAGGCGGGGGGAAGGCATGAAAAACTTACGAAGTGAAAAAATTGAGTATTTCCCCTTCTTCCTCTGGGAGAAGTGAGAGCAGCAATTTTGGGGACCAAAAATTGGCCACAGAACAGTTCGGAAAATTGTCAGATTGTGGTTTCTGAACAGCTTGACTAGGGCTCCTGTTAGCTTAAAGCAGCTCTCTTAGTGGGAGCTGAGATGATCTGCAACTAGCAAAGAGTCCCGTTAGGACAAAGATGGCTTTTGGTAATCATGTTTCTACTGGAACTTAATTAAGCTTTATCTCAAGGAAGTTCAGGCTGTGCACTCTTAAACTAAAAATACCCGAGCTGCCGAACTACCACTTTGATCAAAGTGTCAAGTTAACTGCTAGCTGAAATTTCAAATACTGAGATGAACTTAAACCTCCAAGCCTGGTGCTGGCTGATAAAACTCATTTGTGCTGCTTGGTTCTGATGTTTAGCTTTGGCTTCTGTTTGGAGACTGCACTGAATGATTGAGAGAGTTGGATGGGAGGGCCTGGGAGTTTCAGTGAAATTGGTTGTTGGCTGCAGTTGAGTGTTTTTTGGACATGGATGGAAGTGATACTTTGAAAACAGACTGCTGCACTCATGCAGTCCTAGGATCTGCTGCCGCACCAGCAACTTCAGAATTGGTTAGGCATGTTTATAGGTGTGTTTTAGGTGTGATGGAGTCTCCTTTAGTTTGTCTGCGCTAATTTTTTTATTGAAGTGGTGCTCAGGGAGTTGATAGGAAGTGTCATGGCCCTGTAGAAGTCATTCAGGCTAGGGAAGACCATTTATCATTTCTGTGTGATGTTCCTGTTCCATGAGAAGAATGACAGTGTCATTTTAATTCTTCACAGAGGAAAAGGGAGGCAAGAAAAGAAAGAAACTGAAGCAGAAGCTATTGTTCAGCACCTCTGTTGTTCACACAAAGTGATTCTGCTATTCAAGAGAAGTTTCATCGCCTGGTTTTCTTTTAATTTTGCTTTATTTTGCTGCTATAGTTTAAGTATTTAAATTTGAAGAGACTAAATTTGTGCTTCCAGGGGGTTCAGGAGGAAACCATGACAGTATATGTTCAAGTAAGATCTTTTGATTCCAACTGCTTAATCAGTTTATACTGAAAAATTAATTTTTGAAAGAAACAACACAGAAACAAATTAGCCAAGGCTTCTAGTCTGTGCCAAGTTGGTTCTTTTCGCCTAATAAGCAGTATGAAAGTCTTTACAGCTGTGTGGCACTGCTAGAATACTGCAATATTACCTAAGTGAAGAGGCAGAGCGCCTTTATTTCCCTAGACAGGTGCATGGGCAGGAGTCTATATGACTGTGACAGTAGTGCTGTTTCAGTAAAGCTGTCTCTCGAGAGCTTGGTTTCCACTGCACTGGAAATGGGCAAAAGAGCTTCCTGGCTTTAGAGCGTTAGCTGCTGTATCTGTTCTTTTTCTAAAGAGCAAGAATTCCTCCTGTTCTCCTGGCTTGGAAAGTTTTAAAGCTGAGGTGAGTGTAAAGCAGAACTTGGCTACTTGGTTTTGAAGCGACTCTTGATGAATTTGTGTATTTCAAAATGCATCCTGGCACTAGTGGTAGAAGGAACCTCCTGGCTTCTCTCAGTTGTTCAGCTCTGGTTTAATGTGGGTGAGTGAGGCTGCTAATTTTTTTTTTTTTTTTTTTTGTTGCCAACCATGGGCTACACGTTCTTTGTAACCTGATCATCTAGAATAAACACTCCACCCTAGGGCTCTGGGTAACCACCTGATGTTTGGAGACTGGCTGCTCTTGAATTGGAAGAACAACTGATAGCTGGAGTCTGTAGATTACTTCTCACCCAGCAAGAAACTGGGGTCTCTTGTACTGGGTTAAGGGCCTGTATCCGCTTGGTTCTGGGATGTAAGTTGGTGTGCACTGAGCACCTCTGGCTATAAACATGCCTCTTCTAAGACCCCTCCCCGCTCTTTCTTTGGGTGGTCACATTCTGCACTGCTTGTGGTTTGGTTTGAGCTAATGAGTTAAGTGGTGTGGATTTTGTTGAATAAAATGAACTATAGGTGTAATGTACCAGTCAAGGCCAACAGTTGCAATAAATCACATGCACATGCACTTACAGTCCTGCACCCTTCCGGAGCTCTAGCGGCGAACTGTCCTATCAGCCTGGAGCACAAGACCACTTAGTGGCACAGATTCAAATCTTACCTTCCTACCGACAGAACTCCTGCCAGGGAGCTGGTATCAAGTACCCCCTAACTTACAGTGCAAGACTGACAGCGTCTGCTGTTCTCTTCAGCCCCACTTGCACCCCTGGTCTGCCTGCATTTGCACAGCCTTTAAATAGTTGATGTGCTCTCTTCCTCTGCCACTGGGAGTGGTCGGAGGAAGGAAGCTGTGTGTTTGAGGCTGCCAGTGATGTTGGAATACCTGACTCCAGGAAAGTCAGTGGTTGTGTCCCTGTTTAAAAAGTTTGTATCGATACACTGATGCTTGATTTCAAAGCAATAGGCTCACGTTCTACCAGTGCTTCCTCGAGGCACTTCAGCTTGTGCGTGTGGGAAGCTAGTACCAAAGAGTGTACTTCACAAAGCTCTCTATGTGGCTGTAAATCAGAGAAGGGGGGAGGTAGGGAATCCTTCAGCTGCTACAGGAGGAGAGGGAACACCTGCAAAATATTATCTGAAAGCAGCTTGATTTCATGCTTGGTGACAACTACACTTGATGGAAAGACAGTACAGCTTGTCAAGAGAGTACAAATAAACTAAGACAAGATGCCTGAAAAGCGGTAACATATCTTGCTGTTAATGCTTTATGTGCACATTGGAAAATTATTGGTGAGGGCAGAGAAAGCAACTAAGTAAGAAGGATTCAAGTATGCAGTTAACTGTGTTCACTGTACTATTGTTTCCTATTTGTAATAGTTGTTTTCAGCCATGGAACAGGAGTAACTACTTAGTGCCTAACCAGTATCTGTTGCGTTCTATTATCTCTACAATTTATAGTCAACTTTTCTTTGCATTGGGAAGAGACAGAATAGCTGGAGCTGGTGTAACTCACCTCCACAGCTTATGGGCACTAGAACAAGGGAAGTGATGCAGGCAAGGAAAACTGTCCCTTCTGTGGGGGCAGCATCCACAGGACAACATCTTCAAGTTGTATCTTGTTTTCCTATGGATTCAAGAGATAATACCAGCAATGCTACTTTCCTGTAACTGATTGGTGTAAACTTAATAAATATCTAAGCAGTACTTGTACCTATGAGTTTCATAATGGGTCGGATGGAGTTGAGCCTTAACAGCTCTATCTTGCATTCTGTGTACGCAACTGGTGCTTTTGTGACTCAAACCATGGACAGCCCTGTGCATAACAAGTGCCCTTAAAGATAAGGTAAAACACAGTACAATGTTAATGCGTTTTCTGTACTGAAGGAGAATAACTGCGTTGCTTATCCATGCCAGCTGCCTAAAGCTCACTTCTACCTCAGCATGAAGATCACACTGAGCTGCTACACTCCTTAGGAGTGCAGGTGGGTTTGAGTCCTGGAGTGAAATAGGCGAGGAACCTACTTAAGTAAAACCATGTAATTTTTTTATAAAAAATTTATTTAAGAACACTCAGAATAGGGGAAATAAGTCCAACTATGAACAGATGCTTTTTCTGTCCCCTGCTTTAACACTGAAGGTAACATCTTGATTACACGAGTACAGGACAGAGGTGAACTAACTGGGAACGTTCAGTCTGTTTCTGTGCCAGCATCATCTTCCTCCTCTCCACTTTGAGACTGCTCTTCTGTAAGGGAACAGCTCAACAAGGACTTCTGTATACACCGTCTTTCCTCTGCAAAAAAAGAGAGCAACAGAGGGTCATTATGTGATCTCAATGTATGTTGGAATATTCTCAACTTCTAAAGAAACGAACATTTCTCAGCTGAAGAATTCAGAAATAGCCCAGCAGATCCTCCAAACCCCCTGGGAACTGAGGCTGCAATTTAGTAAAGCGGCTAGAGGACCTCACCTTCATTTGTACAGTTTTGCAACAACATCAGCAGCTGTCTTCTGTTGTACTGAATCAGGAATTTCTGACATGTTCTTATGGTACCTGTAGGAGTCACAGAAGAACAGTATGTAACAATCGACAAAACTAGAGCTGCTAGTATATTTTTGAAGATCATTGTATCGAGTGACAAGTGTCCCAGACAGTAACTTCATTAATGCAAGTGCTAAGAAGTGGCTGTAGACTTCACTTCTACACTGTTGAGGAGTAATAACTTATAACACGTAGTGCCTGTTATTTGCCCAAGTGGTTAATTTTCAGGACATAAACAATACTATAATTTTAAAAATATATTTTCAAAGAAAATAATGTAATATAGTATTTGCTGCTCTGCTTTTGTGTTAAATGTAATGAAGATTGAAGCAGAACTAATGAGGCTTTCAACAAAGAACTGCTGGTGCCCGTTTCTTATTTAGATCTGCTAGAAGCTGCTGAGTTAACGACAGGTAAGATGCATCTGTCGCACCCACAGCAGTAGGATGGGGTTCTTGCATTCTAGCAGGCCTGGAAGGTACGATGAAGCTTCCTCGGCCTCCCCCCAGGCATTAGAGGCTCCCCCCAGCACCGGGGCAGCTGAAGCTGCCGCTGACCTCCGACGTGCAAGGTGTTGAGGAAGCAGGGGTACCGCTGGTTCCGGCTCTCCAGCTGCCTCACGAAGGGGAGGGCGGAGCAGAGCAGCCTGTAGGAGTCCTTGCGGCACCGCAGGAGCACGGTCCCGGTGTAGGCGTTCAGGTACTTCACTGCGAGGGCACACACGCACCGATGAGCCCCGGCCCTTCACGGGGACGCCCCCTCACCCCCCGCCGAGCGCCCGGGGCGGTGGGGCCAGCGCGTCCCGCCAGCACCTGTGAAGGAGACGGAGCAGCAGGCCAGGCCGTAGTCCCCGTGCACCCGCCCGATGGCGTCCCTGACGGCGAGGCCCACCGCGCGGTCCTCGATGCACTGCCGGCACCGCGGGTCCTCCGAGACCACCTCGCACAGCACGTACCTGCGGGAGAGCGCGGGGTCAGCGCCGCGGGACGCGCCCGCCCCGGCCCCGGCGCCTCCTGCCTCACCTGTTCTTGAAGCGAACCATGGCGGCGGCGGCGCCCGATCCGGACGGACGTCTCGCCTAGCCAATGGGAGAAGCGTCTCCGCGCACCGTAGCCAATCGTCGTCGCTAAGGGGCGGGGACAAAGGAAGGACTTCCCGGCCTCATCAGCCTGACGTGGAGGATGCGCATGCGCGCTGCTTCCTTCCCTCCCCCGCCACAAGCCGCCGGCGGGTCTGTCAGGGCGACCCGCGCGGCGACCCCGCCACCTCCCCGCACCATCCGCGTGGGGGCGCGCGCGGCTCGCGGCTGCGCGGGCCGGCCTGAGGGGGCGGCCGAGGGGGCGGCGGGCCCTCGGCTCCGCTGGGTTTGCCGCAGGCGGTTCGTTTGGCTTTAGCCTTGTCGCCGTGTCGCCTCGGTCCGCCTTGGCTCAGCCCGCTTTGTCTAGTGCCGAAAAGTCTAAATGAGGGACACGGGACGTCCCGCCTCGCAGCCCCGCTTCGCCTGACCGCAGCCGCGGGAAGGCCCTGGGGAGGAAGGTGAGGACAGGCCCGGTGCCGCAGTCACCCTCCGGCTGTGGCAAGTGGTGCGGCCGCCGTCTGCCCTCCGGGGCTGAGGGCTTTAGCAGAGCGTCCGGTGCCACCCCTGTGCTCCTGGAGGGGCTCTCCACCTGTGCTACCTCACAAAACCGTGCTCCAGTGTTTGTAGCTCTCCAGGCTCTGGGTATGGGGTGTTTTGGGGTATGAACTAACTGTCTATCAAATGAAAACAGCTGAGGAAATCGTGGAACACAATTACTACTTCTTGTAATTCTTTCTGCAGTGGTTTTCAAAGCTGACAGAATTTGAGGGAGTACGAAGTGCTTCTTGAAAAGATCTGGTCCAAGAAGAAACTGGGGAGAGGGGAATGGGGGGGCTAAGGAGATAGATATGAGGTGGGAACCTGAATGTGTGTGTGAGGAGAAAGAACCAGTTAGGGCGGCGTATAGTTCATGGGAGAAACACTTTCACCAAGGTCCCTGGAGCCAAATCACACGGGAGCGCTGAGACACTATAAGTTAAGCGGGAACTCATTGTTAATTCAGAGTGGAAACATCTTCTTTAATGACCTTAATTCTAGACAAAGAAAACAATGATAAACCTAGTGGAAATCCTGTCCTGGATGATAAACTTCTGCCCTCTGAAATGGATGCCTGTTCTGCTGCAGTCTCCCTTTTGCCTATTAACTCCTCTGTCTTCCACCTGTGATCACATTTTTGAGCCATGTTTTTTCTGAGAACTGCAGAATATGAGTTGCCTGGGGAGAAAATACATGAAGTCCAGTATGGACTTTCCAAGAGACCTTTTCTTTTGTACCAGGATCCAAGGGACTGGGGGAAGTTTGTCAGCTTCTGAAGCTGATGCAGATAGAATCATTTTCTCAAGAGAGACTGCATTGCATTGATCTTCGCCATATTGTTTTGTGCTTTAGTATCCAACTGGGATCTAGCTGTCATCTGTTCCACTTGTCAATACAGTGAGCTCCTAGGTGATAAGCTATGCTTACATTTTTGAACAATACCAAAGTCCATCAAGATTCCCGTGTATTTCCTTTGTGGAGTGAGGTCCCAGCTTAGCCTTCCAGCATGCCTGCCAAGGTGTATTTGCCTGCTGCCCCTGTTTTTCTGGTGGCATCCCCCATCCTGCCTTCCGACCGGGCTTGGGTTGTCCTGGGCTGCTCGGGTTGCCTTCATTCGCGCCGTCCCTCATTTCCTTCCCTTTGCAGAGGCACGGCTGGGTCTGTGACAAGCAGGCCGTGCGAGTGCGCTCTGCCCTGTAATCCAATAGGACATGTGCACTGTGCATGCTACAGGCTGCGCCCTGTGTGTGGCGGAGGTCTCTGTTCTCGGTCCAGAAGGCTGATTAGGAGAGACACGGTGCAAAGAGAGAGCAGTGTTGTGAGAGCGCCTTGTCCTGCTTTATTTCACGTAGGATATTGCCTTTAGTTCGCTGTTGTTGGTTTGGAGGATGCACAGAGCAGCCCTGAGCCACCACAGCTCCCTGTACAGTCACTGCCTGTGTTAGTACAAGCCATGTGAGTCCGGTCAGCCGTCATGGTGCGGTGAGCTGACAGCCAGGAATAAAAGGTTACAGTATCTTCACGTTTGTTTTCCCACATCTTCACTCCCATCCTCTGCCAGCTTTGCTGTATTGATTCCAGTGTCAGTGATTCAAGAAACTGTCGCAAGTGATGGTGAGTTATACAGTCAAGGTGGGAAAGAACTGTCTCCTAAGAAAAGATCTGAGAGAGAAAAAATCAGAAAATGCTATTTAAATTGAAGAGTGGGTCATGAGACCTGCCAAAAGAGAGGAAGGGTGTCTCTCCTGCAGGCTTGGAGAGACAATGTGGCCCCGGGATAGCTTATTAAATAGAAATTATGGAGGACAGAGTATACAAGGATGGGGGAAATAACATGCGATGTCTATACACATTAGAGACAGTTTGTGAAGCAGTTTGAGAACTTTGGATAGAAGATTCTTCGTAAGTGTTCATCAATGATTGTCCAAGAAAGTGGTGATGCTAGGGAGGTGCAGGAGGAATACTGAGGTCTTGTTTTCCCAGCTTGTGTTTGTTATGTGTGGCTGTGTGCATGTGCAGGGGTTATTCCCAATCAGTCTGGTTGGTTTTATTGCCATTTTAGTTCGTGCTTTGACATTTTACTACAGGCTTGAAGTTCTAGACCCTTATTTTGGATTTATGTGGCATTTGTATTCTCCAGATTGTGGGTTAGATTGCATTTGTATTGTATAGAATTAATTGTGCTGATAAGCTGCAATAGACATTGTGATTAATGCATATGTTGGTATTGTATGCAGGCAGCTCTTAGAGTTTGTACGTATTTGCTATAATTAAAATTACCAGCAAATGCGTTCACTGAGAAAACATGTATCAATTAGTGAATGGTTGCACTCTTTTTAGGTAGAATGTTTACATTTTATCGATGAAGAAACTGAGGTCTAGAGGGATTAAACAGTTTGTTGACAGTAAATAACTGTCAGTCTGGAGATACAGAGCAAGGACATAATGTGGGTAGAGGGAACCAGCGTATTGATGCATATTGTGTTGGAGTATAGGTCTCGTATGTTGCTTGTGCATAAGGTACCCAAGTAATTACATTCTGGAGTAAAACTAGGATGCACTGGTACTCCATCCTTGTGATACCACAATTTGATCTTCCCCGTGTAGCCAAAACCATTATTTTTGCTTCCCCCTGACAGCACAGAGCTGAATTTGCCATCAGGTGCAGTATCAGAGTTGGGGGTGACAGCTACGTTTTGTTCCACTGCGTGCACATTGCATCCCCAGATAACCCCGCAGTCAAAAATACAAAACAATCTGGCTAAAATTAAAACTGCTCCTTAAATCCTCTGTCTGATGTTGCCTGAAGCTTTTTGTTCAGTTTATCTTCACAAGGTCACTGAGACAGAAGAGTGCATTCTCTGAGCATGTTGGCCTGGAGCCTTTCATGCAGATGCCTTCATTTAACATTTGGGACGTTCTCCTTCTCCCTTTGGTCCCTTCCTTTTCACTCCTCCATTTTCTGTATCTCTACTCGCCCCTTTTAAGTGCAAGATCCCTCAGCTCAATACACGTAGGAATCAAAGCTATCCTTTTTATCACCTTAACATGCAATCACTAATCATAAGCTTTCTGGGCACCCAGGCTGTCATGGGCCAGAGACTGCTGGTCTCTCGGCCAGAGCTGCCACGTGTGCTGCCTGCAGCACTGCCCTCATCTTTGCTGTCATCCTGCCACGTGGAATATTTGTCTTGCAAAACCATGTGTTTGAAGCAAATTCTGTTTCAGCCTCTTTCAGTGGCTTGCAGTGTGATCTTGGACTACTCACTTAAGATCAAAATAGTAAATTTACATTTCTTTGATCATTATTTTTTTTGCTAGTTGACAACAGGAAATTTCAGTCCGGATTAGTAGTAACTGTGTGCTCTGAGAGACATCCCAAGTGTTGTAAGGCAAGCTTCCATTAAAATATTGAAAGTGGGAAGCCACTTTGGAAGACTGAAACCAAATTTTAAGATCTGATAAAGCGCGTGTCTATGGACTTGGCATGTGCTGTCTAGAATGAACACAGAATCAGGAATCTTCTCTTCCTGCACAGCAAAAAACAGCGAGAGAAGAGCAGTGCAAAAAGTTGTGCCAAGTGAGAAGCTGGCCCTGAACTTCTGAGCTTCATTTTCGCCAGCTCTGCAATGGGAATATTTGCAAATACTTTACTCATAGGTACATGTTAAAAATTATTAAAATGTCCACTTGAATGTTGTTAGTTATCAAATATAGTAAAACTGCTTCTATATATGAGAGATCTGTAGGCAGCACGCTTCAAGCTGCTGCAAAAGGCAAAGAGCTGTTTCCAAACTAGTTAATTAAATTAAGGCAACAACTAGAATATTAGTTCAGACAGTTCAGACTTCTCTTTTCTCTTTCTGCATGAGGGAGCACAGACTGAACAGTAGGCCACATAAGTTACTATGTAATCTGCTGTGTAAAAACCCCATATTTAATACCTCCTTAACGGGGATGTTAAGATGGATTAATTATTCTTTGTTCTGGTCTCTGAAGATAAAGGGTAATTACTGTTAATTATGTGTAATTGAAAAGTTGCTCCTTCACAAAGAATCCAATAGCATTAGCAGGATTTTAACTTCTTGCTACCTATAGGGAGGCGTACGACATTCCATAATGTTATGGCAAAGACTGGCATCAACTTAAGGATGGCCTCAACGACTCCCTTTCCAGCCTGCACTTGAGACCAGTATTTTCAGCAATAACAGATCTCAGAGCATGCTAGTGAGACAGGACTCTGTGTTTTGTTCTGTGCTGAATGGCTCTTAAACAGAAGATGCGATTTGTAAGGCTGGTTGTCACTGATGATGCTGCAAGACTTTTCCTCAGTAAATTTCCAGAAACCTGTGGAACAACCGCAGGTAGACCAAAGGGAAAGTGTTAAACAAACAAACAACAATAACGACAACAACAACAAAACAAACCCTTGAGCTTGCCTATAGGGGAAGGAAGCTCTTGAAAAAAAGAAAAAGCAACCCATGACTCTCTAATAAGCAGTATGTCACTTGTGGGTAAGCATGGACAGTAGAGGTGCCTGCCAAAGACTGGAGACTGTGTTGAGATATTTGAATTAAGGTGAAAAAGAAACAAAATTGAGTTTTACAAGGGCAGAGCACTTTCAATAATATAAAATTAGTAGATTGGTTAACCTGAGACCTGAAATTCCTAAATGCCGCACCAATTTCTGTCGTTAATTAAAAATCCTCTAAATATTTATGTGCATAACTTTGCTTTTGGTGGGAGTTGGGCACCTTTCATATGCGTAAAAGGCTGGCCCTGAAGTGCTCTAGGCCTCAGTTTCACATTGGCAAAATGAGGATATTAACGTTTTTCTACTTCAAGGAGTGCTACAAATAAATTATTGCGTTATTAAGCACTTAAATAATGTAATAGTTGAGATAATAGAAGCTCTTACAGCATAAACATAGCCTACCCTGAGCCACCTTCTTCACATATGAGTTGGTGTAGAGGCTACTCTGAAATAAAAATGATGTGTCTAGTGTTGCTTATCTTGCAGATCTTTGCTCTCTGCTTTTTCTTTCCCCTGAATTCCCATGTGCAGATTAAGCCAGGGTCCTATTTTGCAGTAAGTTGTATCTGCTTATGTTGCCATATACTGAACAATCCTTTCGCTACGCGGCTTTATGTTTAACTCCAGCAGCCTAGAGCAGCGTAGGATCAGAGGCGGCTTCTGCAGAGCACTTGGCTCCCTAATGAGGGAAGCAATGAAAAGCATTTTCCAGTGCATCCATCACTCAGCAGCCGTGGTGCTGAGGCAAGAAGGACAGGCATCCTGGAGCAACCTTCCGTAATCCCTGCCTGCTGCCTGGCTCTGGCAGGGCAGCAGCAACGCATGCAGGCGAGGAGGGGGGCTGCAGTGGAGCTGCTCGGCGGGGTACGGCTGGGCTCCCCGTGGCAGCTGCAGGGTCTCGGCTTGTACCGGTGTCAGCTTGATGCGAAGAGTGTGTCAGTCACTGCCTACTTGGGGCACACACGTCTCAACTCTTTGCCTGACCCACTCTGACAGAGACCTCCCCACCCATCTGTTCTTGCCTAGATCCAATTTTAGCTGCAGCATCCCACTGCCCAGCACAGTCAGTGAAAGCCCCTCAAAAGCAGAGCAGGGTGCAGTGTATGGGTGCAGAGTTAGGTGGGGACACTTTCTGTTTCTCCTGTGCTGACTGAGGGTGCTCACAAAGACCAATAAGTGCAAGCAGATTTCCAGAGGCAGTGGTTGTTATGGATTGAAGAAGACAAGAAGCACTGGAAGCGTCTGACCTATTTTGGGAAGCTTCCTGGAGCATTTTGCTTTTATTTTGTTCAATTATTTTTATGGGTTTTTTCCTAAAGATGTGCTCGAGTAAAGAGACTGAATATTTGTCACTTTTCCTAACTATGTGCACCATGAAGACAGAAGCAAACTAAAAAATACCTCACTGCATGTGCTAGGCTGATTCTACCAGTTGCCGTGAGGGCATGGGGGTTTGAGCTGGCACTTGAGATGACTTCTGCCTGCTGCTGGTTGGTCCCAAGCTAAAGCTCCTGGTGATGCGCATAGCAACCTTCATGCAGTGCTTGATGGCACCTGCCACAGCGAGATGATTTGGGGGCAATTGACCCAGAGCATGTCCCTCAGGCCACCTCGGTAAAATTCCATAGTGCTCATGCTGGAACTCAAGCGGTTGTTGCTATGTGACCTTCTCTGTCCCTGTTTCATACCTGTGATGCTTAAAAGATCATGTTTATCCTGCTGTAACATTAGTGACTTAATTAGAGCTGAATTTGGTCCTACTGCCTCTGAACATGAGCAGCTTCCATCAAGTCATCTAAAGGATCAGATCTGGTTTCTTCTCTCTCTCAGTACTGGTGGTATCTGTTTTCATTTTCCATCTTTCCTAAGGGAGCTCACTTTTCCCCACATTTCAGCATCTGCCTGTTGTATGTCAGCACCCCGGGCTGCCTGTGTCTCTGTGCCAAGCCAAGTACCAATCTTCCAGCCAGCAAGGTACAAGGTGGTGTAGAGACAGAACATGAGACAGACACATCAGGAATTGGTGTTGTGGAATGTGTGTAGCTGAAAACTAGTACCTGCTTCTGGGTCAAGAAACTAAGCTGCAGCCAGTTAAGTGTGGGTTTGTTTTTTTTTTCTCTGTGTACATAGGATGTGTAGAGGTAGCAAGAATTTCACCCTGTAGTGTCACAGAAGCCAAGGTTTTGGCATAGCATGGCTTCTCTTTGTTGATACCATAACAGTCCCCTAAGGGAATTCTCAGGATAAAAAGCAGGGTTGGGCACTGCTGACGAAATAGCAGGGCTAGCAGAGGACGTGGTACTCCCAGCATCGTAACTTAATACTCAGCACTGTCTGCATGATTTCACCAGTTATTTCTAAATATGCTGATATGGGAGATTTTCTACATGTGATGGTTTGTCTTCAGGACATGAGTTGATTCATTTAACTTGTTCCATCTCTTCTCCATCCCTGCCCCCACCCCAACCGCATGGCCAAAACAAAGCTACCTCAGCTTTGTTTGTGGCACATGGAGGGACAGCTATTTAAGCAATAATTATGAAGTTCTTTTTTGTAAGATGTAGGATTTTAAAAAAGCATAAGATGATGATTTTGAGCGTTTATTAGATTCCCCCAAGACATGCATTCAACTTTAGTTCTCAACATTTTCATGTATATTGCTACATGGAAGAACCTGTTGCTTTAAAAAGCGTATATACTCTATTATTTCTCTATTATTATAATGTTACCGAGTATTGTAAGATCAACATCTGTGAGTCAGATCAGACATTAACAAAATAGTTTTAAAAATATTTTATTTAATTAATTTACTTAAATTATACATGCTGAGCTCTTTTATTTTTGGGACTTGCAGGGTGCAGGTGCTTCTCTGTAAGCGTGGGGGGAAAGCATCTTCATTAGTCTTTTAATAGTCTCTTAGTATCAGAGACTGATGGTGTCACCTTATATTGAAGCTCATTTTCCAATAAAAATGCAGCAGTTTATAAAATGGATACAGAGCTCTTGCGCCCATTCACGTTTCCTCCTACTCTACCTCATATTCTCCAACAGAAAGATACCACAGCGACAAACACAGAAAACGGAAAGACACATACTGAATCTCAAGTTCAGTTCTTTACTGTCTTTCACACATTATAGCTTTGTAGAGGAGGTCGTGTTTAGAGGACAGGGTATAAGTAACTTCAGATTAAGTAATTGACTTAAGGACTTCATATCCAAGCAGACTGTCTTTCTGGCTGTCAGTGCCATGTAACCGTGTCACCGATACCCAGTCTGATGTTTTCTTTATTATTATTCATAAGCTCCCATGCCGAACAGCAATCAAACTCTTCAGGCTGTGCCGTCTTGGGGATTATCACACTTGCAGGGCGGTTAAAGTCACTTTGCCTCGAGTCTTCTGCCTCTGAAAAGTGCCCAAGGCTAATCACTGTGAAATGTGACGCCTGTCATGTCTTCTTGTTCAAGTCTGTGCGGCAGGCCTGTCATTCACTAAAAGCCTTAACATCTGTTATTACATGGTAATCCTCATGCATCAGGCTTCCAAATAAGAAACTGGTGGAGCCCAGCAAGGAAGGTATGGCTCAGCCTTAGTTTGCATAATTCCCAGAATGCAAGGCAACTTGCTCTCCCTTCTGAAATCATTAATAAGCAATAAGAATATTATATAAGCTGGCATCTTTTTTTAAACCATGATAATTTCAAATGCTATTATAATTAGGATGAAGATGAGAGTTTGAGCTGGGGGAGGGAACAGACAAAGGATTAAGCTGATCTCCACCATGACGTTAGAAGGTGGCTTTGTCTGTTATATCCCAGTTTGGACGATAATGGATACACTTTAGGCACATGAAGGGGCAAATAGACAATTAATTTAAAAGTACTAATCCTTTTCATCCTGAAATGTTATCTCTTGCCATAAGTAGGATCACAGCTTTCCAGTCCACTTATATTCTGACTAACTGACCCTGTAGAAAAAGCCTGAAAAGCAATATATATTTGTGTTGTATCTGATGACTATCAACTCCATTGTGGGTCAGATAAAGCACACAAAAATGTTCTGTTGCTGAGAATATCTTTATTTAAGCCAGAGTGACTGCTAGCTGATTGTGACTAGTGCTGTCACATCACAAGAGACGTGGTCTCTTTGGGTAGTGGCTTGCAAGCCATGGCAGATCAGACGCGATATTTTTGTGAAGAAAAGTTTAGTGTCTGGGTTGAGCAGGCAGGATTTGCTGGAGAAGGAAAACCAGGTGAAGGTATGGTTCATAGATGTAACTAATAGGACTGCTTTCTTTGGAATAGGGAAGATTTAAAAAGTCACTTGTCAAAATCATTTTCCTTCTAACGCTGCAGCAGCCCTCAGATCTGAGCATGTTCCTGATGTTCCCCCTCACTCACATGCACGAACACGGGGAGGCAGGCGGGAGGAGGCAGCTGCACTGACACACTATGGGGTTTGCAAGAACATGATGGCAATTTAGCAGAATGATTAAAAGATTGCAAACATTTATTAATAGCTTTGCTGCTGCAGCAGCTCTGCCAGAGAAGCCTTGCTTCCTCAGGGACGCTCTTACCTCCCTCCCGTTCCCTTCCAGAGCTCTAGAAATTGAAAAGTCGCGTTTGGACTCGGTTTCAGTTTAAAGCCACAGCTACACACAGTATGCAGACCACTTTAACTACCTGGGGGAGAGGACAGGTGGGAAATTGAGTGCGAGAAAGAAACAAGAGAAAGTATGCAGAGCAAAAAGGAAGGATTTTTTCTTTTTGGCTATTACTTGGCCTTTCTTCCCTGTGCTCCTCTCCCTTTCTCTCATTGCTCTTCTTTACCCACTCCTCCTCTCCCTTGGGACTGAGCAACTTTCTGTTCAGTGCATTGGCACTAGATTCAGATGTGGGTCTACAATGTCTTTTTGATACTATTTAACAAAATCAGTGAAAGACAGGTATAAAGCAGTATTGGAGATCTGCTGAAAGTTCTGCAGAGCAATCTAATTTCCTAACACGAGCACGATCAGTTCTTTTGCAATTCTCATGACTTGTTGTCTCTTCAGATTTTTTTACTGTTAATGTTGAGGAAAGGGAGGAGGCAAAGGTTCAATACCAAAAATAACCCAAAAGAAAAAAAAAAAAAAAAGAAAGGAAAGGGCAATTGGCTGAACAAGGAATCACATTATACTTCATGGCTGATCCTGCTGAACAGCAGTAAACACTGGAAATGAGATGGGCAATTCTGATGTTTGAGTGCAGTGTCTGAGACATTTTTATCCCACAGACCAGATGATGGTGACTGACTGATGTAAGTTTGCAACAGGAGGATATTTATCCTACGCATATGGTGACCTCCTCCATATTCCTATCCACAGTGGAATAATCAGTTTCTTTCACTTTTTTTTTTTCAAACCGGGTCCCAAGAAAAACTGGAATGTCTGGACAGCCTAAAAGGAATACATTTTTTCTGCTAAGCAACAATGACAGCAGATATGAATGCTTCTGTCCCCGTCGTTATCTAAAATCCTGCTTGTCACTGGGTAGGATGACCTCAACCATGGCTTTTCCCAAGCACCATAGACAAGCTAGTGGACGTGCCATTGGGCATCAGCAGCTGACTACCTGTACTTGACTTTTTAGTTCCATTAGGAGAATTTTTCTTCTATTTATATATACAATTTAATCATGCCACTTAGCAATTTAAGAGAAATCTCGTCACATAATCACCACATCTCTGCTTAGTGCAGTAGAATAGGCAGAAGGGAAAGTGAGATGGATCCAGTGGATACAAAAGGAGAAAAGGTGGATGATGGAAGGGTGCAGGATGGAAAATAGAGTTGAATTCTGAGCCCTGCATTATTCTGACCTGAACCTGCTTCAGGTTGATTTGACTTTTTTTGAACGGTTTCCCCTGTTCCTTGAAGTAGTTTTCGGTCAAAGTAGTTCCTTCCTCAGTTTTCAAGTGTGGTATCCAATTTGGAATGTGACTAGCATGAATTTTTGTCTGTTGCAAGGGGATGTTGCTTATGAAAAACATCTGATTATCTCTGTTCACTTCTGTATACCATGCTCTTCATGGGATGACCTGGGAAACTACACAGGCAGAGAGATAAATGTAACCCCCACAGAAATCTTCTCTCTTGGGATGTTTAAGGAAAGTCTGTATGAAATTCTGGAGAGCTCTAGGGCCTTAAAAAGGCCTTATTTTCTAGGAACTAAGTATAATGCTTTAAATAATCCTAGCCTAAAAGACAAGAGAACCCACCTGCAATTGTAGTTGATACTGTGGATGCATTTTGGCTAATTGCTTCTTCACTTTTTGTCTTTAGGAGCTGGAATTCGCCATGCTCGGAGTAGCCAAAGAATGCCATAGATGAGGATGAAACAGACCTGGACATTGGTGAAGTACCTGGTCTCAGGTGAGGAAGGATATAGATAGGATCCTGCAAACACCAGTTCAACAGAAGAAACTACTTTCAGAGATACTTTCTCGCTCTTATTTCTTGTTTGAGGATTGCAAACAGCAGGCCTTCCCAGGTAGTAGCAGCTATATAGCTTCAGCTGCTCTGTCAAAGTTCTCATCCTTTCCTAGCAGTAGCTATTTCATTTGCGTTGGTTTCAGTATCTTTAATTTCCAAGTTCTCTGTGTGCGATAACAAAAGGGTGCCTTCCAGTCTGGGAACAATTAGGACAACTGTTGGTGGAATTGTTTTCTTGTTTTTTGGTTTTTTTTGGGTTTTTTTCCCATGTCCTGAAAGGCTGTTTTGGGATGTGTTGGCCTTTACAAATATTTAAAGCAAGAAATTGTATTTCATCGGTATTTCCCCTGCTCCCATCAGAACCTCAGCCCTCACTAAGGCTCTTGCCTCCCATATACCTCATTTTCTTTTTAAGAACTATTTTATTTCTCATTAATAAAAATACATATTGTACTTCTTAATTATGGGAACCACCATTCTCTCTGTTGTGGAGCAGTCAGTCTAGCCTTTGCCATTGGCATTCCTCCCATTGTTAGGACAGATGCTCCCTCTGGGTACACTGGCCATAGGACAAGAGGGAATGGCCTCAAGTTGCTCCAGGGGAAGTTTGGATTGGATATAAGGAAAAATGTCTTCACTGAAAGAGTTGTCAAACATTGGAACAGGCTGCCCAGGGAAGTGGTTGAGTCACCATGCCTGGAGGTATTTAAAAGACATGTGGATGTGGCACTCAGGGACATGGTTTTGTGGTGGACTTGGCAGTTCTAGGTTTATGGTTGGACTCAATGGTCTTAAAGGTCTTTTCCAACCTAAATGATTCTGTCATTCTGTGAGTTTTATCTTATGTATTGAGGTACCTCTCTATGTCTTGTATCTTATACTGGATACTATGTCTGCATCCAAGTGGCAAGTGACAGGACTACAGCTATGGTTAAAATAACCTGCGTTGAGATTCAAATACAACAAAGGACCAAAGTGTTAGGTTTCTCGATTGATAAATGCATTTATTAGTGAGACTCAAAAATCCTAGAGTGGTAAGAAATTAATGAAATTCCAGGAGTTCGCCTATTCTATCCTCCCATCGTTAAAGGAAGGTAGGGGTTTTGACATTGTTGCCAAGCAGTTGACCTTCACATGTTCGTTCTTAGCCATCGTACAACACGGGAGCTGGGAGCAGCGCTCAGGTACAGCCCAGATACATCCTTGAGACACAATTAGTCTGCAGTTGTACAGCCTTTGTAAAGCTTGAGTTCCACGGGGAAGCTAAGGAATATAGCAATCAATAGCAATGTGGCCAGATCTTTTCTAATGGCAAAATTTAGATATGAGAGAAAAGGTGATGATGAGCCTGTCCCTTCTGCACAGTGAAAAGTGAGGAGGTGAGGATCTTGTATTCTTACTCGCTGATATGGGAACTTTGCAAGAGAAAACAGATATTCTTTGTGCCCTTGTTAGGAGGCAAAGAAGAGGTAATACTGAGGAAAGGGAGGAGAGGTTAAAGGTGATAGCAGAAAGGAGAATTGTCCTTTTATGGGTGCCAGGTACCAGTAAATAACTTTCTAAGTGCTGAGAAGGTAGAAAGCAGGACAGACGTCTTTTCAATGTTTAGGTTCTTCTATGGAGCAAGTCCCTTCTGTTTGGAAAAAAAATCATCAAAGATAAAATATTCCCAGGCAGCATGAATATAGAAATGATGATGCTGGACATGATGAACTTACAGAATTCTGAAGTAGGTCGGTTTTAAAACTTTTCAGAACAAAGTCATTAACTTCTGACAGAATGTACTTTGTTGATTTGATGATGAATCGAAAACTGGAGGGAAAATGAAAAGGCAGCTCATGTAAAGCTGCATCATCCTCTGCCTCCATTGAGACAACACTGTCTCACCTCTGCCGGTAGCAAAAAATCTGCCAGGCTTTGTCATCATTTTGCATCACAGCGTGACCCGAAAGCAAACTACCCTCTGCCGTTGCACGGTACAGTGCCGGGGATCGTTTCCAGAACTACAGTGGCCATATAGCTGGGGAACATTGCTCTTGTCAGCACTACTGAACGCTGACAAACTGAGGGAACTGAAATATGTTGCTCTGTTTATTCTGTTTGTGTGGATCTTCACCAGCCTTACCAGTTTCCAGTTCTAATAACAGCTATGTGTGGATTTTATTTTTCAGGATTCCACTTGCAAAGGTTTGGCTTCAACTGAACTGTAAGATGTTCTTGATTCCCTGTCCTGTTGTCCAGAGCTCGCTTTCTCACACAATGCTTGAGTGAACCTCAGGTCACAGCCATTAAACTCAGTTTATGGAAAACACACCAGAATCACTTTGATCCCATTATCTTAAACTCTCCATTTGAAAGAAATGTAGCAGTAGGAGATTTCCTCACTTCCTATCTCCAAATCTTGCTTTTTTTCAATAACAGTAATACTGGCTTCCAGACCCTGCTTGTGTTCTTCTTTGGCATCAACTTTGTATTTTCCTCCCTACATGATACTTTTTTCCTTCATTTTTACCCAGTATTGGTTAAAATTATTTCCCCCATCGTAAGTACTCGCTCCCAGCCCCTCCAATCTCTGTTAATCACAGCAAAGCAGTATGTTTATCTTGGCTAGGTCTTGTGCTTCGCTTCCTTACATTGGCATTTATCCTGATGTTCATGAAACGTCTGTCTTTATTGTTTAGGCTTGAGAAAGGACATGTTTCAGGAGAGCTCCATTTGCTGCTGAATAAAGCTCACATGAACAAAACAAATAATCCCTAGAATTCCTTTACTCTGGGCACCTGAGGTCCTATGTAAGTTCAGGAAATCACATGGGGGAATGCTCTGCTTTCCCACAACAGGACTAGGAGAGATACAGCTGTCTTATCAGCTCTGTGTGTTGTCTTGTTTAGAAGAGGATGTGGGTCCTGGGTGAATTTCTCTCGCAATGGAATAGGCAAATTTAAATCTGACTTTTCATGTTAGAATTCTCGTCTTCTTTCCTCATAGAAAATACAGAGGTGTGCCTAATAGCACACCTCACCTGGAGGTGAGGCTTCATCAGCTCACCTACTTGTTGCTATGTCCATTCACTGAACAATGTCACCAAATCTTGGTAAGAAATTCTTTTTAAGTAGAATGAGAGGTTCAGTTTCAGAGATCTGCTCAATCATTTCCAGAATAAACCAATTAATGGGTTAGAAGCTCCAGTTGAAAACCAGGTGGCATGGATAATGGTGTGGACAGAGGGGGCTGAAGTGCCCATGTCCGTTTCTAAGCGCTCTTGATGGATTTTACATTATTCTTATTCACAAAGTGATGTGGCTTTCGGGTGCTTATGAGTAATGAGTAGAGCTAGTTTGTTTAGTGTCCCTGTCCCCCAAGGCCACTGCCCTTTGAGAGAGAACAGTGTGTACCACTGCTTTTGGCAGCCACGCTCCCAACCTGACGCAGTCGGTTTGGGGGGGCCACGGAGCCGGCAGAGATGACTCATTCCGCCTCAGTGGCTCATTGAGGAGCTGCAGGGAGAAGCTATTTATAACCAGACCTTTCAGGTTCAGTGCAGCAGCATCTTCAGCAGGAGGAGGGGGACAGGAATGGGGATGGCACATAAGACTTCTCAGATACAGATCAACCCCCACCCCAATATTGTCCCTAGAGCCACGTAGCCACCAGCTGACTTCAGCCAGCCCTTTTTCCCAACCCTTTTCCTCAGCTGTCGGGGTGCTTTGGTACTGGTGTAAGATTCTGCTGATAACTCATCAGCTCCTCAAAGCACAAGGAGACAACTGTGAATATTGTCAGTGTGAACAAAACACAAACTTTTTGCCATACCTGCTAAGCTGACTTTTGCTGACTTTCTGACCCATGGCCATAGCATTATCACCTTATACTTTTGTTGTCTCTGTCCATGTTTATTGCTGCCTTGCCATTAAGATGAGCTTCTTTCATGGGTGTTTTCAAACAGTCTTTATGCTGCCAGCATACCCCATTTAAACCTCCTGAGGTTTCTCTTACATACAAGTTAACACGATAATTTCTAAAACTGTAGTTGGTTTTCTGGTCTTGCTGTGGGCTCATTTCATCTTTAGGTGCTTCCATGACTCCAAATGTGAAACAGAGATAATTATACCCCCCCTGGGTTAAGCACAGTGTGATCTATAGCTGTGAAACACCACCTAAGTGGTAGTATTATTACCAGAGAGAGTCACAGAACAATAGGAAAGCATATTACACAACAGTAGAGGACAGCATGTGTTAAAGAAAATATTTACTACACACACATACATCTTTGTATCTAGGTAACTGTGGCCTTTATCTCGAAGCATATTAGCATATGTTAAAATTTTTGAATTTTACGTTAAACTAAACTTCTTCAAGTTGTCTGTTCTCTTAACTGGCTTTTGAATTCAAAGCCACAAGGCACTGGGGATCCTGTTGTGTGAATGCTTATCTTGTTCTTGTTCTACCTCTGCCCTATTCTTAAACCAATTTGTGTGTCTGGAACTGGGCTGCGGTTAGATGGCTCCTTGGCTCCTGTCATTCTGTTGCTTCTTCCCATAGCTTCAATGCTGCATAGGTGGCTCTTCATCTCTTTGTCTTCTCTCTGCTTTCTTCCTAGCCCTTCTTCACTAAGTAGACAATTGGCTCTGCAGTATACGACTGGTGTACAGTTTGGTGAGTATAAGTCTCGGCACATTGTTAAGGCCATTTGGTAGTTCCACAGGTTTCTTTGGTGTTCTCTCTTTTGGCTGTCCTGCATCGCTGTGCTATGGACCCAGAGGTATACTGGCCTTTTGTACAGCGCGTTGTATTTATTCATACAGAAGCTGCGCTAGAAATAATTCTTGCCTTCAGCTCTGGCAACCAACTAAAGGGGAAGTCTACCCTGCATAAACCAAACAGTGCTGTGACGATGGTTTGTTTCTCGCGGCCCAGTTATAAGACTGCAGAGATTTATGAATGCGAGATGTACCTTATATGCTTCAGCTCATAATCTGGGCTGGAGGTGGCCTCTGCACAGTAGCCCCGACTCTCTCTAGCTGCAACATTATTTTCCTGATTCTCACTTTCGTTTTGGAAAAAGTAGACCTCTGGCTCTTGTGGTTGCACATAAGCCTCTGAAACATCAACAAAATGTAGCTGGTGCAGAGATATTTGTATCTGTATTGAGAGAAAGAGACCATATTTCAGGGACACGGAGTGTCATGTTTATTTTTTTGAGTGGTAAACTAAGATATGCAGTGATTATAACTATAATGTCAACTTTGCTCCTTGTCTCTTTCTTCAGCAAATTTTACACAGTAGATAAAATGGTTCTTAGAGCTGTTGGTTAATCCTTTCAGCAGCTGCCTTGTCTTCCCTTTGGCACCTTCGGCACCCGTGACTACAGTGTATGTGGTGCAGCTGGCTCCCCTGCATGTCTCTCCACCTCCCTTTGGCCCAAGGCTTGTGACATTCTTAAGCGGACCCCTGGAAGGGGATCCCAAGGATGGGCACTGTAGCCAGAGAGCGTACAAGGAGATGTGTCCAGGTTTGGCTCCATGAACCCAGAATTGAGAGGGTCAGGAAGGGAAACCAAGAGTGTGCATACATGTCAGAGACTGAAAGGATTTACCTCCCTGCATTTCCAATTGCTTGTTTTCTATCTGGGGAAAATCCCTTTTGACAGCCCAGGCGGTGAGCTTCTAATTCCTGTCTCCAGCTCATTTTTCACTTCAATCCCTCAGTGAACGGATTTTAATGCTTGATGGATTCAAACAAAATTATTTCCGTTCCTGTGGCTTTGCAAAAGCCTCTAGGGTGTGTGTGTGCACACAGGGGAGGAGGGATGGGGCTTGTATTCGTTACACTCCAGTAAGCCTCCTCTCCAAGGGAAACGTATTTCATTTCTTCATTTAGGGCTTTCTTGCTGATGATTCCTCCCATGCTCTCCTCCTGGCTCTTGGGTCACAGGAGGACCCATAAAAGATCTGCTGTTCTGAGGGGTACAGGATGCAATGTTCCAGATCAGTGTTTCTGCTGCAAGTGGGGATTCAAATAATATGACCAGACTGTGCTTCCAGGAATAGCACTGGATTGAGGGGAATAACTGTGGGAAAACTTTCATATTCCCCAGCTCTAGCTGGGAGTGAGACAACACCACAGGCTGCGAGATGGGGTTAGCGACTGAAGTGTTGTCTGGGTAATCAGCAGTCTTTAGCATTGACATCTTGTTTGAACATATGTACAATTCACCATACTGCTATTGTAATGGACAAGTATTGCTTTTTAATACTATTTCCAGCCTCTCCTGCCAGCAGAAATCACTGTAGGGAACTGTGTGAGGGCTCTGCTTGCATAACATTCAATAATCAGTCAGAACTTCAGCTGCTCAGCCACCATGTGTTTCTGCTGGGCTTCTTCCACAGAGTTCCTGTGTCTGAGAAGTTAAAAAATTAAATGCTCAATATCTCACCCTTCTATCCAAGCCAAATGATCATCATAATAAGAATGAACAAAGCAATTGTTCTGATATATGGCTCTAATAAATACATATAACCAGCATGCTAAAGATCCTCATTATTCTCTGAAGGATTTAGAGTGTAGCATGAAGTTGATGATGTCTCTTAATGTATAAAACTACTGTTGTTAGGGTGTGCTAAGCCCACTTGGTGATACCATACCTAGATTAAGTTGTTTCGGCTTAAGATAACTGCTACCAAGCTGTCACTTGCTCAGGCAAGGAAAAAAAATCTTGTTGCTGGAGCTGGAAATGTGTGTTCCTCTTCAGCATATGCCTGTCTTCTAGGGCAACCTCCTGTGTCCACAGCCTCCTGTGAATATTTACAGTTATTGATTTTCATCATAAATGTGTATTGTGTCATGGTTATAAAGCTGGCGAATCCAGGGATTACAAGGTGTAGCTTACAAGTTTGTTCCATTTTATCTATCTCTTTATATTATTTCAAAACCCCAGTTCCTCTAACTTCATTTTTTTCTCTGTAAGTATTCTCATTCTCATTTTTTGTGTTGTTAAACACCTTGCCTACAGGAGAGAAGCCCGAAGTTATTAGTGTAGTTTTCTAATATGTTGCATCGGAGACTATTAACTTGCATTATAAATACTCAAACCTATACATAAAGCATACATTGAAGTTTGACTTGTAAATACAGTAATGGCATTTCAGGAATTACTTACTTTATGTAGTTAATATATTCTTGCTTGTTAATTGTGTCTTTATTTCAACCTTGTCAATAGTCCCCAAGCTTTTGAGCCAGAGACAGTAAATTGAAGTGTTAATGAACTTTAGAACTTCATTAATAAAATCATGCTAAGTCTGTTAGGTAGAAGAGGACACTAATTTATGAACCAGCAGATACTGACTAGTATGAAAGCTTCAGCTAATTGTTACAGCAATGGTATAGGCAAGTCTCTTTTTACATATCTTTAGATTGTGAAAAATAAATAAATCTAATTGACATTTTCTAAAGGATCAATAAGAAATTTAATTAAATGTGAGTAAAAAGGGAGTTCTTAAATTTCTATCTTGTCTTTCTGCTAGAAAACGTGGAGATTTTACTGCAGAAATAACTGATTCATTAACCTTGTGCTTTGTCACCATAGAAAGGAAATAGACAAATATTTGGAAAATTTGTTTTTTAAATACTGTCTTGTTTCAGCCAATGTTCTGGATTGCTTGTGTGGTATTAATAATGTTTATTAATATTTTGGTTGAACATTTTCCTAAGTCACCAGTGTTCCTTTTGCCAAAGGCATGAGTTGTGAATCCAGCTGGATACCTATTGAATTTATTTGCTGCAGATCAACTTATCTAATATTAAATACGTATTAGCATCTGACTGCACCAGTTTTATCAACAGTATTTGCCAATGACTGGTACCTTATTTTAATACTGGTGTCCACCGCATTGTTGGAGTGAGGATAATGGAGCCTAGAAGTTCTCTATAGTAACAGAATACAGTGTCAGTACCACTGAGAAAGCATCTTGTTGGGTTTTTTGTTTCACTCATTGTCTCTTTTACTTAGTTGGCAACTCTGAGACCAATAAGCCTTTCCTGCATTGGAAAGTCAGAGATATGGGTGGCGCCTTTCGGCTGGAAAATCAGGATCAAGCTTTTCTTTGCATTTCATGTTGTACCAACCTTCCTACATGTGCTGCCATTTGCGCAAGTATAGGGCTTGCTGCGCCCTTGGCACAGTAAACAATACTCTTAGTCACTACCCTTAAATGTTTTTCAGTCTCCTATTTACTCATATATCTAGCCTCTATAATCCTTTAATGGTGACAGGCTTATCAGTGTAATCTCTGAATTTTACCTGTCTATCTCTTGCGCTTTCTGTTGTGTTGTTTGGGGTTTTTTTACTGCACATAAGACTGCTTCTGGCATCATACTCACTTGTGAGCCATTGTCCAATTTAATGTATGTTTCATTTCCTTTCAGGCTGATAGCACATTCATTTATCTCTGCAACAGTGAGCTTTCCTCCTATGAACAGTTTACCTGAGGTAGCAATGCAACGATCTTGTCTGTGTTGTGCAACCTCTGCTGCTGCTGGCAAAATTTGCAAAGCTGATCCATGACATTTCTCCCATATACCAAATATTTTCTTGGTCCATCCTGGTTGTCATAGTGTGTGTGTCATTCTACATAATTTTGCCTTTTGAGCTTAATACGCTTTTCTCCCTCAGATCTTTTGCATGGTGTACTTTGTGTTTTCATTGTGTTTAGATCTGACTTGCACTTAATTCTGGACTGGATGATTACCATAGGTTAGTTCTCTGACCTTCTATCAGTCTTGAAAATTGTGAGGAAAAGCCAATTCCCTAGTAAGAGGACAGACCATAATTTGAATTTTCAGTAAAAATCTCAGGAGACACACTCCTTAGTAATCTTTGAAAAGGTAAGAATCAGCCAGACACATGTATTTCTTCAGTTCTATTTTCCTTTTTTACATTTGCCTAAAAGAATGCATCTTTACATTTAATTTTTATGTGAAGTAAAATATCTCATAATGTATATGGATTTTTAAGGGGTTTTCACTGCCGGAATTGACTGGAACCTCTTAAACATTTCGAATGCATCAAAATTGAGTATTAAGAAAAATAAAGCTTCTGATTGTCTTCCTTTTTACTGTCATACCTGGCTTTTAGATAAACATGGATTTCTAGCACATACACACGCAATTTCATATATTCCCTGTTGCCTTCTGTATTTCCAGACTTTCAGCTCTTCTGGGCATCTTGGTAGCTGCTTCTTTTCCATTCAAGTTACACTCTTTGGCATCTTTTTACTCCTGATACCATATGGCATTCCTTAATCCCTCTGCACCCAAACTGCTTTAAAAGTTATTCCTTATTAATGACACATTTCCAGCTGTCTCCACTTAACAGAATGAAGGCTTTTGCTATGTCCCTGTTCCTGAGTCTGGGCAACTGAACCACTTATGGTCACAGTTACCAGAGCTACAGCTTGGGAGGGAGCATGCTCTAGGCCCGGTCCCTGCAGTAGAAGGCATGGTGAGGGGATGGTAATTGGCAGAGGGGGTCAGTCCCCAGGTTTCTCCAGAAGGAAGGCTGCCTCATAAGTAAGAAGTATATTCAAAAAGTGGTCGATATGATTTGCCTGATTACAGTGGATTACAAAATGGTATTTCTGCACAACAGAATGAAATTACCAGAGTAATTGTTCCCTTGAGACTCACAGGGAAATGGCCTGGGCTCCTAAAGGAAATGCCCTTTAGGGCACTTCCTTGAAGAGATTGTTTTGGAAAAAAAGAATCAATCTCCAGAAGATAAATCTAATAAACCCCAGTTTGTTTACGTAGCATTGAGCCCTGTGAGCTTTCGTGCTAATTCCTCTTGGCCAGTGCACAGGTGTAAGGAGCTGACGTTGCTGCTCAACGACAAATGCACTGAGTGCAAACTCTGTTCTCGCACGCTCTTCCCAGGAAAGCCAGTACAGCTGCAGGGGTGTAAATGAGCCAATGCTTTTCCCCTCCTGTAGGGTCACCTGCTGTCAGAGGGAACATCACTGAGCAAGAGAAGCTCTAGGCTGCACCCCTAGTTTCTTGTCTTTTGCTGTTGTGGGTTGCAATCTCTGTATGAGTTGTTGCTGCTGCTGTTATTATTATTTAATTATTATTATAATAACTTATTATTATCTTTTAAAATTATTATTATGTGATACTGCAGATCTATTCCCCTCCCTCCAAGATGCTGTTTCTGGCAGAGCCTTTTCTGCCTTTGATCACAGCCAAGAAGATGGCTGTGACATTGTATGTATTCCCCTAGCCCACTGCAAAGTCCTAATCCTTCTAATAGCTGGAGGTTTTTAGTTTAAGTCTTTTATTAATATTCCATCTTAATTGTAAAGCACTTCAGTGATATCCAAAAGCCTGTCTTACATAACAGCCTTATCCACACTTGAGTCCTTCAGAGCTGGAGTGTCAGGAAAAACCTCTGTTTGATCTGCCTAGTTTGTCATTAGTCCTCATCCCTTTAATGCACAAACCCATTAGAAATTAACAATATGTTTCAAATGTCTAAGCTCAATGTATTTTTAAAAATATTTGATATTATTAGAAAGAGTATGACTTGCTGTCATGTGCAGATTTAAGTGATGTAGTTAGCAAAATCTCTGTAAAGTCTTCTAGGAGCCTTGTTTATAGCTCTAAATCATCTGGAAAGTGAAAGAAGCTATAGGAAATGGAGATAATTAAGACATTTCATGAAGTGCCAGTGTTGGTAAGATCCTACTATGCATTAGGGTTTTCTCAGCTGGGTAAACAGATGAGAGCAACTGGAAACCAGGAACTAGTTTCCTCACTGTGGATATCCCAGAAAGTCCCTGAAAAGGAAGAAAGGAGAGGTGTTTTTGCTAATCAATAAGCCTTTCTGAAGCATGGTTCTTAAGATATTTATTCATTGCAGATGATCATCCCCTTTCCTCGTATACTGCTTCAGCTATGGCAGGCAATTGCCCGCTTCTCCCAATGTTTATATATTTTAGTAAAGACTAAGAGTGAGCCTTAAAACTAACAAGCTGGCATGTTTAGAATATGAACCTTCATGCTTACTTGTCTTAAGGAGATTTTCTACAGGTGGTTGATTCAGCTCAGACACATATTGTTCAAACTGAACAAAGCCCGAAGAGTAAACAGAGAGCCCTCCTGGTAAACTAATGCGGGAAACAGTTTTAATAGAGTTTGATGTTATTAATAAGGAGATAAAGGAGAGATGTGAACTTGAGCTTCAGACAGAAAATATGAACCCCTCCTTAAATCCCACTTACAAAGAACATACCAGCACGTGTCCGCAGTTTGCATTTAGAAGTGACATCCAGAAGCAGCAGATTTGTTTTCTCCAGCTTCTGTACATGCTAAGTGATTTTTAGAAGCCCACAACGCTTCCTACTTCGTATCTGAAAAGAAATTCTTAAATCCAAAGACCTGAAAACACCTTTGGAAAGTGGGCATTACTGTCTGTGCTTCACAAGGAAAGAAACTAAGGCATAGTGCAACAAAGCTCAAATCCCACGTACTCTACTATGGGGGAAGATGTCAGAATTTATCATTCAATGATTCGAACAAAATCACAGGCAGTCAGAGTGGTCATTAGCTCTCATTTTGACACCCAGCTCCCTGCTTACACACTAGTGTGTGCTGCCTGCCTGAAAACTGCAAAGCTGATTTTTGCCGCTGCGTAAGATAAAACTATTCATTCTGTATGAGTTAATTTCATCCTTTAATAACTATGAAATAGAAATGCTTCTCTAGATGTTTAACAGGATTTTTTGGAAATTACTAAAACCCACATTATTCAATATAGCTTGATAATTGTACTAATGAGATGTTGTTAGATCAACTACCAAAACATAGCACACCTCTGAAATGAGGCATAAAAAGCATTTTGCAACTAACTTATTTGTAGCATTGACAAATTACTTTATCTGAAATTGAAGGGTAATTTAGGCAGAATGTAACTAGCTAAGCTGTAATTTGTTCAGGGCATCAGGTCTTTTATTAAATTATTAAAAAAAAAAAAAAAGTCCAAGATTAGGAATCCTCATCACCTTTGTTTAGTTTCTTGTGCCAGTGACGCTGGTAGCAGCATCTTGCCCCCTCTCCCACTGCTAGCCTGCTGGCTCAGCAGGGAGGTGGGCATGCTTGCACAGCAGTTTTGAGCAGCTCTGCTACTGAACCAAGGTGTCCTTCCTCCACTGCCCACAAGTTCCTGACCCCCTTCTCTTGTGTCAGTACTAGGGCTATATTTTTCCAGCTGAAAGGGACTACTGGCTGCTAATAGAAACCTGACCGTATTTTGCAACTCGTACAGTTTCCTTTCTGGTTACAAGTCAGATGTACCAAACCCTGTCTCTCCCTGGGGCTGTCTTCTACCAGAACTGTGCTGGTTATATACCAGTATCAGTGTGCATTAAATAAAATATTTGAGAGAGAAGCTGTATGGAGAGAGAACAGCTGCCCTGGAGATAATGAGTAATTCACTCCAGCCAATCCCAAATGAATTTCAACTCACTGTAGTTATTTCATACTCTTCCCTGTTCGTTGTATAACTGAGGTTATGTTGTATAACTGAGGTTATGTTGTATAACTGAGTTGTTTCATGATAGCAGCTCATATTTTTGTTGGTGGTAGTGAAAGGGTCACAGGATGAAAAGCACCAGCTACTTTTATTCTGATTTCCCAGGTGCATCAATACTGGCAGAATAAAATAGGAGGATTGATGTGTCATAATCTTGATATACCTTAATACCCTTCCCATTGGAAAGTAACCCTCTCTCAAAATAAACACAAGAGGTTTTCTTTGCCAGGAGACTGGCCAGAGATCAGGCTGCCAGGCAATGAGCAAGCAATAGCAATTTATTCAGCCTTGTCCCTGAACTACTTCCAACCCAGACCACAAGTATCTGGCCTTCAGTGCTCATCTCTCTCCCTCCCATTCCCTGAACTAATTCTTTACGCAGTTGATAAATAACTTTTTTTTTAAAAAAAAAAACAACGACAAACCAAACCTGGCAAAGATTAAATGTTCCTAGCTGGAAAAAAAAAAATGCAGGCTTTTTACCTGATAATCAAGGATCCTTTCTAACGCAGCTGAAGAGTCCACCTGTCTCTGAAAAGCAGCCATAATCCTGTGGTCCAGATCATATTTCAGAAAGAGATCACTCCATCACACCATAGTTTATTGTGACTGTAAAACATCTGCATGGGCTCGTGAAAGGCTTTGCTCTCATCTAGGAAAGCTCAGGTCATCTGAAAGTGGAAAATTATGAAGTGATTTCATTTTTTCCTTCCTATATTAATTGCAGCTCTCAATATAAGCCAAAGACAAGCCAACCAATTGAACATTCCTTTGCTACTTACTATTTGGCACATTATCATTCTATGCCTTGAGACTGTGTCAAATGGAGAGAGGGACCGCAGTCACAGGTAAAACCATGTCAGTTTTTCTTCAGTGATTTTCAGAGTATTTTTTTTTTTTCCTAGAACCTGTACTCAGATCTCCACTGTAATGTCCTTCCTGCCTTGTGGTTCACCTCCACTTGCACAGCAGTGCTTTCTACATAGATGGGACTGTGAAGTTGATTGTGGTTTGGCAACAGAGGTGTCTGATACGAAAGAGGTGACACTTGCCAGCCGTGGGCACTAAAACTGCAAAGCTGAGCCAGCTGTATCAGCTTAATTAATTGAATTCCTAGCTGGGTGAACTGGAAGACTGAGATTCAAAAAGGGTGCATGGGAAGGAAGTAGGTTGAGGAGTAATTCCAGGAAAATTATTTACTTTTGTTACATGCCTGGAGTAGGGAAGGTTAGGTCTCTTCTCAGGAGTCTGGATAAAGTTAGGCCACACATGCTAGCTTGGGGAGCTTAGCCATATCTGTCCCATTGAGCAGCAGAGTTTCTGTTGAATCTTCTTTAATTTTATTTGATTTAACAAGCTAAGAAAGGGTTGGGGCACCATCTCTGTGTGAAGTGTGGTCTCCTTCTCTGACTAGCCTTTTACGTGCCAACAACATGGAGCTGTAGAGAGTCGAGCCGAGGTCTGTGCCCTCACAGAGCATCATAGTGAAAAGGCTTGTTGCTTCCCTTTGGAAACACTTTCCCTCTTCCACAATGATGATTGCTCTTACCTGTTTTTTCCCCTCCCAGGTCCGTGGGCACAGCCTGGCCCTCTAGTGAGCCCTGTGTATTTACATTATAATGTATAGAGAGTTTCACCTTTGTCCCTACACATTTCTTCTCCCCCTTATCTCTCTGTTGTCTTGCTTTCCTCCAACTGTGTTTTTCCTGTAGTTCATCTGTTCCTCTTGGGGACTGTTTTTATTAGCCCATTGCCCTAGACTTATTGCAGGATCAGGCTGCAGCCTTTCCCCCCTTCGACATTATTTGACTGTAGAAAACAGTGACTTCCAATCCATTTGCCAGTCTCATCCTGACAAATACAAAGGGAAGTTCTCCGTTTGCAATCAGGATGCAACTAGCCAGCGTGGATTTAAGCACGAGATTACAGCCAGAACAATAATGCCTTTGTAATGCTGTCGGGATTATTCCTCTCCTGTGGAGTAAAACTTGAAGAGCAATACCAAGTCTTCAAGCAAACAGAATCTCCAGCTGTCAGTGCTTTTGCTTCCTCTGGAGGCAGACACATGCCTGTCCAAATACAATATGCTGGAAGACCGATACTTGGCATCTTTATGACTACTGAAACATGACATGTTTCTGAAACCCTTTAAAAGCGATGGAGAGATAGTAAAGGGAAAGGAAAGGGCATAGATGAGGGCTAGACAGTTCACCTGTTTTGGGACAGATTGCTGATTAGTATTGTGATTCTCAGCCCAGTCCAGCTTAGATTTTTTTGTTTATATGATACCATACTTACCCTAGATGACTATGTTCCTGCAAATGCAGGTGAGAGAAATAATAAAGACAAAGAAACTAGTACCAAGAGAGCCGCTGCAAAACATCACAGACATTTTGTGCTTTCCCATCAACAGCTTGTGGGAGACTATTTTTTTTCATAAGCAATACTCACTCATTTCACTCTCAAACTCCTTTTCTAGGCCGTGGTCTTTAACTGAAATTGAAATACACTCTTCAGAGTTCAGGGCAAGCAATGCAGCCCCTGTTTGTTTGAACAGGATTCTCAATTTTTTTTTCAAAAATTTTCTGTACACGAGTGAAGTTGAAAAGAATTGACTGAACCCTTCCCCCAAGAACGCTCATGCACTTGCTCACATGCATGCCTTTTGATAGCACTTGTAAGGAAAGACAGGATTTTACACTTGCAGGCAGTGCTATATTTGTCTTTGCATGCTGGAATTAGGTCCACTTTCCCCCACTAGCCCCAGGCTACTCACTTGCTCCAGAATGCCCCTGGTTTGGGGATGGAAGTGCAGCTCCCCTCTGGCTTGGCCTCAGACTGAATCACACCGATAGTTTTGCCTTCGCTCCGTCTCTGGAAGCAGCGAGCATGCACATTACATAATATAATCTTCGTGTCTTGAGGATTCAGGCCTGTCCTCTTTTGTGCTGCCAGATGGAAGAGGAGCCACGCTGTCTCTGGAGAGATGTCCCTGCACATCTCACGGCTCAGCCGTGCTGGAATTATGTGCTTCTCTCCGCAGCCGGGCACTGTTGTTCCCTGGCATTTGGCTCCAGAATAGCTAGCTCTTTAGTATGCAGTGGATGCTACGCAGCCACTGTGATCCCAAGATTAATTTCTCTAGAAAAGGATATACATGAAGAACCTCCAAAGTGAATTTGTGAGGAAGATGTACTCCAGATACTCTGAACAGCCAGGGTTTGTTCTCAGCTGAAACTCAAACACAGGTGTTGCGGACAGGCAGGTTCCTGGTTTGTGCTCTCACTCTGTCCCATTTCATAGTTTTTTCAGCTGCTGCTGCTGTTTTGTTGCTCGGTTCTGTAACACGGCCTCTGCCTGTATTGTTATTGCCTCTGTTAGTCAAGCCGTTTCATGCCCTGATCCCTGAAGTGCTCTCCAAAGTGATGAATCACACCTGCACTAGTGAGTCCCTTCTCACTAATGAGGCATCTGCTCCAAATTCTGCAGTGCTCAGTTGATTGAGGCAAGGAGCTACAACCCACCTGTAGACAGCAGTGTCACTCAGGAACAGCTCAAAAGACCCCAAGGAAGGTGAGGACTGTTAGTCAGGCTAGTCAAGAATCTTATCTGTGTGAACTTCCTCACAGCAATGCCTCGTCAGCACCAGCTGCAGCTCCAGAAATGGCAGCTTCTCTAAGAGCAATCCTGACGGAATTAACTTCCCTGGGACTGAGAGGTATTGAGCAATGTTCATTTCAGCCTCCTGCTACCTCTGATCTTCCTGGCAGAAGGACTCCTGTAGCAGCCATGGCTCCAGCGATGCAGCTGCAGTAGGGAAAGCAAGGGCTCATGCTCATCCAGCCATGAGTAGTGGTTCTGCACTGCTGAGATCAAACAGGAGCAGTCTGTTCTGAAGAAAAAAAAAAAAAAAAAAAAAGAAACAAACCCAAAAAGGTACCTCGGCTATAATTGGCAGCTGAAATGACACTGCAGGTACGAACGGGAAATCGTTGCTTGAGAAACATCCCCACCACAAACCCCTTCAACAGCCCGTTTAGCCACCGCGACAGCTGCTGCCAAGTGTCCAAAGCAGGAAAGAGGCAGAGGGACCAACCTCTCCTCTCTGCCATCCTGAGGATGGACAGAGGGCACCTTGTGCAGGAATTGCATATGGCTGCTGAACATCTGGTGCCGATAGCCCAGCTGAGGTGACAGCACACTGAGGCAGCGCTGCAGCGTCATTCTCTTTCTGTGGCAGCTTTGCCCTGGCAAGCACGTGTGACTGTAGTGGTGGGGGCACAGCAGCACAGGCTGCAACAGGGTCCCAGGCTGCAGAGAGAAGTTGCACTTGGGTGGTTGCAGAGAAGACTGTGTCATCACATAGTAACTGCTGTGCATGTGCCAGCAAGAGCAGAGCTAGCATGAGTAAGCTTATTATGCGATAATCACACCTTCATCTTTCTGGGTACATAAACTGCTGAGGTATCCAAGTCTGGCAGTAAGGCACAATCGCTGTCTGAAGATGAGCAAGAAGGAACCAGGTCCTTTCCTCCTTGGGAACATATGTCTGATTTGACACCATTATCTTTTACTGCTTTTAAACAGAACATCATTATTGAGCCACCTGTTGCCACTTAATTACCTGTGTTTGATTACAAAGACATTAAGTAATTGGCTTTTTAGATACAAACGTTGTCAATTTTATATCCTTTTATGACGTGCCCTAACAAAGCTTCTAAGTCCGTTTCAAAGGCTGGATCAAAACTTCCCTGTGGGCCATGTCAGACAGGCAGCGGCTGAGCGCCCAGCCTCCTCTCCTGAACTTCGGGAAATCTGGAATTTGGATCGAGACCTCGAATCCTCTCAGTTGTAACGATTAGAGCTCTAGGGGCTGACCTGTAGAGCCGGTACCCGCCGTGGTGCCGTTTCGCCCGGCTGAGCACACAGACGGAGCGCTGGGGTGGGCCCCGACCCCACGGCGTGCCGGCTCCCGGTGCCGGAGCGGAGGCACCTTCCGAGGGCACGCGTGGGCGCCGGTGGGTCACCCCGCGGCGCAGGGGCGCTCGCCTTCCCCGCTCTGCCCTCGGAGGCACTAAGCTCCATCCCAGGGAGATGCGGGAGCCTCGGGGGTCAGGCCTCCCCCCCACGCCACCCCCGCCCGCGCTGCCCCCGGGGGCGATGCTCCCGCGGCTCCGTCCCACCGCCGCGCCGTGGGGCTGCGGCCTTGCGGTCCCCCTCCCGGCCGTGCTCGGGGCCGCCGGGCCCTGCCAGCCCGCCGCGCTGCGGGAGCGCCGCCCGCCGCCGCCCGCACCCCCTCGGCGGCGCCGCTTCGCCTGCCGGCGTGCCGCCCCGGCCTGAGCCGGCCCCCGGCGGGGGGAGGCCCCGGCTCACCTGGAGAGGCGGCGGCGCGGGGGGGAGCCCCGGCGGGGGGACGGTGCCCGCCAGCCCCCGCCGGAGCGCCCCTTCCGCGGCCTTTGTCTGCGCTGTCACATGGGCCGCGGTGCGGGATTTAAGCGGGTCTCCGCAGGACATGCCGTGAGCGGCGCGCCGCAGCCCTGCCCGCAGCGGCAGCGCTCCGCCCGGCCGGGGATGCGGCTCTAGCGGCCCCGCGATGAGCGGCTCCTCCATGGCGAAGAGCGAGTCCCGCACTTCGCTGCTGAAGGCGGCGGGGAGCCGGAGGGCGGCGGGCGCTCAGCCTCAGCCCCGCGGCAGCCGCGCCCGGGACGGCAGGGGACAAGGCGGGCAGGCGGGGAGGGAGCAGAGCCAGGAGCCGCTCCCCGGGGAGCCCAGTGCCCGCAGGCCGCTCTGCCACCCGGGCGCCTGGGAGGACGGAGCGAGGGGCGCGGGGAAGCTGTCACATGGACGGGGGGAGAGCCAGCCGGAGCCGGCGGAAGGAGGTCCAAGGAGAGGCAGCGGCAAGGAACCGGTGCGGACATCCAGACACCACCACCTCCCGCCGCACGCCAGCCACGGTCACCCCCAGGACCAGCATCAGCTCTCAGACAGGGATGGGGAGGAGGCAGAGGAGGACTTTTTCTTCAGTCACAGGCAGAGGTCCAGCAGAGAGTCCCTAAAGCTCTCGGAAGGCGCTTCACCTCTGTCCAAATCCAGCAGCAAGTACTCCACCAAGTCCAGCGGCAGCGATCGGTCGGTGGAAGCGGACCCCCTCTTCCACCAGCTGCACCCCATGCTCAGCTCGGTCTTTGGCCAGGTAAGGGGCAAAGCGCCTCTCGCCCCCTCCCTCCCTCCCTCCCCGCCTGCCCTCCGCGCCCCCTCCTCCCGCCCGCTCACGGACCTTCGGCTCCTCGTTCCGGAGCCCCCCGCGGCTCCGGGCGCAGCCCGCAGCTGTAAATGCACTGCTTCCTGGCCGCCCCTGCCGAACTTCTCCCGGCGATGCGGCACCGCCGGCGCGCTGCGGGGCCGGCACCGAGGAGGGCTCCGCGCCGGGGAGGGGGCGCGGGTCGGAGCCGGCCGCAGCCCCCGGTCGCCCGCTCGCCCCGCCGGGCGCTGCGGAGGGCGCTCTCGGTGGTGCCTGCGGGGGAAGTGCCGGCGCTTTCCCTGTCGCCGGGGGAAGTTGTGGCTCTGCCTGCTGAGGGTGAGAGTCAGAGAAGCGGATTTTTAATATGTATTTACTTATTAGATTCCATCTCTCTGGCTCCCCGCCTTGCTTTGCTGTATTTGTTTACATCTCCTTATGGTACATTTCTGTACAATCAGCATGTGAATCATTTCTGATGGCAGAAGCTGTCAGGAGAAGGTAGTGGGGAGGACGACAAAAAAAAATCCTGACCCAATTCCGAAGCCTTCCCAGTCACTATGTTAGGATGGAACAGATGCTTTCGGTGTTTGCAAGCTCTTTCGGTACAAAGCTGTTGCTTTTAGCTGCTTCTGGTAGTGAAATTACCCAACAGGGCTACCCTCTAAAAATGAAAAGGCAGAGGGAGACTGGCTCGAAATTTTCTTTTAGAGCCATTTAGGGATGTTACTGGGAGATGTAATCTCCAGGAAGATTAATGTAACTGCAATCTCCCAGAAGCACAATTATAGGTATAAGCCAGTAGCCCGGGCGGCTAAGTTCCAGCCCTGGAAGTGATCGATTAAACCAGAATTATGATTTGTGTGGTTTGTTGTTTTTGTGTCTTTTTTTTTTTTTTTTTTTTTTTTTTTTTAAAGCGGGTTTGGGAGGCTTTGGAGGGTGCTCATTTAAATTGAGATTATGGAGAGAAGAATTTTTGTAACTGGGTGGAAGGAGGCGGTACACCCGTATCTGTTTAATCTGGTGTCAGGAAGTGTCGTCTACTTCTGTTCATCTTGACTTCTCTGGAGAAAAATCAAAGCACATCTGTTCTCCTCAACAATTTTGCATCCTCACTGACAGTCTGTTATTTATGAATGTTGTGGTTGTGTTTAGCTGGGAACGAGTATTGCCCTCCCTGTGCCAATGGTGTACCAGAAGTCTAGATTAAAATTTTGTAGTAGCAATAAAGAAAGGCCTGGTGAGCGGGTTGGTGCTCAACCAGGTTACAAAAAAGCAATATTCCAGCACCAGGCTTTGAAATCTGTGGGCTCAGCTCCGACTTGTGCTGTCTCTGTAGTTCTGGGGAAAGTGAAGATTTATCTGTGAACGGATTTTAAGTCTATAGAGTTGTGTGTCCCCAAAGTGTCACAAGTACAAACAAATCCATGCCAGGACTCCCACTCACACAAACCTCTCTGGTTTTGAACTCAATCCTTACCTGAACGACAGCTTTATTTTACCTGCTCTGCTGCTTGAATTCCAGTGTCATAAGACACTTCTGAAAGCCATAAACTTAGCAAAAATTTAACTGCGGTGTTGAACACTGCCCCTTGTAGAAAACAGACAGATAAAAATCTCTTCACTGGGTACATTGCACCAGCGCTTATAAACAAACACCAACATCTTTCTTTTAAAGCATAATACTATTTATTCCCATTTCTCTCTGTATTCATCTCTAACTTGCTTTGTTTGAAGTAACTATGAGAGAATGACCATCTAGTGGAGCTTTTAGGACTGACTTTTAGTAGTAGGGCTGTACAGGGGATTTGTGGATACAAGAAGGGGACCTATAATGTAAGATACACAAAGAGCTGGAAGAGATATGTGAAGATTTTTTCTAGTGGTGTCAAAATCCTGGGATGAATAAAGGCCCAAGGATAAGAACTGTGGAAATTCTGTCATGAAACAGAATGATGGAAATTTTGTTTCTGTGAGTGAAGAAACAAATGCTAAGCATTGTGTAAAAATACGAGTGATGCTTTGAGACAGGCAAGGACTTAAACCTGCAGGAGCCAAAGTTGCAGCCTGGGCTGAGGCAGGGTCATAGCCGCAGAGGTGTCCAGGATTGCAGTATAAGGCTGCAGGTGCTGTAACACTGGTCTACTCCACATTGTAATTAGAAGAGAGCAACAGCTCAGCAGACAATTTATTTAATACAAGAACTTCTTTCCAGCCCACACAGCCCACCGTGAAACAGTTCAAACAGTAATTTTGCAGTACATGGAAGGAGAGGAGCATAGTGAGGCGTTCCTGCAGCAGCAGAGCACTGTGGTCCAGCTGCACCAATATATCTTATCCCAGCTCTACAGATGTGGAACATCATCACCCTGTTGTTCCACGGTGGTGCGGTGATGTGGTCGCAGATGCAGACTCTACAGTGGTACAGTCAGATACACAGAAAAGATTGCAGGGATGACTTCACGGAGGATGTCATTATTGCAGTAGCAGCAAAAAGGAGCAGCCCAGGACTACAGGGTTGTGTCTGAGGGAGGCAGATTTGTAGCTGTGCAGAAAAAAAGACGGAGTGAAGGCAGAAGTGCTGTGTTTATGTAACCGGTACAGCAATATAGTGCACTGTGGGTGTGTACTCCAGGAGAATGCTAAGATACCGCCAGGATACAGGATGCAGTGATATTTTATTAATTAGTCTTATGCTATATTGGTGCAGTGATGTTCTAAGATAATAAAGCTATAATACTCTTTTAGGGCATTTTGTAATTGAGTGGTACATGAATTAACAAATGTAGGGTAGTGTAATGACGTATTAGTGTAAGCCAGGATGTCATCTTAGTCTAATGACATGTTTGCACACTGGATCGGCGAGGCAGCTGCAGAAAAGCACTCTGCTGTGGAGTTTATACTGGGTTAGCATGCAGTGCCGCGCAGCACCGAGTGCCTGGAGAACACAGCACTGACAATGCGGTGGTGTGGTAACGCAATCCTGTGGCAGAACAGAGATGTGATACTGGTGCCATGCGGCAGGAGTTTGGCAGTGCACAGTTGTGATAATTGTGTAGTGTTGTAGCCTGACAGAAGAGTTTAGCAGTCTAATGGTGTAGTAATACAATATTCCAGATGGGAGCTATTCTATACAGCAGTGATTACTTCTGGTGTGATATTAGCAAAGGGCTGCGCTGATCTGACAGCACCATCCTGTTATACCAGAAGGCAGCGAGTGAGGTGTTACCATCATGCCGCAGTTTTGGAAGCACAGCTGTGTGTTAGCACGAGGGCAACGCCACAGGCTTACCTGGTGACAGAAGTGCAGCGTGAGTACGGGCTGGTTATACGATGCATGTGATAGTGGGACAGCAGTGTTGTGAAGTGGCCCTGCAGCAGCGGTGGCTCAGTGCAGTGTGAGAGCAGTGCAGTGACTCATGGGTGTAGTTGGCAAGGGATGTGTGTGTGATAATGCACCAAAATGGGAAAGTGGAGAGAAAAGGGAGTGTGGGGAGGATGTTTCATATAATTTTGGCCTGGTAGCAGGAGTGGTCAAGTGGTAAAGGAGTGTTGTGGAGCAAAGAGGAGCATGCTATCACCCCGCAGAGCAGAACAGCACGACAGTCCTATAGTGCGGCTACGGGACACAGTTTAGCAACAGTGCGGTACTGAGCAGTCGCATGTTTGTAACAACAGAGCGGTGATCCCTCGTCAGCCGGGATGGTGGTGAGATGGCAACCTGGCAGCAGGACACGGTTTCTTAATGTGACAACAGCAGCACAGGGACTGGGAGAGCAGTGCGGTGGCAGCAGGGACCGTGATGCAACAGTTTTCTGGTAGCTGGATTCCCAGGGCAGCGGTGATGCAGCAGCAGCACCTACGGTGCTGCGGTAGCTTGGCACCGGGCTCACGGCGCAGTGCTGTACGGGTACTGCAGCACAGAAACCCGCTGGTTCTTGTTGCTTCGTTCCTCCTGTGCCACAACCTTGGCCTAGCTGGCACCTTTAAGAAGAGCTTTTTCCGGGCCTTTGCTATGCAATATTAATTTGCAAGTGATCCTGCCATGTGAGACCTAGCCGTTTTCAGAGCCGTTTAGCTTTCACACCCTGCCTGACTGTTAAATTTTTCAGTGAAGTGATTCCCCAACAGTTTTCTGTCAATTGCCTCTGGTAGCATGGGGATCAGAGGGGTCAAACAATGCCGTAGGGAATCATTAAATATTTACAGGCTTCTGCTGTTAGCACTGTGGCCAAAGGGGCTTTTGTATTTCTAATTGTACAGGGAGTTAAAAGCCTCTCCTATCTGCACCCGTCTCCCATTCCTGCTTTAATGTCAGCGTACACATTACCATTAAAATAGCAAAGGAATCTTTCTGCATTTCCTGTATAATTTTCCTTTTCTTGTCCTGCTCCATCTTCCTTTACTTATGGGCTTCAGTTCTTCTTAACAGGTCTTAATGGACCTTACAGCAAACCCGAGATGACAGAAGTGGCCCCATTTTGGGGCTCGATGTGTCCCCGGGCTGCCTGTGTGGGAAGCAGTTGTCAAGAACATTCTACTCTAAAACAGCTGGGAGCAGGTAGGGAAAAAGTGCCTTGTCCAGCCTCTCACCCTTTTGGTCTCCTCATCTGCAGGATGGCCTTGTTCCCTCCAATGGCTTCAGCTTCAGCTGGTTGTAACAGGAGTTTTGCCCAAGAGCTGTCGCTGCATCAGGACCACGCTTGGAGCTCCACCAGCAGAGAGCCGGGGAGCCGTGGCCAGTGCAGCGGAGAGGGAGAGTGGTTGATGGCTCAGCAGTGGAAGTTCTCAGTTGCCCCCGTGTATTAGTGAGGGAGGCTGCAGTGAGCTGGGCTGTGCTGGAGCAGTGACACCAGCGATGGAAACTTTCGCGTGTCACGCTGTGCGATGGCGAAGGTGAAAGGTCTGGGTGTGCAGGTGCTCGTGTGCTGTGTTGTACCGTGCTGTGAGGCAAGGGAAGCCGAGATTTGTCAGGGCTTGTGACAAACAGGACAGTCTCTAACAGTTACTTATTTACAATGTTAAATCGGCACAGTAATTTGGGGTGAACAGACTTCTTCTGGCTCAGACTGACCAACCGCCGTAGTGACGCTGATCCCGTTGCGCAGTCTGGTACGGAGCGTGGCTGCACAGGTTAGGAGGCAAAAAAAAACCCAGAAGAAACACCGTATCGTCCCCCGACTTTTCCTCCTCTTGGCAGGGCACCTCTGAAGGCTTGTCCCGGCCCCAAAAAGGTCCTCCAAGAGCGCGGAGAGGGACAGCTGTCCCCGGGGCCACGGGGGATACCCCTGCCGCCGGCGGTGCGCCCCGAGCTGCGGCCAGGGCTCCCCGGGAAACGCCGCTGCGGGCGGCCGTTCACACCGCGGGGCTGCCCGGGACAGCGGGGCAGCAGCGGCTCCGCCCGGTGCTCCCCCGGCCCCCGGCCCCGGCCCGCCGCGCTCGGCGGCCCCAGGGCGCCCCCTGCTGCGGGCGGCGCTGCGCGGCCCGGCCGGCTCCTGCCCCGGGGGCTCCTTCCCGGCCCGGCGGGCCCGCCTCGGCACAGACCCGGGGAGCTATGGGCACCCTGGGCCTGCCCGTGCCGCCGGGGCTTGCCTCTGCCCGGGTGCCCAGGCCGCCCGGGGAGTGTGTGAGACCCGGGGAGAGCCCCGTGGTTGCCGTGATGTAGGTGAGCGCCGGTCGGGCGTCCCGCTGGTCGCCAGGCGTGTATTCGCAGGGGTCCGGGTACCTGCGTGGGGCTCGTACGGCCTCCGTGCTTCCATCCCTGCATGTGTTGCCACAGCCCGTGTCCGTGCATGTAGCCTGACAGAAAGCGCCTTGGTATACACGTCTTGTCCGTGCACACGCAGCCTGTACGCGTGCAGCCTCTGCTGAGTCTTCTGTGGGGCTGTGCGACCACCTCTGCACATGCATTCCTGTGCTTAAAACCATCATCGGCGTATGTGTACATCCCTGCCTGCTGACTCCGGCCACACCTGCCAAGGTATGTCTCACCTGTTTTCTATATGTGACGGACACAGAAAAACATTGTTCCACTCGAGCACATTCACTCAGCTGCCCCGTCGCTCAGCTTGGAGAAAAATTTATCACGTTTATTGCTTGTAAAGAGCTTGAGGGATGGGAGCCAGACGTACAGAATCACTGAGGGGCAGTGGATAAGCTTCTGCCTGCAGTGGGTCTGCCAGCAAACATTAATCTTTGTCAGTGATTTACTTTTTAAACAAATCTGTTTTAAAAGGATATGGAAAGACATCAAAATAAAACCAAGCTAAAAGAACATTCATTAAATATTCTATTCATGAAATATACAGCAGCATGATCTAATGCACTGAAATACACAAACCTTCTGGTTAGATTCAGCTTATCTTTTGAGACAAGAAAATCTTTCAATAATAAATTAATCATAATTTAAATTAGTCCACTGTGCATTCCATCAACCTACACCACCTTGATTTTTGTTTCATGCAATATTGCATTTGAACAAAGTGTCAGGAAAGAGTTTAGCTTTAGATGTAGTGGCTGGGCTGTAGGTTTGTCAGCTCAATTAGCTGTGGTTCTTTGTAGCTTCGCAGCTTCAGCAACTGTTTTTCCCTGATGAGTCCATGAGTGGTATTGATTTCCAATAACAAGCAGCTATATAGTATGCATCCAGTAAAAGATGCCTAGCTAACTTTGGGCTCCCTTTCAATAATCCTCTGACATTCCTGTGACCTTAGAGAGCAACAGCAGTGCCAATGAACTTCAGTAATCCTCGCAATTTCAATCAAATGCCCCGCTTGGAAATAAGGACAAACAGCTATCATAGCCTGTATGGTCATATTTAGTTTGTTAGTAGCTTTCTGCACCGGTGTAAGACCGTGAACTCAATCCTATCTATGAATTAAGTCTTTAGCAAAATTCTAGTATTTCTTCCACCCATTCCTCCCCTGGAGTACTTTGCACCTTGCAACCATCTTTGGAAAGAATATACAGCATTGCTTCATCCCACACAGATGAAATACATTCTCTGCTCTTGGAAGGAAACAGGCAGCCATGTGCAGCATGATGTCACAACAGTTGATGGCAGGAAGTAGAAAACCGCCAGCAACCCCCTTGCGTTCTGCTGAAATAACGCAAAAAGGGTTTAGGTAGTTTGTGACCAGCTGTGTTGAGATGCAGGCAGAGATCTCATACTGGGATACACAGTTTTATCCTTCTAAAGGTGCTGTCAGATCCTTACTCGAAATAGAAGTGAGGCGGACCTTGGTTTTGTGATGGCGTGTCTCGTGTAATGCTGCAGGGTTGGTTTGGGGTATTTCGTTAGTATTGGTTCCCGGGCCTCTGCTCATCTGATAACTGGCCACACGTTCCGTAGCACCTCAATGTGTCAACCAGATACTGACCCCCTGTCCCTTTTATTTTGAAAGAGGTGAGGGAGCCAGGGCAGAATTAGCACTTTTGTAGTAGTCCCAGACGGACGGAGAGTAGTTCACAATTTTCATATTCCCGTCCAAAGAGAAGGGACTACGTAAGGTTTGTTTTAAACAACGTTGTACTGCATATACATGACAAATTGTCACAGCAGCGCCTGAGCTATCAAGCTTGTACTTGTCTTTTTGTAGCCCATTGATGATCTTGAAAGCAGAAAATATCCATAACACATTGTGCTCCAGCCAACACGTCTCCTGTGCAGGGACCTGGAAGCTGGGCTACTGCAAAGTACATGGACCAGATCTGCATGGCATGTTCCCATCTTTTTTCATCTAACGCAGAATAAAGCTAGCTAATTACAAAGCTGTTCTAAACCGAAGTTAACAGTCCAGACTTCTGTTACCTTGAAGGGGATGGAAAATCCCCTTGGTCTTTTTAATAACCTTTCTGTTGTTTGTGATTGAATATGATCCAATTGCTCTAATGGAGGAGAATATTATGCACAGCATGAGTCAGCAACACTTTCTTCCTGGAACAGCTGACAGCAAAGAAAGTTCCCAAACTCTCTGTAGAAATATTCCTCCCCCTGGGTGAGGATCTGGACTGCATCCACCAATACCTGCTGGTGTCTCCCCTTGAGAGGGACTTGTACGTGTCTGACTGGAATATGGAACCATCCAAGGTTCATTTGAGGTTAAAAGACACAATTCAATGTGCAGCAAAAGCACTCAGGAGCCTGGTGCAGAAGAGAGGGAAGCCAGTCGCAGAAGTTCGGAGTGCTAGTGTGTGTTCCAGCTGTTGGGAGCTTTGAAAGGCCCTCGACAGCACTGGCAATGGGAGGATGCTAACAATTCCAAGTGCTTAGGCTCATTTGAGGTAATCCAGTAAACAAGACTGGGTTGTTTCTTGTGAAATACATGTCTATAGCTGCCAACTAAATGATGGTTGGGAGCAGATTTGAAAGCTACTAATCAATATGTGCACTTTCCACCCTGTGATAGGAAAAAATAGGCCAAAATTTCTTGCCCTGTTAGGATAAATTAAACAAAGTGGCGTATTTTAAAATATTAAATCTTCGAAGCATGCAATGGGCTCTTAGGTAAAACTATGGACTTCAGTGAAAAGATGCTAGGAACGAGTTCTCCCTGCTTTGCTATATACTCCCCTCAGAGATTAACCCCTCACCTACTGACATTGCCCTGTTGCAGTGTTTGTGTTCTGTTCAGAACAACCATCTGATAGAATGTTCCAGCAAGTGAAAGGGCATGCACCGAGATGGGCCTGGCATCTGAACAGTCTCCCTGTACAAATCCATACTTCCACTGGAAATTTTTGCCGAGCAAAGCTGCAGTCTGATAAGCAATCCCAAGTTTTGGATTGACTTTTGTTCATTCATTGTGGCTGTTGGATATTTGCTGGCACTGGATAAAGTTTCTGGCAGCTACCAAGTGATTAGCTATGGTGGGATCCAACATTTTCCTATGAAATGAACATTTCTGCCAAAGGTGGCAGCCCGAAACACAACACTGCTGCTTTTTAAAGAATCCAGGCATATTAAACCACCTAAATCACTCCCTATTCACTGCCAAGTCACCTAGACTCCTCCCTGCTCTGTGCCCAGGTCAATCAATGTGCCAAACACTTCTTTCCTGTGAGTTGAGACCTCACTCTGTGCCAAACTGCGTCCGCTGAGGTCTCTGCTCTCCACCTTGGACCTCAGGGGAGAGGAAGGGATGCAAGCATATAGGCAAGACTCGCATTTCACAAAGTTCCTACCAATTTTTGGAAAGTTTACAACAGAGCCCCAGACCTTAAAAGAACAGTGTGATTGCCACAAAGAACAGTGTGGGAAAACCAGTATACATGCATGTGCAGCCCTCCCACACGCATACTGACTACCCCAGATATAGGCATACCCACAGATCAGCACCTACACACAAATGTTTTTGACACACTTATTCTCAGCATCCTGTTCTCTTACAGCAGCCTCAGTTGGAGGAAGGGAGAAAATATGTTCCTTCTAACCTGATCTTCTAATGACCTTTCTGCCAACTCCGCTTTTCTGCCTATCTCTAAGCTGCCTGTGGTGGTGATGGGAACAAGATCCCAATGTAGAGAGCGGTTTTCCTCCTCCTCAGAGGTCAGCAGGATCTGTCTGCTAGATTGTGATGTGCTGCCCAGTTGATCTTAAGAGATTCAGGGTAAATAAGGAGATAAGAAAATTGTCTCTTGGGCCCCTTGCAGCTCTGCCAGACTTTTTGCAGAGTCAAAGGACTGACTGTGCTGCAAACCTGGTGCAAGTGGGCTCCCATCACCTCTTCTCTTCCTGGATTGTGAACTCCCTGCCAAGCCTGGCAGCAGGTCTCAGCCCTCTCACTGCACGTTTCCTACACCTGCCGGGGAGAAAAGCAGGAGAGCAGGCAGCTGTGGCAGCGTGCCATGGTGGCTGGCTCCGAATGCTCTGGTACAAGCTACTATTTAGAGGGTGACCATCTCAACTTTTGTTGAGAGGCTTTTAGATCTCTGTAAGACATGCTCAACGGCTGCGTTCCAAAGCTGTCCCGTGGCAGTCTGGAGGTCTGATGAATTCTCCTGGCAGGAGATGCCCAACTCCCTTGCTCTGCTCCCTCTCTCCGGGAGGATGTGGGAGACAGGCACTTCTCAATTGCAGGGCATTCCTGGCCTCCACGATGCCTGTCAGGGGGAGATTCATTAGCAGCAGGGAGGCGATTCTCTCCTCTCTGCTCTGGAATTGGAGTCGTTTGTCTCGGGAAGGAGCCCAGGCGCCTCGCTTGCTGTGTGGCAGCTTCTGCTCAAGGGAGACAAGCACTTCATCAATAAACAAGGAGCCTGGGGAATGGCTCCAGCTGACAGAGAACATTATTAATGACCGGCACTTTGGCTGAGGGTATATCAGCCTCCTATTAGCTGCTTTAAGAGGGGAAAGAGGAATAGAGCTGAAGATGGCAGCCTTGAGAGGAGTTGAGAGTTTTGGCATCCTCCTGCAAAGTCCCCCACTGTGAGGCCCAGGGCTGACACAGCCCCCAGGGAGTGACTGTATATTTCCTTGGCATCAGAGGTCTTCGAACTGTGACAGCAGGAGACAGGCCCAGCTCAGGAACAGTTTTGCTTCCCAGCTCACCATGGGTGGCCTCTGCTATGGAGGTCTTCCAGACCAGAGCCTCCCCATCCCCTCTGCCCCTCTCCCAGTCTGCCCTGGGTACAAAGGGTGTCTTATAGCATCTGCTACTGCAGCTTCTTGCTTTGGAGGGACTGTGGACCTTTGGGCAGCTCCTTCCCAGGCCATGCAGTGAAGAAGGCATTTAGGGGATCTGAGAGGAGGCTGTTCCACTGCCTTCACTATTTGGAAGTGATTAATACAAGGAAGAGCAAGAAATACCATCCTGCATGGCCGTACACTTCTGGCTGCGACCGGAACTGGAGAAGCTGTTCATTCTTGTCGTGGTTGGACACCTGAACTCATCTCCTCAGGTAGAAGAAATGTCTAAGCTCTAAAGCAACTGTCGATCAACCTTACAGTCATACTTAATGCACTGTCAGGGTGGAAGCAGAGAAATACCTGCTTTGTTGAGACATTGATAGTTCATCCTTCTCTGCAGCCCTAGAGCTGCCAGGAGAGTGAGTCCTTGGCTCACAAAAAAGCATGTGATGCAAGTACTGAGCCCATGGGTTAGGTCTTTATAGAGCCTTTTGTTTGGAACCACACTCACAAAGAAAGTTGTGAAATCTCTCATCTGAACACCCGTGTCTACAACCAGCCTGCTGCATAGATGGGGTGTAGGATCAGTGTCATCTTGGTCATCACAGTTCTTGAAGGAAGTAGCTCTTTGTGCCATGGCTTAGTGCTGTAGAGCTGCAGCTGTGGTGGCTTCATAGCTATGGGTGCATTCACTGTCCTGTTCAGATCCTGTTGCCTGAGTGTGATGATGAGTCTTTTATGCAATTTAAATCTCTTTTCAGACTCAGTGCTCTTATACTCAGCCTGAGATGAGAGGAAAATGTCCTGGGGACTTACCCCTTTCCTTTCAGAGATTATTCTGTTACCACAACAGGCTTAAAGTCCGGAGTTGAGCTGGCTCTTTGTCTGGGAGCCTCTAATTTATTCCAGGACTTGGGTGCTTGGAAATGGAATGGATGTATCTGACATCCTATTCTTGGCTCCGCGTTGTCTAGCCTGGGCTGTTCAGATTTGGGAGTCAGGTGTGAGCTCATCTTTGGCAGACTTGTGCAGGTAAACTGCCAGTTGATTTTTACTTGCAGAAAGCTGGAAAAACTTTACCACAAGACTGGCTCAAGGTCTCTCCCTTGTGGTTAAAACTTACTATCCTGGGACTGAGAGTATTGTAGGGTCCCTGGATTGCTGCCTCCAGGCTTGCTTCCACCGTGGCAGGAAAAGAATGAGGGACTTCTAGGTCTGCTGGTATTTATAAGCTGAAACAGGTCCCACCCAGATAAATGGTCCATTTCTGCTCTGAAACGAGCTCTGGACTCTGCTCCAAGCCCCTAAGTGGATTGCCTTCTGGCCAGCCTAGCTCTCTGGTGATTGAAAAGCCGAGAGCACTTAGAAGGGGGGTGGGTGGGGATGCGATGTTCAGGGGCTGTGTGGACCCAAACTAGCAGGATTCTCTGAACTCATCACTGAAATCACTTCTTGCGATGCCTCTCTGTTTTAATTCTCCCTGAATCAGCCCTCTCCCATGAGTGAAACAATCTTGCCTGCAGATTGAGGGGGGTGGGAGGGATTTGAACATTAATCTGATGTAGATTATACATCCGCCTCCCTCTCTCTCCCCTTCTCACTCTCTCTCTCTCCCTCTCTTTCTGTCTGTTTCTCTCCCCTCCCTCTCCTTCCTGCTTCATCTCTTCAAGAAAGTGAACATAAAGTAAAAACACGGAGAGAGAGAGGCAGAGAGAGAAAAAGCTCCCTGAAGAGGGAAGCCCCAGCAGCCAGTAGCTGTTTGGATTTGCCTGGCACTGCCTTTCTTGCTTTGCTCCCAAGGAATACCTTTAATGGGATCAATTGCTTCAGTTCCTTTATAACCAAGTCCACCGGAAAGGCAGACTCAACATATTATGGGCAACTGTGTGAAGTCTCCACTGAGAAACCTCTCAAAAAAGGTATGTTCCCTGATCAAAGTGCATTGTGCGTTTCCAGCCCTGCTTCTTGGGATGGGTGACATCGTGGGCAGATGGGAATGGGAGGTGGGAGAAACACAGAGGTGTGTGTGAAGGGTTCAGCTCTCTTCACTAGACTTTTTTTGTAAGAGCTGCTCATGCAAGTGCAGCCATTAGAGCCTGGGATGCTGAGAGCCATAATGTGTGTAAATGTGTGCGTGTGCATGCACATGAGTAGGCTTCTGTCCTGCTCCGTGTGTGTGTGTGTGTGTGTGTGTGTGTAGCTCTCCTCTGGGTATGTGCAAGCTTGTGCTTGTCAGTGCACACAGTAGGTGACACACTTCTTCTGTACAGGCATCTGTGTGTGTATATGTGTGAGTTTGTATCTGCATGTGCTTCAGTTGAGAGGTATCTGCATGAGTCTAGTCGGGTGTCATTTCTGTAGGGGCATATAGTCATGTACATGGGAATGGCCATGTGTCTGTACATGTTCCTGTTGGTCTGTAAGAATATACACACCTAATGATCCCTTCTGAAGTCTATGTGTCCTTCGCTCTTTATGCCTCTGTGTACGCATCCTGAGGTGCGTGAGCAGGCGTGCAATGTTTGTTGTGAGTGCACAGGGGGGGAATTTGTGTGCGTCACACACGTATCCCTGCTTGAATGGCACCGTGTGTGTATATATCTGCTAGTGGATGTCCTCACAGAAGTCTGTGTGTAGACATGAGTGTGTTTTTACGTATCTCCATGATCTCATCTAGTTTTGTCGGTATGTGTTTGGTTACAGAAGCATGTTTTTCTCTGTGGTCTGTTTGTCCTTGCCTCTGTTTGTGAGTGGGTACACTGGGCCCTGGCTGTGTGTTCGTGCATCGTGTCACACGTCAGCATGGCCCATGTGTCTACATGCTTGGGCCCAGCTGGATTTCATCTGCAAGTTGCCATGTGTATCTGTTAGGCTTCAACCCGCGGTCTGCTTCTGCTGAGGTTTTACAGTGATCCCAGGATGAATTGGGTTCAGGAACAATTCTGCTGTTAGGCACTGGATTGAAATGGGAATGATGTGCCCCAGAAATATTTTTTGGTTGACTGAGGAAGGTCTTGCAGCACTATGTACCTGTCAGTTCTCGCTTAGCATTGCTGCAAATCTAATAACTCAGCAAAAAGCTATGCAATTCACTCCTCCTAAATGGAAAAGTTATGCTAAGCATCCCAAGTATTGCAATGAGGAGCTGTCTCTGCGGAGACCTTGCCAACAGTGAAATGCCACTGCCATCAGGATGCTCCACCCGGGAGACCTTCCCACTCAGGAAAGCTCCTCTGGGAGGGAGCTGTTGGGGAGAGGACCTCCCTAGGAGGGAGTTTCTTCTGGCTGGAGATTTGCCTCTTCTGTGTAGAAACACAGTTTGCTTATTATCTTGTCTGCTGTAAAAAAAAAGCCAGTAATGGCATAGTGCTGCTGCGGGGGAGCTGGGATACACGAGGAGGGAATTCATCACCAAGCAGTTAGGCAGTGCTGAGACCAGTCCCTAGGTCAGGGTGACCTTCAGGGAGAGGCAGAAGTTGAGGTTCACCCAAACGCTGCACATATGGAAACCCAACTTGGTTGCTTGTAGGTCACCTCCAACTTGCAGTAAGAGTTGGCTGCAGCTGCGCTCAACGTGATCAAAGCGATTGCAATTAAAGTCTGACATGTGGCCAGGCTGCTTGAATCAAAATGGATTCAAGAACTTATAAGCTTTGTGTCGTCAGTCTTTTGGGTAATTTGTGCTTTCGTTCCTAAAAGCTGCTTCAAGTGATGCACTTTGTGCCTAGTTAAAAGGCCTGGGATATCAGGACTAAAGAGAGAAAGTTGCGAAGCTGAATTAGAGAATTTCTCAGACATCGCTCCAGCTAGCCATGAATTAAGGCCTTGGGTGCTCATCCTGACAGGGGCTCTGCCGTTCTTTTGATCATGATACACATGATTATAATGGAAACTTTGCAGATCAGTCTTAACATTGCACAACTTCACTTGCCTGTTTTATGATCCCTGTCTTTTTTCTCAGATTTTACCTTGGGCAAACTCCTTTTGCTGAAATGGTAAAGAGGAGGGACTATAGACAGTGTGTGAGAAAGCTGCTCTTGGGTGACAGACTAATCTCTTGAATACGTGATTTCAACCCAAAATTTGGGAGTCACTCCCAGACACCAGCTGGCTTGGTCTAGGACTGGCTAACAGAGGGTTACCTTGCCTGTTCAGGTGGCAATGCTCAGGCTTTGTCTCCACAAGGTCTGTTGTTGGCAGCTTCACTTTCCTGCTGTCACAGTGTCCCACCGGTGATCCCAGTGGCCAGCCTGGCTGCCTTTCCCTCTGAGAAGCACTGCAGTCAGGATGAAGAGGCCCCTCTGGGCTTGCCGCTCTGCTAAGTCCCTCTGACACACAGAAAATTCAGTGAATCCTGTTGTGCTTCTGCTGTGCAGAAAGGAGAAGCTTTAGCATCCAAGTTCCTCGCTTTGCCACTCTTCACCATCACTATGTCCATCTCTAAATCAGCTGGGTCTCTTACCTTTTCACGATCTGCTGGTCTGAGAGCCAAGGGCCAGACGCAGCCAGGAAAGGTAGTGGTCCTTTGCTCAGGGAAGGGACAGGGAAAGCCTGAGCTCCCCAGTCCTGTCCTTGCATTTTCCTTGTCGTACACGTTGCTGTTTCCTCTGTAATGGGCAGCTGATGTTGCTTTGCCCTGTACCCATATCACAACTCCCTTCCTGGCTCTGCTGGGATGGAGGAGGAATGTGGTGGAAGGAACTTGTGGGGATGCTTGCAGGAGAAACCTAGGGGGCTGCTAGCAGAGGGAACATGGAATGCCGTAAATCCTGCCTGCAGTGGCAGAGCGGGACAGGGAGCCCCTGTTGGGGTCTCACTAAGCTGTGCATCTTGTTGTCCTGGCACTGTGGTGGGTTGTCTGATCAGGATCCTCGGTGGCTTTTGGCAACTGTTTCACCAAACTGGTAATCTCTGTCCGCACAGGCAAATAATGGGATGACTGTTACGTAGTACTGCTCTGTGGCTTGGTAATAAACTCTATTGACTGGAAGGGTCAGCAAACAAGGATTAGGGGCTGTGGGGCCTTCGATCTTTCATGTGGCTTCACTGGAATTAAACACAGAACTGATGTGGGCTATTTTAAGTGATTCATATTATTTGGTATGTTAAACTGAAAAATGTGCCAGGAAATAAAGCTGATGATAATTTTCAAAATACATTGCACTGATATTGTGAAGCGATGCAGTTCAACACAGATGCCTTGACATTTAGCTGAGCTGGTAATATGCCATTTGTGGATGGATGCTCATCTTTCAGGTTTTTAAGGACAAGTGTCCTATGTGTCAGATTTAATCAGAGACAGGTTCCTTCGTCTTCCGTGACTGCAACGAAAATGCTTTTCTGCTTCATCATTTTTTTTCTCCATGGCTTGCTTTTTGAGTTGTTTTTGTTTTGATGCTTGATATTCACATGACATTATACATGAGCAGATTGGTGTAAGACTGTGTACAAAAAGGCGAACTACAAACCATGTGTGCAATATAATAGCACATGGCAGATACAGCAAGTAGATACAATAGACTTGGACAAGTGTGAATGGGGCATGTGTGTGTATCTGATCTTTTAGCCTGAAAAAGCACCTCGGGCTTTAAAGAAAGGGTTAATAGAGACAATGACAATTGACAGAGCTTCTCTGATCACCCCTGGGAACACTGGGTGTAAAAGTAGAATCATTCCTGAAGAGGAATCTGATGTATGATTAATGTTTATTCTATAAAACCAAGGGTCCTGTGGGTTGTGCTGGCTTTTTATAGCTGCATGGGAATATCAGGATACGAGTTTTCTTGCAGAGCCAGGGAAATGCATTTCTATAAAAGGAAAGCAATGCCTTCTTATAAAATCCAGTGCTGGATTCTGTTCTGGAGCTCTAGCTTAGCAGCACGTGTGCACTTAGGAAAATGTGCAGATGCAAACAGACAAAAAATGTTGTGCCCGTGCCTGATCTCCACTTTGGGACTGTCAGTGATTAGAAGAGGCCAGTGCAGTACCTGCCTGAGACCCTGAGGATGTAATTAATTAGAAGTGGCACGGGGAGTGTGAGCCTGCAGTTGGCAGAGCCACCTAATGCTGTAAACGGCCTTCTAATAATATAAAGTGTGTGATGCTGTGTTGCTGAAATGTAACGTGGAGCCTAGCACAGTGCCTTTGTGCAGGCTCTGCCTCGTCTCCTGAGGAAGCCCTGGGCACAGGCTGGCACACGTACTGTTAGGTTGGAGTGTGCTCATCCTTTGCAGCTCATTCAAGGGATTGTTAACTCTGGGGCTGACAGTGGGAGTGTGGCCCTTTGGGCTGTGTCTGGGTAGATGTGAGCAGTGCTGAGAGTTTGATGTCGTTTCAAAGCGAAATTCTCCTGGTTGGTTGTACTTCTATCAGCTTTAGAAAGTGAACTCCTGGATTTACTGCTTCTGTACAAATCCTAATAGACTGGTGGGGGGAACGCAGCGTGGACCAGAGGAGTGAACTTTAGCAATAATGTCTCTGCGAGGCGGTTCAGTAAAACTTCAGAAGAGCGGCTGGGCGAGACGGGGAGGTAACATCCTCTGTTGTGTTGTTTGCTTGCTGCTGGTTGGCTGGGAAGATCCGCCATGAGGAGAAGACGTGCTATAAGGCTGTCCAGACGAGCGAAGAGGGGCCGTCGGCTTGCGAGTACCAGGGTCCACTCATGGTGCTGGCCCAGAACTGCGCCGTCATGCACAACCTGCTGGGGCCAGCATGCATCTTCCTGAGGAAGGGCTTCGCAGAAAACAGGCAGCCTGTACGTAAGTTACACCCAGCCGGGCGAGACATGCACAAAGCCATGTGGACGTGAGCCGGGGATGCGGAGCTGCCCGCGTGCTCTGTCTGCATGGAGCTCTGTAACCCCCAGCCCTGGGTCTTGAGCATCCCGGCTCCAGCTCCAAGTGCAAATACAATCACAGGCAAATGTCTAACGTGAAGGATGTGCAGAGGTATCCCCGTGCCTAAGCACCAAGAAAGGAGGATTCTAAAAATGCAGCTATGGAAGATAAATCCGAGCCTACACTCAAGTAGACATAATCATGTGGACTCAGGAGAAGCACTTAGGACTTCAGGACTTACATAATCATATGGACTCAGGAGGAGTCCAGTGTTCAAAGCTGTTGTTCCAGCGAGACATCCACATCTCATTCCCAGAGGCTCAGATTAGCATTTATGGCCTAAGTAGCTACTTAAATGCAAATCAGGGCATCCATATTGGGAACAAGCTGTCCCACAGAGATGTCCGTATTTGATAATGTTCCTGTCAGCTCACAGTGAGCACACTAGTACCAGCAGAAATAAGCATGCATCTGCCTCCTCACAGCTACCCGAACGCAATCCTTTATACCTGTCATACCCAGCCTGACACCGCAGCAGTCCCAGCCAAACAGACCAAAGAACATCAGTCTGTCCTCATATTTGCAAATAGTGCCAGACTACCAAATGCTATTACCCATACACACAGAGAGATAAATAGCACTAATACAGCTGTCCATTCAGTCATGCTTATTTGTAGCTATGTGGTCATATGCATGTAATGTATGCATTTAAATACAAACAATAAAAATATGTGTTTGTACGTAAATTCAAATGTATACACCTGGTCCTGTTACATATACAGAAATATGCACCCCAGTATTGTACCTTTACAAGACATAAAACATATTTGTGCACATAACATTTAATTCTTACAATAACATGAACTTAAAGACATACACAAACATATAATTAACACACTTTTTATGGATATGTGAGTGAATATATGCCTTGTCAGATACTCAGCCAGTGCATTCTATATTCTTGTGGTGAAACAAAGCTCACCCCAGTTACCTGAGAGTCCGAGCTTTCTTACCTCTGTAAGAAATCTCTGTCTTAACTCATGTGTTGATATGGTTATCTACAGCTGTAGGAGACACCTAGATCTTTATTTCTGAAACCTCTTCTTCATCTAACAACCCAAAAAAGAATCATTATTGACCAACTTTTGTTCTTCCTAACCTTCAGCCACTAAGTGATCACATATTCCTTGTGCCAGTTCACTAAAACACAAAACGTCATATTCTGACACAAGCACACCTGCTAGCATGCACAGAGCTGCCTGTCACAGGAGACAGGTCTGTCTCCCTAGTGGAAGGCTCACAGCTGGACAGGTATCCATCCTGCTTAGGCCATGGAAACTCACAGTACCCTAAGAAGTCTCCAAAATAGGATTAGTGATGTCTTAACTACCCTGATGTAGAAGAACAAGTGCATCTGATAAACAGCTTTACTTTTACTGACTTTCTAGAGCAACAGGATTTATTGTGCATAGAACAGAAATAAGACCATTACATGTAATGGCCTCTCTGAGGGTCATCTCTGCTCATATCTAGGATCTAAACTCTCTGAACAGTTTTATTCATCCTTGCATATGTTCTCCAAAAGTTTTAGAGTGATTCAGACCATTTCTTCCAAAGCAATTTTCCTCCTTTATCATTTTAGGGGATCTTCTTTCAAATTTGAAACAGAAAACCTTTTCATGACGTTAGTTACTGCTTGAGTCAGATTTTTGGAGGGACATAAACCCTCCCCCTCCTTTTGCATTCGCAGTCTGTGGCTCTCTGATGGTAGAATCTGCATGTGCAAAGATATGCTCAGAGCCCTGCAAACGCAAATGCCTTGGTGTGCAAAATTAGAGCCGGTGCTGAAGCCCCCATTTCTGACATGTGTCAGCCATGTTGGTTGCAATGTGGTCTTCAGTGTGCGAGGAAGAGGATGGTCTTGTGACAGCTGTGCTGGAGGAAGGCCTGGATCCTACCCCAGCTACTCTCACGAGACAGCAGTTACACTGGGTGAGTCTTGGCACCCTTTGCACCGTGGCGGTGGTAATCATACCCCTGCATCTGCCACTGCGCTGGCTGTTGGTACACAGCGGTATCTCCAGGGATTGACGTTTGTGAACTCTGGAATGAGGTGCATAAGGTGTTGATACTGATTATGGGTGGTTTTCGGCTTCTATTTTATCTAAGGCAGGAGGGCAATAATGCCTCCTGCATCCGCTCTAAGGAGTTTGAATTGTTTTATTACTTGGTGTTGATGAAAGCAGAACAAATGGGATGACATGTTTGAAAATACCAGGTCTGTGAAGGATGGAACAGCAGAGCCAGCACGCTCTGACAGTTCCATCCAGCACAGAGATGCCTCTGGGAAGGTTATGAGTGGCACGCTGGTCATTTCTCTGGCACAGCCCACTGTTGCACAGACGTAAACCAGTGTGTGTCCTAGTTTGCTATGCACTCTGAGCAGCTGCCATTAGAGTTTCCAGAGGAGCCTGTGGTTAAATAGCAAAGGATCATCCTTCTCAAACTGATCAAGGGCACCATCTCCAGGGGTGTGTGGTGAGGCTGGAGGACACCTGGAAGGCGAGGAGAAACTCCCCACGGTTGAGGGGAAAAGCCGAGAGTGAGACGACAAAACATGTTTCCGAATTCTCAGATGTTTTGGATTTGCCTGGGAGCCATGAAAGGAATTAGAAAGGGCATTTAAACCAGAAAGCAGTGCATTTCCATGCTCATCTCTTCTTCCTGGTGCAGTGTTGGAATTTTCCTGTACTCTTTTGTATCCTCCCCTTTCTTCCAAGAAATTCAAATTGGATGTTTGAAGTTGCAGTGTTTCCTGAACATGGTGAATCCTTGTCCTGTTTTGTTTGTAGATGACCTTGATGATGTATATGTTGTGTGTCTGCCTTCATGCCTGGTTTCAAAATGCTTATATATGGAGTTGAGGCTGGGGGGAAGGGGCAGGTTCCTACCTTTTATGTGGAGACTAACTGTAGGAGATGGCACTGGGACGTTGGGTGTAAGAAAGCTTGTGGCTGTCACTGTCCTTCCAGAAGGACGAGGATCAAGCAGTGATCCAAGCAGATGATGGTACAGACCTGCTGTTTACAGGGACTGCTTCCAGCTGCTTTGATCTAGTTGTGTCAGCGGGAGCTGCGGTAGGAGATACAGTCAGAGCTCTAGAGGAGATCATAACTGCTGCAGGGACAGTCTCTGCTCCAGGACTTCATGCTGGGGAATAATGTAGGAGCTTCATGAATGTGCTCATAGTACCATCAGGTGGGGAGGCCATACGTATCGCTGTGCTGGCCCAGGTCTCTTCTGTTTTGGGGGAGCACTTGTCATCCCCCTATCCAGCAGATGAGAAGGAGAGGGGTTTCCACAGGAAAGTGTGCAGGCTGACACCCCTTCCATTGGGGAGGAGAGCTGGGAAGCTTTGCTAGATGGATGGTATTAAACATGTCATCGCCTTCTTGTTTCTTCTCTCACTTTCTGGCTTGTCCCAGAACTGTTTGCACCAACAAGTGCTATTCTGAAACTATGTTTGTGGCAAGCAAATGGCTTTAACATAGTTTGTTCTCTTTTTGCAGGATAGAGAACTGCGTCCAGAAGAAATTGAAGGTAAAATGTGTTCCTCATTCTGTGTCACTTTTCTCCTTGCCCGGTGAAAACCTACTGGCTGGCCCTTCCAGGTTGGCCCCCATGGGGTAAAATAATTTGGGGCAAATCAAGGGAGATGATTAATGGAATAATTCCTGGAAATCCCAGCAAAAGAAATAATATGTAAAATGGCAAGAGTGCTGACTCTGAAGGAATTTCCATACGTTCCAGCTTCCTCAGGGTGGGAAGATAAGTAAAGTAATGGAATATTGGCTGTCAGGAAACTGCTGTCCATCCAAGGTCCCACAGAAATTGTTGTAGAGCATGATACAATGGTATGGCTCCAGGGAAGCTGTTTCACCTGCTAATCCATACAGTGAGGGCTGTATAGTACAGTGCAGGGGTAAAAGTTGGGAAAACTTACTAGTTTCAGTTTCTTTAGGGAGTGCAGTTTAGTAATGATCAGTTTGTGACACTTGTAGTCCAGGCAAGCTTTCCTGTAAGGAATGGGTCAGCAGTGCTGCTGATAGAAGAGCTTAACATTGCTCCAGTCATTGCTTCTTTGCAGGGAGATCTAATGGGAAAATATGGAGTATCTTAGGGAGTCTGCCCTCATAAAGTGCTGCTGATTCTGAGGAAGTTTCTTGGAAAGGGTATTTCAAACTGTCACTGACAATATTGTTCTTCTTGGATCCACTCCCACAGAATTAAGAGAAGCCTTTAAGGAGTTTGATAAAGACAAGGATGGGTTTATTAACTGCAGGGACCTGGGGAACTGCATGCGGACCATGGGCTACATGCCTACTGAGATGGAGCTAATAGAGCTTTCCCAGCAGATCAACATGAACCGTGAGTAATATCCACCTAGCTGTGCCTCCCTGTTGCTGCTGTGCCCTGCATCATTGCCTCAGGCTCTCTCAGTCTCCTGCTGTCTCTTTTCCTTTGGATTTCCCCCTCTCTTCATTTCGTTCTCATTTTCACTTCCTGTCATCTCTCCTGTTTGTTTGTGGTCCCTAGAAGTTGATGCCTTTGTTTCTTGCTTATCAAAAGGACTGTGTGTCCTGTGCTGTATGGGAATGGTGGGTGGAAGGGTTGCCCTTTGTGCTTATGCTGTCAGATATAGAACCACCCTTGATGTGGGCAGTTAGGCGTTGGTGCACAAGTTGTGGGTGTTGTCATAGTGAAGCTGTTGTAAGACTGAAGAAGGAGCCTGGGAAGATGGAGATGCTTTGGTCAGGTGGATGATGGATGGGCTGTTCGCTCTGCAGTGGTTGTTTGTGGATCTGCTGTGTGCCCGGGGATGATCTGCGAGCGAGCTGTGATGGCAGTGTCAGATGGGGGTATCTGCTGGAGCCATGGAAAAATGTGACAAGTGTGTCCGATTCGCTGTTTGTGCCCCTTGTCTTTCACCATCATTTTTTGTCATCTGTTGTCTGTGACAGTGCAGGGTATTACCCTCAGCCAAGTGGGGAAAAGGATATTTAGTGCATGTTATTTCTGACACATAGTGATGTAAAAAGGACAAGTTACTTGGTCAAGGGAAGGAAAACAGTTGTGACATATGCAACCAGTCACATGCAAAAGCAGCTGATAACCCTGGCACACCAGTGCTTAGGAATTTGAAAGTGTTATTGCCAGCTTTCAGGTAGGGAACAAACAAGAAAAAGGACTAATACAATGAATAAACAGTTGGACGTACATTTGCCACTGCTAATGGAGCAAGACTCCACCATTGCTGCAGGGTACTGCCTAGGCCGTGCAGGAACGTCATGCTGTGCCCTTGCCGTGCCATCAGAAGCGCTAGAATGAGCAAGCCTCTCATGCCTAGTACGTGATGCCATAAGGACGTGACAGGCCACGGCAGCCTAGGATGGAATAGCTTGGGCTCATTCCGCCTAGCCCACAATCCAGAAAATACAAAGATAGTGTAAAACTGCCTCTGCTTTTCCTTCCATTGTCCTGCACCTTCTGTGCTTTGCTTCCCAGAGAACCAAGCCCTCTCTGGGGCACACAGAAGTGCAAAGTGAGTGCTGGACTTGGCTAACATACGGAATTCTTACACGTGATCTTTCATCTTGTCCCGAGTGGGTGGCCATGTAGATTTTGAAGATTTTGTTGAGCTGATGGGACCAAAGCTGCTAGCAGAAACTGCAGACATGATTGGTGTGAAAGAGCTCCGCGATGCCTTCAGAGAGGTGAGTGCTCCCTACTGCATGCCCCCCCCGAGAGTTGAGGTACAGGAGACAGGAAAGAGAGAAGACCCACTGGGGAAGAGAAAAGGAGGACGAGAGAGCAGCACAGTGGAAGACACAGAAAGAGCGAAGCCAGGCAAGAAACAAGGGAGAGGCAGAGAAGTCACTAAGATAAGGAAACCCTTGAGGCAAGGAAGAGGAAAGCTGGTGCAGACACAGCAGTTACGAGGGGTTTCTGAGGAGAAAAGGCAGATTGGATCCAAAAGGCATCCAAAGGAGGGAAGGGAGGGACACAAAAGGAATGCAGGAAAAACAGGGCACTCAGGAGCAGGACAATACAAAATCCAACTCAGAGCAAGATCCATTTCCATTAACTATATTTCCCCTGCTGGTATTTTTCTTGTACTTGTAGTTTGACACCAATGGTGATGGGGAGATCAGCACCAGTGAGCTGCGAGAAGCCATGAAGAAGCTTCTAGGGCAGCAGGTGGGCCACCGGGATATTGAAGAGATCATCCGGGACGTGGATCTGAACGGAGATGGGCGTGTTGATTTTGAAGGTGAGAAGGGATGAATGCTCCCTGTCCTTCTGCTCTGGTGTCAGTCAGAGTTTCAGCTCAGAGGCGGAAGTGGAAGATTTGCCTGCTCAGGGCCCTGGTATCCAAAGTATGGAGAAAAAAATCAAACAAGATTTTTTTTTCCTGGTCAGCTGAGGAAAATGAAGAACATTGGCCCGCACAGGAGATTCCTCAGCTGAAGTGTCAGTTCGTGTATCATCTCTTGCTCTCAGTTTCAATTGAGTTTCCATAATTCTAGCATGGTAAGAGATATGCCCTGTCACAGAGAAGCAGATTTTGGTGCACACATGCTGTGCCAGCCTTCTTTTTATAGGGCATTTTCCTTTCTGTTAAATCTATTGCAAAAGCTGTGAGGAGGCTGGATTGGTTTGGAGAATGCATTGCACTTTCCGTTTCCTCTGGCTCCCCTTGTTACCTGGGTTGACAGAGAATTTGTTTCTGTGCCTTTATGCCAGAATATGGTCATGTGCCAGATGTGCTTGGTAGGACTGCAGATATCTGATCTAGAGGTGTCATGTTAAATCCTAGAGGTAATTTATTTCTTCTCCCACTTTTCATGCCAGAAGGACTTGGAAAAATAGGAGTCGTTAGGCTACTATCCTAGCTGTTAGCTATGGCAGGAGCAATATTAATAGGGCTCAGGGGTTCTGTGAAGGGAAGCAGTTGATATCAGACACCTAAGCAGATATAAGAGCTGGAAGGTGTGAGAGCATGGCAGGCTGCTTGTTTTCCTAGTGCAAATCCAAACGTCCCTTTGCAGTAAGGGTGAAGCACAGGAACTACAGAAGTAAAATAAAATGACGTAATTTTTACTGATGCTTCTGAGGGCTTTGAAAATGCTAAAAAAATGGAAGCATCTCTCTAGAAGGTATCTGGTGGCTGCAGTTGTTGTAATGCACTGGCTGATTACACGACAGTAGCTCTCCTTGTTTCCCACAGCTAAATTATGTTAGACAGCTAAAATACATGAAATGCTATCCCAGTATCATTTTCTCTGTGAGTTACTGCTTTAGTTGTCAAAGGACAGTTCCATCAATGGAAAAGGAGAAGTCAAGGGGGTAATTTCCACTGCCCTCCTCTTTGCAGAGTTATTAGTTCCTCAGCAATTCAAGGGCAGAATGAAAACACGTTTCTCTTTGATGGCATTTACACTCAATTGGAACAATTGTAATTGACTTCACAAGCTGCAGGGTGGTGAAGAAATAGACCCAGGGTATCCTTACAGTTAACCTGTGTCTTGAAAAACAAGAAGTCCATCAAAGTAAACACTAGTGCTTTCCCACACTGGTGTCTCTGTGAAGTGTCAAGCTTACTAAGGAATCATACTGTGTTCCCAAGACTATAAATCAAGGTTCCCTGAAGTTACAGTGAAGGGAGACACCACCTGCCGTAGTGTCTCACGAGGAGTTGCTTGTGTGAACGAGACTGTACACTGGCTGGGAAGGAGTCCGAGGCAATGGATTGACCTGTTAGTGGGATCATATCAGCGTATCTAATACAAGGATTAAAGCTCGTTTTATGTGAGTTTTCCAGGGCCAGTCATGGAGCGGCACAGACCTGCTGGCAGCGTGTGGGCTCTCGGCTTCAGGCTGGCTGCATGCTGTCTCCAGGGGATGAGAGCTTGGTTGGGGACTGTAGATGTCTTCTGCTTCAGGGCTGTCTTTTCTTGTTGGTTGCAGAGTTTGTTCGCATGATGTCCCGTTGAAGATTAGTCTCAGCAGAAGATTATAAATAAAGATTATTCTTTAGAAGAATCAGCACCTTAGAGAGGGCAGAAGAGGACCTAGATGGAGCATCTAGCCCCAACATTCACACATGAAGATTTATCGGCTGGCTGCAATTGGGACACTGCAAGATGACCTGCTGCTCCTCCCTCATGGTGGTCCCCATGCCCCTCCACCCTTTCACACTGTGAAAGACTTGCAACTTCCTATAACTGGAACCATTCCTTGGAGATGATTACAGGAAACTGCAGAGCCAGGACTTGCCATGATGCTTTCATGGGATATTTGCAACTTTAGACTCCTCCTCCCCAGCTTTATTCTCCCACCAGCTGCTGCAAAGGAAAAGCAGGAGAAATCCTCTTGGCTTGGTGGATGAGAGCAAAGCCATTGGGACTGGTGGCAGCCTCAGGGCGTGCTCTGCACTTCTTGGTTTCCCTTGGTGAACCGTGTCTGTGTTTGCTGTCTGTGTGTGTGTCTATCTGTGTGGAGTTATTTATGCTTCCCCAGCACATATTCGCATCTCCTGTGGTTATGTTTACCAAGAGTAAATTCAAATACATGTCTTGTGGGGGGAAAGCGATAAATATGCACGCTGAAATTATGTGGAGCCTGGATGTCCCTGTGAGAGGTGGTGGCTGGGCTGGGGGAGAAGGGCTTCGGTAGATGCACACCCCGGCATCTGCACTGGGGTCTGGGGGTGAGTCCTTGCCATAGGAAGGGGAGTCACTGCTGGCCACTAAGCCTGTGGCAGGGCTCTGCCCTCCTTCCTGCTGTCTCCGTGGCCAAGGGGCCTGGAGGTGCCTCATGGTGAGGGCAGCGTGGAGGATCCTCACCCCTGCGTCCTCCCCACCTGCATGGGGGTGGGTGAGAGCCCCTGCGGCGTCACGGCAAGGAGCAGTGGGGAAAAGGGCACAGGGGGGAGCTGGGTGGGAGGGGGTTAAGCAGCAATAGCCACACCCCCCCCTTCCCTTTTTAGACCATTTCAAACACAACTGTGAGCTTGGGCACAGGCGGTCTGTGCTGTGGGAGCTGAGCTGTAACACCGTTGGAGCCAGGGATTCGCCGGGACCCTCCTTATGTGGCAGCGCCCTGCTCTCCTGCTTGTTCACACTCACAAAGGCTGCATGTGTCTGCAGCGGTGACCACCACAGCAGCCTCAAGGCCCTACCAGCTGTTTCCAGACACATCAGATAGCCATCCTCCTTCCCCTTTCCCTAAGGTGCTCCCAATCTCCGACTCCCTTCCCCTACCCTGCCAGACCTACAGTTGTCCCCTCTCTCTATGCAGAGGCTCAGTCCCAAGTTACCAGGACTAATTTCTGCTTGGCTGCAAAGGGCAGCATCATTGCTCTATGTTTCTCAGTGTGGCTGGGAGCTGTTTTCCTGTCAGTTACCCCTAACTCCAACTGGGGGTTAAGGACCAATATCCTCCTGCTTCCTCCATCTCAGTTCTTTCAATTCCCAGGTTCCCTTTCAAATTCTCGGGGTCCACAAATCCATGTCCCAAAGGAGGATTTTCTCTTCTGCTTTCCTGTTGCTGTGCCAACCCGCATAGCTACAGCGATGGCTGATACCCCAGCAATAGAAAAACTATGTTTCTCCTTATATTTGTGTGTGCATGTGTACTTGTGTTTGCACAGGCGTGTGCACTGGGAAAGGTTTGTGTGTGCATGCATAAAAGCAGGGGGTGCAGATAGGTACCTGGGAGTGCAGCAGTAGAAGAGTTTGCTGGCAAGTGGGTGTATGCAAACTATGTGTGTGTATCTATGGAGCTGGTCCCGTCTTAGAAATGTGGGTGTGAGCCAAGAGATCGGAAAATGGATATTTACAGATTTCCATATTTACTGGTACAGCAGCTGTATTATGCTTAGGAGATGAGGGTGATAAACTGGAAAGAGTCCAGAGTCCTGGGAAGTTATATATGTGCTTAGGATAACACTGGGAACAGAGAGACCTGTGCAGGCTTGTGTCTGCCATAGGGAGTGTGGATACGCACGTGTGCTTCACTTACCGTGGAGCCCGTTGAGGAAGAAGTGTGATGGTGTACGCAGAGCAAGAGGACAGCTGTGCCACTTGCCTGCGTGCAGCAGAGTGGCTGTGCCTGCCTGTGGGGACCGGTGATGACTTGTCTCGTGCCGTAGCCAGCATGCACAAGCCCCACACACAGGCAGTGGCAACAAGCACTGTGGCTGCCTCTGCTTGCTCCTTCCCCGGTCCTGCACCGAGCAGCCGCATGTTTTGCCCGCAGTGGCAGATGGCAGGACACGGTCTTAATTTTAAATAAATTAATTGTGAACCCCTTTCTAGAGGCTGCACTGACCCACAGCACAGCATCACAGTGGTTGGGACGTTCTCTGCGAACTACTGCCGTTTTTCACTTCGGCAGGTCCCTGTGTTCGTACCACGGCAAAGCTGTGTTCGTTTTCCCAGGAAACACAGAGGCAGTGGTGCTAGGGGAAGGATGGCTGCAGGACAACTTTGTGTCATTGCAGAGGCAGTCCCGGAGCCACAGTTACTTCTGAGGAAAGCTGGGTCTCTGCAAATCATCTGTAGGTCTTTACTGCCAGGTCTCACGATGATACAGTGAACAGGTCTGACAGAACATGTCTCCAAAGCATTCATTTTTTTTTCCTTCCAGCAGAAGCTCTTGCTGCAAGCCTCGTTTTACTTGCACAACAAACCCCAAATAAGCCCAGGGAGTTCTACTATTTTCTTGTGCAAACAGGGTCAGAGATTAAAGCTCCAATCTAAATAATCTAATTCCAGAGATAATCCTTTTGCTCTCATCTCCAATACAGTACCAGGGAGGCTTCCAAATAGCTCCACATGGCAGGGCAGAGCCAGTCCCCTCTGGGCACCTGAGCCCCCTCGCCCTGTGTGGTTCAGGAGCTGGCCCTGGCAGTGGGGCTGGCTCGCGTTGAGTTCTCAGATGCCTCATTAGCCATAGGTCTGCTACTGACCCTCACGTCTCCATTGCTCTTTTTGGACATCCCAAATCCCGATCCCTTTTTACTGCAGGAGATGGCTAATACCCAAATGACATGCCCCACACTGCCCGTGAACGATCAGGGCTGTAAGCAGACCGGGCAGGACTGATTCAAGACTTGGAGTCATTTTGGCAGAGCTGCCAGGGGACAGGGAGAGATCAAGGGATTGAGAAGACAAGCCTGAGCCTTTCACTTGTAGGTTACTGGTGTACAGGCAGCCTGCATCAAGGGACTGATGGCTCAGCGGATTAGTAACAGGATGCAGAGCCTTTGACGTCTGGGGCACAAGCTGGCATCAAGTTGCTGGTGACCGCAAGTAACGATTTAGGGGAGGCAGTGTAGGACATCGCAGACACAGGCCATCGCAGCATGTCTGCCGTCCTCTGCCAGTGGCCGTGGCCAGATGTGAGCCAGAGCGAGTGCTCCTTCTGCACCCAGATGAGCACAGCCAATGTCCCTCCTCACGTGCTGCTGCTGGGTTCATACCTCTTGCTTCACGATGTGCTGCCGATCGTTGGGAAATAATCATCCCGGCTAGTTACTGGAAGATGCTCTGACTGAGAAGGGGGAGGAGGTATTGCAATGCTCAGTGCCTTGCCCTCTAAAAAGGCTGAGTCCTTGGACAGAGGGGAAAGAGGGGTTTTCCCTTCTGTTCAAGGAGGGGAACTCTTCCTTTTCAAGGAAACTCTTCTGTTTTCAAGGAAGAGTTGCTGGTTTTTAGCTGTGAGATGTGCAGGAGCCCTGGGAGCCTTTGACAGGAACCCCAGGCTTGGCACAGCCACGAAAGCCCCTGGTGACACTCCCAAGGTGAGGGATGAGCTGGGTTAGCGCCCAGCTGCCCTTGTACATGTCTGGGGCCAAAGAGGCCCCTTCAGCTGAGGGACCTGTCCTGGTCATGCCTAAATGTTAGCTAGTAAATCCCTTCATGTCTGAATTCCTGCTCAGGGCTCTGGGCTGAGCAGTTTGATGCTGGGTTTGTAATGAAGCCCTTGCGCCCACCAAGGCAGCGAAGATCCTGCCACAAGCCTCACGCTTCCCAGCTCACCGAGAGGCACAACAGGGTTTCAGCCAGGCTCTGCCCAGCCAGCGCTTGGGCCCCTGCTGCCATTTTGTGTGTGAGAACTGTGAAAGCCCTGTTGACCCAGTGTCAGCGGGGCCAGCTGCCACAGCCTACCTGGGCCACAAGGGGCTGTGTGTGGCCCTTGGTGGGACCTTTGCTGTCCTGGTGGGTCTCAGGATGGGAAATCTGAGGATTCACACCCATGGACATCGCTGTTTGTAACCTCAGCGCCAGCCATCTCCTCAGCCTGCTGCTGATTCACACCATCCCTCTTCCCACTTCATTTTTAAAGCTCATGGCAGTAACCTGGTGACACACAGAGTGTTTATGTGAAGTTGTGCTCCTGACCCAAGCGCATCGCAGTTTAAACTGAGTAATATTGAGAGATGAGAGAGGATTGTCTGTAATCAGTACAAATGAGCTCTAACGAGGCCTCCCTCGGCCTCGCCAACTGGACAGCATCATTCTGGCCGTGGCTGCTTGCACTCCTTTGCTAACTGAACTTGGGGGACACCCAACAGGTCACAAACACAGCAGGGATAGGGGAGATTATCTGGATTTGATCAGATGCTGCCAGAGCTGGGGTCTGTAATGCTGAGATGATTTGCCAGGTACCAGCATGAGGTGGCTTAATCTGGAGAGGTGCTAAGCGTGTGTGTTTTACATGACTTTTCTGGATGCGCTTTCCTAAGCCACCTTACAGTTTCAGGAACCCCTTGTGACAGCAGCGCCGGCACGGGAGCACAGCAGTGCCATGTCTGCCCTGGCCCAGTTATACGACCAGCACAAGAGCCCATGTGACAGCAGCAGGAACACGCTCTGTGGCCCACTCTGACCTGGGCAGAGCAGGTTAGGGAGCAGGGGGTGGGTGGTTATCCCCCCTCCCAAACCTAGTTCACTTCTCCAAGGCTGTGTCCTGTCAAGAGGCTTTAAAAGTGCATTACAAAAGCAACAAACCCGTTTAATTCTCAATCTGCAGCAGAAAGGCTTTATTCCTAAAAGCAAATGCTTTGTGGAAATCTCAAATGAATAAAACGTCATTGGGACTTGGAAGCAGCCACTGCTAATGCTGTTTGGCCACTGGAGAACAGACACGAGGCCTGGCTGGTGTCTGAGGCTTTGAGGAACACGGAGATCAGACAGAAGGGCAAAACCTGAGGCAAACGTTAAGTTATTTGCTCCCCCACGGTGCAGTGAGTGAGTTTCATCCAATCACCATCTGTGATGTCGCACTCCAGCCCTCCCAAGACCTCGTCAAGGTCTTTCACACACACAAAAAAACCCCACAACAGTATCTTACGTTCTCCTGTAAAATGCAACACAGGGACAAAAACCACCGGCACTGTAACGGTTAGCTGCTCCCCCACCTTCCTCTTTTTCTAGCTGTTTTACTTTCCAAGCAGATTCTTGCGGTCCGCAGCCGTTGCACGCCGCCCAGCTGTCTCCTTACCGGGCGGGCCGGTAGCTGCCTTTTCCCGTACCCCACGGCTGTGGCGAGCGGGAGAACCAGCGTGTTTTGTTGAGGCAGAGAATCGGTACTGGGAGGTGCTGTTCAGAGCACAGCGGACACCAAGCGACCGGGATGTAACGAGGAGCCGCCCCCGACGGCAGCGGAGCTCCCACTGCCCCAGCTCCGCTCCCAGCCGCCTCCCGGAGCGCCGCGGCCGTGCCCGGGCCGGCCCGCACCGCCGCCCTCCCGCTGCCCGGGCCGGTCCCGGGGCCGCTCCGCTCCGTCCTGCCGCAGCGCCGCCGGTCGCCTCGGCAACCCGCCGGCCTCCCCGCTTCCCGCCGCCGTCCCACAGTGCTTTGCGCTCCGGCCGCGCTGGAGCTCCCTGGTTGGAGCGACAGAGGGGGCGGGGCTCTTCCCTCAGGCGTCCGGCGCTGAGGGGAGCTGGCGGGGCTGCTTCCCCGCTCCGGAGGCGCCGCTGGGAAACCTTGTTCTTTCCCGCCGCTCCTTCCTAGGGGAGCCGGGTCTACCCTCGCTCCCCTCCCCGAGCGGGCGGTACCGGCCCTGGGCACTCCCGACTCGGCGGGGACCGAGGCTCCGCGCCGGCCCGCTCGCCTCCCGCCGGACACGCCTCCCGCCGCAGCGCGCCGCCGTCCGCTCGCCTCTCAACCGAGCCTGCTCGCCCGCTCCCGCCGCCCATTGGTCCGGCCTGTTATGAATATGCAGATGAAGGCCCGCGGCCGCCTAATGGCAGGCGGGCAGAAAATTAATATTCGCGTTACGGCGTGCGCATTGGCTGGCGCGCGTGCTCCGCCCCGGCAGCGGGGTAGGCTGCCCCCTGGCGGCGGCAGGAAGGGGCGGGCGGCAGGCGCGGCGCCGGGAGCCCGAGATGGTGGGCGCCGGGGCGCGCGGGGCGCCGCTGCTGCCGCCCTTGCTGCTGCTGCTGCCGCTGCTGCGGGGCGCGGCGGGCGGCCTCGCCGACAGCGTCGTCTGGGCCGTCAACGCGGGCGGCGATGCCCATGTGGACGTGAACGGCATCCACTTCCGCAAGGACCCGCTCGAGGGCCGCGTGGGCCGAGGTGAGGGCGGGGGGGACGCCGGTGCCGCGCGGGCGGCCCGCCGCGGGGGTGCCGGTGGGGCTGCTCTCGGAGCCCCGCTCCGCCGGGGGCGGCGAGGCCCGCCGGGGCAGGCGGGGGTCCGGAACTCACGTCCCCCCGGTGCCGTCCCGCCTCCCCCGGCCCCGCCGCGGAGGGTCGGTGGGTCTCCCCGCAGGGCTGCGGTGGCCCGGGCAGGCCCGCAGGCGGGTCTCCTCTCTGTCCCTCGGCCGCCTGGGCCCGGCGTCGCGGAGGGGGCGGCCGGGGGACAGCGAGGGCCCGCGGGGAGCACCGGCCCAGCCCCCGCACGGCACTTGTCACCCGCCAGGACCGCGGCCACCCCCGTCCTCCCGCCGGGCACTGCATCCTCCCCATCGCCGCGGCGGAGCGGGCCCTGGGTCCCGGTGGCGGCGGGATGAGCCCTGCGGGCCTCGGGCTGCGGGGTTGTGTAATGCCGGAGGGGAAGTCGCTCCTCGCGGGCTGGAGTGGAATTTCGGCTGGAAAGGCGACGGGAGCGGTCAGGCTGCCAAGCTGGCCGCATGCAGCCGCCTGGCTTCTTTTTTTTTTTCCCATTTTCCGCTGAAAGACACCAGTTTCCACAACAAGATCTGCCAGTTTGAAGCCCAGCCTGCAGTGCTGTCAGGAAAGTGCGAACATGCTTTGCCTGCTCTGTGCGGCTGAATCGCTCATGGTGCGGGGTGATGCCTGCCACCAGCAGCCTGGTCCCAACAGGGAGGAGCACAGGCTGCTGGCTGGAGCCCCGGTGCTGGGGCTGGGCAGGAGGAAGGTGCAGCTGGCTGGACTGCTCCAGTCCTGGCAGGGTGTTCAAGAACAGGGCAGGGACAGAAGCAGAAGTAGAGCAGATGGGATGTGATCAGCTGCAGTAACTATTGAATTGGTAGAGACAGAATGGAGACCTAATACCACACTTGGCTTACCTTTTCCTACCGCTCCTGAAACTGCCCTGGTTGTGTGAATTTTGTATGTTTCTGAAAATTGGTGCACCACTTGATTCACGCATGTATTGAAAGGATAGCAGTGCTGAGCTGCTCCTGCTGTCAGTTACAGGTGAGTTGCGGAGTGTGGAGATGAGCTGTCTGACTTTGAAGTCTATCCTTCGCTGTTTCCCTGTAGGATGATGAGGATTGTCCTGTGCTATACAGCTAGGACTGGCATTGCTTACCCTGCACAAGTGCTGTCCCAAGCGGAGAGCTGTTTTGGCACAGTGGATACAGGGGGAGGTCACATTTAAATACCAATATGGTTTGTTGGGAGTTTCTCGCCCCTGTGAATGCTGATGCCCCAGTCACACAAGGTGCCCTGGTTGCTGTAGGTCAGCTTATCTTCACAGACCTCTCACATGTGTGACTTGAAGGAGAATGTCCTTGTGGTCTTGAACAATTTATTTTTGAGTTGAGGAGAAAAAAAGGTCTTTTTCAAGCACAGTGTGACATGGCCTTCCCTTGGGGAAAGCCTGGGGTGTCTCCTCTGAACAGCAGGCTGTTACAGTAATCCTGCTTCAGTCAGCAGTGCCAGGCACAGCAGAGGAGACTTTACCCCTTTGAGCTCTCAGCTGCTTTTCCCTCAATGGCTTTTTATTGCACCATTGTTCGGTTTGCTCTGGGCTCCTCTCTGTGTTGATAGGCATGTAATGGCTACAGCAGAAATATGTGGCTGGCTGACTGGGAGGAAAGACGTAGGGATAGCGGATAGCGTTTCTGGGCTGTACTGCCTCTGGGCAAATTAAAACCTTTTTTTTTTTTTTTCAAGCCTCAGTTCAGATGCTGTGCCCTAAAGGACAAAATGTGCTGATGGCAATTACAGAATAGCCAGGTGCCAAACATAGTTGAGTTGCAGCCTAATGTGTACTGCTCGTCTCTCAGTGAGCTACCTTGCAGCACACTGTAAAAGCAAGCTCGCTTCCACAGCTATGTCAACAGACCTCTGATACGCAGGTGATAGGTCTTCCTCTCCAGTTACCTTCTTGGCTATTAAAAGACTTTCTTCCTACGCAGTTTCCTCTAATAGGAGCTGACTTCTGTGGAGTCCTTGGTTCACTATCACTGTAATCTGTAGCTGGACAGAAATATCTGTGTGGGAGGACAGGTTAAACTTTTCACCCTCTGTATTTCTGGTGATTAGAGTCTTCAGCCTTTGTGCCTGGGTAAAGAGAAGCAGAGGATTGCCTGAGTAGTTCTGTGTGAAACTGGAGACTAAGAACTGGCATTGATTTCCTCTCGCTCGTTTGCATTGGCTCCATCTTTGTCAACGTGGGCCGAGTTAGTAGTTCTTGCTTTGTCTTGGCCAGTGCAGTGTCTGTTCCCATGGAAATGGGGGTGGAAGTGGCAAGTGTCAGCAGAGAACTTCTGGATCAACTTCTCCTGCTTGAAGTGCCAGTGGGCGGATGGTGTCCACAGTCTTCCCTCCTGCCCCTACTTCACTGGGGATTTGTTTTGAGTTGGAGCTCTTGAGGTATGCATCAGTTTGCGTTTGTACGGTAACCCTGACACCATAAAGCATCAAGTTGGGTTAAGGTCTTTTGAGGGCTGCTCTAGAGGTGGTGAAACAATGAATGAGAAGAGGCAAATTTTATGATTTCTGTTATTTTCCTAAGTTACTCTCCCATTTGGGAATGATGTTTGGGCCCTTCTCAGCGCGCTGTTCAGATGCTTCCAGACAGTGCCCATTTCAGCTGGCTGGCTGTGAGAACAGCAGCTGATGGAGCTGCTGGTGCTTTTGAAACCCTTGTGTATCTGTCTTGCTTCCTTCTTCCTGTCTTCAAGCTGGCAGGTGTTGCGTGGCTGTGGTGAGAAGAAAGGTTTTTGTAAGATGTCTAATGCTTTTCGCCCTTCTGCCATTCCCCAGGTTTTCACTTGAGGAGGGTGAGTCTCTAAAACCTGATGCCATCGACTGCCAACTTCGAATCTGTTGAATGAATAAGTTGAGTCAGTCCTATGCTGACTTTTGGTTTTGTACTCAGAGTTCATGTTTTTCCTCTTTGCATCAGGAGTCAATGGCCAAGTCCTTTGGCTCTGTGCCCTGTTTGTGAAACAAACTCTTCTTCCTGAAGTGGTGCGAGTGAGTTTACTGTGTCTCAGACTGCAGCAGGTCCAGGCCTGTTTTTCTATAGGACTTGAGTTCTAGGGCTTTGGCTACCTCTGCTTCTGCTCCGGTAGTGCCGCCTCCTGGTCAGAGCAAGGAGAGGAGACAGCTCTGAGGAAGGCATAAGTGCTAATGCCATTAAGGAGTTAAGCACTTCAAGAGTATATAAAGTGTCTCTTCCGTGTGCCTCAGAAATTAACCCTTCCTCTCACTGGTTTGTGCTTGAAACCCAGCTTCTGACTACGGTATGAAGCTGCCAATCTTGCGGTCCAATGCGGAAGATCAGATTCTGTACCAGACCGAGCGTTACAATGAGGAAACCTTTGGCTATGAAGTTCCCATCAAAGAGGAGGGTGACTATGTGCTGGTGTTAAAGTTTGCAGAGGTCTATTTTGCACAGTCTCAACAGAAGGTAAGCAACAGCTCCTTCCTTGTCTTTTTGATGGGAGTTCCTGGCTAAGACTGTGCGTGTCTAGGTTGCCTCTGCTGCTTTGCATGCTGGAAAAAGGAGTGAAGTAAGGCACTGTTGGTTAACTTAGTTCCTAGAGCCTGCATTTGCTCTGAAACTTCGAGCTCTCTTCCATATTCCAGATATAGAGTTGGCCTGGAAAGCTGCATTACAAAGTATTCAAACATGTGCAGCTAAACATAACTAACACTAGAGTTTTATGGTCTGTTTAGGCTGTGCTGGCTTTGAGAAGAAGTGGTTTTGCCTTTTTCCTGAACACTGACAACATGCTTGTGCTGGAGGAATTATTGCACAGATTGAATCGGAGAGGTGATCTGGGTTAGATAACTTACTCAAAACAATTTTTATGAATGTAGTAAGACTTGACACTGGTTCAAGCTGATCCCGAAAGCACAGAGTTAAATTCAACCCTCTTTATTGCTCTTTAGAGAAGAATAATCCTTGTCCACTGTTGAAATCCCTCGTGTACAGACATGGAAGCAGAAGCACAAAGAACTCAAAGCCCTGTGATAAATTGGGAGAGAAATGGTGTGTGTTTTAGGTGGGCTTTCCCTTGACTTCATCAGCTTCTTTAGAGCCCTGCTCCTTAAGCACTGTGCTGCCTTCCTGCCAGAGAAATATTTCAGGGAACAGAACTGGTGGGGCTGGCTTACAGAATGAATGCAAAAAGCAGCCTCAGATTAAACTGAAAGGCTGAGGCATCTTTGGTTCCTCTTCCTTCATGTGGTTCTGCTGGGATTTCCCAGGTGCTGAGTGAAGTTTGAGTCATTACAGCCCTGAGGAGGACTTTCACTCTGAATTCACAGATGTGGTTAGCAGTTGAACATTTTACCTGCTTCAAACCCTGTGTCCTTCACCAGCTTGTTTCCTCTGCTCTGCTCTGCTGTAGGCTGTTAGTTAAAAAAGGCTTAGCTCCCTAGGGCGTGGTGTGCCACAGCCACCCTGGGGTGGTAGGAGCAGGTCCTCGGCCAGTGGGTGGAAAGAAAGTTGTGAAAGAAAGGTATGAGTTAAACCGGAATAAAATTGTGCTGTCCTCAGTTATGAACAGCAGACGTAGGGGTTATTTTAAAAGGAGGCGGCAGATTTCATGATATTTGAAAGCAATGTTAATTCTTCAGTGTCTTTACCTGGCTGTTTTCGGGCTCTGAATCCTTCCTAAGGGAGTGGAACATGTGTGGTGGGACAGTGCATGCTGCAATGCTTTCTGGTCCTGGGTGCATAACAAGCAGAGACCTTTTCTGTTCTGTTCCCCTTTCAACCATCATGTGCCTGAATCCGTTCTGACACTCTGTCATTTCTTCCACCCTGAAGGTATTTGATGTTCGCTTGAATGGCCACGTGGTGGTGAAGGACTTGGACATTTTTGACAGAGTTGGACACAGCACAGCTCACGATGAGATCATTCCCATGAGTATCAAAAAGGGGAAACTGAGTGTCCAGGGAGAGGTTTCCACATTCACAGGGAAGCTCCACATTGAGTTTGTAAAGGTAGTAAGCTTATATGGGCAGAGCCCTGATCTTCCTTTTCCCCTTCTTCCCGAGGCATGTGATGCAGCTGTGTGCTGGAGGAGGAGAGGTCATGGTGGGGGTGGGGGAGGGAGAATATTTCTTGCCTCAAAGCTGCAGCACTGGCTTCCTTCTTTGCTTTCTCTAGGGCTACTATGACAATCCGAAAATCTGTGCCCTATACATCCTTCAAGGAACAGTGGAAGGTAAGTACAGTTTTTGAGCCAGAAGGCTCTTCCCCCTTGGAGAGCAGCCTACTGCTTCTCAGACCATGAGATCATAGCTCTTGCTGACCCACCTCTGCCAAAACTGTTTCTCTTTCAGCAAGTTCCCACAGAGTGCAGTTGCAGAGTGAAATAGGTGTAGTGTCTTCCTACTCCTCCAAGTGCACAAAGCTGTGCCATTTTTTGGAATAAGAAAAAGCAGTTTGGTTTGGGACTTCCTGCATATGGGGTAGAGGAGAAGGGAACATGTGTGGTCAGTCTTAGCTTGTAGCTACAGATAAATTCCCTCTGGCCTTGGATGTCAGCAGCAGCCCTGCAGACAAGTAATTTACAGAGATCTTTTTGCTAATAGTTACATGTTTCTTACCTGGAGCTTTGTTTTACCTTCTCAGCTTGAGGATGAGGCAATGTTTTTTTTCACAGATATCAGTTCCTCTGGATAGCTGTGGGGAGTGCTAGTAAAGTCCTTGCTCTTTCATCACCCTCTTTGTAAGTCTGTGCTGGAGTTGGAGCCCCACTAGCTCCTTGAACAGGGACCCTTCTCTGACCAAAGCATCAGTTTCCTTTACTATTGGTCAAGGATTGCCAAGTGCTGCTGAAGATTTGGTGCATAAGCTTGTGGCCAGGTGGCGCCTTGCTGTGTGGGGAACCTGTAATTCGGGCTCCAGGCTCAGAGGACTGGATTTGAGTGGGGCCATGCTCCTCTGACAGGTCTGGGGTTGGGGCGTGCGGTGAAGTGAGGTAGGACCATTTGTGGAAAGGGTTGTTCCCATTCACACCTGTATCCTGCTGGTCCTGCAGGCAGCAGGTGCTTGTTCTTGACTAGATCTCACTGAGCAGCTGCAGTATCTGACTGTGTATGCTGTAAGTGTGCTTTTGTGCTGTAACTTCTCCTGTGTGACACGTAGGTGGGGTGGAGGGATGTAGTTTTCTTTGCATATTTAGTTGCTCTTGCATCGTGGAGGAAAGAAATAGTGGTGTGAGCCTCTGTGAGGGCGGATGCTCCTATTTCCTGGGGTGCTCTGGCCGTGGTGTTAATGTGGTGTCAGGTGCCCCGTTGCCCATGTTCGTGCTGGATTGGGGAGAGGGGAAGGGAGTGACTCAGGTGATTTTCTGGGTTACATCCTGGCTCCTTGCAACCTTTTGTCTTGTCCAACAGATGTTCCAAAGCTGCAGCCGCACCCAGGTCTGGAGAAAAAAGAGGAAGATGATGATGAAGATGAATATGATGATGGCTCCAGTGTTAAAAAACAGGCAAATAAGAACCGGGTTCAGTCAGGCCCACGCACACCAAACCCCTATGCCTCGGACAACAGCAGCCTCATGTTTCCTATATTGGTGGCCTTTGGTGTCTTCATTCCTACCCTCTTCTGCCTCTGCCGATTGTGAGAGCAAGCCCCACAGAGCATCAGCCAAGGGGCTGGGAGGGAAGGAGTTGGACCAAACACAGTTGCTTTCAATTTCTCCATATTGTTCATAATTTAAGGAAAAAAAAAAAAAAAAGATGATTCATTTGGAATGAATAGCAGGTCCAGGTAAGAGGGAGTTTACCTTCCCCCTGCCAGCAAGCAGCGAGGCCCTCGCCTTCCCCTTCGCACCATGTGCAGCCTCTGATCCTCCCTGGGGCATCCAAGAGTAAACTGAGTCCTGGCTGTCTGTATTGAGCTGTTGAAAGCTGATGCTACCAGTCCTGGGCCACGTCCCACACTGAGAGAAAGCTGTGTGCTGCAAGATCTCTGCCTTTGCTGGGAGGAATATGGTTCCTTAAGCAGGGAAGCAGCTCTTGAAACCAGGCCTGGGTACATGTTTTGGCCGGCAGTGTGGAAGTGTGTGGCACTGTTGCGTGACTAACGACTATGGAGGACGGATCCTGGCTCAGCATCTCCCTGAATGTGTGCAACACGATGTATGGTACTCGCCTGCATAAAGATACCAAGGCTCCAGCTAGCTGCTCAGCCCCTGTGGAGACGTCCCCCTCCTAAGACTGCAAGCTGCGCCGTGAGCAAAGGGATTTATCTGGCCTGATTTGCTGCACCAGTTGGGAGAAACTTTCCTAGCTTGTCAATTGTAATGTTAGATCCATCGCAGAGGGATTCTGCTGTAGCCTGCCAGAGGCTGACGTTGTTAGCGTCTCATCAGTTGCACTTGTTTTCTGTATTGATTATGGCTTTTATTTCCTTTAATATCCTTTTCTTTTCAAAGGTTTCATTTTAAGCCCAGGTCCTTGTTTTGCCCTTTCTAGCAAGTGACCTCTCCTTTGGAAGAAGCTGAGAATCAGAAGACCTAGAGAGGCTGTTCTGAACTTGTTCCATGACCTTCCTGAAGGTTAGCTCCCTGCCCCGTGACTGTGAACAACCTGTGCCATAGGACAGAGTGGAGCAACCTCGCAGATGCTCCCTGTGAGCTCTCGTTCCCTGTCGTAGGGACCAGGCCCACCTGCAGCGGTGAGAAGTGCAGTGGGGTTGGTCAGTGTCTTCGGTTAGCTCGGCCTTTTGCGTATCAAGGCACTGCAGTGAAGGGGCAGATGTCCAGCATTTCAGTACTGTAGAGCAAGGTGGTTTGTTGCCCTCCAGAGATCTGGAAGTGAGCAGAACACTGGAGACAAGGTCACCCGCTTTCCCCAGGGATATTTCTGCAAGAGGCTTCTGTTTCCACATGCAGAGCCTGTGTCTGCCTGGCAGAGGCTGAGCGGAGCGAAAGCCCTCGCTGTGCCTGCTGATCCAGAGCTGCCGGCCCCGAGGACCTGCCTTCCCACAGTCTTGGCCTCTGACACGTTGAGCACTTCTGTCTGGCGGGAGGGAGATGTTCTGTATGCCAGAGCAGGATGTTGGGTCCATATGGGTCAGCTTTGATGCTGGTGAGCTCTGGGCTCACAGAACACTTTACCTCGTGCTATCTCTGTTGTTCTCAGAAGTGCTCACTCTACCCGGAGCAGTGGCACTGAGCCACGTCGTCCTGCTGCTGTTCCTCCCTGGGCCTGAGTTTTCCTAGTGGTTGTTCTTGGGTTTGATCCCCTGCAGCCTTTCTTTGAGCTGAGAAGGGTCTGCAGGATTCCCTAGTTTCTGGAAAGGAAACTGGAGGAGCAGCCTTTCTGTTCTGCTGGGCCCAAGCAGCTGAAGCCTTCGCCTCCTTCTAACCCGCAAGCTGTGATAGGAGCTCGCTAGTTCCAGAAGGGGAGCTGGGGGAGGTGTTGAAGCACTGCTCTCTGCAGCAGTGGCACTGAACCTTGCCTTTCTGGTCGCATACGTCACTGCTAAAGGCCTGACTCTAATTCAGTGTCTATGAGCTGAAAAGCAAGCGCTAGGACCTTAATTACCTTCTCTCCAATTGCACAAGAGGGTCTCTGCCACAGCTGAGGGAGAAGACAGGCTTTAGAGAGAGCAAATCTTAAGAACAAACCTTAGGATGAAAAGGTGGTAAGCTTGAAGTTGTCAGCTTTGTCTTCTAGCTGCTGTTAAAATCCTAGTACTTAAAAACTCCTCTAAAATAAGCTCTGTTTTGCTAGGTGAGGTGCCTGCAGAGATTCTCCAGCATTTTTGGAATTGCTCTAACTGGAGCACAGAGACATGTAGATTTTTGTCAGTTTTGAGAAGCATGAACTGCGCTGATTTGTTAAGCAAAGAACCTCGGCTTGAAAGCGAGCTTCTCTGTAAGGAGCTGTTCTCCTCCAGGCCTTTTAGGTTGCATTTTATTTGAGCATCCTTGAAGCAAGGAATCATTCAGCTTCTTGGGCCTCACCCCGTAATCTCTGCACCTTGCCTAGCATGAGAAAAGGGGCGTGTGTTTAGGTGTTCAAAAGTTGGAGACAAGTCTTCTAGGACAGTTTACCCCTGCCTCTCCTGGCAGCCAGGGCACCTATTTGGTGCCATCAGCTGCCCTAAGACAAAGCTGTGCAGAGTGTGATCTGTTGAGTTCCAGTTGCTCAGTTCCATTGAATTTGCTTATTTGAATAAGAATAGGGAGGAGGAATAGTTCATCCTTCACGGCTTCAATTTAGTTGTTTTGGCTCTGGTTTTATGCATCTTTGTCACTACAAAGCTGGTGTCTGGGTAGTTGGGGGGGTCCTGACTCTGTTACGGTGCTATGAGCAGTTTTCCTTGTTGGTCCATCCCTTCCTGACAGGTTTGCCTTGGAAGGAGCCTTCAGACAAAGTGTGTGGAAACATAGGAGGATGGTAGGGATAACCAGTCAGCACCTTGCTGGGAATGGCGTACTCAGGCTGGCTCGGCTCCCCTTGCTATCTCTGTCTGGCACCTGCAAGCCAGCCAGATGGGTATAATGAGGTACCTGGTCCTGACCAGGGAAAGAGAAAGTTTGGGTTGGCTGTAGCTTTCCAGTACAGGTGTTTCGGGGAATATCCAAGACTTTGTTTAACTGAGACTGGTTAGACACAAGCCCGTTTGTGCTTTGTTGCCTCCCGCCAGCAGCAGGAGGAGCACGTGTCCCTGTGCAGCAGCGTGGGGAGCTGGGTCAGAACAGACCCTGGCTTGATTTGTGGAGCAGTTGTGTAGAGAGGGGCAGATAAGGCAATTTTAATGAAGTTCCACTTAATGAAGGGAAGACGACACCATCAATCATGTTTTGGGCCTGGATCCAGCCTCAGCGTAGTGGTTCCAAAGCCCGTTTTAACTTCCCCCTCATCAGCCCCTCCTTTCTTACCTTTAAGCCAGGCCATTTTCCCCTTCTGTGTGTGTGTGACTAAAACAACAGCTCTGACCCTTGAGTATCCCAGGTGGCAGCGAGCAGAAAGCCAAATGAATTCCTTTCTCTTTTTGGTGCCTTTGTCTCAGGCTTTGAATAAAAGTCTATTTGAAGAAGCTTCTTTTTTTTTTTTTTTTTAAGGAGCTTCTGAGTTGTTTTTTCTTTTTCCCCAAGGGACGGGCATTCCCTGCCCTTGTGATCAGCTGGGGACTGTCTCACTGTCCCTGGATGCCAGCTCCGGAGGTCACAGCTGAAGCAGAGAACTGTGAACGAGTATCTTTGGTTCCAGCCCTTGAGGTCAATGGAAAAAAAGCCTAGCAGGGGATAGAAGAACTGGAAGAGCTCCTTCAGGTCTGGTCTCCCCCAGAAATCTCCCTAAGGCAGGATGGAGAACTTGCAGACACTCTGGTGCCTGTGTGTCTGTGCAGTTCAGAGCTGAGTGAGTCACGGCTAGGTCCTGGTAGTCGTATGGTGTTTACAGCCTCTGGGTGCAGAGTGTGGCTTGGGGGGGTCTTGCCCACCAAACTCGCTCAGTGAGGGCTTGCCCTGCACTGTGTAGGACTGAACAGGGAGCAGACACCCATCCTTTGTCCCTTGGCCTTCCTTTGGGTTGAAATGGGATTGCAACAGCCAGGGAAATGTCTTGATATGGGAAGTCTGGGCTGGTGGAGAACAGCAGGAGGAGGGAGAGGACCAGCAGAGCAGCTTCAGCCCTTGATGTGAGACAGATTCTGAGCAGCTGCAAAGTACCAAGTGTTTCAGGCTCTGTTTGATGCTCAAACGTGGGAGAGATCCGTCTGCTTCTTGCACTTATGTGGTGGGGAGGGAAATATCCTTGCTGAGAATCCAAGGGAAATGGGAGCTGGGCCAGCACTGAGCTAATTTACCTACTGGCGCTCCTGCATCTCTGCAACAAATGCCAAAGTCTAATACAATTCAAGGATGCTTTTTTTACCGTCAGCCTGGTTCCACCAGTCTGTCTTCACTGGCTAGTCCCAAATAGGCTCAGACAAGTATCCTCAGTGGCACAAACAACATCCGGCTGGAGCTGTGAAGGCTCAGAAACGTGGTTACACAAATAGGCCTCCTGTGCTGCGCCCCTGCTTCGTGCGCTGCCCAGCGGGGCTGGGGCACGTGCATTTCACCTTGGATCCGTACGGATTTGTCCCGGGAGTATAGTAGCAACCGCATGGAAATGGTGCTGGGCTGGACGGGAGAGGTGAAAGCAGGTCCATGTCTTCCGGGACTCTGGCTTGCTCAGAGTTTATTGCTGTATATTAAATACTATTTTTGGAGATTGGGGGGAAGATGTGGGAGGGGGAGGGATGTGGTGGTGCTGTTCCCAGTCTGATCAGCGGGATGCTACTGCAGGTTATTGATCGGTTTTGATTTTTTTTTTTTTTTCCAAAAAAGTGCTTTATTTAAAAAAAGAAAAAAAAATCAAGGAAACAGAATTGCTTTCCTCCCTCCTAGCAACAGTGCTGGCTGATTACAAAATGTGAATAATCTTTTGCAAACATCAGAGGTCTCTGCTAAAGAGTTTGTGTGGTGGAGATTCCAAGGCAAGGGGCAAAGTACAGCTTAAGCCAGTTTAACTGGGGAGAGCGTGAATCTAGGAAACGCAGGATCTCTGCCCTGGAGTTGTTCCCAGTCACGCGTAGCGGGGATGTGCTTGCCCATGCTACCACAGCTGCTCTGTCACACTGCAACAGTTCCTGAGCTAGGGTGCTGGAGAGAAGTGTGTCTGGAAACTTGCTGGCAAGTGGGGGTTTGAATTTTTTGTGTTTTTTACGGGGGCTCCTTGTGTTCAGGGCTTTCCCACTCAAGAAGCAGCCAGGTTGGCAAAGCAGCCCTGGAGACCGTGAGAGCAGAGGCAGGACTCGTGCTTCATGCCAGGAGGCAGCAGCCAGGACTGCAAGATGCTGGGCAGGTGACAGTGATGTTTGGGTCCCATTGCTGTAGCAGCTTTTAGCGTTGGCAGGTGGTCCCACTAGTGGCTCCGTGGTGCCTGCCTGTGTAGGCTGGGACATGCGGACGTGACCCCGTGCCGTTGGCATGAAGGACATGTCACAAACTACTTGAAGCTGCAGATCTAAGTTGTCTGTAAAGGCTAAAGCAGTGTGGGGAAAGATCTCCATCTGTGCTTGTTGCCAGTACAAAGAGTTTTGAAGGAGGATTTCTTATTTTACTGTCTATTGTTTTGTGTTATAACAACTTGCAGTGACATTTTTTTTTGTTTGTTTTGCAGCAAGCTTGGGCCCCGGGTAAAAAGCACAGATGTCTATTTCTGATTGCATTGGCTTTGCAGGGACTAGTTTGGGGGAAAAGATGGGTGTGGGGGTGGGTTATTTTATTTTTGGTACATGGTAGCGGTTTTTATTTTTTAATTTCCCCAGGATGTTTGGTTGAGGGAATGTTCTGAAATCTACTGTCTGGCAGTTTTAACCAGCAGTGTGTTAAAGGAAAATAAACAAAATTATATTGTCACTTGGATGAGGTGGTGCCTCTTTTCTAGTGGTGGGGGTGGAGGAGCCCCCTCTGCTTTACGGCTTGTGGTGCGGGAGGCCAAGGCTGACTGCACTGCAGAGGGGACTGCAGGCTGCTGCCGAGATGCAGTTTAACATCCCGAGATGCAGTTTAACATCCCACTGCTGCTGCAGCCCAGAGCCTCTCTCTGCCACTGTCTGCCTCTGGTTCAGCTCCGGTGTTCTCTTGCCAGTTGTTTTGGGTGATTAAGTGCAAGTTGAACAGTAGAACATCCTCTTAAAAGTGCTGATGTGGACCTTGTTGCTTCCTGCTCAGATCAGGAACACCAGAGATGTAATCTACCTTCTGGGGTTTTGCAGGCTGCCCTGATTTCAGCCTGAAACTGCGTCAGAGGCAGTCAGAAGGGGCTGTAGCTGGAGCAGAGAGAAAGCATCACCTTCCTCTAGGTGCCTGCTCTCAAGGGTCTGTCCGCTCTTCCAGACACCCTGAGTCTTTGGTCTGTCCTTCCTGAGGCTCAGCATGGAGGGACCAAACCTGATGCAGTGGGGAGGGTTTGGGAGCGCTGGCATGGGCAGGCTTGTTTGTAATACCATTCGGTTGGCAGTAGCAGGCGCATGCTGCTTACAAGCAGCAGCAAACATCACTAACCACTGCTCTAAATCTGTTTCCAGTCATCTTGAGCGTGTTGAGTGCTGGCTGGAGCCTGAAAAGAGGATGCAGATGTTTCTTGTTCTTGCCCCGGTTCCCTGAAGGGCTGGAGGTGACCCTTGGCAGCTCTTCAGCGCCTGCTGCAGGCTGGTGGGCAGCCCCTCTCGGGAAGAAATGCCGCCTTTCCTCGGTGCGGTGCTCCCGTGGGACCTCCCCAGTCCGTCCCGCCAGGCTCGGGAGACTTGTCCGACGTCTGCCGCTGTCCCCCTGGGGTGTGCGCCCGGGGGGCCCGGGGTGGCGGTGACAGTGGCGCGGCTGGAGGCTGGCTGAGCCGAGGGGAGCCTGGCAGGGCACAGGCGCTCCCTGGGCCACCCTCCTTGGGACACGCATTTCTGTCACTGTCCCTGCCCGGAGCTGGGTCCCAACTCGCCGGGGCCAGCAGCTGGGGTGTCCCCAGGCCAGGGCAGCAGTGGGGTGTGCGCTCCGTGGCATCCCCGTGCTGACTTCAGCGGGAAGTGCCTGCCGCCATTCCCTACAAATGGGGACACCCGCTCTCTGTAATTATCCTCTGCGCGGCGGCGTTCAGATTTAATTAACGGGGGACCCCAGATGCCCCCGCTGTGCAGGGAGGGGGGGAATCTCCCGGCTGCCCGGGGGGGGCTGCAGCGGGAGCGGGGTGCGGGCTGGCGGCTCCCAGTGCTGCCAGCCTGGGAAGGGAGGAGCAGCGGGAGGGCTGCTGGTGGGGTAGGGGGTGGTTTTGCTTGGATCTTGCGTTATCCTCACGTAACTCCCAGCGTTTCCACCCGGCCTGTCCCACTGCCCCCCGCCCGCTGTGGCGGCCCCGGGAGGGAGGTGCCGGGGTTCTGCGGGCGGCGGGTCGCGACGCGGCGCCCGGGTCCCCCCCTCCGGCCGCGCACGCGGCGGGCCCTGCTTAGCTTCGGGGGCCTCCTCTCGTTGCTAGGCAGCGTCCGGTCCGCACCCTCTGACCCGCCGCGGCCCCGCCCCTCGCTCCCATAGCTACCGAGGGAGGCGGCGGCCATCTTGGCGGCGGCGGGGCGATGAGCGGCTCGAAGGCGAGGGCGGCGGCGGCGGCGGCGCCGGAGAAGAAGCCGCCGCCAGGGACCGGGGGGCCGCTCAGCCGCCTGCGGGGGCGGCGCGGATCGGCCGACGCGGCGCCGAGGCCGCCGTGGACCGAGTCCGAGTTGCTGGCGCTGGAGACCGTCCGGCCCGAGCACGTCCTGGGGCTGTGCCGGGTGACGGAGAGTGAGTGCGGGCCGGGGCGGGGGCGCCTCGGGCCGGCGGCGCTCGGCCGGGGTCCGGCTGGCCCCGCGGTGCCGGGCGGGCAGCCTCCCGCGCTGCTCCGTTAATCCCCCTTCGGCCGCGGCGGAGGGGGCTGCGCAGCCGGGGTGGCGGAGCCGGGCTGGTCCGTGCCCCCGGGGCGGAGGAGGGGGCGGCGGGAGCGGCGGAGCTTGAGCGGCCCGGGTCAGCGCGGCCAGGCGGTGCGCCGGGGCTGGACGCGGCGGGGGAGTGTGCGCCTTGGCCGGCGCTGGCCGCAGCGTGCGCCCGTCTTCTGCTTTGTTGCAACTTCCAGAAAGTTTGGGGGGTTGAGAGGTTCGGGGTTTTGGTTTGGTTTTGTTTTGCCTTGTTTTTTTTTTTCTTTTTCTTCTCTTGGCTGCTGATCTCTGCTTTTCTGTCCCGATTCCTTCCCTTTCTTGCTCTTCTACCTGGCACCTGGCGTGCCTTTGTTTCTTCTAGCCCCAATTTTGTCCCGCTTTCATAAAGCTTCTGCAAAACAACTTGCAGTGCCTGTCTTAACGGGCTGGGACTAACTGAAAAAGAAATTATTTTGGTAATTGCTTAGAGATCTTTTGAAATGCTACTATATGTTTTCTCTCTCTTCTAGATTATTTATGCAAACCTGAGGACAACATTTACAACATTGACTTCACTAGGTTTAAGATCCGTGACCTCGAAACTGGAACGGTGCTGTTTGAAATTGCAAAGCCATCTGCAACAGGTATGTCATGCTCACATTGCAGGGAGGCTAGAGAGACTCGGAGAGCTGGGAAGGTGCAATGCGGGGCCCATGCAAACCAAGCAGAAAGGTCCTTCAGTATGTCCTGGTGCCTAAATTCCTCTCCTTTATGCATAAGATTGAGTTTACCTCTGCTGAGGAACTTGTTGTAGAACATGAAGTGATTATTGTGAGATAGGGCATTACAATCAACTGCAAATTTTCCCTTGTTGGCTGGTTATGGTACAGAGTGTCTTTCATGTGCTTTGGCAATTGCGAGAGGGGATATCCTGTGAGGTTGAGGGTGGTTTCAGCTCTGGAGCTGCTAAGGCTGCACCAACTGTTACAGGAGATAGGAGATCTTTTCTGTATTACTTAGTGCCAGTATGAGTCTCAGACCAATTAAACACTTGATACTCAGTGCCTAAGTTTTAGCCAGCTCGTCCTGCTACACCCGCTAGCCAGTATTGCCTTACGTGTACGCTGTTAGCAGAATAACTCTGAGCTCGTGCGTTTTCTAGAGCAAGATGAAGAGGATGAAGATGACAACAGTGAACTGGACGCTAGTGCAGGCCGCTTTGTTCGTTACCAGTTCACCCCAGCATTTCTCCGTCTTCGGACTGTTGGTGCAACGTGAGTATGTGTTCATAGAAAGGAGAATCAGATGTTTAGAAAGTGTCACTTGAGAGTTTATAACAAAACTGAGGCAAAGACTAGAGAAAACACATCTTACACTACAAATATCGAAGTCTGTCTTTCTGGAATGATCTGTTGGATTCTTGTGTAGCCTTGGGTCCAAGGCTCCGTTCTTCCCAATAGGAAGAGGAGTATGTTATCTTAGCTGGTTTTTCCTGCTTTTTGCATGCAGAGTGGAATTCACAGTGGGAGAAAAGCCAGTGTCAAACTTTCGAATGATTGAGAGACATTACTTCCGAGATCGCTTGCTGAAGAACTTCGACTTTGATTTTGGCTTCTGCATTCCCAGTAGCAGGAACACGTGTGAACACATCTATGAATTCCCTCAGCTCTCAGAAGACCTTAGTAAGTATCTCCTTTCCCGCACCGAGTTGTGCTTTGTTTGTGTCTGTGCATGTGCTCATTTTCTCCTTCTCTCTTCTTGTGAAAGAAGTGACTGGGATGGGGGGACAGGAGTAAATAAATACAGATTCTGGGTTTAAGCTGTGTGTAGTCCTGATTGAATTACAGATTCGTGCTGCAAATTCTCCTTCTTTGAAAATGAAAGCCTAAGACAACCTGTGTTACAGCTCATAGGCTGCGAGAACTGATCAGTCACAGGGCTGACGTGCCTGGTGCCTAACAGTGTAGCCCAGAAGACAACACAACCCTGAAAAAGGGTTCACTTGGTAGCCGTGCATCTGTTTTCAGCCCTTGCTTGTTAGAGCTTGAGCCTCCTGCTTTGGAACAGAGCTGGCTCTTCTCTGAGAGGTGTGTTTTTTGAGCCTACCAAGATCTCTGCAAATACACCTTGCGCAGGGTATGTTTGCCCTCGGGGGATGGATAGAGCAGGAGCACGTGGGCCCTTCTGTGGCTGCCTAGGTGCGGGAGGACGTGCAGAGTTTGTGACCCACCTGTGTGCACGTGGGGAGTGCCACCGCTTTTGGTACGTGGATTGCTACCCCTCTGTTACAGACGGGATTGCTGCTCTGCTCTGTGGTGGCTCGGAGAGTTTCTAAGGTCATCTTGTGCGAGACCGCTCGATCCCTCTTTGTTTGCTTTGGACAGCACTTGCCTTGTGAATAGGCAGAATAGGAAGGGGCAGGCCAGAGCTTTTGAAGCGCGCTCAGGAGAGAAGTTTACGTCTCTTTCTTGGATAGGGCAGAGCATCAGCCTGGGAAATCCGGGAGGGTGGCAGAGTCCTTTTTACTGTCCAGTGGAGTGTGGCAGGCCTCTGAATGTAATTGAGCTTTCTCTTTCACAGTTCGTCTGATGGTTGAAAACCCGTACGAGACCCGCTCAGACAGCTTTTACTTTGTGGACAACAAGTTGATTATGCACAACAAGGCCGACTATGCTTACAATGGAGGACAGTAATCGTTCTGTGTCCACTGGATGCTGTGATGCTGTTAACCATTCCAGGTGTCCAGGAGTGGACTGGAGTTGCTGTCTTGTGCAACAAGGCTTCTTGCCAAACCTTTTCTCCTTGCATGAGGCCGAAAAGATGAAGAAACATGAAGCAAAGACTACAGCTCATGAAAGTAATCTCCCTGCAACACTTCTCTATCCGACACTCAGTGTATCCTGCCTCTCATTCTCTATTTCTGGTTACCTTCTGGTACCTACATTAGCTCATGGATCAGAGGCACTATTGGAAAATTCTTACTGTTACAGTCTTTATAGTTAGGTTGCACCTTTAATGATTCCGATGTTTCACCAATTGGGTGACTGCCCTCTTTCAAGAGGTCAGATTGTTTGGGTAAGCTATTTCTTAGCAGGGAAATTTTACCCTTTCAAGTAGCCAGTGACGCCTGAGGAGCAGATCTCTTCTTCAGTTGGATAGATCATCTCTTTAGTGCACGATGGTCTAGTCTGTAGCATGGCAGACATTGCATTCTAGGGTGCATCCCAATATTCTCCAGTGGGAAGGATAAAATAAGAGACTAATTCAGCTTCTAAGCGGTGCAGGAATCTTCTTTCTGCCTCCAGGGGCCTGAGCTGCCCCTGAGAACAGTTTAATCTGTGTCTCGCCAGAGATTTCACTGGAGATATGAGGTAGGGGAATAAAGGGGCTTTACCCAGGTTGGTCGAAGAGTCAGTCTGATAGCATTTCTGTTGGAGCTCTTGTGAGCAAATTGTTGCATTTTGGAGCTCATGGGTCAACCTTAGAGCTGAAGTTAATCTCACTATGTTTACTGTTTCTCCTGCTTCCCTCTGCGTTGGGATTTTTGCTCTTTCTACAGAATGTATTGCTTTTTAGATCGACAGCGCGTTGTCAGTCTAGCTGGGGTGGAGGGCAGGTGTCAGTCTCGTGGGGCTTAGAAGAAAAAGGGAGAGTATGGAAAATTGCTTGAAAAATGTGTAGGAAGCAGAGCTTCCTAGGCTTCAGTCTTTCTATACTTTTAAACCTGAATGATCTGTCAGAGGTGCTGGAAGGAGAGATGGTGACGTTACCAGCTCATTTGCTTTGTTTCAGTTGAGGTATTAGTAGCTAAAAGCTTCCCGGGTCAGATCCCTCAGTGTTACGGAGCGGGATTCTTACAAAGTGAGAATTTACATGATTCTCTTTTTAATTCTTCGAGCTTTGCCTACTTAGCTGCTTATTTATGGTTCAGGAAGTTCTTCTGCCAAGGTAGTTATCGCCAGACCAGAGGGTGTATTTCACAGCTGCGTTTGGGATCTGGGGACAGGAAGTGGCGTCGGGCAGTGGGAAGAGGAGACCCAGAGTCTTCCCAGCAGCCATGCTGGGGCCCAACTCCTGACCGTGCAAAATCTCAGCTGACAAACCCCTGCTCTGCCTATTTTGCTGGCTCCCAAGACTGGCATTTTTCCTGTCCCCTCACTAGGCTGGTCAGTTGTGTCTCTTGTACGTGGGAGTTAGGTTGTGCCTGGACTAGAGACATTTGCTAGTATTAGTTCCATTCGTTCCTTGAGACAGCTGAAACCTCACTCCTTGGTGGATACCGTTGGTTACCTGTTGTGTTAAGGTACATTCAGCGTAGTGTGTGTTTTAGCAGGATTAAGTGGGGTGGGCATCACGGCCTGGAGCCTGTTAATGCGTAGAGAGCAATAGGAAACCACTGCCTTTACCTCGCAGATTAATGATACTAATTTTGGTGTAGAAGACCAGCTGGCATCGGGGTAGGCAGTGAGAGTAGGTGGGGTGGCAGCCATGAAAGAATCTTCAGCTCTTGGGAAGATACTTAATTATGATTAACCACATCAAATGACCTGTTCTGGGTGGAGCATTAGTCATAAGCAACCACAACAAATGTCTTGGGAATGCGGAGGGGCAAGGTCTGTCTGGTTGAAAGCGAAGAGCAATTCTGCGACCATCAGTCCTCTCCAGTGTCTCCAAAGGCACTTAGGCGATCTCATTTAATTATTTCAGAATTAGTTAAAGCTGCTTGTAAGGTGGCTTGAGATGCCTCTTGCAGTGATTGACTTCAGAAGGCCTCGTGCCGTGCCAGTGAGGTGGGAAACATTTGTTTTGCTGGAAGTTACTTGTGACAAGGCAGAACTGCCTGGAAGCGTGGTTTTTGTCCTGAAGTGTTCTGAGATGCTCAGGACAGTGTCTGAAGAGCCTTCTATAGTCCTTCCCCGGGAAATTTTAGCATCTTGAGCTGAATTTGTATGTAGTATAAATCCAGGTGCCTTTAAATGTTACTTTTGTCACATTTTCTGTATGAAGCAACCTCTTGCTTTTCTTAAGAGTGTGATGATTCCCATCTGTTCTCTATGACCCTGCGTAAAGGTTCTTAAAAGGAAGGTGGACTGTTGCCAGAGGGCGCAGCAGAAATTACTGTCCGGGCAAATGCCGACTTGTGCGAGCTGTTTGTAGCTCTGCAGGCCGGGGTGTTGGCAGCGCCGTGGGTGCCATCTAGCCGCCGCTTTGCAGAATGCGACCGAGAGCAGGAGGGACAAGTGTCAGAGGCCTTTGATGCTTATAGGCAAGTGAATTCCTGTCTTTAGGCATTACCTCTGCCAGCAGTGATGAGAAAAAAGCGTTGAAGCGGTTGCTTTCCCATTGGTGAATGTATCAGCTATTCAGCAATAAGAAAAGGAAAACTGGAGGGAAATCGGAAGACTTGCAGGCAGCAGTAGCACCCCTCAGTTTCTAGCTAAATTTGTTTGCTTTGCCACATGAGAAGTTCTTTGCCCAAAAAGCATGCTGCAGAAAAAAAGTCCCTACAAGAGGGCAACCCAGCACTAAAAAAGTAATCCAAAAAGTCAGGGCTTTCTGAACGGCTGTCCCCACTTCAGCCACTTCCCTAGGGTTCCTTTTCTCTTAGATGCTTTCTAAAAGCATCTGCTCTTTGTGGCAGGAATGATGTCTTTGGTAAATGTGGTTTTACAGAGCATCTTCCTTCTGGATTGTGTGCTCTGGTGCTTTAATGATGGCTCAGAGCTACTATGCCAGTGAGCTAGGAAGAAATTCCAGTGGGATCTCATTGCTGTCAGGCAGATGGCCTGTCCTAGCCAGGTGCTGAAGGCGAGGGAGATGCTTTCGGTGTCAGCTGAAGTTTGAGCAGGGGAAAAGGCATCTGTGCAGACAGCTTCTCGCAGGTCCCGTGCTGAGTTGGAAAGAGAAGAGAGTTGGGGTCATCCTGTGTTCTGCTCTGACAAAAAAAGGGACCAAACCCACAAACTCATGCTGAATCTTTCCAGTATTTGTCCTCTTAGCACCAGGACCTCTTTTTCACATTTTGGAGCCAAGTGCTTTGGATCCATGCAAGCAAGCTTCCTGGGCAGCTATTTTCATGATTGACTGAGGAATATGGATTGCGCCTTGTGAAGGAAGGTCGTCTCTTGTACGGACTGGGTACTGCTGTCCTTGTCCTCCATTTTCGGTAGGAAGTGTCTTCCTCTGTGTGTTTTCCTTAGGATTCTCAATGTCTCTTGCTGCAGAGAAGCAGCAGCCTCCTCTCTGGTGTCTGAGGATGTTTATTTCACTTACCCAAGGGTTCAGGAAGATTAAACCAAGTGTTCAGCAGTTGGAAATGAATGAGGAAGGTGGTGGTGGTGAAGCAGTGAGGTCCAGACACGGTAACTGCTTCTCAGCTCTGTGTCTCGTGACGTCCTCTTCAGCTGTTTGCCGGTGTTTGTCTTCTGCCCTGCTGTCCTGTCACATCGAGCTACTGAGCCTTGTGCTGCCCCAGCGCGTGGCATCGGGTCTCATCCTCAGCCTCGAGCACTGCCATCTCCCCGCAGCTTTCCGAGGAGGAGGGAGGGGACCAAGGGACGGCTGCCATCGCCTCTTCCTCTGCAGCAAGGGAAAAACGAACACCAGCAACCACCGTCTCCGCCTGCCTGGATCCCGGTGCCGGTACAGGACACGGATTCGTATCTCACAGCGTGGCCTTGGGGCTGCTGGCGCCGCCTGTCGCTCGGGCCCTCCTCCGGCGGCCGCCCGGGCCCCTCCAGCCCCGCCGTGCTCTCGGGCTGCCGGCGCGGTGCCCGGGTGACGGGGTGTGTGTGTAACCGTTACGTTGTCACCAGCAGCAGCAATAAAGAAACCTCCCGTTTTCGCAGAGGCGGTGCCGGTTTGGGGGCGGGGCCTGGGCGGGGGGCGGGGCCAGGGCAGGGACGGAGGTGGCGGGGCTGCGCCGCCAGGGGGCGCCGCTCCGGCGCTTCGCGCGTGCGCTGTGCGGCCGCCGCTCGCGCTGCCCTGAGGCGAGGGGAGGCGGCCATGGCGGCCTTGGCGGTCCTGGCCCGCGGCGGCCGGGCGACCGGGGGTGAGGGCGCCGGGATTCGCCTCGCCCCGCCGCGGCTGCTCGGGGGGCTGCGGGGCGCACGGCGGGGGTGGGAAGGGGCCGCGGCCTGCGCGGGAGGCGGCGCCCCGGGGCCCTTCAGCGCCCGAGGCGTGTTCCCGCGGCCCCGGCCGCCAGCCCGCGGTGCCCCGGCCGCGCTCCCGGATCCCGGCGCCGGGGGAACGGTGTCCCGACGGCAGCCGCGTTGCAGGAGTCCCGCCTGGGCCGGTTTCGACCCTCCCCTGGGCGTGAAGGGAAACAGCGGCGCTTAATTCCTTTCCTCCTTGCAGCGCTGGCCTTGGGGCGCCTCCGCTGGCTGCACACCGTGTACCAGACTGTCGAGCTGCCGGAGACGCACCTGATGCTGCGTCAGACGTGCCGGGACTTCGCAGAGAAGGAGCTGATGCCTCTCGCAGCTCAGCTGGATAAGGAGCACCGCTTCCCGGCCGAGCAGGTGGGTGCTGCTCCTGCCGAGAGGTGGGCACGGGAGAGGGAGACTGGCCCGCCCAGAGCCCCACTTCCCGCTGCTCTGCGGCGGGAGCGCCTGGGCCTGAAGCAAAATGTACGTTAAGCTCTGGCCTAGTAGAAAATAGAAGTTTAGACCAACCTTTTGTGTGGAGGTCGTAATGCCTACAGGACTTTTTGAGATCTACTTGCGTTTCTCTGTGTCTGGCTTTAGTACAATTGAATTTTCAGTTCTCTTACTGACTTACCTGTGGGCTGTGATACAACTGACTTGTCAAGTCAATGAAACGCTTTTATAGACTGCACAAAACCGTAGAAATGGTTTATAGTGAGGAAGCATGGATGACCTGAGTCCATTTCAGAGAAAAGAAGTGGTCAGAAGATAGGAGATGCATGGTGGCCATCATCTGGGGCTGTGAAGAAATTGAGATTCCAGTCAACTGGCATACATAGAACTAAGTGCTGTCTTTTGTTCATCCTCTGGATTTGAGGTGAAGGACTAGTGGTTGGGGTGCCCTTACAGGAGGGAAAGTATTTGTTTAAAATTCCTCCTGAGTCCTATTAAAGCAAGCAGAGGCTGGTAATATGATTATTTCTGCAACACCAAAAGCTTGACATCTTAAATATAAAAACAGAGGAAAGCTTGTTTTTTCTCTTGTATGTTGCCAAATGTTAACAAGAGACCTAGAGCGAGGCAGTCGGTGCTCTGGAGAGCTGATGGTTAAGAAGCCAGGGGTCCAGCTGAGGAACTTGGGGTGGAATAATTTGGAATGTAACCAACAAATAAATTCTCTTTTGGGAAGCAAGACCTGGCTTTAATGGGAATGAAAAAAATCACCTTCTTGCAAACTGTTCTGTGGGTCATTCATTCTGTAAAATCTTCCCTTGTGCAGTCCTAAGCTGAAGCTCAGCAGACCCCAAGGTAAAGTTCTAGTGGTTTCTATCAGCTAGATTTCCCTCCGAGAGCTTCCAGCTGACTGGAGACGTGCGAGGGGAAAAGCTTTGGTGGGAGGCTGAGGAAATGCTGGTGGGGTTGTCTCTCCCAATTTCACCTTCAAAAGGCTCCCTCCTTTCTGGTATTGAAGAGAGCTCTTTAAATAAACAAGAGGCTCATCTTGGGCAGCAGTGCCACATGCAGCTCTTGTTGTCACCGGGACCCGGGGACACCCGCGTTTGTACAGTCAGATTCCCATTTCACCAGGAGCTCTGCGCATCTTTTCCTCCACTTGTAGCCCCTGTCGTTATCCCCGTGTGTCTGTGTGTATTTGCTGGGACACTGGTGGTGCAGAGGGTCTTACTTCTCCGTTCCCTATGTGCAGGTGAAGAAGATGGGTGGCTTAGGGCTGCTGGCTATGGACGTGCCGGAGGAGTACAAAGGAGCAGGCCTCGACTACCTGGCCTATTCCATCGCCGTGGAGGAGATCAGCAGGGGCTGCGCGTCCACGGGTGTCATTGTCAGCGTCAATAACGTAAGTGTCCGGGTTGTGTGTGAGGGACAGGCGTGGAACCGAGAGTTATTGGAGGGGGGTGCGCGGGAGAAGTGGGCTCTGTTCCTGTGGTGGGCTCTGGTGTGTTGGAGAGCACTTAGACATTAGGGAGTTACAGGGTTTCTTGTACCCTCAAGAGGCACTGACTCAACTCTCAATTCTTAAAGTCCCTGTATTTAGGGCCAATACTCAAGTTTGGCTCCGAAGAACAGAAGCACAAGTGGATTGCTCCCTTCACCAGCGGAGAGAAGATCGGATGTTTTGCCCTTAGTGAACCAGGTGATTGACTGTTACCGTTCCTGTTGCAAAGAGCTTAGGGTAGCTTCTTCCCTTAGTCAGGTTTAGGGTGGACTTCAGGTCTGTCAAGTTCTAGCAGTTCATAGAAAGGTGGTTTGTTTATAGCAGTTCTGCGGAAATGAAGTCTCGGTGCCCAAGGTACTAACTGCCGTCCCCGTGGTCCCTGCTGAAAATTGTCATCCCCTCTGTGTGAGCAGAGCTCTGGAGACGGACAGGCCTTAGGCACACGGGCCTTTCCCCTTCCCGTTCGGGTCCTGCGGGAGGGACTGTGGTGACACTACCGCAGTTACAAGAGGTGATGGGACGGGGCGGGGGCTGTGAGGTGACGCCCCAGGCTAGTGACTGCCTGAGCCTTGTTTGCTGGTGCCTTGCTCAGGAAACGGCAGCGACGCAGGGGCGGCGTCCACGGTGGCACGCCTGGACGGCGACGAGTGGGTTCTGAACGGCACCAAGGCCTGGATCACCAACGCCTGGGACGCCTCGGCCTCGGTGGTGTTTGCTACTACTGATAAATCCATGAAGCACAAGGTGCGTTCCGTGGGTCAGCCAGGAAAAAGGGGGGGGAGTGAGGAGCTGTGCAGGAGCAGCACGAAAAGGCTCTGGGGACACTGTATTTTGAGCCGTGCAGGCACTGAGCAGAGGAGGGGCTGACGGGCGCTGGCTTTGTTCTGTCTTAGCTCTCCCCTCCCTTCTCCTGGTTACCTAGACATGGGGCTTCTAGGAAGAACGGTTGGAGGGAGCCTGTTGACAGCCAGATAAGCGGGAAGTCGGCCCCATTCCCAAGAGTTTGGGTCTTGTTGCAGGGCATTAGCGCGTTCCTGGTTCCCATGCCAACCGCTGGGCTGTCACTGGGGAAGAAAGAAGACAAGCTGGGAATCCGAGCCTCTTCCACTGCCAACCTGATATTTGAGGACTGTCGGATACCCAAGGCCAACCTACTGGGGCAGCTGGGAATGGGCTTCAGAATTGCCATGGTAAGAGCTGGCTCGGGGTGCAGCTGTGGTGGTGTAGAGCTCAAAGCAAGGCTAAAAGCGGTGGTGAGACCTGCTGGCTGTGCTGGCTAACATTAAGCACTTGACCCCTCTTGCCAATGTGGGAGAAATCATTCACAGAGCTTCATGAATCGTTAATTTACCATAGACCCTTGACAGCACTTTTATTGTCGACTCAACGTGGCATTTCTTGGATGAGGGACTGCTGATACTGCTGAGGTGGTGTGTCAGCAGGGGTGGTGTATTTTAATTTTTCTGCTTTCCCAACCCACTATTCCTCCAGTTTTTACCTGTAGATAAAGGGAAAACGTGGCATTTTCCCTAAATACTGTGGTAGAGTGTCTTGGAGGCGCAGGACAACCTCTGGATAGTGTCTAAAGGTGGGTGAAATCTGAGTTACGGCATGTGTGTGACTTCTGAGGGGGAGCCAGGCAGCTGCGGAACAGCGCGTTCCCTGCGGTGACACACTCCCCGTTGGAAGTGTTCCTTGCGCTCTGCAGGGGCAAAACACCAGTTGTTGGCCTGACTTTCTGAAAAAGGCTGAGCTTCCTGGAGAACAGCCCGTTCCATTATGTCCAAAACTAAAAGAGCCCATCAGGCACCAACCGCTTTTTTAAGACGCTCAGCCCAGGACTGAGAAGATGAAGCCTTTTCTTGCTGCGCTGTAAATTCTTCCTGTGCGTAGTGAGGCAGGGAAGCAGTTAAAAGCCCAGTGGGCAGGTGGCTGAGGTAAGTCACGTTATTGACTCAATTCACTGGTCATTTCTGAAAAATGCTTGGTGAGGGCAAAGAGGAAAACTGACCAGATTGCTTTTTTGGTTTTTTTTTTGGTTCAGTGACGTGAGCCAGGGGTCTAGCTGAAGGGGATCTTTTCAGCCTTTCCTAGAGCACATGCCCCTTGTGCTGTTTTGTTTATTTGCATTCACTCCCTCCCTCCCCGCCCCCCGCTAATAAGAAGCACACCCCTCCTTTCTGCTTTACTACTTGTAACCCGGCTTCTCTCTGCAGTGCCCAGGACATCTTACATCTCTGTTCGTGCCTAACCAGGACTATTCTGAATCAAGGCGGTCTCTGACCAGAGAATACGAAGGATGCAGCAGCTTCCCAGCAAGATCAGAAATGCGAGCGTACTGGTTTTGATCAAGTGTGACTTGACTGACTTAACGCATACATTTTGTGTCTTTCTCAGCAAACTCTGGATGCAGGAAGGATTGGCATCGCCTCACAGGCTCTTGGAATAGCACAGGCAGCTCTGGACTGTGCTGTGGATTATGCTGAGAAGAGAACGGCCTTCGGGTCGCCCATCACAAAGCTGCAGGCCGTGCAGGTACCAGCTGGGCGATGGGTCAGTGCCACACGTTGCTGGTGCTGGTGGAAAGGTCCGTGAGGGCGCTCGGGCACGGCTGCAGGCACACAGTGCACTTTGCACTGTCCGGGATCAGCAGGGTAATAATTTCTGTTTTCAAACGCCGTTAAAACTGATCCTTGGGCTGGAGGCGCTCCTTTGCCAGCAACACGGGCCTCAGGGGTGGGAGACTTCTGCCGTACGTGCTTGTGCAGGCAGAGCCCGCCGCCTGCCACAGCGGCAGCGTGCGTTTGTCCTTGCAGTTCAAGCTGGCAGATATGGCTGTGGCCTTGGAGGGCGCGCGCTTGCTGACCTGGAGAGCCGCCATGCTGAAGGACAACGGGAAGCCCTTCACAAAGGTACGCCCGACCCTGCCTCTGCCCGCCAGCGGCGGCGCAGGGCACAGGCTGACGGCAAGAAAACCGCGCTACGTGCGGCATCGCTGCGTGCGGCGCTGGCCTGGCCGGCGCTGTTGGGGTTTCACCCACCAGCGGATCGTGGACACTGTCGGCTGTCCTCGGGCAGCCTGCGAGCCCTGGCTTTAGCCGAGGGGAGAGGGGTGGCCGCTGTCAGCTGGCACCGGCGGTCAGGCCTGTGCATCCGCACAGCTGGTCTGTGAGCGGTCGAGCTCCTCGGGCACGTGAGCTGTTCCTGTTGTGGTAGCTGCACCCTCAGCGTTGTTCTCTTCCCCAAAGGAAGCGGCAATGGCCAAACTGGCTGCGTCGGAAGCTGCAACGGCCATCGCTCATCAGGTGACTGTGCTGAAAGGGAGCTTGTGTTGTCGCACAAGTGCTTGGGGAAGGTGGGATGGAATTTACTACATCTTTTTTAACAAAAACAAACCAACCACCCCCTATGGCTGAAGCTGGTTAGCACAGCCCTCTTCCTGGACTGGAGGGGCGGGGGGGTGTGCAGGGATTTATGCTGGCCTGTGGCAGGTGAATGGGTAAAGTCTTCTTGTGCCTGCTGCTGTCCAGGGCAGCGCCAAGTTTTGAGTGGGATGAGCGATGGGGGAAGGGAGCATGGGTGCAGCAGTCGGGACTACTAGTAAGAAGTGTGCAACATAGCGAGCAAATGGAGCAGGACTTCTGGTGTCCACATTTATTTTTCTCTGTCCTTAAAAGTGCCTGAGCTGACCCTGGCTCCCTAACAAATACCTCTGAAGGGATTCATTCACTGTCTAGGACATCAGTATTGCTCTTACCTAAATCCTGTGTTTAGTCCTCTGATTGCAAAGGGGCTGCAGGCACCCCCCCATGTCTGTCGTGTCCCCCGCCCCGTTGTGCTAGCTCCTTTTAAGGTGGCTGTGTTCTGTAGAAAACAAATTCCTTGACCCTGCTATCTTTGTTTCAGGCCATCCAGATCTTGGGTGGGATGGGCTACGTGACAGAGATGCCAGCAGAACGCCACTACCGCGACGCTCGTATCACTGAGATCTATGAGGGGACCAGTGAGATCCAAAGACTGGTGATAGCAGGTCAATTGCTGAAGGCCTACCGTAGCTGAGGCAGCTGACTAGAGCAAGACCTGCCCCAAAGTGCCTTGTAATGGTGCACAACAGTGATTGAGTCATGGCCCTTTGAATGACCCTAACGATGGAAGTTTTCCTCACCAATGAGTAACTGACCCTCTTGCTAAAATGTGCTGAATCTGTGGACGCAGTGCGGCGCGTGGAAAGGCCGTATCTGGGTTTGTAAGTGATGGCCGTGAGGGCAGGAGGGAGAGGCAGCCTGTCCTTGTAAGGGAGCACAGGTCTTTTCCTAAACTGGAGTGGTGTTTTGGTTTGGTAGCAGCAAAAGGACTTTGCTAGTCAGTCAGGTCAGCAGCTCGCCTTGGGCGCGTCCCAGCCGCTGCCTGTTTGGCAGCTCTGTCACTACCTGGCACGGGGTGACCGGTGCCGGCTAGCGGCACTGAGAGGCGTGAGCGCTGGGCCCTGGTCCAGGCTTCTGAGCAGCTGTTGGCGGGTTCCAGGTGTGGGCCACAGCTGGACTGAGCTGCCTGGGCACAGGCTGTGCTGAGGCCATCCTTGCGGCAGCGCACGCTTCCCCACTTCAGCAGGAGCGGAGCCAGACGGGAGGACACGGGCCCTACCTGCGCACAAAGGGCCCTCCCTCAGGCTGGGGTCGCTGTCTCTGTAGATGTAAAAACAAAGGTCAGGAAAAAACCCTCCATCACGCCCCGCAGCCTGCTCACTCCACCGCTTATGGATGCAGGTGTAAAACAAAGGACAGAAGAGCTGCAGTGCCTGAGACTGATTTCTATTAAAAAAAAAAACCCAACAAAACCACACACACCAAAACCCAAACAACCTCTGTTCCCAAAGCTGCTTTTACTATACTGATAACTACCCAGCAGGAAAGAAAGTGCCTGAAGTGGCAGTAGCAGCCTTTAATCTCTACACATTTTGGGCAACAAGGAGGAAGTGAACAGCAGACACAGAAAACCTCACCAGGAAGCTTTAGCAGTAGCACGTATCCTCCATTAGTTATCTTTGGCAAGACGTTAACTTTTGGAAGATCCAACAGCCAAAAGAAAAATCTCTAAACTCATGAAGAGAGGGAGAGGATTAAGACTGCAGCCTCTATGGGCCGCCTCCTTGTTCTACGGATGAGTACGCCAGAGGGAAAGGGTTGTTTTCCTGCAGTGCCATTTATTTAGATTCTATTGCACGTAAGTGAGCAGAGAGGACAAATAAAACCTGATTTTTTTTTTCAAAGGACCCCCAGTCCCCACTTTCTTTTTTTTTTTTTTTTTTTTTTCTGCAAATGTGAATTCATTTAAAGTATTTTCTTCCAGTCACAAGACACAGAAGCATAAACCAGCAGGGTTTGCACGCACCAGTTAGACACGGCTCAGGTGCAGCGGGTGCTCACCAGTCCCGGCAGTATAAATAATCCCTTTGAAGGTCGCTAGAGGGCAACTGCATGTTGGGGCAAAGTCTTCAAGTCTTGAATTTCTCCTTGCTGCTCTCCCACACCTAAGGATTAACAGACACGGAGCCAGGCAGTGCATTCACCAGGGGTATTTCTACTGGAAAACCCTTCTAGTGACTCTGACTGTGCTGTAAATTATGGATGGCTTCTACGAGCCAGAGACAACTTTTCTAGCTTGATTTCAGTCCCTGTCACCACTTTGATGATGGCTGAAGGCTCGATCTATGATTGTGTAGGAGAAACTGGTATTATTTTACACTTATTTCTCCTTGCAGCCACTCAGCTAGAACAGGGGCTCTAGGGCCACTTGCTGCAAGGAAGCAAGGACGTTGGGAACGCAGAGTTACTGTTCAGTGCTCGTCTTCACTGACCTCGTGGGCTGAGGTCCAGCTGAATCCCCAGTGACCCAGCGCAGTCAGTCACACTTAGGCCATGCCTGCTGCACTGTTTCCCCTTTCTTCATCTAGCTGCTTCTCATACAGCTGCTTTCCCGTACCGTCAGCACTTTCAGACTGTGCCTCTTCAACATCACGCCTCCTTCATTTACCAGCTCTAAACGCCGGCAGCTTCTCCAGAGCAGAGTGAAATTGCCCCTGTACAGGCACCGCGTCTGACCTATGGGGGAGAACAGCAATGACACCTCAGCTGACAGAGAACACACCTGGGGAACTTACAGACCAGACGTACCAAATGCCCTGTGGCCCGTCAGCACAGGATAGGGGCAGGCACCATCAAGGAACTGACTGTCCTGGGGGAGCCCTGCTGCTGCGCCAGTGACTAGAACCTGCTTTTGGGAATGCCTGGATCACGCACCACGCACCTCATTAACAAGCTGCCTGCAAGCGCTGGCCTCTGGCCAACAGCTGACCTGGCCAACACCTGCGTACTTGGCGCTAACTTGCCCTGCTGCACCCCTGCCACCTTACATGGCACACCATCAAATCACAAGAAGGGTGGAGCTGGTCAAAACCCACTGCTCTAGGTCCAGCACACCGGTCAGGTTCCTGAGCCCAGGAACATCTGAAGATACTCTAGAGTTCTCTTTTGTTAGTACCTAAAGTCATGCTTTAAGGGTGCACAGGCTGTCACACAAGCTTTCCAGTAGCTTCCCTGCTGCACAGGTCCAGAGAGGGGTCAGTAACACAGCGGTGCTGTGGGGCAAACGGCACGGTTACGCACAAAGGCCGCCCCAGAGCTCCGAGAGCAAAGAGCTGGCTTTTCTCAGAGCCAGATACCAAGAGCCTACTCCTCGCTGCTGCTGGCTGAGAGAATTTTGGCTGTAACGCCTGTGCGTCTGCTCCTCAGGGCTGTTGCAGAACTGCTGAAAACGCAAAACACAAACAAGTTTTGCAGCGTTGAAGAGGGAGCTGCTGCCGAGAGCCACCCCAGACAGCACTAACCTGGCTGGGCCTGTAGGGCCTTTGGGAAAAGGGTCTAGTTACAGGTGAAGCCAGAAGTTTTTATCCAGTTACAAACTCGGCTGCACTGAGATGGGAAGGTGAGGTCATACATAAATTAGAAAGAGGTGGGGAAGGAGAAAAGCCACAGTTATGCTTTTCAAGGACATTGGGGCTTTCCCTCCCCCAGTGCTGTAAGCGCATGTGGAAGTGGTACAAGGCAGACTACTGGGAATGAAGCAGGGGCAGCCCTAACCAGAATCCTTTCTTGGGAAAGAGTTGCACTGACAAGGAGTTACTCCCCGCCCCCAGCCTTAGGTTTAATGTATTTTATATCATATATAAAGCTCACAGTCTCTTCATGCGAGTTCCCAACAGACTAAAGGAAGAGAGGAGCTGTTCTGGGCTGCCCCAATTCAATGCACACAGGTGAGAAGTACTTAACTCTTCCTGGGGAGCACAGATCTGAGCCACCTCCTTCTTGCCCCACTCCCCAAGAATGAGGAGCTGCCTGCAGCCTGGATCCCCTTCTGAAGCATCCGCCTTCCTCGGAGCACAGCGGGACGGGGCTCACCTCTCAATTTCACACAATTTTGAAAAAAACCAGAAGCGCCATCTCAGCATTCCAAGTTTAAAGCAGTGTATAAAATGTTTTACAGGACTCAGCTGAAATTGCTGTAGTATTGCTTTCACATCAGAATAGTCTCCTCTAATAGCCTTTCCCGACAGTGCTATCTGTAAGAAAAACAGGACAAATTACTTTGATTTTAAATTAAAATTTTGTTCTGCCTAAGTTTAGAGCCCCTGTTATACACACAGGCAACAGCCACACATCCAGGTTATGTTGGGGATCTTGGAAAGCACAAACCCCACCAAATCTGAAAGACATAGTGAAGTGAAAAAGCAAAGTACCTGTAAGAGTAACAGGAAGAAGAAATGGAATAAGGATAAGAAAATGTGTTGTGACTGGAATGAAAAATGCAGGTTTCTACTGTTCAGCTAAAAATTAATTTCAAATTCCACTCACTCACTGCTTGTGTAAAAAGGAAAATACTCGTGAGCCTTCCCTGCACTTAGCCCTCCAGGGAGGTCGGTACTAAGCTGGCTATGTGTTTCCTAATGGACTTCTCCCCTACTCTCACGGAACACACTGTGCTTCCACGCTCCAGACAGGAAAACTTCATCTCAGCAAAAAGCTTCTAAACGTCCCAGGGTTGAAAGGGCAGCGCCGGCCACCCTGGTGTGCTCCCGCGCCTCTGCAGGCAGCGCAGCGCGGCCTCGCAGCCCGGCCGGGCGCGGATTCAACAGCTTCCTGGGCTGCTCCCAACAGGCCACTACAGGCACGGAACGACCAGCTGGCGTTTCTAACAGGCTTTCTCCGTGCTGGCTGGCCAGACAACCCCAGGTCATTTCTGAATTCATGATGTTTGCAGGATTAAGTGTGACCTTAGGGAAATTTCAAAATACAAACAGTAAAATTTCTAAGCCGACTATTCCCAAAGACGCAGCAGAAAACCCACTCCAGAACTGGTCACAGGTTTGTACACTACCATTCTGGTCTGTGTCCTGACAACTTTGCTATAAACACGCTCTCGTCTATCACTTTTTTACCAGTATCCTTCTACCTTCCTCCAAGATGGCTTACGGTAGTCAAGCAAGTATTAAAATATTTTTTCATGACAACTTTTCAGAAGGGCAGGTGGTTTGGCAATCTCACTGCAGGACTTTGTGTCAAGTAGTTTACTAAGGAGTTCAACAAAACGTTAAACCAAGAAGGGAGGAACAACCATGCCAGACCCCACAGGGACAGGGAACGCTAGGCCCCCGGTGGCCTCCGGAAATCCAAAGGACCCGAAGCAGCTTGTACAGTTTCACCCTCAAGCTGAGAAGACGCGTAGTCAGCCAGACTGGAGAGACAAGGACAAGAGGTGCGTCTGCCCAGAGGGCCCAGCAGCTGAGCAGCGGGGTGGGAAGCTGTTTCTAATCCCCCTGAATGCTGAGGTTGTTCTAGACAGGAGAGCTGCGGGACAAAGCTCTGACAGCTCCAGCTCACCAGCCGTAGGAGAATGCTCTTCCCTCTGCAGGTGTCACGGCTCTGCATGGAGAGCAGCGACGCTGCAGTTAACCTCTGCAGAGCACCAGAATCCTCCGCCCGCAGGTGGCGGCTGCCGCTCCGCACTGGAGGGGCAGCAAACCCCTCCCAGGGCAGACTGCGCACCCGGTGGGTGCAGGGCCACCACAAAATTCAGGGTTTCACAAACAACCTCTTGCAGTTACAGCTCAGCCTCTTACCGTGGTGCAAGTCAGGACGTCACACTGTGCAGGAGGGCAAAGCTCAAAAAGGAAGGCCAAGATTTTTCTGGAAAGCTCATTAATTATTACTAAGCATTTGTCACTTAGCACTTCTAGAATTTTTCCCAGAATGCCTTTTAAGTGTAGAAAGTCATTCAATGGCATGCTTTCCTGGCAGGGACTAAAAAATGCCACTGCCAAGCAGAGACAGACCTTTTATTTTCATGGCAAAGGCAGGAGGGAACTCCCGAGATGTGCACTGCTATCAGGCAGGCAGAAGGGCTGGGAAGATAAAGCAAACTGAATCTAAAGATGTTATTCCCCTGCTTAGAACCTCTGGGGGAAAAAAACCCCAAACAACAAAAAAGTGTCTTTTTTTCTCTCTTTGAATATCCTCAGCAATATTTTATTCACCTTCAGTTAGGTGTGTAGCCGATAACCGATGCCTTTCTTTTGGCCCAGGCTGCCTGCGAGTCTGGGACCTGACACCTGCTATGAACAGTAAAGGCAGATCGTTAACGAAAAACTACTTACTTCATTAAAAAGTGACAGTTACCTGACGATGAGCATTGCAGGCACATGCTAGAGGAAATGCTTTCAACTAAGTGAAGGAGACGAAACAGGGGAAAAAAAAAAATCTAAAAACTGAATAAATCAAGTCACACCCTCCCCCTGCCACACCCGCCCCCCCCCCCACGTGCCAGATCTTGGAGCCCCCGGCAGGGCCGCGCGGCTCTTACCCGGCTTCAGCTGTCCCGCCGCCGGAGATGGGGTGCGGCCCCGGCAGCCCCTCCGCCTGCGAGCCGGGCAGACGTGCCTGAGAACAGGAGGGCAGCAGTTAGTGACAGGACACACGTGGCGGGACAAAACCTTCTGCCGTGCTGGAGAGGCTTGGCTGGGGACATCTGACAGCGCAGAAGGGAAGGGGTCAGCTGGTGCAGCGAAGCTCTTACCTGTCATAAGGAATCCGTGCCCCAGAGCACCGTTACCGCTCAGTCAGATCCATCCTTAAACGCTCCTCTTCTCCTTCCAGTCAACTGTTACCGGCATCTATCAAACTCACGAGAGCTACGAGCTTTCAGGAGAGTTCCCCAAACCCGATTTGGCAGAGATTTTGACGGAAAAAAGTTCTGGTTACCTCAAGGAAGCCCTTCAGTCAATAAAACAACAGAACAGGAACTGCTGGTTTAAAGTAAAAAAAATAAAATCCACATTTTAACAGGCCACAGGTACAAAGCAGTCAACACACAAACTCCAACCAGTCACAACAGTAAAGGACAGTTTTCGTTTTCTTTTTCTTTTTTCCTTTTTTTTTTTTTTTTTTAAAGGGGCAGGGGCATGGAAAAAATACAGCACACTAATGAAACAAAATGCAAAAAATACAAAAAAATAGAAAATAGAAAAAATGTATTTACAAGTGATACATTACTATGATCGGAAAGCACAAAGACAATTGCTGCTATAATACATGCACTGGGTCAAGAAGGAACTACTAAAAACCTGCAAGGGAGCTGTTTGTAAAAAATGAAAATTAAAAACAAAAGAAAACAAAAAAAGAAAACAAGACCCCCCACCCCCTCCCCCCTCAAACGAACAGGGTTGGGTTTGAACTTTTTTCTTCCCTAGTTTGCTACATTGATCAAAATCAAATATCCCCTAAAGTCCATCAGTACGATCAGTACAAATACTACACTGGGTTTTAAACTGCAGGTTCAGTTGTAGGAGGGGGAAAAAAAAACAGCAGCTCATTGTAGATCCATATACAAGAAAGCCATAGTAAACTGCTCTACATGCTAAAAATTACAGCAAGCCCCTGTCTGCTACATAGCATGATCTTAGCAGGTTTTCCTTTTTATTTATTCATATATATATCTATATGTGTGTATATATATATGTATAAAAATCGTGCCCTTTTTCACTGCAACATGACATCTGGGTGGAAATGTAACTTGTTACAACAAATTTTTATATGTATACTGCAAGAAGTCACTCAATGTCTGTGGATTTAATAAGTAACCTCACACCACAGGAAATATTTAATAAATCAAAAAAAACCAATATTGTGACAGAAGACCTTCTGTCTCAGTTCTTTTCAAAACCGAAGTCCAGCAGGAAACTGGTCCCAATGTCCACGAGGGGTTCTCTGAAGAAGCTTCAGTTTGCTTAACCGTTTTTTTCTTTTAGTGTTCACGAGTTTTTGAACGACTCCAAGCCGTTTTCAGTTTCAAGTCTGTCTCTTCCTCTCTCACACAGGTGATAGTCTGGCACTAATCCATCTGAGTGAGGAAAAGAGGAAAGTGGCTGCAGTTGCACAGAGGGTCCCCAGTTCCACATCTGCGGGGAGATACGGAGTCACACGGAGCTCCAGGATCTTAGCTTTTTTTTCTTTTCCTCCTTTTAACACAAAGTCCTTTCATACAAGTCCCGTAATTGGTACCTTCCCAAGTACCAGCCAGTCCAGCTTTAGGAAACGACAAAGCCACAAGTTAAAGTGAAAAGGACCAAGGCAGAAGTTCAGGTCACTTTCTATCTGTTCCATCATACTTCCAGGAAACGGGAGCTGCTGGACTTGGAGTGGAAAGGCTCAGACCACATGCGACGTAGATCGCCCTAGGCAGGAAAACAGCAGAAGGACCACGCCCTCAGAAACTTTAAAGCCCACTCAGAACTCAGATTTTAAAGTGCATATATAATTGCAAGCATGTCTTACAGCAAATCTATTTGCAAATTAAAATAAAGACAGTAAAAACTAAATTCTTTCCCTGTCAGGCCAGAACGTCTTATTTGGGTAGCAGGTCTACCCAAAACGGGTTTCTGATAGGAAGGAAATATTTATGCAGGTGGAAAATTCTGCCCTTTCTCACGCTCCACTCTGCAGAGTGCTAGATGTGTGTTTCAACACCAGCCCTGTAACAGGAAAGGCTACAGCTTAAAATTTCGGTTCAGAACAGGTGACTGGAAAGGGGTAACCAAGGATCTGCCTCTCCCATCTCTGTTCGATCCTTGTGCACACGTTCTTTCATGACCAGCTGGGCGAGGACAAATTCACTCACTCAATTAAAACAGCATTTAATACTTCAGAATTTAGTTAGTTTATAATTACGGGTACTTTATGCACATAAATTATCTCCTATTTCAGGAACGCATCTCTCGGCTACTCAGCCCTCCAAAATGAAGATTCACCCCAACGGCAGCGGCACCTCAGTTCTGGGCCAGGGCTGCTGAGGACACGTGTCATCCTCAGGAGAGCTGCTGCCCCCTGCACGAACACCGAACCCGCTTCCAGCTGACCCCAGAGCTTCCTGCTGCGAGTGCTTAATCCTGTCTTACCTTTAAATAGGCCATGGTGAGGAGCGGCAATAAAGTGAACGGTACCAAGTAGAGCAGGGCAGGCTGGGCTGCCCGGTGAATACGAGAAGCTACTGTTGCAGTTAACAGACCTGTAAAAGAAAGAAGTGACTGTAAATATCTCTAGGTTGTGTATGGGTGTTCTCATCGTTTCATCCACAAGCGGCTCCCTTCCCTCCCATTCTGACAGACAGGCTGTGGAAAAGTGACTTATCTGTGCGTTGCCCTCCCTGAAGACAACTGACTCAAACAAAACTGTGGAAAAATTATTCTGTTTTAATCCTAGGCTGTGTTCAGCCCCTTGAATCTCAAAGACTAAGCTAAGAATAACTCAAAACGCCACAGAAGGCGAAGGGGAGGAAGTCGAACGCACCACACTGGAGTGCTAGTCCAGTGCTGGCACCTCGAGACTGTCGGTCTGAGGCCCCAAGCCTGAGGGACAGGGGGCCGAGAGGAAGGACTGTACACACCAGGAACGACTTTCCCGGATACTCGCCGAAAGGGAATGTAGGGGGAAAGACAAGGTGAGGGAGGAGGGAGGCTGCTGGTAGGAAACGATCTTTCCTCGTCATCCTCGGGAGGACTGCAGGAGGTCAGGATGTGCACACACATGTCCTGACCTCAGGGAAAAATCTGGTTTGTGTTAGGGAGCAGAGGGATCGGTACATCAAATTACAAACAGCATGCCAGCTGCGATACTTGCGATTTTCTGTTTGTACTCAAATGTCACAGCATCATAAGCATTAACAGCAGAATACAAAAATGCAGGAATCCTCTAGACGAATTACCCAGATGTACCCCTGCACAGCATAATCCAGCTAGAAACTCCCATGTTTTTCCCATAAAACAGGTATGAGCTACGACACCTTCTGCGCTAGTAAAGCGAAGTATAAAAAGTTGCTAACAAAAATACTGTTAATCTCTTTCAACCTCTAAATAAAATACAACAAAAAAGACCCTCTTAAAAAGAAGACTGTAGAAGGGTTTTTCTCCCTAGACCATGCCAACGAAACCCAAAGAGAGGAGGATTAAAAAGGAACATAACCAAGCGTTCTCTCAAAGCCTCTTTATGCTTGCTTTCATCATCTTTTAAACCTACTACAGTAATCCCACTTCTGCTCACTAAGCAGCTATCCATATTAAACTAATTACTCACCTACAAAATATCCAATAAGTGTGCAGTGAAAGTAAGAGACCTTCTGCATACGTCCAGAGATGTTCCCTGGCCCTGGGGCACCACAGGAATCACTGTTGGCTTGCTTTTTGTAGTTATCGTAACGCAGGACAAAGCAGAGCAGAAGACCTGGCATCACAATATCTCCGATCCCCAGCATGGAGAAGTGGCTGCCTGTGGAACTAGAGAGCAACTGCAATTGGATTCATGCCCAAACCTCAAGGTGACAAGCTCTAGCCTCCTCCACTTTGGTTCTGAGCTTCGTTTTGCGCATCCCTTCTTTCTAGCGGCAAACTTCTATGCAGTAGACGCTAAATGCTGGCTACTGAACATTTTTTCCTTGGTGACTTCACCACCGCCTCAGCTCAGTTCTAAACGTACCCATTTTGACAGAAATGACCTGTTGCTCCAAAGCAGTTTGTTTCTACCAGCAGTGGTTAAGCTGCTTTTGCTCTTAGCTCACTCAACGAAACCCATCCATCAACTCAGTATTTCAATCACCTCTCTCTTCTAAGCGCTGATGGGCGGTACCAGCTGCCCCCTTTCTCATCTGTTTGGTTAACACCGACAGACACTGCACTGTCATTCCCATGTACACAGATCGCCTCTAACACAAGGCAATAAGGCAATGTATGGACTTCTCAGATCTCTGGCCTCACTCAGACAAAACACGCAGAAAACTATAGTCTCACCAGATTCCCAGAAAAGAGCCAATTGTCAACTAGATGAAGAACTAAAATAACCCATTACCTTAAATTCAATATATTTTTCATGAAAATGAAGCCAAATAAAGTTCACACAAAGTTGACAAAATTATAATTTCTGTTTTTATCATTGCAGACCGTCAACTCCTAAACTGTAATTTCAGCATCCCAACATCTAAAGAAACAAGAATAAATATGCCAACAGAACCCCCGGCAGAACTGCTGGCGCACTGGCGCTTACTGCCCAATCAGGCCTGCTCACGTCTGGTTAAACATCTGAGACATCAAGGAACCCCTGCAGCAGAGAGATGTGGAATAACCTCCCTCCACACAGCACTTGCCCGGTAAGCTGTCCTTTCTAACTGCCTTCCCAATCAAATAATCAAGACTGTTCTGATGCTACGACAAACCTCAGGTCTTCTGCTTTTAAACATTCGGTCAAAAATCCTACAGCGGCAGTGGAACTCAGACCGGTACGTTCAGAGGCGCATCCCATTCTGAACAGGGCACCTTTTCACCTGATTAGGATCATTTCTGCACACTAGGAGTCAGCAAATGCGGAGTGTCCAATCCTCACTGCTCACTACATAGCTTTTATCATGAAGAGGGAGTGACTAAACAGGGAACTAAGCTGATATTTCCCAACAGAATCAGTGCTACTACGAAGTACAGGGAGGGAAAATTATTCTTATATAATACATGAAAAGAAGTGCTGGTTTTACCTTGGAAATACAAGTTTACCAGGCAGCGACAGACGGGGAACATCTCTACCCACATTTGGTCCCAGGTGAAGTTTCCGGGATAAAACGTCAAGAGGATTATCAGCCGGTTGTGTGGCCACTTTCACCATAACATTGCTGTTAAAGATGTAGGCAGAAAAAAAGACCTACGGAGCAAGGGAGTCATCTGAAATTACAAACTGCAATTATACAGCAACTCAAACTGCGTGTATTTTTGCTTTGCCTATTCAAGAGGAGAAAGGATATCGTCCAAACTTCCCATATACATATGTTGTGTATACGATAAAAGGCAAAATGTATTTCAAAAATTCAGATAAAGGGTTTTTTACACTAATAATCCTCAAGAATAACTGGAATGTACTTTTTGGTATCCTGATATCAATCAGTATCTTGAGATCCTTTGGCAAAGGATCTGCCCGGACTGCAAGCAGGTAGTCCAGGATTATAAAGGCAGCTAACAAGATACCGAAAATATGAGAGAGCCTGAAAGCAGCACAGAGGTAAGTGCGGTGCTCATCACACGCGGAATGATGCAACACGTGTTTCCAACAGGCTCTGAGGCTACAGCTCATCACACTGGGAAGCGGACTGGCTGCCAGAGCTGTCAGCAGGCGCTTCTCCGGATCAGTGCGCGGTGTTACGCAAAGGTAAAACAAAATCCTTTCAGTATTACAAAATGTGTTCTGTCAGGCTTCTTGTAAAAGCGCAGTAAGATTTTGCACCAGCCTCACTGGCTATAAATCAGTTTGCATTCCTGTTTCTGCTAATCAGAAGTTGGCACGTGCGTACTCTGTGCGAGCGTGGATAAGGCTTTGTGTTTACTTGGAAATGCTTGTTCTGATCTTCAGCCAGGCTTTCAGAATTTGAGGTCCAATTTCTTTTCTTAAACAATATGCCAGAGATGAAACATTCTAATCATGTTTCTGCTTTTGCCAACTAATGAGTGAGGAAATCATTTCTGCATCCTGCTGTAGACTTTAACGTCTCAGAATGGAGCAACAGAGCTGATCTTCTGGCTTCACCAGATTTCATCAACTTTATACCAGTACGACTCATGTGAAAATGGCCCAAGGCCAATTACAAATCCAAAGGATAAAAACAGTTTTAGCAAAACCAAACAAAACACTTACCCAAAAGACATCATAAATTAGTAACCCAGAGAGTAGCAAGCAGGAAACCTTCAGGCTCGGCAGCCGAACAAAGGCTATCATTGCAACACACAGGCCCATGGCCAGAGCTACAAAATGCAAGCACATAATTAGTTCATTAAAAATAGAAAACAAAACAAAACAAAACAACCCCAAACCAATACCTCCCCCCAAAAAAACACCCCAAAGAAGCCTCTGTTTGTACCTCTGCAGCACTGCATGCACTAGATGACTGTCCACTATTGCCAGATGGTGAAATTCTTCTTACCAGAGTTAAGAAAAGTCAAAATACATTCAGTAGCCAACGGCGAACACGCCCCCATGGAAGCAGAAATCCCTCTGCAGGCACGACTGCCCAATCCACTCCACTTCCACTGCCCACCACAAAGAAGTGTTTTCATGTCTTGTGCCCTAGAGACTCTTATCTCCCTGTGAAATGCTGACTACCCAGTTAAAAACAGAAGCAAAAAACAAACTTCGAACTCTTTGTGCCCCAAAGGTTTATGTTTAACCTCTGCTTTTATAATACTAGGAGGTTTTCTAGTAAATGCATAAAATAAATAAATTCCTTGACTGTTAATTCAGAAATAGCATGGTTATGTGACATGTTTAGAACATGATGTGACAAAAACCCACTCAAACCAACCTTCTGCTTGGGCAAGACTGTGTAAGACTGCCCAAACGCAAACTATGAAATACTATTGTTTAGATATACAGGGACTTCCCAGTAACAAAAATCTTCATGAAAGCCTGCCTACCAACGGGGAAAAAAATGGGCAAGTCTTTTCCTAACCCTTCTCCCAAGGGTGAGTTTTCAGCCCGATCAACAAGCTGAACGACATGCCGCAGCTCAGACATTAGTTCTGTTCCAAGGGGAACTTTGTCAGGGTAGAACACTAAGATGTTACACTAAAAAAAAAAAAAAAAAAAAAAAAAAAAAAAAAAAAAAATCCGAGTCTTCACATTTGTGTGATTTCTTGTTTCTTTAGGCCTAGCCGTAGCTACCAAAGATACTCAACTGGCAATTGATATATTTCAACTGGCTACAAGTAAATCCCTAGAGAGATACTCAAAATAAAAACGTAAAATTAAAAAGTAAATCAAGTTTCATCTACGATATCAGTATATTTACAAGGAATAATTAAGCCCTGTTGGGACCAGATTACACCTAAGTATGCAGACATTTGTAAACAAAATGTGTTTGTCTAACATGACACAGAAAACGTAAAAAGTTGTAATCCCATTTTGACCAACTGAAACCGCAGGGAAAGGGAGTCATTACATCTATGCCGACCAGTGCGACAACTTGACTAGGCCAAAATTTACAAGTTAACCTTCAGATTCTCACGCTGTAATTATGCCACTGTGAAATGACCTCACGCTTGCATTTCACCCGAAAGATGTGGAGTTCTTCCATCAAAACACTAAGGAAACATTTCCATACAGATTCAAGGGAAGAAAGTGCCACCAAATGCCTGCCAGCGTGGCTGCTTGAGCGCCAGGGACTGCATCCCAGCAGTGACTTTGCCAAACCCACCTTATCTTTTGAGAATTGACAAGCTTAGCACAACACCAAGTGTCACAGCTGCCAGTTTTAACAAAGTAATGGGATTACTCGGACAAAAACGTACCCTAAATCATGCCGCATGACTGTAACTAGCTATAAAATGTAAGCAAATTACTGAGGTTTAAAGAATTTGACACAGCAAAGCAGCGAGAAAAAGAACTGCATTCAGTAATTCAACATAGCCCTCAGTTACAGACTTCCTCTGGCAGAAGAGCAAATACAAGGGAACAGTCTGTCTTAAATCAAAGAGGTTTCTCTAAAGCCAATGTTAATAATAACTCAAGCGAGCCTATATTTAGGAGAGGATTTCTAGGTTATAAGTAACTAGAAGTGGAAATATTTTAACCAGTGTGAAGTTTTATCTGTTGTTCACACGCTTCAGTTCTCTATCACCGAAGTGAACGCAGGCCCACGTGCAAGACGCTGTTATCACACTGACCAAATACCGAGTAGAAAAGGAGATGGGAAAAGAGCCCTTTAGATGACAGTGAAATCCACACGCCAACAACTGTGCCGTTCTGCAACTGCTTTAGGACGTATTGGTAAATTTTAAAACCAGAAGGGAAGCAAGAATGCCCGAGAGCAAGCAGGGCTACTAAAGGCTAAAGTGCAGTCAAACCACCAACAGGCTTCTCTAAACGGAAGGCAGCGTCCTTTCCCAATTAAAAAATCTTGAAATCATATAAGAAACAAAATCATCCATATTCAAGCTCACAGATGGTGTTGACAAACTGTATAAGGCAGATCTCCATTGAACTATACTCCAAATTATTTTAAAAAGAGAGAGAGAGAAAGAGAGGGGAAGAGAGGTAGCCACAGAAATGGTGGCTCTGGGTTGGAAGTGCTGGACAATGCGTTGGTGAAGCTGAATAAGAAAGAACTGAAAGAGTTAACCTTCAATTAACAGAACCAATTAACTTTGCAGTCCCGGCAAGCACACTCCTTACAGAATAAGGATATTCTGAGCATTAAGAATATTCTTGCATATGTGATTAGACTCTGGATACAGCGTCTTTTTCAGCTCTACTGCACTACTGTGTCCAGAACAGATGAAACCACCGAGATGCTGGTGGTGTGGTGTCTGGTTTACAAAGCATTATGCAAGCTGGCAAAGCTTGAACATCCCCCACAGGCCACAGCCGACCTTTGAAAGAAAACAGGTACTGAAGTTCTGATCTAATCATGTTCCCATAAAACTCTCAAAGTCTATTTTAAAGCATAGGAATAAGAACACGTGTCATGAAGTAGCCTCTGCCCGACTGCTGCAGCAGTTCAGGTGTGCAGCGGTGCCGGGGGTATCCCTGATGGTTCGGATCACTCTGTAGCTACCAACAGACACTGCATATACATCTACAGCATTCCTGTAGTACATCTCCAGCTACGTCCATTCTTTAGGAAAGCTTTTAACCAGGCTTTACCAGAGGACAGTGACCATCCTCGATGATTCTGTCATCAAACAATCCACTCTGAGAAATAGGCATTTCAAGACCTATAAATGCACATCATCACATGCCAGAACAACCCCCTGGAGATAATATCTGCTCATTCTATCCTGTAAAATGTCTCTGGCTTTAGAAACGGTTCAACCAGCTACTGTACTGACAGGGGAATTGTAGTATTTGAGCAATGAAGACTGTTCTGGCAGGAACTGCCATACCTCGATTTTGTCAGGACTGGAAATTACCATCAAGTATTTCCCCTCCTTTTTACTCAGCTCTAAAGCAGAAATAGTCTCTCATAAGGAGAGAATTAACTGCACAACAACAAACCATACACACAAAAATTGAGGTGCATTAAGGAGAAACGCCTGCCCCACTTCTCCCTCCCGCCGCCGGCCCAGGCGATGGGAAGCACGTTCACAACATCTGTTTCATTTTCTGCCCACAGCGAAACAGCAGATCGTCGCTGTGCGAACAGGGAGGAGGAGTCAGATCACAGCACACCCAGCAGCCGGCAGGCGCTGGCTTAAGGACGAGCCAGTGCTCCACTTGCATATATTACCGAGCAGTACTTACAGCCCACATTTCCCTACAAACAAGATTAATTGGGGTCTCAAGTATTCAGAAAAGCAAAGGCTAAAGGCACAGATGATGCGATCCCACTTGCAGCAGTACAGTGTGAGGAGTCAAACTGCAGTCTGCTTCCCTGATGAAGGTCAATAAATGCTGTTCCCTATTGAATGTCACTGACAAACGTTGATTTAATTGGATTTGAGCAAACGACAGGAGGCTTACCTATGTAGTTCAAGCTCCCTTAATACAAACTACACAAAATATTCCAAAGCTAGACAGTATCAACACAATTCAGTACATCATAAACAACCACCAAGAGAAATAAACCCCAGAAACCACTCTGCACCAGTAGTTCAGTACTCTGCAGACCAATTTCCTCAAAGCCCTCTATTGCAGACTGAAGCACTCACAAAAATAGCTATTTTTAAGTAAATGTTTCTGTTGATAACTCAGTGTAGACAAGTCTTTTCAGATTTTGCCCAAATCCACATCTGACACTCCGCTCAGCTTTGAAGCTACTGCAGATCAAAAATCATCCTTGATTTCATGGTGGGCTACTCTGCTTAACACAAACCAAACCTCACCTGCACTTTTGCATTTAGTTTCTGGGTATCTTTAAAAGGTATTCCCTAACATACAACAGGTGGAAGTTTTAAATGCAGCAAAAAGCATGAATGAAACACAACACCTATATACACAAGAAATAATCAAGGTGTCACGAGAGGTTTCAGTGCTAAGGACTTTCTGCCCCCTGTTATTTAGGAGGAGCTGGAAAGCTGATGGGGTGTATCTTTTCCACTGCAACAAACAATCTCAAGGGCAGATAATGTTGTCCCAGCTATTTTTCCTTAAGCAATCACAACCTCAGGGTGCCATTTCATGAGGTGTCCTAAGCCAATTTAGCTGCCTGACACCGCTGAGAAGCAGAGGTCCTGCTCCTGGCCACCTCTTCATCCCTTTGCTGTCATATCCACTCCAGCCTCTCAGATCCCATCATGCTGCCTCTTACCTTTTGCCAAATTTAGCACATACCTGACTGCACAATAATCCAATTCATCTCACAGCAGCAGCAGAAAAATAGCCTGGCAAAAAAATAGCACGCTGCCATTCTAGTGAGCTGAATCAGTTTACCATGTGATTAAATGAGTGCCAGGGCTAGCACAAGAGATTTGGAAGGCAGGAGGGGAAGAGGAAAGCTTTTTTTTCGGAACAGTAAGCTGTGAATTCAGTTCAACCACCATGAAAAAAAAAAATAAATCACACCTTCAAGCCAACTGGATGCCTGCCAGCTTCACCCATCTCACCATCCTAACTGGCAAGCATCAAAGAGATCAAAGACAACCAGCTACTGTGAACTGTCTCACAACAAATTATTTGATCATCTGAACCAAAAACCAACAAGATGCACAACAAAAATTAACCAGATTGTTAAGATCAAGTTATGATTCATAAACAACCACTGTCTCCACACATCTTTAACTAAAACTGACGATTCACCCCACACCACACAGATGCAGAATATCTTTCATGAGTGTTCTGGCACTTCCTTGGAAGCTTTTACAAACCAGAAAAACAGGTGTCCCAAACACTACCCTGGCATGTTCCTGACAGCGGTTGTTTTCAGGGAGTCTACCACACAATATTACAACTCAGCAAGCCATTAATATTAGCAAATTTCACCAACCATCACCAGGTGACTGGAGGTGTCAGAACAGGCACAAAACAGCAGTAAAATCCCTTCATTCACATACTCACCGTCCATAAGGAGCCAGTGGCCGGTTAGGACCCAGATAAGGACAAGCATCACAGACAGAGAAAATGAGAGCAACTCAGCAGCAGTGAAACGCCCGCAGCAGCCAAACGAAATCCTAGGAACAACATATAAACATTAGCTAGAAGACTTTATGTTTCCATTTAAAGAACAGAAAATGGACACTGCTGGAACAAGGCTCAACTGCTGATGAAAGATGCCAAGAACAACTGAAGGGAAGTTCCTTTGCCACAAATAGGTACCAAAAAAACAGCAACAAAACAAAAGCTTTCCTCACATTCAGATGATGTGTGTAAGGCCTGAACTAGAGAGATGGAATAAACCCTGTAAATCCTGGCACCTCCCTTGAAACTGTTCCCGTAAATGCTACTCCTGGAACCACCTAAGACAGTGCTTTTTGCAACATGAACTCCAGTCGCAAGGTAAAAAAATAAAATGTTTCAAAACATGACATTAACAACTGTAATTTTCACCAGTCTAAGTACAGTCTTTGAAAGAGCTAGCATTCAAATCCACAGTCAAACATTAACATCTAATACCAAATCCCAAATTCTGAAATCTCAGCCAAAATAAGCCAAACTTCTTAAAAACCAGCGTCGGGAAATCTAGTCCCCTGCAATGGTACCACACCTCCCAGGCTGGCAAGCGTGCGTGACTTGCAGAAATTATGCTTCCTAGTTTCAAAGTGGAAACATGGTGTTGCAAAAAAAGTATGCACAAACATCAGCCCTGAAGCCCTGAGGTTAACGCTTGTAACCAAAGACTCCATTAAAGAATTCTTATTAAAAGAAATAAATACAACATACACAAAGAGGAGCAAAAGAATTCTCAAGTCCTTACTTGTTTTGAGGTGAACAAGGCCGTGTTAAGTACTGGCACATCGGGAGCAGAAGGAAAGCGAAAGCTATTGTTGCAAGGACTAGAAAAAGAAGAGAAGGTACTATTAGTTCATTCAGACCTAATTTCTACAGTACACAAACAAGCTTCTCCAATTTGAAAAAGCTCTTGCAACACTGTCCTGTTATCATAAGCTGCAGCATTATTAAAGCAAGAGCAGCTAAAGGCTCCAAGGTTTTCTGCAGCACTTCTATTGTCAGTATGCTTGCAAACTTCAACCAAAACAAATGCTCTCAAAGGAATGCAACGCCCCATCCCCAAACCTTTAAAAAAAAAAAAAAGTCTTAAAGCTATTCATGATCATGTCAGCAAGAAAAATAGTTCTCAAATATTCTGAGAGTCCAATAAAATGAAAGAACTTACTACAAATTGGTTGTGAGATTCTTTCAAAATTCTTCAACATGTGACACAGACTAAGCCAGCATAATAAAGGGTTTTTTCCACTTTTTAACTCAGATAGTCAGGGTTTTTTCCCTCATCTCACTCAACCCCCTTTAATCACTACTGAAACACAGTACAACTTATTTTAAGTTATATGCAGTAGCCAGCAACTTAAATTTTTTAAAATACGAAGTGCTTTAAGTTTTTGAAACCAGGATGATAAAAATACATAAATATCCAAATAGACTGTTTCCATAAACATTTTCTTTTTAAAAAAGCATACTTACCCCACCCACACATTTGTAAAAACATTTAGTAACTGCTGGTATTTCTAACCATTTTTCCTTCCAGTTTTTTTGAAAAATAGCAACACTATTTTCACTACTATTACTATGAATTTGAACTGAGGACTGTTTCAAAGGCTGAAGCATGAGGGCAAGGAGACACATTCATGTCAGCAGCACACATCCACAACTGTGGTAGCAAGAACAGACTGAAATAAAAATGGAGGAGTCGCTCAACATTTTCTGCATGCTGCAAATCATCTTTGTGTTGTCTTCCACTCATTCTTTAAAAAATTGGGGTGGTTGTTGTCGGTTTTTAAAAGGGATTTTTTTTTTTTCCTCTTCTCAAATGAAGACAACGGGAAGGAATCAAACATTCTCTTCAGTACACAGCTTAAGCCAACTGGAGAGAAGAAATTGGTTTGGTCAAACCATAACTTTCCCTCAATTCTGCTCTTTCTGGCAGGAATAAGATTTTTTTAAAAACAAAAAAAAGCAATTCATTAAAAAAATTTATTTAAAAGTGTCACTATGCAGACACTCACAGTTCTATCGGTATTTCAGAGAAGAGAAAACCAAGCAGAATGGATAGGGAAAGAATGAAGAACGTGGCAACTCCATATATGTTGAATCTTTTCGGAGGTGCTTGGCAAAGACCACTACGCAGCAAAACCCGTGCCCCAGTTGCCCCAAGTCCTGCACGCCTCGCTGCCTGCCTGCCCTGCTCCCTTTTCACCACAGCGGGACTGACCCTCCCTCACCCCAGACCGCCCCTCTTTGCCCTTGGAACCTCTCCTTCCCCGTCCTCCCCTCCAGCTCTCAGCAGGGAACCCTGTGCCTCCTGTCCTGGTGTCCCCAACCGCTGCCACCGCAGAGCTGGGCCCATTCAGAGCGTATGAGAATTCAGATGCCATCACACCAATGCCCAGTGCCCATGAGTACCCACTCTCAAGCTCCTTCTTGACTATCCAGGCTTCCAGTCATAAGTTTTATCTTCCCTCTAGTCTCAATTCCTATTATTCAATCGGCTTAACTCCTGTCTGCAGGCAACATGCCAGCTCTGCAGCTCTGCCCTCTGCTTAGCGGCTGGTCCTGGCCCTGGGCTGTGTGCCGTACCTACCCTTGCTCCTGACTCTTCCCTGAAAGGCAAACCTTGGTGCAAGGAAGATTTAAAAGGGGTTTAAGAAACCAGACATCGGCTATAATTTACAAGTCCTCCCACATCAGCCTCTAAAAATCTACAAAAAGAGGATGTAAAATAGCACTGCTTGCGCTTCAGGGGACAGAGGGACCAAGTCTCACAGTTCCCAAGGCTGGCAGGGCCCGCATCCTGCTGCATGGCCTCTAACAAAGCTTTGCACTGTAGAGCTTCTAGGGCCACAGTCCCCTGTGCTTAGTGACATCCTCTGATGCAAGAGCAAGGGAAAGCACAAAAGTATCATAAAAACAGGTTCAAGAATAAAGATACCCAAGGGCACTGATCCAAACAGACCCGATCCTCTAAACCTGCAACAAGCCCCAACTGACCCAACAATATCAGCTAATTACACACCACAAATGTTACAAATGAAGTTATAAATGTCAAGGTCATTCTGGAAATAAATAGACCAATAAGCTTGACAAAAGTTGTCTTTTGTCATAAATCTTCTCTTATAATACCTTACATTTATGTGTGTACATATATTGCCCTAGTACCTAGCATATAGTAGAATTTATCTGAAGTAATAATTTATTTTTAATGGGAAAGTTATAGATCAAAGTTATAAAAGCAGTACTGAACAGACCTCTACAGGACTGTGCCTCCAGAATTTGAGGTAGGAATCTCAAGACTCAGGTCAAGAACAGAGATTTAGATTTCACCCATCAACATCAGCTCTGTTTAAGAGCTGGAGAGGATGCACAGCTCAGGACTTAGATCGCGAAGGAAAAAGCCTGCCTTAAATACACATGAAGCAGGAGAGGATGAGAGGTATTTAGGGGTTTAATAATCTTCACAGACTCAGTATGTGGACTGAGGAGAACAATTTTTAAAAGCTGCTGCATAGTTGGAGCAGTAGGAAGAATCTTACTACCCTGAACAGCAGCTGGTCTCAAAGAACTACAAAAAGATCAAAAGGCCAAAGTTTTCAAAAAATCAAAGCCCTGGTATTTACTTAAATGACAAAATATAAACAATAATAAACAGGATCAGAGGACTTGCAATTGATGTGTGGACAACAGTTTCATTTCTGTTCCAAATTCAAGCAGTGCAAAAGAGTAATACTCAAAATGCTAGTGAGACCAGAAGTACTCCTGAAACAAAGGAAAACTGCATAAAAGCAAAAAACAAAATTAAACTAGGAAAAGAAGTCTCTGGATAGGATCTCCAGAGTTATGCTATGATCCTGCAAAGTACCTGAATGATGAAATACCATGTACAGTTCTGAGCACTGCTTTATAAACAAGTAGGTTTAGGAAATCTCTAAGTGGAAAATACTTCTCAAATAATACTTGTCACTTTATTAATAGCTACAAAGACATGAAAATACAACTGTGAAACCTGATGAGTTGGGTTTTTTTAAACATACTACAACATGTATTATAATTCCTATCAACAATATCTAATTACATCCATGCTTTCTGTTCTATTCCGATTCTTATAAAGAGAAGAAAACTTAGTCACCTGCTGTGCATATTGTAAAGACAACTTGAACTGAATCAAAGAAGAAGAACATAACTAGGAGAGACACAGACGCTCCGATCGGCAGGAACAACGCCTGGGTAGAGTCAATGGTTTGAATACCTGCAGAAGAAAGAAAGTGACACTTAACTCAGGCTATTTCTTACCACCCACACATTGACAGCCTGTCCTCACCAACCCAGCTGAGGACTCTGACAATATATTCCATTGCCGTGCTGGTGCAACAGGCGTTTACTCCAAGGTCCTCGTGCACTGCCATAGCCAAGCCCAGCAGTATGTGCAAAAACACGCCAGCTGAACCGCACGGTCGCAGGGGTGGGTGCGTACAGCAACGGCCCTGTTTTGCAGAATCCAAAAACTGAAAGCGGGAAGAAAATGTGTGAATTTTTTCTGGTGCCATATCGATAGAATGAGTAACAAATTTCAAGAATTAACGTCATTTAGGGATTAGGAATCATGCAGTAATTATGTGTTTGCTTCATTTTACACTGAGCAACATAACCATGTTGAGCAGAGCATATGACAGCTTTACTGACCCTCTCAGCACGAGGTAAAGAGCCTGACCAACGGCAGAGCTGCAGACAGCGTTAGGCTGGGTGAGCTCATGCAAGGGGTGCCGCAGCTTCAAATTCCACTTGGGTGAAGGCCACCATGCACTTAAATTGAATCACTGATTGCAATCACCAGATAACATCAAGCCTAACAATAAAGGGCAGTTTTCAAAAAAAACCACCCAAGTCTTTTACCTGTGTATGAAACTACCAACTCAGTTCAGCGTGCACTATAATTGCCTTTTATGCTAAAATCCAACAAAAAATCGTGCTCACATTTTATAGCTGGAAGCAATTTTAAACACTGTGGAGATACTGAAGTATTTTATTCTGATTATTTCCCCCAGCTCAGCCATGCAGTGTGACTACTAGGGATATTAATAATGGGACTGGACATTCGGTACTATATTTTATCGTGAGTTTTTAGAATTACTAACAAAATTGAGAAGATCAGGCTTTGAAAAGCCCACATATCCCTGCAAATTCTATTACTTAACCAGTCTCTGTAGCTGTGTTTACGTTTGGTCATGAGTGTATGCGGGGGAGAAGCCATAAGTAGTAACCCAAATAAAAATACGAGACACACTTGTAGAACATTAAAATAACAGGTAAGATCTGAAGTAGTCACTTGATAAGAACAACCCAAAACGTCTCCAATGAAAAATTAATACAAGACTCAGCCCTTGACGAGATCTAAAACCAGCTTAACATCACTATGTTATCCCCAAATAATTAGACACTGCTGCATGAAGGAGGGTTTTACCAGTTCCAGGATTTCAAGGATAAGCTTTTAGGTTATCAAGCAGAGTATCTGCACACACGTCTGTACGCACGTATGCGGAGACATACACATGCAAGTAAACACATTGTTTGTGTGTGAGAATGTGTCTATTTTACTTTTTCCCCGTGGAAGAGTGGCAAGTTGTCTAAATAACAGGTTACCTACACAACCCGTAGTTACCAATGCACCCGACTATGTTGAAAAACCTCAAACACACATGAAATACACTCGCTACAACTTAGTATCTGTCATAAGTAGTTAACCATTTTCATTAAAGATAAGTTAAACAATGTGCATAGAAGCCATGACACTTGCATTGTATGGTCATTTATCAGTTCAGGTTACAGACCTATTATTCTTAAACATAAGTAGCACAATAAATTTTAAAAATAAAAAGCAGAAGAACTCAGTCCCTTGGGATTTCTATGTTACTGAGGTCTGGTACAAAAGGGTAAAGTACAATACAGATAGTCCAGTGATGACAGTGCAAAGACACAGAAATTCCTTGTCCTAATCTGTGACAGATCTAGTTCTTCCTACTTTCAGAAAGAACATTTATATATTCACATGCCCTTCAACTTCCCAAGGGGAAAAAAAAAACAAAACAAAACAAACCCCCCGAAATTACATACTGCAAACTACTTTGGCATACAGGAATTAGTGCCTGTAGCGTTAAATGTCAAAGTTCTTCATTTCATTTCTGATCGTTTTGACAGCTAATCCCCTTAATGCGCTCGCTCCCCAGCCCCAGACTGTCTTCTCTTACTTCCCAGATGCCAAAAGCCTCAACTGTTCATTGCTGAATCACCAAGCACAGCAACCTCTCTGCTGTGCTGTGAACAGAAGCACTGCTCTCACAACTATGTCAATTCCAAGAGTCTATATGAAAAAAAAAAAAAGGCAAAGCAAGCAAAAGCCACATAGAACATAACATATGTTATTTAATTTATAATTTTGAAGCTATATTTCTTACTTTAAACAAAGCAGCCTTAGCATTCAGGGTTTTGTGCCCAGGGCTGCACATACCTCACTCCTGTCTTCTAAACTTGCAGAAACTATTCATTCAAGAGCCTACTCACAGAATACAGCCACATAAATTGCTGTAAGTTAAACTCAGGTGTGAATTTACAGCACATTGTCTACAACACATTCCACTCTAACTGTTCACATACATCTTTTTACCCGCAAAACAGCGCATCTCAAATGGCCAAGCTGCCTGGAACCTATTTATAGATTACAGAGGGGACAATCACCACGTAGGAGCTGACATGTTCATCTCCACTCTGAATAGATTGTATATAGACATATATTTTGTTGTCCATTATAAATGAGTGGCCCAAAGCCATGTGAACTCTACACTTCAATTTCTCTATTGACAAAGCTGGATCATCCGTACGGACTTGTCAGCATACCATGAGATCTCTCATTGCTTACGGACTGGCTAATACGTCACAGTGACAAACTCCAGACAAAAAGAAATTACACTGCCTTCTTGTAACTGTGTGGTGGTTTTTTTTGAAAGTAAAGCTGTTTCCATTTCCAGTAAAACCTGACAAATTGTGCAGCATACAATTTTTATGCATTATGACAATGTTACATTGATGTTTTAAACTTCGCTTCCACAGGCATGAACTAGATAGCAGTACTCGTGCACAGCAAGACGGCAAGTGCCTAGACAAAACAGTTCCACTGTATCAGGTGGATCTACAACACACGTAGCTGAAACACGTGGACACAGACAGATGAAGCAAAAGAAGATGCAGCATGCTGAAGTGAGGAAAGAGAGAAGGAGTAAAGATAACCCTTACTGTTATTGGTGCTGTTGCCATTAAAAGACCCAGCTGTGCTGCTATTGTCTTTCTCTTTGTCTTGATTCTCAAAGTCCATGTTAAGAGACCTGCAGGAAACAAAGGAAACTTGTTTAGGCTCATCAGCTACGGTCTCATTACCATCCTGCCACAGCACCTTCTGCCTGAAAAAGCCCTTTAATGCTGGTTATTAGAAAAAACGCCACACATAACAGAATTATTAAAAAAAAAAATTTTTAAAAAATCCTTACAGTTACAGATGAGGCACCAAATCACACAGGTTCTAATAGTGAGACTAGTCACCACAGTGTCTGAACTGGTGAGTGTTAGCAACAAACCACAACAAAGACATTTATCTGCCTTACTGGGAAGTGTAGAACATGATGGAAATGCAATAAACGTTTCAATTCTCTGATGAATTTGAACTCTTTCTAAGTTCTCATTCTGATTCTTTTCATTCAAATTTAATGATCGGGTTTCATTTTTAAAACAGTATTATTTCTTTCTTCTAAATCTTGTTATGAATGATGACCAAAACTGGCTTATAAGTAATCGTCTGCTGAACGTAAGGTCTTATTTCATTGAAAAAGTATCAGCAAAGCCTAGAAAGTAACCAGATCTGTGTTCTACATACATGCAGAACAGATGACTAGAGGAAGCTCTGAATAAATAGTACAAATTGATACAATTTAATTAATCCATTGGAGATGACAACATTCCCCTATGTACCCAGCTCAGCTATATTTGATTCATCTTTTCATTTTGATATATGCACTTCAAAACAGTTCCAAAATAACACAGTGTTCCACCCCTTTTGCCACAGTCCTTCACTTCGATGGATCCTCCAAATTACATTCTAATAAATTTTGGCATAACTTTCTGAATCAGGGGAATTTCCCTTAAGGTCTGTTTTGGCCAGCAAGCATTTCTATCGTTAAATTCTACGCTGTTTTTAACAAAAACAGCAGCAATCAAGTTTACCATCATAGTTTCTCATTCTGATACATGCATGTTATCCATGATCTAGCCGCATATTTAATTTATTCAAACAGGCTACAGAGAACCACCAGAAGCACTGTACAGCTCCCACTGTGCAGCTCCTGTCTCAAGTCCGCAGCAGCATCCAAGTGTTTCAATAAAACTTCCAGGTCAACAGGCATTCAACTCCTTTTCAAGTTTAGCTGTGAGTAACAGCGCTATGCAAAGTAAACAAATTCTATTCATTTATCAGACAAGTAAAAAACACACCACAATCTTCTATACAGCTCTATGGGTATCAAAGTTCTCTCATTTTAGTGTGTGTAGGTTACCCACTGCAGTGCACAGGTGAGCAATGTTGTGCTGCAGTCACACAACCTGAAATCACGCACATACAGGTCTACAGCAGAGACAGGTGTGGTGTACTAAAGAAAGAGGGGTTGAGCAGTTTCACTGCATAAAACAAAAACAAGAAAGAAACAACTGGTTTGTTTCTTCTACTTCTATTATGCAAGCGCTCCCAAACAGTGGTATGAAATTAAAGCAACTTTTGGGCTCTGGCAAAATATGAGGAAGCTTCAACCTCAGACACACAGTACTTCTACACAGACTATGGATCATCAACTAAAAAACCTAAATTTTTCTCTCAAGCTACAAAAATCTGGTAGGAGGCTGACAACCCCCCAGGACTTGATCCAAGATTCAGCCAAACAAGGTAATCCTTTTCTCAGTGCAGCGTTCCATTCCTCTCTGAATTAGTGCAGTCCAGCAACAACTTCACACCATCATTCTCCCAGTGGCATCAGGCAACTCATAATTTAAGGGATTGCTATCAGCAAAGAAAACTAGCAATAAAGTATTAGATCTACTGCTTATAAAGAATTTCAGCCCCTCTCCTTTCGTTGCAATAGTGTCAGCAATTATTACATTATTACCTATAAACATCCTTACCTCAAAAATAAGCATAAATTAGGAAATTACTTTCACTTAGCAACACAGCTGCTCATCCAAGACCACTTCTGAACAATCTCCAACCATTTTATGATTTGGCTCTTCCCTCTGCTACAAATTATCTCTAACATATCCAAAAAATTGAGAAGTGATCACTAAAACATCCTCCAAGAAAACATCCTCCAAGACAGTTAAAAATTATACTGTAAAACAAGACACACTCAGAACTACTGGACTGTAAAGAAATGGCAAGCTAAGAAACATTTACTTTTTTGTTCAAGTTTCTGCCGGGCTTCCAAAGGCAACATTCAGCCAGCACCTCCCATCAGGCAATAAACTGCACAGTTGTTTCTTCTGTGGGTCCTCACAGTTGAAGTTGGTAGGATTTCTAGCACAATGTTTCAAAGCAAGCACAGCTCAGCCTCCCACAGGGAACCACTCAGTAGGGTTACACTAAGGCCAAAGGAATGAGTAAGCTGCTGGCACATTACTATCATGAAAGTTCAGATTCAACTATGGATCACTGCCACTGCAGCAAAGCTTCGGGGAAACCCTGCAGGAGAATATTCTTATGAAACAATGGAGGAAATATGAAAGCAAGTAAGTGTCTATAGAGCCGCTTGCAGATGCAATATATTGAGAAGTTCCTTCCTGCTCTACTCAGCGCGGACAGTCACCCATCATAACAGCTCTGGGACTATGAGAATTGTGGGTTGCCACAGAATTGCCACATTTCAATTGCTCTAAATAAAAAATTACAATCAGAATCAGTCATTGACCCGAGACAGTTTATTTCAATCAAATCCCAAAGCGTATTATAACACTGCTACAGTTGCCTGGAAAATGTTCCTGTGAGATTAAAGGACAAGTTCCAAGGCAAGATCTGGAGTGGGAATAAGAACAGGGGAAACAGTAGCAGAAAGTGCACGTAAAAATGTTTTCATTGCCTACATGCAAGAAGAGTGCCCGAGTCCCACGTCTCTGCCAAGAACATCTCACCTTCAGCAGGTATTTTACGTGCACTCACTCGTGTGTGCACATGCAGATAACCTTCGTAGCATGCGGTGAGACGGTCTGTCCAAACCCCTGGTTCTACCCCGCCAGCGCTGCAGCTGTAGATGCTGATGAACTCCAAGCACAAACTTTTGTTGTTGTTGTTGTTTTTTGGTTTTTTAATTGTGAAATATGCATCCTGATTTCCATAAATGCCGGGTCACAAAGCCGACCACAAGGACACCGTTTGAACTACTTTCTATTTACACACGTACTTTAGATACCCAAAGCCCAGAGACAGAAGACAGCAGTTTCATCCTGCGCTTCTTGGTATGGTTTAAAAGCAGACACTTGAACAGGCAGATTCTGGGCTAAATCTGGCTTTACATAAGCTGAGCGACCATGTCTGGGTATGTGACAGGATAGAAGAAGATTTAGCTGTTACCTGCCTGCAGAGTAACCCCAACATTTAAATCACAGAGAAGCACTGGACAGGTGGCTGGCTTGCAAGAACCCATAGGAGACAACCTGTTTCAAGCTAAGCTCACATCTTTAAAAACCCGTAACTAACACATATACCTGCACGCTCCAGTTTACAGCTTGTAACAGTTTAAAGAGTTATACTTGCCCCTTTGGCAGTCAGTAACAAAGTACATTGAGTTCAAGGACCGAGAGAGTCAGAAGGTCTATGGGAGAGACTTTCAGAAGCACTTGAAGCTGAAACTCTTGACCCAACACAAATGTAGGAAGGAAACACTCACTCATCCACAGTAAGACAAGCGGGAACTCAACTCTACAAACTGTACTTCATTCTGGATGTGGACTTCACCAATGATTTATCAGACATTCTTCTGACTATCTTGAGGGTTTGGGGTTTTTTGGTTTGTTTTAGTTTTGGACAAATGCTGCTTGTATGAGTAAGGACAGTGGACCAAGTCTTTCCTTTGTCCCCCTGAAACCTCTTTCACTAGATTAGATCCACCCACCATGCACGTGGATTTTATCCTAATGACTCACCCACCCAATTCTTTCTGATCCTATTACTGCACTTCTGTTTAAGTCACTTGCCAGCAATACCACAGTAACTATTTGCTTCTTTTCAGATTGAAAATGAGAAACCAAACCCACTTTCTGCAACACGAAGGTTAACTAAGGAGTGCTGTTTTCTTTTCATCTTATGACAGCTCCATTTGAGACAAAGCACTCAAACCTAGATGAAGACATCACTGCTGTCATTTGAGAATGAGCACCCTAAGCTGTAACGTTCGTCCTTCCGGCAAGTCACTTTTCTAAGAAAAGCCACCCACTTTGCCAGAAGTTTTCATTTTACTACTTTACAGATGAGTGTAATTTGGCAACTTACTACCACACTTGAATTTCTTAAATAACTTAATTGCATCTTAGACCGCTTTGTTAACACCACCGTACAATTTTCTGTAAAAAACTGCTTTTGACTTCTCTTGCTGACCAAACAGAATGGGAATTTGTCCAAGTCACCATCGTAGCTGTGGGTTTCATCTCAAGACATCTGCTAAAGAAACTACATATAGGAAATCAATTAGGAAATTAATTTTAAAACTATGGGACCCTATCTTGGTCTGCAATAGCTTGCATCTTGGGGTCTTCAGGATACACACAAAGGAAGTGGACGAGAACAGGGCATTTCCTCAACCAATGTGTACCCATCACCATTCCACTACTTCATCAAATAAATTAGATTGTTCTGAAGTTCGCAGTCCTTGTAACGTGAGCAGTTTTAAATGTAAAACATAGGACAAGATGGTAAAAGAGCATATGTATATAGGAATAGGATGGCAAACAGCAGGGGAGAATTTTTTAAGAGCAAGGAGCTCTGAGAAGGGCAGGCAATTTAAGTTCAAGCACTCCTGCTGTTTTATATTGCATTATGTTTTCACAATTGAATTGTAATAAATGATATGGCTTCTTGCAGCCAGATGCATAGTTCCTGTTTACACAACTGCATAAATTCAAATAGTTAAAAATGGAGTTAGTCCCCCAACTATACACTAGATTGACTCAAAACCTGAAGAAAAAAATGAAACAAATAGAACCTTTTATTCTTTTTCATTTTGATCATCTCTAGATTTTGTTTTCATAAAGCCTGCTGTTTTAATTCCCTCAGCAGCACTGTTACCTAATACTTGCTAGCAACAACAGACAGCTCTTACCAAAAATTGTCTCTTTGATTATATGATTTTATTAACTTATGATAGTGATTTAAAACCTCTTCTCCTAACAGCTGCAGCTTACATCATATGTATGACCATGGCTATCACCTATTTCAGGAACACTCACAGCAGTTTAGAGACTTCAGAGTGAATGTATGGCCTTTTATCATAGGCTTGTTAAATGAAGCAATGTTCTTGAAGAATCGGAAAGAAAAACATGCTGTACTTAAGTTTGAAAAAAATAATACTTTCATGCTGTGACTAATTATTTTTTTAATATGTCAGTATGAACCTCATTCCTTAGGTGCCACTACATTAAAACACTGTATAATACAAGATGCAAGTCTAAAGGGACAACTATGTTTTCTCTAAACTATACTCAAGTCTCCTAAAATGGGGCAAATTTGATTTTTGAAGATTCAAACTTATCCTGCAGCACTTCTCAGACACTTTGCTAGAATTCAACACTGACAGTGTTTCCCACTTCTCTATTAAGCTGTTACTCACACTCAAGTAGATAGCACTGGGACTCTGGAATCTCTGTTTTATAGGACTTGTTTGCAATCACACCAAGGACATGCCGAATCGACCAACACTGAAACATTATATATAAAATTCTACTATCGATAACATTACATTCCGATCTCTCTCCAGAATCCTTTTATACCCTCCAAACTACAATTTTACAAAGCTGTCTTCGAGGACTAACTTCTAAGTTATCTTCTATCTGCCTGTAACTTGACATACAATTACATCTTTTAGAAACCCCAACTAGCTATTTTTTCTTCCTTTACCATTTCCTTTTCAGAAGCAAGAAAGATTTAATTTACATTAGCCATCAGTCTGAGCAAGATACAATGAACCAAAAGGCATAAAATGCATTCAGTTTATATTTTTATTCAAAAAAGAAAAATTCTGCAGAACCTTAAAGAAAAATCTTACCTGAAACTGCCGTAGACTATGAGAAGAATAGAAATCAGGAAGGTAGACACTTGACTGGAATCCACAAGGGAATATGCCCTGAAATTAGGAAAAGAAGGCAGGTATGTCATCACGAGTGTCCATTTCTCCAGTGCCATTTGCTAATTCTTTTTCTTATTCTAATACAAATAGAGAATCGGATGACAAATCTTTATGGCAGCTCTCTCTGAAGTTCTTGTACCATCTAGGAATATAAAACCTGTAGCTTGTAAATTAACTTTTTATATTCAAGACTGCAGCACACAAAATCTGTACGACCAAAGGACAATTCAAAAGCCCTGCAGTAATTTGTTCTGAACTCACTTCGTTCAGATTTTTTTTCCCTCAGGCACATTAAAATTGCTTCAATTGCAACTAATGCAACTTTGCACATAAATAACACTATCCTGTTTTCTGTAAGACTTCTATGTCTTAACTGATAATAGTTGTTGCAATGTGATAGTGAAGATTCATTCTGTCCAGAAAAAAAAACAAAACCCAGTAACAAACCAAAAAACCCCAAACCTCACAACAAGCTGCAATATGCATTTATTAAACCACACACAAACTTCCCTATTACGTCTTGCACACCACTTGATTCAGGGTTCCCGATAGAAATTTCGGCAGGAGGCTGAAAGACCAGCTCGATTTAGATCAATTTCCTGATACAACATACCTTTGTGTTCAAAGCACAGAAATACAAATATTAATATTGCCGATTTTTCTTCCTATCCTTGACAGACCAAACCCTACTCTGTAGCTTACACTGAAACTTCTTTTGTCCCGGACATGGGGACCGAAGGCAGCCTCAGCAAGCTCCCAGCTGGCAGCCAGCTGGGGAGAGTGGGGTTGATATACTAGGGGACAGAAAATTCTTTAAGGGAGACCTTGAGGAATGGACCAACAAGAAGATGACAGATCGCAAGACAAAAGAAATGATCACTCCCTCTGCTTAGCACTTGTGAAGCCCTGTTTCAAGGGCTGCCTACAGTTTGGGGGCCCAAAAGAGAAGAACAGGGGCACACTGAAGCAAGCCCAGCAGAGAGCCGCCACGCTGGCTAGGGTACAATGGACAAGGAGTGGCTCTGGGAGTCAGACAACAACTCCCAGCAGTTTTTCCACAACTTGTGCTAAAGTAATGGAAAAGGAGAAGAATAAAGCCCAATGTTAATTGCATTAGTCTTACCCTACAAAAAAAAGATAAATAAACAGTTCTGAAAAATAATTGAAAAGCCTAATTTCAGCAAGACTATGGATATGGAACAGAGATAACTGAATTATATGATAGTTCCAAATTAAATATCACTAAGCTAATAAAAACTAAAGCTACAAGAAAGCTAAAGAATCACTCATCCAATTCCCAATTTAAAAGTAATTTAGAAAAAAATACCAAACCACTAGACACACACTTTAAAATACTTTTTTTAACATATAAACACAAATGCAAACCTTCTACTGTAGAAATTTAATATTAAACATCACTGAAAAACAGACTGCCTCTTTCAGATTAAATTATATACTTGTGCAGTAAGCTTTTAAGAAACGAGAAACTACTTTTGTTAATTATCATAAATAACTTCAACATTACCCCACACTAAAACTGAAATCATATGTCTTATTTGCTCATAAAGTTGGCCAAGACATAAAGACAATCTTAAGCTTCATATATTTGTTTTATTTTGGTCATATTTGGTCATATTTCCAGGCTGTGGAACAGAGGTCTCAAAAGCATCCATGAAGATCAATATACTGAATTGCAAATACATGCCATGTGTAACTAAGCACTTACAATTAGTGTATATATATACACACTGTTCAGGTTATATACAATATAGTTATACACAATATAGTCCATAGCATATTATTTTTAGCCAATGATTACAGCTAAGCACAGACCAAGAAGAAATGGCCTAAGAATGAGAATACTAGATTTATGTTCTGTTACTAACTTCAGTTTCAGAGAGAAGCATTCCCTCACTCAACCCTGAGCAAAGGGAAAGGGAAACTTAGTATCCTGGTTGGATTTGAGAATCAATAATGGAATTAACCTATTAAAAGAATATTCAGGAACTCCGAATCTATAAGAATAGCAAAATGATTGAATGGAATTTCAACTGGGATTAAACACGTCCAGGGTTATGCACTAAACTTTACTAACTGATGTTCGTAGTTTTATGTTCATAAAATTTTATCTTCATAAATTGGCAAATACTTTTGAGATGAACAATGTTTTCTATATAATTCATCATTCAGTGGCAACTTTGGCAGCTATGATAATTAAAATGCCATTTCATCATAATTACTAAACGTCAGTCGAAACAAGGCTGTAAATGTTAGAAAGACTTTTATATAACAGATAATAAATAAGGATGATACATGGATCACGGACCAGCCCTGTGCATAATCCATTAAGTTTCGTATTGAAAACTGAGGGCCCTTTGGCACAATGAAAGAAATGGAATACATGCAACCCATTCTAAACAACCTACTACACCATAACCCTGCTGAGAGGCTGCAGCGACGACTAGGACAGCTATCTGCTGATTCTATGCAAGGGAGAAACGAGAATTAAAGTCCTTCCATCCTGCACAAGAAAAGTGCAATAGTGTAATTAGAAACTCATCGCAGACCAGTGATGTTTCCTGACTTCTCTCCTTCACTTCACAGAGATCCTATAGCAGGACATCCTAAAAACTCAGTGTTGGTATCATGATTACAGTCTAGGAAAACTCATGTTCACTGATACTCCAGCAAACAGGGCCAGGGAGATACAGTCAAACCTTCCTTCTTCCTGAGGCAGCTGGAAAAAGAGCAATGCAAAGCACACGCAGTGTGCCAAGTCTAAGAGTAACTGCACGGCAGGAATCAAGCAAGCAGCTCGGGCATGTCCAGATTCCACACAAAGTTTCCAACACAAGTAGCCCACAAGCAAATTTCAAGGATAATTTTATATTGCTGAAGCAAATCTCATTGTAATAAAATACTGCATCTTTTTAATGTCTAATTTCCCTACATTAATATAATATATTGCACAAAACCTGAAAACAGAACTGCTTCCTAAAATCCTAACCACTGCGCAGTTCATTAAGGGACTAAGAACTCTTGATCCCAAATAAACACTTTCTAATGCATTAATCTAGAGATAATAAGCAAATGACAGCATCACAGGAAAGAATTGAGTCGCAAGATTACTTCAAAGTTTTGAATATTATCCAAAATGCCAGCCAGTGAGCTGCAAACCCATTTGTATTTTTAACTGAAATTTAAATGACCTTCTACAAGTCCAGCAGAGTCCACGTGCATACAACTGGATTCTCCCATAAGCGAATTTCAAGCATGCAAGCTCGCATACTCCCACAGCCAGACATGGCATCAGTGCTATGTTCTTCTCAAATGGGATCAGCCAAAACCAAAACAAAACCCCCTACTTAGGAAATTTTTCAGAAGTTGGAGCAGACTTCATGCAGTCCCATTTAACCAGCCTTCCACTGCACATATGAAAATGAAACCATCTTCCTTCTACAAGTACTTTTGTAAAATTAAGTATTTCATCTCAGAACAAGCAGTGGAAACTTATGCAAGAAAATGCCTGTAACAAGCATGTGCGTAGTTGTCCTTTGACTTAAATACTGATTTTTAAAAGCAATTCTTAGTACTTACTACATGACAATCCATGAAGAAAAGAAAAAGAAAATTCTTCATTCACATTCTGAAAATTAATACTGGATAAGGCCATGCTAAAGACTGCTGTCTTTTGAAGGACTTACTTTAGTGCAGCTCATGTGCATGCCACATTACAAGAACAACTAACAACCCATTTCTGAACTGTAGCATATAAGCAGAACACTGCTCAAAATACACAGACACCATTGGTTTTCACAGGGAAGTACATTCTTTAGGATTCTTCTACTACTACACCTGCAATGCATAAATCCACATAAGGAAGTTGTTTTAGAAGTTACTTAGTCAAGCTTTCAGACAGATTCTTGCTAACTCAGTCAAGTAACAAATAGCTATTTATAGTTATCAGACTATAATATTAGAGCCATATATTAGACCCAAGTACTTCATAAAACCAAACACACTGATGGCTTACTTTTCTCTGTAAGCTCCTTTCCCCAGCCAGCTAGCAAGAGGTAACTTCCCAAACGCCTTCTCTACAACTCTGAACCTGCACCTTTACATGGCTGAGATCCATTTTAGCAAATTCTCTGCCATTAGGCTTCTATTTCTGACAGCTTCATGGGCAAGTGCTTACAAGACAAACCCTGCTAGGGCATGCCAAGACAGAGACACAGCAAGCACTGTTCTATAACATATTCTGTGTGTCAGCCCTACAGCTATACAGTGAAAGTATTGTCCGAACAACAATCCGAGCAGTGAGCTCTCCAGCCTGGCACAGGCTGCTCCATAGACCTTTACCTACAGAACAATTCCAGGGATGCCCAGCCACTGAGACGCACAACCACTTCCACGCGTCCCAAACAGTAACCATGCAAAATACGCCACATCAGCTACAGCTGGCGTTCCAAGCAGCACTCTCCCTTCTTCTGGGAAAACATGAATAACTTCTGTATTCCCAAGGGAACAGAGACATGCTTCATTCCCAGCTAGAGAAGATAGTAATCAGCTAATAAAAGCTGCCACAACAACAGTAATGGTGTCACATTAGAGACACTCCCTTTCTTCTGTATCAGTTGCTGCAGGACAAGCCCTCTTTTCCCCTGTGGCCACAGGTCAATGGTCACCTGTCTTTGACCGTGAACCTTCACCCTACAGGGTCTCTGCCATCTGACTGCTTAGGAATTTCTTATAAAATCTCCTCTTTTGGCCCTACTGTTCTCTTGTTACGTACTTACTTCTTAATTCCTCTGGTTTTGTTACTTCGTTTGCACTTCCAACTCCAGAAAATCACCCAGTCAATGCAAGCGCTGTTTTTCATGTTTCAGCTCTTCCTTATCACCAAAAGATAAGCAGTTTCTTTAGAAGAGTCTCAACAGTCCCTTAGGCAAAGCCTGGCACTTCTTTTTGCCCTCTGTGTTGAGCACTAAGTATCTGCAACTCACTTTGTTCAATGAAGACCCAGACAAAGACAGAACCAAGAACACTAAGAAACGTGTCTCCCGATGACAGCATGGAGCATTTCCCTCTACATAACCTACTTGTCATGGGCCAGTCTGACATGACCACAAGCCAACACTGCTATTACAAAAGCAACTTCTTCTCACCTTTTACCAGTCACCTATTGTCTTTCTTCATCCCATGCCAACACAATCATTTGCAAAACCACATGGAAAACTAGATCAGGGGACTTGTCTGCTTGAATAATAATGGAGAATCAATGGGAAGGTTTCTGAAGTGATTCAGATTCCTGATCTGACATGGTTTTGGACATAAAATCAAAGAGAAAAGACTTTTCAGTGGCAGCATTGGCTTAAGTACCCCAAAACCATTGCCTCCAAGATCTGGGAAGTTTTACGTAATTGAATTAAAAATCTCTTTCTGTTCGCACAAGATGCCTACTAAATGTATGATCAAAGAAATTCAGCCCCTCTCCTGACTTCCAGGTACAAAAGGAATTATTGTGAAAAATTCTGCCGAGAGGGGAATGAGAAGGCTGTGCACTGAAGCTTCCATAGCAGTGCACACTAAAGGCCTTGGACACGAGTCATTCTCATACAAAAGCTGCTATAACAGCAGCAAGATAAACTTCCCCTGCATTTACTGCACGTGTACGAGAACGCAAACAATAGAGCAACAACTTGAAAAGCGCGGTAAATGAACTAACTTCACTAAAATTCGCGTGAAAAGAAAAGATTGTGTTTCATCAGGTATTTTTCTTTATCAGTGATCATAATATCCAAGCATTTCCAAGACTAAGGAAAATAAAACTATAAAAGGAAGGTAAGCATGCTAGATAGGCTAGAGTAAGGACGGTTTAAAATAGGAGACAAGTCTTTTTTCTTTCTTGATGGGACCAAATCTACAACTTGCAGACATCTATCACAGAAATACACTCTTGACAGGAATGTAAGGAGACCATTTAATTCACTGAGTTTATAATTTGATCCTACTTTGGGGAAAGACAATCAGTCAGTCCTGACAGACGCTTACCTCACCTGTTGTTTAAAACACTCATTGGCAAAACGAGATGACTTTTCTTGACATCTAATGTAAGTCTTTCTGACTACAATTTTAGTCCATACTTTTTCTCCTATACAAAAAGTTCTTCAAAACTTACAGGGAGCTTCTCATACCAGACACAACTGGGGTAAACTGGATCCATACAGGAACTCACTTGCATATTTCAGTTTATGAAAGATGTGGCTGCTTGAGAAGTGACCACACAAAACTTTTAATACTCTTCAGCCCACACTAAAAGCCAGGACTGTTTACTCAACCAATATGGTAGTCTTCATCTACACTTAAAATATCAGGCTTATTATCAAATGTCCACTGTCTCCTCACCAGGTAAGTGACAATAATCCATGCCCACCAAAACATGTATCCCACTTTCCCAGTTTCCATTCTACTTGAAACAAAATTCCTCCTATGTAGGTATCAACATTGCAAAGGTGACAATGAAGCATCTCCTTCCCTGCCCTATTACTCATCATTCATTTTCAGAACTTGCTGAATGCATGTGTTCAGTTTGAGGGTCCCAACTCAGCAGACAGCCAATTACTCCAAACCAGAAAAAAAAAGAAGAAAAAACCTCCAAACCCCAACAACCAACTTTTCCTGGAAAACTGGTATTAAATGGCAAAATCAAGGATGGAGAAAGTTCCCACCTCCCTCTCCTCCAAGGGTTTTGTGTATTTCGAAAGCTATTTAACGTGTTTCCCTAGGTATCTATTTTCTTTTGATCACGCAAGAGTGTGCCACTCACAAGGCAAGTGTTTTCTTGAATCTACTTGTCTCTGATATCTTCCAAACATTCTACTATTTTATTCCTTAAAAGAAGTATGATAGAATACAGTGATCAGGACAATTTACTGCTAAAAGCAATCCAGTTTTGATGCACCAGCGCAAGGCATTTGTGAGCTATCACTGTAGCATCATTTATTAAGACGAGCAATTCAAACTCAAGGACTCCAGAGCACAGCCCGAGGGCACACAAAAGACAGGCACCACCACATACACAAAGATCAATTACAGTTAATTGTGCAAATACTCATTTTGGTTGGGGGGCAGACCCACTCCATGGGTAAAACCAATGCTACTTTTTTCCTTTAGTGGATTCCAGGTCAAGAGTGTAACTAAAAAGGCTATTTCAACTGCCTTACATGTGCAAAATATATACATATTTAAGAGCCTCCATTAGGCTTGCTGCCAAACCAAAGTTAAATCTGAGTGTAACAGTTAAAGGTATAATTTTAGGCGTGAAGTCATGGCACCCACAGCTGTAAACATATCTCAACACTATTCCATTCTTCAGTGTCATTCAGAGGAAAACCAAGCACATTGCTATGGCTTCACTTATGTTAAAGGAATAGCTCATTTTCCAAAATAAGTAAGTTTACAATTTCATCTCATTGTCACGTGCAGACATGGTCTACTAAGTCTGAGTAACTTATGGAAACATGGACCACAGAATCACAAGGATCATATCAGAAAAAAAACTTAAAGCAAGCCTGAAGTGGAAAAAAAAAGTAATCTGAGATGTCCCACTAAAACCCGATTTTCCTACGCAGACTTGGTTAGGGCTCAGGCAGGCATTTCAAAGTTGTAACCGGAGAATAATTCTGCTGTTTATCAGACCCATGGCTCAGAACAACACTTTCACGCTATTAGACACCAAAGAGAATTTTTTTCTCTCCCCTCCCCCCCCCCTTTTTTTTTTTTTTACACATCCAACTAAAAAACCCAATTTCCTCTTCCACTGTTTCCAGAAAGCTGCTTTCCTAAAACTATCACCCTAAAACCAAATGCCAAGCTCCCAACTAAACTGCTAAGAGAAAACACTCCTCTGAGCTCACTGTGAGAGGAAATGGAGGTATACAGCCAGTAAGGCATCAGGAGAGATAATCTTGTAAAAAAACATTTTCTGTTAAAAAACATTTTCTGTTAAAAACATTATCTGAGCTACGCTTTTGGTTCGCCCGACTGCTTGCCAACAGAACAAAGAATTACATGTTTCACAGTGTTTAAGAATTACAGTAACTGGAAGATTTCCAGTTTTCACATTCAGCTTGGAGCACTCACTTCCCCACAGGAACGGGAGCACAACTTCCAGTCCCTGCACGGAAGCATAAGAATACCTTACTCATTCAAACGAGCATTACTCCCCACCAACACAGAACAGCGACCTTGTACCTCAAAAGTATTCTCAGCTCCTGACTCCCCGACCGCTCTGGTGGAACCACACTAAACAAGGTACTTGGGAGCAAAACTTGCAATCAATGGTTAATGGAGAAAAATTACATCTTCAACTAAGTTGCACTGGACACACATATCTGTTTAAGTAGCCAGAACCAAAATTAATAACCAAACCCATATTTAATGTCTTTGACATTGCTGCAACAGAAAATACAGGCTTTTTTATTTCATACTACCCATTTGTAGACTGCATGGGAGCCTGAATACGTAATTTTCACCTCTTACCTATACACAAAAATAAACCTACTTTTTGTCGTTCTTTGTTTTATTGAGGAGGGTTGGTTGGTTGATTTGGTTTGAGCTTTTGCTCTAAAACAGACAAACAAGACCTGGGAACCTCCCCTTCTTTCTTTCTTTCTCAAAGAAAGAAAAAAAACAAGATGTTATGAAAAACAAGAAATGCTTTTACTGCCAAATATATGTCACCACCAGCCAAGGAATCCTCTCCAGCAGTAGATTTTGAAACTGTATCACAAGTGTACACAACTGCAAATATTTTTTGAAAATGTGAACAAAGCACCCATACAATAATGTCTGCAATATGGATCCCCACGGAAGAAAAGTTAGTAGGTATCATTTCAATGGTTAAACTGAACAAGAATGTGTGGAAAAACACATTTTATATCAAAATGCAGACCCTGTTATTAGAGAAAGTTTTACTCAATTTTGTATTTTAATTGTGTCATGTTTATTTTAACTGAGCTGTTTCAGATCAGCTAACTTGTTCCAGAACACTGGCATCCTACTACAGACCAGCCCCAGCAAACTGCTGAGCCAAGGCACAGCTCTGGTTTTACTTTTTAAAATAAATTACTACTTTAATCCCTTCTTGACAATTAAATCTAAAGGACTCCAGCTAAAGATAGGATTTGCCTATCTTGGTTTGAGAATCAAAAGTCTGAGGCAAGAAAGACTAACAGTCCAGCCCCACACTGTAAATTTTAGCCACCTTAAGTTAGCTCAGCTCTGACTTCAGCAGCATTAATAAAGCTCTGCCAACAAAACCTCTTTTTTCAAACATTTGCCATTACAATTTGCTAGTAAAACTTATTTTATTCATGGGCAGAAAAAGAAGGAGGTGGAAAAATTGCCCCAGCAAAGCAGTAAGCTGACCTGGCAAACTACCGTTTTTGTGAGGTGAGGTTTCATTGAGGCCAGCAGTTGCACAATTACTAGGTATGACGCAAAGACGAAAGGAGTCAACGCATGGCCAGGAACCAGGTGGGACCAAAACCCTTTCGGGAGCAGCTTACATCTAGGTCTGATGAAGCACATTGTAATACACACCTGAAATCCAAGTTTTACCGGTGCTACTGTAAATTAAACAAAACTAACCTTCCTATTTCCCTCTATCTAACCCTCTATGAAGAAGTTAGCACTGGTTTAATTAAGTTAGTTTTCAAAATAGACCACAGGTACTGTAGTTGCTGCAATCTACGACAATATTTCATAATATTTTGTGTTATTTCAGTCCTTCCAGATTTGTTTTCACTAGTAAACTCTACAGTTGCACCATGCAGTAGTATCCATCTCCTGAAAACTATAATTAAGTTATCTGTCCCCACAAGCCCTCTGATCACCCGTACACTTTTATAACCCCAGATACTTTTGCTACAGCTGCATAGTCCTACCACAGTGTAACATCTTGAGGCACAGGCCAGCCACTAATGAGACTGTCAAGTAAACCCCAGCATCACTAACACGTAAGGGTACTCAGTGAGAGCCAAGAAGTAGCCATACTGCATTTGCAAGGGCCAAACTATTAGTATGTTAAAACACGTTTCACAAGAATGAGAAAAAGAGGTAAGACTCATTTGCTGAACTAAGTAAAGCAACTGTCTTGTCTGTAACTGTCTTCATAGTTTATCAATTTATAGAAGACTTCAGTGTACTGCAGAGGACAGATTCAAGTTTTGCTGTAGCATAACATAAATTGCCAAAAAAAAAAAAAATATAATGCTTTTGGGGAAGAATTAAGATCAGTGAATATCAGCACAAGATGTAAATATATAACTATGAAAATATCCATAAATACATGAGACATCTGACAAAGCAAGAAGGTTGCAGCTTAGCCACAAGAACGAACTGACCACATAGGAAAGTCTTCTCATCTGGAAAACTGTTTCCACCTTCCACAAATCATCAAAAGGAGGACTGGAAGGAGGGAGAAGCGAGGAGGTCAACCAAGATCTGTTACGCACAATCCTTCCTCACCAGAGCCACAAGCATATTTTTTTATGTATCAGATTCCAACAGACCAGTGAACTCTGCAAAGGTCAGTCCAATATTAGCCTACTCCAAAGCTCTGCTGAAACAGTTCTTCTATCCAAATTACCACTTTCAACTGTATGAATTTTCCAAAAATAGCCCTTTTTACATCAGAAAAAAAGGCAAATCAAGGGTGTGGTTACTGTAATTTAAGTCTACAGAGTACCACTGTGCAAGCTCTCTACAGTTTTATGCTAGACAGCCTCATCATGATCCAAACAACATTGCGCTCTCAGGAAGGGCTGTTTGGAAATGTGGTTATCCCCTGGCGCAGGAAAGTTTTGTGCAATTTTGACAGCTAAGACCTTTTTGAGTTATAAAGGTATCAGTTTATATCCCAGGCATATATGCAACCCAGAGTTTCCAGTCACTTGGTAGTACAGTTCTGCAGAAGACAGAAGACTGCTTAGTGCTAGGTTTCATTTTATGGCTCTTATTCTAGTTACGGGAAGAAGACAAAAACTTCCCCAAGGTGTCCACCTTAGGCTCCCATCTGCGTTTTGATCTCTGTAAGCCTTTTTCTACTTAACAGAAAATCTCATTAACAATGACTATAATCACCTAAACCATGAAGATGTTCCTTACTTCCCATTTACAATAAAATACATTTACTGCTTGAACAACGAGTACAAGTCTCTTCTGCACAAGAATCCCGCGTTCAATAGCAAAGCCCCATCCAATCTACACAGCGAGATGGCTACAACCTCACAGTTACTGCTGCCAGCCACGGCACAGTCAGAACAGACTCAATGTGGGTTCAATGTGGGTATTTTGCTCTTACAGGAGCAGGAAGACCTGTTCCGAGCAGGGTTAGAAGCCACTGCAGTAAAAATGCTGACAAGCAATTTTTATCATGACTCAACTTTATTAACACGGCTAATACAGCACAAGTTATTACATTCAGCCAACGGCATCTCAGAGGACTCTTAAGCCGTAACTAAAAGTTGTCTGAGCTGATAAAACGTGGGAGTTTTCATTATTTAGAATTAAATATTTGTCCCAATCTTCACTGCTGCTCCATCTGGACCAGGAAGACAGTGGTGAGCGGATCTCTCATCTCTGTCTCACAATTAAGAGATTTATATTGACTTTGCCAGCTATTGCCAACCCATTAATGTACAACCTCTGACTATCTATCATATGTCCTGTATTGTGAAAACACACAAATGTTTTCACTAAACAAACCAAAAAAAACAAACCAACTAAACAGAAAAAAACCCAAACCCAACCTTCTCTCCCACATATTCCAAGGGCACCACAATAAGCTCATATAATTGGTCATACTGGACTAGCCTTATTAAAACTGTGCCACTCAGACTTTCATTTTTCTAAATTTAGAAAACTGGGTGACAGTAAGACTTCAGCTCTACACTTGTTCACCTCAATAACAACAAAAAGTTTCTTGGGTCTGTAGCAGACTGAAAGCTCTACTGTAGTATCAGATTGCTTTTGCAGACACACACACAAAAGTCAAACATCTAAAATGAATCAATCTATTCTCCAAACATACAAATATGATCAAAAAGTCTATTGATATAAGCAGAAAGTATCGTTATTCCTGCAAAATCCAAGAAAGAAGTGCTATTGTGGAAAAATGAGCTTCAAGTGGGTCAAGGAACTACCAGCAGTTGAACCCAGAGAATTTAAGGTATGTTTAATTTCTTCATTGAAGCAAAAGCACTGACTGAAAGTAACACCCCTTCTATCTTCCAATATAAGTGAAAAGCAAGGAGTTTAAAACATAAAAAAAGAACCAAACCAAAAAACCCAAATCTTACATGTAGTTAGAATGAAAAGCTTTAAGTAAAATCTCACACCAGGTTTTCTCTAATATTGTAATGTTCATATTTCATTGTTCCGTACTTCATTTGTAGAGGAATAATGCACTGCTGTTCATAAAAACAGAAGTATAATAAAAAAAAAAATAAATAGCCACATATTATACTTTTTGAAAAAAAAAAAATGCAAAGCAATTCTTTACAAAGAATAAATTCCTTTAAACGGGCAAAAAAAATCAAGTATCATTAGGATCTACATTACTGGTATATCAAATGGCAGCTTTTTACTGCTGAATAGATTCCACCCAGAGAGAATGCACAAAGCCATATCTGAACGCACAAGGATTCCCATGATTAGTTCAGTTACAACTGAGGCAATGGAGGGGGGAAATTAAGCTTAAAACTGGAATTTTGCTCCTGTTCTGATGCAAGTCAATGACTCCCTATTAACTTGAGTTAAAATTCTCAAACCCACAAGCACAGGACACGCTCCACAAGGTCCCTTAATCAAAGGGAAAGCATGGCTATTTTACTTAGAACAGAAAGAAAACAGAAACAAGCGAATCTGAGAACTACATGTATTTATTACAGGAAGAAAATTTATGAGTATAAAGCACCACAATGACACACTACAAAGAAACAGAGACAATCAATGCAGCATGTTTCCAAGGTACCTGTGCCAAAGGCTCGGTGGCTCAGGGTAACATGAAGCCAGGAAACAGAACTTCAGCTTAAATTGTTAGTATGGCACTAAATGCATATAAACAGACTCTAATGCAATTAACTTGTTAAAACTGCATATGATTTAGTACAGAAGTCAATTAAGGTTTTACATTACGAGCATTATGATTTTCCCATATTACTGAGCCTACTAATACTAGTGTTTTGGACAGACACTTCTGTAGTCACATTTTTCCTGAGGTGTTCTCTCCTCTTCATTTCTCTTCTTTTTAATCCTGTTTTGTAACAACATACAATGAGTACAGCACAGGAAGGAGAGGCGGCTATTAAGGGGGAAGGCAGACACTGGTATTTAAGTGTGAATTCAGCTTTAGTGTGAGCAGAATTATCAGCCTGTCACTGGAACCAGTGCAGAAAAGAGTTCCTAAGATGACTAGGAGAGATAAGAACTGAGTTTATTTAGCCTAGAAAAATACGCGGTACGGGGAGAAGCCGGCACACAGGCAAAAGGAAACACCAAATGGGGAACTATGAGATTAAAATGATCTAAAATTGTGTAACTAGCAATAGGAGAATTCACATTCTTTCCCAACACCAAACAGTAAACTGATCCAGCTGAACAATTTTTGACCCCTCAAATCAAAGTTCATTTTCAGATCAACATCTCCATAGTCACTCGAACACTAGTGACAACACAAGAGATGGCAATTCTTCCACTTTCATGCATTGTGCTTTCGAGGGGGGTGGGGGTGCAACGACACCAAAACCCAAACAACACAACAAACAGACCTGCTCCAAACATATTATCCAATATGCTCTTTTCAGTCCCGAGAAACAAGAAAAAGAAGGGGAACATGTCCTACTGCTCTTTTGTACTCACTTATTCTAAGTAGTAGAGGTTTAATGAAACGATAATGTTCAGACAGATTATTAGAGGCATCTCACATGCCGAGCCTCTGAACATCGCCCTGCTTGTTAACAGCAAACTTTCCTAACAGCAGCCGTCATGCCTTCAATATTGCACCGCGTAAACCTTTCGGACAAACTGAAGTATATGAGGCTTCATGTACAGGACCAAGTGAAATTTATATCTGAACAGTATCAAATCATACCCACTTGAAAATTTAACTAGCTTTATCAGAGAGATACTGTCATTTCATTATGTCCCATTCTTCTACAACACAGAATTGAAATGTACACACCAAATCCAGTGTCAGACAACACAGAGGGTGAGTCTGTAGTATTTCTGCAAGCCCAGGGGTAACTAGGTTCAAAAGCCACTAGAAATCCCAAATGAAACCAAAAAGATGGTAACTTCTGTTCACATCCTCCTCTTAGTGTAACATTTGTTTTATTTCATTAATTCAATGTACTCATTTAATGGACGACGTATGCTAGACAAACTGGAAACACATGAGAGCAGCGATCCACTTGTAAAAAAAAAAAACGTTTTTCCTTAGGTATTCATCAAATGTTACAGCAGAGTCAGATTAAATCTTCAACAACAGAACTCTAACCCAGACAGAAATCCAGTCCAGCACTGCCAGAAGCAGCCACATCAGATTTTTCAAGTGTTACTAAAAGTCATGACACTTCCAACCACATGGACAGAAAGGAAAACTCATAAATACAAGTCAGGTTAACTCCTGGTTTTCCCCATCTTTAATAGCACTGCTCTGCAAAGTGCAAACTGATACTTCTGTATGAACCCTGAAGCCCACTGAAACAATAGTCTCTAATTTTTACATCTCGAAATAGTTTCCCTAAGGATTAGGGAAATAATAGCTCAATACCTGTAGGAAAAATACAGAACCACTGGGCTTGGTAGGGATGTCCATGTACCAGCAGGCTCAGAATGACTTAATATATGCCTGGCATCTAGGAGCTACTATAAAACAAACACTATGTGGTTTTGAAGACATGCTGCTGATGCTATAGCAGAGGACTCCACTTTCCAGGAAATTTTATGTGCTGGAAGCCTAAATGCTGATCCTTCAGCATCTATTTTGATTCATATTTTCATGTAATATATGTAGTAAATAACAAAACACAAATTAAAGTGAATGACCAGGTTTAAGCATTTCGAATAAACAAAACAGCCTTTTCAACTCAGCAACAGTCTCATGCTATCGTAATGCATACAGGTAAAATCAAATAGTATTTGTGGAGGTGAGCAATCTCTTATTAGATCAGCTAATATACAACTGGAGAGACATAAGCTTTTCAATAAATAAACACGAGAGGTTTTGAAATCCTCAAGAGTACATAAAACACCTACATATCAGTTAGTAAAAAAATTGCCTCTCACCACAAATATATTTACCATCATATCAACAATATTAGAAAATCAGTATAGTAACTAACAAAACTTTGAAAATCTTAAGTTCTCCTGCTTGAGGAAAAAAAAGAGAAGTAGTGTAGAGCTAAAGATACTCAAAATGTATGAAGAAAATGAAAAGGGAATGTTACAGTTCTCTAAGCAGCACCTGGAAACTGATAAGGGAGAAAAAAATGCCCCTCAGCTGCAAATGCAATTTTTTAAGCGATCAATATTGCTGAAAACTGGAATTTCAAAACACATTAGTATATTGGCATAAAACTTTTCTTCTAGCCGTTCAAGTTTCAAGTTAGGCACCCAGGATACGTTTTTAAAGCAGTATTCTGTACAATCAAGGGTGTAAGACAGGTCATGCAAAACAGAAGTCTAGCTCTCTACAAAGTTAATTCAGTTAATCCATTTAACTTTCACATCTTTCTTGAGGTTTTTTCCCCATACACAGACAGTGTATATGGGAACATCTTAAAACCTTCATATACAACCTAAGTTTTCTTCCCCAAATCCTATATTGTACCTGTAATATTTTTATATTTTTCTGAATCCAGAAAACTGTCTAACACTGATAGAGAACAATTTTCTACTAATCAGCCCATCTCAATCAAAAATCCACTTTTTTTTTCAGCCAGAATGCAAACACCCAGAGTCCTGGAAACATTACAAATGTATTTCTTATGTCTCCCATAACCATTCCTCCCTTTCTAATTTGGCACCTCTGCTCGGTTTCATCCTGTTCTGGATTCCCATGTCTCAAAGGCACCTACAAAAATACTACATAGGTAAATCCTCCCAATATCCTTCTGTAATCCTCAGAGTTACTTCAAGCAACAGACCAGTCTGAAAATAAGAGTCCCCTGGGATTCTGGAGTACCCTAGGAAGCCAGAGATTACATGCTGTTGTGCTGCATTTATATTTCTGCTGGTATTTCTTGATCAGGAATAAAATGCTTTCCTGGAAAAAGTTTTGTAGTGAACATCCAGATGTTTAACCTTCCCAAAAATAACCAAGCTCACCCTTGGAATGCTCTTTTAATCCCAGAGCACCCTACAGGCAAAAGCACTCACATCAGAACTAGAAGATACACTCAACTCCAACAGTTAAACTCAGAAAAACACAGTATCACAAGATGACAAAGCTGACTCAAACATATTAGCATTTTTTGTTGATTGTTAGTTTAAGTAGCACACATAAGCCATCTACTAATTTAGATATAATTCACATTTGTCACTTTGCTTTGATTCCTGTAACTAAAAACTATACGTTGTTTTGAGCGCATAACAATATTAAAATGCTATTTCACTTTCACAGCATTATTCAGATTTGAATGTACAGACTGATGCCTAAAGCCGATAATTTAAAAAATATCACTTAATCATCCTTAATATTTTATTTGAAAATCCCTTTTGCATAAGAAGAAAAGCACAGTGAAGATGCAGCTACCATAAATTTTAAGCTGTTTTTAAAACACTATTTCATTACTGCTTGTGTTTGGGGGACTTTTTAAGTCAAGATTTCATGCATGAGCAACTGCATCTTGTGTTTTTGAAATACAAAAAGAGAAAATTATCTTAATCAATGTGTAAGTGATTAACTTTCATCAGCCATGCATAAAGTTTCGAATCAAATACTACAATCACAGACAGAAAAGTAAATTATGTACATTTCATTCACAGACATCAACTCCAAAAGTTTACAAAAACAAAGACACAGAGTGCAGACCAAGGACTGTGTTGCTGCTTCAGGACGTTCCAAAGGTAATTTTAATATCTGAAGTTTACAAGTAACTTGTAGCTGAAACAAATTCATGCTCTGTGTGTTAAATTATTAAGAAAAAAAAATAACAAAAAATCAGCTTTGCTCAAATTCATTCCAAGCTAGAAAAAAACCACCACAACACTCTGAAAAGTGTGATTTCAGTCTACATACAAGTACTAATACCTACTCTGCAGCCATTTAACTGCCATTTTTGCACAGCTGCTGGTGTGTGAAAGTATCAAAAGCCTCTGGATGAGAAACAGGACGGGGCTTTGGAATTTACCTCTACTAAGTATTATTCTTCCCCATATCCCAACAGCGAAGATCCCAGTGACTGCTTGAGACTTACATCAGAGATCATGGATTGTCCAGACCAGATTTTTGTCAAGCCCAGCAAATGAAGGCAAGAACGATGCTGTGCCAGGGACGGACTAAAGCGTGGCTAGAGGAGCTTCCCCAAGGACCGGCACAAGCCACAGCTGAAGTCCCATGTCACTATATCTGGAGAGAAACACACACACACACACACAAAAGACTTTCCCTTTAGGCTTCTCTGTCTACCACTCTGGGAACTAGCAGAGGCTGATGATAAGGCTGCTCTAACACTTCACAGGAAGCAAAGCGCAGGATTAAGCAGTTTAAAATTAAAACCACACCAAAGTGTGAAGACATTTTCCCTGCCTGTTTCATCTCCTGTATTTTAATTTCAAGAGAGTTCTAAATCAAGGTATCCAAAATGCAAGAAAAGGCAAATAATTATGTAAAAGGAACAAAGCTGGGCAACATCTTAATATGAGAAAGTGCAAAAAAGTGACGAAAAAGCAACAGATGTGACTTGTGGATGAAAAACTGAAGAGAGCTTTGCTTTATTCAGGAGTTAACACTGGTTTGTCCAAACATTTTCGTCTAGTCTCTCCAGATATTACTGTAACACTCTTGGAAGTACAACTCTTCAAAAGCACATTTTCAGCCCCAAACTAGTTCTAAAAATACTAAACACATTCAGAGCCATGCCCACAGCACACATCTTATGGCAAGGGCTCACGTTTATTTGTGACACTGCAGGAGATGCTGAGGAGATTGCACTTGTGCAAGTCAGAGCGAAGTTTTCAGACAGCAGCTAGCACTTGCTGACACCTCACCAGGCGAATGGGAACACTTTCCTTTTTTTTCAGCTGTCGTGGTCTCTACAAATCTGTTTGAGATGTTCAATCAAATGGTGACGTAGCAAATGGATACCCAGGTTATTCGAGTCCTCCTACCTAGGGCATCCAAAGCGCTTAATTTACAAGACCATGGTCCCTATGCAGTCAGCGGAGAGAGCCACGCTTCTGTCGAGGGTTTGCAATTATCCTCTGGTCTCTCCGTTATGTTCAGGTATTTATGCAGTCCTAAACTTGGAGTTTAAAATTAAGATGATGTGAATAATCACCCCATACTTTCTGAAGCATATATGAGTAAGAATTCAATTAATCCACATAAACTTTCTTCAATAGTTGATATTTCCTTTCTCTGATGAGTAACTTACTGTGAAGGTACGAAACATATCGATTGACACTAGTATGATTTTGGAGAACTACATACAAAACGTATCAAATCCAAAATAGTTTTCACCCAGTTTATCTCATGATGAAGCCAGTCTTCATCCTTTTCTCTTTCACCAGTGCTCACTTACTATGTTCACCTAAGCAACCCTGTGGGAAACCACAGACATTACTAAATATTAGGAACTCTGTGGAAAGCAAATGCTGGATTTGACCAGGAATGTGATGACAAAGAGTTTGCTCTAGGCTTCTTTCATGTTTTAGAAAGCAAATTTGCTTATCAATTCCTTTTAGGGGGAGAATGACAGATTCCAGAAACGTAACCATCTATATGAAATCTTGTTTCATAAAACAGAAAGTATGAACCATAGTGTCCACGCTCCTAGGAATGAAGGAGGATAAATATCTAATCACACTGTATTTTTTATTAAGAAGAAAGACTAGAAAAGCACTTTCTCTTTTAACATTAGGCATCTCATTTTCTCCTGCAGTAGGTGTGCAATGGCAGCACTACCCAGTTAGAGACACGGTGCAGTATGAACTACAACAGAGCTGTATTTCACTCTAATGTCATCGGCAATGTTGACAATTTTAATCTTTTTGTATTAAACAAGAACTACTAATAATTTTTTCTGAAGACAGGACAGAGTATACAAGTTATCCGCCACAATTCAGACAAGACAGAATCGAGCACTAAAGAGAGGGGTCTCTCTGAATGTGTTTCTCTCTAGAGGAACACAAATCTAGCTCAGGGCACAATGTTTCCCCTAACCACACCCCTCCATGTGCACCAGCCAAAACAAGGCTCTTCAAAATATGTGGCTCTTCCCTTCTACCTTCAGTAGATAAGATACCATGAACCAGAAGGTTATATATTTTCGTTTGTAAACTCTGAGCTACCTTAGCAATAACTGTTCTATACATTTGTAAGACAGATAAATTGTGAGCATAAGCAGGCTGTATTCTTTCCCTTCCCACCTTTCTGTGCAATTCTAACAGTATCTTAATTAGAAGCATCAATGATTTGCTGTGATAATAGGGAAATAATCAAAGCACAGAATGATGATTTCCCTGAAAGTTCAAAACGGAAGACATTGACTAGAGATACACCACCTGAGACATCATTAGCAAAAGACAAACAAAAACATAAACATATCTACCGCGTCCAAGCCCAGACTACTGCACAACTGGAAAATGCCTTTACAAAACACAACACAGCCATACGAATGCTATGATGCTCCTCATGGTAGGCTATGAGAAATGTAAGCAACTGAGCCTGGAAATGTCCCAGCACATCCTTGACAGTTACCTAACTTAATGTTCAGACAATTGTCACAGGCAGGTTGTAGCAAAACAGTAGTGTCTGTAGCATTTCATTACAGACTTCCAATGCCATAGTACAAGCCATTTAACAGAAATTATTTTCTTTCAAGAAGCTAAACAATTACAGATTCCTAAAACAAACAAAAAAAACCCCAACCAACAAACCCACAGTCCAAGTGAATGCCCCAAAGTACAGAAGCTCTTCCTAAAGTTTGTGTACACAGGTTATTTAATTTAAAATAAAAAGTTTAGTGCTTCCAGAGTCAATCATTCTTTCTCCAGAACAGTTGAGTGACACTACAAAAGGCAGCTCTAGTTTCTGGCATCTTAAAACAGAGGATGTTCTAGAACAACAGAAATATTTCTCTTTATAATTAGCAAATAAACCAAACAATCTGAAGTGTCAGAATAAGCAAATAAGCCAGAAAAGGCATCACGGAATTGCCCCGAGCTAACTGCCCATACAGACAAGTTTAATGCCTAGTTACATGGAATTTCTTTTTAAAGAGAGAGTCCTTTCACAGTTAATATTGGGGTTTTTTTGCTAATACTAATGATCTGTAGCACTGCTTGTATTTTCTAAGAGACAAGCACTGTACAGTAACAAGTCCAAGAAGTGATACAACAGAAATATTTTCAACTCCAGCATATACAATGCAAAGCTGCTATTTAGACAAAATGCCGGACTAATGGCTACACCCCAAACTGTACAGAAGATCTAGATTCAGAAGCACACACGGGCTCATAACTCCCATGTTGAATACAGAGATGGAGTATGTCTTAGTGTGAAACTTACACTTGGTACAGAACACAATGGCTTGTTAATAAGCAAAGCAGATAACTGATTACCTTGCCATTAAACTCTGCTGAGATCACGGACTTCCAATTCTCTCGTAGTGTCATGAAAACAACAACATGGATCTTAAATCCAACCAACACAGTTACATAAACGGTTTCTCAGCAACTCTCTTCACATTTTCTACTCAAGAGAGTTTTTGTAACTTTCCAGTAGAGAAAGCATAGCTTGGCTAGGCAGCAAGGAGGTTTTGTAGCCACTCTAAAACAGAGCAACACCCTAAGAGGAATCACGAACTACACCGCTAATCACATGGCAGCAGAAATACAACACGTTCCTTGAACCTTCCCCAGCACACCTTCACATTCATGTCACCTTTCCTCTTGGGAAGAGAGGAACCCAACACAGGTCAGTCACTTCCCTAACTGAAAAACAAAAGCAAGTTCTGGTACATTCCTTGTCCATTTATACCATAATAAAAAGATTTGAAAATATTACTTTTGTGATGAAAATGGCAAATGGCATTAGAGTTGTGCAGCATTTTTATTATCATTTGGTCTTATGTTCTCCCTTTGCCTTGTATCAGAAACGGGGGCATGGCGTATCTTTAAAATTAGTAACATAAGATTTAAAAAGCAAGCAAGCAAGAAAGCAAGCAAGCAAGCAAGCAAGAAAGCAAGCAAGAAAAAGCTTAGTTACAAACATGCAAAAAATTTAACTAAGGAGCCCCTCCATTATCAAGAAAACATCCACTGAGCATTGATTTCTAAAAAAATATCTCAACATATTATAAACCCAAGACACTTCTAGTTACAAAACATATACTACTCAAAGCAAGCTTTGTTTCCAAAATAAGAGCACTATAAATTTCTATTAGTTGGGCATTTTGCACAGTCACTGTCCTTACGTGTCCACAACCTTAAGAAATCTAAATACTTGCTTGATTTTACAGTGTTGAATATCCTGCATGGAAAAAATACGGTACATCACTCCTGATAAGGCACCATACTTTCTAAGAATCACGAATTCACATCATTCCTACAACTATTTTTAAATTACTCCCTTTGTTCCTCTCTCTTGCACAAATTGCCAGCAAAAGAATTAATAAGCCCGAGAAGTGGAGGATAACTTGGATCTCTTCAGATGATTGGGGGCATTGTTCAGTGTCCGAAGGGGTCAGGCGATTCTGTTAACTCACTTCAACAAACAGATCTCAATTTTGAAAGACTATGCCACTGCAGCCTTTCCAAATTAGTCATCTAGATCCTATTAATAAATTGCCATGGAGTTCTGGAACCCTGTTCACGCAGAGCTATCCATTTCCTATGCAGTACCAACATACAGGAAATTCAACAGCAAGTTTCCTAATGGCATGGAAAAATTCCATCACAAAAAACCTCCAATAGTTGAACTATAAACAGTAAATTCAAGACTACTATAGTAACAAGGGATAACAAATTTTCATGCTTTACCATAATGAAATGAAACTATAACCGTGTTTTCCAGAACTGAAGCAATAAGTTATTTGAACAAGGTTCCAGACAATTGAGTCCTTAACATAAGAAAACACAGCCTGTCTTCTAGTAATGCAATTCAGCCTCATCCCAGACACTATCAGTCACCCGAGTCCAGAAACAGCCTTTTTCTGAATCAGGTTGTTCAAGATAAATACTCTAAACGACTAATAGCTCAACCTCACCTTCCTCCTCTTACAGTCATATTACCTGTGCATCAGACATCGGCTGAAGATCCAGGGCTCAGTGCATCTAATGCGCAACTGAGCCAAGGTGCATCTTCCCGGCCACATTTATCAACATTCAATCACACGCAGAATATTATGGCTGTCGTGGTGCCAGCAAGCAGTTAAAAAAGGGCAATGACAAAAGAAAACAGATTAATTATGTGGCAGAAAGGGAGGACTCTCGGAGTATGCAGGGAAATACCTGTACGTCTGTCAGCTTGCAGTATTCTGCAAGAGAAATCTCAGTGCGAAGGGCAGAGCCTCGCAGCAACACTGCTGGGCGCAGACTGTCCTTCCGCCCGTTCAGGCAAGTGCAGATTTTGCACAGCCACAGTGGTCAGAAGCCTGCCAAGGTGTCTTCGTTGTGTGAACTGAAGCGACTGCTCAGTTTGCTACACCGAGAGCTAACCAAGCAGCCCTCAGCTGAAAAGCACGAAGAATCAAGCACTAGAGACAGAACAAGCCATTTTGCCTCGTGAGGACCTAATAAACACCTTCACATTGAAAATCTTATTGTAAAGTACTGTAAAACAAATACGTGATCATTTTGGCAGCTTTGCTTGGACAGGAAACAACACACTGAGCAAAAAGAATAATCAACTATTTAAGACAATAAATCTTAACAAATGTGTAATCTAACTTCTTATGGGATACCGAGAGGCAGGTAACAGGTTAAACAAAAAAAATTCAGACCAAAGTAAGTATCTCCATCTGAAGCAACACTGAGAACACCACACAGAAAAAGCACAGCAGGTTTCCAAACAAGCACACAAAGGAATACCACTACTCAATGCTGTATTTGATCTCATCCAGAAGCCAAAACCAGAAGATGAAGTTGATCCTCTTCTATGTACACAGTTTCACTCAAGACACATACGTTGTACTGGAGAGTCCTTGAGTGGCCTAACTCGCTCTCAATGTATTACCTAAAAATATTCTGTGCATATTCCTGCTTAACTTCTTCATCTTGTGGCCAGCTCCATCCTTTATTACCAGGCTCTCACTCTAGCCCTGCTCCTCATCTTGCATGGGCATCCCAAGGTTCTCATCAAAGCTTCACTCCAAGAGAGCAAACTGCCCCAGACCACCATAAAGTCTGTGCCCAGTTCTGGATTTTGTAGCTGTCAACACATCTAGATCCAGCAGTACAGATATTCTTCCACTAACCTTGTTCTAAGTATCTGGAATCGAGACCTAACAGAAGAGGTGTTCATTCACATTCATAAGGTTTCTTTCTGTAAGTGGTAAAGCTGATCACACAGATCAGAACTCTAGTAGCAGAACATGCTGCAAATCCCACCTTTTTGGTAAGTCACTGCCTCCTCCTAAAGGAAATGCAACAACTGAGGCTCATCAGTGGTTCAGAGACCAAGAAAGTGCAAGAATACTTGTACTAGAACCATATAACTGGTTTATCTGTGAGATACAGGTGTTTTGGCAATGAGTGCTACAGAAAAGCTTAACATGTACATATGCATGCACTACTGGGAAGAACTAATTAAATTAAATCCCAGAACAGGTCCCAGGAAGATACCCTAGCAGACACCCCAGGGTCTCTATCTTTTCTAACAACTAGGGATCATCACTTTGTAGTTTATGTAGATTAAAAAATGCAGCTGACCAAACTGATGGAAGAACACTCACCTAAGACTCCATGTACAAAGACACTATGAAGTCATCTCAGGTATGGAGGACATTGATCTGAATTCTGCATTGCTTCCTAGACAAAATGCATCTTTCCATCGCAGTACAAAAAGTATTTTTTCTTATTTTGAGGTTTAATTTTCACAGCAATTCCCATACTTAAGTTACAAATATGCAGAATACCTTGGATCTCTCTAGTATTTTTTTAAAAGATATCAAAATATAGCAGGCTTTCTAATCAGAAAAAAAGGTTGTTTATTGTATCACTAAAGTCAGAAAAGAGGATGTTATCTCATCTATATTGACTCTCCTATTGACTGAAAAAACAAAACAAAACAAAACCACATCTTGTACCTCTGACACTTGATTATGTGCTTGGAAATCCAAACTCTTTTTAGCAATGTATTCAGATGTCAGACCAAAAAGTAAAACTAACGACTAATAGTTTTACCAAAGTGTTTAACAATCAGGCCTTACATCAACAAGCCAAAACCAAAGTCAAATCGATCAATATGATGTTGTTCTACAGAAAGAGCAGCTCCGAGCGCTATCGATGAATTGACTTACCCACACAGTACAGGATTATGATACATACTTTATCATGACATGCCTGGGAAAAATTTTGTAAAAATTCCATAAAAGAATGAGTTAACACCATCAGCACCAAACTATGACTCTTCAGTGACAATGTTCAAAGTACATTGCTGTATGAGTCAAAGCCATAGAGCAGCCAGGCTGTCTAGCCAGACTTAAGTAGCTTTCATCATGCCGGGTCTGTAGCAAGACAGAAAGATAAACACACCCCATGCATGAGAGCTGACATCCTGTGACAGACCGGACAGGGCCTGATCTCTGCCTTACGGCCTGCACGCAACAAAAGCACGATACATTAACGCACTTGAATGTCAGGCTTAAGGCTGACACTTGAGTGTCAGCAGTTTCGGTTCCAGGTGGAAAAAAGAGGCAGCAGAAGAACAGACGGAGCCTGTTTTCAACAAATCCTAGCCCAAATATCTAAAAGCATTTGTTTGTGACAACAACCAAAGGTAGGAACATTCTTTAGAGAGGGTGCTTTGGGAATCTTATGAAACTCTTCCAGTAAAGCACCCTTCAGAGAAGAATTTCTGGTTCACGGCAGACTTTTTTTATCTTTTGATTTAGCTTTAAGGTAGCTCTTTTTTATGTTCCGTCTGCAAAAACATTAAAAAAATAAAGGGAAAGATAACTAGCTGGAAAACTAACATTGGGGTTCTTGTAAGGCACTTAAGTATGATAAAGAGGTTCTTTCTGTTCTGTACCATCTGTAGCTGCTTACAGCTGCATCTGCTTTAGAAGTAGTCATGTTAGCAGAATTTTTTTTTAAAAAAAAAAAGTGCAGCTCCACTATTTAGCTTTAAAGTTTCCTTTTTTGAGAGAAAAAAAAAAAAACAACTCTTTAAACTATTTTCAACATAAAGCTTAATTAGATTCTACTCTTCATCTTCAAAACCCTGCAGAGATCATAATATTCCCCATGAGAGCTTTTAGCCCTTTTGATAACTTCTCAGAGCAGCTATTCCACTGAAGGTACAGGATCAGCCACCTCAAGAAAAGAATTCACAGAGCAGATAATCTTTCCTCCAGCAAACAGACAATCAATCTGAACTTCTAAAAAGGACCAGAATGACCTTGTGCCATCAAACCTAGAAAGCAAGACACAAACATACCTCACCAGTCTGCAACACAGGCTACAGAAATGCATGTAAGCCAGCTCTGTTTGCCTCCTGCTATTTCACCAACCTCACCTTTAGCTAACAGTCACCCAGAAAATGGACTTCCCATTGACTAAATAAGTCCAAGTTATGTTACACCTATTTTATCTTGCCAAATGGGTCTGACACAGATGACAGTGAGATAAATCACAACTGTAGCCTTGAAAGTGCTAAATTTGGTCTCATACGTCCAACATACCCAGACCAACAGCTGGTTGATCCTAATTGCAATTTTTACTCAGAATTCATTGCTGAATTTCTACCCACTATAAAAGTTTCCAAATAAATGTAAGTGAAGTTTTAAATTGGAGCTAGCTATCCAACAGAAGGGATGGCAGATTGCCAAGTGCCACAGACACCAGAACTAACACTGCTGCAGAGAGCCATAACTCAGCTGCTGTGTTCACCTCTGTCCTGCTAATCGCACTACCGCAGAGCTCAAACATTCTACTTCTTGCCCAAGCTACGCTATCTCAAGTGGAGTAAACTGGACTTAGTAATCCAAGTAACACTGAAATTAAAGTAAATCATGAGGATATACACTTGCTACCAGCTTAACCTGAGTGGAGAAACCCCCAGCAAAGCCATCTGTGCATCACTGCCGTGGAGACAAGTGCACCAAATCTACATGCTGAGACCGCTTGATTTTTTGTACCACCTGAAACTAGGCTGCACCACGAATCCAGCCGTACAGTCCTTTTCCTATTCCAGCATCAAGTTGCTATTTGTTGTACTACTGGCATAAGAAAATGGTCTAGGCATCTTTGCTTAGTTCCCAAACTTCTGTGATTCAGTGGAACACTACCAATTCCTAACATTTCTATTGACCTCTGTAAACTTCTGACAGACTTTTAAAGTTATTTAAAATTATGTATCATTGCAAATTTACTAGAAGTTACCTTCTGGATAGTTATCAGATGAACAAAAGGACTTTTTAAAGATACCTCTGTCCAAAACCAGCAGAGTCCATAGGAATGAAGAAGTAAATTTGGGCTTTTGAGACAGAAAGCAGCAAGCAGAAAAGCACTGACCAGGTACAACTGCTCAATAACACCAGAGGACCAGAGGGTGCTCAGCTTTAAAAGCCAGTACTTCACACTGCATAGCACATTTTTCTTCTTTTAGCAGCTGGACTGAAGAATAATCTAGATTCAAGCCTAGTCCTGCAGGTAAGCTTGCCAACTCATGCCTAACGTTAAAGATTGTGTGTGTGAACAGAGGGTGGAACCCCCCGGGTCTCGTCCTCCTTCCCCCAAACTAGCTCTGTTGTGGAGACACCTGCAGAAATGCAGCTAAGGCATAAAAATGGGGAAGAACCATCTCACAGTCTTCAGCTACATACCCATGCTACATGGGAAAATACTTCTGTGGGTCAAAAGCCTATGAACTAGCTACAGGAAGTAAAGGAAGAACATCCAAACCTGACAGACACAGAAGAAAATACTGTTTTCAGAAGGAAAGAGAGAAGAAATGGGAGTCAAACACCTTCATTTTCCTTTCAGATTCCACTGGTTAGGGAAAATGCTACCATATATAAACTGGAAGATATGATTGTATCTCTCCAAAGTCTACATGGGCAATTTCAGTAATAAGTGAGGCATCTTAAGCAAAGATTGTGCAATAGAGAATAATTTTCTTAGTGCGTTCTCCTCTACTTCCGGACACGTTTAAAGAACGTCTGTTCTGACATCCTGAAAAAAAAGTCACTCCATCCTCAAACCCTGTCCCCACAAGCAAAGTATAAGGATAGTCTCATTCAATATATTGATTATTCTGAATCCTTGTTGTTGTAGGATATTAAAAATGTTCTGGTTTAATTGATGAGTTACCAGTTGCACAGTATCTTTCCAAAACGTCAGCAGAACATTCTGACTTTCTGACACCCCTGTCCATACCATGCCACTTAATGACATACAGGTATGGAGGCTACCCAAGCGAATTTGGGACCTGAGGCTTAGACCTGGCCCTAAAAAGAAATACGCAACAGAACCTACTAATGAAGATGACAGCACAACAGCTACACAATTAACCAGCTCCAGGGTAATGTCATCATGGTGGTTCCAGTGGACAGACAGACACAGCATAACCTGAGAGCTGAGTTTCTGCAGGGATGGCATATGAGTGGAGAACCCTGGTCTGGCAGATCAGAGTACTTCAAGCACAGACACCACTTGTAAAAGACGTAGGAGAAAAGATCATCAACGTTAGCATCCTTAGAAGAATTAAAGGGGGAGAAAGGGGATCAGGAAGTGTTGCAATGACACATATGCTCCATTAATCTTATTAAATCACCACCTTTCAAAGTCAGTTTGATTGCCTGGATCCAGTTCAGCTAGCACACTAGCTTGTGTTTCACTCCACTCAGCCCACAGAAGTGGCTGAATCGTTTCCAATTTTAACCTTAAATCAGTTACACTAAAGCAACGCAGCACCAAAAAGAAAATGTGCACAATGATTTTTTTTCTACCAATTCCAGCCCTGGTTCTTCCTGGAAACTTTACTCAAATGTCACCAGAAATAAATTAAGACCATTTGACGAAATGGCTTGTATCAATTATTTGCTTTTAGAGTATATCATAATGCTTAGAGTCATCATAAAATGTCAAAGGGCAATAAAGGTGGTGGCACATATGGCAAAGATGTTTATACATCACATTACTGAAATAATGAAATAAAATAGCTGAAATACTAAAAAATTATCAGAATCTGCTCTTCTTCCAAATTTTAGGAAAACAAAATCTCTGCATTTTAAAAAGCACAACACGTATTTCTTGTAGGAAGGTTTCATAAGTACATTTTTTTTTTTTTGGTGTTCTGTTTTAGTGACAAATGATTATTAACAGAGATTTCAGCAACTGAAACTAGTATTTAAAACTGTGGTATTCACCAAAACACAACTAATCTCAGAAGAACTTAATACCCTCAACTAATTTGGTCTGTCTGGTGGTCCCCACACAATTCCTCAAATTCCAACAGCATCAGGTTGCTTAACTCATACCAAAATCCCGAAGTGCGCAAAATAAGCAATGACTTCACTGGATCGCACCCTTCAATAGAAGAAAGAGATGCTCTCAGGTTCATCAAACCTGAGACAAACCACAAGAAAAGGCAGCGATAATGGGAGATCCACACACCTAACAGCTCACTTCCTAGGACACAGGAAATCATATTCAGGTCTTCTTCTGTTTGTGGGAATCCAAACTTTCATCTCTAGAAAAAGTCTGAACTACAGCCCCTTCAACCTTCCAAAGTACCTTTTTATCCAGGCACAAAGTAGCACCCAGGTCCTCACCAACCCCAAATTAGTGTTTTGATCATTAAGGCAGAAAGGCATGCCTGCTTCCTGGCCCAGCAAATATTTACAGTATTCTATATGAAGTGAAACATGTAAATGGACACACAAAGCTCAGCCTCTGAATAACACATAGTTTGGTGATGAGAGCACTCCCCTGGAAGTGAGAGATGCAAGGTCAGAAACCCTGGGGGATGGAACTGATCTCCTATATCCCGGCCAAGTTCTCTAATCACAGGGTAAAAGCAAAGAACCATTAACTTCTGCTGCCACAATATCCTGAAAAGGCTAAAGGCAGAACTGACAGAAATCTTAATTAAAATAGGTACTGCACACCAGCACCAAGAAAATAGTGACTTACGTTCTTGACTTTAAAATTTTTCTTAAAGAATTATCAATATATTAGTAAATACAGCTTTTGCATTGAAGTGGGAATTTTTTTTCCCCTTTGTTAATCAGAGCCATTCTATACATGTACTTTCAAGTAACTGTAAACTTCAACTAATCCCATGCTCTTTGCCTTATTTGTCTTTCAGTCCAGTGCCGCAGACAGTCCCTCCCTGCACGACATGCAGTCCGAGATAGCAAAAGCTAGAGGGAGGATAACAAACAAGTGAAGTGAGACCGGTACTGAAAGACAAACCTATTAACTATAAACCTGATAGTCTTAAATTTACTGAGGTTTAAGTCACTTTTCTAACGCCAGATACTCATGCACATTCACACAATGACATCCTTGTCCTCAGGAGGCTTCTAACAATTGTTAAAATTTTATGTGGCCAGTAATTTCAGTTCCTGAAAAATGTAAGACTAAAGGCCAAACTCCATGTTTGTATGTTTCACAACAGATTTTAGACAGTATACACAATAGAATTTCACCTATTTTGCTTTGCAATCTGCCGCCTAAAAAGTGCAATACTTCAAAAATTCAGGTGAATTACTTGTTTTGTTTCTGTTGTAAACTGCCTCCCATCCTCAAAACACTTTAATTAGTCAGTTAAGGTCTCTCAACCTAAACTGAGCAAAGCAAGTAAAAAATCTTGAATGCAAAAAATGATTTTACTAGTACTTGACAAGTTCTGTCAACAAGCTGCAGCTCCTCTTACTCCCTGCCCTCCCACACACACATCTAATCCAGCCAACCAAGACTTAAAAGCACTACCTCAGTATTCTGGAAGAGACTGTATTTTAATTCATGGCAGTAGTATGTTAAATGCTAAATTCTCAGACTTGTGAATCTAGAAAGACTTTTAACACCATCCGATTTGAATCCTCCCAGGAGCAAAGCCAGCATTGTACGTTTACACTCATTCCAAAACCCTGTAGCTTTATTGATTACTCTGACACATCATTAGACTTAATTTCCACGCCCTTTGCATCATATAGATAAGTTTCTAAATATATCACCATTTCACTCATCAAACGTTTGAGGGCTAATACAAGAATCATTCCACTGATTAAAACATTTAAGAGGGAGTTTTTGAGATTAGTGACTCAATATAGCTGCTTCTTTTTTGTTCTTAGTTTACCCTCCCAGTCTGTCTCCTAATCATCACCCTGACAGGACATGCACGCATTGCAATCATATTACTCTTACGCAACACTCTGGGAAAGGAAAAATTTAAAATATATTTGGTTTTGGTGTAGAAATCTCCTTCTTCTCTCTTCACATATGAAGGAAGCTGTGAAAATCTTTAGTGCATTCCAAGGGCAAAAAAAAGAACAAAGCAATCTCTATTGCCAGACTGGGCAACAGTAAAAAGGGAGGGGGTGTTACATCAGGCCTTGAAAAACAGTGAACACCTACTAACTGAAGATAAACAAGATACACATGCTGCTGTGCCCTCCAAATAGGATCCAGTGCAAAAATCTCACCACAAAGTGCTAGAAATTAAGGAAAGACCAAGTATTTCACAAAGGTCCTGCTGCTTCCATCCTCATCTGTGGTAATACTGCCAACAGCTCGGTGCCTGAAGATAAAATCCTTGGCATTTACTAACGTCTTACTCACACACGTAGACATTGGCAATAGGCAAACAGCTCTTCCCATATTTATTCCCTCCTCTGCTGTCGGAGGAACTTTTGTCACTACCCAGTCCCATTTCCTTGCTGGAATACAGACAGGAAGCTAAGGGAAGACAGGTATTCCACCACCTCTTTCCTCTCTCAAGCCATTCCACTTGGAGGAAAATAATTTCAGCTCTCATTTAATCTCGAAAATCACGAGCAACCTTGCAATGCAGCAGTCACGTTCCTCTGTGGCTTGTGGATTTGAGTAAAAGCAGTACCATACGCAACGCTCACAACTTCCTTTATGATTGCAGGTACTTGGCAAAGAAAGTTTCTCCACTCACTACTGACAAGTATTTTATTCAAACACCCTGTTTTTTAAAAAAGTGCATATCCTTTGAAAGAGCATTTCCATCTAGCACTTACCCACATTTCACATTAAAATTAGTTTTTCCAGGATGACAGTACTCAGTTTCACCAACAAAATTCTCAGCAGATCCTCCTTTCAGGGATAACACACCTGCATCTGAAATACTGGGCCAGCAAGACTATTTAAAACATTAAAAAAGAGCTAAATAAAAGTACAGATGGTTATAGATGTGGGCATTACTGAAGAAAAAAAGAAGAGGTTGTTGCAAGAAATAACTCACAAGAAAAGTGACAAAAGACAACTTATGTATTTAAAATTAACAAAGGGATGGGGGAAAAGCATAAGTACCTCCTTCTTATAGCTTATTAAAAGGAAGTAATTGTAATCAACTTAATTTCATAACTAAAATTAAAATATAAACCCACCTTAAAATCTCCGGTTTATATTTACAAAACAATAAAGACAGCAAAATGAGAATTAGTTCGCCTCTCTTCAAAACAACATCATTAACAGATACGTCAATCACTGAAAAAAGCCTGCTTTTGCTAAGTGTTTGACAATGCTCATGTCCAGTAATCAGAGCTCGCAAGCGCGTTTTTTTCAAGGGCTTTCTAACACTTCTGAGACAACTTAAAAAAAAATGAAACAAAAAATAAACCTTTATCATATCCCATGAAGCTACAGTAATTCTACAATGCATCTTGATAGCTATGCACTAAAAGAGGCGTAATCAAGCCTTACACTCCCAGACAAAAAGGAAGCACTACTGGGGCCAGGAACCAATTTACATCTATACAAAGAGAGGTACGGGAAAGGATTTTTCTTAATGTCAGATTATGTGTTTTCAGATGTGAAACAAGGCTTCTGCACAGCAGCTTAGGCACTACACGGAGGAACAGGGAAAGCACTCGTTCTGAGAAAGCAGCCTTTGCAACACAGAAAAAGGACCGGGGCCGGCAAGCACACAGACTGATTTGCCAACTTCCAAACTGTGCAACTGCACTAATTACTGGGCACAATTCTGTACAACTCTTCCGTACAGAAGTACCAGCTTCCTCAGCTGACAACATGTGTGTTTCTCCTAAAAGCACTAACGCACTCGCCAATTTTATGCTGAGCTGCATAACCATAATTAAACATAAGCAAATGCAAGATTGTTGCTAGAATGTTGCTGGTGGAAGTAACCAAACATGCAGCCACAGAGAAGAGGGCAGAAGTTCTAGAACACAGCTCCTCACTCTTGAAACTGGATTTTTGCTCTTTCCATAGCTCCCAGACAATGCTGGTCATGGGTCAAAAGGTGAAGTGATAGAAACCTCAAAAACACGAGGATGTATTAGTGAATACAGACACAAAATCACAGTGTTTTGAGACAGAAGCCTCATATCCTTGTTCTGTTACAACCTCAATACTGTAAGAAAGAACTACCGTTCCTGTGATCCACCTAGCAAGCAGTGAAGGACAACTTAAATCCCAAGTTCGTTCCCCTAAAACACATAACCTAAAGAAGAGTTAATCCTCCTCTCAGCCTCTGTTACAAACCTTCCCATTAGAATACTACTATGGCGAAGACACTCGTTCAAAAAAGCAGGGGAGCTAAAGCTCCAAATAATGTACCAATGTACAATTGACATTTTGTTTCATTTAGGTATTTAAAGAAAGCTGACAAATCCCAGAGTAGTTTATGAATTTATAATTTCATTCTGCAATTAAAACACACTATGACTGCCAAAATCTGAACTAACGTTGATTTACTGTAACAACACGCAGTTAATCCTTTAAATCAAAGATGTCGTCTTTTTGCTGTTGTTTTAAAGCAGAGCAGACCACTGCCTGAACTGAGCTCATGCACACAAAATAAGAACATCTAAAAAGCAAAAGACCAATACGTATATTGGTTCGTGACAGAGAAGTGGCAGAAGATGCGGGGAGGGGCTGCCAAAGTCTCAACATGTGGCAGGACAGAAATCTTCATTGAGTTCCAAGTTTTGAAAAAGTAATGGGAAAGATTTCCAGAACCATTCAGAAGCGGAATATTCCTTGCATATTCAATCTCTTCTCCACATTCAGCATACACCAAGGTCAAAAGCTGAGACTTAACTCCGTCTTTACCAAGAATATCATAACTTCTTTCAAAAAACATAAGAGACAACTCTGGATGGTATCACTGGAATGAATTTAAAATGCAGTAAGAGTATCACAATTAAATTGCTGCAGTGGTCAGGTCAATAGAGCGGATGAACACGTAAATTATTTGAGATATTTTGGTTGGGATCTGTGACAATGCAAAAAACCCCAGAATTATATGAAGAAACCGAATCCTGTCTGTTTGATCCACTGCCAGCTAGGCCCGAAACAGTGTCAGGACACAGAAAAAAATGCCCTCTCATTTGTTACACTTCATGTCTTCCCACAGGAACTGGTCTCTTCCTCCTCATTCTATTTCCTGTATACAGTGCAAGCCTATTGTCACCAGGTGAAAACACACACACATGCCACCGACTTACCAGCCAGCCCACACTGACATAAACCTCCCTTTAGGCAGAGAGGTTACCTGCAGCCTCACAAAGCGGGAGCAGGTACTGTCCCTATCCCAGGCCCAGAGGACGGCAGCTCCAGCCATGAAAGACGCAGCTCACCTAAGGAGACCTCCGGGACAGCGAGATCTGACAACCACGCTAATGCTCTCCCACTCCCCGGCTGTCAGCGGGGGGGGAATCCTCACAGCCCAACCACCCCATCCCCTCGCTCGCACGACGTCCCTCCTCCCTTCCCCCTAATCCCTCCTACTCAGCCGCGCTTAAACCTCAGGCCACAGCCCCTCCGCCGGCAGCTCCCTTTATGCCCCAGCCCCCACCGCAGCCCGCAACCGGCAGTCCCGCCGCGAGAGGCGAGGCACGGCGCCGGCTCCCCGCACACCCCCCGCACCTGCGCCGCCCTCCCCGCTCGGGACCCCATCCCCGCGGCGGGGTCCCGCTCGTCCCCCGAGCTGGCCGGAAGGAGGCCGGGTCGGAACACCCCCTGCGGCCGGCCCGGCCCGGCCCCGGCCGGGGCCGCTCCCCTCCCCACCCCCGCGGCCCGCAGCGCCGGCGCCCGGCCTCAGCCCCGCGGCTCACCAGGAGTAGGTCTGCTCCGCCATGGCTGCGGCTGGGCGGCCGGCCGGCTGGGCTGTGCGGGGCGGCCAGGCCCCGGGCTCCTCCTCCGCCTCCTCCTCCGCCTCCTCCTCCGCCTCGCAGGCTCCGGGGCTCAGTGGCGGCCCCGCTGCGGCTCCCGGCCCAACATGGCGGCGGCTGTGAGGAGGGAGGGGAGCGAAGGGGGGGTCCCCGCCCGGGCGGGGAGGGAATGGCGGAGAGGGCGATGGTGGTAGCGGGGAGGGCGGAGGCTCAGCAGCCGCGACGCGGGGCCGCGCTGGGGCGCCGGCGGCGGCTGGGCCTCATGGCCGGCGAGGCGGCGGCGGCGGCGGCGAGGGGCGGGGCGGGGGCGGGGAGGCGGCGGGCACCGGGCGGCCAGGCCAGGCCGCGCCGCGTCCCCGCGCTCGCGCACGGCGGGGGCGGGGCCGGGCCGGGGGCGGGGCCGGGCGGCGCACGGGATCACGTGCCCACAACACCCTCACGTGCCGCCGTCGCGCGCAGGCGCCGTGGAGGGAGGGAGGGAGGAGGCGGCGGCGGCGGCTGTGGCCGTGGGGTGCTGGTTGTCGGGCCCGGCCGCGAGTCGCGCCGCTGCTCAGCCCCAGCCCCGCGGGTGGGCCGGTTCGTTGCGGTCTCCCCGCGCCCGCAGCCCGGCCGCTCCCCGCGGTGCGGTGCGGTGCGCCTGGAGGTGGGAGCGGGCGAAAGAGCCGGAGCCTTCCCCGCCAGAAGAACCGAGCGCGAGCTGCGGGTGGGTTTTGAGGCTGGGGGGGGCCTTCTCCGAGCCGCGGGCGGCGGAGCGTGGCTCCCGAACCGGCGTGTCCTTCCCCGCACCGAGCGGCCGGAGGAGCAGCGCCCCGCAATCCACCCGCGCCGAGGCAGCGCCGAGCTCCTCGGGGCCGCCGCTGCGAGCGGAGGCGCGGGCCGGGCACGGCGGCGGCTTCGCCCGCTGCTGCGGGCGGGGAAGGCGAGTGGGGGCTCCCCCGGGCTGCAGGGGGCCGGGGGAGGGCGGGCCGGGCTTGCGCGGCGGCGGCCTGAGGGACCGGGAGAGCCGCTCCGGTTTGGGCGCCGCGGTGCCGCTGCCAAGCCCGGGAAACCGGCTGCTCCCCGCGCCGTTGTGGCACGTCGGCTTCTGCCGCCGGGCAGGAGGACGTGACCGGCCAAGAACGACGTGGAATTGCAGCGGCGGTGGGGTTTCCTTCTGGGGGAGGGTTGGGTGGGAAATGCTGAGCTCGGGTAAGAGAAGTCACAAGTTCGAGTGTTTAAATTCACAGCCTGTTTCTAGAGGTTGCTCCGTCTGTGAGTTCGTTACCTTTCAAACAAAGTAGGTAAAATAAATAGGATCAAATACTCAAAATATTTTTTTAAGGCAGTTTAATGTTCAAGATACTTTGACCAAATAAATAGGCTTTGTGTTCTCCCCAGCCCTGTATCACAGCTCTGCAAATCCCAGGCAGAGGAACTGGAGCCGTTGATACCAGTCTTGTTTCTCCTCACTGGTTTCTCTAGTGCTGCTGCCAAATCTTCAGTCTTTGGTTATGTTTCTGCCAAATGCAGAACTACTGCCTTGCCATAGTTTTGTGCACTTGAGTAATCCTTGCCTCCTGTTACTTCACTTGCAGCAATTTCTGTGAGTGGGGCTTTGTGGAGTTGAGAGCAATTGTTCCCGTCCAGCTGTGCAGACTCATTCATTGTTCCTTGTAGTGTGGGAGGGAAAAGAGCCAGTTTTAACTTACAGTTGGAGGTGATGTAACCACATTAAATATAAACAGAACAATGGCCGGGTCTGGTAAAAATAGGTGTTTGTTTAAAAAAGAAAAAAGTCTGAAGAAATTATATGCCTTGATATAATTTAGTTAAAATCTTTACAAAATTAATGGGACACTGGGACATTCTCATTGCATCTACAGAAATACCAGATGCCTCTAAAATAGCATTTAGAGCCCACTCTATTAGTGGATTGAATAAATTATTTCCATTTTGTTCATATTGTTTATTCTTTTAAATGGAAAAAAACTTAGGCTGATGTGTAGTCATGACACAGGATTAAAAGTAGGGAACAGCTCATTTCTTCTGTTACCAGTTGCCTGTGTAATCTTGGGCAGCTCACTTCATCTCTGCTAGCTCGCTTCCTTCATCAATAAAAAGGAAACTCCAATGTGTTCCAGGCACCTGAAGTTTTGGGGCACTGCACAAGGAAGATGCTGCATATGCAACGCAGACTGACTTGGTCTCGGCGGAGGGAGCGCCTGGGATTCTTGTGCTTCACTTAAACAGTGCTTTTAGTAAGATGGGCTGGACTTTGAAGGCTTCTCCCCCCTGCATGCTTCTGTCCATATGCATTGAAAACAAGGGATTTGGGTGGTTGTCACACCTCAGCATCCAAACCCTTTGTGCTTTTCACAGCCCTTTGGCCTTGTGGACAGGAATGACTTTAGAGCTCCTGACGTAATTGGCATTCACCTACCTACTAAAATCTGCTTGAGAACTGGATTTATCAGCTATGAGGTGGAAATACTCAAAGTACTGTGACCTGCTGGGTCAGTCATGGCAGCTAGGTGTACTGGAAGGATGAGATGGTGAGTAATGCTAACGTTTCCTCTCATCTAGCTCAGGCTGGGCTGCCTTGAAAAACTTACCCTCCCATTTGACCATATAGCTCTTTGCCCTCCCAGCTTACACCCCACACACAGTACTTGTGCCCAGTAGGTATAGAAAGCTTTGGTGGATCCGATGCAAGGAGAGAGTGAGTCATGTTCAAAATACTGAGCTGTGGGGTACACCGCCTAGTCGAGCTGTTTGGGTGGAAATTCTGGTGTTTTCATATACACACAGACCGTGTTAAAAAAATGCTCAGCTTCTGGGTGGGACACGCACAGTGGAGAAGTTCCCTGCCTTTATTCTCCCCCAGCACAGCAGAAAAATCTACAATAACAGTCAGAAAACAGACAAATAATTTGGAGTCCTCGCTCTGCTGTAGTGCAACCCCAGTGTCTCTGGGGTGCCTGTTTATGCCACCCTTTTCACTGATTATCTACGACAGAGTAAATGCAAGACGGAAAAAGAACCTCTCCCTCCTTTTGAATTCATGCAGGGAAAGATAAAACAGTGCTTCAGCCTTGTCTTGGTACTAAAGAGCCTTTCTTAATTTTTTTTTCCCCTGCGAGTAGGATGTCAAACTGATACTGGTATCTATAAAACAATATCCCTGCTTTGTGGCCTTATTGAAATGGCTTCCAATTTCTCAGTCTTGCAAAATTTCCAGCACATTAATTTGGCACAAATGATTTATAGTTGATGAGCAATTAAAGTATAATTTTTTTCAGCATCTCAGGCTTTGTGACTAGACTACTAAATGATTTTGCAAGCTCGCTCTATCATTACAGAAGAGCGGTGGGATGAATTCACAGGAGAAATTTATTCCTCCTTGCAGACCCAGCATCTGCTTTTACTGCAAATTGGGGATCTGCTTGCATTCCCCAGGTAATTTTCTCAGCATATCTTTTGTACAGTCTTTCTTTGGACCTACAAGGGTGCTTTACTCTGAATTTCAGTGACAGTTTACTCTGACATTACAAAGTCCTTCCAAAATACCTGTTCTGTCTGGAATCGTTGATGTAGACTGATGCATTACTTATGCCTGTCAAGGTATTTCAAAACCATCCGCAAACAAAAATAAGGCGGGGTGTGGGTTTTTTTCTTTTTCTGTTTGGAAGGGTAGCTCCCAGAGGCAAGTGTGCTGGAGAAAAATCAGATGAAAGTACTGGCTGCAAAGAGTCCTCACCTCCAAATTGCTTAAATGTCAGTAGATGACATTTAGGTAACCATGTCTTGATTCTGCTATAATGAAGGTGAAAAGAGAACCAGAGTAGCTTCATGTAGACGCTTCACCTTTCAGGAAAGGACATGACAGGTAGAGTTGTCAACCTGCTTGGTTTTGGGAGGAACAAATAGCATGGAAATGAGCAGAAAGGGAAGGCAAAAAATAAATCAAGAGATCCAGGTTTGACAGTATAGCTTAGAGCTACACTAGGCTATTCTGCTTGTAAGATCCTTGTGGGATTCCCCTTGATAAAAACAAATTAAAATGTACACTGACCGGTATGCGTGCCATGATTCTCTTCACTACCACCTAGTGGGAAACTCCTTCATGAACTGAACTCCAGAGCTCCTGCTCTCCAATTTCACCCTCACCCTGACGGTAGAAACAGTGAGTAAACAAAGGGAGAACAGATGGATGGCTGGGAAGAAGGACACAGTCCTGTTTCCCCCTGCAGGAAGAGGAATGTAGAGAAAAAGCCTATAATTTAAACCCGTTATGCCCTATGGCATTATCACACCATGCCTTCTATGGCTGCTTCCAGGCCAGTTCTCAATGGCTGTTACACCTTAGCCTCAGTTTAACTGAGACTCCCAAAGCTTAACAAATGTTGTCTTTGGACACAAAACCATTTGTTCTTCTGAATGCAACCGAATCCTGCAAACAGCTGTAAGGAGAAACTTGCGAAGTTACTCCAGTGGCTCAGGTCCCCTTGCCCTCCTCTTGGCGCTGCAAGCTCAGGTTGTTCTGCTGCTGGTTGTACTACTGAAAGTACAGAAGGAGGCACCCATGAAAAACACAGCTTCCTCCTCTGCAAAGTCACATTTTCAATTATAATCACATTTTTACAACAAAGACTACTAAATTAAAACATAAATGGGTATATAGTTGGAACACTGAAACCATGTATTCAAGCGAGGCCTCTCCCACTGAGATACTCAGGGTTTGCACAAATAGCTGAATTCCAACCCTATGAAAACAACACATAAATGACAATTATCTCAGATTTTTCATGCTCCTGTGTGCTGTCTGGGAGTAAGCTCCCGATGCACAAATAATAGTTTGATACTTGTGTAGCTTTCTTTTCCCTAACCACAGAAATAAGGGTGAACATTACAATAATAGTTCTCACATTTCAAGGAGGGGAGGATGTTAATGGCATTCAGGCCAATAAAGCATTTAGCAGTCTCAGCAGGAAGAACAGTAAAATGGTAAATAATTATTAAAATAACTATTTCTCTGTCTTTCTTTTGCCAATGGCAATTTTACCACCATATTCAGGGAACTATACAGGCTTCCTCTGCTTGCACTTTTATCATAAATACATTTAGGGTTTTTTTCCCCCCTCTCTTTATGTTCCTTGAAGCCACATTACATTGGCTCTGTCACAGCAAATTACTATATTTTTCATCAGGTGCACTTAATAATGGATATAAGTAATGAAATGAAAACAAAGGTAAAAATGTTGTTGATGGAAGAAGTCATCTTTGGGAGTCTATTCTGCCTTCCATTCTGTTGACAGAACTCTGCTGTCCATTACTTTGGTTTTGCCCTGGTCTAATAAGCAGAATACAGACCAGTAAGTCTAAAATAATAATGTTCCTGTTGTGTACCCATTTATACTTTCATGCAGTCATTCTCAGTGTTAAGTAATAATTAGTAATTCAACTACTTTATCACATGTAGGGGAGAAGGGATTACATTGGAACAGTTCATAGAGACAGACTATTATTTACCAATAAAACTGAATTCCATTAGAGGAACCCAAGACATCCTTGCCTGGAAGGATATGGGAGAATGACAGGAACTCAGTTTTATGAGGTAACTGTCACAGTGTTATCAGACTGTCTGCTACTTCAGGAGAAAAGAAGAAAATAAAAAAAAAATACGCATAGAAGTTGTATTTAAGTGTACAGAGGGCAACGCAAAGTAGTTGAACATGTTTAAATAATCTTTATTGAACGTGCCATTAAAATAAAAATCAGACTTCTTGTGATTACTAATTGATCTATTTCTCCAATCTGCATCCAAACAGATTTGCAATGTCACATTGTTCCCAAGCCTGCTAGTAAGCTGACCAGTTTAATGTTGTAAAGCTGCTTACATTTTGTCAATGAAGCACTGAATTTGAGGGGTCTCAACCACCATACTAGTTATGCCTAAGGAAAAACAAGCCACTCTGCAGGAAAAAACCCACAACAACAGATACTGCAAACATGAGAAAAACAAGCAGTTATCACTGAGTGTCTTCAAACTTCAAAAGCTTCCCCTACCACAATTACAAGATCACATTAGTCAGGGTGACTTGAGAATCAAGTCATGGCCCAGCAAGTTGTTGCAATTAAAGAAATCAACATGTACGAAGCACTGTTAATAGGTGAAAATGGATACAGCAAACCTAAGACCTTTTCTTTCAAGCATTCATCCTCAAGGCAAAATCCCCAAGTACGATTCCGTTACAGGAGAGTGTTGTCTGGATTACAGCACTCTACAGTTTAGCTCTTGCTCTACCATAGAACTATAATCTAGCTGGTTAATCTTTGCAGCTTCCACCCTTGACCTCTGCTATTCTTACTACCTCACAACTGCATATTGTAGCACTTGTAATAGTCTGAGAAACACGATACTGCAATCCTTAGTGCCAGGGTATAAGAGGGGTGCTGGCTAATTCGCAGCAGGAGCCTCCTTCCTGCTTCCCAAACGTTCAAGTCTGACCACTAGCAATTTATAGCATTTAAGAAACACTGAAAAGCTTACTGGTTTTCCTGAATTGAAGAATCTGACATACTTAATGGAGTGCTAAAGCATTCCCTAGCGGTCTGGCAGGTTACAGTGAATGTAAAGTTGGCAGTGTAGAAGTTCATTTCTTGTTTCGTTATTTGTCCAGGCTCCTACCATTTAAAATGGACAATTCTAATAGACTAAGGAGAAAAAGCCCTTCAGGATAAAGTGATATTTACCACCTCCTCAGGATTTGAAAGGTTTCCATAATCAGCTAAGGATTTTCCACATGGCATCCAGTTGTAGTGTTCAGGGAGGTCCTAATATACAAACAGATGGTCGCTTCTGTTTTTATAGATTTCAAAGTTCATTGGTTTCAAGACAGGCTGTTTTAAGAGCCCCTGCAGCTGAAGGTCTTCAAGGCAAGGAGATGCAACAGCAACAGGACTTCTGGATGCATACGGAATCCTTGAAACCACACAATATAGACAGATAATTTGTTGCTATGTTTTCTTCTCTTTACAGCTTCCCTTGACAAATACTGATGTTCTTTGTCTAAACTTAATGGTCCGTGTCCCCATCCCCCCTCAAGCATTCAGCAGGTATATACACTTACAGAACATGGACTGGACAACCTTTTTAAACTAGAACAATGGTAATATTTTCCACCTTAGTTTAGGTAAAAGAAATTACACTGCCAAAGACAGAAGTAAGTAACGCAGTATGACAGAATCTTCTCTGTCACACATTGCAGGAGGCCCACCATCTCTCTTTGCAAAGTCCTTGAATTATAAGGACGTATCATGCAGAAACTACATGTCACAGTTAGATACTGTAATTACAACCGACAATTACTGTTATCAGCCAGTTGGCAAGTTACCTGGGGGGGTGGGAAATTAGGAAAACTGTAATAACAAAATAGAATGCATGGAAATGCTATCAAAACATTAATAGAACAATGCCAGAAAAGCTCACTATTCTTTAAATACTCTTTATTAAGAATATGGAAAAAAAAATCTTTAGAAACTAAAGATGTCTTTTAACATTAAGGTTCACATGAAAATTTCTTACATTAAATGTTTTTACATGGACTCCAAATTGTTTCTTCTTTTTAGCCACACAAAGAGTCTTCTGTACCCAGCTGAGCTTTTTAACTCACTGCAGTGAGGGGACCTGTACTGAGGGTGCAGACGCCATCTGAAACGAAAGCTAACAGTTAACAACAGTCCTGGTTGAAAGGGTCAGCCCAGCAGCCCCACCGCAGCTTGCTGTGCCTGGAGGGAGGGGGGGGGGGTCCAATCTGCAAAAGAGCTCTGTCCTTCAGCTGCTGACTTAGCATGTTGTCACAGGAGCCTGGAGAGCATGGCTAATGGTGCCCACAAAGGGAAAACAGGGGCCAAGGTCACGCTGCAGCATTGTCTTGGGACATTACTCAGTTTGGGGACAGTCCTACTAGGCTCCTCTTAGCTTAGGCTCGATGAGAGGGTGTAGAGAGAGACAAGTAGCTGCCCCTAGGAAACCTCCATTGAGACATAGTTTTAAATCCTTCTCCCATTGATCACACAAGGAATCGCTTGCATGAGATGCTTGTGCATCAAGTCCACATCAAGTTATTCCCTAATTTACCCACTCAACGGAGATAGATTCATTCATATTTTCAGACCAGGAAAGACAATTTAGTCATAAGGGCTCCCTGAGAACTGCACTAAGTGACTCCAGCTGAGCTAGCGAGCATCTTTTAGGAAGTCACCCAACAGGTGGGAGCAGAACCTTAGAGCAGGGCTGGTATTAAAAGGGGCTGAAGGTAGCTGATAAATGGTAACCACAAGCCTGCCCAAAGCACTTCGCAGAAGAAGCAGGGCAATTGATGATAGGGCAGGGACTTTCAGTATGAACCAACACCCAGGGCTATTCTTTATCATGTGCTTGAATCACAAGTTGAGTGGGGCAAGCCCTGTAATCCCCCTGAATTACGTGGGTACACTGCTCTTGCTCATCAATTAAACAATAAACATAGCAAGCTATAATGGAGATACTAGTATTTGCATACTAAGATATCCTGCAAGGCAGAGCCAGAAGTGAAAAAGTCATTTAACACTTGATGCTCTGCCATCAGCTGGAGCTCCAGAACATCCTGTGAGTCTTGAGAACATTCATATAAACCCAGTGGTCCCACTTCGCTGCTGGGGCGTTGCACAAAGGCTAGTGAAGCCGCCAATGTGGCTTCCTCTCAGCCCAAAGCCTTTGGCAGGCACTGAGACTGGCTGAACCTCACCCCTGCCAGAGCTCTGAGCGGGCTCTGCAGCCTTCCAATGGCAGCACACAGCCAAACGCACCTCTTCCTTCTGGGTACTCCACCTCCTTCCTTCTCTAAAACTAATGGGGACAGAAATAAGCCACACTTCTCCATTCTCATTTTCCTGTTTTTTTCTTTCCATACCTTACTTTTCCATACTGCAGACCTTCTACCCCTTCATTTTACTCTCCTCTCTTGTTTCCCTCCCTTTCCCCCTCCCCCTGCTTTCTCTCCCTCTGCACTTTGTGAACTGCTGCTGCAGTGCTGAAGTCCAAAGTTCAGTAACTTGCTAAGCACACAGATAAATATGAACCTTGGAGAATTTACATTGCTCCAATGTAAACAGATAGCCAAGGGTCCCTTTATCAGCACTGGCTCAGGACAGTCGTGGGGGGTCTGAAGTGGCTCAGTTTTGTATTTTGTTTTTTTGGGGGGGGGGGGGGCGTAAAGGCGGGAGGCTGTGCTGTGCCCACTCTCCTGACAGTCGGGCGTGTTACCTCAGGAACATGGTGTAGGGAAGCTGGAAGCAGGATAAGCTGAAATTCAAATCCAAGCGACACCAGCCTGAAGACCATGGTCTCAAAGCTGAGTCATCTTCAAGTGGAGCTGCTGGGAGCACTGCTGGAGTCGGGGCTGACCAAGGAGACCCTGATCAAGGCGCTGAGCGAAGTGGAACCCTACGTGCTCCAGAGCGAAAGCCAGCGCGCTATCAATGCCCTCCAGACAGAGAAAGGGGAACCCTGTCCTGACATCCCCAACCTCCCCAATGGAATGGGGGAGTCCAGGTTATCAGAAGATGAAACCTCTGATGATGGGGAGGAATTTACCCCTCCAATAATGAAGGAGCTGGAAAACTTGAGCCCCGAGGAAGCTGCTCACCAGAAGGCTGTGGTGGAAAGACTATTACAGTAAGGACAGATTTGCTACTCCTCTTTGCTGCTTTCTTTCACGCTCCCTCTAAATCTCTTTTCCTCTCCCTTTCTGCTCAGTGTCCCCGGTATTCACAACTGATCTAGCTGCACAGAGACAGTCTTCATCCTTGCCAGCACTAGCAGCCCCAAAACACCCTCAAATTCTTTATAAATACTCAGACCTTCCTTTCATCTTATTTATAATGCATGAAGGGAGCCATAGAGCCTTATTACATATTTGACATGCTTATATCATCAGGCTTCAGAATAGTCCGAGGCCTATATAAGTTGCATCTCTCTGACTGAATGTTAGTTTTTAGGATTTAAATGATTAATAGGATGCACAGTTTCAGTCATCATAAAAGAAAAAAAAAAAAAAAAAAGAAAAAAATCTGGTCACTCTTAACTGGTGCTATATTTGCCTGAGGATGTATGGTAATTTGAAGTTGTAATGTTTCTCTGCTGTATTTAAGGAAATTAATATTGTTAATTTCACTGGGTTTTGCTATAAATTACTGGCCAAAGACAAACCAAGAGAACTTGTTCTTGTCATTCTTGCAAGTGCGAAGTTATCTTGACTTCAGTGGGGATTTTTCTTATAGAAAGAGCACACACCAAATATACGCAGAGGCTAAAACCTGGGCAGAACACTCTGCTTCTACCATCCACTGCCTGTCACAACTACAAAGTACACATGCAGCAACAATTACAGGTTTCACTGCCACGCAAGTTTGCCTTTGCATTCAAGCATTTTTGAGATCAAAAGACAGGAAAAGTTCCCTGAACCGGTAAGCCTCACGATAGACTCGGAGAAACATTCACTAGGATTCCCATTTGGGATTCTCGCTGGGATACAACTCCCATAGGTGACCTAAAAGGTTTGTCCAGGCAAGGATCAGGTCCATCCAACCTATCTATCATAACAGAACCAGATTCTTGCCCATCTGTTTTGGGGGTATTTGGAAATGACAAGCTGATAGACAAAAGATGCAGCAACATCCTGCACTTAAAAGCTCCACTCAAACTAAAATGCATCTAGAGAATTTCTCAGGCTTTCTGATCATTCCCTTTCACGTGCAAAGGAAATTCACATAAAATGTAACAAGCAAACATCAAATCCCACCACAAAAAGCCAGAGCTAAAAAACCAGCATGACAAGAGTTAGCATTCACTGTAAACACTTAGGAGACGAAAACTCCCTGGAAGATTGGGAGTTGATGACTCTGCAGTACCCAACAGAGGAAAATTCACTGGATCAGCTCTTACCTGCGTGGGGAAAGCATCCCCAATAATTCACTCTTCTTTCTGGCCCAGTATGTCTCTCGTCTCTTCCTCACTTCCAGCTCTGTCACATCTTTTAGTCTCCTCTGTTCCCTTTACTCCTTTCCCATTCTTTTTATATATTTCCCTTCTTTCCTCACTTTTGTCTCTGTTGCTATTCCTCCCATTTTATCACCATCTTGGCTAATTTTCTCTCTCCCTTCCACTCTTTTTCTTCCCCTCATCCTTGTCTCCTTCTCATCTTCCTGAGTCTGCGTACAGGTCTTGGGATAGTTTGAGCCCAGTGGCACCGGGCGGGCCCTGGCTAGTTACTAATTATCCAATGGCTTTATTATTTCTCTTTTGTCTTATAAATTTATAGATGAAAAGACCCTGATAAGCTTTTTGATCATTAACTTCTGATGGTTTATCAAGTATCTCTCCACAAAGGAAGCCATGGAAGTTGAAGAAGAGCACCTGGCTTTGTCCCGTTTTCTGTAATGAATGGTGAAGCAGCACTGAAGTGCCATTCGCTGTGATCTAGGAACAGACACACGGATGGAGGGAATTCCTTCCTGCCACCCTCACTTCAGTATGAATTCTAGTTTCTGATCCTCCCTGCCTTTCTAAGAGCTTGCTGACAGTCTTTCTTGTGCTTACTACCAGTCTCAGCACAACAGTCTTACCTCTCCTGCAAACCTGTGATATTAACGCTTCCTGATCAACAGTCTCCCATCTCTCTAGACAGCCAGTTGAGCAGCATTCCCATTTAACAAATAGGAACCGAGGTACAGAGAGATTCTAAAACTCTAATACAGTCCAGAGAGGACTGGGCAAGAACAAGGATCTCCTAAGCCTCATACTGGGTCTTAATTGAAAAGCTTTACTCTGAAACATCAGAGTTTTCTTTCATCAGTCCCCTGTGTCACAGGAGAGAACAATTCACTTCTGCTGCTGAGGACAGTATGAGGGGACCAGAAGCCTCCATTTCAGCAAAAAATTACAAGTATACTTATGGAGGAATATAATAGATCAAAATTAGTTAAGGTAAAATGAAAATAGTAGGAAGTCTGTATTGACTTGTTTCAAATTTCTGGTCAAAGATTAAAAAAAGCGCAACTGTCTGAGGATCTATTGGAAGCATCTGAACCAGCACCAGGGTCTGAGAATATGTAAGCAGTTGTTACCTACTAATAAACTTTTTTTGTTTTTAAGAAACAACCTTTCCATTAAGAGATGCCTAAAATAGTATTATAAGTATTGTAAGTCAGGGCAGAACAGTCAATAATAGAAACTACTCCCAGCAACAGATAAAAGGAAGGCAGGCAAGAATCTCCACACCCAGGGACTCCCAGTAAAGCTTCAATGCTTGCAAAGCTAGTTCAGCACCTACACAAGGATTTCAAATCCAGAAACCAGATGGAAACACTTCTGCCTTTAGGCAGAAGCCTCTCTGGGCATTATTAACAATTCCTGGTCTAATACTGTAGACCACACTTTAACAGAGAGATTGACTTGTGGGCAGCTGTTAGTGATACAAGAAGGTCTTTGTGGTAACTGCAGCCATTGCTTATAAAGTAGAATCAGGAGAGTGTCCGTTGCTAGGCTTTCCAGGAGCTGGAAAGGAAAAACAAAAATGACAGCACCAAAAGACCAAGTATGTCCTCACAGGACAGCTAAAGTTGAAACCACCCTTTGGAAAGCGCTGGTCAAAGCTGAGTAAAACAGGCTGTAGAGACGACTGGGTGCACTGTGGGCATTGATTAGATTTTGCCCCTACAGAAAAAAAGCTAAAGGTAGTTCAGACAATGGTTGCTCTAGTGAGGAATTAAGATAATTTCATTTTGTCCCTTAATCTGTCTCACTGATCTTCCATACATTTACAGTTTGAATAACAACATTCTTTCCAGATCACTCCACGCAGAAAACAAATCACATCTATGATATAAAGAATAACTCGCTCAGGAGGGAGATGGAGCTGTGTGGAATAATTCCCAGATACTCCCCAGAGCAGAAAGCAAGAGAGAGGCTATCCTGGGGGAAGGGACAGATTATACTACTGCAGTACAGCAAATGTAGAGAGGTATAGCAACAATTCACCTGTAGGGCAAGGGGTGAAATTCCATTAGAAAAGAGAGAAATTGAGATAAGCAACAGATTTCCCCTGGAGGCAGGGATAGAAACATGTTTTCCATAAGGAAAAAAAGAAATCAAAGAGATAATGATAAAGGTTCAGTCTTTTCCCCATGTAAGCAGTGTCTTAGAATGGCTCTAGCCGGGGAATCGGGAGATGAAGCTGCCACACCCCTTTCATTTCCACATATAAACCAAGATGAGGCAAACCAGGCCAAGTTCAATAGAAAGGAACCCTGCCAGGATGGTCTTACCTTCCCTGCTCTCTGCCTAGCCCGGCTCCAGGCTGTGCACTGACATCAGTGAGGGTTGTCTAGCAGGCTCCAGAGGAAAGGGCCAGAGGATAGTCCCGAGTACTTCACAGCTCTGAACCTCTGTTTAAGCAAGGTCTGGTCCAAAGCAGCAATTCAGAACCCATCTCAAGGAAATTAAGGCTTCTCTTGCCTGAGAACAAGAAAGAAGAAAAGGAGAGACACAGAGAATGAGGAAGAGGAAGGGAAAGAAAGGAACAAAGGAAAAAGAAAGAAGAAAAGTCAGGAAGAGTGAAGGAGGGAGAAGGTCCCCTGAATGTTACATCTCCAGCTCTCTGGAATGGGTTTTCTTTAATGCTAACAACTTGATATTTACTTTCCATTTAAATTTGAGATGTTGCTATAAATTATCAACCAGCCTCTTGTTCCCTTTGAGTTTATAACTAACTACCTGGGTTACTTATTGTTCAGGTAACAAAAGGGAGGTGAAAACGCCCTTAAAAAATGACCTCAGAACTAAGAAAATGGGAAGCTAGTTTGGAGAGAGGACCCAGGCCCCTGTGGTTGAGATGAGCGAGGGAGAGGGGCTATGCTCAGATAGCAAGAAGGAACTGACAGCAGGAAAGCAAGACTTGGGAAGAAGGAAGTAAAACTATGTGATACGAATTTGAAGAAAAAGCTTGGAGAACAAGACAGAAATGGGGGGACAGCTTGCATCTGGGGAGAAAGGGAAGCTAAAAAGCAGCAAACAGGCTTGGAGATAGAGAAGGAAAGCTTGAGCAAGGCAGTTTGAACTCACTGAAGCAATAGAGATTTTAGTGCAACTACAACCAGGAGAACTGGTAGGATGAAATCCTACCCTCTGACAGTCAATGACAGCCTTACCACCAGTAAGAGAGTGAAGGTTTCGACTTATGATGTCTTGGTCAATGGTGATGGCTCTGCAGCTGGAACTATGTATTTGGACAATGGTTCATGTGAGGGTTCAGCTGACCAACTGCCATCACTTGTTCTGTGATGTAGCCTTGGGCCGAAAGGAATTGCTGCACTGGTATTACAGCCTGTGCTTCGACAGTACAGACTAGCTAGGATTTCATACAACTGTCCTGTGAAATCATACCGTAGTAAGATTCCCCTGTACTGTTTTGCCTCACAAAGCTCACTGCTTTGTCTCAAAAGATGACAGAAAAACCACAAGGCTTTTAACCACTGTGAGAAGAGACTCACAGATACTTCCTGCTTTATTCCTACCACAAAGAAGTGAGGATCTCAACAGGGGAGACAAAAAGTGACTCATGATTGGGGTGCAGGAAGGAAATAAACATATAACAAAGGTTTCGATTAATGATAACATAGTCCTTGCTTTTCCCATCTGAGCCAGAACACAAATCCAAGAGACCAAAGGTTCCAAGTCTACGCCTCTTCTCCTTTGCATAGGGACTTGTGTAATGAAATCATGGTACAGGTGCTGGATAGACTATCAGAAATACAAAGGGAGGAGATTGGTCCTTGATTTGGACAGCAGGAGATGAAAAAACAACACGCTGAGGAAAGAGAAGCTTTTCTAAGTTCAGCCCAACTTGAGGCTTTTGAAAGACAAAGATCGTTAAGGGAAGAAGCTAGAAAATAGAAGCCTCTATAGCAAGTGTCCCATCATAAAAGAGAAACAAATGTTCCTATTTTAAGAAAGCAGGTTCTTCAGAAAGCTGTAACTGACACTGTTTCTGTCACATTTTAACTGCAGCAGAGCTTGCTCCTTGGACTATCCAGCCACTGGGAGAGAGGCTGCAGGGAAACAGCGATAAGGGTGTTTGTACTGAGAGAGCAGGTGTGGACTTCGTCCTCCTTATCGCTTTGCCGCCTCTGGCAACCTCCTGAGTCAACAGAGCAATGAACAGCACAGTTGTTGCCTGTTGCTCGGACCTGTGTGTTCTTGTGACAGTTTCTGCACAATCCCAGCTACCTTTCCCCCCCACACACATTGCTCCTTTGACGCTGGTGCTGGATGTGACACCAGTGTCTTTCTACAGCACGCAAACCACTTCCACCAGACATTTCACACAGAACACACAGAAGGATGCTCTTTGTTAAAACTGAACCAGAGGTTTTTCTGTAGAGAGGCTCTGGCACTGTTTGGCTCTAGACTGCCTGGTTTCATATCTTCCTGTTTCTACTGTGATTTTCAGCTCTGGTGAAATCAACACACACAAAAAAAAGTCAGAGTCATGTTGTCCTACTTTCCTTAGGAATCTTAATGAATATTCTAATTGGAGATCCTAAAAAAAAAAAAAAAAAAAAAAAAAAAATCAGAGATTCACATTCATTGTGAAATCCTGAATCAGATTAGCTTCTCAAGTTTTGTGAGTAGGTCTCAAGCATTCCCTCAGCTGTTACCCCAAAGGAGGGTGGCGATAGAGGAATTAGTGGTTTGCCTGTTGTTCTTTATTGCATTTAGAAGCCTGAGTGGATCTAGATGTGAATCAGTGTGTTTGAAAAACACATAGCAGATGTGCAAGAACATAATCCTGGATGGCTTCATGTATTCATATGCATACATAGCTGTCATGTGACAGTATGATGAAAGGCTGTTTTCATTTCTTTAATCACTGCAAGGCAACCCAACCAGGACTGCAATCAGGGCATGAGCTAGTTTCAGCCTAAAATCACAATGAATCTGTCTTGGAAAATTAAGTACATCTACCCCAATCACTTATGCCTGAAAGAAAGGGAGATAGAAAAGAAAAGCTATGTAGGGAAAGGGAAGAGAGATGTCAACTCTGAAAGAGAGATCTCTAGTCATAAAACATCCAACTGAATACTGAAATGCAGTATCACTTCCCTCCTCATCCCATTTCTTAGTAGCAGCAAAAGTGCTTTACATTCACATTACTTTCCAGCAGAAAAGTCCATTCCTTGCTCACGTCACTGGTCAGCACTTTATCATTTACAGATGACAACTGCCTAGACAGAACAGCCCAGAGCCTCGTATCCAAACGAGCATAGACAGCAAAGGCTAAGGCCATGTATTGGGAAATTCCCTTGATAACCAAAGAGTCCCTTTCTAAGAGGAGATCAAAGCGCCCACAGTTTAAAGGAAGCTAGTGCTGTATCTTTTGCACTTCATTTCTAATACCGCACAGTTTTTACCCTGAATGCAGAGTCAAAACTGAACAAGGTATTACACTGAGGAACAACTTTCCCTTACGCAGCCAGTTAATGCTCTGGCCTCACCAAACACAATGGTGATGCCTGACATGCAAGGTGCACCTCAGGAGGTACCAGTGCACTTCTCTGGCATGCAGGTCTGCTGAGTACAGGTGTTAGATCTCTCTCTCCTGAGAAGTGTTTTCTGCTCCTTCCAGAGAAGATCCCTGGCGAGTAGCAAAGATGGTGAAATCCTACCTCCAGCAGCACAACATCCCTCAGCGGGAAGTGGTGGACACTACTGGTCTGAACCAATCTCACCTCTCACAACACCTCAACAAGGGCACTCCCATGAAGACCCAAAAAAGGGCAGCCCTCTACACCTGGTATGTCCGCAAGCAGCGAGAAGTGGCCCAGCGTAAGTATGGCAACAACTGTTCTCCTATCTCCATTTCACAAAGGCCTCTGCTCTCCCTTGCTAATCCTGCCTCCCTATTTTTATCAAGTGGAAGGAAAAGCTACTTTTAGCAGGAAGATTAGAAAAGTCTAGGTCAGTATTCAGCAGTGAGGTGAACCAAACAGTACCTGGAAAAAACAATCCCTCGTGAAGCAGCCTGCAGTCACCCACTCCACCCTCCATTTGGCTAAAGAGAAGCAAACACTCTCCATTTGCGATCACAGTTCTACACCCATCCTCAGACTAAAGCAGTGTAGTGGAAGATGACAGAGTCAGAATTTCTGCCTGAGAACGACAACTTTTGCCATTTCAGCTAAGAGTTCCTCTAGCTGCACACAGCAACAGGCTGCTGGACCCACTGCAAAAAAAAAAAAACAACCCACGGAGGGTTATCACCTCACACCCTCTAAGCCCCTTCATTACAGGGAACCCATCCCTGCAGCATACACTTCTACATTCATGAGCTTGTCTGGAATCTGTCTTACTTAATTTTGTACTGGTGGGTTGCAAGTAAAATGAGACATTTGGCCTTTGGATGGTTTTGGAAAGCAGGACTCCAGTCATGCTTACTCTAAACTCAGCTGCATTTGCTTTCACCGCTCCGAGGTGGGAGCAGAGACGCAACGCATGCAAGAGAAAGGACAGGTAAACATGATCCTGCTAGGAACATCTTATCAGATTTAGCAGATTATGGAACTTCATTTCCACCCCATTTAGATTCAACCCTCTGCCCTCTACAAGATATTCACCAAGGGTAAGCTGCATTGGGACTGCTAGGCACCCAAATAGACAGAACTATTGGAGATGCTCCCAGAAAGCAAATTGCCTTGCCCCTTTGTGCCTGCAGAATTTACACATGCTGGACAGGGTATCCTGACAGAGGAGCCCATGGGAGATGACCTGCCCACCAAGAAGGGAAGAAGAAACCGCTTTAAGTGGGGTCCCGCCTCACAACAGATCCTGTTCCAAGCCTATGAGAGACAGAAAAACCCCAGCAAAGAAGAGAGAGAGGCACTGGTGGAAGAGTGCAACAGGTAAAGACGGGTGTCTGGCTTTGAAGAAGAGGGCCGCAGCAGGGCCTCTCTGTGTTCTCGGTGTTTGCTAGCACCTGCGAGAGGCCTGCTAATGCTGCAGCAGTGGATGTCACCACTGACACCAGCCACATTGGAATGAAATGCCACAACTGAGCATTCACTGTCCACAAAGGACCAGTAACGCCTCGTGTCTTGCTACACCTGGCAGGATCCTTCCACACAGCGTGCCAGACCAGAGCCACTCTGGGGCCGCACACTTACCCTGTCTCTCTGACTAAGCCTGGCTCAGCAAGGCTCTTCTTGTGCTTTCCCCCCCAACAGAGCAGAGTGTATTCAGAGAGGCGTTTCCCCATCTCAGGCCCAGGGACTGGGCTCAAACCTGGTGACAGAGGTCAGAGTTTACAACTGGTTTGCCAATCGCAGGAAGGAGGAGGCTTTCCGGCACAAGCTGGCCATGGACACCTTCAGCGGACCACAGCCCCCTTCTGCTCCTCCTCTAACTCCTCACAACCCTTCCTCCCTCCAGCCACCATCTGCTCTCTCACCCAGCAAAGTTCACGGTAAGAAACAACTCAAGGGAGATCCGAAAGAGACACCAGTGAACCTACCCAAACTGAGTCACCAAAACTACCTCCCAAGTGCAGCCCTTTAGGAGGTGAATCTACAGATAGAAAGAGCAGTCTTGCTACAAGAGCAGAGCACTGGTGACAAAGAGGCCATGTCTCTGAGCGAGGAGAGCGACTAGAATAGCAGGGGTGACAAAGTTCAGTAACAAAGCTTTCAGCCAAATCTCACTCTTTGACATTCTGCACTCCCTCATGGCTGGCAGGCAGTAATCCCCTTTCAAGGAGTCATCCACTGGCTGCCATCACAAGCCAGGTCTGTACCCTCTCACTCATGTGTGGGCCTCCTACCTATCAGCACCATCAGACTCCGTGACTGAGTTTCCAGCTGTCAGGAAAGGTCATTCTCCATCCAAAGAGCAGAGCTTTTTCAGCTTCATAGGCCAGAGCTGGTAATTGCTCTCATTCTGGGAAGAGACGATCTTGCTGAGACTGTCTCCTCTCTACACCCACATCCAGAAGGGTGGTTTCTAGTGAACCCTGCTTGCTCCTAGCAGCACACACAGCCACACCTTAAAGTCAGTATTCGAGGAAGCAGCTGCACCGAGTTACAGAGGAAAGACAGGGCAGGGTGGTGAGAATGCCTGTTCTCCCGGTTCCCCTACTACCCACCTTGTCTCTGTCTCGAGCATCTAAAGGCAAGCGCCTGCAAAGGAAACTGAATTTAGCACTTGCCAAAGTTTTCCAGTTTCTCATTTCTGACAACCAGTTTCCCTCCTGTTGTGATGCAGGAGTGAGGTACAACCAGCAGTCAGTCAGCGAGGCAGAGTCCTCCAGCAGCAACCACCATGGGAATAGCTCCATGGTGACCACCCAAACCATCCTGCATCAGGTTTCTCCCCCTGGACTGGAGCCCAGCCAGAACCTACTGAGCACAGACACTAAGCTGGTAAGTGATGTATACTTAAGTTCTGGTGACTGGAGGACATCAGGTCCGCTGCCTGTGGTCACAATACAGACTATTCAGAAGTAGTTTTTCCTAGAATACTCTTAAAACCACCTTCTTATGCAGATATTAAATATCCACTTTGCACTCACCATGTAACATGAGCAGTCCTGAGATACATGTGCCCTCTAGACTGCTGGTGAGGGCGGGTATTAGAGCATGCAAGCAAGAAGTACAGCCATTCCCTTATGATCACTCAAAACAGTCTATTCTGAAAAAAACAAGAGCTCAAGGTATGACATTATTTCCTTGCTCCCAGGAAACCCTGTTCTCTTCTCCTTTCCCCAGTGAGAGTCTCATTTCATCTCCAACTCTCATTTGAACTCTACACATCTCAAAACAGTTGATGAAACACCCGTGGCATTAACAGAACAGAGACCTGTACTTACATCTATCTTACCTGTAAAAATTAAGCCCAAGAGCCTGTATGCAGCACATACCATTGAGACACGTACAGGATATCTAGGCTGTAGCAATCTGCCTTCTCAAAGCAGATTTCCTTTTGAGATTTGACTACACCTTTTCTCATGTAATTATCAATGAAGCACTAGAACTACATAACTGATCATCTTCACTTTGCACATGTTCCCATGCTTACAGGGAAGCAGTTGCCAGAAGTTTGCATTAGTGCATACTGGCCTGAGGCAAAGTTAAGTTCACTATAAAGGAGTATAATTTAAATCTTGTCAGTCACTCACTTTGCTGGCTTTCTGGTCTCTTCGTGAAGAAAAAAAAAGAGTCTTTCATGAAGTGCTGAAATCTTCTACGGCTGTCTTCTAAAATTGATATCAAGGTGATTTATCCAACTGTTTAACCTGTTGGTGCTTACTCTTACCAAAGATTCCTTACAGCTTTTTGTCTGAGGGAAGGAAAAATAAAAAAGTATAATACAAAGCATTGAACTTTCTCTTTCAGCCAAATTATTAGAATGCTTTTTTGCTGTTCCACAGTACTTCAACTACAGGTCTCCAAAGCGCCTTGCAAACTCAAAACTCCATTAAAGCATAGACACAGGTTATGTGGTTCATGTTAGAGGCTGAGAAAACAGTCAAGTTATTAAATTTCTCAATGACAAGGACAGACTGAATCAGCAAGACACACAAGCACAGAATAGTCCTGTTCTATCTAACAAGTACTTTTCCTCTCTGACAGCAGGGAACTGCCAGGTAATGCATCCTTAAGAACACACTGTATGGGGAAAAAAAGTCTAAGGAAATTTTTGAGCAACTCCTTTCAAATGTCAATCTGAAAACTCACTGACCACTAAAAGACACTTGCTGGGAGAAAGCGAAATTACAGGCATTTCTCAGAGGAAAAGGTGAACAAGAAAAGAGCAACTCTTGGATTCTGTGGTGAACTCTGCAGCTAAAATTACTATGTAAAATTACCTGAGCCATTTAATTTCTCTGAGCATCTTCTTCTACCCTCAGTTGTAAAACAGAAGATAAACTTTCCCTGTAAAAAATGCAGTGGGACTAATCTCATTCTTGTTTGTAAAACCCTTATTATTTCTTAAACATGAAAGTACTAAAATAGCAAGGATTTACTCTTAATGTTTCAACGGCTGACTGTTGCTAGTTAATTGGTGACCACAGGGAAACTGCAGACAAGCAAATGTGAAGTCTTTCTAGTTAGCAAGGGGTCAGAGCAGGCAGGAGGAGGGAGGACATTTATCACAGCTTTGGGACTCGCCATGCTCAACCTGCTGCAGATGGCATTTTCACGGTCCTCCTTTCACACAGGTCTCGACTCCTGGAGGAACTCTCCCTCCTGTCAGCACCCTGACTGCCTTGCACAGCCTAGAGCAAAATCCACACGCCCTGAGCCAGCAAACTCAGAACCTTATCATGGCATCACTGCCTGGCGTAATGGCAATCGGAGCTGGCGAGACCTCATCTCTAGCACCAGCATTCACCAACACAGGCGCCTCCACCCTGGTGATAGGTGAGTAGTGCTCTGTAATGACTCTGCTTATCAGGATTCAGATAAAGAGCTACCTGTAATCATTAGAATTACTTGCCTCATTTTCAGGGGCAAAAGCACTAAGTTGGCAGTGATTCACACCTGGGGAAATTGTCACAAATACTAAGAACCTTCAGCAGCATTACTTGCAAGTACCAATGGAATTAAGGGCAAGATGTTCCTTATTCATGTTAGAATGGTTACACACAAACACACATCTTAAGAGCAAGGGACTTTTGCAATCTATTCCTACGCCAATGTTTTGGTTTGCTGCTCTGCATCTTCCCAAATATACATGTAATACTTCCCTAAAACCATGAAAATTGAAGTATGTTTATTAGCACTTGAAAGACAAAACATCCTGTTCTACTTCCTGCAAAGAGCAGCATATGCCTTTGGAATCCACAGCAGTAACTACTATTTTTTTATATTTTTCACTTTGACAGCTTTTCTGGACTTGTATGAGATTTCTTTTCATTAAAAGACTAGTCTACTGCCAAAATACATCTCATTAGATAAAGGAAAATAAAATGTATACTCTCCTCTTCGACTTCTTCCCTGGAAGAGACCTTGCTTTGTTCCATGGTGACAGCTGTGAACTAATTTCCATTCCCTCATTTATAAACACAATTATGATATAGATTCTGTACAAACAAACAAAAAAATAATAGAGATTTCCACACAGTGTAAATCTCTTCGTGCTGGAGAGACTTGCTGATTTACAGGAACAGGGTCTGGACAGTTGTAGGAATGGGTAGTAATGTGTGAAATCTTCTACCTCTTTCTCACTGGTCCAAATTCCATAATTTGGCAGCCCAAGCAAAATAAGCTTAAACTCCATTCCATGTGGCTGGACAGCTACAGCATAGTTCTCTCTGTTGCCAACAGCTTCATAAAAAAAAAGAATAAAATTAACTGGACACCGAGATGATGGCTCTAAGTTTACTTCTGAGCAAAGCCTCCCAAGTGGAACTCTGTATCAGGTTATCACTAAACTGGAAAGTGATCTATACTGGTACACAAGGACGTAAACAGAAACAAGCACTGGAAGTCAGAGGTGGTTTTAGGGTACCTGTTTTCACTGTACATTTTGCATACTCCCACTTCATTTTCACGGGCATTAAACCTATTCTTAATCACAGATAACAACAGAACACCTGAACAGCAGGACCTGCAATCATCCTGCGACAACAGGCCTGCCAAGAAAACTAATTCAGACACCCCTATTGCAGAGCTGCCACACTCCTCCCATAGTGTGTGACACTACTGTCATCAGTCCTTGTTTTTCAGGCCTGGCCTCAACCCAGCCCCAGAGCGTACCTGTAATAAACAGCATGGGTAGCAGCCTCACTACCCTGCAGCCCGTCCAGTTCTCCCAGCAACTGCACCCATCCTACCAGCAGCCCCTCATGCAGCAAGTCCAGAGCCACATCAACCAGAGCCCCTTCATGGCTACTATGGCCCAGATACAGAACCCTCACGGTAAGAAAATGAGCTCATTTGCTCAAGTAAACAACAACAACAACAAGACGACTCTTATTCGGGAGCATCTGCTGGGTCCTCGGGCTTGCAACACTCCATTTTCCTCTTCTATTACTGTTGCTGTAATCATGAAATTATTTTTCTATTGCATTCATCTCCCTGTCCCTCCACTCCCACCGTTTTGGAGACAGACAGCAGGACCACATGCATGAGGAGAACAATTCAGCCAAACCAGTCTCATGCAAAGCTCCAGCACCCACATGATCTTGTTTTCTTTCATGCACAGCTCTCTACGGCCCCAAGTCTGAAGTGGCCCAATACACACATACAGGCCTCTTACCACAAACCATGGTGATAACAGATACAGCCAATCTCAGCGCCCTGACTAATCTGACACCAACTAAACAGGTAATAGCCTTTAGCACATGCCTTTGTTCCCCCACCTTCGAACTGCACCAGTCTGCAGGTAGCTCCTTGCTTGTCAAAGAGTTTTTGGGTGTGCAGTCTATGCCATCCCAGTGGGATGACCTTTCTTATCTCCTCGCCTTGATGGTACCAGCTGCAATACTGGAGGCATTAGAGCAAGCACCGCACTGCGCCATCAAGGAGGATTCTATCTCCTTGGAAACAGCACCTGCTCACTTCTCTTGTGCCTGTTAGAAGGGATGTAGAAACCAGGTACTGTTAACTTTCTTTTCCCTAGGCATTCACATCTGACTCGGAGACCCACACAGAGTCTGGGATGCACACACCAGTGTCACAGGCGCCAACGATACATTTACAGAACCAAGACACAACCATCCAGCACCTTCAGCCAGGCCCTCGCCTCACCTCTAGCCCTGCTGGTAAGAGCAGCAGCCACTATTATCTTAAACCACATATTGCCTAGTTTCTCTTGGCAACACTGTAAAATCCAGTTAGAAAATGGTAACTGGGGCTCACGATTCTCTAAGAGGGCTCTACCAGTGTCTTGGGGGGTTTGAAAAGCTGGTACAAGGAAAAGATTCAGAGCACAGTCTATGTAAGACCAGACTCTGGAAATGGCACCCTTCTTCAGAATCTAGAGAGGAAAATACCTTAAAAATATTGACAAAAATCAGTGTATCTGCAGTATCCAGCCCTGTGGGTGGTTTTCAGGGCTGAAAAGCCCAAAGACTCCTTCATGAAGAGACTCCACTTGGATGTTCCCAGTTTTAAGAGAATTGGGACATTAACAATCAACTAGAATCCTCAAAACTGAACTCTCTGAAGATTGTTGCCCTCAATGTTTCCAGGCTGTGGCCTTAAGCGAGGTATACAATGGCATACACAATACAAAAAGGAGTTATGCCTCTATTGCAGGAGAGTTCAGTCATGCCAGACATATAAGTGTGTGCACACAGACAGGAACTGCAGTGAGAACTGGTACTTAACTCCTACCTGTGCCTTTGACAGTGTCCTCCAGCAGCCTGGTGCTGTACCAAAGCTCTGACTCTGCCAACAGCCACAGTCAGCTGCTGCCGTCCACTCACAATGTCATCGAGACCTTCATCTCCACGCAAATGGCATCCTCCACTCAGTAATCAAGACAATCAGCTCAAGGGTGACTGCCATGACCAACCTGTCAGGTGCAACTCCAACGGTGTTTGCCATCACTGTCACCACTGCCTTCCACGGTAAGGAAAAGCTGCTGCACAGCCGACCTCCAGTCCCTACCGCCTCATACAAACCCCTTACTCAGCTGCCTCTGTGAGAGCAGACATCTCAAGCTCAAGACAGAAGCCATGGAAAGATGGTGCTGGCACTGCTAAAATCCACTGCTCCCCCCAAAAAAATCCAAGCAAACCCAAGCCCCACTCAACCTAGAATGGCCAGACGTCCTTTTGAGGCTGCCCGAGAAGGAATCTCATCAAGATGGGGATTTGAATGTAACACATCAAAACTGCCAGGGCATGGATGGGACTTTCATTCTGCTCAGCCTTGATCAAGCTGGGCGTGTACAAACCTGCCAACACCAGACTAAGCCATGCAGGAAAGAGCAAAGCTGAGCTGCCAAAGAAGGGACACCATCTTTAAAACGCTCACCTCCTTTGCTGCAAAGAAGCACCAATGGGAACTATGAGAAATAACAGTATCTTGGAGGCAAGAGTGAGAGAACCTGGTTCCTGACTTTGCAATGAAAATCACCAACAGACAGATTCAGGAACGGCTTGGCACAAACCTGTCAGTGTGGGATCACTGACTACAAGCTACAAATCCTTTAATTAAATACAAAAATACCGAACATTGTCAGTTAAAAACAACCTGCTCTAAAATCATGCTATCCTAGTGGAAATGGCTTGGTTATTTTTGATATAGCTCTGCTTTGTTTTAAATGCAGAAATTAAAAGTTTAACAGCAGCAAGGAGATTCCAAGTTCTCTGCATTAACCATGTGGGTTCTCATATCACGCGTCTTGCTGAATGAGCCAGGGGATGGCATTTTCCACAGGTCCCTGACACTGCACCACACCTGGGAGGCTCCCACGCTCCACAAGGAGCAGCAGTTCCTTCAGTTGTTCTCTATAAAGATGTTAGCTTGGATTCATGTTACAGAACACAGTTCATTCTTAACTTCCCTGTAGGCTAGGTTCTGAAATTCTTGATATGCAAATAATTACCCTGGGACCTAAGAGTCTTACTTGCACTAAGTGAAGGTTTTTAGCCCTAGGATCTACTTATATAATTCGTCTTTTAATTATTCCTCTCTTCCCTATTTACTCTCAACATTCACATCACTGATATGTCACTAGTCAGACATGAAAAAAAGACCCAATTAACATGTTTTTGTCTTTGTGACCAAAACAGAGCTGTTCTTTCAACTGTGAAATGGATGAAAACCCTTGAGTCTAGAACGTGCTGAAGCCTCTTAAAAGCTTAAGATAGAAGGGAGAATTAAAAATGAAAAAGCCCAACAGGGAAGATTTTAGTTATCATATCTGGAAATCTCAAAACTGCAGATGTCCATTACAGTTTTTATTGATAAGAGCTTCCTCTAGATACCATCTACCACTAGATACTAATTTCAGTAATTAGACTCTCTGAGGAATTTTATCCTAGAATTGTTTCCTAATCTCCCATCTGCCTCAGTTGCAAATACATTTAACTTCCAGTTAGCATAAAAATAATCATCATAAAACAAGTCAAAAGGTAATGTTTACACCACTAAGCATTTGAAACCCCAGGTGCTAGCTTCAGTATACTGAAGTTTTAACTGCCCACAAGACAAGTAACTGCTGCTGGCACATTCAGTTAGATTACCAGCCAATTTTCTACTTGGCTTTTCCATTTTTTGGATGCCAGCTGTGTTTTCTTGATTAAAAACCAGCAAGGATCCTACAGGAGGAAAGAAAACGTCTTGGGTTTTCCCATGCTCAAAGAGTAACAGTCCACTATTTCAGTTTCTCTAACCTGGCTTTCTGGTGTCCTGAATAGGGCCAGTAAGTTAGAGCTACTGAATCCCAAACAGAAAAGTATTTATCTGATAACCGGTCATTTCCCCAAAACACTGGAACTAAGAGCCATAGTGAAAACTACCAAAACCCACCGTATGTCAGAGAGACAAAGTCATAATCAACCAAAATAAGGACTGAAACACAGCGATTTTAAGTCAGGCTTGAGTCCTTCCTGTAGCAATTTCATAGCAACGGAAGAGCCATCTTCAGCCATCTTTATCTCTGCCGGGGGAGCCATCAGAACACAGCAAGAAAGCCACTGTTGTACAAAACCTGCCAAATTAAGTAAGTCTAATAGTGTACTAGAATTTAATAACAACAAATGCCATAAAAAAAACCTATACACAAAAAGAAATCCCAACGGACACAACTTGAGCAGAACTACCTATTTATAACAACCCTGAAACAAGCTCACTGCACACTGTTTAGATGCAGGGGCCTTGGAGAGGTGCAGATTACAGAGGGATTTGTAATATGGCAGGTTTCAACAACAGATTGTCACAGGGCAAAAAAAAAATAAGGGGGCCCTGATATCTGACAGGATGCTTTTGATAAATGAATCTCCCACAGGCTGGAGCTATTCTTAGCAGGCATCTAGGAGGAGGCAGAGAAAAGGAGTTGATCACCTGTTGCCATGTAAACCAAATTCAAGTCATCATATACTTTCTCCAGGACACAGGATTTGTTTTCATGATGGGAAGGAACAGACCAGGAGGGATGCAGCTATGATTACATCCCTCTGCCATGCAAGTCCGTGCACAGGATTTAACCCTTTTACGCTAAGTCTGCGTAAGCAGCAGCACAGAGAACTGCTGTGCCAGGAGAACAATGTTCCCCTCCCCAGGGGACGCCAAAAACATAGGAAGTCACTTAATTAGACTCTCAGGCCACTGAGCTTTTAGAACAGAAGCTTTGCCAATTAATTTGCCCTTATCTGCAGCAACTCTTGTTGTTCGGGGTTTTGGTTTTTTTTTCCACCATTCTTCATCCATTATAATGACCTGGTGTTTGCAAAGCAAGATCTTCATTCTCTTTTTTTCTTCTTCTTTTTCTTCTTTACAACTCCTGGCAACACTGAGTTCTCTGTATGACTGCTGTCCTGTCTCTCATGCTGTCCATTTGCAGACACCAACTGTGGCAAATCTTTGCAGATCTGGTCACACTCTGCTGGGTCTATTATTTTCTCTTGCATATTGTTTTCTCCCCTAATTTTCTTTTTCTTCTTTTTTTTCTGGTTGTGCTCTACATAACCCTGACTCTGATCCTGGCTGGAATCCCGGGACAGTGCAGGAAAAGCACTTTGCTTCAGAATGTCTGTGGCTGACACAGCAGCCTCCTGGTACCTTTGCCACTCTTGGTCACTGTCTGTGTCACTGGAAAGGTAACAAAAGGAACGGAAGTTACATTACACTTTTGCCTTGAATTCACCCAAAGCGCAGCCAGCAGAGTAATCTGAGAACGGCTGATAAACACCCAGTGGCTCTGGGACTCCAATACCTACAGTTAGCATTTAAACAGACTGAAGGCTGAGGTGTTCTTTACATACTAGGAGGGGAAAGAACATCTCCCACAAACATTTCTAGTTCCCCAGCACTAAAAGAAGAAACTAAAAAAAAGAAGTGCTCCAGACAAATATAGGAGTCATAAATACACACGCTCAAGCTCTTCAGCCTCCTATTCCCTTGTGAAAGTCCCAGCTGCCTCCGAAATGTGGGATGCAATAGCACTCCAGGAGCAAAGCAGCTGACACCTCCTCACCTGGAACTAGATGGCTGTCTCCTCCTTGCTGCAGGGCAAGGCTCTGAATTCCCACAGTCTCCTGGGACAGAGGAAGAGAAGAGGCGAAAACCTAAAATACATAAAGGGGAATTTTAGCCACGATATAAAACCGAGGTGAAAGCAATCAACAGCAATCTCCCTAGGAAGCCTTGCTGCTGTTATTGTATTGCCATAGTGCTTGACAGCAATTATTTGGGACTATCTGGGAGGACTTAGGGCACAGAGATCACGGCTTCAAAGTAACAGCCTTCACAGACGCTAACAGAAATTCTTCTATTGCAAATGCTTATTAGTCAGTTGGGTGTAGAACTGGCAATAGACAGGATCCATCCCACTTGTCATCATTTAACCAGCAACATCACGAAACAGCCACAATGGCTGTGACCAGAACTCACCATCATCTCCAGAATCAGACTGTTGCACAGACGTTTGTGAAGGTCCTGACGAGTCCTTCAAGACAGTGATGAAACTAAACAGAAAACGCCAGTCAGATCTTAGACAGGTTTGCGCAAACTGAGCTAAGGTTGGTACTTCTAAGGAAAGAAGGCTATAGGGAGATGCTACATAGCTTCTTACCTTTTTCTTAGCGAAGCTGCCTCACCTCCCTGCTTTCAGAGCAGACCATGCCTTCTCTCCTTAGCAACGCATGCCACAAGAATGACTTGAAAGCGGAGTTTCTGAACACCAGGAACTCTAGTTCTCCAGGGCCATATTTACACAATAAAGACAGTGGCAGCCCAGTCAGAGGCATAGTGCCAGCACAACCCCAAATCAGGTATTGGTTTGAGTCGTAAGAATAAATGAAAGATTCTCATGCCAGCCTTTAAACGATGAAAGTGCTAAAGCACCCAAAGTCTACTTTTTCCTCCCCACAACACATTCACCAGAGGCAAATGGAGACACGCAGTGCTGCAGAGGGAGTCTTTACCAGAGGGGTACGGCACATGGGCCAGGTTAGTTCACAGAATATTGGAAGTTTGCATTAAATACAGGAATGAAGAGGACAAGAAGAGAAACATCTTCTCCTCCATATCCAGGCTGTGCTCAGATCTTGAATTTCCTAGGTTTGGCACACAAAAGTATCTGCAGTTGACCCATCAAAGAAACTTCATTTAGTATTGCATGCCCATACCTGTCTAGCATTGCTCCCAGTTTCTTTGCAACGTGTGCTCTGAACTCTGGTGTCGTCTGTAGCTCATTTCCATCCTCAACATGACCATTCACCTCACGTCTGTTTAAAATAAGAATAATAATTATCTTTTTCAAGGTCAATAACATCTGGTGCTCTTACCCAAACAGGAGATAACAGACTGTAAATCTCCTACCCTCTAGTAATCAATTCGTACTGGACTGGGAAGACTGTTAAGAAACAAGGAAAACAGCTCAGTGGTAACAGTTCAGTTCCCAAGAGAGTGCTAAATATTATTTAGCCATCTCCACCACAGTTAGTAATTGGGTGATTTTTCTCATTGAAATAGCCTACAAAAGCAAATAAATTATGTCAGGACATCCTTTCTCTTGCATATAGTTCCTGTGTATGTTGCCACAACCCATGCAATTGTCCCAGGAGAGAGGGTTTTATTAAGTTGCCTGGCTGACAGCCTTTGAAACCGAGCCTACAGAAAGGCTGCAAACTTAGATAGGACAGCATCGCCCCCACTGCAAGGCTCCTCATTCAGCTGTTGCTTCCCAGCTGACAATTGCTTGCTTTTGCAATTGCAACGTTTTTTGAAGAAAAATAATTTTTTTTATATGTAACTGTACCAATTCCTTCATGGGACACTTGCAGAGTTGGGATATTTCTGACACTTGGAACTAATGCTGCAACTGACAGCAGTAATAAGTTTTCAACTTCCATATTCCCCCACTGCTAGAGGGACGGAAATCTACTTAAAAAAACTCCGAGCTTTTTCAGATTTAAGTGTCATTTCAGATTATGGTTGACCTAATTCCTAAAACAGAACAGGCCTTTCCAGTAGGAATTACCACAACGTATTAACTGCAAGTAGCACAAACACAACATCATACATTAATTTCTTCTTCAGTGAAACACGAGTCTGAAGCAAAAATACCTTAGGCTGGGCTGAGCGGGCCGTAAGTGATCCTTTTTAAAGCCACCTGACAAAGGAAGAAGTAAAGGCAAGTTTAAAAGACCTGCGACCAGGCCCCCTTTAATCCCCCTTCTGGCACATTTGATTTTATAGAGTAAAGAACCGTGCCTGAAAGACAATCCACGCCCACCTTCGGGGGAAGACAGTTATGAGGGGAAAGGGAAACTTCCCAAGGGCCAGGCTGCAGCACGACGGCCTGCCCGGGAAGGGGCTCTGGCCCCGGCAGAAGGCCGCCGGCAGCGCCGGGCCGAGCCCCCCTCCCAGAACCCCGCCTCGGCTCCCCCGGCGCTGCCACCGGCACTGCGGCAGAGAGGTACCACCGCTCCCCCGGGACAGCCTCGGCGCAGGAGGCGCTGCGGAGGGGCCCGGACCAGACCGGCGGAGAGGGGAAGGCAGGACCCGCCGCCACGGCGGGAGAACAGAGCCTCGCTGGCCGCCGATCCTCACCGCTGCGCGGCTCCGCCCGCTCCGTCCGCACCACCGCCGCCGCCGCCTGCGCCGCGCAGTCCCAGGCGGCCTCCCGGAACCGCGCTGCCGCCTCGCCGCTGCTGTCCGAGTCCGAGTCCGTGTCCAGGCCCGAGCCGCCCTTGGGCGCCGCCATCTTGAAAGCGCGGCAGCCGCGGGGCACGTCGGGCGCTGTAGTCCGGCCGGCCGGGCGCGGAGCATGCTGGGGGCTGCCGTCCGCCCGCCCCGCCTCCGGCAGGAGGGCCGCGGCGGGGCCGGCCCGGGAGAGCGGGAGCCCCCGGGGGCGCCTCCAGGGATTGCCGAACGCGGTTGTTTCGCTTCTCCGTGAGACAGCCGGGTGAAGGGACAGGCAGGGGGGCAGCGGTGCGCTGTGGGCTGCAGGCCAGGTCTTCCCAAAACCCCAGAAAGCCTGGGAATGAGCGTATAAATGGAAGGAACTGTGGGGAACTGGGTGTCGTGTGAAGAATTGTGAGATACCGTGAAAAAGGCATATTTACACTGGGTATTTGTACCAGCCTCTGGAGGAAAGCAGGGCAGACGGTGCTGCCCACGCTGAGAAACCCCAGAAGGGCAGTGAGGGGACCCGGGTGGCCCAGCCGCTGTTTCCCACTGCCCGTTCTTTGGGTTTGTGCTGCTGGGAAGAGCGATGCCCGTGGATGGAAAGTTGCTGAAAGTAAACACAGCTTGTTCTCACGTCCATCTGGTGCTGAACAGCCTCCTTTCGCGTGTGCCGTACAGGCAAATATCTTAATGTTTCTCAGGTGTAACAGCTCACACAAAGTAAGAGTGGAAACACACACCAATGACACCAGAAAGCCCGTATTACTTCTGTATTTGTAGAGAAAGAAAGAATACTTGGCATTAAAGAATAAGGATGTGGAAAGAGTGAGCAACTGTAATAAAATTATCAGCACTTTACCACGTTTTGTGGCATCTCTGAAATGGTAATTTCACTGCTTCAGAAATACTGACTGACAGCACTCAAAGTGTGGGGAGTCAGACATTCTCATGGTGTAGACAACACAAAAATCTTTTACCGTGAAAGCAAGAGATAGCATGGGATCCATCTGCTGTAGGAAGTTGTCTTTCAAAAGCAGGTGAGAAGAGACACTAGACACACAAGATTCATTAAGATATGTAAAATGTATCCGGTAAAAAGCATCTAATTCCCCCACCTCTGGCAGGGGATAGAAAACATGCACCTCCTCCACCCGTGCCTATTGCAACTGCTTTTGTCCATAAATATGGAATGACAAGTTCCAAGGATAACGAATCGACCTCCAAAAAGGGATTAAATCTTTAACTCAAAAAAAAAAAAGAAAAAAGATTGCAGGGGAGATGTTCTGTTTAGCGCTCTTACCCAGCTTGCCTTGCTGGATCTTTCATCTTGGCTTAACGATACTCTTCTGGCCATTTCTTTCTGTTAGAGGACTGGGATTTCTCTAACAGATTGTGACTGTGTTTCAGCTCGATTATTTGCCTTCACAGATGTCAAGCACCAGATGCTTCAAGGCATGTTTTACTCAAGCAGATGAGGCAAAGTTCGGTGTGCTTACAGGCCTACTGTTTGAAATATGGCAGTTTCCACAGATACAATACAGAAAAAAGCAGATGAGTGTGTGTCACATGCCAGAAATCGCTGTATGGTCTCCCGCCTTTCTGGTGTGGTAGTGAAAACAGAAAAGTGAAAGGAGCAGAAGCTCTTGGAAGTGGCTCTTGCTGAACAAAGGTAAAAGGCCACAGACAGACGGGAACTCTTTCGCTTGGAAATTTCAAGGAAGGAACAGTATTCCCAAACGTGATTTAATACTGAATTCAGATACCATTGGGTTGAAAATACAAGCAAACCAGGGAGATTGATGAGAAAAATACTGATAAGAGGTTCAAGGACTTGGATTCCTGATGTATGTACGACTTTCATAATTAAAAGTTTTAGGAGGGGGTGTGGTGTACCATAAATATCAACATTATGTTTGACGATCTTGTGACTTAGATCATGAAAAAGTGAATAAATCCAAGTGATTTGTTCTCATGCACACCACAAGAATGAACTGGCAACCAAGGCACAAAGTTTTTCTAATTCTAAGCAATTACTGGCTACCAGTTACACTAAAGAATGATAAACATTATCGCCATCAGAATATGCATAAATAGAAATGATATTTCTATTCCCATTATGCACGTGATATATAGCTCTTTGAAAGCTGATTTCTTGGCTTCGGCAAGGAAAGAATTCCCTTGCACCGCTTATCATTGCCATTCAATTTAATTATTCTTTGTCCATGGGAGTAAATCTGAATGTCCCACATATATTCCTCAGCTGACCTACAGTTTTAAGCAAGTCTCTTCCCCTCCTGTTACCCTAGCTGTAAAGAAGTTTAACATTTTCATTCTCTTCTTGTACGCCACCCTTCCCATTCATCCAGTCTTACTCATTGCCTGTCTCTGGGTCTTTTCCATTTTAAAAGGAAAACACTTGCTATAAGTAGAACAGGGTTACTGTAAATAAGTCATTATAGAAATGCGTAATATCATCCCATTCTTCTGAGACTTAAAACATAAATAAAATGTTAACATTATCACTGGGCAGCGAAAATATTCCCTGGCTATGTTGTCTATGGCAGTAACTGGATTTGTTTTCAGTTTGCTTTAATTACCATATGATACCCAAACAATAAAGACTGTTCCGAGCATTATTTATTCCCATGATTGTAATTCGAAAAATCAACCTTTTTTTGGTTTTTGTACTGAAATTCTTTTGACTCTAGGCATACATGGAGACTACTCTAAGCTGGTTGAAATTTCAGAAGGTCATCCGTGTTTTAATCAGCACCTGGAGGATACCATTTGTACCTTTGGGGCCTTGTCAACTTCTTATTAATCAGATACTACACTGAGATACACTGACTTGTTGAAAATGTGGTAGCCTGCTTTGTTGGAGAACTTTTCAGGCCGCAAATACACTGCTAGCATGGGCAGGACAGCTTTACAACGTGTGTCCTAACGCCATAAGCACTGTCATTTTCAGACACTATCTTCATCTCCACCTCAACTACAAATTTTCCAGTGTAACACATTAATGTGTACAGCAACTCCGGCAGGGCTGCTGGACAACCATTCCAACACGGGTTTTGCCAAGCCTATGTGCTACTGAACGCGGTATGAAGGCTCAGTACAGCTGTGTTTTTATATTGCTGAACAATTCCTGGCTTGCGTGTTCCGATCTTCACACTAGAGCTGTGTAGTCTCAGGCCACTTCAGTCAGTAGACAGGCCTCAGACAGTGTCCTTGATCTCTTTCTGATAAGCCCCCTCGGCACTAACCTGCCTCCGCTTCTCACCTTCACTATTCCCTCGTAAGGCTCGCCTTTAGTGGGAGACCTCCGTTTAGGATCGACCCATTCTCCACCATTTGAAACAAGCACTTTTGTGCTGTTTTCTGCCTCAGTGTCCTCAGAGCAGGGACAAAACCCTTCAGAAGCACCTTCTCGGTCACCTTTCTCAGCTCTGACCTCTCCTTCAGGCACCAGGTCCCCTCCTCTCCTTCACTTTTTGTCCCTCTCTCTGCCTCTGTGGTGTCTCACAGCTGTGTAAATACCTTTACAAAGCTCTCTGTTCCCACCCTGGAGATGCTCCTCTGCTCAGATCCTAGCGTTTGTTTCCCTCAAAGCTGCCGCCTTCCTTCCACCCGTACTTCCCTGGTCGGGCCAAACATTTGCTGCCATTGTCGATACGAAGTTTTTGCCCTTTTCAGAGGCAGGCGTTTGGACACGGCCCCTGCAGCATCTCACGACGAGCAGGCAGCACAACTGCAATAGAGACAGAGCTCAGGCTCGCTGGGGGCGCGCAGGCAGGGGTTATTTATGGTGGTGGTCACCCCCACCGCACCCGAGCGGTTCGCACCGAGCCGGTTCCCTCGCTGAGGTAACAGCCGCCCGGGGGGGGGGGTCTCCTTCGGAGGCTTGGGGGAGGGAAGGGCACCCCGGCAGCGCTAACCGGCCCCTGCTCGGGGCACCCCGCGCCCGGCCCGAGGAGCCGTCCCGCGGGGCAGCGCGGGGGAGCCCCGGGCAGGCGGAACGCGGCCCCGCGGCCCGGCGAGCGGCGGGGAGGCCGGTCCCTTCCGTCAGGGCCGGGCTTCCGGGCGATCAGGTGACGGCGGCCGCTGGCAGGGGAGCGGCTCCGCGGCTCGGGGCTGCTGCGGGGGAGCAGCGAGACCCGCCGGTGAGCCGAGCCGAGCCGGGCCGGGCCGGGCCGGGCGGATCCCGGCTGGCGGCGGAGGGTGGGGGGAACCGAGGCGGGCGGCGGCTTTGAGGCGCGAAGGGAGCGGGCCGGGGCCGAGCCGTGCCCGGGGGCCCCTGGAAGGCCGGAGCCGCCTGCCCCGTGAAACGAGCGAGGCGGGGGCGGTTGGAGCCGGGCGAGGGCGCGGCGGGAGCCCCGGCCTCGGCCAGCCCGGCTCCGGTCCTGCTCCCGCAGCCACGGTCCCCCCCAGCGCCCCGGCAGGCCCGGTGTGTGCCGCCCTCGCTGCCGGAGCTCCGGCCCGGGGTTCGCCGCCGCGGCGCGCAGGGCCCGGCGCCGCCTGCGAGGGTTTTCCTCCGAAACCCCCGTTTTCAGCGGCCCGGGGGTCCTGGCCCGCCTCGCTCTGCGGCAGCGCTGGAGCCCGTGCGAGGAGAAGCGCCCGTGTCGCGTTAGGTGCATGTCTGGCTCTAGGTAGGGTCGCAAAGCGTTAGCTTCTGGCACATGCCATTAGCCTTTTTTTCTGTTGAGAATTGCTTATTACTTCTTAAACCACATCGTAACTATTTTATTTTATTTCATTTTTACGTTTTGCTGCTAACCTGGTTAGCCCACTTAAAGGGCATTTAATGTTTTATGTAACTCTCCAAACCAGGAAAATGCTCAGGCAGTATTACCCAACTGGTTATATCCATTTTCTTTTTTTTTTTTTTTTTTTTTTTCCTTTGGACTTGATGAGGTAAGAGGATAAAATCCTGCTCTAAAGATTTGTGCAACATTTTTTTGGAGTCTGTATTATACTTTTACGGAATGGTTAAAAAAATTTACTTTAATCACTTGCTGCTTTTTTTGTTAGTTTGTAACAATGTCTTGCATTTGTGAGGTGTATTGAATCCTTAAGAGTTGCCAAAACAGCCCTTCAGCAGGGCTCTTATCCTGGAAGCAGCAACTGTAACACGGACGTATGTTGCAGAATCCCAATTAATGAAATGAGGCCAAGCAAGGGCACGTTGGTCTGTGAGGCAAATGGCTGATTTTGCAAGACCAAGTAGTCACACAAACTTGTATGTTGGGTCCACTTTATGGTAGTACTAAAAAGTGGGTACCTGATGCTGTACAGGTTACAGGAGGTGAAAAGATGAATTTAGAAAATGTTTCTGAGGTGTTAAAGTGTAACACGTTTGGGGGACAGTAAAAAGGTAGTGAGAGATAAATGTGTATTTAATGATTAACAGTAGGACTTCAGTCTTGTGTTTGCTAAGAATATCTAAAAATGACTGTGAAGAAGTAAATGTACTTTCTTCTAGGCACTGTCAACAATTATCAACTAAGGTTGCCTGTAGGTTTTACTTGAAGTCCAGGCAATCGTAGTAGGTTAAGAATCGGATTTTTGTTAAACTTACAAGTGAGTGTCTTTACATAAAATCTGAGTAATATTTTTAGATAGAATTTATAATGTTTATAAAATTTGCCATGTGTCTGAAAATGGCATTGTCTCTGTAGTGATAAGAAAAATAACCTGACAAGTTTTCCTTCTGGTTTAAACAGCAAGAAGTGCAGAAACTAAATCAGAACTTGTTTCAGAAACAAACTAGATTTGGATTGTTTCAATTTCAGTAATCCTAGATAAAATAAGATTCATTAGGGAAGATATATGGCAAAGTGTCTTTCTAGTGGCATTTTACATCCAACAATGCTCTTTTTATTTCATTGTTATGTATTGGATGTTGCAAAGAGGAATAAACTTTTGGTTTTATTAATAAACTAGCCAGAGTCCTAGATCCTCACCAGAAACTTTTCTGATTGCTCTTGAAAGAAGATTAAAAAGTAAATACTTCAAACATCCTAATGTTGCAGTACTGTGAGCATGTATTCTACAACTGCTTCATACAGATGACATTAGCTTCTAATTTATATTCCCTCTCTGACTTTCTCAGGTTGAATTATTGTTCACCTGCTGTGTTTCTGATGGATTTTTTTTTTGTATGGTTTTGCTTATGGTGGAAACTCTCCCAGTCTGTCTTGAAGTGTTTCTCTTGTATTTTTAGAGTCAGGTCAGTGTACTTTGGCAAGTGCAGTCATTTTTCATGTGCTGAGTTCAGAAATGTGATCTTTTACAGTAGCCATTGGGCTCACATTTTCCTGCTGTGCCGTTTCTCCCACTACATTTAGAGATTTAGTTTTTAAGTATTTGAGTAAAATGTCTTTCTTACTGCCTGTTAGTGAGATTTACACACAGTATTTATGCACAACACATAGACCTTACCGGTTTACTGCACTTCTTTCATGGACCTCCTGTGCTCCCTCTTGTCATGAAACTTTCAGGTCCCAGTGTGCCATCTGCTTCTTGGAGCTCCAGTTTCACCAGCTCTTTCAGCCGTGCTTATTCTTTATGCAACTCAGTGGGATTTGTGCTGGATCCCTACCTACGTATCTTCACTTCTGTGTCTTCTTCACGCTCCATCAGACTTTTTTTATTTAGGTAGACTGCTTGAAAATCGGTTCTTTGTTTCTTAACCATTCATCTGTTGCCGCTTTTGATTCTTGGATGTAGTAAATGTCAGTGATTCAGCCGTTCTCAGAACAACCTGTTGGGATATCATAGGGGCCATGATTTGAAGGAGATAAACAGCTAATATAGATGGCTTTTAAGTAGCAAAGATACTGTTTTCTTGTAAATATCTAGAGAGTAAAGAAGCAAGAAAGAAAAAAAGATAAAATCTTCGAATGCTTGCAGTTAGATCACCACTGATTTTTATATCCTTTTACTTGCTTTGTTTGCTATTCATCATGTGTCTAGGGTTGATTTGGAGACCTGATCTAAAGGACAAGAGTTTAGCAAACCTGGACTGGCATCTCTAAATGCTGTTTACTTAACCCCAAAAGTCACGTTATATCCCAGCGTACTCACAGTCTTCCTTCTGAACTCAAAATGAAAATGGGCTTGGTTTGGCCTGTTGTGTTGGTGGTTGGTTTTCTTTAGTTTGTGGTTTGCTTGCAGTTTCGTGCATTTTTTTCCCCCTAAAAAGTTTTGTCTCAGAGTTTAATTAGTTCAAGTGACATTTCAACAATTTTGAGCTTGTTCTACACTTGGAACAAGTTGAATTTTCAATTGAACTTCTACTTTAGGATTTGCAGACTATGCTTACAAGTGACACAATATATGATTATCAAACATAAATTTAGTCATTGGATGCTGTTTCGTGCTTGCTTCTTTGTATATGTGCAGCGTGATTTGCAGATGAACAGACCCCAACAGCACTTGTTACAGAACCAGTTACATTAAACAGTATTCCACAGACAAGAGCAAATGTTTGAGAAGACTTTTCAGCATAAGATTGATGCTTTTTTTTGTTGTATTTTGATGTATTTTTGATATTTTAAATTGGTTATATCCTAATAGGTTGTCAGGCCCAATCAGTCTATGGAGAAATAATTAGGAGAGGATCCCAGTACAGACTAAGGAATGACCTTCTTCTAGGAGAGTAGATTTAGTGCCTGTTGCACGATATCATTTTGAATTTTCTTCCGTCTCAGCCACCTTTGTTCCATTACATTACTATATTCCTATGGATTTCTCTGTCATTCTTCTTCATAACTTAATGATTTATTTATTTTTTGTAGTTACTAAAAGCTAAGGGGTTTTTAAGTAGGTGTTTGTGAAGACACAGAATTTATCTTTTTGATGAGTCTCCAGATTTCTGGTGTTAAATATGTGGAATGTAATTTGGAAAAAAGGACCTTTTTTTCACATTGGTTTTAGTGACACAGGAATTTGCCTCTTCTACATGTTTTCCTTGCATTATATATGCCAAGATATGAGCCAGATGTTTCTTGTGCCCGTTCCATAAAATGATGCCCGTGGTTTTTACAATGTGTTGAACTCCTGAGTTTTAAGGAGGTTCTCTTGATGTTGATATTAATTCCCAGCAAATATATATGGACCCAAATTGGTAAGTTTTCAAGTGTTAAACTACTGAGTGAGATAGGCTGAAGATTCTGGTAGTAAGGATGTGTGAAAAATCCAAGCGTAGTGGGCTGGCAGGCTTTCCATCTGCCTTGAACTAACATGAATTTTAATTTTGTACAATGAACTGTGTTGCTGCTGAGTGTAAATAAAGGCAGGGAGTGAAATACTAAGACTCAGCGGTGCTGAAAGCAACGTACGTTAGAGTACAGCATCTGTGAATACAAAGCTGCCCTTCTGGGACACTGTGCGAAATGATGTAACTGAGAGAAAAAGCTCTGCAAAAATATATTTCACTTGCTGTAACTGAGTGTCTGCGCTGCAATACCTTCAGGAGGCTTGAGTGTGATGCTTGTTTGACCGTGCAGTGGGATTGTGTTGTATGAAAAAAGCCGTTGACAATAACAGCTAGGGATACGGCGGTTTTATTTTGGTGCCCTGCACCTGTGCTTCAGCACCGCTACAAAGGGACCACTGAGGAAAGCCTTTAATGCTTGTGGGGTAAGTCTGCAAAGAAACAAGCTTCTGAAAAATTCAAGTTGCCCTTTTAGAATGCATAACTCTTTGTACACTTGCAAAAAGTTCAGATAATCACCTGTTTCTTTCTCACAACCTTATCTAAGTATTCATATCCCTGCAGCAGCAACATGATGTCAGAGCTTCATGAAAAGCACAGTGGAATATTTTAAACGTTTTTGGTTTGGTGAATTACTTTCTGTAACTGCTGAAACTCTCTTAGTTCTTAGGTTAAAAACCTTGTACAGGTAAAAGCGTTTCTGGAAATGTAAATGCCTTGTGCTGAATCTCAAAATTTTAGGTACCGTGGAGTTTGTAGATGGTGAGGTTGTTGCTACAGAAATAAAATAAATTTATTCTTTGATAGATATGATGTTAATGAGAAGCAAAAGTGTTTAAGTAAAATTAAAGCACATTAAAGTAAAATTGTTAGTCCTTCTGCATTGCTATGAGATTAGAAATGCTTGATAGTTTGAAAGTACTAGAAATGTTTGAGTCATATCAACACACTGCTGTAATAGCACCAATACACTGCTGATGAGACAAATCAAGTACTAAGCCACCTTTGTTTGCCATTATTATCATTCATATTCCAAACTAACAAACATTGAACTTAAAACGATGCATTAAGTCAGTCTGTCCAAACTGTGAATTGCTTCATGATTAAATCTTATTTCAGACTGCTCTCAGTTACAACTTGTGTTGAATTTTTGGAAGAGCACATATGACTGGGTGAGCTCGTTCTTCTCATGGCAAATGGCATTTATGAGAAAAAACGGTGGGTTTGTTTCGGCTGTGGATCTCAGTTGCTTATCAGTAACTTCAAAAAGCAGGTCACACATTAGCCAGGTCATACTACAGGACTTTAAAGTAGCTTAGTTTCTAAAAAAAGATCCCTCTTGGCTATGTTAAACTAAAACCATCAACAATAGGATTCAAGTGCTTCTTATATAAATCACTACCACTTTGGAACAGGACAAGAATGCAATGTTACAATGCCAAGAAGTTGTTTGTGTTTTTTTTTTTTTTTTTTTCCCCCTTTCTCACTGCTAGGATTCCAACAGGAAGATTTTCTTGACCTTGTGTCTGGGTAGTTCTTGAGGATGGCAAGCAAAGGATCCACGACTTCTGCATCAACAAAGAACTCCAGTACTGGAGGGACCAGTGGCAGTAGTAACAGTAATGGTGCTGGGGAGAGTGCTAATCAGGACAACACTTTTGAATGTAACATCTGTTTAGACACTGCCAAGGACGCAGTTATCAGCTTGTGTGGACATCTCTTCTGGTAAGTGCTCAAACCTCCACAGATAAACCAGAACACGGTCTGTCTCTCTGATCACATAAAAGCCTATGGTTTTTATAATTCTAGATGTCAAATAAAATGTCCTGTATAAAATGAGTAAGGACCATGGATAAGGAGCAGTTTGGTTTTGTTCCTCAACTGTTTTTCTGTGCTTATGTTCCAGGGAGTGGGTTTCTTGTGTCTTAAACTCCCTATACTTTTGGATTATTTGGTAAAAGCAAACAAACAAGCAGCCCCACACAGACAGTTCAGTGTTCATTGATACTGCTTGGTTATGTATGTTATTTTGTTTGTGCTGTCTGCTCTAACATAGATATCTTGTTCAGATCTAAATTCCTTTCCAGCCTGTGCATACCTAAACTTGCATCTGAAACTAGATTCTGGAGGCCAAATCGTAGTTTTCATACTTCCTACAAGCTTCCTCTTTTTTCCTGTAAAACCATGAGAAAATAGATAACAAGCTTTTACTTGTGGGCTATTTCTCTCTTCTCGTGGTATTGCAGTTGCAATACTAACTTTTCAGTTCTTTGATCTGCCTTGGGAATGTATCACACAAATATAATAAGCGTGCAGCATTTCTTATTTGGATAACTTGGTCTAGAACATACTCTTTCTCAAATGTTAAGGAGTTATTAAGGATTGACATGGCCAAATGTTTGGGGTTTTTGGTTTATTTTACACAGTAGGCTAAATTATGCTCTTTAATAAAAAGAGGCCTAGAACATTTGTTTTCTGTGTAAATGTATGTAACATCTGAAAATCCAGGTTTTTATTCTAGGAGGAAATGGAAAATCACTTGCTGATGACATGTTAAGATAAAATTAGATTACTTTATTGCACAAAAGGGTTTGGAAGAATGAAACCTTAAAAAATATCATATATCTTGTCTGAATAGTGTTGTCAAGACCACTTTGAAAGCAGATGGCTGCTTAGCAGTTTTATCTGGCAGCTTGCTTGTTTGTCTTTGACCTTTTTAAGTTGCCATATTAATTTAATCTTAAGAGTAGTTCTGTATAAAGGGAATTTCTCTGCCCTGAGCAACTGGGTCTGATCTCAATAGCTGACCCTGCTGTGAGTGTCAGGTTGGACTAGAGGCCACCTGAGGTACCGTCCAGCCTGAATTATTCCACAGTTCCGTGAACGGGGCTGATGTTTTAGCTGAATGTCCCTTGCATCTGTTAAGATCCTGGAGTCTCATTACTGACATCTTCCTCATTTGCGTCTTAGCTCAGGGATATCTTTTAATGGTATCAGAAGACAAAATCTGTACAGCAAACACTAAGATTAATTAAGCCTCTGCATGGGGCTCTGGTATGGATGAGGACCCAGAAATCAAAGGTGATATGCAGAGAATCATGTTAGCAACTTAGATTGCATAACCTGAAAAGACCAGTGGAGATCGGGCTTGGGCTGTGCTTTGAAAAATGATTTTAATGGGAGGTGATGGAACTGGCCCAGCTGGATTCCAGGATTCTGTTGTCTCCAAGCTGTGCTATCCATGGTACAATTTGCACATTTGTTGGATCGAGTTGTCAGTAACTAACTCTATTTTTCTCCCTTTTTCTGCGTTGTGAACAAATTGTCCTGGGAATGCTCACAGTTGGCCTTGTTTACACCAGGTAAGACAGGTTTCCTTTTACTGTGTCTTTCATCAGCTCCTGTTACTCAATAAAGCCCTTGGTTCTCTGGAGTATCCCCCTCTTTTCAAACGTGCTTCTTTCTCTCCAGGGCAACCTGCAATGTGCTAATGCAACTTCAGGCACAACACCTTGCAATCTGCTCTTTCAGCAAAAAGGAAACAGATTCTGTTCCACTTGCCTCCCACTTTTGAGTTTATTAAACACTGAGTATTCCCAGTTTTGGTAGGAGAATTACTGTAGGCAGTTCACAGGGGTTTAGTTTGCAGGCTTAAGTGCTGAGCGTCCTTCTCTTTGCGTGTGCAGTGTTTTACATTGTGGTATTGTTACAGAAAAGGTAACTGAAAGGGGGGTATCTACACTAGCCCTCTGCCTACGCAGGACTGTTGGTACTGTTTATTTCTTCATATTTTACTCCAGTGCAGTTCTGAATGTGTACACATCAACAAGTGGATCATGCCAGAACAACAGTCAAAAATGCCAGCTCTACTTTGGAGACTACTTGGCACTTACCAAAATGTTTTGCTCCATGGCTTTCTGAGAAATTGCTAAAGTCTCCTGCCTGGCTGCAAGTGAGGTTTGCGTGTTGTTTTCATGGTCTTTTACTAGTTTTCTTATAATTTACTTTCTTTTAGTGGCTAGAGACCAGGCCAAACAGACAAGTGTGTCCTGTATGCAAAGCAGGAATCAGTCGAGATAAAGTTATTCCTCTATATGGAAGAGGTAGCACTGGGCAACAGGATCCCAGGTAAGAAACCTAAATACAACTATTTTTGTGTGAAAACTTAAGATGAAACTTTAGTTTAGGGTCTTAAGATGAAACTATCAAAGTGCTGGATTCGCAATCTGAAATACTTTGTCAAAAGACAGATAGAACTGACATTTCTGCTAAGTATTTCTGGCTTTTTCAGGGCCTGGGTCTGCACACCTTATTTCTTGTTCAACTGGCAATTTATTTTCATTTGAATTCGGTGTTAATGATCAGTTACAAGAGGCAGGTTGCAATGAATGTTATCTGACTGGAGAAGCTTATATAAAATGTTCATGTCCTCAGTTTCTAGCCTTTGCAATGGGATTATTATTACCTAAAAGTTCAGTATCTTGACTCAGCCATATGTTGCTGGAGATTCATAAGCTGGGTGGTCCACTCACTCACACACTACCTCCAGCTCTGCTGCAGCATGGCCCTGTGAGAGCGTGCTCTGTGTTTGTTCTGTTTTATTAGCCAGGCTATTGCAGATATTCTTGTCATGTATCCTTGCACTTGAGCTAATTTCATGACTTCCTGCAGAGAGAAAACTCCCCCACGGCCCCAAGGACAGAGACCTGAACCGGAAAACAGAGGGGTACGTGAAAAAACAACCTTCAGCAGATAAGTTGTTTTTATTGATGGTGTATTTATTTATCCTGGAGGACATAATGTGTGCATGAGATCCTGTGTGATGATCCCATAGCTTACATTTCTTGCTCATCCCCAGTAGCTTATTCATGAATAATTGATAGCCATGGTGTGGCAGAAAACTCCATTCCTGTAGTACTCTTCAGCATCCCAAAGAATGGGCTAACTTGAATTGTGCTTCATGAAAACAGCCCTGGGTGGCATCACTGGAAATACTTTTCATACTTGATCGTTCTCAATACATGAACACGAGGAACACTTTGCTTTGAAAATTCTTTGTGGAAGTATATTTCTGTCAAACTATACCTGTGTTGGAAATACATAATCCATGTGTGAACTTACTCTTTTGGCACTGACACCTGCTTTAGCATTTCTATGGGATGTTACTGTACCATGGCATTACAAGCAAAAGAAGGTAGATGCCTGTTGGATACATGTGAATGTAAACAGCAGCTGGCATAGGTTGAACAGACGTGGGAGCAGCCAGCAGCACAGACCACAGTGTTCTCCAGCACGATAGCAGCGAACATGACCTGATGAAACAATTGCATATTTCCGTGTAACTCAGCCTAGGCTCCTCGGAGGGCATTTGTATACCTCATGCTTCAAGCAAACAACTCTGCTGGGTGTGATTAAGGAACATTTCTGTATTGGATGTATTGGGAGCTCAGTTGTTTTCTCTCGCTAGGGAGTTGCCTTCTTATTAAATCAGCTGCTCTACCTTGTTTGAACCTTTTAGCTGGTGCTGCTGTAAGTCAGAGGAATCTGGTATGAAAACATAGCAGTAGTGATGCAGCCCTCCTGTTTCCTACAGGTGCAGGACCGGCCATGCAGCGTGCTTTGCTGTCCCTGATAGGTGATGGCAAAATGCTCGAGAAGAGTTATAAGTCAAAAGACTTGACTCCTCAAATCAAGGGTGAACCCAGAAATGTCTGGCTTTTATTATAGAAGTGAAATCATCTTTGTCCTCCCACTGTTTGGAGGCGATAGACCAGAGGGTCTTTCAGAATTGGTATCCCTGTTTTAATTCTCAGACGAGAAGACGGTTTGCTGGATCACAGAACACGGTGACTGTGAGCGCTCCACAGTTTTTAAACATGATGCAACTACTGAGATCCCTCCACAGCTGGGTCTCAAACAGTACACTGCTTTTATACAGTAGGATTTGCCTTGATTCAGACTTATCTTTTGACTTGATGTGATATTTTAGTCTGGATCCCATAGGGGTCAGTGTTATTGCATTGTAACTCTTCCTTTTTTCCTCCTTTCCCTATGTCTTGCATTCCTGCCCCAGATGACTTTATCTGCCACCTTAATTAGAGTCCCCCTGGTAATTTTTTTTTTTTTTGGTACTATTCTTCTCTATAATGCTCTATACATCCCACTAGCAATTTATCACTTTACTGAATGTTTAAAAGATGCACGTGTATCATGAAAATCAATGCACATTATTTTTTTACAAATCCTTTCTTATAGTTATATGGCTAAGAGCTATTAATGCAGAATCATTAATACATTGTAAAGACATTGTAAATAGAATTGGTAGTGGTGAATTTGATATATTGTCAGATACATAGTATTTGAAGTTGAGAAATGTTACAGAAATGCTTTTGTAATTTGTGGCCTTCAAGCAAGAGCTGCAGTTCCTAGTTTTAATTTTCTCAAACTTTTGGGTTGCTCTGGCAAGTTTGCTACTGTGTGAAACATTTTAAAACCAGAACTAAGGAGGTATTTAACAATAGTGTGGCAGATCCAAAGTTGCCAGGCAGCACGATACTCCTTCAGCCATAGGAAAGCCAGTGAGAGGGAATGTCTGCACTTTTACAAAATATTCTGAAATAGGCTTTAAATGATTGGTACCTTTTTTGTCTTCTGTTGCTTTGTTCTCTGCAGGGATTCCAGGGCTTTGGGTTTGGGGATGGTGGCTTCCAAATGTCATTTGGAATTGGAGCGTTTCCCTTTGGTATATTTGCAACAGCATTCAACATAAACGACGGGCGACCTCCTCCAGGTACCATGCATCCCACCGTCTCCGAGAGTCCTGTCACAAAGAGATGTTTTACAGACTCCCTTGTAACTTTTAGGCACACAGCCTGCTAAATGACAAAACTTTCTGAACAGTAAAGTAAATCAGCATTGTAAACAGAAACACAAAGTGGGGGGAAAACACCCAGCAGCAACCCCAGTCTGTGGTGTACATGTTTTGTACAGGTGCTCACGTAAGGAGCAAGTTTGTCACTTCCATACATTTGCTGAAGGCAGCCCTGAGAGGAGGGTAGAACTGGAGATGGACCGTGGCACTGGTGACTTCTCCCTTTTGACCCAAATGTCTCCTCTGGTACTCCAGCAGACTCACTTTGAAAAATGAGGCAAATTGGACTGGAGTTTCTAATAATAATAAAAAGGAATCAGTAGGGGTGTATGAAGGAGACCCATATTTTGAAAACAGCAGGAAAGGGCCATTTCCTGGAAGATGCGAAGGAAAAATTTAAACTGGTGCTTTGCATCACAAAATAATGACAGTAAATATTGTTTTGTTTTCAGAAATTTATGTCTGAGACAGTCATCCGTATTCCCCAAGAATTAACGTTCTAGTGAAGTGATTCCACTGTTTTTAATTAAGAAAAAACAGTTGGGTTACTCCAAGTAGTGGCCTTGCTCTCTAAAAATAAAGTAATCTCCAGAAAACCTCCTCCCCATCTGCATGGTAGACAAACTGAGTCTATCTCTTCTGAACCAGAAAACCTACTGCCCCGGATATTCTAGACTTCCTCTGGGAGAGGCTGTGCCTGGCAAACCTTCTTCACCATGGCATATGGCATGGGAGTTACAAGAAACAGAAACACATTCTTTGTGTCACACCTGCGTTGCCAAGGACCTGTGCTGTCCTTGGGTCAAATTAAGTTGCCAATTAACTATATTCAGCGTCCACTGAAAATTTGTGTGGAGGTGTGACTGAGCTGAGGAGTACGTAAATACATGCTGTTGTAACAGCCATAATTGAACTAACTCCTTTATCTGCTTTTCATCTGTGGATTCAGTAGAGCAGTTCCAGAAAGGCACGGCTTGAGCTTTAGAGTTCATGTGCTTTTTGTTCCTTCTTTTGGTCAAGGCTACACGCACAGCTTTGACTGTTTTACCATTTCCTAATTCAGAGATGTCTCACCTTGACGGGGAGGAGCGCTCAGGTGGAGGTGGTAAAGTACTTAGGATGGGAACAGTGAACTTGGCTCGGCAGTCAACAGTGAACCAAGCAGTGACCTTGGCTAGCACTGCCCCAGAGGTGCTCTGAGCAGGCCTGCGTGTACTTTAGCACATGGGGCTGCTATTAGTCATGAGTAGGTTTACCGCGAGTCCTGCTTCAGGGAGCTGCTGCTTGTCTTCCTGCTGATCTTCCAGTAGGGGTGGCCAGTCTGAAGGTAGGAAATAGCAACAGTTTCTCACCCAGTAGATTCCTTGCATATCTTTCAATTTACGAATGTGCTACGTTCAGAATATACACGGCTCTGGAGAAGAGGAAGAAGCTGAACTGTTTTTTTGTTGTTTTTTTTTTTACTTCCTGTTTTCCAGCTGTTCCAGGGACTCCTCAGTATGTGGATGAGCAGTTCCTATCCCGCCTCTTCCTGTTTGTGGCTCTGGTGATAATGTTCTGGCTGTTGATTGCATAAATCTTTTCCATTATCCTGTATATTCATGGCAAACAAGGCCACTGAAACAGTTACAAACTGCATCCCCATCCCATTTTAAACCTCTTGGTGTCTGGTTCCGTAGCTAACTATGGGCTTCAGGAATTGGTGGTATCACAGCACAATGAGGAATCTTGCATTTTGCACCAGAGTTGGAAATTAAACACTGTTTAAAAAGCGTATTTCAGCTCAGCTATCTTGTACAACAGGTTCCTGCCACAAACCACGGGCCTAGCTTTGAGCTCCACTCCTAAAAGGAGTGCTGCTTTGAAATCCGGTGCCAACCAGTGACAGCAGGTTTATGTGAAAGACAGTTGCCCCACGGTAGAGTGGGCAGGTAAGGCAATGTCTGCAGTGTGGTCAGTATCTCATGCTGGGCAACCACGATGGATCTGCCAGAGCTGCGGATGTTATTTAATGTCTTCACCTCAGCATCCAGCCTTCTTCAGGAAATCATCTGCAGCGCTGCCGAGACTCTTTAGGCACAGCACATGGTGCAAATGGAACCAGGTTTGGAGACTGGTTTCTTTTCTTGCTGTTATTTCCCAGCCTGATGGAAAACACCTCCTGAAGCAGTTCTAATGGCTGTTAGAAGAAGGGATACAAATTTATGCTGCAATTTTTTAAAGCCTGAATTTGCTGGAGCCAGACACTGGAAGATTCTCTCGTTGTGGAGCCGGGTGGGGTTGCCGAACAGTACGACACACCTGTCTGCCTCACCCAGCCCCGTTCCTCACTGACAAAACAGTGTTGTCTTCCTCGGTTCTGCGCAGCAGCCTGTGGCTGCGCTCATGGATAATCCCCTCACCACCATGTCACTGTAGCTACGTTTATTCTTCCCAAGGCTTCGAGACTTTCTACGCAAGGTGATGTACTCCAAATAAAACGCTATAACAGATCTGGGATCAGCTTGTTTGGGGAGAGGAACAAAAGGCATCTTTACGTGACTTTTGAGGTTAAATTTGTCGTACTGGTAAATTATACAGGAGGAAAAATGAGATCCTGCGCCTTTGCTAGCGCGTGCCACAGTAGGGAGCATTTGGAAGAGCTTCTCTCTACAGGTGCGTACAGCCACGCCGTGCCACAGCCCAGCGGCTGTAGTGCAAGAGTCTGCAGTATCTACCAAAGAGATTAATTTGAAGTGCTGGAGGAGACCATGACCATCTGTGTGCGGAGGGGAAAATACTTCAGGTGGTGAGCACTCTGTGTAGCCATTTTGGAATCCTGTTGGGTATACAGCTTTAAAGAGAGTACTCCTGACATATTTGTGTAGATTCCTTCAGAACAGCAGATACAAGAGATTCCCTAGCAAGATTAAGAGTTCATCTTTCTCTGACTAGACAATTCCATTTTTTTTCTTTTATTGTTTTTAGATTATTTTGATTCAGATCGCTGATAGTCTTAATGATTTCTTGCAAGATGAGTATTTTGACTTCCCTGGCAATAGGCAGACAACTGACAAAACAAATCAACTCTTAGAAACTTTGTTTTAATAGCTAGGGTTTTTCTAGCTTATGGAGGAGGTTCCTGGGCAGGACACCTTAATTAATTGTTGTAGAAGCTTATTTATGTAAGTATAAACTGTTCACTTTTAGTATCAAGACAGAGGATGACTGAAGTTAACTTGCCTACCTCCAAAATTCCATCTGGCAAGTAGAATGTTGCAAACCTTCTGCAGTGTTTTGCCACATCTAGTCAAATTTATACTGCCTTGATGATAACATGGCAGAATATATTGCTCAACTATAAATAGTTGAAGTGGTGCTTCAACTTCTGCTGTGTGGCACTTTTGAGAAGCTTAACAACTTCTGCATATGGTTATTCTCAAATGTGTAACTTCGTAACTAGAACCGTTTCTAGGAGAAAGGCAGTTTATTACATTGTTGTACGCAACCGGCTGTGGTACAATGTCGCAGCTTTGACTTCCTTTCATGAGCAGGCAGCACCACCTGCTGATGGAAAGGCAAAGTTCATGTGACAGAAGAAGGGATGGTTTTCCTGCCCCTTTTTGTATTGTGAAACTCGATGCTAAGAGCAGCGGTTATCCAGGGAGGAGTAGGGTATCCCTTGAAAGCCTTTTTCCAATAAAGAAGACAGAAAGGTGACTGTAATAGGTTCAAGAGGTATTGAAACTGATTTAACTAACATTTATGTTTAAAATACATAATTTTAACAGCTTGGGGTTTTTTCCATCTATTGGTGAGAGACATAATGGATTTAGAGAGAGGTGGCTGCAGAAACGTGACTGCGAGTCCTTATTTTCTGGCAATCCGAGAATGAAATAGTCTAAAAGTGTTAACGCTTTTGTTCCTACCTTTTTCTTGGTGTGCTTTTTGTATCGTACCACTTCACCCCTCATACTCGGACTGAACACAGCCCATAATGGCTTGTTTAGTGCATTACCATTACCATTCACTAATTTTCACTGTTGTGAAAGTGATTTAGAAATAAAAAATGGTTTTACATTGACCGGAGCGCGCCGCCGTTATTTTGTGCTTCGCGGAGGGGCTGAGGCGAGGTGCTTGTCCGAGCCCTACCTCGAGGGCGAGGAGTGGAGGAGCCCGTTGCCGGCCCGTGCCGCGGGAAGGGGGAGGGACAGGACTCGCTTCTCCTTCCCCGGGGCATCGGAGACGTTCGCGAGAGGCAGCGGTACCGGGGCAGGCCCCGAGTGGCGGCCGGTGGGGCCGGGCCGGGCCCGGCGCAGGCAGAGGCCCAGCGGCGGACGCTGCCGCGCCTGCTGCCCGCCACGGCACGTGGCGGGAGGGACTGGAGCCGTGGCCGCACTATGATTGGTCCTCGCCGCGGAAGGGGCGGGACAGCCGCCGCAGAGTACCGCGGGGATTGGCCTGTGGTCGTGAGGGGGGCGGAGTGCCGATTGGCCTGCGGCGAGGAAAAGGGCGGGGCGATAAGCTGCCCTCGGGGCGGGGTACGACGCTGAGAGAACAGCTAGGGGAAAAGGGGCGGGGGGGGGGTGCGCGCGCTCCCGCGCCAGGTGCGGAGTGACCTACCGCGCGTTGCGTAGAGGCTGACGTCAGGCGCGGGCGAGCCCCGGGGCGGCGGCGAGGCCGGCGCGGGATGGAGGCGCTGCCAGGTGAGGCGGCCGGGCCGGGCCGGGCCGGGCCGCGCCTCCGGGGGTGCCGGGAGCTGGTGCCGCCTGCCGTGACAGCGGGGCGGACGCGAGGCCGCGGCTCTCCTCCGTCCGGGCGGCCGTTATGCGGGCGCCAGCCCAATTGCGGCGCGGCGGGGCGGCAGGTGCGGGGCTCGAGGGGGGGGCTCGCCCGCAGGGCCGGCGCACCGCCGGCTCCTGGAGCTGCACGCTGGCTCGGCGTTAGCCCGTGTCTCGGGGAACGGGCTAGGAGCCGGCCGGCGGGTCCGGGGCGCCGACGGCCTCCGCTGGTTGGCGGCCACCCGCGTGGCTCGGGGGGGCCGCGCCCGGGCTGCGGGGCAGCGCGCTCCGCGGGGAGGCGCGGAGATGGGGGCGGCTTCCCGGGGCTGCGCCGCGCCTTCCCGCGGCGAGGGCGGCCGGCTGCCGGGCATTGGATCCCCGCAGGCAGCTGCTTGCTGGGGCCGGCTGGCCGCGCCCGGTCCCTGCCCTTGTCCCGCCGAGGCTCGGCCGCCCTCCCGGCCGCGGGGGCTGGCCGGTGCCCGCCGGGGCTGCTGCCGCCGGAGGAGCCGCTGCTTCTCGGCGCTGGCCGCTTCCCTGACATTCCTCCTGTCCTGGGGGACTGGACAGACCTGTGACATGGATTATGTCCGTTTGCTTTTCCTTCACACTGTTTCCTGCTCCTTTTTTTTTTCATTTCCGTCACTTCTCCTGGATATTTAAGCCGTTTTGGGGTGCATATAGGACCATCCATTTCCGTTCGTGAGCTAACCGGCCGTTCCGAGCGCAGTGAAACAGCGGCAGCATCGCAGCTGAAGGCGAGGTGACTGCTGCCTGCAGTTGGGGAGCTAACGGGTGAACCCCTGCGTGATCGTTGTGGAGGAATACCTGTTGCTTTGAGTCAGCTGTGGCGGAGTCACTAGTCTTTAAATTCCTTTAAATAGGATCCGCTGTCTGTATTCACATTGGCATCTTGCGCTCGCGGCACTGGGCAGGAGCTGGAGGCTGCCCGGTTTGCAGGCTTTCTGCGGCCTGTAGGGTGGCCAGGAGAGCGTCGGCCGCCTGCACAGAGGGGCTGGCACGTGTGGCTTTGCCTTTTATTTCCAAGCCTGTTTGATGTGCTGAAAAGCAATTGACTTTATGGCAGAACACGGGTAGTGTCAGCTTTTTTCCAAGTTTTTCCTAATCCTTACTCTGTCGTGCAGATCCGAGGTCAGGTGCAGCTCTCGGTGATCCAGATAGCAGGAGGGTGTAGACGCGTTCTCAGGTGTAGGAGCTGCTGCTTAGCTGGGAACTGAAGTAGCGACTGGCACCAAATGTCACATCAAATGAACCCTGCCTGTGGTCTGCAGGAGACCTCTGGGGTTACTGCTGATCTGCTGGTGAGGGTGGTGCTTGCTTGTGGTTGAGCAACAAGTTTTTTGTCTGGAATAGCTATTTGTGTAAAACGTAAGAGGAGCTCTTCACCTTGGTTATCTTTAAACGTTGTCATTGACCTACACCAGTGGGGTAAAAGCGCATAGAAGGCGGTTGGCTTCTGGTTTGTGTAACTTCAAGGAACTTGAGCTTGATCTCAACTTGCCTGAGCAGCTACCAAGTTTTAACGTTCTTTGGAAAGTGGAAGCCTGTGGTTAGTGGTTTTCCTTCTCTAAGTGCCCTTCTTATGCAACCTTACTGCAAGTAAACTTTTGGTAGCAGGAAGAAACAGGTTTGAGATCTGCCCAGCTATGTGACGCGTTCCTTGTGCCATCCTGTGCTCATCCAGACCCTTGGCTCTCTCTTTAATGTGCCTGTACAGCTGTTTGGATTTTGGGTAGCGTTTATCTGTGTGCCAAATGCTCTTTGTGCCCAAGTTTTCATACCGTTTTTCCTAGCTTGCGTGCATCTAAATAGCTAGCTCTCTCTGGGGTTTTATGGCAGCTCTAGAAGAAACTGTTACTATATTATAACCTTTATAAGTATTTTCTGAAGGGGCAATAGGCCAGTAGCATCAACCCCTCTTGCGAAGTCTGACAGTAGTCTGGTGTTGGCTCTAAGTCTCTACAGGAATATTCATTCAAGTGTGTAATTCCTTCCTGGTAGTCAAGTTGTTCTCTACTGAATAAAGTTTGGCTTTCTTTCTTGCCTTTCCTTTCTTTCACTTCTGGGAAATCCAGTTAATTACACAAATGAGTGCAAACGTTATGGGCTGAGTCAGCAGCATGGGGAAACGGTGGCATGGCTTCCTGGCCTAGCACGGCTCTCTGAGGGAATTCTCACACGAGTCCAATCTGCCTTCCTGCAATCTCTGCTCTGAAGACTAGCACAGCTGTAACGGAGCTGTTTTCTGTGAAAAGTCACGTCGCTTTCTTCTGCAGAACGCGGAGGAGCAGATGGTGCTGCTTTTTTTCTGGAGAAAAAAAAAGTAAAATATGTAAGATATCAGAGCTCGATTTGGGGACTCCGCTCTCTGGGGTTACAGACTGCCTGGTATTGGCTTAACTTGCTGTGTGTGAAGGCTTTCCCGTTGGTGGTATAATTGAAGGTTGTTCTTTACCAGGGATGCAGCAATCCTTGTTTTCTCTGATGTGAAATGGTTGCTGTATGTCGCTTTGTTCCTGCATGCAGGTGAAGAAGTCTGGAGATGTCTCGGATGCGGGGACAGCATTGCTGCGGGTCAGCGCCTCTACAAGACTGTTAATGAAGCGTGGCACATTTCCTGCTTCCGGTAGGTAAAACTTTAGCTCATTAAACTCTCCTTTTGTTGTTCAACGGACTTGGAATCTGGTGGATATTAACAGAGAGTTCTTGGTGGATATATTAACAGGGAGCTCTTGCTGTCAGCTCCGTGCCTGACCTGTTCCTGGGCGTCTCGCGGAGCGGTTGCACGCTCCTGTTTGTGGCTGTACTTCGGCGCCCGCAGTAGCACTTTGGAATTGACTTTCCGTCCCAGTAGCGGTCTGACACGGCCTGGCAAAGTGTTGCCGTGCTGATGCACACGCATACGGGAATAGAGCTGAAGTACAAATGGAAGCTCTGAGGCACTGGTGGTGGCAGGAGCCACGGGTTGCGTATTTGTCTTCAGCTGCATTCCAAAGTAGTGCCCCGGCAGTTTGCATAGCCTGTTGATTTTTCCGTGTGTGGTAGGTACAAGGGAGATACCAGGGTGTTGGGGAAAACTGCTGATCTGGGGGAGGGAGATCTTGCCTTTACTTCCTCTCCTTTTCAGACTGTTAAGACGTACAAACTTATGAAATCTGTTGCAATGTTGCTATCGGCACGGACGAAAAGGAATCTCTGACATGCTTTTCTTCCTGGAGGTAGAAGTAATGCCTCTCGTCGGTGTTTCATGAATACTGGGTCCAGGTTTCATCACATTTCTGAAGGGGCCTATATTTTTGAGAGGGGTTGAGTACCTGCAGCTTCTACTGGCTTCTGTGTTGGCTTGAATCTGGAGAGGCTAATGTTTTAGATGCTGTCAAAGCAAATGGGGGGAATAGGAAGCCAGAAAGTGTGGCTTTGGAGGAATGTTTGCTGTACCAGGATAGGCATCCACTGGTCTGGTTTAAAGAAGCAAGAACCGAAGAAACCCCAACAAAATACCCCAACTTTGTGATTATGGTTATTGATGTATTTAAAAAAAAAAAGATACCATGCCGCCAGAGCAGTGCTAGCTCTGTTGACTTGGAAAGTGCTGTTAGTTACAATCACATGTTGATAATCACAATTACACTTTATATCACTACAAATCCCAGTCTTTTGGATTTCTACTGGTTTGAGTATTTATGTTTAGCTCTATTGAGTCTGCTTGTCTTAATCCTGGTTTTCTGCCTAAAGAACTAGTATCCTGTTGTTGAGCTTCCCGAGATTCTGCCAGTAGCCAAACCCAAAGCTGTGTGTGCTAGTAAGTCTGTCTGTCTTGCCTTTGAATGTATTTCTGTTGTGGGTCTTCATTTGCAAATGTCTTGGTGCTTCTCGGTATTGGGGCTGTTGAGGTGGGTAGCAGCTGAGCTGGGGGTGAATCCTGCCCTTATGACACTTCACAGATAATTTGATATCATAGTTTATGTTGTAAAATGGAAGTTTGGTGGATTTTTTGTTTGTTTGTGTTACACAAGTGAAGATGCCAGCTTTTCTCTGAGATGTGTAGTAACTTTCTGCATTTGCTGATGCGCTCCTCTCGTGCGCTGTGCTTTGGGCTAGCTCTAGCACCCGGCGAAGCTGCCATGCGGAGTGAACAATTGGAACCTGCAGTAAAGGAAGTTGCCCTTCCCTTTTCCCTAGTTCCAGGCTAGGGCTGTACGTGAAAACAAATTTCCAGTTTGCACTCTGTTCCCCCTTTTCTTCTGTTCTCCCTAAGCCGTGCTGAGCAGCAGTCTTGTGCTTGATATCCCAAAGCCAAACTTTAAAAAGCCTTTAAGGGTAAAAGCCTTTGGCATCTGGTAGCTGTGAGTTCCGGCAGCTCTTGTGGAGTGTTTTTTACAGTCTTCCTGTGGATTAGCTGACTCCCTGGCCTGGCACATAATTTCTCTAATGCTGATTGGCACCGCTCCAGGCTCGTTAGCTCTGTTTATTCTTGGTCAGGCTAGGCTGCTGATCATGCTTGGCACTGGCAGTAGCTGACGTACATGCATGTCTCTGAGGATTTAAGTTTTTTGTCACTTCCCTCCTTAAACTGCATGTGCAGGAGCTTTGTCTCTGAAACCTGGTGTGGCTGGAGGGACGAGCAAGTCCCTGTTCGTGTATCTTGGATATTTTAAACTGTTCTTTGGCCAACTGGTCCTTAGGCTTGACTCCGATGGGTTGGATCTGGCTGAGGAAGTGTTTTAGATGCTTCTGTCACGGTATCTGTTGTGAATTAACTCTGAATGTACTTCTGTGCCTCTGAATTCTGTTGAGATAGGATACACTTTCAAAGGCCGTTGCTTTTCACTGATACACAGTTCCACTGGATTTGGAACTTATTTTGCACAGAACTTCAAGCACTACACCAAGAAAGGGAAAAAGAGAAGTGGCAAGGTATCTTTTTCCTAGGCCTGGATCACTTTTACCTAAGGGGGGATTATTGGAAGAGCATTTTTTGACCTAGATCACGCTGTTCTTATTGCTTTCAGTCCAACTTTTTTTTCCATATTACAAAATAGAAGATACTGCTTTGAATTACACCTTTTAATAAAGTATTGATACCTGGTATTTTCATGTCCATTGTTGGTGTTTTGTGTTGTGTTGTTTTTAGTTTTTTCCACAGATAAAGACAAATTAAATTAATGGCAGTTCCCTCTTTCTGTAGAGATATTGCATGTTTGAATTGGAGTAGGAGGGGATGAGAAGACTCAGATATAGCTGCATGGTTTAATCTTAAAAACACGGTATTTGATAAAAATCCAGGTTTGATTATTTGAAAACCATGAATTCAGATCGATCCTGTTGAATGCATCCAGGTGGGAAATGCTTTTGGATCCATACAAAGAAAATTATTGGAAATGCTGGTAGGAATTGCTGCTGTAGGAGGGTGGTTAAGAACTTTTTAGGAAGGAAGACAGCTGAGGTTCAGTTCCTTCCTAACCATGAAATAACAGAGGATGTATATTACTGTGGTCTATAAAATAAATCTAAGTGGCCAAGCAACACAGGCTTGCTGCAGAAATGTTAAACAAAAGCCAAACCCACCACATCAGAGAAAAACTGTTCACAGTGTATCTTCGACAAAAGTTACTGAAGGTGGTGCATTACTGATGATTTTCTAGTTACAGCTTTAAAAATATACTGTTTAGTTTATACCGAAACCAGTTAATTAAAAGCTGAAAATGCATCAGGAGTTTGAAGAGTAGAAAAGCTCATCTTCCTTTTTCTGGAAGAGGAAAGGAAAGCAGAGAAATTTTGTATGAATCTAAAATTTTTCATGAGTAGATCTAAAGCACTGGAGATGATGGTGACCAGAAACTATTAATTCAGTTTGGACAAATATTTCCTTTTTGCTTAATACATCAGATTTTTATGCATATGCAGTGCAGCTTGACTTTGGGAAAAATTACCATGTCTTTCTGTGTCTTTTTTAAAAAAAATATATTATGAAATAGTTTGATGCTAAGTTAATAATATAAACAACTGTATGACTAAAAAGTGTTAGGTTGTGATATCTGACTCATCAGAGATTACATTGTTATATTTAAGTAATTGTAAGCAGTAAATTGACTTTCCAGTAAAAGATAATTGGCTAAAATTAAATGCAGTCTTGAAATCATTAAGAAACTGTTTATACTTGTAAAAAAAAAAAAACCTGAAGTAATAACCCAAAATTTATTTGTTCAAATCACAATAAAAATTGCCTTATTACCTAGAGTTAAATAATTCACCTGACAGACTGTTTAGGGTTCAGGTGCTGGCACTCTTTTTGAATGTCACTCCATTTCAATTTCTGTTAACCTTTACTGGAGCTCGAAACTAAAACAGAAGGAGTGCTGTAACCACCAGAAGGCTGTTTTCTCTAAATGAGTACTTCGAAAAGATGGAAGAGTTTTGGCAGAGTGCAGAATAACTCCTGGCTATGTCTCCTGCTGGTATTCTGCACTGAATTTGAAACAAATTCTCCTTCTGACTGTTTCTCAGTAGTGGAACAAGGTTAAAAGTCGATTCTTCCCAGAATCCCCTGTCACCCGCCTGTTGTGCTCTCTCTGCAGCGTGACAATTGTCCATGGTTGGAAAACAGAACTGGATTAGCTGTCCGTGCATCGAGGGGATGCCCTGAGCTCCAGGCTACTGACCAGAAAGAGAACCACTATTAATTTGCCAACTCTAGTAATTTGATTGTTTTACAAAGATGTGATTTTTCTATACTGAATGGTGTATTTTGTGTGCTATAGAAGTATTTTTTGCTTAGCAAAACTTAGTGAATCACCTTGATTCCTTTTATGTTTGGGGGCAGGGGAAGGCAAGCCAGCCAATCTTGTATTAAGAATGTCTATAGTTGGTTAAACCTGTTTTGGCAGTTCCGGGATACACTAGATGGCTTCCGAGGGTATTTTCCATGTCGGTTTTCTTGGTTCTTAGGATAGCTACAAAATTTCAACTTATGTTTGAAGCAAGTAATTTCTATGGCTTTGGAATGATCAAGAAACTGGTCACCTAATAATCTCCCATCACTGCAGGTTTTCTGTCTCCCAGACCATGTCTGCTAGCACTTAATGATCCTTAGTGTTAGAAGCTTCTGCCTACTACCTTTGGAACTCCACTTTGTTGCAATTTAAATCAATTTCTTCTAGTCACTTCACGATGGGCATGGAAAACGAGATTTTTTCACCCATCTGTTATTCAGGTAACCTTTTCCTGTTTGAAAGCAGCTATCGGGTCTCCCATCAGTCTCTCCTAGACTGAAGAAGCCCTGGACCTAGCTTTTTCTCATAGACTGTATTTTCTAGACGTTGGATCACTTCTGTCCGTTCAAACTGTTCGGCACAGGCCTTCATTTTCCAAAAGCTGATTCCTCTCCCCGGATAACAGGACAAATAGATCTACAGTAAATGAAGATGTAAGCAAAGGTGTGTATTAAGATTAATTTGAAATGTGGGGACGTTTGATGCTTTGAATCTTCCTTTAGCTTTTCAGCTGTGAATACAGTCAGGTTTCTACACAGAACAGCTGAATTTGAGAGCAGGGGAAAGATCAGTAGTAACAAAAGGGAGTTGAATTATGGTAGAAGACGACAAGAATCTCTTCTTTCCTGTCTTCTCCAGTTTCTGGCAGTTACAGAAACCTAATGATAGGGCCTCAGAGGTGAGAGCTCTTCTCCACTAACTCTACAGACTCCTGGGAATGTCTTTGATGGTATCTCCATCAGCATTGACATTCACCACTCACTATCAGATTTAGGGAGAAATAGTTGCTAAATGCCTGTGTTCAAAAGTTTAAAAATCCAAAGAAACAATGAAGCACTTTACAGGTGGAAGCAGCCACATTCCTCGGGGGAGTCTACCAGCTGCAGGACATAGATGAGGACCCTTTATATTTAAGGAAGCCCAGTCTCAGCTTTTTTAGTTTACTTGTGAAGCTGCTTGTCCTTTAGGGCATTGTTATCAGGGCGTTATTATATCAAGGTAATTAGAATTACACAGCCCAGTATGTGGTAGGCTTTCCACATGAGTGAGGCAGGATCCTTCCCTGAGGAATTTACCGGTCTGCAGAGACAAAAGTAGCAAGTTAGGAAGCGAGTGAAGATAAAGAGGTGTCAGTGCCAGTCTTGTTGCCCTATGTGCTGCATTTACAGAGCAGAAGTCACTGCTTCCAAAACCATATATAATCTGTGAAGTTTCAATAGGCTGAATTTGGTTTGCTTCTCAGCCGGCACGTATTCAGGAGGTGTGCAGCCATTAGGCAAGTATGGTGGAGATTAAAATTCTGTCTCCATCCTAATGTTGTGCTTCATGATGTTAGGTACTGAGAAGGCATCACTGTGTTGGTCTGAAGTTCTGCTGCTGCTTAGAAGTAAGATGCAGTGATGGAGACGAGCTTCGCTCCTCTGTTCGTTTGAGTTTGCTCAAGAGCTGTGTGCAAGAGCTTTCACTCAGAGTACATGCATATCAAAACAGTATTAGTTTCAGTAGCTGATGTCAAGAGCTGGCTGTGTCTTTCAACAGCAGCAAAGCACGTGTTATGTGTAAGTGCCTTGGAAATACAATGAGGTGTTGGGATTGTACTGAAGTATTTGGAATGCCTCCAAACTGCACCCATGCTGAAATAAAGACTTGCCGCAGACTCTTCAGGCATCAAGCAGATGCTTCTTCCCCAGCTTATACCAGTCCCACACACACCAAGGTGCCTGTCTGTGCCAGGGTAAATTTGTGTATCTCAGGGCTGGTCGATATGCTGAGCAATACATCTGTCGGCAAGCTTGCTGTTGGACAGCAGGAATCTGTGGTGACGAGGACGTCTGGATGTGCAGCCTAACCCCAGCTGGTTGAAGGTATTGGTCACTGGGATAGCACAACAGCGATGCGATGCATTTCTGTGGGGATAAAACCCTAACGGCTGCGAGTCAGTTTGTAATAAATTTCATGTTACGTCATTGTCGAGGTTTTTCATTTGTTCCTTTTTATTTGCTAGTTAGACTTTTCAGACTTCTTTCTGGCAAAAATTACCGTACAATTCTAAACCATAGCAAGGAAAGCAAAAGCAACCCCCTGTGATGGCTACGTGTTTGCAGTGGAAATGCTGTCAGCATTTGCAAGAGAGAAGATGCTGATATCTGACTTCAGTTGGTGAAAAAGAAATTTGCTTTGGTGCATTTTGGCCTGGCCCCTAGATGGTGCCAGTAAAATGACTGTTTGTGTTCTCAAATAGGTCACAATAATAAAAAAGGCAAGAAGTAACAAGAGAATTCTGCGTAGGAAAAAGTAACTTACTGGCTGCTGCTGGGGCTTGCTGCAGAAGTAAAATAATTTTGATAAGATGTTTCCTGTTTAAATAGACATTTGACTGTGTGTCCTTTGGCTTTAAGGAAGTCTCAAACAAAATCCCTTCCCAGTTGCTTAGCTGTCTGGGTGGTTTTTATTACTTTGAAGTTAGGCTTTATCTGCTGGCTTCATTCACAGACTAGCTGGCTGCTTATCACATCTGTGGATCAAATCTTCAAAGGTTTTGTCTGAAGAGTTGGGATTTATGAGGTCACGTGGAATCCCCCTTGGAGGGAGTTCAGCCCATGGCAGCAGAATTGTGGGGAAAAGCTTTTGTTTGTAGGTGATACTGGGCAGGGGAGGGGCTCTGCGATGCACTGGAGGTATGTCTGTGTTGTGGGGTGGTGCTGATAGCCAGGGAAGCTTTGGATTGTGAGCACTGGCCCATTTTCAGCACGCAACATATAGAGAATGTGGGAGACCAGAGTGCATTCCTAGACACAGACTCACCGTGTTGCTGCTTCCAGTAGAGCTGTGTGAAATGTCAGAAGGAATTAGACCCATGCTGGAACTGACAGCCACGTTGGGCTCTGCAGCACTGGGCTTCACTGCACTTTTACAGCCAGCCTTAGGAACTGCACTGAATGGGTGAAAATGATTTTTTTTTTTTTTTTAATTTTTATTTTTTCACAGAAAGGTGGCTGCTTATTAAGGTAAAAAAAAAAAAAAAAAAAAAAAGGAAAAAAAAAACCACGAAAGGCTGCCTGGCTTTCTGCTTCCTTCAACTGAGTGAGCAGCAGCTGTCAAATCTGCAGCCAAGACTGCCTTGTCCCAGCCCCAAGCGTCCCTTGAACAATATGCCAGCTGAGACGAGCATCTCCAGTAAAAGCACATTTGAGTACTCTTGCCTCTGGAACACAGCATGATTTTCAGGCTGTGTTCAGGCATGCCAGGCTTTGCTGACTGGACAAAAATGGGAGGGCTCGGTGCAGCAGCATATGTTTGTTGCATTTCTGAGTGTCTTGCAAACAGCTTTAGCTGATTAGGCCACTAGAGATCATGCTTGGCTTCAGAGCAAGCAAAATGATATAACTACATGTTCTGCAAGCAGGAGAGAGTACTCGTCTGTGCTGTTTTATACCTCTCAGCTTCCGTTCAGGAGATGAAGATTAGGTTAAATGATTGCAATGATCTCTTGTTAAAGCAGTGTGGGAAAGAAAGGTATTTTTCCTTGAAGCACACTGTTTGTACTCTGCAAGGAGGTTGCTCACAGATTGTAGGTCCTGTGAAGGTAGTATAACCCCCCCCTCACTGTGAGGGATTTAGGAAGGTATGTAGTAAACGTTTATTTGGTGTGTTTGGAGATGTGGGTGGTTGTCTTTGTCAGACTCTGCCTTCCTTGACTTCTCCATCAGAATGTGCCACTGCTACAAAGAGTAGTTTCACGTTTGTGCACTTGGCTCTCACTTTGGCAAAAGCTGCTATCTTTCAGCACTTACTAACGCAGCCCCTCTTTTGGATCAAAGCTCCACCCCTCGTGAAGAAGTAGAGCTTATTCAGCCGCTGTAGCCACACACTGTCCTCCTGCAATGACTCCTCCTCCCCTCCCACCCTTGGGTGGAACCAGAGAAGGGAAAACTTGACAATAGTTAGCAGGCAGCAGAGCTCGCAAGAACTGTTGCAGAAGCATGTTCAACTAGCCTGGTTAGCAGTTATTCTATCCTTCCCGAGGGTGCCACTGCTGCTGAGTGTCGGAGAAGATGGTTATAGCCATGGGAGCCAGGAAAAATCTGAAAAGGAATGAGCAGCCGAGAGACCTGGCACTCCTTGGGCAGCTTCAGAGAGAGGTGAAGTATCTGAATCAGCGCAAGACTAAATGAGCACTGGCTGCTGCCATGTTGGCAGAACAGAGCTGTTCAGAGGCAGTCGGACAAGTTTGTGGCTGAGCCGGTTTATCGAGTGTTGAAGATGGGAAGTTACTTGTCTGCCCCAGCTTACTTCGCTCCCAAGGAGCCCTTTCGGTAAGTCTTGCGCAGGATTAGCAGTGGACCTTCCAAGTGTCGTTTTCCCCCTGTAATGCTCTCCTGAGCAGCTGGCATGCGAGGCGTGAAGAATGAGATCCCGTGCTTGTGTGCAGGGAACAGCCAGCCTCAAACTGGGATCCTGTCTCACTTTGAGGAGGTGATGGGGGGCAGAGTCCCATTACCAGCCCCTTCGCAGCTCTCTGGTATGAGGGAACAGCACCTGTGTCCTGAGGCGGTATCCGCGGAGCCCGGACAAGCAGGCTCCCTTTCAGAGCAACACTGCATTTGCCACTTTACCCCATGTCCCTGTGCTTTGCTCTCCTGCCAGAGGAATGAGGTGACTATGGCTGCTGCTGCTGCTGCTGTCTCTTCCAAAGCTACTTGTGCTTGGCCACAGTGCAGGGTGAGGTGAGGTGCTGCTGTTGCGAGTTCAAGAAGGTGATGTAATCTGCAGTGAGGCAGTGCATAATCTGGTTTGAGAAAAGAAATCAAGTACTTTGCAGGAAACTAGGGACAAGCAGCACACCTGCCTTACGTGGAAAGGATTCTTCTCCTGTGATATTTTGGTTTATATGAACAACCATTCCTTGTCCAGTTGAACAAATGAGGCTTGAGAAAGGTGATAGCTACAGAATAAGGCTTTGATTGCGTTACCACTCCATAGCGAAAACTGTTAGTGGGGCTGAACGCAGCCAGGATGGTGACTGATGCTGATGTGCTGATAAGGTGAATGGATGGGGAAAGGCACAGCTTGCAGTTTCATTGTCTCCGTCCTATCCCCCCCCTCCACTCAGATTTGCTCATTATTGATCCTGTTCCTGCCAACACATTTGTACTGATGCGGGAGTAAGGAGCCTTTTGTTAAAACAGCCTAGGACAGGAGTAAATACTGCTGCACAATTGCTAAGCTTCTTCGGGCAACTTTCTGAAACACCATCTGCTTTCAGAAGAAGGAAAGTGAGAAGACATCCATTATCTGTAATACGTGTATGGCATCGTGCTAGGCCATAGATACACCTTTTCCTAAGTGTGTGGAAATGGTTTTGCATAGTCAGAGCCTAAACACTCTTGCCTTCTGGTACTTAGTCTGTTTTCTAGCATCTGTTCTTCCTTGTCTAGTGTCTCTTATGTAGCCAGTGCACACACTTCTGCTAAGTCTGGGTGAGAAGCCTTTGGGTTAGCTATGGACTGGGGTTATGTTTTATTCTGCAGCTTTCTGTCTGCGTGACTGTCCTCTCCCCCGCTCTGCCTGCAGAATTGGAACCACAGCTCTTTCGAGCCTGTCTAGCGTTAACTGATCTAGCCTGACAGTGTGTGTGAGGGGTGCATTTTATTAATGAGCCCTTCTCAAAGGGATCTGTCTCTTCAGTGCCAGGGCAGTCTTTGCTTCTATGAGGGTATTGGCTTTCATTTAGATGTAAAAGAGATGCCACATCAATTGAATCTCCCGTCTTGCTGAAAACCAGGCTGGTTACCTGTTGTGATCTGATCCTCCTACCACCCCCCACCCCCCCCCCGACAAAACCAAGTAGCCATCAAGCTGCGATTTGTGAACTCTTTCTGCACCTGCAGTGCCACAGAGCATCAGGGCTGCACCCAGATGCTGCCTGGGGTTCTGGAGGATGGCTGTGGGAGTCAGATTAATTAATTCTGTATAGCCAAGGCTGAGAATCGAAGAATCATAATGTATGGGTCTGTATAATGAGAGCAAGGCTCTGCAGCTCTGAAAATGGCTGCTGGGCAGCAAGAGGAAACACATCAAGAGTGGCTGTTACCAGTCCTCCCAGAAACTTGATTATCGTGCTTTGTTACTCTATAATAAGAATAGCAAATCATCTAGGAGAAGATTAGTGGTTTCTAATCTATAAAAGACAGGAGCAAGAAATTGTCCTTTCTTTTGGTTGTGGTGACTGGCAAAGATTAGTTTGCTTAATACCTGCAGAAGTAGTTGTATTCCTGTCTCGGCTGGTGTGAGCCCTGGCAATGGCAGGACTGCAATGCCACGCACTCTAGTGAGGAGGGAGAGGAAGGAGTGGTAACTCTTGTATCTTCTGTGATAAAATTCTGACATATCTCTTCAATGAGGGTCATGTGGCATAATCATGTGATGCCTTTATCATTTGGGCGAAGGCACTGAAACAGTTGGAACAGGTCTTGAAACTATACCCGTGTGCTGTCTGCCAGTTCTCCACGCCTGACAAATCTAAAGCCTTTTCCACAGTACAGAAAGCATGGTAAATATCAGAAGGTGCTGCCTGGCCATATGGGCCATGGCTGTGTCCTCTTGCTTGGCAGTGGTTAATCAAGTAGCCAGTTAGACCCATGACCAGCATCTAGCCTCTTTGGGGCTGGCTGCTTTGTTCCTGTTGCCTCATTGCCCTGGGTGGGGTTCTGAGCCTTAAGCTGCAAACTTGTCCTGCCCAGATTTGTTTAATTGCATAGCAAAGAACTGACTGCTTGCTGGCTCCACCTCCTCACCTTCATTTTGCTATGGGTGTGTTGCAAATTAGATACCAGTGCTTATTTCCGGGTGGAGGCAAACTAATCAAAGTGCTGTAAGGTTGGAATCAAACCACGAAGAAGTAGGGGAAAGGTAAAGGGAAGACAAGTGTACATGATCCTCTGGAGCCCATCTAAACAGAACTGCAGTTGTGTTGCTTCTGCAGAAATTTTATATTTTCTTAGGGGGGGGAAGAGGAGTAGTTGAAGGTGAAATTGAAGAGAGGTGAGGAAGGGAAGGTGTTGTGCTTAAAAACAAAGAAATAAATAACCCACCTGCTTGGAGAGAGCTTAGACAGAAAGCCAGGTCTTGAAGTCCTGGTGGAGCAGTCTCTGGTATTGCTGTCTGCAGCCCCAGTGCAGGTCTGGTCACAGCTCCCTGTTTGAAGATGTAATCACTGTCAGAGCACGCACTGGTACAGGCACGCACACAGAAGTCGGATAAGTCAGAGGGATCCGATTTGCCCATGCTGAGCCAGATGTTCCTGCCACAAGGTGATAGAAATCTTTGCTGTTAGTCTCCACTTGCTCTTTTCTCCCTCCCACTCACCTACTTGATCATTCGGCGTGGGGTATTTACTGCAAATGAAAGCCAAAGGCTAGTAGTGGTTGAAGGCAAAATGCATGGCAATGCCCTCTGGGTCTCTTGCATACGGTGAGCAGGGTGTGACCGTGACAGTGCCCCAGGGCTGAGGCTGTAATGGTGGATGTACCATGTATATGGCTGTTAAGTTCTGCTCCCCCTGCCTCAGACAAAATTGGCAGGGCTTGTTGCACGTGCTGGAGTTCTTTCCCATCACTGAGGAAGGAGGAGGGGGCAGGGTTTGGAGCTCCTCAGCTGGGAGAACAACACTATAGAAGCCAAATACATTAGAAGGAGCAACTTTCCTGAGGGTAGGGTACGGCACTAAATACCTCATGAGGTGTGTTTTCTCCTAAAACCATAGGCTGCTTACAAGCAGCTTCACCTTGTTGCTTTGCAGTCTTTTGAGATGGAGCAAATAACTCTCTCCATGTTGGAGCAGGACCAGCTTTGCATATCATCACGCTTATTACAAGCTGGTGGAGTTTACAAGGAATGTCTTTGGCACAAATAAGCTTTCAGGAAGCTTGTGAAAGGTGAAGTCAACAGTAGCTCTCATCTTAGCCCTCGGAGCATGTAAGAAGTGCACCTCCACTGCCACTAGCTGACTTCAGTGCGTTTGGTGCTGTAGAGAGGCTCGCTGCCCAGGAGGGCACACACCTGCCTAAAACCCAAACCCCACCTCCGTGCAATGGGTTCCTCTCCAAGGTAGTAACTAGGGCAATCGTTGGGGTAAGAGGCAGAAGAAACTCTTCCCTCCACCTTTGGGAAAGCATTGTACTGACATTGATCCTTGAGGTGTTTCTTTGAACCAGTTATTGGTGACTAACCCGCCTTGGACCCTGCACTCAGAAATGGCCAATACCAGACTAACTTTCCTTTTAAAATCTGAGAACGTGCTGCCCAGGGCTAATGGAATAATCTTTAGTGATGCAACTGCTGTCTGTGCCTTATCTCTCCACTGAGTCACACCTCTGTGCTGCAGAAGTTAAACTCTTGCCCAGTGCATCCTGCTGAGGCAGGGTTATTTTGTGCTCAGGAAGCTTGAAGATCTGGGTGCTGCTTCTGATTTGCTAAAATTATATCTGCAATAGAATTGCTGCATCTTTTCCTTTTTTTTTTTTTTTTTTTTTTTTGGGCCGGGGGTGTGTGTTTGTTTGTTTCTTGGGAGGGTATAGGTAGAGGATTGGTAATGGTTGCTTATTGAAATGGGAGCTGACATTGATATGTGAAGGATTTTGAGACTCCCTTCATGAAAAATGAGAAATAGTTTTGTTTGCGTGTTTTTTGGTTGGTTGTGGGTTTTTTTTCCTCATGTGCTGTCATCAGCAGAAGGAAAGGGAGAGCAATTGGTGGGGAGAGGTGGAGGACTTTCATCACAGTTAATTGGTGGATGCTCAAAAGATGAACCGCTTTGAAAACTCTCCCTTAAATGGATAGTGCTGCAGTTGACCTTTTGGGAGAGGTCTACTTACAGAAGAATAGAAAGGCTTTCCACAAAGGCTGGTGCAAAACTGGCTTTGAGTTGCATAGGGAAGTGGATCCTTCCTCTCTGTCTCCCTTCCTAAACTCACTGAGGACACAGGGGCTCTGGCACAAGACGGTGTGACGCTATAGAAACACTAAGTAGAAACATAGCAGAGCTGTCATTGTGCTGGGCAGCTCTGCAACTGGCAGCTTGCATCCAGGAAGAGGGAGAAAGCAGAGGAGCAGGATTTGTTAAACAGAATTTATAAACCTACTGATGTGTTTTAATAAACGGATGGGATTTGTTCTCAACTTTGGAAGCTTGTCTTTTCCTTTGTATTGGTTGATGCTTGGTACATCCATAACTAGAAGAGCCGGTGGTGAGCTGCTGCTGAATGTCTGTTTTCTCTGTGCAGGAGAGGATCCTTTTCATTGATTTGTGACTTGTTGCCAACTGGAACTTTGTGCCTTTGTTTCCTTCAAGGTGCTCTGAATGTCAGGATCCCCTCACTAACTGGTACTATGAGAAAGATGGGAAGCTGTACTGTCATAAAGACTACTGGGGGAAGTTTGGGGAATCTTGCCATGGCTGCTCTCTGCTGATGACTGGACCTGTGATGGTAAGGATTCTGAAGGACTTCAGCCTGGAGGCAGGGCATGCCTGCCTCCAACTCCTCGAACTTGGTTGGGAGTTGCCTTAGCTATTCAGATAACCAAATAAACTGAAGGCAATAGTCTCCATGCTACTCTGATCTCTAATCAGAGATTAGAAATGAGGCTTGTGTCTGCATCTTTTAGATAAAGATTAATTTTGAAGGGGGGGGGGAGCTCTTAAAGGAGGGAGTCGTGAGGATCTGAAGCATATGAACAAAGAAAGTGTAAGGTGCTGAAATGCACAGGCACGAGAAATAGAAAGGTGATTAAGGGGACGTCTGTTCAGTTTCTGTAGCACAGTGCCTCAGTGTCTCCATGGGGTGATTTTCCACTGCACTGCGGAGTCAAACCTCTCCGCTCAGGATAAGCAGCAGGTTCTGGCTTTGGGGAGGGTTGCCATCCAAGTCTCACCTGGACTATGGCCAGAGTGGTTTTCTGGCTGATGGTGTCTTGAAGTACTGTTAGCCGCAATTGCTTTGAAGCATTGAACTCTGCCTGCACAATATGGGGCTCACCTAAATGTGTTCCCCTCCTTGCCACAACCTTGCAAATATTTAGCCTTGAAAACTGTCAAGAGTGAAAGGTAACCATTATTTTTCTAGGGCCTAAGTAAAAGCAGCATGATACTCAGTAATACGATTGCTACCTCAAAGGGAAATACTGAGAAAAGTGCAGACGATTTCATTGCTTGCAGAAGTCTTTGCAAAATACTGTCAATAAGGGAAGTTCTCATAAGGAAAACAGAAAAACAGATCAATGGATAAAAATGTTCTTTAAAGGTGTTTTGTTGTCTCAGTCTTGGCTTGCTGTTTTTTTCTTTCAGCTGGCTGGTAAAGTATCTGAATTTGCGCGTTGCCTGCTTGCCAAAAAAAAAAAAGCCCTTTCAGCTTTATTAATTCAGGCGTAACATTAGTTATCTTGCCAAGAGCAACTGAACAGGAAGGTTTAATATCTTGTTTACTAGTCTGCAGCAGACTATCAACTATTTTTGATAGCTGAGCAGCTGCCAAATATAGCAGAGGTTCCTGGGACACGAGCTTTGCTTTGCATGTTGACATGTTTGTTTCAGAGAAGTTTTGGAAACAAGGTGCCAAGGATGGAGTTCAGGAAAGGTAGAAAGGGCTAATATAACTCTCCAGTAAAAAACTGTCACTTGACTTTGAGATCTGAATGAACGCGGTCGTTAGAGAGGAAAGCAGTAGCTGCATCTGCTGATGGATTTTGGCTCTACTAAGCTACTCCCTTTTCTGTCTGTAGGTGGCTGGCGAATACAAGTATCACCCCGAGTGCTTTGCTTGTATGAGCTGCAAAGTGATCATTGAAGATGGGGACACTTACGCACTCGTGCAGCATTCCACTCTCTACTGGTAAGACGGAGCTGCATGCTTTGCCCACAGAGTTGCTCCCTGCTACGTGTAAGCCATGTTTAGCTGGCTCGGTGTGGTTCAGCTGAATGCGACACTATGGAATACCAGGGAGCTGCCTTTTGAGGGAGGGAGGAAAGAACGGTGTAAGCACTAAAAACTATAGCTTATGGTCAATGAGAGAAGTTAGAAGTGTGAGTCTGGCAGGGAGGGATAGACACTGCCATAATGACTTTCTTCACTTCTTTCAGTGGAAAATGCCATAACCAGATTGTGCTGACACCGATGATAGAAAAACATTCCACTGAGTCTCTGCGTGAGCAGCTGCCTTATACGCTGACTCTCATCTCCATGCCGGCAGCTACTGATGGCAAGAGGGGGTTCTCTGTGTCTGTTGAAGGTGGCTGCTCCAGCTATGCCACTGGTGTCCAGGTGAAAGAGTGAGTATGACAAGGTTGTGCGCAACGTACATGCGTGTGCAGAGGGAACCGGTATAAATTCTGCAGCATTACTGCAGCTGCTTTATCTGCTGAGGGGATCTGTCTTGGCACTTATGTTGGCTAATAGCCATTCGTGTTTGGTCTCCATTTTGCTCTTGTGATGACCTTAGTTGATAACTATTTCTGTGGTGTCTCCTTCACTAAACACAAAACATATGGCAAATTGTAATGGACTGGCAATTTTTGCCATTGGGCAGATGAAGAGCTCTCCCCAGACCAGTTCAGACCGAAGCACTTGGTCTAATGGTAGCTGACTGTGTTGGTAGAGTAGCATTGTTTTATTTCAAAATACCCCTATGAAGGGAAGCATCAGAGATCAGATATTTTTTTTTATCATTTTGGCTAAACTGACTTCACGCACACACTATAATTCCCATGTTTAGAGTTAACAGGATGCACATCAGCCCAGATGTCCGAAACGCCATCCACCCTGCAGATCGTATCCTGGAGATTAATGGAGCTCCTATCCGTACATTACAGGTGGAGGAGGTGGGTAGATTTCTGTTCTGAAGCCTCCTTCTCATCTGCCTTCCTACAGCTTTTTTGTTTCTTGGCGCTGTTCTCTCACCCTACATACAGTGTGTGTACGCCCATAATACTCATGCTGACAGCAGGAATAAACATGCAGACAAGCTTTGCTACCCCTTCCAGTTGAAGAGGAAAATGTAACAAGAGGGAAATGCAATTAGGATACAGTTCTGATTTTGTGGCATTCGAACACAAAGGGAGGTAATAAGAAAAGTGTAGGGCTGCAGCATCTCAGAGGACAGAGAGACTGTGGAGACTCTTCATGTACTGTTAGTGAAGTCCACTGCTCTGATCCTTTTAGAGGCAACTGCTAATAGACAAAGGCTCAGCTGATCCTAGGGGTGAGCTTCCCATTGCCAAAAAAGTATTTGATGTCTGTATTTACAAGTAAATGCTTTGTACAGATAGCTGGTGATGCTGCAAGCAGGTAGTGAGACCACCATTATCTTCACTATGCAAGAGTTTTATTTACTGTTGGTGCTGAAGAGAACTTTAGGAGCACAACAGACATCTCTCAGACAATGTAGCTTTTGCAAAGCTGTTTTTTTTCAGCACTGTTCAGAATGGAAGCTTGCGTAGTTTTTGAACACTTTTCAGAAAAATAGAAAAAAAAAAGTGTTTCATAGAATCATAGGATACCAGGTTGGAAGGGACCTCAAGGATCATCTTGTCCAACCTTTCTTGGCAAAAGCACAGTCTAGACAAGATGGCCCAGCAACCTGTCCAGCCAAATCTTAGAAGTTTCTAATGTCAGTGAATCCACCACTTCTCTGGGGAGATTATTCCAACGGCTGACTGTTCTCATTGTGAAAAATTGTCCTTTTGTGTCCAGTTGGAATCTCCCCAGTAGTAACTTGTACCCGTTACCCCTTGCCTTTTCCATGTGACTCCTTGTAAAAAGGAAGTCTCCATCTTCTTTGTAGCCACCCTTTAAATACTGGAACATAGTGATAAGGTCTCCCCTAAGCCTTCTTTTCTTAAGGCTGAACAAACCCAGTTCTCAGCCTTTCCTTATATAACAGGCATCACAGCCCTTTGATCATCTTTGTGGCCCTTCTCTGGACCCTCTCCAGCCTGTCCACATCTTTTTTTTTTTTTGTATAGGTCCTAGAATCACTTCAGTTGGAAAAGACCTTTAAGATCATGAGGTCCAACCATTATCCTAACACTACCAAGGCCACCACTAAACCATGTCCCTGAGCACCACATCTATGGTGGTGCCTATGGTCTTTTGAACACCTCCAGGGATGGTGACTCCCTCAACTCCCTGGGCAGCCTGTTGTCACTTGTAGCTGACCACAAAGAAGAGGATTTGGATAGCATAAGGAACCTCTGTGTTGCTAGCTTGATTCGTCTGGTAGACAGCTGTGGTGCATGCAACTAACCACAACTATGGAGTGATCTCACTGAACTCTCTACTCCGATTCCTGAGGGGCATTCTGCTGTGTCTCCTCTGTCTCCTGTCATTTGTGTTCCTCCTGTCTGCTATTGTCCTGTCCTTTGGTTTGGTTTCAGGTGGAGGAATTGATTCGCAAGACAAGCCAGACGCTTCAGCTGCTGATAGAGCATGACCCTGTCTCGCAGCGATTAGACAGGCTTCGTTTGGACTCGCGTCTTCCCACCCACATAAAGCCGCCCATTTCCCCAAGCTCCCTCTCTCCTCTGGATATCAAGGAGAATCTGGAAGGAACGCTCCGACGGCGCTCCCTCAGGTAAAGACTTGAAAGCGCTGCCTCTGACCTGGCTGGCCTTTGTCCTGTGCTACCTGGCTGGGCTGCTCTGTGCCTAGGCCTCGCGATTGCAAATGACTGCAGAGACATGACTCATCTCTGATTCGAGCCTTGGTATAAACCACTGGTGAAGCAGTGGAGGGCTTTAGTTTCTGCTGTTGACTTGTACTTCGTTCCCTTTCAGGATGGCGAACTTTCCTCAATAAAAATAAGGAGCTCTACTTTTAACATAAAAAAGCTACTAAGTTTTCCAGTTAAAAAATGTGAAGGTCGGATTTTTACCAGCCTTAAATGGCTGGGGAAGAATGTGTCCTTGAAGGGAATATCGCTGAGATCTTGGACTTGCGGAAAAATCTTGTCTTCCTAGGCTGGGGCACTCAGTTACTCATTTAGTCATTTACGAATATTTGAATCTTTGTTTAGAGATAGCAAGTGCTGTGTCTTCACAGCTTCCTCCTCCTGTTCACAGAGCTCCACCTCTGACTGACAGTGCAGGAAAGGTGGTGTTGTTAGGCAGCTCTGACTTGGAAGCTTCTCTAGGTTTGTAAAGAGCTTCCACAGTGCTGGGAGAGCACCTGGCTTTTGAGATATGAAGAGCACTGAAGCACATCTAGAAACTGGTCCCTTAGGAGCTAATGATGGGATGTTGGACCAAAAGTTTCCTCGCAGCTTGCCTGATCTTCCTGTCTCCTTTGTTTTCTAGGCGAAGTAACAGCATTTCTAAGTCTCCTGGCCCCAGCTCTCCAAAGGAACCACTCCTTCTGAGCCGTGACATCAGTCGTTCTGAATCCCTACGTTCCACTTCTAGCTGCTCCCAGCAAATCTTCCGGCCCTGTGACCTGATACATGGCGAAGTACTAGGAAAAGGATTTTTTGGACAAGCAATCAAGGTGAGGGAGGTCCCCAAACATTCATCATTTACTTTGATTACAGCAATGTCTGCCCACCTTGGGATCCTTCGCCAGGCCTTTTCCTGCTGATAGCGATCCGTCTTGGAACTCACCTGGTTTGCTCAGTGAGATCCGTTTCTCCGTTTCATTCCCTGACCGTGAGCGTCTTTGGCTGCAGGCGGTTTTGACTTTGTCCCCTTTGAACGTCAATCTCGGCCGTACATTCTCATCTCCTGAGTTAGCTGTAGAGCTCCAGAGTGCCTCTGTCGCAGCAACCACCTGGGTGAGGTGGGGAGTGGGGAACAAGCTACACTTTCTCATACGAGCATCTTTCTTATGAAGAGGTGCATTCAACTCCCCAGTACAGCATTTCTCACACACCCTCAGTGTCGCATGCTTGGGGGTTTGCCAGGTTGAGGTAGTAACCGTCTCTGAACCCCCCCTCGAGCCTAAATGGCTCGTCAGTGTGGTGGTAGCGGTCAGGCCTTGCACGACTCCCACAGTTAAAATCTGCATTAATAGCAGTTCTCCTGTATTTAAGCTCTCCGGTCTTGACTGGGGGTGCTTCAGCAGCTCCTCTCCTGGCATCCCTGACAGCATCAGAGGCCATCTTCCTCTGCCTTACTAAGGTGCTGTGAGCTCCTCAGTACTCAGCTATTCACCATGTTATGGGACTTCTCTCCTTACACCTGTATAAACTTCAGGTGTCCAGCCACCACATTAATCTCATGCTTCCATGGGAGGTGGTGAGCCAGTACTACAAACCCCAATGCTTTTGATCCATACTAATGAGCATATTTCTCTTCTCCTCTGCTCATAGAGAAATAACAGGTCCAGGTAAGCGGAACCTTTCCTCTGTCGCATGCTTTTGTCATCTGCGTCCCCACAGTTAATGGCACAAAGGCATTTCTTTTCTGCTCAAATTACCAATAGCCATCCTGTTCTGGTGCATGCTCTGGGAGTTTAAATTGCCCTCTTGGAGTTTCATGATGACACTTGTTTCAGTTTTGCTGGTATGTCAGCTTAAGAATTCCACTTAGCCTTGTCTTGTCTTTGTCTCTTCACTTCCCTTTATCTTTGGGTATTAGATGTCCCTGGCTTTCATGTCCCTGGCTGAAATGTGTAGTGTTCCCTGGCTCGCTACTTGTATATGGATGCTTGATTTCAGACGGGAGCAGAAGAATATTGTACTCTTGCTTCTGTTGTGTTATTCCATGCATTCGTATTCCACCTGTATCAGCCTTGCTATGTCCCATGGTTCCAAACAGAACTATTATGCCACCGTATTTGCAAGAGCTCATAAGCTTCCTAAATACTATACTGGGTCTTGTGTTCTGGATTGCAGTTCTGGAGGTTTTCTGAAAGGCTTTTTATTTTAAAGGGCATGAGGCAAAAAAGTGACACCTTTCTTGAGCTTGAGATTGACTGGGTTTGATTCAACAAGTACTGTATCTGGTCAGAATAGTCCTTTCTGTTCCTACAGAGAAGGTGGTTGTTTAGTTGCCTGGAGATCTTAAGGAGACCGTGCAGGTTAAGCAACTGAAGGGGAGAAAATTTCCAGGAAAACCAGCTCATCAGAATTTGGACCCTTTCTACTCACTCTTGCACCCCATGCAAGCAAGGCAGAGCTGGCTGAAAGAAACCTCTAAAACACAGCAAAACGCCAGGAACTAGTTGTATACAGGCAAATTGCTCTTGAGGAACTGGAAATGCTTTCCATGTTGAGAGCCAAGAAATTTATACCTGATGTTTACAGTGGATTTCTGTGTGTTTGCCACCATTCTGGGACATTCCTTGCAGGTAGCAATAGACCGCTCCCAAGGAGCACAGTAAAATCACTGCTTCCTGCTTTAACTGAGCAGCCTGTACATCCCAGTTCTGCTTGCACATGAGTAAGTTTGATAAGGTCATCAGAAACCATCAGGCTTCGGGGTCCCGATAAAACCAAAGCATGTAGTAATGTAGTTTTGGGTTGTTTGGTTTCTGATGCAAGTGAATGTTGATTCCTTTGCTGATACAGAATGTAGTTGTTAGGGTCTGTTTACAAAATGTAAGCAAGGCCAAGTACTTTCTGTAAGGGAACTTGAGGCACGCACAAGTGTGGAACTGATGCCTTCAGAGGCTTTGAGCCCTATGCTACCTAAAACGGAGACTTCAGCTCTGGTTCTTGGGATGCTGTTGATCTCTTAGTATGATCCTCTGTCAGCTTTAGGTAGTTTCTGTTTCACATACAGAACCTGCTGAATTCTGAAAGGAGAAATTTTATGCAGTTTTCTGCAAATCCCAGGGCTCTGAATTTTCTCCCATCTATATTCCTCTCTGGATGGAAAGGAATGTTACCCTCTCTTTCCGAAGAGTTGCAAGAGCACTGGAGCTATGTATTCTTGAACCTTGCCTGTAGTTGTGGTTTCTGTTTCCACCAGGTGACTCACAAAGCAACAGGAAAGGTGATGGTGATGAAGGAGCTGATTCGTTGTGATGAGGAAACACAGAAGACTTTCTTGACAGAGGTAGGAACAAGATTTCAAAAAGCTTCTGAGCCAATAGTGTGGTGGAACTCTCTTCCATCTTCTTCAGAGAGAGAGTGATCATGTCAGCAACCTGGCAGGAATTAAGGTGCTGAAGAGCAAGACATCACTTGGAATGGGGAAAAGCTGACATGAGCTGAATGTTTGCTGCAGTGAAGTGTGACTCACACTGAGCAATAGACATGGGGCTTCAGCTCCCAGTTCATTAATTTTTCAATGATAAAGAGCAGCCTGAGTCTGAGGCAAATTGAGCTGTGCACTACATAAAGGATTTATCCCTTGAGCCTTGTGCATAAATACAAATGATAAGGGCCAGTATCTGTTAAGATATTTAAGACTCCTGCTGTATTTAAGCTAAACTATTTTCTTGGTGGCTGCCTACCATGTTTTCTAAAGTCAGATTTAGCTTAAAGGGAGCTCCGTGAACACCTGATGCTGCTATTCCAGCCCTGACACATTCAGTACAGACCAGACAGCTGCCCTGGAGAGCTCCTGTCTCTTAAAAGTTAGCCAAACTAAGGGGTGTTCTCCTTGTGTTAATTGTTCAGTGTGAAAACGAAGAGGCAACAGTTAATTGGCTGCCTTAAGGTTGGGGTTTGAATGTACTCTGTGATCCTCAGAAGGGACCTCCAGCATTGGAGTGCTTGTCACCCCAGAGCAGATGTGTCAGGACTTGTTCCATTCTGTTCTTTCGGGTGGGATGTCTCTGCTTCCCAGGTGAAAGTGATGCGCAGCCTGGATCACCCCAACGTGCTGAAGTTCATTGGTGTGCTGTACAAGGACAAGAAGCTGAATCTCCTCACTGAGTATATTGAGGGGGGCACCCTGAAGGACTTCCTCCGCAATGCGGTGAGTATGGAAGCCTGGTAGAGCTCTGCTCAAGGAGACTGACGGTGTGTTGTTGGTTGTACCAGCCTTACGGTGCTTGTGGGTAGTCTTCTCCTTTGGAAAAGCTGCTGCTTGGCCATGGGGTGGTCTGAGGCAGGAAGCGCCTTCTTCCTGGGGCTGTATCATCTTTCTCTGACCGCTTTAAGAGTCCCTCTTGCAGAGGAATTGCTGTCACCAGCTGGCTGGTAAGACAGTCCCTGACCATTGAGGACTTACCTTTCAGGACCCGTTCCCCTGGCAGCAGAAGGTCAGCTTTGCCAAAGGAATCGCCTCTGGAATGGTGAGTCAGACTGTCCCTTCATCACAGAGCAAACCTCCAGGGTCAGGGTTAGCGGCTTCAGCAGGGTGGTGGATGAGGGGTGGTGGGTGCCTGACTACTAGCGTCTGGTTGTCGAGGTCTGTAAATGTGAGGGGACATATTCACCTGGGAACTCCTAACACCAAGTTTTCTCCCTCTGTTCCAGGCTTACTTGCACTCCATGTGCATCATTCACAGAGACCTGAATTCACACAACTGCCTAATCAAGTTGGTGAGCTACACCTCTGTTCCCCACAGCATGCTGCTCCCCTCATTGTCATCTTCCTCCCTTGGTTTCTCTGTGTGATGTTCCCTCTTCTGTCAGGATGGAGCTGATATCAGAGAGGCTCTTAGAGCCCTAAACAAGGGATCTTCATCTTCACATAGCATTTTCCAGACTGATCTAGCTTTCATCATCTCTTCATTCTGTTCTCTTACCCCCTTTCCTGTAGTAGCATCTCCTATTAACAGTCACGTTCCAAGAGTACAGCTCTCTTCCTTGTCTCAACTATGAAATGTTCTCTACAGCTCCTTCTGTTCTTTTAACCACTTGATGACTTTTTTTTTTATTGGCACTCAGGATTCAGACCAGTGTGCGGATGTGGGCACATGTGTGTCCTCTTTCTTTTTTGAAATGCTAGGTCACAAGATTTTTGTGTAGCTTCATTCCCTCAAGCCTTGGCCTTGCTCACTTGGCTGAAATATGAGATTGGCATGTGGGCTTCAAAGGACCCAGGATGAAAGTCTAAGTTAATTCCTGGCCAGGTAGAATAGGAAGGTCTGAAAGGAAAGCTCTGGGTTTGCCCCAGCATGTGTAGCCAAATTTATGGGATTAGCGTTAGCAACCACACAGGAAATAATTGTAGAATCATTAGGTTGGAATAGACCTCTGAGATCATAAAGTCCAACCGTTGACCTAATACCACCATGCCCACTAAACGAGGTCCCTAAGTGCCATATCTACACAATTTTTGAACACCTCCAGGGATGGTGACTCCACCACTTCCCTGGGCAAGCTGTTCCAATGTTTGACCACTGTTTCAGTAAAGAAATTTTTCCCAATATCCCATCTAAACCTCCCCTGGCGCAACTTGAGGCCATTTCCTCTTGTCCTATCACTAGTTACTTGGGAGAAGAGACCAACCCCACCTTGCTACAACCTCCTTTCCGGCAGTTGTAGAGAGTGATAAAGTCTCTCCTCAGCCTCCTCTTCTCGAGGCTAAACGACCCCAATTCCCTCAGCCGCTCCTCTCAAGACCTGTTCTCCAGACCCTTCACCAGCTTTGTTGCCCTTCTCTGGACACGCTCCAGCCCCTCAATGTCTGTCTTGCAGAGAGGGGCCCAAAACTGCACACAGTACTCGAGGTGTGGCCTCACCAGTGCTGAGTATGGGGGCATGATCACCTCCCTGCTCCTGCTGGCCACACTATTTCTGATACAGTAAGGCAAATAAGACAAGGAAGAAAGGAAGCGATGAGTTGGGATCGTGAATTGGGCATCTTACAGCTGTCTAGACAGCTGGCTACACTCGTCTGGCTGCAGCAAACCTTGGTAGTTGCCCTTACGCTGTAGTTGATAGTGAACAGGATTTGCAGCCTCTTTGCTCCTGAAAGGAGCTGAGGAGGAATCAGCGGCTTGTACTAAATCCCTTGTGTAGGATAAGACGGTGGTGGTGGCTGACTTCGGTCTGTCTCGGCTGATTGTGGAGGAAAGAAAAAAGCCCACTTTGGAGAAGCCCTCTGCCAAGAAGCGAACCCTACGCAAGAGTGACAGGAAGAAGCGTTACACGGTGGTTGGCAACCCATACTGGATGGCCCCAGAGATGCTAAATGGTAAGATACTGATAGCAGGGTGCAGGTGAGGAGACAGCCTGTGACAAGGTATAGGAATGATAGGATTACTGAAAGCTGCTGGGCCCTAGTAACAATCAAACCTCTTAGAGGCTATGGTTTTAGACCTGCTAATATGGAAGCTTATTTATACACACAGGTACCCTAGCTGCACTTCTCCTGTAGTACCTGACCTGATAAGCCTTTGTGCCAGCCAAGGTAGTGCTTCTGGCTTGACAGCAGGATTTTTCAGGAGGGCAACAGACCTAAACTTCCTATGATCCAGATAACATGGAAGACAAAAGAGTCCTGAAATAAGACTGAACCTGAGATCAATTTCTATTATAGCCTCATGCTTTGGAACTGGCCCTTGAGACAGGGCATCATTAAACTCCAGGATGAGGCTTACGTGTGCTGTTGCGTAGATCCAGGGAGAAGCCATCTGCTGCCAGGTTTGCTGAAGCCTCAGGATCGGGGTGGGAGCTGTCCAGGTGCAGGGAAATCTGGTTTTTGGCATGCAGCCCTCAGTTGCATTAAGGATGAACTATGTCCCTTAGGGGAAAAACTGCCCCTGCAGGAGTTGAGGTAAGGGTGAATACAATGGATACGATTTCCTTTGCCTGAGCATGCTGGGCAGTTTGGCTGGCTGTTACCAGTATTGTCCAACACAGTCCACCAGGGAAGGGAGGACAGGGCTCCTCTCCTCCCACTCAACTCTTTCTCCACGTTGCTTTCTTGTGTGCTGTTCTGTTTTCCTTCTCTCAAGGCTTACAGGCCCCACTGGAGTCTGGGGCTGCTTTTCAGAGCCTGTCCCAGACCTGGCGTTTGTCAAGAGAACAGCAAGAGCGTAGTGTGACATCACCTCTGAAAGCAAGGCTGTTTGCCAGATCCTGGCTTGGGAGGGGTGTGTCTGTAAGCAGAGAACAGCATGCTGGAGCCAGTCTGCTTTCCCGGATTCGAAGTGCTGGTAGTGTGTCACTTATAATCTCTACAGTCCCTGCAGCAGAGACTGGCACTTGCTGGCTGCTGGGGAAACTGAACACTGACTCAGTGCACTGTAGAGATGCACTAGAACAGCAATCAATGGGAAGCTTGTCATAGTTATCCTTAGCATTTGCTCAGACCTCTGAGACACAAGGCTTCACTGTGTTGTCCCCAGTAGAAGAAAGAAGCGGCGTTAAAATATGCGATGGTGGAGTATAGGAAGATGCAGCTGGTATACATACCTTGGGGCAACTGACCCTGCTCAGATTTAAGCCTTGCTTTGTCTCCTGTTTTAGAGCCCTCCTGGAAATAGGCTTAGTTAAGCTTTGGACTGGCAGCTCCTGGAACAGCTGGATGGGGAACCATCTCTCACAGAGCTGAATGTCTTATGTTTCCTGCAGGACAGAGCTACGATGAGACAGTGGACATCTTTTCATTTGGGATTGTTCTCTGTGAGGTAAGACCAGGGCGTTACATGGCATCTTTAATGAACTTTTTCCCCATTGCCATCTCCTTGCACGCTTTGTATCAGCCAGTTCTCTGAGTGTGCAGTCTGTGACCTAACAGGGCAGTGAATTAGGCTTGGACTACAAGCTTACCCTGCCTCTGATCCCTCAAGGAAGATAACTGTCTTGTAACATTTTGGTCCCAGAGAGAGTTTCTTCCTGGACTGAAAGAAATACAGAGATTCCTCCTGGACTGGGAGAAGCTGTAAAAAAGTCCATCAAGTTCTGATTGAGCCCTGCTATCCATTTGAAATTGGACATATTTCCTAAAAACGTGATACTTTTTCTACTGCCTCATTAAAAGAACAATCTGCTGTATAAACTCAGCAAATTCAGGGCCTCCACTGGGGGTGGCACTTCATTTCAAAGAAGGGGAAACCAAAACCTCTTTGCAGGTCAATTAATGAAGCTTGCACCCTGAAGTCTGTGGGCTTATCTCTGAGTTTATCTCTGAGCCAGTGCACAGTCTTACTGTTACATCAGGCATTTGTGTCTGCAAAGCAGACGACCACTCAAAAGCTGCAAGGTATTTTCACTTTAAAAGGTGTGTAAGGCAGTGGAAATACAGATGAAAGGCGGGGTGTTACATGTACAGATAACACAGCAGTTACAGGAACACCAGGGGAGACCAGCACAGTTTCATCTTCAGTGTTTGGACAAAGGGGACAAAGAAGATATCTGTGCATAAATCTTTGTGGCCTCATCTGGAGCTCTGTTTACGCTGGGCCCTCCTGTCAAGAGAATCTTGTGGTTGTGAGTGATAGATTTAGGAACTTGAAAAATCTGTGTGCAGGATTAAAACAATTGTTTCATCTAGAAAAAAAGACAAATAAAGGGGTAGTAGGATACAAGCGTTTTCCTTGTTGCCAAAATAAAGATTCTAAAAAAAGAAGTTACACACTCAAACAGATAAGGAAATAACCCCGCCAAAGTACATAACGGGCGTTGCACTGTCTAGTTACAGGATGTGTGGTTGTCCTGGCGAGTTATTTGCACAGAAAAGCTTGGGTGGTTAGAAATAACACCCTTTCTGTGATACCTGATGGGGCTCTAAAAGTAATACTCTTCCCCATGTGAGAGTGTGCGCTGACATTGACCTTGTCTGAGTCCAGATCACCCCACAGCACTCTGCTGTGAGTTCCTTCCCTCTTACTACACTTCGAGTGCCCTAGTGCCAGAGGTGGTGAGTGCACTTCAGCGGGGCAGGGGAAGAGCACTGGAACTTCTGAGTGCTGCGGCAGGGCTTCTCTCTGTTCCACCCAGCCCTTTCCTCTACCGGTCTTGCCTGCAACCTCCTGGGCATTGGTTATGGTTCTTCTCTCCGCCCCTACCCTCTGGCTGTGGGTGGGGTTGAATCTGCCAGTAACAGAGCAACTCAGAATTTGTGGTGCTGTTTGACTTCACAGCATCGTTTAGGACAGGCTCTGTAGATAGAGGAGCTTTACTGGTGGTGTGGTAAGATTGTGTGAGAGGGGAGAGATGGGATGGTGATGCAGGTTGTGGTGATTACCTGCGATCAGGAGGGACTGCCTCATCCCCAGCAGCATACAGCACAGTGGCTGACCCACCAGCGAGACACTGTCAAGCTCTGTGGGAGGTGCACATCATGCTGTATCTTCTAGCAGAGACCCTGGGGAGAAAGGCGTCTCAGCCTTCCTTCACAGCAGTGGCCACGTCACCAGGTCTTGAAACATTCAGAGTTTCTCTGTGTGCAGTGCCTTGCTCATTCACATGTGCAACTAGCGCCACTGGAAAGGTGGAACAGTGTTTCTGCTCTTTGCCCTTCGCTCTACTACTCTGAAGGAGCCTCTGCCTGATGCTGAAGTTCCTTGTTTGTTAACGCTCTGAAACTCTTGCTGTACTTAAGTGCCTCTCTCATTTTTCCCTAGATCATAGGCCAGGTTTATGCTGACCCAGACTGTCTCCCACGCACACTGGATTTTGGCCTTAATGTCAAGCTGTTCTGGGAGAAGTTTGTTCCTGCTGACTGTCCTCCAGCCTTTTTCCCTCTGGCTGCTATTTGCTGCAGACTGGAACCGGAGGGCAGGTAGGTTTGGGGTCTGAAGGGCTCCTCTTTGTAAGCCTGGAGGATGTGTCTGTGTACCCTTAGTGGAAGGATTGCTCTGCACAGAGGGTGCAAGAGGGCTGTATTCCAGCCTTCTGTGGGAATGCTCAAAGGCTTCCACGTGAGGAGAAACTCTCAGCTTGGGAGAGAGACCGCTGTATATGGTGGAGGTCTCTGAAACTATTTCTACAGAGGGGGTAAAGGAGGAGTGATTGTTCAGGGTTTCTTACATACAAAGGTAGGGGCAGACCTTGGCACCTGAGAGGCACCTCACCAGCTCTGAGAGGTGAATACTTAATTTGATTTCACTTGTGAAACTTGTAGCTTCACAACAGTGCTGATGCCAAGTGGGTTCCAAAAGAGGCAGACCTCCCTGGCCATCGGCTGTAAAAACAAGTAGCCCAGACAGATGGGATCTTCACAATCTCCGAAGCTGAATGGGGAGGGATCGTGTCCCTGCTTACACCTCTGTGCATGGGACAGTGGCCTGGATGGACAACTGGCTCAGCCTTTCCAGATGCTGTTCTGCTGCTTCTTTCCCACTCACATTTCCTCACTGCTGCTTCTAGGCCCCCTTTTTCCAAGCTGGAAGATTCCTTTGAAGCTCTCTCTCTCTACCTGGGAGAACTTGCCATCCCCCTTCCATCTGAGCTGGAGGAGCTGGACCACAACGTGAGTGTGCAGTATGGACTGAACCGTGACAAGCTACCTGAAAACACAACTTAGCTCATCCTGCTGCCTGTACCACTTCCGTTGGAGTTGAGATGAGTGACAAGGGAGGGAGATGCACTTCAGCCACTTCCAGGGCATTAATGGGGCACCATGCTGTGCGTTCGCTGCATTGCCTCTCTCTCCCCAACCAACACCCCTCCTCTTGGACATCCTGATTCACTGTGGATTTCTGGCATGTTTCAGAAGCCGAAAGGGCTGTTTCCTGCCAACTGCACCTAGGAAAGCTGCTCAACATGATTTTTCTGGCTTGAGAAATGTTTCTCTAGCCTTTCCAGGCTTCTTTACTGTGGTGCCTTTAGAACTTGGCTGCAAGCTGTGAAGCTACCCTAGCCTGTCTGCCAGGGAGGGAATTGCTATAGGAGACTCTCCTGGGTAAGGACCAGCACTTCTGGAACTGCTTCTCCCACTGACAGCCCTGCTCAGAAAGCTGGGGAAATTGGACATCCAGCAAAAGGCCCCACCAGGACAGTGTGTGTGTGTATGTTTGTGCATGTGTTTTCCAGAACAACCCACTGAGACTTCGGCCTCCAATGGGCATCAGGGGAGGGAGTAAAAAGCCCCAGGAACTGGGCAGCTCCCCTGAAATACCTGGTCTGTGGGGAAGCACGTATGAATTTTTGTTTTGGTTTGGTTTTGTGGGCTTTTTTCCTCTTCTGTCTGAATACCTCCAAAAGCCTGCCTAGAAACACTAAGACTGAGCTCTGCTTGCCCCTCCTGATGGTGAACAAGGCAGGCAGCAAATGAGCCACTTGAGCATCTTCAGACCCTGAGCCTGCATAGTGAGTTTGCCTGCCCAGGAACCTTAAGCAAGGTGAGAGTATTTGAACCGGAATGTGTCGAGTTGCACTAGTAGGCACTGCCTGTGGACAGCCCTGGAGTGCTGAAGCTGCTTGAGCTCTCAGCCTGCGGACGTGAGGTGACAGAAAGGGTGGCAGAAGGTGCTCTCCAGAGCCGAAGGTCTGAAGTGGCTCAGACTTTGTGCATGGACAAGGGGGACGTGCCCAAGGTTACTTAAAGGATGGACTTGTCATGAACAGAAAGTGCTGGAGAATGTCCTATCCTCCCAGGAGTGGCAGCTGGAGAACTAATAATTCAGTTGCCATTACCTCATCCTTTCCTGCAGGCTGTGCAAGCTGCTCCCTTTGAAGGTCCTTCTTGCAGCTGCTGCTGCAGCACCTGAGCTGATTCTCCAAGCAGAAACTTTCCTCAGGGTCATTCCCTGCTTTTGGGGAGAAAAAAGGGCTTGGAGTCATTGGGAGGTGGGTGGGGGGTGTATTTTTTTCCAGCACTTCTTCCTCCCTTGGTGGGAGAAGGAAGAAAGCTACTGCTGTAGTAGCTCATGCGGTCAGCAGAACTGAACAAAAAGCTGGCTCAAGTCCTGCTCTTAAGTTTCACAAACACGGTTTAACTGGATTTTTAGTGTGCTCCTTTCTCCACCCCTCCCTTCAGTATTGAATGGTGGGCAATGGGTGTTAGTCTTTGCTGTTACTTTGATTTCCTCCCCCTACCCATGAGTTTATAAAGTATTATGTAAAGTAACATGGGACCAGCCATCACCTGACAAAAGGTGTGCGTGGCTGGGGTGTGTGTGGGGGGGGCTGTTTTTAGTCTGTGTAGTGGTGTTTTGGAAACACTGGGGACTCCCTGTGCTGTGAGTCAGCAGAGGAGCCTCTCTAAACTGGGTCCAGTGGATTCCGGATTGTTAATAGGATTTGCCCTTTTCTTTCCCCCTCCCAGGCTGGTTTGTGAGGTGACCCCTGAAGGGGAGAGTCCTGGGTGACGTGTGGGTGGGGTTTATGAACTGTGATTTGCACAGCTCCATGTTCTAACTAAATTAAAAAGCAGTAAATGTATGCTATGAAAACAAGATTTTATCGTCTGTGTTACATAAAGCAGGAGGCTGTAACTTTCTTTGGTTTCTACTGTTGTCACAAAATGGCAACACCAAAACTGCCCAGATCAGGTATCATTTAGAATTCCCGTTCTTGAGCCAAAGGGCTGTGCCACATTTACAGAACTAGAGACGCAGTGCAAGTGCTCTATAGTACTATTTACCTGGAGTGATGGAAATAGAAGAAGTTGTCAAGTTGTGTTGGTGGTTGGGTTTTAAGGGTGGACTGGAGTCAGCAGAACATGGAGCCTCTCTGTTTCCCTTTTCTGATCCAGGGATAAACATACAGCCTGTTCTTGGAAACCTCTTACTCTGAAATACGTAGTTCAAGGGGCATTTGTTAAGGCAACAACTGAACAAAAATGCTACCTCTGTCAGTGCCTCCTGTCACCTGCTGTGCCCCGTCTCCACCATGAAAGCAAGGCCCCAAGGGATGGAGCCTCTGCTCAGCTGCACCAAAGCAGAACTGACCTGCGTCAGGGCAGGAAGGGGCTGTAACTGCAGGTGTCTTCCCAAGGGCCAGCCTGCTTAGCACTGCTCACACCCGCAGCTGCTTTTCAGGAACAGTGTCCCTGTCCAAGACTAGCTCCTGGCAGGAAGGAGACAAGCTCCACGCGCCTTGTCTGTGGTGGTGAGTGGAGGCACTGCTTGTAGGGATTTACCTTTGAGCCTGGCAAACTGAAGTGGCATCTTCCCTTCTCCTCAATTTGAAGTCTGCAACAAGCAAAAGGATGCTGCTCTGGCAGGAGGAATGTACAGATGAGCCACAGTCCACACAGGCCTACAGAGCATTTTTCTTTTAAGCTTTAATACAAGGTAGCACAATCTGCACCTTCTCATAATGAGGTATTTAAAACATCTTACAAAGAAATGGTATTCAAAGGCATTTAAAAATAAAACGTTTCCCTTTTCTGAATCAAACATTAACACTAAAACCCCTGCTGCCATGTGCTGCTCCCTGTTAGGCCCACAGCTATAAAGCGGATGGCTAGAAAACTTACTTGAATGGCTTGAATCCCCTGAGGCGGGGATGGATGTTTCCCTGAACTGGCCTTGCCTTGGTGCCGTTTGGGAGACACTGCAGCAACCATCCCTTTCCAACCCCCCTGAAATGCTAATACAAGTTGTTACAAAACCTTTCTAACAGGGCCAGGCTCTGTAAGCAAGTAGTCTTGCTGCACAAGCTGAGTGTGTGTGAAGGAGGCTGGGCCAGAAGCCATGCTGTAACTTCGGGATCTTGCAAGAGCAGCTGCCCTGTCCTGCCCTTAGAGCAAGAGCTGCTGCGTCGTGGTCAGGGTGACCTCCACAGCTGGCTTGGCCACTCTGTCCAGAGCTGGCTCTGTAGAAAGCCAAGGGAATTCAGAAGAGGATGTTATTTATCCTCAGTGCTCAACCTGCTGTAGATAACTGAAGGGCAGTTTGTTTTCTTCACCATTATCTACTGCTGGCCTTTGGTCTCCTGATCTGTGTAGGTGAGCAGGAGGCACAGACCACCTGGACACCTACAACTGTGACTGTGCATGTAGCACCACAGGGGCATGGAGCTGTGGCCTCAGCCCTGGAAGACCTGGATTTTTCAAGAGCCTTTTCCAAATTGACACTGGGGCTACACATACTGCTCCTGGCCAAAGTCATCCTCAAATAAACTCTTCCTTGGAAAAAAACCTGATCTAGTAGCAGGATTCTGGACAGTGTCTCCAGCTCTCAGCCACTAAAGCAAAAAGGCAGGAACTATAATCAGAGTGTAATTAGCTAGCTAAGTCTGACGTGAAGCTCCCCTCAGTCCCTGCAGTACTGCTTCCTCCTGGGGTTCCAGGCTGAAACTTAAGTAACAGTGCACACCGTTAAACAGGAAAGGAACAGAAGAAAGAGGAAACCAAGACCACGCTCCAGGCTATGGGATCTGTGGCCAGTTGTGAGCCCGGCCCATCATCCCGCCCAGCTCCTTGGCATGCCATGGAGATAGGTGGGAGGAAGCTGCAGGGTCCACCGCACCAGTCCCCAGCTGGTCATGCACTGAATGGTGCCCCTCAAACAGATCGTGATGAATAGCCCATTGTTCTGTCCCTCTGCATCACCTCCATCTGGCTTTCATCAAAAAGAAAACAAAACAGAAATGAACACACGCAACCCCCGCACTCGCCGTGCCGGAGGCTTTGCTCAGCCCGCGTCCCTCTGCCTGAGCTGCTCAGGCACCAGGAGTACCCGCCTGCCCCATGAGCGGGCCACTACCATCGTGCGTGTCCTCCACAGGCGTCTGGTTGGTGTGCACCACGATTGTGTTCTCATCTACAAGCTCGCAGGCAGGATTGGTGAACGCTGAGAGTGGCAGCGTGATGCGCTGCATTTCACGCTCGTAGACTTTCTGTTCATGCTTTTCCTTCAGATCTTTCCCCCTAGATTTAAAAAAAACCACAAGACACATTGTGGATGGGGAGAGTGCCACTGCTTGGTGGCAGAATCTCAGTAAAGGCAATACAGTAGAAAAGAAGGGACTCTGCTCTTTTAAGAAACAGTTGTTTCAGCCAGAAACAAAAGGGACAGAAACATTCCCTGCTGTAAGCAGAGGACCCCATCCGAGCATCTTTAAAAGGAAGCAGCCAAGTGAAGTCTATCCCTCCCTCATAAACTGCCTTATTCACCGACATTGCCACTGCTCAATGATGACTGTAAAGCCAAGCTTCTCCTTCAAACTGTGGAGCTGACAAGCGTTTCCTTTACCTCATCACAGTCCCACCGCACTGCCTGGTGCAGGCCCAGGGGGGCAGTGAGATAGTGCAGAGCCCACTGCGGTGGAAAAGAGCTTCCATAACCTGCTTCAGCTCATACAAACAAATACCAGAGGTGGTGACAAATTCTGCCTTTTGTTGCAGCAAACCAACCCGTGTAGCAAATTAAGCTATTCCTGTAAGTATTAAAAGCTTACTTCAGAGCTGGCCCTGCCTTCTGCTGCTGCAGCTAACAGCTTAAAACCACAACCAGCTCCTCGAACCTACCTCAGTCTTCAGCCTGTTGCTAAGGGAGGTGACACCTCTGTGATTTGTACTGAGGAAGAACTGCCTTGCTTTAAAAATGGATGGCATTAATAGCATGTTGTCTTCAGAAAAGCTATGTATACCAAAAGCTACTAAACCCATTAAAGGTTTCTCACCACACCTACCCAAACCTGCCAGCTTGCAGGCAGGGGTTTTTTCATAGTTTTGAGAGCAAGGCAAGAGAGAGAGAGAGACAGTAAAGCTGTACTGCAGCCCTGCTGGGAGCTCTCGGGGATTGAAGAAGCTGCATTTGGGCAAAGCTCCACATTGGTCTATTGCTTCTTCCCGACGACAACAGGAGTGAGGTGGGACAGGCATCACTCACTCCTCCTGGGGCTCGTGGTCCCAATCAGGCAGAGCTGCTGGGGTTTCCTGTCAGCACATAAGCATTTTGGCTGCTTTTCAAAGCTGCCTACAAGCGTGCAGCAGTAGCTGCCATTCCTGCCAGCACACGAGACAGCATTCTCTGAAGTGACACCTCAAATCAGATTCCTCGACAAGCAGCGCTCTGTGTTTTGCCCCTTATGTAACACTCCTCCCTCTGTTTTTTTCTGTCGGCGTTTATTATAAACACTTACATAAGGACGTGTCCCAGCTTGGGAAAGGGCTCCTTCTGCCTGGTTGTGTCAGACTGCTGTCAAACAGCCAAAATACAGAACAAACCCTCCCAGAGGGGGGAGCCTGGGCCTTCACTTGCTGCAGCGACATTCACTGCTATTTGTTAATCCTGCCCTCTTACAACTAAGCTGCTTGCTATTACCACTAACCTCTAACACTGCTGAGCCACAGGCACGTTTCTGTCCAACATAGTCAAGTGGCTGAACAAATAGTAACTACGCATCAATCAAAACTGACCTTAAAGTATACAGGAGCTTTGGTAAAATAAACTTTGTTTGACAAAAAAAGGTGCTACTACTTGATATTCACCTTCATAGGATACAATGCACAAGTGTGGCAAAGAATTTGCCAATTGTTTTTCTTCTAAAGCTAGCTAGGCTTGAGAAACCAGGGGAACAGGTGGCCTGCTAGGATTGTTCTTTTTCTGACCACAAAATAAACTTCCTATGAGGGCACCTGGGATCTGCTCTCTCTAGCTCTTCCATAAAATTCATCTCCCTTAGATGAATCTGAGAAAGCCACATCAAGGCACACGTGCACACACACACACAAAACCAAAAAATAAAGAGGTCAGTTTGAAACTTTAAATGGGACAGAATACCACATTGATGGGTGAAATGGAGAAGAATAGGATTAACTCTTAAATAGTTGTTTCCCCAGTGCAACAAACAAAACTCTTGCACAATGTGCCATATCAAAACATGCTGCTATCTGCCTTTTCACTGGGATCTGCTTGGGTCTGCAGGTGCTCAGACATTCCTGCTCTATATATGTTGCTTCATGCCTACACCAGCTTTTGGACAAAGGAGAATAGCCACTGACCTCTTATAGATGTAACCCAGGACAATGCCAGCTCCGATAGCAATGATTATCACGATCATGATCAGCCCCAGCACATACCCTGTAGACAGAAAGGAAAGAGGCAAAATTAAAGGCAGTAGATCCAGCTATAGCATTGCTTTCAGAGCCTCAGAACAAATCCATCCTGCCAGAATTACAGGAAAGGACCCATCACATGATCCTGGGTTTGTACCTAGTGTCCCCAAGTCCTTCTTTTCTTTGGAGTTCATCTGCACTCTCTGACTGATACCAATGACGGGCTGCACAGCGGCTGCCTCGCTCCGGGAGGGCAAGGTATCAGCCGGTTCGAACACCTGGTCGACCTCCTGAGAAGTACCGACTTCTGCTGTAGGGACCGGGGCTGTGGCAGCTGTAGCATCTGTTGAGAGGAAGACACACACAAAATACCAAGAATTGACGAGTACTTCAAAACAACACGTGCCTTGTGAGTGGGACAGATCTAGACTGGTATCACTGAACCGCCTTCAAACTACACTGACAAACACTTTTCTCTTTTAAATTGTTGCCAGAAATCCTACCAAGGCAGACAAGAAAGGTACTCCTCCTGCCCCCACCTTCCTTTGACATGAAGCTATTTAACTAGGAGTGCAAGGCACCACCACAGATGAGACAGAAGTCAGACAGCAGAAGGAAACCCAAGTTCAGGGCAGGAGTCCAGGGGACGCACAATGACTTCATTTAGCATAGAGATCGATATACAGGCTGCGTCTTCAATCATGCTGAACAGACATGAACAAAATTATGAGAATCTCCATCCCAAATCTCCCAGGAGCCTCTCTCTCTCTCTTCTGCCTCAATCTTGCTGACACAGGAAAGTTTGACGGAAGGAGACTCCAGCTGGTGTGAAAACAACCTGGGGACATTCTTACATTCACCTCTCTGCTGCTGTGTAGCAAACTCCTTTAGCACGAGGAACAGGCTATGTCAGAGCAACACCGCAGGCAGCACAGCCACTGACTAGAGCAAGTACAGCAAGTTCCTCAGCCAGAGCCCAAACAAAGGTGCAGAAGGATGGATGCTTATAGCATAGACTCCCTCCCAGCCCTGTGGATTTTTTATCAACAACACCGAAAGATTTTCAAGGTAGCTCCTTCTTTCATGGCACAGTTAAAATGGAAGCTGTAATCCAGTAAAAACTATGACAGGTATCTATTACCTGTCCTGAACAAAACCCCCTATTTCTTGGAAATGCTATGCGCAGTATGCATCCACACCTGAGAACTCGCCACCTGGATCTCACCCCACAGCTGGCAATAACTCCGTGTGTTTTCTCTGTCTGCAGCCATTTTGAGTCATCAGTGGAATGTGAAATGGAAGCACAGAAGGGGAGTTAGAGACAGGAAATCAGGGTCTCCTGCACTGCGTAGTGACTTCACGTAGGGTCAGCCAGAGCAGCTGAACTAAGGGGAGCTGCGGGACACGACTACAATAAAAAAGGCACCCACTCTGAGGCACAAAAATAGCCAAACCCTTAAACATGCAAATGGTGTGTTAGCTGAAAGGTCAGGTAACTCTCCTGACCCTAAAGCTGCAGTTTGTTTTGAGTAAGGGTCTTAGCAGCAGAACGTTCTGCTTCATCTTTAGAAAAGAGCAAGCAAAAAAACGAGCAAAGTGAAAAAAAGCAGCGAGTGTATGCGTGGGGGAAAGTGTTTACATGCAAGGATAGCAATCCTGAGGGACAGTAAATCTTCAGGGGTTCAGAAATAAGTAAACAGTTCAAAAAAACCAAGTGGTTACTTTGGCCTCTGTCACTACTGACATCTCCTCTCCCCGAAACAGACTCCAGCTACAGTTCTTCTCTTGGCAAACTGGCTATCCAGGACGAATCCAGTGTTTGGGGCTTTCTGTTTCTTACTGTCTTCCCTTCAATTCTCATTTTCTCCAAGTTCTTTGCCCCCACCTGTACCCAAATTCACCTGGCACTCGTTTAGCAGCAGGACACTTGTTTAGACAGTGTTAACATGACCCATAGTAATGGTTTACCAACATCTCTGTAGTTCTTACATGCCCAGACCTCAGCCTGCTGCAACACAGCTAAAGAGCCCCTATAGTGTCTAATGAAATGGGGGGGGGGGGGGGGGGCGGGGGGGCGGCAAGTCTTTACACAGGCCTTTTCTGACACTAATGGAAAAGCTCCAGGGGTGGAGCAAGGCACAGCTGGGAGGCAGATGTGCACACACAGGAGAGGGCCGGAGGGCAGCCCCGGGCACGCTCCGTTCCTGGGGGAGGGCAGCGGGTGCTGCCACAGCCCGGGGTTGTTTGTGCGCGGGGGGGGGGGGGGGGCACCCTGGTGACAAACGCGGCCGCCAGCGGCAGCGGGCAATGCCCGGGGGAGGGCAGGAGGAGAAGGGGGGCCGGCAGGGGCCGCTCCTACCTGAGCACCGGGCGATGTCGCAGGGTCTTCGCTCGGGGACCCCGGCAGCGCCTCGGATGTAACACCAGGGCGCGGCGTCGCCGTCCGGGTTTCTGCAGCTGTTGTGGTCCTCGGCGACTGCTGGAGGGCAGCGGGCCGTCAGCGCGGGGACCGCCGCGGCCCCGGCGCCCCCAGCACCCCGCTCTCCCGAGATCCCCCACCGCCGGCTCCCCCGGACCCACCTGCCGGGAGCGCGGCGCCGGGGCCGCTCCGCACCGCCAGCCAGTTGAGGCACGGGGCGCCGCCGAGGGCCACTCGCCGGCTGCCGCGGTAGGACGCGCCGTTGCCGCGGAGGCACTCTGCGGAGAGACGAGGCCGGGCCATGCGGGCGGGCCGGGCAGCCCCCGCCGCCCCGGGCCGCTCCCCAGCACGCCCCCCGCCCTCCCCAGGGGTTCTACCCCCCCCCCCCCCCCCCCCACCTCCGAGAGCGGCCTTTGTCCCCCGCCACAAAGCCGGGCCGGCACTCACCCTCGGCGCCGCGGGCGGCCGCCAGCAGCAGCGAGCCCAGCAGCACGGCGCCCAGCGCCGCCGCCCGCCGCGGCCCCCCGCGCAGCATCCTCGGCGCGGAAGGCGAGGAGCCGCCGCCAGCCCGGCCGCGCAGCTCCGCTCGGCGCCGCGGCGACACCAGCCCCGGCTCTCCCCTCCCCGGTAAACAACCGCCGGGCTGCGCTTCTCCCCCCCACACACACACCCCCGCCCGCCCCGCAGCCGCCGCCGGGTCCTAACGCTGCTGCCGCCCGCCCGCCCCCGGGCGGCTGCCGGCCGCGTCGGGGAGCCCCGGGAGGGGAAGGGGCGGCCGCCGCGGGGCAGCCGGGAACCTGTGGCTGCTCTCCCGCGGCCGCAGCGGGTCTCCCGCCACGGAGCCCCGGGACCGGGCGCAACGATGGGTGCTCGGTACCGCGGGGGCTGTTTGGCTCGGGAGGAACACCGAGAAGCGGTGCCGGAGCGCAGCTCCTCGTCCGCGGGCCTGTCCCCTACAGCCGGAGGAAATTCTTGGGCCAGAAGACGAGACTCCCGACACGGAACCACGCTTGAACCGCTGACTGTGGCAGGGAAAGTGTTTGTCTTCAGGGAGCTAAAACTGCTGTCTCCCCTCGAGAACTACCAGGAAGGACTAAATTCTCCTGCCCGACTCCCTTTGGGTTCCCTTGGCTCTACAGAGAGACCTTGGTGGGGGGAAGCCGTGCACCTCCACATTAAAGGTTTACATTCTCACCTCTGCTAATTGATTGCTTTCCTTTGACTCCACGTACTCTTTAAGAGCTGTGTCAGCTTCTAGAAAAACAAAGTAAACAGCCCAAAAAATGCTTTAGAGTAATTCTATTGCAGGCATCCAGCTGCCGTGATAAAGCCTCTCTGCAGACATTTCAGATGGGTTACAATAGGTACTTCTGTTTCCAGACAGGCAGATTCTGCAGTGCCAGTGACTGTACACAAGCATCTGGAGCCATGAGCAATGTTTCTGTTTTACACCAGTGAAAAACAAGCAGCTGAACACTTGGTCCTGTTCGACAATGAGCTCTCAAAGGTGGCCTGGGCCAACAGATGGGTTTGTAGCCAAGGCCCAGGCCTGCAGCACAAGGTGCTATTTCTGGCTTTCCCACAGAGTTCCTCCTGACCTTGGCCAATCTGCCTGCTTCATTCACTTCTTTGCGCTTTCCCTTCCTTTCTGTTACATGAGGTACAATCAAACCTTCCTTCTCAGAAGAAGCCAGGGAAGTTCTCTTCTTTTAAAGTGCTTTGAAATCACATGGAAACCATTGAACACATAAAAAGTATTTCTATGCCAGGAAGCTGCACGTTGTATTCAGTGTTTGATGAATCACTTTTTGGGGCAGTGCTAGCTGGAGCAGCAGTCCTTCCCTTCCACTCCCAGATGTTTCCATCCTGGCAGTGCGCTCTGTCAGGCTGTTACAGGTATTTGTGTGACAAGCAGGCTCAAGGTGCTGATCTAACCCAACTTCTGCCCTTTTCTTACCAGGTCATGCACACTTTAACCCTTTACAGCCAGGTTGCCTGCTGCATCCAGTCCACAGCGGAGCCACAAAAAACCAGATGTACCAGCATGACAGAGGGGTAATGAGGAAACAGGTCAATTATGCAGCACTTCCACTAAACATGAAACCATAAGCCTTAGCACTTGTGTGTGATTCACACTTTAACAATATGATTTACCACTACAGTAAATTTGGTTAATGTCAGATTAAAAACCCTGCAGCCAGGTTGTAAAAAAAAAGAAAAAAAACCCAAAAAACAAAGAAAGAACTGTGTGTGTGTGTGTGTGTCCTGATCGACATCACCACCTAAGATGTCTGCTTTATGGCGTTATGCTCATAGTCTGCACAGGCACTCAGTTACTACATTCCTTACGCTCTCCAATTACTCTCTGTGAAGGCAAGGCTAACAGGAGTAAGCAACATTTTTTACTAAGGGCTATTGAATCAGGCCTTCTGTTTGTAATAGCTCTTCATAAGAGATTTTATGGGACAAATTCCATTCAGTCAGAATCTGCAGGGCCACACAAGCATGCAGAGGCACAGTCTGTCCAAAACAGTTTGCAGAGGGCTGCCAACCTGTACAATTAATTTCCTTTAGCTCATTTCATGAGACTAATGCACACTTCCAAGCCATCTTGCACCGAAAGCACCTCCTCCTGTACACACTGATCCAAGAACTGCAGGCTGGGCCGTGATCTCTGTAGAAACAAATCTCAGACCTTCCCAGTGCTTGCTCTCTCCTGTTATGCAACAAGATAAATTTGCACTTCTCATTACACTCAGCCAAGTTCCAGCAAACAATTTGAGTTTCTAGTCCACAGAAGGACAATGGGGAATCTGGGAGAAATGCAAAAACTTTCATATTAATAGTAAAGATCAAAGTCTTTTCCACGACTGACTTCTAAGCATATTTTTTTCTCTTTCATCTCTAGCTTTCTCCAGGATGAGGAAGATTTATGCCTGGCTGTTTCACAGAGTTAAGTTTAATAGGATGCCAGGTAGCAGCTGTTAAATGCTGCTCTTTCTGCTCTTTGGGAATGGGTTTGCTCTTCTCGCTACATTTTTAGAAATTAAATCTGATATTACTTCCTAAGCAAGCTAATACTCTGCAACTACATCCTCACACAGTTCACGTGTAAAAGCCTGTAGGTATATACAAATACATGTACCACAGCACATCCACACATCCACAACCACTTCACAGGAGAACATATACGTTATTTTTAGAAACGAGGGACATTAAGCATCCTCCCTAAACTCAGTGTGAACCAGTTTCAGCTGTAAGCTGGTACCTTTCCGCTGTTTACTTTATACAGGTTCCAGAATGAACAATGTCTGCTTTTTCTCTCTCCTGTCTGTCAACTGCTCTTTCTTGTTTGTTTGTTCTACTTTTTCACCTGTGGAAAAATTCAAAATGTACAGAGAGTTTTCATAAAGCAGAAGAATAAAAGGAAGCTAACACATAGCCCAGCATGCTGTGCAAAGGGAAGCAAGCGCAGATGTGCAGCTGTGGAAGGGCTCCTCAAGAAGCCATCAAACCCACTCTCCTTCTCTGGCCACAGCCAAGTATGTTCAGATCTTCCTGGGCAAAAGTTCATCTAACCTCCTATGAAAGAACTAACATGCTTTATTACTTAATCTTCCTAAATGAGATACTGAGGGGAGTAAGCAAAATCAGTTGTCCAATCTAAGTATTCTTTCCTAGCCAAATTAACATGCTTAAAATGGAAAAAGTTGACCATTGCCCTCCTTGTAACAGGGCATATGTCATGTTCCTGTAACTTCCCCCTTCTTCTTCCTAGGCAAGCCAAAATAATTCTACCCATTTTTCCTCAAAACAAGTTTTTCTAAACCATTGTCTGCTTCCTTCATAAATCGTGATGCCTAAGAACGAAGATAGTATATTCTGAGGCCCCATCCACAATGAACTGAATATTAGAGCAACTTGTGCTTAAAGCTTAGAAAACTGTAAGCATCAAATGTTACTGAACACTATTAAGTACTTGCAACTCCAACAAAAGCAGGGTTTTTTTACTCCTTTGTTGCCTCTGTCTGGATCATTAAAATAACTGTGGGTCTCACCTGTAAAAAGCCTTCTTTAAGCAATGATGTAGGAATGAGAAACAAACATATTTTACTCCTAACCTAGAAACAATCTGAATAGAAGAAAAAAACATCAGGGCGGCAACAAAAGGATCTGATGTCGAGTTTATGAAACTGAGCCAAATATAACCAAAAATCAAGACAGAGACAGTCACTACAAAGGAGTCGGTGTGGAGCGACAGAGAGGAATATCTGATTGCACTGTTGCATCCCCCTGCTGACATGTTCAAGGAGAGGCTTCCCCTCCCCCTTCAATCTGACAGCATGAGCTATTGCTAAGTAAATGCCAGCCACAGCCTCTAAGGACTAACAAGGAAGTCTGCAGAAGCAAAACAACCATATGCGATATTTGAACTGGTTCAGACTGGTTCAGAGAGTTTGCTCGACCAACTCAAAGTGCCTTCTCAGATGAGCTTTCTGTGTGGGCTGTAATAAAAGGATAGAGGCCTCAGGAGGGCAATCTGGGTCCTATTGTTTACTGGGGGAGAAGCACTGCAGCTACACTTTTCCAGCATTAAGAGATTAGCACTAAGTACTCTCAGCAATCACTGACTTAAGAAATTTCACACACTAAGTCCACTCTAACAGCGGCACTTCTTTGTCCTTTTTGTCGCAAACTGCCCAGTGCCTCGCCACAATTCCTTCAGCAGTTTCGATGGGCCCAACTGCCCATAGCCGTTTGTGTTCAGACTGGCCCATTGTGGCTGTGTGAAGGACTCGGCTCGGATCATGGCCCTTCTCTTTCCCCTGCTGGAGCGCTCGAAATCGGTCTCTGGATCACAGACACTGCTCCTACCTGCTATCCAATGGGTGTGTCTCCCAGCAAGATACCATAAAACTGTAGCAATATTGTTAGGAATAACATACAGCTGTCTGAAGATCTTTCAGTCCCCAGTTGCATTGTTTTGGTTTTGTTTTTTTTTTTTTTTTTTGCTACTGACACAGGCTGCTATTGACAAAAAACAGAGCATGCATTTTTAAGGGTGGAGGAAGGGAAGTTATTTTGAAAGAGACTGTGATCTACCCAGAGAACACAGGTCTTTGAGTCAAGAACAGGATCCTTACTGGAAGTTCTTTTACTGATTTGTTGTTTGACCTTAGGCAAGCTTCTGCCTCAGTTTCCCATGTTAATACTACTTAAGTCACAGAGGCAGAAAGGATAAAATGTCTGCAAAGTGCTTTGAAAGCTTCAGACACACAATACATACCTTATGAAATGGAATTCAAGGGGAAGGAATCACGAAGAGGGATATGCATGGAAGGTTCTCAAGTTCTACATGTGTAGTGCTGACTTAGATGAAAAGTACAAATAAGCATTAATGCAGGAAGAAAAATAGCAGAATGTGTTGTGTTGCTTGTTCTTTTAAGGTAAAAAATTATCTTTGTAGCTTTCTTGTTCCTCGGTTCACTTTTGTGCACAGCAGTAACTAGCAAAGCTAAGCAGTCAGATAAACCAACATCCATTCTTGTTAGAAAATGCTGATCTAAAAATAATGGTTTACCTGCACATAAGAAACATGAAAAAGGCAGCACCAAAACATCTGGAGATTTGAGTCAAAGGGAATAAAGATTTCTGTTCTGATAGCTGTTCAAACTAACTTCCAGTGGATTGGATGGGATTATTAATTAGCCTTCTACCAATCTTTCGCTCACAATGGAGGCTGATTTCACAGTCAAACAGAAGTGATAGCCCAAAACTCTGCTGTTTAAAGTTCAATAATCAGGGAATATTATAAAAGTTAGATTCCATTGCGGAAAGCATGAGGTTATAGACTTGCACTTAAATATGCAAAACTTCCAGTTCTTGTGGGAAATACACAACGTCTAAATAGCACAACGACTCATTACCCAATGCCAACAGAAAGGCAGTAAAAAAATCCCCAAACGTGTTTTCTTATCTATCTAAGGTTTTGGGACTAGGATTGGAGTCACCAACCTAAGAGCAGAACAGAGACCCATGTTGTAATGGATCTCTTTGAAATTCAACATGTGAGCAGAGAAGCAGGGACCAAAGCTTTCAGTGGAGTTACTAGTGTTTCCTCATAAAAGCAGGATTCACAGACATTTACAATGCAGAACACGCTCACTTGGGATTTTATTTTCTTAGCTGACCTGAAAGCAGATAAAACCACTGGCACATAGGTACTGTGAAAGACCTCTCTCTCCACAGGTGTTTGCCTGAAGGCTGTGGGAGGAGTTATTTATTTTGGGAAGCTGCCCTTTTTTTCCTGTGTAGAAAGGCAAACCTCTTATCTTTGGGTTGCACGCATGCCACAGGCATGCAGAGATAGCCTTACATGCACGTGGACCTTTTTTACACCTATTTACAAACCCAAAAATCTGTTCCTTAAGTATGTTTACAGAATAGGGCAAACGTCTGTTGTTAGTTTGGTCTTCAGTTTGCCCTTCTTTTAGAAAGTTAGGGCTCAAACTGCTAACACCACAAGGAGGCAAAGAGACCAGAAAGGAACAAAGGCTTAGTAAAGTTTCCCCTCATACTTCACCTCTTTCTTTCGAATATAATGGTGTTAAGTTAGAACACAGTGCATTTGACCTAGCATCTCAGACAGGCCAGAAGCAAAAATATATTTATATATCCTGTCTCATTTTTATTTTCATTGTCTTCCAGGTATTCAATGAGGACAATACTGAATTTCACGTAGATACTTGTTACTCCATCCACTTATGCTAAAAGAATGTAAGAAATGTCATCGCACAGCGTCGGAGAAAGGATTTTCTTGTCAAATAAGGCCAACCTGTTCACCATGCTATAGGTTTTCATATAGAGCTGTAGAGATGGGCAAAGGCTCTGACAAGAAGATTTTGAGATATGAGAAATACAGGCTGTCTCGCTGCACTCATGGTCTCTACTCTCCATCTCCAGGAAATGAATGCATGCAGCCTGCAGAGTTTAATTCTCTTTTGGTTTATTACTATTTAAAAATCAGTTTTTGTATCCCCTTCTACAGAGGCTTCACCTTCCAACAGAACATACAAAAAATACACACAATAGAAAAAAAAAAAAAGATAGGTAGGTAAGTTGCTTTATACAAACAGGTCCCTAAGAACCCAAAAAGGCTAAAACAGGCTCGGTTTCAATAGAAGCAGGCCCATAAATTGGCAAGAGACTTCATTCAAGTAGGGAAAGAGTCATCCATCCTCACCTAAGATCCTTTCTTGCTCACACTGAAGACAATGGGAGGACTCCCCACAACCTCAGTAGAAGCAGGATTGGGATTCATCAGAGCCAATGGCAAACTTTTCTGCTCCTTCCCTTCCAAGGCACTGTCTCTTCCATATGGCGCACAGCCAGGGAAAAGCGCCAGTTTTTCTGGCTCATCCCACACTCGTGTTTCAGTTGTTCACTCTACAGGACATCTGAGAACAGCCTTTTATTTTCTCTCTTACACTGTGTATTCGCACTAATTGCAGCAAACTTTCAGATTACAACAGTACTGAAGAGAAATTCTGAGCTCAAGAGCAAGGCTTGGTTGATTCTTTAAGAGCCAGCAGTTGGTCTGACAACTTTGCAGAGGGCATGTAAAAATTGCCTGGAGAAGGCACCAGTTTGTAGACACAGCAGCCAAAAAGCTATTAGCAAGCATGAGATTGATTTATTATAAAAGCACTTACCCAAGCTCACTATGTGACTGCAGGAAGCTCAAGAGCATTTATGGCTGCCAGTGGCTATATGAAGTGACCCCATGGTCTACATGGAACCCAGGAGCTGGGAGGGAGTCACTGGAACATCAGTGAGACACCAGTTACCTCCTTCCTTTAGCATCTCGGCTCAGAGCATTTCCAGGTCTGCAAAATTGCAGTACAAGTAGAGAGGCTGCCCAGGAAAAGCTTAATTCACATAAACCCTGAGAGCAGATCAATAGTGCCAGGTAGTCTTTAAATTAGTTTAAATATTTAACCTTTCAGGAAAAATATGGCCAAATGTTTGTTTAACTTTGCATTATGCCTGAAGTTAGGGAGGCCAAACGTTTGTAGCAGAATTCAGCAGCACAATTTGGCACGTCAATCAAATCTTAAAACATTCTTAACCAAGGGTGATCATCATCTCATTTTATAGATGGGAACAAAACACAGGAAGAGGCTAGAGATGACACAAGGTTAATTCTCTACAAACAGGCAGTCATTATCTGCTACCACAGAGCAAACAACTGTGGTTTTGCGCTAACATGCCTGAACCATTCCAGCCATCACCACAACCCCTTACAGCCAGGGTTCCTGCTCCTGCTCCGCACCACTCTGCAGTTATGTCACATAAGTCTTTGGTGGTTTTTGATTTTCTCTCTAGCCAAATAGTTCGCTGGTTTGTTTTAGAGCTAACACAGTTATTTCCAGAGCTGTACATATCTGAGTAAGGTACTACACTGGCATAGGAATGTGCGGAGGGTGAAGGTGTCAAGGGAGCAGGCAGGAAGACACGATGCTGATGTTGCTGCTGCTGACTCTGCAGCAGTTAAGCGTGGCCTCAGGCTGCAGCCCAGGAGCACCGTCTCCCTCCGGGTCCCAGGCTCAGTGCTCCAGATCACACTGCCTTCTCACAGGGACAGGGAGCAACAGATTGGGCTGAAAGCCAAATCTGTTCCCAAAGGCTCATTCGCAACAGCTGAAGGATCTTGTTTTGAAAAGGATGTTCAGGATAGAAACCAGGACTCTCTCAGGAGACATGGGAATCTTCCAGAATCTGTTTTCCCTTTTAAGTTTCCTAGGGTTTTTTTCCCTCTTTGCTCATTTGTTTTGTCTCTCGGGGTGGAACTAAGAGCATAAACTCAGACATTCACTGTGAGCTTATGTTCTATTAATTTAAAACTCAGGTACTGGGCCCAGGCAAAAAGTGAGTGGTACAATGCTGGCTTAATTTACGTTAAAATATCCATAATGCTGCTTAGGTATATTCATGATGCTGAAAAAGCCAACATTTTCCAAGATTTTGTTTGGCACTTGCTCTCAGAGTTTCTGCCACATTGAACAATTGAAAATATCTGATTATTTTTGTGGGCGATAAAGAAAAGCCTTTTCTGTTTCATTACTTAGAAATTTTGGTAGCTGTTTTTCACTTTGCCCATTTATCCCTCATGAAACCCAGAGAGAGCTCTTGCTCTCCATTCATTCTTCCAACACTGAAGTCTGGAGTTCCTTTGAAGTTTACTTTGGCATCTACTTCCTCAAGCAAGCACCTTAAAAAAAATTAAAGCTGAAAGTGGTACCCCACTCCAGACTCAAGACATAAGTTCAGATACTGATTTCTAGGAACAAAGATTTAGTGAAAAAACAAGACACTAAAGTTACAACAGAGCCTACAAAATCTAGGTTAGCTTTCATACTATCAATTCAATTAGTTGAGTTAGATAGACATTCAGTTACACAGCTCTTCTATTCAAGTCATTCCTTACTGCTGACAGCAGTTCAAGGAGGAACAATAATTTCAGGGAATAAGTGGGAAATAACAAATATTCCCTAAGTCACTGGCACTCAAACAGGTCTAAAATTGTGACTGGGCATTTGCAATTATTCAAAAGATTGGTAGGAAGACCAACTCCACACCATCTTATAGTTCTAGGCTTTAAGAACAAACAAAACAATCATCCCCCCCAACATATAATACTTTGCCCTACTACAGTTAAGGCACTGGATTGAGAGAAGGAAAAATCTGTGTTCAATTTCTGGTTCTGCTATCAATTTCCCATGTCATCATGGGCAAACCACTTAAGATTGAGAGCTCACATGCACCACATTACCATGCATCAGGTGAGCCACACTAGTAAGTCCGATCACACGCATCTAACACATGATGAATGCAAGGTAATGACACTTAATTTAACTCAGTATGGAATAAACTCACATTAAATTGCTTTACCTTGCAGTTGTTGTGGATTAACAGTACATAAAGATAAATTCAGGCAACAACAGAAGCCTGATGATAAATCTGTGCCCCTACATTCAACACAACACTTAAGCATGCATGCAAGCAGTTTTCAGTCCTTAATCTTTCACTCATTCACCTATAAGCATCTATTCCTTTCTTGTCTGTCTTTAATGTTTAGATTATAAATGGTTGAAGATGTTTTAATCATACCTAATACACAAGCACCTGAGCCTCAGTGAGGGGTTTGGGGACTCGTATAATACAAAGAAATACTACAACTCTGATTAAATTTGTATGAACTGAAGTTCCCTTCTTGGCAGAAAAGTGCACTGGCTGTTGGCAGTGTTTGCACTGGATTGCAGTACCATCAAAGAGGATGACAAGGAAAGGAGGGCTGGCCCAAAATGAGAACTATCATCTATACACTGATACGCCAATTAAAAATATAATAGAAACAAGTGAGGTTGCAGCTCAGGGCACGTTAAGTACTTCGCTTTGAACTCTGAACTTAGGAGGCTGAGTTTTCTGTTTGGATCTGTCTTCTATTCTATAAGAAGCAGGCCTTTCCTGAAGTTCAGAATATAAAGAATTTGCATGTAGATTAAATTACTATCCAGAATGGAACAATACGCCCTCAAAGAAGCAAAAAGCTCTGAAAACACACCATGGCTAAAGATCTGCCCAACCTACTGCTGGCACTAGTCTGCACCAGTCTCTTGTGTTTGTGCAAATCTCTCCCATTTACATTAGGATGATCTAGAACTGTTATTTCAGGATTTTTAACTTCCTGCCTAATTGTTTCCCTGTCCACTAGACTGAGAAGTAAGTAGCTTTCATTCAATAGACTCATGGCAACTTAGTAAGCATTTTCTTTGACAAGCAAAATGCACAGTTAGTGTTTTAGAAGGCTTCCTTTTTAGTTCAAGGCTTTTGATTTGTTTCATCAGGTCACATTCTGTAGTGTTCAAAATTCACTTCTGATACACATGGCCAAAATTGAACCCACCACTAACACTAACGTCAGTGGAGCTAAATGTAGGATGAAAATATCCTATATTCTGGACTTGGCTTTTGGAGTTGAAGTTTATGACTAGTGCACCCTCTTTGAGTGCATATAGGAACATCAGGGACACAAACTTCTTATCTTTCAGAATACAGCTTCAATTCCATAGACATTTTCCTGGTGGCTTAAATATGAGCTACTAGTAAATCAGAGTGACTGCAGTTGCATTTGCTAATCCCAATCAATTGCTATGCTGACTGGAATGCCGGCTCAATCTTGACTTGCTTGGCAGCTTACAAGGTTGTCTCAGCATGGTCTAGATTTGTAAGGTATTTTAAAATGTTTTGTTACCTTTCCAAAATGTCCTGTTTCTACTTGTCAGCTAAGCTTACCAATACAGCAATAGCAATGAAGCTTTAGTTTGAAGGTGGGTTGGGTTTTGGGTTGTTCGTTTGGGGTTTTTTGTGGGTTGTTTTTTTTTTGTTTGTTTGTTTGTTTGTTTTGTTTTTTTTCCCCCCTATTAAACGAGACTCATACCTATTCCAGGGATTCTGGGGGAAGATGAATGGAGAAGAACATGTCCTTCAGTCTCTCAACACAGATTAATAGCAAATCATCAAGTCCACTGCAACATGCTCTCAATTTAGAAAGTGCTGGTGCTATAAAGAGAAAGCCATTGATTATTCATCCTTGGTTTATAATACTCGAGAGCAAGTACAGAAAAGTAGCTTCTTACAAGAGAGAAGCTGGGGCTTCTAAGTCTGTAGAATTTAGAATATTATTCCAAAATCCATATACTTACAAAAGGCTCTATAATTCTAACATTAACCCCCCCTAGGAATATGTCTTAATTCAGTTATGCATAAGATGCAGGGTTTGGATTAGGAGCCCCTGGGCAGCGCAAGTTGTGGCACAACAGCAGTTTTTGGCTACGTTCACATTTAACACAGACATATCTCCTGCAGAGGATGCAGGTCCTTGTCTGAGGTCATCTATCCTATTCCAGCACTGTATTGATGACGGAGACAGCTATTGTTTCATAGAATGCAAGTTTGGTGTAGGACTTGGGCTCTTCAGCGGCCTTTCTAGAAACATCCAGTACACAGAGCAACTTGGTTTACTGAATCACTGCTTAAACCTTTGCTCATTAACCCTCACAACTGTGATGTAGAGAAAACTCTTCACAGATGGGAAATAAGGAGTAAATTCAGGGAGCTGTCCTATGTGACCTTGAGCATCAACAGCAGAACCATAATTATAACTCAGAGTATTCCTAACTCCTAACCCTGTGTTAAACAACATTTATACCTGGATCTGGTACATAAAACCTTGACAAGTTACATGGGAGGAAAGGGAGGGTCAAGAAAGGACATTATTTCTGCACAAATGGTATTTTCAGATTAAATGGCACCTCCAACAGCCTAGAGCCCAGCTTCTTTGCATTTTGTAATCAATTCTTTTTCAGAGATATGCTGTTTGCAATTCCCATCTCTTATAGCAGAAACCCTTCTTCCTTGGAAAAGAAAGGAGTTAAGACTGGCCTTTGCAAACCTGACTAGAGGCAGATCAGGAGAGCGTGACTGTAGCCAAAAAGCCCAGCTCACCAAGAATACAGTACAGTGTGGAGTGAGATTAATGTCTTATTTACTGGTTCTCATTTGCACACCTTTTGGACAGGTGGCTGAATTGCTCAAAAACCAGACAAAACGAGGGGATGCAAAGTAACATACTAACTTCTTTAATAGAGTCCAATTAAACCAAAATCACTCTGTGAACCCCTGGGTTTATTCACACTAAACAAATCAGTGGTACATAGTGTTAACCCGATAGCTGATTGTGTTTATACCCTAGGTCCCCACATGAAAAAATGAGCACCAGTCAACCAGACTGCAATGGTATTTTTCCTTCCTTTTTTTTTTTTTCTTTCTTTTTTTTTTTTTTCATAAAACTATTTCTTTCATAGACTTAAAACAATCAACTAGCCAAGATATCAATTATGGTACATCTAAAAAAAAAAAAATTAATACTAACCCTAATGTGACTGCTGCTTTAAGAGTGCTCTGTGTATCGCCTTAGACTGGCTTTTCAGTAGCAATTCACTACAACAGGTCCTAAAATAATAATAATAGAGAATTAAAAACCTGACAGCAAATTTAATGGTTAAAAGTAACAAAAACAACCTGTTCTGAATGGTGATTTTTCTCAGCAGTTCAGTCCTGCTGCAGCACTCACAGCCTCACAAATGGCAGAAGGGGTTCAAATTCTCTCACCTTCTTTAAATTTTTCTGTTTTAAAAAGGACAACTGCATTGTAACCTGCTAGGTACCACAGGGCATTTTACTTAATGTTATATTCAATAATGGGTCAATAAGGGGTCTTTTTTTAAAACTTACTGTTTTTCTGGGGTAGGTTAGGGAAGGTGGGGAATAGAGAGAGAACAAAAGCATAGCTCCCTGTAGCTGTAGCTCCCCAGGTGCCTCGGTCATTAGGACTGTCTAATTCTCAGATCAGTGCTGGCAAATTTTGTTTATTCTAGGAAGATCATGACAAAACACCAGTAGCAGCCTCTAAAGCTCCATTTGGTGTTTTAGATCACGTCTCCTATTCAAGGTCACCATCTTCTGTAATTTATCAGCTAAGAAGCATTTTCTCCCTCTCCCCAGTGAAGGTTTAAAGGTGGGGTAGGGCATGAGACAAAGAGGGAAGCTAAAATGAATAAAAAATTCTCAGCTATAGAACCAAATTTCATTATTTCCTCTTTCTTTCACAGCATCTTATCATTATAGCCAGACTGCTGCTTTGCTTTGTTAAGATCAAACTGATCTCATTTCCCCTCTGGCCCCATTGGTTGCTGGTCGACCTCTGGATCCACTAGAGATGATGCAAATGCTGACTGGACGATCTGAAACCCAAATGACTCCAGGAGAGACATGTTCTGTTGGGGTGAAAAGGGGGATCCTAGAGCAGGACCGAGGTCCCCCAATGGACCACCAAGGGCCCTGACGTGAACTTTCTGTATGTGTTTGTTCAGATAAGACTTTGATCTGAAAAAGCTGCCACATTCCGGGCAAGGGTACTTCTTCTCTGCTTCCGTCTCCATTTTGTTTTTGCTGACTGCCATGTCACACGAGAAGGACCCATTGGTGCTCTGTTTCTCAGGAGTCTTGAGGTCACTGGTGTCAGAGAGGTCTCCGTATGAATCAGAACTCTCAATCGGGTCCGAATGTGAACATTTCTGGCCTTCTATGGGAAAAAGAAAAGAGAGAAGTTTTCAGAATCTTATCTCCCAAAAAAAAAGCATTTAACATGTGTTAAGATAGGTTACATTGGTTACCACCTGATTTCATTAATGCCTGTCACGACAGAAACATACACACTTAACATCACAATCCCTCATATTCTAAAGCCCTTGACCACAGGTCCTCTTTACAAATCACTGGGCTGCTGTCAGAGCAACAGCCAGGTTTTTATTATGGATTTGTTGTGAAACTGAATGCAACCATAATGGGTCTCTGGTTTATATAATACTTTTTTGAATCCTGAAGATGTCTCACAGTGTTTACACCTCAAGCACTATGAAAGGATGGACCTAATGATGAGTTTTTAACTACACAATTCACTCCCACACTTATCAAATATGTTGATACTTTGGGGAAGAGCTAGAAACCTAATAAAGTGTAACAGGCTGCAGTAAGATGTGAAGAAACCTGGATATACTCAGCAAAACAGCAGTGAGCTCCTGCAATTTAAGAAGTGCAATTCCACTTAGTCCCGAGGAACTCCTTTTTGCAAGTTAAGTGCAACACTGTTAAGAAGTGAACTTCCTAATCTAAAATTGTTCCATCTTATAATACTGTAGCGTGAGACAGGAGAGAGGTTAGGGACACTATTTTAAGTCATTTGAATACATATCCTGGCAAAGCCCTTGGTTTGTTGGAGTGTTCCCCATTCTCCTCTGGCATTATGCCAAGAAAGTTTGTCCACACTTTTTGCTGAGCGCATATGAATGAGCATGGGAAACCCAGACATACTCCCTAAACAAGTCTCTGAATGTAAATAAGCTGTATCTTCTATTAACTCTAAAAGACCAAAGAGCCACTTGGCACAACCCAAAAGACAGATTTGCTCTGGACTTGGCATTACAAACCAAACAGGATATGCATGAAATCAATACACCACTGAGCTGGAGTAAATCTCTTGTTAAGTCAGCACACCACCCAAACCCAAACGCCTTCTGTAGTAACTCTATCAGGACTTCAACAGAGAAAAATTACACAACTGTAGCTTTCTGCTGGCACAGACTTTGTTTAACCCAGCCTGCTGTGTTCTCCCGGGCAAGAAAAAAACACAACTTTTTGGGACAACGATAGTTTTGAAGAATTTTCTGATGTTTCAGCTTCACCAGGAATACTGACAGCTCAAACCGACAAGCAAAAAGCAAGCTATTCTACATAGATTAACACACAGCTTTACATATTCAGAAGTTAAATATTTAGCTATTCTTACAACAGTATCTATTCCCCCCCCCCCCCCCCGAAGTTAAATGCAAGTTAAGAACCAAAGAAGTAACAGTACTATTATCACTTTCTACCTTTTCTCCCCGACCACAGCATTAGAAAGTGTAAGTTTAACTACAGATAGTTGCACGCCCCTCATCAACCTGAGGACGAATATTGCTTTCACCGCTCATGAATCTTTATGAGCTGCATTCTGTGGCTCCCCCTTCTTTCACTGGAAATCAGAAAGATGGTTTGACTGACGCGAGATTCACGCATAGTGGGACTAAGGAACCGTCAAGGATCTGCATCCCTCAGGCAAAATTCAAATACTGGCTGCTCCTAGGAAGATGGTCAAGAAGAACTAACATGGCTTTTTCAATCTCTCAAATCAAAGCTGCTAAAAATTCACGTACCCTTACGTGTCCACCTCCTTCCAGACTTGCTAAATCAGCTATCCAAGGACAGATATTACATACTATGTGATGCTACGTAATTTCTCTGCAACTCCCTAAGTTTCTCTCCAGTATTTTCCCTGTCCTTCCTCCCTCCCCTTTCTCATGCCCAGCCCAACATCCCACAACACAAAGCTCTGCACAGAGCAGCAAGGTGCAGAGCAGCGAGTCTCTTGCCTTTGATGCCATAGGTCCTGACGCAGTGGAACGCTGCTCCCCCATTCGGGATGGACTCCTGGTGCCTGGAGACCTGGGGAAGGGGAACACCGTGGTGGGTTTTAACATGGACCTTTAAGTAGGAGGCAGAGGAGAAACCTAAACAAGATAAAAGGAGATGAGATCCTGCCACCAGCAAAGACACACATCTGCCTTCCCTGTTCTTTTACGCTCTCTCTTGCTCCTACTCCCTATTACAAAGTTGCCATTATACTAGCTTGATTTCCCGTTACCTACACCACGCTCAAGTAGGACTCCTAGACATAATCAGGCAGTGAATACAATGCGTGCCTTTCATGAGACTTCCTTTGCTTTCTGGAAGTCATGATGAAAGAACAGCTTCCCTGAGGAACAAATCCTAGGTAAGTAAACCTAGCAGATGACATGAAATTTTCTGGAAAAAAAGGCAGAAAGGACACGATACAAAAAGGCACCCATGTCTTTCACCATTTTTGTGCTGTTTTGTTTACTTTAATTAAAACACCTTCATCATCTGATAATACTTTGGAAGACAGTACCAATTAGTTTATTTTATGCTCTTAAGATCTGAAGGAATGCTGTTTATTAACACCCCTCTTTGGTATTTAGTGTGCTTTTGCCTTACTTTTCTAGCATTTATAATGACTCCTAGAAGGCAGAATGATAAAAATACTGAGTTTTTAAGGTATACAATTTTTTCCTATAGTAATTTTTGAAAAACATTTCCTCTATTCAGCTCATCCTGAGTTTTAAAAAACATACTGAAACTCATATATTGTCTGCAGTTAAAAAAAATAAAAATTAAAAAGAAATTTCAACATTTCTCTTAGCTCTGATCTGTAAGCTCAAACCACTGAATTAAAACCATGTATTTCAAACAACTGGTTTCTGAACAAAACAGTTTTCTACATTTGTTCATGTGCTTTTCAAAATTGTTTTTGAAGTCTCACAAACATGGCCTTTTCCTTTAATGCAGTAAATTCTCTCACATATACTCTGGAATGTTCTTAAATTCAAATTTTAATAAGATTTGTAACTAATACTGGTACATTTGGACCATATATGAGGCACAAGGAGGACAGAGTTTTAAAGACTTCCTACACGGGTAAGCCTATCAACAACCATCTTGATTTTCTATTATATTTTGCACAGAATATTATGGCACTTTCACGTTCGAAACATTTTCCTTTAACAACTGAGAACACCACACAAGTTTCACCATCACAGACACAGAGTTCCAGGTTCCCTTGCTGGATAGAGAAAACACAAGACCTAGTTTTTTTTAAACCAATACAGCATTTACAGCCCTTGCAAGAGAACTTTCATACCAATGCTTCACTTTAAATATCCACAGATACACTACTGTAAAGCCATTTTTATAGTGACATAACTGCATTCACATTTGATGACATATAACAACATATTAGGAAGGATGCAAAACCAATACTGGCAATACTTCTCTAGGCTGGGTTTTCTGACAGCAGCTCTTAAGTTTCAGGTGCTGAATTTAATAATGATTGTGGCTTTACGCTAGAATTCCCTGTGCCCACCCAAGAGAATATCCCTCTACCCAGACTCTTCTTAGAAGCCAGGACCAAAGAGTATTCAGGGGTTATTAAGAATTATATATACAGGACCTGCAGAGCAAGACAGAACTCTGCAGCAACCTGCTGAAGGGGAAAAAGGGCAGGTTGCTGAGAATGAACAAGAGAGCGTTAATGTAGACCCCTGAGTTGCAGATAAAAGCAGATACAGCACAATTGAAGAAATGAAGAACATATGACTCTCAAAACACAATGGAGCAGAAACATCTAGGCTCAGTCATCCAGGGAATTAATGCAAGGATATTATCCTCTGAAATAATGCAAGACCTACACTCAGACACAAAATGCTGTACTGAAAATCTCACTGGGCTACAAGAGAACGTAGTTTTCCAAATACCAAAAAGTCACTGTAGACATGGAAAGAACCAGTGTTTGACTGATAGAGAGAAAGACACAATGTACAGATATAATGGCGATACTTCCAGCTACAAAGTACTTCCCTTATTTCATACATGTGTCTAGTAACCACATACATGCATGCTGAGATGAGCCTCTTTATGTACCAATGCATTAAAATCTCACTGTCAACCATTAAAAAAGGACTGCATACAGGTATTCAGTGTTTTTCTATAATATAGTTGACACAGAAAGTTGTAATCTCTGCTACACAATATGTTTTCTGAACTCTGCAATTCTATTTGTAGAGTACATTGTTTTGTATAATGAGAACTGCCTGTAAAGTGTGTTAGCTCCCCTTTATGCACTTGGCAGATGAACATGTGAGTCATCAACTTCCATCAAAGCAGTAAGAGTGCCAACTGCTTCACAGGAAAGTGAGATTTTTGTGTGTTTGTTTTTATCCTAATTTCTTTCTGAAGCACTTAGCACTGCCCTTTTTTTTTTTTTTTCCACCAGACCTTAATTATGAGTGCCTGTCCTAGGAAGATGGGGGATTCATAGACAATAATCCTTTACTTTTAAAAATCTCTTTAAAAACAAAGTCTGGATAATGCAGAGGATAAAGTGGCAGTATTTTTCAAAGAAGGAATGTATTTATTGCTTTACCCATACACATCTCAGCTTTGCAGAGCAGATTATTTCTTCATACCAGAGGAACCAACATTAAAAATATGCATAGAGAGGAAATGATCTGTTTTATGTAAATGGGACCTATCCCTTGATCTCTTAAGATAACATCTATAAGGAGACAGACTATAGAAATTTTTGCAGGATGCTCCTTTTTCAAAAATTTGGATTTAGCTGGAACATCCGGAGAATGTGTCTTGCTTTAATCAACTCTGTATCCACCATGAAATATACAAGAATTCATCTTATTATTAAAAAAAAAACCCCAAAACATCTAACTTGTGATTGGAATATTTACCCTTCTCCTAACTTATTTCTGTGAAACAAACAATGCATATGTGTCTGAAACAGAAAATGAATCTTCTGAGTTGCACATGTTATTACAAAGTACCCGTTCCAGACTTGCCAAAGTCATTAATCTCTTAGATTCTCTGAAAAAGTCTGCACAAGCAAATAAAGTTCCTAAGGATGGTAACAGAAGATTGTGTAACAACAAAGCAGTAGCAGGGCTTTTTTTATTTAAACTGATTAAAGAGAATTTGTCTTAAAAAGTGAGGATTGAGGCTTCCTTTTCATAAGCACATTTTAGATGAATTCTTAAAAAAAAAAAAACCACCCAGAAAAAAGCTCATTCCACAGCTTCCCTGATTTAACAAGATTTAATTGCTTCCATAATTATTCTAAGCATGAAGACCGTAAGTAAGAAAATAACCTGGAAAAAACATCAGATCACGGGTGGTAATTTTCAGACATTATACTGCCATTTTGTAAAATTAATAAATAAATAAAATCAGCAAATGGGTCCACACATGACATGGCAAACCAGCGGCTACTGCTTTCAGTCAGGTACTGAGTTCCCCATCTCCTAAACTCCTTAAACGTGAGACATTTGCTTAAGTTCCACAGAAAAGCCTTCAGTCTGATGGCATAAACTGAGGGATGCTAAGCTCTGTCTAACACTAGGATATGTTCAACTAAGTAAGAGTCACCTTTTCATCCACTTTTTTTTTTTTTTTTTTGTGGGCCAACATCCAAAATTTTCTCTATAAACAGTTCGAGCATTCTTGCTTTACAATTACCAGAGCTTGACAATTCCTATATCCAGAACTAGCTAAGTTCCAATTAAACAGCACATTAGCTGAGGGAAGAACAAAACAAAAGCCCATTGCACACAACCACCAGAGCCACAGCACAACAGTCGGGGGGACGGTGCATAGCTTCTGCACCAATGCCTATCAAACAGATGTTTCTAATCCAGAAATTTTCCACTATACTTCATCTTGCCAGGCTCTACAGTTTTCAAAGATATCTAATTTAAACAATGAACATTACAATTTGATTCTAGAACACTTTGGATTAAAAATTCTGCTGCCATGGATCATAAATTTATAATTAAAAATTCACAGCCTTCAACAATGAGTTCATAACACAGTTGTTTGACAAATCCAGTCTGTAACTTCCCTTTCCTATGAATTTTAACACTGGGTAGATATTTAACAACAATTCACCAGGTTAATTATCTTTTCTAAGTGCTGATGTAAACTGAAATTCACAGCAGCCTAAATTCTGACAACACACATGAAATACACAAACTGAGGAGAAAGTAGTTGCTTAAAGTTTGCCGTACGACAGGTTCCCTATCCTTCTACAAAGAAATGTATTTTATTTAAATTTCCACTGTACATTTAAACGTGTAAAATGTGAATAAACCATTAAGTCATTTCATTGTTTGAATGCCAGATCTGCCTTTGTCATGCTGGATGAATTTCGAAAGAGCTGCAGTGACATCCAGTGGTAGTTAAGTTGAAACTCAAGCTTACAGATCTTGGAAACAAGACAATTCCTCCTAATCCATACGAGTTTCCGTTTGGCACCATGTTCAACTGAAGGAGAGCAGGATAGCACCTGCATCTTGGACTGCGTCTTCCATGTTGTTACCACAAAAAGAATCAGGATAAGCTTAAGCAGTTTTACAGAAGATAGGCCTTCATCTGAAAAGGAGGCCAAGCTTCATTTCGTACCATCTACCTGGAGCTTCAGAATCTGAAGATTTTCAACCCAGATGCCTTTTCCAAACTGTTAACACCTCTTTCAGGACCTAACAGACTGTTCAACTACTAGAAACGCCTCCCTCACAATTTAATGGCTCTCATTACTCATCAACTCCTAGTCATCCAAAAGCTCCCTGTAGAGTCCTCACATTAAATACAGCTTTGTTCTCTCAAAAGAGTTCACCTCGCTTAAATTAGAAAAGGGAACGCACATCATAAAAAAAAAGAAAAAACAAGATCCCAAAACACAGCAGAAACCTCTTCCTACACTTACTAGGTATGTACGCCTGTGTGAGCCAACAACATATTTTGAAGTCGTATATTAATCATTCAAAAAAAGACATCAATAAGTCAAAATTCTTCCAGCTTGCCTTACATCCCACAAAGCCTAAATTTACAACTCTCTCCAACTGAAGAGTACCACAAACAGATGGAAAAGCTTCAAAAGCTCTTAAGTGATAGAGTTTAGTTTAGTTTTAGGCAGTCCTGTGAGGAGCAGGAAGCTGGACTCAATGATCTTTATAGATCCCTTCCAACTCGAGATATTCTATGGTTCTATGAAAAGCTGTATTTGTATAAAAAATGGTAAAGCACGTTTCTACAAATTTTTTTTAGAAATACACGTTAATACAAAGCAATTTCTTGGGTTAAGAGGGAGAAGCAGTTTGACCCTTCTGCTGCACCAGGAGGTTAAGCAAGATTGATAGCATAACATAGATTTTTTTTTAAGTATAGTGTGTAATTGTCAATTTAAAAAGGTGTATGGTGAATAGCAGCAAGGCAACATATCATGGTTATTGTATAGGGATCTGGCTATTGAGCAAATAAAATTCTTAAAACTGTCCAGAAACAATTTTCTTCAGATTTAAACTGAGTTTCTTCAGGAACTATCAGCCATGTAAAAAGGCCAGACCTCTAGCCACATCACTTTCAAGGTTAAGTATTCAATAAGAAAAACAAAGAATATGTACTTATATACGGTATAACCTCCTCCTGTTGCAGACAGTCACACAGCCTTACAGCTTCCCTCAAGTGTTGTCCCGTCCCACTGAAATAAAAAAACAGTTTCTTCATTACCTCGGTTACAGATAGTGCAGAAATTGCTTGGTCCTTCACTATGTTTCTTCAAGTGATCTGCCATATATGCTGCTCGCAAGTACTTCCCACACACCTGGCATGGAACCTTGTCTTCATGACATGCTAGGTGTGAGCGCAGTCGGTCACGAGTGGCAAAGGAAGCATTACAAGTCTGCAGGTATAATGAGAACCATGTGACTCATCAACTCTGCTAAAAGCACTGATATTGTTGACTATATTTAGTATTCTTTAGAGTAAATACCTTAGATCCTGTGCAAACACACAAATGACATGATGCACAAGCCATTTTCCCACAATAAAAAAATTCAGATCACCAACACACTGCACAAGATGTGATGTAACTACATGAAAGAATTAAGAAAGCAAGAAAACAGCTCTAACACTACAGACAGTAAAACTTAAATCAAGATAGCTTTGTAAAGCTCCTGAGGATGAAGATACTAAAGCTTTAAGTAGTATTTAACAACAGGAATAGCACAAACCACTTCACTCCATTTACAGTAAGTTCTGCCATTTCATTGAGCCATTACAATCACTTTAGACCACTCAAAATGTCCTCGCTGTCATCTTCCTAAATTTTACTCTTTGATCTGATCAATCTAACTTCAGTACACAGAATCCCTTTGGAGTATGAAGACATACAAACAAAGCATCAGAGAATTGGCTGGGATGAGAATATGACAAAAGACAGTCAAAGAGCCATCCTGGTATCCACAGTAGCAGTGCAGACCAATTGTAGAAGTGAAGCCTCAGAACTGAGCAGGTATCAAAATAACTGCATGACACTGTAATCTGTTTATAACTTACCCCTGTTCAAGGTATCATATTCCACTTACTACCATGAAGCGAGCTTGATTTGGCACAAGATAATATAGATTCTACTTGCCCACCTCCCAGACATGACCCATATGATGAGCGAAGGCTCCCTCCCTTTTACACTCACAGCAATCGGCAGGCGTGCACACTATGCACACAGCCCATTACAACAGCCTGCCAGTTCTGAAGGGCTTGCTCTAATCTCTAACATGCGATAGAAAATAAATCACCAGCAATACACTGTACAAGTTATTAAAGTTACAGTCTGAAAGCATTGCTCACAAGTGAGAGAGGAAAAACAAAAGCAAACACACGTTAGAATGACCAGACCAAGTGGGCAACAGTGACATTCAAGAGTGTACAGTGTTTCGATTATACCACCTTTACACAAAATAACACAGTTTAAACATATATACCAGAACCCCCTAAGAGATAATATGAGGCTATTAAGTGACTTGGGAACTGGATATATTCTGTCTTTTCAAGTATTGGTATGTAATTAAACAACTGTTTCACTAGAGATAGACTTGTTAAAATTGACAATCCTAGTAAAATTTCAAAAGTATAACTTCAAATAAGTGAAAGGGATCATACAGAAGAGGATAACCCATATAATTTTATATAATTTAGTTAATTAAGAGCTTAATCCAAACAACATTGAAGGCAGCTGAAAAGTACCTATCAGTTTCAACAGGCTTTACACTCACTCGATCCTGTGAGATGCTGAAGTATGATAAACTCCCATAGAGCTGAGGCTACTCTGCAGCAAGGACAAGACTTAGCACCTCAGAGGATCAGGACTTAATGAACTTAAAAAGACAACAGTAAAATTATCTGGATTTCTGCAATACACACAATTTAACTAAGCTCACCAGACAGATTTATAAATTACTACTGAAGATTAAGAGGCAAATTCTTGAACATGAAAGATTTCTCTTTGTTTGAAATCTCAGTACACAGCGCTGAGCAAAACAGGTGCAGCTTTCACTTACTAAAATGTTCTTAGAGGTAAACACTCATTTAAGGCAGGATTCCAGCAGTGATACTAATCAATCTGTTGGATATCAACTAAAGATACGTAACAAATCATCAAGGATGACAGCCTAGAGATTCATCATCAGTAAGTCTAAAAATACTGAGCCACAGTAAGCACCCATACAAGAGCTTTGGGAGTGAACCAGTTGAAGCAGACCAGAGACAAATCACATAGATACAGGGATGCCAGAAGTAAAACCGTATCTGTCCCGTATTGAATTTATCAAGTTGAAAGCTTAGGGAAAGGCAATATTATCATTTCTGTGTTTGATTTCTCACTCTTGCTGCTGAGTTGTGCAAAGTTCACCTTTGGGTAAGCTATATAGTAAATATATCTGCAAAGAAGCTTAAAAAAAAAAAAAAATTAAGTCGAGTGGAGAAAGCAAGAACCAGTTTAGCTGAATCATAACAATGGGAGACAGGACTAGGTTTAAAGAAAAACCCAAAGTTAATATTCAAATAGTTAATATTTATAAAAGGTATAGAGCAAAAAAAAAAAAGTTTTATTTTACAAAAGATGTGAAGTGCTAAATGAGTGCTAAGTATTTATCATTAATTGTTAATCACAGAAGAAAACTCTTCAGTGCTTTCCTATTAAACATTGCACAGGTATATAAATAGATTAAAAAGAATATATATAAAGTTTAAAAAACATTGTTTAAGAAATACCTCTTGAAGTTTCAACTTTTCTATGGATGTGGATGTCTCTGAGCTTATTCCATGGTGGCTGCCATTTTCCTGCTAATAGGCAGGAAGTAAGAGAAATTAGGACAGGAAGAAACTCATTCTGCATTGAAATCAATGGGAAAAGCACTGGGCTTGGGATGCCAATTTTAGGTTACTTAAGTAAATAGATCTTTTTCTTTGTCAAAAGTTGTGCTTTAATTTAACCTGCATTCTTCTCTTTTTTATTGAAATTGCCGTAAGAACAACCTGTCTCTTGCCTCTGAGAAGGAGCAAACTTCTGTTTTCTCCCCTTGTTCTTTTGCATCCACAGATTTTCAGATCACCATTTCCTCCCAAACTGCAGCCTAACTTTCATACCATTCATGCTCAAAAGGCAACAACCCAGGTTCACCCATGACAAGTCAGCAAACTGAGCTATTCATTATGGCCAGAAAACTGACTTACCCCTCCTCCTACATCCAGAACTCAACTGTCAGATTGAAAAAAAAAAAAAAAAAAAGTCAACCAAAAAAAGCCCCAAACCCCCAAAACCAGTGCCACAGCCCACGGAAAAGATCCAGAGTGCCATTTGGTGTCTTGTCTGGACATCAAAGCAACTTTTTGGATCCAATTTCTCAGCTGCTTACTTGGCTCTGTGGAGGCCTTCCCTATTCTGAGTCTATTTTAACAGTAATGAAAAGGCTGGAAACAGGTCTTTGTCTGGCACCAGGTGCTACAGCTGCTATCCTACAGAACTTAGGATAGTTTTCAAAGATCTGTGAAGATCAGCCATTATTTTAGCAGGATGAGTGCAGGATTACATGCTGAGCACTGAAAACTATAGCTGTTACAGTGATGTTTAGCTTACAGTTGTCCTGCTTCTCATAGCTTCATTTTATTTATTCTGAAGTTGGGTTGACACCTTCACGTTTTTCTTTTGGTAGTTCAAAACGTACCATGATGCCACACCAACAAAACATTAGATACCCACTGGTTTGCAAAGGTACATGAGGGCTCAGTTAAATGGCCAGTGGATTTTGCTGAAATCATAACAAAGCACAACTTCCAAGAATGCCATTATGATAGAGGATTCTGAAAGCTTTTCTGTTTACTGACAGAATACTTCTTTTTTGCAGTAAACATAAACAAAACATAACAATAACAGGAATTTCCAACAGGAACTTAACAGATTCAAAAGGGATGCTCAATGCTGTGCAGGCTACTCTCCTGGGGAGCTAATTTGCCAAACAAAATCAATGGAAAAAGAGAATGGAAAATGGGGAAACAACATGCCAATATTAAGCTGGTTTCCTCCTTAGACGCCAGATTCTGTGTTTAGATACACATCCTGGCACAGAAGTGTTACTGGTTACGAGATAATCACACGGAGAACTTTATCAATTTATGCATCAGCTTTCAGATTTGAAACAAATTTTCAGCACGATAGCATCCCTTCCGTGGTTTGTACTGTGCATATCAGACCTGTGCATATTTAAGAAGACTTTCTAAACCTGACAGGATATTATGAATTATTTTTTGCAAAGACACACAACAGCTCTTCAACCATTTTTCTACACCTTAAGATTCATGAAAAAATAACTTTTCAGGGTTAAGCAATCAAAGATCAAGAACAAACCAAGCCTGAATGACAACCTCAGCTCTGTCCTGATGCTTGTAACCTATAGCCTGTACCTTTTAACTGAAATGAACAGTGCATACAGTATTATGGCACTTTAAGACATGACACAATGGGAAAGACTGTTCTTGGATATTGCTATCATAAAATACATGTGTGCAAGGAGACAGAGTTGAGCTTGGTTGTACAGTCTTAGCTTCCGTATTTCTTTACTTTCTAGCTCCCAGTGTATCCTCGGATTCACACTTACAGAGTTCACATTTAATATTCTTAAATCAACCAGAAAACTATAAAAAAATAATGAGGCATCAGCTGGCAAAGGATAATTCATGTCTACCAATGTTACTAATAAACTGTGTTTGTTCAGTAGTCTTGATGTCAATTGGCAAAAGACTGATGAGTTTCTGTTTATGTTGGGACCTAAACATCCATTTTTGTACTTGCACACAAACACATGCTTATGGAAAAAATTTGTAGTCATCTTCAGTTCATCCACCCAGACCCCTTGCTATCCCCAAATTGTGAAGTCCTTTTATGAGTGGAATTTTCCAATTTATATAAATCTATAAGCCCTAAATTAAGAATCTTAAACCAATCTAAGGCTTTATATAGGATGTGGAGTTAAATCAATGTGAAGGCTCTATGGCCTGATGTTCAAAGGTGCTGGGCTTCCACAGATCACATGGAGGTCAACAGAAACCTTTACATGGCTCTATAAACTGTTCACTGGATTACTAAAGTAGCAAAACAGTCTCAAAATTCTCACAATTTGGAATAAACATAGGAAAGGTGTGTCCAGAGATGGGAAAAAAACACAGATCAGGAGGCAGTAGTCACGTAGGATTGACTAGGTTCATAAGATGTGGTTAAAAATTTTAGAAGAAAAAAAATCCTCTAACCTTCACTGACTTCAAAGAAAATTAAAGTTACCTTGCTCCAACTTTCCTTAAACAAATAATTAAATAAATGTTTCTTCAGAGACCAAGCACAGAGACTGTTAGCCCAACAAATGTTTTAGAAGTTTGCCCAACAACTATGTGAAGGCAGTGGATGACAGTGGAAGCTGATTCTCAACTTTTGTTTTAATGAATACTTCCAGGCACCTTTTATCTCCCTCTACAAATGAGTTACAAAATATGTTTATTTGATCTTTCAAACCCTAACGAGTAATTTATAAACTGTAAAAAACTATATACACCATTATGACGTTGTATTACAAAGAATACTGTGATGCTGTTATTTATATTCTCCCTGGGATAAAAAAAAAAGCTTCCAATTTTGCTCAGTGCAATGTTCTGAAGGTATGTGATAAAAAAATAAAACAGTATCTTGTCAAGTTATGATAATTTACCAATTTTATTTGAAATTATTCTAAAAAAAAAAAGTCAGCATTGGAGCCTCCTGATGATAACTGCAATTAAAAAAAAAAAGGGGGGTTGGGGGTGGAGGGAATCATTGGTGACATCGCCTCTAAGCCCAGGGACAAGGTGGCTGAGTAAGAGATCCAGGGTGAGACTGGGACAGAGCAGTAGGGAAGAACATCTGGTAGAAGGGCAGGGAGGCAGGAGGGCCAAAGCTGCAGATGACATGAGGGGCTGGGGGACGGGAGGGATGTAAAGCAGCTGTCACTGCTGAACACTGTTATTGACAAACATTTATCCCAACTCATACACACATGGTATTTTTACTGATACTTCGTAACTGCACACACAAATACAATGCTGAAGATTACCCATACATCAGTCTAAACCCCCTCAGCTCCTACCTGACACTTGTGAGGTCTCTCTGAGGTATGCACCTGTTTGATGTGTCCATTCAAGTGGTCTGGCCTTAAAAGAAAATACACATAAGCACACTTAAAACAAATACTAAAAATAAACTTACCATTTTAACCAAAAAAAAAAAAAAAACAACCAAAACAAAACTGAACAGCAAAAGATCCCAGTGGTGGATCTATTACAAACGTAGTGATATTTAGCTTTCCAAGAGCCTGATCACCAACAACTGGGACTCTACCTTGACAAGCACCCTCTCCAACTTGCTAAAAAGGCAACATTTTCTCGGGAAGAAATTATGACTGAATGATCAGAGAAAACAGGAAATACAAGCTACAGTCTTCAAGCCTGCATGTCCCCTTCCAAAATCCTATTTAGATCTTGACAATCAGGGCACTTTGCTTTACAGTTGCTGAATATTTGAAAATCAGACCCTCTGGGTTTATGTCCCAAACACAGATGTAAGAAGCCAACTTTAAGCACCTCTGTGCGAAAAGACTGACTCTAAACTCTGTTGCTGTGACACATTTTCCATCAGCAAGATGAAAAAACACTGTCCTCACTCACAACTTGGTGGGGAGACTGCATTAATACAAATAAAGTGCTCTGAAGGTCCCAACTAGAAGGTGCAATGGAAGAGCAAATTATTACTGAAAAAAAGTCAGAACATTCTTCACAATCAGTAAAGCCTACTTTGAAGAAGAGAGGACTGAGTAGCTGCAGATTTTCCTGGTGGGAGTTTCTCCTAGCGGGAAGAAAGCTTTTCATTGTATGAGGCCAAAACTGCTCGGAAACAAGTTCTCCACCCTCTCCTCCCCCCACTTTGCAGCTGCGCCAATGAGCGGGCGCGGGGTGGAATTCAGGCACTGCAGACAGAAAATAGACCCAACTTTGCAGTCAGGCTGTTCAACCCGATGCTCCAGCCAGTGGGCTGGAGCGGTGTAACCGGAAAGACTGGTTGGGGGTCCTTCCACGTACCTCCAGCCTAGCAACCTCACGTGCTGCGCTACTGAATGAAGGAAAAGGCACTAAGGTTAGACATCACGCTTCCAGCTTCCTTTGGCTGCTCCTACGACTGAATACGGAAACTTAAAGAAAGAGTCTCTACTTTGTGTTCATACTTTGATGTCACAAAGATGTGTAAACATTTTTGGTGTTTACTTTTATAACAGCATTCCTGCCTGTTCACATTGACTTACTGGGACAAAGGAGAACTCACCATGTATCCTCTACTTTCCCTTGTTGACAAAAACCTTTCATACAGCAACAGCAGAAATCTTTAAGTGTGAATAATAAAAGTTGGCAGATGATCCCCAGGTAGCACTATATAAAAAAATACTTTCACTTCCAGCTACAGGTGAAATTTTCATGTTATGACTTTCCATCACTAAATCTGCAGTCCTTATGAAGATGCATCCCTAATTACTGCCAGTTTAAAAAAAAAAAACCAACTCTTCATTTTCTTAATTTATGTCAATAACAAAAAGTCCCTCTAACAAAAAGAGAGCTAGTGGGGACACGATTCCTACATTTATATAGCTGGGACAATTCTAGCCCTAGTAACTTTTTGATTTGTTTTCGTATCTGAATTCCTTCCCTCCTGTTAGATCAAATCAACTGCTGTAGAAAACCGACTGCTGCTACAGAAGTAACAGAGAGCGTAGGCATCCCCCTCCCCCCACTACTTCTAGTCTCAAAGTGAGCATCGAACTTCCAAAAAAGTTTCAAATTCATTAACTCAGACTATAAGATACCACTAACACGACTACGTGTATCAAACTACTTATTAAATTAACTCCCACAAACAGTGACAACAAAAAAGCAGCAACATTAAATGCACAGATCTTACGTATGTTGCAGGGCAGAAACAGGATCCCCTTCAGAAGGATGTAAACCCAAAGGACACAAAGATCATGTATTAAAAGATACTTGATGCTGCAGCCTTTGTAATCTCACCTCTTCCTTCACATTTGGGTGATAAAAAACATTACGAACTAAGAGAAACGAAGGGAAGTTAAGAAAAAGAAAATTTAAAATGGATACGAGAAAAATAATAATCTTGAGATGTATTAATATTTTGCACTTCAACAGCACCTTCAAACTGCCTACAAATCAGTAGTCTCAAGACACTTGTGTGAGGTAGGTAATTATTTCAATACCCATTTCACACAAGAGTCATCTGAGGGAGAGACTAACTGATTCGCCCAAGGACACGCATACACCAAGCCTGGGACAAAGCTGGAAACGTTACCCAGAAGCCAGCTGACTCCCAGTTCTACGTCTTAATTACTTTAAAACCCTTTCGAGAGACTGTAGAATAGCGTCCCAGTGGAAATGATGGCAGTCTCATGTCTCAAGACATTTTAAAGGGGAAGAGCCAAACTATCCTAAGCACAAATTGTTCTCGTTTCCCAAGGGATAGGAAAGACAACTTCCTAGGTCTCCGTTTGCATCTATGGTCCTTGTAAGTGCTCTCTTACCTGGAAAAGCCTTTTCCACAGCTCTGGCAGATGTAGGGCTTTCCCACAGACCCATCGTGGGATCGAACATGATAGGACATCCTGTCTTTCCGCTTGAACCGTAAGCCACACACTGGACAAGAGTAAGGCTTCTCGCCAGAGTGTGACAGCTTGTGCCGATTCAGGTGGTACACGTCCCGGAAAATCTTGCCACAGATCTCACACGCCACCTGTTTCCTCGTCCTGCTTCTTTTTCGGGGTGCATCGGGGTCATCCTGACCAGGGACGCCATTTTCGCCCAGTCTTGGGGGTGGGATGTCTATGTAGCCCAGCTGCAAGCTTGTCACCCCGTGCTGAGCCTCATGCTGACGGAGACGATTAGCATCCGTAAATACTTTCCCACAGAGACCACAAGGCAGGATACCAGCCTCTCGCAGGCCCCCTGGGGTACCGAACATCATGGAGTCCAAGAGATTGGCTTTACGGGGACGCCCTCTGCCCCTCTTGGTGCTTAAAGTTGGGGCACTAGCAGCAACGTTCTGGAAGGGCGAGGCCAGCAGCGGTGGGGACAGAGGTCCTGCCACCATGGGCAGGCGGTCCACACCCTGCAGCACAGGGAGGGAGGACTGCGCAGCCGTGAGCGCAGCCCGCGCGGCCTCGTCTTCGGGCATGCCAGCGATGCCGTTGCCATTGGGTGCCAAAGCAGCACCGTTGGTCATGTCAAGAGGGAAGCCGAGGTCGGCAGCCCCCGGACGGAAGAGCATAATGTCGGGGCGCGCGGGGGGCACGAGGATCTGCACATTGGACTGCTTGATGACCTCCTGGCAGATGTCGATCACCGAGCGCATCAGCAGGAACTTGGCGGCCGTCATGAGCTCCGGGAAGCTCTCCAGCCGCACCACGATGCGCGACGTGTAGGCGAAGTCCAGGATGTCTCCGAACACCTTGGAGCTGATGGTGTGCATCTCCAGCTCCCGCCCGCCCCCGGGGGCCCCGCCGGCCGCCGCCGCCGCGGCCCCGCCGGCCGCCGCCGCCTCCGCCGCGCCCCCCTCCGCGCCGCCGCCGCCGCCACCTGCCCCGTCGCCCAGCTGCGCGCTGAACACCGACTCGAAGTACTCGCTGCAAGCGGCCAGCACCGCCCGGTGCGCCGGGAAGCTCTCGTCGCCCACGCGCAGGAGCACGTCGCAGAAGCGGCCGCCGTTCTTGCGCTGCTGGTTGAGGCTGTGCAGCATGTCGGCGCTGTGCCGGCTCACCTGGTACGTGTAGCAGCCCGACGAGGGGCCGCAGGCGGCGGCCTCGCTCACCCGCTCCATGGGGCTGCGCCGCCCCGCTGGCGCCCGCAGGGGGCGCGCGCTCTCAGGCCGCCCGGCGGCGCGCGCCGCCTCCTCCTTCCCCGCCCCTGTCCGGGCCGACGGCGGCGGCGCGCGCTGCGCTCCCTGCACAGCGCGAGGGGATTGCAGGGGGGGAGAGACAAAAGGCTCGGGCGGCGGAGGGGCGCGCGCCGCGCGGGGCCGCCGCGGCCGCCGGCGCGCGAGCTCCGCCCGGGCCCGGCCGCCACGAGGCGCTGCGGCCGCGGAGGCCGCCGCGGGAAGGGGCGTGCGCGGCGCGGCTGCAGCGAGCCGGGAGGGAGGGGGCTCCGGCGGCTGCGGCTCCGGGCTGCCGGCTCCGTCCGTCCCTGTGTGTTTGGAGCGGAGGAAAGATGGCAGCGGCTGCACTTCCTCTTGCACTTTCACCCCTGGGGGGAGGAGAAGGAGGGGGCGATACCACCCCCCCTACAAAAATCCAGCGGGGGCCCCCCGGCTGCTGCTCCCCGACCAAGCGCCGCCGCCGCCGGCTCCGGTCCGGGCCCCGCCCGCTGCGCTGCACCCGCACCACCGGCGCCGCAAACTTTCCTCTCTTCTTTGGCCGAGAAGACCCCCACCCTATTCATAGAGACCCCCCCTCCAGCCACTCGGGCTCCCCCTGCCCCCCCGCTTCCTGCCCCCCTCCCTCCCCGCATCCGCCAATGCAAGAGCAGCCAGAGCCAGCAGGCCGGCCCCCACCCCGCCCGCCCGCGGGGGCTGGGGGCTGCAGTCTCCCCCTTCCCCAGCACCGATCCTCCAATGCCGAGCCGGCAGCGAGGCCCCCGCCCGCGGCACACGGGGGCGGGGGGGCTGCGCTCGCCCCCTCCCCCAAATATCCGGGCTGCAGCTCGCCCCCCACGCCCCCCTCCCGCCGGAGAGAGGAGGAGGGGCCGGCGGGGGGGGTGGGGGGGCTGCAGGCAACCTCCCCCCCTCCCCAGGCGCAAACCGTCCAATGCAAACCCTCCCGGAGCTGCAGGAGCGCAGAGCGGCCCCCACCTCCTCGCCTCCGCCTGAGCAGCGCCGATCCCAGAGGGGCCAGGGGCTGCAGAGCAGACCGGCCTCCCCCCGGTCTTTCATTGCATTTCTCACCCCCACCCCACCCCCCCCTACTAGGATCAACTCTCAGCCCGACTAACAGAGCGAGGCGCCGGCATTGTGGGGGAGGGAAGGGGTACAGCGGGAATTCTTCCAGTGCAAAAAAAAAAAAAAAAAGCCCTCCCCTCGGGAGCGGTTGGGAGAAAGGGTACGCGCGGGCCGGGGGCTGCGGGAGGCACGGGCAGTTGCACAGCCTCCATGTTGGGGAAACTCTGCCGCCCCGCTGAGCCTCGTGCTGCCCGGGGCTCCCACCGCACGCAGCACCCCCACCTCCAGCGCCGCAAGGCTCCCGCTCCCCTGCGGGGAGCGCCCCAGGCCCTCGGTTCAACACTCCGAAACGCACCGCTCTAAGTCCCTGGCGGGGCTTGCTTGGACTGTCCTAGTGCTGAATCTTCCCCTGCGTGCTCAAGGTCTCGGTACGAGGAGCTTCTATTTCCACATCATCATCATTACTCGCTTTCAGCTGGATATTGCTTTCTGTCTCAGACAGAGTTTTTCTCTACTTTTGAAGAAATATCACACCACCCCACCCCCCGCCCAACACACACACGCACTCCCAAAACAGAGTTCTTTGTTCTGTTAGAGACAACACTTTTTAGAGTTTTCAAGGGTACTGTTTTGCATTTGCAACCTCAAGCCTAATTAAGAATCCTTGGGTGACCTAGTCACGATCCAATATCGTCACTTAAACTATTCTGTGGAAAATACTGAACTTAGCACATGCAAGGGCATCGCAAACTACAGAGCCTTCCAAGAGCTCGAACCCAGCTCTTGAATTAAAGTGGTGGAACTGAAAAAGCATTCTGGGTACTGATGTGCAAATGAGCGCACCCAGCTTCCAGCTTCCAAAATGCAATAGTACATTAACACTTAAGGCCACACAGTGCCCTCAGCCTGTACACCAGATTTCTCCTGCTTTTGACAGGAACAGTTTGTCTACACTGCAGGCAGAGTATTACCAGGAGCTTTTTATTACTGCATCAGGTATGTACACAGCCTGATATGAACATACATTTTCAGAAGTCTGAAGCTGATTGAGTGGTAGCAATGCTGATGAACCCAGCTGAAATACATCGTATTATATAGGTAATACAGTGCTCACACTCTGCAAGTCTGTGTGCCACAGACACGAGAGCTGTACTTGCTACAGTGAGGAAAAGACTATATTTAAACATACGAGCCAGGCTGCATGCACACACGGAGCGTAGTTAAAGAATCTGGAATTTGCTGGTCTTTCCTAGCGGCTTTGGTCAGTTGTGCGCCTTTTCCCCCAGTGGTTTATTAATTTGCTTTCTTTTAGTCCCCAGCCTCCTGACATGGTTCCTGCTTCCTATTTCAGTTCCCTCCTTGCCTGTTCTTTGTCTCTCCTCTAGGCAGGGGGAGGGGGGTCCTGCCGCTCTCACTGCATTTTCCTCAGAACTTTCTCCAGTTGCCATGGAATGTTCTGGTTTCAGCTTCCAGCCCTCCCCTTTAAAAGGCACCATCCAACACACCCTGCCTGCTCCTTTAGGTAAAAGCTAAGTATTCACCCCAAAGCGTGGCTGTTTCTTGGCAAGTGACCCGTTCACACTGGCCATGAGGACGGCAGATCAGCGGGCTGGGAGCTCATACTCTGAGTAATTGCTGGATGCTCGTTAAAGGTGACCGCCAGCACCTGCACTCCCAAGGAGCCCAACAGAGCCACGCGCCCTAGCTCCTCAGCGCTCTGACACGGGAACGGCTGGATCTCTCATTTCAGTACTTCAACTCTTACTTGACTGGCCTCTCCAACCTTCTGCCTTCACCCTCACACTTAAAGGACCACTTCTCTTAACTTTTTCTGGTCCCAACTGTTCCCTGTTAGAATAGAGACTATCAAAGCAGTCATTCAACTCCCATTTGTTACTATGTGGCCAACTTTCTTCTCTTTGCAAATAAGCAGTTTGTGCCACACTGAGACAATATTTGGCTCATCAGTACAAACAAACTTGGAAGATGAAGTTCCCTAAATTTAATGTGATGACTAACTGTCATTTCCCCAGACTTAACTGTCTAAGCGTACAGGTACGATTACCTTTGAACCTATCATCACAACTAGCTAGTTGCTGTCTCGAAGACAGAATTCCTGATGATGTGAAAGAGAGTTTTAAATTCTAATTCAAAAATTCACATTTTCAGTACATAGAATTCCCTCCCCTTTTCAGATGATTCCTAATCTATTTTCTCTGATATCTTCTGCACTGGATTTGCTGAACTTCTTTTGAATTCATCTCTCTTAAATAAAGGCATTTTCCTCAGCTACTTTATTCAGCTTCTCACTATTTCCTGTCTCACTTCTACTCATGGGAATTCCTGAGCTGTCCCTAAATGTTTTGCAGCTGTCTGGTGTCTGCTGGAGCACTTTGATTGGTACTTCAATCGTATTTAAAAGTCCTCTTTTGCTCTGAACATGTGTGTACCATTTGGGACTGTACGCTGTGCATTGCTCACTTCACTGCTGATCAATTGCTACTGGCCTTACTCAGGAGCGCAGACCTTACACTGGTCTGCAAATACAGGAGGTAACAAAGACTGTGTTACAGTCAAATCTGTTCAAACCTCTTTGGGTGTATGTTAATCAGACTTGAGTCATACCTATTTATGAACCTTCTCAGCTCATGAATCTGTGCAGGTCTTGAGGCCACTGAAATCTTTCAGAATAGTCTCCATTATTATACTCTTTAAGAAGGTTAGTTAGTCACTGTTTCACATGGATTATAATATTAGCAGAGACATTTCTGCATAGCATTTGTGCCAGCTCATTCAGTCATATGAACCGTTTCCTTTTTATGTGTGTTCCACAGAAATATATAACATTGCGCATTTCATGGCACACTTGCAATCTCAGTGAGTAGCTGTCAGTTTTTCTGAGCATTTGCTGGAATTTTAATTAACTGCGGCTGATCCAACAAGCAATTAATTCAGCATTCATTACTTGTTAGGTTGATTATTACTTAAATTTAGTTTTTAAAGCTTGCTCAGTTTTTTATTTGGAATCATCCCATGAGAACGCTAACCCTAGCAGCAAGGATTCTCAGACTTGGAGATAGCACAGTTTCCTCTGTCATCCAGACGTGGGTTACTGATTTGTCAGCTTTCTCCTCTAGAAGCAGACAAACAACTCTCTTGTTTAAAAATACCTAGCATTCTCACAAAAACAACAGCATCTGCTAATAGGGAGGTATATGATGCTATGAAAAGTATGCAGAAAGAGTTATTTTAAAAACGGAAAACAGCACCGTTTGCTTTTCTTCTTTTTGATCACTCTCCTCACTGCACTCGAGCTGTGTAGTCCATCTGTTGCATGGCAGTCCATGACAAAGTCTGGGCGGCTGATGCCAAACTACAGAACTTTTCGTTGTTGAACTAATTTAACACAGTCTTGGAAGCCAACCTTTGATACTTAATCTCCTTTTTGTTCACTCATGTCTTCACTCTGCCCGGTTTGACTTACTCTAGACTGCCTGGAACCAAAGCTACCCGAGCCATTCAAAACAAGATTGCCACATCAAGGATCTGGTCAAAATGGGAATACAACCTAGGATTCCATCTGATCGACTCCCCATGAATTAGTCTAAGCAAACCTGACAGACAACTTTCTCATGTAAAACATACATTACAAGGCAATCCTAAATATGCAATGCAAGCAGTGAACGTTCAGTATTTACAGATTAATAGCTAAACTACCGCACTGTCCTGAGAAGGACAACTTCTCCATAAATACCAAGTAAACTGGCATAAAAAAAGTTAATCCAGGAAGACATGCAAGAATGGATACACCTGTATTTCTTACACATTCAAAAGATACACAACTTTCTGTCTATTGCCTCAAGAGTCTATTAAAGATGTGAATTGTGTCAACTTCCAGAGTCACTTCACCTCAGGCAATCAGTATAATGGTTCCATTGAAGACTCAGTACTAGGGATCTCAAAAATCTTACCTTTCGATAGCGGGTTCTCAAAATCTGTTTCCTCCAAACGAGTATGAGGCTGGCCCTTAGTCAGCTCATTATAACTGCCTTAAAAAGGTTTGTCTCCTCTTCAGCATGAGCGGTTCTTCCCTGAAGTACAATAATAGGATTAATTAGCTGCCAGTTCTCAAATCAAAGTACAATTCATGGGGAAAAAATAAAAGGGAAATTTGCAAAACTGTAAAAATTGAAAAAGAAAAAAAAAACCAACAGAAAAATCACCTTAAAATGAACAGATTTTCTACATGCCTTAACTTGCAGTTACCTTTTTTTCCTGAGGGAACTCTGGCAGGTTGGTTACAGTCCCATACCCATCATTCTTAAAATCATAAGTACTCAGGTCGAGGTTATCATTTGATACAGATTATTTTTCATGGGGCTGGTGATAATTTCTGAGAGCACACGAAATTTCAAGAACCTTGTTTCACTGGCTATCATGATTTCATTTCCTCCCTGTCACCTCCCTCATACTTCTTGAAATCCTGCAGAAATCCCCACCACTAAGCTAGAGATCTAGTCCCTAGCAAGTCCACAAACACACACGTAGCATTAAGGCAGCTGTTTGCCAGTATGTTCTACAGCTTCTGTCGTAAGGTGAAATACCAAAACCACAAGTGCTGTACTACCAGAGTGGCTCTTAGGCTAAAACAACCTTCTCAGTGCACTGTGAATAGACTCGATACCCACAAGTACTGAAGTTACAAGAATAAAAAGGAAGAAAAGAAAAAAAAATACCTAAGTGAGCATTCACTGCTTATTTTTAAGAAGGGTCTTTATGTCATTTTATTGAAGCATACACTACACAAGTTATGATTAATTTTGTGCTCACAGTTTTTACCATGTATTTTACAATGGTAAATTTTACATGGTTATCCAAAAGACTTGCAAGCCTCTTCTCAACATATTTAGTTTGCATCTCATGTAAGTAAAACTCTTATTTAAGCTAAAATAATAACTGTTCAGAAATAATTTCAGAATTTGGCTCCTAATGAAGCAGCTCATTTAAAATGGGTAGTTTGACAGAAAACACACTAAATGCTTTAACTACTCAGCTCTCCTATTGAAGGGATCTACAGTTATCATTCTCGCAGGGCAGTGCTATGGAAACATGAAAGTTTCAATCATTCTGCGGCAACTGCACATTCCTGTTGTGCAAAAATAAAACTTAGGCACAAGTAAAGGAAATGACTTGCTCAAAAATCAATGAGTCAGCAGGACCGGACTGTGTAGAATATGGATTTCTGAACCCCGTTTTTGCTACAGCCCTCCATCATTCAGATCGTGCTAATGAGGTACGTGCCATTTCAGTCACATTCCTGTCATTGTACCTTGATGAAACAAACACTTCTGGTTTTCCCCAGTCACCGATTCCATACTGTGTCATGTTTCTCAATTGTTTGATAAGACAGCCTTTATTTCAGATGCAGTCTTCCTGCATTTTCTAAACACCCTCTAGTATATTCCTTTCCTAACTTCATTAAAAATATTATTAGAAAAGTGCTTATGTTATATACTTTCAGCTTATCAGTTAGCAATTCATGTGACTACTTGATCATTTGGGTGTTTTACTCCGTATCTGAATCTTTATTCTGTCAGACTAACCTAGCAGGCAGTCGGCCACCTGAGAGATTGACTCCGCAACTGTTGTGCAATTTACAACCTTTGGAAATACACCCCCTCTTGCACTTCATCGAGATTCCCTAAATGGAATTCTCTCAAGATAAAAACCATATATATATATACATTTTAATAAAAAAAGGCCGTTCACATACTCCATCTTCCATCAGTGCCCACTATAAAGCTCAATTAACCTTTCGAGTAGATCGCAGTCTCTTCCATCTCCCTTCATTTTCTCTCGGGTTCCACTGGGGGCTTTTTCCTCTTCTGACATTAAATCCAATTTTCTCTGAATATTTTTCTTGATTTTTCCCTTCTCTGACTGACCTTGGGTTTTGTTTTTGTTTTAATAAACTTTTATCATTTGCACTCCATTTTCTAGGTCTGGCTGCTGTCCTCAGAGGACATCATTTATCCATTCCCAATTACCCACCTTTCAGTCACTTTCCCAGTGGTCACACCTAACTTCCCATGTCATAACCACCCTGTTCTCGAAGCACCACATCACATAAAACACCTTTATACTCAAAAATTCACAGCAATCATCACAGTAAATAAAAGTAATTCCACTGTATTCTCAACATGGAACCAATGTCTATTGAACAAGCCTTTCTGAAGCTTAAAGAGATTGCTTTTATAAACTAATATGAATTACTTTAAGTATTCTAAGTGTTAATTTGTATAGGAAAAAATATCAGACAAATTATCTTTATTAATTAAAATTTCACTCCTTTCAGGTAATTAAGAACAATACTCAACACTGAAAAAAGTTTTTAGGTGCCTAAACTCCTTATAGGATCTTTGCTTGAGTAACTTTCTTGAAAAAGAGGATTTAAGAGCATATACTGAGCAGCTGGGCATTAAGAACACTATGAATACCTAAACCAGGAAACCAAAAAGCACACAGCAATTAAATTTTCAAATCATACATTTTACTGACATCTTTGTTCATTCAGCCCACACTTGGAACAGTAATTTTTAGTCAGGCTCAATACATGGGATTTGGAGCGAGTTTGTAAGAACAACTATTACTGTTGCTAGCAGCAAGTTCTGAAGTCACCCATCATCTACCGTAAAAACAGAGGTTGTCTTAAACCCTGACCGAGCATTCAGAATTTGCATTTTTCTCAGTGTTTTTCCTGTTACTAAAAGGAACAACAAACGTGGACTGATTGTACGCCTGAATTCAGCTGAGGCATAAACAAGTCCAATTCCATCTGAAGTAAGTAGGAAAAAATTTATACCAGGACCAAATCTGCTATGTCCTATGTTAAAAACGGATATTGTTCACAAGGAATAATTAGAAAACCATGAACAAATACGCAGTGGTAGGTGCATTTATATTTACCCTAGCTTAGCTGAGCTAACATTACCAGGAATAGTAATCCCATTTTATTTGAGATTCTATTTTAGTAAGCTCTGTATAAGCTTATATTAATGACAGTTCCTACTATAAAGAGTTTATGACATTAAAGGCTGCTTTTTTGATTAAGATGAGACAAGCAGGGGATACGCAGAGGCAGAGATAGCAAATAGCAGTGTGGTTTCTTCCACTGCACTAGCGCTCTCTTTTTTCTTTTTACTCTAAGTTAAAGAAGACTTAATGATGTGTACGAATTCCATTACCAAAATTGTTATAAAGTTAGTTAAATTTTTGTCAATTGTACAATACACAGAATCCTGTCTGAAGACCTGGTGATTCTGCAAGTGTCATTATAATCACTTCTACAGTATGGGCCCAGGAGAGTATATTTTGTTTAAAAGGTGTGCTTTTACATTTAGGTATGTCATATAAACCCAGCCTTTCTAATAAATTGAGACAGAAGAGCCTTCCCGGAAAGGTTGCTGGCTCTGGAGAAAAAGGTTTCTACAAACGGTCTGATTACAATTCAGACCAAATATGACAGGGAAACAAACTTGGGAGACTCTAAAATCCTGAAAACTTATAAAAATGTGTTTCCTTATGTCATAAAAATACTTTTTATTCTAAATTCAACTCTCTGGCTTCTTGTGATACTGTCAAAAGCTGGAGATACTTGGCTCTTTAAAGTTTGAAGGGACCGTTCAAAAAAAACCGTTATCTTTTTAATTAGCCCGCATCCCATGGACAGTTACAGATGTCCCTGGGGCAAAATGGTAAGGCCTGGGCTCGGCTGAAAGGAGCCGCGAGAAAGCTCCGGTACGGCAGTCCTCGTTTTACAGCGCAGCAGCTACAGAAGGCTCTCCCTGAGCAGCGCAGCAGCTCTGCCCGGTTCAGCGGGGCTGTGGGGCACACCTGCACGTTACACACCTGGTGACGAGCAGCACCGCAACCGGACTGCGGGGAAGAGCAGGGCAGAAGCAGGTCCCCGCGCACGTCGAAGCACCAGGTCGGTTTAACCACGGGGAAAGGCAGATGGCGCCGCTCACCCACCTGCCAGCCGCCCTGCCTCGCCACACGGCCGGCCGCCCCCTCAGCGCCGCACGCGCTCGCCGCGCCCTTCCCGCCTTTTCTCCCACAGACCAACACCTCGGCCTCGCGCCAGCTGCCGCCGCGCTCGCTCCCGGCACCGCAGCCCGCGCCGCCCCGCTCGCAGAGGAGCGCCTCAGCCTCACCACCGCCCTCCTCCTCCCCCCACCCGCAGCCTCCCGCCAGCTCTCTCGCACACCCGGCTCCTGCCCCTCCTCGCAGCTGCCTCGGCCTCGCGCTCTCGCACACGTATCGCGCACATATCGCGCACATATCGCGCACACACGCTCTCCCCCGCGGCGGCGCCGCAGCCCGCCTCACACCGGTGCCCGCTGCTGTGAGGCGGCGCGAGGGCTGCGGCGGCCGCGCAGGGGGCGCTGCGGTGCCTCCGGCCAGGCCGGCGCGCGCCGCGGGCTCTTTCCCGCCTGCCGTTGAAGCGCGCTCCCGCTGCTTCTCGCGAGCGCTGGCCTCGCTCCCGCGAGAGGCCGCCGTGCGCCTGCGCGCTGCCGCGCCGGGCCGGGCCTGAGGAGGGGCGCTGCGGTGGTGGCTGCCGGCCGGGGCCGGGACCGGGACCTGCCGCCAAGATGAGCGGCACGCTGGCCAAGATCGCGGAGATCGAGGCCGAGGTGAGGCGCCGGCCTTCTCCCCGGTCGGGATCGGGCAGGCACGAAGCGCTAGACTCCGGGGGGCGGGGGGGGGGGCGCTCCGTGAGGGGGTGACAGGGCCCCGCCGGGGCCGCACGGGAGCCGGGGGCGCGGTGCGGCCCGGCAGAGCCTCTCCCGGTGGCGAGTCCTCGGTTCCGTGCTCTTGCAGATGGCCCGGACGCAGAAGAACAAGGCCACGGCTCACCACCTGGGGCTGCTGAAGGCCCGCTTGGCCAAGCTACGCCGGGAGCTCATCACGCCCAAGGGAGGCGGCGGCGGCGGCCCCGGGGAAGGTGCGTTGTTCTGCGGGAAGGCTCCGGCCGCCTCGGCGGCCTCTGCAGAAGTGGCCGCTTCTCGCTGCCGAAGTGCGGGGGGTGTGACGGAGGTCGACCTAACGGGAGTGGCTCCTGTTCGCTTAGATCGTGTCAGGCTGCTGAATTAAATCGGAGCAACCCGCTTGGCTCCCTCTTGCCCTTCCTGGTACAAGACCTTAGCTGTGGTTTGTGGCCCTTTCTAGGGCTTTGGGGTAGAGCCCTTGTTGAAGTGTAAGTGAAAGGGCTTCTGCATTTTGGCTAATATAGTCTTGTATTTGCAGAAGTCGTAGGGGTTTTATGCAGGAGCCGCCTGTTTTTATATATAAAGATGGCAATTGTCTAAGCTGCAGTGCTTAAAGGGAATGCTCCACCTACACTCACATCAGGTGTAGCCCACTGGGAAGCCTTGCAGCCTACACTTTATTGACAGGTGTATGCCAGGGAGTGTCATACAGACAAAGTGGTGCAAGGCAATATAGGCTGTGAACTCTGTTTCATACTCTTGTCCTCTTTGTAGGGAAGCTTACCTGGCTTTCACTTGGGCAGTATTAAAAGTAGTAGCGAGACTGCTGTCCAGAGCCTTAGAAGATAGAAAATGTTGGTTTTTAAATTCGTATTTTTTCTCCTTATTTGCAGGTTTTGATGTTGCAAAGACAGGTGATGCCCGAATTGGGTTTGTGGGTTTTCCATCAGTGGGGAAATCTACTCTTCTAAGTAATCTTGCTGGTGTGTACTCTGAAGTGGCAGCATATGAATTCACTACACTAACTACTGTGCCTGGAGTCATTAGATACAAAGGAGCAAAGATACAGGTGAGATATTTTTGTGTCTGTGAGCGTAAGATGGTATATGTAGACGCAGCAGTGTTATGGCTGAATGGTCTAGCCTGACATTAGCAAGTTAGAAGTGACATGTAGACATGCTTGAGAATACGTTGGAAGTGTTTCCATCAGGTGCTGATTTTACCCTGCTTTTCGCTTTGCTCTGGGTAGAAGTTCCTGTGGTAGTTCTCATATTCTCTATGAGATAATCTGTTCCGTGGTACCAATAGGGCATATGGGACAGTAGCGTATATAAGAATCAAAGGGGAAATAAGTTTGCCATATTCTTTCAGATTTGCAGTAGAGTCAGCTGGTTTAGGAGAAAGGTAAAAGTATGATTTATTTTCTCCATGAAGAAAAATACTTTTCTGATGAGTTACTTTCCTTCCTCTGAACAAATAGCTACTTGATCTCCCAGGCATTATTGAAGGTGCCAAGGATGGTAAAGGCAGAGGACGGCAAGTCATTGCAGGTGAGTATATTAGAGCTGCAGGCAGCATCCTATCAGTGGTTCCGTTGGTACAGCTTATGAGAATGAAGGGTTGAATCACCATTTCCAATGTCTTCAAGAAGCTGAATTGTATGCTGGAACTGAGCTACCTGCTGTGAAGCAGTAGCCATTGTCATTCTGTTCTGTTTTCCATTCTGGCTTTATGTATTTGCTGAGTTCGTGCTCTGTGTTGACACCGCAGTGAAAAGTATATTAAACAAGGCTGCTGTCTTCATTTCTTTACCTGGTTTATTGTTATCAATCTGGGGTCTGAATGTAGACAGGAAGGAAGGTTTTTCCAGCCTTGGTGTTTCTTATAACATGTAAGGATCTGTCTATCAGCAATGCTTGGCCAGCACTACAAACTTCAGTCATACTGGAATTTAAAAATAAGTAACCTACTGGCCTTCAGGGGTTTAATAGTGTGATCAGTCCACTGAGCCATATTTTGTGGTGTTTTGTCTCAGATTGTGTGAGCGTACTTTTTTGAGATGACTTTCTTTTTCTGATTCTTAGTTGCTCGAACCTGTAATCTCATTCTGATTGTCCTGGACGTGCTGAAACCCCTTGGTCACAAGAAAATCATTGAGAATGAACTGGAGGGATTTGGAATTCGTCTGAATAGTAAGCCCCCCAATATCGGCTTTAAAAAAAAGGATAAAGGAGGCATTAACCTTACAGCCACAGTAAGTTGGAAGTTTTCTTTAACTGAACTAAACAAAAAAACCTGCTTGAAGAAAGAGGCATTTGCAGTTAATGGTATGGCTGGGACCGTTCCTGTGCTGTGACTTCTTTAGAAGCTGACCTGCTGTACTGTGGTCAGGTACTTCTGTTGGAGGCCATCCGTACCTGTCCTAGGAGCCGGACCACCTCCTCACCCCCAAATCAGAGGCTTGGTTGCTTTCCAACAGTTACAAGTCCTGAGGCCCAGAGGAGAGTGCGCAAACACTGCCTTGGCTTGGTGGCTACAGCATTCTTCTGGAGAAGGTTGCTCAGAGTTCCAGGCCTTGCAACCTGGGCTCCTTCTCATTTCCCATTTACCACTGAATCTTTATGAGCGTAGAAATGGCCAGAGATGCCAAAACCCAGAAGTCTGCTCTGGGATCTAAGCACCTACCCTGTAGTTTTCTGGGCACTGAACTAGTAGGTAGGTGGGTTTGTATTGCAGCTGGTCCCAGACTGACAGGAAGCACTGCTTCTGAAATGTCTGACTGCAGCTATCAGTGGGGCATTAATATAAATAAAGCTGTTACGATTTAAATCTTTTTTCCCCTCTCCTGAGGCTAGCTATGGTAAAATCATAGTCGAGTCCAGTGACTTACAATGCAGCTATTATTTCTAGTAATCCACCTGCAGCAATTGCTAGGTGATAGCCTTATTCATTGGAATACTGGATTTGACTGTAAACTCTTCCGTTCCTTAATACTGTGTCTATGTTCAGTGTCCTCAGAGTGAGCTGGATACCGAAACAGTGAAGAGCATCTTAGCAGAGTATAAAATTCACAATGCTGATGTCACACTGCGCAGTGATGCCACTGCTGATGACCTAATTGACGTTGTGGAAGGAAACAGGTACTGTTGGGACCCTGGCTTTGGGCATAGCTGCAGTTTATATTACAAAGAAAAGAACTGTCTCTCAGGTTCGCTTCCCACAGAAGCTAAGCTACAACGTGGTATCTATCAGCATAGGGATGTCCTTTAAAAAAAATGTTTTGCCTTTCCAGTGAAGGTAGGAGTGTACTGCTGCTAGGCTGCTGTAACGGCATTTCCTTCTCTTTGCAGGGTTTACATCCCATGCATTTACGTCCTAAATAAAATTGACCAAATTTCCATTGAGGAACTAGATATTATTTACAAAGTACCCCACTGTGTACCAATATCTGCTCATCATCGCTGGAACTTTGATGATCTGCTGGAGAAAATTTGGGACTACTTGAAGCTAGTACGAATGTGAGTCCCAATTGCTGCCTTCTGTGAAGTTTAAGGCTGAGACTGAAGAATGTCTCGAGTGGATGAACGATGATTATTTTATCATGTTTTTCTGCTAGCTTAGAACTCTAGCTTTGAAATGGTGATGTCTTTTGTCACTGAAGTATGTTTACTCAATTGGAAATTGTGTTCTTGTCTGTTGTGTGATAAACAGAGTTTCTTAACAGTCACAAGAGCTGTTTTGAACTTGGTAGGTGAATTAAATGAGAACCTTGTGAAACCAAATCCAAAGCTGAAGTACCTCTTAAAAAATTCCTGAAAACATGGAATTCTAGTCAGACTTGGTGCAAAGTTGTGAATATCAGAGGTAGTCCTCTCTTCAGTCTATCCTGCATTCAGCTCTTGTAACAGAACTAAATTTAATTCTTCATCTAGCATTTCAGATATTTTGACTATAAATTATTCCAGGTTTACCTCATACTTCTAACACATTTCTTTGGATGTATTTATGAATGAATCTGTGAATACTCATAATACAGCAATTGCAGTCTTTTAAACTTCTGTCTATGCTCTTGTGACAATATAAAATGTATTGTCAAAAGGGATTTAGTATGTCTGGGTATCTGGGCTATAGACCTCGTCAGTTTTTTTCCTAATATATGTTGAGTTTTTCAGAGAAAAAAAAAATCACAGGTGAGAATCATAGTACTGTAGATGTTCTTTTCCATCAGCTATGCCTGCTTCATCTTCTAAGCAACTCCAGAAAGCTCACTAGTGGTAAACCTTTGCAGGAGAACCTGCTGCAGCCATTGGCTACCCAGATGCATTTTTGGCTTAAGAACACCAGACAGTTTAGAGTATCTGTTGTCACTAGCGGAGCTCGGCACAAGCACCTAGGATGACAGTGTGAATGACCTATGAAATTTCATGATGGGTTGAAAGAGAAGAGGAGGTGTTGGTATTGACTGACTGTTCTGTCTGCGTTACAGCTACACCAAGCCTAAAGGGCAGCTCCCAGACTATAGCTCTCCTGTGGTACTACCTTACTGCAAGACCACAGTGGAGGATTTTTGCATGAAGATCCACAAAAATCTCATTAAAGATTTTAAATAGTAAGTATAATTGTAAAAGAATAATTTATACAGAAAGAAAATAATCTCCTTCCTGGTATATTCTTTCAGTCTCTTTTAAACCAGAAGGCAAAATGGGATTTGATTTTATTTGGTATTGAACAGAATGGATCTGCCAATGACAAACTTAATACTTAAATTACTGTATTTGATGTTCCTATGCTCTTTCCTGGATAACTTTCCTCTATGGGGAAGATGTTTCTCTTTATATTTGAAAGTAGCGCTAGACAAAGCATTACGGGCTGTTGTCCTGTATGCAGAAGTATTTTGGATGACTTCATACTTTGTTTTGATCTGCTGGTACTCTGTTTCACACAGACCACTCATCCAGGTACTCACAGGAGAATAAAAATAGCTCTTAAGCATTGCTTTTGGTATTAGCTTTGTGACAGAAATAGCTGTTGTTCTACTGTTTGCAAATTATACTTCTAAGCATTTTAAATTTGGGTTTTCTTCTCCTTTCAGTGCACTGGTCTGGGGTTCATCTGTTAAACACAACCCTCAAAAAGTTGGTAAAGACCATACTCTTGAAGATGAGGATGTTATTCAGATTGTGAAGAAATAAAGCTGTTCTCACACGGTTTACCACTGTGCCTGAAATTTATTAGTTGCAAGTGGCAAAGAGCAGGCCCTTTACCAAATCTGTAACAAACAGGTATTTGTTTTCTTTGATAGTACCTTACTGCATGGTAGAACTGGTATTTCTGGCCAGTTTATCCTGAAGCATCCCATTCTGGCATGAGAAACTTACATTAAGTGACTTTCATAAGGGCAAAATCTTACAAGGAAGCTTTGATGCCTGGGCTGGTTTTCTGGTGCAGGTACACTTCTTTACAAAGTGGAAAAAAGTTCACACATCAGGAATTATTTTGTTCTAAATTAGAACAAAACACAAAGCCCCTGTCTTGCACTACAGTGCTAGAGATGGAATTCCATCTCTAGCTGCCTTAATCCTGCTACTCCAAGGCTATGAATAGTCCTGCAGCTGTGGAAGACAGGGCAGGTTCTGCTCCCGAGCAGCCGCTTTCAGTTTTGTGCTAGTGGAAGTAAGCTGGATGCTTGTGTTTTACTGTGTGAGTGAGTGCAAGCTTTCAAGTTTTGGTAAAAGAATTTCAGGTAAGTTGCACAAGGGAAGCAGACTGCTCCAAAAGTAGTAGTTCTGTTGCTTTTTAATAGAAATTAATAAAGTTAGAGCTCTAACATGAGCAAAACACTTCTCAAATGCAGTAGCCTCTAACATTTTCTCTCCTACAAAAAGGAAGTGAGGTGTTTCCCCAACTGTGTCAAAAATGCTCCCTTTCATGCTATTGCACAAAGTGCAGTGATTTCAGACACCCATACAAGCACTAAATCCTTGCGACAGCAGCTGCTACTCAGCAAGAATCAATCCTTGATTCTACTCTAAGCATTTTCCCTTAATGTTTTTTCTAAGCTTAGTAGTAGATTCCTGCATCTGTGCTGGGGACCCTCATTCAACCTTTCTTTAGGGCTGGGGGGGGTGGTGGTGTTATGAGTTCTAGTACACTGGAATCTTACTCCTCACACTTAACTGGTTTTGTACAGCCAGGGTTAAGTGCAGCAATTCCAGAGTGTTGTTTCAGTGAGGCCAGTTACCTTCAAAGCAGACTGTTCCTCTCCCCCACACAGAAGATAAACTAAAGTTGAAATTTTCTGCAGCTTCAGCTCAAACCATGGTTATAGTTACAATGCTAAAAATTAATCAATATACTGACACTATAGTTTAGTTCAGAAGCAGTTGATACAGACAGCTGGTAGAATCAACTTTATTTACAGAATGTTACTGGGAAAGTGTCAAGTTAAAAAAGTATGAAAACAATCTTACAAGGACAAGCTGGTGATTGCAGGTTTTACACAGATTGTTTTAGGAACAACCACTAGAAGTATGGGTGACCCCCAACAGATTCCACATTGGAGACTTCAGCTTGCTATTTCTGTACAACATTGTCTCTGCTGCACTGAAACAAACCCCCCACAGCATGCTGGCAATCATCATCATACAGTCAAGTGATTTTTTTTTTTCTGCTGCTGGTTTTGCATTCAGTGAGTCCTAAGAAAGAGCAAGTCTGTGAGAATTCTCATTTTGCTTTCACCTTTTTAAAAAGGGCACAATGGCCTAAGCTAGATAGAGGACATGACAGCGGTACTAGACTCGACACACATGAGAAAGTGAAGTGAGGAACCATGCAGTAGAAGGATGGAAGAGAACATTTAACTGTTCAGGAAAGTTAAACAGGCTTAAAAGGAACATAGTACTTTAAAACCAAATATACACAGTAAGATCACAAAACTACCCCATCCTCCCCCTTTCAAGCCACAGAACAAGACTCCAAAGGCAAGTTTCACAGTAATTGCATCAGCTGATGCACACTAGATTGAGGACAGTTCTCGGGACTCCCTTCTATAAACAGAACTGAAGGCAGTACAGAACATACCACAGCTATGACTGAGGAGTTGAAGGGTGAGGATTCAAAGGCTCCGTTTTGATGACCTTTAGTAACTGGTTTGAAAGATTAAAACAAGGAAAACACTGCAGCTAAACAAGGACCAGCACCAGCCCTCTTCAAAGAGCTACGACCAGTAGGTACCACAGTCTATGGCAGACTGAAGATCTGGCTTTATCATTACTGGACCAGGTCCCATCCTCAAGGCTGTTCGAAGACTAAACAATTCTCTCCTTCAGTGGGAAGTCACACACACAAGGGATCAGACCTTTGTTATACAGACAGCAAGATGTGGGCTTTTTACTTTGACACTTTAGCTACACTGAGTGCACAGTACATGACAGAAGAATGTGAGAGGGATACCTAGAGGAGATGAGCAGCAAGAAAAGGCAAAGCAACTTTATCCTGTTCACTCACACTTAGGATATGCAACTTCAATCTTAAAGAAAGTCCCACACGTACAATGGAGAAAGATCCAAACCATAGGCACAACTAAAGCTCAACTGTTATCAGCTACTCTTATGTACAGCTGTATAGATTCAAAAAGTCTATTCTATGTGTATATATACAAAAGATTGTTTATACACAAGTCTGTACACAAGGGTCTATACATTTAGTTTTCTGCAGGAGGAATCCATAGCTGCTACCTCTACACTAGAGAATATCAGCACTTCATTCACATATCTTACAAAACCAAAAAAAAAATAGACACTTCCAGGATTAAACTGGCTTTGTCTTGCATCTAAATTTCTTCAGGCTTCACTATTCAAGCCATAATGGATCCTTTAGTCTTGATGCAGACATGAGACCAGAACAGGTGCCATGTGCTTTAGTCTCTCAAAAAGAAATTTTGCACAGAGTGCTAAAAATAAAAAGCCCCAAAACCCAAAACAGAGGTGAAGTCCTGACTATGGACATTTGTATCCAGTCTAAAGAACCACAAGTGTTCCACCCAGTGGTCACTGTTCACTGCCGGTATTCCAGTTCATCTACACTGATGACTTTGGATGGCATGGAAGGGAGAGGCTGCTGCAAGACATCTGAACCAAACCATTTTGCAAGGCCAATGGGAGAGCCACTTCTCTGGCTGGGGCGATGGTCAAGCTGTGTGTGCCCATGAGATAATCCAGTCCGAGGCAGCACATTTTGAGGGGTGGTTTGTGCACCAGCGGCTGATCCCTGTGCTCCTGTGCCTGCGGAATGTAAAGCTATTAGAGGTGGAGCAGTAGTTCACCGGACTGGAGATCTGCCCTAGAGCAATGACCTGATAAGACATGCACCGAATGGGGCTTTTACCCATTCTATTGGTCCTGGGAAATCCAGGCCCCACGTTTATCCTTGTGCTAGTACTCCCATGAATTGCCTGAAACTGTTAGTTCTGGACACAGTATCACATGGTTTTAACTGGAAGACCAGCATCCAACAGAATTTTGTTTGAGATAGGTGGGTGGCTTCTTATCCAGCAAGGACGGACTGCACACATGCTGCAAAAAGCAGATCTGTCAATAGCAACATGTATCTTAAAACCGAATGCTTCACTGAGACTTTCTTCTGGCATGAGAGCCTGCAATGGCCAAAACTACTCCGACACCCCCACAAAATTAGTGATTGTGAGTATCTAAATTAACAAAGTAGCTTCCTATCAGCACAGTATATTGAAACACACCAACAAGTAGAGCACAGCGGGCTAGTTAGTGTTCTAAAACTCACTGTCCTGTTTTACATTTTAGCCTACCTGATCGTTGTAGTTGCTGCTGCATCATCGCCAGCTGCAAAGGTGTCCCAGAGCGTGGATTTAAGATGTGATGGCTTGCTGTTGGTAGCGGATAGAAAGGTTGGCCAAGGATGGGAGCAGATATTCCCTGCAAGTGAGACAGGTCCACTCCAGGAGGAAGCATACCTGTTGAACAACAGTGAGGAAGCTTCTTACCTAATAAGCATAAGGAACTTAAAGCAAAACAAACATTTATATATTTAGATGCATTGGAATTTATTGCCTGGCTTTAAAGGTAAGTTTTGATGTAATAAACATTACTGGTAGTCAGTATCAGTGCGTGCTGTTCCTAACAAAGTCAGTCTTGCAGAGAACATGCATTAACTTCAGGGACAGATTACCTGCTTGCAGCAGAGGAAGATGTTGTGGATGAACCCCCTGTGCCAGCATTCTCTGGACCAATCCCGGATGCAGTTGATGAGCAGGTCGTACAATAGGTACATGGGGAACAAGGGGTACTTGATGAACAGGACGAAGGAAAGGGCCTCCTGGTACTGGGGAGGCCATTGTAGGAGTCTTTCTACCAGTTGATTTAGGTCTGTAGTCTTGCTCTTTGGTGCCACGATTTGCTTGGGTAAGAGGTGTTGAACAGGCAGAGCGCTGCAGTGCGGGTAGTTTGGTACCTAAGGTGGGCAAAGTTTCTTGATCTGCATTCTCCACAGAACTAGACAGTAGGTTATCTGTAGCTAGAATTGAATACAACTATTATAGTCCACAGCTAGAGATTACACCTAATGAAAATTAAAGCTAATGACTGGATTTGATAGCTAGATTCCAGGACTAGCTGAACTTCAGTCATACATAATTAACAGCAAGCATCTGTCTTTCCTGGATGCTGTTGGCCAAATTATTTCAAAACAGTAATGAGAAGGAATATGTTCCACAGAAATCCCTTGACAGCAAGCTTAAATTAGGTCAGAATTTTATTCTTCTTCTTTCTTAGAAATTCTGAACTGGCAGCATGAATGAAGTCAGTCTCAAAAGGCTGCACCTGGGAGGTACAAGGTACAACAGATTCTCCCCAGACAAAATTATAATTTGGAGTTGTGCCAGAAATCTAGCCTGAAGTGGTTTTTTGGTTTAGAAGGCAGCTGCTGCTGATCCCAGACACATCTATGTCTGACATCTGCTTAGCAAGATTTGGAACACTAAAATCACCTCAAGAAGCCACTTCCACAGACCAGATCAGTTCCACTAGATTAGTTAAGAGGAGGCCTAAAATATCTTAGAACCATCTGCTACCAGTTGAGGTAGCAGAGGTAGTTGGAGTGCTAAAATGAAAAATAGTCAACTGTACAATAGGAACCTCAAACTACCTCTGTAGCTCCCAGTACTGAAGTACAATGCCATGGCAGTTAGGCATGTCAGTCTTACTGGGTCAGGCACTTGGTATTGCACATTTCCTTTTGATAGGCACATCAGTTACAGTGACAAAATGCTTCCTTCACCTGCTACACTTAAAAGAGCTTAATTGGTCTCAGCTTTGATTGTTCAGTTAAGACATCTCAAGAGGGCTATTGAGTTGCTTGTATTCAATTACTGGTGTAGAGCAGTATGGAAGCATTGTTAATATGGTTGTTCATCAAGACCAGTTGCAAAGAAACAGTTTGGGACTAAGCCTCAGTGTCACTATTGCTCACAAACTGACAGATAAGGAAAACATGGACTTAAACCCAGCGCTGCTGGAAGGCTGCACTTGGAAGTGTATTCCCTCCATAGCTCTAACTCTTCCTCTTACTATAGGCTCATCTCTACACCCTCCTCATCTCCACAAATCAGAAGTGTCTAAAGTCAGCCTGGGCATATTATGTGCTGAAGCTCTTTGATTCTATTCAAAAATCTCTTCTGCATCTGTTATTTTAAAGCCATTACAATACCTTCACTTGGCCTCTGATTTTCGTCTTTACCATCACTGACTTTCATCTTCCCAGGAACTGGCTCCTCTTTGCTTTTCTCCTTGCTCTCATACATCTTGCGAATCACCGAGGTAGGTGTAAAGGAAGGAGACAGCTGTGGAGAACATAGTAAGAAGCAATGTCTTACTCAGTGCTCATTATCTAGGCCACATTATCTTGGTTGCAGGTGGACATCAGTTCTAGCACATCCTTTCCATTTAAAGCTCTTTTGGATCAGCCACTGTGTGCCCATGATTTTACTTCACCTCGTTTCATAGCTTTATTCTATAGTTTAAGCACTTCTCTTTAGCTTCTGCAGAAGTCTGATACCTTTATTAAAACCAGCAGATGTTCTCAAAGCTAAATGTACCTTAACAAGCTTGAAACAAAGTAGATGAGCTGTATTTTAAGTTACAGCCGTTGCCTCTTTGCTATTGGTTCAGAACAGCAGCTCAACAGCAAGTTCCTACAGTGCTGCCTTATTTGTATTAACCCAGGGCTAACAGATCTGTAGAGAACTACAACGTCTGTATTTTTTTCCAGTAAGGTTACATAGCATCTGCAGAAGCCACTCATTTCGTATACAAACAAAAGTACTTGTTTGATTTAGCAGCTGATAGTCTGTGTTAGTCCTGAGCTGCAAGCAAGTACTTGACTGGTTAATTGGAAAAGCACAGATCTAAGCAACGTTCTACATAGCACTTAAGGCAGTGAGGCAACAGCTTGGCTTTGAGATTATTTATTTTCAAAGTGACCTTGAAGCTCCTAGGTAATGTTTCAGCCTACAGACACTTAATTCAGTCACTTCATACCCAAAGACCAGTGTTGTCTAGAGTGGCTGATGGCTTTCACCGCTTGTCTTCTGAAAAGTTAAGTACCAAAATATGAGAGCCTGAGTTTTCATAGTTATCTTCCTTTGGTTTCAGAAGACCGGGTCAAGGTAATATTAACGGTGCTTCTTCAGTTTTAGAAGAGCTAGTGGTCAGAAAAGGCTGCTTTCCAAAGTGAAGACACTCAGTTAAGTAGGAGGTGTAAGTCACTCTTATGTGGCCACCGATATAACAGGAGTATGACCAACTCCTCTACGGCCTCCCTTTCTCCCACTGAGCACAACTGCTGTGCGCTGCAGGCGCTTCTACAGCTTCTCCGACAATCACTACCCATTAGGTACTGACCATGCTAGTAATGGATGCTGCAGGGGCTGGAGAAGACGCATTCCCTCTGTGTCCTGGTGCAGGGGATTTAGCCACTCGCTGCTGCCTGTTAACGCAGAGGAAGTCAGTAAGAGGCAGCTCTGCTCTTGGCACAGAACGAAAGGCAGGGCTGCCAAGAACCAACGCAAGCTTGAGTGACTACTACCAGTATCTAGTGGAAGACAATATTCAAAAGTCAGCTGACAGTGTACCCCTTACATTTTGCAGTCAGACACTCACCTGTTTCTGTAGCCATCTCTGCTTTTGTCCATTTGTGGTTTACCAAAGCCGTGCTGATAGAAGTTTGCTGCCTGTATGGCCAAGTCATGTGGCAACGCCAGTCCCTCTAACGCAGCTTGCTGTATTTCCAAGGGACTCATCTGAAGTAGTGTATAAAAAACCCCACGTAAATCAAAGCTTGTATTTGGCTGGGATGTTTAAGATACTGAAGATTTACTGCTATAGCTACTAGCGTCTTCACAAAGTGTCTGCCCACCAATAGCCATCTCTTTTATTGACAGACAATGGAAGTTTCAAAAAATCTTGAGGTACTCTAAGATGGGTCCAATTGCAATGAGGTTTCCAGACTGTATCAAATTAAGTCTTTCCATCCTCAAACTCAGAGTGAACTTAATTAAGCAGAAACACCTGAACGCAACAGCTAACTACGTGTTTCCACAAGCTAGTTCTAGACCACACAATATAAAGAGAGATTAATAAAAATTAAGCAAAAGCATTTAATCTAACCTGTGCAGCAACTGGACTCATGGGCTTCCTTACACCTGGAAATGGATCACCAAGCAATTGCTGAGAACCTTGTCCAAAACCTAAAGAACATTCAACAGTTGTATTTAAAAGGACTAACAGTTTCTCTCAACATACACCCCAAAGTTAAACAATTCTCCATGAAATAAGAATTCCTTGTGAAGACTCTCAGCTCATCCCTTAAGTCCGCACAGAGCTATTTCTCTTCCTTGCCACTAGGCTGGAGAGCTACAGGGAGGCTACTGGCAGTGTTTTGCAATACAAATGGTCAAGTAGTCCCTGAAAATTAGTTTCTTTTACAGTAGCTGAGCACATTACTCCACACCAGAATTTACTGTGAGGTCTCACTGATCCATCACAGACACCTACTTTTTTTGGAGATTAATTTAACATTAGAAACTAATAAGTAGAACAGTATCTTGCACTCAAGAGGCAGGCACTGACCTAGTGTCAGGAAGTTTTCATTGTTCTGTAAAGCATTCTTTAAAACAAACTCAAGTAATGAAAAAGGAAAAAAAACTGTGCTGCAACCAGCCTCACCAATGGGTGAAGATATTCTATGGCGCAGGTAATCTGCAGAAGCAGCTCGGGTTGGAAACACAGGCGGAATAGGGGGAGAAGGTGCTCTTTGTGTCAGTAAAGAGGCTGCAGGTTCCAAACCACCTATCAGGCCACTTAAGACATTTGATGAACCAGGTCTGGTAATGGGTGGACCAAGAAGTTCCTAAGAGTAAGTAACAAAAGAATGTTCAGAATATGGTCAATTTATACAAATAAGCTTATTTTACTACACTACAGGCTACACTATTTATAGCAAGTTAGAAAGACAAGGCGGACTTGTGCAACCAGATACACCAATTCTGAATTGCCCTTAGAACTAGGCACTTCGCCAGGTTTTTCATTTTCAAGTTGTAATCACGGGAAACAACGTGACAAGACAAATTTCTAAAACTGAACTACTGACTAGTTCTTCCTCTCTAGAGTCACATCTGACTACTGATCCCTTAATTGCCTTAAATGACTTATTTTCAAATAATTTTTGTTTTCCCACTGGGGACAGGCTTTTAAGTACTTCCCAACCCTCCTCCCAATAAGAAGTACCTGCAGAATATTCTTTGATAGAGGCTGGCCTGGCATCTCTGGAGGTGACATTAAGTGGCTCTCAAGGCTCTGCTAAGAAAATTAAAACATTGTAAATCAGATGTAGATACAACAAGCATCAAACTCATTAAGAGACAATCCACATTTGTTTTGATGACAGAAATAATTTTGCCTGTTCTGTTAGAACCAAATAGAATTCCAGCAAAGTTAAGGGCTGAGCTGTCTCTCAGAACTTCTCTAGCTAAAAAAACGCCTAGTGCTAGAGCGCGTACAGGTACTTCAGCGTGCCTTATTCAAGTCTGAGTAAGATACATGAACGTATACAAATGTGTAAAGTGGCAATGAAACATTGGGCCAAGTGGTCAACTGAAACTATGCACAAACTGGGAAGTGTTCGTATATTAGAGAAATTATTTAAGATATTCTTCTGAGTGTCAAAATTACATGTCAATGTAAAGGGACAGCCAGAAATGAAAGTCTCGATTTAAGGGTGAAATTAGTCTGCAAATTCTTCACAGGGCAAATTTACAGTCTTCACTATCTTTTAGTGAAGTGGGATGAGGCTAAAAGTCCTTGGGTATAGTCTAGCAGGAAAAACAGCTGCTTTAGACTTACTTGGAAGTATTTTACAACACCAGAAGTAGTTATTGATGGCTTCTGGGTCAAGCATACAGTTTAGGCAGTTAGCACGATGAAATTTCTTACTACAATCTCTTCAGTCTAAAGCTTAGTATCATCTGTTGTTTAAAAATCAATCTTTCAGCTAACAAGTATTCAGTTTAGTTTTATCCTAGTACAAATATTTTTAAAATCCAAGTTTAAAATCTTAGATAGTGCACTGACATCTCTATTAAAACAAAAGTCAGTAGAACCAGACATCTGGGCATCCAGTAAGTATTAGCTGTATCTGTACTACAAGCATTTTAACAAAGATGCCTTTTAATAGCAGCACTAAGGCAACCATTAAACTAACACTAGGGATTCTTCCATAAAGAGTGGACTGACGATGTCTGTTATATAGACAGTACCTTTTCTACAGATGTGTAGAACCTACATTTAATAAGGTTCAGACAGGATGAGTTCAAGTGTAGGCAAATCTTAGACAGTAATCAAAATTTCCCCTATAGTAGAGGATTCAGACTTGTCACCACACAGGATCTTTTTTGGGGCAAGTATTTATAGTCTTCAAGTCCAGATATTAATCAATTGGATTAGATATTCACATAGGTCCACTTTCAAGGTGGCAATTGCTAGACTTCTCACATAGTATTAGAGTTCTGGGGCTTTCAGAAACTTACCATGAATCAACCCTGTGAACTCTGAACTGAAGAGAGCCCCACTTTGAATACTTTGGCCAGGGTAAAATGACCAAAGCACCTTCCTTACTTTCCCCTCCAAGTAACAATATTCTATACACAAGCCTGCACTTAATATCATGCTGCTGTATTCAGTCACGGCTCACATGTTCTCAGAAGGGTCCATAAGGGGTTTCCAGTTCATAACTCATGTCTTAGCGCAGTTCAGAAGAGCCAGGTGTCTGCTACTTACATTGACTTTGGGCTGTGAAGGTAGAGTCCCACTTGCCTTCATACTGCTGACTAGTTTGTTAAATGCAGTCATATCTCCATCTTTCTTGATCTGTCTAGAGCCAGCAACATTCAACGCTTCCTCCATTTGCTCAGCCATAAATGGAGTAGCAATTTTTCCCTCCTGATCCACTTTCAGGCCTTTTAGCCCAGCTTCAACTTCTTCCACTGAAAGTACAACCCCTGAATGTGCTGAGAAATACAGAAGAAATACTGGTAAGCCATGGTTCTCTGTCTACAAGTGAGATAGTAATTCTTGTGCATGTGTAGAACACAAGTTGTTTGAAAACAAGGAACAGACAAAAACTTATGTTCTGATATCCATGCTAGCTGTCAAACACAGACCTGTATTTAGACTGATATTCTAATATCCAAGTTAAGATTATTGCCATGCACAACTACAGGCATGTAGGACTCCACAAGAACCTGTTTAGGTTTCAACTGTTAAGTTGTCACTAGCTTTCATTTATCCTGCAAGACATGTTGTTACTTCATTTTACAACTTCACCTGCTTTAAATAGATTATATTCATCTGACAGCTGAATTTGTTCTTTTTCAATTAGGAAAGTGCCATTTATCTTGTAATCCAGAGACCAGAGGGTCTTACAGCCAGTGTAAGCAATGCCAAATTGTCTGAAGCTATCGTAAGTAGACAGAATACATACCTGGAAAATTTAGATACTTTGGAAACTCAGTTACACACTTAGTTTGGTGTGCATAAAGTCTGAAGTAGATTTTTCTCAAAAATCAAAGCCACTATAGAAAGATTTCACTGGCATAACCAGAATAAGGTACAAGTGTTATTAAGCAGTACTTTTTTCCTGTATATGTGTAAATAAATATCTACCAGTGCCTGACATCAAGGCTAGACATGCTTTATAGACCAGCTAACACACATCACAAGGTATGACACCTTAAGAGAAAAGGCAGAAGAGACAGGAGCATGCCATGGGTTGCTGCAGCAGATGTTGGCCCAAAGAAACAAGAAATACTGGAAATTTGGGCAAGAAGGTGGCGAAAAGAAACAATGATGCAGACATGCAGTATGGAACACGAGGAAAAATATGATGTTGGCGGAGAGGAATTGACCTGAACACTCCACAACACTTGAAGAACTGTACAGCATTTTATGGGAATACAGAACCACATCAGGTACTTTTGAGTGAATGGAAGCTTTCCCACAATTTTTGTTCCTTCATCCTTGGTTTGCGAGGATCAAAGTTTAAAAAGCTTTTAGTAGGAAAGTCAGACCAAGTAGAACACAGAAAAGACTTGCAGTTCTATTTAAGTCAAATTAAGAAAAAGCTCTCCACGTGTTAGCTGACACTCCCTACTCCCGGACTGGATGCTTAAGAACATTTGCAGTGCTTGGATGTTTTCCTTCCTAGCTACTTCACACAAATCACACGGTAGCATTACTTTTTGTTCAGTCCAGTTTACATGGCAATACATGCTGCTTGCCAAAGAGAAGCCAATTTGGAATTAGACCTTGAGATTTCAAAGAACACATGCATCTTGCACCCTCCATGCATACTATGGGCCCAAATACGCAAATCCCCAACTCGGAGGTGCCCTCGAACATTAAGTTTAAAGTCAGCCCTGAACTCTGTTTAGAACAGCTGATGCTACAAAAGTGAATCCTAACAGACTAAGTTCCCTGGAATCTCATGATTCTAGCCAAGTTAGCATAACTAAGACAAATCTGTTCCTATGTTGTAGCTCTACGTCAATTATTTAACGTACTGAACAGTGTGAGCACAGACCACTGTGCTTCAAGTGCTAGCAGCGGTCTTGAGAAGTTCAAGTTTACAGTGTGCACTTGAAAAAACTGACATCCTCAAGCCACTGTTCGTCTTTAGATACTGACATTTAATGGATCAACATGATCCATTACAGATGCTTGCAAGAATGACTTACACTAATTTTTGCTAAAGCCAGAGTTTAAATGCCACATAGTTTCAGAGCTGACATTACCAGCCCCCAGTATGAAAAACTTAAGTAAATGCCATCAACAAAGCTGGAAACTCAGATCAAGACTTGCATCATCTTAACTTATGATTATTACTGGCCAGTAAAAGTGGTCTGATAGAGTCCTGATGTCATCCTGTGATTAGGATGAAAAGAGTCAGCGATGACATTGACACAACTGAGATCCATCGAATAGTGGGTTTTCAGTAGTGTAAGCAAACCTATAACACTTCCTACTCCTGGACTTGGCAGTTGAGGTTTCCAGAATACCAAGCCTCTTGCCTTGAGATACTGCATCACAAGAACTCAACAATATCTGAAGAGGCACTTACTGCTCTCTCTAAGCTTTTCCTTGTTGGCTGAAAGACTTGAGAGAAGAGGTTTTAAGTCCACTTTGGCTTTCTGTAGCATTTCTAGGATGTCCACTTTGTTTTCAGAGTGGTCTTCCAATGGAATGGGAGCAAAGTAGTTTCCAGAGTTCTGGCCAGGGGAGAGAATGGCTTGCTCTAGACCTGAAACAGCAAAACCAGCAGCACTGCGACATCATTTTACCAACCCAATGTCTGAAGATGAACATACACCGGTAACCAACTTCAATATGTCACTGACAAGTTAATGCCTCACACCCCTTGCCCAAGATCAGCTGGAAAGTCATCAGGAAGCATGACAAGAACATTTATTAAAAAAAGAACTTAGAGCCGCTTACTCTAAGAGCCTCCAAAAGAATGTCAAGTGCTTAAACTGTGGGAGAATTCACTATCCTAAAGCTTTATCTGCCATGTTCTTAAAGAATGAATAGGAAGGAATATGGAAGGAGCTATCTGACCCTGCATTGTCCTGTAGTCTTACCTGCTAGCCTCTCCAGTTCCTCATGTGGTGTAGATCTCAAGCTGCTTGACCGACTTCCAGAACGACTAGGATTAGAAAACCACCTGCTGAACCTGCTGGCAGACACTGAACCTTCCCCCAGCACATCCTCTATCATCTAGGTTATGAGAGAAAAAAAAAGTAATCTTAACAGAAGCAAGATCAGCAACACTAAGAAGCTTTACAACCATGATTCTTCTGCTACAGACAACTAGATGCTGCTCCCAGAGTTTAGAAGCTTTGAACCGCTTTTTTTCCTTCCATCATCGCAGCATTTGTGTAGTCAGCCAGCATAACCCATCATACAGCTTCTACTTGTACCAAATACTTGTTCAGAGTAAAACTGTAACTGACACAGCATAACCAGCGCATCCAAAGACCCTTAACTACGCCATTTTAAAGAGGATGTGCCAAAAAAGTTTGCCACAAGAATTAAAAGAAATTCTAACTAGTAATTCTGACAGTCAGGTGGGTCAAAGCTGGTCCCTGTCACTGTACAGAAGGAGTACTCTGATCTGTTGTATCTTCCACAATCATGATTCAATTTACTTCCAGCACTGGCCAAGAACAATGCCTGGAATGAAGTGCAATGACTACTCCTGACCAGTGAGCATCCCACATGGGCTGGGGCAGAGGCCAGTAGCTAAGGGCTACTTGCTTGCACTTCACATGCTGAACCATTCTGGTTGGTAATAAGAGGGTTGCATTCTTCAGGTCAGAGTCTGCACCATCAGCAGAGCACTGGCAGCTAGCACCTCCTCCCTCCGGGCAGAGCTCAGGTCACTAAGCAGTACTTCATAGTTACGTGTCAGAAGTCACTACAGTTTATAGCGACTGTTTGCTTCTTTGCTCATCATTACAGGTATTTAATAACGGTGCACTATAAAATGTAACTCGAACTAAAGCTCTTCCTATCTTGCAAGAAAGCATCCACTTAAAAGCCTGCTCAGCAGGCACTGATGCAGTTTCACCATACAGCACATTTACTTTTAGACAAAAGAATAGCTTCCTTCTGCCAGAGAAGCTGTTTTCTCTGAAACAAGGGGCACTCAACACTATTTAAAACAGCAAAAACAAGACAGTACTGACCCATTTGGTTTTGATTGTTTCAATCTAACATGTGAGAAGAATTAAGACAGTTATGTCAGGAAACATATAAACCTACTAACTCTGACACTTGTCACAGCATTATCACCAATACAAAAGAATATTATGATATGCTCTGGCTAGTCTGAGCCTCACTTTTTTGACAAATTATAACATCTGCCCAATAAAGTTTCATCAGCAGATATATTGTGACTTGGGAATTCCCTGCTTTGGAAAGGAGTCACCATCTTGCAGATAGGCTGAAAAAAATCAGATTGTCAAGTCTAAAGACACACCATGTACATCTTCTGTAGGGAGAACAAACTCTCTACTATATTTGTGAAATTACTGCCACCATATGATGAACCTTTTTTAATGCAAGCAGCTTTTCCACATTGAAGGCTAGGTCAGGATTCTATTTTTTAAACCTTAACATTTCAAAACTGTGTATCAGATCTGTTTCTTTGCTGTCAGAACATGATCAATTTTTTTTTTAAACACACAGTTACCTTTCTATATCACTAAGCCTTTTTACTCAAATTCTATCTACTAATCAGTTATACCATCTGGAATAGTCAAGAATAGCTTTTCTTCCTAGCAATGGAGAGGTAAGAATAGAAACATCACCAGTTTATGAATTAGGCCCATGCTTAGTACTTGCTGGACCTGCTCACCCTTTCCTGTGGTGAAGGGGAAAAAAACATGCTGCGATACCAGACCAGTTACAGCTTTCAGATTAAAACCAGCAAACACCAACCATCCACTACTGCCTCTAGAGAGCAGATGTTCAACAACTGTACACTACCAACAGAAGTATCAGAATCCCCAGCTGGGATGGAGGTGCAAATGGACTGAAGGCAAAAAACTACTATTGAAGAAGCCTGTGGTACAAATATCACATCTTTTTCTTCATAGTAATAGACATTACTAGCTCCTAGGTATCAGTAGCATCCCACACACAAGGTGGGCTACACAGAGTATCTACTAGCCACGTCACTAACATTGTTCAAACCTGCTTTTGACTGAATTAGTAGGCTACATTTGTTTTTCCAACTCAGTAGTAATAGTTCTAAATAACGAATTAACCACTACACAGAGGTTTAAGTAATAAAGATTCAAACCCTCTCAGACATACATCCTCTTTCAGCCATATTACTGGTATTGATAACAACGCAATCATCTCAGAGACAGTATTCATCAGGTGTCTCCAGGCTTACTGCCTTCCAGAAAGCTTGTACAGAACATGCATTTGCTGCAATTCCCAGACTCAGCTGCAAAAGGTTGTTTTCAGCTATACTAAATCTGTAGTGAATCTTCTCTGAACATATCTGTAATACTGCCAAAAGAAATCCATCCAAGATGCAGACTTTGAGTCTTCAAGTAATGATCAAAAGAAAGGAAAAACAGTCAGCTAGTTTGCCTCAAACACATTCTTTGGAGATGGAGCCAGTCCTAGGGATAACACTTCAGAAGCAACATCCCAACGCTCCAAAGGTAAATCTCTGCAAATTCATCTCAGACTCACACATTGCATAAAGCAACTTTCACAAAGCAAGTTTTAGCTTTCATTGAATGCAGGAGCAGCAAAAAAAACCATATTCTCATTAATACAGCCAGTCTTAAAAAAAAAAAAAGAAAAACAAACCCTCACCGAAGCCAGGCCAGGAACACTTTTATCCAAGTTAAAGAACTCATTGAAGTCAAACTCTCCTGGAGCTGGTTCTTGTAAAACTGCTTCCTTAGGAACTTCTTGATCTGCTGGAGTTTCATTGGCAAGGACAGTTTGCACTTCATCCTCTTCTGCCACTCCACCATTGCATTCTATCCCTTAAAGAGAAAATCAAGGGCTTGCTGAGTCACTGAACCAGACTATTTCCTGAGGGAACAGTGCCTCACAGTCAATGCATCTGCCTAGGCACTAGGAGCACAGGGCTGAAGTCATTTAGCCACCTATGTGACATCTCATCAGTTATATTGTGCTGGCTGCAGTCTCTCACAGCAGAAACTAGCACCCACTCGAACTCCTAGCACAGAGCTTCTAGGCTGTAATTAAGAACACCTACCTCAGGAAAGTAAGAATTGCCATTGAATCATGTGTAAACAACTGCCTCCTGATCGACCCAGGAAGCACACAGAACAGATCAGGTGTTATGTCGCAGCAAGCGGATACAGCTGTTGTAGTAAGTTAAGAACTGCTGCTGTTTTCCCATCAAAAAATCCTTTGGCAGCTCCCACCTTCTTCCTAGGTGCCCCAGAGAACAGACTCTCTGAAAGCTGGTACTTGACATGAGTTCTTAATATTGTCAACCCACAACAAATATTGCTCCTACTCCTTCAGCAGGAGTAAAACACGTGTCATTTTTAAGACTCAGCAAGCTTGCATGGAAACTGCAAAAAAGCTGTGACATGACTACAAATGTAGTATGGTTGAGACTGTACTACATTTTAGTTAAGTGAATACATGATTAAACCCAAATGCTTCAGGTTTAGGTTGTCCACTTGCAGAATTTCTAGCATCAAGAAGTCAACTTCTCTCTGGCCTCAGAGAAGTTTATACTACAGCTTTTGCAGTGGTAATAATTGTAGACTTGAAGTCCAATAACTGCAGACAAATTCAGATAGTCTCCCAATTCAGCTTAAAGCTATATTACTGGCAGCTAGCTGTATGTCCAACTCTGTGTTCCCAACGTCAGTATCACTGTAAGGAAAAAAGTATTTCGAGTACCTCAGAGCATTCGCTTAGTTTCAACTAAGCCTTTAGCACCCAGCAGGCTACAGAAATGGACAAGACCCTTTTAATAGCCTATAAATTCCTGATATCATTCAACATCCATACAAGGCTTTTCCCCAGCCTCTCAGTCTTGCCTGTCTTTTGGAAAAAATAGTATTTTACTACTTAAAGGTATTTGCAATCTGAAAGATTAGTCATGAGCCTTACATCTGGTACTTCAGGATGACCAAAAGCTATGCAAGTTTAAGATAAGGTTGATAAACTACATTATTCTTCACACTTGTCTGGATCTGTAACAATGCCCTCTCTACCCAGCCATAGTAGCAGACAAGGAAAGCTTTTGCCAAACTTGCCATTACCTTCTTTCAGCGAGGCTGTGCGTCGTCTTGTACGTTTTCTCCCTTTGTGATCTTCCTCCAAAATTTTATCATCAAAGCCTGTGAGCTCAATGGTTTCAGACTGACTTGTGGGACCAGCAGAGAACCACTCAGGTTCCTCTTCAGTGTAAGAGTCATTCCTTCTTCGCTCCCCAAAGACACGTTTGCTGTCACCAAATTCCCTCTGAAGTGGGATATTAAAAACATTAACCATAAAATGCTGTTTCATAAGATGCCTCCCTGAAGTCCAAAGCAAATGACAACTTTTTCACACCAGTTCTGGGCTCTTTTTCTTTTTAAAGTGTATATGCCCACTCTGCATGCTCAGTAAGCTTTTAAATTTTGAATTTTTGTTGAATTTCTGCTTCATTACACTGAAGGCTATCAGTCTGCAAGTGCCTGTATAAACTCAGTCTTGTATCTTGTGAGGTAGGCTAATGATTCCTCCTTTTTAATAAACTCATGCATGTCTGAAAGCACAGAAAGCTTCCATGTGCTGAGGTTAAAAACAATGCTCACTGACAACTGCTAGGTCAAGAACTACAAATGAACTATTAGACTTTTGAATATCTTGCTATTAAGTCTACCACAGGCAAGGTTTGCAAGACACACAGCATTAGATGTATCCCTGTTGATCTGTCCCAAGGACTGAAAACTAAGTTTCTGAAGCACTGAGTGCTCACCCCTTACACCATTAAGAAGAAACAGCCTACTTGCATGGAACACTTAGCTGCTCTATGCAGTTAACCTCTTGCTTTTAGTGCAAAGTGTCCAAAAACTCATTTAATATGCAATCAGGAAAAGAAAGAACAAACCCTGAAGCGTTTATCTTTGTAGTCCCTCTCACGATCTCGGTCTCTTGCATCTCTAGAATCACGGATGTCTTTTTCACCACCCCGGTGGTCTTTATCAAAGTTACGAGAAGAGATAATTCTTCCACTGCCAATCCTACGGCCACCAATAACACGGACACCATCATTCTCCTTTTCTAACGGGCTCCCCGCTCGACGGGAGCTAATAGCTGCAGTTACGTGACAGCCACCTCCAAAGCTTCGCCTTTGTGGACTCAAGACTACATCCAAGTCATCTTCTTTCACTCGCTCTCTTGGATCTAGAAGTCAAAGACCATATAAAAAGCATTGGATTTAATGTATATGACAAAACACAGGCGAGGTATGAATACAAGGCCTTCTGTTCCATAGCCCTGATGCTACCTCAGAGCTTTCTGAAGAACACTCATGATTTATTTTTGCAAAGCTAATCTAGCTGAGACCACAGAAAAAAAAAAAACTTACAGTTGGATATTGAGGAATCATTGCAGTCCCCTAGGAAGTACTTGCTTTCCCAGTATAGACCTTCTAAGCATTCAGTCTTGAACTGCAGGGAAACCAGCCTCTGCACTTGCATTATTGCAGACGTATTTGCTACGATATAGCAAGAACAGCAGGATAGAGTAACCACCTGCTATCTAGGGCTGCTCTTGGATAACAGAAGACCAGAACCTAGACTATAGTTGGAGCAACCACGGCTTCCCTGACACTTATTCTATGCAGTCAAACAATTTTCAGAAAGACTTTGTTCAGCCTCATTTGTCATCCCAAAGGAAAGGTTTTGCCAACAGCCTACGTTCAGTTTTGAGTCTGGTGAAGAACGCACTTACCTACTATCCTCCGCATAAGAGAAGTCCGATCTGAATCCAAATCTTTTTTAAAGCTTTCCACTGGTGAAGTTCTTCCTGAACTTGGATATAAAGATGCATGCCACTTCTCTGGATCCCAGACACCATCACTATGAAAATAAAATTGCATGACTGTTTACTACTTGTAGGCTAATAAATAATTCATAGTACTGCTGCTGAAAACCTAGAATTCACTGACTAGCAATTGGTACAAGCAAAACATCTTTCATACCCAACTTCTAAGTCTTTGCCTTACTATACTTTATTACCCCATACCTGGTATTCTGGATCTCTTCTGTAACAGTAAGGAAGTCTAATACTCAGCATCAGATTATAACAGGGACGACGTACGGACACGTTGTCCCAACAGTTATTGGTGAAGTTTGCCTGGTACGCTGCAAGGTAGCTCACGTAGATCGTGTGCTGCTGTTCTTAAGCATTCAGAAAATTTTACCTCAATCTCATACTTACTTGTACAATAAATTAATCTGAATAGTAAAGATACTGCTGTTTAGCAAACTTACAAACACAAACCAAGAACACTCTCACCTTCATATTCAGATGAGGTACACTGACAACATGGGAGGGCAATCCATCAAGCAAGTCAGCCTGCTGCGACATGACCTAGTCAGTCTGTGCTACACAGCCATCTATGTTCTTGGTTTTCCCTACAAGCCTGTAAGACTTGCACAGTGTTGAAGTTATTTTCCACAGGCTTTCATGTTATAATCTTTGTTCAAAGCACAAAATTCCTAGCTAAAGCATTAAGCCTTTCTTAGTAGATTAGTACTTCTGAAAACAGTCACACACTAAACTCTGGAGCACATAGATCTTGCATCAACGTAAGCACACTTCTTAGCCAAACATTTTTTGCAATTTAAACTTCCATTTTGAAAGAAATGTGTATTGGTTTTGTATAATCAAGAAAATACCTGTCATATTTCTCAGAAAGACATGAAGGTCTTTGCTTAGAGTAGGGACGCTCTTTGATATCCAGCAGTTCCTCCTAGAAAGAGCAGGAAGTTAGTTCCAATTCTCACCCAAACAAGATTAAAGTGACCCAAAATATCTATACCAGACTGCCTGTTCATTTCAGTTTTTTTAATTTGACAACCCAAGTTTCCTCATATGTTGTTTCATTTCTTGTGAAACACTGCAGTGAATAGCTGACATCAGACAGCAAGTTTATTTTTCAGTTCTTCTACCAGTGGCCACTGGGCAAACGCTTACTTGAAGCACTAAACCTTACTAGGTCAGGTTCAGCCCTCATTAACACTTCAACAGCTGCTCACATCATACAGGTTTACTAGTCACTTCCCTGGACAGTTCAGCTTAAAAGGAAGACAGGCATCATTGACACTGGAGCTAGTAAGTTCTCAAGATGGAATCGAAGTTGCTATGTTCAATGCTATATAAGATTCAGCAGGTAAAAAAAGCATTACCACAATACCAGTTACTACTGTAGATCTGGAAATTCCAGACAAGCCTGCCATTTCTGACCACCACCAATTCCAAGACACCTACATGTACGTTATACAATTATCCACTCTACCCAACACCAAATCAATGCTGAACAATTACTTCAGTTTTTCCACTTTCTTTCAGCTTTCAAGCACAGTCCTTTGTTTACTACTGCACACCTCGAGCAGTCAGGCATTTGAGGCAGACTAGGAATCCATCTGCAGCCTCACTGCAGTGTGTCACATTTAAAAAGCATTATTAATGGTGTGATTATCAGTGCTTTGTATCGTCATCAACTTGGCTGCAGTCAAGAGGCACATTTCTAATTGAACTTACTCAGTCTCCCTAGATTACCTTTCTACAGTCTGCCTTGCTCCCAACTGCACCGATTTGATTCAGAACCGCACAGAAACCAGTGGGCAGCTGGAAGGATAAAGAAATCCTAACAGCAGACACCACACATCAGCCAAACTGAAGCAGCAAATCTCTTTACCTTTTCCCCAAGAATACAATATCCTCTAGAGCTTTTACATCATTATCCCCATGTGATTAAAATCAGTTCATTAGCTATGTGAGCTTGATACTTGAAAGTTTCCAGATGGCAGCTTGGTAGCTGGACAAAACCTTAATATGCACAGACACACTCCCAAGCATCACCCTGTACTAGCCTTCAGCAAAAAGAGTTCCATTAAAGGGAGGGAGACTGGCCTCTCTGCCCACAGCTTCCCAAAATAAACCCTGATCCACAAGGAACATCAGTGCTGTAACACTATCACAGCCTGATGCAGATATCACAAGTATTAACAGCACTGCCCAACAGACCTGATATCAGCTATTCTGTTGGCCACGAGAGGGAGTCCATACACTCGCAATCAGATCCTACTGCAATTCTTCCACTCAAGTGAGGAAAATTTGAATTGTTTCTTGGCTTTTGCTCATTAGCTCTGCACCCTTCAAGCAACAGCTTCCAAAAAACTAGAAGAGACACAGCTTGGACACTCTCATAATGGAGATTAACACTGGCACTTCTGGAGAGTCGTTTTGGGTTGTGTGGGGTTTTTTTTTTTTAATTCATACATCAGTACTTTTAAGTGAGTGGGAGAAAAGTCTGTTTAGCTGTTATTAAACAGTTTATTCAAACAGTTTAGAAGGATTCACCATATGAGCCAATTGTTTTCCTACTGGTAGTAAACAAATACAAACTGTTAAAGTAAATGAGTCCCCTTTCCAAATCAGCAGCACATGTCCTGACAGTGCTCCTCCCATCCCTAATTAATAGAAAACTGGATCACATGAAGATGTCTTGAGGATGTTGACTACATGAGCACCTTAAACCAGCTATATTTAGGACATTACTTGTTAAAAAAACCACCAAGATGCAAGATATTTTAAAACAGATTGATTTCTGGTGTTTCCTGACTTCAGACTCCTTGGAAACCAACAGATCAACAAGACAAGATGCCTTCTGGCACTAGTTCTGCAACTTTATCCTGCTCAGAAACGGTAGGAACTGAATTAATAAAATAGAAGCTGCGAATGCACCAGTTCCATGGTACAGCTACCACCAGCACCAGCTGAATACTGCCCAAAAAAGCAAGAGAATTTCAAACTGCATTCGGCTACTACTCCTGAGAGAAGCTGGGAAAGACTGAACGAGTACAGATACTGCTTTTCCAGCAGTGAAAGTTTAAAGACAGCTCCTCTCCTTCACTTTATAGTTAATTAAATAACAAGGTCTGAACAATCGCATACTTTGCATCTTGGAAGGTTAAGCGTACATCTTTCCTAGGAAGTCAGACAGAATTAGAAAGCCATACTATTCCCATGTAAGTTTTGCCAATTCTGAAGTACTTCGTTGATTGTTGATGTCTACTTAAAACAAGCCAGCCCCACTATCTCAACAGAACAGAGCCACAATGATAATCTTTTTCTCTTTTAAAAAACAACCTACTAGGAAGCTAACAGTTCAGAATTCCTCAAGCAAGATAACACAGTCAGCAACAGTACACTGTCTGCCCTGTTCCACACTTCAGGCCATTTGTTGTAAAGTATCTTAATAGATTTCCACAAAGCATTGACCACCTGTTCCCACAGCTTTCAGCAACGGGAAAATCAGCCACCATTAAAGACTCTTTCTAAAAGCATGTTTCAGCAGTGGTACCAAAACCCCAAACAAAACTTGAACCTTGAACCCCACAGCATATTAAACCCACTTAGTATTAAAAGAATCTTTATTTGCAAGTTATTGTTCTTCCATTCATGCATATATTTAGGTGTCACAGCTAAACAACAGCACCTGTGTTGAACTGTTAACATTAAGCACTAGAGTCATAAGTGCTTGGGCTTCCAGCAGCCAAACAGAACAATCTGAAGTTACAAAAGGCACCTCAGTAAACGCATTAAAGCTCCTGATAAGTCCTAGTGTGCTCTATGTTCTAAGGAAGTGGCATCTACTATAAGGAAACATTTTGGTCAACTTCTTAAAGGAATGCTGCTGAAAGTAGAACTATGATGGGCAAGTGTTTGAGTAAGCTGGTAGAACAACATACTTCAGTCTTACCCTAATCTCTCCAGCACAGGTGGTGAGGTGCTCAGATATTAAAATAAAGTGGTGGGAACCAAAAGCATATCAAGGACAGGATCACACAGCTACATCACATTTAACAAGTTGCTCATCTTGCACCACCCTGCAATCCTAATCCAGGCAAAGGCTCTTCAGCCTTCACCTCACTGCTTCCCTCTCCCTCCACCTCCCACTCCACTTCTGCAGCCAATAGTTTCACGCGCAACTTTAAGAGGAAAGGGGAGAGCCAACCTTTGTGTAACGATGTGGGTATTTTGTTGTAATTCTGTTCAACTCCAGGAAAGCATCACCATTTTCAGTTTCTGTTACACCTCCTCTTTTATCCATGGTTACTCCAAAGCCTTTGACCACGGACCTAACCAAAACAAAGCCGAGCCGTCAGGTTTTGAGACACACACTTGTAGCGGGCACATCTTCCTTCCAGCCCAAGACTATTCAGGGTTTAGATACAACAGAAACGCGCTCCCCAGCTGCGCCTTCTTCTACCTGTAGCTTCCCCTGCTCCAGCCAAGCGCCTCTCGCCGAAACACCGACCCCGCTCCCGCCGCCCAGCCAGCCCTGCCCCGCGCCCAGCTCCCACGCAGCTTTAGCACAAAGATCCCTCCGTGGGCACGGCCGGCAGAAGAGGTGCCGAGCGCCAAGGCCGAGGAGCGCGGGACGCGCGGGACCGCCGGGACCCCCCCCCCGGGCCCCGCCGCGGCGCCCGGAGGGGACGGGCGCCACTCACACGGCGGCGGGGGCAGCGCGGCCCGCGGCGCGGCCGAGGCCCCGTCCCACAGCACCGGAGCCGACGGGGGGGGGGGGGGGGGGGGGGAGGACGGCGGCGGGGCAAGTGACTCAGCGGATCCTCACCTGCGCCGGCGGCCCCGCCGCCGCCGCCCCCAGCCCTGCGCCCAGGCGGTCGTACTCACCGCGCCGGCGGCGGGTCTCCCGACGGCGCTCGGCTCCACTGAAGGCCTTACCGCCGCCCGCGGCGTTTCCTGCTCCCGGCCACCGGCTCCGCTTGGCCCCTGCCCGCCCCCCCGGCGGCGCCCTGCGCCGCGCTCGCCCCCCCTACGCGCCACACGCGCACCGGGCCGGCGCCGTCCCCCGCCCGCCTCCGCTCGCGCGGCTCCGGCCCCCTCCGCGCTGGCTCGCGCGCCCTCTCCCTATTCGCCCGACTCTGTCTCTCCTCAGCCGCCGTAACCGGGGCCTTCCGCTACCCGCCCCGCACCCATTTAATGGCCCGCGCGCAGGCGCGGCGACGGGAGCGCGCACCGGGGCTCCCCCGCGCGGCGCCTGACTGGGAAAGGCGGGCGGCGGCGGCGGGGCCGCGCTCTGCCGCTGTCCGGCGGCGTGTCCCCGGCTCGGGCGAGCCCGCCTCACCGTCGTCTCACCTTGCGATCGCTGCGATGGGTGAGGAAAGGCTCGGGGCGCCCCGAAGGCCCGCAGGCACTCTCGGCGGGCAGCCCTGCGGGGGAGGCGGCCGCCGGGAGCAGCGGCGGCGGGACGTGGTGCGCGCCATGTGCCGGGCGCGGGGCACCGGGCGGCGGCGGGGACGGCGGCGGGCAGGGGACGCGCCGCCTCAGGCCCGCGGCTGCGGGGAAGGCGCGCAGTGAAGAAAGGGCGGGAAACGGCGGCGCGAGCGCGGCCCCCTCAGCGCTTCGGGCCGAGCCTGACAGCAGCGGCGGTGGCGGGCGGCGGGGCTGACAGCTTCGTTAGCGCCTTCGTCGTGCTCTCCCCCTCCTCGTACCACGCGTTTGCACGGAGTAATGCACGGGCTGGGGGACGTCTCCCCGTCAGCGGCCGCCTGCAGCGGAGCGCCGTCGTGTTCCCGCCGTGTGTGGCCCGTCCCCCCGGGAGCGTGAGGGGAGGTCTGAGCGGGCCTGGAGGCAGCGCTGCTGAGGCGCCGGCGGGAGCGTCAATTGCCGGTGCCCCGCGCACTGCCCTGTCAGGTTGTATGTGTGTTAAAACAGCCTTTATCCGACTTTCTGGCAAAAGTGAAATTCGGCACCCCCATGGACCGCAGGAGGTGAATCGGTGTAGTGAGCAGAGCAGCTTATTTGGAGGCGCCTGACAGGTCTTTTCGTTGCTGCTCGTAAGGAGCAGAAGTTGTTCTCGACGTCAGTTTAAGGAAATAGTGAGACGGATCGTTGCCCCGTTTGCCTGCGGCGCTGTTGGGGAGCGGTGTCTCCCCACCTCCGTCCTCGCTACCGCACCGACACGTAGCGGGGCCCTGGTTTTCCAAACTCCCTGGGCGAAGAGGTCTGTGTAGGAGCAAGGAAGTACTTCCAGGATCTGGCAAATAAAGTATTTCCTTTCCTGATCTCTAATGAAGTTGAAATACCAGTATTAAAAACTGGTTACTTGTGGAACGAAATGGAAATAAACATTTCTCTTTTTTTTTTTTTTTTTTTCCTCAAATGACAAGTGTTACAAATAAGAGAGCATTGCAGCCGTTACGAAGTTCCTCCTGGCGAGTTTGCTTTTCAGGCAAACACACAGCGAGAGGCAGCAGCAGCCCGTGGGCCCGGAGCCCCGGCCGAGCGGTGGGCCCGGAGCCCCGGCCGAGCGGTGTGCCGAGGCGCTGCCGGCGCGGGCCTGGGAAGGCCCGGAGGGTGTCGCGTTTGGCCGCAGCTTTCGTACGCGTCGCGGCTGCGAACTGAAAGGCTGGTGCGTCGGTTCCTGCAGGCACGGCTGGGGCAGGCGCCGGCTGCCGGACACTCGGCAGGAAAGCCCGGGGACACGCAGACGGCCCGGTACGCGCTCTCCGCTGCTCGGCACTACGCTTTGTGCCTGGCGTCGGTAAATACTTGTCCCGGCGGCGGCTGCCCAGGGCCAGCGCAGCCTCGGCGGGCCCTCCTCGCCGCGGGGCTCCGGGCCGGCCGGTGGTGTCACACCTCCCCGCCGCCGGGGGCGCTGCGGCAGCGTTGCGGCCCTGCGTGGTGGTGGTGGGCGGGGCTTATCCCGCCTCCGCCGGGAGGGCGGGCGGGAAGCGAGTGAGTTCCGCGGCCGGGGCCGCTGTCGCCGGCCTGTGCCCTCCCCGCCCCCGGCCTCTCGGCGGGGCCGGTGCTGCCGCTCGCTCTCCTTGGAGGCGGCTTACGAAGGCAGCAGGGGCTGTGTAGGCGTCTGCGAGAGCGCGGGGTGCTGGGTTAGGGAGGGCAGAGCCCCCGGGCTCCTGCTGCTGCTGTCCGCCGGTTTCCGTGTGGCACTGCCGGGCCGCTCCGCGCCTCCCGAGGGGCGGGGTGCCGGTGCCCGCTGCGGCGCTGCCTTTGCCCGGCCCTGACCGCAGCCGGCCGGGCCCAGGCGGGGGCTGCGGGGTCCATAGCGCCTTCGGCGGGGCGGGAGGGGGCAGCGGGGTCCGCCTGTTGGTGGCTCGGGAGGCAGGTACCCCGCGGCCGGGGCCTCCAGCGCCTCGGGCAGGGTTTTGAAGCAGCACCGTGGAGTCCTCGGGCATGTGTCCATAAGCACAAAGAGCGTTCGGGTCGTCACTCTCCGCCGAGAGAGATTTAGTGCAGGCAAACTCAGACTGAATGCAGTAAATCTTATTAATTTTTTTTCCTGTCACACCTTAAACCTTGCTTATAGAAATGTCCACTTTGGGTCTCACGCTTACAAGGAGATCTCTGGTCGTAAATCCTGGTGCTTTCCAAGTCCCACTCTCCCTGAGACCTTTGGCAGGTGGAAGGTTCTGTGCATACAGAAGTTCTTGCTGGAGCTGGGTGGAATTCATTGTCTTCTTCATTTCTACGTGCTTATGAAGGGAGAGAAGCTGGGTAGTTTCAAAAAAAAAAAAGTGAAAAGGAGTCAATTTGGTTAGATACTGAGTTTGTCACCCTTGATTATTTATTTCTAAACAGGAGATTATAACTTAGGGTCATCTCCTTTTTATAGCATCTTTCCAGCAGAGCTTTATTTAGGTAGGCACCGTTGCTGTTTTAGGATTCCAATGGTTATGACTTTATTACCGATAGATTATGTCAGCACAGTGTTTTTAGGTCAGCAAGGCTGTGAGTGAGCAGACATGCTTTTCATGTTAAACATCTAGAATTGCATTATGCTATTTGTATGCAGGTCGAGTGAGTGGAATTCCTGTCATTGTTAAGGTACGGACTGCATTTAGCATAGATCCATTTGATGGATTCAACACAAGTAACAGGAACAAATTTATGCTTTGTCCAAAGGTGATAGACAACATTGCAGTGCAGAGAATGTGTTTGTTTACTGGAGACTTGGAACTATAGTAAAATGGAGAAATCCAGAAGCAGGTAAGAAATAGTGAGATGGTACCTTGTTTAGAGACCTCAGCTGTAATTTATTTTTTTAAATGATGACATGTTAGGCGTTCCATGTGACAGAAGAAGGTTGAGTTATTTTCATATGAGAGCTTACCGGTCTCATTGGAACATTGTTAACCAGAAAGCGTTCCTCTTAAAAACAAAACAAAACCCAAAAAGCAAACACCACCTCCGCCCCCAAACCCATCACAAAACACATCTTTATGTGGGTTTACATTATCAGAACATTCAAATATAAAAATCATCTTGAGCTTGAGGTGTTCGACTGGAATGTAAAGTATTGGGTTATAGTTGTTGGCCCAACCGCAGATTTATTCTGTGGTGGTGAGTGCTCTTATTCTTCCCATGCTTTTATTTTCTACCTTTACAAGGGAGAAATGATCCTTCTTTGTCTCTTATTTTTTGTGGTTGCTTGCAATAAATTCTCACGGACATGGGCTGTCACCACTACGTATGTATAGCACATACAGCATTTCCAATTTAGGAATAATCTGTTAAAAATTACCTATGTTGGAAGATCATTACGTATTCGCATGCCTTAGACTCTAATAGAAAACTTTCACGTGTTCTACCTGAGCTTGATTTTTTGACCACTTTGTGTTACGTTGTCATTGCATATGTTGAGGCCACCTTTGCCTTTGAGCAGATTAGGTGGTTTTAAACAGAATTGAGCCTAATAGACATGTATAGGAACTTGTGCTGAAAGCTATTTTGCATAAATTTAAAAGTGCCTGAAACTGTTTTCTTCAAAAGTGCATACAGTTGCCTTAACTTTACATCTTGATGAGAACAGAATTCGTTTGTCTGCCAGATGGGGCCTACCTCTTTCAGAAAACATTAAACCAATGTTTTATAGGAAAACAAGAATTTCTCTCTCCAAAAAATTCTGTCTTGTTTTCTTTCATTAGCTTTGTTTTACCTCCTTGCAGTTTGCTGGAACAAGCCAAAAATACTGTATTTCCTCCTATGAGATTTTAGTGTGTGGGTGGGTTTGGGGTTTGGTTTTGTTGTTGCTTCGCCCCCCCTACCCCAGTGATTTGTTTTTAATACTGTAAGTGGTTTTTCAGCTGAACTCCTGAAATTTAGTGGTATGGATTGTTCCAAAAACTTCATAAAACCAACATTTTTTTTCTGGCTGCAGCCATGTTTTTCCAAACTCAGTTCAGATGATTGTTAGGGTGAGACTTCAGACTATCCTCTTCTCTTGCCTGTTACTGAGTTCAAGAATGTGTTTGTGGTTCTAATGTGCAAATTTTCAGGGTGGTGGCAGTATTTGTTTTGGGAAAGAAGCTTCAATACAACTGGTTCAGCAAGTTTTATCTGGTTAGATATTTTTTTCATTTTTGTTTTCAGAAAATTACTGAGACAAAATACTTTGAATTCATAAAAACATACTTGTTTTCTTTCAGATTAGAACTACGTGTGAAATTAAACTATAGATGGAAAAATATGCCTAATTTTGCTTTTTAATGATGAATATGTAAAAACAGGAAGGGATTTTTAGGTTTTTTTTAAAGAAACAACACAGTTAAAATATTAGCAAAACTGGGAAAGATTTCCTTGTAAAAGAACTGTATATGTAAGTGTATTTCATGTTATAATGGTAAATTCTCACTTCTGTTCCCTAGTCCGCAAGAGAATTTTTCCACAATAAACAGAATACCTTGACATGGTTGAGAATAAAAGGCAGAAAACCACATTCAAATCTTCTTTGTAATGTACTGCATGCATGCATGGGAGGGGAAGCACAAATGCATTTTAGTGCTTTTTCATTTCAACTTTAGCAGATAAAGGAATTGCCTGTGACATGATTGCACTGAAATGTTTCTTCCTGCTTGTCTTGGGGAAGCAACTTTAAAACTCCAGATAGTGAGAAATGCCTGATAAAGAGAGAATAAATGTGTTTTAACATTTTGTAGGTGTCACCTTCTATATACCTTTGTTACAGATTATTGAAATAATGCCACTGCTTTGCAGTTAATACAGTTTTACACAAAATATTTTTTCTTTCCTTTTCCTTTTAAGTTCAAAATCTCTGAAGATGCATGAAATCCGACAACTGCCTAGGCATCAAATGCATGCAACTGGGCAATCTGTTGCTCCCCAATCTGCTGGACAGCAATTTCAGGATGGAGGTCATGACAATCTGGATCAAGTTGGGTATACCTGGCATCAGAGAAGGTTAAAAGAATTCCAAATCAGGTGATAAATACAAAACGTAATTTTCACTGAATGGAGAAGGGGGATCAGACCTAAAGGAGTCTGGTTTTAGTAGTACAAGTGCAGGCTAAGGCAAAGGTTTTGTTCACAGGCATGCCAGACAGTTCTGAAGATGTCTTGTGGTGACTTGAGGACATGCATTGGCAAAGTCAGATTTCTTACATTTTTGATTTTCTAATGTAAAATGAAAAAATGGCTATTTAACAATATGCTTTGATAGGAGACTGCCAGATGTAATGATTTAGTCTTGCCCTCCTCTTGGGTTTCTTTTCTTCTTTTCTATGTTGAGGGAATCTTGACAAAGGTGGGATGATAGTTGTTTAGAGATTTAAGAGCCTAGTTGAACAAGTGGAGCTGATCTAGCAACTCAGACCTGCTGAAGGAAGGAGGCCCTGCTCATGGCTGTGTGCTTTAGTTAATTACCTTGTGAAGTCTTTGGTGCTTATTGAGGCCCTCTGTGTGCCAATTAACTCTTAAATCCGTTTGGAAAATAAGAGGGGGAAGGGTGATGTATCACGATCACAGATTAGTGAGTTGAACTGGCACTAGGAGAGGCTCGCTGAGAAGTGGAACTGCTGTGGCAGAGGTAGGAAGAAGGAAGATCTGCTGGTTTCAGGCAGGGGTAAACAGATTGGCCCGAGTATTCTGGAAACAAGTCTGACTCAGCTGGTTGACTTCAGGGAAACAGTGATGTTACTGCTTCTGAAGCACAAAAAGGCTCCCCAGTTAATCAGTAGCCTGCTCATTAGTATCACTAAGTGTAAGTGGGCTGCTTGGGCGACATTTCAGCTGCCTAGGTTTCCTAAAGAAATATGTCCCAATTCAAGTCTTGCAATGATGCCTGGGCCTCTATTTATGCTTGGTGAATAGTCCCGTTAAAGGTACTAATTTCAGGGTGTAAATATTTTGTATATGCACTGATCTCTGAAAACCTGACCCTTAGTTGTACTACTGAAACTAACCTAAAAGTTCCTATTTTTACTGCTGCCTGGGAATTAACAGAGGAGGAGTACAAAGGCAACTCACCTTTCCTTATATTCCAGATACCTAGCAAGGAAATTCTTCTATCTATGGGCAAAAAAGACATTTGGACAATTTCTCCCTTCCAAAGCCAGGTAGATAAAATTGCAGACATCAAGGATGGGGTTGTTTTGTGGGGTTGTTTTTTTCTTTTATTTTCTTTTTTTTTTTTTAATGGTTTAGTGCTGTACCATTGGGCTAAGAGAGTACTGGCTGTGATATTTGGATGTCTTTTGAGATCACTTGAAGGTTTCCTTTGAATACTCTTCTTGCTCCTGCTTTTTGTTTGTTTTTAATAATCATGGTTAAATTTTACTAACTAAATTCATGGGAGTTGTGATTGTCTTGATAGAGTTGAACTATCTGTGCATATAAATAATGGGTGCGATTGATACCTGCTTTAAATTTAACGATTTTTCAAAGTTATAACTAGAGATAGGTCTTGAAATTCAGTTCATTTTACTGTTTGCACTGTTGTTCTTAATGTATATCTATATATGCTTTGTATCTGTCTGACTTTGAAATACCTGTGGCAGATAATTCATTTGTGTTTTTAGTGTTCTGTCAGCTACTGAAAACCAACACTTTGATACTCTTTTCTTGTTCTCTTTAATTTGCATGTTCGTTCTTGTTTGACCACACCCTTGGGAACTGAAGCAGTTCCCAGTGGAAAGACCTGCATTTGTTACAGTCACAGTAAGATCAGGCCCTTCGTTGCCCAGTTTCATTGTACTGTATCAAATAGAGTCTGACTATGTCTGCCTTAGTTGGTAAACGGAAGTTGTCCTGTCAACCTTACTGTTCTTGCTATCCCATAGACTGAATTCACACTACTTTGGCTGTGTGTAAATTCAGGACAGTGATTATTTTTTTTTAGGGGGATGGGTGGAAATACATTTTATAAAGTTCAGCAAGGAACATGAGCAATAATAGTTGCCTTTTTAGGTTTGAGTCCCCAGTTCTCTACAGCTTTTATTTGCAATGTTCTGTTAATGTACAAAGTCCACAAGAATAATGTGTAGCTCATTTCTTTTTTTCTTTTTTTTCTTTTTTTTTTTTCTTTTCTGCTTGAGTGCTTGGAATGACTTAGCAACTTGGCTTGGGGTAGGTAGCTATGAGCTATGTCTTTCACTGAGGGACCTCTAGGTATTCTGGGCCTAATCCTGTTGTTATTACAGACATGACCAATTTCATTAAGCTAGTGGGGTAGTTGTGGTGTGCTTTTTGTTAGCTTGTGTGTTTTCATGGGTCCTTCTGTTTTTCTTCTCTCCATCACAAATATAAGGAGATAAGAAATTTTTGGAAAGTATTCGTATTCCAGCTGATGAGACTTTCTGGTTCTTAGGCTGCTGCCCAGGTCATCTTGACCACATGGAAAAATGTTTGAGAGAATATTTTAAAATTAAAAAAAACCCCAACTTGAAATAGTACATTATGACCATTATTTTTAGTTAGATGATGAAAATACTAAGTCCTTCATGCAGACCCTCCTATATTTGATTTTGCAGTTGTTCACAATTCAGTGGAAATGTAGCATCACTTCTTACCTGGTCAGGTATCTGTTAAGTAAATGTGACTATAAAAGCAGAGACTGTTTTGCTGAGGTTAAAGAATTTGAAGGTAGTAAGTGGCTTGTGAAGTCATTTTTTGCATGGCTTGCCATCCACTGGAAGGAGAAGCTACATGAGCAGATGAACAGTTTTTAGCATAGACGGTGTGCAGTAACTAGCTGAAGGAGTTCTTAAGCCTATTTAGGTGTTCTTTGGGAAGATTTTAAATTTGGGATGACTTAAGGTCGGCACGCTGTTTCTAAGAACACAATGCAAATATCAAAGCATTATAAAAGCTGAAGTAGCGTTTGTATTTATTTCTACATGTAAAATATTTTTTGTTAAAATCACAAAGAACAAAATTAGCAAGGAAATACATGTATCATTATCAGCTGTGCTGGTTGTTTGAATAAAACACAGAACTGAGGATAAAAGATATGAGTTATATGTAGGTCTAAAATCAACTGGCACTCTGGTATTTGGCAAGTCAGTTAACATCATCTGTCTTTCCCTCCTTGACTTTACATAAAGTATTTACAGTCAGTAAGCTAATTGCTTCTTGTCATACATCACAGAGTCTTGGATTGAAGTGTCACAGTAGGGCAGTGCATTTTTATAAAAATGCAATTAGGTGCTGTTAGGCTAATCAGACAAGACCGGAAAAGAGATAGCATAATAGTCTTCATTAAAACTGATTTGTGGTCAGCCTGGAAACGTATATGAAGTTTCTCATGTCCAAATCTTTTAACTGTTTAGATGCTTTTATGACCAGAAGGTTCTTCAAAAAACTTTTGGAGCGTGGAAGGAGTGGTGGACTGTTTGCAGAGAAAGGAATCTCAACCTCGGAGCAGACAGCCATTACAGGTTTGTGAAGTGACTTCTTGTCACTGTGTGTATGTGGCAGTATGAGAAATTTTCCTTAGGTTCTGAAGGAGTTATTAATACCAGTAAGCAAGTTACATCACCAGTACCTTAGGACAAGAGCAATGTCTCCGTTGCTTATTTTCATGTTTCTCCCCCTCTTTTTTTTTTTAAATTTTTTAAATTCTTTTATTGCTGTTGTCTTAGAATGAAGTCAAAATTTCCTGTGCAACATATCTTAGAGTGCAACTGAATTTGAAAGAGTCCGACTTCTAGGCCTTGGTAGCTCTTTCACTGGGTGGTGCTTTGTTCGTTTTTCAGGCATTTACTCCAAAATTCAATATTCAAGGCTTGGAGAGCTTATGTATGCCAGCAGCAAGGAAAGAGGAACAAATATTATGTTGCAGAGTCTCATGGTAAGTGAAGTGATGGTAACCCCCTTTATTTGGGGACATACTGAGATGGGAGTTTCCAAGGGAAATATTTACACAGAATCTCTGTCCCTTGTGCATGTTTGCTCATTGACCTCCCCCACCTTATGGAAGTGTAATGCTTTTAGGTACAGATGGTTGTCTGTCTAAAGCTGGCAGGGGGGTTCTGTTGGATGTGCTAGTGTGTAGCCACATAGTTATTTAGGGATGCCAGTGAATAAGCTTAAAGGCCTCTCCATCTGCTCCGGATTGCATTGTTTGGTTTTTGGGGGGTGCTTTGGTTGGATTTTTTGTTTGGTTGTTGTTTTTTACTTCATTGCAGTATGTGTTCGAACAGATACTTTTTGATAGAACGTGTCATTGGGATTCTTTATCAACTGTGGTTATAGAAATTAGATAAAAATTCCCTGTGGTATTAACTGCACATATTTTGTCTGTATTCACTATTCCTTCCAGCTTGTGTCTTAAAATTGAAAAGAAGCCCAAGCTTTTGAAGTGTCTCTTGTCTTACTGGGTAGAATCTTTGTTCTGCAGTGGATTTGTCCTACTGATGAAGGTCCTATATTGGTTGCAACTTCCTTTGGTTTTAGGGAATATCTGTTTCCCTGAAGGAGAGGATGACCCTCTTTTGAATGATACTGTGGTTTTGTTCTGTGCTGATTTGCAAAATAAGTTAACTGGTCTCTTTGTGTATGAATGTAGCCTAGGAATATTGTATAGACTGGCATCTCTGAAAACAAACTGATAGGCTACCTAGATTTCCTTTCTTACCAAGGCCAGAATACAGAAGCAGCTGTGTGTTACTTAGTTAAAAATATGGAAAAGTGACCTGTTTTAGGGTAGGTTAATACTTGATTCACCAAATGACAAGGAAATCTTAAAAAACCCAAAAAGGTGGTGTTTGTTTTAGTGTAAGTGTGAAGTGGCATAAAATCAATGATGTTTTTTTCTAATACCTTAGCTTCAATAGTGTCGGTTCTGACAAGCCAGACTGTTGTGAGGGGAAAGTGCAGTGCACTGCATAAAGTGGTAAACTGGAATTTGTGACACCACTTCTGTTTTTAGTTGCGTGACCAGCCTGCTAAATAAACCTGACTTGTTTCTGGTTGAGTTCTCTGCTTGTAGTAAAGAATAACTCTTGAAAAGCTACTGATTAACCTGATGAACTTTATTTTTTAAATGAACCAAAGAAAATCCTGTAATTCTTACCCAATAAGGCTGAATATTGTTATACAATTATATACCCTGTAAGCACTGAAGACAAAGCAATGCCATTGTCTGATAATTCACGCTGCTCTGCACAAGAGGCATGATGCTGTCAGCGTTTCAGAGGTTCTTGTTGGTGTGACACCCTCAGCCAGGGTGGATGGTTGCTGCTGTGGCTCTAGTGGCTGTTATTTTAGGGCTTCCCACGAGGTGTCACTGCGCACTGAGGGGACTGGAGGCTGGGGACAAGTGGTGTTACTTTTTTTTTTGTTGTTGTGCAGCGAAGAAGCAAAAATTGCTCAGGACCTGGCAGCGCTGGCTGCTTTATGTTGGTGTTCAAAGGACAAAACGAGGGATGCGGTCTATGGCACTGACATTCAGGGAAAGAAGCTGTCTGCGGTAAGAATGGAGTGGAAACAGGCAGAAAGGCACTGCCCATAAGGCTGTGGGTTTTACCTGTATTCTGTTCTCTTTTCCTGCAGTGACTTTGTTCCATATTCAATTTTTTTTTTTTTTTTTTTTTTTTTTTTTTTTTTTGCAGGGGGGGTGTGGTGTCTGAATTCTTCTGGTATACCCATAGACTGTGGGTTTAAAATTGCTGTTCATACCTTTTTCCAGTGAGAGGAAGGTGATTTCTTGCACCCAACTATGGAACCTGTGTTTGAACATGTCTATAATGTTGTTTTGGCAGCATATCGTGGGCAGTGTGGAGAAGACAACACTACCAGAACTGCACTGGGCATAAAATGAATATATTGGCTCTGCAGCATTGGGCCCAGAGTCTGCAGTTTCGAGTAAGTCCCAGCAGCTTCAGCTACTACTGTTTCTTATGTTGAAGTTGCACGCACGTGTGACTAATGTTGCAGATTAATAAAAAATAGGCCTTCTACTCATTTGCTTTGCAAATTACAGTACTTTTGATGGAAGAACCTATTAGGATATGAGGAAATGGGATGAAGCTGCATCATGGGAAGATCAGATTGGACACTAGGAAAAGGTTCTACACTGAGAGGCTGATCCGTCACTGGAACGCCCTCCCCAGGGAAATGATTGTGGCACCAAGCCTGTCAGAGTTCAAGGAGTGTCTAGACAACACTCTTAGTCATACGATTTAGTTTTAAGTAGTGCTGTGAGGAGCAGGGAATTGGACTTGGGAATCCTTATGGGTCCATTCCGACTTGACATATTCTGTGAAGAAGGTCAAGCCAATTTTTTTGCAAGAAGAATTTCTTTACAAGATACCTAGGCAAGGCAAATTGGATCCATGTCTTGTATTTGGTAGGAAGCAGACTCTCCAAAGGAATTATTACTGTCTTGTATAATGCTTGACGGTAGTGAAAGTATCAGAGTTGTCTCCACCAGAGAAACTAGCCACAGGTAGATAAGAGGTAAAAGAAAATAGGTGTGTGAGTTTGCAGCTGTGGCACTTTGAGCAGGGCATGAAGGGTGGTTGCATCCAGCTCTCTAGAATGATGAACTCCACAGAGGCCCAATCTGCTATCCTGTTAGGAGGCAAGATAGCACTGCTCAGCTGTTTGGCAGCACGTTGCCTCTTTGTAAGATAACATTTCTTGTGTCCTAATGAATTTCTGTGAGCACGTTTAACTCAGTTTTGGGGTAAGAAAATACAATGTAGCATTTCATATTCTTGAGAGGTTGTCAGCTCCTTCAGTAAATTGTTCATCTTAGCTGAAGTGAAAACAGCTTGGTTTTCATTTTCACTGGGACTGTTTTGTCTCTTTCATTAAAAACAGGTGATGGTATTTCGTTTGGCCTGTACTGTGAGACGGCAACACTGCCTGTCTGAGGCCAATATTCTGCTAAGGAGATAAACTTGTGACTTGGGAAATCTCCTCATATCTCAAGATGTGATTCTTTTCTATACAAAAATTCTCTGTCTGAAAGAAAGCCTGTTGTCCAAAAAGTATTATTTTGACCCTTTAATGGAAAGAGTGCAAAAGAAAAAGAGTAAAGAAGTTTGGTATTGATGTTCTTTGTCCTTTTCTATGCTGACGTTCCTTTGGCATTTGTTTGTTTGTTTTTTTCCCCCTTGTGGGGAGGAGCCTCATTGCTCATGGCTTTCACTTTTAAATCTTACATGGAATTTCCTATTGCCTGTCTGTTCTTACTCTTTGTTCTACTTCCCTAATCTTGTCCATTTTTTTTCCCCTTACTGCCCTCCCTCCTCAATTGTTCTGTCAGGCTTGGTTGCAGTGGCGAGAGCTGTATTTGTACAGCCAAAATGACAAGCAGAAGGAGACTAGGGCAGTAACTCACCATCAGCACTGGGAATTGAAGAGATGCATAGAAGCATGGCTGGGATACTTGAACCTCCACAGAGCAAAGAAACATCAGAATGGTGAGTTAGGACAGGATAGGCCTCGGCTCTTTTGCTTAGGGCACAGTGATTATTTCTTTTTTTTTCTAGAAGACACTGCGATGTTTCTGCTTGCTCAAGAGATGATGAGATTCAGCTTGGACTGTACGCTGTCACAGGCCTGGCTAGCTGAGGTTATATATGGAACTGTCAGGAAGATCACCTGCTTTCAATGTGATTTAAAAGAAAATGCTTTACAGTTCCCTTGATGAAAACTTGCACATTGCATATTCTATTCTGACTGAGATATCTGTGAGAGGGACGTATTCAGGACTATTGTCAGTCAATCTGTGTGTGGATTTTCTTGATAATCAGACAAATCACAACTCACACAAGATTGTAAAGATTATTACACCAGTTCTTTTGTTTCTTCCCTTGAAGTCACTGGAATGAGTTCAGACATTTGTGTGAAATGCCTGTTGATTTGTGGTAGTGGAAAAGAATTCTGCTTGGACATCTGGGAACTAGTAATAGGAGTATGCTGAAATGTAAGCAAGCTTATGCATGTTGAGCAAGTGATGCAGTGTCTTAACTTCCCCTTCTTAAGTCAGTACAGTATGTTACTGCCTTAAAACTGCCTTTGTGATCACTAGGAAGAATATAGTCCGTAGCTGAATGTTACTGTGAATTCTTACCACCACTTTTCAGTGTTAGAGCTTCTGTCACTTCAGAACCAGTGGCTCAAATGTCATGGCCTCATCTGATCCAAATGAGCCAGGACAGAACAAGGCATGAGTAATTTGCGTGTGTGTTTTCTAGAGCTGGCCCAAGAGCATCACCGAAGCAGGATAGTCCGGCAGTGTTTCTCTGATTGGCGGCTGTCATGGGAGTGCCGGAGAAGAATGCATGCTCATCAAAAGGACATTGAAAAACTAGCAGCAAGGATTGCCTTATGGAGAGCATTTGTACACTGGAAGCATTGTATCCAAACAGAATTTCATCCCTAGCAGGGACAGGTTAAAAGCATTCCCGCAGGGGAAAAATCTGGTTAATAAGCAGGAATGTTGTGTAGTAGCACGGGTGACAACAAACATGTTATCATTAGAAAGATGTGTGTAAGGCCATCCTAACAATTAATAAAGCTGTTGCAATTACAGTATGTTAGCCTGTTGACAGCTAAGAGCCTGCAGAAGATAATTTAAGGTTGGGGAGGAATTCCTTATGTAACAGTGAATCAGAAATGTATTGTGATAAACCAGCAAAATCTAAAAACTTGGCTGTAATCAAAACTTGCACAGGTACCAGTGCTGGAAATTCAAATATTGAAACAAATTTAGATGGAGATCTAGTGCCCCTCTGTGGGAGAAGATTGCATATGTATCAGGATGGATGTTTCTGTATAAAACCAAAAGGTACTTTAACTCGGTGACAGACGTGGTACTGTGTGTGGAAGAGACTCGACAGTGTGAGCTGGCTGAAAAACACTACAAGCATCATCTGCTGGTAAGAGCACTGTTATGGATCTGGTGGAAGAGGCTGTGAAGAGAATTCAAATGCTTCTGGCTGGCGGTGTGCCTTTAGTTGTGGTGTGGGGGTGTTAAGTGGGGGATGCACCATTTTTTGCCATGGTGAGTTTGGATCGGGCATCAGGTTTCTAAATTCTAAGTATTCTGGAATCTGCTAGTTGAATCCAAATGGGGAAACTATGCTGCTCTCCAAAATAGTTATTCTTCCAATTGGGAAACTGGTGAAGTAGCACATTAATCTTGATGGAATTGGGCTACCATGCTCTGTGGCCATTTCACCATGAGGTTGCATTATCCCCAAATTTTTTTTTTTTTTTCCTCAAGTCTACCCCACATTTCTGTCTGCTTGCACTGTTTTGCTGCAAGAATTACTTTTTCCCTCTGCAGTGATGTGTACATGCTGCTTTTCACATCCAAAGATGGCTTATTGTGTATGCAGGTAGTTGAGAAAGGGTCCTTTTTTTAAAAAAAAAAAATAAAAAAAAAAAAGATAAATCCTTGAAGGCTGTCTGAAAGGTGGGCACAAGCAAGCCTCCAGCTTTTTCAGAACTGAATTATTTTCAAGTGTGAATCTCTACTGATCATTAAAAGAATGGCAATAAGCCTGTTTGGATCATAGATTGAAAACATTAGCAGCTGTAAGAGCTCTTGAAGGCAGGATGCTCATATAATGCTATTTACCGTGTTTGTCCCTGAATCAAGGTATTGTAGGATTGTAAACCAAGAGACTTTGTGCAGAGGAGACCTAGGAGGGAAGTGGATCTTTTCTATTTTTGATAAGGAGCAAGTTATGAGTCTCGAACTGAAAGAGGAGATAGATTGGAAAAGGACTCGGGTAGTGGTGTTGTAGCTGAATAAGGAATTGGGTATCTCGCAATAAAACCCTGGGAAAGTGGAAGGGGATTTTAGTTTAGCTGCAGAAGTGACAGTTTATGAGAGGGAAACTGATGCATAGCTTGGACAAGTTCATAAATCTCAGCTATTGCAAGGAGTAGCATCAAACATAGATTGTGTCTAAGAAGCAGCCGGTTCTAAACTTAGCACTTACTGATTTGGATGACATGGAAGTTGTGTACATTTCTGGTTGTTGCAGAAACTTGGGTTTAAGGGTCTTTGGCAGAATGTCATGAACGCTCGTCTTCACCAAATGAGAAAAAATCTGTCATACCGTCAGCATCAAGTTACAGTGAGTTTGACTTTTTTTTTCTTCTTGTGTTAGTATTTCTTGGGCAGTCCTGTTACATTCTGCTTTCACCTACAGAATACTTTTTTATTAAATTTTGTTCCTAAGTACTAATAGCCACAGGAAATCTCCTGTGTAAGTCAACTGTCAGTCTTAGATATGTTTAATTTTCTGTTTTCCTATGTTTATGGTGAGTTTTTCTTTTACTGGAAAAACTCATACCAGGTTATAAAATAAGGTTAGTATATGAAAGAGTGCAGGAGACAACCATGGCAGCATGCAGTTTCAGTAGGATATTTATAATTTTTTTCTTTGCATTCTTTTCCTCCCTCGATATCTATGGTTTTTCATGTCTTTGTTGTTTTGTTTCAGGTGCTGCAGAAGTTCTGGAACTGTTGGAAGTCCCGTTTGGAAGAGAAGGAGGAAGAACAGCAGCAGGCATTAACATCAGTGGCTCATGCCCGTTATAGGTACGCAGAGAAGTGTTAATATAAATTTGCACAAATGTGGGATTTGTGGGACTTAGGTTCTCTTTTAAAATCTGGTAATACCTTTAGGGGCATGACCATACTGATGCCAATTGCTCTTATAATTTCTACAAGTAATGAACAATTTACATCTCCTGCTTCTCTGTGAAATGTGAGAGGGAGATTGAGTAAGTCTAGCTCTGAGGCTTGTTTAGATTTAAGAGCTGGATGTTTTACAGGCAAGAGCAGTAGGTTGCAGCGTGGACAAAGCTCAAAACGCTTGCTGCCGCTTTACTTTGGGGAGGAACAGGGGGAGTTACCTCTGCTGCCAGAGGTACTCTGAGAATGAAGGTAAGGCTTTTTGCAGAAGCTAAATTTGTTTAGTCCTAGGAATAAATCAACATTAACAAAGCAGCCAGAAGGCTTTTCAGTTTGACCTGTGGAGTTTGGTGAGGAGTACGTGTTTGTTACAATGAAGTTGAAAGGATATATATTTGATTCTTATACTTCCTCTGTCTATTGGTTCTTAATGCTGCTTTCAGTTGCTTCCAAGATTTCAGGACATGCAAATACTCTAAAACTTTGTTGCCTTAGGACTTCCTTGATTTTTAGGTGAAGCTTAACAGGAGAGAATGAGACCTCAATAAGACAGAGCAGTGCTACTCAGTACAGCATGCTGTGCTCTACAGTGCTTGGATCCTGGGGCTAGAGTAGAAACTGAAAACACTGATACCACAATACTATGGTGTTGCTCTCAAACAAATGACACCTGTTGAAATGTCACCATGTTAGTGTATTAGTGCAATGAGCCACATAGTTGCTTGGTTTAAATTAGATGCAACGTAATAAGGGAAGGAAGGGAAGCTTCATTCTGCCGTGCAAGCTTATGTGTGATGTTCTTTTATCAGCTTAGCACAGCCTGCATTCAGAATTATACTTGATTTTACTGCAGCTCAGAGAACTACCTTGTGGCCTAGTCAGTATCTTCCACTCAATAAAATTTCTATCCATTTCTTTTAATCCTCCCAGCAGAATTTGCTTTAAGAATTAAAATTTTCTTGTTTAAAAGTATTTCTTGATTAAGAGAGGCTAATACTACAAGAGTGACTGATATACTTGGTACTGAGTTAGAGTTGATTCTTACTCTACTCTGTTTTCAGGGCCTAATTACTGCACAAACCTCTCAAATTGCCTGATGGCTTGGCATCAGGATCACTTTGGTTATGCTCACAGGTCACTGAAGAAATAAGAATTATTACTCTGGTTACCCATCTTACAGTCAGTTGCATTGTGTGCTGTTGGATTCAATACGAAACAAACGAGATGTGCCTGTAAGCTTTAATTTTAGCTCCAAGACCAGTGTGAAACTTAGGAAAAGAACCTGGAGTCAAAATGATGATGCTGGTTATGTTTCACAGCTTCAGTCATGCCAACATAAATCCATTACAACTGCTGGAGTTATTCTAATTTAAGTTTGCAATGTGAAATTACTGGGAATATTTCTTTTTTAGAGGTGCTTGGCATTTCTGTTTTCTGTTAAAGTAAATGGATGCTATGGGTTCTTATCACCTCTTAAAATTCAACTACTAGCCTTTGTCTCAGACTAATGATGTATCTTACTAACTACTTTCGCTGGCATATTATGGAGGCACGGAAGTTGCAAGAGTTGTGTACTTGTTCAGTGTGGAAATCAGAGAGGGTGGGGAATATGGATTGAGAGAGAAAAAAAAAGTTTGCCTTTTTTGAGATGCCTTAAAGGCCTTGCCTGGGCTTATACTCTTACCCATGGATTCAGTGCTGAACTGTACTCTTCAGGTAGAGTTATGATTTATGATGCTATTAAAGCCTATTTCCCATTTTCTGTGTTAGAATACTAACAAAAAAAATGTTTGCTTTCCTTGGGAAAGAGTATGTTTTGAAATGTGCTTTTACTGTGAGTCCCCTCCTGGGACACTTTTTCCTGTGTAAGTTGAGAGAAAAATGTTTATCATTGAGTCTTCTTTCCTAGTAAGACTTGGGACCTTGCACCTTTCGTTGACAGCAGATGGTCACACCCTGTGTTCTAGATTCATACCCTTCTGTCATCAGAAGCCTGGCTTCACAGTTGAAAAGCAAACTGCAGAAAGTCTGTTTTCCCTTGGATATTGGCTTGCTTTTTGGGAGGTTCACAAATAGGTTTGGAGGGCAGGCCGAGTAATGAGGGCAGCTGCATTTCTGCAAGCAATTACAGGTTTTTCCAGCTGGTGTGAGAGTGCAGCTGTGGTGCATTAGCTTCCCCTCTGGAGACCAGAAGAGAGAGAAGGCACCAAGACTCAGGGGGTGAAGCTTAGCGAAGATGAGCTGCAGCACACAACCGCTCCCATGTGACTTAGGCCTCTTTCACCGGGGAAGGGGTGAGCTGACAGTTCAAAGGCTCTCCTCAGTTCGGTAGCCATACCTTGATTTCATGGGTCATGAATGTTTGTGTGTGCAACCTTTTCTCTTTAGAAACAGTGTAAATGAAGTCACCTTTCCTGAATGCAAAAGAACAAATTAGAAGTGTGTCCCTTGTTCAGAGCTCCGGGGCTGCTTTCTGGCCAGACCGAAGTAAAACTTCCATGGCAGCTTGCCGGAACGCAGCTTCCCTGTTGGTCTCTGATGCACATATGTGCTTTCTCACAAGTCAGTGCCCCAGTCTGGTGGTAAGACCTAGGAGATACCCCAGAGGAGCCATCAGTTGAGATTTGTGACTGTCTACAGATCAAAAACACTTGCTGGCAGCTACTAGTACCCTCCAGGAAGACTTACTTAACTCATGTTGTTTACCAGCCTAGAACTTGTAATGAGCTGTGACAGCTACCTACCAAAAATTACTTGGTAAGAATCCAAAATATCTTTCAGGTCTCTGTAGACTAGAGAAGAGCTGAGACTTGCTGACAGTCTAATTAGGACGCCCACATGACTGGATTCTGGAAATAACTGATGTACTTTGAACCGTGTGCTATTTCCAGTAGGCTCTAGCTCAGCTTCTGGACTAGGGCTCTTCTACCATATGCTTGTTCTGTGAGAGAGATGTATAGTGCTTAATCACAAATATATATTAATTGCATTTTTTGGGATTATTTCTATCACTATTTCATAATGATTCTTGTGCATCCCTGGGGAGGAGGCAGACTAGCAAGTATTATTTTCATCTAGAGAGAAAGAAGCTTTGATAATCAGGGTAACTAACCTGGCCTTGTTCATAAAAGAAGGCTTCGGTGGAATTCCTTCAGTGTTGAAATCAGACCGCACTGCTGTTTATTATCTGTTGTTACAACTTTTTTCAAGTCCTATTACAATGTTTGTTTGTTTGTTTACTTTTTAAATAAAAAAAAAAAGAGGAGGAGGATTTTCAAAGTATTTCCAAGGCAGGAGGGAGTGGACTGTATTTACAGTGGTGAAGAAATAAGAGGTTATTATGTAATTTTTTCTTTGTGTGTGTTTATAAATAAAATTGGTCAGAAGTCAGAACAATCTTTTGAATGATCTGAATGAAAGCAGGCGGTTCTGGTAACTTCAGAAAATTAATTAATCTTGTCTCATGTGTTCTGGGTAAGGTTTCAGGGGACAAATTGCTTATTTTTTAACCCAGAGAATAATGAGAGCGTGTGAGGACATATAGCTGCCTGATTTCCAAAAAAGGCTTCCATGATTTAAAAGATCAAGTGGCTGTTTAAGTTGTAGATGGATTGGTCTTTTGACGTTCATAAAATCAATCTCTTTTCTGAAGGAATTCTCTCCTGTACTGACACTCTCCCTTTTTGCCTGCAGGAGGGTGTTGATGAGACACGTATTTGACACGTGGCTGCTGAACGCCTGCAAGCGGCAAGAATACCGCATGGGAGAGAAGAGGGTAAATGTAACTCTTTGGAAATAGAGGGGATGATTTCTTAGTCGCTGTCTGTGAACACAAGTTAGCATGAGAGGGACTTGGGTGTTGTAAATTCCCTTTTCCCTGATGGGGATCAAGTCGGGGGAAACAGATTATAAACTAATATTTACTAGTCACCTTTTTTAAGTTAAGCTGTTTATTAATAACAGACTCAAGCTGTTATTATTAGGTGGTGACTGTTCACACAGTTCATTCACTTATTCCCTGACCCAGTAAATATGTGTGTGCTTTCTTTCTCTCACTTTGTTTCATAGTTACCTGGTTGAAACAATAATAGTAATAGAGAGCCAACCCTGACCTATTTAAGGAGTGCAGGGTTGTACTAACAAACTAGTTGCTTCTAGGTAGGTGTCCATAAAGTCTCTGAAGGGGTCCTTAACTTCCTAAGACGTATATGTAATCCTGTTGTTTTTATATATAGCAGCCACTGCCGCCTTTTGTGTGGTCTGGGTTACACAACTCGTAGTTGAAGTTAGTGTGTGTGGGTGGCCTTGTGCAGATACGGCTGACTCTTGGTGTTCTGAGATTATCAGTTCTTGCGAACTCAACAGGATTGGTTTCTGGAGCTTATCGGTTCTTGGGGAGTCTTTCACATGCTACTTATCAGCTTGTATTTTTCCCCTCCTTGGCCTGCTGTTCTCTGGTAACAGTTTCTCCTTCCGGGTGCATACAGGTATCTGTAGAACACATTCACATAAACTCACAGCAAAGGGGCTTTGATGACGTGTCCATTGCTGTTCAGTGTGAGAAGAGGAAAACAAACATGGGACAGTCCTGTGAATGTCATCTTTAAGGAATTGTCTCCTGTTGTTTGTAAGTGGGCTGTGTCACTAACTCATTGCCACCCTCTTTCCATTATAGGCTGTACTTCATTTTGAAAGGCAACTATTGCGTTGTTTCTGGTGCTTCTGGCGTAGAAGAACAGCTGCGCGTTTGGAGGAGCGAGAGGGCTTGGTTCGTGCAAGAGATCACTACAGTAACCTGCTGCTGCTAAAGGCTTTCTGTTTGTGGAAGCAAAATACTCAGGAGAGAAAAACAGAGTAAGAACTTTATTTAAGAGGGAGAATTGTTTGGACCAGCCCTGTGATGGCCTGCTTTTGACAAAGGAGCGTTTAATTCACAATGATCTTGACTCCTTGTTTGTGCTTCAGGATCTACTAGTTTGTCTTTCAGTAAATGACTTGCTGAAAATAGCAAGTGTGGACTCAAGTCTGTGCTAGAGGGGTTCAGTAACATGGATTGTATTGTAGGAGAAATAATTAAATTTATTTTTCTTATAGGAGGCTCAAGGAGATGCAAGCCTTAAGATTTCACTATTCAAAGTGTCTGCAGCAGACTTGGAACAAGTGGAGGGAGGTGAGAGAGTTAACAGACGGGGAAGAGTCTGAATTGTTTTTCTTCTGTTTAGATTTCTTGTACCTACATGGCTAGAAATTAAATTGTTGATTTTAAACACTTGTCATTCCTAAGCTCTCCTCCCTTTCCAGGTGGATAAAACCAGTTCAATGTGGGCAGAACAGGAACTGGGTAGGGACAAGAGGAAGTTCTTTGACTTCTTGTTCACTTGTCTAGATATAGTGAGAATGGGACTATAGTTTATGAGACTTACCTGGGAATGTAACCAGAGTTAGTGTGGTGAGGTTGTCCCTAACCCGTACTGTGTATGTCCTTCTCAAAACTTTACTTCAGTTACAGGTTTGCGATAGGGCCGTGGTGTATAGTCAGTAGTTGTGTACAGGTCACAGCGAGCCCTGTCAGATGGCCCTCGCTTTTATGCTGAGCCTTTTTCTTACCGTGATGTGATGTACCAAATGTGCATTGCAGCATGTCTCCAGAATCTGTGAGAAGCTTTAGAGCTGATGCTAGTCTGTTGGTCCAGAGCTATTAACTTGAGTGAATTGTATCAGTCTTCAAGAGGATTCCTAAAAAGGACAGGAGAAGGAAAAAAGCCTCAACTAGGCCTTTTGGAGGAATAGCAGAGTGCAGCACCAGTTTGACTGAAAACCTATTACAGCAAGATAAAGGACTGGTGTTTCCCCAGAGACTGGGAATGGTCCTTTTCCCATTGCCTGTTTTCCCTCCATCATGTGTATGTATCTTTTTTTCTCCCCGCCCCTTATAGTACGTGGGACATCAGCGTGAGAAGTGGAGGAAGTTGGTGCAAGCAGATGTTCACTATCGGCACACGTTACTGGGCAAGACCTTGGAAGCCTGGAAGGTAGGAGGAGTGTCATTCTCTTTGAGGGACTTCTCTGTGTGTGCAGAACTGAAGAGCTGCCACGCTGTTTCGCTCTAGGCACTTACACACCAAGTGTGCAAGGCAGAATGGAGGCTGTTGAAGACAGGATTGTATAAGCTGTAGCATGGCTCTTCGGAGCAAAAGAACCAATGTAATCTTGTGGCTTTCATGAAGGGTATATAATAGCTAGCATTAACTAGTGCATAATGACTGTTCATCTTGGGAAAACAGCATCTGATTTCAGGGGCTGTAACCTTATTTTTTTTCCCCCTATACTCTACTGCCGCTGCTACTCTCCTAAGCTGCTACTAAGAGTTTCCAGATGTCTCCTCTCCTCAGAGATGTTGGCAGTGGAGGGAAATTTTACCTCTCACTATTTTTCTTACAGACTTACCAACATAATGTACAGTATGTTCTATACCGAGTAGCTGAAAAGGAGAAACAGCACACTAGACTGCTGCTGCGGTAAGCCTGTGGGTCCTTGTGCAGCATGGGAGGGAAGTGACTGCACTGCAGTCAAATTACTCTCTCTCACTGCCGTCTTTGTAAATTTTTGAGTGTTCAGTGCTGGGAACTGACTCCGCTGTGCATTGCTCTTTCTGTGCCGGTCATCTAGCTAAAAGAAGTTGACCTCTTCCTGGATTGCCCTCTGTTTTGCTTTAACTTTTTTGTAATCTCTGTTTAGTCCCGCGAGTGACAGCAGACAGCAAACTGTATCATTCCCTGCAGTGCACGGATTCTGACTGCTGTGGTATTAAAACAGCCTGGAAGATGTAGAGGCTGTTTTGCATTATAGTGAGGAGAGCGACTAAGGACAATATCGCTTTGTATCGGTTGTAGTTGCTTTAGTTTTAACTACCTCATCTGTTGTCATGCTGTACAACTTGAGTCACCTGCGGAGCCTGATTGACTCAGCTTTAGATGCTAGATTTAAGGGCGTGTTCTGGTTTTGCACTGCCTTCTCTTCAGCACGGACCTGAAGGGGCAGAAGTTGATTTTCTGGACTGAGTTTATAGAGGCAGCTGGTTTTGGTTCCCCTATGAGTGAGAAGATGCCAAATGAACAAGGGAGAATCATTTTTAATGGTTTTTGTTTGATATATTTTGCCTTCAGGCGACTTCTGTGCGTGTGGAGAGAAAATGCACTTGCTCTTGTACGTGAAGCAAAGGCAACTACTCGGGCAGATGAGCACTACAAGAGAGCAATCCTGTCAAAGGTAGGGTCTGTACAGCAGATGCAAAGGTTTGTTTGAGTACAGATTGAGTTCAGGCAGGGGTCAGGTAGTGCAATTAGAAGGACCAAAAACTTAACCTAAGAGCCACTACTAAGAAAGGTCTAAAAAGTGGGAGTCCCATCTTATTTTTACAGGCATCTCTGAAACTTGCCTCTGAGTGAGCTCATGGTTTTTCCTCTTCCTTTCTTTCTCCCCATTTCCTAGAAGGAAGGGAAAGCGAGTAGTATGATACAGCGTAGTAGTATTACCTGGGGGGGCAGACTGACAGAGAAGAATGGCTTGAAAAATGCCAGGGGACCCCCTGCAATACTGCTGGATTTAATTTGTAGGAAACTTGAGCTGTCTTGCTGAGCCTTATGTGAAAAATCAGGTGGAAATGGTTACGGTGCCAGCAATGTGGAGTACATTGCTTCCCCTTCTGTCACGGTCCACTCAGTGAACTCGTGATGGTTCATTTGCTGTGATTTTGAAGTGCAGAATTAAGGCAACCACACCAAAGGGATTTGCTACAGTCAAACAGTGAAACTTTATTGTTTGCCCGTAAAGTGGCGTGCGATAGGGAAAGGGGGTGAAACAAAGGGGAAAGTAAAGTGAAAAGAGGACAGAGATGGATAGCTGCCACCGCGGGTCCAAGGTGTCCCGATGGTCCCGGGTCCAGGCAGCGTCTCGCCGGTCGTAATGATCCTCGTGATCCTTGGTGGGGAAAGCTTCCAAAGTTTGGGTGCTGAGGAGCCCTTTTTTATGCCAAGTATCACACCTTGCTGCTCCTCTGTATCTCTGCCTCTTCTTGGCTCCATCAATGCTGATCAGTTTTTCTTGATAACCGTTCTCAGGCTCATCCCTGGCACCAGAGAATGGCCCGGCACTCTTTAGCCAAAACAGAGCCGTCTTGCCTCCGCAAGGCTCCCTCCTTCAGCTGTTATCTCCCCTCAAGGTTTCTAGAAGGGAGCAGCAGATACCAGCACTCTTATCCTTTGTTGTTTCCTGCCAGATGAACAAGTTGCTCAGCTCTCGTCCTTGCTCTGTCCAGTGCACAATGACCTCCCCAGCCTGGCATTCCATTCCCAGGATCAGCAGCTGCTTCTCAGGCAGGCCCTGCAGGCTCAGGTCAAGATGTTAGCCTGACTTCTGGGGTACTTTACTGTCCATATCCCTGATGACAAGGTTGAGACAATGGTGTTTTCGGACCGACTCTTACACCTTCCAAAGAACATTACAGTGTCAGTCTGTATCCCGTCTCTCGTTTGCATTGTATCTTCAGGTGTTGCTACAGTGGAGGTACGCTGCCTTGCTACAAGTGTGCTGCCGTCAGCAGAAGGTGACAGCTGTGATGGAGGCCAGAAAACATTTGGATATAGGTGAGCTGATGGGGTATTAAACTCTCAAAGGCTTGCTTATCTGTGTAGGGTCCTTAGAAAGACAGGGCTTAGTAGGGCAGACTTTTGTGTCACCTGTACAGATGAGGTGACTGGATGGTCTGTTAAGCCTATAAAGGATGTCCCCATAGAATGGGGAATGACTTGTTCTCCGGTGATTTGTTGAAGGCTGTTGTGTGACTTGTTTCTCTGTTGGTTCCTTGTCTATATAGAGGATGGTAACACTTCCTTCCTCAAAGGAATTTTCCATTATTAATTTTTAGAAGCTCAGATGTCTCTGTTTTGAGGGCAGTGCAAGTAATCTTATCAATTACTGCTTCAGTCTTTCTCTAGTAATTACTACAGAAAGGCCCCCAAACTCTGCAAGCATTTTCATGGTACCAGCCACGTTCTTGATGTGAGGACCCTGAAACACAGAGGGCAAATTATTTCCTAAAGATTATAAAGAATGTCAGTGGCAGCAGGGAAGACTTGCAAGTCACGGCTCACTGTCTGTTACCTGAAGTGTTTCATGATCCTGCTTCCTAGTGCTGAGTCCTGTCAATGTTGAGTATTGCTAAAACACTCTGGAAGAGTAGCTGATCACCTGATACTGTCTGAGATTAATAGTCTCCTTTTGGTACATTATTTAGTTTATCTTCTCCTAACAGTGCGTTTACAGGCCCTGTTTCTTCACTGGAAGGAATTAACTAGGGAGTCTCTGATGCTGGGGGCTCAGCAGCACAAGGCAGTACAGCACCACCAGCAGAACCTACTCCAGAAGTACCTGGTGAAATGGAAGAAATATCATCAGCAGTGCCTCAGGAAAATGGTGAGAAGGATCAGCAACCTCCCCAGCCAGAGACCCGGGGTGGGAAGTTATGGGTGTGGCGGAGCAGGCCAAGTCCCCTGGTGAAGGGAATGGTAGTCTTGGCTGAGGAGGAGCATGGCAGCCTTGTGCATTGAGGACGAAAGAACATGCCAGTGTCTTGCCTGAAGCAGCGTTGATAGAACTTACAGACTTAACAAGAGGTGACAAGCTGGGCTTGCCATGCGTGGGATCATTTACTGTTAATGAAATCCTTGCTGGGCTCATAAATATTTGCAAATGAGATTACACCCTAGGGCACTTAGATATTGAGGGTGGCCTCAACAGAACGAAGAGAGGGTGATAAAGGCTGTTTGGTACCTGTTCTGTTCCGGTAGCATTTGGCTCAGATAAGTGGGGTTTGTCTGCAAGTGATTGACTGTTTTGGTTGTTTTACAGCTACTACAGAGACAGGGAAATCTGCTAATGACTCATAGACTTTGCTCTGCTTCCTTCTCTTGCTGGAAGACACGGGTAAGGAATTGTCCCCTGGGTAGGTATGTAGCTCTTTGCTCATCCTTATCCCTTCTCCTTCATATTCCATTTACATGAGGACCACAAAAACTTATTTAAACATTTTCTGGATTTTTGGTTCCACTAGCACAAGAGACACCTTGCTGTATACTGGGTGAACTGAGTAGGTTATTCTGCTATGGCTCCACCAGCACGTCCTGTTTGGTTGATGCTCTGGCTAGCATTTCAGGTGTGGGATATGTAAACTCCTAACCTGGTTGCTGAGCAACTTTTTTCCCTGACAGCTGTTGCAGCAGCAATGGGAAAAGCGGAAGACAGCACAAGCGTTGTGGCACTGGTCCCTCTCACTGCAGAGAAAGGTAAGGAGGGGTCGGGGTCAGGGGCAGACAAATGAATTTGCAAATGTGCAGATCCTATGCAGATTTGACTGCAATCAGCAGGGTGCATGTTGAATATCTGTTTCCTTTCATCTTTGGGGTACTGTATGTTATTTTAGGATGCTGGAAAACTCTCCCTAAATCTTCTTATCCGATTAAAAAATTCGCATATGTTTTTCCTCATCCAGCCTCAGCTGATTTAAATTCCTGTCCCTTTGTCCTTGTGGTAGTGTCCTGCTGTTGCTGTAGCTCTGCCTAGTACTGTCCAGTGGAAGGGAAGGTGTTCCTGTCTGCAGGGGGAGTCCCTGGCCCAGAACCTGTCTTTGCAACACTCGCAGCTATCTGCTGTTCCTGTTGTAGGTATTTGATGCTTGGTGCAGATTTGCCAAGGGGCAACAGCAGAAGAAAGATTGCATGGAAAAAGCCACAGGAGTTTACCACACTGCCCTTCTGAGAGAAGGTGTAACCCAGGACTCGAGATACATTGCTCACATGAAACGGTTGCAGGGACAGCTCCAAGTCCAGCACCATCTGAAGGTGAAGGAAACAAGCCATTGCTCAGATACATCCGGGCCTGGTCTGCTCTGATCTGCTCTGTGTGTGCCTGTGTTTGTGTGTGTGTCTGTATCTCACAGCCCTCTATCTTGGCTCTTGTTTGGAGCTGACAAACATTTTTGCCTGTGGTTCAAAGCAAAACACCCTGTCCTTTCATTCATCTGAGACTAGAGCACTTCAGACTTGTGTTGCTTAATTGGGAACCTTTCTTAATGAAGCTACTTCAAAACTGGCCAATTCCTACTGTAGACAATGTTGCTGGATAGCTTTGCATGTGGCTAAGGTCTGGTCCCTAAATTCTGTGCTAGAGTGAAGCATTAGATGCTGCATCTACTCCTGTCTTAGCTTTAGCACCACTTACACCTTCAAACGTGGGCTTGTGTCACTTCTGCCTTTGAGCATCAGCCCAGTCCTGGCGGGGGAAACGGAAGATTGGGATGCCTGTATTGATTGCTCTCTTCCTGCTCCTGGGCAGCTTTCCCAGCTCTTTCCCAGGTTTTCAAGACACTAGTTGTTCTGTTTGCTAATGTGCAGCCTGCCTCATTGCAGAAGTACCCAGTTAATTCTCTGTACCCAAATGTTGCCTTAGTGGACCTGCTAATTTAGCTTAGAGCTGGTATGGCTGTGAGGTCACAGAAATTTCTGTTCCTTTCTGCAATGTTCTTCTCCCTGAGTGGCGTGGTGTTGCTTCCTACTCTCAGCCATCAAATGCTCTACTATTCTTTGCGTTGGCAGGCAGCCTACAGCCTTCACCAGGCAGTGTATCGTTGTGCCATGCTGTGGAAACAGAAGGCTCTCTCCAAGAAGTTAAATAAGCCTTGTTCTTTTCTGCCACCTCTGAAGAAACAAGTGACATTTAAAATGCCTGATGTTAGCCCTGCGACAAGAGGACATTCCGCAGAGGAAGAGCCGTGGCCTTCAAAATGCAGTCATCTCCCACTTCACCTTGCTGGTGGGGACTCAGCTCTCAGTGATCTGTGAGTGTAAAGTTCTAGTCCCTCCTGCGTTTCTCTGGCACATGTGTAGTTTTGCATACATGCAGTCTGTCTGTCTCTCTCCACATATACATAGTCTATTTGCCTGTGTGTCTCTTATTTTTGTATTTCCAAGTTTTCACGCGGATGACTGGTAGTGCCACGCAGTTTCCCTGACTCTTTCTCTGACCCTGCTGCATTCGGCTGGCATTGCAGAGTTGTACAAGAGCTGCTGCATAATGCGTACGTCAGCCCGCAAGTAACGACGGGATTTGTGACTTTATACTTGCATAGCAGTGGCAGATAGAATCAGCTCAGCTGTATACTTTCCACTCTGCATTTCCCAATATACAACTATGAATTCATGGAGCATCGGTCTTTTGTCATAGGAACAGTTACACAGAGAAACATGTGAAGGATGTATGTGATGGGACTTTTACCACCACGAGAGCTTATCTTGCCTGAGCGACCTAGAGTTGTCACTGAAGCTTTTCTTTTTTTCCTCTGAAGTCATATGTAGGGTCTGGTGAAATGATAAACATCAAGATCCTGGCCATGTAGAAACTGAACTTTCTTCTTGCCCCTTTCTTTCCCCTGGGGAAGCTATTCCTTAAAAAATTCTTACTGATCATGGGGCAATTGCAAGGAAGAATCTTCATGAAGCTTTTCAGTCCAGGACAAGAGCGTTACAGGGAAATAAGGTGCTGGCTTCACATTTCTTTAAGCTAGTATAAGCTGCCAAAAGAAGTAGTTCTGCCTTGTTCAGTTCTGTCCCTTCCACCACTCCTCACGTTGACGCAGTCATTCATAGGGTGAACCAGATTGCAACATTAGTACAGGTAGAAATTTAGTCGTTAAAAGTTATTATTGCATGCAAGGGGAATGTCGCAGAGCAGGGATGAGTGATGGAATAGGACTGTTTCTTTAGCTGCCGGGCCAGCTTATGCCAGTTTAAAATAATCACGAACCTGGGGCATTATTGGTTCTGTTTGTTCTTTTCAGAAATGCTATTCGACGAGCCAGGTTACCACCAGGGAGGCCTCATTTCCGCCTGGAATCTCTAGAAAGCAAGGAACTGCTGGGACCTCCTTTTACTAGGTAGAAAACGTGGTTTTAAAAGTAAAAAAAAAAGAGGGTGAGACTGACAGTGGGCCTTATGCTATGCTTAGCCCCTCAAATTCTCTTACCTTCATAATATGGAACATTCAGCAGTTACAGAACTGTGCATTGCTCTATACTATCAAAAGGCCATGGTGCTCGTAAGAACTTCAGATTTCTTTTATGAAGCAGGCAAGAATAATGGAACTTTCAAGTTAATTAAATAGCAACCAAGGTTTTTGTTTTGTTAGTGAGAGATTTTGAGGGATAGATAAGGCACGTATTTCCAAAATTAATGGCCTTAATTAATGAGTGAAGTTTCCTTTTCTGTCAGTCTTGCCACATAAACTCAGAGGTTTGAGTTGTGCAGGATGCTTTTTAGGTCATACTTGCTCCACAACAGGTTTGGGTCTGGATTTAACTAATCTGCTGGGGAGTCATTAATGATTCTGGTAATGCAGAGCCAGAGCTGAGTATTTCACTCTGCCTTGGCTGAATCAACTCTGCTGCTCTAAAAGGAGCTATGTTTTTATTTTTACTTTCCCCAAAAGGTTTATGCTGCTGAAATTGTTCAACTAAGCAGTGGTTTCACTGTCTTGAGCTTTCTGCACTTGTTTTAGTTATGGTCACTTAGCCCTGGAAGTGAGGGAGCTGAAACTGCTTTTGCTATAGAAGCTGAAATTGCTGTTAAGTAGATGTTTAGTCTGAACTTTTTTTTGTGAAACAGTTCTGTAATTAGGTTTAGAGAAGGGAACTGTTGATCAAGTTCCTGTCAAAACCCATCTGAGATTGCTGCTTCTGGTTCCCTCTTTCTCTTGTCCCCAAACCAAAATAAGGCAAGATTTTGTAAATGGTTTGAAATCAGAGCTCTAAAGAAATTGTTTCACCCTGCACTAATGTGGAGAATTTGGAGCAGGGCAGGTACGAGTAATGGAAACCTTCACTGCTTTGCTGCCTTTTTTTTTTTTTTTTTTTTTAAATTATTGTGGTGTTTTTATTTTACTTTTTTTTAAAATTAAGGTTTCCCCTGCATAGTAAAGCAGCCGACTGGAAAGCTGTACGTAAGGGAATAACAAGATTCCCTGTTTTTTTTGCACTGGCTGCAAAGGATGAGACCAACAGGTTGCAATGTATAGGGACCTCATCCTTCTTCCTTTACAGGTTGGAGGCACCCTTTCAGCAAACATTTGTGAACAAATGTTCTGGGCAGACTGGGAACTTAATGCTGACACCTCAAATGGAAGGAAGTACCTGTAAATGTCCACCTCAAATGGGCAATACCACTTGTTCCTACCTGTCTCTCACACATGCTGCTGTCCCGTCTGTGCTGCTGGGGACACATGATGCGTGCCGTGCTGTTCAGAGGCCAGAGCTATGGACTCCTTTATCTTTCATGCCCCAGATGAAGGCTGGAGCAGAAATGGTGAGTGTGTTGCTGAAGGAAGAATTAGTGTGCTTACTGGGCTACTGTCAACATGCAGGCTGCTTGTTGCTGTTTTTTCCCGTGGCTCCTCTGGACTGCCTGTCTGGTTGTTGAGCTATTCTTTCCTTGTTCTAGCTGTCCTCTTAAAAGCTGACCAAATTAACTGGCTCTGAATGCCCAACAGCTGTTTACCACCAGTCTAAAGCAATATTTCACTAGCTGACTAGTCCACGTGTGTTGTGCTGTAATTCATGCCTTTTGTCCTGGTCTTGTCTCCTTCTAGCAGAATGCTTTTCCTCGCAGTTGACTTGAGAGTGCTGCTCCTTCAAAGAGTTCAGAGCAGTTAATTTGCCAGCCAGATTACAGGGATTTAAGAGGAATTCAGTTTAGTAGCAGTGGCTATGTCTTGAGAGTCTCAAAAGCTGAAATTCACTTCACCTGCAAGTAGGCGCTTGCGTTCTAAAATCCTCTGTTCCACACAGAGTGGGGGGTGTTAATCTTGAAATCTGTCCGTGCTAGAAACAAAGGAGCCCATTTCTTAAGCTCTGCTTCTTCTGTGGTGTTTTATAGGAGGGGCTTGGTGACTACAGGGGGTGGGAGTGTGAGTGGGGCTTAGTAGGTCAGGTGCATCCTACCTGTAGGGCTTACTCAAGAAAACCCTTTGAGGAAAAAACCAGGCTTATTCTGACCTTGTAGAGATGTCGTCACCCTGTGAGTGCTCACAAAGGAGCCCATTCCAAAGACTCCCAACAGCACTCTGTGGAGAAGTTGCGACCAAACTTGCAGCCACGCTTGCTGTCACCTGAAGACTTGGTGGGAAAATGGAATCACCAAACTGCAGGTAGGTCCTCAGATCTAAACTGTTGCAGTTGTGCGTCCTCCTCTGATGCAGGCAACACTGCAAGTCAACGCCACAAAGCGTAAGGGAGACGAGGCAGTCGTCTGTGCCTGCATCAGGAGGTGAAGAGTACCAGTCATTCCTTTTTGGGATAGTAATAGACTTTTGTGGATTCTGCTGAATCAGAGGGTGAAAGCCCCGTTCTAGGGACTGAAGGATGGGAACCACTAGGGGTTGGCTGCTTTCATCAAGAATGTGCTCAATTGCTGGGGCATTCATGTACGCAAGGCTGAAGGTACAGCAGAACTTGCTTCAGGAGGGGAGAATTCGCCCAGAAGGGTCCTGTACTTAACGTATGGTTGTAAAGGGGACAGATGGTGTCTAAGCACCTCTCAGTGTGGTGTTTTTAATGACATAAGGGCATGATATTTGTGTTCCATGGGACTAGACTTACTACTGAGTCCTAGAGCAGATGTAAAACATTAAATCACGAATAAGCCAAAAGAGCGTTTGTAGTACTAAACCCTTCACTACTGCATTTTTATCTTTTTTTGTTGTTTAAAATGAGTCTTCGGAGCTTGTAATGCTGTCAGGACTCCAGCCCTCTCACTGTATCCCATCTCTTTTGGGTGAATTGGTACATGTCGCAGGGTGACAAAATGTGTGAAAAGGACTTGGGAGGGTTCCACGTTTCCTGTCTGCTGACCTGACTTTCCTTGGTAGGAAGAAACAGTGTAAGTCTGCTCTACTTGTGCCTTGTATCGTCCTTTCAGCTGAAGGGGAAGAAAGGGAGCATGGTTCCAGAGAAGAAATGGTGTTACAGAGAAAGCTGGAAGTTGAACTTGGACACATCCAACAGCAGATGCAGTACTACTTCAGCAGGAAGCAAGAACTCAAGTATGTTGCAAAGCCCCTTTCACCAGCCTCTCTTCATGCCGTCAACTCAGCATTGCATTTTTTCTGTGTAGCTACTTTGAAAATAACCGGTCTGTTCACAGCCCAACTCTGAAGGAAACAGGAGAGTTCTAGAGATTTTTATTTTCTCCTTTTAAGAGTGCGCTCCAGGTGGGCGAGTGTACATGCGCAACTTCTTTTGTAGTCAGCACGTGGTTTAATCTGTACCTCTGGCAGCTATTGGAGAAAGCCTGACAGAGGGATCATTGGGTGTAATCTGAAGGCAGTACAAATGAATTTGGCTGAGCACCTGAAATTTAGCTTTTAGTTCTTTTATCGTGAGGAGTGAAGACATAACTTTTCCAACTGTCAAAAAAAAATTGGGCTGGTGTTTGACAACTTCTCTACTGGAACAAGAACACATTTACAAAAGTGCTTACAAGAAATAGGGCTTGGAGGGGATTCAGCTGTCAGGAAAAGAAGTAGTCAGGAACTAGGAGTAGGAAGTGGAGACAACAGTTTTCAGACAGATTTCTCTGCTTTCTGGCACCTTTTTTTTTTCTTCTTAAAAAGAGTTTTACTATTCACTGGTTTGAGACAAAAAAAGGGGTCTTATTGCACATATCAATTGCAAGTCTAAGTTGGCTTAGACTGTTGAGCTCCTAATTGGGATAAGAAGCCTTCTAATCCATTTTATCAGGTCCTGTCAGCAGCAGGCACAGATTCTACAGAAGTGGCTAGAAACAAGCCCACAACCAGAGGACCAAGGTGGTGTACAAGGAGTTCAGGAAGAATTGGATCAGGTGTGTAAACAGCAAACAAATTGAAGTGGTGCAAGTGATTTCCACTATGCTCTGCCCTTAGCCTAAAGGCTGATGGTAGTTGTGAGGAAATGTGTAATAAGCTGTTACTAAAATGCCAAGAGAAGGGAAACTTGTACTCAGCAGTGAGCTGATGAGCAGAACAGACTGCTGTGCAGATGCATCTTCCTCTTTGTTCAGAAACGTCACTCCAGCTCCAGTAGACCTTTCTAAGGCTATTTCCAAGCAGACTTTAGGAGATTCAGCCTCAAAACTTAAGTTTCTGGGATTTCTCAGGACGGTGTAGCTCCACTGCACTGACTGCAGCTGCATTGCTGTCAGTCCCCAGGTTCACAGCCAGGGGTGCGGGTACTGCACCATCACCTCTAAAGCCAGCCAGGATGTGGCTGTTCGCGAGTGACACAATCTTTTCCCTTAATGGTTCTTAAGTGGGATAATATAATGGCTGCTAGAGCTCATTCGCTCTTCCTGTTAAAGAAGTGCTGTCTTGCTGTACAAACAGCTTATGCAATTGTCTTCCCTTTCAGTTGCAGGTGAGGATCAACACTCTCACCACGGCACAACTGAAAGAAAGACATCACGTGCAGCACCTGGTTGCCCGCCTGCGTGATATCCAGATTGCGCTGGATATATAATGCATCCAAACCAACCTTCCAGCTCCTGGGTAGGACTTTTTGCTCCTTTCATAGCAGGGGAGGATGGAAGAGTTGTATACATTCTCTTGGTCTGTGTATGGCATTTTTATTTTATAAATTAACTTAAATATTTTTGCTTGGTTTATTTTGTTACTACAGCTGGTTAAAAACCAAACCAACCAAGAACTAGACAGACCTGATGCTGCACTCACAACACCTAGTTTAGGTTACCCTGACATTTCAGAAAGATAGGCAACGCTGATAAGACTCTTTATTTCAAAATGTTTGCAATTAAATGAGTTCATGTCAGTAAGTCATACACTTTGATGTACAAAAATACCGTGCTACTGATACAGTTGAATTAAATGGATTCTCCATGCAGGAGAAATTCACAGCATTATCAGTACCCTCTAGGAACTTTGCTTTCACTTCCAGGGCGCAGTGCTGACCGCTGCATAACAAGTCATGTTCGTTAATCAGCTCGCTCTGCCCAGCATTAAGACCATCACAAAAGCAGCCCCTTGCATGCTGAATCCTCTCCTCCTTAGGTTTCTAACAAAGCAAACATCAGGTAACCCATCCTCCCTCACTAGGCTAACAGTGACCTTCAGATACTGTGGATGACGATGCCGAGTAGGAAGAAATTAAAGCTTAAAGTTGCTTTGGCTGTGTGTGGATGCCATAGGCCCCAGTGGAAAAGGGGGAAAAGATTCAGTTGTCTTTTCTCTCACCCACTGGAACAAATTTGTGTTCTACTGTTAACATGACACTGAAGTTTAGTCAGAAGGCTAGTCATAGCTTTATCCTCTTGGGGTTGATGTTTGCCTTAAGTCTTTTCTCACTCTCAATGGTTTAAAAAAGTGCACATTTCGATAACCTGGATATGTAATACACCGCCGCAGGAGTAAACTCGCTAACGCCAAGAAGTTGAACAAGATAGGTGGCTGAGAGCCACTTCAAGCTTTCAAACTCCTCCCTGTGTAAAGTGAGGAAACATTGACTCTCAGAGCCAAAGGAATATTCTCCTGCTTGTCACCCCAACAGCCACCATCATCTCTGAGTCAGGGCTAGGCTACATCACTTAGAGGCAGTTTATCATCCCTTCTTTCCTGATGACAAGCTAAGCATACAGGACTTGGCAAACTGAACATCTGTACAACAAAATTATATTCTATTTTCTGCAGTGCATACAAAGAAGAAAAGTTTTTTTCTTTAGGAAATCAGACTGGTTAAAGCCTACTGTCTCCTTGAAGTAGCAGAAAAAACACCCAAGGCTCAAGCAAGGAAGTAATAGGAGAAATCTTTCAGAGAGCAGAAAGGCAGGTTTCATAAGCACGTCCACTCCAACAAGCTCTGGCTAGCAAAGTCAGCTCTACATGTCAGCCTGGACTTGAAACAGTTTATTCTCTAAAAACAACTGATACATTGCTTTAAAACTCAATTCCTCTTCTTCACTTTGGCACCACTTTCTGTCAGTGCCATACAGTGCCACATTCAACAGATCCAAGGTGTTAATTGTAACTCTTCTTGACATGAAGTTACAGAGAAGCTCTAAAGCTTTTGCTGTAGGATGGAGCTTCAGCATAGAGCTTTCAGCCCCCAGCACATTCATAGCATTAAATACAAGGGCAGGAGTCAGAGCCAGTGTAGGTTTTTCATTTTTTGAATAAGATTAAATTGTTGCTGGTCTGTTATAGGCTGGCCAGGTTGATGCCTGGGAGGCAACTTGGGGTTGCTCCAATGATCCATAGTATTTTTATACACAGTCAGTGCATAGGGCATTTCACTCTGTGCAATAAAAATTGGTCCTGAAGTATCTGAAACTGTTCTGTAAGTAGAGACAGTAATTCTTCAAGAATTTAGTGACAACACAACAATGAAGATACATAGCAGAAAGTAAAAACATATTTTGGCTTCCATCTCATTGCATCACACAAGAAAAACATCCCCTGTGTCTTCTAACCCCTTAATCCAAGATCTGAATAAACTGTCTCTCATACAAACAAAATCTTTAAGGCCTGGAATAGCAAAATAAAACCATGGATTAAGGAATAGGACACACAGCATTGTCTGCTTTTTTCCTTGGGTTTTTTTGTTTTTTTTTTTAAAGAAAATCCCAAGATGACCAGTTTCATCATACGGAATGTAGACACAGTGTTTTCAGGCTTAAATACAGTGCAAAGTCCATTTTTAAAGGGACAATGTCAGGTAAAAGAATTAAAATTGTCTAACAGTAGAAAAACTGGCTAAGTGCAAGTTATTCTACTGCTGCTGTCTGCTTCGTTTCACCTGTGAAGCAACACTAGCCCATTTAACTGTTTGGCAGTCTCTGCATTCACAGGCTGCCCTTGTACCAGAACTTCAGGGGAGTGTCTTAGAACAAAATAAATATGAGAACACATTCTTTCCTCAAAGGCTGAAAAACCAGATATTGCCGATATAAAGCACAAGGTCTGACTCAGCCTGTCAGTGTCCCTTTAAATACAGCTCATCTCTGCCTCCGCCCTTCCCCACTGCACCTGCACAGCCGAGGGAGGCTTAAAAGGGACTTACAGGTGCTAAGAACATAATTATCCCGTGGCACATTGAGGGGAGAACACAAAAGGCTACAGGCACAGGGTGGGACAGAAATCTCCATGGTCGACATCGTTAAAGGCAGCTGTACCTGATACATACATGGTCATTCCGTTCTCCTGCATGCAGCAGCATGGACATGTAGGGCAAATACTCTCAAGTTTAACACAGCAGTGACAGCTGCTTTCCTCACCCAGGTCCTGCTGAGTGATACGTACTTGTTCAGTGAAACGCTCGGTGGTGTGCCCAGAGTCCCTTTGTACAGAAAAGCTTCTTGCTGAGAGTTTCTAGAGAGAGCCCAGTGCTTCTCCGAAGCGGATTTTCTGTCCGGCTTTGAGGTGGAATTTGAAGTCCTTGGGTGCCTCAAAGATTAGTACGATCGTAGAGCCTAAGTTAAACTCCCCTAAATGTTCCCCCTTCCTCATCGGGATTCCCTCCTTGTTGTTGTTGGATATGAAGCTGAAGTCATTGTAGGAACCTTTGGAGTAACACGGACTGTTGGTGTGCAAGTCCTGTACAGAGAAGGAAGAAACCGTTACTCGAGGATTTTAGTACTCTGTTCATTAGCACAGCTGTAGACATCTTCAATGCAGGAACTTACAATTCAGAAGCGCAACAGAAATATTTTAAAAAGAGTCTATACTGGAGATGACTCCCTTTAAATCAGTCTTAGAACACCAGTATTGTGAAACACCTTAATTTCAGGGTAATAAGAATTTTAAATTTTTTTTGTAATTGTCTTCTATTGTACTGCACCACCCTCAACCATTAAAACCAGAAAGCTGCCAACTACTGTCTCGCTCACCTGGTCAAAGTAGATGCGGATAGAGCCCACATTTGTTGCTCCTACAGCTGTTAAAGAGAAAAAGCCGTGTTTCCAGTCACCTGTAAGGACAACCCGTTCATTGTGGCAGAACAGTTCCTTGATCCAGCGAGCAACTCCAGGATTCACAGACATCAGAGAGCCTGCAACAGTGAGAAAATATTGCAGTTAAAGTTGTCTGGTTTGTAGCAGTATCGCAATGCTACCTACATGGTATTTCCAGTACACTGTAGCTGATCCAGTAAACAACTCTGTCACTTATTTTAGGAAGAGAGGCAAATGGTAGGCAGAGCAAATGAAAGACAAGGCTGTAGTAAAAACAAAGGGTCATAGAAAAATGTAATCTTTAGTCTTCTGTCCAGAAAGATCAACACTCCTGGGCAGGGCTCACGTTACTTTGCATTTTTCCTATCAGAATCACAGGGAAACTGAAGACCATGCTCATCCTTCATTGTAAGGCTTGGCTACAGTCTGGAACACCATCTACTGTTCTCTGTTAAAGAGCAAAGGGATCAAATTTTCATACCTGGAAATGGTTCTTTTCAGGCTGACTGGTACCCCTGCCTCCCTCAGCTTTCACTCATTCCCCTCTGCAGCTTCACCTCGACTGCGTTTCCGGACAGCAAAAGCTGCCATTGAAGCAGGGAGCAAAATCGGGGGCGGGAGTCCCTTTCCAAATACCTGCCGCTGTTGAAGCCTGTTCTAGCGTCACTCATACCGACTCCTCTGTCGCCAAACTGAGGTGGCAGGGACTCATTTCCACACTACCTGATGCTAGTTCTCTACCAGAGATGTAACCAACTGACTTCACGCTGGTGTCATCTACAAATTCACAAATGACAACCACTGTTAATTGTCATCTGACAGGCCCTTAAGAGAGATCAGGGCAAGGACAAAGGCAGAGCTAGTCCCTTGCCTCAACAGATGGAACTGAAAGAAGCCTTCTAATAAGCAGATAAGATCCATCTCACAAAAGGCTACAGGCTACAAAGAGGAAGCTACAGAAACTCTTTACAGCTTCAGCCCAGGTCTCAGTGGTTAATGATCCAGTGCGTGACAGCAGCCCCTTGCAGTTCTCCTCAGTAACCACTTTTACGCATTTACCAAGACTGTGGCTGCAAACCAAGCAGCTGCCTGGCTAGAGCTGGCCAGGAAGCAGTAATCATGTGAATCGGTTAAAAAAAGTTCATTACAGAAGAACATAAAAAATTAAATCTCTACATGGTCCTTACAGTAACTCAGTAAGGTATATGCATGACACATCTTCAGCTATAAAATACATCTGCTTTGCTGCACTGAATCCAACAGCAGCATTTCACTAATACTCCTTTGTTTCAGTCAAGGCCTTAGTTTCAGTCTGGAACTCGACAGATTTCTTTGAACCTTGTGGCAGGTCATTGTCTCTCTCTCATGGTGTTTGAAACCACTCCAAGTACTTAAGTTTTTGCTAGATACAAAGAAGTAAAACATTTTTGTTATCTGCTGAACTACAGCATGATGGTCTGCAAAGAGGAGAACAAAACCATCTGATCCCAGCTCCAGCAGCATAACTGTTCAGTTGCAGCTTCTTCACCAAGCACAGAAGAGATCATGTTTTAGCCTACTGCTTGGTCTGACCTGCAGAACTATCTGTACTTCAGGTGCAAACTGGACAAGTCATGTTTGGGCACAAGTCAGGTCAGCATGCATCAGCAGTTATTTCAAAGAGCTAAACCAGCTTGAATACACTATTACTGTTGTCACCATTTAGATGTGACTTGTTCTGGTAAACTACGCTACTAAAAAATTCATTACCATTTGTGACAAATCACTTCTCCACCCCTATCTGTCCTGCAACTGTACACGCTCCACTGGTGTGTCTCGTTCAGCAGCGGCCCACACCAGTGCTTCCCTCCTTTGCTGCTCTGCACTCGTTTTTAGCCTACCTGGGAAATGGCGTCGGTGCGACACTCTCCAGTCAGTGGGCGAGTGGAAGCAGTGATAATCCCCTGGTGCAAGGTAGATTACGCAATGATAGAGCTCGTTCCCTTCCTTTGTGACTAGTTGTTGCTGAAAAGAGTTGCCAGGAGGGGCTGCAAAGAAACCACAGAGAGGAAGGTGTTACAGATGTTCTTCCTGCAGGTGTTACAGATGTTCTTCCCACCATAGCTGAGCCATCTACGTTAGAACCTGTGGTAACAGCAGGGGACTGAAGGCACTCCACATGGATTGCTGAGACTACAAGATACACTTCACCCAGGAATCCAGTATTTCAAAGTATTCTTTTCCCTTTACAACAAAATTGATCCTGTATCTAAATTAGATCCTGTTCAATCATTTTGGAAATTCCTTACGTTTGGAGTTTGCCCTTCCCTAAACAGCAGAGCAGAAACTGAAATCCAGTCAAACAGAATTTTCATTAAAGCTCCCTTTTCAAGCACAGAATTTTTCTCAAAGCAACCCTTTTAAGAACAGAATTTGTGAAGAGTCCCTAGTTTTATAAAATGCACTAGTTGCATTTGTGCTCATGTTGAAAATAACCCTACTGCTTGCAGAACTCGGCCTTTCCCATCCCCTCGCCCGCTCAGCTTTCGTCAAACCTCAAGGCCATGGAGACAGCGCTTGAGGTGCAGCAGAGCAGCAATAGCACAGGTCACTAGAAGCACAGTGCTCGAGCATGAATCTGGTTTCGGAGTAGCCAATACCATTTTTGCTAGCCAGGTGCTTGCGCACATTTCAGTCTGACAGCAGGAGTGCTGCAGCCTCATTGGAGAGGCAGATCTCGGAGTCGGTTGTAGGAACCAAGCAATTAAATTCAGACAATCAGAAGGAACCAGGCAAGACACTATAAAACTGCTGGTGAGAAAGAGAAGAACTAGAACAGGGACATGTTTATCCCCAAATAAAACGAAAATCAGCCCTGCTTCTGTTCCTGGTATCTTTTCTCATGATCCCCGAGAACACTGAAAGGGCAGAGCCGAATAAATGCGGAACTGATGCAGAACTCACCCTGGCTAAAATGCAGTTCCTCTGTGCAGATGCGAGGTCCCAAGAAAGATTCCAGAGAGTAAGTAACCCCTTTCACTTGCTCCACTTCACAGTTTTTTACCTGTCCAAAATTAAGGATCTTTCCATCAGAGGGACTAATCTACAGCAAAGAGAAAAACACGAAACACATCAGAAATTCTTTCATTCCTCGTAAAGCAGACATGTTCCTTTGGGGGGTGCAGGGAAGCCGGCAGTGGGGTGTGGAAAGCCTTGGTCTCCTTTTACTCACCACACTGTGCAAACAGCAGACTGGCCGCGCTTGTGGTTTCAGCTTCCTGCGGAAGAATTCGCTGAGGTTTCTGTAGTGATGCAGATCTTCAACAGCTGCCTCCTTCATGTTCACTCCAAACGTCCAGATGTACAGGCTGTACACAGGCTTCCGGAGCCATGTCGGCAGCTCCACCTGGTTCAGACGACCCCAGGCTCGTGAGAGCAGTCGAGTTGGTACGGACTTGTACAGAGCAACCTAAAGAAAGAGTAATTGTACCACGTCATTCGGTCCTTCCCACTGATGGCTCGGTCTTACTTCTCCCCATAAAACAGGGAGGCCCAAGCTGTTCTGTTAACCACCCCCCTGAGTTCAGTGGGTCACACCACACACAAAGTAGCCTTTAAATCAGGAAAAAATTCACACTGCACTTTATCCTCACTGACTCTGTTCTGATGAGGGCAGATGAAACTTACTATAACCTTACGCTGAACCCAGAATCTCCACTCCCCTGCGGGCTAAGCCCCACATTCCAGTTACTGGAAATGGCCCAACGTGAGGCTTACAGAAAAAGACACATTTCACATATTCTAGCAGAAGACTCATCAGAAGGGTTTAACATTGCCAATACATTCATTTTTGTGAATAACCAAATGAAAATTCTCAGTGTTTGATGACGTGCTTCTCAGATGCATCACACCATAATGAGGGTGTTTTCCACATCCCAGTATTGCAGTGCTCTAACTACGCCAGTACAATCGAAGAAACACCCATGTAGATGCAGCTGCACCAGTATGAACTCATGCCAGCCTTCCTCCTCTCGCAACAATGGGAGCTGCTAATTGCAAGAGTATAAAGTGCCTTTATTCCTGTAAACTGTACCTTTGGACTTACGCCAAAGCACAGGTTTTAGTAGCAAGAAAAACAAGTGAAACAATGTTGGTAAGAGGTATGTGCTGCTGATGTAACTGGACAGACAACAGTGTCTTCCTGTTGCTAATTCCAGAAGGTAACTCTTCGGGGGTTTGTGGTACTTAGTAGCAGCCAAAAAGCTCACATGCCTATGATGTAATCGGGGGAGCGTGGACCAAGGGAACTGAACGCTCTGAAACCAGTTTTGCAAAAGAAGTAGTGATCTGCATAATCTGGTACAATTATTTTGAGCAGTACAGCTCAGCTAACTTTAACTCCCGAGTAAAAGTTGGGGTTGGTTTTTTTCTTAGTAAGAGTCATCATTTATTCTCAATATTAATCATATCCTTCAGAATTCAGTCTTGCAAAATGCAGCCATAAACACAAACAGAAGCACACACGGGCTGAGAGCCTGTCCATCGTATCCATTACAGCGAATTAAGATCTCATTTGCAAATCACCGTCCTGCATCACATTAAAATACAGTGATATTTCAGAAACAACACACCAACCTAATCTTACTTCAGATAAAAACTTGTAAATGAACAGACCCTTAGGTTATATAACCTGAAGTACTGAAGAAAAACCTGGTTTCCCATTTTATTTGACATGCCTTATACAGTGTTAATTTCTAAAATAATTTTGCTCAGTTTTCCACAAACAATGAGAATATACAGCTACAACTGTAAAATCACAAAAATTGTCAAAAGTGGTATTTCCTTCTTCAAAAGGGCGTGGTTTTCAAGCAGATGGGATCAAACAGAACAGCTATTCAATAAAACAGCCTTAAGAATGGCCATTTTGTTGCAGTTTTCAATCAAAATATTTGTGTGGTTGTTGCATTCTGAAACTGCACGGTTGGTGGGGAGAATAACCACGGGCAAGGCATCCTACACCCTGCTCTCAACAGTGTCAGAGCAGAGATTTGCGTATTGTTTGGACAGGCTGGATTACAAATGCTCAAAGAACTTGAGGAACAAACCCTCTCTGTGCAAAAATGATGGAAAGCAAGAGACCATTTCAATGGGGCCAGGAAAGGGAACTTGAGAAGAGATTTGCTCTGCCTTAACCTAGCCCTGATACTTCGAGGTGACTGAAGTAATTCAAAAGTTGCCATTGATTTTCCTGGGCAGACCCCTGCCTGTTAGAGGACAAAGAAACGCTCTGCTACTGAAAAAAATCACTTGTCTGTGAAGCAATTAGTCAATGCAACGATGAAGAAACAGTGCAAACTAAAGAAAACATGAATTGCATCTCTCCGCTTTCACGCTAGCCATCACCAGCCTGCCCTCTGTTAAGGATCTCCACCCAGCTGCTGCCAGCTCCCTCCGGTACAGAACAGCTAACACACACGAAGCGCAAGAGACCTGCTCGCACTTACCCTGCTCATAGGCCTCCATCCCACTCTGGTCAAGGGTTTAAGAGCACCGAAAGGCAGAAGATAATAGAGAATAGTCAGAGGCCAAGAACGGAGTTTCAGAGCAGGCCTAGACATACAGCTTAGCTGGCCCAACCTTCGCCTCAGGGCCAGCTGGGGAAATTGCAACCTGCAAGATTACATACACAACATAAGAGGGTCAGCCATCTCCGCTTCAGAACCACCACCACCTGATAGCTGAGGATGGTTTATTCCTGCTGGTCTTTACTTAAACATTGATTCCGCAAGTCTTTACTACTTTACTTTGGTCAGTTCTTCCCCTCCCCAAAATACGAACGACACCCTCAAAAATTAAAGGCAGGATCACTTGCAGGTGACATCTGAAAAGAAGTCACAGCAGGTTCATCCATCTAACAATACAGGACAGTTTACAGTGGTAATAACAAAGAGCAAAGGTTCTTCTTCCAAGTATCAGAAGATGACGTCCCCAGAAAATATTTCTTGTGACTGCTCCAGCTGTTGGATAGCCAAAGCGGACAGCAAACACTGTTCTGAAAGCTGGGAACCTGCGATGCTGGGACTTTTTTAACAAACTGAGGTCCCTCAGAGTGTTCACATGTTAAAAGCATCTTGACTAGATTGTGCCTCAAGTTGTATTTTGTATCACAACAGATGCTGCAATCAAATTTACACAGACCTGTTGGGAAAACTTTGGGAAACAAGCACTTACTTGAGAAACAACTGGAGTGGCACTCCTGAGTTAATTAATACAATTTACAAATAACTGATTCCAAAAGACATCTTTCCAGGTCTTAAAACCTTCCCTGGATACCCTGGTTCTGAACAGAGAACACATGGACAAAGCCGATACTGCTAGTGCTGCAAGATAATCTGGTCTCCGCAGCCCAAAACCCAGCCCTTTGCCTCACAACCAACTGCATCTATGATTTTTCATCACGTGGACATTCTGACTGAGAGGAAACTCACTTTGCACAAATTGCCATGGGGAGAAGTTGAACTTCTAACTCTCAGAGGGAAGAGCTGCTCAGCTTACTAGCAGAGGACATCACAGGCCTCAATTCAGACCCTTGCAGGAGGTCTGGATGAGAGACCCTTCAGGTCCCCATTTATTCTTTGGCTTCTACTCGTGAAGAAACCATTGGCATTTCCAAGGTCACACTGTCAAATGAAAGCTTGCCTACCTGAGGGCAAAATACTCAAATCTTTTGGGCACCGACTTAAATCCTGGCTCAGAGATTGCTCTCCTCACACTGCTGAAGGCAGCGTGCCTGCAACCAGGACACAGCTACATGTGCACAAACTGGAGGTGGTGTGTGCTCTGGCTGCTCTGAGCAGCTCGCTCTCTCACTGGATTATAGGATATGAAGGATGAACTATAAAATACTGTGTGTGCGTTTCCAAGATGGGAAGAAGCTGGGAAATTAAAAGGAAATTTTCTTGCCAACATGTTCAAAACTTGGATCAGAATTAAAATACCATGGAGACAGGTACAACTGTCACCACTTTGGGCTGCAAGCTGGTGCTTTTGGCTTAGAGATTTTTTCCTGCAGTGAACACAACTTCACCCTGCCCTCCAAAGTAATAAATAAAAACCAGAGAACGATCTGTGCATCACAATGCAAGGGGGAAAAAAACAAAACCAAAAACCCCTGAGGACACGAAGTGCTGTCTCAGCAGAGGTAAAGCCACAGCTGTCTTCTCAGCAGGAGCTGGGACTGACTGGAGGTGGAAATAGGCAGGGACGCTTCATTCTTCCTCCCATCCTCACCACCCACCAGCCTGCGGTCTGCTGGAGGGCTGGCGAGGCTGGGAGCCGGGTTGCCAGCGCCGGGTTGCCAGCGCGGAGGTCCCGCTCCCCCTCGCCCTGCTCTCCCCCCCTTCACTGCAGTCGCTCACGGACCAATCCCCGCAGAGCTGCATCCTGGCAGCCCTCGGGCTCCTCGCTGCCTTGGCCTGGTTTCAGAACGGTCCCTCACTAATTTTTCCATTCTCCTAGCGACGGAGGAGAAAGGAATGAAAGCCGCCTCCTTCCCCTTGTCATACAACAGCGTGCCCTTCTCTGCCAATTCAATGGTAAGGAGCTTTATAGTAATTAGGCCAAACAAAAGCTCTGCAGATGGCTGTCGCTCCTCCTGCCCACAAGCCCTCCCAATCCTCCCTCCCCCATTCCTCCCTTTAGTCACCGTTCCTGCAAAGCAGAAAATACTGAACAGTACCTGAAACGCGTTCTCCTATTTGGTGTACCACCGGCAGAGCCAGCCGGGCCTGGGCTCTCCAGTTGCGGGTGCTGGTCCCCGGCACAGCTGCTGCTGCCGCCGTTCCCTGAACGCAGCCTCCGGACATGAATTTTAACTTTGCGGAGGTTGTAGCAAGAGGGTGGAGGGTTAGACAAAGCTTTATAGCATCTCACCATTTCCCTGTGTGCAGATCTGGTCCCTGCAGCGTGTTTGACTGACACATCGTCAGGGTGACGGCTGTTGCAAGGCTCAGTCTTTTTTCCTCTACCTCTCTTTCCTTTGCTTGCTCCGGCACAGGAGGGAGGACACGGCGTCACAGTTCCTAATTCCCCCGCTGGTTTGTCTCTGGATTCCCCCTCTGTTTCCCACTTGAATCTCTGCTACGAGGGTTGCGGCTATTGCAAACAAACAGGCATTGTGTCATATTTCAACATCCCACTACAAAGCCGACTCTGCACAAGATAAAAACGAGCTGTCCGTATAAGCAGTCCTTGCTTCTCGCTAGTCAGGGTGGCCATTGAAACTCGACTCCAAAAAACACCCTGCGGTCTCAAGCTGCCGGGCAGCGATGTGCTACAGTCAGAGGAGCAGCCAGCTGGCCTTGCACAGCTCACCCCAGAGCCAGTCTGAATCCGAGGCTGGGAGGAGGAGTGGGGCGGAGAAGAGGAGGAGATAATTTCCAGCTTCAATTCTGCAGTGCAGCAACTGCCACTAAAAGAGCTCTGGACTGCTGGGCACCAAAAATCCTTTCCTGCTCTTAATGTCCAGCTTGGAAAGAAAACAGAAAGGAAAGGAACGTCTTTCTATTTTACGACCCTTGCCAGATACCAACATCCATCTCGTGAAGTCTCTTTCCATCTCAAAAGACTCAACAGGGAGCAGGTAAAGGACATTCTTCTACAAATACCCAGATACATAATCAAACAAGCCAGTTTCAGGGCCAGCTTGAGAATCGGGTATAAAAGAAGTATTAATGTGTATATTATGTGACTCTCGGTACTGTCACAGTTATTATGCCCAGTAGAACTAAAATAAAAACCTAAGTAAAGGAAGCTCTTTCAGTTTGGTTTTGGTTTTTCAAGAGAAAAGGCTGCTCTATTTCTATGTGAGCATTCTGAATGTACACTCTTTGGCCCTGCAGACCACATCTCCAACACAGATTTTCTGCATCTCCTATCGACTGGCTTTGGATTGAACCAGGACCCCTGGTTTGGAAAGTGGCAGCCAGCTAGCCACCTCTCACCTCGAGATTAAACCACGTACCCAGAACAATTCAGGGGCTGACTCTAGTGGCCAACCATTTCACTTGCATTTCCTGTTCAAGTCTGGGTTTAGAAGAAGAAACACCTCTGGATTCCCTGCATTAGAGTATTTTTTTCAGGAAGAAAACTGCTAGGTGGTATCCTGTATCTCAGGAAGTTCCAAGACCTATGTGCATGTTGCTGTTCAAGCTGAATTTTAACAATTGCATATTAAAAAAAAAAAATCCAGTTAATTGAAAGAAGGTAAATCTAAGATCAACTGGAAGCACTCAAAACATACTCCTTCCTCCCTGAGCCCCGTGCCAACTTTTTTTATTTTCCTATTTAAAATATCGATCCGTCTTTCTCTGGCTGGCACACGAAACTCCCACACAACAAAAATGAAGCCATCTGGACAGTAAAACGATGAAAGCAGTTACCCAAATGCCATAAAAATGCAAAGAAACGCAAGGAGGAGCATAGGGGAGCTATGTCTCTTGATTTGCCAGGAACATTAGAAATTACCACCATTAAATACTAAATTTTCAACAGAAACAAGCCAAATTGACAACATCGTTTCAAAAGGCACTTCATCAGTCCCAGGTGAAAAATCATTCTCACACTGAACACACGTCTTCGTAAAGCCCGATCTCCTCCTTGGAGGACCTTCACCTCTTCATGACGTTGCAGAAAGACGACAGAGCAAACAGAATTCTTATCTACGTTTTCTTCAGTACTCTTCCCTTAAAGATAAGGGAGGTAAACTCACAAGCTCTTTCAGTGGAAATTCAATCTTATCCCCCAAAACATTTTCAAGAAATTATTATATTCTAGATTGAACAAGCCTCATTCTATGAAAGCGTGGTACAAGTTAAAATAGCTCCCCTGCTCCCTAAAAACAAATGGGCACTGAAATGTTCTACAGCCCAATGCAGTGGGAACTACCACCCTTCAGCTCAAAACAAAACAAACCGTGTGGTGCAAGAGAGATTCCTCTCCAAGAAGGGAGAAGTATTGGTGCCAAAAGCTTTTTTTCTCCAATTCTTCAAAAAAACTGAGTTTGGATGAGTAAGAAGACCTACGTTTCTCTTAAGTTCTGTTCTACTGACCTCATTACATTCACTCAGATGCAAATACCGGAGTCCTGCTTAAATGCTTACACACATGGCAAGTTGCCATCCCTGCTGCAGCTGTCCCAGAAGCAATGTACAGTTCCGACAGGGTAAGAAGGCTGAAATGAAAAATCCACCCCGAGTGTACCTACTTCCCATGGGGAAAGGAACAAGAACTGATGATGAACCAGCTCATGACACAGGAACTCACATAACGGCATCCCGCTAGCTGGACTTCTCGAGACGCCGGCAGTGCCACAAAGCCTGTGTTATTAGCTCGGACAAGAATCTTACGATTGTTGGCTTGTAGGAGGTTGGACATCAGCACCAGACTCCCCTACCTGTCTGAACTCACACAGAATCCACGTTAGACAAAGAAAAGCAGCAGTTACCAGCAGGTATAAATCCCTAGAGAAATATTATCTAATAAAGAACTGCTAATCTGCCAGCAATGCAACACCATTCTGCTCTGTCAGCTCAAATACTCATCAAATCCGGTGACCACGTTTAATTACTTGCCATCACTACCCCAAGCCCTTCCCTCAATACAGCAAGGCATTTGCAAGAAAGACTAATATGCAACTGAACTTCAAACCTGCAGTCTGTTTTAAATCATAAGCGTGAATCACGAGGCTTGGAACGCGCTAATCGGGGTGCTCGAAGCCCTCGGGGCACTTTCTGCACCTGGTACCAGAACCACCGCTGAAAAACGCACCCCGCGCCTCCAGCTGCTGCCTTCTGTGTACGCGCCAGCAAAATACGGTCTTGCAATTAGGGGAGAGGTACTCGGTGACCGGTTGTTAACGGTCCCGTTCCTTTCCCCGCAGCATCCGTTTACTTCCAGACACGTAACCTCGGCCGCCGCCCCCCCTCCCGGGCGCCAGCCCAGCAGGAAGCACGGCGGAGGCTCCGTCGCCCGCGGCCACCGGGAGGGCTGGGCAACGGGCGAACGGGACGGGACGTGCTCTGCCTCACCCGCCGCGATCGCTGATATTCCTTACTTCTCGCATGAAGCCTTTCTAGAAAGACTTTATTTATTAGGAAAAAAAAAAATAAAAATTACACTGTATTATTTTAATACTTGGCAGTAATATTTTCCATTTCACGCTTAAAAAGCCCCCGTACTTCAGCTCGAGGTGCCCGTAAAGCAAACCCCGCTCCGCAGAGGCTCTCCGGAGGAAGCACAACCGCGCCGCATCCCCCCAGCACAGCAGGACCCGGCGGAACCGGCGCGACGCTCCCGGCGGCGGCGCCCCCCGCCCCGCCCCGCCCGGGGGGACCCACCGGCGGGACTCTGACCCGCGATAACGCTGGTCCCAGAGACTGAACTTGCCTAAAGCTGCGAAGCGATTACTCATGAGGGAGTCGAGACTTTGGAACAGCTCGCCCGAACCTTCCACAGGCCAGAGACCAACGATTAATTAATTAATGACCCCTCAGTCACCGGACCCCGCGCATCTGGCGCTGCCGGCCCCCAAGCCCTTACCTGGTGCCGGCCGCCGAGCGCCGTCTCCTCCTTCCCGGCCCTGCCCTGCCCTGCCCTGCGCTCGCCCCTTCACAGCAGTTTCCAGACACGTGAACGCAGCCGCGGTTACCGGCCCAGCCCTCCCGAGCCCGGGCCAGCGGGGGGGGGGGCTCCGGCCGGGCCGGCCCAGCCCAGCCCCCGAGGCCCCTTCTCCGCTGGGCAGGGCCGGCGTGCGCCCCGGCCCCCCTCCCCGGCAGCCCCCACCTACCTCCCGGCGGTGGCGGCAGGGAACCGCCGGCCGCGCTACCGCCCGCTCCCCGCCCGCTGCCGGTGCCGGCCCTCGCCTTAAGGAAGGGGCGCGGGGCAGGCGGCCCTCCCCCGCCTCGCCTCCCAGCCACTGGCGCTGCGAAGCGGCTGCCTTCCCGCAGGGCCCCGGCCCCCTCCGGAGGAGGAGCCAGGGCAGGAGAAACGGGAAGGAAGAGGAACCGGAGGGGAGCGGAACGCGGCGACGCTGTGGGGCCGCCGGGCAGCACCGCGGGAGGAGGGCTGTGCCCGGCGGGGGTCGGGCACCGCTGGGGTCCCCTCGTCGCCGCTCAGCTCCCCGGGGAGCCACCGGCCGAGACAACGGGGAAGGCGGCCGGGCCGGGGAACAAGGCACCGCCCAGCGGCGCGGGGGGCTGCGCTCCCCACGGCGGCGTTTGCGCCTCACACAAGCCGACGTTGGGGTTCTCCGCCAAGGCAGGGAGCGCGCTGCGCTCTCACGAAGCGCTCCCGAGACCCTCACAGTAATTGCTCCGTAATCCCAGCAAGGTGCTCTGGAAGTTGCACGACATAGAACAGACTTCCACAGTCAGAAAGCCATCTCACGGGTCAGGTTAAAACAAATAGATCGATTTTACTCCGCTCAGTTTTTCAGGACAGCTGAGAAAAACATTTACACCGTCACACCCTGCACACATTTTGATGTTCTTGAAATTTCACTGCTTAACATTTTCTGACCAACTTCTGTCACGTGCATTGGGCCACTCTACAAGGTATTTTCTTCTTAACTGCATGTTTGCTCAAATAAAACTCCAAGCATCAGAACATGGGAGCAACAAAGAAGAATAAGAGACCAATCAACTGGAGATCATGTTTCATTCTTCCAAAGTTGGATTTAAAATAAAAAAAAAAAATATTTTTCCATTATTAGCTCTTTCCTGAACCTGATACACACCTCTTACCATAATACTAAAAGTCTGTCTCCTCTGGGCCAAGAAAAGCATCTTTCGTATTGTACTGCCAAAATAGCATCCAGTATCCTCTGTTACACAAATATGAGCAGTGTTTAATATCAATAGGAAAGACTGTGTTGTTCTTACCTCTGAGAATCAAGATCCTAAACCTTCCAGCGCTTCCACACTGTATTAAGGCTGTTTTTAAAAACTGTGGCCCATGACGATGAGCTGAGGTTCGAACAGGACAGAACTGTGTATTAATCTATCATCTGTATTATCAGATGTCACAACAGCTCACTTCCCTTAAAGGTTCTCTGTGTTTTTCCTGATGCACGTCACTCCAACACACACTGCTGCCTACACAAACCAGAACAAACCATGGAAGCAAAGGACAGCTACAAGAAGCTCCTCTCTCTAGAGAAAATACCTTGTTCATCTGGTCACTCTTCATCCAAACTCACTCTTTGGCCAAGGCTTCTCATAGCAATTCTTTCCATATCAACACCGCCCCAGTGCCCAGGTGAGAGGAGCCAAAATGCTTCTGCTTAGCATATGAACGGCACACTCTGCCTGCAGATCCCAGCCAGGAAATGTTCTGCGACAGCAAGGATTTGAAACAATAAGCTTCCATCCACCTGATAAACATCTACCTGTCTCCCTCCAAGCCCTCTGCTTTACCTCATCTAATTAAACGAAAGCTGATCCTCACTGGTATTCACAGTAGGAGACACACTAAGGCGTTAATCAGCTCAAGCTATTAGCTACATAATGTCGCTAAGAAAATTATAGGAAGAAAAGGTCTATGCTACAGAAACAATAGTTCTGTCTTTCCCTGGGGAAAAATTTAGGGGACCCTTAAACCAGATTAATTCCCCCCGCTCCCTCTTCTTTTATGAAACCTCAGCAAAGCAAAACCATACAGGAGTACACTCCCTTTAATTCAATCAAGAACTGTGCACACTCCTATGAGGACACCGGTATGAACCTCTGAGACATGGAGCTTCCCTGCTTGCAGAACGCGCCCATGATTACCCATGTCGTATCTCTGTCTTCTGCCCAGCAGCAGGGGAATCTGCCTGACACCCAGAGCTGTCAGGTGGCAGAATGTGCATGTGCACACGTGAACACGAGGTTGGTACTGTGGAATCAGAGCTCCATAGCAGCACGCTCAGCACCGAGGGCATGTGCAGCGGTTTCCTGTTCTGTATTACCCTTTCAAAGCCCAATCAATCGCTCTTGGTCTCTTTTTGCCTATGCAGAGGCTTATGCTGCTCTAAAAATGAGATGACACCCCTCTTTCCCACACTCCTAAGTGTGCTTCCAGGGATGCAAAAAACAGAATCATGGAAAATGATAGGTCAGCAAAAAAGACACTCCACTTTCCAATAAAAAGGAACAACGCAGCTCTTATTTTTCTTGAATCCTTCATTGTTTGGAATATTTCTTGCAATGTCTAAACACAGTTTCTCTTTTTCCTTGTATTGCCAAGCTTCCTTTCCCTCCCATAGAAGCATTCAACAGAACTTAAGCATATCAGGAAGAACTGGGAAACCTTGTTAGCGTCTTCTACTAGTATTTGCTGCATTTGGAGCCCTGCTCATCAGTTTGAAATTCTTTGTGTGATTCCCCACTGCAAAAACCAAATCCTTTAGAGCTGTTTCATCAAAAGCAATACACAGTTTCACCAAGTAATAACACTGAAATAACAACAAACGGGCGTATCAGTGTAAGAAAGCAAATTTAATAAGGTAATTACCCAATTTCATACCTAAAAGTATGAACAGTAACAAACCCCCATTTGTTTCCGAGTATCAAAACTTAATTAACATTGCCTTCTTAATAAATACTCCATGGACACTTCCAGTTCTTTTTTAATCAGAACATAAAACCTGTTTGAAATAAGCTTCAGCAGGAAAAGAATATACAGATTTACAGACAAATTCTTCAGGAGCTAAGCTGTTAGCATCTGGACTGGTTGGATCCTATCTGATTTCGGTCACTAGTGAAAATGAATTTAGGGATTCCAGCCTAGTGCCCCACAGGCATGTGGCCAAACCACTCACAAACCAGCAGTGCAGCTCAGGAATGCAGAGACAGATGCTAAAGGTCACACTGCAGCATCTCCTATACAGCCCTACAACTTTTAACTCCTTGCCTTCAGCAACGGCACTGCAGCAGGCACTCACCTGGCTGTTCGGATTACGTTACCACACATACTTTACACTGTAACAGAGTTCTACAATATACTTAATATTTCACAGGAGAAATGGCAGGTATAGCAAGTTATGAAGTATTTCTTACTTCAATGCTGCAATGGGTATTTGGCCTATGAATGTGGTACACATAGTGCAATGCCACAATAATTTCTAAACTCCTTGGAATCCAGAAGGAAAAGGCAAAAATCCCTCAGGATCAGCAAGAGCCATTACAGACCTAGGTGCTACCTGAGGAAAAAGGTCTTGCTATATTTTCACAAAGAAAACAGGTAGATTTTTATTAATTAGGCATTAATTCTATCTCGGCTTCCTTGTAAAGTATATAAGGCCCGTTGGCACAGAGGAAGTAACTGAAGTGCCAAAAGCAGCACAGATTTGAGCAGCAAATAAGAAGATAAACCCTACAACTACTGCACTGAATGTTTTTTAATTTTATGATATGTAATTTTAGTCTTGCCTATTTTGATTTCTGTAATTAGTTCTACAAATTCCATAATGTGCTTTATTTGCTGCCTTCCAACGCAAGGTGGGGAAAACGAGAAAATGCGTTGCACTAAGCAGAGCCCCAGCTCCATCGGTTACTGCAGGCGCACGTCTTAGGCTCTCTCGGGAGTGCAAGTGGACAGGAGGTTGAAGATGAGTCTGCATCACTTGGCAGAGGAGCAGGAGCCAAGGGAAGGTCATTCCCTTACACTTTGTGCATGCCAGACCACATCTGGAATACTGTGTCCAGTTTTCTTAGGATCAAGAAAGATGTTGATAGACTTGAGCACGCCCAGTGAAGGGCCAGCAGCAGGATCAAAGGGTTGCAGCACAGGGCCTATGAGGATGGGCTACGGGTACTGAGCTTGTTTAGCCTGAAGAAGACTTAGGAGGGACCTAACAACAGCCTTCCAACTTCCAAGAAGAGGTTACTGAGAAGCTGGAACCAGGCTCTTTACTGAGGGACACGGAGAGACAACAGCCATCAACTGAAACAGGGAAGGCTCTAACTGAATATATATAATTTCTTCACTACAAGGATAATTAAGCATTGGAACAGGCTGCCCAGAGACACTGTGGACTCTGTCCTTGGAAATTTTTAAGACCCACATGGGCAGAGCACTGAGTAACCTGGTCTGAATTCAGTGTTGGCCCTGCTTTAAGCATGGCTTCCATCTGAATGATTCAATGCCTACCAAACATCTTTTTAGTCAAAACACGTAACAGAATCACTTAATTAGCTATCCCTCCTACCTCTGACTTGACAAGTATTGAAAAAAATAAAGCGTCAGCCGTACTAAAAGATGGAGGAGACACCAGCAGTTCCTAATCTATCATTACATTGACTTCAGCCAAAATAATTACTTAAGTGACAGACACTTTAGTTCCATGATTTGTCAGAAACGCATCGGCAGTAGAGGACAAATTGAACATTCCCTTGTTAGAATGAAAGTGAAGGAGCTTTGCATCAAACGTGGCAGAAGCAAAATTGCCTCAAGTTTCTTACCTCCCACTCACTTGCAAGCTTCACAGGAACCTCTATGCCCCTCTTCTCCAGCTGTTCCAACTTGTAATCCTCATATTTTCTGTATCCTGCATATCCCCCACCTGTAGCTACCAGAACATGGAAGGGGCGCAGGCGGAAGACTTGCCCTACTGGAGCAGTATGAAGCTTCTTCCTGTCTGTAACAGAAAAAAACCCAGACTTCAGGGAAGAGAACAACGACACAGCAAAGAAAAAGCTATTATGTGCAGTGCAGGATGTCGGTGATGAAAGTGTCATCAGAAATCTATGACGCAGCAGGTATGTATAGATGCTTCTAACTAGTCCAGTTATAGCAGCTTACCAAGTTACTGGAACTCAGCTGATGATCATTAACTGGTTATCTGTGGTTTTAACCTCATCCCCCTCCCCCCGCACCACACCCCTCCAACATTCTTCCCCCAAAATATATAAAATGAACTGCCTGAAATCACTGTTGTATTTTCCAGCTATGAGATCTTCTATGTTGTTACTATACAGAATGATCGGTTGCTGGGGAACAATCTGCGGTACTGGGGAGCTTCATGCTTCTCAGTCATTAAGGAATCCACAAATTGTACAGCTAACTGGAAGAGGGAAGGAAATGACGACCTGCTTTACCGTAGGTTTGGTAAACAGGAAAATAGTCACATTTCTGCTGTAATACAGGTCACCACATGAGGGGAAAAAAAAAAATAAAAAACCCCAGACATCTAGCATGAAGCCTCTCTCTCTTACTGAGAGGTACCAAGTCCCTCCTGCATAACTCGGGCCTTGCATGTCACACCGCCTTGTCACCGAACAACAGGGCAGCCCCGCAGGGCAGCCGCAGCGGTGGGAAGTGTTTCCCTTGCAAAACCTTCAGAGAAAACAAGTTCTGTTCAGGCTTCCTGGGCTAAGGAAGTGTTAGACTGTGCTCCTTCCAGCTGCATTACAGGAAGGATCTCAGCAATGAGCCCAAGTCAATAGTGGACAGAGAACATGCCAAAGGAACCCATTCTCGGGTACTGACGGGGCATCCTCTCCACAACAATCACTAACATGGGTGAGCCAGAACCAAAAAAACCCAAAGCACTGTATCTCCTTCCATCAATGTCAGGCTTAGGGTTTGACTATGAAAGGAGGAATTAACAACCAAAAGAATTCAGCAAACACCAAATCTATTTTCAGGCACGCATAGAGACAAAGCATAATTGCTTAGCAATCTGGGAAGCTTTAGTTCTAAGCAGTAGAGCTGATTAGAAGCATTCAGCTGTTCTTCATCCATGATGGTGCAAAAAGATGCCAAATAAAAGTAATACTTGCTCACATTTTAGTGTACCAAAATAATATTTTCTGCTCATTTCCTTTCTACATGTGATTTAAACCACTGTTTGAATTATATGTCCTAAAATACAACATACTATGAAACCAGCTTTATTCTTACTGAAAAAGACCCCCTATTTTTTAATGTGAAAAAACCCCCCAACCTAACAAACAAACAAGGCAGCAACTACAGTCACAGTTAAGATTCTAGAAAATATTCCGCCCTACAGAACAATGGTCAATAAAGGGCAGGGATCATTTAGAACAGCTAAACGTTTATAAAGAGACTTTTATTTATTTTGAATTTACAAAGACTCTACAACCTCTCAACTTGGCATCACTATTTCACCAGAAAAGTCTGTACAGAGACCAACCATACTTTTCAGCCCTAATGCCTTTACCTCCCTCTTCCCACCACATCTTCGGTTCTAAGCTAGAAGAGCTGCTCAGCTGTTTCACCAGAGCACAGCCAAATCCCAAGCCAAAACCCCTCAGCGGGAACAGCTCTTTCTGGTTTGTACCCAGGGGAGGCTGTTTCTGCTTCAAGAGCCTCTATTAATCACAGGGACATGAACGTTTGTCTTCCTGTGCTAGAGACCACACCATTTGATGTTCCACAAGCTGCAGCAAATGCAATTTAATTTGTTGATAAATGACGTGAAGAGTCGATTTTCCCATCTCCAGCATTAACAAAACAGCACTTCTGTAACTGGTACCCAAAACACAATTGGCAAAGGCATCTAACGTGCCATTGTTAAGCTTTTTTTTGCCCTGACAAAATAAAATTCCACAACTTTCAGACACGAATGAAATTCAAAGCTTACGAACACCAAGACAGAACGATTAGTTACTAATTCTGGCAACAAACCCACGTTCAGGCAGTTGGTGCTGTTCAGAGGCTTCAGCTGAACACCTCGTTCTCTAACAACACTAACACTACAGCTCTCTGGCAAGCAGCATGAGAACATGAGGAAAGCTCATGTCTTGGCACGTGAGCCAGCAGAAACAAGTCCAGGACAAGAGGAAAAAGGTGTAGGACTTCTAACATACTAGTAACATATTTTAGATGCTTTGAACCTGAAACTTGAACTCCTTATAGATAAGGCTAACCTGTTTCAGGTTTCTCTTAAACACCAAGTATATTCAGCAAGTAAGAACAAAAAGAAAGTCATAATTTCTTTCTCTGAACATATGAAAAAGACTTATTTCCTCAGGAACATTAAAAAATGCAGGATGAGAAAGCAAACTGCACAATCAAAGGCATGCTCTAGTCTATGGCATGAGATGCAATCGTATCAATACTGCTTTGTTACTCTGACCAACTTAAGAATTTCTTCTAGGAATGGATACAAACACTTAGAGGCGGCTGTTATAAGGGGTAGAGATAAAACTAAAGACAAGTTATCTTCTCTTCCTAATGACACCATTTGCAAGTCATCTAGATTTAAATCCAAATCAGAATCTTAAATACCAAATGACTAGACAATGGCTGGATAACAAGCTAATTAGTTCAAAACTCAAAGCTAACTTCAAACGACCTTTTCTTCCATGTGATCAACAACATTTGCATTATGTGTGTCAGCTTCCCAGATTTCTTTTTCTGTAATGACTAACTTCGGTTTCTAGACAACAAAGAGCTGTTGTTTCTATTAATCTGTGTAAGCATATTTTTCACTCATGAAATATCCATATATGACATGCCAGACAAAGGATTTGGACAGGCAAGTTAACCCAAAGAAATGGTTATAGAAAACGGGATCAGTACCTCAGCTGGCAAGGAAACAAAAATTGAAGACCGTATGCAGTTGTTATACTACTATATAACAACACATATGCTACAGGTTTACAAACAAATATTTATTAAAACAAATCATATTTGATCTTCACAGCATTACCCAACTAGAGTAACTCCAAGTGCAAGCAGCATTTTAATCAGGTCTTAAACATTTCATGTAAACCTACTGTGATTTCCTGATTTATTAAAATTACAATTATTGACTGACATAGCAAGGATATTTATACCTCTTTGTTCTTACAGGCCTGTTAAACTGCTGAAGCCTGAATTCCTCAGACTTCTCAAGGTGAATCGCTGGCAAGAGCTGCACTACAAAGCAGGTAACACAGCTGAACGCTTCCAACGAATTCCCACCTGGTTTGTGCTGTTACTTTCCATTATATATTAAGCTTGATGTTGCCCTTCTCAGTCAGTTCACGTCTAACACTATCTCACCGGCTTTCATGTTGGTAACAGCTGTCCTTTTAGCTGTCAGGCTCATTACTCATGACTGCGCTCACACGAAGAGCTCTCCGCCAACGCAGACTCTTTCACATCACCTTCATGACATTGTCCAGCAAAAGAAAGATACAAGCATACTCGGCCTGCTACTTGGCTGTGCTGTCCTGCTAGAAATACTCTAGAGCCACTGAACACTTACAAATGTTGCAGGACATGCAAAACCATTAAACTGCCGTAAAAAAGTTTCAAATTTCAAAATGAGGAAGAACGATACCGTGTAGGTGTGAGAAGTACATGAGCTATCGGCTCAGGAAGTTCATTAAAATGGAGTTTTCTAATATAAAAACACTGTCCTAACCTGAGTCTCTCTGCTAAATTGCATCATGTTTTTAAAAAAGTAATTTTTCAACTGTAGACGCCTCAGAAAACTAAGGAATGTACAGAAGTTAACTGAGAAAAATAAACCTATGGGTAATGGGTTTTAATTTGCTATACAGAGATCATCTTCACTAGAAACATTTCAGAGGTTTTGAAAAGTTTCAAAGCTACATGTAAAGAGATTCCATTATATATGCTCTTCCCCAGAGCCCTCCTTCCTCTAGCACCTGTTATTAGTATCAGTCTATCGGATTAAATTTGCTTTACCAAATATTCTACTTTCCTCAGTTGCTGAGAGCAGGGGGAAACATGAAATCCCTCATTTTGCACACAGCTGACCTGACAAAGCCAAGAAAGTGACTCTGTTGTTTCAGGACTAGCTTCTAGTTCACAGTATGTGGTTAAGTTGTACAAAAGTGCTCCCAGGGGAAAAACTTGGTTCATTAGTGTGCCGAGATGGGTGCGATGAGAAAGGTGTGTTTGTATTGTAGTTACATCAAGAGGGCACATACGCAGCACGCAGAGCTGCCCAGCTATTGTAACGTTTGAGCACGTTAATTAAACAGCAAATTTGTAAAAACCCATATATTACCAAGGAAGATAGAAACAGATCCTGATATAAGTTTCCCTTGGGGGGACAGGGAAAATAGAAACGTAGGAGCCATTCACTTTATTCTCCCGGATTCTTTTCTGGGGCCCTGTTACACAGGTTTCTTCAGAAGTGATAACCCCAGTGAAAAGGATGATTGTCAAAGTATCAAAGCAGCTTAAAAAAAAAAGCAAATACCCTCGAAGGGGGTACATTAAGAGAGACCATTAGGGCAGCAGATGTCACAATGACAAAGCAAGCCGGTTACTTTCTGATAAACACACACAGGTATAATACAGTGTTAGAGTGAACAAAAAGAATGAGAAAAAAACCCAAAAAATAAACAATCGCATGGCCTATTAATAAGCCAGTGGAGGTATTCCTGCTTTGGGGGGCTGACATTGGCCCAGATGGGATCAGCTCTGCCTTTCCAGTTTTGGCCAGTACTGCTCTATAGTATCTAAGCTGCCGTCCAGTCTCTGCAAAGCTCCCCATACCTATAAAATCACTGTGGAACAAACAGATGGCACTTCTAAAAGACCAGAGAAGAACCTTTCAACCATGGCTGGAGAAGCTATTTGTCTAAAATGCTTCTCTTGCCAAAAGAAATTATTTCTGTGGTGTTTTGTTTTTTTTTTTTTTTAAAGTTTTATTGCTACATTTACTTGCCAAACATTCTAAAACAGCTGAGAAACAACGAGTAACACCTCACAAGGAATCTTATGAAATAGGTAAATACACTTCCTTTACTCTCTGGAAAACATAACACCAAAGGAGCAAGGCATAATTTGCAAGCTTGTGTCTATGGAAATGCCATGAATTTAACAGGTCTCTGATGCTGGACTCTAACTTCTGCTTTAATCTCAAGAACTTCATATTCACCAATATGTGACCGTAATTTGCCCAACTTTGAGTAACTGAATTTAAAAACACTGGGTAGATACAAGCCGTCACTTACCACTGAAAAATGTCCTAGAAGGCGGCTGCTTCCACAGGACTCCAGCTCTAACACACAGGTTCTTGTGTACAAGGAAGTTACAGCTAGTCAGCAAACTGCAAACAAAACAAACAAGAAGCAGTTGCTTAAGTACAAATGTTTAATAATGCAAATGTAAGCAGTTCAATGGGGTGACAATCTTCTGTTCAGAAGCTGAGTAACAGAGGGAGAAGTCTCCTCGAAGTATCATATCATTTTCACAGAGCCAATTCCCTTCTGGCCTATTCCTTCCCTAAAAAACCAAAAAACCTGACAATCCAACTGCTCCCACAGGTATTTATTTAACGTCGCATCTATTTTATCTTCCCTTTTTCTTAACAAATATTGACATATATTCCTCCTGAGCTTAATCCTGTTGTAACAGTGATACACTCCTAAGTGTTGTACATGCTGATCTTGGCAATAAGCCCTTTCCAGGCAACTAGTTATGTTGTCATTATGTACCATAGCCTGGCCCGTTTGGAGTTCTAAAGCGTTTGTGATCGTGAATACAACCTGAGCCTTTTTCAAAAAGCAAGCTACTATCATCGACTTTCATCTTGTTTTATGCACTGCCCTGGCCTGCATGTTTAGTAATCTGATACTTTTTTTTTTAAATAAGTGAATCCAGAACTGATGAGAGTTACTACTTTCCAAATCTGCTTCCAGTTTAACATAGACCAGTTTTGTCCAACAGCACACAAACAACTCCTCTGCTTACAGGGAAAGCACCTAGCCCAAGCACCATTATCTTCTGTGAGAACACGGCTAACGTATTTACTTCCAACCCAAAGTAATGTTTATAACGGGCAAAGTTGATTTCAGCCATGCTGATCAAAACAAATTCCGCTTGCAAATGCAGTGGTAAATTTTGCAATGATTGTTCAGTGCTTGGGACAATTCCATCTCCACCAGGCTGCTACACAGGCGTGTTGTTTAGGAACCTCTTACAACAGCGACTGTCTTAAGAAACACTTATGAATTGGACCCATGTATCTCCTTCCTCGCCATACTGGTAGGGAGGAGGAGTATATAGAAAAGTTATGGATTCTGTGAAGAAGTGACGTCATTTATTCGGCCAACTGGTAAAGCTGGAAAAGTAAAAATGCTGCCAGGCACAGCAGCTCTTTAGGATTTGTCTTGCCACTCTGTATGCTGGTGAACTGTAACGCGAGTGGTTCTGCCGCTCTGAAAACACAAAAAGAACTGGCCCAACACAGGGAAAAGGTTCAACCAGAACTTTTCATGTTTAATATATAATGTTTCATTTCATATTTCTAATAAATCTGAAAAGGATCCATACAATTCCTGTTCAAAGTCTGTAAATAAGCACGTTTAGACAAGCCCTTGAAGATGGTACAGCCCCACCACATCCCACTGTTAGACAGGCCCAGCCCAGGCAGAGAGGGGCAGCGCCCTCACACCAACAGGCTCAGTCCCTCAGGAAGAACCGGGTCTGGCAGGTCTATGCAACCCACTTATTCCCGGGATGCCACGCCACAGCTGGGATGCCTTCGTTCGGCCCTCTGACCTTTCATCTGCTCTTGATCAGATACGCACTAAGTACAGAATTACTTCATTAGCTTACAAGCTATTGCATCATTTAGGGTGATTCAATTCCAGGAAGTGGTTATTAAGAATTTTAAGAATTAATTTCAGGTGTCTACCAAGTTACACATAGACATTATCTCTTTATTTAGTAGAAGAGTCTACAAGTGGTAGATTTCTTGTCTAGAAGTCACATAATGACACTAGTAGACGCTCGCTAACAATGTTGTAATGTTAGCCAAGGACAAATAGCTATAGTTTTCACCTATCCCCATAACATGGTGTCAGTAATATTTCACTCTGCCCTTCAGCTTCACAGTCCCTGTTAAAACCACTGTATTAACCCAAATGTGACAGGACAGTCCCTCCTCCAAACATAGACCCCTGTAACCATAAACATGCCACACTGCTGCATCACCTCCCAGGATATTATTTCCTTAGCAAGACAGAAAAAGCGTCCCACACTGCTGCAAAACCTGTATGTTTCACATAGCAACACGATGTAATTTCACCATGAACAATGAGGTCAGCTGATCCGCTTGCATCATACACCATTCCTACACTAATTTGCGGTATTACAAGGCCTGCTTTACAACCTATTAAAACACCCAGGACAAAAGGAGTGCCTGCCCATTAGTAAGCTGGGAGCCTGTGGGCTATTTCAATGGGATTCAAAAAACTAAGAACTAAGTTAGCATTAGACTTAAATTTACCAGAAAATTTTTAGAACCCTAAAAAGTAAGGGAAAAACAAATATTAAAACTTAGCTACAGCCTAAAGCAATACTATGTCAAGACATATATAAGTCTTCATACATAACCTAAAAAAAAAAACCCAAAAAACCCACAGCCAGACAAAACCAGCTGTGTTGGCCTCCCAGGAGCATCCAGGAGCACCCAGGAGCTGTTACTGTTGCCATGGCGGGGCAGGGCATACCTGGACTTGGTACTTCAGGAGACAGATCATCACAAAGGAAGGATGCAATGATTAATTGCGGACCCTGAGCTCTTACCAAAATCATTTTTGGTGTCCAACATGGGAAAAACAGTCTCCTCCTTACTCTGAAATCTGTCTAAAAATAGGTGAATATGACAAGACTAAATAGTTCACTGTCAGCCTCACCTTCCCTGCTCCTGGCAGCCTGACCTTGATGGGTACAAGTGTGTAGAGCAGCGTGGGCCTCCTGCCTCTGCCACCCAACTGGAGGCTGCTGGAGCAGGAGCTGCTGGGATCCCATGTCAACTTCAGCCCCTCGGTGACTTCAGCCATCGCGGGACAAGGGACAACGCTCCGCTGCCAGGCACCATGGCCGGGCAGTAATGGCAAGCTCCACGAACACGCGAGGTGTTTTCTCCAGGTTTTGAGACAGAAGGTGCAGTAAGGGGACTGCATGGTCTGTCTAGGAACGCAGAATTGTGTCCTTGAAACTGTATTCTTAACACCCCTTTGTTGCTACGAAAAGCCTAAGCTTTAAGAGAATATCTCCAGTAAAGGACTGACAGGTCCCCGCAAGGTGCTTCTCCTCACAGCGGGTCCCCCCGGGGATTACATAACCTCAGGGGCAGCAGCTGCTCCCATCTACCAATTTCTACTGAACACTTACACGCTGACAACTCTAGACTACAAAGCTGAGGTAAAATTATACAAGGCCACCCGCTTTTCTTTCTTAAAAAATCTAAAACCTTCATTTTTCTTCCTAGCTTGGAGAACGAGGACCAGACTCCTCGCACATGCCCAGGGCCAGGGCCGAGGCAGCAGAAACAACCGCATTTTCACCCCGGCAGGGAAAGGTCAGCCAGCGAGGCAACCGGAGAGGGGCGGGTGGATGCAGCCCCCGGCCCAGGGGAGGCCGAGCCACCGCCCAGCTCCTCCTCACGCCCCCCTCCCCCGGGGTGCCGGCTGTCAGACAGCGGCTGCCGCTTCGCCCCCAGCTCTGCCGGGGCCGGACAGCCCCGGGGCCGGACAGCGCCAGCGCCGGCGCCAGCCCCAGCCCCAGCCCCCTCGCCGCCGGGCAGCGCGGTGCCGTCCCGCCTGCCGTGCCCGTACCTGCTCCGCCGCAGCCCAACCACGCCGCCCCGCGCTACGGCCGCCGCCATCTTCCCGCGCCGCGGCCACCGCGTCCTCTGCCGCGTCCCGTGCGTGAGGGCGGGAGACGGGCGGGGGGCGGAGCCAGTGCAACGGCGCCAGGCAACGGCGGGCGGGGCCGGCGCGGGGAGACGGTGTGAGGGGATGGGGACGGTGTGAGGGGATGGAGACGGTGTGAAGGGATGGAGACGGTGTGAAGGGATGGGGACGGTGTGAGGGGATGGGGGCGCTGCCGGGGGAAGGCGTGTGGAGGGGCCGTTCCCTGAAGGGAATACGGTGTGTAGGGACGGGGCCGTTCCTCAGGGGAGGTACGGAGTGGGGGCACGGGTACGAGGCTGTTCCTCAAAGGGGGATGTGCTGCGTGGTGAGGGCCGTTCTCTGGTGGCTGTGGTGGGGGAAACAGGGCCGCCCCTGAGGGGACATGCTGTGAGGACAGGGCCATTTCCCCGGGGGATGTAGTGTGGGGACAGGGTCGTCCCTGAGGGGACATGCTGTGAGGACAGGGCCGTTTCCCGGGGGATGTAGTGTGGGGACAGGGTCGTCCCTGAGGGTTTGTGCTGTGGGGACAAGGCTGCTCCGCAAAGGGGGTATGGTATCAGGGCAAAACTTGCCCAAAGGGAGGTGTAGTCTGAGGAGAGGCCTGCTTCTTGGGGGTTGAGGACGAGGCAGCTGGGGTTTGTCTGCTTCTGAGCATTGCTGTTGAGGGGCGGGTAAGTCCTTGACCACAAAAACGGGAGCACCAGGGATGTCAGGGCGGGGGGACATGACAGGGAACAGACACAGTGCTGCTCCTGCAAGTGAGGTGTCGGGCAGGGTGGTGCAGTAACATCTGTTCCTACTCTGGTGTCCCTTGCCTGGATCCTAGCAGCACAGAGCGGGTTTTACAGAGATTATTTGCTTTGGTTTCCACCCTCTTAGATGCATCCCTAGATAGGGGCATAGCTGCTGCCTTACTGGGAAGTAGCTAATTAGCATTTTCTGACGGTGGTAGGAGGGTAGTTTCATGGGAGGAATCAGTAGAAAAAGAATTCCAGAGTCCTGCTGCTGTGTTTTTGCACCTTCAGGGCTTTACGACATGGTCCTCTTGAGGGACCTGACTTGTGATTAATGTTTGTTTTCCTGACAAAGCCTGAATGAAGTCTACCACACCTTCATGTCATTCTGCTTTTTTTCCACATCACCACAGACAGCAGCATAGTATCTGTATAAGTATCTTAGACACGTGCAGGAAAGCCTTTTATTTTTAAATAATGTGAAATTTGAGCAGAGATCCAGATGCAGCCCTCATACAATAGTGATATTACTATCTGACTGAGTTGTTGGGATGTACGTATGTTCTGGATGTGATGGTAGGATTGGCAGGAAGTAAAACCTCAAAGAAGGTGGGATTCAATCCTGTTAGGTGCTTTGCTACAAGGGTTGCAAAAGCCATTAGCTTTGATGTCTAACTGCACCCAGCTGGTGGGCCTGACAGACAAGTTTCCCCAGAAGTGATTCAGGAATGATTCAGAGGTTAAGGTGTAGTTAGTTACACCTTACAAGTGAAACACACTTGTTTATAGTGTGTATTAATTGACATTGAACCGATTAATGGTGTCCTGTTCTAATCTTTCTCCCTGGAATTAAAAGTAAATATGTAGACCTTTAACAATTTTTAAACTACTTTAATCACATGTTTTGCTTTTACATTTGTGATTTTTTTTCTTTAACATCTAATATTGTATTGTATCAAAAGATTATATAGACTGCACTCCCTGAGGAACAATACACTGCTGAAGGGATACTGAGCCATGCTAGACCTGTGCAGTTGAGCCAAGTTGAAGGGTGGATTAGTACCACAGTTGTTCTCTTAGGAAATGAGAGAACAGAGATCTTGGGGCCTGAGGAATTTCATTCAGGGAGGGCAGAAAGGAGTGAGAAATGTTAACTCCTGTGATCTGATTAGTGGGAAATGTAACACCTCGACACATGTTGCAGATCTGGTGAAGGAACTTATAAAACGCAGAGATAAGCAATGGAATCCATGTATGTGACTCAAAAGAAGCAAGTGGGGAGTAAGGACTGTGAATCACTAGGGAAGAGTACACAAGGCAACAAAAGAAATCTGGGAAAAGTGTTGGCAAAAATACATGAAGCAGACAAAGTGCTAAGAAAATCCATAAGATGAAGAAGGAAAACGAAAATGGGAAAAATACTTTGTTTCTTCAGGACTCTTGGAATAGTCAATTCTTTCCTGTTCAGGAAAGATGAAACCATATTAGTAATATTTTATGCATCATCAGTTCAGTATTCACACTTCTGCTTATATATATATGTTTGGGGTTTTTTCCCTGCTGTGGAATTAATGATGTTAGTCATGGCTGCTGTGGAGTAATTAAGAGGTTAATACTCCAGGCTAAGTGTTAGAAAACAGGGAAATAAGCCAGTCTGGATGAGACTGCTGTGCTAGAATGGAATGAAGAGCATCAATAAAGTCAACAGTGTCACAGGTCTGTTTGGAATTCTTAGGGAGGCATAGGATTACTGTTTGTTTAAAATTACTCTGTAGATAAACCATTATCAGGTGAAAAAATAAGGTAAGAAGGACCCTTCAGTATTCTGTAGAGAGATCTGTTCAGTACTTTGGACGATTCACTTAGCTTTAAATATATTTTCGTAAGATAGGTGTAAGTCTTACCTATCTCCCAAAGGCATTTTGGTACCTTTTGAAAGAGGAGAAGCACAATGTATTTCAAAAGCAGAGGCTTACATTTCTTCTTATGTCTCTTCATATCAAAGCAGAAAACACACAGGTATTTTCCATTTGTGGATAGGAGTAGGACACTGTACCTTTCTCCTTCGCATACAAGAATATACAATCCTCTGACAGTTTGTTTTTTTTTCTTAAAACTTGGTTTATCCTTGCTGATGCCTTAAACCCCTTTGTTATCTTCCAGAAGCTTTGGTCATCACTGTGGAATTCCTGGTATGAGAAGGCAGAGCGTCAGGGTAGAGCGAGGATCCTTGCGGAACTGCTGTAATCATGAAGACAGTGATTTTAATTGTCCTAATCATCTTCCCTTTGCTGTCTTCAGGTAAGGCTGATGCAGAGAGGGAAAGAGAAAGGTGACCTCTGGAAGGGTTACCAGGGTACAAATTCTAATACATGCTTTGATTTTGTTTTTTTCCTGTGCAAAGAAGTTGCAGTGAGAACTGTGCCTGTGATGTCCATTTTCCTGTATTTTTCCTGTTTAATCATTGGCAGATGGTGACCCCGTTAGTTTTGAAGCAGCTTGGTACACTAGTTTCTTAGTAATTCAGTGAAGTTTTGTTTCCTTTGAATAGTTGAGATCTGTGTACTCATTAACGCTGTCAAAATGAATCAGTCTTTCAAGCTGTTCCCCTCTAAAACCACAATGGGTTGTTTTTGGAATTGTGCTGAATTAAGGTCAAAACAAGTGTCTGATGCTATGCTCAAAGAAATAAGAACTTCAGTGTTTTAATTGTAAACTTTCTTTATTCCAGGCAATATTTTTGTTTAATATTAATAGATCACCAGAGAGCCAAATGCTTAAACGTCTGGAAATGACAATGTTAGAGATGTTGTAGTATTTTCGATGTATTCACTCCTGGTTTTCCTTACATGGTGTAAGATTTGCTCAAGTTACATAACTGCATGCTATTTTTATATATATGATAACATTTTTTCTCCTTAAATGTATAGTATCTTCTTGAGATGTATATGATGATATATTTCAGAGTAGAAGGCATTTAATAGGAAGAATACAAAATAAGTCATAGTACATCCAAGCTGCACTAATTGGAGTCCAAAGCAAAAGAGGAAATTTCATTGACATGTCTAGACACACTTAAGATGTAGCTTTATAGTCAGTTTAAATCAACCAAACTCCAACTCCTCCACGAAAAGGAGGTTTCACCTTCTCCACCACTTCCAGTTACACCTTCCTAACCCCTTCTTTCTGCTGGCACTGTTTTGTTGTTTCGTTTGGTTGGGGTTTTTTATCAATTACTTAGTTTTCAGCTGGAAAAAGATCCAACAAGTTCAGTTCTGCTACAGTTCTGCACAGTGTTCCTGTGCAGGTTATTTAGTCCCTTTGTTTGGCATCCAGAAATGAAGATAATTCTTACTAACTTCCTGCTTGGAAGAGGTAAGATTTTGAGGAGTTTGTTGTTCATGTTTATTGAATATTCTGTTCAACACAGTACACGATTCATCATTGTCAATAACCAAATTGTCCCCAGTTTCTTTCTTTCATAGTGGGTGTTGTCATGGAAGATAAATCTATCTTGAGGGAAATCCAGCTAGTTACTTGTCCTTGCTGAAGAAACACTTTGATAGTGCATTGTTTAAAAACAGAAGAAGCTCCAAGTCACAGAATTGCCATCGTAATTTCAAATAGCCCCAGATCCTCACCTCCTGGATTGAGGGGTTTGGGTTACTCGATTATAAAGTAGTATTTAATTGTGAATTTCTTTGAACTTAAAATTTTCTCCTCTTATGGAAGGTTTTCTGACCCTGAAGCTCTGATGTGGGTCTTATTATTTACAATCAGGTAGTCCGTGGAAAGAAAATGGGAAGGGAATACTCTTCTAACAAAGCATGGCAGTCGGTGGGAAATGCTGTTCTAACAAAACGTGTAGCTCAGTGCTGTGAGAGAGCTGGGACTTGTTACACCAGTTACTGCCTGTTTAAAAAACAACCGCCCCCTCCCTCTCCCCCTGTTGACTGAATTCAACAAAGCTAAAGCAACTTGATCCTCTACCAGCATCCTCCCTCCGTGTTTCTTGTTCTTTTGCAGGCTTAGTTCTGAATTTCTAGAATTTTGTAACAGAAATATTAAGACTGGTATGGATAAACTATGCGTGGGAATATGTGTGTGTGAAAGCACCAGAGGAAACAGCTGAGCAAAGGTCAAAAGAATGGCCTGTATTGATAACCCCGGGCACCACTGACAGCAATAAAACTGGTAAACCCTGGGGAATGCACTGTTTACATCAAGATTAGGTCTGGGCTCTGATAAGGTCACATCACAGTTGACTTGTCAGGAGAAAAACTGCAGTCTGATAACAGGAAGATGGTTACGAGGTTACCCTACATTGTAAGTGCCATTCCTCTTCTTGCTACCCCGACAGGAAAACAGACCATAGCCATAAAGATGTCCTTGCCTTTGTTTCCTCATTTTGGGTGGCAACCCTGCCTAAAATTCATGGAGGATGAAGCAAGGAAGATTCTGAGGCAAAAGATCATGCCGTAACAATTGTTGATTCTTAAAAAATCTACCTAAAAACTAGTTTGTTGCTGCCAGTCAAGAGGAAGCAAAGACATGTAGTAAAGATTCAACAGCAAACATTCATTCTCCTCCTTGCTGGGCAAAAATGATCAGGGTCAGACTGCTCAGGCACATCTCTTGGGTGCCTGTAAGTATGTGGATATGTGAGTGCGAGTGAGCAGAATCACTTACTTGTGAAGTTAAATAAAATAAAGTAACTTCCCTCTTCCATAAGGTCTTAAACTGAGGGGTTTTTTCACTAAATCCTACAAATCTTGACTTCTTCTTTGATCCTACAGGAAAGAAATTCCGATGGTGCACCCTTTCTGACCTAGAACAGAGAAAGTGTGCTGAACTCTCCAAAGCACTTCTGTCTGTGCTGCCCCTTGCTGCAGTCAATTCGTTTGCAAGGATTTCTTGCATCAGAGCCCACAATACACAAGACTGCATTGATAAAATCAGGGTGAGTTCACAGAAGTTTTTTAAAACTAATTTTGAGTTCAAATCCTCTTTTGAAGAAGTAACTGGTAAACAGAATGCATGGGAGAATAAAATGATACTGAAATGGTGGTATTGCATATATATGACAAAGCACACGGTGGCTTGAGAGGCAAGAATTAAAACCCAGGAGCATTCTATTAGACGTACTATTTTACTCCAGCCAGTGTCTTTGGAATCTCTAGATAAAAAGCTGCTTGGAAATAAATGGACAAAACCAAACCGCTACACTAAAACTTGCTCAGAGTATTCCGCTTACTTACGGGTTTTGGTCCTACTCTAACTATAATGAATATTTTCTCTTCCCTTTCTTCCCCGCTATTTTTAGTCCCTAGTCAGTGTTTACTGAAGTAAAGAGGCTTTCTTCATATAAAAATCTTTAATTTGAATAAAATTATACATCAGACCTTTTGTAAGTATAAGCTCTTGTAGCTGACCAGTTCTGAAATGAAATTTTCATAATGCTATATGCTTTGAAAAAAAAATCGCTAATGAAAAAGGAAGATAAGTGTTTGCAGTAGAATAATTTCGTTAACATACCTAAAACTTGGTTGGGATAGAGAACAGCAGTTTCAATTTTCATTCAGTCCCAGTTACCTTAAATGGAGTCCAAATCTGACCTGGAAAACAAAACAAAGAAAACCTTTCTTGTTGGTTCAGGGAATAATTTATTTTGTGTTTTCATCCAGTCCCGCAACCCTTGTTAACAGACTTCAGTTCCACTTTCCAAGTTATGGAAAGATTACAGCCAGGAGAACTCTGAGAAGGATTTGGGGTCTTGGGGGAGCAGTAGGAGGAAACAAGGGTTCTTTTTCTTCAGTTGGTGTAAGAATTGTGGTTTTGGAATGGAAGGCCCAAACAAGAGGTAAGAAAGGGTGTTACTGGAAAAGAACTGGTATCTTTTGAAGGCAACAGCATTCATTGCTAACATTTCACCATGCTTGGTAGCAGGGATTCAATTAAAAAAAGCAAAGGCTTGTTAAAGTCACTGGTTACTACTTCTCAGGCATAAACTCTGCTCTTGAAGCTGCTCTGTTTGTTTCTCTGTAAACACACTTGTTTTGAGGGGTTTGCTGTTGTTTTTAAGGTGAATAAAGCAGACGCTGCCTCCTTGGATGCTGGAGACGTTTACTCTGCTGTAAAGCTATATGGTTTGACCGTGGTGGCAAAGGAGACCTATGATCGAGGTAGGTTCATAAAGCAAAAGAATAAGCTGTACTTCTCATTTGGCCAATAAGTCGCCGTGTGGTGAAAAGCAAAGCTCAAGAGTTCTTGAAAAAAACTCTGTATGTTTTCATTAACTTCATAGGAGTATGGAGGTGACTAACAACTCTTTCTAAAATACCTAATGATAATGAATGTGATACCAGCGGTGCTTTGTATCTATTAGCCTTTCTGCCTGTGGAGCTGTCACTATGACAGATTGTATCTGCCCCCACCTGCAGCACTAGTGTGTTGGAGTTCTACACCTTGTAGGGAATAAGAAGGATTTTATTCTGTGTCAATTCTTGTACTGTGCTCTTTACTAGTGTAATTGAACATTTACTAGCAGTTCTTTAAGATGTTAGCTTCTTTCATTAATTAAATCTCTCCTTCTCACCCTAAAGAGACAAGAATATCAGGTGGAGGATCTTGTTATGGTAAGATTTCTCTCCATTCCTGGCAGACCTGAGCAGTCTGTGCAATGAATGATTTATAAGGCAAGAATGAATAAATCTGAGCTGAAATCGAGCATACAGTAGAAAATACTTGTGGGACATGAATCTGAGAAGGAAGCTGAATTAGCAGATGGATGTAGGAAGAGATTAATAAGGGGATGGTATGAGAACAGAAGTGAATTTTATTTTGACAGAAGAACCATGAAATCATAGTGGAATTGATATGGTTGAGGTAGTAAGTATGTTCTGAGGATAAGACATAGGAGTTGTTTCCATTGTAATACCTAAACAGTGTGATACAAATTTCAAAATTCTCAAGAAGCAATTGCATTGGATGATGGAGCTGGATGATCTTGTAAGCTTTTCCACCAGATTTTTACGTTCTTGCTTTGCACATCACTTGCATCAGTTTGACAAGGTGCCATGTAGCCAGTATGTGGTAAAGTTCCTGGCGTGAGCACCTGTGTTTCACATGCCTAAGATTTTTTTTTTCCTTGGCCATGTTCACAGAAGTAGTTGAACTCCTGTACACAGATGGAAGCTGCAGAATTGGGATTTAGTTATTTCTGTTACGTATTTTGTCCTATTGCAGGAAATTGTGTGTTTGCTGTGGCTGTCGCCAAACGAGGAACTCTGGATATCTGGAGGCTACGAGGTGTGCGGAGCTGCCACAATGGAGCCAGATGGACATCAGGCTGGAATATTCCACTTGGCTTTCTTCTTGCAAGAAATGATCTTTCCTGGGATGAGGGACAACCTCTGAGCCAAGGTGGGTGATAGGAGCCATAGGGCTATGTCTCTGCCCTCGGCAAAAATGAGTGAAATGCAAGCAGATGTAGAATGAAATGAGCTATGTGCAAACTGGAGGGTTGTGGATGAGATATCCTCTTGGAGTGGTTTTGATACTGGCACTTAACTCTCTTCAGAACTTTTCCAGTGATCTCAAAGAAGCAGGCTTGTTACCAAAGCAGGAAATCTTTGTGTTCTGTGTGCAACAGGGAACAAATCTTTGCAATATCTAACCAGCAGAAAGATGGTTTTAAACAAGCAAAATCTGATCACTTTGTTTCCAGCAAATGTTTCAAATTTGAAGTTTAGACAATGAAGCCACATTTGCTGATATTTTTTTTTTTTTTTTTTTTTTTTTAAGCACCATAGTCCTAGTTATGTCCATGTTGTTTTTGGCGCCTTTTCCTTCTTCCATTTTTTCCCATTTGATGTTTTTCCTTTCTTTCCCCCTGCCTCCCCTCTGCAGTAATCAGTGAGTATTTCAATGCAAGTTGCATCCCTGGGGTTGGTGTTGCTGCTCCTCAGCTGTGTGCTCTCTGCCAAGGACAAAAATCCTATGTCAGAGACAAGAACCACTTCTGTGAGACAAGCAGTAACGAACCCTTCTATGACTCTGAGGGAGCCTTCAGGTGAGCTCCGTGACACTGGTGCTGAATTTAATTTGGGGGAAAAAGAACTTGTGAGGGAGGAAAAGCCAGGCGACATGTTAACAGGATGGCATTTGTCTTCCTGCAGGTGCTTGAAGAATGGAGTGGCAGATGTTGCCTTTTTAGATCATCTAACAGTTATGAGTGCCACAGGTAATCCTAAACACTCAGGTTCCTTTTAACATCTGGCTATACTCTTTCCTGCATGGGATTTGGGAGACATCCCTACATATCTTTGTTGTTTCCAGGGAAAATTCAATCCCTGCAAGCAGTTCAGTGGTATTTCTTGGTGTGAGTGAGCAATAATTGCTCACAGGAGACTCTTAGAATGGGAGCAGACAGATGTTTTTATACAGGTGATTTCTTTAGCCTAAAGCCTCTGACGCAGCTGTCAGTATTTGCATTGCCTGAGTGACAAGCTTCCTTTTAAAATTCAGTGTATTGAGCTGCTAGAATGTGCAGTTCCTGTGTAACTGTTTTGTACTTTTAACCTCAGTTGAGCTCTGTACTGACAGTTTTTGAAGGTGGTTAGCAGTAGTATTTGCAGGTAAGTATTTTTAAACAAACATTTACAGAGGTACAGCTTAAAGAGTATTTTGGATACCTCTGGCTGAGGTCCCTCTCTTTGTTAAGAGAAGAGCATGTCAAAGACAACTTTCCCAAGTGTGCTTGATACACTGTGCTGCCTGCATAATCCTTAAGCAACGTCCTCTGAAAAACGTTTTACTTTCCATTTCAGTGCTTACTGCCAAGTCATGTCTCACTTCATGGATTCATGAGTGTCCTCTTGTTTCAGAGTCAGAACAACAGGAATATGAACTCTTATGTCCTGATGGGACCACAGCTGAGCTGACTGAATACAGCACCTGTAACTTGGGCAAGGGGCCTGGCCGTGCCATCATCACCCGCCACAACTTCCAGAAGACCACCAACAAATTTCTTAGCATGATCCAGGTGAGTGGATATTATAAGCTGTGTATCCCCAGACACAGGTTTTCCTTCTGTCTTTGTGTGGAGATTACCATCCAGTTTGCCTTCTTTCTTGAAAAATTTAGAGTTAGTGTGAACAAAGCACTAGAAATTGGTTGTTCTGGGGAAGGATCCTGCATTGCCTTCTGGAAGAATGATTTTTCTCTGAAGTGCTCTTCTGTAGAAGGCTGGGAATAAAATAAGTAAAGAAGGGGAAGATGCTGTAACACCCAAACTGGAAAATGGCTAATGTTATTCACTCTGCCCTGGAACTTGTGTGAATTCTTATGTAGCAGAGGGAGACACGTAGGTTCAGGCAGCGTTCACCTTTGTTCCTCTCTTTTTCTCAACTTATAAATATGTCTGTTACCTTGACATCCAGCAATCTACTTGAAGCTGAACCTGAAATGCATATTTAAATGCAAGTTTAAAGAATTTGTGAAGCCATCTGGACCTTAAAATAGTCCAGTAGACAGTGAATAATTCAGCCCGGCGGGCTGGGTTGTGCGTGATCACGCAGGCTCTGGTAGACTGCAGCTGTACAAAATCTCTTCTTTATTGAGATCTTCACATGCCTTTGTCAGTGCACTTCTTAACACCTATCTTAGCTGTGTTCCCCCATAGATAGTGACAGCTATGCAGCAGTGTTCCTAGTCCAGGAACAGTGTTCCTAGTTCTCAGTCCTTTCTTCTCTTCCAGTACCATCAGGGTGAATAGAGCTACTTTGCACATGGTAATTCCCCATTATAAAACACAAGATATCTTGCACGCCTTTACTGCACTGAACTTTATCACAAATGTTTCTCACTCAGCTATATTCCCTCAGTTGCCTTTCCAGGGTAGGAGACATAGAGCACAGCCCAATAAATTGTAGTAACTAAGATGAGAAAAAATTCTTCAAAACAGTGAATCATACAATGCTTTTAGAACTGGAACCACCCACTCACTGCAGTACCTGTGGGCTTTGCCCGGTGTGATGGAACCCTGAGTGCTATGTTACAAAACGTTGATATGAAGGGAGGGAAGGATGAGGCTGCCTGTTTCTGGAAGGATGAGTAGATTCATTGCAATTAAAATGTTGTTCTTGTCCTAGCGCCTCTTTGGGCGAAAAGGAAAGGAAAGAGCCAGGTTTGAACTCTTCACTTCAGCACCCTTTGGGGGAAAGAACCTGCTGTTCCGGGATGCCACTCAGCATCTGCAGCTTCTCGAGGAGCAGCTAGAGATTGCCTATGTCCTTGGTCTGGATTATGTAGCTCTCCTGAAGGGACTAGGCCATGAAGGTGAGAAGCCTTCCAGAGGACTGTAGCTATGCAAAAGGGAAGAAAAAGTTCTCTTTCCATGTTATTCCTCCCTGCCAGGCACAAATGCATAGACCTAAACATCCCCTTAACAAAGAACAGACTGGTGCATAGGTGACATGATCTCACTGTGCTCCTTCCTTCCAATTCAGGGAGCTCTTTGGACAACAGCGTTGTGCGCTGGTGCTGCATCAGTGACGCTGAGCTTCGCAAATGTGAGGAGTGGTCACTGAGCATCAAATCTGACCCATTAGTCTGTGTCCAAGCAACTTCCATGACCAAGTGCATTGAAATGATCAAGGTAGGAGACTCCCTCTGGTCAGGGTATGTGATAAGACCGCTCAGGGTGTGGATGTCCTTGTCTGAGCTGAACAAGAGGAAAAAAAGCTTGTACACTAGAGGAACTAGTGGGAATGAGGGGGAATTTGTGCAGGGGAATTTCCAGCCAGCGGGGAAGTACAGCTGCTTGGTTACACAATTCATGCAAATGCCGGTTTTGTTATTTTCTGTAATGCTGTTGGCAGAGTAGCGAGGCTGATGCAGTCACTCTGGATGCCACACATGTCTATATTGCAGGAAGGTGTGGATTGGTGCCTGTAGCTGCAGAATGTTATGGTAAGTTCTTGTATGACCTTAGCAAGAAGAGAGGGAATCAAAAAAGTACCATTAAAAATATAGTTCAGTTTCCACAGTTTGTGATGTTTTGTGATGGGAACAGGCATCAATATATATGTCCAAATACTTCTCCCAGCTCATCCACCAACTGGCTTCAGCATTTGGTCTGGCTGTTTATTATATCTCTTCTGTAAAAGGGACAGATGCTGACATGGCTCAAGAGAGTTGCAGGGTTTTTGATGGGGTACTGCTGTGTAATAGGAGTGACAGCAGTCGCAGTATCTTTAATGGCTGTTTCTCCTCTCCAGGGGGAGATTGTGCCCTGGCTGCTGAGAGCACAAAGGAAACGGGAAAACTAATTCATCTTAAGCACAAAGGTAACAGGACAACTTTGAGAGGGCAAAAGGCTTAGATTTTCCCGAGACTGCCTCTAGGATTTATGTAGGAATGTATTTGCATGTTGGTTTGGGAAAGAATAATGCTGGGCAGCTAGGACAAGAGCTTTGTGGCTAAGCAAAGAATGCAGATCCTGTATTGTGACTGAAGATACCTTGACAGGATGATGGAGGGAAGAGAGGGGGCTGTACCCATCTGGAACACTTAATTGCCTTGGTATAACTGGTTGTTGTCATTGTTTCACAGCACTGCCACCTGTTTATGCTGTTGCCCTAGCTAAGAAAGATGCCAAACAGATTAACATCCACAACCTTAGGGGAAGGCGATCCTGCCACAGTCACCTGTATAGTCCTGGAGGATGGTTGCTTCTTTCCAGATACACAGTGGGAGCTTTGCAAAATGATACTGAGAACTGTGACATTGACTCTGGTAAGGGCTGCTCTGGGTTACCTGTCGACTAGACCATGGAAATCTGAAGCCCCAAATTTGGGAGTAAGTAGAGATGGGGCCATGAGGATTTGACCAGCCAGTCAGGATTGCAGTCTCAGAGGGTGTTGAAGCAGCTCTTCCTCCTTTCTGACTTGTGTGATTCTTCACACTATTTAGCCCTGTTCTTGCTACCTATTAGGATGGAATTCCATTCCTGTCTTTTCCCCTGTGTGAAGAGTCTTTGGAATACCTTGCCTTAATCTCACCTCAGTTTTCTTTACTCAGCTTTTCGGAACTACTTTTGGAAGGGCTGCATGCCAGGAGCAGATGGAAACCTGTGCAAAGTGTGCATTGGAGACAGCGGGGTGGAAGGAGCTCGAGTATCCAGCAGATGTGCTGCAAGTCACAACGAACGTTACTATGGCAATATGGGAGCACTCAGGTAAGCTTTTTGTCAGGGTCAGAAATGCAGAGCCATAGCCAGAATTGCTTTTTATTTTGCTGATGGTTTTCTTTGGAGTTTGTTGGGTTTTGTTTGGTTTGGGGGTTTTTTGTGGGTGGTTTTTTTTGTTTTTGTTTTTTTTTTCCAAGCAACTTGCTGTATAAACTTTTGCTAGCATGTACTTTGTTTTGGTTGCAATTGCTGTGGGATGTTTAGCTGACTGGTGATTTAAAACAGTCATGAAACCATTTCCAGAGCAAGACAGTGCTTCCAAACATGTAAGGCTTAGAGCAGTGGTACTGACTCATTAAAAAGATAGTCAGAGAGTGGAGGCGATGTGGTAAGAAGCAGTGCAGGGTACAGAAGGTTATTAAATAGACTGGAGATATTTTTAAAAAACAAATAGCTGAAGACAGAGACAGAGGAGAATACTGAAGGTGAAAGCACCCTTATAAAATATACATAATGCATTTAGTTGGATTGCATTCTCTTTCCTGGCTAGGTGTAGGTGCGGCTGCTTGGACATTGTACCACAACTTTGACTTGGGAGCTTCTTTAAGGGGTGAAAGGGATTGTCTTGCCAAATACATGAACACTGTCCACCAAAATCTGTGCTGACATCACTAGCCTGTTTCATATAACAACCAAGTAATTACAGATTAGACGAATACTTCCAGTTACTTCTGTTTTAGCTTCCGATGACTGTCCAAACATCGGCCATCGTGTAGTGGCCGTCTCTAACTCCTTGTTTTTTTTCCTGCACTAGGTGCCTAGTTGGCAATCCCAGTGGAAGAAGCTTTGGAGACGTAGCTTTCCTGGAACACTCTAACCTACTCCAGAACATAGAGAGTGAGATGCAGATATTCTCTTTTCCTTTGAGAATGTTCAGTAGCATCAGTTGCTTCCCACACAGCAGCCATCACTTGCGATGATCGGCTTTTACAGGTTTAATCTAGGTCCATGAAGTTGTGTTTGTGACTGGAAAATTGCAAGAACCTTCATGCATGTAGGTGTTCCAGTAAAGCTCAAAATTCAGATGCAGTTTTAGAGAGGAAAGAGGAAGAATCACTGAGTGCAAAGATCAATGTGTGTGTTGGGGGGTAGTCATCCTTGAAGACTGTGCTGATTTTTGGAAAGCTCGAAGCTCTAAAAAAGCAAGTGACTTTTCCCACCAGACCTTCTCCCATAGGCAGCCATAGTGCATGTACCCATTTTTAATCAGTTTCAAGAATGAAAGTGGCAGATAAGGGCAATGCTGTGGGCTGTTTGTGCTGGGAGGTGTTCTATGGCTTCAGCAGGACACGGCAGCCTCCTCATGTTGTTTCACAGGCACTTACAGAATAAACAGTCCAAATAGCTTAACAGTTAAAATACTGCAAATTACTCTGCCTTTCACAGTTTCCAAACCAATACTGTGAAATATTTAATTTCCTCTGGGAAATACTGTTCTTTGCAACAGTCTAGCAGTTGGATTTTGTAGATGAAAATGGTTTTGGTTACAGTAGCTTAAATCCCCTCAATCTCAAATTATGCCTGCTGCTCTAACAGCCAAAATATGCTGCCTTTGCATAGGGTTAAAGAGAAAGGGAACCCTCATTTTGTTCAGCCTGATGAAGCACACTGAAATTCTATTTTAGGTAATTTCAGTAACAGAAGAGACTTTTCTAAGAGAGGAATCTCTCAAAAATCAAGTGGAGGTTTAAGGACCTGGAAACTCATAGGAATTCATGCAGCAATGAGCAGTTTGGGGAAGGAAAGGACATGCAGGCTGAATTGGTTTGTTTTCAGAAAGTGATCTGATTACAGATGGATAAGGCATGAAAAGCTGTTTGTATGCCTTGATGTTACTCTAGTTTTTAGTTGATAGGTGCAGCTTAAGTTCACTGACCTGTTTCCTCAGTGAAAACACTACCCTGCTCCTCATGCGTTCCTAATAAATGACCATATAGCATGCTGCATTTGTTTTGAACATATTAACTAAACCTCTTCCTCTCAATTTTTAACGTTTTGCATGAGATTCACCCTGTCTTCTGCTTTCATTTTTTAACAGGATTTGCTTTCACTTCATCTTCTTTTCAGATCTGGACAGCTCTGGTTGGGCAAAAGGTTATACCGCTATTGACTTCGAACTCTTGTGTCCGGATGGAACACGTGCTGCAGTCACAGAATGGGCAGCCTGTAACCTTGGCCCCATTCCCCCCAACACGGTCATGACTCGACCAGTCAGTGTCACTAAAATCTATGACTTTCTAATGAAATCCCAGGTAAGACAGGTAACAGGGAAAAAGTTAGCATGTTATCACTTGTTATGTACGACTGCTGAAAACCCTTTCAAGATCAAAAGCCTTGTATACTGAATAAATAAAGTGCCTTCAAGTCCAATATGAAAGAATTAAGAATGCGCATAGGAGATTGAGAAAATAGATATTTGGATTCTCTAAAGGGGCATTTTGGCATCAGTTGCCATTCTGCCGTGGTCATACTCTTGCTGAGAAATAAGCCGCTGCAAAACTGCATCTTTTTGTACGAATAATGACAGCTTAGGTGAAAGTGGAACCTTTTTTTCTGCTAGATCTTGCTATAAAACTGAGGGTCACCAGCTTAACCTTGCTATTTAAGATCCGAGCTGTGGAACTTATTTCTTTTCTGTTTAGGAATCTCTGGGAAGCAAACTGGATTCTGAATTTAATCTCTTTAAGTCATGGAAGTATGGTGAAAGTGATCTGCTTTTCAAAGATACTACTCGGTATCTTGTTCATGCAAATCACATGAGCTATCAGGAAATTCTTGGAGTGTCTTTCTTTCAACTGGCAGAATCAGTGTTTAAGTGTACACCTACAGGTAAAGTCAAGTTCTTAATTTTGAGTTAGCTGTCACTAAAACTGAAACCCCTAGAGGCAAGCTGGTTTGGGATCTGAGAATCTGTATTGAAGTAAATGAAGACTACACAGTAAGCTGGACTTCTGTGAGTCTAAGTTGTTAAAGAACTGAAATTCAAAATGGGAATTTTACCTCTATTCTGCTGTTTTAGTGAATACTACCTGAAGAATTTGTTATTTTTAAAGCTGATTGATAGCATCTTTAAGTGTATACTTTCTTACTGATTTGTAGGCATCTTAGACTTCTGCAAACAGGATATCTGTGCATCCTCATCGAACTGACAGCTAATACAGAGGCTTTGCAAGGCACATACGTCACCATCAGTGTTGAGAACGAGGAAATATGCAAGTCCAACCTATCCAAAGCAAGGAAACAGTCATCTCTAGAAATGTATGCTGAATACTCTCTTGTTTTTTTAAAGCATGTTTATGATAATACACTACAACTCATATGTCACCCTTTTCTTGTTTGGAGCATGGCATCATGTGGAACAGCACAGGCCAGTCTGCATAACCCACAGCACAGTGCTAGGATCAGCAATTCTGTACAACTACTATGGAGAAATCAGCATTTTTGTGGAAATAGCAGGGCCAATACCCTGGACTAAAATACAGACTGTCGTGAGTGGCACAGGTTAGTTGGCAGCAGTTTGCCTTGTTTGTCTTATAAACTGTTTCCATGCAAAAAAAAAAAATCAACTGACATTTTGGTAGTTGCAGCATTGTCCTCCTACAGCCATGCTTTGGTTACAGCCAGTCTTTGCAGGATACACATATATGCTAAAGGTTGTATATGTAATTGCTATCAGAATCAGTAGTCTTTTCTGCTTTTAACTGGGAAGAATGTATTTGCTTTTTTAACCAAGGATTTTTACTAGTAAATCAAAACTTTTCCTCTCACAAATTAATGTATTAAGGCATCTAACAGCCAGCAGAACTGGATGCTTGCAGCCTTAAGGTGAAGGAAAGCAATGGATATTCCCCCTTGTCAAAACCTCCAACCATTACTTTATAGTACTTTGAATGTATGATTCTATGAAATGTCAACATATGATTTATCAATTAAATAGCATTGGTTTTATAAGCAGAAACTGCCTGAAGATGATAGGAAGCCTTTTGAACAGAATGTGTCATATATTTGTTTTGCATGGTAGTGGACAGACAGAGAGGATGGCTCTTCATGGGCAGGGCTCACTTCAGTTTGCAAGAGTGTTATCACCTTCTGCCCCATGCAGCCTGAACCAGGCAAGGTTAAGGTTTTTAATTAAAAAAAAAAATAATTAAACCCTTCACCCAAACCCTTCCAGTCATTGCTACATGTATTGCAGTTGTATTAACCTCAACTAGCAATAAGTAAGATGCAAATAGTGAAGACAGGCCAGCTGCACTAAAGTCAATGTATCTGCCATATAAAAGAAAAACCATTAAAAAAACCCTCCACCAAAAACAACGAAGTGAGGCAGCAGTACTCACTTTGTGAAATACACTGCTCAGAATACCTGTGTTTAAACAGCTTGTTCCATGCCTGGCTTGTCTTTCCTGTTGCTCGACTTACAATGCCCCTTTTCACTTCCTGCGAAAGACAACAGGCTCAGCTAAGGTGCACTGAATCTGAAACCCTCGCTACTGGCCAGAGTGCAAATTGTTTCTTTCTATCTATCTCCTTTGTCCTGTGTTTGACACATTGACTAATCAAACAAGAGAGAGAAGAGGCAAGTCCAAACTCATACCTTGCAAGAGAAAAAAAGGGGAGAGCTAAACAGTGAATGAGGCAAGTCCCAGTACGGTAACACAGCAAAATCCTCCTATACTGTGTTGCAGCCAGCGAGCTGTAGCCCTGAAGAAGCGGGGGGAACAGCAGGATGCTTGTTTAGGGCTCTGAGGTGCTCCCTTCCTTTCTTTACTGGAGCTTACATGCCACCTGCGGGACCTATGCAACACTGCACTTCAGTGAGAGAAGAAAGTTATGAAAACAGTGAAGAAATGCATCTGGCAGCTTAGTTTTGCCAACAGCAGCATGCAGCCGCGTTGCAATAACGGAAAGTCTGGTTACATATGATTTTACGGGTTAGAGGGGCGGCAGTGGTGCTTTCTGGCACAGACGTTACAGATGCCCAAGAGGCCTTTCGATGTTCCTATGCTGCAGCTACAGTTTAACAGCAGCAGTCTGAGGCCTTGCACAGACTGTAGCATGTGAACCACGGGCCTGCTTCAGCGTTGAATCTCTCCGTTGTGAACGCAGCAGGAACTGCCTGTGCTGTCTGGCTCCGCCTAGTTTACTCCCTCAAGAGACAGATGCCGTCTCAATGCTATGAATAATAGCTTGGATCATGCTTACAATGCCCCAGGTCTGTTTCTGTTCAAGTATGGCTATAGATGAATGAACACGACGTTGCTGCTCCACACCTCACCAACAGCCCACCCAGTTGCTTACCAGTGCTAATCTCTTTGGAGATTTGACCTCTTGCCCCCTATCTTGCAAGACAGCTATATCGTGCATATTTAATGATAAAAGCCTAAAGAAGGCCTTAAAAAACTGAAAGGTTCTCAGAAAAATTTATTTTCATAAATTAAAAACACACACAAAAGAAACAGTAAAATTTTAGATTCACACAATATCGAACAGAAACAAAATGCCAAGAGCATGATGGAGGCTAATGGCACAAGTGTACAAATTCTCATTGAGCTATTTGTTAACTTGATAGCATCATATAGACCTTTAACCCACAGTTACCATCCATATACTAGAAGAGCACCTGGAACATAACATACTAAAGGCCCACCTCAAATCAAATACAATAAATGAGAACTGCTTGCAAAAAGTCATATCCAGCAAGCACCAGAACTCAAATTTATGCAGCTACAAGGCCAACCAGGCAAATGCTGTAACATACATTAAGTAGCCTTAGCTGCTCCAGTTGTAGCATGATGAAAATGAGAATTTTTAATTTTTTTTTTTTGCGGGGGAAGTGATCTCCCATAATCAGCACATTTAGCAAAGAGCTGCCCAGCTCTGCATAACCTAGTACTAAGAGACAGCACACGGCAAAAGCTTTGCAATTCTTCTCAAGCGGCTCTAGTCATCCTTCTGTGAGCAATATGTACAATGTCTTTCCATGACGACACAAAAAAGTCCTCCCTGGAGTGGGTTCATTTTATGAAAAGGCAAGCGTACATATCCTTCAGCTAGGGATGTATGCAAGACCCCAAAAGATGCATCCTCTAGATCTTCTTTCAATTACCTGGGACAGAAGCAGCTCAGAGTGGCAAACACCTAGCTTTTGCACGGTCATCGCTCCCCGTGTACCGCCAGCAGCCACAAGGAACAAGGCTGTTCCATGAGTGCTGTAAACAGGAACAGAGGTGGGAAAGGAAAAAAGAAAAAGTGCACAAGCTTGACTGACATCTGTATGCTGGAAGGGGGAAGAGAGGCTTTGTCTCAGTCACACAAATACTAAAGCAAAACAGAATAATAATAATAATGCTGTATATATTTGGGTTTCCACAAACTAAGGTCTGGGACAAGCTAGGCCGCCGCAGCATCATTTTGTAACTCCTCCAATTACTGTAAACAAAAGAGAACTGAGTGTTTTCTTTGCTCTGCTCTCTCTGCTGTATCTGTTAAAAAGAAAGCTAAGAAATGTTATTTCAAAGCCATCAGGAAAAAGACAGAGCAGGGAAGCAGACCAAAAATAACCCCAACCAACCAAAAAAACCAACCCCACAACCCAGAAGAAAAACTCAACACATCCCATGTTTTGAAGCACATCACAGGTCTGAACTTTGCCTGGACCCAAGTTTCCTCCCTCCCCACCCATATCCTTGTTTCCTTAAAAGCCCCAGTAAGGTAACAGCTCAATTGTGTCACAGCACTAGAAGCCTCCCATATTAACAGAAGGTGAATGAATGCTGTGTAACAGTCCAATTCTGTAGCATAAAACCATAAAAATATATATATCTCACTCTTGCTACAGCTTCCAACCAGTCCATAATTGGGCTATTAAACCAGTATAGGTAAAGCTTCAAACATTTTTTATAAGTCAGTCAACCTTTATTTTTTAGGGATTTCTTTTTATAAAAATAAAAGAGGATCCATTAAAGTGTTCTACAGCAGCCCAAATAGGTTAACCAGACCTTGCTGCTGAAATAGTATGCCAATAACTTCAAACTTTGCCTGCCTTGTTATTTTACCCTCAAAACCCCAACACCGCTACTTCAACTTCCCAACTAAAGATAATTACCCTCCTAAACAAGAATGTAAACTTGTAGGAATCCCAGCACATAAACCAGGAGCAACGCATGCCCCGATTACATTTCTTTCAAGATTCAGGCACACACAGTGTCATAATCCTCTTCCATTTCTCTACTTTCAAAGCTCTGGAATTCAACAGACTGCTTGTTAATTTCTAATTTTCTGTTCGGTCAGTAAGAGAAGTGGTAGAGCAACAGAAGATAATGATGGTATTTTCAGTCCTGCGTTTATTTGGACTATTAAAAATACCCACCCACTAGATATTTGCTCATTTTGAAGGTAAATAGAAACTCTTATATGGGCAGGTAAATAAGAAAGTGCAAGTTTCAAGTGACAAGTGAAGGAAAGAACAGACTAATTAAATTTGAGCATCCCAGCAATGACAGCTTTGCCTGAATAACTTCTATAGGCACTAAAGGACAGAAATTACCTGAACTGCAGCTAGCATTCATTTTGAATTATGCTTCAAGTAAGTTTAACAGAAGTTATCCCAGAAGGGAGCTCTCTTCCCTCAAATGTTATAGTGAGAAATTGCCCAGTGCTGCATCAGATAATTACAAATGGACTTACATAAAGAAAAAAAAAAAAAAATTCCACATGCTAGGAGGCTCTTTGTACACTAGCTACTATGTACAACAGTGCTGTACAGAGAGTAGTTAATTATAAGCTACATTAATTGTAAATCTAAAACAGTAAAAAACACTCAAGTTGAAAAAAAATTATTTTCTTGTTGGCAATAAAATCAAGTTGATATTTTTAATGGAATTAAAATCACTTAAAATGAGTCTCAAAGATTTTGCTGGTGTCCCCTGCATGCAGCAGCTCGGCTCAGTTAAATAAAAATCTCTACTTACTTATCCTGCAGCTTAACATCATCATGGGCTAATTAATTACCTTTTCTTCTCAAGAAGAGGTTGGATCAGCCAAGTAGGTAAAACCCCTGCTATTTGGGAAAAATTAGTTTTGGGCACGCACATTTTTTTCTTAAAATGTTACTTTTTTGAGCTCAGTCATGTTAAAAGGTGTCCTCATGCAGCAAATAAAGAAACATATACAAAGTGCAAGTTATTTAAAGTCTAGTTATGTGGGGCTTCTGCTGCCTGAAGCCAGGAAGGGCACAAAAACTCAGAAGGAACCTTCTAAGTAAACAGAAGGAGGAAACAATTGAAAGCAAACCCAGACAGCTACTTTTAATTATTAAAAAGTTAGTGGTATATAAAGAATGTGTCTGCTAGAATTTATCTTTATCAAACACCTTATCTCTTCTGTCAGGTTGTTCAAAACAGCCATTACAGTCACAACAGCAGACTCAAATGTGCAAATGGTCTGGAGTACAGAGTTCTAGCATCACTGAAGGTGCACTACTTCCTCCTTTACACACCTACTTACCCTCAAAAGGTTTTTAAACATAATTAAACATTAGCAGTAATTTCCAGAGCTTGGGGAAGGAATGGTAAATGGTACGTGGCTGTGTTACACTCAAACAGGAACCTAAAAGAATCCCTCCCATAGGACTGGGAAAAAAAAATAAATTAGCACCTTAAAGAGGGCCACAGCCAAAAACTGAACATCAGACTTTAGAACAGAGTGGTAGAGTAATGTATGAGGAAGTCGGTAGATTTCTCCCAACAGGACCGAAACACTAAAGGAGCTGACTGGACCATTTTCAGCTAAATGGCTCCCTCAGATGCTAGGGGCCTGCTCCTGCTCAGCCTCCTTTGCAAAAAAGGCTTCAAGGTCCATTAGCTTCTGACTCAGAAGAGCATCTGTCTCTGCACTCTGTAGTGCAGCTTTTTTTGCTCGGGTAAAACTACCCACTGCTTTGATTTTGCCTCGTGTCTTCCTTTTCCGGGGAAGAGTAAAGTCCTGAAACTCTAGAATCCGCTTTCTCTTCTGCTGGCTGACAGACATCAAGCGTCCATTTTTCTCCTTGGGCTCTTCAAAGATTGTTTCCAAGCTCCTGGTAAAAACAAAGAGTAGAACTCACAAATACTCAAGCAGCAGCTAACCACCTTACAAGGTCAGGGAGGCAGGTGGATAAGTCTAACTTTTACATTTTTACAGTCCTTCCACACCTCTTGTAACATACACTTATCTACAGCTTACGCCTCCTGCAACTGCACGTTACTGCTAGCTAAATAATTTGTTACCGGTGCATTTGGGTTGAATCTCTTTCTATCCATATTTCAGTGCAAAAGCACAATTACAGAATCTTAATTTTATAGAATAAACAGATTTGAACATTAAAAAAATGTAGTGGTCTTGATAATGATGCTATACTTGATGAGAGGCACTTATTCTTAATATTTTAAAGACTATTTAGTTGCCTTTGAATTTTGAAAAAGTACTATACTTGGATGGAGGCTGGAATAAATGAGTATAGGAAAAAAACCCCCACAAATTCACACTTGAACAGCTGCAAATTCTTAGTTCATATTCTATTTCACTGCTTTACATCCAAATAGTAAAGGATACTATTTTTGAATTAACTTCCTCTACCACTTTAAACTACAGCCATTTTAACATTTAGCTCCCTCTTAGCTTTCAGACCCTTTAATCCTCTCTCTCTCTCTCTCTCTGCTTTAGTAATTTAGATTTATCTTAGTTTTCTCATTGGAAGCAGAACCAACCTGGCTGGAGGAGGGGACTTATAGTTCTTGTTTGTGTAAATTTCTTCTAAACTAAATTCTTTCTTCTTAAGCCTGAAAAAGTAATGAACAAATCAATCAAGAAAGAAGAATTTCAAAACTACCTCTCTTCACAACAAGCAGATTTATGAGAAACAAGTATGGTTTGCATTCTGTGCCTAAACACTAATTATGCTTTATCTACTTGGCGACAGGGAGGAATGAAAAACGAGGTCGTTAAGTACCTAGTTTCATACACTGTTTTTGTAAGGTCTGGGTCAATCAAGACTTGCCATTTCTGCAGAGGTCAGTGTTCCTTCTAGCATTCTACGACGTTTTGAAATAATGATGCTCAAAAGAAGAACGGGAAATCCCTTCACAGGTCACTTTTTTGTGGGAGCTAAGAAAAGACTTACAGTTTAGCAGATTAATATTTCATCTCTTGAGGCTGGTTTTAAAAGTTCATTATTGACAATTAGCAAGCTGAGCTCTGAAGAAATGTATTCCTTTGTCAAAGCTGGCACTTCTGTTTGAGAAGTCGACAAAATACTAGATGACTGACTGGAAAAGCTTTATCAATATCTGACACTGTGATTTACCACATTTACACTGAACTAATGTTTCCCTAACACCATATGCCACAAACAAAGAAGGGCCTGTGGAGAACTGCAACATAATTTGCATCAACAGAACTTCTAATAGATCGCTTCATCTCACTGGGCACTGTTTTCAATGTATGCTTGTCAGTCTGAACTTCTTTCTCCTTTAGAAAATCATTCCACTGCAGCTTAGTTTTTCACATTTTGCCTAAAACCCAGTCAGCAGTTCATATCCCACAGTCCTTTATTTATCCTTTCTCACTTGAAAAAAGTTACATTCAAAGACCGATTTCCTTCTTCAGTCTTTTATACCGTTGATTCAGCTGTGTCAATCTTTTCTTACAAAGGCAGCAAACGTCAGACACACTCAACTGGGAGTGTACAAAATAGCAGTGATAAGAGAAGCACTTACTGAAACGTTACATTATTACGCAGGAAATGTAAGCAACAGAGTCCATTTAAAAGATACCGCTCACCTTTTTGCTTTGGGTAGTCCCATCGGAGTAAGGTTAGGGTCCGGCTTAGGAACAGTTTTCCTGATTCTGATCTGTGAGACTTTCTTTGGCCTCTCTTCTGGCTCACTCTTAAGAACGAAAAAAGAAAAAAAAAAAAGTTGTTAAAATCAAGGAAATAATGACCATGCTAGTCAACAGAGTTCCATTTTATGCTGAGTGTACATTATCTATAGCATAAATATTCCTCTTTGTGTTGCCACCTTCTTTCTGCTCGATTCAAAGATAAAAGCAGCGCAGATTAGCACTAGCAGTCCTTTTTCTCTCCTTGGCTTTAACAGTTACTAGATAACATGCAGCAGCAGCAGCTTCAGGTTCTGGGGAACCAAGAATCTGAGATATCTAAAATCTAAAATGAACTCACTTTTTTCAGTTCTGTGTCATCCTGGGATCTAAGACAGGCTAGAACAGAAGCATCAGCTTCATCAAGGGCATGGACCTGAAGCTCAGATGCTGAAAGCCTGTGCGGAGATGCAGATGATTCTGGAAGTGAGCAAGACTTTGGTAACGGAAGAGGGAATGAAGTTTCCAGACTGTAACAAAGGAAGAAGAGAACACATGTAGATTAATACCCAATTTATGCTGCAACAGCATTCCACGCTCTCGGGTGAGGTTCCTAAATTGCAGTAAGGGCACAAAAAGCAGTGCAGTTCACAGAAATCGCCCATGTAAGTGAACACTTTCTCTGGTACATACATACAGCCAAAAACTGCTGCAGCCTGCATAGATACTGGAACAAACTAAACCGCCAGCAGATTTGAACATGCAATTTTAAACCCACTCTTTTCATATAGTTAAACAGTTTACAGCTCTAGTTAGTAACTACTGATAAAGTGATTAATCCTCCTTTTCTGCCAGCGGATTTCTTTGACACAACTATGAATTATGCTTTTTGTTTACAGATAGATTTAAAAGATAGCTTTTATATCTGCCATCCCAACACTGAAAAAGAATAGAAGGAAGTTTCAGCACCTAACATCAGTTAGGTTGCTCGGACAGAAAGAACATATATCCAAGTAAGCAAACAAACTTCTATAGTTTCATATATTCATTTCATAAGAAGTGTCACAACATGGTGGAGAGTAACAATTGTTCTGTGCAACGATCTACATGGTGTTTGCATTAATGCCCCTCAACACTTCTCCATTACATGATCCAGTCAGTTCACTACCACTTAAATTGGAAGCTATTCTTGGAGTGAAGTGCCAAAAGCTGAAAGACAAAGTGACAAAATGACATAAGCAATGTCTTTCTGAGAAAGCTTATGATCCTGCTACTCAGAATAAGTATCAAAGTCCAAGAGACTCACCATATCTCATGACCTGCAGTCTGTAGTGCTTCCATACTCTGTACAGGTAAGTGTGGTAACAGGGCATAGCTGGTTCAAAAGAATAATAATAATAATAAAAAAAAAGATAAACAGAAATTAGGTCTACACTATACAATAGATGAGGGAGAGTTATTAGTATAAATTGGACTGTAAGACAAAAAAATGCTAATATCAGGAATGAGAATGAAAGACTAAAATGATGCAAGAGCAAGCCACATCTGCCATTTAGTCCACTAAATTTCACTGACAGCTTGTTAGGGAAATAGTCCTGCTTTCACTTTAAAATGGTAGTGATGAGAAAAGGAAATAAAAGGACAAAGAGAGGGAGACAGTATTAGTCTGAAAGTTTTAATTATTTCTATGAAAGTCTATGTTCCTCATTGAAAAACTCCAGTTTTTAAAATTAAAAGTAACCAAAAACCTTGAAGGATTTGGCTACTAAATAAAAAACCGTATAGTGGCAACAGTAACAAGTGAAAGGAAGCATTTCCATCAGATTGACTTCCTGTGGTCTCTAACTCCCACAATCTTACTTCACTATTCTTAATGGATTGGAATAACCAAAGGCCTTTCCATAAGGGTTGGTAATTACCATAATTATATGGCATAAAAGTCAGCACAGCAGTTCTAAGTCCTTTAATATTAAAGCTTTATTTTTGTGCTCACGCTATTAACAGCGCGAAAAAAAAAAAAAAAAATCAGTTGGGACAGCTTTTATTATATTGAACAGCGAATCTTGTACTTGCTGTTCTCTCAAACTAACAGCTAAATGTACTTCACTGTTCAAAGCAAGAAGTTACAGCCAGACTGGAATGCTACAAAATAAATGAAAACCAACCATGCTGGCAGCTTAAGCAAGTCCAAATATAAGGAGGTCAGAAAGACCTGTTTCTTGTGTTTGTCATTTAATATCAGAACTGTAACATTTTGTTTCTTTCAATGTTCCACTCACTATCCCAACCCTACTGGAACCCCTATCCATAGTGCATCAGAGCCCTCCATGCTAGAGGCAGCACTTACTGGTTTATGTAATAACGATAATAATAATACATTTATAGGGACAGAGAAAAAAGCACTAGAAATTTTGAATCCAAATAAGCATTAATTAGAAAAAAGATTTCACTTAAAGAATGCTGTATTACTGGCAGTGGAAGCGACAGAAGAACATTTTTAGGCACAAGAACTACTGTAGTTCTTTGTTTTCCTGGTTATTAAAAATACTAACTATAAATGCAAAAATTTAAAGAGGACAAATCTCTTCCAGAAAAAAATGACCTGCAGAGAACTTGGAGCCACTTTTTAATTTTTCTGATTTTTAACTATCTTAATCAAAACAGGCAAAGATTTTTGTCATACTAGGAGCTGAAAATGCTTTTATGCTGCACCAAACATACTTCCCATATTCTTGTGTTTATATAGCAAACATTTATTTCATAGGAGATTTTGGTTACACACGAATTTAAGAGAGATTTACTGAATTATCCTTTTGTCACTGTTCCTGTTAATACCTTTTAAAAAAGGATTATTAGTTGATAAGAACAAGCTGTCAATCTTCAGCAAAATGGAATCTAAAATGGTGTTAAATATTTAAAATGTTAGGTTTTGTTCTTTTTGTGGTTTTATAGCCAAACCTTTAATATTAATTTTTGCTTAACTGTTTTAGGTATAGAATTAATTTGCTGCAGTTCTTGAAACTTCCGCAAACATTCTTTTCAACTCACTGCATGTGACAATAACTCCTCTTTAAAGAAAATCTGAGTGGGGCAGAACAATTAAGGCTACCTTATACACATACTTGTATGGTATTTTAGAGAAAAAACAAACGAGTTTTAGACTATTGTAACTTGGGGTAATTTTTCACTTGAAGTGATAAGGTTTGATTTGACTTCTCTCCCTTTGGGATAAAGATCATTCATAGCAAATGAGTGAGTTTGCAAATTACCCTTTACATGAAGGAATTAAATCCCTCTTACACTTTAGCTAACTGGATATGCTGTAATAGCTACCAGGAATCTGTAGACTGAAGTATGGGAGAAAACACGGAAGCGTAAGTCAGCTCTGATCTCCCAGTTCAAAGGACAACATGCCTCAACAATACAAACTAATAAATTCACCTCATACACAGGAGTAAGTTTTAAAAAGTAAGGTGTTTGTTTTGTTTTTAAAGAAAGGCAACAATGTCTTATTTTTAAATTTAGTGTCCAAACTGTAGTTTACTGGTATGATTACTTCCAGAGTACTAATTTGTACACTAGAAAATTCAGCCTGATACACTGACTCATATGGAATGAAAATAATGCAGGTCCAACAGAATGTGCTGAGAAGTTGTCTCTATGCCATTATTCAGATTCATTCTTTTAGTGCAGACAACTCCCAGAATGGAGTAGTAGTTTCATAAGCTCACTCACACATTTGGTAGCCATTAGAATTTATACTTACAAGTGATAAACTTTCAGGTATGTTATCCATTTATACAAAGCCAAATGCAGCATTAGTTATCTGGCAAGATTTTTGGTTATATATATGTCAAGCTATGACATAAGGTAAGCCAAATTCAACAGTTCTCCAGAGACTGCCATATTAAACAAAAGAATTAATCAAATGGACTTTCTACAGCGCTCACGAGTCCATATTCTGTCCAAGAATCTCAAGACTATAAAATTAGGGACTGAACTGCCCCGTATCACTGAGCCATAAAGGGAAAAATCTTTGCTCAAGAGCATGCAAAAATCCTGTAACAGAGCTAGGAACCTCTTCTCTCATTCTGTTTCCTAGTAAAAAGATCTCAAATGCCGATAGCAGTTAAATTAAATATGCAGAGTAGATTTCAGTTCTCTTCCCACTCGTAAGGAGAAAGACACAACACACAAATTCATTACTAACCCGATCTGGAACTACACTTGCTTATGCCAACAATACATCAGGCACGTATTATCAAAAGGCACAGCACAAATAAAGAGGTTTCAATTAGCATAGAACAGTCATGGAATACAATTAAAAATTTAACTGAATGCCACCCCCCACCCCTTAGGATTCTTCCTAATCTGACATTGAGCATTTTACAGTGGTTCCAAGTGGCACTTGTAGCTCAGACCTCTGAAAAAAACTTTCCTACCTCAGAAATCCAGTTGTTCTGCAGTCACTCTGAATAGACCTAATGAAGTAGCTCACCTTTCTGCATTATATACTCTGATGCATGGTGTGTATATTTTGCAAGGGAGAAGAAAATAGAGTTAGCCATTCTGCCAAAAAAGGATAGTATTAAAGAAGTGAAGGCAAATATATTTAAATTCAGCTAACAGACTGTTCCATAGGGAAGAATCTTCCACGTTGAGCCATTTTTGGAGCAGAATGTGTACGTTTGGAATAGGGAAAACTGACCGTCCAATGCACGCTGCCATTACCCTTTCCCTCCCAAAAAGGAGCAAGTACATACCCTATACATATTTAATCTCAGAAATAAGTTGATGGGTTTTACCTGTTCTCGATGCCCACACTTGGCTGCCACTTGCAGTGATTGGAATGGAGAGGAGTGATTTCGGAGGGACGGGCAGAAGGACCATGCTGACTCCATATGGATAATACCCTGCCCAATGAGTATGGCAATGAGGAGACGAGGTCATCTGATACCGAAGTTGGATACCTTGCCCTTTTCAAACCCTGTGTGAATTGTGATATAAATACTCTCTGGATGGTAGGAATATGACTAGTTAAGTTTCTTCTTCTTGTCCAAATCCTGTAACATCCAGGGGAAGAAAGTGCTAACACCGTGTGAAGACCAAGCATGGAGCAACCTCCTCTTCTTTCAGCTATGGCATTTCTTCCACGGTCAGGATGAAGGGCAACAGCCCTTGGGGTTGTTCCAGAGAGAGAGGAATGCAGCTCATCATTTAGACTGGAATCTTCCTTGAAAGCTGCTGTATCTGAACAGCTCTGAGACAGGAGAAAAGAGAAAGTCCACTCTGAAGGCGGTGCTGCCTTTTCTCCCAAAACAGGTCTGTGATGTACAGAGTGCTGGGATGTAATCCCTGTGAGGTCTGTCACAGGCCTGGAGTCCAATTTTATGTGAAAAGAAATTGGGAAAACTGGGGTATCCAAGAAAGAGGTTGGAGGCTTGTGGCTCAAGTCTGAAAAAAGTATTTTGGTAGATTCTACAGGATAAAGTGCCAAAGGCTGAAAGCTGAACATCTTGGTGCACCAACTGTCAGCCCAGCGTGACTGTAAGCTCCTGTTAATGCAAGAAAAGGCTTCCAATAGATTTTTAGATCTACGTTGGCTGTACCTCTCACCCACTGGAAGAATTTCAGAAGAATATGGCAGAGGTTCCAAGTTATGGATGCTTTTGGCAGGTGCCAGGAGTTTGCTAGCCATTGCAGCCAGCTTGCTCAACAATGCTGGTTCTTTGGTACATTTTCTAAACTTCAAGCTGTTCAACAAACTGCACCTCTTGGCCCTCTGCCTTGGCATATGCACACAACTCATGGCTGTTTCTGTTTCCATTGTCAGTGGTTTACACGGAAAGTACAAAGATTCGAGAAGTGTGTTTTCCTGCTTAGCGATTATTTCTGGGGGAATCTCAAAAAAAGGTAAACTTTTATTTCTTTTGCTTTTTCTTACGGTTTTTAGCTGATATGATGTGGGAACCTTTTTGCATGTCCTTCCAGGCTGTCTTTTTAATGGAAGAGGTCCTTTTAGTTTATTTGTAGTTCCAAAGGCACCAGGAATTCCATCACACCCCAAATTAAGGTTCAGGTTTTCCACTTCTGAATCCTGAGTCTTCAAAAACTGTGAACTAATAATATCTGTGTTAATCTTTGGCCTTTTGACTTCTTGTAAAGTGCTATGTAGTTTATTTTCACTGGTTCTGACAGCAAAAATCTCCTCTGAAGGACCTTCAAACTTCCTATTTCTTGATGTCACCAACTCATTTGAAGAGCCGCGTAATAGTTCAGAACTGTGCAACATACTTGGATGCAGTGTGATTTTTGTTTTCTCTTGATATGCTGACTTCTGTTCTTGTTGTGCCTTGTCCGACAGATGTACTTCCACCTTTTTATACTTCTTTCGTTTAAGTACCTGACATTTCTCTATTTGATTAAGTCTCTTGGAACCTAAAGCCTCCTTTTCCTTGCAAACTGAACGTGTTGGTACAGCGTCCTGGCCTTCTGTGATCTCCTTTACATTATCTTTGCTCTGTGTATTTGATTTGTAAGGCACACATACTTCACTGCAAACCTCACAGTTTGGGGATGATTCTTTGCAACTGTTTGATGGCATACTCATACGTAGATAAAACGTGGGTGTTGTATTATACTGCAATTCTGGTGAAGTTTCTGCATCAGATGCATCTTCAGCTTGACAACCACGCACAGCTTCTGAAAGTACACTGGTACCTGCTAAGTTTGTGAGCTTTGTATCATTTTTTCTTTCTTTTGAATGATTATTTGGGTTAGATCTTGGGATTTCTTCCAAAACGTTTCCATAATTCTCAGTACTGAGGGGGGCTATTTTGCTACCAGACTCTTCTAACAAGCCCCATGGACAATCTTCTCCATCAAGAAAAGAATCTATGGGCAACTTTTTTCTAGGGGCTACTCTTCCCATCTTCTCTTCTACACATGTATCCTTGAACTTCTCTCCACAGTGAGTACTTTTTGGTGAGGTCACATCCACATCTTTTACAGTTACCACGCTATGCTCCTCATCTCTCAGACTTTCTTTGCCGTGTGCACAAACTCTTGAGCTTTTTGCACCGCTCAGAAAGCTAGCTGCCATTTCATTCTCTGAAGGTGGAATCTCAGTGTTGCTGGCTTTTCTCTTAGCAGACATTGCTACAGAAAAAGGTTTTGTCACTGAAGAATCTTTGCTAAAAACTCTGACTGAAGATGAATCATGATTATCTATTTGTGTATTCTCAGGCGTCGTACACAGCTTTTCTTTCTTTCCCAAGTTCAGAGCTGACTGTGTTTCTGAATCCACCTGAGTCTCATTAGAAGATTCTTGGATGTCAAACTTTCTGAAATGGGATGGACCAATACCCTTCTGAGCACCAGTTTCTTTACTAGGCTCAAATGTTAACCGTGGGTGAGAGTTTTTTACGATAGATTTTATTCCCAGACTTTTTTTGTTTCCCGTCTCTGAAAGCGCATTCATATTTTGTGCCTTACATGACAGACTCTCATGAGTTGACGAGAAGGGCAAAAATCTGGCACTAACAGTGTTTTCCTGGTTCTCCACCAACCACTTCATCTTTGGCAAAGATTGCTGCATTTTGTTTCCTGCAAACACTAGCTCTGCTTTCTCTTTCGCACATTCGATAAAGCAAGCATGCTGTGAGCAATGGGATTTGCTATCAGGAAAGTTTTCTTCCAGAGTTCCTTTATCGCCTCTTTCACATCTGTTCTTCTGTTCTTTTAGTTTGATTGTCTTCTCTTCAATTAGATCACTGACAAAGCCCATGTATCCTGTACAGTCTTCATTTCCCACACCATTTAAAGAGTCTAAATCCACTACATTCTCTTTTAGAGTTCCTTGAAAACTGTCTTCTCTTGCATATTTATGAACTAACAGAGGCAGGTTGTCACCTGTTCTCAACAGGATCTCTTCACTTTGACTAGAGCCAATTGATGTTTTGGTTTCTTCCACAGAAGTAGCTGTAGTTTGTAAACCAGCCTTTGGTTGTTTGTTTAAACTTTCTAAATGTTGCTTGCTGCCTGGAACTGGGCCATCAAACTCGCTCTGACATGCAAGACACTGGTTTTCCATTGGATGGAGGATCTTTTCTGTTTGGCTAGCAAGTTGTGTCTGAATAGTCATATTGCCGAGTAACAGGCATATATCACGGATTGAAGCGCTACACTCAGAGGGATTAGCTGTGCATGATGACGCTTTCTTCTCATATGTGCCTAGTTCTCTCTTCTTTGGGCCTAATGGAGAGCTGCAAGATCCAAACTTATGAAGACAAGGCTTTTTGTTCAAGTATCTGACTAATAGCTGTTCACTACTCTTATTTCTCCGATTGCCTTCAGGAGCCTTTGGAGCACCCACAGATCTTATTTTATCAAATTCATCTGTCTGGAGAGCACATGTGCCGATTTCTTCTTTTGCCTCAACTCTGTCACAAACAATTTCACTGCCATCTGTTACTTTACAATGATCAAATTGTTTCACAACCTGCGTATTATTTGAAATCTCATCTCTTACCAAGCTAGCAATAGACTTGTCTGCAGCGTAAGCTGAGCAAAACATGTTTTTTTCTGTGGCAATGTCGTTTACCCTATGCAGATCTACACCTCTATTGCCCCACCCATCTTCACAAGGAAGAGATCCGCATGCCAAAGGGAAGTGTGCTTCTGGAAAGATAATCGCCTTTTTACTATTATATCCAGCTGAAGCTTCTCCTTTCAAATTATCAGTTTCTTCCATCTTCTTATCAACCTGGACATTAAAAGAGTGACTGTTCAGGAGAACATCATCCACACGTGTACTCCCTGATAATATATAGAAAGTACTGGCAGCTGTACACTGGTCTCTTATACTCCAATTATTACAATTCCATGTGCCACCGTGTTCATTTTCTAAACCAGTGACCACACTCGCTGTATTTTCTGCTGAAGACTTCATGTTCTTTTGGGAAATTTTGCTTGTCATGTTAGGGTTATGAAAAGTCCTGGAACTTACTGAAGATTTGAATTTATCTTCACAAAGCACAATTTCAGCAGCTTGTTCCCCTGTTGTTCCAGAAGCACCAACTGATTCTTTTCCAGACAGACTATCCTGAGCCTTGTCCCTGCTTGAAACTTCATTAGCAGTACAAGGAGGACACTCATTATGATGAGGTTCTCTTGATTTTTGTGCAGCAGGAGGTAGAGTTACATTTAGTGTATAAATCAAATCAGTTTCTTTGCCAGTGGGCAAACTGCCATTACTCTTAGCTTCTGTAGCTTCACCTAAACAGCCAGACACCTCTTCTGATGATGTATTACTCTCAGATTCCTTTTTGAGCAGTTGTGCCCCAGGTGAATCTTTTTCTAGCTTGGTACTAAGATCCAGGCAGCTGTGGCTACTGGGAGCAGAAATTTTACTGGAGGTATTATAAAAGCATATGACTGTCTGTCCAATTTCATGGGAAGCAAAGTTGCTCGTTTCCATCAATAGACTATTTTCTTTTATATCATCCTTGCATAGATCACTGACAGAGAATTGCCACTGGTCCTTTTTCGACTTATCACCTTCTGCTGGGACCATTTTAATTTTTTCTTTTGAGAACTCCTCAGGAGATGAAGCAACAGAACTAAAAACTGAAGAATGACAGTGCTCAGAATTAGCACTCTCTTGAGCTTCAGGCCAGCTATGAACTTCAACATTATCTCCCACAGCAATTTTTCTCCAGACTTCAGCAGCCTTTTCAAATTCAGAGCTGTGCACTTTACCTATACTAGCACTTACTTCCCTAGGATCAATTTCAGCACTAGATAATCCTTCGCTCCTCGTCACTGAGATCTGCTCTACTGGTACGGATGTGGAGGTTCGATTTTCTACAAACCCAGTTCCATGATCATAATGAGTCTGCCTGTCGATGTTTTTGGGGGTTTCATTGATAATTCCATGGACTGCAGCACTATTGTTTTCTAGTGGCATATTACTAAAGTCTAGATAACAAATGCTTTTCAGAACTGAACATAAAACTTCAGAACTTTTTGTGGAGAGTCTTCTACAGCATTCTGCTGATGACAACCTATGAGGTTCATTATGTTTAGGTACAAGATCAGTACAGAAGTCATGAGCATTGTTTTCTTCATCCTGCTGGCAATTAGCGAGTGATGTACTGAATTCATTAACAGGATTTCGTCTGGGTAACTTCTCTTCTCTAGTCTCCACCACAGATATAACGTTACCCCCTGTCCTCAATGGCATGGCAGTATGGGCTGTCAACGCATCACTTTCATTTGTTTCTTGTGGATGCTCTGTGGCTGATTCAACATCCGTGACTTTGAAAGGCGCTATGAAATCTAACACGCTGGTTTCTGAAACCCCAGCTCTGGCCATGACTGTGCCTATGTCTGGGCATTCATTGCTCGCAGGTGGAAGACATTTACTCACTCTGTCATTCCTGTATCCTGCTTTACTAAATATCCTAGTCCCATCAGCCTTCATACCTTGTACTTCTTCAGTGAGCTTTGGGAGAGTTTCAGCTGTCACCTGAACATTTGCTTGGTTTTCTTCTGCGTAACAAAAAATAAAGCAAATCAGAGCCATATACTAAATTTAGACGCATTCAGCTTACTAAGTTCCTTTGAGTATTGCACACAATACTGTGTCCAGTGTTGGTTACCAAAAGGTTTTTAGAAGTGAGAACTGATGCTAGCAATTCTACTACACGCCCTTGGAATGAAAAACTAAATACCCCACCACAAACCTAAGATAACGAGTGCAATCCTTTCCAGTAGAGACATTCCCCATGAGCAGCAAGCATCCAAAGACTTGTATTTTTCAGATTCCTCTAATATCAAGCTAGGTGCAATGCATGTCCTAGAACTCAATGCATATGAAGTCACGGCCAACATCAGAATGCTTATTTGTAACATTACCCTAGCTATGGAGGGTAATAGTTTCTACTGTGAAGTGAAATAAATGAGCTCTCCCACAACCACTCATCAATTTTAAAGCAACAAAAAGTAAACTGGGAGAGAAGCAGGGGGTAGGAACTAAAATATGCACCTGTGCTCTTCAGAGATCCCACTGCTTCAGTGCAACAGGTTCTCAAAGACTTCACCTCATGCTGGTTTAAGTGAGGGTCCTCCTGAAACAAGACAGAAACATCAGTGGAGATTGACTGATTTTCTGAAACGTTTGGCACGTTCCAGGGACTGTACCTGCTCAGCTAGGTTAGTTCTCAGAAGAAAGTGATCAAGAAACCTCAGAACACATCAGCCCTTGCACAGAGGCAGCCTTGCATCGCAAGTGGTTCACACGAGCACTCGTCACTCCTTTCTGATCCTGTCAGTCACTATCATCTCACCACTAAACAACAATGCATCCAGAAGAGATTGATATTTAGCAGCAATGAAGTCTTCCAACGCAAGCAGCTAAAACGTAAGTGCCTTAAAACACAAATTGTTGCAAATTTGAATCAGAACATTAATCCAGTAGCCAAGTCTATCTCACATCCCCAATCCATTGCTGTATCCCTCTGGTAAGAGGCATGCATTTTCTGATCTTCATTAGAACTTGCCTTCTACCACTGCTGCCCTTGGCTCAAAAACACAAACCCAGGAACAGACAACCCAGGTCTACTTGCAAAAAAGCCCCAAGCCAAACCAAAACAAGACCCCACAACCAAACTACCTGCATTTTGAAATATGTGAACATTCATCTTGGAAAACTGAATGACTATGGAAAATGTAATTAACTTAATTTTCACAAACTTTCAAACAGGTATCAAAATCCAGAGTTAAAACCACAAACTGGTTTAGTACTGTGTGACATCCAGTAATTAGCGTAAACCACCCACCTATGCGCCTTACCCAGATATTGCCTGGCTGGTACGTGCTCGGTCACAATACTTTTTTTCTCCCCTACGTTCTTTTGGTGTGTGCGAAAACTATTTACAAACTGAAGAAAACTGATTAAGAAAGTCACTAAAACCCACAATTTTTAAAGAGTTTTGTGACTCTTCAGTTTTCACTCTGGCACATTTTTCAGCAGCCTTGGCCTAGAAATAACATTTTTATTATCGGTGTTTGCTAGAGGGAGAAAAGACCATGAGAGTCCCTTGATCTGAAAGAGGAAACTAACAGTGATGTCCTCTCTAATTACAAACAATATTTCTAAAAATGAAGAATAATTTTATTTTTAGATTAAAAACTGAAATACTAAACTGGAGCCCCCTGTAGCATTAGAATACTATTACCAGACAGAAATAGCTGTCATTTAGTGGTTACTACCTTGACTGGGGATGATGGTACCAGCACGATATGCTGTACCCACAAAACATGGATGCTGGACAGGGATATTTTTCAATGGTTTTTCTTCTCCTTTTTAGTCACCAGGCAGTTTTGTTCTTTGTTCTGTACACACCTACCTCATGCCATGCCAACAGTATTTAAGAAAGTGAAAAAGCTTGAGATTTTTCAAATACTGTTGGTCTACTGAAGTCTTGTCTGATTTTTCACTGGACTCATGATAATCCAAATAAGGACACACACGCCAGAAGACACAAATAAGAAACGGGAAACCACAGGGACAGAGTCCCCTGCCTAGTCACTAACCCTCAATTCAAACTGCCACGCAGGGATGAATTTTTGCACTTGCTTACTTGTTTTGACCAGCTTTCCCCAGGCGTTAAAGCACGGCATTCAGCATGACACTCCTCAGCACCTGGTGCCTCTTCGTCTGTATCCTGGTATCCATCACTAGAACAGCCCAGTCTCCTAAAGTTTCTTTTTTTGCTTTTTTCATCCTCTTCAAGGTCTCCAGACTTTAGCAATGCTCCAGCAAGGGACTCTACTGGCCCGTGAGAAATCACCTTGAGCATGTTACCCAAATCCTCTGTCTTCTGGCAAAAGTTTTCTGCTCCAGAAGTCCTATGATGCTCAGCTGACAGACTGTCACTGTGTGCTAGCACAGGCGTCGATACCTCCGATTTTGCATCTAACCCAACATTAGGCTCCGAGACAGCCATGAGTCCAGTGGAGATGCTCTCTGGCAGTCCAGTGTACAATTCCTCTGCTCCAGCAGACACAGAAGAATCAAGGAGAGATTCCACCCCAGACGATAGCATCAGGGCAGTTGGAGATTGGCTGTCCTGAGCTTTTCACAGTAGCCTAAAAATAAAAGTAACATTAAATCAATGTATGTAGGACTAACCTCCAGATTAAAAGGAAAAGCTTAATTCTTCAAGATGCAAGCACATAAAGAAAGATACTTCCAAATAATTTCTTAAGAAAAGAGCTGAGAAAACATTTGAGTACCTAAGCGAATGCCTCACTAACAAAAGAGGAGAGTACGGACAAATCGATACTCCCAAGCCTCATTTCCACATTCAGACGTCTCCCTGCAGATACAACCTCATCTTCTGGAAAGCTTGAAGAGAGACTATAAACCAAATCGCTTGGGCTTGTGTTGGACATCCCACTCCTGAGCCAAAAGTAAAGCATCATTTGTTTCCCTGTGATTTTCTTAAGTTTCTAATCTTTGGAAAAAAAGACAAAACAATTTTTCTTCACACGCTTTCTGTCTCAAAGGAACACTTTCTAAGACACGTCATACCCCATGCCTCGCAGCTCTCACGTAGCGCCTGACACGCCGTACGAAGGACACGTTGTGCCAGCGCTGCTGCTCCCTCGGCCCCGGTACCGGGACCCGCAGCACCCCACGATTAAACGCAGGGGTCCCCGGCTGCCCGCTCCGCCGGCGACAGCGCACAGCGGCGCAGGGGGGTTCTGCCCGCCCTGACGCAAGCACCGTCGTCATGACGAAAACCCTGATGCGAAAACGCTGCTGTCTAATCGCTCCTGACGACACACGCACAGACAGGAACGGGCTAAGCCGGGTTCCACCAGAAGCACCAGTCACCCAGTTCACAAAAACCACCGGCGCACCAGCCGAGCGCCCCTCTCCCCGCTCCTCAGGCAAACGCAGCTTACAGAGCAGGAGGCTTCGCTTGCGCAGCCCGACGGCGACACACGGGGACAAGTGTCTTCGGGAAAGGATCGCCCTTCCGGCGACACCGGCTAATCCCAGCGCCGGTGCGGGCCGCCCCGCGCGGCGGGCAGGGCCGGGAGCGCCCCTTTGTTCGGGCGCCGCAGCAGCGCCGTTAGGCTCAGCCCCGAGCCCTCCGCCGCCGTGCGAGGCACCAGCCCCCGCTGCGACCCCGGACAGCGCCGGCCCGACCGGAGCTGAGGTCCGATACGCCCGTCCCCGGCGGTCTGCACCCGCCCCGAGGCGCCACGCCGGAGCAGGCCACCGCTCTCGGTAATTATGCAACCGCCGGTGCTTCCCCCGGTGCCGACGGGGGGCGGGCTCGGCCCCGCAGAGCCCCCGCCGCGCCCGGGCAGGGCAGGCCCCCCGGCAGCCGCTCGCTCGCCCCCCGCCCCGCCTCACCGGGGGCACCGCTGCCCACTCCCAACCGCCGACGGCGGCGGGCGGAAGAGGCGGGCCCGCGCCGGAGACCCCTCTAAAGCCCTACGCTCCGCTCCCGTTACCTCAGCGGTTGCGGCCACCGGCCCCGCTCCTTCCCGGACCGCCGCGCCGCCTGCCCCCTCCCCACTCACATCACTTCCTCATCCGGGCCCGCCGCCCCCTCGCTGGGGCTGCACGTACGGCCCAGGCGGTCGTTGCTGCTGCCCCGCCCCCGCCAACGGCCGCTCCGCCCCGCCCCCGGTGCCCGCGCCCCGCCCCCAACCGGGACCCCGCCCGCCGCGCCGCCGTGGGGGGGTGGCCCGGCCCGCTCTTTCCCACTCGTCTCGGTGGTGGGCGTCACGTGACGCGCGCGTGCTGGCCCGGCGGCCCCGGATGCGGAAGTGGCGAGCGCTGCCCGAGGGGCCTCGTCGGGACGGTGTCGCTGCGGCCGGCCGCCGGCGGGGGACACGGGACCGGGAGGTCAGGGCCCCGCGCTCGTCCCTCGCCCCGCTCCGCGGCCGCTGGAGGGGCGGGGCTGCGCTGCGGCCTGCCGCAGCGGGGCTGGCGCTGGCGGCGCTGCCGCGGGGCTGCCTCCTCCCGCGGTAACCGGTGAGCGGCCCGGGGCGTCGAGGCGGCCGAGCTGGCTCCGCGCCCGGGTTGCGCGGTGCCCCGCATTCCCCTTCCTCTGGGGTGCTGGAGCTCCGGCGCCGGCCGCCGCGCTGCTGGCTCTGCGGTGCTGGGCCCCGCTGTGACCGGGCCGCCCCGGCGGCTGCTCGGGGGAGGAACGCGGGCGTCTCGCTTTGCTGCTCCGACTCCCTCCGTTACGGGCCCTTGCAGAAGCGCGGGGGTTTCCGTAGCCGGGTCGATGGCCGTAGGCGTGAGAGTTGGCTGGGGACGGGTCGGTGTGTTCGCTGGCCACCGGGCGGCGCGCTGCCGGCCCCGCTTCCCTGTGGCGTCCTCGGTGCGGGTCCTGCCGCCAGCGGCTGCAGCGAGTGTCTGTTTCTTCCAGGCCCACGTCAATTCAAAGTTTGAAAGTTCTATAGAGTTTATTTTTAAGAAACTTCGGGTGTACGTTTTTTCTCACCATGCCTTTGTAGCTTGGTAATTAAATCGACTTTCTGAAAAGAGCATCTGCAAGCTCCATACTTCAGTCTATTCGAAAAGCATACTTTTAAGTTCCTCTGTGTTTTGACTTGGTGTAAAACTACAGTTATAACTAGAAGAGGTTCTATTTTAATTTAATAATGTGGCTATAGTTTTATGAAGAAAACCTTATTCCTACTGATCATTTCCAATTTAAGTGCACGTCTAAAAGGAGTAAATTATAAAAGTAAAGGCCCTCCTTTGATGTGCGCTTTATTTTAAATGAAAGTAGCAGGAAGAAAAAAAATGCAGTGGTCGATGCAGTTAAAGTAATGCAAACCAGTGCCTCAAACTTAGATGTTTGCTTGGCCCTGTGCCTGGGTAGCGCTGCCCTCTGCGGGGCACAGCTCTGCCGGGTTGGTGTGGAATCAGCCGGTTGTGGATTCCAGGGTCTTTGAGAGACATGGGAGAAGACACATGAAAGAGGTGAAAGACATAACTGGCAGCGGGCATAAGTCTGGGTATTCATTTTGATGCATTTAACACGTGGTTCAGAATTTATCCTTGAAATACGAGAGCCATGATTTTAGAGAGCAGTCCTAGCTTGCTGGCAGGAGTGCTGGTGGAAAAGGTTATTATGAAACTTTTAGCCTGACGTTTATTAAACTTTGTAACGTGCCTGCCGTGGCATCCTTGGCTACGTGGTGGCACAGCATCCTATGTTCACGCACAGAGTATCAAGAATGGTTTTGTAATGACCAGAGATCTGTGTTTGCTTTCATTTCCGTTTTAGATATGCAAGATGTCTTCAACTGTTTTTGCTCAATGCAGCTGAGAAGAACTGTAATTCAAGATGAGAACCAACAAGGTGTACAAGCTCGTCATACATAAGAAGGGGTTTGGCGGCAGTGGTCAGTATCTCTGGGTTCCTAGCAGTGAGACCAGCACTCTTACTTAATGGAAAGGAATTAACTGTTTTATTGATCTTTTTAACTGAACAGTGAAAATGGATGCTTTGCTGTAACAAGCAGTATTACCAGCCAGAGTTTGGAAAGCTCTTTTTTTAATAGCAAGATACAGCAGAATAGAACTGCATTTGTCGGAGCAGAACAAGATCAAATCAAATCAAATTGCTTTATTCTGCCTCTTCCCCTTTTCTTTTATCGCTTTTCTTTTAACCTTTTATTTCCGTCACCCTAATAAGTGACAGACATGTCAATGACACTTATGACTGCATGTAGATGCGTTTCTGTGTGCTAAGAACAATGTCACTTGTTTGATTGCTCCCTACTTCTAGACTTAGAGCGTGTTAATAAATCTTGTTAAGATTCTATAGCTATCTGCTGGTGTTAGATGAAAAATAAAAAAGATGATTTAACTTGCCTAATTAAGGCACACTCTTTTGCTGAACATGCCTTTTATGGAAATTCTGTGATTTAAAAGAAAAGTTTTTGCCCACAGGAGCGGGCACACTGAAGTGGCTGGATGGGGGCTGTCATGTAGTAACTAGAAGGCGTCGCTGACGTGTCAGTCCTGGGCTGGTGTACTTGTGCAGAGCGAGCAATTGCATGTGAACATGCCAGCGTCCGTGTTTGGTATAGAACTGTTCATTGTGGTTTTCCTCATTTGCTTGTGTCTTGTAGATGATGAACTGGTGGTGAATCCTAAAGTCTTTCTTCAGATCAAGCTGGGAGATGTTGTGGAAATTGCACATCCCAATGATGAATACAGGTGAATTCTCTTTTTGCTGGTATCGGGCAGGTGTGGTTAGAGCACTGAAGGGGTGTGTTCGTGTGCAGTGGCTTCTAGAGGGAGAGGCTCTTAGAGCTGATACAACTTTGCTTCAGGATGCTGCCATGGTTTTCTTCTGCCTGAAGTAAAGAGGATAACTGTAGCAGGAGCTCTTCCTTAAAGTTCATGGAATTCTCTGGTGTTAGTTTGCTGACCTTTCAGAGGGCAAGTAGCACCTGAATATCGAACCTACAACATCTTTATCCTCTTCATAGAGCTGCTGTTACCTGATGATTATTCTTCCATCCTATAGTATATCTTCAGCAAAGTTAAATCTTGCTGGTCAGCTACGAAAACATAAACCACCTTACATGAAGCTGTTCATCCTGCAGCCCATACCTGAAAAGTAGCAATATACTTGTATGAGGTTCTGAGAAGTTCCTGTGTGCCTTCCTTTCCCATTTAGAGTTTCACCTTTGCCTGCAGAGTGCCTTATAAAGAACAAGACAGGGTGACAGGCAGAGAGGAAGATGTTTGATGCTTTCTAGAAAATGTTAATGTTTCTCTTTAGCTTATCCCATGCTCCATGTTACTGAATAGTTTTGACAGAGTGATTTACCAGAGTGGCTGTTGGGATCTCAACCTGTCTTCTGCCTTTTTTCTTTTTTTGCATGCCAGTCCACTGCTTTTACAAGTGAAGTCGCTTAAGGAAGATTTGCAGAAAGGTAAAACTCTAGACTCACAGTGTGGAAAATCATAGACAAGGACTATGTGATTGGGCTGTACCTGTGACTGATGAAGGCATATATTTTAACTTTGTGAGCAAATCAATGCTTTGTCTGTTTAGGAATGGAAGAATTGTAATTTTATCAGAAAATGAATAGCCAATTTTAAATCTGTTTTTGGTTGAGAAACGCGGGGTATGGTTTAAACAAAATTGACTTTTTAGTCTTAAACTTTTGTTTTTGCGTTCTCTGACTAGCTTTATATCTTTTCTTCTTGCAGGAATTAATTCAGCCTAAACTTTGAGTTTATCTCACCTGCTTTGATTTTTCATGACTCTTAGATTGGGCCGTAGCTGAAAGCAGCCGTCTTTTGCTGAGGCCCTGAGTGTTTCATGACAGTCTCACTGTATTACTTTTGTACTTGTAAACCACTTGAAACCTTTTTGGGACATCCACCTCTCTGTTGTCCTTTCTTGTTTCTGTGGCAGAAACTATAAGTGTGGATCAGACAGTGGCACAAGTGTTCCGCCTGCGGCCATACCAGGATGTCCACGTGAATGTGGTTGACCCAAAGGTGTGTGACTTTGCAACTTTTTTCCATCTGTCCCTTCGCTTAGCTCAGAGCCCTGTGAATTTCCATCTACAGTAGTACTGGGAAAAAAGGCATTTATTTTTTATTGAAAGCTATTTAGCCTTCTTTCCTAAGAAAATTAGGCTTGGGTAATTGAACTACTTGTTTGTTTGTTGTCTGTCTCTCTCTTCTCTCCCTACCAGTCCTTGCTCTCTTTGTGAGGTCTGTGGACCAGCTTCAACACAGCTTGATAGGAATTTAGAAATTTCAAATATCTTTAAATTCCAGAAATTCAGGATAATTAGGCAGAGTAAAGACAAACTGTAAGTGGCCTAGTCAAAAGAAGAGCCATGGCACGGATTTGCATTATTTGACACCAGAGAGCCTTGTAAGAGAGGCATCTCTTGTAAATGTCCCAGCTATCAAGAGAGCTTCAGGCAGAGCTTACATTCAGCACAAGACAAAAATCTGCAGGAAACGAGGCTTCCTTAATGTCCTGAACAGTGGAAGTAATTTGCTTTATTTGTGCTTCCAATTTGCACCGAGACTTGGGCTTTTTCTGGTCACGTTGTGCGGTGTCTTGCAGCTCACAGTAGTTCCAGGTACAGGCAGAACTTTTGCACCTATTCTGATTGGACTTCCCTTTTGTCTTGCATCTGTGAGGAGTATTGACTTGCTTTAGAACAACCTTCCCTGTAACATTTGGGTCTTAAGAGAGCAGATTGAAGGGTGCTACTTAGAAACAACAAGTAAAATCTAAGCACTGCTTTTCTTCCATTTCCCAGGAGGTGACCTTGGACTTGGTGGAGCTGACTTTTAAAGACCAGTATATTGGGCGTGGGGATATGTGGCGACTGAAGAAAAGTTTGGTAAGGCCTCTACTGTCCTCGTGTGTAGGGTGGAGGAGATTATGTATCTTTCCTTGCTGCAAAAGAAAATAAGGGTTTCATGAAATACAGAAAACTGAGGACAAGACCAATATCAGCAGTTCCTGAGGAACTTCTGCTGCAGGTGGTACATCAGAGTTGCAGAGGTGGATGTAAATGTGTTGCAGAAAAAGTTAATCCCATCGTTTCCTACTCCATTGCCATAGTGTTAATTACTGCCTTGGGCACTGAAAATGCTGTTAAGAGGTTTTTTCTTATGTTCTGAATTTTAGTGATTTACTACATTTGGAAGCAATTGAATCCAAATGGTTTACAGGTAGAAGTACACTAAAGTGTTCCCTCTCCAATAGTACCACTTAATAAGCAACTATTAGAATACTTTATTTCTGCATATCTGAAGTGCAGCCTTGGGTTCTTCTAAGCACAGTGAATTAGACAAATGGACCTGATAAAAGTTCATATGTATTAAAAACGATTTTCTGTTTCTGGTGCAGAGTTCTGTAGGCTGAGGTATTAGTAAATATGCTCAGTGGTTTTTGTGATTTCATGGCAGAAGTCAGATGTTTGAGCATGAATGGTTTTTTTTTGTAAATTGGTCTGTTGACTCCTGTAACTGTTCTTTCTTAGGTCAGCACGTGTGCGTACGTCACCCAAAAAGTTGAATTTGCGGGTATCAGGTCAGTGCCTCCTCTGAGGGCTTGCTGTTACCTATGACTTTAGATTAATGAATCCGGAGTATCCAGTTGGAGAATCTCCTCTGAAAAATCCTTCGTGTTTTATCGTTCTGTTACTCTCCTACAGATTTCTGTCTACACCACGAGGTGGGGGAAAGCTCCTATCTGATTTGGGGTGGGAGAAGCTAATAGTAGTACAGCCAGCCGCACTTGTTGCCTCTGATCAATGCCAAATAATTTTCCCTTCCCAAGATGTATTAATAGTGCAGATGAGGGTTATTTCAGTTGCTGTTGAGATGACAAAGGCATAAAGAAATGTGCAGATGCAGAGGGAGATGGCTGTTTGACATCTTTTGGATTAAAGATTGGGTTTTAACCAAATAAATTTCTACTCTGTCTTCAAGTCATCCTTGAATGCAGCTTTTGGTACATCCCTCAGTTGCTTAAATATTGATTCTCTAATCTTTATATTCACTCTGGTTAGCAAATATTCTGCACTCCTTTTCTTCCAGGGCACAGGCAGGTGAACTCTGGGTAAAGAGTGAGAAAGTCACTTGTGGATACATCAGTGAGGACACCCGGGTAAGATTTCAGGGAAACGTTGAAATCCCAACGTGTTAGAGGGGAAATTCCCTCTGATACAGTGGGCGTGCTCATATCGGTTGCTCTGTAGTTAACTTCTGCATTTTGCCCTTTTGTTGAATGTACCTTGTTTGAAATGAGATCTCTCATTCCTTTGCAGGTGGTCTTCCGCTCCACTTCTGCCATGGTTTATATTTTTATCCAGATGAGCTGTGAAATGTGGGATTTTGACATTTACGGTATGTAGGTAGCTGGTCTGCGTGATTGTGAATGTGGGTGGCAGCAGCTATCCTTTCTGCCCCTGCTAGAAGACTGCCACTACTGTGTATTTCTGCCACTGCTGGAAAACTAGAATATCCTGCCTGTGGCCTCGGCAGTGCTCCGAGGTGTGCTGTGGTGTCTTCTTAGATCCTCACTTGCTGTGCCGCGCTTTTCAGTCTCTCCTGGGTATTCCGTATTTTTTCCCGTCCCTACTGTAGGGCCTGGGTGCCGTTATCTCAGTGGTGCAGTCAAGGGGGCCAACTGACTGTGAACTTTGGAGAGGTTTTCTGTGGAAAGTAACATGTTTGTGATGAGGGCAGGTGCAATCCTGTGTGAATTCTGAAACCAGAAATGTTTGGAAGTCCTGTGCAAAGAGGACCTTGATGTTTTAGATTTGTCTTGACTTTGTCCTAGCGGTGAAGCAAAAACCCCACCTCAGCCCAGAAGTATTAAAGTAGAAGTATTAAAACTTGAGGCATTAAGAATGAGTCACTTATCTGTGTCATTGTCCTATTTTTTTTCTGGCTTAATTCTTTAGCAAACCTCTTACCACTTCCTTTGACCATGTGTTTAGGCATATGTAACTGGGCAGCTATTCAAAACTGAGCGGGAGATCAGTTGTGCATGCTAGGCCTAAAAGATGGTGCAGATGCTTTCCCAGCATGCTGCAAATGTGTTGGAAAAATGAATTTAAAGGTCAGATCCTTTTGACAGTAAGAGTCTTGTTTACGTCCTCTGAAACATAGTCATACTTTTAAATTTTTTTATCATATTTGCTTTAGTGATATTAGCATTCATTATGCACACTGCTGCTCCGATTCTAATAAAAATAATTGTCCTAGAACCTCAGGGTTACCATAGTCGATTAACTATGAATAACTGCTGTTATTTGATGCTTTGGAGATGTTTACTTTGCAGGGGACCTCTACTTTGAGAAAGCTGTGAACGGTTTCCTTGCTGACCTCTTCACAAAATGGAAGGTAAATAGCTGATAGAGTTCATCCTGTTCTGAAAGAGCAAGTCAATGCCGTCTTAATGAGCCCATTGCTGTGTCAGTTTGAGGAAGATGCAGGTTGTGTCAGGCAGTGCGAAGATTTACAGGACTGAGAGAGGTGGCTCCTGGGCATTGAAAGAGCAGTTACTGCAGGTCTGCATTAAATCATGCATGTGCCTATTGACTCCAATACTGATCTGCTGTGTTTGCATCATAGAATTTGTTTGTGTGGAGGCTCTGACTGAACGAAAGTCACTACATGTGTGATATGGTTGGTTGTGTTTGTGCAGTAATGCACGAGTCTGTTTTACACAATTTTATTTGTTCCAGGACTCGGTTCCGAGTATTTCCCTGGTACAGTGTGTGATCTGTTTAGGGCTGCTATCTTTTAGCACAACGGGGTTCCAGGTTGTAGTATATGGGCCGCTGATGATATGCAAGGGTCTTGAAAATGAATTGCTTTAAAACAAACAAAGCCTCGCTATGGCTGAGCAACCCCAAGCTGTTTCCTGTCTCTGTCTGTGATCTGGCTCAGAGCCAGGTACAACTGCTGTTAGCAGGCCTGCAGCAGACTTCCACTGACTTGAGAGAACCGTATCAGTACTCAAAAAAGGCATATGTGAAATCTGCAACCGCAATTGAAAGAGTAGCTAGACAAGGCAAGAGGGACTGAAATCCTAAATGTGTAACACCTATGCGTAGTGCAGCTCATGGTGGTCCCAAACGTTACGCACAGCACAAGCATGCCCGACAGATTTGTCTCGTTTTCATTGTGCTTTTTGTCCATTGGAGAGTTACTAGGAGCACTGCATGACATGTCTGTAAGATGCCTGCTTTGCTTTTAGTACCACTGTACCGTGTGGGGGTACAGGCCTGAGCGATGCCAGGGCTCACAGGGCTTTTCAGGCCTTTCCTTCCGTGGGGATGGCCAGTGTGCTCAGTGCAGCTTAATTCCACTGTCTGTGTTAGCACTGTAACTGTTGAGTGGAGATTTCATTTTTTATTCCTCTGGAATTGTTAGGGGCATCTCTAAACAGTAACAAATAAGAATATCAAATTGCCCTAAGTGTGTATAAGCAAATTGAGTCAACTGTCTTTATTTTTTAAACAAAAATCAGGTATCTTGGCAACTACAGAGAGGAGTTTCTTTAGAGACTAGTGGAGAGTGCTCTTGTGAAATACAGTGTAGCCTGCAAGCACAGAATCTGCAGGACAGACCGTTACGTTATTTCATAGAGGCATATGCAGCATCCATGCAGGTACATTAATGCAACAGTACAACTACCTTGTTTTAGTTACCTTTGGTCCTAGGTGTGAGGGCAAGGAGGGTGTCACTATATGTGTATATACAGTTTTCTGCTGAACGTGACCCTTAAGTTTTCTTTTTTTGTCTGTTCTTCCTGGACAGGAGAAGAATTGCAGCCATGAAGTGACAGTGGTTCTGTTTTCTAGAACATTTTATGAAGCAAAATCTATGGGTATGTAAATTCTGTATTTTCATGTTTCTATTTCTAAACCTATTTCCTCTATTAAAAGTTGGTCACATGCTGCAAGTGACTTTTTTCCCTTTTTTTTTTTTTTTTAATGCTCATGTCCAAAGTATTCCCTACCAAGCACAGTGGGTACACAGCCATTCTTGTGAAAGTACTGCAGTGAAAACCTTACATAGAAGAATATGTGGCAAATTTTCCTCATCATACTGGTTTAAAATCAATTTTGATATATGTAGGAGATCTGATATTTTTCAGTGGTTTTTTTTTAATGGAATTAACAGCTCCTTACTAGAAAAGAAGAGTCATTTCTATACAAGAGCATAAGATATACGTGCTTTTGCTTCTATTTCAGATGAGTTTCCTGAATCGCATCGTGCATCAATTCGGCAGGATCACGAGGGAAGATTTTATGAAGATTTTTACAAGTATGTCTTCCTTCCTCTTTCACCTCTCGTCCCACAGTGTATGTGCAACCTGTGTGGAGAATATGTTATTAACTGTAGGATGTTGGAAGGAATTAAGTTCATGAAAAACATCTATGTCTGAAACTGGCAGCAAATTGATGAGTAGTCCCCATTCCATCTGTGAGTGCACACCCATTTTTGCTACGTCAGCCTTCCACGTGCATGTGAATATTGTGTTGTCTGTGCTCTAAGGGAATTGCCAAGAACCTTTGAAGTTCTGTAATGTTGGGAGTAGTTTTTGTGTAAAGCTTGGCTGTTTTTCAGACCTTTACCTTTACATTCTTGAGTAGCTGGAGAACAGATGGTGCCATGGCTGAAACCACAAGTGTTTCCAGTTCAGTACTGGAGCTCTTTGGCTGGTGGTCACAGCAGATGAAGCTGTCGAAGCTGTCATTTGATTCTGAACTTGGACTTGTTAATGATCTCACTGCTTTGCAGGACGGTGGTGCTATTTGACATGCAATGTTGATCACTCATTTAGAAGTGAGAGATTATTCTGGCTGGGGGTGTGCCCAGCTTTGTGTGTGCATCTACACCTTAGCGATTGCTACAAGCATGCAGTAGTTCTAACGTGCTGCCTAGCAGGAAGAAACACTCACCTTTTTGTGCATTTCTTTTTCTATAGTTTGTTCATCCCTTCTCACTTCCTCTTCATAGCTTCCTTTCATGATCCTCGTTAAGTTGTGCTCTTTCTAGAGTTGTAGTTCAGAATGAGAGACGAGAAGAGTGGACCTCGTTGCTTGTGACCATTAAGAAGCTTTTCATCCAGTATCCTGTGTTGGTACGACTAGAGCAAGCAGGTACAAGAATCTTCATTTCCCATGCTTTTAACCTTTTATCTCTCTTTTTTTATTTCCCCCCCCCCCCCCAACCATTGTCTGTAAACTCTTCAGTTTCAGTTGGACTCTGGTATTGTACTACTTGGTGCTGTCTTGGCTAGGCTGTTTTCCTTGGGCCTTTCTGTGAGCTACACCAATAGCAGTTTTGCCTGTAATTTGTTGAAGTGATAGGATTTATTATAAATGCAGGTTTTGGTGTGGTTGGTTTGATTGTTTTTTTTTTTAAAAAAAAGCTAGTCTATACAGAGATGACAATTTTTTTCTTTTTTTCCTTCTGAACACTTGTCCAGAGGGCTTTCCTCCAGGTTACAATTCTACCTCGGCACAAGGGAACTACCTGGAGGCTATAAATCTTTCATTCAATGGTAAGTTATGAACAATGGATAAAAATATACAGGGGAAGAGCCATTAAAGCAGCTGCCAATAGATGGGTGTGGACTTCTGTTGCCTGTTCCTTAACACCATGAAGAGGAGGGGAATATTAGGTGGTTAAGTTATTGTTTTCAGCCTCAGAAGAAATTGTCTTGTATGTCTCTGGAAAACCAGTGGCTCTCAGATAACTGAGTATTGGGTATTTCAGGCTTTAGGAACCATTTAGGAACCTTGTTAGGATGAAGCTTTTTCTTCTAGCTGTGTATCTCTATGAGAGCCTCTTGGAACAGAAGTTGAAACTTTAAATTATGGAAGCATTTCAAAATCAGGATAGATCAAACGTGATTTAAGTGCAACTGATCCATCTTTTTTTAGCAGCAGGATGGATTTGATGGGCTGGAAGGGCTCTGCAATGGTCTGCTTTTTGTGATTCTGTACATCAGGTGTCGTTCTGTCACTTTAATGTCTGTCTTGTTACTGCCATGGGAGGGAGCACAGAATGTTATTTAAAATGATTAGTAATGGACTTTACCTTGTTGGAGTTTTTTTGGGGGGGTTGGTTTGTTGATTTGGGGGGATTTTCTGGGTGTTTTAAAGGAAAGACTAGCCATATCAGAAAAATATTCCTTTTTATATACCTGGTTCCCATCTTCTGCCCTAACTCCTCTCTCTCCTGTAGCTTCATTAACATTTATTGGTTGGACAAGGCTATATGCAAGCCCTCTCATGCTTGCATGGGCTTTGTGGAAACATGGTTAATACTGCTGTTAGAGAGCTGCCTCCCTTGCTCTGAAAAAAAAACCATCAAGCATCTTCTTTAATTTATTCCCTGCTTCTTTTTCTTAGTATTTGACAAGCATTACATAAACCGGAACTTTGATCGGACTGGCCAGATGTCTGTGGTTATCACCCCTGGTGTGGGTGTATTTGAAGTTGATCGACTCCTTATGATTCTAACCAAGCAGCGGATGATAGACAATGGTAAGTAACTAGTGATACTGTGCAGTCTTTATGAAGGCAGACAGATATATCTGGAAAAGCTCTAGCCTTTTCTTGCTATGAAAAAGGTCTGTTGTAACTTGTGTGCTCTGGGAAGAGGCGTTACAGCCGGAAGACTTGTCTGCACTGTGTATTGAAATGGGCAGGTTTTCAGAGAACTTGTAGGCATTTAATTTCTTCTGTTTGTGATACAGAACTCGAGCTGTCCATGCAGACCTTTCCCTTAAAGGATAATCTTGCGTAACTTGCATTAGTTTAGAGGAAGCATTTCTTATGTCCCTGCTGGCTTTGTTGGTTTGTAACCACACCAGGGGACTGTTAACTACCATTTTCATCTTAAAATCTGATAGGAATACAAGTTGGGCCTTCAGCTCAAGTTGATGATCTGTTTTGGCTTAGCATGTCAGTCCTGCTTGATAGCTCAACTCTCCTGGTCTTTGTTTACAGGGATAGGCGTGGACTTGGTCTGCATGGGAGAGCAACCATTGCACGCTGTACCCCTCTTTAAGGTAAAGCATGCTGCTTTTCCTTTCCATTTGCTCCTACGAAAAACGTTTCTCATTTTCTGACTAGCTAGACACAGCTAATCACTGTGCTTCTGAATTACAGCTCCATAACCGCTGTGGACCTGGCGACTCCAGATTGGGTGACGACTACAATATTCCACACTGGATAAACCATAGGTGGGTGACCTCTGTCAGCCTTCGCTAAGTACTTCTGCTCTTTATAATCTGTTGAATGTTTCTTCCTTCATTGTTTATTTCCTCTGCTCTCCTTGTGAAGCAAAGACATATATTACAATAGTCTTACAGAACTTTGGGCTTTAATGCAACGTATCAGAGATGGTAGGCAATTTGCAGAGGAAGAGGTCTTGATCTTCAGCTCTCTTTCCTGCTAACTTAGTTCTAGCCTTCAGCTATGCTCAAAGGAAGTCAGGAAGCTAAACAAAAAGTACAGTCACTTCAACTAGATTGGTTATTAGTGAAAACAAATACGTCCCAAATGAACAGTTACAGGTAGAGAAAATGTGGATAACTGACAAATATTGGAACAATTGCAGGAAACACTGCTGCTCAGTGTTACACTGCGTCACACCAAGACATGGAAGGTTTCCTATCTGCTTTCTGTTGAACATTCTGTGCCATAATACTCTCTCTCCTTTCCCTATGCATAGACATCAGGGCTCAGGATGAAAACTACCTCCTCAGTCCTTGTTCTGCTGTAGGACTACTTTTTTTCCTCTCTCTTTTAATACCTCATTCTATCTGCATGCATTAGTTGACTGTCCACGCCAATTACCATTCTTGGGTTGCTTGTACCCAGTATTTGTGAGTGGCTGGAACGCACCTGATCTTTGCCATAGATGAAAAAGGTGTTTGAAGGCTTATAATAAAGCAGAATTTAGATGATTCAGATCTTAATGAATAAATCTCAAGAAACATATGTTAATGAATAAGTTATTTGAAAAAGGAGGAGGTCTGTAGTTTTCAAGCAGCTGATGTGAGTCATTACTGTCATGTAAATTAGGGAGAGAGTGATGGTGAAAGTGGATACCTGTCCGTAGGAGGAGGAAGTGAACTGGGCAATGCAGATGGAAGCATATTAAGAAAAGGCCTAGACTGAAGCTGGATGGGAATCAAAGGCTGGTCTTTAAGGAAAGAGTAGTTTCTCTCAGGTTAACCATCTGTCAGTGTTTTCTCTATGTTGTCTGCTGCAGAGAAAGGCGTCGCCTTTTCTCCGTCTAATAGCTATCTCAGGCTCACGGGCTGTGTGCTGGGTAGCTAACCAACTATGTTCAGTTCTTAGAAGACAGCTGAGCCCCCCTGTGTTTCCTTTCAGTTTCTACACATCCAAAAGCCAGCTCCTATGTAACAGCTTCACTCCACGGATCAAGCTGGCGGGAAGGAAAGTACGTATCTTTCTGATTTATCTTTATTCTTACAGCCTTGTCAGATACCTTTTCTCAGCCAAGCATCAGAATCTTTCTAGCAAGTATTCCAACAGTGTAATTAAGTTTCTGTGTTAAAAGACCGTGAAAGCAAAGCCGTAATGATGTAGGGACTGTGAATGAGGGACTAGTTTGCAGGTCTTGCCTTTCAAGGATGAAAGTAGGTGAGGAATGTTTTGGCCACCATAAAATTTAGAGTTGCATTCTGTAATGAAGAACTCTGTGGAGAGGAAGAAAGGTTTTGACAAAGATGTGTTTTTTACTCACGTTTGTGACAGAGTATCAGTATTTAATATGTCTGAAGTGGTCTGGTGCCTTGCTGAGTCCGCAGGGTAGACTTTGTCTCATGCTTGATCACACTGGGGGATATTTCCTTAGAACACGCTGACTGTCTCCCTTCTCTTTGTCTTTTCTCATGCTCTCTCTTTTTTCTTTTTTTTTTTTTTTTTTTTTGGTCACTTCACGCTTTCTTTGTTGGACCCTCCAGCCACTGACTGAGAAAGCAAAAAGTAACCGAGATGCCTGTGAGTAATTCTGTCCCACTGACTCCCAAACTAACAGCTGTAGTAAGACTGACACTTCAGCAAAAACACTACTGATGAGATGCGGGAAGGGACAGTTGTTGCAGGAAACCATCAAAATTATGTAGTTGTTACCCAGGATGTTAATGTGCGTGTGTCAGTTACCTTCTTGGCAAATAATTAATATGGAGGGGTGAGTTTCTGACCTGGCTGCTTGTCACCTGGTTAGAAGAATAGATGATATCAGACTGATGTGCTAGTGGTACTGACTGTGGGAGTAGGACAGGAGAGAATTCACTGGCTCAGGATGTCATCAGTGCTGTGACCACAGAATTACTGTGGAAGAAGCCTGCATTCCTGTAATACCACCTCGTTTCAGGAAGGTATACATTCTGTAAGTGAGGCTGGCCGTTCTGTCAAGGATGCTTTAAAATGTGCAGTTCCCTCGTGAAGGAACTCGAGGCGTCTGTTCATACAAGGATTGAGTTGTTGATTATTAATGTCATGTCTTGGATATATGGGGGGAAGATATTAGGCCTCAGCAACCCTGATTCATGGGCACCAGCTTTGGTAATTCAGCTGCTCCAGTTGTTCTGCTCATGAGACTTTTATATGTGATTTCTTTTGGTGTAGATACCAAATGAGTGGTGAGAGTTGGATACTTCTAACTTGCAGATCTTGAACATTCTTGAAAGAGGTTCCAGTGCTATGTGGTTTTTATTTCAGCATTAGGGGCTCCAAAAGATGCTGAGAATGCCCTGCCTATCCAGGTAGATTATGATGGCTATGATGCCCAGGTATTCAGACTGCCAGGCCCATCCAGAGCCCAGCGCTGTACCACTTTCAGGTAAGAGGCTTGTGAGTGTACTAGTTCTAGAGTAGCCATGTTATTTCTGGATGCATAAAATGCTTTGAGGAATTTAAAGAGAATAAATCTTCGCATGCTTACAATTGAACAAAAAGCTTTATCTGTAGCTAGTATTTATGGCTGGTTGTCTGGTATTTACTTCTAAGATGGCGTGTGGGATCTAGGAAAAGGGATACTTTTTCTTTACATCTTAAATTTTGTCTGAAGTAGAATGAAGCTAGTTTCCCTTGCTAAGTTCCTAGCAGATTTTGCAAACTGGATAAGAAAGCACTTGCACAATGGAATTGCACACTGTTGTAGAAATAGCATTAGTTTGATGCATCGCTTAGTAACTGGTGCTGAATGCAGAATGGTGGGGAATCTTCCCTGAAAATGGTGCCTTTCTGCATGAGAGAAGAAACAGAGGAGCTGAGTGCAGGTTCTCAAATATTCTGTGGCCTTTTGTCTGAGAAGAAAGCCTAATTATTCTCAGGTCCTGGCCAAATTCATTGAACAACCTGTAAATTTCAGTGATTTTTCAGGAATATGAGATTGAACTTCTTTTGAAATATTTTTTTGCTTTCCTTCTTTCAGTAGTGTTACCTAAATCGGAGGAAGCTGTGCATGTGGACTCACTTGTTCATATGTAGAAATCCGTGCTGGAAGATGCCAGTACAATTGAATGTAGTCAGTAATTCCAAGTAGTTTCCTTTTAGCTATGCGTTCCTAGCATCGTAGGCTCAGGTCTCGTATCTTCTAGACGACATCCATATTACCAGCTTGGTGTGGTGTCTGTTGCATGGAGAGTCCAACATGCTCTTTTTGCAGCTGGTGTGCTGGAAGCAATTGAGTGTTCTGTTCTTCTATTGTATGATGCACAAAAGTATATAGTACCCACAGAGTCAAAAAAATTAGTGATAGATTCCTTGTAGCCCTCTTCTTGAGTTCACCTATTGAGCCTCTTATGTGACTTGGGCCTGTTCAAGGCCCTTGATAACCCAGAAATTAATCTCTTTTTCATATCACTGGACATACCTGTTTATTTTCAGCAGGTCTGTGAGAGAGAGAGAAAGTCGTACCAGAAAGAGCTCTAGTTCCTATGACGTCTCATGCAGCCCTTCTCTGCAGAGCCGCACGCTGCCCCCAGAGGAGGTGAGGAGCCAGGCTTCTGATGACAGCTCACTGGGCAAGATCTCCAACATCCTGATGATCCCACGGCCTCATCTGCACCAGTGTGAAGTCAGCAGCTCTTTGGGCTATACCAGCACCAGAGGTCAGCCTGAGGCAGAGGGGGAAGTACCTTAGGTGGTGAGAGGGGAGAGAAGATGGAAGTTTGTGCTGGCCGCTGCCAGGCCAGCACAGGGGAGACGGTGCTTGTGTTAGCACTCGTGGTGCACCTTTTCCGCAGCTCCAGCTGCGGCTGGGTGTGCATTCTCCCTTTGTTATCCTTGTCCAATTCCGTTGCTTTTTTTTTTTTTTTTTTGGCTTGTCCTACATAGAAGTGTCCTGACACCAATTTGCTCTTTTCCCTTGTCTATTGCCTTCTTTAATATCAGGCTATTCTCCTGCGCCTGCTTGCAAATGTGGACATATACAAGTAACTTCTTATTATCCAGGTCACCTATAATCTGTCAAATGAGAGTTGGCCTTAGTAGCGAGCCCTGGGGGACTCTGCTTATAACTTCTCTCTATCGGGATTTGTTGTCATTAAGAGTCACTTTCTGGATCCTTCCTTTTGACAACGTACTGCTGAGCTGTCTCGGTGTGTTAGCAGTGCTGGCAGTCTCCTTTTTTTCCTTCAAATTTAATTTTGTTCTCAGGCAGTATGCAATACCTTCCACAAACCCAACTCATTTCTAGGTGAATTGTATTCCTCCTGCAATTGCTTGATCCTCTGTAAAATTCTGTCCCTGAAGGCTCTTTATGGGTTTTTTTTTCATGTCATGCTGTCTGACACCGGTTACCATTATTGTCCTGTTAAGGAATTGGATTTACTGCTATCACACAGTGTACTTCACATTACGTTTACTTTTCATGTTTTCCCCTGCTGTCAGTTAATATACGCTTTTTGGCTTTGGTATTTCTGTTACTCCTTTAGTTTGAAGGATAGTCTTGTGACCCAGCTGAAGGTGTGCAACTGGATGGGGATGTGTGTGGAACAGGACTGGGGGGAACAGAAGAGTCAGAGTAATTGAGGTTTTTCACATGTTCTAGTTGGCAGCATAGAGTGGGAAATGAGACTCTTCCTTCTCTTTGGGATTTCCATTTGTTGAACAGAGTAATTGCTACTTAGTCATCTGGTTTCTTTCTCTTTCCTGTTTCTAAAAAACTATACTTCTGTTCTGCATAGAGTAGTCATGACTAACTGCTAGCTTGCTGAGATCGTGTCCCATGTCTTCTGGAAGTAATCCCTTAGTTCAGTTGTCAAATCTGAATGTTAAAAAAAGGCATATGTTGCTCAGTTGTAGCTTCTGCTCTGTCTTTGGTACTTACCCTGAAGTTTCTGATGTGTCAGTCTTTTGATTTCTCAGGAATTCTCAAAGCACTGAGTAATTCTTCATAGTTGACTTAGCAAGTAGTTTCTTCGTGGCTTCGTTTGGTGTAGAGTGACACAGTATACAGCAATGCTGTAATGGCAGATGAAATAATACTTGTTCTTGTCTGGATTCTTGTCTGTCTTGTAACTTGCAGACTGGATCGAAATTGCTTTCAGCTTCTCTCCCTGCCTACTTCTCAGCTCTCCTTATTCCCACTTACTCTGGGGAATCTTTGTATCCCTAAGCAATTAATTCTCTTTTGCTTGGCATCTGCATGATCTCACGCTGACTTTGTGTTTTCTAGATGTCCTTGAGAACATGCTGGAGTCTCAGCAACGTGACTCCAGTGCCCCTGGGAGGTTCCATGTTGGCAGTGCAGAATCCATGCTGCACGTTCGGCCTGGGGGATACACCCCCCAGCGGGCGCTGATAAACCCCTTTGCCCCGTCCCGCATGCCCATGAAACTTACATCTAACAGGAGGCGCTGGATGCACACTTTTCCTGTGGGTAAGTCTGTTTCGTAGCCTATTAGATGTTGCTGCTACTTTTTTCCTTGTCCAAACATTAACACAACAAGAGAACCAGCATGAACTCTGGCATCTTGAAATCTCTGTACTGTAACAGAGAGGCTGAACTAAGCGTACAGGCTTGATAAATCAGAGATCTTTTTGAAAATATTACCATCTGTTGGCAAACTTGCAGCATTCAGGTACTGTGGAGCCAATCCTATAGTAGTAGATGGAGGCTGTTGAAGGGAATCAGCTATAATTTGGGTTGACTTTCAGATGCTGAATTGTTCTCACATTTGTTTAGCGCCTTGTAAGTAGGGCCTCCAAAATGTTTAAAAAAGTATTTTGCTTTGCTGGCTTCAGAGAAGATGCCAGAGGTTCAAGCCTCTGAAGATTTCATAAACATACTTTCTTGATTTCCATTAGTTAGCATTGCTTGTGTTGTTGACAAAAGGAGGGTACAGGCAACTGAGGAATCGATGCATATGTGGTGATTAATGATCAAACTAACTGCGTAGGTCCATCAGGAGAAGCTATCCAGATCCATCATCAAACCCGTCAGAATATGGTGGAAATGCAGGGTAATGGGCAGCAGGATTTGACACATTCCTCTGCTGAGTTGCTGGAGCTGGCTTACCACGAGGCAACTGGCAGGTGAGGTCCTTAGGATGAGTCGGTGTAGACTTTGCATGAACATCCCTTTTCCTTAACATTTTATATATGTTACAGTAAGGCAGTTATAGGTTGTGATCTTTAAGTTTAACAATACATTGTGTCAGTGCCACATATGCAGTATATACTTTTATTTTGAGATACAAAGCTCTTTTGGCAAGGCTGGAGATGGTTTACCTCCCTTAATTTGGGGAGGGTCGTAATTTATTACGGTTTGCAATGCTCAAGCGATGCAATGCATCTTTCATGGAATTGTTCAAAATTGCCTTATAAAAGCCTGTGTCTTTAGTTCTTGACTTATTATCCCAAGAGCTGTGACCTTCATCCCAGACTGGACCATTTTTTAGCGCAGGGCATAGCTTTGCCTCACAGTAACTGTTGCGCAATTTCAGTGCTATCCGTTCAGTTCTGCCCTCCCCGTGCTGGTAGGAAATACAGCCATCATGAACATCAGGGCTGGATTGCAAATGAAAGTACCTGGGTCTGTAGACTAGTTTTCTTTTAAAAAACAAGCTTTGGTCCGTGTTGGGAGCTTATATTGATCGTCAGCTCTGAGAAGGGAAAAAGATCCTAGCGTTACTGGATGCGGCCTGGTTGTGGGGAGACTGTTTTTACAGTGAGAGAAATTATATCATTCAATTCACCTAGGACACTTTTTAAGCTGCACAGTTGTTCTCCAATCTCCGGATAGCGTCTTACCCGTTTTTTGTCTGATTATTCTTTTATTGACAATGTTTTCTCCATGTTTTTCACTCATTATTAAATGTTGTTTACCAAAACCATTTTGGTAGCTTAGGCAACTTCAGAATTGCCAGTAAATTTGGGGTTTTTTCATCATTAATTTTGGTATCTTTCCTGCTATGTGTTTCTTTCCTCTTACATGCTTATAGAAATTCATGTTACATATTGTTTCTGGATGTCCAGGGGAGTGAGGATACTGCTGGTATCCTCTGCCTTTTTAGTTTTCAGGTATTTTTTTCCTGCTATCTTCAAGCAGTCCTTCAGGAAATTGCACTGCCTAATTATTCTGTCATGCTTTTTTTTCTTCCTTTTATAGGGAAATATTTGTCCTATCTTACACTTTGTATTGTCCTTTAGAATACTCTAATCTCTTTCCGTGTTGCATAATTTTAATATTACGTCATCCTCACCAACTTTGTTTCCTAGTTCTACTTTAAAAAAAAATAAAGATTGCTTTTTTTTACTACTTCATAAGTACATCCTAGTGTGCTGAACTATCTTGTATCAATGCTAATCCCTTGTGTCATATTCTTGACAATTCTTTTTCTGGATGTCTCTTTCATCTCTGTGGGTGACATACTCATCCAAAGCAATTTTCTCAGTCTGGAATGTTGGTTTTATAGACCATGAAATCAGATCTGTAAATAACTAGCAAAGTTTTGTTTCTTTCCTGGGAGGTACATGAGTAGCTGGCACTCCGCTGTCCTGCAGAGGTGGTGCATTGGTTGTTGCTAGAGCCAAAGAACAAACAGTGTGGACAGATACAGAATGTTGTTGCAGCCTTCTCTGTGCTGCTTTTGTGCCTCTTACCATCCCTGCAAACACCACCCCGAGCATGGTTTCACCGCTGGCTCAGCTGAGCTGGCGGGCTGGTTGCTGTGTGTTTGTTGTGATCGACTCCTGCTAAAAGCAAGGCACGGCGTGAGTGAGGAAGGCTTGTACAATACAGGCTCTTTTGGTTTTCTCCAGACATACCAGCTCTCGGCATCCAGGTGACAGTGCCTCTTTCCTGAGCTTCAGCGGAGCAGAAGAGTACTCTAACGGTCTGGCTGGCAGCACCAGCGCAGGTAACAGAGCAAGGGCTTGGGAGAGAAGGCCTTTCCTTATTAGCAGTGATGAAGTAACAGCGCCAGAAGCCGTGGGAGGTGGGTGGACCAGGCATTACAAACCAGGAAGAATCAACAATGGAAAATGAGTTTTCAGCTTTCAGTGATCTATTAATGCTCTTACTTGGACTTTTTGGGGTATGGTAGTTTTTTGGGTTGGTTTGTTGTTTTGGGGTTGGTTTTAGTTTGGTGTTTTATTTTTGTTTAATGTCTCTGCTTCTCTAGGTATGTCTTACAAACTTTACTATAGAAAGATACTCATTCTTTATGTATGATAAACTCTCAGGCAGTTGCTTAGTTCCATAATAACAAAGCACTGATGTCCAGACACAAAAAATAACTAAATATGCACTGGTATTGTTCAGAAATCTTTTTTTCTGGGTGGGGTTGCCATAAGGTGTCACCCTTTGGATTAAGGAACTTGTTTGAATATGTAGATTTTACATACACGAGCTGATGGAAAGAGTAAAGTTTGGTCATACGTAAGTTTTGAGAGAAGCTGTAAAAAAGGAGTTTTATTTTGCATGGTAAGTTCTGGGATTCGGTGTTTTCTAGCATTTCTTGTCACTATCTACAAATGCACTTTCTCCAGATTTTAAGCACTTCAAACATGGTGCTGCTTGTACTAAATGTTGTTCGCACAGCCTAAAGTATTGAATCATGTTTTTGAGAGAAGACGCGTCTGTACTTTGAGTTGAAGATTAGCACTCTCTTTCTTAGCTTACCCAGACACCTGAATTAGTGGAAATTCTCAACATTCCTTTTGAATCCTGTAAGTGGAACAAGCCACACTAAGCATTCTGTTGTGTTGTCTGTTTTTTTGCAACCTACCTTATGATTTTATGGACATGCTTTTTAGATAGGCACATGGAAAAAAGTTTGATCTTTTGGACTGTAGCATTCAAGACTTCTTTTTTTTGAAACCAATTTAAAGATTTTTATTTTTTTTAAATTCACCCATCTGAATTACATTTGGATGAAGACAATTATGTTTTCCCCTATGCTCATACCTCGAAGAGCCATAAAAAAGTTAGCAGACTTAATTTTCTTGTGTCTCTCTTGTCTAGTGTTCATGTAGTCGTATTAAAAGTCATTTTGTTCTGTTGTTTCCTTCTGTGAATTTTGTCTGAATACATTTCATTTTCTTGCTTTACTTTTTTTTTTTTTTTTTTTTCTGCCTTCCGGATAGAATTTGTTTGTTCTTGCAAGTGCTAAACTGCGTTTCAGCTGCTGGATACAATTTGCCCAGTGCAGATGCAGAACATATCCTGGCATTTTGTAGGAGTCTTTTGTGTCCATAGATTGGATATAAATCATGTACGTGGTGGAAGTTAATCTGTGTCTGTCTTTTGTGAAGGTCGTTATGAGCACCTTCCCTGACTGAATGCCCTCAGCCATCTGTAGCTGCCACACTGTGACTCAGTGATTTAACTTCACGTTTCTCCCTTATGGTTTGAGTCACCCATGAAATGAAACAGTTCTTTTTTTTTTTTTTGATTTCCACAAATACGATTCCAGTCAGTCTGGTTCTGCTCTGCTGCCCACAGCACGTTTTGCTGCAACATGGGCTTCACAGTGAAAAGTAACCCCGTCTATTTACACTGACGTTCGGTCTGTTGTCTCTGTTGTCCGGCAGATGGTAGATGATAGCTCAGAGCAAATAAATCTTGTTGCAATTCCCGAACTAGATGGCAGATGGCGTCAGTGGAGTTGGTGAAAGATGAATGCCAATTTGAGCCAGCTCCTCTACTGTTCTACTGGCATCGTCATAGAAGCAGATAACCATCCTTTCTGTTAGTAAATGCTATTTAGAGTAACAGCTATGATGTTGATATCAATTTCCTGGATAAATCAACACAAGCTAGTTTTATAAAAATGGTTCCTTTTAAATGTTTGGAAGCTTCCTGAAATTTGTATTTTGTTAAATGCTTTTAAACCAGCAATTTTTCTTGTCTCCTTAAGCTGCTCATTTCCTCTCATGTGCCACAACAGCTGTTTATATGGCTACATGGTGAACCAGCTCAGGGACCTGATCCAAATGAAGAGTAACTGGGGGGTTTCTTTGCTGTATGGATTGTTTCACTGTAATGACACAAATATCGACGCAAATACAGCAGACAGATGTGAAATGGGGACTAGGAAGAACTGGTCAAGGGGTACCATAGCGTCATATTGGCTGAGTGTTCACTGAGCTGTAGTTTTAGTATCTGTTTTCCAAGTTAATAGGCTGCTTAGAATGAATCCTTTTGACAGTGAGAAAAATCATAGTGTCTTAAGTCCTAATCAGAACTTACATATAAATTTTCATTACTCTTAAGTCCCTTATTAGTCTTTATTTAGGTTGGTATAAACTGAGTAAACTGAATTTTTCTCAAAAACGGAGCATCTCTTCAATAGCTATCATTTTATCTCCTTCCACAATGAATAAAAACGTCCTCACTATTCTTTCTTAGTGAAGTATGGACCAAGGTATATCTTACAGGTTGAAGCGTAATGGGAGTTGCTGCCTTTTCAGGACATGGTAGTTTTAAACAGTCTGTAATTAATGTATTGGACATATTTAGGGGCACTCAAGGCTTAATACTTTTCAAATATTTAGCTTGTCAAGGGATAAAAAGATAGTTTGTATTTGCTGAATCAAGAAGATCAGCTGTTCAGTTTCCTCCTCGCCCCCTGGCAGAGAGGTGAAATGTGTACTGGTAGTTTATGCCTAAACACGTTGGAACTGGAGTAAATTGTATCATGATTTTCATAAATTACTTAGATTCTTTAGAGCCTTAGATAATTAGAGTCTCAAATATGGGTTCTCTTCTTCCACCAGGTGAAAGCTGTTGTTATTTCCTTTCTTGTTGCTCCTGTGTTTTATGAAATAATTCTTCTTAACTTAACTTAACTTGTTCGTAAAATGACATAACCAATAAAAAGGTTCTGGTTTTGGGTAGTGGATGTATTTAAACATACTTAGCTGCGAAGACCTTCAGATTAGCAAGCTAAATGATTACAGTTGACTCTCCTTTCTTTGTTATTTGCTTTCTTATGGCATCTACTTTTCAAGATGTGTTTCACCGTTTTGAGGAGGTTATTTTTGTGTGTTTTTTAGCTTCTGAACACTTCTGATGAGATGTTAGAGTTTCATCCAAGGTGTCAATTTTTTTTTTTTTTCTCATTAGATGGTTTTGTGTATTTTTCTGCAGAACCCTGAGTTTTTTCCAAGGAGAGAAATGCCATATTCTTAAAATGTTTGCATGCTTTTGATTTATTTTTGAAATGAAAGTGAAGTGCATAATTGCTTAAAATAAAATACATATTTAATTCTTGTAGGGATGAACCTCAAAACTCAGAACAAGGATTCCTTGGAAGATGCTGCCTCTAATTCTCCAGATCCAAGTAAGCAGGAGAAAGGTTTGGAAAAGAGTTTGCACGGGTGGGAAGGTAGGGAGGGAAGGGGCTTGTACGTATATAGAGGCATCAGGAGGTGGTAGGCAAGAAACTGAGGAGTCTACTTGACGTTTTGCAGTAGTTTATTTTGCCCTGCTGTAATTTGCAGAATCTCCCTGTACTGAGTGTCTCGCTGTGATTGCAGTTCTGTATCTCGGAAGAGTATGTGAAACTGCTTGTCGTATCGCATCTGAAATTCTTTCCTTACCAGACACTGTTATGCCAAAAGTTAAAGCTGCTGAACTCTCATCTGCCTCTCGATATGAAAAGTTTGCTTGGCAGCAGCTAATTGAAGCAGAAGTAGTGCAGTCAGTTTCTGAATTTGGTACCGTTTACTGAGAAATGTCCGTCTTCGTCTGATACAGAAACAAGTTTGTGACTGCTGAAGAAAATGTTATAGCAGTCTGTCCTGTATTACTTTCTTGTGCAGTGTTCCTGCCATTAATGTGAACATTTTTAAAGTAAAATAACTTTCTGTCTGTAGGATCTCTATGACAAGAAGTTAAGAATTGATAGTTGGCCAAGTGCCCTGATATAGATTGTTTGAGGCAGGTTAGAATGTAGTGCAGTGGTGAACTGATGATTTGATATAATTTCATTAGCTCTTGCTTTATAATGTCTAGTTTTAGATCTCTGTCATCTCAAAACTGCAACATAACTCTAGGAAAGGGTGTGGGGAAGGATTGCTTTCCAAGTTACTATTTTTCTGGTCTTCCCACCCCTCTGGATCTGTCTTCTGTTTTTATAACTGTAGAAATACTCCCTTTTCTGCTGTTGTACTATTCCAGAAAGAGGCTGGTCTGTCATTCTTTCTCTCCTCAACCCCAGCTCCTTCTGCAGTTGTCTAGGATGCAAAGCTGGTCTGATTTTCTTGTTCAGACTTGGAATGCTGATCCGTTTTATTAATGATGAGTAACCGCACCTGACTTGCTGTAATTTTGGAAGAGCAGTGACAATGTCAGCTCTAGCTTTCAATCAACAGAAAATTAAACGTATTAACTTTGATTGCCATTTGCATGATGGGATTGAATTAGCATGTGCACTGCATTGTTTAACAAACTCTGTCTCTTTCTCTCCCTCCCTTCTTCCCGTCCTACTTTCCTTTTCCCTTCCCATTCCACCCCCTTTTTGTCCCTGTTGACTTTATGCCAACTTTGTTTTTGTCCCTCATTCTTTCTAACTTTCCTCTTCGCACATTTCTTTCATCTTCCTCTGCACCCTGTTTTTTCATGGGTGACCATATATGCCCCCATTGTCTGCCCCCCCAATGATACAACGAGGCAGTTCTGACGCTGTCTGCTCCCCCCGTAGTGCCAGGCTTCTGTTGTACAGTTGGAGTGGACTGGAAATCTCTCACTACTCCGGCATGTCTCCCTCTTACCACGGACTACTTCCCCGACCGCCAGAGTCTGCAGAATGATTACACTGAGGGTTGCTATGATCTCCTCCCAGAAGCTGACATTGACAGGTTTGGCCAGCACCTTCTCTGTAAAGTAGCTTGCATTGAATCAAAGTGCTTAAGGCGCCCTTGACAGAAGAGGAGCATTTTGGAGACTCTACCAGAGAAAGATGAATTGCTAACATAGTTAGCAGCAGAATACTTAGATTTTTTTTCTTTTTTCAGTGGTAACTTTGCACTTTTTCTGGTGTTACCATCTGACAATATTGTGTGCTGTAGATTTTATGTTAGAAATTGTTTATGTGCAAAATTTTACATCTCTTCTCTTGTTCTGTTGCGTTTCAATCAAAAAAAAAAAATCAACCTCAAGCTACCATCTTTGTTAGTCTGTTTTCTAGCAAGTATTTTGGAAACACTAAGTGAGCAAATGCTTGTGTACACACAGTGTTTAAGATGCTTATCCTCACATTCAGGGATATTTAGTTTAAAGAATCTTGGTGGAAAATAGTGTTACTGGGATAAATAGAACTTCTTGGTTTGTCTTGGTGGTCTCTGGTAACTATTCTTTAATAGGGTTGGGTTTTTTTCTGAAGCTGTCTCATTTTCTTAAATATTTTTCAAACTTTCCATAACTTGTAAGACATCAGAAAGACCTGTGCATGTTGCTGCTCTATGGGAACAAACCAATAATATTAGTCAGGGTGATTGAAATACATAGGAAAAGGCAAAATTAGTGAAGAAACACCTAAAAGAAATGTCAAACATCCCTTTATAGCAGGAAGGCGAAGTTCAGAGCAGAAGTAGTTGTAATAAGATGCCATAGTGATGTGTCTTTTAACCTTTCTCTGCTCTAGACTTCCCGCTGTGGGAGAGGGTGGAGCATTGCCTGCACACTTGCAGTTCTGAGCTCTGCTGAACGTTTACAAACTGCACTGGGATTCTCTACAAAATGCTGTAAAAGTGATCATTGGTGAATTTATTGGAAGTTTAACAGTGGTTGTAAGAAAATTTGTTACTAGTTGCAAAACTGCTTTCAAAGACATTAATAAGTATTGCCAGACAGCTAATCATCACCTGTTTAAAATCAAGGTACTCATTTTTCCTCTGCCGTTCCTGCAGGTTGTTTTTCACAGGTAGAGGGCTCCACTTGCACAGAGCCCAGTGCAGGCATAAAGCCTCCGTTAGGAAGCGCAGAGCTAAGAATAGGTGTGTGGTCAGCTTCCTTATTCTAGTCTCCTTAACCCTTGTGTTCAGGAGGGATGAGGAAGGAGTGCAGATGACAGCCCAGCAGGTGTTTGAGGAGTTTATTTGTCAGCGTCTCATGCAAGGCTATCAAATTATTGTGCAATCCAAACCACAGAAACCAGCCACCACTGTGCCACCCCCGCTCAGCAGCAGTCCCCTTTACAGTCGAGGTGAGTGACTTTGTGTTGACAATTCAGTCTTTTGTCTTTCTCTCCTTCTGCCAATCCCAATAACCTCTATGAAGCAGGCATAGATGCTCACTGAAGCTCTCTGTTCTTTTTTTCTTGTTGTCATCATATGAAAATCTGTGCTGGGAGACAGCGTGATTTGGGGCAGCACAAACTGCTCAGCTGCACCATGAAGGGACAGGTGCAGGATTTTTGAACTGTAAAAAGAAACTGGCCTCATTCATGATGGTGAACCCAAATGAAATAGGGCTTGGGTGCCGTTTGGGTGGATACATCTTAAACACAGCTCCCATGATGACTGCAGGGCAGGCATATCTCTAGAAGAAGACAAAGCCAAAGCTCCCAAATGTAGGTACCTAGAAGCAGTTTGTTAACTCAAAAATAGCTGTGAAGATCCCAGGTAGACAGGTAAAGTTTCATTGTCCTGAAACCACAAGTCATCTAAACCTGGTTAAACCCCAGAGGACTGGAGTGGCTTAAGGGGGTATTGCATCCCTCCAAGATAATCTGACTTAGTGTTTGACTTCTGCCGCCTTCTGCGTATTCTCTAGACGTGTCGGTGTGATACAGTGTCCACAGAGCAGGGGATACACCTGAATGGAACATGGTTGTTATTCACTGGTTTGGGAACGGGCAGCAAGGCTGCTTTGGTAAGTGCTGAGCTTGAGGGGTTAGTTCCGGGAATGAAGCACAGAGAGGAACTGGAAGTGGAGCCCAGCCTTACCATCATGCCCGCCAGTTTCTCAACACTTCAGATTGTCTGTTCTCCAGCTGGCCTGACTAGAGAAGGTCTATATTGGTGATGCATGAGTTGCGAGTGCCCTCATTCCTCGGTTGTGATACTAGGCAATTTTAACTGTGAGAACAAAAGGCTCACTGTGCATATGTTCCTTGAAGAGGTGGCCTGAAAGATGGCTTTTAGTTTGTCTTGAGTTCAGAAGCTCAGTTCTGGCGTCTCTTTCTATAGGTACAGTTTGTTGACAAAGTTCTGGCTATTGCAGTAAGCTGAAAGGGAGTGTGGTTTGCTTTTTACAATTAGGTCTTGTATCAAGAAATCGACCTGAGGAAGAAGATCAGTACTGGCTGAGTATGGGCCGTACTTTCCACAAAGTAACATTAAAAGACAAAATAATTACTGTGACTCGATACCTGCCAAAGTGAGTATCTCTGGTTGAGCAGTTTGCTCTCAATGTTCAGATGAACGTGCTTTTCCAGCTCCTTGTACTTGCTTGAAAGAACATACTGTAGAACCTTCTTTCTCTTTAGGAGAAGAAAGAGAAGCACTGCTATTGATGGTGATGAGATTAATGTTTGCACATTCTCTTTTAGGTATCCGTACGAATCTGCTCAGATAAACTACACTTACAGCTTGTGCCCCTCACACTCTGACTCTGAATTTGTCTCTTGCTGGGTAGAATTTTCCCATGAGAGACTAGAAGAGTACAAGTGGAATTACTTGGATCAGTATATCTGCTCTGCTGGCTCTGAGGATTTCAGGTGAGAGCTCCTTTTCCATCTGGACTGTTGTGTGTCCTAATTGCCTCTTTTCCTTTTTGACCTAAAATTTCTTCAACAAGTTCAACCCAGAAATGCTCAGTACTCCAGGGAGAGTACCTGGCCTGCTTTCACTTGGATGGCGCTAGCAGCTGTTGCCTTGCCGGAATCTTTCTCTGTGTTGCTGTTGCATTATCTGATCTTTGATACAAAGTCTTGATCGCAAAATTTAGCGTGAACTACTTTTTTTTTTTTTTTTTCTCTGCTACAAGTGCAAAGAAACACGATGGCATTTTTGTACCACACAGATGCTTTTCTTGGCTTCTTACTCATTTCTGGATATGACTCAAAACTCCCATTTAGTTTGAATCAGTTGAAGACTCACTTGAGTCCTAGGCTTAGCTTGACTGTAGTCCTACTCCTAAGCTATGTAGAGCAGGGCTTCTTATTAGCAATGTGGAATATCTCCACTCGTATCAATAGCCTTTTCGGTATCTTCTCTCAACAAAACCAGTCTGTCTTTATTTTTGTTTCCTTTTGGATCTCAATCAAAATTTCTCCTACTGTAATGTGTACCTTTCAAATTCCTTTTTCTTTGCTTATTTTTAGAGAAAAAGCCTTTGTAGCTATCTTTTACGTAAAAGAAAATACATCTGTATGATACAATTGCTCTGATTTTGCCTTGTTTTCTCTCCTGCATATCAATGTTGTACTGCTTCCCAGTGATGTTCATATTGCTGACCATTCCTTTGCCTGTCTGTTCTTTCCCACTCAGGGACAGCAGAATGAGACTGTCAGTAAACTCACTGACATTTACAGCAGATAGATAAGTATTTTACTTACTGTAAGGTCCTTCATAGGAAACTCTGCTGAGCTCTGTCCTGTCTTCCGTGTTCCTTCAGCCTTATTGAGTCACTGAAATTTTGGAGGACCCGCTTTCTGCTTCTGCCTGCCTGCATCAGTGCCACAAAGCGCATTATGGAAGGAGAAGTGCACTGCGATGTGTACGGCGACAAGCCCCGTTCTGACGAGGAGGAGTGGCAGCTCCTGGATGGATTTATTCGCTTTGTGGAGGGTTTAAACCGCATTCGTCGACGCCATCGATCTGATCGAATGATTCGAGTGAGTCAGCTTTTAGTTGGGCGAGAAGCTGAGTTTGAGTTTTATCTGAACCATCTAATGAAGCATTAGCAGAGAGACCCTGAGACAATCCAAGCAAGCTGGGGTGGTGTATGTGTGCGTATGTATGGGTAATCCACACGTAAAGCAAGTGCTGACTGACGTACTGTTTCAGATCTCAAATAGTATGACCTTGTTAACACCTTGCTAGTCTTGAACTAATTAAATTTACCTGGAATGGGTATCCCATGCTGCTGTGTCTGGAACCAGAATCAGGACAGTTAGCTCACCCAGTGAGAAGCCAAGCTCTTCTGCATAGCGTAGGCATGCCTTGACCTCTTGGTGCTCTGTTTTTTCCTCAGCTGGTCTTCTCGTACCACAAGCCTGGTGCCACTTCTTTGCAAATGTGTGTTGCTTTGTGCTGTGGATATGGTTATACAGATTATCTGGGATACAGATAGTTGATAAAAAGGGATCTGTGAGGTAGTGAAGATGGTAACTTCTATCTGGGTTGGCTGTGTGCTGCAGACTTAGGGAAAGGATTGTGAGAATAGAACCGTATGGGTGAATTCCTGGTGAGCAGTAGTTTCAAGAGGGTGATGAGAAACTAGTTAGTGTGGATCAAATTCTCTTCCAATTCACACACTGTATGGGGTAGTTTATTTCAGAGCAAATCCACCTTTTCCAGAAAAACATAAATTTTATGTTGAGAATAGCATCCACACAAGATGCTAGGCTGTTCCATTTCTTGTGTACGTATGGTTTAACTTCCTTTTTAAAGTGTACCTAATCAAGCCCTGCTGACGTGAGGTGTTGTGTTCTGGCTTCTTAGTTAAGCCTAGCTTGATTAGGTCTTTGCTTTCGTTTTTTGTTAGAAAGGGTCTGCCATGAAAGGCTTGCAGATTGCTGGTCCAATTCCCACCCACTCTCTGGAGCAGTCTGGGCCTCCCATTGGGAAGAAGGGAACCTCAGCGCTCTCAGCCCTGCTGCAGATGGAAGCCAGTCAGAAGTGAGTCTCTACAACTAGTCTGTATGAAGAGCACTAGAACATCCTTCCTGCATATTCCACCGGGGCTGGCTAAAGCAGATTGGGGAACTTTGCCTTGAAAAAAGGGATGTGGGATCCTGCTTCTTTAGTATCCTTGTGGCGGGGCTGGGGAAATACTGGGGGTTTTCGGTGAGTTCCTTGTGTAATGTTTCCGTTAATAGAATGAATACTGCAGACTAGAAAGGAGCATGGAGACTAGAGAAGTGAATGTCCAGTAATTTAGAAGGAGCATCTTTTTAAGTAGCATTTCAGTCTGTAACACATCAGATTTGTTACCTGTTTGTGGTTTGCCAGTACAGTTGCATTCACAAAAGAGCTTAATTGCGATGTAAGTGTACACAGGTACATGACACCAGTTGAGTGGTCTCAGTATAAACAAATACAGCCTAAAGAAAACAATTTGTTTGCTCTGATAACATCTATTAAAATACCTGTCAAACATCTGAGGTTCTTTTTCCGCTATTGATCTAGAATGGTTCAAAGAAACTCAGAGCCCTAATACCAGATATGCTGTAAACACAATTTAAAACATTGTTTCTGTTAAATACATAAGATATTTTAGTATTTTTTTTAATGATAAGGTAGTATTACACATGCATGATACATCTGAGTAAGTTCAAGGGTCCATGTTGTTTATGTGGGGTAAAAAGTACTTACAGAACATTGGACTGACTCTGTGCTTCAGAGTGTGGGAGAGCAAATGTCTGAAAATACAGTAGTACCCCTCTGCTACAGTTGCCTTCAAGTGGAACCTGACACAGAGTGTGTTTGAACAAACTCTGGATTCTTTCCTTTTGTTTTAGGACTCTGGGGGAGCAGCAAGCAGCAATGCTTTCTGGGAAAAGCTCTGGGCAGCCTTCGGAGAGTGGGAGCATTGCCATCACACCCACCTACATGGACAGCCCTCGTAAGGTAAAGACTTTCTGGTCTTTCTTTAGCTGCTATTGAATTTCTCAAATAATACAAGATTATTCCTCTAAGCACATGGCTACATCACACCACATCTTGCTCTCTAATCCAGCAAGGACTGGATTTAAGCCTTTGTGTGCAAGGGTATAAGAAGAGGTTGGGACACAACCATCCTTCGATTCTTTAACACTGTGACAATGAGATGGAAGCCCTGGGATGTTATCTCAGTGAGTTTTGCTGATTTCAGTGGTATTTGTTAGCTAGTCCATTTCCTTTTCCGGTAGCGCATTTCATTTCAATCAGGGTTTGATTTTTAGATTTAGTACAGTGCTGTCTGCATTTATATGAAGGCTGTTTTTAAGACCAAAATCAAGCTCTAGACTGTGACTGTGTGAAGCCTCAGTGGAATTTTAACAGCAGGAACTCCAGTCACTTGGATCTGCTTCGAGGAGAGGATGTGTTCCTGAGCAATGATTTAGATGTCATTCCTGGCTGGAATCCAGGGTGGAGAAAACTATCTTCCTGGAGCTCTCTTCAGACACTTAAAGAAAAGACTGTGCTATCCCTCAGCCTTCTTGTCAACTGTCCTGTGAGTGCCAGGAGAGCAGAAACTCCACCTCCAAGTCCAACCAGAAATATTTGATTGTTTTTCTGTGTTCTGGCTTGAAGGTCTTTCAGCAGAAGTAACGAGGAACTGAACCAAGGTGCAACGCTTAAGCGTGACCTGTTTTTGGGTTCAACAGTTGAAGTATTGCAAAGAAAAATTTCTCAGATTGCCCACTATCAACTTAAGCGTCTCTTTCAGTTTTTTTTTTTGCTTTGCATCTAGTGTTTTTGACATCCACCTTTTCTATCACCACCAGGAACGAGCATGTTGTTATTCTGGAGACATGGATATTGCTAGTTGAAGTGATAGAATAACTGCAGTCGTCTTGCTGAGAGACACCTATTTGTAGAATGAGAGTGTTTCCAAAACACAGATGAGATTCTGGAGCAGGTCATGCTAGGCTTGGAAAAAGTAGGTGCAGAAGGTGACTTGAGGCATGTTTGCAAACTTCCAGATCATCCATCAGGCTTTGCATTCTCCTCTTCTACTGTTTTGGAAAATCAGCTTCGTCAAACTTCGCTCTTTAAATACAGATACTGTAAATATCTCTTTCTACCAGGAAGGCTGGTGAAAATTCCACGTAGGACACAGGACAGAAGAACGCTGCGTCTGGTTGTGTGTGGCAGAGGGAAGAAGGCAAAATTTGATCCCATAGCAATGGCACATTAGTGTGTTGGAAACAAAGTAACAGACTTTGTGCTACCAGGAAATGCTAATAAGCAAATGCAATCTTGTGTAATTTTAAAAGTAACTATATTCAGAAGCCTCTCTGGAGGGCGAACTGGAGAGAATCTGGAAGAGTGTGTTATCAACAGAAAGCCTTTCACGCTACGATCGAAAACACTCCTATAAATATTTACACATAGGGACTGGGAGAGAAGCAGTTGGGATCTCCCAATTGATGGCTCACTCTTGTTGGAAAGGTGCTGGTGGACAGGTTAGCCTTATCAGGCAACTTTGTGCTCACTTGGAAACATCTGCAAGAGTGTGCCTCATGTTTCCAGGACAACACAACCCCTTCAGGGCTCACCAGCGTGGGTACATCTCTTGGCTGTCCCGAGACTTGCAGCCAAAGTACTGACAAGTTGCCACAGGTGTGTGCTCTGGCAGCAGCCCCGGGAGCAGGTGCTTTTCCAGGCTGCTGTTCAGTGCTGGAGTTATTCCAGAACAAAACTGAGCCATTGGCTCCGCCTGTGCTTTGTTTCAGAGTAGAACTGACAAGTCGCTTCAGCCCATTACTGGGCAATACAGTACGATGTTAACCCAGGGGCTTAGCTTGATGCATGAGCTGTTTGGGAAGCCTTTGCCCTTATGGATATACAGGGTGCTTGGCTCTGCTTCTGCACTGCGTAAATTGCCAGCCATATAACCCTGGCATTGATTCTTTCCAGAAGATGTTTTATATGTACATACCAGCGTAAGCATCGTCTTAACCACAGGCTAGACAAACTATTGTGCCTAGGGAACAGAATAAAGAATTGCAAATAGGGAACGAAAATCTAGTTGAGTTCCACTGCATTGTCTTATGTGATAAGAGAATCTTGACACATCTTTGAATAGCAGCCGGGGATAAATTCATCCAGGGTTTGCAAGTAGGCAGGGAACATAGCACAGGCAGTATCTGTTTAATTTTGCATGAAGTATTAGACACAATGTTGGAAAGATCTTTGTGATGAATTTTTCTTCCCTTTCCTTTGCACCATACCAGACCTGCATTTGAGAGGAAGACTGTGCTTCTTGAAAAGAGCTTCCTTGCCTCTCCTTCTTTATCATTTGAGTGACTGACAGACTAGAAAAAAAAAGTTGTCCTTCTTCTGGGTATTTGTCATTACACAGGCAGTTTTTGTATCACTACTCAGCTTTACATTTGGGATGGAAACCCACGTACTTTAGCGCTCAAGTCTTTCTCCTGTGAAGTGTGGAGGGAAGCCTGTCGTTTCAGTTGGCTTCTGATCAGTGTGGTTTTCAAAACTTTGGAAAAACATCTGTGCTAAGAAAGAGCAGTGTCTTGTTACAGAGAGAAAGTAAGGGTATGCATTTGGGTAACTCCTGATGCTCTGCATTCTGCTGCATCTGACGTTCTGGGCCTGTTTGGGATTTGCATTCTCGTCATGCTTTCTCTCTGTGGTCATTTCATACTTGCACAACCTTGTATTTGCTTTTCTTCAACTTCTTGTTCCTGTTGCTGTTGCCATTAATGGGCCTACTTCCTCTGATGCCTTCAGGATGGGGCCTTCTTTATGGATTTTGTTCGCAGCCCACGTACAGCTTCAACCTTCCACTCACAGGTTAGTTTTGAATGGGGTCTTGTCATCGCTGGCTTTTGGACTGAGGTGATGGAGAGCATTTGTTGTCCTCAGCTTGCCACGTGGGGAACCTGACATGTGTTCAGATCTGCGCGTTGAGAGGGAGATGCGCGGCCGTAGCAGGACAAAGTGGCTGGTGGTGGTGGATGTGACTGTTTCCTTCCACCATTCCATGTTTGTGATGTGCTTTGGATGTCCGTGTGCCCTGCCCTAATGTCCTTTGCAGTACTGTCTTGTCAACTACTGAAGCTTCTCTTTTTGTGTTTCAGTAAGTACTGGTTTTCCATCTTCCCTTGCTAAAAGAAAATTAGAAATGGCAACAGCTTACTCATCTCATCCTTGGCTAAATTTCTTCCATGGCATTTGACTGACAGGTGGCTCTGGGGAGATCCAAGTCAAATTGGGTACTTGGTTTCTTAAATGACTGAGGGCTGAAAATATTGGTGTCATCTTGGTTTAAAAGGGTCATAGTGACAGCAGTTGTTTGGACACTTAACAGCAGTTCGGAGTTAGCAATAACACAGTGTGTCCATAGAAAATACTGCTGGTTGAAGGGAGCTCTGAGGAAGTAGCGTGGATTTAGCTGGCTGTGGGGACTGTAGATTCCACACTGGAGCATCTGCTGGTTTTGGCTGCCCAAAAAGGGACATCTGCCATTGCAGAGTGAGAGATCTTTGGGATGTGAGAAATGACATAACTAAAGGACTCTGGTCTGGCTGTCAGACCTAAGTCAAACTACCAGCTTTCTGTTTTTTAGCTGTGCATGTGCTGTGGATTCATCATGGCAGATCAGCCCTCGTATTTACACCAGCTTGAGTTACCGAGTTACGCTGCTGTTCGTGTTCCTCCCCCCACCTCTCTAGCTTTTATATAATATGCCTTTCCTGAACCATACGTGTTAATGACAGATGGCAATTACAGCCTGTACTTTGCTGAATCTTGCAGCATTCATGTTCTTTCTGAAATGATTTTATGTTAATTTTGTGAACTATTCAGTCTACTGTTGGAATAGTGCAAGTGTTCCTGCGGGAGGAAAGTGTTCTTGTTGTCTTGGAGACATAGGTGTGGGTGGGTGCCAACCAGCCTCCTGATACTACCCTAAGAAAAGAAAGAAGATGAGCTGATTTTGTGCATTATGAAACTTGAATTCTGTGTGATAGATTTGCATATTTTTGTCTGAGAGTTAGAGTTGAAACTATTTTTTCTAACTGCTTACTACTTTCCCGTAGTGATTAACTTTCCTGTTCTGTCGGTTGCATGTTTATAATCACAGTTACTGACTCGAGTTGAAAGTGTCAGGTTGGGACTGGTGTTGCTGGTTTACCAGTAGTTCTCTGAACACAGTTTGTGGCTGGGTTTCTAAATTTTGTGTTTGTCAGTAGCTCTGTAGTGAGGACAAAAGTAAGACTGTATTTATCCTTTTCTGCGTATGCTTGTTCTTGCCTTATAGTATTGCTAATTGTTGACTAACTTAAGCTGAGGTACAGATGATGCAGGGAGGGGAGAAAATGGGAAACAGATTACATCATATATTTCATAAAGGTGTTGCTGTGTTTACTCCTTGCAGGTCTCTATAGATCAGTCGGTTCCTGCAGCCTCAGATGGCAACACATTGATAAACACGGGGCAGTTACCGGATAGGGGCAACACACAGACCTTGGGAAGTTCCCAGAATGTTGCAGACCAAGGATATAGCACAGCTGCTGCTGCAGAGGGCAGGTAAGAAAAGCACAGCAGTGCTCTACTGCAGTTCTGTGCAGTTACACTCCCCTTCCTGGTGTCAAGGAATGGGCACTTAAATGGGAACCTGAGAACGAGATCTGCTGTGTCTGTCAGCACTAGAAGGCACTTGTCACAAGACCTCACTGCAGCATTTCCACATGCAGAAAGACTGGTAGTAAAATAAGCCTTGCAACCCAGTTTTCCAGATCTGAATTAACACAAGGCCTGATTTCCCCACCCACAAAAAGAGCTTCATTCTTCAAGAAGTGAAGAGTGAAGAAATTCCATTTCTGCAATCTGTTAGCAGAAAACCAGGCTTTGAATTGACATCTGTCTTCTGTCTGTTTTAGCGAAGGGGGGCCCTACAGGTCTGATTGGATCACGTAGGTTGATGAAACCCAGGAGGTTCTAACCTGGAGTTGAGACACTGGGGAGGAAGCAACATTAAAAATAAACTATATTAGCACCTGTTTCCTGTGGTTGTATATTACAGTAAAAAAAAGGCTACCTCAAAATGTTTGCTTTCAGTTGCTCCTGAGAACACCTGTATGTAACAGAGTGTGCATTGGGTCAGTATAGCAATGACCTGATGACCTCGGGGGGGGGGGGGGGGGGAAATACAGGTCTGATGCTTTTAGTTGTCCCTGTTGAGACGAAGAAGGAAATAAATGTGGCAAAGTCATTGTTGGGAAGAGAAGAGAGACCATTTTTCTTAAATGTACATATTTAAACAAATTGGCTGCTTTTAATTTTGAACATGTTTCTGTTTACTTCCCAGCTCTCAGCAGTGTTCAGCAAGCACTCTGACTTCCTCCTCCACCTTGATAGAGATTCTCGAAGCCATGAAACACCCCACGTAAGTTTTTAATATAAATACGCCTAACATCTGTCCAGATGTTTTGTAAGAGGACATGAGGCCTGGAGTCACTCAAAGGAAAGCCCCGTGTCAGCTGTGGAAGAGTTTTAAGCTTCCTTTTGTTATTCAGTTCCAATCTCTCCAACAAGGCATTTTATAGAAATTGAGGTGTGAGTATTGCTGCAGAGACTTCAGTTAGTAGAATCCCAGAATCTTGTCAAAGCAAGAATTCTCAGTAAGACACTAAAGTACTGTCAGTGTCAGCTCTTCATCTTGTTATCAGAAGCTAATGATAGGTCACTCTGGGGCATTGTTTCTTGCCCTGTTCTTATCCCCCTTTTTTTTTACCAGAGGTGATTTTTGTCTTTGTCACTTAAAAGAGCTGTCAGTCAGTCCGTGTTAACGTGTGTGATTTGCTGTGGTTCAGCACAGGGATCCAGCTGCTCTCTGAACAGAAGGGCCTCTCTCCATACTGTTTCATCAGTGCAGAAGTGGTTCACTGGCTGGTGAATAACGTGGAAGGTGTGCAAACCCAAGCCATGGCGATTGACATAATGCAGGTAAGAGAGCTCTCAAGGGCTGTATGGAGGGTCAGAAGTACCTCACTCTGTGAAGAAAGTAGAATCGTAGAGGAAAGCATAGCAATAATTTCTGTTTCTTATTAAAGTCCTTTTATTGAGAGGTACTAAAAACAGTGTTCCACAGAATACGAGGTAATGATGACATTTTTTTGGATTCCCTATCACCAAACAGCAACATATGCTTCAGTAGTAATGTGTATTATTTTTTCCCCTTTTATACGATTACAGTTCTGTGTCTAACCTCCAGTTAGCTAGCAGTTACCAAGAACTCTCCATTGTGTTAGAATTGAGGCACTACAGCGTGATTTGATTTTGGTTTTAGTTTTGTTTTTTCTTCTGTTAATTAGTTAATGAAGTTGTAAGAACAACAGCATATGGCCTCTCTTTTATGGATGCTGAAAAATACATACTTTATACAAGATATACTGCTTATGGTTGTGAATGTTTTTCTTTGTTATTGAGCTGTGTCAGGGGCAGAAGGTTGGAAATGTTTTGGAGTTCATTCCTCTGCTGAGATCTCATATCAATTAACAGGGAACAAAGAATGTTTCCAACCTCTTACCTTCCTATAAATCCATCTATAAAACCAGAGCAGGGTAAGGGAAGAAGGCAGACATCTGCAGAAAGGTCAAATGCGATTTCTCAGGGACATAAGGACTTGCTGCATTTACTGAATATCAAGAGAGAACATTGCTGATATTCTCGTTAGACACATAACTGGACAAAAAGATGTCAAGAAAAAGAAAATAATTTCCTAATGTTCTCTAGCAGCCTTTTTATGTAACTGGAAGAATGACTTCGCCTTTTTTATCGTGTTTGCTCTGTTCTCTTTTTTTTTGTTGTTGTTCAGAAAATGCTAGAAGAGCAGCTTATTGTCCATGCATCTGGAGAAGCTTTACGAACCTTTATTTATGGCTTTTATTTTTACAAGATTGTTGTGGACAAAGAACAAGACCGAGGTCAGCATTGTGTTATTACAAGACTTTCTTCGTTATCCCGTTGCCTAATCTCTACCTGTGCTTGATTCTTATGGGTGCTGCAGCAGAAATGCATTTTGGGAGCAATGAAAAACACTGCTCTAAAGAGGGGGGGGGGGGGGGGAAGGGAATTGCAGACATCATAACCTGATTTTTTTTCCTTCCTCTTTTTCAGAAAGAACTACATGTCTGTCTTGATCTTGAACACTTGTTCTAACTGCGATCTGTCCTTCCTCTTGCTTTTCCGTTCAGTGGGCATGCAGCAGCCTGCCATGTGGCACACTGCTGCCATGGATGACTTCTCCGCCTTCCAGAGGAAATGGTTTGAGGTGGCGTTTGTGGCAGAAGAGCTCCTGCACTCGGAAATCCCGGCCTTTTTCCTGCCCTGGCTGCCCAGCCGCCCAGCCTCCTATGCAAGTAGGCACAGTTCCTTTAGCCGCAGTTTCGGAGGACGGAGCCAGGCAGCTGCACTATTAGGTAGATGCACAGCACAGGTGACAGCTGGGGAAGTTCAAGGGGATAGCTTGAAAGGGGAAGAGCAGCCAGCCAAGGGTATGATCTCACGTGGACCAGCAATAAAGCTGCAAATTTCATGCTGGCCTTACATGTGTCTTGCACATGGACTTGTTCTCATACGGTGGAGGTGTGTTTCACTGGCTGAGCAGGCAATTTTTGCTTCTGAGTGCTGGAATACAGTAAAAAGTAGTCTTTAAATATTCCTTGTTCCTGAACCTCTCCCTATGCCATCCTCTAGAATTCGGAGAGGAAAATACTTTGTCTCCATGCGGATCCAGAGAGACTCTTCACAACCTGTGATGAGCATGGAGGGATAAGTTGTGAGAACAGCAGAGCAACCAAACTGTACTTAATATGACATGTCTGATTGCTTCTTAATGGCGAAAGCCACGGTGAGATCCAGATGTGTTAGAAGTTTTCTGTGATGTGCTGGAGGCTTCTCAGCTGATCTGAACCACGTGTAGCCAAACTCTTTATATTAACGTCTGGGAAGCCCAGCTACAAATGGTGCCTGCAGTACGGAAGCAGTAGGGTTTGCGTATGGAAGATCTTGCTGGTGGGCAAGATACCATTCTAATATCTACAGTTCTGTAATGTGTGAAGTATAACACTGACTGCCACTAACAGCCCGTGAAACATACTGGCTGCATGATTGACTGTGTTGCTTTGTCAGCTTTTTATTGCGTTTCCAGGCCAGCCTGAGTCACTTGCTTTTGTTCCTCTTTCCTTGTTTAAAATTACAAGAAAAATCATTGCTATGGAACTGCAACTTCGGGTTTATTTAGATGCATCTTTTAAAGGCCTGTCAATTCAGGATAAAACAAAAATTCTGCTGTTCTGTTTTGTATATTTGACCTTCTGAAGAGAAGTGACTTACTGCTGGTGTGGTATCTCTTAAACCTGAAGTTACAGTAATCCTTGTGTATTTCTGAAAGCCTTGTGTGAAGAGGAACAGCATCAGAAATGGGAAAGCGTTAAGGATAGGAAGTCTGAACTAATGGTTAATTCCCTGGAGCCAACATATGTAGGGTATTTTTCCCTGTCACACGATAAATCTGTTGCCTTGGCTAGTACCCAACCTCATTAGCTCAGTGATTGGCCAGAGCTGAAGCCTGAACGTAGGCTGGCGTGAAAGTACTGTGAAGGCTGGAGGCGCTTGGGCCAGATCCTATTCCTGCTTTGATCTCTTACTCACTGTTTAGCCCAAGAAAACCACATCACTTTTCTATGGCTGTCCTCTTCGGTGAGATGACAAGACAGACTCGGTAAGCTCGCACCTGGGGAAACAGGCAAAGAAAGAAGGGTGCTTTAGTGCCCCTCTCCGCCTCTTCCTTAACGCCAGCCAGGAAAGAGTGTATTCCCTCAGCATGTGATGTAGTTGCACACCTGTGTGGCCCTCCTTTTTCATTTCAGTTGGAATTATGTCCTATATGCTATTTAACTAATTTGCAGTCCTTGGATGAATGAAAAGTGCCTCCAGATTGCTCACATGCAGTCTGGTTATTCCGGGAATAATAGTTTCTTGGAGAAAAATCCAATGTGGAACTTTTTTCTTACAAAGGAACTGGTTTAATTGATGTTTCTGTGCTGTCCCTCTTCTAAACAGTATTAAAAAAAAAAACCTTTACCAGTTCATCTGAGGCAAGGAGCTTTACTAAACCCAGATGACCTCTGGTCCACGTGACTTCATTTGTTCCTCTCTTGGCTTTGATTTGGTTGTGGTTTTCATTTCTTCCCCTCCCCACCTTCCCTAAATGTCAGGCTGTGACATAAAACTGCATGCAAGCATTGGGAGCTCTGGAACAAGCTCCATGTGTCCCTAAAATCTTTATCCCTCCCAGTTCCCCTGTCACTTGCCAGTGATTGTCCCCTTTCCCTTCCCAGTGGAAGTCTGACCTGTGATATACCTAATCTTGTCCCTTTTGATTTATAGCAATGCATGCACTAGCATCTGTAGTCACGTATGTAGCGTAGTCTGTGACTGGAGAATAACCTGCCTGCTCCTCTCCGATTTACTCAATCAATCATTAGTTAAATACTCAATGGTACAAGACAATTGGGAAGCAGGTGAGTCCTCTTAAAATCAGATCTATGGAAGCCAGAGTTTATGTTATTAAAATTAAGTTGGTTTTAATCTGAAGCTTCTGAATTCAGACACATGGGTATTTCTCATCTGTTTTTAAGGTCCTTTCGATTAGCTCACCTGGTTGGACTGTGTTCCTGTTGCTTTATCTGTGACTTACAGCAGCAGACAAGGTGGAGAGAGAAGCTCCAGCCCTAATGGGGAGTCTGCATTATCTGGAAAAAGGAACAGTCTAAGGGAGCAGGGAGCTCATTCTTCACAGTGTGCTAGTTGGGGCACACTGGACTGTGGTGTTATCACTGACCTCTTGGCTAACGACCAACACCCACTTGACTGAGCTGCTTTCGCTTTACGGCTTTTGGGGTGTTGTTTTCCAACGTACTTCTTTACAAAACTGGCACCATAGCCTGCTAACCACGAGCATTGCGTTCACAGTGATATTCCACTGAAAAGGAGCAAGAAAAAGAAAATTACAAGGTGTTGGTCTGTCAGATCAACTCAGAAATTGCAGATGATATATTTCCCAAAGATAAAAATGGGTCTTATTTACAACACAAAACTGGGTGATGTTCTTCCACTTTTATTGGGGTTTTCTTTTTTTTTTTTTTTTTCCCTTTGCATGTTCCTAAGCTGCAGTAATAGCAGTGTAAAGGATTTTCTTATAATGTTGAAAATTGTCTCCGGCTAGCTTACAGTAGAAGTGAATGTGGGAACTTTCCATCCACCTTGAGGAAGAACTTCAACCATATATTTTTTTTAAGACCATTAAGCCATTAAATTGTAAGGTCATTTAAAAGCTGACCATATAAAAGGGTGCGCATCGTCCTCTACTTAAGCAAGAAATAACAATATCCATCCCTCATGTGTGCAATAAAAAGAAGGGCAGAGGTTTTTCATTAGTGTAGTATTGCAGCCCTTTGTTTTGTGTCAATTTTTAACATTATAGAAATGTTAAACTATGTATTTGCTTAAAGAAAAGTTGAAAATAACGTGGTTCATAGCAGAACTTTGGTCTCAAAGTCAGGGGATCTGGGTTCTATCGCTGGCCTTGCCATCTGCTGTATGACACCAGCCAGGTCACTTCCACTTTTCTGTGCTTCTCTTCCTCTCTTGCCTGATATCGGAGATCTTCCTTCACCGGGATGCTGGGGTGTAGGGCACAAAGGGAGCTGGATCTTGGGCACTGTCCCAGCACTTACTGCAAAGCCACAGAAGGTATTGCAGTGATCGTAACGCTGCTGCAGGAGTCTTGGCTGACTTTTCGTGCTTTTACGAAAAGCGTTGGATGTGCAGTTTTAGCAATGCGGTAATGTGGGATACTGATACGGGGTTAAAGAAACAAGAAGTTTAACTTCTAATCTTCTTTAGCTGTGGAAAGTCCTGGAATGCTCCTGCCCTGCATAACAGCACCCTGTTGTGATTTCTGGTGGGGGCATATAGAAATATTAAACAAATTTGGAATGTCTTGGGTATGAAGGAGCTGATGTTGTCTAGCCATATTTAATTACGGCACCAGTCGCTTATTGATTAGCTGCTTGACTCTTGGTTCCGTCTCTTTATTGCAGTTGAAATGTCTTTTGACTGCTTGAGGAGGTAATTCTGTGGCACAGACCCCTGACAGGAGAAATACTTCAGGTTTTTTGTCTTTTGTGATCTGGATGAGCAGCATTCTGGGACTGTTCTGCTAGCCCAAAAATCTTTGGGGAGGAGTGGGAGGACGAATTAATTTCAAATAGCTTGTCTTGTTTCTTCTCTTCTCTTTGTCCTGTCTCCCACCCTCTCTTTAATGCATCTTTTAAATATACCCCTGTTCCTTGGCTGCGTAGCTGCCACAGTGCCCGAGCAACGGACAGTGACGCTTGATGTGGATGTGAATAACCGCACTGACCGCTTGGAGTGGTGCAGTTGTTATTACCATGGCAATTTCTCCCTGAATGCTGCCTTTGAAATCAAGTTACACTGGATGGCAGTGACTGCAGCTGTTCTTTTTGAGATGGTAAGAGTCCTTGTGTTCTGGGTGGCCGCAGCAAGGCCCGTCTGGCCTCTGTATCCCTTAGACTACTGGGGACATTGTTGTGGGAAGTATTAGGAGAGGGACAGTGGGTTAGATCTGCCCTTATTTCCATAAGTAATTTTACTGTTTGCATTGCTGCATCTGGTCAGCATTTGTCACACTATCTGTAGTCATCCTGTCTGCAGGATGGTGTTCTGCTTTTAGTGGGTTTCAGGCACGGTGTGCAGAGATCAGGACAGGTCAAGGTGATAAATTTAAGTCCTCCTTAGGCAAATCTTAAGCCCTGAGTTGGGTCTTTGGAAAGGAATGTATTTCACGTTGCATTCCTTCTATCCCCAAGCCTGAAAACCTTAAATCTTAGTGGAATTGCTTTCCTGACAGGGCTTTTCCAGGCAAAGTGTTCTTCCTGTTCAGCAATGCTGCTTAGATTTTTTTTTTTTTTTTTGACTTGTATTTTCAAATTGAAATGCTTTCAGCAAGTGGTTTGTGTCACTTTTTAATGTCTACATTTTTTTTGTTTTCCCTTTTGTAGCTTTTATAAAACTCAAATTATTTAACACCAGGTTTTACCCCACCCAGCCAGACAGCGCTAGGTGATTGTTTTTGCTTTTATTTAAAATCTATTGCACTGTTCCAGTAAAGCAGCAGTGCTTAGCCACTGATGATAAGTAGGCTGAATCAGTTCCTGAAAAATGTCCTATTTTAAAGTGCTTTCTGATTGATGTGGCACTTCAGAAAGGAAAGCCTCATGTCTTGTGCTTGTACTGCTTTGCTTACAAGGGCAGTTGTGTGCTTGCCATGCAAAGCAAGCTGAGCCTGTGGGGAGAATTGAGCGTGTCTGATCTATTCTCGGGGAAGGAGTAGCTCCTATGCACATAAGTGCCCTTCTTCACTTTGACATATGTCGAATGATTCATTGTTTGAATCTTTTCGCAGGTTCAGGGTTGGCATCGGAAAGCCACATCCTGTGGTTTCTTGCTAGTTCCAGTCTTGGAAGGCCCGTTTGCTTTGCCCAGTTACTTATACGGAGACCCACTTCGAGCTCAGTTGTTCATCCCACTCAATGTGAGCTGCTTGTTGAAGGAGGGTAGTGAGCATTTGTTTGACGGTAAGAAATGTCCTTTGGTTTACCCCTTGGTATACTTCTCTGCAAGCAGGTCCCTTCTGGCGTGTAGCTGACATGAAGAACCTCATTTACCAGGCATGCAGTAGCTGGATGAAGGGCTTGTTTTCCATTTCAGCAGCCGCCCTCAGGAAGGTGGTGCTCGGAGGAAGCGGTGCCGGCCGGCTGCTCAGCATGCAGCAGCGTGTGAGGTTGGCAGCAAGAGCGCCAGGGCACGGGAAAGGTGGTCTCCCCAGTGATCTCTGTGGCTGTAATGTTGCCTGTATCGAGTAGATACAGTTTGACATGATGTTATACTGTAAGAGTCTGTTTTGCTGGTAGACCCTGCCCACCGCTGCTCTGCGTTTGTATCCTGCATTTGTTTATTCTCCCCCTCAGTGAGATTGGGCTTTCTGGACTGCCGTGCTCTTTTTTTTTTTTTGTGGTTGTTGCCATGGTTACCTTCACCGTGAGAGTGTTTGCACATGAGATTAAGAGCTAGAAACTGCAGTCTTCTTTTCTGCAATGTGACCTCACCCTTTTGAGTGACTCTGTTGTGGTAAGTCTCAGGTGGAAGCTCAAAGATCAGAGAACTCTGTCCCCACGCAGAGAGAGGTAAAATTGCATCATGAGAAGGGACAAGTAGTAGAAGGCTCTGATTTAAAACAGTAAAGATGATAGTTTTCTTTATTTTCTTTAACCCTTGACCCAGTGTCCAGCTGTAAATGTAGAACAGTCAGTGACAAATCTGTATGCTGTGAGGTCACCGTAGCCCCACTGACGTTGAACTAAGTATTTTCAGAGCACTCCGTGGTGATACACAGCAGCCCACTCTCCTTCCTTGCCCCCTCCCACACATCCCATTATGTTCCTGTCCTTCATCTCAAGAGACACAAAAGCTAAATTCAGGGATGAATCTGCTACTGGAGTGTACAAGATACATCTCTAATAAGATGGCATTTAAGGGACAGCTGACAGAAAAAAATGTGACTAAAAGAAATGTCTAGAAAAAACCAAAGTGCTCAGATGTCTTCTGGGGAAAACTGAAGTCCTGAAGAAGAAGGAAATAAAGTGGCTTTCCTAGGTAACTGTAACCTTTCTGTTTGTTTCAGGCTTCGAACCAGAAACTTACTGGGACCGTATGCATCTCCTCCAGGAAGCGATAGCACACAGGTATGTACAGAGCAGAATCACTGGAAGGTTCGTATCTCCGTGGATGATGAAGGATGAAGACCTATGCCAAACAGTCACTCCTGGGTCGCGTGGGTTCTGTGCCGTCTGCCTCTCTGAAGTCTGCCTGCAGATTATTAGACTAAAATATAACTAGAATGCCTGGAGGTGGTTCTGTGGGTGCAAGGTGCAGGTAGATAGTGTTTCAGCCTGTCACTCATTAGCAAACCATACTCACCTCCTAGGGAGGGCATTGCCTCTGAAAGGTTTCCTGCTATTCTAAGTTAGAAGCAGATAGACTGTAAATAGATTTCTTTCTGAGAAGGGACAGTTACTCCCTTCATGTGTACTTAACACAGTGTCGAACTGGATGACAACTGATGATTGACAATAGGCAGGAGACTGGGATGTGAGCTGTACATCAGAGGTTGGGCCCAGTTTAAGAAGGCATTGTTGGAAACTTTGAATACTGTCTAGCCTTACCCTTTGGGCGCTTGAGCTGCCAGTTTGTTTCGTGGTGTTGCTGCCAAGGTCTTTTTCATGACAGAGAGACTTTAGCTTGGAAATAAGCTTTCATTAGCTTAGAAAGCAGGAGAGGAACAAGTATTCTACAAAGAGCAAAGAAATGTCAGGTGAGCTGCTTGAAGAGTTGCGCGGAATATTGCCCAGCATGAAGAAAATGTTACAGCTTGAAACATATGCCAGGCATGTCTGTCTTGACTGTCGCTCTTCCCTCATGCACCTGCAGCTGCCCCATTTCATCAGAGACTGTTCAGTGCCCTCCCAAGCAGAGCTACTGCTGCTCTTGTCTCCGGCACGAGTTAGGACAGAGATCAGTGTGGAGCTACAAGCTTTCACGCTGTGCCTAGCAGCAGTGGAGAATATTTGGAGAAGCTCAGCGCCTTCCATCCCTTTTCCCGTTGCCTTCAGGCCATAAGAAAAGGGAGCCTTTGTGATAGCGGAAGGTTTTCCCTGGTGCTCCTGCCTTGGGCTGAAGGAATCCTAGCTGGCATGGCTCCTTTTATTTTTTTTTTTTTTATTATTTTTTTTTTAATTCCCTTGGTGTTTGTTTCCCCAGATTTGGATTTGTGCAAGATAAATACTCAGCATCTGCATTCAACTTCCCAGCTGAGAACAAGCCCCAGTATATCCATGTCACAGGTGAGCAATATTTGTCAGGCATTGCGGCAAGGAGGAGACTATTATAAACAACCATTTTACACGCAGTTTGTGTTTCGTGAGAGTGATGTTGGTCCTTATTATGTCCCTAGTCAGGTGACAAGTAGGTGTATCAGTCAACACAAACCAGAAAACTGGAGAGGCTGTATGAAAAGCACAAAGTGTTGCTGTTAATCAATGGCATTGGTTTGAAATCTTGCTTTATAGTGTCTCTGAAACTTTTCCTTCCAGGAGATGGAGAATTAAAAAGTAAGACAGAGCTTATTCCAACTGCAGTGTAAATAAACGTCAGTGTAAATAAATGTAGAAGCTAGAAGGAGGGAAAGGTGTTGGGACAGATCAGTGCTCTGTTCTTATGCTTAAAGTTGGTTGTAGATGCATCTACCCATACACACTGTGTGGGAGATAGATAAAGCATTTAGGATCCACTTGCTGTCATTATTTTCTTCATAAATGTTGATGATCTACCAGCACTTGTAAGCTTCATGCATGGCATATTACAGTGGGATAACTTAGTATGTTCAGAGGGGTTGCTGAGACATGAAGACAATGACAGGAAGAGAGCTTTTGGAAAATGGCAAAGAGAATGGAAATTGATGTGAAGTTAGAAAGATGGATCAGAGCCTACATCTTCGCTTCGTTCCCTTCTGCCAAGAGAAATGTGAGACTTAAGTGTGCTCTCTCCCAGTGTTGTAATTTGCAGGAAGAAGTAGCATGTAAAAGTGAAGGAGGAAAAGCGTATCCTGTTTTATCTTGCTAAAAGGCAAATGAAACTCGGTCCGGTTCCCTTTTTCAAAATGTAATGAGTCAGCTACCTGTTGTAGGGACGTAGGTCTGCCAAAGACTAAAGTCCTGTCTGTTTCCTCCAGGGACAGTGTTTTTGCAGCTACCGTATTCCAAGCGGAAATTTTCTTGTGGGCAGCAGCGGCGCCGGCGCAACTCCACCAGCTCCACCAACCAGAACATGTTTTGCGAGGAGCGCATTGGCTACAACTGGGCCTATAACACCATGCTGACCAAAACGTGGCGGTCCAGTGCCACCGGGGATGAGAAGTTTGCTGATCGGTTGCTGAAAGACTTTACAGACTTTTGCTGGAACAAAGATAGCCGGCTTGTTTTGTTCTGGACTGATTGTCTAGATAAGATGCATGCTAGTGCTCCGTGAAATAGGGTTGTATCTCTTAGGGAGACACTAGACGCTTTACCTTGTGGCAAGGAAGAGGAGGTGAAGGATGACTGGAAGAGAGCCCGTCTGTTGGACTCTTCTTAAGGCTCCAAGAGGACCTGATCAATATTGCTGTTGATATTCAACAGAATTTGATTAAGCCCTTGGAAAGAGAATCGGAGCTCTTGGCTTGCCAATATCTATCACCTGACCTCAGCTTGGTTTCAAGTAGCTGCAGTCCTTGATTGCCAAAATGTCAGTTAGAGCGGAGGTAAAGGAGGGAGAGTGCAAATGGTTTTCAAGGGCAGTTAGAGTCAGCACAGTGTGATGGTAGTAGCTTACCGTCGTTGGAAATGGTGGGTGCCGTTTGCATCTGGTGTGCCCAACAGCAGCCTGCCTCTTTCCCTTTTGAGGTGTACCTGACGGTGTGAATATGTAAGATAAAATGTGAGACACTTGTTAACTTTCATACATGTAAATAAGTAAAAATGCAGAAAATCAAGTGACCTGATGTTTTGTTGTAACTGCAGACAGCAATACAGAATTGGGGAGTAAAGGAGAATAATTGCCAAAAGGGAATACTGCTTATATCCAGCATGATAATGAAATGCTCAAAGTTCAGGGGTGGGGCTCTCCTTCAAGCATCCAGGACTTTCTGTCTCTAGCTCTGGATCTAGAACAGTGTCATGTAGTAGGAGCAAGAAGGCAGCTAGTGTCCTACAAGGCCAGCATCCAAGCCTAAGGAGAAATCAAGGGCAACTGAACACCAGATGCTGCTGATTGGAGGGACAAGGAGGATTATGAGCAGATTTTTAGGGTATGCCTGCACGCAGCAAAAAGAAGGTGCCTACACTCAAGTACCTAGTCTTTGTCTTGGTAGAGAAAGCTCGAATATGGCGCACGGACTTAACGGGAGCTAGTTCTTTGAGTGTGGATTCAGGGAGGGTTCGTGACCTGCACCCGGTAGCGCTGTGCGTGGGAGGGCTGTTGACTCCTGCTGCGAGATCGTTACTGTTGTCATCTGGCCGTGCTCAGCTGCAGTCAGCAGAGGGCTGACACGTTCACGGCCGTGTTCAGACCTGATTCACGGAAAACCGTTTTATCCCCTAAACTGAGCCTGGGTGACCCGTCTGTCGTTAGACAGTACCCACCGAGGGCAGGGGCGTTTGAGCTGCGTGCCTCTTCGTTCCGCTCATCGAGGTGTGCCAGAATTCATCAGTGCACGTCTGATCCCCACTAACATCTTAAAAATCCTCTCTCCTCCGAAAGCAGCTGCCTGCCCTCTGTTCTGCGCCCAGTTGCTGTGGAAGTAGCTGTGCGCGCAGCAGCGGCTCTCCCAGGGGGGCGGGGGCGGCGGGCAGGGGCAGCCCTGCAGCTCCCGCCTGTGCAAAGGCCCGGAGGCCAACAGCGGCTCCGCACCTGCCATCGCGGGGGGCTCGGGCCGCCGCGGAGCTCCTTCCCCCCCGCCCGGCGAGGTTCCGGCTGGGCGCAGCGCCCGCCCTGCGCGCAGGGTCCCGCGGAGCGCGCAGCCCGTCCCCGCGCTGCGGCGGGAGCGGGGCCCGCCCGGCGGACAGGTACCGGGGCCCGGCGCCGCGGGGGGAAGGGGCCGGGACGGCGCTGCCGGGACGGCGCTGCCGGGGTGCCCCGCGGCTCAGCCTCGCAGGCGTTCAGCAGCTTTTCCCGCTTTAGCCCAGCGGGGCTGGAGGTGGCCCAGGGGTGGGGTGTCCCCGAGGGGACCCGCCGGCACGGGGCATCGCGCCGGCCTCCTTTCCCCGGGAAAAGGCGACAAGCGGCCCCCGAGGAGCTCCGCTTTGCTGCAGCTGCCGCCTGCCCCGGCGTTACCGCCTTCGCTGGGTGTCCGGGCTTTGTGCCCTGGGAGTTGTAACCTGTGCGCAGCGGGGGGCGAAGCTCCGTGCCGTGGTTTGGGGGACGGGGGGTGCCTGTCGGAACGGAGCGAGGGTCTGGAGGCGCGGGGGGGCGGGCGGCGCTGGCAGCTTTGCCCGTACCCCAGTGCCCCCAGCTGCGCACCCCGACCGGAGCGGGGAAGACTGGGTCCAGCCCAGTGTGCAGTTCCCCACAGCAGCCCCCCTGCTTTGGCCGGCTCCCTCAGCCTCCCGGTTTGGGGGCAAGTTTGATGTGTCTTTCTGATCTCGCTTTTCTCAACTACAAACCTGGTGTGGCTTTAGCCTTTCAGGGCTACTTTAGGCATAGTTTTATTTTAAGTGTTTTGAGGTCCTCGGGCTGTTTTTAACAGCACAGTGATTTTCTTTCCTGTTTAAAAAAAAAAAGGGAAAAAAGCATACCATAGAAGCTAAAAATAGGAGATAATAGCTTTTATCTAACCACAACTTTGTGCATTGCATAGAAAAGGCTTCTAACAAGGACATAAGGATGAAGCGGTTCATGGCCATGTTAAACAGGAACAAAACCAAGGATCCCCCACCCGCCAAGCTGCTGGATCTAGCAGGACAGCTTTGCCAGGACCTCCAGAGCTTGTCTCCTAGTCTGGAGAAGCTGGTTGGGGCTGTATTGGGGTGCAAACACAAGATGCATTTCCTCACTAACATCCACGTTGTCCGAGCTTGTGTGTCCGTTCATATCCGTAATGGGCAGCATGACGCAGCCTGCAGACTCCTGGAGGTAGGGATGTGTTCTTTGTTTCTTCATGGAGACAAAAAGCAGTATTAGAAAGATAGTAGTTAGAGCTGTTAGCGCAGAGGTACCCAAACTGCAGCACGTGGAGCATTTCCAGCTGGCGTATGGCAGTGGAAGGTGATACGTGTGCATTGGCTGACCTGAAACACGGGATAAAGCCTTTGCTACAGGTAGTTACTATTAATCAGAACAAGGGGAGGAAGGTAATTGGGTGATGACGGGGTTGGGTGTAGTTTGTGAAAGCAGGATTTTTGTTCTCTAGAGTGGTGGTTCTTGGAGTTTTTCACAAACAGCGCTCAGGATGTAAAAGCCTTGGGGAGGGCTTGCCAGGATGGGAAGGTATGAGGACATCCCCTCAAGGTGAGGGATTTTGGCCTCTCGATCTCGTAATGTAGCCCTTTTCACCAGGGGAAAAGAAGGAATTAGGCAGGCAACTCCCTGCGTACATTAGAGAGGGTACAGTGAGCCAAGTACTTGGATAATGCTACCAGCTTTGTCAAACCAGTAGGAATCTCTGAGTAAGTTTCTACTTGTTGAGGAGTTTTCTCCTCTGTAGGAAGCCTGACTGACTATCTGGGGAAGGGTTTGCTTACATACTGTTGTGTTTTAGCATTGCAAGGCAGAAGAGAAGGAGGAGCTGGTGCAACTTTGGCATGAGATTCACTACCGGAGGGTTATGGAGAAACGCCACACGGATTTTCTGACGCCACTGCAGAAATTCCGTTGCAGGAAGAGGTACCGTGGCGTGAGGGAACAGAAATTTTTTTTTCTCTGCTCTAGTTAGCAGATGCAGGGAGTAGAGAGGCAGAGGGTGGTTTTGCATCTCAAGATGGCTGCTTCTTGGAGCTAGGTTTTTCTTGTTGTTTTGACCACTTGTGGCGATTCCCATGAGTGTGAACGACTCTTCTAGGTCCTTTTTAATCCTGTTTTCTCCTGTGTACAGGAATCCTCCACCTATTTCCCTTTGTCCTGAAGGTTTGAAGAATCGCAACTATTCAGAGGAAGTACGCCAGCAGCTGCACAGGTTTGCTGCAGAGGTGACGACAAATCCAAACAAGAAGCAGCGGGTAGGGATATGCTACTTCCAGTCAAGTCTCCTTGCCACAGAAAAGCAGAACTCTGCGATCAGGGGGTTGATAACTGGTTTTATTCTAAATCCTTGTGTTCAGAAGCCCCAGTGGGGCTGGGATTCCCCATATTTGATCTTTCCCTAAAGCTTTCCTTTAAAAATCATCAAGTTCGTGCTGAGTAGTTTCACTTGCTTTGGACAAAAAGATCAGGGGAAATAAGTTCTTCACTGGGCTTTTAGCAGTTCTGATTTTGTAGTGATCGAGCATAGGCAGTGAAACAGCCGTTACTCAGAAGAGCTGTGTTACAGTGATAAATAGTTCTGACTTGACTGAGTTATAGCCTGTATAAAATTGCACTTTGCTTACCAGACTTATCACGGTAAATTTACAGGGTTTGAAAACATGATAGGCTGTGCTGATGTATGCATGTACCTGCCTTCTTTGGACAGGGACAAATTTGTAATGAAAGCGACATGTGAATTAATTCAGTAATCCTTATTGATTACTACCTTGCAAGGTGAAGGCTTCAGACTTTAAAGTCTGCCTCTGTGGTGCTCAATTTTTCCAATGCCATTCTCCTATGAGGCAGGATGGCCTGATGAATAGTTCTGCAATGTAAAGACGGTTTATTTCTTACCCTTTTCACAAAGCAGCAACACCTTCTTCCAGATTTTAATTTAAAAAGAAACCCAATCTGAATTAGGAGCATAATGAAGTTGCATAATTAAGTCCTAAAAGGTCAGGATACACTGATCACTTATGTATTAATTTCCCAATACATTCTACATTTATGTGATCTCATTAATTAACAGTTTAATACAGCAGAAATTTTTATGTGAACATGATACAGATGTTTATACTGCTCACAGTTTGTGAAAACTATCTAATATGGTAAATGCATTAGTGTCTGTCCTTAATAATGTGTCGTGTTAGTAATGTGAAGCTGTGCTTCTGTGAGAAGAGCGTGCTTTGATGAGGTTTTACATTTAAATATAGCAATATAAAATATTAGTATATGGTGTCCTTTAGCAAACAAATTGACTGGGGGGGAGCAGGGTGGAATGTATGCTTTCCAGCAGCTCTTATGAAATCAGTCTCCTCAATGGGATCCACATAGCCTTCTCAGAGACCTAGTGAACTGGTGAAACGTCTCTGGGTTTGAAAGCTCTTTTGCTGGGCTGCTTTTGGAACTGAAGGGAAAAGCCTGATTATCTGGATGTGGTTTATTCTTTTTCCCTTGATTTCTCCCTACACCTGGTTTGCAGGAGGGATTGGCTCGGGACATGAACCTGCAGCCAACTCAGGTCTATAATTGGTTTGCAAATTATCGACGACGTCAAAAATCCTGCCTCCCTCGTACAGAAAAGCTCAACAACTCGTGTCCTGAGGGGCCTTTGACTTGCCACACAAAGGAGCAGCAGGATAAGGGATCCTACACTCCACAAACTGCAGGTTTGTCTCTTCCTAATGGGCTTAGAATGTGGTCCAGAAAGCTGAAACGCAATTTTAAATTCCCTCAGGAAGGGCAGGATGCTGTCCTTCCCCAGAACAGCATCTATATGCTGATGGATCAAGTGGACGCTGGAGGACTCTACTTCAGTGGAGTGCCGCATGGTTTGGCTAGAGGCTGTGGCTCTGTAGGAGGAGCAAACGTTGATAAGGCCTGTGCAAGGACAGATGAAAAGAGATGTGCATCTCAGAAGGGGCACCAGATGAAAGCAAATACATGGGAGGCAGCAGGTTTTAGCTCCGAGATTCTGGGATCAGGGCAGTACTCGGGTAAAACCCAGTATTTCTATGCCCCTCCACAGAATCTTGACCAAACTTCAGTCATGGGGAATAAGAGGGTCTTGCTGCATTTGGCAAATTAGACTTGTTTCATTGCTTTTTGGAGTAATTATTAGTGTTCCTTCACCTGCCCGGCCTGCACCTTTCAGATGGATCTTGTGTAGGCATCGGCTCTGAGCAAATGGAGATAACCCTCGTGCCCTGTGACCCAGGGTGGGAGCAGTCAGCTGCCGATCTGGATAAGCCTCCTGAAGGAACATATTTAAAGATGCTGGAATCCAGGTGATGTATGAAAAAGTCTTTACAGTGACAGTTCAGAGATGAAGCAGTCCTTAAACTTGTTCATGGAACTGACTTTCATGTCAGTTCCCAGGGAGTCATGACTCCATAGATGGGAACGGTCCATGCCCAGCATCAGGCAGTCAGAGCATCTAGCAGTTAATCTCCCAGCTGCCAAGGGCAGGATTCAAATGTTTAGCTGAGGGGTCCCTCCTCTTTGCAAAGCAATATGTACGGCTGATTGATTGATTTTTCTCCATCGTTACAGCTTTATGCAGAGCAGGGAGCTGTGTGAAGCAATGACGAGCAAGGCTTTGTTGACCCCTCACAACACTGAACAACCTGGAGCTTTCTGCACTGAGGCTATGCTGGAACCAGGAACCTGCTTTAACTCTGGTGTCCTGCAGCCCAGAGAAGTGGCAAGCAGTGCTGATGCCAGCCCCCAGCTGGGTAACCTTGTCCTGTGCTCTTGCGGGTCTCTTACCTTCCCGGGTGAACAGCTGGCCATGTGGCCGGCCCCTTGCAGCACCAGAGGAGTCTCTGGCTCCATGTGGACCCCAAGTATAGAAGGTTAGTGAAACAGCACCCAGATCATTGACCTTAAGAGTTTTCAAGCTTCTCTTCCCTTTGTTGTAAACACTCTTACTCACTTCCGTGGCTTTCTGATGTCACAATGAATGGGAGCAGGGCTTATCCTGAGCTCTGGTGTTCTGCCCCTGTAGTAAGCTCAGTGAGAAAACTTGTCGATTTAAGGTTTTGAAGCAGACGTTCTTACACTATTTTGCTTAAACTGTAACTCCTTCCATAAGGTAGTCATTTTCCAGCAGGTTGGATTCCTTTTAGCTTTTCCATTGGAAGAGTCCCTTCAGGTATTTTCTGCTCGCCTTGCCAGTTTGCAAGCTCTTGGCTTTTTAAATGCCTGTCGTTCTTAAGAGATTGCCTGAGCAGAGCCTGGAAACTTCTTAACTGTGACACAGTTCTCACTTTCCTTTCTCCTTCCTGCTATTCTTTCTCTCTTCCTCTCTGTTTCCTTCCTGTCCAGTCTTGTTCAGCATTCTTTTCTTCTTTTCTATCTCCCTGTTCTTCTGAATAGCCGTGATAGGATACGTAAGTGATGTCCACCTGCTTTTGCTGTAGGTCTACAGAACAGAAAGCGCTGTGACTGCCATTCACCCAGCCTCTGGTGAATTTGGAGCAAGGAGGGGAAGAATAGCTGGGTCAGAGGTTGGGGTCATGTTATCTGTGATCATCTTTAATACGAGCATTTATTTCAGCAGGTATCAGAGCTCCCTTGAGCAGAGTCCCTCAAGGTGGCTGTATTGAGGCCGGTTCAGGAAGAATCATTCAGCAGTCAGATTTAGAGGTTGAAAGCTTCATCCTTAGAGAAGGACAGCTAGGGACCCTGGAACCTATTCTTCCCCACAGGTAAAGGGAGCAGAAAGCACAGGGCTTCTTAAAGGCAGGAGTAACAATGATGCTATGTGTCTAACCTTGTCCCAATCCACCTGCTGAAGAGGGCTGAGGAAGACTGTAGTGATGCATCTCATTCCAGGGGCCTGACTCTCCTTGTGTCCATCATATTTTGCAGATATTTATATCTGTGCACTGGAAATGGGAAATCCTGTATAAGTGTATAGTGTTTTACAGTGGTGGCACAAAGGAGATTGGGCACCAGCCTCATCAGAAAAGTTATGAATCCCTCTTTTTAAAGCAGGTTTAACTTCTAAGCTATTGCCTGTTTTTCTTTTTGGTAGAAAATCGTAAACTACACTGATCCAGTGAGAGCTGATTCTGTGGGCTGGGTTGGTAGGGCCCGTACTTAATCCTAAAATAGTTTTTGTAGCTTCATAACCTCATGACAAGATTATTCCATAGTGCAAGCTTTCTAAATTGGAAGACAGACAGACAGGCACTGTTCTGTCTTTCTGTTTTCCACCTGTAACAAATGTTTCAGACACAGATTTTCTCTGGGACTTGAGGTAAATTCACAGAATGCAAAACAACAAAAATCCGTGCCATCTTCTATACATTATACATTATACTTCTATATGTTATACAACTTCCATAACATTACTTAAAAATAAACACCACTGAACAGACGCTATGAGGTTCCTTTAATTTACTGATCTGCAAGACGGAGCAGGAGCAGTTGCCCCATTTTGTAAGTCTTCTGGTTGACACTGTCCAGCATTTGTGCTAGTGTGACACTGTCCAAGAGGTAGGTAGGAGCAGTTTTATTCTGACTTTATAGATGAGGGAGCAGAGGGATGGAGAGGCTTTGTGGCCTGTCAAGCAACCAGGGAAGGCACTGATTCACTGGCGATAAAGATCAGTGGGTTTTTGCTTCCTAGTTCCCTGCTAAAAGCATTTCTGCCTTTTACCCCTGTTTCCCATGTGGCTTGGTTCCTACAGTTGTTCATGTTCATGTCAGACTCCTTGCTCTGAATTGCTGGGGAGAACCCACGCCTGGGCATGGTAAACCCACCTCAGTCTGTGTTTTAGGATTCGCAGTTTTAAACAGTGGCTAAAGATCATGAAAGATCAGTGAGGCTTGCTGGCGATATTTTGGCTGGATTTAAAATTGCATGTTCTGACTCTAGAGTGAGCTCATGTTTATTTTTAAAATATGTTCCACCAGTTGAAGAAATCTATGGTGAATGTCTCCTTGTTGGGTATGTCAGTTGTGCCAGGAATCTACACACCCTTTATCGTATTCCTGGCAGGGGCAGGACTTGCTGCTACTTTGTCACCTTCTGGTGAAGATACAGTTATTTGAACTCTATTTGTAAACCCTGTTTAGTGGCCTGGTCCAGCTCCCCCCCAAACCTTGAACTGCCCAGAATCACAGAATGGTGGTAGGGCTTGGAAGGGACCTCTGGAGATCATCTAGTCCAACCCCCCTGCTAGAGCAGGTTCACCCACAGCAGGTCACACAGGACCGCATCCAGGCAGGTTTTGAATATCTCCAGGGAAGGAGACTCCGCAGCCTCCCCTGGATGCTATGGAACATCGATCTCTGGAAATGAGTGATGCTCAGGCTGCAATTTCATCTGGGCCCTTTTGCAATTTATCTCTAGAGAGCCAGGAGACCTTGCGTGTGGGTAGTCTTGGGTAAGATCACTGCTTGGTGAATGAGGATCACCTTTGTTACTGGGCAGAGCCCTCTAACAGAGGTTGCTGGATTAGAGAGTAGTATTGTGCCACCAGAGCCATCTTTAGCAATGCTGTTGCAGTGAGCACCGCTCATCTGGGGACTCGTGAAGGAGTCAACAGCTTAAAGCGTAAGGCAAATGAGCGTTGCTATCCTGGCAAGACAGGGCAGTGAATTTATCGCTGCTTTACAGATAACAGTAAAGCACAGAGAAGGAAATTATTTAGCCAAGGTCACCCACCTGCAGTGAACTTAGCGTTACGCTCTCACCGCCTTGCCAGCGCCTGTGCCTCCCTGCTTTGTAAGTGCAGGGGTAGAGCTGCAAGTCAGCCAAAGGACCCTGAACCTGCTTGTCTCCTTTTTAAAGGTGCTCACCTGGAAAAGACTTGGCCTGAGAGCTTATTAGAACAATTCCTGTTGATTTTGTTCATGGGCTTTTTACAGTCGGTCCTACGCACTTGGGCTGTGTCCAAACCTCTTATGATCTACAAGGCTGTGAGGTGGGAGTGTGAGGGGGAACCAGGCTGGAAGCTGACTGTCTCCATCTGCTCCTGCTGCCTGACAGGAGAGTTTGATCCAGCTAGCGAACTGGAAGTCCCGGTGGGACACCAAACAGATGCTCGCCTTTACAGATAGTGGTGGTGTATCCTCTTTGCCCCTCAAGTCAGGACAGGTGGAATGTAGCTCTGGGAATGGTTCATGCAGAACCTCCCTCTCATGCCTCCCATTTCAAACCGAAAAGCACCCTTAACTCTGTGGAGCAAGACAGACTGCATTTATGAGCCAGCATATTGATTTAGAAAACATCAGTGCAGGGATGTTCGTTGCAGTGTACCGATTCTGCCTGCATTTTTGGGATTCCAGCTCAGAGTGCTAGGAATCCTTCTGCTGTTAGGCTCTCCCCTCTGGATAACCCAGCACCCTGGCACTGGCAGGCAGCAAGTTCAAAATGCACAAAAGGAGGCTACTTTTTGGCATGTTGCACAATTAAATCGCAGAATTTGCTGCTAAGGGCATTGTGCATGTCAGCGTAAGCGGGCTACGAAAAAAGGATGAGACAAATTCTTGGAGGGGCAGGGGGTTGAGTCCATTTGTCATTAGTACATGTAATTGCCTGAATGCAGAGAAGTCCCCAGACAGATTGCTGGAATCTGGAGGGCATTCCCTGGAAGGGCAACTCGACACTTGCCCTGTTTCTTCTACTTTTTTCCAGTGCTCCGTTGGTTGGCACCTTTGGTCTGGGCCTGTAAGGCCATTTGTACCCTGGGCTGTCTGTGGGAGTGGTATGTGCTGTGTTGTTGGAGCACAGATACTTTTGAGTTGGTGATGAAGGGGGAGATCATCCCATCATCTAGTACCCAGTTTCTCTGACTTGACCCACTGCCTGCAGACTGTGACCTCTTTCGAGAGGCTGGCAGAGCTCCCAGGGCAGGTGTGGATGAGGAGGTCACGTCCCCAGACTCTTGACTGGCGGCCTTGAAAAGCTATAGTGGAACCGTAGCCAATGTTGTGGCTATGTCTAAAGCCACATGTTTATGTGTTTTGACTCCTAAGATCTGCGTTTTTAAAATATGTTCCAGGAAAGAGACATTTTGGTAGACATCTCCTTGTTTATGGAGAGTGTCCTGGGGGCATCAGAAAAGTTGCAAATCCAGATGTCGTTCCTTTATGTGGAGAGTGTCCTGGGGGCATCAGAAAAGTTGCAAATCCAGATGTCGTTCCTTTATGCTGCTCCCAGTCAGGCTAGTCTTCCCAGTGCAAAATCTGTATTTTCAGGCCATAACAATTTGGAGAAATGGGGCAGCTCTGTACACAACAGAACTCTGTTGAATGAATAGTCTTGCCAGCAGCCCCTCTTGTCCTGCTGCAAAATGTTACAGCAAGTAGTGAGTAGAGCAGAAATACAAATGCATTTGTATATCTTACTTTCTTCCAGTTCCTGTCAGACTGCGTTTGGCAAGCCTCAGTGCCCACCTGTTTGTGCACCCTACATGGAAGGAAGCCAAGCCCTGGGACAAAGCCAGGTAAGAGAACACACCTGATGTTCAGAACAAGGAGCTTAGCCCTGTACACACTATCCAGCTGTAGCTCTCACAGGAGATGTGAAATCTCACATTGTATTTAGTGTGAAACATGTCTGATCTAAGCATACCTTTTGGAATCTAGTTCAGAGCAAGCTGGGCATTCCCTGGGTAGCATCCAGCAGATGCCAGGAGAGGTGTATTTGTTGTTTTTTCCACGTGGATTGCTTATCCGACTCTGATTTTTTACTAAATGTGTCATTGAAATGATGGCCAAAGCAACCTGTGCAGGTCTAAAGGGTCATTTAAATTTTGAGCAATGGAGGTCTCGCCTAGCGTTGTGGAAAGAAGACGACAGCAAGATGGCTGCTTGAGGGCCCTCCCCTCTGAGGGGTTCTGCAGAATTTGACTCTGCTCTCTCAGACCTCTTAAAATCTTCCATGTACTTTTCATTTCCAAGTCTGTGTTATTGCTGAGGAAAAGGGATTTTGCACTGTTTGGAGATGGCTGACAGCAGCGTACAGAGCAGTGTTGTTATAGGAAACGATAAAAGAAGTTACTTCCATGATCTGGATGCAGTCTGCATGCTGCCTTATGGTGATCTTAAGGCAGTAGAGAATAGACGTTAGAAATTTGGTGCTTTCAAGGGGATGGGAGCACATCTGTGAATTAAATGTTGCTTAAAAATAGGACCCAAGAAAGCCCCATCTAAGTGTACCTGGAGCTATTTTTTGGCTTCACATGTGTCGGTCTACCAATCAGTTAGCTTCCATTTCTGTTTCTCTTGCAGTGTCAGCTGCTGGAGAAAACCTTTTAAAAAGAGATTTGCAAAGCAGGAGACTGTATTTGCTGGCTTCATTATAGGAAGCGGCTGCAGCTCTGAGGGCAGTAACAGGACCTCTTTTGAGCCTTTGAAAGCATAAAGATAGAGATTTGTATCATGGAAAGTGGCCTTTTTACCAGCCATAATGTGAGCCAGACGAGTAGGAAAGCTTTGGGCGTTAATAATGAATGAGCCTTTTCTAAGATTTCCAGAGCATGCGGTCTCTGGAGCTAGAGACCTCATCTTGCTATTCTGCATTCTTGCACTGGTTTTGCAATCGTATGGAAACATGACACTTGGGGCCGTGTGGGCTGGGGAGCAAGATACTGTGTGATGCCTGCAGATGTCAAAAGAGGACATCTTCAAATCTTTGTAATAATTACCCAGTTCAGGAATTCAGAAAAGCAAGTTTTGCGTATTTTAATGTGTGCTGAGGAAAAGGAAGAGCTTGAATGGCGAAGTGATTTTTACAGCATTCTACAGACTTCCTGGGCACTCTGTTTCTTGCTGAATCAACTTGCCCTGGGCTTGTTGCAGGAATATGCAGATGTACATGCGTGTTCTTATGTCTGAACCACCGGGGTGCAGATGTACACTTCCTTTTGTCCACACATGACTTTCAACTTGTTTTCATAGGTCATGCGTCCCATCAGAGCCCAAATGAGAGTAAAACAAAACAAGTAAACAAAGAAAAGTTAATTTGTTTTGGAGACATGTCTTTCCCTCCCTGAACAGCTCCCTTGTTCAGGTGATCACTCCCTTAATTATTTCATCCTGGTCTTACCCTCTGTCATTTACTTGCTTTTATAGGAGCCAATGCCTTGGGCAAAGGGAAGGGAATTGCTCTTCCCTGAATTACTGAGAGTTGAACTGTGCACTGATCGTGCTCGTCATTTTTACACCCACATCCTGTACAGATGGATTACTCTACCTGAACTTGGAGGGGAACAAGGACTTTGTCACTTTGTGCACACAGCCCTCACCACTGACGTTCCCTCCCAGCGTGCAGTCTTGTGCTACTGTACGTCTGCCCAAAGGAGCTTTTCCACTGTGAGCAGCAGCAGCATTAAAGATCGTATGTGGTGCAGCTTTGATTCCTTCCTGTGTCTTTCAGGTCCTGGAGGATCCAGTTGGTGACCCATTAACCAACGACACATTCTGGGCAGCATGGCTGCTCTTTGAATTCTCAGCCAGCGGACGAATGTGACCTGCCTGCGGAGACGCTCGTGGTCTGCACTTCCCTGGGAAACACCCCATCCTTTCCTGTTTTGTTTTGGGTTTTTTTTTAAATGAATGAGGGGATTGACATGGAGATGAATAGAGAGAGTGAGGTAGAGGGATGAAGGCCTTTTCTAATGGTTCCAAAGTTTGGTTTAGTTACTGTTTTATTAAGAATTTTGCAAAGGATAGAAGAAACCAAGGGTGCATTATGGACTGTACATATTCACTGGAGCAGTCTGAAGCTGCACTATAGATGCTAAAAATATCAAGTTACTGGTTCTGTGGCAGTTACGTATTTCTACCCATAGCACTCATCAGATCTGAGTCCTTCATTACATCATGAAGGTAAATGAAGCTCCTGTACTAAAAAGAGCAAAATTTAGTTACATTGCCTAGCAGTGGATATTGGATAACGTTTTCTCAGGCCTGGAAAAGAAGGCCTCAGCTAAGTGCTGGTAAAATACTGCTCATCTCTGTGTTTCTGTTGTACTGCTGGGCGTAACCTCCGGCGTGTTCCGTACTCCGTAGTGCCACAGATGACACAAACTGGAGTGAGCAAGGTAGAATTTTCAGTGCTAAAGTCAATGTTCTTGCAGGATTGGGGAAGGGCATACCAGTGTTGTCGGTATTTAGTACTACCTGTATCTCACATTGCCCAGGAAAGAAGGATGAATGGAGGAGGTGGGAGCCGCTGAACTGTCTTGATTCATTTTCAGTCCCCAAATGCGGATGGACTGAAACTGCCAAGGCGATTGTGTCATCCTTCAGGTGGTCTGTGGCAGTCTGGCACTGGGCAGCGGCAGGCGAGCACATCCTATTCAGGCCAGTGCCCTGCAAAGCAGCGTGAGTTGTGCAGGCTCTGTTTCCCACACACCGTAGTAAGTGTGGGGCCGATACTGTGTTTGGCTGAAGGCTCCTTACGCCGCAGGGGTAAGCTGTTTCTCTGCAGCTCTCCTGGGGAGCGTGCACAGCTCTGCGTTCCTTTTGCCCAATACTTTTCCTTACTTAACTTAGCCTCAAAGCTGCCTGCTGCACTCCTCCATCTCACTCTGCTCAGGGATCAGGAGCCCCGTTTCCTTTTTCTCTCGGAGACTGGAAAGCAGAATTGTGTATGAGAGCATTAGGGCATCAAGTAGCAAAGCAGATCCTTGATGCAGGTTTAAAACTAATGCTGCAAGTCATCGCATAGTCTTTGAGGTATTTTTCCTAAATATTACTGCTTTTTTTAAAAATCTGTATTGCAGAAGGGGTAATCGTTGCTAAAACTCCAGCCCTGAGACACAAAGCAGATGCCTCCTGTACCTTTTGTAATAAAGTTAGTGAATAAATGTTATGAATGATTCTTTCTCCAGGGTTCGTTTTGCAAGGTAAGGGTGTGAAGTGATAATGCACACGCGGTATTTAATTATCAATTAAAACCCTAGCACGAGCTGCCGTGGGTACGCTTGTGTGTGTCGAGACCCTGACGCTTCCCTTATTTTGGCGGATCTCACTTGGCCGTTTTCTCCTTGTCGGAGGTTTTGTGTTCAAAACAGCGGTGTGGGGAAGGGTTATGCCTGCGTTCACACGTTTGTTTCCTTCGGCCGCGGAGCCCTGGGAGAACGCGCGGTAAGGAAACCCGTGAGGGACGTGTCGGCCCGCTCCCGCCTCAGCCCCTCTGCTGCATAACGCGCTCTTCCCGCCGCCCAGCCGCTCCGGCGGCCCCGCGCCGCCCTCCTGCTGCCTCCCCATTGGTCCGCCGCGCCGTTAGCAACAGCGACAAATATATCCTGCCGCCCCCTGATTGGCTGCCGCCTCCCGCCGAGCCATAGCAACAGCGGAGCGGGCGCGCGGCGGCCGTTGGCGGCCCGCGCGGGGTGGGGCGGGGCAGCGGTGGCGGGCGGCGGGGCTGAGGGAGCCTGAGGGCTCTGTGGGAGAGGGGCGGGAAGGCACCGCGGGGGGCGGGAGCCAGCGGCACCGGCCGGGCTGCGGGGGGCTGCTGGCGGCGGGCGAGGGGCACCGCCGTGTGCCGGGCGTTGTGCCGCGGTGGGCGGGAGCGGCTGCTCCGCGGCCTGGGGCGGAAAGGAGACGAGCTGTTGTGCGCCAGCGAGCGAGGCGGCTTTCGTGCAGAAGCAGCAGCCCGATGGCAAAATTCACGTGGGATCTGGATAGATTTTTATGTGAGATCCCAAATAAGGTGCTTCAATTCTCCCCCCTAGTGATACGTCATGTCACTACGGTTGCTATGATTTAGCTAGTTGATGTACGTGGATGAAAGCCAGGGGGTTACACTTCCCTGCTGGTGAGGCTGATGGGTTGGTGCGAAGAGGAACGATGCCTCTCTCACAATGAGACACATGGCAGTTCCTTCTGAATGCTTAGTGCTGTTCCCTGTCAGGGAAGCTGATAAACATCGGGTTAACACTACTCCACCAGTATAGAAATTGTAGGTACCTGTCATTCAAAATCAAATAGATTATTTTCTAGGAAGGCCCATGCTAGGGAATGTGGGTATTTTGGTTTTGGAGATAACTCACCTTTGTTCTACCATCTTAACAATACCAGTGTCTGAAGGCCTTGGAAGTTTTTTTTTAAATAGTTCAAGAACACAGGTTTTGTTTTGTTTTGTTTTTTAATTAAAAAGAAGAGGCTCAATTCACCAGAATTCCTAAGGAGTGCTAGAACAACAAATCTTCTTTTCCAAACTTAAATCTGAAAAACGCTTTGCAGCTAAAGCAGAATTAAAGCTTTTTCTCTTACACTTCACTTGATGAATTTCGTTTCCAAATTTGTCACAGTCACTCTCTGGAAGACAATTGAATTTTCTAGGTCATTTCCCAGATGAAATAACTTACTACTTTTCTGGAAACTTACGTTAGATGATTCAAAGCTTGACACGTGAAATCCAGCAAAATAAAAGTATTTGTCTTTAAGAGGTGTAAAGTCAAGTGATTGAAGTACAGTATATTCTGGCACGAGCATCGTTGTCCTGTGCCACCTGGGTACTGAATCTGCACAAAAGACTTTTGAGGAGCTAATTGCATTTGGACAAGAATTTGCAAGCCGCGCCTACAGACGACCTCGCAGGACTTGCCCCGGCTGAGTTACAGGTAGCTGAGCGGAGGGCAGAGGCAGAGGCAGGCTGCGGCTCCCCCACCCGTGAGCTAGAAAGGGCGGGATGCACAGCCGTGCGGTAGAGGAAGAGATCAAGTGAATCTCTGCTGAATGCCAGTGACACTTGGCATTTGGCCTTCTCTGACTGTGCTGTTGGGTGGAGTTAGTCTTTGAAGGGCACAGTAGTAGAGGTCTTTATGCTGTATTCACATTGGGCTAGCGTTTGAATTTCTCAGTTTGTATCTTGCCTTGTTCTTGTTCCTAGGTGTGATTCGCATCCCCATCATGTTCTGGTTTCCCTGTCCTACCATATGTAGCAAGCTCTGGATGTGTCTATGTTGTTCTTCCTGGGAGCTGTAATTAGAAGCAGTCTGAGCACATGGCTGACCTGCCCTCAGCTGAACGTGCTGTACCTTGTACCTGCTGTTGTCATTCCTCCTCCTCAATGTGGCATGGCCTGTCAAAGGAGCTTGCCCTAGATAGAAAAAACAAAGCCATTTTTATCTTAAAATGTGTGTATGGGCCCAAAGGACAGTACTTACATGTACACAGAAAGGGGATGGAAATCCAGGAGCACTTTCAGAAGTTCTGTTGGCTGTCCCTGAGGTGAGGAGGCAGGCAGCCATCTTTTCCAGCACTACTGCTAGAGGCAGCTTTCCTCTGGGCAGTCAACAGGCAGCCCTAAGGCTGGCGGGGGCAGAGGCTGAGCCATTGCCTATCGGTTCTAAGTCAGAAGTGGGGTGCAGAAATAGCCGGTTGGAGGATCTGCATGGCAGCTGCCAGTGAAAAACTTGTCTGAACTAATCTACTGCAGTGCTAGAGAGGATTAATGACATGAGAAGCAGCTTTCCCTGCTTTCAGTCCCATTGCCAGTTCGCTGCTATCCCAGTTACTGAACAGGTGTGTCTCCAGCCCGCTCGGGGCACATGTCAGGAGATACAACTTCAATATTTTCAGGCAGTCTCTTGTTCTGGGTGCCTGGCTCAACTTGCTTGGGGACTTGTTTTCAGAGGAAGCAGCGACTCAAGGAGGGCACCCAGAGTAAGAGGCCCCTTTTGAAAATATTGGCAAAAGCATTTTGTTTTATATCTGCGCTTCGTTAGCTTTATCCCCGAAGTCTTTCATGTTGTGTTCTACAGTGAAAGGTCGTTGTTTCAGATCAATCCTTTTCAGTGGGATTCAATCCAGTTCTAAATCAAACTAATCCACTTTGGTAAAGTTTGGAAAGAGTAAAAATTCATTTGTTAAGACAGATCTGGGGTTATTTTTCAGATGTGGCTGCTGAGGCCGAGTCCTTATTTCTGTGTGCCCAGCATGAGGTGTCTTCGGGGTGGCTCCAGAAATGTTGGATGTCTAAATTCAGATCTTATCTGTAGGCCGTAAACACTCAGCACCTCTGAAAAGCTCCTGGGATTTAGTAGGATTGAGGTTGTTCTGGTTTTGGTTTGGCTTTGTTATTTTTCTTTCAGTATTTGCTTAACATAGGTTGGGTTTTTTTTCCTCTTGCATATAGAGCCTCTTTTCGATATGGTGCTCTGGTGACAGCTTCTGATAAGCAGCCTTTTTCATGTTTTCCTGTTTATGCTTGAGAATTCTGGTTACTTTGCTTTGGTTACATGAAGAATAAAAACACATTTGTATATCTGGACAGGACTAGCAAGCACTGTGGTCTGAAGCAGCTCATGAAGAGTTAAAGCTGCTCTCAATTAGCTACTGTGTTCTTGCCACTTAAAGAAACCCCTACAACTGAGCATGCTTCGCAGCCTCCTGTGCATATCCCTGAATCATTCTGGCAATTAAAACCACTGCCATAATCTTTTATTCAGGCAGAGTGCTTATTCTTCACTGAACTCTGAAATGAGCAAGTGCTTGAAAATAGCACATTTTGCCAGAGAGTTCTGAGGATTTATCAACTCATGTCTGCACAGGATTTTGAACGTGCAAAAGGCTCCTGTGTGTGAATGCCGAGTGGTATTAAATGTACTGCAGTGATCCCACAGAGGTTTCGGTATGCAGGGCTAACCTTTCCGTCAGGGAGCAAGAGCTTCGCAGGTTTTGTACAAATCGCTGCCCCTTTGTTTTAAAGACCTTCCCGTGTTGGTGAATAGATACACAACGTACTTCACCACAATTCACGGCATGAACCCTGCTGCATCTGAGCAGTGCTCAGGCAGGGTAATCTTTTTCCCTTCATTCTAGCTTTTACCTTTGAGTTATGAGGGATGTTCTGTGAGAATGATTCAAGATTAATACGAAATTGAAATATGACAAATAGTAGAATATTTTCATACACACTGTGACAGCCTAGAGGGTTCTGTTGCTTGTTAAACTGTGGTGTATGGTTTGGCTAGAAATATATCATTGAAATTATAGTCCCTTGTGGTTTGGGAAAGAATCATCACACTTCAGCTACACCCACTCCTATCTCGTGCTCTGATCTTGTCATTGGTTACAACACCTTTCCTCCCTGATGCACGCTTACTTCACTGGGGGGACGGGCTGCTGGGATTCTAACAATAAAAAGCTTTGATAGTCCTAAGCCCATGAAAAAAATCTGTCCTTACAGCACTGTGGGAGCATCGTGCCCCGTGTAAGTGCTGCTCACAGGACTTCCAAGGCCAGATGCCCACACACTCTCCATCTCTCTCTCTGTGCTATACTCGTCTCTACTTCCTTTGCTGGGATGTGGAAGCTGGTTAACCTCCCCCATCAGCTGGTAGTTGCTTCTGTTTTCTCTCTGGTTTTCAGTGTCTTGTCCCCGAGACTTTTGTCATTTAGCACTTCCCTAAATAAAACATGTCCTTGCTGCAGACAAGAGAGGGAACATCGTTTGCTCCAGGGATGAGGAGGATGTTAGTGGCAGGGAATTTGTAGTTTCATGAGTCTCAGGAATAGTGCCGCAAAAGGTGCGTGCTCCCTCACTGCGACCAGGACAGCTGAAGGGGGAGCCTGTCTGCCCTGGGGAAAGGCTGGGAACGGCATAGGGGAGTGTCCTTGTCGTGTTTCCTCTTCACCAGTGTACCTTGTAGCTCTGTCTCCTCAGCTAAACATCAGCACCGGGGAGAGGCCCTCTGAGACTGCTTTGGTGTCCCCAGTGCCCCTGCGTGGAGCCGAGCAGAGAACTAGAACGGCATTTCAGCAGGGAGCTATTTGTGGAACATAGGGGCTGCCCGATAATCAGATATGCCCGTGGAGCAGAGCCACTGCCTTAGGTCATGGTGCAATTTTCAGTACCAGAAGTTTCTCCATCTACAAATTCTTGCTGGGTGTGGTCACTTTGCCGACCACTCTTCATCCTGCCTCATGAGAGCAGCATTTCTGAGCTCCTGCCTGAGCCTTGCTGGAATCGTGGAGCTCCGTAACGTCACGTGTGATGCCTGGCGTTGGAGCTCGGCAGGGGAACCGCAGTTAGGTCGTGTTTTGCACCCTACTCAGCACTCTAGTAAAAGGTCTGCTGACGGTTCCATTTCCTTGTCTTTAAGACATTGTAACTCAGCTTATAAATGCTGTAGCAGATGAAAACGCATTGTGTGAGTTCTCATTTGCTGTTGTTTGTACTTCTGGAGCTCTGTGCCTCCACTGTTGGAGCTGAAGATCCAGAGCACTGGGCACTGTACGTGCAGGAGAATATAGGTACTCTTCCACAGACCTTCTACATGTGAAATCAGTCTCTTCAGTTTGTTTAGGTTGCAGTCAGGCTGTAGAACTGCTGTGCACGAGGTTGCCTTATTTTAGCACTTTTCCTTGTAACTGTTGGATTTAGACATGTGTCTGGTCTTGGAGCAATGAGGTTGTATCCACCTCGAGATGCTTTAGACTGAGAAATAGCCATTATGCAGAAGCTTCACTTAAAAGAACCGAAAGCATTTATTGAGCTTGTGTTTATGTGTGTGTAGATATATCCATAAATATTTGGCAGATTAACAGAGGCTACCTGGTTCAGAGTGAAGAACTGGTTTTAAAAATACTTCGTAATCTGCTCCCCTCGGGAGTCTGCAACTGCCATAGGGGACAGACCCTGCACCTTCTCGGAACTGTTGGAATGCTTTGCACACTTACTGCTCTCTACTGAGAAGTTATTACAACCGCAAAGTTTCCAAACCAGGGAAGCGCACTGGGCTTGCTGGATTGGCCCGTCTCTCACTATTCTTGCATAAGTGTTAGATACAGTAAAATCCATATTTTTACATCGAATCATACCTTTTCAAGAACATGTTCCTCTGTCCATAGATAAAATTTTATCCTTGGGTAAAATCAGTACGAGCTTTGCATTAACGATGATAATGAATTGGACTGATACTTGGGATCCATTCTGTTAAGGTTTTATACATCACTGCCTTCTCGTAGAAACAGTGAGAATATAATCCCGTTAGAAAAGGGGCACCGTTCACTTGCTGATGGGTGCGTACAGCTGTGTGCTTCACAGCACTGCAGAGAGCTAATTCCTGAACATTCTGGCAACCCGCTCATAACTTCCTACATGTGATTTTTACCTTTCATGCTTTGTTACCGTTTATTCTTATTTGTCATAATATTTATTTGTGTACTTAAAAAAACTAGCAATATTTATCTGGTCCCTTTCAAAACTAACTGCAGCGTTTATTTTAAATTACATTAGGGCTTAATGCACAAAAGCCAGCAACGTCAGAGCTGGGGCTAACGACACCTGCCTGACACAGGGGGCTGGATTTACTTGACTGCACCAGCACTGAGGGTAGTGGGCGAACAGCATCACGGGCGAGACCAGCCGCGCTCCCCGGCCTCAGCGTGTGCCAGGTGCTTCGTGCCCGGTTCTCGGGGCTGAGAACTGGTGGGAGCCGAGACGGGTGTAGGCGCTGTGCTCCGCCGCCCTGATGCTGCACCGTCTGGGGTGAGCAAAGCTCTCCCTGGTGCACAGCGGCTCCCCGGGTGCGCGGTGGTGCAGTGACGTTTCAATGCTGGCTGGGGGCTGAAGAGAAGTTAATCTATGATTTATCACAAGAAATGAGTAACGTGGAAGTTGGCATCTCTGCAGCCACCGGCAGCAGCTGTGTCACCTGCGCCATGCTTCTCTGGGGTGGCTTTATGTAAGGCCGGTACCTCCGTCCGTGTCGGAAAGAGGAGCTCGGCTGTTACGAGTGAACCTACGCGGTAAAACCGAGCGAGCGGCATCTCGGGCAGGGCCGCAGCCCCGGTCCGCGCCTGCCGCCCCCGCAGCCGGGGCCGTTTCGGGGCGGCCGGGGTGCGAGGTGCGTTCGTGTCACCGGGCTCAGACGGAGCCGTGCCCGCGGCTGTACGGCCGCGGTGGCGCAGGGGCGGGCAGGGGCACGTGGCAGCGGCCCCTCGTTGCACCCCGCGGGGCGGCCGCGCTCCGCCGCTGTCCCCGCGCGAGGCGCGGCCGGGGGCCGCGGCGGCAGGTTCGCGCCACCTCCCCGGGCGCGGGCGGGCGGGCGGGCGAGGCGGCGGCCGGCCGCTGAGCGGGTCCTGCGGCGCCGCCCGAGCGGCGGGAGCCCCGGCCCAGCCCGGCCGGCTCCGCAGTGCCCGCGCCCACCGCCCACCTCCACCTTTGCAGCAGTAAAATGCAGCACTCGCAGCGCGCATGCGCCAGCCCCCAGCCGGCGCCCCGGGATAGCTATTTATAGCAAGTGACGTCACCTAGAAATAGAACGCGGGGGAGCAGCGCCCCCTCCCCTCCCCTGCAGTCTCCTCAACTCCGCCCCCTCGTTGCCTTCCTAGCGCGCAGGCGCAGGCGGCGGCAGCAGCGCGAGGCTCCGAGCCGGGCGGAGAGGCGCGAGCTGCACACGCCGCCGAGGGGACGCAGCGAGCGCGCGGCTGCCCGCCTTGCCGCGGTCCCTGAGCGCGAGGCGCCAACCGTCGCCGGGCGAGCGCGGCCGGCGGGCGAGCGGCGGCTGAGGGCAGCCCAGCGGTCGCCGCGGGAGCGGGCGAGCGAGCGTGAGGCGGCGGCGCCGGTTCGGTCCCTGCTCGCACCACCCGCGCGTTTCGCGGCGCAGACCCCCGCCCCCCTTCCTCTCTCTCCGAGGGGCGCAGAGTGCCCAGCCCAGCAGCCACCACGGAAGCGGCTATGGGGGACCGAGAGCAGCTGCTGCAGCGAGCCCGCCTGGCCGAGCAGGCGGAGAGATACGACGACATGGCCTCGGCCATGAAGTCGGTGAGTGGGGCTGGTAGCGTGGCGGCGGTGGGTCGTGCCCGGGGAGGAGTGTGGCGGGTGGGTGGTGGCGGGGGAGGGAGGGGAAGGAAGTCCGGGACGGTCCGAGGCGGAGCTGGGTCCCGGGGAGGATGCGAGCCGCCAGGTCCCACCCGTCGCGGTGAAGAAAGGAGGGCGGGAGCAAGAGCCAGACCTTCCCGCCGGGACACCTCGCCGCCGTGTGGGGCGGTGCCCGTTAGTTACTACCTGCCTCGGGGAGCGATGAGGCAAACTAAGTCGGTCCCAACCGGACCTAGACCGCCCTTCTACGATTTCTTTTCTTGTTCCCTTCATTCTCTCGTAACGACCCCCTCGCAGCGCTCCCGCTCCCCTGGCAGTCCCTGCCCCGGGGGTGTGGCTGTCCCCATGCCCTCCTCTCGCCTCCCTCCCCCGCCCCGCCAATCCGCCGCGCGGTGCCGCAGTTTGAACGCCGCCCGCCTCTCCCCGGCGCGGCGGGAACGCGGCGGGTTCTCCCTCTCGCCCCTGCTCGAGATGGGGGCCGTCCTCACGCAACGAACCCCCCCCCCCCCCCCCCCCCCCCCCGTGGGGGTGGTGGGTTTGACCTTGGGGTGCGTCTCCCCTTGTCGGGGAGTCTGGGGCGGGCTGGGGGCTGGCCGGGTGGGCTGGCTGCTGCGGCGGGGGGTGTCTGGGGACACCGCGCACGGCAAGGGGAGCCCCTTCCTTTTCTAGGCGTTTCTTTTGCCTCGTGATAAAGGCACAAATAAAGGCCTCGCCCACCAACATCGGCGCTCTGAGTCCAAGATAGTAGCTGCATCCGGGTACAACAGCTACAACGGGGCACGGGGAGCATTTCCCGAGCTTTAACGCTGCCTGTTTGCCTCTTCTTTGTAGGGTAACAGATTCTCAGTGCGTTCTGTACCCGGTTGAATACTGACATGTGTTTAAACAATCAGTTACGGTTGCAGCTTGGCTCTTTTCAGAACCAAGCAATGAAAATTACTTGTACTGACCTGTCTGTACTGATACATAATAAAATTGCAGAATGATGAAACTTAATACGTCTAGTTCCTTTCTTAACAACAAAGTATTTGTATAATCTGAGTTTTAAGGGTAGTGTTAATGTCAGTAAATGCTTAGCAGTGTCTTTGCCGTATCTGATCTGTTCTTACTGATCTTGTCCTTTGTGAACACCAAAGGCCCCAAGAGGAACTGTTTCCCTTGAGAGTACTGCTGTTTAAGGACTTGAGATGATTTTAGTTCGAAAGAGCAACTTCAAACAGAGTTCACATTTCTGTTGTAAGAATCAATCTATTTAGTTTTGTTCAGGGGCTGTGATGTATGTCAGGTCCCTTAAATGAAGGCAGTAAAAATACACTTATTCTGCTGCTCTTGTTCACTTTTGCTATTGTGTCATAATAAATACTACAAGTCCAGTTCTAAAGCAGCAATACTGCCGAGTATCTCATTATCAGAGGCACTGGACATTAAAATAAGCTGTATTTTAATGATACTGCTAGAATTCTTGACACGTGTAATGTGGTAACAGCTCTGTTTATCTCTCAAATATTTCAGTTGCTAATCCTAAAGGATGAAGCGGAGAAACCACTAAAATCCACTGCTGCTCTAGAAGACTGTATTTCTAGCTGCACTTAGATAGCTTTTTATTTTTCCGTATATCACTGAACTACAGTGTGTATGGCTCTCTGAACATAACGTGAAACAAGCAGAACACAGTTGCTATACTTCAGGAAATATGTAAATAAAATGCATACAGTGTGTATGTCCAGCTGTCTTTTTAAACTGTCCTAATTGCTATGCAATCTTCATTCATCTTGAGTCACAGTATTGTCATCTGTAATGCTACTCTTGATCTCAAATAAGTTGTATAATGATGAAGCCAGCCGACTCCTGGGCATTTATGAAACATTACCTTATAGATACTTTAAAAATACAAAAAGTAAAGCTGAATTTAAAAGGCAACAGTTTCCTTCTGTAAGCTGTTCGGTTACTGTTGCGTGCCTGTAATGTAGCACCTGCTGGTTACTGGCGTTCGCAGGTGTTCACTCTGACACGGTGATTTCCAGAATGATCTCCAGTGTTTGAAGTCGATTTTGTAGGTCTGAGCATAAGCTCCTGTGAAACATTGTTCTGTGCTCTGTCTGTTCTCACACAGTTAATATTTCCTTCTGTTTCAGGGATTGTAAATAACGGCTATTAAGAGAACTTTTTATCCATATAGAATAATATTCAAATAATCTTCTTGCACTCCAGAGATGTTACACTTCCTTCAGCAGAAAATCGGCATTCTAACCCGGGTATCTATTCTCAACGCAGGATATCTTGATTTGAAAAGTTCCTTTTAAATATTTTAAAAAAAATCTCTGAATATAACATATCTGATGGTTTTTACAGGTGCTATATGAAAGTAGTGTGCTTCCAGTGTAAACAGAAATCTGAATGGTTGATTAATTTCAGTTCTAGATACTCATCACCGCACTTTTCTGATACACAATATAGCCCACTGCCTGACAGTTACTCCTAAAACATAAAGTAACAAAGACTATTTTAGTGAAAGCACATTTGCATGATTTTTGAGACTGCCACTAAAGGAAGAAAAAATATGACCAGACTGCTGTTTCAGCTGTCAGTATAGAGCTGGAGCAACGCTTGGTTTTCAGTCCTATCAGTTCCTCCTTTTAAAGAAAAGCCAGATGAACCAGCAGTTGTAGCTTAAATAAGGAAACTACTCCTTGGCAATACAGTCTTTTGCTGCTGTTAAACTTCTTTTTCTCAGAAGAATTCTAGTATTTTGGCTTATAATATATAGACAGGAGAGGAAAATGAAACTTTCACTTAGTTTGCTTTTAAAATTAATGAGTTTAGTTTACTTTTTTCCAGCCGAAATTATTTAAAAAGAAAGTACAGTTGTATGTAAATGTGCCCCTACTTAACGGCATTCTTCTAAGGGGTGGGGCTTTCTCAGTGCATTAAATACTGCTCAGGGATTCCGGCTACTTGAAATAACCCTACACGGTAGGTAAGAAGTTACTTATCAACGCGCTGGGGAAAGGTGTGCTTTTAGTGTAGGTAGTAAAGGTTCTCACGTGATGGAACAAATGCTCTGGCATCTGGAGAATACAGCATTGAGTACCTTTGGGTTTAGATCGTTCCAGCAATAGTCAGCATTTTAGCTGCATAAACCCTTAGTATTTCAGCCAGTATTAATCCTAACATACAGTGCTCAGCTCCTGTCTTAATTTATGTTGCTTTTCTAGTATAGCTGCATAGGGGGTAGAGAGTCACTGATACTTTAAAATTGGTAAGGTGGCTCTGAGTCACATGAGATGTATAATTTTAAAATTAGTCGTTTGTGAAACCTGTAAGTGTGAAACAAATGTAAGTCTTGGAGTGATCCGAAGATTTTTAAGCAAAATAGCTTGAGATTCTAATTTAATTTGTAGGCTTTATCTGTGTATGTAAACAGACTCAAAAGTTTGGGATGTCCCGTATTTTTAGTACTGTATCACCGAGTTCTTCACATCAGTGTCTGGTGTTGGGTTAATGACCTACATGTGTGTAGGAGAGGGGAATGAGATGCCTTTAATGCAAGCAGTATCCTCCCCTGCTGTCAGATTCCTTCCTGGCTGTGGTTTTAGACAGTGAATCTGGCTGTAGAACTTCCAATGCTTGATATAAAACATGGAAGCCATGTGATACAAGAAACTGATCTGGTTTAAATTCATTGATCTGGTTTCTATTTGTTCAAAAATTATGGCCTGTATAACTTTATATCAGGAGAGTTTTAATAACAAAAGCTGACTTTATACTGGCTCGGGTACAGTCGTTTTTGCAGCAGCTTGCTAAGAACTGGCGCTAGCTGTGACTTGGTGCTCAGGCTGACAAAACAGGTATGATCGTGTACGTTCCATTGACTTGGGTCACATTCTGCTAGGAAATCCGACAGCACCTCATAGATCAGGTGTGGCACCCTCCCTTCGGTGCGTTTGCCATGTGAAAGCAACTCGGCCTGGTGCGGCCTGTGTGGGGTCACACACGGAAGCCATTTCTGAGCTCTGCAGTGCTATGCTTGGCAGCACGTGTATGTAGGAATGCCAGGGTTATAGTCAGGATTCCGATTTTTTTTCCCAGTAAACTTGAGAGAGAACTTTGTGGGCATAAAGCAGAGGAGGAGATACCTGTAAGTATTACAGAAATAAATGGTTTAGACTGTATTCTTGTTACAAAAAGCGGACTGTCAGTCTGAATGACAACTGCTAGTGTTCAATTGCATCATCTGGCTCGGGACTGAACATAACCCCAAACTTAGGTGTGAGAGAGGTGTGTCTGCGTAAGGCAAGTATAGAGTAACACCTGAGTAAGTAAATACTACCGTGAAGTTATACTACGGTTGGCTTTTCATCTTTTCCGTGCTTCTGTTTTTCGTAACAGCCGTTATAAGAAATTGGGTCTGTGTTTAAAGTAGAAAAGTAAAGGATTGCAGTCCCAGATCTTTCCTATTCAGGAAAGGCTATAGGTAGAATGGAAGACGGGAAGAAATAGCTTGAAATGCTGAAGGAACGTTTTCTTTTTCTCTGCATCATCCCTCCACATGAAGAGAAATATATCTGGTTTTATGTACTTCACTAATGTACTGGAAATACATAAAACAGTAGATAGCTCTGTAAAGCTTGCGTGTTTTCCTTCAAGTCTAGTTTCCTGTAATATAGCTGTTCCACCAGGGAGGGAGATGTGATTTTTAGATACATCTATGTGGAGTGTCAGCATTTTTTAGTTAGGCTGGGGAATAATTTGCCATGGACTTGAGTTGATGGTTCCCAGGACGCTTGTTATGTACTGTAAAACGCCATCTTGGTGTTTTGAATACGCAGAAGACATCTGTCTAAAAGTTTATATTGGAAAGGTTAAGAAATCACCTTAAGGAGGTAGAGGAACTAACTAAAACAAGGTTTAGGATGACTGCATGCCTTACTTTAGTTACTGAATACTTAAATTACCAGCATCTAGCAGGATATTTCGTTTGAAGCAGAGAGAAAGGGATGAACACGAAGGTAACAGTTAGCTGAGGGTAAAGAACAGAGGTGGTAAGTGGAGGAGGGCTGGAAAACGGAGGTGATGATGTATCAGGTGAAGAATTAGGATAGCTGTTGCAATCGTCTTGTATTGCTTTTGTATGGAGTCTGGACTGCAAAGCCAAGAGGTGCTGTTGTCCTGTCCCACTAAGTCTCATCCTCCGTTATTTTTGTGTCTTGTCTACTTTTCCAAACTCAGTTTTTATCTTTGTAGGTACTGTAGGCTAATAGTATATTAATATCACAATTTGTTTGTTTTTTTTTTTTTTGGATAATGTAAAGATAATGAAGACAGGTGGGGGAAAAAAAAATTTGTTTGGTTAAGAGATGTTTAAGTTTTAGCAAAACATTACCGACTCCTCTAGATCAACCACTGTGTTTGAGAACTTGCAATAAACTTTCAAGCAAAGTCCTCCAGCAGTGTGGGAATGACCAAATGATTAGTAATCCTCCTTGGTGGGTTATTTTGTTTTTGTAAAAGCAAGTGCTGTCCTGATAGACCGTAGGGACTAAAAAGCTCTTAGCTGAGCCTTCGCATCTTGAGGGAGTTCATCTCTTTGCTAGAGAAGATGATTTGGGTGGATCATAGTAGAGATAGTTGAGGGAGGGATTGTTGGGAGGACGTTGATTGGAAGCTGTGAAGATTGTGAAGGTGTCATTAGAGTTGATTCCTGCGCATTTCACCCTCTGCAGATTGTCTCTAATTGTATTAGGGCAGGCAGAGCAGTGTCTTGTGGGAGTTCTGGTTCCTGAGCTGTGGGGAAAAGGTATTTTTGAGATAAAACTAATTGACTTAGAATATTCTAAGAACAAAACCTAAACTTGAAAGTAAGCTCTTATTGTGACAGTTATAATTCATATAAATTGTTTTTTAGACTTGGAAAGATGCATGTTTATTGGATGGTTCACTGGCTATGCCAGCAGTCTCAGAATAGCATAAATATTTGTGACTTGATTATTTGTAATATGTAAATATTTGGTTGCAAACATTCTGATGCCTGTCAAGCAGTGTAAATATGCACATTTTAAAAGAAATAGTTAATGATTTTAACAGTGTCTGTGCAAGGACAAATTTACTGTCACACCAAAGTACATATCCTTAGAATTCTAGCAATACAGTTACTGCAGGATGCTTAAAGTAGTGGAGTTATATTTTTTTCATCCTGATTCCTGTGAGTTTAGTTTCATGTTTGTAAATTTGCAGAGGTAGAACAACCTCAAGTGACCTTAAGTCTGATAGGTTTCGTTGCCTAAATTAACCCAGCCGGTGAAATAGGCCTAAATACAGTGTTAGAAATATTATCCTTCCTCTATCTCAGTTTTTGTAGTAGGAATTTGGAGTTGATCATGGCTTTTTTTCTTTGATTTCCTTTTCTATTTCTGAGCAGTTTCTTCCATGTCCTATCCCTGAAACGTGTCTGCAGCCACCAGTTAGCAGAAATCAGGATAACTTTGTATTACATTGTATAATTGCTCACTAAGACTGAAAGATACCGTGAAACACTAATTCCGTTTGTACTAAGCAGAGCTTAATCATAGTGACTGCAGCGCTTCCACCTCTGCTGTCAAGTGAAAGCAAGCAGCAGGGGAAAGAAATGCAAGAACTGCACCCGTTTCCAGTGTCTGTGCTGTGTTCCAGATTCATAAAACTGGTATTCTAGGTACAGTTAAATTCATCATTAAGTGTGTAGTCTGCATAATTATAGCAGACTGCCTAAAAACCCTGAGCCTTTCTTCTGTGAATGCTTCTCCGTTATGCAACCTTGACTCACTTTTATTCCGTTATTGTGCTTTGCCGTGGCTTCTAAACAGCCGTTCTGTTACAACAGAACTGGGGGGGTTTCACTGTTTTAAGTCTTGGCTGCAGAAACGGTTTTAAACTTCAAATGTTAAGGGAATTTTGGGATCTAAAAGGAATCTTGAATTTTGTACTTCGTGATGGAAATACTGAAGGAAGTTTGCACACTCTTCTCTAAGACAAACCCTTTAAATTTGATCTTTGTCTGTATTTTCAGGTAACTGAGCTGAACGAGCCTCTCTCAAATGAGGATAGAAACCTGCTATCTGTAGCCTACAAGAATGTAGTTGGAGCTAGACGATCTTCCTGGCGTGTCATCAGCAGCATAGAGCAGAAGACTATGGCAGATGGGAATGAGAAGAAGCTGGAGAAGGTTAAAGCCTATAGGGAGAAGATAGAAAAGGAGCTTGAGACAGTCTGCAATGATGTTTTGGCTCTCCTAGATAAATACTTGATCAAGAACTGCAATGACTTCCAGTATGAGAGCAAGGTCTTTTATCTGAAAATGAAAGGGGATTACTACCGCTATTTGGCAGAAGTTGCTGCTGGAGAGAAGAAGAACAGTGTTGTGGAAGCATCAGAAGCTGCCTATAAAGAGGCTTTTGAAATCAGCAAAGAGCACATGCAGCCCACTCACCCCATTAGGCTTGGGCTGGCACTCAACTTCTCAGTGTTCTACTATGAAATCCAGAATGCTCCTGAGCAGGCCTGCCTTTTAGCCAAACAAGCCTTTGATGATGCCATAGCAGAGCTGGACACACTAAATGAGGATTCCTACAAGGACTCCACTCTCATCATGCAGTTGCTTCGAGATAACCTCACTCTGTGGACGAGTGATCAGCAAGATGAAGAAGCAGGAGAGGGCAATAATTAAAAAGCTTTTCTCTGTTCCCTCTTTCATCCACTTCACCATCCCCATCATCACCAATATTTCCTTGCCACAGTCACACTAAATATCTAGTGCTAAGCATATCTGTATTGTACAGCTGTTCAGATCTGCTGTCCACTTTATCAAGAAGCAGTTTCAGATGAGTCTTCATGGGCATTGATGGATTGATTGGCTTATTGGCCCTATTTATCTTAGTTGCACTCGAGCGGTGCAGAAAGATGCAGAATAAATGAGGCATTTTTAGTTTGCCTGTTGATTGGAAAATGAGAGAAAGAATAATGGAAAGTGATTGAAGATAATTAGATTCCAGTTAAATTTCTTTCCATTTGAAATGAGCTGACAGTTCTGTTAAGCAGTACATTTTGTGCATGCAAAGTAAATTAGCCACCCCAAATTTTTTTCAGTCAACGAAAACTGTTAAGCTGATGTGAAATGACAACCCTGTTCATCAGTTTACAATAAAATGTTTGAAATGTGAGGTTTCAGTAGCAATTTGGTTTTTTTGCCTCTAACTTATGTGCACAGTTTCTTTTAATGCAGTGCATCTACCTAAGAGTTTTGATACTTGTAACCTTTTGCAGTTGTTTTGAAGAATCATGAATTTATTTTTTGTAAACTCTTTGGCTGTTTAGTTGTCTGTGTATTCTGACAACACTATGTCAATATTAGCCCATGTTAAGATGGATAACTGAGATGCCAGACTTCTAAATTAAATGTTTTGGAATTAAATGAATAAAATAAAATGCTGCTTCGGGGATGTTATCTCTACGTAAGCTGTCCTGTCTTTTGTTCAGAGTAGAGACTGAGTTACCCAACACACCACTGATGGGTTAAAACACATTTACTCAAAAGTTTAATGAGAAGTTGCATCACATACTAAACAAACAAACAAACCCAGTATCCTGAAAAGAAGAAGAAAAAACCCCAACCAACCAAAACCCACATAAAACCCAAAAAAACCCCACAGCCATCTAGAATGTGATCCCACACACCTGTGTTAAAGTGGAGTTTCCAGAGGTTTTTCAGCTACTTTCTTGATAGAGCAGTTGTAATGCGGTTTGCTCAGGAGCTGAAAAGTTGTAAAGAACATTGCTTGTCGTACCAATGTAGAGGCTTGTATTTGCTTCTGTCCACTGTAACTTCTAAACTTTATTTTCTGAAGTGCTAACCCCCAAGTCACCTTTACACGGGGAAATCCCAGTAACTTTATTTCATATTTACCTACTTCAGACAGAAGCAGTATTTGCTATTAAAGAATGCCTCTCTATTTTAGCGAACTTAAGTCTAATCCCCAAGCTTATGCTGTTTTTGTTCTTCTTTCTCCTAACAGTTAGTGTATGTGTATAAATGTATTGGTTCCGCACATACTTCTGTAACGGTATGTTAAGAAGCAGGACAGGTTAGCTGTTATGCGTGGCTGTATCCAGACTGCTACTGGCACCTGAGCTAGCTCAAAGGTCATGTAAGTTCTCATTTACCTAAATCGATTTTTCTTTGATTTCTGTGATAAATATTACTGGTCTGAATACCCACAACAACTACTCATAAAGCAGCGCACTGGTTATTTTTAAGTATCTGGAGGATTAGAATTTTTAATGGTAGATTTGTGTGTATTTACATAGTCTATCATCTAGGTAATTCTAGCTTTATTACATCAGTAAAGTTGGCAAAAACCGGAAGACTAATGCAACAACAGAGAAAGATGAAAATACAGATCCTTGATGTTGTACTATTGTGTCATTTTGAGGTGCTTGACCTAAAGTAGTTTGAAGTGTATAGTTAATATAAATTACTGCTGTTTGCCAGGGCTTATTCTGGAAGTCACTTTTTCTTGTTTGCTCCCGTTTCATCCAACAGCATACAAGTCCCTGGTTCTTTTTGCAAGTAAACCTTGCAGGAGCCTTCTGGCCAGTAATATCCATTTGGGCTTTACCCGTCTCCTAGATGCCTATAGCTTCCTTTCCTTGCCCTCAGATCTGCTTCCCTGCCCCTGTGGAACCGAGGTAAAACTTGGCAGTAAGACTGCCTTTTTGTGTTGAAACACTCCAGCCGGTTAATGATCGATATTATGGCAATCATTTATGGCAGGTTTATTCCTGTTCATAGAAGTACCACTATCTGTTAATGCAAAAGCTAAGGAGTCCTTTCTCATTTTAGTTATAATCTTGTGCAGGTCCTTTGTCACAAAACTACGAGCATTAAGTAGTCTGCAAGTGAGTCAGCAGGTCTCACACCTCTGGACTAGGCAGCTGAGGATTAACTATTGACCTGGTGCATATCAAAGGGCTTCTGGGGAACCGTGCAGTTCCTGGGTAATGATTTCTAGTAGGAAAGTTTATACAGTATGCTGATCAGGTGGTTGTGGTTATCTGTGTGGCCATTAATCTGGGTAGATCTTTGCTGGGTATCACAAAGTGTGAAATGCTATTTTGAAATAGCTTACTGACTCGACCCTGCTGGAAGGGAGGATTTCTTTCTCCCAGGCAGTATAAATTTCGGTAGATAAATCTGTTATAGCCCTAAGTATCAACAGACAAGAAGATAGTTCTTATCTGAAAAGTTGCTGTTCCTTTGTTGTCTCTTAATGAATCGCTATCATGTCACACGTTCTCTCTGTTGGCTGAAGGCATTCTGACAATTTGTGGAAGTAGAGGCCCTCAGAATGATCCTGGAGGTGATGGAAAATTAGGAACGCTAACTGTGGGGTATTGCATACTGCACTTGCTATGCTTGCCGTGCCTAAAGGTGATCAACACTTCAAAACTGTCTAGGTGTCAGGATCTAATAGCATAAGCAGACATGGTTGGAAAATAGCAACTGCCTTCTAAGAGTTTCATACCTTGAGCCAGAATCTTCAGAGGAACTATCCCAAAGAATCAGGAATAGCAAATCTTCCTAATTGAGTGTCTTAACATAGAACTCCCCAAAATGACATAAAATTTGTCAGTGGTAGCTTATTATCAAGTGCTCCTAACAAAGTAGGATTTGGTGAACAGGAAAAGATTCTCTCAAGTTCATAGACTAGCTCCCTCTGAAATCTGGAATAGTTGAAGTTCTTCGCGAGGAACAGCTGATAGGCTGTTCTCCTGCAAGTGGTGGCATGTCTTCGTGCTGGGCCACCTGTGGATTTAAGATTATGCAAGCTATGATCTCAGTGCAACTGAGTGATGATCAGGTTCTTTTGAGGGTGGTGAACTTAATGGCAGGAGAATGAAATTATTTGTTTTATTCAAGTAACTCTTGTGTGCACAAAGTCATAACCCCAGAAATAGCTCTGGCTTCGTTAAAACTGTGGAAAGACTGTACTTAGGTGTACCCTTAATTTGTGTGACCTGCCTTTTAGCTTTGTAGCAGCAAATGCTTCCCTGAGGACAGGGTGAATTATTTAGCTAAATCTTCAAATAGTCTGTACTTTTTTCAGGAAGTTCATTAAATACAAATGTCTTACTGCTCTGGGTGCTCTGTGGGATAAAAAGCATTTCTGTCCTTGCTAGGGGTTCATAAACCAAGTGTTGACAGACACAGTTGCTCTGCATAAGTTGATGATGGCTCATCTAATGAGTCTCAGGAAGTCTTCTAAGTCAAATTCTTTCACCTGCTTCTGTCAGCAGTACAGCAATATATTAGGTTTCCATTAGGAGAGCAGCATTCTGCCATGTTCTCCCGTTGGCAGTGAGTGATTCAGTGGTACAGAGAGCGTGTTTTTGTGAGTGTTTTTTGCTGGGAGTTCTATAGAGCAAGAAAAGTAAATGCTCCAATGCAGTCCATATTCTTGCTTCTACTTCAGAAGCTTTTTCGTGTCCTGGGCCCTGGGATTGCTGTATGCTTTTTTAATCCTTGTTGTAGCAGTGATCTGGAGGAAACCAAAGCAGATGAATAGCACATGGTGTCCATTGCAATATTCTTCAGTGGACCATAGGATTCACATATTTTGGAATGGCTGTTTCTCTTAGGTGACCCCCAAGTTATGTCTTCTGTCTCTTAGTCTCTAGAATAAGTAAAATCCTAGGCTACGCCCAGTTTATTGTTTGAAGACGCCAGATACGTTCACCAAAATGCTTAGTTGAAGTTCACAACATTGTTTGAAGCAGGAATAATTCCCATGGAAAGACTTCAAATTGAGTGATTATTTTTCCCCCCCGCCCAGGGAGCTTTCTTTACATTGCCTTATTTCAGGCATAACAGGATAGTGTTGTCTTGCATTGATTGCATGAGGGTCCATCTGAGCATTACTCTCATCCGGAACTGATCTTTCCCTGCCTTTCACAGGCAAACTTTGTTGAAAGGTTAAGTCACTCTGAGGGTGTTGATATAATATCAACAAGGTATATGAGCATCCGTGAATTTTTAGCAACCTGATAGCTGCTAACAGTAAAACAGCATTTTATGTGGTACTGTATGAGCTTGAAAGCTAAGGAATAGTCAGACCTTAAATTAATAGTGTGGTCTTTATAGGGGCAGGGATACTTTCAGTCTGTGTCCTAACCTGCTCAAATATGTTCAAATTTTATATAAATGATTGCATTCATCTCTTAAGAGTACACACCCACATCCTTTTAAGCCCCACACTAGAATAAAATGTGACAGTGGTATGGGAAACTAAACTTCTTAGGCTGTATGTAATAACTTATTATACAATGTAAGCGATAGCACTGAAGAGCACTGACTTTTTAGGCAAGCAGAAACCTTAAGAAGAGTAATGAGATTGAGATCTCCGTCGATAACACACATCAAAGAACCACAGTTACTCCGGTAAGGAATCCTTTTCTCTAGTGACTACTTTGGTATAACCATGGGTTTAAAAACAGTTTTTCCATGTTGCCTTTCCTTTGTATATGACTTCTGTTTGTGGTTTTCCGTCCTTAATGCTTGCACTTGTGACCTAAATCTGTAAGTTGGATGGGCTGCCTTTTAGAGCCGAATGTATTTCCAAAGGAGCACGGGGGTACTTCCTAACCTACTCCTGTGGCTTCTTCCAGCAGCTGCAATGGGCTGCTATGTAGTAATCTAGAAAAGAAATGACGGTAATACGCTTCGGGTGGAGGGAAATGAAAAAACTGGCTGCATTTTAAGTCATACACGAGAATGACTTAATAATAACGGAAGACAGAAAGGTGAAAAACTATGTTGACATATGTTATTGAATATTCTCTGTCAGCATGGGACCAGCCTGAAATCCTTTAACAAACCAGTTTAAGTACAGAGGGAAAACAGGAGAAATAGTTCAGTGCTTTGTATTATTGTTTTTTAATTCTATCCACAGCACACATTTGAGCTAATTTAACGTAGCTGCTCAAGAAAAGTTAGTTAAAAAACAGTGCAACAACATGAAAAAACTTGTTGGGTACCTTTTGTGTTCATTGAAGAAGTTCTCTGAAATCCGTGGCACTTTTTGGAGCGTGTGAAGTTAATACACATAGTTGATAGAGGATGTTTACGTCTTCTTCTGAACAAACCGAAAGTACTTGAAGTTCCACATAGATGCAGATAGTTTAGTTTCCGAGTCTTAATGATTTCTGAGATGAATGAAGATGTATTCCGAACACTGAGGTCAGGCCAAGTGGATCTTTAATTAGTGTCAGAAACTGAGCCATCCTTGAGAAATAAAGTCAAGCTTCCAGCTGCATTTCCCTGCATGCCCCCAGGCGAGCAAGTACTTTGTTGATACAACTCCTTTCCCAAGCTAGCCCCAGGTAACTGTTCTTCCATACAGTTATTAACAGTCATTCTCGTGTCTGTAAGAAAATAATCTACAGGTATGAATATTCAGGTTTCTCATTTGATTTTTATGCTTGTGTCTATGTAGTATGAAGAAGATAGGTAAGTGTAAAATATTTCTGGAAATACTGCAGGAGGCAAGAGACCTTAGAAGTAAAGGAAATTTGTCTTCCGCATGCGAAAGAGCAAGATTAAGCACTGGAATATTGTAAAATACCTTCAGAAAAGAGCTATTTTAGATAAGAATATTTTGGAAGCAGGTAAGACAAAAAAGTTTGAGGAGAGTATGATAAATTCAAAAAAAAGGTTTCTATGGAAGCGCACACTGCCAAGGAAAACTTTTGAAAGTCGTTTTGTAATCTAATTCTGTATTTTGTTCTATTGAGTAATAACAAGGAATGTATCCTGTTTCAAGACTATAAACTGATTTAGAACATGTAAGCTTCTGGACTGTTATTGCTGTAATAGTCATCTTCCGCTAGTTAAGTGTGTATGAAAAAACGTTGGACTTTCACTATTACCGTTCTGGATGAAAAAAAACGGAAAACCAGAACACTGAGAAAAAAAAGATACTTGACTCAACAGTTACATAGCAACAGGTGCAACAAAAATGTAGAATGAGCTGTTCTCTCTTTTTTGCTCATCTTTGCTCATCTTTTGATAATTTTACTTTCTACAGTTAGAGAGTTGAGCCAGCACGCTTAGTAGACTCTGACCTTAAATATGTAATGTTAAGATGAACAGAAGAACTAATCTCTTTTGGACTATATAGCCATTCCTTTAGTCCTCTCAAAAAAAAAAAAAAAGTAAAACATTTTTAGTTTAGCTTTCAGCAAAAATTATTCCAGAGCTGAAAGTAATAGCTTTTGTTTATTGTTTTAATTGAGTTGTTAGAATCTACATCTAAATTTCAGGATATTATATTCCATACCACATGCTAATTTATTATCCCATTGAAATTTATATTTGCAAATACTTGAATGTAAGTGTATTTTAAAATACATACTTTATACGAATTCTGCCCAATATCTACTCTAAGAAATTTGGCAGATTGAAGGTGAGTTCCTGACTGAGAGAAGTGAGGTGGAATTTTGTTAAAGTTGATCTTGTGCTATGTTTATAAAAAAAGATCTAGTTGCGGGTTTAGTTTGTGTTTTAAAATATTTAAAAATAAATATACCGCAACATTGTTTCTTAATTCCAGATCTAGTGTTCAATGGCTATTAAGTCTTATTATATAATAGAACTGTCTCGTTTTGTATCGCTGAACCTATATTTGACACTGCCGTTCTTACTTCAATTTATGTAGGGCAATTGGAGCACAAATTTATCTGCGTAGTTTTTCAGTGTCTGCTCATTCAAGAATTGGTCACATGTTCAGAATTAGAGCATGGTCAACATCAATTTTCTTCATATTCTGATAATATAGAAGAATACAGAATAGATTTCTATGTATTCTGAAAATAATAGTCTGATTTTTTTAAATGGTAATACTCATGGTAGAAGGCTAATTTAAAAACTGTAGCATGTTTAATTGTTCTGCACATTGTTGTTCACTCTTGTGACAATTCTCTGTTTCCTATTCTCTGAAGATGTGATCCAAATTGTCTTGTTGTGTGATGGTTTTCTATAGTTTATCTTGAATGATACGTATTTAACATTGAAAAACATGTAATCGTAGAAACATAGAATAGTTTGGGTTGGCAGGGACATTTCAAGGCCGTCTGGTCCAAGCCCCTGCAGTGAGCAGGGACATCTTTAGCTGGGTCAGGTTGCTCAGAGCCCTGTCCAGCCTGGCCTTGAATGTTTCCAGGGATGGGGCTTCTACCACCTCTCTGGGCAGCCTGTGCTAGTGTTTTGCAAAGCTCATTGTAAAAAATTTTTTCCTTATATCCAGTCTAAATCTACCCTCCTTTAGTGTAAAACCATTGCTCCTTGTCCTATCACAGCAGGCACTGATAAAAAGATTGCCCCCATCTTATAGGCCCCAATTAGTATCCAAGTTGGTATCTTGAAGAGAGGGAACCGCAAACAACCTAATCTCTCACTCCATATAATGACTGAATTTTGTATTCAAAACAGGTAACATTTTGAAAACTTTTTCTCAAAACCCAAGCATTATAACTGGAACTCAAAGACTAGGAGGCAAGACATCACAAATTAAAGAAGTTCTAAAGAGCTATTATTCCACCCGTGGTTTATTTTTGCATAAAGTAATTTTCTTTGATATTGATTTGATTTAGCTCTTCAGATATAACTAGTGTTAAAAGCGTTTTGGAAATAAATTCGAAAACTTGTCTTTGAAAACTTAGAGGATTGGCAATGAAGGTTTAAAAATATAATACTCTAATAATCTGTTACTTATACACAGCAATGGAATAATAGTAAGTAACAGTAGTAAATAAAGTATATGTATGTATCTTATAGTTCCTTGAGACCTTGAATGGTCCTTAAATTGATAGACATTGATGGAATTTGATGGAATTAGTGAAGATTCACTCTTGTAAATGAAGTCAGAATTGATTTATGCAGAACTGCAGTGCAGCATAAGCTGTGTTGTCTTCTCTTGCCATTGCACCATCGTTTGGAGTAAAATTGGAATTGATTTCAGTTCTTGAGTGATAAACAAAGCATTTGGATGTATTTATTGTTTCATTCTAGCACAATAAAGGCCATGAAGAAGGCAATTTGTTAAGTATTTGCTCTCCGTGGCTGTTGAAAGGATTGCCAATCATCGGTGTCACCCAACTGCTGCAGTAGGTCGCTGTATGCTCGGGCAGAAGACAGCATAATTTTACTTTTCTAATACTTTGAAATAAAGTTATGTTAATCTGCACATATTTTGTCACTGTAGAGATCATCAAAATTTTTTTTGAAGGAAGCTGTCCTATTAGATTCCACTTCTCAGTACGTAGAAATTTTTTTTCTGTTGATTGTTATTACATTAAAAAACATCAAATAGACACTACTGGGGCCCTAAAAACACTAAGCTTATGCAATGCTGCTGTTACAGTTTAATACTCTTTGTGAATTTACGTTGGGAACCACTGGACCATTTGAACCAAATTTTATAGACAAATAAAAGGCTCAAAGGAATTAGATTCCATCAAATTTCATGTACAAAATGGCTGAGTAGAGCAAAGAGGTCCTATTAAAGCTCAATTATGGGAAAAGCTGAAGTGTGTGCTTGCTGCTCCTGAACAATACGAAATCCACCCAGGAGTTTCATTCTTTATACAGATTCTTTGTGCTCCAGGTTTAAGTTAAGCACCGTTTGAAAAATCAGTACCACTCAGTAATCAGTACATTCTACGTTTTCCTTATATCTATACCTACTTTTTAATCTCTTTTTCACCTGTTTAACCTGTGTACTTTTCAGTGCAAAGACAGCCTTATCTCTTACTTCTATGTAGCGTACGGGTCTCTTTGGAAACCTAATGAGTGTGGTGTTATTTTATTTGTGTGCTATTTCAGTGAAAAAATGGTGATTGTTCAGGTAGAAGTACCATCTAGTCACAAATATACTCAAAAAATGACGTATATAAACTCAGTGTGATTCCTCTTCATTACACAGCCTCCTCATCAGTTGTTTTTCTTGTGCTTCGTTCTGCTGTTACGTTAGCTGAAGTTCAGCTCATACATTCCTAATACATAAAAATAAAATTTGGCTCTTTAGTTACATGTGTGAACACGGGTTAAAAATCACAGTACAAATACGTACTTGCTGTGTATTCTGAACCTTCACTAAACAGCTCTGATTTTTTTTTTTAAATTGATTGAGTGAAATGTGTCAGTTTTGTTGACTTGCTTTGTCTTTGTTTGAAATTGGCAATAGGTAGTTCATCTGTCATATGGCTGGCGTGAAATATCTGCAATTTAAATTCCTGTGCATAAGGCCTGATACACAATGCGCTAATAATAATAATCAAGTCTGATCACTTAATTGTACTCACTGCATACTTACAAAATGAAAGTAAAATACTGCTTGACTAGTAAGAAAAACTACTAAGAAGATTCTATATGCAGGGTTATTTATTGAATGTTTCGTACAAGTAGATGTTGTACAAATTGATTTCAAGGTAGCACACTATCAATTAATTCCATCAGGCAATTATGCGGAATAAATTCTCAGCTTCAAATTTTCATTAATATTTAAGTTTTATTTTTAGAGTAGTTTAATTAGATGCTTAAGTATTTCCTAGAAATATGAAAGCTGCATGCTGAAAGCAATACAATTAACATACAGCACAGTTATTATAACACATTTTTCAAGTTGGAGGAAACAATCTGGTACAGTATGTCTCTCTGCCATGATAAGTGCAATCAAATGAGAAAACATTTGATATCGATGCTCTGCTGGGATTAAGGTACAGTTAGGTGGGCGTGTTTTTAAACTATAGGTATACTGTAAAGCACTCTGCCCAAAGAGTTTATAGCCTGGGGATCTGGAGATGGACTGTTTATATCTAAATATTCAAAAATCTGTATTGTAATGTTTTTAATGACGTATGTTCTGGTTCTTTTCCCCAATTACTTCCCACTTCAGTTATATGCTATCATATTTTTTTCTTATATCACAGCTAACTTTGAGCGTTGAGAAGAATTTATGGGACAGTAGCTATATGGATGAGTTGAGAAAGAGAGATGTGGAATGAAAGGAACCGAGGATTGAGAAGCAGGTAGAACTTTTAGGAACAAAATTGCAGGGAAAAAAATACCAATTTCTCACTGTTCTTGTAGGGCAAAGGTGCTTGGGGACGGAGAACATGTGAGTGACGAAGTCATACCTTCCTCTTTAAAAATTAGGGATGAGTGTGGATACCAGTACTTTTTGGCTATTGTCAGCAAGATGCTTCCTGATCACTGGAATTCATTTTCCACAATTGTAACTGCAGGCAGTGAAGACCGAGCGTAGCTTTGTGAGCGAGCTGTGTCACTTGCCATGTATTACAGTCGCAAGCACTTTTTCCATTTTGTTGTTAATCACAAGGTTAAATGTTTATTATAACTCTTTCCTATATGCCAATTGTTATCTAATCTTATGTAACTATAAATATAGTGATATATTTATTATATATTAAGTATAATTCAAGTATACATATCACTTTTTTCCTGAATCTTCAGTGTTACATGCTGTCTTATATTTCAGTCTGAATGATTTTAACTAGTGATCACAAATCAGTTTGGTCTGTCCTAACTCAAACATTATAGCCAGATGGAGCATTTTCGTTTGGTTAGGTATCTGTAAACCCCAGACTGTGTTAGGGCAAAGCACTGTGAGTATTCCAGCAGTGAAGACATTTTTATAGAGGTAATCATTAAGAAATCACTTATGTACAATTATGTACTTAAATTAGTATGAGCTATTTTCACATAATTTGCTAATGTGATCGATTCAGCTTTAGGATTTAAGCTACGAGTAGTTGAAATCTTCCATCTCTGAAGAAAAGTCTAAGGGAAGAAATGCATCAAAACACACTGTCCACATGACTTCCAGTGATGCCGTGCTGGAAACCCAGGTGTATTTGCAGTAATTGTATATAAAATCCATGGCATTTGGAGAGCTGCATCCTTGTTTGAGCATCTGAGGAGTGACCTTTATTCAGAATTTTCTCAAGCAGAGGCTACTGAAGGAGGAGGGATCGCAGTAAAGCGTTGATCTCTTTCCCAAGCACGTAAGGCACACATTGGAAGGAAGCAGGAATTGCAGGGGGTTGGCAAGAAAAGCGTTTTGCTAACAGACTTCCTGACTGTTGCTATGTCCTCAGCATCACAAAAGAACATCTGACTCTTGCAGAGAGCAGACTAGTAGATGTGTGTTGTAACACGGTAATTGAGTAACTGGTTTCCCTTCTGACTAAAACAGAGAATCGTCTCCCTCTGCGATGAGAAACTTGTGTTTGTCCCATATTTACTTTGGTTTAAATCACAGGGAAAAACCCAAATCTGAGGTGTTTGTGCTTTTTATCGATGTACAATCCTAGTTACCTCAGTGAGAGACCTGCCCACGAGAGTCTGAGAATGAGGGGTGCGAGGACTTCAATACACCACCGAGAAAACGTACATTTTTGATGGGTGTTGCAGAGGTCTGTGTGCCGTGCCAGGCAACCCGGCACGGCTGGGGACCATCTGCAGAGGCTTTGTGTCTCCGCAGCAACCAGAGCCGTGCTGGAGCCATCCTCTGTCCCCATCCCTGCACCCCGGCTCCAGGGAAGGGAGCAGAAGGCCCGAGCCCGTGCTTGGCAGGGAAGGGCAGTTCTCTCTCCAAGCGCCTGTTGGCTGCCTTGGGTCAGTGCCTTTCTGTTGAGGTTCCAGCATGTCCTTAAAGGGCAGGAACAGCTCTTCTTGTTCACTTGTGCCACCTCGAGCTTTTTAAGGGCTGCTATTTGCCTCTTCTGAAACAAGTCCTATTAAGCCTCTCTGGGCTGGGAAATGGTATGGAAGGATTGGGAAGTTGAGAGATTTGCTGTCATCAGTACCATCAGAGTCCAGCATCGTTAATAGATGAGAACGCTTTGGTGCTGCTGCTGATTCATTCCCCTGGTTTTCACAGCTGAGATATCCTTGCTTTGAGACTGGCCCTGCACCTCTCTTTTTCTGTGTTAATAATGTTCATTTTTGTAGACTGCAAAGTATGCGTGATTGCAATGAACATCATTAATTACAGATGTTTAAAATTGTTGAATAATAAAAAATAAATGGTACTCTAACTTTGGAAATACCTCATGTTCCAAATGGTTATGAGCCACTGGGACAGAAGGCAATCTATAAAAGCTCACGTCTAAATTTCTAGCAATTCATGACAAGGCTGATTTGGAAAATATCATGGGGGAAAACATTTCACTTTATCAGCAAATTGTAAGATTTCTTGATAGAATTTTAATACTACTACCTGTTACAGTATGCAGGAATTTTGGAATTTACAGTAAACCATCCGTTGACATTTTACTGGGAATGAAATCTCAACAATTGAGGGACCTGACACGATATTAGTGCCATGATATGTCACCCTTGACTAGTCTGAGTGGACAAAATTAACTATTATTTTTAGTTTAGTAAAGCCCAGCTTTAGCTCAGCTTAGTAGTCCAGTGTTAGTTGTTTAAAACAGTTGCTTAAAACTTTTCCTAAATATGTGTATGTATGTTGTTAATTCTGACGTAACAGTTATGCTGAATCTTGGGGTTAGGAACTGATTAAGAACCACTAATGTGCCAGATCTCTGGGTGAGGCGTTATGAATTATTCATCCTGTTATCCTAGTGCAATCACAGACGTGTCTTGGTGCAGGTGGATGGGCTGACACAAAGTCAAGAATACCCAGGAGATATTTTGTTCAACAGTTATTCTAATTCCTACTGATAAATATGTTTTCTGCTCTTATAATTAATTTCTTAGTAGAAACAAGTCTTAACTTATGGGTCCTTTCTTTCTGTTATTTCAACATTTATTTTTTTAAAAAATCAGCTACTTTTTCAGGGTTAAACTGGGCTGAGAGCGGAAGCGTTTGACAGGAATTTCAGGAAAGCTGTCTGCAAGGTTTTATTGTTGTGTCTCACTATATTACATTGTCCATATTGGTGAGCTGCATTTTGCCCTTTCTTCTATTACCTGTGAGCTTTATTGGCTTGTATTAATCAGAGCAGAATTTGTCTTATTTTTAATGAATGCAGAACACCTGCATGTGCAATTGCAAAGCGTAGCACGCACTTACTGTGCTAATGAAGTAATTAGATACTTGTACATCTTCTATATGGCTTAAGGGAGCACAGTTTAAAACAGCTAATATATTTTTTTCCCCCTTTTATTACTAAACCATTGGTAGTTACTATTTCCCCCCCCCTTTCTATCTTTTAAGTCAACTCTCAGCATTTCATTTTGTTTGACTTAATGTTGGCATGTGTCATTAAAGGGATTTATCAGAAGTCGAACTGTGGGCATTATCGATTCACCTTGTATTTTGCCTGTTTCTTAAAAAATCCTATTTTTTAAAAATAAACTGCAGCCTGAAGCATAGCTTCATTAATGCAGATGTTTCAGGCTCACAGCTCAGCCTGAAAAAAACCCACGAACCAAACCAATCCTCCTCACCACCTATTTCCCACTTGTTTTCTTCTCTAGCAGTCTTTTTCCTTCACTTTGTGCTGACCCTGCCAAGATTTCCTTCCTCCCCCACTCTCCCTGAAGACATACATTTTGGCAGCTGCATGAGGATGTAACTGGTGGGTAGGACCTCTTGACTGTACAGGAACGCCCAGCGTAGCCTGATTTTTGAGTGAGGTGTGCAGTTAGCTGTTCCGTGAATATCTTTTCATTTAGGGAGGAAGAGTATGAGGACCGAAGAATAACTTTGGGGAACTGATGCTGGCCTTGCTTTGCATCTCTCTCTCTGGTGTTTGCATTTCTTCTCATCAACAGCCTGAGATTTTTTTCCCTCCCTTTCATCTCTTCCTCCCCTTTTCCCGTTTCCCTCCCTCAGCCGCCACCAGTCCTTCCTAGTGCTGCTTATCACAGAGATTTTTCTTCTCTCTCAGTTCTCACTCTGCTGCGTGTGATAAGGCACCTGGAACACTTCCAGCCTGATGACTGCAGAGTTTTGCAATGAGACTCCTTTGAGATTTACTGCAGTAAGGCTGCCTCTTCAAATGCACTGCTCTGAAGGAGTCAGACTTCATGTACCCTAATGCCTGTCTTTGTAGAGATTTTGAAAGTGCTTGGTGTCCGAGATGCACTGTTGCTGGCTGAGTAACAGCAACAATGCGCATGAGGTCTCGTAATATAAAAATGTTTCGTTGTTACAAACTGTACAAAATTCTTCATCTAGAAAACTGCTCTCTTCCTTTCTGCTGAAATGTATAGGCAGCTGAACTGATGGACACTCTGCTCCCACTGGCTTTTGAGATTCTGTTTTTTTTGTGGGTTAGCCTGGAACAAAAGTTGCTTGGCTTAAATTAGGCGGGTTTCTAAACTTCGTATTATTTCAAATTTGAGTCTGAATAGACCAACTGATGTTCATCTTAGCTTCAACTATAAAAAATGAGTCGCTTTTGGTAGAAGATGTCACAGCTACAACATTCATTGCTTAATTGCTGTGTTACAATCACAATTGCTACATTTGATTCTACATTAACTCCTTCTGAAATGAATGGTGGAGGGCAGTTATTGTGCTGATTAAAGTAAATTAACGTTTTGCTTAAGAGAGGATGTGTGAAGGTGCCTTGCTGGATAGAAAAATACTGTGTGATTGACTTGAAAGCTTCTTCAAGAAAATTATCCTAAGCTTTTAGACCGCAAGCGGTCCTCAAAAGGCTCTGCTTTTTTGTTACTTTATCTTTCACGCAAGGCTGTGTACACTGATAAAACACTATGTATCAATGATGACAGCATTTACTTGCCAAGAAGCTTTTTCCCAGGAGTTTTAGAGCCATTTAACATAAAGTTGGTAGTAACATTATCCACTGGCTGAGACTATCTGGATTTAAAAGACAATTGAACTCAGAAAGGATATTTATCTTCAGCAATTTCAAACATTTGAAAGTATGATAGAATTAGAAGAAGATCTAGAAAATTAAAAAGAAGGAAGACACACTCTTTACTTCCATCTTCATGAGGGTCTGAAGGAGCTTTCAATCAATGGAAAACACATTTTCATTTGTCAGTTGGCCAGGTTCTTGTCATCTTGTCTTCAAGTACAAAGAACAGAAAGAAGAGGGCAAAGGAATCTGCTGAAGCCCTGTACAGGCATGGCAGTAACATCTGGTTATTGGCATTGCTGTGACATAGCCCCTGAGTAACTGGGCAGCCTGAGAATGGAAATATATTAGAAAATGTACCTTGCACTAGCAAAAGTGCCTATTATATTCTGTTTAGTGCAATTTCACTTGTGTCTCTCTGGAGATTTCTGACAGTTTCTTACAGATTGTCAAAAGTCTCTCCACTAAATCAGCATTTAAGCCATGCCTAAGCTTCGTGTGACCATGTGTGCTGTGGTTCAGCAACTCTCACTGAAATAATGTGTCATCAAAGTAGATAATGGAATTGATATATACATATTAACAAATAGTAGCTTAAATTTCTCAAAATGTCTATTTTATCCCTTCTCCACTTTTTTCAGTCTCCTATCTGTCATCATACTCTGTCCATCTTTTCTGTTCCCTCACCTTTATCCTTCTGACAAGGCTCTTATTTTTACCTCCACTATCTTTTATCCTGCTCTTCTCTGAGTCCTCTTTTGTCCTCCCTGACCTATCTTCCCTCTTAAAATACTTTCTTCCTGGCCCCATGGAGCATTGCCATGGTGACCACATGATGTCATTGCACTGAGAACAGTTGCCCAGGAAACCATATGATGTCATTGCACTGGAGACAGTTGCCATGGTTACTGAGTTGGCTGAGGTAACTGGGGAAAAAAAAGGGATTGTCATCTGACCAGTGCCAGGAAATGTTGCCATTAATGGGAATAAAGAAGAGACATTTATTTATATTTTTATGTTCCAGGGAGGGCTGCCTGTGATTCAAAGACCCCGTTCTGTTTCTGGTGTAACGTGCTCCATTTGGGCTGCTTTCTCTTGGACTGCATGATCTTGCTCACCTGTTTCTACGGTTGAATGATTTCCTGAACATCAAGCCACAATAAAATGGGAAAAAGCTACATTGTCCTGTGGTTCTGTGTAAGATGGGTTCCCACCTTGTATTGCAGTTTGATTTTTCCTGTTTGGTTCCTTTTATTGCTGTGATGAATAGCCCAGCCCAGTTGTTATCCCAGCAGATGTCGCACTCCTCAGCTTGCTCCATCTGCATCAGGCTCTGTGTGTGTCTGTAATTTGTTTTCCACTGCTTTCCTGCCTTTCCCAATTTCTATTTCATCCTTGCTGAAATGTACCTGTTCTGTTCCAATAATTCCAGGAGTTCCAAGAAATGCCCAGTGTGAAAGGTGAAGCAGAGGTTAAATAAAGTGTTGGAGACAGCTGTTAAAGACCAAGAAAGGTATGCAAGAGTAGGTCTGTTAGCCTTCATTGAGCGCGTAGAATGATGTGTAAGCATGTGTGCGAGGGTGATCATGATCCATGTAAGGATGTGGGAACGTAAGTAGTGGTTAGGACTGTGTGACTAATAAGTGTGTGTGTGAAGCATAGGTTGGTAGCTCTGGCAGAGTTTGTGTATGTATATAAACATACATATAACTGCTCTATGCATAAATAAGCTTTTATGAAAATGACTTTTTCAGACTTTCTGCAATTTAAGTCAATTACATGTCTGAGGTATATTATTCAAATTATGTATGTGTAAGCATGGCCGTCCCCACGCTTGTCAGCTCTGGAGTTCGCTAGAAACTGCAGTTACAAACCTCTCATTAGTTAACCATGAAACGAGCCCTTCTCTGACCTGCTCGTGTGTGGTCATCCTCAAGTTGAAAATCATAATTTGGGTTAAAACCCTTGCAATTACTGTGGAGCTGAAAACAAGAATGCTATCGAAGAAGATATGGAGGGTGCTGGTGGCCGGGCAGAGAACAGAGGACCGAGGAGTTTTGAAGTGCCTGAATTATTGATTGAAACCCAAGGCTCCTGAAATATTGGGAGGAGGCTGGAATGGGGAAAGCATCTCAGTTTTGGCAGAACTAAGTGAAGACTTGAGAAGAGAGAATGTAACTTCACTAGGTGGGGAACAGGATTTCCAGACTTAGTTATGAGGGGAAACAAAGGGGTAGGGGTTGGGCTTTTTGATGGTTGGGGTGAAATAGTAAAAGTCCTTTATTAGAGTTTGATTTTCGATTCCCTTCATCACATTTTAAAAATACTATTTGATCAACCGTTTATTTGTCAGCGCCCCGCACAAGGCAGTCGGCCTCTGTGCCAAAGCAACTGTAAAAGAAAATTGTGTGTGTCCCATGTCTGTAACTAGGTAAGGCTGCAGGAAACAGCAGCTGAAAGAGATCAGATGGCAACGAGACAGAACAGCTAATGGAGGTGGAAAGCAGCCGCCAGTCAGTGTTGAGGGGTTCCTAACAGCCAGGTGAGAGACGTGAATAATCACTGGCCTGGGTGTAAGTTCTTAAATTCTAACGTGGTAACAGCGTTTAGTTAATCAATGCATGGTGGTGGTTGTAGGTCAGGCTGCTTTGTTCATGTTGGGCTAAGGGACTTGCATCACTGTGGAATATATGTCCATAACCATGTGAATTTCCTGGGCTCTACTGGACTGGAACAGTCTCACAGCTACTGGTACGGGATACTGTTGATTCTGTAATCAAGGGGATATTTGATCCTACTATTAATGACCACTTGTGTTACTTTCCTGTTAACTGAGCTTCAGAATGGCCCCTGAAGTTGGATTTGTTTTATTTCAGCACTCTACTTGGCACTAAACCTGAGTTTATTGTATTTAAGTACATTTTAAACATTTACATTTGGATCACGTTTATTGGCAAAATATGAGAAAGAAAGCAGAGAGCTGGACTGTGTTTGTTTAACTGTCAGGGGGGGTATGGGAAAAGGTTGGTAGAGCTGATTGGTTTTTTAGTAAATTTTACTTGAAATCCACAGTCAGGGTCACGAGTCATATTCCAGCTACCTGTCTCTGCTCTTTCACCAGCGTCAGGGGGTTTGTAAATACTTAAATAATAACTGTATGCTGTGATATAGCAATACTGGAGATCTCATACTGATAAGGAATTATAGATTTCTTTTCCACCGGTGTCACCCACTTGGGGTATGTGCATGGTAAAATTCTGTGTGTGGTAGGGGAGGCAGCACGCAGTGCTGCGGGACAGACAGTCCTGTGAGCTATGTGAGCTCAGCTTTTGCTGACTAATGCTTCCATCTACTGGAGAACTTTGTTCTCACATTATTCACTCTGTACTGTACACGGAGATCCAAAGTCTTGTTAATTAAAAACCCAACGATTTATTGATAATGAATTATTATAATAAAAATAGTTTGTGAAGTTAAATAGCTGACACAAAACGCTTTTACATGCTATATAGCTTCCCATTTGAAAGACGTGTAATTACCTGCCTGTCTTGAATCAATACTCTATGTTTTATTCTAAACTACAGTATCTAAGACAGTAGCAGAATAAATCAAGTACAGAATCTACAAACATTTTCCTAGTGGGTGATTTTGTGACTTGTGATATAAAAGAGTGTTTTCAGTAAGAGACCTCAGAGGCTGTGAGACTGCCCTGTGATGCTTTATGACCAAACAGGATGGGGCACACATCCATTGAGACGTGATATGTGTGGGTACTGGGTCTAGGAAAGCAGCCTCAGTGCTGCTTCCACTGCCACGGCCCCTCAGGGTCTTTGCCTGTGCTCCCAGCCAGCCCTGCTGCAATCAGTCCTGACTTGCCGCTTAGTGGAATGGAAGGTGGCTGCGAAGGGACCGAGCAGAGTGGCTTCTGGTTGTTTTGTTAGCATCAGCCTCATCTTTGAACATCTTGAAGCGTCTGATCAGAGAATTTTGGAATAAATGTACCCGTAGCCCAGCTAATGATACTTTCCAGCCTGCCTCTCTCTTTAATGAGTGATTCTTCTCATTCTTTCCTGCAAATCCATTGATTTGTTGAAAGGACAGCACAGAATGGTTGCTCTGTCCTTTTGTTATTTATTATTCTTGTCAGGTTTTGTAAGAAAAGTGTACAAATAAAAAAAAAAAACCACAAACTGTAAAATTTACAGAGAATAAATAGGTTTTGTTCGATGTTACTGTTATTTATGACAGTGTTGCTAAAAGTAGTAATACCAGAGTACCTTTGGACTTGTGACAGTGGCATTACAAATAGATATAATGTGCTTATATTATATACAAATCGTAAATTTTTGTATAAAGTAACTAGTAAAGTATATATAAAATTTATAAGCTCATATGTAAGACTAGATGTACTGAAGAAATAATTTTAGAGGAATTTATACACACTATGTACATTTTTGTATGTAGTATAATCCTATATGAAAACATTATTAGCTTTATTTGTATTTAAATGTATTTATTGGATATATTTATTTGTATTTTTATAAACAAACAATACTTAGTACAGTGCCTTTATAAAGAGGACATAATGTCAGAGCACCTTGCCCCTGCCTACCTACAATCTGTGCAATTCCGTGCCCTTTGGGATCATTATTACACTGAGTTAAGTATCTTCAGTTGTTCACGTGAAAGCTCGGCATGCTTTCCAGGTCAGCCTTCAATAACAAACTCCGTAGAATACATCAGGTTTTGAATTTTATGTGACTGTTAAACTTCTTGAAATACCTGTGCTTGATAAGGTGCTATATTGTTTGGGTGTTTAACTTAACTATACAGTAACCATGCCAAGTGCTCTTTGGTTTAAGGCAGGGAGTTGGAACACTGTTCAATAACCAAAGCACAGGAATGGATTTTAGGGGTTTAACATCTTTTAAATGACGAGAATGGTAGCAAGTATAGAGTTTAGATTTTTTTCTTAGATTTAGTTTTGATTGCTCTTCTACTGTTAGGCAAAAATAGTTCAGGGTGTCTTCCATTGATGATACTACGTGTTTCATAAAGAAATTGATCCTGTGTGGGGGTGTTTCTGTGCTTTTTTGAAAATAAACAGCTTGGTGCTTCTAGGCAGTACGTATTCTGCCCTGAGTGTTAAGAATGTGGGGAAACGAATCTGTGAATGATAGAAACATTAGAGCCAATGTCCAAAATTAGTAATTTATGTGGACAAATAACTACTCTTTACCTTAGCAGCCGTCAGGAGCTACCTTTGTGTAGGATCAACTGAGCTGGATGTGCAGTTTAAGAAATTCTGTGGAGCTCAGAGGCAAAAACTTAGGCTTTTGTAATTTTCCTGTGTTGTTACTTCATTTGCAGGAGCAGCAATATCTGAAGCTGCCATTGGTAGTCATTTAATAAAAAGGATTTTCTTGGAGTTTTAAGAAAAAAAAGGGCTGTCAGTCCACCATATTATATATGCAAATAAAGGCAGCAGAAATGCTTTTCTCTGAATGACCATGCAGGAGCACATTCCACTGCTGATGTGTGTGCTTTCATCCCCAGAGTGGTTTGGCTGTTGGTATCTTTATGGCTTAGATACCGTCTAGAGCCTTAGCAGACTGTAACTCACACGTGCAAGTCAGCGCACTGTGGGCTTAAATTTCTTTGTACTACCTTTGAACTGAGGCTGTTAATGGATACATGTGCTCTTGCTGCTTAAAATAGTTATCTCAGAAAGTTGTCAATAACATAGTGTTTAGTCAATTGGCAATTTTAAAATTTCATTAGGAATCTACTTAAAGCAGTGTCAATTGCTCGTATGTGATGTTGCTGTAACTTTGGACAGTGCTGTACCCCAGGGAAATGATGTTTTTGTATGTCCTTCACCTTCTAGGATTGTAAACAGGGATGTCATGATGTTGTGTTGATAGACGTGATTCAAATCATAAATTAGCATCAAATTTTGAAGTAGTTTCCTAGCAGATAAAGATGAATACAAAACTCTTGCAGCACAATTGTCTGTGACCAGATTCACAGAAACTGATGACAAATTTTTCAAGTAACAGGCAGAAAATGTTTTAGGGTAGTTTTCCCCTGAAATACATTTATATTATGTTAAGCACAGCATGATGCTTCTTAAATTTGGAGACGATATTGGTTGTTTGAAAGGAAGAAAAGTGTCTGTGTGTGCAGGAGGAAGGGAGGGTAGGTATGGACTTGAGCAGCTGAGCCATATGGGAATCAATTTACTTTTTGGTTCCTGGAGAAAATGGGTATTGCAGCTAGTTATTCATGACAGCCTCATACTTTCTACTTTTGTGTCATTGATGGAGCAGACAGCAATTCTGTTCTGAAGCAGAAAGTTGGTACGCGTTGGGTGCTTTGTTAAACTGGGAATAATGATTGCTTTCCAATGGTGGAATGATGCAATGATGTCAACTTTCACTGGTGAAACTGAGCGATGTACCGGTTTGCAAGCTTTGTAGAAGCTGCCTTCTCTACACTTTGTGACGCTCTGTTGTACAGTGTCAACGTTGCTTTTGAATATAATTCTGCTACACCTTGTGAAGTAGCAAGCGGAGGCAACTTCATTTTAACATTTGTGATGTTCAGTTATGCTCAGCTTGGTGCAATAGCTTGATCACACTGATCTAGCCTGATGTGATGTGACTGAACAAAGGAGAGAAATTAAACAGGGTTCTCTGTTTACACAAGCTTGCCTGATGTAACAGTCTTGCTACCTTCTTCCCTATGCCACCGCTCGTGGTTTGGTGCACACCTTATTAATTTCAATTCTGTTCAATATAATTTGTAGAGATGTCTCTCATACTAGTTGTTTCATTGTATATTTTGGTGCTATTTCCACCTTCTTTTTTCCTCCCTATCTATTAGATCTTGTTTCCATGTGTTTAATAATCCTTTCATTGTGTTTCTTGGTTCAGATGGAACAATGGAGCACTCTTTTTCTATGCTTGGAATTGTTTCTTTCTGAAGTTTCCGATTGCTTTAGATAAACAAGCCAAACAGATGAACGCCAACTGTAACAATGGGAAGAGGTGAGTTTTTCTTTCTAGAACGTAAATCAAAAACTAAGAGATAAGATGTGAAGGAGAAAGAAGGGATCTGTGGTATCCTTGCTGAGGAACATTCCAAGACTGTCAGTGAGGTATGTTCAGCATCATCCAGGGAACCTCTCTTACTCTCTGCAGTTTTATAGCACCAAAACTAACTTCCAAACCAGGAAAGGAAGTTTCTTTCTATTTTACTGAGTCTTTCCGTGTTGTGTGAGCGGATGTCTCTAGAGCTGCATCCATGTTTTCCTCCTCACGTTGTAGATTTTGGAGCACCTCTTAGCACTGGAAATTTCATCTGGTTGCTTTCCACAGAAGCTCTAGAGACAATACTTGTAGAATAAGCCTGACTCTCATGTCACCATGCAGCAGGTCATTAGCACCTCTCTGTCTCTCTTCTATCCCTGACCCACAAGTAGACCCAGTAGCACAGGAGTCTGTATAAGCTGGCTGTTAAATCATCCTTAACTTCACCTCCATTAGTAAGGTCTTGTTGTTGTGTGTCTGAAGCTATCAGTGAAGATGCAGAGGGCAGAACCTAGCCCTAACTCTGCAGAGCTCGCCTTCCTCTTATTTTTGGTACTGATGCCAATGGATGTCAGCCTCCCGTAGCTCTGAGCACTGTGTGGATTACTCATCCGTAAATGTTGTGAGGTGCTTACGGATCACGTGAGTGTCCTCTTTACTAGTTCCATCAGATACTACATGAATGACAGTCCAAGAGTACAAACAAGTTAATTATCTGGCCTTGTGTTATGGGTTCAGTGTTCAACCTCCTTTTGCCTGTTTTTATAGTGTTATGAAGATTAGAGTCAGCCAAGATTTATATGGTGTTAATTACATTACTTATTTCTAGGGAAATGACCAAAAAAAAAAAAACCAAAACAACCATGTGACCCTTTCAACATCATTTCCCACCTTCAGTCCCTGCTAAAGACCAGTGCTGGCACAAGATTGGTTTACTGTTTTTTCCATCTTTATAATTGCAGGTTTAGTTTTCTGAGGAGTGGGACAGTTCTTCCACGCTTCTTTCTTCCCAAATGTATGCCTTGTTCCGTACAGAGACATTCACGTATCCGCTTGATAAAAACCCTTCATTTTGTGTGGTGAGCAAACAGTGACTGTGTGAAAACCAAAACTTGGTGTGAATATCTGCAAGTGAGATGACCTGTTTGTAGAATGAGGCTTTTCTAGAATGCATAACAAAATCAGAAGGCACTGGATTATGTATGATAATAAAGTTGAATTCTCTGCCTTTCACTTCCATTGGATTTAAGGTGAAAGTAACCAGAAAGATATAAAGTCATTACCCATCAGTGAAGTGATCGTTTTATCGGTATTTTGCAAACAATACACGCAATGAGTGATTCTGGTCAGTCAGTGCCTGTTAAAGAGGTAGGCATCCACATCTTTTTGTGACCAACAGCCTTCATCTGCCATCAATACAACTATCCCAGTTCAAGTCTCACTGGGGTTGGAAAGTCCTGCAACCTGCATTTTCTTCTCTCTGTCAGCATTGGTACCCTGCAAAGCAGGTTTGAAACTATTAATGGAGTGGAAGGAGAAAGCAGCAGTTGTCTATATATTGGAGTACAGAACTCAAATACACAAGCTTTTTAGAACTAAGAGGTGACTACCTTTTCCAGTATTTAAAACACAAGAAGACTATGGAAAATTTAGTAGGAAATCCATAACAAAAGATTATTTCTTTTTATGAAGAGGAAACTTGAAAGTACGTACAATTACAGCCTCAAAATAACATTATGGGAGAACTCAAAATTTTGACAATAGCCATAATTTTCTGACAAAGTCCTGGTTAATATTTTTTCTTTCCAGACTTGTATACAGAGCTTTTATATTTGTTGTCAAGCAGAATGTTAGAGACACTTAAGAGTGGCACTTTAATGACCTCTGCTGACTTCATCATAAGAGTTAGTTGTGCCTGTGCATATTCATCTGAAGTCTGTTTTTTCATCGGTATGTTTTATGTAGTTTAAGATTTGTTTTCTGTGGATGTGGGATACCCTCTTGTGATCTTTAGAAGATTTTACATAGCAAGTTGAATTTCTGAAAAAGACTGCAGCCTATTTCTGGTAACAATTTGTTCTGTAGAAAAATATGAAAAAAATAAGCAACTTGGTTTACCTGCAAGATTTCTTCAGGATAAGCCACAGTGCAGCCTTACTGGTCAAACTTAATTCCTGGAGTATCATCCTGCTTTTTGCATTGTATTTAAGTATTTAAGTGGATAACCAGAAAGTTAATTAAATTATATTGATGTAAAATAAGTGAGGATAGTCTTTGCTTGAATAAGGACTGATCACCGATTTATGTGCAGTATGAACCTTACAGATGCTAGAAGCAGGAGACTGCAGTCTGTGCGATTTTATAAAGACTAGGGAAGGCTTGTGCTCTTCTGCCAAATTGCCAGTGTGGTCCTTGCTTTGTCAAGGGGTGGGTGCACTCTTCTGAATTCATGATATTTTAGAAACCTTGTCAGCTGGGATCTCTGTCACGGTCCTGTACACAGCTCATATGCAAACCTTATTAAAAAGCACATGATGTGTTTGTTACCAAGGAAACATAAGCCATTAAGCCCTAGAAACATAATTCATAAGAAACAAATATTAGCTATTAACATCTACTTTCTCCATTAGTGCCATGAAACCTGCACGAAACAGCCTCGCAGTCTCCTAGCTAATGGAAATGACGTAACTGGAGAATGAAAAGGTGAAACAAGAAGTTACAATTCACTGAGCCCTAAGTATGGCCAGACTAATGAGAATGCGGGACTGGGTATGTTTTCTTCTCACGTGTTGATAATCCGCTGAGCACCTGTTTACCCTGCTCTTGTTACAGTATATTATGAATCCTGTTAAAGACAATCCTTGCCAAGCAAAAAAAGATCAGGCCTACCTTTCCCAAGACATCTATTTGGAATATGAGGATAAAAATTAGGAGTGGGAAATGGGAACGGTGAAGTATTTTCTATTAGTTTAAGTTTTAATATCATAGTAATTTTAAATTTGACCTCTCTGGGTTTAATATGTGTATTCTATTATAACTGGCTCACAATGAGTTTAACATAAAACGTGGTTATAAATAGCATTTTTTTATTTTTGTTTTGGTCAAGCTCAGTTTGCCCTTAAAATCTGGAAGCTGTTTTCTCCCTCTTCATCCTTCTCTTGCCAGTAATTACATTGGATTCATTACTTTTTTCATACTAATACTGCAAAGCACCTGTAAACTTCTTGTGAAGAATCCACTGCAGCTAGGCAGACACTCTGTGCCAAACTTCCACTGTGTTTGTATTCTAGGAAATATTTCCAGGAAAAAAATGAGGAGGGGAGTGAATCTGGCTCAATTTTTGACTGGTCTAAACGGTTGCCACTCCTAAGCGCTATCCAGAACTACAGACAGTCAGGATCCCAAGACTGGCCCATGTTATTGTTGATACCTTGTGGTCACCCTTGTTCAGCTTTGGGATCAAGAAGTCAAAGGGAAGTCAAAGTCATGGCTGCCTTTTATTCTCACCTGTTCCACTGATTTTGAACTATCCTTTCTGTATTTGAGAGGAGAATTAGCACTGTTGTCTGAAAAAAAAAGTGCCGATTATACTGTAGTGGGGTAAGGCTAATGAAACACTGGGATATGTAGCCTCAGGCTTCAAGTCATCCACCAATGGTTCAGTGTAATAAATCAGTTGTAGTCAATTGGTGAAGTCCATTGTCAACTTTGTTCAAACTTTATTCAGACACCATACCTGCAGCTCCAAAGGGAGATCTGTGTAAGAACTGAACAAATAGTGATTAGGAGCTTCCAGCCTTCGCCCCCACAGCCCCAGTGTAGTTTCAGCTCACATGCAGTTTCTGTTCAGATAAGTCACAATGAAGTAATGGCACTGAAGTATACTCTGCTTTCTCCAGAGATATAAGACACTGTGCCTGATAGCAACCTCAAGGATTTGGCGGTGAGTGCTAAGAAATGAGTATATGACACTGATGACTTTTTTGGTGGCATAATTGCGAGAACGTGCGTCAAAACTCTGGTTTTTGAGCCTATGACAGTATAGCTGAATGCAGAGATAAGCTTGTCAAACAGCCTCGTGTAGCAAGGTGGCCTTTGAAAACAGGAAACGTGTCAGATATCTCCAGATAACATAATTCAGTTTGAACCGGCCTCCAGAGACCATGAAGGGCAGGGCTAACTTCAAAGTTAGATCAGATTGCTCAGGGCCTTGTCCAATTAGGTTTTGAAAACCTCTAAGAACAGAGATTTCTCAGTCTTTATGGGCAACCTATTTCAGAACTTAATCACTTACACTGAATTTCCCCCCCTATATCTAGTTACAATTTCTCCCACTGTAATCTGTGACCATTACTTCTTGTCCTTGCACTGTGTACCTCTGAGAAGGATGGCTCTGTCTTCCATGTAACTGCCCTTAGATATTTGAGATGATAATTGGATTCCTCTCCCAAACCTTCTCTTCTTGAGACTAACCAAGCCCAGTCCCTCAGCCCCTCCTCATATGTCATGTGGTCCAGGCACTTAACTGTTTTAGTGACCCTTCGCTGTACTCTCTCCAGTGTATCAATATCATTTTGGTGATGAAGGGCCCACAACTTGTTGCAGTGCTTGAGGTGCTGCCTTGCAAGCAGGGTTCGCTTCCATCAGCCTGCTAGCTGTGTTCTTGCTAATGCAACCCTCTACGCACTTAGCCCTCACCATCTCAAAGAAATGTTGCCATTGCTGACTCATGTTGAGTTTGCTTTCCACTGGTATCCTCTAGCCTGTTTCATGAACTTATTCTGCTCCAGGTGCAGAACTTGCATTTGTCTGTGCTGAATTTCACCAGGTTCTTGTTGGCCCATTCCTGTAGCTTGTTGAGGTCTCTCTGAATGGCAGTCCTGACAGTCCTGAGGTCTCTTGCAATTGATGTCGTCTGTGAACCTGATGAAGGTACGTTCTGTCCTATTGTCAAGGTCCAGGTCATTGATGAAGATATCAAAAAATATTGAACCTGATATGACTTGTAACCAGCTTTCACTTAGAGTTTGAACCATTGACCTTTGAACCCAATATGCAGCCAGTTTTTCACCTACCTTTTAAGCTCGCTCATCCACTCAACACCTCACCAGCTTGGCTCAGTGACGCTATGGGAGACCTCATGTCAAAAGCATGCTACACCATGCCCACAGAGCCAGTTATTTTATTCTAGAAGGCAGTCAGGTCCATCAGGCAAATTTTTCCCTCGGTAAATCTGCCACAGCCTTTCCCAGTCACTTTTTTTTGTCCTTTTTGTGCCTGGAAGTTTCTTCTGGGAGGACTTGTTCCTCTTCAGATATGGAAAATTACTATGTTTTACAGTGTGCTCCTATCCAATTTCAGTAGCAGAAATTAAAACTACATCAGCAAGTTGGTCAAAGACTTAAAAAATTCTGCCTTGGTATCATAAGAAAGAATTACCCCTCTTGTAAGTTTGATCCATGGAAGGCTGGATCACTAGCCTCTCAGGTCTGATGTGGCTCAGGCATGTGAACATGATCTTGTAGCTGTACATATCTGACAGAGCACAAGTGCAGTATTTGTTGTTAGCACAGTATACAAAAGGATGTCCTCAAATACGATGTCCTGATAGCCATCTATTTTCCTCTATAAAGTAAGAAATCAGGACACATAATATGATGCGGAAATTTGTGGAGAAATTTATTCTTTGAAATCAGCTTCTTCCACGTTCAATGTCAGGGAAAACACTGGGCTACTGTGAGGACACTTGTGCTTCATGAGTGCTTGGATGCTGTGCCAGTTTTGATCTACTGTTCGAACAAAATTTGCCAGGCTGTAGCAAAAGGCAGCCTGAAACTGCCTAGCAGCTGTCCTACAAGCTACTCTTTTCCTTTGAAAGCTAGCAACAGAGAGGCACACAGACTCCCTTTGCTGAGAATGCAAGTTCCTGCTCATCACGGGATACATCTAGTGAAAAAAAGGCAGAAGGGGGGGTGCAACAGATGGAAAAGGCAGCACGACTAGACCTTTTTTTGGATGCTGACAAGACATGCGAATCAAGCCTGAAGGGCTTTAATTTGTCAGTCTAAACAGTGTCTTGGTCTGGCAGGAGCATCCAGAGTGCAGGATTGTTCTGCAAGTGTACAGAAGCTACCGGTGGAAGCAGGATTTTGGAATGGGAGAGACAACGTTTATGTTATTGGGTGGGGAACTCCAATGCTTATTTGGCAAAGCGACAGCCAGCATGGAGCAGGCACTGAGCAGTGAGAAGGGACGCCTTGGAGCCTGGGACTGCCGTTGCTTTATTCTCAGGCAGTTTGGGACTTAAAACCTGCCATCACAATTTGGGAGGTGACACCAGCTATGGGGAGATTTCTTGGCGTGTTGTTATGGATGCACAAGTACTAGTAGCAGGCTTCCTTTGTGTAGCTGTAGTGAGTTAGCTTTACTGTTGTCACCTCTGACAATGAAAGTTATCCCCTCCTGTCCCCAAAACATTGAACAAGTATGTCTTGATGGATTTTATTTAAGAGTGATTTGCTCATAAGCATCACCTTGGTTCTGACATGGTCTGAGGCACTCTATGTTCAGATTCACTGAAGCATCTGATCATGATGAAAAGAATCTTACATGGCAAAATGAGTCTCCTTTCTATTATTGCCAGTTGTTCTGGACTCTTAAGGAATCATTAACAGGTAGTAAAATAATAGAACGGTTAGTATTTGCTACTTGTGATCTCTGAGAAGAAGGGTATGTTTTAAGTACTATTTCAGTCAAGTAAGGTAATTTCTAACGAATGGACATACAAAAATAGATTTTTATGTGCTTCCTAGTTTGGAGACTCAGCTTTCTTATGGAAACTCCTATTACTGATATGCAGGAAATTTCTTAGAATTTTTCTAAGTGGCAGTATAGTGTAAAACTGAATGTTTCTGGATGTGGAAAGAATTCCAAGTTACAAATCTACAGTTTTGCAGCAAACATACGTGTTTATTCACACACATTCTATTTCTCCTGGCAACTAAAGTGCCTAATTTGTGTAGTCTTCAAAATATTTTTTTTAAATAAATGTGTTCGCTTACTCTCTAAAGCATTCACATCAAATTTGATCTGTGAGCACAAATGGAAACTCAAACTCTAATTGTCCCTCTGGGCTACACCCAGAGTGACCTGGAATGTGCATCTCTCATTCTATCGATGATCTTTGCATGATGTTCCCAAAACATTTACACTTCTTTTGCATGAGCTTAAAGGAGGATCACTGACATTTGAGGAGTTAGAAGAGATTTTTGCTATTCTGGGACTAATCTCTGAGAGTAGATTGTGAGCTTGTATTCCAGTGTTATGTATTCCCTCTGGATGTGATCTGTTTGGATGGCGATGAAAGCTACATTCTTATCTGGGGTGACTGCAGTACTCAACCTGATCTACATAGGTAAGTCTTACAGTCCTCAACACAGTTCCCAGTAAGCAACGTCCTGATGATATGAGACTTCTTAACCCACACTGAAAAATACATTCCAAATTTTACACACCCTTCTTAAACATAGTGTACTACACTTTGCAACTGCACTTGAATCACAAAAGTTCCACACCTGAAGTATTGTGAAAGTAGAGGGTAATTTAAAGCTAACCGCCTTCTCTTGCTGTGTATAGAGAACCCGTCATCAATGCTTAGCTTCCTTGCCCAGTTACCACCCACTTCACGTTAACAATCGTTAGTATGTCCTAGGCTTTCAAAAGCTTTATTCAATTGTCCTCACTTCTCATAGATTACCACATATGGGTTTTACAGACTGCATTAGTGTAGCAAGGTTGTGGGGAGAAAGCATAGAAATTATCACTGCAAGTGTAAGTAATAGAGTAAGTATAGCTGCCGAGTGAGCTGAATGTAGGTATGACCTATTCTGTGTATCCATTACGGATCATGCTGGGCGCTGAGCTTTCTGGCAGCTAAACAGGCTGTCAAAAGCTATCAAAGCCCATGGGAGCTTTTTCTTTCAGCAGTGTTACTTGGAAAATAGATGAAGTTGATATGTCTTGCTGCTAATAATGTTCTTTATTAGGCTCTTATTGATTTCCCACTCGTGATTGCTAGCAGTATCCTTCTCTGGCTTTAAGGAAGAAAACTGGGGATGTTGAATCCCCATGGAACAGATATGACAACTTTTATGAGATTTTTTTTGGAGGGCGGAGGGGAAGGGAAAAGCATTCCAGTTTTTCTCCCCTCCTTTCAGTATTGGCAGAATTACCCTGTACATGGATGCTTTAGTGTTTCCATTTAACACTGTTGAACTGAATAATTTGGTATATGATACTAAATGTGTCTTCTAGATTTCAGCTAGAGGTTGTGCAGTGGATTGGATGAATGGAAAACGTTACTGTAATGACTGGTTTTGGTAGAAACGTTAACTTTGTGTCATATCTTGGAGCAAGACCTGACACCATTGAAAAGAAAGAAAGAAAGATACAATGCTGATTTTTTTAGCTGCATTATGCTAATCCTGGAATGGCTGTTTCAGGAATGCAGGGAACAGCTCCAGGAGGTTTTCTCCCTGAAGAACATTTATTCTGATGGAGGACATCCATAATTAAGTACCACTTTCATCCTCTGTATTCTCCACATTCTGTAGTGGTTTGGGGAATACCTGCTCATCCAGTCAGTCAGGCTTTCTGGTGTTTTGAGCTGTTAGATAACAGGAAAGATAGGCTTTTGAAGCCAGCATATTCCTAAATATTTTCCTTCTTGTGCTCTAATAGCACATTCTTAGGCCTCTGTGTTCCCTGTAACAAAGAAGGCTGGAGTGTTGATAACATTGAGAAGGCTAATGTCTTCTTGAGTGTCGCCTCTGCTTTAAGCACTGTTTCAAATTAAAAGTGCTCTCAGCACAGTTTTAAACGTGATGTCTAAAACATCAGCAACCTCTGTCTGAGGGATTTTAGCAGTGCCAAAACTGGGAGAGCTGATTTCTTTTAGCAAGGGCTGTAAACATTTTGAAGAGTTTCCTTACTGTAAAGAGACTCTTGTGTTTAATTACCAGTTTGTCTGTCTCTAGTTTGGCCCCTTACATCACAGTGCGAGGAAACAAATTTCACAGCACTTGTAAAAACCAAGCAGGTTTTTTTTTTTTTTAATGTGCTGGTGTCATCAAACACTCATCTAAAAGAGTAAGCGACCAGCTTATGCCTCAGTCAAAATCCCGGAAATATCCACACCCATCCATGTCATCTTTTCATCACACACCGATGTTCTGGCATACATGGGAAAATCCTCACATAAATACACACATTACGTGTACTGGTAAACATGTACACCGCAGACTGAAATAACATAGATCTAATGTATAACACTATTAATCTGTGAGGTCCATGAACTAAAATTCCTTCTAGAAATGTTCAGCTTCTACAAATAACAATTAAAATCTATCCAAAGACTGCATCACACTGATTATGGGAGAGATTTAAACAATAAATGTCTATTATTAAATTAATTCTGTAAATCTTCATGTCTATTTTGACGGTGCAAACAAAATGATAAAATTCACGTGTATTGAGGTTTCAGTTTCAGTAGTTACAGTTTTGCTGTGGCTGACACTTGGCACATCAGAAGGCTTCATCAAGTGTTTTAAACAGAATGTACATAGCTACTTGAATGTGATTGTTCACCAGACTAGCTATAAAACTCATGCCCAGATGTAGTTTTCATCAGATAAGTATGGTCATTAAAATTATGATTGGAATAGAAAGAATATGCTAGCAAAACCATATATTGTGAAGCATTAATCTAAATCAAAGCTTTGAATATAAATGAGTGATAACTTTGTTACAGCTGCTGAGATATTTAACTTCTGCTGTGCTTAGCCACAAGCCTCTTGTGTCGTTCGGGATGATATTTCAATTAACATTTCAGGTTCTCATTTCCACAGAACTTAGAAATTGAAGGATGGGTCTTTTAAAAGGAAAGGCATGGTTGCCTTGGAATTGTCTTACTGCCTCACTCTAGCAGTTGATGCAATATTCCCTCCATTCACATTGTCCTAGGAGTTCAATTAGAGGGACAAGACTCTTGAGATCTGATACACAGTTACGATGGTTCCTGGGCTCACAGTGTTCTGTGAAGTTTTCAAGCTCTTTCCATGTCTTGTCCTCAGTGATTACTAAAGTAAGAAAATACTCATCAGTTTATATCACGTGTTTAGTTCAGGATACGTAGGTCATGACTAGACTACTTTTCCTATCTGCTAGGAAAGCTTACAGACATTTTTAGATACCAGCCTAGGCTAGTGCTTCTTCTGGAAACAGATGCAGGCTGCAGTCTTAATGTCAAAAGTAGTAGTTTTGTAATAACTTCAGTATTTAGTGCTAAGTTGATTTAAAAGATTGAAACTGTAGAACAAGTTTTGCAGGTTTTTTTGAGATTTTATAAGTTGGCAGATCAGTAAGGTCTCACTTTAGAAGGGATCTCCATTTCATGCCAAAATAACCCCTGTGTCCTTTCTTGTGTTTTAGATTCTGTCAGAACTCAAAGTCTGACCAAAAGATACCTCTGCTCGAATTTATCTGATAATTTATCAATGTTTTTTGTTTTCACATAGTATTAGTACATTTTTACACCTTCATGTTCATTATTTCAATTTCTCTCTCTCTCTCTTTTTTTTTTTTTTTTTTCAGCTGTAGCCTGTGTATGATCTTTTCTGTTGTTGGTTTGTTTGTTTGTTAGCTTTTCCTTCCCCCTGATACAGAAGGGTTTCGAGGCAATTCTTTTCACATTTTTCCTGACCAGGGATCCCCATGTCTCACTGATCCCTGTTTCTGATCAATTCATTGCTCCAATAGCAAAAAAGTGTTTGTGCCAAATGCAAACACTAGCTCTTTCAGCCCAGGTTCCTTAAAGAGTGTTTCCCCTGGGTTCTCTCCAACAACGTTTTCTGTTCTTACTGGTTTTCCAGAAGCTTCACATTGTATTTTATACAGTATTATTCAGAGGTTTTCCTCATTTAATTTTCCAACCAAACACTACGCAAACAAAAGGCTTAACTGAAGAGCTCCTGGGACCCTGTAGAGTGAATTGGACATATGTATTAGGCTATTACATTAATAGATTATGATCTTTTCCCTCCTCCACTTAGATTTCTTTAATCAAATTAGCCTGCAAATACAATAAATAATAACAGTAATATATTTGTTGCTGCTTATTGCTGTAATCAAAACATATCCACAAGGGCTGAGGCTATCGTTGTTCAAGAGTGATTACATTTATTTTGAGCGAAATAGAGTATGAGCAACTAGGGTTTTCATTAGGTCAGCTGAAAAACTGGAGAATTATTTCAGTGGAAGGGGCATCAGCAGCTTATCTCCTGTTCATTTCTCTCCTGTATTTTATGCAGTGGAGAAATTATTTTCCCTAAAGCCTCTCTGAAATATGAGTGGCAAAAATATTTGTGAGAGTTGTGATCATGATTGTGCAGCCACTCTGGATAATTCCTTCTATTATTTAATTTTAGCTATAGTAGAACAGGCAAATCAGTATCAAAAATATCTCTAAAAAATATTTTTCTGGAAACATGTTTTAGGAGAAAGGCAGGAAGCTCCCCAGACGGACTAGCAAGCTTCTAACAAATATGATGGGTTAGATCATGAGGATAATAAGTATGTTGTGTGCCATATAGTCTATGAGATAATAATCATAGTCCTGTTTAATGAGAATGCTACTCAATTAAGAAGTTGCTTGTGGGGAACAATCTGCCCCACTATCGGGTGGTTAAATCTGGTGACAGTCTGCATTGGGCTTGGGGAGTATTTTTTAATCTGCTGTTCAACTTTATTAGTCCCAATGGAAATTTCAAACCCATCTCTTGCCATTAATCCTCCCCTATTAATCTCCTGAATGATAAGAACAAATAAAACATCAACGAAACAAAAATAAATTCAAGTTACCTTATTTGCTGTCTTAGGCTATCTTGTAAGAAGAGTACAGTCCTTGGACTGTTGTTTTTATAACACTGGCAATGCTTAGATACTGCAGGGCTGGGTGTAATTAGTGATCACACAGAGATAATTTAATCAGTTGCTGAAGAACTGAATGTATTTCCTTGCTTCAATTCTGTTGGTCTATCTGCTTATAAAGCTGTTTTTATGTCCTCTGATATTTCTCCTCTGTAGAGATACTAGTCAGAAAATCAGTTTAGAAAGTGTTAATTTTGGTTTTATTTTCTTTTTTTGTCTGTTGATAAATACCTGGGTGGTTTTCATGTTTCTTGATCTGATCCTCTAAGTGAATAAGAATGGAATGACATTGCTTTCTTTCTGATAACCATTTAGGAAGGCATCTCTTGTCCTAATGATTTTTTTCTTCTGTCTGCATCATACCTACTGGAGTTTGGATCTTTTTTCCTTTTAGTAATTCCGCTCCTATGGATTCCACTTTTTAGTTTCCAACATTTTTGTCATCCTTCTGTGACTAATTCTTCTAATTAGACTCAAGTTTTGCTCACTTAAGCAAAATTGCACAAAGAGAAAAAGGACTTGTGGCATCAAACAAAAGGTGCTAAATAATCCTTCTGTCTCCTGCTGTAACTGCTGTCCTCTATTATTAAGACCATCTTAGGAAAACGTTGCTGAGAGCCTTGGAATTTATATTTTGTCCACTTGCCAGTGTGATCTCTTTTCTCAGTAAGTTCATACTGCGTAGCTAGGGAACCAGCAAAGGAGAGAAGACTTTACTAACGTAGTGTATAGCCTTCTGTGAGTGAAGTAACTGCCAATTTTTGTCCATTTTTGCCCTTTATTGATTGTACAAAAGACCCTGTGTATCAATTAGCATTTCTGAAGAGCATCCCAAAAAGAAATCTGCTTGCTTTATAAAGAAATATGGAGGAATGTCAGAGAAAAGATTAGAGGAGTTCCTCTGTGGGAGGTAGTTTGCATACTAATGCATCTTTCTCTTTGTTTGTAATTTGTTTGTTTTACTCTTTGTTTTACCATTTGCCATCTTCACAAGGAAGACTTACACATACATTTTTAAGAGACTAGGTTAAATGGCAGCAAGAGCTATAATTGTCAAATTTTCTATGCTACAGCCCCATTTTCTAATGACAACAGAGCAGTTGCAGTTTCTACATAGTTCACGTACCTGCCCTGTGCCCCATAAGGCAGTGGTGCCTCTGTCAGTCCGTGCAGTTATACAGTTGGGTATGCAAATCCATGACATAATTCTGTCCCCATCAGTAATCTGGTGTGTGATTTTGAACGAGTTATTACACCATTCTGTGGCTGTTTGTGCTCTTGTCCATTTTCCGTTTTGTCTATTCAGGTATGAACAGGCATATTCATGATTAGCTAAATGTCATCAGAGTTGATCCAGAGGGGAGCAATCATAGACATAAATCACAGTCATCATGTTATTCTACTTAGACTAATAGTTTTTCTCACTCCCATTAAAATACCTCTTACTTCAATGAGTTGGCCTGGCTCACATGAAAGAGTAGAGAAAGTTCCTCAATATGTCAAATTATTTGTCATTTTCTCTGTGGTTGGAGCCCTATACTTGCTTGACCAGACACTTCAGGATCATGAGAGCACCCACTGAAGCACATTGCTAGCTGAGTGTGAGAAAAAGAGATTATCATTGTCTCCTGACGTGAAGTTCACTCTTCACATCAGGAGGTTTACTCATGCTTATCTTTAAAAAAGTTAATACAAAGGCAGGTTTAACTTTTTTCAAATCTGGGAACTTGGCTGACCTTTCAGAGACCTTTTATATGCATTCAATTAATGAAGCAATTAATTTAGTGTACCAGCAATCTACTGAGTATAACGCTTCCAGGTTTCTCTTTAGACTGCAGATATGAGGATGTGGAGATGAGATACTAAGAGCCTCGGCAGAGCTGCATCCCCTTTTTGACATAAATATTTGAGGACTTGCATGATCATTATTTTTTAGACACTGATTCTCTGTTAGAGTTTCAAACCTTGGAGTCTTGTTGGTGTGGCTGCACTAAGAGCTGTGGAGAGGAGGCTGCAGCGTTTCTTAGCCTCTGAGCTCTTTTTTGCAGAGCTCTGGATGAGAACACAAGATATATTATAGTAGATAAGGTCCTGTCTAACGTTTTCTTTGCTTTACCTCTGTAGACTGATGCAGAAATGTGATTAATGACAGACAACCAACCTTTTTGTTAGTTGCAAGGACCTGTAGGAATCTATGTCAATCTTTGTAAAGAAGTGCCATCTACAGCCTATCTTAGGCAAACTGTTTCCTGATAATTACGGTTAGTAAATAAGTCTTTTATTTTCCTCTGAAATACACAGCAGAGCAGGTTGCAGCTAATGGGAATTTTGGATGCTCAGCAGCTTCCAGGGTTAATTTTTTCTCTGTTGGATTTAAAGCTAACATTTCACAGTCCTGTAGGACAAAGTGAAGAATGTGTTTTGGGAGAGATGCCTAAACTATCAGAGGACAGGATAAGAGTATAGGTGCTCAAACAATAGTGAGATTTTTATTTTATTCTTATAAGTAATCATACTTTATTACTACTTCTTAGACTCTGATGCTTTTTATTAGCCACAATTGCCAAAGGGTAGTTTACCTAAGAAAAATTCATGGCCAAAGAACAGAGCACCAGACCTCAATTTCAACTCCCAAGGAAATAAGCACTGTGAGATCAGTGAAACCCATTGTGCTTTCTATGTACTGTACTGCTTGTTCTGCTCGGTGTAACTTCAGGGTAACGTTTTACTCCCAAAAGTCAGCCTAGTCAGCTGTAAATGAATAAGGATTCCCCAGTAGCAAGCAGAGAAAAGGACTTTTGGATACCCTCAGAGCCCAGAAATGTGCCTGACACCTGTGTCTCTTGTTCTAAATACCTGGATTTTTCTGACTTCTTCCAGCTCAAGCAGAGGATCACAGGCATTGTTTGGGGAAGCTTCCTTATTAAGAGCTGTGAAGATCTGTCTATAAGCAGCGTGTTCCACATCTTTGTGACTCGATATTTTGCTTAGCTTGATTGTGAAGTCAGAGGAACAAATAAAGGGAGAGCAGCCCCAAGCTCTGCTGAACTTTGACCTTCCTTGAATGTGAAGCTGATTAACTACGACAGAGAGAACCAAGACCACAGTCTAAACGCTCTGAAATCCAGCACGGTAAGCTCCTGGATCTGTCTTGTGGTTCACATGCATCTTTACCTGTGTATCCATGTGAGAGATGTAAGCAGCTTCAAGTCTCCTTCCCAGAAATACAGGGCTGTTTCCCCATTGAGTAACACTGCTGAGTTGAGAGATGACACAGAGGGTGTCCCAGCTCCTGGACCCCTGGGTTTTCCCCGGGTGTCAGGTCACTCCTCCTCACAGATAATTGCTTACCATCATCATCTAAAGGAACTACATCTTCCACGACTAGATTTACAGGTACAACCACTTAAAAAAAAAAAAAAAAGTATTCACACACACTGAGGTAAATATGTGGGTTTATTGCAGCCAAGCCACTCCTTTCCGTGCTCATTCCTTCTCAGACATCTGCTCGTGGATGTTAAAACCCTGAGCACCTTTGGCAGGGGGACTGAACTCTGAAATCTGCAGCACCTGTAACAGAAGAGCAATATTTGGGAAGGAATTGTTGTCTGAGGAAGAGCAGCAGCTTCAACTTGTGTCCCATGGGAGACAAGTGAATCTGAAGTTATATATTATATAAGACGTAAGGGATGACAGCAGTTTATCATTAACCTGAACTCTACAAGAAGCACATAAGGAGAGAAAGAAGAAGAAAGCCAGAGAAGCAACCAGGATGGAATCCAACATAAGGATCAACAATCCTGCGGACATCTCTGTTATTGTCATCTATTTTTTGCTAGTCCTGGCAGTGGGACTATGGGTACGTTGGGATTTTATTTTATTTTAGGTTTTTTTTGCTTAATGAGCAGGTAGTTTGTAGGGTCTTGGGAAGAAGGCTCTGTAAATGAAAATGTACAGTTGTATAAATATTTTGGCACATAGTTGAGACAATTAAGAAGTGCATGGTGGAGAAAATGTGGGTATTTACTGGAAAGGGGATTGTCTCCTGGGGAGGCATCTATTTAGGTGGATGAATGGAACTAGTGGGGAAGGTGAAGTAATGAGATTTGTGCAGGAAAGGAGATGAAAGATCTGGTCAGCAAAGCTCAGGCCAGCTAGGGTCCCTATTAGGCAGCAGGCTAGAGGTGAAGAGATGGGGTTTAGCACTGCAGAGCACAGGGGCTGCAGCGAGAATTGGTGGGGTGAGGTGATGCCATAGGAAATCGTGAGAAGAGGGAGTTTCAGGGAGAAGGGAGGTGAAGCCAATGCGTGGGGAGGGCAGTATGGTGGTGTAACAGTAAAACTGCAGCTATGACTGCGTGACAGACCCGGGACTGCAGATGGCTCTCAGCGAAGGAGTGAGATGGGTCAGGATTGCAGGTGCCATTTGAGGGCAGCATTATCATGGGTTTTTTGCCAGCAGGAACTTGACTACAGGGTGCAGGGCCGTTGAACCTGCGAGGAAGGAACCGTTTCAGGGGTGGCAAGTGATGGCAATGACTTTCTGTTCGTGATCTGAGCCCAGCGGTGCCTCACCCCGGCCATGCTGAATGGGCTGAGGACTGCAGGGGAAAACTCGGTGCCTAGTGGAACACGAAGCCCAGAGCTTTCACAGCTAACGGGAAAGGCAGATACTGGCCTATCGGTGTAACCTCAGCGCTGGAGGCTTTGAAGATAACAGGCCAACACCGCAAGCTACAGAGCTGTAAACAGTGGAATGCCACTAAATTTCGGTTTCCTTGGGGCAAGCTCTCTCTGGTCACCTGAAGGGCTGACCATTAGCAAGCGGAGAGGAGGCATTGTCCCTCAGTAATCCTCTGCTTGCCAGGAGCATCCCAGGGGGCCATTTCACGGTGCAGCAGAGAAGTCAGCTGCAAAACAAGCCTCCTTTCTAGCAGCCTGGCAGTGTTTTGAAGAGCACCAAAAATTTAGGGTGTGCACAAAGTAGACGCCACCTTTTCTTTACCTCTTCATCGTGGTAGTAGATGCCAAAAATGTAGCAAAATATTTGAAGCCCCCCGTATCCCTGAACACCTTGCTGTCTTGCAGGAGGAAGCTGGGTCTTTGCCACGGATGTCTGGCTGTTTCTGTAGTTCAACTTTGCATTAAAGGTCTGCGACAAAAAAAGGGCTGATCTGTGGCTTGTTAGGCGATTGTGTGCTGAGCAATTCCTGAAACCATTTATTTCCAGCAACAATGTCTGCTTTATTGGACAAATACTTACTCAGATGCTGTGTGTAGTTAAATGTAAATCTATTGTATTTACTTCCTTTCTTCTGCATCAGAAGAAAAGATCTGGCTAATTTCCCCAAGTCTTCTTTCTTATTTGCCTGTTCAAAGTCCATCAGAAGAGACAATGGAAATCCAGTATTTGGATCAGTGTCATTAACAAAAATTGGATGAAGCTTCCCTCTAAAGCCCATCCCTTGACAAATAGAAAATGAGTATGTGAAAAGGAAATTTTAGTTGGCTTCTTTTTTTTGGACTTCAGAGAGAAGCACGTACAATGCTGATACCACAACAAGAAAGCAGATTTTTGTAGATATCTGCTGAGGCTGGATAGTATTGAGTAAAAAAGCTGCATACTTTCTGTTAATGAACTTGTAACTTAAAGCCTTTTTTGATGCCTGAAATCAAAGGCATTGCACCCCTGATGAAGTGTTCGTATGAGCTTTTATTTGAGTGATCATTTGTTTGGTTAAAGCTGATGTTATTTTGATGTTTCACACTGTAATAAAAGGTGAAGCAATGAAGCTTGAATGGTTAATGTAGAACTAGATACAAGAATCACTGTTCAGTTGTATTATTTTCTTCATCATAAGCTTGTTCTTTTTAATCACTCTGTTTATTTCCTCCACTTTACCCTCCCCATATATTTTATCTCTTCATTCTAGCTGTTTGTTCTTAGTCTGTGTATAGCTTGCCTGTTTATATATATACTAATAAATATGATTCAATCTGTCTGCCTTATTTTTTTCCAGGCTATGTACTCAACCAACCGAGGGACAGTAGGTGGATTCTTCTTGGCTGGACGAAGCATGGTTTGGTGGCCGGTGAGTGCTATATATTGTGTGTGTGTATACAAAATGTATGTATGTGTATGTACATCCACTTCCATTATGATTATGTCTAGTCCTTAAATATTAAGTATATCTACAATGCTGTTGAGTCTGTGATGGCTATGTTGTGCAGATGCACTTCAAACTCTTTCTCTAGCCATGGTGACTCAGGGCAAACCACAACAAAAGCCACCTGATAGGTAGGGAAGAGTGTTGAGGAAGTTGTTGGTGTTGAGCTCTGAGTTGTCTTGATTATGTGACCAACTTGTTTGAATCTAGATAAGTTGGTAATGTTAGTGTAGACAAATCCAATGCTTTGCCTTTCAGCCCACTTTAAAACTTTTTAATATTTTGAATTAATTACTTTCACTCTTCTCAAAGAAGCTGGCTCAGTTTGAGGTTATCACAGAGAAGAATTAATTTACTGAAATTTTTCCTTGTATTGCTTTATTGTTTCCAATTTTGGTAACAAGTTCTGGTCTGTACAAGGAGAAAATCCTGGAAATATTATGCTAAATATATATGTAAAATATAGTTCAAATTTATCTAAAGATTGTCTGTGACTTACATTGTTTGTCTTCTGGGGATATATATTCTCTTCCAGGGTGGAGAAAAGAAGTCACAGACACAAAATATGTTCATAGCCATCCAGCAGGCCTCTGGCAGAAATGATGTTAGAAACAAATATCTGTTTCTTCTAGACCATACAGTCTGTTTGGTGTAACTTCTTGGAAAAGTAGAAAACTTAGACAAATGCATTTTCGTATTACTTGTGTTGTACACGCTTCCATCTGCTTGAATGGAAATCCTTAACATTGCTGATCTTGCATTCAGAATCCAGTTTTTGCACTTCATTAAGAGTTTTGATTCAGGATTCCACCCACATGGATTCAGTTACAGGATCAAGGAGAGTGAGAGTAAATTGTTATATAAAAATGTAGGAATCTTCTTAAAGTAGGCTGCAGAAATACCTACACATCTTTCAGTCTTCTTGTGCTTCATGGAGCTGCTCTCTGCCTTTAGAAGGGATTGGGACTGCCTCTTTAATGACATAAAAATATTAAAGGCTAATGACAGTAAAAGGTTGCCTGATTTGGTGCAGTAGATCTGAGAATATTCAGGTTACACTGGAAGATTGAGGAAAGAGAAAGTTTCCAAGTTATTTTAAGATAAATCCCATAATTCAGCAGCAGAGAGAAAAAACCCAAACAGATTACTCTGCTTAACTGACACTTTAATCAGTGGGCTGTTTTTAACCTTGTGCCATTCTGTGGGTCTGTCAAGGGTGAATATGAAAACCCTTTTATGCAGATGTAAATGAAGGTGGAAGGCAGGAAAGACTCACCATAAGAAACCCCTGTCTTGCTGCAGTGGCACTGAGAACTCCTAATGATTCCCCCAAGACCCAGGGAAGGTTATCTGACACTGACTTCTCTGCCAACACAAACGCCACAGATCCAGCCAGCTCCCTTCCTTCAGTGGGAGGACAGAAGGGATGACCCTACAGTGCAGTGGTTGCTGTTAGGATCACCTCTGTCTCCTTCCTAGACTCTGCGAGCTCGGCATGGATGAAGTGCTGGTCATCAGTGGAGTCCTAGAGCATGCCTTCAGTCCTTCCCTTTGGAATGCCAGGAGTGTCATTCTGCACCATAAAAATAAACCCTTCTTGCTATTCTTCCTGGTATCACTTAAAATAAACAAACAACAAGCACTCAAACCACAAACCAAATACCATGTCAGCAGCACTAACTTGGAAAGTTTGCCTTGGATAAAAAGAGATTCCAAAACACCTATTCCCACAGTTTAGCAGGTAGATAGGATGTCCATCACCCAGTGCAAACGGGGCTGAAATGACTGGGAAACCAATGAAAGTATAGAAAGTTCAGTCAAATATGTGATCTCAGTTCTGCGACAGCTAATGCTGTTTGTGTTGTTTTACTACTACTGCGCTTTGACTTTTCTTTTGTGCCACGTCAGGACTAACCTGGCATGGTTCTGGAAAGCCCAGGTACATTTCCACAGGCTGTAGATGAGAGGCAGGGTGGGGGAGGTTGTTTTGCAAGTGGACTCTTATTTATCAGATTTCTTCCCTGCTATTTCAGGATGACCCTTGCCATGTAATTGCTCTCTGGAACAGAGAAAAATGAAAAAAGAAAAAAATCCTTCCACAAACTTGTTCTAAACTTAATTCCCTTAAACTAATTGTATTTTTCAGTGGTTGTGCTGTGTTCTGTGCTCTATAGGGCAGCCATAAGTGGCTTTTCTGACCCCACAGGGAAAGAGGCTTATTAGTGGTGTATCAGGATCTCTTACTGACAAGTCTGGGAAAGGGATTCTGTTCACTTAAATGATATAATAGCTGTGGTTTAGTAGACTAGAGGATAACCTGGTAATCAAGGGCTGGAGGTTAGTCCCACTTTTGATATGGATTTTGTATGTTTGTCGGTCACTTTGCCTGACTGTGATTTGATTTCTCAGTTTATAAAGTAGGATCAAGACCGTTATCCTGGGCCAAATCTGTCCAGCTTTGGCTCTGATTGTTGGCTCCAGCAGAATCCATGAAGGTTGCCCAGTATTTTGCAGAACCAAGCCCACAGTCTTTTTTTGCTGTTCTGCCGAGGTAACAGGTTGCTTCTGTGTTAGTTCATTGAAACCACTGCCCTTGTGCAGTGGATGAGCCAACTCAATAGTTCCAGTAGTTAATTAGGGATCAAGGTGTATAATTACGTTCTCACTGATTCCCAGAAATTGAAATCTGTCATTAGTTAATCATAATGGTAGGAAATGCTGTGCCCTTTCCACAGTCTTTTCACAGAAACTGGGAGAAGAATCTTCAAGAAACTGGTTTTGGTCTCTTGGGGTTTGAGGGAAATATCTTCAGGAAAGACACATATGGCTCTTTAAATACTCATAACCAGCTCTACTTTTTCCAAAAAGACACAGAGAAACTCCAGAACAGCGTCAGCTTTGTAACAGTGGGCCTTGCAAACCAACCTGTAGCTTCTTAGATGAAGGAGTTAGGTACAGCCAAATACTTTCTACTATTGTAGGAAATGAAGTATCTGTTCCTGGAGAACAGTCAGCTTTGGTTGCAGCTGCTCTTACGGGATTAACAGGGTTTCATGCACAGTTAAAAAAACCCCACAACTTCAATTTTGAAGCTTTCCTGCTTCTGAATTTCGTTCTTCAGGTTCTGTAGTTTTGCAGACAGACCTGTCTGCACAAAATTATGGGTTATCTTGTATATGTCAGTTCCTGAGGCATAAGAAATGCTAATAGGACAAAGAGTATCTGCTGGGCATCTGAAGTCCAGCTATGGCTAGAAACATTTACTGAACAGTAAGTAGGAAGCATGCAGAGTCAAGGGCATACTACAATTTAAACAGAAATGCAACTCAGCTTGTTTGTTGTCACTTATGTATTGATCTTTGTGAGACAGGTAAGAAAAGAAATAAGGGGAAAAAAACCCTCAGATTTTTGCATGGCCATCAGAACTGACCACTGGCATGATTTTTCTGGTCTCTGCATCCAGTTAAGTTTCACATGTTCCCAGAATGCTCCCCACTTGCTGAATCTGACACTACTGTGAGGAGCCGGGAAAGACAACCTGGTGTGAGTAAGATTTGAATTTCCTTTTCTTAGGTAAAGTGGAATAAGAAATATACTTATTTTGTCAAATTCCATACATTTTAGTGTGAAATCAGTAGTTTTCAGAGCAGAAAGAATAATAAGTAATCAAAGCAAAGCTCTGGTAGAAAAGGAAAAGTTCAGTGAAACAGATTTCTACAGAATCTGTCAGAGATTTCCAGCTGGCCAGGAGGCGTTGTTCCTGTCTCAGAGGACAAAGGTGGAAAGGTATCAGATCAGCCTGCTTGTGACTGTGCTGTTCCAACAGCCATCGGGCTTGTCAGCAGACAGAGATACATTCGTTATGTATTGTAGATCCATCTCTTGCTTAGAGAATAAATGTGGTTTAATTTGGCAGTAATGCAATACATAGAATTTGCGGAGTAATTGGGAAAGCAGAATAAAAACCTACGCTTGTTTCTTTGGGTCTCAGAGCCTTGGAAGGGTGGCAGTAGTGTTTCATTGTAAGCAGTGTTCTGATTTTTCCAAAGTGACTCAGGGTGATCCCAAAAAACTCAGGGAGGAAAAATGATATCCTTCCATCGAGGTAAAGTCACATGTTGCAGGGAAGAGTTGTGAGTTAAAGAAAAGCACGGACAGGTTCAAGGAGTAGTTCTCAAACATGGGAATGAGAAATTTGTCCAGGGGAGAGGGTTTGAGAAGGAACTTCTGCAGGTGACCCATGGGAGAAGCGATACCTCAGGGCAAGGCTCATGACCTCATCCTGATGTGAGGGAGCCTCTGCTGTTCTCTGTAAAAGGGCTAAAGGCCACAGGCAAGGTGGGCTTGGGATCGGGGAAGAGAGTTTGATACTGAGCTAACACACAACAGGGAAGTGGCCGTTGGGGCATAGGATATGCATCAGCAGGTCCCGGGAGGGAGAAAAGCCACAAACTGTAAAGCCCGCACACTGTTTCTGCAGTGGTTGCTGATGTGCAAAGTACATCGTGTGTGATTTGGAGCAGCGAGAGCCAGGGTGTCAGTGCATCCTCACGTTAATGGAAAGAGCAAGGTGAAACGGTTAATGACTAACACGGGAAAGGCATAGTGGTCACCATCTGTCTGCACTGTGGCGGTAGTTTCCTGAACAGAGCACCCTTGTTAAAACCTGACCTCTCAGAAGTTTTTAAAACAGTTAATGATGTTCCATGTTTGCCTCAGGTTAGTTTAGGTTTTTGTCCTCTCTCTCCCTCTTAACAGCTTTTGTTCCTTTCAATCAACTTTGTTCTTTACTTTTCCTCTTAGATCAGTTTTTAAAACCAGTTCACTAACACGTTCACTGAGAACAGGTAACACTTCCAGAAAATTGTTTCTGTCCGTCACCCCCTGCTTTCAGCCCAGCGTTCTTTAGGTGGTGCATGGGAGTACTGCAGCATCTACCAATGGCCCATCAAGCAATGCCAGTAATCAGCCTTTTCAGCACAAAAATACTGCGGCACTAAGTTCTTCAGCAAGACAGCTCGGGCCCTCAGCCCATCTGCCTTCTTCCCTCGTCCTTATGGTACTGCCATGGCAGACTGCACATTTCTCTTTCCCCCGCTGGCCTCAGCAGCTAACAGGGTGCAAGCCTCTTTGGTAAACGCTCCTCTTGCTTTAACCACGCTGCAGTTGGAAGGGTGACACGTGTTTTCCCAGCTACGAAGCCATGGTCTACCTTTCCATGTATATAGAACAATAAACTACAAAATTTTAAATTGAATCCATGACTAGTATGGGTTGACCTTGCAGTTCTGCTACACTGGGTGTTCCCTAATTCAGAAAGAAAATTTAGGAGGTGAAGGTGGTATCTCCATTCACATTGTTTTGTCCTTGTGCTGGCCCTAAATACGCCAGTGATTTTGCATTGTTTTGTTTCGGTTTTGCGTTTTTCTTTCTATACAGTTGTACCCCGGGTGAAGATGGGAACACAGCATTGCCAGTGGATGCTACAATACGTCCCGAGGTTTCAGGCACTGAGCCAAAGCGTGCTACAGCTGTCAGTTCTTAGAGTTCTTCATTAGCTGCTTTTGTTTCTTGGGTCTCCTCGCAGTACATTTTAAGCTTTTGAAACAGGAGAGAGAACGTATTAAATAAAATCAGAGAATAATGTGGTTAATCTTTTCTGGTGATTGCATTTCGGGTAACCTAGATTTAAGTTTAATTATTCATCTCCAGGGAAAACACTGGACAGCAGTGCTAGTGCTTGGTATGAATGGTATCTGTTTTCTCATGGTCATTGCTGGGAAAATATGGTTGCTGTCATGAAGAGGTTAGAAGTTTTCTTTATTAGCAGTGATCTTTCTGACTTCTTTGCTAATGCTTGTTGCAATACCCATCATTTCTGTAGAAATATCTGTCATATGACAAACTGGTTACATCTCTGTAGGGCACAACTGACTTCTAGTAATGTGTAAAAAAAAAAAAAAAAAAAAAAAAAAAATTAAAAAAAAAAATCCAGAGCTGGGTGAACTTAAAGACATAAATTTCCTGTCCCAACAAAAGAACAATTTGTGTGCAAAAAGACGAGAAGAAATCAGGAGATCAAACTGAGGAAAGGCAAAAAAAGTAACCTTGGAAAAGAGAGAGTGGAATTACCTGATAAATTTGTATGTTGTGTATAAAAAACAGGGGAGGAAAATCTATTTTGTGATTAGAGATCAGGATTGTGAGTTGAAGAGCACGGTTGCTATTTCTGGCTATGGCATAGCTCTATAGAATAAATCTGACCTTCAGAGTTGGATTTCTATGATGAAATCCCTTTTATCCTCCCGAATCTCAGGCAATCATCCCTGTGCTCTCAGAAAGATTGACTTAATTTTTACAGCTACTCAGAGAACGCACTGCAGTGACTGCAGGCCTGGAAATTCCCTTTATATACATTTTAGGACCCTAAAAATCTCCCAGTGAGTTGCAGACAAGGAATATTTCTCCCTTTTGTAAGGTGACTCTGACCATACTGCAACCACCTGTACTTGGGAACTGCATAAGAAGAATGTGCCGGGTGCAGGTCCCACGTTCATGTGTCTAAATCCCCATATTTAGCACCTTGGGATCTTTCAACAGGAGATGTCTACCTCAAATGAGAGCATTAGAAGCTGGTCCGCAGAGGTTCTTTTGCCTACTTTCTATATGCTTTTATTTTTATCCCTGTTTCTTTTTTTTTTCTTTGTAGCTTTCAGAGGACATAAAGAAAAAATATAAGTGAATAAAAAAATGTTCATTCGCCTCTTTTCATCTCAGAACTGCTCTGCCTCGTGTGTGTTCTGCCCACAATACCCAATCCAACCTCTTTTCCATGCTTGAATTCTCACCCTGCATCCTTCAATGTCTGACCTTGTAAATTATTGTCAGGAATTTCTGCTGCCTTTAATGGTTTCATTTTGAGGAAATGAAGCTCATACCTTTTCATCTTTTCTATTGTCTGAGCTATTTGATAAAGAATTAGATCTTTTGGCACAATCTCTCTTTTGTGAAGGCTCCTGCCTGTCTGTAATCCAACATAAACCTTTCATTTCTTCAAATCTCTCCCTGTTCATCAATCTCTATGTTCTCCCCACTGTTCCGTTTGTATGATCAGAGCAATATTTGGGGGTCTTGGAGATCCAGCACTTCTTAAATATAACTCTTTGATTTGCTATGGTTTGTATCTTCCAGAACTTTCTTAGCAGATATTTCTGCCATGCAGCTTTCAGAATTTAATTCAGTAATCAAATATCTTTTAACTAAAAGTGAACCAAGTACAAAGTCTGTACAACTCTCACTGATGATACAGTTAGTTCCACAGTTAGTCCCACAGAAATAGGGAGTGCCAGTTTGACAAGTGGGTATGCACTTATTGCTTCCTCCTTGAGCAGGACAGAGCGCAGCCTGCTTCCCTAATTGTTTGGGTATCAGCCAAATGTAAGTTAGTCAAGTTTTGCAAATGTTTTAAAGTCTATATTGGTGTCATAAACTGCCTCGACTGGAAGCAGATCATCTTGTAACTTCCTATTCATTCTCATTGTTGTAGATATGATGGCTGGAGTCTCAGGTTTGAAGGGGGAACAGTAAAAGAGGGAGTCTCGAGAGTTGTCAAGGAAGTTGGTTGTCAATCATTCTCATCATCACCATCTGACGATAGATAGGCATGAGTTCACAATGCCAAATGAACATGATTTTTTCAAGTTACCATGAACAGCGCCTGAGTCAAATATTGTTCTTTCTGTTTCCAGATTGGTGCTTCTCTGTTTGCCAGTAACATTGGCAGTGGACATTTTGTGGGAATAGCAGGAACAGCAGCAGCTGGAGGAATTGCCATCGGAGGATATGAATGGAATGTAAGTGGCATGCATCTAAGTGAACCTGTTTGTGTCATCAGGATTATCTGCAGAGGTTAATCAAAATAACATTGCCTAATAATTTAGGACTGTCAAAGTTTGTGCTTTGCAACACTTGTTTTCTGTACAGACCAGTAAGTGCCAATCTATCTAAGCTACTATTTAACTCGTCCTCCTTGATCCTTGTCCAAGCCACTGGGAGAAGATGACTCTTTTCTATTGAATAAGGCTTTTCAGAGAGCGTTTGAACCAAATAAAATTGGGGGATTCTCTTCTCTATACATATAATTTGATTACTTTTAAAGTATTTACTAACAGCGCTTTCAGACTGCAGGATGTTGGGAAGAATTTATTAGTTTTGTAATCCATAGTATTTTTTTACAGCATTTTGCTATGTAGGAATTGTTGAAGGGGCTTTAATTCCTTCACAGGCTGTAAGAAATTTTGGGCATCCTTCACAATCACCTGCATTCCAAAAATCTTTTCCTCTTTACTTTCTCCTTCCTCTAATTATGTGTGTGTTTTCTTATGGCTGCAGTATAGGGTAGGGACGGCCAAGCTGACTTTAAATGAACTGCTTGGGGTCTGAGGACTTAGTGTTAACTGCAACAGCATGCAGATTCACAAGAGCTAATTCAGTCCATTTCCTTGTATTCTCAGGCTCTGTGGGTGTGGATAATAATGCCCTTGTTCTGCTTAATTCACCTTCATGGAAGGGATTATACCATGACACAAAGGACTTAATGAGCATACATAGGTCAATACTTCCCTTGCATTTAATTCTGTGCAGTGAAAGAAGCATAGCACCCTGAGGGACTTGGCTTTTTTCCTTGCTGCAAATAGTCAAGTACTTATATGATATAAATATTTAAGGAGAGGATAAAGGCTAAAATGAACTCTATCAGCTGTGCACATTTAATGTTTCATCTTTCTCTATTTGATTACACTAGTCCTGTAAAAAACCTGATTCCCCTTCTCTTTGTACCAAAACTAAGCAAAACAAAACGGAGCAAGCATTGCTTGAAATTTCATAGTATTCAAACATACCCACCTCTAACACTTCATCTCCTAGGAGATTCTCTGTGGACTAATATTAATATACAGCGTACAATAACTGTTGTTTAGAAAGAAGCAATGATGCATGTGTGTGAGCAGATACACTACATAGTTACTTACGACGTAGTGGAACTGGTGTACAGGTTAATAGACATGGTGCAAATATTGCTCCAGACTGTATAATCTGATTCTCCTTTTGAAAGAAATACTGAGTTTTACTATTATCATCCTTGTGTATCACTCTTATTCCACTGAAATTACTTCTAATTTGTGTTAGTATGACAGCAGAGGCTGACCCAGTATTTCTTGTCCATCTGATGGTTTTGATTTAAGGGCAGAACTTAAAAGAGGTAGTTAAAGAAGCCCTTTAAGCCCTGTGGGCAGAATAAATGCAGAGTGCAGCTCTGAGAGTAGGATTTTGTTCTGTATTTGTCAATTTAAATATGTACCCCTCTACATGAGACAGCATTTGCTAGCCATTTAAGTCAGAAAACTCTGACAGTGCAATGCAGGAAGATCTATAGTTTGCAAAATACACATGGTAACAGAAAATATATTATAAAATCATAATGTGGAAATACAAAATATTTTAGCATGTGGTACATCCTGTACAGTATGTGAGATTGTTGTAAAGGATACGGCCATCTCACAGAGACCCAGTGCAGAAGGCAGTTAGTGATCAAAATAGTAATCAAAAGAAGGGCTGCTCTCGCCAGTACCTAGGTTTACAGACGTCACAACCCACCATTGCAGCACACCCGATTGTGAGGGGGAAAGCGCCCTGCGTTAGTGGCTCTGGGATCAAGATGCTAGCAAATAGGTCTCGGGTAGCAGACTTCACCTTCCTTAACATTTCCCAGAAATGGTAGTCCTATGGGCTGGTTGCATTTTAACCATCATTAAACCAGGCTGCCCAGGCTTGCTCCAAAGAGGGCTAGGATAGTCTGGTGCTGCTAGTGGAGTGATGCTTTGATACTTGAGGGCAATCCTGTGAGCAGAAATCAGCTGTTTTTCTAGAAAATATATTATTATCATGTGTGCTTCTCTGGGGCATCTAGCATGAAATACCAGGCTGCATAATACCTGACAAATTTTTTGTCCAAGATTTCATTCCCAAATTTTCAACTGTAAATCAAAGGACAGAGCAGTCCCTCCTTCCCCCCACCCCAGCAATAGCCAGGTTTATGTGGTTTCAATGGTCTCTAGCTGCTATTGGGTCTGATAAGTGGTCTTTGGGAGTGCTGTCTAGAGAGAGGAGGCTAATTCAGCTCATCTTGTCTCGGCTGCAGGCTCTGATACTTGTGGTTATTCTGGGATGGATCTTTGTACCCATCTACGTCAAAGCTGGGGTAAGTCAAAACAGTACGTTTTGCTTTTCTTTGCTGCTCGTGTTTGTGGATCAGGTCTTGAAAATTGCAAAGCCGTTATGAATGGCACGAGGTCTGAGTGTGCTGGAACTGCACTATGTTACGTCTGTATATATTTCAAGAGTGAGGGTTCTGTTCTGAGACCTGAGCTGAGAAGTACTGGGTACTCTCCTTGTTCTCCTTTGATGCCTGGAGCTGCTCTTCCTTGCAACTGCATTTGCAGCTCCCCTCCATTTGCACTCCACTCTTACAGTACCTGAGTAGCAAAAAACTTCTTCTAATTTGCTTTGTATCCGTTCCCCCTTATCTGAAACCTTATCTACCCCCCCCTGCAGGTGGTGACAATGCCAGAGTATCTGAGGAAGCGTTTTGGTGGGAAAAGGATTCAGGTCTACCTGTCAGTCCTTTCTCTGATCCTGTATATTTTCACAAAGATCTCAGTAAGTAAAACTTTTAGAGCATTTCTTCCATCCTACATTGATCTAAAGAAAAGAAACTCCCATTTACAATATTGCTTGCACAATTGGTCAATTGTTTCTGATATGGAGCCCTTGGTTGAATTAAGGACTGTAAATGTTTTTGTGTTTTCTTTATTCTATCTAGTGAGATGGTATATCCAGATCTGTTCTGCAATCCAAGTTTTTTCCTCCTGGGCAATGTGTCTTGCTGCTTGTGCTTTCTCTCTTTTTTTTTTTTTTTTTTTTTTTTTTTTTTTTTTTAGGTTTTAAGGTTTACTTCTACTTATGCTCTCTTCTAGAACAAGTCAGAGTGGAGGGAAACCTGTATTGTATTACAGTCTGTTATCCTAGGGATCTGTGAAACATACGGCAGGAATTTTTGTTCCCAAACTTCATCTTTATGTGTTTATCCTCTGGTGAACATGCCATCAGTAATATAGATGAGGGAAAAGAGCAAGAAGGCCTATGGGGAAAAAAAGAATAATAGGAATTAGAAAAAAAGGGAGTGGGGAAATGCCAAGGGGGGAAATTATAACAGCTGAGGGAAGAGAAGAGATTCTTTTAATGGGCAAGTGGTTGGTATAAAGTTTAAGGTGCTATGAAGTTAATGTTTATTGAGTAAGTGGTTGTGTTTCTGTGAAGTAGTGAAGGGACTTCTCCGTATATCTTGAAACTACCAAGCCTCTGAAGAAGGCCACAGTCCAGGCGTACCTCAATGTGTTGTTTTGCAGAAGTTGCCATGGCAGGTTACTCTTTGCCCTCTGAATGGGAGCTGAGTGATAATAGTGCAATTTAAGCTAAAAGACTGGCCTTTTGCTCTCATTCTCACATCTTCATGATAACTGATCCTCAGAAAGGTTATAAATTAAACAGGTTAGTACTGTGGAGCTAGCCTCAGAGTTGGATTTCCATATATTTCAAAAGGATTAGTTAATTTGCTGCTGTTGTGTTTAACTACCGTAACCAGAAATCCCAGGTATGACACAGAGTTCTGGCAGCTCTAGCAGCTGAGAAACTCTTCCAGTCAGATGACTCACAGCCCTATTCTGCAACACATGTTTGTAATGAGCCCATCAAGGTGTTACATACGTTCTGAATTTACTGTCTATCTTTTATCTCCAGTCTCTACCATGCCTAAGGATCAGGTCACGAGATTTTGTAGAATCACAGACACTCAGAACGGTTTGGGCTGGAAGGGACCTTAAAGACCATCTAGTTCCAACCCCCGGGCATGGGCAGGGACACCTTCCAGATCAGGTTGCTCCAAGCCCCATCCAACCTGGCCTTGAACACTGCCAGGGAGGGGGCAGCCACAGCTGCTCTGGGCAACCTGTGCCAGTGTCTCGCCACCCTCTCAGTGAAGAATTTCTTCGTTTTATCTAATCTAAATCTCCCCTTTTTCAGTTTGAAAGCATTACCCTTCATCCTATCACTACACCCCCCGATCAAGAGTCCCTCCCCACCTTTCCTGCAGGCCCCCTTTCAGCACTGGAAGGCCACTGTAAGGTCTCCCTGGAGCCTTCCCCTCTCCAGGCTGAACAACCCCAACTCTCTCAGCCTGTGCTCACAGGGGAGCTGCTCCAGCCCCCTGAGCATCTTTGGGATCCTCCTCTGGACCTGCTCGAGCAGGTCCATCTCTTTCTTGTGCTGGGGGCCCCAGAGCTGGATGCAGAGCAGAGGAGGAGGATCCCCTCCCTGGACCTGCTGGCCACGCTGCTCTGGATGCAGCCCAGGATGCCGTTGGCTTTCTGGGCTGAGCGCGCACGTTGCTGGGTCATATTCAGTTTTTCATCCATTCTCCCCAGGGCTGCTCTCGATCTACTCATTGCCCAGCCTGTATCTGTGCTTGGGATGGCCCTGACCCAGGTGCAGGACCCCATTCCAGTTGGATATCTTGCTTGAGGCAAGACAGGTTCTCCATTTAAGCTTCCAGTGGGGTCATGGGGCTGAAGTAGCCTCTCCTGCTTTTGTGGTCCTGTCTTATTAGGGAGTAAAGCAATAGTCAAGAGATCCATACAGCAGCAGATTAGCTGGGCTGCACACTACCAGTGACCCATCCCAGCTTCCCATCAATCCAGTTATTCCAGATGTGCACGGGGGATTGCCATGGAGCTGGGTGTCTATGCCATACAGCAGAAGAATCTGCTGCACAAGCTTCTCTAACCATTTCTCTTGTTTCCCTACTGCCTAGAACAACTCTGACAGTGTCTGTCCCATGCACAAATGTGTGTGTTTCTGTAGTATGCAAACATGTCTTCTGCATTGTTGTCTTCTGTCACTATACTCAGTAGGGCAGGATTTGCCCAGGTCTGATTTACTTGCCAAATCTTATTCAGAACAGGCAGAACAGTCAAATTCCTTGGAGGTTTCAGGTACTGTCAGAGGGTGTCAGAGTAGGTTTTTTGGTACCACGCTATGCAACACCTTCCCCATCATCCAGATGAACCAGCTCCAGAAGCAGAAAGGGAAGGGGTGTTCTGTCCTGGACTGTGGCTAACTCTTTGGTGCTGTGTAGAGATGTGTGTGGTATGTGAAGGTAGCACAGGTCTCTCTTCCCAGAGGCACGTTGTATACCCAAACATACTCATGTGTTGACAACCCATGCCATAGCTGGCTTGGAGATTTGCATTTTACTCATTTTACTTCCTTGACCGCTGCCTTTGCAAATGCTCCCTTGTGACCTTCAGGGCTTATTGAGATTTGATATAGAAGGATGTGTTCCTGCCCTGCCCTGCCCTTAACGGGAAGTCACACCTATCAGTTTGACTAGCAGTGATACTGCCACTTATCCTTGTAGAAGAGTGGCATCTCGTTTCTGGGGTGGTTATTTCATCTGCTGCTTCCTTGATGTGTTAAAATATTATGTAATGTTCTTGATATTAGAATTATTATGGTGCTTTCCAATGGACAATATAATACACCAGGTCATGTGAGTCCTGTCATGCTCTTTCTGGTACAGTGCCCACCACCATCTGATGAGCAGATTCCCTTTGCACACCTCTGTACAAGGTTGTTACCATTTCTTTTTTTCCTGCACATTTCCTGTGTATTTTTTTGTTGATTTCTTACCTTGTTTTGGGGCTAGTCAGCCACTTGCCAGACAAGGCTATGCTGCAAGGTCTTGATCTTTGGGATCAGAACACACGTGATCTTTGAGCCCAAAGGATTCCTGTTGCACAGGTGCCTCACGTGTGCATGCTGCCTGAGCGTGCAGTGCTTTGTGAGTAATGCCCATAGCGGCTTTCAGGGGCTTGCTAGCCACCAGCGTTTCTGATATTGGTCATTATGCCAAAGCAAATGGCCTAGTAAAAATAAAATCTTGATGGAGAGTAATTGACTAAATTAAGACAAGACAAAAAGGGATTAAGACCTGAATGCTTTTGAAGAACTCAGAAATTGTAAACTGGAATTTCTAAATGTGTTACAGCATTTTCTTTACGTTCATTACGCAACTTTCAGTAGACTTACCAGGGGAGGAGGAGGGAGAAGGATAAACTCCTCTTAGGTCTGCACGGTGCAGGGGGTAAAGAGTATGTGCCACTGCCCCAACCCCCACATTAACTTTGCAGCTGGATTCACTCAGTTGGCATGTGTTCTGCGTGATCTGTGAGTGGCTTTGGAGAGATAGCCTGTAATGTAAAGGAAACATTTACTGTGTTCAGAGTCAAGATAAAGATTAAATAGTGTCCATAGAAGAGTATGAATGGGGAAACAAAGAAATATTGGAAGGCAATAATCTAATTGAGAGGGAGGAACAGGGAAGTTGGAAGGTAACTCAGCAATTTGAAGAAGCTGATATATTGCTCAGGATGCTAAATAATTAACTACACATTTCTTCCTGGGCGTCATTTTAGGACCATTAATATTTAATCATATGTAGGTTAAACAAAAGCCAAGAATGATAAAAGAAATATCTGGGATGTAAGCTGATCGGTGGTGTGAAAAGATAGGGAAAAAAATTAGAGAAGGGACAAAGGATATGGTCTAACAGCCACAGGGGGTAAAAGCTAAAGGTCCTGGTTCCCACTTCCAAACTAAAACCTATAAGAACTCAATCTCAAGCTGTTCCAGAGGCAGTTTTGGGAGTGGGACCTCTGCTGTGATTCATACTCTGCTTCGGTTGTTTTCTGCGTGTCAGGGCAGTAGGGTTGGAGGACCTCTCGCTGCAAAGGTCTGTACCTCTTCCTCATTCTCCAGGGTGAGGTCATACCCTGCAGTCTCAGTTTCAGTGTCTCTGGAATGAAGAGGGTTTCTTCATCCAGCATCTCCCAGCTAGCCAGTCTGTGTGACTGGTGATTGGCGTATCTGCCCTGCCTTACCCCAGCCTCGCCGTGGCCAAAAGCAGTGCAAGTGCCTGTTCTGTGACCACAGGCTCTGGTTGTCCCGCAGCCTGGCCTGTGACACCTCCTGCTCCTCCAGCAAGCTGCCACCTAGCAGCTGCCCTGCAGCAAGGGGGAGTGCAGGCTTTGCCCCAGGGCACAGGTAATGTTCATCTTTGTTTCTCAGACCCTGCCTATGGGCAGTTCCTGCAGCATTTTGCTGCACACCACTGGGCCTCGTGGTGTTGAATGAGGATGGGACTCCCTGTACAGAGCCCTCGTGTAGGCCGTGTGGTGTGCAGAAAGGAGGCATGCAGGTGGGATGGGAGACGAGCCCATGAACTGGATGGTCAGGAGCAGGGATAGGTACAGATGCAAACCTCTAATGAAAGCGTAATTTACAGTATTGCATTAGAAGTGCACTGGGGTATATTATTCTGATTGCAAACTTGGGTAAATAACATTGATGCAAATTATCTCTAAATCAGGAACTGATTTAATAGATTAAAATCCCAGAGTGATACTCTGAAACCTGAACAATTCCTGTCTTACGCAAGAGCTAAAGGTCTCTTCTGTTAACCTACTGATGTCAATTATTCTGACAGGAACTTAAAAACAGAGATAATATAAGATGTTTGCCTTTAATCACCATTTGTCCTGAACCAGCAGGACTAGCCATACCACAGGTATGCAAGCAGTAAAGGGAAAACAAGAGACTTACAGAGTAGCATCACATAAAGAGAACCATGCTGTGTCTTGGAGGTGTCACAGAGTCCATCCCTGCACATAGCAGCAAGTGTAACCTGAACTTCAATTCGTTGTTAAGCCATCTCTCAGTACGTAAGCACAGAGTAGCGAGGTGACTGTGTCTAGCTAAATGGAGCCATTGAAAAAGATCTGGAAATTCTTGGAGAAGTGTTACTTGTGAACAAGTAAACTTGTACTGAAAGGAGCGCGGCACTGAGAGGAGTCTGGCAGTTGCATAAAACGGTCTCTATTTTGATTTTGCACTTTTTTGTGTGTGCGCAGTACTGGGGGGGGGGTGTGTATTTCAGTACCCTCATCATGAATGTGTAATGTGCCATCATCATGAATTTAAACATTGCTTAATCTATCATTTTATCTTTTGTAGGCAGACATATTCTCTGGAGCTGTATTTATACAGCTGGCCATAGGCCTGAATCTTTATTTGGCCATAATTATCCTGCTCGCTATTACTGCTCTTTACACCATCACAGGTGAGTTTGCAGAGCAGTCTGACAAATCAAAGAAGTTAGGGGAGCCAGAAAGAATAGAAGAGGGGAGGTGGGTAAGAGGGGAGAAAGGAAAACCTGAAAGAGAAGTTATTTATAGTGCTCTTTGTCTGAAAGACAAAGACGGTGAGAAAAGTAAGAAAAGGATTTCCCCAGGGCCTAACCTATTTGTCTTGACTTTTCTTTGCCATTAGGTGGCCTTGCAGCTGTGATTTACACGGACACCTTACAAACATTTATCATGGTAGTGGGATCCTTTATTCTCATGGGATTTGGTAAGTAAATCAGGTGAATTCACCTGGAATGTTCAACCACAAATCCCACAGTGGCTACAGAAATGGATCCTGCATGTGGAACCCTGTTATCTTAACCAGCAGATGCCAGTTCACACGCCTATATATCAGGGGAAAAAAATGGGCGTATTGCCAAGCCCTTTAGTCACTGGGACCACTCCATCTCCAAGCGCAGGTGAATGCGTAAGATAACGTACAGCATCCCATGACAGAACAGGACTTGTGATGGCTAATGAGGTAAAGGCAGAGTTGTTTGCAGGTGATGATGGTACTCTTGAGAAGTTCAGAGAGTATCTTGTTTTAAGAAGATTATAATTTCATAGATATTCAGATGTTAATGCACGAAACCTGATTCAAAGTGAAGAGCTGTTGGTCACACTGCATATTTTTTCCTTGTTTCTAGCTGCTAGCCTGTGTTAAAACAACCCAAACATATTAACATTCTAAGTAAGCCTTGTCGTTGATCTGTGGATGTCATTATGCTGCCAGCTGGACGAAAGATACAAGCTGAATGTTTATGAACAGGACAATGTGTGTGTGCAGAAGACCACAGGCATTTTAAAACAGGAATCGTGCTCTTAAAGAGAATTAATAGGAAGTGATTGTAAGAAAGAAAGAAGTAGTGATAAGATTCCATGAATTTGTAGTGTCCTTTCATTATCCTTCTAGTTACTCAGCACTTGGTTTTCCTCTAGCTAAGTCTTTCACTGAAATGAAATTATTCCACCATTGTTACCACAGAAAGAACTTCAGACTGACCTAACCTGGTAAGACCCTGCCTTAGGTTCTCCTGAGGTTAATGGTGTGTGGAAATAACGTATCTTCATTTAAGTTCTTGGCAAGCACGTGTAAGAGGTGTTGGGACAGCAGAGCCCAAACCAACACTTGCAAGCCATACAAAAACCTAAAAAGAAAGGTCACTTCGGTTGTGTGAATACTGACAAAACACTGTACACTCTTTTCTGAAAATGTTGATGTATACTGGCTAGGGCTTTTTACGTCCATATTAAGGAGGTTTTCCTCCTCACATTCTCTAGCTCTATTTGAGAGTATCAAATACTTCATTGCTACTTCTACTTTCTGTTTTTCAGCATTTGCTGAAGTAGGAGGGTATGATGCATTCATGCAGAAGTACATGGAAGCAATTCCATCCAATGTCTCCTACGGGAATACTACAATTAAAGCAGAATGCTACACTCCTCGGGAGGATTCCTTTCACATCTTCCGAGATGCTGTCACTGGTGATATGCCATGGCCAGGGCTCATCTTTGGTTTGAGCATCCTTGCTTTGTGGTACTGGTGCACGGATCAGGTAATGTGGAAGCCATGTGCCTTGAATGTAGAACACAGAACTCTGCAGTCTAGTGTGATCTGGGGGTACTCTTCCCCCACTGTAATTCAAAGCTGGGTCACAGAAATGGCAGTTATTTCAAGACTGGTCAGTGACTTTTCAGTTTCTGGTTTCTAAACGCCTCCCACACGTGAGAAAATGGAATGGGTGGTCTTTCAATGCACTGTGCCCAGCAAATACTGCTATAATTCCTTTCTCATTTTTTGTGTGTGACCACGTGTAAAAACACAGAGAGGTTGTAATGTGAACATTTCCTTAGGAAACCATGTACCAAATCGTCCTCGTTAGCCTGGGTCTAGATAAGCTTCCCCATTCGGTTGCATGAGTTTGTTTCCTATTTGTGTGGCTTTCATCTTCGCATGCAGAGTCTTGGGAGGATGTTCTTTACATCAGGTCTTTCAGTCTGGAGACTTTGCTAGTCCTCCTTCCTTCTCCCTAAAACCTACCGTCCAGTTTCCCTGGGAGATCACACTAACACGAGTAGAGGAAATTGTGCTCCTGCAACTGCGACATGAGAATGTGCCCAATCTCTAGCAAGTGATCTGTCTTCAACCTGAGTTGTGAGAAAGATAATCTTCACAAGTTGTAAACAAATGAAAGAAAAAAAAACCAAACCCCACTGTAACTATCTATTGCTCACATAAATATTTTATTCTTTTTTGGCTTTTTGGTCTATCTGCTTTAAGTACATCTTGTGAGAAAGAGTCTTACCTCTTAAACATACACTGGGTAAATGATATTTTCCTTTACTTATTTCAAATATATCCCTTGATTTTCTTGTAGTTGTTATTTTTCCTAGTGACAGAAACAGTAAATAGGCTCTTTCGCTATGACAGAGTTCAAGAAGTACCTTATATCTGGAACCTGGCATGGTGTGTTCAGGGAAATGCTATTCTTGGTTGAGTCATGCATGCTTGCCATGTCCCATTGACAGGTTATTGTCCAAAGATGTCTCTCTGGCAAGAACATGTCCCACGTGAAGGCTGGTTGTATCATGTGTGGATACCTGAAACTCTTGCCCATGTTTATTATAGTGATGCCTGGAATGATCAGCCGAATTTTGTATACAGGTACGCATATGTATACAGAAACACAAATTTCTTCTTGCTGCCTGTCTGTCACTGCCAATCTCTCTCAATTTCCTCTTCTCTGTCTTTTCCAAAATATGTGTGTGTTTGTCATCTTGTCATCCAAACTGTCCAGGCACATGTATGCACAAAAACTAACTACACTGTGAAGCCACAGGTCTTCCTCTTTTCCCCGATTCCAGGTTTCTGCTCATGCCATTGCTGTCTGGTTTAGAGCAGAGAAATCCCAGTGTCCCTCCCCAGCTGTCTGTTTGTTACAGACCCACTCTGGCTGAACAAGTGGAAAATGCTGCCCAGGACTGGTGCTCTGCCGGCAGTCAGAGGAAGAGGATCATCAGTCACAGTTATATTTTGGGTCATTGTACAGTCCCTAGTGCAGTGTGGGGGAAACGCCAATCTCTTTTCTCTCTGACCATCGGTGTGTTTAACAGCAGGCAGAGGAGAGATGTTCAGGTTGGAGGGAGGGGTCTTCGTGTTCCTGTTCCTCTGCCTGTTCTTCTACTTGCTCTCCTTGTGCTGTTCAGTCCTGGTCTGACAAATGCTGATTTGTAAAATTGTTTTTGACCTGCAGCACTTTTCAGCATTCTTTTAGAGAGGAAAGGAAAGATAGATGCTTAGGATCACCTGCCTCCCTGCCAGCAGACCAAGGATGGTAGCAAGCATGTCAGTCCAGTGGTTCAACACAGAGAGATAAATTTTCGAGGCTCTACTAATTTGGGAGCAATCTGTTGTTTATACGACCTTGTCTAACCCTGTCTCATTATCCTCTCCTCAGATGTGGTGGCTTGTGTGGTGCCTGAAGTCTGCCAGCAGTACTGTGGCACCGCAGTTGGCTGTACAAATATTGCTTACCCAACAATGGTAGTGGAGCTTATGCCAAATGGTAAGACACTGTCTGTATTTGTTTGTTTGTTTTAGGAAAGGTGAGTCTGCCAGACTGTAAAAGGCGATAGAGGCAGCTCAAGTCCCAGATGTAGTTCAAAAAATCTTGCTGGAGCTATGTACTATTAATCAAAGGGGTAGTCTGTATTAGTTGTAGCTGTCGGTGCAGAATGGCTACATGCTGACACTGTCAGCCCTCAGCTGGCAAATGCCGGGTGATGAAACTGTAATTGAGCTCCCTTTCTGTGAAGGTAAAAAATAACCTGCTTTGCCAATGATTTATAAAAGACCGTCTCTGCCAGTCTCTGAGTCGGGGACATACACCCACAGTCCTGCTAAACCCACGGAGGTGGGAGGAGAAAATCTTCTGTGTACACGTTGTCCCATGGGATGCCTGTTCAATGAAAGAATAAGGCACCACTCTGGAGAGGACTAGGTATACATAGAAGAGAAATTTCTGCAGAAAACCACAGAGTTGGTTCATAAGGCTAGAAAGAATGGTTATGATTTAATTCCCTGATATCTTTAGCGCTTCCCCGTTGTATTGTAACTGTTGTGCATAGTATTATTAAAAGCCTACAGTACTTCCCCATGCTGTGCTGACTGGATCATACCACCTGGAAAAGTGGCTTACTTTGATTTTCAAGCCGTAAAAGAATTTTTTTTTTTTTTCCAAACTACTGGTTTACAAATACACTGCAAGCAAGTGAGCACTTGCCTGTGAACAAGAGAAATTATTTTTATAACTGTTGGGGAAAGTCTGCTTAGTATTATTTTCTTTTTATTTCAGCATTTAATCAGACAGCATTCACAAAAGAAGTGCCTATGTTCTAAAATCTCCATAGTTGCCGTACCACTGCTGTAAACGGCTTTTCCAAAGCTCGGCAGACATCGCTCTGCTTGCGTTGCAAGAGACCGTCAGGCAGCAGCAGCACATCAATATGCCGGGCACGCTCCTGGCTGCTGACTCGAAAGGGTCAGACCCGCGCTGTGGACGGTGCCGCGTGCGAGACGCTTCGCTGAACGCTCGCCCCAGCTCACACGTCTTTGTATTGCAGGTCTGCGGGGGCTGATGCTGTCAGTCATGTTGGCCTCCCTTATGAGCTCCCTGACCTCCATCTTTAACAGCGCTAGTACTTTGTTCACCATGGACATTTACACCAAAATTCGATCGCGACCATCTGAGAAAGAGCTGATGTTCGCTGGGAGGTGAGTGTGGGTGGGCCTCCCCCAGCCGTACGAGCCCAGCGAGCCCCTCAGGGCCGGGCCGAGTGCCTGGGTGAAGGCCCACGCGCAGCAGTGCCTGCTGTGGCCGGCCCGGCTGTCCCACCCTACGCTTCCCTCTTGGAAAAAAACAACCAACCTTGCTTCCAATGTAATCGGTGCATGAAGTAGCTAAACCAATTCTCAACCTTCCTACTGCTAGTCAGAGGGAACTATTTTAAAGTATCTCCATAGGCTTTATGCTATACCATACTATAGCATCAATGAACTCGTTCTTCTGGTTGATCAGCTATTGATTTGCCTCTAGACATAACAAACAAAGGAAAAAGTGATTTTCTGTGTTTTGATTGCATGTTTAGCTGTATGCTGATGGATATTTGACAGACACAATATCCAACTTGGATTTCTTTTGTTTGTTCAATGGTAATTGGCCATTATCATTGATTTTGCTGGTTGAAATACAAAATGGACATTTAAATTATTGATTTATTGCTGTTTTGTTCTTTCTGATAGCTGCTAATTGAATATCTGGCTATGTTTACAGGTTATTTATTGTACTTTTAATTGGCATCAGCATTGCCTGGGTTCCTGTGGTGCAGTCAGCTCAAAGTGGACAGCTCTTTGATTATATTCAGGCAGTTACTAGCTTCCTGGGACCTCCCATTGCTGCTGTCTTCCTGCTTGCTATCTTCTGCAAGCGGGTCAATGAGGAGGTACGTACAAATTCGGAAACAGGTGTGCTTCATGTTCCTCTAGGCTTTGGGAGAACTGCTTTTTTGTTTTGGCGTCTTTTATTGGCAACAACTTTCTGTTTATTTTAATCCTACTACAGCCCAGGGATTCTGTGTTCCATACCCCAGGGCCTGAGGTTTCAGAGATGAGTTTGAAAAAGTTCTTTGCTATGTCTGATAAATAAACCGTCACCTAGGAATTCCTAGATAGCTCTGCAACTTAGGTTATCTCTCACTTTGCCAAGAAGTGTCAAATGGATAGTTTATGGAGACATATTTGAAAGTCATCTTTTAAGATATTGGTCACCAAACTGCTTTACCAGACACACCACCTTTCAGCTTCCTCTAGACAACTTTATATTTTGTCAACAGGCTTTTACACAAACATGCTGTTGTTTCACACTTCATTTCCCATTGCTTTCAGGAACTAGTCTGGGAATCACTGATTTTGATTCATAGAGCAGTGAACTGAGAAATAGTGTCCTTAAGCCTCTGCAAGTAGCTCAGAAGGCATGAGGTCTGTCCCATGCTTTGTTCTTGGGACAACTAGAACTGTTTTGTTCTTAAATCCAGCATTATTTTTCAATCAGGATTTACAGATTTGTGTAACTATCATTAGTTTTTTGACTTCACAAACTCAGAGAACGTTTGAGATTGGAAGGCACCTCTGGACTAGACCAACCCCCACTACCCAAAAGCAGTGCTAACAAGAGCAGGACGCTCAGGTCCTGTCCAGTTGGGTTTTGAACACCTCTAGGGCTAGAGACTCCACAATGTCTCTAGGTAACATGTTCCAATGTTCCATCACCCTTACAATGAAACAAACCAAACCAAATGTTTAAACAGGATTTCCCATATTTCAATTTGTGCCCAGATTTATCTGCGCAATTTCTGTACTTTGGGCTAGAGTAATATCTGCCTAGCAGTGAAACATCCACCAAAAGTATTGAGAAGTGACTTTTAACTAATTACTAAGAAGGTCATTAGAAGATAAACCAGACACATGTTTCAGGAGGAAGGACACACACTTGCTAGCTGGTTCCATCATACTAGAACTGTCAGGGATTCAGCCCTCAAAGACAGGAAGATGTGAGAACAACCCTTGGGATGTGCAGTCTGTGGCTAGAGCCTGTCCTGTGTAAGGAGAGCATTGTGTGGAGATGGGTGAACTTTTAGAAATACGCTGGATACGGTGTTCTCCATATTCTTTCTCCGAGCTGCTTGTCATTGCCGCTTTCAGATTTATTAACACACCGAGCCGTAAATACGGCCACTGAAAGTATCTGGGTTAAAACCCGTGTGCCAAAGGCAATGTAACCCATAACTACCTCCACGTTTCCTCCAGCAGCTATTCAGGGCTTAGAGCTTATTTCCATGCCTGAAATTACTCATTTGGATAACTTCTGTCACTTTGTCTGCAGGGTGCCTTCTGGGGCCTGGTGGTTGGGCTGCTAGCTGGGCTCAGCAGAATGATTGCAGAGTTTGTCTATGGAACTGGCAACTGTGTGAACCCTTCCAACTGCCCGTTCATCATCTGTGGGATTCACTACCTTTACTTTGCAATGATTCTTTTTGGGGTGTCCGCCATCGTCATCCTGGCAGTCTCCTTCATGACTAAGCCCATTCCTGATGTCCATGTGAGTATTATTGCAGTCCAGTCCCTCAAGAAATGGAACTCAATGAAACCACTAATTTTAAACACTGGTACTTGGTACATTACCTCCTGACATTGCAGCTACCCACATCATATAGTCCTTGTAAGAAAGCAAAGGAAATAGTCTTCATTTATCTGTCAAAATCCTCAGTGACTCCTAATAATCTCAAACGCTGACTTAACAGACATTGGGATGGTCTTGTAGCTTTGCTGGCCAGACTGGTTTGTCTCTGTGTAGCAAGGTGGTAGGTTTATAAACTCATTTTGTTTCACGGCAGCTTTACCGCTTGTGCTGGTCTTTGCGGAACAGCAAAGAGGAACGAATTGATCTTGATGCAGATGAGGAGCAGGACAAAGCTGATGAAAAAGATGAGGAATCAGGTAACTGCTGAGTAACTTCTGTTGTAATATGTATAGATGCAATCAACATATTTGAGTATCCTTGTTTCATCCCCGAAGGAACATTAACATGCTTGATATTCAAAGACCCTCTCCCTCTCCCCAACAACAAACCTCAGACCCCACGTATTTAAATGACTGGTAATCTGCCTTCTACCAATCTATCAAGCTCAGTGTAAATCAGAAGCGAGGTGGATTTGAAGGGAGAAAGTCTTGTTCTCGAGGTAGCTAGGGGCAGTTCTAGGACTAAATGGAGATGCTTTAGGTCAGAGGTGGTGTGCATTGACAGAACTGCATGCAACTCTAGCATTTGGAATAAACCCATGAGAAATCACTTGGAAACAGTGGGTAGTAGCCAGGACTGAAGGAGCAAGGAACTAGTGAATGGCACCATGAAAATGAATTGCCAGACATCCATCTGGGCAAAACCACCTGCTCTCTTTGCCAGGTTTCTGGTTCTGCTGCAAAGTTCCTTTTTACAAGTATCCTCAAATTCATTTATTGGTCTTTTAATTAAAAGTATAGAAAGTATTGAAAAAATGGAGTTTAAACTTTGCAGTATGGTGTGCTTCTCCAACACAAGACCAAATCTCTAGGCTGCAAGAGGTGCAAGTGCCTTCTGCAAAAGCCTCCCTTGCAACATGTAGAAAATCATTCTTTTTCCAGGTGAGCTGTGAAAACAGTATTAACTTGATTCTTGTACTGCTTTGTAGCAAAATCTTTCCGTGTAACTACGACCATAAATCAGAGCTGCTGTATTAAGTACAGGAATGTCCTCAGTCACAGAGACCTAGTGCATGCAGGGGTCCATGCTTGCATTTCTTGACCAGTGTGTTATTCTTCCCAGTTAACGAGGAAAGTGGAGAAGAACTGGGGTGTTTTAAGAAAGCCTACAACTGGTTCTGTGGCTTAGATCAACAAAAAGGACCCAAACTGAGCAAGGAGGAAGAGGAAGCATTGAAGAAGAAACTGACTGACACAAGCGAAGTGCCACTTTGGAGAAATGTTGTGAATATCAACGGCATCATCCTGTTGACTGTGGCTGTATTTTGCCATGCCTTCTTTGCATAAACCTCTGACTACAGTTTTGAAATTGGACTGTATTGTCAAGCAAAATGGATGACTTGTAGATTTACAGAGTTAGATACACTTAGTGTTTTCATTGTCTACATTTGTACAAAATCAGAGTGATTTACTCACTGTTTTTGTGATCTTAATTTCAACAATCTAAAGATGAAGGCCACTGGGATACCAAGAGAGACAATTTCTGTTTAGACATTGAATCAACGGAGGGCTAACAGAGGTTCAGAATTTCCATCCAATATTCTCTCTGCTCATGATACATTTCGTATTTTAGGTGCAGAACCAGGCTGCGTGAGCCATATTTCATATCAGGGTTTGTGAGCTACCTTTTTAGGGCTGATTTTCAATCATCCTTCTTCTGATCATTTGAATTTCTTTTTCCTTTGCCTGTCATAATTTGATTACTAGATCCTACAACAACTGAGGGACCGTATTATGAACTCAAATCAAAAAATCATTTTTGTTCCCTGAAAGCATGGGAGATCTTAGTGAAGGATCTATGTATATATTGATGTATTTGACACTATCTCTAACTTTCCATCATAGCTTTTTTCCCCTTTTTCTCACTTTTAATTGTGTTGTGTTTCTCATAATCAGTGGAACACTAACCACCTGAATTGATTGCATTTTGAAACTAGGGAAAACATGTCTTGATGATCTGAATAAGAATTCTGCTTACAATAGATTCTCTGTTTAAGTTTAACTTCAAAAGGTCCTCCTCTCTTTATATTTTAATATGTATCTATACTTGAATGTGAAGCTTTTTTTATACAAAATACATATATTATATATACACATGCAATACATTATATTGATGCACTATATATATTATATATATTTAAAATATATATGTATCTGTGTGTGTATATATATATTTATTTCTTACTAATCAATTCTCATTGTGGTATGTCAGAGTCTCTACCCACAATTACTAGGACCTCTTTATTGTGGGGTTGGTGTTACTGTATTGCCTCTTTCTGTGGACAAAACAATCCATGCACGTGGTTAAAAGTCCGAAGCATCAGTGCTGGGTTTGCATTTTTCTTTCAAGTACATTTGAGGGCTCTGTACCGTTTGTCTGTAAAGCTATAAATCTTTCTTCCGAAGTTTTCATTGAGGAATAGAACGCATGCTGTGTGACAGTATGAGTTAACAGTTCATGAAGGAGAAGAGTCACAGCTGTGGGGTGTCAGCTAAACCAATCTGATTGTCCCCACTTGATGAGTTTGATACCAGCTGGAGACACAGGAAAAGATAGATTTAACACTTCAGAGCAAAAAGCGATAGATCTTCTTGTCATCTAATTCAGCTCCCTGGGGAATCGAGTGTAAAAAGACGACATCGGCTGCTGTAGTCCAGCTGCACCGCAGTTCCTTGTTCCTGTTGCACACGGACCGTGGGACGCTGCCTTGTCTCAGAGCATTTCAGTGCCTTTCTACAGCAGGATGCACCGGACTTGCAAGAAGCACATCTCAGTAGGAAGCCAGCGTAGTCTCTCTGTATGTGCTACACCACACTGCTGCTAACTCCTGCAGCTTTAATCACTCTCGCTTCATAATCTTCTGACAGTATCTTTTCTTCATTTGGATCCAAACCAAAATGCTCTGGATTCTAGTAGAATTGCTGCTTTTTGGTATAACCCCTGCAGTATGCAGAAGGTTTTGCAGAGGCCAGATCAAGTCAATGCTATACAAATACCAGTGCAAACCTTTTCCTTACACTTAATACAGTGACAGAGAATTTTAAAGACCATGGAATTAATTATATTTAATGGACTATGAAGACTTGTATGTATTAAAGTTATTTGTATATTTTGATGTATTTGATGTCCACAAAATGATGGGATGTTTACATAATAGGATGGAAGACAGCGAAACTTAATTTGGTGTCTAGATTTTGGCTCTGGATAGTAGTAATGGATGACAAACAAATAAGAAAGACTTTAATGAGGATTGCCCAGATCCCAGTTTGTCATGCACTGTTACAAAAAGAAAAATATGGTGAAATTATACAGCTATTTGAATAAAGACATATAACACAAGTGATTTCCCGGCAGGCTGAGCAGCCTTTAGATGACCTCCTGGTTAATCACGCACTGTCACCTCATTTTCCTCCCCAGGATTAAAGAATTTTGAAAAACTCTCAGTTTCCCAGGGATGTTCACTGTATGTCCTCAGCAACCTGTTTTGTTCTGGTCTGAAAACTGAATGTTGTAGAGAACGGAGTTCAAATCTGTACATGAAGTTTGACTGCTGCTCAGAGTAATCCTCTAATTCTGTATAATTCCATAGAAAAACTGCCCGATATTCTGGACAGCTGATAAAACATTATATGTTTAGATTAATAGTTAAATGCCACCTCAGGTTGGTAGCTATTGCATTCAAAGGCAGTTTCATGATTTTAAGGAAGAAAGTGACTTTTCTTCAGTTCTTAGGGGAACTCTGTCCATGTTACAGCTGATCGTTTGGGATGCTCTCAGACAAAAGCCAAAAAGTCTCTTAACATGGGCAGTCTCATGCTTCAGAAATGGGAACAGTGGTTGTTCCCCACGTTTGACTGCAAATTTGAAATCCTTCTGGTTAGTGGAGAGACTCCACCTATGTCTCTGGCTAACAACACAATACACATGCATGGCATGTACAGCATAATACAGCTTATTTCAGCTGATCCTGAGAATTCCCATCTTAGCCTCTCAGGTAAGATACAGAGTTACAGCTTATTTTAGTGGACTTTAGTTAGATATACAGAACTATTTAAAATGAACTGCACAAAATAAAATAAAATTAAAAATTCACCCAGTAGTACTGTGAGCCAACTACAACACTGATCTATAAAGAACACACCCTAAACAAATCAGATCTTCCATTTGAGAATTACTACATCATTTTCAGGCCAAGCCCTGAAAAGGGTAACCACTCTTAATTTCTGTATTCATTTTTCTGTATCACCCCTAACAAATGTATTCAAGTATCTCACAAGTGTTAAATGTATTCAAGTATCTCACAAGTGTTAACTATTAATGATCATGAGAACATTGTTCTTAGAACTCAGAATTTGGTTTTATTCCTATTTTGTTATTGAAAAAGCTCATGCACTCAAATGTTGGGGGAGGGAAGGTCTCTGGGGTAATTTGGAATACATCTGCAGTAACCATGGTGTAGTTTTAACCAACTGTCTGTCCATGGTGTACGAGGACAGAGCATAGGGCTGAGGTCTTCAGGTGCAAGTGATGGTGATCAGAGCACCATCAGCAGCTGCGGTTGCGAATTGGCTCAACTCTGCTCAGATCACTTTCTTAACTGGCAAAATGAGGAAGGTTTATGTGAAGTAAAAGGTGACACAAAAATGAGGAGCAAAGAGTAGTGATAAATACATGTATCGCTAGTGACTGGCATTTGGGAGAAAAACTGTAGAGCCTTGGGTACTGTCTTTGAAGAACACTTGAATTCATTGGTTTGAAGCATTGAGCTGGAGGAGAGCTTAAAGCTGGTATTCCTGGGGACAGACACTGCACAGAGAAGGGTTGTTCACAGGCTATGGGGTCACAGCAAAGCTGTTCTGAGGAAGGCTGCTGGGTTTTTAAACTTTATTTAGTGATCTGATGTCCTAGCTGCCCTGCACCTGTGCTGTTACTATGGGGTAGCAAGAAGCAGCGATTAGAGACTTCCCTTCTGTTGAACTTCAAATACAGTATCACGGATCTAACAACAGAGGGTGATCCAGTGCTGAGAAAGATGGGAAATGCAAAAAAATTCCCCAGTTTTTATTTGGTGATTCATGGCACTTTTTCATGGAGTGTGTATAGAGGGCTTAAAGGATAGAGTAAAACTGCGCTCACTCCAATACCTACTGGTTGTTCTGATGGGAGCCAGGACAACAGCACCAGTGCCTGAGGTTACTACCCTTGTTAACAAAACAGGTTGCCTATTTTGTTCCCCCTGAAGAATGCTCCATCTTGTCATCTACCGTGGGAAGCTGTGGAAAAAAGAAGAATTCCCCTGGAGCTCTTGTGCCCACCCCTCCTCACCTGGCAGTGCTCAGGGCTAGAGCCGCGGTGAGTGCGCTCTGCCAGCAGCTCCCCTACTTAAGGTACCTGGAAGATCCTCAAGCTGAGGTAAGTGTGAGCTCATCCCTACCCTGTGCAGCATTTCTATTTACAGAATCAGAGCCTACAACTGTAAAAGCTTAGCTTATATCAAGTATCTTGAAACAAATTATTACAATGGTTTTTATTTATTCAATTGCTAAAAATAGGTCTTGGGCTTGAATTTTTCAGCATCTTAGTTCTGTGTGTAGCCACAGAAAAGACATTCTGCCTTTCTGGTTTAATGTAATTAGCTGAATCTGACTTTCCCAGACTTTTGTCCTTAGACAAACCTCTTGCTTTTATGCATTTTTATCATGATTTTGATTTTTTTTTTTTTTTTTAATGGAAAATGTAGCGCTGGGAAGGAAAAATACTCCCTGCTTTGGAACATGAAGTGATAGAATTAAAAACTGGCATTTTCCAGAGCAGGACAGAATGGTTTCCAACTCCTGGACTTTGCAAAGCAAATGGGGACAGGGAAATGAGCCTGTAGTTGCAAGAAAAAAGAGCCATAATATTCTTGACTTTCTAGAAAAAAAAAAATATAAACCTCCATGCGTTCAAAATGATCTCTGCCTGGGTGGGACACAAGGCTTAACAAGAAGGTCTTGTTTCCCATGAACACGGCTGTCCTGTATCTTCCCGGTATCGCTGAGAATTGTTAAGCAGCTGATTTGAAAACTTGGTCTGTGTAGACTGTAACTGAATTAACTCTGGTATTGACCCAGGACCACATTAATTATATCTTGGCCTTAATCACTGTTGGCTTCAAGCTAAAAAGATAATAATTTTTCATTGATGTTAAAAATCTGCCTAGGTGCTAATGTCATCGTAGCGTAGAGCACTGTGAGCACATAGTGCTAAAAACAAAGGCTTGCTGTATACACAGCAACAACGAGCTTAATTGTAGTGTACGAGAGTGCCAGATCCTGACACGGCAACTGAAGTGTTTGTGCGGCGTATGAAGCAATTCAAAAGGATCTTCAGCATTTTTGTGACCAAGTCTGTGACAGCTTTATTATGGAGTACACTCGACTGAAAGCTAAGTCAGTCCAAGGGAAAGCGTTCATCAGCTGTGTTTCCCTGATCCAGCCATTTGTTTTCCTGACACCTAGGGTGCTAATTAATTGCCCAGCCTCACCAATTAGGGTCTGTTGTCTCATTCCAAAGCCATGGCACTCCCCACGTGCATTATATTTCAGTACTTTCCCTGGTCCTTCATCCTTAGCTGCACGTTGAATGAATGTTCAACACCAAGACAAAGCCAGCAAGCACGTCTCTAGGAGTAAATCTGTGACTTGGGTCAGAAAACACGCCCTAATTTGAGAAAGGAGGGAATGCCCAGAGAAAACTACTGGTACTATATCAGTGTCATCATCTTCGTTAAGTTCATAGGAAACATGACCCAAACTGTTCCTGCCCTTAGCCTTGCTAGGACAGGTGAGCTTCCTGGTTTATCAGAACGGCAGCATGAGAAGAATTTTAGGATGCATTTTTGATTCTGTGCACTGTCTTAAGGGCAACACTGTACTCGGCAGCTAGGTAATAACTGACAGAACTCAAAATACTGCTAGGGCCAAAGGATATCCTGGGTTAACTCCAACCTGATTTATAAATCAATGTCACTGTAAGTTCGGTACATCTTGTTCTCCTTTTTGTGTACCTCAGAAGAAAAAGAAAATCCTTAATCATAAGGATATTTTTGTAGATATGAAAATTCATTAAATTATTATAGGCGAAATTACAGAATCAAGGTTAATTTAACAATGAATTAGAGTACTGAGAGTTCCAAACCTAAAAATCCAGGGTTATGCTGTATATTTTCTACTAATTTCTTTCTACCCTGTCATTTCTGTTCATGCCACTGGGATGTTTTTTGTCTCTCTTCCAAATATGTTTTGGGTCAACTTGAGTATTTCCCTTTTTTTACCATTGGTTTCCCTATTTGTGAAAACTTTTTCAAGAACTTGTTCTCGATTGCTTTGATTTCCCAACTACTATTTCAGAGCTGTAATCTCACCTCCCATCTTATGGTCACTGCTTTAACACGGAGATTCAGAAATACACTGAAACATATCCCCAAAATTATCGGACGTCTGGGTAACTTAACGCTGGTGGATGGTCTTGATATCTATGTGCTGGGTTTGTGCCTTGTTACTAAATACATGGGTGGCCTATAGTACGAGCCCTATAAAATTGTATTTCTTCCTTTTTTGTTATATCTTCTAATAAAACAGGGTATGTTATTTCCTGCCAAATGGCATAAGGAGAAAGCATGTCCATATTTTCCTGGGGGGGAAAAACCCAACACATTGGGACATGTAGTTAGGAGTTTTACCAATTTGGTTAATTTAAACTACATTTGAGATCTCAAAGGTCCTTATGAAGAACGTGAAGGGACATTTCAGATGTCAAACTGTGGCTGAAAAATTCATTTTAGGAAGGAGATTTAGGAATCAGCATATTCCTACAGCAGCAAGTGTGTGTTACATTTTAATATACCCTGAAAAATGATTTTGTAGGATAAAAACTTCTTAATTCAGGTTCCATTAAGTCAGGATTAAAAAGGAGACAGAGTGATATTTCCCTGCTATATCAGGTAGATCTGTGCATTGTTCCCTTGTCTCCCACGCTGAGACGGGGTTTGCTGCACTGTGTTCTCCTGCGCTGGCCTCCGGCAGCATAACCCAGTATGATCCACCAAACATTTGGACACCAAGACAATACAGCTCTAGAAACACCACAGATTACAGAACAGTGTTCTGCAGCAAATGGGATTATTTCTGCATTAGCTCGTGTTCTCTGGAGCATCCTTTGCTTCACAGGCTGTTTAGCTCTGCCACCACTGACATACGCTGTGCTGTGTTCCTGCAAACGTTATCATCTGCAGCCCTTCCAATAAATTACTGCAAGCGGCACCACACCGGAGCACGTGAATTTGAATAACAGTAACTGCAACCCTTTTCCCAGTAAATATAGCTTTAGAAGTAAAAAACAAACAAACAAACAAACAACCCCCCCCCCAAATTACTATCTGTTCAAGGCTGTTCTGTGTGCAGACTTTGAATTTCGGCATTTATGTAGGCAGTGCATTATGTTGGCAGTCAATAAAGCCAAACGGAGTTACTGTTGTGACTGGAATATCATATTTTATGTTGTTAGATGTAATAGTGCCAAAGAACCGCTGACAACCGCCGACATGTGGAAGGGGTACCACTAGCATCCGGATTTCAGAGTTCAGTTAAGGCTTTGTTCTGGTTTTGTATCGTGCACGTACATCAGACAAGAACATTGATACCATATAGAGCCTCACTTGGAAACAGTTTATATTGTCTTTAAAGCAATGATCAGGCAGGTGCTCAGAAGGCAGTACTTAAGGTCCAAGCCAGATAAATTTCTTCTAGTCAGAGCAGTTCAGTCTTATTTCTACATCTGAACAAGCTAATTATTTTGCTAACTCGTTGAAGTGAATTGTGATACCTGAATTAGTGGAGAAGGCTGTGACAGAAGTTTGGAACTGAGCTAAAATGATCCTTGTTACTGCATTTTCCTGCAGCAGTTTTGTAAGTGCAGATGAGACTACCATTCTCTGTTGTTCCTTAGCCCTTTACCGACATCCAGCACGTTACTAAGCTGCCTGGCACTCTTTTTATTGAACTGAATGCACTCTGGCATCAATATGTATTACGTATGAGGGCCTTATGTATGTGCAGTGTGTTTAAAAGGCAGAGTTCCTCCAAGATCCTGCCCAGAGGGAATGAATCCAACCGACTCAATACTTTTAAATCACAGCTTTATAGGAGAGGAAATTCACCCTTTGGTTAGGTTATGGAAGAGAAACATTTTAACCTTAATCCCTCCTAGAGAACAAGTTTATGTTTTGTGTAAGTGTAATGCAGTTTGCAGGGTGTTGTTGGGTTTCTGTAGTGGAAAAGCAGCCCTGACAAACAACCCCTTTATACAGATGATGGAGCTTCTTTGCAGCTACAGCTTGGTAACTTTTAGATATAAAAATACCACGTGAGAGCAAAACCTGACTGAAAACAAATGGGACTTCTGTGAAGCTGAGTCAGCTGCACTGTCGCACCTTTGGTCGCTGAGAATGGCCAGGATTTGTAAAGCTACCTTGCTTTATTTCTTTGCCCAGGCCTTGTGCTGATGCTGCTTAAATTACACACTTGCAACCGCAGGCAGAGAAATTTGCAACGTACCTGTAGTGACTTGCCTTGACTACACAGTGAGTAAAATGCTGCTGAGCTTCCCACCACTTCAACTGCCCATCAGCTCTAAACACAGGAACTAACTTATTTCCTTCGGGCAATTTCTGTCTTGTTGGATAGGCTTGCTTCTACAAACAGCTTGAACTTTCTATGTTATTCTCAATTCTCTGAAGTAAAAGGTTTTTTAAGAAAAACTTTTGAGTTTTTTAAAGAAAAAACCAAAACACTTTTTTCCAAAATAGGGACTTGACATTTTCAGTTCTGTTATGCTTATCTCCTCATCTCTCTGTTTAGACAGCTGTTAATCATAGAAGATGTGAGGTTGGAAGGGACCACTGGAGATTGTCTCATCCAACTCCTGTTGGACTAGACCGTAACACCAGGATCAGCTTTCCTCTCACCCTCTCCTTCCCCCTCAAAAGTGAGCCATAACGGCAAAACTCTTCAGTTCTGGCACAACACTTCCCTTTCCACTACATTTTGCTAATTTTTGTACTCCAAGGATAGATTACAGCTGTACAAAACTACAAAATACCAAGGACTAGCCCAAACACTGAGGCACTTTTGTTCCATACTATAACCAGTTCCAGATAGGCGTCAGACCCCTCTTCTGTTAGAGGCAGTGGGGTCTGTCCCCAGCAGAGCTGTACCGAGGGCTACCCTACAAAAGCCTTTCTGACTTACTTTCCTTTCACCCTAAGCACAGACAACTGCACAGGGCAGCCCTGAGCCTGGCTCCGAGCACATGGAAGGAGAAAACCTGCCTGTTGAGATCCTCACCAGTTTAAGGAGCAATCACCGCAGCTAAGGCTGAGGGAGAGGCTGCTGACGTGTACAGCAGGAGCGGGGCTCAGGAGGGGCTGCAAAGTCAAGCAAGGGCTGCTACTAAAGCTCGCCTCGAGAAGCTGGGGGTGTTGGAGTGTCGCATGGGTAAATCTCATCACAGGGACAGGGTTAGGCCAAGGTGGCTTTAGCCCAGGGCAGTGGGGTCCATCTCCAACAGATTCACTGCTGGCAAGTCTCTTGTTAGAACCATAAGTATTTGGTTATATTCCAGGCTGGGAATGTCTCATAATTCTCTCAGGAAAGCCCTTCTCTGACACTGCCATTGCTTTTTCTGTGATGATGCTCTGAATAGTTCTAATCTCATGTTCAACCAGTGTTTGCAGCAAAACTCATGTACATTCCTGTTGTTAGGTCAATGTCTCAGCATAGACAAGACTGTCGGAGAGGTTAACTATGAACCTTTCTGATGTAATTAGTTATTGATTAATGTTTGATAGGCTGAGGTTTCAACAAAAAAAAAAAAAAAAGAAAGGAGAGAACATTATGAAGAAAATAAAAAGGATCGTTTTTTGTATCACAGGAAAATCTTAGTAACTCAGGAAATGACTCCTAGCAGAGAATTCTAGACTTCCTAACTTCTCTTTCTCCCCATTATTCTGCTTGTGAAACTTGACAAATGAATTTTTAGGTGGAATTGATCCAGAGTAACCGAGGAAGAGTTTTGTTTTTGAAGGTCTCCTATAATCATGCAACTTTTACAGCCAGACAACAACAGAGGGCAATAGATCTCTATGAAACATCATCTCTTCAGAAAGGTTTCCATTTGATGACATCGATGGCAATTTTGGCAGCTCTTTTCACTGCCTCACAGGGATCATTCAGACACTGCTGAAATGTATCTGTATGATCTAGCAGTGTCTTGCGGCCCTCTGGTAGCTCAGCCAGCATGGTGAGGGTTTTGATTGCACTCAGACGGGCTTTGCTGGTTTCCTCAGCAACCAACTTCAGTAAAGGTGGAATGGCTTCAGCACCTAGGGCCGAGAATCTCCCTGTAGAGAAATAAACTGGCTTTAAAATGTGTTATTACATATCAACATGCTTCTGAATTGCTACTTCCTACTCCCTGCCCAGCTACAGCTCTGAACACCCCAGAGGGTGCAGTGCAAAGAGCTAGGACATGCTCTTCTTTTGAAGACCAAGGCTAGCTGCCAGCTGTCTGTTTTTAAGAAATGAGATCTTTCTTAGTTAACTTTACCTGCTTTGCACATTATTATTTCATTTGCAACAACTTATATGAGGCTCTGAATGATGAGATAAACTACTTGGGGTGGGGTGTGTGTGTAGATGCCCTTAAGAACATCCTCCATTGTTCGATTTTTAAAGACGCTTCAGACACTGAGATCCACTGCTGTGTTGTCTTTGGAAGCCAGGGGGATGGTTGCATAATAACTGCTGTTATTAAGAGTCTTTTATGTCTAATTACTCATTCATCACACTGAAAATTTAGCAGTTAGTATTTTCAGTGTCATGTAAGTTACTTGGGAGAACTACAGACCTTATTCATACCCACTCCTTTCCCAGCTGTGAGAGAGAAATTGCCTGTAACCACAAAAAGAGTTTCTAGAAAGTAGTGCTACTGTGTTGAGCACTGGTGATTCAGAGTAGCTTCAGGTATGCAGATCTCTCTGTGGTCTGGACTTGCACAGAAAATGTTCCCCCTCTGGTGGGGAATGATGCAGGTGAGGTAGATAAATAACTTCTTTACCTACTTCAGGAGAATGAAATGTGAAATACACTGTTCCCCTCTAGACACTGTGGGGGAGCAACAATAGTTGCTTGAGACAGATATAAAGAAATGTCCTAATCTTACAGTTTCTTGAAGAGCTTTAACACTAAAGAAACTGAGGACCTGGGGTGGGGGTGGCAAAATTTGTCTAAGTTGCCTTAGAATTGGATTTCCAGAAAGTATCCCAACAGAACTGCCTCTGTCTCTCACCCTGAGGTTTAACCGTAGCAAACATCAGTGCTCCTGTTGCACTAGCTTGGACTTCAGGATCTACATCTTCCAACAGGCTCACCAGCACAGGAATAACTTCTTCACATACCACGCTTTTTCCCTCTGGATAAGTACTGTGCAGAAAAGACGGTTAAGTTGCTTTCTTGAACGCTGTCTGCTACCCATGCAGCTTCCCCCCATGCCTGGACCCCTGCAGCCCTCCTTTGTTTCATGACAACAGCGCTGACACAGTCCTCCTCTCTGTTCTCTTTGGAGTCACAATGTTCTGACTGTTAGACAGATGGCAAGAACCACTACCCAGCCACAAAGAAAAGAAAGGGGATGTCTGTTTGTGCCTGATGTCTATTAAATCTACTTGCTGATACGATACTGATGATATCATATTAACCTTGTGTGTGGGCTTAACAATTTTTAGGCTATTTTTAGGTGATGTTTGGATTCTTTATTTGATTTTATTTTTTTTTTTTTTTACTTTCTGTGATACACTGGAGATTGACGGGCAGCAGCATGTAACAGGATGTAGGATTCTAAAACCTGCTAAATTAGGGGTCTGCAATGAATTCTTCTCCCAGGCCCATTTGCTTTCTTTCTTTCCAGCCTCTCTAATGCAGGGAATATTTAACATGGCCCAGCTACTGCAGGGACCTAGAACGTAGCTGATGTCCATACCGTAGTTGCATTTCTGCTTTCTTTCTATGACTCACGTTATCTATACTCTCCTTCTTTTACTGTAAGACCTCTTTGTTCCAGGACATTAGGAAGTATTTTGTGCCAATTGGTATGTAAAGTACATGATCTGCAGACCTTTCTAAACTAGACATCTGTTGAGCACTTTTATTACATTTTGTGATTGCAGTGGACTTAGGTTGTTCCTTTCATCCAGTGTCTGACACACAAATTTAATTTAAAGATTGCTTTTTCTGATCCATCACTGATGTATGTAGCAGCCTGTGTCAGAAAACTATTTCTGTCCTCAATCACGTTGAAAGTTTCCCAGGACCTTTAATTTTTTGAGAGCAAGTGGTTGTCTGAAAAAATAAGGGAGCTTCTCCCTACCTCCATAGTGGTCAGAATCTTGTTTTCACATGATTTCTCATGCAAGAATTTTTTTCTTAGCAGTGCTGTACCAGGAAAAAATCCTGGTTTCACTACCAATACTGAAGACAAATAGAAGGAGAAGGAATGATATTTCCTGATCAGCATCTGCTTTCTCAAGTGATTTATAGCAGTTACGATTTTTAGAAGTCTTCTACCTGTGTGTGCCTTCAGGCTGATAGTGCTTTTCCTGTGAAATGTGACCGCTTCAATGTGTACTGGAACACAACTGTAAACTAATGACATTGATCCACTCATGGAATGAGTATTTTTGTTGGGCTTAAGTATTATAGACAGGTTTCTTTTCCTTTACCCGATTTCTAATAGGACCCAAGCTGCTTTACTTCTGATGGCCTCTGATGAGTGTGTGAGCTTTTCCCTCAGGATGATCATGGCACCAGCTGCTAGAGCTTCAGTAGCCTCCACACGTAGACAGTTGGAGAGGGTATCAAGGATCAGCTCCTGAATTTCATCCAACTCAGTCTTCAATTTGAATACAAGGAAGGGAATCAGACCGGCACGCAGTATGCCAACAGCCCCTACAGGAGGAGAGAGAGAAGGGACATGGGTGAGGTGTGAGTGTATTTACTATTTCTACCTGCACTCAATTTCTTAATAGGATCAAAATACATGTGGTAACTCATTTCCTTACACAGATGTGGGATTGAGAGATGGAAACTGCTACAACACTGCTCTGTATCCTAGCACTGCCTCCTCAGGAAGCTTCCCCAACAGTCCTGTGAAAATATCAGCCCAGGTAATAACCAAAATGGCAATTGCTCTGATGTTCCCAGTTTCCCCTACTATAGTATTCCTCCCAAAATTGTTCTTGCTAAGAAAATATAGGATATATGTATATATATATATATAAAAGTCACCTTATATCTAACCTTTCTAAATGTCTTCAACATGCACAGACGCTAAGGGAGGCTGAGATGTGAGCCTTTACAGCGAATGCTTTGATTCTCCACTGTGGTTTCTGTAGGGGAAGCCAAGGTTTTGGAAACTATCAGCTTCCTCACATGCTTCTTTGTAGTAATTCTGTCACAGGGAAAATTTAAATTTTGAGCTTTCCAGCAGTCACTACTCTTCCACTGTCTCCTAAAGGAAATAGCATCAAAGGTAGAAAGGCCATCATTTGCCCTGCAAGCGCTGTCTTTGCTATGAGCAAGTATCTGATTTATACCATTTCTTACACTTTACTAAGTCAACACTGAAACAGCAATGCCATGGGAAAGCAGAAAGCAGAACGTACTGTCCACAAGTAACTACGGCAAAACAAAATTCTCCAGCTGCCTTGTTGCTAAGACTGATTCTTTGGTTGCTAAGTGAAATGTGGCTCCTTTCAAAGTGATTCATATATGGTTAGATAAGGAAGTTTTGTGGATAAGAGTCATCAAGGTATTTTCAAATGAATCTCCACAGTCAGGGATAAAAGAACAAGTGGGAAAGAGATTTTAATGGCCCTGGTAGTACATGGAAGAAATCCCTCAACTTGACAATCAGGTAAAAAACATGATTCTAACATAGAAGTTACTCTGTCATACGTATCTCAGAGGTTTTGCTGACATTGAATAACTTCTTCTGTTACTAACTATTAGGATCCACTTTACTAATGCAAATGCAAAGAAATACCAAGGGGTGATATTACTAGAGCTTTTACTCCCCGTGCCGTATTTGGAGGGCAGTTGCTGTGAGAATTCAAATAAATAACACGGAGAGACAGACTCAGACAATTCACTCTTGAAGGGCAACAACAGTTTAAAACCAAGGATTTCTCCTTGTGCCAGAAAGGCAAAGCAGGAAAGGAAAGTGAAAAAATGTTATCTTTGAAGCTGTGGCTGTGAGTATCGCTAGACAGGGGTTTGGCATTTTCATAGTAAAAAAAAAAACAAACCCAACCCCCAACCCTGCATTTATATCCCCTGGAGGAATGAAAAGAAGAAAATTCTCAAGGATCAGCTCCAGCCCGTTCATAACAACCCCACAGAAGGATAGGATATAGGAAACCTGCACTACTGGTTTAGCGAAACACTCTCTGGGAGAGGTCTCTGAGAAGGAGGGAAAGCTTGCACAGCTGACTGTCACTCAGCACTAACTCCCTTGACAAGGATTACCAGTGTTTGGATTGTCAGCTATAGGTATAGAAGGGTTATGGGTGAGTTAGACAACAGTAAGGATAGGACTGGGAATAATCCATGCCTTATAGGGTCCCAGGTAGTAGGGAACCCACTAGTGAACTGCTCCCATGGAGGTAGCTTAAAGCAGTCTCAGATGACTATAAATCATAACCAGAGTTGGTTTAGCCACACATCCCAACAGTCTTTTGAAATAGCCTATGAAAGACAAGATTTTTCAAAGTATTCCTCTAAAACTCCTCCCAAAGTTTTTCATGAAAAGAAACTATATGGTCCGTGCGCATGAAATTGGGATACCCAGACTGTCACCATATGCACTTCTAAACTCTGGAATGCTGTGGAAATCAGCCAAGTCTCTCAGCCTGTCCTCACAGGGGAGGTGCTCCAGCCCCCTCATCATTTCGGTGGCCTCCTCTGGACTTGCTCCAACAGATCCATGTCCTTCCAGTGCTGAGTGCTCCAGAGCTGGACGTAGCACTGCAGGTGGGGTGCAGAGTACAGGGGGAGACTTGCCTCCCTCGATCTGCTGGCCTTGTGATACAGCCCAGGATACGGTTGGCCTTCTGGGCTGCAACCGCACATTGCCAGCTCATGTCCAGCTTTTCGTCTACCCCTACGTCCTTCTCAGCAGTGCTGCTCTCAATCCCTTCACCCCCCAGCCCGTATTGAGGATCTGCTATCCCCAACCCGGGGATTGCCCTGACCCAGGTGCAGGACCTTGCACTAGGCCTTGTTGAACCTCATAAGGTTCACATGGGCTCACTTCTCAAGTTTCTCCAGGTCCCTCTGGATGGCATCCTGTCCCTCAGGCGTGTCAACTGCACCACTCAGCTTGGTGTCATCTGCAAACTTACCGAGGGTGCACTTGATCCCACCAGCTATGTTGTTGATGAAGATATTAAACAGCACTTGTCCCAGTATGGACCCCTGAGGATGCCACTTGTCACCAGTCTCCATCTGGACATTGAGCAGCTGACCACTACCCTCTAGATGCAACCATAATTAGTAGCAACTTTTTAACCCATCATCTTCATTTCTAATTTTAGTTTCCTGCAAATTCCTCTTTTTCAGGATGCCCTTGCTAACTTATTTCAATTCTTTTGATGACTTTAACATCACATTGCTAGTACATACTACCAGCATTCAGGTTTCACTTCTCTGTGTCTGTGTCTTTCACTTATCTTCTAATATATTCAACCAATACATTCACCTAGACACTACTGCTTTCATTGGCCCTTGAATTTATTCCTTCCAGTTAATGTTTATTGACTTTCTTTGACTCAGCTGTCCCTCATTCATTGCACTTGCACTTCATGTCTTCTTTTGGTGCTAGCCTTTACTATTGCACCGCAGTCTTGAGTGCAAAGTATACAACAAAGCCACTTTATGTCTTTCTGTTTTAATAAGCTGGCAAGGTAATGTACAGACTGTTGTTTGGGATAGCTTTTATTTTGTGGAGCCATTGAGTAGTATCTATTCGGTGGTCAGAAATCCCCATGTAGCTAGTGGGTGCTTATTTTATATGAACACTCAGGCTGTTTTCAGTGTTTTGAAATATGTTTTATTTTACCAGGCCAGGTCTCTGTACCAAGAGCTTTCTTATCTACTGTTTCTGTCAAGCTGTCGTGCTACTAAAGGGAGCTTCCCACATATAAATATAGAAACAAAGATGAATTGTTTGACCTTGTCAAAAGTCTCAACATGGTGAAGAGAAAGAGGGTGGAGAGGAAAGGCCATCAACAACAACAAAAAGAGACTACCTAACATTGAGACTGAAATTTCCAGGTGGAAATTCGTCACGGTTTTCCCAAGGGAACCAAAGGGTGAAAGGTCTAGGGAGGTAAAAGGGAAAAGGGAGGAGACAAAATCAGTGAAAAGTTGCTTGAGAGTTACTTGTAAATCAGAGCAGTCTCAGATCCTTGCGCCTTGCTGAGCAAGCAATAGGAGGGGAAGGTAAGCTGGTGCTTCTAGTAGTCCTATACTGAAAAACGTGGCAGCATCCTCAGGATCTTGATTTTTCATTAAAATACTGCCCTTTCAAAGGTGATTTATCTATTGCAGAGAGTGTTCTAAACACCCTGGGCATAGTGAAGTAGTAGGAGAAAAAAGTTTTCAAAATGCAAATAGTTGCATTTGCAGCTGCATAGTTAACGTTATTATTGATCTGTTTTTCTGAGAACTTGTAATCTTCCCTTGGGCTGCTTTTTATCTAAGCACTCATCTCTTCCTTCTCATAACCTTCTGGCCACTCTCATACTCCCTTTCCTGACTGTTTTTTTCAAGTAGGCCCAAAGAGGAGTTGCCATTTATTCTATTCTGTCAGCATGGCTGCAGGGCATGTAAACAAATTAAATTTTGTAGAAGACAAAGGAGTCATTTATAGTACATAACAGTGGTGTTTTGTTTTGGTTTTCAATTACATAAATCAATTAAATCACATTACAAATCCTTTCCTTATAAATGTCAGGTTTCAACTCAAAGCCATTTAAATGTTTGGTTTAGTATGAAGCATGGGCCTCATGCATGGACACAAAGTGACGTACAGTGTAGTATCACATAGTAAAATAATATTTGAGCACAGATTCTCTATAATGTGAATGTTTTGTTGCCATCTCAGATGTCTCTCTGTGATGTTCACACAATTATTTGAAATGCTTAGTAACAGCATTTCTACTTAGGAAGGGGCATACAAGGAAAAGAAAAGCAGAGCCAGACACAATCGGAAGGAAAACTGCTGCCTATTATCATGGTGTGCTATCTACACATCCAGCACCCAGCGCCTGTGAAATTCCAGACTGGGAGCTCGCTAACTGCAAGTAGCCAAATGATCCTGACAAAATTTCTAGACCTAGCAGCTCTCTTGCTAGCACTGTGATAGTTTAGCACTGTTTTAGAGGTAACAAAGGGTTTATTAGTGAGTGCTAGCATATATTATATACATTTAAAAATGCAGTGCTTGTATAACATTTCCTTTCTGAGCGACGAGATGACCGCAGAAGATCTTTCCCTGGCACACCTTCCTTAATAACTCCTTGCTCACTACTGTTTAAACTGAAAAAAAGAATTATTCTTTAGACTCCCTGAGAAGATTTCTGAGTCACCAGTCACAAGAGCGTAGTTTGAGGACATTGTACTAGCTAATTTAATGTTAAGATTCATCATTTTGAGTCTCAGTGCTTCCAGCATTAAGGCTGTGTCAGGGAGCAGCCTAAATACAATATGACTATAAAATGGGGCTGAAATTTCTTTCTGGTAAGTTTGGAGCAGGAGGTAGACCACATTAAATGAAATAGAACTCACCTGCCTATACCCCATCAGCTTTATCAAGCCTTCTAACTGAAGAGGAAAATTCTGTTGACATCTTTGAAAGTCACAATATTTTCTTCTTCTTTGCAACAAACTGTCTTTCAGTGATAATTTAACAGGAATAAACAGTAGCATCCCAAAGGATGCCTATGCCTAGAGACAAAGAGTATCTCTTATCTAAAAGGACCAAGAGGTGGAAAGTCCCTGTTTAAACAAGCTGAAGAGCTATTAGGGTATTAAGAGAACTGAGGAAAACACTGCAGATAATGGTATCGGACTAGAAGTAGTAAACAACTCTATTTCAAACCTTTTCAAATCTGTGCATTGGCTAAATGCATTTATCTTATGACAGCCTTAGGCATTTATCAGGTATAAAATCACAACCTCAATAGTAGTGTCTGTCATATCCTCACTAAAAATACAACAGCTGTAAACGTTATGAAAGTATTATGGGATCTGCTTTTGAAGCCGCTGAGAATTTTTCCAGTACTAAGGATTTCAGGATGTTATCTGAATGAAAGGCATAATAGAAATTAAGGTTATAAAAATATTAAGAAGTCAGCAGTACACTGGAGATGCACATAATGTGGCTGCCTCTGGGGATCCTTTAAAAATCAAAAATGTTTCAAGCTTTAACAAGGAACAGGAAAGACTGGTCTGATAAACAAGAGGTTCCTAATCCTCAGTAAAGAATGAAAGAGACTCCTGCATATTTTGGTTTTGTTTTTAGAAACTTTGTTTTAGCGTGTGTGAAACTGTAATACCAAAGCACTGCTGAAAATAATTAACGTACAAACTACAACTAACACACCTGCATTAGCTTCTCTATTATAATTTGGAAATCCAAGAAACAGATTAACTTTTTTTTTTTTAAAAAAAATAATTCATTTTGGTAGTAACTAAGACTGTCTGTGACCTTCTGCTTGAAAGCAATAGGTTTAACCATCTAAATCATTTAAGCCCTATGAAAAGAGGAGTAATATCTAAAGAACTTAAAAATTCTCGTCAGCAGAATGTCTTTTATCACGGCATCTCTAGAAACCCCGGGGATAATTTAGATAGAGTAGACCTGTGTTTCATACAAAGACAGTTTCCAACCTGGAAAATAAATCTTGGATTCTGCTTTTGTACAAGAATTATTGACAGAGTAAGATCAGTAATTGACCAAGACAAGTACCCTACTTCTGATTGATGTCAGTGTCAGATCCTTTATTGTAAAATCATCAAAAACACTATGGTGGAAATAATGAAATATTCTCTCTGTTGTAGTGGTGCATAATCCATGAACTGTGGGTTGCTGGTCATTCATACAGCATCAGAACGTAGTCTCCGAAATGAAAGCAACTTGTCCTTCCTTTAATAAAACTGTATTCATACATTATCATATACAAGAAAGCAAGCAATCAAAATGAAGGTGAAATAGAAGTAACAAAGTAATGCTGGCTTATAAATTTTTTTTCCTAGCTCTAATTGTTGATAGTCTGCTTGCACATTGAAGTATAAGCATTGATATCTTTTGCAGTGTTTTTATTTTGCCCTTCAGAACTCTAGCTGCTTGCACCTCCCATATAACCTTGTTTAAGTTTTCTAAATTTTTAACCTAGTTAACATATAGATACGCCCATAGTCATCCTATATACCTAAGTGTGTGAATGTATGTGCATATGTATAACATGCATTTAACTGATCTTGCATGCATATTGCTCACACATATTGGGAAATCTCTTGGCTTCTATTTCTCTTGACAAAGTACCTTTCCTTTATTCAGAGAAAGTTTTTAAAAAACTCATAAAAATTAAAGACTGAAAATAACCCTGAGGGTTTTTTTTTTCTTGTTCTTTTGGATGAAGAAGGAAATGTCATCCTGAAATTTATTAATTTCCTCTACAGGGAAGACTTTGCCAAAATGCATGAAGGAAGGAAAGCAATCTGACATACGTACTACTTGCACCAAAGTCCTCAGATCAATTACTGCAGGGAAAATTAGAGCCTTGAGATGACTACTCCCAAAAAGCTGAACCTCGGCCACTGAGTTGCTACCCTACTCCACCTCTCCCAGGTCAAAATTTGTCCTTTTTTTCTGGTCAGTAATGGAGACCTGTAGCTAAAAGATGAGACTAAAAGGGACCAGTGTGGGCCTTAACCATAAGAGACTGCTCACATTCTGCTTCCCCAAGAACCTGTTGTGAAATACAGCATTCACAAAAAACAGTGAATTTAGCGTGCCTAACACAGAGAATATGTTCAGAAGAGAACCTGGACTGCCACATTTGCAAACACTAACTTAAATGTTGGATTTCATACTTTATACCAAGCATGTACATCACCAGTGCAGAAAGTATTAACAAGTACTATAGTAAGTTTCAGTCACAGAGAAATTGATACTGTAAGGCGAACACAGCATTATCAGCTTGACAAACGTACATATGATTATTACTTATATTGTAGCAAATTTTACAGATTCCTATGGAGAAAGAAGGTCTGCTCGGGCACAGAGGATGCATGAGAGACAGCTCATTTCCTACACAGATTGTTGTCTAGCTGGACAGGGCAAAAGGAGTGGACGGGAAGGAAAGAGGCAAAAAGTTGTTTAAAGTAACTCTTCAGGTCAGTTGAACAGTTGAGAAATCATTAAGAGCCCATTTAGCACCTTAGGGAGCCAGGTGCTCTTGCCCAGCTGGTGGCCATAGCCCACCAGCAAGAGTACCATGCTGAGAGGGGAAGGCTGTAAGCTGAAGGCTTTTAACTCTCCTGCCCACTGCAGACCCAAGGCCTCTCCCCTGGTTTTCACGGGAGAGATGAACAGGGAGGTGGGCTAGGCTGGAGGCTCGGCAGGGCCAGGGAAGCCTCCTCTATGGGAAGAGAGCAGACAGCTTCCTCGGAACTGCAGATAAATCTTGGTACCAATTGTATTACCGTGGTGTCTAAAAATGCCTGACCATTTGGAGGGATACCCTTCAGGTGACTGTGGCAGTGGTTTACACTAATAAAAACAATTTTAAACTTGTAAGTCCAACTGCCTTACAAGCCCTTAATGTCAGAGAAATGCACAATTGCAAGCTTTCCATTTTCAGAACAACTGCTGAGAGAATAGATTTTTAAAACAATCTTTTCCTCTTTTGGGGCAGAAAGCCAAAAAATTAAAGCAACAAGAATGAAGTTCAAGAAACAGTTTTGTTAAACATCTTAAATTTCTATATATGGAAGCTCTATCTGTGAAACTAGAATTCTACATTAGAAAATGGCATTACATAGCAAAATGATCGTTACAACATTTTGGTTATTTTTAATATTCACCTTTTGCAACTAGTGAATTAACCTCTCACGTGCTCAGATGTAAAAGAGCAGTAATTTTGTCAGTTTTGCTCCTTAGGAGAACTATATAATTAAGATGGTGAAAATATTCTCTGAACTTCTATATTATAGGTGAATCACAATCAATTAGAAACCGAGGTATACGAAAGAGAAAGCTTCCTATATAGATGTGTTTATACGACTTTCAAACAATAAATAAAAATGAGAGGCTTAAAGGAACAAAATATCTAGAATTAATTATGTGTCAGATACTGAGGAATTTAATCTTGAAAATTATCATAAACTTGTTTTGAATATATGAATCATTGCACAGACCGAAAATTGAACAGACTGAAAGACTGCCAATAGTGGTAGAAGACAACAGAAGGAGGTTGAAGGGAACATTAATTTGGTCTCATAGTGAGAAAGCACTTCTTTTTTACATTTTCTTCATTGTTAGAAGGGTGGGAGATTTTTTTTTTTCTACTTTAAAAAAATTACCTGATAGAAATTTCAAAGAAGAAGAAACTGGGGAAATTGTAGTGTTGACAAATCCACTGCTTATATTTGCTGATCTAGCATGCTGGCAAAGCTGCAGTACGTTAATTTTATCCTACAGTTCACTGCCTACACTGGTGCCAAGATGAGCACAATTGAATGGTTAGAACTGATAAAACCTCTAGGAAAAGAAGAATACAGTACTATAGGCAGGTGAAATCCCTTTCTGCTTCAGATGGCCTGGCTTGGCAATTTTGTTTGAAATGAGAGTAGAAGAAACACATCTTGATTAGAACCACAGGCCCAGATGGCTGCACGACATGGGTGGAGCTGTATGGAAAGGCAGACTGATTCTCCGCTTTCCACTCAGACCTGCGACTTTGCAGATTCCACATTTTCCATGGGAAGCTATGTTTTTAAGGAAAACTACTTATACTGCTCAATGAAAATTGCATTCTGTTCTGAATGAGGTTCTACAACAGTGCTTTCCAGTATGTTTTAGTCTACATTTTATTTCCAGCAGTGAAAAATTCCTAAATAGTAATTGAATACAAGACTGCTAAGGTGTGGGCTGCTTTGTGGAGCTTTTTTTTTTTTTTCAAGTGCCTCCCCAGTAGATGTTGCTTTTGGATTGAGAGTCTTGTTCCTCCAGTGAGCTGTAAATCACAGACGCTGGCTGAAAGGATTCTATCACAAATAGGAACACGTCTCAACAGCATATATATTTTCTGATTAGAGATGCATTCCTGAACAAGGCTCTCTAAGTGAAGGCATGAAGGTGTTCTTGCAAACATCATTTATTTTGAAAACAACTAGTGCTGTAGGACCCAAGCCACAACAACAGTGAAATGAACCTGTTACTTAACCTGGACTAAAATATTAGGTCTAGTTTTTGTAAACATACCAGATCAAGCACAGACACTTCAACAGTGCTACTAATTGTGCTTATCTTTAAGAACATTATATACAGAGTATTCAAAACACTGTTAAATAGAAACAGAAAATTGTTTGCCACAATTACAACAGATACCAGAAACTACTTCATCAGCTGATAGAAATTATTACCATTTTAATATGCTTTTAAAAATAACATTGTTATAATTAAGTCTGAAAACTACTTTAATAGAAAGATTTGATAATGTGTTTATCAATTTAATCAGTTCATTTGTTTAGGTAAAGTTAGCATGATATGCTTTGCCCATTTCATTGATTCCATCACCCAGTTAGTTAAGAAAGTGATTCAGATAGCTAAATGTAGGTTTCTAATGTCATTTTAGTATCAGAGTTATTACCTGGGACAGTATCAGGTATGACTTAAGACCTACAGGGCACTTGGAGATTTCTAGGGTACAGCTGGAGGCCAGACAAGGTACCCTTGAAAGCTGAAAATTAGAATATTAGAATAAGTCTTAGTGACTTATGTCTGGAGGCCGAATTGCTTCCTAAGTCACTTCCATTTGTTATTTGAATTGATCTTGCGCATGTCATTGACAAGAGCAAAAAATTCTTAAAAAGAGGAGCAGTAAATCACAAAAACCAGCAGTCACATTTATACAATTTTCTCTTCGTTTATCACTAATGTAGTCATAGACAAGTCTTTTGTACAATTTTTCACCTCTCTTGTCTAAAAATGCTTCACAAAAGAAGTAGTGATAGCTTATAACTGGCTAAAGTCACCACTTTGTGTATCTACTTTGTACTTCATAAACGCTCACTGGTTGGTAGAATTATATATGTAATATATTAGTTGTTTATGTGGATACAAAATTAGCCTCAGGCCTGACATGGAACAGGTATATAACTATCTAAACTAATTACTTAGACCTGACTGCAGTATTCCAAATTTTTACAGAACTGCTCTACCATCTAAAGTCTCCACAGTAAAGCTACCTGAATGTCCCCAGCTCTTCTTCCATAGTTTCCCAGAATTACCTTTGTGTCCTCAAACATAATTTTCAGTCTTTTTTTTTTTTAAACTACCAATTTCTTATTCCTGTTAATCAGACACAACAAGGTAATAAAAGGGACCTATTGCGTGTAAAGGATACAAGGAAATGTGAAATCCAATTATAACATTTTTTTCTAAGTACCTATTAAAAATATTTATAATTCTTTTGAGGCCCCAATTTGCTACTTCAGCTGGCAAGAATATCAGCGCCAAAACCAAAAATATTTGAAATCAATACATTTCTTCTTTTTGTTTGTTATTGCAAAAAATAACCAAAACTTAAATGCCTACCTGTATCCTCAAGTGGAAGAGACCTACTTTCAATTCGCTGCTTCAATGAATATTTAATCATTCTTACAAAGTGGAAAACCTTCAAACAGGAAGACTGCGGGAGAGCAGAGGGTATCCCAAGAGTAACTAATAGCCTGTTGCTCCGACCACTTTACTAGGAGATCTGAAGCCGGTACTTTTTGTTCTAAAAGCCTTGGTTTCAAAAAATTCCTGGCCCTGATTAATTGCATCTCCTTGGGTGTAATTCCCAAAGAATCTATATATTTTGATCTCAAGTGATTTTGTCAGTTGTTGACACCTCACAGATCTTTTGCTGTATACTTTACTAAATGATCCCTACTTTCTTTTTGGGTTAAAGTTTGAGGGGGTTTTGTTTTGTTGTGTTTTTTTTTCCCAATTCCTTTGCCCTTAATAGTGAAGAATGAGGAAAGAATAATTCCTTTTTTTTTTTTTTAAACATACTGATGCAGCCTTGAAGGATAGGTCCTTTACAAAGAACTACATTCCTTTATCTCATTTCATGGGATCTCTGTCTGTAGGTTTCTTCCCATGGATCCTCTGAAGGAGCTGGGATCCATGTATCCATCGCAAAGCTTAGGCTAAGTGAGGACTGCTATGTAAAGTTCACTGCACGGGAAAGCCAGTGGACCTTCCAGGGCTCCAGGCAAGCCAAGCGGCCGTCCACCAGCTGTTGGATTTAACGCTTGTTTTTCTAAACTTGGCTTCAGTGGCAACTGCGGATTCAGCAGTTGAGCCAATGGCTGTGAGCTGCAAATACAGCAGGTACGTAATAACACTGCGAAGGAAGGTATGTAAGGCACTTCACAGTTTCATGGTCTGGTTGGTTTTTCTTTTTGAAATTTTTGTCTGTTGAAAAACTAGAGGTTCTCTTTAATTGATTGTATTGTTAGCTGTAACGCATTATCTGGGTTCACATTCTCAATGTGTGCCATGATTCATAGAACCATAGAACAGTTTGGGTTGGAAGGGACCTTAAAGATCATCTACTCCTACACTCCCTGCTATGGGCAGGGACACCTTCCACCAGACCAGGTTGCTCAAAGCCCCATCCAACCTGGCCTTGAGCGCTGCCAGGGAGGGGGCATCATTGGATTTGACCTCATAGGAAGAGTAAACAGTTGATAGATATGAAGTGAAACCCTCAGTTTCTTGAAGGATGCAAGAAGAAGACAAAAGGGTGAAATCCTGGTATAGAGTGAATATTAATCTTAAACGATAAAGCCAAATGAGGTCAGGTTGATACCACCTGTTGGAAGGTGCATTCATGATTTTTTTCCCTATCATCTCACAGTCATTGGTACAAAGCAACAACATGTCAGATAGTTATAACTATCAGATCCCAGTCATCTGCACTTGATGCTATTTTAAACTCTTCCATGTGAGAAAAATGGTTAAAAATAAAAATACAGCCTTTTTATTCTTCTTTAAATGTTCTGTTCAGTTCTTCATGCTCAAAGAGAATCACAGACCCGTCTATAAATATCTAACCCAGATTTACAATTGCTGGTTAAAAAGAGGGTGTTTGGTAGAAAATTGAATGAAATACAAAATGTCTTTTATTATATTTTTATTATGGACCAGATGTGGCCTCTCAATTTACCCTCTATCATTTGGAGATGTACATTCACCGAGAACATTGCATGTGTGCATATAAATATTTTGATGTTGTCATGGTATAATAAAGGGTAATTGATGAGAAAAATCCCTATGGGATTTTCCACTTAAGAGCACATTTCTGTTTTAGCACTATTGTCTTCAAACTAAACATGTATGAATACATCTATTTTGATTGATCCCAAACAGAAAGCAACAGTAAATAGGCAAGGATTTGGCTTTTTGTCAATGAATAGCACTGGCAAGTTGAGTGAAACTTGTGCAGTTAAGAGTTCCAGTAAGCTGCGCATTAGATGTTACACCTCAACAGTCAAATGCTACTCACTGCAAATTAAAACCTGCTCTGATACGGGAAAAGACAGTGACCTGCCTGACATGGAAAAGGGAGCAGGAGTCCAGTCAGATCATCACAGTTCTCTCAAATTACTGTTTACTATTTTCAGGCAAAAACAGTGATCCAAACTATACACTTCTGATACGTGTTTCTGTGTTTTCAATCTATCCATATACAAGGAACAACATTAGAGTAGTGAACTGGTTTTACATGCCATTTGACTTGGGCATTTAATCACCTGCATATGCTATTTTGAAACACACATTTCTCTTTAAATTCCCGTGGGAGCTTAGCTACATGTAGTGCAATTGTTGCACGCTGAAAGGCCCTAACTGAGAATCTATGGATGCAGGACAAGGTGAGACTGAAGAAAACTCAGACACATCTGCTGATTTATTTTTCAGATGAGTTGGGTTTTAACTCTGCCGTTAATCAACAACAAGCTCCCATACTGTGGTGTTGAAATAATAACACCTAAACTGCTCAGAGAAAGACCTGTTCCATTACTCACGAACTGCATGCTTGTAATTCCCTCACTGATAAAATTTGATCTACAGTTAGGTGCCTCCCTCAAAACTCCAAGAATGAAAGTATTTTGTTATATCAATTGAAAATACCTAAAAGTGATGAAAACTGCAGAGGGCATGTGAACGATGATCTTCCTACCCAGGATGATGGTAGTTGATGCTGTTATTTCTGCCAAAGTTGATTAATGTGTGGAAGGTGCTTTTTCTCACATATGAAGTACTATACTGAAGACACACGTAATGTGACAGTTTCTATAGTAACTACTTGTTCTTTATGGAATAGCAGATTAAACCTGAACACCTTGTTATTGTTCTTTTATCCTATTATCTAGACTACTCAGTTACCACAGATACATTTTTTTTATTCTATTCCCTTGCCAATAAAACTGTATCAGGGATTTATGCAATTTCAAGTAAAGAGTGCATTTGAAAAACAAAACACTATTAGAATTTTAAAATTGACCACTATTGGATCATAGAAATGCACCAAAAGACACATGTGCATATATAGCAACAGCTAAAATTTCAAAATGAAACTGTAGAGATTATCTTTTTTATTAAAGCAGGGCAAATTAATGATTTGAATGCTATCATTTTGCTGGGCGAACAATGCAAGTTATGTCTATGATATGTCTTTTTTAAATGTAGGAGTTTACCAGAACAAGTTTGCCAGTCTAGATGTACTGGCAAACTCTTCGAGTGTGAACAAGACCTAAGATTCATTACTTATAGGAAAATTTCCCTCGCATGGTATAATGATTCATGGTTCTTACTTCTGTGCAAGAAAAATAGCGTTGCTATATTGTGTTTTACACTAAAATATTTCATTATTATAATTCATTGATGGTACGGCTCTGCTGATAATATCAGCAGTGGAAGTGTCATTATTTGCAGGAATCAGATGCTTTCTGCACTGTACTATGTTAGCCTTACTGTGGGAAAACATACCTGCATTCCATTTATTTCTGCGCTCTCCAGCAGAAGTGGATCAGTAACAAATCACATTTATAAAATGAGCAGTGGAGGGAGAAGTCATAGCTATTTGACCAGGGCTGCAGATTCAACAGTGCAACTAGTATTGTAGTATGACCAAAAGTAAAAAGATACTAGAAAAAATGTAAAATATAAATAGGTTAAATCCATTAACGAGATAAAAAGAAAATGATACTCATTATTACTTAAAAACGGCTGTAGTAAATTACACATACACAAATGCAACAGCCAGGAAAAGAGAAAGGCAGAAGAAAATATATGCACAGTACGCAGAGCAACCGAGTGCTGGGAAAAGCGGAATGCAAGCAGGAGACAAATTCCATGTCACTAAATAAACTGGTTTTTCCTCCCAACACCCTTGATTGCATCATTCTGGCATGTATGTGACTCGTTCCCTCTGCTCCAGCATCCCCTACAACCCGCTCGGCGAAATCAACCCTGCAGGTCGCGCTCCTGCGGGACCCGCGGCCCCCGGTAACGCGCGGGTGCCGGCGGGCGCGGCCCGTGGCGCAGGGACACCCGGCTGCGCGCGCGCGTTATGTAACGCGCGAGGCAGCACCGCGCGCAGGGCGAGGCACAGCCCCACGCGCCCACCCGGCCACACCGAGCCCCCACGCGCCACGGAGCCTCCCTGAGCGCGCGGGGCGGGGGCGCGGGGGCTGCAGGCCCCGGCCCCCCCCGGGCGGGAGCCGCCGCCGGCCCCGGGAGCCGCCCGCCGGCCGCGCCGCCGCGTCCCCGCCCGCGGTACCCCCCGCCGTTGGCGTGGAAACGGGCTGGCAGGCTCGGCTCCTCCTCCAGAGCCAGCCCCGCGCTCCCCCTGCCCCGGCTTCCCGGCGAGAGCGCCGAGCACCTCCCTGTCTCCCGCGGGGGGCCACCGGACAAGTGTTGCCGTTGCCGCCTCCGAAAACCCCCGTGCTTTCCGCGTTTGGTTTTCGAGGGAGGAAATGAGCAGGGGCAGGTTTGTTCCCCCGCTGGGGCTGCGGGGCTAGCGCCTGCGGGCGCGCCGTGCCTGCTGGCTGCCAGCCCTCGATGCTGATGTGAGGAAGGGCCGGAGCGGAGGGGAGAAGCGTCGGTGGCTGCGAGCGTTGTACTGATGGACTGAGGAGGGGGAGGCTGCCTGCCTGCCTGCCTGGGGCTGCAGAGGTGAGTGAAACATTCCGCCTTTCTTTCTCTCTTAAATCAGTTTAGCCACGAACGTTTCCCTCTCTGTGTATTTCCAAAATATAAAGGGACTTCTAAAGCAAGAAGAAAAACATGTCATTTTGAAACAATACGCTATGCTTTTGCTGGGTGAAAGAAAAGATAAATGTCACTGTGAGGTAGAAATATTTCTCTGTGTGTAGAGAAAAAACAGTAAGGGGAGGCAGGCTGCTGATAGAGTGAAAATGACCTTCTCAAGGGATACTGGCCTTCTATCAGCTGCTGCTTCAGCTCGATCCCTTTTTCACAAAATTAAGTCATCTCCCTTTCCTAGCCTGGATTGTAACCCATTAATATCCAATACCTGAGCCTTCCTAAGATCCCTTGCATTGCGTTCTCTTAGTGATTTGGAAAGATAAAGCATTAGATTCCGCCTGTTGGGAGAAGAACCTCCACGGCATGTAGCACCTCCTCCCAGGGAAATGCAGGCTGGCTAACGTTCCATCAGAAAAGACTCCTAGCTGCTGAATTTCTGTCATAAATCCTCCCTCTGCTCATTCTAAGGATGTGTGGCTCTGCGGAGCTTGGATGCTCTACCTCTTCGTGTGTGCTCGTGCATGTGAAGGAATGGGGAGGTTTTGTTATGTTGATCTGCACCTGTGGACAGCTCCCATCTGCAGTTGTGAACCACAAGTTTTTTGGTATCTTTACATTTGCATTTTGGGTGAGTGATTCAAACACAAAACCCTAACCCTTCAACGTTAGCTGAGAGAGCTGCAGACAAATATATGTCAGTTTAATTTCTGCTAACAGTACTGATCTGATTTGGTTTTGGCTGTTTCACCGTAGACGCTGTTTAATGTGTGTTCTTGCGGTATTTATTCTGGAGGCTACTGACCTATCTGGACAACATTTTCCTGTGCAAGATTTAAGAAAAATTAATTAGGTTTCCCTGCAGCATTTCTTTATATCCATTTACTGATAGTCTTATACCCACAATTTGATTTTTATTTTGGCTCCGTATTTCGCGCCATTGTGGGTCACACCCTTCGGGTGGCTGTCAAAATTTCATCTACAAAGCTTACAACAGCAGGTCAGGTAGAAAAACACGGTACTGTGAATATCTACTTGTGGATCATGAAGGAGTAAAAATGACTGTGTATTTTGTACTTCCTTAGGGGAAATTGTTTCTGACTTTATGGATATAGACATTTGAAGTCTGAGCTGATGGCTTAGGTGCTGTTACAGCCAGAAATAGTGGCTTTTCTTCAACAGGGCACATATTTGCTAGCTGAAGAGATACAGCTCGGCAGAACAGAGAGCTTTTTGCCATTAACTTGGCTGTCTCCATCAAATCATTTGGTTGGAAGCTATCTTGCAAAAAGCACAGATCCCTGCCCTTGGATAGAGGACGTTATTACAGAATAGGCCTATGTATATAGAAGAACGAAGTTCCAGTCTTCAAGAAGCCAGTGACGGGTGCCATCAAAAGAAGACATCTTAGTTATATGGCATATTTAGGAGAAAATCTCATGATAACACCCATTAGCAAAGCACTGACTTGCATTTTCAAACATGAACCCCACTTCTGTGTGCATATGCATACTTACAAGGAAAGAAAAGCAGATTAATTCTGTGTATGGCCATGGAGATTTCGTCTGACAATGGACCTTACAGAGATGAATAAACTCTGCATGCTACATAAAGAATGCTAAACCTCTGTCTGAGGATTATGTGCTTGTCACTTCATTGACCACTGGTGAATAGTTGAAAGACGCTTCTGGAGGTATTACCTTGAATTTAGCGAGCCTCCAGCACAGCTCAGTGTTTCAGCTACAGGCCTTGGCTTTCAATTTAACTATGGTAATCTAAAAATAACCAGCCAGGTAGTTCTGAAGGACTGAAATGAAAGTGTTCTGGTGTCTCAGTTCAGATTACACATTGATGGACTAAGGTACGTTAAATTTCAAGAAACGTGGACAGAACCAGAAAACAAATTTGTCCCTTCTTTTTAAGGAATCTACCTGCTGAGTGGTGGAGAAGGGGATAAGTAGAGGGATAAGGATAACAGAAAATTCAGTAGACAATACAAGCTTAAATCCTTAAATGGTGAAGTCAGCTCTTCCTCTCCAGCTTAAGCAGATAAGGATTTTGACAGCAGATAGAGTCTTGGTTGATATGCAGTGGTGAGGCAATATGAGGGAATGCTATCTTTTTCTCTCTCCCCCCAACAATTAAAGAAAAATACTCTCAATTCCTTTGGGTTTAATCACAGTGATTCCACTTATTTGTGAAGAGATTCTCCAAATTTTTGTAACTGAAAATGAGAGTTGAATCTGACTATTTCTGTGTAAAGTTTTGGTCCTGCTTTCACAGGAGTCATTGGAAGTTTTGTCACTAATTTCAGTGGGAGAGAGCCCAGACTCAATATGAGCATGCATAGTTTCACTGATCAGGTTCTCCCATGCCCTCTAGGAACAACAATGTTGAACAGTTTTATAGCTGATTTCAGCGAGGTCACAGTCTCAATGACAAATTCAGTAACTCTCTACTTGCATCACAAAGTCTAATTTGTAAGTTATCAGTGATTTTAATCATATTCTTTTTTTATTGAGAAAATTGTAGTGTTATTCCCACAAATGCTAAGGCTGACGTTACCCACCTTCAGCAGTAAGAGCTTACCACACAAGAAATTAACTATTTTATTTTATCGAAAGGACTTCTAAACCCAAGCCATTCATAATCGAAATACCAGCATACTTATATACAACTGTATTATTTATATGCTTGGTGAGAAAAATTGTCCTATTATTAAAAAAGAAGGCTAAGGTTTGTCCCTTGTGATCCCCAAACTATCCCGAATAAATCCACATCCATTATTAGTTACAACAGATTCCCTTCAGTCTACTTGAGAGGAGAATTTGACTTATACCTTGTATGTTATATCCCAAGTTCACATTTTTATGAAACTTCCCAGAATCCAAGAGTGGTGATTAAGAAGTCCACACTTCAACTACCATAGTGACGAAAGAATAACCACAAAATGGAAAAACTAGACTGATCCAAGACAACTAAAATTGATTATTTTCTCAAAATCTGCTGCCAGTTTAAGATATGTGGAATGCATAACATGCCAGAGAAGGGCTAAATTCAGGTTTTATTTATTCTGTTTTTAAATCTGGAGTCGATACATATTATCAATTTAAGTTCTTTTAGCTTTGTGCAAGTGTAATCAAGGACAGAATTTAACCCTTGCAATGAAAGCTACAGAGAAACTTCTCGCTCAACTGTTGCTTGTCACCGATACTGAAGGGCACTGGTGAAGTAGGACAGAAGGAACAGATCATTGATGTGGGACATCATTTCTACGTTACCTAGACTTCAAGTATTTGTTACAATTAAATACATTCAAAATCACAGCTAACAACACACATGGCAAAATTTCAGAAGACAACAGCTTCCCATGTGTTTTTTTACTTCCGTAGCCCAGAGCATTATCTGTGGTTCAGCAGAAACTCAGCTCTCCCTAGAATCCCATTTTATTATTTAGTATTGGACAGACAATGTATTGTTAGAAGACAGAGTTTTACCCAACAAATCCTATTTTCCTCTGCCCTTGTTTTCTCTTTAAGCCCCTTATACCAGAGGGCTGTGTCTCCTCTGGATTGCTAAGTCATCACATCAAAAAGACAAGTGCGATAACATTTCCAGACAATTCTATGTCACAGAAATAGCCCATGAAACTACCAGTGACCATGTTGGCCAATAGAAAAACATATAAAAAGCAAATCTGAAAAACTGAATTCAAATTCTAAGTATTCATTTTGCCCACATACATGAATGACAATAACCAGAAAGCAAATAATAATTTCTTAGGAACTACAACTTGTTAATCTGATATTTTTGCAGTAGATTTATTTAATATTAATTCCCTGAACTTGACATTTGGGAGTAATTATTCTCATCGCTTTTGGATACCTATAACATGGACATGTACATGTGGAGTAGTTATTAAGGCTTCCCTTATAGCTGATGGAGAGAAAAAGAAGTTCCTACAATGCAATTAATCAGACTACTTTTTGACCACTGTCACAGTCTGAGATGGACTGACTGTTTCTCTCCACTGCCTGCAAAGGAAGCACCAAGTGACTAGCTCAGAGGTAGCCATGTACATGCATATGCTAAATCTGGACAGATGAGACCACTCTTACTGTCTCTATTGTAATGTTTAACCAATCTTAACTAGTTAATCATGAAGATATTTTCATGGTTCACCATAAATTTTTGTAAGTAATAATACAGTTGCTACTCCCTACCTACCAACCCCATTTTCTTTGATAGTAACTAGGCTAGTGTGCTGGTTTATTCCTCTAACTGTATCGTAACAATGCTGTCGTATTGTGGAGGAAAGACTTCATTAAAACAGTACAAGTAATCCAAATCTTTTATCCAGTTTTTCCTAGTACTTCAGGCAGTATTCTAGCGTACATTCCCAGTGTGTTTCTACCCTTATTTTGAGTGTCTGCTTTCTATACTTTCAAACCTTATCGAGACAATGTGGAATAACTACCTTTGTCTTCAGAAAATGCATCAACGCAAATACAATTAGACAGCATATCAAGTGCTGATGCACAAATACAGTTGACACAGTTGTGTGGTTGAAGGAAAAACACAATTCAACTGAATTGTAATCAATTCAGATGAAAGTGTCATGGCATAGAAACAAAACCACAGCTGAATGTTTAGCTCTGGGGTGGCTTGCTGTTTCGATGAGATATGCACCTGGTTATTATACTTCTTCCTTGAAAAGAGAAACATATGTATGATTCCAAAAGATACTTATGTATCATCTAAGGGAACGTTTTTCTGAAAATAATACGATTTGACTTATTAGGCTGTTGTTTTTTTTTTTTTAATAAAAAGTTTCTTCTCTGGATATTTACTAGCCCAAGTCATATATTCCCAATATTTGGAATGTATTAACAAAATACGATTTCATTTGGATATATAATACCCATTTATACATATATGTGAGTTAGAGGGGTTGTTTTTTTTTTCAGTTTGGATGTCTTATGAGGAAAGAAAGTGCAGGATATTAGCTGTTGACCTTCCCTAGTGTTTATGCTATGGGAGAAGATTCAAACTAATACTACATAAAAGTTTTCTCTATATCATTTAAAGCACTAAAATCCCTCAATAAATTAATGCATATGATGCTAACCAAATCCATTCTAAGCTAAAATATACCAGAATAAACACTGTGGCACTGGAGCATCTCTCTGTACTGCCACAGAGTTGACAGTGTCCACAAAATACCTTTGTTGCAACTGCGTCTTGGCAGGAAGATTTTCTCTCAAGATGCCCTTCTGTGCCTGGCTTTTTAAATTTGGCAGAGTCAGGGTGCTATAACAGAAGCCATTTTGTAATGGGCAGATATTTATATATTCTTACAATTGCTGAGAACCTATTGAGCTTTCATTTTGTATTGCTCAGTAATGGTAGGTTCTCACCTTAACCAGTCATTTCAGAGACATGTTTTTAACCTCTTTTTCAATCCATTTATGTCCATGAACAGATAAACTTACCTTAATTTATAATTCAGTGACATTTATGTTGGTATTTAAAATTGTAAGGCTAGCCTACTTCAAATTTGAACAATTGTTCTATTACCATATTGTTTCTGTTCCCTGACTAGATGTGCATAAGTCCTCTGATTGCGTTTCCTCCTGTGAATGTTCCCAAAAGCAAACCTGAACTTTGCCTCATGACTGTGATTACACAGGTGTGTCAAGTTTGCTTTTTGCAAGCGTGCTCACAAGAAGAAATAGAATACTGAAGACTTTATGGAATTTTTTTAAGTTACAGAAACAAATTCTTGGATACTAATTGCAACAATATATTCATTCAAGGGATTAGCAATTGTTTTGAATGTGGCAAGATTTTAGGCTGACGTGCACATCAGTGCAATTTATTGTAGCAGTACAATATTCTTTGATTTCACAGGTCAAGTAAATACATATTGGTCTAAACAAATTAAAGTATCAGGTATCAACATCAACAAGAGGTGGGAATCTGTGACTTTTCACACTGCAAATCACAATTCTCCATTTTCTCCAAGATGATTGATTGTACACTGCAGTCCTGAACAGTGCAATTCTATGTAATAGAAGTTAAAACATTGATAAAGTAATAACCTACCACATAGACAAAGAACAGAATCATTGGTTCTGTTGTAGTCCTGTTCTCTGCCACTGCAAGCGGGTTATAAACTAAAATTAAATGTTTACAGAGGATATTACCCTGGTCTGTGACGAGAGAAGCCTCTCTCCTTGTTGTGTTGTTGGCCTAGCAATTCTACCCTTTTTCCCACTTCTGCAGTCAAGGAAACCAGGAAGAGGCACTGATATTGTGGCCTCTTGGGATCATACCTGGAAACTGTTCTAATTCAGGCTGAGATTTAGGCTCTACAATCACGAAAAACCATTTCTCACTATTCAGATCTTAAACTTCGGATCCCCTATTCAGATCAAGACTAGGAGTGTCTGAGTTTCTCTATATTTTTGACTATTTCATGTTGCTTTTCTAGTTGTGTCTTCTGATACTGGAAAGCAATGAATCCCAACTAGAAAATACTGCAATATCCTAATCTGGAAAGCATTTAGGCACAATAATTTTTATAACAATTGGTCTGAAAGAAATGGGTGATGCCTATTATAGCAAAAGTATGCTTTAAAGGGAAACTTTGGCACACAGTCACATGGAACCCTGGGAGTCCTTTAAGTACTGTGGACTTAATTAACAAATTATGAGAGAACTTCTCAGTGAGCAGGACAATTGCTTTCCTTCTTACCTTTTTGGGTAGTTCTACTAATAATGTTATCTTACTTTGAGAGAATTTCAGCCAAGTGAAATTCAAGTGAGACAGGAAGGTACTTTCTCATGATCCTATAATCTAAATTGCTTCTATACTTTTCCACCAGTCTTTCACAAGAATCAAATGGAAAAGGCTGATCAAATGGAAGTTTATAGTACTCTGCAAAAAAAGGACCTGTAAGATAGACAAGCAATTAACAATTACCCAGTATCACCTATAGGGCTACCTTTGAACTACAGGAAAAAACCCTGCCCAAGAAAATATCTGTATTTAGATGTTTAAAAAGTAATTTTAGTTGGTATTATCAGGGCAGTGGCCAACTGAAAAAGGTGAGAGTTCTTGTTCTTTTCCATTAGTGGGAAAGCACAGGTATTGTCCATGAAAACAATAGAGTTCTCATTCTATACCCAGCCTGTAAGTCTGAACTAAAGAGTTTTTATTAGGCTAGAGATGCCTCCCTACATTATTCTGCATAGGATTACCCAAATGAGCTGACTGGAGACAAGTGATAAGTTTGGTTGTGAGAATCAAGAAAGGCTAAACTTGATTAAAATCCTGAAAAAATGTAGGAACACCTGCAGATGGTACGACTTGTTATTCCTCACTGAAAATAACTTCGGAGTGAAAGAATTGAGGCATTTTCCTTCTTTTTTCTGTAAAATTATTCTTGAATAACACTGTCTTTTGATCACAACTAATAAAAACGGCATTAAAAGTGTACCAGCTTATATGGGCAGTAAAATATTATAGGATAACACTAGGCAAACATCTTAATTACTTCAAAAAGTATTTTTTAAAATAAAATTTGAACTTGCTTTGTCTATGTTTGCATTTGGTTTCTACATGTCAGAGTAAATGATACATACAACGTGCACAGTCCCCAGAAATTAACCTGGTTTCATCTACTTTATTGTGAAACATGAAAATATTAGCAGAGAGAATTTTGAATGTATTATTGTCTTGGCAAAATAGAGGCATCTTCATACAGTATCTTATCCTTGGTGTTGCATTTCTCCAAATATAGGTAGTCTGTGATTAATCAAAGCTTATCTATATGACTGTAGCTTTGGATTTTGGATACTTTATGTTTTCATGATTTATCCGTCAAGAATTTTTCATAGATCTCATTGAAAGCTTACATAAACAAGTCAATTCAAGAAAATAATAAAGTGCTGGTAAACTTTTTTAAAAGGAGGCCAGATGGAATACTGTCAATCTATGCAGCACTGTTCCTATTCAGCTGTGAGATATGATGTGCAAATGGAATTTTTCTTAGATATGTTGTTTATTATCTGTCTTTACTTACATTGTGAAGAAGTTTTACATTTGATGGAGTTACATTAAGAGCCTATCAATCTCATTGTTCACTTGGTGTCTGCATCTGTTTTGTCAGAATCATCAATTATTGATTCCATATTTTCTAAGATGTAATTTAAAAGGCTATATTTTTTCAATTACCTAGTTATAAAATCCATATGAAACACTATTTTTCACTACAAGCAATTCATTCAGCTTGTATCAGGATTGGTTGGAGGCAAGTGGAGATCAACAGAATATAAACAGTTTTAATATAAACAGATTAAAAGATTTCAGAAAATAATGCAGATGTGCAAAATTTCTAGGACTTGGCTCTTGCTCATAGCTTTTATAAAAGCCTTTAGAAATGTCACCCTTATGGATGAGCTCCCTCCTGCAACCAACACAAAAGATGGGAAGAGACAATTAAAATTATTTTTGTACAGGGCACCCATTTATGCTACTTAATGGCAGACCCGAGAATCTGTAATACAAACCAAAATTGTACCTCATTCTTAAGAGCTGGTTAAAAAAAGGTCTCAGAAGAGTCAAGGAGGCACAATCAGTATTATGATGACAATCTACTGGCTTGTTCTGCTATTTCTATGCCATTCCTGTGTCTCTAAAAGAGCAAAACTACTTAAAACTTTTACTGAATGTTTCCCTAATGCAGGGAGTCTTCAGTGGGCAAAGAGATGACCCAGACTGCTTGCTTTATTCCTCCTGAAGTATTTGGTGCAAAATATACTTTGGGAGGAGGAGACCGCTAGTAAGTGTGTATGTCAGTGGCATTGCATCTTAATGGGATTGCTGCCAGCTGGAAGAAACTGAAACAAAATTCAAATTGCTTTAAGGTGGGTTGAACTGAAAGCTAAGTCAGCTGTGAGCTCTTTAACTATTGCCTTCATTTGTGCTTTTGGGAGACGTGGGAATATGCTTTATCAGGCATTTTCCTAGAGTTGAAAGGTAAGAAATTTTATGTGCCCTGTTTTCTGGATTGTCTGTGGCTTTCTGGGTTGATACTAGACAACAAGTTATTCTCTTACTACCAAGATGCAGCCTGTGGGGAGTTTTTCAGCCTTGTAACAGCAAAGGTGCAAAAGCTGTTTAAAAGCCACAGATGGCATTAGGAGGCAGTCCCCTTGTTTATTTTCTTAGTTACAATACTGACTCCAATACCTCAATTTAAAAGTCTCGTGGTATGCTGTGAATGAACCAAAACATAACAAAACCTATGCTTTTAAGCACAATTATCCTGGAAGGCTACAAGTAGCTATCAGGCAAAAAATGGTATAATACTTAATGAATGGTACCTGAGAACAGATCATGGAAAATGCAGAACCCCTCACCTCAACCCCGCTAGCTGAGAAATCTGAGTGTCCTCATAATCTTTTAACAAAGTTTTCAAGATAAATTATTGTTCTGCTATGCACTGTGGGTACTGGCCCCCACTAGGTAAATCTGCTTTGTGAGTTTAGGGTGAATTTGGAAGCTGGAATCCATATAGCTGCAATAGCTTTTGCACTGTTTTGACCTAATATGCCTTGCTGAGAAATTTGTGTGTGACCTTTCCACTGAAGTATGTATGCATTCTGAGTAACCTCCAGCATAAATATTATTTCTTATGCCAGATCTGTGCCTGTTTCTCATAATTGTTTTTACAACAGTATCAACAGCAGATTTTTAGTGAGAAAAAAAAAAAAAGGTAAGTCATCAGCTTTTTTCCTGCATCTCTCATGTGCATGAAATGCAGAATGCTAACTAGAATAGTGAGGAATCCACAGCTTCTTATCAGCAGTAAAATTTCAGCTTTATGTGCCATCTTAATAGTAGGATACTGTGTTACCATAAGTAATTTTTTCTGGTAATATGAGAAATGAATAACTAAGGATCCATTGCTGAATAATGAATAAACTAAAGGCTCGATTAGCACCTTTCAGCTTTAAGATAATTTTAGTGCCACAGCTATTTGAGTCAAGAAGAGATGTCATTGAGAGTAAAAAGAACAAAAGAGCAACCATTTGAAATGCTGCTGTTAAATCTGTACTGTGTGGTTAATGTCATACATTTGTCTGGTTTGTGAAACTCTCACTTAAGTTGTTAAGACCGCCCCATGCAGAAAAACCTGCAAAATTTGTTTTTATTACTTTTAACAGTAGTAGTAGATCGTGTATGTAGTATCATAAATCAACCTATCAGTTCTCAGTATTTGATTCAAGAGGCTACTTCAAACAAAATGATGAAACAATAAGGGCCACAAAATGATGAGCTAATTAATTAGGTACCTTAAAGAAGAGGAGATAATTCTACCTGAGGTGTGATACAAAAGGAAAACTTTTCTGACCTCAGCATAGGAAAAACTTGTACAATAGGAGAGAAATTATTTGCAGACAGAATTTAAGGTCTAAAGAACTAATAAAAATGCTGTCACAGGTTTTAGTAGAAAGATAGAATTTGAGGTTGCATGGCTAAGGACTTTGCAGAACTATAGGAAATAAAAAAAACTGTAATCAGGGAAACAAATCTGAATGCTTGTAATGTCCTTATATACTACACAAACTTGAATAGGAGTAGTAATTCCCTCCTCCCCCTCTCTCTCCACATGCACACCTATACACACAGAAGTACCAGCAGTGTTAATACACCACCAAAAGAATCATCACTATGTGTTACACAATTCGGAGCTACAACTGCTAATACTAGTAGTAGTAGTAGTAGAGTTAACGAATGCACAGCTGAAAAATAACAAAAGATATGATTGGATTTTGGTTTATCTCTAATAGCAAAACTAAAGCCATCTATCATTTACATGTTTCAGGTTTGGGGAAAAATAACTATTTACAAACTTGCCTAGGCTGAAAAATGACAACTTTGCCCAGCCAAATCTAAATCGCGGCACTCCTATGTTATTGTAAATACACAGATTAAAAATCCATGCAAGCTTCCTCAAAAGATGGACTTACATTTAGCAGCTTATTTTGTTACTGATGCACTTTTAAAATAATGAATGTTAACCAATATACAATACCTACTGGTTTCCTTTCGTTATAGAGAAAAAACTATTCTTAGAATGATATGAAAGTGATCCATGATACTGACGAGAATCTGTATAGTCTGATGAATATGTGAAGCCATCCTGACTAGGTTTTGTCATAGTATTACTCAAAAATCTATGTGGTCAAAATCCATTTCCGTTCTTATTAGGTTGACTAGACCTATGAACAAACATACATAGTGAATACCAACAGAAGCCAGGCTTCCAACATGTGCGTACAGGGAAGAGATTAATCTTAAACCACAATGATACTGATCATGCTTCAGTATCTAGTAGTTGTACAGTAATGATGAGATCATATAAAAATGGGGATCCGAAAGTTAAACTACTCAATTTCACATCTATTCTTACAAGAGTTTTCAGCTGTAGATATTCATATACAAGAAGAGTATGAATCACGCACTAAATACTAAATTTTAATCAGTAAAACTGTCTATGTTGCTGGCAGTTAGGTATCCTGCTGGCAGTGTCTTTAAATATGTTACGTTTATTTTCATCCTGTTCAAAACTGGATACAGACTCATTTCAAAGCCTACTGAAGTAAACTAAAACACTTCCTTTTATGGTAACTGGATCACAATCATAGCACTTTACAGGGTTTAGGGTTTTTTATTCTTATTTTTCCCTTAAACAATGACAGTGGTATTTATTCTGTTGCGGAAGAGCTATGAATATTCTTGCCCAAAGTGTCACTTATCAGAGGCTGCCATTTCACTACTTAAGGGGAGTCCCTCTAGCTCATATTGTAATCTCATTTAGGGCCAAGTAGAAATATTGAATAAGAGGAAAAACCTAACATTATTTAAGAAACTCTCCAGAGCATGGGGGGTAAAAAACACACTGAGAATATTGCTAGAGATGCTTGCACTGCTACACTAACTCATTCTCTGGATAAATTAGGCCTTCAGTCATTTCAGATAGTTAAACCTGCACCTTCTTTCACTTCCTCTGCAACTAACTTGCTTATTAAAAGACATTTTTAAAGTCCGATGAAAGGAATTTAACTACTCCAGTGTTCTCTAAAGTTTGATGTACGTTCAGCATAAGTTCTTGTAATCCCTAACTAGGAGCCTGCACGAAGCCACCCGGATCCCTCTGGCTTGTGGTGGTGGGTGTGTAACTGCAGTAACTGCAGCTGCAGCGTAAGGAAGGTGTGATCATCCCTCCAGAGAGGGGACTGGGGAGAAATTCTGAGAGCTGCTAAACCTTGGAAAGGATGTTAGTTGTTTTTGGTAGCAGCCATTTGTGGTGGTTTGTGTGGGGTTTTTTTGGTGGTGTGGTGGTTTTGTGTGGTTTTGGTTTTTTGTTTTTTTGGTTTTTTTTAAGGGGCAGGCTGTTCATGGAGGGAAAACAGTAGGTAAAGAAGCCGATCATCAGGATATCAAGGCCTTTTTGCTTTATTGTGAGTGAAAAAGGACTTTCTTTATATAGGTCTGTACAGAACTTCATCTAGATGGCAAAATGTTGTGTAAAAATGTATTGGCTTAGCTTTTGAATCCAGGGGCTAATTAACCATTGTACAATGCTGTACTTAAATGTTTCTGGTTGCAGAGTCATTTTTTGTGAAGTAGAAGTGTGTCTGGTTTTTGTATTAGGCCCAAAGCAATTTCCTATCAAAACCAGAACATGGATAACTCCCTTCATATTCAGCTTATTAAAACCAAAAAAGTCCTTTGAATTAGAAAGTAACTACGACAATGGCTCTGCTGTCTGAGGTGTACCTGCTGAAGCTCTTGCATGCAGCAGGATTGTAAGACTGTCAAAGCTTCTGAATTTCAAAAGAGAAGCAGAATGAGACCAGGCGTAGGCTGCAGCTGTAATCTGTGCTTGGTTGCATGCAAGTCCTCTCCCATGAGTCACGCTTTAGAGAACACTGTGGATTTTGTTTAGCCTCTTGGGATTTTATTTTTTTTTTTGCCCTGGGCTGTGGTCTAGTACTACTTCCACTCCGCATCTCCCCTTCTGTGGATAAAATCATGTTTAGTTTGAGTCGTTAAGATGGAACCTGGGAAACCCACACTTCTGATGTAGATACCTTCTGATAGAGTTCGTATGATTAATTTTATGAGGCCCAAGGCTGGAAATGGCTCTCTACCCTACGTATCACCTTAATCCCTGATAATAGTCCTGCCTCTTATGCTGATATCCATACTCTTCCTTCTCTTCTTTCTCTTGTTGTATTAGGAACAGCATTTCCTAATTTTAGAGAATTACAAGGCATCCGCATTTATGAGGCTGATAATTTCAGCAGGTTTGCCAGGTTTTCTGTGTCCTTCCCTAAATTAGACTATCATGTGAATTATTTGCTTTATTCTTCCAGTCCTGCTTTCCTCTCCTACTGTTTTCCATTTTGACCAGCTCTTTGATGCTCTTGCTGCATCATGTTGCTCTTTCCTTTCCTTTCCTACTTTGAGCTACAGTCTCTGAACTCTCTTATGCTGTTCTCTCTTCACATCAATCTCCCATATTCCTTTTCTGACTTCATCTCATGTTGATAACTTGCTGCTCCCGCATACTCATTCAACCTATGTCTGTTTTTCTGTTTTTCCATTCACTAAGGTTCTTTTGATTTGTTCCCTGTGAAACATTACTCATTCTCTGTTGCTTAGTTCCCAACTTTAACTATCACATCACCAGTCAAATCCTCCCATGCTCTTGCTCAGCCTTTCTTGTGAATCCAGTGTTCGTTACTTCTACTGAAACTCTTTCCTGTATTTTGCTTTCCTCCTTCCAAAACCTTTTGCTCTGCCTGTCATTGCAATGTCTGTCTTGCCAACTTCCAGCCCTGATTCATTCTCAACGATGTCTTTTCTCTAGCAAAACCATTCTGGCAGAAATCTGATAATCCGGATGACTTCTTTCACCAAGAATGTGTTCTCTCCCCTCTTTTTTTTTTTTTTTTTTTTTTTCTCTCTAGTGTAATTAAATTCCATATGTGCAGACCCATCTTTACAGCTTCTGAGTCAGTCCTTTCCCACTGGCCTTTTTTCTTCTCTATATAGATTTCTGCTGATTTCCACCAATGTGATATAGTAAGATGTGCCCATCTGCTCTTCTCAGCTCATCTTTCCTTCCTCTGTTGCTATCCTTTCCTTCTTCTTTTCATGGACACGGAAGTTTCACAGTTCCTGTGTTTATATACCCTTTCAGTTTACCCTAGAAATTTTACTAGCTTCTGTGACTTTACTCTCTCATTCTTTGCCTTAATTTTTGCCTCTCCTCTGGTTCTTTCCCTTAAAACACACAAGCAGAACTACTGTGATTTATTTCTGTATAGAGTCTCCAAGATGCTTTCATATCCATCATCACAAATAAAACTTGTCTATTGTTTCCATGGTTCCCATTTACTGGAGCAACTTCTCCTTGGAATCTTCACTGGCTGCTTTTCCCTGTTACTTTAAACAAACTTTTTGTCTTCAGGACACTGTTATCTGTACCCAGGTTCTTACTACAGAGGTTCTGATTTTGACCTGATTAGCTCATACCTGCCACTGGAACTGTCTAAACCAAGCATGTTTTTGCTGTTATGGGACCTTTTATGGACAGAAAGGGAAACTTCGTTTTACAAGGCTACATTGTTATCCCATTTCAAAACCCTCTTTCACTTTCTTTTGCTATAATAACTACCAAAATTTCCTTATGCTTTCATAAGGTATTGTGCGCAACAATAACATTGAATGAGTGATTAAGGCTTTTACCACTATATTCATGACCAAACCTAATGTTTACTAGCTTTATTTTTATGTAATAAAGCAGTCTCAAGCTCTCTAAGACCCATGAAACAGCAATGCTGTGCTATGTGACTCTTAGCTCATGAAGCACCTGCATAAGAGCTATGGTACCACTGATGATAAAAGCTAAACAGCAATTCTAATGAAGACATAACCTACACTACTGTCATCACCTGAGGTGCTTACAAAACACTGAGTGGGTACTGCATTTTGTTTGTTGCTTTATTACAAACTTTTTAAAAAGTCTGACATTTTATGTCCCTAAAGCAGATGCTATGCGTGTTGTTTCTCCTCATCCTTGTCTAGCAGCCAGGATTTTCTGCACACCCACTGTTAGACCCACTGTAATATTCTGGTAATATTTCATTCTTTATGGAAGTCTAAAAGTCACCTCTAAAATGACTGCTGTGGCAGATTCTGGTCTTAGTTGAATCACTATGAGGCACAGGCAACTCCATATGCAGTCATTGACACTACTCTGGGTTTTCATCAACACAACTCAGAATAGAACTGTGTGTTTGGCTCTATTCAAGAATCAGTCAGTATTATGTACTGGTTGTGTTGATGCTTCTTCTCACTGTTTCACACTAGTTTGAGAATGTTGCTAAACAGGTTGTGATTTAAATACCTACCAAATATTTAGGTATTAATGCTTTATAGGATTTATGTTTCCAGCTTCCTGAAGTAAGTGGGGTGTGCATAGTTAAATAACATAACTGGTAGGTTCTTGTATTCTATTGTGGTCTGGATCTTAGTTGAGCTAGTGCAAACTTCAATGCCACTAACAATCAAAATCTGTAAAAGCAGGGGCTGAATGCTTGGTTTATAAGGAATACTTTGTTTTCACTATAGGTTCTTATGTTTCCCTAAAACTTGGACAAAGTCTAAATGACCAATTTTGACTAAGTGATATACTTAGCTAGTGGACACCACTAACTAGCATAACTTGGGTTTTGACACTGCTGAAGTATGATGGATGTTTGCCAAACAATAGACAAAGATGTGATGTTTAAACCTAGGAATATAATATCTCACTGCAGAAAATCTATTGTATATCAGTTACATCTAGGTTACACACTGATAGGTCTATGACTACATTTAATAGCAGCAAGTAATTTTCTTTGGGTTCTCCACTATTTCCTTGTATCCCTAGGTTGCAATTCTAATAGCTTAGCTCAGGTTTTACACCACAGATCTGAGTATTTCTATAAAATCACAGTGAGAATCAGCAGATGAGAACCTAATGGACGTACCAACTATCTTTCTGGGAAGTACGCTGAAAGCAGTTGTCTGTTGGGCTGGTGATAAGGAGCTCATGGTATGGCACTAGTTCTGGTCAATGCTCTTCTCATCCCCTGCCCTGGAATGAGGATTTCTGAATTAAATTTTTATCATTGTCCTCGTACTTTCTTTGGTAACCTTGACTATGCCTAACATGCACACATACCTGCCTACGTGTATGTGACGGTTTGGTTTATAATTACTTGATTTGACTTTCCTTTAAGAACCCCTTCCCTCCTTAGCAGCTTCCATTATTCTGTATTGGTTACTCTGTGTGTGGTCCTGATCTGAATATGTAACACACTTCAGCTAGATTCTGCTCTCGATATGAATTTCTTGACTGACTTTGCGATTACTCTCATTTTGTTACCTACTTCACAGACATTAATTCATTTCTTGGATTTACCTTGGGGGGCTAGTGTAGAGGTTAGGCCCTATTTCTTAAATAGAGATCAAGATGGATGAAGTGAAAACAGATGAATTTTTCAATATTTGAATATATACAACACAGCTGCCATTGAGGCTGATTATACTTGAAAACTCAGTGCATTTCCTGATCACAAACAGTACCTCAAGTTTGGCATCTAAGAAATGGAAATCACAAGGAGAGATCATCTTTGAAAAATAGGCTTAAGGGAGTTAATTAACATCACAAAGAACCACCATGACAAAGAGGAGTAGAATTTAGTAGTGTCCAGCCAAACATTCAGCTAATTAAATCATGATGCTTCTTTCCTCACTCATCTGACTAATAGAGTATGCATTTTAAATGCTGTAACAAATAAACCACAAAAGACAACAGCTTTCTTTGCTATATTTTCTTGTTCAATTATTAGATGTGGCTCATCCTTTGTTTTAGATGGGATTATAGTGCCTTAATATGTAATTAAAAGTTTTGCCATAACTTGTACATACAATTTCTGAGTACTTGAATATTTGTTGTTAATATCTTCCTAAAATATCTTAAAATTTCTCAAACTTTTTTTTTCCAAACAAAACAATCCTAGTTCTTTAATTCTTAATTAAATCACAAGAGGTTGTATTGATACCTATACAGCTCATCTGTCAAGTTGAAGCTTAGATTCAATAAAAAGTGTGAACAACATCAAGAATGGGTTGTTACCCTATATGTGGAAAGAGAGAGGGAATATCAGGGATTTCCACAAATACGTGCAGGCAGAAAGTTAATGATTAGGCTTGGTAACTTTGGTTTATGCTTCTGGCTCTGGAGAGACAGGCATTCTAGTGGATACAGATTGTTTCTGGTTATCCTTAACATAAAATCTTTTCTTTCCCTTTTCTTTTCCCTTCCTCTAAGCCTCTAGACCAGCAAGCCCAATTACTCTGTCCTAGCAAGTGCTTTATTGAAATGGAGTCTTTCCCTACTCTAGCGAAAACTAAAACTTCTCAAAATTTCCAAGTTAAACTTCCTATTTTGTGAGAATGGCAAATGCACATCCATACCTTAAAGCTCATCTTCTGTTGAATTTCACATCCTTGGCTCAAAGTTTGAAGGTATAGCAGGATTTTAAAGAAAACTTCTCAATTTAGTGTGGATGACGCATTTCATTTTTCCCCAGGCACTCTCTTCAGAAGTGCCCGAGCAATTTTTTTAATGAAAAATTTCCCCAGACATTTATTAAGATAGATATCTGATGGTGATATTTTCAACGTAAGCACCTTCCTAAGGCTTTAAGCAATGAAAAACAGCAACATAAATAATATTGTCAGCCAACTGCAACAAAAAGTTGTACTATCAACTAAGAGATTGCATTTAAAAAAAAAAATCCATCTAGTCGTCGTCTTCCTCTGCTTTTTTCCTTCCTCTTTCAGATTTCAATGATTGTCTAAAGAAAATGTTAGTAACGTCTGTGGCCAGACTTTTAAAACAACTTTATTCTGTAATAAATGCACTTTAATCACCATACATTAAATAGTAAACTAACTTCTGTGAAATTATTTCAACCTTGCATTTATACTGCATGCATGTCTGGGACGCTTTCTGGCTGCTTTCCTGGATTCAAAAATCTGAATCAATTTCTCCATTCCCATTAGCCTCAGTTCCTCTCAAAAAAAAAAAAAAAAAAAAAAAAAAAAAAGTAATGCCTGCTTAGTAGAATGCTTGACTTCTTCCTCAGTAAACTATCTTGGGTATTTCCTGATGTATCATACTCCCTCATGTCTTTTTCTCTTTTGTTAATAGTGTAAGAAGTGATTGAAAGATAAACCTGCAAAAATAAAGTTTTGTTAAAGTACTGGAATTCTCTGTGGATGTGTATAATCATTAGAAATGATTAACATTAGGTTAGCTTACACTTGTAATGTGTGCTGTGCTACTTCTTGCTAGACTTGCTTGCATTTGCTTTTACATGGTTAAGTGCTCAGACAGGCAGATCCACTACCTCTAAGCTTTCAGATAAGTAAAGAGAAAGAAGTGATCAGAACCAAAAAGCTGTGAAAGTACAGCTTGGGTAAGGTTTGTTTTCTTCCTCTGGTAGTATATGTTCTGTAATACTGAATAGAATATCAGTCCTGAATTAACCAAGATTGCTGGCAACTACAGCTAAAACTGCTGTGGAAAGTTTGCTGCAACCTTTTGAACTTTGTTTTACTTTCTTAAATTAGGTACAACTGGGGGAAAATTATATGTATCATCTAGCTGCTAGGATGGAAATACTGTAAAGAGCCAAATAAAATTAGGCTCCTAAAGCTCTGTGTGTGCAGGCTGGCAGTGGCGAAGCTAAATTATTAGACTACTGGTTCCACTTGTGTTTGACGGAGAATATAGCTTTGTGCCTACAATGCCAGCTGAAATTCCTGCTGCTAGCAGCATACTGTAGGCACAGTCTCTATACTGGCTGTAACAGTGACAGCCATTGGCTTTATTCTCAGCCTAGGAGCCAGCTTCTTTCACTGAAATCTCAGGGGGGGACATCTTTCAAGGCAGATCCTGCATTCCATGATAGTGTGCCAGCAGCTAATGCAACAAGAGACAGTACTCGGATCTTTCCTTAGCAAAACTTACAACTGAATAGTGTTGTTGCAGTGTCATTCTCCTTTGGCCCTCCTGCCCCATTACTTGGGAATGTGCTGAGAAATGGGGTAAGTGTTTATGATTATAAACACACAGATCGGTTCAAACAAGACAGGAGCAATGGGTAGGGGCAAAGAGCAAGCCTAGATATGAAACCAACGACGACTGGGTTTATTAATTATAATAGGGACAGAACAACGTGCTAAACAGCCTGCTCAGTTAAAGGGGCTTCAACAGATTTATGTAATAAACCAGTGCAGAATTTTGCTGAAGGATTTTTCCCACTCCAAAAATGAACTTTTTAGCATTACTTCTTTGATAATTGAAATAATCACTGTTGGCTCAGGATTTGGAGCATGTTAATTTCATCTTGTGGGAAGAACTACCCATTTTAGTTATGACAAGATAGTCCATATATATAATCAGATTTAAAAAATATATTTTCTTTACATTTTGAGCAACTTGAACTGTCGGGGGAAGGCAGATGTATTAGTTTAGATGCACATACGCAGTATAATCTGGTCATGCAAAGAATAAGATTTTTTTCTTTCAAACAAAGTTTAGAGAGAAATGTGCACAGTGAAAGGAAGCAATAGGGCTTTCCCTTAGAGTAACTGAAAGGACTTTTATCTAGTTAGAAACTTACAGCCACGAAACATTTGCATTTTTAATATGAAATCTGATCTTAAAAAAAAACAGAACAAATTCTAGATTGTCTTATTTTCTGAGTGTGTTCCAAGAAAAAGTAAACCCAGTGATATGTAGTTCATGTTTACGGAGCCAGGACAGTAAAATGTAGTAATGTACTAGTCTGCAAATTATTCTTTTTCTGAACTACTTTAAAAAGTAGTGACTACGAACATGGAAGACACTTTTCATCTTATGTGGGAAAACTTACTTGAATGGATAAAACTTTCTTACTGTAGTGAACTATTTGGAAATAATATCTACTACTCTGCTTTACAAAGCAACAACGTAATTGCCTTATTGGATTCCTACTTGAAATAGTGATAGCCAAATATCATTGCAATATATGCAATAGGAATGACTAGAAGCCAAAAAAAAAGGAAATTCAATAATGTAAGACTCATTTACACAGTGTTTACATACTCCTAGTTTTCCCTACAACAAGGAGGTGCTACTCTATCCTTTTCTGTGTTAAACATATTAATGGATGAACGCCAAGCAGAATAGTTGATATGTAAAACACTGTGGGATGTGAATGATGCATCTGAATGTGTTGTGGAAATATGCAATAGGAAGTACTGTACAGAATACATAAGCTGTCTGAAAAGAACAATTTTTTTTGAAAGTGTCTTTCCACCAAACTGTTTGTCATAAGTGATTGTTGAGGCCAATAACATAAAGTTTTAAAAAAATCTGCTTATCTTATATGGGCATAAAATCTCCAGATTTATCATAAGTACTGATGCATTTTGGAAGGAACGTGTATCCTCTTGCTTCTTGTCTCTACCAAGCCTCTTTCGTTCAGGATGAAACTTGAATAAAGAGAGGAGAGGGAGTCCCATATGTGTTTCTTGCAAAACTTTTCACCTTTAATCACAGAGATGTGTCAAAAATGTCACAAAGAATTTGACTAGTGGTCTTACCAATGACATGAAAACAAAGTCTCTGATGATGAGGACTTAAAGGAAAACTGGTTTCAAATGTTCTGAACGTGCCAGAATAAGCATGATTAACTTTTATATAATTAAAATAAGAATCAGGCCTGATATCTAGTATGTTAATTTTATTCCCTCTGTGTGGCTGGAAAGTTACTCACTGAGAAACAGCTTCCTCAACTCTTATTTTTCATCTTCTATGATCATTGAAAAAGTCAATTATTTGAAGGAAGTATAACACCTCATTTTGGAGGGTTTTGCTTTCTACATTTTTGATGCATTAGAGTAAGTAAAGTTGTGCTAATCACCATTCTATTAATGTGTATGCTATTATTTTATTTTTGTGCTCATTAATCTGTTTTTCATATGCTAACGTCCTTCTGATGTGCAAAGGGAAGCAAGATAAATATAGCTTATACTAAGACCCTTTTGTAGAATTTTAGACTGTGTAATAGCAATACACAGCGCATTTGGGGCAAAGGATTCAGACATCTTTAAACATAAGGTACCCGAAATGCTTAAATTACAGGTCTGTTCATACACTGTGGTCCATACAGGCAAAGATGACAGGTAAGCACTCCAAACCGTCAGGGAGAGGTGACTTGATAGACTGACTGGATAACAAGTTTAGAACAACTGAGAATAAGATTGTCATGGTTAGTTTTTGGAATTGGTTACCACAGAAGTCTTGTTCAAGTTAATTAATTTCATGCATGTGGATTTGGGATGGATTTACAGGCAGGCATTAGAGCACGGAGGTTAAACAAACAGAATGAGAAGGCAGGTTTAAATAGGAGCAAGAAAGAAGAGGAGAAGTTGCAATACTGTATAGGAGATCTTCAGACTGAGTAAAAGCTGCTGTTCTGAAAATGTGTATGTTAATAGTGTCCTGAGAATCTAAGTAAAGACAGGAATGAGTGGGATATCGAAGCACACTTTAATCAGTGTACTTCATATGCTTGTTTAAGAGTTCAGTTTTTTGTGGTCAGAGTTCCAGTTGTGGAATTTTGCAATTGTTTGTAACAACCGCCTGAATGATGGATGAATACATCTTCTTCTAACTGAAATATGATGCTCTCCTCAACACACCAGTAGCAATCCTGACCTATACTGACTCATCCTCATAGTCATGAATTGCATCCAGGTCTACATTGGTTCAACTATGCATCTCCTTTAAGTAGGGTTAGAGTTTGGAAGCGATTTAAAGATAAATATAGAATCAGTAAAAGTATTTGAGATGGAGTGATTGCAAGCTCAACTGTCCCAGGCTAACATCCCGGGAAACTTCAGGAACAAATATGTAAAACTGTCATCCATTGGCTCTGTCCAGTCTCTGTACCTTTTTCTCTGATGTTAAGGTATTAACAATGATTGCCATAACTGTTTGTCCTTCCATACGTGCACGTTCCACATTCCCAGATACCTTCACATTTATGTACTCGAAACTGCTGCAAAGCGATCCAGTGTGTTGCAAGAACCTGCCTAATGCCCAGATGCTGTTACAGAACTGTAGACCCCAGATGCATACCAGTGGGGACTTGGATCTGAGAGCAGACACATGAACTCTACCTTTCCATTTGTCAGCCCATCATAAATTAGAACAGATCTGTAAGTGACTTAAAACATGTTCAGAGAGAAAACTACACAAAATGCAGAAACTAAGATTAGGATAGCCCACTGTGACAAAGAATACACAAATAACAGAAGAATAGTAATACCTCTTGTGAAACAGAGGAATCTAAGATTGTTACACTTGTTTCTACCACCTGAGTAATTAAATCCTAGATATATAATTTATTTCTCCCCTTCTACACTCCCAAATGAATGTTACTGCAGCTGATGTAATTGTCCTTATCTATATCTGTGAAGCCCCCCTCAAAGTTTTTATGCTGTGCTAGATCTCAATTACCATTATTTAAAGGCTAGCTAAAACTATTATTTGATGTAATTGATTTCTACTATGGTGACAGCTACTGGGAGGGTAGAGCAAGATCTCACTGAAATCCCTGGCTGATAATGACTCTGGTCAAGACAAAACCCAAAAATTTAAATTCTCAACAATAAAACAGTATCTGACAAACCATGCACTGTTAAATGTTTATGCATTAATAAATACACATTAAATATTAAAACAGAAGTGATGTAAATATAAGTTCATATTTTTCAACCAGAGCAGTGTGGCTAAGTAGGAATGAGACCCACCCATCCTGCTGTAGATCTGTCTTATCCTATGATATAGGTGATATGGGGGAAGGAAAAATACGTATCAGTAAATCCAGTGCTTCACTTCAAATACTCAATTACAGATTACTATTGTGGACTGCTGAAATATCTTTCGTTCACTAAAATTTCTGCTGTGATGCTTAAGAAAGGGAGAAAGCAAAGTACATGAGGTTGCAAGTGGTTGTAGTTAAATTTGTTTTCTCACAAAAGCTAGAGGTTCAACTCTGCCTTGGATCATTCTGTCCCTCTCCTAGTGGTGTGGAATTGTTCTCTTCAATATGTATTTTAATGCTTTGTCACAACTATATTGAAATGCTAGTAAGTTCATGCAGGAAAAGCTTCCAAAGGTATCTGGAAATTTTTGAAAGTGGAATTTGGGAGACTTAGTCTTATCAAAATGTAGTAGAAGTTATATTTCCTTAGTAGGCTCTGAAATTTTTCTTAAGCCTACCTCTGAGGGTGTATCAGTGGCATGTAGCTTAGTTTGTAAAAATACTGAACAAAGACCCTCTAGACACAAGTAAACAGGCAGCAAGGTAAGTGCCAAAGTGGGCTGGGGTCAGCAGGTGGTGAGGAAGCCATGACATCTGTGATTCTGCTGCCCACTGTGCTCAGAGCCTAGTGGGAGCAGCAATCCCTTCCTAGAAAAGAGGCAAGTTATCACCAATCAGCTTTAGTAATGTGTTTTCCCTCTGTGAGAGGTAACTGCTTCCTGCTGTTGCCTTCTGCAGAGTTCCAACTAGTAGGCTTAACCCCTAATTTGGGAAAGAATAATTGCTCTAACAGTCACTGAAAAGCTGTCAGCTCTTGCTTAGGATGGCATTTCCTGTGCTTTTTGTATGAAATATTCACCTTGTAGTCACTGTTCACTTTTACTGCATCTCAGAATTTCCTGTATTAAAAGTGGAAGAGAGGAGGCTTAGTAACACTTAGCTTGGCTGTGGAAAGCTTACAAAGTTTGTTGTAGCAGTGCATTACTTTATTGATTAAGCAGGATGCAGGTAGTATGTTTAACAGTACTGTTCTCCAAGGGGAAATATCTGTTACAGTGTTCTGCAAAGATCAGTAACTCTTCCTCTTACAAAATCATGAAGCAAAGTTAATCACCTCCTTTTGCTTCCAGATTTAGTTATTTAAATGTTCAGTGCAAACAGAAAAGATGAAAGAAAACTCTGGAGGACATCTGTCTGAGTAGAAGATATTGATATAAATAGAGAGACTGGCAAAAGTAGTTGTGAGTCTGTTTCGTTTTCTGCTTCAGGAAAACCAGCCAGAACAGGACTCTGCAGGAAAAGCACTGCCATAAGCTCTTGCTGAGGGAGAAATTGGGGCACAGCTCAGCACTGTTTGTTTTCATGTAGGTTTAGATAACAAAACACAGAAGGCTGAAAGGGAGATTTGATTTACTATTGTTCAGAAAGCACATTTTCTTAGGTCTGCAAACTTCAGCTGTCCCTGCGTTTCTGCTAGGGTTTTAGATTTTTGCTTTTCTTTACATATTTTTCCATCTGTATTTTCTGTTTGGGATAATAAAAGCTTTAGAAGTCTAGAAGAGGAGGAGAAAGTGAGTGGTTTGCAGCAAGGAAGCGGAGTCTCTAATTTCATTCATTTCTCTTTTCATTGTTTGGCAGGTGGAAAGCACAGATTTGCAGAGCTGAACTGGACCAGCTGAAGAAGTGGGGGAAGAGAAACAAAACAAGTACATCACTATTGAAAAGAGCTTCAGCTTTATCTAGCAGCATCACCACAGCAACCAGAAAGTACAATTAAAAGACAAGGGCTAGAGCAGAGAAGGTGAAAGTGTGGCTCCTTACCTTTGGACAGAAGGCAGCAAAATAATTATGCAGAACGGAAAAGAGTATTTGATGGATCTAGCCAAACTGTGGCAAAGGGAAGTGCCCCTTCATTAACAGGGATGTGCCACTGTTTATGCACTGGAAAGGGGAGTGCCATGAGATCTACTGAAGAGACTATTTCTGTGGTTGCGTATCTACATGTGTTTGCACCTCTGCTGGGACTGAATTAGGTGGTACGGGCATCTTGGACCATCGGGTGCTGGGCAGCAACTTTTTTTTTTTTGTTCAAGGTGTACCTGGCACGAGAACTGAAAGACACCGCAGATCTATTTCAGAGACGCAAACCGAGCGAGACAATCTCCAGCCTTTCCCTTCTGTAACTGCCTGCTATACCATGGGATGTCGGCAAAGCTCTGAGGAGAAAGAGGCAGCGCGGCGGTCCCGTAGGATTGACCGCCACCTGCGCTCTGAAAGTCAGCGACAACGAAGAGAGATAAAGCTCCTTCTCCTGGGTACCAGCAACTCTGGGAAGAGTACTATTGTAAAGCAGATGAAAATCATTCATAGTGGTGGCTTTAACTTGGAGGCCTGTAAGGAATACAAACCTCTGATTATCTATAACGCAATTGACTCTCTCACACGTATCATTCGGGCTCTAGCCACCCTTAAGATAGAATTTCACAATCCTGACAGAGCATATGATGCTGTGCAGCTTTTTGCCCTGACAGGCCCAGCTGAGAGCAAAGGTGAGATTACCCCTGAGCTTCTGGGAGTCATGAAACGGCTCTGGGCAGACCCTGGTGTGCAGGAGTGTTTTTGCCGCTCCAATGAGTACCACCTAGAGGATAATGCTGCATACTACTTAAATGACCTAGAAAGGATTGCAGCGCTGGACTACATCCCTACAGTGGAAGATATTCTGCGTTCTCGGGACATGACCACAGGGATTGTAGAAAATAAGTTCACCTTCAAAGAACTGACTTTCAAAATGGTGGATGTGGGTGGACAGAGGTCTGAACGCAAAAAATGGATCCACTGTTTCGAGGGGGTTACAGCAATAATTTTCTGTGTGGAGCTGAGTGGATATGACTTGAAGCTGTACGAAGATAACCAAACAGTAAGTGCACCTTCTGTTTCTTATTCTCTTTCCTTCTCTTCCTTTTCTCTTCCTTTTCCCCTTGCCAATGTTTGGCCTTTTTTTTTTTTCTTTTCCTTCCCTACCTCCCTACCCTCCCAAGGCAGTAATCCCTGAGTTCATAACCCCAAATGTGATTTCCTTCCCCTCATCCCCAATCTGTAGTAAAAACCCAGAAGCTATGATTCCTTTATTTGGATAGTTTTCCCCACTGGACAGACTTATTTATTTATTTATTTAATGTTACTCTTAGGAAATGGTGGTGGTGTTCATGTGGCAGCAGATTTTATTTTTTTTTTTCCCCCTGCCTTTTTGCTAAATGTTTACCTGGTTAAGTGTTACTCCAAACATCACTTAAAAAAGTAGACAGTAGTGACATCCTGGTGTACAGGGTTGGTTAATTTGGACACCATGTTTTGCAACTCCTTGGAAATTTTGAAGCTAAATAGTAACAAGTAACAGTTTTTTCTCCCCATTTTTTCCAGGATTTTCAATCAGCATTTGGGTTCAAATATGGTTTTTAATTAGTATGGAACTTTTAAATTTAAAATTTTCTTTGACTGTTTTTGTTTATATGGCTGATCTGCCTTGTCCAATGTTTAATTCCCTTTAATGCTATTAAGCTTCTGGTCTTCACAGCACACAAATACAGTAACTATGGAAAAATATATGAACACTTATGCATATGCAATGGTGTGTTTGCTGTCACATTCAGGTTGCCTGAGTTAACCTTTATAGGGTTTCATTTGAACTTATTTTTTTGACAGCCTTGTAAAACATGATTCTTAAGAGATGGGAGTTTGTGAGTAAGAACATAGAATGATTCTATCATCTAGCCATTCCTAAACACGCTGTATTTATGTTTGAAAATTATATATTCAGGAAGAATTAAAATCTGTACTGCAAAATCAGAAAGTTAACCTTAAAATGCTTCTATTTTTCTTGTACTCCTTTACACATCTTCAGTTGTTTTACAGTTAGTAAGGTTGTTCACCAATATCAGTTCCTGACTAGTCCAGAACACCAGAATTTTTTACAGCAGGTGCATTATGTAAGTGTTGTTGGGTAGGAAATTGTTCCAAGAAATCTTTATAGGATGTTTCAAATCTAACTGGATCTCAATAAGTTTATGGAAGGGGATCTTTCAGCCAGGTCTAATGACCTGGTTTTGGCAGTGCTCTTTATCAGACCCCCCTACCCCCCATTTATGTGTAGTACACACATCTATATTAAAGTTTCTTTACAGAGTATCTTAAGTCAAATGCAGTATACTGCACATGCATGTGTAAGAGCTGTAGCGTCTGTGTGACATCCTCTAGTGCTTGTATGGGTGTGACACCACTTTGTGTGCAGCTATTTCCTTTTCCCTTTTTGTCTTAAAATAATAATTTCAAGGAACGCCAAAAAAATCTCACAACTGATTACCAATTCATATAGACTTCTGTAAAATGATAAAATGGGGGAAAAGGTTGGGAGAAAGGGGAATTTCCTCCACAAACAGACTCAGTAGAAGGGAGTACTGAAGCTCTACATAAGATGTCTGTCACAGTGCAGATCCCTCTGTTGTGAATTCTCTGCCCTGAAAAGCTCCCTCCCCTGTCCTGGAGAGGGGGCCGACTGTGACCTTCTTCACTGTTGTTTATTTTGTACTGGACTTGTGTAATGTCAATATAGTTGCATACCTGATTTTTTTTTATTATTAAAAGTTATTTATTGAAAGCTCCTGTGCTCTTTAAAGATGCCACACACATGGTCATGGTTTTGATAATGACTGGAATAACTGCAATGGCTTTAATGGCTAAATGTGAAAGCTTCCCCAAAATTAGGTATGTTTTATAACACACATGCCATTCACCAGATCCCTGAGGCAAGGTGAACTATATCAGACCCGAATCAACTTCAGAGCCTTCTATCTAGTCTGCTGTTTATACAACATCACTTATCATAGAATCACAGTAGAGATTAAAATGTTGTCAAGTGACCTAGGAGGTTCCATAGTTCTGGTGATAGGAATGTATAGCAATCGAGGTGGGGAAACTCCATGAGATGGAAGCAGTTAAATAATTCCATGGGTGATACTTCAGACTTATTTTCCACAGTTTGTATCAGAAGTTGACAAACATCACTGAAGTAGACTTGGAGGAAGATGCTAATATTTCCTTCCAAGTCATATGAAAAAAGCACAAACAAAAAAGAAACAAATATTGGACAAAACCTGTAGAGCAATACTTCTCAGAAATCTCACCCTTGGCTTTTTGTTTGCTTGTTTGTTTTTACTGCCATACCTCTCAGTAAATCTTGTCTGTTCAAGTTCTGGGTACTGCAACCAACTCTTTCACTCCAAACCAGCATAAGAGTAGATCACCACCAAAGAAAATAAGTGAAACTATTCCCTTCGCATCCCGTGCATGTAGGAACGGGGTTCTTTATGCATCACTTTGTACAGTCTCTTATTGTTATTGGTACAGTGATGTGAAATTATTTCAACTCATTTATACCTTTAATTCTTTTTTTCAGCATTTTTGGTTGCTAATACAGTTTCTTTACAAAGACTTTTCTCATTAGATGGGAGCTAAGTGATAAGTTTGAGAAGCAATTATACTTAGGTTTGAACCAAGACTACAGAATTGTTTCCAAAATTATTCCCTTTGTTTTACAAGCTTGCCTTTTACAGTTGAATCCCTTTTGCATGCACTTTCTATAATTCTTCAAGGGGAAAAAAGGTCATGATCAAGAATATTTGCCCAAGCTGAATTTTGATAAAACTTTTAAAAAATACTTGAGTTTTACTGTAAGTGAAATATGCATTATGAATACTAAATCTCTAAAGATACTAAAGATTTTTCTTATTAGAAAGCAGATAAGTGACAAGTCTGAGAAGCAATTATACTAGGTCATGAGAAATATCATGCCAGAGAAACTTATATTAAGAGAAAAAAAATTGACACATAATTTTAGCTTTGTCAAGTTTGTCTAAATCTTTGTCATGCCTCCCTCATCGTTTCCGTGTGTCTGAGGCTGTTCAATGAGTATGGAATTCTCTCTTAAATGATTTTTGCATCATTTTCAATAATCCTGTTATTATTTCCAATAATCCTGACTGTTTGAATTGTCTTTTTTTGTTGTTGTTGTTGGTATAGCTTATCACATATATAATACTTCCCTATTGTTATCTTCTGTAGTGATTTTACAGCTTATCCACTGCACTTCCATTTTCTTCTCTGTACTACACTTCACCATTCACTGTCCTACACGTGGACTTCTGCTTCATTTTCTGGAGATTCTTGTCTTGGCATTAGACCTTCCTATTGTAACAGATTTGTGTATCTGTTTTTTGTTTAGTAGCCTGCTCTTGCCGTGAGAGAAGCATTGCCCCTAATCCTTTGTCTTCACTTTCAGAGATGTTGGGAAAAGCATATCTTATTTATATCTAGATCCTGACTAGGAGTTAGTTGGTTTCTTGCAATTCTTTAGACTTTTCCTGCCTTGTTTTTCAGATTTAAAAATCAAAAAGAACTAGCCAAAAGGGGGAAAAAAAAAAAAAAATCAATATACTCTGAAAAATCCTTACGGATGTTGATTTTCATTCCAGTATCTAGAATAAGAAGATAATGAAGTAAGTGTCTGGGTTATTTCAGAGTGAGATTGAAGCCCACTTTTACATAGTGTTTTAACAGCCTGGATGGCTAATCTCCTAGGATTTCTTTTTATCCCTTTTCTACAGTCTGATGTTCCTTGGTGCTACTGCTTATAGAAGGTTCTCAACATTGACATTCAGACTTTTATTATCCCTCAGCTTCCATGTGTACGCAACCATGTGTATGTCCAAGTATTTGCCCATCTATAAAATTAAATTCTGCCAACATATTTTTATGATCTGTGGAGAAATTTGAACAGAGATTAAATATGTGAGAACATTCATCTTCCTGAAACTCCTACTTATGTGGCAAAAAGGAGAGGGACACCAATAGCATTTCAGGGGGAACCTGACTATAATCAAAAAGAACAGGTTACTTTTAGCCTATCTTTGGCTGTTATGCTTTATCCAAACATACACCCATAATTTCACTGTGTAGCCATGGCATGTTCCAGGTGTGCTGAACTCACAACGCAGTGTTAAACAGCTCCAATAGCTGAACTATGAGAAGTACCCACATTGGTAGATCACTTGAACTGCAATACTGAGACGGCCACTCACAAAAAAAGCCCTACAAGTAATAGTGGTGCTGAGTCTAAAATGCTTCCTGGTCTAGTATCTATGGTGAACTATTAAACACAACTAGTCCACTGTCAAATATAACCTACTGCTTACTAAAGAGCAAGGTAGTGAAAACTATAGTACTTTGCTTTTTCATCCCTCCACCTTTTATGCTTTCCTGTGTCATTCTCTCTAATAATATTTTTCCTGCTTATCCAGGGTTATCTGCAAATGCAATCTGTGTCTCTTTTCATTTCTGCAATGTCTTACGCGGTTTTTTCCACCTAACATGTAATAAAAATAGCTGTATCTTTCCATGCACCATACCTAGTTAGTATGACTCAACTAGGTAACAGCTGCCTCCTCTTTTGACATAGTTGCAAAATTGGAATACTATAAGATCATTATTCCTGACCAGCACTTTGAGAAGGTTGCCTTAGGTTTTTATATCACCATGCTGATTTCTTCTCTGTTACATCATTTGTCTTAGTTTTCAAGGTCCTTTGCAGCTGATTGATCCATTCTATTTTTTATTACATGTTAAGATGTCATCTCTGACCTTTGATAATATTAAATTATCAAGAGATTTTTTTTTTTGGCCTTCTTACATGTTGCATCCTGCACTTAGGAGTTTCCACTTAATATCTCTCATCTTTATTTAAATTTCCCCTTAAATTAATGTGTGCTAGAGAACATTAAATACATTGTATTTTCTCATGTTGGTACTCCTGCCTCTCGCCCTGAAAAGAAGTCTTACAGTTTCTTCGCACGTATCCCCATCTGTCCATCTGTATGCACTGTTTTGTGTTTCATACATGCTATACATTCTGACGGATAGTTTTCCATTTTCTTCTACAGAAAGATAGCTGTACAGCTGCAATGGGGATCTAGACCATTAGAAAGATTCTTCAAAGATACAGTAATAAATAATGAAATGAGTTAACATGAATGTATGATCGAGAATTCCTGTGGTCAGTAGTTGCAACACGTTCCTATTCCTGCAGTAGATAACAAGTAAGGTTGTACACGTCTGCTTTTTCTAAAAATGATGCTAGTTCAATAATTTTATAAATATGGATGTTAAAGGAAAACTACTTGTGGGGAACTTAGCTTTAGATAATTTTTATTCTCTTTCTTACAGCCATTGCAAGTGAATGCAAAAATGAAATTTTAGGCTTTTTTGAGGCTTTTTTTTTTTTTAGTATAGCATCTTCTTAAAAGGAAATAGATGCAGAAGAAAAAGACAAAATACTGCAGCAAACAGTCTGGACTGCAGTGTGCCTCATGCAAACCAAATCGCTGGGCTCATAACAGAACATCTCAATCAGCTAATAATAATTTACCTGGAAAGCCATCTGACATATGCTAATTGTATGAATTTTGAACAGAAATCCTGGTTTTGCCAGGAAATTTTTAATCAGGGAAACAAAATTTTTAACCTTTTTTTTTTCCTTTTTTTTTTTTTTTTTTTTTTTCTGAAGACAAATAATTAAGGAGCTTATTTACCCTTCCTGATACTTCAGCTTTTTGAGAGTATAGTGTATTAAAACTCCCTTCTGGCATGCAGCTATTTTCCTGCAATACTAATAGTAACAGTCAGGACAGAGGGGAAATGGTGACACGTGTTATACATAGCCCTTTTAGCACCTGTTATTATCAGTGGTAAAAAAAAAACCACGTCAGCAAACATCTCTCTGACAAACCGTATCTCTTGGGAATCTGAGAAAAAGATTGACTTAAATCATTCAGGTGCTCTCCTTTTTTATGAAGCCTTCACACTGCAGGATATTTCACAGTGAAGTTTGTGTGGGAGCAAAGCCTAGATGACTTCAGCATCCACGTGTGTGATTTTTCAGCACTGCAAAAGGAATTCTAGTCTTACCTTTTTTTTTTTTTACTTAGGAAAGTAATATATATATATTCCCTTACCAAAGTTTAATTTTATATAGTGATATATTAAGATTCCAGCCTGGAGACTTGTATCCGAGCATGTATCTTCTAAAATACATAAATATCAGCAAAATAATGAATATACATAAAAGAAAATGATCAGATGGCTCCCAGTTTGCAATTCTTTTTACTAGATATTATTTCAAGTTTGAAGATTCATTTTTTGTTACATTGTTCACTGTAATTGTATGCTTCTGATATGGATAGCCACACATAGACACATTTTCTATATTTTGGACTTGTTGCCATACCTGAACTTTATATTCCATGTAACTTCAGACACTAATAGCACCTTTATACACAAACTATTCTGGCTGTATGTTTACTAAAACACTTACTTTAATTGCAAAATAATAAAGTTCACAAATATGATAATGCATTACACTGTGGAATATAAAAAATAGTACTCATTCTAATGACATGGTTTGGTTGGATGAAGATGCCAGTATCAGGTCGTAAAAGCCCGAGAAGTTTTGCTGCAAGGCTTATCTATTTAATGTCAATAGACTAATTCCTAAGACAAAGCTGTATTTAAACCTGAAGACAAGTAAGTATTTTTATCACTGTAGAGCAGTGGGCTTAATATAAAGACATTCAGAGAGACCACAGGAAGATTTTTACCCGTTTTGGAAAAATATGGCATGAAAGTAATGCGGCATTACTGCAGCATTCCTGCAATTGGACCTATTGAATAGTATTTATCTACTTTGGTATCTTATGTTGGTTGTCAGACTTGCGCCGGAATTAGACGACTAAATTTCCCTGCATATTTAAGCAACTGCAGGGGATGGCTCAAATTCCCCTACAACAAATGCCTGAAAGATGATATAACTACCTTTTTTGGTCTCTGTGACTGTCTGTACTCAAAACTCCTACACTAGGTAAGTTGTTTTACTGTGATTTTTAAATTAATTTGGAGCATTACGGTACAGAGGTAAATAAAATACTAAGACATCAGGAGTGGCAGAATGCTCCTAAATATCCTATAGGCTTCAGAGTCAGAATAGTCTTTAGGTGGACAGATATAGGTACTGACAAATAAATAAATGGAACTTAGGTAAATATCTCAGTTACTCCGTAACACTCATCCCCCAGACTACAAAAGAAGGAAAAAAGCCCACCAGTAATGCCTATCAATCTAGTGTGTAGGTAAAACTTGCTTTCTAATTACAGGGTTAAAGTAGCCACTAGACTAGTACATATGGACACAAGACACCTGTCAGCACTTGGAGAACGGTAACGAGTCAGTAGCAAAGCCACTAACATTGTCCTGTTAACTTAGTCAATGTGTGCAGAAAGCACCTCCTCTCCATATCAGTTCCACAGGCAGGAAGTTGATTGTATAACCTGAATAGCATCTGTTTGATAAAGAATCAGCTTGTGAAGGAAAGGAACTAAACTTCTCAGCCTCTTCTGAACTGGGCTGGGAAGTCATGAACCTCTTCCCAAATATACTGTCAGAGGAAAGATAGGAGTGAAACTAGAGCACTGTTTATAACAAGGCAAATGCAGGAGTTAGAAGATCCCCTTGTAAGACCCCCTTGAATGGTAAGAAATGCCACAAATTTTTAGGGCTGTGAGGCACACACAGCAAGCATGGCCTAGCCTTTTAGAAAATACGCTGCTTTGACATTTAGAGGTTTAAACTTCAGGTGAACAACTATCCATTGTACATCATTCAATACAAAGTTAAAAATAACTTTTTAAGAACACTGGACCTAAATGAGACCATTACTGAACAATGTGATTGATTTACTGGGTGCATTAGCTTTTCCAAATATTAACATCATACAAACATGGAGGAAATATTTTCTGTGCTTAGAGAAAACAATGACTACAACATGCATTAAGAGGGCGTTTTATCATCAAAATTACTTTTTAAAAAATACTATTAGTTCAAGTGATTTTCAGGTAATTTTCAAGAAACGGTTTGTAATCAGTGTTAGGTATAAATGTTTTGCCAAGTAAAAATGCATGTATTTTCTGAGATTTCTTGCTATGCAAAAATACATGGACATATATTTCAAGCATGAATACTCAGAAATATTTCTGCTGAGAAAAACTTGTTATACTTCCTGAATTAAAGTGAAAATTTGAGGAAATTAATTGGATTCTCTGAAACTTAATGCATATGAAGTAGAGTGGCATAGTTCAGGCAATTACAGTTTCCAATTAGGTTTTACTTTCGTTTGATAAAAATATGTAGGTTTCTTATGCGAACTTCACAATTAACTAAACCTAACTCTTAAAAGACATTCTATGAGAAACACTGATGGTATTCACATAGTCTGGAAATTCACTTGACTGTATCGTAAGGAGCCAAGATCCCTCTGAAGCCCAATGCCACGAATAGACTAATGTGGGTTCTGTTCAGAACACTTCTAGAATCCATCAAGTGGGTAGAGAAGTGTTGATATCATCTCTCATAGTACTGTGTTGTCTACTTAAAAATCACAGGGAATAGGAACACGTCAATACAAAAGAAAAAGGAAGAAAAATTCCACCTAGTCTGGAAAAGCAGCTACTTCAGGTTATTTCTGTAACTGCACTGAACAAAAAGGTAGATAAAAGCTATAAGAACACTCTGTGGTATGCCAACCCTGGCGAGAGTAGTGGAGTCCAATTACCCTTAAAAACTAGCAGAGATGCTGGCACAAAAAAGAATGATCCTTATTGTTAATATAACTTCAGAGTGAGTTTTAGTGGTCGTGGATTTTTCAGAACTTTGTTCCATTATTAGGAGTCCATATTTTATGTAAATATATTCTTCTATAGTTTTTTCCCCTCCTAGTAATACAAGTGTAATTTGGCATACAGCTTTCTATACTGTTGGGATGGCAATCCAAAAACCCGAACACTTCTTCAGTATGTATTCCAAATACATAGTTTTCAGTGTATCAAAAATCCTCACTGACTCAGAAGACAGCTGGCTTTGTTTGGTGACATGAAAAACATAACTAATGTGAATTTATTCACATCTTATTCCTAATGTGTGAATTTAAAATACTCCCTAGCTTAGAAGATCAGAGATATCAGACATAGCTCTTCTTACCTGTGAATGTAGAAAGACACTGCATCCTGAAACAGAGGCTGCTTGAATTTTCCTGGTTGCTGTTATTTGGTGGCATTGCTACTCTACTGTTTAGAGAGCAAGAAAACAAAAGGTTGATCTGAAATTTTACTCCTAAAATGCCATAGCGTTCATTGTTCATGCTGGCTCGTGAGCAAATCTCTCCTATAATGTTCACTTACTAAAACTATCTAGTTTAAAAGTTCTTCTGTTACCAACTTTCAAAACCTTTGAGAAGCTTTAGTGAAGTAAATTGTGTGGCATGAAACAAGAAAGTAAGAAGTGCTCTTGAATACCAAAAGCCCTACAAGGTTTGACAGGACTCGAAACATAGAAAAACCAAAAGAGTTAAATAATACAGCAGGCAAAATGGTGTATGAAATGTGAAAATACTGAGTACCCATTTTCGAAAAGCATTACAGGGTGAACAGCAAATATTTACTCGTCTTGAAGGTATTACTGCTAACATCACATTACTTGTAATGGTGTTTAAAATAGTTTTCAAGAATAGTTTTTGTTGTTAGTCTGATGCATGCACAGGTCAAAAAACTGGGAGAGACTAGTAACTTAGACTACATTATGCAGACACATGAAAAAATACATACCAGGAATAAATATGGCTCTTACAAAGGAAAGTCATGCCCTCTAAGGTTGGTTACTATGTGCGTATGTTGGCTGGTTGTTGGTTTTGGTGTGTTTTTTTGTTTTTAAGGAGTGAGGAAGTATGCAAGGAGATGAATCCAGATGCTGAAACCATTTTACTTGGGAAAAAGGATTTTGACAAAGACTGTTTCTGAGAGAAGCTAGGCTGCTGAGGCTTTCCCCTGCCACAGTAGGGAAGGCTTGTCCTGAACGAACAACTGATTAAAGGTGGGAGGAGTAGGATCTGATGGACAATTCTTTCAGTGTAAGGAGATAGCAGAGGAGCAGTAGATGCCTAGCAACTTACACTGTTTAACATATTCCTTAATGATATTAACACGTTGCTGTTCACTCTCACCAACTACTGATATTTTCAGTAGCATTTTTACTGATGTCTATTATTCTACACTAAGCTTTAACAGGAAATTTCCGTTTTTCTCATGCTGAAAGACTAGTTCCTTGGATAAGCTTATCTTATATATCACTATTGTCCTTGGAGATGGTGCCTTGAATAGGAATGGTTTGTTTTTCTGCATTCATTTCTCCGCTTTTTATAGCTCTTCTGGAACTTGTTAATACGGAAGCATGAATGTCAGCTATCTGCCACGACTCGGGTGTGTACAATAGTTACTCTTTCTGTCATTAACTGAGATATTAAATAAGCTTGGACATTAAACAGATCCCTGTAGAATCTGCCTATACACTTGCATATATCTAGTAATTTGCATTTGTTGCTGCCATTTTACTGCTCTTTCAGACATTTTCAATAGTTGGAATAATTTTCATAGCCAGGAGCTTATTCTTTATGCAGGGTCTCCATGTAACAAGGGAGGAAAAACAGTATAAAACCTGAAGAATTTGGCAGGCAGACATATGGGTAAATACAATACCTGTAACACTTTCGAAGTACTTGCTCAAAATCACGTAACATACTGGACAGAGGAAGAACGCACAGTTCACCTGATTCAGAGGTGTATGGGTAAGGTCAGGATTTAGAGACTTCCTGGAAAGTCATTCCTAGTAACAATTCAGTGTATGATAGATGGTGTTACAAACTCCATCAGAGTTCAGCCACTATTGTTTGGCTGTCAGCGAGTGAGCTTCAGCATGCTGGATCATTAGAAAAGAGTTCTGATATATTATCTACCCTGTTCTACTAGCTCTTGTAGCTTACTGAACAAACCTACTCCTTGGTCACCCAGGGGAATGTTCTGGGCATCCTGGGCACTGGCAGAGTGTTCTGCTGTCCTTATCTTAAGTATTGCCATATCTATAGAAATGATGTACCACTGTATTGTTATGAACTGTAAGACTACGCTTGCACAAACCAGAGATAAGGTAAAAACAAATAGTTATTTGTAAAACTGGAAAATAGACAACCATATTTGGAACATGTTACAGACCTCTGTTCGAGGCTAGGGCTAACCTTAACTAAATTGGTTTTTCTTTCCTAATTTCAAGTCCCCCTATCATCTCATCTTTATTATATACAATATAAAGCTCTGACACTTCAAGAGAGATGACAGGTGGTTTATCAGATTACAAAGTCATCACATTTTTGTATATTCAGATGATGCCAGAAAATGAGAACAACTTGCTCAAGCAAATAAACCATCAAAACACAATGAGATAATATTATGAACTCATATCTCAAATTTACAAAACTGCTGAAGCTTTGGGCTACATGAAATTAAAAAAGGCTTTTCTTTAATGTCATGAATTTGAAAGCATATGTTAGGCTTTGATATAACAACGCACACTAAGAAGAGCAACATTTTCACAGTTAAATGGAAGTAAGAGCACGGAGTACTGCAAGCCAAGTAACCCAGAATATCACAGCATAAATTTTCAGAAGGTGTGTTTACTAAGACCTATGTCACCTTGCAATTGTTGACGTGCATATAAGCCGCTTGCATACTCATTCCCATTGCAGGAAGCACTGCAATTAAGCCAGAGTAATACGATGAGTAATGTTAGTGCTTTTGTTTGTGCAAACTTAAAATTCCTTCTATTTCTTATAGTATCACCACTTCTTTTGTTTGATGTATGTGGTATTTCTACATTGGCTTTTCAAGAGTAGGTTCTTTTGAACAGAAGTTGGGCGTTAGGAAGAGAAATCACATGCAAGTAAAAATAATTTTAAGCTTGCATTACAGTGTTGCCATTCTAGCAGGATTTTTAACTAAAAATAATGGCGTCTAATACTGAGAACACTTAGGTAACTGCCTTTTTTCTGGCAGTGTGACAAGGCTTTTATGGGAAGTTTAATTTCTTTAAAGATACTGTTAGACATTTCAGTATCTTCTTGACTCATTATCATATATTGCAATTACCAGAAAGATTTTGGAGTTGTAACAGCTTGGTCTACAAAAATATCAATTTGATGTTCAATAGCGGTCAAAAAAGCAAGCAGCATTAGGAAAGGAGTACAGAAAAATCAGAAAACAGTATAAAATGAAAAGTATGTCTGCTTACAGAATGCTATCTAAATTCTTGTTCTCCCACTTTGAAGAAAATACATTAGAATTAGAGCAAGCATCGCCTAAAGTACAGAAAATTGTCAATAAAAATAACAAATAATAGATGGGACTTTTTCTCTAGAAAAAAAACCCAGATGTACAAGGCAGGGCAATATGATGGGCTTATAAAGTGACAACTGGCATCCAGAAAATTCTTTTCTAATTATTATCTATTGTCTCTTTTAAGAACCAAGGATATTGAATGATATTACTAGCTAAGATGTTTAGAACAAGGTAAAGGTAAAGGCAGCGCAGGTCCACACAACATATAGTGAAATTATAGAGCTTGCTGCCTGAGTATGTCGTGGTACCAAAACTCTGCACAAGTTTAGAAAGAATAGAAAAATGTATATGAGGACAAATATATCAAGACCTATTAAATGTCAAGATAGTGCTTTTGACTTGGAAGTTCTGAGTTCAGGTCTTGAGAAGCAGGGATAAAATACTAGAGAAGTGTTGATAGGGAAGTTTCCCCAGATCTTAATTTTCTTCTGCTCCGAAATTATCATTAGCAGTGTAAGACATGGGATTTTGAGTTAGATGGATCTTTGTCTAATGGATGAGACAGTATATGCACGTGCCATGGATTTTTTTAATGCCTGCTGCTTAGGATAGATTTTTGAGTATCAAAATGCATTTTTAAAAAAACTATTAATAAGCTTAGTTAAATTTTGAACCTGTCAACCAATGACAGTGTCCCCTGATCATACTTCAAAATTAGCAGACGATGAATAACTCCTCTACTCCAATTAATTCAGTTCTCTAATTCCTGTCACTTATTTTTCAGATATTTAATCTTGACACTGTCCTTTCTTTCCATTATTAAACTGATTGAAACAACTTGCTTTCAAAATACACGGTCCAGTCATTCTCTGTGTACTTTTCCTCACTATTTACTGATTGGTCATATTTTACTTTAAAAATAGGAACCAACCCCCAACTATTTATCATCAGTAGAAATAAATTATTGATAATAGTTTAACACAATTTAGCATAAAATCCATGTAACAGAATTAGCATCTTTAGAAAAGCAAGAATCCTGCAGTCCATCAGTAACGGGGAGAAAGCTTATGACTGAACTAATTTTATAGAATAACAGGATGGTATGTCATACATATGCTGCATATACTTCAGGACAGCCTGGCCCTCAGCTTTTTTTTTTTTTTTTTTTTTTTAAGAACCCCTCCAGTTTAACAACCTTATGTTCTTCTCTTCTTCTGCTGTTTCCCTGGCAACATGGCATGGTAGAGTGTCATACCAGTCGACAATGAGCTTTGCTTCAGCTGTGTCCTGCCAAAGCTAGCAGTGTTTCTAGCAATCTGGGCTTTCTCACTGCAACTGTGACATAGCAATGAGAGTTTCTTTCCATTAGTATTTGCCAAAATCAGTTGAAATTCCATTGATGTGGATGTTTATGCAGTAGTGCCCTGATAATACTGGCTAGGGATGCCATTGGACCTGTCAGAGTAGACTAATTTTCACAATGCCTTTTAGTACTAGGTGTAGTCCAATAGTATGAATTCTCCCAGCATTGGTACAGAAAGGGATGGTTCTAATATCACCTCGTGTTGTGCGTTTGCTGTTCTTCATAGATCAAACGAAAGCAGTAATTAGTAGTAAATAAATAAATAAGCCCCCCCAACAACCCATACATGGAAAAAGTAGAACAATAAAAATGAATTGGAAATGTGAGAGGTTAATAAAGGAGGTTAAAGGTATGTTAAAAAAAAAATAAAATGAAAGGCTGACAAAACTAAATGCGGTGTGGCTGTGCCTAAAATGTCCTGGAGGCAGTATTCTGCAGAGCATCTGGCTGTCATTGCTATCCAGAAATCCAGACTGAGACTTACAGCATTTAAAAAGATTTCGAAAGGTTAATTTGTTTTGCTTAGCTAAAAAGGTTGAAAGTACCTGCTTAGTGTATAAGTACCTGAAGAAGCAAAAAATACTCAATATTTAAAGAAATACATAATCTAATGCAGAAATGAAAAGTAAGAACAAATGGCTAGAAGCTACATCAGATAAATACAAACTTGAAATAGTTTGGGGTTTTTTTGGTTTTTTTTTGGAAGGAGCCTGAACCGTCTGGTTAGACAGACATGGTTGGCAACAAAGGACTAGGCTTAGGACAGCCATAGTTGTCATAAATGGAATAATAACACATTTGTGTTAAATTCTTCCATTTTAAGATCTCACATCTTGATAAAGTGATTGTGTGGGGTTTTTTCTTTTTTTTTTTTTTGAAGCAGCATAGAATATGGAAAGCAGAATTACATGCATTTGGTGAAAGGCATATTGAATGCATATATTAAATTATATAAACCTGCTGAGATTATCTGTAAGTTTATCACTTTGGAAGAAGGAGAGGTCTCATTCTCTCCCTCCTGCTTGTTCAACTGTTCAGTCAACTATTGCCACCTCTGCTGCATGCTTCTACCTCATTAATTGTGCCAGCTCTACTGTTCTTTGGGCCCTTTGCTCAACAGGTATAACTCACAAATTATAAAATGATGCAATATTTCAGTGTGGTTGATTTCTGCTGAAACCCTGAGTATATTACTGATAGAGGAGTCAGTGAGTTCCAGTTCTGAGTAAGGCAAACAGTAGGATCTTGTGTCCAGAAGCAGAGGAAAATCAAAAGGCAGATGCATCAGACTTCCCCAACTGCTAGAGCAGCTAAATTCATCCTATATAACTAAACCTTACTATATGGTTTGTTATCCGTGTATTTGGGAAAGAAAAGTAGGAAAGTTACACTATTGTAGTTATAGGGAAGACCTCAGAAACCTCTGTATCTGCATTCGACTGAATGCTTGATTTTATGAGCTACTCAGGGCATTACTAACAGATGGTAAGTAGTAATGTTACCCACTGCTTTTTATTTTCTTCTGTAAAAGTCAGAGCATAGGGCAATAGGATATGAAGTATGTCTTCTCTAAATGCAATGACAGAAATTAGATTCTCAGTCATTTTCTGCTATATTTTTTCAGGGATGAAACAGATTGGGGATACATGGTAGGATGCAGCTAAATTTAATTCTTACTCCTATTCTTGCCTTCTCCCTTGTTCCAGTATTTATTAGCAGCTGCTTTTTGACACTCTTTCTTTGTTGTAATGTTTCTCACAGTGAATTATTCATTGTCTTAGAAGATGTGAGAACAACAATTCAAAGATAAGGATTGAAAAGCCTGTGCTTGATAGAAGAGTAAGAGAAATTGTCAGAAATACTGAACTTCATAAACTCCCAAAGGAGGTTCTAGAATAATCAACTATAATTTTTCTTACAAGTGGATTAAAAAAGTAGTAATAAAGAATGGTAATAAACAGTATGGTAACAAAAGAATGGTAGTAAACAGTCCTCCAAAATAGACAAGTACACGTTGAAAATAATTGTATTTATATAATCATATATGTGGCTTAATATTTGAAGTCTTTGTTTTACTAGGAATAAGTACTGGGAAATTCTATAGAATTCCAGCAGACTGTATTGTAGATGCTGATTTCATTTTTAATAACAATATTTTTCAAATAACAAAGTGAATGAGAATATTATTACCACTGATTTTAATATGAGCAAAGCCAGGCTCCAGATTTTAATTCTTTGTACTTTGCTTTCCTGATTAATACTTCTGTGCTCTTTGCATTCCTTATTTGCTGGGAGGAAATTGCTAATTTTTATTAGTACTTATTTTCCTAATTAATTCTCCACATTCTCAATTGTTTCCTTCATTGGTAAATAGATCCTGGATGATATCTTGCTTTCTGATTCATAAAGTTGACTTTCCTATTTAGGAACATGCATTTTGTTGTATTACTCAATGTATAGGCACAATACAGATAGGGAAGGACTTGTACAATATTAAGAGGGTGCAGACTTGTAGGACAGTGGTTTAAGCTGAAGCAGGGTGTTAAGATAGATCGAAGGAGAAATTGAACTGTCAAAATTCCAGAGGAAACACTGGAGCCATCAACCATAAACATATTTACAAAGAAAACAGATTACCTAAATGCAAGATTGCTCCAATTTGAAAGCAGAAAAAACAGCTTCACAGAAAAGTACATTGAAACAAGCTTATCATTCACGATCTTACAACATATCATTTCTACATAAAGAAGTCTTTACTTTTGGTCTATCATTTCCTCAGTCCCCTCCTTTTCACTTCCTATATTCTTCTCAAAATCATTTTCCACTGAACACTTGTATTATGGATTATAGCTTACTGGCTTCATAAATAGTTTTCTTGTACACAACAAACTTCTACAATCAATTTCTGTATAGTCCATTAGGCGAAGCTTCTATAAATCTGTAACTGATATTCCAGTCTTCGAGTTACAGAAATCATATCAGATACCACAAATATCTTCTAAAACATAATTTTCTAATAAGGCATGCCTGACATGAATGACTTAATTTTTTTATTTAAAGAAATTAGGGGGTGGGGGTTATTTCATTGTATGCAAATGAATGTGCAAAAAACCCCCAACACAAAAATCTGAATAAGTTTGATTTTTAAATCAAACTGGAATTTCTAAGTTTATGGCCAATTCCAATTGATATTTTTCCTTCTGCTTTTCTTTTGGACAACAGACGTTTTTTCATAGTAACTGAGCTCCTTTCAAATGATTAATGCTTTTAAAGTGCTCTTAAAAAAGCATTAGCCTGTGAAGAAATTTAGAACAGGCTTAATATAGCATATCAGTTTGCTTGTTCACTGATTAAGTGAAACAGGATGATGCCTTCAGTTAGAATGGTGTGAATTGTCAATCTATTCTGCTGCCCATCTATTCATAAGAAACAATGTAAAATATTGTTAGAAAATAATGCTTTGAGAGATTTTCCTGGTCTAGATCCTGTAACAGTTTTAGTTGATTTCTAGATAAAATAATGCTCATAGCAAAAATTAATTAATTTATTTTTCTAAAACAGGGTAGGAAAGGACAATAATAACTCACTGTAAAAGCCTCATTAGAGAGTTCTACACAATATTTTTGCTGGAAAATTCACCCTCTCCTTATGAAAATCCTTTGAGAATGTTTTAATCTAGCTAACGGTAAAAATCAGTATCATGTGCCACTTTTTCTAACTTTCATTTACTAGTAATCGTGCATTTATCTGCCATAGTGGTTCACAGAGTCACAGAATGGTAGGAGTTGGAAAGGACCTCTGGAGATCATCTAGTCCAACTCTCCTGCCAAAGCAGGTTAGCCTAGAGCAGGTCACACAGGAACGTGTCCAGACGGGTTTTGAATGTCTCCAAAGAAGGAGACTCCACAACCTCCCTAGGCAGCCTGTTCCAGTGCTCTGCCACCCTCAGAGTAAAGAAGTTCCTCCTCGTGTTCAAGTGGAACTTCCTGTGTTCCAGCTTGTTGCTGGGAACCACTGAGAAGAGCCTGGCCTCATCCTCTTGACACCTGCCCTTTAGATATTTAGAACTGTTAAGGTCCCCTCTCAGTCTTCTCCAGGCTAAAGAGTCCCAGGTCTCTCGGCCTTTCTTCATATGAGAGATGCTCCAGTCCTCTCATCATCTTAGTAGCCCTCTGCTGGACTCTCTCCAACAGCTCCCTGTCTCTCTTGAACTGGGGGGCCCAGAACTGCACACAGTACTCCAGGTGTGGTCTTACCAGGGCAGAGCAGAGTGGGAAAGGAAATTGTCAATCTTCCTCCACCTGCGGGCCACACTCTTCTTAATGGAACACAGGATGCCATTGGCCTTCTTGGCCACAAGGGCACGTTGCTGGCTCATGGTCATCCCGTTATCCACCAAAACTCCCAGATATGTTTGATGTGCATCCTAACAATTCAGTTCATTGTCACTTGTTCAACAAGTGACTAAGTGAACAGAAACACTCCCACATTTATATTATGGTATTAGATCCTTACAATAAAGAAATTAAAATCATTAGTGTTTCAAAAGGTATTTAAGAATGTATCAAAGATAAGACATTTCAGGAGAAATGAGGCAGAAGAAGAAAAGAATGAATGAAGAAAAAAAATGATTTATCAATCAAACTGGGAAAAGCCAGTCTTCCTCATCAATATGATTATTTTCATGACTGCAGTACACTGAATTCATCCCTAATCTGTGATATCACCATTATGTCACTTTTTAGTTGACATAGATCGGTAATAGTTCCTGCTAAAAGTGCATCGGTTACACCGCTGTGCAATGTCAAGTAAGGTGAAGCTATCCAGTAAAGAGAAGATGGGGTACAAGATAAAGTCTTGGCTCACCAAAATTATTATTTATTGAATTTATAGGTCATGCATGTGGTAGATTGCTAATATTTTTCCACTGTTTATTGCCTGGTACCTGAACAATTTGCCCATGCATAAAACCTGTGAAAGAATCTTGGTTTTTTCTTCACTTTTCTCAAATTTTTTTAAAAAAATATTATTAATTAGCTTAAAGATAGGTCATTAATTAGTTTTCAGGTTTGCACCAGAGTCAGAAAGATTCATAAATAGTCTGAGTTTAACATTTATGCAGTTGTATTTTTGCTGAAATTGTTCTGTCCTCTGTTTTGGGGTTTTTTTGCTCCACAGCTGACAGCATCTAGCTTCGCTGGAAAGTAACTGCGAGTGATTAGTCAGAGATTTAGTTGAAAACTATGCTGAATATAGATTTAAAAAATGGTATCATTTCAGTCAGTTGTAGGTTCAGCTTAATCTGAAGATTTTACAGAAATTATAATCCTTTCTCCACTGAGGGCTTCTGCAAGGTGCCTTTTCAGTGTACCTTACACAAGCGATTCTAGGGCATGCTCATTAAGAAATGATTGGTGATTTTGGAACAGCTTAACAAATGCTTTTTTCATTCTGATGTTTCCCTGTTATGAAGATGATTGTCCTCTGAATAACAGGGAAATTACATGATTATCCAAAAGTGCAAGCTGGAAACCTAAGGGTCTTCCAGTGTAGTAAATCCTGGACATAAAATACTTCCACTATTCTTAAAATAAAGAGGTAGAGTGGTATCTGTGTCATTTTCCCCACACAGATATGATTAGGGCATGTGGCATTTCTGGTGACACAAAGAAGATAAAGATTAAAAAAAAAAAAAAAAAGAAAAAAAAAAGAAAAAACCCCAGCAAACAGCTGTGTAAAATGACTGACACCTACAAATGCAGCTTCCAGAAGGAACGATCTGCTGTTACTGTCTAAATCCTCTAACATGTTTACTCAGTGTACCTTATCTCCAATAGCTGTTTTGTGTCCTGCTGTTCTGTGTCTTTGTTCATCACACCTATACATGTAAAACATACTTCCTTCAAGTCCTTGATGTTCCTGTTGCTGTGATCCTCTTGATTCAGTGTTGGTATTTATGTCATACATTTCCATCACAGAGACCACTTCCTAGAGCTGAGGCCTGAATTGCAACACTATAATACAGAATTCTATATGAAAGGATATGTAGTATTTTTTAAATTTTAATTGTTAAACTTCACAGGAACATGCTGTCAAAATATCTTATCTGCACTGACTGTACAATAACAGTTCTTAAACATCTCTGTATTGTAATGTTCCTTCTTTGTGTTTATAAAACCCCCAACTGCTCTTTCTTGATTGTTCTATCATCTTGCGTCAATGGCTTTATCCTTGTTCTGTCTTACTTTTCTCAGTTCCAGATGTGTATGGCTTATAAAAAAAAAAAAATCTTTGTGAAAGAGATATTTATTTAAACACTTTTTGTAAAAACGTCTCGGTATGTTTTGCATGCAGAGCTGAGATAATAGGTTTAACAGACTGGTATATTACCCTTTTTTTTTAAATGTCTTTCAAAAAAATGATTTACTGATAAATATGCCAAAACCCATGCTGATTTTATAGGTAAAGACTAATAAACATTTTGGCGGGTCTTCATTGGTATGCACTGGTCATCTGCCTTATGATTTACAAGTTTTTTTGGCTTTATGCAGACAAGCCAATACAATGTTCTACTGCTAAATGTGACAATGCTCTCATTTTGACATGTTGAACTGTTTATTTTTCTATTCATATATTACAAAAAATATTTCTGTTCATGGAAAAATGAAAAACACAGTCTCTACATAGTAAATATTCTACAAGCAAGGTTTAAAATGTTATATATATTTACTATTAGTTTTTAACAGATTTTTTTTTTTTAATTGTCTTTATATTATTATATGCTATGTTCCATTCTTCTCAAGAGTCAAAGTATTATAGTGAAGCCTGCCCATGCAACGGTCTCTTAAGGACTGGAGCTTATACTTGTAATCGGAAAAACTGACCTTCTAGGCTATAAATGCTGGTTTATACTATTAAAATAATTTCAGCAATGCTCAGGATTCAAATCTCTGTAACGAGTAAAATAACCAAAATAGTTACTCTGAATAAGTGTCATGAATAAAAATATAAGTCAGTATATTTCCTGCTTCCAATCAGATTTTATATGACTAAAAGAATGTTAAGAGTTTATGACTATTTTAGAACATTAAAAGGCTCAGAATTCAAATGTATGAGAGTTTCTTTGAAGGAGTGAAATTTTAATTGCATTTGTATCAGATATTCTATTTGCAATGTGGGAAAGGAATCTCACAGGTGAGATTTTAAAATTTAATTAAATAGTTTAGAGTTGTGAAATATTTTTTCAGTTACAAAAGGTAATTCTGGAAGTATTTTTAGTTTTGTATTTTTTCATCTTGCCCTAGTTTTGTTTCTTTTGCCTATGCACTGAAGTATACAGTTATTCCATAACAGGATTATCAAAAGGAGTATGGATGGTAACGGAGGAGAAGAAATCTGGTTGATTGTAGTAGGACCCACTACACAGATTTGAGAGGTGTTGAAGGCAGGAGGTAGGGGGAAGGGGAAGAGAAGCCTGTCCCTGCCAGCTAACATACACAAGCACTGTGAGGTGATCTCAGGAAACAACTTTTTAGTTTTTAAATAGATACTTTCTATTTGTGCAAGACAGAGTGGGAATACAGGCTTTTTCTTCCCCAGATATTATTTTCAGAAGCACGAAGAAATCCTTTTGGTTGTGTGGGTGGAAGAGAAGAAAGGTGAAATGATTTTTTTTTTTTCCTGTGCTCTTTGCTGACTATTTACATAATACAGTATCTTCACACTCTACTGACATAGCAGAGACCTGATTTTAAGCCTATGTTGATTTTACTATGTATTGCTGTGTTTCATGCATTGCTCAGAAGTAGCCTGATGTTACCATAGCTGTGGCGGTAAGTCTAATTTAGAGTTCCAAACCTTCTTTTTTTCCTGTGCTGCTCACTCACATTCTCTGAAATCAGTTTCAGTTTGGATCAGTTTTACCGATAGCATTTATACTGTGACCTCACGAACAGAAGTGATGGCATAATGGAGGGACATTGCACTGCACTATGAGTAGGGTAATTCACTGGCAAGGTCAGCTTACCAGGGAGCTATAGCCTAATACTACAGCATTATAATTTGTTATCAGTCAGCAGCTAGCCTCAGGTGAAACATATCCACAGAATTCTTCCAGCACCCTTGCAATACAAGATTAAGTATTATCAGACTATGAAAAGAAGGACGTTGAATCAAAGCCGTATATCCTTGATATGGACCATCTCTGAATGTAGCTAGAAGACAACTGCATTGAGAAGTTGAATGTCATGAAGTACAATATCAAAAAATAAATTTTTTTTAATGTTGAGGAAAATGCAGAATATATCCAACAAAATTTAATTAAATAGCAAATTTAAATACTGGTTTATGAATGAGACACGGAAATACAGGAGGTACATTTGTTTCTGGGGATGTTTAGATGTATGTTGGGTTAATTTATGCACTTCTAAAATGCATAAATGCATTTCGAAGAAAATGGCGTAGTAAGTTTTGATAGCAAAATGAAATATAGTATACAAAGCCAAAGAATTATTCAGTCTTTTCTCAGTCAAGTTGAAAAATTCAATTTTATAAAAATATTAGGGGCTTAAATTATATTTTCACCTTCATTCTGTTACCTTGTTTAAACAGCTCTTGCTGCTTTAATCTGCAGTCAAGACTGGAGCTATTACTACCCTGAGTGTAATTATACCTTCTGTCTACTAGTAGAGGAAAGAGAGAGACTGTAGCTACTGAGTGTTCACGTTTCCAAACTACATGATTACAAAATAAGCTGTATACTTCAGCAACTATTATGTACCAGCCTCTCCCCTCTCCTCAATATTAATGCAAAAGATAGGGCAACTATTTAAAAAAAATACCACAACAAATAGATACCATAATATTAGCAAACTATAACACAGACATCACTATAAATTTCCCTTGATACTATCTGCTAAATTGGCTAATCCATGGGATTCCGTGACCAAAGTGGTTCTTTCCCATTCAGACATTAAATTCCACAAAATAACCAATGATCCAGCCTGAGACAAGATTACAGCCACCCAGTGATCCATGACAGTTGTGAAGAAGTCCTTTAATAAATTCTCTTTGAGGCAACAGTTAAATAGAAGTCAGGTGGAGGCGTTCTGAGTAAAAAGGAGTGATACAGCTTTTCTAAAATGTTACCGTTACTATTCTGCTCAAGAAGAAATTTAAAACAAAAAGGCCACAGGGAGTCAAAGAAATGTCACCTTCTTCTGAGAATACAAAAGCCATTCTGTAATCAAATTATTCTAATTCCTTCTTCAAAACATGAATATTTAAAACAGAAAAATGCATTGACAAAAAATGCTAATGTGAATAAGTGAAGAGAAAGCGCTCAAGGAAATAAACTTTTTTGAGAAGTACCCTTACTTTTTACTTTAAAAACCAACCAAACAAAAAACCCACTGCAAAAATTTCAGTCTTCAAAGCCTGACTGGTGGCACTGGAGCTTGGTTCTAACTAAAGAAAGATTGCAAAATTGCTACCCTGAAGTCTATTTCAAATCTAGATGCAAATCAGTGCTCATCCCATGAGGTCCACTTCACTGGTGAAATGACTGGTCTTCCCTAAGATACAAGATGAAAAAAACAGGAGCTTTTTTTTTTTTTTTTTTTTTTGCAATGAAATATGCAGGGATGTTCTTGTACCACTGCCAGCTCTGGAGACAGATTGATTATAAGCTTTCCTGTAACAATTTCTCTGGAATCAAGGATTACAAGGAATGTCAGTCTAGAAGCTATTAAAGCTGAGTAGCATAAAATAGACACATAAACCTTTATTGTGGAATCTACCATGATACCTAGATAATTCATGGCATGTGCCCAAGGCACTTCCTATACTTTCTGAACAAGAGGAATTTTTAAATAACGTACATGGTAAAAGATAGTGACATAAATTGTAGTTTCTGATTATCAGTGGTTTAAACTGGATATTCAAAACTGCCTATTTGAGGTCTTAAAAAATATATAGTTATATATTAGTCAATGGAACAGCAGAGCTCTAGTTGCTATCCTCCAGCACGTGTGAATGATTTGCTGTGTAATTAAGACCCGGATCTCTGACAATGGCACCTGAAATGAATATAAATATTTATTAAATCCATGGGCAGAAGTTAAGCAGAAAGAATAGCATTTGAATGTGAAAATGAGTACGGAAACTTGTCGTAAAGTGAGTAAATAGGTACAAAAACGCATATATGTGTATATACAGCTACATAAACATTCCTTGTTCATTGCCTCTGGAAAATGGTGAATGAACTCAGATACAGAGTAAGTGTTGTGGTTGCTCAACTGCTTCCTGAGTCACATCAGCATTGATTGCACCTGTGCTGCTGTAGAATGCTGTATTAACTAATGGTAAAGAACTAAGAAAGTCAGAGTTAAGTATATCACAGAGGACAAAAAAAGAGTGTGTGTTAGAAAACAACAGTTTTGACTTTATATTTGGTCTTTCAACATTCTGTAAAGTAAATCAAATTTATATGTAAATTTCATCAGCCCCTTATAACTAATGCAGTAATAAGAAAGAAAAGTGAATTTCTATCCTCATATTATGCCTCAATTCAACTGGATAAATAATCATATTATTGAAAAAAATTTCAATCAAAAATAAATCATTGAAACACAACTGAAAAAAATTTGTTTTGAAAGTAATCTAGACTATCTTTAGCACCACTACAAATCTAATCATTTTTATCGTCTTCAACTTAGTTGTATTAGCACCTTCAAAATTTTATGCTTTTATGTCTAAATGACATTTCATGTTCTGTTCCCTGAATATTACAGCCAAAGAAAATGGCTTCCTTTAATTTTGATCTAAGTTCTTCTCTTCCATTTCTCCTATCCACTGTCAAACTAGATTCTGCTGAAGTTCTGTTTCAATACATGACAAAGTATATTTTTATTTGTGTGTGTATATACATATAAACCTACTAGATATAGAAGCAGTTTGAATTTCAGAATACAGTTCTGAACATGGGGAAATCTAAAGTAGGGATGCTGACATGATTGACATTGCAGGGATTTATGTACTGTTAATATTGTATTTATCAAGGATTTTTAACTGCATTTGGTGATACAGGTTATTTACACACACAGAGCATTACAGCAAGACTTGAGGCTCAAAATTGTAGTATTTTTTTCCACTTCTAAGAGAAAAATCTTCTCTTGGAATATTTCTCAAGATTCCGTTAGGTACTAGGGAGGCAGGACTGCCAAGAGGTGATAGTAATGACAGTCTACACCATATTTAAGAGCCCTTGCCAGTAAGCAGATTGAAATCTCTTTAGTCCAGCTGTATGAGCTCAGACTCCTGCCATAAATCTCATCTGGCCTTGTGGCAGACAATGCTGGAAATCACACAGGAAAGGCTTAAGGCAAACCTTTCATGTTACCTGTGTAATGCCACTGCAAGGGCGTGTAGGATGAGTGGCAGACTCAACCAACCTACTGCATCCATAATGAAGAAAGATGAGTGCATGATTCTGCATTCAGAGACAGTAAAGACATCCTTCTGGCTTGGCTCACAGTTTACCTTTGGTCCTGATGTGTAAATGTGGGCTTGCATCTCAGACGAGTAGTTAATGTGTTTAGATTTCAGTACATAGTTCACTGCCCTTCTAGCACATATAGTACAACTACATGTAAGTTTTTAATAAAAGTCTGCTTCTGTCTAATTTTAAACAAATGCAGTTAATTGTTACTTGCCCATTTTAAATTGGAAAATCTAAAATGCTGTTAATGTGATTTTCATGGGTCTGCTAAAACATCAGGTTTATAAAATTATTTTCTCTATGAAGAAGACAGATTTTTACTTTGTGTTTAAAGATTTTAGCAAATTGGCTGTTGACAGCAACCCGAGAATTTCTGTTTCGAGAAACATACCTTTTTTTATTAGAGAAGACATTTTGGTTAAAATATGTGATCATTAGTATATGTGCCTCTGTATTAAGTTTAAATCATCTTCTGTTCCCTTGAGAAAGGTTTCCACTTCTAATGGTAAAATCTTAGCAGCATTTTATTTTGCGTTGTTCTGGGAAGTCTTGCATTCCAGATAGAAATCCCTGCTTTCTCTGCAGGTCACATTTATGCTACCTATTCCTCCTCTCCCTGGGCCTATTCTCCCCAGAATACATTCACTTATGCGTATGATCATTTACATACAAGGAGCTTAGTTTTTGACTGCCTGCTTCGCAATACAGCATCTGCCATATAAACCATCTCCTTACCTCTTTTTATGAATATTTTAACGCCAAGAATATAACCACACTTCTCTGCTATTTCCATGGAAACCTGAAGAGGAACTTAAAATGAATGCAATGGAAAACAGAGGTTGGAGGAGAAGGCGTCTTGAGTTCTCACTCTGTGCTTAGGCTAAGCTCAGGACTCACTGGGCCAAGATTATTCTCTGTTATAACTGGGTACAAAATTAATTATAGTATTTCTGATCTAATGTGTAAACACCAAGTTGAAAATAGAGAAGAAGCAGTACACAAACCAAAATCAAATACAATCTTCTCCCTTTTACTGGACTGAATAGAAAATCATTCTACGTTTCTTTAAGAAATCAATGAACAAGTGATAAGCAGCCATGCAAATAATTTAAGTCCCTTCAAGATTGCAAAAGCTAGTGACTTTGTTAGTTTTCCCCTTCTTTCCTCTGGTATAACTCATTCTCAGAATGTCTCTTTCTTGATTCAAACCAAGATCCACTAATTAATAGCTCACCAACCAGACAGCAGTTATTTTTCAGAGACAACACTAATAGTTGATTTGTTGGAAAAGACATCAGGCAGGCTGCTAGGACTACTGATTTGTTATTAGCATTGAGTAAGCCTTAAAAAAAAAAAAAGGTAGTATGACTTTTAATTCTGTAATAACAGAAAAGACGAGATGCTTGAACACCTTCCTTTTTTCTCTTCTATTCCTCTGTTCTGTTTGTTACCCAAATCGTCATTACCCTACCAGCACTTCCTAGGATGTGACCATAATTCCTCTTGTGATCCCACAAGTAACAATCCAAGCAACAGGATACTTCTTTTGCAATAGGCTAACAGCTCTGGTTTTATTGTCTCCTGAGAGGAGGAAAGACCCATGAGACACTTTCTTGTGAACAGGTCCTCACTCTGTGTAACTCAATTAGTCTCAGGGCATCTGACTGATTCCTCTTGATCTCAGTTATCAATTTCAGTTGGAATTATTAGATGGCAAAGAAAAATAAGTAATGTGGTATACTCAGACATATACAGAATCCCATAGTTTAGGAAAAAAAAAATTCAGACTACATAAAATTTACATATATAACAAATGGTAAAATTTGGGAATGGATGTACAAAAGGAACAGCCTTTATCTTCTAGGCACTGCAAATTCTAGGATTAGTGTAAATCACCACAAGAACTTTTCCCCAATGTAGGAGAGGAGGAATTTTAGAATAGTACAGTAGGATCAATTTAGAAGTAGCTACAGCCAAGATCCTTCATCAGATGCTGACACACATACATGTACTTATACACACCAAAACAACCAAGGGGTCTTATTGTACCAGTTTAGCTGGGGAGAGAAAACACTGATTCTACTCTTCTGCAAATGGTATAATGTATGCTAAATTATTATTTTTTTGAAGTTATGCATTTGCAAGGGAAAAAACATTCACCCATTATGAGAAAAGAAAAATAATAAAAATCTGACAATTTTAACAAGATCTTCTTAATATTTGGCATGGCCACTGTCTCACATATATGTTTTCTTTCCTCATTCCTTTGGAAGTTTCAGTTAATTTGAACCATGCAAATTCCTGTGCTAATATGAATGGTATAGACCATCATTATATGAGTCAGCAGCGTGCTCAGGTGGCCAAAAAAGCCAATGGCATCCTGGCTTGTATTAGGAATAGTGTGGCCCACAGGAGCAGGGAGGTGATAGTCCCCCTCTGCTCGGCGTTGGTGAGGCCAAACCTCCAGTACTGTGTTCAGTTCTGGGCATCTCAATACAAGAAAGACATCGAGGTGCTGGAGAGAGTGCAGAGAAGGGCAGCAAAGATAGTGAAAGGCCTAGAGAATAAGTTTTATGAAGAGCAGCTGAGGGAACTGGGGCTATTTAGTCTTAAGTTATGGAGTCTGAGGGGAGACCTTACTGCTCTCTGCAACTACCTGAGAGGACATTGCAGAGAGGCAGATGCTGGTCTCTTCTCACACGTGATTAATGATAGAACAAGAGGGAACAGACTGAAGCTGCACCAGGGTAGGTTTAGGCTTGACATGAGGAAACATTTTTTCACTGAAAGGGCTGTCAGACATTGGAATAGGCTGCCAGGGAGGTGGTCGAGTCACCATCCCTTAGTATGTTTAAAGGCCATTTTGATGTGGTGCTTGGAGATATGGTTTAGGGGTGTACTTGTAGAGTAGGGTTGATGGTTGGACTTGATGATCTCAAAGGTCTCTTCCAACCTGAATGATTCTACAATTCTATGATTAGGGAGATCTGATCAGCCTCTGATGGCACAAAATTATATAAGCACTGTTTCTCATCTGGAATGTACAAGCCTGAGGAGAAAACAGAACTGGAAGAGTGAGAAGGTTGGGAGTAAGTTTAGATTGTGAAGTGATGTCAGTGGAGGATGAGGTGGGCTGGGGTTTAAGTGATCTGGTAAAATCAAATAATCAAGAGTTAGTGAATGGGAAAATATTGTTGGTGTAACCTTATTTTTAATGTCTTGTTTCTGTACATTTTGATTCAGGCTTTATAGTGATGATGGTTCTTTCCCATGGATTTTCTGCCTCATTCAATGAATATAACGTTTTTTCTATGATTAATGAGGGCTTATGTGATAAATAAGACTGTCAACTGTAGGAACACTGCCATCATCTGTGGCAGAGGGAGGAAAATATGAGATGAATGGAACATAGGATTATAGGAAAACAGAGAAATTTCATATAGCTAAAGCAGCTGAATGCTACTCTGAATAACTGTACTAGATCCTGGCATAGGTCTCTCTTTCTTTTTGGTTCCAAATCAGTTTCTTAACTGAAAACTTTAACTGGTAATCCCACGTTCTTTCTTACTTTTCTCAAAAGAACCTAATTTGACATCCTGTGATTTGATTTGTAGCAGGTCTGATTACTCAGAGATACATCAGCTATAAACAACAGCTTGAAAAACCTATTAAACTTTGTTAAATAAATGTGCTGAAAAATTAGGTTCTAGAAAATTAGGTTGGGTGTTCTCAACTGGGTTAGACTGGGTTCTGTCTAACTATAATTTCTCATTGTATAGATTGTATCATTCCCTACTTATAGGTTGCTTTTAACAGTACCGCTTGATCTGACAACATGCTGTGGAAACAAATGTAGCCAATCAAATATTCAGGTACAGTAATTACAAGCTTGAGAAGAAACAACTAATTCTGTCTTTTGAGCAGTTCATAAATAGTAAGTTTATAGTAAAGCACAAGTCCACAAATGGAGTTGTGACAATAAAGAAAAATATTGACTAGCACATGACGTTGTCCATCTTGCAAGATGAATTACACAGGGTTCAATGAAAAACACCGATGTGTTCATTTAATATGAGATTTACATGAGTAACATTATATAGGCAGCTATGATTTCAGCATTTGAAACCTGAGTATTTAAGTTTGCAATTTTTATGTTCTTCCATTTTAGATTCTTTTTATGTTATGTTTTAGAGTAAGTTCCTGTAAATAGGTTCTTACTGCAATTGTCATTATTTTTAGAAGTACCTTAAGAAATATCAGTGATATATGCCACATATAATTAATTTTGTTTCATTCTCTCTTCATGGTATATTGTATATTTCTGTATATTTATATTTTGTGGTGGTCACTAGTTCCTGGAAGGTTCATTTCCTACTCTGTGACGAAGAATCTGACAACACTGAAGATAAATCTTGATCTTGGTTAAGTCAGTGTTAAAAGCAGAAATCTACTGCAGATTTTTGTGCTAACTGGGACTGAAAGATGAAAGTTTTTGAACAGCTAGCAGATAGTAGACTTCTAACATGGCTGTAAACTTACATTTCTGTTATGACAACTTCTTACAAGAAATTTTCTATGGAAAATGGTGTGTGCGTGTGTAATGTTTTAAATTTAAGTTAATTTAATAAGATATTTGCATTTCTTGTAGAAACTTTTTAAATGATATAATCCTTTACTATTAATATTCTATTTTTTTTCTTTCTAGAATGCTTTTAGTATACATTATGATGACTGTAAATGAAAAAAAAAAAAAAAGTACTTTTCTCACCTGGAGAAAACAGTGTGATTCTTAACATGCATAATGCAATTTGTTGGTGCAATACAGAGCCACGTTCTGATGGTTTAAATTTTGCAGTACTCCAGTGCTAGACTGAATGACTAGAAATATTCCAAATTTAAAACACTGTAATTGTAAACCAAAATGGACTTATTCAGCCCTTGCCTTTGATTGATGGAGTCTTTCCACCTGTTTTACAAACTAAAAATCTGTTTGGACAGAGAGCAATAATGAATCTCTCCGTTTTGCGAGGTGAAAAAAATTGAAGATATGTAGATATGATTACTTCATTCAGTTGAATTTGGTAAGGCATATAATGAAACTGTGTCAAAAGAAGGGAGACAGCCTGGTAACTCAGATGGTGGTGTAGCGAGCCCTCTGCTGAGTGAGCACCCACCCATATATGGAAATCGCTTAGAGTAAGGGCTGAGACACTGGGAGAACCTGGCATTGGAGCAGTAGAGAGCAGAAAAAAGGCAAAAATGGTCTGATGAAAAAATGTGTGGCTCATTCTCAGCATCTACACAAAGGAGAAGAAATGATTCCCCAAAAGGCTGAACAAATTCCACATCAAAGTTAGTATCTTCCCCCCCCCCGAACAACTTTAGCAATATTGCTTTATACCAACAAGGAGATGTGACCACAATGTGTTGTGTTTTGGGGGTTTTTTTTAATTCAGTTTTGGTCAACCAAAATAATTTTTACTTCTTTATCTGCAGCCCAACAGACTTAGAACTTTCATTACAGATATGGGAGAAGCATTCTTTTCAGAATACACCACAATTTATTTCCTTTCATTCTTCTCCCAGTTACTCTTAACTTCATGGAAATTATCCCTTGAAACTGATTTGATCTACACTCTAGTAATGCTGCTTAAAGCCAGAAGAATATATTGAAAGTGAAGACAAGATTCTTTCTTTCTCCATTATGCTAAATATGCTGCTTTTGCACTCCTCAGTACTCCTCTCAGTTTATGCAAAAAAGGCCAAGATCAGATTTAATTTTTTTTCATATGATAGTCATTCCATAATCATGATAATTCTTGCTGGTTTTCTGTATGTTTTCTAATTGTAGTAACTGTTACAGATAAGCCTTCATCTTACACCTATTATCTTTCATAAATACCCAGAGAGTCCTATTTCAAAGCCGGGCTTGATTGTGTTGAAAACCTACTTACTTGAGAAGTCTTCTTTTCTTTATATCATAGTTTATCAGGATGGTCTTTTCTCACTGATGTTTCAAATTTCAAATTATTTTTATGCAGAGAAAGGGCATTCACAGGCACTGGATTTTACAATCTCTCTCCCCGCCATTATTCTGTTACACAAAATTATTAAGCTTACTACGTTCTAGTGGCAAACTAGTGGCAAAAAATAATCGAGTTCTTTCATTTAAAAAAAAATAATTCTCTTATGTATGCAATATATTGTTTCACTTCAGTTAAGGCAAACAATTGTCTGCATGACAGAAACCAACACCTGCCCTGTTAACACTCCCCCCACCTCCCGCAATGTATTACAAAAACGGATATTTCAAAGAAGGTGCAATGAAAAGCATTGTTTCTTTACACATAATCTATCAGCCAGAGCTTGGGCTATATGTAAACTATACAAAAGGTAGGTTAGTCAATAGTCTGCAACAGTGAATAAATATTTTTCTTTTTACTTGCATATTCTCAAGTAGTTCTCATGCAGATTTCTGCAGTATTTTAATAGCTTAGGGGCTATTCAAAGGTCCAGAGAGCTTGAAAGAACAGAAAACAACAAAAAATAGGTATTCCAGAAAGGCCACAACTCCATTCTTTGACATTTTCCTTTTCATCCTGCCTCACCAACAGGATAGTGACAGTGTATCCATCAAAAGGATAGCCCTTATGTTTGAATTCACTTCTTTGGGATGAAAAGTTTGAGATCTGCTCAGGACTGCATGCATAAAACTGACTTCTCATTCAACTATAAATATGTTTTTACAATTCATGGAATTATAAAAACGCAGGCTGGATGTGATCTCTGAAAGCGACTTATTCTATCGCCCCAGCTGAAGCTGGACTACTGCCAACAGTAAATCAGGCCAACTATGGTTTTATCCAGTTGGGTAAGGAAAACCTCTATGGATGGAGATTTCACAAAATTTCTAGGCAAATTGTTCCAGTGCTGTGCTAGTCTTCTAGTGAAAATTTTTTTTCCTGACGTCTAATCTGAACCTCCCAAGCTGCAATTAGTGTTCATTGCTTCTTACTCTTTCATCCGATACTGCTGGGAAGAGTTTAGTGTCATCATCTTTGTCACTATGCTTCAAGTAATTGTGGGCTGTTATTAGATCACTCTTTAGCCTCCTCTTTGCCAGCCCAAACAAGCCCAGTTCCCTCAGCCTCTCCTTGCAGGTCAATACAGTGTTAAAGTTACTTACTGCCTAAACACAGAAGGCTGATATTAAGCTTAAACGTCTCAAATGAGGACAGCTAAAGTCCTGGACTGCTTCATGTGTAAAACTATGCAACATTTCAGCTACGTTGAATTTGTACTTGAAATGCTCCTTTTGCCCTTGAGCTAAGCAAATGATCTCAAGGCTTGAAAGAAAACAAAAAAACCCAACAACACCCCACTTGAAAACAATGAGTAAGCATTGAAATAAATTTAAATATGTTACCAGGAATAAAAAAGCTGGCCTCTATTACCATATCTGTAACTCAATCTAAGCATAAAATATCCAGATATTTACAATTAAAGTATGGATGCTCACGCTGCTTTGGATGTATTTTCAAGAACTGTGAGGTTTTAAATTAGTATGGTTTTAACAAGAAAATGTTTTTAAACTAGATTTTTTTCTGAACTCCAGAAATATGCAGTTGGAATACTGTACAATGCTTAAAAAACCCCCATCACCCAAAGCAAGTGTAGGTATTATATGCTGCTGATTTGCTTGTTAGAACTTAATTTGTACTCAGGAAATCTTAGTTTTCTGATACTGTCAAAGACATTGAAGATTTATTCTTATATTCCTTTTATGGCATGTTTGCCCTCCTAAAACTGCTTGCCCCCCAAAACAATTGACAGAGAAGCACAGTGCAAGCTCCCATAACTCTCATGTCAAGAGGCTTATGTAGCATAAAACTTTGTTGACCTTTGAGGCGGTAAAAGGAGAGTATTAACAGTTGTTTGCTAAGCAGCTGAAACACAGCAAGCTTTCCTTTAAGGAGAAAAAACCAGCTACCTGCCTGCTTTAATGATTAAATGGAGGCCTGTGAAAAGCGGTATATTCCATGATACTATTTATCTTGTGTACTTTTACTACAGCCCTGGCAGCGCTGCCCTGGCTGGACCCTATCTATGTAATGTGTACGTTTTAATATGCTGGCCCATTGTGACTTTAAGTTTCTTTTGGCCTGCAGCAGCTGCAGTAGCATTTCTTTTGCCAATCTACCCCTATTACTCCTTCCCAGAAATGTTGACATGTGTTGCTGTTCTGTCAGGCACAGGAACAATATTGAGTGCCCCATATTTCTATTCTTCTGAACATACTTTTTTCTAGAACTTTTCTCTGGAATTGTAATTTTCTAAAGCAAAGTGATAAATATAGCACCTATCACATGCACGTTTTATGACTTCTAAATGTAATTTTCCTGAACTTCAGCTTGCTTAGAAGATATGTATAGTCACAAGCAATAACTCAATCTACATCTATTTCTCCACTTTTATTCTGCCCTCTTCCTTATTGTAGAATAGCCTTTAATACCTTGGCCAGACATACTGGAGTAGCCTTCATCTGGATCTTCTAGCATTTCTAGTAAATGATGAATGCCCCACTGTTTCTGATCCTTGACTTCAGTCACCTTTTCCTCTGTTCTTCCAGTTTTTCTATGTATCCTTTCTTTAGGTTCCCTTTAGTTTGTAAGTCCTGTTTGTTTGCTTAGAAATCTCCTGGCTCAAAATCTAATCCTCCTGTCACAAAATTTAAACTTCTTTCTCAGCTCAGTCACTCTCCTCAGTATAATCAGAGCTTGGTGTCAGACTGTACTTACGAGGATTAACAAATCTGTATTGTTCCTGATCTAGGAATATAAAACAGTTTTGATAGGTAAATATTAGAGTGGTTTACCCCAGTCTGTCATTTGCACCCATAAGTACTTGCTACATAACAATGCTTAACTTATCATGTACTCCTACAGACGTAACTTGCTGTTTCAGTGCGCACCTAAAAAGTTGCGGGGATCAATTTTCAAAGACGAATGTTCAGGAATCTGTTAAAGTAGTACTCCCAATTAAATCTGCTTTGTCTAGTCTAGTCTAGTCCACAGTAAGCCTAAGTAACACTACTATTTTTTTCCCGTCACAGAGATCATACGTGATAAAATATTCATGTTTTCATTGTCATTCTATACAACAGTCAAGACTAAAGGTCCCCATGTAATTCTCATTCATGCTGCCAGATTCAGTTATCATCTGCAGAATTTTCTGTAAAGACAGTAGCAATACTCCACGGGAAATCATCAAGGGAGACAGTTTGCTTCAGTACCACTTTGTCAGGTTTATTTTCCCTTTCTTCTCTAAAAAAGAAGTGTCAAATATTGACTACTGCCTCCTCTACCTGTTCTACATTTTCACGTATAAACTATAAGTACAAACAATTACAGGACATTATCTTTAAAACAATGAGGAATTATTTTGGTAGTTTATGGATTTTGTTTGCTAGTATAATTTTTCCTCCTGATTTGAGGATGAATCTGTTTAAAAAAAAAAAGGGAAGCAAGTTTGTTTCGTGCTTAATATATTGGGGTTTGCCCTCACCATATAAAATCCAAAATCACATAAGATTTTTTAGGGCTTCACTTCGTAACATCTATGTTTCTCAGCCTTCTACATGCTTATTTCATAGTAGAGATTCAAGGTTCCTCTAATACAAAATCTTCTTTTATCATCCCTTTCAATTCCCCTTTATTGTGGCATAAAGTATACCTATATACGTAACACACTATGCTAGTTTTCCACCTTTCTGCACCTCCCATTCCTCTTATATATGCAGGACACTGGAAGGATTTTTGGTAGGAGGGACAGACATAGATGGCATGTGCATGTGTTTATCCATATGATAGATGCTATATTGACATAGCTGCTTCTAGTTATCCACCTCCTTCCTGTTTTGTTTACCACGTAACTGGTCAGGAATTCCTGCAGTGGTTTTAGACTAATGTAACATATTACATTGGTGATGGGATAATGACTTGCCTGCTTGTAGAATAAGTTAAGCTTCTAAGAGACTTAAGAAGACTTCTTGATGAATTCACAATGGGACTTACCATTCTATGTCACCCCTTCTAATTTTGGCATTTTAGAACTGCCAAATTTTCCAGGAAACCTTTGGGATCCTAGGATTGGAAAGAAAGGGTTTGGAAAGGCAGAACAATTCTGTCTAGTCAAACCCCTATTGGTTACCCTGCTCCTTCTGGGAGTTGCCAAGGCTACAAACAGGTAGATACAGGACAACACAGGTAGAGTGTTTTATCCTCAGTGAGATTCTTAATTTCTTTCTTTGAGAAATATATAGAGACAATTGGATTAATTGTCTCTATATACTTCTCTATTTACTGCTCTCCAACAGATAGTTTCTTCTTGATTTTTAGAAGAAAGTAATTATTTTTTGTAACTCATTAAATTATCATCATCTTTCCCCATTTAGACTCATGCATTCTTGTAGGAGTCTTCTTTATTTGAACAAAAGATGAATCATACAATGGCCCTTTTCCTTTTAAATCAAGTCTCTCTCATCCAGCACTCAATCACAACTGTCTAACTGCTAGACAGGAAGGACCTTTCAACTAGCACTCAATCTAGGCTTTTCTACAAGTAAAAAGTCTGGCTTTATAGTTATGCAGGCTATCTCTTGCTTTCTGCATCATCTGTATTTTCTACTGCAAAATTCTTCTGCTTTCCCTCTGCCTTCCATTATACATTTATTTAAACATAGTTTGAATGCCTGAATTGCTTTGTCTATGACTGTCTTGGGCAATGGTATTTCCTTTGATTTATTTTGTAGACTGTCATTATTTCAGAACAGATTCCATTTTTTTTTTTTTATAGTAACCTTAAGGAAAAAACAATGTTTACATCCAACAGATTCAATTACCTTTTTACCCCACCACCCCTTCTTCAAATATTTTAGCTTCACCTGCTTTCTTTAGAAGGTCTCAAGTTGTATATCTCTAAAGAATACATTTGAAACAGAAAGAAAAGATTAATGCCATTTTGTGAAATGGCTCATAGCTATCAGCGTATGCTAAATGCCAGACATTATCACAAGGAAAAGCCTCAACAGGAAAATAGCAACAGCTTCCACTGGTTCTTCCAAGATTTACTGACATTTACAGACTTCTAACTTTTCCGGAAAACAGATATTACCATTTCTGCACCAATTTTATTCATCATTCTTTATGGTTTACACAAGATAAATTTTATTTAGTTTAGTTAAGGTCTTCACAACCCCCTAATGCTACCAGTTTTAAAATAATGATGAAAGAGAAATAATTATTGAGATATAAAGTTATTAGGTATTTAGTACAAATGGCAGTTAACTCTCTTATTTGTGATAGTTTCTCTCTTCATAATTTCTCATTTTTCAGTTCAAACCTCTCCCAGTTGTGACCATAAAGCTTCAGTGTGAAAGCTGTAAGAAGATACTACGTTCTAGTTTGGCTTCATTTACCACTTTTCTAATTTCTTGCTATCTTGATAACAGAATCTTTTGAAAACTCTTACTTGTTCTGGAACTCTTTCCTGCTAAGCACTCCTCTACTGATCCAGAGGATGACCAAGGATGTTTATATGTTTGCAAATTACTGGAAGAACAGAAGCAGCCATCTGTTCCTTAGCATGTTCTTTCCCTTAAGCAACCAATTCCTTGTTCTCATGCTCAAAGAAGAATTTGCAATTAGCCTCCAACAAGGCCATCTGGATAAGACATTGGCATTATCTTGCTTATACCCCAGCTTGTGTATAATTATGAAATTACAGCAGCACATTTTTTCTAACCACCTGGCTAACTACTCCCCTCAGGATTCCTGAACTTGAAAAGACACGGCAGAGAAGAAGAACGCCTTTTCCTACCATTATTTTTCCTCCACATTAACAGAAAATTTTTATAACTCCTTTAGGAGCTGTACAATAATTGATTTTTTTATTATTATAATAAGCCCTAACCCTCTCAAGTTCACTTTCCCTATAATACGTTCAGGAGCTTCACAATATTGATGAAACCAGAAACAAGCCTGTTATGTTAGGATAGGAGTATATAGTGGATAGATCATGTATCTTTAGGCTCAGTTTCAGTGTCAGCCTTTATCTTAGAACTGTGGACATATCACTTCTTATTCAAGATTTTCAGATATATCAAGATACCATCTGGCTATAGAAAACTGAGACACATTTCATGCATTGCTGTTTCAAATGTAATTGATGCACTGCACAAATCACAAGCCACCACTTAAAATTTATAAAGGCCTTTTCTTGCCATGTATACAATTTTCTCTAAGGTTTGGATTTACTTGCTTGACATTTAATTCCAAGCAGAAAGTGAGATTGAACACTCTGTGTTTCATGCCTCTATGTTAACAGGTAAAAAAAAAAATTAAGAATAATTTCAATTAGTTTTCTGTTCTTCATATGGAAGAAGGTGCTGCCTGTTTATCTTAACCTAAAGTTTTCATAATTAAATGGATGACATCTTACTGTTATTTGAAGACTTGTTTTTTCCTTTCCTTTCCTCATTGTTCAGAGTTGCATGGATTTTGGGGGGGTCATTTCCCAAGGCATATCATGCATTCATAACATGCAACCATAGTCTTGCATCTTTGTTGGAAATGATTCCTAATGACCTTATTTGCATTTTAACTAAAAAAAAATTCTATTTCGTTTAGTTAAGGTTTTTATAACTCTTAGATATTCAACCAATATAAGAATAATATTACATTGAAGAAGAAATTTCTTGGGTGTCAGGTCAACAGTTTACTACTTCTTTCTTTACATCATGTAAGAGAACACCAAGTTTACTGTCAGTCCACTTGTACATGTTCATTACATCTCACAATTTATGAAAGGGTTTTACCTCTCTGATTTTGTCCTTGGACTACAGACTACAACTGAGGATTTGGTAGTAGAGGGACAGTCTTATGATTCACTACAAGATACAGTAATAAACACAAACCCCTTAAAATGCAATATCCTGTTGGCATGAATGTTCTCAGAGTTGGCCAAAAACCTATAATAGCTCTAAAAAATTTTGTTCCAGACAATTAGTAACAAAACATTTCAACTGAGCTAAAAATGTCTTGCATGATTTTATTACTAGCTACAAATTCAGGGAAGGAAAGAAAAGTGTGATTATTTGGAAACAGACCTATGATATTTTTAGGGGATTATCAGTTGTGTCAGGATTTACAGTGTAAAAATAAAAAATGAACCCTCCAACTGATTTTCAAAGCCATGTTTTTACACCTATAAATCTGTCAGTATATAAAGTAGGCTCAAGTGTCAGATGACCTCGCCTTTACAAAGGAAGTAAAGTAAGAAGTAAACAAACCCCCCCAAATATAGGGACTGTGTAAGTTTGCTTGTATTTCAGTGTACCTTAAGAGGCTTGTGATTTAGATTGCAACATGGCTACATGCTGCTGTGGCAGTGCCAACCATCACGGTGCACCCCTGTGCTCCAGAAACTGCCAAAGGTCTGTGGTTTTAATCTTTAAACACTGTAAACACAGAATTACTCATTAAAATAACTAAATCAATGCCTTCACGGAACTCTGAGAACAGAGGATGCAATTCTGACCAAGTCAATCCATAGCAACTGAAAAGGAATAGTAACACAAAATGAGGAAGGTATAAGAGGTAATTTGAAAAGCTTAGCCAAAACAGTCTGTATGTCAGCAACTATGCATTTTTAAGGGGTAATTTTTTCAGGATACTGTTTTTGTATAACAGTAACGATCAATACTGTTGCAGTTTTCCTTTGAAGTAGTAACAATACAATATATAGTCATTCTCTAATAAAACCAAATAAAAAGTAAAATTTAAAAAGTTTACAAAGAGAAAGGTGCTCTTCCTCTGATGACTCCTCTGAAGTCACTAAATATTATGAAACTACCCACTATGTAACTGTGACACAAAGTGAGACCAGACAACAGACTCGGAAGATTTGGAACTGTATCCTGATATAACATTAATGATGCCCATCATTCACAACACCCCTCCCTTCCATCATGTCCTATGCTGATCAATAATGCCTAATCTTAATTAAATTTGCTATATGGACTAAGGTGAAGAAATTACATTAAATCTTATGCAATCTCATGATCTGAGAATACTGAACGTAAGAGATCCCTAAACAGAATGGGATTTATTTTCTTAATTTAGCAGGACAGTATTGCAAATTCACTTTGTGTGAAGGAGAAAAAAAAATTATGAAAGATACATTGAATTAAAAAACCCTCGGACTTCACAAATACGTGAAACAGTGATCTGAACAGTTTTTGAACAGTTTTTGTACAGCTTTTGTAGAGATCAGTTCAAAGAATAATCATCTGAATATATGCATCTCTTTATGGAAACTTCACATTGAAAAAAAATCCATAGATATTTAGCTTGTTTATAATTTTTAAGGAAGTTAAGATTATAATCTATATTGCTGTATATGAAAAGTTTTCTTCATATTCAAAAAAATTTTCACGATAGACAAACATCTGACTGAAGTTAGTCAGATAATGATAATGCTGATGTGCCAATGAAACCGAACAGAAATAAAGATCTAGGTGGTAACATGCTGGAAAACATTGACCATAGCAAAAATGTCCGATTAAGACATTTTAGGTATCTACTTTTGACAGTACTTGAGTCCTATTTATTTTAATAATCTCGAATATTTTCTATTCAAAACCTTACATGTGTTTACACTTATTTCTCGGTGTAATCCGAGCGATAAACCCCGCCCTGCAGGGCGCGCGGTACCACGGACAGCTCCAGCGGCCCCGCCCCGGGAGAATCCCCGGCGGCCCCGATCGCTCCGGGACCTTTCGGTCTGCGGCAGCGCTGGGTCGTTATTTCCAAAGATGTCATGGGGGTGGTCGTCCGAAAGTGTTGGTAAATGGAGTTTGGCTACTCAGGGCAGCAAACAGAAAGATGTTGAACACGTCTGGTTAAACTCAGCTTTCTCCTATGAATATACAAGTCGTACCACCATAGTAAAACGTGGTTCTTGTGTATTCTTTCAGTGTTGTACAATGGGAAGAAATGAGGCAAGGAAAAATTTCTGAGTACTATGGTGTGTTAAACTACACATCTAGTTATGTAATGTTGCAATTGTGCTGTAGTAGTTCCATCTTTTTAAAAAACTTTTAACAGCAGAATGTTTCTATAGTGTGGAATCCTTAGAAATTACTCATCCCTTTTATTTAAAGAGTTTGTTTATAGTGCTAACCTAAGTTTGAACACAGCCATGTTTTCCCAAGTTACACCTATTGTTTCTAAAATCTTCAGTTTTAGGCTTTTCACCATAGTTGCCAAATATTTTATATAAAAAGGAATAAGTAGTCTGTGGTGAATTGTGTTGAATCAAAATAAGTGAATTAAGATCCCTGAAGTTTCACAGTCAGGTAAGATGGACAGTCACCAAATAAAACAAAAACTGTTTCTAAAAGCAGATGTTGCTCATTGATAGACATAATAACGTATCTTGTGCACTTTTCACAGTTACACTGAAACACTGTTCTTTCCTCTCCTACAGAGTCGAATGGCAGAAAGTTTGCGTCTCTTTGATTCCATCTGCAACAACAATTGGTTTATCAACACTTCCCTCATTCTTTTTTTGAATAAGAAAGATCTGCTGGCAGAAAAAATCCGGCGCATCCCCTTAACAGTCTGCTTTCCTGAGTACAAAGGCCAAAACACTTATGAGGAGTCAGCAGTCTACATCCAACGCCAGTTTGAGGACTTGAATCGCAACAAGGAGACCAAGGAGATCTACTCACACTTCACCTGCGCCACTGATACCAGTAACATACAATTTGTCTTTGATGCAGTGACAGATGTCATCATTCAGAACAATCTCAAATATATTGGCCTCTGCTAAGAATCCTTGGGCTCAAATTTGTTTTCCTGAAGTGATTAAAAAGGGGCTAACCACTTCCACTTTTAGTGGGAAAAAATGGGGCAATGCATAGTAGCCCAAGGAGAGAAAAGGGGAAATCTGATGTATGTACACAGTTCCTCTTATGTCCCCTTAACCTGCTACATCATTTTTCAAAAATATATGTTCTGGAGAGTAAACACTTCCTCTCCAAAAAAACCCCACAACACCCTCAGTGAAAAAACAAACCCCAACAACTCAAAAACCCCAAACAAAAAAAAAAAAAAAAAAGAAAAGAAAAAGAGATTGAGGCCTAACTCTGTGGAGATGTTTTCACCACAGTCACTGCACTTTTATTCCATTTGTTTCATTCCATTTCCTACAGTGGAAGTGTTATCATGTTCTATGTAAGAAATAATTCTTCATCCAGTTGTCCTAAAATTTCACTGACATGAAGATACAAAGCTGGTGAGGGACAGATGAAGTCATTTGCAGGGTGTGGAGCAGAATGGTTGTGTTGGGGAGAAAAGCTAGTTCAAACCAGAAGCTACAGAACAGATTTTAAGCAAAATACTACTTAAATTTGTAGAGAATGGGCATGCACCCAGAATATTGGCACACACAGCCAAACAATATATACACGTACATCGTGCACACACATGCACATGACTCACAGCATATACTATGTACGCACTTCTGCTTTACTTCACTGTTTATCATGGACACCTGGCCTGTTAAAGGAATTCCTGGTGCACAACTGTTCTGTGATTTCCAAACTGACTAGCAGCTCTTTCTGCTCTTTAAGGCTTCAAATATGCAGCAAAACTACATAAAATGAAATCTATGAATAGGCCACATTAAGGTCAGTGTTTCTTCTACTGGTAAGGAGTTTTATACATCGAAACAGTCTTCTTTTACATCTTTTTTTGCCAAATCTTGTGGTGTATCACAAAAAACAAACTATATTTAAGAAGTAGGTTAGTGTTCCTTTTTTAATACAGATAAAAAAAAATAAATCACAAGGCAATTTTTTAAATTATTGTTGTAGTGTCTGGATTGCTGAATGTGAAAGTTGCCAACGGACAATTCTGTTCCACCGCTCCAAATATATTCTGGGAATTGTAATATTGTAACAGATTTCCCAAGAAGCAGGAGCCATGGAGATTGTGTAGTATATAGCCTCCAAAGTCTTTTTTTGGTTGTTTTTTTTTTAAATTATTTTAAAAATGTGATGTATTATTAGAAGGTTAAAGATGAGCGATATGAACAATAACTAAATGTCTTGATATTTCAATTTAATAATTTAAATTATTTACAGTTTAGTGAAGTTAAGGAAACTGAAGAGATGCATTCCTCAGCTCCAGGTTTCATCTCATAAAGAAACACTACTGGATGGAGTAACATTCCAGCAAAAGTTTGAATGCATAAGAAGCTCTGTGGGACTATACTGGAAAAATCTCAAATGGATCATATAGACCTAAGTCTTTGGTCAGTTGATTCTTTCCCCTGCCATAGAAAAGACTTCTTAAAGACTTCAGTGTAAAGTTGGTGTGTAAATATATGTTTGATAATTGTAAAGCACATACATACACAGAGACACAGACACACATGCACACTGGAAAATAACCTTTTACTTTTGTTCCCCCTATGTACTATAATTAGTGCAAGAAATCTCAGCCAAGGGCTCTAAGAAATTTAAAACAAAATGGTTAATTACATCAACATCTAAATTGTCCACTTCAAAAAATAAATAATTCAAATCATACTTAATGTGTCTATAGCGTGTTCATTAATTAGTATTATGACAGTTACTTAACTGGATAATGTTTGTGAAGTTTTCTTTCCTTTATGACACACTGCTAAGTTCTGTTTAGTTGCTCCAGATCTTTTTCCTCAGTTTATTCACCAACATTCAGCAATTTCATTTGAGCAACTCAGTGAAATTTAAGGGGTGTGTTCCCATTTAATATATTTACAAATTCTGAATGCATGTTATTGTTATATTTTTGGGGGAGATGGTTAGTACCAATTTTAGGAAAGAAGTTATAGATCAAGACCTATAGGAAATACCAGGAAAGAAAATTCCATGGTATCTGCAAGATACATAAGAACCCTACCTGCACATTGCCTTACACAAGCAGGTACTTTGCACGGATGTCTATGCTTAGAAATACATGTCTAGGTATAAGCATATACATACATTTTTGAACACCACCTGAAGTTGGTCTCCTAAACTTGTATTTAAAGATTGAAAAAACCTTGAAATATATGTTTATATTTTTGTACTGCTGAGCTCTAAGCAAGTCTCCAAAATCAATACGAATTTCTGCCTAGCTCATGCTTGTGAAAAATTAGGCTTTAAGAAAAATCTAAATATTTTTTTAAAGTGACCATATAAAGTGATCAATCAGCATAAGTCTTACTGATGGTTTTTCATTGAAGTTTTCTTGAAAATTCCATCCATTCAGGCTATAACAAGGTTCTTCTAGAACATCCTCTAACTGAAATCTTTAAAAGTCTGGATGTACATTAAGAAAAAGCTGCAACTCTTGTACAAACAGCATAAACTCATAAAAATGATTGTTAGAGGATGCAAGATAAATAATATCCCTGGAGTTTAAACAGAATTTGACTTAGAACCCTTCACCCCATTAAAATTTCTAAGACCAGCTGAAAATATTTGATACTGCTTGGATAATTTCATTCATTTGTTCGCTTCTCGGCATTTCTACAAAATGCAACAAAAAGTTCTACTCTTTCCTACCTTATATTTAAGAATCCTTCTTTTGGCCTGTTTGAGGATATCTAAATTCAAGCTAGGATTTTTCTAAGTGACATGGAGACTTAAGCTAATGAGCTGGGACTGCCAGAACTACAATACTCTTGAAGGCAATGGTACAAGTAATAATCTTTTTCAACCTTGCTAGAGAATGCAACCATAACCAAAAATACTCTCTGAGGCTCAAGTCATGTGTTAAGAATTTCAAAACTCTTCAGTCCATACATAATCGATAATGGGGAAAAATCTATCTAGTTTTGAACAAGTCATTTTACCCCTGTACTGAAGACATGGGGCCCCTTTAAGCATTCCCTGTCAACTCTTACACTTGAGGAACAGAGACAAAAGAGCCAATGAGGCTGTGCCTTGAAGGTATAAAAGGTCTGTCATGCCACCCAGGGTACTTAGCTCTTGTAATGAGAAGATGCTATCGCCTGCTTGTGATAGCTGCAGTCAGGCTGCTTGACTTGGTGAGTTTACTCAAAGCTCTATATGGTAATTGCTAGTACAGTCCACAGAGCTAGCACAGGATCCTCTAAGCTTTGTTTACCATTAAAGTGCTGTCACTTACTTGAGAAATTGCACAGTATGTCTAGGCTGAATTGCTTTCTACAATGTAATATCCTGTTAGCCAACTGAATTGTGAAAATGGTAAAAAATGAGCCAGGGCTTCCCTTTCTAATGAATGGACTATTAGATGTTGTGCCTCCTTCACCTCTAGCTTTCATGATACGGTGGCAGTTTCAGATGAGTTAAAGAAGTGACAAGAAAACACGGGCAATCATTAAAGCATAGCTTCAAGGTAAGAAAGCTGGAGAGGAAAACTAAAAACAAAAGTGTAGTCAATTATGACAGGTGCAAGACACATTTTATGTTAAAAAATAAATCTTTATTCACCTAAGAAGGTCCTTCCAGCACAAGCATTACAGGCAACCTACAACAGAAGTGGAGAACCTAGGATATGGAGTCTCCTTCCCTGGAGATGTTCAAAACCCACCTGGATGCATTCCTGTGTGACCTGCTCTAGGTGAACCTGCTCTAGCAGGGGGGGTGAACTAGATGATCTCCAGAGATCCCTTCCAACCCCTAACATTCTGTGATTCTGTGGTATTTTAAGAAAGGCCTAAGGGTATTTCTAAAGAAAAGCAGTCAGTTACATTCCTCATTTAATGAAGGTTATCTTGGGAAGCAGAAAAGAAATTGAAGCACTGCCATGTGTTCCTACTTGGCTTAAGAAAAGCATAGGCATGGGGAGGAATAAAGCAGTAAATTTAGTTTAAATAATCAATTTACATAATTATGTTCTCTGAATAGCAATTTCTTGCTATTAACTCTCTAATCATTTAATTCCTATGATGTTTTTGATCTTAGTATTCCAAGTAGCTCATGCTTACTCTGTTTTCTATCTGAAGAACTCAAGATGTTAAAACAAATTCTGTTCTACCCAGAAGTAATTCTATTTTCTGGTTGTATTAGAAAACTGAGGCACATGGAAATTAAAACCAAAAAGTCTGGGCCAAAGACAGGTGCTGAAATGAAATCCCTTGACTCTTAGTTGTCCACCTGGATAAATCACGCAATTAAATTTGCATCTATTTTCTCAGTTCTCAGGTTTAGTAGTGACACAGCGCACTGCCACCTGAAAGAAGTGCATTAATACAGCCGGGATTTCACTTCACCTGGGCAACAATGACATTCACAGAAGAGATGTTCCATCTGCTGCAATAAGAATGCCATCTGTCCTTGATATTATCATTTGTACTCCATATAGGAAAACAAGTTTCAAAGGGAAAATGGTATCCTTAAACGGTCCTTATCCACAGATCTGATTGGCTATGATTTTCCAAGGGTGGAGTAGTGGAGACACTGAGGGTCAGTGAAGGAGGAGAAATATTCTCTTTTGGACTGTTCCCAAATAGAGGTTCTGGCAAGCTTAAAAATCCATTGCCCCATGCAATACATCTCAATCTTTGTCAAAAACGATTAAATACCCATAAAAGACAGACAGATAATGGGTAAGAATTATTAAATTTTCCAGTATTAACCATATCCTAGAGAAGGACTTTTTTTCCTAGAACTATTTTTGCAGTTGTTATTGCCCAGGTAATTCATCATTGCATAACACCCTGTCACTAACATTGTTAAGTACTGTAGTCAACTAATTGTTTTCACAAAGAGTGAAAGTTTTGCTATTAATTTTTCCTGTGTCCCTAGTTTTCTCCTGCTGCTGGTTCTTCTCCCTCTTCTATCCTCCAGTGAATACTTATATCTCTTATTTTTGTCTTTGTTCTGTCCATTAATTCCTGCCACTAAGTTGTTGTTTCTTCTGGAAATGTTACTGCTCAGTGTTCTTGCAATCCTTGTGGATTTTCCCACCTTTTGGTTTTTAATGATCCCGTTGTTCCTGGAGGATACTGGTATGCATCCTTAAATTTAGGAATTAAAAACAGTCTGCAAGTGGATTTGCTTAAAATAACCACATTTTCCTAAATTACTCCTGTTTGGAGAAAGACCAAGTGGCCTGGCATTGAGCTAACTGGATTCACTGACCACTTCCCATTTAACAAAAAGAACTACACTTCATGCCAAATGCATGTACAGCTTGTGTTCCTTTTTGTCTAGTGCGGAACATACTGCTGTAAATTACCTCGGCTCTAGAAAACATCAGAAATCTAGCTCTGGAACGGTATGTTAGTTGCTGACTTCCTGCAGCTGATACAAGGTACGTCCTATCTCATTATCTGGATGTGAGGTGTAGAAGTGAATGCAGAGAGGAGGACAGACAGTTTCTTGGCTAGCTGAAGAAGGATGAATTGCCAGGCAGAGACTATTTCTGTATCTATAATAATATGTTAGATTAATTATGTCAGGCCTTGCAACTCTTACTACCTATTTAAAAATATTTGCTGTCTCCCTGGTAATTCCCCAAATTGTCTCACAGCAAAGGAAACAGTTGTAGCACCTTTCTGCTTTCTTGCAAGGAGCCATCTGTATGTGAGTCCATTCTACAGTAAGACAATTCTGCTCAAGGAGTTACCTTCCAACCCTTAAATACCACCACATATATATTTTTATATATGTTACATTGTTATCTAAATAAAAAGAATACATGGCTCAGAAAAACACCTTTTTTCTACAGGTAATTACTCAGATGTGCTTTCACTGACAATGTGCTAGGTCAGCTCCTACACTACTGATCTTCTAGGCTGTACATATCTGACAGGCTGAGGATTGCAGGTTTCTTCTATTCCCCCGGTCCCCCCAAAACTGTCAAAGGACATTGTATGAAAATCTGGTCTATAGAAAGCTATGCAAGACTAACTCAATCTAATCAAGGACTTCTACCCTGAACAAGTCTTGGAGGCTTTTAATAGCGCAAATATTGATAGAGGAAATAGTAAAAATTTGGCATCATTTCATAACTGAAGAAATTAAGCTTTGGAAGAGAATTTCACCTAGAAAAGTATGACTCCAGCAAGCTATAAAGCGACTGCTAGACACATCATGCTTTCTGAGAGATTTGAATATAGGATCAGAAGATAAAGATTAAATTCTACTTGCTTCACAGATGTAAACAGTTCCTCTACTTTAATTTTTAATTTCATATAAATAGAAGAGGGGGGGGCAGGAAATAGAGAAAAGGTTGGCCTGCATGCATGCAGAGCATGATCACTGCAAATAAATTAGGATTATGCTAAATGTTGAGAATTAATGAATGGAAAAAAATTATTCAAAACAGACATAAATATCAGGTTTCTAATAAAGGTATTCTCCTTACTTACATTTAGATGGAAATTGCAATGAAGGCACTGATGCACAGAATTTAACAAATAACTAATTTTACAATTATTTAAATGCCCCCTTTTCATACTACTAATTACTCTTTTCTGCTTTTTGGAGGGAAGACTCCAGAACCATTCCCTGAAACAAGTCTTGATGTTAATGTGATTTGGAAAACCTGATTCTTATCTGCCACCAGTACCTGAATTGGGAGAGGTAAAATGAAGAAACAGGTATCAGCCTTAGCTCAAAAAAAGCCTCACTGAAAAGCAACTACCCCGCAGAGAACTGTAGCCTTTCTTGTAAATATAAGCAACTTTCACTAAGATGGGACTGTGACATGATTTGGAAGCTGGTCTTTGTCTGGCAGAGTCTCATGCTCACTTCAGAGCTGCTGTGAATCCTTTGCCTTCAATCAAAGGCAAGGTTTTGAGGAGAGACACTGCCGCAGCTAGCTCTCAGCTTTTGCTAAGTTCTCAGCTCAGCAGGGGTTGGATAATCCTTCCACTCCAGAAGGCAACTTGATTTCTACTTGTATAGTATAATCTCACATTTCCTGATTTATCACCAAACTGGCTTTACAGTTGTGACAGTTCCCACTAGTGGCTCCTGACCTAAGATGACACATTCAGATGCTTGCAGGGATAAAGATGGAACAATGGGAGCAGACCTGAGTGGCAGTATGGTGTACCATTACATATCCTCTAGTTTGGGCAATGTATTTTGATTTGTGTGGAATTCTTAATAAGCAACATTTTATGTTTTGGCACCACCAAGAGCTAGTGTCGCTTACTGCTACAGTAAGTCTCAATAGAAATGATGGTTCTAATAAAACGCTTTCTATATAACCCTTGGTTTTAGTCCCTGCTTTTTAGTCAGTCTCTGACTGCAAACACCAAAAAAAAAAAAAAAAGCCTTCACTTCCTCTCAGGACTACAGGGATAGCTTTTTTTTTTATAATTGTTTTTTTCCCCTCTAGAACTTTTATTCATCCTCCAGTGAATGTTTTCTGCTTTTGTAGCCAAACTTCCAACCTACCTAGTAAAGGCACTCAGTTTTGGGAGATAGAACCTAAAAGCAGGCAGGTGTTTACATCTAACTTGAGCTGTAGTTTACATCTGTAAATCTCAAATTCATATCTAAACCAGCATGTATAGCAGCCACCAACCCTGAGGCAGTTTCCCTGTTTAAACCGAAACCTTTCCAGTCAAGTTGTGCATCATGCAGACATCCGAAAACTCCATCAGCAAAAAGAGGTAAGTTCCTGCATTAGCCTGCTAGAGATCCAGCCAGATCTGAAGGTCAGCATTAATACTGAAGTTCAGTACAGCAGTGACTGAACAGCAAGGCTCAGGACTGAACTGTGACGTTCCAAAAGTGTGAAGGCGGCGGCCTTAGCCAGTATGGATGAATGGCTAATGATTCCTAGTGATCTGCAAAGGTTTGGCAACATTCATTTACTTCAGTTAAGTTTGCTTCTCCTGTAAGTTTCACTTATGATCCCCATACATTCACAGGATGGTATCTATCTGCCTACACAGTTAAGGAACAGAATTCTTTAAAGGCAGTCAGACAGGACAAAATTTACTTATACCAAGTCCCTGTCTCATTTGATTTGGAAATCTGTAAACTGGCTAGTGAAGTTAAATTAATAGAAAATCTAGTTTTCTATATTGATGTTCACAAAGTTGTTTAGCCCACTATATTAATATCCTTCATATGGATTCAGTTATGTAGGACATGTAAAAATACATCTTTATACTTTTAGAATTCATATACATTTATTCAGCAAGGCTTTAAGTATTCATTTAATTATTTTTTAACCACCAGTAATGTAACAAAATTCCTCAGACAAGATAGTTTCCCACGAATTTAAATAGTATGGCTTTTTAATTGATAATTTCTATATACCGAAATTTTAATTTTAAAATTATTATTTTCATTAACTGGAATAGAAAAGTTTAAGATTAATGTTCAGATTAGAAAACTATTGAAATTATAAGGATAGAATCTGGAAATAAAAGTAACAAATCAGCATAAATTCCCTTAGTGTGTAAAAGATTTAGAAAATTATAAAGATACATAATAAATATAAAGGAAGCATGCAAAAGTACAATGACCTATTCTGGCAAGTCAAAGCCAAATTCTCAGCTTGGGTTCCTCTATTTAGACTGAAGCATTTAAACGCTAGATGCCTGACTCTGATGTAATCAACCCAGCTTCTGTTTATCTCACTGGAGATAAACAGACATCACCAGAGCAGAACTCATTTCATCCTAAACTGAGCACCTATGATATGTCAGACTTTTTGCCCTTTTAGATACTGATTTTTCTCCTGCTATACAGGGGGTGTAAGATGATTAGGTCAATTTGACATCTGAGATTAGGTGTGATTTATCACATTTTTAACTTCATATCTTACCAAGTTCATTTAACAATACTACCTAAGGGCAAACAGTATTTGAATAAATCATCAGAAAAAGCAAACTTCTTCGTTGTTCCTTGCATCACCCCCAGTTTGCTTTTTCTTTTTTTAAATTCACCACCTGAAAGGAACTTCAAAGCATACATTTAAGAAACAGTGCCTATGAGTCTAAGACACATTAATACATAACCTGTGAATTACACAGTGCAATGAATGGTGCCCTTACTTGCTCATTTGCCTCCTCCTACACCAGTGCTTGCAAGGAGTGGGGAAGGCATAAAACAAATCTCACAAAATTTGTAACTCCTAACACCAGAAAAACTCCCTACAAATTCTGTGTGCTGTGAAATTAGCGCACCATGATGAACAGTTGATCATCATTTTGAACAAAAGAGGTCAAAGTGAATTTTTGATGCAAGATTCTGAAATATAAATTCAAGCATGCAGGCCACACACCATGTATCTTGAGCAGGTAGCCTTAACTTACACAAGCCCTAAGAAAATTTGCAGATCTAGCAGGATCAGTCCCCACAATACATAGACAGGACTATTCACAGATATCTTATGTTATCACGGGGCACTTCACTTTTTACCTATGAAAAGCATTTTCTGTACTTTGGCTAAGTATTCTCCCTATTATTACAGAACTTGCAAATTTTTAGAAGTGCAAAAACAGCTCTAGAAAACATAGTTGTCTCCACCATAAAAGAGATGAGAGTCATACCTGTTCAAATTTTCTGATAGAACCCAAAGAACAAATTCTCATTGGAAATCTAACTAAAGAAAATTAAAATCAGCAAAACTATAAAAGATACTGGTTTTAAATATGAATTTCAAGGAAAATGGAACAAAATAAATCTGGAAGATATTACACACGGAATTACGTAAATTCACCTATCTGCTTTGCCTATTTGAATACTTAACTACTGAAAAAATCCCTACCTTCAGGTAATTTTGCCATCATTTCAAAAATCTGATGCGTGTTCTTCCGACAGATATCTACTGGATCATCCAAGAGCTTAGTGAGGGCAGAAATCACTCCATTTTGTATCAGGCCTTGCCTACAAACAACATTGGAGGACAGATCTAACTAAGCGTAATATAACTCATATAATTTGCAAGATGCTTAATCTTAACTAAATACTCTTATTTACATTGCACCTATCTTGCCAAAACGTAGATATTCTGTTCTTATTTCTCACTGAAATGTCTTTATCACTTCCCTTACCATTCAGTACACTCTGGAATTACACCTACCTGCCAACATTATGTCTAGCCATTATATAGAGGATTTGTGTTGTTTTTTGTCGGACAGTACTGTCATGATGTAGCAGCAAAGTCTTCAGGTTGTCCAAGAATCCTGTGAGACACAATAGTTCATTTTAACATTTCTTAGCTTCAACATCAATTTGAAATACGAATACTCATTTCTGTCTCACTATTTGAAGTGCAAACAATCAGAATTTTCATCTTGTCCTGATGGTGAAACTCTCATTGTAATATCTCAAGTAGGGAAGAAACTTGCAAGTTTCAAGGCCTACTGCCAAAAATGCCATGCTACAAACAACTGCTGACTTCTGTATCGAGATAAATCCTAATCTTGCAGATATTTATGAAGTGACATAACTCTAAAAATAGCTCAAGTCAGTGGAGCTATTGATGTTTTTTAGAAAAGCATGTGTTTGCAGGCTTGACGCCTACATTTTTTTAAACTTTGTTTAGTAGTAGCATTAGCTATGTAAAAACACACAGTGTTGCTTTTCACACGTAGAGATACATTTGGTGAACCATTAATGATTATGTGTGTACACACACAGCACTGACCAAAAAACCCCCAAACAAACAATCTTGCATTGTTACTGTTCAGTTACTGTTAATCAAACAATAAAGTAATAAACTTTGAACACAATTATTGCTATCTTTTATGAGGAAAAAAATGTGAAGGAACTAAATGGAGAAAAAAGCAGTGGCAAACAGGACGACTTCTTCAGTGTTACATAATGAGCGATGTAGATACACAACAGATGCTAAAAATTGCGAAGATAAGCTTGTGGGTTTTTTTTTTCCAAAGTTCAAACTTAGGATTCTTCCAAGCGCTGGGATAAAAGCTTTTGAAAATAGTAGTGGCTACATATAATCCTGACAAGTATGATAAATTTGGTTATATTGTCTTGTATCTTAACTTCTCATGAAGCTCCAGAGGTTTTTTGTTACAGTCTCATTCTACAATCACAAAGGCATTTCTGAGAAGGAGTTCTGCATAAAAAGCTCTGATGTTTTGTCTCTTGGCTAAAGTTAGATGTGGATGTGCCATGCTATTCACTGCTGCAGGAATGAATGGCAAAAGATGACTTCATATATTTGGCAAATGAACTTGTAAACCTTATTTAAATATTATTTTATTAATTATTAATTAAAATGTTCATGAGAGTTTTTTGCCTGTTATTATTATGGGACCTGAGACAGGAGTATTTTGAGAACCTCAAGCATGAAAAAACCAGGAAGGTAACACTTCCTAAGTCATATGTGGTAGAAAATGTCTAATGAAGGAGAAAAAAAAAACCAACAGAGATTTTGCCTTTCTTCCATGCTCTAGGATAATTAAAAGCTTTTTCTTTTCCCCTTTCTAAATAAAATATTTTTAGTAGTTTTATGATATTAGAAATTCATAAATCCACTGCTTTGGTTTTTTCTGAAAGGTTCATAGACAGTAGGATTAGAAAAAATTCCAGGCAAATGAGATTTAACTAAGTGGCAAGGGGGTGGTGGGGGGTGTGTTTCTAACTTTGGACTAATTAAGCATTTTTTTAAAAATTTTTAATTAGCCTGCATTAGGAACTAGCTAAAATTCAGAATGAACAAAAGAAAAAAAAAAAAGATTCTGCACTACTTTTGTATTTAGGGGCTGATAAAACCCATATTGAGCCACTGGTAAATCCTAAAATGAGGATACTCTTAAAATAACTGTCATGTATATGACACTATAACATTCTTTCCTTTTTTAAGGCAAAAAAAGAGATTAAAACGGAAAAATTTTCATGGCCATTTTGTGTCATTGAAGATACTGCAAGGAAAAAAGTAGTGCACAAAAGTGGGGTTCCCCACCACCACCACTGTGTCAAAGCGTATGACAACAGATCACTTACCTATTTCTATTGCCTGGTAGACATTTTCTGGGTCATGGACCAGATCGCAGAGCGCCATCAATGCCCGCTGCTGAGTCAGCAGATCAGGAGAATGTAACTCCTCCTGCAGTTTAGGAAGGGCCCTCTTTCCGAATGCAACAGGAGCTTTTGTGGGATCGATATCAGGGGGGAGGTTGGCTGAGATACGAGCATGTGCCATCCCGGATTTTCCTGGGAAAGATTCTCCCGATCCCTAAAAATACTCCAAAATGACTGTACCTGGGGACTGGACAGATAATGTACCAAAAAGACAACTACTGACTTTAAACAGTGCTCTGTGTCCCAGAAGAGCTATTTTAGCACACATTCATCGTTAGGAAGCTATGAAAGAAGAAGCTGGAACGATTCATGGTCATCTGCATTAACGTCCATCAGCTGAATTGTCTTATCTGGTTTAATTTTCTAATGAAAACTGTAAAAAAAAAACAAAAAAAAAAACAAACAAAAAAAAAACGAGCGAGAAAGCTTAAAATTGCAAGGTGAAGGAGGGAATGTTTTTCCAAGGGTTAAAGTGAAGTAGTCCAATGTCCCAAACCAGAGAAAGGGCTCAAAGTAATATTAAAGCAAATGTGAACAAATGGCCTTTTTTCAAAAAAAGCATTCTTTTAAAAGGGGTCTAGTTTAAACCCGCCCTCAGAATTCGTTAACGTTTGAAAGAATCGGTGACGGCCGACCCCCCCTTCCCTCAGTAAGGTCAACGGCTCAGCTGACACAGGCACCCAACCTCCAATATTGAAAACTGCTCAACAACAACAACAGCTGCAAAGTTAAAACTAAACAACTGCACTTCTATCTTCAAAACAAAAGAAACAGATTAATAAAAGGTGCCCTGTCCCACCAATATGTCGCCGCCTCAGCCCGTCCCTGGTTCCCGCTCCACAGCTCCTGTCAGCAACGCCACCGCCTTTCGCGCCCGCGTGCCCTAGTTGCCACAGCGCCGAGCTCTTTGCGTACGCCTCGCTCCGTGAATAAGAAATGCGCAGCCAAGCATACTGAGTCCGGTCCTGCGTCAACAGCGTAAGTACCGCGTTTGACGGTGGCCGCTGCGAGAGAGTAGCGTCAACGGCGTAGTTGGTGAAGGAAACCGAGGCCGCTGCCAGGGCGGGAGTCGGAGCGCTGCCGCGGAGCGCCGCGGGCGGCGGAGCTGAGGCGCTGAGGCGCGGCCCCTCACGGAGGCGCCGCTCAGGGAGCGTGTGAGGAGATGGCGGGAACCCCGCCGTGGGGCTGCAGCGTGCAGGCCCTGCTACCTCGCTGCTCTGCTAAAGCATGGAGGGAGGCTGTCTTCCCATCCCCTGGTTTTACTGTCATTTCAGCTGAACAAAATTGAAAAAAATTAAGATTGAACAAAATGGTGATCAAGTTAATGGCAGAGAGAGAGCAGGTGGATGCCTTGAGGTATGTGGGTTGAAGGGAGCTCAGTAGCTTTGGGATAGGTTTTCTTTCCTAGTTTTCTTCAGAATGTCACTATAAACTGCTAGAATGTGTAGCAGGGGGTTTCATTATCATTATGTAGTTTCACATAACTATTTGAGACTTTGCCATTCTTTCAGGCACGATTCTGATAAAAAGTATAGTGTTGTTCAAAGGATGGTACACAGGGAGAATTTATCATGGCAATGTTGCTGCCACAACTTAAGGGTGCTCTGGATTTTCAGATGTGACCTGGCATCAGGAAGAAACCAACTCTGAACAGCTTGTGCTGTAAAAGGTTAGTTCTCAGTGCAAATAGAGAAGTTGTTGAGATGTTTTCCATTCCGCTTGAGTAACAATTACAATAATCAGAGTTCTCAAACTAGATTTTTACAAAGCCAAAGTTACTCAGATCAGCCAGATTAAAATACAAGACAGGAATAGATTCTGGTTTGTTGATCTTCAAAATACATAAAAGAAAAATTACTACTTTAAAAAGTATTTTCTGGAAAGGATTCTTTTTTCTGCAACACTTAGAGCAGATTATTTAAAAAGAGGTTATTTTCTTGAATTAGATTAGGCTTCCACTAATTATATATTTGTAAAGTTTCGCCCAATTTCAATAGGAAGAATGTGAACTTTTCTCAATGTAGAAGGGGCAGGAGAAGATCAGAGAATTGTCCTTCTTCTCTCTTGTCCTTCACTGTTAACTCTGGTGTCATCCTTTTGGTGTGAGTTGTTCTGTCTTGTCCTTCATCGTAACTTCAAATACTGATTCTGGCTACTGGTAGTGACATTAACTTATTTTATGTACAGCTTCTGAATGCCTTCCTCAAATCCTTTGTCTGCCCACAGAATCCGTTCGTGATACTGTTCCTGCAGCATTGATGTAAGGAGGGTTGTGATGCCATGGAGACACTATATTCCCAGTCCTCCCTGGTGACTGGATCTGCTTCTGCTCTGTAAGAAGAGAAAATCTGGATCTCAGTACCGATAAGTCTCAGTATTTTTAGCAGCTTTGTATTTTTTCCTCTAATAGTGTTGCTAATTCATTGATTTGGTAAATTGGGAATGTTTATATGTCTGTGAGATTTAGATTAAATATGCTAAATGTAATGGCCTCTCAATTTAAAGTGTTCCTGTTTGGTTGCCTTGGTCCCTCCCGTACTTTGGATTCACTGAGATTGTTGAATTGATTTTTTCGTAGCTTAGTTTGTGAACGAGCTCTAGGAGATGAGCAGTGAGTCAGCCTATGTACACATCACAGATTTTTACATGCTTAGGATTTGTTGAACTAGAACTAGGAAAATATGCAGAAAGCAAGTTAGTGTTTGAAACTCTCACCAGCTGGCAGGGTTTTTCTTTTTATTTTCAGAACTATTATTTTAAGATATTAACATTGCCATAAAATCGTTCAAACTTGCCAAAAGTGCAAAAGAACACCGCAAATGGGGTCTAGATCTCTCTAGTTTTATACAGTCACAAGTATCATGATAAATAGAACTATGCATATGATAATAAATAAATACTGTAGCATCACTTTGGTGAATAATCCATCAGCTGCAGATCTGGATTCTTTAGGGAGAAGTGGGTGTTTCAGTATGGTTGAGATCACATCAGTGCCTGAAGTGATTTAAAAGCAATTCCCTGCAAAAGAGAATAAAACATTAATTCCAAGTAGTGGACTAGCAATTTTGTTGAACATTATTCTTAGTGTAGCGTTGTAAAACACAGCTGTAGTTTTTTTGTTATATACTTACTTGTTTAAAATTGCTCGTCCACATTGATTTTTCCCTTTAACATTTTTAGTCTGCTGCAGGAACGGGAGAGGCTTGTCTCTTGGATCTTTAGAGGTCCAAGCCTGTTTCAGCATTATCAAAATATGACTATTAGAATGTGAAAGCTTTATTTTGTCCTGAAATTTGGAAATTTTAATCCTAAGGAAGTAAATAGCGAAATCTTTTAGCATCTTAAATTACAGTTTAGCACAGTAAATGCTGTCTAAACTAATGAGTTGGTTAACAATACTTGGGCAATACAAAAGGGCTGTGTACTTTCTTATTCCTTGTCTTTAGTGTTTGGTATGTTAGAAAGCAAGATTACTAATGACTAGAAAGACATTTATGTAATTCAGAATATCTCATTGGTGGCACGCACATCCTTGACTTTAAAGCTGAGATGAAATCAAGTTGAAATTCTGAAAAAAATCCCTCAGGAGTTTCTTTATAATTGCTACTATGCTTAATATTAGCACTGTTTAACAGTTTCCCACTCCATTAGTTCCTTGTCTGCTTGGTTAATCCTGCTCTTTGTATCCACATATACAAGCTGTCTTTGAAGAAAACGAACTACTTTTGTTTTATACAGGATTAGGGGATCGTTTGGTTTGTTAAGGAGCAGTTTCTGATCAAAGGCATCTATATGGCCACTAAAACCAGTTTGTCCTTTTAAAACTAGGGCCCTATGTATAGTTAAATTCCTCCAACTCCGCCTTCCCGGGAGCTGTTGCAAGCCTGTTGCTATGGCCACGCAGCAGCAGGCTGAGCTGTTTGTGTGGCTGGGATCCTGCTGCATCAGCTGCTGCTCGGTGAGTCCTTCCTTGCGCTTTGCTACGTGATGAATGTTCTTACTAGAAACGATCTTTTGAATGTCAGCAAGAAATTGGTACCCTATTAAGGGTCCCCTCCCCCAACAACCCACGAGGTTCCGTTGCATAACCAAATTGATATGTCTCAAGTGGGATAGCTAAGTGCATTTGTGATTGTCATGTGAACATTATTCTTTTTCCAAGTCAGACTATCTACCCATTTCATTCTTTCTGAGCTGATCTGGGATGAAAGTTTGATGATGTGCCAAGAAATATGGCAGCTTCATCTTCCCTCTTTTATTCTGACCAAATGAAAGCTGGTATCCCCTAACATTTATTAATGTGATTAGTGCAAAGGCATTTCAAACAATGATGAGGAAGATTTTTGAATTAAACACTGCAAAATCCTTTGAGGGCTAAACTGCAAGTAGTTATGTTGAATTAAGTGAGCAATTCTCTGCCCTCCCATGGATTAAAGTTGGTGCCTTGTAGTTTCAGAAAGCCACTGTTTGCTACTACAGCGCTGCGCACTGATGTGGTCCCTTTTACACAAGAAACAGGTTTTCTTTAACACATGTAAACTCAAAGAACTGCCAGTTGTACTGAAAGGCAAAAAAGAAGATGAGTCTGTAAGAACTGTTTGGGGTGTTTTTTTCTAATGTTTTCCCTGTATTGAGGCAATTCCTGAATACTATGTTTCTCCTTACCTATTTCCTCTCTGGCAGAATTTAATTGAATTTGGAGGATGAAGACGAACCTAATGCATTTGATTCCCCCAGTGAGCAGGGACAGAATAATCTCCCAGTTTCCCAAGGTAGGTATTCTTTATCCCTCTGGTCACAGTATGTAGCACCTGCCACAATGAGCTATCTTTCCCTTGTGCTAATAGTATTTTAATTTAATGTACAGTTGTTGTCTTCTGCTAAAATTACAAATTGTTTAAGGATTTCTTTCAAAGATGAATGTGACCTCATGTTCCCATTCAATGCTGATCTCTTTACTAATAATCCTCATTTCATCTTTTAACCTTCATAGAAAGTGACTCTTGCCACAAAAGTGTTACCTTATAATATATATCATGTTATTTCAGCCAAATATTAATAATTGCATGCTTAAACAGTTTCTACACTGAGGGGAAATAAGAACCATAGCTGATATTAAATGTGCAAAAAGTCTAATTATGTCTATATGGAGGTTTTGGTTGAAGAATTTGAGGCAATTTTAATTTTCTGTCCGTATAGGAACATACGGATGTCATATGGATCAAATGGAGCAGGCACTGTAGAAACACAGACAGAAAAGATCATTGATGTCCCCAAAGAGTTCTGTACGTGAAGTATAATAGAAGAGTTAAGGACAGGGAAGGACAAGGAATTACCACTCTGTTTTTTCAGTTGTTCTGAAGATCCTTTCAAGGGAGCTAGCATTTTCTTTCCATGCTTAATCTCAGCCACGTATTTTGCTTTTAATGTTATGAAAGCTACCACAGGTATTTTAAGCAAAAGATAAAATGCATTTTTCTCATTTTTAACTAATGCCTGATCAAAAACTGATAATAAAAACAGTGCTTCGCGCATGTAAGAGTTCTAAAACACTTCGTAGCAATAATGACTTGCTAGTTGTATGCTCCCATCTGCATTTGTCTTGTGTGTCTTGGATTACTGGGACAATTTAAGGTACTTGCTGTTGTACAGATGATGAGCAAATGTACTTGACTGTGGAGGTTTAGTGAGTGCTCGGGTGGTGAAATGTTGGTGCTGTCCAAGGGAGCTTTTACAAACATAACTGTGGGGAAGCCTTACAGCCTTCTAACCCAAGCTATCCGTTTTCTCATGCCAGGGTATCCCTGTGCTTGACAAACTCTTTGAATTAATCTTCTTATCTATTTTTTTCCTTGCTGATATGACTTCTTGCAAAGTAGGCATCACACAGTTTAAGCCGGTAGCTGTTCCCTCCTGTTTTCAGTGGTACACACCTGAGGCCTGTCTGCAGTTCAAAGAGCACTTCCATGCGCAGGTCAGGACTGCTTGTCAGCAGAGCGCAGGAACGGTCGGGTAAGTCTGTAATAAACGAAGTATGCAATGAAGAAAGTATTTAAAGCTTTTTAGAGCCTGCTTCCTTCATAGACTTTTCCTCCATCATTCCTCATTTTCCTCACTCCAGTGTGTTTCAAGGCAGCTAAGCCTGTGCACATGGCAGTTCTGTGACCTGTTTGACAGTAAATGAATAGGGTGCCTCTCCTTCCTCTAAGTCAAAGACACTTTGTCTGCTGGCATAAGTAGCATTGAAAAAATAGTGGAGCTGTTTAGCAGTAAATACTGTTTAGCAACTTTGACTAAACTCTTAGTTCAAAGGATTAATTGACTGTTTAAAATTAGTGTTGAATTTTGCACATGCAACTCAGTATGGCAACCAAATTCTAGAGCAGTTGTAAGGAGTAGGGCAGATCTAGCCTTGCTGTATTCTCTGTTGGTGTTCCAAATGAGCAGTTAATAAAGACTTTGGGTGGATAGAAACATACCACAGTTCTAAGTTGTGTGAAACACATAAGAATCTAGCTTTAGTCTTTGAGAAGTATACATGCTGAGAAATTCTCTTAAATGTTTCCTTAAAACTGGAGCGAAATTATGGTAAATATATAGCATTGAAAAATCCAAATAACCTGTTTCGTGCCCTAGTAATAACCTTTGGGTTGTTTTTTTTTTTCACATCGTCTCTCTCGGAACTGTTACTAGTACTGATTTAATTTCTGAAGCAAAGCAAGAAAGCTAAACTGTGTTAGAAATCATCGCTATTCAGTTAAAATAAATAGCTGTATGTTTTAGTGATAAATGCTTCTGTGTTTCAGTGTGAAGGATTTTTCATAAAGTGGAGCTTCTATGAATGCTGACAATTAGCTCCTATTCTTTCAAATCTAGAGTTGTTGATTACCATGAGACTTGTTGTTATATCCATCTTTAAACACAACTTTTTATTCATTTCACTAGGGAGTCTTACTAAAAAAAAATTGAAGCCAAAATATGTCTCCCTGCGAGACATCAGTGAGTTTATCGCTTTTTAGAAGCACAGTCACGGTCTTAGTTTCATGTAAATTTGTAACAAGAGCCTGGACAATTTTGCTAGCAAGACATGCTTTAGTGACTTGAGGCATTTTTTTCCCCTGTCTGTAACCAAGATCTATTTGGGGTTTTATTTCCAGAATAAACCAGCTCTCCAGTTCATTTATTCTGGTAGCAGAGTATAGCTAAAAAGCTTTACATTATGGTTTTGTGAATAAAATTAAACCATTTTTCTGCCACTGCTGTCTAGATATGATTATTATTAGGTCGTTTTTTTGGTGGGGCAGGGGTAGGAGGGACAGACAACTGAGTGTTTTGTACAGTAGTTGTAAAACTTGACAGGAATAACCATTATCTTTCTTTTCCATTATGCCAAGTAATGGAATATTTCTTGGTAATTTGGAAAGGTAGTCTGAGAAATTCAGTAGCTAATGTCTGTATTTGAGTCTCTTGATATTCCATCAATGTATTAAATTGTCTGATCTAGGGAGTTTTTTTCCCCAACGTGAATTAATGGAACACACACCTCTAAACCATCACTTACTTGTTTGCTTTTCCCTTAAGGTTGTTGATTTTGTTCAGTATTTTATCAGTAATAGTTAATCAGGCAGAGATGTCAGCAGCTTAGGGGCCTGTGGCCACCCAGTTAGCATAGACTGGCAAACAAAATGCCTTCTTTTTTTTTTTTTTTTAATATTAGTCATGAAGCTTAACAGTCAAGACTTGGACTATTTAGAATAGAAAACTTGGAATCAGCATCACATGGAAGCCTGATGTAACCAGAAATAGTATTCAATAGAGGACTAATTCCTTTGTTTAAAAAGCAATTCCTTGATACAAAAGAACATTAAACCTCTTAAGCTGTTTTGGTAGCATGTGCACAGGTGATGTCAACCCAAGTGTAGGTCAACAAATAACACTTACATTCACTTATCCACCTGTATCTCCTAAAAGAACCACTACATTTCAATTTGAAGAGTGCAGGCTGAGTCACCTAAAGCTCATCTGCTGTGTTCTGTGGGAGGACCCAGAGCAAAGAAGATTATTTGCATGAAGCCAGCTTCAGATTAGTATTATTCCAGATAGTCAGCAAATGTATTGGCTCTAACCATGTGGGGGTTTTTCCCCAGAGACAAGTTCTGCAGTGGGTTATTTTATTGTGAGCAATTTCTTGTTTCTGCACTTAGGACTTGATTTGTACTATTAAAGACAATGAGAAACTTGTGATTAATTTTAATGAAAAGGATGCAGATACTGTGTGTGTAAACTGCCAAATGTATATACTTGTGGTCAAAGCAATCTTAATAGACTAGAATTTATGCAGAGTAAGAAATGGACTATTTCTGTTCCAGGGGGGCTTGTTTTTTTGGTGACCTTCTTTTTCCTTCTTTTAATTTAAGACTCTGATTTGATTTAGTTTAAGACTCATCCTGCAGCACAGTGGCATTTAGGTAAACTGGAAACACAGGTACATGTGCTCATCGCTTGCAATTTAAGGATCTAAATCAGAATTTTTAGAGAGAGAATGTTGAAATTGCTACTAAAAACATATAATGTTTTCAAATATTTATAACAGGCTGAAAATATCCAAAGTGGTTGTGGTAGGAGACCTGTATGTTGGGAAAACCAGCCTTATCAGCAGGTACAGTGTATCTCAGCAGACTGTTTGTTTCTGCAGTTTCTCAAATAAATGTTATAATGTATCCATTCCTCTTTGTTCAGGGTAGTACTTCATGGTTTGTTTTGAACCATGGTTTTGTTATTAAAGAAAAAACAAAGTCTACAGTATGAGACAGACTTGTTATACCAACACGGAAAGTCATGCTCCAGCACTTCAATCAGTATATGTTATATTCTGAACTATTTTTATCCAGTCAGATATGACACAGTGTTTCCTTAAGCAATCCAGTCTAAAGGCTAAATGATCATAAGGTAAAAAAAAAAAAAAAAAAATCTTTCCAGCATGTCTGAGTCTTGGTTTCATGTTTTCTCCTTACTTGTAGGATTGCTCACTGAAACATTTTTAGGTCATTCTTGTATGGGTAGCTGTACTCATTTCTACAGCTGCAAGACTGGGGAGGAAGCTTGAATTTTTCTGTAGCTCATAAAATAAGACAGAGAAAATGCAGAATGCCTTAAAGAATAGTTATTTGATTCTTTACTGGATGTTAAAAACAGCTCTTACGTTTTTTGTATCTAAAAGTCCAGTGAACAGATCACTGAATTTCTGTAGCTCATGGTCAACTTTCTGTCTATGTTTGCGTTATATTGTTATTATTGCTTCTGTGTTCTTCAGTAGATATGGTAAGTTTTTAATCTCATTGATTAAACATGTGGGTCATTATTTATATTCCCTTGTAAGTAAAACTGTAAGAGACTATCTTCCTTGACAGTCCAAAGATATTTTATTCTGATTCTCACCTCGTCTTAAGAGCTTACCGGATGTATATACTTTCTAGTTTGTTATCCATTATCTCTTGGGTTTTAATTATTTCTTGATGTTTTTGTATATGCTTCTGCAATATATAGCCACTCCACAGATCGTTAATTCTTTTCTTCATAATTTACCCTAGACAGTGTTTGTTTTGCAGTTATTTGTAGCTGGCTGTTAGTAGTATTTAATCTTTTTTTTTTTTTTAATTGCAGATTTTGTAAAGATAAATTTGATCGAGACTACAAGGCGACTATTGGAGTGGATTTTGAAATTGAACGTTTTGAAGTAATTGGAATACCATATAATCTCCAGATGTAAGTCAAAACAGCATGGTTAGGCATTGCACAATCTCAGCAGAGACTGTATTGCTGAATTGCCTGAATTGCTGCAGGCTCTAGTGGAATAAATATTTTTAAAAATATAATAAAATTGCACAAAAGGTAACGTGATCTGAAAAACAGGTTCTGTACCTGGATTTGCAGTTTTAGCAAAAGATTTTACTCTCTTGGATTTCTTATCCCTAAAATATGTTATGTTTGTCAATGAAAATTCATCTTGGACATCTTGTGCCGTTTCAGTGGAGTTCTGCCTTTTTTACTCAAGTTTCTTGAATAAGTAGAAGGTTTTTCCACAGAATTTGTCCTATTGTTACACAGTTCTGTCATTTAAGTTTAGTAGGCACAATGAGCATTGAACTTGGCTTTGCTGAGACTTTTATTCCTGCAGTCATTGAAATTAATGGCAAGGTGTCAGAGATTTCAACATCTCTTAATTAGGGACTAATTGATTTTCCCCAAATTGTAGAATGACTGGAATGTTTTTATTAAATGTGAACTTAAAATCTTTGATTTTGAGCGTTGTTTATCAAACTAGTGGGAATCCTGGCCTCTCACCTGCTTTGGTTCTGCTGAAGGGTGTCCTTTAGTATTGCCAGTGACTAGCAGTATTGTTCTGTGGAGGTCACTATTGAATCATCTATACTGTAGTGTGACTTCGAGCAGAAATAAGATGTTTTGCATGAAATATTTCATGCATGAATCTTAAACTGTTCACTTAGGAACACATTTTTTCTGGGATATCATTGATATAAATAGATGGCTAGTGGGATTTCTTAATACTTAAAAATGCTTAGAAATACATTTCCCACTGATTTCAGTGCCATTGTGTTTTTGAAAATTCTGCCAGGCTCTGTCCTTTTGGAACTTGAGTCCCTCTAAAAATCTAGACTGATGCATCAGCATTTTACCACCTTAAGCAATAAAGTTCATGAGCTACTGAACATGAGGTTGCATTATCTGCAGAATCTTCAGTGGCTGGGTAGGAGATTTCCATATGATACGCACTAGTGCTCCCTCTTGCGGAGAGATTTGCATACAAGATAAATTTGCAAATGTCCCTGACTGACAGATTAGGCTATAACAAAACCCCAAACGTCTGTAGTGCTGGCAGTAGCTGAGAGGACTGTGTATCACGTTCATTAATAAGCACCACTTTCTTGTTTTTCTTTAATGGTGTCATCAGTGGCCGGTGGACTGAGCTGTAGGTCTCTAATTTGTGGTGTATGGACAGATAACATATCTAGCAATTGCAAGATTCTGATATGGGCCAATATATCATTTAGCTAATATTAGCACAGAAAATTTTCAAAATTGGATTGCCCTAGAAGTACATGCAGATGACATAGATGAGGAGCAAATATTTTAAGAAAAGGTATTACTGTGCAGAACACAAATACTTGAATTGTGTCTGCAAAATGACCACTATTTAAAAAAAAAAAAAAAAAAAAAGACAAAAACAGAGTTCAAATGTCTTCATTAAATAATAGAGTTTTACTGTATTTCTGTTAGTAGTTAATGAATAACATGTTCCAGATGGTAACACTCCTCTGGTATCACATTCTTCTCCAACTTGTACCAGTCTGCTGCTTCATTAGCATGTTTACTCAGGTTACAGTGGGTTTCATTAACCTGAAATTTCTTTTTTTCCCCCATTGCACAGATGGGACACAGCAGGTCAGGAAAAGTTCAAGTGCATCGCATCTGCTTACTACCGAGGAGCAGAGGGTGAGAACAATATTAATTTGATCCTGGCTGTGACAGGAGATTGTATTTTATATGGAAACATACATGCATATGTGCTCCTTGGAAAGGTACCTGTAGACACAGTGCAGTGGAATGGATTGTCCATTACTGGAGAGAAGAAGGGATGAAAAAGCTCGTGAATTGATATATTGTCACACCTGCAAGCTCTGCATGTTCTGATGATGCAATGATAAAAATTGGCGCTTGTGTCTAAGGGGAAAAGAATTTGGGTTTGGATAAGATTATTGCTGAAGTTGAAGTCGATACTTCTGTCATTCCCTTTGGTAATGGACAATTTCTACAGGAATTAAAGTGGTCCCAAAATAAAAGGAGTAATAGCACTATAGACTGCAGACTACAGGTAAAGACTGAGATTGAAGACTGAGGACTTCAGTCTTACTGGGTGCTAGAGAAGGAAGAGGAATGAGCAAATGGGTAGTCTTCCATCTCCTCTGTGTTAAATCTGCTCTTGCCCTTTGTATGTAAACATTCTCTCTGTTTAACAAGATGAGTTGGAAAGACTTCTGATACACTTTCTACCTTAATCACTTTTTTTGTGTTCTTGTCTTTTATTGCAGTTATAATAACAGTGTTTGATCTGGCTGATATCCAGACTTTGGAACACACCAAGTAAGTTGCTGTATTTTGGCTTAGCCGTTAAAGCTTCTACAGCAGGTTTAATTGCCTTGGATAGCCTGTAGTTTGCTGAGAATTTGCTGGATCACGAGTGTTCCTATTGAGCTAAGAAATGAAGAATGAAAGTCACTTCTTTGTATTACGTAGGGTGAGACTTTTCTGAAGAAAATGCAGAGCATAAATACTTACCCTTGACTTCCTTTGTAGTATTTGAAGAGCAAAAGGCACTTCAGTAAGAGCTTGATCCTTCCAAAACTAGACATGCAGGAAGAGATGAAGTGCACCCCAAAAGCATCCTTTTTTGTCTCCATTGGCTGTAAACAGGCTGGCATCTGATGTCAAAGGTGAAACTGATCCGATGCATCTCATGCGTAATGACTCAAGAGCCTCTTACTTTCTAGGTGCACTGCTAGCCCAAAATTACTTTCTTTCTCTGGTTTCTGTAGTGATTCTGTTGGCAGGTAGGCTGTCAAAAAGAGGAAAGATAATTAAAAACTCAAAGTATATGTAGATAAAGCTAAACTTACTCATTCAGATACTTGTAATGGTTTGGTTACAACAGCACTTAATTGTTACGAGTAAACTTGTTCTGCTTTTAGTGCAGGCTGCAAAACCCTACGTGGATCTATGATCCACATTATTGTCGCCAGGTCAGAGTGTATGTATTTCTAACATGCTGTTGTGACTGTAATGCAAGTACCTGTTTCTTTACAACCTGTCCTCTGTCTTATTTGAATGTGTATTAGACTATTTCTTCAGGCTACTGCTGTGGTACTTAGCTCATTTGCATAGGACTTTGTAAAATAATATGTATTAGTGTCTCTGCTTGGCTGAAAATAATTGAAGCCTGTGAACCTGATTTGCCCCCCCCACACACACTCACTTCCCTCCTTGACTTGTGTTGGATGACTCAAGAGGAACTTCATTGCCAGAGTAACAAAAATATAAAAGCTTATGAGACAAGAATAATGCAGCCTTCGTAACGAGCTGTTTTATAATGCTGAATAGATTATTTCACTCTTCTGTATTCCCATTTGTATCTAACATGCTATGTTTTTCATACCTTTTCCTCTGCTTCTTGTTTTCTTATTCCTTATCTCAATCAAAACTTTGCCCCCTCCCTTATGCTGAAAATACCATCTCTGGGTGGTAAAATCACTGTTGAATGTGAACTCTACAGTGACATGTTTGAAATTTTCATTAGTGGAAGTCATGTATTCAAAGGAGTTGGAATAGCTCCTGGTCTCTTTCTGTCCAGAAAAAAAAGGCTTTTGAGCTTTTGATACTCTTGCATAAGTTCATCCTCTCACTTTTCTTGTAACTCTATCATCTGTCACTTTGCCCTGTATTCCTCGGTCCCTCTGACTGATTCTCTCATTTCTTTTGTATTTCAGACAGTGGCTAGAAGATGCATTGGGGGAGAATGAGCCAGATTCCAGCTTCATCTTTCTAGTTGGAACAAAAAAAGATTTGGTGGTAGGTAAATTGAATGCAGATAAGGAAGTTGGATTTCCCCTAGTTCCTCAAGTGATTTCCTTTACAAGTTGCACACAATGTTGCTAAGTTAAAGACCTTGAGGGAAAAACCTAAACAGAAAGAAAGACCGTCACAGGTAAATAGAACAGCACAGTTGGAACCTATTTAAGAAAGTGCTTTCTGAAAAAATGGGTAGTTAGGGAAATATCCCTATTTCCGTTCCTCGCATGAGGTTTTTCAAGCACATACAAACAACTGAAAAGGCCGAGAAAAGTTGTGTGCCCAAAAGAACAGAGTACCTCATGATCTTGAAGGTTTTGTTGGTTTGTTTTTTAAGGAGCAGTTTGTTCGTTATTCAGGAACAGGGAAGAATTCTTAATTGAATGTGAGATCATTTTTTAGAACAGGATATAATGCACGCACCCTGTACCATTTTGAGTCTTGTGTTTGTCTTTCTCTAGCTACCAGTACTTAATTCTTAAATATTTCAAACCAAACTTGCTTCTTCTGCTGTTTGGTTTATTTTTTTATTTCCCATCCTGCCCCAGCTACCACAGTGTCACTTATGCAGTTTGTTTCTTACCCTTCACTGAAAATAAGTCCCAGAAAACTGCAAGTCTATCAGTTTTTCTGGTACTTTGTTTTGCTTATGCTGATTTTTCTGAGTTACAGTAAAAGCTAAATGTGCCAGACCTCTGAGGATGCAGATCTGAAGTCTTGTCTAAGCTAGAATTCCCTACCGTAAGTTAGTTTCTGTTTTTAGAATGATAGCAATTTCAACTGAAAGGGAAACAAGAGCAAAGCAAAGGATTGTGGGTTCTAGGTGTTACTTCAGTATGAAGCCAGTATCTTCCCAACTACTTACACTCTATTTCTCATCTTGATGTCACATCATCCTTTCCAAATTTTTAGAATTCTTCTCAATTGTGCAGGGGTTCCCCATTGTAAGACAACGCACAGAAAACTGTACAAACAAAGACAACTGATATCATCCATCACAAATGGGCTAGAACTTAAAAGCGAGTAGCAACTTAATGATATAGTTGATCACAGAGAACAGAGAGGGGAAAAGGACCTGAAAATTAAGTGCAAGAAAGCAAAATCCATTGAAAGGGGCAAGACATTTTAGTCTTAAGAAGAGATAAAAACAGAGGAAAAATAAAAAGGGGGAAAGGCCGTTGTGTTACAACATAGTAAAAATAGATAGAGTAGAAAAAAGGATCTGAGACAGAGACAGGAAAGATTAAACCCAAAGAACCATTGTGATTAGTTGAGCCTGCAACTCTTCTGCTGAGAACGATGGGGTGACAAGAATTTAAAGATTTTAAAGAGCCATAACTGGGCTGTTGTCTTTATAGCTTCCTACCACACTCTATAGTTAGATACAATGCTCACGCTTGTTTACTGTTGTTTTGTTTCGGTGCTGTGGGAGGTGAATGGAGACTTCCATTTTAAAAGCAATACTAAGCACTTGGATGTTCTTGCAGGGATGTCTGATTGCACAAGTTCTAAGGCAAGGCCAGAAAGGCCACCGTGAAAACTGGAAGCATCACAGTGTAGGTGCTAGCAGTGCCTCTGTGTTGTTATCAGCCTGGATACACTTCTTCTGTTAAAGTTATTCCGTGTTATTTGCTCAGTCAGATGCTGTGTGTGAAAGGACAGAGCTAGATGCCATCCGCTTTGCCAATGAGATGCAAGCAGAATACTGGTCAGTTTCAGCAAAAACGGGTAAGTTACTGCAAAGGATGTAAAAACACTGTAACCTCAAAGGCTTATGTTAAGGTGGGAGGAAGTTAAAGTTCCTTATCCCCCCATTCCCATGCAGGTTTTTTGTTGCTCTTGCATTTTGTTGCTATTGGAAACTTCAAGTTTATTAATGGTGGATTTTATTTGAGCATTCGTGCAGGTGCTTGCACTGTCGTGTTTACAGAAAGGACTACTTGAGCTGCCGTGCAATGTCTAAGCATGATTAATTCATAGGTAGTTACACAAATACACCTGTGCGCTGCTACTCAACATGAGCCATGAAAAAAAATTATACCACAAAATGAATTTTCCTTGTTGCTGACTAAAACTAAAGATACAGTACATGGTACAGTGTTCCAGAGTAAGAAAATGAGAAAATCTCTCTGCAGTGAGGAGGACAGATTGTTGGAGAGGCCTGTTCTGTCCCAGACAGATATGCTTGTTATGCTTGATTGTGTGTTGTTGTGCAGTTGTAAAAACACATAGTTTCTGTCCTGTTTCCTAGGGGAAAATGTCAAAGAGTTCTTTTCCCGAGTTGCTGCCTTGGCCTTTGAACAGTCCATGATAAAGGAGCTGGAGAAAACTGCTGGGCACATGACCCAAATTGGGTCAGGAAACCTCATCAGTATGTGAAGTTTTGCTTTTCATGTGTTTTCCTTGTCTACCGTCTGAAGGATTAGGGAGATTTTTCAAGAATTAAATTAAAGCCTGTTTAAAACACCTGCAAGCATATTCATGTCATGGTCTGCCTGCGTTCTAGCATATAGGAGTGACTGGGGCTGCATTCAGCTTTTGTTACCCTTAGTATTGCATGGTCTCATTTCTGTGAACTGATTTTGTAACTTTTTTGTTTATGCAGAACTGGAAAAGAACATGATGGAAACCCCAGAAGGCAACACTCAAGGCAGCCTGAGTTGCTGCTGACTGTCTACTGTTTCTGCAAGTACCATGCTTCTCTGTAGTCCAGCATAAAGCACCTGCAACAGTGAAAACTCTCAAACTAGAAATATAAAGTTTTATTTTTGGAAATGAGGGAGGAAAAACTTACCCAAACTTTCTTTCTGAGAGTTCTCTTTCTGCTGCAGGCTCACTTGCCCAGGATGGTACAATGGTTACGTAAACCTTCCTCTGTGTAGTGGAAACATAACATCCTTGTCGTAATGCAAGAAGACATTGTCAGTGCCATGTGCTCACCTGTCTGCCAGAAACTCAAAAGTTATGTAATTTTAGTGGGTTGTTCTTTGATAATTCTCTAGAAGTCTTAGATAGTGAAGTTGCATTCTCATGGAAGCAGAAAACAAATGGCAGTTCAGAATAAAGGGTGCTATCCATATGTTTTTGCCTTTTAAGATCATAGTATAAAATAACTCTGACTTGCATTTACGCATTCCAAATACTTTAAAACTATTCCGAAAGAAATCTTTTTCAATAACAGGTATGGAAGCGCACAAATGCAGACTGCATAGTTTCCACTGTGGTTTCCCCATCCAGGAAAAATCTGTATTATTTTTCATTTTCCACTTGAGAATCAGAGCCCAGTATTTAAATATTTCCAAGTCTAGGAGAAGTCCAGGTAGGAATTTTGTTGTTTTGTCCCAGCTGTCTAATATTTTGAAAATGTTACCAGAGAAGAACACTATTCTTTTCCACTCTCTTGAATAGGAAAGAATGGTCACGTAGGTACATGGCATGGAATACATGAAATCTAATTTTTCATCTTCCAAAGAGGATGCAGAATCCTTCTCTGGAATGATCTTAATGAATATTGTCTACACTGCAGTTGTACTTTGTTGCTAAGAGTAATGACTTTTTCATTTTATCTTAACTGGGTTGGGTTTGGGGGGGTTTTGTTTGCTGGTTTGGTTTGGTTTGGTTTTGTAGTAATGTAACACGATTCTGGAGCCATAGGCAGTCTCAGTCATGAATGTGTGGTAGGAACTCTGAGCTGGTAAGGTTAGATTCAATACTGCTGCTAAATTCTTAGTCACTCTATCTACTTTTACCAGACAAGATAATTTGATCACTAGATGCTGGGAGAAATTTGCATCACTGCTTAATAAAATCAGTAATAGCAGAGAAATAGTTTTGCCATTTTGTGAAAAGACTTGCAAGTGTGTGTGGGTTTAGAGTTCTCCAAAGCAGACACACGCTTGTTAAGCCCGAAGGTACTTGCTGTGTGAAGATGCCACTGCTGGACACCTACAGGAGAACCTGCTCTCTGGCCATGTTGCTGTGACTTGGTGTGCTGGCTGGAGCAAAAAACCCCTTGCCTCAGTTTTGCCTTTTCAAATACCCTTTGACATAACCTTGTGCAATTAGTTCTTTAGCAATTAAATCATTGTTTAATGGGCAGAGGTTAGCTCTGACTACCACTGAATTTTATCAAAGTAAAGCAGCTTTACAATGCTCTTCTGCTCTTTGGGCAACAGTGACTGATGCCAAAAGATATTCCTGTTTTAAAAGTCATTCCTGCTGACAAATGACGTTGACAGAAATTTGAATGAGAAATAATGTTGCCAGAAATTACTGTAACAAATATTTGGTCAGTATTTGTGAAATTGTATTAGTATGATTGATTATGATAATTAGTTTTAAACTGCAAAAATACAAAAGAAGTGAAAGGGAAATAGACTCATTTTACTTCACTCTAATTTTTCCAGTATTTCACTGAATTTTAATATTCAGTTCTGACTGTCTAGCTAGTGATATTTCTCTGAAGATAAATGAGATGCTGTAAATCTTTTGACTGCACTAAACCATACAAATTTATGGCCCTTCAAAATTACTATAAGCATTCAAATGAAAGCATTAACAAAGGAATCAAAGTGGGACAACAGAAAGACTGATTCTCTAGAAATCTACCAGCAGCTTAACTCCATACTTGTAAGATTCAAATCCAGCATTACATGCTATGCTGGCGTAAAAAAAAAAAGTGGTCCGTCTTCTATAATGCTCTGAATTTCATACTGCAGCTCTCTTAAGTGGAATGAAAGAAGAAAACCTATGGACAGTTACAAGTTGCAGTTTCTTAAGATATTCAATCGTTACAGAAACAACAGTATCTGGAAAACTGATTATATCAGGACCTTTCAGATTTGAGCTGCTGAGAAAATAAAGGCATTTGTTAATAAATCTGTGCATCAAACTGAAATATCCTAGATCCTCTGCAGTTTTTTCCTCCCGAATTGTTTGATAAGAAATAGGAAAAGGTGGAGAAAAGATGATTTAAACATCCTTTTTATTACTTTGATATTCTTATGACGTGAGTTAGAGCAGCTTCATAGAACATGATGAATGGAGATCTAGGAACTCCGTGTCTTTCTTTATCGGACAATCTTCACTTTGGCAATTGTGCTGATTCTGTTGGCAAAGATGCAAACGCAACATTTGGTGGAGAAAATGAGAATATGTGGGTATATACGGAGTTATTTATCCAAATGTGTAATATTTTGACCTTATGATTTTCTATGTATTTGTTCATCTCCCAAATCTGTTTCACAAGGATGATGAATATACACTTGTACCCCACACTGCACTGAGTGGGCAGCATAGCCATAGTCTTCATGTTCACTGAGTTTGAATGAGAGTAGAAAAGATGGTTCACTCTACTGCAGCAAATGTTGTTGTCTAGGCTAGATGCTAGGCGTCAGTGCAGCCACGGTAGTGTTTGCAGCTGCAAAATGACTTGGTCTAAGAAAAGATCAATATTCCATTCCCCCTCCCCCCCAATATATCTCCTAAGTGTTTCTTTTGTTGCTGAGCTCAGTTACTGTACAAAATCACAGAGATGCAACCTCTTCAACAATGCAATCACGTTGCCTGGAAAATCAACTGGGACAGTTTTTTGTAGTGATTCAATACATTGCTTCATGTCATTGCTGGTTTGTGTCTTCTGGAGCTCCAAAACCTTCACGTACAAACGCAATGCCAGTCATTAGCTCTCACTTGACAGTTATCTGAGTCTGTCTATTCCATGATGGATGCTTTGGGACTGGGTTTTTTTTTGGTTGGTGAGGTTTCGTTTTGGTTTGGTGTTTTTTTGGTTGATTGGTTTTGGGGGGACATTTTTTAGTCCTACTGAGACTTCCCCTGCAAAGAACTTGGTATTAATCATTGATTATCTAAAATGAATCTTGGATCATGTTGCAAATGATGAATTGCTTAGGAAATCACAAAGGAAACTAACTAAGGTGGAAAAATAAACAGAAACATACAAGAACTTGCAAATTTATATCTACTCTATGTTTTATCTGTGCAAGTTAATCCAGTTATCAGCAATCTTATCTGCATGTTATCAGCAACTTAATTGGCTTTGAAAAAGCCTCGATATTGTGGAAAACCGTGTTGGAACAACTGTATTAACTCTAAACACAGGTAGGCTAAACCACCATTTTTATACCAGTGGAAGTCCTCCCAGCGATCGTGGCAACAGTTGCAGTGCCAGCTTCTGTGTGGAATTTGCAGCTGAGAAATTGGAGAAGTGAAATTTGGAGGCAGTCTGAAGCAAAGTTAAAGAGCAATTGTAATAATCGATTTCCCCAAAGAAGTACTAATGTTGTGCTGTTTCTTTTCTTATAAGTGGAAGCTAATGTGTTAATGGGTTCTTGTTTAAACAAGTATGCATAACTGTTTGAGCGAAACAACTAGTAATGGATCAAAAGCTGTCTAAGAAACAGTCACCTGACAGGCAAAGTTAATTTCTTACTATAAAAGCCTTTTCCTCTTAATTTTTAATTACGTTGTTTCTGCCTTTTGAGTGATTATTTGACACTTCGGATATTGTTATTTATATTCCTTTAGGTCATGTGATTCAGATCTTTCTGTATCCCATTGGTTCCCAGCTCAGGCTTGTCTCGTTGTGGTACGACCAGAGTCCATTCTTCATGAACAAATCTGTCCCCATCTGTGTCTTTCCAGGTTTTCATCAATAGGTCGTTCTAGAGAGTACAATATAACGCACTGGTGAGTGAATGCTATAAAATCCTCTCTGTACTACAGCCTCTGAGCACGTGAGATAAAAAGAAGTGTTTGGCAAGTTGAAGTTGTTGCAGAATCTACATTTGGTAGTGGAGATGGTTGAGCAGTTTTTTGTACTTTCGGCCAGAAGGTTGTTCTCGCAGCAAGAAAATGCCATTCTCTGAATTCTAAGAAGGAGAGTTCTCACTTTTCTGGGTTCACAGAGTGATTTAGACTGGATGGGACTTCTCAAGACTTACCAGCCTTGTCAAACTGTATCACAGAGTGCTGCTTTGTGCTACAAAAACATGGCTTCTTAGTTTCAGCCACAGATTAATTGGAAATCATGGTTTATTTCTCTTTAAAAAGGCTCTGCTTATGTCCTACCGTTTTGCGGTTTTTTTCTTTTTACAAAGCTGCTGATTCTCTCGAGTGGGGTCATGCTGAAGGAACAGTTCACAAGTGACAGCTGGAGAGCTTTAAGAGTAAGCCGGCTGGCCGCTCGTTCCCACAAGAGGGAGCTCTATGGTCACCGTAGTACGGGTTCCGTGTCGACTGAGAAGGGCCTTGCACCCTGCTGCAGGCCAGCAGAGGGTATGTGCTGGATAGTCTGGCTGTAGGTTAGCCCCCTCACCGCGGGATTCTCAGTCTCAAATCACAGATATGTGTCTGCCACTGTAGCCTTAATGAAATTTTGTATCCTATTAAAATAATACTCTGTGGATTGCATAAAGTATCAGCAAAAATTCAGAGATCCCTTCAATCCCTACTAGAATTTCTTATGATGTAGCACCTCAACAGATAAAGAGGATGCAGTTGTTTCATAGTATTATTCACTAAAAGTGTGTATACAGAAATCCCTCCTCTGACTCATCAGAATTCTTACTCCCTCCAGAAAAGGCACAAATGTCAGAAAAGTGAGCCCAAATAGAAAAAACTCTAGACATAAAAGTCACAACTGTGAGACTATGAATTCAGAACATATCCCTATGATGTCATGTACTTGTCATTATTATAACCATGCCAGTACAGTCTTAAACTTCATAATACTAGAAATAGATTGCATGTCAGAATTTTGTTGTTCAAACTGGCACTGAGGCAAATAGCCAACAGTATGAATGGTGAAAAGCCAATTTATTTTATTTCTGTGAAAGATTTCTTGAAAGATTTATAGAGGTATTTACTAAGCATATAGATTTTATTATGATTGAGATTATAATCTCTTTTCCATATAGGTCAGCCAATGCCTGTTATGTGTTAAAAGTTGAGGAAACAAGTGCAGGAAAGGAGGTTAAAGCCAGGAAACAAAAGCCAAGGGGTATGAGCTATGCAAAATGGCATACGTGATTAGCCATTTGTGATATGTCTTAAAATACCCAAAAATATTTTGTTTGGCATATAAAAAAGCACGAAGAGAAAAACTGTTTAATGGATTATGAAACATTACATATCTCAAAGGCAAGAGAGCCACTCCTGTGGACTTGTGCTTTTCGTTCTTACAGGATTTTATTCTTGTTGGGCCTATATCCCACCCTCTTTTCTGGTACCAGGAAAGATCCACCTCACCACAGACATGAAGGAAGCAGGTTTATAGGGGATACGAGGCATACATTTCTCACTTTTTTCTATCATCCAAACAGGCACGATGGAACCTTCAGGTGTATGTTACCACTTTTTCAGAGGTTGAATTAGTCCATGGAAGGGATGCAGGGCTTAAGCAAGATCATCTACTGTTATTTCACCAGGAGTAATACTCAGCAGCCAGACTTTCATTTAAATCATTTGCCAGCCTTCACCCAGAGCTGAGCCATGGGCCGTAGTTATTGCGGCGAGGATAATATACAAGGCAAAAGAGAGGCTGATGCCTGAACAAAGCAGCCTCTATTGCTCCTATCATAGTGATTTTGGAGTACCAGCGGCCCATCTCGGAAATCTGGCTTGTTATTTATTGGCAAGGAAGGAAGGATTGAGTGAACGACAAGCCTGCTGCCGAACAGCACTTACGTTAGTGGGGGAAAACGTGACCTTTGAAGGTGAGCTGCATCAGTGCCCGAGGGGAGAGTGTTTCTGTGAACACAAGCGAGGCTAGAGCCGTGCTGGTGTTAATCCATAATATATGAGGGCGTGGATGCAGGGGCAGGAATGGATACCTCCCTACGCACACAGGGATGTGCGTACGGTGTGCTCTTGCCCAGGCTGAGGTACAGTCACCTCCATGGTGATGTCCAGGCCTGTGGCTGCAAGTCTGAGCAGTCGTGAACGTCCCCGAGCTGGCAGATCCCTGCCTTTGTCTCTCCGGCAGCCGCCTCCGAGCGCGGCGGGGCAGGGCGCAGGGCAGGGCCCCCCGCAGCCCCGCGGGGTCCCGCGGGCCCGGCTCCCGCCGCCGGCCCGGGCTGCCCCTTTAAGAGGCCCCAGCGCCGTGTCAGCCGCTGCGCCCGGCGCCTTCGCTTCGCTCCCCTCCCCTTCCGCAGCGCTGCGATTCGGGGCGCCGCCGCCAGAGCCGGGCCGCGCGATGGGCAGCCGCGGGCAGCCGCTGCCCCGCCGCCAGCCGCCGCCGCGCCGAGGGGGCTCCTGCGGGGCCGCGGGGCGCTCGGGCACCGAGGGGTAGCGGCGGAGCTCGCCGCGGGACGCGCCGCCGCCTCGCTGCTCTGCGCGGAGGCTCCGGAGAGCGTGTGCGCCCGGAGGATAGCACAATAGCCGGGAGGAGGAGACAGGGAAAGGGGCAGGGGGAAAGGAGGAGAGAGAAAGAGAAAGCACAACACGGGGGCTGGCGAGGGGAGGACGGAGCGGGGGACTCCTGAGCCTGGCTGCACTGAGGACCGTGCCCAGGACGGCAGCGGCGGCAGGAGGTGGGTGGTGGTGGGCGATATTTGCCTTCCCTCCCCCGCCCTGAGCCTGCTCCTTTGTCCACCCACTTTGAAGTGCTCAGGGATCGCCGGGGTGGGAGCGTTGTTGTTCGCTAGCAAAAGATCAGTCATGCCGGGGAGAGACTAGCGAGTTTACGGGGCGGGGGGGCTGGGGCCGGCAAAAACTGAAGGAGACGAGGAGGAGAGACTGCTCCGAGGATTGCCGTTTGCCTCCCGGTTTCACTGCATGGACCGTGAAAGAGACGCGTTGAGTTGACCCTGCTGGAGCTGTTTCTGCTTCTACATGTGAGATCCGGTTGGTTTATTCTCTCCACCTATCTCTCTCCAGCCTCCTTCCCGTATTCTCCACTTACTCCTGTATGCAAAATGGTGGACCCTGTGGGGTTTGTGGAGGCTTGGAAAGCACAATTTGCAGACTCCGAGCCTCCTAAAATGGAGCTGAAATCTGTGGGAGACATTGAACAGGAGCTGGAGATGTGCAAAGCATCTATTCGGAGACTGGAGATGGAGGTCAACAAGGAGAGGTTCCGCATGATTTACCTGCAGACTCTTCTGGCAAAGGAGAAAAAAAGCTATGATAGACAGAGATGGGGTTTTAAACGTGTTTCTCAGTTGCCTGAAGGGGGTGCAGAGCAGCAGATCCAAGACCTGCATCATCACCAGTCTGCTGACCAAGAGGAATATGAAAAAAGCAAGTCACACCATGGGGAGGAAAAGTTCAAACCCAGGATACCCTCTCTGCGGAAGCTGTCTACCCAGAGTGATGGGTCAGACCTGTCGCCTTTGGACAGCCCCCATCATGGAGAGGGAGAGCAGGACAGGTGTAAGTATTATGGTGAAGAGAAACTGAAGAGAGTGGTAGAAGATACGGAGAATCGGTGCGATACAGATGGCTCTCCTTCAAAACACAGATCGGCTTCCACTCGCAGGCTAGTGGGATCTGCTGAGAAGGAGGCATCATTTGAACCTATTTCTAAGGAGAGAGGGAATAGCACCAGCGTGGCAGCCCTAAGGTCCAATTTTGAGAGGATTAAAAAGGTTAATTCACATTCTTCTGGAGATAACAAGGATGTTGTTGAAAAGCCCTTTTATGTGAACATGGAATATCATCACGAGAAGGGTCTAGTAAAGGTCAACGATAAAGATGTTTCTGATAAAATAAGCTCCCTTGGTAGCCAAGCCATGCAAATGGAACGCAAAAAGTCTTTGCACTCGCTCCCTTCTAACATGGTACCCAGCTTCAGCGAGTTCCAGAGGCCTGCTTACAGGGGAAGGTCCTCCGAGAGCAGCTTTGGCTATGATGGAGAATATGAGGATGCTGAACTGAACCCCAGGTTTCTCAAAGATAATCTGATTAATGCTAATGGCAGCAACCGCTCACCTTGGCAGCCCATGGACTTTCAGCCCTATCAAAGTATCTATGTTGGTGGCATGATGGGGGAAGGAGAAGGGAAAGCACCTATTCTGCGAAATCAGGGCACAACTGACCAGGAAAAACATCTCACGTGGCCCAGGAGATCTTATTCCCCCAGGAGTTTTGAAGACATTGGAGGAGGATATACTCCTGATTGTAGCTCTAATGAGAACCTTACCTCCAGTGAGGAAGACTTCTCCTCAGGGCAGTCCAGCCATGTCTCCCCCAGCCCTACCACTTACCGCATGTATCGGGATAAAAGCCGTTCTCCCTCCCAGAACTCTCAGCAGTCCTTTGACAGTAGCAGTCCACCAACCCCCCAGTCTCAAAAACGGCACAGGCAGCAGCAGGTCATTGTGTCTGAGGCTACTATTGTGGGTGTACGAAAAACAGGACAGATCTGGCCAAGTGATGGAGATTTGCCTTCTGGGAGATGTCACCAGGACAGCTGCTTCCATGGGGATACAGGTGTGTACCAGCTTTTTGTTTAGTCATTTAAATGTATGGAGCAGGAAATAGCATTGTGGAAATGAGTGGGAGAGGTTTTCTGGGTGACCCTGGGTGAATTGCTCTAAGGGGGCAACTGCTTAATGTGAGAGTTTGTGCTTATTTTGTAGTTGTCCTGCTTTAGGAAGGTTCTGCAGAAGTATGTGTCGGGCTGCATTTTAGAAATACGGATTGGATTCCCAGAGGGTTGTTTCAGGCTCCTCTTGAGAGGAACAGTGGAGTCCCATGTTAATCAGTTCTTAAAGTTTCAGTGGAAACACCGAGGTTAAAAGGGGCCAGAGCTGTTCAGCATTCACCACCAGATCATTCCCTCCCTCATATTCTTGCACTGAGGAGCAGCTAAACTCTGCCTCAGGTGGGAGTGTGTGAACATGCTACAACCTGAGGGTTTTGCTGGAGCTTTACCAATAATGATGCTGCTCCCACAATCATATTTTTTCCTGTCTCTCTTAATTGGAGTGCTAGTTTCTTGTTCTCTCTCGTGTCATCCTTCAATTAGAGCTGATTTGAGGTGATTGTGCAACTGTGTTCTTGAAGCTTGCTGCTGTCACTAAGTGAAAGAAGAACTTGGAATATCAGGAAGCCCTGAGGGAGAGCTGTTAATTTAATTTCAGCAGAGTAAAAACTTTTGTTTGGGGAAGAATGGGCAATGCTTGAACCTGTTCTTATGTAAGCCATGCAGGTGTGTATGTGGAGTCACAGTGGATTTATAGTTGGTGGAAGAGGCAAACAGTGAACTATGTTGATTCATGATAGATTTATTGAATGTGTGTGGACATCTGAATCTATTTAGCAAGGCAAGGCACATAATGTAAATAATGTCTTGTGCTAACACTAGTAGTCTCCTGTGAAGTAAATGAAAAACAATCAAATCCAGGAATGAAAGAAACCCCCTCAGTATGATTGTTTTGATAGAATTCTGTAATTCTAAATCTGTGAGTTATCTTGTGGGTTTTCTTTGTCGCTTTGAATCTGTCATTTTAATAAGGGGTTAACATGTTATTTGTCAATGCGACTGAATTCCTGAAGTAGTAGGTGAATTGAAAGGCCTGTTGGAGATGTCACTTTCTCAGGTTGTGTGAGTTCAGTGTATGAGTTTTCGGAAGAGTAACTTTGCTGTAAGGAGATGCCTGGTTTTAGTTTTGGTGCTGATTGGTTTTTGCTAGCAATGCTTTTCGGGGCAACAATGGAGGGAGGGAGAACTCTTCCCTGCCTGTGCCTTCGCCTCACACCACACACACCACCGCCCCCCCAATCCTTACATGCCGTTGAATTTGGAAGGCCGTAATGGATGTTCACTGTACATGAAACCTCAGCACCCTGTCCTCACAGTGACTTCTTCCTTATCGGATTGTATATGCATATGTGTCTTCTATCTGGGACTCCTGCATTCTTGTTTGGTTATATGCAGATGTTTGTATCTTAAGGGTAGTACTTGCAATGCAGGGGGGAGGCTGGATCTTGTGCTGGTTTAAACTGAGCTGCAGCCATCTGTCTCTGCTCCTGTTTACTGATGCTCTTTAGAGGACTGGGAACCCTCCTGGCAGTTGCAATTTTTGCAGAAGGAAACAAAGGGGTAAAAATAACAAAGGTTGATAAAGCTTGAGGATAAATTCAGCTTTCAGAAAGGCGATAGTTTATTTTTATTTTAAATCATTTAGCTGGGATGCAGTGATTAAAAAAAATGGGCTGCTGAGAAGTCGGAACAGTTACAGTTCTTGGTTGCACGGGAAAGCTTTGTGTCTTGTTCCTAAGGATGACCACGCAATTGGAGGGAAGGACAGAATGTAACTGATCCACCTTCTGCTTTCCTCAGCATAGGGGGTAACATGGCATGCTTAGCAGGAACCTTCAGCAGATGGCTAATCATCACTGTCTTGCACATTAGCTGGTGGCAACTTTTTACTTAACCAAAAATGCTTATGCCTTCAGGACTGTGTTTCTGAGTAATTCCTACTGAGCATCACTTTATATGAATTTTCTTTCTTTCCTGATTAGGAAGAATTTTGATCTGAAACCAGCTGGCAGAACTTTTTTCATAAAACAAACAAAAGGCATGAGAGATCACTCGCTGTGTGATTAGCTGGCTGACTACCATTCCCAACTATCATGCAGACTGTTCTCCATCACCATGTGATATGAAAGCACAAATCCAGACAGCTTTTCCTGCACCTGTGGTTCACTCACTGGTTCTGCCAGGCTTCCCTGAAGTTTTGCTTGAACAGAGAATGCAAGTTTGAATCGCAGCAGGTTCTGGCCAGCCTTAATGTTAATTAGCATCAAGTGGGGTTTGTTCAATAGTATTTGGCTTCTTTGTGTATTCAGATTTTTGTATGCTTGCTGGCTTTGCTTTTCATGGCTCTGGCCATAATAATGCTGAATGTGGTGTGGACAGATGCAATGTGAACTTTCTGTCTGGATCTGCCATCCCAGTGCATCTTGAGCTTGGCCAGCAGGCGTGTGCTGTTTTATCCAGATTCTTTCCTGAGTTCACAGTCAAGTGATAATTTCCTACTTATGTATTACAAAAAAGGAGTAGAAGGAGGTCACCTAACTTTCAAGTGAGTGGGATCCAAGCCAGAATTTGAGTCTGGGTTCTTGGAGGTGGGTTATTAAAAACCTTAAATCAGACCAAGGTAGTAGGCTTTCAGGTTTTTTTCCAAGGAGCAGAATGAGAGCTTCAGGGTTGAGATTTGGTAATAACTGTATTTTCTATTAAATGTACCTAATGGAGCCTGGGCAAAGATATTTATGTTAGGATTAATTATGTATCACTAATTTCCTGTAGTGGGAATAGAAAAAAATCACGTCTTAACCTTGCATTAAGCTTGAATATTTTTACTATGATTTTGGAGGAAGAACAAGATTCTGTCTGCTGTTAAACATCAGTTGCAGAGAAGATGCAAGAGAAGCCACCCATTTTGCATTTCTGCTTATAATCAAGGGGAGAGTTGTATAGTGCCGTTAGGCAGTGATGAGGCCTCGTGGTGGCCTCAGTTGGGCCAGTTTTTTAATTAGTTAACTGTTTGTTAATTGGGGAGCACACTGGAGTTGTTGCTTGGCTTCATAAAATCAGTGCATGCTCTCTCGTAGGTGAGCTATCTGCATAACAACATGGAAACTGTCTGGAGCCCACATGGGTAATATTTACCTGCAAAGCCACTTCCTTAAAGGTGCTGCAGTAGTGACATCTGTTCACTTGAAAGGACTTGATAGTGCTCTCCAGAGAGTTCTGCCAGGCTGTCTCTGGAAAGCTACCAACAGCCACAGTGCTCAATATAAGGTCAGTTTGGGGATACATGTACTTTAATGCCATTGGGAGTAAAGTTTTACTTAGTCTAGCCTCTACTAACTGTGAGAGTGTTGTATGTCCCTCTCTGAAGAGCATGGAGTCTTCTCTATATTTTTAGTGAGTTCAGTGTAGACAGAGGAAAGAGCGCTGGAATTTATCTATGCATGTGAACGGCAAGACTCAAAATTCCTCTTATCTCAGCTGAGCAGAAAGCCATTTTAAAGCGCATATGTACTTAGGGCTGTAGATTATTCAGTTTTTGTATGCCTTAAATGTCTGACCAGATAGGCAAGCATCTGAATTTCCTGCTTTTAAGGTAATCCTTGACACTAACTACTTAACTTTAAAGCCCTAAGAAAGCATGCAATATGTCATCATGGAAGGAAATTATTCTGTACCAGTTTCTGCAAGGGTCTGTGCCAGAGTTACTTGCATGTTCTGAGATCTTGGACAAATTTCTTAATTCTGCACTTGTTCAACCCGTTATTGTATTCTGTGGATTTTACAAGATGTAGTTTGAAAAGTCCTTTGCGATGTTTTAGCAATACAAAGACGACTCATGAGGGAACATGCCAGTGCTGTTGCTGCTGTTAAGAAACACAACTTTCCTTTGAGCAGCTGAGGCAGACTTCAGTCCACTGGGTAGTGATTCTTCCTTCTGAGGACCTGAAATGTAGGGACTTTCATAATGTGCAGCTCATTTGAAATTTTAGGGGCTGCTCGCCACAGGTCCTGCTGTCAGTCCATGATGTACGTTCGGTGAAGAATGAGGTTTAAGTTTTCTCTGACACTTGTTTAGTTCGTTTTGCTATTACTTTTTAAACATGTTTTAATCCTTTGCTGTGATGATCAGTGGATTTCCTAGGAGCACTGATGACAAGATGCTTTTTAAATGCCTGCCCCCCCCCCCCCCCCCCCCCTTACTTTCCAGCGATTTAGTGGCTTTTGAGATTATCAAGCTGCTTGTGCTACCACTCCCCTCTTCTTAGTCTGGGGGAGTGGAGAGCTCCCTCTCTGCCCTTTCCCTCAGCTGAGTTTAGTAGAATCTGCAGAGCTTCTGCCTTGTGTCCCCAGTGACTATAGCGGACTCTGTAGTCCTGTTTGTTTTATTCCTTCTTCCACAAACAGTTGCTAACCTTTACCTCAGGCCTATCATAAGTAATGGCATGTAGATAGATCCTATTTTTGCTTTTCTTAGGTTCACCCTAGATCATGGGAGTTTCTCCCACCCCAATGTTCAGCATCTTTTGCAATCACAAAGAACCTGCCTTTGAAATGAGAGCGTAAACCAACCCAGATAGTAGCTGTCTGAAACTGGGAAGCTCTGGAAAGTGTTTATGTTACCTGATCTGTCTGTGTGAAGCTCATTTTTCATGGTCCATGACAGAGATATCAAAGTGGGACTGGTTTTCCTACGGAGTAAGTAGAGAGAGAGCTGTGAATTCTGCAGGTAATGGGTTAGGCAGAAAGCTGATTGTCATCCCTGCGTAATTACCAACAGTTTATAAGCAGTCTCTCTGGCAGTAGAGATGAGTCCACTTTGTGCAGCTGCGTTGCTGCCTGAGGGCCTACCAGGCAGGCAGTGATCTGTGGCTGGGCAGATGAAATATAATACCAATACACCCTTGAAGTTCAGGAGTGCTGTAGGAACTCAAGGCTAGGACCAAGCTGCAACAGAGCCATATGGATATCCATGCAGCATCCATACTGTGATGACCATAGACTAGAATGCTGTTCTGTGTGCCAAAACAACTGGACCTAGATTATTTCAGCATGGTGATTGCACAGAGCCAGGGGCTAGAGCCCTAAAGCATTGCAGTGAGTGCCACACAACAAGATGATAATGCCTTTCATTTGAGCAGGAAAAGTGTAGGGGAGTGGAACCACAATATTAAGTCTGTGGCTCAGTGAGCTGCTCCTGTGGTCCTTGCTGACTCTTCAAAGTACTGGAAAAGCACTGGTTTATGGCCAAAGCAGTTGAACTGACAGATGTATACGAACTGTGCATCCATTCTGCTTCACAGTTGTCAGCCTCGGACCAAATGGTTTCAGAGGAAAAATGCAGAGAGGTTGGTGTTTTGTACAAAATGTTGGTCCTGCCCTGAGAAGTGGCAGGGAGAGTTGGGGGCATCTGTGGCCTCACTGCCTGCCCCAGTGCACCACCTCCTCTAAGATGGAGTCTTCTTTCTAGGTGACTGAAGGAAAATGAAGAGAAAGAAGGAGTAGAAAAACCTGATGTCTTGGTACTTTTTTGCATTGGCTTCCTTTTCTGGATTAGAAAGCTTTTCAGCTGTTTTTCCCTGCAGAACCAAAGGCGAGCAAGGGAGCAAAGAGCTGAGGATGGGGATGAGCAGGATAGATTGGTTAGGGAAGGAACTGGGCTGATGGAGAGAAACTGGTTGCTGTGTGGAGGAATAGGCAAACATGGGGAGAAGATGGGTCTGTCTTTAGATTGGTGTAAGCACTGACCATGGCTAATGAAGTGATTTACTTGTGCATGTAGCTGATGGACTTTAAAGCAGTGAAATACATGGGGAATGAGGTGCTTTGGTCTCCTCTGTTTTCTAATCTCTACCAAAGTAGTTTCACAAATGTGTGGTTTTAACCTTGAAGATTTTCAGTGTTTAGTGTAAGTATACTGACCCTATGTACAGACATCCTGGAGGTGCAAAACTGGAACATTTTACTTTTGATTCTTGCAGTTATGCTCTCTGAAGCTGATATTGAGACAAAGAAAGCTAGGAGTTTACTAATTTGTGGAATTAATTGCTCTACCTTTCCTAAGTGCTTCCATTCATCTGATATCTCTGGTTTGGATATTTGGATAAAATGCTAATTACTGTTCAGTCACTCCTTCGCTGACAGCTTGCTCTCCACTGCTGCTGGAAAGTTTCACTGAGGTGTGAGCAAAGGTAGTAAAATGAGTTGGGCGGAAGGGTGAGTAGGCATCCTGAGTAACAGACTTGGGAAGGGGGAAAAAGTAAGGTTTAATTAGAAAATTTGCTAAACTTTCAAGTGTTTGAATACTAGGAAGCACACTATAGCTAATGATACTGACTCTTAAAAGAAGTGTTGGGGGAGGGTAGGGTGGCTTTTAGTCCAAATTTTGCTTTGCAGGCTATCTGAAAGATGGGCCAGCAAAGGAGACAGAAGCCTGTGAAGTTTTGGGCCCCAGTAATAGCCTAGGAAGAGGTCTCTATCTTCCAGTTCTAGCACGTTTAGGAGTTCACCCTCTAATGCCCTCCCTCTCTCTCCAACCTCTTGGGGATAAACAGTTACTGTGCAGAGGCAAGGGGGACCTGTATTTCAGCTTCAAGGAATTTTGGAGGTCAGTCTATAAAGGTTAATGAGGTGAGACTTAGCAAGCTGTTTGAGGAGAATTGCTCCGTTTCAATTACCATAGGGAAGCATATTGCTGTTCAGGAAAATCAGACTGCTGATTGGAGACACAGCTTATCTAGAGCTTGCTTTCCCCCAGAGGAACCAAGACTAGCAAGTTTTTTTTTTGACTGTCTCCTCTTTGATTTGTTCTGCCCAGTCAGATAAGCACGAAAAGAATAATAAGGACCCGATCCTGTTCTTTCCCTGGTGAAATACCATTGACTTTAGTAATCTCTTGCTGGCACATGTAGGAAAAGAAATGGTGTTCTGGTACCGGTTGAATGGCAACTTGGCTGTGCAGATAGAAGGGTAGACTGCAAGTGACAACAGAAGTGCTGGCATGGATTAGTTTGGGTGAACTGCACGTGAATGAAGTGCTTCCAAAACAATTTGAGTGTCTTAAGTTACAAAGCAGGTTGGCCAGCTCACTGGTAACAAAGTAGATTGCTTTCCTGATCATATCTTTTAAATTACATAAACTGTAAGTAAATCCTTGAATGTTGGTCTGTCTTGCTGCTGAGGCAGTTTTACAAATCTGTAACTTCTCTAAACTTGTTTTGAGTTGTACTGTATGTGTTTTAAACAGTCAAACTGTCCCGCATAGGACCAGCATATTGTATTTCTGTCACAAAATCTGATTGCGGTTTACAAATCTTCCTGTTAACTGAAATAACAAAAGCAAGTCTCTCTTTTGTCTTCTTCCCAGCTGCCAAAATGAGATCTCTCAGACCCTTTCTTAACCAGGTTACGGCTGATGTAGTAATCAGATTATTGCAAATGTAATTGGAATCTCTGTTTCAGAGAAAGCTCTGCCCAAATGTGGCAGCTGGAGCTGAGTTAGTTGCTCATGGCTACTTGAATACATGAGGAGTATGTGTGTGAGAATCCACAATGACTGCCCTGTAGGAAGAGTGAATTAGTAAAGTTCAGTCTGTGGGTTTATACTACTGAATTGTGCCTGTTGGTATTGCAAGCCTTTTGTCTGGCTGTTATCTTCTGTTATTTTGTTATTTGCAGTCATTTCACCAATCCTTGTTGCTTCTGGGTTTGGGTTTGGTTTTTTTTTTGCGTTTTGTGGAGGGAGGAATTCTTTTCTAGGGAGAATAAATCCACAACATTTTATCCAATAAATCCACAACCTTTTTTCTTTTAAAAATAATATGTAAAAAAAAAAAAAAAATCCCTATCCTCTTTTGGAACTTCTGCACAGGTTAGGTCTCACTCTTAAGTATCCAGAAGCCCGAAATTGCTTGCAGATTGGTCTGTGACAACAGGATAGGAACAACTGTAGCAGGCTGCTGTGGATCCCGCAATATTATCTGAAATCTAAGAAGCCAGCTTTTGCAGTAGGTACTTAATAGGGAGCAACTCATGTGTTTGGACTAGGCAGCTCCTTTGTGTTTGTGACCTGTCCTTGATGTGTGAAGTGTACTGTGCAGCCTTGGCTCACTATGTCTGTTTACTTCTTCTTAAGGACTTTAGAATATTCTATGCTCAACACTGAAATCACTGAAATGCAGCTACTTCTCTGATGGGATATGTGCCAGCTATTATGTTACCAGAAATTATATACTCCCTTGGCTGCAAAGCTAGGTGAGGAGTGCCCATTTTGAACCCACAATATGGGTGAGGCTGGAGCAGGCTCTGGTTGTTAGGGTAGTTTAAAAAAAAAAAAAAACTACCACACAAAAAGCCACAAAAACCCAACAAAACCCTCGGTTACCTACAGTCACATCTGTGTGTTGTTTTTGTTTTTTTGTTTTGTTTTTAAATGGGCCAGCAGCTTCCTAGAATAATCTGTTGTGAAGAAAAATACCTCATTCCCTGGAGCATCAGGCTTCAAATGCGTCTGGGCTGCTAAAAAGTAAATGTGATTGGTCTGTTGTCACTAGGGAGGTGTAACGTACAAACACAGAACTGTATCTGCTGCAGCTTACAATTACATAGCACAGTATGATTTTGCCCAGGAAGATAGTAATGGCCTGTCAGCCTGGCTGGACTCAGGGCTTCCCAAAAGAGATTAGGTTATGGTGCTTAGTATGAGCCAAGGCACAGAAAAGCAGGTTTCTGTGATTGTTAGCATCCATCTGCCTCAGTTCATAGCAATCTTAATTTTTGCTTCCTGCTAACCTATCTCTATTTCTGAATTTTTTTATAATGGTCAGCGCTGACGTTACCACATGAAGTTTCAGAAAACAATATGCTGAGAAAGTGAGTTGATCACTTTTGGAAGACTTCTGTGTGTTTCCCCCCATCCTTGCCCTTCACCTTCTGCAGACTGTCCCCTCTGTTTGAATCCTCCTAGGTTGAATGGTTGAGTGTGGGAGTTCCCTTCCCTTCCCTGGGTGTCTTGTACCCTTTTGCTTTACATGCTCCTGAGGTGATCATTGGACCTCTCAGTCTGGTAGGGATGAAATCACCATCATCACTCTAAGAAAACACAGTGATGTCTCAATCTGGCAATGTTCTATCATTGTTTTTGAGGAAATTGTGATGTTTGGATGAATATATTTGTCTTTGCTAATTGTACTAATTACTTGAATTTGTGGATTAGCCAGCAGAGGACATCCTGTTGTGAGCAGTTCTTCTGCCTCAGCTTAATTGTGGTGGATACCAAGCCCAGTGCTTAGCTGTGATTAAAGATGCCTCTTGTATAGCCTGCACCACATCAGTGAGTACAGTGAAGAACAGCACATTTTACAGTCTGTTCCTTGTTTTACTTTTCTTGTTTCTCTTTAATAAAAAGCCAATGAGTGAAACCTGAATTGTGAGACTTTTTTTTCCTCTTTGCAAGCTGTAGTCTTGATGAAAATACTTTCTTCAGCCTTAGGACATACAGCACTTCTCTAGACTAATATTGACCATCCATATGGCATAGATGGATATCAGGAAGAGTGCTTTAGCCAATTCCAGAGTATTGTCTCAAAGGTGCTCTTGACTTCCTGACTTGCTGGTCTCTAACCCCACATAAGTATGCTCCTCAAAGACCTTCAAGAGCTGCTTCTAACTATGTCAGAAGACTAGGACACTAAGGAATATGTTGGGGCTAACAATCACCTGAGTAATTGTTTGAGTGAACCTGTTGTTCAGCCTCTTCTCCACAAGCTTCTTTCCTAAGGAACTTACCCATAGGAATGAAGTATGCTGTGAATCATGTAACTAGTTTGGGTGCTCCATGGTCTGCTGTTACCCTCTTTCATAGGAGACCTGTGACTGTAATGAGACCACAAGGCAGATGTTGCTAACAGAATTGCATGGTGAGCGTGTATCTCAAGAGATGGAGAGGTCTGGTGTGGGAGAAAGGTGACTACGTGTTTAGTCCTCAAGTAGCTTCAGAAGAGTCAGCCTGTGCTCACGTCAACAGGGAGCCTGGGAACCGCTTGCTATCTTACACTTATGCAACAGTTCAGTTGTTTTCAGCACAGGGGCCTTTGGCAGACCCGACTGATGGTCTCCATGCTCTTTTCTGATGATCAGGGTAGAGAAAATTCTCTGGTTTTCCTTTGGCATTTCATGTGGAGTGTTGAGCTACAGGCCTGGCTGCCTTCTTGAATTTTTCTGTACAGAATGACAGTTGTGAGAGGCTGATTGCAATTTTGAGATTGTTTACATGGTCTGATGCTCTTGTCATTCACATGAGGGCTGGGTTCTGCTTCAAGTGAGTGTAGGAGCTCTCATATCTTATGAATTTAGATCAGGGCATATTGAAGAAAATGATTTCTGCTTTCCTGTATTCCTAAGTGGTGTTTGAACACATAACCCAGAAAATGCAGAACTCTCATTGCAGCCATTTGGAGAGGCACTTCCTCAATTTGGTTTGCTGAATTTCTTGAAGGTGCCTTTCCTTTTGCAGTTGTTGAGAAACCACACTGCTTTGTATAGAAGTATATACATCACTTTGACCCTAATCCGCATTGATTTTACAACTTGTGTATTCACAGAGTGAAGTAACTTTATATTAGTAAACTGACAGCCGAAGTAAACTAAAGATTTGGACCTACTGGAGTACTGGTTGCCATGAAACCATATCAGAAACTTGAGGTTGATGTAGATCCCTCTCTACTTCAGTATTAGGGAAGAGAAGAGGATCTCACTTTTACTTCAGTAGTAGCACGTGTCCATCTTGCCAGGGGTGGGAGTCGGCAGCACCCTGGAGCAGAGCTGTAGCATCTGTAAGTCTTGGGAGGAGACAGTGTTAAGGTGACATGTAAGCCAGGAAGATGTAGGAGAGAGAAGGTCCTGTTGCAGCCTCCATTTCAGAGTGAGGGGTACATCTCAGCCAGTCTCATCTCAACAGAGTTTTAGTAGATGATTGATAGTATCACGATGTTTCTTTTAGATTCCCCACTATTACCTTGAGAGGTCCATGACGGTGTCTAATTTGACATTGATTTTAAGTTTATACTGCTGTCTGTGTTCAGTGTCTCTCACCACTGAAAAATTCTGCATTGTACTGAAAAGTTCCACCAGGGAGGTGAATGGGTGAGATAATGCTGACCCCAGCAAAGGAGAAAATCTAGCACTGCCTAAGGTAAATAAAGAACTGGCTATGCCTAGAAGCAGCAGGTGTCTGTACCTTGCCGTGGAGGCTATGCAGGTATTGGTGCACCAAACTCAGCCTCAGAGGGAGTCTCTTGAGTATATCCAGGGGAGTGGGGCCCTGAAGGACACCTCCAGTAAAATCCAGCTGGTAACGTGGTAAGAATATGAATTCTTACCATGCGGTCACAGGGCTGAAGTCAACTTGCCATTACGAGAGTTTTCCTATATTGCTAAAAGGGTCAGGGTTATCATCAGGAAAAAAAAATATCCTAATGGAAAAGAGGTATAATTTGGAATAACTAGCAAGGGAGGAATGAGAGAGAATAAATTTTGATTTACATAGGGTTTTTTTTTTTTCTTGGATTATTGTTATTGTTTCATTTAACAGTTGGACACACCAATGGCTACTTTTGAGGGCTGTAACAGTATCTCAGGAAAGACTTGATCCAGGACATGCTGTTGTCAGGGGATTTCTAGTGGCTGTTTTGCTGTGACTGAAGCTCCACAGCACTAGCTGTATGTTTCTAACTACTGGATCAGAATTTCCTATAACATATCTTGATTTTGAGGTGTGGGCTTGATCTGTGACTTCAAAAGAGCTGATGGGGTTTTCACTGGCCTAGGTTATCAATGTTTTAAAACTTACATGCGTGCAGCTTATGCTGTCCAGTTTCAGTAGCAGTACTGCAGATGTGATTGGGAGCTGTCTGTGAGCTGTACTGGGCAGGCAGTTCAAAACCATAATTCTGTTTTAAAATTTCTCTTACCTTTTGGAGAACTGTGTTAGCTGTCCATATGCACCTGCAGTGCCTCCTGGATGGGTACTATGGAAACTGTAATGCAGTTTGGAAAGCATTTTTACTTTATTTAATAATTCTTTTAGCACCACTCTTCCTCTGCTGTCTTAAGAGGCAAAAAGCCAAGAAAAAGTGATAAAATAGTGTTTACATCAAAACATCAAATATGCTTTTTTTTCAGTTTGTCTAGTCCTCTGAGGTAGGACTGTGTCAAAATGAATTTTGATTAGGTAGGTTTTTTTTCAGTATGTATGGAGAGAAAAATACGTTTTTAGAGTATCTGAGAACAGAAGAAGATGCTTTCCTTTCAGCTGGGCGATCATCTGCAACAAACTTAAGTTCTCTTACACCATGGTGTGATCTTAGCTGTCTGAATGTCCCTGACCTGTCATGTTTGTGTTCAGCAAACATGCCCTAGCCCTGACCTTGACTACCCCAAATTTATTCAGGCTTGAGCACTGACCTATACATAATTTGTTGTGGTCTCACCGTCTGGTCAAACTAAAATACATTCTAATGTGATCTAAGCTCTGCTTTGTTTTGTGCTCGATATGTAGAAGTAATAACATTTGTACTGCAGGTAAAGGATTATGCATCTTTCCACAGTCAGTGCCTGTCCTCCGTTTCAGTACTTGTATGAAATCTCAGTATCACTGCTTAAAGCAAGGAAGAAGACTTGATTATCTGTCGTGTAAATGTGTTCTGAATATATGTGTGCACAGAAAAATCTGAAGAGGAAGAATTTTTGAACTTAAATCTTTTATTCTGTGTTTAAGTGTTTCAGCCTGGTTTCAATGTATGTGCAAGTCTGCACTGATGCAAAGGTACAAGCACCCTTATAAAGTTCCACCTAAACTTTGTAACGAGCTTTTTCTCATAATTAGATCAATAGCTGGTTAAGGAAACATTCTGATGCTAAAACTGTTTTTCCCGTTAATGGGCACTTGCCATGTAGGGCTGATGCACATTGCAAATAGGCTTGCTAATAGTACTTGATAGTTGGTTGTTTTCTGGTTCTGGGGTTTTTTTTTGTAAGGAAATCAGATTTTTTCAAACACGTGTAAAGAATGAAAAGTGAACTTTAACAGAACAGCCTTGGGTTTATAACAAGCTTTTATCTTAAATAATGATTTGCATAAATAAATTTCCAAGTGTTTTAAAGAGGAAGTATGTAGCTCAATCTTTTGAGATGCTGAAGCTCAGGCTTCTAGCTGAACTTTGGTGAGCCCTAGTGTCCTTGAATTCAATTTAGCGTGTTTCTCCTGGACCATACTTATAGCTGGAAACTGGATTAACTTTCCTCTATATGTATGTGTTTAGAAATGAGTTTATATCCATATATAATTTTTAAAGGAAAATACTGTAAAAAAGGAAAAATGAGACACAACAAAACCCCCCTCAATTCTGTTGCTAGAGGCTTGCCCTTTCACTGATTTCTACAATTCATATACTTTCTTCTGCTGTTTCTTTCTTTCTTTTTAATTCCGTGTTCCTATTAATTCATTCAGTTTCCCTGCTAAATAATTAAGTTCAAAGTGTAGGTTGCATTTGCCCACCTATGGCTGTGATTCGTTCTGCTTATGTGTTGATCATGATTTTTTTCTCCTTTTTACTTTTGGGGGTTTTTTTGTTTATTTCTTTAAAATTTGAAGCAAGGGCTGCCCTGTCTTACAACATGTATTTGTATATTTCTTACAGTATTTTCATATTATGCCCCTTGAGGCTACGTCTTGATTTAAATTGTCTTTGGTGATAATGCTTCGTGCTGTGGCATGCTGCCCTGTCAGTTGTGCCAACAAATACTCGTTTGTAGGTTCACGCTGAGAACTGGATCAGGGAATTTATCTGTGGGGATTTTTTTGGTTTTGTTCCAAGCCAGAACCAAACAAAATCACAAAACTCCCCAAACCAAAACAGAACCCCCTTCTAACCATGGATCCCATCCATTCTCCCCACAAATGTTTGTGTTGGAGGGGAGAAAGCATAATGCCACGAAAGACAACGTATGATTAAACCCCTAGTCTGTTGGGACTCTGAGGTTGTTAATTCAAATAACAACGGGAACATTAATGCTGAGAAATTGTGTTTAACTTGAGCAATTTCACTTCTGATTAGCCAGCTGCTTTGGGATTTCAGGAAGAGGTCTGGAGTATCCTTTGCTCAGAGTACCTCTTCGCTGGTCAGATGCTTTGTTTCTGCTATTGGGGGCAGGGGGAGAAAAGGCAGCCTAAGGGCTTGCTGATGTTTGAAACAGTCTGTTTTGTAGAATAAATTCCAATCGAATGCTAGGACTGGAAATGGAGGAAAAGGTATATTTACAGTCAGTATTGTTTGTGAGACAGACCAGATGACAACCTAGTCCATGTGACTGACTCCCCTTTCAGTTGCCTATCTAAGTACTTCATGGTTTTAGTTATTACATCAGCAAATACATTGACTGTCTATGGCCAGGAGAAAATGGAGAAGGTGCAACTATTCCTTTTTATTCAGATTAAAAAGAAGTCTCTAGCTTCTGCTAAAAGATTGTTTAGGTCCTAAATCATCCGGAAGGAGGACCATATGGATGTCAGGTCAGCCCATCTTTTAGAGGACAGTGGGTCACCTGAAGTAACTAGCGTTTGGTTTCTGGGAGTGTATGTATGGAGTGTTCAGTAATAAGATTTCATGTTATTTTTTATGATGTAATTACTGTAATGAGACATCTGCAATATTACATCTTACAACTATGTAGTATGTGAATATTTTCCCTTGATGAGTGTTTTCGATGAAGGGGAGTTTGAGATGTTATTGCTAGACCTTCTTGCACTTGTTTGCTTTGAAATAAAAAATTGTCCTGGCCTAGTAGTGCAACTAAGACTTGTGTCAAATAGCCTGATTTGCTTAAACAGCTTAGTCTAGAACAAGGAGGGGGCAAAGGTCATGAGGAGAAAATACAGGTAGTTTACAGGATTGAAACATCTTTACAGTTTCTCTTTTCAATTTTATTTAGGATGTTTACTTGACTTCCAGATAAGACTTCTATTTTTACCTGTGACGGTTGGGCTTTGCACTGATTTGTGAGCTCTTGTGACTTAACCTTGCTGAATTCCTCTCTGTATAGCAGCCAGGTGCTAGATTTCTGGCTTCCAGCTTCTTTTTCTTTCTGTTCCTGTTCAGTCCACAAACATGGAAAAAAAATGCCCCACCCTGCTGACTCATTGTGCCCAGAGCACTCCCTATATTCCTGAAATAGGATTAATATCTGAGGCAGTTTGAACAACTCAAGAGAGATGGGTCTGGTTCTCTTCTGCCGAACCTCTTATTAAAATAGCTGGTTTCTTCTCTTAGGCCCGTGAATCTTGTCTACGTGCTCTACCAGGCCCCAGCCTGAAGGTGATTTCCTTATCTCGTATTCATTTAAAGGGCTTTTGCAATAAATACAGTTGGTTGTAGAAACCAAGTAGTATGTAGAATAATCCTTTTAACAGGTTTATTCTGATACTCTATTGGGTATTTAAGTGGATTTAACTGCATCGTTTAATATGTCCTTGAAGATGGTTCCAAATTAAACCTGCTGCTGTCAAATTCTGTCATATCTCTGTATGCATACCGAGTGTGCCTGGGAGATGTCGGGCAGTGCCGTAGGCAGTGGGGAGGGGTTGCTATTTAAAGGGGAAAACTAGGAGTAGCAAACCAGTTACACTGTTTACCATCGTGCTGTCTACAACTTGGTCTCTCAGATAATACTCAAAGCCTAGTTGTTCTGCAAGGACTCAGTTAATTCCCTGTTACAAGAGCAAACTCATGTGCTTCTTGCCTGTTCTTCTCTTCTCCACCTTACACAGTATGCAGTTGTCTAGTGGCTCACCCCAGGGGCAGCTGTGCTACTGTAGGTATCCCTTTAGCTTATTTTGCTTTGGGATCAAAGGATTGTGTGAAGGCAAATGTCAATTATTAATTCTTGGTTTTAAAAATACACAAAGTGACACACTTTTTCTCTTTGATTGCAGTAAACAGCAGTCTGCTTCTTCCTGTCAGCATACTGTGCAGCCCTGTTGTAATGTCTCAGGTTTTGAGTTCTTGCAAACAAGTGCATCCTGCAAAGGGCCATATTTGGCAGTGAAATAGTCAGTAAAATGCCTGGAAAAGAACGTTACAACCTTGAGCACAGCCCTTTGGAATGTAGCAGGTTCCTGATAAGGCAAAAATTGGGTGGGTGAACGTTTTTCAGAGAAGGCGGCCTGTAGAAAGGAATAGTGTTTAAGATGTTGGGAGTCCTGTGTTTAAAAAAAAATCTTGGTTTTTGTTTTGTGTATATTGAAATACAGTTTTAATGATATTAAAGTCTGTGTGAAACTTATGAGTAGAGTCCATTATTTACTTTTAAAAGGATAACTTCCTTTCTGACGCTACAAAGTACTGTTTTGGAGGTTGGCTTAAAAAAAAAAGCGTGTAAGGATCATATGTCTGTCTAGGGAGTGGGGAGGAGAAAATTCAGTCTAAGATTTTCTGCACAGAAGAGGGAGGATACACACTATTAGAACTGGATTTTTCTTTCCAAGTCTTTTCTTGTGCCGTTGTAATGATATGAGCTTCTCTGCAGGTGTTTTGGAAACATGGATAAATTCAACTATCAATAACCTGTTCATCCAGGGAAACTGAGGCTCTGATAATTCCAGCTAAGGCATTCAAGATCATCTACAGATAGGTCTGGGATCTTGACCCTGAACTTTTGTTCTTAGTTCTAGAACTTAACCTCAAAGACAGTCTCTACTACACATATCTCATCTGTGAAGTGGTAACATCGATGTTAAATAAGCTTTATCCTGGCTCATCTCTGTCTGTGGTGGTTGGATAAGTGTGGTTTAACCTTTGTTGTTTTCACCAGTTCTGCTAGAGCCCTACAGTGGATAGGGCCTAAAGGGAAAAGCTGGTTAAATCCACATAACCATCTTGTCTTTCCATTATTACTGCCTATTTTTGGCTTGTTCCACAGTTACTTGAATGATAAAGAACTATACTGGTGACCACAGCTTCTTTTATGTAACCAACTAAACAGCTATTTTTTAATTACTAGTGCATGTAAATGGATTGAAGCTATGATGTAGTTTGTGTCTCATTACCAGACTCCTTACTAGGAAGCACGTCTGTCTTTGTCTTTCTCTCCCAATGTTTCTATGGCACCTAGCACAGTGGAATCCAGGGTTTTGGCTTTTCTTCACTTACTACAATGCAAGCAACACTTCTTTTTGCCTGTAACTGTTGTTAATTGAATGCTATTTTGCAATACAGAAATTATGCGGCAGGAGAATATTTCAGGGAAGTCCAGTCTATTCGCCCCCTGAGTTTGCTTAGGAAATCAACCCAGCCTCTAGCTGGCAATGATAAAGGAGACTGGAATTAAAAAAAAATCCAGTTTTCCTGTGCCACAGGATTGACTTCTAGACTAACCGGCTTTTCTTATTTACATTTTTCCAAAGGCAGATCTGTATGTTGGGTTTTTTTGGGGGGTGTAGTTTGATGTTTGGTTTGGTTTGGGGGTTTTTTGTGCATGTGTGGTGTCTATTTTTTGACTGCTTGGAAAGGTGCATTTACAGTAAAGGTCATTTGTGTTTCAGATTGACTTACTAACCAGTAAGTTCCTGCCAGAACTGTACTTTCCCTAATTTTTAAAGCCTTCCAGGTAGGTCTTATTAACATTCTATTGCAAGATCAGTGAGAGAAGCTGGTGTACTTACTCAGCAAAGGAATGCAACTGTATTGTGACTGTGGTATACTAGCAAAGCCTAGAAACTTTTGGTGTCTTCCTTGCAGCAGCTTTGCCCAGGTTTTCACTGTCTGCTGGTCTGTTTATACTCTTTATACCTGTTTTGTTTTGTGGTTTTTTTTTTCCCTATTATTATTCCCAAAGCTCCTTTACTGGGCACTCTACTTGTTCTGCCTTTTAAGGAGAACTTTAAAATCTTAATTTGCTAATGCTCTGAATCAGCAGCTGCCTAAACTAGTCTTTGTGGTGAGTCTGTTTACACTAGTATCAAGAAATAAGGTGATGCTGTTCAAAGGAAAAAAAAAAAAACCCAGGCCTCAGGGGATGTATCATCTGAGTGGAACAGTACCTACACAGCTCTCTTGACTTTCTTGTGAATAACCCTGCAGCGTTAAGCCTTCCTGTGTACACACCACCTGTTATTCATCATAGGCTTTTAATCATCGAGTACAGTCTGATGCGCAGGCATCAGCGTGATAGACTTCCACAGTGGCACAGTTTGTTAGAGAGGACTAGACTCGTATCTTGAGCTAGTGTTAGTAGGATTCCTGCCTTTCCTAGTGCCATGGAAGGGAGAATTTGATTTCTGCATTGGGAAATTGCTTTTATCTTCAGGGTTGTTCTCCCTTTCGCCCACCTGTGCAATCTGAGCTGCCAGATACTGAGTGTAGGATCTCCTGATCCTTTGCTGTGATCTTAGTTGCTTTTTTTTTTTAGCCACTGAGATATGTTCATTTTTGCAGTCCCATAAAGTTAAGATTACTTCTGCCCCGTGCCTGGAAGCAGAAACGTTACCTTCCTCAGAAGTGGCTGCAGTCGTCTCAGATGCTGACTTCCCTCCTTGTTGACAGTTTTTGATTGTGGTGTTTTTCTCCCTTCTCAGAGCCCTTTACCGTTCTAGTCTCTCCTGGTCTCCTGTCTGTACGTGCCATCCGTGGTTCAACTTCACATGTGATTAGTTTCCTCTTTGGTGTTGATCGCTGTATCCTTAGCCTAATTAAACCCTAATTGCTTTCTGATACCTGGGTAAGAATCCTTTCAGTGTATGATTTGCTGCTGCATGAATACAGACTCACTCATCAGACTGGCTTAGCCGTATAATTGAGCTATACCCTCAGCTGTCTTCAAAAACCAAATGCATTTTATTTGTGAGTCTTTGTGTCTCTGTCTCAACATTTTGCTTTTTAGTCTCTCCTTTCCCTCTATCCCCAGCATCATCTGCTGCTTGTACAATGCATCATCACCTTTGGGGCAGCCCTGCAATGTGACTGTGAGGGAGGAGGGCGGGAAGGTTGCAACTGTGGCAACAGCCTTGGGCAAGTTGTGCATCATGTGAATAGGAGCCTGTGACCTGTTGAAGGGGGCTAATGGACTTGGCGGGGATGCTTCTAGCTCCGCTTGTGCTAAAATGGTTATTGTTTATCCTTCATAGATAGTGTATGTGTTTGAGAGTCTCAGGTGACTGACAGGAGTCAGGCTATCGTAAAGAAGAATGTATGAAGGGAGAGCAAATAGCTTGAGATACCTGAAAAGGTGTTAAAACGGTAAACCCGCCCTTTATCTACTCAAAGCCAGTTGTTCTGTTACCCTTAACCTTTGATACCCTATGTGTTTATTGTTCCCAGGGGTCATTGTACTTCCCCAAGTTGCAGAAAAGCTGCAGCTGTACTGAGTAGCAGTATAGTTGTAGCAACTATACTGCAGCTGAGTTACTAAGTGCAGCCTTCATCAAGGTTTGTGAGATTGCTGCCAGGGAATGCATAAGCAAAGGCTTAAGGGAAGGGCAGTAGTTCTGGGGATTGTGTCTTTCTAAACTGTTACCAGGACATTTTTTTTACCTCCTTTTTTTCTGACTACATTTTCCTGAAAATTGTGCATCCAGCACTGAGGTGTCTGCAAATCAACAGCATTACAAGAAAGAGTATCTGTGTTATATTGCTCTGCTTTCATCTCTGAAAACTGCTGTGGCACAATTTCTAGCTACAAGATACAGGCAGGGGTTTTCCAGAACAAGTTGTTCATAATCCAAAATGGACTATCCAGAGGGAGGGTAGGTAGCTGTCACAAACTAGGATGAATAGGTTGCCTGTCTGATCCATCCTGATGTCAGAATCTGGGTATATGCTGGGGGATAAGCCATATTTACATAACATTACGGAGGGTGTGAGAGAGAGAGGTGAGGTTGGGGCGAGGGGAGAGGTGACATTTAATCCCTTGCTTGCTGAACTGTAAAGGTTTGCTTTGTGTTGGTCTGCTCCCCTGCACTGCCCCTCTGTTTTAATGGCTGTGATGAATGACAAATGGAGGTAGAGCAGTAAAAACAGGAAACATAATCCCTCAAAACGAACTGGTGGGAAAGGGAGGGAAGAACTGTAAATAAAGGACCCCCTGCTTTCATGGGGCAGGCCTACATTGCAGCTAGTGGCTTGTCAAGGAGAAGTAACCTCTTCTTTGAGGTTACTAGGGATTGTCTTGAACTGGTAGGGAGAGGAAGGCCAAAAAGTAGGGGAGCTGTGGTCTGCCCTATGTTGTTTTTGTTGTTTGGTTTTGTTTCTTTTTTAAAAGAAGGTTTAGAACCACCGGTCTTACCTTGACTACAGTGTGAGCTTTGGATGAGATGTCATTGATATTCACGTGTTGTTTATAGGCTGCAGAGGTCCTCAGTTTTCTCTGGCTGTGAGAAGTGAGCATTGCGTCTGTATTGTCATTCAGTCATTTGAGAGCTGAAGGGGTGGAGGAGAGATGACTGCAGTAGCTATATCTGCGTAGAGACAGAGCCATTTAGAGCAGTTAGAAGCTGCTCAGCAGGAGCTGTTTTGCCTTGAACTACTTTTCTCACTTTGCTACCTCTGGACCCTGCTCATTGATTCCTACTACGTTAAAGGGGATGGGAGATTGACAGTTCTGTTGCACACCAGCAGAGTTACTGTTTGCGGAGGAGTGGACAGAAAGAGTTATGATGGACACAGCAAAAGCCTCTCTGCCTCTGGAGCATTTTAGGAGGCATCACATTGCTGGTTGGCAAGGTTGAAGGCTCAAGGTTACCACAAACTCAATAAAGGATGCCAGGCAGAGAGAGACAACCTTGTAATTACTTTCAAGCCGTAGCTTTCAGTGGATGTTGGATGGAGTATCTTATTGGGAAGTTCTTGAAATTGAATGAAAATGAAAAGCCATAAAGGGGAATCTGTAGACCCCTCTTACGCCATCCATGAATAGCAGGTGCTTAGATGAGCAGCTCTTGGAGCAGTGAAGCCTGCTTAGCCAGGACTGGTAAATAACATGCTTCTAAAGCACGCTCCAATCCAGCCTTCCTCAGCTCCTGTCTACTGATCATCTCACTGGGGATGGCAGAAGGCAATTTGTCTTCTGACTGCACAGTCCTGTTGCACTGTAGTACAAGAAAGACTGGATTGAATGGGATTGCTTTAGTATGGCATGGTACAGTGGAAAGTGGGACTGTTGAGAGGGAATGTGTTTTGCCTCTATGCACTTCTATCATCTCATGGAAGATGGAGATGATGATTTCCCTTGTAAATTGGTTTGAACTTTAGTTAATGCAAAGGGAGACCAAATCCATGCCAGAACTGCCTGTGGGTGTGTCTGAACTCCACCCCATGGCAGCCCTTGTCATTAGGAATGGCCCACAGCACTACAGAGCTCTGGCTGGGTTCGCTTGTTCCAGTTAACTTTGGTTTGGATGCCTTTCCTGAAGCATGCTGGGTATGGCGCTTTTTTGTGTTAAATCTACATGGATAAGGGAGCTCCAGCAGCTGTATAGTATCTCCTCTGTAATAAATGGGGGGAGAAAATAAGTTCTATGGATTGGTACTTTGAGCCTTTCATTCCAAAACGGAGCCTGTGTTACTGGAAGAAGTGGCGTCGTCCCTGTGCGCATGAACTGCTAGGTGGAGTTTGGTGGTTGCGTGGAATGTGGCAGTGACTTGCATGCTGCAGAGTCTGGGCTCGACAAAGTGATACAAGAAGGGTAGGTGAAAACTCGATGACTTGCCTGTTTATTTCCTGTTTTCTTATGACTTCTGTTGGTGGAGTATGGATCTATAGCAGTGTTTATTTAACTGCAATTAAGTCAGTGTTAGAGAAATTCACCTGTGTGTATTTTTAGGGAGTTGGAGCCTATTTCAGCCACTACTTGTATGTTTGTAAACGTTTTAAGAGTTTGAGACATACCATTTGGGTGGCTCTTGCACTGTGGCCTCTATGCAATTCTGCTTCCATTCTTGACTTCCTCAGAGTGCTGCTGCTTATGTGTTTGCCCCATCATAACCCCTGTTAATCCAAGAGTTTAGTGCTCAGATTTTTGCTGCCTGGCCTGCCTCTTAAGTTTGCGGGGGTACATGCAGAAAACAGCTGGTAGACCAGCTGACAGCATTAAAAACCAGAAGGTGCTGTCAGAGCTGAGCTGGTGTTAATTACCTGAGTTGTGCTGTAGAGTTTTAACTCTTGAAAATTGCGGGATGGGCCTGTGCCTGAGAGGAGTGTGGTATGTCTATGTTTGAATTTCACTGTTTACTTGAGTTTTGGAGGGATAGCGATTGTTTAGCTAGAGGAACGCAAAGAACCGGAGGAAGGTACAGAAAAATTTCGGAAAGGGAACACAATTGTGTTAGCACTAAATGTAGTAAATGTTATCTAAGCATGTTACATTGATTCTCCTATTGACCCTCCCACAGTTATTATGTTAGTTTTGCTTAGCATTTTCTCTTATGTTTTAAGGACTGGTGTTGGAGGACTTGGCTCTGGGGAAAACTGTAGCTTTCCCTGCTGCTTAGACTCGCTTGCTGCTGCCACCACCCTCCTAACTTGCTGCATGTGGTTCCAGCTGGGATCTGCTGAGAGCTTTCACCTCTTCAGCTGCTGCTCCCCTTTTGTGGCTTTTTAACTTGCCACTTGTTTTGACCCACCTGTCGCCTGTGGTATGGGAGCCTGTTGGATGCCCCATTATGGTATCTGTTTGCTGGCTGCCTGACTGGGGGGCAGGACTGGAGCTCCTCCAGCAGCCTGCCAGCACTCACATAGCGCTCAACGGCACTTTTGGTTTGCTGCACTCGTTAGTCACCTGGAACTTGCCGAAGGCTGGCTAATGGAAGCACTGGGTTGCTGTGGCTGACTAAGATGCTTTGTCAGACAGGCTTTTCTCCTCTTCTTATCCCAGAAAGGCTGAAGGCAGGCAGGGTTGTACTGTGTTTCACTTTCCTTTTTAAATTCTCCAGCCTTAGGTGGACTTGGAATTTCCCCAGCATTAAAAATTAGCCCTCAGAATAAATAACTGCAAGCTGAAAGGAAGGAGAGGAGGTCAGTACATGGGCATCTCTGTGCTTGTTCGATTGTTTCCCCCATTTTCTTGAGTCCTTTTTTCCATGCTTGCTGATGCTCTCCCCTGGTGTGTTAAGGGAGAACACCCTCCTCCCAGCCCCCACACCTCTCCCCGGCAGCTGCCAAATGAGAGAGGCACAAAAGATGTCTGTCTGCTTGCTTCGTGGGCACAGCTGATGGCTCAGCAGTGCTTTAGAAACTTATGCTCTGCTACAGGTGCTGGGAAGGGGAGGGAGGTGGTGGGTGGGGGGATGAACACTCTGGTGCTGTTTTCTTGGGGACTGGGGGGAATTCCTGAATTTTTATCTGCTGCAGTGAGAAGCAACAGGAAGGGTTCCTCCTGCCGTGTACACACTATTAAGCCTTTGGATCTTCAGCCCTTTTCTGCCCAGTGTAGCGAGATGGGATTTCCTCTGCCAGCTACACAGATCTGTTTGTGAAAGAACTGTGAATTGATTTTTAGAGTACAAGTGCCTTTGTCAAGGAATGTCTGGGACAAGGGTTATTTCTTTTTTGAGGGCATGATTTGGGAGTCTGGTTTGCTTTTCAAAAGTTCTGTGCATTGTCTCAGTGGTACTCTGTCACTTGTAAATATTCATCACCTTCAAAGGGATTAGTGAAGGTAGTTCTGAGCCTTTCGTAAGAAAGGTACCTTAGAAATACATGTATTCTTAATTACACATTCTGAACAACACCACTGTGAATTCTTCTACACAAGAAGGTCTTTCTTCCTAGGTAGAGAATGTCTTGGAGGCTGCAAGGTCAGCTCTGATTAACAGCCATTTGGATCAGTTTGGAATCTGTTGTAAATTAAAGTGTACAGGCAGACTTTGTTCTTCCATATTTGTTGAGATAGGGAAGGCTGGAGGGTGTTGAGAAGAAGTAAAGGGGAGTACAGAAAACAGAATACTATTTTTGATTGTCATAGGGATGCAAAGAAGTTCTTTGTGTAAAGGCTGGAGTGAAGGAGCAATCGTCTTTGGTAATAGAAAGACCTCCTGTCTGTAGTCCTTGTGTTTGTGTACTGCTGAGCGTGTGCTATCTCTGGTTACAAAGGAGTGAGCCAAGGGTAGTGTAAAGTGTGACAGAGAATTTTCTGCTTGTGTTTTAAGAAGAAAACTGTCACCTTATTACATGAAGATAGTTTGGATTTATAAAGCTTGAGAAAAATCACTGCTTGGACAGGCATTCATTGACAATTCTGAAGATGAAACAAAACTGAAATTTTCTTCTATTGTGTTTGTTTTTGCTGATCAGCTTCGTGCATTATCTGCCAAGAAATTACTAATCAACAGGAACAGAATGATGGCTGTCTGTCCTCGGGTACACAGTAAATTCTGTAACTTTTGCACATCTGAAGTCAGTGCCACTTAAGATCCCACTTAGTATCTGTTACCACAGTTTCCAGGTTTTAAATTAGGGTTGTTTCTATCTCTCTGGCAAAACATGAGGTGGTTCTTGCATTGGCTTGTTTCTTTCCTTCAGTTTAGTGGTAACCACACCCAGAGTTCAAGTCCCAGCACACTTTACATTCCTAATTCTTTTAACTGCTGAAATTCTGGCCAGAAAATGCCAATACATTTGTTTTGGGGAGTATGGGTTTTCTGCAGTTGGAAGTATCTGGGAATGTGCTATAACCTTGAAAATCTAAATGTCATGTATGCCTGTGAAATCCTGAAACAGACGGTTGTTCAAAGCTCTGCCTGGCATATTTGAAGTATTGTCTGGGTAGAACTCAGTGATTTAGAAAAGCCTTCTAGTACCAGCTCTGAAATCCTGTTCATGTTTCATGTGTTGATTTCTGCACGTGAACATAACTGAAATAAACTCCTCTTTGCTCAAAAGAAGTTGGTCTGCAGAGTATGACACCATTTATTTAAGTCTGATTCTAGAATGTTTTAAAGCTAAATGGTTACAGCTGAATCATTATGTTCCTTTAGGGTGATGGTTAATTAGGGATACCCTTTTCATGGGAAACTGTCTACTCTTTTAGCTGCAAAGCTGGATTTATAAATGAAAACTACTGGAATAGCTTGATGGAAGACCTGCATCTTCTGGTTTACTGTTCTGTAGCATTTCTTTGCCAGTCTTACAGCTTAATCAAGGTCAGGCTTCATACTGAAGCTGAAAACTGGTATGAGACAAGGGTGATTTAATAAATGAATTGACTTTGGGAGGGCCTTGGTAACATGATTTGTCTCTGAGCAAGTGGCCAGACTCCTTGTGCTGGTACAGCAGAGTGATGTTCCCACAGCCCTATCCAGCTGGACAGGCAAGCTATGACCTTTTCTGCCAGGAGCCGCTCCTTTCTGCCTTTTGGTGTCCACTCCTCTCTGGGAATGCAGTTCTGCTGTGGCCAGAACTAAGGCTGTACAAATACCTACATAATTTCTTAATTCCACGTGTCAGAGAAGCAGTATATAAAGCATGTTAACGTTGCCACTTTTTTTCCTGTAGCCATTTGTAATCTGTGAATATGCGTGGACCTATCATCAGACAGGTTCTTCATTTGACCTGGCATCCATTGTTTTTGGTCCGTGTTGCCTCTGGGTAATTGTTTTTAGAACAATCTCTTTTCTGCCTTTGCACCTCATAGATGTCTACTTAAACAGATTCATGGCTTGTCCGTTGTCCCTTCAGCTTGGTGCCCTTGCTGTCACTGTAGGATGATGGAGAGCGAAAGAGATTTTTAGCATTTTAGTAATCCTCAGGCAACTGGTTCTTCTGGTGGTGAAAAACTACTTCATGCTCTCCAGGAGGCTAATGTCTTAAGAATTTGTTGAATAACTGTGTTATGACTGCAGCCGTAATAAGCTATAATTGCAGACAAATGCATGTACAAGCTGGTGGCTCACACCATTTTTGTGCATGTATAATGTCCTTATCTGTGTTCTTTTGGGTAGCTGTTGCAGTCTGGTCTTACTTGCTCTACTGTAGCAATGTTGAGAGGAAATCTGGTTTTATAATGTTCTAAAAGCAAGACAGACAGACTCCTTTACCTGTGCTATAACAGATGTAGTTCTGATGTTACAGTTTGCTGTGCAGACGTTATCAAACGTTTTAAATGTCTTAGAGTGTGGTGGGTTGTTTGGTTTTCTTTTTCTCTCACAATGTGCAGAATATTTTGTGGTTCAGCAGTAAGGCCTTTTCTTCTCAGTTTTATGCAGTGCATAAAGTGTGAGCTCCTTTGAAACTCTTGTTTCGGGAAAAGATATACAATCTGATTCACTGACACACTGATGTTTTGCTGTCCAGTATTGTCCATATGCATATAATGTAAGATTTGTTTGTTTAGTCAGCGTAAGAGCTCTGACCCCGTAAGTCTTTGGGACTGCATAACTTTCCTACTTGCTAAGTGTGCAAGACTTGTGTGGTGTGGTTTAGTCACCTGAAGCATCACATCTTCCTCTGCCACGACTACCCATGAAAATGTTGTCACGAAGGTGAAAGTTACCCTTACTCAGGGCAGTGTCTGTGCAAAGGCTAATGTATACCTTCTCTTCCAGAGTCAATGTAAGGAGGCAAGGGTTCCTGCGGAGCTTCATGCAGGCCCTCATTTCCCTAAATATTTAATTGCATGGTGTAGGTTACCCGTTGGTGCGTGCGTAGTGTGGTCGTCCTTATCTGTGTGTGCCACACGGAGTGTACTGCTTGTGTAGCCCCTGAGCATACTGTGTAACTCGTCGAATCTAAACCACTTTTCAATGACTTGCCCCAGGGTTACTCCTTTTCTGCACTGAAGGGTACTTTCCTGCTTATTTTAATTACAAGTATTTCTTCATTCTATTTTAAATAAAATACTGTATTTTTTTTTTCCTAAATTGACAGGCAGTCTTGTAGCACACTGTTGGGGGGCATTGATTAAACAAAATATTTGGATTTGCTCATCTAAGTGCTTTATTTAACAGAAACATTATAAAGAATCAAAATAGGTCAAATGATCTGCAGCTCCGAGCTGTGCCTGCTTGTACAGACTGAGAGCATCTTGCTTTGTGTATTTGTGTTTCTGGAGGAGTGGTTTTGTTGTGTTTTAAATTGGATTATTTTACAAATTACTTTCTTGTCTCTTAAGGAGGACATGCTCCAAAGCACTGGTGTATTTGACTTTTTAGTGTTTCTTCTAGTGTTTTTAGTGTTTCTTCTAACCCTAAGTTCTGATATGTAGTCCCACTGGCTTCCGTAAAAAGAAATTTCTCAAATGAATTACAAGAATCTTTTTTAAGTAACGATCTATTTTGTATTTCTTTGTCCTGACCCACAAGTATCTTGGACTTTTCATTGGGGAAAAAACCCAGTTTCTGAGGGAGAGACCAGACCTGTAAATTTTTAAGCCTGCAGTATGTATTTCAGTGCATTATGTGTAGGGATCACCTTGGGAGTTCAGGTTAGAAATGTCTCTGAAATGTAGACTATGCTGAAGATCAGTGCTGGCAAGCATCCACATAGGATTTGATTTAGCAGGAGAAACCAGCTTGGAAGTGGTGGCATAGAGAAAATCTACATAAAGTACTAGGCAGCATTTTGATGAACAGTGCATATTCTTCCAGTGCAGAAACATTGTCTCAGCTGTTTGACTAAGAATTTCCAAATGTTTGATAGTACAGGCTTGTTTTCTTGCATCTCATTTCTGAGACCTCATTTCATCTTAAGTCTAAAGATGGAACTCCAGTTTTATAATGGCAATTGCCATGCTGATAACTGTCTTTAGGAATGTGGCAACAACTTAAAAGCATTGGAGAATGCAGTGCGGGAACATAAACGAGAAGCACAGTTGCTGAAATGGGTTTAGGAATTCAGTTAATCTGCTTGTGTATTTCTCAAAATGCTGTCTTTATTCCAGGGGACAAGCTTTTATCTAGCAAGATCTTTAGGGTAATGTGGGTACAAGTTATAAAACAAAAGCAAATTTTAAAATTGCATCTGTTCCATTATAGCTTGAGGTGACAAGAAATCAAGACTTTACACTGCTGTGCGGTTTGTAGTAGTTTCTCTGCCTGTGGGCAGCAGCATATGCAGTTAAGGTGCACCAAATAACTCTTTACACACCCTTCTTAAATCATACCATTGTATTTTGGGACAAAATAAGAGGCAGGACTTTGGAATTTCCTGGCATTTGTTGAAACACTAGAACTACAGTACATTTTTAAATTTCCCCCCTCTTCTTTTTTGCTCTGTACTCTCTTTGACATTTTTAAGTGTTGCTACCTATGCCTCCCTGCAAAGGATGAGAAGGCAAAGCTCCTTCATCTGTTAGACTGTCGTCTTCAAATTTTTTTGTGTTAAAGGGAATTAATGTGGTTAAAGGCTGGCCTAAAAAGCTTTGCCAGTACGTGTTGCTCTCCAAAGAGTGGTTATGCACATCAGCTATTTGCCCTCAGTTTTGCTGGGGAGGAGAACTGATTTTCTTTCCTGTGGAATTGTAAGATTTGGTTACTTCCTGAGCCTAAAATAATGTGTCCTGTTGCTTAAACCTTGTTAGCAAGCTGAGACTTGCTGAAGAAGCATTTGCTGCTTCTACTCCTCAACCTGTCAAGTTTTCAGATTATCCTTACTTGTGTTCTGCTAGTAGAGACCAGGTGGAAAATAATAAAGCCCCCCTGTGCTTATCTGTGGTCAGCACTGACTGACGGGGAGGGCTTATCTCTCCTCCCCATGTGTCCCTAGAGGAAGCCAGGCTGAAGCAGTGAATCCCAGTTCTTAACAACAGGAAAATCCAGAATTTGACTTCAAGTGGATGATTGATTGGAGAAAACAAAAAAAGACACCAAATAATTGGGATTGGTGTCAAGTGGCTGAAGCTATATTTGTGGTCTGCTGAGGTATGGCAGTGACCCAGCTGCCTTCCCACTGCAAATACAGAGCTCCTGGAGCAGTGGAAACTACTCAGCCTGAACTAGCAGTCTGGTCATATGTGCTGGAGGTCAAAGAGCATCATCCTACAGATTAATTTTTATTTATTTATTGAAATGTCATTCTATAGAAGCATGCATAGCAGGTTTCAGCTTAATGTAGGCAGTGGGACTCCAGATTGTCTTTATACAGCCTGTGTGAGCGAGCAGAGGGATGGTGGTGGGACGTATACAGGAGCTGGCTTAATCTTTGTCTTTGTCAAGCTTCCTCATGTTGCAGTACATTGACAGCGGATGTGATGTTGGCTTCCAGAGCATGATTTTAAGAGAAGTGGAGGATGTACAAGAGAGGGATGCCCTCATACAATGACCTTCCTACCTGTAAGATCTCAAAATAATAATTCATTAAGTGTTCAAGAAGATGCTAAGTCAATTACAGCATAAGCTTGTCCAAAGACTAGCTGCTGGGACTGGTATCCGTGAAATCCCAGATGAAAGGAATGCAGAGGGATAAAAACTATAAACATTATGAATTTGTGACTGATGCATTTTTTTTCTCCGTGCCCTTGTAGAAGCTTTGATTAAGGGATTGGTAGTAGGAAAGGTAAAAGAGGAGTAAAGCGTGGCATCCAGAAGAGCTTGGTTGCAGAATAGTGCATTGCAGCTTGGTGATGATGGGCGTATATATAAGATTTTGTGGATCTTGGATTTATGTAATGCTGAAATTCTGCTGTTCTGTGCAGTGGTGTGTTTTGCTTGTTTCTATAGTAACTTGAAGGTGTCTAATTTTTGTTGTGTCAGAAAGCTGTTCCTGAATGGTGCTTTGGAATTTCCCTTTGCAATTGAATAATTCGGTCCTTAGCTATGCAGACTATCCTAATGCACTTACCAATCCCTCCCTGTTATGAAGATTGATTTGTTGTGTATGTACTTTGTGGCAAGTCAGTAGCTGAAGAAAAGTTGAGTTAATGTTACTTGTAATAACTGACTTCTGCCCAAAGATCTCAAAATGTTTTTTTTCTTTTCACTTTTACTTTAAAGTTCTAAGTATAAGTAGGTGGTATCTCAGTTTAAAAATGGAGGAAGTCAAGGCATTGCTGGATACTAATCTGGTTCTTTCTAGATTCTGACTGTTCACTTGCAGAACAAAATACCCTGATCTCCTTAGCTGTTGTCTTTCTGTCACGTGTTCTGATAGTAATGAATCAAATAATAAATTTAGCACATATGTACATTTTAGAAAGATAAAATTAATGGAAAAAGTTGGATATTGGACAAACAGCCACATTTCTAAAATACTGGGGCTTATCCCTATTACATGAAAGGAATTGCTGTCCCAGATGGTTAAACACAAAGGGATTAGATATGCAGCAGGATTTTGTGCCTTGCATTGTCTTAGTAACCATGGTGCCATGCTGTCAAACCTGGCAAAAGAGTTTCCTAGACACTTTCCCAGTGATTGCTGTGAATCACTGCCTGTCATTTTTTTTTAATCAGACTTTGTACATATGCAAGGTACAGAGAAGTACGAGTTCATTGTGCCACTTCTCATGAATAATGAACTGCCCAAGTGATACTGGAAGGTTTTGCCAGCTGATTTCAGTCTGATTGCATTCAGAGAGCTGTAATGCTATAAGCAAGTGAATTTAAATTACTGGAATACCCCTAATTTCCAGCAGTCCTGGAGGCGTGGAAAGTGCTTTCTGCCTTGGATTTCCTGCATGCCAGGACTTCCTTTCTCCAGCTGTCATTCTCAGAGAAGCCACCTTCTCTTTGCCATCCTGTCTCTTTGGATCGGATTGTCTGTTTTGTCACCAGCTCTTCTGCTCTTCCTTTTCTCCTCAGTTTAAATTTTTGTTCCTACCCTTTCAGACAGAAGCATGCCTAAATTAAGCTTTAGTCCTCCTGATTTGCAGCTCTAGCTCGCTCAGTGGAAAGCTATTTCCCTGTAAGTTAGTCTTATCCTTTGTGGTGGAATTTTGATACAATTCTTATGTTACCAGGGTCATCCATTAACTACTGCCAGGAGAGACATTAACTCACATACATGCATAATCTATTACACAGCTGGTATTAAATGTGTTCCCCATGTAAGGAGGAAAAAGGTTTCAATTCCTCTAATGCAGTAAAAATCTCTGTATCAAGGAATTCCTGACCCTTTGGATGGAATACTGAAGAAGCATTCAGAAATTACTGGGATTGTTTGCTTGTGCAGGAAAAAGTTGTTCGATGGGTTTCCATTTAAAGCAACTGTTTTTTTTTTTTTATCACTTCTATTTCAAGCCTTTTCTTCAATCTTTTCTTCCATTTCTTCTGGACAGTACTGCAGGGTGTCTGTGCTCCATTTCTTGCAAGTAACGACATCCCAAGAAACACCATGTCTTTTCCATGTGCGAGCTCTTTTCATCACTGACTGAGAGCCTTGCTCTGTAGGATCACTCTCATGGGCTCTGCTGTTTAAAAAATGGAAGAGTTTTTGGCATTGGATGCCATTGTACATAATACTTCTCATATCTGGCATGAGAAGAGAGGGCAAGACTAACACTGGGAACAGGGAAATACATTTGACTAGACTTGTTGTTGTAAGTAATTAAGAATATAAACTAAGTAGCTGTAGTAGTGGATTATGCTAGTTTTCAGTTGCACATGGTGGAACCAAATGGGAACCTGTTACCGTTTAATGAAACTAAGCAGGAGGGGCTTGTCCAAGGTAGTTCCCTCCTTCCCTTAGATCAAACTCAATAACTATGGGCAGTAGAGAGGGAGAGATTTAAAATACCCAACAACTAGATGAGGAGTAACTCCTGACATAAAGGCTTCTATTCATGGCTTCTTCCTCCGCCCCCCGCCCTCTCTCACTTCCCTTATTTTATACCCAGCATTTGGGCCTATTAGTTGAGCTGTTTTGGTAGATTCAAAATGGGAACATGGTGTTTTGAGGCTAGGCACTAAACCACAAAACTAGCTGAGCTGATTGCATGGTGCCTAAAGCTTCCTGGCACTTTGTTTGCAGGTCTCCAGATGTAGAGAGCTGTGTATACGACCCGTGCTGTTGCATTCTTAGGATCTCAGTGAGGTATGGACAGCGTTCAGTAAGAAAAATGAATGATTAACAGAATTTGAAGGAGGTGAGAATCTTTGCTGGATGTGTTTCTTACCAAGCTGCATAGGGCAACCTGCTGTCTTGTAGGCCAGGTATCCTGGCATCTGTACAGCTATAGGGTGTAGCATTCTTCATGTTTTACAAAAATCCTTGAGACAGTGAAATACGAATATTCACATACAAGAACTTTTCCAGCCTTGACCTCCTGGCAGACCTTGTGGGCTAAGCGAGAGAAGTCTGAGGTTCTTGGAGGATACCAGGCAAGAAGCCTTGAGAGAGAAGCAATGGGGAGAGGCAAGCCTTGTCCTATCTAGAGGGCAGATTAGAGACAAAATATCATTACTAGGAGGGAGGAACATTTTAATCCTGGCTTTTCATATGCCTGAAAGATGAATCTGGGTTTGAATAAGAAATCGTATATCCGGAGGAAAGCTCATTTTGCGGTGCGGTCATTCCAAGTTTTTGGTGTGAGGTGGGTTTTAAACACCCATTTTTTGAATGCACAAGCTTTCCTAATGCCTGCTAGTGCACACCTCTCCACATTCTCCACCATAAGGCACAGTAAGATTGCCTGCGCTCCCATGTGCCAGTAGTATCTGCTGGTTGTTTACATGCACCTGGTGGAAAATAGCATTGATCAGTAATGTCCTGGTGAGACTAGTTCGTGGGATGCCAGGACATTTGATGGTGTCTGGTAAACACTGGTTCCAGTTGTGCCATTTGCCTGCCCTGTAGTGGAGGAGCAGGGCCTAAGCTCCTGTGTTTAAGGGGTGCTCTGGGGTTAAGCACTGTTTGGTGCTCTGCTAGTAGCTGTAGAGTTAATGCTGTCATCTGACAAGACCTCCTGTTGCAGTAATTGCTTTTCTCTGATTCTAGAAGAGGGTTCATCCATAGTGAGTGCATGCTGGGTTGTTATGCCTCTGTTACCTAGTGTCTGTGTCATCCCTCAGCACCTTCAGCCGGGAGAAGTGCCAGCCTCATGTAAAGAGCCCCCTCTGAGAGTGGCTGATAGCCAGTAAACCCTTCAGAAAAGTCTGTGTGCTGCGAGACTGCTGTGCTGCAGATCCTGCTGTTACTAAATTTTGCATTTCACCCTTGGCTTTTTGCCAGATCCCACGGGGAACTTGATTTCCAAGAAGCAGTTTCAGAAAAGAAATAGTGGCTGCTCTTTGCTCGGGACCTATCAGTTAGTGCTCATCTTTCCCTGTGGGAGGCAGTCGTGGAAGGAGGCTCACATGTTAGGCTCAAATCCTCATAACCAAGACAAAACAGCAGCAGGAATACTTTGTGGTATTCTATTAATATAGTCCCTTGTGTGAGCGCTTCAGGTCCTGAGACTCTCACTGCCTTTGCTCCTGTGACCCTTTGTGCCTCTTTGAGGCGCAACAGCTGGTGTGCATGACTTCAAGTTAACTTCAGGTTCACTTTAAGATTAGATCTCCAGACTTTGGAAGAGAGACCTGGCAGTCGTGAGGCGCTGTATTGACTAGAGGGAATAGAGGTAGTGACTAAGCAACCAAGTCCTTTGGTTAATATCCATTTAAGGTGATGTCCAGACCATCATACTGCCACCCTTGGACAAGGGTCAGCTGTGCTTTTTTTTCCCCTCCTTATTCCCCTCCCATTTATCAACATCAGATGCTGATCACAGGCAAAGGAGAAACTGTACCTAATCTTGCAATAGAGTCGGACAGAGTATGGATCCTCATGCTCCTGTTGAAAAGGGGCCTACTAATCAAAGGCAAGAGACCCCAGCTGCTTGGCATAAAACTGAGGATTGAGTGCTTTCATCTTTGAGAGGTAGTTGGTGGGTACGAGGGTACACAGGCTTCACTTAGTAAGTTCTCACCTTGCTCACTGAATTCAGTCTCCAGCTTCATGAAGGCTTTGTGCTAAGATTCGTTAATACACATGGATCATTAGTGCAGGTGTTTATGAAACTTCACGTTTTTTCTTGGCTGTTACATTCAGGGGTAATATGCAAAAAGAATGAGTTATGGTTGTTTTGTTTCTCTTCTCTCATTCCCATCTGTTAAAAACAAACCCATAAACAAAAATGAGGCTATCCCATAATTTTTCATCTCTACCAGGCTGCTGTTAAAAGACAGCTTGCCCTTTATAAAATGATCAGTTAGTACTGAGCTCCAGCCCGTTTTTATTTCAGGATGGAAGAGGCATGTTTCACTTCCTGTAGCTCCTTCTGTGCCTAGCCACTTGTGGTCCACAAGCTCTGCGTTGCTGATGTGAAACTAACAACTTAAACGGTTGTGATTAATAAGAGGAAGAAAGTGCCTGAGGATATTTGTCATCTCTTTTGTGTGAACTGTGTGTCTTCCATTACTACTTGATGTCATTCTCGGTGGCATCTTTAACACCTGCTGTTTTTACAGTCTGTACTTTTTTGATTGAAAGCTTTTTGGCCAAGGATCTAGGCTAAAATTTGCTCAAGTAGCTTGGGTCTAAGTCTTATTTTCATGAATTACTTGGGTTTATGAGGTAGCCATGTGGTCACAAAAATTCAACCCCATGTCCTGTACCCTTTTAATTCACATTCTCAAGATACCCACCTTCTTTTCTATTTTTAATGTTTTTGGTTTTAGGAGGAGAAATGAGTACTTGGGACAGAAATGGAGCCTCTTGAAGGTGGTTGGTTTTTTGTGGGAGTGATGTTCTGAACAGGATTTCCATTGCCACATACAGCTTTTGTAATAAAATATATGCTCGCAGTGCGGGGTGGGTGCATTTTATGAACCATATAAGATCTGTACTGTGGCATGCAGTACTCTGAGGAAGTCAAAAAAAAAAAAATATCCCAGGTTAAGGTGTTAGATTTTGGTGTTTTTTTTTTTTTTTTTTTTTTTGGTCTGTCTTCTGCTCTGGCTGAACCCTACTCTTGGGACAGGAACCAGCTTTCCACTGGTGAGTGGATACCCTGCTTGGCACATCGGATAGCTAGTCCCATATAGTGGCTTACAAGTAGTACTTCTGTCTTTCTGTTATAGTAATATTGACAGGACTCTTGTCTTGTCCCACTAGTTCTTTGGTTATCTCAAACCTATCAAAGTGTATGACTCTGTCAGTGTAGTTGTTTAAAAATGCTGCTGAAAATTAAAGTGAAGCGTTAATCCAGGAAACATAGCAGCATGCAGGGGGTTTGTAGAAAACGGTTACTGTGCTCTTGAACAGTATCTGCTCTGTGCAGCTTGCAGTCTAAAACGTCAGAAATTCTATTTCAGGGCTGTGTCAAATTGCTTCAAGCTTTTTTAGGGCTGGACCAAGCATCAACACAACACGTCTTCCAAGTTTCTGTAAAAGTCCTAGTAAAGCAGTATCTAAATATAGTGCTGATGTACAAGTGTTCCTTTGTTTTTCCCTGTTTTACTTGCTTTTGGTTGTATGTTTATTCCATTTAAAGAAGGTTAGGTTTTTCTCTGAAGTTTTCACTCAAAGTATTTGGCTGCCTGCAAAAATGATATGAAAGACAAGAGATTAAAATAAATAAATACATTTCCTATAAAAGGAATGAAGATATGAGGCAGCTAAGCTTTAGAGCAGCCAGCAGGCCACAGCTGTGCTGCATGGAGGAGCGCAGCCATCCTTCTGGGTGTGTGCCCTGTTACTGGCACAAAGATTAGCTGTATGTACAGTTCAGTCAAGTCACAGTCAGTATCTGTGCCTGGATAATCTTTTTTCCCTTCCAAAATAGTCCAGTCAAGTCAGAAACCATGGCCTGGATCCTCTCCCTCTGATGGAGGGAGCATAACTGTGAGGATTTTTTCTGTTGTCAAGTGATTGATCCCCTTCCAGTAAGGAGTTTATCCCATCTAAGACTTGTCTGCTTCCGGACATGTCTCTGGACTATGTAAGGAGTTTAGGTTGACACTATTCTGAAATCAGTTGTTTGGGGGTAGGTGGCGTGAAACCAGCTTCCAGTACAATACAAACTGATTTCCCCACCTCTGTTAACTTTTATTGAATGAGGCCAAAGAATCATTTAGGTCTCTGTTCTTTCTAAGGTGTCTGGTCAAGATGCTGAGATGTTACTTGTAGTGCGTTTGGGCACAAAGTTCTGTCATCTCTTGTCCCGCTCGAAGGGCATTTTGAAGCTCTGTGTCTGCAGCTTGAAGTTTTTGGATTTTATCTCAAAAATTTCAGGTTTTTCTCTTTGTGGGTGGCCCTCTTGAGAGCTCTTAGTGGTTCTTGGATTTGTAGATTCTTTTTTTCCTGGCAAAATACAGATTTCAATGTCAGTTCATGCAAAGCATCTAGTAGCCAGGGTTTCCAGGGCCACTATTCAGGTGCCAGTCACAGGCATTCAGGCCTGCACGTTGCTTTGGCTGAGCACAAGATGCTTTTAAGTCCCTTGTTTCAGTGCTGCAGTGAGCAAAGCGATGACTGGCTCAGTGGTCCCTAACACAATGCGAGCTGGTTCCGATCACCACCTGCCTGCTGGGAGCTGCCCGGGGCTGTTCAGGAGCAGTTGATGTGGTGGTACTGTTGGTGGATGATAGCTCATGCGAGACAGCCCTTGTTCCAGCTACTCCCACTTGATTTCTTTTTTAATGCTTGTTCTCTAGCAAAATGTTGCCTGTAAAGGGGGGAGGGAGGACATCCCAGGCTATTATCTGCTGAGAAGGTTGTAATTCTGGTAAATAATTGATTTATTTTTTTCAGGCTTGAAATCAGAAGTAGACCTTAAGTGCCAGTGTCAGACCACTGTGATTATCATTCCTTCTGGAATTTCAGTGCTTCATCTTGGGGAATGGTTGTCTGGTTCTTTTGGGAGGGGGATGCCACTGGAAATAGAAGGAGAAAGTAACTCTAAAGCCGCGTGGAGAAAATGTTTCTTTTGCTGCTCTGTTGTTTTTAAAGTTTTCTTGCTTTGAACTAGCTCCTCTGGGGTAAATTAATTCTCTAGGTCTGCTTCTGGCTTGTGTTATGCTCCAGAGTAGCTGCTCAGGCTCTCCCTTTACCTGTTTTTATTAAGCAATGGAATTCGGAAATGAAAGTGTAAACTGCAGCAAGCATCAGCATTGATTGTATCTGCACTGTATGTAAGTGTCCCTGCTGTACTGGTTCATCTTTTAAAATCTTACCCTGCTGTGCAGACTGCTCAGTAGGAGTGTGGTGTGGATTCTTTGGGTTCAGCCTGTATGTTGGCACAGCTAAATCCTGTTCCCAGATAGCTGGGACAACGGATCAGTCTTCTACTGGGGGGGATGTGTGCATGCGTGTATACGTGTGTATGTACACAGACTTGGTGTATATATTTTGTGTTCCTTGATGGTTTGAGTCCAGGGTGTTTCCCTAACAAGCTTCCTTCACCACTAGGGAAAGAGAAGGTCTTGTGCAGGCAACTGGGGTGTGGGGACACCCCCCCCCGAAAATCTGTTTATTTTGTGGCTTGCCTGGGAATGAGTCCTCACTGTTGACAGTCCTTAGCTTACATCATCTGCTGTAGAGCAATAATGCAAAGGCTTCTCTAGGGCCTGCAGCGGAGAGAGCTGTTTTCACAGTTAAGTCCTTCACCTGCTTTGCCCTCTTCTCCTGCACCAGCTGATCTGAGTTACAGCTGCTGAGTGCCCTTGAAGTGGTGGGGGGGGGGGCAGTTACAGCTCTCTGCACAGGCAGCTGGGCTGTGGTCCTGCCTGGGTCTGTGTGCCTCTGCATATCCACAGCTCTCCTTGAAGTATTAGGGAGCCACAGTAGCTCAGTTCTTGGCCTTGGTGCAAAGTTACTGTATGAAATTAGTTTGTGACTTGCTGGGCATGAGGACTCTAATCGTTTGAGAGCTACTGTCTGAGCAGAAGCTCTGCTTTGTATCTATGAGTTTGGGTACAGAAGAAAGCTATTGGGGGACACCATCATCTACATAGGTTAGGACTGATGTGGTCCTGTTTTCCCTTGGATGAAATTCATTGACATTTTAGTGCTTCCCCTTGGCATGGCTTTGAAATCACTTGTTGGCTCATTCATGCTGTGGGATGGCAGGACTTAATGAAATGGTGGTGTAACATCTGTGTTACCAAAATAAGCTCCATCTTATCCCGTATTTTAATAAAATCTGAACAGCAATGAATCAGTCGATGCTGAAGTGCAAACCAGCATTGTTGGTGTCTGATGGAGTACACCATGAGCTCAGACTGAAAGGTCTTTCCTCTCATCTGCTCTTCAGCTTCTCTGAGAACTCTGACTGGCACAACTAGGCTGCTTGTTCTTGAATCATGTTTTTCTAAATTTATTCTTCACAATCATAATAATTAGAGGAGGACTTCCACTTCTAAAAGCAGGTCCTGCAAAAGAAGCACACATTTTGGGAAGAAAGAGGTGGTATGGTATGTCAGGTGAGAACTTACTAGCCAGAGTAAACTTTGACATGTGACCTCAACTACCTTCTTATCTAGTAGTTTCAAGAGAAAAGAGATGGGGAGTAGATGGTCTTTGTTAATGCTGATAGGGAGCTGTGTTCTACCTTCAGCATCTTTAATGAAAAAAAAAAGTTTCTATAGTTACCTTGCCATGGTTATGAATGACACAAACCCCTTGTTTTTTCTCCTCCAGCAAGATGACAGGAAGACACTGAGCTTGGGCAGCAGCTGTGTTCAGAAAAGGTTGTTAGTGGTGTAGGCAGAGCCATCTGCCTAGCAAGGCATTTAGCTTGGGTTGCTTGTTCTAGGCCAAGACGATAAATCAATAGCTTATTTTTTACAGTGGAACAAGTAAGATGTCAATGGCTCGATTTACAGTGTAAACAGGAAAAGGGTGGCTAGCTTTATGGGCTGCTTGGTGTCCTTGCTGCACTATGGGAAAACAAAACAATGTGAAAAGAAAAAAAGACCAAGCAACTCATCCTGAAAGAGGTTGAAGATCTAGAAGCAGAACAGTATTCTTATCAGAAAGGTTTACTGGGGTTTTTTTTGAGTAGACTTTAATACCCCCTGATGCCTAGGACTGGTCCTCCCTTCCTGTCTCACAAAACTGTCAGTTCAGTTGAACTCTTGTTTTACCAGGTGCTTTCTTCTGCGTGGCGGGACTTTTGGTCTACTGTAGTTAAATTCAGGAAATAGAATATATACATTGTGGGATTTTTTGTTGAACAGATCGTGCCGTGGCAATTGGTCCATTTTGTTTGTATTAATTTTCTAATCTCTTCTACTTCTCTGGAGATTCCTCTTGCCGAATGTTGTTTGAAGTGGCTGCAAAACTCTTGAGTCAATTGTGAAGAACAAAATAGTAAATAGGAGGCTGATCATGGTAGGAATTTTCGTCTATTCACCTGACAAATGACAGAGCCACACTAGGTATGAGAGAAGCAGCCCTCCCAAGGTAGTTAGTACATGCAGTTTCCTTTTAGGCTTTGTTACTGGGGTTTTTTTAGAAATTAAATGAAGGTTGTAGTTTGAGCACAGCAGTAGTGCTGACCTGAACATTTGCTCCATCCCACCTCTGTGCTCTTATGCTGATGCATTGTGTGAAGACGATCAGTGAAACGGAGTAGGGAACTGCTCTGGCTTATGAAATAACACTCTTGCCAGTTATTTTTAGCTTAGCCAGCTCCTACTGTGGTTTGCTGTGCTCCCTGCAAACAAGTCTGTTACGGGACAGTGGGGGACATGGACAGGACCCCACAAAGAGAGTGGAGACTCTTTGAATCCTAAAACTTTAGCTGTCATAATGCAGCCCCTGCTTTTATTGGGAACTGGTCTGGCTTCCAGGTTCTTTTCCTTACAGCTGTGTGGTTCATTGTTGTCTACTTGTTTGGTTTTGGTTTGTTTTTTCTACCTTATTTTTCATGGAAACCTTTTCTCTATTTCAGTCAGCTCTCACTTCTGATCTAGTCAGCGTTGAAGCTCCTGGTGCCTTTGGTGCAAAGCCACACGTACTTATGAATGTATTTGCCGATCCATGTTATTTTTATACTGAAAAAAGTCTTTAACTCTGAATGACCAGGCCTAAAATTTACTTTCTGCCTGTTAGACTTGCAGTGAATGAGAACAGCTAAACTTGGTGCACAGTCCTGAGTAAGGAATGGAAAACTGGAAAGATGTTCCAGTTTGCTCTGGGATTTACTTTGCCAAGAACATCCAGTGGCCTGACTGCCAACATGAACTGAGCATGGAAACCTTTCCAGTCTGCCTGGGAAAACATAGACCAGGAGAGGAATCTAAAGACATAGACCCTGGATGGAAACAGATTCACTTTCTGCTCTCTCCAAGGCAGGATTCTGAGAAGTATTCATCTGTGTTATGGGGTATTACATTGTGCTATATGACTTAGTGGTAAACATGGAGAAACAGTAAAAAAGAAAAGAAGGCAAGAGGAGTGTTGCTGTTTTGGACCCTGGCCTGCCCTGTGAGTTACGTGTTCTCAGACTCTTCCTTGAATGGATGGTACCTATGTAATTTAGGTCTGACCAGAATTTTTCTGTCTTCACCTGTTGGCAGCATATTTGCAGCCACTCACGCTGGGAACATGACTCATTTGTATATAGGTGTGTTTACTCACTGATGTTTAGGGCTCTAAGTGATGGCGATTAAACCTTTTAAGTGCCTTGGAGGCCATGTAGCAGCCCGTGGAACATAGGCATTGTCAGCCATCACAGAGAAATGTTCAAGCCTGGCCTTCTGCAGTAACTATGGGTAACTTTCTTTCCTGATGTTAGTTACATACAGCGTGCTTGTAGCATATCCTAAAATTTACAAATTGCTGTGGAGACACCTTGTGTTTGCAAGGCCACATCTTCTAAACATGTAACCTGTTTTCTTGCTAATCGTAACTTATCCACAGTTGGGCTCCTCTCTCTGGTTTGTGGTGTGCAATGGTTGTGCTTCCCTCCCAGTATTTCAGTTTGATTGAAACTGATCCAAGTGTCAGATGTCTTAGATGAGGATTTACACCTCTGTTACTCTTCTCTTGCTGACCTCTGTGGCATGCACTGTGTCAAACCCCGGCTGAATGTAATGTGTGGCTGACAGCTTGGACTACACTCCTTAGCATGTAGCACTCCGTGGTCGCTAAGCTGGAGTTGTCTGAAGCAAAGATGAGCAGCAGGGAAGTTGCGCTGGCTGGCAGAAGGGAAATCTTTGGAATTTGCGCGCTACAGTGCAGTCTTGTCTGGTAAAAGATGGACTCTTCTGGATGACCAGGTTAGCTTCCTGAATTTTTCTCTCATGGTAACGACTCTCTCTCGGTAGCCTTAGAAAGCAGTTCTTTCTGTCCTGTGTGAGGATGCCTTAGGCTTCCCTGAGGTGGAGAATGGTCTCGGTAGTCCCAGCTTTCAGGTCATGGCTGGATTGTGGAACCTTACTCTGCATGGGTATTAGATCTGTGTGAATGTTAAATCTGTCCCCAGGAAAATGCCAATCAGAGCGAAATGCAACAGCGTGTCTCAGTAACAGGCTGCTACAAACAGATCAGACCTGTCCTCTAGTCTCTGTGTGAACTCTTCATGGAATATATGGGCAGATTAAAGAACTCTGATCTTTTTTAGATGTTTAATGATCTGGGTTTGACACACCTAAACGATTAAAAGTGGACTGCAGTTAATTCATCTCCTAAAGACTTAAGGGCGCTGTCTGCTACAAGGATAAAGCTCATCTGTGGTAGAGACAGAAGTTTTTCTTGGAGGCTGGTTAACGTCTGTGGCCTGAGATCCGCCAGGAGGGAGGGTGCAGAGAACCACCAGCTGTCTTGTTACTTCCATATGCAAGGTACCTTGCTTTCTCCTTCTTCCATCTCAAAAATGAGATGCAGTTCTCAATCCCTGCATGCACACAGACATGTGCACTCCCATGCACACATACAAACACACCCTTACCCTTAAAAGAAAATGAAACATTGGGTAGAATTTACATGTGACAGATACTTGTTTCTGCAGCCACTTCACATGCTGCAGAAAGATGACATATTACAACAGGAGAGGGGAGGATGCAAACCCAAAATGGTTATGGTGATTTCAGGAAAATCCGCTGAAGTTTTTTGGATTCACAGAACTCCTTTTTTTGGTTGCTGTATAAGCTGTAGTTGTCCTTCCAGTGTCCAGCCATGTATTTAGAAACCTTCCTTCCCAGGGTACTGTTACCCTTTTGTCCTGTTCCCTAAAGAGTGTTTCATTGGAAGCTGTCAACATACAGCAGGCTTTCGGAGCCCATTTCACGTCTGCCTGCAGAAGGGAAACTGCCGCTTGGCTGCATTGTATGAAACTGCTTGTTTAACTCTGCCTTGGTTTTGTGTGCTGATGGGTGTTTCCTGTGGGTGGGCTGTGTTATGTATTTCACTGCAATTCTACTTCTGCAACCATTCTCCCAAACAGCTTGTTCAGCAGTGGTAAGCAAGATCACCCTCTGTGGACACTTTTCTTCTATGGCAAATGATGGGGTGCCTTGTAGGAGTCTTATCAGCACGAGTAGCTGGATTCTCTTCATGTGCTGAACAGAGATATACGGTTTGAGGCCATAGACAGGCTTGGAGCTAGCTTCTGTTGCTTTTTGCCTTTCTGTTTTCATGCTCATCTAATACTAAAGAATGAATTTGCAAACTACTGGGTTTTTTTTGTGACTAAATGAATTGATTTTGTATTTGAGTGGGGGCCTTATGTTTCATTAAACATCTTTACGTGTAGATGTACTGTCTACATAGAGAGGAGATTGGTTTGAATCTGTTTAGCATCCTAGTGGAGCCTTTTCTTCATCAATCTGAGAAGCATAAAGCCATAGGGATTTGACATGGCAAATGTATCTGTTTTTTTTCCTTTTGGTACTTGCTCTTTGTTCTGGGACAGGCTCCTGATATAGTAGGCAGCGTAATTATTGTTTGTGGATTTTAGTTCTGTGCAAAAGTGTACAAAGTACTGAGTGCACTGTTTCCTGGTTTTGGAGATGATGACTCAGAAGGTGTCAGGGAAATAAGGAAGATGCTTAGTTTTCCATAGTTTAACTCTTCTATTTTTTAGAAAGTGTTGCTGTTATTCCCTAGGCAACTGCATTCACAGCCCATCCACACTGATGCACTTCTACATGTGCTTGGCACTGGGCCCGAATCCCTGATCCTTCTCCAAGTAGCCTGGCCAGCACTAAGAAATAAAATTATAAGATTTTGTATTGTTGATCACCCAGCAAACAGTAGTATGTAAAAGCTGGAGCTTGGTAAGGCATATATAGTAACCTAAAGTTTAACCAAAAAAAAAAGTTAACCCCCCCCCAAACTGTTGCATTCTGGTAACTTATCCCCAACCCAACCATGTGTAAATCCCAGGACCTGACTAGGCTTCAGCCTAAAGGAAACTCAAGCAGTCCTTTGCTAATATGATGTCTTCAGTCGAAGTGCAAGCTCTTAAGTATACTCACCCCTGAACTACCACACATCTATCCTTTCAGTTTGGATTTCTGCACCATAAAGTAGATCAGAGAGCTGATAGAGCTTAGAAGGAAAGTGTCAAAGATATTTTTAATTTGAGCTGGTGGAGTTCTTTATCTAGACCACAGACATCTTTGGGGTTGCAGAACTAAGGGGATGAGAGGGGAAAGGGCCATGCACTGGTTTATGGCTTGGTGGGGGAAGCCTTAAACCCCTGTTGCTGACGAGACAATGCGTTGTCAAACTATGGCCTCACACATTCCCTGGCGTAGAAACACACAGTTAGAGAGTGCAAATGCCTTAGCTCTCTTCTGCTCTGCAGCTGCAGGAATGTTTTTGGAGTGACTATAGACATTACAAACTTGTGCTAGCCTTGGTACCGTTTGCAGTGAAGCCACAGTGATGTGGGGCTTTGGCATGAAGTGCAACTCTCCCTCCCCCTCCACGATTCTAGGTATTTACTTAGGCAGGCAGGTCTGAGCTGCTGCGGCTTCACTGCTCTTTTAGCAGGATTAGCTGGAGCACAGCTAGCTTGGAAGCTTCTCTGCATGCTGCTGTTAAGCCTCTCAGGCAGCTATGGATGTTGTGATGCTGTGAAAGTAACGACACATGCATTTGAACCATTGTGTGGCCCTGGATTAGATGCAGCTTATCTTTCTTTTTACTTAGAAGTTAATTTATTTTTCCCTTCCTGCATTCAAGTTAGATCTATGACTTGATTTCATATTCCCAGAGAATAAATGTGGCACCCAGCAGGAAGGGTGTAGGCAACAGGACAAGGGAACAGTGTTGCTGTGCTGTCTCTGAGTGCCCATGAATTTGTGACTAACTGTAAATTTCTTAGATTCTTCCTTAGCCCCAGCCAGGTGAAATTTGAGGCAGTGAAGGAGAGCAATTTAGAAGAGGGAAGGAACAGGAAAATAAAGAAAAGGAATATTAAGTCTGAGAAAACCAAAAGAAAATGAAAGTGGGATAGAGAGGAGAAAAGAGGTGAGAGGATGGAAGCAGTAACTGTGCAAGGGGGATGGTGGAACAAACTCCTAAAAGCTGGAGCAAAGCAAGGCCAGGGAAGCCATTGCTGTCAGAACCAAATGTGTGAAATGATGTTGAGCCTTTGTATCCCCAGGTAGTTCACTGCACCTGGAGACTGTGCTAGTGCAGAAGAGGGGTACAAGAGAACATCAGAGGGACAGTGGTAGAAATACCTACTCTTAGAAATAAGCCCTCTCAGCACCCGTAAGTCACAGCTGCTGCGCTTCTCTATGGGATGGGATCTCTTACAGATTACCCAAAGAGGAGGAGAAAGGGGGCTTGCTGGTGAGGTAAGCATGACACACGTGGAATAGTGTCCTCTTATCTCTCTCTGCTGCTTTCTCATACAACATGTTTGAACCCATCATCCTTGTATGCCTACCCTTTTTCCTTAGCTGTCCCTTGTCAGCAATTGTCTGTTGTTCCTGTGTTTCATCCGTCTCTGGCTTTGATAGCTTGGTTACTGATGACTTATTGGCTGGCCCTAAAAGGAGAATCAGAACGCTCTTAATGCTCACTCTACCTGAGACACTGGCTAAGAAACCAAGTGCTCTGGCTTGGGCCCAGCTGCTGTCTCCACTTGCCATCTACAATAGCAGCACCCAAAGCAGCTGGGCTGAGCGGGTGAGCTCCTGGCTCTAATCTCTTTGCTCTAGTCTTTTTCCTCCCAGGTAGAGCCTGAGCAGCCTGTGCAGCGTTGTGCTGAATAACCTAGTTGCCCTAGCAACAGTGGTCTTTTTAATCACAGAATACAAGTCTACCTCTGATACTGGTGTTACTGCGTAGTCTATCTGGCTGTGGTTATACTTTGCTTCTGTTGCAAAAAATGGTAGGATGAAAGCAAGAAGAGCCTTCTGCCTTGGAGATAATTAAAATCTCCATAGGTGGATTTCAGTGCTGTATGCAGCAATAATAGAAAGAAGAGGGATTATAACTGCTTCTAAGCTTTTTAATGTGTGAAGGATCCCTGGAGGATACAGAAATAAAGTTTTAAATTCTGTGTGGAGCTTGCTGTGTACAGATCTCATGGCAGTCTGTGACACGGATAGATTCATTCCTTGTTGAGATGTGTTATTTTCATTTTTATGGATAGGGAGACGAAAGTGATTCAAAGGTAGACTGAATCTTGTTGCAAAGCTAGAAATTAATCTCCTTTTCTGAGCCCAAGTCCTCCACCTGCCCTTTCCTTCAGTTTCAGATGAAGGTTTCCCTGTGCAGTAGGAGACAGAATGCATTATAGAAGGTAGAAGTGTGAAGCCTGCTTTTTAGCAGGAGAAAGTGAGAAAAGTGAAAATACTGTGATTCACTGCAAGCCTTTCTGCTAATATATTTTAGTCTGCATTCACTCCCCCATTAACAGAAGTGAAGCAAACTATGAATTTTGAAAGTGAGCATTGAGAATGAAAGAACTATTCCTGCCTTAGAATCTGCACAGCAACATGGCCTTGTTACTGCTGTGTGCAGGAGAAACTGGTTTGGGTAAGAGCAGTTTGAAGAAACTTCTGAAGGAAAAAGAACTCTTACTTGCTCAAAGGCACGAAGCCTATATAGTGCCCAGTATTGATGTTCCCCCTTGGATAATGCCACTGTTAAGCTGTCAGTAATATCTTGCAGGCTTCTTGGGTTAGAAAGTTGCCCAAGGAACAGCTGAATTGAAAACAGATACCTGCACTCCTCCACCGAAGTTCTATGGTGTTAGGTGTTGTGTTTTGATTTGGTTTTTATATGGCATAAGTAGTGCAGAGATGCAAGGAGACATCCATCCTCCTTCCTATTTATAATTCTGGTTAAGGGACTGTTTTGACTCCAGAAACCTTCCAGCTAAAGAGAAGACTGGCCATCTCATATGTGAGGAGGGTATTTTTAATTTTTCTTTTCAGTGTTTCCTCACCTGTTTGGGTAGTGCAAGGTGGGGATTATGCAGTCTTCCCTTATGCGTTCTTTTAGCCAAAGAGCTTTTGAAAATTCCAGCATGAGATTTGTTCGGCTTGCAGGTGTTATAGACACTATCCAACTTTGGGATATCTAAAAATCTCTTTTATTTGTGACTGAGCATTCTTATTTCAGCAACTCCCTTTTAAGATTTACCAAATCACCTTAATAGGGTGTCTTCTAAATAGTTGGAGAGCTCTGAAAACCTCTAACATCTAGACAAAAGTCCCTTCCAGAGAACATGTACCACCTTTTTTTTTTTTTTAACTTTTTTTCCCCCCATTCCTGTGGTCTTGCACAATCTAATGAGTCTTTTGAGGAGCTCTGAGAGCTTGAGCACAAGGTAATACCGCAAGCGACTGGGTGACATAAAACTCATTGAGCTTGTTAAAATAATATTGCCATGGTCCTTCAGCAGCCTTAATGCCTCGTATACAGCTGTTATTTAGCTGGGTGGTATTTGGTATGAACTGAGACAGAAGCTCCCTTCTACAGTGAGTTTATTGTTGGATTTTCAGTATATTGTTTGCGTAAATTCCCTGGACCAGCTCTCCCTCCTCAATAAGCCACATGGATCAAGTTTTATTCTGTTCCACACAAAGTTCACATCCTTTACTGGAATGAGTCATGTTTTAACTGAGTTTACTGTGAGGGAGGAAAGTGGGCTTTAAAATGTTACTCCTCCACCCTGCCTTACTGATGTATAACAGGATTATTAGTATGCTTGGCAGCTGCTGCTTATTATTTTGGCAGAACCTGGATATTTGTGAAAACAAGTAAAAATTGCTTCTACTTGTGTTCAAGTGTGAATCTAATGCATAATTTTAAACTTAAAAGACAAAAAAGCTGTTCTTTTTTGTCTTTTTTTTTTTTTTTTTTTTTTTTTTGCGGCTTTGTCTTCCCTAAGGCTTGTCTGCTACTGTAGAAGTGGATCTAGCTTATGTCACTATGGTTATTTTTCAGTTTTGGGAGATGAGTGGCATTTTGTGACTTGTAAGTGGAAGACGAGGAGGAGCTTTACCCTTTTGTGTTCAGTGGCCCATCCATGGCTATTACTGTTACACACGGAATGCTTCTGGGCATTGACAGGTGAAAGTGCTTCACAGGCCCGTGTAACTCATATGTAAGGTTGTCTCCAGCTTCTCTCAGGCAAGGTGTATGTGATGCAGTGCAACTGTGCAGAAGGCAAATTTTGGTCCTCTGTGTATATTTCTTTGGGCAAAGAGGTAAAAGACCTTTTAACCTATAGTAGAGGGAACTGCTCAGTGTGTGTCATTAATATAATTTTTTGCAGAAACAGTCTCTGTACACAGCTAATAAAGATACCAGAACCAATTTTACTACTCATCTTTCCTGCAGAAGTTCATTGATATCTCATGCAATAATGGTTAATTTGACTCTTCATACCACCGTCGTTTTTTGGTTGGTTTTTTTGGTTGGTTTTTTGGGGGGCTAGGGGAGGGGGGTGGGTAGGAGGGTGCAGGTTGGTGGTTTGTTCATTTATTTAAGGAGGTAGTCACAAAATTAAGGAGAAGGGGCAGCCAATAGAACAGAGCCTCTTTGGATTTTTGCTTTTGGCAGTAGGCTGGTTCACCTGACATGTAAGACCTTTCTTTCCTAGTCCTCTTGTTCCTGAGAACTCTGGAAAGAGTTATGTTTCTCCCTGAACTACGTATTATCTATGGTTGCTAAACTGGCAGGGGCATCATCTGTTCTTGTTCTACAGAAAAAATGGGGTCTGTTACCCTAACCCACCACATTCCTAAACCCAGACTGTTACGGAGCCTGCAAAAGGATTTATTTTGATCGTAATAGTTTTGGAGGAAAACTTGAGGGAATGAGGTGTAATAAAATGAACACCAATGTTAGATGTTAGAAAGGACTTTACCTTTTAGGACTTAGAATGAGTGAAGTGAACGTTTGGTGACAACATGAGTTTAATTGAATTTATGACTCCACTTGATCTATATTTAACTATCACTGACTCTGGATTTACTGATAAGTAATCATAATAGCTGGGAGGCAGGCAGTGGCCTTGGTTGACCAGCCTGTCTCCTGTCCAGCTCGGCTCTGACCAGACAGATTTTTCTCTTGTTTTACAGATGCTTCCTTTGGTGGCACACCACCGAGCTACGCGTATGATGCAGACCGTGCTGAAGAACAGAGGCGACATCATGATATGATGCCCTATATTGATGACTCTCCATCATCCTCACCCCATCTCAGTTCCAAGAGTCGGGGCAGCCGAGACACTCTATCTTCAGGGTCTCTGGAATCTACAAAATCAGTGAGTCCTTTCCTGCCTTTTTGGAGTCAGCAAATCCTTGTAGGTTTGTAAGGGGTCGACTGCTTTAACAGGGAGCAAAGGTAGGGACTACCAGCACTGTAGGACAGATTACCTGATGTAATAGAGCAGTGTCTGATTGATATTGTATATTTAAAGCTAAATTGAGGCTTCTAGCTAAGCCTAAACTTCAGGGATGACTGTTGTGTGTATGATTTTTAAGCCTCAGTTTTTCACCCTTGGTGAATTTTAGTGGAGAGAATTGGTGATTAATTGCTGTTGAGAGGGTCTCTAAATACCAGATATTTTGGAAAGGAGACTCTGGAACAAAACAAAAAATCCTACATAATGATGTTCGTACATCTGTGCATGTGGGTTGCCATTGCCTTTCACAAGGAAAATAAGAGTTATTTTCAGGTAGGTAAAGGCTTTGCTAAAGCATCTAGAATGTAAGATCTGTTTCCTTCACCCTGTGGAAAATGGAGTAAGAGGAATTAAATCTGCCAGCTCTGAAGTATGGTGACTTTGTGTGGGAGGTGGCCACTTTTTATAAAGAGTTTGACTATTCACTAAATAGCTCTCTGTATAATCAATTATGGTGAATAAAAAGTTCAGAAGGGACCACCTAGCCTGACCTGTGGCTTGATGTCAGCCTTCAGGCTATCTTGCTTTATTTTTGATTCAGGTTCAGTAGCATGGCTATAGCTTGGAACTTAAGGAAAATTTCTATTTCTGTTTTTACAATAGTCTTGGTAGAGCGTGTGCTGCTTACCTTGGTAAATAACTATTGACTCTGTTGTCTTCACAGTCAAAAATGTCTTTGTTTCAGCTTGAATTAATCTGACTTTCAACCTTCGTTTCTCTTTATCCTTTTGCTTCCTAGATTGTAGAGCACTTCAATCCCAAGTTGCTGTTTCCCTGAATATCTTTGTCATCTGCAAACTTTTGGTTTCCCCAAGTCATTCATAAAAATGCTTAATACCACAATGACAACTGTCACTTCCTTCCTACTATATTTCCAAGAAAGTGTAGCCAAACAACCTTGAATTCCCACATTGTAAATGACACTTTGAAATGTGTCATTTAAATGGTTTAACATATGTGTTGGCTTTTTGTCCTATTAATTAAGACATCATGGGAGAAAAAGCTGGATATTTTAGAGATATCGGTGTACATGTAAATCAACACCATCACCTTTATCAGACAGTTTTATTTATCTTGCACTGAAATTATTTCAAGAGTCTGACAAGTTCCACAAACCATTGCTACTTAACATTCATTATATACAACCTTCTATTACTCTTTATTGGTTAGTGCCACATCATATGCTTCCTTAGTTTTTCTAGGATGCATGTTAGATTAAGAAGCTTACTTGAGACAATGTTCTTGTTGTTCTTTCTCATTTATAAAAATGCGTTGTCAAGACCTCTTAAAGCATTATCAAGTACATATATGTTGATGTTTGCTTAATTTTATTTGACTGGAATCTAGTTAGCTGTTTACGCTTTAGTCTGTCAATTCTGAGATGCTTTTTTATCTGTCAAGATGAGAATTCTTGTGGAATCTAAGAGGCTTTTGAATGAAGAAATGATCATTAGTAAATTCAAAAGCTCAAAGAATGGTTTAATATTGGCTTGAAATTTCCAGGTTATGTTTCTCAGGTTGAAGGAAAAATGCTATTTGACTACATATGGCTGAGCATTATTTTCAAAGAACCAGTTGTCATAGTGCCTGTGACTGGAGGCCTGGAAGAGATGTTGCCTAATATTTTATCTTCTGCTTTATTTGTTTGAATATTGCCTCATAAGCATTTAACAATAGTTAATTTCAAAGGTACCTTAATAATGCTAGAAGGCTGCCTTTTTAAAAATAATTTTTAACATAAATGACTGATTTCTTCCCTCTGACTATAAAAAGATGTTTTATGGCTTCCAAAAGAAAGAGGTGTCCTGATGTAGATTAGAGTTTTAGTTTTAAACCTCAACCACTTCAGTTGGTCCTGTCTGTAATTAGTCTACAAATGACAATGCCGCTCATGAAGGACAGTCCGTGACAAGGAGGAAGAGACTAATTTATATATGGTTGCAGCATTTCCCAAACAGTTAAACTTTCTGTCATCATGAGTTCTTAGATGGTTTTTACTGTAGTTATGCTTTCAGCTGTAGTGGACAAGCCATCAGTAATAGAATTTTGTGTCAAACACTGTGCTGAGTCAAGCACCTAAAATATGTTGGCCCAGAAATACCAAGATATGTGTCTTTTCTATTTTTCACTACACTTGATAAGCAGAAAACTTCTTTTGTTTACAGGTGTTTGCTTTTATAGTTGTCTCCTTGCCCTTTTACTTTTTTCTTAGGTGCCTGCAATTACTTCTGAAAATTTTAGATTATCTTTATGACTAGAGTTTAGAAATCAACAGTCAACTGTATGTAACACACAACAGATGCGCTATATCCACGACTTGTGACAAAATGTTAAGAATGTGAAGTGATTCAGAAGTTAAGAAATTACTATGGTTATCCAGCCTTGCCTTGTGTGTATAGCCTTGTCTCGAATCTTTATGATAACTTCCAATTATGCAATCATGTCCTGTTTTTTCTATGGGGTTCCTGCATTGTTCAGTGTATATAGTGAATGATACTCACTGGATTCAATATTTTATCTCTACAGCTATGTGTACACCTTATTTACAGGCCACTGTGCAGACTGCTCTGAGTAGAGAAGTACTCATTTCCTTTTGGTATGACCATTATCTCCAAATACAGTTGGAATGCTACACAGGTCTTAATTATCCTTGCAATGTTCCTGTGAGATAAGAGGATGGTACATTCACTAACCACAGATAATCAAGGCAGACAGATTATAGGAAAAGCATCTGCTAATTTTGGGTGCTTAATGTAAGATGCAAAACCAGGTTCTGAGTTTTAATGCAGTTTTCTTCACATTTAAAGTAAAATCCCTTTAATTTCACTTGCAACCAAGAGTTAACAACACTCCAGTCACGCACACAGAAAATGGAAAACTTTGCAAACAATGATTTCTTTTTTAAATTATTTTTTTATTTTAAAGTAATTTGCTTAGCAACACACAGATACAGCAGCGTTCTGGTGTGATGTCCATCTGCCTTATCCATGAGACCTGCCTTCCTCTTGGAGACTGGGTTGTTGCTATCTGGATATTGAGGGCATTTTGCTTTGACTTATTTTGTGGGTTTGCTCTGGGCTTTGTATTTTTCTGCCAAGTGTTTGACTAAGTCCTTCGATCTCCTTAGAGCAGCTATAGCCTTTGGTTGGGTAGCGCATCAGGGTTCCACCTGGTCTACCCAGCCATCATGAAGAAAATGCAGAGTGGCAAAAGCAGCGTCTCTCTTTTAGAAAGGGAAGGAAGGGATACCTCCTGGACTGCTTGTGGAGGGGCTTCACGTTGTTCCCTCAGTGTGTAGTGTGACCAGCTGGCAGCACCTCATGTTCTGTGTTCCAGGGAGTGAGGGCTGCAATTGACTGCTAGAAGGTTTGTGGTGTTCTACACCTTGTCGTCCGAGGTATGTTTTCCAGTCCCCCCTACCACCTGCAGACTGAAAGGCACTGGCTGGTCTGCCTCAAAACTGTACCACTTCAGCCACCTCTTGTGTATGCATATTCCAGCTGCTGTGTGTCCATTGCACAAACATCTGTTGCTGTCCAAGGAGGGTGACAAGAGGTGCGCCAGCATTAGTTTTGTCTGTGACCCAGAGAGGTCGTAATCAACATGGACGTTTGTAGCGTGAATCTCGGCATCCCCTCACTTGTCATTTTTGTGGTAAGGAGGCCTTAACAAATGTTTGCATTGAGCAAGCTAGGTCGTACCCCCTCTTCTGGCTCTTCCAGAATCTGTGCTGAGCTGCTGACGCATGTCCTGGCATAAAGCCAGTGCTTTTGCCAAACTTTGACTGTTGCTCTGAAGCAAGCCTATAAGGGAAAGAGGAAAAAGGAGAAATAGGTTCCACTAATGCTTAAGTTGTTTGTTTATTTAACCGAAGAAGTGATTTAATTTCCTGAATCTTGCTTTCTGTAATAGTTAACTGTTGTGATTGGACTTTCCAAAAATTCTGGAAACCTGTCTTGGAAAATGTCAGCTCAAATATTTGCCGAGTAAGACAGTGCTGGTAGCTTCAGAAGGTGTCAGACAGTGTTTGTAACAGGTACTGATAATTCACTCCCAGAAAGAGAATGTGTCTGTCTTCCCATACAGCTAGGGTGAAAAGTGGAGAAGATATGTGGATGGAGTTGGAGGACAGAGGAAGAGTTTGCTACGGTATTCTTGGGGCACAGGAAAGTATTTGGACAGCTGGAAAGTTAGTGACTGACACTGTTCACTAGAGAGGAGTTATTGCCAAGAGTTTTGGAGTGAGTAGCTTGCAGCTTGGAGGCTAAAGAGACTGGGAGAGGATGGGAAGCTTTGGTTATCCTGATCCTATTGCTGCTACTCACGTGGGGAGAGATTACAATGATGGGGAGAGTAGAAATAAGAAAGGCATTTCAAGATCTGCTCGCCAACAAAGCCAGGCTCTAAGGAGTGTAGGGCTCTGTGGAGGTGTGCGTAGGGCAGCAGTGGAAAGGCAAAGCTGGTTCCTCACCCCCCCACCCCCTGCCCCAGGAAATGAGGGGAATCACTGTTCTAGAGTTTAGAAGATGAGTTTTTTGCCAAAATAGATCTCCCTAACTCTTGTATCTATCATGCCCAAGGAGGCAGGGGTGCTAAAGTTGAGTGACTAATTCCTACTTTCTGTTCTGTTTGGAGGGGAAGTTGGCTGGTACTTAGAGATTCCCAGGCAGAATTTCTCTCCTCTTTTCTGCTGTGCAGCATTGGCAGCAATTGCCGGTCCTCAGTCCAGATTCTTTTGTTTTCACTATCTGCCAGCTATGTGGAAAGCAGGGCTGTGGCAGAGAAGGTTGTGGACTTTTCTCCTAGCTTGGTCCCAAGGGAGTCCAGAAAAGTTGACCTCTGAAGCTACATCAATAAATGAGATTACTGCTCTGCTTGGTACTACTGTTGCTAGCTTGTCCTCCCCTTTCCAGCATTTCCAAATCCTCCTTTCTTCCTCTCTGCATTTGATTTGGGTTGTTTGTTTTGTTTTACTACCACTTTCCCCTCACAAACCCCAGCAGATGCAACTCTTCCTTTTTATTCTCCAATTCTTTGCTCCTTAAGGGCTCTGCCTGGATGTTCAGCCCTTCCTGAGGAGAGCTGGCACAGCAGTACTGATGTTATAAATAATGTTGGCTCCTCTCCTTGCTTCTTCCCTTCCCTGCATGGAGTATGATTGGCTTGATTACAGGATTTGCCCTACTTAATATCACCAAGACAATGAGACACCTTCAGCCTGTTTAGCAGAAGCTTTCAAAGATATTTACACTTTAAAAATGGAAATGAATAGGTTTTCTCTTTTGTTGGCTGTCAACTTCTCTATGAGATTCTGATCTGTCCTTATGGGAAGCCTCTCCTTTGAACACATTCATTGCACTGCGTATGAACACACTGTACCAAAGGAAGGTCTGAGAGTTAAAGTGCCTTTTATACGCCCACTGTGAATCACTGATTCTCTTTACAGAGCTGTGCTGGCAGCAACCACTTTGCAAAATCTTACGTGTTGTGGTTTCTAGATTCTTAATCTGCAGTCTTCTAAGATTTGCAAGAAAACAATTATTGCTGTTAATTTAAACAACAACCAGAGAGCCCCGAGTTCTTTAAACAGAGTCAGGAAGAGCTGAATCTGTCTAATCCTTGGAGCTGGTGAATCTCAGGCTTGCAGTAATTGAATACAACATGCAATGCCAGCCTGGTTAGTAAACTAAAGTACTTAGGCTGACAAGCTGTAAACACATTCAAAACAGCCATGGCTCGCAGCCAGCGTATGCACGCTCTCTAATATCTTCAGTGCTTCTACCTACTCTGACTGGCCTTGGTTTAGGTTGCAGGATTGCACTTATGACTGTGACTCAATCTTTCAGTTTTTAAGTCTTTGGAATAGCAAGAAGCACCACCCAGTTGAGAAGAAAACACCAGAACCTTATAGGCATGAGATACCTGTGCAACTTCCTTTGAACTGCTTTCCCCCTTACTTTTTGTTCTCTCTCTTTTTTTTTTTTTTTTTTTAAAAAAAAAAAAAAAAAAAGAGGTTCATGAGGAGTGGGAGCAAAGCACTGATTGATCGCTTGCTCAGAATTGGCCGAGTGTCGGGTCCTCACAGCTCCCATGGCAGACCACAGGAATGCTCTGGCTGCTGCTCTGCGATGGTCTTGTAAGATAGATTTTATTCTGAAAGGCGTGGGTAGAGAGGTAGCAGAAGATGGAAGGGCAATGGAGAAAGGCTGGAAATGGATGCTGGCATCAAAGAGGTAGGGACAGAGTCAGAACATGAAATACTAGTCCGACTTGTATGAGTGAAAAACGGGCTAATCGAGCTGGGTAGGAAGCATGGGGTGGACTGCTGACCACCTGGCACTCCCTGCTGAGTGGTTAGAGTTTGCCAATCCAGGCTGCTCCCACATCCTGCCGGAACATCCCATCTGCACTTGGGTTAGTAGGTGTATTTTCCCCTAGCTAATGTGGTCTGGTAGATGTGGTACCAGCTCCTCCCCTTGCCACAAGCAGCTCAAAGATTTCTGACTGCTTGCTTCTTGCCAGGGTAGGGGAAGGGTGTCCTCAGCCTTGGCAGGTCTCCCTGAACCAGTGGGGAGCTTGATACCTATGCCCAGGGTGTTCCTGCTCTTAACTGCCCTTCTGCCTGGAGTGCAGAAACAGAGCAGTCAGTAAGGCTGTGGTGGTCACAGCATTCCTCTTTGTTTCCCTTTTTTGTCAGATATGGGCAAAGCAGAAAATGTCCTTGGCACTGGGTGCATCACATCTTGGCGTGCTGTAAGGGGAGAGTGGAAGGCCGGTCTCGCAGTATCTCTGCCTGCTAATTGCTCTGTCTTGTTTTGGGTGAGCAGGTGAGCCTGTTCCCAATTCTGTAAGTGAGGAATGTTGTAATACCAAATAATAAACTTGCTTCTCCCCGATGTTGGCACCAGCTCCCAGTGAATTTCTCAGTCCTGGAGCACGTTTCATAACAAGTGTGACTTAAAGCACCCTGAGGCTGAAGAAGCACAGGGGCTGTTTTCCAGATGTTCATCTAGCAGCAAGAGCTGCTGCTCGGTGCAGCCTCAGATGACATTGTCAGCAAAGGCCTCCCTCAGCAGGAAACTCTTGTCAAGGCACTGGCTCTCAGGAGGAAATAGAGCGCGGCAGCACAATGCAGACAGCCGCGCTGCGGTGTGGTATCGATCCCTGACACAGCAGGAGCAGCAGGAAATCATCTTTTCACATATGAGGCATCTGTATGTAAATTGGAGGTACTGCATTGGAAACCTCTAATGTGCTATGTGATTGCTGGATAAACTTCCCTGAGGGTTTCTTCAGCAACTGCTGTACTGTAGCTTAAAGGAGCCAGGCCCTGCCCTGTCTGGCTGCATCTGAGGCTAGAGTTTTGCAACCATCACGCTTGGAAAATGCTCCTATTAAAAAGGGTTAGGACAATACTGTGGACTTTGCAAAGTGACCTCGTGGTAATGGCCAGGAAGGAAGGCCTCTAGGGTGTCCTGGGAGATGTTTGTTTCTCTGAAAGCACATCTCTTTTAAAGAGAGGAAATTAACATTCAGGCAGAAAATGCTGTCTCTGTCAGCTGACGGTGCCCAGCAAGAACTGGCTTGTAAATTAAAGCTTTTACTTGTGAAGAGGAAAACTGTTCTGAGTTCTATACGGAAAACTGTTGTGCCATCCGTTGTGATGGGGAAGTTTGAATCATTTGAATAACTTGTCATTGTGTGCTGCTCTTCACAGATGTTACAAACATACCCAGCTGGTTTTTAAATCCTCACCTCCTCCAAGAGAACCTGCTAAAGATAATTATAGTGCTGTGTCAATATTGACCAGTTACCTCATCCTTAGCAGTGGGGACTTTGGAGCACTGTTAGTTTTTCTCAGTGCTTCTTTGTGAAGCTGCATTTTTCTTTTGTAAGTGTTGTAAGAAATCTTTGGAAACCAAGAGGTACTGTGTTTTTCTTGCACGGGGGCTGCTACATCCCTGCCTCTTTGGATGAAGGCAATCTTTGTTAAACAGCTTGGGCTGTCTGCCTTGATTACATGTATATGCCATGCCTTACAAAAAGGTCCGTGAGGGGGACATGCAGGCGCTATTGGTACAGAAATCATAAGGAATGGTCATAACGTTATTGCACACTTCTGTTTGAGCTGTAACAGGCAGTTACGCAGCTGCTCTGTAGATGCACAGAATCCGTTGCAGCATTCGCTTTACCATGTGGTTTGTCACTGGTGGTGTTCTGAAATCTTCTGAACACGACTGCTGAATTACAAGTTCCTACCTTCTCTGAGATGCCCTTTCAAGGTTTTGAAAGGCTCTGTGGTTCTCACTGAACCTCACTGAAGGGTGGGATGCAAAGACAAGTTCTCTTTCTGTGTAGTACCTGATGTGTGTAAATTTTACTCATTTCCTTAGGATAGTTTCTGTCTGCCACTGTTATTTAAGAGGTGATGGTGGTATTTCACACCTCAAAGATTTTTTTATAAAGTGGTTGCTGAGAGGTCTTTTAGCCTAGAAGATAGCTTGCGAAATTTAGTGAAAGCATTCAAAAAAGGAGGATGGTTACTGATGAGACTGAATCCAGAAATATCTGGGAGCGTGAGGATCTGTTTCTTTCTTTGTGTGGTGCGTAGGCTCAAAGTCACACTCAGAATGTGATAGTTACTGTAAGCTTACCTATAGCCAAGGTACCTTCTTTCTGTAATGAACCTCGTATATACCTCTGCAGGGTTCAAAGCATAGGACCCTAAACTAAATAGAGCTTTTTTTGTAAGCTATAGGGCTTTATGTTTGGTCAATAGAGTAGAGCATACTGCTGTGTTTTCTGATCCTCCTGCTGCTGAAATCAATAGCTGAAGATTCCTCTGGATATTAAAAAGAGTGAGATGGAGTCCGAAACAACCTACCCAAAGCCCTTGAAAAGTATCTACTCTTTCAGATACAACTACTGACTCTATTCTTAGAGACATTTACCAACATAAAAAGGTTGCAAGAACAGTAAAAAGCCATTTCTGTAAATGGCAGAAATAAAAAGAACTGGAAATAACCTTTTGTGATAGGGGAGTGTTTCTCATTATTTATAACCTTCATTGTTCTGCCACATTTTTTTTCAGAGTTTATGGAAATACTCAGTTTCACTTATCAGGTTAAGCATTTTTCAGGTAACAGTTTTGAGAGGAAGGATAGTTGAAATTCAACATAGGGGATTACTGCTTCTCTTAACACGATCTTCCCTTGATGTGTACATTTGCCCATGAATGTGGTTTGTTTTTTTTTTCTATCATTCTTCACCTGTTTTGGTTAAGAACCCCTTTGTGGAGTCCCAATAAGAAAATCAACGTGTGCATTCCAAGCAGTGCTGATTATTCCATCCTCTAACTAAAGATAGACATTGTGCAAGCTGGCACTGAAAAATAATTTAATGAATAGTAGAGAGTGGGAGAAAGAACAGCCATCTTAACAGCAATGTCGGGCTGTAACTGCTGTGTGTTCATGCGTGTCGGTATATAGATGCAGGGGAAGTGATCTTGTCTGCATAGAGGAACACGGCTTTGAAGTAAGATCATAGGGAACTCTCGTGGGAGGAGTGAACTGCACATAACCAAGGGTCCCTAACATTTGTTTAGGAGTATAAATTCTGAATTTTTAAGCTCTGTGTTTTGAATTTTGTGAAGAAGTCTAGGCACCTAATTGAGGCACCAAAGTTGGATGACTAAAGCTAACACCTGTAAACAATCTAAGTGACATCAGTTGCTGGTAAATAAAGATTTCCTTAATGTTTGCATGTTTCTCGAAACAGGACACAGAGCACAGGTGGGTTTTTTGTTTGGTTGGTTTTTTTAGTCCAAAAGTAAACCAAAAAACCAAGTATGCTGTGGTCAGCTGAATGATGTCATTTACTCTTCATCCTCATTCTTGGTTTTTCTTTTTTCCTTCCTCTCCCTCCCACCCCCCGCTTTCCTTTTTTTTTTTTTTTTCCTTTTTTCTTCTTAACAACTTATTTGTAGAGTGAGCCAGACCTGGAGAAAGGCCTGGAGATGAGAAAATGGGTCCTGTCGGGAATCCTAGCCAGTGAAGAAACCTACCTGAGCCACCTGGAGGCTCTGCTGCTGGTAAGAACTAGTGGCAGATAGCATTTCAAACACTGGTACTTGAATTTTCCCTGCTGCTTCCATCCAAAGTTTCCCAGAACTTCACATACCATATACATTCACCAACCCAAGTTGCTGGGTGCAAAGGGTACCTGTTACTCCTCCAATAGGGAAAGAGAGGCTTAAAGAAAGAACTGAATATGGCACAACCAGGGAGTTACTAGTGTGGTAGCATCCAGGAGCCCTGTCTTTCAGTATCCTATGTTAATTATTAGACACATTGTTGTACAGTTGGACAGAGATTAAGGAAATGGAGTGCAAAGGGATTTTAATCGCACCATTAATATCCTGGGAAAATCCACCTACCAGGGGTGGCTGATCCCCATGAGAGAACTTGTTAATATCTAGCTTTCAGGAGTTGTGTAAATGCAAATATCACTTATTAATGGGATGAAAAACAACTCTCAGGAGGGATGTGTTGTAGTGTGGCAAGGGTGAATGTACTTGGTTTGCATGATAACGATTTTCTTCTTTCCTCATTTCAGCCTATGAAGCCTTTGAAAGCAGCTGCCACCACCTCTCAGCCTGTGCTGACTAGTCAGCAGATTGAGACAATATTCTTCAAAGTGCCTGAGCTCTACGAGATCCACAAAGAATTCTATGATGGGCTCTTTCCCCGAGTGCAGCAGTGGAGTCACCAGCAACGTGTAGGGGACCTCTTCCAAAAGCTGGTGAGTCAGCTACCATCACCAAAGTTTCTGTTACCCCTCATTCATATCAGAGGTGCTGGTATGAGTCCCTTTGGTAACTATGCATAGACCGAAGGGATGAAAGCCTGTAGCTGGATTAGATGAGAGGCTTCTAGCTTTGCCACTGCAGTGAAGGGCCTACAGCAAAAGTGGCTGTCTCGTTGCCTTTAATTAAAGACTCCAGCAAGCTATGCTATTAATACAAATACAATTTCACAGAAATGTTGAATCTCCAGGGTGTCTGCAGGGCTGTCAAACCGTTTGCTTTAGAGGAAGATGGGAGAACAGCAGTGTTAAAAAGCATACTTCTTAACACCGATAGCTGTTTCTCATTATTGCTGAACTCCCTCACACATACTTCCTTCTCTCTGTGGTGCTTTGCTCTATTTTGTGCTGATTTTCTCTTTTTATGGTCATCACCTTTGGCTTTGCTTTTCTGCCACCATCCTGGCCTTGATATTCCCCTTGCTCCTATGCTGATGCAGTCAACCTGCTGCTGAGAATTCTCCAAGCAACCTCAACAAATTCTCTGAGTGCAGAACAGGACAAAGACATATACAGCATATTCCTGAGGCTGAATTAAAATTGCTGAGTTTCTGAGCCAGATGACAAATTGTTTGCATTCTAGGAGATTCCTTTGGCCCCTTTAGCCTCTCCCCTAGCATGTGCAGAAAGCAAAGGATTAAAGGAGCTGATTTTTCCTTTTTAGAAAAGAAAAGAATCTCTGCATTCCTGAGGTGCCTCTGATTCTCAGGGTAGGAGTGACATTCCAGTGAGGGATTTATTGGATGGGGAGTGCTCTCTACCAGGGTCAATCAATTGTTAGCAGCTGTGTAGCCCAGCACCAGCCCCATCCCCTATGGTGCAGGGGGAGATGGGCCTGGAAGGTGATGTTTTCTGTGCATGCCAGCAGCTCAGGATCAAAATACAGGAATCTGCTTTTCACTGCCAGCATGTTTTAGCCAGGAGGGGTCAAGTTGGTGCGTTGGTGAGTAGTTCACGGTATGCAGTTTGAGCAACTGGTTTAAGAAGACGAAACCACCTGCTGCTGCTGGTTGCTGAAGCAGAGATGCGGAAGGCTGCTGAAAATGGAAGCCTCACAAACTGCACTGAAAGTGCAGTGCAGCAGTGAAGACAGCACTGATTGAAGGAGACCTCAATATATTCTTTATCACTGCTGGCTGTCGAGCAAGCTTTGACTTACCCTACAGCTACTTAGACCTTTGTTGAAGACCATTTCTTGCTGATGGTGGTCAGGTGCAGGAGTTAAGCCCTGCTGGCACTGTTTTTATGTTCCCCCGATTCTTCTGCATTTGTGACAGAATCGTTGGTTTTGTTGGAGTAGTACGGGAAGCAAAGGAGCAAATTGCCCTAGTGCAGGAAGCTTTGAGGTAGCTTAGCATTTCAGGTTCTGGTGGTTTGGTACAGTATCAGTGGGAATTGCAAACTCTTTGCTGGATGAGATAAAGCTAGTAATTCTTGGCAGGCAGTGGGAAGCAGCTAGTTGAGAGAGCTGTAACGAACATCAGGCATTACAAGATATCTATACCGGATGTACATCAAATCTTTTGGAGCAGACTGTTTACTTGTGGTCATGTCATGCAATCTGATGATAAACACTGGAATCCTTGTTATTATCCTGAGGTCCCTGGGGACATTAATTTTCTTTAATATCATGCAAAACAAAGCACCGTAGATTGAAGTCCTAGATAGTGCATGCAAGGAGTTTTAGAATTTCATGTGGTCTGGCACAAAGTACGATCCATTTGCAACATCAGTGACTGTTATTCCACCTTTTTCCTGTTGAAACTAAAGAAAAGAAAAGAAAAAGGACACTAGGCATGTGGGAGTGAAATATGCTTTTCATTTTGGGGCAGTATTTTTATTTTTTATAACTAGGAGGGAAACACTTTAGAACTGTTTTTAGAAATGAAGAAATATTTAGCAAATATTATCACTGATAGTTTTCAGGAATGGAAAAAATTTTAACCAAAAGCCAGTTATTTCTACCAAAGCTTGTTTAATTTTCAGTGTGTTTTTTAATTGAAAAAGAGAAAACTTAAACCGGCATGCAAACAGTATGTGAGCGTTATTGCTTTGATTGGAAACTCAGTTTTTAATAAAAATTTGTTTTCATGACAGCGTGTTTAGAGGAGGAAAGTGAAAGCTTAGGAAGGCTGTTCAGGAGTAGCAGGAAATGAGCCACACAGAAATGGAAAAACTTTAAAGCTCTGCCCTGTTAGCTGGCATCATCCAAACCTGAATGTCATAAGCCCTACAAATGATCAGTAATTCTGACAGCAGCTTCTTCACAGAATTGTGCCTCAGTGGCAAACAGTTTTTATTCTCTCCACACTGCTGGGGTCAGGTCATCCTTGGCATAAGTGAGCGCAGTTTCCTTCAGCTTCAGTCATAATGGTGTTACTTTTGTGTGAGGGCTGAGATTGGTTCCTAATCTTTCAGTAAAATGTGCCCTAGGACATAGCTTGCTGTTTCTTAGCCTCTGCTAGCTAAACAAATTTGTGCAGGGAATGTTCTCCTGAGAGTGGCTTTTTCTCTTCCGTCGTCTCTTGCACAAAGCTCCATAGAGAATGGGGAACACAATGATTATGAGAGAGCAGGAGAGGAAAAGAGCACTGTCTGGGAAAGTTAACTGCTCTGCCTGTTGCACATCTTGGGCAGAAGTGTCAGGGAAGTTGCAGAAATAATAAGGTAAGTGCAAGCCTTTCTGGTAACAAACTTCTCTTTAATGGAGCCTTTTACAGCACGCCACCTGTTGGCTCACTACTGCCCATGCACTTGCAAGCATGTTCAAGCTGCTGAGGTGTTTACAGCACAGCCTGTGCAGCTCTGCAACACAAAACCAGCTCTGCAATCCAGACAAGCCTGGAAGCTACCCAGGGATTTCCCAAGCTGGATCTTATGTTCGCTGGCATGAATATGGCTGCAATTCCTAAGTCAGCAAATGGGATCAGTGCTAAGACTCAGTGATAATAATGGCTTATTACTGCACTCTGAGGCCTGCTCCATCTTTTTCTGGACCAATTGCATATTCCTTCTGCTGGAAAAACTGCCATTTTCTGTCACCTAGTGCTGCAGTCACTGCCTTTCAAACAGATTGTGCTCTGGATCTCTGTTCTGTGTTTTCAGCACTCTGCTGCCTTGTAACAATGTTCACTAATGCAGATATAAGTTAATATCTGGATTTGATTTAGTGTGTCCATCATGCAAAAGCCAACAAGTAGCTTACTGGGGTCGCATTTGTGTTTTTGGGCTGAATCATTTCTGTCTGATTCATATTTTGTGGCAAATAGCCAGCACCTCCAGTTACATCAATGAGCTAAAATATTAATAGATACTAATCTGGCAGTTCAGAAGGGAAAAATACATGGCAGTAATAAGAATGTGTCATTCTCGCAGGCTTCCACATCCTTTGCAAGTGAACTTGTTCAGCATAGATGGAACTGGGTGCATGGGAGCATCTGTGCTGGTTAAACAAAGCTGACAGGTCAGAGATGGGGCTGCTCAGCATTCTCTGCGATTCTTTGGTGTGAAGGAACATGACCTGATCATTAGATACTGAGTCTGGCCATCCCAACTGTCTTCTTCCCCAGCGTTTATTTTATTTTGTTTTGCTTCCTGCAGGCCAGCCAGCTGGGAGTGTACCGGGCCTTTGTGGATAACTATGAAGTTGCTATGGAGACAGCAGAGAAATGCTGCCAAGCCAATGCTCAGTTTGCTGAAATCTCTGAGGTAATGTCATTGTATTCAGACACACGAGCCGTCTGGCTCTGACTAATACCCTGTGATGCACTCCTGTCTATCCTCCAAGTATCTTTGCAGCCCTGACTTCTGGAGGAGCTGGGAGCTCCCATAGACTCACTGCTTCGGCTTATGTTCTTACAGCGATTTATACTTTGGGCTGATAGAAGTTATCACGTAGACAGCCTTTATGTGCTGTCCCCACCCAGGGAATCTTGTAAAAACTGGTGTTGCTTTGAACTTCGCTGTTCTCTGCCACCTTCATGCATTTCTAGAAGGAAAGCTGTGTTTGAGTTTCTCAAGTATTTCTCTTGTTAACGATGATGCTGACTGTGGTGTAAAAAGCCATCGTTAATGGCTTGCATTATGGTTGTCAGTGGAATTGCAGGCTTCACTGGCATGGAGAGGAGGAGAGGGCAGCTCTCTGTTTAAAAAGGCAAGTGTGTATCTATAATATTATTCTTTGTGCTGCTCTGATTTCCTCTCTTTAAAAGGAGTACCTTGTGTCGAGTATTTTGAATACTTTTTCAGGCTTCCCAGGCCACCAGCTTTGCCTGCAGTGCATGGTCTTACTGACTGTTTGTATTGCGGTGATTACAGCTTAAAGAGCTCAGTTGCCAAGAAAGCATGAACTTCGTATGTGTGTCCTTAAAAACAAGCGAATAAATAATCAGAGCTGAATAATACTAAGGGCGTTTATTGCTTTGAAAAAACTCCTGAGTACATACAATATTGCATGTCCCTTTAGGTTTTTATGATAAAGAGGTAAAATAAAACATGTTCCCTCTGTGAAAAGACGGAACCAAGGCTTGCCTTTTGGGACTTGCTGTACTACTTGTCAAGAGTGCAAATGTCTTCTATTCTCTCCTTTCCTGAGGATTTCCATCGGTTCTGGTCCTTTGCCTGACCACTTCTGTGCTCTAGTGGCATCAACTCATTAGTAAAGTAGCTTCCCCTGTGCTTACTTTTCTTACAGTACTAAAATTTCATGGACTTTGCCATTTATTAATAGTAATATGTACAGATAGTATTATGTTAGTCCCTAGAAGACAGAATAGACATTAAGGCCCCAGGGTCCTGGGCCCTGTGCAAATGTGATCCTTCCGTTTGGCTGTTTTCTGAAGGACAATTCTGAAATCACGCTATCTGCATGTTTGGAATGACGGTGACGATACTTTTGCGTTTGTGTCCTGGGGAGTATTTCAGAGCTCAGCACATCAATGTATGTAGCTTCACGGTCCATGTGCAAAGAGAAGTCACAGGCATTGTTCCTTTTCTGCTGTGGAAGAGAGCTGACTTGTCCAAGGTCACCCAGCTCTGCGTACAGGTATAAGGAAGTGTAACCCAGGGGTACTGAATCCCAATCCTGTACTTGGTTAATTGGTAATGTACACATGCTGTGACAATGGCTGCATCCTTATGGACATGTCTTTCTCCTGCAGGGGATTTAAAAATTCCACCATCCGTGTTGCTATAGGTGGTTCCCTGCTTTGCTGCATCTCTGTTGACATGCACTCCTTAATATTTGAGATGCGTGGGTGCCTGTGACATGGAAATGGTGCATTTACCAGGAAGGAAAGCACATTTTTCCTTCACCGACTTGAACTGTGATAGGGCTGTCCTCCATTCACACTTCGGCCCTCCCTTGGAGGAGCAGATAGTCTCTTGCATTCTCATGTGATATTTCAAGGTGATTGACCATCTGCTATGTGGGTTTTCTTTTTCTTTTAGAATCTAAAGGCTAGAAGCACAAAGGAATCTAAAGATCAGACGACGAAAAATTCCTTGGAAAGTGAGTGATCCATGCAGAGGAGACTGGTTTGTCAAGACTGTGTGGAGGCTGTTGCCAAACCTCCACTCTCCCTCTTTCTTTATAAATGCTGGAAGGTTATGAAGCCTCTGCTGGCTCTACCAGGGAAATCAGTTCCCTTTTGCTAAGTAGCAGAGCTCATGCATAGTAAGATGCATGCATGCACAGGGAAGACCGTGCCCAGCTTAAAACCTCATTAGTCCCTTTGGTCAGAACCGGGCCAACCAAAGGACTGCTGTGATTTTAAAGAGAACATCTACTACCCAGTGATAGCACAAATGCAGTCCTAGCAGTTATTGTATATGGGTTTTGCCCTGTGGTAGCACATAGAGAGCCTGGTCAAGATCAGGTTCCATGGTGCTTGTCTCTATGTGCATAAGTAGAAGACAACCCATGTTATGAGAAGCTTCCATACTCAATAATATAAAAGCCAGTCCCCTTCCTGTTTTGGCCTGTTACCAGGATTTGGAAGCACTCAACATGTCATGCTGAAATCCAGGAGGAAGGATGCACTGCCAACCTTTTGGGGACCTCCTTGGCAACTTTAAGAGTGCAAGGCCCGATTCTGACCTGTGGGACCAGGCAGGCTGCCAGGGAATTGTTGGAAGTGTGTCATGCTGTGTGCGCTTGTTCTGTCCTACCTTGTGTGCTCCTCATCCACTGTCTGGCAGGGTGTGCTCACAAGTGGGCATCTCTTTGCTGTGGAGCATGTTTATTTTCTCTGTCTGTTTGTGTGTGTTTTATTGACTGTACAGCACGTTAACCTTAGAGAAGAGAGTTTTCCAGTAGCTCATAGGTTAATAAACCCGTGCTTGTACATTCAGTTGCATTGGACAAGGCACTCTGTAGGGGCTGTATTTAGATACCTCTTCCTTATGTTCCTGCTGCTTTTTTTTCACAGCTCTATTGTACAAGCCAGTGGATCGAGTGACTCGAAGCACACTTGTCCTGCATGTAAGTATCAGAAGGGTAGTTTTCACACTTTAGGCCCCTCTTCTATTTTCTTTGCCATTCAAATTTTCCATGGATCTGAAGGACTGCAAAAATAAACCTGTCATGCTGCTTAAGAGCCTCTTCCCTTTACACTAAGGGCGGGAGTCCATAGGTAGGACTCTGCTGCCTCTTCAGTAGTGTCACCAAGAAGTGCAGAGTGTTATCCTCTTCCTCCAGAGATAAAGCCTTGCTCTAATCTGTAAGAAGAAGCTGGAGTTCGTGTCGTACAGCTCTAGTTAGGGGCCCTCAGACCCTTCTGCTTTCCAGTGCTGTTCATGGTTCTGTTCTATCTTTGTGTTCCCGGTGTCAGGATTTGCTCAAGCACACTCCAGTGAGCCACCCTGATCATCCACTCCTGCAGGACGCTCTACGGATCTCACAGAACTTCCTCTCCAGCATCAATGAGGAGATCACTCCTCGTCGGCAGTCCATGACTGTGAAGAAGGGGGAGGTGAGTCTTCCTGCTTTCATTATTTCCTCAGTTTCTAAATACCGGTTGTGCCTTTTCTGTAGAGTGGACCTGGAAGATAGGCTATTAATTTGTTTGTTGCTAAGAGACAGTTTATGCAATGCCCTTGTTCTCTAAAGGATGTGGTACAGCTCCTCGCTGTTTTCTGTTCAGAAAACAGTTTGGAAAGGTATGATTAGGGTATTGTCCTTAGCATTGTTATAATCATTTGTCATATGTGATTTCTATGATGCATATTGCTATGCGCTAAATGGATTTGTATTTTACCTGCACACTGAAACCAAACAAGGAAGCCTGGGAGGAGAAAAAGGTGAGGAAGCATCAGAAATCATAAAAGATTAGGAAAAGCTGTTTTCTAGAATCTTCATTCTTGCCATAAACCACAGTTTTTGCATCCTCATTTCTGAAGAAAAATGTTGTAAATGGGACTAGGAAACAAAACAAATGGAATGGGTTGGGAAAGCTAAGGGAGGTGATTGACTCCCAAGGATGTAATATAGCTTCTGAGCTCTTGTAGGAGCTGGACTACACTCTGAAAGTTCTAAGATGTGCAGTTTCTTTACCTGCATGCAATGTTGTGCACGGAGGGCATGGAGCTACACAACGGTGAAGTCCTGCATGGCTCAGTGGGCTTGATTCATCTGCCTGGTAATTTCATTATAAAGCAATTCAGTCCTTCCTGATGAGGAAAGGCCAGGACTGACAGAAGTGTTAAGAGAGAAGGATATAGGAGATTGGACAAAAGAGAGGTGCAGCTCGGATAGTGTAAGTGTAAGAGGAATTGTGGCAGCATGCCAGAGACACTGGCTGATGTGACCCGAATTAACCTATACAAAAACATCTCTTACAAAGTCCAGGAGATTGTTAAGATACCATGAACCTTCATGATGTATTCCCAAATCCTGTCAGCTGAACATGTCTGCTTTTAGCTGTTAAACTGATTTTCAGCTGACAAAGGTTTGCTAGAAGCTGCAGTACTGGGAATTTTGTGCACTTTGTCCTGCAAGTCTTGCTCATTGTCTCATTTTGTCAACTGAGGAAGTCTGCAGCTGGGGAAAGAAGAGGAGGGGCTGAGCAATTGGAGGCTGAGGTAAAAGCTCAGACATCAGTCACCAGAGCCTCAGCGATAGTAGATGGCCTCATTAAAGTGGATGCTGATTGAGTCATAGCAGAAATCGCAGGCTAGAATGCCCTCTCGCAGGGGAGGGAGCACTTGGTGTTCTCCGGTTGTCTGTCAGCATGTCAATGAGGGATGCAGGCTTTGAAAAGTGTCATGCAGAATCCTGATGAGGTGCCAGAGCCCAGGCAGAGGGGCAGGCTCAGGAGGATCATCCTGATGATCTCTTTTTGGAGTGGTGTATTTGTCAAATCTTAGAAAGCAGGAAGGTGAGGCTTGTCGGGATTGTGCTCAGCAGGCCTGTTCACACTCTCACTGGTCCTGCAGTGACTCCATGTATAATGTGGGGAGGGAAGGAAGGGGACATGCCCAAGGAGAAGGTTATGGGTGTGCTGGGAGGGCACTGGGACTTTGTGGTTTCCCTTACTGCACACACCTTGCACTGAGCTCAAGGAAGAAAAGGACTTGCTTATGATGCTCCCCAGAGTTTGCCTTCCGCTCTGGGAGTCTGATAGTGGATACTTTTAGTCATCTGGCACCAATATCCCACTTTTTTCAAAGCAGTAGTGTCCCAGTTGACACCACTCTGTGTTTAGAGAGTAGGTATGTCCACTTTCTGCATAGTAATCCAGAGACAGAAGTCTGCTCCCAGCTACTCTGTGTGAGTTAGTGATGGCTGCTCCTTCCTACAAGCTACTCAGCTTGGGGTCATAGCTGGGTTTTGTTTATGCCTGTAAATCTTTCCCTTTCTACTTATCCTTTCCTCCCACATGCCTTGCTTGTGCTTCCCCCTAGGGTGACAGGACAGTGTGCAGCTTGCATCTCCTAATTGACTGCTCTCAATGCATAATGCATTTTTTATTTTAATGAATCACCAGCTTGCTTTGATGGCTTTTTTCATTATTTGTCTTCCTCCCATTGAAATTTCCTTGGTGGAGAGGAAGGAGGAAAAACAGCCCTTTCCCCTCATGTATTGCTTAGGTGCTGATCTCAGTTATCTTTTTTTCCCAGTCCTTGCCTTTTATGTGGAATATTTTTCCCCTTTGAGTGCATCATGAGGAGGAGTCAAATCTCCTTTGCCAGCCTCTTGCTCCAGCTCTTTTTTTCAGGATTGCTTTGAACTGGGGAAAGCAGCCAGTTGTTAATCTCCCTAGTGACAGGCTGCTAAAGAGAGGAGTGCAGGTCAGGAGAGAGTGCAGGCTCATCAGCACAGTATTCCTTGCTTTTGCAAAAGGTGACTCCCTGCTCCGGCAGCATCGACTCAGTCTGACCTGCCTGCTCTCTTCCTGCGTGATGTCAGGTGTCCTTCCTGCACACCAGGCCCCTGGTTCTGCTTGGCTTAGTAGGCTTTTTTATAATTCTAGACTTGTGCATATAAACTGAAAGTTTTCTCTAATGTATGGACCTGGTTTGATTTTTTTCTGGGCTAAATGAGTGTTTCAGGTAGTGCAAGGAGACGGGAACAAAGGGAGTAAAGCCGTTCGCCAGAGGGACAGCAGGGGCTACAACAGGGAAGGTAGTATTGGTGGGTTAAGCCTATGAACACATAGTTTGGTCCTTGCTACCTGCCAGGCTGACTGTAGCTAGTCTTCTCTGCTTTGTGGTTTGCCAGGAGAGCACCAGTCACAGCCTGGGAGCCAGGAGGGCTTATCTGGGCTTTTGGGTCTGTGTCCATTCAGCCTGATAGGCTGTGTTCTCTTGCTCCTTCCTTTTCTTCCCATCTTTCTACTTTTGTGGTTTTACTTTTTTTACTACTTTTGGTGGAATACCTACAGGTATTCACTTTGCCAGCCCTCTAAATAACCAAACAAATACATGGAGGGAAAGGGGGGTCTGAGTAGCACTGTACCTTCTGGCATCTTACTTGTTCACTGCTGAGCGTTCTTCACCACTATTCTCTTGGCTTCAACAGCGAACCTGTTTAAGGTTCTACTGGGGATGGTCCCTTGGGGAAGCAGAAAAACAAATGCTTTGAGGTGAAGGATGTGCCACTATTATGTGCCAGAAGGAAGCAAGTAATAACCTTTCTAGTCTTACTAACAGAGCAGCTGTATGGACTGCATGGGTTTTTTCAACTAAGCCTGGATGCAAATGGCAGTTGAGCTTGCGTCATCTTTCCCTGCCAGAAATAAAGGCTTCCAGCTAATTCAGCCCATTCTTGTAAAGCAGAAATTAATGAAACTGCAAAAAATTGCAGAGTTCATTTGGGAGATAGTGGTTCCTTTCTTGACTGCTGCTTGTCTAATGCTCTTTGCAGGGTGTTGTTTCAGGGCAGTTCAGACCAGCCTCAGTGGTGGTGGCTGCCATCCTCCATGCCCCTGGCTGCGCAGTCCCACTGTCTCTGAAGTGTTCACACTGGTATTTGTGTAATCCTACGGTGGCGTGGAGGAATGGAGTTGCCTAAAAACGAAGCCCTTTGAGTTTTTGATCACTCCGATGGCTGAGTGGCTTGGTGTCTGGTCTCATCAGCACCAGTCCAGACACAACAGGGCTTGACACGCAGTTCCTTCTGGGATCAAGCCCACTAGATCACATGTTGGATCAGCTTATGCTACTGTGTACCCTTTCCCTTGCCCTGGAGAGAAGAGGCTGCTTGGCAAACTGCTCTATCGTGTTTCTAAATGTGATTTTTAAACTGCGGTCAAAAGTCTGGGTATCATTGCCTTAGGGTTCCACTTAACTTGCTAGAGACCAAGTGTAGCAGGGAAGGGACAGGACAAAGGACATATGCAAGGGAGCAGAAGTGCAAACTAAAGCCTTTGAAAAGCTGGGAGCTAAGCTTAGACACAGGCAGCCATGCACAGCTTGAGGCCTAGTGCCTACTGCTGCTGGAGGCCTTGGGCAGATGCTGGCAACGGAGCACTCAAAAATGATCTTGGATGCTTCACACTCTGTCTTACAGCTGGAGACGGAGAGCTCCTGGTGAACAGGACCTTTGGAAAGAAGAAAGACGGGCTTTTAAAATGCTCAAGGAGCAGCCAGTCTAGCTCCCTAGGCAGAGCATCCCTTTATTCTGCAATGTTGGTCTTGCAACACATGCACAGGCACGCACACACAAGGAATCATTTTCTTCTTACACTCCGCAGAAAGCCAAACCACCTCTTCCCCACTGACATATGCCAATACCCATCTCCCGCTTTTACCCTCCTCCTCCTGCATCACACATGTTGCAGTCCTTCCCGGGGCTCTCACCCACGCATGCTGCAGGCCTCTGCTGTCACCACATCGGATGAGCTCTTTCCTCGGCACACAAGTGAGGAGACGGCCTTTTGTACAGCTGTGGTTCTGGATGAGGAGATTTTAAAATTCCGCTCTTTGTAATGTGTCTCAGACAAGCTGGTCTTCTGCCACACTTCCTGCAGTTAAACAGTATGTGACAGCAGGAGGATTTATCATAGGCAAACAGCACAAAAACAGTGTAGGTTGAATAGATGAGCATGCAGGTGGTTGTGAGGTTGGTAGCAGAGGAGGGGGGAGATGCTCGCTGACAGAGGCAAGAGGAGGAGGACAGCAATAGGCAATCCAAAGAGGATATCCAAGCACTGAAAGATGTACAGGGAGAGGTTTTGTTTTTTTCCCAAAGCACTGAGGTGGGTGGGAGAAGCAGGTGAAAACATGCAGAGGAAAGCAGGGCCTAGAAAGGGGACTTGAAACTTACACTGCATCAGTACAGGAGCTTTGCAAGAGCTACTGAAGGTAACAGTCAGCCCAGGCCCTGTTTGAGAGATTAAAGATGATCCTAATTCACTCCATTATGTTATAAAATGGGAAATTTTCCCCCAGGCCTCCTGGAACATCTTTGTGTAGCTGAGCTGAGCTCCTGTGCTGGACACCTAACAGTCTTGGTGCTGTCTGTGAAAGAGAGGGGGTCACTCTGCCAGTCTACTGCCACTCTGATCCTAAGATTATGTTTTCTTGGATGTTTATTTGGTGTTTCTGTAATCTGTATGTTATTTCAGGGTATTTTATGAAACCTTTAACACCATTGGTAACCTTAGCAAACAGAGTAACTTTGGAAACAAGGTAGAAAGATGGTTTGCCCCACATAGGCTATTGTATGTTATGTACAGCAGGATCACCCAGCCAAAAGGCCTCATGTTTCAGGAGACCCTGTTTAACACGAGGTCACCGAAGGAATAGCTCTTGCTGGCCCTGAGTGGGAGGAATTGACCAAAGTGGGCTTTGGTTCCCAAACTGCTAAAAAGACCTGTGGAGCTGAGGTGGCACAGGCATCTGATGGGCATGAGTCCTGTCTGAGGGGGGGCAGCTGGCTGCCTCAGGGTGGGGTAGGATGGGCTGACTCATGTCAGGAGGTCCGGGAAGGTGCCCTGTGCTCCCTCGCTGTGGGGTTTGGCAGGGACCTGGTAAGCCAGTTGGGAAATCCTTTTATTGTTTCCCTCTGACCTGCTGAACCCTCCCAGCAAGATGAATCACTGGCAACGAAGGATGTGACCCTTTGCTGGAAACACTCCTCCTCTGCTCCACTGACGCTGAGCAGCCTGAGGCATGCCTGTTGTGCCCAGCCCTAAGAAAGTCCTGTTTTCCGAGAGAAGCTGGTAGTTAGATCTAATATCAAGCTCCACGCCCCTGTGAGGAGAGATTTCCTGACTTGATCCACAAATGTTTTCTCCTTTCCTCCCCAGATATTTGTTTGGGTCTTTTTTTGGCAGTTTACTCCTGCTGCTTGCTGAAGGGAGACCTTCCCAAGTAGCTCATGAGCGAGAAAATATGAAGAATGAAAGGTCTGGGAAGCTCACTGTTTTACTCTGAGTGGCTGACTGGAATACATCCCTTTCACCTCCTTACTTCTGTTCCAGTCAAGCTTAGGAAATAGGGCCTTGTCTTCTTCCCACTCAGCTCTCTTTGAGAGATCATACTGCCAAAGACTTTTTGCTGCCTCATGGTAGCACTGTCTTGTGTCAATCAGGGTATTTTGTACCCAAGAATGCTAGACAAAATAAACTCTGTGCAGATGAGTGGTACCTCAGTCCCAGATGGGAAGTATGAAGGCTGTTGAATCACACCCCTGTTTTGGCATTGTATGGCTGAGCTTTCTGCTTGCGTTTTGGGGAGATGTGGGACAGAGCATGGCTGCTTGGAGGAAGTCTGCTTGGATGGTGACAGCCAAGGACTGTGCAGCAGCAGGTTATGTGCAACGTCAGAAGGCAGGAGAAGGGATGGCCTGGTTGGACAAGGCAGGCCACGTGGGGAGGTCTGTAGCCTTGCTGCAGGGAATACTGATGGGCTCTTTTCTTACTTTGTGGATGCCTGACACAAAGTTTTCCAGTCACTAGTGCCTCTGTATAGGCTTCCCCTTCACTTGAGGACACGCTTGTCTTCAAAATGCTCTGGTCTAGGTGAAGGTACTGGAATACTGCTAAAACCAGGGAGCTGATCTAGGGCTGGGCAGTAGTCCGGCATAGTCCTCCAGCAGCTGTCATGGGCCTGTGCACTCCGTTGCCTGCGAGGACACACGTTGCTGGCCATGTTGTTGGCCTGTCTCTGCCACCAGAGACATCTTCCCAGGATGGGGTGCTGAGTCTGTGCTCTGGACTAGCCTGGAGTATTTTTCAGCTAGGAACTCTTGTCAGGATGCTGGGCTGGGGTCTTGGCTGATCTCACATACTGCCAGTGCCTGCTGGAGGGGGACAGAAGGCCAGGTTAGGACTGTGCCAGATTCCTGCCTGGTAGGAAGGGACAGTGCCACATCCTGCTGGGTAGCAGAGATGAGGGAGATGTGAGAACATCTTTACACCTACGAACAATGAGCAGAGGTTGAGCTGGCAACAAGCAGCTATTCTCATTGCCCCGGAGGAGCCGAGCTGATTTGCAGCATAATTAATATGCATCAGATCTAGAAACCTGAGCTGAGATCAGGGTTTTGGCTTGCTCAGAAAATATCTTACCCTGCTTTATTATTACCCCCAAATGGAATTCTTTACAGCTGTGGAGAGTGTTTTTGCTACTGACAACTACCTCCTCCTTTTTATTTATTTATTTTTAAAGCTCATGTTTCTAGTTTCCTACCTGGGGTTTGTTGACCAGGCGGGAGGGGGAGGCATGCACAAGTGCGCATCAGCAGCGGAGACATTAATGCAGGCAGGCGTTCTCTCCAAAACCGCTGAGGAGAAGCCAGGAGGATCACGCCCACCTAAAAATAAACATTAACATATGTACAGGCCTTTCTGAGCCTGAATCACTGCTGGATACCAGATCTCCACAGACTCCTGCCCAGAAATGGTGCAACAGTCTGCTGGGGAGCAGCCTTGCTTCCTGGCACTGTGGGGAAGGTGCAGCTTTTGCTGCTGCTCACAGATTTCCAGGACCTTTGTGTAATGGAAGGGAGCACCAAGATGAGATGCTGGCACTGCTATGTTTGCTTTAACAACCAGCTGTGGTGCTGGTGCAGCTGCTGACAGGAAAGTGCAGGCTCTTAGTCCATGTCAGGAAGTTTAGGGTGCTGTAGGACAGAGTGTGGAAACAAGAATTATATCCACAAGGGCATTTCTCTGCCTTTTGTTCCTTGCCATGATGCCTGCTGGGCTCAGGACTGATGTGGTTTGTTTTCATTTTGGAGAGCCAAGATGGGAGGAATGGTAGGCGGAAGGAGAGGCAGCGTGGGGGTTTGCACGCCCACACCCTCTGCAGTAAATGTGTTCAGGGCTTGTTAAGTCGCGCAGCGAAAAAAAACCCATGGGGCATAACCTGAGAAACCGTGACATCAGTTCTGCTTTGGAAGTCCTGACCTTGCTCAGGTTAACTGCTTTCCTGTTGCACACTAGCTGAGCACAGCTGCCTCTTGGAAATGGATAGTTGTCGTGTGTGTGTTTCCCAGCGTGGGGATCACAGAGATGCTGCAGGTCAGCAGGGAGTCATACTGCCAAGTCCTGAGCATGGGCCTAGAAAGGGCTGACAGCAGCAGGAGGAGGTGTTGGTTAGGGCTGGACAGTGCTAGCAGGTCTCTCCTACCCCCAGCCATGGTGCTGTCTGGGCATATATGGTGTGTGTAATGTGTCACTCGTTGGTGTACAGGGAGCATCCTCTCACCTGGAATAGCAGGGACATAGTACGGGTCAGGAAGAAGTACCCTAGCATACCTTAGCATGTGTGGAGGAGCTGATGGTTCCTGCTTGTACTGGCTGTGAAGCAAGGCAACACTGACAGTTATACATACTGGTGGGAATAAAATTTGCTCAAAGTTGAATACCCCTGACTTCTGTTTGAGAATCAATGGGAAATGCCTATTCTAGATGTGCACTCAGAGTCCTGTTGATCCTGACATCAGAGCAGAAGGCCTGAGCATAGAACAGGGCTTGAAACTCCTGGCTTGGTCACTGGTAGCAGCACATGGCCATCTGTCTCAGTGCCAGAGCTCTGGCCTTTTTGTCTTTCAACTATGGAGGCCCGATAAGGGAATTAGGAGAGCAATGCTTCTGCCTACCAACGTGTGCCTCTTATTTAGGAGGTTGTAAAGCTCTCTGGAACTACAAACAGGAATAAAGGCATGAGGGTTGTGCAGTTTTTTTGCATCTTCTAGGTGTGGGGAATGTTTATATGATGTATAAAAGAGATTTAAATAGGCATGGGGTGGGGATATATCCAGATGGTCCTATTTAAACATAGGCTGATAAGGGACTACTGAGGAGTTTGTTCAGGACTTATCCCTTAACAGCACTTGCAATAAATGGCATTCAGCTGTTAATATTGACAAACTACTGTTGTGGATGGGGAGAGGGGTGGTCGTGGAGATGTTCGCTCCTCTTTTCTCCCTAGGGGGGTATTTTCAGTGGCTGGGTAAGTGACTGAATTCGGTGGCTGGGTAAGTGACTTGAGAAAAGTGGTGTTTGCTGCTCTCTGGTGGTGTGTGAGGGGATGATGTACTGTCAGTGATTCTGGCCCTTGGGTATGCAGAAGCTGGGCAATGACTCACAGTACGTTACACTTGGGCTTAGGAACAGGAGATGGAGAGAAGCCTGAAGTCCGACCCAGAACCAGGTAATAAAGGAGATGCATGGCCATTTCTGCCCCTGGGAGAGAGGACAGCAGCAGCAGGGAGCAGAGCTTACAGCAAGCAACATTTAATAGCCTTTTTTTTTTTCTTTATTCTGAATTAGACCAGTTCACTGAATTGGCTCTGGTGTAGGAGTCATGCCTAAGGAACATGAATGTGTTGCCCCAGTGCCAAATCTGAGGCTCCTATTGCAGTAACTAAAACATCTTTTTTTTTTTTTTTTTTTTTTTTCCTGTTTTTTCACCAGCACCGGCAGCTGCTGAAGGACAGTTTCATGGTGGAGCTGGTTGAGGGAGCTCGCAAGCTACGTCATGTCTTTCTCTTTACTGATCTGTTCCTGTGTGCCAAGCTTAAGAAGCAGATTGGAGGGTGAGGTTTTTCTTCTGGACTATATGCTTTGCACCTCAGCTTCAGCAGAGTCCTGGGTTTAGCCAGGAATTTTAGTTGGATATGAAGACTTTGGACCTGGGTAACCGTAATCAACAAGATGTAGTTTGACAAGGAATGATTAGCAAGGTAGTGGTGTCCATTATGTGACACCTTGGCCAAGTCCTGATCCCTCAGGAAAGGTTAATTCCTCCTGCCCCTGCCCCGAGCCTTCCTAGGAAAATAGGATACGCTGTAGCTGCTGGTATTCTGGACAAATGCCATTCGTTTTTCTACTTCCCCTTTCTTTTAATAGGTGACATTCTTCACCTTCTTTTGTTACTAAGGTTATTATTTTTGGCCTTGCAGCTACAGCCAGTTAACAGTTTTGCAGAAAAATTGAAAAAGTACAATAAACAGACTATGTGTCAGCCCCAAATTGCAGCTATACAATTGTCAACAAAACAGTTTTGTTGATATTTTTCACAAATGACGGGGGAGGAACCTTTACCAACATACCTGCCTCAAACAGGGCTTCTCTTCATTTGGTAAATGTTCTGCTCAGGGAGACCCCTCAAGCAAAAAGTTGCCCCTGCCCCTTTTGAAGCACCTTCTTGTGTGGAGTGAACTTCAAAAAAGTGGGACATTCCCAAGAGTGGATGTTCCCAAGAGTTGAGGTGGAGAGGGAGTAAATCACATGGAACATTTAAAAAGTGCACTGGTTATCCTGGTGAAATCACTGGAGAATGGCAGTTATGAGCTGTAGTTTCTCTCTTCTGGTTGGATTACACAGAGGTTTATACATATTGGCTTACCTGCCCCACTTGGTGGTCCTAGCTCGGGCAGGAGAGACCTGGGTTTAGATCATAGGTAGCAGCCAGGTCAGAGGCATGGCATGGCTTTTGAACTGTGCCGCTACAGAGCCTTCAAAGGATGCACACGCAGGACTGAAAGGGTTTGCAAAAGATTGTTGTGGTTTCTTAGGATGAAAAGAACTAGATAACAAAGCAAGTTGCCTTGTTATGTGCTGTACTGACTGTTGGGTCTTCTAGGCTTTCCTGCTGGAAAGCAGCCCTTTACCGGACTTCTTGCGCATGAGAGTCACAGTGAAGTTGTGCCCATTTCTGTAGCTTCTGCACCATGGCAGGGAAGGACTTGTGGGAAAGGGGAGTGGGTGTTGCCAAACACTGGTAATAGTAAAAGGTTTGAACCTTCTGTCTTTCAGAAAAAGCCAGCAATATGACTGCAAATGGTACATCCCGCTCACTGACCTGAGTTTCCAAATGGTGGATGAGTCTGAGGCAGTGCCCAATATCCCACTGGTACCTGATGAGGAACTGGATGCCATGAAGATCAAGATATCCCAGATTAAGAATGACATCCAGCGTGAAAAGGTAAAAGGGATTGGGCACTCCATGCCAAGTGCAGACTCAGTGTCTCTGCTGAGATGAGGGGCTGATAGAAGCAGCATTCCCAGAGCTGCACCGCATAGGGAGTCATGCCAAAACAAACTGTTCAGCAGAGGCCTGTGGTGCAGCTCTGTTATCAGTGATATCCAGATGCTCTGCAGCCCATCGTTGCTCGTCTTAATGCACAGCTTGAATGATGGTGTCCTGTGAGGAGGCAGAAACAAAAAGACCCTGTAGTTGTACCAAGTAGTTCCTCTACTTGCATGGAGCTGCCTGTGACTGGTGTCCCTGAGCATCCATATGGAGGGCAGGGCTCTTGTGCTGTGGACATGAGAAGGACTGGGAGTGTGGCATACCAATTTCTGGCTGTCAAAGTATGATCCTGCAAGTGATTTTGGTCAGAAGCCATGCACTTCTGAATTTTTGCAGGCTCAGTTATGCTTTAGGAGCTTTTTCTGACTTCAGTGGTGTCAAAGCACCAGTAAATATACGGAGAACACCAATTATGAGACACCAGCAATACATGAAAACACTGTGACAGTCTGACACAGATATGGTGTCTCTGGCCCAGGCTTCTCTTTGCTTGCAAGACATGGTTTCTCAGGCTCCAAACCTTCCTGGAACGCAAAGAGAAATAAGAGTTTGAAAACTGAAAGCCTGCTGGTATGTAGAACAGGGTATGAATAACATTGCTTGTACTGTGGGAAGAGTTATCTCCCACACTTCCAAAGAACATATTTCTGCTTTGTGCCCTAGCTGGCTTTCAGAGAGGGCTTCCTGGAAAAAAAGTAAGATATTAGGAGGAACACCACGTGGAAGCCTCTTACTAACAAGGTGCAGGTGTCTAAGGTACGCACTTCAGTGCATCAGTGCCAAACAATATGCATGGCTGGGTTTGGGACTGGATTTTATCCAAGAAAAACCTTGGTTGTAGCTGACCTGAGTTGAAAATGGATCGGTGGGTGGTGAGTGGGAGAGAATTTTGGCAACAGAGTTTTAGGCAGCTTCTAGAGAAGTTCCTTAAAGTCTCCTCAGTTAAGGATGGCTGTGGTGGACCTGGCAGTGCTATGGCTGCCCAGGGATGTGATGCTGCTGCAGCCTCTGGAACGGAAAGTACAGGGTATAGCTGGGACAGTGGCCACACACCTCTTCACCTTTGCCTGCGGCAGCTGGAATTGGGGAACAGAGCCAAGTCTGAGTGTAGAAATACTGCAGGTAACCTCTTCCCAAGCAGATGGGAGGCTGTGGATCCTGTTGACAGCAGGGGCCATTTGGCTGCTCACAGAGGGAAGGGATCTTAAAATGTCTATCAGTGTAATTGGGGGCAGATGTTGGAGAATAATGTGTGTCCTCTGTCTCCCTCTCTCCCACACCCTTCAGAGGGCCAATAAAGGCAGCAAGGTCATTGAGAGGTTGAAAAAGAAGCTCTCAGAGCAGGAATCCCTCTTACTGCTGATGTCTCCCAACATGGCCTTCCGGGTACACAATCGCAATGGCAAGGTGAGTGGCTCTTCTGCTCTCTCTCAGTGTGCAAGACAGAGGTCAAGGGGAGGAGGGGGGTGTGTGTGTGTGTGTGTGTATATGCTGTTGTACAAGGACGTCTTCATGCCTTCTCCTGTCTGGCCTGAAAGCACTTTCCAGGCAGCAGCCACCTAACCCCTCCTACACCGAAAGTTACGATGGCACCTTGTAAGGCTGTGACTAACTTGTATGTGGCGTTGGCATTTAAAAAATAATGTTAGCAGTTAATCCCCTACGTCAGCACCTGCCCTGGCAGAGCAATAGGAACAGATCTCTTCACGTGAGATAAACCTCTGCTGCAGCGGCCTTCTAGCCTCCCCTTCAAGTTCAAGGCTTAGTGCACCCAGGGCTGTCTCCTCAGGACTGCAGGCTGCGCTTGGCGCCAGGGATGCTGAATGGTTGTGAACAATCTCCTTTAGCGCTGTGGGATGCTCAGCGTAGCAGAGGTATCCCCTGCTCTGGCAGTGCTGTAACCTGTCACTGTGGCCTTTTCATGCAGATGGCAAGGGATTCTCACAAGATCCTGTTACTACTCAGTGAAAATCCACAAGCTGGTCACAGCTTCCACAGCTTGCATCAGTGTCTAGGCCTGTGCTGGAGGCTTTTGGGTTTCCTGGTGCGACTGTTGTGATGAGTAGTGCAGAGCTGCCATGGGACCTCACGCTGCCAGGGACGCGGCTGCTGTTTGCAGAGTGGAGCTCTGCGAAAGCTCCGACTGCAGGAGCCCGTGTTGGTACCGCTGGCGCATTGCTGAGGAGGCACATTGCTGGAGCCCTGCCTGTCGCTGACAAAGCTGTGATATAGGGCACTGGCAGGAGTACAAAGACAGTATATCCGACAGTTTGCACTGGAAGAAGGTAGGAGGCAGGCAGGCCTGCTCTCAGTCGTGGGTCAGACTAATGCATACCCCATTTTCTTCTGTTTTCCTGGGTAGAGTTACACATTCCTCATTTCGTCGGACTACGAAAGGGCAGAGTGGAGGGAGAACATCCGGGAGCAGCAGAAGAAATGTGAGTGTCCCTCAGCTGGGCATTGGTACAAATCCTGTGACTTTATTAGAGAGCAGGAGACTGGAGGATGAGGTGTGTAGCAGGGTTCCCTGCAAAAAGAGAGATGTGCATTGAAATCCGCAGCACAACAGGGACATCTTCTGTCTCTGCACATCTGAGCCTGTCTGGGAGACTTTTGCTTGCAGCAACATGTAGGGAATGTGTAGGGAGAGCATTTAGTAAGTGTGTGGAGAGATTCTCCCATTTACCCTAGAGATTAGAGCTCTGTGCAGCTCCAGGTGGAGGGAACAGCTGCACACTTTTACCTGGCTCCAGTCCAAAGAAACTTACTTTTTTGGCATGGGTCTTTTTTGGCTTTGCAACAAAATAAGAGCCCCCTCTTGTTTCCCGCGGACCGTCCTGAGCCTTTTTCCTCCAAAGAGTAACTAAATATGCCCTCAGTAGAGCTGGGCACCATGGTACTGTTGCTGAGCATTGCCCAGGGAGCAGCTATCCCATCTAAGACCAGAATGAGGGAGTATGCATCCAGCCTCTGCTCTGAATTTTAATTCTTCCCTCTTTGGATCTCCTTGGCAGGCTTTAAAAGCTTCTCACTCACATCGGTGGAGCTCCAGATGCTGACAAACTCCTGTGTGAAGCTTCAGACAGTCCACAACATTCCCCTCACTATCAATAAGGAAGGTGAGACCTTTGGTTTATGCTTTCACATGGTACAGCTGCAGTGAAAACCTGCCTCTGTCTGCCTTTGTGCATTTCCCTTAGAACTGCTCTTACTGTTTCTTTTTGCTACAGGCTTCAACATGGTGATGAGTTGCAAACTGAGGGTTCCTGTAAAACAAAAGCTGAGACTATATGTACACAACTTGTGTGGTTTAGTTGAAGTAGATGATAGTGTACAAAAAGAGAGCAGCAGGAACAGGAACAGTCTGTCATCCCAGTGTTACTTGCTGCAAGACTAAATATACAAGCTTGAAATGACATGGCCACATCTAAACAAAATACTTCTGGACATCCACCAGTATATATTCATTGACTATTAAATGGTCTTTACATGCAGCCATCATGCCAGGGGTTGGAGTGCCTGTTGGAGTCCTAGCCTGGGACAACTTTGAACTATGCCTGGGAATCCTTTGGAAGAACAGTAGCTGTCCAAAATTGTGTCAGAGACCATCCTAAATTACTATTTAATCTGCTAGTATAGACTGAGCTTCTGTATTTTACTTTTTCCCCTTTGAATTTCTTCCATCCTGGCTTGCTGACCCTAGAAATGTCATTGTAAAAGCCACCCCTTGCCAGAAGGCAGTACAGGTGAAACCGACACTGAACCTGGAACAGTCTCCTCTTTTGCTGAAAAGGCTGGATTACATGCTCCTGCCATCCTTTTTAGGGACAGTTTACCCTCTGCTTGTTAACCTATGTAATACCAATCTCATCACTCTGTCTTTCACTCTTGGCTCCTCTGTGAACTTAACAAAATTCCTTGGGTCTTTTGTACAGATGATGAATCCCCAGGTCTCTATGGGTTCCTGAATGTCATTGTCCACTCTGCCACGGGATTCAAGCAAAGTTCAAGTGAGTTGCTGTCCTGTAATACACAGAGGTATTGATAGGGGTTAGATAATTCATGTGCTGTGACAGCTGGGCATTGGACTGATTTAGGATTGCAGCATCTGGGATGATGGTGAGGAGCAGAGGTGATTTGGGGAACTGGAAGTGAAATCAGGGCATTGGTGTAAATTGAGGGCAATGCAATTTTTTAATGCTATTATTTATTCTTAGAAAGATCGGGACCAAGGATCAAGCATGCAGCATTGTTTTTGAGGCCTAGTCTCTTGGTATTTTTTATAAGCACTGTTAGATAGTTACCCAACAATTTTAGATACAAGTCAGCCTTTATCCTGAATCTTCAACTGTATTTTGTTTAGCACTGAAAGAAAGGGAAGCATTCTCTGACATCCAGAATTTTTGGTGTGAAAAAAGAGGTGTTAAAATTCAGGGGAGTGGTTTGACAGAAGGATCAAAAAAGGCGAAAAAATAGAGTGAGGAAGATACCTGTAGAAATAAACATGTTTCTCAGCCAGTGATGAGGCTAATCTAGGAAAAGCTGCAAAGCTTGCCTAGCCATGTGGCTGGGGATCCTGTTCTTACCTAAGCTGTGTGTGCAGTCTCGGGAGGAAAGGAGCGAACTGGGTGTACATGCTTTCTGTAAGCCTTCCTCCTGCTGAACCACTGACTTCCCAGATGCTCGCTAACATCACTTGCAATATAACTTACAAATAGGGGCAGTGACTACAGCTCTTTGCTAGCTCTTCAAAACCACCAGATACCACATAATTAACCACTTTGTGAAGATAATGAGGTTTTGACGGCTGACCCCTCACCTGCTCTCTGAGGGATGTTATACTGATGCTGATCTCAGTGAAATTGGTTCTGATGTGTTGATGGGGTCCAATATCTACGTGGGGGAGTTTAATTTCTCGTTGGTGTATACCTTCTGCTCATTGTGGATTGGTTTGGGCAACACTGGATAATAGCATACACTTAATTCTTGATAGAGGTGAAGGGCTTGTCTGCACTGGGGTCATTTATACAGCTGTGCTGGTACTTCAGCTTCATAAAGGCAACTCTGCTGGTCCAGATCATGAGATTTGTGCTGGACAGTGTAACTGGTACTAATGCAAAGAAGATGCAAAGGCAGTGATTAATGCAAGTTAGGAGATTCTAGACATTTGTAAAAAGTTTCTGTCCCTATCTCCCTTCCTCAGATTTGTACTGCACGTTAGAGGTGGATTCTTTTGGATATTTCGTGAACAAGGCTAAAACTAGAGTTTACAGGGACACCACAGAGCCCAACTGGAATGAGGTAGGTTGGATTTTTCTTAATGTGACTTGTTGCATGTGCCAAACATCAACACAGGATGGGCAGAAAACCCACAAATGGAAGAACTTGCTGCATGCTCAGCACTTGTGCTGCATATGCAGTTAAACAAACATTTCAGTACAAATGAGTCTTGTCCAGCATTTCATAATTTAAACAGATGCATGTTTGATTATTTTTTTAAAAGACAGAAATGAGAATATGTTGAAGAAGGAGTTGGGTTTGTTTATTTGTTGTGAGGGGGAAGAATTAGCTATAGATATTTCGCCTGTTTACAGCCAACTCAAACCTGCTGGGGAGCAAAATTAAATACAAGGAAGGTGGGCGAGTTTGTTTCTTTGAATGATGCTTTGCTGAAAATCAGTGAAACCTGACTAAGGAGTCAACCATCTTAGTCTCTGATTTGGCCACCTTACGTATACAAAATTCAATTTCAGTTTATTTTTAGACCAATTCCATTAGGGAGGAGGAAGTGCTCCCTCCTGATGAGTTTTAAGAGACTATATTGATTATTAAGAGACTAGTGTCCTGCTGTGATGTATTCGTTGCTCTTTCCTTTCCTGGTGCCCTGCAGGAGTTTGAGATTGAGCTGGAAGGCTCACAGACTCTGCGGATTCTGTGCTATGAAAAGTGCTACAACAAAACCAAGCTCACCAAAGAGGATGGAGAGAGCACAGATCGCATAATGGGGAAAGGACAGATCCAGGTAAGACTGTGCTTAACTCCTTCCTGCGACCCTTACTGCAAAACGTAATAGGAATTTTGAATCCTGGAGTGCACCAGGGAGTGATTTTTTTGCCTACAGATCGTCTCAATATTGGAGATTTTTCTCTGGATAGTGAGGTATAGAGTGTGATTCACAGGTGGGAAGTCAGCAGCTTTTTCCCTCTTGCCTTGTCCCCTGTGCCTGCTTCAGTACCCTTATGGAATAGATGCTTTGTCGTGAAAATTTATGGTTTGATCTCTGATTTGCTGGTTAACTTCAAAACTTCCAGCACAGTATATAGCAACTGCACTGTCACTGAGCCCTGGGCTCAGTTGAGGATGCTCCATTTGTGACAAAAGAGGAAGCAATGAATGTACGGTCCCCTCTGTAAGTCATGTGGAAGAAATGCTACCTTCTGCATGGGCTGGAAGTTGATTGATGTGATAGCAAGGCCTTGGAGGACAGGTTTATTGTCCTGATAACTGCCATGTCCAGAGCATACTGTCCATGGCAGCAGGCTGCATGTGAGAGAGATTTCCACTGCTGAGAAGCAGCATGGGACACTTTGTCTATGCAGCAAATTTATCACACAATAGGGGAGATGATGAGATGATTGCGGACGGATGCTGTTCTCAGGGAGCTGCTGTGTGATAAAGCGTTAAAGCTCCATCCCGGAGAAATCAGGCCGTCCGTGGAGGACAACAAGGGGAACATATGTTCCCTCTCTTCTTCCAGTTTGTTGCACTGTCTGTCCACAGCTTTAGGAGGGTGTTTAAGTGGTTGCTCTGAGGACACATTCTTTGTGTTGGACTGGCTGTTGTACAGAGCAGAGACCCCACTCAGACACCTTTTTCCATCTGGCACACTGAAAAATACCACCAGTTCTCCTCCACTTACGTTTGACTCTTCATCACGCGATGGATGACAGCTTTCTCCAACATTTGAGTGATGGTCACACAGGCCAAGGCCTTTGTGGGATTTCAGAAACAGCTCTGACTGAGGGCGGCCTGCAGGATCTCTCTCACCGTTACTCTGGAAGTCCATTGTCTAAATGAGTTTCTTTAGGCCTGTTCCTTTCCCTCCCTCCTTGCAGCCCTGAGACTGCCACGCCGTTTGCAGGGAAAGCTCTTGTCACCAAACACATGGTCAGGTGTCTGAAAGAAAACTTGGGTACGAATCACTAAATGCTAGTGTGCCTAGGGTGCCTCCTGTGTGTGTGTCTCAGGCTAACTAGAAATGTGTATGTCCCTCCTGCTAACAAAAGCTTATTTTCCGTGGAGCTGAGCAACTACAAAAGAGCAAGTCGTCAGCCCTGAAATGCCCTGGAGATTTGTGTGCTCGTAATGGAGATCCATGAAATCACTGACCCTCTAAATTCTTCAAATATTTTACCTAAAATGATTAAAAAATTAATAAAATCTTTTAAATGCTTAAATTTTTTTCACACATGGACATTTTATGCACAGCACTTGTACATTCTATTAAAACATTTTATACTTTAGTAAGTAAAAATACCCCTTGGTGATACTTGAATATTAATAGTGTCTTGATTCTTTTAGAGAAATGTAAACAGTGGGAAGTTAAACAAACAAACAAACAAAACCAAACCCCTCCCCCCAAAAACCCCACCAATATGTTTTTGCTTAGCGTGCAAAAGTTGCGTTCTTCTGTATGATAAAAGCCAAATGCAAAAGTTCTCTTGCTTTCAGTAAATCCCCCTTACAATTTATAAAAAACCTGGTAAACTCTCAGAACATCCTCTAAATTCTTGTTGATTTCTGTCCCATCACACAACTTTTTAACACTATTGAATAACTACAAGAAGAAGCCATAAGAGAGTCCAGTAAGATTTTGGGTTGATCAGAATTATTAAAGGTTTTTATTTTGGTTTAGTTTTATTTTTAAAGGAAACACTATTTCTCTAGTAAGAAATCATAATAATGCAACAACAAAATCAAATTACAACCTGTGGCTGAAGGTTAGCTGTATTAGTGCTGTCAACATCTTTTCCAGTCACTGTTTTAGAGTCATTTTCTTTCAGGATTTTCCCAGGTGCTTTTAGATTAAATTTTGTTTACTTCAGAGTTGCTAGTAGATCTAGGGCTTCCTGTTTTGTTGTTGTTGTTGTTGCGTTGTCATTATTCAGCCAAAGTCTGTCTGGTGTAAAGGCAAGGTCTGTGAAGTTTGGGTGAGGTTTATTTTCCTAAATTCCCTTCAGTTAAAAACTCTGAGAACGTCAAGAGTCGTGTCTGCATCCTGCTGCTGATAAAAACAGGGACATTTCTGTGTTGGCTAAATCGCAGTGTATTGTTAAGCCATGTATTATTGTAAATCTGCAGCTTCCCACTACTGGGATTTCTGACTCACCAAATTCTGTGTGCTGCAGTGATGAAGACAGTGCATGAAGGAGACGAGGACTGTTCTGGCTGTAAAATGTTTATTAAATCTCCCCATTACATAATGGCACTGGAGGAAGGAAGACTGGAAATTAGTCCATGTGGTCAGAAGCTTCCAGGAATGGGCAGCAGTTTTAATAGCTCCCATTGCTCATATTTTCTTTTCCTATGGAATATTTTATTTACCTGTTTTTATAGCCAAAACAAGAGCTTTGTTGCTTGCCAACGTGCAAGTTTTATCCCTGAAAAATATGGTTTTCGTATGGGAGAACCTCCTGTAAATGTGGAAGCGAAGTCCTCATCGGACCTTCTGAGAATGGCAGCTCTGGATGTGCAGTGTTTTAACTAGCCAGCATGTGTGGTTGGGGGCTTCTGTTACATCTCAGGCATGAGAAATACAGGGAGAAGGTGCCATTCCTGGGTACCCTGTGAAACTGAAATTACTGGGGGGCTTGGGGGAGGAAGAAATGGTCATCATCTTATAGAAGGAAACGTGAGGCTTAGTTCAGTTTTACGCATCAGCTCCTCTCATTTTGAATTTTTTTTTTTTTTTCTGCTGTTACCTTGCAGTCCATCTTCGGCACTTGGGAGGGCGGCCCTTTTGAATGTTGCCCTTCAAGTGGCAGGCACGTCCACGTGTTTTGAGTGTAGCAGCCTTTTGTTTGGTCCTGAGACTCTGTGTCTGAGTGGGCACATATGTCAGCAAAACTGGCCTCTGCCTTGGGAACAGACTGCAGGAGTAAACTGATACTCCATCCTGTGATCCATCTCCTCCAGTTGGTGCCTCCTAGAAATGCTGTTTCCTTTGGGGATTTTTGGCTTTTTTTTCTGCATGGTCAGCTCAGGCAAACCATTTCCTTCTCCCTCACAGCAGTGCTGGAAAATCAGAGAGGATATGACCTTGGATCAGTCATTCTGTGGTAGCAGCACAACACCGTTCCTCTGTTGCCATGCAAAACAATCACTCTTATCTGTTTAATTATCTGGGATGCCTCATAGCACTGCACATGGCTATTTCAGACATCCATCAGGTTGTTTTCCATGTGAAACAGATTGTCACATGCTGTACCTCCCATGTGTCAACTCAGAAAACCTTTTACATATTCGAGTTCATTTAAACAGTTTGCTCATGCAGAACAGTATCCCAGCGATGAAAACAGGGTGGAAATGAAGAAGTCAATGGGTCATGTCTAAAGGGTGATAGTGGGAAAGATTAACATGTCAGTGGGGAGCTTTGAGAGGAATGGGGTTATGGCTGGACTGGGAGTTTCCACCAGCAGTGAGACTCTGACAACACGTATGTCACATCAGTTACAAATAAAAATTGATGGAGTGTAAAGTTGCTGGGGAGATTTAATAACGAGAGGAAGTAATGTGAGTAAATAGCATAAAACACACTAACCTTAAGGCTGCCTCAGTCCTTGCTCCCAGGCATTTCATTTTCACTGATGCTTCTTTGTTTTTTCCTCTTTCTGTATGTCGTCTTTTCTTTTCTAGAGAGAGAAAAAAAAAAATCATCAAACTGTCTGTGGTGGTTTCCTAAAGCAGTGCACAGAACCCCTTCTCCTTAGTGCCTGGCTTGCATTTGCCATTGGCCAGCATCCTCAGTCTGCCTTTTTCCCAGGTCCTCACCACTCTGTTCTGCACACTCAGCCTCTGCTGACTGCTGTACGCTGATTGTCTTAATGCAGTGCTAACCTGCTCTGAGGGCCAGACACTCAGCAATCCCTGTGGTGCTGAGCTGCTCTGTTCTATTGTTTTGTGCAGGATACAGAGAGGCATTTGCCTGATTCATTAGTGAATTTGGGGCTGTTGCTTGCCACTGCAAATGCCAAAGAACAAGCCATGAGGGGACTGGAGGTGCTGGGGGAGTAAAGGCAAACAGGTTGGCTTGTGTTTTTCCTGTGCAGCATGCACTTGTGCTGGGGACTGTGAAAACGGGCCCATGAGATACAGTCTTTGAGGGTTTTAGCAGGGCTGTCCTGTTTGCATAGGTCATGGAAACAACACAATTTTTCACAGTTTCAGTGGAGATGGGACGGGTCCTTTTTATCACTCAACTGAAGCAACTGTTTGAAGGAAATGTTTAGAGGTGCAGTAGATTTCACTGTCAAATTAATGCAGAGGCAGCCATTTCACGGTGCCTCCCCCTGCTTGAGCTGGCAAAGAGAGCGCTGTGTGCTTGCTCACTTGGAGCAGCCTCCTTTTGGCACGCTGTCTGTAGATTGCATTCTTCTACTCAGTGTTCCTTCTTCCAGGTCATTGATCTCCAAATCAGGCCAGAAGACAGCATGACCCCATTTGTCACAGGCCCTCTCTGTGCTGGAGCATCGCGCTTGCTAACTGTGTCTTCAGTCTGCTTTGTAACCTGTCCGCTCCGCTGCCCTCTCCCTGTGTTGCTCTTGCTGGCCTCAGAAGGTCAGTCATCTGTAGGGTCCAGGGCTGAAAGCTTGCTCAAAGCCGAAATGACGTTCTTCGTTTCCTGTTGACTCTGTTATTTCCTACTGTGACTTTATCAGACTGTTAGACCTGATCTTCCTGTCTCACTCAGTGTTGCTGAGAGCTTATTCAAGCCTTGCTCTTTTATTAGCTTCCATAATTTTGCTTTGTTATTTTAAAGCACCTTGGAGGGTTTGGATTTTTTGTTTGTGTGTGGGGGGGGGGTTGTTGTTGGTTTGGTTTTTTTTTTAATCACTGTTGTTACTGCCAGTAACATTCTGGCTCAGGTCAGCCAGACCCCTCCCTGGTGCTTGCTCTCCCTGGCTGTCTCCACTCACTACAAGCTGTCTCCAGCAGGAGTCAAACAGCAGATGAGGAGTACGGGGGTCCTGCCATCCCTGCAGCAGAGTTCAGAGATAAGGGAGCAAGAGGTTGCAGCAGGTACACTTGTAGCCCTTGCTCAGCTCCAGTAGTTACCCAGCAAGGAAGAGTCTCTCTGAGCTCTTGGCTCCAGCACGCTGCTTTTGCTAGTCCTTTGCAGCTGTACAGTATTCACTCTTGAGACAGAGTAGGGCTTTGGCCCGTACAGCTATTTACTTGCTTTCATTTTGTACAGTGGTAGGAGTTCCCTGGTCATCACTGAGACATAACCAGTAATACCTGTTAGCTTAAATAAACAGTAACTGGACCCTACTGGACTCTTCCTTTAACTTCTTTGGCAAATACTCAAATCCCTTTTCCCCCTTCAGTTTTAAGCAGTCTCTCTCTGCTATAAATAATACACTCTCAGTGACTCCATTCTCAAAGCATATGGAAAACTGCTTCTGAGCTGGAGGATCGGCTGTGGCTGTGTCTATCGGCAGGGCCATTTTGGCAGCGTAACGAGATGACTATTTAGGCAGCTGGAGATCAAGCTTTCAGGAACACTAAGCATGGCTGCTCTTCATAGGAAACCAGACACTTCACAAATGGTTTCCTCTTGCTTCTGGGAAAGAATGCAGTTGTTGAAAGAAACCAAACTTCCAGCACGGAAATTCAGGGAAGAGCAGCCTAGATTCTGGCCAACTTGTAGGGACCTTGGCGAGCCACACAGGCGGGGGCGGATCTGTTCCGCCAGAGTTATAAGCAAGCCCTGTTGGCAAGCAGTCTGTTATTTGGGTTTGGTGAAGCACTGAGGCTAAGCACTGCTGCCCATTGGTCTCCTGGACCTTTGTGCAGTCCCAAAATGTGGGAACTACTGGTTACTGACTATTCCTTACAAGGGGTCTTCAGGAATTTCTGCCAGAGTTGCACCTACAGGAGCCGGTCCAATTCGACAGGAAAGCATGCGTGTGCTGGGAGCATCCCACTGTGGGCTCACGTCCGTAACAAAGTGCGCAGAGATAAGGTTGGCCTGACTTGCTTGTCTGTTGCTTCTTGGGGTCTCTGCAGTGTGAGCAAACAGGGAGGAATGTTGCTCTTCTTGTTGTCTTTTTTGGGGAGTAGGGAAAGGCATGGGGGGACTTGTCTCTGTAGCTGTCAGCAGCATTGGGCTAGTTTGTTGGTGATTTGAAAGAGGACACGAGCATGAGACTTGCAGAACATGCTGGATCTGCCATTGTTTGAACGTTTACCTCTGCCTGTCAGAGACAGGCTGCTTTTGCATGGGGTTCTGCGAGAGGGAGGAGCTGTGCTGCAGAAGTAGCTCTAGTTACTGAGCGACTTTTTGCTTGCTAATGACATTAAACTCAAAACACAGAGTCCAGTGCAGTTGCCTCCTTGTCGTACCGTGCCTGTTCAAGAGACAAGTGTTACAAAGCCACCTCAGGAGGCACCACAGCCTGCTTGCTTTGGCTGGTTCTCACTGCTGATAGAAGTCCCCATGCAGACAGCTCTTTTCTCTCTTTTGCCAGTCTAGCTTGAGCTCAGTGCCAGTCTTCAGCCACTGAGATGTGTTTGGACTTTCCCAGGCAGTACTGGAATTGCTGGATGATGTTTGAATGCTCAAGTCAGTTGCTCCCCAGCCTCACAACTGTCTGCTCAAAAGAGGTCAAGCAAAGCTGAAAATGGGAGATCAGGGCTTTGCTTCAAAACTTGTTTCTGCCTAATGAATTCCTGCGATAGCAAGGCCAGGTGTTCTTCCTGCCTCCATGCTCAAGTTGAAATGAAAAGGAGTAGGCAGGCTGAAGTAGGACAACTTTCCATGATTTCTGGGCTGATTTTCTCCATTTCTCCTCTGTGAGGTCATGACAGGTTTGGTTTGTTTAAAGTTACTTGTCTCTGTATGGATCACTTCATATTTGTCTTACTTGATCTCACTGTTAGAGTGATTGTCTTTTGAATTCAGTGGAACATAGTCTTTCTTGGAACCTATTAACTCGATAGCCAAGAGCTATGAAGTTCTCCAGCCTAGCTTTTTATTTCAGTGCAGTAACTTCACACTCATCCAACCTCACCTGTCTCTAGAGAACTGCAGAGGGAGACACTTTCCTCTCTTTCAAATCAGTTATTTCAGAAATCTCTCCTCCATTTTTCTGACTCCTACCCCTGTGGGATGGGACAGATTGGGCTGTCTGTTAATGTGCTTGTGCTACAGCAATGAATGCAGTCTCTCTTTCTATGAAAGCTGAGGTTATTGGCTTTCAAACATTGATTTTGCTCTCTGAGGTTGCCTTTGTTCCTGAGCAGACGCTGAGCAGGTGTTGCTGGATTTTCTATGCGTGTGAGTCCTCATCAGCCCTGCTTAGAGAACCACACAATACCTGAGTGTCCTGTTACGTGAAACCTGGGAAACCTTGGAATATGTGTTTTCCTATGGAAAAGAAATAACGTGTTGAAAGTGGTAGTGCTCTGCTGACTGACAGAAGCCTTTCAGGCTAGCTGATTTCTCTGAAGCCTGTTCCTATCTCATGGGTAACTTTCATGTTTTTCAGCTGGACCCACAGGCGTTGCAGGACAAAGACTGGCAACGCACAGTCATCTCAATGAATGGCGTAAGTATGGAAAACAGAAGTTAGCACTGCTTCTGTACCTCTTAGTGCTTTATTTCTTTGCTCTTCATTGCTGCACAGAAAAAAAAAAAAGTATTTTAAAAGTAACAGGTGTTCTTTTTTACTCAGGTTGAAGTGAAGCTGTCGGTGAAGTTTACGAGTCGGGAGTTCAGCCTGAAAAGGATGCCGTCCCGGAAGCAGACTGGGGTTTTTGGGGTCAAGATCGCTATTGTCACCAAGTGAGCTGATGGGTCATGTTTCTCCCTATTTTTTTTCAGAAGGCCAACTGGCCAGTGGGTTACACCTGTGTTTACCCCACTGAGAGATTTGTCAGTCCAGCCTGCTCCACTTGGGTCGTAGTGTGGTTGTGGCTGCAGAAAGGAGATGCTGTGCATTCTCTGAGCTTGATTTTTATGCAGGGGAAAAAAACCCAGTGTGCACACAGGCTTTGAAACTCAGGGTGTTTACTTACAGCACATCACTGTTCTGAGTTCCGGAAATACCCCTTGCCCCTTTGCTCTGTACTTAGCTGACTTGGTCACAGATTTCCAGAACTGCCGTTTCCTTTCCATAATCAGAAATGTTTGAGTTCTTTGGATCCTGTTGTATTATTTTAACCCCTGATCTTTTGTCATGAATCGTTTGCCAGAAGAAACCTGTTTGTTCTGTTACATAGTTTGGGAAGTGCCGTGTTTCCTCCCTATGGAATCCCATTAATTGGAAAGCAACAGTGTTGCTGTGTGTGCAGGGGCTGTTTGGGAATCCTCTGGTTACCTGGGCAGAGTTGCAGACTCTGGAAAATGGGGTGGGAGAAAGTCTGAGCAGGCACTCGGGACTGAGCTGAAAAACTTTAAAACTGGAGAGAGCTTTCTGAGTGTCTCAGCCTGGCTTTGGCTGTGCCGCAGCAGCCCCGAGCACTTGAGCTTCTGGCTGGTTCCCAGTGCCCCTAGTTTTTCAGCTCAGTCTCGATTGCCTGCTCGGACTTCCTCCCACCCTGTTTTCCAGAAGAGGTTTGCACGGCAAAATGAGAGGGTGATCTTGGCCAGCCTGCCTGGCTGGGGTAACAGGTACTGGGGGCGTGGGCTGTACTGAGCTCTTCTGTCTGGCTTTCTTAAGGAGAGAGAGATCGAAGGTCCCTTACATAGTGCGCCAGTGTGTAGAGGAGATAGAGCGGCGTGGAATGGAGGAGGTGGGCATCTACCGTGTCTCTGGGGTTGCAACCGATATCCAGGCCTTGAAAGCTGCCTTTGATGTCAGTAAGTATTTGTGTCTGAGGTTGTCCTTTGCGCTCTGAGAACCTCTGTGAGCTCCCTGTCAGGTGGCTGTGGTATTTTTAATCTTATGTCCCCAAGAAGCATTAAGAGGTAGAGATTCTCGCACAAGGAGAATCATTTTAACCTTAGTTGCGTGTTTTATTAATGCTCTTCAGCTACAGGTGTAACCCAAGACATACAACGGGATGGATCCTTATACCAGATAATGTGTTTGTTGTTCTTCCCAGCAGACATGAAATGGTGGGTTTGCCTGCCTTGTCAAGTCTCTGTAAATGGCAGACACCTTCCTCAGGGGAAGTGGCAGCAATCAGAAGTTGTAATTTCCTCACTATTGTGAGGTCTCCAAATTAATAGAAGCCCTTGAAATTAAGAATGTTTTGTGAAAGGAAGCTAGCAAAGAAATTGTTTTAAGGTTGACTAGGAGCGGTGTTTACGAAACTGGAGTTGGTTGGCCAGGGCTCCTGAGCTCTCTTAACTCTGTCTAGGTTGATGTGTACAGATTGTAAAATTAGATAACTTTGACCAACTTTGGTAAAGCTTTATTTGATCTTGAGCAGAAAAGGGCTTCTTACTGGTGCTGCATTTAAAAGAACGGCATGTGTGTCCCAAAAGGTATCCAAGATCAGGTAGATGAAACACCTCCAAATTGATGAGGTACAAAAAGTGAAGTTCTGTCCTACTTCCAGCCTCCATGGGATGGTCTGAGGACCGCTCAAGCCACACGTGAGCTCCGTTTTGATGCAAGCAGTCATGAAGCCTGTGCCACGCGCCCAAATTCTCCCTCCCTGTACTTTTTCTTCGCTTACTTTGTGAAGTTTCTTCCTTCTTGTATTTTCTTTTCAATCCCCCTAAGCCACAAAAAACATCGATTCATGAATCTTCACTAGTGCAAGTAAGGGTGTTTCATGTTTTGAAAACCAACAGCTTTCATTTACGTTATGTGCTGTTTACACTAAGCATCATGAAACCAGCGCTGGCTCTGCTGGTTGGCCTCTTTGTTTTAGGGAAGGGGGGTGGTTTTGTTGTTTTTAATAGTTACAAAACTGAAACGTGAGCCCTGAATTGCCTGTGTGCTTTAGCTACACTCAGTGGGGAGTTAGACAGCCTCTAAGCTGTTAGAGGCAGGGAATTGGAATAACAACTGTTGTCACTAACAAAGGTTGAAATGCATATAAATACAGTCAAGTGGGGCTTGTTCCGGATCAGGCGGAGGTCTCTAGCACAGCATAACCGACCCTGGGTGGTGTGAGGTTCCCTCCACTTGATTTAAAGCTATGAACTGCAGTCATTGGTGCAGCACTTCTCAGTTGTCAGAGGGTAGCTCGTTCAGTCTGGAGAAATGTGAACAGGAGAACTCTCAGCTATTTGGGCGAAGACAAGGGACAAACAAAGAGAGCCAAAGCAAGGAAAAGGATGACTGCAAGGCCAGCAGCTTTACCCTGCTTCCCCTTTTCCCTCCTTCAGATAACAAAGACGTGTCAGTGATGATGAGCGAGATGGATGTTAATGCCATTGCAGGCACCTTGAAGCTGTACTTCCGGGAACTGCCTGAGCCCCTCTTTACAGATGAACTGTACCCCAACTTTGCTGAGGGCATTGGTGAGTAGAAACGACCCTGGGTAACTGCAGCTCTTCTGTAGGAGGCTGCCTCTAAAGCAATACAAACACCATGTTATAACGTTGGACAGAAGCCTGGAACAAGCTGTTAGGGAAGTGAAATGGAGCTCAGAAATGAACGTTGGAATGACATCTTCTTCCTACGAGCTTGAATTGCTTTGCTTTTTTGTGAGTTAAAAACGTCCAGGTTCCTGAAGGATAGGTTACGAATGGAAGGACAGCCCGCTTGTTGAGGCTGCGCATGCTGTTCGCCCCGTTCCGTCTTCCAGGGAAGCCCGCTTTGGGTGGGGTGTATACCTTGTCTTACCTTGATGCAAGGGAAAAACATAATGATTGAAAGTCTGAAAGCTTGAACTGGTTGAGAGAAAAGGATTCTTTACGCAGCCATAAAATAAAGGAAAGAGATCCTGGAGGGTATTGATGTGCAGCTCTGACCTTCCACCCTGTGATGTGATTACGGTCCATTCAGGACCATCCGTATTTGTTGGTTTCAGAAATTACGCAGTCAGGCAAATTCTCGTTCGCTGCCTATGGTGATGTTTTGTTTTCTGTCTTGTAGCACTTTCAGATCCTGTTGCAAAGGAAAGCTGTATGTTGAATCTGTTGTTATCGCTTCCAGAACCCAACCTTGTGACATTCCTTTTCCTTTTGGACCATTTAAAAAGGTAACATGTGGATCCTTTAGACACATATTTAATGCATAAAGCATCATTATTTTGAAAAGAGGAGCCTTTTACGTGAGCTCGTGCCGAATCACGCAAATGAAGAAGCATTTGCTGATTTGCTGTGAATGCTCATCAGATAACTATTGTCTCTTCCTCACTTAGTGAGGCACTAAGTCCTGAATTCCATTCCCACTCCTACTGAAAGGATGACAACTGGAGGAAAGGGGTAACAAAAGCTTCAGGGCTTATCTAGCACGAATGGAAATTCCTGCTGCAATATCACTGCAAAACTGCACCTGCATCTGGATACAAAGATCGGGAAAGGTTTTAGTATAAATTGTGACACTTTGGCCGTGTTTAAGGACTTGAGCCCTGTCTCAAAAGGTGACTGCAGTCCAACATAATCTGGTTTTTAAAATTCCAGCACTTTTGCTAACTGGAGTTGTCAGTTCCTTGCTTAGACTAGTCCCGATCTTGTCTATGTTTTTGTAATATGGCTGTAACTGTGAAAAAGTATTTCCATGTGTTTGATATTAGTGCAATAAGCTTGCTTAGTACGTGCACAATGTGTTAATTCACGTATGTATTTTTGTACATACCAGAGACTGTCACTGGAGTGATGAAAGATAATCTTGTGACTGAGGTTCTGGATTAAAATCCAGGAAATCTGGGTTTTATTTGTGTTTCTGCTGCAGACTTTTCTGCCCTTGGGTAAATTGTTTAACCTTTGTGCCTCAGTTGCTCACTTATAAAACTGGGATGAAAACCATTCCATTATTCCTGTCCCACTTCTGCCTGTCCAGACAGTAAGCAGCAGTCCCTTTCCCAAGTTTAAGCCACGTCTGCAGAGTGTCTGGAGACTGTGGTTGTGTCAGATCAAGGTATTTACTTATATGTAAAGTTCATTTAGGCAGATATGGAGAGAGTAGTTGAATGAACGTATCTAAAACTCTTTACAAAAAGAATAAATATGGTTTCTTACTTAAGGACACTTCCAAACTCAGAAATTTGTAAAGATCTGCCTGTTCATTGTTTCTTCTCCCAGGGTTGCTGAGAGGGAAAGCATTAACAAGATGTCCCTGCATAATCTTGCAACTGTCTTTGGACCAACGCTGCTCAGACCTTCAGAGAAGGACAGCAAAATCCCTGCTAACCCAACCCAGCCTATCACAATGACTGATAGCTGGTCACTAGAAGTTATGTCCCAGGTAAAACCCTAAATGTGCTGTTGACTCTCGTGAAGGCGGTATCTGGGAAAGTGCAGTCTTCCAGCAAGGCCTGGTTCAGCCATCCTGCATTTTCCTGAAAGGTTTTTTTTGAGAAACAAAGTGACTTTCACCCTTACACAGATATTGTAGACTGCAGAACTGTGTTTCTTCAGGCAGTTTAGTTTGCATCTGTACAGCTTTTCATGAAAAGACGTCAGCCTGCGCGTGATCCTCTGCGTGTGCGCGCAGTAAGGGGTTTGGGGGCTGTCTCGCAGGGCCGTGTTGCTAGCCGGGGATAAAAGGACCGTCAGTGTTTTTCTGGGATGCTCAGCACTTAAACACCTTTACTGATGCACAACAAAATCCTTTGCTAAATTCAGATTTCTTTGTCCGCTGCTGCCTTTTGAGGGCGATGCAGAGAGTTGGGCCACGGAGGCTGCGTCAGGCTGGTTTGTGCTTTCTTGACCGAGTAATGGCAAATTATAGATCAGATGTTTCGGGGCAGTGGAACGCCGACACCATTGATACACCCCGGAAGCTGGAAAGAGTGTCTCTGAAGCACTGCAAGTTTTAATATTCCTGCTGTTATACGCTGCATTAAAACAAATATGTAACCCCAAGATATTTCTGCGGGGAGAGCTGTAGGCATGTCTGCCAACTCCCAGATAGCCAGGACGACAACGAGTTATCAGAGCTTTATTACTACCTCTTTCTTTCTCTTTCCAGGTTCAAGTTCTTCTGTACTTCCTGCAGCTAGAGACTATCCCCACCCCAGACAGCAAGAGGCAAAGCATTCTTTTTTCCACAGAGGTGTAGGTGCCTGTGACACCAACAGGACACAAAAAACTGCTCTTGGCATAAATCTGCCACACTGGAGAAGAAGACGGCTGGTGTTTCTTCAGACATTACTGGCTGGTTCCTGTCGGCCCTCAGTGCTTCTGCTGTTTGTTAACCAGAGACAAGCTGAAGAGAAAGGAGAAAAATCTCTGCTTTTGATTGGTAGGACCAGAACTGAACTGGAGGTGGAGCTGTGCAGAATCTCCACTAGAAGGAGCAATAGACACTTGAACAAATGCACCACAGAGTGTGGCTATTATTCTTGTTGGGAATGTGACAGAAGGTATTCCTCATTTTGTGGATTTAATTTATCATAAAGAAACTTCAAGATTTCTACTGGACCACTTGATAGGATACCCCTTTTTGGGTGAGGGGGAGTTAAAGGCTATATCACAACTGTGTCTTTAATAACTGCTGTTTTTAAAGTACTGTTCTGGGCCACAAAAATAGCGTTGCTTTGCGAGAGGAGAAGGGAAGGGTCTGGGATCTAAGATTCCCTCCTCAGAAATTCAAGACTTGATTTGAACAAGGTTCTAGAGAAAGGAGACAGTTTTGCATACAACTAGAACTGTTGGTTTGTTTGGGGTTTGGTTTGGGTTTTTTTTTTTTTTCGGTCTCGCCCACCCCTTCCCTTACAGATGTTCCTACAGCTCTAGGGAAGGAGATGCCCTGCTCTTGCCCATGTTGCACTTCTGATGGGGTTTTTTGGGTTAAGGGAGCCAGACCCAATGATGTTACACTATAAATGTAGCAACTTAAGAGAGAGGCAGGGAGGATTAGAGTCAGTGATTCTGTTGCTTGTTTACGTATAAAATCAGGGGCAATATTATCCAGGCAAGATTGCTGAATTCCTTAGACTCCACCAAATTAATGAAAATTAATTGGGAAGACTGTTAATTCCCATACTGCAAAGAAAAGATGTTATCACTGCAAAAATAATCGAAGCATTTGTGGACAAAAAAAAAAAAAATAATCAATGGCTATCAGTTTGGCTGGCTGCTTATTCCAGACTTTTACCAGAACCATCTTTTTTTCTGATACTTGAATCTTTGGAGGCTTTGTACATTGCTTCTACAAGAGTCTTCTGACGGATACGAATACTTTGATAAAAAGTGTCAGAATGTACTTTATGGACAATCTAGCAAGTAGCGTGCGTTGTGTAGTCTCCAGAAATTCCAACCCTGTTTGAAATAAGAGCAGTGGAGAAATTTCTGTGGGACTACATCCAGCCGTACAAAAGGTCCAGCCAAATACCAACTTTGTGTTTCCCTGCCTGAATCGGCGAAAGCCCCGGGGGTTCCGCAGGCGTCAAGGGCAGCAGGGTTTGTCCAGGGCACTGAAAGCACGATCTCATTGCTGTATCCAGAGCAAAGGAATCTGGCTGTGAAGCAGTTGTGCCAGACATCTTGGAGGGGTGGGAGCGATTCCGTTTCCATAAACTACTCCAGCCCCCTTTACTTCCTACCCAGTTATGCAGCATCCATTTAGTGGCATCCGTCCATCCTCATCCTGGCGAGAAGTACAGCTTGAAGACAAGGGAAGGAATCGGCGTGGGAAGGAGAGGGAGGGACAGATTTTGAATGATCAGCAGAGTTCGGCTGTCAGCATCATTTGAGAGCAAATACGACAAAGAGAGCAACCCCTGTTATGCTGAATTTCACATTTTCTGATGGGTGATCTGCAACCTGTCAATTAAAAAAAAAAAAAAAAACAACCAACAAACCACAACAGAGTCTTTCAAACAAATGGAAAGAAAAAAATTAAAGGGAAATGATTTTGTAGTCACAGTAATTCTGACTACTGCATAATATTAGAAATTATTGTACTGTGAAGTTGCAAATTCAAAAAGGAACAAATATAAATTTCAATTTTGTGAGTATATCAATATTTTGCATGCTTTGTAAGGATTCTTATAGGAATTTAATACTGCTTAGTATCCCTCCCTCCTTAGGTCTGGGAGCAAACCTCTTTGTAATGTAATGTACAACTAGAAATTCCTTCTCTCTTGTATGTATTTCCACTACATTCCAACTTCTGAACCCGTAAAACAGAGACAGTGTTTATAGTAGGAGGTGCTTTACTGGGGGAGGGAGGGAATGAAGGCAAGGAAACTTGAAGGCTTAAGACTTTGGGGGGTTTTTTAATTATTATTAATATTATTTTTTGCCTTTTTGAAGGTAAAACTTAGTCACAATCCTGAAAAACATTGACTTAAGCAAAGTCACGCAGACCAGTAAACCCCACTGTACAGTTTTGGTTTTATGTATTTGTTCTCATTTTTACGTAGCCGCTCTATAGCAATCCCCTCGCTGCGCCCTGCACACCTACCCAGGCAAGCTGTGTTTGGTATCCCTGGGCAGTAACGCTGCCCGTGACTTCATTTAAAAGGAAAAAACAAACCAACCCAGCCAAACTACAGCAGGTGGGCGGGTGACAGCCTTTTCCTTTGGCTGTTTGAAATCTGTGGCTGCTCTTTGCAGTGGTGAAACTGGAAAGCAATACCATAATGACTGTGCCAATTTACTTTTGCCCAACTTTTTTATTTTTATTTATATAGGAAGTTAATTTTAATATTAAATTACTGATCTATAGTATGTAACCATGAGAAAACGGCTTTTGCTTTGGTTACTGTTACAGGTTGTTGCTTTAGTCTCTCATTACAATGCTCGGTTCTAATGTAACATTATCTAACATGCAGGCATGTGGATCAGGGAAAAAAGTTAATTTAACTTAACCCGTTAATTATTTCTGTTAAGTATGAATATGTTTTCCCCAAAGCTGGTAATTTTGGGCTGGAAAAGATAGTGCATCTTATTGCTGATGATGAAATCATGGACTGATTTGAAATACGAGAATTGATTTATTGAATTTCCTTTAATTTTGCAGTTAAGTTTTTTCAAATAGTCTTATGTTTTCAGGAATTAAATATTTCCAAAAGGCTTTTATGTTGTTTTCCCAGGGATGTTGGTTGGGGTTTTTTGGGGTTTGGCGGTTTGGATTTTTTTTTTTTTTACTTTATTTTTTTTTACTAAGCCTTATCATACTTAAAAAGGGAATTGCAAAACTTGGCTGTAGAGAAGGCTTTCTGATTTCTACTTATATATATTCCCTTAAGAGTTGTGTCAGAAAACCTAACTCTTCCATTTTCTGTATCAAAAAGTTACAACATAAACCACGTAAGAGCAAACTAGCAGAAAACTACCCTTTACATGTGCACTGGGACTTTATGCTCTTTCAGTTTCTAGTATATTGGAGAGACCTTTCTAAAAATGGAGCTTTTGGTAACCGGCATCTGAAACAATCAAATTTTCAGCTAAAGAAATTCAGGTGATTAGGATAGTCTGTGTATCTCCAGTTTAAGGAGAGGAATAAGCATTGGTTTCCTGGCATTTAGAAACTATTTTAAAATTCTCATGGATTTTTTTTTTTTTTTAACACTGAATAGATTTTTAAGTAAAATTTAAAGAAGTTAAGTAAAGCAAACTATGGGGAGTTTTAAAAGCTGGACAAGAAATAAGTTACTAGGTCAGGTTCAGCTTTGTGTTCGTGTGTGCTTTGTATGGCAGGGGAGCATCTGAAACCAAATTGAAACACATCCATTAAAATGCTGCTTGTGTTCTTTATTCTTGCACAATTTTAACAAGTTGAGGTAGTAGCTAAGCTATTTCGGGCTGTACTTTAATGCTGCTATTTTTCAGTGTATCAGCCACGGGCAGAATACAGCAGTGTGGCGACTGGTTGCCGCTGCCCGCTGCCCGCCTCGGCTCTGACCCTCCGTTGCTAGTGCAGGGCAGTCAGCGGCACCGCAGGAAGCGAAACTGCAACGTTCTTGTTGGCCACGAGGTGGTGGAACCACAGAGTATGTTCGGGGGAGATGCAGTATTTTTACAGTTTATCCATTTTACCTGCTTAAAATCTAGTTGTTTGTGTCAGTTTTCTATGAGTTTATTTAAACAAATGGACTGTTCTTTAAAGCATACATGGATCTCCAGATTTGTTTGTCACCCTTGTAACACTGGAAGGCATCACAATGTGTTCATTTATCTTAAAGTGCCATTCTTTCAAGTATGTATCAAATGTAAATTGACCAACGTGGCTTTTAAAAATGTTTAAAATCTGATGGCAAAAACCCAACACTCTCTGATTCCTCACTGGTTAATCCTTCTGTTTCGGTGCTCGGTCATCTACTGGGATAACATTATCAGATGTGGCATCCTTATTACCAAAATTTTAGTAAGAAATGGGAAATGTTTTAAGAAAACCCCCTGCCCTTTCTCTTTTTACTTTCATTCAAGAAGATGGGGACTTGTAATAACAGAAGACCAATCCATTCATGCTAGATTTAAGGGATTGCTTCTGTTCCTTGAAGAAGAAAAATCTGAGTAGCTACAATCAAATTAATCAAGTTCTCGGTGTAGTTAGTAAGTCATTTGTTTATGCCCTCTTAAATTTGTGGCCCAGGTGTGTTTTTCTTTGTAAACTTTGCTAACATTGTCATAGTGCTGTTACTGGAAAAATAAGTCTGATGCCATTCACTTCCTTCAGCACAGGGTATGTGCATCTGAGACTCTGGGGCCTTAGGTTAGTCTTAGCAGTTCTCCGTTCTGAGCTAGAATGAAATGAACGTTCTCACCGAACAGAATTAAATACAGGGGTTGCCCTTAAAATCAACAGAAGCTCTAAAGGAAGCACGTACAGGTAATGATTATTCCTTAACAAGGTTTTAGGGAATAGAATTAACACAAATGGAAGAGAGAAGCATAATTAGGAATCGCTCAGATCACGTGGTCTGGAACTAGAAAGAAGTCCCCGTTTCACATTACAGCAGGCGGCTCATGCCCTAGATAACCGTGAGCAAAGACTGTCTTGCCAGTAAATAAACATTAATATAGGAACACCAGGAATTTAGCTACTGTAGCCTCCCAGATCTGATGTGCTGCAACCCTCGATCTTGCCCCTGAAAATTCACAGTTCCCTGCTAAGAAAGCAAAGCTTATCACCTGCTCTCTGCTTTTTTTCTCTCTGTGGCAATAGATGGGGAGGAGCAATAGAGTTCCCTGTGGTACTGTAGGTGAAACACCACCGCCAGGAAGGAAAAAGCGAACAGAATCGGGAAGTTTGACTAGTGTTTCAGTTGAGTCTTCTTGTGGGCTGCAAGGATAAAATGACTCACTGTGATGAAATGGTTGTAACAGGAGGACCAAAGCAAACCCGAGTGTACATGTTATCTTGATTCTCCTCCTTCCGTGACCATACCACGAGATTGAGGCCTTGCAGGTCAAGCAAAGACATAAATGCTCTTGCCAACAATTAGAAAACCTTTACATGACCTACTTTGCCTCCACTGTTGATTCTCCTTGTGGTACCATCTGATAGCGGAATTGCTGGAGACCATTGTAAAGTCATGCAGGTGAACCATGCGAATATTTTCCACATCATTTATTTCCTACTGTCATGTTTCACCTTGGAGTAAGAGAGGCCTCTCCTTTTCCGATAGAAACCACTTCACACCATTCTGCACTGCAGAAACTACCACCCGGGGAGGTTCAGTTTGTAGCAGAGCTATCCCTGGAGATAACTAAAATCATTCCAGTCTCCTGGTGCAGCATGGACCAGGTCCTGCTAAAGCTCTGGGCTCGTGTAGGCCTGTTTTGAGAGTTAAGTAAGATTCTGTTATTTATACTGTTCAAGCATATTTGGGAATTAATATGATTACAGAGTCCCCAAGCCAGGCAGTGTTTGATTTACTGCTTTGTCTTCATTGCAGTCATGTTCAAATCCTCTTGTCAGAAACGGTTCAGCAGAATGGAGAAACCTTTTTTTTTTAAAAAAAAAAAAAAAAAAAGTTTGTGTAACTGTTGCAGTCTTTTTTTCCCTGGTGATAAAATGTTCTGAGGATCCAAGACATTCTACAGATGAACCATTTCTCTAATCTGCAGAATGATTTATCTGACAAGGCCATGGTATATCCCTGTGGGCGCACGAAAGGGCAGGCTTGTGTACAAACCGGCCTCCGGCCCGGAAGGGGAGCGCGGCAGCTTTCTGCAAGGGACCCAAACAAGGCCCCAACGAGCAGAGCCCACCAGTGAGCAGGCGCCCTTGGTCCCTCGCTGCTCACGTCTCCCCTGGGGCAGTTTGAGTGAGGCCCAGAAGGCAGTTACGGGATGAGACTCATCCCGTTCCTTCTTCCTGTGCCTAACTGAATCATCAAATGCCAATCTACGCAGAGTAGCTCAAATTTCCTCCATTTTAGTCCCATTTTGGGGGAAATTCGGACTACATTAACTCTAGGGATTATGCAAACAGTCATCTGAAAACTGATCCATATCTAAAAACTATTTCATATATAGCAGGTGGTAAAGTAAACGCTGCCGTAGCAAAGGACATTTCTTCCCAACAGCCTCTTCTGATCCCTTCTTTACTGCTTCTCACAGCCTAAGAGGAACCTTGTTTTGGGCGTCACAGTTACGTACAAAACTTGCGGAATCCTGGATAAAACTTAGCTATGCAGGCACGGATGTTTCAAGAGTTGGGCTATCAGTACTGAAAGAGATTAACAAGGCAGAAAAAAGAGGGTAAGGAATTGTGTGGGGTGACTGAGAAGCACCACAACAAAACAGTGAAATTAAGTGTGATCTCACAGCAGGACACTGAAAGGTTGTCCTGTGTCTGACCAGCAAAAAAAATAAAACTAAGCCTTCTCTTGCCTACATAAGTTGTGTAGTTTGTTCTTATCTCGAGTATTACAAGTGTTTATAATCTGTGAAGAATTCCAAGGAAAGGAGTTAAGACTATTTATTTAAATATAAATACAATTAAATTATATAATTAGTGCTAAATTATGAGGTGTAGAAGACAAACAACTTGTTATTGTTTGGATAATTTTGGGTTTCATCCGAGTTAATATTGTTGGCATTGTTTGAACACTACTATGTTAGGGAGTCAGTTTTTGACATTTTACGCTGCTGTGGCTAGTGCTTCAGTATCTCATAGTGCTCCATTTTTGGAAAACAAAACCTAATCCTAATAGTTCAATACCGAAAGGTGTTGACACTGTACTGCTAAACATCTCTCAGTTTAGGCCCAAAGAAGGGAAGAAAGGAAAGGGGGGAAAAAAGGGGGGAAAATGTCATTCTGGATTTTTTTTTTTTTTTAAAATTTTCTGAGACAAGTGGTATGAAAAAGGGATCCAAAAACTGTATTTGGGGGGAAAAAAAAAGGCATTTGTAGCCTTTCTTTGTACACAATGTTAAATAAAATCTCCTGTATCTATGTTTGTCAGGTTCTTTTGGTCTTACTTGACTAAAAACTGGGCCTACATTAAACTGAATGTGTAAATTGCACTCAATTGAGTTTACTACAGGTATGGAATTTAACACTGGTGTTTCAAAATAAAAGCTATTTCACGTTTTACAAGGTAAACGCTATTTCACTTAAAATCTAGAGGTTAGTACAGGGTTGTTGCTGAATTAAACTAAAACTACTGTAACGTGGGGGAAGAGTTTACATGTAAGGTAAAGAAGCAGCTGAGCAAAACAGTCCATTTTCAGATCTGTATTAATCCTTTTGTAGGAGTACTGCTTCAAAACCCAGCCAGTCCCAAACCATCTAACCTTCACGTTGGTGTGCAGAGCATTCAGCTGTAGTTAGTGTTTGCTAAGAAACCAGCTCTGGCCTCCAGCTCTTCAAACACTGCATGAAAGTAGTGGGTTTTGTAGGAATCCGTGTGGAAACTGAATCAGTTATTTAAATCAAGTTCTCTTGGTGCTTTATTTAAATATAATTTAAATTATTAATGTAATTAAAGTACATTTATGTTTTAATATAGTCCAAATTTAATATAATATATAACCCTCTATAATAAAAAGATACCAGCTTCAAAGCTTTCTAGCTGATTTTCATTCAGTTTGGACCCCAAGGACGACATTGACATGTCTCAATGGCAATAGCCAAAGCAGAGCTAAACGTAGCTGACTTGACGCTGCAATGAGATGCAGGTCAAGGAAAAAACGTATCAGGCTTACTGCTGAATTGGGAAAAGAAGGGGAAACCCCATGACTAGTATTGGTACTTCCTACCAGTGGTGTATCTGTATAATATAAAATAGTTTCAAAATAGCTTTCGGATAGCTTCAATGTGGAATTCTTCTGCCAAAAGGTCCTCACTGAATTGAAAAGCATACCTCCGGAGTGTGAACAGTACTACAGCATCACAGGATCAATGTGAGGGGTTGGAAGGGACCTCGGAAGATCATCTCGTCCAACCCCCCTGCCAGAGCAGGACCACCTAGAGTAGGATGCCTCTGAGTGAGCCTGGAAGGTGTCACCTCCTACACCAGGCACTGGCTCCTAGTAGGAGCTCTGCTCCCACAGCCACCCTCCTACCCTGACTCCAGGCTGCTGCTTCTCGGCCACTTCTCCTGCCTGCTTTCCCCGCCCTGAAGACCCTGGGTGGGCCACCCTCGGCTGGCCTGAGTAGCGCAGGGTGCAAGCTGGTGCAAACTCAGCCAGTACACGCTTACGGTCCCCGCTTCCCTGTAATGAGAAAGAAGGAGCAAAACTTAAGGCTAGAGCGGGGTGAGAGAGAACACCGGGGTGCATAAGAATCATGGATGCTCCCTGCAAATTGCTACACCCCAGCAGGTGTCTGCTCCTTTCCCAGGCAGCCCTGGGAGGCTTGGAGCAGGCTGCCCTGAGGCAGCGGCTGCCCGAGAGCCCTGCAGGATACAGCTGTCAGTCTGAGACAGCTCAGCCGTACCTGCCACCGCCCCACAGACATTTGTCTGCTCTTTGTTGGAAGCCTCCAATTACGGCGATTCTGTAATCCTCTTGGGCAATCTAATCCAGAACATAACCACGAGGCCGTTTTCCTAGCAGACAGCTGAACCACTCCTGCACACGTTACAGGATATAATGCTGCAATACTGTGCAGGCTTTTTCAGTGACCTTTGAAGTTCCTGAACTAGGATACCGGCCATATGTGCTGTCAGCTAGCAGCTTGGTCATTAATTCACTGAGCTGAACCAACCACGTTCTGTTTCCTGCTAGAAAACAGAAAGCAGAGCCCCTTTGTGGGCTACCGTGAGAAATACATTGGACAAAATAAAGGCAGACATTTTTCACGTCCCTAATACAGAAGTAATGCTGCTGATTGTCATTGAAATGCAATTTTTTGCTGACAAATAACTCAAAAATCAACCCAAAGGTAGAAGCACAAAAGAACGTTTTGTTGAACACATCATGGATCAGAAACCCTAGAGAATGACATTGGTCATACTGTTAGAAAACAAACATTGGAAATATTACTGAAGTATAAAGGAGCCTTTCAGTGTCAAGCAAGTACATCGAGTCTGTGCAGCAGCCTTGCGGGGGAATCCCTGCCAGCTAAGAACAGGCAGACTCACAGAGAAATGGATTGGGAACGACATCTAAATAGAATCACTGACTTTGGAAGACACACACATAGGAATTTTTCCCCACAATGTAAGTCAGACTACGTGGTTACATCTGGAAGCATACATCCTCTCACTTTCAAAGAGAATTCTGATGAAACAGAGCGGTCATTTACCTTGATTTATAATATTAAAAATTAATTTTTGCCCAAGAAAACACAGGGACTGTAAATCATACTTGCTCTCACCAATCTGCAGCCCCCTGAACTCTAGGAAGGAATGTACCTCAAGTAGAGGCAGCAATGCAATCTTGTACTGAAGCGTTTCTTTTGCTAAAGCAGCCAAACTGCTGTTGGGAGAGAGGTTTTAAACTGTGGTCTGAGCTACACAGAAACCCTGATGGGGAAACTTTCACAGGGATATGTCAAATCAGCACATTTTCTTAGTTACTGTGTTCATAGCATTTTCCAGCCAATGCCTGTAAATACAGACTCTGCTATACCTCCCACTAATGCACCAACACTGTAATTTGGGTTTATTAACTACAGTTGCTTGCTGTTCATGACAAATCATTCGTCCTGCGTGACCACGAGCTACGAAACTCAGCTTAGTGCAGTCTTTTAAAAAGAGCTACAAGTCTGAAAGCTGGTGTTCCCAGGCAGCTCCTGTAACGCAGGACAAAGCCAGTCTCTACAACATTTAACCACTTGTTCTCCTCAGGCGAAACGCTGTAATTAGCCTGACATTGTACCGCAGGGCACAGGCACAGTTTAGAGGCCCAGAGCCCCTCGCTCCCACCGGGGCCGGGGGGCGCCGTCCGCTCTGGGCGCGCCCCCCGCTCAAGCGGCGGCTGCCACTGGGCCAGCGCCGGGGTGGCTGCCCGGCACCCGGGGCCGCCGCGCCTCCGCCCTCAGTCTTTGCTGCATGCTTGCGGGTTCCCTCCTCAAGGGGAAGGTTAAAATCGTTTTATTCCAGAAAAAAAAAACAAAACAACGTTTTCTTTACCAAAGCGAGACCCAGGCCTGGGGCAGGGGCCGCCGCCACCGCCCCGCCCCACAGGCCGGCCTCAGCCGAGGGGCAGCGCGGCCCCCCCGCCACGGGCCACCACCGCCGCAGCCAGGGCGGGCAGAGCCGCCTCGCCGGCGGCTTCCCGGGCGACCAACCCCGCAGGCAGCGCCCCGGGCGCCCCAACCGGCTGCCGGCCCCCGCCGGGCCGCTCCCGCGCCGCTCCCCGGGCCCGGGCCCCCCGCCGCCGCCGCCGCCGCCGCCGCCGCCCTCTTGCCCTCAGGTGCGCTCCGGCGCGAGCCGCCTTACCCGGCCACGCCCCCCGCGGGAGGGGCACGCGAGGCGGGGAGGAGGCGCGACGGCGCACGCGCCGCCCGTGATCGCACCCTCCCCACCCCTTCGGCGCGGGGTTGGCCTGCCGCGGGGTTGGCGCCTGCGCAGTGCCGTGGCACCGCCCGCGAGGGGCGGGGCGCAGGCGGAGGCGGGCGGAGGGGTCCTGTCGTCCCCGCGCGCCCCTCCGCGCCCCCTCCCCCTCCCCTTCCCGCCGGCGGCGCTCACGGCCCGGCCCGGCCCGGCCCGGCGCGGTCCCCCGAGACTCGGGCCGCGCCGTGAAGAAGCGGGAAGGAGGCGGCTGCCCGGTAAGCACCGAGCGCCGGCGAGCCCAGCCCAGTCCAGCCCAGCCCCGACCCCCGCCCGCTCGGGGGTCGCCCGCGGCCTCGCAGGCCCCGGCAGGGCCTGTCCCCCGGGCTCCCGCCGCTCGCCTCGCTCCCGCCGGCCGCAGCGCCTCACCGCCGCGCGGAGCCCCTTCCCGCGCCGCCCGACTCCAGGCTCGGTCGTCTCCCCCCCGCCGCTGCCCCCTGCGCCCCCGGTGCCCCGGGAGGCCGCCGGCCGTGCTGTCACCCCCGCCGCGCCGCTCGCCCTCTCAGCCGGCCGGGGCGGTGACAGCTGCCCCGCTCCTGCCTCGGCTCCCCCCGCTCGCCCGGCGGCGGCATCCTCCTCCTCCTCCTCCCTTCCCTCGCTGGCTGACCGCGCTGCGTCGTCCCTGTCACCCATTTTGTGACTGTCCCTTCGCGGCGCTGCCGGCGGGAGCCGCCCCGGGGTGCCCCGGGGGAGCGTGGCTCGCCCGGCGGGCTGGGAGCGGGTGAGCTAACGGCGGGCTCCGCCGTTCTCGGCTAGCGGGGCAAGCTCACGTTTGCCCGGGTTTGCCTCTCACGGTGAAATCATTTGTTTCAGCTGCTGACTTGTTTCTGCGAAGAGGGATGGTAGTGGGAGCTTTCTGAGGAGAAGGGTAGAGTGCCTGCGCTTCAGCACCTTTGTAGCTAGGTTTGGGTGTAGGAGGGAGGACCTTTGTCTGCAGTCTGGTCTCATGCTTGTCTGGAGTGCCGTTTTTCTGCGGTTTTATAGCTGAAAGATCCTACAAGTTCCAGTTTTGTGCCCGCTGTCTGCTTTCCTGTGCCTCACAGTATTCCTTCTTGCAAGCCTTACGTGACCTGGTAGTGCTAGGGATGGAGGAAAGTAGGTTCCTATAGCTGGGCCAAAATCAGAGAGTCACCAGCTTGTGCTGAGTCTTCTATACTCTGTGTCCTCAGAGAGAAAAACAATGCAATGCTGATGTTCAGCAAACTGCACGCTTCTCTCCACCGCAGCATCTCACTGTCTGTGATTGTGTGAAGTGTCTGTTGGTGCTAGGATCTGGAAAACATAGCTTTCTTGTAGCAGGAAATTTGTCTTGTAAATGGTTCCACTGGGTGAAAAGTGTTTTGAAGAGCTGTAGGTTCTGTCGAAGGACATAGTCTGTACAAGCTCTACTCGCCCAAAAAGCAAACGTAAACCTTCTGTTGCTACTTCCTGCTTAATTCATGGTATGGACTTTGGCTGCTGCAAGGTAGGCAAACTAAAGCCAGTGGCTGCTTTTAACGTGCTGTGTATCACAATATAGTTCTGCAGTAGCTCAGAAGTACAATTTCTCCTCCCTCCTCCAGCCTAGATGATTGTTGTTAGGTAGTTGCTAACAAAAATGAGAAGAACAGGTCATTGTAAACAGTCGGAGATTTAAACTGAGATGGGAGTAGTCTCTTGGTTCTTGTAACACTGCCACTTAATTTTCAGTTAATGGAAAAATCAGATTCGAGGCTGGTAGGCTATGTGAAATAAGAGAAAAGAAAACTTAATTTTTCAGATGTTTTTGTATGTCTGAAGACCTATGTCTCTTTTTATTTCTTTCTTGAAGGCAATACGTAATTGTGGGGAACAAAACATCTCAAATCTTCTTAACTGAGTGTACCATTTCTGTCAAATACAGTGCCATCTAGTCCAGGTTTCCCAGTTATTTTATCTGCTCGAGTTGAAGAGCCATTTGTTGACATGAATTTTGGCGTCATCATCGGTAAAGATACATGTTCTCTCTTTAGTAGTAGAAAGGACTGTTTTATTAAATGGTGGTCAAACATCACAGTGGGCAAACCTCTGTCCAGGGATTTCCAGTTCTCAGGAACTGTACTTTTTATTGTGTTTTGCAGCTTACCAGTTCTGTGGTATTTTCCCTTTCCCCCCATGTTCTAAAGCAGTGTGATCTCTGTGGCCTTCCAGGCATGCTACCAAAGGCATCTTCTGCATCAGGCTGGAGGAGAGGCCTGAGCGAAGGTTTCCGTTAAGGGAGAGTGTGTCCATAGCAGCAAATCAAAGAAAACTTGTGTTAGGCTGAGGTCTGGCATGTGATCGTTCCCGCTAGTGAATTGTCAGCATGGTCTCTAGTATGGCTCAGCCAGGCCACCTGGCATTTTCCTAAGCCATGCCTGGGCATCATTCAAAGGTGGCAAATGCCAGGGCTTCTCCAGACATGGGATGGCCACTTGCTCTGCATGGGGGAGAGGGGAAAGCGATTTTGGCTGTGTAGTCACAAATCAGGCAGTGCCTCTGGACTGGAGAACAATCTCTGGCCTGTATTAGTGACTAGTGTAAGGTGTAGCCCATGAGTTTAAGAAGTTTCTAAGTGCGTGTTGGAATAGTTATTTTTATGCTGCAAAGGGTTCATTGTACAGAATAGATGAGGTGATGTACAGTTAACATTTTAGGTATGAATAAATATATACTTACAAGTAACATGGTGAAGGGAAATAAATTTGTGCCATTTTTGGTTTACTGTTAGTATAAAAGAGGAAAATATACTCTCAGAAGGTGGAGGCATGTGATGGAAGCTCCTTAAGCAATCTTTCACTAACGTGCTTCAGAAGTTCTTTTTTTCTTGCCTTGATCTTGCGATGTTGGAGCCTGTCTTGCCGACTAGGATCCAGTCCTAGAAGTGTATAATGCTGTTAATGTGACTGGATCTCTATTGCTCAGTGGGAAAAACAACGTAAGAATGTTATGCTTGTACTTCCTGGCTTCAAAAATCACCCCATTTGATCTTATTTTTAGTCTTAGTACTGAAAAAGGGAGAAAAAACGGGTGTTAGAAGCTGAGTTGTATACTTAATCGTAGCCTTAAGTGACTAGTCACAAGGAACACATTACTTGTTTCTTTTGAGCTTATTCCAGCTGAAATGATCAGAGAAGCCACCATTTGGAGCACTTAACAGTGTAATGCAGCCTGCAAGTGATCATAGGATACTGTCTTTTAACGTATAAATAATTCATCATTAGAGTTTTCACACACACATACATGATTTTCTTTGGGAAAGAGGACTTTTTCTTTACTATAAAGGCTCTACAACTTTTGATCTTCATCTTTATAAGTAAATGTCTCAGGATACCTTGATTTTGTGAAGAACTGACACCGTGTTGCAAATAAGTGGCAGAAGTAGTAGCTCCCCAAATTGCAGAAAAGACTAATACAAGAATCAAATGTGAGGTTAGGTAAAAGCGGACTTTTTAAAGGGCATCAATCTGCAAGGTTTCAGTACCAAAAAAACCCCAAAGTCTTAATGTAGAACTAGTCATTTGTTACATGTTAAAGGGTTGTAAAGTCACTTAAGCAAAATTTCAAGAGGCAAAATAATTAATTTTTACTTACTTCAAGACTTAGTTTGTCATTTACGAAAGGTAAGTCTTGCATGATCCTCAGTTAATTTTATTTTCCAGGACTGTTTGCCAGAATGAAGCCAAACTAATGATCGCCTGCAACTAACTGGTATATATGCAGTTTTATTCAGGAAAATAAACTGAGCGTCTAACATCTAGTATTTAAGTACTCTTAAAAAAGAATAAAGGTAGTATTGAAGTAGTTGAGTGATGTATTTGATGACATCAGCCTGAAAGTATTGGCATTTTTCTGATGCTAAAAAGATTTCCTTAACTTTGGTCGTTTAGCCAGTGTCGGATACGTGTTCTGCACAGGTACATCCAGTGAGTAACGATTTCCTGTGGGATATACATGTGGGGGGTGGAAAGCTTGACCGAGAGGCTGGCATTCTCAACACTCCCTGAAGCTTTCTGTGTTCTTAATACATTTCTGTATAAGTTCTTAATTAAAAGCACACAGTGGTTTTGGCAGATGGAGCCTTCTTGAAACTTCGGCTACAGAATTTCCTTGCTGTGTGAGGGTTGGTGCTGGAGAGGCTCCTTCAACACATTTCACTGTTCGTTGCTGAAATGTTGGCAGTCTTCATCATATTGACAAGTCCTAACTGACACGGACAAGTTTATAAAAATGATCTATAAGAGCTTGACTTTCTCTGTTTAGCCATAGGATTTTTTTTTTTTTTCCTTTTTACTGAGTTGCCAAATTGTACTGAGCTTAAAGTTTCTTTTATTTAGCAAGCTATACGACAGAGATTTGATAATGGGTGTGCATTCAAAGTAGCATCTGTTGTGCAGTGAAAAATCTTTCTTTGCAGTCACTGGTCTTGTCTGTTTCAATTTGCTTTCCCCAAAGAAATAATTAGCATTGTAAATAGTTAATGGTAAATATTTCCTTCAAGTCCCTGAAGGAATATGGGCTTTTCTGGTGGAAAAGAAAAAAAAAATAATTAAAGCTGTTCTTTATAGACATGATTCCTACTACAAATCTGAGTAACTCTGCTCACTTGAAGTTCTAGTTTTGCTTTTATTTTTTTCTGTGACAAAAAAAGGAGATCTTTCTTTCTTACCACTGTGACAGAATCATGCAAAGCTACTTTTTATCTGCGCTTATTTTTGTTGGATGGACAACTGCATGTCTCTTCTGGAGACGATGAGCTTCTTAAATAGGTACAGTTGGTGGAAGTTGTTGTCATCAAATTATTCTTGACTTATCATTTGTAAATACGAGGTGCATCCTTGAACATGACAATATCACTGAGTTCGACTATACTGAGAACTTTTCATCAAGAATTAAGATGTTGAAATGAACACTTCCTAACATAAACTTTTCCCCCACAGCTCTTGCTATTCTTCTTCCTAGCCTTATACAAAACTACAGGAGAGGGTTTCCTCAACCTGTAAGTAGGGGCGTAGCTATGACTTTGAAAAAGTTTAAGTGCTGTTATGCTGTTCCCCAAAGGTTTTGATAGTTTGCTATGATAGATTCTACTGTGATTTACAACCAAGGTCAGGCATAAGGAGCTGGTTGTCTCAAAGCCATAGAGGAAAATGCGGAGATGTAGGAATAGAACCCAGAATCTTGATTTAATAGTGAAATATCCTTGTTTCATAGTAGATAATGTCCTTTACCAACATAAATCTTCTTAATTAAGTGAATGTTATGGATTTTCAAGAATGGCCTATCCCCCTTTCTCCAGTGCTGTGGTTGTTGGTGGTCTTCTTTTTCCAGATGCAGTCAGTACTGTAAGAAATGCACTAAGGCTAAAGGAGAGGAGAGCGAAGCTGCTGAAGGTCCCCATGGCTTTGCTGTTCTATGGTGCTGCCAGCCCTTCATCCTTGTGGGGCTTGGTACCGTGTCTTTGGACCACTATCTTTTTGCGTATCCTGGGTGCCGCTCCTAGCTTCCTTTTGTTTCCCGCTGACAAAATTATTGGTGTTTTCGGCCTTAAAAGCTTGACATTAGTGGCAGGAATTGATTGGTTGTATTTATGCATCAGTTGTCACAAAGAAACAAAAGCTGCTGTTTATACCATGTGCTCCTAAGCTCTATAATATGCTTCCAAGGTTTGGTCTTCCATATGCTGATATTTTGGGCTTCGTACCTATTTCTTTTTGCATTTTAACTCTGTGTGATTGAAAGATACCAAACACTTCCAAATTCATAGTAGACAGTATAAATTCTGTATGTGAAAGCTCACTCAGAAAAATATTAAAAACATTTCAATGATTATAGTTCTAAGTGTGCACATGAGATTTCAGTCCATTTGCATTTCACATTCAGAAGTAAACTTGCTACATTAAAAATGTAAAATTATACAAATATGCATTGTAAGAACTTGTTGACAGTTTTCTGAAAATGTTTCTGATATATACCTGTAAAAAATAAATAGTATGTATCTACAGAAGAAAATTCCATTAAGTCTATAACTTACAGACATCAGTGTTGTCAGTAAAGGATATTTGAAGGAAAAAAATAGCTATGAAGACTTCAGTATAGCCTTTTTTAGTAGAAAGACTACATTTTTCTGGAGGGAATGGGAAAGCTATTCCAAGGCGTTCAGCCAAACATCAAAGGCTTGCCGTGAAACCTGGAGGTGTAGGAGCTTCTCAAAGAAATGCCGTAAAACTGTTTCACAATGGAAAGTGCTAAAGTGTTGCTGTACTTGACATTCCATGGTGATATGAGCACATCAACAGTCACATCAGTTAGGGATGCTGTACTGGTCCTGGGCTTTTAGCGCTTTCCCAGCCCCCATCCCGTGTAGAGTCCTGCATTGCTTCAACAGCCAAACTATCCAAGGGAACAGGGACTCCATAAGCTGGTTAGCAATTTATCCTTTCTGGAAGGCTTGGAATAAAAATGTGGAAGAGAAACAGTATCTTATCGTTTTTCCTGGTGGAGGAGAAAAAAATAGTTGCTGCAGATGGGAGCCTCTCCGTCGGACTTTCCTCCTACATGACTCAAATGTATGTCCTTGGGCTTCCGCACTGGGGTAGGTAAATGCTCCTCCTCGAGCAATACCAGGGTATTTAGGAAAGATTTGCATGCAATTCTGTCTCTTTTCTGTCTGCCAAGCCCGAAGGATTTTAAACTAACTAGTGAGTGTGCTGCTGACAGGTCTTGGAGGTGAAGGAAGATGTGGGGAGAGCACAGAATTCAAACCCATAGATAGCCGGTCTTCAGACCCTCTGTGGTGGTCAGTGCCCTGTTTTGTCCTGTGTCGATTGCTTAAAAATGACACAGTTCATCTGTTGTCTCATCTGTTGTACTGTGTGGCTCCACAGAGTAGTGTGCCTTGGAAAGTGGTGGTGGTTGGGCAACAATAAGAGCTTCATTTAAATCGGGGCTGATGCTCAGTGTCCAGTAGCCAGAGACTGAATTAAAACAAAATTTGGGGCTACATGGTCTCAGTAAGGGTGAGCCTTCCTTCTTGTTCCCAGTCCCGCTGCTCCCTTTGCATAGTATCTAGCAATTATGAGGTGAGTCAGATCAGTCCTGATCTGACTGAAAGACCAGCTCATCAAAAAATGAGCTATGATCTCTAGAACTGAAAGAAGGGAGAGGGCTGAGGAAGGGGTGGGACTGCCTCTTTTGGTGGCAGGGTACAATTAAATTATTCTCATGACTAGCTTAAGCAATCCCCAGCAAGCACTTCCCTCCCACCTGCCTTAGCAAGGCTGGCTTGTGGATGGGCCATTCCCATCTGGGCTCTGTTCCCTTGGTCCAGCTGAGACCAGGAGAGTGCTTCTGGGGCTGGGAATCCCGGAGCTGTAAGCACCTGGGGGCTGGGAAGGTCCTCGGGGCATGTATCTCTGTATGCTTCTCCTGTTCTCTATTGGTTTTGGTGCAATGCTTTCAGGAATGTTGCCAGACCAGGTCTGTGGTGAAGTGGACATAGTGAGCACCCAGTCACCTCCCAGTTCCAGAAACCCAGGCGATAGGAAGTTCTCAAGTTAAGAATACATTAGTCAACATCTGGTAAGAGCAGATTTGTCACTGTAACCATGCTGGAAACAGGATTTGGGGGTTTTGGGTTTTGAGTGAAGATTTGATGGAGTGTTTTGGATGAACGTGGGACCTGGTTGAAGTTATTCATTTATTTTACAGGTTTTACCTGTAACACACACGTGCTGGAAGCCACTGGTCTAGCTCCTGAAGTAGCACATTGCATGTCCTTTCTCTGTCCCCCTTTTTCTGACGGGAGCTAGGCTACTGCCTGCCTTTCTTCTCCCTGTGAACTTCGTGCAGCAGAAGCCTTTGCTGCAGTTGTTGATACGAGAGTTCAGCTGACAACATTTTCAGTGGACAAAAGGGAAAAGGTCACCACTGGTCATCTACTCTAGCCGGCACTTTTGGGAGTAGCTGTTCCAGAGACAGAGTACATTGCGATGAAGTGGTGTCTACTGAGCTAGTCAGTTCGAAAGAAAGGGAAGCCGCTGTGTTAGTTGTGCATCTTTTGTTGGGCTATTCTGCCAAATGCCCTGGTCTTAAAATTGTATGTTGCTGGTTTTGAAAGTACTTCCCTGCCAGTGCAAGGAAAATTTCCATGTGTGCAGGGGAATCTGATTGTTGGTTAAGGAGTACAATACATACGTAGGGTTATGACAGTAAATACACCTTTGTAACTGGAAGGTTATTACGAAAATCAATAACACTTACTTTAGAGCATGCTTGGAATGATGGTGATGGTAGTTAACAAGGCTTTCAGTTAACGTGGTGACCAAGTATCACTTTTTAGACTAGCTGCTTTTATAGTTAAAGCTGACCAGTCCTTTAGCTGGGAAACTTATGGTGTTAAGATTTTTTTTTTTTCTCCCCCCAGGAAACCTACAGTGCCAAAATAATAGTTGGTTGTATTTTATTGGAATATAAACCTAAGGGTTTTACAGAGAAGGTTGATATTTCTGCTAAGTTTGTTTAAGTCTTTAAAGGTGTAATTACAATCTAGGAAATAGGTATACATTACATCATCTGTTAGTGCACAGCTTAAAATTTGGATGCAACTGTGAAATTTACCAAAAGGTAAATACCGTAGCCAAAACCAGGTTTTAATGTCTGTCCATGTTTATCATGCTAATATTCTACATATTATATTCCCTCTTCTGTTTCCTTTATCATGTTCTGCCTGTTAAGGTTTATCTCAGCTTGCACTGTAAGGGACACGCAGACTGCCTTCACATAGAAGGATATTTTTCGTTGTGTGTATTATCAACACCAATGAAATGAAATGAAATGCAGTAACGTGGATGGTATTCTCATCTATAGAGTGGGCAGCCACAGTTAAGGGGTGTGCTATGGAGTACTTAGCCCTTAGAATAATTTTTTAATCAGCTCTAGGATGGATACCAATAAGGTGTAGATTTACCTCGTCTTTTGTTCTGGTTTCCAAAACTGCGATTCAAAAAAACCCCCCAAAATTCTGAAGGTGCAGTCAATGTAGAAGTTAGTGCTGAAACTGTGTTTTAGACAGTGCTCCCCTTGTGGAACAGATTCCCCACGCGAGGAAGAATCAGTTGGATTTAGCTGATGAACAGTTGCTTTCTCTTCCTCGGCAGTGTTTTGAAACCGGTTGTTTAAAGTAGGAGCTTGAAAACAAGACTACATTATTTAATTTTGTCATGAAAAGCCTTTTAGAGCACAGTTCATAAGTTTAGGAGTTCTTCTGTAAATGTTCCTGTCACTTGTCTGGAATGTTAAGTATTGCAACGGTTACACATTGCTCACAGCAGTTACAGCTCTGAAGTTTTCTCCAAAGAAGGAGTAGAGAAATTTAGGTGTATAACAGCCAATTCTTGCCGAAAGCTCTGGTCTTTCTTCCATTCTGCTTACAAGAGAAGTAGCAATAGCAAATTTGGCTTGAAAACAGTGGATGGATAAGATAACTTACAGGTAGAATTCCTATTTTTGTAATTCCACAACTTGCAATGGAAAACTGTGAAGGCCCTTTTGATTTTTTTTTTTTTTTCTTTTAATTTAAGAAAGTAATAGGAAAGTCTCCTCTCTAAATAACTACCTGCAGCAGTTGTTCCAAAGTTGCAGCACACATAAATCATTGACGTCTGTCTATTTTCCTCACAGCATAAGACCGTAGCAGACACCACCCTGGCTGGAGCAGGGATCCATCCCACCTGGTGCTCTGGGTCCAGCTGCGGCTGTGAGCAGAAGCCTCAAGAAAAAAACCTAAACCCGAAGTCTTCCTTCATACCCTGTCTGCTTTCTCACCCTGCAATTATTTTTGGCTCAGAGGGGTTTCTGAGCCCTTTGTGCTCAGCTATTTAGCATCCGTTGGGGAATTTCTCTACTTTGTGCATGTCCAGTCTCCCCTTCCACTCACAGCCACAGCATTCTTTCAATCTGCATTAAAAATATGGCTCATTTTTCTTACTTTGAACCTGGCTATAATTTCGTTGTTTGGTCCCTAGTTTCAGTACTGGAAGGGATGATTAACAGCCAGTTCCCGTCTGCCTTCTTGATGCCCTTCAAAATTTGATAGGCGTCATATTCCCTGGGAGATAGCTCATGGGAGCTATTATATACCTTTGATCTTATTTTTGCCCCTTGCTGAACCTTTTTCAGGTCTGTAAGAGATTAATTTTTTTGAGGTTGAGAGACCAGAACTGCACATACCAATTAAAGTGTGGGTAGATGGGCATAAAAATGATCTGTTGAGTGCGATATTTGTGGTTTATGGTTTGTTCTCTATTCCTTTCTTTAATAATTCCTGGAATTGCTTTGCTTTTTTTGCCTTGTTCCAAGTACTATACCAATAGTTTAATGAAGCTGTGAATCAAAACACTGAAGACTTGCTGAGCAACACTGATGAGTTGAGAGCACATATGTATATGTGAAGCTGAGGTTGCTTTTCCCCAAGAGATAAACTGCTTTGTGTTTACCTACAGTTAATTTGATTTGCTGTTTTTATTGTCCAGTTAGTCTCATAAGGGTCTTCTGTGATTCCGTGTAGTTTCCTGTTATCCTTGGTGTCTTAACCCTCTAGCACCAGCAAACTTTCAAGTCACTGGAACTGATGTCTTGATCCCAAGCAATAACACAAATGCACTGCTTGCTCGGGCTTCTGGAATCCTGTGGTTAATGGGTTATGGTTTTGGAATTATTAGGCAAGAGCCATCGTTTTAGAGTGCTTGTGCAGCTCGCGGGCTGAAAGTTTGAGCTGTGGACGTTATAAATGTAGAGAACGCCGTCGCTTAGTATGTGGCGTGTTTCACACACATCCCAGACGTTAAGTTGTTGGTGGCTGTGCTTACCGCCCTGCAGAGGCTTGGGGAGGTTCTGAATCTGTGTTTTACAGGGGGCTGAAGAGGCTGTATTTCATAATCTTGTCGTCACAGTTCTGCCTTGTGGGACTGTCAAAGTGACTCAGAAATGTCATTCCCTAATTATTTAAGCAAAAGTTGTCAGCCTAAATATGTCAAAACCAAAGAACTTGTATAAATAGAATGAAAGTGTACTGACTCTATTGCTCTTAGATGTGAATGTTTATATTTTTCCTCTGTATTTTGGGTATTTGATGTTTCAAAAATGTTCGGTGTCCTCGTATTTGAGGGATCAGTTGTTCCTATTTTTCTGGAACTCTTAAAAGAGAATTGTAAGATTACTTATAATTTTCTTAATTCACAATTTTTTAATTTATAAAACTGCTCGGTACTACTTGACAACTTTGTATTTTCAACCGAAGGCAAAAGGCCAATACCTTCTTTGCTGCTTAACCCTCTCACAGGCGCAGGAAACTGTTTTTTGTGCTCTTGTAATTGAGCCTTACTTTTGTGACAGCAATATTAGCATAAATAAGCGTATTAAATAATGGATGAGATGAAAATAATCACAGTAAGAAATCATACACACACGCCCTTCAGTTTTCAGGTTTCTAAAGAGCACGTAAGAGTAACCCTGAAAGCATTTCATGTTGGCTGGGAGGATGTATCATATCAGTTTACAGTAAAGAGCAGAGCCATGCTATTGGGCAAAACACTTTTAAATTATTATTTATGGAGTTGTGTTTGCAGTTGGTATAAAATGCAGGACTGGTTTCCCATGCCTCCACCAGAGCAAGGAGAGCACGCTCCTGAACAAGATTCCCTTTTGTTTCCTGTACTATGTGTGCTGTGGAGAGAGAGACGTCTGGGAAAGGGTACAGGTTAGAGCAAATAGTTACATTTTAGTTTAGGAATGCAGTCTTTCTATCTGATATTTTGGGCTCGTTTTGGCTTTTTTCCATCCTGATTAGTTTTATAATGGATGCTGTAGTGCTAGCATTAATCAAATGTTTTCCAGTAACAACTTGTGTCATCTGATAGATGAGTATTTTGTTTAGTAGAGTGATATGAGGAACCTCTGAAAGTCTCTCTTGACTGTTTTGTGGAGCTACAACTCTTAATTCCACTGCAAATTTTTAGTGTTAAGCTTCTACTTCACTTTTTTCCTTCTTTTTTTTTTCCTTTTTCTTTTTTTTTTTGTTTTTTGTTTTGAGGTAGAAGGTGGTGTGCGTAAAGGGAAAGGAAGTCTTCAGTAGTTCCTCATTCTCCCTAGGGCAAAATATAGGCTACAGTTTTATATGCAGTGTTTGGTTTTTAAAACAATAGTGAAATCATATTTCAGCTCTCATTTGAATTATTAGTGTTCTTTGTTAATCTTCAGAAACCTTCATTTGTCTTGTGAGCATTTTATTTCTTATTTTAAAATTTAGTGTTAGGCAGAGACAAATTTATTGTTGATTCGTAGTACTGTGCCTTGCTAAGGAATGTGCTGTTCTTTAGGAGCATAAAGGTAGTCTTTATCTGCTATACCTGCCTTTTGAGAAGCTGGGTGAGGTAGGGCTTATTCCACTCACAATTCAATGATATTGGTGTCTTCTGTTTTCAGTGCTGAAACACCATCATCCTCCTCCTCTTGCCTGGAGAAGGCAGGAGGGGAGAAATTGGCACTCAGAGGTCGTAAATTCACTTTAGGAGCCTGAGTGAGCGTCTGCTTTTAGAACCTGTAATGCTAGTTAATGTCTTGTCTAAGTTAAGTTGGACTAATTTGTATCTTTTTCTCAGTTTTTAAACTATAATTACACAATCTTCTCTCTGTAAGGAAGTAACTACTAGAGCTTAGTTTCTCTGGAAGAAAAACAGGAACAGCAGTACCTAATCCTCCCTGTCCTCTAAGTGTCTTTGAAGTTTCGGGAAAGGTGGTTCTACCTTTGAGTTTCAGTAAATCACAAATAGTGGTTTTCAATGTTGAATTTGTGGATATTTTAAAGTAATACTGTGATGAAACATGAGGATTATATTTAGTTACTTTGTTTAGTTTCAGTTATTTACATCGCTTTGCTGTGCAGTTGCTGTTCTTGAAGCAAATGCTGTTGCATGTTTTCAGGAACACTTCTAAAACATGCATTATGGATGAGGAACATTTGACTTCACAGTCTGTTGTCACTGATGACCTCTGTGATATATTCGTAGGAGTATAAATGGTTTGTACTGTAAAAGCTACTGTTATCCTGTATTTGTTTTTGAGGTTATACATCCAGTGGGTTATGTTACTGTATTTACTAGCTGTAATAAGCAGATCCCAAATGTACCGATCTTTTACTGTGCGTGCAAAGATCATGTGTGCAGTGTGTATCTGGCACGTTACAAGGTGTGTCAGACTTGATGAATGTGCTCTGTAGACTTGATAAATGTCTATTGCAAATGGCCATTGCTGGATGGCTGCAGGCCAGCTGGAGCTACCCCTTTATCTAGATTGCCAGGCACGGTTGTCAAGCTCTGCCCAAATGTATGCTAGTCAGATTGTTGCCAGTGCCCTAACCTTCGTTATGCACTGGTTTACTAGCTCTGTGAGCTGTCAAAAAGCCATGGTTCTGATTTACTGGGTTTGTTGCAAGAGTTTTTTCTTTGAGGTAATTTTTTTAAAAGTAGTCACCTCCCCACAAGCTGTGCGCTGGAATTTGTTTGATTGTTTCTCAAGCATGCTATGGACAACTTTTTTTATGTAGTCTGTAGACCATCAAGAATACCGTTCAACCTTAATGATGCCAGTCTTACTAAACAGCTCTATCCTCTTTGGTCTTCTTAGTTCTAGTTTTCAGTTGACTAAGATCAAAAGCACAAGTGTTCAACTCATAAACATGAAAAAGGCAAGAAGTGTAAGTGTGGCAACTTGGTCCTACGTGTAAACATTAGCGTCTGCTTCTGGAATCTAGTAGGCAGTTGTACCACTTAAAATTATGTGTGTATAGCAAACGTATTATCATCACGGGGCTTTTCTGGTTTAGGTTTTGGTTTTCTTAGGAGTGTCTCATTTCAAATTATCTCTCAGTTATTTAATCTTCTCTGAAGGCGTTCTGATTACTAGTAGCCGTATGGCAGGACTGGTGCATTTTTGACATTCTGATGATGAAACTGCAACAGTAAACAAAGTTTTCTGTGTCTGTTCATGCCAGCTTTCAGAGCTAAGGGGAATCTGGAAGCTATAAACAAATATTTTCAGTGTCTTAAAATGGAACTTCCTGTTGCTTCTGTTAACAGCACTTAGGGGTCTGAGGAGGCAAAATTCCTGGAGTTTTACTGACTTTTATCACAGTCAGACTTGAAGTATACTTGTGCTCAGCTGAGGTGGTGATGGGGAGAAAGGAGTGTATGTAAGTGTATGGTGTTAATTTTGTTAGCTAAAATGAATTAGTGTTCCTGGTCACTGTGGTTTTGTGTTGCACATCTCGTGCACTCGATCATCAGTCTGCTTTTTGTGCCTTTGAAATGCTTCACTTAAGAGATGGAAACAACTGGATGCGTTTCATGTTTCTAATCAGCCGCAGGATATTTGACTCAGATAAACCTGATCATTTACTTCCACCCAGAATCAGTAAGACTGAAAGGGGAGTGGAAGTTTCCTCCTCATAATCTTCCATCCTATGTCTTCTGACTCAGGGGAGGTGAAGAAAACAGCTGCCAACTATCTCACTCTTGCAAGAGGGAAGATCCTGATGTGTCTAGTCTTTCTGGTAGTCCACACTTCAAATTATGGCTCTTGGCTAGTCTGCCCTTTCTTAGGTTGTCTTCCAGAATTAGCAGTTCTTATAACTGCAGTGTTCGGGTCTGCTGCAGCTGTTCCTAGTTTGAGTAAAGTCAACTTTGTTTTCTGTGGTTTCATTTATTTGCTCGTGGTTGGAATGACAGTATTGACAGTTGTCTGCTGTTTGAGAAAACCTGAAGACAAGGTAAAGATGCTGAAGTGTCCTGACTGCAGACCGTGGAATGCAGTGGGTTACTTCTGGTTTCTTCTCAGAGATAATCCTCATAATCATATGATTAGTATTAAATTTTGTAAAATGTAAAATTAAATTTTGTAAATGTGTTTATTAACGTGATTTTTAATAATAAATGGTTTCAAGGAATCTGAATTTTTCAGCTGCTTTTAGTTTTTATAAAATACTTTTCTCTGCAACTGCTGTTACCCTCTCAGTACTTTAGTTACCAAACTGGTGGTAATCTTTTCTCAGATCCAGTGTTGTTGGTAGTCAGCCTGTTGCCTGAATACTCCCACGGTATTTTCCTTCCCACAGTCAGAAATAAAGAACATTGCTGCCCTAATAAGCCTCTCTTTTGCTAGCTAACGAGTGAGCTCAGCAACATGGGTCACTTATAAAATATCCTCAGTTCAGTGCCATTTGTGGAAAGAGAACTGAAAAAAATATTGCAATTGGTAAGTGCTTAGTTCTTTGTAAAAATTCCCTTTTAAAAAAAGCGAAAGCTATTCATCAGTCTCATGCATTCTGTTTGGTTCTAATTTGTGGTCTTTACTGCAGTTCTGGAGTTCTGGTCTTAAGTAGAGCATGATAAAACAAGACGTTGCTTTTTATTTCTATTTTATACTTAAAGTTTCTTCCTTTCTGCTTGTAGATTTGTTTGTAAATGCATCATAAACAGACAGCCCAGAATGAAGAAAGCAAGCAGGAGTGTTGGCTCAGTGCCCAAAGTGCCTGGAGTAAATAAAACTCAAACAACTGAAAAAGTCAAACCAGAAAACGGCTCCTCTGTGTCGGCAGTAACAAAACTCTCCAAAACCGGGACATCATCATCTCTTTTGAAGGTAATAACCAATAGAACATTCTGATAATTTATATTTTTTACAATAAAGCTTTAAAAAGAATTTTAAGACAGGTCTTTAACGCAGCTTAGAGGTTTGTTATACAGGTAACTAAAGGGAATTTGTGTAGTTACATAGCACTGGGCAGGGTGATAGGACCTTGCGTGGCATTTGTGCTATGTTTTTCATATATTTTCAACGTGTGATGTGATGGAAAGCAATATACTTTGCAGAACTTGGTGGTTCTATAAAAGGAGCAGAGTGGAAGTTGCATTCTGATGAATGTTATTAGTAGTGTCGTGTTATGCTTGAATGGCCTGTCAGTGACTAATGGGATTTGATAAGAGTTATTTACTGATTCTGAAAAAAGAACTAATGAGGTGTCTAACATGAGAAAATTTTGATATCAGTGATCCGTGTCAGGTCAGTGCAGCTGCATTCTTCTAGCTGTTTTGGCCTTTGCTTTGTGTGAAGTATTGCTTGAGCTGAATTTTCACAAGTTGATTCTTGCTCCTAGAACAAGTTCAAAGGTAGAGGTTTTCTCTTATATTAGCAAAACAGGGCAGTAGATTTAGGAGCATATGGTTTTCAACAACCAAGAAAAATAAGATGTACAGAGGTGTGCTGGTGTGGAGTTTTCACCTGGAAGCGAACATGTCTGGGTTAGGTGGATGGTATGAGCCTGCCTGGTCTGCCCCCTCTCCTGGCTGGACCCACCTCCTTTTGCCTTTCTGCAGCACGGTATGCAGAGCTGTGGCATTGCTGCTGCTGCCCTGGAGCAAATAAATAGATTGAGGAAGAGGGCTGGTGTCTGCAACTGGGACCTGAACCACTGTTACCCACAGGAAGCCAGATAGGCCATTTAAATAACTGGCAAATAAAGACATAAAATTAAAGAAGTGGTAAGGGTTGAGGTCTCTCTGTAATAGCTATGCAGGATTACTAAAGTCATAGAATCGTAGAATGGTTTGGGTTGGAAGGGAACTTAAAGACCATTTAGTTCCAACCCCTGGCCATGGGCAGGGACACCTTCCACCAGACCAGGTTGCTCCAAGCCCCATCCAACCTGGCCTTGAACACTGCCGGGGAGGGGGCAGCCACAGCTTCTCTGGACAACCTGTCCAAGTGCTTCACCACCCTCACCATAAAGAATTTCTTCCTAATATCTAATCTAAATCTTCCCTCTTTCAGTTTGTAAACGTTACCCCTCATCCCATCAATACCCTCCCTGATCACAAGTCCCTCCCGACCTTTCCCGTAGGCCCCCTTTCAGCCCTGCAAGGCCGCTGTAAGGTCTCCCTGGAGCTTTCTCTTCTCCAGGCTGAACAACCCCAACTCTCTCAGCCTGTCCTCACAGGGGAGCTGCTCCAGCCTTCTTTGTGATCCTCCTCTGTGCTTACTTGAGCAGGTCCATGTCTGTCTTGTGCTGGGATCCCCAGAGCTGAACACAGCCCTGCAGGTGGGGTCTCACCAGAGCGGAGCAGAGGAGGAGAATCCCCTCCCTGGACCTGCTGGCCACGCTGCTCTGGATGCAGCCCAGGATGCCATTGGCTTTCTGGGCCATGAGCAGAAAGTGACCCAGCACGTTGCTGGATCATATGTGTTTTTTCACCCACCAACACCCCCAAGTCCTCCTCCCCAGGGCTGCTCTCGATCCACTCATCGCCCAGCCTGTATCTGTGCTTGGGATGGCCTTGACCCAGGTGCAGGACTTTGCACTTGGCCTTGTCGAACTCTATGAGATTCACACAGGCCCACCTCTCCAGCCTGTCAAAGTCCCTCTGGATGGCCTCCCTTCCCTCCAGTGTGTTGACCACACCACACAGCTTGGTGTTGTTGGCAAATGACAAAGTCAAAAGGTGTGTTCCTTTTCTCTCTTCTTGCTTTTGTTATATGGAAGAATGGTTAATTCTTTTGCTGATGAACTTGCAAGCCAGGTTTCCGCTAGCTTTTCTCATGGTGCTCCCCCTTTCCTCTGCCACCAAACGTATCTTGAAGTTTTCTTAACTTTAAATAATCTTTTGATGCTTGTTGACACCACTTATTTTGTATTTCTAGAAACCTCTCAAAGAATATGGAAACAAAAGTCCTTTGTAGTTTACTTATCAAGTCTCTTATGTCATACTTCTCGGTGAGATAAAGAAGGATGATCTAACACTGAAGAAATTCGACCCAGTATGCTTTCACAATTTTACTTATATTAGTAACACTTCTGGGTGTTTGGGTGTAGGATTAGAATTTAACAGTTGTGTGTTTGAGGCACAAGTGAAAGTTTTTCTCTTGATTGCTAAGACTTACCTTTATGTTACAGCCAGGCTTACTCATACACTTGGATGCCTTTTACTTGTTGAGCTGCTGTTTTGCCAACTGTGTGACTTAGTAATAATGACGAATCTTATCTTCTTTGAGTGTTCCATACTTATAGTTGTTTGCATTTTTTAGACTTACTGATACTGGCAAACCACACTTAGAATTACTGGCTTGAAGGAAGTCTCTGTAATAAGCTGTATTTTTTTATAAATAATTTCTTGTATAGTTTTATGTTTGATCTTGTTGAAGCATTTGGCACATTGTTTTCCTTGTAGTAGGATCTTCTCTTAGACTTGATGAATTGGTGTGTGTATTAAGAATTTTATTTAATATTCTTTGACCCCCTCCCCCCCAAAAAAAAAGCTGGCATTAAACAGCTTTCATTGCAACAGCTGACTAATTTATTTAATCCTCAAAGTAAGTATGCATATAGATCAGAAAACTTTGAGTTGGCTATTGAATGAAAGGCCGCTATTAAGGAGCAGAAATACACACTTGCGGTACTGTACTAATCTTAATTCAGTCAGTAATAATGTTGCAAAACTGAAAATTACTTTGTAATTATAGTACTTTTTTTTTTTTTTTTTTTTTCCTGTCCCCTTGATGATATAACCACAGGCCAGTGTTCGGCTTTGGGTGGGCTTCTTTCACTATGCATTGTTCCTTAGACTTGTCCTTTTTTGTGGAGTTTTCAAAGTGTGTGGACAGTGAGCACAGGAAGAAACTGAGAGACCCGCCCTTCTGTACAGCTGAACACTGTTCCAGAGGTCGGTTTGTCCGTCTGCTTCAGAACACCCTTTTGTTGGTTACTTCTTTGTAGGTTTTTTGGCTCCCAGTTTGCCCAGGAATTTGGTAAGTGTTCAGCACCTACCACCACCCCACACATGTTATTACAGCAGAAGTTAACTGCCAGCCACTTCTAGTTTTTAATCTGTCCAAAAATACTCTGCAAATAACAATATGTTCTTATTTTTAAGGTCATTATTTTTCGACTTCTTTAGCTAATGAGCTTGTGATCATGCTAACGCTCACAACTGTAATTAGGTGGCAGCTGTACTTCATACAAATGAATTGCAAAATCTAGTGTCCCTGAAAAGCCAGGACTTGGACACCAATATTTGAATATTAAAAATTAGAATGTGTTTTCGGTACTCATGTGTCTAGGCTTCAGTATGCTGTTTGCAAAATGCAGTAACTTAATTACAGATCGTTGTGAAGTTTGATGTTTGAAGTGCTCAAATGTAGCGACAGCGAGCATCAAAGAAAATCCCAGGTAGGAATAATCAGATATATATATAAAAAGGGATTTGAATGAGGTGCGGTAAATAGGATATACATGTTGAGAAACAAAGATGAAATGAATTGTAGAGGTGATCATTCAAGTTTCATTGCACTGAAAGAAAGATGTGAGGCAAGACGGAATATGAATTGTATAATTATATAGTGGTTTTTTAATATAGCAAATCAAAATAGGTCTGGATGATCGTTTCTAATGATGATATTTTCAGTTTTTCATATTTTAATGTAGGGTTTTAATGCTAAGCAGGATTGCACTGTTCTCAGTAAATGGAAGAACCTGTTCCTCTCTGAGGAAAAAGCTGTTTAATAAACATTCAACATTGATTTTTGCTTCCATTTAAAATATACGCTACAAAAATACTATGATTGTTAAAGTCAAGAATGATTGCCATTGTGAAGCATTAAGAAAAGAGAGCTGCTGGTTTGTAATTTTTCCAAAGCTTTGCTAAATAGTTTTCTTTGCCAGGAGTATAGTGTTACAGTTTTGAGAAACTGTTTACTAATTGGCTGCAGAGGAGGCAGTACCTTCCAACCTAGACTAGAAATAGTTTATGGGTAAGTCAGAAGAAGACTGCCTGTCTTAAATTCCTTTGTTCAGCAAGGACTGGAGATGACTAATGTCAGAAAGTGTGTATTTTACTTAGCTCTTTTTTTTTTTTTTTTCAAGCTGAGTCACATCTTGACCTATTTGGCTTGATAACATGTACTTGTACTAAGTGTCTTAATGCTTAATCTAATTTCCCCACTCTTTCAACGGGGTAAAAATGCTGACAGCTAATAGTCTGTTTAAACTACTGACTGATTAGCAGATTCAGCAGCAGAACAGAAAAGCACTGTTACACGCCTTTTTGTAATACCTTGTTTAGGTGATTGTTGCATCACAAGGTTGTTTCCCTCCCCATCTACCCCCATGCCCACAAAATTAGTTTAGATTAGATATGAAATCTGATTAGATTACAGGTTAATGGAGGATTGTCATACAGTAGTAGTTTGTGCTCAGCTTTCCCCCCCACCCCCCCGCACAAGTAGCGTGGGCTTTATTGAGTTTGTAGCCCTCCAACATTTTTATTTTCCCGTTGGTACTTACATTGCGTCCGCTGTTCTGCGCGGCTGTGTGCCACAGCAGGTCAAGGAACTGGTGTGGCTCCTGGGAGGAAGGAGCCCTTTGGAAAGGTTTCGGTTTACACAGCACAGTGCGTCAGCGCATGGAGAAGAGCGGGGTGGAACAATGGTGGCTTTTTCATAGCAGAAAAGGCAGCTTAGATGCGCATCAAACTAGAGCCTCAGAGTAATGTGTTTTCTTCCAGCCTTTTGTACATCTTTTTAGAAGGGTGTACCATTTCCTACGTGATTCAGTTAAAACATTCTTGTCCTAGAGGATTTTGCCCTTACAAATCATCTGTGTTGCTAACAACTGCGTGCAGAACAAGTATGTTCTCTTCCCAAGCTCCCTTTTGTTTTGCAGCTGCTCTTTGTAAATGGCACAAATCCCACTGATGGCCTTCCCACAGTACCATGATCAGTGTTCCTAACAGTTCTGAAATTCACACTTGCAAAAAGAAACTATATAGAATGAAGTGAGAGGCAAGGGTTTTTTAATTAAGCAAGTGCACCTTCATTCTTAATGTATAGAATTGTAAGGTCTGGCATATAGTTTTTAACAGGAAAATGTGTGGAAGCTAGAAGTTACAAACCTGCAGAATTTGAAAGTCGTGATGTAAAGCATCTGGTTAATTCCTAAGCACTGCCTTTTAGCTGGGACGCTGGTTGAGACTTCAAATGTGTTATCCAGCTGAATAATACGGTTACTCAAGGAATGCTGCTAACACAGCTGTTTTCTTTTACTTTTTCTTGCCCTTATAATGGAAAAAATGTTTAGCATATTTTGATTGTTTCACCGTTTGAAAAAAATGTATTTTAAGGAGCTGTAAAGTCTGCCAATTAATATTTAATAACTTAGCATTTCTAGACTTTGTTTTATTGTGAAAGATGTATTCTCTATTTGGAAATCTGGTTCTTGAGACTCCCGTGCTTACTGCCTTGTCCCATTCCAAGCAGCTTTTGTGGCTAACAGTAGTTTCACGAGTGATTTTTACGAGGTCAGGCAGTCCACCAAACGAATATCACATCTCTGAGAGTGCCTAGTAAAGAGCATAAAAACAGGGCAAGGATGTATGGTGAGGGGAGCTTTTTTTCCCCGCACTGAATATTGTCTTAGTCTCTAGTGATTTGCAGCTTAGTATTTTGAGCTAGAAAGATTATTTTATTAATGTTGGATTGATTTTTTTTTTTTTGGTTGTTGTTTCGTTTGATCTTTGTGGTGAACTTGTCCACCAGAAAATGCTTGATCATATTCTGCTGAAGGGTGTTATGCAAAATTCCTAGGATTTGGTGGTTTAGTTGTCTTAAGAATTGTCTGCAATTTTATGCTTAAGCAAACTTTGAATCAAAATTGGGTAGTGTGACACTGATTGTGTTACTGTGCTTTCCTTAATTTTACTTTTTTTTCTCTTTGGTATTGAGATGTCATTCATTTTGTTTGGGAGAGAGAAGACTCAGTTTCTATGCTCGATCCTACATGAGGAGTTGAAGTTCACTTTCAACTTACCAGCTCTGCAGTGTAGTGCATTTAGACTTTTCAGCTTTCTTGCATAGACATATGACTAGTCAAATATGTACTTTTTAAACCGATGGAATCTTTCACAGAAGAAATGTTGACTATGCAGACTTCTCAGCCAGCTGTCTTAAAGCTGCTTCTCCCCTTGCTTTCAGACCAAGAGTAATGATGACCTCTTAGCGGGGATGGCTGGTGGCGGTGGAGTGGCAATGACCAATGGTGTCAAGGCAAAGAAGAGCACTTGTGTATCATCAACAGCATCTTCAGCTTCAGGGACAGCCATGAATAGTCTGGAAAATAAACCCAAAACTATTGCAGGTAAATGGATATATTGATCCTTAAAGATAATAGTTGGGTGGCTTTTTATTTTCCTGTTGTGTATTGAGGATCCAGGCTGCCTAATGAAGTGGTCAGTAAGGCCACAGTCATGTCAAACACCTCCTGTGCTCTTTTCCTGTTTTATAATAATGTAATTGTCTTTTCAGAGGGTGTTCCTTTTAATCTTTTCCATACTGATTATGCAACTACTATGTAAAACTAGATAATGTAATTAATCTAGAGAATCGTCAATTTGTCTAAAAAAAAATTTAATTTGTCAAAAAAAAATCCATGCCACAAGCACCACATTTTTAAGAAGTGGTCACTTGTTGCAGTCAACATTTTTGGCATGCTGTACTGCTTTATAGAAATAAAGTAAGAGACTTCCAGAAACTGTTCAGAAAAGTGAAATTATTTAGTGTTTTATCAGTATGGATGGAAATATGTCTTGCCTTCCGCTGCTGTATTTTGGATTCAGTAATGCTTGCAAAGCTGTAAAGCATCTGGAAATATAGTAGTAATAATCTGTCCTCATCTTTATGAAATGAAATTAAAATACAGAAAAACTTAACTTTCATTTTGGGGAATCATAATACACAATTCATCACTTAAAAGCCTGCATTCATATCTACTGAAAAGAGACACCAGTTTGAACTTGTAGGAATAGCACAGCTGCAGTTTTTGTATAATTTATCAGAAGCTGTTGAAGACAAAAAAAGAAACTTGCAAATGTTAAACTTTAAGGTCTAACTCATTTTCAAAATACTGATAAAGCATAGCAATTGGTAAAACATGTGTCAATTAAAATGTAACTGCACTGATTCATGATTAAGATTGTATAAAAGTTTACTCTAAATGTGTTTTATGAAATATATTTACCACTGTGATTCAGAAAATCAGCCACTGTATTGCTGATACAAAATACACGGTCTTCTGTTTAAGATACTGTATTTTAAATTAATGTTCCTAACTTTCAAAAAACATAGGTACAAGTTCCACAACTAAGCGTAGCACATCAGCTGGAAATAAAGAGTCAAGCTCTTCTAGAGAAAGAATACGCGATCGTTCTCGTTTAAGCCAGAGCAAAAAGCTGCCTTTGGCTGGACAGGGGACCAACGATACGGTACTGGCAAAACGCTCCCGTAGTCGCACCAATCCGGAATCGGATATTCGGATGAGCAAGTCCAAATCGGATAATCAAATCAGCGACAAAGCTGCATTGGAAGCAAAGGTGAACGATCTTTTGACATTAGCAAAAACTAAAGATGTGGAAATCTTGCATCTGAGGAATGAACTAAGGGATATGCGTGCTCAGCTGGGACTCAATGAAGATCAGCTTGAAGGTGACGAAAAATCTGAGGAAAAAGAGGCTGTTGTTGTCCATCAGCCAACTGATGTAGAGTCTACGTTGCTACAGTTACAGGAGCAGAACACTGCCATCCGAGAGGAGCTCAACCAGCTGAAGAATGAGAATCGAATGTTAAAAGACAGACTAAATGCATTAGGCTTTTCTTTGGAACAAAGGCTGGACAACTCTGAAAAACTCTTTGGCTATCAGTCTTTGAGTCCAGAGATAACAGCTGGCAACCACAGTGATGGTGGTGGCACTCTGACATCTTCAGTGGAAGGTTCTGCTCCGGGATCAATGGAAGACTTGTTAAGTCAGGATGAAAACACTTTGATGGACAACCAACATAGTAATTCCATGGATAATTTAGACAGTGAGTGCAGTGAAGTTTATCAGCCGCTGACATCAAGCGATGATGCCTTAGATGCTCCGTCATCTTCGGAATCTGAAGGTGTACCAAGTATAGAAAGATCTAGGAAGGGAAGCAGTGGCAATGCAAGTGAAGTGTCTGTAGCTTGTCTGACAGAACGGATACATCAGATGGAAGAAAATCAACACAGTACGGCTGAAGAGCTCCAAGCCACACTTCAAGAGCTTGCAGATTTGCAACAAATAACACAAGAGCTAAACAGTGAGAATGAAAGACTTGGAGAGGAAAAAGTAATCCTTATGGAATCTTTGTGCCAGCAAAGTGACAAGTTAGAACACTTCAGCCGTCAGATTGAGTATTTTCGGTCCCTTTTAGATGAACACCATATTTCATATGTTATTGATGAGGATATGAAAAGTGGTCGCTACATGGAGTTAGAGCAACGCTATATGGACCTTGCAGAGAACGCTCGGTTTGAGCGAGAGCAGCTGTTAGGTGTTCAGCAGCACTTGAGCAACACTTTGAAGATGGCAGAGCAAGACAACAAGGAGGCCCAAGAAATGATAGGGGCATTAAAAGAACGAAATCACCACATGGAACGGATTATTGAGTCAGAGCAGAAAAGCAAAACAGCGATAGCATCTACCTTAGAGGAGTACAAAGCCACAGTAGCCAGTGACCAGATTGAGATGAACAGACTGAAAGCTCAGTTAGAGCATGAAAAGCAGAAAGTGGCTGAGCTGTATTCTATACACAACTCTGGAGATAAATCAGATATACAAGATTTGCTGGAGAGTGTCAGGCTGGATAAAGAAAAAGCGGAGACGTTGGCCAGCGGTCTGCAAGAAGAGCTGGCACACACTCGCAATGATGCCAATCGTCTGCAGGATGCCATTGCTAAGGTAGCATTTAAAACAAACTGTTGTATTTTAACATCCCATATACACCATGACTTCCTGTTGGAAGCAGAGGATTAATTGTGAGGTTCATCAGATTGCAGTAGTGTTAGGACTGACTGCTTCCGCTTAACCTTGGTTATGAAAGCGATGGAGGCCTTTGTAAAAATTACAGGGGTAACTGTCGTGTTACTTTTAAAAAATACTGGTATTTAACCTCTGCAGCTTATTTCAGGGGCCAAACTCAAACAGTGTTTAAGATACTGTATGAATTTTGTGCTCGAATTGCATGCCTTCTGCCAGAGTTTCAAGGAGTTAGTGCCAAACGGGTGGCAGAGAGATGTCTCTGAGCCAGTACTGGAAGTCAGAGTTCGGAGTGATAACCCGGCTGTTGATGACTTGTAGGACCTTTCACAGGTGTTGAGAGAATATTTTGAAGTTTCAACTTATTCAGTTTGGTTCAGTTAACTTAGAATAAACTAATGATAAAGAAAACGGAAAAGTGTCGTCTTTCTCCAATCAAGAAATGACTAATTTTGAGGTAGACAGGGATTTTTACCAAATGTAATCTACTGAATGTCTATTTTTAGTTTTAAATGAAAAAAAAATTAAGCTTTTAAATTATTTTTAAAATTTTAAATTATTTTAAAAAATAATTTAACAATTATTTTTAAATATGGCAAATACACGTAGGTTTTTTTTACTAATGATCCATCAAGGAGCAGCTTGTGTGTTGACTGAGTTTTGGATCGAAACGTATATTTCTAGTTTTAGAACAGCTATTTTGACTCATATAACTAATTTGTCTAGTAAACACGTCTAGTAAAAGTGTCCATCATAATTTAATATAAAATAAGAATAATAACATTTGTTTAAAAATTTTAAGTATGCTCTTAAAGGTTTATCTTCCTGATGAAAAAATGTATGCCAGATTTAATGTCTGATCTATATTTCAGTTGCAAATCAACATGTTAGTCATCATCACCAGTATCAACTTTAATTTGGGAGGGAAAAAAAAAAAAAAAATTAATAATTAAAGTTGGCTAGTGCTATTAAAATAAAAAATACTGAAAGAGACTATTTAAAGCAGGGCATTTTGTCTATTAAAATCAGTGCCTGACTGTGTTGACCCACCCTGAGCCATGACCTAATTTCTCTTGGTTTTCTGACACCCTATTTTTGCTGTTGGGTTAATGTTACTGTGCCTCTGATCCCAGCTTGTTACTTGCATTGCAGTTTCATGAGGCAGGATAGAATAGCCTCACTGCTCCTGAAAGGCAGACATCTACTAATTCTTCCTTTCCCTGTTTTTTTTTGTTTTTTTTTTTTTTCATTCAGTTTGGTAGCTTGTAAGACTCCTCTGGGAACTACTTCAACCCACTAACCCATCTCACACACAAATGTGAATCCTGCTACTTGGTTAAGGAAATGAATCATCCCACAGGCCCACCAAGCACTAAAACTGATGCACAGAAGAGGGTAGGCTTGGGTTTTGGCAAGAGAAAGGAGGAGTAAAGAGTTTCCCCCCCACCTCCTCCCTTTTCCATGGCAGCTAGATGTAAATGGGATCATCTGCTCATGAAATCACAGCCTTGGTACTGTGGTGTCGTTGGTTCACTTGAATACAGGATACTGCTGTTAGAGTAGCTGGGGAATGCTCGTGTATTCAGCTTGGGAATAAAAGAGTTTAGCTCTGGCTCAGGAAAATCATTGCACTAGAACTGTATGTTTTTAATGGCTTACACTTGCCTTCTTGTCCCATACTTTTTTATTGTTGCAGAAATATATTGTAAGTATGGTAGTTAGGAAACTAAAAGTGTGTTTCAAGATGCAAGCGGTTTAGTTATGATAAGATACGTTCTTTTACAGGTTGAAGACGAATATCGAGTGTTCCAAGAAGAAGCCAAGAAACAAATTGAGGATCTCAATGTGACTCTAGAGAAACTTCGGGCAGAACTAGATGAAAAAGAGACTGAGAGAAGTGACATGAAAGAAACTATCTTTGAGTTGGAGGATGAAGTAGAGCAGCATCGTGCTGTGAAGCTTCATGACAATCTCATCATATCGGACTTGGAGAGTAAGTGTTACAAGTTTCTCTTGTGAGAGAAATGATAATTTAAGAACAGTTGAAGTAGAATGTTGTAACAGTGAAAATATTGTCACTTGTCTTTTGTATGTCTGAATTCAAGTCACACTGGGCTTTGCAGAACCCTTTTACACTACGGGAAAAAAATCAAGTTTGCTTTGCTTTTCCAGTCCCAGTAGTAGCTGCTGTGGGAATTTGGAATAAATATCACATCTGATAATGCTGTTTTCAAGTTGTTTTTCAAAGTAGAAGAACATATAATTATAGACTTAATAATACTGTGTGCTCCTTGTGTATTTTGGAGACTGGATGATTGATTTAGTGTTTTGGTGGTGGTGTTTTTTTAAGAATGCTCTCTTTCAAGTGTCCAGATATTAGGAGTTACCAGGTAGCTTGAGAATGTTTATAATTCATGATTTCTTCCACCTGAAGAAACGTGTTTTTAGTGGAGAAATGTGTGAATGGGGGCCCCAGAAGTTACGAATGTTAGAGTTGACTTGGCAGTATGGACGTATTCCGTATCTCTTTCTGTGTAGATTTGCTGAAGCCATGAAACTGATCTGTGAACCTAAAAATGAACCTGACAAACTTCAAGCAAGTTAGAATAAAACTTTATCTGGTGATTCTTGCCACTGAACAAGAAATGGTTGGGGCTTATAATGAAATTCATAATGAAATTTACTGTATAACTTGTCTAGCTCTCTGTGCCTTAGGTCCCTCTCTGATCTCCAAGACCTGCTCAGACATTCCTACCACAGGCTGGAATTCTGCAATTAGTCTCCATCTAAATAAGGACTTGAGCAACTATGCTCTGGCAAGCTGTATTTGCACAGTGCTACTTACAGACTTCAAATACTTGCTATTCTTCCATGGTATAAAAAGACCAAACAAGGTAGCAAAAAACCCAAAGCATGATCCCTTTTAGCAGCAAGAGAAATAGTCACAGAATCACAGAATGTTAGGGGTTGGAAGGGACCTCTGGAGATCATCTGGTCCAACCCCCCTGCTAGAGCAGGTTCACCCAGAGCAGGTCACACAGGATCGCGTCCAGGCGGGTTTTGAATGCCTCCAGGGAAGGAGACTCCGCAGCCTCCCTGGGCAGCCTGTTCCAGGAGGCTGTTCACAGAAGGGCTTTTAAATTGGTCTGCTATCAAGAAGAAGGTAGTATCTTAAGCAGGCTGAATTGTTTATTCAACTGAAGCTCGGTGTTTTCAGACATGTGGCGGTCAGCTTAGCTTCCCTAAGCAACCCTTCTTTTTCTTGAAAGGCGGTCACTGTTTCTCTTTACAAAATTGCTTCAGGTTTTTATTCTGCAATTTTTTTTGCTTTTTCTATTCCAAACCCAAAGATGGATGTTTACTTGGGAGCTGGAGCTGAGGCACATGGTCAGTAGCTCTGACTTGTTTCCTGAAGTAATTTTGTAGCAAAGTCTTTACAAAGTTGAACCCTTTTCAGCTTGCGTTGTTTTGTCCGTTAGCTGAAAGACATTCATACAGAAATCAGCACCGTAGTCCAGTAAACATTTAGATATCTGCCTAGTAATACCTGATAACAACACAGCTCTAATTTTTAGATGCTTCTGCTTTGGGGATACAAACCAGCTGTCAGATATTTCACTTACACTGGTAAAAATTCTGGCAGACAAACCTCTGCCTGGGCAGGCGTTTTCAACAGAAAATGTGACAGTCTTTGTTACTCGTCACTCTTGAAATGGTTTGGAAAATTCAACTATAGTGGCTGATGGCCTGGTGTGATCCTTTAGGGAAGAAAAGCAGTATTTTAGTTCTAGGCAGGAAGGAGAGTGGCATCTAGTGGCGGTAAGAAAGGATGGCACCCGAAGAATAGTATAAACTTAGATACTTTTCTTTGACCGCTAAACCCCCGTTCATTATGGGTTCTTAATTAAACCTCGTACAGGAGTTTCTTGGTGGTAGGCTCTGAGTAGTGACAGCAAAGAACAGCATCTCATAAAATCTGGGACTTGGAGGTAGTACATACAATGTATAAAAGAGAGAATTTTAATAATTTGTATTATGGGGAGAAAAGCACATCTTAGTAGTAGTAAGTTATGCTGATCAGACTTTTGGTGACTTCTGTTATTCTGTCAGCCGAATGTATAATGCCTGGGCTTTTAAATGTGGAGAATTTAGTGTAGGTTTAGGTATTACAGAGCACTTCTTAGAAGGATGGTGGTTTTTCAGCCTAAACAACCAAGTATAATAAAGATCCGTAAAAGTTTTCTTTGGTGAACTTTTATTTTAGATTTTAAAACATGAGGATATCTAACCCACCCCTTAAGGAGAGAATTTGCCTAATGGCAAAGTTACTGGGTGAATGACAGTGATGGCAAGACAACTGATAAATGGCAAGTGATAAGTGATGGGAAATTAAAGAGTTCACAAAAGACAGGCTTTACAGTTAGGAGAAAGATGCTTCATAGATGAGGTGGTGAGTGTTCGTTCCATGTAGTGGTGAGCCGCCACTAAGCAGTGCCGTAGGCGTGTGAATGCTCTGGCACTGGTACTCGGGGCACGCTTCGCTGTGGGCTTTCCAAACACCCAAAAGAGCACAACGAACGTCCGACGGAACGTTTCTCACAGCGATCTGAAGGCCGAGCTGTCACGGTTGAGCTGTTATGTCTGCCTGCAAGAACCGGGGTGTCCGTGATGCGGGCGGTGGGGTGTCGGTGGCGCCGATTCAAAGCGTGCCCTGTGCTCCTGGGCCCGGCCGGGGCGGGGGGACAGCAGCTGGGGGCACTGGGGAGGTGGGGGGGTTTGGAGCGGAGCGCCCCTCTGTTGTCCCTGTGTGTCCGAGACACGTGGGAACGGGTTTTGTCCCCGCCGCGGGTTTTGTCCCCACCGCGAGCCTGAGGGTGCCGGAGCGGGGGCCGGGCCGGGGCGGTGCCGGCGGGGTGCGCTAGGGGGCGCCATCGCGGCGCTTCCCGCGGGGCCGCGGTGGGAGCGGGCCCGGGCTGTGCGGGCGCGGGGAGACGGCGGCGCCCGGCGGGTCCGAGCGCTCGCGGGGGGTGCGGGCACTCGGGGTGCGGGCACTCGGGGTGCGGGCACTCGGGGTGCGGGCACTCGGGGTGCGGGCCTGCGGGCGGCGGGTGTTCCGCCGGTGGCGCGTTCTTTCGCACAGGGCGCCCGTGCCCGGCACACCGGCGCGCTCAGCCCCCGGCCACTTCAGCCGGTCAGCTTTTGGGGCGAAGGTAGGGGAGCAGGAAGGTTGAAGGTTGATGTATCTGATGTTCAGTGAATAAATAGTTCTGTTATGGAGCTGACAGCATTAGTCTTAATTCTGCTGTATCTCATTTTGGAAAGGATCTTGACAGCGGTTGTGAAACTAAATTTTTACATTACCGTATTTAGGCCTTTTCTACCATAGTGCTGAAAAAGTCAATTGGATGTTAGTTTTCTAATTATTAGTACCTTTTTTTTTTTTTTTTTTTTGCTAATGTTGGGCCCTTAAAGAATTCTGCTTTCCTGCTGTATAGACCTGTTGTCTGGCAGCGAGGAGCTCAGGCGCAAGGCTGAGATGCAAGTCGCCCGAGCTTTGGTGTATTTGTAACCAGTGTCTCTTCCTTATATAAGGAAGCTATAATTCGTAGATTAATTGTAATGCTGGCACTACTCTGTGTAGATGTGGTTATACTGCTGTAGCCATTTCTATGCTGGAAAATTGAAATGCTGTCCTAGTGTAAGGCAAACCAACATAACTCGTACAAAAACTGCTAGAATGCCCATTGTGGATTTGCCTGTGTCAGGATTACTTGATTTAGTGTGGCTTATCAGGAATTGTAATGTCATGTTTTGAAACTACTATGCATATCTGAATATTTTAAGTCTTCCCCCCCCCCCCCCCCCCCGACACTATTGAAACTAAACAATTTCTTTTTGTTACTCGTTTTTATTTCATAGTGATAAATTCTAACTGCTAATTATAATTAGTAAGAGGTACAGATACAGCATACAGTGATACTTTTTCTCTGGCAGCCTTACAAAATTCAGGTGATATCTTAGTTTCTTCATCCCATCTCCAGCCCTAGTTGTAATGTTTTTCTTTACCATTTGTAGTCTGCATTTCCCATAATTTATTTTTCTACTTTTTAAAAAGATTTGCCTTGTCAAACTGACTTAAATCAGTATCGTTTTGTAAAATGTCGACATAATTGAATCCTGCAGTAAAACACAAGCAGCTTGCTGATTTGCCATTTTTTATTATCCTGTTAATCCATTAGACTGGTCTCCTTGTTCTTCACTTACCCTAAAAAAATAGTTACTTTTCCTTCTATCTCAGTCCTCTTTCTTGTCTCTGCTTCTTAAAAGGAGGAGTCTGGGTAATGGTAGAAGAGCAGTACCTGTGCTACCATACTGAAAACTGCAGCATGTACAGGTGGAAAGGATTTCTGTGTGTTAGAGAAGAACTGTGAAGGTTGTGAGGATGCAGAAAGGAAGGATAGCACAAGGCAGCTGTACAGAGAATTGCTGCCTGTGTACCTGTTCTGACTGCTTGAATTTTCAGCCTGCAATTGGTGACGCACTGTGAAGAATGGAGTTCAGGCTGTAAGCAGTGAAATCACTTAGCTTAGGCTTAATTTCTCACTACCTTTCAAATTCAGTTGCAATTTGGTAGTTCTTTTCAGTTCTTTTTTTAAATCTCTTCAATTGATTGGGGGAGAAGACTGTTTCCAATAACTGCTGTAAAGTGCTCTGTATTGTTGATAGTAACTGCAGAATATTCAGACCATTGTGTTTTACTTCAAAGCATAAATATACTAAAACTTAATGGTGCGTTTCATATCTCACAAAAGCTCGAAACAATGGCATTACATGAGTTTTGACTCTGGATGCATTTATAGTTTCTAGTTTGTGGCTATTTTTAGATGAACTATAGCTTGCTTTTAGTAGCAGAACAAATTTTATTTTTAAAAACACATTTTCTTTGAACTGTCTTTAAAGAGAAAATCATCATCCACTAGTTTTTGTTTCAAAATGCTACTGGAAGCTCTTTAGGGCACGTTGACTTGCTTATTCAAAGTTACCTAATTTGCAGCAGATTTTTTTAGCACATGTTTACAGGAGAAAAGGGAGGGGAGGGGGAGCTACTTTGACCTAAAGCTGGCATCTCAGTGCTGACTTTGGCTCAAATAAGTTGTGTGTACAGAGAGAAGCTAAAAATTGGAGGGCTTTGCTTTGATATCATGGTAGCATGAGATTTGAGTGGCACGCTCTGTTAGGCTTATCTTCAGAGCTTAAAGATCCGTTGGATGCATCTTAAAATGTGCTGTCCTGTGGGGAGGAGATAGATACAGAAATATCTGTGTAATTTTAGTGTTTCAACTTTTCTAAGCCTGAAAGGTTGTCATGTTTTCAGGCCGGCTGAGGTTTATATCATCCTTGTAAATAAATTAGCATTAAAAGCCTCTTTGCTTGGGACTGTTGAGGCAAAACTCAAGAATTTCTTCTGATGAAGAAACCAAAAGGAATTCTATGGCTTAAAATTTGAAATATTCTTATAAGTATAGTTGAGGCTCCTGAATGTACACATCAGCATAAACCTCCTTAAATCTGTTCTTAGTCTTCATTGTGTCTGATTTAAGCGTTTTGAAATACTTACTATTTTCCAATTAGGCTGCTGTAGCCTCATTTTTATGGTCAAGACCAGGAGTACTGAAGCTATAGGCTTTCTTGGGAAGACACTGGTAGGTATTGACAGAGCAATAACTTTGAACAAACACTGGTGTACTGCTTTTCCTGAGGCTTGATACCCAAATAAAAGCACTGGAAAGTTTTTAGTGTTAGAAAAAGAGAGCCGCAAAACTCTACTATAGCAATCTGTTTGTATGAATGTATATATCTATTTTCTGACTATTCAAACATTCATTATGCAGTTCCACAGATTTTTGCCAAGGTTTTGTATTTTGAACAGTCCAAATTTATTCGGCACCTTCAATCTTTTTGTGGAAAGAGCATTGCTAATATACAGGAAAAATAATTGTTTTCAGCAGATGTTCAGCTGAACAAAAAAATGCATTCAGTCAGTTGGCCCAACGTTTCTACAGTTTGGAAATAGCTACACGATGCCATAGAAATAAAATCGTCCTACAAAGATCAGTGAAGTGACACACTTCATAAATTAGGAATTTATGCTGTTCTTCCTCATTAGTTGCTTAGTTATAAGAATGGAGTGATCAATCACGTTGTCCTTGTGTATTGAATAAAGTAACAAATGAGTAATAATTGCAGTAGCCAGTCTGTCAGACGCCACATGAGGAGTTGGTGGTGATCAAGCTGCATAACCTTTTGTATAGCTGCTGACAGATTTAAGGGACCATCTCTTTCATAACATGATCTGTAGACTGTTTGTCCCTTTGCTGTAAATATAGCTTGTTTCAACTTCAAATAGCAGCTTGATAGACAGGAATGTAAGATTCTTGAGGACGTGAGTAGAATTTTATCCCCGTTGAAGATATGGCTGTGAGTGTTATATCAGCTGCTCTGTGGCAGGGAGTAAATTGTGAATTGAAAGGCTTCGTGTAGCTGCAGCTGACGTTTGAGGAGGGAAAACCCCCAGTCATCCATGTTTTTAGGATCCTTTGCCGACCTTGTTTATCTGCTCTTTGTAATTGCTTTGTCATTTTAATATTGTGAAAGGGAAGAGACTGGAATTTGTATAAGAATTGAGTTTACTTATGCTGTTCCCTTCACCAGTTGTAGAGAAGTGTGTACCTATGGACGCTTTCAATCAAATTATTTCTGCTCATTCTATTTTTCTCCAGATAGCTTTGGCTATAAAAATGTATTCTCTGAATGAGATTGTAAAAGCATTTTCAAGTTGTTTCAGTTACTCTATTTTAAGTAGATAGATCCCTGACTAAGATCTTAGATAATTTGATTTTCTTTCCAGATACAGTTAAAAAACTTCAGGACCAAAAGCATGACATGGAACGAGAGATAAAGAATCTTCACAGGAGGCTCCGGGTAGGTCAAAGTCTGAAAACTCAGTAAATTGTAAACTGGGAATGTCATAAGACCTACATGTGAAATTGTGAAAAGGTAATATGATGAGATGTAATACCATTAAAGTAAATATTTCTGTGGGATAGGCATCGTACGGGAATATAGTTATTAACGTACAACACTAAAGAATTAACTTCTGAAAAATTCTCAGTGTCACAAACATATAGTGATGGGCTTGGGAGAAAATGTTCCTGTGTCTTCTGATGCACAGTTTAATATCCACCCCCCCACACCCCCCACCCCCCGCCTTTAAACACTTTCTTTATTACTAGAAAAGAAATTCATGACCTTGGAAGTCTAGTTATTTTCAGCAAAAATTCTTCGATTTATCTTGTAAGTTAGGTTGTGCCTAATGCTGGAGATGAGGGCCTTTATCATTCCTGTTAATTGTTTCCTGTAACAGCATAGGGAAGCTATGAATAATAAGGATAACTTTTATTTTTAACTTCAAAATTCTTGCTGTTGCTTTAAATTTAAAGTTTTATTTACTTGTAGGAGGAGTCAGCAGAATGGCGTCAGTTCCAAGCTGATCTACAGACTGCAGTGGTTATAGCAAATGATATAAAGTCTGAGGCCCAGGAAGAGATAGGAGACCTGAAGCGTAGATTACATGAAGCTCAGGAGAAAAATGAGAAGCTTACTAAAGAGTTGGAGGAAATAAAGTCACGCAAGTATGCAAAAGACAACAGGGATATTGTCTCTTTTGTAGGGGGGGTACAATTTTGGAAATCCAGTATCTTGACTATTATTGAGACTCTGGAAGTTCATAAATCCTCTCACTGTAAGGATCTGTATTTCAACAAGCTGCTTTACACATTTTTTCATGGGTTGAAATAGGTAAACTTACAAGAACCTTGTTAGTTTCTTCATACTGTATACTTAACCCATCCAAGAATATTCAGTTTGGCGCTTTTGCAAAACCAGGTTGAAGTGGAGGATTTTTCCTATTTAACAGCTGGATGTGATTTAACTTCCCTCACCGTGAAAAACAAGCAGTGTTGGCTTTTCTGTGCCATCATTAGTACCTCTTATTAGCAGCCAAGGCTTTTGATATGGTTAAAAATACAGCTGGATTTTCACCTGAGAAGAAACCTTCCTCTAATTCTGCATACATCTTGTACTGTTTTCTTTCCACTGATAATTGTTTCTGGCAATAATTAGAGATGCTTTGTGTGTGTTTTTAATAAAAACAATTCAAACTGTGATGTATTGTGGCTTGAATTAGGTGCTACAGTTATTTAGAAGCTGAGTTATAGGTCTTTCAGAAGTATGGAAGTCCTCAAAACCATGGGGTAGGAACATCTTGGACAGCAGCATTTGAATCCTGACTACATTGTCTCTAGGGATTGAATACATGTATTGCTTACAATTACGGTAATGATGTTTGTGATGTGTATGTACTGAACAGTTTTTTCCACATGGATGGGCATTTGGAACTAGATGATCTTTAAGGTCCCTTCCAACCCAAACCATTCTATGATCCTATGGTTTTATAGAATACATGACGCTTAACCCAGCATCCAGTAGGATATGAGATAATGCAGGCTATGGATTTGGGGAAAAGCTGATGGTAAGAAGAGCAGACTGGTTACACTGAAGATGGAAAATTATCTGGATGAATGAGTGGTGGGTGTAAGGCATCTTATCTGAAGTAAGAACACCAAACTAAGTAATATGAACAATTCTTACTAATACATTTCAGCCAGAATTGTAATTGTTCGATTACTGCTTGCAAGTGAACCTTTGAGGTTACAGCTGCACTTTTGAAGGCAGAATTTGCTTGCTGATTCTGGTCAGTATATTCATTATTACCTATAAACAAGCATCTTTTGTTGTTTGATTCACTGCAGACAAAGAGACAACTGAATCAGATTCCTTGGAAGTGGTATAGCTGCTGTATGGGAGGGAAGGTGGTCGGAAAGTGTATTACAGTGTCTGAAGCAAAAATCAGTCAATGTTTAATTATTGCAGACTGAAGAAAATAGGTTGATTTAAACAATTCTTGTCTTATGAGTGACACTGAATACAATAACCACCATAAATATTCTGTACTAAAAATCTAATTTTTTTTTTCAAAACTGATCCGTATGCTGCCTAAAAGAGTATGCCAGAAATGTATTCTTACCTCCTTAGTATTCAGTTAAATTGTTTTCTGTTTTTGCAGATGGAAAATAAGTTTTCCCTTCTGAGCTGACTATTTTCATGTTAAATGGTGAAATACTTAAGGTTCCATTTTTTTCCATCCATGTGTATGGGTGTGTGTTTGAGAGATAGGAGCGGAAATTAAGCCTTAAATCAAGTATGGATTTCCTAGAATTTTCACCTGGTGCTCAAGCTCTCTTGCTGACAGATAGTAAGAAGTTACAGTGATAATTTAGGTTGATAATCTATTTCTAAATTACAGTGGGAAGAAAACTAGGTTAACGTAATGACCGATTCAGACCATAGATTTTCATTTGGCTTTAAATTTGTGTTGATTTTTTTAAGACTTTGCATTTCAAAATGTTTTTTAAATGCCTTAAATGGGGCTGCATATTGATTTCAGGCAGGAAGAGGAACGTGGTCGAGTGTACAATTACATGAATGCTGTAGAGAGAGATTTGGCAGCTCTGAGACAAGGAATGGGCCTGAGTCGCAGATCATCCACCTCCTCAGAGCCAACTCCTACTGTAAAAACGCTCATCAAGTCATTTGACAGTGCCTCCCAAGGTAATTATTTGCAACCAGTGTGGTGGCTGTAGCAAGTTAAGGTTTTGCCTATGTTGACACAGACACTTCTAATGGCTTACCTAATTCAAAGGTAAGTTGCTTTATTGTACTGTCACGACCTATAAGTGGTGGCTGAAACAAACCAACCTAAACAAGACTGCACAATAGGTCATTCACTGCGGTTAAGTGCAAGCATCCTTTTTTTTGTCTTGTCTTTATTTTTTCCTCACTGTTGTGTTGCCAATGACTCATATGCTAGATGCTTTGATTCAACGCTCCTGTATATTAGGAATACATAAACACGTATTACACACATAATTGTAGCTGGGAGCACAGCTGTTTTCAGCCTGACTATTAAAACGTGAGCTTAATGTGCCAAATTAAGCATTCTAAAAGCAATGTAATAGCTAGAGCTGAGTTTATTTCTTTTAATAACTTACATTCTTATAGTCAAAAGTGCTGATGAAAGTTAAAAATAAATCCAGCCAGTACCACCTATTAAAAGATACAGGGAATATTTTCTAAAATTAAAAGGATCTCACTGTTGAGACAGTGGATTTTACTGTAATTCTCTGATTGGGGAAACAGGTGCTGTTGTCCTTCTCTGTAGATGAACAGAATAAGGAATCCAAGTAATTACCCTGAAAGGAGAAACACTTAAGTTTTAGCTTTGACTGCATATGAGACTTTTGTATAGATTAAAATATTTCCATGACCAGGCTTTTTGGCTTTGAATTTCATTTACAATAATGTCACTGTAAGTCTCTTATGTAAAAAGGCTTGGCTGGAAGTAGGCTGTATTACCAGGGAGACTTAAAGTACTGTACTGTGCATGGCAAACTGTTTTTAATTGCTTATAACATGAAAATTTGTTAAGGTATAGAAACAGCTCCGTATTATTTGGTGACTCTGTAAATGGTTCTATTTCCACACTAGTTCTCTTTGTTCATAGATGTTTACAAATTTTTGCTTTCCTAGTGTTAATTTGGGAAGTTTTTTTATCTGTTATTAGATAAAGGTACTTTCTTGCCAGAGTTAGTTTGGTAAAATGGTAAATCACCTCTCTCTTCTTTTTAATCTTTTATTCCAAACTTCTATTTGCCTTCTTCCTCAGCATTGATGTCTAATCATGCTGTTAAATAATCAGATGACTGATTCACCAACTCAGTATTTTTCTGCTTTCAGAGATTTCTAGACATGTCATTTGTTTAATCCCAAACTTTCAGCAACTGTCATATAATATGTAGTACCTATGGACTTTGACTGGAAATGAGAAAGGAGAAGGAGGTGGTGTATGTTATCTAGCTTGTGTTACTAGCAGACCCAAGAGCCTGCTACCATCTCTTTAATTATCTGGATATCAGAGAACTAGTAATGCCATCATTTACATCTGCCAGGATAATAGTATCCTGCACCTTAGCCTTGTCCACCCCCAGTAGACTTACTTTTTACTGTGGATGATATGTTGAAGACAGCAAATGAACGTAATTACAGAGGAGTAAGTGTGTAGGCATACTTTTAAATGGTTTTGCAGTGAGTTACTAATTGAAATTCTGAAAGATGTGATCTGGTAAAACTAGTAATGTAAAGTACAAGGCGAGAGTTTGCTGTAACAGCCAGTCTCTAGTTCCACTGCAAAACAGTGCAGTGCTCATGATGGCTTCCTTTCTGTGTTTCTACTAGTTCCAAGCCCTGCTGCTGCCACAATTCCTCGCACTCCCCTGAGCCCAAGTCCCATGAAAACTCCCCCGGCTGCTGCTGTATCCCCTATGCAGGTAGGTGGTTTACGACTGCACTTAAACCTTCTTTGTAAAGAAGAGCAAGTGAAACTACAGGTGCTAATATACAAAAATTGGCTGACTTTGTGGGGACATAATGGTAAAATGTTGCCTCAAGTAATTAATTGCTGAAATGTTCAGTCTAACAAAAGAGTCTTTCACTGAGAACCATGTTGTAAATACAAGATTTGTCGTAATTTGGTATTTCTTGTTAAATATTCCCAACCCATACTATTCCTGTGCTGCTGAGAGGCGTTGGAGGAAAACTTCATCTGCGTTGCTTAGTTCTAGAGTTGCTGTTTGTCAGTTTAGCCCTGTGCATGGCGTGGAAACAGCAGTAATCGCCTTCGGGCGATGGACTGAGATCTGTGCAGGTTCTGTCAGCAATCATCAGTATAAACGTATCCCTCGTTGCAAGGGCTTTCGAGAGCAGACCTGACCAGTGAGGAATGAAATTGTTGTGATTTAATTGTCTTTGTTCATTTTGTACTGACTGAGAGTTAGGCCAGTTGGTGATGGTGACCTCAATTATGTAAATTTCATTTAAAGACTATTTTCTGCTCAAGAGAGAAGGGGTTCGGGTTCAGAAACAATTTTAATCATCATTATTTTCATATTACTACCTTGTTTTCTACTGTTGTGTTCTATGCAATTTTTGTATATTTTTTTGTCAGTGGTTTTTGCTCTCTTGCAACTGAAAAACAAGATTTTAATAAGTGGTCACTATGTGAGTTGACCTGTCGGCTCCCACCTTATAGAAGTGATCCATGGTTTAAGACCTTGAGTAAGGGTGGAAGGATTGATCTCTGTACGGGTGTTGCAGTGTTTATTATCATGATCATGCTTTTAAATGCTGTCAGTGAGGAAATACTAACATGGGCACCTCCTGGGAACCTGGCACAATTGTGGTATTATAAGATGGATTGGTTGCAAAAAAGTTTATCCAAGTACAGAAGCATCAACGTGTGCCCTCTCTGAATTTATGCATGACACTTTCATTTTTGTGTTGGACTGTGTCATGAATTTCCTCAATCTTGGGGAATTTTTGTTTGCTTTGTTTGTTTTTCTTTACAGTAATATGTGTGTGTATAAGGCCATGCATTCTTGGATACATTTTTGCAACTGAAAACAAACAAACCAACCAACAACCTCTTTCTGGCTTCAGGTCCAAGCCCCTAGTGGAACATAGCTGTTATTTACCCTAGCGCTTAGCAATACTGCAAAACACTTTAGGAAAAGGAGTATGAAGAGAATGCTCTTCAGAATGTAAAAACAGCCCTTCTGGGTTAGCCCAAAGCTTGGCTGGCCTGGTATGCCACTGAGAGTGACTGGAGCAGATGCCTAGGGAGGAATATAAGGACAAGGAAGCGTATCTGCTGCTTTCCCCGAGTACTTTCTTTTTCTGTTTTGTAGCTGGAGGACTGAAGTAGACATGGTTTTGGATTTACTGGTCACCACTGAACGTCCTGCTTTACTTTAAGCATCTAAACTTCCAGGCTTCAAGCAGTTCAGTGACAAAGACTTCCATATCTTAACTACTTAGTATGTGGAGAACTGGATTTGTTCTGAAATTGCCATGTGTAGGTGCATTGGCATGAAGTACTTGCTGAAGTGCAAAGTGATCAGGAATAGGTACCTGGATAGTGGTTGAAGGTCACGTTTCCTTGCATAACCAACACCAGACACTGACTCTGAAGAGTCAGAAGCAAAATACTTGGAGTTTAAGGGTTTAGTTCATCCTGCCATAGTTCTGTCTCAAATTTGAAGTGTCAGGTGTTTGTTCTCCTTTACTTTTTTTTGTCTCACCTGTGCACTGGTTCCTCTTCTGGAGTTGTTACTCACCTTATTAAAAAAAAATATAAATCTGAAAAGTCATAGGTAGCTAGCAGAACCTTTATCTTCAAACTAGGAATGGCTGTGAGAAAGTAATTGTTGATGAGCTTAGCATCGTTATCTGTTACTGTAATTATGTTGTACAAAGGCTACTGTGTTGAAACACATTATTTAACTGTGAACAATTTTCTTCATACATCACATCAAAACTAGTCCTTGGAGCTTCTACCATATTCTTCTGCTAGTCATCAGTGTAGGATGAATAAGAAGAGGATCATGGATTGCAAAGCATCTTCAGTAATTTCTGTCCCATTAGTATCCTCCATGGATAGCCTCAAAAGCATGTGATTCCTCCAAACTTTTGATCCTTTCATTTAGTGTTGAGGAGCTTGACACTAGTGTAAAGGACAAATGGTCTTTAGCAGTTAAGTGAGAGTAGAAATACATTCTAGTTGAAGAAAAGAAGGTGTTTATAGAGGGACTGGTAGGATCTGTATGTGTTTGATTGCACATCAGATGTGTTTTGTTTTATAAGTGAAATGAGGAATGGCTGATCTGCAAATTCAGCGGCAGCTCAGTCAAGCAGAAAAGTTTCTAACACTTGTAAACTGTTTCAGGAAAAATTATTCTCCAAGAGGTTTGTGCGCTACTAGTACTCCATAGATGATGTCAAGTGGAACTAGATAAACATTAGTTGGTCCGTTTTCCTCTAATTTGCAGTGTATTAGTCACTATGTTACTACTGGTAGTTGTAATAGTAAGATATGTAATAAGGAACTAGCAACAGTGAAAGTAAGCCCTGTCTGCAGTGTCAACGGGAGCAAAAAGGCAAACGGTTCATTTTATAACAAGGAGACAAGACCAGTACACAGCAAGTTATCAGTTGAGTAATACGGCCACTTTCTGACAATATCCGTAAAGGATGTTTGTTTTTAAGTGATATCCGGAAGCTGAGAAAGTGATAAAGGTACATGGTTATCCAGCACTGTGCCTGCTCTCTACATACCTTTGCTTCCTGGCTGAGGTTCTGTCTTTATAATGACAATCCCAAAGCTAAGCAAAATGAAATCTTTTTCTTTTAACCTCATTATCTAATTATTGTAGCTGTTTCCTTGTGTGTGGGGAGTGGGGAGGTGGAACAAAGTGGCTCTCACTTTGATATAGTCTTTTTTAAGGAAATTTTATTTATTTTTTTTAAGTGGGTGAATTGAACTTTAAAGGTAATGCAAGTTTTAAGTACTAGCTTTTATGGGATGCTGTTGTAGGCACTTCTGTGCATGGCTCACACTTGCAGTCACTTTCATCTGCACATTTAAAGGAATAATTTTTGATGCAGGACTTTTGGTATGTAAAGTGATGAAATTCTTCATGCTATATGTTGGCAGTTGTTTTCTCCATTTGATATCTATCACAAAAGCTCTAGTTTGACTCTAAATGATGAATGTTGCTCTGTAATCCTGCTTGTGCTATACTGTTAACTATTTTTAATGACAATTTTCTATTTGTCTGTCTTGCCTACATGATTTGGTGTGAGAAACATCTGACCTTTATCATCTTATACAGATAAGGCTCATTTAACCTTCACATCTAATCTTGGGCCAGATGGAGAGCTGAAAGCGTTTTCAGGATAAACACATTACTGGACTGATTGTGATTGAATATTGGAATCTAATACAAAGGACAGGGTGAATAAAGAATGTACCGTAATTTGCAATAGACTCTTTGAAAGGATGAATTTAAAAAAAATAATTGTGGACAGTCTTCCCTGAGTCTTCAGCAACTGAATATGAGTTTCGGTAACTGTAAGAGTAATTATTGCATTGCACAGCTCATTTGTTTGATACTAAAATGCTTATTTTGATGCTATCCAGTGGTACTACGTTGTTACGTGCAAGACTTAACACATCTGTGATCGTGTACTTGCACTTTGAGCTAACAGAAGCCATGCATCTGGGTCGGGGCCATCGCAAGCACAGATACAGGCTGGGCGATGAGTGGATCGAAAGCAGCCCTGGGGAGAAGGACTTGGGGAATGAAAACTTGGTGGATGAAAAACTGAACATGACCCAGCAACGTGCGCGCTCAGCCCAGAAAGCCAATGGCATCCTGGGCTGCATCCAGAGCAGCGTGGCCAGCAGGTCCAGGGAGGGGATTCTCCTCCTCTGCTCTGCTCTGGTGAGACCCCACCTGCAGGGCTGTGTTCAGCTCTGGGGATCCCAGCACAAGAAAGACATGGACCCGCTCGAGCGGGTCCAGAGGAGGATCAGGAAGACGATGAGGGGGCTGGAGCACCTCCCCTGTGAGGACAGGCTGAGAGAGTTGGGGGTGTTCAGCCTGGTGAAGAGAAGGCTCTGGGGAGACCTTACAGCGGCCTTCAGTGCTGAAAGGGGGCCTACGGGAGAGGTGGGGAGGGACTCTTGGTCAGGGAGTGTAGTGATAGGGTGAGGGGTAACGGTTTCAAACTGAAAAAGGAGAGATTTAAGTTAGATGTAAGGAAGAAATTCTTTATGGTGAGGGCGGTGAGGCACAGGTTGCCCAGGGAAGCTGTGGCTGCCCCCTCCCTGGCAGTGTTCAGGCCAGGTTGGATGGGGCTTTCACAGAATCACAGACTGGTAGGGATTGGAAGGGACCTCTGGAGATCATCTAGTCCAACCCCCCTGCTAGAGCAGGTTCACCCAGAGCAGGTTGCACAGGACTGCATCCAGGCGGGTTTTGGATATCTCCAGGGAAGGAGACTCCACAACCCCTCTGTGACCCTCAGAGTAAAGAAGTTTTTCCTCATGTTGAGGTGGAACTTCCTGTGCTCCAGTTTGTGGCCGTTGCCCCTTGTCCTGTCACTGGGCACCACTGGAAAGAGCCTGGCCCCATCCTCTGACACCCACCCTTTAGATATTTATAAGCATTAATAAGGTCCCCTCTCAGCCTTCTCTTCTCCAGGCTAAGCAGACCCAGGTCTCTCTGCGTTTCCTCATGAGAGAGGTGCTCCAGTCCCCTAATAATCCTCCGTAGCCCTCACGGGACTCTCTCCAGTAGTTCCTTGTCTCTCTTGAACTGGGGGGCCCAGAACTGGACACAGCACTCCAGATGTGGCCTCACCAGGGCCAAGTAGAGGGGGAGGAGAACCTTCCTCGACCTGCTGGCCACACTTCTTAATGCACCGCAGGATACCACTGGCCTTCTTGGCCACAAGGGCACATTGCTGGCTCATGGGTTCCTCTTGGAGCAACCCGGTCTAGTGGAAGGTGTCCCTGCCTGTGGCAGGGAGTTGGAACTAGGTGGTCTTTAATGTCCCTTCCAACCCAAACCATTCTGTGATTCTATGATTGTTACACATTTTACATAAAACTTCAACAGAAAAAAATCAATTTGTAGCTAGTTTAGAGCAGAATAGAAATCAAAGTGACCTGAGAAAGAAAAAATAATTAATTTGTGTTTTATTACGTATTTGACAATTACTTCCCAAAATGCCTCTCTACAGTTGTTCACAGAGCATCTCAGTTAAAGGAGATTGTTAGCTGACATTCTGAATTAAAAATAGCTTTTCCGATAGGGTTTTTCTTAGCAAAGGGCCGTTTGTGTTGCTACACCCAATACACCATTATTCTGATTTTCCAGGAAAAGACACAAATCTGTAAACGCATACATTAATAACACAAATTAAGTACTGAAATCTTGGCTGCATATAGGGAGTTGTATTAGTTTGAATAAACCCATCAAGTTTAACCAGAACAGCTTTGTACAAACAAAATAAAATGAATGTGAAAATTAATACAAAAGCTGCAAGAGAAATTGCATCCTTTGAGGAACAGGTTTCAGTTTAAAGTAAGCATTGCAGTATCAATGCATAGTGTGTGAGTATGTACGTACAGACTGGCAAAAGCAACTGGTAAAGAGGACACACCCTTTTTCACCAAGTATTTTTAAAGGTTCCTTTATTTTTTTTAGTTCTTTCAAATCAGTAATAACGTCATATCTGAGTTTCTAAAACTGATTCTGCAATTCTATATTTGGTTCCTTACCTTCAAATTATGTCTGACACAAGTATTTTTCCATTTCAGAGGCATTCTATAAGCGGACCAATCACAGCTTCAAAACCCCTTGCTACGCTGACAGACAAAAGACCAAGCTATGCTGAAATCCCTGTTCAAGGTATTGATTCGAGTTCATTCAAACTTTGTCTTTAGCAATGCTATTAGTACTTTTTAAATTTTTTTTTAATATCATTTAGTATCCAGAACATTACCATATTACATACTTTTCATTATCAAAATATATTCATAGTATCATAGAATATCTTGTGTTCAAGTTGTTTATGACATGTGTTTCATCAAACGTCATGACATAAAGATGCTTTTTTGAATTTTCAACAAAACTATGATTGCATGCTGATAGCTCGGCATTATTCTGACATTTTTAATGTGTGCATAAACCAAGATCACTTGCAAAATCAAGATAAGATGATTTCAGGGAGATGTCTTGCAGCTGTCTTCCAGCTATTAAAAATACACACCTCTGGGGTTACATTATGTATTGTGTGGTTGCTGGAGGTTTTTTTCATTGGGGTGGGGGGGGAAAGGATGATGGTTGGCATTGCATTGCATTGCATGTGAATAACAAAATAAACTTAGTGAGTACTGAATCTTCAGGAGCCAGATGAAAATTTGAATGGAATTAAATTGAGTGTTGATTTATCTGTTTCTCAATATTTCCCTGTTCTGTGAACTTTGTTTTGTCTCTCAAAACACTGTTCACAATGTGCTCTTCCTGTGAGAATGAATGGCTATCATGTGTTGGGTGTAGCTCTCTGATTTATGCATGCTTTAGGGTTTTTTTTTTTGGGGTAGATGTTTCTCAAGATAATCCCCATATGACTTCAGGCTGAATATTTCCTCTCAATTTGGTATTCTTGAGGTCTGATGCTTTCTAAAGGGTTGGGTTTTTTTTTTTGTAGCACTTCATAATAGTCTGTATGTGCCAGATTTCCTTCTTGCTTTTGTTGAATGCATATTGAGGTTATTTGTACAATGCAGCTGGAGTTTTAATTTTAGAAACTTTGATATTTTTAGGAATATTGAAATGCCTTTCCAAGAAGATAGTTTAGGATTCTTTAATTGTTACAGGGTTCATGCGCAGACATAAGCTTAAACACAAAATGAGTGCTATGCTTTAGATAGTTTTGGTGTTTTCTCTGTAGTCAGTTAATGCATGAGCAGGACTGCATTCCAGTAGAGTGTGCCAGACAGAATTCCTGTTTACAGCCATATATATTTTTTAAGTGTCTCTGTAGCAATGTATGTTTGTCACGTTTTCAACTGATGAATGAGGTTACACTTTTTTTAATCTTTGTTCTTAATTTTCATGGTTTTTTATATTCAACTTACTGCCTTCTGAGTGTTTCTACATAGGAGCATGTAAACCTTTTGTTCAGAGTCTAAAGGTTTTATGTGAAGGACCATTTCTTCAATAATAGGAAATAGTTTTGAATTGATGCTACAGAAAATGAATTTTATTGTAGTTTGATATCATTTATGCATTGGCAGTAGGCAAAACTAATCTTTCCGTACAATAGGTAAAAGCACCTTTTAGACTCCACTGCATGGAGGAGGAAAAAAAACCTGCAAAAGCATGTTTTTATTTAAAAAATAAAAAACCCCAACCCAACAAACCAAAGGGAAAAAGAAAATCACGAGGGATAGAGTAATCTGCTTTACCAATCCACATTGTGAGTGGCATGTTGAATATTTTTGGCCGTGTGCTAAATGGGGATTCCTTGCACAGCCTTTTGGTTTAACAATTCATTTTTTTATAGACCATGGCAAGTGGATTAGTAAGAGGCCTTAGGGAAAAAGGATTAAGAAGGTCATGGTGTATTCATAGTGAACTTCATTGCTGATGAGCAAATTTAGGCCTTCACTTTCATACAGATAAAATCAGTTGCTCTCACTAAAACAGACAAACTGAGGCCCTGGTAGACAATATTCATGACTCGTACCCAAATGAGATACATTTAACTTGGATCTTCGTTAATGATGTTCTCTCTTCTGTTTCTTTGTCCAGAACATTTGTTGAGAACATCTTCTACAAGCAGGCCAGCATCTTTGCCAAGAGTACCCGCTATGGAAAGTGCCAAATCTATTTCTGGTAATACACGTTTTTTTAGATGATGAGTAAAACTAGGAACTCTCATTTCAACACTGTACTTACAGATCTACTTTTATTTTTTCAAGAGAGAACTTTGGTCTTCAGACCATCAAGCTTTTGTCAAAAAATTGTATTTGGATATTTGGAATAGCTTATTTTTCAGTGTTCAAGTTTTCTTTTGAAGTATTTGGGGAAAGAAACTGAAGTGGTCAAATATTCCATTTTATTGCTTCAAGTGGAACTGAAGAGGTATTTTTTTTAAGTGAGGCAGAGAAGCATCTTATCCTTCCCTAGTTAAGCAATTCCATTTTTATTTGTGGAAAGAATTGTTGTCAATGATTTAAAATAGGAGGATTGTTCTTTTTAGGTAACAAATGCATTATTATATGTTATCTAATGCATATGTATCTTTTAGCATATTAACTAGCAAAACTTCTAGCCATTCTGTAGGACAAAAGGATGTTTGCAGTGCATCATTTTTAAATAGTCCATTTTGTGACTGGCATAACCTAGAAGTATTCTTTAGTATTACTCATAGTGGTTGCTGCACATTTGGTGTTAACTCTGGAGTTCTAAAAAGTAGACTTGCTAAGCAGAAGTTTATGTAGAGCGTTAGGAGTGTTAGTTTGCTATCAAGCTGACATCTCAGTATCAACAGGGGCTTCTAAAAACAAATCTTTAGGATTTATAGCCCAAATAGTGTGATACTGTGAAAACGATACTTTCTATAAACTAAGCATAACTAATTTGAGAGAAATATTTTTAAAAAACTTGTATTTGAGTAAATGGTTTCAGGAAGAAAATCTGGTTTAAATCACTTTGATTTGTTCTAAAAAATCACATGCAAAAGTGTTTTTTCCCAACTTCTTGTGTCTGTCATTTATAGATCAGTGTACTTGCCCCAAGTCATTAGAAGATAAGTCTCTGGTATATGTAGAGGGTTGTATCTTTGGTTTGCACAAACATAAACAGTGGTAACTATTTTTAGGTATAAAAGGCAAACCTCATACTTTTAACTGGAAACTCTTCCATGTAGAGAAAACATAACCATTCCAATTTGGTTTTACAGATAATGCTTGTGCTTTCATTTGAAAGAAAAAATGTTTGTCCTTTGATAAAATGAGCAAGCTCTGTGGAATGTGGCTGAATGGTCTCAGGTCAATCTTTGATATACTTCTTGATAGTATTTAATTAATGTCCACAGCATCATGTACATGCCAGTTCTTGATTAAAATTAAGTGGAAATAAAGCAGCTGTCATCTCTAAATTGTTCTGGGTTTAGTTTTTCTTTTTTCTTAACTACTTGAAGCTTAGCAAGATAACTACATAGACTAGAGAAAATTAAATGGTTTGGTGTTAAAATTCCTTCTCATTCATGAAATCCTTCAAATGGAAGTAGCGATATTCCATTAAGATACATTTAGCCAGTTTTCTTTGCTTCAGGATACAGGGGTGATCATAAAAGTTGGTAGTACAGTCTAAATCCTTGGTATTTCTGAAGTGGAAAGTATCAAGAAAAATGTTGAAGCCTAACGCTGGATATAGGTTTCTGTGTATGGTTTCTGAACTAATGCTTGTCAGAGAGCAAGAATAGGTTTGAAAGTTTTTTATGTTTGCAAGTGATAAATATATGGGCTTTTTCCCGTAGTCTCTCGAAGAAGTAGTGAAGAAATCAAGCGGGATATCAGTGCACCTGATGGAGCATCTCCAGCATCTCTCATGGCAATGGGTACCACCTCACCACAGCTGTCACTCTCCTCTTCTCCTACAGCATCGGTCACCCCTACGACCAGAAGTCGAATAAGGTAAAAACCATTTTTTATGGTGCACTGAAATGTGTTCGTTTCATAACTGTCTGTCTGCGTGGGTCTAGTGTATAATACTGTCACTGAGACTGCAGACTCTCCTGCCACCCGTACAATAACAATCTTCAGTAATCTTTGAGAGCTTCACAAAGTGTTTTCAGCAGCTCCGTATATATATTAAAAGTTAGACCAGAAGTTAGGCTTTTTAGAGCCTATGAGGTTAATAGCAAAACTTTATGCTCCACTAGAAAGCCAAGCTAAATAACAGCGTCATATCAGTTTGAAATACCATGAAGCCAAATTCAAGAAATGAGCTTACAGCATGTTGAACAAGTCTTTCAGAGTGGCTTGGACCCAGGGAAACCGCATGACAGACCTTAACTTTTGTAATCGCAGCTGAAGATAAAGGTCTTAATTCCAGACACTGACAGGTCTTCTAAATAGCCATGAGTGAATGGGCCTGGGTTGTTTGTCCCATAGACGAAATCGTAATGCGAGTCTAAGTGACAAATGGCCAGGCAACCCCCTTTCATTAGTAAGATAAAAAGTTAAGTCCGTGATAAATTTAAAACTTTTCCTATCTGTATTGTTGTTAGTCAAAGGGCTTTGAAGTATTTAAGCCTCATGTTATGCAAGTGAAGTATGTGCTTAGCTCTGCTTCATAGATTGGGAAACTGGCAGACAAAGGTTAAATGACTTTCTCAAGACCATTTAACACAGAGCTTCCTGACAAAGCTTTTGTACAGCAGAAATAGTAAACTCCTGATGTTCTGAGGCACTTGCAATATGTAATAATTACATTATAAAATTGTGAAGTGCTATTGAAAATGATTTCCCTGAAATCAGCTGAGGCATGCCTCGGTGCTGCTCTCCTTTCACTGTGCAGAAATTAAATTGGATCTGTGGGTACTTTACCAGCAGCAATTAATATTGTGTGTGTTAGTGCCTAAATTTAGACTGAGTACATCCAGAAATAAAAAAGACACACCTGTGTGTGAACTTTGAACTGGTACCGTATAAAACTGTATTGATGGCAGACTGTAGCAAATAGCGTGGTATTTATTGGTAAAACTGCACGGTTATAATTATGACATCATTACTGTGCGGCCTGAGCATTGACTGCAATGCTCAGCACTACAAGAAGACTTGGCGGTGGAATCTGCAGCAGTGGGGGTGTGGTGATGAGCACGCTCTTTGGAACCGTCCTCAGAATGTCACTGCTGGGCTTCAGTGTGTTATGTGGTCAGATTTCTCTTTTTTTCCTCTACCTTTTTCTGAAAGTTGTTGTAAAATAAAGAGTTATTGCTATAGTTCACTAAAACAAATACTTGCCGTTTACTGTTCCCTGTTCTAGTTGAAACTTTGCTGGCTCTTTGATTTGGAATACGGTTGACCTAACATACTAACTTGCAAGATTTATATGTCAAACCGTTTCTCATTGTCTCCATACAACTTACGCTAATTTATTTTCTTCAGCAGTGTTTTCATAACTGTGAGAACCTGATATAAACCATGTGCTCTTACTGGAATTTGAGAACAGGCTGTACAGCTCTCTTATGGCTAAACAGTATGTTTAGCGTAAAGAGAGGGAGCTTTTAATTTGAGTTCTCCTATGTTGTCCCAAATCTCTGTTCTAAAGTCCTCGTAGTGTTGCGTAATCTTTGTTGTAGACTGAATATACAACCCCGTTGTTACTTGTTTCAATCACCAATGGAAAAAATACACCAGTTTGAGTTGCTGAAATCTGTACAGATTTTCTTGAAGTATCATTCTGGCTGTGGTGCTCATGAAGTTTAGATACAGTAACCAGTTCCGATAATTTATTTCATCTTTAAAATACACAATTAACAACTTCCTTGTCGTGTTAAATCTCTCTGAGATTAGCAGTTAGGTTTGAAGGCTCATATTGCTATCTTTCATGCTGAAAGGCACTTAGTGTTTCCTGTTTATTGTTCTGCTGTGCTTGTATTCTCATGGATGTTTCAAATGTTATCTCTTTCTAAGCAACTTTGAGATCTTGCCATCTGTATTTCAGGGAAGACTGGCCAAGCAAATTGCAATACATATACTTAAGATTAGTGCCTTAGAACATTTCATGACATGTTGGCACATGTTCTTTTCTTTTATGTGTTGAGTGACGGATGCTGATACGTGGAACAGCCTCTGGTGTGTTCTGTTGGTGGCACACAGGCAGGAAGAAATCCGCTCTCCCTGGATGCTTTCATGTCCCCTAACAGGACCTGGAGAATTGCTACCTGTAAACCTGCAGCAGAGAATCTGCTGAAAACACTATGTATTTCCACATCCCACCCCTCTTTCCAGTCACCAAATGGGTTGTACAGAGCAAAGAGTTGAAGATTTGAAAGTGAATCTATATAAACTGTATGCCTTTTTGGAAATATCCAAAAGGAGTAACTTAGGGTAACTTCTTTGTGGATGTTGTGAGAATCTTGCTTACATCTGTATAGAACTCTTTAAAAAATGGCAGATGAGGAAATCTTTGCAGTTTGTATTCACTAGTAGCTATCTTATTTTAATTTTCTGAATGGAAATTATTAAAAATAAGAACAGCTGGCATACTCTACATCCCGTAACTTAGCTCCATAATGGTGTAATAACTAGCCTTTTTATCAAAGACTCTTCACTAGAGTATCTACAGAAGTACTGAGTCAGGTAACTAGGCCACTACAAAAGTATTAACCTCTATAATATATATATTTTTTTTAATCTCATCACTCATTTCTAAAGCCTAGTAAAGAAATGCTTGTAATGTAAGACTCGTGAAAAAGTGGCCAACTCGGATATGATCGTTCTTTTCTTCCCAATCTTTCCTTAAAGAAAAAATTTCTTAGGATAGCTTCACAGACTGGAAGTGAAATTAATTGACAATAATATTGTGCCATTATTAACTGGCACAATAAAAGCACAATATACTGCCTTTTATTGTGCCAGTATATCAAATGGCAGATCAGCCTAGTTAGATCTCCCCGCTTTTTTTTGAGAGCTCCAGATCTCAGGGAAATGTTGTGTTAATAACGCCGTGTTACTAATATGCAAACTTGTTGTTTCAAGGTGACATTTGTAATCAGCCAGGAGATGCAAAAGAGATAGCATCAGTTTATTTTCTTTCTAAAAACAAAATAAAGTCATTTGAGTTAGCTTAATGGTTTGAGCTCGAACTTACCATGTTGGGAGTTTAATTTTCTGAACCCTTAGAAAAAATATCATTGAGGTTGAAAGACTAGGAAAAAAAATTTAAATTAAAGGGAAAGGAAGGATGATTTGCTAATGAAAGAATTACTCCAAAATAAGTCCCTGCAGGTATTTCTGTGTATTCTGTTTTTCAGTCAGTAGTGCTATACCCTACTACTTTCACTGTGACAATAATTTGTCCTTTTTTAAAGCTTTTTTTTTACGTGGCATTTCTGTTGCAAAAGATACGTTACGAGCTCTAAGTTGCGCTTCTGCCTTGTTCCTAGGGAAGAGCGGAAAGATCCCTTGTCTGCCCTAGCAAGAGAATATGGAGGGTCCAAGAGAAACGCCTTGCTGAAGTGGTGCCAGAAAAAAACAGAAGGCTATCAGGTAACTGTAGAGCTGTTTAACGTAGCGTGCTTCTAGCTGCAGCTCGTCAGAAGCTGCCAATGGCATAAACCGGCCTGCTCCACAGTTGACTGCATAGATTGCAATGGCACTGGTATGTACTGTACTCTCTTCCTGGAACACATGCTACGAGTCCTAACCTAACTGACATTAATAGCTCTTTAGCCACTCTGCTCCATGTCGATAATAGCTTTTCTCTTAAGGGGGCAGCTGACCTCCTGTTGAGGCACTTGAAAACAGCCTTTTACAGACTGCACTTTTGAAACTGTAACTGAAACTTTAGCAACTTAAGGTTTAAATTAATGTTTCCCAAATGCAGTTAGAGTACCATTTCTCGGATTTCAGAGATTATTTTTTTTTATAGGTAATTAGGGTAGGGTTTTTTCGATCTTTCAGTGTGCTCCCATTTAGTCTCTATTTAGGGCAGTTTGTTTTGTGAAGGTCTCATTGTCTTGCATTTTGAACTTGGCTTTCTGCTGCGGTTCCAGACTTTTTTTTCAGTTAGTCCAAATGTTATCAGAAGCCAAAAGAACTAACAAGATAACTGTCCAGAGTTCTCCTGATTACATTATTTTTTCAAAAGAATAGTGGCTTCAGCAAACTAAACCAGGATGTTAATAGTCTGACCATGATGTATTTGTTTGGTTAACTTGTATTGAAAATGTTTGGAGTTCCCAACACAATCCTCAGTTTAAGAACTTTACTCTTTCCATGACTTGAGACTCACAATGCAGGAGGAAGTTGAGAGCCGCATAACAGGATGATCGCCCATCCATAGGAAAAGTCATCTTTCAGTACAATGGACAGGCTTGTGATATAAGCCCTCCCCCCTCTTCCTGTGGCACGTCTAGCACTAAACTGTGCTATTTCTGAGGATAAGCTGCTTTGTGGAAAGCGCCTTTCTCCTTCCCCACATTTTAAAAAAAGGCAGGATGTTATATTTCCTTATAAATCCTCTAAAACTGAGTGCAAAAATATTTTCCCGTATTGTCTTGAAATGAAATCTGACAGCTTCCTTATCTGGTTAGGAAAACTAATAGAAAGTATTCCAAACTTTTCATTCTATAGTTGTGTGCACATGCAAGAACATGCTTTTGTTTATATAGATTGCTGCTTATAATTACTTGAGTTTTAGAAACATTAGTAGAAGAATAGATTTTGAGACTTACTGTACTCGCTAGACTGTGATAGGGCTCTGTGCTGGTGTTGCTGCAAAGAAACCATAGCGTATAGCACCTGTAGGACTGATGCGTGCCTTCTTTTGAAGGAGTAAGGTAGTATCAGGAGATTATATTAAGTTAGGTTTTGGAGAGGAATGTCATTTGCTTTAGGCACACTCATTTTTCATTTCTTTGTTGTACAGAATTTGATTATTTTCAGCATCCCCTGCAATTGAATTGTGGTTGAGCACCATGTTAGTGGTGTTATAGTGTTTTGAAAATACTTAGCATTGTATTCATTGTGAACAGTGCTTATTCGTCTTTCTGGCATCTCAACAGCGTTATCAATACCAGATAAGGATCTTTTTTTTTTTCTTTCTTTTTTTTCAAATTGAAGCTTCACTTAGTTTTATTTTAAAACTAGATGGATTCAAAACTGACAAGCAGTAAACAAGCATCAGAATAATGAACATATCCATTCCACATCCAGTCCTACTTAAGGCACTTTAGCTCTCTTCATCCTTCCCTGTCACCCAAATATTGACAGGGTACCTTTTCTTACCTCCAGCTCCTCCTAGTGTCTTACACTGTGCCACAGTTCCCTTTTATCCCCAGCATTTCCCGTCGTTATAACTTCTGCTTTTCTTCTATACCACCATTTGCTTTTGTTTGGTTTCGCATCTGGGCAAGAGCCAGCAGATGCTTTTTAAAGCTACCTTCATGCTCATCAGCCATCTTCTGTCTCTGAGCTGCTGCACGAGCCACACAGAACAGAGGAGTCCTAAATATCCCAGCCTTTTCCTCTGTAGGAGTAGCGGTAGGTCCACTTTCTATCTAGTCACCAATTTCTACCCTGTTACCAGTTTAAGTCAATGTTAGCTATTATTTAGTTAGTTACAAATATAACAGATTAAAGGAAGAGTACTTCCAAATGGAGTCTGTAACCTGGAAGAGTTTAACCATGATTTGGAAACAAGGAAAAGAAAAACGAAGTCTTAGAAGGCTTTTACTTCAGAATAATTCTTTGTTAATTTTGTGCTATCCATATTATATCAATTCGTTTCTAATGCAAATCTAAGAAAACTACCAATATTTAAGTAAAACTCAGCCCTGTAAGTCAGTATTTTTCAAGTAAATCTTTGCCAATGTGCAAAGTTGTGTTTACTTCTTCATCAGTTGGCAACAACAGTCACTTTTTTCATCTTGTTTTCTCCCTCTCACCCGGAGGTGATATCTCAAGATGTAGTTTTTTACACATACATGTATCTAAAATATTTATAGAAAATTATTTCAGCTGTTGGTGTTTCATAGAGAAGATGGGACCATGCACACTGAGTTAAGGCCCCATTTCTAACAGAGCCATGTTTGCTCCTGGCGTTGTTTTACCTTTCATTTCTGGGATTTTATTTTGCACTGGATATTGGAGAATAGTTGAATTTCTGGTTTATATGTGGACTAATAAATGGTAATCATGCAAATAGCGAGATACAAAACTTAATTTCAGAAGTTTTGTTTAAAGTGTACGGAGTTATAGGTGAGCTGCCAGTGGCTTAAAATGTTAAAACCAAGGTATGATGTAGTTGGCTTACCCTTACTAATGAGCAGCACCATACGGTTGAACTCTGTTCTCTTTGTAGGCCAGCTGTAGTTCTTGAGCTGCTTTTTATTCCTTGTGTTTAAAATACTAAAGGAGAAAAAAACCCAAACACAACACACTAAAGTCTGTTCTGTTTCACAGAGAGAAGGTTTCCTTTATTCACAAGATACTTGTGGAGAATACAGTACTACTTAATTGCTTGGTATAACTAGTATTGGTTTTGTCTGCTTAAGTAAAATGGAAGACCAATAACTTCTATCCCCTCTATAAAATTACTTTCAAGCTTTTGTTAAGTATCTCTGTTTTAGAAGCTTGACATGTTGTGAATGCTAAATAATTCAAAGATGTCAGTGTGGCAAAGCTCTAATTTCAGCTCAGAACAGCAGAAGGGGCCCTTCACACGTGTTCGCAGACATTTACACCAAACTGTGCTTTCCACCTCTGACAATACATAGTTTGACATAGCAGAATTTTTAAAGGAATCTTAAGACTTTCTTTTTTGTGAATGATGCATTATGATAAACAAGCTAATACCTAACCCTGTTAAAAAAACTATAATAAATTACTTCATTGTGCAGTTTTCTTGGTTTATTCAAGCAAGTTTGGAAGGGAATATATGAACAGATTTCGTGAAATGTAGTTGTTAAATAATATTTAACGGTGTTCCAAATCTGACATCTTTTTAAGACTACCTCAATAAAAATGTAAGGTTAAAGTAGCCAATGAAAATAAGATAAATTCTTTCTGGTGTAAGAAAATTATATGGCTTTTTCTCTTACTATATTTTTGCTTTTGATTTCATGCTGTCTGAATGTTGTTTGTAAGCAGAATTTCTCCTTGAAGCTTAGGTTTGGAGAATGGTGATCTGCAGAAGGTCATTGCAGAAGTAACAGCAGGCAGGTTCTGTATTAACTTCCATCTAGAGCCTGTTCAGTCTAGACAGTGTTGCACTCACTAAGTTACTGAGTTTAATTATATTCAGGGCCGAACAGATCCCTAAGCCATGAAAGAGGAGAGTGGCTCTCTTAGGATAAGGGTGGGGTTTTTTAAGCATCTAGATAAAGGAGGAGCGAATCACCTTTAGTTGTCAGATAAGCAGGCACAAAATACTTGACACTTGATCATGTGTTAGCTTTGCTCAGGATCTGACATACTGATTCAGCGTACGGTGCCAAGTGCTGCATTTTCCAGAGAGAGGAGAATCCTCTTGGCTCCTCTAAAATATGTGCAGTGTCATAAAACTGTCATAAATTCCAGATATCTTCAAAGCATAAAGTAATCCCGTCCAGCTGTTATGGAGCATTTACCCTAGCTGGAACACAGCTACTTTCATTTTGAGTACGTAACTAATAAAAGTCAAAAAAAGGATGTGAGCATGCATGTTTCATATTAAGAAGGGGACCAGTAAACAGGATACACATATCCTTACCCATTCTTATCTACAGCAATATTTCAATTTATTTTCCTTTTTCTGTCAGCATTCTGAGAGATAATTCACTTCCAGAAGCCTGACACCAAAAAAATAAGCGATTGTCACAAGACAGCAGCAAGAATAGACTAAATTTTTTTTAAACTTTCTCTAATTTTTTCCAAGCCTCCTAATTACAGATACATTGGAAGACCTCCTTAATGTACCCTTGTAATAACTGCCCTCTAATTCATGCAATGCTGCCTTTTTTTTTCCGGAAAAACCACCTGATTTCTACCTCCTAAAGCTACATGTCATACAAAAAATTTAAAACATTATCTACATGGCAGCAATAAAAAATAAAATTGTTTAGTGATTGAGCAATGTGACTGAGTATGAATGTCTGTGTACCTCATGCTGTGCTGAGTGCAGCGTGAAATCAAGCAATGCTTTCATTTCTACTCAAGTAATAATAGGTGCAGAGTTACAAAGCTAAAGGTAAAAAATTGATTTGGGTTACATTTTTTTAAACCTGGTCTTATATACACGTCTTTATCAACATTAAGCTAGATTATATTCTAGTCAAAGTATTATATTGATTTTTAAAAAAGCACAAGAAGAGGACAAGACTGTGTGCTTGTGTAAGCCTGTGTTCAAATAATGATTCCAGGGTGTGCATGCTTTCCCTGGTGCTGTCTAGTTGATTCATCGAGTAGTCAGGCTGCCAAAACACTTCTCTCCTTGGTTTAAGCTGTGAAGCTTTAGCCAAAATTTGTTGAGTTAAGGAAGGATATGCTTCCTTTTTCTGTTTGGATTGGATTCTGATACAAGAGAAATGTCAATTGTTAGACTTAATTACGACAAAATTTAGAATAAATTGTGAAGCTGTCTGTATCTCTCTAAGTGCTTCAAATGTTAGTGTCTGAAGCTATTATTGGGGTGTTTTGAGAATGACTGCTCCTTTTATGGTTCTTTTTTGTGCCAAAACTGAAAAATAACACGTATGGTATGGAAAGAAACATTTAACAGTCAATATTTAGGGGTTTTGGTGGTTTATATTTGCCATTTATGGCATTTTCAGAAGCTGGGATTGAATAGGCAGTAGTTGGGACTGCTGTTAAGTCTATTCCAGAAAGACTTTTATGTTCTCACCTACCACCTGAAGTACTCATAGCTTCAGCTTTAATCAGTGATTTCAGAATCAGTGAATCCTGATTCAATAGAGCGTGGATAGCAATTATTTTGTAGTTTACCTTTCTAATTTTTTTAATGGATGCTCTCTTCTTTTGTGTGTATGTGTCTTTAAAAGCTTTTAAAAGCTTTTTCATAGTAATTTTCTGCCATGGGAAGAAGCCTGCCAAGGTCTGTACACTTAAACCTCAAATCTTGTTTTAATGGTTTAATATATTATAGTACAGAATCATATTAATGTTTTTGCTTTCTCAGCCCACTTATTTCATTAACTAATACAACAGAGACATAGACACATGTTTTTATTTTGTCCGTGTCCTAACTCATTTGAGAGCCAAACTGAGTTAGGATGTGGGAAGCTCTCCTCCTTGTGCAGAGCAAGGGATGAAGTAGCTGCTATGCAGTCTGCTTCTCTGCTCAAATTGTAATAATCATAGTTCAGGGAGATTGAAGACAGCTGTGGGTATGTCCGCTGAAGAGGTAGTTAAAGTAAATTTGTTCTTAGTTTGTAACTATGTTAGAAACCGTGTTTTCTATAGTTGGTGGGGGTTTTGGTGTTTGCCAGGTTTTTTAGCTGTGGAGTTTTCGGGGGGCGGACAGTTGAATCACTGGGTTATAATAGTTAATATCTGTTTCTTGCTTTTTTAAAAAGGTATTCTCAGTGATTATAGAAGACCCACAATTAATTTAGGATTATTGCAAAAAGCAGTGGAGACAGTTTCAAAATTGGCACTACACTGGTTAAAAACACTTTAAAAGTGTGAATTCTAGAGAAGTCATAGGTTGGGAGAAACCTTAGGCTGATGTTATGCATAGCCCTGTTAAGCAGTCTGGAATGTTTCTAGTGAGGGAGATTCCTCCACTTCTCTGGGCAACGTGTTCCAATGCTTAATTGTTTCATGGTGAAGACTTTTTTCTTTTCTTATATCCAGACAGAATTTCTCTGGAAGGAAATTGTGCCTGCTGTGTCTTGTCCTGTTACCATGTGTCCTTGTGAAGAGAGTACCTCCAATTGCCTTTTAGGCATTGGAAGACTGATTACATCTCTCCTGAATCTTCTTTAGGCTGAATAAACCAAATTCCTTCAACCTTTCTTCACCTCTCAAGTTCTCTAACCATCTTACCATCTTGGTGACTCTCTGCTGGACCCTCTTTTATTTTTCAATGACTCTTTTGAACTGGGGGGACCAAAACTCCTTACAGCATTTCAGGTATAGACTGACAGGGGCCCAGTAGAGTGTAAGAATCCTATCCCCTGATCTGCTGGCTGTACTCCAGTGATGCAGCTCAGGATACAGTTTGCCTCCTTTACTGCAAGGATGCCTTTCTGGTTCATTTTCAAATCCAGTTCAGTTACTGTTTAACCACTATTGTATTTCAGCCTAAGCCAATGGGTCGCTTTACACCCAATTACATTTCAACCTTGTTTCAGAAAGAAACTTCTTACTCCTTTTTTTTTTTTTTTTCCCCCTCCCCTCTGTGAGCGTAAGGGAATACTTATTTTGTGGTGACTGCTCCTACTCTGCACTTTGCAGTTTAATACGAGCTTGAGTCATGCTTGAAATGTTTTTTGCTTGTGGATCCACCAGGGTGTTCCCCTGCCATCTTTTTTTCCTCTCTTTGTCACGGCTGTAGAATGGACTGTAGAATTTGGTCTGTTTGATTATGTAAAATGTTGTATTCTTATGCTCTGTCTCTAGAAAAGTCTTTCAAATTTTTAACTCCGTTTTTTTATTCCTGGTTGGAAAGTGTCTTCCACAGATCTTTTTATGACAGCAGCCTGTTGCTGAACAACTTTTGTTAAATTACCTTTTTAAAAAAATCTCTCCCAAGTACTAGAAGTGACTTCATTCCCATCCTAAGTATTAAACATTAATAGACAAGGACTGACAAATCTCCTTCTAGTCCACTTATCTCTAGAAAGGCTTATTCCTCATTTGACGATTTATCTGAAAGTATGTTCTTCAATTGCTTTAATACTTTGTGGTCTGAAATGGCTTGAAGAAAAATTCCAGATTAGATTCCAGCAGAATTCCCTTAATAGAGCCGATTACTTAATAAAAGCAGTAACAAAGAAGAAATAATGTCAGAGATTTTAGGCTGATGCTCTGTTTACCGTCAGTTCTTTGAGAAATAAGAGCTTAATGCGAATTGATTTCATTATACTGACCAAGCTTTTTCAAAAAACCACAAGTAGTTAAAAGCATTGGGGAAATAAAATTGTGCTGTATTTAAATGTGCCAGTTATGTGCTCAAAGCCCTACATAAAAAATTAAAATTTCAGTTTAAATTACAGTCTGTCCGGTTTCTAGACTTGGTTTTTGGTGTCCAAAAACAATATTATACTTTTTTAGTCTGAGAGGTAATAATAATAATTCATAATGCTCAGAGCAATTGGAAACAGAAACCAGTCCCTTTTAATTGTTTCCTTCCGTTGTGTTTAATTCAGCTTCTCTGGATACATTAAGATTCTTGGATGATGGGTTTTGTTTTCTGCTTGTTGTCTTAATAATAAAACCTGGACCCTACAGGAAGATTTAGAAAAATAGGATTTTCCAAATTCTTCTTGTGAACCAATCAAACTTGTAGGAGAACTTTTTTAAGTGGCCCTTTTTCCCAATGTTTATATTCAAAATTCAACATTCTATGGGTGCCACTAATATTTAAAGTGAAATTTTTGGTTTATACAGGTATAGTGTTTAAGGGAAGATGACTTTTTCTTGGTTTAGTTTCGTTTGCCATTTTCAGCACAGCTTCATCCTGTTTTTTTTGCTCACATTTTGGGGTGAGGGAATATGCTTATAAAACTATGAAAAATGTCTCTAGATTTTGGAGGTGAGCACTTGTTTTTTAAGTCACGTGAAGAGTTCTGTCTTCAGCCCCAGTTGTTCTTCAGGCCTATTTTCTACTGCATCCAGACTGTTTTGATACTTGCAATTTCTTTCTTCATATATTCTGAGCACAAGTCTTCCCTCTTCATCCACAGGGTCAGACCTCAGGTGAGGTTCTGATGATCTCATACACATCACTGCAGCATCCTATTTTCTACTTTTGATGAATGTATTCTTGCCTGTTGATGTCTGTCCTGACTGTAATAAGATCGCTATTCCAGCTCGTTGCTTTTGACAGTATTACATTGTTTGCTTCTCCTTTCTCTGAGCTCCCTCATTTCCAGTATAAGCTACTGTTCTCATTTTGAAGGCTGTGTGGCCTTCCTTCCCTCCTTCAGTACTGAGATCTCATCTGTTCTTCAGTGATGCTAGTGTTTAGGCTCCAACTCTTAAATTTTCAAATAAATATTGCTGTGCTTCCTCTGAAATGTGTGGAGCAACTCAGGAGAGAAAAAAGACATTGGAAACTCAGTGAGACAAGGTACTATCAAACTTTATTTTATTGTACAGTGACTGGCTTTAATGGACTCCTGGTCTATGGTAAATAGAGTATATTCTGCAATAAGACCCATTCGACAGGTACTTGTTGAAATATGTGCAGCATTAAGTCACTAGATTGGAAGCTGGTGTGTTAGAAACTGTTAATCAGATTCAGCAATGCTTCAGCATTCCTCCTTACTTTAATAAGGAATGTCATATCTATCCTTGTAGTACTGAGAGCTAAAAATTTGCTAATGCTCTTCAGTAGCTTTAACTAGTATGATTTCTTTGGTTTAATAGTTTGATGCATGCATGTATATCTGAGCAAATCTGTGTTTAACTTAACTGTGACAATGCCAGTGTGCATCTTTCTCCTCCCCTTCCCACATCACTTGGCTGCCCTGGGGAAGGAGGGAGAATATTTCACTCCGCCAAGGGGTGAAAACCAGGACCGAGTTTTTCTCCCTCAGGAGACTGTGTAGCAAAGGAAACATGATCATTCACATTTGATTTTTAGAACTAGCTTGCCACAGATGACTGTGACAAGAAAAAGCCTCTCTCCCTACCTTTATCCATCTTACTGATAGAGATGTGATCTGAGACATTACTGGTTACAGGGTAGGGAAAGAACTTTTCAAAAAGTACCTCTGTAAACAGACACAAGTAGCAATTTATGGGCTTTAACAATCGGCTATTTTTTTCCTTCTTTTCCTTAAAGCCTTGTACTGTGTGTTGCATTTGTTTGCCTAATTTAAGTAACATTGAAAAAGTTTTAACCAAGCATTAATTTAAATCCAATTTCCTGTCTCTCTCGAGGAGAAAGGAGGGAGCGCTTCAGTTTTTTTTTTTTTTTTTTCTTTTGCTTTTAAATTTTCCCACCCCTGTGGCTTGAGGAAGCTGTGTGAAGAACATGTTCCCACAGACTGGGGGTCTCCAACAATGACATTTCCGTTTGCGAGCAGGCAGCAGGACGGCAGGCCAGGCTCAGACCACCGCCTTGGGCATTGTGAGCCTGAGCACGTACGCTTACGTCACCAGAGTTTGAACCTGCATTTGGGGGACTTTGTATAAAAAGTGCTAAAGTTGAGCAGGAAACGGAGATTTCCCTCGCATTCTTCTAGAAACTGCCTCTAGTTTTGTTTTTTCCCCTCTGTTGGAGGGGATTGCAGTTGTTTTCCATTTGTAATCCAAATCATTGGTTGACAAGAAATACAACTGCCTTCGCTCTCAGCCTGCGTGGCGCAGTAACACTGGTTCTGGGTGGAGTTTGCTGCATTAGGAATGACAAGTTTTAGTGTCTTGTCAAAGATGGGTGATGACTATCAGATTGCTGTCAGGTGAAAGGTTGACTTGTGTGATTGTGTTTCTGCAGTTCTGTGGCTGGAGGTTATAGTTCCTGCTACATGAAAATTTTAAGAACTAAGTAGGGGAGCTGGTTAGCTTTGGCTTAAGCCCAGTTGAGTGAGTTAAAGCCTATTTATATTTCTTCATAAAGGTCTAAAAGATAAACTGTGAGTTGTTGTTACTGATTGTTTCTCAATTAAAGTTTCAACTGACTGCTATCCCCTTAGCCTCTTTACCGTTGTTTGACTGCCAACAGCCAAGTATGTCGTAATTCAGAAGGTCACTGAGGCATCTTGTTCATAATTCTTTTGGACTGGGCTGACTCTTTTTACGGTAATGTATTACAGTCTCAGAGGATGCTTTTACCAGTGCCACTGATCAAAAGTGCAAGACTGCAGTTTTCAATTTCAGTTTCAGTCCCAAAGGTAAAGATTCCCTGCTACTGTCAGTGTTAAATCTGTTGGAACATCTTTATTTCCAAATGAAACTTAATTTTTGTTTGCGATCTTGTTTGCCTGAGTTTCTGTATAGAAATGGTTTGTTTAGAAGAGAAAATACTTGTCCTCAATAGTTAGAATGGATATTAATGCAGTAGAAGCAGATAAGTAAAATATTAGAGTAACAGAGATACTAGCACATTGTTTCGGGGATTTTAAGAATGCATCTCTAACTTGTTTGCTTTTCTGTCTTGGTGTGTATCTCTAGCACAAACATTTTACACCTTTTAACACGCACATTTTGGTCTTTTTGTAGGGGAGAGCTTAATGTTATGTGGAATTAATATATAAGATAAATGACTTTCTTATCACTGAATTTTTTTGTTCTGTAGTAGTGCGTTTCAGTTTCTTATCACAGAACGTTAGTATTAGGCTGTGCACTTTCTCTGCTGATTTCTTCAAAGGTATTAAAAAAAATAAAACACGAAAAACAAAACAAACACCCAAAAAACCCCCCAGCCTACAAATATTGGTGGATTGGTGGAACTAACACTTACTAGATGATTATTTTATTTTGATTATTTTTTTTTCTCCTTTAAGAATATCGACATAACAAACTTCAGCAGTAGCTGGAATGATGGCTTGGCTTTCTGTGCAGTCCTCCATACTTACCTCCCAGCCCATATTCCCTATCAAGAACTAAACAGCCAGGACAAGGTAAGGCATTAAAAATTCCATTCCTGGGACTGCGAGACTATAGAATTAATACGAGTTAATAAAGAAAAATGAACAGATTTGAGTTCTAAACCCACCATTTCTAGGAATCATAATTGAAACACTTCAAGCTACCTTGCTTGTTATTCTCATTACGACCTTTTAGTATTATGAGATCATTGGGTTAAACAGAACTTTGGAACAGATGTAAGAGGGGAAAAAAAATACTGTAAGTTTATAAATTTAAGTCTGAGACATTTTATTTAACCCAAACAGTTGGGAAGTGTTTTCAGTTCGGGTTTTGGAAGAAGGAGTGTTTAAGCAGAAAGATTTTTAAATCCATGAAACTTGTATCTTCACATTTTTTGTTCGTCTCTCTCAATATCGCAAGGATGTTGTTTCATCCTACTTTCTGATACCGATAAGTGACTGTGATACTCTTCTCAAGTGATGTGTATCAAATAAAGGTAAACTAGAAGGTGCCAAGACTGCAGAGTAGTCTGTGTGTATTCTAGTGTGCTACAGTTAATAGCTACTGCTGTGTTGTCTGGAGATGTGTTATTAATGATAATACATCCTAAAAAATATAAGAATACTTCATTAACACATGAAGAGATTTTTTTATTTATGCTTTTAAAAGAATAAATAATTACAGTTTAGCATTTTATAACTCAGTCATTCTTCACTGACAATGATTTTTCAGCATTATCTTTTGAATGAGGAATTAATAAAAAAATTCCATAAATTTTTGGATGACAGTAGGACATGTTCATTCCTGTGGCTCTCTTTTAAATTACTGTAGTCAAATTACAGACTCATTTGAAGCAAAAGTAGCAGCATTGCTATGAACATTCTTAACACCACTTTGTTATGTTTGAAGTAGTATTTCCTTGGTTTCTAACATGTTTTTATATCTCATGCAGAGAAGAAATTTCACTTTGGCTTTTCAGGCAGCTGAAAGTGTTGGCATCAAATCTACTCTGGTAAGCTTTAAATGTGTTCTGAATGAATTATCGCACACTTGTAAAAATCAAATTATTCTATTTTGTACTTTTGACAGATTTTCATGCTTTATACTTAAAAATAGGAGCAGATGAGCTCACCTGGAGGTTATTGCCCCTGTATCATACATGACTGAAAAACATAAAAGATACTCCCTACCTCAGTGGCTTCGTTTAAGAAACCACTGTCATCAACAACTGAAGCTTGCATGTTTTTTTGCGTTAGTCCAGCAGCTGCAGCAAAGGCAACAGCGTGATAGCCTATAGCAGATAAAATCTTAAGCTATAAACAGAAGATTCACCAAAACTCGTGTCTTAATATCATAAGAAATACAATGACAGTAACGAATTTGTTTGAGAATAATTTGATAGTTATGTGATACAGTCTTTGAGAATTCATTAATTTTCTCCTGTCTCTGACCTGCTCTCAAATTATTTGGGTTTTTTGGAATTCTGGAGGTACAAATCAAGCTATGTAATTTGTTCTTTTGCTCAGTGTGAGAATCAAGATTTACCTCCTAACTTTAGACTTAATTTGTCATCCTTGTAAATAATTGTAAGGTTTTTTTTTTCAATTATTGTTTATAATAAGCTTTCTTATACAAATTTTAGCTTAGAAGAATTAGTTTTCAGTAGTATAGTGTTTACTAGAAAAAGAAGATTTCTGAAGGCATGGAATTGGGAATTTCCCGAGCCCTTGGGAATAATCACAAAAATTCAGCTAAAATTGCCAGTATCAGAAATTATACTTAAGTGATACTTTTGTAACCTAAATTCTAACAAAGCTGCCATAGTTAGCAACTAATAATAGGGCAAAGTCAGGCTTACTTTTAAAAATAGCATTTTCCTTGATCCTTATCAGCATTTTTACCCCCCCAGCATTGTATTTGCCGACAATGGCAGTGCAACGATTGGGCTTTCGTACTTTGACTTTGTCCGTGATTTGAAACGTGGAAGTTTCTTACCGAGTGCTGATGTAAGAACTAGATTGTGGAAAATCACCGCAGTAATTCTTACATAATTCAGCTTTAGTCTAAATGGTCTGTCCTTTCTTTTTGTAATGTACTTAATTAAAGATACTCTAAAGGCAAATTGAATGGAATTAGATCTTCTAAGTGCAAATTGTATCCATCTTAAGGTTTTAGTGTCTATTTACATACCTACAGATGCAGTGTGTATGATGTGTATGTGGATTTTTTTCCTTGCCCATATTACATGGGTGGAGGGTGAAAAAGGGTGTGAAAATTACTGTATGTAAATAGTAGTGGTAATGTAAGGGGAAGTTGTTTGTTCCCTGAATAAGAAAGTGTTCAGCTACTTTCATGTGGGAAACTAAAAAAATTAGTTTCTCTTTTGAGTTCTGGGTGTTCCTGGATCTAAAGCTTTCAAAATCGACCTTTACAGTAAACAAAAAATTTATTAGAAACTACATCACAGTGTTTTCCTTTGTACATGTGCTGAAAAGGGTAGATCAGGCTTTGTTTACCCTGCTTATTCACTGACAATCTGGTATACTGCTACTATGAAACACGTATCAGACACAAACTGATCGGTTTGTCTCTTGGGTATACCCAAATCGTTAGTAAAGTCACTCGCCTCTTGCTTGCCTCTTTACTCAAAAATACGTATAACGTAATCTCAAGTTCAGTAGTCTACTGTAAAATGGGATTCAATTATTTCTTGACGCTTGACTCTTACCCTGATACGAATTTTGAACTTTAGCTTCAGTCAATATCTGGGCCTTGATTCTGTGACTCATAGTTCCTAGGTAGATTGCATTGACTTGTGAGGCTGCTGTAGGGGTACGTGAACACCAAAGTCTGGACTACTATGCTAATTGTACCAAGTGGGGGACGACTCAAGCATGCACAGCATTAGACATTTCTTAAGTCAACAAAATAACTATCTACAGATATGCTATTCATAGCCGTTCACGTTCTGTAAGTCATACAGAGATAGGGAAGAAAACAGAGCTTTCTTCATCAGTGCTTTAAATTGTGGAAACGTTACAGATTTACCGTTCCCAGGAGTCTGTAAAAACACTACCATGTTACTCACAAGGTTATCATTCCTAATTTTGACCAATCTGTTTTCTGTGACAGGACATCAATGAAATGGTGCGAACTGAGCGTCCGGACTGGCAGAATGTCATGCTGTATGTTACAGCAATTTACAAATACTTTGAAACCTGAAACCCTAATAATTCAACAGATCCATGGGATAGAACCTACACAAGCTACCAGATGGAAATCTTACTGAAATGCTAATCCCCATTTCACTGAAAACTGGCAACATTTGAGTCCCCTCAAACTTCAGTGGCACTATCCTGGATTGCCTCAGATTGCTTCAGCTACTAAGCCTGGAAACAACTGTTTAAAAGCACGAACTTGTTGCCACAGTGCTTGGAATAACCCAAGTTATTAAGCTATCCAGATTAATTATGTAGCCTAAAGAGCCTGGACTACTTATGTGCTGCCTTTCCAGCCAGAATTCCTGAAGCTTTCTTTTCTAGGAGAGCGAGATGGATGGATCCTCAAGCATATAGGAGACGAAATGTACAGATAAAGCTTTGAGAAGGAAAAGGATAACATGGCATCATATTACTGAACTTTCTGTAGCATCTTGATACCACAGAGTCTGAATATTCTACCCACAGCATATGGCACTCCAATACAGTAGAGTTCTTAATGGTAATTTAGTTACTGCCTTTACAGCTATTTTCCCTCCTTTAAAATGTGCACAATATTCTAGGAAAAGAAGCTTTTATTCCATAATGACAAATTGGGTGGAAAAGTGCTCTTGATACCTCGAAAAATTTGGCACAGAAGAACTCTTCATTCTAAAGCTTCATTATAAGCCTACCTCTGTCACAGTCATGTGGCTTCCAACTTTATCTCACGGATTGTAAAGACTAGCACATACAGCTCCTGGTGTTCAGGGGACGCTGTGCTTCAAGGAATCTGTCCAAACTCCCTGTGCTTCCATTATAACAGAAATGAATCAATAATCAACCCTTGTATGGCTTTTTCTTTCCCCTCTTCTTCCCTTTCCTGTATAGCGCACACAGCTACCCCAGGCTTTACTCTACAGCAATACGAGCATACGTCATGGATTTCTGTGGTAGAATTTTGGAACTGGGATAGCATTTCCTCTACAGAGAAGGTATTTTCAATAAGGTGTAACAATGAAGTAATTTGTCTCAAAATCCAGCTTTGCCATGTTTTCTGTGTGTTTGTCATTGATCTTGCACATCCTCATCTGACTGACACAAGGTGAGACGTTCTCTGAAGAGAACTATGGAGGAACTGATGTAATGTGTATACGCCCAGTAGTCTTGAATATGGTGTGGAAATGACTCACTGTCACAAGGAAGGAACTGAGAAACTTTAGTTGCTCAACTTCTGTTTTCCTAAAATGTACCTGAATTCATGTAACGGCTCTCGGGCAAAAGAGTTCAAGTGCGTGCCTTAGCGATCATGGACTCGATACATCCTGGCACTTCAGGGCCTCGTGCAGAATGTTAATGGCTCAGAATGATTTCATATATCCATTGGTCATATGCTGGTTATTGTAATCTTGCTTGTCAAATCAAGGAAAGACTTCACTCTACCATTGCTTCTGCCTCTTATTTTTCTGAATACTTACACAGTTTAACATCTCCCATTAATATTAAGCAGAAGCCTATTTTAGAAGTGAGTTCTGTAACGACTGCTATTTATAAGCACATGCTCTGTCAACACAGTAACCCTGTTATAAAGAAAATTAATCTGCCATTCCTATGGTGCTCTTATGACTGTTAAGGACAGTTTGAATGTCATAGATGTTAACCCAGTGAATGCGACTGTGCTTGGCATCTGTGAAACTTCATCATGATATAAAAGCACAGATTTAACTCAAAATTATTGCCAAATCCTAAAACCTGTCATGTGAAGAACATAGCCCATGTGAAGAGTAATAATTCAGCATGTCACTAGCAGCTAGCATTGTATAAAAATATATGCTTACACTGATATGTGCCTGTGAAAATTACAAAAATTTGCAAAGTAACTGCTTAATCCATGCTGAGGGCCTTTGGAGAAGTTTTCAGAGCAGCAGTGTCTCATATATTCTTACAGTTCTTTAGAACCCTAAAAGTAGCTAATACGCTCAGATTATTAATTGGTGCATTTGAAGAGCCAACGTAATCTAAAGACAATTGTTGCAAGAGAGGATTCAAGTGAAAAATCTTCATTAATGGATTTTAATAAAAGTCTGAAATACAATTTCCTCTCCCATATATATATCTTCAAAAATTTTTGTTCACTTCATTTCTTCAAGTAAGTTTCAATAAGAATAGCCTTATTGAAAATGCACATTGTTGCTCTCGCATTCTGTCTCCTACTACTGAATTCCAGGTTTTGCCAATTTGTGTTTAAAAAAAACCCCTTGTCTTCATCCTCTGAATGGACATTCTTATCTATGATTGTCTTATTCATTGCCTTAGAATCTAAGAACGAAGATTTCTAGTGAAAAGGATAGCATTTCTTGGTCTAAATTCACTCATGACCTTTTTTGTTAAGGTAATTTGAGCTTTAAGCTGATTTTTTTCCTGTCCAATGGTCAACTTCATTTACCTGGAATGTTGTATTAGTCCTAAACTGAAATAACACTAGTAGTATAAATAGTATAAAAATTTGTAAAGGGTGAAATCACATTTTCCAGATACTTTCTGTTAAAAAGATGAGCTGCTAGTCTTCAGAGAGAGAGAGAGCGAAAAGTTATTAGTAATTATAAAAATGATCTTATTTTGAACTTCAGAGCTCTGTAAACTTCTTGTTGGTCTGATAAACCTCTGCTGAATTCATATCTGTAAAGGCATATTAGGCTTCATGTAGGGGTTTTCTAATAATGATGTATCTGAGCCTTTACGTACAAGATGCTGCACAGCTGTCAGAGTGGAAGTAATGAAGCAGTGGAAGATCTAAACCAAACAGTGCCCTGCTGCACTGTACGGTGTGTTTTCTCTGGAGGTTCAAACCGCCTGCAGCTTTTCAAGAGGAAGGATAGCTGTAGCCCTTCTGGACGTGGGCGATACTCTTCCGTTTGGTTCCTACTCGTAGCTAATCCTGAAACAACCTGGGGTTTTGTACGTACAAAGTGCAAGTTTATGCTGATTCACTTTCCTTTCCTTTTAATCCAGAAAATATTTCTGAATGTACTGAAAAAAGGAGAAATATTTTATCGTCAATTTATATTATTGCATTTTAATATGTGCCTTGCGAATACTTGTGCTGTAGTCTATCAGGGTTACTCATTGCCAGCTGTAGGGGTGGGGTGGGCAACAACATGGAGCTGTTGAACGCATTGATGCAGATAGAGCTGTGTCATCTTCTGGGTCCTGTTTACTGAAACACCTCAGGAGATTAGAGAGGTCAGTTCAGAGCCAGATGTGGGTTCGGTTTGGCCAGTTACCATCCTGATGCAAGATCATTGTCAATGACCTGGATGAAGAGTTGTGGGGTTTTCTTTAGCAAAAAAGAAGGGATGGGAGGAAAAATTTAATTTTGATTATTCAGGAAAGTTCTGTCAGGGAGGATTTGATACGGAGTACCTAACAATAACAGAACTGAGGTGACTTCATTACATGTGGTGGATTACATGTGATTTGGTTTTCAGTTGGGTTTGTGTGATCCAGTTTGGTTTGGTTGTCTTGTATATCTTGATAGAAACACTGACTTAGTATCTCTGGTGTGAATCTCTGCCCCTTACAAAAACCTCATTCTCATGCCTCTGAAAAATTGTGAGTGAAATTTTCCCTTTTAAAATTGTGTTTGTGGATAGGATATCCAGAATATGGTATTTAATTACAGCATATTCTGATTTAAAATTAAATTTTTGTCTCTTTTGCATAAAATACATTCCTCAAGTTACATGTAGCATTTTGGATAATTTTTTTCCTCCAATTTTGTAAAATATGTCCACTGTTTGTGTTTTTCTGTAAAGTCCGTCCCTTAATTTGCCAGAGCTAAATGAACTCGGCTTTAATGTATTGGTATAAACTCCTATTAATATCACTGGCAGCAGTCCTACTCTGGTTTTACATGCATCAGGAAAAATAAATCTGGCCCCTGCTCTAATGATGCAGTACAGTGGTTTAAACTGCTGGGGGTCTGCCTTAAGAATTTTGTAGCTGTGACAAAAAATAGTCATTGGCATCTCATTTCTGTTAATGATCTTAACGTTAAGTTCTGACCGATTCTTTTCAGTTCCCTGATTCAACACTTCAGACATTTGGATTGTGTTGTATCTTTTGCATCACCAAAAAATTACTTTTACTTGATTCTTTCTATTTCTGTACAGTTTTGGCCCAGGGTACAAATTTTATTATAGCCTAGTTTTAAACAAGATTTTTTTGGAAGTTGGAGATACGGAGAACTTCTGGGTGTTTTTCTTACTTTCTGTGTTCTGCTCATGACTGGTTTGGGAACGCCGTCAGGTTTTCAGGTGATATGTGACGGTATCTTCTGAAGCTGCCCCCTCTGGATGGCTGGTGTGAAGCTATGCATAAGCTAAAGTTAAGCCTTTAAAACTGTGTTCATGTGACTCGTGTGGTGACTTTACTTCTTATTTGCCTCTTGCAACTAGTACAATCACAGCTTAACTGCAGGCAGCATCAAGCAGGAGCTATCAAGGGGCAGAATTCTTCTGGGAGGAAGGAATTCAGCTGTACACCTTTACACTATTTTTTGCCTATTGTGAGTAATACTCTTGCTGAGGTGGTCTAAGAAAGAGGATTTTAAAATGGTAGTGTTCCTGTACAGGCTGATTTCACTATATAGTTTTTGTGGTCCTTCCTTGGCTTGGTAAATATTTATTTCTGATTTATGTTTTGCAGAGCTCTATTTCTGCAACTCCTTTCTTTAAGCTAGCCTTAGTGTATGAATACTCAGTAATATTAACCAGTTTGAGAAATGATTTGGTGAGAAGTGGTATTAAAGTGTCATCATCATCCACGAGTTCTGGACATGCCACTGTGCTTTCCCAAGTTGGTGAGTGTGGATTGGCGAAACCTGTTAGAGCTGCTTAACTCTCCCAGGGCTTCCTTATCTCCCGTATAGCCTGCATCACCCCAGGGTGTCCATCAGGTATGCTTGTCCCCAAATTATTAGATGAGTTAAGGGTTCAGAGACATCTCTTAATATGTAATTGTCCTTATTTAGAAAGGTATCTCTAATAGTGTTTCTGCTTTCAAAGAAGAGTGGCTGGATGGGTTTTTAATGACTGTCTTCTTGCTGAGCTTTCCCAGTCCTTCATTCATCTAAGGGTTTTTTTGGTTTTTTTTTTTTTTTCCTGTTGATTTCCCTGATTTCAGTATCAGTGTTGGAGTACACTTTGTAACTGTCAAAGATGAGAGGTTAAGCATCTGGAATATGTAGCAAGTATGCTTTTGATAATTAATGCTAAATAACATAAAAGATCAAAGTTTGTACAGTTTGTGCAGTTCTGATTTCTGTTAGTGGTGATACAAATGTCTTATTTTTCCGTATGTATTTGCTCTTGCCAGTTTTTGGGATGCAACACCCTTGAACTCAGTTTGACAAGGCCACTATCCTTAAGCTAATTCATTCTGCGATAATAGAATTATTTCCTCACACTTAAACTTCAGTAAGACGTATGAATACCAGATGATTTCCTTCCAACTGACATTAGCTTTTACTTGGAATATTCCTTACCCTTAGGCCACTGTCTGCCACAGAGTTGCACATAGAGTTCCCATCAGTTCCAGCAGGACTTGTGGATGCAAAATGTAAACTTTTGGCAGAATATTATGGCAGCCTGATGGAATTAAGCTGGTTTCATTTTAATCCTCTATTTTCAGGGGGTTTCAGTTTAGCCAAAATCACTTACTCAAAGCTGAAATGTGGCACATTTGTTCTCCACTGGGAAGTATGCTTCTGTTTAATAATATTTTTATGAGATTGTATTTATGGAAATGGAAAGAAAAATATCATGAAGCTAGTTTTGTTGCACTTTTCTAAGGCTTTTGTATTTTGCATAGAGTTCTAGAATATGAACAAGTTGTTTGGGGAAGTCAAGGCTTAAAACCTACTCTGCCCCAGCATAGCAATCTATTACGTGCATTTTTGTTCTAGTGGTATATGTATTATTTTAATTGCATGTAACTAGTGTATTTATATGGTAGTTAGGAAGCCCAGTGGACATTTCCTGCTGCAGAGGAGCCGTTGGCAGTCCTGGTGCCACAGTTCATGAACTGACCTGTTTTGACAGTAGACTGCGTTTGCAATAATGGAATAGTCAATTTTGGTTTCTGAACTCTGTTTCAACAAATGGGGAGAAAGAGGCTCTTTTATTTTGAGTTCCATTGTTGAAATTTCTCTAGAGGCTTTTACTGGTTTCCAGTCATTGCATATGTTCAATCAGGGTGGTTCCTTGGGAATCAGTTCCATAAAGAGGGCACAAGTACACATAACATAAGTAACTAATCCTTGTAACACAACATTTCAGTTTGTTAGAAACTTTTGGTTTTACTTGTATTGTAAGATCAATTTTACTGTTTTTAAGTAGTACATTTCTACAAGGGGTTTTTTGAGCAGAAATGTTTTTTCTGTATGCTATCTAACGGGAAGTATAACACTACTAAACAAAGCATAGGCTAGTTGGCCTCCAGACTGTAAGTTCACTTTAGGTCAGTAATGATCAAGAGTTGTTCAATGGATATGAAATAAATCAGCAGTCCCATTTAATATTGGACAACAACTCTGCAGATCAAAGTCAGAAGGGCATTAATTGGTACCCTCCAACTCGTAGATGAGGGTACTTTCAGTTCAGGTGTGAGGTAGAATTGACAGAACAGCGTGATGAACTTTGGACTTCATGAAAGAACAGAATTTTATTGATGTCTCAGTCTAACTTCACAGCACTATATTGGATAAGGACTAACCTTGTTTGAGATGACACTGCAGCCAGTAATAGTATCTCCTAAATAGCTAATTTAAAGCTCGTTTTCCATGGCCTTTAAAGATGATGTAAAAACCAGTGATTCTTAAAAGCTCTTCTCGTCCATCCAGCTTTTCTGATTGGTTTTGGGTTTATACTCACTTGGAACACAACTGTTAGACTGACCCAGCAGTGCATGTGTGGGTTTAGTAATTCTTGTTCTAGATGACAAACACTTTTCTTTTTTCCAGAACCCTTTCAGATGGTTTACACACACACATTGACGTATATGGACGTTTTACATCTAGAGAGAGGTTTTACATAAATGTATGTGTGTACATATATACACACACACATCTACATGTGTGTATGCGTGTATGTACATCTGCAGGTTCTTAACAAAACTGAACGTGTTTCAAGAAGTGCTTGCATCGAGTGCTTAGGGTGGTGTATTAGTGTATATATTGAAAAGACAAGGAGGAAAAAACCATCTTGTTTGCATCTCGTTAGAGCTGAGAAATATGGGTTTGAGGAAAATGTGGAAATATGTTCAAATTGTATTTCATCCTGTTTCTGATTTGAAAGGCACAAGCTGTTAATCATTGGAACTTAAAAGGTCAGCAAGCGTATTTTAAGCTAAACCTTTTGGAGGACCAATATGCTTTTAGTTTGCAAGGACCACTAAAGATCTGGGCATTTACTTTCTCCATAATGTATTCTGTATGAGTATTTAGTATGTATGCCTTCAATTTGCCAATGTTGCCATGTTTTCTTCTTAATTATTCATGAAATAAAGATTGCAAATAGCAAAATGTGTGCTTATGTTTTCTTCAGTGAAGCTGCTACAAAAGGGAATATTTTAACACTCTTTCTGGCACCGTGGTTTTTCAGGAGTAAATGTTACAAGAAGTAGTTTGTGGAGGTTCACACGCTGTGGCCGAGAACTGCATGCCAATGATTTCCGTGCACTCATGATTTTTTGGAAGTCATGTCTGTCTTGGTATTTACCCCGGAAAGGGTTTTAAATGATGAGATGGTGAATACCCTAGATAAAAGATACAGATTTAAGGCAGCTGCTTAGCCTGTATTGTCCTAGTCTTGAATATGAGTGACAGAGAAGGGAATTGCAGAGAATATGTTCAGTTTAGGCAACTTCTGTAATACATTGCAGGATTAAAATTATTTACATGATACTTAACCCAACCCAAGTAAGGCAGTGCATGTATGTGTGCTTGCTCATTCCCTCCCTCTCTCTCTCTCTCTCTCTGTAGTGAAATTTGGCTGGGGAGGAATTGGGGACTTAATCTCTAGAACAGTTCAGAGAATTTGAAGCAGACGCCTTAAAATAAAATTTCTGGGTGAAAATAAAGACTAGAACACCTTACATCTGATTTGGTCTCAGTTGTCCTGGATGGTAACTGTTTTCAAATGCTGGTTTAGAGCTTTAATTTCAAGCACTCTGGAATAAATTTGACCCAAAGAGTTGGATTGAGCTCCTATTTACTGCAAATGTTGTTCTTAAATGCACTGACTAGCATGGGTATTTTAATTCTACCTATTTCTTAGACTTTTATTTTTGAGATTTTGTGTGGTGTTTTTGGACCGTTCAGCAATCCAGACGTCTTCATCTCAGTAATGTCGTCATTCTGTGTGAAAATGTCTGGCTTCTCCTTTCTTGAGGTGACACACTCTCCCTGAGTTTGAGTGGTTTAAGAAAACTCTTCTTAGCTCTCAAAATGGATTTATATCCTGGTTTTAAGCATAGGTCTTCAGTTTTCATACTTCTTTTAAAAATATATGTTTTAAAAGTGTAGTGTAGTAAACTCATGTCAGAAAATAGATGTTTTTCTTTTCTGTAGCGAGTGGACGACAGCACTGTAGAAGTGACTTGTACGCCTGCAGTTGGCAATCTGAAGGTGCAGACAGAAGCCGCGAGCCGGACGCAGGCCAGGCCTAAGGTATGCCGAAACAGCAGTGTCTGCCCAGTCTGCAGAGCTGCGCCTTGTCTTTCCCACATCCACCGAAATAATATTTGCTAACCAAAGTTTTTGCATGGATGGTCTTCCAAGCCGTCACTAAAGAATTTTGCTAAAAATGTGAAACCAGCTCCATAAGTTGAATATCATAAAATCAGTTAAATAATTTTGAAGGTCTTACAGTGATAAAAAACTGCAGCTATACGAATTAGTAAAATAAAAACATCAGAAGCAACAGCAATATAATATTCCATTGTAATGAATCACAAAAGCTTAGGATGGAGTCATGGTTGTTCTGCAGTTAAATTCTGTATAGGAGCTAGGTTGGCATTACACAACTTTTAGCTAAAATTCTTATCATAAAAGGTTTCACAGTTGCTTTGATCAATCAAAGAGACTTGGATTATATCACATATGTTGCCAAGAGCTGTGTGTAGTTCCACAAAGCGTGTAGACCAGAGGGGCTCATGAAGATGTAAATTCTTCCCACACAAAACTCTTTTAAAACAGAGGCACTAATTGATCATAAAAAGTTAACTCCCTTCTCCAGATGGGAAGTTATTAACAGCCAGTAGCTATTGTTAAGACTTTAAAAAAAAAAAAAGCACTGAATTCTGTGACTTTCACATGGTTCACCCTCTCTCACCCTCTCTTAGCATCCTCACTTAGTGTTTTGTCTAATTATTTTTTTTCAGCACTATTTTTCCTTGCACCCAGCAAGGAAACGTTCTCCTTGTTTCTTAAACCGGTATGTTTTCTTTTTCATCCTCAATACTAGAGGTTGCGTGAGGTACAGAATTATTATTTGAATTTTCTGGAAAAGTAGTGGTGGTATTGTGGAAAGCTCCAGCACCTTCTGTATGAATTACTGCTTGGTGCTGCAACCCAACACCTTGAATGAGGAAGTTAGCTAGTTAGTGTCTCCATTCCTGGCAGCTCAAGATTAGAAGAGCACTTATGTCTAACTAATTGTTTTTATTGGCTTAATTTTTATTAGAAAAGTTGCTTCGAAACTTCTCCTATGCAAGCCTCTGTTTAAAAACTTTTGTTTAATAATTTAAAAAAAAAAAGTAGCTAAGGGACTGATGCCATCAATCCTAATCCAGGTTAAGGTTTTCTCTAGTCTTTGTCTGCCACTGCCCTCTGTATCACCGTGGTTTAACTGAACTTTGTTTGTAGAACTGAATTTCTGTATGTGACATGCCCTCTTTGAAAAATACAATGTCGACTTTTCTTAGATGTTCTTTGCCCTTCAGGATTTTCTGTTCTTTGGAGCCTCCTAAATCCCATTATGAAAACAGGGTTGAACACGGTAGTGTCTTATCACAGTATTTTTACTGCTAGACATTTGCATTGGTTATATAGTGTGAGGGAATATTTGTGCTTCTCTCCAGTGCTGTGCATAGCTCACTCCCCTGTTTATGCTTCCTTCTCTTGAACTGTTTTAGGCTCTTTCCTTTTAGGCCAGAAGCCTAAAAGTTAAGCTCCTAAAAATGAAAGCAACTTGAGAAGGAGACATAACAGTCTGGAGACAACTTCACTGAGCTGTTGACAATATCATATTTTTCAAAAATAAATATCCCACAGAGCACCGAAATGCCAGCGTGTTGAGTTAACACTGTGTGTCTCTGTGGGGCCACCTTCAGAGTCCATCAACTGTAATGGAGTGCAGCCCAGGGCAGAGCCTGCGGTGCGCATAACCAGTGCTATCTCTTGAAGAAAATCACAACATTGGATCCTGAGGGTGCTGAGCATCGGCAGTTTTGCAGTTCAGGAGCTAGGAGGTGTTCAGTCCTTCTGAAAAACCTTTCCCCAGAATGGCTGGTCTAACAAAATAATATAGCTGGACTATCGTCCTAGCAGAGAAGAAACGTAAAGGGAAGGCGTGCCGCAGTTTTCCTCTTGGCCAGAGGTACAGACGTTCTACAGGTACTGGAACAGGGTGCTGAAACACTAACTTAACTTTATAAACCTATGAAGTTCCATCATTTTGCACCAACATTTCCAGCACACGCTATTCCCTAGCAGGGAGTGGTGGGGAGCAGGGTCAGACTTGTCTCCAGTTTGTGTTGTGACAGAGCTTGGTTGTACACAATGCGTATTTTGTCGAGTTAAATAAAGGTTGCCCTCTCATTGCTCCTTAGAACAAAATGAGAATAGTGTAAGTGAAGAATCATCTGACAACTTCTGCTGGCCTTGCAACTCCAACAGTTAATTTATTGTATAAAGGTAACTTCTGTATATTACTATTGTAGAAAATAAATAGCTGTTGCTCTGGAGCTCCCACATGATGATTCATGCTACCAGTTTTTCTTCTATTAATAGTCTACAGAGAGTGCTTAAATTTAGATTGAACTCCATCTCATAGTCTGTCATGCTGAATAGCATTCAGAGAAGTGAAGCCACAGTCTGTTTGGGCAGTGCCTTTTATGGAGACTAGTCCAACTCTCGACACGAAGTCACTGAAAATCTTCCTGTCGTTCCTGACCTAAGTGCAAATGGCAGGGTTGGACAGTGTTGGGGTATGGTTTGCATTTCCCTGTGAGCACAAATCTTACCTTGACTTTAGCTTGTTTTCCTTACACCTAGGTAAATGTTGAACAGTTTGTAGGAAGGCTTCGATCTTTAACACAGAGGAGGGTCCTTCATTGAGTTGTTAGCCATGGGCATTTCCAGCAAAATTTGGTATGTATAACTTGGTTAAAGGACACTCTCCTCAGAAAATCTAGCTGCTTTTTTTTTTTTTTACGTGTTGATTTTAAAATTGCTAACAAATTTTTACTGTTGAACAATGTGAGAGAAATATATATACACACAGATGGATTCTTATCTATATATATCTGTCTTTAAAGCTGAAGGATTTGCTAGTGTTTCCAAAGGACCTCAACTAACCCTGCCTCCATCCCTTCTCTTAGACTAACACAAGTGCCTTTCACAGCTTTTGAGGAGGTTCAGGCAGTATTTGTGGGGATGGGATTACATACGAGTCAGAACACATAGTTTTGAGTGTCCTGTTTAACAACATTGCATAGACGTGCTAATGCAATACTCAGTTTGATGCTTCTTTGCAAAATATACATTTTTAAATGTAATTTTGTGTGTATCGGATGATTCAGTCTGGTTAGGAAAATTTCGCAACAGAGAAAAGCTCCAAAACTGCTAAAAGGTAACCTCTTTCTTACAGAGATAAATAATTTTTAATTTAAAAAAACATTAATTCTTCCAGATTCTCTTCTAGGCAAACTGATGGTCATTTCCAGTCCTTCACACAGAAGCCTCAATACGCAGGTATTTCCTGCTACCTCGCTGCCTACCAGGGTGGCAGCCTGGTTTTGGCTATAGTCATTACGTGAGTCTGTTTTGTGTCTCCAGTGGCACCACTGACGTGCCCGAGCAGACTGTCGCTTGTGCAGTATCAGCAAAGAGAAGGGTGAGTTTCATGATAGGTCTCAGGAGTGATGTTTTTATTTTGCTCTAATCTTTTTGAAAGAAGCATTTGAAGGTTTATTCTACAGTCTTTCTAGAGTTTACTACTTGAGCTCAGCTGCTAAGTCTGAGAAGTGCAAATAGTCTCATATCACTGCTTTCCAGCTGCCCAGAATTCAGGAGTTTGGCTTGTTCGCTTAGGGGGTAGTGCACAGCAGTGTGCAGCAGGGTGCAACTCTGCTTTTCAGGAATGAAAAAGCCCTTCTTGGCTGGACACAGGCGAATCAGAAATCTTCATTTCTTTCCTTGCAGTCCTGGACCTCTTTCAGCTCACAGCCTGAGCCAGCAGCCAGCTTTAAGCGTGTGGCAGTACCTTCCCCATGGCTGCTGGAAGCTTGTTTCCAGCTAGTTTCAGCCATCCTCTTCATGTAGTCCCCTCTCAAAGTGTATCTGGCCACAGCAGTTGTAGTGATGCTGTTTTTTCCCCTTCATGAGTGACTAAGAAGGGAAAGGAAGTTAGCAGGCTCTTGTACTGCTGCCCCTCCACGTATTATAAAAACAAAGAAAAAAATACAAAAGCTGACTGTATTCCTTACTGCCAATTTGCTGTCACTGTTGGACACTGGTAAGGGAGGGCATAAGGCGAAATATCTACAGGTAAGGACAGTACACCTTGAATATGTGCAAGAAGAAATATGATCTGAAGAACAGTGCAGTTCTGATACTTGACAGGGACAACGGCATAAAAATTGTAGAAAACCAATTAATTTCTTAATTCAAAAGAAAGGCAACAGATCTATTAAGATATTACTGTGGCAATGAAAGCGATCCTATCAACTGCTAAATAGGACATAAACCAGCAGCTGCTCATTATAAACACATTTGCTTGTGCAGAAGTGAGAAATGAGCATGCAAAAGTAATAGAGGAAGTGGCTCAGTTGCTCTGGGAGGTGTTAATACTGAATCTTAACGTCTTGAAATGCTGCAGAATTCCCAGCTGCACAGAGAAAATCGGTAGGTGGCAATGGGGACCTGATACGCCGTTCAAACTGGAGTGGACGGTGAAGTAAGGAACCAGTGGTTTGGTGGTTTTGGTAGTGGTATCAAAATGCTTTTATGAAAACAAAGTGATTTCTAAGAAACATTAGAAGCTTGGCACAATGCCATCATCAGCCAGCCCTGTGAAAGCCCTCGGACATTTGCTTTGGGTCTTCTTTGACTTGCTGACTTAAAAGAAAATCAACATATCTTAATCTTAAAACTGATTAGCTGCAAAAATCAAAGAAGAGTTCTAACTGGCAAAAGAAATACCCAAATGAGGCATTTCTGGCATCCTCCAAAGATGGGTTGATCAACATCTGTGACTTGGAGAACTTGTAAGATGATGTGTTGAGGATGGGACAATTGGAAGAAATCAGCCTGACAGCTTAATAAATGGAGCTGACTGCAACAACTTTGTTTTTAATGTATTCAGGAACAAAATCATATTTAGAAACTGCATCCCTGCTGCTTGAAAGTATTTTGATTCCCAGCTTTCATTGATTTCAGTGAGAGTCGTTTGGATGTCTTTTGAGGACCTGGGCCAAAGCTGAGAGGCAACCTCTACAACACAGGAGACACTACCCTGGAAAGGAGCAACGCTCAACAGGCGCAGCGGGTCCTGGCAGACAGCTAATTGCTACAGCCTGACACTTGCCCCTCTAATTCAAGTGCAACTGCACAGCATAAAATTTCATGGAGTGTCAACTAGGAGTGGGAAAGCACTACCTCTTGTGCAGGGCGAAAGTGAGACCATTGCACGGACAGTGCCCAATTCTAGTGTCAGCATTTTTCAAAAAGCTCTGGCAAACTTCACGTGGGCAGGCAGCATTTCTAAATTTGTCGTTACTGCAGCATGTTTTGATGAGGCTCCTAAATTTCTCATAGCCTCCCACTTTTTATCTTGACGTGGCTAGTCAATATATGCATCCCTTAAAATCATTACCGTGGGTACATTACTCCAGCCTTTTCTGTAACTTCCTGGGAAAAATGACTTTTTTTTTTTTCTTCTTCTTTTTTTCTCCCCACAGGATTCCCATTGTGTTTGGAGCAGCGCTCTGGCCTCCGCTCCACTCTGTAATTCGCAGCTGTGCGGCTGAGGCAGCCCGTGTACCAGCCTGCCTCCCCGTCTGCGGTAAGAGTGGAGGGGAGGACAGCGCAGGTGCCAGGTGCTGCTGCCAGTGCTCAGTGGTTAATGCTTAGGTGCGCATAGGTTTGGCAGTCGGTGCTGAAGTGGCTAGTGCCAGTTCTGCTGCTACTTGCCCACTGTCTTGTTACACCAAAAAAACTTAAAACGTCATTCATGCTCTTGTGGCCAGAGAAGGCCGGGAAAGCCAGTTGCCTGTGGGTCAAAGTAATGTGTGTATGCTTCTGGCAGATGTGGTGTGAGCAAAGCATCTCTGGGGTTGGGAATACTGGGAAAAAAAACTTTCGTTGCGTGGCACATGCATCCAAGCTGTGTCAGTCCCCTGCGCAGAGGGGCCTGGGCTGGCTGTCGTTGAAATGCATCATTTTTTCATAGGCTGGGATCTGCCATGGAGCTGGTGGGAAGTGTGGAGTCACACTGGTGGTTTTTCCTGTTTGTAACGTCCAACCAATAGGAACGTGTAGACAGATTACTTGCTAAGATGTAAAGTTGAAAAATAGAAATGAAAAAATTAGAAGATGGCCACAGAGAGCAGTGGGTTCAAATTCTTGAGAGGTTCTCTCCCTGTTTCAAAATTGCTGCGAGATGAGTCATGGCTGTTCCCCCAGTCTGCTCACAAGGAGGAACAGGAGATGGCTGGGGACACGGCAGCCCCAAGGGGCACCCACCATGGCTGGGGACACGGCAGCCCCAAGGGGCACGCCACTGCGGGCCTGACTCGGGCAGGACATGTGTGTGCACACGCTGGTGGGATCCGCAGGGCCCTACTGGGTGGGAAATGTGAAGCTTCTGCACGATATTTAATATCTTTACTGAGAACACTTGAACACTTCCAGAGCAGTAACGCACAGGGTTTCCTTTCCCCTGGTAGTAACGACAGTTAAGCAGAGAAGAGAGGACAGTGTGAGGGTCTCTCTGCTCGTGCAGCCTGTCCGGGTACCTCCGCACAGCGCTGCGCTCGGCCGCTTGGTACAGCTGTGGGCTTGAACTTGCTGCGTGGGTTTTCCAGCCTGGAAAGAAGCAGATGCTTCAAAAAATGTACGGAGAAAGCCCCCCTCTCCCCCTGCCCCTCTCCCCCTGCCCCTCTCCCCCTGCCCCTCTCCCCCTGCCATTGCCCGCAGATCAAGCCCAGCCGAAGCCCCTTCCCGTCACTTGCAGGACCCTCCAGACAAGCGCCTCACTCTCCCCGTCAGCCGCTTTGCGAGACGCTGCTCCGGGCCGTCCTGGTTGCTGCGGAGCCCCCCGGTTACCGCCGGCCGCCAGGTAAAGCCGCGGGGCCGCCGCCCGCCCGGCTCCAGGCCCCGCCGCCGCCGCTCGCTCGGCCGCGGGACCCGGCGGGGGTCGCCCCCTCCTTCCCGCGGGGGCTGCCGGCAGCGGGGGTCGCCGCGCCGCCCCGCCAAGGGCCGCTCCCGCCCCGCGCCGCCCTCCAGGGGGCGCCGGGCCGCCCGCGTCCTGCGGCGGAGGGCGCCGCGGGGCGGGAGCGGGGCAGCGCCCGGCGGGCCGGCACCGCCACAGCCACACGCCTCCCGGGCGCGGCGGCGGAGGCGCGGCCGGAGCGGAGCGGCGCGGAGCGGAGCGGCGCCCCGAGGGCAGGTGGGTGATGCCGGAGTCGCCGCGGCTGGGCTCCGCGGTGAGGGGCGGCGGGTGCCCGGTGTGCAGCTCTCGGGGCGGAGCGGGAACCCCCCGGCCGGGACGAGCTGCGGGTCTCCTCCTCCCGCCTTGGACGGTGCGGGCGGCCCCCGCGCCCCGCTGGTGCATCCCGAGCCCCGCGGCCGCCGGTCCTGGGAGCCGCCGTGGGCAGCTCGACTTGCGTCCCTCGCGGTGCTCGCCGCAGCCCCGCTCCCCCCCCCCCCCCGCCTCTCCCGCGAGTTTTGAAAGCGGCCGCCCGGTGCCCTCTCGGTGCTGCCAAAGCCCCTGCCCCAAGGTGGGGGCGATTTTGCTTTGCCACCGCTTTCCCCCGCCCCGGCCCGTTGGTTTTCCCACCGTGGAGCCGCTGCTCTTCGCACCGCGCTGGCTCCCGACTGTCAGTCCCCGACACCCCCCCCCCCGGCTCGGAGATGTTTGCTCCACGGATCTTCCCTCAAACATCAAGTGCTGGACTTTGCCCCCCTGCACCCAGCCCTCCTCCGAGCCCTTCAGCTGATATTTGTGCTTGTGCTTTCTGATAAAACAGTGATTCCGCAGGAGCACCCTGCATCCTGTCAACTTCTCCGTGGTGTTTAACCAAGGAGATTTCCGTGCGCTTGGCAATCACGCTCAGGGGAAAAGGGCAGGGGCTGAAGAGATGGCATTAAACCTGTGCGCAATCGTACCCCGTTCCTCGCCCCCAAAAGCCCTGACCCTGCCTCATCTTTGCCAAGCGACTGAAGCCGCTTTTCAGCGGTGCCCCTTCTGCTGTGCCTGGGAGCTTCCCAAGCCTTGGTACCTAGCGAGAGTGTGAGGGGAGCTGCCAGACACGGGGACCTTAACATCTCTGTGCTGGGGGGAGAGGGGGCAGATGAAGGCAAGGGGAACAGGCTGCAAGGTGCTGGTTGTCTCTAGAGCTGTTGGGAGGATGTGTGAGAAGGCTTTCTGCCCTGGTAGACAGGGCTCCGGGGCCCTGCCGGGGTGACCTGCCCTCATGGAGGTGCAGGCAGCCCATCCTGGAAGAGTGTGTTAGGCAGCAGGTACGTTCCCGCTGTGGTTGTGCTGGTGTGTGGTGCCCTCACAGGGGATGCTCCTGGGAGGAGATTTGTCTGCGTGGTCCTTCGGAGGGTCTAAGAGTCGCCCAGAAGCACCGCAGTTGCTTTAATGCTCTTTTATGTCCTGGTGCAGTACGAGCTTGGGGTAAGTTTGAGTGCAGAGGTATAGCAGGCTTTGCTGTAGCTCCAAAGTACTTAGTAAAGGTGTTCGAGCACCCTCTTCAACACTGCCTTGGGCAGAGGGCCCACAGAGGAGACAGGAAGGGTTAACTTAGAGAACAACATGACTCACTTAGTAAATAGCAGTTAATAGAATTGCTGTAACTACCTAAAATTATTTTCCTAAGCAGATGGTCAACTATTAGATAACTCGATCTTTGGATTTATTTGTTTTCAGGTTTATCAGGCCTATAAGTCTCAGACCTGTGTAACTCAAGAACAGTAGTAATTGGTAAATTCGTTCTTCTGCAGGAGAGAAACTAACAGAGAGAAAGCAAGCATGGCCAGCTCCTGCTGATAGAGACACCCCTGAGAGTGTATTGCCCAAGTGAAGTACAAAAAGATTAGATACAGTGACCAACGGGGATGTGAGAAATATTTCAATTGAATTAGATCTGTTTGAGAAATACCTTATTTCGAATCCCAATAAAAAAGTCAATATAAATGTAATCACATATCACAAAAATACTTTGAAAATGAAATCTTGTCTAATGTGGCAAACGGATTAAATTCTGAATTAACCAGGAAAGCTCTGAGCCTCTGAATTTGTAGCGAAAACACGTGGGTACAAACTGCAAACATGAGTGTGTGTATATAAAATAAAGATTACCTATTCCAGGGTGCGGGGGGGGGGGAAGGCAAGCAGGTCTCCTTTTTAGTGCTGTTCAGGTGGTAAGTTTTTAATTTACACATGTACGTAATCTGTCTCTCTTTCCACATGTATTTTTATACATAAAAAATAGAATCAGCATCATCCTGTGCCAGGTCAGGGGGTGTCAGCCCAGTAATGATGTTTTTAGCCTCTGTCCTTCTGTCAGTGGGTGCAAAAGGCAGTAAAGATCTGAGCTGAAAAGCCTCCCTGCCAGGTCTCCTGTGTTTGCATTTCTATTTTTGCTGGTATTTTAATAGGATGTTTCCATAAGGGCTGCTGGCACTATTGCTTTTGGATGTAATCAACTCCTGAAAGCTATTCATCTTTTTTGTTTAATCTTCAATAATGGATTTTATGTAGAGCCATGTGGTTAAGTCCTCTTAAGAACTACTGGGAAAAGCTCAGTCCAGCAGGAGGTTTGGAGGGGCTGTTCTGAATCTTCACTCTTCCTTTCAGTTGTGTTTCTCTGAAGGGTCCGGGCTGGCTGGCCGAGTACATCCCCTTCGGTCTTGAGCCTGGCAGCTTTTCCATCTGGTGTGGAGGGAAAACCGCCCCCTTTACCGCTTCCTTTCTGCCTGGGTGACTGATGGCTGTGTGATTTCTCATCTACACAGGATGTTTAAGTCTTCACAGATTTTCCACCTAAACACTTATTTTCACTATGCTTCAGCTCTTCGCTTCGGTTTGACATTTCCACCCACATTTTGACACGTGAGATGGGACAAGGTGTAGCGTGGCTAAGCTCTTTCTAAGAGTTCTGCACAGCTGTGAGTGAGATGTTTTCCATCCAAAGGCTGGTATCAGCATCTCTCTTGGTGCCCTCCAAAGTTTGTCCTTGTCTTCAGTTTGAACAGATTTCATCTGCTCTTGTTCATTCTCTCCATCTGATCTGGATGGTGAATAACTCCCTAGGTCCTAGGTCCTTCTTTATTGTGTGCTTTCTATCTCAAAATGGAGATGGGCTATTAAAGCTTTCTTTTTTGTTGGACTCAACTGAAAACCAAGAGATCTTGAGCTGTGTGTCAAGGAATCGGGGAGGATTCTGACAAGTCAATGGAGAGTTGCTGCCTTTCATTGGGGTCTGGTATTTAGGACCAGAAGGCTTGGCTGCCTCGTGGATCACCTTCAGGTTTTGCATCAGTGCACCTCAACAGCCTCGGTGGAGCTACTTGAACGCAACGGCACCAGTTCCTTGCCTCTCGGCTCATTTTAAAAAGGCAGAGAAAGTTGCCTGCTTAATGAGCTGCTCGTGTAGCTGATTATTGAGAGGTGGTCTGTAGGGGTGAAGAACCAGCAGCATCCTGCCTTGGGAGGGCAAGAGGATCTGGGCAGATACACAGAAGGTGCTTTAACCTCTGAAGGCTTCAGTTTCCTCAACAGAATCGGAAGATGCCTTTCCCCTCACAAAGGTTGTATCTGAGTCAGGAATAATTATTGGTTGTATTGCACTTTTTTTTTCCCCCCTGAAGTAAATCTCTGTAGATCAGAATGGACAGATGGCACATACAACTCTCAATTATGGAAAATATCCTCAGGAGGTACTTCGAGGTCATCTAATCCACGCCTCTGCTCAAAGGCAGGATCAGCTATGCTTTTGCCATTCCTGACAGCTATTTCTCCATCCTGCTCCTAAAGACGTGCAGTGGAGACTCCTTACTTGCCTGGTGTGCGGGGAACACCCTGATGTCCAGCTTAAGCCTTCTTTGTTGTAACTCATTCCTCATCCCGAACACAGTGGGCAACCCACGGAGGATCAGCAGAGAGTATTCAGAAGGGCTTCAGCAAATGCAGGTATTTGGTAAATGTGGGTGAATAAAGGTGTGGTCTCTTTCACTCCCCAACCTGTGTTCTGTAAGGAGCAAATCATAGGAAACCTGGCTGCCTTCTGCCTGGTGTGGCTGGAGATCCGCAGAGGCGCGGGAGGGCCGGGGTAGGTGGGCTGTACTACAGCTCCGTCTGGTGATGCAGTGGCAAAGTTAGGACCAAGTTGTTTGGCTAAACACACAGCGGTGAGGTTATGAAAAGAGCCGAAGAGCCACTAAGTGCTTAGGAGAGTTCAGAGAAAAGCTAAATGCAACGAGATGGCTTCTGTGAAAGTTACGTGTTCGGGGTGATCACTGCTGCTGGGCAAAAGCGCTAACAGTGCTGCGGCGTGTGTTTGAGCGCGAGCTTTGTCCCTTCCTGCTCGGGGCGCCGGGGGCTCGAGGCGGGTGCTATAAACAGACATGCAGTGCTATGCGAGACATCCCGATGGGGCTGGCGGAGGGCAGGACAGGACCCGAGGGAGGCGCGTGCCTTTCTGAAGTGACAGCAGAGGCTCAGGTGATAGCTTAGAGCGCTTCAGGCCTCACTATTCACTTACATTTAAGCAACTAACTCAAACCTTATCAGCTTAGTTTATGGCTTCTTCTGGAGAAAGGACGCTTTTCATCATTGGGCCTGTTGGTTGATTATTAAAAACAAAAATTACCAGGTAGCATAAAATACAAAGTATCTCATGTAAAGTATGTGCAAATGCCGTTGTAGAAGATACACAAGAGCAGCAGGACTGGAGCCTCCTTGCCCACAAAGCAGCAGTAAATCTAGAGCCAGGAAGGCCACACTTGAAATTTTATGTATGTTTTGGGGCTCTTGCTGATGGGATTTTTTAATTTATTTTTATTTTTTGAAAAGTTAGACATTTCAAGCCCAAATGCAGCAGTGGAAGGTAGCATTTGAAAAGAAATGACAGCTACAAGACAAATTGTATTTATCTTAGATGATAAGTCAGGGCTTGCATGCAGTAGGTTTATCACTATCTGACAGGTAACAAGATAAAGTCCAGGTGTTACATAGGGATGTGGAAAGACTTGAAACAGAAATAAAGAACACTTTACATAGCATTTTTAGGGAATATTTGCAAACAATACACCTGAGACAATGGAGAACTTAGCGGGGAGTGAAACTTCTTACAGGGATGACTTGAGCCAGGGATGGGGGGGGAGGGAAAGGCATACAGAGGATGAGGGAATCTTCCTGTCCCTTTCTGATACAAGGAGAGGAAAGCGGGGTTTTCCTGAAGCTTTGGAGACGTGACAAATGACATGCTGGGCTCCTGTCTGTGTGTTGATTAGCATTTGTGATTGCACTCAAATCCAGGGTGGAAGGCACTCAGGCATTCTCAGGAGGCCTCTAGTCCTTGCAGATTGGGGCTGTTTTATCTGCTGGCTAGCTGAGATACAGCCTTCTCTGTCTCCCTGTCCCCTGTGTTTATTCCAGGTGACGCTTACAGCAGCAGTTGTGGCTCCTTGTTCAGCAGCTCTTCACGGAGGGCAGGAGAGGGATTGTTCGCTGGTGGAGCCATTCGAAGCTCAGCTGAACCCGAGCCAGCATCAGCTGGGGGTCACGTCTGCGTACCTCCCTGGGCAGAGTCCCTCATGTGCTTGAGTGAGTAATGCTGTTGAACAGAGGGAAGCGTAATTTGGTCTCATTCTGCTCTTTTAATGCGTCCCGTTGGGAGTGGTGAGGTTTGCACTATTCTCCCTGTTAGAAGTTTCATTCCTCATTTAGGATTTAGACTTCAAAGTCTCTCCCATTTTTCTCCTGGTTTTGCTGCTTTGGAGCTATTTTGTTTTAGTTTTAGACTCTTGTGTTCTTCTCTTACTACTTGTCTCTCTTTCCCTCTCTCCGTTTTTCTTTTCTTACTAGGGGAGCGTAAGTGTTTCTGCTGTCTATGCCTGTTCTGTAATGTTGGCCTGTTACCCACATCCCCCTACTTGTACTGGGAAACTCCTCTACCAACTGACCCATCATTTTGGTTATTGAGGTTTCCCCAGAATAGGATTGTCAGATCCTGGTACAAATCAGTTGTTGAGGTTAAGGAGTTAAGGGAAGTAGGCTGTTAAATACCATGTTCTGTGGTGATAACAACTTTGGTTTCGGTATGAGATCCATGTACTTGGGCACAGACTGGGATTTTCCATAGGAAACATTTCCCAGGATAAAAGGCAGCTAAGAGGTATGTGGTTCTTTAATACAGTCTTCAGAAGACAGGCACGTGATTGAAATTTATTTGAATAATTACAGTTTCCACATACGTCCGATCCACAGATCAGTGCCCAGGTTCAATGGGATGATGGAAAATAACATCAGACTGACTTGGGCTGGCACCAGCACCATTACAGCTCCTGGAGCATGTGCAGGGAAGCAAACTGACTTCTAAAAACTTGCTTAAATGTTCGGCAGCCTGGACTTTTGGCAAAAAAATGACCGATGCTAATGGCACCTAGTCAGGGATTCTTTAAAATACCCTGATTCCAAAAAGTGCTCCCCTCCCAGAAATCAGGCCTCTTTAGCTGGACCTGTTAAAACTGAGGCACCTAACCTTGTCAAACACCTGAAAAACATTAATATGTTGGGTTTTGTCATCCTGCGTCTTGCTAAATGCTGATCCAAACTCTGCTTGACCATTATGATTCTCTTAGGATTATAACATGGGTAAATATAGAGGATTCTGGAGAATTCAGTGTAGTTACGTGATTCTTTTTCTCTGGTACAACTGGGTGGTGTCAGGTCTTGCAGGATATAGCAAAGTAAGAAGCTGTATTTGTGGACTGAAGACTGGAAAGAGGATTCATTGACCGTTTCTGCTGTTTTTCCTACCTCATTCCTGAAGGGAAATCTTTCTTTTCCTCCTGTAGCCACAGTACAGCCTAGCTGTATGATTACAGCAAGCCAGAGGTGGACACGGTCCACTTGGGAGAAACCATCCTAAAGTCTTGGGAACGTCCATTGTGGGCACCTCCCTGGGATCCCTCTCTGCTTGATGAACACCTTTTGTGTTTGAAATCAAACGCCACAGTCCCTAAGGAATTTGCCTTGGGAGTCTTTTTAGGTTTATCCTCCTTCAGCAAGGTGTGAGGATCATGGTTGTCATGCATTTGGGAAATGATTGCAGGTTTCTTTACAGCTGGAGCTTTTTATGATCTCTTCTTGTGCAGAAACTGTAAAATATCCCAAGTTTTCATAGGAGAAAAGGGCTGCTTCCCAAGTGTGGTAGAGGTGTCTCTATTATAATAGGGTACTTGCTGCTGCTCTGCTTGCCTTTCTGCTTCCTCTAGACAAGCTCACTAACTCATAAACAGCTAGCAAGTCTGGTAAAATGTTTTCTAAAGTGATTTATGAATGGCTACCGGTTCTCCAGTGCAGTGGTTTGATGTAGGAGAGAAACAGGTGACTAGAAATGTCGTTTTCACCAGCAGTTGCGTGTTCTCTCCACCCCAGAACATCAGTGGCTCTGGCCTGAGCAGTCAGAGGAGGAAGCCGGCAGAAGTAGCAGGCTGCTACTTGTAAGCGGATGTGCTTCTGCCGCAGCACAAGGACCTAGGAAATGAAGGAAGGACTTTGTTAGAGTCCTTAGAGCACCAGCTAAACACTGAGGCTTTGGGACTGGTAAGCAGTGACACTGGAGAGTTCTTAATAAATCAGATTACGATCAAGGGCTTGGGGAAAAAAAGGGCCCTTTGAGTACCTCTAGAAAGGCTTGTATTGGTGTGGCTGACTGTGATAGTGAAAATGCAAGTCACTCTGCGAGAGTGACAGAAGTATGGTGCAAGTCATAGCAAAGAGAAGAGGGAGGGACAAAGTGCATGTGGCCTCAAGAAATCATCAGAGCATCAACTCCTCCTCATCCACAGAGGGTGGCAGAGTCCTAGAGATGTCTTAAATAGCTTTGAGACTGAGACAGAAACACTAACGGCATGATGAGGTGTGACACAGAGCAAATAAGCAATAGTGAGGCAGGGTAAGTACCTTAAAAAACGGAAGAGGGAAAGTTGCTGGAAACAAACTAAAGGGGGCAGAAAATTTGTTATTGTGGCTTTTGGCTGCTTTTGGGATGAACGCGTAACACCAGCATTGTCACTCTAAATGCTTCTTCACTGACAAACTGAGGTGAAATGAGTTGGGTAAAACATACTGGAGCACATCCCGGGAGTGCAAGGGGCCAGGACGCACCCGGGGGCACGGGAGCAAATGGGGTTTCTTGCGTTGGCCGAAAATCAGGGGGCAGGGCAGGGCACAGGGAGCTGTGGTGATCGCTGTGACTGAGCCAGCGGTGAGCGCGCGTACAGAGCAAACGGCAGTCAGGGGGGTGGGCTGCGCAGGGCCAGCGGGGGGGGGGAGCTCTGCGGGTGTGTGGAGGGGCTCTGCTGCTGTGTCAGCGGGGCAGGCTCTGTGGAGCTCGGGCTGAGCGCTGCCGCTGTGTCACTGCTTAAACCGATAAGAGAAGGCAGCCAGTTGGGGAGGAAGGATGGGATGAGCTGTGGCAGCGCCCCAATGGAGGCTTGACTGCTTTTGATGCTGTGGGTGGGTGTGAGTCAAACCGCTTGGGTGGTAATGGGAGCGTCATGGTGAGACCTTAGTAATAGCCCGTGCTCAGAGGGGTCAGCGTATGAGCCATGGATGAGCTAATGCAGGGAGACAACTTTGCTTTGGCTCAGAGGCAGGTAGAATTTGCTCATCTCTGTTCAAGTTGTACAGTGCCTTCGTCAGAATAGGGAAGGACAGCTTTTTAAGTTACATTTTTTTTCATTTTAAGTTACATGGAGAGAGATGGGGAGAGTTATATTCCTTCTGCTGTAGAAGACAGGGTGTTGGTTGACCTGCTGCAACAGCACTCCGTGCACTGGAGTAGAGTGAGTTTTTGTTTCGCTGGCAGAGCTTAGGCAAACACTACCTTTTTTGTTTGTTTGTTCGTTTGTTTGTTTTAACAGAATACGGAAAAAGGGACTGGCCACTTGGGAGGATTATAGGAACAGGGTATGCAGGGCTAGGGCCCACTTGGGATTAAAGCTGGCATCATTCATCAGTGACCTGGGTGAAGGGAGAGAGTGTATTCTGTGCAAGTTTGCTGATGATACCAAACTGGGAGGAGTGGCTCACGCCAGAGGGCTGTGCTGCCATTCAGCGAGACCTGGACAGGCTGGAGAGCTGGGCAGAGAGGAACCTGATGAGGTTCAATAAGGGCAAGTGTAGGGTCCTACACCTGGGAAGTAACAACCCCATGCACCAGTATAGGTTAGGGGTTGACCTGCTGGAAAGCGGCTCTGCGAAGGACCTGTAAGTCCCGGTGGACAAGTTACCCATGAGCCAGCAATGTGCCCTTGTGGCCAAGAAGGCCAGTGGTATCCTGCGGTGCATTAAGAAGTGTGGCCAGCAGGTCGAGGAAGGTTCTCCTGCCCCTCTACTCAGCCTTGGTGAGGCCACATCTGGAGTGCTGTGTCCAGTTCTGGGCCCCCCAGTTCAAGAGAGACAAGGAACTACTGGAGAGAGTCCCGTGAGGGCTACGGAGGATTATTAGGGGACTGGAGCACCTCTCTCATGAGGAAACGCAGAGAGACCTGGGTCTGCTTAGCCTGGAGAAGAGAAGGCTGAGAGGGGACCTTATTAATGCTTATAAATATCTAAAGGGTGGGTGTCAGAGGATGGGGCCAGGAAGTTCCGCCTCAACATGAGGGAAAAACTTCTTTACATTGAGGGTGACAGAGCACTGGAACAGGCTGCCCAGGGAGGTTGTGGAGTCTCCTTCCCTGGAGATATTCAAAACCCGCCTGGATGCAGTCCTGTGCAACCTGCGCTAGCAGGGGGGTTGGACTAGATGATCTACAGAGATCCCTTCCAAACCTTACCCACCATTCTGTGATTCTTGCTGCCTGCAGAAGGACAGTGTTTGGAGGAAAGGGAGCAGGCATCACAAGGCTTGGTGAACAGCAAACCTTAGTTAGAGAAGGTTTGGGAACAACTGGATAAAAATGCAGGAAAATGAACAGATGTACCTAATTCTCAACTGTCTGTCTGGAAACTTCACATACAAATGAGAAGTGAAGTGACATCTGGAAAGAAGTCTGTTCATTATTTTAAAATATACCAGAGTGGATGCGTTAGCAATGTGATAAAAAAACTTTCAAAGCAAATTCCTCCCTTGCCTGTATTCCTCAGAGGGTCACCTCTTCTTGATATCCTGTTTCCTCATTTCTCTTATTTTGTTCTTGGAGGAAATGCTCAATGTGTATGAACACAGCTGGCTTTAGTAGGGCTGCAGGGAGGCAGAGTTTGCTTTTGAGTTCTTCCCTCACACAGGAAAGGAAAACTGGCTCCTCAGAGATGTTCTGGATGATACTGGCAGTAGTAACTTGTTTGTGGCCATGGTACATGGTTTTAATTATATTTTTTTACATGTCCGTCTTGTAAAAGCTTATCCAAATGCTCTATTTTTTATTTTTGGAAATGCCATTGTAGGTAAATCAGCATCATCAATCCTGGATACAAATGATTTGCTCAAAAATCCAACATGTTTCTGTGCCTTTTGGCAATATATCCTGATGCCTGCTGCCCAGTGAGACTTTACTCTAGTGAGCACGGAGGAACATTTTCCCTTTTGTTTGTTTGTTTGATCTGGCTTTTTTAACTGCTGGTCATTCAGCCTTACTTAGTTTTGCCCTCCCTGGCTTTTTGTGACCATTAGAATGGGAATAATTACTGTGAGGTTTTTTCTTGCTTTTAAACATTTATAACATCCACTTAGGAAATAAAAATGGTCAAATGCATTCTGTTCTAGTCTTCTCTTCCGCTACTGCAATAAAAATTAATCCACTTCTAGCACTTGGAGGGCAGTAGGCAAAGCTGAAACACTGGTTTTGGATTAGCCATTCCTATTAGCCAGCCCATCTGTGTTATGACTTTTGCCTGTTGTCCAGTGGGGTTTCACTTTTGGGCCGTTTTTGTATTGCGATTTTTATACGGGGTATAAACAGAGAAGAGAGACATGTGACAGGCTTGAAGGATATGATTTTATTATGCTTTTTGTTGCTGTGACTGCTGCAGTGGTATGGGTGTCTCTAGTAATCCCCTAGTCAAGAAAGACTTTACACCCAGATTCACCATGCTTCTTGTTCCTGCTGTGAGTGTAGCCTCCTTTTGTGGCCTGGACTGCAGCAGACACAGAAATGTGAAGCAGAAATGTCCCTCTTCCCAATTCTGAACTGACAGACAAAGATCAGGGGCAGTACAGAGCTCTGAAGAGCCCTTTCTTTTGCACTTCACAAGTACATGGATTGAAGGTTTTAAGTCTTGGAGGGCTGCTGCTCTCCTGTGAGAGGAGATTAGACCAAGTTTTAGCAAAGCTGGAGCCCTCATTTTACTCAGTATTTCTGGAGAATTTGCAAAGCCAGTCCAGAAACCTTGTTCCCCCACTGTAGGGTTTGCACCGGAAGAAGACTTCACTCCCCAAATGGAGACAAGCTCTGTGCTTCAAAATATCCTTGGCCTTGCATTTTTTGCAGTCAGATGATGTTTTGGGTAAAGTCTGAAACAATCCTCTGGAATGGTCAGATGTTCATGGGGAGCCCCTTAATAGAGCAAGGATTTCCAGACATCACTGTGTTCTGCACTTGTATGGGTGTCCACACAGGCAGATGTGCTGGACATCGGGCATCTGTAGCTCCAGGAAAGGCTGAGGGAAACTGCAAGTGCTCCAGGTACCTGAAAACCAAGAGCACGGAGTGCTGGTAATTTTGCCTGCTTTGTTTCACTTGTATCCTTTGTTAACAAAGAGCAGTCTAGAGGGAAATAGTCGATTATTAATATTTAATTTCCTCCTATTACTGTAAGCAGATGACCTAGAAGATCATTTAGCCAGCAGCCAATAATAAAGTAGGAGAACCAGAAAAAGTATGTCTTAGTTAGATGGGTGATGCCTCCTTCCTCCTCTCTTTTCTGCCCCACCCAGCCACATCTCTTCATCCTTCGATGGGAGGCAGGAGTGAGGATGCTCTCTGACAGCTCCAAGCACACTGGCTTCGTGTGAGCAGTCAGGGGCATGGGGAAGCCACTCTAGGTGAGTTATTCATAAAATATCGAACTTCAGAAAGGACACCATTGAGCAACGCAGAAAACTGCTACTGCTGCTTTCCCTATCATTCTCCCGGAAAGGACAGCTGGTTTCATTATGTTTTACAGCCCGAGTTGTTTTGCAAATTTGTGTACAGCCTGTGAGCACACTGGCTCATTTATTATGACTTGATCCTCTAAAGAAATGGGGAGAGACAAGATTTCTTGGAGTCTTTGATTTAAAAGATAGGGAGATTCTCTTTGAGCTGAAGGGATTTCAGAGAGAGGATAAAAGCTGACAAGCATCTCCCCCTCCAGGCTTTGGAAAGTAGGAAACAAATGATTTAGTAGCACCAATTTTTCTGCTTACATCTGTGTGTGGATTCAAGGGGTTTCCCTGAGGGAGTTAGGTAATCTGTACGTGGCTGGGACCTGGGAAGGGTCATGTTGTCTAAAGGAGATGTTAGATTGTGATCTGTGGAATGAGCCTGGATGAAGATTCCCCCATGGCCTTGTGAGCTGCCTACTGCCTTGCTTACCCTGTCCTGAAGCAGACAACAAGAAACCAATCTTCTCTGGAGCCCGGGGAAGCTGCAGCCTGTCACCTACGTGCGCATAGACTGTCTTGGGTGCACTGAGGGCTGCTGATCCCCTGGAGATTTGGCTAATATCTGACAGTAGCTGTCAGACTGAAGTGTCACAGACATTGTCATATATGTCAGTCTGGCACGTGGAGCAGAGGATGGATCTTCTCTGTACCACTGTGATAGAGCATGGGCATCCAAAACTGGGATGCCTGAACTCAGCCTGAAGGGGCCAAGAGCAGCAAATGAGCTTGTTTGAGGTGGGTGATTTGAACCAAGCAGTGGCCAAGGGCTCACCTCAATGCTTTTGGCACTCAGGAGAGAGAAGGGGCAACACCTTAGTCCAAAGCCAACTGGAGATACTGAACAAAAGCTTGCTTAGGCTGCAGTGGTGAATTGCTTCATGGGAACGTGCTGTTCAGGTGCTTCATTGAATTTTCAGGGAGCAGTTTTTCATTGGGACTGAAATAATGAGAGAGAACAGAGTGTTCCAAGTCACTAAAAACGAACACAGCAACAGCTTTACGGGTTTGTGAGTGGCAAAAAAGGTTTATTTAATAATAGGGAAAAGGCCGGAACATAGCCTAGGGTATCAAGAAAGAATTAATCCAATTAACAAAATAAAACATGGGCTTAAGAAGAAACACTAATTGTAGCTGTCCAGCAGGTTGTGTGATACAGGTTATTTTTCTTAAGTTTCAAGAAGCTTGCAGTATTGATCCCTCAAGGGTCTGAGATGTTAAATATACACTTCCCCAGTGAGTAAAGCAGGTTGTTAATTAATTTTGTATTGTCAGACCCGGTTGCTGAGCCTTTGGGTCTTACACGAAGTAGATGATTCTGTAATAAATTTTGTGTTGCCTCTGGATATATGTCGTCTTCTCTAGGTGGTCTGTATTTCATTTTGTCCCTGTGCAGTAAATTTCTAGCCATATGAGCAGAAAGACTGAGCCTGTTCTTGTTTTAAAGCAAGTCTCAAATACTTCTACAATTAAAGACTTATTATCGTGTTGGGTGAAAGCTAAAGCAGGCTGACACTGCAAGAGGTGAATGAGGCGAGAGGGTGAGTTCAGGTTGAACGTGGGAACCTCCCAGGTTGTGGCACCTTCTGTGAAGTAGCAGGTGAGGCCTCTGATGTGCTGGTGTTGTGTGGCTAACAGGTGCTTTTTCTGATGTCGGTGGCCACTGCAGAAGCCCTGGCGCTGAAAGAGACACAAAATGTTTTTTCGTGGCTGGGACACCTGCTTAGCTCTGCTCATTTCTCTTCTGAGACGTGCTGGCTCTGCAAAACTCTCTTAAGTGTTTTCCAGCCCATCTGAGAGCAGAGGGTGGAAGGACATGTTGTCCTCTTCTGCACATAGCGTTTCACAGATTGCTTCGGAATAAGTGGCCAGGGCTTGGGTTGAAGAATTAGGCCACTGTTTGTGAAAGGGGATGGGAAACAAGGGACTAGACAAATTCAGAGATAAAAAGTTCAAATGTAACATCATATCATTAAACAGTTGAAGTAGAAGGTTAAAAGCAACAGTTGTGTCAGAAAACAGTATGTGATGTGGTCATTAAACTTCAGATTCCAGCATTGGGCTTTTCCAGGACACATGGAGAGCTGTAAGCAATTCCAGCTTTGTCTTTGTGCTCGACGATTAGTATGCAGTGTAGGTTTGTTACTTCCCTCCATGTCCTGTTGGAAAATGAGTTTGAGATGAGACATTGAAAGAGTCAGGTTAAACAAAATCCATCTGGGATTAATATGGATTCATAATCCTACTAAAGGAAGCTCTGAAATGGGGAGGAACATCTCAGTAATTTCACTTTTATCCTCTTCACTGAGGTGTATGTAGTATGAATACGAGGTGCAAGAGCAACATAGCAGGACTCTAAGTAAATCCTCTCAGCTTCTGGATTAACGTGACCAGTTTTCAGGCTGGCTTCTTTCAAAAAGCAATTTCTTCAGTTCTTCTGACTTCATCTCAGAGTAGCTTGTGGAGGTGTTTATGGTGGTTTTATTTTACATAGAAATAGTTTTGGCCCAACAATGTCACAATAACTTGTCAAATTTTTCTAAACTTGTCCTGACACTGGAGTTTGGTCATGAGCTTGACCTGCACAGAAACGCGAGAGGTGTACACTCCCTGCTCCGTTGCGGGACTGTTACCCCGTCGCAGTCTCTGCCACCATGGTGCTCAGGGACGTGGGAGCTTGCACCTGCTTCAGAGCCTTCAGGCACAGCCGTGTGTCCTACCTCTGACAGGCCCACCCTGTATTTCCCTCACAGGCCATTTTGCCTACTGCTTCCTTTGTTTTGTTGGGTTTTTCCTCCTTCCAACTTTTTCCTGTCTTTTTTTTTTTCCCCCTTTCTTGCTCGCACACATGCACAAAGCATTGCTTATTTTTCATCTTGCCCTTTCTGTTTTCTCACCCTCCAGATTTTTTTTATTTCAATCTTATTTTAATTCTAATCACCTTCCCTGGAAGTCAGGCTGGCAGGGTGGGGGTTAGTTTTCGGTATCACTGCTTTCAAACAAACCTATTGGGATTTGTAATGGAGGGTCAGGTGCTAGGAGAGTGGTGTAGAGCATATTACTGACACCCCTGAAATTCAAGAAAGTAGCAGCAATCTTTAGGAGGTCAGTTGAAAACCAGAGGTTTTTGTTAGAGGAAGATAGACAACATAGACACTTCTTGGGGTTTTTTGTTCTTTAGAAAAGATTAAATAGATGATCTTTATCTTCCTCTTAATAGCTAGATCACAAACTAATCTGTTCTGTTGATTTCTTCCACACAAACCAAACAAAACACATAATCAAGATTGCTGAAGGTGGAGAAAGAGCTAGGTTTTTGAAGCACATCCAAACCACCAAGAATCATTCACTTTCCTTTCAAATGCAGCATTAGCAACAGAGCACTAAATCAATGAAAGGTCTAAAATTAGATTATAATCCTGAGATCAGATGTGAATCACAAGTTAATCATATTTTCTTTTATTATCACTGTCTTTACCCTTTTATTTTATCCTGAGAAATTAGGTTTCTGACTTGAAAACAGAGTGAAGGCATGAAACCCTGCTGGGTTAGACCACCCCAGATCAGCTGTGGATGGGGTCCCAAATATCCTTTGTTTTGGAGGTTCATCTTGCATCCAAAACTGAGCTCAAGTGATTTATCAGTTAGTGCTGTGTCTCTCTCTCTCTCCCCTAGCCCTCTGATGTTTCAGGTAGCTGTTTTCTTAAATTAATGAGGAAATATTACTGCTAAATCTTGCTAAATAAGGTTTAAAACCCACTCTGGAAGTGACAGGGCAGAATGTTAAACAATTATCTCTTGACTGTGGCACGAAGCTCAGGGAACTGTATTCTCCATTGCTATATTTTTAGCTGAAACTGTGGTGAAATGCATCCATACCTGAAAGCAGAGGTACGAGGTGACCTGCAAGATTAGTGTGTGAGTGAGCATGCAAGCATGTAGATGATGTGTATCTGTTCATGTGAAACGGCAGCTCTAGGGACGTTTCCTTGCAAGCAGCACCAACTTTTATCGCAGATTTGTGTGCGTGATACTGCAGGAACATGAATGTATACTTCAGAGATGACGTTGGCATTGTGCCTATGTGTGTGTTTCTGGGGGAGGTGTTCCTTGGTGGATGTGTTTCTGGCTAGTTGTAGTTGAAGAACAATGCTGACCTGAATCTGCGGATGCAGCAAACACTATGGACAATGCAGGTATAGTAAATAAATGGTTTGCTTATAGAATAAAGAATTAAGTGAACAAAAATGATGATGTCGCAGGAGGGGAACCTGCAGAGACCCTTGCAGAGAGTGTGCATGCTCAGGAGGAAAGTCCTCAAAGGTGTCACTGTCTGACATAACCTTGAACTATTCTCCCTGCCACTGATCACATACCAGTATCTGTGCACTTGGAGGAAACTCAGGGTATGGCAACAGAGTGGTGACCACGTGTGCCAGCAACACAACCCCCGTACGAATGAAGGTTCGTGTCATCACAGAGCAGCGTATTGGTGCAGCACGCTCTTGTGGCAACGTACGTGAGGGTGGGCAGCATGTGATGGCTCAAGTCTTGTGTTTGTGATCAGAGGGAGACAGGTGTATGTAAAAAGGCTCCTCCACCTTTCCTCTGTGCAGCCACAGCACTTGCCAAGGCGTAATTAGTGGGGCTCTCGTGTTTCAGGGCAGACTATTGAGCAGCTGCTGCAGTGCCAGCTCAGTTGGTAGCCTCGAAAACAAAACGTCCCTTGTTTCTCATCACCCCTGTGAAATACTGCCTTCCTGAACCTTGCGCTTGGCCCTGCAGCTTTCAGGATAGACAAAACGTGAGATTTTTGCCAGTGATGTATTCGTCTAGGTCTGGTTAATATCCATTATCAATTTAATGTGCCACTTTAATGAGATTTTGCTTTTTCCATCTTCTCCGTAGAGCTGATTACTTAGTGTATGTGGTTCATGTTTGGGTTGTGTTGTTTTGTTTTGTTTTTAAAGGAAACTACAAGTGAAGAAGTTGAATGTTTGCTTCAGCTGAAGAGAATATTTCCCAAGTTCTAGTGGGAAAAGGTGAAAAAGAGAGCCGGAGGATGTTGCTAGTAGGTAGGTACATGACCAGAAGCCATGACTAGCTGTGCGATTGCCAACAGGAAACAAAAAGTCCCAGCCAAGGTGACGCTGCCATACAATACACTTTCTGTGTCGTGTTGCCTGCTGAACTTTGTGGCCTGGATATGTCTACATGAGAGATTCTCCTGTCCATTCATCTGCTGGAGTTTGAATTATTCTGCGACTGGTTAATCCACTTTGCTGGAGTTGGCAAGCCCTGTTTTTTTTCTCTTGACATCTACTACTGTGAAGATCTTGAACAGCTATGGGAAGAAAAGGGTGCGTGTGAGCAACCTTCACCAGCTGGCAGCTAAATGTTCTTCAGACCCCAGGCAGCTTTGAGGTGTCTTGGCTCTTCAGTGCTCTGCAGATATGAACGCTGAGCTTTTCTGGCACGTTCTCACACTGGCCTGGTCACTCTCACCATGCTAGTACATGGGAAAGAAGACTTCCTCTCAGACGTAGCTTACATCATCCTGGAACTGGTCATTGCGGTCCTGGCCATCCTGGGGAACATCCTGGTCTGCTGGGCAGTCTATTTGAATAGCAACTTGCAGAACGTCACCAACTATTTTGTGGTGTCCCTGGCTGCTGCTGACATTGCCGTGGGTGTGCTGGCAATCCCCTTTGCCATCACCATCAGCACTGGCTTCTGTGCCTTCTTCTATGGCTGCCTTTTCATTGCCTGCTTCGTCCTCGTCTTGACTCAGAGTTCAATCTTCAGCCTCCTTGCTATCGCCATTGACAGGATCATTGCGATTCGCATACCCCTCAGGTAAGCATGGGTTGGGCTGGGGGGACAGAAGGGTGCTAGGTTGGTGAGGAATGAACATCAGTAAAAACAACAGATCTGGAAGTGACTCGAGGAAGGAAAAATTAAATGAGGAGCAGCACTTTTTCCCTTGTAATTTGAAAAAAACCCACTTTTCTAGGTCTTGAAGGCTGCCTTGGCTGCTGAGCTTTCTGGTGATTTCTTCTTCCAGTTCTACTCCGTCCTCCTATGATGTGTGCCCATGGCATCGCAATAGTGATGCCTGCGAGCTGCCGTTCCATATTTAGACAGGATCGTGCGTTAACCTCAATAACCTGCGCTCTGAGCTGCAGCCAACAGCACCAGCAGGATCACTGTGGGAAAGTGGAGCTAAAGCAATACGTGGTGGAGGGCAGAAAGGGGGTGAGGTCAACTTATCTCCTTCCTCATGGGGAGAATGGGGGACTCTGCCTGCAGCGGTAACAGCAGTGTTGTGGAGAGTGTGGATGGGCGGTTTCTCTTGGGGGTCCGTTAAACGTGAAGAGAGGAGAAGCAGCAGGCTATGAAGAAATGGGCCTTAGGAATTGGACAAGCTTAGGCACTGCCTCTGAAAGCAAAGCATGTATGAGGTGAAGGCAGAGGCTTGTCCCAGCCCGGACCTGCAGATGTTGTCTCTACTCTGGAGGTTAAAGGAAGAAAATAATGTTTCAATATTAGAGCTTGAAAGCTGAATATGACTAGCTGCTACTTTGTGTGCAACCAGGGAGGCTGATGGGGGACAAGAGGAAGTTTTGGCACGTGCACAGGGGCTGCTACTCAGTTCAGTTTTCCAGGAGCTCATTGTTGTGATGAGATATATCTGACTGTGGGCGCAAAGCAGCATTGCGTTTTGTGGGCTGGGTTTGAATGCTGTATGACAATGCTCCGAGTCATTCAGTAAGCCCAAAAGATGTAGAGGAAGCCCCAGGAGAGGCCGGTGCAGGCAGCGTGTAGGAGTCTCCTTCCTTCCCGTCTTGTCCTTAGGAGGATGCAGCACACTCTTAGGATGGAGAGACTTGCTTCCTATCCTGAACAACAAATGTAGCTGCAAAAATGGAACAAATTTCTGATTGTTGTGCTCTCAAGTTTGAACTTTTGGACATCCTCGCTGCTGTTGAGCTTAAATCACTTATATTGACCTGTGCGATTTAGTTTTGTCTCTTGTGAATACTTTGGTCATCAAACGCTTATGTCAATTAACACAAACCTCCCGTTCAAAAATAGAAAGCATTCTTTTCCCTAGAGCTGCGGAGATTACCTTTCCATGTGGACCAGTGCAGCGTAGGCTTTCCTGAAGCCTTGCCTCAGCAAGCTTGGGCTGCTATAACATTACCGCTAATTGTAGGTTTCCAAACCTCTGGTTGTACCTGTTACAGCCTCTAGTTCTGATGTAGTTGTAAGGAATAACTGTTCTGTTTCATTGCGGGGAAAACCCTATCGATATTAGTAACCTGTAGATTGGACTCTGCACTTTTCTACAGTTCTACATATACGTGGTTTCAGTTTATAAACCAAAATAATGATAAATGGTACAAAGAAACATATGTAGAGTAGCCCTTGGGAGCTTGCCTCTGAAATGATTTTGAGAAGGGCTAATGTCTTTAATTCATCTCTGAGCCAACTCTGAAGACTTTTGCTGACAGTTTAAGTGCTCTTATTGCTAGAGGATGACTTGCCAGGGAAAAGGATTTTTAAAATCTGGATTTCTGCCCATATCGGGGCGTATCACTGTAACTATATTGTCTTGAAATTTTAATTTCCTGGAATAGCCAAGGTAAAGATTTTTTTAGAAAAAAACAGACTTCAGCAGTGCTGGTTGCAGTACTGGTTTCACTGTGTTGTTTTTGAAAAAACAGAGCACACCCTCTCCCACCCCAGAAACAGTGGAGTTGATTGGACACAGAAGCCCACCAGTAGATCCATGGGTCCATCACCCTCCTTGTCCTCTGCTGGTTTGTCCTTTTACAGTAGGAGCAAAGAACTTGTCAATTGTGTTTCCCCTTAAGAATTTATGGATGAATAAGCATTAGATTTATAGCCTCAAACATGCTGAGAAAGTGAAAGCTGATTAGCTGAAGAGTGAAATGTGATATGATTCAGATATCCTAATTTTTTTCTTTTTTCTGATCTCTGGTTGTCTCAAAAACATGTCAGACCATTGGAAGGAAAGTTCTGCCACTAAAAATGCAATGTTTTCACCCCATCCTTTAATGCCTGGGAAAGCCTCTTCTCCTCAGAGGACAAAAAAGGTGTAACACCAGGCATTCCTAATATGCATTAGTTGAATGCTCTTAAAAAAATAATGAAACAGACTTCCTTTGCTCTAGCAAAACTGAAAAGAGCCAATCCTATTTTTTTCTTCTTTTTCTTTTTAACTGTTTCATGTCTGATTTGTCCTAAGGAAGGTAACCACATGTCTCAGTGGATATGTATGTGTATGTGTATGCCCACACAAATAAACGGTTGGTATTAAGGAGGCAGAAGAGTGGGATTTCTGATACTGCTTGGTATTGGACACCTCAGTACATAATTAAGAGTTACCTTTGGAATGATTTTTCTGTGGAAAAAAGACCCTCCCCCAAAAAATTGCAGTGAGAAAAGACATCTATAGGTAAAATTAAAAATACATGAAACCTAATTTGTGAACGCCTTACGGGTTCTACCTTTCAGATGATTAAAACATTGTATAGAATCTTATAAACTTTCCAAAAATTCTCAATCAGTTTGCTGTATTCTGCCAGGTTTTATACAAATGTAACACTCTGCAGGTATCCTAAGGAAGAGTCCAAGACATTGTTTGGTCTAGGATAAAATCCAAACTGTGTCTCTAACATGGCAGGTACCTGAAAACCTGTGCTCGCTGTTATAAAACCCCTGGGTGTTCTAAACAACACTGGCTGTGAGTCTGAGCTCCAGGATGAAGTCATGGGCCAAGAACAATTGCTGCCTTCCAGGCTTTTTGGTGCCAGCAAATGCTCTGTGGGCACAGTGCCTGGCCACGTGTTCTTGTGCAGGCATTTGTGGTAAAGACACTCCTGTGGTGAAGGACAGGTACCTCTGGTGCACTGGAAAGAGGAGAAATTTTTCTTCCTGCAGCCAAACGGGAATGTTTTCTCCAGTTACCGCTTGCTCTGCACGCTGGATCCAGGTATTCACCTGTGGCATAAATACTTACGTGGGTCATACAGTGCCAACTACAGCAACTTGCTGAAGTGCAGACCTTGTCCTCTGATGCAAGTTGCTGTGGAGATGGCTGCCTCAGCTACTGGGATGCCTCTCTGGGAAAGCATTACTAAGGTGTAGCTCCCTGATGTTTGGGACAGATTTATCCCACGTAGTGGTGATTGCAACTGCAGCTCTGAGGTGGCATTGGGATGCTTTTCTGCCAGAGGCCAGGGGAGCTGGACATGAAGAACTGTCTTCTCAAAGTCTGGGGTAGGAAGGATAGGGGAGATGATCACAAACCCTGAATGAAGTACAGGACATGGAAGGGACCTTTGTATTGAGAACAGTCTGTTTCAGCAGTTGCTTTAGTTCTCTAGGGTTGCCTTCTCAGTTGCTCATATATGAGCATCTGAATCAGTGAACCAGGGATTTAGTGTTTTATTGTCAGTTTGAGCTGCATCTGGACCTACTTCTTTCTCTGCTCACCGTAAATCTTTGACTTTATGACAAGCATTTCCTATGTGCACTCATGTTTCTGTCAGATTATGGGCAGATTCAGCCTAATATGAAAGAAGAATAATTCGCTTCCTGCTTTGAACAAGCATGGGCATGGCTTTGAAAGCAGTGCCAGTTGTCTATGGCTTCATGTGCCGCCATGGAACTTGCTGTTACCAAGGTTTTAGTCTGGAAGCTGGTTGTGCCATGAGCCTGCCCACCATTATTGTTTCTGCTGTTCAGAGCCCTGTGCCCACCTGTGGGATCCCACCCTGCCCTGTCTCCATAGCACAGACAAGCACCAGTATCAGTTAGCACCTGGTAATAGGGGAGAAAGTTTCTTGACTGAGAGTTTTGGGAAAGAGTTGTTTAGGTGGTGCATGAGAAGGTCTGGGTTTAGTTTCTTGCTCTGCCACAAGACTCCCTGGATGATCTGGGATTGCCAGTGCCTCTCATTTCCAAATTCATGCAATAGGGATAGAATATCCTCCTTTTGTTTGCCCCCTGTGACTGCAGCTGCCTGAGGTGTGGGCTGTTGAGTGGGTGTGTTAGGTGAACAGTGTTTTGTTAAAAACCATTGAGCACTGCTGGAATGCAGATCAAAGCCCAGTGCCCTCAATGCTGAGCACAGGCTTTCTGGTGTGATGCAGTAAAGGTGGCTGAAACATGCTCCATGCATGACAGAGCCATCTGGCCAAGATGTGCAGCGCTGTCTACCAGGGGTGGGTTTGGAAGACAAGCAGCAGGCTGGTTGGATGCTGTGACAATGAGTTAGGCCAGCTACATATCAAGCAATGTATGGGAAGATTTTAACTCCTACTGGAGGACCCTGTGATTCTTATACCAGCTCTGTCTTCCACCCAGCCTCCTAGTTTATAAATCAGACTCATGAGGTACTACACTTTGTGCAGGAATCATTGTCTTCGTGACACAGAGCTTAGGCCAAGGACCCAGAAGCACCACATCTTCAGCCAAGTTATTCTAGGCAGCACAGCGGAGTTGTACATTCACCAAGGGCAGCTGTTCTCCTGGAGTCAGTTTGCCTGCCTAATGGCTGGGAAAGCAGTAGGGCAGGTGAAATTATTTTGGGGAAAACATCCTCATTTTCATCTGTTTGCAAAAGTGGGTTTTGTCTTCTAGAGAAGTCAGGTGACACCCAACTCCACCGTGAGTGTCCCTATGCTCTGCGCTAATGTTCTTTGTGTCTGGAATTTCACAAGTAGAAGTTTTTGTTTGTGTAGCAAGTCCAGTGTTTCCAGGAAGCGCGAGAACTGCCTGTGCACAGACAATCCAGTGCTGTCTGGACACATCAGACACACTACAAAGTCACCCACCAACTATGCAGAACATGGGCTGTAGGTGTGACCAGCTCCTTTCAGCAGGCTGTGTCTCCTGCAGAGGTGCCAGCAACACAGAGGATTTGTGATGCTTCCTGCAAGCCCTGAACTTACCACGTAGAGCTGTACAGCACTGGGGATGCAGAGAGTAGCTTTGGTCTGGCTGCTGGGAGCCTAGCAAGGTGGCTAGACAGGTCCACAAACTCTTCAATGCCAGCCTGGTGGCATCTCTAAGTGGACGAAATTCCTTTTTTGTCCAGGAAAGTCTGTCTGGACAGTAACCCTACCTCAGCCAAGTCAGCCAGAGATGTCTCAGTGGATCCTAGAAATTAAGCTCTCCCAAGTGAATGAACACTTCTAAATGGGTACCTGACCAGCTTAGTGCCACACACAGTGTCAGGAGATGCTGTGAGCTTTCTCTCTTAACCCTTAGAGATACTGAGCAAGGTGTTATGGAAATGCACTCACTGATAGGTTGATAATTGCCACTGCCAGCACAATACGCTGCAGCAGGAAAGCAGGCTGCTGTGTGGGTTAAGTGCTGTTCCTAAGCCTTGTAAAGTTTGTTGCATGGGAATTCCCAGAGGGTAAGAGGGAGGGAGAAGTGGTGGGGTGTTTGCCTGGAGCAGTAATGAACATATTTTTAGTGGAAGGGAAGGGACATCTCTAGTCGTGGGATAACAGCTGCACAATTTCAAAATTCCTCTGACAAGATGTAGTCAATTCCAGGACTGCAGGGTTTTGAGGGGTTTTGTTTTGTTTTGTTTTTTGTTTTTCCAAGCTTCAAGTGCCTTCAGCCAATCTCTGTCTCTCTAAGTGTACTTTTCAAAGCACAGATGCTGTTTTGCTGTGTTGATGAGGTCTGAATGTGAGCAGCTCGCTGCTACCGTCCACACAGTGCCCTTAGCATTTCTGGAAGGAGGATTTCAGTGCATTTGGGGTACTGGGAACTGTCTGGTTGGCTCCCTCACCTACTCACTCTTTTCTGATTTTGAAATGCAGCTGAGGAAGGGGAGACTCAAGTCTGCTGGGTCTTGCGTGAAAACAGTTTTTTGCCACGGCCCGTCAGCAGGGATTTAAAGCACATGCAAGGTCTCCATTCTGTATTGTGCCTGGCAAAAGCAGCCTCTCTCCTCCCCTGTCTTGAACCTGCATTGGGATAGGAGCATGAACCTGTGGGAGTAGCTATTTCATTGAGAGCTGGAAAGATTTCTATGGCTTGTTGGATTATTTTTTTTTTTTTAATGTTTGTTTGCTGAGAGAATTCTGTGGACAGAGGGAGAATGAGCATTGGGTAAATACTGGGAGCCCAGCACTACCGTTGTCCAATCGCAGACACATGGGGTCAAGTACAGTGTGGGACCCATGCTGGACAATGTGGGAATCCGGCCATCTACTTTCCATGCTAAGCATTACCAAGGGAAGGAAATTGCATTGAAATGTTAAACTGTTGCCCTGATTTACATTTTCAGAGAGAAGAACTGGTGGAGTCAGCTCAGGACTCGCAGTAACCTGTGAGGCCTTGGGAACTGGCCGACATTTCAAACAAACCAAGGTCCCTGGCTGCACTGTCAGATTCTTACCATGTTGTTTATTGTCTCTTTCAACAGATCTTGGAGAATTTACTGCTAAGAGCACTGGCTGCAGCCAGGCATATCAATACCTCCACCACTGAAGTCCCCTTTGGTGTGTGCAGTGCAGCCCACAGCACACCTGTAGTCAGAGCACTGTCTTCAGCTTAATTCCTCCTTCCTGAGAAAGACATGGGGTCAGCTTAGCTGGGCTGGTGAGGAAAATTGCTGACTTGTCTCAGTTATTTAAGGAAGGTTGGTGGTGCTGGCCTTCCTGAAAGTGCCACAGTGGAGCAGAGTGAGGTGCTGTGCAAGGCAATGCCAGCCTGGCTTCTGCAACTGAGGCAGCAGAATTTCCCTGGAGCACACCTGAATGTGGACACAGGGCCAATGGCACTGTGCCTCCGAGTTCTTTTGTGCTATTTGGCTTACAGATCTACTGCAAGACAGACCTAGCAATTTTGTGCTACAAGGCCACTCCTTTGCCAGAAAGGAGGAACCACCTCAGCCTTCAGCAAGAGAGCCACGGTGCTCTTCATCACCAACGGTCAGAGCAGTCCTGTTGATTATCCAGGCTGCAAGATCTATGTGCATGACCAAGTGGGTTGGTGAAGGAACACAGATGAAAACTCTGTTAATTGGCCTGGTTTTCTGTCACCTATTCAGTGCCTAAAGAAAAGGGGAGGAAAATAGGTGGCATACAGCGTCACCACGGAGTCTTTGCTATGCTGTGTGGGTTCTGCACAGCAGTTCAAAGGCCCATCTGAAAAAGCAGGTGCCTTTCTTGCTGTCTTCTTTCTCCTGGGACATAGGGCCGTTGGGAAGTTGCTTTGGTGTCAGGGGCTTGTTGAGTGATGCTGATGTAATTCCCATTTCCTCTGCTTTATAGGTACAATGGCTTGGTGACTGGTTCTCGAGCTAAAGGTATCATTGCCATCTGCTGGGTATTATCTTTCATCATCGGCTTGACACCAATGCTAGGGTGGCACAAGCGCTCCCAGATTGAAGAGCTGGGTTCCAATAAGTCCTCTCCCATCAACTGCAGCAACAGTATGGTGGCATGTCTCTTTGAGGCTGTGGTCACCATGGAGTACATGGTCTACTACAACTTCTTTGCCTGTGTGCTCTTGCCCCTCCTCCTCATGTTTGGTATCTACTTGAAAATCTTCATGGCAGCCCGGCGACAGCTCAAGCAGATGGAGAACAAGATGGTACACGGGGAACGTTCTCGCTCCACTTTGCAGAAGGAAGTCCATGCAGCTAAGTCTTTAGCCATCATTGTTGGGTTGTTTGCAGTCTGCTGGCTTCCACTACATATTATTAACTGCTTTACCCTTTTTTGCCCAAATTGTGCCCATGCTCCCCTCTGGCTGATGTATCTGGCTATTATCCTGTCTCATGCCAACTCAGTTGTAAATCCTCTAATTTATGCCTACCGAATCAGGGAGTTCCGATACACCTTCCATAAAATCATCAGCCAGCACATTCTGGGCCGGAAGGAGCCATTCAAGGCAGGAACAGCCAGCTCTAGGACTTCCACTCATGGTGGGGACGCCGAGAATGCCAGCATACGAATCAGTGAGTATGCATTAGAGGTATACACCAATGGAGAGATCCACAGGGATCCTGAAAAGCAGGACTTAAACAAATGCAAAGCTGGCTTGGAATGGCACCAGAATGGAAATGCTTTGGACATGGAGACAAATGGGCATCTCCCACATTCCTGCAAAAATGGGATTCTCTCAGATGCATATGTGAACAGGGAGCTTCACAGTGAAGAGCTAATTGATGCACAGGTGTCTTACTCAGACCTGGAAAGAGCAGCCTTCGCAGCAGCTGATGTTTCCTGATGAGACTTTCAGTGTCTTCCTGGTAGAATTATTTTTTTTTTCCCTTGGTGACCTCTGCCATGGCAGAAAGGGAGGTTGGGGGGCGGGGGGAGAGGTGTGTATTCAGATCGCTGTGGAGAAGGGGGTCCCTGCCCAGAACTGTTGGGATGATCCTAAATACTAGACTGGAAAAAAGCCAAGGGACCATTGAAACGGACTAAGGAAGGAGGGACACGTTGCCCATCAGTGACCTGTCACCAAGAGCAGTGCCAAGGCCAAAGATGGCATTGCAAGTTCAGCACTGGGAGACTCTGCTGACGCAGGGCGTATCGTGACATTATGCTGTACTGTGTATCTGTGGTTGTGTGTCGGTTTTGCTGTCTTTACCAACAGAAATAAAAGCATGGCTGGAAGTATTCACTGAATTGCAAAGAGCAGCAGGGAAGGGGCCTTTCAGTACTTTGGCCCTGCAACAAACAGCAGGGGGATAGCAACATCTATTGGTCAGGAAGGATGCCAGCAGCTGCTTGGAGAGGGAAGCAATTTACCTGATGGGAACTTTGCATACCTTCAACCATGGCATTTTGACTTTCAGTTCATTTTTTAAAAGCTTATACTGCAACAGGTTGCTTGAATGTTGGGTTTTTTTCTTATCTTGATAAGATTACATTATGTTAAGTTATAAAAGATGGACAAGAACTTATATCCATTCCCTGAACGCTCAATGTTTCGGATGCACAAGGCAAATACAACCTCATAGCTCTCCACTTTGTCTAACAAATGATGAAAACGGAGTCTGTAATATGGATTTCTCTTAGCAAAAGGGCTGTTAGCAGGACTTGGTGCTGCAGATAGTAGACAAGCAGGCCAGGTTGTGGTCTGTGTCACCAGGGTGGTGACACTCGCGCCCTGAGGTGTTGTGAAGAGCTGTCAGGTGTGTGAGCTGTCTGTAGGCTGGTGGGCACTGTCTGCTTTTCTCCCATCTCTGTGCTTGTCCTCCTGAGCTCATAGAATGCAAATTCTTCCCACGTCCCCAAATGTGTGTGAGGGAAGCTAATTTTCCATATTTTGGTCGTTTTCATCCTCAATCAAAAGGCTGTGGGATTTTTTTTCTTCTTTCTTGGGCTAGAGAGGAACACACCCACATACCTATCACTTATTTTTGGAATTCCAGTAAGCTCTATTTAAACACCTTTTCTCCTGTGATTCCTGTTTTTTCCTGATGTGCTTTACTGTGAAGCCTGATGTCTCCCTGTGGTGCAGAGGCCAACAGAGCTGGATCTGTCTGGTTAGAAGATGCTCCTGCTGTGAGAAGCTGAAAGGCATCAGTAGTAGTGGAAATCAGCTTAGAAACTGCAGTAGTTTGTCTATGTAAGAGAACAGGCAAATCTGTGCTGCACGAAGTGTATGCACCGAGGTGGTTTGTTGTAGAGGTGTTTCAGAGCAGTTTGATAATTTTCTGTATCACTTGTGAAGCCTGGTAGCTCAAGGACAGCAGAATGACACATCAGCTTGAATTCTACCTAAAGATTGTCTGGTTTTCGTTTTCCAGAGAAATAATCCATGTCCAATACCATCAGCCTTCTGGAGAGACGGGTAGTAATGGTCCTGCTGGAAAACTAAAAGTCTGGTAATTCCAGGGATCTGAAGCTTATTCCCTAGCTGAAAACATCAGAAATGTCATCCCCCAAACCTGGCTCCTCCTCATGTCTGTCCACTAATATTTCAGAACCCAAATAATCTTATTTTCGAAAGGAAAGTGGAACTGGATTTTGGTGTTTGAGGAAGAGCTTAGGTTTGTGTGTTTGTATTCCGTGTTTATTTTAAATATTGTGAACTATTAAAATGAAAAGACAGTTTTACTTGAGGAGAATTTTGCTTTTGCCAGACTCCCTACATGAAGGTGGGGAGTAGTTTATAATGCTGGACACATTCAAGTATGTAACTGCTCCAGGCTGGCATAAAGCTTACTGTGAGATGGATAAAAGATGTGGTTGCTACCACAGTCCTTAGCAGAAAGACAGGCAAGTTTGTGGAACAATAGACTTCACAGCTTAATTGAATTGCTGCTTTCTTGGCACAGCTTTTCCACGTAGTCTAACGTCAGAGGAGTGGATTATCACTCCAGCACCATTAACAAACACTAAGCCATTTCCCTGTGACTGACGTCATAGGTGGTTCCTCTGTAGGGTGACTTGGGATCTTGTTACTCTTGATCTTTCTTGATGGAATATTTCTGTAGATTATTTGTGGGATGGCTCCTCTGACCTCCTGTAACAGTGGCAGGGGAACTCAGGAAAATGGGGGTCTGATCTTTTCAGGCCTCAGTTGGGAGCTGAAATGTTTCTAAGAATAACACAAGATTACATCCGGTATTCATGTCAGTAACAATTAGGTCCACAAAGAAGCAGAGCAGGGAAGGAAGTGTGGGAAAATACAAGATCGCTCATGTGCTGGAACACACGCAAGTGCAGAAGTGTCTCCTATTGAGCTTTAGTTGCCATTGTAAAGGGATGTTTTATGCCACATTGCATCAGACTTTCAACAGCTGATGTGGGTTGGTTGCTTTCTATTGTTTCCTGAGCTGCTTCACACTCAATTACGGCAGCTTCTTGCTTGGTTGCCACAAGAATCAAGTTGATCCACGTTGATGCAACAAACTTAGGATTGTCCCTGTGGAAAACTTTCCTGCCCAACCAGATTGCCGTGTGAGCTTACTGAGTTTCCAGATGTCTTCAAATAGCTTTTCTGTTGCTGTTTGAGGTGCCCCCAAGTGTGTCCAGTCCCTTTCAATATTAGTGATCCAGATATGAAATGAAAAGGGTGTGTGAAGGGGCCAGGGGATGTGTGCAGGAGGAAGTGCAGTGAGGGTAAGGAGGCAGCGTGTTTTATATAGAATTGGAAGTCTGTAGTCACAGGAAGGAAAGGATGGCAATTGCACCACATGCTGTGTGCCTTCTGGCAAACATATGTGTGAGATGGACCTTCAGAAGATGTTTCCGAAGCAGTTGTTGCGGGGAGCATAAGCCTTTTGAACAGAATTTTGGACTTCTTATTTCTGGTTTCCTAGGGTCATTATCTCAAGGCTTTCTTTTTTTAAAAGAAAAAAAAAAAAAAGCTGTAGGGTCCCACCAATGAACTGTGCTCTTTCCTTCTCCTGGCAGTGCTCTCCACTCTTGAGAAAAGTACCTTTCTTCCAAACTGCATAGGGCAGGGATCATTAGAAAAGTGGAAGTTAAATGATTTCTTTCCTAACCTCTCCACTCGTATCCCCGTTTTCATTCCAGATGGAGAATGTTTAGCTGTTGAAATACAGCTGTTCTGGATAAACAAAGATGGTACCAAGACAAAGGGATGAATGAGGGGACCATCAGGAGAGGTTGGAGCAGAGCTCCTTGGGAATGCAGTGGGTCCCAAGTGAGACCAGAGAGTAAATGGGTCCAGAGAGTAAGACCTGTGGTAAGAAGAAACTAATTTCATTGAACTGGAACATCTTACTAAAAATGGCTCAAAACCCACAGAGAGATGTGGTGCCTCATTTGGCATGAGGGCATTCCATGAATTTCATCATTCCCCGGAGACTCTTAGGCTCCAAGGTTTATTTGCTTTATAGGGTTTTGGAGAAATTTAAGTCTGATCAGTTGCCAGGAGTAATTTTATCAAGAGTTCTTCTTGGGGCCCTCTCCTCAGTAGGGCACTGCTTTTTGTGTGTGCAAATAAATGCACTTACAGCTTTGTCCTGAGGAGTCTCTTTTGGATCAGTAATATTTCAAAGCTCTGGGCAAGCTTGGACTGCAGCTTTTGAACAGAGAAGCAATTTGGCATGGTGGGACAGCTGGGGTTTCTGTAGACAGAAGGGGTTTGCCAGCGATTCCAGCTGGTGCTAGGAAGCTTCTTGTGCAGATGGACTTGGGAGTTACATGGACTAGTCTGAATCTTTGATCACCCTTTGAAAAGCTCCAGAGGTTGCTGGTGGATATAGAAAAGTCTCTGAAGTGTGGGAGCAGACTGGAGGGTTAGGGTTAGGTGGGAAATCTTGGTGATGAAAGAAGATTTATAGGGTGGGTGTTTGGGAGGATCTCAGGGGAGCAGGAATGGCATGAGACCAAGGTGTGACTTGCTGAGGAACAACTCTGGAAGTCTTGCAGCTCTCCTGGGGTCACTGCAGAGGGTCAGCCTTGCCTGATGTGGCAGAGGGTTCATTTCATATGATCTGTATGTGACTGATGTAGAGATGGTTCTTATGGATTGTCTCCTTTTCAAATACGTTGTCTCATTTCATGGGTGTGTCCAGGTGTAACAAAAGCCCTTCTGCTTCATGAACATGTGCCCTACCTAAAAACAAATCGATCCAGCCATGTTCTGTGGGAAGGACGAGCATGCTGAAACAGTGCTGTGATGCATTAAAACTGTAGAATTCTCTCTAGTGGTGTTTGCTAAGTTTAGCTGCCTAATAGTCAGTTCTCTCCCAATTTGTTTTGTGCATCAATCTGCACTGAGTCATACCAGAGAGGTTTTTTCCTTTCTATCCCTGAGGTTTTGGCCTTCTTTACAGTAAAACACATCAAAATTAACTAAAATCACACCAGTTCCTCATTTGCATGAGGTGACTAACCCTGACAGATTGAGAGTCCCAAAACTGGGGCAATGTTGTGTGTAACTCCCCATCTTATTTGCCTTCTGGGACTGTTCACACAAGGATGTGTTAAAATCAAGACTGGAACCTGTTGATCCGAGAACATCCTTTGCTTCCCCCATTCTGTCTCAGGAGCTGGTGTTCCTGGCCCCTGTCCTGTGGAGCGGTTGTCTCTGTGGTCTGCAAACCAAGACACTATGAGCACCCTGCTGCACGTGCTGTCACTATAAAACAATTACTCTTTTAATTTAAATGTTTTATGAATATAGTTGTCGTTTTCCCTCTGTTTGTCAGTTACCAGTGGGAGGGGAGGGAAGGGGGTGGGAGAATTTGTGCATGCAAATGTATTTAAAGTGCGTTGACCAAAGGTTTTTTTGAATCTGTGAAGTTTTCATATCTGTGAAGTCATCAGACTGCTGGGCAGTGAGGAGCCGCTGGTGCTGCTGAGTCTGTCTTGGTTACGTTTCTTAATAAGCATTAAAATAATAAAGTATATTTGTAAAAGAGTGTGTGAGTGTCTTTGCTCCAGGAAGATCTGGCTGCCTGGCCCTTTTTTGTGCAAGTGTTTTCTTATTATTTTATTAGTTTTTTCCATAGATTGATCCTTCCGGAGAGCTCTCTCTGTTGCTGCCTGTTCTTTTGCAGAAGGTATTAGCATGGACTAAGGTGACAGGCCCAGACGGACCAGAAGACTAGAAGCCAAATTAGTCTGGAAATAGAAGCACTGAATCTAGATGCTACTGTGGTGTTTCTCAGGCCAATTCTGAGCAATGCTGACAGGAGGAAGCAGGAATCATTTCCAGCTTTTTCCAGCTGGCAGCTACTAAATGTATGTGTGAGGAGGTTAGGAAGGTCTGTACAACCCAGGAGCATTTGGAACTGGGAAGTGATAGAATGAAAGTTCATCAGATAACCATCAACTACTGGTCATTCCCTCTTTTGGTTCACTTTGCAGCTGGGCTAGAGGCCTCAATGGAGGCCCCAGTTTGTGGGGAGGTGCTGTCACCCTGGTGCTTTGTGGCCAGCTGTGCTCGAGCTGTTCAACCAACTGTGTAATTGAAAAGCTTTTTGGGTTTTCCCTCCTTTCACAAACACTGTGCATTTTGTTCTGCAGCATCAAAGGCCAGGAGCCTGGAGGAACAATGGGTGTCTGCAGGAGCCCAGGGGGAACAATGGCTGTACCTGGCCCTGGGAAGAAAGCAAGTACTTGAAAGAACAGAGGGAGCTCCCAGTTTAACAACACAATTGGCCCGATCTGGAAATCTCTGCTCAGAGATCCACACCTTGGCCTTAGTCACCCAGAGAAACTGGACTTTGCAGGGCTTTTGGTGTAGGCTGAGAGCTGTCTGAGGGTAATACAGCTCAATAGTGTAATGCTTGCTGCAGCACTGGGGAACCGATGACATTTCCAAACGGTGAAGTAGGATGGGGTTGAGGAGGATGGTATTTTACCTGCTAATGGGTGGATAATGTTTTTGGCTAAAAAGCTTTTCACAGTATTTAAAGCAGCAGGATCTTCCTTGTCACTTCTGCCTCCAAACAGGAAGCCTTTGCTGCTAAGAATAGTACATACAAGTGCCTGCTGTGCTCTTGACCATCGTGTGTTTCAGGGAGTTAAAAGCTCTGAGCACCTTTTCTGAGGCCCTGTGGACCTCGCAACTTACTTTCACAGGAAAGATTCCCACTGTCTTGCATTTAACTGAAGTGACCAAGTGAGGAGTGAGATTCCCAGTGTGTTCATTCAGGGGAGGGAGAGAGAATTCTGCCAGCTCGGAGTGATCCTGGGAGGAATCCGCCTCTCTGAACCTCCTGACTCACTGCAGGTTGGAGTATCACTGAATAAATAGTAAGTAAGTGGGACTCTATTCCTCCCTGACTTCCCAGTCTCCTCTTCAGTGCTGTTCTGAGAAGAAAGGGGGGGCCCTTCTGAATATTGGAGATGTTTCCTCAGAAATGACCCAGTGGCCAGGACTGTTGAAGGGTTTTTGGCTGTAAGATGCACCACTCTTACAAGCACTATCATTTCTCTGCTGTGTGACTGCAGTAGTCACTGCTGAGATCCTGCAGAGTGAGAGGAAAGTAATACCCAGGTCTCAGAAAATCAGAAATTCATTTCAAGAATTGGAGTCCTTGCAACACATCAAAGAAAAGGATCTAAGCCAAGTTTGGGTCTGAGAGCAGTATGGTGATTTTTCAGCAAGTGAAAAGTGAGGACCTGGGAAAAGAGCTTTCAATCAGCGAGGTCAGAATAAACTGTGTAAAGATGAGGTTATTTGGAGTGCAGATCCCTACTGTGTGGTCTGAGCCTGTTGCACTGAACTCCAAACTTGGGACTGTGGTTTTCGGGGCATCCCGCTACAATCCAGAGAGGCGACTGCAACTACTACAGAGCACAGAGCAGTCTTTAACCTGCTAGCTTGGGCACTGGCAGCACTGGAGCTGCAATCGCTCACGCTTTGTTTGCCAAAGATTTACCAAGAGCCCTGCACAGCTCTGATTTTTTGCCTTACCTAAGGCAAGGAGATTAGATAACAGATCATAATGACAGTGAAGAAAATCCATGTGCATGGTGTGTCTTGCTACTTCAGCTGTTGATGAAGTCATGGGGATGTGTTTTGGGCTGGTATTAGTCTAGGATATTACTTCTAAATGGGAGTTAAGCATATCTCAGCTGGATACTTCATGTTGCTGGAGAACTTGCAGCTGCATCATTTGGGCATTTGGCATCATCTGGGCTGTGAAAGCTTGTGCCTGTGCTTTGGGATTCCCACGGATGCAAGGCTCTTGGGCAGTGTGGTGATTGCATCCAGGAAAAAAAAAGTCCTAATAAAGATAATTGAGCAGCCTGGATCAGTTCTATGAAGAAAGCAAAACAAGCCTGGGCCATCTCAGGGTAAGCTGCACTCATGGTGCCTCTTGAACCCATGTCCTGTTATTGTTGGTGTGGAACGTGAGGGTCTGGGCCAATGAAAATAAGGAAGGTGGCTTGACAGACACAGATTTTATCTTTTGAGATTCGTCATGACCTTTCTAGTGTATAATAAATAAAGTTGACTCAGGAGTTGGCAAGTGCCCTATAACATGCAGTCCTGGTGTTGGGACTCGGCAGAATGTTCTGCTTAGCAATGCACTCTGTTAGCTTTGTTTGCCAAGTTCCTATTTTGGAGGTGTGCTGAAGGACTGAACAGTGGCAGATGCTGAAGCCTTCTGCAGGGCAGGTGCACTGGACCTGGCATCTCTTGACCATGCTGCTCCGGGCTGGATGAAGGTCATTTTGAATCCATCCTGATGTAACCTTTTACCGCGGGGCCTTAAAAAGAAATGACTTGCAAAGGAAGAATGCTGTTTGCAGTGGTGTGAATCTTGGGACAAAGAGGACTCCCATCCTTTCGTGTTACTGTATAACCCATCAAGCATTTAAGTCGGCGTTGAACAGTATTGCCTCCCGTGTTAATGTCTTTTGAGCAGCCCTGCCGTGCACGCTGGATCCTGTGATATTGAACGATTCCATCATCCAGAAGATGTGGCCAATTTTGCAGGTGACAAGAACAGTAGCTCTGAGACTTGCCTGCTGCCAGGTGAATCCCTGCCATACCATCTCCTCTGTTAACCATGATTGTGAGCAATCACAGCCAGGTTTTCTGAGCAAGAGCTAGCCCTAGTGGCAGGGGCTGTGCTATAAAGGGCTCCTTTGCCAACAACTGGGAATCATGCTTCTAAACTAAAGCTGTTCTGTGATGGCAACACATCAGATTGTGAAGTTATTTTGTACAGCCAAAAGACATTGGGGAGAAGAAGGCTAATGTTTGTGTTCCCATCCCTACAGGGGGAGAGCTGTGATTAATTCACAGAGATTATGGCTGATTCAAAGGCAGAGTCTCAAGAGGAGAGCATCCAGCACTGGCACTGGGGTGCTGGGCTATGTGAGCACTCAGCACCTTAAAGGACAACTGACTGCCTCATTTCTGAGGTGCCTGCCGTTTGGGAGCAATCCAGTATTCCAAGTGTTTCCTGCCTTTCTTTATATTCATGCCAAAAGCACTAACAGAATAGGGTGGAGACAAAAAATCTCAGACACTCCTCAAGATCCTCCTCTAATTCCAGAAGGATCAAAATGCTAAAGGTTGCATTAGAAAAACAGAAATAGTCTTTTCTCCCACTATTGGTAACTCAATGCCACAAGTAAAGCTGAGAGTCAGCTGCTTGTTCTACAGCTGCATCCTTTCTGAATTCGTGAGAAATAGCATTTTGATTTCCTTCCAGAGGAAATATACAGTAATATCCCTAACTTGTACTGAGGCCTTCCAGTCTGCAGAACTAACCCATCTAACATTCATCTGCAACTAAATTAAACCCAAGGTCCCCTGTTCCTGATGGATTCAGCCAACACTTAAGAATCACGGCTTTTAATCAGAAGCCTTTATAGCTTGTTTTCTCTGAGCACTTGCTCCCCATGCAAGTTCCCTCCCATCCTAAGTTCTACATTTGCAGATGATCCCTCCTTTCCTGCCGCAGGCCAGACCCGGGAAGCACAAGAAGTTTATGCGAGATGCAGGGGCTGTCTGCCCTTTTCCATGCTTCAGCACTACCTGGACTTTCGAAAGAACTAGAGCAATAATGTTCCTGTAGGTTTTCCCTGTGTGGCTGGAGGGAGGGATGTGCTCGCTGTATGCTAACGGCAGTCTCTGATTCCCTTGCAGGAGGATCTTTCGATCAGCATTTGATTTGGAAGCACTGTGTGGGACGTATGATCCTCCCAGGGAAAGTTTAATTCTTTCTTCCCGTCAAAAGCATGAGGCTGCATCCTGGGGTCAGGATGTCAGTGACATGTGGATGACGCTGAACACTGAAGCCTGCGTGTCAATCAGTTCTGGGAAGAGGCTGCACCCTGTCTGGTGCGTAGACACATTGGCTCTCTCTGAAGGGAGGTCCTTGTGGATGTAGCCATGAATTTCGTGTTTTCCAGGTGGCTGTGTTCTCTCTGGGCTGGATGAATCCCAGTGCTGTAAAACATGTGTCCCTGTTCTGCTCCCTGAAGAGATGCATCTGCTGATGTCAGCTTCCAGGTAAGAAGCACAGGAACCTGCTCTCTCCCAGCATCTGTGGCCTTTGGCCTCTGCTGGTAGTCAGGCATCCTAAGGAAACTAGAAGTGACCTAAGGCTATTTTTTTGCTAATCCTTGGTCAGTGGTGCAGATGGAGAAGTAATGGCAGTTTTCCAGCAGGTGAGACCCTCCAGGCCAGCCAGCCAGACAAGAAAAATAAACACAGGAAATAGCATCTATGCAATAAGATAACAGAGAAAGGAGAGGCTGGGAGAGTGTTCTGCTGCATGTGTGTTGGGGGGAAGCACAGAGCTTGCAGCTCTCTCTAACAGGAGCAAGCAGATGTTGAACCTTAACACAAAGGAAGGGGTTACTGCCTGGACAGAATTGAAAGGAGAGAAAAGGAGGCTTCTGCTTTGCTCCGATGGAACAGGAGTTGCTCTCTAGGGTACAGGGTCTGTGGAATTAAGATCTTAGGTCTAGATGTGGAGTGAGTTAGTGTTTTGTTCAGGGCAGAGAGTCTCATTAGCTGTGCTCCACCTGGTTGTTTTTCTGTCTCAAAAGCAGTTCTGAGGGGCTCTGTGTCGATGGAAGCTCTGCTCTGTCTCACCTGTGAAACCCATTCCCTGAACTCCTCCTCTTGGCCTTTTTGTGTTCCATCCCTCCAGATCCCGTGGGCTTATCAGAGCCTCCACATTGCTCAGAGTTTATCCCTCATGGTGTGGCTGGGTAGTGTTGTGGCGAGGCATCTTCTGTCTCCATCCCTGTGCTCGGCAAGATGGAGCAGCCACCTGTGGTGCCCAAAATAGCCTCTGCCTGGGCAATCCAATCCAAATGGTGTCGATAGTGGTGGGGGATTCCCATGCCTCATAAAGAGGCTTTTGTTGGAAGGATCTAAGCTGAGCTCCAGGCCTTGCCAGCTGTGGAGAGGAGCAGATGGATCTGTAGTATAAAAATAGATCGAAGCAGACTTGTTCTGCCTCTTTTCTTCACCAGCTCAAAGTACAGTCCCAGAGGTGCCTGGTCAGCTGAACCAGAGCAGAGAACTGGGTGCTTTGCAGCTGCCAGTCTGCCTGGAGCCCATTAGCTATTGTCAGAGACAGGAATTTATCTCTCTTCAGTCCCATTCGCCTTACAGCTGCCGTGTGGGCAATCTTGTTTGCTCACAGCTGTTGGCAGCATGTTACATCCCATTTCCCTGGGGCAGCACAAGCAGGAGAACGGGTCATTTCTGTGAGACACCATGTTCCTAAGCTCTGCTATACCTTACCTCGAGAAGCAGAGGTATTAGGCTGTGGCTGTGTCCTCTAGATGAGATCTCTGTATAGCACCTAAGGAAATGTGCTGAAGACATGCACCGGTGTGTCACGGGCAGTTTCAATTGGTAGATTTTGCAGCAGTCAGAACCTCTGTGTATTGCACGTGGAAATCTCACCTTTTCCCAACCCCAGCTACAGGGGGACATTTCTGGAGTGCTATGATCTTTGTTGTTGCTTCAGTGCCTTGGCTGCTTGTTCCAGTGCCATAAGTTCATACCAAAGCTCTGAGGTTAAAACAGCCTCCAAAGGCATTTGAGGCTCATTGAGCTCCGTCTTTCACGTAGATGAAAATGGGATGTTCCCTGTGGACATCTCCTGGCCCAGTTGTTCATCCCAGCACTTTCCATCTAGGCTTAGAAAATTTTCAACTTTAAAATACAGTGGATTTGGTGCAGGAAAGCAGTTGGAAGGCTGCATCAGTACTCAGAACAGAGCAGGCAGGATGTGGTCCCTCTGCATTGTGCCTGCAGAGCGCTGCTGGCCCGTCAGTCCTGAGACAAGTGTTTCCATAAACCCCCCTTTTTGGTTGGCGTCCCCACTCCATCCCCTCCTGCTAACTGAATAAGGATCACATAGATGTTTCCTGAATGGGATTTCATAAGGCACTAATTTGATACACTCAGGGCATCTTCCTGTGATGAATATTCTTGAGGTAAGGTAATTTAAGGTGAATTTGCATGGCTGGGTGGGGGGGAACAGTGCAGGACTGCTGGCAGAGATCACGAGAGGAACAGAAGAACACCCTTTTGATCCCATAAATTCCAAGTGCGTTGTGTCTGTTTACACTCCCTGTCTCCCCACCTTCTACCTGTGCTGTGTTTTGAAGGTGGCTGCACTCTTCCTCTCCTCCTCACTTTTGTGGGGTATTTTTTCCATTTCATCTTGTGTATCTGTTCTGCTGCTTTTTTCATTTTTGCTTTTTGTATCTTTGCTGGTTTCTTCCCCTCTGCCCTATGTTCTCCTGCTTCCTGAAAAGCCACATGCTGCAGTGTGTGAGGGAGAGGCACTAACGCTGGCCATATCTCTCCTCACTGACGTCCCAGATAAACTGGCTGGTTCCCTGCTATTTCTTTGAGGGAGCCATACAGGAGCAAGAAGGGAAGAGGGAGCAAAGAATAGCACCACTGGGAGAAGCCAGGTCAGAGACCAAGAAGCGGGGTGAAGAGGTGGTGTGCAAGCAAGCAGAGTGCTTTTGATGAGAAATTTCCAAGAGGCTGCAGATGACAGCTGTGGAGATGACTGCTCTTTCAGTTGAGTCCACGCTCCTCTTTATGCTCCACACTTCTCGAGTACTGCTGAGGCAGTCTCACTTATTGGCGCAGACACTGTCTTGTTCTTTGTACCAGAGGAGTCTTTGGCACAGAAAGTCTTTACTGTTCGCAAGCACTTATGCCATGAACCTGCGATGTTGCTCAGATGTTGCAGGGTGAGAGGTGGGGGAAGAGCCTGGGCTTCTTGTTCCTAAGTCTCATGGTAGAATCACAGCAATGGTATCTACAGTCCTGGGCCTGGACTCTCCCAGAACTCTGCTTACATTGGCTGCCTTGTCAGATCTGCTTCCCAGTCCACACCTACTCTTTCTGCAGTTTTATATTTGTCCTCGGGGGAGTAAAAGCTTTGTAACCCTTCCCTTCCTGCCCTCTTCTTTCTTACCTTTCACCTGAGAATCACATCCTAAAAGATCTGCTCAGCCACCAGCTTTAAAGAACTTCTTGGCCCTTGCCAACAGGTTCCCCATGCCGCAGCAGCCCCAGCACCTGCCCCGTGCCATTTTCCCATGTGTCCCAGGACTCCCACCAGCTGCCCTCTCCGTGCTCCCTTCCAGCTGCTCACTGGCACAGCTCTGTCCATCCCATCGGCACATGCCAGTCACTGTAGGTCCTTGCTCCCAAAAGTCACCCTGACTGTCTGAGTGCTCAGAAGATGGCTTCATCCTAGATTTCCAAGTGCTACCACAATTAAGGTACGTGCACTTTTCCTTTACATATGCAGTTCGTTTTAACCAAGGGAGGAGAGAGCAGTGCTGTTCAAGTGGAGGGAAGGCCTCCAGCCTCACTCCTCCTATGATAGTTTCTCTTCAGGAATATTCTTGATCACAGACCCCTGTGCTCTCGTTTGGTGCTGGAGTCAGGAAATAGTGGCAGCACCGAGCCTTTCCACTTATTTACAGTATTTCCTTCTGCTTGCTGCGGGAGCAGAGAAGGGCTGTCTAAAGGGCTTGGTTTTTTCTGAGCAAGTTTCATTTGCACCATAGAGGAAACTGCTGTTCCTCTAACTTGGGAAGCACATGGTGGGGAAAAAGGTAACTTTTGGAGCCTGAGGACTTGGGTTTTTCCTCACAGATCTAGGAACCCTGGGTTGTCAGAACTGCAGGCAAAAAACCACCGCTAATATGCCAGTAACAGACTAGGAAGCATCTGCCTTGCATTTCAATAGCATAAACTTGACATTTCACCCCTGACTGTTTCTTTCTTTAGCTCCTTAACGTTTGGTATTCACAGATTGTTTCGGGCACTAACTTGATGGGATTCAGCTCACAAAATGTCTGTCTTATCTCTAGTGACTGTCATGAGAGGCTTCTGCCCTTCATGAGGGAGCTCGGTGTTGCCCCCACGTTCAAAATTTGGAGGCTGTCATGGTGCAGAGGCGGGAGGGAGCCTTCATGCAGATTTTTCAGCAGCACAGCTGGAAAGATGGGACCAAAACTGGTGTCTCCATCAGCCCATTCCAGACCTCGCTTCCATCTCCTCATCCCCACTGACACCCTAGATACGAACTAGAATCTGGACTAAAAGCATGTTTTGACCGATGTGTTTTGCGCCTCACGCGCTTGGTGCAGGCTGTTAACAGCCAGGCTGTACAGCAGGGAGAACAGCCTTCAAAACACAGCCCTTCTTAAGCCCCAGATTTGGGCATCTAACTTGGCGTAATAATTCAGCAGCATTTGTACCACAAGTGCAGCATGTGTATAGTTGTACCTCCATTTTTCCTGATGACCACTGAGGGTCAGTTTTACTTTTATTTTTGATTGTTAAACTCGGACAGGATGCTTGAGCTGGAGGACAGGGAGCAGTGAGAGCTCCCTCTGCTGTCTGTGGGCTTTCAGGTTTCCAACTAATTCGGTCCCCTCTCAGATGAACTGTTGTCCAGGGTGGAGGTGACATCGGAAGCTATAGATGGCTCTGTAAAGGACCCATATCAAATACAATTATTGATGTGAACATGCAAGGCTCAGCGCATCTCACAGCACCCTGTGAGCAGCTCTGCTGGCTTCTGTGGCACTGTGGTCACAGCCTGTGTGTGAACATGAGTTCAGGTTTGGACCCGGTGCAATACACCATTGAGAAGGGATGGACATTGCGGTTTTGGTATGCCTCAGAGGATGGGCTAGACTGGGGGACTCTCATGCAAGAGATCTACCCTGTGCTGTGTCATCCTGTGGGAGGCCGAAAGAAATAAAATCCTGTTCAATTTTGGGTAGAAAACTCAGGTCTGTAAAGCAGCTTGTTCTCTTGACTTCTCCAGTCATTTACTTCAGGCAGGTTTCCCCACTCTTAAACAAGACAATGATGGAGACTCAATTGTCTTCACCAGGATACTCCTCCCCAAGATGACATTACGTGACCCAGCATCAAGACTAAGGCCCTTAGGGAGGTGCTAAGAAGTCAGGTGGGAATGAGGCAACCACAAAGGATTTTTAAAAGCAATTAAGGAACTTAAGAGCAAAAGTGCCTCTAAATTACTCTGAATGTTGGACTTACTAAAGGTTATTAGCCTGGGCCCTTATTTGTTCTGGTACAGCCTGAAAAAGTTCTGGCTAGTTGAACTGAATAGTGCCTTGCTGGAGTGCTTGCAGCAAGCTGGATGGCAACTCTTCTCTTTGCCTTGGACAGGTCAGTATGGGCTGTCACTTCATGTTTATGAGGCCCCCTTTTTCTTTTGGAGGGTCTTCCCCTTTGCTTGCTTGCTTGCTTTCTGTCTTTTCCCCATCTCTCTCTCTGTTCAGACCACATTCTGGAATTGTGCTCAGGAAGACATTCCTGTATTTCTCAGCTGTAACATAATCAATCCTTTGTAATGGTATTTCAGTTAGGTGCCCCTGAAAAGTGAGCAACTCTGGTCAGGAGCGACAAGACATTCTTGCTCTGACTGTTCACTGGCCTGGCAACTCAAAAAGTGCTATTTTTCTTCACCGCAGTTAAACTGCTAACGTGTCCCAGCATGCACAAGATTCAGAGCCTCAATAAACCCAAAGGGCTCATTGTTAAGCAAGGTAAGTCATCCTAAGAGGCCAGGCATTTCAATGCTTTCCTCTGTTGTTTGTCAAGGATCAGACAGTGAGGTGATGTGGCAGTCCATAGCATGAATGGAAAACACTGTGTTCCAGTTCTCTGTAAAGGCCCAAGAATAGCTGCCTCGGTGCTTCCTGTGTCTAGTTGATGCTGAACCATCAAAGAGACTTTTTCCGTGGGTTAAATTGAGCTCTCTGCATCTAAGAAGGGAAATGATCTTCTTAAACATTTCTTTTGCTCTTAAGTTTGGCCCTTGCTTTCCTAGCAGCTGTACACATTGAACAAGCTAAAAAACAATACAGGGGAAAAAAAAAAGATATAGAAATAAGACAAAGGAGTAACAGAAACAACAAGCACCAATTTGATTGTGCGTCTGAGTTCATCCAGACCATATGGAAGCTGTGAATTTTAAGCAGGCAGCTGAGAGGCAAAATGGTAGTCATTGTAGGAGTTTTGTCTGAGTGTATGAAAGTGAGAACATACTTATAGGTCAAGCATACAGGGGTCAGAGAAGCTGAATCACTGGCAAATCAGAGGCAGATGAAAAGTGGGATCTGGAGGTCTGAACTGGGAAGGGTTATTGCCCAGGACATTAATATTTTGTCTAATGCATGAGGAGATGGAAAGGTAAAGAAGGGCCACAGGCATGCTAATTATTTGCAAGTTTTCCCTCTGCCCAATTTTAGCCATTGTTTGGTTCAGGCAGCAATACATGTGCATGCTACATCCATCCATCTTCATGATAGCTGGGTTAAATTGCACAACCATTATGAATGCCATTTTCAGGCAACTCTTTTTGCTGCTCCCAGCCTCTGTCCAGTAATCTGTGGCTCCAGGGTCTGGGCACTAACATTTTGAAATTGTGGTCAATCAGAGAGTGGTTTTATGCTGCTGCTTCTCTCACCTTTTTATTCCATCATTCCGCTAAATCACTATGTTGTCAGTAAGCATTCTTCTAGGACTGGTAATTCAAGATCTTGTGATTCAACATGACTAGGGAATGGTTCTTTGTACCTGTAAGAAGTGAGGAATCCTTCCACTAAGATTTTGCTTCTAGCCTTGGGGAGAACTTCTGCACCGAAAACTACAGCTTTGTGTATACGAAGTTTCCCAGGTAGTTTGGTAGTGGTTTCTAAAGAGGACTTGCTTACAGTGGAAAATTACCCTATTTTAGAAGGAATCTTTGTAGACCTGTAATAGTTAACATGAAATTAAGCACATAACTTGAACAGAGAAGCATGGAGCAGCAGATGTGATATTGTATCATATTTTTGTACACTGAACGCAAAGTCCAAGTGAATCTCGTAAGAGTTGCAATTCCTTAGAACCACAGCTTAACCCGATGTTGTTTTGCAGTCCTGAGCAGCCCTTTGGTGTAATTGCTTCTTCCCACCCAAAGCCTGAACATCTGGATTTATGGCGACAAAAGCAATCCAGCGAAGAAGGAAATGAAAAATGGTACCCCTGTGTATTAGAAAAGAGCCTGGGTATGGTCTGAGTCACAGCACATGTAAGAGACACTCTGGCATCCCCCAGCTGTCCCATCCCACAATAACAGTACCACTGCTGCTCTCTGTTGGGAACCGCTGCTCACAGTGACTGCTTCTCAGCATAAACATCCTTAAAAGTCCCTCTGCCATCATCTGTAAATGGTGACCCACTCTCAATGGGAACTACTGATATTAACCTCTACCATTCTGCCTTAATTCATGTTTATTCATGAACTTTCTATGTTTTAGGTGCCTGGCTGTTAATTTTCACCTACGACTGCCCATCTCTCTGGGGATAATGTACAACCCTTGTGTTACAGGATCATAAAAAAACTATAGCTGAAGGGGATGCAGCAGTAATAAGAGATTAACACTGTCTTCCTGGGACAGTTATGAATTTTGGTGCCTCTTCAAGGAGCCATCTTCACCTCTGCTTGAAGTGCCTGATAATGTTCTGTTGAGTCAGGCTGAGGAGGGGAAGATGGATGGGTAGGTAAGCATATATGTGCTCTTTGCTGATTCTTCTGATTAGCACAGGAGGAGGTGGCTGTGCCAGAGGGGCTTCCCAGGGCACAGATTGGCTTGATGGAGGTTTTTAAAAATTATTTTATTTTATTCAGTTCCTGGAACTGAGCTGATGCTGGTGGTTGTCATTATGCCAGGACGAGGAGGAACTGAATGAAGCGCCAACATGTTTGTGAGTGAAGCACCAACATGTTTGTGAGTGAAGCGCTTGTGACTGCTTCCCATTGTGGAACAAAAGATGTAAAAGGTGAGTAAGCAGATAGTAAAACATGAATATGAAGTCTTTGCAGGCTTTCTTTTGCTCTGGAGGCCAAATCAAGCACTGTGTGTTGGGAGAAGCTGTGCTGTAGCATTGCCTTTTGCTAAGTAGCGCCTTTTTTTCTGCTACTACTGATAAAGGAAAAAATAAAGCTCCTTTATTGTCATTGCATGCTGTGAATAGCCCGTCTGATCAGTTACAGATTTGATTTGGTAAGGAGGCTCTGGACTAGCAGTTTATGGGACAACGTGCTATCCCAGCTCTTTATTCCTGCGGGCCCCAGTTATCCATCACACACCCCTTGCCACACTCACTCATTCCCTGCGCTTTTCTTTCTTACATCTATGGGTGGACCATGTCTTACAGATTATCTATCCAGGGAGCGTGTGTTATGTTTCCCTCCTGTTCACGTGACTCTGGCAATGTTTGTTTCCTGACCAGTTATTTCTGAGTACCTGTGAAAATGTAGGCTGTAAGGTAAGTGGAAATCTCCAGGCATGCAAATGAAGGGGGCTATGTATGTTTTCCAAAAACATTTCTTTCTGGTGGGTAAAAAGAAGGGCCCCTTGTTCAGGGTCTTTCTCACCCAGAGTTGCTTCTTGGTGAAAAGCAAGAGTTAGTGCTCATATAGTTATTAGTGATTTCGTTAAGTATTCCCCCAGGAAATCCTACATAGCTTTGATGCAGGCTCATTTGTTTGTGCATTTGCTGCCTCCATCCCTATCAGTGGTTTTCTCTCTCTCTCCCCTCTCCCATTGCCTTATCCCCTACCAACTTTAAATGGCATCTTTTGAATAATCTTTGTTGACACAAGCTGCCTTAGTTGTAGTTGCTGCAGGGGTTGGGAAGCCTCCTCAAGCAAGGAATGTTCAGTCCTTGGGGTCATGGAAACCATCCAGGAATTTCTGCTCTCCCATTCCCAGGGGCATGAGGAGCCTCCAGAGGAAAACCAAAGGTGACCATTTCCTCAGTTTAAATGTCATTGACCTGAATTAGAGATGTTTTCCAAGACATTTTAAGATCAAGAGAGGAGTTTTGGAAATATGACTGATCTCTTGATGAAGGAGAAGAAGTGATCGTTTCAAATTCTAGAGTCCTATATAGGAAATTGCCAACTGAAAAAAGAAAGCATCAGGCACTGTTGCTTTCAAGCCTTCAGAGCTTCCCCCCCCCCCCCACACACACTTGATACATGTGTGTGGCTTGTTCAGTGACAGAGGTGGATATTAAATGGCCAGGTATCATTTCTTGCATGTATGAACACAAAACATCAAGACAGGCTAAGAAGTTAGTTATATGCCATATGATCACTGAGGATAGTGTGTTACTACTAGGAGAAAGGAGGTGACAGTGGGACTAAAGCTGTCTCTTTTCTGTAAGACTGATATCTTAACAGCTCTCATGGGAGGAAGGACATGTTCAACCTAATAGGATAATGGAATAATATGTTGAACATATCAGCTTTGACACAGACCAGCTGGTGGCTGTAGACACAAATAACCTAAGGAAAACAAATTTGAAATGTTTCAGGAAATGGCTATATGCACGCAGTGCAGTGGGGGGGCAGGAGGGTGCCTTGTGTGTAAAAGAAAAAAGATAAAAGCCCCTCTCATTGGCTGTGGGAGGAGTGTATCACTCGTTCCTGGAAAGGACTACATTCCATCCTTAATGATAATTTGGGCTGTAAATTTAGTACTGTCTTTTCCTCTGGACGCGGAGAACTCTGCCCTGTGAGGCTGGACCAAAGGTTCAGTATGGAGTCTAGCTGCTGAACAGAAAAATCCCCCAAACCAAACAAAAAAACCTTCCTACAGTTACTGTAAGAAATTTCCTCAGAAATTACTGGTACAGTAACTATTTCTCAGCAGGAAAATTATCTCCACCAGTAGTTTCTCCACAGCCTCTTCCCTTCCTTCTTTCTGCTGCCTTTGAGTTTCTAATCCATCTTGTCTTCTCATCTCTGTCCAACTAGTTTAAATTCCAGTCGTAGACAGCTGTCCAGCAATGAAATGGTTAACACGGACTTTTTATTTCTGTCTATTTTTCCTTCATAAAGCCAGTCTTCATGTTTTGCAGCCCGGTGAGATACCTGAGTGGAAGGTAATTACTCATCTCAGAGCTTTGATTTCAGAGTCTCTATGGTCTTCAGCAGATGGTATTTCAGTGGCTCCATTCTATTCACGTATGATTTATTTTCTTTGAAACTGTGAAAAATAGAAATGTACTTTTCTCTCTGAATTAAAGCTTAGATTCTAAACTGGAGCATGTCAGGCAAACCACATCCAGTTGGTGGATGAATGTATAACCATGTAGGTAATATGATTCTCTGCCGCTCTCAAGTCAAGAGTTACGTATTGTGCCTTCAGGTAACAGGCAAGTCTGTTCTGTGCTTACAGCCCCACTGGCCAGATATCAGTATGTTGTGTGACCACCATAATCTATGACTCCAGGTTCCCTCTGCTGTGGCTAGGAACAACATGACACAAAAGACAGTATCGGCAATGTAAACGGCTAGTGAGCCTTTGAAAGGTGCCGAAGACACCAAAGATCTTGAAGAGGCCAGTCAATCCTCCCTTTCTCCTCTTGGTCGCTGCGGATCCGCTCTTGCCCTGGCGCACGTGCGCTCTCTCTCTCTCTCTTTCTCTCAAGTCTTTAGCTCACGCCATCTCTCTCTCTCAAGTCTTTAGCTCATGCCATTTCAAGTCAGCAAGCATTCGTATGTGCTCAAGCAGAAGGACAGTAGAATGTGTTACACTCTTTGTAAACGCAGCTTCCTTTTTCCTCATTTGCCAGCAGCGTGTCAGCAGCAAGTATCACTTTCTTTTGCAAGAATGGCTTTAGTAAAAGGTACACTAATGAGATATACTCCATTGACGAGTTATTTCTGGCACAGACAGAGCTGGAAGGAAGTCAGCATTACACACAGACACTCTTTGGCCTGGGAAGGTCTGAGAACCCTTTAAATACTTGGCTCAGAAATGGCTCTTTTCCTTTTATCTAGGAGATTTTTGCTTTCCTGTTAAGTTAATTAAACTTCTGTTTTGTCTTCCTCATGCCCTTTTGCCAGCATCTAGCCTTTCCCTGAAAACGCTAGTTCAATGACTATCATTCATAGTGTCAAGCTTACGTTACTACTGTTTGTTTGCCAAGTGCAGCTGCAACTGTCTGCCCAGTTCCACATGTTTCTGTGAGCCAGAGATGTTTGCCTTCACTACACAGACGTGCTGTTGAGGCCTCACAGTGTCCCTTGCATGAGCTGGCCTTAAAAGATGGCGTGCTTTGTTACCTTCCCACTTCTCTGAAAAAAAGGGCTTGTTTACACTGCACAAATGATTTGGATTGCAGTGGAGTCTGCAGTTCAAGTGAAATATTACTTCCAGTTAGCACCTTGTATGGATACTCTCACTCTGGAATAAGATTATGTTACTCAGAAATAAATTATAAAGCAGATCAAATTATTTTGAAGCAGAAGTTTCTAGGGTAGATGTCAATGCAAGTCCCTGTGTATAAAACCCCTGAATGCCTGAAATTTTGAGAGACTGTGTTCCTGGGTGTCTGAGGGTATGCATCAAACTCATTGGACAAGGGTTGAAGGGGACAACAGGAATGACTGAAGTCACCCTTCCCACTACTTAGCACAAAACTGCTCCCACATCATGTTGCAGCAGAGCGATCCCACAGATGCTCCCTTTTTTCTTCCCTTCCCTGCCACACAAACCACGCTGCAGCCCTCGTTACTTCTGGTCTGCGGGAACCGTGAGTTGAATAGCTGTGGTAAGAGACTTAACAGGGAAGCATTTTAATATGGAGAATGTTCTCTTTGGGCCAGTCTGTGCAATCTGTACTGGAGGTCCTTTTTTGACAGTGCCTGTATGTAGAGATCTAACAGGTTTTCCATAATAATCCTAGTGGTAGGAAGGGTCTCATCCTTTGGGAGAGACAGGCTGCCTTATAATTTCTTGGTTCTCAGCTTCAATGCCTTCCCAGAAATGCAAGATGTTGACTGTTAGTGGATGTTGTTATTCCTTTTGTGCTTCTAAGAGTGAAACTAAAGATTAGCATAGCCCTTTATTGACTGATGTGTGCAGGCTTTGACCTGCCTGGAGAATGTTCAGTGCCTATCCTAAAAGTTACCCGTTAGGCATTCAGTTCAGTGGCAGGCTGTAGAAACAAACCTCTTCAACCTCCTTGTTGAGCTGCTTTGAGTAACATCAAACCCAAACCCATAAAATTGAGAGCCAGAGTGGTGTATAGAATCATTTACTACTACTTTGTTACTGGCCAAAGCTGTCTCACCTAGAAAACAATGGGGTTTGGGCCATCTAATAAGCTCACCTGAAATATTTTACAGGTTTTTTTGTGTGAATAATTTTTCAGTGATTTTTTTTTTTCCTTTTTTTTTTTTGTTCCCTTAAGGGCAATAGAAGGCTCTTGTATTCTGCATTTGGTTTTAACTTGGATGGCTCTGAGGTAGCTTTTGAGGATTACTTTACAGTCAAATCCTTTATAGAGAGCTAAATGACTGAAAATTTCAGAATTTCAAATAATTATTTGAATATCCTATTACTTTCCATATGATATCCCTATCGACCCTATCAAATGCTTTTTCAAAGTTTATAGAAATCACATAGAGCTTCCACTCAGAGGGCAGCTCCCTGAGGGTTTTCAAGTTAGACACACAATAAATTCAAGACCATCTTTCTCAAAATCAGATTATTCAATCTCAAATTAGATGTTTGCTAATTCTATTCTCTCACAATATTCTTGCAAAGAATGCGGCAATACAGAAACATCATGTTCCAGACTCTGCCTCATCTCTCCAGGTTTTACGCTTTGAAATATCTAACTTCTGCAAGGACTGAAACAAAAGATCTTTGTCCTGCTATGAGGGGAGGGACACCTTCTTCTTCCCAGATTTTACCTAAAATTCATTCATTTTGGTACAGACTACTACCCGCTTTGATGAAGGATTAGAACACTCTATTTATAGTAGGTGCTTAAAGACCGGGCTTCCTGAACCCATGGAAAACAAATGCACCAGATTTTATTCTTTTGTTCTTTTAATAAACTGTCTGTGAGATTCTTCCCCTCCCCTCCTTTCCTGCTGGTTTACTTGCATTCTTATATGTTCAGTGTTTTTCTCTTCTGTCTTTGTTCCAGTTTATCAGCAATTTACACACAGTTGTTTCCCAGACTCCACGATTTCAACAGCAAAAATAACACTGACCTTTTGAGCCCGTGAGCAATCCTGTTGGTGGTAATTTAGCAGAAAGTTACAGTAATGAACAAGAATGCTGCTCTTAAATGTTAGATCATTAAATGTGTTTTATGAGTATTTATTACTTCTTTACTGCACTTCCTGTGTACCAGGGAGATTGCCATATTCGAGGGAAGACTGAAGTTTTTAACTGGCCGAAGAGGTCAATTTGTGAATCTCTTCTGGTTTAAAGCTACATTTTCAGGTGTGATTTTGTCAAAGCAAGCAAGGAGAATATTTCTAGCTACAAAGACAACAGAAGGACTCTTCCAAAGGTAGAGTTAACTCTTTGAAAACTGTGAGCTGGGCTTTTCCTGTAGGACAGAGGTGAGGAGGGATGGGAAGGTGACTGAAAACTTACATTTCACTCCCCAGACTTGGGGCTGGTTAGGGACTGCTTGGGTCCCGGGCACGCCTGAGAGCAGACAAAATGTATTGTCAACAATAAACTTCCCCAGTTTTCAGCCACTTCCCCTCACCCAGCCTTCAGAACGGCAGGAAGCCAAAAGCAGATGACACAAAGCCAACTATATGAGGTTTATAATTTGGCACCCCTGCTCTATAGGTGATTGTGCCTGTGGCTTTTGCAGAGTCCAAGGGAAAGGCAGGGAATCTAAATGCAGACCAGAATTTTCGATCCATATCAAAATCCTCAACTTTGCTTTGGGTTAAGTTTACATATAGACCCATTTCTAAAACTGATAAGAATACTTATAAAGATTTAAGTAGAATTAGGAAAAGAGCTCTTTGTCTGTAACCAGTGTAAAGGCAAAAAAAAACCCAAAACCCAAAAAACTGAAACCCAAAAAACTCCACCAAAGTTAATCACAGAATGATTTGGGTTGCAAGGGACCTTGGAGATCATCTAGTTCCAACCCCCTGCCATGGGCAGGGACACCTTTCACTAGACCAGGTTGCTCCCAGCCCCATCCAGCCTGGCCTTGAACACTGCCAGGGAGGGGGCAGCCACAGCTTCTCTGGGCAGCCAGTCCCAGTGTCTCACCACCCTCACAGTGAAGAACTTCTTCCTAATATCTAATCTAAATCTCCCCTCTTTCAGTTTGAAACCATTACCCCTCATCCTATCGCTACACCCCCTGATCACAAGTCCCTCCCCACCTTTCCTGCAGGCCCCCTTTCAGCCCTGCAAGGCCGCTGTAAGGTCTCCCTGGAGCCTTCTCTTCTCCAGGCTGAACACCCCCAACTCTCTCAGCCTGTGCTCACAGGGGAGCTGCTCCAGCCTCCTGAGCATCTTTGGGATCTTTCTCTGGACCTGCTTGAGCAGGTCCACATCTGTCTTGTGCTGGGGGCCCCAGAGCTGAACACAGCCCTGCAGGTGGGGTCTCACCAGAGCAGAGCAGAGGAGGAGAATCCCCTCCCTGGACCTGCTGGCCACGCTGCTCTGGATGCAGTCCAGGATGCCGTTGGCTTTCTGGGCTGTGAGTGCACGTTGCTGGGTCATATTCAGTTTTTCATCCACCAACACCCCCTTCTCCCCAGGGCCGCTCTCGATCCACTCATCGCCCAGCCTGTATCTGTGCTTGGGATGGCCTTGACCCAGGTGCAGGACCTCAAGTGTTATAGCAAGAGGTCAGAAGTGACCTTAAAACAGAGAATGTTGGTTTTCCTACATCACAGCACCCTTAAAGCTCATTTGTCTCAATGTATAAACCAAAGCAGGACAGGAAGGAAGTTGACCGTCTTCCTTCTTTTAGTGTATTAAGTAGCATGAAGCTAGTGTTTTATCTCCCCCCTGTATTTTAGACCTGCCTCCTCTTACAACTTTTATGATGCTAATCACCCTTCACTGCCTGTCTCCTACACTTGAAATGTTTTGAATCAGGTGTGTTCCAACATAATTGGTTTATATCTGCACATGAAGCAAGTGAATCTGTGTTTGAGGTGAAGCAATGCAAAGATCTATTTCGCAGTACAACTCAGTACTTTATTCTGTGGCCACTGGAAAAGGACAGTGTAGAAGGTCGTTTTAAAGGGTGTTGCAGCATCTAGAAAGCAAGCTTAGACAGAGCATCAATATCATGTAGCTTGCAGGACACATCTGGGTCCATGTCCACCTAAATCCTTTTATAGGTGTTAATAACAAGCAGCGTGACCCTGTGGGTGATCTGAGACAGTTATTGCATTAGGAACACAAGTTATTAATTTATTTAGCTGCTCTGGGGAACTCTCTGTGACCCATTTCAAGGAATGAGAGGAGAAGAAAGTGTCAGGAAGCGTGATTCACACGATAGCATGAGTAGCAGGGTTCGTAAGAAGCTGGGTGTTTCAGATGGAGTATATGTACGCACAACTAGCTGAGGAAGGAAAGACAGAAATGCTGCCTACAGTCCTGCCTACTAGCTCTGATACGTGATGCTATTCAGCCTTCACTTCTATCTTGGGTTACAGTGCAAAGATTTTGTTTGTTTGTTTAAATCTTTTCTTGGGTCTTTCCCAATTTTAGCCTGAACTCTAGATATTTGGGTCTTAAATTCATTCTCCAGAGTGCTTCTGACTAATGCCAGGGCGCTATTGTGGGCTTTTACAGGAGCTCTTGGGTACAGTCTTGCAGCACAGTGTGCGGACCAGTGTTGGCAAAACACAGTTTTAGCTCTGAGATGGTATCTGTGTGACACAGGGTTTCAACACAGAAGCACACAAGAACTGCTTTCTGTACAGATTACACTGTGTGGTCCTGACTTCTATATCCGCCTTTCTGGACCACCCTGACTGAGAGGGTCATGAAAATCGTGCACGCTTCAGAACTGTTTTGTAGGAATTTTCACTTGTTTTAAAGAACTTTTGTTCCATATAATACGTATTTTCCTCTAAGCCAGTCATTACAGCCTGGGTTCCTACCAAAAGGTTCAGCTATTTCCCAAAATAATTACTTGGCCCAGGTAATGCAGAACTGGGAAGAAATTTAAATACAGAGGTTTGAAGAAGTCAAAACCAGAACTGGGAGCTGGATTCAAGCATCATACTTAACAGATAATTGTAATGACTGAGGTGGAACATTCAGACTTAAATCCAAGCTCTGTAATACACTTTGTCTGGGAAATGGAAGGCATCTTCCTTTATTAGGTTACTTTCCTACTCACATTAACATTTCGTGCTTTGAAGGTTTATTGTGTTGGCTGAACTTATACCTTTATATACACGTAGTCCCTATGGAACAGCCTGATCTCCTTTCATCATTATTAGTAATTCTAGGCTTGTCATTTCCTATTCACGCAGTCTGGACCTCACTGTGTTGTTGCAGGATGGCTGATATGGTGCACAGGAAATGCACTGTTTTTTCAGGTCTCGGCTGTTTGTGAGTATTCTTTTCAGGGGCTTCAGTTTTATTGCCATGGAGTCCATTTCCTACATGTAGTACAATTTGCTAAATTACAAACAAACACAGCACCGATAGAGAAGTCAGTGAAAGTTCACACTAAGAATAGAAGCTTGAAGAGAAAAGTTCAGTTATGTGACCTTCTTCAGGAGCTGGATACAAAATAGACCTGCTGTTTTTCCCTTTAATTTGTGGTCCAGGCAGAGAAGAACTTGAACAGTTCCCAGAGAAACCCAGGCCCTTCTGTTTGTTTCTTCAAATCCTCCAGAAGTGCTTTATCTGTTGTCATCCTGGGTGTGCTGATATGGAAATGAATTTACTTGGTCTCCTAATTTCCCGCCTGTATTGTCAGCTGACTTCTGCATTGATCTTCAGTTCTGCAATGTTTAAAGATCCGCCATCCATGAGCGGAACAAAATGTTACTGATATATACCTTTAAAATTGGCCGTTAAAGCAAATTAGGATCATCAGATGAAAAATACTATGTAAGTATCAGTCACTGCTTCTTATTGTCCTTCAGAAATATGTTTGGGAAAGAAAAATGATTCCTAAGAACAAGTTTTTAGGCCCTTGCTCATGAACAGGGAGATGCTACACTGATGAGCACAGGGCAAATACTTGCACAATGTACTAGCTATCCAGACATTTAAAAGGTTCCTTCATTACAAATGATGGGGTTGTTTTTCTTCTCCTTCATAGTCACCATTTTTTGCTTTATAACATACTATCATCCCTACTTCTAGCATATCTTGAAAATTCCCCCAAAGATCAAAGGATTTTCCTGATTGCTGTCTAAAGGAGTTAGTCTGCTCTTTAGGAGTTACTCCAAAGAGTTTCTGCCGCTAACAAAGCAGCAGAGCAGTGCATGTGCCCTGGTGGACTTGGCATACAGACATCGCTGCAACTTTTTGGGTTAAAAAGGGTGGATTAGAGCAAAAGAAACACATACCTCAAAATGCCTTGATAAAACCAGACTACCCCTGGACACCTTCTGTTTAAAGTTAAATATTAAACACTGTCTCCCTGACATTCTTTTTTTTATTTAGCATTTGCAGATGTTGGGTATTTTGCGTTAAATATTAAGCCTTTCAGGCTAAGTTGTTGTTACATCCTCCAGAAGGCACATAAAGCAGTGCTTAAACTTGGTGTGATATATTTAGACACGTGTAGCCATCCCTGGACTTAGTGCTTTGTTTGAATGAGAAAACCAGTTACCGTGTTGTGAATTTCGGTTGCATTTTGAAGCAGAAGGCATAGCCAATAGTTCAGTGGGAACAACCAGTTTAAACAGGGCGCCCACTTGGTACCTGCAGAAGGAAATATCCTTTATTTAGATGCGCCTTTTTTTGGTCCCAGATCAAGGTCTTAATTTGTTCAGTCTTTTGTCTGACATTAACTTTGATTCTGTAATGAATTTCCAATTATGTTGCGCCTCGAATGCATGTTAGAGACAAAATTATTTTTATTACTGGCTCCTGGTCAGTCTTATTGCAACTAAAACGGACACACACATACCCATGAAAACCATAGCCATTTTTTGACCTCCTGTTTCTAAGCCTTTCTGTTGAACGGTGTCATTATAAAAAGCTCCTGAAGATGTTCTGCTTTTAGATGAGTTGCTTCTGAGGCAGAGGAGTTGGTCCAGGAGTGGCAAGCAGCCCGGAATGGCCACATCCATGCCTCTTTTAACCCTTGGGGGCACCTCAGGGTTAGCCACCAGTGCGCAGGGCGCACAACCCCACCACCCCTGCGACAGCTACAGGGGACCGGCCCCACTGCGGCCGCCTGCGCCCCCGGGACCCCGCGCCCACCCCTCCGCGCCTCTGCGGCCCTGGCGGAGAACCCCGGCGGCCGAGCCGCGCCCGCCAAAACCCCTCTGAGGCGAAAGGGGCGCGGCCCGGCGGGGGCCGCCTGGGGGTAAAGTTCGCGGGGCCGCGCGCGCGCCTAACGGTCAGCGCGTGCCCAGCCGCCGGCGCGCCTCGCCGCGCCTCGGCTCATCCCGCGCCGCGCCGCGCCATGGCGGGAATCCTGGAGTCGCTGGAGTCGTGCTTGGAGCAGCACATCCCGCCCGAGCACCTCGCTGAGGTGAAGCGGATCCTCTATGGGGGCGAGGCAAGGTGCGCTGCCAGGACGGGCTGGCCTCCCTCTCCCCTGCGGGGGGGGTAATCGTGTCCCGTCCCGTCTCCCTCCTCCCCCTCGGTCTCCGCGATGGATGCCCAGCCCGAGGGTGAGGGGGAAGGAGACAGTTTGAGGACGGGCGCGCCTCAGGACACAGGGCTGGGTTGAAAGGAAAGAGAAGGGTAGGTCCTGTGGTGCTTGTGGTACTGTGGTGAGGTTAGGCTGTGGTGAGGTAGCGGGGGTAGTCTAGAGGTGATCCAAGTTTGGGAAGCAGGGCGGTGGAGAGGTCGTGTAAGAAGGTGGCTGACTGGAATGAAAGGCCTGAGGGGGGATAGTTTTGAGGGGGGGCTGGGGCCGTCGTGGCTTCGCAGTGAGGGAGCTGGAAGAGTGGGGATCTAACGTGAGGGAAAATGTTTAATTTACTGTGGGGGTGACAGATGGAAGTTTGCACGTATGTGCTTCTCGATTTCTGCAGCCAGGTAATAGTGTCTGGAAATCACAATTAGAGAGGAAGGCACTGGGAGTTTGCTGCCATGGAGGAGAGCAGCGAGATTTGCACAGGACCTGGCTACTGTGTGACTGTTCCCTTGTCTCATAGTTGTGTATGGGGACATGGGAGCTTGGGTGCCTCTGCAGGGGTAGACAGAATTTTTGTCAGCCTTTTGATCCGATGCCTTCAGAGCAGAAAAGGAGAAGATCACATCTTGAAATGTCTATGTTTCCTCTTCTATCCAGAAAACTTAATTTGCCATCTGCTGCTCTGTCAGCAGCTCAGGAAAGAGATTTTGAGCTACAGGGCTATGGATTTGAAGCTGATCCAGAGCAGTTGAGAAGGCCACGTATTGTTCGAGTAGGACTGATACAAAATAAAATTCCACTTCCCACAGACACAGCCGTGGCAGTCCAGGTATACAAACTTGGATCTGGGGTATTTGTGTGTAACTCCTTTTCTGCTGGATTGAGAAATAACACGCTTCAGTTGTTGATATTAGAAACTCCATCATGAAATGTCTGCTCATTGGTAATGTAGGACCCATCATTATCTTAATACAGCACACTGTAAGAAATTGGAATGACGCATCCATTTTTGTTGTTTCTCAGAAACATCTCATGTGTTGTGTTTGCCTAGTGAATTGCCCAACTTGTTTGCAGTTTTCCCAAAGCTAAATATTTAGTGACTGATTTTGTGCATGAAAATCCTTTGCCTCTAAAATGAAACAGAATATTATTTACCTGAAGTATCCCACAGGTGCAGTTCTTGTTTTAATTGAGAAATGTTCCATTATAGGAAAATCCATTAGAGTAAATACAGATTAATAGAGCTGTGTTCATTATTCTTTGAACAGCACTAAACCAAATCTTATTACAAGGTGACTGTCATCTCCTAACACCTTGGACACAAAAGTTCTAAGGTAACATATATAGACATAGACTCCTAAAAGTTGCTTTAAAAAAGTGTAAAAAAAATGCCACATTTATAAAATCTCCTGGAATAGTAGTTTTGTACGGTGAGAGAGCAGAACATTTCTGAGGTAATTTGTTTTGGAAAGATTATCTGATTAATTAATTCAGTATATGTATGAAGCATGTGGATTCTTTGTAGCATCAGTTAAAAAGACTAACAGTTATACTAATGGTTTTACCTTATAAATAACTAGTTAACTATTTCTGTAAGTCAGTGTACAGTTGAATTCATAGGTCACTGTTGACTTGTCTTGCGTCCTTTTTTTTTTTTTTTTAATTGACACCTGAAAGTATCAATGCAAGGTGCTACACCTATGCTTATCTTTAAGTAGACTACTCAAGAAAAAAGTACTTTGAAACGACTTTTTTGACTAATGAATAAATGATTAGGTTTTTTTTTCTCTTGGTAATAATCTACTGAGCTCTTTGGACAGAAGGATTTAGAAAATAGTTTGGAGTTAATAACTTATAGAGTGTCCAAGATCCACACATGTGAGCAGGATTCAGAGATGACCAGGGAAAAGGACTGTCCTTACCTCATATGTGAAGATTCTGAGTACTTGACTTTGAATCCGTGTTTTGAATTGGATTTTTTGAATCCAGAGAAACATTGCTCTGTAGGTTGTTTATAATTAGCAGCAAAACTAAAATTTTTGCTGTTTTTTTTAAGATCTTTAGCTGTTTGCCACTCAGTCAGCAATGAGTTGCCATATGTTTAAATGTTGTAACCATGGAGTTAGTATTCCATTGGATTGCTTTCTCTGTTTTCAGCATCTAAGTGCTTTTAAAAATCTGTATCTAACTCTTTCTGTTATCAGTGCTCAGGAATGATAACTTCTCCAGTTATTCCCTCTGAAAGCAATGGGCCTACTTATAGAACAAGATAAATTTAATGGGGACAGAGCTTGTAAAACCAGGCTATGATTATACAAGTGCGTTAGAACATACAGCTTGTTTTATAGTGTGATAATTCTCACAATCAGGTGGCCGCGCTGCACAGACGGATTGAGGAGATCGTGGAAGTAGCTGCAGTGTGTGGGGTCAACATAGTTTGTTTTCAGGAGGCTTGGAGTGAGTATTTTCTGTGATTCCTTCTAGATTGTCAGAGGTCAAGTTCCTTCTATTTTAACAAGTAACCTGTACTAGAAGTATGTCTTATAAGTAAACAGCAGAGATCTTCCAAGATACAACACTTGACTTTACTCATTTGCTTTCTAAAGGAAACAACAGTGTCTTAGTTAGCAGATCTGTATGGAAGATGTATGTGAAGTCTGTTATATTGAAGACTAGTGTATGCTGCAACAGTGATATTTGTAGGTGTGCTCTTTCGTGGTATCCTTCATGATCCTTTCCTCATTTTTTTTCTCTTAAACCTTTGGGTTTCTTCTAGACAAATATTAAAACTAAAAAAACCTAATTTTACTTAAAATGGAGTCTTTGAGGCTCAATAGAGGCAAAAACCAAAATGAAGGCTGGTGAAATGTTTGTGAAAATAGGTTATTCACAGAAAGTGTACACTAGTGACTTGGTTGTATTTTGTGTTTTTACCTCCAGTAAGACTTCACTAAGTGCATTCTTTCTCTTCTGCCTTGCTCTGTGTGGACCCAAAACTCCTTGCCCATGCTAAAAATATTTTTAAATAGCTTTTGCCTGTAAACAAGGAAAACAATTGAATAATTCTTAAGTGTTTAATTTTTTTATCTGTATTCATGAAACAGAATGTATTTCTTGAGTGACATGAGCATTCCTGTCAATTTTGTCTTGCATTGGTGTTTTCCAGCCATGCCCTTTGCTTTTTGTACAAGAGAAAAGCTTCCTTGGACTGAATTTGCTGAGTCTGCAGAGGATGGGCCAACAACAAAATTTTGTCAAGAGGTAAAAAAAAATGACCAAGCAAAGAAAACCCCACATCCAGCCTCCAACCCCAGCCCCTAACTGCCACTGACTAGCATGGATTTCTTTATGTACCAGTCTTGTACCACTGAGAACACTGAAATAATAAATAAATTTTCAACTTGCTTGGCAAATATTATGATAGTGAGTGAAGTAGGAAGGGACAACAACAACTGTACTCAGTATTTATTTTTTAAACTACTTTGCATTTGTAGAGTACCTTTTACCATGGAAGGCATATGAAACTGCCCGTTTAACTATTCCTGAATTTTCCAAGGGAGGAACGATTCTTCATACAAATATTTTTAATTTCTATTTAAGGTGTTTCTTGCCTAGAACAGTTGAGCATTAAACAATGCTTGTGTGAAGGTGTGAGAAGAAGAATTGCCAGCCTTTTCTGAATGAGAAACACTTTCACACAAATCTTTTGCATCTCACTGTGAAATGATACAAAATGTAGGGGGCTTCTTATGGACCCAAGGAGATTTGTTATTGTCTGGCTCTTATTTTTCCAGAGCCTGTTGATTGCAAGGGTGGCAGAAGTTATTTTTGTTTTCTGACAACTTTTTTTTAATAAGGAATTCAAATGATTTTCTTTTACAAGTGATTAAAACAACAAAAGACTGTTTTGTTCTCAAATTTGCCCAGATGTGCACTGATGTAAGCTTTTGTAGTCAGCAAAATATTGTTAGTCTGATCTAGGACAAGTACGTGTTCCTTCTCACTGTGGAATTAGTGACACTATGGACGTTTGGAGAAATAAAAGAAAGAGCAGTGATTTGACGGAAAAGACAATGTGCTAGTAAACTGGCAGTCAGAAGCTGCTCTATTTCTCGCTTGCACCTATGTTATTTAACATTTATTGTAAACATGTAACACTAGTTTACATTTCCTTCTTAAATTTTTTTTAAATAGCGGGTTTCAGCTAGCTGTGGTGTCTTTTAGTCTGCTACACCACTTACATGGTATACCAGAATGGAAGAATGGGATGGGATCTATCTCCTCTTATACTTGTGAATAGATAGAAGTTGGCTTCATAGTTTGACCATTGCTGTTAGGATACTTTTTCCTGTTGGTACCTTGCATTCCTAGTTGAAGGATTCAGGTGAAAAGCTCTCTGTGATGTATCCATCTTTGATGAAGAAACTGCGGTGATGTAGGCATGCCAGTGTGGCTTAAGCCTTAGCCCCTGATAACAGTCAGAGTAATGTACCGTGAAAACTTTTTAAAATCCTTATTAACAAAAAGTGAAAATAATTACTGCAGGCTTCTGTATAATAGAAGAATTGTGTTCATTTGTATAGCTGGCAAAGAAATACAATATGGTTGTGGTATCTCCAATCCTGGAGCGAGATGAAATACATGGGGGAACTCTGTGGAATGCTGCAGTGGTCATTTCTAATTCTGGAGCTGTCCTTGGCAAAAGTAGGAAAAATCACATTCCAAGGATTGGAGATTTCAATGAGGTAAGATGCTGTATTGTGATTATCAAGCTTGTCTTAACCTTGCAGCTCTTGTTCCTGTCAGCATGTGTTGTATCAGAGTCATATTGGCAGGAAAAGTAATGTATTTCTAGAAAATGTGGTACACTAAGTGTCAAATCAGTTTTTCTTAGGTGAAATTGTAGTGAGTTAATTTATCAAGAGTAGAGAGTGATGACTCTTAAAGGACAAATAACACTGAATATTGGTTATGTGCTCTTCCTTGGCCTGAAGGAAACTACAAAAGTATCAAGCATCTTTAAAACAAAATTCTCTAAGTCTCAGCTTTGTAACGTTAGTTGTGTGTGATTGGCTTAGTTTTTGCATGTGTGCATGTTGAACTTACTTTAATTTGGAGGGCAACTGTCTCATGGTTCAGGTGTGAGCATTATTTAGGATCTTGATCCGTTTCTCTGTGAGGTTGCCTGGGAAATGACAGTTCTTTTGCTTATGTTTCTTTGACCAGAATCCCTTAATTCATTGTGCTTCTGACTGAATAGCTGATTTATTTGTCACATTACTTCCGCTGAAGCCCCCAGCAGTTTTTAGGCCATCCTTCAGAATCAGGTTCAGAAACTGGACTGGTAGTAAAGGCAACATCAGAAGAAAACTGGTAGATCTGAAATGTGTTTATCCATCCATAGAATTATCACAAGCAGAAAGATCAGGGTTAAAAATTAACCAAAGTCTAAAAATACATTGTCTTACCTAACTGAATCTCTCCTTGCCAGCTAAAGTGAGTAATTAACAAGGGCATTTCTTCTAAGCTCTGGGGGCTGCTGTAGACCTGCAGTTGCTTTTGTTCCCTGTACAAATGCTCCAGTCACTAAACTGAGGCTTCAGAATCCAAATTACTTTTTCATTAATTTTAAAAGGGTTTTTTAGTGTCTTGAAACTTGGTGTTCAAAGACCTCTGACAGTTTTGACCTGGGCTCCCAGACCTGATCAGACTGGTTTGTGTTTCTTCAGAGGAGGCTGTTAATATGTTCCTACACAATGGATTTCTGGCACAGGCCTGTCAGTCACCAGTGTTGACTTCTATCTTCAACATTTATTTTGATATTTAGTATTATTTTATCAGATCTGTCATTTAGCTAGCAAAACAGTAACTAACAAACCCATATAAAATACAAGCACTAATAAAAATGAATTTTGGTTACTTTCCATATTTTTGATTTGTTCCTTGTGTAATGAAACAAAAAATAAATTCCTGTTGCTTGTGCTAAAATATGATGTCTTTCAGTGTTCTAGGCACTGTTTTGTCGAGCATCAACAGATTCCAAGAAAAGTCTTGTTTCCAGCTATGAAACTGTAATGAAAGGCACCTAAAAAAGGAAAATATTTTTACTTTTCCATTGAAGTATAAATAGAGTTTCATTAAGAGTTTTGCATAATTCCTAAAAGGAGTTAGTTCTTATAATCCTAAATGCAAGAATTACCACAAACAATCTATTTATATCTTGCAGGTATACTATAATGATTTGGCATTCCGTGTTGTATTTGCCTCATTATAGAAGCAAGTAGTGTTTACCCAAAACAGCACTGTCTTTTTAGCTAGTTTTGTTAGTAAAGCATTAAGTCCATTTTTCTGAGCTGAGTAATTCTGATAGAGGACTTTAGAAAGCCAAGACTACAGGGAAGGGTTATGCTCATCTCTAGTGCTTTAATGTTGTTTTCTTTATCAACAAAGTTAACCCCCAAGGAAGCGTTGAATTTGAAATTATTTTTTGTGGATTGTCTCTGTAGAACAGATAGGGAACGGAGCCTTGTTAAAATCATCCTGGTTGAATTGGTGAGAACTAAATGGAAAGGGGAAAGGGATTGGTCTGTAACCTATTCAGCCGTGTGTGGGAGGGCATATAAATAAACAAAAATCAATCCTTCTTGAGACATCACAGTTTGTTGCTGTGGAGATGATTGTGACCTCTGGTGAGGAAAAAAGAAATAAGAATTCATGAATTCCCTGAAGCAATAGCATTCTTGTTTTTCTTCTCCTATTGTAATAAAAGAAAACCAAGAATAGAAGAAAAAATGGAAATATGTTCAGTCAGCGGAATTGTTTTGAAAAAGGATTGTGTGAGTGCCCACCACGTGGTGTGCTCTCTGCAGACATGAAAGGAGATAAAATCAGCCCAAGGGACTGCAATTTCATGGACCTGATGATAAATAAGAAACATGAGGTGTCACTTTTACTGGGCCTACTGAACCTCTAGCCCTTCTTGGTTTCAGAAGATGATCCCCATGTATGTATCATGCCGTTCTCCTAGGCTTATGCGAGGCCCTAGTTTGTTCGCCACTTGTAACTGTCCTTGCTTGAGGCCTGGTGTGGTTCTGCTTCCTTCAAGACCAATGGCAGTGGTTGTTACAATGGACAGATAGTTTCAATAAAAAGGGAATTGTTTTACAACACACCTTTCTTACATGGTAAGAGGCACGCCCCATTGGGTCAGGCTGCTGGATTATGTACCTTGCTTTTCTGTCTCAGATCATCACAAACAGGTAATATTGGGAATAAGTCTGGCCACTCTGCAACTTTTCTACTTCCTCGGTATCCACAGTCATTGTATTAGGGATGTTGGGAGGTGTGTTCTGTCTAATTAGTTTCTTATCTGTGGTTCTCTTATCAATGACTTTGTCTAATCCCTTCTGAACCTGGTGATAATACCTGCTTTCACAAAGAAGCAAATTTCAGAAGTGCGCTGCCTGCTGCATGAAAAAAGGTACTTTGGTTGAAAACAGGTACAAACAAGAGTGTGATTTCAGTCAATACCCGCTATTGCTGTGGCTTGGGGATTTCTGTATTCATCTTATCCGCTGCCTTTGTGATTTTGTAAATCTCATGCATAATATCCATCAGCCTCCTGTCTGCAGATCAAAGAGCCTTTTTAGTTGCTCCTCACAAGGGAGCTGCCCCATCCCCTTCATCGTTTCAGTTGCCTTTACTTATTCCATCTCTAGTATATCCTTATTTAGATGCAGACACAAGAATTGCCCAAAGTACTCAAGCTATGGGCATGCAGGACTCTTACAAACCAGCAAAAGGATGTTTTCTGTTACCTTTCAATACCCTTCCTGTTGACGTTTGAGATTTTTCTTGTGTTTTTGACTACCACTGAGCATGAAGCAGGCGACTGTCAGTGACTCCACACGTACCCTTTTCTTGTATCTGGGAAGAGCCATTTCTGTACATTGCATTTAGAGTATCTCTGTGAATGTTTGTGTCTCTTGATAGCTGTTAACAATGTCCTTCTCTTCACTAGTGCCTTTTACAGGAACTGGTGCATTTCTAATCGTTTAGAAATGTTTGATATGATAAGATGAAAGTTTGCAGCATATGGTAAATGGGATGTTTTAAGCCAACAGTTGGCTCCAGTTTCTTTAAGAAGTGTTCTCTAGATTTATCCTGCGATTTTCCTGGTGGTGGTTTCAACACTTCTGTTTGTTTAGAGCAATAGGCATGTAGACCACTCTCCATCATCTTTGGTAAGTTGTGGGGAACAGGAGAGGTGCCTGAGGGCTGGAGGAAAGCAAATGTCACTCCAGTCTTCAAAAAGGGCAAGAAGGAGGACTCAAGTAACTACAGACAGGTCAGCCTCATCTCCATCCCTGGAAAGGTGATGGAACCACTTATCCTTGGTGCTGTCTGTAGGCATATCAAGGATAAGAGGGTCATTAGGAGCAGTCAGCATGGGTTCACCAAGGGGGAGTCATGTTTGACCAACCTGATAGCCTGTCATGAAGACACAGTCAGGTGGATAGATGATGGTAGTGCAGTGGATGTGATTTATCTTGATTTCAGTGAAGCATTTGACACTGTCTCCCACAGCATCCTCACAGCTAAACTGAGGAAGTGTGGTCTGGATGATTGGGTAGTGAGGTGGACTGTGAATTGGTTGAAGGAAAGAAGTCAGAGAGTTGTGGTCAATGGGACAGAGTCTAGTTGGAGGCCTGTATCTAGTGGAGTCCCTCAGGAGTCGGTACTGGGACCAGTACTATTCAATGTATTTGTCAATGACCTGGATGAGGGAACGGAGTGCACTGTCAGCAAGTTTGCTGATGACACAAGACTGGGAGGAGCGGCTGACACACCAGAAGGCTGGGCTACCATTCAGTGAGACCTGGACAGGCTGGAGATCTGGGCAGGGAGAAATTTAATGAACTACAAGGGCAAGTGTAGAGTCTTGCATATGGGAAAGAACCACCCCAGGTACCAGTATAAGTTGGGGACTGAGCTGTTGGAGAGTAGCGTAGGGGAAAGGGATCTGGGGGTCCTGGTGGGCAGCAGGATGACCATGAGCCAGCGATGTGCCCTCGTGGCCAAGAAGGCCAATGGCATCCTGGGGTGGATTAGAAGGGGTGTGGTCAGTAGGTCGAGAGAGGTTCTCCTGCCCCTCTCCTCTGCCCTGGTGAGACCCCATCTGGAATAGTGTGTCCAGTTCTGGGCCCCTCAGTTCAAGAAGGACGGGGAGCTGCTGGAAAGAGCCCAGTGCAGAGCCACAAAGGTGATGAAGGGGGTGGAACATCTCCCTTCTGATGAAAGGCTGAGGGAGCTGGGTCTCTTTGGCTTGGAGAAGAGGAGGCTGAGGGGTGACCTCATTGGTGTTCATAAATACGTAAAGGGCAAGTGTCAGGAGGATGGAGCCGGGCTCTTCTCGGTGATGTCCAATGACAGGACAAGGGGCAATGGGTGCAAGCTGGAGCATAGGAGGTTCCACATTAACGTAAGGAAAAACTTTTTCCCTGTGAGGGTGACAGAGCACTGGAACAGGCTGCCCAGAGAGGTGGTGGAGTCTCCTTCTCTGGAGACATTCCAAACCCACCTGGACACATTCCTGTGTGAACTACTCTAGGTGGTCCTGCTCTGGCAGGGGGGTTGAACTAGATGATCTTTTGAGGTCCCTTCCAACCCCTAACAGTCTGTGATTCTGTGATATAGGAAATTTAAATAACCAATCCACTAATATTTCCTTATATGTAGCATTCATAAAATTACTGCATGTTGTTACATAGCAGGTGAATGTAAAGGAATTCCATGTTCTTTAAATGGTGTTCATCATCTCTTTAGTCAGAATCAAAGGATCGGAGGTGCCTAAAGTTTGGGAATTTGCGGATCTCAAGTTTCTGTACAAGTTTCTAGCATTAGTAAAGTGTTTACGCAAAGTCAGACAGTGCTTAGGTGTAGTATGAGTGAAGTGAAACAGAAAGGGACTTGAATTTGATCTCAGCAGCCTGAGAGCCGCTTTTTGCTATATACCCTTTACAGTGCAGCTAAGTACTAAATGAAAGATGTTGTCCTTGCTCATGGTCTAATAGCTTGAAGCTGGTAATCAGAAATTGGGAAATGTCAAAGCAATGTTCAAGGTATTTCTTGTCACTTTTTTAAGAAATCTGCCTTTGTGGTTTTGTGTTTGTTTTATTTGTTTGTTTGTAGTCTACTTACTATATGGAAGGAAATACCGGACACCCAGTGTTTCAGACACAGTTTGGAACAATTGCTGTGAATATCTGCTATGGACGCCATCACCCTCTGAACTGGCTCATGTTTAGTATGAATGGAGCAGAGATCATCTTTAACCCTTCAGCCACTATTGGAACACTCAGGTAAAATACAAACTGATTTAGGCCATTGCACGCTTTCTGGGTTAACTGAACCTCTGAGCCCCTCACTGGGGCCTCAGGGGCACCTTGCTGAGGTCTTGGAACCTGAGGTATCACCTCCTTGTTTTGCCTTCATGAAGAAATCTGCATTCTTTTCCCATCTGGCATTTTGGCCTACCAGTCTGCTCATAGTCACTAACTCTTCCAGAACTTCAGTGGTACATCAGCAGAACTTTTGTCTCTGAGACAGACTTAACCAGCGTCCAGCTGCTGTTCCGAAAACTAATGAGAGTTTGTTTAGATTATCTGTGTAATATCTTTGCTTTATCGTGGGCAGTAGTAGTTTGCATTCAGGCATAGCTTGCCAGCTTGCATCATCCACCTAGGAGCCAGTAAGTATGGTAGCAAATTGCAGTTTTCAGAGCCAAGCTGAGAAACCCTTTTCTCAGAAACTTTTTTTTTTTTTAGCTGTTGGCAATTCTGTGATTATCAGGCCTCATGAACCAGACTGAACCAGTGTAAACTGTTTCCCTTGAGATTAATCTTCTGCAGATTGACGTTAATTGCACCCTGCTGACTTGATTTCCTAAAAGGAAAAAGAAAACCAGCTCAGTGAGCTAAGAAAATACACTTCTTAGCTAGCCCGTAATGATTAATTTGTGGATTAGATCTTGAATATTCTTTGGCCCTACATTATCAGCATCAGTCACATTTTAATAAAATAAGCTCTGAATGTGCCATACTTCCAAAGCATTGTCTGGCACAGGCTGTGTATTGCTTGGGATACTATAATGTGATGCAAAATAACTGCGTTTCTTTGGGGCCAATGAGTGGGCTTTCTTTAAATAGAAACGTTGTAGAAATAGTTTCAGTGGTCACTACTCTTGACAAAATCACCATGCCTTCCTTTCGTTCTCCTTGTGTTCTGTTCTTTGCAGTACTACTCAGTACTTTCAAATTCCACATTAGCCTATTTGTAAGTTGAGGTGTGGGGTATAAAAGATAATTTAGGTTGAGTAACATTGGAAAATGCCCTTTGAAAAGAGTTGAATAATTCACAATGCTTTTGGGGCATTTGTGTCACTACTAGAATAATATTTGTGAAGTTTGTCCACTTATAGCCCCTGAACAGGAGAGGACACAGAAGTTACCCTGTTGTCATACAGCACTTCATTGGTATCCTGGGTGCTTCATGCTCTCCTAATTATTGGCTTTCACATGATTATATTTAAGCATATAATTTTTATTGCAGGAAGAGGACTCTGGAGGCCCCTGTAAAAACTGTCTCTGGGGTCACTTCTTGACTGTAGCCTTTTTTTCCTGTCTCTCTTCTTCTGTGAAATTGTAATTTGCTGGAGCTTTTCAATAAAATCCCTTTTTCTTAGAAGAGCTGACTGCCAAACTCAAAGCAATTGAGAAAAGAGACAATAAATGAAGACCTTTCAATCAATCCAATGACCATCGCTTAAGATTCTTGAGTCTGACTGGGAGATTAATGAGTCAGATGTTTGCAGCCTTGTCTTGCTACTCAGAATCTGTCAGGTACATGCTGTCACAGGAGTGTACAAATTGTATCACCTTTGTTTTGGAGCTATTAACTAGTCTGATCCCTGTGTATCAAACTATTTAATAAAAAGAAGGCTATTTCACTTTTCAACATCAGTCAGAATTGAACTCTCCTTTGGAAAAGACATAGGGGCTTGTAAAAGAGAAGGAATTTTTTATTCCTCATTTCTCAGTTCTTGGTTTTATGTAAATTTAATGACTGGTTTGATAGATAATTACTGGGAAGTTATCAGGATGCTTTTGTTAAACATCCTTTCTTTTTCATCAACCCACAATGGGAAAATGACTTACTGGTAAGTGCTGTGAAAACTGTGGTTGAAATAACAGAAGTCGGGAATTTTGGAGGAAATGGATTTTTCTTTTACTTTCAGGTTTTTATTATTCCCATAATAAATTTTTTTTCATTCAGTGCTGCAAAAGCCTCTTCTGGACCATTTTAGGGAAAAAAGGAGACAACTTGTAGGAATCTCTTACAGCTTTGCTGCAGAATAATGTTTGGTGTATTGAAAGTTAACGGAATGTGAAAGCACGTGTGTAAATCCTTTGCATGATTTGGAGAGTAAAGAATTTTACACTTTAGTTGTTTTGAAAATCTTGGGATGTGTTAATTTTTTTCCTTTTTTTGCCACAACAAATCCATATTTACCAGGTTATCGGAATCGTTTATTTCTATATTTCAGCAGAAAATAATTATAGTGCTTGGCTGTATCTGTGGGGAGATTTTGATTGTAAGAGCAAGACCAGTCTTAGCAGCTAACTTTGGCTTCTTTGACAGAAAATGTACGGTGTGACACAGCCGTAATCTGAATTTAGCTCTGAAGTAGACAAGCAGTGAATACCTGCCTCCTCTTTTGTGTATTGCAGTGAGTCGTTGTGGCCAATTGAAGCAAGAAATGCTGCCATAGCTAATCACTGCTTTACATGTCCCATCAACAGGGTAGGAACGGTATGTATCTTCACTTCCTTATTTCATTTCATAATTCAGGTATTGTAGCATGAGTTAATGCAAGGTAATGACCTGGATAGAACTAGAATGCATAGATTCCTGTACTGTATAACTACTGTATTAGTGTTTATAATATGATTTGAAGATGGACAGTGATAAAGATTGAGAGCTGCCTTGTTGCTGTCAGCCTACTTTTCGGTTGCAGCTGCTTCCTGTTCTTGAATTGCTCTCTTTGTAATAGGCAGCCACCCTTTTGCTAATTCTCCTAGTTTCTATGGTGAAATCAGTATTCTTTTAGCCAAAATGACTGAAAATGAAATATATCGTCAAGTCAGCGGTACACACTGGTTGTCGTTGCACAGATACTACCTCTTTCTGGACACTGAAATTCTATGATGAAAACTAATGTTGCACTGAAGAGGTTGTTCTTGCCTTCAGATTGGTCCAAATACCCTACATATGTGTTCTTTTATAAGGTTCCCTGCAAAAACCCAGACTTGTTCTTGTCGTTATGTGAATACATTTGCCTTTTGTCATCTGCAAAGATACATTTGGTTAAATGTCTCCTCTTTTGTCTCTTCCGTAAACTCGTGAAACTGATAGGAGGCATGTTCCTCAAAGTGTATTAACAACAGGCAGTGATACAAAAAGATCCTTGTTTTCTAGCCTATCCATCATAGGAACTAGGCCCCTCTGATGACTCCCTTTAGACAGTGCTGATGGTATGCCAGAAAAAGTCTTAATAGATTTATATAAACTTCCTTACTAAATATGGTAGACTAGCAAGGACTTCTTGAATGAAATGGAATTATACTGCCACCTACGGATTCCTTTTATTTCACAGGAATACTACAAAAATGCCTTTACTTCTGGAGATGGTGGAAAAGGTGAGTTCAGAAAGGACGTTCAGTGGTTGCTAATAACTGTTAACTAGAAAGTCTGACGAAATGATAGCTCTCCTGCAAGCGGCTGTCGTGCGACTGCCTTACTTAAGGCTGCTGTTTTGTAAGCTGGAGAGAAGCAGCGCTTCCTGTTAAAGTTGGTGGTGTCATGGTATGTGGTCACCAGAAGGTCATACCTTAGGTTTCTATATACTCTCAGAAGACTAAGAGTTTCAGAGTTAATGCAGAAATCCCACAAATTAGCCTGTGTTGTCAGTGCATTCATGACATTTTATTCGTAGTTTTAAGATTATGAACGTTAATAGCCCTAGCCTGAATCCCCAGCCAAGCTTTTTTGCCCTGTTTCACTGATTTGCTGGAAGTTAAAAGAAGAGAATGGTCAAAGAAGAGCATGAGGTTTGCTTATGTGTACTTCACTTGTATGTTGAAACACTGTAATTTCACCATGCCTGATTCTGGCTTCATCTGGAGAGGGCCTGAGCCATTTTTAGCTAGTTTTGGAGTGAAGTGTTTGTAGCAGCTGCATGAAAAAGGTCAGCGGTGTCCATTGCTTAGTAGTACAACAGATGTGGCTGATTTTTGGCACAACTCAGAGTTGTGCAATACGAAATAAGATTTTTTCCGTGCCTCAAATCCCAGTCTTTTCACCTCTGACCTTGTGTTGAAAATTGAATGGGTGCGTCTCTGTCAGCTGTTTTGGAGATGTATGATTTGACAATAAGAATTTCTTTAAATTTAAAGAGAAAACAATAAAAGCAAAGCCTTTAGTTCAGATATTTAACAATGGGAAAGCATAATCATGCATTATTTAAAAGGCAGTGCAGTGAGTTTTTTCCTGTTAATTCGATATATGTGAAAGCTGTCCTGTGCATGAAAGTAACTATTGGTCAAAACTGCAGTTACCTTAAGATCATGCTGTGACTCTTCAGGATGATATCTTGCTTAAAGCACAGTGAGTGAGCAGCCACAAGAAACTGAGCCAGGTTTTAGGGGACACTGCATGTTAAGTTGATACTTCTTTGCAGATGGCATTACAGGCTTTTTAAAAATTTCTTTAAGCTCACCATGACTTGGGCCATTTTTATGGCTCAAGTTACGTAGCTGCACCAGATGGCAGCAGGACCCCAGGACTCTCTCGCACTCAGGATGGACTTCTGGTGGTAGAGATGGATCTAAACCTTTGCAGACAAGTCAGTGACAAGTGGAATTTTAAGGTAAGCCTGCTTATAAAGAAACAAACTTACGTATGATGTTAGAACAAACAAGCTTTCATAATGGTCTTATAATAGTTAAAAAGCAGCCTTCTTTTTTAACAGTCCAGAGCTTATATCGTTGAACTAATTTAACAGGGTGTTCTGGAGGTCAGGGGCATAAATGGATTCCAAAAAAGGAGTAGCCAAATTCAGGGAAAGTAGGTCAATAGCTTTTAAATGAAAAACTTAGCCTTTGGTCCTTAAGTGCAGATCGCCAGGAGCTCCGAGGACTGCTAGGGGAAGTGTGTGTGGTTTCCTTATGCAAGGTATGTAGGCATTTGTCACTGAGCTGAGATGTGACTTTGATCTGGTAATTCTGCTAGTTCTTCATGTTCTTATAGGCCTTTGTTGTCAGTTTTCATGAAATTTAGTGAAAACCCAAACCCACAAGAATCTTTAAGCTTCTGAGAACTTTCTGAATGCAAACTTCTTGCAGTGTTACCTCCCTGGACACACTGAAGCCAGGGAAAAAGAACTGTGTACACTCATCTCTGGAGCATTCTAACACACTTTTGAATTTACCTAAATGAGATTAAGACAGCTGCAAGCCTTTCCACGTGGCTTTAACAAACTTATTCATTACTAATTTTTCGTGTTCTGAGATGAAGTTAATTTGGATCACTTTTCCTGAGGGTGTAATTTGATTTAATTAAACCAGCAGCAGTACTGGTTTAAGAAATTGCCACCTCAGCACTGCAGTTCCCTTATCTTTCAGTTGTGCCAGTACAAGCTATGTGGGGTGCTATATTTACACAGGTTTAGTGGTGTGACCAGAACCAAGCAAGCAAACAAAAAACACTCTGGTTTCTGCTTGTAATCTGATCAAGTTTACGGCGGGCCCCACAAATATTCTGTTGGAACAACAAAGCAAGCAAAAGGAGAAAAGAGGTGGCGACTTGTTAAATAGGCTTTGCTGGTGAAGAAAACATCTTGCTTACTTCTGTGGAGACAGGTCTTCCGTTCTAGTCCTCAATACTGCTAAAGACTAGACATTTTTCCTATCCACTCTTAAGATCAGCGTGATTTGAATCCTTACAAAGTAGACCAGAACTCCTGTCTAACAACTGTCACAATGTATGTAGGTTCTTCAGTGATAATCTAGTATTTAAAATAAGTAATCATGTGCAAGGAGAGTCAATTTTTGTACGTAATGTTACAGCAAGTAGACATTTATTTTATAGAGCTGGTTTATTTGGAACCACCTTGTGCATTACAATCTAGTGCAATATATAATGTGTTTTGATTACAATTTGATGTAAAAATACAAATTTTCTATGGATTTGAAATGCTGGATAATCTTTTTAATTAAAACATAATCATTTCTTATCTTGAGCTTAATTTCTTTGCTAAAGCTGCCAATCCATATGTAGGGACTAAAGACAAAAAGTAATTTCAGGTCGTCTTCTGGACAGAATTACATTAGTAATTTTACAGCTATGTGTGGTAGGTATGTGGTTGGAATTAAATTGTGCTGAGAGATTCCTAGTTTTTTCATATGGGCATTTAATTTTTCTTCACCACTGAAATCTGAGGCCCTTATTACAGAGTAGAGATTTAGTGTGTCGGGAAGCCCATAGAGCGTTGTTTACAACAGCTTAGTAGGAGCGTCTGAACAAAAGCAGTTGTATTGATTAGGAAAAACAAACAGTAAAAGCAAAACACTGACCTTTAGCTGTTTTGTATAGAATTGCTTACTTTTTTTGTCTTCAAATCTTATGCTTTCAGCACCTTAGTTTTATGTTGATGGTGTAGATCGCTGTTGTTGGTCTTTTGGCACACAAGGCACAGCTATGGCTTTTTCTGTGACAGGGGATACCGATTTCCTTTTCCTCTCATTTGTGGCCAAGGCAGACGTAGTTCTTGATATGAGGGGAGTGAGGAAGTATGAAGTCATGAGTTACCCACCACAGAAAACCCTTGATAGCAAGTAGGACCTTTTTAACCTCCTCTGGTACCTGCAATTTGCATTCAGTGATGCCTGAAAGGAACATTCAGTAGAAAGTCTTTGCTAAACTTAGAGCAGCAAAATAGTTAAACTGTTCTTATTACACTCTGGCAAGAAGGAAGTAATTCGCCCCTCTCAGAGCCAACATTGTAGACTGTGCACTTCAGAGGAGGATGATAACACTATGTAAAGTGCTGTATTTTGGCCTCCTAGCTTACTGTATCACCCAAAATGATAATATTTTGTATTATTAATGGATAAAGTAAGAGCAACCCAGGTACTGTCGGTGGCACTTACTGCTGGCAGAAGGGTTCATCAATTGTCCAGGACATAATAAGAAGACATAATGACAGATACACTCCTTTGCCTTCATTGACATAACTTATAAGAGAATATTGTTGATGCAGAAGAAAGGTCACTCCACCTTTTGTGTTGAACTTTCAGCTGTCCAAGATAACCAAAATAGCCTTAAGTAATTAGTCAGCAGACTTGACTGTCGGTGAAGGAGAGCTGCAAAGTAGGAAGGTGTTCATTTTAAAGTGTTACTTTTTAGAGTGGAAATGCACTTCTACTATTTTTTGGGTAGAAGTATAGTTTTAGGCTACACAATGCGAGTTCCTTTATAAAATATGTAAGTTTGTGCTAAGGCACTGGAGGTCTTGTATTTTGAGTGAATTATGATTTTACTATTTGAGGCAATTAAATAATATGTCGTTATAAAAACCAAGGTGGGTCTAAGTATTTTCTACTGAAGTACTTTCATAGCTCACTAAAAGAACTGAAGCTTGGTTTTTCTTTTCCAGATGACTGGTAGATATGAAATGTATGCAGACAAGCTCACTGAAGCAGTCCAACCTTACTTTATGCCAAACATCATCAAAGAGTAAGAGACAGCGTCTCATTACAGTCAAATGTTACATAACAAATTAAAAGGTACTGCTGGGTGATAGTTTTACTGTGGACCACAAGTTAATTTAGGGTTGTTAGTTTCCTGTAACCAACTTTTAAATAATAGATTCAAAACTATGTTGAGTAAAATAATTGAAAAATGTCTGCTTGGGTGTGTTCTTTGTCACTTGCACCAATGAGTCCAAACTTCTGTTCCTTACTAGAAATATATGCAGTAGGAATAAATTGATATAAAATGATGAAATTCATTCGGCACTGTATACTGTGATATAGTTTGATGGAGATGATGAATTCAGAGGACATGAAAACTTTTACATAAGCTTTGCATTGTGGGTCTGTTTACTTCTGCTTTCCAGTTTTTATCCTCTACTGAAATGCATAATTTGGGGAGAAAAGAGGCATAAATTGGTTTAATCTGCTGTTTTTTTTAAAAAAAAATTCACGAGCTATTTGATGCAGGTCTGTTAGAGCTAAGTAATGTCCCAGACATGTCCTAGTGTTTGAAGATCTGTGGGTACTGTAAAGCAAGACCATTTGGGTTCTTTCTGTTTCCCTTTATGCTACGTATTACAACCACTGATGTCTTTGAGGGGACTCCTTCAAGGTGCAATAGTGCTGCAGACAGATGCTTTTAGTATCTTCAGAAGCTGAGTGCTGTGTTGTGAGGCAAAAATAGAAACCCTGGCTAAAGCAGAGGCAAGGCTAGTGCAGTTGCACACTTCTCATTGTGCACAGAAAGCCACGGAGATGCTATTAGGGATCAGGATGGGTAATAAAAACTACTTCCCTGGAGCTGCCCTCCAGTAGGTGCTCAGTGGTTGCAGAGTACACAGAATAGCTGTTGAATACAGATAGTAACAATACTTTTGCTCTTCTCAGCTACGCGTCTGTATTGAAATTTTGTTTTGTACAATTCAGGTGATCCAGTAGGTGTTCAGGAAGTGCAGAATAAATACAATTTACAGCCTGGCAACTAAGAATTTATAGCTGAAATAAATATTTGAACTTTTTTTTTTTTTTCCTCCAAATTACAACTTCAGCTGTGCCATTTCCAGTTAAGTATATAACACATCCTCTAAAAATTTTCCAACATTTTTCATAAGCTAGTTAATAAATGCACTTGCTACATTATGTTACAGGGTGTGTGGCTTTAAACCTTTATTGAGAATGGCTTAATTACAAATAAAAATATATTTATGTATAAAATCCCTGCATGTAAAATACCCCTTCCTTTGCTATTGACATCATGAAGGAAACAAAGTGACAAAATGTTTTCAGAATGAGTGTTTCGATAGCCAGTCTTGTAGCGGGAAACAAACTTTCCGAAAATGCAAATGTTATGAATGCTTGTTCAGTGACCTTTTAAATCTGAATTTGTGTCATATAAATATTCAGTCTTTTCACTTGGCTTCTCCTTCTTCCTTGTGTTTTAATCTCTCATAGCTATCTTCCATTTGGTGGCTGTAAGAGATTGCAATGGTGGAACTCTCCTTTTGTCTGTATTAGCTTAAAGAGCTTTGTTTATCTTTCAGTTTTGTTGGAAGTATTTAAACCCTGGGTACCCAACACTTAACAGTCAGTTTTACACCTATCTCTGCACTTCAGGACACTTAGCATGCCCTTAAGTTCATGTTTTATGTATAAGCTCAAGATTCACATTTGTGCAACTGAACCAGTAAGAGGCTAAATGTCAATTACAAGCCTTTTCTAATAATTGTTTTTATTTAGCTAACCAAGCCTGCTCTAAAATAAATCCTGTAAATGGTATTGAATGAACTACCTCCCTGAAAATGCATGGGATAAGGAAGTACTCTATCAACCTGTAGTTTATGTACCTGTTAATTAGTAACACAGCTAATACAATCTCTCTAAATCAAACATCATGAATTTGGACTTGGACATAAAAATTCCCTGCTGGTGACTGACTTTGGAGGAGTTGGAAGGCATTATCTATAGTAAGTTTTGTACCTTTTTTCTGGGATTCTGCTGGTGGCACCAATGTACTGGTTCTACCGCTCCCAAATCACATCCTAATCTTTAGTCATTTTGCAAGTCTAAGTGCCAGAATGTATTCCAATTTCACCAATGATAAGCAAAATTTGAATACACTGAAAATTTCTTGTCACATACTTTTTGTTTGGAACTTTTTAAAAGGCTAGTGCATTTTAAATGTCTGTTGCTATTTTAACCTTTGTACAAAGGAGCACTCTTGATTCTACTAAGCATACTTATTGAATATTTTCCAGATACTTTTCAGTAAGTCAACAACTGATAAAAGGAAATGTTTTCTCTTAGAAAAAATCTTTACCATGCTGAAAGTAGATTCCTATTTATTATTTCCACCACTAAATAATGATGTCCTTTTACTGTTCTCCATGCAGTTCCAGAATGTGAATGGTTCCTTTTCCTAAAACCATGCCAAAAGTGCAGGATCTCTGTCTTAAGTGCAAAATAAAATTCTGCTAGCTTTACATCAGTATTGATTTTTTTTTTCTACCCACTTCAACATAGGTAGGGCTGGAGATCAAGACTTGTAGGAAATTGTGATGGATGAATCTGAAACAGGTGGCTATTTCTTACACTTTACAGTGCTCCTCAGCAAAGTAATTAAACACAGGTAATAGATAAAAGGATGATGAGTGGGCTGCTAACATTTGCACTTGATAATGTCTGAATACAGTAACTTCAGCTTAATCCAAATACAGCTGTAGTGCAAGAGCTACAAAATCTGAGTTCTGCTTCTTACTTATAGCAAAGAAACATTTGTATTCCCTCTTTTCTTAGTTGATTTCAGCTCTTCTTAGAAGGTTAATATCAATGGCAAAATTTGGCTTAAATTATGATTCAGCAGTTTAGTTACAATCCAGTATATGCTGTCAGATATTTACAATTTACACACAAAATGTATACCATTAGTGTGGATGATCATTTTCTGTATTTGCTTAGTAAGTGTAAAGTTTATATTTAGAATGCATTCTGTAGAAACTGGCACATGTGGGTGGCATAATGTTCAGAGATTTTTGCAAAGAACAGTAAAGATTTCTAGGTACAAATTAAATATCTTCACTTAAACTTTTGGGGCAATACAGAGCTCTGAGCAGTCATTCTAGAGGATTTATCCAAAAGAGACTGAGTTTGTAGTACAAGGGAACAATATCAGTAACTACAATTCAAAACTTAATGCAGTGGCCTAAATGCTAAATCTGTGTAAGGTGAATTTGGTACATGGGAAGTTTCCTTGAGTAAATGTGTTTCATTCCTACAATGCAGACAATACTGATGAGCCAGCAAGGCATTTTTTATTTTAAAATGTTTTAAGTTTATGGTTTTTTCCTTCCGTAATACCCTGCTGAACCTCAAATCCCTAGATTTAGGATGAAGATCAGCCCCTGATGCTTTGAAAAAGAGAGAAACAGGTATTGTCTATTTTTTTTTTCCCTGGTTTTGCTTACCTAAACCTATGCATCTATTACCAAGTGTTAAAGTTCATAAATTTGGTGCTTTTTTCTCATGTGTTTAATTTGAAAATAAGCTCAAAGTGAACAGGCTCTGGGCCTGTATTTTAAAACTGCTGTCAAATGTGCAATGTTGAAAAAGAGGGGGGAAAAAAAAACCAACAAAAAACCTCAGACATACATTGCAAAATCAGATACATCATCAGGAAGAAAAAAAGAAAAGACAGCATTGCAATATAGTCCTATCAATGTCTATAAAGCCTCCCTTGTTTAAGATCCCACTGCAATTCAGGAGCAAGGTCTCTGCAGGGGGAGTCCTGAGACAAGCAGCCAGCTGCCACGCGGGCTGCACAGGAAAGGACCAGAAGCATCAGGTGTGGATGTCAGCTGTCTGTGTAGATGAACAGAATATCTTCATCAGTGCCGTAACTCGTCCTGGCTTCCTCAAAGTTACTGATGCTGGTGCAGCACGTTCCTGTTAAGGAGGAACAAAATGTTACTGGAAATTCAGAGGAATTTGCCTGTGAAAGGCTCTTATACTGGGTCTAGCAGCCTCTACAAAGACAAGTAACTAGTATACAGACCAGACCTATCAGCTTAGGTTACAGCTTTACTAAGGTAGATCTTTTCCCCTCAAAAGCAGTGCTCACTGAAGTAATGCTGTGACTAGGTACTAAACTGCCCATCCTGTTATATTCTGCACCTAGGAAGAGTTCAGCATCTGTCACCAACCCATCCGAAAGCCGAACAAGTCTGCCAGAATGCGTATCTCAATGCCTCGAGCCCATCACAGCACAAAATGCAGCACTAATTTAATTAATGTGGCAAAACCCCTTCTGACAAATTGGTTAGTGATGCTTGAAATACATGCACGCTATCAGGGAAATCCAGCTGTGGCTCTGTGTTACATACAGACATGTTAGTACACAGTGGCTGAGAATCCACCCTAAAGGAACAAGCTACTCACGGTCAGCATAGGCAGGGTTGTTGTAGTAAATACTCCCTGAGGCTTTGTTGTAGCCACATAACACAATGAAATGGCCCTGGTAGTCAGGATTCCTGCAGAAGCACTTCTGTCCAATGGGGAGGAAGCAGCAGTATTTGACAGGACTTGAGCAAAGATCACACAATAGCAGGACTGCATTCACTAGGACGATGGCTACGTGACCTTGGGACAGGTGGTTTTGGATGTCCTGAACAGTTACTGTGCTGCAGAAAAAAACCCCAGACATGCTTATTAACAAGTTTCGGAAAGAGACTGGTATGCAGTGAAGCGTGTGATGATGGACAGTACTTATGACACGCAGCTGACATGGTTATTTTTATATCACAGGTACAGCTTTTTGCTGTTAAACCCTGCAAGCTTTGCTACAGACAAAGCTTGGCAAAACCTGTGTCATTCAAGGCCTTTTGATCTCATTGCTGCTAGTGAAGTGCAGAGCAAGAGCTCCACATTCTGCAGCAATGTAAATGTAATCTCAGTGTGTCAGATGCCCCAGAGAAGAGTATTAAAGGAGCTGGCAACTCGTTCAGTAACTCGAGAGACTTCTGTTGTGGGAAAGTTGTTAAGTGAAGTGTTCCCTCCTGCTCTTAGAAAAGCTTATCTCTGAAGCACCAAATCTTTATCGACCGAGTGGTTAAAGAGTCTATAATCACAAACCAAATTAAGCCGTGCCCAAATTTGCCTCTGTCACACAGGAGTATGTTTCTCCCGGTTGCCATTTTGATTCTCCCTGAGGCTTTATTGCTGCAGTACCTCCTACAGAGAATGTTAACCAAACAACCTATAGTCTCATCTGTTAAATGCTGTCCTTCACTGAGGCAGATGGTGTATTCCATACGCATTAGAAACTCGTCCCTTGGATATGTTCCAGATGTTGGGGCTGTGTGCACTACCTGAGTAAACTCATGACCTTTTTAATCTTTTCCAGGGTTGCTTCTCTTTGATTCCCCAACCTCAGTACTGCACAGGCAGAGATGTCCTCTGTCCCTGCCTTGATCAAGGCCATAGTCTTAAGGTTGCTAAAGCAAGATGGCCTGACTGTCCCTTCTGTCCTGTTACAGCTCCAGTTGAACAGGTGGTGCCATACAGACTCCGTGTACATTAAAAAGGACACAATTCTGCTAAATGAAAGCTGCATTGCAGCATTCAAATGCTGTTGTGGCTGCCCCGGACCCTCTCTTCTTTTCTCACTCTAATCATTTACCCCACTTTGACAACAGAGATCCAAATCCAGCTTCACTATAAAAAGGGACGTAGCTCAAGTTGAACATGTAGAATATCACTGTCAGTTGTGAAACAGTTCTGCATTTTTTCCCCTTCTCCTGTTCTTTCATAGAGGTTCCTTCTTTCATCCTCTCCTTGGCAAAAGGTCGTATGCTAGCATCTGTCTAGGAACAGAGCTCTAATGTTTGCATAGCCCTGCGAACAATGGGTTGTGTGTCCATGTAGCACTCTCCTTAATTCCAACAATGGCCAATTAGAGTGCTGTAGGCACCCCCTACTGGGTAATTTTAATGGATAATCGAATTCAAAACATAGACAATGGTCAACTCCTGTCAGTGTTCTCAAATCACTCTGTGTCATCAGTATTTTTCCTCAGAATTCATTATTAACTCTCAATGTCCGCTTTCAGATTTCAGTCTCTTTCACCAGTTTAGCTTGGTGACTCCAAGAAAAGCCTGGGGCTCACAGAATCTCCAAAGAGAAAAGAAAGAAAACAAGCTTACCACTTCTCCACCAGCACCTTGCAGGCTTTGGCTTGCGCAAAAAGTTGATTCACTCGATTCTCTTCTGTGTCAAAGTGCTTCCTGTAAAATGACTGTGGAGATAACAGAAGTTACGAACTGGAATGATGTTTACCTTAGGTAATCCACCACTTACAGTCCCTGCTAGCAAGGGCCTGCGTAAGTTGGAGATCTGGCTATGGGATAAGAGATCTCTCCCTTAGTTCACTGGTAACAGGATAAGGATTCTTGCTCTAAATATTACGTTTACATTCACTCGTGGTCAGTTACTGTAATTTCCATCCAGTGGCTATTCCGCTGCCTCCATGACAGAAGCCTGTCTGGTTCGTACTGGGCAGGAGCTTGCACAAGAAAAGCCATTGCCACTACAGGCCCTCACTGGCCCCCTTGTTGGCAATCCTGAAGAGGCCAAGCTCTCAATGGACATGGAGGCTGAGTTCCCCTCTCACCTCTAGAGGTGGTTCTTCCAGGTCAAGGCTGAGGCACGGTGGTGGGGAAACTGTGGAAGCTAGCACTGCTGCTGCCCAGGCTGTACCTGTTCTGTAGATAAATAGAGGGCTTCAGTCTCCAAAGCTGTCAAATAGGCTGGAACCTTTCATGAGCACTACATGAAAACTTAAAAAAATTTGTATTATGGAATCAAAGATGTAAAATACGTGGGATCGTATCTAGCCTCGCCTTTGGAACCGATTCATGCCAGTTTTGGCAACAGGCAAACCTGGTTTACAGGAACTGTGGTTAGTTGTAACACAGCAGAGCTTTCATAGCATGACACACCAGGCTTTAAAAACTGTCTGCTGTCTCCCAATAGATAAGAATACTAACCTGATTTTTGTAGCCCTTGTCCACTCCAAGCGTCTGGGTGCAAAATTTATGCTTAACACCGAAGTGCCGCATTAGGTAGGCCAGGTCAATAGTCCAGATGCTCTTTGTTAACTGGAGTTCCTGGATGGCTTTCTGAAATTCATCATTGTCCAGACGATTCAGGTACCTGTTGCATTAGGAAGGGCAGGGGAAGGGAAGCACCGGTCTTAGGAGGAGCAAAATGTGTGCTGTAGCCCAAGCCTCCACATCGCAGGACGTAAAAACTGAAACAATGGGCTTGGCCAAGAAATAACAACAACAACAAAAAGATCAACCCACAAAGGAGCCACAAATTTCAGGGAAGGGAGTAGGGAATATGTAGCTGGATTTATTGCTGACTTTTCTTAATTGGAAATGTTCGGGAATCTTGACTGTCTTACAGTGCTAGAAGTGTACAGGTGCTGTACAATAGGCAAGCTACACTGAGCAACTCTGTCCTGAAGGGCTTACAGTCTGACTGTACAAGCGTATTGGAGCAAACACAAAGAAGGGTTAAAGACTAAAACTTGCTTCACGCAATAGGTGGATTTCAAAAGGAGGAACTGTAAAGGAAGTCAGTAAATATTCAAAGGAAGCTTGTCTTGGGCACTGATGGCACAAAAGGCAATAAAGGGCAGATGAAGTCAGGAGAAAGCTTGGGACAGGTTGCAAAGGGGTGGGGAGAGGCAGTTACAGAGAGTTCTGGAAGTCAGAAAACAAATGGAAGTAAATGGAAAAAAAAAAAAAGGACTGGAACTGAGGATGCACGACAAACAAGGTCAGATCAGCAGGGTGAAAAGATTAATCTTGGAAGCTGAGTTTTGGGCAGACTGGAGTGGCAAAGAGGTAAAGGGAATAAAGAGGCAGAGGTTACAGTAGTCAAGATGGGAAATTACCAGCACACGGACTAACGTCTTGGCAGAAGGGATGGAGAGAAATGAAAATCTTCTGCTTCATATCTACTAAGTGGACATCTAAATAGGTATTTCTCCTGCACCTAAGCTCATGTTCCTCTGTGGAAGGAAAGAGGAGTTCAGCAGGACAGCTACTAGTTCAAAAAAAAAGAAAAACCAAAACAAAACCAAAATACCCCAAAGGGCAATACAGTGCATTGTACTGAAGTTGAAACTACGGGAAGAAAAACACTCATCCCATCGACTCGGGGCTCAGCAGGACAGAGGTAGATACTCATAAATTGGGATACACCTACCTGACACCTGAAAACACACTAAAGAATTAGGTGAATTGCTGTGCTAAGTACCAGTTCTGAATTATAACAACAGGAAAGAGGGATAACTTTTTATTAGCTTATGCATGCCAACCTGCAAAGTTCTTAGGGCTGACCAGGTATTTTGCATCTGTCAAAACAGTCAATTACTCAAAAGAGTCTTAAGTTCCTCTTAGTTTATATTTTCCCTTGCTCCTGCAGTAATTCTCCGAGGGTACCTGAAAATATGTGATCTCCTAAGAGTATGTTAAACTCACAGCTGCTTCAACACACCTCTTCCCGCTGGACACTGCTTCCCGCTGCCCCTCTCCCATGGGATAGAATTTCCCACCCGTTCCAGCCCAAACAGTCACTTACTGAAGCACCATCCTGGAGCAGGCTAGCCCGCAGTCCCAGTGGTACAACTGCTGAATGACTGGCACTTTCAGCTGGATGCAGTCAACTGTAGTGAAAACACCCCATTGTCAGTAAAACACGGAAGATGTCAGTCCATACAGGAATGGCTTTTTCTGTACCTCAGCACTAAATGTCAGCCTGTCCTCAGCTCTACAGTGGCAGAAACTTAAGAAACATTTTTTTTATCTGACTGGCAGGTGTGGGTTTTTTTTCTTAGGGGAATGTAGGATTGGTATTTCTGTACAGTTAAGTATTTGCTTGAGTCTCATACTCCTTCACTGGATCACTCTGCTGCAGGCTCCACTCCCTTTTCCTTAGAAGTTTCATTTTATTCTTTTTGGTGGGGTGACACACCTGCCAGCCCCTAACTATGAAGCTGTATCACCCCCTAAGTAATAGTAGGTAAGGCACAGGTATTCATCCTTTCTCGAGTCTGAATGTGTTTCTGTGCCACAAAAGGAGTTACACCGAATTGTGAGAAAACAGACGCAACCAAGATCTCTAGGCATCGATCTCTACAAGCCCCAAAGATTTAAGCCTTTTCTACAGACATAATTTATGTAATTTTAGGTTACCAAACCTCACAAATGGCACCAGCTGGCCTTTTGTATTAACTCCCTCAATAACTCAACAAAGGGAGAGGGGAAAAAGAACAATCTCTACCAAAAAGTCCCAGAACACAAGTAACTCCGTCCCTCCACCTCAGTTTTTATTTTTATAGGGTTGGCAATGTGGTGGTTTCAGTTTCAGGAACGCCCTTACCACTTGAAGGACTTGAAGAGTTGTGCCTGTTATTGCGACTTCGATATCGATCAAAGGGAGTGAATCCTACAGGGCCTTTCTCAGTAACCTCCCCTTTGATCTAGAAAACACCTTTGAAAAGTTTTAACACAAGGTCAACTATATTTTAAGATGGGAATAAAAATGCATTTGACATCATGCGGACTGGTCTAGTTTTGATGTACTTTTATTTATAAAAGTTTTGAAATAATCTTGTTTGTAATCTTTTATTATTTTTAACAAAGCTATAGCCTACTGTAGGGACAAGCCAATACAGATATTCTGGACTCTTCCCAAATACTTTTTCATAGTTGTACCACTGTTTAATCATGGCTCTGAAGACTGGCATACCCATTGGTATATCCAATCTTTTTAATTAATCTGGATTAAGGTGCTCCTAAGTATCCTGATGAAAAAATGAAAACTCAATTCGCAAATTCTCCTCAAATGAGGATCTGTGAGTATTCTGTAGTCACGTTTGCTTGGCATGTTTTGACTCTGTCCCCTTTTCGTTAACACCCAGGGCCTCTGTCAAGTCCCAAGATTAAATGAAGAGGTACATGTTTTCTACGTGAATGCTTCAAAGGGTAATAACTTTAATTTTCCTGGATGTTCAGCGTTCACTCATCTTGTTTCCCAACACACCCAACTTCCTGACTGATGACTGTCAGCTGTCCCGAGATACGATACAAGGCAATACGTGCTGGGGCTGTAAATAACGCTGGGAACACCCCTCGCTTCGCCAGCTCCTCGGCGCAACGAACGTACCGACCGAGCCAGTAATTCCACATTGCTGCTGCTGGCGAAACCGGCAGCGCCGCGGCCGCGGGCGGAGGCCGCCAAGGCCTCCGAAGGGGACGGCAAGAGCCGCCCGCCCCCCGCCGCGGCAGGGCCGTACCCAGGGCTCCCTCCCCCGGCCCACGCCGGCGCCCAGCCCGTTCCGCCAGCGCGGACCCCGCCGCGCAGACCCCGCAGCCCGGTCCCCTCCCCGCCGTCGGGGCGCCCCGAGCAGGGCTCCGCCCGGCCCCCCGGCGCTCCGCGCTCCCCGGCGGCCGCCCCCAGAAGGAGGGCTGCGGGAGGCGGCCGCGGCCGGGCCCGGGCCCGGTGCCACGGCGGGGCGCACTGACCTGGCGGCGGCTCCCCAGCCTCCCGGGGGCTCTTCATGGCGGCGGCGGGGCCTGCCGCCCGCTCACTGCCGGCCCCGCCGAGCCGGCCCGCGCGGCGGCGCGGCCCAGGGGCCCGACATGCTTCGACGCGGCGCTGGCTCCTCCCGGCCCCGGGGGCGGGGGCTGCGGGGGGCCGGGCCCCAGGGCGTTTGCCCCGCGTCGTCGCCGCGGTGTGGGCGGCGGCGGTCGGGTGTGTCGGTGGGCAGGGGCATGACACGGCGGGCGGGGGACGAGGGACCGAGGGCCGGGGCGCGACCTGAGGCGGGCGGGGAAGCGCGGGGCGCGCCGGTAGCCAGCCCTGCCCCGGGGGCGGGGCGCCGCCCGCGGGACGGGGCTGCCCCCGGCCGGCGGGACAAGACTGCGGCGGAACCGTGGTGCCGAGGAACGCGGCCCGGCGGCCCCGGGCGCCCTGGCAGTGGCGGGAAGGGAAGGGGCCGTCCCGCCCCCGCCTTCCGGTTCCGGCGCGCGGTGCACGGCGGGAACCTGGAGGAGGCCATTAGGGGGTGAGCGCGGGTGCGGGCTGAGGCGGTCGGTGAGTGGCGGCGGGATCGGTCCTGAGTGGGGTTCTCCGATGTCCTGTGCTTCCCCGGGAGCGACAGGGCCTTCCTCGCTCTCCGGACACCGTGGGGAAGCATCCGAGCTGTGCTGCCTTTCCGGTGGCCTCTGGGCTCGTTCGGGCGCCCGGGCCTGAGGGGGCGAAGCCGCGGTGAGGCGGCCGCCGGCCTGTGCGGGCCTCGGGGGTCTGCTCAGCTTCCCGGGGGTTGGGCCTCCCCGCCGGACCCGGGCCCCCCATGGCCTTTGGGACAGGGCTGGGGCCGGGGACCTTCAAATGAAGGAGGGTCGCTCGGCAGGGCTGCGGCTCCCTCATGGTAGAGCCTGGCGCTTAGGCGATGCGGCCTGCGAGCGTGGCTGTGCTGCCCACAGGAGCACCTTAGCTCGCAGGCGGTCAGGCTGGCTGTACCGTATGAAGTGGAGCTGGGACTGTTTCCGTTTGAGGTGCACCTGACTGTGCAAGTGGTCCGTTATCTGGTATATACAAGTGAGTTTCCTAGGTCAGAAGAAACGTGGGAAAGACTTACTGTTGCTGATCTCTTAAGTCTTTTCTTCCCATGGGCGTCTTTCTAGAGAAGTTTTATTATCAAAGCATGTGGTGTGTTCGGGCAAGAGAGAAAGTCGGCAGTTTGCACTAGGAAAGATCATAGACTGCATAGGTGAAACCTAGTCTGTAACTTTGTTTGTAATTACGTCCTTTGTTTTTTTTCTTGTCTCGGCTGTAGAGCCACAGCACTGCAAACATGTCGATTGGAGTGCCAATTAAAGTCCTGCATGAGGCTGAAGGCCATATCGTGACATGTGAGACCAATACAGGAGAAGTTTACCGAGGCAAACTTATTGAAGCTGAAGACAACATGAATTGTCAGGTATACCTGCTTCAGAAGGGTGGAGGGAACCTGTCTGATCGATGCTTGGAAAGGCTGATTGGCAGAGTGATTAAAATACCGTTGCTTTTAGTCTTAGGATAAAGAAAGCTGTACTGCTGCATGCCTTTAGTGTAGTGAAAGGGATTCAGGGTTACTGAGAGCTCCAAGGAGGCCAGAGCTTATCCTTTGTGCTTTTAGAGTCATATTGGGCACTTCTGTCAATAAGACGGGGGTTCTAAAGATTCTGTTCTGTCAGCAATGTTTCTGCTGGAGTTCTTTATTTAAAGCCACTGAATGTAAAATAAACCTTGATTTTAAACTGCAGATTTTTTTTTTTTTTTAGTGCATGTGTATTTAGGCATCCCAGGAGCACTTAATTTGGATTGACTTTAGGCACGTCATTGTTGAAATCAAAATGCTTCTTTAATAGTTAGGACTAGAATAGTTTTATTAAAACTGGTTCAGTATGAGAAAACAGAACTAACAAAGCTAACAAAACTAATCTGCAAACTGCGGAGAAAGCAAAAGTCCTGGACCTGCTTGAATAGTAGCAGGCCTAGGGATATGTTTAAATGGTCCTGGGTGCCTTGTGTCACAACTCCCGTTGAGAAAGCGTGTGCTTGGAAAGTCCTTGGCTTTGGTACTTGAATCCTGGCTGTATATTCTGCAGGAATACAGAACTGTGTTAGACACCTCTGTGAGCACTGACCGATCTTCACTTTCCAGATGTCCAACATAACGGTGACATACAGAGATGGACGAGTGGCACAGCTCGAGCAGGTGTACATCAGAGGTAGCAAGATACGGTTTCTCATTTTACCAGATATGTTGAAGAACGCTCCAATGCTAAAGAGCATGAAGAATAAAAACCAGGGTTCTGGAGCTGGGCGAGGAAAAGCAGCTATTCTCAAAGCTCAAGGTGTGTACAATGTGTTTGTGGTCCCCTGCCCTCCCCCCCCATTTTGTTGTAGAAGAACTGGAAAACTCACTACTGAGGAGAAAGCTGTGAGAAACTGAAAGATTACTGGTTCATACATTGTTCTTCTGTTTATTTCATCTTATGGTGGGAGTCGAGACTCAAACTGTGCCATTACCTGAATGTGTAACATCGATGCCACAGTAATTTAGCTATAGTGAGTAGTCTTGTTAAATGGAGGCTTTATATAAAACTTTGTCTTCTGTTTTCTAGTGACTGTGGCCACTGGCTGTCTGGAATACTTAGGGAAGGATCTAGGTGTGCTTCTTAAGCTTTTGTAGAAAAACAAATTCAGATGTTATGATGGTGCTTAAACTACTGGGAAGCTGTAATTACTAGCTGTTCTGTAGTTCACTCTCACTTGTACCTTTCTCAGGGGAGCAATCTAGTTGTAACAACATGGAATAATAATCATGGGCTGCAAAGTCCTTGGTTAACGTTAGCAAATGCAGTAAGGTTCCGTGGGGGAGTAACATCTGCTGAAAAGCACTGAGTTCTCTTGCAAAACCCTGGAAGAGTGTGGGGCTTTAAATCTCTCAGGCTACGGTTTTGTGTGCCAGCTTAGAAGGAACACAGAGTGTATGAACATTCACTGCATCTGTTCTAAGTAGCAAGAATAACTGTTGGTTCTGGTTCTTCTCACAGAATAATTTTCCCTGTCATAACACTTTCTGAAGTTCACAGGGTAGCCTCATTTCCCTGCTTCTAAGCAAGAGACTTTGAGAGTTGTTTGTTTTGCTTGTCTGTTGTTGAGATAACAGTTACGTCAAATTCATGTCACCCCTGATGTTTTCTTTCTTCAGTGGCTGCAAGAGGAAGAGGCCGTGGTATGGGCCGTGGCAACATCTTCCAGAAGCGAAGATAATTTTGGTCTTGACCGACGTGCTTTTTCTATTGGGGGTATTAACTTGACTACATGTGCATTGGTATCAGTTTTGTTTAATAAATGTTTCTGACAAAAACTTGTCTGCTCTTACCTGACAGGACTCCTCTTGGGCAAATACATTGTAGGTTGATTTCAAACTTAACAGCTTTGTCTGGAAAATAGCAGACTTTGCGTCTATATAGGATTCCTTTGTATTTGTGTGATGCATTGACTTTTGAAGATGTTTCCTTTTTCTTGTGTAGTCCTCTTGTCATTCAGTCTCTGAAGAATTAGAAGGCGTTCTTGATGAAGAATTTTTAAATAGCGTGATTTAAAGTTGCATTGGCAGCTGCATTTATGGAAAATAAGGCAAAACAGAGCAGCTTCCTGAGAAGCAAAGCGGTATGTTCTTTTGCTTTATACAGACCTACAATAGACAGAGGTCTGTCTTCAGATCTGTACAGCTTGTATTCTTGCATTTCTTGTTTTTCTCTTTGGATCCAGGGAGAATTTTTCATTAGGAGCCTACAACTTTGATAGCAATGAAAAATTCTATTCTAACTCTTTTAGCAGTTTTATTCCTCTGCCTGGGAAAAGATGACAGCATTTTCAAGCATTGTTCAGTTTGAAATGTTTTGTAAATTTGAGAGGTAGTGAAAGTATATGGGGAAAAGTCTTATAAATGGTTATCCATTAAATACCACTCAATACGAATGCTAATCTTTTGAACAAAACTTAGGATCAACTTTAGCTTTTGGTCTTAACATCTGTACACAGGCATGGATCATCAGCTAATCTGCAGGAAGCCAAATGTAGTTGTAACTTTGTTTTGCTAAAAGTAGTGTGGTGGCTGTTACTGACTTAAATCGTTGAAATGTTTAACACTTCTGTACTGAATCACACACTTGGATACAATCAATTACCGGTCTGTACATGTACCAAATGATTAGTCTTGCCTTTCTGCTCTGATGCTGTGAAGACTCTCCCTTGTGTGCAGACATGAAAGTTGAACTAATGTATTAATTTGTTGAATTGTCTGTAAATAAAGCTGTATTTGGTCTCGCATCACTAGAAAAACCCTGCTACACATTCTTCTGGGTAGTAATGATCCTAAATGTGAGCGTTAGACCTTCTTAAAATGTGTTTAAGATATGCTTGAGCTTAATTATAAAAACATTGTAGTGTCATCTTGTGCCCAGACTGAGGAACTTGTCTTTTGGACAAGATAGTTTTCACAAAGCCCTGCTTCAAAACGTGGCGTGTGAGTCATGTTTATAGAGCAGCAATCCTTTCCCGAAGACAGTATTTCCAACTTAAAATGAGCAATTTGGGGCTTTCGTAATGGTATGAAATACTGCCTTGTGGAAATGTGTCATTGTTCACATTGTCACTAAGAATTGTGACTGATGCCAGTTGATCAGGTCACATCCCTGTGAGAGTGTATCTGCGTAAGAGCTGGGTGAGTAAAAGTGCACTGATCTATAGGCAGACTAGAATCTTTCTAGTAACAGCTGTTTGTACTGTTTGGAATTCTTTAATAATCAGTTTGGTTCTAGCTCTTACTGTGGGAGAGAAGACATCTTTTCACAGAATTTCCTCCCCATGCTTAAGTAAAGGCTTCCAAATTTCACAAGACAGTTTTGAGAAAGACCATCTCAAAATCAAGATGAAGCTGAAGGCCATTTTGAGGTTTTATACTAGATGCCCACTGAAACTGGCATTATCTTTAACGCACAAAGGAGGAAAGACCTCCATCCTGGTGCTGTACCATGAGCTTCATGGTAAGAACTGAACTGCCTGCTGGTATCCTCTGCTAACGCCTGGGATCTCTGGAAACGGGGTGGGAGGTAGGAGCAGGCATTTCTGTTGACAGCCGCTGGCTCTGCTTGTCGCTGTAAGGTGGCATAAAAGGTGCCTGCTTCCCTAGTAGGTGGTACTGTGACTTTGGAATAGATGTCCTTTATTTGCAGTCTATTAACTGGGCTTTACTGCTTTTAATAAATGAGGCTTGTGATTGTGTTGCTAATCAAGTTGGAATTTTTGCACAATGGAGTCGGACTACCGGCAGCAGGCGGAACAGGAACGGCACCGCAAGGTGATTGCTTTGTAACTTCAGTCTAGTGTCTGCTGCGAGATATTATAGCTGCATCTTCAGCAGCTAGAGCTGCCTTCTCTTCCAGAGCGAACATCTACTAGAAACCTGAGATTGATTAGTGCAACAATTAATTGCCCTAAATATAAACTAGTATAGAATGGAGGGGGCGGTGTGGAAGGATGGCAAGCTGTTCTGCTTAAAGGGTGTCATCCTGGCTGTGGCTAAGGCACCGTGAGGGACAAAGGAAGTTACCGTTACCTTGTTTGGTAACGGAAGAGACAAGAGGTGTACTCAGTTTGAGCACAGAGGAATCACTTTGCCAGAACTCCTTTGGGTCTGGCCTCTATTGGGTCTCCCTGTAACCTCTCAAGGAAACTAATGGTGAGGATTGCCACATCTTTTTTTGCCGGACTATCTGGTGCTTCCCAGCCCTCAAAGCTCTGCTTCCTTTTTCTGTAAAGCCTCCAAAAAGAACTATTAATATGTGGAAAAGGAAGTAAGCCACAGATGGGGGACTTGACTAAAAGTATTTTTTGGAAGAGCTTCAACATTTTGGCGAGGCTGCAAATCTGGCCTGTTGGCTTGATGTCTCACTGTTTCCTTCTGACTGTTAAATAGCATGTAGCCTTTTCTGCAGGCTAGGTGTTGGCTGCTTTTGCAGAGGGCAGGGAGAAATGGCACTGCATCTTGACCACAGACAGCTACTGGAATGGCAAAGGCTTTGAAACACCAAGGGGAACCCTAGAAATTATAATGGTTAAATGCTGTTTAAGCTAATTAAAGCTGCCTGGCAGTAGCAGGTTGGCTGAGGATTGTTTCCACTAATGACGATTGGCTTACCTTTTCCATTGTTTTTTAAAGTTCCTGTTCCTCCTTGGCAGCACTGAGGGCAGGGGACAACCGTGAATTTCAGAAAGAAACAGTAACCCTCCCCAGTAGGTTTGACTGATGAATGAACTCTGCAGTGTATCTGCTTTAAGAAGTGTCTGTGCCTTCTGACGTTTCTCACCTTCTAGATTTATGACTGTTCACTGAGCACACAGCAATGATACTTTTTAAACTTTTTTTTTTTCCAACCAGTGTTGACTTAGCTTTTAAGCTTTATTTCATGTGTAACATTATTTAATCCACATCAGCTTTGAAGAAGATACTGGATTTTGCATGAACAAAAAGCTTTGCACTATGAATTCAGGTTGAGAATGAGTCTAGGATGAACTGCTTACCCTCTTCAGAAAGATGTTGTGAATTAGTGTTGAAGAGTTTGAAGTTTCACACTAGCAGGGATTTAAGCCCCAGCTAAGACAAACATATCACTTAGCAATTTCTGACTGAACAAACTGGCATATCAGTTAGTCACAGGCTGCTTTGAAGATCGTACATGCGATGTGTGTGTTACCCTTAGAGTGTGATAAATCATAATTGCCTTCTAACAAATGATGTCTCATCCACTAGATGGCTCTGTGGGTGAGAGAATGAAATACAAGAAACTAGAATCCTCTGGAAGGAAAAAATGCAAGAAATGTCTTCTGCTATAAAATCCATAAACTCAGTGCAAACTCTGGCATGAAAATACTCAGCTTAGTTTCTTTGCTCTTCAGTGTTCCCAGAATGCTGGCTTCATATGTGCCCAGGTTGTCCCAGTGGTTGGTCGATGCTGTGTGTTTCCCTGATACTTGGCTTAATGGTCACATGCACTAAGGGAGGTCGTGCAGACTCCTCAAGTTGAGCAACTGAAGCAATCTGTTTCTCTGGGATGAAGGATACTATGGATAGATACAGCTGTCTGGTTTTTAACATCTGCCCTTATTTGTCCTATCTTTTTGGTCATAGATTGCAGCGCTTTTTTCTCATTCTTAGCTGTTGCTTTGCCTGGGGGCCTGTAAACTTCTCCCTGTTCAGTGGGTTCAGGGCTCAGCGTAGCTTCCAGCTTTTGACAGAGACAAGCTACTGGCCTGAAGCTTTGACGTGAACTTGGCTCTTTGATATCATCAGTGTAGATGCCTTTGAAGTACTCACGTGGGGCAGAGAAGCTACGCTGCAGCCGTGCAAAACGATGTCTGGAAAAGCACAGGTAGAAATTCACCCAATCTTCCCGAGTCAAAACTGAGGTTGTGCTCTGGTACAAAACCAGAGGGGGACCCTGATAACAGCAGAGAAGACTTAAACAGTTGGAGAAAGTATCACTTGGAAAAAAAATTCCTTTGCACAGAACTGTAGGACTTCTCCTCACTGACCAGGTGCGTTCATCCCATGCAGGTGCAGCTCTGCTCTCCAGGTGTGTCTAACTGGTACGTGGTCCTAAAGCTGTGCTTTGCTTTAGTTCATTTCCCAAGGGTACTCTGCAGAGTGTCAGTCTGCGAGGTGGTGTGTTATGACTGAGAGGCTGGGAAGGGACACGGTGCCCGTGAGACAAGTGGTAAGCTATGGTGTCTCTTCTGAGTGTAGTTGCATGACACACTGTAAAAGCCTTGTTCTCCAGGGTAACAGAACCTGCTTTATACCAACTCTTAAAATTGCAGGAGAGGCAGCAGCCTCTTAATCTCTGCCAGTGAAAAGCAGAAGTAAAGGGATGCGGCCCCTAGATCTCCCATGCCCTCCAGAAAACCTCTTCTAGAGGGGCAGACTGGAGTAGAAAATCTGAATTTCTTGTGCTGGTGGTCAGGATAACTGTCCCACCTGTATCCCTTTGCTATTTAGGCTTCACACTGAGCTTTCATTTAAAATAAAGATGTCCTATTTCCTCTCGCCAGTAAAATGTGAGCAAGGATGGAAGGCTGATATCCCAGTGGAGTAATGATTTGGTAAGGTAGCAAAGGGTGGTATTCTGAGGTCTACAAAAAAATGTCCGCGATTTGGTTCCTTATTTCTCAGCCGCAGGTCAAAATGGAGGAAGGGTTCTCCCAGAGTTCTTTGTTTCCATCCTGACAGAGGCAAAAATTTAGATATGGACTTGCACCTTATTGCAGCTAAGCTAATTTCAGACAGTAAGACCTAGTCTTTCTCCTCTCACGTTAGATAAAGCTAACTTTACAGGACCCTCCTGCCTTCAGCGTTTCTTTGGGAGAAAAGAGGCGTACACCACCTTTAAAACATGGTCCAGAATAGCCTTGAAACCAACGCTGATATGGGCAGTGTGCTGCAAGATAGTTTCCAAGTAAGATAATACTGTTCTCCACCTCCTCATCTGCTCAGGGAGAGATCATGCCGGTGGACAGAAGAGCTACCATATGACTAGAGCATGCTGGGGCCTGAGGTAGCCGAAGCAGTGCTTGCCTGCAAGTACTTTCCCAGATCAAATCACGTTTTAACTCCTTCGGGTGTCCTGTTGTTGCCTGGTCCTATAATAATAGGTCTTGATAGTGTCAAGAGTACTTTGGAGGTAATGAATAAGGAAGTGCCACCCTCCTCTGCTCATGTTAACTGTACTTCAAAGACTAGGGTGTGGGATTATTTAACTCCATGTGGAGGCTGACGTTAGTGTACAGTATGACCGGTAGGTTGGGGTTTTTTTTTTACTCCACCTAATTCAGACATTTAATGAGAGAAGTATTTTGGGTTTGTGTGTGAATTGGTTCTTAGTAGACAGGCTATTATTCCTGGCACAGGACCAGTCATTGCATAAGTAAGTATTGTGTAGCCCTCTGCTGCTCAGCAGAGACTATCGGAGTCTATGAAAAGTGGAGATTTTCCAGCATCATTAATTCAGGGGAGAACGCTGAAGCCCTGGCAAAGAAACAGATTGTATCCAGAAGATGTGTAGTTATGCTGGGAGAAATGAAAAGAATGGCAGAAAAACACGATTACTGTTCTTTTGTTTAGTGAACCGCTTGCAGCGAGCATTTAATTTCTTCTTCATTTTCCCTTGCCTGGGGATTTAAAATCTGTTGTCTGGTTGGGGGTTTGCCCTATTTCCAGCGCAGTGGAGAGATGCTAGTACATCTACTCCAGAGCAAACCACTGCTTGTTGTGAGGCAAAAGTCCTCACATTTTGTCCCTCGGTGCCTGAAATGTTAACAGGGAGAGGGACAGAGCACTCAGGGGGAATATCAGCAGCACTGGGCTGGTGATGCAAAGGGAAGGCAATGGGAATGCCTGGATTTGCAGGGAGCTGGTTTGTTACTTGGAGCTGTCCCCCTAGCTTGTTCACGCCCTCATGCCGTAAACCGCCTGACCACTGCTTTCATCTGCTTTTCTTTACAAAACTGTTACAGGGCTGGTTCTGTTTTCAGGGTAGAAGCCTCTCCACCCTCCACCCCGCTTGACAGAAGAGAACAGACCTCTGCAACACAAATGCACATTAGCTTTGTATTCCAATTGTGAATGTGTCAAGTGAAATTTATGTCTATAAGTAACAAAGAAGATATTTGTTGTCTAAAAGAAGGAGCTGTCAAGGTTGTTGCTTTTGGGCTTTTTGGGGAGAGAGGGTGAGGGTTTTTTGGGAGGTTGGTAGTATTTAGCTTGCATTAGAGACACAAGTCAGGCCACAACTGTTACAAGCCCGCAGCCTCTTGAGAGGTTTTGGAGTACTGCAGCTGATGGCCCTCAGCAGACATGCTGTGAAGCTGAGAATGTGATAATGCATAGACCCATGTGGTGGCATTTTAGGTTGCTTATTGATATCTTTACAGTCTTACAAAGTCTCAAGTACGCTGCAGGGTGAACAGGTTGTGTTTTTTTTTCCCCTGACACAATATCCAGCTGAAAACCAGAACTGAAGTGTGGAGATTTTTACTCTTCTATAACAAAAAGGTGTTGCTGTTTGTTGCTTCACAATTGAATGAGTTCCTTTCTGCATAAGTCTCACATGTCTCTGGAACAGCTCCACAGCAAGCCTTTTTTTGCAAAGCTCAGCTGTTAGCCAGTATTGTTCCTCTTTGAAGAACACTGTATAAAAGTGCACATCAGAGACATCTTCAGAACCAGACAGGAGTGCATCATTTTGTCTGCAGTCTTGTTCACCTCTTGCTTTTGTGGGCAGTTTGGATACAGCAGTGGGGAGTGCCGTGGTCTGGAGAAAGGAGGAGTGAATGCGCATAGAGGGAATGTTGCTTCTTCCTTTTCTCTGGGTATTTGATAGGATGTGCTGTCTTTGTTTTGTCTTTTCACTACAACACTTTCTTCCAGTTAATGAGCCAAATTTGACATGGAGAAAGTAGGTGAAGCTCTAGGGAACTCATTAGAGGTTTTTCATGTCAGAATTTGACTCCAAATACATGAAGTCTAATCCTAAACCTAGGCGCAGATTTATACCATGGGACATGCTGAAGCCTCTGGCTAGAGACTGTGGGGAGGGTCCAAGGAGCAGCCCTCACTTTTCCTCTGCAGCCCCATTTAAGCCTTGTGTGTTTCAACTGTTTCTTTTTGGAGTGTAATCCTATCCTTAGGCTGAAACTAATGCTATGGGACACACCGATCCCCCATTCTAAGGATCATACTGGCGATAATTCTAGTAGCAGCTTTAGCTGTACTTTAGCACTCTGTTTCCCCAGTACTGATTTACATCTTGGCTGCCTCTCTCTGAACCCCAACCCCAGTGATGGCTCCAGTTGTTTTACCCAGTGGGGTTTCCCCAGGCAGATGCAGGGTGCACACTCAGTCACTCTCTCCCTTCCTCCTCCTCAGCAGGGCAGGGAGAAGAAATAAGATGACAATGCTTGTGAGTCCAGATAAAGACAGGGACATCACTTACCAGTTACTGTCATGGACGAAACAGACTTGACTTGGGGAGAATTAATTTGTTGCCAGTTAAAATAGGTTTGGATAGTGAGAAACAAACTAAACCAACACCTTCTTGCCCTCACCTTCTTCCTAGGCTCAGTTTCACTCCTTCATCCCCAACTCCTCTACCTCCCCTTTCCAGCAGTGCAGGGGATGGGGAATGGCGGCAGGGGGTTGTGGTCAGTCTGTAACAGGTTTTCTCTGCCGCTCCTTCCTCCTCACAGCGTTCCCCTGCTCCAGCTGGGGCCTTCCTGCTGGTGGCTGTTCCTTCAGGGCTGTCCCCCTGCTCCACCGTGGTCACCCCATGGACTGCAGGGGACTCTGGTGCCCGGAGCAGCTCCTCCTTGGCCTTGCAGGGCTGTTTCTCACACTTTTTTTCCTCACCCCTCGCTGCCATGTGGCATTTTTCCAGAGGCGCCGCCAGCTTTGGAGCCGGGCTCAGGTGGGCCCGGTGGTGGGCCTGTTGCGGAACCGCCTGGAACCGCCTGGAACCGGCTGTGCCCGGTGTGGGCAGCCTCACCCCTCCTCAGGGAAGGATGTTATGGCAGGTGCGTCCTGCTGTCCCGGCTTGTAGGGGACGAGTGAGCGCCCAGCTCCAGAGCACCTGTCCCGGGATGGCAAAATGTCCCCTCTCCTGTGGGACAGCTGAGGTTCGTGGTCAGGTGTTGCGTTTTTCTGGCTTGGCTTATTTTCTGCTTGGTGAGGGGCGGCAGGTAGGAGCCAGGCACTGCCTGCCTTCCTCCTCCTTCTGCGTTACCGCCAGGGAGTCTCTATTAAGGTCTCCTGAAAACAGCCAAAGTCTAGAAAGTCAGAGAACGCCGCCGGTTCAGAGGCAGCTTGGTGAGCTAATGGTATTGCGAAGGGACGGGAACAGCACAGGCGTTAGCAGTGCGAAAACGGAGGCGATGCCGCCGCCTTTTCTGCTCCTGACCTTTCAGTTCAGAAGGAGACGAAATGGCCAGTCGCTCCTGTTGTCCTCATGCTGTTAGCAGTGGGGAGGCAAGAGGCTTGTACAGGGCAGTCCTCTGCAAAATACCCGTATTCGTACTGGAGCTGCGGGATGGGCCAGTCCAGGGCTGAGACCTGGGCAAGGGGACCTTACAGCTGGAGAGCCTCTGGGCTGTTGCCTCTGAGTATCTGGTTGCATGTCAAAGCTGTTCCTTTGGTGTCCTCCATTTTGCTCTCTTTCAATTGCAGTTTCTGAAAAACTAACGCCCCCCAAAACCTGTTGGTAAAATGAGCAGTTCGGTTCTGACTTACTCCGTTATTCGGTTGCAGCGGAGTTCAGACAAAGGTGCACATGTCAAACTGTTGGCTCTGCAAACCAAAAGATTTCAGGATATCAAGAACAAAGCTCAGCTCAGAAGTCTGACATGGAGACCCAAAGGCAGCTGCTGCTGCTGGTTTGGGGAAGTGCCTTTTTCCAGATTTCTGTGCCATGTTTGTGCTTGATGAGACCCTATGTGTTTCAGGGGAGTTACACAGGTTGAATAAGGCCCGTGTAGTTGTCTGATAGCTTTCCAAATGCATCCCATCACTGTATCCAACCTGGGGCAGATTGCCTCTAAAACGAACTGGGAGGAATAATCCTCCCAGAAGTGGAGGAACTGGCTGATAGCTAAGCAGCAAAGAATCTGTCCTCCACCCTTTACATGCCTGTACTCAAGCTGAATAAACCTGATGCTGTAGAAACGTCAGTGCTTTTGTGGTTCGCTTGCCTTTGAGGACAGTTTGGATGCAGCAGGGGGAGTGCCAGGCTCTGGGAAAAGGAGTAAATGCACGTGGAGGGAAAGCTGACTTTTCCCTTCACTCTTCTGGGGAAGAGTTACTGTGTGGTTATTGTGGTTTGTGGCTATTCTGGTTCTGAATTGGCATCACTGAACTGGAATATTATCAAGTTGGAGAGGAACAGAAGAGATTCATAATCGAGTACTTAGTGTCTCAAAGTAGATCAAGATGCAGTCATGGCTTCCTGGAGCGCTGGCCTCAGCTAAGAGTGTTCCGGTCTATTTTGTTTTGTGAACTACCTCTTGGCAGCCTTAAACCAGCTATTGCATCTATTTCAAGACCACTTGTTTAATGCCAGTAAACTGCAAAACAGATTCTCTTGTCCATTGATAATCGTCCCCAACTGCTCGGAGCTGGGGTGGCTGGGCTTCCTGCCAGCTGCCCTTGAAGGCTGTTGTACCTGCTGCGCTGTCAAGATAGCATAGAGATAAGAGTTCATATTGAGACAGCCTCTTCTGAGCTGTGAAACAAGCGTGATCTGGTGGTGGACAGAGTGATCTCTAAAGGCAAATGTTTAATCCTCTCTTGTTTGCTTTCTTAAGATGAAACAATTTATATTTTGGCATCTTTGTCAGCAGCTGTCCACTAAGGTGCCAGTCAGCCTTCCCCAAACAGTGCGGACTCCTTTATCTTCCAAGTACTTGTGGTGAGGAATGAGTTATAAGTTGAGAAAAGAGCCTTGGCAATGCAGAAGAGAAAGGCTTTGACAGATTTTGAAGTGTGTGAAATAAAAATAGATCAGACAAGCCTGTGCTTCCAGCTGCTTTTTGCATCCTCACCTCAACAAAATGATTACCAGTTCTTTAGACAGTCACAGGAATGAGGGAGGCTTGTGGTGGCCTCAGTGCTAGGCATATTGCTACCTGGAGCATGCTAAGATGGTTACCCTGGGTTTTGTTGTCAGAGGTTGAGGTAAAATAAAGGATGGAGAAGTGAGGAAGGTGTTGTTCAGTTAGGTAGGGAGGGAATAAGTGCATTTCTGTTTGAGTAACTGAAAAGGTCTGGCCTGTTCCTCCTTCCCTCTGCTATCGGGCACCAATGGCTTCATTACTTGTGGTGCTGCTCAGCATCCCCCTGTGTCTGCACCTCCCTGTGGCTGGGGTTTTGCAGGCTGGCCCTGCTAGAGCTTTCTGCTGCCTGCCCGACCACGCACACAGAGCCCCAGCTGACAGTGCTCACCAGGGTTTTCCAGTGAGATGCTGCAGGTGGCCCTGGGAGCATGCAGGTTGGTGTGCTGTGCCAGGTAGGAAGCTGCCTGCCGGCACAGATTGGTGGAGGTGGGAGTTCCGTGTCTCATGCTCTGCCACTATGTGACTATAGATCTGAAAAGGGACCAAGCACCCCCAGGAGGAGGAGAGGGTTTTGGAGCGTATTTTATAAAGCCTCGGAAAAATAAGATGGTGGAGAGTGTGGATGGTATGGTATGGCATGGCATTGCACCTGATGACGTCTCCTTCCAGAAGACTACTTTTGAAAGGTGTGCTTAAATGTCTCGCTTTGAGATCTTGTGAGACTGATCACCTGGTGGGAGGGCAGGGCTGGGGAAGGGGCTGTGATGCTGCCCTGTGCAGCTGCAGCTTCCTCTCTGCTACGTGACCTAAGTCCCATCGCAGGCTGACCATCCGCATCCTGCATGGAGAGGGAGAGAGGGAGGCTGGGAAACTGCAAATGACGGACATAGCCTGGTGTATGAGTCTTGATGCTGAGGTTTGTGTGCTCTTTTAAGTATCTGAGGTTACAGCCCTGCACCAGCAACTGCGGTACTGAGGAGAGCATTCAGTGTGACAGGGGTCCATCTCTCCTGCTGTGTTACCTAGCAGGAGACAGAGGCTCACTGCAGAGCAGGCATCCCCTGATTTAGGAGCGTAACAAAGCTGGTACCTGGGGCATCAGTGAGGAGAACTGGATTAGCAGCTCATCCCTTTAATCCCCTTTGAGAGCCCTGAGCTTTCTCATTGAGTGCAAGGAAAGGCTCATTTGGGTTGTGTCATCCTCTCTGGTTTGTGAACTCGGCTTTTGTGAAGGCAGCTCTTTCTGGATTTGGGGCTGCCAGGCCTGCTCGTTGAGCATGCATCTCATCTGTAGCGGGGGCACTGGGGCACATCGCAGCTCCCGAGCTGGATGCACACCACTGTGCCCTCGCAGAGTCCCTCACCTGCCAGTGCAGTCAAGAGCTGGCAGGGAACAGCTGGGTGTGCCGTGATAGTTTCGCCACAGCTAAGTTGCAGCCCATTAGTTCATCCAAGCAGTGGCAGTTTCCTAGGCCAGGACCTCATCATTTGCATTTGTATCTATTTATTCACAACCAGCTCTCCATCGAGAGGTTTCTATGGCAAAGCAACCAAGTGTGTGTAGAGGAATAAACACAGATCCCACAGCTGCTCTTTCAAGCCATGCTTTATCTGCAGCTCCTGGAGCTGCCAACTGGCAGCCAGGCATCACCAGTGATTAGCACAGAATTCCCTTGCAAGGGGCTGTTTCATCTCCATCCTGCTGCTTAGCACAGCTCAGACCAAAACCACAATGTTCAGCAGGGCTGGAAACAGGCTGCACAGATCCTCTCTGGGGCTGAGCCAGGGACCGTAGGGAAGAGCTGCGTCAGTGGTGGGCTGCACGCTGGGGGTCTTGTCTCGTTTTGGGAGGTGTTACTGTTACAGAAAAGCTGTGAAGATGTCTTGATGCAGAGTCTTACAGAGACAGTGCTCAGAGCTGAAGACCAAATGCCCAGCACCCCTGCTCCCTCTTTCTAGATATGCCACTGACTCACCAGGCGGCTCCAAGCCTTCATTTAAATTCTTTGTGCCAGAGTTTTCTTCCTGGCACGGAGTGCTGCTCTGCTTAGACTGTAAGAGTTTAAGCAGATCTTGCTGACATTTCATTTTTGCTGAAAGGTATTTTGGAAGGAAAAGAAGAAAGAAAAAAATTAATACCATCTCTTCCACATCGGGGGAAGGAAGAGATATCACACTGAGAAGGGAAAATCAAGTTGTGAGTAGAGTCAGGCAGTGACCTGTGGAAGCAGCACGGCCCTTCCCCCCAGCAGTGGGAATGGCCACTTGAGCAGCTCTGTTTTGCCTTCTGCAAACAATCTCATGCTCCCCAAATACAATCTTTGCCATGGAAATCACTCCACTTCTCCAGATTCACTAGAGGGGCTAAAAAGGGGGTTGGGGTGACAACTGTGCAGGGGAACAAATGCTTCCTTCCCACCTTGGGTTGTGCTGGGGTTTGGCTACATTTGCATGCCCTGTTCCCCATCCTCCTGGCCAAACACCATATGCTGGCTCTCTCATGGCCTTTTCTCTTCTGTCTCCACTGGGATGGGGCAGCTAGCACCTGGCCCTAGCTATATCTGCTTTACTTTGTTGTATTTTCTGCTCTTTTCAGTCAGCGGGACAGATGGTTTCCAGCGCTTCTATTTGCAGGTTAACAACATGAAGGTTATGAGGTCCTGCTGACCAGAGTGCGAACAGGACTTGATCCACCATTTGCAGTGTCAGGCTGTAATACTCAGCACAGTGTCTGTAAACCCAGCTTTCTTCCTCAGGGGACTGGATTTATTTGGGGCTTTTGGTGGTTGATTAGATACCGATACCTTCCAGTGCCCTCACAATCTTGGTCCAAAAAGGATAAATATTACCAATTTGCTTCTTGCAATGTCTTGTAAAATCAGGAAGGAGCATGAAGGATGTATCTATTTCATGCGGATTTGTGTGGCTTGGTATAAGAGAGTTGTTTGTATGTCTTGAGACTCCCAGAGAAAATTAGCAGAGGAAGGCAAAGTTAACCATTGTTAATTCAGGAGGGACAGGATTTATATGGGGTTTTTAATGTCTGATTTCTTTAACTTTTAACTCTTTCAGAAACATATCTGCTTTCTGAATCCCTGTGGTGACAGATAATTGAGAGCACTTGACTTACCGGCTAAAGCCTGATCAGTTTATTTATATCGGCACCTTGCGACACAAGGGATGGCAGCCCACCACAAATGAACACCCACGTTTCACCTTCCTTAGAGGAATGAACCGCTCTCACCAATGTGAATCGTACCTGCTGATCCTCTCCCATACTGTGCAGGCACTGCATGAGGACGCCTGGTCCATATCCTTGCAGTGTCTGGGCTGCTGGCTTGATTTGTGAACAACCCAGACACTCAGACTCTGTAGTGCTTCACGCCCATGTCCAAGAGAACTGTTTATTATGTTTACATAGAACATGAGCAATGTGGAAAACACTAGAAATATTGCATCAGTGGTTTGGTTTTTGGACAGCATTGGAAATGGCGATGCAGCTGCTTGCATCATGTCTGTGTTACGAGGTATGCGATATGCCATGAGGAGCCAAAGCTTTGCGCTTTCGTTTGGGAAGTGCCCACCTCTGGCACGTTCACTGCTTGCTCCTCTAGCGCCACAGTTACGCACTTAGCTGCCTGCTTTTCCCCAATTTCACTTGGAACTTGTAATTTTAGTACAAAAGCACAGTTTTTGAAACCAATCCTGCTAATCCACAAGACTGTTCCCCCTCCCTCTCCTCCCCCCCCATCCCATCCCATCCCAACTCATCCCATCCCCCATGCTCCCACCAACACATACCTCCTTCCCCTCCCTCTCACCCCGGTCACACAGCAAATATCCTGATGCTGCAGTTCCAAGCCATGTGTCCGCCCCAGCCTATGCGATCCAATGGTCTCTGACCAAGTCCCTTTGTTCAGACGTTAATACAAAACACACAATAGGAAAAAAACAAAACAAAAGGAGCCAGACACAAGAGGGAGACACACTGCCGGGCTCCAGCTCTGGCCTCTGAGCCCTTCAACTAAGCTCCACAGCAGCTAGGCTCTTGGGGTACCTCCTTTCACACTCAAGGCTGCAGGTCCCAAGGTTTCCAAGGTGCATAGGAAAAGGAAGAAAGGAAGTAAACTACAAGCCTGTTTCTGTTTTAGGTTCCCCCCCATCCCTTTCCCTCAACCCAATGGCTGCTGGAGGATATTCTTGACTCCGACAGGTCTTTTCCCGTCTTCCAGTGAGACCCTGCCTGGGGACCAGGTTCACTGTAAGTCACTGGTTCCTCTCTGGAACGTGGGCGATGGGTTTGGCAGTGAGGGGAGGGAGCGGAGCACGTTGTGGGGGGACGACAGGCTTTTGTCTCACAGCAAATGGGGGGGAGATGTCAGGGAAGGTGAGAGAAAAGAGCCAAAGGAAGCCGGTAAAGCTGGCCCTCTGCTTGATGTTTGTACTCAAGACTTCTCCTTGGGGCGGCTTCAGTGTGCCAGCACCGGCCTGTTGTCCAGTCACCTCTCACAGCCCTGCTGAGAAAAAGCACGTGGCGGGGTGCTTCCTGCTGCTTCATCCTCTGGCTGGCTGCCCTCGTGCCCGCTGGAGATCTCAGAGTCGCAGTCAAGCGCCTCATAGATGGTAGGCAGCGTGGTCTGCTGGCTGAGGCGCTTGCGCAGGCCCACGAGCAACGGCTGCGGCATGGAGGAGACATCCACGTTGTTGCCGAGGTCAACCCAGGCCAGGCAAGGGAACTTGTTCATGTCCTTCATGGTGTCAGTCAGCTCCTTCATGGTCGCCCGCGTCAGTCGGTTGCCATTGAGGGAAAGGTGGGTGAGCTTGGGTAGCGCCCAGAGGAAGGGCAGCAGCAGGCGCATCATGTCATCGTTCAGCTCGGTGAAGCTCAAGTCGACAGAGGTGAGGTGGTCCCCGTTGTTCTGCAGGTAGTAGGCCATGCGGTGGACATCCCGCATGGTCAGGGGGATTCCTGACAAATCCATGGAGTCCTGGCTCACCTTCTTCTGCAGGCTGGTCTTCAGGCTAATGATGGAAAGGGGTAGAGAGAGAGAACATTAAGGGGACCACTCGCATCCATCTCTCACCCAAGCGAGAGAGCACTTAGGACAAGGGAGAACTCATTAAGAACATGGGCTAGAACATTAAGCAAAGGGTTAACAGAGCCCACTGGGGAAACAAGCACAAGGTTTGCACCATGCCTTAAGGCAGACTGGGTCCTGGGGCTTTCCTATATTCTCAGCACTTACACATTAACTTTGCCAGAACTGGCTAAACACAGGCTGATGCTAAAGTGTCTTCCACTAGCACATTTCAAAGGGTTTGTCTGTATGTGCACGTACAGACGCTCATGCATGGAAAGCAAAAATAACCAAGGCAAGCAAACTTTCCAAGCGCACTGCTTTGCGGTGTGTGTGGGCTGTTTGTGTGCCACCTCTCCAGGTGAATGCCAAGGTCTGTTGCAGTCAGACTGTGCTGCAGGGCTACTGCAGAGGCGAGCAGTGATAAAAGGCTGAGAAATGGGTATTTTATCAGGAAAACGATCTATAGGCAAACTGCACTTCAGGAGTAGATTTACTGCATGTCCCTTTAAAAGCCTTCCCAAGCAGCACTTAGTCAGTAAGCAGCACCAGTGGCTGCCTATTTGGGTCTCTGTGGTCAGCAGATCATCTGGGATCTGCTGCAGCTGTGAGGAGGCGGGGAGGGCATAAGGGTGCTAAAAGAAACCTAGAGAGATGGTTTCAGCCATTTCTTTTGCTGTCTGCCTGGCAAGTGGAGTGAGGAGGAGGAGGTAGGCAAGCTGTACAGCAGGCAAAGATGTGCTGTGAGGCTGTTGGTTATGCGAAGGGAGTGGGATGTGGAGTTTTACGATGGACTGTGGGTTTGTGAGAGTGCTGTGAGAAGTGGGAGCTGTGGAGCTATGGGAGCTGGTGGGGATGCGTTGCAAGATTGAGTAGAAATGTGTATTGGCGTAACACAGGAGAACTTAATTCCTTAGTGTAAATTATATTAGTCTTGATGTCCTTTTAGATACATCCAGCTTCAAGGATATGGGAGCCCTAGTAGGACCCTGATTAGTGTCATTAATCATGCGATCAGTGGGTCTGTAAGTGCCTTGTTGAGCTTGGGAGGAGCTTAATTCTTAAGTTAATTCTTAACCCACCAGTCTGAAGGTCCCCACTCTTCCTATCTGGCTCTCTGTAGTGTCCTGCACACCTGTGGCACAGACAGTCCCTGAGAGCAATGGGTACACGGGGACATGCAATTTCCTCGGAGGAGGCTGCAAGACCGCAGGAGCTCCCATGGCAGGTGAGAATGCCCCTATGAGCCTTAGTGTTGCCAGGCCCTTCTGTAGTTCATAGAATCGTAGAATAGTTTGGGTTGGCAGGGACCTTCCAAGGCCATCTAGCCCAAGCCCCTGCAGTGAGCAGGGACATCTTTAGCTGGATCAGGTTGCTCAGAGCCCCGTCCAACCTGACCTTGAATGTTTCCAGGGATGGGGCTTCTACCGCCTCTCTGGGCAACCTGCTCCAGTGTTTCACCGCCTGCCTTGTAAAAAATTTTTTGCTCATGTCCAGCCTAAATCTACCATCCTTTAGTTTAAAACCATTAGTTCTTGTCCTATGACAACAGGCCCTGCTAAAACGATTGCCCCCATAAAGATCGCCGCCCCCATAAAGACTGCCCCCCCCTATAGTTGTGGCAGAGGATGTGACGCTGCCTCTATAGCTTTGCTTTACAAACGCAGTTCACGGCGCCTGGAAACTTTGGTCCTTCATAATCCCCTATGTGCATGTGATAACACAAGTCCTTCATGGACACGTTCAACACCGGCAGAACTGTAGCTGCGCTTCCTTGTCGGAGCGCGAGGTGGAAAGACCTTGTGGCCTGCCCTGTCAATTCTCAAGCCCACAAATTCCTGCTCTGAGTTTAGCAGCACTTTGTTCAGGCTACTTCTATGTGTCCTTGTGCTTCCTGTGGGAATTCACTGCGTAAGGCTGAGGCTGTGTCTGCAAGCATGTATTTGATATAATGAGCTCTCATGGTAGAGTGGTAATAACAGTATGGAATCTTATATTCAGACCTAAAGGTTTAAAAGAACCTTATGTATTACTTACTAAATGTTTACACTTTACATGACCCAGACTACTCCTCAGTGGATCACGGGAGGGGCAAGGGGAGCAGTGCTTATCTGTACCGTCAAACAGCAGAGGCTGATATACTGGTGAATCATAATTGGTCTGAAAGCACACGAGTGAGTTCTCCAAAGGGCCTTCACATGAAGACGGTACTTGATATCTCTTCAATACCAGGGCCCCAGAGACAGGATTGTGAAGAATTAATCAACCACATTGCTTATAGCAGGGGTACAGTTCTCTTAGCTTCTGGAATAGCAGTAGGGGTTGTGAACTCTGCATGCTGCAGTCTGGATGGCGCTGGGCTAGCCTCCCTTTTCCTGCTAATCCAAGGGATGCTTCATATCAGCCTAGGTTGACTGGGAGCTGTATTTCTCCAACTCTCCTGCAAAAACAAAGTGAGTTGGTTTCTCTTTGTATAGTTTGTCACCAACCATTGCCAGTGGTGTGGCACAATCTACCACAAAAGAGGGTTCAATTTGTGTAAAATCTGTCAGGGACTGGCCTCCCTTTAGCTATGCTGAAGGGTTTTATCTGGACATTTGATATGGAGTACTTGTTCTAGCAAAACCAAGCATCTAAATGCACAATGGAGGTGTGCATTCATTATCGGTCAGATTAAGCTGGGAGAAATGAATCTTCATTGTAAACCTGACTGCATAGAGGGATAGTGCCCTATATCCAGTAAGGGCTGGTACAAGAGATGACAGAAGCCTTCTCTGGCCTGTATTGGCTTAGAGTAGGACTTTGTGGGGGTGTGGGGGAATACAGGCTAAACATGCATAGAAGCAAGCCTGCAATTCCTTCAGTGCCTGTTTTGTGCAAGTGCAGCCTGTGGCTCCTGGAAATTCCCTTCCCAGTGCTGTCAACCCAAGGAACATCCTGGGGAGGGGGGGACACAGAAAGGAGACATAAACATAGGGACACTCACACACACACACACCCCCCCCCCGCCCCAGCCCTAAGCTTTGTCCGAGTCTCTGCAAAGCCTCCTCTGACCTCCCTATTGTAAAGCTACAAGGAACAAGCCGTAGTGCTCCCAGTTTGGTATGGGGATGGGGACCACTGGAGGGCATGTCTGAGCCGGCACCGCTCCCTCTGCCGGGCCTCAGCATTCAGGTGCCGTTTTTCCTGCTGTGTCTGCAACAGCAGCTTTCTTAACAGGGGACATAGTCTGAATGGCCCTTGGGGTCCCCTTCTGAGTGACTTGGCTCCGAGTGCAGACAGTGATAAGTGCGCGGGACTGTCAGAAGGACAAAAGCAATGTGCTTGTCTGTCTCTGCACGTTAAGTCTCCCCTCCTGTTGACTGCTATGCAGGGACTGCAGTAATAAGTCACGGATCGTGCTCTGACCAGAGCAGGTACCTTCTGCTGCTCTCCCCAGCAACAAGCCAATACCCCAAGGAGGCTGTAATCAAGCAGACAAATTATCTTCCCGTAATTGATTCTCCAGACTGGACTGCTCCTGGCTGAATGTGCTTAAACCCTCCTGTCTCCTGTCCTCTGCCAGAGCCCTCCCTTCCTCCTTTGCTGGCTTGTTTTTCTTTCCTTTCCTGTGTTTTTGCTGTTTCCTTTTGCCCTCATTGCTGTACCTGCCAGGGTGACTCTGGGCCTCCTGTCTCAGCACTGTGGGCTCCTCCTGTGTTTAAGTTGTTCTCTTGCCTTTAAAAATGCCTCTTGTAGGGATGTGTCTGTAGAAGCCTCGTCCTGGTGGATGTAGCCCCTAATGCTGCAGCCAGGCCCTCAGCTCTCTGGTAAGTTCTGAAGCATGAGATCTGCTGCCCCACGCATGCTGTGAACCCTGGCCACTCTCCTCCTCATCTCCTTGGGGTTTCTGTGCAGCTAAATACCATCTCTGGGGCAGGGCAGAGAATAGCTGCCCACTCCTCCTCTGTTGTCTTAAGGTAAATATATCTGCTGTCAGAAAAAGGACAGGGAGATGTGGGTAGATGCTTTACTCTGAATTATGGCACCTGGTATTTTTTTTGGAGTTCTGCTAAGCTCTATTTCTCTTGCGGGGGGAGGCAGGGTGGCGCGATACGCAGGACACCAAGCTCTCAAGACACTTGTGCAGCAGCTGAGAAAATGCCAGTTTTATTTCCAGGGAAATGGGTCATCTATTATCCCCTAATTTCTGCAAGTAAAATAGGCTTAAAGATCGCTTCAGCTGCAGAAGCTTTTTCTTCTTTTGTGTGAGACAAAACAGCTACTTAGCGACATGGCTCTTGATGCCCATGGGACTTGTGGGCAGAGGACTGCAAAGCACTGGAGGCTGGATTAACCTAATGCTACTGCAACTAGTGCTGTGTGCAGATTTGTAATTGTGGGGATTTGCATCTAACAAGGATCTGGACCCTGGATGCAGGGAAGCAGATTGTGTTTGTATTATCTGCAGCAAGCTTACAGAGGAAACAAACCCCCACTCCCTCAGATGCTGGAGAAATGGATGCAAGTGAGAAACTCTGTGACACTTTTGAGCAAGACACAAGGGCAATCAGCAGCCTGTCCCCTCACTGCCTCCCTGGACCTAGGTGCAGCATCCAGTGAGGAATGGTGTCTGCCTGCCCTCCTATGTATAAGGGATCAGCTCCCTGCTTGCAACCCTAGTCCAGCCCTCCTGAGGGATGCAAGCTCTTCAGGGTACATCTCCTTGTTTCTCACGTGAAACAAGTTGTTCCTTGCGTCGTTCCCAACTCCCTCCTGGGGTCTGCCCTTTCTCCTGCTTGTCTGTTCCTGAGGTGCCAACCCTGCTCTTCAGCAAGCATTGGCCAGCAGTCCCCAGGCTGCACCATTAGCCAAGCCATGTGAGATCCACCAGGATCAGTCCAGATCGCATAGGGGTTTGAGGAACCTGCAACTGTTGGAAGAAGTCTTTCTATCTCTCAATCAGAAATGTGGGCCAGGAAAGGGACGAAACTGTCTTGCACCTCCCTTGGCTTTTTTCTGGGATAAAAATCATCTTCTCCCTGTGTAAGGCTCACTCACTGTTCCTGCCTCCTGGGGAACTCGGTTAGCATGAGGAAATTCAGAGCTGTCTTGAGATGAAACAATTAGGAGACCTGAAATCAATTGCTAATTGTTTGTCTCCAGGACCCATCTCAAGAGGCCTAACCCTTAGGCCCTTTTCCACGTACTTCTTTGAGTCCATGAAGCTGAGGGCTCAGCACACACTTTTCATTAGCACTGAATCCCTTCAACTTCTTGCTCATCAGCTAAATTCTTTGGTGGCTGCAAGGAAGGGGTGTAATGGCTCCTGATTGTTGCTACGGTGGGACTTGCAGCTGCCATGGCAGTGCTTGACCTTTTGTTAGCTTTGTGGGGTATGGAGGAGCTTGTTCAGCACAAGAATGTTCAGGTTCTTGGAGTCCCAGCCTTAGTTCCTTGTCTCTGTGCTATGGAGAGAGGCTGGGAAGAGACTTTGTAAGAGTCAGATAGGATTTCAGTAATGAGGGATGCAAACTACTCCCTGCCTGTCTCTATGGGGAATTACCAGCTTTCTCCTCCTCTCCCTCTTATTTTTACGTTTAATTTGCTTCCAAATGTAAAATTTTCCTGATGTCAGAGACTCCCATCACTGTGTGCATCCCCCTCCTTCATTAACAGGCACTGCCAGTAGTGGCCAATTAGCCAGGAACTGGGTATCTCTTGGCTGCTCTTCCTTGCATAGAACCTAGGGACAGGCATGTTTGGGTGGCTTCTCTGCTTTGAGCAGTAATTTAGGGGATGGACTCCAGGGTTTTTAATCACCTTCTTAGCATAATCTGCTTGCTTTGCTTCCCTGTGGCATAGGGTGCTGCTGTGCAGGGCTGGCTTTAGCTGCCTCTAGTGAGACACGAAAAAGCAAGGAGAAGCCTCAAAAGCACTGGCATAGACTAACCCAGCCCAAGCTGTTCCAAGGCTGAGCCCCGCACCTCTGTAAAGATGGAGGCAGCGCACAAACAAGCCACTTCCATGAGAAGTCCCTTAGTCACTTCTCCATCCTTGCACCCAAGCTCTTTTCATCAACTGTGAGGAGATCCCTCACTGGTGGAGAGGAGGGAGTGCAAAGGTAGCCTTTCTCCTACCACTGTCCCTCTGCAACTGTGGTGGGACATGGATATCTATAGGTGATGATGCAGCTGAGTGCCTCTCCACCTCCTGGCTCTGCTGTTATCTTCACTCTGTCCTTGAAGGGGTATGTTCAAGAGCGCTGTGAACCCTTGGCCTTCCTTCTGCTGCCGCTTGATCCATCCAAGACCTCTGGTTGTTGCCCCTCATTATTTAGGTCTATCCTAGCAAAGCAGGCAATAATGCTACCTCCTTGCTGTGAATGTCAATATCAGCCTATGGCCTTGTCAGACCTTCAGCTGTGTAAGAGTCACGAAGGCGTAAGGTCTCTGCTGATTCCTTTTAACTGCCATCTGCCACCCAGCCTCTGTTATTTCACTCATTGTCTCTCTATCAAAGTGTCCTGCTTCTCCTGCCTGTCAGTCTTGGATTTTTTTCTTCTGATCTGTGACAGGGCAGTGTCAAGCTGCTGGATGACCCTTTCTACCATCTCTGACAGCCTTTGCAGATGTACCTGCCTCTTGATGCTGCTGGGAACCCTGATCATGGGTCATGTTTGGGTCTCTCTGCACTGCAAGATGAGGGAGGGGACAGTTCCTGACCCACTCCATAATTTATTCACCAGTTCACATCTGTCCAGCCGACGGCTCTGTGAGCAGCAGCTTCTTGAAAACATTGTGTGGGGCAGTTCCTGTACTCCTATATGACTATTACCATGTGGCTTCAGTTAACTGACTGGTATTCTCAGACTTGGCTTCCTATCTGTAAAGCAGGAATGATGGTGCCTATTTACCCTGTTGCATAAGGGTGACATGAAGCTGTAGTTAACATTCACCTCATGCCATATGAAGGCTAGGATCTAATCTGCCAGAGCTGTCATCTGCAGCCCTGAGTGATGTTTTCAAGAAAAAAAAATCCAAAGCCCTTTAGAGCTGTTTCTTTCCAGTCTTCTAGACAGAAGTGCTTTCATTGCATTTTAAAAGTGCATCTAATGCTGCAGTGTCTGAGCAATGCACATCAATAACTGAGAAACAGAGCAATGAGCCCAGAAGGGATACGCTGTTTTCCACCCAGATTTGGATTAAGCCAAGTTGAAATTCACTCAGATGAGCAAAGCAAAACCGTGGTAAGACTTGTGAAAAGTAAAGCCCAGATATATGCAGTTTAGGAGTTAACTCCATGCACACAACAGCCTTTGCTCTTCCATAACCAGTTACTGTGTGAAAAATCTGAGCTTTTTTTCTGTGCTAGGAACACCCTGCTTGTAAAGATCATTCTGTGTTTACTGCCTGCATGTTTTGTGGATTCAGGTTCGATCCTTTGCACTCAAGAAGGGAAGTAGTTACACTGAAGTAGGCAGCTCTGGGGATGATGCAAGTGGAAGACACATAAGGTTCCCTGACATGGCTTTGTCAAGACAGCTCAGTTGTAATCCACAGCTTCTTGATTGCGGTATGAGGCTGCAATCCATGCCTCCAGACAAAGACTGCTTTTGCCCGGTCCCCTTCTGCCCTATCCAGTCCAGTGTGGCTTTGTCCTTAAAAATACACCCCCTGGATTCAGGGAGGGAGATAACATCCAAAAACTCTGCATTTGTCAAAATACCACAGAAGTGGTGTTGATAGCCTAAAAATCCTATGTCTGCAGAGAGGAGGATCTCTTCATCTATTACTCTTTATACTATAAACGTCAATTTAATGAGAAAGCAAAGCTGGAGTTATACAACACTCCAGAATATATTTGGCTCATTAAGTGTGAGCAATCTATACAACTGTAAAATGGTGCTAAAGCTGAATTCCCATTAGGATATAAGGGACTGACAATTGCGCAGTAAAGTCATGCTGGTCCCTGCTGAGGAGATTTTATCCTCCAGCTTTTTAGTTTTTAATTTTAAATCCCCCAAGAGCTCAACTTTCATGTTTGGTTAGGCAGCCAACCCAAGCAGGGTCAGCTGCAAGGTGGGGTGCAGGCTGTTGATTGGAAGCTGCTGACCTGAGAGGGGTTTTTGCAGGAAAGGAGAATTTAACCCCTTGCTTTCAGTGTGGCAAACCTGTCTGAGTATCATCTGGGCAGCTGAAACAGTCTCTTTGGGTGGCTGCAGGGCTAGGACACTGCTGACCCTTCATTGCACAAGGCAGACAGCCACTGTCAAAAACCCACTAGCATGGATGCAGAGGGCAAACTTCCTCCCAGCATTACCTTTGACAGTTTAATCAAGCAGAGAAACCAGATGCAGCCTGGGCTGGATCTCTCCTCCTTGCTTCAGCTGCTGTTGCATTGAGTCCACTGTGCTGCAATAACCTTTTTCCTTCCACCTTTCTGCATGGACTCTGCTTCTGGCCTGGGGCATTCAGCTGATAAGAGCATGTGGAGTGACTTCTCTCCCAGACTCAGGGCCAGGTGCCATATTACAGTCACTTGGGTTGGTAGCTCCTTAGAGGAAAGGCTAAACACGATAAACAGCAGCCCACCGTGTCCGGTGCAAGGCACGTTGCACCTTTGCTGCAGTCATAGTCCTGGATTGAATACACCAGTGTTTAAGGTGGTAGTGGAAGAAGGTGGGACCTCTGGCTGTAGTGGGGAGCGGGTTTGTGGTTAAGGAGGTCTAGAGGAACATATCTGTGCATGTCTGCAGGCTCTCACATTTGATGCTGCGCTAACTTAGTCTATTTGTGAATATTTAGTATCTGGTTGGGCTCTATAGCACGAATAGCATAAGACTGTTCCTGCTTGGTGGAAGTATGATTGACTCTTAATAGAGTTTAGAGTTCCAGCTGTCCTGGCATTGCTGTGTATCAAAACAGGAGAGCTTGAAGAAATGGAACATTCTTTCTGCTTTAGCAGGTCATGGGTGGCTCAGGTTTGTACTGGCTGGATGTTTTGGGTCCCGCTGAGAGTCGATAGGGACGTAACTACAGTTAGTTTGTTTCTGACCCACTGGTTTGCTATTTGGCCGTGGGGAGGAACACCTGATGCGTGATCTGGCTCCAGTATTGCAGGTCCTTTCCATCTCCCATACCACATCTCCGTAACAGCTCAAACATAATTAAAACCTGGCAGATGCTCTAAGCTCTCTGTATGGCTGGCCTTGTTAATTATCTCCTGGACCCATCTGACATGCTGCCAGAAAGCGGAAATCACATTTCAGAAGAGAACAAGGGGGTCCTGCATCAGCTCTGTGAAAGCCAGAAGCTGAAGCCCAGGAGACTGCAAAAGCGAGAGGAGAATTCAGTTCCTGAATGTGGTCTCCATGCGCCGATTCCTCCCTGCTGTCCCAAATCTCCACTAGATTTTAGAAATGCCTTCAAAGTATTGCTGCTACACCCACGGTTTCTATAGGACCTTGAAGGCAGGAAAGGTACAAGCCACAAGGGCACAGGTTCAGAGAGAGATTATAGTAAAATACTCCCACTAGCAGACAGAGGGAAGTGGAGAATTCAGATCAAGTAAAAACAGCCTGGCTGGACAAAATTAGGCCCTGATATTAAGCCCAAATGAAGGAGCTATTTCTTGCTTTCCTGCTACTGGCAACATCCATTTTCTTGCAGCGGCCTCAGATGCCAACTCTGCAGGCGCCTTTTGCCACAAACCAGTTCCTCTCCAGTCTTAAAAGAGAAAGCTCGGCTGTTTAATATTTAATCAAAATTATTTTGTGCCTTACGTAACACCTTGCAACTGGGCCTGGCTGCGAGGCAGGGCTGCCCATTTTAGACCTATATTTCCCTCCATTGCACATTATCTTGCTGCCCTCTCCCTGCTTGTGCTCACAGATGCTCTGTACCCGGCCAATACTTTGGGCTTGACCCCTGTGTGGGATTTGGGCTCTTGAAGACCAGAGCCTTCTTCCTCTGGCCACAGACCTGCTCTCTGTGTTGTTACTAAGTGATGAGTTTGCAGCAGGCAGTCCTCTGCTCTCCCCGGGCTGTGCAATCAGAGGGAACACCTCCAGCTTGACTCTCCACGATGGAGTCCAACTGGAGAAGAGGTTTGTGTGGCCTGCAAACAGGAATGTGGAGGCAGAGCACTGAGTTAGGTAGTGGCAGGGAGGGATTTTTCACTTGGAAAACCAGAATGAGGCTGGGTTTTGGCAAAAGGGAGCTTGGAAAGGAATGGAGACAGCCACCCTCTATAGAGCTCTCCCTGTCTCCAGCACTTGTTATCTTTAAGCCTCTCTACCTTGAGAGAGGATGGGGATGTGGCCAGACCTGCTCTCTACATCCTGCATCTCTAGTGCTCTGCAGAATCCCATAGCGAAAATGTCATCTAACTGAGTGGGTCTGGAGAAGGACTGGCTCAGCTCTGGTCCCTTGGTCTTGTTCTGTGCTGTGGTTCCCACCTGCAAACCAGCACTAGCAGTCCTGCCCTGTGAGGAACTGGGGATAAGAACACCGAAACTCACAGAGCACTCAGATTCAGTGGCAAAGTGGGGCTACAGGTAGGAAAGGCAGGTGGCCTGGAAATCATGGTATTAGGGATTTTATTCCTTAAGATGCACTGGGGATCTGCCTCTTAGAATGGAAGGTACAACGGAAATGTCAGTTCCCATGGGGGATTTTAAGTTGCTGGCACATGCATCAAAGACTCTGAGAAAGTCTCGGGAAAGCTCAAGGCCGTTCTAACAGTGCCGCAAATTTTGCCTTTCTTTTTATCCAATCCTGCATTTATTCCTATGAAGCTAATGGGGCTGACATGAGCTCTTTTCTTAGTCACTTCTCTGTCTTTTCTTCAGCAGTGGTGATCTGTGTCACAGGAACAGGCTTTGCTCGAAGAAAATGAGAAGTAGTGGATTTAAAAGAAGTAGGGATTGCTCTTATCTGGTTAGAAAAGCCAGCAAGTGTCAAGGAGAGAACAAGCGCGGGTGTCTGAATATGTTTATAGTAGTGGAAAGCAACTGCCATCCAGTAGCTGACAGTGGCCAATGTGCTTTGAGTTTGGTTCCCTGTGTATGAGGCTCTGCACCATCTCAGGTCCCTCTCCTGGTCCTGGCAGACAAGTGGGAGTAAGTAAGGATGGTCACCTCTCCGCTGGTCACCCCAGAGTGGTTCCTACTGACTGAGGTGATCAGCTCGTGGTAGTGCCTCGTAATGGGAAACCTTCCCCACAGGCAGGGAAGTTACACTGGGACGGCCAAGGATGAACTGGGATGCAGAGCTGGGGCCACCTCAGCTTGGCACAGGGGTGTGTGTATCTGCAAGGCTGCCAGCTTTGCCCATGCTTCTAGGGCCAAACACCCTGCAAGCCCTGCCGGGAGGGTTGTCTGTGCTGTGCAATCAGTGGGATTGATTTCAACGCACTTGGGAGAGGTTGAGGAACTGTAAGACAACATAAAAAGGAGTAAATGGAAAACCAGATCAAGGAGGAGGGGTGTTGGTACTGAGCCTGCACTGTCTGCCTGAGGTTTTCTAAAAGACTGAGTAGTGGCTGCCATGCAGGTTTACAGTCCTGCCGTTCTCTGAGAAGGGCAGTAGTGGCAGACTGGGATGGTGCTTGGCTGCAGCACAGTTTCTCTTGGCAGAGAGCCCTCTGTGCCCATCCCCACTGCCCCTGCCAGGCTGCTTACCACGCTTGGGACTTCCTCCGGGGCATGCCGTGCCGGTGCCATTTCGAGTGGGGGGTTAGGTGGTAAATCAGCTGCCTGCAGATCCTGTCTGAGGATTTCCAGGGGTCATATTCCTGAAAGCAAAAGGACAGCTTAGACTCTGCCTGTATCATAGCGGAACAGGGGGCAAGGGGGAAGACAGAGGAAGATGGGAACAGAGGTGGTAGTGGAGCAGGGGCATGTATGTAAGGGAGGTGATGAAGAGAAGAGAGGATGAAAGAAGAGTGGCGAGAAGGCCCGAGATGCCTCTGCCGCATGCCATCTCCTCCTGGGGTGGAGGAGGAGCAGTAGGAGCTTTGCACAGCCAGGAAGGACCCCAGTCCTGCCAGCATGTTCATGCCCAGAGTGGGGCTACACTTTCACACCCTAGCCGGGAGCAAGTGGAACTCAGAAGAGGGGGTTATTTTCTGGAGCTGTGGCAGGGCGTCTGGCCCTAGGCCAGGCAACACACAGGAAGGTGCAGGGGTGGCTGACAATGCAAGAAGGGCTCTGTGCAGGGACCCCCTTACACACTTTTCTTCAAAAGATCTCAACTTTCAAAAAAGCCCTGTTTAGGGACAGCATGGGTGTCCCAGCTCCTTACTGCTGTATCCTCAGCAGCACCCATCCCCAGCTGTGCAGACAAGCTGCCAATTCATTGTGTTACAGGACTATGCTAAATTCCTATCAATCGTTGCCATGCTTCCCAAACTCTAACTACATGCAGTCTTTGGACTGACTGTTACCCTGATGTGGAAAGCTCAGCAGTCAGCACCCTTGCCCCATCCCTGAGGTGCTACTTGCTGGGAGAGATGTGCCCTGGGACATCCCTGCTCCTCCTGCAGCAGCACCCTGACTCTGTTCCCTCCCATGTTATAGCAGGGAGATGATAGGACAGGGACCAGCAAGTTCCCCCTACTCCATCTTACTTCCTTGCAGTCCGTTCTGCTCCTGGAGGTTTGAGTTTGGGAGTTTCCCAATGCCAGCAGTTCCCTCCAGCCCCTGCAGTAACTCATCAGGAAAAGATGGCACCAAATTTGGTTTATTTTTGCACGCATTCTTTATTGCCATGACTTTGAACAGCACCGCTCTTCCTCTGGTGAAGCAGAATGGCAAATGGCAGCTGCTGAAGGCTGGGATTTCTGCCCCCTCTAGCATGTTTCCCAAATGCTGACAGACACCTGCAGTCTCATTCCTCAGCCCTCCAGCCATGGCGCAACATGTGCATTTAGGGGTTTGATAGGTAAACACACAGTAAAGCTGTCAGGGAATATGCTAATTTATGCTTTATTGCAGGTGGTTAAAGGGCTGTGCTGCGGGCCAACAGCTGCACTGTGACTTCCCTGAGCAGTCACTGAATCAGCTGAACTCCCCAGGGATACGCCGCCAGCATGTGGCCATTCTGCTGTGCCAAGCGGAGAGGGATCCCAGCCCCGGGGCTCAGGCGAGCATCCCTTGATCCCTGTCCCAGCTCCCCTAGGGAACCCCACAGGGACTGACCCGTGCCCTTGGGTTAGGTGCCTTGTTCTAGGCTACCACTGTGCTGGCAAGGCTGCAGCTGGCACCCTGCTGTCACCTACTGCTGCAAACCTTTCCAAGTGGGTGCATGTGCACACCAGGCTTCAGCACAGAAGCTGGCACGATGCTCTGCAAGCGTTTGTTGGCTCACAACTAAGAATTACCTTTCTGTTCCTTCCCGTGTCCGAACTGATTTAATTTCCACTGACAGACTGGGAATTGCACTCAGCCTGCTTGCCTGTAACGCAGTTACACCCACCAGATGCTCAGCGAGGGTCGGAGAGGGGATGTGGTGTGCCTGTGCTTGTGCCGGGAAGGGTGCTGGTGCTGTAGGGTACTGAATCTCTCCAACCCCTTAACTAAACTCTTGCTGGCTTTGAGGGGCAGCTCAGGTGCTCAGCATCTTCCTTAGGAATGGGGCAAATCTCATCTATGTAATGGCACATGTATCAGTGTAGATAAGCGTGCGTCTGTAAGACATGAAAATAGGGAGGGTATATGCAGGTGTACAAAAATGGTAGTGTGTTATCTGCTAGGCACCTGGGTACTGGAGTAGGGTAATGTCCCCTAATGCTGCCTCCCCTGAAGGGCACTGCACAGCATGAGGTTGGAGATGGTCTGGTAGAATAGCTGGAGATGACATCAAATGAAATATGATTAAGAGGTACTACTGCTGCAGCCCACCCCTTCCTTTTTAAAAGCCTATAAAATTTGCATTAAAATTACACTTGAAAAGATTTTTTTCAGGCTGCACTGTAGCCCAATGATGATGATTAAACTTTGGTTAAATGTAGTTTCTCTATTGAGACCTGACTGGTTAACTATTATCAGAGAGCCTCAAGAGATGGCAGAACAAGGTTAGAGATGCCACTAATCTACACCAGACACTCAGTGTATTCCTTAGGGTGCTGCTGTTTGCTCTGAGCTGTGTGTGCTTAATGTCTCTCTCTGAATAAAGAAATTCACTCTATTGCTCTCCTTATAAAGCAAACATGACACTTGCCAAGCCTGATGAGCAAATGCATGCATTGCAAATCCAAGTGTTTGTGGTGGCAAAGGGCAACAGAAGTAGATGCTGGTGTTGCAGTGGGACTGTGGTATCTGTGGGGTTTGTCTGCACTCAGCCTTGCCTTTCTTTGTCTGTGCTCTCCTCATTCTCTGGAGGAAAGTGCTGGAGCAGTGCAGGGATACTGTGCACGTAACACATTTGCTTCTTGAACCCTGAGTTGCAATATACTCCTACAGCACCATTCTTTATTTAGGAGATCTGGGAGGTTATAGGGGGAATGTAATGCTGGGTTAGGGTAGTTATTATGGCAAAGGGCCCTGGAAGAGAAGTGGTTCTCCTCCTCCTGCAGAGGCACCAGCCTGGGCAGAGGTGCAGAGATCTCTCCCTCTGCAGCTCTCTAAGTCCCCCATAAGCTAGCTGCTTTGAACCTCTGGGGCATACCAGTGAATATGGCACCACCATCCACCCCATGTATTTTTATCTGGCCTGTACCTTGTCAAGTTTACTATTGGCATAAAAAGTAAATTCCTGATTTCTGTGCACGTAACCGCCACCTTCTTCAGTTGCATTCATGTTCTGAGCTACTTTTAACTGATTTGTACAGAAATACGCGTAACAATGTGTATGCTACCACTCCAAGGGCATACACTGGCTGGTTCTGAAGGATTGCAGAGCACCATCCAGCACCAGCTACCCCATTAGGGCACTCTTTGCATCAGTGCTATGTCGCAAAGTACTCATTGAGCTGAGGGAAGGGTTCACCTTTTTGGGACACTGTAGATCTCTAGCGAGGCTCATCAGCAAGTCATGGGAGATGGGATCCACCAAGTTGAGGAAAGTTGCATTTTTGTAGAGCACTTCATTGAGGAATGTTCCTTCCAGTCCCAGGTCCTACAAGAAAAAATGGACAGTCAGATACACTAGCTTCCTTGGAGCTATAACCATGAGGTGTTTTGAACCCAGAAAGTAAATCCGATGAGGTGCCAGCTGGCTGCTCAATGCAGGAAACTATCCTGTGAAAGGTGAAGAAACTGTGTCTGACCCAGCGTTACTGTGACGGGGGATGTGGACAGCCAGAGAGCTGAATGAGATGCAGTGTTAAGTGGAGCTAGTCAGCCTAGGGACTGACCACCTTGTTTCCACCTACCACAGAAAGGTGAGAGCAGTATCATTTCCAGGCTGGCTAGAGCCCAGAGAGAATTAGCTCCAGAGAAACTCACAGTTTTGTCAGGCTCTATGTGTGAATCTGCTGAAGAAGCCAAGCAGGAAGGCTGGCTCTAAACCTGCTTCTCCAATCTCAGCTTTTCTGGAAGAATCAAACCTTTCTCAGGTATTTAGATACTGCCATGCACCCTGGTGGTGGCTGGCTAAGCAAAAGTCCTGCCTGTCAGTATGAGTTTAGCTGGGCTTTGAACTTCTCAGTAAGCACTAAGCACTAGCAGTGTTGTCTTTTGGGTGTAATGGTAAATTTATATGTAGCTCTACATGACAGTTGTGGGGAGCCCTCTTCCCATCTTCCACAGTGTGAGCTAGGGGAACATCTATGGTCCATGCAACTTGCCTGCATGGAGCAGGGTATGGTGCACCTTTGGACATGCTGGAAGAAACCTCTGCATCCTTGAGAACTCCCCAGGATTCAGACAGGTGGTACTGCAAAGAACTAAGCTGTTTTCTTGCGAAAAAGAAAGCTAAGATCTAATATATAGCACAGTTATTACAATCAGGAGATGCCACAGAGTTGTGAAAAAAACAACAAGCATCTAGGAAAGAGAGATCATGTACTTATATGAAAATACCCTGAGGGCAGAAAAAAAAACCCTCAGGGGTAGAAATGTAGAACAAAAAATCTCCCTAATAGTGATAGTGCTGGGTTTGATTCAGTTGACAAGGAGGGCTCAGCTGAGGGAGGAAGCAAGTCCTATGCCCATTCTGTACGCTGCTGCCAGGAGAAATGAATAAGCAAATGGGTGCCCCATATGTTCGCGCTGCTCCACTGAATGTGTGCTTCAGGCACCACCCAGTGAAAGATGCACTGAGAGCTCAAATAAGGGGGGGGGGGGAAAGCTGAGTATATGCACATACATCACCAGCAGGGATGGAGCCATAGCTGGCAGAGGTGTGGGACCTTTACCCTAAGCAGCAATCAAAGCCAGTGCTGTATCCACTCTCTCCTGCTCTGGATATGCTCGGATTGAGCAGAGAGCACAATACCAAAGAAAGCCTGGCTACAGGTCTGGTGGAGAGAGAAAATAAATGAAATGCTTTACAGCCCCATCACTGTATGTGCACATGATATCCATAAGTAACCAAGGAACCCAAGTAGTAGATCAGTCCTGAAGGACAGACAGCCACAGACACAGCTGGATGTGGGCCAGGAGCGTACCAAGGCATCATGCCAACGTCTCCCTTAACCATAAGGCTTCAGGGAAATGAGGCCTCCTACGCCAAGTGTAACATGCACAGATGAAGAAAGCTGCCGAGAGGATGGCATGGCTGGGCATGCAGCAGTGGATGTCAGAGCAGTAATTAAACTCCCCCAATTGGAGCTATACCATTAAGATGAATCTGCATTCCTATTATAAATCCTGCCTGCGAGGGTTTTATAAATAATATAGCTGTAAATATTCACCTCCTGTTGACAGTCCATAAATTCTTAGCCCAGGGGCATTTTCTGGTTCACCTTACTGATTTCCTTCCCTCTCCTCTCTCTCTCTCTCCCTCATTTCTTGAAAATTTTGTACCACCTAAAGGGTGGCTGCAGACAACAGAATATTGTAAGTCTTGCCAGTTCAATTGGCTTAGTGCTGTTGCCTTAAAAATGACATTTGGCCATTGTCTTGGCACAGAGAAATCAGATTGTACCAGGCTTTTGCTGGTGTAAGTCTAATGTCTCCCCTGGCTTCAGCTGAGCAATGCCCACTGAGACCAGCAGGAAAGCTGGTCTGTCTTTTGCAGGTGGGTATTTCTGAGACTGGTAAGAGGATGCACAACGGAGCTGTCCAAGCGTTCCCGTACAAAGCAAGTACACCGGGAGTGTACACCAGCTGTTTGCAGTTGTTCTCTGTGCAGTCTTAAAATGCTGGGATCTTGCACCTCTGTTAGCGGATCTGGCTCTGCCTGACTTGCTTGCATTACTTTATTACGCCCTCCCGACATCCTAGGAGCAGTCCGCAGCCCTTTGGAGCCTGCAGATCACAGGTCAAACACCTCTGGCAGATACAACTACATCCTGTGGGGTACATCTGTAGGGCTGGACAAGGTCTGTGTCTGCTGGGAGCAGCAGGCTACCTTGCAGCGGGAGGCATGCATCGGGAGCCCATGTCCTCTGGTCTGGCTGAGTGTGTCTGCTCGCTTGAGGAGGCTGCAATTCCTGTCCCACCATTGCTCTGTCTTCTCCGGGGTGTTTGCACCCTGGCCTAAGGCACAGTGATGAGTTACGGTGTTAAAATATCCTTTAAATGTCCACTGGAGTGAACAAGGTATCTCTCTTTTTACAGGTAACACACAGACCCTCGCCTGGAACACATTAATCCGTGACTCCTGAGAGCGTGTTACTGCCAAGGTAAGCCAGTCTGTGTAAGGAAGGACGTGCTGGGGACTAAGCTAAGGGCTGAATTTAGTTGAGAAGTGAGGGAAATTTGTAAATGAAAAAAAAAAAAGCTGATCATAGTACTCTTTGAAGCTGACATTGGACATGTGAGGAGGACTGGTCCTGATTACATGAACCCAGACTGGCCAACAGTTGCGTTTAGTTTCTGAAGGGTGTGGTACACATAGTGGTGTAGCCCTGTCTCCAAAATCTCTGAGCACACAAAATCTCTGAACTGGAGGCTTTGGGGTGGTATTGAATGGGTTCCCATCTTACTTGGCGGAGGAAGGCTGTGTTGTGACTACAGGATGCATGTCCCACTGCTCTGTCATGAGCAGACGAACAGAGAGTCACTGTTTTGACATCGAAGGGCAGAGATGGGGACCAGGAGTAACAAGGGGAACTGGAAAGGCAGTGGACAAAATGTGAGTGTTCAGGACATGGTAATTCTCAGCGCAGATGTGAGGAAGCTGAGTGTTTAACTGATTCTGAAAGGAGCTGGCAGGCTGTGTTGAAAGGAGGGCTTAGAAATGACCCTCCATTCCAGATGGCCCTGCGACTTAGCATTCAAACCCTGGCTGTTCACAGATGGACCTTCTGGAGACCTCCAAGGTCTGTGGAGAATTTCAGTGCTTCAGTCTCAAGGAGAGGTGCTGAGCACTATGGAAAATGACATGCTGTAGTTCTGGCCTCTGGCATACCCTACAAAAGTCTATTCATGTTATGTCGCCATGTTCATGAAGTGAGTGGTTGCCTCTTTTTCTTCACAAGCTTCTTGTAATAATGCCTTTCCAAAACTGCCTTTGTATGTGAAGCACACAGGCTTTCTGCTGAGGGGTTATCTGTCTACACAGGTGGCAAGAAGAGTGTTTGTGGTGCTGGTAACAATCCTCATGTGAACACTAAGGCACACAGAAAAGTAGAGATGTAATTTTTGGTACTGTAAATTCTTACTCATGAGTGTGCAACTTGCTGGTAGCCCAGGGCATTGACCACCACTGTTGGACGTGTTGTAAAAGCCAGGACATTCAGAGCAGAGGCAGGGCTGTTAATGCAGCTCCCTGCAGCTGGTAGTATGGCTGTATAAGCATTCCAGCAAGCCAGTCCCTGCTCCAACATACTCGCACCCGAAGGTTACTTGCCACCATGGCAAGAAACTCAGTATGTTCCCCAGATGAAGTAGGTCGTTATCTAATGAAGCCACGTGATAAGCTAAGAACTGAGGGTGGTTTTTGTCCAAATCAGAGGGAGGATTTGTCTCCTGTGCTACTGATCGCAGAGTTGCCTGCAGTTTAGGGGAGCTGAGTTTGCCTGGAAAGTGATGGAGGAGATGGCTCTGTTCCAGCAGCAGGGCTCTGTCCTCAGCATCAGTTTGGCACCACGCTGTCTGCACACTGGCTTTTCTGTTCCTGAATGGCGGCAGACAGAAACAAGCTCCCACTGATACACTGACCCCTTTACCTCTCCTCTCAGCATAGACTGTCCCAGGGATCCTCTCCAAAACCATTTTGGGTTCTTCCAAAGACAGATCTTGGCCAGCCTGGCTGGGTGGGAATAATGGGATGCGGTGGCAGTGGGATGGCAGTGGCTCTTCTCTGGGGGGCATCGATCCCGAGCACACCCAGGGGCTGGCATGGAGGGGTGTGGATGGGGACACCCCTTTTCCTGCGTGCAGCCCAGCCCCTCTCTCTCTCTCTGCCCCCAGGCAGCCCGGCCAGGTGCCCCTCTCCCGGGCGGGGACACGGGGAGGTGGCAGGGAGCCAGGGCGGGTGTCGCCTCCCGCAGCCGCTTCTGCCTGCCGCGGCGGGGACCCGCACAAAGAGCCGGGCCCGCCCCGCGCCGTCAAGTGTGGGGGGGGGCTGCGAACCCACACCGCCGAGGAGGGGGGCTCAAAATCCCGGCTGCCTGCCGCACACCGCCGGGGGGGGGGGGGGGCTGCAGACCCCGGCCCGGCCGGCACCGCCCGCGCCGCGCACAACCCTTTGTTGCCTGCTCTGCCCTCTCCTGCCCTCTCCTGCCCTCCCCTGCCTGCCCTGCCCTCTCCTGCCCTGCCCTGCCCTCCCCTGCCCTGCCCTCCCCTGCCTGCCCTGCCCTCCCCTGCCCTCCGCTGCCCTCCGCTGCCCTCCCCTGCCTGCCCTGCCCTCCGCTGCCCTCCCCTGCCTGCCCTGCCCTCCCCTGCCCTCCGCTGCCCTCGCTGCCCCGGGGCCCGGCTCGCCCGCGGCATTTACCTTCCGCAGCAGCCGGAGGATGTGCACGGCGTGTTCCCGCTTGTGCTCCCGGATGGTGGCCTGGATCTCCCGCAGCCACCCCACCCGCCGCACGTAGGGCGCCGGCGAGGCTTTCCGCAGCACCCCGGGCAGCTTCTGCGGGTGGAGGAGCAGCGAGGAGAGATGGAAGTCGCCCCGGCCGCCGTCCAGCCTGCCGGAGCAGGGCTCCTCGGTGCTCTCCTCCTCCAGGCTGCTCTGCCGGCTCAGCCGGGAGCCCATGGCCGCGATGCCGCCGCGCCGCGCTCCGGACCGGGCGGACAGCGGGCTCTGGGCCGGGGGAGGCGCCGGGGGAGGCGGGGGGTCCGGGCCGCCCCGCCCGGCCGGCTCCGCCCCGGCTCCCCGTGCTCCCCGGCTGGTGCTTCCCGGCGCTCCCGGAGGAGCAACGCCCCGGGGGTATTTTATTTGCTCGGGTCCCTGCCCGGGCACCCGCCTCCCCAGCGGCTGGGCAGCCCCCCGCTGCCTCTCCTCCCGGAGGCGCCTCCTCCTCCTCCTCCTCCTCCTCCCGGGTTTGTTCTGCTTGGTGGAGACAAAGAGAGAAGCGGATGCTGCCGGGACCGCTCCTTGCATCCAGGCATTTTGGGGAGGTTTTTTGTTTTTTTTTTTTTTCTGGGCAAACTCTGAATACTGCAAAAGGTTGTCAAGATTAACAGTGGTTCAAAACACGCCATCTGGCTGGGACTGCTTCTGTGGGCTGTGTTTTCTACCAGTCTGCTGTTGGATCCAGAGGAGGTGTTTTTACGAATCTAGAAAGTGGCAGGAATTTTGCCCACCACCACTCGTCTGCAATTGATAGTAGGATGCTGGCACTGTTCCTTACCTGCTGTGGGTAGAAGTGTTTTCCTCGTATGCATCCCCCCCTCCCCCAGCAGGGCACAGCAAGTTTAGCACATGCTTTTCCTCAGACAAAATCACTGCCGTCCGACAGGATGGTTAAAAAACAAAGCCTGGATCCCATCTCCAGCCACTGAGATTTTGCAGGCAGCTGAGTCACTCTCCCAGTATAACCAGTGGCTCAGCCTGACCTTCCACTTTCTGGAGCTGAAGCCATGAGCTCACTTCTGTTCAGGACTATCACCACACTGAGTCCAGGTGCACATAGTGGACCAGAAGTCCTGCACACAGACCATGAGTGTCTGGTAGCTGTAATGTGAGGGCACACACCTATAGGAACAGCCTGGTGTTCCCACTGCCTTGTGAATCCATTAGATAAGTATAATCTGATGCATCCATAGAAGAATCTGTTCATGCGGCCATTGGGTCCTCACTTCAGGGAAATGGGGGTGGCCGTGGCTCTCTGCTGTACAGAGCTAGTGAGCTATTTTCCTTCTCAACATGCTGTGCATGGGGACAGAGATGTGGGTGTTCTGCATCATTGCAGCCCCTACAGGTGACCTGAGTCTGGCTTGAAGAGACAGGGACAAAATGGGGCTGGACTCTAAAGCAGCCAATACATCAATTTTGTCACAGTGTTTATGCAGGTCCCTAGCCATGATAGGCCAAATTCTGATGGCCCTTCTCAGAGTTTTACTCAAATGTTTGATCAGACAAAAGCCCTGACTGTCCATCTCCCTGTTATTCCACTCCCTGCTCTAGCTAAGTAGCTGCAATAGAGAAATTAGCATCGACAGATCCTGAGATATTGCTGAGCCTGAATCAGGCTAATCCCATTTGGAGGGCTTAGATGCTGAGTAAGGACTTCAGGATCTGGTTGGAGAGCTTTGAGAGGGGATGGGTCAAGAGAAAATCACTTGTATGGGGTACAGTGTTATGGCTGCAGGAGTGTCACAGGAGCAAAGGGAAGGACAAAAACTGCCTGGCTGAGAGCGCTGGGTAAAGATGTCAGTGGAGGGTTGCGCAGTGGTCTTTCCCCGCCATCTGGCAACTGGACAGGCTGCCTTAGATCTGTGCTTCTGCCTGCTCTGTTCTGTAAGTGCTGCTGAAAGGAGAAGCAGCAACAGTAGGGTTTGTAAGGATCAGTTTTAATAGCAGAATGGCTTTGTATGGCTGAATTGTCTCACGCTTATCTCCGAGAGTCAGGAGAAGAAAACATAATCTGCAGTTTACACTGTGGTAGGGGTGAGACCATGTGCATTGTTCCGAGGCGGTGGGAGAACCAGGGCAAGCAAGCGGCTCAGAGGATGGCACTGTTACCAGGATACCTTCTCCTCAATGTGTCGCCTGAAAATATCCCGCCACGGATCAATCCTTTTAACAAACAGTTGTGGGAGCAGTTCAGCTGTCTCTTGTCTTTGTGCTTTAAAACTGGAAATGCTACAATAGCATGAATAATAGGAGCTAATGAGAAACACACCAATGCTCCACTTGGTTTTACTGAAGGAGAAGGGCTGGCTGGAAGCTCATTGTAGGCTAAGAGATAATCCTGCCCTATCTGTGTGTGCACTTTCAAAGGGCACATGATAGCAAGTGGGTGTATTTCTATAGCTAAGATGGTCAACAAGGTTTGCTGCATATAGGGGGAGGAGGCAGGATTTTGCTTGGGAAGAGCAGACTTTGTCAGAGACTGCATCCGCTGGTCCTATGCAGCCCTAGGAGGGACTGAGACAGTAGGTAAGGATGCAAGACCAGGGGGATACTAATCTACAGGAGTGTCCCCACCTTCCCTTTCCTCTTTGCTGCGGTGGCAAGGGCACCTGAAAACTCTACAGGGCGATAGATCAGCTCAGGAGCTTGTTGGGTAGGACAGAGTGGGGACTGCAGGGTCTCTCACAGGGACCACAAGCTGTAGTTCCGAGGCTTGGAAAGAGGATTCCTCTGCTGCATCCCAGTGGATGTATTAGCACCTCTCAGAAGGATGTTAACTTGCTTCTAACCTGAACACAGGTTACATGGTGCTGCCAACTGCAGCTAGCTGGTTGCAGCATGGCTGAGTTAGACTTTTACCAAAAATCTCTCCTAAGGTGAGAAATGGGACAAACAGAAAGCAAACAGAGATTCTCTCACTATTCACTCAAATTCTGTGCTGTAAGCACATCTCTTTGTTATCATCCCAGTACCCAGTAATGGGAACATTCCCAGCTCCTGGCCTTTCAGGCAAGTAAGGAGAGCTTAGGTCAGTGCCAGGAACAAAAGAGTGCATCAGACTGCGGGTCTCTTTCCCCCGGGGATCCTGAATTAGCAGTGGTTAATAGAGGATGCCTAGTAAGGAGCATAAGAACAGGGTGATGCAGGTTGGTGTGTTCCTGAATGGTATTCTTACCATCAGCCATCTGTAGTTTGGGAATTTCCTGAGGTGGGGATCTCTGCATTTAATAGTTCTTTATGTGTTTTTCCTAAACCTTTTTTGAGCCTGAGCAAATTGGGGCATCCACAGCACCGTATGGCACTGAGTTCCACTGTTCAGCTGTGTGTTGTGTGAAGAAATATTTACTTTGTTCTGAATCTGTCATTTACTGTTTTCGTGTGATGCTTTGTAGCTTAAACACTGGAAGAGGCAGCAGGCAGTCATTCCCTATTCATTTTCTCTAAGTCACTCTCAAATGATAAACCCTTGCTCTATCCCCTCTCAGGTTTCTGTTTCCCAGGCTCAAGAGCCTTGCTCTCTCACACAGAAGGCATTTCAAACCTTAGATCATCCTTAACTAGCTCCCTGCCCCTCCTCAAGTCCTGCTGTAGCCTCTAGCGAACTGGCACAGCAGCGATGGGGATGCAGATGCACCCTGGAGCTACCTGATAACAAACACAGTGAGCTTTGCGGTTTTGCTCTGTTTGTCTCCTAGCTCTCAATTTTTGGTTTTTTGATTGCTTTTCAGCCTTGGGCTGATGCTTTCATTGAATGCTCCTGGCTTGCTCTTGCCATCGCACAGCATACTTAGCCCCCCCATGACTCGGTTTGCCCATCAGTAGACTGGGGAGGGGACAGTAATTGTTCACCCCTTAGGAATTCACGCTGGCAACCATAATCAGAGGTAGCCGTGGGCTCTCGTTTTTTATCATCTCATCCCTATAGGGTCTGTGGCATATGCAAGACCAGGCTGGGAGATCAGGCTCATGTGCTGTGACTGGGAAGGTTGTGGCTTCACCCCTCACACAATCAGAGGGTTGCCTTGAGGTTGCACTGTATAACCTGCCCCTGCCTTGTTTGGGTAGTGCTCAGCGCCATAGCACTCCCTGCAGAGACCGCAGAGCTGTGTCGCTGCAGCCAGAGCTCGTGCCCCTGCCCTTTCCCTTGAAATACCCCGTGGTGCTCGTGGTGTGACTGCAATGCCAATTGCCCCTGCCTGGGAGGAACCAGGCGTGCGCACACCCACACATGCACTCGCACACCCACACGCTCCCTGAGGCTGTTCTGATTTGTATGCTGGTCAAGCTGGATTCAAATGACAATCCTAATTATGTTTGCCTTGTATATGATGAAGGTTACATTTTTGACTGTTGTTGCTGGGCTGGAAATGTAATTGATTAATTTAGTGCTTAAGAAGGGAAAGAGGATTAAGGCGGTGGTGAGGCTGTGCTGCCAGACACTGCGTTGACTGCCTCACACTTTCACAGCTTCAGCTTTTGTTTGCCTGCAAACCAGCTTGTCTGAGCTCCCCAGTTATTTCTTGTGGCTCTGAGCTTGTTGGCAGATCCCTCAAAGCCAAGCCTCCCGCAGGGAAGGGAGCTGTAGCCCTGGAGAGATGTGTGCAAAGAGCTAGTCCAGGCTCCAGGTTTGATTCTGTTATATCTAGGAGCAAATGCAATTGCTGTTTGGCCATGATCTATTCAAGGGAAAATGTATGTGGGGAACTTCACAGCCCAAACATCTGTAAACTGACTGAACAAAGCAGCATAGACCTGGAGAAGGTCCACCTGTCCATGACAGTGCAGTTTTGGGGAAGAAATCCCATTAATGGTTCTGCACAGTCCATGGAGGTGGGAAGATAAAAGATTAACACACCGTCAGTTGGGCTGTGGTCTTAGGGAGTTCCCGCAGCGTCAGTGCTGGCAGTAGCAACGGCATGCAGAGAGGCACTGCTGAGACTGCACTTGATGGAGAAATGGTAGCAATAGCCCATGTAACATTAATTAGGTCTTAAGCCTTTTTGCTTCTTGCAACTGAGGCTCTCTCTGAAATCCATGAGGCCCCTCAGTGCTGTTCTGGGTCTGTGATGGGTTTTAAAAATGACAGAGTTCTGCTAAGTAATTATGGACACTGGTCTGCACATTATTGGACAAATTAATCAAGTACTAGCAGGGCCTATAAAAGCAGATTTGTTGGCCTATGTATTGCCTGCATAGAGAATCTTAACAATTTGTGATCTTGTGGTCACAGTTAAATTGGCCAACATTGCTGCAAGCACAGGGAAGGTCACCAGTCCGCTCCAGTGACACATGGCATCAACTTGGCTTCTGAGCACAGGAGAATTCTGAGCTTCCACTACTTTCACGATGAATTAATTAGCTATCTGAGGTGCATGAAGGATTTCTGTTACCTCCATTCTGGGAGCATGCTGCACCCGTTTCATTTAGATGAATTTTATCTTGATTAAAATAAGCTGGACTGTGAAGCTGGATACTGTGAGGTCTGGACACCCAGTCTTGCAGTGAATGGCTGCAGCGGCTGTAGTGCCTGGCAGAAAGGCAGAGCAAGCAGCTCTGAAAGCACCGCCGGAGACACTCATCACGGCTGTGGAAGCACTGGGGCCAGCCAGGCTCTGCACAAAGACCTTACCGTTCCTGCCCTGTCCTGTCGCACTTAGGAAGTGTGTCACACACCTCCAGTGTGGGGTATTTCTTCCAGCCCTGTGTGGGCTTTCAGAGCGAGGTGGTGGGAAGCCCTGACTTTTCTCACTTTCTGCCCCAGGCTTGCACTTCCCCACACTTTCCCTCCGCCTTCTCCACTTCTCCATTGCTGCCCAGCCCTGCGTGTTCTTTCCAGACACCTTTTCTGTCCTCCCCAGCTCTCTGCTTTCCCCTGGCAGACCCACAAGAAGCCCTACAGAAAGGGAAGGGAGAGTCACTGGGACTGGCAGGAGGCCTTTCAAGGCAACAGCACAAGGTCCCCTTTGTAACACCTTGTGCTTTTAATCGGCCTGTGAAGGAGGGTATTAAAGTGAAAAAAAAAAAGCAGAGCAAATGCAGTTAATGAAGCAAACGCCGGGGAAGTGACACCTCCAGGGGCAGTCTGTGGTCCTAGGGGGCTGCTTTGCTGTTCAGCCACCTGCCTTTGGGGCACAGCGGTGGCTGCTTGCCCGCTGATGCTTTCACAAGGCTGATGGGAGGTGTAGGGGAAGGCCCTGGGACCTCTCCGGTCATTACTATACATGAGACCATTTGAGAAGCTGATCTAAGAAAGGAGAAACAGTGGGGGAAAGCCCCCACAAGGACTTAAAATATGCTCTGCCGTGGGGCTTTCATATTTCCAGCCTTTAAGAGGCAGAGACATCTGATCTTATAATGTGTCCCTCTGGGATCGCTTTTCCTTGTGTGTCTCATAAAAACATTTCTAAAGAGCATTTGGAACACCTGGTTTAGAAGGAACCTCCACAGTTCAAGGCTATGGGCTGGAGTTACAGTTTCAGAAAAATATTAAACCATCTTAAGCCCATACAGGAGAGGCTGAAGGCAGCGCCTGATGCTGCTAAGCTTCTTTTGGAGTTTGAAACCGCTAAGTGCACAGATTATATTGGCTCTAAGCATCTTAGCAGCAGAGCTGAACCGCTGAGAGCAACCACAGGCCTCCAGGGGAGTATGTGGACCAGGTGCTGGAAGCCAGACAGCCAGACTGTGGAGGCCTGATCTGAGCAGGCACAGTGCGTGAAAATGCTGGTGGCTGATTTGAGTGGGGTTTGCATGGTAAGCTCAATGCTCTCACCATCGCTGGCTCTGGCAGAGTGAAGCGAGTCCAGCCATTAGGATGACACATAAGATCTCCCTCTTGCTGAGGAGGATGATACCACTGACTAAGACTTTCATGTTCTCCAAAGACCTCAGCACTTTTAAAGAAACTTTTGTTTACAGTTTGTGGTAGGCCTGGAAAAGTGACCAGCTGTTTTTATTTCTTTCCAGCTTGTCTATTTTTTCTCCATCTATATTCAAAGATAAAAAGACATCTCTCAGCTAAAAAAAAACCCAAGTACTTAAAGAGTAGTAGAAGAGTACAAAAAGCAGGGCTTAAAGGGGGAATTGGAGCATAAAAGCCTTCTCTAAAGCATTTCTTCCTCTGCCCAGGAACCTTTCAGAGCCAGGTTGTTACACGCCAGTGACCCAGCATTTAGACTTCGGTGGGTGATCAGAAGCAGGTGTCTCAGTCTGTCAGTGAAAGCCCAATGTTGAAGGGGCTTCTCTGGCTGTTCCGTACTGCTCAGCCAGCCTCTGGACACTGGATCAGAGCTGCCTCCAGGACCTAGCATGAGTCTTCCTCCAGCTTGTGCCCTGGTCACCAGTGTCACCCACTCCAGCCTTTGAAAGATAAGAGCCACTGAGCCAAACTGGCCTACTGCCGTGTTTATGCCGTTGATGAATTTGGATCTTACACTGCTGGCATCTGATTTATGTTTTGTCTCTCACCTAAGACAGCCTGAGGGCTTCGCCCTGAGGGGTTTGAACTTAAGTGATCTCCAGACCCACAGGGCAGTGCCGTGAGCAGACAGATAGGAAAGGGTAGTGCTGCCCGCCTTGATCTCTTCCAGGAGGCTGCAACGTAGCCTGTCCAGTGCTGCTCCCTTCAGCAAACAGGCTTTTCCTAGGAATCTTGTCTGTGTCATTAAGACTTGGCACCACTGAGCTGCTCAGCATAAAAGCTCTTTTGGGCTTTGCCAGGTTCAGTTTTGGTTTGGTTAACACTCATGTATGCCACTTCTGCCTCATGCACAAAGCTTGCTGCTCACCTCAGTGCCATCCTGAACATGCTGTCCCTCACGCAGTGCTTCGGATGGAGCCTTTCCAGACAGGCCGTCAGAGCCTGTGATCTTCACCAGATGCGTTAACTGTGTTAACCTTTGAAGCAAAGTGAATTTCTAATGTTAGAACAACAGAGGCTAATGTACAACCTCCCACCTTCCCCTAATTTTTTTCTTACTGTAAAAAATGCTTTGGCCTTTTCTGTGCTTACCACAGCAGTTTTGTGTGGCTTAGCCCATGTTTGCCTCATCACGTCAGTCCACACAGTTCACTTGTAAGGAATTTCATCCACGCCTTAAAGAAATTGAGGAAGATGAGGTTGGGAACGCTCTGACGTCCTGCCTCAGTGATTGCAGGCAGCAGTGCTGAAAAGGAAAAAACCAGAAGGAAAAGTGAGTTGCTTTAGAGGAGCTTACATTGTGAAAGATGCTTGTAAGATGCCCAGGTGCCTCCCTCCTTTGCACCATCATCCCACAGGGCAAAGGTTCCTGGGCTGCCGTTCCCCAGACCTCCTCTGAACCCAGAGGGACCACTGATGGGGTACCTGGCCCTCGACATCCCTCCCCACACTCCCTGATGTCAGGTGGTATTTGCTACCCTGCAGGCTGATGCCCAAGGTGCAGCCTCACGGTGAAACAGGACGGTCGATCCCAGGAAGGATTTCCCCCCCTCTTTTTGATGCAGTTTGAGCCAAACACAGGGCTGCTCCATGAACAGGGTGTTTGTGTACCCGAGGCAGTGAGCCTGTGCTTGGTGAGGAATAGCAGGTGGTGTCCAGGAGGCAGGGGCACGGTTGCAGGCCACGGCCCTTGCAGGGCCATCCAGCTTCGGCGCAGCACAGGCGACCCCTTGGCTGGACAGGACAGGATGGGATGCTGCAGGGATGCAGCAAGGCAGTGGCAAGGGGGGCACTCCGTGGAGGGGATACCCCCCTGGGATACTGCTGCTGCTGGCAGCCATCCCCCATGGCAACCACCTCCTTTGGACAACTGGCAGACCCCCTTGTCCGAAATGCCACAGATCGCGGACTGGCTACCTTTGAATTTCCTCCCGTCTGTGCCATCTAGTGCCCAGTACAAGAACTGGGACTGACCCAGCCTCTCACCCACAGGGGAACAGCCCGGCTGCTCTGGAGAAGAGGCTCTCCTCTCCCTGGGCCAGGCGCCAAGCCCTGGGCCAGGCAGGGATGTGCTGGGAGGACCCCTGAGATGCCGCGCCGCCCGCATGGAAAATCCCACTTAGCTCCAGGTAGGATCGCAGCGCGCAGGTGTGTCTGTGGGGCGGATGGAGCGGGGAGAGTGGCTGTTTGGAGGCTGGAGGTGACATGAGCCTGGGTGGCAGGACGCTGCCAGAGGCTCCAGATAGGGAGAGGAAGGCTTGAAGCTCCCAGGAATCCCGCCTTTGCTTTTCAGGCATTGCGTTCCCGTGGCATGCTCTGACGCCGCACACGTGTTTTAAGGGATGAAAATACCGACCTCTGTCAGAACTAGAATTCTCCTGTTTGGATGGTTTTTAACGCTGTTCTAAGGGGAGCTACAGTTAGCTTAACTTAAGTGAATGCCCTAGACAGTAAAACCCTTTGTTTCTCAATGTAAGCATAGGTTGTTGGGCATAATCTTTGTGTTACGCTGTTTCTTAGAGAAGTTCCTTGTACTAAGTTACTATTTTTTGAAAAAGTTTCTATAGCTGTAGCTTGATCTGCTAGCTTTGATTCTTAACTCTGCCTCTGTCCTCTTTATCCTTTTCAAAGGAATACTTTTCCTCTTTACAGACCCAGTTTCACTTATAAGGTCTAAATAAGAGGGGATGAACCAGGAGCTAACAAATTCCTGCTTCCTTCTTACTGCATTTTTTTTTCACAAATCTGTGTATTTAATGGTGGTGAAAAAAGCTGTTAACTCAAAACCATCAGTATATATCTGTCCTTCATATTGGTTTATCACAGCCAGGCATTACATATTTCTCTATATTGAATTTCTTCTCCTCTTATTTGCCCTGTTTCATGGATGTTTTCAAGTTTTCCACAAGCTCTATAAAATTTTTCTGATGTCCTTTGCTAGCTCCGTATATTATCTTCTGCCATTTTGTTACTGTTCCACAAATGCATACATTGAATTTGTTACCTCTAGCATCCATAGGGCATCCCACTCAGCTTTTTCGACATGAAGTTTTGATAATTCATTCTTCGCTTATAACTTGTATTGGGAAAAAAAAATATTATTATCTGATATCTGCTTCCCAGAACTTCTTATTAGTGACTTCAGGGAGTTAGTAGTAAAATCATTCAAGGAGCAGATGAACATATTCTTGTTCTCAGGATCACGTCCAGGAGTCTGTGAGCTCTGCTTCTCTTTGCTTGTGAACTGTATCTGCTGGTTCACTCCCCATGAAGCTCTGCGGGTTTGCCTCTCCAGGATATATTGCACAGGCACATCGTGCTGTTTCTGAAATGTACATTTTCTTACATTTATTTTTTCTTGGTACTTAAATAAGCCTGATTGCTCAGGAAGTGTCAGTAGCCTTTTCAAATGTGAAAAGGTAGAGTTGCCCCTTAGCATCTGATAGGTAACTGGCTGTAGTGATAGTTCAGTGGTTTTGGAGCTGGTACGTTCAGAGCTCTCCTGGGGCTGCTATTGATCTTGGCATGTTATTGCTTTTGAAGGGACTGATCTTTGAAACTACGGCTCCAGGAAGTCATTTAAGGATGTGTTTACATCCTGCTGAGCTCTGAAACTGTGAGGATTTCAATGGGAAGGAAACTCATCTTGAAACAGATGCAGTATTTATCTGCTTTCCCTAATTAGCGCTCCATCTTCCTGGAGGTGGTGTTCTCCAAAGCATCCCCTCAGTAGCAGGAGGCCAGTGCTGGTGTTAAGCCTCCATTTGCCTGAAGCTTAACTGGTCCCAGCTGTGCCCTGGAGAGGTCTATTTCTGAGGCGCCTGAGCTCAAGGCAGGTGATTTGCTCTGCTGCCTGCAAGGCCATTCGCACACCTGCAGTTGCTCTTCTCCTGAGACCGAGCCCTGCGGAGGCAGGGTTGGTTCTCCAGCGAGCTCCTGCCTTCTCACAGGTCTGTAAGCTCCTTTATTGCTGCTTCACAGCTCTTTGGGACTCATAGTCTCTCGGGCCTCACACCTTCCCCTATGTAATTCACTCCCAAGTCTGTTGGTGTGCCACAGTCTACACAGGCTTTAAAGTGTTTGTGTGAGATGGGTGCCAACAAGAGTCCTTTCTGCAGTTTGTCCCCAGAGCCCCTTAATTAACAGGGAAGCCCAAAATCTGTTTTACATGCAAGGAAATGGAGGCTTAGGCAGGCGATGTGATTTATTGGAATCATTTAGCAGCAGAAACAGGCGTAACCCCCTTTGACTTCCCAAGTCTCAGCACTGTAATCCCAAGACTATGTGTTTCCTCTCACCTTGCCCATGCAGCAGAGTCAATGCAGGTGCCCAGCTGTAACCTGGGGACGTTTGGTGCAGGGGACACGTTCCCCTGTGCTGAGGAGGTGCTTGGCCTTGCATGCATCACCTTCCACTGTGGCACAGCCCTGGCTGTGCCTGGGTATCACGGCGGGGTTGAGGTCTGGGCAGGGCTGAGCTCGTCATGGCAGCTGCACTTGGCTCTGGCTGGCCTGGCTGGTTAGAGTGGTGCAGGGAAGGGGTTGTGCGACAGCTGGGCTCCCGGCTCCCCAAACGTGCATCCCAGCTTTAATTACAGTGATACTGCTGCCTGGGTGTAATTAGCAGTTGAGAAACTCTGAGTGTGATTTTTAATAAGCTGAGAGTAATGCAATTTGTCTTTTCTATAAGAGATGCTTTGCAAACAACAACTGTAATTAAAAAGCACACATGCAGGGCAAGCAGTGACTGTGCGGTGGCTGCATTACTGCTGTATGCGCAGTGTGGCTGGCCTGTGGCCTGACCTGGCGCAGGGGTCCTCCTTTGGGACAGTCTTCATGATGGTGTTCCTGGGGGACCAACATAGAAAAACTACAGGATTGGGCTCAATTGTGGGTTTTACAAAGCTCTTCCCTGTCTTCACAGCTCCCCTTTGATATAATGTTGTTCCTTGATAAGGATGTCTCCTGGGTGTCATCCTCCCTGTTGCTTTTCATTCCTGTCACCATTGTGTTCCTGTGCTCTCCCCCACGAGCCCAAATTAGCTTGAGGCTGGTGGGATCTCTGTGGCAGAGGCCAGCAAGGCAGCCGGGGCGGCATGGGGGGAGGCAGGAAGCCCTTTCAAGAGCAGCCAGTGTTTCTCCTAGCCTCAGATCTGAACAGCCGGACCAAGCCCTGGACTCTGCCTCTTTTCCTTGCTCCTTCCTGCTGTCTTAAAAAAAAAAAAAAAAAAAAGAAGAAGAAGAAAAAAAAGAAATCTCTTTTATCTAGTCTTCTGCCTCTGCACAGGCCTGCCCTGCCCCTCTGGAATTCAAAGCTGGTGTCTGGCTATGGGAGCTCTCACAGGGGAGCAGCCCTGTTGAGTCTCCAAAGTCTGTTTCCCCCAAATCTCCATTACACACCTGTCTGACCTCACCAGCAAATTGTCCCTCTTTCCCAGTGCTGCGATGCAACTGTGCAGGGGACAAGGGGAGAACTGAGGCAAAACAGCTATCAGAAAATGGTTATACTGTCTCCCCAGGCATCAGAGGGCTGCAGTTGGGGATATGCGCCTAACATCTGGGGCAGGGAGGAGAGTGGGAATATCACCCCAGCCTGTGGGAAGCCTCTTTGCCTCTGTCTGCAGGGGAAGGTGAGGGACTTTCCCTGGGGACATTTCCCCCCACAAATGCCCATTTGTGCCTGATGGCACTGGCTGCTGCAGCTCTCGTAGTTTAGGGGGTGCCTATGTTGGTAGTACCCCTCCTTTCAACCTGTGGGAGACATTCGTATCTTTGAGAGTGCAGAGCCAGAGAAATGCCTGTGATTTCCCACACACGGGCTGTGGCTCACGGATGTTTTCACTAAGATTAAATCTGTACCATGCATTTCCCTCTTAAAGTCAAAACTGTTGGGGTGCAAGTGGCCATACAGAGACAAACTGTATTACCCAAGTCTTAACTGGACTAAATGTGAGCCTGAAGGACTAGGGGAGCACTTGGAGCTGCAGGGAGTGACATCTTTAGAAAGGAAAATCCATTTATTTCCCAAAGCTGACATCCTGGGGTGCAAACACGGAGTGTGAGTTGCTGAGAGCTGTTGGAATAAAACAGATGTAAGTCCAGATTCTCACTTACCATATGAGCTGTCTGACACAGTATGGGACCTTCCCATGTAGTGCTATATGAATTATCCGTACTGCTGCTGAGCACCCTCCTCACCTGCCCGCAGCAGGGAAAAGGGTCCTGGTGTAAATTAGAGCTCCCCAACCCATGAAAATCCTATTTCTGGTTGTTCGTCCCAGGGATGGGTTTGCCCTCTGAAGATTGGTGGAGTGTGTAGCCCCCCCACATTCATTGTGAATTAGCGCTCTATCTAAAGCCTTCTCAGGGACTCAGTGAAAATTCTTCCCACACAGAACCTGAACAGCCATCAGAGGCTCTTTGCTCCTGCAGCACCCTTGGAGATGGGTTGGTTCCCGCTGCCGTATCACCTGGGTGGCCCTGCAGTGTGCAGTGGTGGGTGGAGGCAGACACCAACAGGACAAGTGGGGATAACAGATCTGGGGGTGGCTGCGCTGCTTCTTGCCTCTGCTGCTTTGCCCCATCCCTCTCTGAGAGGTTGCAACCCTGACCCTGCTATGGGGCAGGAGCTGCCAAGTGGTCGAATTGAAAACTTGACATGTTAAGGTAACTCAGGACTGATTCTGGCTTACCAGGATGTGCTGAATTTTATGCTGAGAGGTTTTGTTTGTTGCTCCCAGAGCAGTAGAGCTGATCCTGCAGCAGAAACTGCTGAGAAAGTGACAAGAAGTTGTGAGGCTTCCCGAGAAGTGTGACACTCCTGAGGCGAAGTTTGGGTGGGCTGCACGCGCAGATCTCCGTGGGGCTGAGCCTCGGGTCAGCGTTCGCTCGTGTCCAATAATAACTTCTGGTCCTCACCTCTCCGAGTCCCACTGATTCTTAGGCAGAATGGAAAAAAGGTTTGGGAGGTCTGTATTGTGGACCTTGGCTCTTCCTGGGAAAAGTCCTTGTTCCTCTGGTTTTAGGGCCCTCTTGCTTTAGTTAGACTTTAACAGCAATTAGTCACCCAACAACTTTCTGTAATAATCTGCAAGTTTTCCATTAAGAGGTCAACACTTTGAACTTCTCCCCAGCTCCTCTGCTGTGATTTTTCACAAGGAGATGGAGCTACCTTCATGTTTTATTCATTTCCTGTTTACAGCAGGGGAGAAACCAAAGCCATGAGAAACAGCGAAAACAGCAGCCCACGGAGCTCCAGGCACTGTGCAGTTAGATCACTGTCAGCCTCTGCACTTGTCGCTTCCAACTGCGTCTGGATTTACTGTATATATCGGACTCGTGACAGGGAAGAGAGATGGTATCTAGCAACATGCTTAAAGGAATCTGGGGGGAAGATCCCTTATTCCAGCCCAGGCACTGGCCTGGACCTGCTCTGAAGCCCTAGACAAGATTGTCTCTGTTGCCCTCTCTCTAAAGTGGGGATACGAATGCTTTTCTCATGTTGTCCTGTAAGGCTCCCTGGCCCTGACAGTAGCTTAAAAATGCTGTTAAGTCATAAAAAATTTTGTTGTGTTGAGGATAAGAATTTGGCAATCCGGACAAGTTATGGAGTTCGGGAGTCTTCCTGTAGGTGTGGCGAGTACTGGAGGCTGTTATTTGGTAGGCAGCTTTGAACAGTCTCCCCTGTGTCTCTCCCTCTTTTCCCTTGAGTATTAGTGGAGAAATAGGAGAAGGGAACCTGTTGCGACTCTGTTCTTCCTCTTTGTGCTTACAATTTGGTTAGAGCTCACTCTGCCACCCAGCCAGCATGTTTAGGCTGCCTCTGTAGACTATCCTGTAAAAGACATGCTGCACCCTGAGCAAATGGGGAGCTTTCCTTGGGATGGACAGGGTCTGCTGCAGTTGTAATCGTACTGAAAAATGCCTGCCAGGGGTGCAAAGTTCTTCTTTGGATAAGGGTATCAGAACAATTCAATGTTAATTGTTTCTATTTTGATTCCAACAGCTCCAAAGCCAGGCCCCCTCCAAAGCAGCAGAACAAGAGAGAGTGGTTTACTGGGGTCATGTTTACGGAATTTTCAAGGGAGTGCGACTACAGTGAGCAAATCTTATATCTGTAAGAGAAAGCTAATTTGTCCTAAATCTGAAAAAAATGTCTTATGCAGCCATCCTAGCAGTTAGAAGGGGATCTAACTCGGATACGGATCTGCTTTTGAGTCCCTTGACACTATCAAAGCAGGCCCATTCTTTAGGGTAAATGAGATTCAGACCACGATTTGGTGCACAGGAACACTCCTTACAGTGTTTTAAATATCTTCCTCACTTAGGCTGGCACAGTGTTGTGTGAAAAGGACAGGGGAGATCTCTGGCTGAAAAACAGCCTGTGAAGGTGAAAAAGTAAGATCATTCTCCAGCCCAGTTCACTATGCATTGCACAAGCAGCTGTGCTTGCAAGAGTCATTCCCACATCTCCCTTCCGCACCCAAACCTAAGAACTAGCCATGGAGGATCCTGTTGGTGCAGGATTTCAATTCTGTGAGCTGGTGGCATTTATTTGGCTGCTGTTGCGCGATCCTGCAGATCTTGGTGCTGTTGCTGATAGGTGACAGTTACTCTGTGAATTCCACTTCGTTAAAGTCTGGGCTGGCTCCTACTTTTTCCAGTTGCCTCAGCTGAGAAGACACGCACATCTTCTGTTAGACTTGGCATCTCCTTTGTGCAGCTATTCCAGAGATACTCGACAAATAATTTATAAGCTCTGAATCAGTCAAAACTTGTCATAATGGATGACATGGCTTTTCATGATCAAACAAGCCCTTCAGCAAAAGATCAACAAAACTGTAGTGAAGGAAGTTGAAAATTAATTATTTTCCCTTTGGAGAGCAATGGTACATCCTTGAGAGATTTCCTCTCCATTCACAAGCTACAAGACTTCCTCTGATGGAGAAGGGCAGGATGTGCCTCTAAAGAGCTTCCCAGGTCAGTGTCCAAGACATCACCTTTTATGGGATGCATGTTCCTTCTCCTCCACAGAGCTCCCAGTCCCTATGGCCATGGAGCTAGGTAGTGCTCCACCACCAGCTAACTTCAAAGAGCGCAGGAACGGGATTTTCCCTAGCAGAGTGGGTCTGGAGGCAACAGTGCTCTAATGCAGAGGTTGTCCTTGCTGTCAGAGCTTGTGCCACGGGCAAAACCAGCAACTGGCGGAGTATTGTTTGATGCATGAAGAAAAGGAAAGAAACAACTTTGCCAGTACGAATTCACTCCTGGGACTACCCAACATCAAAGTATTGTCTCCATTCAAGTCTGATCTTTCCTTGCTCTCCACCCTCTACGCTGTTCCCTTTACCGTGAGAAAGTACGGCACGGAAAGCGTCTGACCACTGTTCTCAGCTTGCCCTGTGAGCCAGCAATTCTTCAGGGACACGGAGGGGGAAGGGTGGCATGCCTTTACTGCTCAAAGATACGACTTCATTACATCATCCTCCCTTTCAGACCACTCCCATATATAAAGTCTTGCTGCCACTCAGCTCTGTGACCGATCTTGCTTTTGAAATCCCTGCTTCTCGAAACCCTTGATGAATAAAGGGCAAGAGAGCAAGGGAGAAGCCCCTTCTTTTGGTGTCACTACCTGAAGGTGAACTGCACCCAGGGAGAACAGAGCCTTTAAAGTAGTGAGTAAACAGCATGATTTTACCTTATCTCCGTAGTTTGGTTGGATTGGGGTATGAAATAGAGGAGTTGGTTCTTTCCCTTTATTATGTACATTTCCAGCTCTTTAATCATACTTTATGAAGTCTATCTTTGTTTCACAAGCCTTCAGGCTCAGGTTTGAAGAGCAAGTGTGTGTCTTTTATAGGGATTGCCAGGTCTTAATCTACTGTATTGACTTCGGACTCTCTCAGTTAATGACGGCCAGGTCACAGGCAGCAGGGTCTCTGTCCAGGCAGTCTGAACAGCCGCTGATTTACCCCTTATGGGAGCTACTTAACACTGAAGCTTGATAGGGTCAACAGTACATGAACTGATGGTTTCAAGAGGAATTGGGTTTTCAGAGAGGGATGAGATCAGAGAAAGAAGCTGGGAGTCTAGTGACCTGGGATCTCCATCAGGTCACTGGGCAAGATATTTCACCTCTGCACAGCACATTCAATCCTTTGAAGGTACCCTATCTACCACCCAACTAGATGTTGGTCTTCACTCCTTATTGGGTTGAAAATGTCTATGGAAAGGTTAGTACGTAGGGTCATAAGACTGAGTCACAATTTGACACGCGTTTTGCATGTACTATGAGTGACATGACATGCTGGTAAGAGAAGTGCTGCTTTAGCAACCTGTCAGAGGAAAGACTCTCAAAACTATCAGAGAGGTCAGAGCTATAAAAACACTGGAAGGCAGATTTCATGGGGTCCTAAAGATGAGAAATTCTTATTTAAGTCAATGTCCTCCTGGCAAGTAGTCTTCTTCAGAGAAAGCTAGGTCTAAGGAGTGGGCTGAAATACATAGATCTTGCATACCTCTTCTTTCCACATCATTCTGTGCTTCTAAGTGGTAACTTGGAAAATGCAGACCCTGTTGGGATGGAAGGTCAAGCACTGGCAGGTGTCTTACCTGGCAGCAAGGGGGAAGGCCAGGAGGCAGGTGTAGAGCCAGAAAAGCTGCAGGGACAATGGGATGATGCTGGGGGTGTCTTCCAGAAGCAGAGTGGAAGGCCAGTGCTGTGGGAGAGAACAGAGCTCCTGATGCAGAGCAGGGAGAGCATTCGGCAGAGCATATCTCTGGGGATTAGTCGTGTATGGGGAAACTGGCCTGCAAAGCAGAAAGAAAGGTCCTGGAATAAACCAAACAGGCCATAATTAATTCTTTGTAAAGACATTTCTGTTGCAAGCAGCTATTAAGGGCAACTGTATTTGGCGGAGAAGGAAAAGATTCCGCCCGGGAAATTTACTATTTAGACACGTTGAAGGGTCAGAACAGCACCCAGGAGACTGTGTGCTCATTACCAGAACAAAAAGAATGTCCCTATCCTATGCATGCTTGGAAAACAAAGACCTGCTTCTGCTCTTGGCTGTTTCTTATGCTATGGTATCTCCGTCTTATGCTGATTACTAAAGCTGAATCCAACAGCTCTGGTTGCCTCTCTAGTGGAAGAGGTACAACATCCTCCACTGAAAATCCACTCGGTCTCCATATAGCTGTTTTGTTTGGGCTGAAGCCCTTCTAAGATGTCAAAGGTGGGCTCTCCGGGACTAGGGCACTTCTCTCATCGCAGTTGTGGACTGCATTTCCTGATCCAGCTGTCCCCAACAAGCAGGAGTCAGATCATGGCTACACCAGGAGAGGCAAAGTTATTCAAACCAGCTCCATGGCAATTAGGGTGCTCTTCTATCTGTAGAATATCAGTTTAGCAAAAGCAGGTGAATTTAAGCAGGTAGCTACAAATTTTTTTTCAGTTGGAAACTGGGCTCTTTTCCAAGTTCTGCTGAAGTCTGTGGAAACCTCTCCAGTGAATGTAGTCTCGAGTTCATTTATTACTTTGGAATTTAGGTTTTTTGTTTGTCTGTTTTTTCCCCTGTTCAGTGGACAAGGACTTGGGGGTACTAGTGGACAAAAAGCTGGACATGGGTCAGCAATATGTACTTGCAGACCAGAAAGCCAACTGTATCGTGGGCTGCATCAAGAGAAGCATGGCCAGCAGGTCCAGGGAGGGGTTTCTGCCCCTCTGCTCCCCTCTGATGAGACCCCACCTGCAGGGCTGCGTCCAACTCTGGGGCCCCCAGCACAAGAAAGACATAGACCTGCTTGAGTGTGTCCAGATGAGGGCCATGAAGATGCTCAGGGGGCTGGAACGCCTCCCCTTTGAGGACAGGCTGAGAGAGTAGGGGTTGTTCAGCCTGAAGAAGAAAAGGCTCTTTTACAGTAGCTTTGCAGTACTTAAAGAGGGCCTACAGGAAAGGGGGGGAAGGACTCTATCAGGGAGTGTAGTGATAGGACAAGGGATAACGGTTTCAAACTGAAAGAGGGGAGATTTAGATTAGATATTAAGAAGAAATTCTTTACAATGAGGGTGGTAAAACACTGGAGCAGGTTGCCCAGAGAGGTGGTAGAAGCCCCATCCCTGGAAACATTTAAGGCCAGGTTGGACAGGGCAACCTGACCCAGCTAAAGATGTCCCTGCTCACTGCAGGGGGGTTGGACTAGATGGCCTTTGAAGGTCCCTTCCAACCCAAACTATTCTATGATTCTATGATTCCATGAAAATAAATAGTTACCTGCTATGGCAATAACATTAAATAAACCCTTCTGCAGAGCACCAAAAAAGTCCAAACTTCATTTGTGATCTGAGAGCTTCAGTGTGCACATGAAGGGTAGGTCCCACTGCAGCAGTCAGGCTAGACTGAAGAAAGCCTTGAGAGTGGGCATTGTTTGTTTTTTCCCCTTAGTTTCCCCCTTTCCTACTCTTTAGTCTTTTTTGTCCTCCTATCTGCATCCTTCATTCCCTCTTCCTCTGTTTTCCCCTTCCACCAGTTTAGGTTGTCTTCTTTCCCCCATATTATTCCCCCTCTCTTCCTTCAGTAGCTCTCTCCCTTCTTTTGTTCCAGGATGGTGAAGTTGAGGGGAAGTCTGTAGGACTTTGTTGCTGAGCTGATTGCTGGCTGCTGCAGTGAAAGGCAGGTCTGTTAGCTGCAAGAACACAGTCCCTTTGGTGGCCTGGCAGAAAGACTTTGCAAAGATGAAACGGCTTCATAAAGCTGATAAACAAATGGTACAGATTGGTGTAGGTTTTGGAAACTGTGGAGTTTGACATAAATTTTATGAGTAAAGACTCCATCTGGGTAGCAGAAAGATAATAAATTGAGGAAACCTGATAAAAGAAAACTGACCTTGAACAGAGGACAGTCACCATTTTCTGGAAGGGAGAAGTGGAAGGTTCACATTTATTGTCAGATAGGACTGACTTGACGTAAGTTTTAATGAGTTGGTCCTTGTTACTGTCATTATGCTCACTTCAGCATACTGAGTTTTTACAGAAAGTAATTTGAACAGAAAATAGGAAAAAAGGGTTAACATCCTTTATTATCAAAATCAAGAAAATGCTTTTACAAAACAGAATACTACTAGTAAGCTATCACTTCTTTCATACATCCATCCTATTTATCTGGCAGAACAAGATGACACAATGTGTAGAAACATCCTTTCAAAGAAAGCTCAGGAAATAGCTTTTTTGTGCTGTCCCTTCTTATGACCTAAGCTATATAATCTACATATCAGTTTATCTGTCATAATCTTTTTGAGTATCTTATACCACTGTCTAATCATCATCTCCTTTAGAGTTGTAGTTCTTCTACATCTGGAATATCACTAGGATTATAATAACTTTACAAGAATAAGAGTCCACTGGGATCATAACAATTTTATTAATATGCCAGCGGCATGAATCCGTGATGTCATAAAATTACAACCTCAAAAGGCTTTACCAAAACTTTCCATCTTTAAACACGTCCCTGTGGTCTTTATCAAAGGTAAACTGCTGTTCCTTCTACACAGCAATCAACAATGCCTCCAACCACCAGGGAGCCTTGTCAGCTGTCATGCTGTGACGCTGTCCCCATAACACTACTTCAGCTACCTGTGTGGGTAGAAGAATATAGCCAGAACTGGGCTATGCAGTTGGCAAGAAAGTGTTAATAAACCTTGCCATTTACCAGTTATCTCTCATTTTTCTTACCTTTGCCCCAGGGAGGAGTGTGTGCCTCTGAATGATTATGGGAAACCAGATTTGATAAAGTGAGAGCACATGTGTTTAGTGGGTTCCTCCTCTCTGAGCAGGTGCGTTACAGTGGAAGCAGCTCTCACTGGTGGCGAAGTAGGTGCTTTGGCTGTGGACAAACATCTGCTTATTTAGTTTCAGCTCTGAAAGTCAACTGTTGTGTCCTTGCTCTTAGGCAATTTGACCTATTGCATGCTAGGCAACTTTTCCAGTTCCTAAAGCACCTTTTCTCTTAAGAGTCTCCCCTAGTGGCTTGTTTTCCAGGACTTCTTCAGCAGTGATCTCTTTTTTGCATCAGTGTTTCTTACGTGGTGTTTAGCTTAAATTAGGAATGCCTGCTACCCATGCAGCTGGTACTTAACTTCCACTGGTTGCCCTAAATGTGGAAGAGTTTAGCAAGGGATCAGAAAAGAAATTGTTATTTAGTGGGAAGAAGCCTCACGTGCTCATTAATATCTCTGTGTTACTGGGCCCTCAAGATACTATTTGATGCTTATGTTCGTGTAGCATTGGATTGCAACATGTTCTGTTAGAGGGGAAAGACTTCCTCGCGGAAAAAAATCACTAAGCTGCAAAAGGAGGACATCTTGTAACAGTTTCTATTCCAATAATGAGTAAGTTAAAACATCAGGAAATTGAGACGTTGGATTGCATGTTCTGCCTTAAGAAGGAGGGGTCTGAACAGGACATTGTGATCTGAGTCGTGCTAGTGTTTCTTCACGAAATTCCGATGGAAAAATGAAAAGGGTTTGGGGGAAGAAGGAAAAGGAAACACTACCCAGAAGTGCCTTCAGGTTGCCTGATGCTTTTCAGTATCTGTAAGTTCTGTTACAAGAGCTGTGAAGGCATTGCTTCACACACTGATGGATGTACCCCTTTAGAAGAAGGAACAAATGGAGATTTCCCTGTTACTCATGTTTCAATGTAATAGTGTGTGCTAATTTTTTGAGCATGTTAAAGATGACCATGCCATAAACAACACAAATGGAAAGAGGTGGCAAGCCCTGCAGGAGGTACTTTTTTCCTTTTTTGTAATGGGTTGAGATGTCGATATTAACAATGCACCTGCATTAAACATGGAGTTACTGTTTGAGGTGTGGCTTTGCTGCTTGAAACATGCAAGGCTGAGTTATAACAGGACTATCTATTATATTGATGCCTAGACAGAGATACTTGACGGTTCCCAAAGACTATATACAACTGAAATGAGGTAGTTGTGCATGGCGTGACCTGTACGTAGCAAGCTATTCACCTATCAGAACCAGAAACAATAACTTCAGGTTTCATAACTTTCTCTGACCCCATCCTCAACTCTACTTGTGCATAAGTGAATGAGTAACTTGCTGAGGAGCATCCAACTTGTTCCAGCTCTACGCTGGTAAGAACACGCCACAGACGAGACTCCATTGCCCCTGAAGAACGACTTAGGAATTTCCTTAATTTTGGTGTCTCACTGTTATAAAATTTGCCTTTCAGCAGTGGGGTTGAAGAGTAACAGTTGGCTAATTATGATTTAGAACAGGGGCTTCTTACAGCTAGCAGCCTTTCCGTGTCATCTTGCAAACTCTGAGGCAAATGTAGTGACAGGGAGACACTCTTCTAACTTAGGGGACTAAGTCAGAGGTGTAGTTTTATAGTTCTAAAGTTGCTATTAAGCATAAAACCTGGTACCATTTCACCTATGGGGTTAGTAAATTAAGAAAAAGGTTCAGTTCAGTAGACTGCATCTTAAATTCCCCTATAAAATATTCATCATATAACATTAAAGGTGTGACAGACTGAAACTGCAGTTCAGTTTGTTTGCGGCAGAGAGCAGATACCTTTCCACACTCTCTGCTTTTTCAGAGGGTAGTTGTTTTGGAACAGGTCCTGTCACAATCTTTTCTGTGGAGCATTGTGGGTCTCACAGCAATAGGTTAGATATAGCGAGAGCGGTGTTTGTTACAAACGGAGTATGGCCTTGGCTCGGAATGTGTGCTTCAGACTGGCCAGTAGAAACGGCAGATACATCAAATCTTCTGAACCTGCAGAATATCTTCTATGCCTGTACCTACCTTCTAGAAAGCTTCCATTTTTGCTCAAGATCTCTTGGACAATAGCAATAAAACTGAAGGGACCTGTCCCCTTGATGCAATGTCTCGTCCTGTTTGGAAGATGGGCACGTGCTAAATCCCTTCCAAATATTCTCAAGGTTGGAATGCTCATGTTTTATAATACTCATTTTACCAAATGTAAATGTTAAACATAACTCGATCTTGTTGCTGTTACAGAAAAGAAAGATGCATTTTTAAGCTGAGGAAATATGGCTCGTGTTCTCAAAAACTTTTACTCTTGGGGCTAGGCCAAACTTTGTTAATGAGTCGTTGTAGTAGCTACCATCCTTCTGAAGTAAGTGAAGATCCAGTGTATCAAAGGTTGGAGTGGGGCAGAGAGACTTGACAGGTTTGGAATTGAGACATTAACCACTTGACTGATCCTGGTAGGTCAAATGATAGCATCTAGCAGTGCTGACTGGCATCCAGGCAGACTTTGCTTCATCCTGCATTTGCAGGACAGCCTTCTGGCTAAAAATCAGGCTTAGGACATGTGGGCTTGAATCCTTGCTGTGCCCAAGTTTCAGGCAAGCTGTGATTTGCCCGTGCTGCATTCTGGATAGGCGCTCAGCTCCTGTGTTCAAAGCTGGGTCTGAGGTTTTTAGCAAGCCATGGACAGCAGCAGTAGCATAGGCTTTAGTAGCTTGAGTCCTTAGAGTCCAAAGACAGCTCGTGCAGCTCATTACCTTGAGTCTGAGTTGCTACTGGGGTTTACGCTACATGGTTCGATGGCTGGTGAACTGCAACCTTTGAGCTGCAACTGTGCTTCTAGACTTGGCACAAGCAGACATGTAGAATTGCTGCTTAAAAGCCTCAGTGAGGTTTAGTGATGAAGGGCAGGTTTCTTCATCCCTACCTTCCTGCTCTGCCATCCTTCCTGCCAGAGGGTGCTGCTATGGGAGCAGGGGTGGCAGAACTGGCAGTACATCTTCTCATTGCAGCCGGAGTATTAATTGGAACTAAACCCAATGACAATTTAAGGTAGTGTGTAGCCATGATTGCTGAAGAACAGATATGTGAGCTGATCAGGTGCCCTTGCATTGCAGACAGTCGCTCACACGTGGCAGAGAGGTTATTCTCACCAAGTGTAATCACATTTATCTGGGTTTAATCTGCAAGGTACAGACACCCTTAAAATCCAGTCTCTTTTTTTGAACCACAAGTGTGCCAGTTGGTTAGGCAAGAGGGGTGTAAGAGCACTTCTCCTTAAGATGACACATATTTGCTCAGCTATTTAATCAGAATTTAAGAGCTAGCAATGACGTATGGGAAAACTCATGTTGCCACCATGTAGTAACCCAATCCAAGAACACAGAATGATTTTGCTGGTGATACACAACCTTTGTGGATACTAAAATATGCATTTTAAAAGGTGTGGGTTCTTGACTCTTCACCTAGTCAATGATTACTTACGCATTCTTTTAGTACTGTGAATTCAAACATAATGAGTTTCAATGGGTTAATCTCTGTGTGCAGAGGAGTACAAATATCAAATAGTATTGTTATGCTTCAGAGAGCTTTTAAGGGTTAGGTAGTTACTGCTACAAGGTTGTATTGTCCCCAGAAAGGGGTTCACTGCTTGAGAAAGGATATCAGTGCATAAAGATCTGTGCTAAAAAAGACAGGACGGACTTCAAATACTCTCGAAAGGTAAGGGGGAATTAGAAGTTACTTTCATTAAGCCATTCCCCTAGGTCTGGAAGTGCTGCGTGGGATTACTTATTCAACAGAATACGGGACACTGTGACTCTTTTAATATATCAGATGAAAACTTGCCAAAAGAGAATTATAGGATCTGACCAACCAGTCTGAATAACCTCAGGTCTAATAAACAACTTCTAGTTTAATGGCAGAAGAGCATCTGAAAATATCTTTTGCAACAGTTGGGTGAATAGAACTATTTTAATGTAGCATTTTGATTTTAAATGGCGAGTGAATATAACAGTGGTGTTCCGAATGAGTTTGTAAGACTTTATTTTAATAACTTGCATTTTTTTGAGTTTGCCAGTTCTGGATTTGTGGGAGATCCTCAACTAGAAAACACTGTGAAAGTTATGTGAAATGGGGTATTCTGCATTTATTCCACCTTTCTGCCTTTTTTCACTTCATAGTTTATGGTGAAGTGTCTTAGCATCAAATCCAACATTTTTTATTTTAGAACTTCTGCAGGAAAACATGGAAGTGTTCTGGGGGGAAAAAAGTTTCTTCAAGAGGAAATTATTGTCTCTCAGTGAACTTGGAGTTTACATTGGACAGCATACTACAAGCCATGAGGCTTCAGAAAACCTAATGCCTGTGGAGGAGTTGCAAATCTTGATTACAATAGCTGTCTTTGTGAACAGCATACCTGAAAGCCAGCTGGAACAGCCTGCTTTATTCAGGGACTTTTTGCTCAGTTCTGTTGAGTGTCGATTATCTCTGGCTTGACATCACATCAGTAAGTAGGGACCACTGATCTGTGCTGAGGCCTTTCTCCTTAAAATTGATCTGTATGCACATGAGCCCTCAATGCCAGGCTTAACAGAGAGGTGCAAAAGGCTTTTAACCTGCCTCTGAGGGGAGGGAGGCAGCAAGTCATACAGGGCACAGGCCAGCTGGACAGGAGCCGACATGGAGGTGCTAGCTATGAGGAGGGCTTTTAACCAACTTGAACAGAGTCACTGCGTCACTCCAGGCACGGCTCTGACACCCTGCTCCAGGCAAGACCAATGCCTAGATCTGAATTTGGAAGCCTCTTTGGGCTTCTTCAGGCTTGGCTGAACTCTGCTTTACTTCCCTTATCACTGGTGGAGATGAACACTGTATAAGACATAACTTAAACGTCTTGCAATGGTTAAGTACAAGAACTTCATAGTTTCAGGTTCCAGCTTACTACCAGAACATATCTCCTGTCTCATTGTGTGGCCTAGAATTGACTAGACTTAAAATATCTGCTTATTTTGAATTCTAGACACTTGAATATTTGAGTCAGTTTTCTACAGAAATCTGTGTAAGACTTGAGTTGGGAATGATTTCCTTAGGCACAAGAGGTGGTTGTTAATAACTTGCTTAAAGCATCTAGAACGCATTGTGTGGACAATGTAGAAATAGTGAGGGAAAAAATGCCTGCTAGTCACCGTGAAGATCAGTACCTGATAGGAGATTCTGTCTGCCTGCATGGTTGGTAGCAGAACCAGAGTCCTGATCAGAGGCATCCTGGTGACTGCTACAATAAGTCATAGTAAAAGGCCTGAGAGGAAAAAATACTTAGCTCATAAACTTGTAGATCAGAATCTCAAATGGCTTAAATTCATGTCTTATTGCTATAACTGCAGGGTAAGGCTGCGTGGGGAGGCTTATATGGGACCAGACCTTTGTGTGTGAGTATAAGACAGAAGGCCCAGGGAAATAAATCCTTTTCTTTTGGGACTGTTCACAAAAGGAGAGGGCTCAGGAAGCTTGTCTCCTAAAAGAGCCATAGAAGAGCAGGCATGATCGTATCGCTAACAAAGTTACAAAGTTTTCTGCCATTTGGGCTAACACTAACCTGTTAGTGGGTAGAAATACTGCATCTGAGCCATTCCAGTTTAGTCCAAGAGTAAAGGTTTGTACAGCCTGCACCAGCTCACCCACCGCTGCTCTGGGACTGTTTGTGGTGAGAAGTGAAGATCCCACTGCAATTGGAGAGTTCTAACCTGGTAGGCAGGGAGCAGGTCTGATGTTACAACTATGTCCGTAATTTTTACACAATCCTTGTTGTGTAAGGTGTTTATCCCCTGGCCTTTGGGTAATTCTGGCACATATTAGCCTGCCAGAACGTAGGAACTGCAGATTGTGTAATGGAGGAGTTGTTGATGGGGAACGGGCAACCCAAGCTTTGGATTTGGCATGTGAGAAGTCATGACATACCCTAGGAGGCACAACAACTATTTTTAGTGGGAAAGGGGAAAAGGCCCTACTTAGTTAGCCAGAGTCATGCTAAATCTTACAGAACTGCTAGAAAACAGATATATAAGTAGAGTGCAAAATGGATAACTCGGAACAGCAAACAAATCTTGCAAACTTTTCTCACTTCGGAAATGGAAGGAACAGCTGAGCTCACCAGAAAAAGCCATGGACAGTCCCAGTGTACTTTCTGTATTAGTTTTGTCCCAATTTTCTTCAGCACAAGCTGTCTTGGATCAGAAAACCCAGCTAATTAGCTGCTCGGAGGCCGATGACCCTGGATATTCTTGCAGATGAAAACAGAAGCTGCTGGCTGTTGTCCTCACTGACAACTGAGGGAATGCACGGTTAGTGCAGTTATTTATATATAATAATACAATATTATATAATAATATATAATTCCTGAGAATTCAAACTGTCTTTTGGCTAACTGGGTGTGCACACAGGCTCCTAGTGCAAGGGCTTCCCACAGATGAAGAAATAATTTGCTTTTTTTCATTATACCACCTCTCAGTGAGCTCCTAGTGAGGAGGAAAGCAAGGTAATAATGGTGTGGGGAACCAGCACCAGCTTAGTGGTTCACACGGACCACCCCATCAGCACAAGGATGGATATAACTCCTTCACCTCTGAAGATGGCCTGGCCACTGGCAGGGTGCTGGGAACAGCCCTTGGGAATAAGTAGCCTGTCCTGTCAAACAGTGCCTGCACCTGTAGCAAGACAGGATGTCAGTGATCAGTCCTGCATACCTGATCCTAAAGGATCGTGTCAGCACAAGTAGCTGTCTTTAGACATGGCTCCGCCTGCGTGATCAGTTGTAGACACCTTCATTAGGTTGTTACAGTGCTGGATCAGTAACGGGACATTTGTGTGAGAAGCCCTTGGGCCTCTGCTAGCCCCCTGGTTTGGCTCTTTCAAGGCCCCTGTTGGCTTATACTCCTGGGGGCCCTGTGGCAATCTTGCAGCTGTTTGTTTTACATATGTTCTCACTCAAAAGTCACTGACAGTTCACTCTACACAACAGCAGAGTGTAAAAACATTATTTCAACTGTTTGTTATTAATTATTTAAATATGGCAATGCTATTGATACAGATTATACTTTGGGTTTTACCAGAAGAGCATAGCCTACGTCCTGTGACAAGATTTGAGATGTCCAATCTATCCTTGCATAACGTGTGCTGCCTGGGAAAGTAAGGACGGATGTCTCAAAGCTAATGGCCAAGTGCTGGCTCCTGGGCTGGGGGTGGGAGTACAAGAAACTCTTAGGAGTGGGTGCTGATGTATGCAGCTGTTGCAAGATGGGTTTAAAGCAGAAGCCTGTTGGGTTAAAATTTGTGGTTAAAGTTTTAGGTGTTGTCAGTGGATCCTTCCCTGACTACTTCCTTGAAGAATGAGGTAGTGCCTGACCATACCTGGACTCCTTTGTCATCCTCTGGTGACGCACTGTTCTCTCTCCCCTGCTTTCTGGCCCTCTTCCCTCTGTTTCAGTTCTCCTGGTGCTTTCCCTGATCATGGCAGGTTCCTCATCTCTATAGCGTGCCCCAACTTTCTTGGCAGAGATTTCAGACCCTGTATCCCCTGCCTGACACTAACTAGCTTGTTGCACTGGGATTCTTTTAATTCAAAACCGATGTCATGTTTAAATAAGGTTGTGAATGTTGTGACATATCTGAATACAGCTCAATGGGATTGCTCGTACAAGCATAACTTTGCTACTTGCTGGTCTTCCTCCTCTCCTAATATAAACTAAGACAGACTATCAGGCTACGTCTTAAATTCCATGGCTAGGACTGGCTGTTGGACCTTTATAACAGTGAGAAATAATCATATTTCTTTTAATGCTTTTATAGACCCTCCCTTCTGGAGGCCCATTTGCTGCTGCCAAGCAGCGCTGTGTGACTGAAGCACTAGCCAGTCTTCCAAACAGCTGGATTTGGCAGAGATGTGGTGGTTAAAGCCAGCCTCAGCAGACAATAGTTGGGGAGCCAGCTCTGGTGGTGGCCCCCCAGCTGCTGCTCCACTCCCAACAATAAATCAGTGGGGACTTGGCTTCAGAGCCGAGGCTCGAAAAGACCGTTGGTGCAAAAACTCAGCTGTTCCTGCAATGCACCTACCCAGGGCACAGGCCAAGTATGGAGAAGTGGGTTAGAGAATGGATACCTGCAGGCTCCCAGTTGCTGTATGGCAAACAAAATGCATGTTCAGCGCTCTGTTGTGCCACAGTTAGAACTGCGCAAGGAATGCTTCCTTCTAGGGTCAGGCCTGAAATAGGTTAAGGAGCTTATGGGAGTTGAGCTGGCATAAGGTGGAGAGGATTATCCTCAGCTGAGTTTGCTCTCCACACTGTTGAAGGAGAGAAAGCTGCAGACATTTAGCTCATGCATCTGCTTCTTCCTTAGCAGGATCAACCTGACAGATTGCGCAGATGCACTTTTGTTAAGAGCATTCACTTTTTCTGTCCCCACTTGTGGCCCAGAGGCCCAGCTCAGAGGGCAACATGGTACCAGAACGCAGTGCCGGGGCAGTGCCCAGCAATCAGTGTCTCTTCTTCACAACAGTCTGTGTGCTTGCTCCTGCCCCCAGTGCTGCACGTCTTATCCTTGCCCCGGGGGCTGGCGGAGGGCCGGGAGCTGAGCCTGAGGCATGTCAAGTGGGCTGGAGGGCCCTTTTCAAGGTCTGGGCACTCACTGGGCAGGTGGGCACTCAGCGTGGAGCTCTTATGGGTCTAGGAGATGCTCACGAGTGTCATCCAAATCCAGAGAGGAGGTGAAAGACAGGAGCAGAGGTACTATCTGAGGTTTCCCCTTCTTCTCTCCTGCTCTAAGAATAACTTGCGTGACAAAGCAGTAAATCTTTACAGGAGCTTGGCAGCGAGGCAAGCAGTTGTGGAGGAGAACTGCACAGCCCCAGCCAGGAGACCACGGGTTAATACACCAGCTACGGGACTTGAGTCACCCCAGGCTTGCAGGACAGCCCAGCATAGAGCAGCCTTCAGATGAAACAAAGTACCTTCTGCCTAGCTGGGGCGCAGATAAAAGATCCCATGGCATTTCTTGTGAAGCCTGGAGGAGACTGCCAGTGCTGAAGCTGAACTCTCTCTGCCAACAAACAAAACTGTCTTTAAACTCTGAGGCTGTGTGTGAGCTATTGTTGAGGACATAATGGCTTCTCTGTTTCCCTGCACAGTCGTTGCTCTGCAAACAAGCCACTGGTCTCTTTTAAAAGTAGTTGAGTGTAAATCAAGTTCTAGAACCTGGAAAGAAGTTTCATCCATTTACCTTTTACTGCCCTCGGTTGACATTTGTTTACAGAACAGCACATACAGTAGATCAACACCCTGGTTTGAGCTGCTTTACTTGGAGATGGACATCTTTAGTGCTCAGACTGAGACTCAAAGATACAGGGCTTGGATAGAAAATGTATATCTCCTAGTTTAAGTACCAGGAGTGGGGGTGAGGTTGAGGGAGCAGTGCTGGCTAATCTCCTCTCTGAGAAAAGTTTTGGTTTGGCTGGCCTGGCCTATTTCCTCTAGTTAGCTCAGTGTTGGCACACTCACTGCTCCCTAATCCTGCATGTGCTGCTGCTGCAAGGCACCAAGTGCTGCTCTGACTGCTGGAGTTTGCTCTACTTTGGGCTGTGGAACATCCACAGAGGGTGGGGTTGGTGGATCCGCTCTTCACCCACAATGCCATGGATTGCCTTGTCTCTAAGGGTGGCAGATGCTTCAGCAAGGTAAAGGGCATCTTGGCTGTCACGCAAGTACGGTGGCCAAAGCTGCACGACACAGGGGGAAGTCGGTCCCTGAAGGCAATGTGATTAATTTGGGTCTTTTTTGCTGGAACAATCCTGTAATGGGAAAGGAAATGGGTCAAAGAGTAGCTGTTCAAGCTGTATTCCATGAACTGTCAGTCCCAACAAGGTGGCAGTGACTCTCCATCCCCTTGATAGCTCTTGACTCATCCTGGTGTGTGTCTGGAATCTGCTTGCTGGAGAGCTCCTTGGTGTCCTGTGCTCACTCACAGATGAACTATAACCCTGTGAACCCCAGGGGCAGCTGTGTGCAGGACTGGGAAACATGGAGACACGAGCAGCGGTCATCGCCCTCTAGAAGTGGCAGGCTCATTGGAAAAGTGCTCTGGCCAAGGGCTCTGAACAGGAGGGGATGCTGCGCTCGCGCTGCGGTGTGCCAAATAGCTTTGGCCAAGGTTGCTTGCTGATGACTCAGATGTGTTTTGCAGTGGTCATTGACAACCTTCTGGACAGAGATTCCTTCACAGACATGGTATTTAAAAGCAGATTATATTAAGTTGATTCTGGTTTTTTTAAATTTTCCTCTGAAGATTATGTGAATCATAACTAGCACTAATTATGTTCTTCTTCTTGGATTTCCCTTCTCACCTATAAATCTGCTGGGGTTTTGGGTGTATGAAGTTACCTACCTGCTATAAGACAGGTTCTTACCCAAGTGATAGTTGCTGGTTTGGAGCCTTTTCATTGCTGGTACTGTAACACTTCAAAGTTGTTACCAAAGGGCTTCCAGGAGTCCCTGGGCTGCTCACTGAAGCAGATCACTCTGCAAATAGGATGGCAGCAGTGGATAAAGGGGAAGCTGGTAAAAGCTTTGGAGTTGTTAGAACAGTTATTCTGCACAGAGGTGGCAGGGGCATAGAGAAATAGTACCAGCAACGCTCATAGAAAAGGACTTGATACGAATCTGAGTGAGGAAATATTTGGGAGACCCTCTCTCTATGAGAGGTTCAAGGGAGGAGGAAGCTGTTCAGTGCCCACAGCTCAGAACTCATGGAAACCTGCTAAAAATCCAGAGCTGGAAAGATGGGAAGAAATCATATATACAGCCTCACCATGTGGCTATAAAGTAGGGAGGAAGAGGTTAACACAGACGGCTGCTCACCTGGCAAAGCCAGCCTGCCTCCAGGATGTGGGCAGGAGGCAGTCCTTGACTATCACAATACAAAGGAGGCAAAGGGCCTGCCAGCATGTGCGGAAGGTGGGAATTTGGTAAAAAAATCTCTGATTGGTATTGCTGACTTGATTTGGGAACTAGATCAAATCCAATCTCACACTGGGCCCCTGTCCTCATAAGCAGAGCAGTGACTTAAATGCTTGCTGAGCATCTAAAATCCTCAGAGCGTAAAGTCACAAGGAGCAATCAATTGTCCTATCGCCATTGAAATGTAACAGTAGCAGGACATACCGAACATCTCCTCCCCTCTTGATTCTCTGCTTCACTTCAAAACAGGACATCACCCTGATGTAACTGTCAAGGCCAGAACTGAGCTTACACCTTCCCTGTCCACTCCTTCCCAAACCTCCCTTCCATGTGCAGAGCTGTTGGCTGCCAGGGAGTAAGGGGGAAACACTGGATTTGTAAGAAGGTAGATGAAAAGACTGCTCTTGTGCCTGGTCATCTGCTCCCTAGCCCCCATGTGCCCCAGAAGCAGCAAGGCTGACGATCCTGTCTCTTCCCACAGGAAGATGAAGAAGCGCTGTGTGGTGGCCGGAGTCCTGACTGCAGCCCTGCTGGGGCTCATCTTGTTCCTGGGACTCTTCTTCGGGCTGCGCTCTGACTCTGGGGACACACACACTTACAAAAGGGCGGCTGTGGCTACAGATGCGGGGCAGTGCTCAATAATTGGAAGGTACCTGCTAATTGTGCTGCGATTCTCACTAGCTCTGACAGCTCTTGTGCATGACAAAACTGTCATTTCCCTATGTCCAGGTGCAAGCCCAGCAGTTGCCCAGCACAGATAATCTCTAATCTCCCTGTAGAAAGAGGAGGCCATAATAAAACCTGGGCTTTTACCACGCCTGACCGATGTTACTGCAGTTGCTCAAAGACAGCATAGCAGGCAAAGATTCCACAGATGCATGAACAATGGGAATGAGAGATGCTTTTCAAGCTCCTTTTAAAAAACATTTATCAAGCTGTCCCCCAGTTCTAGATGCAAGTGCTGAGATTTCAGGCTCCTCAGAGAGTTATCATTTCTCATGTGTAATGAATGTATCTGGGATGCCTGTCCCCACACGTACTTTGACACATCTCTGTGTTTTCAAGCTCATTTGGATGTGTCTCTAATGGGAGCTGATCTGGTCTGTACCTAGACCATTAGGATCTGTTCTCTAAGGTTACAGAAGCTCAAAACTTCATATTCCTGAGGAACTTACAGACTGGGTGTGGACAAGTGTGCATTAGAGAATCTGTCATAACTGCTCTGATGAGGTGAATCCACTGCTCACAGGTAGCTGAGACACTGTAACATGTCACCATACGATGCCTTCTCTTCTGCTGCACAGGGACATCCTTCAGCAAGGTGGATCAGCAGTGGATGCTGCAATTGCAGCTCTGCTTTGTGTAGGACTCATGAATGCTCACAGCATGGGCATTGGAGGGGGCCTCTTCTTTACCATCTACAGCAGCACAGGTAAGGGACAGGCCATACACACCTGGAACAGTTTGAGAACCTTTATCTAAAGTAGGTAACTTATCCTACCTGAGTGAAGGTAAAAGACTGACTCTCACAGCCTCTGGGGGAACATGCTGTCCTCAAAATAATTGCCAAGAAACTGGCTCACATTGATGAGACTTCTTCAGCAGAGACCAGGCCTGTGTGTTGAGTCCAGAGCTAAACATCATCTTCCTTGCTCTGTCATTAAAGGAAAAGTGGAAATCATTAATGCAAGAGAGGTGGCTCCAAAAAAAGCATCGGAGGACATGTTTGGGAACAACACACAGCTCTCTCTGAAAGGTATGGCAAAGGCTGTTTCACTGCTTTGGGGGGACCACATAGCTCCAACATTAGCTGCTAGTGACATGTCTAAATTAAGAACATTTCTTATGGTTAGTTCTTGCATATCTACAGGATTTCTCACCTGGAAATGTCCTCTGCTTTACACAATCTGCAAACTCTGTCCTGACAAGAAAGCTAAAAACAGTGTCCTTCAAATTAGTCAGTCACCTCAGCACTTTCTGCTTTTCATTTCATGAAAACGCAGGTAAACCCAAAGCACTGAGTATGACCTGTTCCATATCTGCCATCTTTCCTTTCCACCTCTTTGCACGAATCTTTGTGGACCAGCTTAGTTCTTGTCAATTCAAGTGTCCTTCCTAAATACCTGTGGTGGCTCCAACTAATGGTTCAGGGGCTCCAGAGAAGAAGAAGTAATTTCCTTTCAGGGAAGTCATTTCTAATTAAAAATAGAAAGAAATACTAACTAGTCCTCTTCGTGGTCACTCCTATAACCAAGGAGGAACAGCACCTTGAAGGGGTTTGAGAAGTATGTTGGACTTCTTGGAGATGCCAATAAAACCAGGATTGAAGCAAACTGCTGGATCACTGTGCAGTGTAGTAATCAATCTTTTGCAATTGTAGTTACAATGCAGTAGCAAAGTGTCTGGCTTAAGTACGTACACAGTCTGTGTCGTCTTACTGTAGTGTGTTCTCCTCTGAAGGACTGGAACTGCAGGCAGCTATGATAGCTTCTGTGTTCTGAGCAGCTTTTCTTTGGTACGGAGCCTACTGAGGGGAAACGACCCAAAACCTTGAGTTACCAGCAAGAGGATAAAAGCGTTTCAACAGTCCAGAATATGTAGGCATGAATGTCAGGCAGAATAATTCTCTTAGCATCGTATGCATAGGCTGAGCTGGTCATGGTGTAAGTAATCCCTGCCTAAAAACAGGGCTGACAGAGAAGCCTGTTCTACCTCCTACTCCATTAATTGCATTCTTTTCTTGCTATAGAAGACTAATACATTCCTTATCTGCTCCAGGAGGACTGTCCATTGCTGTTCCAGGAGAAATCCGTGGGTATGAACTGGCTCACAAACGTCATGGCAAACTGGCATGGAAAGACCTGTTTCTGCCCAGCATCAAGTTGGCAAGAGAAGGATTCCCTATTGGGAAAGGCCTTGCAGCAGCCATCAAATCAAAAGAGGAGTCAATTGAAAGCAATCCCTCGCTGTGGTAGGTAGAGCAGTCGCAGTGATGTAGGTAGAGCAGTTGCTGTTCTGTGCAGAGAAATTTGGGGTAACTGCATCCTAGCTGAAAAGTCTCTGTGTTTGTGTAATGTAGTGTCTGCAAGGAGTGTGCCTCCCCTCCGGCGACTGTACTCACTGTACCTGCTGATGTTATTCCAGCTACCTGAAGGTGCTAAATCATGTGGCCATTTTAGGAATGTTCAGTCCTGACCTTTAAAGGCAGATAAACTCTGCTCTTAAAGTCCATTTGTCTGAGCAAAGGTGGAATTAGAGTACATGCTGGAATAAATCTGTCAGATGGCAATGTATTTTCTGAATCCCCAGCTTTTCCTCATGCTGTAAGTGCACCGAGCTAATCTCACCTGCATTTGGGGCAATTGCAGTGTCTCCTTGAACATCTCAACTGCTGTCAGGCAGTGGGAATTTGGGTCATCTCTGACTCTGCGGTCAGCCTTCCTCAAGCAATGACTCTGACCATCCACTTTTGGCAATGACTATGAACATGAAATGTTTTAAATGCTCCTCCACTTCTTCTTACAGTCAAACCCTTAGTGTCTATGTCCAGCCCTACTGGAGATCATGCTTAATCCTCTCTTTTCCTTAAAATCTCTGCCAGCTGCAGGTTGGTTTCCAATCCAATTGGGATGTACAGCCTGGGCCTATCTCCTGTACTTCCGTTTGGCAGTTCCACAGCAGTACATTCATGAGCCATGATAAGGGAGCTAGAGAGGAAACTGTCTACCTCAAAGTGCTCTGACAAACAGGGATCGAAATGAATTCTGCTGGACTCACTGGAAGCTTTGAGCCTCATAGCTTCGTGGTCCGTGCTCTGAACTGAGCTGCTCGAGTTCAAGGACTATGGCCCCTCCTGGGCATCTTGAGGCAGTTGTTGGCCCCCTGGGCAGGTAGGGAGGGTGGCCTGCCTTGGTGAAAAAAATCAGTATTCCCTCATGCAGACTTCACTGAGCAAAATCTGAGCAATGTGGAATCCCAGGTCAGAAACCACTGTTCACTTTTACGTCCCAGTGCAAGATATCAGGACCCCGGGGCATGGCTCAGGCAGTTTCTGTTCTCTCCAAGAAGCCTCTAGCATGAACACTCAAATACTGTGTCAGCTGGTACAGGTACACGTACACGTAGTTTTGAACTTGTCTCTCAGATCTGATCTCAATCTCCTTTCTCTGTTAGCGAAGTGTTCTGCAGAGGAGGGAAAATTCTGCATGAGGGCGATATCATCAAGATGCCTAAACTAGCCAACACATACGAGACTATAGCCAGTGAAGGAGCAGATGCCTTTTACACAGGAAGCCTGGCAAAACAGATCATCGATGACATCCGCAGTGTAGGTGAGAAACAGGACCTCTGTCCAAAACAGCATGAGTGACCTGACTGCTGCGGCTCAGCATCCAGGGAGGAGCTGGTGACCTGCAGAAGCCTTGGAAGCGGGTCAAGCCTGCTGCCTGAGATGCTGCCTCTGAGATCTGTGGCAACAGGACACCCAGGAGAAGCCATTAGAGCTTTAATGGATGCATTTGAAACCCAGTCAGAAATGGATAGTGTATATTGTGCATTTCTGTACCATATAGTCTAGCAAGCCTATGCGTTTCTGGGTATAGCTTAGTAGATACACGCTGTTTACAGAGCCTGAATCCAACAAGTTCCTATCTAAAGCATTACACACGTGTCCTGTAAACTCTGAGCTTGTTTAATCTCTCTACACCACTAGATGGTGGTACTATCCTATCCTTGCTAGTTAGCATTGGCTCTCTTCACTCAACCTCATATGACATAGTCATTTACTGGCTTTATTTGTGGTGGTTAATTACTGTCTTCCCCCTTCTCATAAGAAAGGCAATGGAACATACAAATTATTCTGCTTGTGGTATAGCTCAAAACATCTGCACCCAAAAGCTGCATCCTCCTCCTGTAAACAGGACTCTTACCTGACATTGCTGGTGTCCTTTGTAAAGAAAAAAAGATGGATCACCAGATTTTTGGCTGTTGTAAATCAGCCCAACTTCAAGCTTAGGCTATCTGAGCCTCAGCTGGATCTATCGAGGAATAAATTCATCTCCTGTGCACCCATCTTTGCTCTCTTAACCTTGCAACTTTTTTGATTTGTCTGTGTTCTCTCCTGTCCTTGCTGTGATGCCTGCGGTGCTGTGATGGTGATGGAGTATTACCTCCTCTTCCTGCCAGAGATCACATAAACCCACATCTATCGTTTCCTTCTCTTTTCCAGGGGGCATTGTCACACTGGATGACCTGCGGGACTACAACGCAACAGTGATCGAAGACCCCATACAGATCACACTTGGGGAGTTTACCCTCTACACGCCTAGTGCTCCCCTAAGCGGCCCAGTGCTAGCCCTCATTTTCAACATTCTGAAAGGTGAGAGTGCCACTGAGCAGTGTCTTACAGGCAGCAGGGGCTGGGAGAGCTCCAAAGACAACACCATTTTTGTTTTGGGAGCTGGGCCTCCCTCGGCAGCCCTCTAGCAGGTGAGAATTCTGAGGCCCCCAGAGGGATCAGAGAAGCTGAAACATTGCTCTTCTGCTGTAAACTCAGGGATGTTGCCTTCCTGCTTGAAATACAGGTGTGAGAGGAAAATTATGCTCCTGATGGGACACTTCCCTGGGGTGGAAAAAAAGTCGTACTTGAAGCTTCTTTGCAAAATGTCTCTGCAAGTACAAATCCTGCTGATGACTCCCACAGTGCTCAAAACTACCAGAGCTCCTGTGTTCTCCATGAGGAGATTAGGACAGTCCAGTGACTGCATCTCTGTAGAGACTGAGCTTCAAGATTATACCATTTGACACAGGTTTACTAGCAGCCCATTGGCCGTGTACTTTCCTTTGTGTTCACAATCATTTGTCTTCTGTTGCCAGGATATAATTTCTCTGCTGACAGCATCAAAACCATGGAGGAGAAAGGTCTGACTTACCACCGTATTGTGGAGGCCTTTCGCTTTGCCTACGCCAAGAGGACTTTACTGGGAGATCCAAAATTTGTCAACATTACAGAGGTACCTGGCAAAAGCCTTTTCTTTCTGCAACATGAAGGTTGACTGGAGCATGACTTAAAGTTTTTGGGTGACTAAACTTTGTCAGGGATGCTCTGTGCCACCTGCTATTGACAGGCACTGAAACATCTCTGAATCAAAACGTGAAGTCCTATGTGACTCGTGGCTAAGCTGTGAGGGATATAAATGGAGGAAACCTTCCTGCTGTAAGAAAAAGCAAAATCCTCAATTCACCAGGAGCGTTTGAGTATACTTAGGGCTAACCCTCCCTGTTTTCATAGTGTTTGAAGCCTTATTCACTAGATGACATTCCCAGCATCCTTGTGGCTCTCTATCCACAGTCCTGCCTATAGTAAATGGACCAACAGATGGGAAGGGGTGAGGCAGGAACCCTGCTTTTCCCAGCTTCACACTTTGTGCTATTACTTCTGTGAATCTCCAAAAGCGGCAGGATCTGAGCCCAACCAGCTTGATGGACACAAATTTGCAACTTACAGAGCAATGATCAGAGCTTGCCTTGGCCTAGTCCTCTCAACCCGATCCCTCTCCTCTCATCTCTGAAGCAAGTGTAACACTGCTTGCCTACACCTTATAGCAGTGTTGAGGACAGCTTTCCATAGACCTGCAATAATGGATGCTGATTAACTTCCTACACAGCGGGGTGCATTGTAACAGCTGCATCTGTGACTGCTTAAAATGCTCTTTGGTACAATGTCCGTCTTTCAAGAAGGAGGAAAGCCCCTGCTGGAAAACTATAGCCTCACTGCTGGGATTTGCCACTCTTCTGTGGTCTGAAGTGTTGGATATCAGCCTCATAACTACATGTCTCTTAATCTGCTGAGTAACTGCATTGGATTTCTCTGACAGGCCATCAGAAACATGACGTCCGAATTCTTTGCGGATAGCCTGCGGAGGAAAATCACAGACAACACCTCCCATCCAGTTGACTACTATGAGCCAGTATATTACACTGGAGATAATGCCGGTACATCCCACCTCTCCATTGTGGCTGATGATGGCAGTGCTGTGTCCGCCACCAGCACCATCAACCAATAGTATGAGCTCAGACATTACTTCTGTGTAGGCCTTTGCCATCTTCCTAGTGGTGGTTCTGTGGTTGGTATAAAGCATCACTGAACTGTTGTCTCTCTAGTGGGGTAGTGATGGGTGGCACTGTTGATGGGCACTTCTCCTGCTGAGCTTGCAGGTCAGTTCTTAACTCTGAGGCCTGTGTGGTTGGGTCAGAGGACTCTATTGGGTTCACCCACCAAGAAAACATTCACTGCATCTGGATCTCCTCATAATCAGTGATATTGCTGCTGGCTCTGATTTCCCAGGCTTCTGGAAGGAATTTGAGCTAATACAGCTGGCCTGGAAGTGCAGTGTTTGGCTTCGAGTGCTGCCAGGAGGAGCTGTGTTCCAAATGTACAGACTGAAGCAGGGGGGTGAAGGTCCTTTTTGTCCATAGAAAATGTCTCCAGCTCGGCACATTTAGGCAAAACCCCAGTCATGGAGTGCAGCACTGCCCAGCTGGAAGGGGAGTTAGTTGTACTTAGCTGCTGTGCTGTTTTTCCCCTTGGGATCCTTGCAAGGGAGCTGTACAGCAGGGTTCTGGGCTGCCTTTCTCTGTGTACTCATGGTATAAACTGCCTCCTTCCCCCAAGGGGTGACAGAATGTCCTTTACATCAGGAGGGAGTGGAGAGTTACTCCAATCAAATCCCAGGTTTCACATTGCAGTAATTCACCTGAAGCTCTTCCTGGATTTGCTCTGGTTTTGACATGTCTGCGCCAACTTGTTTTGTCTAGCTTTGGCTCTGATGTACGATCCAACGTGAGTGGAATCATATTTAATGATGAGATGGATGACTTCAGCTCACCTTACATAATCAATGGATTTGGGATCCCTCCTTCTCCAGCAAATTTCATAGCACCAGGTAGCTGTAAACCACCTTTCTGACTCAGTCTTTTGGCGATATCTTGCACGAACGCTGTGGTGTCTGCAAGGCAGGCTGCAGCATGTCTGCAACCAAGCACAGATCTGGGGCTTTCTGCAGAGGACAGGGATGAAAGCAAGTCACCTGGCATCCCTGCCAAAAACATACATCCCGCTGCCCCTTGTGCGCCCTGAAGGAGGAGAGGCTGTCTAAAGAAAAACTCTTGTGTATGCATGCCTCCTTCCGACAACCAGAAATCCTTTCCCAGGGAGTTCAGTACGTGTCAAATGAAATTACTTGGGGCTGCAAAAGATTTCTTTGAACTGATTTAAGAGGGAGGGAGGGAGAGAGGCAGCAGCAGCAGCTGACTGCAAAGTGTTAGATGACACTGTCCGCCCTTCTCCCTGTGCTGCCTTGGGGGCTGCAGGGCAGCTCTGGATAGACCCAGTTCATGTACCTAACCCAAGTACCCTGCCTGCTCCACCACTGCTTCCTGCAGACCCATCTCACTGCTGCTAAAGCCGGCTGGGATTCTTATATCCTCCTGTACCCATGCTTTGGAGAGGGATAGGGAAGTGAAAGGACAGGAAGGGAAGTCCCATGGTGTGTTCGAGGCAGCTGCATCACAGGCAGCCCCAGCTGGGACTGGACTGTGGAGGAAGGCACCTTCAGCCTCTGCATGAAGGACCAGGGTTAAGCTTTGCATTGCAGAAGCAAGGAGGAGGTGGGTACAGGGGACAGTGGGATGAACAAGACACATGAGCTGAGTCAGGAAGGTGGATATTGAGGCTCTGGATTGAGACACGGAGCTGGAGCTGTCAGTTTGCGAGCTGCAGGTGAAAAGTTGAGCCTCTGTTGCATCTGTCCCCCCAACAGGTAAACAGCCGATGTCCTCTATGTGCCCCTCCATCTTGGTGGATAAAACAAAAAAGGTCAGGATGGTGGTTGGTGCTTCTGGAGGAACAAAAATAACCACAGCAACAGCACTGGTATGTGACGATATGGACAAGCTGGGGAGAAGGCTGAGGCAAAACAAGGTGGGGGAGAGGGAGTGGTTGGGGTAGGGGGCTCAAGTCTCCACCTGTGATGTGACCATGGCTGTGGCTCCCTGCTGCGGGCCAGGGGCCTGAAAGGGAGGTTCCTGCCTGGCCACCTGAGGGCCAGACCTCCAACGCCAACTGCTGCCAGTATTAAATTACTTCCTTCACTGACTCCAGGTCTTTTCCTTTGGCAAGTTGTTCTTACCACTCGTGGAAGATTTGTGACTTCAGTTTAGCTTTAACTCCATTTCTCTGGATCTCCATGAACTAGTCTCTTTATATAGTTTAGAGTCACTCTCATTCAACATCCTAAACTTCTGATGAAAGTCACACAGAGAAGCTAAATAAGAACTTGGGCCAGGCATGGTGTCAGGCCATCTGACTGCAGGAGAAGCAGTCTACCGTGCCAGCGCACACAGCAGTTCAGAGCACCGGGCTGGATTGTGCTTTCTGGCTGAGGTAGAGCAGAAATCTCCATAAAAACCTCTACAAGCAGCTTTCTAGGCCTTTGATCCTGAGGCTATTTTCACTGGCCAGCAGCTCCAACCTGCAATTTAAGCGCGTAGAGATGAGCCAGGTTTAAGGAAACTGGTTGCACAGCAGCGGGAAGGTACCTGTATGTTTGCTGAGGTGACTGCTGTGTGTCTAAGCTAGCACTAGCTCAATCACAGCAGCATAAACCCAACTACAGTAACTTGAGGATCTGATCCTTCTACTATGTTAATCTTAGTGAGTTCTGGTCTCTTCTTGTGGGAAACCTCCTGAACATGTACAAGCTGACTTGCTGCAATGTACCTGTGTTTCGCTTAGCCAAGAGAGGGACTGCTGAAAGCAGCAGGAACCAGAAATTACACCTTTTATGTGCTCTGGTGAACATCCTTCAGACATCTCTGCCTATGTTGCTACAAGAGTCAGGCCTCTTTGAAGACAAGTAACTAATGTTAAGGCTTTTTGCTTTTCATAGACGATCATCAATTCCATCTGGTTTGGTTATGACGTGAAGAAAGCAGTGGAAGAGCCCAGAGTTCACGATCAGCTGTTTCCCAATATCACGGAGCTTGAGCAGCAAATTGAGGAGGTTTGTCTACCTAGAGTCTGGGGTGGCGTGAACTCCTTGTATGGGCTGTGTTCCTAGTGTTGGGAAGGCATGTACTTGTTAGAAAATCATGAACTTTGCCAAATGTTCCCAAGTGAGCAGTATTAAAGCTGGCACAGGTCAAGCACTGGGTCGCAATGAGAGGTTCAAAGCGTACCTTTAGTCTCAGTCACGTAGGTTTAAGGCCTAGCACATTCAAGCATGACCTACATCTGAAACTGAGGGTGTGTATCTTCTTGCAATGTTGTTTGGCTCAAAGGACTTGCGAAATAGCAAAGCACATCAGGGCCCAAACCATCCAGCAGTCTAAATCCAGTGACCCTCAGGAACTTTTGACCTATTGTGCAACCTCCTGATGAATCGTGAAGCGCTGGCACAGAGCTAGTGAGGGGAGAGTGCACAGAGGGACCCAAGAACAAACTTGAAAATATTTTCACAGTCAGGGTCCCTGGGCAACACTGTCAGTCCGGGAGCTGATGGCAAGATCTGTCTCGCTCTGCATACCACTCGTCTGAGCTGGCAGCTTCATTCGCCCTGAGGAAGTACACATCCCAGAGGCCCGAGACAGATGCAGCCTTTGTACATATCTCATCCCATGTCTTTGTATAAGGGAAAACACTCGTACATAAGGCAGTTTTCTTCATCAAACTATGCAGAAGATCCTCCTTTAATAAGCTTCTTATTAAGGTAACAGCTGAGATACCTGCCTGCACTGGGAAGGGTGCCCTGCTCTCTGCAAGTCCTGTGTTCCCCCCATTCCCAACAGGATCTGTCAGTTCTGGCTGTTGGTATATGGATATCTGAGGCAGAATGCTCTGTAAGCAGGAATAATATTGGTAGGCCCACACTGAGTGCCACAAATGCCACATCTTCTCAATCCCACCTCTTCAGAAGCAGGGCATCCCAGAAAGCAAAGGGCAGAGGAAGAACAGGACGTAGTTTTAGACCTGCCTAATACAGGCACCGAATGCTTGGGTAGTCATGGAGGACGCAGGTTGCAGACTACAGCACGTGTGCAGTTTCTCTCTCCTGTTGTCCTCATTCACCTCTGCATTCCAGGGTATAGAAGAACAACTAAAGAAGAGAAAACACGATACCGCACGGGTGAGCGGCGGTGCTGTGGTGCAGGCCATTCTCAGAACAGATGAAGGATGGGCTGCAGCCTCCGACTCCCGGAAAGGTGGCTTCCCTGCAGGCTACTGATGTGGCTCAGCTCCTTTTTTCAGTGGTCTAGTGACACTGAGGTGTGTTTGGGGGGAAGATCCATTAGGTCTGCAACTCAGGGACTTCTCACAGGAAAGAGAACAAATTTACCTGTGGTTCTGTTGACAGAGCTGGGACAGTTCTCTACAGCCATGACCGCAGTGCCTCATGCCACAGCAGTCCGCTAAAACACGCATGTCTACCAGGACGTGCAGTACTTACTTGAAGAGTCTGTTCTGCCTTGAAGAGTTTGTTCCCTGCCTCCTCTCCATCCCATGAAGACGGATTGGGTACCCAGAGTTTCTGAAGAAGGTCCAGCTCACTCAAGCTGCAAGAAGTGTTTCCCCTGCACAGCGTCAGCTACCATGAATGTCCCTGTCACTGCTAGAGAAGAGATTTGTTTCCTGTTGAGTAGGTGGGAGTTACAGGACTCTGGGGACTGGGTTTTCTAAGTTACAAACTAATAGATCTGTGCCATAGCAGGAAGCCCAGCTCCAGACTGGGATAAGCCTTCACAAACTCATCACTCGTTCTTTTAACAAAAGATGTTTCTGCTTTTCACTTCAGTTGATTGTTGGAGATGAGGGTAAATGGGGAAATGGCTTCAAACTTTTTTATATTTCTGTTGAGAAGGTCTAAAGGGAAGATGCTACCTGTAAAACTCTGAGCACAACTAAAATAAATAAATATGAAGTCACACATTTTCCTTGCCTGCAAGTTGCTCCTGCAAAAAGGGATGGTGAGAGTCTGCGTGAAAGAAGCTTTCTTGAGATTTTTCTCTTTTCTTCACTCCTTTGATGAAGCTATGCATAAAAAAAATAGTTAAATATCCAAAACAAGCTTTTTTCCCCAGTTTGCTTTTTACCACATCATACTGCAGGCCTGAAATGAAACCTCTGAAAAAGGTTTGAGGAAATGAAACCTCTGAAAAAGGGCACGCTGCAGCTACTCTTGTTAGAAGGTAAGTTACCATTAATCAAAAAATTAATGACCTCTCAGAGATCCGTATCTGATGTGCAACACCTAAGAGTGTCTGAACCTATGCATGAGGGGGTTTTGGTGTTCAGCATGGACTAATACATCACATCAGATAAACTTAGCCTAAGATCAAAACTGAATGTTCAAGGATGTTGTCAAGCTCTAGGGATGTTTATGAAATCCTTGAAACAGAAGTAACAGTAACTGAACTCATCTGTTTGGTTCGTTGAAACTTCCTGACAGTTCGTAAGAACCTTAAAACACAGAATGCATTGAAGAGAAAATAAAAGGGTGAAATTTCAGGCATCAGGTGCCCTCTCTTTCCCAGTAGTTTCTGGAACTGAGAAGAGTCTAGTTTCAAGGAATAAAGTGATAGCCAGATCATGCTTAACTCGGAGTCACAGCTTTGGCTATGTATTTACTTATATCACTTCCACTAAATGAGTGGCTTTTACCAAAAGTTGCCTGGGATGTGCTCTGTGCTCCTTTTTCTGGAACTGTTACTGATGATGATGTGTCAGGTGCAGCTAAGGCAGTGGTTGTAAATAACCTAGAGTCACTGTGTTCCTTTAAGCATGAGATTGGTTTGAGGCCAAACCTGTATGTGTTTATTGCTGAACTGAGACTGACTTTTCTGCTTCTTGTAATTCCACAACAGATGCCACTCAGTGGCAGGTTGCTGTTCAAATCCAGTACTTAAAGGGGGCCTGCGGGAAAGGTGGGGAGGGACTCTTCACCAGGGACTGTAGGGATAGGATGACAGGTAGAGTTTTCAAACTGAAAGAGGGGAGATTTAGATTAGATAAAGGGAAGAAGTTCTTCACTGTGAGGGTGGTGAGACACTGGCACAGGTTGCCCAGAGAAGCTGTGGCTGCCCCCTCCCCGGCAGTGTTCAAGGCCAGGTTGGATGGGGCTGGGAGCAACCTGGCCTGGTAGAAGGTGTCCCTGCCCATGGCAGGGTGGGGGATGGATCCAGATGGTCTTCAAGGTCCCTTCCAACCCAAACCATTCTGAGTCTATGAAATCCATTTTGCAGGACATTTTAGGAAGCTTTGATACAAGTTTGTCTATGGAACACATCAGCTCTATTTGCTGGAAATACTTGCCCCTTTGGACTTAGGACTCTTTCTTGACCAAGTGTGATCTGAGAAATAAACAAAATTATTGCACAGTAAAATAAGCTTATTGAAACCTTACAGTCACTCTAGTTAGTCTGGGCTACAACAGAAGCAGCTTGTGTTCTGAAACTGGAAGCCAACCGTTTTCTGGGAAATGACTGTTTGACAAACACGCTTCCGAAACAAGTTTGAGCAACTGCTGCTGGGCTGCATCTAACAATCGGTGGTACAGCAGTCTTACTTATGTTCCTGAATTTCTTCTAGCTAGTCAGCAAAAAATCCCCTATTATTTATAACCTATGTTTCAAAACTCCCTTATGGAAACCTCAGATTTTGACATGGCTAACACTTCTGTTGGAAACTATTCTTAGAAATGCAGTTGAATTCTTGACTTTCTGCAGAAATGGATTTGTTTGTTTGTTTGTTTTATCAGTATCGCTACAGAGGACTGACTTGTTAAAACTAAACTGGGCTAAGGCTCGCACTTACATCCTACATTTTTTTTTCAAAAAAAACAAACTATGGATGCTTCTGCACACCGTAATTATCTACATCTCATTTGGACATACCTGTCCACAGGGTGTGCACGTCTGCCACCTGCTTTGATACCGCATCCCACTACTCACGCCACACTGGGGCTGTCTGTACCAACAGGCAAGTGTCAGTCACTGGTTCGTACCGTAAAACCTCCTGATGCACTCTGCAGGCCGTCCGGCTGGTCTGAAGGTCTCAGCTACAAGAAAACACTTGTTCCTGCTCGTGTCCCACCCCTCTGAACGCAGCCACCTCCCCCCTCTGCTTCTGAGCAGAGGCATCGTGTCTTCGTGTCAGCTGCCTGACACAGCGCGGGGTGTGGGGGACAGGACATGTTGCCGCGACTGACTCCAGCCGATTTGGAAGCTGTACTGTTAAAAGGCCATTCAGATCAGTTCACCTCTTTCCCCTGTTCTTCAGGCTAATGTTACCACAATTTTCTTTTGGCAGCCGTTCAGCTTCTGGAGGGGCTACAGGGAAGTTCCAAAACCAAGCTGTGAGAGACAAGGGACACACGCAGTCTTCTGCCCAGTTCAGTTTCTCCAGTGGCGCGTTGAGTCTCTGGCACAAAAACCGTTACTGCTGGAAACACCTACGTGAAAGTGCTTTCTCAAACAACTGCTGGTGTGTTAGGCTAGGCAACAGTTTCAGAGGAGAAATTCCCAGACAGGTTTAAAAACACTTTATTAAAAATATAATTTAAAGACTTCATTAGAAAATAGAGCAGCCTCTGTACAGTGATGATTTAAAAGTCCATGTAAGTTGACCAAGTACAAAAATAATCCTCTCCTGTTGGCATGAGCATGAATGGGGAGAGACCAAACCGTGAGGCTCTTGACCCAAGCGAGTTTCAGCAGCGGTGAGGAGGTGGCAGGGCAAGAGCAGAGGTGCTAAGGGAGGTACCATCCCTCAGCTTCACCAGATGTTTTGCTAGTGAGGACTACAGGACTGGATGCCTCTGCCACAGTGGGATCTGTGCTCTTATTCCTTTCTGTCTTGCAAGTGAAAGCTGCAATGGGTTTTAAAATTGCTTAATTGGCTCAGTTTCAATGTTAGTAGCAAAGTAGTAAAATTGCAGCGTGACGGACTATGGATAATATTCCCACGTCTTTGTGGTGGGAAGTGGCTGTGACGCTACTGCATTGGAAAAGTGATAGGCTGGATTACCGAGGTGTGCTTCACCCTAAGGTATGTCAGAAGTGAAGGTAATGGGAGGTTTAGTGACTTGGTTTTTCTGCTAGTGAAACATGATGGAGTACGGCCAGGGCACTGCTGAGGGCTGCTCTGAAGCCTAATAGGGAAGCAAGAACTGGTCTCCCTGTCTCCAGCCAGTATCATCTTGGTTGCTTTTTTGTAAACTCCAGGCTTAGTTGGGCTAGCTAGAAAAAACTACATATCTTGCTAAAGCCAGCATCCAGTCTAGTTAGTCCGTCTGGTCCTGCAATGTGAGCACAGACAGTGTCTGGTGCCCGTAAGTGCTTCCCCTGTGACAGCTCTGCAGTTGGGGTATAATTTCGGACACTAGAACCAATGCACCCAGGAACTGGCAGCTGAGGTAGGGGAGCTAATGTCAGTAGAAAACTTCAGCAAATTACGTAGATTGACCATGACTACCAAAAACCCCTTCCAAATGAACATAAATACTGCCCCCCCCCCCCCCCCCCCAGCTGTAGGCCTGTGCCCTTTCTCTGTTCACATTCAGCAGTACTGTAACGCTGTCTAACAGGGTGCTGTGCCACTGCTATCGCTTGAGTAAGCAGCTCTGAAGGATAAACCAGTAGCCCTTCCTGAACTAGGGGATTTAAGATAAATCCCACTTGGACGAGGAAGGGCAGGGGCATTGCATGGAGCTGGCTCTATACATAAGTAACTTGTCTTCCAGATGCATGATTAAGTGCTTGCGGTTATGATCTGGTGACTTAGGAATACTTTTTCATTAAGCGCTGATACAGCTGAGGTCATACTGTAGTCCTTCGTGTACGATTTCTGAAGGAAAACACATGTCTGGCTCTAGTCAGCTTCACTGACACCATCATTAAAATGCAAGTGAAGGCTGAGATTTCAACAAGTTGATGGCTTTATTGGGCAGACTTCATGGGTAAGAGCGCAGACTTAAAACCCATCTGGCCTTGTTTGCAAGGGGGTGCGTGGATGGCCTTGTTTTGATTTGTTTTTTTTTTTAATAGCATGTGCTCAAGTATTTGTTACGGTGTTTAGAGAGGGAATTTGTTTGTTTGTGTACAAGGAATACCATGGGCGGTGTGTGAGATAAGAACTAACATGCGACGGGGAGGGCTCTGCTAGTGCCTTGCTCCGGTTTGGCTTCGCTTTCAGAAACACACAGACAGAATACTGTCTGTGCCCATAGGGAAGTACAGCTCATAAGCTTTCAGAAAATGGAGTTGTTGGGGATCATCGGAACTTGCCCCTGGGTATTTGAGAAGAGCTTTGGGGATTTTGTTTATTTTTTCTTAAACGTTTGATTCTCTTGGCCATTCTGAGCAGGGCAAGGTTACGGAGTAACTGCAAAAGACCTTTTGTGTCCAGGTGCATGAGTTCAGGTCTCTCCTCCACAAGTTTTCTCTCTGTGTGGTAGCTCCTAAGTAGTCCTACAGTTTCCTCCTCGTGATCTTAAGGGAACGCTATAGACTAGTTGTGGTAAACAGGGAGTTGGAGTGTGTCCTGAGGGAGAAAAATATCCTGCTAACGCCTGATAATGCTGCATCACTTCTCAGCAGTCCTGGTGTTTGCCTGGCCAGGCTGAGCTCACGGTGACAACTGAAGTCTCCCGACCATGTATCCTTTGCCTTTTGAAGAAAGTTATAAAGCTTCCAAAACCAACAGCTCTTCCACTGCAGTCCTCGCCTGCCTTCACAGATGACTTACCTTCTGCCGCCATTGAGGACAGAGAACTAGCACAGACTGGGGCTCCTCTCGCCCCAGGGAGAGGCGCCCCTGGGGAACTAAGCTGAAGTCTGTCCATCCCTGGAGCAGGGGACTCGCATCGCCCCATGGGAGGCTTAGCCTCAAAAGCCACCAGCGCGCAGGGTTGAAAGAAGCTTCGGTGCAGTTACTCTGAGCTTGTGGGGCCCTTTGCATCCCCAAGGCAGACAGCAGCAGGGCAGCAGACTGGTGCTATGGTGCGCTGATTTCATCTGCCACCTTCGGGAAAAGTAGGGCTGCTTTGGATGGGAAAACCGCGAGGGGGAATGTGGAGTTTTGCTCTCTTCCCTTTCCAAACCCACCCTCTAAGCCTGGTAGCTTAAGATTTTAAAATCCTGACCCTACAGACACTCGTAATCCTCATAACCAAAACACTTGCTTATTTCACATTGCTGAGCCCCGGTAATAACAAGCTTATTGTGGCAACAGCCTGAAAGAAATAACAAGCTTATTGTGGCAGCAGTCTCTTAACTGAGACTCTCCAGCAGCAATGGAAGATACAGCTGGGTCATTTCACAGTGTTCCCAGTGGGTTTTGGACCAATTTTCCTTTCCCACTTCATATTCTGTTATTCTGAATGGCTGATGTGCTCAAGAAATACGTTTTTTTTCATATATATCACATAAGTAATGGAGGGTGTAGCTCTAAACAAGGCTGGCTGACCTGTCCTTGTATTGCCTGAGGGTGACGTGCAGTCTACTGGAATTAGGTGTAATCACAAGTTTTGCCCATACTCTAGGAGACATCCTGATGGGAACAGGCAATATTGGCACGTCCAAGCCAAAGCATGTTCTGAATCTAGTCCTCTTGTGGTTTGGTGAGTTGTGATGGTATTTTATGCTAATATCCAGCTGACTTCCCCAGCTTCCTTTTATCAGAGTAAGCAGAGATGCATTTTCCTTCCTTGGAAATTCCCTGCACAACATTCATTGCAAATTTAACTTTCTTTTCTTTATGTCCTCTTCCCAGCAGGCCGCTCCTAACCTCCTGTAGGGGGGGGGGAGAGAAGAGGAAATGGAGTGAATGGGGCAGGGGCCTGAGGTCTTAGCATTGCCAGGTGTGAAAATGAAGGATGCGTATGTGGGGTCAGGTTGAGAAAGTGAGATTTAAACAAGAAGGAGGTTAGCTAGAGGGAAAATACAAATTATTCAGGAGAGCTACAGAAGCGATCTCCTTCTCACAAAAGGAGGAGACAAGAAGACCCCAGCAAGGCCACTCACCTCACTGAAGTGTTCCTCAAACAGGATATTGTCATCTTCAGCATGCATGATGGGAGCTGAAATGGCATGTTCCAAGTCATAGCCAAACCACAGCTTGTTTACAATTGCCTGCAACGAAACAAACCCCACACCGACTGACTGGAGATACTGAACAAGAACTTGGGTCACACGCTGTCAGCCTCCACAGTGGTGTTACACCAGACCAGCTCTACCGTAAATCCTGTCTGCAGGATAGTGCAAACCCGGACTGTAAGAGAGGCTGCACTGAGTCAGACCAGAACTCCCACTAGCCTAGTCTCCTGTCTTCATGGTGACCAACAGCAGATGCTCAGGGCAAGTATTAAGAACAGGGTTAGCACACAATGGTACTTCCCAGAATGATTTCCCTGAGCCAAAGTGGTGTCCTTGAATTCAGTAGCTACTGATGGATCTTATGTCTTTCTATTGATGGTTACTCTTCCTGTTTGCAGATCAGGTCCTAGCATGGACTCCTTCCCATGCTTCTCTCTAGTTGAAGAATGATGAAGAAAAAAAAAAAATCGTTTTCCTCTTGTGGCCCTACCTGCTTTTATTTCTTGACTGCCGAACAAGATGTTTGTTAGAGATGTCATGCTTCAGCAAGCTCTTTTTCATTAGTATTTATTACTCTCTATGTATGTGTGGTGGTGGTTTTCTGGTTTTCTTGTTCTTTCTATCACATAGCTGACCTGTTTATTTTTGGGGCCCCAAGGTTTTGAGCACTTCCTAATAACTTCCTTAACTTGCTATTTAATTATTCTAACTTCTTTGCTTTCAAAAAAAGAATTCAGCGAGGTGGCTGGCACTTGCACTGGCCTCCAACCTGCAGCCTTTCGTGACTTCTAGATTGCAAATAAAACAAAGCACCAAGGAGTCGAGACCTCAGGAGAGTTGAGTAGAAAAAGCAGGTGGGACCAACCACAGCTGGAAATCTGGGAGGGCTGAAAGAACTGGCAACTGCTGTGGGTTGTCCCACCTCCTCCGATCCTGGTCCCTCCTGGTGGAAGTGCAATTCGACAGCAGAGCTGAAGCTACCTGCTGCCCTTGCCACAGAAATGCTAGAGGCAAGAAGGTGAGGATGGACTCAGTCTGCAGTGGGCCCTCCTCACTGCTGCCTTCCACACAGCAGTGCTAGCAGCAGCAAAGTAGTTCCTGTTGTTCAGGACAGCGCGTACTCCCCTTGCTCAGTGGAAGGCGTTACTGTGCAGTACCTGTGCACTCACCATAGCAGTAGCACTGATAATCCAGGCCCCACCTGCTCCTCCGATCACCAGCATGTCTCCTGTCTTGGAGATGAGAATGGAAGGCACCATGGCTGAGGGAGGCTTCTCTCCTAGAGCAGAGGCAGACAGTATTATTCCTCCCATGTGGCTCATTAGGGGGGTTGGAGGGACACACAAGTTTATCTACCTCACCCTTCATGCATTCCCCATAGAAAATCAAGCTGCTGATCATTCCTCAAGAAGCTCGAGTCTTCCAGAAAACGAGCTTCCTTGTGCTGAGACCCCACGTCACAAGAAACTGGACCTCCACGGCCCAGGCTGAACAGGCAGCATCTCTGGGTGCAGGGCACCCTACAAGTATTCAGGACTTGCTGCAGCTCATTCAACCCAGCTGAGGAACCGTGAGCGGCGATCCTGCCATCGCGGCGCTGACGTCCTCTCTCTCAGCAGACCAAGGGAGATCGCGTCAGGGATAGTTTACTTCACTGAGCAGTGTCTCTGCATCAACACTGCTGTGTTACAGAACTCGGTGTAAGCCTACGGTATTTCCTGACTGTGCATGCAACTTTTTCATAGATGAGCCTAAAAAGCCAGCAAGCCTGTCTTAGCAGTACTTTCTTCACTTCTTCTCTCCCCTCCCCATCCATCAATGATCAGCTTCAGCTTTTTTGATTTTTTTTTAATTGCATTTCCCTGGTCAGAAACCAAAACTCCCATGTTTCCATGTGAGTAGACACAGACACACTACAAGGTTTTATCCTCTGACACTTGTTCTCATCCAGACCTAGGGAAGGAAAGGATACCTGCAGTTTACAGTTAGTCCCTGCCCAGTTGTACACGGCCAGCATGTTCATCTCCTGGCCTTGTGTTCTGTTTTGAGGGTGAGAATGCTCACCTGGATTAATGCTTCTGTTTGCTGTGCAGAAATCAGCGAGCTCGTTATTTAAAATGATCCCGGTTTGGTTAGAATACACAAAGGAGCCAAACCTGCAGGGGGGGGGGAAAGAAGTAGCCTTTCAGTGCCCGGTGCTCTCCTGCTGTGGATGATATTAACTGAAAGTTGCACCCTGTGGGTTACCTCTGTCTCCTCCCAGCCTGCAACTGCCCCAGCCCCAGCTAGGGTGTCCAAAAGGCGTTTGAGCTGCTGTGCTGGAGCCAGAGACGAGCTCCCTGTTACAAGTGCGTGGGCAGATTTGCCCAGCCCACAGAAACTCAGCAGAGCTCAGCGAGTTGTTACAGCGTCGTGAACTGCAACGTTCCTTTGAGCTGACGCTCAGACCTTTGCTGCCATGCGACAAAGGCATTCATGAGTAAGAGACTGCCTAAATCTGCCAAGCCCAAGGGTTTTGTTTTTCTGTAAGCAGCTTTTGCAGGTACCCTGTGAACCTGATGTATGGCCTGTGTGACTCAATTACCAACCCCTTGGCTACTCACGGGTAGTTGATGGTGCTGGTGGCGGACACAGCACTGCCATCTGCAGCAAGCACAGAGATGTGGCTTGTGCCCTTACTTTTGTATCTGTGGTTGTGGATGGACTCCCACAAGTTGTAATGGTTGAGTGGGTGGTCACCACGGGCGTCTATTCGGCGTCTGACAAGCTCAGCAGTCTCGTCAGACAGCATGATCCTCGCAGTCACCTGCAAGCACAGCAAGGACACTGAGTTTGCGTCACCAAAGCACAGGCCTGCCTTTCTTTGGGCTCATGGAAGCCTGGGGGATTCAGCCCCAACAATCAGAGCTTGGAGACCTGCATCGGCAGCGTGAATCCCCAGACCACGCTTGTCACAGAAAATGAAACAAGGTCAGTACCTCAGCACCTCAGCACTGGCATGAGCACGTGCACAGTCTATCAGGCAAGTGAGCACCAGCCTACAGCTGAACAGAAACTGCAGACAAAGCGAGTGGCCTAATCCTGCCTCTGCCTTGGCCAGCTGAGCAGCACTGCTCTTGACTAGCAGGTCTAAGTATTTTCTTTCCTTCTGTGGCTGCAAAGCAGGAGGGTGTCAGAGCATCGCTTGGTACTGTAGCATTGTGCTGGCAGGCAGGATAGTGTGGGCAATACCTAGCCTGCTTGAGGGCTCAGCACACAGGCTAAAACGAGTTGGTGACAATGCAGGTTTAAAAAAAAAAAAAAAAAAGGCAGGAAACGGACTTCCCTGCTCCTTCTCTGCCAAGCAGCAATGCAGAAGAAACTGTCAGTGCTGTGGGTGTCTGCGGCTGCTCCTGTGCACCACGCCAGCTCACCTGAGCTTTGGAGAAGGCTGGGTCACTCATATGGGGTTTTAGCATGTTGCCAAACTTCAGGGCCTCTGCAATGCGATGGTAAGTTTCTACCTTCTCCTTGGGTGTCCCCAGTGATGCTTCACGGAGTTTATACTCTAAGGGGCAGGATGAAATGATTTTGTTAATAGACCCAAGGCAATATTTTTTCTAGAATTGTAAAATAAAAGCTGAAGGGAACCTCCTTTTCCCATCCCAGTTCTTATCAAGTTTCCCCTGTGCTTTAGGAGGATGTGGGCACAGAAACAACCAAGTACTGATTGCTGCTGTGACTTCAGTTCCTCTTGAAGCCTTGGGAAAATCATGTATCCTTTCTCCATTCTGCCCATTACTTTCCTACTGCTCTAGAGCAACACTCTTTGCAAACCTGTTGCTGCCTCTTTTCCCTTAGGAATTTACCTTCCAGTATCTTGAGGACGAACAAGAGCACAGCACCTCCCATGGGTGGTCCGGGAGAAAACACGGTGGTGTGATTGTTGAGGGTAATGTTCAGAGCTGAGGACACCTCTGCTTTGTAGGCCTGAAGGTCCTCCAGTGAGATACTGGATCCTTCAACAGAAAACCAGATGGGTAGCTGGCATTAGAACATTAACCTCTACTGGATGCTATGGGCTGGCTACATCAGAGCCTTGGTAAAGCTTGTAAAGAGCCACCCCTGTAGGCTCCAAATTTCTTCCACCAAGCTCAGCAATGTCTTCATGTGTCCTCACCTACTGCCGAATCCCAGGACATTGCAAAGCCTACGGGAGGTGGAGAGGCCAGTGCACGAGCACTATGGGTGACTGCCATGCTTCTGGGCCTGAGTTATAAGACCTGAGGAAAGGTGGCCCCTTCCCATGACAGGTACCACCCCAAGTGGCAAGCAAATGGCACGTGTTGGCTTGCCCCTGGTACTGACTCTCTGTTCGCCAACTGCGGGGAAAGGGCCTATTAGTATTCAGTGCAGCTGTTACCTACCAGCCTTCCTAATGTCCTCCACCAGGGCCTTTCCTATCTGTCCCTCATAAAATGCCGCAGCTCCATTTTCCGCTACAGCTCTCAGTGTTTGCTGCAGTGCTGGCCACCTGAAGGTCTCTCCATGCTTCAGAAACCTTTGACCGTCACATATCAGTGGGCTGTAAAGAAGAATATCCATCAGTTTGCAGCATGTGATTATTCTGTCCCCAGGGCCAATCTCTTTTTCCTACCCAAAGCTGATTTGGTTTATGCATGGTGGATTCTTTCCAAGCCAGTGCTACGCAGCAGGCTACATGGAGGAAAGTTCTTCTCAGCCAACTGCTACCCATAGCACCAGGCACTCTTTCCCCAAAGTCCCCTCCACAGGACCTAACACTTTGACCCTGGCTCAGGTCAGTGGGGCTTCTCCAAACGAGTGTCTGCTGTAGGGCCCTGCTGCCAGGTGATGATTTCCACACAGATGGAAGCAGGACACATACAGCCAGCTCCTCCTCATGAGCAGATGTGCTTAGCAGACCACCAAGCCACTCTAAATTACAAAAAAAAGTTGATGACAGACTTTTTTTTAAAAAAAAACCCAAAACAATTTCTGTACTTCTCTCACCACCACAGCAAGTATTTACTGAGCAGAAGCCGCAGCAGCAGCCTGTGCTCTATGTCAGCATGTCAGAGGAAGGGTCTGAGGCTGAGGGAACAGTGGTCCTCACACTGCAATTTCATTCATGGGTCTTACCACAGGCTTTTTCCTGGACTGGTGAAGGCTGGGTGATGGATTATTTTGTGCACAACAGGGGAAATGACAAGCGGCTCTGAAAGGAGCTTGATGGTTGGTTCAAATAGGGCTTTCCATGGTAAGCGGCCGTATCGCTTATGGGCTTCTTCATACCCACGGATTTCTCCTGGTACAGCAATCCAGTGGGGACCTGAAGAGCAGAAGGGCAGTGTCACACCCAGTAAGTCATTGGCCTGTTTCACCTCTCTGAAAGCACTCCAATGGATGGGTGGATTTGTACCGTCAGGAGTAAGGCTTCTAAAAGCAGGCTTGGGGGTTTTTCCTTTCCTTTTTCTGTTCATGTATTTCTTTCACTGCCTAAAAGGAGAGGTGGAGCCAGACTCAGAGGTGCACAGTGAAAGCACAACAGGCAACAGGCACATGTTGCAGAAAGAGAGATGGCAGCTGGACATAACAGAAAACATAACTTCCTTGGAGAAGTTAAAAAAATGTGAGAGGACAAGGCCCTGAGCAGCCTCTGACATCCCTCTGCTTTGAACAGGAGTTGGAGCAGAGACCTCCAATTGTCCCTTCCAACCACAGTTGCTCCTGATTGCTTTGCAGGCTCTTCTGCCAAGGATAAGGACACCTCCTCCAGGAACTAGGACACACCCCGAAAGAAAATGTGCTAGGGAAGGAGAATGAATGCAGCAAGAAATGTGGAGAGATCCAAGATGTGCTGCTAAAGTGAGAGTACCTGCTGCCAAAACAATAACAGCAAATGGACGTGGTAGCTGAGCTAAGCTGGAGCCCAGCAACTCAACTCCTGATGCTGCCATTGCTTCCCCGATATAAGGACATGGGCAAGTGCACTAGGCTGACTTCTTTCATTTCCAGAAAGGCTGAGCAGCTATTGGCCTTATTTTTCTCCGTAAGAACTGCTGAGAAATTAGTGCTTTGGGAAATCTGATCTTGAAATGCAGACTTCCTATAAGGAGAATTTACACAACGGTGTCTCCTCATGCTCTGCTCCCCACCCCCTCACTGGTCAAGTTGCCAATGTTACCACTAAACACGAATTTTATGGACCTAATATTTTTTCTTCAATTTGCAAAAATCAATCCAGGAAGAGCATAAGCAGTTAAACAGAACTTCACATGAAGTCAGCAAGGTCTTTGGTTTCCCCCACCCTGAGCTTTGTGCGCTGCACGCCCGGAGGGCACACAGCCCCGTCTCTGTCCTTACCGATGGGCAAACCAGCAGCACAGCCAGACAACAGATCGTGCGGAAACACTCGTGGGACTGTCTCGCGGGCATTGATCACCTCGACTGTTCCTAGAAAGGAGAAGGGGAAAATGGGTAACGCTGTCTTCCTGAAGCAGGTGGCCATCTCAGCCAGCTGTGAGCACCACACAGGCTGCTGGCCCAGCGCCCGCGGCACCGTGCCGAGCCGCCCTGACGCCTTTTGCCCAATGCATCAAGCACCCCTGCAGGGCCAGGCTGCCGGCGGCACACGCTGCCGTTTGCTCCCGTGCTTCTCTTTAGAGCAAACCGAGCGGTGCCTGCCTCGAGGCACCCAAGGCCCAGGGACAAGGCCAGGGCCTGCCTCCAGCCAGTTAAGGTTGGCCCCAGGGCTCTGGGGCCTGGGACATGGGCCGGGACTTCCTACTTCACGTCTGATTTCTTGTACTTCCTCTACAGGTGGGATATGTCAGAGACATAACGTGAGCCTCGCGCTCCTTGGTGGACTGTTTTCCAAGTGATGGTGAGGCATGTCCATCAATGTTTATAAACAGAATGGTGATAGTGAAAGACCCTCTATGTATCAGGAAGCTTACCCCTGTAACCCACCGCAAAACAAAACAAAAACCACAAACAAACCCACAAAAACCCACTTGTATACACTCGTATTTCAGGTCTAGCCTATTATTTCGCCTCCTTCTCTGCCTTGTATTTATCTTTTCCTATCACAGTCCATAGAGCCAGCTGTGCTGCAGGAGCCCACAGTGCTACCTAGTGTACCAAGTACCTGAGCCATGTATGGCCATGTGCTGCAGGGTAATTCATGTAGCAGAAGAGGACTGTTGATAGGAGGCAAAGTTACATGGCTCTGCCAAAAGGGAAAAAAGAAAAAAATATAGGTGTTTTGCCAAATTATGCTATTGCATAAGATACACCCAAGCATTTCCAAACTCACAACTCTGTGTTGTTTGGCAAGGTTTTAAAACTACAATATTGTTACTGTGTTCATTGTTGATTTTACTGCTTAGTTCTATAAGCTCTGGGGGCTTTTGGGAGCCAAGACAGTTAAAAAACCCCAAACATTAAAAAAATAAAAGCAAGAACACAACCCTAGGGGCTAAGCCAAACACAGAAAGGCTTCCCAGCAGGCCCTGAACATTGCCGGATTTAGATTTCTGAAGTGAAGGTGCATCCCCTGGGACAGGAAGTCTCACCGCCGCTTTGGGGAGTCCTACCCACGCCAGCGAGGGCAGTGTGAGCTGCAGCCCCCATGTCGGCAGGCACTGGTGCCCCTGAAGTCCCAGACTGGGGGCTCAGCTGAGCCACTGACAGCCCCCCGCTGCTGCGCTCGCTGCCAGCACACACGCCTCCCTCCGCTCCCCTCTGCCCCCACGGCAGCCCAGAGGCAGCTCAGCGAGCACCGGGCCGCGCTGGCAGCGATGTGGCTCGGAAATATGATTTACGATTGCTTAGGAGCGGGAAGGAGAGGCAAGGTCTGTTCATGTTAAATCCAACGCCCTTTCCCACCCCCCACGTCCTTGCTGTGAAAAGACGCGCTCCCTGCAACGGATGCTTTGGGTTAAGAGCAAAAGCATGGTTTGTGACCAGAGGATGCAGCTTGTGTATTCAAAAAATTGCTCTGAGAGAACATGGAGGACCCTGACTTCTCCATGGCAGCTGAGTGTCTGCAGGGAGACAGGGCACCATGGAGAGGCCAGGGCTGGCTCATACCTGTGCTGGCATTATAGATGGTAAATACGACCCCACCACCCAGGCCCGAACTCTGAGGGTTCATCACCGAGGTGCAGATCAAGCCAGCGATGGCAGCATCCACAGCTGTGCCTCCACTTTTCAGGATGTCCCTGTGGTGGAAAGGGAAGAAAAAAGGTAATGTTAAAATCCAGGGATGCTGGAATGGCGAAGCCACATGAAAATGTCTTCTGGGGCACTTGCAAGGCAGCGCCAGCTTGAAGAGCAGCTAGCAGTTGGAGAAAGCTATCTGCAGCAGTGTGGGGTGTGAGAGTGCAGAACGGCACCTTCCTCTGTGGGAGTGAGAAAGAAAAATTAATGGGAAAGAAGGGAGAGTCTGCAGGAAGAAAGAGCAGCTGGGGCCAGACCTGTGCGAGGCTGGTGTTCCTCTGGGCAAAGCGTGATCGGACAGAAAGCACTGCAGCCGCTTACAGCTGACAAAAAGGGACAGCAAGGAGCTCACAGATGTGGAGAAGGATGCTCTCAGCAGAGGACAGAGCTTTCCACATGCTGGGAACCAAACAACTGATTTCTAGCTCCCCACCTACCGTTCCCAAGAAAAAAGCCTATGCTGGTCAACAGGATGGGGGCACTGAAGCAGGACCGATGCGTCCATGTGAAGCAAACTCCTGAGACTTAACAGGTCAATTAGCACAAAATTCAGGCCTTACTTCACTGCTCCTGCAATGTGCCTTCCTGGGCTTATGTGATATTATCACAAAAACCCCACCTCCTCCCTGTATCCCCAAAAGCAAACCAAAAAGTCAAACAGGAAAAAAAAACCCTCAACTGTTTCTACCCAGGCACAGCCACACCAAAGAACACACAGGCATTAAGGCAGCCTCATGCTGTTGAAAGCAATGAGTTTGTGCTAGAGAAACGTGCCTCAACAAACACTTCCTTCAAGTGCCATTGTAATAATAAAAAAAAATCTTTTCATTGCAGTGGACGTGCAGTGGGGTGGGGTTTCCTTGCACAGCCTGCCAGCAGCCAGCCCTGATATTTCCTAGGAAGGTTTCTGGCTGTTTGGATAGGGATATTGCTTGGATAAGGCAAAGCCAGAAGGGAAAGTGGAATAGTTCATTAATCAGAGTGCAACTGCTCCCAGGGGCCACAACAGGACACGGAGCACATATAGGGACTGCTGTTTATTTTACATCCATTGATGTGGCTGGGACCTGCTGGGGCTGGGAACAGGATGCTGCCAGCAGGCACACTGATTGTGGCTTTCCTTTGTTTCTGTAAGGAAATGGCAGGTCGACAAGTCAAAAGAAATGGTAAGGAACCTCCGAGCTTTCTGTTTGGGGTCTGCATGGCTTTTAGCCACCTAGCAGCGAGCTGCTCCCTGTCTGTAGCTCTGAAAACAGACACTGAGGCTCAGGCTCACCCATTCATCTCCTTGCAGCAGGGGTAAGACTCTCACCACACACAAATGTGCCTGAGTGGTGTTTTTCTGAAAGTGAAGCTTTTAATAGAAAGGAAGGACAGGAGGGCTTCATGAGAAACTGAGTTACCCTTGCAGGAGGCCCAGACAACATGTTAGAAAGTTGATGAAAGAGAAGAACCACTACACTGGCCTGGGAGAGTGCTCTCCAGAGCCCCTGGATTATGGGCTCTGGAGGCAGCACACGTACAAAGCCTGGTGCCAGGGAAAACCGTGGACCTGAGATAATCTGCAGCAAAAAACGAAATTAAAAAGAAACTTTGAGATTGTATGGTATTCATTTCAATGCAATGCATTAAGACCTTAGCATGGAACATAAGACACATTTTCCCAAAGCCTGAAAAGCACCAGATTCTCACCCACATTCCCAGCCACGTTGCCATTGTGGCATTCATACACATTCATTGTGTAAGTGGTTGCACATCTCTCATTCTCTCTTGTCCCAGGGCCCTCCTGCCACTCCTTCTGAGGCTGCTGCCATACACTCCTCACCATTTCCCCTGTCCTCACCACATCTCCTCCTCCTGGAGGAGCACTCCCTGACAAAGATCCTCACCCCTTCCTATGTCATTTTGTGATGGTTGTACCTGCTCCAAAAGATAAGCTGTTCCCACCCCCGCCCCACCCCGATCTGCACCAAGCCAGCATGCTCTGCACTGGAACTGCATTAACTTAGCGTGCTTTAAAGGGTGACCACAGTTAATCAATTTATTAATTTATTGTTTGTACACCTAGATGGCCTGTTTCTGGATGATGCTGATTTTTTGATGTTCCCAAGTACTTGCTTATGAAAGTGACATTTTGGGCTCTATACCCTTTAACTATTGCAACTGTAATGCCATAGGCACCAAGCATACAAACCTGACAGTTTCTTAGCATGACTTTATCTATGCTTTGTCTCTCCAACATAGAGCCAGGATAACAAAAGCCATGTAAACTCTAGTTTGCAGCTGTGCCCTTGGCTCCCACTGAGATCAGGGAGGACAAATGAGGTCTCAGTCTCAGCAGAAGTATGTATCCAGCTGCTAAAGAGAGCAGCAAACTTCTCCAGGGAGCTGAGACGTGGAGTCTTACTGCCATTGGCAAAAGGCACACAGATTTCCTGAAAGCATCACAGAACAAGTGGGAGGAGGACGTTCACCGACCAGCGGAGAGGCCTTCAGCAGCGCTGCCAGGATGGACACGTCCTGCCTGGCACGGGTGAGGCAAATCAAGTGCTTATTTATGAGCACTGATTACTCCAGCCTGCGAGTCCACCCAATAGTTTTCAGATGGTCATACCCAAGACACTGACATTGTACATGCCTCAGGAAGGCAGGAAAGCCAGAGATAGTCTTTATTGTTCCTGCTCTGTGCCTAGCACAGTGGAGCCCTGATTCTTAGCTGTGCTCCTTGGTGTTAATGCAATATAGAGCAAAAATAACACAAACAGCCAACACAGAGACACCCTTTCACAAAAAGGAAAGCATGTTTTGCGTTGTCCTTGGTCACGAGCCCTCATTAATAGCATTCTGCTATATAAACAAGATGACAAGAAAAACAGAAAAAAGTGCTTTCCATTCCTGTCTACAGTGTCTATATTGGTGGCAACCATCGCCTGTGGTGGCACAGACCGCATCTAACAACACACAGGCAAACCTGTTTCTTGCTCAAGGGAAGGAGGGCTTTCCACCTGCCTTTCAGTGAGCACCACGGGATGGAGAGCTAGCACACTGTGCGCCATCTGAGACCATCTCAGTGTGGGACGGGCTGTGTGATGCCCATGGTCGTTTCCCTGCTGCTTCTTTGGTGGACAAGGGTTAGGGGGAAGGGGAGCTGACATTTCTCCCCAAAACTAGGCATTATCTTGGCTCTTCCCAGCCTGTCAGGAAGCACCCCAGACCCAAGTCTCGCAAACACATCCTGGAGGGCTCGCACACCACAATGATAGTGTTTCCCTGGCTCTGTGGGGGTGCATGTGCCTTTTTCACTTGCACCCCAGCGCAGGGGCCATCCCATGACACAGGACAGGCACGGTGGTAGCTTAGGAAAAGCAAATCTTACAGCTGGGCTTTTAGCTCAAGCTCAGAAACAACTCAACCCAGCAAGGGTAAAACCAAATCCTAATCAGGGTTTTTTAACAAGATTTATTTTGAGCTGTGTTGCCAGGAGGCCTGATACGTGTCCTGTATCATCAGCACAGGGTCCAGGGCCCCCAGCCATTTTATGCTATCTGCAGACTAGCTCCCAGTCCCAACAGCTTTCCCTTCAGCCTCTCTGGAGCCTGAAATACAACAAAAAACACTCTCCGAGCTGGCTCTTGATATATCACACTCAGCTCCCCGTGCCTGGTTCACCCAGTTTCAGCCAGAGCTCTGCCACTTCCTCAGAAGTGATGCCTGGGGAATTTAGGGTCATTATGTCCTTCTCATCTAGCTAGACTGGCAGAGTACACCCTGTCCCATTAGGCTGCTCCCTTTATATGGGATCACTGCTACAACTATCTTAATTATAATGCAAAACCCTGGAGAGACACATGACCCCTCAAAGTGTGGTGCCTTACCAGGTCTCTCTAGAGCTATCTTAGTGCTACAGCTGACAAGATCTGATAACAACATGTTTTGTCCTATATCCTTCCTGACACTCAGTTTCAGCTTTAGGGTTTGGCCACCAATGGAGTTTCCTCAAAGTCAGGAGCAGAAGAGGATGTAAACGACCAAGTCCCGCTCCAGCAGCAGCAAAACAGGGATTATGCCCCATGAAGGGTGAAGGACGGCATTTTGCTCACACAATCCTCACAGCAAGGACGGGCTGGGCTGGGCTGGGCTGGGCTGGAGACCAAGTCTGCTGTTCTGCCCTGGGCTAGAAGGAGCTCTGAAGCCACTTTAAATACACTGAAAATGCTAAGGTATTAAATTATATTGACTTTTTTTTTTCTTCCTGGTAAAGAAGGCTGGGGGCTGGGAGACCACCCCTTAAAAATAGCAGCTGCCTGCTTAAGATTTATGAAAAGCAAAAGCAACAGCTATTTCTGTAAAAAAGGGCCAGCTGCCAAATATAAAACTGTTAAAATTCAAGAATAAGGGAAGGCAAATCCTTTGGGATACAAACATTCATAAGAAATGTTTATATTTATATTGCTGGGCCATCACTGAAAAGGATTCTTGCAGCAGATTTTCTGCCTAGAACTGAGCTTCCCAGGACCACAGACATTTTCTGACTGTTAAACTCTCACCATTCTCACCCTCTCCACCACCCTGTCCCCCAGGCGGGTGTTTGTTCCAGAAAAAGCCAGTTCCCAGGGTTTATGCTAGGCTACCCTGGAGAAGTGGGATCGGAGCTGGCTGCTGGGCTAGGTCAGGTCAGCTCGCCTCACTGCAGCGAATCCCATCACTGGGAAAGAGCACTTTTCCTAAAGCTTTCCCTGGCCTTATGCTGGCTCTTGCTTCTGCCATTTGGGAAACAAACAGATGCAGAGCTCAAACAGCACATTGGTAGGGAATATAAAGCTTTTTGTGTGATTGATGGAAAAAGCCTCTTCTATTACCAGGAGGGAACACGTGGCTCAGAGGTGAAGGTGGGTTTGGGTACTGCCCGCTGCCAGGGCAATCACCTCCTTTACTCCTTCACGGCTTCTTCACATGAGGACAAATGACTGAGGTGGACTTTGGTACCAAATCCACATCCTTGGGTTAAAAACTGCTCTGACCCTCCTTTTAGCCTCCAATCCCTCTTCATCAAAGTGTTTCACTTCATTCAGGGACACGTTCTCTTCCAGTACAGGGCCCTTGTCCGGACCAGACAGCTGTGCAGTACCGCTTTCAGACTCCAAGCTCCAGCAGTAAAACCATTCAGAACAAAAGACCCAACCTCATTCAGCACCGAGACCGGGCACTGATGGCTAAGAGCAAGTCTAGCACAGGACCTGCCAACAAGGATGATGACACACTGGAGGCTTGCTGAAATTGCTCACTTACTGCAGGGAGCCAAGAAGTTGCATAAAGAGTTCAGAAAATCCAACCGTACACATCCCAAGAATATAGAAACCCCATCTCCAGAGCTGGAAAACCCAAGCCTGAAGATGACAGCTGAGCACAACTGAAGAAAAAGAGCAGCAAACAAGGGCTGTGAGTCTGTCCCCCACCTCCTGCTTGTACTAACAAATTACAAAGCCACACAGTTCCTCCACCGACCCTTTCTTCACAGCTGAACTATCAGTGAGGGAAACACAAGGGCCCTGAGGTGTCTTCCCCAACCCACCATCCCACTTCTTAAAAGACAAGATTGCTTTTCAGGCAAGAGGTTCAGTTCAGTTCTTCTCAGTAAGTTCAGCTGAAAGTTCTATTAGGAGCACACAGACTCTGTCTTAAATAGCAGCATCTTAAACCAACACAGTATCATGTAATGCCCCAGGAATTTCATTATTGCTAATGACAACTCACACAGCATGTGGCTTGAGTTTCTTTGGTCTTTTTTAAAGGAAACGAGATTTTTTTAAATTAAAGAATAAATTTTATAAGTAGGTCAGAGATTAGGTGCTGCTTTTAGCTTCCAAGACTTTAGGCATTGAACTGGAGAGATTGGTTTCATGCCCATCCTGCACTGGAGGTTCTCTGACCATCCCCTGTATCCCCCTCCCCAGGAGCTCGAGGAGGATTTGCAGGATGAAAGGGGTGGCTGTGCAGGGACAGCCCAGGTCCCAGCAGAGAGAGGGTGTGCTGGATGAGCGCGGGAGAGCCGGGACAACCGGCACTGTTGAATCTCTCTGTGGTGTGCCTTTAGGCGCTGGTTGCAATGACTCCTGCTCTCACCAGGGGAGCGGGCAGGCAGGCTGACAGGTTCAATTACCACATGTGGCTTTCATTTGGTTGTAGCTTTGCCATAGCCAAGCCACTAAGTTTAACTCTTTTTTTCCCAAGGTGCTGGTGGTCAATCTTTTCCTTTTTGTATGTTTCCACTACAAGCTTTCAGCAATTACTGAAAAATTGGACTGAGGAAATTTGCTGGTTTTTCCTTATTTCACTTGTTTTAAACTCCTCTAGAAAATTTGTAAGGAGACTCTGCAGCGTGCCAGTACAAAGCCAGAGATGCAGACTGCTTCCAGTTCAAACAATTCACTAATCAGGCCAAGTTATTTGCTTTGGGGAAAAAAACCCAAAACTTATCATTAAAAATTTTGATCATATCAATCATATAGGGGTTTTGTACTTATTTTTATATATACAAAAATGCATATGTGTGTGGTCATCAATGAATTAACCAGGGTTGGTAGATTAATTCTCCTGTGATTTCTAAGCAATGATAGCAGAAAGGAGCCCATTCCAGCCCTGAGCTACAGAGGCTAAGCACAGGGTCCTTGAAAAAACTGCATCTGGTAACAGCCACGGCTTTAGGGCATGGAAAAAACCAAGCAAATTGTTATCCTTAGTGCTGTCCAGGCTGGACCATGAGCAAGGTCAAACACAGAGGAGATGGGAGAGGAGTGAGATGGCTGAGCTGTGGAGGCAGCATCACGTCAGAAGAGAGTCCATGAGGCTGAGCAGCTTAGGAGTCGGGGGGTGGTGGGGTGTTGGTGGGATAGGACCAGAATTACTGACTGCACACCAGCACAAAGAGATGGGTACATGTGGGAAGGAGCAGCCACAGAGCTGAGGCTGAGGCAGCAATTCGGCAGAAGAGGGCAGCAGCATGAGTAGCAACAGGCCCAGCAGCGACTCAGGAGCAGGAGTACAGGTCCCAGCTCTTGTGCCATCGGGAATCTCGCCATGTATGATTGCTCGCCTAACTCCTCAACGCTTTACAATATTCCAAGTCCAAACAGCCAGTGTAAAAAATTGCAAGCGTTTGCATCACTGCAGAATAAGAGTGAAGACCTAAACACAGTACTTAGTAAGAAACACAAAAAAAACCCAAGATTAATTATTACTTCTTGTTTTATCTCTCCTAATTCTCATGAATTTAGGAGTTTAATTATTTTTGAATATCAGAAGTCAACAGCATTGTTGTAATCTCAAAACCAGTTGACTGGCTCGGCAGTGTCTGGGAAGGAGTTAGGGTTGTGCATCGAGGGATGTTTGGCTTTGCCCAACTCTGTTGCAGAAGTTAAGTAGCAAATGAAGTGGCAGCTCATACGTGGGGACAGCAGGGCCTAATGGCTAAGACTGCTCTGAGAAACTGGATTTTATTGTTACTGCTGTGACAAAATTCCTATGTAATGCTAAAATCTTGTTGAGCAAAGATTAGGCAGGAGGCTGCTGTATGCCCTTACCCTGCAGAATCACACAGGAGGTCAGTGCAAGTTGTACCCTGAGCAGCGCAGATGCTCTGAAAGGTCAAAGCAACTCTGATGTGGCATCCACGCAGTATAATTGCCACATTAGACTTCCTTATATATACCCGTGAGATAACATCATTTTCTCACTTTGCAGATTGCGATGAGAATTAATTTAGTGGTGACTATCATGTGCTAATAGCGAAGAGCTACAATGTGACAGAAATGTCTGGGAGAATATCAACAAGGTTACATGCAGTACAGAGCACACACTAAGGTTTCTCCAAAGAAAAAATGTTCCTTCCTTACAAGTTACCACTGTGGGCCAGTGGGGACAAAGGGAGATATAGAATAATGACAAAGGGCAAATGCTACACAAAGCTTCCAATCAAAAGCTCTGCTGCAGACGAACATTTTTTATAAACAGTTTTACTTTTATGATGTATTGCAAGAACATGAGCAGATAGCTCAAGCTGGTAGAACAACACGGGGGTTTGGTTCATTCCAAGCAGAATGACAGCATGAAATCAGCAGAAAGGTTTCCAAGAATGGCTGGTGGTGAAGGCTACCAGGAAAAGCAGAAGACAGCATGCAGCAGTAGGGAGTAGAGTTAACCACTGAGCAGAGGGTGAGTGGTGTAGAGCCAAGGTGAAGGAGGAGAATAGTCTTGGCTACAGAGATCCAGGGGGGTTGGCAGGGCTGGGGGAGAGAGCTGATACATTTGGAGCAGAAGGACATGATGTGCAGATGCCCCAGGCTGGGGAAAAGGAGGGAAAATATGTGATGGGAAGTTGGAGCATGGGTGGAATTTTGTAGGGATCATTGGCAAACTATTTGTAGGAAATCAGTCAGACTGGAGGGACACGATAGACTTTGTCAGCAAGTGCACTGGAGGTGCAGCTACAGCAATGGTCGAGGCTATGGAAGCAGGTGGAGATTCTTGCAGAGAGAAGTGAAGGAAACAGACGACAGCCCAGCAGCAGTAGCCAGCTAGCCAAAGCTTCTCAGATCACAGATTTCCGTGGCTCTCACTTCAGTGCCTTCCATCTGGTTTTACATTACTTCAAGTTAAAAATTACAATAGCTGCAAAACAAGTGCTGTGGTTTTCCCAGCAGATTCTTTAGGTAATCCAATAACGTATTTTCCTCTATGTCCATTAATACAGATTTAAAAGATACTTCTTCGGCCCTCTGAAGAACTAACCTGTGGCTTAGCATATAACCCCCCATCTCATTCCTTGACATATGTGCACCCACAGCACATTTCTCCAACTACTCACAAATGCCGTGTCAGCACATCACTGCAAGAACCACGTGCACGACACGGCAAGCGTGGTGTAAGGGCACCACATCTTCTCGCACCCCTCCAGCCACAAGGCAGAGCACACCGCTCCAGCACCCACTGCCAGAGCACCCAGCATCGCAAGCAGCTTGTGAAGTTCCATCCTTCTACTTTCATGTGCACAAGTGTTCAAGAACTGAAGTAACAGTAAAATAATAACACAAGAGTCAAAACGTTTGAGATAGAAGTTGCTACACAAACTGAAGTGTCACAACCTGGGCAGCTAGACTTTTTTTTTTTTTTAAATCTACATCTTTCCTTCCAAATGATGTAAGGATGTCTTTTGTACTTACTGTCTTGGCTGAATTTCAGTTAAATCTGTCCTTTGCTTTCCAATACAGAGTGTCTGTCTTGACAGCAGACACACCTGCTGCAGGCTTCAGTCCAGAAACACACACCCTAAAGGCTGGGGTGCCCAGTGCCCCTTACCTTCTCAGCCTTCCTGCCTGCCTTGCCTCTGCTGAAGCCCAGCTGCAGCTCTCTGCTTGTTCCTCTCACTTCATCCTTAATTTATTCCTAAGCCACTTAGCCAGGCTTACTTACCACCATGAAACAAACAGTTAATTTCCTGCTTCCCCACTTAAAAACAACCTTCCATTTGCATACTATAAATATCTGTACCTTCCAAAAGGCCATACATTTGCGGAACTGCAATTTTTTTTGACATTGGATAATGAAAATAAGCATCAACAGCAGAGGCAGGGCTCCATTTGCTCTCTGAGCTGCTCCACTGCCGATGGAGAGCACCCAGGGAGCAGCATTGCTGCTCAGGCCCAGCAGCAGGGACAGGGCAGAAACCCAGCTCACTCCGGTAGTTAGTTTGTGTCCCGTCGGTCAGTCCGAGTCCGTGACACACAGAACAAGTAACCCAAAAAACCAAGAGGTCCGTGCACATACCGGCCGATGACAGAGCAGGTCTCGGTGTCAGCAGCCACGGCACCGTGCAGGTAGCGCTGAGGACCGCACTTGGGCTGAGTCAGGATGACCACGAGCACAACCACCACGGCCAGCACCCCGAGGGTCAGCAGCACCAGGCAGCAGATCTTCCCCGTAGACATGTCTGCTCCTACGCGGCTCGAGGCAGCCGGGAAGCTTTCACTCCTTTGGCAAAGGCGCCTGCTGTGCTCAGGGTGGAAGTAGAGGAACCCAGCAGTTTTGGGAGGGACGTCTCACTGAAGTAGTCTCTGGCCCCTGCGACTGAGAATTACATTCTTTTTAAGATTAAAAGCTGCTAAAAAAGAAACAGTGTACTATTTCTTTCCTGCTCTCTTACATGCGAGAGGCTTTTCACTCTCTTTAAACACGTTTTCTGGCATATCCACCATATGCCTTTTTTTTTTTTTTAAGTCTCTGATGAAAACATTTAACACATTCACTGCTGGAGCACTTCAAAATGAAATCTCTACCCTGCTTATTGGCTTCACACAACTTCCTGCCTTCACATTCTTGCCACATAGAGCAATTACTAAACAAAGGCAGCCTACATGGTGGGTCACTGGAAAAATTGTAACATCAATCCTACATTGCAAACCCGGGGCATTTTCTTTCCATAAGACTGCTCAAAAAAGTAAACTAAATACAAAATACAAAGCTGGAACCCTCATATTTACTCTTACTTTACCTTACAGTTTATTATAATCTCACTTATTTACTTTTTTCATCATTAAATCTTGCTAGTGTTCATACCATACATCTTCTGTAAATAAGCATAACAATATCTTGAATAAAGCAGCACACCTCTGCACTTCTGCAAAACATTAGAGCTAAAAGCTCTGGGGTCCAGCCTGTATCAGTCAGCAACCACAGCACTCAGGACGTGAACGGCTGCTAAACGGGACCAGACGTGATTCCTAACAGAGCAGTGATGAGCAGCATGAATAGCTACACAGTGCAACCGGCCCCAGCTAGCTCTTTAAAAGCCTTTTAATTATACCTTTCTCCTTGCACTTAAAAAGTTAAAGATATGGCTTCACATCTGCCTGCTGTCTTTCTGAAAAATATTATCTGTGATCCTTTTCCAGCTAAATTTGGGAAAAGGGGAATTCACCTGCGCCGACCTACACTTGTGTTTCAGTACAGACTTTGAACTCCCACCCACTAAACTTTATCCCATAGCTAAGTAATACTATTTCATGTATCATATCTCAAGAAATTGATCTGAAAACACTGGACTGTCCTTTTTTGTAGTTGTATCTTCCCGTAAGGTTATCTTGGGGAAGTGAGAATAATCCAAGAAAAATACATGGTTTTGTCCAAGATAAAACCATAGTCCCTGGGGAGTAATTTCTTGGTCTCCGTATCTCTGTCTGACTTGGCGAATATACTTGGCATGTGTAACAAGCCTCCACAGCTCTAATGTGACTTAATTTCACCCCACTGCAAAACATGGCTGATCTTGTAAAATTTCTCAATCCCTACATGACTTTCATGTTCCATTTTTGACAAATTATTCTATAACACTTAAAGAATCATCATTCTCGTGTTTTTTGGGAAAGCTCTTCCCCGTAAATTCATAGCAGGGCTGGAAATTCTGACCACCCAGTACCAACAGACTCAAGGCTCAAGTGGATTTTGCCTATTTGCTTTCATCAAATGCCCTGGAGAATTCAACTGCAGTCTCCAAATTTCCATCAAATTTGGTTTTCAACTCAGCACATCAAACATCTGTATCTGGAAAACTACCCTTGTGCTGCCAAGAAGGAGACCTGGAAGGGGCAAGAAAGGTAAGAGAGAGTGTCATCTCGCAGACCGTGTCTGGGAAGGCCAAGACATGGTTGTGATCAATTCCAACTACCAGATGCCTCTCACAGGCAACCCCGCTTGTCCTTTAGATACATAAATGAAGTCTGAGCCTCCTTCTCTCTTTCAATGTGTAACCTTTACAGTCTTGTTGGTGCAATCCTCAACTTTGACCACATTATGCTGCAAAGTATGCATTGACCCTGCCATGTCAGAGGCTGCTTAGCTGTTCACATGCTCGGGCTCAGGACTGTGACCTCTATTTGCCTGTTTGTTTCTCAAAACATTCACACTTATCATCATTGTCTGGGAGTACAATTTGCCTTGGCATAAATCTCCACATATAGCACTTCACTGCAAGGACTCTCTGGTCTTCTCCTGCCAGTGTGAAGGACTTTGTTTGCTCCATGAAAAGCAGCTCAGGTATTTAAAGACCCTTACAGTCCAAGATATACTTAAAGAGATTTTAATTAGAATAGTAATTATTAACAGAATCACCATTTATTAACTAATAAACAGGTAAAATATCTTTAAATTGTCCTTTATATTGTTGGGGTCCTGTTACATTTTTTTTTCGGAATCTTCAACCAAGCGACCAAATTCAAAAATTATTTAACATCTGAAGTATAGGCATTGATAGGGTTGATGTGAACACCACAGCTTCCTTATGAAGGGTAAGAAATCATCAAGGGATAGAAATCCTCAGATTTTAAAAGCAAAGCCTAAATACTAATGAAGGCGTTAGGCACCTTGCAGGTAGGTTATCGCAGAGGTGTTGAAGGGTCTCAGCCATTGGGCTGAGTTGGCGGAGAGAGTACATACAGCAGTTAGTCTAATCCCATTGTCTAGTGACCAAAGGGACTCTGGAGGCACCAGGAGCTTCTCCTTCAGCTGGGGACAGTGTGCACCTCTGCCGTGTATTGCACTAAGCAGCGTATTGCACGGCAGCAGTGTATTGCACTAAGCCAATGCAATTTTACCTCAAGCTCCAACAAGATCTTGACACACTGAGCTACCATCCGTAGAGTGTGCTTCTCTGACAGTGAAGCTGGTTTCAGATGATGACTGGTATCAGTCATGTTTGAGGAAAAGAAAGCTGGTTGCTGGCTGAAAGCCAGCCCTCGTAACCCACCTCAGGATCCTGGAGGTGAGGAGACAATCCCAAAGAGCACCAGAATCTACATGTGCTGTATGCATGCTTTTCATTCAGCAGAATAAAGTTGGAGATGTAAACCAAGCAGCTACCTTCTGTGAAGATGGAGACCTCTATGCTGAAGCAGCATTCATGACAGTCCAGGGCCAGACTAAAGATAACAAAGGTTGCTGCCTTGTCTACAGGAAAAGAGGATGTTTGTGGCATGAATGCATTGTGTTTTCCCCATGTCTCCATTTCTTCAGTGATGCTTTCCATTGATTGAGGGGAAGAAAAGAACATCATTGGATAGAAGGCCAGACATTTCTACTCAGCAAAGAAAAGCTGACTAAGATATTAACCCTCGATTTATCACTCCTTATCTTTTAAAAAATATAAACTAAAAGAACCCTAAAACCACACGAAACTCATAAGGCATTCTCATGCTAGTGACCTAAACATCCTCCTTTGCCTTTGACTTTACACTGTCCAAATTACATTGCAACATACTCAAGAGGATGCCTCTTTCTGCTGGTGTTTGCTTGCACAGCACTGTCTACAGTCACCAGGCTCTTAATGTAATAAGAAGTGCATTTTGTGTTTCCCAACTCTAAATTAAGTTTAAACCATTGGACAAGAGTCTAGGAAACTTTCCAAGAACATGCAACCAAAAGCCAAACTGGATGTACTTCATACATCTCCTCCAGTCATGTTTATTCAAAACCCAGTAATACCAGTTGTCTCTATATGATAATCAAATTACAAAAACATAGGCAACATGCTGGAAATTTATTGTTCAAATCTTCTAAGAGACATGTCTGTGAGGTCCACAGATGTTTGTGCTCATGATCCATTTGTCTCAGTGCAGTTTTTCAGAAACTGAGAAACACTAACCTTTGCACATTGCTTTCCTTTGCACACAAACAAGTTTTCTTTATTGAGTGCCATGGGTTTTCTCCCACAAAAATCAAGTTTGTATGGTTTTCAGACATCTGGAAAAACAGAAACTCAGAAACTAGAAATACTGTACTGAAGTATTTCACATTGATTTCTCTCTTTCCTCTATTCCTTCTTATTTCTCAGAATTCACAATGAAAGTTAAGCGCATGAACTGCACTGATTTGGAAAAGCAAACTCTGCTTCTTTTGTTATTGAAATCAGGAAAGGGAAACATGCTCTAAAATTACTCATGGACTTAATGTTCCACTGAGATTAACATTTATGTACCTTCTGAATCAAGGCTTTTTGGTTTTCCCATTAATTTCAAAGCATTGCAGGGAACAACTCTCCTGGTTCTATCTAAGAAACTTGGTGGTGCTTCATCTCAAGTCTTGAAAACCCACTTCTGGCCGCAGCTGTAATGGTTAAACAGATTCCTCCTATAAGCCCTGAAAGGGTTTGAGGGTGATCACATGCAAACTGTCAAACCCAAACTAAAACACCCTCTATTCTACATTCTAGTTTGATCAACATATTGAAAGTCAATTATTTGCACGGCTCTACTTAGTGACACAGACCACTGCCCAAGGGAAACTTTTCTCCATTAACTTTATTGGATGAGTATACCCAGGCAGTCTACTGCACAGCATCCGCACTTCATTCTTCCTACAGCAGTGCAGCCATGCTCAAGACTAGATTAACAGTGAAACCTTACGATTCAGTCTTTAATTCTTGAGTGCTCATCTGGAGCAAATCTAGTAGAGAATGTTTTCTTAAACACTAAACCTCATTAGTACAATTACTATAGCAGCTGAAAATATTGACACTAGAAAACAAAAGGGAGCCTTGTGTGCATCCAAAGACACCATGAGTAAACTCTGTCTGAACCCTGTATTGACTAAATTAGGCCAAAGTATTATGGTAGTGACCCTAAAGGATATCTGTGGAGGGTTTTAACTCACACAAAAGTACTAAACTCTCTGAAAGTACCAAATGTAACATATTTATAGTGGAATGCACATGTACCTGTGTATAACAACCTATACAGCTGCCATCATATGTTTTATAAGATTTCAGTGAGCCACAATCAGTGGAATAATGGTTCACTGCCATGCTCAGTTCAGGAATTGCCCAAATTGGGGTTTGCTCACCAGGACCTGTGCAGCCTGGAGGTCCCTTGGTCTGCACAGAGCACAGCACAACACAGCACAAGCCACTCTGAATGTATGAGGGAAGCAGCGGAGCAAGCTGATGTGTGACTTGCTAGGGATCTTTACAGAGCGAAGAAAGAAACATGCGCAAATCCTGAACTCTTCAATGCCAAAAGCCCTAGAAGGATGTTCAGAAAAAGGTGTGTTGGTTGAAATACAGTTGGAAAGTCAAAAGGGAAAACAGTGAGGACAAAAATGCACTCTCAGAAAATCTCTGGCTAAAACTAAATTAAGGGCAGTGGCTGACAGGACAAGCAGCAGAGCATCATCCAGAGTGACCTTGAAGAACCTGAACAGAAACCTCTGGAAGCTGGGTAAAGAGCAGGGCAAAGGTCTGCTTGCAGGCAGAATAACACCATGCCTAGCACAGGCTCTCTTGTGAAGGGCCTGGCCTTGCAGCAGGAGCCACACTGCAAACCTGGCCGGCAGACACCGGGCTCCTTCAGGAGTGTCGTCAGCAGATCAAGAGAAGTTATTCTCTTTTTCAGGCAGCACCTGAAATACTGCGATCTGCCGTGAGAGCTCAGCCCTGGGTGCTCAGGAGGAGTTGAACAAAAGGAGCCTGTTAAAAGTCAAATTCCTGGTGAGAGGAGGTGCAACAAGCACCGAGGGAAAATACAGAGGGACCTCCCTGCCTGGACAGTGGTGAACCCTTAGGTCACCTTAAGTTGTCCTCTTTAACCTCACACACAGGCTTTGGGAACTCCTCTAGTTTCAGTACAACCATGCCAGGGGAGGCTGAAAGACCTGGGCTTGGAGCTGGGCTGGGCTGTTCTTCGCAAAGAAAATAGATGCAAATGACTATTTAAATGCTGGCAAAACCCACAAGCTTGCCTGTGGGCCTCTCCCAAGCCCTCTACCTGCTTCTCCAGCCCCTATCACCCCGGTTCCTAACTCACCTCCACAAAGCAGGGACTCTCCCCCACCAAACATCCGCTCATCTCCCACCCCCTGCCATCCCCACACACTCCAGGGCACTGATCCCACAGTCAGCCGACATGTGCTAACACCAGGCAGGAGACAGAGGGCAAACACTCCACAGGCTGCACATACTGAGCCCCAAGCAACTGCGATGCTCTGTCTGCATTAGGTTGGCTGTGCAGCTGGTACGACTTCTTTTTTTTTTTTTTTTAATTCTTGATGTTAGTTAAGGATATCTAGAAACAATAGGGACTTCTGTCTTAAGAGACCATCTGAAAACAACCTCATCCTCTCAGAAACAGAAGCAAGGAAGGGGAATATTTTTTAAAAATCCCCTAAATGAGAACTGGAAGAAAATGAGACGAGGCTTTTCTGGGAATCCCAGGTAAATGACAGAGCTGTACTGCTGCACACAGTGAGCCTTTCCAAAGTGCTTATTCGCACTGAAATCTTTGAGTCAGGAATCAAGACCAGGACTAGCATCTGGATTTCATCTCCTCTTCAAAATGAGCAGGAATGCTCAATCAGAGAACAAACAGAGCCAAACAGATCCCACTGTCCTCTGGAGACAGCAGGCCCCTTCTCTGCCTATCCCTGTAGCTCCATCTGAGAAATGAGAGCATACACAGAGCATCCCCAGTGGAGTTTTGCAGCTTTCTACCGTCTCATTGGAATCCAGTGACACCCACCAGCATCAGAGCTGATGCAGAAAGGATAGGAAGGGTCTGCAATGTGTCTCTGGAAAGCCACAAACTGCTGGAGAGACTCACTCACACTTGCCTTAGACTCTCCTCTCATGAGTCCCAGCTTAAACACAGCCTAATCACTCAGCACCCCTGCCCTCTCTCCCTGCTGCACTTCCAGCTCTTTGTGAAGGATAAGTCCTCAAAATGCAAGCCACATGTGTGAGTGCTGCAAGTCAATAAGGATCTCACGAGCACCAATACATGAGCAAACAGAGAAAGCCGAGTTTCTCTGCATGGGAAGGGGGGAAAAGCAGGTTCTTAACTGCCCTTATGATCCTGACAGAAGGAGAAAAAGCAGCTCCACAAACAGCCCTTGCCACATCCTGGTGGCAAAGGAGGGTTATTGCTGGTTGTGCAACTACAGAACTGGCTCCTGGCTCTGTCTTGGACCCAGGGATAGCAGCATTGCTTCATAACGACCTCCCTTCTGAATGGCCCTGGGAATTGGTGTGAGACAACCCTTTTTTTGTGCAAGAATACAAGAAAGTGTTGGCTTTCTTCACCATGAAGTGGAGTAGCAGCATGCAGGAGAGGAGAAATCCAGTCTTCTGGAGTTCGTTTTCTGTCTTTTTCTTTTTCTCTGCTCATCTTTTGCTGCTGTTTCACTTTGGAAATTCCCTGGTGTTCAAATCCTTTCAAGAAATGGTGTTTCCAGACTCTTGCACAATTCCCTTTGGAGCTGTTGTATTATTTATCCTTAACCACTTTCCCACACAGTGATCACTGTAAACTGCTCCTCTCTTCCTTCAAATTTTACACTCTTTCCTCTAGGGACATGCTGATATTACAGTCTCAAAATTTACTCAGCTGGAATGCAGGGTAGAAATTGCAAAAATTCAACTGTTGCTCATTCATGAGCAACAATTCTTGAGAATAAGCAATGGGAATGGAAAAAACCCCTGTTTCCCCACATTCAGAACTGGAATATTAATCTTTTTGGATGTTAAATACGCAGTGTAAGAATATCTGAGCTGAGCTGGATAAGTGCTACATATTTTTATTTCAATAGAGAAATGTTTTCAGAATTTCATGCATATCCTTCCCTTGTTTTCTACATTATATATTTAATTTTAAGACCTTTCTTTGCACAACAGCTGGTTAGGTTTCTTGCCATATTGCAGTAAGACATTTTCAGCTTACCAGGTTGGAAAATGGAAGTAAGTTATTATCAGCAATAAATTCTATACAGTTACAATTTTCATAAGTAAGTCTTTTTTTCCCTCCCTTTTTTTATATCCAAATTCTGGATTGGCTACTCAGACCAGCACTTAGGCTGGTGAATGCTGTATGGGGATGCTATGCATAGTACTACCGGATCGCCAAGAGAATGTTGGAACATGCCCAAAAAATTCTGAGCTGACAAATACATACTGAGTATTCTTCCAGAGACAACAAGAACCTGTACACCTGTCAACTACAGGTCGTGCAAATGGAAAAAGCAGAGATATGGAAAACAGAAATATTTATAGTAGTAAAATAATACAGCTCTGTGCCTGCCACCTCCTGCAAATCCTGTGAGATCGCTCTCGGGAAGCGGGGCAGTGCAAGAACAAACGCTAAAAAACACAAGGCTCCCGCTGGGTAGAGAAACCAAAGTTCCCAACAATGACATAGTCCCTTTCCAAATCATGTGGCAACAGCTGTACCAGCACAGTACGTTTCATCTCTTTGCTTTAATTTACTTCTGCTTTATTCACCGCAAGCCTTCTCTGGATTCAAACCCTAAGCTAGTAATGCACAGACTTCCACAGAAGTCATCAAAAGAAAGGTAGTGACATGAAGAAAAAAATTGAGTCAAGAAAACTTTGATGTGTTCTTTTTTTTTTTTTTTTGCATAAAAAGCAGAGCTACTGGGCCCCGTATCAAAGGGCAGATGGAAGTAGCAGCATTTAACAACGAGAAACAGACCAGTTTCTACATGGTGCACCAGGACATTTCTACACTTTCAGTGTAGAAAGGACATAAAGTAAACAATGTGAACAGTAACATCTGGGGTTTGTCTGCTACAGATTAAAGGACCTCCAGCAGTGACTGGTCAGGGTGTCCTATTTTAATGAAAATTAAATTAATCTGAAAGCTTTTGGAGCACAGGATCTCAGCGTGCATCTCCAGAGCTTCATGCTAGCAGCCACAATAGTGCTGAATCCAAAAGGAAATGGACTTGGTTCTTCAGCCTCACACGTCACCCTCTCAGGAAACCAAGAAACCAAAACACAACTCCAGGTGCCACAGCCACAGGGCTGATTGCATCTTGGCTTCCTTTCTGGCCCTCTTCACCTTCCCTGTTTGCACCAGCAGCTTTTGCAATACTTCCACTTTTAGTACTCAGTTCAGGCAGAGTGTTTTGGATGCTGTACACCAGGAGTGACCAACCTTTCTGACACTTCAGGCCCCAGGATGAATCACAGAGGGTTGAGATCCACAGCTCTCCCATCAGGTGACTGCAGATGTTCCCATCACATAGACAGCATCTATCCTTCTCCATGCTGCTTTCTTTCCTGAGACCCATGTCATGTACACATACCTTTCCCAGCTGGCAATCCCTGGTGCAGCCTCTTGAGTGCTGCATAGCCATAAAGCATTCAGTCCCCAAATCACATGGAATCCATAATCAGTTATAGAGATCCTTTGGGTTGCCCAAAAGTATGGGCAGTGCCTTATTATTAAAACATTATCTCTCTTCTTTCTTGGTCAGCTGGTGCCTGGGGCCACTCTCTCCCTGGTAACTCCCTCTTGGCATGGCAGAGCCTGGCCATGCCTCTGCCACAGGGGCATTTCTTTCTTTCAGCAGCAACGTCCAGCATCTATCACCCCTGGAATGAGGAAACTTAGCCCTTCAAAGCCAGGTAGCAAGGGGGATCCCAAATCCAAAAGAAACACTTCTTCTGGACTCAACCTTCAGCAGGCCCTTTGCTCCTGCCAAAAGGCGCTTTCCTTCTTTCATTCCTTTGCCTGTTCCCGCTCCCCACAAGCCGGGGTGACTAAGAAGAGACAAGTGATACTCAGTTCCTGGATGCCAGTCTCTGTTTTCATGTCAAGTGCTAAAAAGGTGCCCCTTAGCAGTCTCGGAGCCAGGCCAGACTTCCTCTCTTCTGCTTCCTCCTCGAGGTCTGACACTTGCAGAGTCAAGGGCAGATGTGTGCTGGACTCCAGAAGCCTGCCAAGCCCAGACTCTCTGCAGACTGTACACGTTTTGTGTTTCCTTGCCTGACACTGAAATTCAGTCAGACTGAACAGGGTTGTACACACACATAAACACATGCATCAGATACACATTCGTGACCAAGATTGCCCAACCCAGTGTTTTGGAGGCTTGTTTATTCAAGCCCAAACAAACAGCCATTTTGAAAATTAAAATCAGTAAAAGCAAAAGTGCTTATAGTTGGAAAACTTCTCTGTTCTCCAGACATTGCTTAGAAAGGGATTTTTTTTTTTTTTTTTTTAAATGGAAATAGTTAAATGTTCAAATGTAAAGACATTCAGTGCGGCCCTGTCCTGTTTTCATGGTCATATGCACTGTTTCATCTGAAGAATATTTGCCTCATTTGCTTCCATTCAGTTTCCACCCTCTCTATACAATAGTCTTAGATGTTGATTATCTTTATATAAAAAGAACACAAAACCAGACATGTTGGTCAAGCTGAGAGCCCATAGCTCAGTATCCTGCCTCTGACAGCAGCTGGCAGTGGATGCCCAGAGAAGACTATAGCAACAGGAAAAATATAGCAATAAATGTGTAGTGATTTTTTCCCTAAATGCAAAACACTGAATGCATACAAACTTATTGTTTATTTGGAAATTAAGGAAACTGCCTGGTTTTTATCTGTTTTTTTAATGCTGGTACAATTCCAAAAGCCATAGCACCACAATAAATTACGTTAAGTATTACACAACAATGAACTATCCCTAACAATTAACTATTGCCTTAGTATCTGCAAAATAGTATTTCAAAGGCCTCCTTTTTTGCAAGCCTCAAAAGCAATCTTGTGATTCCTCTAGGTCCTATTAGAAGACCAGCTCCTGGATCTGGAGATGAGGAAAGAGTGGGAGTGACCCACTTAAAAGACCCAACAACTATCAGTTCATCAGCATCAAGCCCTGCTTGAACATGAGCTGAGACTTGGTTTGTTTTGGGCTTTATGACAACATCTATACTAGGACATTAACTGAGTCCATGGAGGTCAGCTGGTACAGAGCAGCCATGTCCAGGCTAGTAAATTGGTTAGGCCTAAAACTGGATGGCTGCAGCAATCTGCCTTTTGAGAATAGCTCCTTGAGTTCTCTAGCTGCCAACTCACACCCAGGAGCTGTTTGGGGAAATTGCCGGCTGGAACAGGCCAAACTCACTATTAGGAATGTGCTGTTGAGTTTTCCAGCACCAACGGTCACGTTCCAGTGCCTCTGAACACTCCTGGGTATGCCTGAATTTATAGAGAAGCAGTCCACATCTTCACTGTGCTGTATCCCTTCAGGCTCTTCACCCTAGGGCCTCTAAGACTGCTGTTATTCCAGCAGCGGAATAACAGTGGTGAGTCTCCACTTCAGGACTTGTCAAAGTAGCTGTATTTGACTTGAAAGAAAAACTGCCTCTTCACCATTTGAGGACTCTGTGCTGTCAGGCCTGTCACCTACTGCAGCACCTCCTGTGAGTCCAGGGCAATAAGGTTACTGGGAAAGAGCCACTCTCAAAGCAGGCAGCACTAATACTTCTGCCAAAGCCCACTGCTAATCACCTCCACTTCACACTCTCCTGTCTGCAGCATCTTGATCCCTGAAGTCCCAGGGAGGAGTCCAAGCAAGGACCTGGAATAAAGGCTTTTGGAATGTTACTCTAAATGAACAATCAGAGAGAAAGAAACCCTCTGAGACTGAAAGAGCTTCTGTGAAGGATCCTTTAGGCAACTGAGCCAACATGTAGGGGGTTTTCTGAAAAACAAGTTGAAGTACAGTCACAGCCCAGCAGGAGTCCTGCAATATGAACTAAAAAGGGATTTATAACAAGAAAGAAAAAGGGAGATTCAAGTAACTGCTTACTCTTATCCAAAACACAGGCTTTATCTGTTCAACCATAACCCTGCACCTACAGCCAGTGTGTAGCTCATGCCTTTATGCCTCACGGGTGTGTTGGCCGGTTAAATGGAATCTCCTGATAAATGCAAATATGCCATGACAGAAGAGTTCAACATAAACACAGAACCACCTCAAATCACAGCTTGCAAATGATAAACTTAATTTCCCATGACCCACTAGAAATGCAAAAGCAAATTCCTATCCCAGTTATAATTATTTTGACACCTGAAGACAACCGAGATTAAAGGTGTTAACTGCTGAACTGACAATCACAACAGAAGTAGTGACAACATATCTATCTCACTGAAATCACATGATAGACTGGAAAACATTTCCAACAGAGAACATGACAGAGAGCAGTATTTAGGTCAGACTATAGTTAAGAGCTACTATCCATAACAGCCAGCTTCCACATGAAACTTGCTTTTCAGTCCAAGCGGTTCCATTGGTTGTTCTTCAGTGATTCAGCAAAGTGAGGATTAACAGTGACTGCTTGCTGCAGAGGACAGGTGACTACATTTTTTAAACTACTGCCACAGTTTTGGCAACAAGGCCAAAAGTTGGAACTAGCCCTCAAGTCTCCTTGCTCCAAGCCGATGCCTATTCATTTGTGACAGTGCAGCACGAATTCTCATCCTGCAAATAAATGTTCTTGTAAAAGAACATTAGTCTCGGGTTTTTTGGAGTTGTAATTTGGCATCTCTGATCAGCAATAAAGTGTCAGTAGTAGTAAAATGATTTAAAATAAATGGGAGTGTTTGAAAGATAACTAGATAAACAGATAACTGATTTTCTTCAGGGCTGACTTAACTCTGCTCTAGCCAGAATGTAGACAAAGCAAAGGGATTCTTGCCAAGGGGTCAGCTTTTCAAGACACTGCCAGAACACCCCAAGAAGGGGAAATGCTTTACATATCCTGAAGAACTAGCACTCCAGCAGCTCTGCACTCTTTATCAATATACAGCAACATTCATGAAATCTGATTTCAAACAGAGAGTCACTTCTGTGTTCCTTGGTGTTTAGTCACTTCCTTTTACTAGAAGTAACTAGAAATCCAAACACTCTGAGAACAGCAGAGAACAATATGAAATGGCTAGCAATAGGCAAGGAATTGCTAATCTACCGCTGGAGGATGGTGGTGAAGCAATGTGAATGCCTAGAGGTTAAACTACCAAGGACAGGAAATAAAGAAACATGGAGCTGGAATCTCTCAGCATGCTAGATACACGAGATATGAGTACTAAAGGCTGAAAAGCAGAACACATTTCTGGGAAATGGAGAAGAGTTTAAAAAAAAAAAAATATACAGGCTTGAAAACAAAGTTCATTAGTGAAACTGGGAACCCTGCCCTTTCCCTGGACCTCTGTGCGATTCTAAACACAATTTGATAGGAGGGTCCTTTATAAGGATGCAATGAACTTAATCTCTGTTTACAAAGGAGAGTAGCTTTGTCCCACGAAAAATGAGTGGGCGTTGAGGTTGAATTGTGTTAACCCTGGTTACGCTAGGGAAATAGTCATGGCATGTTCTTTTCCTCTCCAGCAGTAACGGGCCTAATCCCTTCAGCTTGGGTGGATCCCCTGCCAGGGCACTGCGGGCTACTGTGCTGGCACAGTGTACCCCTGGTTCCGACGCCAGGCTTGGTGCTCACACATGCACCACCCACACTTAGCACAGGAGACACAACTCAGAAGGAGCCGGAGGATTATAAAGCTCTGGTTGGGAAGGACCCTACTGTCCCAGCGTAAGAGTCACTCGGGCCTATCCCTCACCTGCCCCTAGGCTGGCTGTTAACCATGGGGCACTCCAGTCCCCCAGGCAAAGGACCACTCAGGGGAAGGTCCTTGTAGAAGCCCTCACTTTACTCTGGCATCCCGTTTGAACTCCAGTCTTATTATACGGCTTGAATTTCTCATTCTCAGTGTCCTAATCTAATCTTAACTCTAAACCTAGACTGGTCTCTAAGCCAGGATCTCAGCCACATCCCCAGGTCACGTAGTGTTGAGGGAAACCTACCAACAGCCTTCCAACTATTTTGGCAACCCCTTTTGAGCACCCCTCTCTCACTGTACATCTAGGATTTCTCTTTTTTAGATTCCTAACCCTAACTCTGTGTCTGCACCAAGTCTTACAGTAAAGTTTAGGTGGGGATAGACCCAACAGTCCCCAACGGCAGAGCTACTGCTGTTCTCTAGTAATGCTTTGATGAGTAGTCTGTCCTATCAGTTGGGCTGTGTTATGAGAAACATCTCTGCATGATCCATCAGCGCCTCAGCGCATTTAGAAACTAATCATTTAGTTAACAGACTGGGGGATGAGGACACCTACAGGAAGAGGGCCAAGGGATCTTCCTCAGGCTGTTCCTCAAGCATTGCATCGATAACATTGTTGACATTACATCATCCTGCCACTGTGCTGCACAGAACCGCTGGTAGGTCTGGAGAAGATGACTGATCCCGCTCTAAGCCCAGCCCTAGCTCTTCTGGCATTGATGGCGTTGATTTTTTAACCCTTGCAGCTGACTAACACTCATAAACCTGTGGGTTGTTCTGGTTATGCCTTTTTGAGTACAAAGAATTGCACAAAGCAAGTTATCCTGGACACCACATGCATCAAACAGGAGTTAACAATTTCCTGGATCTCAGTCCTAATGTTCTTCTAGACAATTCTAGCCCCAAAACCTATCTAAGTACCTGGACTGAATCAGGCCATCAGACTTTCTCATCTGTCTGTCTCTACTTGCCTCTTAAATCAGCCTGTTCCTCTTACCTCTGTCTCCCATGCACAACAGCACCAGGCAAAGTCTCTCCTACCCAAGCACAATAAATGCCATTCTCTGTTCTTCAAATATATAAGAAGCTACAGCAGTGTCCGGTGCTAAGATGAGTATCTCAGGTGAAGGTAGCAGAATGCAGCAACTCAGTAGCAGAATCCCAGTTTGCCTTGATGTACACAGGACGGTCTCATAAACCTTGCTATCCTTCTTAGCAAAGCAGAGGCTCAGAGAGATAGAAGTGACTTATCCACAGAAAGATACAAGTGACTCATTTATGGCTATAGAGCAAGTCAGTGGTGGCATTAAGAATAAAACCAAGGAGGAAATCCTCTTCCTTGCTCCACCTGCAAGGCAACACTCACACAGCTCGCTTTCCACAGTCAAAAAAGGTAACACAACTCAAAGATTAAAATGCAGTGTGCATATCAAAGCAGCACTGTATTCCTCTCTGTAGAGGTCTTAGAAAGATATACCATGGTTGCAGCCAGACAGGGAACAAAATTCAAATACACTTTTAAAGTCAGACAATAAAAAAAAAAAATTGTCTTTACCTACACAGAAGTCTTGTTTTCTGTATCTGTGAACAAATCACATTCATTTCCCACCAAAGTGGGAACAAAAATTTATGTTTCCCCTCAGGCAAACATTTTATTTATTCTCCAAATGTGAATGATTTTAAAGGCAGCTTTTGTGACACTCACTACTCAGTATTTCATATTCAGATGCAAGATTATAAAGTTTTACTATTTTGGAGAACAGAACAAGGTACAGTGTCATTTTTATAATATTTGTGTAAGCCCTTAGATACCATCCTGCACCTGATATGACCTCCCTACACTTAGTATAGGTTGACACTCAAGGAAGAATTGCAGGGTTTATTTGAAATCTGGTCTCATGGTACAAAATAAACTTCAACCTGGGAAATCTGGCAGTTGAGAACTTCACGTGCATAAGATGAATTGTTGGTTGGTAATTTATCTGCTCCAGCTAGCTCTGTGTCTTGCTTTCACACATGGCAGGCACGAGCCTACTGCCCCTGGCAGACAGTTTACCTTAGGCTGGCTCTAACAGCACAGGGAGCAAAGCAGCAGAAGAACAGATCATGTCCTACTGGGTCCCAAACTTTTCTTCTGGGTCCCATTTCACAGCTATGTTCGGTACTTCTGGAAATACACCAAGAAATCTGGTTCAGGATAAGAACAGCCTGTTCCAAGACAGTTTCTCTCATCTCAGCATTCCAAATGCTTTTGAATGCTTGACTCTGCATCCAAAGTAGACGCTCTTAATTCCATTCTAATGTCATACAAGTACTAGTCTCATATGACTGTGAAGTTTTATCATGGCAATTTTGCTTACAGACTTGGGCACTTGAAATGAGAGGAAAAAAAAATTTTAAAAGAAGAAAATAATGGATAATGGGAAACCTGATGTACACATGGCGTTACATGACCACTGTTAGAAAAGCAGCTTCAAAATGTAATTTCTCTTGTACTGCAAGGAAACACATCCATCTTCTTTTTTCAGGGAACAAGAAAGTGTCAGCTTCTGAAAAGAAATTGAAAGGTCATATCAATCCAAACTACCTTTAAAAGTGTATTTGACTGAGTACAAATGTCCAGGCCATTTCTGTAAGCATCTTCATCCAAATCTGTGGTCTTTCACAGAGATTGTTAGGTCAAATAAAGAGAGTAGAGAATAAACCTGTGTAAAGTTTTGAAAGGTGAATCAATACAGAAGAAGTTCTGAAACGCAGGAAGACAGTCACATCAAGAGCATCCATCTCACAAACTCAAAGGTATTCAGAGCCCAAGCTCAAAGACAATACTCAAACTTACATGAAGCAATTGTCTATGACAGATGTTTGTTTCTAGGTCAAATACACAATATTTCACTGGAAGTCTTGTAGTAACTGAATCTATATTCTAGCAGAAAGATGTCTCAGGATGCAGAGAATCTGCTCATAGTCCTTCCCATGCATCCATCCAACTGACCAGCAGTAATGCCAACTTCCATGACTTTATTCCAAGATGTGTGATATATGACATTTCTCTCGGGGATGCTGCACATTAATATTAAAAAAAAAAAAAAGAATGAAGCCTTATTAAAAAGACCTCATAAATGCTCCCCTGACTTGGAGCACTCAGATCTGGTAGTACCAAATGAGAGTCAAAATAAAGTGTCTGTGCTTCAGATATCAGGGAGCCTAGTCCCAAATCACAGTGGTGTAGATCAGTGTAAGCAAACAAATTCCAGGAGCCATTTCAAGGCTCCCCTTCCTAAAGCTGCTCAGTAGCAGGTGCTTTTACTTAAAGAAACTTCTGTCAGAGAATACTTAGCTTCCTCAGCCCTTATCTTAAAAGGTCCACAGGCAAACAGTTTTGAAGACAATGATCTCCCAGTATTGAGGTCAACCCAGGTTCTTCCACTGGTTTCTGCAGACCCAGAGCCCTGTCCAGTATTCACAGAAGCTTCTTACATAAATCTCAAGAAATAATTCCTTTCTACCTCAGGGGATCTTCTTTATTTGCTCTTTTTTGTACTCTTTTATGAGGTCCTGTAACTGATTCTCCTTCATGAGCTCTATGCAGTTTCCCATTCATGCATATTTTATCTTGCTTCTGAGGCTGAAGCACCCAATATCCAAGGCTTTCAACTGTCACCTCCTGGTCACTCACCCCAGCAATTTACACTGACTTCTCTCATCTTGACTGCCAGGAGCTAAAAACTGCATGTTCTAACAGCAAATGCTTCACATGGGTAAATGACTGCAGAATCAGAAAGGATAAAGATGAAAGCGAGTCGGCAGACAGCCATTAGTGGGAGAGACATTCTGTTTCCCAATTACTGCTTTCAAAAGGAAAGAGGAGATTATTAAAGGTATCATTAAATAGACTTACTGTTCTTTAAGAACAGCAGTATCCCATTTTAACTGGAAGGATAAAAATAACATGAAATACTGTATCAGTCACAAAACCACCCAGCTACAGCTTACTCCATCTGTATTATGGCTCTGAACTGCCTCCCCTCCTACGGCTATTATTTATTCTTTATTCTATTTCATTTTATTAAGCAGCTCAGAGCTGCCTTTACTTGTTCAGGGTTTTTTTGAGTACTGGGGTTACAAAAGCACTTGGATGCTAAACTAATACAAGGACATCTTGCCATGGTGATGGCTATATAGGATCCTTGGGAAAACTCACCTACAACAAATCCTGTAGGTAGGGAAGCTGCCTTTCAGGTACACAGAAAAAGCAATCACATTTGTAGGTACCCAGCACAGCCTAACAAGGAATATCACTGTCTTCTCTGTTGTGGGACAGATGCTTCTCCACTACACTGTTGAACATCATGCAGCTATGGAAGACACTAGTAAATGTGTGGGAACATGAAGAGACATTTGTTCTAAGTAAGAACAATGACTACCCGACACACATCAGATTCTCTCTGGGAGGCCCAGGCTCTACATCTGGAAACGCACAGAATTTAGAGGCTGATTTGGGGCTCTGTAACAAAGTCCACAGGCAGAGGAGCACTTCAGAGCAAGCCATGGACATCCAGCTGTATAATGGAGGCGTAGCCGAAGGCAATCCCCCTTCTTCACAGTGCCCACGTCTAGCCCTGAGTATAGAACTGCAACTCCAGTAAGAAAAGGTGACATTGTGGTCAATGGCATTTTGCAGAAATCTGGTGAACTGAGACATAGGACTGTCAATTTGGCAAAGTATAAATAGCAAGCAGAGCTCTAACTGCACGCTTCAAGTATTAGTCAATGCCGAACAATTCATGCTTATCTTACTGCATCAAGATCTTGCTTTAGAAATATGGAGAAATATCTAGAAACAAAGTGAAACCATAGTTATCAGCTTGAAGTGCCATTTCCTTCAAAATCATCAGGAAAAGCTTCTCACAAATGGAACAAAGTGGTTTTCCCCCCAGGCTAACCTTGCTAAATTAAAAAATCAGGATATGGATCATCAGCAACTAGAATGGAAAATGGTACATTAAACGTTGCTTTACTTCTCGAAGCCCAAACCCCAGACCTCAACCCCTATATTAATAAAGCAAAACTCAGAAAGTAGTTTCAGTAGTAATGCTCACCATATTCAAACTTCCTCAGACTCTTGATCCAAGAGTTGCTTCATCTCCCTGCATAATTATGTTTATACACTCTGCCACCAGTATTCATATTTTATCCCAAGTGTTGATATGTTGAGATTACTTATGCCTCAAGATCCCGGATGCATGTGATCATGCAAGAAATCCAGTTTTAATTAAAAACAAATTTCTAGCACTTCATATGGCAAAGAAAATCTTCAAAATGAGACTCCTAAAGTTGAAAAACTCTAAAAAGGCACAAAATACACTGCTTATTAAATCAGACTATTCTTAGGAATGTGGGAGGCAAGCTGGAGTTGGGACTACTGATACCATGCTGCCATGCAACATCTTAAGCGATCTCCGTGTGCTAGGCAAAAATGTAACAAATTTGCAGAAATCATTAGGAAAAATTAATGCATATACCCAAATAGAAATTAACTCATATGTAAAAACCCTGTGTCTTTTTTCTCTCCCTCTTATATATGATGCAAGATTTCAGAGAACACTTTTCCCTGCAGAGCTGTCCTCTTGCTTTCCAAAAACCTCTGGAAATCACACATTTCATCAGGTACCCATTCCAACGCACCACTGTCTTACGGGTCTTTTCAAACCAAGAGTTACTACAATTTTTACTATATATATTAAAAGACAAAGAAAATGCTCTCTGATCTAATAAAACAGCTGCAATGTAAGAGATAGGCTAGAGCAACATTTCTATGAAGCTTTCCATTTCTGCCTGAAAGTGTCCTCTCCAGTAGTGCACAAGTGCAACAGTCTCGTATTTCATAAGGATGAATTTTTATAACCTGAAGAGGAATCCACAGAAAGTCCTATCCTATGAGAATCCATACTTTTCTGTAAGATTCTACACTAGATATGTATTTATTTACCTTGAGAGAGAAGGTTAATATTTAAAAATTTTGTCCTGGCTAAATAAATTAAACATACAATAGACTGCTCAAAGAGCTATACAGTAAAAGTAGGCAGACGTGGATACACTGCAATGGTTAAACACATCCTAAGAGCCTGCTGAAGTTTCATTCAGAAACATACAATGAGTGGGTTAATGTTTTCTCAGACTACAAAGGAAGTCTCATCTTTACCCATGTGAAACTTTGACTCACAGCCTTAACAGGTCTGTGCACGTCAGGGACAGTATAATGTTGATGACTGCAGGAGCCTAACAGCTTTGGAAAGAGAAGTTGCTTCAGTTGGACCAGAAACATTATCACAGTTCCCAAAACTCCCCTTTTATCCTCACCTGTACGACTCCAGGCTCTGTTCCAGCTGAATCTCATTAACTGGTAGTCTGGTTTTGCTCCCATCACAGCTGAACAGACTATATGTTTTCTACTCATTTCATCCATCCCTGACATATCAACACCCAAACAACTCTCCAGCCAAAAGAACACATTTGACAGAGTTCTTCGCTATTATGACACTCTAACCTGTCCTTACAGGAAGAGATTGAATTAATTCTGCGCAAGCAACAAGATATGTCTAATTTATCAGAAACCTATGCTATTTCTTTAAATTAGATTATTTCTAATTTATCTTCATCTCTCAGATTCATTGATTAACATAATCAGGTTGAAGTTACGGTGACTTCTTCCCATCTTGGACTTGTCATTTGCTGCATCTGAGTCAGACTTCAAGAGTGCCCAAAAGCTTGCCCTTCTTGTTGGCATGGCTTAAAGACAGCTACAATTTGGGAGAAATGGGGAAAAAGAAACCTGGGTAAGTGGCATATCAGCAGCTGACATGTCTTTTCTGTCCCTCTGTCTCTCCATCCACAAAATGGGAAAAAATACGTCTACAATCCCGATAGATACATTTGAAAACACTCTATGTAAGGGTGATAATGGACCTATACTATTGATTTCGTAGGCTCCAGATCAGAGCTATAAATATAAACAGACTGTCTTTCCACAGTTCTGCTCAGCAGTTCCCCTAGTTATTAAAATAATTTGATAAATTTCTCCCATGTGGTTATTTTATTAACTTGCACAAGTATTACTGAGCCATCCCTACCAAGCACCTCCACGGTTCTGTTACCACTTATTCACCCAATCATTTATTTCTTGCTGTCTTCTTTCTCCAGTTCTATCACTCACGGAAAATACATCAGCCCTACTGTGTCCTTAGCTTCTGGCAATCACACCCGTAACGTTTATAGCTAAACAAACACATTGCAGAAGCTTTGCTATCGAGTCCTAACAGCTTTTTCTGGAGCTAAAATAGCTCTTTATCCCCACCTGGAGGAAGGACCGGCCCTTCAAGGAAAAGTGTCCACTCGCAGCCAGAGCCAGTCTCCATCTGCAAACGGAGTTTTAAACCACGGCCAACATCCCACCCAGGCCACAGCTCAAACCATGCTATTCGATCACACTTCTTGTTTGTGTGAAAGACTTCTTCTGTCATCTGTTACCAGCTTGCTACATTCAAAATACTGGACATTTGCTTAAAAAAACCCATATAGAATATAAAAAAGGAAAGGAATAAGCAAATTAACTGCCTGGCAAAACTCCCAATGTGGCTGTCTGAAAAGCTGTTAACTTGCCTTTTCAGCAGTCAGGAGCTGGATTGCTCTACTGCCACTGGAGCTGCCGCCTTCCCTCCTCTTACTTACCGCCGAGAGCAAAAAGCAGTTTGAGATCCAGTTTGGGAAAAGCAGATCGGAGTGGAAGCACATGTTAATACCGAGAAATAACGTATCCTTTGTAATTCTGATCCTGTAAATGATTATGTAAGTATTGAATCGTTTTACACTGGTAAATAATCCTCTTAAACTGGATGAATAAATTCACCTTGCAGGGTCAGAGCCGATGTCACAAAAGGAATTCCTCTGTTGTTCTCTCTAACACAACTTTTTACTTTTTGTTCCAGTGTTAATGACAGCTGTGGAGTATGAGACCACATCATTTTGTTTAACCTCCCACACAACCTAAACCAGTCCGTTTCACTCAACTATTCCTGGACCTCCTTGCATAAAACAATCAAAATGATCAAGAAAATCTGCATTTTACCCACACCAGTCTTTTCTGACAAAACCTGTAAATCTTGTCACAAAACCAAACTTGTCTGAGCAGGATTACTTTCTGTAATCATGTTCACTGGTGTGAATTATATAGCTGTCTGGTATTTTATAAAATTAATTATTCTTTTCTAGATCTCTGACTGGAATTATCTCCCAATACTGGCACAACACGAGCATTCCTCCGGTTTTATGGAATTTCCCTCAAATTCCCAATTAGGAAAAAAGAAAAAAAGAGCAGCAGATAGTTTTTCTGTCTTGGACACAAACAGGGCTTTGCTATTAAACATAACATCTTGCTTCCTTCTAAATATGAATCATAAGCATATGTCAAACACTCTTCTGCATTATTAGCAATTTTAATTTTACTATCTTCCAGTGGGATATTACCATCACAAGGATTCCTTTTGCTCTCCTTGCACACGAAGTGATTATCCTTACCTCTATAACCATCTATTTTTCCTGGCGACTTCAGCTTCCCTTATCAATTCTCTTAACTTGAAACGTGCAATTACTGTCTCCTATGGCTCAGCTGATGTACGCAGCTCTCTTTTCTAGCAGTCTCGTGCCACAGCTACCTCATTTTCTGACATAGTTTCCTGGCCTTTTAATATACTTCTATTTAAAAGCTACTTTTCCTCCACAATATTGTGATGTTCTGTGAACACACCGTTTCTAAATTCGCCCACGGTTTGGATGAGAACTGTCCTTTTCAGCCGTCAGGAAGGACGTTTTACCAACGAGGTCTCTCTCTGTCCGCACCGCTTTTCATCTGCTCACCAGATGCTCTCTCCAGACACCAGCACCTGAGCAAATGGCGGCTTCTGCCTCTCCACCACCAACCCCCAAGCCCCCGGGCCCTTGCCTGACCCCCCGCGGCCCCTCTTCTCTTGCCACACGGCTCATTGCCAACAGCTCTGCAGGTACGGCCGCCAAGGGAACCCCCAGAGCTCCCCGCAGCCCCCCGCAAAGCACACGGGTTCTCGGGACGGGGCCGGAGCCGCCCCGCAGGCCGGGCTGCGGCCTCCCTCAGCGCGGCCATGTTGGAGCGGGAACCGCGCTGGGCCCGTCCCCATGGCAACAGAGGCGCGCTCCCCGCCGCCAGGCGCCGCGGCCGCAGCGGGTGTCGTCACCGCGGCGCGCAGGGCGACGGTGGTGACGCAGGGCGGCTGCGCCGGCGGCAGCGCGGGAGGCGGCGGGCGGAGGGAGCCGGCGCCGCGGTCCTGCGGGGAGGCGTTACCGGCCGGTTCCGCTGCCCTTCCCGCGGCGCGGCCCGGCGCTCGGGGCAGAGGCGGCATGGCCGGCCCGCACCTGCAGCAGCCCAGCTTCCTGCTGGTGGGTGGGGAGCGGCGGGCGGGCGGGCGGGCACGGGGCGGCGCCGCGCCGAGCCCGCGGGGCCCTGCGAGCGGGGCGGGCCGGGCCGGCCCGTTTCGGTCGGACTTGGGGTTCGCGGCTAACTGGCAGCTTTGTTATGTACCGTCAAGTGACGCGGTCGGCCGGTGTCGCCTCGGCCATGGCGACAGAGGTGCTGTACCCGAGGAGCGGCGTAATTCGGGGGTTTTTACGTCATGGCCGTGGTAAATACCGTCCCTTCTGGCAACGGTGATTTGATTTCCCTTGTGATTTGTAACAGGCCACTTTGAAGGCGGATTGTGTAAACAAACCGTTTGTGCAGAGGTGCCACGATCTGGAGACAGTCATCGAGGAGTTTCCCGCCAAGGTGAGCAGTCGCTGCCTTTTCAGAAGCTGCCTGCCCAGCGCGTTTCAGGGGAGCCTGCTTTTCTCCTCTTACTGTTCTCTTTGTTCCTCTTTCTTTTATCAAGAGTTTTGAGGACCCCAGGTGAAACAGCGGGAAGCTAGTGCTTCCCGAAAGTTAAAAACCTTTTGTAGTCGTTTAAAGATTGTTTCGGTTGACTGCACTTCATCAATACCTTTCAGCCTCGATTTACGAGGAAAGCTGGGTTTTAAAATGTGGTAAATAATTGCATGCGATGCTGATGAGTATCGCTGCAACTTCAGCAGGATCAGAAATCCGGGTAGGTTCCCTCTAACTGCCATATGGTGATACATTCTTTTGAATGGAAGCTCTGCCCCGTGATAATCTGGAAACACTCACCGATAGCTGGCACACAGTATCTTTCTGCGTTCTGGTATGTGCAGTAGAGATTGCTCAAGCGAGGAACTGCACACATTGACTAGTTGTGTCTGTTTTCCCTAAAGGAACTACATGGCATCTTCCCGTGGCTGGTGGAGAGCATTTTTGGTAGTCTGGATGGCGTCATTGTAGGCTGGAATCTTCGCTGCTTGCAAGGAAGAACAAATCCTACTGAATATTCTGTGGCTTTGGATTTCCTGGATCCCAGGTAAACTCATTCATTTCAGCACAGATTAAAAAAAAGAAGTATGGTGAACAAATAACCACTCTTTGACCATGTCACAAAAGTGGAACAGGAGAGGGTACTTACCATGGATTTTCTTTCCGATACCTGTTTTCAGTGGCCCAATGATGAAGCTGGTTTACAAACTTCAAGCAGAAGAGTACAGATATGATTTCCCAGTCTCGTATCTTCCAGTGAGTAACTGAAAATCTTTTAAGAAGAGAATGTAGTTGTTGTTGCAGCTCTTGGAACTTTGCACACACTTTATATGTATGATTCAATGTAGGCCAAGGTATAGCCTCAGTGCTCCAGGTTTAGAGCACACCCATTTCTTTAAAGGGTTGCTAGAGGAGGGGAGTTTCCAGCCATAAACTTTGTAGGAGATGATGGTTGTCAGCAGCAAGATATTTGTGCTGTTCAGCCAAGAGAGCTGCATTGGGATTGTTATCCTGTCCCCAGAGAAAGTAGTGTGCTTTATCTTGGTTACCAATAGTTGCAGGATTGAAAATAGTTTTCCAAGCTCATGACGGAGCAGCGCCTTCCCTGGCTGTGCTTTGTGGCCATGTGTTTGAAGGCTAACTGCTGTCCTGGAGATGAAGTATGAGATTTCAAACAAAAATGTTTACTGCAAAACTGTTTCACTAAGTTTCTTCCATTGCTACCAGCTACCTGCTATCTAGAAATTGATTCAGATAGTTCTACAGCCTTTGAAAAAAAAGAAAAAAATCATTTAAACATATAGTAATTGCTGGTCCACAGCTCAATTACTCTAACAAAACCATCAGGCAAGCACCAGTCTTCTGCTACTCCCACTCCAACTGGAAAAGTTGTGCTGAAGGCTCTTTTTTTTTTCTTATGCCAAATACTCATTTTCAGTGAGAAAGTTGGCAGTTATCTAAAGAGTATGCATTTGCACAAGGAACTACTGCAATGCAGTAAAATCCCACTGAGCTGAGCATAGATATTGTCTCAGAGTGCTGGAATGCAGGAGAATTTTACTATCTGAAAACATACTCTGCAAGTATGCTGAGTAGCCAGATTAATATTTCATTACTCTTGTCTTTCAGGGCCCTGTGAAGGCTTCAATACAAGAGCAAGTCCTACCAGAATGCTCTTTATACCACAACAAAGTCCAGTTTACTTCATCTGGTGGTTTAGGTTTGAATTTGGCTCTTAGTATCCTTTTAACAGTTGGGTATTTAATTCCTTTTAAATGTCTAAAACTGAGAGATGATGAGCATTTCTGTCGTATATTGTGTCTGTGGTAAATCACAGTCATGCTGAAGAGTTTGGGCTGGTTAGAAATGTTTAGATTCCAATGAAAAATAAATTTGCCCTCTTATAAACCCTTGTGGGGGAATTTCTGGCCTTATTCAAGTCAACAACAAAATTTCCAGTTATTTCGATAAAGCCTGTATTTCACAATGTTTGTTTTCATAACTACTTAGTTTATGTAATGTGATAGAAAAAGGGCATGTTAACTTTGCAGCTAGTGTACTTGTTGGAAGCAGTCTGGCTGCAGCTGCACAGGTTTCAGTTTGAGATAGCTGAATGTGCTAAGAAGAGTAATGCACCTTGCCACATAGAGAAAACTCATTTACCGGTGTTTGGGTCAGTTGGAAAGCAAGAAGGTGAAGCTGAATTTGCTGTTAAGCTCTAGCAAGTTAGTTTAGCATTGGCAAAATGAAAATTTAGTGTCTAGTCAGCATCTCCAGATATCTAAGAGCTGTACCTGGTTTTTATTACCTGATCCTTGACTCTTCTTCCAGATCCATTTGAATATTACATGTTTTACTTCGCAATTAGTTTGATCACACAGAAGGTAAGTACCTTTTGCAATTTTCCTCTTAAAATAGTGTTCGCCTTTCTTCACAATGCTTTAAGAGCCTGCTGAGAATCTGTCCAGCTAAATTAACAGCAGTTTTATGTGTACTTTAAAAATTTGTTATTGCTTTGGTTCAGTTGATCGTGTAGGACCAGATAATAAACAAAACACCCGCCTCAGATATACAGTAAGCAGTCTGTCCAACAACATGCCAACACAGAGCAGGCAGTCGATTCCAAATGGGTTTTCTGCCCCTCTATCCAGTAACACCATCAATACAGTCACAACTACAGCTTTGTGCTGTGGGTATTTGGTTCCTCTCCCTGCTGTTGCCTGTGCTACATAACACTGCACTCTTCTCGTGCTTGGTTACATTCGCTACTACAGCAGCGGTTCTCTTGCAGTTACTTTACCTTTGCTCCAAAGCGTCTTTGTTGTCAGTTCACCCTTTATAAGCTCTGGGCTTCTGCTTGTCTATAGCAGTGGGTCCGGCTGTGGAGCAGACGTTCCTTAGCAGTGGCTTGAAGTAACGCTATGTAACTGCAGGTATATCCTGGGTGTCTGTTTCAGAACTCACCCGTGGCCCATCACGTCAGCCCTTCCAACAGTGCTTATTTCATCTTGGTGGACACGTACCTGAAGTGTTTCCTACCCACAGAAGGAAGCGTCCTTCCTCTGCCTTCTTCAAATCCTGGGGGAGCCATCCCTTCCCCGACTCCCAGGTAATTCAGTGCCAGAGGCAAGTTGTGGGAACAGTGCTTACAAAATACAGCTTGTTGGAACAAAATCTCTAACAAGTAGAAAACACATCTGCTCTTTAGGATCTGTATGTATTTACTATGTAATTACAAAATTTAAGTAGATTTATGTTCACTTAGTTTTACCATAAAGGTTTCATTTGTAAATCTGAAAGGTAGCAATTATTGGAGCAGAAAAGGTGTGTACAAGCAACAGAAATTCATCTGTTCAGCGACTCCAGTTGTGTTCTGTGACCTGCAACTGGAGTAGGACAGATCTGACTGTACTTGACGGTAGATTTTACTGTCTTCAGATACATACGGTATGTGGTAAAGCTGGCACTGGTGATTAACCACTGCTACAAGGAAGCTTGGATCTTTCGTTAATGTTGCTGCAAAGCCAGACAACTTGGCAGTTGGTCGTTTTGTTTCAGTTCCTGGGTTGCCATCCTTAATTGTTTAATGCTCTCATCACCTATTTGCATTTCTTCAAAACCACTGAGTCAGGACCGTGCCTGTGGCTTTGTTGCAGACTGATGGTGCTCGTAGGTTTCTCAGTTCACAGCTTCCTGCCATAAAAAGCCAAGACACTTATTAGTAATCAAATCATATAATGAGTGACTGCATTTCAGGTGACTCTTTTGCATGGTAAGAGATCAAGCTGTTTAGCCACAACTGAAAGGAAGAGGATGAAAGATTTTTTGGACCACTTACTGAAGTTCTAGATGTCTGTGTGATAATGGCATAAAAACAGATTCACAAAGTTGAAGTGAAAATCCCCCAATACAAGCACCCAGTCTTTTGTTCTTTGTAATGGCTGAGTGTGTGAAAGTCCACATTTTCAAAACTGGTTTTGCTACTTGAATTTATAAAATGTTACCAATATTAGCAATTTTATACAAGTGTAAAAATAAATAGCCATTATATTTTATATATATATATATATATATATATAAAATGCATTTTAAATGCATTTCAAGTATCAGTTTCTATGGTCTGTTGAGCCTTAGCATATACCTAGGAAAATACAGATCAGGTTAATTACGAATATGGAAGGCAGAGTGAAATAAAACAGATTGAATAGGAGAAAGTGAAAACCCCATGTATTATTGAACATAACATCAGGTCTGTGTAAGGCTGGTTCGGTGCAGTATGACTAGTGAGGTGCTGTTAGTTTATAGTTGGACTAGTAATTGTAACACGTTGCAGAAGTTTGAAGTATGTAATGAGCTGTGCAGTTTTACTTCATAAAGATTGTTTTCCAGTTTAGAAACCAGTGATTAAAAGCAGTGACACGTTTCCCCGTACTGAGGCTTACCGGCTTCAGTATTTCCCTTCATGTCTTTCAAGGTCTCCCGCAGTGCCTTTCACTTCCTACGGCATGCATCACACCAGCTTGCTGAAACGGCACATTGCCCATCAGCCTTCTGTGAACGCCGACCCAGCTTCCCAGGAGATCTGGAGATCAGAAACACTGCTTCAGGTCAGTGGGGTTTAAGGAAGAAAACACCCCACGGCATTTCTTGCTGCTAACTGAGGAATCTCTTTTTAAACCAGAGACAGTTATGCCATTTTGCTTTAGCTTGCTTTTGGAACTGAGCTGCGCAGCTCTTGGTCTCTGTTGGCAAAACAAAGAACCACTGTGAAACTGTTAAGTTGTAATTTAGAAAGGCACTTAATTATCTTTTTTTTTATAGACTGCATATCTGACAACTTATTTGTTGTTATTACTTGAGTAGGTTTTTTACAGAAATGTTTCCAAACCTGATTTTCTTTCTTTTTTTAATCTTACATTAATTCTATGCTCTAAGCAAAGGTTCAGCAAGAGAAGTTGGTTCTGTTCACCATCAAGGGAAGGGAAAGGAGAATTTGGACTTAACAGTTGTTCTGAAACAAGTTCCTGCCATATTGCTGAACTGAATTACTGATGCTCAGCAGGTGCTAACAGTATGCCAGCTTAGTCGTTTGCATTGACATGACGATAGCCTGAAACATCTCTGAATAGGTGCCTGTCTATTTCTAAGTGCAGCTTAGTTTTCAGATTATATACTATGGTCTTCCCTTCTACCTAGCTTGTGACTGTCAAGTCCTGGATTATTTCTCTTTCCCTGGCTGAGAAAATATTTGTTTTGCAGATCTTTGTTGAAATGTGGCTTCATCATTATTCACTGGAAATGTATCAGAAAATGCAGTCCCCTCATGTCAAGGTAATAGTTTGTACTTCATTCATGGGCGTCATCTGATGGTTGACCTCTTATCTTGGGGTGAATCTCCTGTTCTGTGGAGAATTTTTTTGGTATATTGGTCCAAAGGAAAGAAGTAACTTATCAGAGTACTTACATGAGTGTGTCAAAATTGCTAATCCAGTTATGAAGAATGTTGTGAGTCAGTGTGTCATCCAGATTTGCCTTCATTGCAGAAGCTGTGTTGTTTTTGTTTTGTTTTTTTGTAAAAGACAAGTTTGTGAGATGGTCACAACAATCTGAACACCAATAATCAAACTACTAATGATGGGGAAGATGCCACTGTAAAACCACAGTGTTAAATCCTACTGGGGCAACATGGCTGCTAAAAAAAGCTGAAATTGATTTCCAGCAGTGATAGCAAATGTTACTGGAATACCAATTCGTAATTTCCAAGATCTGTAACTGATTTTTAGCATAAATCAACTTAAAAAAGGAAATCTTACTAAACTGTCGTTCAGTGTTAAGTGAATAAGCCATTTTTGTCGTTTCGTATTCCAAAATACGCTTTTCACCATAATGGTGTCAGAGGTAGTTCTGTAGCTACAGAGTTCAGAATATCTTACAAGCTCTTGCTTAGATAATACACTGTATTAAGCAGTTTGTGGTGGCCTGTTCAGTAACAAACTACTGCATGTAAAAACAAAGTAAGTGTTGGGGAGGCCAAGATCAAAGGCATTGTAAGTGTGAAGGGAATTTGAAGGAGAAAATGTTGATCCTCTGAATTCCCTCTGGGTCACAGTGGGAATTTCATAGAAGAGGAGAGAAACATAAAAGCTACTCAGGATTTATTCCTGTGTGAAAGAAAAAAAATGAGAGTTGGTTGACTGAGAAATTCTGATCCTTCACTCCACAGGCTATAAAATAACAAACATATTTATATTTTGCTAGGGAAAAAGATTGGAGAGCTGAAATGTGATGGATTTTGTCTTTTGTTCTTAAAGTCAAGGTCAAAATGCAAACTCACTAACGTTGCAAAGTCTCCACTTGGGACTCCCAGCAGCATGGCTGTGCACCTGTGATGGAAAGGCTTTGCTTGAAGTACCTTTGGTCTGTCTGTCTGTCCAGTCTCTGTGCATCAAGCGCTGTGCTTAGGCCAGAAATAATGATTGCTTTAAACTTCTCTCCTCTGTTCACCCTCTGTATTTCAGATGCTCTCTTCTAACGCTAGGGAGCAGCAGTTACAGACAATGACTGTCAACGTTATGGTGGGATAGGGCCTAGGTAGAGCTTAAAGTTCTCTGAAATCCTGACCTCAGGATCCTCCACAAGGTGTGTTGAGCCACAGCTTGAGGCCGTAACTCCCTGATGGGACTTTAGTTTCACCTTTGATGGGAAGTAATCATGGGCATGTAAAAAAGGAAGTCTTTGCTCTTTGGGGGTTGGAACACCTGAATAGGGGACTGGAATTCCCCATGACATCCATAAATGGATGAAGGATCCCTCCTGCAGGACTGAGGAAAGGTTCCAGATCAGCTGGGGACAGGACTCTTCATAAGCCTGTGATGCTTAAACTAAGCTTTGTAGACTGGTCTCGGGGTGGGCTGAAGGAGAACAGTCTGTCTCATAGTTCCTCAGATAAGGAAGTAGAATATACAGAAATGCAAGTTTTGTTTTAACATAAGGGTTAAAAGCCTTGACTGGAAACCTAAAATCACCCTAAACCTTACTCTTAAAATTATTAATAATTATGTAGGTTCACTTGATTCCATTTAGCCTTCTGTGCATTTGGAAGGGGAGGGGTAATTAGTGACCCTTCATCCCTGGATCTAGACCCATTTGACCATCAGTGACTTGAAATGGTTACATACCTGTATTGGAAGGTGGGATGGGGTTCCACAGAACTTGCTGTTTCTTTGTCCAGCAGCCAGACTTGTTTGCTTTGATGGGCCAAGCTAGATCCCAGATATATGACTTCCCTGTAAAGCGCCTCAAGGAATGATAGATTTTCCTTAAACATTGTTAATATCATCACAGAGTTCTCTTCACAAGTAGAAGGTGGTGGAATGGGAATGAACAGTAAATAATTTCTTTTGAGAGGATGTACTTCTTTTCTCCTTTACTGCTTTGAATTCTTTCTGGATCTGGTGTGAACCTGAGGTTGACACTATTTGCTCTGCTGAGTTTCCCTGTTTTCCCCATTTAATTCAACTATTTTCCCATTCTTTTACATTGTGTATTTGCATTTTCTTTCTCAGATGATCCAGAGCCCAACCGTGCAGCATGTCTTTTCCTATTCCCTTCTGCTGTAATCACAATGAACCCTTAAAAATAAGTTGTTTGATAAAACTTGATGTAATGCTTCCTGACCTTCCAATGCCAGGTGCCACAGACCCCAGCACTGCATGTGGAACACCCATTAGACTACAGGCTCTTGCCGATTCCTGTGGCAGGGGAGTTGATTATGAAGCAGATGATGTGTTTGAGCTGTTGGGGAGATTGCAGTAACAATCCTACTGCTCCAAGAGGGTCAAACCAAAAGATACCAAACTGGCAGTAGAGGAGATTGGGTAGGGGCTGTTCAAAGACAGCAGAGGTGTGATCTGGAGAGTTAGTTTAGATGCCTGACAATAGTCATTGGGATGGGTGTAGTGTACATTTTTTGTTTTATGTTTTTTCATTAATTTCATACACGTGTCTCACTGTCGCTACAGTATCCTTTTCACCATCACATTGTCAAAAGATACTCTTCACCTCACTCATCCAGGAAGGGATCTGGCTAAGGCTTGCAGAGACTTCAGTGTGAAGCCAAGATGCCTTTTGCATCAGCATATAACACTATGTTAGGCATGTCTCCTGCTATTTTATACATGTGATGTTTCCCTAATAGTAAAAGTGGTTTCCTCTGTTGAGGAAATCCACAAGACCTGCAGCCTTCCCAAATGCCCTTTCCGTAGAAAGAGATGACAGAGGATTTCTCCAAACCGGAAACTTACTGGACAGGCTCACAGTGATTATAAAACGCCAAACTTTTGTTTCTTCCTGAAGAAGGAAGTATCAATTTGAGTTTTTTCTCAGTATACAAACCTGCTTCTCCAGCAGCACAGGAAGAAATGGTTTTCAAAACAGTATTAAAAAAGCTTCCAGAATATTGAACACTTTTACTCTATTATTTAATAAAACACTGTAGCAGTGTGTAAATCCTTGTAGCTGCATTCACTGGAACGGGGAGTTTATTTGGCAAAAGCTCCGTATCCCCTGCCAGTATTTGCTTTGAGGGTAGCAAAGAGAACAGTCACAGCCACTTACTGCTGTACTTTTTGGGCACCTGCTCCCAGTTGTATTTCCAAGTTGCTAAAGGGTAGTGGAATCAATCTAGTGAGCACCAGAAAGAAGAGGATACTGTGGCTGCAGTTGTTACTGTGATATGTTGTCCCTGACTATTTGTGATGTTCATTTTTTCTCCCCACCCTTCTTCCTTGGGCTCATTCTCACTTTTTTTTTTCTCTTGCTCTCTTCTCTCCTTTTTTCCCTCCCCCCCCCTTCCTTTTTGTTTCTATTGTCTCAGCTGGAGGTTCTCCACTACCGACTCAGTATCTCCAGTAAACACCACGGTAGTCCTGCCCAATCCAGCTACCAGGCCCTCCACGCATACCAAGTATTATCATCTTTTCATTTTGTTTCCTTTTTAAAAATCTTGTTCCATCATATAATCTGCAAAGTGTATCAGTACTAGCTGTACAGCAGCTTTTTCTGCTAAGGTGTGGTTTTACAACTTGATTGAGAACACTGCATTGAGATTTACTAAATTTTCAGTGAAAAACAGCTACTGAGAGTTATTAGCAAAGGTCCTGGAGAAAATAGTTAAAATCTAGCTTATTATAAGGGCTAATTGGGAACTTTGTTTGTAGAGATGCATTCTTGTAATGCATTGTAGAAAGAGGCTTATCAGCTATACTGACATTTTTGGGCACCAAAACTGGCTTTGCTGATGGCAGATTCCTGCCCCTCACACACTAGTCATTTAAGCAAACCTTGCATGGAAGGGAATTTGCCTGGCTGTCACCTAAAATTAAGGTGGGTAACATCTAGGGGTTTTTAGCCTGTGAAATGTCACTGGGTAGTACTAAATTTGTAGCGGCAATGTGAACTTGACCATTCAGTTTTGCAAAAGCACACGAGTAGTACATTTGCAGATTGTTCAGGAAATGTGCATGCAAAAACATTCCTGTTGGAACAGATTGCTGATTCCTCTTTCCCTACTTCAGCCCTTTATTCATTGGGTCTTCATTTTGGGAACGGGGAGGGCTGAGCATATGTTCTATAAAGCTCTTATTATACTATAAAGCTCTTTAGCACTGTATGGAATTGTCCTGCTGTTCAATCCTTTTTTTTTATAAAGTGCTATGATATCTCAAGGTACTGTTTAGAAAGGAAAACAGGAACTACTACTTGTCTTTAAATCTTTTTTTACTATTATGTTTATATAATTACCGTGTTAAGAAAAGAATGGCATCGTCCTTCCTGTAAGCTAAGGTTTGACAACAAAAACACTTGTAAGGAAAAATACTTTTTAAACTAGTGATGTTCGTAATGGTGCTGATCCAGGCTAAGAGGAAATTTTGCTGAGTGGAAAAACTACTCGGGTCACCTGAAACGATGTATTGAAATAGTGGTATTGGTGGTTTTGTAAGTTCAAAAGGTACCTCCAAGGGGAGCCTTTTTTTTTTTTTTTTTTAATTACACCCTTTCAAGGCCTATAGCAGAGTACTTAACCTCTCTAGTTGCTTTTGGAGATCCTGATCTAAACTCCTAGGACCAAGTAACTTCTCAGTTATATATGTATAAAAACTCTCCTCAGGACTATAGAAAACGCAGACGTACCAGGAGCTGTCAAGAATGCGAGGCCAGCCTTCATTAGAACTGGTAACAGGTTATCCTTGCTCTTAAAAGAGTCTCAGATCTGGCTGCACTACATGACTAGATCTATCATCAAGCCTTGAGTCTGTTCCTGGAGTGAACTTTACAGTATATTAAAAGTCTTAAGAGATTGTAAAAACAGATCTGCTTTGCCTCAGGCATTGGAGGGAAAGAACGCACAAAGACACACAGCCTCTCCCCGCGCCCAGCACTGGAAATAGTGTTGAATGGATTTAAGAAGTGGAAGCTTTTTGTATAAAAAATGCCTGCCAGTCCCCTAGAATCATATTCAGGGTCTTACCTCAGCATGGCTGCATTTGGCATCCTGGACACATCTTGCAGCTGTTATCTAATACACTCTTCCAGCCTCTTCCATTATACTTGCAGCTGTAACTTTAGTTTCACATACGTTCTTCTCAACTTTTGAGAAACATGAAAGCTGTGAAACTTAGAATACAAATGATGTCTTAAAATCTGCCTTCAGTAATGGATTGAGATTAGTTCACTACTCTTAAAGCAGATTACAGAAGCAAAGGAGTTAGTGCTTTGACCCCAGATTCTGCAGCAGACCAGCTCTGGTGCTGGGCACCCAGGTGAACTAGCTCTTTTTCACCTCATTCATCTCCCTGCGATATCATACACTCACTCATTTATTAGTAACGTCACTGTGGCTCACCATCAGTCCTTGTGCTACTCCCACCCCAGCTAATTCTACACATAATGATGCTAGAAATGACAGGATCATGCAGGACTTGAAGCAGTTCTTACCCTTACCGTAACTCTTTCTAGGATTATTTCTTATAAGGCAGATGAGTACCAGCCTAGGAAGGAGAACTCAGTAAAGCCAGCCAAGAGCATAAACAAAGGATCTGTTTTGCTGTGCACAGCAATGAACTTTTAACCATAATGAAAAGGCTGAATAGTCTTTTTTCAGAAAGGGGTAAGTCAAGTTCTATGAGTTATTCTGTTCTTTAATGCTAGCCTGAAATTCAGTGCGTTAGAGTACTGTAGATACTTTTTCTTACAATCCCATTATCAAAAATACGCTACTGTTTCTTAGTGAACTGATGGCAGAAGATTGACACAGCTTGTCCTGGGGAGCAAGTCTGTCCAAAATCAGGTGGCACCAAACTACAGCGAAGAACCTAGAAGGAAGACAGCGTTTCTTGTATTTCATTTTCTAATCTGAGAATATAATTTTCCTGAATTATCTCCTAGACATTTAGCATATGATACTCATTATCTTCCTGTCTCTTGCTTCGAATCTAGGAGTCATTTAAACCCACTGAAGAGCACGTGCTAGTGGTAAGACTGCTTGTGAAACATCTGCATGCTTTCAGCAACAGCCTGAAACCAGAGCCTCTCTCCCCTTCGGCCCACTCCCACACAGCCAGCCCACTAGAGGAGTTTAAAAGGTAGGTACGTGAGCAGCCTGACTCTGAAACGTATAGAGCTTCTCCTGGAAAAGCTCTGCTTTCCCTGAGAGGTTGAATTAGGTGGGTTTGATGGCTAAATACAGAAGTACATTATTAAAAGTACAAGAGACCTCATGGATTGTGTCTCTCACATGCACTAGATGGGGGGGTTCAGGAGGGGGGATGTCATGCTAGTACACTAGTCTGTATCTTGGCACAAGTCAGAAAAAAGAAAATGCTACCAGCGGATCCTGGCCAAGGTTAGTGGAGAGTTTTATCTGTATGTATTTAGGTTGAAATTCAATGGCCAGAAGGAGCTTCAGTTAAGAAAGAATAAGTTTGGGTCAGTCCTTTCTGCATTTGCATTTGTTGAAGTGTGTTGGGTTGTTGGTTAGTTGGGTTGGGGTTTTTTGTTTTTGAAGTTTGCTGCTGGTTTATACATGTGACTGTCTTTGTTTGCAGGGTTGTAATTCCTCGGTTTGTCCAGGAGAAACTTTATATCTTCCTGCAACACTGTTTTGGCCACTGGCCTCTGGATGCCTCTTTCAGAGCAGTACGTACCTGCTTCTCTAAGTCTGTACTCAGTAGAACTAGTAATTAGTTATTGCTGTTTAGCAGCTATTTCTTGGTCTTTAGGGTTTTTTTTTCTAAAGCAGTGAAATTGTTTATATAACATGTACATTTCATGTTAGAGAAAGAGTGCCAATTAGGCACAAGAAGCAAGTTGAATACATCTTGTTGAGAATTACTTTAGGTTGTTCGCTGATTTTCCTAACACTGAAAATGGCTGCTGATGGAAAAGAAGTAGGTGTTATTCTTAAAGCAGATACCTTCTTATAGGTCCTAATTTCTTAATAACTTGTGTAATATGATAGGTCATAAACACAAGTAATACTATATCAATGTACAATAGCAAGATACTGCAAATATTACCTCCTGCAAGCAGGAAAAGAAATACATCAGACCATGACTTGGTAATTAATGTGGTAGTTTAAAAATGTAGAATGTAACAGGGCTGGATCTTGCTCACTAGACCTATAGTTGGCTATATCGCCGTGTTTAAGGTACACATGTAAGGCAGAATGTCAGAAGAAATGTTTACAGAGGCCATGGCAAACCTAGTCTTGGCTTCAGTGCAATCAGGACGCCACTCGGTTTTCCTCAGGGTGGTGGGTATGTCTATGCAGAAGATGAGAGCTGAACTCATTTTAATGTAGCATCATCTTGTTTACTTACTTCAGTAGAGGTTCAGTGAATGCTCTCAGACCTGTTAAATGCACCTTAAATGTAGCTACCAACTAAGTTTTTGGTTTTTTGTAGTAGCTGTTTGAGTGCCATCTCATTTGGGTATTACAGAAAATCCAGATTGGTCCTAACAAACATGCACTTAGTTTTTTCAGTTCTTTTTCAAAGATGCTTTTTCAAAGATTACTAGAGAGAGCTTTAATCCTAAAAACTTTTAGGTATCATTAAGATAATCCTCACTAGGTTTAAAAGAAACGAATAAAAACCCCTTTCTGTCTTCCTTTCCAAAAGGTGTCGACACTTAGGTATTTTTATGTGTGATTTTGCTCAGGTTCTTGAGATGTGGTTAAGTTACTTGCAGCCTTGGAGGTATGCTCCAGAAAAGCCACCACAAAGCGCAGAGCCCTTGCCTCGCAGCGTGCCAGAGAAATGGTAAGGAGGAAAGCAACTGTGAGTAACCTGAGCCAAGCCTCAAGTTTACGCAGATCCTGAGTAAAACAGCAGAATTTCAGGAAGCATCCACCAACCTGAATTAGCTTCCTGTACAAGATCAGAGATGATTTGTAACAACACAAGCTTTTGTTTTGAGAATTGTATTCTTTTGTCTCAGTGCAAATACACCATCTTTCCAGAGACAGTATAAAACATTCCCTTAATGACATATTTGGCAGAAAAGAAAGTAACAATTACTTAAATAGCTGTACTCACAAATCCTGTACCCACTTTGACAGGGCTGCCTTCATTCAAGAAAACCTACTCATGTATACTAAGCTGTTTGTAGGATTTCTGAACAGAGCTCTTCGAACAGACTTGGTCAGTCCAAAAAACGCTCTCATGGTGTTCCGAGTGGCCAAGGTCTTTGCTCAGCCCAATCTAGCTGAAATGATCCTGAAAGGTAAATGGATATTTTGACATCTTATGCTGTCCTGTCTTATTTTTTCTTCACAATGGCTACATCTTGCCTCAGAAGCACTGAGGTGAATAGATTTACTCTCCCATCTTGCATGCTTTTTTGCCATTCAAAAGTCTGGGTGGCTTCACTAATGTTGTTGTATTGGTTTAATATGTCTATAGTTCTTTTTAACCACCTTCATTTAGGTGTCATTCCACAATTTTTCTTTAAAGAACGAAATATTGGGTGTCATGCATGCACTTCAGGATAATTAGGATACAGTAAATTTGGGAGAGGCAAGATTTGATAAGTATCAATGTCTTAAACATCATGATTCTCCACTGCCTTTGTTGAAAAAAAGTTACAGGCTTAAAATGCTGTCTGTATGGTCTGCATTTAAATGCACTCTGACATTTTCTGCTGTGGTCAGAGAGATTGAACGAAAAAAAGGCAATTAAGGCCTCTTTCCCCCTAGAACTACCTGCCTACCTAAAAGCGAGTTGCCCAGCAGACTTAAGATGCTTTTGTAGCTAGACCTTCCACAGGCAGAAAAAAGGAGAATTAGGTAAGCACCTTCACTACTTTTCTCCAATTCTAGGAGAACAGTTATTCCTGGAGCCAGAACTTGTTATTCCCCATCGTCAACACCGACTTTTTATGACCCCCACACTTGGTGGAAGCTTCTTGTCATCGTGGCCTCCAACTATTACAGATGCCTCATTTAAGGTGAAGAGTCACGTTTACAGCCTGGAAGGACAGGACTTCCAGTACAAACAGATGTTTGGCACAGAAGTCAGAAATCTGGTAAGCAACAAGTTTCTTGTCAGACGTCTTTCTTGGACGGGTGTTTTCTCAGTGTTGAGCATCCATATTGTAAGAAGTTTTCTATAAGTTAAGAGTGGAAAACTTTACACCCTGCACTACTGTATAGTTAAGTTTACTGATGGTGACTTCTGGAACCTGAGGAGCCTCAGTCCAGCAGAGCTGTAAAAATCTGCTTGCTATTTGCTAAATAAGAAGTTAACGTAGCAGCTTGCTGCCTTGGGAGTAGTACATTGTGAGTATTTCCTCTCAAGCATGCTTGCTCTGAACTTCTGATGCATTGTATTGATTAGTACCTATCTGCCAGTCAGATGAAAATAGCAGGAGGTAAAAAAAAAAAGCTGAAAAACCTAATAAGCACTTGAGTTTCTTAAATGCTTCCACAGCAAAGAACTACCTTTTAGAAATGGAACTAACAGTCTTAGCACAAGACCATATGAGCTAAGAGAGTGAGTTTGCTCTCACTGCCAGGTATCAAGGCACAGTTTTATCCATGTATTGATGCTTAGCAGTCCTTTGTTTGTCCCACACAATTATTTTTGTTTGTTTTAGGTGTTAAAACTGGCTCAGTTAATTTGTCAGGCGCAGCAGACGGCAAAATCCATATCAGACCATTCTGCAGAGACAATGGCTAGCCAGTCCTTCTTTTCGTGGTTTAGATTTACACCATCTGAGATAAATGGTTCCTACACAGGCAATGACCTTGATGAAATTGGGCAAGACAGCATCAAAAAAACAGATGAATATTTAGAGAAAGCACTGGAATACTTGTGCCAAATCTTTAAGGTACGTAACAGCTTTCTGAGAACGTTCCCTATGTGGCAGTATGAACAAGAGTCAGGAGTCCTCAAAGGTACTTCTGTCTCTCTTGTACTTTGTGGGGTCACAAAGCCATCCAGAGACCCTGCTAGCAAATTTTGTTGTAAATTTCTTTTAGGCTTGACTTTACCCAACCACTTCAAAACTGCTTTCAATAGAGATAGAACTAGATGCTCTTAATTTCTAAATATTAATCCCACTTTGTTTCAAGTGACCACTCTTTTGGACTATAGTTCATACCAATCCTGTCTCTTTACTTGTGCCTGTTCTCATGTTTACGAACAGGCAAGACATGGCTTAAATTTTAAAAACGGTCCAGTATCTTCTAAATGTAAAGAGCTACAAAAATACAACATACATCTGCAGCTATAGATGAATGGATGAACTAGGAGTAGGCTGTTTCTTTGGTTAAACTTGAAAGAACTGATTAATTTCTCTGTCAGCCACACTCCCTTATACAGAATTGACCTAGGAGAAGATAGCTTTTTGACAGCTCTCAAGGAGTAAGGGACATATAAAACAGAACACCTCTCTTGGATTTGATGAACACAGACAAGAAATCTGGAGGCTTTTATCTCCTTTTAATGTCTAACTGAGGTGCTGTTAAGCCGTTCTTGGTATTTGTGCTGTCTCTCAAAGGCTTCCAGTGCTAAGGGGTTTGTGAAGGGAGAAATAAATGAAACAGAAGGGGGTAGATCAAACACAAGTTTTAGAACCATGTTATTCTTGTAGCTGAATGAAGCCCAGCTGACCCAGATGATGATGAAGTGTGGGACAGCTCAAGACGAGAATGGAAAAAAACAGCTCCCAGACTGCATTGAAAGCGAGGATGGCCTCATTCTTACACCCCTTGGCAGGTACCAGGTGAGAGAAGAAATTCCATATCACTACCCCAGATTGTTCTTCAAAAAACAAGTTGTCCTTCTACATAAAGAGAACTGGTGGATGAATAAAACATATAGGAGCCAGCAACGTGCGCTCGCAGACCAGAAAGCCAATGGCATCCTGGGCTGCATCCAGAGCAGCGTGGCCAGCAGGTCCAGGGAGGGGATTCTCCTCCTCTGCTCTGCTCTGGTGAGACCCCACCTGCAGGGCTGTGTTCAGCTCTGGGGCCCCCAGCACAAGAAAGACACGGACCTGCTCGAGCAGGTCCAGAGAAAGATCCCAAAGATGCTCAGGAGGCTGGAGCAGCTCCCCTGTGAGCACAGGCTGAGAGAGTTGGGGGTGTTCAGCCTGGAGAAGAGAAGGCTCTGGGGAGACCTTACAGTGGCCTTGCAGGGCTGAAAGGGGGCCTACGGGAAAGGTGGGGAGAGACTCGTGATCAGGGGGTGTAGCGATAGGATGAGGGGTAATGGTTTCAAACTGAAAAAGGGGAGATTTAGATTAGATAAAAGGAAGAAGTTGTTCACTACAAGAGTGGTGAGACACTGGCACAGGCTGCCCAGAGAAGCTGTGGCTGCCCCCTCCCCGGCAGTGTTCAAGGCCAGGCTGGATGGGGCTTGGAGCAACCTGGTCTGGAAGGTGTCCCTGCCCATGGCAGGGGGTTGGAACTAGATGGTCTTTAAGGTCCCTTCCAGCCCAAACCATTTTGCGATTCCATAAAATGCAGCTTACCTGGGGCTGAGAGGTGCCTGTATAAAGGTGTTTCAGATGGGAGCTACAAGATAAGGGGTTTATTTCCCTGTTTCTAGATCATAAATGGCTTACGCAGATTTGAGGTGCAGTATCAAGGAGATACTGAGCTCCAGCCCATCCGAAGCTACGAAAACGCCACTCTTGTCCGCCTCCTGTTTCGTTTATCCTCAGTGCTTAACGAAAGGGTAGGTACAGCACTGCCTCCTCCTGTATTTTCCATGGCAAATTTCTGTTCTTCGCTGCACTTGCACACATACAACACTCAGCTTGTTCTTGCTGTGTCTCCTTTAGTCTGGATGGGTATTTTCTAATGGGATCAGGCCTGCTTCTCTACCTGTAGTTCTGCTTTGCCTACACAAAACATTAATAAAAAGCATTTTAAATACTCCGTTGTTCATCAAGCATAAAGAATGTATCATCCAGAATGAGTATTTCCAAAACAGGAAAAGCAAATCTTTTTTTTCCTATATGTATGATATAGATACAAGGCAAGTCTGCACTAAAGCAGTTGACTGTTTAAAAGTGCATTTTGATTTCCCCCCCCTCCTATTATGATCCTATAAATGGAGAAAATTGTAAAATAAGTTACACTTAACTTTATGACAGTAGTTGCAGCAGCATACTCACATTTAAACTTTTCTTACCTCAGTTTGCTGATCAGATGGACGTGCTTTGCTCTAGAGAAGATTTTGTTGGCAGACTTTGTCGCTATCATCTTACCAACCCCCACCTCGTACAGAAAATCAGGTATAGTCCCGTGGTGAAGGACAGAACAAGCCAGAACTGGGGACCAAGAATCAGCCTGAGGTTTCTGGCTAGCTACAGGACTCTCATTTCCTTGCTGATGATCTACTTCATTGCATCCTGGTTTTACATTGGGCCACTGGGCTGCACATTCATTATCCTGATTGGATATTTTCTTTATGCTGTAATAATGACTTTTTTCTGTGAAGGATGGAAACCACATGAACACTAATTTCCTTCTCTTGGCTTACACTTGTAAAAATAAATGTTTTAAGGATTCAATGACTAGGAAGAACTGATATGAGAATTCAAACATTTTAAAGTATTTTTTAATATTAAAGTTAATTGAGTTTTATAAACAATTATGTGGTCTTGTGGAGTGGAGATAATGTAAATTTTATTTTTATAAAAGTCCTCCTATAGAATCTGGTGAATGCCTTTTTTTTTTTTTTTTTTTTTTTGAAAGGGGAAGAATGAGCCATCAGTATATACCAAAGTGAACCATGCCAGATGTAGAAACATTTTTGATTCAGCAATAACTGCATTGAAGCCTCTTGCACTGTTCTAAACTAAGGATGAGCTGTAGGACTCACTCATGATGCTCACAGGCAGAGCAGTTACAAAGGCAACAGAAACAGCAGTGCACCAAGACATTTATAGGAAGTTGCACTGATAGGAAAAAACCCGAACAAACAGAAGAGGGACAAGACAAGTGGCATCTCAGAGCCCAGGGTTGGGCTTAAACCTCCTCTTCCCTGCCTGGGGTCTTCCCAGCCCAGGCAGGTTTATGCCTTCTACCTCACCAACCACTTCTCATGTGTTTGCACCTCTTCTGGAGCCACTGTGCTCAGCAGGGTATTAACACTTGCTTTTAAAAACAGAAGTCACTGCTGTGTTTCCTCTCTAACCTTACCCTAACTAACCTGGCAGTTTTGGCCAGCAGGTAGCTGCATTCTTCTCTTGGAGTTCAACACATACTTTGTTGTCCTCTCCCGACATGGCAAGAAATCCCCTTTTGCTCCATCAAAGCTTAAGGAATCCCTCCGTTCCCATCTCAAGCAGCTGCGCTGCAGCAGCAGCGATACTACTGTAAAATGTCCGGGGCTGGGCAGAGCAGTGAAACCATCTACTAAACAAACAGGAGAGCACCCACCCGTGTGCGGTGACCGCACTCGTGGCAGCACCGGACTGGTTCCACACCGGGCGTCATCGCTGCCCAGCTCTGCCACGCTGCTGCCCCAGGCAGGGCCCCAGCTGACACCGCTGGGACAGGGTGAGGGAGCTGCCCGTAGCCCCCACGCCCACCTCCCCAAACCCCCAGCTGCTGGGGGGGCCCTGGGGCAGCGCGGTGTGGGCGGGCGGGCGGGCAGCCGAGCAGAGCGCTGCCTCCCGGCGAGTGACCGCAACAGGACCACGATGGTGGAACTGGGGAGGGGGATGGCAGCAGCTGCTCCTCAGCAGCACCTGTCGCTCTGCAAGCTTCCTTAGGTGACACTATTTGGAAAAAAATTATACGTATTTTCCCACTCTATTACAGATCTTCATTAATCTCATTATTCATTAAACTCATAATGAATCAGGGACTGCTACTAGGAGTTATGCCACATTTTCCTGTTGCTGCAGACAGGATGAATGAAAAGCTGATCAGACATCACCCATTACCTTGTCATCAATACTCGCAGCTGGAAGATGGAGCTGCAAGGAAGTCTTGAAAACCTGTCACCTTTTCTTGCAGTGTAGCTAGACAAAGCAAAAATTATGTGGGTTTTTTTTTTTTTTTTCCAAAGTTCTAGAGAGTACGGGAGTCCCAGGTTACCACCTCCCAGGTCATGGGGTTTTGTTTGGGTTTTTGTTTTGTTTTTTATTACAAGCTCTGTTGTTAGTAATACGAGAATCTGAAATTGTGAAACACAAACCAAACACAATGCTGAGAATGCTCGGGGGGGGGAAGTATTTAACATTACAGTGGTAGAAATATTTAGCGTTGTCCTCTAGAAGCAAGTCTATATGCTCTCTAGCATATGCTACTGTATAAAAGGTCAACTCTTTTTTTTTTTTAAATGAACTCATGTGCATCTCCATGTTAGATATCTTCATAGATACCTACCCCAGCTTATCTCACAATACTTACCCCCCCATGATGACACAGGAGTCAAACTACAGAGTTCCTCCACGAGAGGTGCTTCTGGAACACATGCAGCAATCAAAAAAAAAAAATCCATCCCTCATCAAGGGGCAGGGGGGATCTCAGTCAAGTATCTTACTAACATGGCACGACCTAGGGTACTAAACAATAAAAAGCCGGTGTTTTCACTGTCTACTTTGTGATTTCGAAACATTCTTATTTCCCTGGGATGAGGCGGCCCCATTTCCCCCCCCAGCCTGTTCCTGCCCTCAGAGCATGGCAAACAGCAGGCACAGCTGCGTCTGTACTTCTGTCCCCGTGCTCACTCTCACCCTTCCCGCAATTTCCATCCTCTGAGCTACTTCCTCCATTAACACTAGAAGTAGCTCAAGTGACCATCATCCAAAGGACACAACAGAACCAGGTTCTACGGATCAACGTGGGAAGAGCAGTATAACGTTAGCATCCAACACAGGAATAATAATAAATTTATTACAATAGAAACGAACAGATAATGCATTAGTTCATGTACAAAATACTCATAGCATTCTGCTGCCTCAATCAGTGCTTACTAAGTACCCACATTTAAAAAACATCCTAGGACTGATGACACCACACAGATTTACAAAGGTCATAGCAATCTGACACTACTGTAAGAGAGCCCAGCTACTCTTTAAGGTTTGCTGCACAATACAGGGAGATGGAGCAGGATGTAATGGGAACATCTGAAACTTGAAATTCTTCTGCACCAGGAAATTAAGAGTGACCAACTTATAAGCAGGGGAAAAATAAAACAATCACACTACACATGGAATTAGTGACTCATGGCAAACGTTTTCGTTAGCAGTGCCCAACAATAAGGCAGCCGATGACTGGCTTGAGTGCCCATCATTGCTCAAGGCACAAAATATTAGTTGTCAGTTCTGCTCCTGAGCCATGGTCGTTTTTTCCTTTTCTTTTTAAACAAACTGATGTAACACAGAAGCATTTTCACTCACTGCATCAACAGCCAAAGGAAGCCAGATGCCTCAGAGAGACTCGGTAAAAGAAGAAACGTAGACAAGCCTGCTGCATCGATGTGTGTTACTAGGGCGTTACACTGCTGGGGTTTTCTCCTCCACCTTCACGTACACATTTACTGAGTTTACAGGGGAAGTCAATGTGCACATCAGTTTATCTTCTTCCTCATCACCTCGCTCTTTTGGAGAAACATGTGGTCCATGCTAACCAAAAAATTGTTTATACAAAGTTGTGTTTAAAATAAGATACAAAATACTTTTTTTTTTCCCCCCGCTCTGTTTGGTTCCCCACCCCCAAGTACAATTATCCAGATTTAGCTCACGTATTTGAGGGATGCCTTAAAAAGCTGTAATTATTCCTCTCTGGGCAAAGCTAATAGGCAAAAAGATTCCTGCAACCACTGAGAAGTTTGCAAGCACATTCTAGTTGCAGCTAATTTATTTCTGGGGCAGTATCAAGTCACAAAACATACAGTGTGAAAGGAAAACTGGCACTGAGCAAACTTTGAAGCAAATTAGGACATTCTCTCTCTACTCCCTCTTATACAAGACTCCCTGATGGAAGTCCACAAATAATTTCTTCTCTAAGAAGACAATAAAAACTCATCCTAATACAGTCTCAAGAACCATATATACACACATTTTGTTTATTTGAAAATGCTGGCAAAAGTCCACAGAGGCAGAAGATAAAGGGCACGAAAGCTAAGTCTAACATCAGGTTCTCTACTGAACCTGACACCTAGAAACAAAACAACATAAGGCTTCTTTCTTCTGAAGTACCCTCCCCAAAATGCCTGTGATTTTCCAGTGGCATGTGGAAGAGGCCAGCTGTTGAGATCTTCCTTCCTTCTTCGCGATTTGCAAAGTGAGATGTTACGCAGCAGAGAGGCAGGCCTGACGAATGCTTTGTGCCCAGGTGTTTAAGAGTGCCGTCACCGAATGCTTGTCTGGAAGCTGCAACAGTTTTGAAGTCATGTACCGATACACCGACTGCAAAAAGGGGTTGGCTGCTGGAAAAAATACAATAACAGATAAACGGATATTATAATAAAAATAAAATAAATAAAATTTTAAAACATTTTAAATTTTTATTTTAATGTTTTGTTTTTATTTTATTATTTATTTACTAAATTTATTTTTGAATTTAATTTTAATAATATTACTATATTAGGCATAAACATTTCCCCACTATTACCACATACACATGCCCACAAATGTCACGCTAGCACCCTCGTACCGTACTGTCTAGGGTTTTTTATCCACAGAGGGCTCTGATCTGGATAGTCCGCTGGAACACTGAGCTGTAGCGGTGGGACATTTGGAAGATTCTTGTCATCTAGAATGCAAACACACTTTCCATCAGAACAAAGCATTCCTTGGTGACAGAGGGGTTTTTTTTTTGTCCACAATTCAGCTTGGTTTCTAGCCTCTGAACCCCAAGGAGGAACCAGGCCGTACATCCCCATTTTTATTGGAAGGCAAACTCATTGCTCACGTTAATAACACTCTCAAATTCTTGGAAGAAAAGCCTGGAAACAGAGCTCCATCTCTTACACATTTCTGCACCTTGTGAATCTCACCATTTCATCAGCTGAACTTCACTAAGTTAGAGACCTCATTTTTGAAAATTAAGTACCTTATATAATAATATTCAGGGCAAAAATGGTTCAGATTTCTCAAATGAAGGGAAGGAGGAAAGAATCTACTTTCCCCATTGGAATCCAAGAGCAAAACAAGTTAAGAGACTACAACATGAAAAAAAAAAAATGCAGTCTGAATTTCTTTCTTGAACGTACACCATTGTCAGCGATCACGAGGACAAACTGAAACAGACCTTCCCAAAAATTAACATTTCTCTAGCTCTGTCCTAGTTGTTGCATGCAGAACAATTCTCACACCTCAGTATAGGTCAAATCAGGAATCAAGATTGTAGCTAGCAACAAGTAATTTTCTAGACACTAGAGGAGATTGCCAACTGCAACGTCAGTGCAAGAAAGGATCGGTGTGAATGAAATCTCCAGCCGCACCCTGAAGCGGGCTGTGCAGAATGTCATGATTAAGCAGTGCTACGAACCTGGTCAAGTACAGACCATGCAGAAGTCACAGGCTGGCAAGACTCAAAACTGTTAGCGAAAAACTCTTAAAATGTCTACAATCAAGCTCAGCACTTCTTTCTGAATTCAGCCTTTCGTTTCTCCTTGCTTACCTAGCTTGCATATGAGATGCACTGTGCCGTTATTACTGCAGTGGGAAGGGTCTAGGTTCACCAGGAATTTAGGATTTAATCTTGCAACTTCCCCTTGTAAGACATTTGGTATGGTCTGTCTTTCATCCTCTTCATATTTCCGTTTTCGAGAGGAAGGAACGGGGGCTCTATGTAAAATACAATCCACAAAAGGCCTAGGTGAAAATGTTATGCCAGCACTGCATTTGTCAAATACTTTACACGTGTAAAAAGCAAAGATAGAACTCACACCCACCCATAAACCCATCTGTTGTTTTAATAGTTTCTACAAATAAATATTTTTTTCCTTAAATAATGAACAATTAAGGCAGACAGTAGGTCAAGGATACATACGTGATCGGTGGTCCGTGAATTGCAGTCATAGCTGGCATAAATGTACGGTAAAGGGAATGGTTGAAGACTGGTGAACGGATGTTGGCCAAAACAGCATCCAAAAGCGGCTGACACAAGTACTGCTGTTTGGTGGGAGGCACTGGGGGAGGCGGGGGAGTAGGCTAAAACACAAAAGAAGCCCCTTTTCTTTTAATTATCACCAAAAAAGAAGTCTCTACTACTGATGCCACAAAATTTTATAGCAGTAGATTTCCAATGCATGAAATGCAAAGGACTCTCAAATCTGCATACAGGAACATTAAGGAAAAAAAAGAAAAGAAAAATTAAAAAAAAAGCCATCCGCAGGTTTCACTTCAGAAGTCTGTCCTGCAATCAGCTGCAGAAGTCCACAGACAGAATTGCTCAAGCCTTTGCACAAAACACAAGAATTTGAAAGTTCAGTTAACAGGTACATATGGGTGATTCATGTGAAGTAAATGCTTGCCCATTTTTTTCCTTTTCTCTTATTTTGTCCAACCTTACTTGAAGTATTAGCAGCATGAGCAATGACAAATGCAAAAAATTACCTTCCTGTATCATAAGACCTTTTGGAATTAATTGCTTATCTCTTGCTAGCACAAAGCACTACATACCACAGCCATATCATTTTTCAGCTTCTCTAGAGCAATTTCACATTTCTGCAGTGTCTTCAGAGGGCACCTGCAGAAAAGGGAGAAATTTCATCACCACAAAGTGGTCACCTTGGCTGAAGTGTTTGTTATCTGAGCCCCACAGACAGCCCCAACGCCAAGGTGGCTGGATGCTAACCCACAAATTTCTGGAAGAGCTGGGAGAGGTGATGCCCAGCCAAAAGGAAAAAGAGTTACCGTTTTGAAGGATCCGTCAGGATATCCAAGAGACTCTTCATTTTACTCAGGTCCTTCTTCCTGTCTGAAATAGTATCAGAGACACAAACACTGACGACAAGGATAGCTTCCATACTTGCAGACAGAACTACAGTATAGTCAGAAGTGAAAGCATGAGCTAGCACTGAAGAAAGTAGTGAGGATCAAAGACCTTTCATCTAATCATAAGTATATCCACTGTGTAAGCAATATCTGTCTCAAAAATATCGTAAGTAATGGAAAACTAACGGGAATTTAAGGATGAGGATTCTACCTCTCCTCACAGTAAAATCTTTACAATTACAGGTAAGAAAGAACAACTAACTTCCACGTTTAATCCCTGGAATAGAAACCATCACAAAAGGCAAGGTACTGCTTCTTTCTTCAGAGGAGACAGCTGACAGAGAAATGCATGCCTAAATATAGGGAACCTCACCTTCATTTTTATCTATTTTATTAATCATCCTCCGGAGTGGCTCAATGTATTTTGACAGCTGTTTGAGTTTCTCCAGATACTGTTGCTCCTCTGACTGGCTAGAGCTGGCTGGACTCATGACAGAATTTGGATTTCCTGGCAAGAAGTAAAGACTGCATGTCACGGGGATGATAAAAGGTAACTGCAGAACAGCACTCTCACATTTTGGAACCCAGATCCAAAAAGTGGCACTCTCAAGGTGTAGCTCATGTCAAACATCCAAATCCACAGTTTAAGCACTTGTCCAACCCTCTAGTCTTTGTGTAGAAACAGTGTGTTCTGCGGACAGAACAGCAATTCCCATTTAACACTTTTTTTTTTTTTTTTTAAAGGTTTCCTTCACTCTGGTGCATCAAACACTAAATCAACACACTGAATTTGCTGCAGTTTTCCTTAATTCGGTGCTTTCCAAACTGCAGAGCACACAACACTGGTATGAGAATGAGCCAGCATGTTACTTCCATTCACAGTATCAGAAACTGCTCATTATGTCTAGGAGAGAGAAGAGCACAAGTGTCAGAGTACACCCAGGAAGGCATTTTGGAGCAAAGCAGCCTGCCACCTGTGATTAAGCGGTTATATCCCTTACAATTGCATGCTGTTGCTAAGGGTTCCTTCCTGCATGGAACTAAGCAATCATTATGCCCCATTAAATTAAGTATCATTCTTTTTTCAAAAGATTGGGTAAGTTAGAAAAACCCATTACATAGTTCAGTGATGAGAAAAGAGGTTTCAATGGATCTCGATTTGAGATATCCATGTCGTTGTGTGGTGCATGTGATGTTCGTTATTTGCAATGCTGGCTGCTTTGTAAGAGCTCTTTAAAGTTTACATCATGCCAAACAATAACAGGTTTCCTGGGAACTATTACCAAAACATACCCCAACTCATGGTTTGCAGTATAGTTCTCAGATCATTTACCTGGAGTATTTAAAGGGCCTGGGGATGGGACACTAAAGTTCTGAGGTGTTCGTGCAGCTGCTGGGCTCTGGGATGGTTGTGGAGATGGACTGGGGAGAAAGCTGCTGGGTGACGGAGCTGGGCCAGAGCTGAAAAATAAGCATAAAAATCAAATCTGACGAGGAAGCACGATCAGCCTGTGAGCAGACAGGCTTTTAGTCAGCGTTGTTATGGCACTCTAGCTCTGCCAGTAGAATTAGTAAGGATTTCTTTATTCAAAATAGGGGTTTTCAGAGTGTATTTGGCACAATCCCACCTGTGCTCTCACTGAAGTTGATATTAAAATTCATTCACTTCAAAGGAAACATAGTAAGATATACTGAATGCTTCAGAAAACCTCACCCTTACGGCACTGACAAAGGTCCTCAAAAGTTGCAGTCTAGCTCACCTGACATTTGAATTTGGCTGAGAAGTTGGCTGGCCTGGCTGAGGAGATGGCTGTGGTGGCGGGGGCATTGATTGGGGTGTTTGGGCTTGTTGGACAGGAGATGGGGATGACATCATGGTAATATTGTTCTGGCTGACCTGAAACGTGGAAAAAGAGAACATCAACAACAACAAAAGGGAGCAGAGGATGGGAACCTAACTAAAAGGCTTTACCTACGGAGAGAAGCGTATCCTCAGGCCTACAAGAAATGAAAGTGTTAGTTTCCTGTTCTCCTCCATAATGACAGTCCCACCTGTATCACTCTTAAGGCTCCCAGGGCAGTACTTCATATAAATGTTACTAGAAATAACCATTAAAACTGCACACAATTTGAGTAACTGTATAATTGTTTTTCATTTCCCAAACCATCATGTTGCCGTTAAAATGTCAGAAGTGCCATCCAAAAACCCTATACTTTATTAGAACTAAAGAAAAGCAGGAAGAAAAGACAGTTCTAAACTCAAGAATTAACAGCCATAAACCCCATCCCCCCCTTATTTTGACATTTTAGTTACAGTCTTCAAAGGTCTGTCAGATTTGACTGTGGCTTCCCAACTGGTTTTCTTTAGGAGGAAGAAAAAAAAAAATTAAATAAGCCAAACCACCACCATCTTGTTTAAATATTCAGCTTTGAAAATCTGAAACACTCCAAACTGCATGGCTGGGTAGGAAAAAAAATGAAGTAGCTTTCTGACCCTTGGAGAATGATGAGGTGTGCCTAAAGGACAAAAAGACAAATAAGAGCATTTCCAGAACAGCACCAAACTCTGAGTAACAACTAAGTTTATCCTTTACACCCTAAAGTGCCAGAGCCAGATGATGTCAAATTAGAGCAACTTCTCACATTTGTTCTAACGGACATTTTTCCCCTTTATCACTTAAAACCAAACAAAAACCCCTGTATCATGGCCAGAAGCATGGTCTAGTAAAGCAGATATCAAGTGATCATGGTTGTTTAAGGCAGCACACGCAGAGTTCATATGACCTGAGGCTACAAGTAAGTACATACAGAGATAAATTGAATTAGCCCACAGAGGCCACATACCGTGACTCAGTAACCCACGCCTCCATCCTGTAAGTCATTGATTAGCACCTTTATGAATTAACTTTGTTTCCCTCAGTCTAAACCATTTTTAAGCAAAGTTCCCAGCAAATCCACAAGTGCCACACACTTCATGGGCACTGCAACTTGGTCTTGCCCTTCATTCACTCATTCAATATCCATCTAAATCACCCAGCTGGTTCCAGAGGACATGATACCTAGCATATCAAAAAGTAAGTATTGCATAGCCTAATTTTGCATGTACACACTGAATATAACAGGAAATGCTCTGCTTGGAGCATCACATGACCGCTATGCAAGAGGTCACACTACTAAAAAAAAAAATAATGGGCCCAAACAATCCCCAGCTAGGTGCAAATGTAAAACTACTAAACTTGAAGACAGTATGTTATTATCCATTAACACATACTTTAAAATCAAACACAGCCTGACATACTATGACTTTTATTTTTTTTAATCTTCAACAACTCCATTACCTTTGCAACCTCTCCTACAAAGATAACACCTAGAACAAGTGAGGCTGAAGTGATGTTTTAAATCAGCTATTATATCTTCCTTTTCTCCATAATCAACACTAGACTGCGCTTACTGTTTTTCACAGGAGGTGGATTCCTTAACAGCGTGTGTCTCATCAACAGTTGGAAAAGCATTTCTGATATTGAAATAGTCTGCCTCCCACAGAAACCAAGCATCTCACCACTGTTTGGAAGGATATGACGATGAACACTGCAAAAAGCACTCCCTGATATTTTTAAAATTCTATTAAACAGCAAGTGATTTAGAACTTACCCATATAGATGCTGAACCCATTTTTCACCAAGTCAAACTAAGACCACTTTTGAGTGGTTCATCACTTCCTGAAAATCAATCCCCTTTTAAGTGTCTCAAGTTGGTTACATAAAATGACTTCTGAAAACTTAAATCCTTGTTTTGGGAAGGAAGGAGAAAGATTTCATTAGGTTTTCTGCCAGATTTAAGCTTCTGTACCTACTTCAACACCAAGGTCCATTCACATTAATTTACAAATGTTGCAGAAAAGCAAAGAAAAGAACATGCAGCAATGCAGCATCTAAAGTGCACCTAAGCATAGAATGAATTAGACCCCTTTTTGCATTACCCCTTCTCATTTAAATCTGTGCATAGGCAAACAGCTTTCCTTCCTGCAACAGGTTTGCCCTCTGCCAGCTCCATTTCAGAATACCAAAGGCTAATGTCCAATATTAAGCAAAACTGCAGCATTTTCAAAAACACGCACTCAAAAATATGCAATTCTGACCTTACTGCCTCACTTTTCTTTGAAAGCAGTTAATTTGCTACATAATAATTTCCAATGTCATCTATACAACAGATCTAAAGATGCTTTCACCTTCAGATTTCTACGTTGTTTGCAGGATATGGATTAAGATTGTAACAACGTCATGAAATTTCCACTTCTAGGGAATACTCTTTCCAACTGACTCCCACTAAAAAGAAGCCTTTAAAAAGCCCCACAAAAATACCAGTAAACCCAAAAGACAAAAAGCCCTCCCTCTGGAGCTGTAACTCTATTAAACTCATTTAGCTCCTCATTTAACTCGAGTTAAGCCACGGTTACTGACCATTTGTACACCCTTCATCTTCAACATACATAAGGAAATGCAACTACACATTTTTCACCGCAGGATGAGAGCCGCTGCATCTACAAGCATATCCATGCACAGCTATCACAGCCCACTGAACCTGAATTCACTCTGCGGCTCTACAGTGACCAGATCATGACACCAAGCCCTAATGTTCTGAAGCCTTGCCCATAAGATATTTACGCTTGCATGACAAAAGTTTGCACTTAATATCCACTATATCAAAGCTACTTAGAGCACACCGTCCTGAAAGATAAACTTAGCTACGAGGCCTACCTCCAGCTTGCCAAGTCTCAGGCAAACACCAGCACTCAGCAGACAAAGCTAGCGAGAGTTTTTCAGAAGCTCCCAGTAGCAAGAGTGCACAATACGCAGAAGCTAGGAAAAGGAGACTGCAACAAGGAAGTGATGGGTAATAATGAGGAACAGTAGAAACACTTTTAGTCTAAAGGGAAACTCTAGAAAGCATTGACACTACTGTCCTCACAGTTTCAGCGTTAAGCCAGCAAGCACAGCCTTGCCTACTCCGTTGCAAACTGGGTTTAAAGTTCACAGTTACGCTGCTTTACGTGACAAAATGGAAACTCTGCAGAGCTTCAAATAAGTTCAGATACAGGTTCCCACATTCCCAGTCACCCCTTGCTTTACTTTAATATTAACTCCGTTTCACTTTTTTCCCCCTATATTTTCAGTTTGCTGGATTTCTGTGCCAACAATAAATTGGAAGTTCATACTATTGCAGACTGCAATAAATTCGTAGACAGAACTTGGAGGCTTTGACACTAGAAACACAGTTTGTATTTGTATTAGCACATCAGTTAGCTTTTGCTTTAGCAACTACGTAAGTATTAGATTAATATAATCTTTTAAAATTTCAAGATCAGCAGGTGTCTTGAGCCAATCCAAATATGGTATATGAAACTTCTCTTAGCTGTTCAAAAAGTGCCACTAACAATGATTGTAGTTCACGTTTGGCGACTATTCAGACACAAACAAACTTCAGCTAAGAAAAAAAAAATTCTCTGGCAATTCAAAAGACCAAGAGATTGTGGAATACAATGCCACATCAGTAAATATACTCTTTTGATTGAAAAGACTGTAATAGAAAAAAAAAAAAAGCCAATTAAACAGAAACAACCACTGCAGAATCAACTGAGCCTCATGATAAAAAAGGGACAGACTGATATTTTTGTCACGTGGGGTAAAAATAAATAGCCACACAGTATTGATATCACATCTGGTCCTTTTGTTGGAAGAGATTCTTCAGTTTAGGAAAGAACCTTCAATACGAAGATTCTTTCCTAAAGAGAAAAGACACTCTGAACTACCTATCACCAAGTCTAAATGACTTTAATACTGTAGTCAAGTAGATGATAGACTCAATAACCAGATATATGCTAGAGCCCTTTACCCTATTGTGAACAGCTGGAAGGACTCTGATGACAAGAAAGTCATAACATATCCATCAGACAAAACTGTTTAACCATTTAATGAAATTAAGAGGCATAAATTGTAACATTTCTAATTTCTAATCTACCTGGAACCTGAACAAAAAGTTTTGGCAGACAGCACTGGAGATTCATGCTGATCCAGAGCTGTCACATATATGGCATGTCAAACTGGCTTTAAAAACATGCTTCCTGCCACCATTAAACCATGACTCGCTCACTCATCCTACCTCCTGCTTAGGAGCCATTTTCACTCCAATCCATTGTTCATACAGAAATTTCCTTTATTCTTCTGCTTCTCTAGTTGTTCAGTCTTCTACATCATTTTCACAATCCTTAGCATGCTACCTTGATGACCAATTCAAATCAAAGCTCCTCAATAACCAGACATGACAGCACTAAAAGATCAGCCTATGGCACTTAGACTAGAGGTCTTTTGTTACGACTCAAGTATTAAATATAAGCCAATCTAATCCTTAAACACCTATTGGAAGGCCTCATTGTCAAACCAAACATCCCGAATACTTCATATGGCAGATGATTGTCTCAGTTATATATAAACTGCTACAGTGAATAAAGCTCAAAGTAAATTCTCCTCTGACTCAACTAAAATAAAACCTAAGCATAGCTGTTAACATATAAACAATGACCTGGATTGAAATGACCATCCATCCTAAACCAGAAACAACCAGACCTAGCTGTTTGCCTAGGTCTGCAGAATCGGTCTGGTCACTGTATCTGCCTTGGCAAATTCCTGAGAAGAAAAGGCTGAGCCTACTAAACTTGATGCAGCAGCACTAGGAAGCAGAGTTTCAGATATTCCACAGCCCCATGACAAGCTTGCAAAGAGCGGAGACACTTTCATTCAACCTAAGAACAAAACGCAGCAGTATTAAGAACTAAAACTGCACCTGGTATTAAATTTGAAAATTAAGATCTAGAAGAACAAGGCATGAGGTTCACGAACAACAGACAGAAAAATGCAGTTGAATGCTATTCCACCATCATCATATGATACGTATTTAAACCAACAGTAAATAGGGCTCAGCAAACTTGAGCAGAGCAGTGCCTCATTTTGTGACGTACTGGTAAGAACCCAGTTCTATTTCATTCTGGTTCTCCCCATGCCTGCTCCCCCCAGATGACACATTTTTCTTGCAAAACTCGACTGTGAGGTCTTTAGCAGGTCCGCACCTGCACCAGGCAGATGCAGTACTCTGACCTCACATATCTTCCAGCAACAGCTGGGCAGGTGCTGCCAGCCTGCCTACCCAGGATCTTCTCTGGTGCAGGTACAAGTGGAATCCTTCTGGCAATTCCTCTCACACAACCATGAAAGAAAAGAACAGCTCCATTTCTTGGTCCCTGGTACCATACCAAGAAGCTACTCAAACTGAAATGCGCCAAGTTTACTATTAATGAAAGCAGCACCTGTACAGACCATGAATACATGATAAGTAAGGTCCCAGACACAACTCAGCCAGGACACTGCAGTACTGACTTGCAACACTCTCATAAATGCACACCCATGGAGTATGGACAAAGACTAAACAGAAACCACAAAGCTCTAATTTGAGACTTGAATCAATTCTAAACATGGAAACGATTTATGTGTTAAAAACAAAGATCTACGCTGCTTTAAAAACACTTTTGATACCCCAAGCTCTCAGAAAACCTATTATTTAAAATGCAAAAGGATCCATAAAAGAACCTAAACAGCCCAATACCCTGAGTAACACCAGTAAGTCAGTCGTTTGATGAAAAAGTGAACTTCCCCTTGCTTGAAAGCAAGCGCTACACAATCACGTATTGAACGCTTTGCACAATTCCTGACGCAATGTGCTTCGACTCAGTAAATACCTGTGGCATTTGCTGTCCGCCCAAAGGAATGGAGCTTGGCGGTGTAGCAGACACAGCGGTGGTAGGCGGGAACCGTGGTCTTATTTGCATCCCACCTCGGGCCATAGGTGCGGTGATCATCTTTGAGGACAGAGGGACAACAGACAAAAGTAATCGCAAAACAAGAAATGCAGTGCACTGGCAGGATGAGAAGCACATGCAACCTCCAGGAATTAGGGGGAGGGGGAGCATGAAGGGAAGGTTAGTGAGCTTTTCTCTAAAGGTTAACCTAACATGCTAGCTTATAAACCAAACTCCCTTTTATACTCTTTCTATCCATTTTCAGACAGTATCTAATGAACTCTAGGTATCTTGAGGGAGCTGATATAGAGAGTCAGATTCATGGGTCAAGGGTTGACTACGTTATCCTTTGCATCGAAGGCTTTTCCTAAATTTTGCCTGACTTTTTGAATTTCTAGAATTCTTGGAAATAAGTATTCTAAGATTGTTGTCAAGAATGTTCTATATAAGAAGTTATATAATGTGCTTTTCCCCACCATGGACTCAAAGGATTTAGCAGTATTTGCATATGCTGCCCTTCATTATAAAAGAATCTGGCAGGCAGCTCAACAGCAACTGTCGGTAGGAATGCTCCACAGTGAGCAAAACTTCAGACCAACCTAACCTATGACACTGCAACAATGCCAAAGACAACAAAAAGGACTTACGGGTTTGAAAAAGCTATTTCCTTCCTCTCATAACCCACTGAATAAGTCAAATATATCCTTGTAATTTCCATCATTTTGACAAATACCCTTTCCTCTATTACTAAGCTGTGCTGAAATATTCTGTTCTGAGTCCATAATCTGCATCAAGCTTATTCATGTACTATTTGGTTCTCTAGATGTATAGACTGAGCACACCCTAAAGTACAATCATTTAGGACAGATGATGAAGGTTAGCAATAGAATGGATTTGTATTTTAAAATAGTATTAGGACTATGCTACTCTGCAGTGTCCAGAAGTACCTTCCAGAGCCATCAGCCTGCATGAGCCACACAGATTTAACCATATATATCTGTATAGCTCTCTGTTACTTAAAAGTTGATATTACTCCATATATGCTGAGAATTTACAGCAAATACAGCATCTTTTTGAGGTAGTTTTGGCAGATTCACTTACCAGTAAAGGAGCTTCTGTTTGGTACTTCAAGGACCTACAGTAAAGTTCTCTGGGCTACTTTTTTTTCCAGCATACATATTACCAAGGAACCTACACAGGCCCTAACTAACCTACAAGTTAATGAAGTCTCCTTTCAGTAAATGTTTGGGGGCATTCTTGCTTAGTGTTCTATGTAAATGGACTGAAGCAGCCAGCAACATGTCTCTAGAGAGTCAGAGAATGCATGTGCTTACAATTGTTAAAAATAAAATTAAATACAACATAGCAAGACGGAAAAAGGAAAGCAATAACTGATAAAGAAAATAGTGTCAAATTCAGCACAGCTGTTAGTTCACAACATCAGAGCAATGTAGTCCCTTTCCATCCAGGCAAAGAGGGATGGTCAGAGACAGGATTTCAAAAGGGAAACAAATGAGAGCGTTTCAGACATCACACACACATGCACGTGTACATGTACACACACAGCATGCAACAGCCACCACAAGCAAACACAACAACCCAGCACTGGCACAAAGCACAGGTGGATGCTACAAAGTGCAGTGAAGAGCTACAGTATCAACATGAGAGCTGGTGAAGCAACACAACCCTAACAAAAAAAACCAAAAACAAAACCAAAAAAAAAAACGAAAAAAGGAAATTGCTAGGAAAAACACCCAAACATATCCTTCCAGGCACAATCACCCCATCTTAGACCCTCGTGAATGCACATGGATCTCTGGAGCGTGTGAAATCCCAGGGATGTTATGGTGACCCACATGTCCCATCTTGATCCTGCTTCTCAGGCCACACCACCAAAGTGTGAGGATTTAGATTACCTCCTCCGAGGCCAAGGAAATTAGAGGCATATTCACAGGTCAAGTGTCTGGCAAACCACTGAACACCAGCGTGACAAACTCCAATTCGAAGGCTTTCAGTTGTTTGTGTTATTGTGGCTGGTCAAACATGTATGCACATGCACACAACTTTGGGTTTGATTTTTTGGTGCCTTTTTTTTGTCTGTTTTGAAATGTCTGCTTTGGAAAGGAAGTGTACATATAATATTGCATCAATTCCACTCTCTTAACAAAAGTAATGTATTTTTCCCATTCGCCAGCTGATTTACATTTATGAAACCTGTGACCCTTTGACAAAGGAGTCTGGAAAGAGGGTTCCAAAGACTGCATCTATTTCATGCAAAGCAATATATCCATGAAGGAGTTGTTCTTGTCAGTCTAAAAACAGAAAACAACCAGAAGTGTTCAAGTACTTTTGAACAAGGTTTAAACTGAAGGCAAATCCTCCTCCACGAGTGAAACTGATCTATTTCAATTTTTAGAACACAGAATTTTACCCCATAAAAACAGAGACAAGCAGAGGAAGAGTCTCCCTCCACTGCAAGATAAAAAACCCATTTGATAAAAATGAAGTGGAATATAACAATTAGAATCCTGAACCTGTAATTTTATTTCAGCTAAAATCCAAAAATTCAGAATTCTGTAAATACGCAGCTTCTGGTGAGCACATGTAAGTACTGTGCCACTGTCACTCCACTAAAGGCAGCTCTGATTTTCAAAGGGCAACAGCCAATCTGCATTCTGAGCGCCTGAAGGAGCTGCACCAGAACAGTGATTTAAACTCCAGTTGACTACAGATTTTCTCTTGGTGCTGCAAGCACTTCTTTAGCACTCTGTGGTCACTAGGACACATTTTATTCACCAGCTTCACCTGTGAGTTACATGCTTACAAGGACTAGACACCCAAGCAGGGTAACATTGACCTGCATGATGTCTTTATGACTTCAGAGAAGAACCTCAAAACTCACATGGATCCACATTTAAACCTGGGATTGCTGTTACTGCTATGTAGGAAGGATGAACAGAAACTTTACGTAAAAGGAAAAACACAGCCATATCAACCAAAATTCCCAGTTTGAAAGCCCATAGAGACTAAGTTTAAAGGTAATAAGCAAAGATTAGGATAGGCTTTGTTTATAACGAAAGCTTCCCTGAACCAAATGAAGAAACCAAGGCAGATTTACTAAAAATGCTGGTGCTAGTGAAAAATGTACTAAATATAAAGCAAAATCTACTCTTAAAAGAAGCTTCTTGTAAGTTAAAGAAAATCCATGTCAACACACAAGCTGCATTGTAATACTGTACACAGCCACAATCTTAAAACGAAGTATTATACTAAAAAAATATTTATGCACGTACAAGAAACCCATTTAACTATTGGACTTCACAGCACTAAGTGAATTTCAGTAGACTCATATTGCAATGGCATGAACATAAATGCAGTGAAGTCTGCATGTGGAGCTTTCTAAGCTCCACCTGTGATAGACAATGAGCAATCCCTGAGTTTACTACACATCTGAATAAAGCTGCAATACAAACCCCACTGTCAAACAAATCACCCAAAACTTTTCAAATGCACCGTGCTGTTAAGCCACTGGCATATGAATTCACTAAACAGGGCAAGAATGAAGTGGACTCTACATAAGCACAATCCATCTGCTTAGGAGTTGAAAAGAGCACCATTAAGTTAGTAAAATGAAAAAAAAGTCAGTCTCCTTCCAGTCAGCCTAAGTCCCTGCAGCTCCCACCTGGAAATTATTTAAGAAACAAACAGAAGTTTTAGTTCACATTTCAACTGTAGAAAGAATTCTGCATTGCTGCCAGTACTGTACCAATTGTACTTACCACTGCTCAGCTTTTACATCCTGTGTTATGTTGACACAGGCAAAAGGACCAATACAGAAACAAAACTGAGCCACCAACAAGGATGTGGGCCACCAGAGTTATAGTGCAAGACACTATTCCCAATACAAGTCTGGGAGATGTATGCTGAAGAACCAATTATTACCACAGTCCACGTAAAGGGCTTCCAAATTTCTTATCCAATCTATAATATTACTTGTGCACTGAAGGGAAAATGGTGCATGCAGACATGGAATGTCTGGGTACACGAAAAGAACTCTGCCATTAATCCTAGTCAACCTCATTTCATCTGTCTGCCTCAGTCTCTTCATCTATGAAGTGGTGACAATTGTACTTACCCATGTCTGTAAAATGCCTCAATATGAAACACTACAGAGGTAAGCCACAAAAGACTATTTCATATTCTTGTGGAAAATGGATGAGAGGTTCAGCTCAAGCCATTCCCAAGCTTTTTTCCCCATGTCTCCTTCATACCAGACACATATCAAGGAACAATCACTGGGGCTACAAGTGTATTGCAGGATAAGAAAACTGTGTTAGACAATAAGCTTTCACCCAGCACTTTTTTTTTTTTTCAAATGTAACTCTGCACTTGTGACACGTGCCATTTTTTCTCCACAATTCACATCCAGAACAAGAGCAATCTATATCTACCACCCATTTCACTCAGAAAAAGAACGAAAGATGAAAGGAATGAAGGGGAAGTGCAGACAGATTTAATTGTCTATGCTATTATTTTATGGTCGATACATGGAGATGGAAAGTAAACCACATGTGAATAAAGATAGCAGGCAAAGATCCACAGTACAGAAATCTGTTTACACACCAAAGCAGTCACCTAAGAAAGTTTAACGAAAGAAGAGATGATACACTCCAGGTACCAACAGTCAGACTTGTAGTGTGACCACAGTAGGCCGTCTTATTGATGTGCATTCCTGTGTCAGTACAGGCAACGATCTTACCTACTCAGGACAGAGAGCATGCACAGAGAGATTGTCAACGAAATCCTGCCTCTGACTCCAGGCAAAGGAGAAACAGCATAAAAGACCATATCCCCATTATAAAGGGCATGACCGATGTCAGACCCCTCATCAGAAAGCCACCAGAAACCCATCTCCATGCTCACCTCTAGCATGCACTTGCTACAGGCCTGTAACTAGTGATACTGGCTCCTGGGCCCTTACCTGCCCTGAGGCTCCCATCTGAGCAGCTTGGGCCTGAGCTGCTTGCACTGCTGCCGCTGCCTGCTGCTGCTGGACCAGCTGAGCTCTTACCTTGAGTATGAAAAGAAAGAATGAAGTAAACATAGGTATCTGATTAGGGTATGACACTTCTGTTTCAACTATATTGACTATACTCATAAAAAAGAGTGTGAAGACAAGATCAGCCTCACACACATAATCTTCCTAGAGCTTCTGAGCTTTCTTTGTGAAAACACATGCCCATGTTTCCAACATTTAGAACAGTCTACCCCTAGACTGTGCACCCAGGATTCAATTTCTTCTTGCAACTTCTTTCCTGTAATATCAGATCCTCCTATGACTATACTAGATACTTCACTTTCTGGAAAACACAGTTAACGACATAACCAGGTGCTGATTAAGCACCTACCAATGACCAGCATTTCAAATACATTATGACTGTTAGTGTGATGTACATGACATCTAACTACTCCTGGCTTAGCTGGTAGGAGCCAAAGCGGATGTATCAACTCGTCCATGCTGGGTCAATAATTTCTCAAGCGTGGCTGACACTCCACTGCTCCCCAGCAGGGCCCAAAGAAAAGTGGGCCTTGGGATTACGTCTGAGCTTTTGCTCAACAACACATATGGAACCCAGAAAAAAATTACTGTAATGCAACAGTTCAAAAAGCTGTACCATTAAGGGGATGGCCCAGCAAGAGGTTCAACAGAGTAAAACTACTGTCTTGTCCACACGCTCTTCAAGGCAGGAACTACCAGTAACTTAAACTTTGACCAAAATCTCTAAACATGGCAGCAGAAGCAAAGCCAGCATGCTAGAGAGCCAACACTAGCTCCAGTCACATGCACTAGGCACTTCAAAGCACTTGCTCATGTTCTAAAACAGCAAACATAATGGAGGTGACTTTTCTTTAGCCAAAGTTCATTTCTCTTCCTTTTTTTTTTTTTCCACTTGTTCATTCAAGAGTAAGACAAGAAATTATTTTTAAGTCTGAGCTGCAGTAAATGATTTTCACAGACTTCCAGAAGTCCTACTCTTACACACAAAACTGTTCTCTACTGGCAGGCCCAGACATAAACCTTTAAACTCTCCATACTCATAACACACTAACTAGAGATCTCTCAATAAGCCATGTTTTTTTACTATTTCATTATTAGCAAAAGTCAAAGAATTTTTTTTTTATTTCTCCATAGGATTATAATGAGCCAACAATCAGCTTGTCACTAGCCCTTACCTGCATTGCTTTTAATTGCTGTGGTGTAAGAGTAACAGGCATAACCTGACTAGGAATTTGTCCTGAGATTGCCTGTGGCTGAGATACCATGGGCTGGGGTTGAGGCTGGGATTGTGGTGGAAGCTGAGATTGTTGTGCCTGAGCAACCTGTTGTTGTTGCTGCTGCTGCTGCTGTTGCTGCTGCTGCTGCTGCATCTGTTGCATCTGCTGTTGCATTACTTGTTGAGGTGGCTGCTGCTGTATCTGTTGTTGTGGTATTTGTTGCTGCTGTTGCTGCTGCTGCTGTTGCTGCTGCTGTTGTGCCTGCATAGCCTGCGCTGCCTGCAGCTGCTGCATTTGGGCAATTCGCTGCAGTTGTTGCTGCTGCTGTTGCTGCTGCATCTGAAAAGCAGGAAAAGCCAGGATGCTAAGGCTTCCAGCAATGCGATAGCAGCCTTATTTCTACAGCATAAACCAAGAGCAAACAGAATCCTACTAACATCAGGCTGAGGTTTTAAGTCCAAAGGGAAAGCCCAACCTTTTTATCCACTCACTCTTCATATATCTCAACTCTACACAGTGCACATCCCGTGGTTTCAATATCACGGGCTTGTCTTGCTTTGCTAAAACAGTTTTCAAAAGCAAAGATGAAGTCCATCAGCTTCTCCTGTACAAACAGGCTCAGAGGCACTTCTTCGAATGTAACCAGCCTGCATCAACACCACTATTTACCAGAAACTGCACAAGAGCACGACAGCTGAAGTTTCCTCTTCTGCTTTTGTGCCTAAGGATGACACAGATGATGTGCTCAGTACACATTTTTTAAAGTGGCAATGTGTAATTCACGCAACGACAAAACAGCCAGTACTTCTACAGTAATACAAGTGGTTTTAGTTCTTTCCCACATCCTTGTTCTTGTTCGAATTAAAGACTACCCTGATGTTTTTAAAGAGAAAGAGACAACGGTTTTAATTCTCCATTGCTGTAACAGGAGAAAGCAACCCCATGACTGTCAAGCCTTTCCTCTGGGACGAAACAGGTTGTTGCCAAGTAAGGTGCCAGTCTAAACTGAAGCCCTACCCTGCAGTGGAAACGCATTACTAATAGGCAGAGACGGCATCCAGTACTTCCATGCAAGCCAAGCCTCACTTGACAAGTAACTGAACACAGATCACCTCAATTGCCATTGTAATTGTTTGTCATCACCTGCTGCTGGTTTTGCTGCTGCTGCATCTGCAGTTTCAGCATGTGCTGTTGCTGCTGCTGGACGGCTTGCAACTGCTGTTGCTGCTGCTGCTGCTGCTGGGCTGCTGCAGCTGCTGCTGCCTGCTGCTGCTGGACCTGAAACTGTTGTTGCATGGCTGACTGCTGGGCCTGGAATTGCTGCTGCTGCAAAGCCACCTGCTGCTGCTGGAATTGTTGCTGCTGCTGCTGTTGTTGCTGAGCTATCTGCTGAAGCTGAAGTTGGGCTAAAAAGAAAGTAAACTGTACTTAAAACATGAGACCCAAACCATGCAAGACAAAGCTACCCAGTATAACTCATAATAATTTATGATAATCCCTAAAGTACATTAATATTCTTTGTTAGCAGCATATACTTTTGCTTCCTCAAATGGCATGAGGCACTCTAACAGCAGAACTAATCACAGAATGGTTTGGGTGGGAAGGGATCTTAAAGATCATCTAGTTCCAACCCCCTGCCATGGGCAGGGACACCTTCCACCAGACCAGGTTGCTCCCAGCCCCATCCAACCTGGCCTTGAACACTGCCGGGGAGGGGGCAGCCACAATCTCTCTGGGCAACCTGTCCCAGTGCCTCACTACCCTCATAGTGAAGAATTTCTTACACCTAATCTAAATCTACCCTCTTTCAGTTTAAAGCCATCACCCCTTGTGCTATCATTATATGCCCTTGTAAAAAGTCCCTCTCCTCTAATGACACCTCCTAGTACCAAACTCTAATTCTCACTGCCTATATTGAGTCAGCAACCTAGGTAAAGAATGTAAAAACGTGCAGGAAGAAATACGCAGAGGTCACCAGCAGGAAGCACCACACCCATAGAAAACACAGGTGAGCTCTACAAAAATGAAAGTTCTGAATTTAACATCTTCTAAGACAAAAGCAGAATTTGCTCATACACAGCTAGACTGCTCCTCACTATACAAAGAAAACTTTTATCCCCTTAGGTAGCAGTATTTGAAATCAATTCTTCCTGCAGCTCACTTGGCTGACTTAGCCAGAAGTATGAAATCTCTTCAGCACCCCATCCTTGTGGAAGAGAGCTATGTATTGTAAAGCTGATCTAACAATTTCCGTGATTGAAACAAACTGAACACTTACTCTGCTGAGTAGCCGTAGAGACGCCAGGCATACCATGAGGGGCCATTCCCGAGGTTCCAGGAGGCTGCTGCTGCCCTGGGAGACTCATCTGTTGTCCCATTGGGCCAAGACCACTCATCCCACTCATCGGTGCTCCTTGAGCTCGGGAAGCCATACCCATCCCAGATGCCCCTCCTTGGGGACCCCCAGTTAGATTCTGCAGGGCATTCATCGGATCTACAAAGAAAAGAATTACCAATATGCAGCCAGCCATGCAACTGCCTCCCCAAAATCCTCTGTTCTCCATCATTCACTCTCCAATCTGTTGGCTTCAGACCATAACCAGATCCAACACCCTGAGAATCTAACATTTACTGCTCTGCCTGCGAGACAAGAGGTTTCTGGCATGTCTTTGTCTCTCTGTAAGTAGAGTGGAAATTACTTAAAGTGCTTCAGTTTTGCAAAGTTCCAAACAGATTCTAAATACATTAGAGAAAAGGAACTTATTAGCCACCTCTGAACATATACGCAAGTCAAAACAAGCTGCCAAGAACAGCCCATGAGTATATCCAGCTTGTAATCCCAAAAACCAAGAAGAGAGTCCCACTGCGGATCCAATTAGCCTCTTCCTCCTGAGGTCAACACAAAGAAGCAGTGCTCAGACCAGAGGAAGTACTTTGCTATACAGTTCACCCCATAACATCAGGTTTATTAGGCAGTGGATAAATTCAGTGCCTTTCAAGACAATCGTCATAATCTGAATCCTGGACACACAGAAAAGCAAAGTCAAAGAGGGAATGGCAATTCAAGAGGGCAAAACACAACACGGGGTGCAGAAGCAATATTAATCAGGTACAGATCGCAACGCTCCCTCTTTCTTAACAGTATTTATAAAATAACTTCCAACTGTCTAGGTTGGATGTTAATCAACAGCAGATGCTGCGTATTTAGCCTATAGGAAATAAAAACAGAGGATCATACTATCTTCCTAACACACACTGCTGTAAGGATTAGCACAGAGACAGAAGACAGGATCAGATCTAACCTCAGTCAAACAGCAGAGTGCATATGCCCGCAAACACGTCTGCTTCTGATGTAACTGAGGAACCCAAAGCTGGTAACTGGGAGAAACCCGAATCGCTCAGCAGGAGATTATTTGCAATCACTCTTGTTCTTTCAAGAATCTTACTGTTGTAAACTAACAAAAATACAAACAGGGAAGCAAACAAGTCTCCTGTGTTACATCCAAAACACTGTCACCCTCATCACCAAACAACTCTGAGACTATTGCACTATCTTTCCTCCAGCAACATTTAATATTCCAGCTAAGGAATCCACATCCTTCTTATTCATAGCACACCGCAGCCCTGATTTCTAACTGTTCTACTGAGAAACACGGGGTGGGGGCGAAGGAAGGGAGGAAGGAAAAAAAAAAAAAAAAAAAAAAAAAAAAAAGGAGCTCTTACCACTGACTGAGGCTTGAGATTTCTTGTTGTCTGCAAAGGAAGAACAATTAATTGCTTTTGTTAATCTTGTCACACATAAAGTTGGCCCTTCAGATATACTCTCCACCAGAAATATATTCACAGAATAGTTTACAAAATAAAAAAAATCACTGCCTACTATAGTTCTAACAAAACATGTTAACCTAAGCCAATTTGGTAACCAAAATCCTACACAAACAACAGAAAGAAAGCAAAAATACAGGAAAAAAATTAGGAAGGTGGAAAAGTAGTCAGTTTAAATAATTTTGCAAAGACTTCAATTATTGATGCATGTGTAAAAGAAACAGTATTTAGAAACTAAGCATGTATATTGCAGGAACATTTTTAAAGCAGACTTGTGAAGAGTCACATGCAGAACCACACATACAAACTCCAAAATTTACTTTTTCAGGGAGGATGGGATAAGCAATCCATTACTGAGAAAAAGAAAACAAAACCAAGCAATTACTTACGAATATCTCGAAAATGGATAATAAGTCTGGCCACAAGAGAAAGATATTCCTCCTAAAGGTGAAAAATTAGTATTTCAGCATAGGAAACAAAAACGTTGCGACCATGACTTTCTGGTTCTTCAGCATTCTTCCTCAACGTAACAGATTTTACTTTAAAATGTCAGTGGGCTTTTCAGAGCAGTTCACTTGCAAGGAACAGTCTGTTCATTACCTAACTGAGAATATTTTTACTAATAGGTCATTGTGGTTGATGGTACAAGGCCAAGAAAACACAAAATTCACTGGAAAGAAACTCTGACAGTCACCCTACTAGGATCACAATATGTGAACATAATTATAAAGCAATACATCCACTTTCCACTTCTTATTCACTCAAATTCCTTTGTCTTAAGGACTGAACTTGCTTATTACTTGGTACACTGGCTTACTTTAGTCCTTGACTGTGTCACATTCACGCTACAAGAACTTCTTTTAAGCTCAGTATTACAAATACAAGTAAGTTAACAGCTTTAGAGACTAACATGATAGAAGTGTTAGAAGTGAAAAGCCAAATACTCTTTGTGGCACTTTGTTAGTGTAGTTCATAATGTGTAAGAGAAACTGCACAGGGCTGAGACAGCCTTCCTGCCAGCTGGACACTGAGGATGCCACCTGTGGGCACACATTTGTGCCATCATCAATACAATATTTTCACCAAGACACGTCTTATCTCAAACAGGGCTTGTTTGAATCAGCAATAGTATCCAATTTCTCATAACACAGCTCCAGGAAAGAAATTTACATTTTGCTAGAGTCTAAAATTGTACATGATAACCAAGACTCCCACAGAGATCACCGCACTTCCCCTGGTCTGACTCTTGATATAGCCTTTTCATTGATATCTTAGTCTCCTGACCACCAAACTGGTCATATGGAACGGTGCTACACTGGAAATAAAGGAAATTCTATGCAACTCACTACACACAAGTCTTCAGACAAAAATTAAGTGTGGTCCCGTATATGCATTAAATGCTGCAGCTTCAGCAAAGCTGTCTTGGGCTGAAGTCCAATTCAGTGCATATATTGGATGCAAAACACCTCACTTCCCCTCAGGGTAAAAGAAGCACATATAAATAAAAAATTTTACATAACTATGTACTCGAAGCAGCGACAGTTAACTAGGTGCATTGGGTTTGCTATTTCTGCAGGTTGTTCCAAACTCTTTTGACACCCCAGTAACCTCTGGAAACAAACAGATATGCTTTACCCTTGTTTTGGCCTTCATAAACACATGACTCTCCATATCTTTGCTGGATTTGTTATGGGCAACACCAGCCTTCCTCATGGCATCATCACTGAAAAAGAGAGGAAAAAACAAGACTGGGTATTAATTGAGTACATCAGAAAATAGTTTCAGTCAGTAGTCAGGAAGGTCTGTAAAACAGCTTTTTACCTCTCATTTACAGTTTAAAAAAAGCAAAACCAAAAACAAACCAGAAACCCCAAACAAAAACCACCACATATATTATTTAAAATTGGCACCCTTCAAAATTTCTTCAAAAAACAGAGGAAAAAAGTTATTTTTTCTAAATAACTTAATTTCTAAAACACAAACCAAATATTCTTTGCAGAAATTAAAGAACAACTGCTAAGCAAGTCATTATTTTACTACCCGATGTACTATTTTGACAAAATACCAGGACCTGTTCATTTAAGAAAAGCTGAATGACAGGATTAACATAATCCATGTTTGGCGAGCAACAGGCTTGAGCCTGCCTAGTGTCAGGCATTTCCAAAAGAATCCTCTAAACATAAGGTGGAATAATTAAAAAAAAAAAAAAAGAAAAATTTAAGAAAAGATTGTCTAAAGGCATAGAGGTTTGACCAATGAGTGAGAAAAAGGAGTGGAAGCACTGACCAGGGGCAGAGAAGAGCAGAGGTGCAGTGATGTGCAGGGCACGGAGGAGACAATCAACATGAAAGCAACAGGTGAAGCAATAAGATGAAAAGAAGGCCCTGTTGATGGAAAATTGAGGGAAAGAAAAATAACAGGTTTGGTAATAGGAAGCTTTCAATTCCCTTACTTTTCTTTCCCGTGTACCAGGCAAAATCATGGGGACTTGCTGTCCTTTCTGCATCACACCTCTAGTAAACTGGATCTAGATCTGCCTTCTGGATGGGATATTGAACACGCAAGATGAAAGAGGGGAAAAAAAAAAGAAAAAAAAAAAAGACCCCCACCATCACAGAAAAGCACACTGCTAAGGACATGGGCAGAAAAGAAGGGGCATTGTCAGTACATCAAAAAGTAGCAAGCAATTCAACTGTGAAACATGCAACACGACAAAGACGTCCTAACCCAAGGAGTTCGGTCAGGTGATCAGCCCTATTCAAATCCTCCAGGCTTTCTCATTCTTAGAAACATTTCACTTTACTGCAAAACCTGTTCTGTTTTAAACCAGCCTAGCAGCTACAGTCTAAATTCCTCAAACAAGTTACCAGGAAATACTTTCACCTTGTGATTAACATCTCAGCACTTATTTCTTAATAACTGCTGTTGCATGAGCAGCTACCCTACAATACGTGCACGTCAAGGTAGTGACCCCTGAAAAGTTTCAGCCAGTCTGAAGGGGGACTACCGTTTTCTTCCCCCTAAATTTCTACCACCTCCCACGCAGCAGGAAAGGTGCTTGCACGAGCACTAAGCTGGTTCAGCTTCCTGAATTAACAACACAGTCACAGAACAGAGAAGAGCAGATGCTATAGCCTTAAAATGCAGGAGCTTAGGCTGCCCCCACACGCACCGTTACCTTGCAAACTAGTAGCCTAGTAGCACACAGCTAACCTGCTGTAGCCTTCAAAGCAGGAGATAGTAGAACACAGCTACCTGCTGTAAGGCTCTCTTGTGGTAACTTGTTCATGTGGTCTAGCAGACACTAAAAAAAAAAGCTGTTTATACATGAAGGTGACTTAAACTGAAGTGGAATCCAAACATAATGCAGAATAACTCTTCCTCCATGTGCCAACAAGCCTTAAAATGAGCTGCTCATAAAGGAGCTTTGCTGCAGAGGAAGAAGCTATATCTAACTCTTTATCCACACTACTCTCTAAATCCTCCATAACTTATCAGTCCCACAGTACAACAGCAATGCCTCTCATTTTGAGCACCAAAAACTGAGCAGGCAAAAAGACAAGAAAAAGATCCTGCAGAGGCAAGTAAAGGAAATAACATGCTGGTGATACTAAGCAGCAGTGATACAGTCAGTGATCAATGTGGTATCAGGAATTTGGAAAAAAACGCACAGCAAAGAAGTGATCTACTTTTATATGTGTCTACCATTTCCTTTTGATGTTACAGAACATGAAAGGCATTTTATAATGACTACATCTGCACTACCAAGAATGCCACTCCAAGTGCTCCATATCATATCTATTAGCATTCCAATAAAGGTTTAGGCTAGGGGGAAGAAAAAACCACACAACTTGTTCTTTGTTCACACATTCATCTGCAATCAACATAAAAATATTTACATTAAAAGACTGGGGAGGTCACAAAAAAAAAAAAAGGAGACATAGCTTTAGCACAGAGTTAAGGATAGCAAATAATGTATCATCATATGCTTGCAGAACACCAAACTCAACAAAACTTTGAAAACTAGATGGTACCAGACAACTCAACCTGCCTTATAATCACTTACTAAATGCATCGTAAGATGGGCACTAAAACTCTGCCTTTTTCATTTCATGCAGAACACTCAAAGTTGCAGTTTCACAAGATGAAGCATTCAACACCAACACCAGCTTCAGGAATTCCCCTTCCATTCCCAAGAGTTTTATTTCCAGCCCAAAAACGTGCAACCTTTCACTCAGGCCAGCTGGTCTAGCTGAAAAATCTTGCAAAACACGTTCTTCAAAACTACACCAGCTCCCCTATCCAGTTCACACCATGACTGCATGAATCAGTTGTTCCAGTGAAACAAAAGCACAATGAGTTCCGGGCCCAACACCACATTAAGCCATGTAACGCCACCAAATGCTGCTCCATGAAACAGACTACTAGATCACTGTAACACTCAGTTCAACAGACCTTTCTTGTTTAAAACAGCAACGGAGGGGGGAAAAAAAATTAAAAAGTGTGCTGGTTAAGCCAATAGCCACATCTATCCACACATTACAAGGTTTAAAAACCTCCAAGTAAACATCAACAAATGCATTAAACTTTCATCACTTGATCTTGTGCAGATGACGCTGTTCCACTCATTTCTCTTAGTTACAGATTGGACATAAAAAATGTCATCAATAGCAGCCCTCACTGCAGGAACACCCAGAACATCACAGAAGCAGAAGACCCAAAACAGGAACCACCCATATTACTTTATTCACATTTGCTGGACAGAACACATAAAGGCCTGAAAGGCCTCCATCCCCAGAACACTGCCTTCAGGTACAGAGGGAAAAGTAAAGGACCATCCAGCCTCCCTCCAGCCTTGTTGTAGCATTACCTTTCTTTCCAGCTCTGCAGTAATCAAAAAAACCCCTTTCCACTACACACAGAATCACCCTTCACAGCTTCACAAGCATATGGTCCAGCAGAAGTGATATCAAACAGCAGAGGTGACTAGGCAAGAAGTCACCCCTTCCAAGTTGTGCCAGTACAACTGTCTGCGTGGCTGTCCCACCAGCAACACTGAAGAACAACCAAGGTCAGGAATAACCACTTTTCCTGAATTATTTTTAACTTTGCGAAGTTCCCCTACCAGGTTCAACGCAGGGCAACCCGAACACTTGGAATGAAGAGGTACCGCAGAGGCAGTAGCATCTTCAGTTCATAGTTGTGTCAATTTAAGCATTTCTAAAGCTAATCACGCACTTTCTACAGTCCTAGGAAGGGAGAAACATCTGCCTTCTTGGCCTTTTTTGCCTGAATTGTCATCAGACAACCTAGGCTTGAACATAAAATTAAGGTTTCTTTATGAACTGGTTTTGTGAAGTATTTCATAGACAGCAGTAATGCAGATGATGTTCCTTCCCCACCCCGCAAAAAACTTCAGCTGATCCACTGATCTCCTGCCTGCTTGTTCCTCAGTCTCCATCTCTACCTCCTTTCACGTGCTCTCCACAGGCCCATCTTTATTTCTGTTCACACATGCTCTTTCTTCTTATCCAGCTGAATCCTCAGCTAAACCCTATTCAATCTTAAATGAGAATATAAATATCAAAATTTCAAGCAAAAAGCTGAACACAAAATTAACGGACCATCACACAACTCAACTTTTTTTCATGCTCTACATGATTCTCTTCTAACACAGCCTAGAAGTAGCCCAGGGCAGCAACCGTACACAACCTCATACTGAGTTTACCACCACACAACCCAGTTCACTTTTGTCCTTCAGGCAACACCAACATTTAAAAACATGTTAAGGAAAGGCCTTTAGAAAGGAGAATCCCGAGGCACCAGTACATGCCTGCCCCCTGTAAGGACCAGGATAAAGGGGTGCCTTGCTTCACGCTCCCTACACCATCACTGTCTCCTGCAACAACCTGGGAGAAGCCAAAGCTGCTCCCTGCCCTCAGCTGTCTGAGCTCAGGCTTTCCTGGTTACAGCAGGAGAGTCCTGCTTGGGCCTGCAGTCACACAAGAACCTAATACTGAAGGGGGCTTCTTAGGTCACCAAATGCAGTATTCTCTCAAATGATGATAGCCAAATCATACACACTGACCAATGACACACTTGCTAGGATACCTATTCCACACAGCATCCCTGAAATGTTCATCCACATAATGTCACTCTCAAAAAAACCACCACCCACCCCCCCCAACTTAAATTCAGCGTTGGAAAGGAAACCCAAATGTAAAATAGCAACAAATTAAGACTTCTGTATCTGGAATCTGTAACAAGCACTCAAAATAAGTTCTATGAATGGCTCCATACATTTGAGTTAACTTTTGAGAGCAAGTGTTAATATTTGCCTTGACAAATAAGTATCACTTGCTATTTGCAGGATGAACTGGAAGATATACACACGTATACGACAGAGTATTCTCTTAACTGTTAGGAACAACCTTGCCACAAATTAAAAAAACACTTTCAGATGATTCACCAGATATTTAATTACCTCCCTCTTCCACCTACTACATAAACCTCACTAATGGCAAAACTGGAGGCTTATGGAAAGAAACAGGAACTTGTTACATATGGAGCTCAAGTCTTTTTTAGACAATATATTGCTTCTCTCTCTCATTCAGCAAACCTATCTGTTATAAACTCTACCTGTGGCTAGCTTCACTTTATTCCAAGCACCAACATGAAACCAAGCCAAGCTGTTTTCAGATACCTAGCACATATTAATCACTTTAAAACCAAAAATCTGTTGCAGTCATTGTACGTTTATCCCAGCAACGATGTTTGCTTTTTAAACAAGATAGTGAATACAACATATGATGTACAGTATAAAACTGCATGGCGTGCAAGGAAGAAACATCACTCAGACACAATCTTAAAAAAAAAAAAAAGTCTGTGTCAACACACGTATAACAAAAGGCACACAGATCATATAGACATCAGCGCAATATGTAAAAGACAATGAACCGAAGACATTTTATTTCTATTTTTTCACAACAAGAATTAGAAGTTTAATATTACTGTCAGTTCTTCATATGGAATTAACCTTAAAGATTTTATTGGTCATTGTAGTAATTTTTTTATCTCTTACTGTATGCTTCCATTGAAACATTTAGCAGCATTGTTTACTGCTCAGAGAAAGAACAGCTACAGTTTGCAGGGCAAACACAAAAACAAAGGTTTATTGCATTAAGGTTTGTATCTGCTTACTCATCTTTATTTCCTCAAAGTTACACAGCATTCAAGTGCACTTTTGTTCGCTTGTTTGGATGAAGCAGCAGAAAAGAAAAAGCAACGGATTAATCTAACAAGACTAATGACTTTGCAGGAAGTTTAGAAAGTAAAACATCAGGTCTGAGCACCAAGAACGTTTGCACAGCTTTGACAGACACATATTACCATATTTCTTTAATGAATACCATAACAGTTGAATTCTGAAGCAGCACCTTAAGTAAAGCCCACAGCTAGGCAGTAGAACCACATGCAGCCAAACAGCATATTGTTTATATATTGTAAAAAAAAGACAGTCTGCTTTTAAATATTGATTTTTAGAAGCAGTAACGCAAGATCAAGCTTTTCAAGCATACATAAAGAAGGATTTCAACATTACTTTAGAAGCATTGAGCAGTGCTTCCATTTCTGTAATAACCTTTTGTAAGGTAAAAGAGCCTTCTATAAAATAGAAAAAGCATGCAGAGCAGCAAAGTAATTCAAGTAAAGTGATTTGTTTCACAAAAGACAACTGAAAAGGCAACAAGCTCAACTTTACATAAAATCACCACGATTTTTATTTAATCTTTGCCCTAAAATGTGAGATGCAAGATAAAAACAGTGGTTTTCACAAGACAGGAGATGTCAAACTTGGCAACACTACGGACACTGCCAAACTCGAAGCCCTAAAGCAGATGCTGTCAAGCAGGACAGGAAGCCGGTATTCCTAGGGAAGAGGAAAGTGAAAGGGAATGATCGGAGAAATGAAGTCAAAGAACAGGCCCGGCTAGCCCCCGCACAGGGTCTGAGCAAATCCTGGTAACGAGGTCCCCTCACAGGGGGACAGCGAAAAGACCCGGGGGAGAGGAAACACCGGGGACCACGGACGAAGCCAGGCAGCAAGGGGAGGGCCCGGAAGGACTCCCAGAGGAGCGGAGACGGGTGGGACATAGCCACCCGGGCGCGGGCGGCCCCGGGAGCCGCCGAAGCCCCTCTGGCAGAGGCCGAGGCCCGCCTGCGGCCTACTCAGCGTTGAGGCCGCGGCCCGCACTCACATCTGACTGACGAGCTTCTGCCGGAAGTTGGTGCTGCGCCAGTCGGTCTCCGGCCCGGTCACGTCCATCCCTGCCGCTACGGCGAGCGCCGAGCGCCGCTGCCACGCGCCGCTACCGCCCCGCCGCCGCGCTCGTCTCCGCCGCCGCTCCCCCGCACGCCACCGCGGAAATGCCGCGCACCTACTTCCGGCGCCCTGAAGGCTTGAGGGAAATGAAGTCCCGGCGCGAGTCCGGCCAACTCTCGCGAGAGCGGCCGACTGGGCGCGGGGCTCGCTGGGAAATGTAGTCCTGCCTCAGGCACACTGCCTGCGGTAGCGGCCCGGGCACCGGCACCCAGCGGGTGCGGCCGCCCGCAGCCCCAGGCCCCGCTGCGGGGGTGACAGGTCCGGCGCCCGCCCAGGCACACCCGCGCCCAGGGTTACCGCAGCCCCACCGCAGCCGGGGCCCCTCGGCTGGCTTGTGCCCGGGGGACGCTGGGGGCTCTCGCCCCCGCCGCCCGCCCCGGTTCCGGCCGCAGCCGCCCCTCCCTCGCCGGGCGGGCGCGTCACGCCCTGTCGCCGTGGTTTCCGGGTCGCACATGAAGGCGGAAGCCGCTGGCGGAGGCCGCCGCCGCCGCTCTCGGTAGGTGGCTGGGGCGGCGGCGGAGGGGGGGGGAGAGGGAGCGCAGGCCCCCGGCTGGGCCGCCCGGTGCTCCCGGGGAGGCGGCGACCCCAGCCGGCCCCGGCAGCGGCGTTACCTGTTCCCCCAGGGTGGCCGAGCGAGCCCCGGGGCCGTGGGTGAGAGCCTATCCCGGCTCGGCCCCCCCGGGACGAGGCGCTGTCCCGCTTCCCCCGCTCGCCGCAGAGATGCCCGGGGCGGGGGCACGGGCGAGGGGCTGCCGGGGCGCCGGCCAGAGCGGGTTGGGGGGGCGGGCAGCGCGGCAGGCCCCGGAGCAGGGGCTGCAGCCTCATGGCTGCCCTCGTCCCAGCGAGGCTCAGGCAGCCCCTTGCCAAGGCCCCGCCACCCCTATGAAGCCACCGAGGCCGCCCGAGCCAGGCCACAGCCCTGCTGCCTGCATGAAGCCCCCGAGGATGCCCCAGCAAGGTCGAGGCCAAGACCTTCGTCCCTGCACAAAGCTGCCTGCTTGAGCTGCCCCGCAGGGAGGTGGGAAGAGCAAGGGGGAGGATGTTGGGCTCTCAGGACCTGCAATGGTGTTTGCAACAGGGGAAGAGAAAGTAAAACCATCAGCGTGCTTGCTCTGGCTTTCACCTCTTCAGCACAGGGTTAGCCTAGAGTTAGGCTGCCTCTCTTAATGATGTGCAGCTCCAGGTAGCCTTCCCCTCCCGGGAAAACTGCTCATTCAGTGTTCCTGATGGGGAAATGTGTAAGTTATGGGGTGGGGGGGAACCTCCCAGATCCCTGCAGGAACAAAATTAATGGGGTGAATAATATGAATGAATTCATGTTTCATGCAGAAATTAGAGCTGGAGCATGCTGGAAGAGCCATTCACTCTCTTCCAGGTCACTTAATTGCTCTATTTGGCACAGAATAAATTACTTTTTTTTTCCCTCCTTGTATTTTAGACTATTAAAAATTCATAATGTGGTTTAAGCAGCTCAACAAAGCAGGTTCAAGTCTTGCCAACTTTCAAGATTCAAAGAGCATATAGGTGATCTTGTAGAAGCTTCATTAAAAATAGTGTTATTATGAAAAAGGATTTTTAGGGGCCTTCTAAGAGTTCTTGAGATAATTAAAACAGTTCTGTCAAAAGAACATAGTCCTCACAGGTATGAGATCTGGACATAGAAATAAACACTTCCTCCTGATCTTGGAAAGAGACGGAGCCTTAGTGGTAGGCCACTTGTTTTTAGGGTAGGCAGGTACACCCTGCCTGCTTATAGTTGGTTAACACTCCTTCCTTCAAAGACACGCAGCAAAGACTCAGATAAAAACCAAATCTTGTTTCAAGAACAGGAATGAGAAAAAAAAAAAAGGTAGTAAAAGATAATCAAACTCTCTAAAAAATGATGAAGCCATAAGAGAAAGCATTTTAGCACTGTATTGAATTTTTGTTTTCCTTATTACAATTTCTTGGTAGCATTTGAGCCACAGGCCACCTCCCAAAAATGCACCACAGAAAATTTTACAATTCTATGAATTTGGGTAAGTTGCATATTTTTTATGGATAAGGCAAAATATTCAAATTAGAAAGCTCATACTCTTTAGGTTATGCTACTGTTCATGGGGGAAAAATATTTTTAAATAGCTTTATATTTAAATATAGATATATTTCATGAGAGTTTTCCCATATACATATTAAATATGAGGTGCTTTATTCTCAATATGTCTTAGAAATAACTTGTAATAGGCTTGGAAAAACGCAAAACAATAGGTGTTTGCTGAAAGGAATGAATGCCAAAATTTGCAAGACAGCATAGTTCGCAAAAGCTGTTGCCCAAACCACGCCTTTTGGGTTCTTCCCACACTTGAGGTATACAGCTAATGCTAGAAACTGAAAATGGCTCAAATTCAGCCCAGAGTGATGTTCTTGCCTATTTCCATTAGTGACTTAAAGATGGTGTTGTATAGACCTAGCAAAAGCATCTCATAATTAGATGAGTCTTCAAAACTAATGTTGAGATGATATACACTATCAGATGTCTTAGTTTCTTTCTTTTTGTGGGGACCTCGGTCAAAAGGAGTTGTTTGGGTTGTTTCCTGTATTTGTAGGAGGTTCCTAAAGTGAGGTGGTATTTCAGGAAGAAGATTTTTTTTTTTTTTTTGCACAGTTGTGAATGGATAGAGGGATAATTCTGAAAGAAGCACTGCTGAACAAAGCTTCTGTTTTTCCTTCATCCCTCTTCTTTTCCCTTGTCCTTCAGAAAGCATGAAACTAGCTTAAGTCTTGTCTACACATAATGGTGTACTGGATTGTCTTCTACGTAGCTAACAGTCTTGCAAGTGCCCATTACAAATTATCATATAGTTGGTGAATTATTCCAGTATTTGCACTCCAATTAGAATGAACAATAGTTTTGCTTTTCAATTTACATTGTTTGTGGCATCACATCTGTTTTCGGAACTATTTTGGCAGGCACCCAGCTGCCTGCCCATTCTGCACGCTCCCTGACTAGTTGATCTATTTGTTTGTGTGCCCTCTGCCCTGTTAAAATTCTGGTATGTAGCCAGGTTCTGCCTATTTGCATTTGCAACCCCTGAGAGTCAGCATAACTAGCATTTTGCTCTAGTCTTGTATCTCGTCTTCTTGTCAGGCTTTCATTTGAAGCCTGGCTTAGATCCTAATTCTTGTGACTCCCTAGGGAGAGATTAAGGTGCAGGAAGCCTTAGGACACAGATTTTAAACTTCCTCCAATGCACCAAGACTTTTAAGGGCCTAATGTATTTGGATCACAATCAGCATGCCATACTGGTTGCTCTGTATTAGAAAAAAGCAATGAAGATGGCCTGCAAGAAAGAGGACAGAGCTGCAACTGAGGGGCGTCAGCAAGCTTTAAGAACGGACCAAGAGGAGCCATGTAAACTTCAACAGCAAAAGAGAAGTGATGCACCTGGGTCAGGGTAACTCCATATAGCAGAGCAGGCCGGAGACAAGCCTGGCTAGAAGTCAGCTTTGCAAGAAGAGAGCCTGGGGGTCCTGATAAGCAGTTGAATTAAGATTCCTCCAGTAGGGGCCAGCTTCATACTGGGCTGTGTCAGCAAGAGCATAGCCAGTAGGTCATGGGAAATTATTATTCCCACTCTATTCAGCACTTACAAGCCCACAAAACCAGAATATCATGCCCAGCTTTGAGCTCCATACTGAAAGAAAAACCTGTGAGTTCAGCAGGGCAGGAGCACATACAAGGAGACAGAAGTGCATGCAAGTCAAGAAGGCTGGGTTTGTCCGATACAGAGAAGACTAAAGGGAGAGCCAGTTGCCTTTTTTTAAGCTATGTAATGGGTACAGGAAAACATAGAGCCAAACTCCTTTGCGGTGCACTTGCCAAGGATGAGAGGCAAGTGTCACAAATTGCAGGAAGACAAATTCAAACAGGATAAAGAAGAAAACAATTCTGATGGTTAAGCACTCCATTTCCCAATTATTGACAGAGATGGAGATTCTGCACTTCACTAGATACGACTCTCAGCATCCTGACCTGATTTTGAAGTTTTCCTTGCTTTGAGCAGGAGATTGGACTAGAGACCTCCCAAGTTTCTCTCCAGCCTAAATTATTCCACTATTCTAAGAAAGCATGGGACCCCCACCAAGCTTGAACCACCTGTCCATATGGCAGTAAGCTAAACAGATTTGGACACCCGACACCAGCAAGCTCCAGTTTATTTTGGGCACAGCTGATGCATAAGAAAATATCACTATCTGCATAAAACACCTCTTTGTAGAGATATAACTGACAGCCACGAGCTCTTGAATACAAAAATGTCTGAGTTTCCATAGAAACTAACTTGGATAATCCTTCCTGTATCCAGCCATTTCTCTACAGTAGAGAATCAAGGCTGTCAGCACTACTGTACAAAAAAAACCCAAACCCACCCACACACCACACACTAGTAAGCATCACTGTATGACATGGATGCTAGTCATAGAAGGGGTGAATACTTGTCTAGGTGTATATCATACCGTGCAATACCAATAACGCACTTCAGCACTGTAAATTATCTACACTATGGTTAAAGCACAGGATCAGCGCACGGCATATCTCACCAGAAAATAAAGACTGAGTATATCTATAATGGCAGCATTCCTGCTTTCCCAGTGCCAACCTACTCAGTCATAAACCACATACCTTTGCTGTGAAAGCAAGTATTCTGTCATTGATCAGAGGGGGGTTTTGTTAAAAAAACCCAATGAACCACAACACTCTCATATACAGATAAGCAGTTATTTCAGTTGAATGATCAGAAGGCTAAGACTTCTACTTTTTTCATACAAATAATCTGCAGAAGCATATTGTGGTAATGGAATTTGAATACAAGACAATCACACAGAGCTGTCAGCAAACCACTGAGACACTGTAGCTTCCGCTGTGTCCATAGCTTATTACGAGAGACCACTAGTCATACAGTGAACTTTGAATATAGTAGAGGAAATAAAAGGAAATACTAGATTTCCTTCCTGCTCCCTCCATGTCCGCCATTGCAAGGCATGGCTGCTTTCTCCTGGTTCCTAAATGGAATCCAGGCACAGAATATAAAAAATTTCAAGCTATTGAAAAAGAGCAGTCATGTCTTTCTAGGTACCCCTGGGGATTTTGCTATTTATGGAGGATTTTTGTTTGTTCGTTTTCGGTTTTTTAACTCCTTGAAGTGACCAAATAGCGCGTGTCTTTGTACGTTAGCATTGCCTGTAGAAGTGCACATACAATTACTGACCTCAAACACCCTCTTCCTCTTTATGTACTGGGCACTCAGTTGTAATACCTTAAAATTAATCACTACGGTAACCCATGTCCTCTAAAAGACAAATGCAAACCAACATGACTGCAGTCTCAAATAGCGTGCGCAGCCAGCCAAGAAAATGCGTAGTCTGATGTTCTGTGTAGTTTCAAAGTGATTGGAACAGGGACTTACCTTCCTTATTTCTGGAGACAGTGTCCCACAGCATGTAAGACAATACTTTTTATCTTTGCTAGTCTTAAAGAAGCGCAGTGACAGAAAGAGTTCCTTGTCCTTTCCACCTTAGGGTCAGTCCTGCCATACCCAGCTACTGAATCCCACTGTTAACAGCAAGCCAGCACTGAGAAACTTGCACAAGAGGAGAGGAGAGGAAAAAAAAAAAAAAAAAAGTATTAGTCAGATTTCTAGGAACTTGGCTCAGTCACAGAACTAGTTTCTCAATGACGGAAGTAAGAGAGCAGAGAGGCCTCAAGAACATCCTACAAGCAAGAAGCTGACAGTAGAGAGGCTCAAGATAGAAGGAATTTAACTGCATGGTTCAAGGGACTGTGCATTTACATTAGCTAGCAAGGGCCTGCCTACAGCTTCTTCATTTACAGGGGCAGATATGCCAGCCTGTGAAAATGGTGTCTCAAGCCCTAAAAGCCAGTAAAGTTCCTGGGTGGTCAGCAAGGAAAAACAAGGTTTTCTGCAGCGTACAAGAGCCTCAACAAACCTGTTCTGTCTCTCCATTCAGAACTGTACTGCTTATACTACATTTAGCTTTTTTTTTTTTCAGAAAGGGCAATAAAGATTAAGCAAAATACAGGTTTGAGGAGATAGGGTTAAGTTATTTGTAGCTCAAAATATACAGATGTTATTCAATAAATGTCATTGTAATTTTTAAGACAGGTGGACACTTACAAGTTGTAACAGTTTGTAGATACCCTAACAGTCACTCCCCCCACCCAGCTGGTACACCACACATAAAATACACACTTCCACTGTTCAGGCTACCAGATTTTTAGACGGTAACAAAGGCACAAAGCAGACAGGTCACAGTTAGACCACATAGTCTGAGAAGCAAGGTGCTGCACTAACACCAGTATCCCTCCTCAGCAAATCTGCAGTCAGCATTTAGAACAGTACTCAGAGGAATACACAAAACTATATCAGCTCACCAAGCACACTGCCTTTACTCCAGAGAGCTCAAATGCCAAAACCACCCCACTTTTCTCTCGAAGCAGCCCACAACACAACCCCACTAACCCTGCTTCAACAACCACTCTTTGTAACTTCCTACCCACCCAACCTCAGCTGCTACTTGTGCAGCTATTACAAAGCTGAGCACACTCAGTAATCAGCTAAATTAATCTTGCTGGCCATCCCCCACAAGTCATTTAATGGTCCTTTATCCTTCTTTGTCTTATAGGTCTTTTCTACCAGCTCCTAAGGCTACCTAGGTAGGAGTTAAGAGGCTTTCCTTGGCTTTTGGCTCAAAGAAGAGGACTTAACCACCTCTGTCAGTCAGGCATCATGGACTAATACCACAAATGTTCACCTTTAATTTTATAAGTTGGGAACAGTTCATGAAAATCACTGCAGTGAGAATTTTTCTGCAGTAGTCTGTTACCACTGGTTAAAACTACGACAATAGACATGCATACTTGTTTATAAGCCCTGAAGCCCAGTTTAGGAGTGTAGGGAGGTACACATAACAGGATATAGGTTCTCTGAGTAGCCACAGTGTAATTAAGAAACTTCATGTATCCATGTACAAAAAGACCTTATGAGTGCTGGCAGGTTGTAGGCCATATACACCATACCTGCTCAGTAGCATTCTACCCTTTTTCCACAGCAGCATTGGCATTCAGCCTACACACCCAGTTGATTAGCAGCAAATAGCAACTGTGGATGGCAAAATACACACAGGTAGCTATAGAGGGGTGAATTTCCATATCATAGTGGCTATATGCTCCAAACACATAAGGCAGCTCTTGTGTTGGTGTACGTGCATGAATGACCATCCTGAGGACAGTCCAGCTCACCAGTGACAGCCAAGGTACCATCCAGGGGCAGCAGTTGAGAACAAACAACTACCAAAATTCAGAAAACAGAGCGCAGCAAAATACCTGTAGGCTCAGCTGTTGACTGGCCAAAAATCAGCAGTGGAGGATGGTTCAGCTCCACTCCCAGCATCTATGTCTGACCACACTGGCCTTACCACAGGTCTACTAAGGGCTGGTTTGTTCAGCTGTTGCTAACAGTTGTGGGATAATTCAAGTCTGTATCTAGTAGAACTAGCAGCAAGATAAAACTTCCTGCAGATCTCCAAGACAGCCCCATTTGTCACTGAAAGCTCTGCAGATACTAATGCTCGTACAGGCTTCAGAATCCTTGAATTATTTATCTTTCTTTAATTTTTTTTTTTAAATTTACTTACTTTCATAATACTATTTGATCTTCCTGGTTCCAGTTGCCATATTTGTGAGACTGGATCCCTTCTGGGGCTCTACTTGCTGAAAGCTTCACTCCTTTTCTGTTCCTTTTTAAGATTATTTGGATAGAGAATGTATTCTCAATAGTAACTGTCTACTGTTATATTAATTCAAGGTAGATTTAAATAAAAGCTTGGCATGATTATATAGGTTTCCCACTCAACCCTGCATGTATCTCTCTCTGGAAACCACTTCTCCTACAATACATTTCTTTGCTAACACTGGTTACATGACTTCAAAGGCCTGTGTAGTTAATATATCTCAGTTATTTCTCCCTAGCTTCTCTTCCACCAATGGCTATACTATATGACACGCTATAAGATCGTATCAAAAGTCATGCTGTTTCCCCTACTCAGCAAAAGTCTTTGAATTCAGAAAATAGTTCGTTTCATTTACTTCTGTTTTTCATGCAATGATTTTACCCTCATAGAGAATTCTTTTGATATAGCTCTCAAGTAGCTGAAAAGATGCAACCGTTTTTGGAGCATTAACCACATTAAACCATGGTTTATCTGAATCTGTTCCTCATTTGGACCATATTTTACCCTACTTTGGTTTTGCTGCATTTATTCCCTTCTAGTAAAATGGAAAATTTCTGATTGACATCTAGTAATACTCACTCCTTCACTTGCCTTTCTTACTATATTATCTCCCTTGCCTCAGTCCATCACTGTTGGTATTCCCCAGGAGCACATCAAATGCTACAGTAGCATTTTGTCTGCTTCAAAAGCAGTCATCTTATTTCTAGGAAAAACATCTACCTATCATGAAAAATAATCCATTACTCATCTCTTCAGTTGATGATGGATAGTTTCCCCGTATAGTCAACCTGAATGCGCTCCCTAGAAGGCCGTCTCATCAGAGCTCCTCTTCTGAGCTGGTTATTTTGCTGGCAAAGAGCTAATCCATTAATATGCGTCTTCAGGTTTTTTTCCATCCCATGTACCATGCAGTGCCACCTAGCTTCCTTTTGTTTTGGACAGTGATGGGTAACTTCCCCTAGGCAGAACAATAAATATTTTCCTATTTCTTGGTGTCATCCAGATAGCTCCTTCCTCACTGACCATACACAGAATACCTTGCAGTACTTGAGAGATTTCCGATGCTGCATTCACTGTCTATGGCACAATTAAACAATGGTTCCATTTCTTCATTGTTCGTTTGGATTTGCTGGGTTTGTTCTGCTTTTGCTTCTCTGACTGATAGCCCCTTGTGACTATCCCTTGTGCCACTAAGCTATTTCCCAGGCCGCTGGAGGAGAGGTTATTATAACCGTGTCTTAAGCAGCCATATCAGCTAAGTTATTTCCTTTTGCTAATGTGGGGGGTTTTTATGCGCTCTGACAACTGGATAGAGTCTACGAGCCCTAACTGCTACAACTTCTGACATTCTTCAAAGACAATGGAAAGGGTAAATTACAGGATGGCAGAAGAGGACTCATGAGATTTTGAGAGCTTAACCATAGACATGAAACACAATCACTTCCAGCTAGCTTTCTACAGGTGTTTCCCCATGTGTCACAGGGGACCTTCCTACAGTGTCAGTGGCAGCCCTAGGAAAAGGTACAGGATAGCCCTCTACAGTGCCTGCACTGGAGGAGATACCCTCTGTCTGCAGGGAATCAAGGTGAAGTGGAAAGTAATTGTGCGTGCTAGCTTGAAGTTGTCACACCAAAGAACTCACTTTGAAGACTGCAGTTTCATACAGTATTTTATAGAGTGCCAGTTGGAAATGTGCTCAGCTAAGGAAAATGAAAAAGCAAAGATGGAGAGAGGAGAGCTTTCAGATTCTGTGATAAAATATCAAGAGAAAGATGGAAGGTGAAGTTTACATTGTGGCAAAGTTATCTGAGGATATGAGGCAATTTGTAATTTAGCAAAAATTATGTCTGTTCTTTGTTATAAATTATGCAGAAATGCAAAAGAAACAAGGGGTTCTGGTAATGGGTTGGAAAGTGAAACTTTTGCAAAGAAAAAAATATCCCCACATGCTACATACTCTGACTCTTGGACTGAAAACCCAAGAGTCAGAATCCTTGTTTGAAAAACCACCTTCTGCCACTTCGGTGTGCTGCTGTACACCTATTTCCAGTATCATCATTCAGAATCATTTCTTCAGGGTAGAACTGTCTCTCCATTGACTGAAGAGTTGGTTTGGTTTATTTTCTGTGACAGATGGGGGTCAGAGGACCATTCGTAAAGCAAAAGGCACAAACCTTTGCTGATTCTGTTGTCTCACAGATTTCATTCTGCTGCAGCTGGTGGCTTAGCATTTCTGCCTGGGATGGCGGAGGATCAGGAGCTGACTCAGCCACACAAAGCTCAACTCGAGCCCTCCCTTCAGCAGCGCACCAGCAACACATACCGCAGTGCAGAGCACTCTCAGGCCTTGCTCAGTGGCTTGGTATCTCTCCGAGACAGCAGCATCCTCTTCGATGTAGTTCTGGTAGTGGAAGAGAAACCTATTGAGGCTCATCGCATACTTCTAGCTGCATCCTGTGACTATTTCAGGTACACTTCAGTATGGCAGTAACAAGCATGTGTCTGAATGTTACTCAAACCTGCAACATCCAAATCTTCTGTCTTGGCACACTGCTTCTGGATGTAAAATTAGACCCATAAGATGGAGCTGAATGTGTTTCAAAATACTAAGTAAGGCTTTATTCATCTCTGTTATTTCTTTACAGAAATAAAGCTCTTGTTCCTGCACACTGAGCTTAACTCCACTAAATTCAATGCCTGCGGTACTTGGAGGTATATAAAGAGGAGAGACTATCTGAACAGGTGTCTTCTGCATAAATGCACTCTGGGTGGCTTTTAACCTATCCTTAGCATTCTAAGACTTTGCCCATTGTGGTGGTCGTTTCATAATACACAAAAAGTCACTGGAAGTGGGTCACTCCTCTGTTACATGCCTATAGTGTGACTCACTGCCCATTAAAGCAGGCACTCCCCTGGTCACTTTGACCAGCAGTTTCTTGAACTGACTTTATTTTTGTAGAGCAAACAAACAAATCCCAGGGCAATCCAGACAAACTTCTAACTGGAGGAAGAACTGCTGTAGCTTAGAAAAAATTCCTACAGTCCCAAGCTACTCTGTTTTTCCTCTTCCCCCACACCCAGAGTATCTGCCTCTGCCCATTGACTATCTATATGTACTGGGTCTGTAATTAAGTCCTTCAGCTGTGAATGGCCCCTACTGTTTTCCTGCAGAATGAAGAGTATTACTTTCTTAGGTCCTGAAGGCCTGTACTCTTTATATCACTGGCTTAGAAAAGAGGTAATCCCATAAAAGTGTCTGGCTAGGTTTTTGTCTTTCTGAATATTTTTTATGTTCTCAGGGCAACATAAGGTAAGCAAACTGAAAATCACTTCAATGCAAATCTGCCATGGCATGTGCCTTTGTCTTTTTTACAGAGGAATGTTTGCAGGAGGACTAAGAGAGATGGAACAAGAAGAAGTTCATATTCATGGCATCTCCTACAATGCAATGTGTAAAATCTTGAACTTCATTTACACTTCTGAGCTGGAACTCAGTGTGAACAGTGTTCAGGAAACCTTAGCTGCAGCGTGTCAGCTTCAGGTGAGGTACTGGGAGATGTGTAAAACAAAGAAGCAAGAAACAAAATCAACAATTAAAGAAACAGAAAACATGGATATCTGGTTAGATGGAGGGTTAAGGGGTGAATAACAGCATGGATCTGATGAGAAGAATTTCTTTGGCATACTGTATCCACTGGAACTAACTATGGAAGGGTAGGAATGAGTACTTGCACATCTCATTTGTGCCAATGGTTTTATTACTTACAAACATTTACCGTTTCATCTAGAGGACTACTTTATGTAGCACTGACTGCCACTGATCTGCTTATGAAAGCTTCCCTGAAATAGAATACCTCTGGCCCATGACAAAGGACAGGGCTGGCTGCTCAGAAATTATAGTGCTGCTCGGGATCTTCCCCAGATTGAGTCCACAGGCACATAACCTCCCCTGACCCCGTCACTACAGGAAATCCTATCGCTATGGTTTCTGCACTAAGTGCAGAGTTCATATGCCTTCAAGACAAGGGGTTTTTTTTCTCTAATTTCCCCTACAGCTAACTGCTGCACAAGGCTTTGCTACTAAATCTTAAACTTTCTGCATGCTTGCTTTAGTTGGTTTCTACACACTTAGCCCCACTTTGTGAGCAGAGGGGCTCTTGAACAGCAGCTGGTCCTTTGCCAATAGCCCCTCCTGCCAGACACAACTTCAAATTGTATTCAGAAGGCTACGCTAAATATTAATTTTCCTTTCAAATGGCCTCCTGTGCTCTTGAGTGATACAAATTTATGTTACAGGTACAGTCTTTGATACAGTGTGTCTGTAGTGCTCTGAAAGAACAGTTAGGAGTGACTGTAAACCTGGCTTTCACCAGGTCCTCCATGCCTTCCATTTTCATGACTGCCTCTCAGGCAGCCTGCAGCTTGGTGCCATGCAAACAGACCGAGCAGCCTGGCTGTCCAGTGTCCAGTGTGACTTGGAAGACACATTGCTATTGCACCTGACGCCAAACTCAAAGGCTTGCAGTGCAGTGTGGCTAGAAGATCTGTATTATATTCATCTACGTACCCATGTTGTGGTTTTCTCCGGAGAAAGGTGAATTGGGTGCAAGTGAACATGGTGATCAGAGTGTGGAGAGAGCAGTTGTCTTGTGGACAACTTTCTTACAGTCATCCCAGGCTTCGGTCAGCTGTCTCTTGAGTGTGAGGCAAGGGGTCTCTGAAATTAAAAATACCTCTCTCTTGCAGATTCCAGAAGTCATTAAGTTCTGTTGTGATTTTCTCATGTCCTGGGTAGACGAAGAGAACATCCTTGATGTATACAGACTAGCTGACCATTATGACTTGAGACATTTGAGTGATCAGCTGGACTCCTACATTTTGAAGAACTTTGCAGCTTTCTCAAGGACACAAGTGTACCGACAGCTACCCTTGCAGAAGGTCTACTCCCTTCTCAGCAGCAACCGTTTGGAGGTTAACTATGAGTTTGAAGTTTATGATGGGGCACTTTTTTATCATTATTCTCCAGAGCAACTGGAGACAGATCAGGTCTCCCTGATGGAGCCCCTTAAGCTACTTGAGACAGTTCGTTTTCCTCTGATGGAACCCCAGATCCTGCAAAGGCTTCATGACAAATTAAGTCCATGTCCTTTAAAAGACACAGTCGCAGATGCATTAATGTACCACAAGAACGAATGTCTTCAGCCAATGCTTCAGAGCTCCCAAACACAGCTGAGATCAGAGTTCCAGTGTGTAGTGGGATTTGGAGGGATGCATTCTACTCCATCCATTGTCCTCAGTGATCAAGCCAAGTATCTGAACCCCTTGTTGGGAGAGTGGAGGCATTTTACAGCTGCACTAGCCCCCAGAATGTCCAACCAAGGGATTGCTGTTCTCAATAATTTTGTATATTTAATTGGCGGAGACAACAATGTAAGTGGTTTTCGAGCAGAGTCGAGGTGTTGGAGGTAAGATAAGGATAATCCTGCTATTATTTTTATTACCACCCTGTTGCCCATGTCCGAGTCAGTAAGCCAGTAGCGCAGTCTGTATGCTTGCTAGTGGAAAGATTAGGAACTGAGCAGAGACCTCTCTGAAAGAAAACACAAGAAATAAAGAGATGAGACTCATAGTAACAGGAAGCTTCCAGCAGTGCTTATGGGACAAAGCCAAGCCCGACAGGGTAGAAACAGCTACTCATTCAAGAGTATTACATGTGCTACTTTCTGCCGTGTTGGAGGGGGGAAGTATTAAAGGTGTGGGAAGCAGTAATGAACCTAGAACCCTCGACCGTCTAGATGCTTTTGAACCAGGATTTTCTAGAAGGCTTGTGTGTAGTTTTGGTCCCAATACAAAGGATTTAGCTACCAAGAAGGGGTTCTAAGTAAAATGCTATTACTGCTTGATTTTCAAGAATTTGTGTGCACAATAGCAGCATTTCGGGCTCCTCTTATATTCTTCTGTGCCAGGGAAAAGAGCAGGAGGAAGGTTAGACCTTCATGCCCATTACATTGCACAACCAGATATAAACCCTTTTGTCTTTATATTGTGGTCGTTTTTACTAGTTTTAGCTGAGTTGCCCTTACTTTATGGCATGCATAGTTTCACTTCACAACCAGTTTTCTCTAACTAAAATTTCCAGACCAGACAGATATTTTGATCTGAAAGTGAATCATGAGGTTCACTTTGAGCAGCAGATATTTGGGGAAAAGAATCAAAGAACCCACACATATTTATGCCCTTCTTGGACTCTTGAATATCCAGATTCAGTCTTTGTGCTATTTTTAGACTATTTTACCTTGTAGAATAGCTTTGTGGTGTAGAATAGCTTTGTGGAAGCAGAGATTTTGATATATAACCTGACAGCAGTGTATAAGATAATGGAAAACCTAGGCTTTTATAGCATGATTATGTCAGCTAAAATACATCTTCTAAAAATAGAATAAAACAACTTTGCTAATAATAAAATGCTGACAAGGCCACGTTTCACTCCACTTACAGCTGAGCTCAATTTCAGCCAAAGACAGTACCGTAACCCACATCTGTGGCGCTGTCTGGTATTCCAGCAATGATTCTGTGGCTGTATGAATAACTTTGATCCCATTCTTTTACAAGGTATGACCCGCGACACAACAAATGGTTCCAGATCCAGTCCCTACAGCAAGAGCACGCTGACCTCAGTGTTTGTGTTGTGGACAACTACATATATGCTGTCGCAGGCCGAGATTACCATGAGGACCTGAGGGAAGTGGAGAGGTATGACCCTAAAAGCAACACTTGGGAATATGTGACACCACTGAAGAAGGAGGTAAGGAGCGCATTAGCTACGCACACTACTACAGTTCCCCAATTCCTGATACAATCTTTTTAGATGCTTTTCTCATGTGCAGCTTTAAATTTGCTGATATTCAGATGGGAAACAGTAGCCTCTATGTATGGGATAAATGAATATCAAGAAAGGAGAATAATAATATATGTAAATTACATTTTGAGGTTAAATGCTTATTTTTCCTGTTTTCTTGTTTCCTCCTGCGCCTTTATTGTGCTAATCCTTAGAACAATTTAAAACTGAACACATAACCTCTGGGAATAGGAAGTTCCCATTCCTCCTAGGCAGGTAAACTATGAGTCACAGTAGTGCAAGTGTCTCGCTTAGTCCTGACAACATGCTTTACTCCTGATCAGAAGAGCTAATGCGCCAGTAAGAAGGTACATCAGTTTTTATAGACTGCTTAGTTCCTGGACACAGAACTGAGATTGGTAATGAGTTTTGGTGACAGTAGCTTATGTGATGCAGAATCACATCTCAGTCAGCTAACCTAAGACCATTACTCATTTGAAATACATGAGTGCATAGCTATCTTTTGTCACCAGTACGATTCATCCTTCTAGAACAGCAATTGCCAAACTACTGGTCATGACCCCAGGAACCAGGAAATGGTGTAGCGACACTGGAATTGGGGTTATGAGTGGAAAAGTTTGTTCTAATACTGCTAAAAAAGTTGAGAGTTTCCATTTTCAGGTTAAAAGTGTTATAAAGTAGGAAAAGAAATACAAACAACTGCTTGATGAATCTTGGTTAGGGAAAACTAAAATCCTGAGTAATCTTTCAAGAAACTATGCTGATTTCTACTACACCTTTTAAAAGCTTTGGGTCAAGTGACCAGCACAAAATATTATTTGTGATTTCATAATGCCTCTAAATTAAGAATCTCAAGACACCTTAAAAATGTAAATATTACTGCTGTTTCTCAAAAGGGATGCAGAGGCAGAAAAGGCTAAACAGCTTGCATGAGGTCACAAATAATAAATGTGTGTCAATGCTGAGAATATAGAAAGGCTTAAGATCCAATCGAGTGCTACTAAGTAGGGTGTCTTGCATTTCTGGTAACACTGCTTGTATACAAAAAATGTCCAACAGAAAGGCTTCCAAGTAGACTAGGGAGAAAAGTAATAGTATGAATGATCTTCTCATCAAGGAACAACAAAGAATGAGAACGCGCTGCAGTTCTGGAAGTTCTAGAAATTGCAGTGTATTTCATTCAGAAATTCACACTTGCAGCATAATCACCTAGAAAGGAATTGTCTGTAAGAAAATCCTTCCAGATGTTGATATCTGCATAACTCATGAAGAATATCACTCCCTTAATGTCTATTCCATACTTTGAAAGTGGGAGAAATACATAAATCCAGTCCTCAACCTCTTGCTTTCCCATGTGGTGATACAGGTATACGCACATGCTGGAGCAGCACTGGATGGGAAGATGTATATTACTTGTGGGAGGAGAGGTGAAGACTATTTGAAGGAGCTACAATGTTATGACCCAAAGACTGACCGCTGGGACGTTTTAGCAGATGGTCCAGTGAGACGTGCTTGGCATGGGATGGCTGCACTGCTAGGAAAGCTCTACGTAATTGGAGGAAGCAACAATGATTCTGGCTACAGAAGGGATGTTCACCAGGTGAGAGCATGCCATACCTGTCTTTCTTGGAAGAGTCTGTTTCTTATGGATGCTTACTCTCTGATGTAATGTCTTTCTCCTACTAAGTATGCAGATAAAACTGTCTGCCCAGCAACAGCTACTGCACCAGCTCTCCCCCACCCAATTGCAGAACTGCAATGATTTATTTACTGCTGTCTGTCTTGAACGCACTGTCTAACCCACAAAGCATTAAAGCTCTAGCACTTGGAATTCTTATAAATTTTAAAACATCCTTGATGGATAACATGCATTGGCATGCACATACCAAATAAGTAGCACATCAACTAAATTTCCTTTACGTTGTCTTCTCACGTGCATGTTTTTCTGAGGACTTTTGAATTACCAATGTGTAATTGCAGGACAGAATTGTTAAGGATACGTTGGATGGCAATTGTACAATACAATTAAATGTACAGTACCTGATGGTAAGTGATGGCTGGAGAGAATTCTCTTGAGTCTTATTCCAGCTTCTAGAACTGCTAGAGACATGAAAAGAAGACACAAAAAGTAACTGTTCTTATAAATGAAGATTGCAGAATTAAATCTAGCTGAAAAGTGTATCTGAATGATAAAAAGGTGCTTACAATTAAAAGCAGTTAGCCAAGTAGGTACCCAATGAATCTAAAACTTCCCAACACATGGTGCAGAGACAGCTTAGCAGATTTGTCATATTTGTATGTCCCAGCATATTTTTTCCTAATGCAAACAGATGCATTATGTCTGAGCCTATATTAGCATGTATCCCCATCTCTTTCTCTTTTGTGTACAGTTTTTGAATGACTTACAGCTGTTACTCCAGCAGGAGGGTCAGAAGTTGTGATTCAAAGCTATATGCCAACAACTATGCACAGTTTTTCTGCTGAGTACTGTACTTCTGCCTCATAGTGATATGCTCTCTCCATTAACAACACCCTGTCAAAAGACTGATGATATTGCATGGCTTCCTAAATATTTTGCCATATGGACAGGCTCTGTCACGTTCGATTTTGGCTAATCTCTTTCTTCATTTTGCAGGTTGCCTGCTATAGGCCAAGCACTGATCAGTGGACAAATGTATGTCCACTTCCTGCAGGACATGGAGAGCCAGGTATTGCCGTCTTAGACAACAGGATCTACGTCTTGGGAGGCAGATCCCACAACAGAGGAATCCGCATGGACTATGTCCACATTTACGATGCAGAGAGAGACTGTTGGGAGGAAGGACCCCAGTTGGAGGATGATATTTCTGGGATGGCTGCCTGTGTCCTCACTTTGCCCAGGGCTATTTTAATGGAAACAGAGAAATGGTTCTCAGAATGGCATGCAGACCGCATGAAGTATCACCTTGACTTTCCATCAGAAGTTATGAGCGTGTCAGACTGGGAGGAATTTGACAATTCAAGTGAAGATTAGAAAACTTTTAATATTTATTTTTTGCCAGTGGATAAGGAAATTAAGGCTTGGAGAAAATATTTAGAGATTTTATATGTCTTTCTTATATACATAAATCAGTATTTAAAGGTTTGAAAAATAAGTGTTCTGCACAAAATGCCATTCACAGTCAATATCTGCCCATCTGCAAGTGTTCTGCACAAAATGCCACTTACAGTCTGTATCTGCCCACCTGCCAGAAAGCAGCATTTTTAAAGTAACCACAGAAGAGCCACTTTCCCCCAGTTAAAGAGATTCTTTTGCTTTGAAGGAGACTTTTCTCAACCTTCAGCGTGGACAGAAAAAAAAAGGCACAGAAGGCTCAGCTTGACTAGCTTCTTTCCTTCCAGCTTTTAGCTTGAATTAGCTTTTTGGGATTTTTTTTTCCCTTTTCTTTTTGGTAATAAAACTTCCTAGCCGGCTTAACACAGGAAGGTAACACCTAGTGTCTCCCTCCTGTGCCAGGTGTCAGACAGCTTGATTGGTTTTTCAGCAAGATTGAACATACAGAAACAGGAAAAGTAGCAAGAAAGTCTGAACCTTCATCTCATCTGGGCATGCAGCCATCTTTGTAACTGGGTTAGAGTCTGTGAACTGACACCCACTCCTGAACTTCTATACTGCAAGTTCTGTCAACACAGTGGAAAGAAGATTTCAAGAAAAAACTCTCTGTACAAAGTATGGCAATCTCATCGTTCAGTCAGACACATTTGTTCACAAGCATAAATTAATAAAGCCTTGTCTGAACTTTTTTCTTTTTAACTGCTGTCTTAGTTTTATTAACTGTGATGTGGAGTCTGAAAGTTAGTGAGCTTAATTAGATCCTGTAGTACTACATTAGTATCAGTGAAGTTACACCAGCTTGGGAGATGGACAAGTTTTTTCATTCTTTTATTATATGGTTTAGAAGAGGATAAAGAGAGCAGAGATTGGTTTGCCACAGCGTAAGAAAAAAAGTAATAAGGAGATAACTAAAGGTATTGAAGATGACACTGGTCCAAGACCCTGCAGTGCCTGAACTAATGCCAGGAACATAAGACAGAATTACTACAGCTCAGAAAGATAAGGAATAGTAAATCCTTTCTTCATAAAGCCTTAAAATAATTCTTCTAACTACCATCTTGCTTAACATTAGTTTAGAAGCTGATTTAAAGTCTGAACCATTGTGATACCTGAATAGTATGGGAACCTTCCTCTTGGAGGGTGGGAAGTAATCAGTGCCACCACAAAATCATGACAAACTACCAAAAGCTTTTAAATCTTGTAGCAATAATGGGGTTGCAGGAGGAGGGCAAACCCAAAGTGACAATCAGAATGATAGGATACTAGTCAAGTATGATCCCCTCATGACAAATACTGCACATTGACATGCTACTTTAGAGAAAGGGAAGAAGTTCCTGGATATTACCATTACTTACGGATATTTTGGAAACAAAGATTATATCAAAATGGACCTAGATGACTCTACATTAGTAGACTGGGCTTCTGGAAAAGATTCAAGAGTACTTGCACACTTCTTTTAATAAGCCTAACAGCTTTTTCTTGGTAAAACAGGTGTTCATTTGATTTTTTTTCTCCAGCACTGTCAGTTTTCACCTCAATCTCTGAACCTTTGCCAATTGGCAAATAAAACAAAAGACCTCGTAACTGCAGAAAACCCTGATTATGAGTTTCTTCAGAATATCTTTTTTTGATAATGAACTCTGAACTGCATATGGAGTCTGGAAATATAGACTTTATTACACTGCAATATTGGAGACTGATGAGTATTCCTATTTTGCCTACAGTTATTTTTAATGCGTGGGAACTAAACGTAGCCCTCAGATGTAAGGACAGATCTCTCTGACCTGAACATCACTAGAACCACTCCTTCCAGACTGCAAGTGTTGCAGTGGCAATTTGGTTTTGTCTGCCATCCACAACTGACTCAAGACTTCTAGTGGTCCGGGTCATTTTCTAGACCCAGCTGTTCTAACTAAACCCAGACATCTCACTCAAGTCTAGTGCTTGCAGTGTGTTTTCCATTTTAACTAGCACTTCTTGACAGACCAGTAAAACCCTATGTTACACAAATGAAAATGTTATTTAGCCTTTTTCATGATAAAAAAAAAAAGGCAATCTGTCTGGCTGCTTTTCCTTTTCCTATGTATACCGCTAGAGGGTATTGCTTACTATTGCAAATAACCAAGCTGATGATCGGCTAATTCTTAGATTACATAGGAGAATATAAGACATGCATGAGTAATTACAACGCTAAAGATGTATCTTGAGAAATCTCATGTTTAGTTTTTTCCCAGCTTCTACTCTATCACTGCTGTGTTTGAATACTGATTTTTTAGATAGTCAGGTGATCAGTGTTTCCATTTATCACTACATGCAATTTTGTGATTGCATTATTTTTTAAATGTTGCAGTTGGATGCTATGCAAAGCAAATCAATAAAAGGCTTAGAATGCAGTTACAAGGACATTACTCTTCCTTAACACAGATCATCTACCTTAGAGAGAAATGCTGCATTATTTCCATTATTTCTTTTTTTTTTAGTTTTTTTTTTTTTTAGTTACTGGTGTAATACCCCTGAGTTAGATGAACTAAACCTTTGGGCAGCTTTCACCCCCAAAATTTCTTTTCATCTGAGCACAGTGTGACTGTTGAAAGTTATGGTATGCACTATCTTACCTGCACGCATTTCATTTAGGTAAAAAAAAACATGGAGTTTAGCTTAGCTCAAACCATCCTAACCATTTAGCAATAGCTTGTTTTAATCCAGCATGTACCTTTTCAAACTAACACATAGGCTAAGCAATAATAAAATTGCTTTGCTTTAAAACTGGCAATTTTATTGGCAGATAGAAAGCACTTTGTTCTTCTTGTTTACTAAAGTTACCTACATAAAGAAATTTATTTCAGGAGAGATTACAGGTTGATATGCAGAGCTATAATTATTATTGATCGGTTTTCCTGTCAAGAATGACGATTCAGGAACTTAGCCTTCAAGAGCCCACTTAAACTTTGTGTTACCTTAAGAAAAACATATAGGGATTTTAGGCTGATTCTATATTTTTTTATTTATAAGATATACACCAGGCTTGTATCTTACAGTAAAATTTTTTACAGCAAGTCCTCAGAGACAGTATAGCACAAGGCACTGTGGACAGATGACAATGAACTAAGAAAGCTCTAAGTTATTTCTGGTCTGTAAGAGAGCAGCCAAACAACTCTTCCAGAACTGGGAGAGCAAAATACCAACACTTAAACGGCTGATACATTAGGAAGTCCAGAAGAATAATGAATAGGTTTCTTGATGATCTATTTTCCTATTTCCTGACAGCACAGAGGTAAAGCTGTATAGGCATATTTGCTAGATTTGTAATTAGTGGACTTGTATCCTGAAGTATTTCAGGCTTCCATATTCGGAGAAGTGATTGTGATTGCTGCAGGTTTTTTTTTCATAACTGCTTTCACTGCTGTATTTCTTCTCCAGCTGTCTACCGCCAAATCCAACATATCCTTTCCTGTTTCCTCCTGGTTTAAATTAGGGTCATTAATTTTGCATTGGAAGCGTACCCAGTACTTGATTTGAAACAAATAAGGATTCTCATTTTATACCCTTGACAGAAATTTACTTCTCCTTACTTAGAGACCAGCCACATGTACAATCTATTTGGCATTCAGCCCAACTGATGGGGTCAGAAGCTTCTGGTGAAAAGAAGGAGGAGCAGCTGGGCACAGGGAAAGAGGGATGGGACCTTCTCAAGGGAATATTCTACCAACTGAGCTTTTATTTCATCAGCAGCTGATGCACTTTAAGAGCTCCCCACCTCCTCAGTTGCACTACAACTATTTGGCCATGCTCTGAGGGTGAAAACTGCCAACAGGTAAGACAAAGAACATAAATGTATTTATATGTAGTAAAAAGGTGAAGTGGTACCATATATTTACCCATTCTTCCTAAACCAAATGCAGTTGTAGGGATGTAATACACCCGAGATGATTGCCTGCAGTCTAGACACCTTTTTCTTGTAGGTAAGTAGAACAGGGGATCTTTTACCTAGAAGATCTGGCCTAGTTCAGCCACAGTTACTGAAACTGAGGGGGGAATTACTTGAAGGATGCACGCAGCCTGCATGAATACAAGTTCAGAACAGCTAATTGTGGCAGTTCCTTCCAAACTGAAAACCTCTCCGTGCCTTAGAATCCTCTCTGGATGGGAAGGTGGGTGTGCTGGTTCTCCAGCATCAGTCCAACCCCATGCTGTACTGCACGAAACGAGATTTATAATTAAATAATATTTATTCCTGACATGTTTCAACTCTTTTGAAACTTTAGTATTATCTGTACGAAATGGAGGCAAACCCACTATGTATTTGAACTACTACGTTTGATTTTTATTATAACAAAAATTATAATTGAATAAAATACAGCAATAGGAATTTTTATTTCCTTTTTATATGCTATGTGTTACTAATTCTGCTGCTAACTTGTAGCTTTTGTAGTTATTTTTAAACATTACTTAGCATGTTACTGCAAGTCCAACTACTATCTTTTAATCTATATTTTGGCCATAGCCAAACAGAAAACGATCCAAACCTGTTCAAGTGACAGAAAAAATATAATAACCTTCATCATCTATTGTAGGCTAGCTACCTGTGTTTAAAAGTGACTCTCATTGGCAGATACAAGCGCTTAAAATAGTAGGAAGTGCTGGTATACCTACAAAGTAAGCTTCCCTAGCAATGGATGAAATATTCTTGCATAGATGTGAGTTTTCAGTTGGTATTATTCATCTCTGGGTCTACTGTTCTGCTAGTATTGTTGTACGTGACTAAACAGCTGTTGTTTTCCACCCAGGAGATGGCTGTATTTCAGCGGCTGGTAAAGTGATACCTGATTCAGAGCCTACTTTAAGGTCCTTTCATGTTAGTGATGTTATAAGACTTTCCTGGATGATTTTGTCTAAAACCTAAAAATGACACGGGATGAGTCTTCCATTTTAGATGACTTGAATGCTGCTAAATGTCTACAGAGACACAGCCCATATGCTCCAATCCAAACACCTCAGTTGGCGCTAGTTGCCAATGTAGGAAGAAGAAGAAAGGAAAAAAAAATGACCATGTTGTGACAGCTTTCAGAAAAGGCAGAGCATGAAAGAAGGATGGCAAAGCTGGAATAAGACTGCACAACAATCCAGTTAGGGACTTCAAGACAGTCATCTGAAATCTATTTCTCCATTTTAAATGTTTTTTTATTTCAAAAGCTGCTTCATTTCACATTGCCAGCCCCAAAGCAAAATGAAAAAACAAAATCAAAAGCACAAATTAAACAAAGTCCTGAAACTGAGCTAAAATCACACTATTTGTAAAGGTTTCTAGCACGTCTGGGTAATTAGTGCAGTTATTTTGTCACTTGCTGCTGGACACGCTGATTGCCACAGCCGGCCCTCCCAAACGTGAGTCAGACCCTGCAAAGGCCCACACTGCTTCTCTGAGGTCACCGCACGCCAACCTCCCTCTAAAATTCAAACAGCTCATGCTGCACCACGTGCCAAGTGCTTGCCTGCCCAGCCCGTGAGGCCTGCTGAGTCCTTTCCGGGGTTTCCTTCCTCTTCAGCGGCTGCAGCACCATCTTCCCTCCCGCCTGCGCCCCGAGACAGACAGGGCTTTGACTCCGCTATCTGGGAACAAGGCTATAAAGAGACAGGAAACTCTGTCAGAGCACATAGGAGGCTACCTCAAGATCAGAGGAGATTATCACACTGGTCCATTTTGTTCCTTAAAAAAATAATCAACTAATAAACCCAACAAAACCTCAGGGAAGGTGATCTCTGTCTCCAAACCACCTGTGGACAGGGTGCCTGGAGGAGGGGTGGAGAGGGGAGGGAGGCCGACGGCAGCCCGAGGCAGGCAGGAGGGACCCTGGAGGGAAGCGAAGCGAGCTGCCTCGGGTGCCATGGCAAAGCCGTGAAAGGCAGGGGCTGGGCAGCACCGAGGAGGGAAGATGTGCTGAGAGAGGCATGGGGAGAAGATGGAGGAGGTACGTTGGCAGGTCGCCCCCCTATGTCTTCAGCCCAAGGCCTGGGCAGAGGTTTTTTTGGGGGTGACCTGAGGTAAAGCGTGCCAGCACCACGCCAGGGAAGCGGTGCGTGGGGAGGACGGCCCTGCTCTCCGAGAGGCTGGGCAAGACGCGGGGGTCTCACACCCCGCCCAACTCAACACACCAGCGAGGCCGTTCACGGTCATTCATGCCCCAGTTGGGGGTGCCCCCGTGCGCCGGCTGCCCTGGGGAAGGTCTGAACGATGCCAGCCCGGCGAGAACGGCGAAGGAAAGCCCAGCCTCCCTCCCTCCCTCCGCCCTGGAGGCGAGGATGGGCCACCGAGCCGCCGAGCCCCTCCCGCCCGCGGCCTCCCTCAGCGCGGCCGCCCGCTCCCTGAGGCGGGCACGGCCCCGGGCTCCCCTCGGCCGCCCCTCCCCCCGCGGCGCGCGGCAGCCCCGCGTCGTTCCCCCCCCCCCCCCCACCCCGGCGCCAGCCGCAGCGCGCCTGCGCGGGGCGGTGTCTCCGGAGAACTCCTCCAGCCCGGCGCCGCCGCCATTTTGGTGCTCGGCTCTGAGAGGGGAGGGAACCGATAGGAGAAAGCGGGAGCCCGGCGCTTCTGCCTCCCCCGCCCCCCCACCCCGTGTCTGGCTCCGGCGCTGAGGCACCGTAGCAGGCTACCCTCGCCGGCTACCCTCGCCACCTTCCCGGGCCGTCTGTCCTTGTCAGCCGCCGCTCCTCTTCGCCACCCGCCCAGCCGGGCCCGCCGCAGGCCTGAGAGAGAGGCGGGAAGGATGCCCTGCACACCCCGCCGCTGAGGGAGACTCAGGGGCCCTGACCGCCGCGTCTGGCCAGCCCCACCCCAGCCGCTTCTCGGTCCTTCGCCTCCAGAGGCACGGAGCTTCCTTCTCCCTTATCCCCCTTTCCCTGGGCTTCCTATCTTCTGGGCTGGGCACTAGCCGCTTCCTCCTAGCCCCCAGCCCGCTCCACTCCCAGGCCTCCTTGCCCAGGCCTTCCCTTCTCCGGGTCTCTTCCTCCGCCTGGGCCTTCGGGCTCTTCACCTTCCTTCCCCCCCTCCCTTCCCCTTCCCCGACTGGAGCCATGTCCTCCGCCGCTCGTTTCGATTCGTCGGACCGCTCCAGCTGGTACGTGGGCCCGGTGTCTCGGGCAGAGGCGCAGACGCGGTTGCAAGGGCAGCGGCACGGCATGTTCCTGGTGCGGGACTCGTCCACCTGCCCGGGGGACTACGTGCTCTCGGTGTCCGAGAACTCCCGGGTTTCCCACTACATCATTAACTCCTTGCCCAACCGCCGCTTTAAGATCGGCGACCAGGAGTTTGAGCACCTGCCCGCCCTGCTGGAGTTCTACAAGATCCACTACCTGGACACCACCACCCTCATCGAGCCTGCGCCCAGGTGAGTGCCACCCTCCCGTCGCCCCACCCACTGCCATCTTTGCTCGAGGTGGCGCAAGGAGGGGGGGTGTCTTAGTCCAGCCTAGTAGCTCCAGGATCTTAGCATTGGATGTAGGGCCATGGTACATATACTAAGGAATCGTTTGTTTATGGCCCTCGTTTGAAGCTGTTTCTAACAGTGGGCCTTCTTAGCACTCTGAATCTCAGTGACCATTACAGGTTGCTCTTTCAGTCAAATCATCCATATAATGCACAGGGCCTGTCCTTACAGTGCATGTAGGCATATGTAAAGGTACTGTGTATGTCTCTACCACTGGCTGTAATTGCCTTGCAAGAGGGTGTGGTCGTGCTTTGTGTCAACCTATTCTGGTATTGTCCTTCTGTTCCTAGGATGGTTGAGAAGCGAGTTCACAAGTCTTCTCAGTGACTGGAGTACAGCCTCTGAGCTTAAGTTGCCGTCTGCCCCTGCATCCACACCAGATTACAATAGAACAGGCCTTTATGTGATTAGAATGCTTCACACTGTTAAGTCAGCTTTAATGCATTCTAGAACAGCATTTCCCAGACTGCTAGAGTGGCATTTCCACCCCCCAAAAAAATGTAAAACATTTATTTCTCACAGTTGGTTATGGCACTGTTCATCTATATCTGCATACTGCATGCACTGCACTGAAAAATACCATCCTAGGAGGATGGGAAAATGTGACTTGGCTATGAGCTCATTCTTTGTCCAGTTCCCAACATAGGACTTACCTGCAACTTGCATCAGTAAACTGCTTATCAACTCTCGAACATACTCCTTTTTTAATTAATGAAGCCTTTCCCAGTATCTTACTTCAAAGCTTTTGGGCTTCCTGATTAGAATGAAGTGAAATAAAAGCTAGAAAAGTAGCGACATGTTAAAAAAAGAAATTCAAATTGGTTTGCTTCTAAATTCTGCTGTATGTTGCAGATTAGCAAGTTCTTACGGGGAAGAATAACTTCTAAGCTTATAGTTGCAATTTAACCTTGGCATAGGCCAGTTCTTAATGACAATCAGTACCTTGTCAAAGGTTGACAATAGCTTGTCAAGTTGAAAAACTCAAGTGGTCAAACCAAGTTTTTCTGTAAAGCTGTCAGGTGATGGGAGGGATCTGACAGAAAACACTAGCTTCAAGAACTCTTAAAGTTGCTGAGAAGCCTTCTGGGTAGCAATTGTGCTGTGGCTAGAGAGATGGATAGGTAAAAAAAAAAAAAAAAACTTTCACCATTGCAGGAATGCTTAAATGGAGCTGCCCAGTGTTATGTACCTGCTTACACTTGCGGACAGTTGGGAGGAAAAAAACCTCTACACTGAAGCAAGCTTTATGTTTATCTCTATTGTCCTTAACCTTGCTACTGTTGTGCCTTCTGGATGTAAAAACTTGTTCTTAATCATTTATGGCAATGACTGACTTGGCTCTCTTAAAACACTTGAAAACTTAGCTGATTCAACTTGCTCACTTGGTATTTGTTAGGAGTCTCATGTGAAATGTTTATGAACATTTAAGTGCCACCTTATTTTCAAAGTTTTGATTGCATGTTCTCTCAGCATACAGCCACAGATGGGACGTAGCCTACTGTGAACTGACAAGCTTTTTTATAAAGCAACAAATTGGATCAACCAGGTGGTTTTCCTTAGCATGATTTTTGTTGTAAACTCTTTTAGAAAAATCAATTACATGGTTGATAGTTTGAAATTCTGTTTGAAGGAGGCTTCCTGCTTGCAAGAGGGATGATGAGAGGTAGCATTTCCGGATTTTTTTTTTTTTTTTAATTTATTTTTAGTTAATGGACTAGTTTTACAATAGGGGTGGACAGGTATGGGCTTCAGAACTGTTATTGCTAGTTCTTATTTCTCTGGCATTTTCCGGGGAACATCACACTCAGGTGCTTGTGCTTTTGATGGCTGTTGATTCTTTTAATTTCAGAAAGTACAGTATGAAGAGGTGGTTTTTGTGGTAGGATTAAGTAGTTTGTTGTATATAGCCATACAACATTAGCTCTCAGAGATGACATTTTAAACTTGTAAAACACTTGAAAACTGACTGGTTTAAGCTTTCTATTTGTTTTGTGTCGATAGTGAGCTCTGACCATCATCACAGATGTTCCTGAGCTCTTATGCAGAGTGGCTGCTCTCTAAAGGGCTCCATCTCTCCTGGGCTTTAGCTGCAGCAGGCTGTCTTGAAGAAGCACATATCTTTCTGTCTAGGGCTTCTGGCATATCTTGCAAAAAATCAGAGGGATTTGACTTCCATCTTCTTTTGCAAATAGCAAAAGAGAATTGAAGTAGGCTAATGACATGCATTCTTGCTGTCGTAGCTTGGATAATAAGTATCTGCTATGACCTATATACGTTAAGATTTCTGACAACTGCTTTGAATAAAACGTATAAAATTTATGTTGAAAATAGATTGCAGTAAAAATAGTCTCATTTGATGAACAATCGTATATTAGCAAAGACGCTGAAGTGACTATTGGACAGATGATGGGCATAGTAATAAACAATGATGTGAATAAAGTAAAGGTAATACTACACTTAAGGCAAAGGAATGTTTCTAGATTGTTAGCCCTTTAATTTCTTACTCCATTCTTACCAGTGGATGCAAGTATTTCATATTGTCTTTTATAAGATATCACTTTCAGGTTATTAGGTATTTAAATATGCAGTAAAGATAAGTACTTTGAAACTAGTAATTTTTCTGTTGTATTGTAACAACCCTTGGAGAGTTGAAGTTGTAAAAATATGATTAGGAAGATTAATTCCATGTTACTTTCCAGAAAAGAGGGGGAAAGTGTTGTCTCTTAAAAACATAGGATCTGCCTATCTCTTTTCTTAAAGAAAGTTTTCAGTGTCAATGCGACTGTCTGTCTCCAAAATTCTGCATATAAGTAGTAGGATTTGTTTAGAAAGATGCTGCACTGCCAATCAGAAAGACAACATTACATTTCTAGCTTTGAGTTAGGGAAAAAACAAAACAAAACAAAACCAAACCTATAAGTGATTATTATCATACCCTCCTGTTACTTTTGTTTCCTTTTTCCACTACGCTTCCTCAAGCCTAGCATTTAGAGTTACTGAATTTTTTAGAAGCAGATGCCTAAGTTAAAAATGTGGATGTGATGAACTGAAGAGGATTATTTAGCTCTCCAAGAGCCCCTTCACCCCAAGTCACCCAAATAATTTTCTTCTGGTTTTATGTATTGTGACTCTTGTAACTTAAGCTATAGAATGAGTTTTATTCTACCCCAAGATCCTCACAACAATCCAGAACAGGTGGATGAAGAATTTGCATTATGTCTCCTAATTTTCTGCATCCATGATAGATTTTTATTTGGTTTCTGGGGAAGCTAATTTGGGTATTTAAGTAATTACTTGAGAGCATTAGTTACTCATTAAATGCCTTACAGTGCTACCAAGCCAATACTTTTGTGACAAAGCTGAATAAATAATTACCTTCTAATCGGTGTTCTTACTGTAAAACTGGTACATGGCTTTGTTGCTGGAAACAAAAACCAATAGCTATTGCTTATACCAAATCTTTTTTAAACTTAGGTATCCAAGTCCACCAATGGGATCTGGATCTGCCCCTGCTATGTCCACTGCAGAAGAAAATGTGGAGTATGTTCGGACTCTCTATGACTTCCCTGGCAATGATGCTGAGGATCTTCCATTTAAAAAGGGCGAGATACTGGTAATTGTAGAGAAGCCAGAAGAACAGTGGTGGAGCGCCAGAAACAAGGATGGTCGGATTGGGATGATTCCTGTTCCTTATGTAGAAAAGCTAGTCAGATCTTCTCATGGGAAGCATGGAAACAGGAATTCCAACAGTTACGGTATTCCAGAACCTGCCCATGCTTATGCTCAGCCTCAAACCGCAAGTCCCCTTCCCTCAGTATCCAGTACACCTGGAGCAGTGATCAATCCTCTGCCATCAACACAGAATGGACCAGTCTATGCCAAAGCTATCCAAAAGAGAGTACCCTGTGCTTATGACAAGACTGCGCTGGCATTGGAGGTAAGTTTTTCCTCTCGAGTCTTAGGGTTTTCAATTGTTTTGTAAAATAAGACTAAAAATTGTTTGGTGGCAAAGTTGGTGTGGATGATTTCATATGGAGTCTGGTTATCTATATCAAGGGACTGAGAAGAAGTTCGGTTACATTCTGAAGAAAGATCTACAAAAATTGCTTCATCTATACCACTTCCTTTGAGAAAAGTGACCAAGTTACTTCAGGACCTGTATTTACCCTCCCTTCTTGCCTGTTCAACAGTGCAAATATGTTACAAGGGTAGTGGAGTGTGTACGTCCTGCTGTGGAAGTGAGTGCTAGTGAGAGGATGACTTTGCTTCTTCATCTAGTCTTGGGGAAGGAAAGAGATGTTTCATTAATCATTGCAGTATTCCAGGTTGAGACCTGGCAGTAGCATCCTTCAGAGAAAGGTAAGGGTTGCTGATAAACATAGTGTTCCTGATTCTCAACTGTGGTATGAGATGCACTTGAGTATCTGGTGCTGGGAGCTGGAATCTGGGCAGACAGATGTCAGAAGTAGTTTAGTCCCATTTACTTCGGTTTTCAAAAGCAGATTTTGAGAAACCTTAAGACCTTGGGAGGTGCAGGGGTTAGATGAAAGGTTGTAGTGTAGCCTCTAAACTTATGTGGAGCCTTTAATAAGTTCCTATGCTTGCCAAAGCATTTTTTATTTTATTTCTATTAGGGATGTCTTTAGGACTTTAAAGCTTCATTCTTTAAATGGTAAAGAATTCATGTTACAGTTCTAGTTTAACTGGCATAAATGAGGGATTGGGAGAAGTTTTTAAAGCTATATCCAGAACATTGAGACTGTAACAGTTAGATTATACTGAAGGCTAGTTAACCCATAGCTCAAAAATGTCTCACCTGGAAAAAGTGCTAGTCTTAAAGATGGAATCTCAGTGTGCTACAATACTTCAAGGAGCAAATGCAAGGAAACAAGCAAAGGAAGCAACAGCATTTTAGCAAGTAAAATAATAGTGGTTTTAAAAATATTTTTGAACTTTTCCTGTTGCTTTTGCTTCATTACTTTGCAAGTTAAAGCTGTTACCTATAGCTGATACTTTTGACTGAAATTTGAAGGGTTGTATTTGTGAATTCCAGTTATTCATAATGGTTGCCCTGAGTGTTTTTCCTCTTGTATTTGTAAAACCTCTACAGGTGATTATAGGGTTAAAAGTTAAATATGTATCACTGGATTTTCCTTGAGTCTTATGAAGTCTAGTAGCTTGTTATTTGTGAACAGTGTGTGAAAATAATCATAGAGCAAAGTGTGAATTCACTGCCAGCTGCACCATACAGAAGATTCCTGCCAAAACTACTCATGCTTCTGAAAACAAAGCAATGCAGGTGATCGTTATGTTGTCAGTGTGTCATGGAATTACTTCAGGGAACTAACTTTGCTGCACTGTAGCAGAACCGCTGGGAAGGATGGCCCTCACAAATAGGTTTTCCTGACTTGCTCTTTAGTGGCCTAGTTAATCCTGTCATTTTAGCTACTCTTGTATACCAGTAGGATTAGTTCTCTGACCAACATGTAGGTTTGACTTATTCTGAACCTTCAAATTGCTGAAGTTTGTTTGAGGTATTCTTCTCTTCCACTGAATTCTGATCACTTACTGCCTCATGTCTTTGGGTCTCCCACCACTGGCATATTTTGTCATCCTGTGTCTTGTTTGCAAGTGCACCTTAGCCACACTGTGGCTTCTCAAGAGGCTTCAGAAGCAGAATTCTGGGAACTGATCTACGTTTTCATTAAATTCAGTGATTGTAGCTTCTCCGTATCTATCCATGCATAGGGAACTTTAGCAACCTCATTGTAGCGATATTTTTTTGTCACATGTACTATTAAAGAAAAAAATCCAATCTCTTTTCATGATCTTCCTTCAGCTTGCCTAACACCTGCTGGGTCCTGAGGATGTATTTAATCCCAATCTTGTCACTAAATAATCTGGACCATTTGGAGCTTCTATTTTGTAAGAGCACTGAAAGCTAGTGGTAGAGAAAGAACAGGTTATGGTAATGTTTGGGGAAAGGAAGTTAATGGTGTTCTTTAAGAATGATAGTATTCGACAGTACTCCACCTTAGTATAGGTGTACTCTAAATTGTAGTTCAGCTTGTACAAGTAGAACACCTTGTTAGTATAGTTACACAGTGCCTGATTGTGTAATCTCATTTAAACTGATAAAACAATATGAGAGCAAAATATCTGTTTGCTGGCTCTAGCTTTGTGTGGTCAGCACACAGACAGTACTTAAAAAGGAAGAGAATACCATCTGGAGTAAATAAAGCTATTGCGTAGTAATCTGCTCGACTTCCTTTTAAGTGGAGGGATGTCATTCTTCTGGGTTCAGCTTGAAAATGGGACAAACTCTCCGCTTGCAAGTCTAGTTTTTCTATTGTACACTATTGTTTATGTAAGTGTACATAAATCAGAAGTTTTCTTCAAGAAAAGATAGCAATTCATAGCCTGTTACAGAGAAGTTTGTTCTGTAAGGAAGGTTTTTTTGTTGTTGTTGTGTTTTTTTTTTTAATTTATCACATGAAAAATGTAACTTGTAAAAAATTAATATTCTGCTGAAAATCTGAAGCAAGATCTGTTTGGTTGGATAATGATGGAGTGTTTAACTTTTAAGTAGTATTTAAAGTGTGACAGTTTAAGGGCAACTACAGTGTTGTTCCTGGAAGGATACTAGTTAATCTGACATTTATTACAATTTGGACCTTGTTGGGCTGAAATTGTGTAGCATTCATATTGATATTATTGAAGTGACTAATGTCTAAAGGTTGACTTGGTCTTACTGCATTATGTACTCTACTTTTAGTCTAAAAAATAAAAAAAGTAATCTGTTTATAGGCTAAAATAAAAGTTTTAAGTATAGCTACTATCTCAAAGTGTACAGTTGGTGTATGTGTAACTTTGGGTATCTCGCTGTACTAGCAGACAGTCAGTAAAGCCTATGATAAATTGTACCTGTTTCTAAGATTTACATATACTGTGGTCAGTTGAGTTAGTTACCTTGCCAGTTCAGTCATTTAATTAAACATTAAATCTTAAGTTCTCACTACAACTAACTAACTTTACTACTCAAGTGCGTAGTATTTTCATGGATACTGCACTAAAAAAACCACCACAAACACCACAAAAACACCCAACCAGCAACCCAGATCTGTTTCTTTACTTGCGTGCTTTTAGCTAAGAAGCAGTTTCCTTCCTTTCTGGTGTTCTAGAGGAAGCAATATGAAGGACAGGGATACAGTGTCCTGTATTTATTGGGACTAGAACTCTACATGACAGGGTCATGCACTGCTGTGCTTCAATGCTGCTTTTCTTTGGGAAAACTAGGAGGGCAGTCCTGTGTTCAAAGGTTATACAGGACAGCACTTTAAGAAGGTGGTGAATTTTGTAACAGCAGAGATTCTTTGACACTGTTACTATGACACAGGGCAGCGAAGTCTACTTTAAAGTTTCCCAGCATTTAATAACCTGCAGTTCTACAGCCAGCCTGTTAACAATAATATGCTAATGAAACCTTGTTTTAAATTGGCCTGCTCTAACCAGCACATGAGGTGTATGCAGTGCCCAGTAGATTAAGACCTGGTATGTTTTAGCTTAAAGGAGCTTATCTCTTAGTAGTTGGGTTCCTCCTGTTTGGATCCAAGTAGTCGATCGATCACTGACTTTACACAACAAAGTTCTTTTATGTCCAGCATAGTCAGTAGATAAACTAATGGTGGATAATTCCCTTAAAAATTAGTGAACCGTTTGAAGGTTGATTCAGGGCGTGAACAACAAATTCCAAATTCGCTTATAAAATGGAATGAAATGGCACAAGGAACAAAAATGGGAGACCAGCAGCAGCCACTAGATTTATGTCTGCCATGTGTTTAAAAAATGGTTCTTAAATATATTGCAAACAAAGTAATAAGTGTCATAGCATAGACATTTTTGAAGGCAGCAGGAGTCCTAGAGTTCATCTCCAGACTTAATGTGGCAGCGTAATGGAATGGAAGGTTGATGTTTTGTTGTTGGATTTTTTTTAAACAAGAGCTTCACTATTTTTATAGCAAAGTTTTAATACTAATGATGGCTTTTTCTAGACCTGTGCCAGCATTACAGTACTAAGTAGTTTATCTGTTCATGTTTGCTAGTACAGAGTTAACCTGTCACTGAAATGTTTAGGCAAAATAAATATCCATTCACCATAATTATATAACTGACTTACAGTATTTCTCTTGAGCTTGTTACAATTAGGTTACAGTTAACTTTTTTCCTTTTCAAAGGAAAGTTGAAATAAGTAGGCCAAAATGTGCTAGTAGTAGAACTTTCTTAATTAGGAAATTAGGCTATTCTTTCACTAGACAACAAGCATTGTGCTTTGCTTAAGCCAAGGAAACTTAGCATTGCTGTGTTAAACATTAAAACGCATCTAATCCACAAGCTCTAGATTTTAAGTGAAGTGTTGAGCCCATATTGGTGTAGTGTGAAGTGTTGATTGGCGAGCTTTAGTTCTGATAACTATTGAATTGAAAGTGACACTGGCAGCAGGATTCCTGTGTCTGTGCTGACATGCACCAACTTTTCAGTATGCTACCTTTGAAAACAGAACTGACAATTACTTCAGAGATTGTGGGCAACCTTAATCTTTGTAACTTTTCCAGTCAGAGTTATTGATGGTTTCCATCATCATAGTGCTGAGTGCCTCACAATTTAATACACATTCACCTCAGAACCCTTTGCAGTTTGTTTTCAGATGAAACTGAAAGCGACGTGGATACACTGGAGAGGATCCTGTGCTACAGTGAGACTCACTGTGGCTCGAGAATGATGATCTATGGGAGGTTTGAGCTCTCCAAATTCTATACGAGCATGACAGCTGGCTGAATCAGATGGAGACAGGCTACCATCATTTAATGAAAAGCATCACTTTATCTGGTGCTGGAGCCCCAACTCTGGCAATCGTCCTAGCTATGCCTGAACTGCAAACTTCTGTTGTTCTACTCTGTTCCTAGATGAGGCTGGATTAATTGCATCTAGGACTCCAACATTCTGTGCTGCCCTTTGACCTGCATTTATGTCTGAAGAATGGTTGAAGGTCTTTCTTCTGAACTACTTGATTCTGTGGTTTGGGCACCAGCTATTCTTCTGGCACACAGCATCAGAAGTGAAGGACAATTAAGGTGTGCTTTCAGCCTGTTGGTTTTTTGAATCTTCCAGTACATAAAGCACCAGCTACTTCAGAGTCACTTTGTCCTGTTCACAGTGGGACTGAACTCTGACCCTTGTGTAGCTCAGCTTTATACCTTTTGGGGACAGTGAGATTTTAAGTAATTTCTTAGTGTTGAGCCTTGTTTAGTCTTCTCCAGAACAGGCAGCTGGTCCGAACAACTTCAGTTTTGGTACGATCGCTAGTGTTACCAGAGCAGGTGAGTTGTGACACTACTTAGGATAGTGACTGAGATTCAGTACCCTTTACATTCCAGAGTGGTATGTTTTCTGTAGCTATTGACCCAGTGGGCTCAAATGATGATTTAGAGTTTTAATGCATTTTTATCTCCTTAAACTTAGATTACAGAACTCTATCAGCCATAGAACTGTTAACATATAACTTGGAATATCCGTAAAACACATTGAATTGGTTGACTGTGTGACTAAAATGGCATGCAGGAAACCTTTTGCAGTGTATGAATCAGCTTCAAATGGAAGACAGGTATGGAAGAGTCTAGAGTGAATGAAGTAACCTTTGTGACTGGCATGTTCCACAGCTTGTGTTTCCCCAGGGCTTTGAATTCATGCTGTAACAGGGACAAAATGAAAGGATGCTATCTGAAATACGTTTTGATTTTTATCATTTGGGTGGAACCAAATGGCTGCATTTCAGAAGCATTACTCATTTCAGCAGTTGATACTTCCATCCGGCAATGCTGGCATGCTTTACAAGTGAATTACCTTATCGGAGAGATGCTGAGACTAAGGAAGTATTATCCTAATTTATAGATAAGGGCCGTGAGCTGTCCAGAGCCATACAGGAAGTTTGTGGCAGAGATGAGAATAGAACCAGGTCTCCTGACTCTGTCCTGTGCCTAATCATAAGACAATCCTTCTGACTGGCTTAGAACGTTCTCTGAAAAAAATAGTGTGCTAAATAATTTTAGTGGGAGATTACACCTCAGCTGACCATATTATAGATGCTTTAAAAAGCATTTACAAATACTGCTTCTAGTTAGTACTTTGGGGCAAAATTACACAGAGGGACTACTTGACCAGATTCTTCTAGACATTATCAAAACAGAGGTCTTTAACATAAGATCCATGAATTATTCTATCATGACATCAAGGTTCCTTCTTCAAAATCCTTGTGTCAACATGCTGTTTCATTTAATCTTAATTTGTAGCAACTTTGCCCACCTAGCAAGCTAAAGAACAGTTTGCATTGTTAATCTACATGACAGTGTGTTGTGATGCAATAGAGTTAATTTTAAATATTTTTTTCCACTCAGCTGAAGCAAGACTTCCAAATCTATTCATGTTGTAGAAATAATTCAGAGTCAAATTGAAGTATATCTTTTTCTAGAGCTTCAAAATGAATAAGAGGTTGATCTCTACAGAATTAAGTTGTCACTCCCAGAAAATGCAGGTCCATGCTTTTGCTCAGTGTGCTACAGACTTTTTTTTTCTTTCTTCCATGAATACAATTGAAGTGTTTTAGAGTGGATTGGTTTTATGGTGTGCTGCAAATGCAGTTTCTTACTAGGTTTTAGCTGTTATGATGTTGGCTGCATCTTCCTGCATTTAGGTCTAAAACTTGGAACTTGGATCTGTCTTCAAGGGTTATTTAAATCTAGCAATGTAACACTGAGTATTTATAGATGTTATCAGCCTTTTCCTAAAGAGACATTTGTTAGGTTCCTGTTTAGGTCATCTTGTTACTATTTAAAGCTTTCTGTAGCCTTTCTACACAGCGAAAAGTCTGACAAATTGTGCTTTTTAGCAAATACACAATTAAAGCATGTGGCAGTAGTCCATTAAGAGAGGAGAACCAGTCAAATAAATGCTATATGTATGTGCTAGCTGTCATAGGCAGTGTATAGCTACTTAATTATTAAGTATATGCTGTCTTTGTGTTTGAGTTCAGGAGGAGCACAAGTAAAGCTGTCCATTTAAGAAAGTAACATGGTCTCAGTTCTATCCCAAGAACTTACAGGAGTTCAGAGGGTTTTCTCCTCTCCTAAAAGCACAAGAGTACAATTGTTCCAAATGTGACAGTCTCAAATTTTTTTGGGGGTGGGGGGGTGGCAGATGTGACACAGGCAACCCAAGTAGTGGAGAAAAAGTAGGGGGAGTGGAACAACATGTTTTGCTTAAATGTCTAATTTCATTCTAATGTGCAACATAAAGCTTAAATCTCTAAAGAGTTTCACAGTTTGAGAAATCTTATTTTAAGAGCTACAACACTGAGTGACTGCCAAGGAGTTTATTACAGTATTTTAAACTTTCACTTAAGGGTTCTTGCTTCTGAGTGATCTTAAAAATATACCTATTGGAGTAATGCTAATGGTTTAAACAGGCTTCGGATCATCTAGTGACATGCACGCTATTTTGTAAACTCAGGGGGTTTTCTTTAACAGAAAGTATATAGGTCTTACCTGAAAAGTTTTAAGCTAAGGCCCTTGGCCAAAGGCCTTAAACTATTTGCATCAGTTCTGAATTTTAATACTATTTAGAGAATGCAGACAAATCCTTATACATACTGCATAAGGACTAAAATCTAGTTTTTCCTTAAATAAGAAGGTCAAAGCTAGTTACCTTTGGATTTCACAGAAGTAGTCTGGTAAGCTGAGACTCAGCTACAAAGAACTTGGACCTAGTCTAGGGAAGAAACTTGCCAACTGTTTGCCATTGGTCAGAGGCTGGTTCTGCTTTTTGTGAAATTAGTTATTAGCTGCTAATGTCACTTTTCTAATATTTACTATAGTTACCACATAAGAGTAAATGAAGTAAACAGGAAGGGAGGTGTAAAGTTAGAGAGCTGCTGCAACAGACCACATGTTCAGCTATTCTGAAGCATTTAAGGGAGAAATGACTGTTTAGCTCGTTTTAAATGCTGCTTGTCACATTGGATATTTTGCTTTGTAAATTAACCTAATCCAAATCAAGTGCAAGCATTGAACAAGGATAAGACTATAACTTATCATCGTTTGGGCTGATGTTTGTTGCTTGATCGTAGTTTAGCTTTTTCTCACCTTTCACTGCCAAATAGGAAGAGACACAGTTATGGTAGGAAAGGCCTGACATGTCATCGTTCCTGTTTCAAATGCTTTGGCAGGAAGTAGAGGTGAAAACAACAAATAAAGCTAGAAGCTGTACATCTAATACTTTTTTTAAAAAAAAAGTTTAAGATTGCTTTTGCCTGCTTCAGAAGTGTACTATTATTTTAGAAACTACAGAAGCTTCTTAAACTGTGATAACCAGAAATAGAACTTCAAGTAATGGTTTCTTTGCTGTAGGAATCTCTTTGAAAAACTAAATTTCCTCTGGAGTAAGCCAGCTGATGCTAAAACCAGTATGAGTACTGTGCTCTTTTGAATGGACAATGCATTAGCGATGTGAATTTATATCTAAGCTACACATACTGTTGCATGAAGTTGAAGTTTTCATGTAGGAAAAGGTGGAGTTCAGCAATTTTTCTGAATACATAAGTGTACATTTAGTGAAGAGTCTGAAAAAGAGTGCAGACAACATTATCATGTTTAGCAGCAAAATGCTGGTATGACTGTGAAGTAAAAAGTAACTTCTTTCCAATTGAATTTTATGCCAAGAGGGTGGGGTTTTTTTTCCTTATGATGGACTTGTATTTGTTGTTCCTCTTCATTTGATTTGTATTTGTATCAGAGTGAGATTCCCATGTGCGATAACCTTTTTCTTTTGTTTTGTTTTTAATTATGCAGGTTGGAGATATTGTGAAGGTTACAAGGATGAATATAAACGGTCAGTGGGAAGGAGAAGTCAATGGTCGAAAAGGGCTCTTCCCATTCACACATGTCAAAATATTTGACCCTCAAAACCCAGATGAGAACGAATGATTCCCTCTGCCCGATTTACACTGCTGCTTCATTTTCCTGGCTATCATTAGGATTGTTTGAGGTGGAATGATGACTTAATGGCACATTGCTAGCATTGCCCATTTTCCAGCTTGCTGCAGTTTGATGGTTCTTTTAATGTACATTTGGAATACATGTGACTGAAGTCACTGCCTGACCTTCATACCATAGTTCTGTCATCCAGAATTTAGTTTCACATTTAAAACTATTGGGCCTTAAGCTGGAGAAGACTGAACCAGTATATAGCAGAGAAGTACGGGAAGAAAACCTTTCCTCTTGAGACTTCCATGGACTTTTTCTGGCTTGCTCAGTAGGAAGAGCCCTAATCTTAGATCAAACATGCAACTTGTGCATTACTGTCCAAGAAAAAGCAACAACAAAAATGCAATTTTAGGACTGAAGAAGACTTAGTTTTAAGAGAACCTGTCCTAAGGTAGTACATTTAAAATTATGGTCTCTTTAAAGGACAATAATTGAAGCTTATGTATTCTAAGCAGTTGTATTAGAAGCTGCTCTTTTCTGTTAACTCTTAAGCTTGTTGACCTTCCTGAAACAGTGTGTGTTAAATGCAAATAACCATTGATTGAGCTGCATTGAAGCTGAGGCATTTATTTATAAGGAAACTTTAGGAGGGGTTGATACTTGTAACCTGTTTTTGACATACTTAATGCATTTCTGTTGATTTTTGCAAGGACTAACTGTAGAAAGCGAGCTTTAAAGGGAAACACTTTGGCCTGGTCTACATACAGCTCTTCTGCTGTGTTGAAAGTGTAGTTTTACTAGTATGGGAGTGCTTGTCACCAAGCTGTTACTTGGTAGACAGATTCATCAGACTGCCATGGTGTGGAGAAGTAGGAGAGGAGTGGGACAGAAGAGCTTGGTTAATACTGTTAAAACCCTCTTATTTAAACATACACCTTTTATACCCATTTCTCTGCAGGCCCCGTTCTCTCTCCAAAGTTTCCTAGCTACGCCAGCCCCAGCTTATTGAAAGCTCCTTTTCAAACACAGTACCTTTTTCTCTCGGCTGTCTCCATGTTGCTGTACTTTTCTTCCAGAGCTCCTTTCATCATATTTTTTTTTCCTCCTTCTTTTTCCTTGCTTGCCTCCCAAGTCTTCTGCATGCTGCCATCTTTGTTTTCTTTACCCTTCCAAGTGAGTTGGCTCTGGTTTATATATGCCCCAGATCCCTCCCAGCATCCTCCAGAAAATGGTTAATTGGAGTCAGCTGCCTGGGTTCCCCCATGGGATAAATTAATGCTCAGGCTGGAGGAGGCCACAAAGGTGTCTGTTACCAGTGGAGCTTCTTTCTTTTTCTGTACATAAGCTACACTGCTGTAATTGTACTTCAGTAGGGAGCTGTATGGCTGCAGCCAAGTAAGTACAGTTTGTGCCATGCAGGTCCTTAGCCTGTGTACAGGACATGAAAGCTTAGGTGCAGAGGTATCCTGGGCCACCTTCCTGAAATGTGTTTGTAGGTGAACTGGAATGCTCTCTTAAAAATAATGGAACACTGAATTAACAGAATGCGCGTCTGCAAAGACTGCAACTACACAACCTCCCTTTCCAGCCAGCCTGCTTAAAGAAAAGTGTCTGTTGTTGGAAGCTGACAGGAGAAGAGCAGCCCCCACTTTTCGAGTTTTGAAGGCTGTCAGTTGTAGCGAAATGAGACACTTCAGACGCCCGCAGAATCTCTTACAAATGTCAAATTACATCAAGTTGTTGTCTTAAGTTCCAGCACGTTTTCTTGTTGATTTGTGTCGCTCAATCCCAATAAAAGCATGTTGTTCCTAGCTCACGTGAAAGTGCCGCGAGATCCTTAATTGAGCGGCACTGAAGAAATGCAAACGTGGCATTTGCAACAAGACATTCAAAATGCCGGGTTTAAGGAATTCTCTCCGTTCATCTGTTAGCTATTTGCTGTAGTGTTGATCAAGTGGCTGACTGTCTAGAAGTTCTTGTAGAGCATTTTTAGAACCAAATTAACTGTGAAGTAGAGTAGCATTGACTGAAGTGTTTGGTGCTGTAAGAGTAATTCTTGACAATAGGCATTGACATTCTGTCTTGCAAAGAAAAGCTATGCAGCTCTCTTAACTAAAGGAGGTCATGCTTTTTCTGTGCCCCAACTATACCTGTAAGTTTACTACATAGATTGTACTACTGAAAGTCATCTTTTGAATACAGAAACTGCACTAAACTCAATCTGCTGCAGAGAAATCTTATTTCAGACCTGACCTAGTTACAGGCAGCTCTTCAGAAGACTGATCATAGAATTCTTCCTTTGCGTGGTAAATAAATACTGTGATATTTGAGATCTCAAACACAGCTTTTAACCTGGATTTTTTTTTTCACTGAAATAAACGTCTTGACTCATCCCCTTACTGAACAAGGTATACACATGGAACACAAGCATTGTTTTAGGTTTAATTATGTTCTGATACTGCAGAAAAGCAAAGTATTTTACCTTCAAAACTATGCAAAATATGTGGGTAGTGGCATCTGATGCTGAGACAAGAATTTGTAAATTTCTGTGAACCTGGTTTTAGGCCACAGATGAGCAGCGTTTCTCTGAGTAGCAGCAGTGTGGTTCAGGTATGTTAAATGTGGTTTAAATGTAGCGTACTGACCAGCCTAAGCTGATTGTAATCTTGCTTCAAAATGTGTCTTTGCTATTTTACTATAAGACAAGTATTTTCATATAAAGACTGCACTCGATCAGTTTGTGTTTCTCTTTGAAGGACTCTGGATTCTCAATCGCTTGTTGCTTGCTTACACGTGTGCTGTCTGTTGCTTTCTGAAGCCTCTCAAATTCGAGTGATAACCTATCAGTGTAAACGTTCCTCGGGTGTGTAGGGTACACTTCACATGAGGCATGAGAGCCTGCAAGTGATGGCTTCAGCCCGAGCACCACTGAAGTTGTTCTTGCTTTTGAACTAGGAGCTGGTGCAACGACCTGGTGCCACAACAGTTAACTGTTGCAAAAGGCTTACTGTTCGACTTCCTCCTGTCGTGTACCTGCGTGTATAGACGGTGAAGCCTCTGACCGGTCTGAGAGTTTAAATGAAAACTGTTTTAATCAGTGTCCATCACTGGATAAGCGCTAATTTAATTCATGATTGTTTACAAATTGGGAAAGAATAAACAAAAGGGAATATCCTGTTTGGGTTGGGGCTCTGAAGAGCCTGAGCATTATTTTTGTAAAGGGAAAAACAGCATTCTTTGTGCCATTTCATGTGCCTGTAAAGTAATTTTTTTATATTGTATTAACATCCTGGGAACGAGTGGGCTGCCTTTGTTTTCTAGTCAAGTTTTCAAGCATTTTCCTCAATACCTGCATTTGAAAGTGAGACCTGCCTAAAAGACTGCCTTGTGGGACCAGTGAAGCATTCTTGTATAGCTGTCCTTTTCTGTTTACTTGTGTTCAGTGAACGTGTGTTTTGGGACAAGGATACAATTACTGCAGTGGGAAAGGTGGCCTTGCATTTGAGACAGTCTTCACTGTGTAAACTTTAAACCACAATATGTAATTTAAAGACCATGATCTTCAGGCAATAATATTAAGTGTAAGCTTTTAAAGTTTATTTTGGGGATCATAGCTGGTTTTATTTTTTGTGCTATAAGATTAACAGTATTAAATGAATTATATTCTTAGAATATATGGAGTGTCTTTTCTTAAGATTAGTGCCTTTTTGTTTTCTTACTCCACTTACTTCATAGAACTGGTCCCAACATCAAGCCACTGTTTTGGTTTTTTTTTTCCCAGTGCCCTGTTTGTACAGTCTAAATAAAACTTGCCTCAACTTACAGTATTACTTCTTGTCTTTAGTTTTAAAACCTTGACAATAGTAGCAGGGTATTTAAGTCCTTACTCTGTCAGCCTGGTGCCCTGTTCGGTGGGTGAGTGAGCGTGCCAACAGAAGTTTTCCAGAACCAAAGGAAGAATTAAGCAGGAGAAAATGCTGCTGCCGGGCTGAGCGCTAGTCTCCTCTTCCATCCTCGTGCCTCTTCTCAGACCACACTGCTGCGCTCTGGAGGTTCACCTGGAAAAGATGCATCTCTGGTTATCCAGGTGATCGCTGTCGTCTCCACCCTCGCACCTGGCAGACACTTCCGTGCTCTTCCTGTCGCTGTATTTGATGCTGCTCTTTTGCTGAGGCTTTTTAAAGGTCTCTGTAGCGACCGTGACCTCCTCTTACTGTGATACCCTTGACTGTGCTTGTACGAATGACTGGTCTGTGCATACGGTTTGAATTTAGCTTATTGGTGTTGGAGTAAATAAGGCATAACCTGCGCAGGTGCTGGAGTGGGGAAGGGCTGGCGTTCTAGCCACTGCTGGAAGGTGTCAGCGTGCTACGTCATAAAGATCTGCTTTCGGTCAAAACCAGGAGGTCGTCTTTGGCCTCTTTACAGTCACTCCCGATCAAGAATAGCACTAACTAAGCTTAAGTTGTTTTAGTATTTTGGATGGTTCCGTTAATTCATTAACAATGTGTTGAAACTTGAGATGATCTTAAGTTTTTCTCCTACGTAAGAGGAACGTCAGACACTCGGCTGCTCGAAGGAGAACTCTAAAAGGCCTGTGGTTTCCTCGGACTCTGTGGGCGTGACCATGGCCTCGCGTCTGTCTTCTCTGGAGTACGGCTTTCCATGCGATGTCAATAAACATTCATAGCCAACTCTGCATGGTGTCTCATCATCAAATACTCACACTGGGCAAGTCACATGTCAGAGAAAGCCAGTAAGATTTCAGACGCGCGAGCGAGAACAGGTAAGGTGCGGGCAGGAGGCTGGAGAGTCCCCTTTCAAACTACTTTACCTGCCTTCAGCTTTCTCGCAGAAGCTGGCGGCGCCAGCCCCGTGCAGCAGCTGCCCCTGGGGACATCTGCAGCAGCTCTTGCTGTACGGTTGACCTAGCGAATCCCAGTGTCCCCCGCTGCACCAGCCGACTGCTCCCCACAAGCTGAACTGCAACCACGGGTCCCACCGTCCTGGCGAGCTGGGGACAGTGCGAAGGGAGGTGGGTGCTGCGCGCCCTTTCTGATGCAAGGGCAGGCCACCACCAGCAGCTGCCCGGGCTTGGCTGTGTTCTGGCAACGCCCAGGCTTCTCTGACCCCAAACTGCAGCACCTACACACACTTTTGTTAGGCAGGGGGAGATGAACCGATTCCAGAGCCAGGGGAAGTTTAAAATACTTGGGCTCTGTACAGAAGAACTTTATTGGTGCCTCAAAATGCATCAGGTGTCACCAAGTGTAAATCTGCGCCACGTGCATTGCTGCGAGGCCACAAGCAGCTCCATTCCCTCTCATTACGGCTCAGAAATCACTCCGACCCACCCCTGGGCCCGGGAGCGGGTCGCTTCACCGCGGCACACTTCAGCGATCAGACGGGACAGAGCCTGTTGTCCGCGTGGGCTGCGAGGGGCTGCCCGGTGTCTGCGCTTCCAGCCGCAGGCTGCCTCCTGCCCTCCCGCCCGCCCCAGCAGCACACTGCCCACCTGCACCTGATTCTGTCCTCCCTCTGCCTGGCTTCCCACCCCCCCGACGCTGACCTCCCGGATACTTTTCCAGCCGGGCACTGCTGCTCTTCACCCTCGGCTTCTCCATGGGCTGGCACAGCTCTGCCCTCGCTACAGTCAGGACTCGGGTTTTGTCCCAGGAGTGCCCAGCACAGCAGCTACCTAAAGCTCCAAGCAACGGCCAGGTTTACTCAGCAAAAAGTCAAAGATAATGAGAAACAAGCAGTAACTCGAGCTGGGTTTATTTCTGGCTTACCTGCACACAGGCTTTCACTAATTTAAATTTGAACCAGTTTAGTTAGGTCAGTCCAACAACAGGCTGCGTAAGCCTTACTTTTTAGGTGCAAGGTGGCTGGGATGAGCTGCATTTACCAGTTTGTCGCTCTCATTTAATTAAAAGGTTTTAGTCCTAAACCAGTCCAATAACAAACACCCTTCAGCCTGAACCAGAGGTATGACTGAGCTGATACCCTTAGGAAATAGGCCTAAATACACTCAAAACATTACCACAGCAAAAGAACACCTTTCCTTGTAATGTTTCACATGGTTTACAATGGGGTGGATTATGTGCGTAGGAAAGCTCCTCAGGTTTGTATTCACCAGCAGGGACGGCTCACCTTGGAGCAGCTGGAGAGATTTCTGTCCCTTAAACTGTCCCCTCTGCCTTTTTTTAGAGGGCAGATCAGCTGCTCTCGTAGCAGCTGCTGAACCACAAGTACAACTCAGTGCAGTAAGGTAAAGCAGTTCCGATGGCAGGTTACCTTGATACCCCGAGCTGCAAACTGTGGCAGTCACTGTGCAAACAGCTGAGCCCTCCTGCAGCAGGACTGCGAGTCCAAGAGGGACAGGCAGGCTGCAGGGAAAGAAACTGTCACAGCTGTCCCAAAGTGAGCCTCCTGCTCCGAAATTTGAGCCCCAAGAGTTGCCCACAGCCAAAGCTGCACCAATTATTGTAACTCATTAACACAGACTGTTGGGTGCCCACCTGGCGTCAGGTTATCAAGGTGCTGACCACCCTCCGAGGGAGCAGCCTGGGAACCCGCCACTGTGACTCAGACCCATCTCCGCTGCGCAGCCCCAGACTGGCGCAACCCCTGGGAGCCAAAAGCTGCGCTACTGCCCCTGCTCAGCGCGGCGATGGCTGCTCACCAGGGAACCCTGCAGCCCCCTGTGCTAGACACAGCCTCACCTGCAGAAGATGCCGTCCATGCTGCTTCTGAGGCAGGCAGGGGGAGCGAGAGACGACAGGGAATTAACGCAGTGCTTTCCTCAGATAACCTTCCCAGCACCTGCTCGCTTCGTTCCAGGCATTTTGTAACCAGAACCCTCCCTGCGTGAGTTATTAATCTAACCCGCCGCTGGCGCACCAGACAATCGGGATCAGAGCTAAATCTGGGGTATCCGCAGGGAACCGGCTCCTGCTTTGTGCGTCCTGGCTGGTCCAACAAGGGCAGCTGAAAGTCAGCCCTGAAAAATCCTTCACTTGCAATCTTGCATTTAGTCTAGAAACTAAGCACTAAAGCACAAGAGAAAGCGTGGATCCCGGGGACTGTTAACACCCCTCCCCTGTGCTGTGTTTCCCAAGCTGCACTATCTAATGAATCCTCTCCAGACGCTGGGGCAAGTCAGAGGGTGCTGGACGTGCTGCTTTGCCTTTCCCCAGCTGGCCCCGCACCCAAGATTCGACTGACTTGGGAGGAGCAGAGAGTCAGAGGAGAGGATGCTATTTTGAAAAGACAGAAGGGACTGACATAAGTAAACAACAGGAGCCGGTTTGAAGCTCTTGGCACTCGGCTCCTGCTCAGCCCACCACCCCTTGGCAGCCAAGCTGGGCAACGAGACCCCCAGGGATGCTCCTGACAGAAGTAGTGACAAACCCAGCCAGGTCTTAGAGCGCACTGTCACTATCCTTAACTTGTAATTAAAAACATAAAAATCAAATTTGCCCATTTTTCATTACTGTGAAGTAATGGCCCTGTCTACTTCTGGACTCTAAGCCCATGGCTTTTTAATGTATTTTACGTTACTTTACCAATTTGATCTGGATTATGAGGTAGTTCAGGGGACTCTCACTGGGACTTCTACACGGTGAATCCATTTCTGTAATCTTGGACTGTCTCTTTTTTGCCCTCATCTTGTGACCAGTGATATCATTAATCCACTGACCTTGAAGGTCTCTTTCCAGGTATCGCAGCTGGTGATCTGGCTCTGAGTCTGCAGCAACAACCAACACACACACAGCACTGGGCTGGTTTCCTGCTGAGCATCCAGCCTAACGCACTGCATGGCACAGAGGAAATGTAACTCACCAGACTTCGTCTTAATGTAAGAAACAGCCGTATCCCTCAAAGATCGAATACCTCCTGCTGCCCCTGACTACCTGGAGTAACTGTGGCTACTCAGCACTCTGGAGAACTAGATCTAAAATAAATAAACAAAGATAATTTCCCTGCAAGAAATAGCACCTTGGCCTGGACATGGGGCACATCGGGGGCGGGGAGTCTGAAACAAAAAGGCTAAAATTGGCTCCAGTCTGGGATTCTGCTGAATGGTCTGACCAACGCACACAGGATACCAGCACTATTGGAAACCTCTGGCCAAAATCATCCTGAACTGCAGGACACATCCCAGCAGCAACACAAAGGTTACTTTGAGTGCTCAGTAGCAGCTCCTGCCTGTACGAGGCCGAGTGACCAATCTTCCCTGTCACCAGTGACCATTTGATTGAGGCAGAGGTAGATGATGGGATGGAAACAGCTCTGCAACCAGTGGGACAAGGGCTTCTAGCAAGGGTCTGTGCTGTACAGCAATGGTAGCCCACAGACCTCCACAGCAATGTTTGTGGTATCAACGCTGCCCTAAATTTAAATAGACCAAAATAAAGACACGTTGGAGAGCAGCCTGGGAACAGAAAGTGCGCGCAGTCCTTGTCAGGGCACTAAAGATGTAGGACTTCCATCTGTCAAGCATGCAGGGCTCATGCCTCCCTCGCTGCAGCGCCCTGATTTCAGCCACACGCTGCAGTCCCGCAGCCCGGCACTGAAACAGCTATGGAAAATGGAGGGAGGAGATGATGTACCTGGAGAAGGACAGGCTGATTTAAGCACCCCTCCCTGCTGCCAAACGCTTCGTGGGCTCTATAGTCATCATCCAAAATAGAGCCATCGTCTGTGACTCCTCCAAGAGACAGTCCCTGCTGGAAACACGTCAGGGCGTTGCTGGGGCAGCAATTTATGGTGCAGGGAGCCACCTCCGGAGCTGCTGACACCGCACCCCACTGCACTGGCTCCTTTCCCTTTCCCCCACCATTCAAGCTGCCTGTTGATGCTTGCTATAGCCTGGGAACCTGACACAGGGCTCGACCCAGCGAGGAATGTAGGCAGGGTTTGGGTAGCAAGGAGGAAAAGTCCTGCATGAACCTTAGGGTGCAAGTCAAAAAGCCACTGCACACGGCTGTCATCTACTGCCCAAGACACCTTGACCCAAGGGGTCCCTTCCAGTCCAGTCCCAGCCAGGCAGAGGCTGAGCGGCCCCAAGGCAGCCCCTACAACAGCCTCTGCATTGGGAAGCACAGAGAGACAAGACACATCCTCCCCACAGGGAGCAGCTCGTCCTGGGTAACCACCTCCTCCTTCGCTTGTTTTGCTGCCAGTGTCCCTCCCGACACGTAAGCTGCTTCAGCCCCAACTTGCCCTGGACTCAGCCTCCGTCAGCACCCGAACGAGACCAGTCACGCGAAACCCTCGCTCCGGGCACGCCGTGACAGCGCGGGAGCTTCGCCCCTCGTGCGCTTTAACCACAGAGCAGCGACGTGGCTGGTTTCTTGGGTTTTCCCATATTCTCCATCGCCTTGGACACCCTGGCTGAAGCTTCCAGGCCTCAAAACCTTTGCAGCAAACCCACTGCAGGCTGCCACAGCTCTGCCCCGGCTGTCCCCTCGCAGGTCACACGCAGTCACTGGGTGGCACTGTGCCCCTGCCTGTGCAGCCGCCCAGCTCCATCCTCCTCCTCTACTCGGGGTGCCCCGGAAGAACTCGGGGTTCCTCCAGCTGGGACAAGGGGTGAAGGCTCTCCTCGCCAAAGTGCACCGGTGCATGGCAGCCAGCCCTGCTCAGCCATGGTGGAAGCAGAGAGATGCCCAGGGACCCTGGGAGCCCGCAGGGAGGTGACCCCCGGCACCCAAACACGAGCTCCCCAGGCTCTGTTCCCCCACTATGGTTACATTTTCATTACCATGGTAAAAGGAGATCAACTGCATCTTTACAATATCCCCCTCTATAAAACTAATAGGCTGGGCAATTGGGACAACCCTGTGAAGTACTTTATAGTCTGGACTCGAGGAGTTCGTGCTGCAGCTCAGAGGCTGTCCCAACCCCAAACCCCAGGAACTGCAGCGTTATTTCTCCCCACTGTCCCCCCTTCTGGGCTGGGAGCAGCATGAGGATGAGCATGGTGCCCCGATGCCTGCCCGCCTTCGCTTATCTCCCACCACCTGGAGCCCCACTCTGCTCCAGTGGCACAAGGCTGCTAGGAGCATCCACAGGGATCAGGATTTCTTCTTTCCAGGGCACCGTGACACATCTCTGCCCTGATTCCAGGAGCTTTTACACCATCAGGGTGAGTCAGGGGCCAAGATGCCAGACCCAGCTGCGGGCCAGGGCAGGGGCCAGGGAGGTTTGTTTGCAAACGATTTGCAATCGAAAGCCGAAAGCCGGAGGCCAGGCTCACCCTCAGGAGGAGCAGACAGCCCTTCTTCACATGATGATGGCAAAATGCATTCAGCTCCGTAAAAGTCCCTTCCCTCCACATTGACACCCATGTTTGTTTGGGAAGCTGAAGGTGTCACAGTTGGTGTACCTTGGAGACGTGTTTCGGAGGGTACCCGGCAGACTTTGAGGGACTGTTTTTGCTTTGCACATTGCTGGGACCTGACAGATCTCAGTGGCACGCTCCAAACGTACATCAGCCCGAAACCTACACCAGGGAGCCCAGCCCCGGCTCCAGCAGTGGCTGCGTGGATGACCTTGGGGAAAGCGATAACCAAATGGAGCAGCAGCTGCCTACCTTCCTTCTTCCTGATGTGTAAAAGCATCCCGAGAAAACCTTCCTTTAATCGCTTCCCCTGCATTAGACCTTCCAGGGGAAATTAGCACAAATGCAACATCATTGGCACCAAGGGGGCGGACCCTGAACGACTCGGAAGGGGGTTAATCAGTTTGTTGAAATCCTTCTCTCTTTGGTTGCCACCTATAGCTCCAAGCCATGACAAACAGTTGGCAAAAAGAACCTCTTTGCTGAAAATCAATGCTCTTTAGAGGTAAGAGCTAAAGACCCTCCAAGGAGTGAGGATACTGTTGGGAAATAAAGAGGAGGAGACTGTTCCTATACCATTAGGGTAGAAGACAAATGGGAGATGGGAAAGCAAAAGGTTTCCAGGTCTCCATAAGTCCGTTTCTCCCTTCTGTGGTTTATTGTCTTTAATCTCTCTTTGCCTTAGTGTCCCCACCTACCCCGCGGGACAGAGTCACGTTTAGACGTGCTGAAAACCTTAACTAGCATTTACAAAAATGATTCAAGATCCCCAGATACCGACTGCCAGAGACACGCAAGGTGTTACTGCATGTCCCTTCAGAGGACGGTCTCCTCAGCACCAGAGCTGCTGGCAGACAAGCTCTCTGCTCCCGCACGCACTGGGCAGCTAACATGAGCATGCTAGGCAGAGGGAGCAACATCAGAAATCCCCACAGCCCCTTAAAAACACTTTCCTCCTTAACATTAATTTAATATTAGACTGTATTCACTCCAACAACTGTAAAACAACTCCCACTCCCGCCGTAGCTGTCCCAAGCACTGCAGCACTGGTTACCTGCAGCAGAGCTGGTCCATGCCCACAGTGAGACGCAGCCCTGGCAGCGCTTCTGCTATGTCCACCACCATTTCAGCGTTGTAACAGGATGGCAGGGTTAAAACACAACGCTGCAGCTGAGTGACCACCACGGGCAGCACTTGGGGACTAAAATTTTCTCAAGTCCCTGGTTTTAAAGTTGGGCCTAACTTCATTTGGACTCCACATCAGAGCTCTGTGCTGACTTGTGGAGGACAGAAGGGAGGACAGCTCCAGCTCCATAACCAAGTCTCCTCCTTTAATCCAAGGACAAGATTTCTTTGCTATGCACACGATGAGCTGCCCTCCCTACCTTCTATGCTGTCCGCTGACATTTGTATTTCAAACTAATTGCCACTAGATCATCTGATCCTGCCCAGCTGTCTAAAAAAAACCAACATCCTGTGTACTGCTGGGACCCCTTTGTCAGAGGCTGTGAACTCCTCTCCATCCAGCACCACGATGGATTGAACAAACTGAAGCGGTATTTTATTGCTGAAGCATAAAACATGGGAATAAACAAGCACCGAAGTGCTACTGATCATTAAAAGCAGATGGGAGCCCATTTACTGCCTCCAACAGCGAGGTGCCACGGCTGCTCCGCCGAGGCCCCATTGAAATAGGAAACCCAACGCACCATCTGGGAGGTGCTGGATGGCAGCGGCTACAGGCAGCCCCTGCAATTCAGGCCTGGATTTATCTGTACTGTCCTCTTGCCACCACCCTGGGGATAACCAAGGAGTGACAGAGATTTTAGTCCTAGCTCCAGAAATACAGTCACTCCTGGAAGGTTGTGCCTATGTGAAAACACCCTGGTGGGAACAAGCAGCCTGTCCTGGGCCAGTCCCACTGTCCAGGGGAGGTGGGATGGGGAGGATCACAGGCCAAATTGTCCGCACACAGAGCAGGGACTCGGTTGCCTTTCAACAGCATTTGTTCAAGTGTACATCAGAGAATCATCACAGGTTCTGGTCACCCCCGGGCAGTTCAGCTCCTGGGTGGTGGATCATCCAGAGCAGCCCAGGTCTGACCTTATTTCCTGACCACCAGTGCTGTCTGGCATGAGAATCGAAGTACCACAGTGGGAAGAAGCCAGGGGCTATTTCCCCTCCTTTCCAATCAATGCACCCACCGCAGATAAATGCGCAGCGAGAGCATTCCCAGAGTCTGGAGTACTGGAAACTGCCCTTCAGAAACAGCTCCACCCTGAGCATCCCGAGCTGCAAGCTGAGCTCAACACCCTGCCGAGGCTGAAGCTTTGTGTTCAGGTCCCATCTTCCCATGGCAGGGAGCCCTCTCAACCGCCGACATCGGCGCTGCATGGGGCCAGGGGTGGATTCCCCCGGCTGCCCCTTCCAGCCGGACAGGAGATGCAAAGGGAGCAGGAGACTGCTGGAGAAGCAGAGACAGACAGATGCTTTTGCACTTCAAAGGAAACAGGGCCCTGTGAGGCTTTCAGGAATACGAACAAATCCGATAGACTCCTTTTAAACACCAAGCACATTTGCTCAAGTGTGAGGCAATTAGTCCCGAGGAGGGAGGCAGGACAGGGCCATTAACGGACATACGGGCAGGATGAAGCGAGGGATGAGAAACATGCGGCACGGCTCCAGGCGAGACCGCCAGCCCAGCCTGATGAACTGAAAGCCGTGCTGTCCTGGCCTAGCTTCCTCATCCGTGATTTTCAAAATGCCGTTCTGTCCCCAGGGGCTCTACAGGGAGCACATTAGTGTCATTCAGCCTACGTTATTGCAACGCTCGGCATATCCCTTTGGTAAACAGGGTGGTTTTGATCCCATCACCTTCACTGCTCAGTTGTTCACAGCTTATTATCCCTGGAGAACGATGACTGGAGATGCCCTCAAGGATGCGGGAGGGCTGACTTACACTTGGCAAGTCTGCAGCAATTCTCATTTCCCCCTTGCCTGAACGCTGCTGGGTGGTGCCTGAGCTGCTCTGGACAGCTCTGTCTCCAGAGAGCCCCTTCTAGATGGTAAAACAGAGCCAAAACCAGATTGTGGGCGAGCAGAGGGCTGGCTGCTCAGCACGAACAGAGCCAGCATGGGGACGAACCCCGCGGTGTGACAGAAATCAGGCCTGACTCATCCCCTTCGACTCTGCACCACCATTTCCACACAGATCTGCTCTTAATGCACCACCTCCCAGTGAGGACGTTATGCAGAGATCCCAGGCGCTGGTGCTTTGCGACCCCACAGATGGGAGCTGGAGGAGTGACAGTGCCAGCACGCAGGAGGTCTCTCCTGTGAGCAGCTGCTGTGTTTTACGTGTAAAGTCTTATTTTTACAATGAGAGGCAGAGATACCAAAACTGAGCAATGCTTCATGCCTGGTTGCGTGACTGATGGTGTGCCTGGCCTGGATGGAGTAGCTACCCACTCCCGCTCTCCTTTATGGAGGCACAAAATTTTCCCTTTTCTGTAAAAATAGGAGAGGAAGAAACAAAAATCACGGCATGTCCCCAAAGAACTGTAGGAGATGGAAATTAAATCCATCCATTACACTCACCAAGCAGGGCGCTGTCTGGGCAGGCACACTGTAGTCATACACCTGCACATTCAAAGAAAAAAATGGAGTATTACAGAGGCAATCCAACACCCTACAGCAAAGTACTTCATGCCGTGAAACAAGCTCACATGACTTGGAAAAACAAAAAAAGAACACCACTAAATCAAGATGAGCAGCAACACTGTTCACCACGGCTGCAGCGCCTCTCCTCACCCCTGCACTGAAGGATTCCTTCACCCTTGGTTAAAATTTTGTCTGACGCTGTTGCTCAGGCACAAGTCTCGGGAAGGCTTCGGCGTTTGCTCTGGGCAGAGCACACTGTGTGCTGCGGGGGGCACGGGCTGTGGAGGAGAAACGCTTTCCCGACTCACTTCACCCCGTCCTGTGAGCCTGCAAGCAGCTGCCTTACCTCTCCCTGGGTTTCCCCTGCTCAGATTCGTTGTAGTGTCTAGAAGCCACATCTAAACCTTACTACAAAGCACAACAGTGAAACCAGCTTACCTGGAGTCGCCGGTGCCAGGCCAGCGGCACGCCTGCTTCTCACAGCCGGGGGAACCGAGAGCTGAGCCCTGGAGAAACAGGCAGGAACGGGCACCCCAAACAGCCACGACAAAACCGCAGCCAAGTCGCGCCTCTGAGCACCACAGGAGCCCGGCCAGCCTCCGGGTGGGCTCTGGGCAGGCATCGCTCAGGGCAGTGGGGGAAAACGCAACGGACCACCCGCTCCCCATGCTTGGGGGGAAACCCCTTTGTCCTCCTTTCTCCAGCTGGCCCTGGACAGTTTTACCCCCTTTCTCTTTGCTTTTGGCCATTACAAAGTAAGTTTAGGCTGAGGGCGGGGAAGCAGGTAAGTGAAGACACCTGCACGCTGCACATTTGGCTGCTGATGGATGAGCAGGGGCTGGCAGCTGCCTGCAGCTCCCAGGCAGGAGGTACTTGGCTTTGTGCCGGCGCAGCCCCGCACACACGGCAGGCGATGGCTGCTGTTTGTTGTTGTCAGCCAAATGCTGCATCCCCCCTGCTAACAGGCTCCGTATGGGATCCCAACCTGGGGCTCCCGAATTAAGTGGCTTTTAAGCTCTGCAATAAAACCCCATTTGACTTGAAGAATGTTATTATTCCTGGAAAGGGGGTTGTGCTGCTTGCTTGGATTTGCTTAAGGTGAGGCAGTGCATATGCTAACCAAGGAAATGCACTGCAGGAGGCTCCTGGGAGGCTCATCAAGGACCAAATGACAGCCACCCCCATGCTGGGCAGCCAGGTCAACCCAAAGGAAGCAATTGAGTCTGGCTCAGCCAGGCTGTCCAGCTCCAAGGCGATTCAAGTGCCCCAGCCCACCTGGGCACAGAAATGCTGCTCCTCAGGATATCCTCCTCACGCTTCTCCCCAGGCAAGGAGCCTCCTTGGGCCCCCAGTGAGCCCCCCGCCCAGGGAACAGGCAGACCCTGCCCTGCACCATGCCCATGAGGACTTGGGGGGGGGGGTGGTGCTGCAGAGGGTGCCAGTGAACAGCGCTGCCCCCGGGCTCGGCCGGGCCAAGGAGACCGACCTGATGGCACCAGACAGTGCCTTTGGTTTCACCAGCTGAGCACGTCTGTCGTCTCTCTCCCTCCAGCACCTGGAAATCAAACAAGCTCTTACTGAAACCAGCTGGTAGCTTCTTCTGCAGAGCCAGAGGGTGACTGAGTGGGGACAAGTGCAGAGGCCCAGCACCCTGCACCCCTAAGAGGACTCTCTGTATCTTTTCAGAGGTGTGGGCAGAGGTGGGTACTGTGCTGTGCTGCAGAGAAGCAACATCACAGGTGCCTCTCCTGAGCCTGTGGCTGCTCACTGGGATGTGGCTGTCTGTGGAAGGACTGCAGTGTTGGCAAGAAAGCATGCTTCTGCCATTCCCATCTGCATTGAAGCAGCGTCAGACAAGGCTTAAGGCTGCAAAAACCAGTAGGAGAAACCAAAATAAATCAGGATCTTTATTTCCCATAGGAAATTTACCTAGATCTCATTTATAGTCCATTTGCCCTCATCCTTATGTAACTCCTCTGCAGAAGAGGAGCAGAAAACGCAGAGAAAATAAACAATTTGCTGCAAAGAATTAGTGCAAGAGACTGAGTCACATCTAGCAATGCAAGCAGATAACCTGGGGCTCACTGAATATGCTGGGGAGAACAATGAACACTGAGATCAACAGCGTGTGTCATGCATGTACAAGCTGGCCCCAGGTAACACAACTAGAGTGGAGCCAGTGGTGTGCCTGAGAGAGATGCACAAAACCCACACTTTAGTTTATTTTATTGCTCTTAGTGGCCTGCCTTCCACATGTCTCATTTCTTTTTATTGAAGCTGTCAGAGAGGCATTACATTATCTCACATGCGTGCAAAAACAGCGTTTCAGTCGAGCTCATACAGACTTTTAAATGCCACAGCCGAAGAAAACAAGACAGTGGGATCTGCAAAGGGAGGAGGCGGCAGCAGAGTCCAGAGCACACACCTACGGGCAAAATTTCCAAAGGCTTCACAAACCAGCCAAGCCGCAGTGTCTAACCAGAGACAGGCAAGTGAGGAAAGTAAAGGTACTTTTCTAATAAGCTGGATGATTCACTGAAGAAGGGCAAGGAGTCCTGTTGCGACAGAAGGCTGATGAGTAATAATTTATGGCTCGTCCTAGGCACAAGGCTGAGTCTTTTACCCCGGTTCAGGGCTGTCTGCCAAACCAGCTCTACCGCCAGGCCCGTGGGACAGCAGCACTTGCAACGCTACTCTGAAGGTTTGAAAAAAAAAAGAACTTTACACCCATATTTGCACAGGAGTTTCCCTGTGCTGCCCAGCTCTCCTCAGTTACTCATACTCACCACAGCATGGTTTTCATCCTCATTAGCACCTTCTGACAGAGGGAAACAACCCCACTTCAAAGACGAAGAAACAGATCTAACCAAGTAGCCTGTGGGGGGATCTATTACTTTCTCTTTTCTTGTTGCACTGGCAGCATTCATGGAGGGGTACCAGGAGGACTGCCTTGCAGAAGGTACCACCCTCAGGGTCCCCGCACATCAGGGCTCAAGGCACCAAACTCCCTAGCCAGCCTTCTCATTTGATTTCCAAGATGTGGAAAATGGTGGTGGCAAAATCAGCTACTGATGGTGAGAGACAGAATATTTCTCTCATCCACAGAGGACAGTCTTTTACAGCTGACCTGCCTTCACGCAGCTGGCATTTGGACAGCAGGAAATCACAGTACTCTGGGGTTAAAAACAACCTCCTCCACATTTTTTCCCCATCCATACGCATGTCACGCACAGCAGGTACAAATTGCTACTGGCCAGGGTGCTATCAGAGAGGCTAATCAGGTATTATGTACATATACTGCGGTGAAGTCTGACCTTTATTTAAACTGCACATCTCACGCCCATCCTGTGAAGCTGAGGAGAAGTACTTGGCTGCTCTGCACGTACCGTAATTGTGGTACAAAAGCAGTTAGCAATATACTATTTAAATAAGGAAGTAGTCATTGTTTCACAAATTTGTAGGGCTACTTTTCAAAGTCATTTTAACAGTAATAAACATGGCTCAACACCTCTACGCTACGCACATGCACAGTGCCAACCTGGTACCCGAACAGACCAGCGCACAGCCTTTCCTGGTGTACCTGCACACCAGTCCTGATGCGCCGGTGCTCACAAACCCTCCCAGGTCTGCTCACAGACAACACCTTGATACACACACACAGGGAAAACCATCTGGCATACACGCTAAATGACACACCTCGCTGCCTACTGATGGCTACAGGCCACACAGCACTTTATTTGAAGTGTTACAAGAAAACGTTCCCTAAATTAACACCTAAGAACATGTCTATCCTCCCTGAGAAGCAAAGCGCCCGTCTCAAACAAGACCCCACTACCAGGGCCATTCTGCCACTTGGGCAAACAGGGATGCTTCCCCCTTCCAACACGAAGGTAAAAAAAGAAATCCTCTTTGCAAGGCAGCACACAGGCTGCTCACTGGCTGAACAGCTCCTCCCCACGATGGGACCACAGAGGTAAGGAAGGTGAGACTGCTCTGGTAACTAAACATGGAAGCAGATCCCTACAGACTCCCCAACAGCAGCCAGATGACTTCACCGACCAGCCCGGGAGGTGCTGAGCACACCAGCAACGCAGCAGGCAGCTCCCTGCCTACAGGGTATTAATTAACGTACGTGGCCGATGAGCAATGCCAGGCTGGTGAGAACTGCCTATTGACAAAGCTCGCTCGGAGGGTAGCACAGTAACCACGACTATAAATTATATTCTCCACAGGTGGCAGGGGGGGAGGAAAAGTTCACAGTGAAAGATTTCCTTTCCCTCGAAAGGAAGAGGTCAGAGTGACACAGCCAGCGCTGCTGCTTGCGGCCCTGTTTCTGACAACCACAGGCCTTTGGAATCCCCAGCGCAGCCCCCCACGTTCTGCGAACAACCTCCCTCCACCACCGGTGGAAAGAAAAGCGTTTCACTAACCTCGAATCTAGGGGTGACAGAAGAGGGATGAGCCCACGGGACACACAGACACAACACAGCCTGGCTGCCGCTTCTCCTGCCCAGGACACTCTTCCCTGCCTGCACGACCCGCTGTTGCGCTCCAGACACACACACGCACGTTGCTGTGTATTTTACTCTCGTATGCTGCTGGAAGAAAAGCAAGACTCTAGCTTTAGTATGACTATACTAAGAGAGGAAACTGCTCAAGGGGACACAGGGATTGCTTGTTTTGCTCGTCTTCTACAGCTTCTTGGCCATCTGGACAACTCACTGAAACTCCTCAGCCCCTATCTCCTTGCACACAAGTCCTGCGAAGAAGGGATTTTGGAAATTGCCAAATGTGAGATGCAAACAGCCTGGGACTGAGAGTTCAGCAGCTCTTTAAATACTGCTCTCGCAGCTCCTGTGGTTTCCTACTCCTGCTGGGAATAAAACCACTGTAGAACACATTGATTCAGCCAGACCCACGCTGACAAGGCCAGGGCAGTCACCAGTTTAGCCACTGCTTGTGAAATACGTTGAGGTTTGTTGTACAAGGAGACAAGGAAGTGAAGGTGTCCCATGCTACCGCTTGCAGCAATACCTCTTTGCCTAGTGTAGGCAAAGCTTCTAAAGGTCAACACCCCAGGGCAAATTCGATCTCATTTACAGTTTTCTTTCAGTTTTTTCATTGGGAAGGGTCTTTCCCGTTCACCAGCAGGCATAGGGGAAGAGAGGGTACTGGCTCCACTCTGCCATGGTCCCATGGGCGTGTCCTGGAGCCCCCTGTGTATTGTACTCTGTGGAGAAGGCCGAGTAGCTCATTGCCCTGTACTGGCTGTGGGAAGGCACCATCCACTGGCCAAGGCCTTGCTCGGTGCCGTAGGGACTGTACATGGGTGCTCGGGCCCCGGGTTTTCCAACAGAGTCTAGAGCCATGTTCACCACTCCTGAGTAGTCCTGGGGAGGAGGCAGAGGCGGGGGGAGTGGAGGCAGGTTGGTGAAGCCCTCTGGGAGCTGTTTGGAGTCGTGCTCGGGCACCGTGGCGAGATCCAAGGGGTGGCACCTTGCCCGGAAATCGTTCAAGGTTGTGGCATCGCGTGTGGGAAGCTGCTGGCTGTCCCCAGCTTCGTGGAACCTGAGCCCCAAGGGCAGAGAGAAGAGCAAGTCAAACCTACCGCAGCGGAAAACCACTGAAAACCCACACAGATCCCCTGGGGAAAGGCAGGGCAAGCTCTTAGCATGCCCTCTTCCCCTTGCCTACTGCTTCATCTTACTGTTAGTGTGGACTTTAGTCCAAGCCTTGCTGTCACTCACACAGAAAAACTAGATGCCAGAGAAGGTAAGCCCAGACTACCTTAGTTCTGGCTCAGTTCTAGTCTGAGCTCACTGTAACTCATGCCTGAAGCTGCAATGATACGGAGGGAAAAAATCACTGGAGTCCTGCCACTCCAAGACAGGCAAGCTCTGTGGTACACAGAGCTGGCTGGGAGAGCATTTCAGGGCAGGGAAATAAAAAGCAATACTAAGTTGTAAGCATGCCCAGAATCAGTGGGTTTGAAGTAACACAGAGAGGCTTTGTGGAGCTATCTCCACGCTAATCGAGCACCTATCACCCAGGTATGCTGAACAGAAAGGCGTCATTCCTTTACTCTCACGGTCTGTTTTTCTTAGGATATAACCAGTAGAAGAGGTGGAATCCCTTCAATGAAAGGGTGGCTTTGGACACGAGCACCAGGAGGTGGGACTCACCGATAAGTCTGGTAGGACGGCGTAGGCACTTGCTGCTCTCTGGCCAGACCCTCCCTCTGGTCAGCTGGCACCGGCGATGCTGCAGGAAAGGCATGGCTGCCATTCTGCTCCGAGACCCAGAAGGGGTATCCGCTGCTGACCATGACGGGGTTACTCTCTTCCTTCACATCTACATTCTCATCTTTCTCAAAATCTGACTCACGGCAGGGAAAAGAAAGAATGGAAAAAAAAAATGAGAAGAGGGGAAGAGAGCCAGAGCTCACAACGGTCTATTGGCAGCTGCATTAAACACAGGATGGTGGAAGGAAACACACTGATACCTCTTCTGCAGTCATACTGTCTTGAGGGACTAGCCCTTCCCAGCTCTTTTCTGCCCTTAAACTGTGGTGTTCAGTCCTGCCTTAGCTGTGCTACTGCAAGCAGTACCGTGAACCGGAGCAAAGAATAATCAAGCTTAAAAACCAACCTAACAGAAAGAGTAAAGATTTTTTTTTTTTTAATGGTATCAGTTCCCACATCTGCATCAAAACCCAGCTGCACAAGCAGCACTGCTGTCACAACTGCACCGATGAGAACCAAGAAGCAAGCAACGGCCGATACTGCAAGCTCATATCGCTGTTGAAGAGAAACGTTACGAAAGCACAGCCTGCGATCGTACAGGGTCACAAGGCACGGCCAGGCGGGGCGGCTGGCGAGAGCTGATGAGCAGTCAGTAATGACAAGTGACTTGTGAGCAGCCTCCCGTGGATCAATCCCAGAAAGAGACTCAGAGACTCCAAGCCATACACTGCACTCTTTTGGGACTCCATCCAGGCCACTCTCCCCAGAGAGGGGGCTACGGTGCTGTTTCTTTTCCTTCCTCCGGCCCAGGCACTGTTTGGAAATAATTCTCTGGGTTTGTTGTGATCAATATTACCACGTTCCTCAGCACCGGCCTCCTTTTCCTCAGGCAGCTTCCTCTTCTGGCCCTTGGCTGGACTAGGCTTCTGGCACTTGGCTCGTCCTTCCCTGGAAAGAAACAAGACGTGGGGGTAGCTGGTATGTAAGCTTTTTGCCTAGGTAAGTACGCAAGGGAGGCTGGACAAGCCCCGCAAGATAAAAAGATGGGATGAACCTCTCTGACGTTCTGTGACTTACACCCCTCCTAGCGAAGCACCCTGGCAGGCTCTCGGGGAGAGCCACAGTCGGGCGGCAGGGTCGGCCGTGCCGCCTGCCACCAGCGTGCGCTTCCAGCGGGAGCCCTCGCCCCGCAGGGTACCGGGGGTCGAGCGGTAAGGGGGTTGCCTGCTTTGTGTTTGTACAAAAGGCCCAATCAACACGGAAACTCAGCACTGGAGGTTTTGGCACCAAGTTTGTAAGTGTAGTCCAATGTTGAATATACACCCTATGCACACAGGTACGTGTACAGTAGTATGGGCCTTTTACTTGAAAAGAGCTTTTTCCTAAATGGAAAACGAGTCTAAGCTTAGTCAGAAATGATCCTATTAGGAGGAGAAAGAAAATCCATGACATTTTCAAAGTTTAAGTAAAGAACGAGTCAGCTTTGTCTCTTTTCATCAGGAAGTGAGATTTTTTTTCAGGCATAAACCAACACAAAACAAAATCTCCGATATTTTCATAACATTTTCTACTTGGAAAAAACCCATTTTTTCCTTCTCTATTGCCAATCTATGGTTGCATCTAAGCTTGGGGTTTTTTTTTTCCATCTCATTCACTGCCTGCCCTCAGACCAGACAGAAGATCTTGCTGGTATTGGTATCAATCTTCCCTCTTGCACAGAAAATCTTCTGTTGGAAGAGATGCTTTTCCACACACAGGGAAAGGAGATGAGGGAGCCTCCAAATGTCAGAATCAAGTTGATCTCAAAGAGACACAATCATCTACTGTGGACTCCTGTTATCACTGCTACTCACATGTCAGACTCCGACTTACAAGGGAATGCAGGTCTCAAATTTGTCACATCTCCCACATTTCTGTAGGAAATCCTGTATCTCCTCCCACTCTCCAAGCCTCATGGGAGCAGGCTGCACAGAGGGACATCATTCCCAGATACAGGCAAACGCAGCGTGCACAGCGCAGCAGGCTCTGCAGAGGCAGCTGGTATAGTTTTGCTCAATGGCCTTGGGTAAAATTTACAAGTGAACTCCAGTTATAAATAAATTAAGATGAAAAAACAGTTTACCTTCGAGTGTTCTTCCCATGCTCACGGAAACCTTTAGCAAATGGATTGTTGTCAATCTTGAGCTTTGTAATCTCAAAATAAAAGGAAACAGATTCAGTATCACGGTGACTGGTTGGGTTCTTTACTGTTTCAAGACCTTCACCTCAGTATTTACCACAAGAGCTTGTCTGAGGGTTTTGGGCATGCCCTTGCCACAGTATCTGAGCTCTCCCAGCAGCTCCCATTATTGATTAGGAACTGACATACAGAGAGAAGCGACTTTGCCAGGGTCAGTGTGAATTTGTGCGGGATTTATCTGACTAGAGAAATATACAGGGTCAGTATCTATATGTGGACTTCTGCTCATACTTTTTACTGCATTTAGGGTTCTGTTAGTCACTGACAATGCACTTAACATAATTAAGGTGCATGATTCATCTCATCCCAGAGCAGAAGTTTTCCCACTGCCCATCACAGACACCCAGGGTGAGTAGCTTGGAAGGAGACACCTTCCTTTACAAGATTTCTACAGACAGTATTTAGCAATGTGTCCAGGAGCAGTACCGGCACGCTGTACCTGCTCGTTCTGGTAGGCAGTAACAGAAGTGAAGACAGTCTCAGGGAAGCTGAAGACTTGGAAGATGCTCCAGCGGACACTGAAGAGGTCATCTGCCTGCACAATGTGGAAGCGAGGCTTGTAACGGTGCATGGAGTGGAGGATGATCTGGCACAGACACAGACAAAGGAGAAAGTTTCCATGTACAACCACTGGCAACACAAAGTCTCCTGTGGAGACTCCCATGACATCCATTTCAAACCAGGGTTGCCTGCCTAGGACTGGTGTCTCCATCACGCCTCTATAGCGACAGACTAAAGCCTTTAATTTCCACGTGACCTGATTTCTCACAAATCTCACTTATTTCCCGTACCATTCATCTGCAATGAATTCCAAGACAGCGCAGCACAAAGGCCAGCTACAACCTACATGCCCGTGTTGATCCAGAGTGTTGTTGGTGAGCTTCAGTTTTTGGAAGGAGACAGGTTCTTTCATCCAGTGGCTGCCAGGAGCTGGGGAATCTGGGTGGACGTAGGTGCGACAAGGGAGCTGGGGCTCTGCTTTTCCAGCAACTTCCCACTGATCTTTATTCCACTGTGAAGGGAAAGACAGAAATCTAGAGCTTAAAAAAAAAGGAAAGTCCCAGCAACTTTTCTTCACTATTAATTTAGTGAATTCCTTTGAAACACAAGTAGCAGATTCTCTCTTATGAGCTATGATCATGTTACTGAAAGAGATCCAAGATTAGGCCTCATTTTTCCTCCCTTTCTCCCAACGGCTGTCAGAGAAGTCTCACATTAATCATGACTAAGAGAGTACCACTCACAATGAATATTAGTTACCTTTCCAGCTGCTCCCCAAGCAAAACTGACAAATAACTTCAGAGAGGCATAAAATCCACCAGTTACTTCTGAACTTTGTCCATAACCAATTTATTTATCAGCCTAGCCAGTGAAGCATAAAGATTAATCTATTTCAAACAAAGATGGAAGGACAGCATAACTTCTATTATTTAAAGTACTCACCTTGTACCTGAAGTTGTCCATTGGCACAAAATCTACCAGCATGAGGTACTTGGCATACGGGATTAAGCCAGAGACTTTGATTTTGCATTGTGGAAACATTCGTCTGAGGGAGAAATGAAATATACAGTGTAAGGATTTCTCTATAAAGTCGGTGTTGTCTAATAATGAAGCAGCATGTCATATTTACGCACTATTGTGCAAAGTTTGGTAGTGGTGTTTCTACAGGCCAGCTATTGAACATTCGTCTGTCTTACTGATGTGCTGTCTAGTCCTATGGGTTTAGGTGGAGCAGGCACTAACAGGGCAGCAGTCACTGAAGGCCTGACATTGTAACTGCTATTATTCTTCTGATTCCTGTAACACAACAGTGGGAAACTTAGAATATTTGGAATTTACACATAGTTCCTGGCCTTCTGCAGCTACCACAGACCTGGAGGACACATTTCAGCATTTTCCAGCACGGGTAGAAAATGTGCTGTCATCTAAGAGCAACTCCAGCTTTCCGTTCCAGTACTCCCTGCCACCACTTTCATCTTCTGACTCTGCAAAAAAGCTTTGACACCTACCTCCCTACCCAAAGGGATTATTTCCGCTCACAGCAGCTTTGACATAATACGTTACAATTGCACAGTTTCATATTCTTTCACTGCAAGCTCCCCAATGCATGACTCATTTAGAGTAGTCTACACGCACAGACCATTACTATTCTATGCCGTGTTCTTGTCTGCAAATGCAGACTCAAACCCAGGTATTTACGGCTCAGCTGCTGCTGCCTGTGACTGAGGCAAAGGAAGCCCAGGGCACTTTCCAGAGCAACCTTGCAGTTGACAGGAAGAACACCAGCGTTAAGTGGCGAGATAAGAGTACAGAAGTTTTCTCAGCGCATCAGCCCCACAGCGACCTTTTGCACTTCACAGTTTGGCCCTCTCAGACATCCTGGAAGTGCAATTCTTCTACCAGGGGCAGGGAGATGTGCATAATTGGCTACGAAGCTGGTTTAAGGGCCACCATTCAAAAAATGAGCACTTGGAGATTCTGACAACAGCTCGGAGGGGTGCGCTGTGGGCACCTGTCCTGCTCCCCTCACCTGCCAGACTTGGTGATGATCATCTCAGTTCCTATCTGATGAAACTTCATCCAGAGACTCATGTCCTCAAGGGTGACCACAATGGAGCTCTGCGGGTAGGGCTCCAGGCTGGGGGAAGGAAGTGCCTCACACGGCGCTTTCACGTCTACCGGGAGAGAGAGAAAACAGTAACTTCAGACGGGCAGGAGGGGAGGCGGCATGAAGGAGCCTGTGCTGCTCAGGGACAGGGCCCTGGGACGCAGCACTCCCATCGGCCCTCCCAGCACCCTCCAGTGCAGGGAGCTACCGAATTTCACACTCTGTTGTGACAGGCGGGGTCCGTACATCTGGCTGTCACTCCTCCCGTGGGCGCAGCGCACAGCGCTGGTTCAGCTCAGGGAGCCGAACGCCGTGATTTCACCCACAAAGGTCCCAGGTGCTGCCGAGAACTAGGGAGTCTTTGCCACAACAGACCTCTCAAAGACAATCCATTATTTTTCTTCAAAGGCTTTTTGTTACTTAGTAGGCTCAGAAGGCATAAAGGCTTTTCCAGCAGGTTTGGTTTTAGCTGATAAATTCTTTTGTAAAGATTTGTGTGTTGTACAAACTCAACCTGACTTCCTTTGTTCCAAAACTCATGCTGGCAGATAGCCACAATCCACTTTCATTCCTGTTCTGGTACGATCAGGATTATACAAAACACTTTAGTAAGAGAACTAAATGAAAGCTGAAAGGACTGGAAAGATTTTACATGCACCAGTGGGTAATGGGAGAAAACGACAGATAGGTGGTAGCAGAGGTGAAAAATCTCTTCAGAAGACAAAGAAGGGACAGAGAGGAGACCCAAATGTAAGTGAAGACAAGAAAGGGAGGTGACAGAGACAGACCATGGAATATTCTGAAAAAAAGACATCTGGACTGAACCGGACTTGGTGATGGAGACTGAGGAGCCTGCGATGGCGGTGGAAGGTGCTTCTCCAGTAACACACCATGGCACATCAGAGGAGCTGCCTGCAATATGCCTGCACTTACTATTACAGTTAGAGGACTAACTATGGTCCTGGGGAAGAGGAAAGGGAAACTGTTCTAGAGGAACTGTCTTTGGTGTTGATGGTACCCACCACTTGTGTAAAGCTGTTTGGATTAACAACCTCCTCCAGGCGCTCCTAACTGTACTGTAACACATGCAGGATTCCTGCTGCCATACTGAAAAACCCAGGCAAAAAACCAACCCAAACCAACAGCTTCATTTTTAGGCTGAAACATGACCTGGTACAGCTACTGCTGATTTCACACCCAGCAAGGCTTTACGAACGCTGCCCCGTGGTCTGAACCAGGTACTGCTAAGCCTGCTCCGTGCGGGGGGCACGCACAGCAGCACTGCTGTCCTCTGTTCAGTGCCGGCAGGCCACTTCTCCTGGGTGATGCATCACCAGCCGTGCACGGGTATTTGTTGGAAAGGAAGATTTTTCTGCCTCTCAGCCTGATCAGATCTTATTCAGAGCATATCAGAAATATGGGAATTTTCACCCTGTTACGGCTTTCCTGAGTAGTGTCTTCAAAAGACCAAGCATGAAAGTAGACAACTATTTCCAGAGAAATTAGCTTTTTTCAGAGAGAGACATCTTTCCACAAAAACAACCCAATGTGAGTCTAAGGGCTTCTTTCCACAGTATTAGGAAGTAAAAAACATTTAAACTTAATTTTGTCAGTTTGTAAATGTCTTCAGGTATTTAAAAAAAAAAAAAATATCCTCTACCCTTTTTTCTGCTTTGATCCAACATTAATGAACTGGCTAAGAAGTGACACCTAGTTTGCTCACTAAGATTAGCCTGTTAACATCTTCTTACTAAAGCTTCCCCCATATCCTCTTGCAAAGACATGAAAGCTGCCATGAGACGATGCATTCAGTAGCTCAGTGCGGCACACGTATCAAAAGGAGTTACAATAAAATCGGGCTGATTTCCCACAGGAGTCATCCAGTCACAAATACATGCAAACAGATTTTGATTAGCTAGACAGATGCTCACTCCTTCCCCAAATGAATTTTACAATTAACATTTTTGTAAGCAAATTCCAATGCCGTTACATGAAAAAACAAGGCAGACCTCAGGAGTCTTTATTGCGGGGAGACTTGCAGTGAAATCAAGAGGAATTGAAGTGAAAGGAGTCCAATAACGAATTAAAAACGAAAGGCAGATGTTATACTCTGTTCTTTACTGAAATGAGTCCACAACGCACTTGTGTGAGTGAGACACTACAGGAGACAGGGAAAAAGAGCTGCGCACACAATAAACATTGCAGCAAAGACTTTAAAATGTGGTTAATGTCTTTCACCCTGCAGGTTTTGCATGCGCAGTCCGAGGCTGAAAAACAGGACATTAACAGTTTGCAGTGGGATTTGGATCCCAGCAACGGTGTGAGCTTCCTAACGGACCCACACAGCTGACCACGCAGTCACGTGCGATCGCCTTCAGCAGGATCCTGCAGCGGTGGATGCGTTTGCAGGATCCGCTCTGGATTTTCTTTGCGGATAAAGGCTACTTGCAAGGCACTTCAAAGTCACTTGTAGTTTGTGCCTACGCAACGAATGCCAAGACGAACACACACATCTCCCCCACAAAGATCCCTGCACATTGGAACTACAGCACGAAAAGGCTGGTGGCAGGGTGTCCAAGCACCGAACTGAACTTGTTAAAGCTGTACTTCTATTGTTTGCTCTTCTATGTAACTTAGTTTTTAAGTATTATTTGAAAGCGATTTAAACATTTTCCAAGAATTCTAGTTCTAAGCTATTTTAGAAGTAGTATTATCATCATTGTGGTGGTAACACTGCATGTGGCACATTTTAAAACATAATCTTTATGCCAAGATGAGGTTGAAAAGGAAATAACCTCCATGATAAAGGCACTGAAAATTGAGAGATCTTCAATTTATTCCATGCTTGATTTTAAAGTCCTTGTACAAATACAAGCAGTTTGTCCTTCAGTTTCTGTATCTAGAACAGGCTGTACTTATCTTTTTCCCATCTTGGAGATGGAAAGCAGAGAAAGAGAAACAAGGGTCAATTCAGTAAAGCTTGCAGGGGGGATAAGATCTTTGGATAGAAGATGCTGGAGTATAATCCGCTCACCTAAAGCGGTCTCTCAATTAACTGTTAATTACTGAGACAACGTTACGATGTCAGAAAATTTGTTGCGGGCTTGCCAAAATGTATGAGATGGAATTTTCCAAGTATTGCAAACCCTAACAAGGCAAAAGGTATGCTTCTTACTACATTTGTTGCTGCTATCTTTTGACTGAAGAAGTCCAACGCTAACAGCTATTCAGTGTCCACAAGCAAGAAATGCACGTCAATATATAAAGCTCTCTGAGAAATTGATCTTGCCAACAACCGAAACCCCCCCACGTACTCTGATCTTACAAATCTCAGTAGAAACATCCCGACTCTCTGGAGGGAACCTCATTTCCCAAAACCAGAAAGCTTCTTGGCAATGGCGAAAGTGTGGTGTTTCTACACCTGCAACAGCTTCAACTCTCAAGTGTACCCAGCCATCCCCTGGAATATTTCTGCTGTATAGGGTCATACACCAGAAACAACTCAGTAAGAAAATGAGGTGACTTCTGCACTACTTAGAATCTTTAACACAATGAAATACCACAATACAGTCTATGTTTTATCGTTGTTGCTCTTTTGCTTTTCAACTCAAAATTCTCTTGAAGTGGCAGGAATCAGTATGAATCAGACCAACACAGTACAGATTGCTTTATAAAAACCCAAAACAACAGCGAAGGTGGAAACGGAGTCATTGCACGTGTATTTTGCCTATGAATGAAACAGCACCTTGCGGAGGCAGAGAAAGGAAGCTGAGAATACGCAGCCACCTCTAACATGTACATATGAACTGCATACCTAAACTAGGTAAATAGTTGTTTCCATCTGATGTAGAGTAAAACCCAAGACTAAATTTGGGTTTCAGTTATACTGAGAAATGCAGTGCCTCTGGACTGGCCCTTAGTTTCCCAACGCACATCTCATTGTGCCCAATCTGATCATGCCCCGTGCAGAAGAGGTTAACAGCCTGTTATGAGATGGACTGATCACGAAAAACAGACATAAAACCCTAAAGAAGTCACAAAAATCCTGTGTTTGAGCATGAACCTGGTAGGGGTGAGGTATGCCTGCTTGGGGTTCATACTTTCAAAGGGCAGAGAAAAAACAAAAGACAGATAGCTTATATAAAAACTATTATTAGCAACATAACAAATATTTCCAAAACTTCTGTGGCCTTCAACCCGAAAGAACTCAGGGTATTTTGCAGACAATATGCAAACAACACCTCTACCCTTCAGTGAAGGATCACATAGCACAACGTGATACAGATAAGGAAGTTTTGGGCACAATTGTGAGTAAACTTTTGCTTCCTTACAAAGATCTTCCAAGGCTCACAAAGAACACTCAAACCCACAATTTCTCATCTATTCCTACCAAAACCCCTCCGTTTTAGAAATCCTCTCCAGCCACACACACACTACTATAAATGCTGGTAACCCTTCAAGAAGCACTTGTTCTCTTTCCAAAATGGTTGTACGCTCTTGGCGTAAGTCTAGGATCTTCCCGCGCAATAAGGAAAAGGAGGGAGTCCTTTACTTACCTGGTAAAGCTTGCATTTTTCCATGTACTGTGGAGTCTAGGAGCTTGCACAGCCAATACAGCCACCAGAGTTTTTATAAGGGGAGGCAAAATAGTCCAGTTCAAAAGCAGGTCTGATTTCCTGAAGCAAGCAAAAGCCCTTCCTTCTGAGATCCAGTGTCAAGAGTGACCGGGATGAGGATGGGACGCCAAGCACAGCGAGCCAAGGTGAGTTCCTGTTTTATGGAGGCTAACGAGCAGGGAGGAGCTTCTCGCCAGGGCTGTCCCCTTGCGATCCTTTGATGTCCAAAGGGACAAAGAGAGGAAGGATCTGCAGCAATGGCTGGGGCTAAGGGAAGAAAATCAAAGAGAATTAACATGGCTTTGACATACAGGAAACCCTACAGGGGAAATGCACCTTGATTTACTGCTAACGCACTTTTAAACAAATAGAGACAAGACCAAAAACATCAGTTGAAGACTTACCTACAAAATAAAAAAATCCCTTAAACAGCAAGCAGGAAAAATTTCCTTCTGGCTATTCCACGGACAGGATATAATTTTCATCTCCAGAGCACAGAATTATTTTACTCTTGATTTCTGGCATCAGAATCAGGACTGTATTGAGCTTGTTCCTTCCCAAGTGGGTGATTAACAGTGTGTGGTAAAGTTTGCTCTCACAACTGGGATGCTGCAGCAACGCATTCATTCACCAACAAACGTCTCCTCCACTACGCATTTGATGACACAACGTTACTTACCTACCCAGTGTCTGCATTCACAGCCCTCAACTGCGGTTGATTTTCCTGCTGCGCTGTTTTTCCACAGCAGGGTCCTCACCGCCGCACCACATCTGTGCTGACCCTCAGCACTGAGGCTGCTCTACATGCAGCATCTTTTCAGCTGAGCTTCACGGGTGAAAGTTGCCATTCTTTAATGACACAACCACGCTAGCATTTTACTGGCACCAAACTCCTTCGGCTGGCACCTTCCAGGGCTGGTGCAAGCGATCCAAGAGGCTCATGGTGGATCAGGCACTGGGTTTAGGCCTTGTTCGAGGCGCTGCTCTTACTGAAGGAAGGCTGAGCAGAAACTGAAGGACTTGAGCATTTTCCCTTAATTAGTTTATTCTGCAAGTGTGACCATTAGCTTTTGTACTTATAAGTACTTACAAGTGCTAAGAGACAGCAATCAAGTCTCTCACTTCAGGGCACAAAACAGCCACCACACTTCGCTGAATAAGGGAGTTCTACGCATTGCATTCACATACAGAAATGGCTATACTAACATTTACAGGTCGAAGACGTTTAAAAAAGTGGAGGTCAAACCCAGGATATCGGTCTCAATGGGCCAGTGTTGGATCCTGCACAGCAAGTTTAGGAGCTCTGTTCATTCCAAAGAGCTTGCTATAAGGCTGCAGCTGATTCAGTTTTGCTCCCAATAAAATAAACACTTATTTTGTCAGTGATGTTATTAGGACATCTGATTTTTAGTTTGACAGGCAAAACATATTCTGAATTTATTTAGTCAGTTCCTGTAACTGAAAAACATCCCTTTAATTCTGTTTTTACTGCCTTTTGGAGCAGGCAATGCAAGGACACGCAAAGAGAACAAAGGAGTTTAATCAGAGGAGAGACTGGCTCTCTTTCCATAGTATATTGAATTTTAGGCATCCCAGTACTAGGCAGGGAGAGAAAAGCCAATGTTTAGTGTGGCAAGAAAGAATGTTTAAAAGAAAGGGGTTTAAAAAGAAAGGGGTTGGAGAGTTCGAGAAGTCCTGAGGAGGACTTCATAGCAGGAGATGGTCCATTGGCTCCTGGCACCTTTCAAGGACAACATCCAGCCTTCCTGACAACCCTTTAAAACTGGGTAATACGGAAGACCACAAGCTCTTCTGTTTCAGCTAACCTGAGGACATCCAGAGCTGGGGAGTCTCAGTGCCACTGAGGAGAGGACTATCATGTGGTAGAGCAATCTCAACTGGAGATTATTTATTAGGTATCTGGATCAGAAGGGAAAAGATCAGCTGAAAATGGTATCAAGGTCAAATCTCTTCTGCTTGTACTTGCACAGCCACTACCAGACACAAACAAAACAGGATGCAGAAATGCTTTTCTGCTCTGCTACAAAAGGAAAGCCAGCGTCAAATCTGCCCCCTCTCCCCCCCGCCATGTCCTGCTCTTCTAATGCTAGTATTTTAATTGTAGAAAGTGGAAAAGACAACCATAATCAGAATCTGAAAAGAAAAAATAGAACACAAATTGGGTCAGATTCAAGCTAGCAGTGAGATGGATCAACATCCCACACAGAAACTGCACAACAGCAGCAGCAGCACTGGGAATTTCAGACTCTTCACCTGACAAGAGCGTGGGATGCGTATCATGACTTACTGCTTCTTCCAGGAAACGGTATGAGATGGTCTCCTGCTGCCACTTCATTTGCACACTGCAAATCAGCATGTCTAGAGAAAACACATTTGCTACAAGTACTCAAATCCTTTTGGCTTTCCCCAGATGATTGATGGGGAAGGTGGAGTCATTAATTACCCATGACTAGTTAACAACTAGTTTTCTCCCAGCCACGCTAGTTGCACTGGAAAGGTGGAAAAAAAAAGAAAAGTGAATTTGTTACTATTGCTGGAAAGTGTGGCTAACAGGAGCAATCCCCAGGAAATTCATCACTGGTAAAGGAGGAATTCAGCACATTACCCTCTTGTCTGTCTGTCCATGGAGCACCCTCGGGCAGTTTGCTGGGAAGTCAGAGGTGACTGTGCTGGTGTCTAACAATTCACTGGCAAATTGGAGGCTGCGGGTGTGGACAGGGATGGGAGAGATAGTGGATCTGACATGTGGAAGTCAGTGACATATACAGCTCTGCGCCAAGCTCATTTACAGCAGCAGCTAAAAATCCTGCTGTGCCTAGCTCTAACCATAGGCTCTCCTGCTATGCTGAAGGGGATGAGGTAGGGCAGCATAGAAGGGAGGGGATGTGTGATGACAAAAGCAAAGACCAAGAGCTTTTGCTTTGCATCTCTTTGAGGAGGTGATTAGAAAGAAACATTCCCCTCTGGGTTTTGTAGTAAGGCAAATGTTTTCTGGCACTTTTCCCCGCCTCAAGTGAAGCTTTAACCCTTAACACTCAACAGGACCCTGTAGGGAACTGGTCTGCACACATACTCTTCCCCATTCCTACATTCTGAACTGGGAGCCCTCCGAGACAGAGTGATCATCTTGCCATCTCTGGCTGGTGTCCGGAGCTCTCAGACTGCGGGAGAACAGCTAACGTGTGTCAGCTAGCGGGAGGCTTTGGCTAGCAGGATCTGAGTCTGCAAGTGGCTGCGCAGGATGCACTACCACCTCTATCCCGGCACAGCTTCCAGGACTTCCAGCATCCTGCCCTGAGAGCAAGCTAAAGTGTGAGGCATAAAGCTACTGCCTTGCAGACTGCTGAAATGCTTTTCTTTTGAAAGAACCAGTCTTGGATTATTGCTCATGTGTATCAGCACTCCGGTGCAGTAGCCAGTAATCCAGCCCCTGCAGGCTTTCCTCTGTGCACATGGTTGTGAGAAAGCCTTAGCACATCAGCTTTAATAAAACTTAGCTTAAGTGAAGCAGCGTTGTCTGCCTGAGCTTGCAAAAGTGAGGAAAAAAATAACGTGGAGAAGCTTAAATTTAAGAGATACTGCCCTCTGAAGCATGAGGATAGCCTTACTGCCATCTAAATGTGCCTCATTTTGCAGGTTCCCACCTGGCACACACATAGGCCACAGTCCCAGAGCATCTTGGCAACTCTTTCTGGAGGATACTCTGCCATCTGCATGGGACGAATACTGAAAATGTGAAAACACAACATGTCATTAACAGGACCCAAAATAAAATAAACAGATAGCCCTAAACTGATAGCTACTTATTTTCATACTTTTTAATTAAAAACATGAAGGTATCCTTAGACTCTCCAGATGGCTTTGGAATCCATGAACCTGCCCCTTCAATACAGGCTCAGCTCGCTGCATGCTGATCATGCACACAGGGCCATGGGGAAAAGCCGTGTTTTTCTAAAGAAAAAGCTGGATGCAACTACTGCTCCTATGGCTGTGCCAGCCTCAAAGCATGTGACTCCTTGTCCTCGTTAGCAACCAACATCTCATAAAGAAAAAAGGAAACACAATCGCAACTCCTCAGCGCTGAGCTGACTGGGTGCAGGGTCGGTCAGGACAGGGCAGCCGAGCTCTGGTAGCATAGGCAGAGCCTGAATTTGGGCAGCTTTATGAGCAAGTCTCTGTGGGTGGCTACAGGAATGGTAAAAGCCTGCAAAGTGTTTTGAGATCCTCTGAAGAAGCAGTACATACCATTTCCTATCATGTGGCAGCATAAGGAACAGCTCCTACCCACTACCTTAATGGCAGCTCACGTAACACAGCATTTTCTTCTGATGGTGGGAAATGGCACCTTCTCCTCCACTTTTTACAGTTGGGTTTGATTGCTTTTTCCTGGGAAAAGTTGTCTGCTGTCTTCAGGCACTTACATGTGCATTGCCATGGAGACATTCCTACCCTGGGACCCATGCAAGGGGCCCCGCAGAAGGCAGACCTCTGTAGGGCTGAAAACCCCATGCTGAGCCCCAAATTGTACCACCCCTAAATCTTCCCCAAAAATCACATTTGGCAAAACAAAACAGTTGGTTGGAGAGGGCCTGTTGGTAACAGCTCAATGCTAATTCACAACAGGACCCCTGGACCAGGCGCAGTGTGCTGCGGGGACCGGCCACATGCCCACGCCCACCCTGAAGGAGACTGTATCTCAGCGGTGACAGGATCTGCTTTGGAAGGGAACGCGTGAAAGCGGCTCGTGTAAATGATAAGTTGTAAATAATAAGTTTAATGCAAGGCTTTTCCTCTTGCAGGTTTGTGGATTGAGGTACCTGGCCACAAAGCTGTGCTCCTGAACTAAAGAAAAAGGATGCTCTGTCTCCCCTTTATCATATCCGCCCTCCCCAGCCCTCCTGGAATATGCAGCCTTCTCCCAGCAGTTAGTTAGCACTGAGACAAGAAGGGAAATACTTAGCAGCCACTTAACACTGAAGGCTGTGTTTGGCCTCAAAGGCTACAGTCCAGAGTCAAATGCAAAATATTTCTGTCTAGAGCTCTTTCAAGTTTTCACAGACTCCTGATGTTAGGTGCAGTGTTTTCCTGTCAACCCATTGTGTTTCCCAGACACAGCTCAGCACTCTGTCCCACTCAAATCCACAAAAAATACATACTGAAAGGACTTCACCGGAGCAAGAACAGCTTTGCAACACAGCAGAGGAAAGAGCCACCAAGCAGCAGGGTGCAAGCACTGCCTTTCCTCTCCTGCATCAGGGAAGGCTCTTTTCCTCCCCGCACCTGGGGCACAGCAACCCTGCCAGAACCACTGGCCTCCATCAGGAGCCATAAAGGATCGGCCTTAGAAAACGGGCAGCAAGCAGCTCTGGCTTAACATCCATACATAAGTACTTTTATATTTACACACATGCACACACACTCATATGCAAAAAAAAGCATCACGCAGAGCTTAAAAATTGCTGGCAGTTTACTTAACTGTGAACTGAGCCCAGAAAAAAAAGTCCCGAGCAGAATGGATTTTGCTGAAGAGAAGCGCAGCTGACAATGCTTCAGCAATCTCCGTCAGAAAGGTGATCTTTTCAGGAAAAAGCAGCAGCTCAAACCGAGAAGCTTGGATCTAAACTTTCTGGACTTTGAGATGGCAGAGACACTGTCACGCTACTTTGGTTTCTGCAAAAGATGATTCGTGTTGGCGTGCAATCATTTGTAAAGCCATGAAACCAATAGATAAAAAGCCAGACTTCAATTACCCAAGTCAGTTTGCAAGTTACTTTGTTTTGCCAACAGAAATTTATTTTATCAGTTTCATAAAGAAGTTTCCATATACCCTTCATCATAGTAAGGTTGTAATCAAAACAGGAAATCAATAAACAACGTAACTCCTGATCAAAGGAACTATCTTCAAAGAGCAAATGAAAATTGTTAAGATATAAAGGTCTTGGAATTTAAAAATAAACACTGTTGTAAGCACTACAGAGCTGAGTAGAGCTCAGCTCCTCCAACATCACTATTGACTCTAAAGAATTTCTTCAGGAAGATAATTAACATTACCAGAAAGAATGAGAGAACAGACCAATTAAATCATATGTAGCAGATCTGGATTCAGAACATTTTACAATAAGTCACGTTTCATTTTACAAAGATTTTATTACTGCTTTTTTTCCTTTTCTATTTATTATTTCTCTAAAAAAGAACTATAAAAAGTTGTATAGTCATAGGATACATACAACTCTGCATACATCTCACAGGAAGAAGGGAACCCCGAACCCACAGGATGTGTCTAATGAACCTGTAAGAGTCTGAGCTGAGCTATTTATAGGATCTCCCATAAAGCCAAACTGAATGCCAAGACATATTCGTGCAGCACATCCTGCAAGACAGTTTTTGAAAGGTGATATAGAGCATTATGATGGGACATATATAATCTGTAGGAAACAAAGAGCTGGAAATACGTATTCATTTTAAGCAGAAAGTCCTTGGATAAACTCTGAGCCATACTTTTTCTCACCCATCACGTTCATCACCTGGTAGCAAAATGATACTGGTGTCCACAGTAACAATATTCAGGTAAGAATCCTTCAACATCACCGATAACAGAAAAAGGCACCTGCCAGATTTCATGTATTCCTCAACTCTGCAGCGGGATGAGGCTGTCATAAACGCACGTGAATGGACAGAATCACAGCTACCACTTTTTCCTGCAATCCCTAATCTGTCTAGATTTTTTTCTTCCATTCTTCTCGTATTGGCAAATTCCTCATGACCGTTCGTTGTCGCAGTCATGGGCCAGGGTACAAACTCCAGGCAGAATCACAGAGCCACGGCTCCCTCCCCCTACCCAGCAGATTGTGAAATGTTTATGACCTGGCTCTTATGGCTACAGAGGTGCCGAACGGCCTTTTACCCCCTCCAAGTCTCAGCTCCTGATGGGCAGCTACAGACCAACTTTTAGCCGGTTTGGTCCGTAGTTGTGGATTTTATTGCCCAGTTTGTCTCTTCAGCTCACATTTGTAAGCTCCAGAGTAGATTTTTCCCTGGGTAACACTCTGCAGCTCAAAGAACCCTTCTTGTTTTTATTACATCCTTAGTGATTAAAGGGATATTTAAACCTCACAGCACTCCCTGCTGTGAATATAAAAGCCTAGCCATCATTTTGGATAGATGTGTTTAGAAAAATAAATTAAAAATTAGCCCTACTATAGCGGACAAATGCTTCTAAATTGTTAAGAACATCAGGCACTTGAATGATTTAAATACATTGGAAGGGATGACGCATGGCTTTGAGCTATCCAAACAGTTATACAGACAAGTTCCACTTGGACTGAGGACAACAGAGGTCTGCAATGACTGCATTATACCAAAAATACTGGATTTCAACTCCTTTAGCATAAACGACTTAGATTTCTTCTCCCCTCTAACCTAGTCATCACTAATACACACATAATGGGTACCATTCTTAAAAACACAATCTTTGCTTTTGTGATGGGAAAACTGGTTTTAAATGACTGGCATTTTACAACCTAATCTATGCCTGACAGCTAAATGCAGATACTAACAACAATATAATGTAAATTCAACAGAAATATTTAAATTCTACTAAGAAGAGTGCCGGGGAGTGTGCAGGAGGAAATCAAAGTCATCTTTGAGAGCAACCATTCCTTGTGAACACAGATTAGATGGTTATCAGTAACGAGGTCACTGGTTTTGCCACCCCCTAATACTGCAGTTACTGGTTTAAGCTTCTGCAGGGAGCTACTGCCAGGGTCACCAGATTCGGTGAGAGTTAAGTCTGCCTGCAACACAGGCGTGGACTCACCACCGAGGAGCTCATCGCACTGCTCCTCCTCGCTGCTAGCTTCCTTTACTGCTTGGTGCTGCTCAGTTTCTTCCTCTCAATACAAAGTAAAAACCAAACCCCGCAGACTATCGCAGGGTGCAAGGAACGCTCACGCTTGTGCATTTACTACCACGTGCATCTTGCAGCCTGTCCTGAGCTTCGACTGATGCTTTTCTCATGACTGAGGCATTTGAAAAGGAGCTTTCCTGTTTGGATTATCTGTTGTCTGCTATTATGTTAACTCACATTGCAGCAATTCCATCAGAGCATTTTCAAGAAACCCACAGGACCCAACTCATCTGTGTAACTTCTACACTTCTGCCAAGTTAGGCTGAAACCAGGAGACTGGGTTAAAGAAAATTATTAGGAGGGAAAAACAGGCAGCAAGATCAAGCAAATCTTTAGATACGTTTCACATACACTTGTTAAAGACTGGTTATGACAGGACAATTCAGTGTTTAATTTTCCTGCCTCTCCATGACGTTCCTTCCACATGAATTTTGGGTGATCGAGAGCTAGCCCAAAGCAATCTCAGAAGAGGAAATGTTGAGAATACTACTGCACTCTGCGAAATACCCCATTGCAATGGTATGAGGTTTCAAAGGCTTCTACTGGACAAAGCTGTGGCAAAATTCCACTGCAGAATTCTAGGGATTTTTTTATTATGTCTAAAGTAGGAAATATGATCAATTATACTAATTGTATATATACTCTAACTTAACTTAAATTGTATATACTCTAACTTAACAGTGTTAAAGAGTCCAAACTTCTGCCTATCTCCCTCCCCCTGCTTATGCACATTTTGCATTGAGAGATGTTCCTCTGTCGCATGCAAAATCAAAGACGGATGGAGTGGAAAAAAAGAGATTAAAAAAGTCACCTTGGAATTGTGATGGGCTGTCACAGCCATAAAAATCACTTCTAGGAATGTAAAGGCAGCTATCATGTCCAGGGTAAGGTGCAGGCATCCATGCTGGTCAGCACCGTATGGAACCTGGGCTGGTATTTGTGCACCAAGTGCATAATGATCTGGAGCCAAAGACAACATAAGCAATCAGGAGGACTGGACAATGGTGTCAAACCTGCTTGCATCCCTGCAGTCAGCTATGGTTTTGGAGAAGTTGCTAATATTCTACTACTCTACTTCATTACCAAATAACTGCTCCTGGACCAGAGGGAGCCTACCAGATTTAAAGAGCGCTCTGCTCTACAGAACAGAGTGGAGAAGTTATGACAGCAGCTTGGGAGGACTGGTTTAGATTATCAGAAACCTGAGGCAAAAATTTGAAATTTAAGACCATTTGTGGTCCCCCATTATACCTTTCTGACCTCTTTGTCTTGTATTTCCTCTCCAGGATGGAATTACTCCTTCTCCTCCATCACATCATATTGTCAAGGAACTGTTCAAGAGAGGAATTGCTGGCTTCTGCAGTGTCATCATGTCATGTCCGTCCATCCCTCCCCCATTTCCCCCTAAAAGTTGCTTAGTATCACTTAAATTTTTCTTTTGAACACAGTGACGTTCAGCCATATCCACCTACAAAAACCATGGTAATGTATAAGGAGGCTACAATATAGAGACAGCTCGTATGGTTTTCTGCAGTGAGTGTGATGCTTTTGTTTCTAACAAGGGAAGAAAAGCAGACAAATATAACCACAGGATGCACATGTGAAAACAGCGTATAGCTGAGCAGGGAAGTGGCAGGGCTTCTTTCTGTTAGCCTGCTGTAAAACAAACCGGTAAAACCACATGTAATTCTTTTCACCTCATTATCAAAGATACTGGGGAACTGAAGGGAGACTGGATGAACTGAACATCAGAAAAGATTTAAAGAGTTGGTAAGTAAAGCGTCACTGACCGATGGCTCTGTGCACAAAGAAGAAATGAACATGTCTGCAGGGCGCAAACATACAGATGACAGAGGAATTAATATGCTACAAAGGGACATAATTCTCTTCATTAATAGGGATGAAAATGAAAAAGAAGCAATCTGAGTATCCAGGAAAAAAAAAAGTATCGGCTGTTCAAGGGCAGCCTGTTCACAGCGTAACAGGCAAGGCTCTACACTTTTAAACGATTTTTGCACAAACCAGTGGTATTGCAGAGAAGCAGCCGGCACACGAGCAGCAAAGAAGGCTCTGAGATACCTGCATCTCCCTTATTCCGATGATTCCTGGAACGAATACTAAATGGATTCTGGGACCATGAACAGACTGCTTCCCAGTGCAATGTAACCGGGGCTTAGTCATGGACCGTGGATTACAGCACTACACATTTGACACTGATTCAGCAGAGGGAAATGTTCAGGCCTCTCTTACACGATCACGCTGCGTCAGAGCTTTACTGGTGATCTTAATTCTCTGGAAGGAGACTGGTTCTTTCTTCCAGTGACTCCTAAGAGCTGGAGAATCTGAACGCAGTGTCTGGGGAAAGGGGGATCAGCCTTCTCAAGTCTTCCCACTTGTAGTGGGCAATGTCCAAAGGTATGATGTTCATCAGCACCAGGGAGACAGAGGGAGGGTCCAGGTCTGAAGCTAGTAGTTGCAAGGAGGGAACATGTGTCTGCACAGCAGGATAGAGCAGGACTGAGTGCTGTCACTTCAGGGTTGATACTGGAACTTTCCTAGTGCTCCACCACATGCAAAAAGTGCAACTACCAACATGCCAGACACAACACACAAAGCCTTCCTCTTCACTCACTCACTTCGTCCTCATTTGTCTCTTGGGACAGTAGCTCTGCCTCTCCTCTGAGATAATCTGCTCACACCATACACTGATAGGTTTTCAAAGCTGCCCAGGTTTTTAAGAGGACTCCAGATCTGAAACACTAATCATCCAGGAGGGAGTTGGAGCACAAATCAGCTGAATTTCAAACTCAGGTTTGAACCTCAACAACAAGCCTGAGCAGTGGTTAGGCCTGTCTTTTGTTCAGAATCTTCACAATGGAGACCTATTGTCAATTAAGGAAATAAACTATGGCAATCATGCTAAATTTTCCCCACAAGAAGCATATTCGGTGACTCAGATGATGGACCACTTTCTCCTACCTGGCATTGTCACCGGTGTTATTTGCCACTGGCAAAAGCAGCAGCTGGTGCAAGGCTGGTGCCTGTTTTGGCACTGGTGCTGTGAGCCATCTGCAGACAGGTTTCCTGAAGAACTCCAAAGAAGAAGTGCAAGAAGGGATGCATAACTCCTGTTCTTCCAAAGAGCTGTCTCTTATTCAGAGGATCCTGTGTACTTGCTAAGAAAAAAAAAAAAAAAAAGTGTGAAAAATGTTTAGAAAAATGAGGGTAGAAAGAAAGAAGGGAAAAAATGAAAGGTAAGATACAGTGAAAAAAAAAATAATGGGCTGTGCATGCTTCTACCATTGGTGTTCTCTTGCTGGGCTCAGGGGTCCTGCCATCAGCTTTTGTACCCATCTGAGGATTTACAAAAAAAACTTCCTCTATTTCCACACATCGAAATTCACAAAGACCGACTATTGAGTCCCAAGGGAGGCATGACTGCAGCCAAATGTTGCTGAGCCTTGTAGGGTACTCCTCTTCCCCACTTACAGGCCTAGGCCCAAGTGATGGGAAAGGTGTCAAGTTATTGAGCCACTGGGTTTCATTTCCCAAGAAGTGCCTTTGGGTGACAGTGGAGATAGGCTAAAGCCGTCAACCATCGAGTTAGGGCTGACAAAAGATTGATCCAGGGATGAAAGAAGCAATTTCTCTGCAATTCTGAAACACAAAGTTTACTAGCTATCCTCTTCTCTGCTTTCAGAGAGCTTCAAACAGCCCTCAAGGGAGAAAAAAGGACTTCAGTTTACATGAACCATGTCCACTTAGTTTAACTCATGAGCAGTGTTCATGATTCACCAAGTCATTTTCCATGTCCTCACAAACTCCTGCCACGAGCAGCTCCTCCCTCCTTCCATCACAACTTACTTTGCTACCCCTTGTTACCCAAGAGCAGCTCAGAAACAGAACATTCCCTATGCTGAAAAGTCTTCTCCTTTGAGGAATCCAACTCAGGGCTGTTCGTGCAACAAACAACCAGGATGGACTATACTTCCCTCTTTTCTGTTTCAGCCCTAATGCTCATGAAAGTGCCAGAAGGAGCTTTGCAAACTTTAGTCCTTTTTTCCAGAAGTGATTTAGCTCTGGCTGAGGCAGTGCGCATGTCTCACAGGTTCTGAAGAGGGATATGTCTGGTTTTGCCTGGTGAGGTCAACCTTGAGATTGACTTCCCACCTTTTGACAGCTAGGTTATGGTCTCTGATTAGTAGAAATGCAGCAAACCCATTGACTCATTGTTGAAAGGCGACTGCAGAGAAGTAAAACATAAAAAGAGGTATTTAGGAAAAAAACCTTGTTAGGTTCTGGTTTAGCACTTAACTTGCCTGAAGACAAATGAAAATATACTTGCAGAAATACAGGTTCTTTTCACATTTGCAAGCAGGATCAGGAAATTCATAATAAAGGAAATCATTACTGTTAACCTGCATGTCCTCACCACCCAGCTCTGGCTTCTGTAGTGCAGCCATTACTGATGGTTTTGTGACACAAGGAATTACAAACAGTTTCTATGCAACATCCACATTAGTTATTTCTGTCTTGCATTAGGTGAGACAATGACAATGAGCCTACAGTGGGATTATCATAGTTAAAAAGTTTTCTGACTAGCCTCACGATTTGTTTGCTGTCCTCAAAGTTAAAACTGAAACGTGCATCTTGCTAACGTTTTACTCAGCAATATACCAGAGGTATTTAAGCCTCAGTCTATTTCTGTTCACCGAGATGAAAGTTATGCTAATGGCTGAAGCTAGTGCGGGAAACAATTATTCTCAAGCAAACTCTCCCCAGGCTGAAAAATCCTAGTTTCCTGAAGGCAGTCCTATCCCAGCTTTTCCAGAAGGTGTTCTTCAGAAATGGAATTAGGCCCTTAAGAGAGCTGTCATTTAAATGTATTTGCCAATATGAGGTCATCTTAAATAAACCTCCACACATTTGTGCTCTCATTCCATCTTTGGCCAAACAAGGTAATAGCTTTTCTTCAGCAAATAAACCAGAATTCAGCAAAAGCAAAAGCAGCAAAATCAACTCTTCCCCCCCCTCCCTCCCCCAACATCATCCTCCACCAGGCAAAACACTACATCAGTATCTTGGCAGTAAGGAAATATTCTCAAAACAACAGTATTGCAGCAGTAACGTCTTCTGCTTTGGAAATGTGTTACCTTGATGTTTATATAGCCACAGGAGACCATTCAACAATGGCAATGTGTTAATTCCATTGACATTATCGCTCAAATTCAGTCACAGGGGTTGGTGAATTCTTTTTTTACATGGCTCTTTCATCTAAAAGAGAATAAGGCAGGACATAATGGATGGTTAGTAACATACTGTTAAATGGTTACAAGACACAGGAAATTTCAGCTTGTGAATGGGAAAAACTGAAAAACCCAAGTAAGTCTTGATTAGAAAAAAGATGTGGTTTTGCTGCACTGAATTATCCCAATTTCTCAGCAATCAGAGCTAAGGACCCTTGAAAAAACTAAGCATGTTCCATACTTACATGAGCAGACATTTCTTAGTCTTCTCCAGAATTCTGTGCACGTGAAGCTCTGTCTTATTCACCATGACAAAAGCTCTGATGACTTTCTACAGTGCTCTTGTTTAACTCAACCACGGGAGCAGTTCCTAGTAGATATTAAAATTCATTCACTCAAAATGAAAAAAAACCCATAGTTTTAACTAAAATAGGTTAGAAGATAAAGTGATAAACAATTTAAGATACATAAAGTTGTCCTAGCTTCAAATTCAATGGCCATTTGGGGGGTGTGGGGGAGGTTTGGACAAGTAGTTTCCATCTTATGGAGATAGAAATTGGAAAATAAACGGTTGACTGAAAAATGCACCAGCTAGTGGGAAAGCTCTGATGCATAATTCAGTTCTTTTGACCCTTACGATTTAACCAATAAATCAATGGTGTTATTATGAAATAGGTGTGGAAAGTGAATATTGACAAGCACAGATACAGAACTCACCAAGAATGAGCCAGCTTCTAGTCCATCACATTCAGTAAATATCACCAGTTCTGCCACTGCTCTTCTAAAAGCCACCAAGATTTCCTTGCTGGAACAGTATCAACCACTGAGGATGTGAACAAAAGCTGTTAGAGAAAATTACATTCCTAATAAACACCCTGCCCCTGGGGATCACACAGAGACAGGTATCATTACATGGAACTTCATTTTATGATCTCTCTCTTCCTGGAACTGATGTAGATAACACCAGTTGCTCTGCAAACTTCATTTATATGCCATAGCCATCATAATTTCAGGGAGAATCAATTGGGGAATTTTTACTTCCTTAGTACTGCTCTCAAATTAATGCAGCACAATTTAAAAACCACAGTTTGTTCCTGTTTACTCTGATTGATCTGTTATCAAAACCTCATGTTACATTGTCATTTTATTTGCACACCCTACCATACCCAAGCCTATTCTTTATAGTCACTCAGTTTCCCACAAATTTCATTTGGGATGAAAGTTTTTACCAGCAGAGATACTTCCACCTTTCATTGGCCTTCTGCATTTTTTTAGTGTTTAACTGTGGACTTTCGAGTTTGCAGCTACTAAGGAAGTTAAGACTTTTTATTTTAAAGCACCTGTTTTTGACGGAAATTTTAGTTGTAGAAATACTTCAGGTCACTGAAGAAATTGTATACAACGTAAGCCTATGGTGAAATAGAAGCTGATGATGCCCTTCGCCATCTTCACCGAAATCAACAGCAGTCATTTATATTTAGGTATCTTGTTGAAACCAGGCACATATTTTAGAAGAAACACTGTCCTCCTGCTCTCTCCTTCTTCCCCACCAGACTCTGCACTTGGAAATAACATTTCCATATTTTCATATTCTTTTCCATTTGTTTTCATAGTACCAGATAACAGGACAGTTGCTACACTGTGCTGTCATTGTATCTGAGTTGTCACTACTGAAATGTGACTATACACACAAACCAGGCATTATAATAGTAATGTAAATATTTCTGAGTTTCACTGAAATTGCAGGAAGTTCATCTTACTAAAAAAGCAGATGCAGCAGGAATGAACATAAGCACATACTATTTACTCTTTCTTACATTTTAATTGAATTATCAATTGTCTAAAAGTGAACTCATTAACTGAGACGGTAACATCTCCAGAGCAGCCATCTCAATTATGTGCAGTTGTTATAGGACCTTGTGTCTGCCTCTTAACAGCTGCCAATACACATGTCCAGGAGCTCAGCCTGGGGAGCTGCTCTGCTCCTGCAGGAGGGCTCAGCGCTCAGACCAGGCAGAGCACCTGCCATCCCAGCTGAAGAGGGACATAGCTGTGGCCGAGGGGGAGGCAGTGGAAGACATCGAGGGATTAAAATGACTCGGTGGCTGCAGGCTTTCTAGCAATCCTGCACTCACTTTTCTTCTTACATTAAGAAAACCTGCTATATTAACAACTTCCAAAGAAAAGTACAAGCCTGGTAAGTCTTGACATTGTAGGAGAATCTGCTCAGTAAATTGGAAGACTAATTTTAGAGACAATGAAAAGCATCACAGTGCATCCAAGAGTGTACCAGTAAATGCACTCAGCTTGTTTGGCTTCTATAGAAAGACCCACGTCTCTGTCTTCTCACAATTACAAGGTGAACTGACAGCACTGCCTAGGTGCCAATGGCTAGTTCTCACTGCACTGGCAGAATTTAAAGGCCTCTTTATGCTGGCAAAGCAAGGGGATCACTGGACCCAGGTTATCAACAAGAAGCTCCTGCACTTCTTTTTGCAGCAATACTTTACAATGTGCAATCCCAAGCTGTTGTTATGTTCAAGAAAGCCAAACTGAAAAACCATCTTGTACCACTGTGAGACAACAAGACAGGCTCTTCGGTTTGCTCTCAGGAAAGCCCATTTACTTTGTAAGTACAGGAAGCATTTCTAGCAGGGCTGTCTCTTGGGAAAGCCATAGCAGCGCTGCTATTTGAACTTGCATTGATTACTTGAGAGCGTAGCGTTGCAAGTTGATGCGGTAAGCTCAGTAACTTCCACTATGAATTTCTAAACCTTTTCTTTTCTAACCCTCTCTAACTTAATGGAAATCTAATACCGAGTCTAGACATTCCTAAGTGACAAATTTCCATATTCAAACTACTGCTTTCTGACACTCATATAGTATGGAGGCTTTATATGTTGGCTCAATTAACAAGTTAAGCTATTCTTCGAGAATACATCTAGTGCCATCTCTTAAGGGGAAAAGAAAGTGATCATTTCAATCTTATTGAAGGAGCTACATTTTATACATACCCATGCATTTAGAAGAGAAAACGTGACTCTTCATACAATTTAGTGCGTAACTTCAGAAAATTAAATCTCTGGTGTGACCTACATTACAAGGAAACAAAGAACACTTCTAAAGTATGAAGTCTTATGTTCACACAACATCATTTACTAATTATTACTGAACAGTATATGTGTTCAGTACTATATTAGATAACAGTTCATGCAATGCATATTTGCAAATAAAACTCAGTTGCATATTATTTCTTGTGAACAGCTCTCCATATCTGTCAAACACCTCAGAGAAGTAAAAACAAAAGGATGTGAATATGTAAATGGGTTCTTAAGCTAACTGTAGTTACACATAAGAATTAAGCAGGAAGCACTATGTCTAAAATACCTTCGGCTGCTACATGGCCTTTCACTTGTAGTTAGAATATCAGTATAGCTAAAATTAAATGAATACCATTCCAATGTAGTTCTCATATGCTTATACCATATATGAGCTTTGTTTATATTCCATTTATATTGGAATTCACTGTTGTTTGCAGGGGCTCTGAAAGAGAAGGGAGAGAAAAAAAATAGGCTGAGAAAAAAATTGAGAGATAGGGATAACCATGTCTAATCTGAGAGCAAAAACTCCTTTTTACCACATATGTTGCCTTGGTTTTAGATAGGCAGTTTCCTTCAATAAGACTGTACTTAGAGAGACATTGTGAAGTGTTCCTCCCACTGGGATTATATAATTGAATGCTTTTGTAGCAAGCTATATATACAAGCATTTAATTGCACAGATAAATCTTAAATACGGGCAGAAGTGCGATTTTACTTTTTTCCTTGGAGAAGTTACTTTGTTTTTCTGATTCTGCAGCCAGTTCATGGCCTCAGCTCCATCTCACTATCCCATTTCATGCGCATTTCTGCAAGATTACTGCAGTACTTGATCTTACCTCCTGGATACTTTAGATAACAGAGACTGTTACACAAGATTTTTTCCAAGCTTGAAAGCTACGTATTTCTTCCATCATTTTCATACACATTTTTGTCCCCAATTAGAATTTTACTTTAATGAAACTATCTCAAAACGCTTTACAGATCCATGAGCTTCATGTTTATCACATACTCTTGGACTCCATTATACTGGTACAAACCCCGTGCCACTGCAATAAACTAGGACTGAATTAATCAGGATTTACACTGACGAAGCTGAAAGCATTACTTGAGTCCTTTTACACATGGTTTAACTGTCACTAGATACTCTTTCTCCTCCCCATTATAATATGCTGCACATTAAGGAAACAGAAAACACACAGTAGGCTTTTTATAGGGGAATTGTAGGAAAAAAAAAGGGAAAGAAAAAAAAATAGTTACAGGGCAAAGAGATTTTGTGAGAAAAGCAAGTATATAGTGGATCTGTTTTCATGGTAAGCTGCAATATTAATGGTAATTAATAGTGAGGTGGGTGTGGGTTTTGTTTCGTGGTGGTTTTTTTTTTCCCTGCTACGGCCAGGAACATGGGAGAGAATCCTGTAAACAGACTGTGAGAATTTTCATTCCCTCTGCTTTGAATCAGACTGTATCTTATGAAAAGGACACATAGTACAATAGCAGAAGGCCCTTAGAAGTTAAGTGAGGTCAAAACCAGCAATGTCATTTTGTCTTTCAGAAGTTTAAAGATAGACCCATACCATCCATTTAGGGTTTGGTGTGGGATGTGGGTTGGTTTCTTCCCTTCTCCCTCCCTCTTTTTTTTTTTTCTTTTTTCTTCTCTGTCCTAGGGCCCCCTCTAGCGCTCCCAGAGCAGACAGTGTAGCTCCTAAATGACAGGGGATCAACTTTGGGCACACAGCTATATGGAGATGCACTCACAGCCTTGAGATTGCACTTCAGCCAGATCTGCCATATGCCTTGTTCTCATTCATACATGAGAACACTTTATTAGGGATAAATCCATCCATAGGGCAGAAAATATTTTTGAGATAATATACAGAAAAGCTCCTTGCCATCCATAGCTACTGTGCTGGTGCACGCGAGCACTGCGAGGCTGCAATCTGCGCCTGCATCGGAGCCTCTGCAAGCACTGTACTCCTCAAGACATGGCAAGCAGCTCCTGTGCTTGGCATAGATGCCTTGTGGGTAGGTACTGGGGGGCGGGGAGGAATCAAACAAACAGGCATTTTCCATACACAGGCTCTAAGGCCCCAACTCTTTTTTTTTAAGGGCCAGCTGTGGCCAAAAGAAATCCATAGCCAGCAAGATACCTGCATTACATGAACAGAGGTTCACAGAGGCCAGCGAGCTCCAAGACAGCTTTGAAGACTGTGGAACAGGGACTCTGGAGTTGGCTAACAAGCGCTTTCTGATGGGGCATCATCCTTGTACATGCATTAGATCAATAGCAGCAGGAACAAAAACGTCATTCCAAGGAGAGATGTGCGTTTAAATCTCTGGTGAGATTTGCCTGGAGTCTCTTAAGTATGAATGTGAAAGAGCCATTCAAGTGAAGTTAAGTCATCCTCCAGAAGCCAACAAGCCTCAGATACTGGTCTGTTACCCTCCACATGCTACCTGTTGCATTGTGCCCTGCAACAATAGCTGAGTTCCACAGGGAAGTTCTCAAAAAGGTGTAACTTGGGCTCATACAGCCTATGGTACAGTACCCTAAGGTTACCCCCAAAATCCTGATGCATGCTTCAAAGCTTAGCATTAGCTGATTCCTAGTCATCAGCTAGAAGAAAGGGAAAGACGGCAATTAACACTCAACACCAACGTTGAAGTTCTTGCCATCATCTTCAAATGCAAGAACAAAGCTTCTTCATCCCAGCTTTATAGGACTAAGTAAGAGATCCCAAAATTTATGTCCGCTGCTTTTTCTTCTGCCACCTTTTTCCTTAAAAAAAAAATATGACACGCATCTGCAGGAACAGAAATGGGATATGCTCGGTGTGTACACTGTACACACAAGCTACGCACACTACAGATTTTTCACCTTCATTGAAATATCACCACCACTGTTGAAACCAGAGCATTGAATTTAACAATGGTGTGATCCCACCCTGGATCATGAAAGTCTATTCTCACCTGGCCCCTCTGTTTCCATTCAGTCCATTTTGTCTCCTAACCAGCTTCAGCTGCCATGCCTTCCTCATCTTTTCCTGGCCTCTTTCTCCCTTAACATATGGTGTTTATTTTGGCTGCAGAAGACATTAATTTCATTATTCATGAGGAAATCTCATTCTAATTAAAAAAAACACCACCGAGAGACAACAACTGACAAACCCTAGTACATGATAGAATTAAGGAAGATCCTCAGTATCTGCCTTGATTCACTATTTTGGTAGCGGAATGAAACAAAATTACTTGTTTGTGAAGAACAGCATTTTTCAGGCAGTAGGCAGAAGCCACTAATGACGGCTGTGCCTAACAAAATTAATTCTTAATAAAACACTAGTCCTTGCCTCAGAGAGATAAATTCTCAGTGGTCTTAACTATACATACATTATATAATCCTTGTGCCAGGAAATGAAATGGCATTAAACACAGCCAAATCCCAGTACCATATACCTTCACAATGGTCATTAGTGAAAGATACCTTATTGTGCGTAAAAAAAAATGCCCAGTAACAGCACAGAAAGTAGATCAACTATCCACAAACTACTCTCAACATCTGATTCGAAATAATTTCTTTTTCCATTTGCTTTGGAACAAAAATGTTTTTGCTATTTGCCTGGAAGCCCTAATAGTTTGGCTTTTCAGTAGCCAAAAAGGACTTGCTTTTTAATCAATTACTGGCAGGGAGGGGAAAAAACCCAAGCCAAACCAAAAAACAACAAACAAGTAAAAGCCTTCCCCCCAGCTCACCTAGTCACAGACCTTACCTTGAAGTTTACTTTAGGTATCCGACATACCCGTCCCTATAGCTTCACAGGGAAAAACCAAACCAAACCAATACAAAAGCGATATACTTCAGTAGCTGCACTCACCTGGCACATTAGAGACACACCTGAGAACACAGACTTCAGAAGCAACGGCCACCCAGTAAATCCTGAAGACACATGTTTCCATTTTATATGCAACCTGGTAAGCCGTACCTTGCCTATACTTGGCTATCAAGCTATTACAACTAGGATTAGACTAAAATAAAATAAATTACTTCAAGTAAAGTCATAGCTAACTGCAGTTTTACCATAATGCTTTTTTTCTTGGAAATTCTACAGAATTCTATCGCCAGACTTCAGAAGATGCCATACGAAGTGAATATACTTCCGTTTGTAATGAAGTTCTTGCTCCCAGTACCTTTAGGGATGATGATTCAGACAAACATATGTTGATGCATCCAGTGGTCTCAGCATTTTCGCTCCAGAATACGGCTCCTTGAACTGAAGGCCTATAGAAACTGGACTTACAGAGAGATGATTTCACACATGTAGGGGAAGAGTAGCTCCTTCAGCATGCATCAGCAGTAATACCCATTGCGGAAGATGGACCACAGCTGAGCGACACACTGTCTAGTCGTTAGCAGAAGGGCAGGATTTGAAGGAGGCGGCCTGTGTATTCAGTCTCAGTAACTTCAGCTTGAGAAAAGAGTCCCTGAGCTATCGAGAGCATAATGGGGAATAAAAGATCATAGACTTAAAAAAAAAAAAAAACACACCAAAAAAAAGGAAAAACAGGCAAAAGTTTTGAATAGAGCATAAAACAAGTTGCGCAGCTGCGTAGTTCGAAGGTTAAAATGAGTTTAGAGCAGATCAGCAAAGTTCAGCTCTCTTTGCTGACAGGAACAGTTTCACTTACTGTTCTAGCTTTTGTTAACCAGCAAAAAATGAAACCCTTCTCAAAAAGCAGGACTAGAAGTCAAAAGAAAGCTCAAGACCAGGCATTTTAGCAAGCTCTGGAGGAAAAAAAAAAAAAATTCCACAAAAAACCCTAACCAAAACAAAATGCCTCATGCCCAAGAAACCTTAAGAATAATAAAAGAAAGCAGTAATTTTCAGTGACCAGATTCAATTAAGAAAATCAAATGCTCTGTCTTCACATATCAAACTCATGCTAGAAGTGCGGACCTAAGAATTTAAGTGTGATCTTAGTTAGCCATATATTTAAGAACATACCTTAGCCAAAAAGCCTATGTAGTCTTTTCTGTTTGGGTGAAAGAGCCCTGTGCAGAACTGCATCCTCTGAGTTGTGTTCCATATTTCGTAGGAAGCTGATTTTTTTCCTGTGCTATCTTCTAAAAAAATGAAGATCATGCCTGATTATCTAACGCTACCTTAGCTTATTGCCAGTCAATGACTATACAGTATGCTATACACTGCATTTATAATAACACCAAATTAAAGAGCAAACACTGAAAACATATTACTGTTGAAAATACCCATTTGCTTTTACCAGTTACCTGATCTTTTCCACTTCAGTTGCATCCAGCTCACCTATCACTTGTAGCAAGTGAACAAGTTACACGAACACTTACTAATACATCCAAGATGGACATGCTCACTTGCTTATAAATTACATTTTGTCCAAAATAAACAACCCCGAATACAAGAATAAACTTGTGATACAAAGTTTGATGCTGCTTCTTTTTATCCACAGTCCATTTACCATTCTTACAGCGAACGAGAGCAATCACTGTAACTGTGAATTAAATGCTAATTTGTACAGCCAAATACTCTAGGTGATCCTGTTCACCATGCGTTGTCTTCCCCCTCATGTTCATCAGCATTCAAAGATCCTCAGATAGGTGAAAAAGAATTCTGATCACGTCTCAATGGGGAAGCAAGGCCGCTGCAGGCAATCTTGGCAACACCGGCTGACCCCGGTTCTGGGTCACACAAGACCAAACCCATCTGAAGAGCTCTGGCAGTCCTCAGAAAAGGAAGAGGCTTCCCCCCACCCCGCTTCCTCCACTGCTTTCTCATCCAAGAAATAAAAGGAAGGGAGGAGTAGTATGTTTTCCAGAACCATGGTACCTTGCCCTCTCAGATGAAGAGACAACAGTACATTTCAACTTTATTAGAAAAAAAAAACCCAAAAGTTTATACAAAGCTCTGCATTTTACAGAAAACCACCTCCCCCAAACACAAAGAAATCCGACATTGCAAGCTGTATGCATTTTCTTTTTTGTCATATACATACATATATATGTACATACACATATATATATATGTGTGTGGGTGCACGCGTGTGTATATATAGTGTGACATTTTTTTGCATGGTTTGCATTCATTATTTTACAAAGTTAACATTCAGTAGAAAAACAAAAAGGATCTTTGTTACCATTATTTTCTCATATAAATAACTGCGAGCAGTCCCTCTGCAGATAGATAAAAAACACCTTTTCGTGTCACTCTGTAAAAAACAGACATTACTGAAATGGTATTGAAATCTTTCAAGTTTTTTCAATACCACCATAAAAATATCATCTAGCCCCCAATTCAAAATGCTTGTCCAAGGCATTAGAAGAGAAAGGACTGTAAGACAATTCTGGAAAGATCAGTTCTTTAAGCCAACATTCAGGTAGATAATTTTTGCTGGACCTCATACATTGGGTGTGAAATGAGCACAAACAGGAGGCCAACCTCTCTGCCTGGAAAGGCTGATGCTTTGCCTGTTGTCACTGAGTCAAATTCCAACAAAGCACCCAGCAGTGCCAAGGAGCCGACAGACTCTCAGCTCACCCTTCTCGCCCCACAACAAAGCCATAGGCTTTCCGGATGCAATTAAAACCTCTACCAGGTCAGCAAGTTTTTCCTACTCCATTCACCTTAAAAGGAGCTGTTGGACTAATCATGGCATGGCTAGACAGACATCGTTGCTGAATTACTGGGAGAAAAAAACTTAACTAGCGGGGAAAGTGCAAAAAGACAACTAAAAGGAAGAAAATGCTATAGAAAAGAACGACTGGAGTGACTCCCAAGGCTCTGGTTTGAAGAAGCAGGAACAGCATAAAGATATGAATTGCAGCTCAAAACATCCTTGTGTTTACTGAAGTTAAAGATGACAGCATGGTCCAAATTAATTAACTGCCTGGTAAACAACCATTCTTTCTGTCAAGCACCATGATGGGGAGAATGGCGAAGATTTTGAAGGCAATACAAGTGGTAGTGGTGATAACAAAGGTAATGAAAGTGAAGAACACAAGATGCCAATTAAATGGAGAGTAATGCCAACGAAGATGTTTTAACTGCCAGAGCGGCTGGCAACAAGAAGAATGGTTATATGGCTGGTGTTGATGATGGCCAGAATTCATTCATATGTCCATGTAGTCATCATCTTCATCAGTATCACTTTCCAGTGAGGACTCCTGGCTTGAGGTCTCTAAGATTTCCAAAGCTGGCTGACAAAGGCTCTCCTTCTTTACATTCGCTGCAGACTGAGCAGACAAAATAGCAGACTGATCCCAAAAAGAGAGAGAGAGAATATATTGCTAAATAGTCAGGATAAACCCATGATCACAGGGGTAAAAGCCAACTGTTTTCTATTCCTTCACATTCAATAGTTCTCCTACTTCTATAAAAAATATGGCATCCTAACATGAAACAACATAACATTGACCAGTAGGCTTCCCCACAGTTAATATTCTGGTAGCTTCCACTAACCTAAGAACTGCAATGGCTGCACTAGCTCCCTCACCCATTTTTGTAATTCTTTCTAATTGCCTCAGAAAAGGAGTAAGAGTTAGGAGAGCTACGATTTCACCCATGGCCAATATTTCACCAGTCCTTAAGAACTGGCTCCTGCTGATAATAGCCTAGCATCTTCTTCCACTACTTATGCTACCTCTGGTTATGAACTGAGGACAGGAACTGTTGATCCTTTCATACACATATTTTATTGAGAGGACAATTAAGACAAAACCAATAATCTAAAAAATTACTGTTTCCCTTTTATTACCTTTAATTTTTGCTTGGTCTCTTCTGAAATGCTGCCCTTTGGAGAAAGGAGGGTGGGAGTGGGTGGAGTGACAGTGATCTCAGGTGGAAATTTGGTGACAGATGAAGGTATGAAAAGCTTTGGCATGTTGGGCAGAATGCGAGTTTTTACTCGGGTGCCATCTGTCTTGTTCTGCTGACTTCCCAAAGTCTGTGAACTGGAGCTGAGTTCAGGCTTGGAACTGGAGGCTAAACAGAAAACAGTATGAAAAAACATGTTAGAGACCTATCTAGAATTTCAGATGTCAAAGAAGAGGGTACAGTTCATTGTTAGACATATGGTTGGCTCAAAAGGCCTTTCTTCAAGCCTTGCTTTAATTAAGGCTCAGAAACAGGAGGAAGAAGTGCCTCGAGATTCTATAAGGACAACTGGAAATGAAATTTAAACATAATTAAAAAAAAAGCCCAACTTACTGGACAGCAGAAACTCAACCTGACCAAGCATGACAAGTGGCAGTGTATCACTGACCCACTGACATCTAGTTAGAAGGCTACTACAAACACCATTTTCCCAGTTGTTTCAGATGCAATCACCTTATCTTTGCATTCTCTAACTGCCTCTCCATTCTGTAATGCAATGAATAAAGCCACTTTGCTTTACTTATGAGTCTTAATTTCTTCCACTATAGCATTGCCTTTTTAATTGTTGAGATAGCAACTCCTCAATGATTTAAGAAAAATATATACTAACAGACTCGTCACAATTTCCCCATTACCCTCTTCAAATCCTGCCGCAAAAACCTCCTTGGTGTCCTCACACCACTGTCTCCCACACTAGTTAGCATTATTTTCACATACTTCCCAAGTGCCTCAGCTTGTGGTCTTTACAATGTAAACTTGCTCAGACAGGGCTTATCTCATGAAGTAAAGAGGAATCCAGCCCGTCCCTAGGCACTATCACGTTACAAAATAATATATAACACATCGATAAGCAGTTGACAATGCTTCCACATTAAAAACTGAGAATGTGTTAAAAGATATTTCTTACTAATAATGCTGCTTCGTACGGAGTCAAAACTTCGTTAAGTTATATGAATGAAAACAACAGAGTCAAACTGGTAACAATGATAGGTGTTCATACACATTTTTTTCAGATTCGGTCTTGTCAAATCCATCTCTTGCACATTTCTGGAACTGACACGGACACTTAAACACCGCAAAATAAAATGCCAGCTTCCTGATGCTATCCTGCAAAACAACCAGCACTAGAACTAACTACTGAGGGATGTAAAACTGAATTGTACGTTCCCAGCTGTACCCCAGAATGTAAGAACTGCCACAACAGATGAGGCGTGACTTTCCATCAAGGACAGTGACCCATCTCCATGGGCAGCCAATCATTTCAGAGTAGAGTAGCAGAAACATTGCAGTAATCAGACACAGGATAATCTGCCTCTCACAAATAAGGAAAACACGAGACACCCCAAACATGAATATCTAGATTATGTCTGCCTGAAATACCATGTTTTGCGTTTTTTCAATTAAAACACCAACTCCTACTTCCCTTGGGAAGGGGGCAGAGGAGGGATAGAAAGCATTAACTGCTGTAATGCTGTTTTTTATGTTTATTCAGACTGAGTCAGGTTTTGTGAAAAATAATTTCCTTCTGCTAAATATTCCAATAGTGTAATCCACAGTGTTGTCATATTGCTCCATATAAGATTTCAATTAAAAGAAAAATTCTACTTTAAAGGATGCACAAACAACATAGCATGATAGCCTGGTACTGGGAGGTTTTTTATTTGGCTTTGCTGCTGTGGTATTTAGCATGCGAGTCATGCACCAAAAAGAATAACCAGTAACGGACGACAAGACAGTTTCCCAGGAAGCTGGGACATTGCCAGGAATGCCTCTAAACTCTGGAATACTTGACTGGAAGGCAAGCAGAGAAACTGAGCAATATGAATCACAACTATCCAATCAATCAATCCCCACAGATCAATCTGCAGCTAACCAACTGTTTTCAGAACTCTTTGAAGCACAGAAAGCTCCTACCTTGGGTACAAACATGTCCTGAATTTGTGCTGGTCACCGATTCCACTTGCCAGCAAACAGGCTCTGGCGATGGCGCAACAGTAGCCATTTTCATCTGCTGACAAAGCCGTGATTCCTGTTGCTGAAATCCAAGCCCCTCCAAAGGCACTTCAAGCTCTTCCTCCTCTTTAGTAATGAAATATAATTCACAGATTAAGAGACATCCTGATCTCTCTCCTAAGCCCAATCCTTTTGCTGTCTAAACAACCGGTAGAATTTTTTTTTTTTAACCCTTGCTCTATTTCTAAACCATAACATGACTGAGTGAAATCAAATATTGGCAAGGTAAGATGGCAATACCAACCTTTTCACACTTGGTGCCATCAGTTCAAACTCTTAAAAAAAGTAAATGTCACTTAAAAAGTGAAAGGAAAAAATTCTTGTGTATGACATTGTTATCCCTGTACATCTGCAAGAAAAACACGTGCAACTGACCATTCTCCTTTGGAGATGTGAGGGTTGAAACACGCACCACACATGCAGAGCAAAATCCATCACCCTTAACGATGAGCCAGCTGCGATCGATGGGCTGTCTGATCTGCAACCACATGTATGCGCTACACTGACGTGCAGCTCACTGGTAAGTAAGATTAATTACTGTGAACATCCAGTAACAGGGCCAAATCTGGTTTTTATGAAACCTATATCAAGTTATACTAAATGCCCACTTTTCACTGAGATGTCCACTGTACCTCTATAAACACATTAGTCTAAAATTCCCACCTTCTGCTATTCCAGAACTTGTGATGCTTAGAACGCAGAATCCATGTGTGTGGATTTTTTACGTACTCTATTATGTACGAGCTGTATCTGCTTTTAAATTAATGCCCTTTTCTTACACACTGAGCTGTGTATTGTACATAATGGGAGTAATTTTCACTGAACTGAGAGCTACCGGTTCCCTTTCTGGGAAGGGCAAACTGAAACAACAGCAAGCCTTTCAAGGCTATGGACACACAAACAAGCTCTTACTCTCTGGTAACAATGAAGATATCCTTCAAAAACAAAAAGCTGCCTAGTCTAATTCGAATCGCCTCATATTTACACAGGCTAAGGTGTGCACAGGCAGCTATCACAGACCAGCAGATGCAATGTAGATTCACAGTGTAACTTGCTCTAAAATTCTTTACATGTCCATGCTCTAAACTAATTTAGGATTTTGACAGTGTGATGTCTTAAAAAGGAATATATTTCAACTTTTCTTCATTGGAAAAATACTCCCACCCCCTCAAGTGTTGAAAACACTTTTCTGTCTTCATCGATACAGATAAGAACTTGGAATTTACCATGGTAATATTCTCCTGTATGAGAGTTCCCCTTACAAAAGATGCTTAAGACAACATTATAGATTAAGAGCTTGGTAAAAGTCAGATCAATGCAGTCTGAAAGATGCAACTTTCTAAATGAGTTATTTTTTTTTAGGGTTCCTGAATAATTTGTACAAAAAAAGGCTTAGCAAAGCAGGCTGTTAAGTTCTTTCATCCACTAATTTTCATTGGTAAAGGAAAGAACCCATCACCTCAACTTGTAGCTGACAGCCAATACAAGCCTTCGGATAAATGAATTTGCTGGTAGAGAATTCTCCAATAGTTCCCAAAAAGGAAAGGTCACACACTACAGCACAAATCACAGGCAGCTTCTGTTCCGTGACGTTTCACTGACTATGGAGCACAAAATGGAAAGGTCTAATGCAGAAGAATGCAGTTCTCATCCTCAGCAGTCTCTTGAACATTTCTCTATGGATACTTCAAAATACAGCATTGGAAGTAGGAAAATAATAGCTGCATCTATACATGTATTGTATTAATAGAACAAATCAGCTTAAAACCAACACAGAAGGAAGAACTTAACTACAAGAATCTTAACTAGAAAAATCGTAATTGTTTCCCTGTTGAAGAAGCAGAGGATAGCTGAAGGATCATTTTGTGTATTTGTGTATACCAGGTACACGTACGATTTAACCGCATGCTGACGAAGTACAAGAGACTGTACGAAGAAAGATCAGCCCTAATGTGGCCTGAAGGCAATATACACATATCCCAATACACTACTAGTGTCTAACAATAAGCTGTAGTCTAAACCCAGAAGAATCCCTCACTGAAATGGCTACAAGACACTTGATCACAAGATAGGAAGAAGCATTATAAGAACATTTGAAGAAAAGCAAGATGAAAACGATGATTTCAGAAGATTATCCTACAAGACAGCTAAGAAGTCAACTCGTTTCTAACTTACTCCAACACTCCAGAATCACATTCTTAAGAGTCTAGGGTAAGTACTAACAGAATCTTTCTTATCCACTTATGAACCAAGAATACAAACCAGTAATTAATTTAGCAGATACAATACTATATACAAATAAACTGCAAATCCTACAGCCTCAACTATACTGCTAACTGAGAACAGTTTTGTATGTTCTCAACTGCTAAATTACATTAGGGACTTATTAGTTCCCCATTCAGAGTAAGAGCTCTGATTTGCATTACTGTTTAATGACAAAACTCTACCTCTTATGCTGATATAATCTTTGTTTAGTTATATCATTGCTTAAGCTGATTTGCTGTGCTTTATTTTAACTAAATTATGCCCCACTGACAAAAGCTCTTTTGAGCAGCCTATTTCTAGGAAGATGCTACAAGACAGATATCAGTCTTTTATGTTCTTTTATGAGCAATCAGCATACTCATATGCATCTCCATCTTCCATGTCATATTTGTTTTTGTTAAGTTTTGAAGATTCAGTTTTATAGTGTAGTAAAATTAGATTTAATTTGAATAAAATTATGTGTCAGCTCTTTTTCATGTAGAAGTGAATGGAAATGAAAGGGCAGGAATCTGGCACACTAAGTGTGTATTTCTATCACTGCACTTCTGGAAACAACACTTGCTAATATTAGGCTGCATCTTTCAGTACATGAGAAATCAAGAACCACTGCCTGTTAATCAAGCCCTTGCTGTCAGAGGTGTTAAACACACAGTAACTGAATTCTATCCCCTGACTGGGTCATACAATTTCTTCTTTCAGGACTGTGCAATTTTTAATTTTTAATTTTTTTTTAATACTCATTGGGTGGCATTATTTCGAAGTTAAAAAAATGAAGAAAATATTTTTTTAAATTCTTGAAAATGAGAAGAATTGGTTGTTTCAGGTGTATGTATCATAATTTATAGTATTTATACTTTAATATAGTGCACAGATTTTTTAATATCTTTTATCATTACAGACGAGTAGGGCAAAAGAGAAGGATAAGCAAGAAGAAACACACAGCTGGATCTCCTATTCTTTGTCTAAACCAGATTTCTGAAGAGAATATCTTGCTATTTGTCTTGTGGAAGATGCTGTTATAGCCCTGAACATAGTGTCCTAGTTTTTCTAATAAAAACTTTCCCCAGGGAGGTAAAGACTCCACTAACTCATGAGCCACAACATTCTGCACAAGTGAAGAGCACAAGAACGTAAGTACAGCACATTCTGAAGGTGTTCAGAAGCTCAGATTTAGCATCAGTTAACAAATCTTTCGGTAATACCCAGTACTTGTACTGTCCTGGCAAGTTTTCAAACATTAGCTCTACAAATCCAGTTTAAAATAAAATCAGTTTATGAGGACGTAATATGCAACAGTCACTTGTCCCCAGCCTGAACACAGGACAGGTACTCTACTCTAGAGAACCATTTAGCACTCTCACAAGACAACACACAAAAACTAAAGACAGAAAAAAAAACAGGTTTGCAATGCATATTACTATTTATATTGAAAAGTTCATCTCCAATCAAGCTGAATTACCAGTAATCTTTTTCAGCTTTCCCTTTCCCAACAACTCTCTAAATGCACACAAAACAGTATAGACATAGAAAGAAGGACATCATACCTTTCAACATCTCCCTGCTTTAGTGAGGAAGAAACAAGCTGAAAACAATTCAATGCAACAACCTACTCCAGCTTTCCTCTCCAACCTCTTTCCACTTGTTGCCAGGGTAACCAGTGTTTGCAGATGCCTATAGCGGGCGCCTGGGTTCATGACTTCATCACAGTTAATATTCTCTGTCTCAGACTCTCTTTATACAGAGAATACACTATATACATATATCCACACACTATAAACATATAGATTACCCAACTCCTGCAACTGTTTTTACACTGAAACAATTTACTTCGCTATTCTGATGTGTATAAAATGAAAAGTAACACCATCGAAATTTTTCACTTGGCAATTTGCAGATGTGGAGAAAGTTTAAAAGCAGTAGTACTACAACCAGCAAATAGCTGCTCCCGTCTCTCTGCACTGCACTGTATGCTTAATCATTTCATTTAGTCATGCTGTTAGGTATAAGAGATATTAACACTACAGTGTTATAAATGTTATAAAACATTTTATGTGGAATTTCAAAAAAATCCTTTAGTCATGCACGAAACCTATTACATGACAACTGAAAGACAAGCCCAGAAAATGTGACTAGCACCTGGAAAAAAATGTTTTCCAGTTTCTGACGGAAGCAGTTGGAAGAATCATACCACAGATATGTTAAAGGATACAAGCAGCTTACAGTGCATACACAGAACATCATTTCATTATATGAAAAAGGAAGGAGCTGAGCTTTAAACTCCAGGACAGAATACGAACATGATTTCAAAAGCAAATGCTTGGGGAAAGGAAAAGACAACAGCTTCAAGTGCTTAAATAAAGGCACCACTTGCCTTCATCCCTCTGAAAACAAGTTCCCCAGCAGTTCTGTGTGTCAAGACAAAAAGCCTGAGAATACATTACTATGATTTCGCAAATCTGTACTACCTTGCCTTCCAAGCACTTCAAAAGAGTGGTTCTGCGTGCCTACAGACACTAGGAAATACTTATTTTACTAGTCCCAGTAACAACTGGTTTACTTTTTATTTAATGGCCACCCACAGCACATGCAATTGTTCACAGAACTGACTGTTACTCATTTACGATACAAGGTAGATATTATTTTTTTCATAGTGATGGAAGTGGGTCCGATACTTTGCTCCCTGACACAGTGGAGTAAATATCTTACCACATTTTCAAAGAATAGTGCTAATGTGAAAACAATTTTCTGTATTCCATCTGCTTTGCTCTCCAGTGTGCTGGGAATTAATACAGCTTTTTTCCCCATACAGCAGTTGCAAAGGCCATGGAAAGCTTGAATTGGAAGGAGCTCAGAGTTTCCTCATACTCTGTTCTTCTAAGGCAACGGAAAGACTGCACTGGAACACAGGCTGGTTCAGCTAAACATAGTTTGGTTAAGGATGCTGACCTACAGAAATAATGGAGGCATCAGCCCTCAAACTGTATCTACACCACAGCAGGCAGTGAGACTACTTAGGTCATCACAGGATATGGTACATGTACTGTACAATTATGGGATATACCCCAAAATGCTTCCTAATGCCGAGGTCAGCTGTCACAGAACCACATTAATCCGATTAAAACTTAAACAGGCAGCTGCTCTGAAAGTGCTTCCTGGAAATAGTCCCTCACCCATACTAATTCCCAAGCTACCAGGTCCCTGTAACAGCCACGCTGGGGCCAGTCTAACAGCAGAGATAGTGGAGTTCCCATGTACAAAAACATTTCCTACCACTACCAAGTTTCCTAGGAGCTGCAGAAAGCTGGCATGCATGTTGGTAAAGAAAAGCCCTTTTGAAGTGGAATACTAGCTTCCTCTTTTTTTAAAACAAAACAAAACTTAAATTAAAAAAAGTATGGGTCTAGATCAAAAAGGCAACAGTCTGATATTCAACTACATAAACGTTCAAATGGCATTATAAAAATACAGCTAACTGATATCTGTGTTTTAATATCTGACTCAGCAAGCACACGTCATTCGGAGAGCATCACATGGTAGCACCTGTGGATAATAACAGTAAATAATTTGTGGTCTACTGCTTCTGAATTGTATGTACTAGTTACCTAATGAAAGCCGTAAGACCTTTCCTTCTCTGTCAGTATTTCATCCTTCTCTGGCCTGACAGCCAGCTAAGCACAATGCAAATCAGCAAAAGCAGCTGTTAGAAAAAATCTCTTAGAAGAACATGATGACACCCCACAATTTTATAAGAACTTTGTAAGTAACGTAATACCCGTGCAGTAGGCTTACAGCTAGATCTCTCTCCAGTCTTCATTGTGCAGGAATATATGTAAATTTTATGCTGCTGGCAGTAATCTAAAACTAGTGAAACTGAAACACCTTGTAACAATATAGCATCATTACCATGTTCTTTTACAAAAGGTCTCCAGAAACGTGTTCCATTAGTGTAAGATACCCATAGGCCAGTGACTCCCTGGGATTTTCAGTGGATTTAAGGGTTCATGGGGCTAGAGCACTGCTTGGACCATAAACCTGCCCAGTCTGCACTAAACCCCTGGCTACGTACCATCACCTCACAGGCCACAGCTGGGAAGCTGTCACTCCTGTTCTACTTGTTCTTACTGATCTAACATGGGTACATAAAAACAACAACAGTTTTAATTTCAAAGGATTTTCTGCAAAGTGTTGGATTGAATAAATAAAACTTCAGAGATTTCAAGGGTAAAGATCAGAAATAGACATTAAGTGAAGTCAAAAACTTTTCTGGAATGAATTTGTTGGGATAGCAAAGTAAATCAGAGTACTTCCAAAGGGAAGAGGAAAAGACACCACTGACTGTTACTGTCTGAGCACTAGGCAAAAAGGAATTAAGTCGTTCACAAACAGGAACATATCCCCCCCGCTGACATTCAGCAGTGAAGTTGTTTTCAGAGTGCAGCCATTGTGAAAAATAAAAAGCTTCATGAAAAGCAAGGATCAGACAAGGGGAAGTGAGAATACCAGTGCCAAGGAGGCTGAAGCAGCAAGAGATCAGAGAGCAAATGCAGAGCTAGCTGAAGGCAGCCTGGTTGACTTCTGTTAGTGACTTTGCAGTCACGAACAGGTGGACAGGAGCTTTACCCCAGGATGGTACAGAAAGCGTGGGGTTGCAACTATTAAAGAAGAGGTTTTAAAGCCTTGGAGGAATTCAGCCTTGGGAACTGAGGAAGACAGCTGCTGAAAACCAAGTGGACATGGGAAATGAAGGAGAAAGTAATGAAAGTAGGTTGAATACAGGTGACACAAGAAAACGGAGTAGACAAATGTGCCTTTAAGAGAGAAACCTCATGCCAGGTAACAGCAATATAAAGGCGGCTCACATGAGGCCACAGCTCCTTGGCCAGCCTGGCCCTTTCTGTGTTTCAGCTTTTTCTGTGCCACCTGTTGAGAACAACTCTGTGCTCTGAAGCACGACTTTGAATTCAGCAGAAAAAATAAGGTAAGACACTGAGTGCAATTAAGAGGGTTGAATGTTACCATTTCCAGCTGTTTAAAAAGTACCTGAAAGTCTGAATTTAAATCCATAATTTAACACAATAAGGCATGGCCAACAGGGCCAAATACTTTCGGCATTTTGTGTAAGCAGAAAGTTTTTAGTACACTGAATTACCGGCTCTTAAAATTCGTGTTTTGTCTTTAGAAATTTATGACAAGCAAACTCAGAAGGCACCGAGATCAGTACATGGCTAAACTCAACTAAAGATGGCAACCTAAAATCTCCATTATTTCACTCAGATCGAAACAGGGATTGTGGACATCCACTGACACCTGGATACCTAGAAACTGTGAGGAATCAAGGTGAACCCTTGTGCCATGCACCATTTTAATACGAAGACAGATGCTGTCAATGCAAAATTTTAGCGTTGACATTCTTGGCAGTACTTCTCCCTCCCTTACATAAACTGCCTCAGTCTTCTGAGAATTCAGTACCAACCTAAGGTCACGTATCAGTTGTTAAACTAAGCTGCAGATTCTGGGAGAAGATACTCTTTAGACAAAAGTACTCTGATGCCCAGTTAAAAGCCTACAGGATGAACTGCCAAATTACAACATCATTACTGAAGTCTCAGGCCTTACCACTTCAAAATCCTCTTTATTTCAAACATCTGTCTTTTAGGGAGTCTGCTGCCACCTACACACACTTAAACAAGTTAACTTCATTGCTCACTACTCCAATGGCGCTACTTACCTTTCCACTCAATTGTCCTCACTTGCATTTATTTCTTGTGCTTCTGAAAATCTGAAAGTTCTACAGGTTGAAATACATTTACGCTCTACTTGCTCTGCTGTGCCTAGACAACAAACATCTGAAATTATAGCAGGATATTCACATGGCTTATGGAGTGCAACTTCCCTGCACAATACAGAAAGAATTGTATTCCTTAGCTCTGAATTTCTAAGTTTGGACAGCTATATCAAGACCTTGTTTTTACATTGAAATGCTTAGGCCTTAAATGGACAAAAATTTAATGGGGGGAGAAGTGTTACTCTTTTACTCTGATTTTATATTCAAATTTGGTAAACAGCTGGCTTTAAACAAAACACAGAACTTTAAATAATTCCAAGTATTAAAACATTCTCTGGGTATCAAAGCTCAGATGTGAATGCTTTCCTGTTCATTCCTTAAAAGAATCATTACTAGAATAAGGACAGCAAAGAAGAAGAAAATGTCAAGGTTTTTCAGCAATTTAGAACAGTGTAATACTGGAACAGCATGACAGCCTGGAGAGGTTTATCTTAATTGTCCTATTTTAGTTTCCCCAGAGAAAATTTTAGGCTAAGGCACAAAGGCTAACAGTCCCATGTACCTTTATGCCTAAACGTAGGAAGCTCTCGTGCTGAAACTACCACGGTCATCACTTTGCTGCTGGACTTCATGCTGTACTCTGTACCAGTTAGTCATGTACAAGAGGAAATCTCACTAAAATATGTACATGAGTGGCATAGCATCAACACTGCTTGGAAAGCCATTCCCTTTTCTGGGTGAAGTCACAGAAAATTATGGCAGCTCATACTCTCTGATGTGGAGTACTTTCACATGAACAAATAGATACAGGAAGAGGTGACAAGCAACAAAAAAGATGAAAACAGGTTACGCTAAAAATGGGAGGAGTTTTTACAAAGCAGAGCTAATGGGAGGCAGATGAAAATGGATTGTAACAGGATTATAAATAATTCTTTTTAGAGCAGGTGGATGCAGAGGTAGGAGTATTAAAAAGAAAAGAAAAAGAAAGGACACAGCAGTAATTGGTGTCTCTCTCAGTTAGAGAAATGACCTGTCAGGTAGGTCTGAGAGCCAGAAAGCCAGGTACAGCACACGCGTTCAGCACTGGAATGAGAGCTCTGCAGAGGGAGTCTCTTGATCTTCAGACACAGTTTCAGGGGTGTAATTCTGGCAGCTAGCCCTTCCACCTCCCTCCACCAAGATGATGTATAGAAAGCATGAAAGAAGAAAGAACAATATGTAACGTTACAACCCTAACAAAGCCTAGGAAGTCAAAAGCTTAAAATAAACATTCCAGTCACTGCAATGTGGCCTGGGAAATCGCAGAGAGGAAAGCATGTCAGAAATGCTCATGAGTTTTGTTTGAAAACCGAAAGAATGCGCGAGTTCTTATCTGCATTGTCATTTCTACCAGTCTCCTCATTAAGCGTACAGCAACTTCACAGAGGACTCATTTTTTTTTTTCTCCCCTGTTGTCTAGGCACAAACCTCAATTACTCCCTGTTGGACAAGCCTGCCAAGAGATCTCACGACACCACGCAACTTGATTCTTTAGCTTCCCAAGGACAATAACAAAGGTGGTTTACACATTGACTAAGCCATTCCTTCCTCATCGTTCCCCTTTTCTTTCTTCCCCTCCCAAGACAATCTCTCCCTGGATTTGTGAAAAAGGAAAATTAGATGATTATAACAACTGCTAACACTGGATGTTAAATTTCAATTTTGTCCTGTACTCAAAGATTAGCAAATTGGGAAAACTGATTTCTCCCTGATTTGCTCTAAGTGGCTGATGAATTCAGAAGATTATGTGCATGCAGATGCCAAGGCTGATTACATAAGGAAAGAAATTAAATACCAGAAGTATACAGATAAAAATTTCAGAAAGTCACAATACCAGATTAACAAAACATCCAGAGTAGGCCAGACTTCATTCATTATTAACTGAAATTATGCACCAGTCTCAAATCTGGACATTATTTCCACTGTATGTTCATCTGTCACTTTCCACAATACCTGTTAAATATATGGTTCATTCATAACTTTATCTAGGCTCCTATGAATTTGTCTATGGCATTTTGTGAGTAGTGTTAGGGCCCAAGCTTGTGAACAGATGGAGTGAGCACAAGCAGCAGCAGATGCTTTTTCAGACAGTGTTCCTGCTAGGGATGCAAGAAAGTACAGGCTATGGCAGGTGCTCTGCCACCTTAACATGCACAGTGTCCCACAAATAAGCACAACCATCTTCTTTCAGGCACCCAAGGCAAGTCTGAAATTGGGTCTAATCTTACTTCATTCCCTAAAGTGGATCAGTACTGCCTTGTACAATGATTTTGACTACTGCTAACGAGCTGGCCTGCCAGGACCACAGTAAAGAAAAAGACAGTGTTCTCATTTAATTCTTTCCTCATCTAGACAAACTCTAGGATCAAGTACACAACACAGTCCTAAACAAATCACACAATTGTGCTACAGAATAAATAACGCTTGTTCTGTTTCTTCAATCCTTTTCTGTACACTAACCTTGCACATAACCATACTAGGGCTATAGATACTATATTCCAAACATTGCAGTCCCACCAGATGATTCTTTTCTCAAATGTGAAAAGAAATAGTGAGGATACACTAACTTTATCAACCATGTAGAAGCTTGGAATTTTCAGTGTTACGTACCTCCACACACATATACAGGGCAGTGATAGCTATGCATCTTATTATGTTAATCAGGCACTTGTAAGTCAGATGCAGGCTGTCTACCAGTTTATTTCAATTGCAATCACTTCTAACCTTTTAAAAGATTTAACATATTTTAAAGAACTACATCCTCACCTCTTTGAAGAAAATAAAGCAGAGGTTTGGGGTTTTTTTAATGCTACTAGAGACTCAAATTCTCTGTTTAAAACATATGACTATTTTTAGACTGATACTCCATGATTTCATGTGCAAGATACATAGACAATGGTCACTCTTAATATATCCTAGTCACTGAATTATGTATTAATTAGGTAGACGCGCTCAATTCAGCACCAAGACAAAAATCTCTGTTTGTGTAGCTTTTTGAATGTGGGCTAGTGATCAGAAAATGGGACAGAATCAGAACTCAAGCACTGACTCACCACGTGGCCTTGGCAAACTGATTAGAAGGGGCCAAAACATTCTGTCTCCCTGAGGCTTACCACGTGCAAGATCACTCATGCTGGGAGCAGTCTCTGCATTTTGACTCCGAAGATGTTCAGTGTCCTTGTGTGACTCCTGGGATGGAGGTACTGACGATGCTGAGGAGGAGGAGGATGAAGAGGAAGAGGCTGGCTTGGGTTTGGAATGAAGATCATTGAGTCTCAGGAGATTTTCAGGAGTGACAGTGTCTGGATTCACTGGGGTAGGATGCAGTGTGGCTGGCATTACTGGGAAGAAGCTCTCTCTGTTGTCCTTCGTGTGCTTTGGGGTTGTGGGTGTTTCTACTGTAGACTACAGAAAACAAAAAAGGGCAGGCAGAGACAGTGAGAAAATGTGAGCAGTAATTCTGCAGATGCTACCTGCTTCAATGACAACTGCAAGCAGTACAACTTTTTGTAGACAGATAACACTCTCTCTAAAGTGAATATTAATTCAATCACTGTTATAAAGAAATCTTTCTCCTTTAGAGATTATTTTTCTGTTCTTTATGGTCTAGTTATCAAACTAACACTTTAACATTTATTCATACTCACATTTACAATGCTTTATTTAACAAATCCCTCACAACATAACAAACTTTCCTGAACTCTTGTTATTAAGCATGAATTACGAACTCCTATGAACCGAAACACATTTCTTTCATTTAAAAATATGTTGACAAACCCTTGATCTGAACAAACAGATCTGCAGTGCTTTAAGAGAATTTGTAAATTATTAAAAGAAATTATTCTTAGTGAATGATGGGAGAAGCCATGGAGAAAGCAGAAAAATGTATTTGCTTGCAAAATAAGCGATCGGCCTAACCCCAAATCATAAATTCTCAATAACTGCAGAACTGAGTAACACTGGGTGTCCAACTTTGAATAATGCTCTGGAAGATCTGTTGCCTTTGCAGAAGTAACAGTGGCACCAAGAGTGACGCTCTTCTCCAAAACCAAAGCTAAGAATTTAATGCAGGGTCACTGATTATATAGACAGAAGATAGAAGGGTGACATAAATTCATCAAAGGAGGGAACAAAAGTACCCATAAAACAAGTATCTTCCCTTTCACTTTTATCAGCAATCAAATAAAGTATTCTTGCCTGTGAGGCCACAGAAGGCATTTATTTCATGCTCTTTACAGTCTTCATTTAACGGAGACTTATTGGATCGTAAAAGATACGGTTTAACTGTGTCATACCTCTACCTCTCATATCACTACCATGAAGAAAAACTCGTTTTAACCATGGTGATAGAGCATGAGCTGAAATAGAAATAGAGAGTTCTGCTGTCAAATGTAAAATCAAATTGGGCTCTAATGTCCTAGATGACCAAAGATTTATTACAATGCCAGAGGAGTCAGCAGAATTTCACTAAGAGAACAGAGTAAATTTCAGCTGGAGAAAATACATATTTAAAATTCAAAGGCGGAAAGCACACAAGTATGTTTCTTTAAAAAAAATAATTGGCAGAATGTATTTTTGAAGTTCCTGAACTTGATTAAACAATCTCTAAAAAGCTTACAATTAAAACCTGCCAGATTCTATGCGCACACAAAAATAAAATACAGCAGCTATGTTCACAACAATTACCTTACCGGATAAAAAAAAAGGTCTGTTCTGCCCCTGAAAGCAGCAAGTTTCTGATGTTTAAAGCATCAGTTCCAGAACTAAAGGTCTCAAGATGCACAAATCAGACCACACAAATCTGAGGGAAATTAAACTGCAGAAGAAAGCCTTAAGCCAGAAGTGAGATCACTAGAGGAAATTTTTTCAGCTGTGATTTAGAGGGGAAAACCCTTCACACCCATGCACTTCATTAACTTACATAATACGTTATGTAGGACCTGACATTTCTGTGCTTGTATTGTATATAAAATTTTTTCAGCAGAAATACATGAAGGTACTACTAGTTAGGTACATATTTGTTAAAAATATATCTGCATCTCAAACTGTATTTCTATAAAAATGCACAGCTATTTCCAGAGGCAGAAAGAGGACATTTGCAAAGTAACTCAGCAACATTTGGATGGTACTCAGAAGAAAAATGATTAGTGAGAGGAGGAGACACATCATCATGGAGTAATTTCTGCTGGAAGGGACTTATGGAGGTCTCTAGTCCAACTTCCTGCTCAAAGCAGAGCTGACTTCACAGTTAGATCAGCTTACTGAGGGCCCGTGTCCAGCCCGGTTCCAAATATCATCATGGACAGAGATTCCACAACCTTTCTGGGCCCTTGTTCTAGCGCTTTACTACCTTCACAGTGAACATTTTTTTCCTATCACTTCATTCAAATTGCTCTTGCTGCAACTCTAAATGGTGCCTCTCATCTGGTTCCTTCCTCTCTGCTGAAGATACCAATTCCATACACCCACCCTCCATCAGCCTTCTCCTCTTCATGACGAAGTAACCCAGCTCTCTCTGCCTTCTTTGCCATAAGGGCACACCATTGACCTGTGTTCAGCCTCTTGTCCATGGCTACAAGTCTTTTTTTGGCAGAGCTCTTCCCCAGCTAGTTATGTTGCACAGGGGTCATTCCGCCCCAGGTGCAGGACTTCAAATTTCTCTTTGCTGAGCCTTCAGGTAGTTCCTGTCAATGCAATCCTCCAGTCTACTGAAGTTCTTCTGTAGGTAGCCCTGCTCTCATATTGACCATGCCGTTCAAGCTGCTGTCACTCAAACTCGCTAAGGGTTCACTCCATCCCATCGTCCAAGGCATCAGAGAGGAGGATGCCTCAGTACAAGTCTGAGGAATACCACTGGGAACTGGCTGCCAGGTAGAATCCCAGTGGCTGGCCAACACACATTTAACTAGGCAATGGAGGCAGGAACAGACATGGAAAAGAGGAAGGCCATCTTGTAAGTTGTAGATGATGAAGCACACAGAGAGAAAAGGTTGAGACTGAAATAACCCTTATGGTATACATAGATGGAACCAAATTCATATTCAGTTTCTCTCAAAACGAAGATGCTGCATCAGGGACAAGAAAAATCCATCAATTTTTATTCTGAATTGGTTCTTCCACATGAATTTGTCATTTGGGCAATTTTTTTTTTTTTTCCCCAGAGAATCAACCTGCCTCATGGAGAGATTAACATTTTATTTGCACAAAAGAATAAAGCTAAAATTAACATGATGTTTCTGTCTCAGTAAAATCAAGACTAAATACACTATTGCGTGATCACAAAATGCAGCCTTATACCAAAGAATGTCAACCAAAGAAGGTTTTCGTATTTATGGCTTTAAAGGGAACCTTCCAGACGTGACCTGGTGAAGAGCTAAGGCTTCTGTAAATAGACAGGTTCTTTTCAACCCAATGAAACAGAGACCTTGAAAGGGTAAAAAAATAAAAAAGCCCCTCTCAATGACTTTCTTTTCTCAAAAGAGGGGGTGAGGGTGGAAGAAAAAAAAAAAGAGAAGAAAACTATCTTTAAAATAAGAGAAAGCATTAAAAAACCCACACTTTGGCTACTGTGTATTCTGCAACTCAGGAGGCCCTAAGAAAAGGGATCTAAACCTGCTTCATATGTTTTACTGGACCCTGAAACTGAAGACCACCCAAATGGTGTAAGCAGAAGGCTAAAATGAGCACCACAGTGAAGCACATGCTCTTTTCTTTAAGAGATTTTGGGTTAACTGTAGGGGCAAGATTCCAGCACCTCTGATCAGTAAGCGATGCTACTCACAAAACACAGGTCAGGGCAATGTCACTAACAGTACTACTCAAAACTTATGGGGCCATATTTCATCATCCTGCAGGTGACTACCTCCAGGAAAACACAAGACTTTGTAACAGTGTATCTGAGAAACAAACCCAGAAAAACTCATTAGAGGAAGTCCTGGATTTGCCAGAAGAACTTCATGTTCTTCTACTTCTACTGCTGTACCAGCAGTAAGACATAATAAAGATTATTTTCCGAAAACATACAGTAGAAAACTGAGAAGCGGTGACAATCCTTTACCACTGTTTTATGTGGTTTCTCATTAGGAGATTTTTTTTTTTTTTTTTAGTTTTTACTTTGTTGTGGCACTGAGTCAAAACTACAGAAATTCTTCTTCCCCCTCTCCAATCAACCTCACTGTGCTGAGCATCTCTGTCACCACCACTGAATTTGAAATATGGTAGCTTTATTACCAAGTGGCTTTAGTCACCAAAAGGAAAGGAATCTTTTCTTACATTGATGAGGATGCTACTTACAGAACAAGTGTATATAACTGAAATAAGATGAAAGTTCTTTTATCTGCCTTCTTCCTATCTTTCATCGTAACTACGGGTTCATGCAGTCAAGACTGGACTTCCTTCTGGATTTCTAAAAACAAGATGAGATACCGAAGAGAAGAGTATGCAGTACTATTTTTGTCTTGACTGCTATTCTATCAAGGTGGATGGAAGAAACATTTAAGGCTTATTAATAGCCAAACGGCATATCACAGATGGTGAGAAAAATAGTCCGTTAATTCCATAAATATCCACCGTACTATTTGGTCTTTAAAATACTTAGCAAAAGCTTTGTAATGAAGTCTGTATACAACTGAAATTTAAATGAATAATTAGCATGCACGTTTGTGTGAACTGTGACTACTTCCAGCTCGTGTAGATGACAAAATCAGTCTTCTTATTTGTTAAAATCTGGACTGTTTCAGCATGCTCCTCAAAGAGTTCATTCAGCTTCATGGAAGCTATGGACAAACCCTTCCCTTGTCGAAAGCTGATGTAAAAAAAAAAAAAAAAAAAAAAGAAAATGCAGGAAAGCCAGCACTGGGGCAGCCTTCCACCCTGAAAAGTGGCAGTGAAGCACAGAATTTTTTCACAGATCTTAGTGGAAAAAATAGCTCCCTGTAGTTTCCCAGTGAGGCACTTCAGCAGTGAAACAGCAGCAACAAAAGAAACTGAGCATTAAGATAAAACATGAGACAAATTTTACATCATAGACTACCTGCAAAGTCATAAACCAAACAACCTGACCAAGGGTTCATTTTTGCCATACTTATTGTTGATTTCAAAACACATTTTGAAAAATGAATAAATCCTACAGGAACCTTACTACTTCTTCTGATACTACTTCTGGAAAGGCTCACTGATCTGGGGCTGTGGGAAAAAGTAAGAATCAAATGTTCCATAGAAGGGGGAGTGACGGTCTTCCCAACAGAATTTTCCTATGAAAGATGCTGGCACTGCAACTGTTACATAACATTTTCTTGGGTTGTTGGTTTGCTGGTTGGTTTTTTTTTTTTTTTTGGTTTGTTTTTAAATTATTCCCATGTCGGAGTGTACTTCCTAGTGGGACTGAAGTCAGAATCCACGTAACAAAAAGGTGTGCCTATTTAAAAGAGTACCAGTGCATCACCATAAAGCCTGGAAGCTGTCACACAGAGTGGCCGAACAATACGCTGGCCACAATCCACAATATTACCACTCCAGCTTCTCTTCAATATTATGTTTTAATTAAATGCTGCCTATTCATATTTTTTTCCTCAATCTCTCTGCAGCAGTATTTGAAAGAAATCTCATTTGGAAGTTTTCTTCAAGGTACATTAGAACTAGCAACAATATCCATGATCCAGGTTCTGAAGAACTTTGTATTTCCTAAGATTAGTTTGACGAAGGTCTATACACATACAATTGAACTGCACTCTAGCCTAACAAAATCCTCCATTTACACAAATGCACGCAGGGGCTTAATGTCCTGCTCTACCCAGGCAGCCATATTCCAGCAGTGCTTCCATACACAAAAACATCATTATTGGACCAAGAGAGATAAGGCAGTAGGATGAAAGACATTGACAGACAAAGTAAAAGATAAAAAGTGACTTTTCTTTCCTTCATGTTCACTTAATGATTGCTTTCTGCAGGAGACAGAAGGAGGAGAGCTGTTAATTATATCAAGAATACACCTCCAGGATAGAGTGAGAGGGGGATGCCATGGCAACTGGCAAATGCAACAGTGAACAAAACGGTCACCCTTTGGTAGGAGTGAGACCATGAAAGAGTTTGTCCTTTTGTCCCCCCTATTCCCACCTCCTCCTTCCCCCCCCTTTCTTGTAATTTTTGCTGCATTAATAAAGCATACAGACAACTCAGGAAAAAACAACTTTTTCTGTAAGCAGTCTCTGACGTCTTGATGTGCAGGAAGAAAAGATGAAAATTAGCAGCATGTGGGTGGAACAAAAAGGGGGAGAAAACACATGAGGTAGAACTAAAGATGATTATTTTCTAATTATTTAGTATTTTACTTACCTCCTCCCATCCCAGCAAAGCACCTTCACAGAAGGCTTTTAGCTGTTTCTTGAAGAGAACAGCTCGGTGGTTTCTTGTTTTGTGGGTTTTTATTTAAGGTGAGAATTTGAGAAGAAAATGCTCTAGACATTCAATACAGTTCAAACAAGCCACTCACAAGTTTCCTCCTTGAAGACAAAAGCCTAAAAGACCATGACACTGAGGTGCTGACTGCATTCCACAGCAGAAGGGGAAAAATCCACTGAAGTGCCCCTAGCTTCACTCATAAAAGACAATTTTTCCTGTTTCAAATAAAACGTCACATTCACTGTAAGGTCCAACACAGGCACTGTAACATCACTAGACTGATGCTCCAGAATCAATCTGAGCACTTCTGAGGTCCCAGCTGCAGATTCCATACAGCAAGCCCATCACCTATGGTCCCCTAAAATTCTTCAGTATGTGGCTGCCGTTTAAGACTACTCATCACCAGCACTGGGAAGAGCCGAACACTGGTGAAAGGAGAGAACGAGACCTCAATTACCTGCTTTGGAACTAGGGAAGGGCAGTAACAGCAGCACTAAAGCAATGCCTTTCCTCAACAAATACTGCTTTCACATTACAGAAGCAGCATAACTTCGTAAAATCAGGGATCATGCTGGCAGCCCGCCAGGAGCCTGAAAGGCACAGTTGATTTGTATAACCTGATTGTGCCTTTGTGTTTATAATAAAATTTACTTGTTTTGATTCTGGTGGCAGCTTCTTTATGAAGCATCATGTTTAATTAGATCTGACACTGAAAGCTGCTGAAGAGTATTGACTGCAGGTTTGGAAAGGGAAACGAGGAGAACACAGAGCTTGGCACGAGCCAGTGGGAGAAGGGGGGCACAGATGTGCTTCTTTGGAAGAGGCAAGTCAAGCTAAGGGTGACAGGGAGGATTTGAGCAGTCAATGGTTCAGGGAGAGCTCGAGGTTTGGCAGCTGGAGCAGGAAAGGGTGCTTGAAATTTTCTTTTCTCTCCCTCACTCTTTAGGGACGGAGTTGGTCCCAGAGCAAGTATTTTTTGGCTAAGGCAGCAGTGTGTCTTGAATAACTCAGCAATGTTGAAAGAGTCCCTTCTCATGACATTTAGATGATATACTGTACTGTGAGGAGCCAACAGAAATTTCAGCTGCTACAACACTACCCATTACTAGGACTTTCTACACGCAGTCCCATATTCTCAAGGGTCACAACACAGGACTAGAGACTTAGTGGCATTTTGGAACTTTGCCTTTGAACACTCTTGTATTTTTAGAAACGTTAAATCCAGCCCTGTGCGCAATGTTGATGTCTGCAATGGTTTAAGCTATTTGTTTTATATAAAATCAGTTCTCAGGATCGGCGATACACAGTATACCCTAACACACAACGACCAAGTTTTACCTGTCCTCTTTAGGCTACCTGTCATGACAGTTTCAACACTGGTGAAAGTTGTAATTTTAGTATTAAGGCATTCAATATTAAGCCCACAGTAACAAAAATACCTTTTCAAATTGCAAGTCAAGAAAAAAAAAGAAGACAGATGTGTTCTTAGACTGAAGTATCTCCACATGCATTAATAGAATATTCTGTGCACTACGAGGCTTCGTCCTAGCTCATGCTGCAATAACTCCCACGCCGACACGTCCTTAACAGTATCATAGACATCATCATTATATATAAAATAAAGAATTTAATATGACCAATTATAGGCAGACAGTGGAAAGGTTTATTAGAAATTCTCTAATTATCTAGAAGCCTCACAACTACTTTCTGTCAGCAAATCCTTCCTTGGTCCTTAGGACCACACATTTAAGTATAATGCTATGTCAAGGTCAGACTAGTCTGCCTCAATCTTTCATTCCCCCTCAACAAGGCCTCCTTGGTATTCTATTTCCAGGGACCATTAATTTCATATGAAAAATCATAGTTGGCAAGACTAAAAATACATCTTATAACTCAGAGCAATAGCTGACTGCTTTCAGGATCTCTGCAAATCTTTTTGATAACATTCTCTGACTGAAAAAAAAAAAAAATCAAAGAAAAGAAGAAGCATAGTTCAAAATTCTGCTTGACCACAAAGTGAATTAATCTCTCGTCTAACTTTAGTAACTTAACTACTGATGACACAGTGACCACTACTGGATAGTAATTCCAGTCCATTTGATATGTGTGTATCAAAAATCTTGCTCACACTTAAGAACTTAAACAGAATAGGACAAAAAGAGGAGGAATGACTTTCAGCCACACTTGGTCTCCAGTCTGGGATGCTGCACAGCCAGACAAATGGCTGTGCCAGCAGAGAGGAACCTATACCATGGCACAGGAAGGAGCAGCCACCAAGGAAGCAGGCTTACTTTTTCCAGCAGCAGTTCTCACTTTAAAGTGCTGATTTAACTATGCTATGTTCTTATGCTATGACTCACTATCATGTCTTCTAGATGATGTTACTTTAAACAATAAAAAAAATTCAGAAATCTCCAACACCATCACAACTTGTAAGTTCAATCAGAACTACCTACTTTCTTCCCTCAGTTACAAAAAGCCCATCAGATGAGATGGGCTACTGCTCTTCCACCTTTCTCAGCTGCACGACTACTCACTTCATGACTTTAAAGACTATCATAAGCAATTAAGTGTCTTTGGAGTGTCCACCCCACTCCTGATCAGTCATTATTGGTGGTCATACACACTTCTTTGGAAGCTGCCATCGTCTGAACTAAATTTAAAGTAGTCTCTGGAACTTCAGTCTCTTATTCTAAAAAATAGTGCAATAAGGCTGAACGGTCAATACAACTAACACTGACAACATTTTTATCTCAATTACTGGAATCTCATCTGTTTATGCTACTCTGTTCCCACACACCATAAAGGATTTTCCTTTTTATGAAAAACAAAAAAAACTGCACACATTTTAGCCTTCCTCCCATTTCACTTTCACATTAGGTAGTGTTACAAGCTCAGATTTACTTCACCATTACGGTTTAACAGTAAATACTTATTACAGTAACACTGATCCTAGCCTAGTACAGCACAAATTATTAATAAAGTTAAAATCTCCTCCTCCCCAATATGGTAATATACGTGGATTAGTTTCTGTTGTATTTACTCACAGATTTTTTCAAACTCACAAGTTTCTCTTTGGTTACCTCTTGAATGACTGTTTCAGGTCTTCAGCTGCTTCTGCATTACACATTAAAAACTCAAAGCCCCCATCATGAGGATTTGGTAAAGCAAAATTGTGTTTGCTATGGAAAAACATCAATTACTCCTGGAAGTAAGACTGGGATCCAATTAAGTTTGAGAAGATGTTTAATTGATAAGATGATGCTCAACTGATTTTGTTTAACTGGTAAGGTTCCTCACCACACTACAGCTCTAATGCTATAACACTTTATCCAAGTCTGTACCAAGTACACATAGGTACACCTTTCTGTTAAAGGTATTACAGGCTCAGCACAAACATACTGTTAAGCATCCTGTAAAGATGTTAAGCAACACCTGAACTATGACCAGCAGCCACATGTATAAAGGAACCAGGATCTTCTGTCCCTGGCATGAGCAGGGTATGTGACCACCCTATGCAAGATCACATGACAGAATATCTACATTAATTTCTTCGTTGATGTGCCATATTTCCATAGAGCATACTTCAGTTTCAACAGTTCTCCAGGAACACAGGAACTTATCATGGCAAGGTTTTGTACCACCATCTTTTTCTGCCTTCTTCAAAGCTGGGAGCAACCTTTCTAACCCACTCCTCCATGTATTTAACTGACTTTGTAGAAGAACATGCTGGAGTGTCATTGGCTCAACACATGTTAACATTGCATCACTCATGAGGACTACAGAGGATTCCTGAAGTCAAGTGAAAAGGGTCACAGTATTGCCAAGCTATTAAAAAAAAGGAGATCTCATCACAAAAGTGTAATAACCCACTTTGTCAAATTCCATTTACTGATTGCTCTATCATTTCCTGCTTATGTCTGAAGAGGCATATAAAAGGATTTCAACAGAGTTGTTAAATATTTAGTTTAAAACTCTGACTGGTCTGGAAGAAAGCTGAAGAGCCGTAATTCAAATAATTCCTAATTTTAGTAGCAAGCAAAAACTTTCATGAAGAAACCATGTACTACCTGGAACTGTAAAATATAACAGCTAGCAGAGAAAGACATATATCAAGGTGGATTCTGTGTTCACTTTCTTTTTTTGGACTGTCAATTTCTTGGTATAAGTGACTGAAGAACCACAGGCCCTGTAAACCTACTCAAACTATCCAATAACAAAGCACTTCTCTGGGCTGCAGCAGCTCTATACATGACATCATTTGTTTACAGAAGGCAAATATTTGCCAATTTTAAATAAAACAGGATTCAGTCTGTTGAAAACAGACAGATGTCTCCATGAGTGGCTATTCCTGTGTCTCCACACTAATTCATAGTGTTACACTAGCAGTAGGGCAGCTTCACGCAGCGTACAAGATCCTGCTAGAAACAGATGAAAATGAGACTTCAGTATGTAATAATCTCATTAGCTGGGACTGCTTCCTAAAAGGGAATGCTTACAAGCTTCAGAGTGCATCATGTTAAGAGGTATGTTTTATTTCAAGTCATTTAACAGGAAATCTCATCACTTCCAGTGCAGTTAAACACTAGCTCACCTATCGTATCTACTTTCAAGACTGGTTTGTGTGTAGGTTTTTCATCACTCTCAACATTTTGCCACATGCCTGAGTAACTGCTGATTTTGCCGGGAGAGCTGGCGTAGCAATCACATACCCATATCTTCAAGAAAGCCCAGCAAGGTACTTGGCTGATACGTGTGAGTTTCTCGAGTGGTTTTTAAAAAAGGTGAATATATCCAACAAGTAACATTAGTTTTTAAAGAAGCTTATTAGCATCTTTTCATTTTGAAGTCATAAAAATCACAGTGCGATGATGCCTATTTTTCCCCCAAGATAAACTAAAAGAGTCTTAACGTGCTGAGCCAGGATTTCTTTATTTTAAAAAAAAAAAAAAAAAATTAAAATACCGGACTATGAGCACAGAAACACTTCTACTAGAATACCTCTCAACATTTCTGTTCATTTCTATAGTTCAATGAAAAAAAATGTTACTCACTTCCCAAGGGGCACTTGGAAAGAGTCACTTCCATGAAAATCTAGTCAACGAAAAAAAACCCTCTTTACTCTTACATCCTCTCCTGTTACTCTGCTAGGAGATGCACTGTACAAAAGCACATTTTAACTAAATGCACTGTTAGATAATTTTTTCTCTCAGTATGAACAACTGGAAAACTTTACGGATACTCAAGACTCAGACCTTCTACACAGCACAGGGAAAAACACAGGTTGGCATGCCTCCTGACAACTAAAAGGTACACCATTTCAGGAAGAAATTTAGTGTGAAGGCTTGTTTTGTCTAGAAAAAACACTGTGTAACAGAATCTGCCCTGAGGGTTTGAATCTCTTCTACCCTCCTGGACAGGGCAATAATCACCAGTAAAACAACATTCATCAAAATGAGATGAGGAGAACAAGTACCCACAGATTCAAGAGAATAATGCATGAAAACACAAGGTTCAAGCTCCACTGGAAGGCACGTATCTTAAATGGAACCAAAAAGAAGTCTGAAACTTTTCACAAGACACAGAAACACTTTTCCTGCTTTTCCTGAAGTTGCAGAGTAGACAGCACTAAGCCTTGTTACAAGAGTGACCTACAGTATGAATTTTCTTCAGCTGCACTATGCAGAAAAAACTAAAAGGAAGACCTCTTAACTCCATATGATAAAGAAGTTCCCCTTGTAAGTTCTTCCACTTATTAACCAGCATCTCTAACACAGTTGCGCTTTAGTTCTGAGAAGCATTTGTCATGTACCTTGACACATTGAGGGGAGGACCAGGCAACGTGCATTATTTGAGGTTAGGCTGAAAAGATCTAAAGAACAGAGGCAGCGTTCTGGTAGTAGATACTGGATTTGCTTCAGAAACCAGAAGAAATATCTGGAGGTTTAAGAAATGCATTTATTTTGAAAAACAGGTGAGATAACTATTGTCTTAATGTGAAAAGGATTTGAATACCTATACTTGCTAACATCAGAGACGTACCTCCTCAAAAGCTTCCGTTTTTGCAAAGCACAGACCTATGTATTTTACAGAAGAAAAGCCTCATCCAAATTTGGAGGATGAAGGGAAATTCCAAAAGACTTTTACTGTCCTTCCATTTTTATGAAAAGTAGTGCCTATGCAAAGGGAAAGAATCAAGTGATGGAGAACCAGGCAATTCTCCCCCTCCCTACAACAATAATACTGGTTTTTTTCCCCCTGGTAACTGGCAAGTTGGAATGCAGTGTGTGGGTATCTCTAGACTAGTCATAGCATGCACTTCTTGTACACTTCTACTGGGTAAGACACATGACAGGAAGACGAAGTAAGAGGGGAAGAGATACTTGAGGGACAGAAGAGACAAACTGCAGAAAACCAGAATAAATTTCTGCAGCTCATAAAACAAGTTTAAGACACTTCTGAAAGAGCTCTACTTCAAATCAGTACGCGATTCAACACATTCATATAGCTATCTACCTTTCTTGTACAGAAAACCTCAGAGGTGCCTCCTGTTTTACACACTTAAGCATGACACGGACCACCACTTCTGAAACACTCAAAGACAACAAACATAAGATTTCAAAGTTGCATGCCAACTATTTTTAGACAAAAACTAATTTAATTACTTTTTGAGAGTAGCAATCAGTCACACAGACTACGTTTTCATAGTATAAAACACGCAAAAAGCCCCAAGCAGCATTAAAACAGACTATTAAATAGAAACACAGATCTTTTTCTTCAAAGCATATTTTATCTTCTAGTCAAAATCTGTGGAATAACTGCTTCGTTGTGTGCTGGTGGCAAAAATAACACAGAGTACAAAACTGGAAAGTACTTTTGAGCTTTCAACTGACGGTTTGCTGGCAAAATGAATGACCACTAAACATGTCATTCATCCAGTTTTCTTCTTGGCTTTGATTTCACATTAAGGACTAATAAATGACCATCCCCTTAAAGCTCTATAATTGTTTGCTGGATAAACCCAGAAACTACAAGCTCAAAAACAAACTGAGTAATATAACACAGTTAAAATCAGGCTTTCAACCATGCAAGTTGAGAGAAAAAAGATATTTGCTATCTCTGGAGCAGAGATGTTAGCAAGGGAAAAGCTGGTGAGGTCGTTAGCCCTTAGGGATGAGAGTGAAGTAATTACCATCCATGAAATGCTGGGGAATTATGTGGACATTAAGAAAACTGTAGTGTGCCATAAATAACTTCAATCTGAAGACTGTTTGGGGTTTCCCCAAAAGCTTTTGAGCATGCAAAGTGTCCTTCAAGCCTGACAAACAGTAGCAATGACCCTAACAAGAGAGATGAGCTCGTGGTCCAACTTACCTTAGATAGTAACAACAATACAAAGGAATTAGCTATTTCTAATTGCTGCAAACACTCAGCAACAGACTTGATTGTACAGACTAAACACTAAAAGCTTGTTAGAAGCAGCCAGGGACTTCACAGAGCTTACCTGTTTCTGTGCTGATGCTCCCATATGCACCTGGCAAAACTTGACTGCCTGTTCAAGTGCTACTTCTTCATCCACCTGAACAAACAATCACAACTAATGAAGTAGTAATTACTTAGCTCATCTACAAATCTAATTAAATTCAGATGCAATCGGGATGTAGAGCATGGGAGTAAGGGTGAGAAGCAGCACTTCTATAGTAGAACAGTGATCTTCAGTTATTCAGGAGTATATATATTCACAGATATACAACTGTCTCTTAATCCAAACTAACATTTAGCATGAACAAACCCCACGTAATTGGTATTATAGCTCTTAACTGATTTCAGAAATTTAGTTCCAAAAGATGGAAGGTTCCACTCCCCCCCCCCGCCCCCTGCCCAGTAGTGGTCTTGTCAAGTGAGTGGTTCTTCAGGAGATATTCATCTCCCCAACTTTTGAACAGATACTGGGCCAATTTTATACTGCTTGTTTTGGCAATCATTGTTATTCTATAATCATGTCTGAGGTCACATAGAGAAATTAAGATTAATGATAAAATACTTTACCTGTTTAATCAGCATGTACGTTTCAGACATGATCTTCTCAATTTTACCCAGGTCGTAGGCCATAACTTTCTGACCTTGCTGCCACACTCTATAAGCATCAAGCAGAAGTGTTTTCCCAGACTCCACATCGTCAAGTAATTTCCTCTTCCTGCTTGATCTCTGGACAGGTTCTTCTGCAGGTACTATTCCTTTAGCTGCCTGCTGCTGATGTTTTGAGCTGATACTTAGCTCTTCCAAAGAAAGTTCTGGAGTCCGGCTCTCTGGAGCTCTCTCCTTTGAGTTCCTGCCAGACTGAAGACTGTCTGGCTCACTGCGTTTACACAAAGAATCAATTTTTTCAGGGTCATTGGAATATCCATCAAGATCCATAGGCTCAACTGAACCAGGCCCAGGGAGCTCTCTAATCTCCTTGTCATTCTTGTCCTCTTGTTCCAATATGTCCATAGCATTGGGAATTTGTCCCTGGGTCACTTCCTTTACTCCATTTTCAGTACTATGTACTACTCCATCTGATAAAATTGGCTTTTTGGGAAGGACATCCTTCCCCTCTTCAGCACCAGCTTTATTAGAGACGTCTGTTGTCATCCTTCCTGAAGCAAGGCTAGAAGACTTGGAACTCTGATCTTCTGAAACCTTAATAAAAAAAAAGTCATTCTTCTCTGTTACTATTGAAATCGGAAAGCGTTTGAGCACGTGACTACCATGAATACTGACAATGACTACCTTTACATTACTGCCTCTGCTGAAGAAAATGCATTTATCCTATGTTCATTCTTGTTTGTTCCTGAATTAATCCAAGCCACATGTCTTACAATTAAAGTACTCTAAGTGAAAACACCACAGAGAAATGAACAGCACAGGTTGAACCAAAGTGGCAATGTTCCCCCCCCCTTCAGTCTATACTATGGGATCCAACTAAATGAAATCCAAGGTTTTAATAACACAAAATTTTCTTCTATGTATTGAAATCAAAACTGAACCGGTTTCTTTTGGCAGCTGCAAATCAACCTCAAATTGAAGAAACTTTCCTTTGGTTGCTCTTACATAAATTTATTCTTGTTAGTAGATCAAGTATGCTAAACTCTGCTGTAGTATTTTAATTTTTGTAGCTTTACTTTGGTGATGGTCCAAAGGTAGAAAACCTCAGTAGATCATCTCTGCTTTCAAAAATTGCTAATGATACAATTCTTCCATCCAGATTTATGAACAGACTATTTCATACACAGAGTTCCGGTGTTCTTAAGGACATTTTCATTTAATTTGTTAAACCTACTCTGTTAACTTGGAAAACCCGCAGGCACAAGTTCTTCCTTGAATGTGTTTACCAAATGAACTTCCAATTTCCAGTTATCTTAACCTGGAAACTAATTAGTCTCTATATAACTTTACAAAAATTAAATCTAAATTACAATTAAATGTAATAACAGGTGTGCTACTGTTAAAGACTAGCCGTAAAAATAGCCAGGCATGTAATATCTAGTTGTCTGGTTTTGTTTTACAAGAGGAATCTTAGTTAATTTTAAAAGGAAACTTCCAAGAGACCTCACCTAGAAAATTCAAATGATGGTAGTTACATGTAACTACCATCATTTGAAATTTAGAGGACAGTCAGACCAAAAACTTACTGCAATCCATTCTCAACAACCGTATTTGTTACTGGATTTCAAAAACGAAAACCAGCAATGCTGGAGAAAGTTTTCTGTGTAGTTGTATATAAACAAAAGGCACTAGAAGTGATAATCATGTAGCCCTTCAGCCTCAGGAAATCTAAGGAATGAGTAAACTGAACCTAGAAAAATCTAGTTACTAAATCACCGACCACTAAACACACTGCTGCCTTACCTGCGTCAGATCGCTGAGAGTGTCCTCCAACACTTTCACTGTAAGCACAAATGCTTGTTGGGCCAGAACCTGGCGATCTGCATCACGCAAGTACTTCCTGTGCCACAGTAAGGTAACAGAAATTAAGTTAACTGCCAAAAGGTTATAGGACTTTAAAAGCAAGAACCAACCAACCAACCCACCCCCAACACAACAATTTTAAAACAAATGAGAAGAAAGCAAACAAAACATATACAGCTGCATACTGACATGTAACACTTTAGCTCTGTTTCCCTCCACTTCTCCCCTCCCCACAATCATCAAAGAGGACAAGCATGAAGCAAAAGACAGCCCTATCTACAACCAGAGTGGAGAAATGAAGAAAAAACAACCAACCAAAACCAAACCCAAAGCAAAACAGACAACCAGAACTACAGTTTTCTTACATCAAGCCTTCTGTGCCCCTCAAATACCAGCTTTTTGTTCAAAAAGAGTATTAGTCACACAAACCTATCTTGAACTTTCCGTGTTCTGCATAAACCGTGCACGCCAGATTAAGGACATCAGCAAATCCTGTCTCTTTGGTTGTATCAGCTGCCTTCAAATCTAGGGTTTTTAAACCTAAAACAGTGGTGTGCGAACACCTTTTTTCCTGTTTAGCATCATAAAAAAATAATATTGTATGTGTAAACTTATTCATTCTACAGCTTCATTTAACTTACTAGAGCACTGTAACTTCACTGTATTCTGACACAATGCTTTAGTCCACTTTCAATAAAAACATTTCCAGCCATCATCCCACTTAATTGAGTTTGATGGAAAAAAATGGATTTCTATTTCAGAATTGGCTAGTTTTAATGAGGGCTAAAAATCAAGTAAACAATTGAAGTGCACTATTTCAGTCAAAAAACCCAATATTTTTAATACACATACTTTCTCCCTACAGTATTACATTAAATTGGTAATTTCACGGTTTGCTTTTCAGACAAGATACAAAAGCTTGACTCCTCATTAGTTCAGTAATAACTAAAGTTCAGCTAAAAACGCCCTACTTTTTAAAATAGGGTTGTTACAGGCATATACCAGACACACCCAGAATATTTGCATTTATAAGCTCCTATAATGATTGCAGTTCACCAGATCAGCTGGCACTGGCTGATCCAACATGTCAAATTACTTGTTTTTTAAATTCAGTCTAGACATATAAATAACATAATATTTTTAGTGCAACTGTGGGCTTTCTTCGGACAGAATTAAAACCTTCTATGGTCCAGTACTTGTTGATATGCTAAAATTCAAAGTATTTTTGGCTTCAAGTTTGCTGAACATGTGGTGACATATTCCCAGACACATTACAATCTATGCAAATTCACATGCACTCACACTCAAAAACACATGAAGAAACCTTCAATGCCTCCAACTTACTGCCATCAATCATTCAGTTCAATTTCTTAAGCGTTTGCCAGAGACTAATTTCAACATTTCCCATTTGGGAAGTTACTAGAATTTTACCTCAATTGCTTCAATGTTTTCCTTAGATGTTTATTTTGGTCTTCCCATTGACACAAATCTGTATATAGCTCACATTAAATGACTTCTTTTTTCTTAAATAAGGTTAATGCAATTAAAATTAGATCACCCCTGAACAGGATAAGCTTTTTAAATAGCATCATCTGCCAACAGGCACATAACCATTGTTCGGTCCGTCAAGGATCACAGGAAGGCAGGATGCCTGGGCCGTGACCTCCCTCGCTGGACACAGCTGTTATGCAAGAGGCCAGCAGAGGGGTGCAGAAGTCACAATGCTCTGTTCCACCCGTGAATCCCTCCACATGACAGAAAACCACTGCAAGTCTGCAAGGCAGCTGTACAGCTGCTCTGAGTTTCAAGAGAAAGGCAGAGGAATTCTAGACTCTATTATGGAATCGTAATCCTGAGAAAAATTAACCACCATTCCACTACAATCCCGAGGAAATCGTCTAAGACTTTTTTCTTAAACTAAGAACATCTTTAAGTAAGATAGTTACACAGTGAACAATATATATTCAAAGTTATACAAAGTAAGGGATTAAAATAAATATATCATACTTTCCCTGATCAGGGGTCCTCTGTAGCATAGATGAGACTTTCAGCAAGGTGTTGTAATCCTTGAGTTGTGACAGCACGTTTAGCAGCAAGACGATAGAGCGGTTCATATGAGATGCAAAACTGCCTGGGCGGTCGATCTCATCCACGGGGATGCGCCAGATTCCCTGGAGAGAAAAGAAAAGAGGAAAGCTCTAAAGAGGGATTCCAACTGAAAAGGACAGAAATCTTAGAATATGGGTTGGATTCCACGTATTTCTGAATTTCACTGAGGGTCAGGGCAATAACAGACAGACAAATGCTGTGGCCCTTCAGACAGGGCGATCTGGATTTAAAGTCAACTGATTCCCGTCAGCAGCAAAAGAGGGAGGCCTGAAGAAGCTACAGCACACCTTCTAAATACGCTTCTGAACTATTCCCAGAAAAAAAGTAAGCAAAGCCTAAATTATAGTGTGCATTTTTCTTAAATGTCTGTGAACATGGCTTCCTAAGCCAAAGCTCAACTACCATGAAAAACAAGGAGTAACTTAGTTTTCCTGGCCTGAAAGCTGCTACTCTTGTGCAGCCACAGCAAATTTCTATCTTCAAATAATCCAATACTAAATGTCTTCATCAGTGTTCACCATGGCACTAACCAGTCTGGTAGGAAGAATCCGATTCCTCAGCAGTACCCATGTCCCAGTGGCAGGTTCAAATACTTGTGCATACATCCTGAGCCTTCTAATTAAATTTCTGGGACAAGGGACTCTTTGGGGAGCAAGGCTGGAGACTGATAGAAAATATAATTTAATTATGGTTAGTCAGCTCAGATTTTGCAATGTCTAAGATTTTTTCCAGGTGTCTAACATGGATGCTGTCAACAGACTAGTCATCCATATTTGAAACAATGCAAAAAATACTATGCTTGCATGTGAGTATGTAACTTCTATTATGACCATTTACAAAAACCCGCTGTTACATCAGCGCAAACCCTTCTCTTGTGCTTTACTCAGTCCTGAAACTCTTCCTGTAGCACCTCTTTAAGATGAAAAACCTCTGGTCATGTATACCACTTTGTGACAATGCAGGAAAGAATAGTCTCACTGATAGGAGTACCTGATGAAAATTAATTTTGCCTTCCAAATCTGTTCAGAGAGCAGGATATACAAATATTTACTCTTTTATCCTTGTTTGAAGGTCTTGCTTTGGTATTTTAGCTTTACTTTCAGTAAAGTGTGAGCAAAATTCTTCAGAACTTAATGCAAGGTGGAAGCAAAGAAAATGATTACTGCAATCATAAATGACATGTGGCCACAAAAGAAGCAGCTATGTAACTGGCCTGTCTACAACGGACCCTCCCCCTGCATGTCTTCAGACAATCTGCAGTTCTACTCCACAGGATATATAGGAACTTTGGAAAAAAACCCACACAAATATCAGTGTTTTTAAATAGGAAACAATGACTTCAACAAGATATAATGCACAGACTGTTCTGCCAAATTTTCTTACTCTTGCTTTTCCTCGTGCTCTCTACTCTTAACTCCCCAGCGATCAGAGAGAAAGCCTGTTTTCCTCTTTGCTCCTGAAGCTTGCTTTCAAACTTTTTTTGTAGCTTCCCTTTTCCAGAAAGTACCTAAAACCGTACCACAATTGACCACCGAGGCACAACCGTCACTTCTTCCTATCCCCAACTACAAACATCCACAAGTACCTTCTGCGGCTTGGTGGCAAAGATCTTATCTGCTGGTGCAGCTCAGTAGCTCTCAAGAACACAGAGACCTTGTAGTTAACAGTTCCGTAAAACGGCCCATACTTTAGAAAAGCTTTTTCTTCCCCCAAACTATACAATGACTCTCCTTTCAGGCTACAGATGAAAACACACATTCTGGAGCTGACATTTTTTGCTTCTCTGCACGTATGTAAACTGGGTTTCTGCCAAATCCTAAACCAACTGAATGCCTCATAATGGCACCACATCGAAACAACTTACTTAGCCAATTTAATGATACAAAACAATTTATGGCCAACTTAAATGACACTGTAGGAATGGAAGCCAGCCAATGTGTAGGTTCCTGGTCTTTTCAGCATTATTTCATCCTTCATCTGAATTAAGCAGATCACTTGGAGGAAGCTATCCGGAATCAGTTGAAAACAATTTTGCAGCTCCTTCTCACGTCCCATGTATACACACTTTAATGCTACCCTGGAAATTACAACAACGCAGTAAAATCATTTGCAATGTCAGAATATGCTAATTGCAGCTAGAGAGCTGTGAAAATGACACAGTCCATCCAATAGAAATAAAGTTGCATATTTTGGGAAATGCTGCTCTTCTTTCTACAAAAGGGCACATTGGAAGAGCTTAAATTAAAACTTGCATTAGGGGTGTATAAGTTTACTTTACCATTGCAATTACAAAAGAAGGTCTACTTTTAAAAGCGAAGTCACTAACTTTTCATGTGTTGACTTGCAGTTTCACAAGCGCAAAACAGCAATAAATAAGATTGCTGGCCTGTGTTACACACCTGCCTGTTTCACAGGCAGCCTCAAGCCAAAAGCGAGGAAACCTGCCATCAGGAGTCAGAACAATCTTCACTCCACCCACTGTGACTTTATTTAAGCAATATGCAAAACACTGATGTTAAAGTGAGTTTATCAGAATTATTTCAAGAGTGATACTGAATTCTCTTTAAGACTGTAATTTGTGTCAGCAACTAAAGAAATGGTCTCATTCAAACCTCTCCCAAAGAGAAGTTTAACTGAGACCATCAGGCGTGAATTTTTCCTTCCTAAGTATCAATAACCTTCAGAAAGAATATTTCTGAATTCAGATCATATAGTGAAACTTTTAAAAAGCTGAATGCGAGGCTATTTTAACAAAACTTAAAAAAAGATACAAATGCAAAGCTTGTAATAAGATAACTGGGGAGGAGACTGGAAAAACTTACTCAGTTTGACTAAAACTGAGTTTTCATATCATCATCTAAAAATTCAGATTTGTTAGCAAAGTACCTCTTTTGAAAATACACAGAGGAGTGCAGATCCTTGTGACAAACATTCACCATTCTTCAAAAGGGTTTGTAATTTTTGTTTTGTGATTATCACCACTCAGGCCACTTGACAAAATGTCTCTGGCTCTGGCCATCAAAAGGATTTTAGGTCCAACGCACTGTTCCTGTTTGCTGGCCACCATTTCTGCAGCTGAAACGTCCACCCTTCTGCAACAGCCAGCGGAGCTGTTTACATGAAACTAGAGGAAGGAGTGAGATGCTTCCAGCAACTCCAAAATGCCTCTCAAGTTCCAAAACATCAAGCTGCTCTCCATGCCTTCCTGGCTAAACAAACACTCCGTAAGAGCTGGGGGCAGGAGAAGGAAGCGTGATAGGCGAGCCTGATCTGGAATACTTAAAAATTCTGTGGATACGTTAATACTGAATTTTACATTAAATATGAAACTGAATAATGAAGTCAGTATGCCATATTCCTGGTGACATTTCAATTTTTTTTTCAACTTGAAACCTGCTGCACAACCTCCCCTCGCAGAAGAATTGAGGATTCAGGGAGGAGGGTGAGGAGAAGAGGACCACGCTGCGCAAGGTTTTGTGAGTACGAGCTACAGCAATAGTGGATACTTTCTAGTTCAGACACTGAAAATAGAAAGGAAGGAAGTGCTTATTATTCCTCCACACTGCTTACTCCAGATTTTTACGGGAGAGGATTCCCTAGGGTTTAGGAATGCCTCTCTGAGGAGGAAAGGCTGACAGTTCTCACCAAACCCCAAACTTCTCTGGGGATGGCTGCTGCTGACACTGCAGAGCTTCAGAGTAAGCCATTTTCTAAGCAGAGATCAAACTTTACTCTCTCAATGCTCCATGGTTTCTCTTCTTAACGAAATGGAGAAATGCTTCAGATGATCGGATTCACATATAACAAGCAAACAAATAAAAAACCCTACTACTACAAATAAAGACCTCCAATTACTTGTGACTCCATTTTCTCTCTTTTTTTTCTTTTCTTTTTTTTCCCAAGGGATCTCAGAAATGCAAGTTGCACCACATAAAATAAACGCAATTCCACTGCTGCCTTCAAGTGACCAAAGCAAAAAAACCCCACTTCTTAATTTGTCAGTCCCAGTAATGTCCTACTAAGAAAAGCCTTTGGTAAAAACAAATCTAATTTAAGTATTATTTTAAGATTGTTAGAATATATGACAAAACTAACAAACCAACTAATAAAGTGATGCAGGGAAGCCAACGACTAATAATGCAACAACCTACACAATATTTTAAAATCAGAAGCACAACTGCATAATCCCTGTAAAGCTCACACTTTCCTAAACAACTTTATTTTTTTTTAAAGTCTGTTTTAATACAGCGTTAAGCACAACATACTACAGTACTACTAGCTTTACTCGTATCGTCTCTTCACAGTTACTTAGGTCAACATAACATCTTGCACTGGGGGCCTGAAAAGGAAAGAAATATGGTTCAAGCTGGACAGTTTCAACATAGGATCTGAAACCTCACTTTTCAGCTAAGAAAGTACAGCACAAACCCTTGAACATCCCTGCTCCCCTCTGAAAGCATCGCCCTATTTAGTGTTCAAGTCGGTGCGCGTATGTTTACTTGACTCACTACTTCCTGCTAGTTCTGAGGCAGTAAAACCACTGCCCCCTCCCCCATTAGCAAATTACTAAACCACCTTTTCTCATCCAATCTTAACATGCTCCCAGAGCTCTTATTATTTTACTCTGTCACCCGACGGCTTTTCTTCTTTTCTATAGACAATTCTATTATTTTTCTTTCTCGGTTCCTCACTTCATCCACACCGCTATTCAGTATGTAGTGGAACAATTCCACCTCTGAACAGGAATGCACGCAGGTACAACAGTATTAGGAGATGAAAGCGGCTATATCCAGAATATTAAAATTATTAGCTGCAGGGACTTGTGTCATCAAGGGAAAAAAAAGCAGCCCCTGCTTTCTGTGAGTAACAGCCAATTTCAGAAAAATCTTACAAACTTTTTCAGAGTATTTAAGCAGCACTCCTCTTGTCTACTGTTTGTCTTGTTCACATAGTGCAGTAACAGAATATAGAAAATAGTATGATAATAAATAAATGACATTTTATCAGCCTGGAAAAGGAAACAGAAATAAGGCAAAACTGCAGCAACTTCCTTTCAATAAATCAGAACCAAGTGGGATTACAATTCCTGGTCTACAAGGTAAATACTGTCTACTTCTTTTTTAAATACACACACATTTGGAAGTGAATAAACAGCATGTATGCTTTCTGGAAGAACTGTGGAATTCTACAGCACTATTTTAGCAAGACAGTGGCATGAAAAACACAGACAAATGCAAATGCTCCACATGCTCCAATCATCATCTGTTGATAAAGAAACATAATGCACAATCTTCACATCTTACTTCTCTCTTCAAAACACAACGTATTCTCAGAGTCTTAAATTTCAGATTTTTCCAGTTCTAGAACAATCATTTTACAGTTGACTTGACATTAAATTGGTTTTAACCCCAGGAAAAGAACACCCAAGCCATACCCACTTGGAGAGACTATTATGTGTGAGCGTGAGTCAGGGGCATACACACACGAGGCAGGGAAAGGGAGTCATTTCCTTGCTGCATAAGCAATTATATAAAGCCTGAAATGCCTTGTTAAGATGATGAGTTACAAGTTCAGGTGGAGTTAGCGAAACAGAAACTGAGGTCTACAGACAGCCTTTGCAAAACACTGGGTTTGGCTGTTTGCCACACAGAATCTAGAGGGTTTTGTTCACTCAGTCAGGAGGCTTGAGGATTTTTTACTCAGGTGGTTCCCATGTACCATGTGATTTCACAACTATGTCAACAGAAAGTCACATTGTCTCTTTTTAAAGGGAAATTACTATCTAGACTATAAAAAAAGGAAATAAAGAATCCATTCTACTCCATGCCTACAATGGAAAGAGAGAAGAAAGCGAGAAGGAGGACAGGCCATTCTCTTAAAACCTGTTTTGAAGGTGCAGTCCTCTTCAAGCAACGGCACAGCTGCGGTCCCTCTTGAGCTCTGCAACAGTGTGCCTCAGGCAGACATCACTCACTTGAAAATCCAGGCAACACAGGAGGCGTGTGCATAACGCATCATCCCCTGCACTACTTTTCCAGGTTAACGCCAACAGTGCTGGTGGCATTTGCTTCCCCAAAGCACTCTAAACAATCCTTGGAATCCCTCTTGTCTAGCCCCTCATTTCTCTACTCTGCAAATATAGCTGTGGAACACTGATGATTTTTTTATCCCCCCCCCCCCCCCCGCCTCTGTTGCCAACGTTGAAAAGGGTTCCTCTTTGGACAGCTGGACAACTTCTCAAGCTGGAAGGCCAGACATCAATAAAAAGACATTTGGACAAATTATTATGTATATTTATTGTCTTTCCTCCAGAAGTTGCTCTTTCACCAGCTTTTAGGAAAGAGAGAAAAGGGGCTTGGTTAGGAAAGGAATTAAAACTACCAGCAGTAAGTTTCACTCACTGCATTTTGCAGCCAATCCATGGTTTTAAAAGGTAAGAAGCTTGCCAAAGGGATGCAGAAGAGCAGAAGTCATCTACAGATTTAGTCAGGCACTTCTATCTGCTCAAAAGATGACACCGAGAAACCTGTCTGCTAACCCATGCTGGAATTTCTGATTCTTTGTTACTTCAGTATCTTTTTTCGGGGTACGTTTTGGGTATGTCCTGCCCCTGTCTGAAAGAGCCTGGAATTCTTTCTTTGGGAGCATACAAGGCACAGAAATCCAAAGAATACAGAATGCCTCTAGATCTTCTAATAACCAAGTAACTTGATGCAGAAACCTAATGGAAGAATATGAAACCCTCAACAGGAAAACTCTCTATCAGGATTTTGCATTTTTTTAGGCATGCTCAGGGGCCAGACACAGCATGTTTTCTTTACCACCAAAATAATTTATTAGCAGGGCACATCTAGAGCGACAGGGGTTCTGGTTTTGCCTAACAGACAGCCTTCCACTGTTTTAAAAGCATTTTTCTGTTTACATCTTTCCTGCATATCTGCTACAACCAGACTGCCTGGCATCAGATGCAAATGGTACTCGAAGCTAATGAAACAAGCTTAGTACAGCCCATCCACCTGCCTGGAAGTGGGCAGGCTCCCACATTTGCCCCCTGCAGACATCAGCAAACTCTCGTTTTTTGACAACATGTGGGATTTATTTAATCTCACTCCCCATGTCTATGATACAGACACACTCATTTAATGGTATCACCTAGAAACTTTTTACAGAGAGAAAAAGGCATCGAGGGGATGCGGTTCACCTGAGCCATTACAGGCTCCACCTTAAGATGAGATGAGGCACATGCCAAAAACCACAATCTCGCCTGAATGCAAAGGATGATGACTAAGTCATAGATGACAGACAAACGGTAGGGGAGAATGCCAGCTGGCAAGTCTGCAAGCTGGTTCTGGTCTCTGTCAGTGGCTTGCTGAGGTCGAGCCCCACTAGTCAGTCTTATTCCTAAAGGAGGTGCTGCAGAAGCAGAAAGAGAACTGGGGCTAACACAAAGCTGGGAGAAGCTGCTGGTTCCCAGCGAAGGTTAAGTTTCAGGATCATGAGGTTTTTTACCTAGATCCCTATCCTTCTGTCGTGAGAGTGACTGTCCCCATCTCCCCAGAGGTTAAAGTTAGCAACTAGTAGCATACACACACTTCAACCAGTACCAGCTTCTATCTGGTGGAGGGAAGGTTACCTCTGCCTAATTTTAAGGAAATCGAAAATAGCTTCAGAACACAGAACTATCAGCTATCATCATTGCCTACATCTGGTAACACCCAAAAACAGTGAACCTGGCACGGTGTATTACTGATGTTACACCAACAACACTCCTGCCTTAAAAGAATACAAGAGGAGTACAGCGTAACAAAGCCTAGGTATGAAGAAGAGAGAGTAGAAACACCTAGCAATCTAATGCAGGGGCAGAAGAGTTAAAAGTCTGGAGATAAGTCTCAAATGTCTCACTCTCCAAAAGGCAGCATTTCCACTCCTCTGGGAATAACAGGACAACACTTAAATGGAGAAGTTAAACATAAGACAGGTGTTCAAAGAGATGTGGAGAATGATACAACCTGTGGAACATCCAAACGGGCCAAGGGCAAGGCCGCTGCTACAAGCGAAAGACAACAGATTTTTCACAAGAACATCAGCTAAGTTTCAAGTTGGGTGGATGAGTGCAGTAAAGGAAAAATGCTAATCTTACCTACCCGCTTTATGGGTACCTAAAGTTGTCTATCTCCAAACAGCTCACACTGATTCCCCTCCATCATCTAATGCAGTACACACAACACTAGAAAGAAGGGGAGGACAAGAACTTTGTAACATTAAGAGGTATGCTCATTGTTGAGATTCAGCACGTGTAGAATCGTGAGTTGTTCCAAGATTCTTCTTGCCGAAACACTGCCGTAAGCATCTCCTCCTAGTACAGGATGCCACCTTTTACTATTTCAGTAGGCTTGAAGGATTTCACAGGATTTGAAGAAACACATTTTCACCTACTTAAATATTCAAGTTCTAGATGTAAATTACTGATTACCCAGCACGTAAAATGCAAGTGATTATCCTTTTAATGACTAGACAGTCTCCATGACAAGACACAACTCATTTTGAGTACTTTGAATTAGGCTGTCAGAGCACTAAAGTTCTTTTACCAAAATATTCAGATTTTGATGCCAACAAAACCAGCTCTTCAATCCTACATCACTTATTTTTCATCAAACAAAATGCTTAACTGCCCACTCCGGCCCCACAGCTGATGTCCAGCAACCCTGCACTAACAGCATGGAACGTCTTTCAGCTTTTAGACCCTCTTCCACATAATGACACACACTCTAGAATATCAAGATGAGAAGTTATAAACACCCAGTGTTTGCAAAATACTTCAGCATACAATGCTTACAGAAAGTAACATCATCCACCTCAGTGTTTTACAAATATATCACCAAGTTAGACTCAAAATCTCAGAAAATACCAAAAGCTAGAGGGTCTCCAGTTAGATCAGTAGTGCGGAGGAAAATGCTATCATTTCAGAAAACAACACTGATCAAGCACTCAATGTTCTTTCTTGTCAGCACCAAATCACTAGAATCCATGGCATTAGGAGGTCCTGCTGAAAGTAATCTTTGAGCCTGAAGGAACATAAATCAAAAGGTCCAGAGAACCTTGCTGCTAGTTTCCATTACAGTTTTTGAGAAGAGAAAAATCTTTAAAGCAGTACCACATTCAGCTCATAAAATACGATCAAGTGATAATCTTTAAAACTACTAGAGAAGAGCCTTCAGCTTCATTTCATCGTGACATAAAATCTCATCTTCATATAAAATTACCTAGAAACATTCTCCTTAGAATACCTTTCAGCTAAGATGCATCCTTCAGACACGTGAGTTTCTCGTATCTCGAAGCACTATGAGCGATCATGCAGCCACGTCATCTAACTTTGGGGGCCCACATAAGGACTTTGCAAGAGAGTCCATTTTTCCTCAGCTACCTGTTGGGCACAGCTTCTCTCAACTGACCTGAGAAGTACAAAAAAGTATGTAGGTTCGCGGTAACGCAACACAAAACCAAACAGATTTGTGTACTGTACATACTGCAGCTTGGTCAGAAAAGAGCCATGTCATCATTAGGAGATGACATATCAATATGTAGTTGCAATGACTACCTCTGGTTGGGTACTGGCAATGTTTCATCAAATTTTCATTAGTTATGACCTCAGACTCATGTTTTGTAGCTAACAAGCCACAGCCTTCAAAATATACATAGGTAGGAGTTTTTGCAGCTTATGTAGAAACAAATCAAGATTACAGAAAAAGCTAATAATTTCACTGAATAGATTGTGAAGGTATTTACAAAAATTAAAGAGAGCTTCATAGCGGAATGTAATGAAGAACTGTCAATATTTTAATAGCAGGAATATAAACAAGTACGACCAAACAGAAGAACATATAAAATGCCATACACACCAAGAATGGTTCTAAAAAAATTACACTCAACTGTTCACTATTAGCCACCAAATTCTAAAAGCCTTTGGGAAAGCAACAAGAATGGCACGTTCCATCACCAGCTGGTATTTCGGTATGTGCGCACAATCTGGAAGCACAGAGAAATCTTGCACCTTTCGTCAATGTTAAGAAGAACAAAAGCAACAGAGAGCTGAATGGAACAAAAATTTAAACTCCTCTACTGTTCTGACAGAGGTAAAATGACAGCAGGAGCTAGTGGAAAATCTCAAATCAGAATCCTGTAAGATCTGACTACGGCAACCTATTCCTTTGGTTTTTTAATGCCAGTTTTATAAAGCCATGTGGTTGCAAATACATGGCTTAGTTCATACCTGAAGGTCAGAGTTCTGTTTGAGGTTTCATACTGGCTTAGGAATGACAGAAGTACACATCCTGGATTTCAAACTGTTTGTCAGCTGAAGTAGAGGGCAGGAAGCAGCTTATTTAAAACAGGTAGTAAGAAACAATATCCCATATTAGCGATTACGTACCAGAAAAAGGCATAAGCAGTGGTAAACAGGAGTCAAGCCTTGGAGAAAACATACTCCTCTCAAACAACCAAAGCTCTGCGTGAGTTGGCACATTTCACCCCCACCAATTAGGATCTTCAAATTAAGTTATTAGGAGCTGACAGATAACTCATTTCATTATCTCTTCTCCCCCCACTACAGCAGCGTCCATAGAACGCTTCCCTTCTCTGTCCAGCAAGGGGAGGCCCTGAATGAGCCCTGACTGCTATAAAAGGCAAAAAAATCTTACTGTTATGCACCCCATAGCTAACCTCAGAATATCTTTTCTCCTCTGATACAGGAATTCATGCACCAAAAAAGAATTGCATTAACTCTGTTATTCAAGTATTTTACCTTTTTTCTTTTGGGGGTGGGGGGTGTCTGTGCAGGATCTGTGTTAACACCTCATATTGTCTTGCCTTCAGAGGCTCCCAGGGCTTCCTCAGCAATACAGGGTTTAAAACCAACCAACCAAAAGTAGTTCTTTATCCAATTATAAGAGTTAGTGGAAATGTCTAATTCAAGTAAACATTTAGGCAGCAGCCTGCCTAGCACCCCAACTAAAGTTTACTGATCTTTGATAACACCAGAGGAATGAGACATTGCAGAGAAGCTATAATTCAATTACCCTATTTACAGTAACGTAAATCACAGTATACGCAGGGGATCTTCAATACTCAACCAGCAGCAATACTACAACGGCTTAATCTAGCACAAGGCATAGCAGTGACTCAGTCAGCTAGGCAGAAGACAGGGTACAGTCTGCTGGTGTTTGATTTTAGGGATATTGCAAGATAGGAATTAATTGTTTGAGAACAACCAGAGTAACTGTCGACAGGGAGGAGGAGTGAGGAAGGCCTCAACATTTATAGTATTTCAGACTCCAGTAAAAATGCTGAAAACACACAAAAGTCCTATTATTGAAAACAACCAGAACAATATCTGGGTATTCAAGATGTCAACCTGAATATGCTCCAATAAGAAAGACACATCTTGCAGCTCCCCGGGTAATAAAAACCTCCACAGCATATGTTTCAATTCCTAGATCTCCTCTATCTGCTTCATGCAAAATACCCACAAAAATCTGCCCTTGCACAAATAAACACATGCTGCAGTAAATTAAAAAAAAAATAGAAACATGAAGATGCCACAGCCAATGCCGCAAACAGCATGTGGCATTTGCTTTATGCATACCACCAGAATTTACTGCAATTAAGACATAACGTTCTAAAATTATAAACATGTGACCAGACAAAGCTGACTGGTTTTAACAAACTGCTAATTAAACTGGAATCCTCTTATCCTCTCTCTCTCTTTAGCTGAATGAAGCAGCGACTGCTACAGCATAGTAGCTCATGCAAAATAGATACTGAACAACAGGCTTTTCTGTTAGGTCACCGTTAAGAAGGGGAATCTCCAGTGTGAGCCTGGCTGTCGTAGGCAGAACAGCAGAGCGCACGCCAGAGATCACAGCTGGGTTGCTCTGTGCCAGACATGATTTTTACAGACCTACCATCTCTTTTTTTCCTTCTAGACATTAAAGCCTCCCCTTGCAAGCTTTAGGGGTGGATTGAAAACGAAGGTGCTAAATAATTCATCCCACTATGGGGGGGGGGGGGGGGGGGGGGAAGGACACCGCGAAATCCCAAACAATGCAGAGAGAATAAAACAAAAATCCCTCACCCTTTCGTCCCCCCTTCCAAACTTCTCTCGACTCCTCCGTTTCCCATTGCTCTCAGGATTTTCCTCTGTGCAGCAAAGCAGATCTGTTACAGCCTCTAACCGAAGGCGAACCGAACTAACCAAGTATTTCCCAACCACGACGTTAAATGTCATCAGAGCCCATCTCCCGCCCGCCTGCGCCGCGGGCTGCCTGCTCGGCGCTGTGGGTGAACCCTGCGGGCGCCCGGGGCCCGCCCAGCCCCCCGCCAGCCCGGCCCAGCCCCGGGGAAGGGATTCCCCGCGGAGGCCGCGGGTACCGACCAGCTGCTCGGGGAAGGGCTTTAACGCCCGCGGGCAAGCCGAACGGGAACGGACAAAGGCACGCCACTCCGAGAAACGCCCTACAGTCTAGGGAAGCCGGCAGCTATTTATGCTTCTGGCGGCAGAGAACGCAAACTTACTACAACACCGCCCCTGTCCCCGCCGGAGCGCCAGGGAGGGCCCCGCGCCGCCCCCCTGCCTGCCCCCGCCACGGCGCCCGGCTCCCCCCGGGGCATCCCCCCGCAGCGCCGGCTGCAGCCAGCAGCACCGGCGCGTTTCCTCCGCCGAGCGAGAGGCGCGTTTCGCTCCTGCCCGCCGGCCCCGGCCTCCCCTCGGGGCGGGGGTTGGGGGGGAAGTTCCCCTCCGGCCTCTCCCGCCCGCCCCGCGCGGGGCGGCCGCTTCCCAGGGCCGCGGGGCCGCCCCCCGCACTCACCATTACCGAGGCGGCGGGCTGCCTCCGCCGGAGTTCCCCGGCGGCCCGCGGAGCCGGAGCGCTCCCGCCCCCGCCCGGCCCCCGCTCCGCGCCGCCCCCGCGCCCTCACCTGACCGCGCGGGCCGGGCCCCGCCGCGCCGCTGGCTGCGCCCCCGGCTCGGCTCGGCACAGCTCGGTACGGCTCGGCTCGCACTTCCTCTCGCACCGGAGTTCGCCCGACCTCTGGAAACCGCGTACCTTAGATTTCCTGCCACCGCGGGGTTTTTTTTTGTTGGGTTGGTTGGGTTTTTTTTTTTTTTTTCCTTCTTTCTTTGCAGCCGGGGGCCGGGGGCGGCGGGCCGGGCCGGGCCGGGCCGGGGCTGTTCGCTCGCTCTCCCGCCGGAGGACGGTCCCGTTTGACATAGGATATCGGTCCCAGTTACCGCCGAGCCTGGCTCGGAGCCATCCCGCTTAGGGCAAGAGAGTAAACAGCTGCTCCCGTCGGTTTGCAAGCATTAATAAAAACCAGCGATCTGCTCCCACCTGTCCGCCAAACCTTCCCAAAATATTCCCTAACCCAGTTTAACCCCGCTGGTGCCGCTTCACCGCCCTTCACCTCGCCGTCACCGAAGGCCCGTTCGTGACCTATTTTTCTCACGCGTGGCCGGGTCGCCGCTCTCCCCGCACCGCCCAGCCCGCCTGGATGCCCGGAGCGGCGGGGAGAGGCAGCGGCCTCCTGCCCCCGCCCGCCGCCCCCGCAGGCGGCCCCCCCCCCGCCCGCAGCTGCAGCCGCGGCCGCCCGGGGGCTGCGGGGCCGCCGCCGCACGCAGCCGCTACAGGCGCGTATTCGCCCCCGCAGCGCGCTACGCGACAGCTCCCCTTCACGGCACTGCAACACCTTTCCCCAAAGGGCAGGACAATCCTCTTACACCGTTTCCTTGTATTTATACTGTCATCTCGCCCCCCTCCCCCAGTCCTAGGGTTTGTTCACTCGTCTCCAGCTTCTGCAATACCAGTCCTTTGCCACCTCTTCCATTACATCCTTCTCCCTTTCTCAGGCTGTTTGAAGGGGAAAGCAGAGGTCTACCCTCATCCTCCCCCCCCCCCATGCTTCCCTCTCCATACGTTCGATTATTTCAGTCAATCCCATATTAAGAGACCCAAAACCTGTGCCAGCCCACTGCCAACCTCAGTCCATCTAAACCTGCCTCATGAACTATCCAATTTACCTTTCTCAAGCTGAGCGTAGCACAGCTAAACTTACTTCTTTTCCCAGCCACTCATCCAGGCTCTGCTCACGATTACCTTCATCACAGAAGTTTAAACATTTTATCTTTACTTGTTCCTTTCTCTCACTTTGCAAGTGAGGCAATTGCTTTGACTCCCTCCTTGCCTCTCTAAGCATTGCAGGGGTTTGTATTGTTTCACGTTTTTTCCCCTCCTGATTGCTAGGGTTATTCTGAAGTGCACAAAACCTACCCTAACACCTCAGGTTTAATAGCCTGCTCAACAACTGCAACAGTCCCTACATGCTATGTAGAAGTCCATTGCTAAAATTATCTTTCCCATCATTTTAGCTACTTTTTACCCATCTTTTCATTTCTTCATGTTGCTCTTTTCTTAACACATCAGTTCCAGGCTTCTCGCGCTGAAAGCCCCATATAATTGCCCCTTCCTACTTATTTGCAGACTTGATGCATTTACGCTTTAACAGCATCTTGGAAAAAAAGCTACAGAATAATTTAGCTATCCTATTTATCTTTTATAAAATCACATTAATCAACAATACCCTGTGTCTATCTCTCCACCGAGTCAGCTTTTGCGTTGTAAAGCTAAGATTTCACTATGGACAACACCACTCTAAAATAACTCGTCTTCATCGTCTCTTACATCTTGCTACCAAAGGCAAGAACCCATTCTATACTGATGAGCAATGTGGTTTTGGCACTACCACTTCAAAAATCCATTAACCTTTACTCTTTCGACTGCGTAACCCGGATTTATGTTTTCAATACAGAACTGAAATGAATACTTACTTTCTGTGTATTCATGCAAATAGGCTTCTTTTTGACCTGCCCTTTTTCATCTGCTCATTTAGTCACTGTTAACAGCAGAGCTCTTATCGCCTCCACTGCACTGGAGTTTTTCTCCTACCTATTGTCATTTATTTATGCAAATTAAGTAGTTGTTGTACCTGGAATTAAATACATTGTAAATAGTTTAAAGTTAATAGCCTAAGGACTGGGTGTTCACTAGATTGGAAATTATGTCATACAGAAGCACAGCTAAACACCTTTAAGCCATAAGCATGGCAATGTAACGATTTTGTTTTCTAATTAATACCTCTTACCTGCTGCAGTGAACAGTCATGGTACCATAAAAAGCAGCAAGAACACAGACGTCTTTAAATTACAATAAGAGGTAAAAAAGAATTCTAGTTACTCGATTTCAAACTGCTTTACAAACAAGCAAATTTAAAAAATATCACTAGTTAGAATATTTACTCTGTCTAATTCATTATTGCTTTTGTATGGAAACATTATTTGGTAAAGGTCCATCACTAACTTAATTTAAGGAAACAAATTTGTCTCTTCAGAGTTTAAAAGGATGTTTTTCACCACAGATTATCTTTGATTCTGTCCAATTCCAAAGGTTTCTTATCAATTCTTATCTCTCGATCAGCATTTTTATTAATCACCCTGCAATTTCCCAGGTTTGCAAGCGGATTCCTCCAGCACACGTTATTCAGTTGTCTGAACCACCACGAGCAGAATGAATTTTGCACATGCAGGTGTTCATTAACTTATGGTGCTACTGAGCAAAAGAATTCCAATTTAGTTACCTAAAGTAAAAAATACGGACACCGAGTCAAGTGTAAGTAGCATCCCCTGTACCTGTGGGAACCAGCAACATATCACAGGACATCCATATTCTGAATATGGGAGATACGTTACAGAGATGCCCTAAATTCCGTAGGGTTGTGACAAAAAGTGGATAAAACTATTTACTTGGGGGTCACAAAAAGGGAGTAAATGTTCGTTGCTCACGTCAGAAAAAAACCTCGAGTTACTCACACGCACCCATAAGCACACCTCTGAGCTACACCTCTGGCTCCGGCAGTCCTACTCCCACTGCCGCCTGCTCCAGGCTCCCTGGTGAAATGGCTGCCGCAGAAGATGGCTGGCACCACTACACCCACATTCTTGGTTCAGACATAACGCTATGTCATATCAAAGGCCTTTTCATTAATTATTTTTACACAGAGCAGTATTTGGGGGACACTATTGAGGTCTTCTGGCTGATTAGGGGTAAAAGATGATACAGTATTTTCCTGTTTAATTACTTGGAGACAGTGTGCAAACAAGGGCTGTAGAAACAGCTAACATCTACTGGTTTTTAAGCTTAATTTAGGTGATATAGGAACAAAACAATGCAACTTTATGCATTTTGGCAAGGAAGGATGGATGGGAAAAAGACTGACAGAGCAATTACAGGGAACTTGAAACATGCCCAGAGTCAACAAGATGACCTAACATTTGTCTTTTTAAAAATACTCATAATGAACACTTTCAGTTCAGCAAACCATCTCTGAAAAAGAACAATTATCCTAGGTGCAACTGCTAATCCTTAAAGCCCTTGCCCTATACTTGTCTTTCAGTTATTTGTGAAGGGAAAGGAGGAGGGCAAAGCACTATTCCAGACCACTAAAAAGTGGCAAGTTTATATCTAACTCCATGTTTTCTTCTTTAAGAGTCTCATCTCATCAAATGCTGCCCCCCACCTTTTTTTTTTTAATTATTATTTTTAATTTAAATCTTCTGTATCTTAAATCAGTAACAGCCAGAGAAACTTTGAGGAACATCTTAGCCAGAATCACCTACGGGATGTGAGCTCTAGCACATGCTCTCCAGTGCCACAACACTAGGAGCCAGATGGAAGTGATTTTACACTTCTAAGCATTTTTAACTTTTGCACGCTGGGATTTCTCGATGAAATGTTCTGGGGTGAATAACGAATGTTCATAAAGATTCCAGACCTCTCTGTACTGTCGAGATAAGGGTGCTAGCTTTCCTTGCAAACACAGCATACGGGTTTGTTAAGGTCAATATATTTGAAATTCTGTTCCACTTTCAAATGATTTTCTTCCGATCAGAGTTCATAGATTGCAAATCCTAGCATGAACTCTCCTCTTTGGAAGAGTAGATTTCATCTTTTGTTTTTAAGGAAGTAGGACATCGTTTTCACTTATAGATGGCTTTTTTTTCCCCCCTTGTAGAGATAAGAGTAATCTCAAGTTTCCAGTGCTATGGAAGTCCTACAGGAACTAGAAAGTGTTCTTCCTTCAACAGCAGTATTTGCTTCCTTTAACTCAGATATTTTTGGTCTTCTTACTAAGTCAGGTAACAATAGCTACCAGATCGGAATATTTGCCTAGAAAACCCAGCCTAATCCACAGTAGCAAATGTTGTGGTCTTACACAAGTATTTTCCAGGCAAATTTCTCTTTTCCATCAGTGCTGGAAGTACTTTAAGGAGAGCACTAATGCTGAGCAGCAGAATTTGCCGCCACCAAAACCAACAACACACCTGCACTAATGTAAACCCACACAGTGGTCAGTAGGTAACAGACAGACAGAGGTTAAGGAGAGTGAAGAGGAGGGATGGGAGAAAAATATATTTCACATTTCATATATTCACCAATTTTGTTGCCCAAAGATGCTATCCTGTTTATATACAGGTTTCTATTTCTTTTTTATGAAGAGGTAATTTTATTCCCTTTGAATTTCAAAGAGAAACATAAACCAGCAAGTGTTAAATCTGGACCTTCTGAGGACATCTACATTTTCAAAATCTGTCTCTCTTCAATATTGAACAAGTAAGGGTAATTCAGTCCTTTCTGACAATTACTATTTTCCTTGAAAACCACAACTTTGATTGTAAAAGAACATTTTAACCAATTCCATATAATTTTATGCCTGACAAATTTACTCCACTTAAGAACAGGAATTTCTATGGATAAAGCTAATATTCTGGGAATTTCATACTGACCATATGCTGTCATGTCTAGAGACAAACAAATGTAAAATAATACCTAATTATCTGTCCACACACTACATTTAACTGCTGTTCTTAAAAGGGCAAATGGAAGAAGAAAGAATAAATGCAAATGGAAAAATAGGAGAGGAATATGTCAAAAGGTAGCAACAGGAGTAAAAGAAACTGAAAGGAGATTTGGAACAGAAATCTGTGGTATCCATCTTGCTGCCTTCACCTTGCTGCCCACATACTTAAAAGACTTCAGAGTCAGACTCATCTCCTGGTGGGCCTTTCATTTTGTCAGCTTCAGTCTGCCACTGGAGACAGCTCTCAGGTGGAAGTTTTCAGAAAGAAAGACACTTTGCTTTGCTTCACCTTATCGATTTGAGAACATACAGAGGCAGGAAATTTTATTCTGGCTCAATTATTCATAAAAAGCAAGCAGAGACTTGTCAGATTTTGAAGGAAGAAAAGTGACATATTGAAAAGACAGTGACAAAATAACCCAGAAAATAGGCCTACATGTGAATGGTTTACCTGCCTACATTGTCACAGTAATGCTGTGCCCAGAATACACTGTCTATGAATTCTAGCAAAGATTTCAGAAAGAGAGCGATACTCACCGATTACTAATTTACAAAGAAGAAACTCACCCTTCTGCTTAAAATTATTCTTCCCTTCTCCCACACTTTGTCAGCTGGGTCACATCGACAGATTGTCTAAATCCTAGGCTGAGACCTCTCTGAGCACGAAATGCCTAAGGCAGTTAAGTCCTGTCTGTCTGTCTGTTTCCTCTCTTCTTCCCTAATTCCAATCTTTTTGCTTCCTAAGTGCCTGGGTGCCAGGTGGCACAAGCTGAAATCGTAACTTTTACGACATGGTAGTTGATATCGCTGAATTTCAGCATGGGAACTGACTTTCCAAAATTTCTCATCCAGATACTGATGATCTCCAAAGCAGTCAAGACTGGTTTTTGTAAATTTCTTCCCTTAAAATTCTGTAACGCAACCCAGCAACGCTGAGAACCCAAGCATGTTTCCTGATCCAGAGCTACTAGACTTTCTCCAGTTTGAACACACTCACCGGGCAGGCCCTCGTCAGTCAAGTACAGCAAATGCATCTTGAACCTAATTTCCACTCTTTTCTTTGTGGTTAGAAATAGCTGCAACTGGACTCAAAAGTATTATTTCATTCTTTTTTGCTTTCATCCTTCTAAAAGACATTTGAATAAACTAACAACACACATGAAGAAAGTGCATTGGTATGTCATTGTGATTCTGTCTTCTCACCAAAATCTTAGTTTTGGAATTCAGTCAGTTGCAGAAGCAGGACTAAGTCCTCTAGCCAGTTAGCCACTGTTAAAGATAACATTTCTTTCCTATTAAGATTAGTTTTATTGCCTAACATATTTTGAAACAATAGTTCCTTCATTTTTATCCTGCCTTAAAAAGTCCCATTCTTTCTTCTAAAACACACATAAACACACACACGTGCACACACACAGAGTAAAATTCAAAAAGTCCTTTTGCTGTTGCTCATGTTTAATCCTTGCAAGACAAGAGTTTGCTGCCTGAAGAACCTGGTTTACTGACGACAAAGCATTCAGGATGTGTTTTCCTACTTGTTCCCCCCCATGCCACCCAATGGAGAAAACCTGGGATAGATTTATGGATCCGTTGTGCTGCAAGGACTGAAAACCAGTTATGAAATGGTGAAAACTTTCTTCTTTCTATACTACTGTTTGGGGGTGTTACTGTTGCAAGGTTAAGATGAAAAAACCCCAAAACCATACAACAATGGCCACAGGAACTAAGTGGGGCAAAGACTGAAGAGTAACTCCCCCTGTATATGGCACTAACTGGTGAATTCTCATTTACTTAAAGTAAAAAAATTATTCACAAATACTTTTTCTTGCTTTGCTTTCTTGCAAAGCAGCAAGAACGTCTCATTATAAAAGATACAGAGGAGATGCAGTATGTTTACTTCAAGATTTCGGCAAAGCAAGAACAAGGAATAAATGTGCCAATCAAACACTAATTGTTTAGTTTTCCATTCTCATCATCTCTGATAGAAAAACCAAGACTAGCTGTTGTTCAATTTTCATCAGTTTCTAATACTTTTATACCTTAGTGGTTTATTTTCAAACTATATGGACTATTGCTTATTTGCTTTGCAATTTACATATTAAAAAAATGTTTTTTTAAAAAACATTTGGCAAAAGCTTCAGCTCCCAAAACCTCAGTCTTTGTTTTGAATTAGCTTAACTTTCAAATAATTAGCCTGCATACATAGTTGCACGTTTTACTTGAAATGCTAAAAAAATTAAAGGGGTTTTTTTTGGTCCCAAAAGCAACATTCACTTCAGTATAATTAATTCAGAAAAATACTTTTGCTTTCTTGTTTATTGGAAAGAAAATGACAATGAAAATATCCTGACCTAAAGCCTGTTGGGAAGCAATTTTCAGCCAGACCTTTAGTACAGAGCTGTCAGACTGAAGGGGCAAACAAACAAAGCCAGATGTTTTTCTTTTGATCCTGCTGGAACAACTACTTCATTAAAGCCATGAAAACCTCACCTTTATGTGTCACCAAACACAATTTTTAAAGATTAAGTTTATCCCATTATCAGTATTTCAGCTTACAAAGTGATTGGAATGTGCATTTTATTCAACACTTAAATTCCTTATGAGTATTACGAGTATTATGAGTATTTTCTCTTAAGCTACAAAGAAAACGCTTTTGAACTCATTGCACTGCATTCACATCAGAAGCCCCACCTTCATTACACAACTCTACTGGCCTGTAAGCCCTACTTCTTTTTAAAATCTGATTTATGATTCTATTAAAGTTTAACACTGAATCTGCCACTAGCTGTGATACACACGTGGATTATAAACACAAAATATGTACTTTATATTAGGCAGATCAGCCATGAGATAAGACAGTGTTGAAGTGTCACAAGAGTTTGAAATGGCTACACCCTTCTCCATGAATAAGCTCCAGAGACATAAAAGCCTGGCCTATCTTCAGGTTTGTCCAAATTTTTCCCACTGGAAATACTTTAGTTACTTCAGAAAGAGCATCACCAGAGTAAGTGGAACTCAGTGACTCTGAAACACTGTAATTGATAGTTATAGCATTAATTAAGAAAAAACAAGCAACAAACCCCAACACATACTCTTAAACCCATAGTGCAATCTGTCAGGAGGAACAAAGTATGTGTAAACAGAAATCATTTTAGCTGTTACACTAAGCTCATTAAATTATCTCAAACATCTGAATACTTAAGAAAATGCCATTATATTAATGACTCACACTAGTTCCAGTCTGCTAAGCAGGAGATCATAGTATAAGTGTTGATAGACTTTAAATATACACACAGGGAGCAGCTGAAGAGATAAAAGATTTAAATAGAAAATGACCTGGCAGGAGTTTTCATTTCAGATTTTTACACTGTGTCAGCACACCAAATAGCCAGCAAAATTCATAATTCATTCTGAGTAACTGTTAGGAAGTGCTTCAAGTGAAAGAAGCACAGAAAAAATTCTGTGTTTTTTCTGATTTTGCTACCTGTAATCTATAGAAAAATTAAACAACTTCATAAAAGCCAAATTTGTGAAACTGTTTATTGGTAGGAGGTGAGTAAGCAAAGTGGCGGGGATGAAGTGTAGCCAACTGAAATAAACAAAGGTCCTAAAGCTCCTGGAAATAAAGCCATTTTTCACTCAAGCTCTTATTAGGAACTTCCCTTGTTGGATCACAGTAATACATTTGTGTGTTCAGAGGAGCAAGCTAAAATACTGACCACTATGGACTTAATTACTTTTGCTCACCCACTCAACCATATTTTATTTTAATTCCTTTCAGGAGACTGAGAAAGTCACCTTGTTTAAGTGGTCACCCCTTGCTGTTTCACATAGTAGCTATCGCACAAACTCCAAAAGTGTTCATATTATGCCAGGAAATCCTACCTCCTCCACAGGAGACAAACAGTCTGGAACAACAATACACTATACAATATTCAACATTTTTACTGCTCTAACTTTAGGAATTTTGCCAAAGATGCAGTACTATTACTCAGAGTACTCCTGCTTCAGTATCTTCACCTAAGCTCCGCACAGTGATACTGCAGTCAAACTAGCAAACTGTTCATCATCACTAGCTACTGCACAATGACAAAATAAGTTCTTACCTATCATCATCTGCTATCTTATATTCTGCATCTTAACCTTTTCAATTTGGCCAATTATATCCTGCTGTAGCCATTAAATTAAAAATATTTATCTATAAACACTATCCACTTGCACAGGCTTGTATCATGCTGCTCTCATCCCACATTCTTCTGTTTTCACTTTTACACTAAGGCAATATATATCCAGGAAAAATACTTCAATCCTTCTGCTGGGAACTGTAGTTCCAGGAATATTTCTCATTAAATATGCTGCTTTAATAACATAAAGTTAATTGCAGTATTAATTATTTTTCTTTCTATAAGGATGAAAGTTGTAATAAATCACCATAATGACAGGTAAATTCTGCACCATCACAGGTGCAGAGTGAAATTGTCACAGGGTTTCAAGAAAGGTAGTATGAGCTGTTCATCTGATGGTGGCTGATTTTGTATTCACTTACTGCCATTTGGGTCCTTTAACCTTCAGAGTGAGATTGGCATTTTTACACAGACAAGATACAGGAATGAAAAACATCTGTCATACCTGGAATATGGAACAGATAAGTGCTGTACAGAGCAAGATCAGCTACAGATACAGGCTGATACCTACTTCAAAAGCAGTCCTGGAAATATCTACAAAATTAAATATATGGAAGAGGAAACTGCCTTCACTAATGTCACAGAATCCTCTTAACATACAACTGGTATAACCAGCTCATCAAGAAAAAAAAAAAACCAACCATTCTTCATCTTGGTTATATCACACATAGTTTCACCTAAGAAAGAATTTGAAGACAATTACTCTAAGTATGTCTTGATTCTGGCTATACATCCATTACATTTATGTTCCTCAGAGTAATTCTATCAGTTTTAGAACAAAAGGAGAGGGTATTTAAAGACAACAAGGTATGACTTCAGACACGTACACGCTACTTGCCTGTTCAACACTCTGTGAGCTCTACACACTGACATTAAAAGGAGTCATGTCAAAGCTTTCAGTCAGTGGCTACAGGAATTTGCAGGGTAAAGGAAAATGCTAATGACAGCTAATTAAAAAGATTCAAGTTCATGTGTTAGATTTTTTTTTTTCCAAGATTCCAAATTTACTCTTTTCTGGTTTGTTTATCCAGCAGTCTACATGGACGTAACCGTTCTTGCCATTTACTGCTATGATAAAACCAAGACAAACAACTCATAGTAAGAAGCTGCAAAAACTAGTCTAACTGGATAGCAGACATATAATATAAAAACATGTACTTTAAAGAGCTTTCATGGATCATCACCTTTAAAACTCTGCTCTCCTACTGTATTAAAAGTCTATTTAGTTTAAAAAAAAAATCCTATTTACATTTTTTCAAAAGGAGAGAACTTAACCTAAGTTTAAAACTAACCCCATTAAGGGTCTAAAGGTGTCTCTCCCATCCATATCTGATACACAGCTGGCAGATGGAAAAATCAAATGATGGCTTTATCCATTACACATTTATAAAAGGACACTCATCACCCAGTATTCCAGCCAGCCTGCACCTTTCAAATACTGTTTAGACTGTGTGAAATGGTTGCTGTTCAACCTCTAAGATCCAGCTTTAAAACTATCTGCTTTATGTCTTGTAACACACCACAACCTCCATGACAATCTCTTCTACAAAGCCATATCTTCTTTTACTTCAGGGTAATCTGTTCCCTAGCTTACCTTTGTCTAGAGACTCATCTACTCTACAAACGAAGAAACTTTTCCTAGGGAAACAGAATGGAAAAAAATAGCTGTTTAATATCCACTGGCACAAACGACAGTTCAAAACCCCATGCTTGTATCTCCAGGGATTTAGATTTATTGGCATCTTTACTAGCTGGGTCTTGGAAGCCTGCAAAGTTAGCCAGAAAGAACAGCGTGTATATATTGAGACAGAAAACTCTGTGAACGATGGACATTTTTCACTGATGAGTTCTGTTTTTCCAAGAGGATGGAGTGAAGAACTGTAAATAACATGTTGGGCAGAGGTTGAAAAAGTTATCTAGCTTTTTATAGGCAACTTTAAGACTTCATTGCTTACTGGGTTTCTGGTCTTAATCCAATCTCTATGAAAGTTTCACTTGCACAGTTAACTCCTTGCTTGCCTTTGTTTTCAGACTTGGTACTAAGACTGCGTAAGAGTGAGGACACTGCAGAGCAAGCAAGAGAGAATGAGAGAACAAACTTCTTTGTACCTACTGAAAGCATTCTTCCAACTAAAATGTTAGAAAATCTGGGCAGTAGAATTACATTAACTTCACAAGTAAAAAAAAAAAAGGAGGGGGGGGCAAAGAAGGAAAATGGCTTGCTGCTGCCAAAAGAACAACTACGAAGGGTAAAGTCAGAAAAGAAATAATGAAATTTTAACTCTTCTTGTAAGGGCAACTTGTATTAAAATTTCTCACTTCCTCTTCCCCCAATGGAAGCCATTTGCCATGCTAGACAAGAAAAACAATGGAGATTAATATACTTACTTAACTAAAATATGCAGTTTCCACATAGAAAATGTCTGCTTGTTTCAAACATAGACATTAATATCAGTAAATTTAATTGAGTCAGAGAAAACACTAATTCTCTTCCATACATTCACTTTTACAAAATTTACTTTCAGCCATGGTTTGAAAGAAGGGCCAGGCTACCACCTCATTATGCATTTTAATGAACCAACTTACCCCAAATTTAAGTGTTCATTAAAAAAGTAAAGTTTCTAGACTTGATGCAAAAATAACCTTGTATATATGAATTATATTTAATCAATGCAAATATGCCTTCCTGAATCTGCAGGCAGGTGAGACAATGATTTTTTCAGTACGAGTTCCTCTATCCTGTGGCTCAATGGACATTCAATGATGGGTGCTAGGAGCACCTCACCTGTGACACAGTGTGGCTCCACAGATGATATAGTGACGGGAAATTGAAAAAATTAAGAAAGACCGAAAGGAAGAAAAACAAGGAACAGAGAATGGGAAGACACTGATTTTTGTTTCACTCTTCAATCTTCCAAACTTTAGGTTATATTGTAACCATAAAATAACTGCCATTTATACAGCTGCCTGTATTTACAAATTAAGGCATAAGATTACCAATCATTTGGCTCAGAATGGACTCCTGGAGGGTTTTTTATTTATTCCTCAGCAGCTTTCCATACAAGTATCTCTTCACCACACGAGAAATGGTTTCCTCACACAGATGAAGAACAATAGCTTTATAATGACATTATTCAGGAATGCAGGAAAAGCAATGAAATGCTTGTTACAATTACTGAGGAAGCAGGCCAGGACGGCAGCATGTTAGCTCAAGCACCTCTCCAATGCAGTACAGCACGGTCTTCATTATCTCTTCTTAAGAAGAGGTACTGGATGACCCATACAGCCTCAGCTCACACGAGCACCTCTGCAGCCAAGATCCTCTGCAGCCTAGTGCCTCCTAACAGCACACCAGCACACTGCTGACAGTCCTAGTTTCTAAATTGTCAAATCATTTCATAAAGTAGCTTGCTTTTCCTAGCACAAGAAGAAAATACCTAGCAGGGAGATGTCTTTTACTTAACATCTGAATCCTTCACAGTCAGTACAAAGCTGGCAGTAAAAATCTGCATTTACTGAATAGCACTTTTACAAAGCAGAAAGCTCACTCTTTCAGGGCCTATTTCTTGCACAGTGAAAACAAAGGTATTTCATGGCTACAATACGGCCATCTCCTGAAAAGGTTAAAGACAATTCTATCTTTTAAAGTAGGTAGGCATTTAACCGTCCTCTAACCAGATGCCCTATCTGCCTACCATAAGCATAACAAAGAAAAAAAGAAGCATAAATATATTAGACTATTAAAATGTGTTGTCACTATGGTATCATTATTATTTTGTTTTATGCAACTACACAGAAGGTCAGTGTTAATCGTGGAGGTCACCTTTTCTAGACACTTTTTTTGTCTACCACCTATTAAATGGTACTAAGTCTAATAACTTGTTCCAAGCGTTATCTAGTTGCTGGAATCAAAAAGGTTTGTTTTTTTTAAAAAAGTTATTCCTTTATAGTTTCTGTTCCCTTGTGGTTGCACAAAAACGGCATCCCAAACACTCAGAAGCAAGAAAGGCAAAAGTGAATAACTAAACCCTTGTGATTTCTGCGATATCACTTGTGATTTGTTATTATTATTATTATTTTTAAACTTGAGTTGGCAACCTCTCACACTCACTTTCACATAAAGTGTTAGAAGCACTAAAAAGATCAACTTCTTTTTGAAAAGTTGCAACTAGTCATGATCAAGCTAAAACATAACCATTAATCACCTTAGAGCCCCCATACACGATTAATCTCAAACTCTCACCACGCTGAGACACAATCTCAGCTCACATACATGCACAGTAAGTTTCTTCAAGTTCTTTCCCTTTTCCCCCAATCTGATTCAAATGGCACTATTTTTCTCAGAAGATTCATGTTCCACATAGCAGATGTCTAGGAGCTGGAAGTACACTTGCCAACTGAAAAGATGCACTCCAACTCTGAGCAGGAGGAGAGTTAACTCAGATCTATCACCAGACAAGGACAGGAAGGCAAGCAGAGCAGTAAAAGTTCTAGGAAAGTGATTTTAGTCTGCTGCCTCCAGTTTCAGGCTTTTCCAGTACACATGAGGAAACAGTGAACCTGAGGCTTCAGCCAAGTTGCCACAATCAGCCTTGAAGAGCTGCCCTTGACCCTGCGTGGTATTTGAGGGTTCTTCAGGTCAACATTAGTAGCAACTTCAGACTGGGCAGAACAAATGTCAAGAATAGGTTCAGACTACCTTAATGGATTTCCCTCTTCCCTTAGATAGTATACAGCCAGTTCTCTCTAACAGAGGCATTAAATTCTGTAAGGAGTGTTTCATTTTAATTTGTGTCATGGGAATCATCAATGCTGAGGTTACGCTTCACAAGCTGGGCGAGAAACAAAAGGAGGCTGTATCAGATCTAAAGAAAATACCATATACTCACTCAGTGCCGTATTTTTGACAGTGACAAGTAATGTATGTCTAAGGGAAGGTATAAAAACAATTGAGGCACATAATGAAACTTCCTTGATATAACTGCACAGCTTCCAGAAGAGCTGAGGCATGTTGCCTTTTCCCTCCGCTCCTTGATAGTCCCCTATATTAGGGACTTTGTAACAGCCTTGTTTGCCCTACATCTCATATTCACCTGTATGGCTCCACTCATACAGAATCCCAAAACAGAGTCAGCCCTTGCACCTTGCTCTCCTCTTCAGAATCAACTTTCCTCTGGTAAGACAGAGACACATAACCCTCAACCTGAAACATGAAGTAGGGAAAGAATCTGCTACACAGGGAGAGTAACAGAGACGGCACCCACTGGTTATCACCATGCTAAAATAAGAGCTACCTCTAGAAACTTGCAGCACCAAACTTGGACTTTATTCTTGAACTGCTCAGTGTCCAGAACTTGCAGTTCTGCACAGCAGCAGTCTCCTGCCAGTGCCCAGCCACACCTGGTATTAACAATGGAAAATTAAAGTGAAATCACTGCTACCTCTCAGCCTCTGGCTCCTAGTGGATGCTGCTACCTTAATTTGACCCTGCTTACCCAGATCACAGAATAAAGAGCATCAGGGATACTGCAGAGAATAAACATGCTGCGTTTCTTTTGGAAGTAAAAATAGAGCAATTAGCCTTGTTTGCAGCATGACTTCATGCACATGAGTGTCTGCATTATAGTATATTGTGTGCATGCACAGCTTTCATATGTGCAGAACAGTTACCAAAGATGGACATCAAGATCTTTATTACAACAGATTATTATTATTATCACAGAAGATGTGCCAGGAAACTACAAATACTGTATATTAAAACATATGGAAAAGTTACTGGTACACTGAGCTCAACCTTCAAAACGCTTCTTCCACAATCACCACCCACCCACAGACTGATGAATACCCATCATCTGTGCACAAAGTTTAACTTTGTTTTATTAATAGTGGCATGAAATCTGAATACATAAAAAAAAGCGCCTTGCTATATAAAGCAATGTTTGGGGATTTTTTTTTCTCCTGGAGAATTAATTTCTAATTTAGTTACTATAGAAACCGACCCAGAGCCCTCTTTAAAAAAAAAGTCTCTCTATATATTTACACACACACAGAGATAAAGAAGAGGAGAAAAGCTGGAGTGTACCTGTACATGCAGGTTATAGAGACATGTGTAACTGGCCAAACAAAAAGACTTGGCATTCATTTACAGGAACACAGCTAAAACTCCTGTTAAGTCTAACTGCAATACTCATGCACACAACGATTGCCATCACTAGCAGGGCCGTAAATGTGCAAAAACCTCTGGTCCTAGAAAAACAGGGCCATTCTTTCCTGTTTGGGAAACAAACAGGTACAATAATGCAGTGAGCAATTTTTTTTTTCTTAGAGCTGAAAAAGGGAAGTTCTGTGCATCCTGACATTACTCTAATATGTCAAATGAGAAGAAATCAGGGCTAAACGAATGTGCCTTTTTTGCTCATTCTGGAGAGAGGAAGAAAATTAATTCAAAGATTTCAGTTGCAGCTGAGTGACAGCTAACAAATGAGACAACAGACCATGACACACAGATTCAGACCAGCAGTTCTGCAGTAAAATTTAACAGGAGACAGCTTTACCCAGGTTTATTTCTTTTCATACAGTGCTGTCATAAACATTTCATAAATAATTCTACTAAGAGTATGCATGATTTATAAAATGTCTGGGAGGAGCAAGCTGGCACAGTCCCTACTTGTCCCTGAGCTGCTAGCTTTCTCTCTTGCACACTGTTGTTTGTACTTGTAAAATTGAGTCAACTATAATTTCAACAACCCTGAATCTTCTGTATAAGAGATTAAAAATACTAGTGCTACTTGCTCCAGAAGAAAAAGGTATTTCAATAGTAAAGTATCTACAGAAAGCCACTTAGACATTCATTTTAACTCTTTTGTATCATGAAGGCCAAAGAGTTCTCAAAAATAAACCCAAATGCATTTCACGGAAGCAAATAAACACTTTAGGCAAAAAGTTTCTGTTGAAAATAACCCTGGAGGACACTAATAAGCTTAGAAAATCTTACGGTTGGCCATTTAATTTCTAAGGTTAGATGCAACTACTTACTTTTGCAGATTTCTGTTTTATCACCCAACTCTGTATGTGAAGACACTAGCTGGGACAGTGGGCTGTAACACCATCTGTATGCAACGGATGACACACAAGTCTGTATTCTGAGCTCTGACCCAGATGGTGCACCCACTGCCTGGCTAGGAGCTTTGCATGAGAACAAACTAGTTGAGGTTTAACCCAGACAAGGTCAATGCAGTGTTGAGAGTTTTTTTTTTTCCAAGTTGTACACAAATTTAGGTTTGTCCAACTCTGGAATGTCAGATGACACTAACAGCTTTTTTTCGTGGGCACTTGTAGCCCTTTCTCTCTCTCGGATCTGGATTTTCTCACTGTGCTATGTCTGTGTCATCAGTACTGGATTACTGCCACATGTTCCACAAGGAGTGTAACTTGAAAATAGAGCTGAGTAGAAAATGAGACCACCAAGACATTTTACCATGCTAAACTCATAACGTACACTACCTGTTAACAGGAAGACTAACCTACATGCGTGCAGGAATAAGTCAAGATGTTAGCACTGAGTCACAAAAACCTCAACAAGTTGTTTTGCTGTCTGAGGCACTCCATGTGCTAGTTATACTACCACCATAGCTGAGACACATTGGAGTTCAGTCCACAAACTGGAATTTCTCAAGCCTGGCGGCAGGGGTCTACATGGAGGACTCTGCCTTCGTCTGTTGGCAGACCCAAGTTCAAGCTGAGAACATCATTTTTCACACATCTTCTCTCTTTTCTAACAGTACTGCAAATATATTGCACTGAGCTAGCATATACCTTTTGTTGAAGGTTATCTTTTACTTCAAATTGTATTTAATTTCTTATTAAAGAAAATGAATGATATTAAATTATGGGAATTAAGGGGGGGGTTATTTACAAAATAGAATTATTATACAGCTGTCTAGTATCTATACTAGCACTTTTCATCCTTCAGAGTATAAAACTATCAATGTGCGGAATAAGGAATGATTGGTTTTTTTGAAGTAACGCTGGAAACAGCCACCTAGGGATACAATGGAATCTATTTTAAAATTATCTAGCATTAGCATTCAAAAACTAGACATGATTTAGGTCAATCACTTATCTCTCTAAAGGTGGTAATTCACAAGTAGAAACAGTCCCTTATACACATTGCTCAGCTCCCTACTGCTCATCTTCCTCATATATGAAAACATAGGATACTCTTGACACTTAACCCTGCAATGATGAACAAGTCAGCCTTGATCATGCAAAGTTCACACTTGACTTGAAGCATGTTGTGTAATTTCATTAACTTCTACAAGAATACTTGTGTTATCTGGATCTGAGCCAAAGTATTCAGCACGCTGAAGAATTAATCACACTGCAGGATTCTTGTAGGGAAAGCAGGCAGACATTGCAGGGAAATAACCAGAACAAAGCCATGTAGTCATCAATCCGGTCACAACTGTTTGGTCTATACCCCATCAGGCTGACAGTATTTGTTAATCAAAACTTCTATCCAGAAAGACGGAATGACACAGAAGCTCTATTTGCAAACTGATCCACGAAACAATTTTCAACCACTGTCAGTATTCCTTAGTTGTTTAACTCGTCTGAGGGATTACAATCAGAGAAGAGCACTTACCTTGTACTTAACAGAAGTTTGCACAGAGGTGCTAATTAACACAACATACAGTGAAAATGAAGATAGATGTTAAAAGATATAAATTGAAATAAATTTCACAATTACAATATTAAAACAGAAGCACTGGATGGGAAAGCAGAAACACAAAATTTCTGTCGCTGCAATCACAGGCAACCATTAACATACCACAGAAAAGCCAGAGATACTGAAGACAACAGCAACGTGTTAAGTCTCAGTCACAGCAGGGAATCTGATACATAAATGCTCATGTAAGTTTCATAAGTATTGTGTCCCATGTCACCCCTGTGGGCTAGAAGACATCGCAGACACAGGGACAGTCTACACAATAGTGTTACTACTATACTGTTGGACTTAGAAATACTCTTTCTGCTGAGCCATGCTACAAAAGCTGAATATAAGAAAGCTGCTTCCAACTCTGGAGATTTTTTAGAGCAACTAGCACTATTTTTTTTGTCATAGAAGTGCAAGTCTAGTTGAGAAACTGTCAACAAGAGGATAATTAAGATGAAGAGAATTTTTATAGAGGTCTCAACCATAAAGAATATGGTAAATGATGAGTAACTGAGAAACGTCGGTGCTTCTCTCCCCATGTTTTCAGCTCATCACAAGTAATCCTTCTAATGTGGTTCCCTTCAAGAGAGGAAAACCCCAGTAAATATCTCTAGAATATAATTCTGTCTTTCCTTTAGCCACTCATGGCTTGTTTAATGCACCATTGCTGAATTTCACATTACCATCCCTTCGCAAACCTTTCAAATGAGAAACAGGTGTTAAAATGATGGCTGAGAAAGTGTGGGTGTGTTTATCAGCTGTATAAACTTACATTGAAGAAATTCGTCTTGTTCCTCTCGCAGAAGAGGCCCTGTGCAGGCATGTGCTTCAGCTGCTGCCAGGGGACCCCGCTGCCCAGCAGCACGTCGCGGGCCCACTGCAGGTTCTGTGGAGGAAACGGGGCAGGTGAGTTGCAGGCAGGGGACAGAAACGCCACCCCAGGTAGAAGTAGGAAGCGCTCACTTGCTTTTATTTATTAACCTGCATTGTCACTTCTCATTTTCCATGTAGCTGCTGTTCCGACGGTATTTGTAGCAGCATGTGATTTGGAGAAGACATCCCTCAGGAGAGAGAAGCCAGCTTGCTTCTCAGAGCAAGCATCCAGACTGAGCAGCCCCAGCAGACCAGTGAGTCCCCTGCAGCTCCTGAATCTAGCCTCATGTCATCAAGTTTTGCTTTCTTGTCTTTAACCTGTCTTCATTTCAGGGAGATCCACCCTCCATCTCCTATCACCTACAGAAACCTGAACTATAGGTATATTTAAAAGACTTTTTTTTTTTAAAAAAAAAAAAAAGCTGACTTTTAATGCTCAATACAGAATAGTTTATATATTAAAATACAAAGTTTCTCAGCAAACAGTGGAACTCACTGTCCTGGGTATCCTGCAGCCTTCCTCCACACACCAGGCCCCTCAGTGTCCCTGGCCCTCTCTGTCCCTCAGCCCCTCCAGTTTCCCCACACCCCCGCTCTGCAAGCCACCCCTCAGCTCCTCCCTGGGGCTAGCTACCTGCCAGGCACACCTGCCAGTGCCAGCCCAAACAGAAGAAGCAACCTTCAAGCTTAAACCGCAGCCTTCTTTTTGTGGGGGGTGAATTCAGGCCTTTTATCTCTACCCAGCCACTGCCCTCCATGTAATCTCACTTAACCTCTCTGGAAAATTCCATGCCAGTCATCAAACTTGGTTAATGGTGCTCAGTGGGTTAACGAGAAAGTATCAGTAGGAGACTAAATAACAGAAAACAATCGAAAATTCATAAAAGCACTAGCCCTCTAAGAGTTCAATACATGAACACCTCCTGTGTAGCTGAGAACGAGGGACAGCTGTTGGCTCCAGGCAAAACATTACCAACAGATGGGACAATTATTAATTGTTAGGTTTCACTCTCAGAAGTTTTTGCTTTACTTCATTTTTTATTTCAGTATTAGAAAAGGAGCATTTGAGTCACATTAGACTGGCTATTTTAGAGACAACTACAGAGCAGATAAAAGAACGAAGATGATGTTTGGTTCCTGATTTGTGTTCTGTGGGCTGGAAATACACTTCTGTGAATCACAAATTTGACTGAATCATGTCCATCCAAGAAGTATATTCCAGTTGTAATTTTTTTTTTTTAGAGGGGGAGTGGGGTGGGGTGTTATTACCAAAGTTCTTATCCTGTCTTCCAGATTGTTTTCTTTTTACAAGATTCTGGTGAAACAGTAAAAGCCCTGCTCAGTCATAAGTGCTTTTGTCCTAATGACAGTAATCACGAAGAAATCTCCAACGTCTTACCAGAACTGGAGCATCCCCTCTAGCAAAAGGCTGATTACGGATCCATGTGCAAGAGAGCTGAACGTTGGAAATACTAACCAGATATTTACGCATGTCAGAAGTCCTTCATTCAGAGCGCTGATATAGGTACTTATACATAACCTTCATGATTATAGTGTACGACAGTCGAGGGGATTTGGAGAGCTTTCTTTTAGTATGGAACAAATAAATGTTCACTCGCAAACATCACAAGGTACTTTCTGGCTAGTCAGGGGAACCAGTAATTTTACTTATTATCACTGAGTGTCAAATTTAATTAAGACTGAAAAAAGCAAAGTATGTAAACTTAACTGTATACTAACTTTTTCCTATGGTACTTCTTTTGTAATATGTATTTCTGTAATCCTATTAACCTAAGACTGTAAAATACTTGGAAATACATACAGAAAAAAATACAACACAGAAAAGAACCTACAAAAATCTGGTCTTCCATTAAAGTTATCCTGTTTTGAATAAAATCAGAATCCAGCAAAAATAAGCCTATCATAACGTCCAAGATCCAGGCACATAAATGCTTTATTTTATGTTTCTCATGACTATGATTGGCATAAGTAAAATCCAAGTGTGAAAGCAAAGTAAAATTGCTTCATGTGTGGCAATCTGAATTTTACAGTTAAAACTATCACATAAAAATTAAAGGAAAACAAAACCCTTAAGAAAGCTACCACCACAAAACTTAAATATAAATCCCAGTCTACACAAATTGTAGCTATGGATATATTCCTGAAGCTAAGTTTTACGATTAAAATGTTAAGAGCTCATAAAGTTAGTGTCATGCTCTGGTGATCTGCTGTGCACATTATACTGACCATCCATAGGCATACATTTGGGACATATAATTCATAGGCTTTTATTGAAGATGACGAAAGTAACCTAACTAGGAGGAAAAAAGATCATTCAGACAAATAGGGCAATTACACGGTAACTTCACACAATCAAAACTAATAGGAATAAAAGATGTAGTTACAGATTTTCCACTAGCCTTCTCCTTAAATCAGCATGATCAGTTTTTCCCAGTAAATACGCTGGAGAAGTCTCAACTCATTAGATTTAACAGTCTGCTCTGCTTAGTTTTTAGCTGATGAAGTTATTAGGAGTTGGTGAAGGGATCCAGGACCTAGCAAAAAGGATTTATTCTTCTTGGCGCTGCTTGCCAGTCTGAAATGCTGGATTTGGCTGTCTGACTCAGGGCAATTATGAAGTACTCTTTCCAGTTCAGCTGTTGCCTCCCACATCTTCATCACCCCAAAATTCAAAGACAAGATGACTGACAGGGTACAATAATTTGCCAAAAAGTCGACCAGCATTGTTAAAGTAGAACAGGAAAATCTCTTATGATCAACCAAGCGGAAATCTGAGTCACATGAGATGGATACCCCCTTAATCGTGTCAGAAACCACCTTTACCTAACTTGGAAACTCCATAAAGTGCTACTGAGAGGTGTACAAAACATCCTACTATACCTTAATCCTTCCCTCCAGTTTATTTTATAGTCTTTTAGAAGGCTTTTCTCAAAAATGCACATAGTGCTACTGCATCAAATAAAAGCAAAATAAAAAGACTACTGATCTTGAAGGATAGCCTTGTTGAATGAACTTATTGCCAAACTGTTGCTACTTGAAATGCTTACATCTGTTACGCTTACAGATTATGCCTGTCTCTAAGTACGCATTAAACCTACATATATCTAATCTTGTAATTTTTACATGTATGTATTATGCCTAGTTTGACTAAATTATCATGCTGCTGACATTAATTTCCCCATTAAAGGCTCTGTTAATAATGGACATAATAGAAGATAAAAGCCTTAAAAACCTAAGTCATACAAACAATATCTGTGAGCAGATTCTCCTAGGATTTACAGAGAATTTTTTACTTTGAGACAAAAAGCACCTAAGTAAATATTTCTATTTTCTGACAATCTGCTGGCTGCAGAGCATCAGACCAGTTCTACACACTGATCATAAGGACCACAAGGCAAATACTTTTCACAGAACTTTTTAGTTATACTGACGAACAGCATCTTTCCAAGTCCTATCTTCTCCTTCCAAACTGTGCCAACACTTACTTCGGAGGTAAAAATCACAAAGGATGAAGACTTTACTTCAAGACAGGGCAACGTGAATGGGAAACTAAAACTACTGCCCAAACTGGCAATGGAGTAACCTCTTAATATTCACCCTTACTTTCCTGCACATTTGTTCCAAGAAAACCCAGCTATCTACAAATTTGCTCTGATAACAGAATAAAACAAAGAGAAACAGCCTCCAAATAGTAAGCAGGGTTTTGCAGGGGAAAAAAAAAACCCAGAACATGTCGCCAAACAAAATGTTGAAAGATTTTTGAAAAGGATGTTAAAAAAAGCACTCAACAACTATTTTTACTAATCTTGCAACAGCAAAACCGGTAATACTGTAAAATGGGAGAAAACAGATTGCATATGGAAAACTTGTTTTTCTATGCACTGTGGAGACCTGCCAATCCTCTCCTTTCCCAGCCAGCCATGAAGTTTGGCCATCAGTCTAAATTCTTCATACAAATTCCTGGCACTGGTACATAAATGCTGAATTTTCCAAGATGGTTATATGCATTTAGAAATTCATTTCAGCTTTCTAAAATTTACCAGTAATCCACTCTGCCCCCACATCAACTCAACCTGATGTAATTTATCTCATTTTTTAAATCAGGCTTATCATCAGTATATCTAACCATACCTCCTACTCCAGTTACTTCTGAAAATGCATGGATGCATTTTGTGGTTTAAGTTTGTTCAGGAGTGTAACTTCCACTAAAGACGTATCAGTGTATCATTAAAACACAGACATTTGACATTGCTCTACAAAGGAGCCTGAATGAATCATCAAAGAAAGAAAATTACAACCTCATGTTCCAAGTATGTAGTATGCATAGATCAGTAGGAATATTTTTTTTTTTTTTTGCAGTGTTAAGTAGTTGTTTGTTATGCAGAGAAGTAATAAAAAAGGACAGTAAACCCCCAACAATACTAGCTGAAGCCAACCTGGTAACTACTAGGATCAGACAGGCAGGATTCAGTCTTGCTGAGTTCCAGGAAGAGACAGATTTAGACAGCAATCTGTGTATTTCATACCTAAAAACATTACAAATCACTGAGTTGATATTTATAAAGGGAGAGATACAGAAAGAGAAGGCTTCATCAGGAAAAAAAAAAAAGCAGGAAATATTTTGCAAGTAGCTCCTCAGGCAAGGCCATGCTATTTGAACCAATAAATCGAAAACAGTCAGCCTTTTATGTTGAATGTTGATACAAAATCATTTATCAGCAACAGTAATGACAGATTGCAGGAATCTACAGCTCCTATTAATGATTAGCTCCATGGAAAAATTAACAACTGTCACATACAAACAGCATAAGAATGTTTTCAAAACAAGCCATCTTTAAAAAAATGGTAATATTTTTCTGGATAATAACCATACAGTCAAGTGGAATATTCATCACCTTTTACCAGTAGATTGGTAAGACATGCTACTGCTCAATTCACAGCGGTACAGTTGGATCTGTTTTCTACTATGAGGCAAGGGGTATGATTTGTTTCCATTGCCTTCCCTTCCCTATTATTCTAACAAGCTTCGGTACTGGTGGGGAAGAGAATTCCGGAAGCCATGCAGTGCAGCACATGACATAACACAAGACTTCATAACACAAAACCTGTGAGTTCAAACCTTGATTACGACAATTAGTGAAATAACTCTGATAATTTCAATGTACTAGTCATAACACACTTTACTAACTGATACTTCAGAAAGACAAAGGATTATAACAACAGAAGTATAGAGAAGTAAAATATATGACATATATAAAACCAAAACAATGATAATTCATAGCAGAAGGCTTTTGAAATTAATCTTATTATGAATATGCAAGGTCATGCTGGAGGAAGCAAGTTATTTTGCCCTCACCTCAAATAGGATCTGGTACTATTAGTTACCAAGACATTGTTATTCCTGTTTAATCCAAAAATCACTGGCTCACAACCAGTAGGATCTGACTTTCACGCAGTGATTTCTGAACAGCAAATAATTTTCTCTCACTCAAGATGACCCTTATGCTCTGACAGCAGGAAAACTTTCACAAAGGAGTCTAAAGTCAAAGACCCAAGATACCCAGAAAGTCTGTGTCACATGATGCGTTTCCACCAATACTGATGAATTTCTGCTTCCAAGTCACTTTTCAGTCCACTTATTCAGTAAAACAAATAATTGCTGTCATTTTTACAAGAACATCTTAATTTACGTGACATATCTAAAAGGTAATTCTCCGCTGAATGACAACAAATTACTTAGTTCGGTAATAAAAAAAAAAAAAATTAAAAAAAAAGACATTTTCTACTCAGCTGGCTTCACGCACATGAATCACACAATCTAGGAGCTCAAAACTTACCAAAGCATAGTTCCGATCCAAACTGCTTTAAACAAACATACCTGCTGTACTTTACCGCTGAGACTTCTGAATGAATACAGGCGACAAGACAGTTTGTTTACTCAGGCAATAAACACAGCTAGTCAGCTCTTGTATCAGCGGTCTGCTCACCTTGTGTGTTTTGCTGTATGTGTACAGATACGCCAATCTGTAGAGGCTCTTGTAGTGCTGGGGAAAGCGGCTGAGACACAGGCAGAAGGAGGCAATGCACTGCTCTGTCAGGAACTTCCGCTGCTCCTCAAGGTCTGCCGGAAGACCATGAGGAAATTCAGAGGCATCTCCACAAGGTTCGGCTTTCTTTTTGCAGTCCCACTGTGAGGGTGGGGGGATTGCAGCTTTGATGGGATTGCCAGAAGCAGACTGAGGATCCATCAGAATTTTTTGGCCAGTAGGCTCAGCAGGGTGGTAAGATTCTGAGCTCTCCAGCAGCTCTTCTGACTTTCCTGCAACTAGAATATTAAGAGAGGACAACAGTGACAATGAAAATTACAAAATGGCAAATTAAATATACAAAATGACAAAAATTAAATATAACAAATGGTAATCCTTTTCTTCATTAAAGCATAGACAGAATTATTGAGTGGTTCCTGAAAAAATTATGACTATTCCTAATGTTTAATGAAGAAGTAAACTTCAGCTCATTAACAGAGCCACACACTTATCTCCCCATTGTCTTTATTTGGGTTTTTCCCTGAGCAATAGTAAGAACTCAGCACACCTTACACAATGCAGGATTTTATATACTGTTGGAAGATAGGGAAGAGGGGGGGCAACAACAAAATGAAAGTGTAAATTCAGTAAAATTCTACTGCAAAGAAAGGAAGAAGGAACAGAAAACTAAAGCCATCCTGCCAAGTGAAATGTATTACTCTTAACGATCTACCTATAACATCACAATTCCAGAATAAGCTCGGACAGAACGATTAGCAGCAACTAACCTGGCCTTCTAGATAATGTAGGACCTACAGTTCCATTCAATTATTTTTGCGATTAACTTAGTAACTCATAGTTCAATTGACCCATCTTTTCTTGAAGGATACAAAATCTTGCTTCAGAAAGCATCTGTGACAGTGGGAGCTTCCATGTTTCCTGTTACCTAGTCATTATTGCTGAAAACATTCATGCTACACACAGATTCAGTTTTTTAACTTTGATTTTCAGTCATGGAAATTTACTGTGTCTTTGTCTAAGATAAGGAGCCTCTTATCTCCTAGCAGGCTAGGGATATACTACAGTATACTTCATCCTCAAGTACGAAGCTGCTCCTTAACTTTTTCTCCCATAAGGCCGAACTTTGAGTCAAACGTGTTCTCCAGAACAGAAATTTTTCAAATTTTACTTGCACACTCTATGTATCCGTTATAATTTTACTCTAGAGATAGCTGTATGGAAGAATACAACTTTTGTTCTAATAAGTGTCAGTAATGTGATAATGCAATCCATACAGTTTTTCTGACAGACAACTGATGACAATAACACAACTCACTGCAGGCCCAAAAGAGCCATGGTTTTAGTCTAGTACCCAAAATAGTACAGGATTTAGTAATTAGGTGAGTATTATTTTACAAAACTAGGAACTGGCATCTATTTCACTCTATTGATGCAAACATCATCACAGACTTCCCTCACTTAGGCAAGGCTGAAGTAAAATATTCTTAAAAAGAAGAAACCAAGCTAATCCAAGTCTGTGAACAAAAAGGTGACTAGCATCAGTTATTCCTGGTGAGATCAGTGAAGTGAATCAGGGCTATCCACATACCATCATTTCTGGATCTATGACACTGGAAGAGACTAAAGTATAATGTGACCTGGCAAAAACCACTTAACATCCCACAAAGGGCCACAACCCAGAAAGGCAGGCAAAATTCATACATTGGTCATGTTTGTCTTTCCCAGCTGAAGTCCAGCCTCTCTACACCACATCCAACTGTACAAACATCAAAGGGAAACCCCAGCTAATGGATTTTGAAACAATTTTTCCAGTGGAATACAGAACACTTAGTAGTATTATATATGGAAAAAGAGCAATTCCACTTCTCCATTGAAATAAAGTATGCAATGGAATAAAACATCTAATTCCACTACTTGTGCTTTTCCATGCACTGAATATCAAGCTGCTAGTGGGCCAGAACAAAAAGGAGGGCATCTATACCTGGGGAAAAGAAAAAATGGTTTCTTTGAGATTATCTTCAAGTAACTCCTACTTAAATCATTTAGAGATTTGAAACACTGAAGAAAGAGTAACTAATAACCTCAAAAAAGGCAAGTCAGTCAAAGGGCCACCACAGACATCAGTTTATCGTTATTCTTTTCTTTGTAAGGTTTAACAGGTAGTACAAATTGCGATGATGGCCACATAAGCAAAGCACAGTTCCAATTTTAAGCCACACACATACATGGAGCAATAAAGCCTAGTTAAAATTCTCATTCACAGTGCAGCATATTTCAGTGCTTCTGCATGCCAGAAAAAAGATTTTAATGAGAATACACCAGCTGACATTATCTATTAAATCAGGCATACTCTTTTCCTCTGTAGTTCCCAGGGTCTCTTTGCTGGGCATCAGTGTATCAGCACAAGTAGTAGAAACCCTCTTCTCTGTGTACGTCTTCTTCAGGCTGTCTTGAGAACTGGCAGGCTCATTAAACATATCCTGTGTGGAACTGGAGTCAGACAGCACCGCCCCAGTGCTATCCTGACTCCTCTCTGCAAAGAGATAAAGAAGGAATGCATCGTTTCACACTCATCAAGCTGTTACTTGCATCTTCGTAACAGCAACATAAAACTGCAGCACTCTGCAAACCTCTTACAAGTGCAACACAGGATCCTTAACAACCACCAATGCTGTTGTCTAAAAGGTACTTACTTTCCTTCACGTTGTCTACTTCAACTTACCATTTTCATCTCACCTCTTTGTGCTAAGGAATTAACACCCTAGTCTTCTTCCACTAGGTGTTATTTAACACTAACGTAATAGAGAGCTCCCTGTCCCACCATATTTCCTCCTAGAATATAATCCTGGAATTTGATTCAAAAGCAGATGCTCAACTTTCAAAAGCAGTTAGGCTGAGGACGCAATAGTTCAGCTAGTAAGGTCCTGTAAAATTTCCTGGGTTTACGGTGCCATTTACCTTGAAACGCATCCAATATAATTTTGAATTTGACACAAGCAAAACTCAATTGACAAGAGAAAACCATGAACAACAATACTGGTAAAAATTACCTCATGAAGGACAGAAAAATCAGTACCATTAGGGGCAAAGACTTACAGGAGTGATCACTGATGCCATCTATCCTGCAGGTGTTAGATGCTGTTCACCAAATGTTCTGAAAGGTGATTTGATACAGCAAACAAACAATCCATCAAAGAACTAGGTCTAAGATAGACGGGAAATCTCTTACACTTCAAGGCAGCAGACAGAAGAATAGCAGAAGTGACTTCGCCTCGATAGCATGGAGTAATGTACATTGGCTGCTGACTACATTACAGTCACAACAGAGTTGTTAATCTGCTGATAGCTGTAACAGCACAGGAAAAGTTGTACGGATCGTGATTTTATCATGGGGGATAAAACTCACACCTCAGAACAGACAGGCAAGTGAAAAACATTCCACCCATGTCTGAAACCTGCCTGATATAACCCAAGTTCTTCTACATCAAGGGTTATCAGAGGCAACCCTGCATGACTAAAAAACAGAGCTTAGTATCTCCCACAGAAAGATGCATGCCTATCCCCACTGAGATGGGAAATTGGCATTTTTCTCTAATTTTGTGCCAACATAATTCAGTGTCCAACACAAAATTCCAATACAGGCAATTCTCACTAAATCTGTAGCCCAGAAGATTAATTTCCAGTTTCTGCTTAAGATACAGGAATAGCTTAACCAAGAGGCATGTTACATCCATTGTCTGGGTAGTTCCACTGCATTCTTATTCATTAATTTTCTTGGTAAGATCAAGAAAGAAAATTAAAAAAGCGAAAGCCCTTCCTTTGAGATGAGCTGATAATTTAATGAGATTTCTTCTGTTCCATCTGAATTGCACTTGTTCAGGAGACAGCTAAGGGCCTCCTATGAATTTATTTTATCAAGATAAATCCCTCTGCAAACCTCCAGCTTGCAGATCAGGTTCTGCTTGTTAGGATTCCAACAAATTTAAACCAAATTTGATACAGTCCGTAGGCTTTTCACTACCACACAAAGAAAACCTTCCCTTTCAGTGAATAGATCTTAATAAAACTGTATCTTGTAAAAGAACAGGGAACTGCATTTGCTTCCTAATTGGAAGTTCTATAGTTGGTTAATGATGACAAATTTTATACAGAAAGAATATAATTGTAAAGAATGGGAAGAGAAGGATTCTGAAGAGAGGTCAGTCAAGCTTTAAATGACTCATAAAGCTTTAATAATCTTCTGTGGTACAAATGGACACTATTGAACTCCCAGTTGGCATCAGGAAAAACATTTACAGTAGCTCCCTTGGTATTTTTTTTAAAGGAAGTTTCTGCATCTGTGGCAAAGAGGCTGAATTACTCATCTAGGGAAGAAAAAAAAAATTGCAAATTTCCAAATGTTGCCATAACCCTGGGGGTCAGTTCTGATGTGTGGGTTATGACAGATGAAGCATTAGAATGTAAATCAATAACTGCTAGACCAATATGCAAGACTGATCCCCGATCCCTAGGAAATTATGGTAACTTCTCAGCACGCAAAGACAGACAATGCCTTAGCATGTTAAATTTCAAATGTATGCATGACATGGAAGCTTTTTCCTATGAGGAACAAATGTAAGTATTTCCTTAGAATTAGTTAGTTATTTTGTCTTGTAATTTCTACTAAAATGAGCGTAGGTCTAGGTATGTATGTTCATTCTCCTTTTCTTTCAATACTTTAACTACATTAAAAAAAAATCTTAATGATATTAACATTGGGCTCCTTAAACACTGAAAAACAGAGGAATACTACTATTGAGACAACTTCCTATTATTTTAGATACTGCTTGAATGCAGTAGATGCTTTCAAACTAAGTGGGCCTGATGAAAAACACTGGAGTATTTCAGAAATTAGCAGCAGCCATCATTATTAGTATTAATTTCTCAGAAGTCACAGATGATGGGTAAAGTTCCTGGGAATGGAAAACAAATTGTAGTACCTATCTTCACAAAGGGTACAAGGTCAAAACTATTAGCCAGCCAGCCTTCATCTTCCACAGAATTATTTGAGCATAAATAAATAAATCCATCTATAAGCACCTAAAAAAAGATCAGTAGTAGAAAATGTGTGTGTATCCCAGCGCATATATTCACATATGCCTGTAAAGAATTAATGATTATCAAACCAGAAACGGACAAAATGTCATGCTATTGTAAAAGCAATTCAGCAAACTAGCACACTTGAATGTATAATCAGTAACTTCACAGAAAAAACACGTAAGAGTCTTCCTGTTCTACTGAGCACTAATGAAAATTAAGCTAATTATGGTATCTGTATTTGAGACCCACATTTTAAAAAATACACTGAATAACCAGAATGAATTCATCGAAGAGGAGAAAAAGTGATGAGAGATTAATGAGATGGCATATAAGAAAAACATGGGGAGAATTGGACTTATTTATCTTCAAAAAGATGAGGGAGAATTTCCAAATACATACAATTAACCAAAATAAAAATACAGTAATTGCTCTTCATATTCAGTAAGTACAGAGCAAGAGCAAATAGATTTTAATTGCAGCAAGAAAATTGCCTTTTTTTTTCCTAATCTCTAGCTTAACTGTTACATACCGTTAAAAAATTGCATAGAGAACCTACAGAATCGCCGGAGGTTTTCAATGACAGGTAGACAAATAGCTAACATTTGTTAAGTTACCCAAGATGTATCTTAATATAACAAAAAAGCTTTGTCAATACCTAAATGCTGCAGTATGTAATGCAGAACTCATAGCAACTGCACCAAGTCACATCTGAACTCTGCTATTTAAAAAAAAATTAAAAATCTACCTATTTTTCATAGATGAAAGTAGTATGCCCTTCTAGCCTAACTCACAAATATATCATATATATATACACTAGACAGACACACAGCATATATTTTTACACTCACTGTGTTATAAAGCATTTACTTCATCTGATAAGTTGGCTGCAGTTGAGGCAGTCATTAGTGTTACTCAGCCTCCATGCCAAAGACCACTGCAGTCCGAGACATGAGAATTAATTCCAAATTCCCAACTGCTGCTGATACTTGTCCTTTTGAAAGATGCAAATCCAAGGAGAACATCAGTGGTTTTAATAATCTCTGCTATAATTAAAGACAATTTAATGCAACTCAGTGTAATTTAAGAGTTTAAAAATTACTGATTTTAATATTTTGTTTACCTAAGCTATTTTCTTAGTTGCCCCATTGGCAATAGCAATAAGTAATAGTAATTTCCAAAAAGCTAAAGTGATCCCCCAGTTATAAGGAAATGATAAATCAAGGACTAAATATTCTTCTGAGATCCCTTCCTGTAAAGTTTCCTATTATTTCAAAAGCTAAGACAAAAATACAACTGGGCATTAATGTCCCAAAATTATTATCTGTAGTGGAAACGAAGAGAACAGGGAAAAACACCTACTAAACTGTGCATAAGCAACTGCAACAAAATTTCTATTAAAAATATGTCCTGATACCAGGTTCTCTCTTTGGTATTATTATGTTTTGTTTCATTACTTTGCTGTATCACTCCTAAGTTTTAGGAAGATTATAAACAACCTGACAAGCTGAACTCTCTATTTGATGTAAAGTTAAATATTTCATGTTTATTTCTAAAGATTATGGATACGGCACTTGAGAGCAAATTTTTTATCTCATTCCTCATAATGTACTGAACTTGTGACATTTCAGGGATTTCTATGTCAGATTATATCACCTACTCTGTCAACAGGTGAAAAAGAGCAGCTCTGGACAGCAAATGTAAAAAGGTCTAAAGGAAGAATCTTGTTAATTTTCCAAGATATTAGTAAAAAAATATTAATTATTATTGGAAAGATGTCATTGGGAAGAAAGAACTTCTATGTTCATCTGTACTGCCAAGACCTTTATTGTATCACAGTGAGATCCTGTCAGTCACTTGGATAATTAAGTAGCTACCATTACTGAAACACATCTGTCTTGAATATTAGAAAGAGATCTTTAGTGCATTTGACTTAATTCTATGCTTAAGAGCATTTTAAGATTAATCTTATTCTGAATGAAACAGGTTTACCGGATTGACTTCAAAAATCCCTATTCCATGCTATTCCTCCATACCGGAAAAAGCCATTAGCATGTCACTGTCACTGCTCCATTAACATTCAGGCACAACACCGGCACGCCTACCAATTAACAGTAAAAAGCTGTGTTAAACTTCGGGGATTCTAAATGACTATTTTACTTTAAAATGCAACCGGGGAAAAAAAAAAAAAAAGCCTCAGTGCTTCACTAGCCATTACCCTGTGCCAGCATTCTCCCATATGCCATAAGCCTCGTTACCTAAACGGTGTCCACTCACAGGGCTGAAGGAGGGAAAAGAGGAGACAGTGATGTGTTAAAGTGTAAGTGACCTGAACTAGCAGACAGACAATCCTAACAACAGAGCTCTTACTGCTAAGCACGCTGACCAGGTTAACATCTCTCATGGTACAAGCTTACATAATTTATTCTCAGGGGGGCTGAAGTACAGCTTCATGGTGCCAACATCAATGAGGGATTCCACCTTTGTCAATTATTTACTATGCAGCTCAGTAATCATGCTCTGCATCCTCTGAAACTTTTTGGAAATTAAAAGAAGAGGAGGAGGAGACCTCTGAAACACCTGTACGTGGGGGTAGGTAACAAGCTCGGAAAGCCAACAGGGTACAACTCACTTTTTCTGAAAAATATCTTTTTCTGTCTTAAATAGCTGAAGGAAAATGTATGCCCAGTTATTACAAGAAGGTATCTGAAATGTGATAAACAATCAGCTACAAGTCAAAAATCAGAAACAAGTGTCATAGAAAGTTTTTCTAGAGAGCTATATACATATGCTAAATGAATTTACAGTAAAGAAAAATCCTACTGCACAGTTCAGAGCTTATGAATAACTAACTATATATTATTTAAAAAAATAATCTTGTCTCATGCAATAAAGGTGGGTTGTTCACAGGCTGTAGATGTACAGACTCCCTCTCTTTGTCCTGCCTGCCTGGCACCATATCTCCTCTCTTCTCTTTACCTGTACATATGAGCATTTTTCTTTACTGGTCTGTAGTCAGAAACATGATGTATCAGACAATTCTCATTCTCGAAACAGATTCCACCCATAACAGAAGACAACATTCAGCTCTGTATCAAAAGGCACTTGCACGTTATTAAAAACAAAAGAACTGCAGAGATTTGCATGGGAGCAGATTAATTTCTTGAGGACAGCAAGTCCTCTGAATGTTTAAAGGGAGTTCTCTCATAACATGAGTCAAAGATGAGAGTCTATGTTTTGTTTGGCTGCACCAAACACTGAATGTTTTTCGGTAACTTGCAGCCCTATATTGCTGTTCTTCTGTCTTCAAGTGCAGAGCAACAGAGTATCACCTCATCAATGTTCCATTTATTCAGTCAAATCCTGTTCACATCATCTCACACTAAATGTCAGTGTGATACTTTTACTAATCAGAGAGAGGTTAAATTGGGGAAAGGTAAAAGTGGGGCATACTGCAATAAACTGGATCTGACTCGTTACTCTCATAGTCCAGTAAGCAGTCCCCATGAGCATCCAGTACCATGTGCCACAAAAGAATACGTACTGCAGACCGACAAATCTCATTCTACAGTGCGGGACACAGAGAATTTTGAAGGGTAGGATTTGAATGTTCCAAAATGCAATGTGGATGTTCTTTTTAGGCACAGAAATATCCATTCCATCTTAGAAGCTTATTTAGTTTGGCATGAGTGACAACCTGGTGCAAAAAGTTTCTCAGAGATCACCTTTGTCTCATCAGGATGTTGAGAACCCCTGTTTACAAAGAAACTGTGCACCTTCATAACATTTGTAGAATTACAGACCAACAAACTGAAGTGAGACTTCTCCCACAGCATGAAGCAAGTAGCCTTTCCCAGTGAGTTTATCATGCAGGTTCTGCCAATTATTAAAAGCAAGCCGTGACAGGTAAAAGCAGGAAGAGAATGCCTGGGGAACAGAGATTTGTATAAAGGTTAGAGGCAGCACGGGCAATATTGGTTGCAAAAGCAATCAGGCAAAGACAAACACAAAACAGGACAATTATGTCTAACTACACACAACATACTACATGACATGAATGAAGACTTAAACACTATGACATTTTAAACAATGCATATAGCAATAGCAATGGATACTGAATACATCATCTGCATACCACCACAATAATATAGGATTGACTATTGTTGTGTTGACAACAAAGGCATATTACAGCAAAAAAGACCTCACAACAATCTTCAAGTCTACTTTTTAGGAAACAGATTTCTCATTCAGACTGATTTTTTTTAAATGTTAACACTTCTACTGCTTTCTGAACTAACTTCAATGCTTAGCACAGAATTTAGGTAAATTTAAGCTGCTTGAAGTCTGTAATGCAACTGGTCTGACTACATACATTCAGCCTGTATAAAGGAGGATAGTGAGCATGTCTGGCCATTTAGCAGTGGAAATATGGTGACATCTCAGGTAACGATAGTCTTGGTCCCTGCAGAGTCCCTGCTTTTTCTTGTTTCCTGCTTTGCTCTTGGAAACTAAAAAAAGTCTAAACCTCAGGCTTCTACTATCAGATGCAAGTTTTCATTTTGGAGGGTTATAAAACAGCAACAGGCAGGGGTGATGACAGGAAAGACAGGATTAACAGAAGGAAGGAAAAATGTTGCTGAATGGAAGGGCAAGAAAAGAGAAAGGAAGTTGCCTGTTCTACACACATGACAGCAGCTAGTCAGCCAGCAAGTAACAGCTGCCACTCAGCAATACTGTCTCGTTGAAGGAGATATATGCTAGCAGCTGCCACGATAAAAGAAGTTTAGTTACTTTACAAGCTGTACTTACTGGTTCCTTTCTCCCATTCCCATTAAATACATGGGTAAAAACTAATATCACCAGCAATCACTGGATATAAAGCTTTTCAAATGCTCTCAACTTTAACAGTGATTTCTGCATACCCTGGTCTTCTTTTTCCACCAGCAAAATGGGCTGGAGAGGTATAATGACACACTTAAATGTAATGCATCTGAAGTCAGTCTGCCCTCACAACTTTACTTATCTTCAGATGAATGCTTGAAGATCAGAGTCTCAGTATTTTCAAGAAAAGACGTTTGGCTGTACATTAATTCTTTCCTGCTTGTAATGAGACAATTGCTGCACTAGAAGCCACATTGTTGGATATCTTGCTAAAAAAACCAACCAAACAAATAAAAACCAACAACCCACAACAAACCAAAAACCCCACAAACAACATAAAATTAATAGAAAAAATAGGGCTCAGAAGGAAACCGCAAGAGTTCATCTAGTCCATTCCTTTTTCCATCAGAATAAATTATATCTCCATCATTCCTGGCAGATGGCTGTATCACCACTTTTTCAAGACTTCCAGTGCTGCAGTGTTGTACCATCCCCAGGAACTTAGATTGTTTCACTTTTTTTTGTTTTTTAAATAGTATTTCCTAATACTACTCTAACAATATTTTCTAATGACCAGATTTAAAATGTAATTTAGGTCTAATATTGTCTATTCTGTCTCCCACAGACATGAAAATCCTGGGGTTTTGTCTCCAACTCTTTGTACAGCCTTTGACACTCTTCAGGTTACACTGCTGTCATGTTTCCCCTCAGTCTTCTCCTTCCTACACAACCATCCCAATTCCTTCTCTCTTCCCTCATGGGTCATATTTTCTTGAAGTGTAGCACAAAAAATGGTCAAAAGAGGTCTCACAGGTCAGCAATGACAGGGATCCCAACTAGCATGTTTGCTTGTGGTAACATATGAAGAGAACTTTGTAGGTAAGACTCTGTTATAATGCTCTTATTTTGTTTATGTCATACATGATAAAAAATATCGATACAAGAGTACGAGTAAATAAAAGTATTGTCAGGCCTCAGAAAGAATAAATATCTAGGCTGAATTTAGGCCAAATTATTTGTTCTGTGAACAACAATATAGACAGTTTCGTTTGCTGTCAGAATGGTAAAAAAAATAATCTAAAGAGTACTCAAATGATGGGTATTTTCTTGCTATTTTTAGGAATGGTATAATGGAAATGCAAGCACCAGTTTTCTTCAGTGATGTGATTATGTGTAAGGTGTCAAGAGCATTTTACTTCAAATGTATATATTTTAATACAAGTAAAATGCAAATGCACGCAGAGGAGCACAGTATATGCAATAATATAAAAGTGGAAGACTTCCGAGCGTTGCTCAGCCTGTTAGCTCTCCTTCCATCTGTAACAGCCCCAAGGCAAATATTTCAGTTTCCTGGGGATCTTCAATATGCTGTATCCAGACTGCAGTTGTGCCAGCAACTTACAAAACATTATGAATGATGCAGTACTTTGCATTCTCCTTGTCAGGGTTGCACATAGCCTTCTGAAAGATCACCCTAACTCTGCTTCTGTCAGCGGCTGACATTTCTAATTGCTTTGACAGCAGCAAAGCTTAGTCCTAGCGAGGCTACAGATCCAAGCACTGCCACTCCAGCCCTGGCAGAGGTAGACGTTCCTTAGCTTGCACCTTCAGGCTTTGCTAAGCAGCCAACTTTGCTCCCATTGGGCAATTAACATACCATAGTCCATAATATCTTACTTTGAGTGACTGTACTAACAACACATATTGGAATATTTATCTCACTTATGTATCTCCTGGGAACATTTCAACAGTCTTCAGGACCTAAGCAGATGTAGTCTTAGGCAGAACTGCTTCTCACAAGGAATATTATTTAGGAAATATTTAAATATTTGCTCGTTTCTGCGTTTGCTGTGTCAAAAGACATCAAAACGCTAATATAAGAGCCTGATCACTACATAACCCATTCATAGTAACACACTACATATGTTATGAAAACAGAAAACAGTTCAATGAATTACTCCTGATTGAAATGTAAACATGAATAAAATTAATATTTCGCTATTCAGTTTAGTGAAAGAGATGAAGGATCTTCTGTCAGTTTCACCAAGAATTATTTGTTGGGGAAAAGGAATAAATTCATCTTGCAGAGTTTCCAGGCATATGAACACTTGTTTCAAAACTATGTCAACAAAGTTATTTACAAAGAAAATTACAACAGGAAGCAGCCCACCCTCCAGAAATAAACTCACATCAAGCAAAGCATTTCTGTGGGGCCTGCTACATTCTACCAACAAGCTATTCATTGCAGATATTTTACTTCTTCTTGAGTCCTGATACTCACAGATCCAGTTGGATAAACAAATGGCTAAAAGAGTAGAATCAGAATAAAATTCCTAGCCAAATAACGATGTCAGGTTACTTAACTAGTAACTTAATTCCTACTATATACGTATATTGCAAAATCTTAAGTAACACTGCGATATCACCCTAACTTCTGCATTTATAAGCCAATTATTTATTCTATTACTGTGTATTATATAGAGATGAGCTGCTAACCAGTCACTGTAAATGATAAAGAAAAATTAAAAGATGAAGTCTACTGGACTGTCATGCAAATCACTTCGTGCTGATACACAATATATTCAAAACAGTTGCCACCTGCCTCCTTCAAAAAATGATAATACTGTTTTGTTTTGCCTTTTTAACAAATTGTCTTGTTTAAGCCACAGTTCAAACTTTTACCTGGTCATTTCACACAGGCAGTGAAGCAGTGTCCAGTCTTCTGAAGACTGAACCCACATCTTTCCTAATAAGGTCAGACAGACATTTAGCTCTGGAGGTGGAAATAAATAAATAAATAAATAAGTCACTGGAAATTCAGTCAGCTACCTACTCCTCCTATCAACATTCCCATTTTGACTAAGTGACAAGTGCCAATGGTGGCAGGTGACAACTTTGAATTTTGTATTTAAAGCTCTGACTGTACATTGATTCTATTTAAAGCACTGAATTTATAAAGGTAATGAGCTTCAATATTGCCCGTGTTACCACAGACCCATCACCCTCCTTGAAATGAGCAGTTTGATCATTCCTGGTCAAACCCCCCATGATTAGAGCACCTCCCTGTGCTGCCAGTATTGAGAACAGGGACTGTACCGTCCGGCGTTGCCTGCTGACGGGGTTTTTTACATTTGACGTAATCGTGGTCAACTGGAGTGGCTGTGTAAGGTGGGGATGTCAGACCTGGACCGGAGGATGAGGGGAGGGAAGTCCCAGGGCCTGGCACTGTTCCAGCTGAAGAGTGAGAGTCTTCATCAATCATGCAAGCTTTTTCCCTAGGAGGGACAAGAAAAAAACCAAATGTTAACACACTAGGGACAAATACAAAGAACAAAAGGTGACTACATGTTTCTACGACATTTCCAATACAGTAATCTAGTCTTATTAACAAATTTTAAATGATGGATTTTTAGTACAGGTTATATTCCTCCCTTGTCACTAGTCAATAGTAAAACATTCTTTATTTTGTAATTGTTAATAAGACAAATTATGAAGACTAAGATCTCTTTTTCCTTTAAAATAAAGGCCATTTGCTCTTGCATTTGTTAGTAGTTTATTTAAAAAATAATTTTATTAATAAATAAAAACAGTGGCTTCAAAGCAGATGACAAGATCAAAATTCTTCTATTTTGTTCCCTTCCCATCTTCGCTGTGCCAATATTGAGAAGATCTCAGAGTAACTTTATAATCTTACTGCTCATGACACTTGAAAACTGCAAACATTAGAATTACTTCTAATCACTTTGTTGTTTATGTTTCATTCAACTTCATTTTAATAGTTTATTATACAGTAGTTTATAAGTATGCTTTCAGAGGATACTCCTGGAAATTAGCACTCACTTTTCTGCAACTTTTGGGGTGTTCTTCTCCTCACCCCTGGCAAATGGTCCCTCAGAAGCTTCTTTCATGAAACTAACTAGTATCTCTGCATCTACTCCAGAATCTGGTTTCCCCACAAGTTTCAAAATAGAAGCATGAAGTCGAAAGTATACCTACAAAACACAGGAGTACATTTGGTCAGCAGACAATTCATAGCTCTGCAACCTATGACCAATAGTCTCTTCTCTGTAAAAACTGCAGGAGATAGTAAAGACAGTCATCTGATACTAAACTTGCCTGAATAGGACATTTTCTGCCTTTGAAAGCTGCTTGTAAATGACATGATCTAAACACTGTAAAAATTTTATAACTGCAACCCATGGAATACAACAACGAAAGCAGACCTGGTCTCCTCAGAAGCAAGTCACCACTGGGTATATTCTAGATCCTCTGTTTTTACCAGACAACACAGTGAAATCAAAGGTGTTATGACTACTATTCCAACTCATGCATGAACTTATGCTTTCACAGGTACGAGATGCTTGTGAAACCTATCCACATTTGGTTTTGATCAAAACTGACTAATGAACCGTGTGCAGCAAAATCCAAGTGGAATTTCTGCCCATCTGTCCGATACGGAGACTGTACATAAGCTGTCTTTAAAACAAAATCAGCCTGACTAACAGGCTCCATTTTATTCCCCAAGTTAGTCTTGTAAACGTTCCCAGATGCAGAGCACCATGTACATAGGCCTAATAATATGAACTAATAATAACTGGTATTCCATCATCTGCTGAGAACAAAGTTTTCAAGCCTACATGTTTTAACTTTCTTTTACCTCCAATGCTTCCATGGCAAGTTCTGGTGGATTATGGTAGTGAATCTTCTTTGGGTATCGGGCAGCCTCCTCATGCAAGTAATGACCTGCCTGTTTGTAATGCAGCAGATAGACAACAGGAGGCTGTTTCTGCTTCTCTGCAATCTTCCCCAGCATGTAGTGAATAAGCCACTCCTCTTCGTCGCCATCTCCCTCACAGCGAGATGCTGACGTAAAACACAACTTGGCTGTCTCCAACATACTGTCTCGACGCTCTTCCATCTGTTAACGAACGAAGCATTGAGAACACATGAATTCACTGTGGCTGGGATGAAAAATTCTAAAAATACACTCCTGCATAGAGAAGTGCATAAACAAGGTACATAATTTAAAACACTTTCCACCTAAAAGACATAGAACACATCCAAGTGATCAAATACATCCCAATGACCCACAAAATGTGCCTATGGATAGGTTTTTGTTCATTCCAGTAACTGCTGACACAAATAACCAGAACGAAACAGTAAGACAGAAGTGTAAGAACATGCATATAAATGTAAGTCTGAAAAATAACAAACCAATATACATGTCTACACAAATATTACCACTTTTTCAGAGCTGTAATTATCTTAACTCTTCAAAGTAAAAAAACACAAACAAACAACACATTATTTGTTTTGTTCTGCAACTAAAGTCAGCTAGAGCCACTATGGACTACCATCACTTATGAAGAAATGTATTTGATCTTGCTTGCAATGCATCTTATTTTGAGCTGAATATGGCAAGAATACTCTTCCCCGCACCCACCTCCAAAGAATTAAAACCAGCAGCATAAATTAAAGTTAACTGCCAAGGAAGTCACATAAAAAACTAGGTCAAAAGATATACTAATATAATTTTCTCTCTTTGAAAAAGTTTATGAACTTAAATTTTTGTGCTATAACAGTATCCTAAGCACTTGTTTCACTTCAAGAACTGTAACATAGCCTTTCCTTTCCTAAATATTTTGTGAGAAGAGAATAATAAGTTTTTTATGTATATGAGAAACACACTCCTGAAAAGATACATCTCTAGAAAGGAGATTATATTGTCCCCATTTATCTTTTATTATAATAGAGCTTTTCTTAGTAAATTATGCATTTTTAATATATTCACTTGAAAACAGAAAGATTCAACTAGTCCTAAACAGACATTCTGATTTAATTCACAACTTAAGATGGCTTCCCAATCTTGTACCTCTTATCTGATAACACAAAATAACCCCAGCATTATCCCTGGAATTCTTCACCAAGTCACTCATACTCAAGAGGCTACAAGACAGTACGACCACACTTTTGACAGATCAAAGGCATAAAATATAATAATCTCATTTTCTGAGTAGTTAGTTTTGAAGGTCTTGGAGGTAATAACCCTCAGGAAGTAAACTCTGTTGATAGCTGTCATTTCAAACATACTATTTAAGAAACCATTTGTTCTACTTTAATATGCATGTTTACATCGTCTTTCCTCTTAGAGGGTCAAATGCTGTGTAAGGGTCCATGGGAAGTGCAGTGTTAATACAGTCATATAGGTAGCTCAGATGCAAGACCCATCACCTTGCTGTTAATAAGTTCCCCTGGAAACAATGTTCCCAATACCGTTCTCTATAGTTCAAACACTAGAAGTTTTTACAAATCACAGCAGATGCTCAGAAGCAGCATTTCTTTTTTTCATTCTGCTTCCAGTTGTGGACGACTAAATATCTGTAAGTCAGAATGATTAAATCAGAAATAAGAGTTTACTGGTCCAAAAAGACAGACAACACATTTCACCTAGCCACTCTTATCACTGTCAGAAAGTATTTAAAATTATTCATTTTGGCTTTGCAATAAACTTAATAATAACTAACTTTTTCATCACCATCACGCATAAAGACCTGACGAATCTATGAACCTTTTTCTATGAAAATTCTATCAGTCTCCTCATTTTGATCTTTTGTTCAAGTATATAACCTCAAAACACAGCAACATAGAAAAGCAGGAGGATGTCTTTAGATACAAGAGATGACACATGGACACAGATATCAGAGTAATTCCTGATCGTTTCACCATTTAAATACATATACATTTCACCTTTTCCTGGAAACACTGTATGACATTTACAGAGAGGTAAGGTAAATATAATGCCCCTTTCCAGACAGTTACAATAATTTTGCGTCACTTTCAAAAGATAATTCAAAGATCAGGGCTCAAACTAATTTTACACAGGAAAAAAAGTAAAAAACCCTTTAAATACTGCTTGACACCAGCAGCTTATATGAATGAATATTAGAGTTTCCAATTTTACTAAGTAAACATACAGTCTCATACGTGGTATATGGCATGTAAATATTTAATTTTAAAAGTTACTGTGTTAGAAAAGATTATTTAAAATATTCTAAATCTCATACTGCTCTCAGTTAGATCCCACCTGCTGCACAACTTCAGGAGGCAGTTCTGATTTCCACTGCTTAAGCTGTCGGGATGCAAAAGAATGCAGGGCATAGGAAATGGTGCCGTATTCTATCCACAAGGAGAGATTAGAGCTGTCAATCTCTAGGGCTCGCTTGAAGCAATTCAAGACAGGAGTAGAGTGCTTCCAGATTGGGCCATCACTTTTCAGTTCATTAGAATTCAACTTGTCCTGAATACGGCTTGCTCGAGCCAGAGCCATGCCAGCCCATGAATCAAACCTATGCAAACAAGAACATAACACATGAACAATTTCCCCCCTAAACATTACACTGAAAGGCACAGACAAGATTCATTTTGTTATGTCCACAACCTTCTCTTCCTTTCATCATAGACTCTCTCAAAACAGATTTCTGCATTCCCTCCTCCCCTCATAGCAGAACAGAAGCTGCACAGCCTAAATCATACTGATTTTATTAAAAATTGCTTCCTAATAAAGCACTGTTCCCAGTAATTGTCACACATGAAAAACAGACGAAACAACAAGGTTTATTTGCCATGCAAAACAGCATATCTATACTTCTAATGGCAGCATTTCTTTTCTCAGTAACCACACTGTCCTGTCCAAACGTTGTCACCCTTTATTTCTGCAGGCCAGCACACAGCCATTACGACATTTTGTATGGTTGGACTGAACTGTGAACAGTCTTTATCATCGTCATCGTTTCAATTCATTCATATTGAATTAATACCATCATCATCAAATGAACTTTATCATCATCATCATCATAATTTTCCAACATAAAAATCACAAACCCCAAAATGCATTCATGTAGGAAAATTCTGGTGAACAATAAAGATTTCTTATTGAAGGGACTGCTCATGATCTAGGCCTCTGTTTATTAGTACATTGACAATACAGCCTGAAGAGTAGTTTCCATATTCCATAATCTCACATTAACATCTAGGGTCAACGGGTCTGGAATTTCTCAATTTTGCCACGATTCTAACACCAAAGGAATAATCATAATGTTCTCACATTTTTCCCTGTAATTTCTTGCTGACTTCAACTGAAAACCCATTTCCGGGTTAAGTGACCTCAACAGTCAGATACCTGAGAGGAATGGAAGGGGAACTGTAATACAGTTGAAGTAACATCTCATATGACTGTAGTAAAAATACTACGCTACCACATAAAGCATCTTCTGAGCAACAAAATGTCGCACGTTAAAGTAAATATACATTCCACTCATTTATTTATGAATTTTGGTTTTAAAGTATCAAAACTACAGAAAAATGGAGGTGGGGTGTGTGTGTTGGTAATTTATCAGGCTTCAATGAAAAGTTTTAGCAATCTGCTAATCACAGTTCCCAGATTAGAAGATTTAATAATATTAAACTACAGCTATTTCCTCTGTAGATTTCATATGTAAAATTGCTCTGTGCCTTCACCTTCCCTTTTGTCTCCTATGCGACTGGATTTAGAAATAGTTTTATGGAGAAAATAGTTTTAATGTCTCAAATCTATCAAACTAGAGTTTTTGTCACTGACCTTGATCTATCAACTTCAAGGAGAATTAAAATGATAGATAACATCTAGTAGGCAAACCCTATATTTAATCAGTAAACGTAAAGATCATTTAATTTCATTTCAGAAGACTCATTCAAAACATGCTTTATTTTTAAGATGAGAGAGCTTAATCTTGGTGGTGTTTCAGTAAGTTGTAAGTTATCAAGAAACAACATGTTTTAGTTTAAATATCACTTAAATACTTTACTTGAGCTTGTATTCTCTAGGTAATTCTCTAGCAGCAAGATCAACACTTTCAGAAAGTGATCAGCCTAAACAGTTAATCCACTAAAGAATGCCACTTGTGCTATAGCTATGCTGTTAAACAGTGACATTTTTCATTCCTTGTCACATATGAACACGCCAAAGCAAAGAACAAAAGGTGCAAAAGAGAAATAGTGATTCGGTCCTTGCTTGCCCTTCCCAGTTATTGCTGGGTTTAAGTTAGCTTCCCCCTGCCCCGTTCATTTTTTGGTTTTAATTTCAAAACAAGTAAATATTTAACACTAGGGTTTGGTTTTTGTTTTGTTTGTTGGGCTGTTTTAGAGATGTCCTTAATTACACAATCAACCTACGATAACGGACTGGAGGCAGGGGTTTTAGTTTGGTTTAGGTTTTTTTGGTTTGTTTTTTTTTCCATCGCTGTTTTTTGGGTTTTGGGTTTTTTTTTTGTGGGGGTTTTTGTACTTTTTTTTTTTTTTAACTCCTGAAACCAAAATAAATATCTTTTGTTATCTGCTTTCCAGTACTGAAAGAAGTGAGAAGAACGAATGATGTGCAATAATACTGACCTGTTTGGACAAATACAGATGTCGTGCATGTAAAATTTAATGGCCTTAGACTGTTCTTTATTCTTGAAATGATAGTCTGCCAGAAGATAGTACAACTCAGTCACCACCGGCGGAGAATAGTCTGCACCATCTGGGAGAGATGGTGCCTGAAAACAAAAAAGAGCAAACGTTCATATTAAATAAAATGTTCATGTTCAAGAGCTGCACGCTTGCTTCTTCCTTGCAGTGAAAGTAGCCTTTTCATCACGGAATAGGAAGGTATTGAATATGAACAGTGAAAGCATTCCACAGATACACAGAGCACTTACAAACGCTAACGAACACCTCGTACTGACTCCATATTAATCAATATTACATCTTGCCATTCCAAAACTAAAAGCTTTGGTGGTGTCATTCTTACTTCATTTAAATGCAATTACCTGAGGAAATCCAGCATCATGGAATAAACCTTCCCATAACTACCTCAAAGACAACATAAAACCAACAATTTTTAGTCCTTTCAATTTTTTTTTTTTTTAAAGCAATTAATTATACCTTGCTGCACGTTCCTTCAATATAGGCAGATACAGTGTCTAGGCTCAGCATAGGCTTGTCTGTCCGAGGAACAATTGTAGCCGTCTTCTTCAAAAGGTTGGCCAAATCAGCAGACACAGTACTGGTTTTGTAGCTATCAAATTCTGGAAGAGTTTTAGGCTTAAAATATTCAAACATGAACAAAGCATCTTCCCATGTTAGATCAACCTTTAGAGGGAGGTAGATGAGAGGGGAGGAAAAAGATTATCTCAAATTCCAAGATTCAAAAGTCTACGAATGATGAGTTTCTATGGCTGGTCTAGTTCATAAGAATATACAAATTACTCCAGCAGGAAACAAATTAAACCTCCCAGTAACACAACAACTAAAGGCACCATTAATTTATGCTGCTCACAAATATAGCATACTGCCCACTGATTTAAAAGATTAAAGTATTGGGCTGTAACTTAGTGTATGTCACTGAAAAATAAAGTCATTCTACTTGCTTGAAAGAATTGCTCAGAAAAATTGTTTATAAGCTGGACTCAACTGCAAGCATCCTGAGTGATACTGAGATCATGGGCAAGATATGAAGAAGAAAAGCTCTACACCTTCAATTTCAAACTCAGGTAAGAAGAATAAATGAAATAGCAATCAGACAAAATTCTGAGATTCAAAAGTCCTCAAATTCTCTACAGAAAGGTACTTTCAGAATTTATTCCTCATTTTCCCATCACTTTTCTTTCTTGAAAATAGTAAAAAAAAAAAAAAAATTAGTTATCTTCTGCTGGACTAAGTTTTTCTCCTTTTATTGCTCATCTTACAGTAAATTTAGGCTCTGTACTGAAAACAGGAAAGTTGCTTTACTAAAAATCAATTTGTCAATGATTTGAATAAGAACTTTTTCATCCAGAATTGCCCAAATATAACAGATTGGGGGGGCGGGGGGGTGGTGTAATCTCCTTATACTTCCCTTCTGCTTAGCTATACCCATTTTCTCTTAATCTTAATTTTCTAACAGGTAAGTTTAAGAGACAGAATTCACAAATATCCAATGAGTAATAATGTAACAGTATTTGTGTATTTAAAAAGGTCTGTACAAAGAAGCCAGACAACTGTTTTGCTTGTATGAAAATGGTTTTAATTTATAATTCAACGATCATATGCATTTGGTAAATGCAAAAATCATCTGAGGTTTTTGAATCAAATTAGTGACGTTTCAAGGCAGAGGACTGCTGATGTGCCTGTTCTGTCCCTTCCTTAATGCTACAACCCTCTTCCCAAGGCACTCTGTAGGTGTCCTACTCCCAAACTCAACCGCATTTCACACATTTCCCATAAACAGCTACCAGATATTTACCAACATAGATTTCAAAATAAGCTATAATACAATTTACTTGCATAATTTTTAACAGTGACATTTTTCACTTTCATAAACTGCAAGGTTGGCTGCTAAGGTTTTCTTCTCTCAAGCTGACTTTTTTTCCTCTCTAATTTTCCTCAACTCGAACTTCTTCTCTGTTGAAAACAGAAAGTCATGGCTCAACAAAATCAATTTTTCAATAGTTTCAAAATGGCGACTACTGTGAATAAGACTATACTAGCATCTGATTTCAAATATCTGACCCTCTATATTCATAAAGGCTTCCAAATTTTTTAAAATTAGTTTATATTCTACAACATGCAAAATACATAAATTTTACAAGGAAATAAAAACAACCTTTCTCCAACATATATTAAGGTGCATTAAAACCAAACAAAGGTGTGTCTTTCACTACTTCAGCATATTCCACTAACACTAAATAATACGTATCTTACCTGCTGTACTGAATGTTCTTCTAGGTACCTTGCTTTGCTCTTTTTGCTAGGGAAACCATACAAACAATAAAAACACTGTTCCAAGGCTGTTTCCAGCTCTTCTTTGTATGGATGAGTATCTTCAGAAGTGGAAGCTGCAAGTTCTTTTTGTAGTACCTGAACCTACAAATATCAATGAAAAAGTCATCTGCAAGCTGAAAAATGTATTCAGTTACCTAGTTAGCCGAATGCAGGTGATGAGAACTACATTCATGAACTATACCTACTTTTTCCCAATTACAACCAAGTACTACCCAATTTCTGTAAACTAGCCTCACACACGTAATTTCAATGGCACTGTAACTGCAATAAAAGTGCTTTTATTTTTTTTCCTATGTTAATTCATTAACTCTTGTCTTCAATCAATGAGATTAGACATCAGCTTAATGTTTCAGACTTAAGATCATTCAAAGTTTTCCACTACACACCAAGTTGCTTCTGTGAATATAAACTCTACAGTTTGTCAACCCTGTGAATATGAAAAAGGGACAGAAGAATTTCTGCCCTAATTCACAAACATCAGTTTCCTCTGCATGCAAAAAGGGAGATGAAGAGGACTTTGCAGAAAGAGAAGGGACAACTAATGAAAATCTGGCTAAAAGGGATATAGAATTGCACAGTATAAATAGTATTATACAGATGGCTACACACCAAGGAAAGTGGCTGGATTGATCCCAAATGACTAAACACTGTAGCAAGCTGCTATCTATCTTCAACATTACAAGAAAAAGTACCATCAGCAGTATTTTTTGGAAGATGCTATTACTCTAAAACATTCACTAAAGGAAACTGCAACTGCATGCCAAAAGGCAAAAGGTAATTCTTCGAAAATTTTCACTAAGCTTCCTTAAAAAACAAACCAAAAAAGAATACATTCCAGGAAGATATTTCAAAGTCAATAAAAACAGGTTCAACAACAATAATCTGTGTAGTGGGATTTTGGATCTTTATTTCAAAACCAAAACAAAACCCACACTTAATTATTGAGGTTTAAGAATCAATTCCAACATGTTCCACTATGAAATTCAAATTAAAAACTGAAATGTGTAAGGAGAAATTACATTCATAATATCTTACACATCCAACATGTGTCATGTGTGTGTGTCCCCAGTATCACTGTCTAAAGAAAACTCATTTGAGGTGGTAGAAGAGAAATGTTTCTACTGTAATTATCACTTGGAAGACCGAAGGGTATAGAAAAATACCAAGTTCTCCACTGTGATTTGCCTCTAAAGTTTTACGAAGCTGTATTCTACCAGGAGAGTTCTATTAACTGGTACATAATTCCTTTAACAATTTTCTTCAACATTCTTTCACTGATAAAAAGCATCAACTTTCATTTATTCACTTTAGTAAGGCCTGACTTCTCCAAACCAGCCACATCCATTCCTCAACACACCGGAGTTTCCTCAACTGAAATTTTGCAGTCATAAATTGAAATTGAAACATTCATGTATTTGCAATTCGTATAAAAGCTGATTATATTACTTTTACAGAACTTCAGCTGCCTGTTAATTGCCATTGATGATTTTTCAACATCTAGAACTGTAAACTCAATTACTTATGAATACAACGCATGCTACAAAAAGCTTCTCATCATGACTGGCTTTCCTGACACTACAAACACTGCACATCATCACAAGGCAAGATTCTGTCATTCTACACGTAAGAAGCTTGTCTGTAAGTGCTGGGATTAACTATAAAATGTTCATTCTCTTCTGCTTAAGAGATCTGTGCTAAGAACAAGGTATCATTTATTAAGCCAAAAGCCTTAAAAATAAAGAGTTAAAGACCACTCTTAGGAAGCATTTCAATGAAATTTTGAGACACAGCAATGATCTTTGAGTCACCACAGACACCTTATTTTCACTACTTTTCCTGTAAGAATTTGTGAACAACATTTAAAATTTACAGATAGCGCAGATAAGTCAAAAGGAAGATGTAAGCATCACAGAACACCGCAACAAAAGCATGATATTCCTACTGCTGTAAACAAAATCACATCTAAGACTAGTAGCAGAATTCTTACTTGAACAGTGTTCAAAATAATCTCCTGTGTTCTCATTCACCTCTTAAATTCTTGGCAGTAACCAACAATTGTTGTTACCAATTCAGACTTTGACTATTGCTAAAGGACTTTACCTGTTAACATCTCTGGCACACCAGCTTCAGCCACAAGTGATACAACATACTTGAGCACACCGACAGTTCACCTACAGAGTTGATCATTTACTACTAGTCTACAAAACATACCTTTGTTTAATATTCTTGAAGCTGCCATCTCTTCAAATATTTCTTCCCATTTTATCTTGGTCTTTCCTTACCCTTCCAACACCCTCTTGTCGCTGAAAACTAAATTCTTGTGCTCAATACTACCATACTAGATTTTTAGTACAAGAAGTAGGCAATTCTGCGACTGAAAATTGAAGATTTTGTTCGAAGTACCTGAAGACATTTGCAAAGATGTAGCTGTAAATACATTCACAGCTCTCAACTACCTGTACGTTACCCAGGGTCACAGGGCATGCTATCAGACTCCCCAGGCTGCAGATCCAGGCACACTACACAGACACAATTTAGATTCATCACAGCAGCACTGCATCTGAGGGCAAGCTCGAGGCTGGAAACAGGCTCTCTATTCTCATGAAGCACAGTACCTGAGCTAATAAGCCCTCTGCATCCGAGGCAGATCCATGCACTCAGGTGTAACAGCATTATGCTCCTAATACCAAGGAGAATGAGAAAAGTAGGATGCAGAGATAATCCAATAGTCCTAAACTGAATCAGCCTCAGTTCAAACACTGTTCATTAGCTCCAGCCCTCCCAGTGTGAGCAGACTCCTACAGAACCCCTCAGGCTCTCCGTGACATCCTTCCTAGCTGTCTAAATTACTGTCCTAGACACACTGCTGCTCAAATGCAGAGGTAGATGGGGTCTGGCACTGAGCTGTGCCTAATAAGCTCCAGGGAGTACTGGGAAGGGAAATTAAGAGATTCCTGAGCAGCTCTATGCAGAACTAAACACAATTTTCTCTTGGCTGAAGGTAATAAACCTCAATGAAGTCAAGCTGAATCTGTAAAGTGCCACTGAAATATCCCTGTAGAGCACTGCCCAGTGACTGTCACGGTACTGTATCATCTGGGTTTTGCCAACTGCCAGGCTATCCCAGACTGCCAGTACTCTGCACAGTGAAAGGCTGAGGATAAAGTGAGGAAACAGCAATACACATAGAAATATTCTCCTTCAACCATGGGAAATTTCTCCTCTGGTGTAACAACTAGATGTCAAGGAATAATCTTAAAAAGGTCAACCAAGAATGGGCAACTCCTTTCACCTAATAATCCTACAGCATTACTGCCCAGACACACATTTCTGGAGCATATTAAACCTTCTAACACAAGCAACTGAACAACGGAGCAGAGAACAGCCTTCAGACACAGGGAAGCGAAGGACTAATCTAATTCTTCATTCTCGTAATCGTTGTGCAATAGACGGGCTCTAGATGTGTATCTGAAGTTACATCTAGTTATTAACACGAAAACAACAGAATTACTGTTTTTTTCAGTATGTGGTATAAAAATCAAGGCAGGTACAGCTAAACAAGTCAAATTTATCAACAGCAGAACAGTACAAATACATCACAGGTCCAGGATCAAATCTGGGTAACACCACACAGCCTGTGAGTGATCAACAGCATTCCAGATGCACAACTGAGGACAGATGATGGCCTGCAAATCTTTACTCTTCCGGTTTGGAAGAAACAAATAACCAAGTTTAACCGCAAAACTCAAAACTGAATTTTCCCGGCTGGCAGTTAAATTTGCTGGTTTTTACACGTTAGATAGTATTTACCTATATTGAAAATGTGCAAACTTTATATAACACGACAAATTCAGTTCTGTGAAGTGAGCAACTTATTTAGAATCACTGAGACAAGATGAATATGGAATCCCACTGGGTTATTTTAGCAGCAATTTTAAGGTAGTAACACCACAGTTTTTCTCAGCTTGTGAATGCTGTACATACTATCAGACCGCTTAGTGACTCCTACTTCTCTTTCAAATTCTAGAAAAAAATAAAATACTAGTGCAAGAAGGAATACAGAGGAGAAAAATCAGAAGAAAACAATTATTTTTCTCAGCAAGGTAAGTCCACAGAACAATGCAAGTAAACTGTTCTTGGGTTTATTTTCAATTTTACATCAACACCCAGGAGTTCTATTTCTATTTCTATTATTTGCCAGATTTTAGAAAACTGACTTCCAAATAGAGAACACCATTTTTTTATTCTAATACTTAGGTAAGCTGTCATTCTTACATTCACTGCTCTTAATTTTTCTTCAACGTAAGAGTTCTCACAATTAAGACTTTTGAATATAATTTTGATTATTGAACATAAATGAGCATGTTTCTTGACTTCTTGTCTTTCTGAGAAGAAATCACCCTTCAATGTATATCCCCATTCTTCCACAACGGTCACTAGTACTTGAACCTTGGTCTCACACTCTGCGATGACATAAAAATGTCCTTAAAATTTTAATTTTGCTTTATATGAATTTAAAACACTTCAAGCTTCATCTGAAAGCAACAGTTACAGTATTTTTGATTTAAAAAACCTCCAACAAATAAACAATAGTCCAGGTATTGAGTTGCTCAGCTTTGCTGCCAGCTATCCACACCCCTACTACCAACTATTCACATCTCTGCTGCATCCATTTTTATGTGCATTACATCTTTGACAACATGATAAGGTATGTCAAGGATAACCACTCCACCCCTTTCAGCACAAATAAGACTTCCACCCAAGTTCTTTCTATATCTTAAACTAGCAACACTTCTGTTCTGGAGAAGAGCAAAACAAAAATCAAAACCTAGGAAAAACCCTACAATGAACAAAATAAGTTATGCAACGCTTTACAAAAGCTTTGAAAGCTTCCTGCATTTTTACTTCATCTGAATGATTAGATTATCCTTCACAGCACAAGATGGTTATCTTTAGCAGTATCTAAATTTCGCATATCTTCAGAGGTACTATACATTGTAATAAATTTATTATGAACTCAGCATTGTTCAACAGAAAACATCTGAAGTGGCTACATAAAATGCTAAGTAGTTCCCTTTCCCTTTTCCTCCTTCAGTCCATTATTTTAAATCCCTTTTATCCTTGTGCTATTGGATTGGGAGAAAAAAAGAAAAGTAGATCTGAATATAATTGAGGCTGATGAACAGCACGGAGAAAAGTGTGCATCATCATGTCATGTCTGTCTCACCTATGCATAAATGAGTAGAATTCTAACACCATCACTTGTGAGTGTTCAATCTACTTAACTGCAAAATCCTTACCACATATCTGAACTCTGAGGACATAAAGGCATAGTATACAAGAAAACTGGTCTCTCAGGAAGAAAAGCTATGCAACGTTACCGGCAATCACTTTAACAGCATCTTTCCACTCAAGATATTTGGTACTCATTTCTGGGGAATTAAGTGGCTCATTCTCCATGCTACCATTTGGTTACTTTCTGGCATCACACTCCTTGTGGGGAACCAGGGTCATCTGCTCCTACAATAAACTCTGCTAAGCCCACCTACTTTTTTTCCTGTCTGAAAGGCTGAAGTGCACACCCTCTGAGCACCCACCGTGCTGAGATGGCACACACCTCTTGCCCAAAGTTTGCCATTTCTATCCTGCCCAACTTACCTCCTGGTTGGGGGACAAAAGCCATCGTCACTGCTGGCACATTGGAGCAAGAAGCATGCTCCACCCCCACATAGCTAAGCGCGACAAAAATAACATCATTCAACTGAAGTTTTATCATGAGCAGCGGCTGATACAGGCCCACATTTATCTTAAGTACTCAGAATAAACTCCACTGCTTTCAGTTTCAGGCCAAGATAGATCATTTACTAATTCCCATTTAAGATGTTTTTATAGTACACAGCAGGTATTCCGAAGGCATCTCCTGTCTGACAAAAAGTCCTCTTTAGAAAGCATACCAACGGACAGGAGTCTAGAATAACAATAACAATAACATTCATTCTTTTGTCTGGGAGAAGAAGAAAAGTGGAATTAAAAGTGTATTTTTAACACAAAGAAGGCAATAAACAATCTAATACAACTTGCAAGTTGTTCCCCACTTTGAGATGGTGGTTGGCCAGATGACTTTCAGAGGTCCCTTCCACCCTAAATTATTCTGTGATACTAACACTTACATAGAATTTGAGAAGAGCGCCATCTGAATTGCAACACCAGGATCTTCTTCCCAAATACTCATGAGCAGTGTTCAGCAGCATGAGCGAAGAAGGCAACATCGGGGTATCGGGACTCACTGGAAGAAAAAAGTTCGTAAATATTTAAGTAGCACAGAACTGACTTAAATCCAACTAGCCAATGCTTCACCTGGCAAAAAAGAAGTTTCTTCTGTGATAATAAAGTGACGTTTGCATACCCTTCTAATATCTTCAACCAGCAAGAGAAGATGACAAGCAAGTATTTTCTTATTTATATTCCAGTGCTAGACGGCAAGGAGCTCAGCTCCAATATGTAAAAGTGAATCATTAACCCACCTTCTTCTCCTTGGTTCTGCTGCTGCTGCTGTTGGCAGCAAAGGGATCGAAAAGCATCTTCCTCATGCTGGATGATCCTGTGCATGATAATCCAGGGAAGCACTGAAGAAACGTATGGTTCTTTTTGTTCTTCCTGGACTGCCATGCTGCAGTCTATGATCTAATAAAGAAACAGACATTATACAGACAAAGCGATAGGAAATAAATGTCAGGTATGAATCCTTTCCAAACAACCCAAGGCTGGTAACACATTTTATCCTAAGGAAATAATCTAAAGTTGAGTTTCAGCTTCTCACAACGAGTGGTGGTAAAAATCCTACAAATAAGATGAACTGGTAATGGGGAAGGGTAGAACACCATTTCCCCTACCATGACATTCCTCTTGCATCATCATTTTCCAACTAGTTATTTATCTGTTAATATCATATACAAACAATCCAAAGTAAGCAAATACACAGCATAAATTCTTAGTGTTAGTAGGCCTCATTACTGCACAAGAAATTTATCTACAACCCAGCAAGGAAGAGGAACTTAGTTAAAAGAATTCCCGAATTCTTTGCCAGGTCTTTCAATAACTGTTAAAGACCAACTAGAATCGTAACAGATGCTATATAAATGATGTAACTGAATAAATTCTGAGCAACACAATGCTGTGTGATGGAACCATTGTCCTAGCATTTCTCATAGACAACTGCCCATTTTATTGCCCCGGTGCCACAAATTTCTGAAGTCCTACACTTTTCTCACATTCTTTCTCAAAACAACAGTTTTTCTATTGGTATTTATGTAGATAGAGAACTGTATTTGTTATCACTACAGAAACCATTTAGGATATTACAATGAATACTCTGTTCCCCACAATTCCATTACATTCCGTAACATAGTGACACACATACAACTGTACACAATGAGAGTATGATTTTGTGAGTACTGGAGGTCCTTGGCTTTTACTGAAGGAAATGAAGATTTCAGAGTTGCAAGCACATTGAATTTTGACATTAACTAGACTAGCTTCTTAACAGAACTAAGAGTCTGCCATTTGTTACCTGGACTGAAAAATATTCATTCAGTAGTTTTAAGGTTTGAAAGTACCTTCTTCAAAAGGCTAAAATTAGCTGTATTTGTTATGCTAGAAACAGTTAACCCATCACTTTTTTCCTGCCCTCTTCTAACCTCTCTCTCTCTCTGTTTTTACTGGAAAAACCGTTAGCTTGGCCAGCACTTGCAAGCAACTCTACCACGTTTGTAAGGCTTATGGGATCTTGTCTTCTAGCCCAAAGCACATACAGCCCAGATCAGTGCCATAACTTCCAAACCGCACCCACCAGCTCAGTCAGTCGTCGCATTACCACCATTTCAAATAGCATAAGAAAACAGTGTTGTTCCTTGGGTTATCTTACTACCATTCTTCAATTATTTTAGGCAGCTTAGTGTCTGAAGGAACCTGCTGTTACTGATTCAAGCACAGGTGTGTTCAGCGCATCTCTAACATACTGAAATGAAAATGAAGACTATGAAGGCACTGCGCATCTTCCCCCGACCTTCCCCCAGCAAAAACGTAACCCAAAGCATCACTGCGAGTGGGTGGCAATTCAGACAGCAGCTGTACCATGTCTGAAGGTCTGTAGCACACACCGTGTCTTTCCCACTGCCAGTGAACTGGTTACCTGAATCAGGTTGTTTGTTAATCGAACGAGGCTTGGTGTTACAGAAGGGTCGTTCAGGATGTTGTTGACTGATGATAATGCAGTATCTATTCCTACAAGCAGTTGTGTTACCGTAGCAACCCACTCTTCTTTAGCAGAGGCTGATGTAACATTCATCATCTGCTGAATTGCTTCATTCAAGGCAACTTCCGAGTGTTCAAAGCATTGCTTGTAATCTTTCAGTTTGAGCAGGGAGTCCTAGGGAATGTAAATATGAAAAAGATCTATTATAAGGATGAATGGTTTATTTTAAACCATGAACACACAGCAGGGCAAAGCCATACACTAGATACGGTTAATGTGGTTCCTTTAATGAAATGGTAACAGAACACCTTCAAATAGGACACTAAAAAAAGACAATAGGAGGTTGCAGGGACCCTGGATGACAAACATGCAAGTAGGATCTAAATTTCAAGAAAATCATCACTGAACCCTTCTGCTTTAATAAGCAATGTATGAAAAAGAATATTCAGGAAAGGGATGGCTGTAGGTCTAAAATTCTGATACGCAGTTGAACAGAGGCCCTACAGAAACAGGGACTGGATCTTTATGATCTTGTGCTACCATTTTATTACTTCATAAATAACAAAACAGCAACTATAAGGCTAGCATTATAGCAACACCCTCCTGCTTCTTTCTACTCTGCCAAGTTTGGCTCACAAGACTGCATGAAGGCTGTAGGATTTGGTTCAGTCCAGTTAAAACAGCATTCAGGTTTTTTGTGCAACCTTCCCCACCCACCCACCAAAGAACCTGACAGTCTCAAATTGTTCCTATAGCTGAGCAAATTTGTACGTGTATTTTCAGAGTGCCAAATGGACTAAATCTATAGCAATTATACTAGATGTATCTATCAACGTTTGTCATTCATACAGGACAGATACACCACATCATAAAAACCATTCATATGCTAGATAACTTTTACATTTCAGAATGGTTGTAAACCACCATATAGTCAACATCAGCAAAAGCAGGAAGTATTCACAGCAGAGGCACATAGCATGAATCTATCCGTAAGATGTCTCTGCAAACAATTCAAGTTTGAACTTACAGTTTTTCTGGCCATTTCATGTAGGTCGCAGACATCTTCTATCTTTAGCCACATTCTCAGTTAGCAAAAGTTGGCATATTGCTAATGATGTCGATAAAGCTATGCTGTTCAGACCATTTACAGATTTGGTGCCATGTTTTGCTTTGTAAATAAGGCTTGTTACCCACTAACACCCACTCTAGAAATTCTTTCATCCTGTTTTCAGGAATAAGTCTTAATCCTTTACTAAAGATTTTTTAAGAAACAAAACAAACCTGTAGGAGAAGCAGCTGTGCTGGTCTCTCTGGTATGGATGTTACAAATTCCAGATGTTTTGCTCTGCCATAACCATTAAAGCATAATGTTGGACGAAGCAGATGCACCACTGCATTATAATCCCCTGCTTCATACAGCCGCTGGATCTCTTCCAAAGACTGGCATCTCTCCAGAGATTTTAGGTTCTTTTCAATCTGCAAACATCACAGATGGCACAATCCAACTTTCATTTTGTCTTCACACACACTTGACTACTGACATTTCTCCTAGCAGTTTAGCTGTAAAGCTAGGTCAACTCTACAGATACATCCAGAATATAAACTAGGAAGAAAACACCTGCTATGTAACACTTTAGCTATTCCACAGATTTAATTATTATATAGTATATGACTATAATGATTTTAAACTTTTTTTGCCTCAAATTCCAAAATCACACATTTCTACACTGCAAGAATACATCCATCAGATGGACTTCAAAGTGAAGACGGCATCTCCTGTGTCGGAGTTCATCCCCCCAAAACAACAATAAAAAGAATACGAGATGGACATCTCTTTGTTCAAAAGTGTATGCAAATTGTTATGTGGAAAATAGACTGCTGAAGTAAAGAGCTCATTTAAGCAAAGGTGAAATTTATCTTTAAGAACAGAAAATAAAACACTAATCTAATAATCTACTGTTCTACATGCAGCTGCTCTTAAGTTATACAGGACCAACAGATCCAAAGGTGTCTTTTTGTAAAGGGGATGGTGGCCTTGATATCATCATTAAACTACGAACCTGTTCTTTCACACTTAGAAAAATTCTAGGACAGGTATCGTAAACTTCCGTCACAGAAGAGCTAATTCATAGATGACCTTTGAAACTGGGAGAAAGAGAATGGGAAGAATACACCTGCAAGCGAATTCTTACCTCTTCTAAAGAAACAACAGAATCAACATGTAGATTAGGTAACCGTATCACAATGCTGTGTTCATTGCCAGCTTTAGCTTGCATCGTAGTGGAACTCTGTAGCATTTCAGTGCAGATGTCATAGTTCTCAAGTGCCTGTTCCATGTCTCCCTACAGAAACCAAAGAAAACAAACAAAAACCTAGAGTTCTCTCTGCAGCAAGGGTTTCTAAAGCATGTAGAAAAATGTTTACATTCAATGCAGACACTGCTATATAACCAGTGACTTTAATAACAGGTAAAACAAATCAGAGAAATAGAATTCAGCTTGCGTAAATCTGAAAGATTAATTTGGATTGCTAAAATCCCTTTCCTTTAAAAACACGGAAGAGTAAAACAGTAGAAATAACTCTTCCATTTGTGCAAATAAACCCATTGAGTCAAGAAACACTCTACTCTCTCTGTTCAACTGAAGTAGACACTCAAGTTCAGTGGTCTGAAGAGGAATGCAAGCTGCACAGGCAAAATATAACTGTATATCCAAAGGAAAAATGGCAATCGCCCTTTAGGAACTCTAATTTTTCCTCAGGTTTATTAGAAAGGAATTCTTAGGTGCAAAAAATAAAAATGGAAGGAACTGTTAGTTCACATTTACGAAACTGACTCACATTACCAGTTGACAATTCACTTAAACATAACTGATGCACAAACAAACTCCTGCATGTCCTTAGGAAGCCACACTTGGCGGGGGGAGGGAAGAGTCTGGGATCAAATAACATTTCTTTCAAATTATTCCCTTTGTGACCTCAGTGATAGGTTTAAAACCCTGTGTTTCAAAATCTGCGTATTAAATTAAACATCTCCAAAAGAAGAACCATGCTACCTTGAAAAAGCAGAGAGGAGAGTAACTAAACATACACTCTGCTTCAATTGAAAGCCGCATTTTGGACTGTCTGGGACTTCGACAGTAACCATTAGTCCAGGTCCCAAAAAATCCGTGTTCTGCAGCTCCACAATACTACTCCAAATAACTTTGGTCCAAATTAATTTTTTTAAGCTGAAGACAAGGTGATTTAAACAAACACTTACATATTAAATATATCTGAATATTAGCTTAGCATGTGAGACCTCCTGCTTCATTTCCACCTCTACCCTCAGGTAGAGTTAATTATACTAAAAAGTAAAATGAAATCACTACGTTTTGAGTTGATTTTATCCACACGCTTAAATGAGCTGGGATTCACAAGTCAGCTGTAGCGTCTCTGAACAACACCGGTTTTAATTTCAGAAAAGTTTTATTTGCTAAATCAAAAGTAAAACAAACCTGCAGCGCTAGAAAGCGAGCTTTCAGCCAATACACCCGAGTGACAAACTCCATCCAGCCTTCCTCAAATAAATCTCGCTGTGAGGATGCAAATGAGAGCTGCAACAGGTCTCCCAAAAAATGAGTTCCTGGGAAGTCAGGGCCAAACTTTCCGTTCACAGAGGCAGCAGGGCAATTTCGTGGAGAAACTGCAAATCAGTTAATTACATTTTATCGTAAAGTTACTAGCATCCCATGAAAAGAGTCCCACATACTAGTATTTCAAAAGTACTGATCTACTTTAAGGCAAACAATGATAGACCAACAAAATACAGATCTGAAAAATATTCATTAAGAAAAAATAGCTCCAAAATCCAATGAATTCCTGGAAACATTTCTTCATATACCTTGAGTGTTTCTAGAGTCTGAAGAAAGTAACATGCAGGTCTCACCTGTAGAGCTCTTCCCTTTTGTCAGTAGCCACTGATCTAATTGCAGTTCCATGCAAGAAAGGCTCATCAACATCATATCCTTCAGAAAAAGTATGGAGATATCAAAAAAGAGTATAAAGGAAGAAATACATTAAAATAAGAATAAAATATAACACCACTAAATTTGTAATTTACTTCAAAGAAAACCTTCAACTTGGTATTTCTATTCCCAAGCTATAACTAGTCCTTCCTCTGTCTAAAGGTATGTAATAGCATTTACAAATCAACAGGTATAAAACAAAACAATACTCAGAAGGAGCATTAAAAAGAAATAAAAATCCCAGCTCATAAAAGAAGGTAGGTCTTTACAGATTGCCTCATGTCATAAAAGAAGGTAGCCAGAACAGCATTGCCTCGTGTCAGAAAAAAGTGACATCCTTATTTTTTCATCTGGCTGAAATAAAACTATATTAATTGCCATAATCATGCTAAAAGCATGTTTCCAGAATATAGTAAAGTACTGATATTTGAGAAATAAAAAGTCTTATCTATATCCTATCATTTTTTTAGTATTTATCTCCACGGGACTGAGTATGTACTTTAGCCTTATCAGCTTATTAATGCCTCCTGGATAAAGTTCAGGAGTATATCAAAAAATCACATCACCGTGGATCTCTGCCAGGTAGTTTTGTTCAGTGAAGAATATACTATTCTCTAATTAAACTCATAGGAATAAGGGCTACAGGTCCAGCTGTAAAAAACAAGTGCTTGTGAAAAGATTCAAAAGTTCCATACACATCACCACAGTAGCCCTTTACAATCTTAAAAACCAAAATCTGTTACACTCAGGACAGCTTGCAGAACAAGTTTAAAATAAATTCAAGGATGAAAAAGAATTGACAAGCACAAGGACAGTGTCTTTTAATCATATAGCTACAAAGTCTTGACTTTCTAAATTTTACATACAAGCAAGCAGTTATGCAGTCATAATGAGAACCAAGGGAATACATTTATAAATATATTTACCTTTGTTTAAAAAGGATATGCATACATGAAAAATATACATAAATACAGAAGTCACAGGATGTATAAAAAAATCTGCTACATGGCAATGTGTTTGTTTGTTTTGTAAACTAAGTCAATGGAACATAGTTTTCAGAATTCATTTTTCATTTGCAAAAAAGTAGAAACACTGTTGATCCAAAAAAAATAAAGACAAATAACTTTCCAAATGAATGCACACTGCTAACATTGAAAAGATAACATAGGCAGGCTCAGTGGACAAGAAGTATCAGTACTGGGTTTTTTAATTCAAGAAGTACCACCTTGTGTCACTAAGCTGGTTTATCGTTAATTTAATGAACTTAGCATTTTTTCTATTTGCATTTGTGAAATCTACAGGTAATAAAATGGTGCCACTGCGGGGGGTGGGGTTGTTTTTGGTCTTGGGTTTTTTTAACTGTGAATTGCAGGTTATTTTAACTAAACTGTATTTACCCTATTTAGAGCAGAAATGCTGACCCTCAATCAGCCCATGTGAACAAGGAAGCTTCTCTACTCACCTGATGACAAAATAAAACTTTGTGTCACGTCAGAAGCAAAGGGAGGGAAGAAAAAGCAACAACAGAGTAAAGGAGTAAAATATACTTACGCCTACAGTATTTGTATTACATCTATATGCACATGTGCATCTATACCCACACGTACCACGTACAAGGTGCACCTGCAGACAGCGTCTTCAGGAGCCCCGGAGCAAACAGCCCCGCAAGCTGCAGGACACCACAGTTTAGGGAAGGTGCAGCCGCCAGGACGAGGGGCTCCCCAGACAGAGCTAAGCAAAACCTGCGTCTAACCGCTGGATTCCAGCTGGCTACTTCTGGTACACAGAGCGCGACACGGCAGCAAACAGAAGGTTAAGGAAAAGCGTTTCATTACCTTGATATGCTGATTACTTGAGTCCCTCAGTAATGGATTGGGAAGACTACTACTGTGCTTTCTCCAGCTGTTATAGATACTAAGGACCACCTCACACAAGCCAGGAGGCCACTTCACTAGGAACTTTTGACTGATGACTTTCAGGTATCTCATCATCAGCTCCAAGATCCCACCATTGTTCAGGTTATCCAGCAGAAATTCATGAACATCCTGTTTTTCTAGAAAGCAGATAAACACAAGCCATAAGTGTTTAAGGTCAAGGCAGACCATAACTTGAAACAAATAAGTTTCAACAGTGTTTATGCACTAATCTTGCAGCAGTTCTCCTGTGCTGCATACATACAGAATTAAGCTACTGTATTCCAATCTGCTTAAATGCAAAACTCCACATAACAGAGCTCTTGCACACAGTAATTAAGCAGTTCCAAGACTTTAAAAAAAAAAAAAAAAATCACACCTGTTACCAACTGAGATATTCTATGCCATAAATTATACTTTTAAAAATAACATCTACTGCTTATCTTCTAGATAGGACAAAACACAGAAAATAAAGCCTATAAATAGAAGAAACAACAGAGAAAGAGTAGGGGTTATAATGAGATCTTTACCAGATTCCATAAATGTTGTAGAATCAAATGACATTCTATGTGGTCCAACATGCTGGAAATTCTCCTCTTTGATCTCTGACTGCACCTCATAGTTATTGAAAGGGTCCTCCTCCTCCTCTGGATCCAATTTCCTTAATCTGTGTGAAAGGGGGGCAAAAACCACGATATCAACAAAATCCTCATTCATTCTTTCACTAGTAAGTGAAACCCAAACATGGCATGTTGTGCATATTTTAACACTGAAAGTACATCAACCGAAGCAAATTCAGAGATTTACATCCAGTTCCCACACTTTGTCCAAACCAAGACTACCATGTTTATTTTACCCATTTTGACATCTGTATTGTCCTCTAATTCAGTTTCACATTAATAAAAGCTTTCTTATTTTTCAATTAGATTTTAGTAATTTTCACTAAGAACAGTTTTATTAGAGTTATGAGAAGACAATGCATCATATCTGCTTCAAAAAATAAGATGTGTCTAGTGGTTTTAAGATCGGGACATATCAATCAAACAAGACTTCCTCTACTTAGCTCTTGATATTCTTATACTGAAAGTTATTGCTGTACAGTACCTGGAAGGAAGAAATTTCACCAACAGCTCTTGAAAGTCAACCTTCTCCTCTTTTTTACACTTGGTGTTCCGGACTCTAGCAGATCTCCTTTTTGCCGTTTCACCACTATCTTCTGTAATTCTTCTTCGCTTCACACCTTTCTTAGATTTATCACCTGCAGATATGTCACCTAGAAACAGAATTTAAAACAAACAAACAAAAGATACTGTCAGGCTAAATTGTCAAACAAATTACCAAAAAAAAGTTTTTTGTGGCTAACACTTTTATTCTACAGCAACACTTGAGATTCATTGGTTTCCTTCTGAAGGCAAAGCCAAAAATTTAAAAATCATTTTTAAAAAACATCACTTTAATATAAACTGGCTATGGCATTTTGCATGAAAACACTGGTCTGAGGCAAGAAGCAGACTTACTGAAAACTCTGCATTTCATTATTCATTAGAATTCATTATTTTAGTCTTCAATAAGTTTCCAAAATGGGAATTAGAAGAGTCTGCCTTTAACTCCAGAAACACCTGTAAACTCCCACGAATATGAACAAAATACTGATAACTCCTTGATAGTTTTAGATATGCAAATACAGCTACAGTATAAAATATTCAACTTCTTGCTACAGATTTCAAATAAATATAGCTGACAACTTGGTTCTCTCAGGTTCTTAAAGTTACACATGAGCAGAAGAATAATCCAGTCATCTTTGTCTGTAACAGCTCATTCATTCTAAGGAGCTCAAGACTCTTCACAACATTAAAAGCTTGATAAGCATCACTGCTGGAACCGAGTCATGAGGCTTCCAATCTCAAAGACTGAAAAACTGAAGTATGAGTCAACAGCACAAAACCAGAAGAGGTTAGATACTCCTGCACTGGAGTAACAATCAACAACAAATCGACCTGACTCTCACTTCTGTTAGATAGGAAAGTAAGTCCACTGGTCCTATGTCTTAGTCAGGAATCATTGATTTTCCAACAGTTTACGTGGCCTTCCTTTTCCGATGTGAAGAGCTAATAGAACTTAATTTCACAGAGCTCAACTTCACTTTTTCTACCAGATGTTATACATACGCTGAAAAGGTTCTGAACCCACCAACACACAGTTTAAAGACAGCATTTCCCAAAGAATTCTGTACTGCTTTTAACACCCAGGTAAGCAGGGAAAGATATCTTGAATCTTAGACTGAAGTACCTTGCTCACCTACAGCAGCTCCTGGTTCCAAGGAATTCTGACTGTGACTGGGAAAGTTGGGTGTCGTTGGAGTATAAGGTAATACAGGATCTGGCATTGTCACCACGGGATTAGTGGTGACAGGAGTTGGCTGAATAACACTGACAGGAGTAGAGGTAGGAGAAAGAACCAAATGCTGAACTGGGTCTCGGTATTCCGAGAGATCAATTCTCTTTCCCAGACTGGGTCGAGGAGGATCACACGTTGTGAGGTGGTGATACATGGCAAGTAAAGCTTCTCCTAAACACTTCCACCTGCATGCGGAAACACAACGGCATCACAACTTCATCAATTCTTGTCACATTATTTTCTAAATTATATTTACAGACCTAACATTGTTTTTCTCCAGTAGCCTAGAGGTAACAGCAGCAGCTTTTCAGTGGGAGAGGGATACACATTGGAGTGTCAAAATGTGTCCCACAACTAGAAAAGCTGAAGAATCTCTTATTTCCTGTCATACGGACCATTGACAATTTCAGGACTGGAACAGAGGTCCTTAGGAGCTTTCCTTCTAGAATACACCACTTTTAGAAAAACAAGAATAAAATGCGGCAGCAGGCATAAGTTTTCAGAGGAAACCGGTGAGTTGGTTGCAGTAGGAAGGAAATGGGAGTCAATAATGTGCCTAACCTCAAAAAAATGTCTCTAACAAAAAAAGGCCTAGGCAGTAGTTGCTGAGGAAATTATTCTACACTGAGCCCTAAAGAAAATAGTGTCAAAGGAACCATTTTCAGGTTTTGCATTCAATCAACAATAAAAAAACCCCTCACCCTTATCCACAAGTACAAGCAACTTCTCTGCAATAGGATCTATGTGCAGAGTCCCTTACTATGCCAGAAAAATATGTGCAATTAAAACAACAAACCAAAACTGAATCCTTTGTGCCTTAATAGAGACATACGTAACAACTTACTAGTATGCTTAGTAACAACTTATTAGTACGCTTATATCTTGCTGCAGATGAAGAACTGTAATTTGTTTCTGAGTTTCCATTATCCCAACAGTAAAAACAGTTTTTAAAAAGCTAAACTTACTTTGAAGATCATATACAAACTAGTCCTATGTGAAAAATCCAATAACACAGTTGGAATGGCTGCCAAATCATTCTTAGTTAAGATACTTATTTTTTTTACATCACTGGTTTTAATTCAAAGGTTGAAAACTGATAGATATGAGGTTTATGCTAAAAATCATAAGCACCCCAAACCAGCCTATAAACTCACAAAATATGAAAACACTGGGGGGTTTTTTGTTTGTCTCTACAAGTAAAAAAAGTGTTCTGAAGAAACTGGAAGTGCAACAGAGTGTCAGTATAAGCGGCTTCAGAGGAACCTTTTAAAAGAGAAAATACAGACGTACGTGAAAAAGGGAATTGGCTGGATCAGTTTGAGGTCTGGTTCTCTGTCACGCACTAGCAAAGCTTGTCTTTTCCTACGTAATTCCATTGCCTCATCTATGATTCTTCCTGTTTCAGCTGCACTCACATTTACATTATGGATAGACATGTCACTAAGAAATAGTAAGAAATGAAGACAAGTTAAAGCATTTGTTGGTTGGTTTTGTTTTGGTTTTTGCTTTTTTTTTTTAAAAAAAAACCTAGGGAGATTCATTTGATCTCTTCCTATAATGTAACAAAAATAAAGTTAAAACAAGCATTCACATAACATTATTTTACAAACTTTATAGCATGCATATAGAAGTGTTCACCATCCAAAATCTTTGTTCTGCCTTAAAAATTAACAGATAAAGGAAGATAGTTCTATTTTCCAAACACCAAGAAGTAAAAGGAAAGCGGGAGGTTTTGTTTTCTTTCTGGTTCAGAAGTTTATGATTCAGAAAAAAATTGTATGGCTGAGAAATTCCTTTCATTCCACAGTGCTATTTTGAGGAATTCATGTCATCACAATTAAAATTTGCAGTTGAAAATTGTCTTGCTTAGTCTGAGTCTACAAATGAATCTTCGAAAGTGAAAAATAATCCACTTTTTCAGAGATGTCACAATCCAGAAACAAAAAACAAGTGGCTAAAAGCCCTGGCTTAATTCAGCATGTAACTCATTTTAAGAGCCAGACATGGTAGATTAATAAATCAAGAGTCTCTATGACTGAACAGGACTTTCTGTTAAAGGTCTACTGCTATACATAGAATCCCAGAGCCTTAAAATTTAAGTTATCCTTTCTCTTCTACATCTTCTAAGTACTCTATATTTTCACACTTTAGATGTTAGAGTAGTCTAAAACATTAAACACATTTTTGACTGATTTATTGCATAACTTAAGGATGCACACTAGGATGCATGTTCCACTTCCATTTACCACATATAGCTTGTATAGGGTACTGGTGTTATCTGCACATGCAGCAATTACTGTATTCCATGAGAGTGAACTATAATTAAACTAAAAACTTAACTTCTTTCTTGAATTCTGCTGACCATCACAGCAACATATTACAGTACCAGAAGGAGCTCTGACACTGAATGGTCAGTTAACTTAGAACCTGTAAATTTTACAGGCCCTTACTTTCTTTCCCCACTTTCCTCCTACCCACTCATACTGTAAAATCCACACAGGAAGAGACAGTCTACTTTACAGAGCTACATGACACCAAACTTTCAGTAAAAGCCTTACATACTGCAATAAAAAAGAAGTAATAATAAAGGACTAAAATCTCAAACATGGTATTTTCAGAGTTGCAGTTGTCTAGAAGCTTAATAAACTAAGAATCTCTGTATCTTGGGTACTAATGAAACACACAAAGTCTTCTGACTATTCATTTGTCAATAAAAATCAGTAAGACTACCTAAAATGTACCAATATGGGAAAATTATATCAAGTCCCAAATTTGTAACTGCTTGGAAAAGCACTAATGCATGTGTGGAGGGTGTTTGGTTTGGGGGGGTGGGATGGGGTGGTGATGGCGTGTTTTGTTTTGTTTTGTTAATTAGGAAAAGAAAACTAAACTGAATGCTGCAGATAACAGCTACAAATAAAATAAAGGAAGAGGACTACAAGAGATCTAGGAATGAAAATAAGTGAGCAGCAGCAAATGGGTTTTTGCCTCTTTCTATCTCAATTTCTATCTATCAATTACTGAAGAACATTCTGCCAGCTGCACCAACACGTAACGTTGATTCGTTGTTTAGAAGGCAGGTCTGCAAGATACTGTTATAGCTTAAAGCACTGTATCTCACCAGCTTTTCTGAACTACCCCGACCCCAAAATTTACACTCCAAACGCAGTATATACTACAAGATGACATTCACCATTTGAGGAACATCCTTAAGGAATCCTTCCGGAGGCAAGGCTGCTCCTCAAAGATCTTCTCCTTCAGAACCAATCCTTTGCTATACAGACAGTCTTTTTCCAGAGCTTTACAGATAAAGTACAAACACGCTGACAGAGAAATAGAAATTGAATGGTCAATCGCTACTTCGCTTCATGCAAAAGCTCCCATTTCTGGGCTTCATATACACCACTGAATTCCAACTAAATATGACATTTACATAAATTAGACCAGTACCTTTGAAACATGACAAATAATTACATGCATACAGTTAAAGCAACCTATTACGTCTTCCCAAATATTATATCCAGGAAAAGCATATCATTAATTTTGTTTAAACAATGTTTGTATTACATCTTTTATTTACTTTCAAGACTCCATTCCTGCACAAAAGAAATGAGATTCATAAAGCAGAATCACAATCATTTACCATTTTCATTTTATCCAACGTCTTAACTGCAGATTCCACTCGTGTAACAACCAATGTATCCCACCAGCTTTTTGCTTGTGTGGGCAATAACGCAAAGATAATTAGGACCATTCCAGTGGGACAAACCTAAGAGATCAGATTCAACACTTCTGCCGTCTTGCAGCTTCTCTCCTAAACTTCCTTTGAATTGGTTCATCCACTTCACCACTGGATATTACTCAAGTTTACAATCTTAGGGTCAGTTGTATCAACTGCTGTAACTACAATGAACCATCCTAGGCCATGAACCAGACTGTAGTTTTATACCCAAATCCTGGAACTATGTAGCTGGAAATTACTAGAAAGACAAAACCAGCACACATTGAAAGGCAAGAGAACAGTCTACAGAGAAACTTCTTGCAGAGGCCCTGATCTAAGTAAGACCGACAGCATTTATTTTTGGGGCAACCAGAACTGACACAAACCATCATAGTTTATTGTGAAATAAAAAAACCTCTATCGTGAAGTGAAAGTCTCTGTCATACCCTAACATACTGCTTATGCAAGATACACTTTTCTCCTACACAACTGCATCATTACAATTTTTTATTGATGTGTAAAATTACACATCTTGAGATTTTTTTTTTTGGGTGTACTGTACTTACTTGTGTAGTCACTGAGTGTGTACAAGATTGTGATAAGGTTATCTAAACACGGCCAGTGATCTGGATTACACCTGAGACCTTCTTCAAAAGCATGACGAGCCAAAGGTAGGCGGATTAGTTTTATTGCCACATGACCAATTTTATACCATAGGTTGACATCAGTAGAGTCTAGCATTACAGCCTAGAAAGCATAACAAAAAACATTATTCACATTTTAGACATGCATATCCCCTTGTCTACGTGGATTTGCACTGCTTTAGTTTTCAGCAGGGTCACTACTGATTTGGGGACTGAACAGCGGACCAGTTATATCACACATAATGTCAGAACGTACCCAGACTTCAGACATACATTCAAATGATGTATGCTGAAAGGTCTACGTGTCTATATTTTGGCAAATTTTTGCCAACACTGCCAACAACAAGGCTTCAGTGTTTTATTTCAGCTGTACTGTACCTCCAAATAAAACTCCATGGCTGTCTCTAAGTCATCCCGTTGTGCTGCCAGTTGTGCTAGGTTTTTATAGGTGGAATATTTTAACATTAAGCCTGGATGTTTCAGCCCTTCTTTCTCATCACCAGAAAGAACTGCCTATAAGTGATAAAACAAATGCAACATGGGCATTAGGAATTAGACAAGTAAAAAGAATAGCAAACTTGCCAATTGATAACACTGACATTTCAAATTAGCCAATAAGAAATTAAATAATACAAAATATAATAAAAATAGTTTCTAGAGTTTCATTCTCTAGAGATCACTGACCTCTCGCAGAAGACGAATCTCAAGCAGCTCATGATAAGCTTTAGCAGACTCTTCAAATCGGTCATGTTTCTGAAGATCCAAAGCTTTGTGGTACAAAGCAAAAGCTTCTGCTTCCTGTGGTTTAAAAATCAGAACCTATTCTGTAGGGCAACTTTATTAAATATGCTTATTACAGTACATTTATGTTTATCATGAATATCGCTGGTTTCACACTTTTAATACTTTCTGCTATACAGCAGTCCACATCCAGACTGTAGAGCAGAACATCAGCCTTACTGACCTCATATAACTCATTTGAGTGAAGTTTTAGCTTGCTGAAGGAGGGTTCAAGATATAAGAGCAACACAACTCTCTTAAAAACAAAAAAGTGTGGTTGAACAATCCCTGCAACAAGAGAGGACAAACACCCATCAAGACAAAACCTCATTAAGAAAACTGCGTTTACTTACTTGAGCTTCCTTTGTCTGTGTCTTATGACTTTTGAAGGTACCTTCGTAGTCATCCTCGATTGTGGAGCTCGCATTCAGTGCTGCAATTCGAATCTAGAATGACAGTCGAGATGGCGACAAGAAATGTTACATCTGCAGGTGTCCCAGTTTCCCCTGCAAACCAATTTTTTCTCATTTTTTACTTTACTTGGTAAATGGAAAATTCTGAGCGATCCCTACATAAAGTTACAGTACTGTAATGAATTTACTCATCACTAATTGTAAATAATAAAATAACAAAACAATTTCCCCCTGAAATCAGCTGAAAAAACCCAAAATTTCAAGTGCCTTGCAAGCAACACCTTCCCTAGAACAGACATGTGTTCTTGCAAGCAACAGCTCCTCACTGTAAGTTGAGTTTTTTCAAATTCTTAAATTTACAAATAACCACAATCGCTCCAAAACCAACGTTCACATTATATCAATTTATTCTTAGTCCTGGGAAAACAGAAAATTTTCAGTTTTATTTATACCAAAACATCTCAAAAACCATCCCAATATGCCCTTACCATGTTCACAGCTCTTCACACTGTCTTTCTCCAGGATTAGGAGGAAGAGCCCAACACAAACAGGTCTGGAAAGCAAACAGGATTAGAGTATTTAGTCCATAAAGAATGTATTCAGAAGTAAGACAGGCTGGGAATACTTTAATCAATAACCAATTAACTGTCCCATGTCACAATCACCCCATGCCCTACCACATAGGAACAATAACATTAAAGCTAATTTTAACCAGAGACAGAGCATAAAATATGCAATTAAGCAGGTTCATTACTTCAGGATGGCTTTCAAGACTCTATTCCTGGTGGTGAGGGTGGATTGGAAGTACTGGCAATGTAATCACAGCTATAAGGTCAGTCAGTCACTGTATAATATTTAATGAACATACATTATATTAACAAGAATCCCTCTAGTGACAAAAGCTAAAACCAGAAAAGGCTTCTTGAATACTCATACATTTTACGAGCATGAATCATTATAGCTTATGAGTTTATCTTCAGTTCCATAATTTTTTTCTAAAGTTTTCCTGCACCTTTTATCTATAGCACGAACCAGAGTGCTCTCTCACGTCTAGAAATCACAGCACTTATGGATATTTATGGAACAGGAAAGGAAATAAAATGGCAGGTTATCTGTGTCAGACTGACTTTGCAGCAGGCCTTAGCGGCTAGTCCATCCATTGCTCAAAATACTGTCTGTGCCTGGAAGTTCCTCTGATTGAAAATGTTTTCATTACTGCTATCACAGTAGATAGAACAGAACCAGTGTTTATAACACAGTTACCTTTTCTGAGCATTTTGACCAACTTCTACAGACCATCTCTAATGCAAAAGCAAGTTATAGCTACTGCATGTGCCCTTAGATCTACTAGATGTAGGCAAACAAAAGAAACCAAACTTTTACTAAGTAGCATTTCTTCATTCTGAAGGAAGGATACAAATATTGCCAGTCTTTTTACCACTGATAAGGTTTAAAGGGGAAAATACACATTTATAATCTGTAAGGCATTTTTCCTCATAACTAAACCCGTAATTTATATTCTATTAACTACTTGAAACATTATGTTAGTAAAGGCAAAAAATATGAAAAAGTTCTGTGCTGCTTTTCTAGAAAAGTTTCACTGCTACGTGACAAAACCTTCCCACCAATTCAAACAAAAAGATGACACATGCAAGACAAGCTAAAAACAGTCTTTAATACTGGAGATCACATTAATAGAAGAGTAAGTCCAGAATTAACCACAGCAGGAAGCAGTGGGAGTTTTGAACTATAAGCTGAATTAACTCATACATCATCATGATTAGTTCTGCATGTAGAGAAAATAATGCTTTGACAGGAATTTCATCCATTCAGCAATGACATTTTGCTTGCCCATGCACCGCTTACTTTCCTCGCTTGCAGCTAAATCAGACTGACAGCTGCACAGCAATAAAACATTTTTAAGTCACTAAACAAATATTAATAAAACCTCAAATCCCTTTCAAGACAAGGATTCCTTGTCTACTTTGCATACAGTGAAAATATATTGCATAGAGATTAATGGTTATCTCTTACAGAACTATTGAACGCCCCAGGTTTTGACAGAAAATGCAGATGTTTATGACACCTAAACAAATAAGACTGTATGATCCCAAATCTATTAAGTATTTAAATGGAGTGTTTTTAAGTTCACTTACAAATATGCCTATATTCGGAAATATGCTCGAGTCTTTTGCTGAATCTACACAATCTTGCCCAAGGCGGCAGAGGACGTCAACAGGAGAGAGGCTCCAGTCAATAGTTTACTTCCATGGTTAGACTGCCAGTGCAACTGCAACCACAGAAAAGGTGGGGAAACAATTTTCATTCTACTTTTTATTTATAGAGTAAGTTTGCAACAAGTATTTAGCACCTCTCCTCTCTGGTGTTCACAAGGTGAGTGAGCATAACCGAACAGAACAGTGTTCTGTTGAACAACAGGACAAGGCTACTGCCTCTACACAGCTTTTACACTGGTCTGTCAGGCAGGTGGGGGGGGTTCTTTCATTTTTCTTAAAACCAGACACTGTACGTGCCTGCAAACCTAACCGTGGACTGAGTTACAACAGTGTCATAACAGCCAGGAATTCGGTATGTCACCACAAGCACTTTCAGAGGACTATAGCTATATCAATCAGGTAGGAAAAAAAAAAGAATTAGTCTTTAATATAAAGTATTACAAACCAGTTTGTTTTTTTTTCAGTTACAAATGTGCCTTAGCTATAAATCTGTGGCTATGACAGGTGAGCACATCCTCAACAGGCAACAACATTTCTTTAAAGCCTTTTCCCTTCAAAATCTTGCCTCCTTCCACCGTAGTAGTTCAGTAAAAATTTCAAATGTCAGCTTTTGTTCTCAGAGGTTGTGATTCTCGACTTCAAAATAAGAAACAAAGGGAGTGACTTGGGCTTTCCTGGCTTTTGCTGTTAGTGCTGCACTCGGGATCCATACACTGCAAATACACGTTTATTTAAAAACAAAACCACTTGATTTTTGGTTTTGGTTTGGGTTTTTGTTTTTTTCACATTGCAAAGATCACCTCCGCCATATTTTAGCAAAAGCCGGTTTTACCGAAATACGGTCACTTTCCGCAAAGAGGAGCGGGGCCACCTCTCCCGCTGCTCGCCAGGCTCCACTTCCCCGAGGGCGGCACAAAGGGCCGGGAGGGGGCGAGGGAGGGAGGGAGCCCACGTCTACCTCTGCCAGCCGCTCCGTGGAGGGGAGCAGGCGAGGCCCCGCCGCCTCGGGCCGGACTCTCGCAGCGCTCCCCGGCGGGCCGCGCACGGCAGGGGCAGGGCCCGGGCCCCGCAGCCCCTCAGGCCCCGCAGGGCCGGGGCGGCCGGGACACTCACCTCGCAGGGCCGCCCCCGGGATGCCGGCGCTGCTCCCGGCCGGCGGGGCGGGGCGGGGCGGGGCGCGGCCGCCGCGGGGCTCCCGGCGCAGCTCCCTCGGGCGAGCGGCGACTCCCCGGGGACGCGGCCTCACCGGCAGTCTCCACGGCAACCTCCTCCGGACCCCCGGCGCCCCGCGCGCCAATAAGGAGGTTGCTCATTGGCCGAGCCGTTGTTCCTCAGACAGCCAATGGGAGCGCTGGGCACAGGGAGGCGGGAAGGGGCGGGCGGGGCCGAGGCTGGGGGAGGCCGAGGCTGGGGGAGGCCGAGGCTGGGGGAGGCCGAGGCCTCTGGCTGTGCGGGGTGTGTGCGCGCAAAAGCTTCACTAAACCGCGGGTGCCCCTTCCAGCGCGATGGGGAGTCACCCCGGAGTCGCTGGTTTTCCCCAGCGCTTGCGGCGGTGCTCGCTGGAGGGGGAACGCGCTGTCCTGCCCGGGGGAGGTGGGTCTGTGCGATGGCGGCAGCACGGCGTGAGGCCAACGGTCACTGCCGCCGCTCCTGGGGGAAGTAATGTTTGAATGTCAGGGGATCATATTGAGCGAGTCTTGAAGAGGAGCTGTGCCATCCCAGCCCTACGCACGCTCTCCCGGAGCAGGCGCCGTGTCGGGACACCTCTGCGAGGACACCGACAAGGGCGTGCTCGGGCCTTGCTCCATCTGTGCGATGTAACCACGTGTTTAAAGCCACCTCTTGTTACAGCGGGCCACGTCACACGGATGAAGTTAAGGTTGTGCTCAAGTGTTTCCCTGAACGGGCACTTAGCACTGTAAGGAAGAGTCCTCTTCGTCCCAAATGTATGAACTCAAGGGTCCCGTTTCCAGGAGGAAATAATGCCCACCTTTCCATCATGACACACCAAGAACAGGCTTGCTGTTAACAGCAGCATCTCACTGTTGCGCTTGGTGAATATCTGCCAAGCCTATCGTGATTCTGTAACATTTTTCTGTCAGCAGTGCCCTTCAGCGTGCTCAGGGCCTCACTGCTCCTCTCTTGTGTAAATACACAGACAGATTGTCCCCACTTCAAATGCTTGAAGCTAGGAAATGGTTACACAGTGTTCAAATCGGGTCATTACCTTTGAATTTGCAAACATGCCCACACAGAGTTCTCAAACAAACCAACAGAGGCCATTCCTGGGAGCAGAAATACTAATCAATCTTAGGAGGCTGGTAAAAAGACCTACTGTAGCTGGAAGATACTAAATGCAGGTATCAGACAGGCTTCTTACCATGGAAGAGGGACAATCTGCACATAGCATTCCAGTCAAAGGGATTTTATAACATTATTGCTGAGCCCTACATAAGGGTGGTATACCTGATTTTCTCCAACTAGGAAACACAAGTATGAGAAAATGTTTCCTGCTTCTGTTGGCTTCTCTGTGTGTGCTCTAGGGTGGGTTTCAGGGGGCTGTATAACGCCTTTGCAGGGTATCCTTCTCGAGCACCAACACATTGTATGGACCTACTCTAACATTAGCTCCATGGAGGAAAAACAGGCCATCTCTTCAGATCAACATGAACATAAAAAGTATATTCAGCACCAGCAGTTTATGAAGGAAAACAGCCAGCCGCAGTCTCCTAGGATCCTCAGAATCTCATTCTGTGCTGACAATCCCCAGCACTAAAAAAGTATCAATTGGCTCAGACCAAGGCACAAACAACTCATAACCAAATGATCAATCCTTTGATTACTATTTTAACTGCTCTTATAAAAGAAAGCTCAAAGTCCATGAACCATAAAGTTCTCAAGATGGTCCTTGACCTAGGCTTTTGCCGTGATTTTGCATTATTCTAGGACATTTTGTCAGATACACCAGAACACAGACACAACATGGAAATGGGTGGGAAAGTCATACTGAGGACTCATTTTATTCAGGCATCTTTCCATGGCATACTCTTTTCCAAGCTTTCCCTCTCCTTCCTTCCCTCTTCCTCCTGAGCTATGCAATGCTGCTTCAGCTGTGTCCAGCTCTGGGGCCCCCAACATAAGAAAGACACGGACCTGCTTGAGCGGGTTGTGAAACTTGAGTTTCAAAAACTTTTAGTTGACAAGACCTCTCGAGAAAGTGCAGGGACCTGGGTAGCCATGATACCTGTCTCCAAGCACTAAGACCTACAAAACCCCAACGTTGTAAGCCAAAAAACTGACACTTATCAAAAAAGGCTTTGATAAGTTTTATTAACCAGATAAGGTGTAAGCCCCACTCTTGCCTGCCTGGTACATAAATTTGTGTTTGGTATTATATTCCTGACAGATTTTTCAAACATAGATGTTTATGCTGCATAGGGAACAACCAACTTCAAACAGTAATTAGAAGGAATACTTTTTACTATCTTGAGACCTCAAGTCATAAACAAACGAAGCTCCAATCAGAATGGCAAAGGAGCGCAGAGGCAACCTTCAGCCTTGCGTTCCCATGGACCCCCGTGTCCCAAGGGCGTGCTCTCAGTTCCTCCGAGCTCCGCCTGGGACCTGACCAAGTCACAAAGTGGAAACTGATAAATGCTTTAGTTATCAGCGGAAGGCAGAGAAAACTCTATACATAAAAAGTACCGTGCTTTGGTTTTAATAAAATGCCATGTGTATTCCAGTTACAATGTGAGGGAGCATATGGGTCCTAAAAACCCAAAACACTTCCCCGCAGGGACAGTGAGCTGAGAACACCAGCCACAGAACATACTGAGATGCTGCATCGTCCTAAAACTCCCTGTAACAGCGGAGTGAGGAAAAGTATTTTGAACAACTGGGTGAATAACAGGAATTAAAGCTGGCAGTAGCAGAACCTTCAAAGTATTTTCCTGTGGCACAGCACAATTCTTCACAAGTGACTCCCTCCTCTACATGCTGCCATCAGCACACAAACATTCAGCCATGAAAATCTTGTGGACAAATAACACCTTGTAGGAGCAGCCACCGGGGGTGGCAACGGTAGAGCACAGAGCAGAAGATCTGACATGAGCCTTAAATAAGCTGTGATATAAATGCATAAACTTCCCTTCCAATAATCACATCCCTTTCCAGAAAGGGCTTTTGGGGAGCTTGGAAAGAGAATTTGACTTAGCCAGCCTGGGACCCTTCTGCTGCCACAGAGAAACAGAACGAAGGATCTTTTTGCCTTGTAAAGTACGAGGAAATCTGGATGAACCCAAGAACCTCTCTGGTTCTCAATAAAACTAAACGCGTTCTGGAATTAAAACTTTTTGCTGCCACAAGACAGCTTTGTCTAGGCCCATATATGGCCATCATGAGACTGCAATGGCTTAGCCATAGGCACTGGGAGAGCCTTTGGGCCGTGAGACAGGCTTGAGACCAAGACCTTGAACTATTTTAGTAAAATCAGTACAGATGTTTGCCCCACTCTTGAGCTTTGAGTGCAGAGGATGCAAAGACAAAAGTGAATCATACAGGTGAAGGTGCAGAGCTACACAGATTTGATCATAAGAAGAAACAAGTAGATAGAGCTGGTCATCTCCGGGTTGTCTTCATCACTGCTTTGTTCCAGTCGGCCACTCAAGGGATCACAGGAACGTCATGACTGTTCTGTTCTTGCCAATCTGCCAAGGCTCCAGTGGGTAAAAGCGGATGACAATCCTTTTTGCGTATAAGAGCAAAAATGAAGTGGATAGGAAATGTTATTTTATGATTAAATATTATCCCTGCCTGGCTTGCAACAAGGTAGAAAATCTGCACTAAGCTCTTGCTGGCTCACACTTCATGGTGTTAATTTAATAGAAGCAAAAATAAGCTGTGTATGGGCAGGGTACAAACAGGTGCCAGACTTCATCCACACAAACTGATAAGCAGACTGACTTTCAACACTGTTTATACGAGATACTTCTCCATTTCAGAAGGACACAAGCAGCTCATAATCTTGTCCGGTATTTACCCTGACAGCACCCAAGAGGCAGGGAAATGCTATTACTCTCCTCAGGGAATGATGGGGAAGAGGGGCAGAGAGGGACATGGCTTACCTTCAGGAACAGCCTTGTTCCGGCATTTGGCGTGGCGACCCCACTGCAAAGCTCCACCAATTCCCAGGGGGTTTTGCACCAGTTACACCAACTGGAACTACTCATCTTTAGAGAACAGTATTTCCCAGATTGTTCAACGAGTGCAAACCAGTCCATGGCTTTATCTGGACTTAAACTGCATCTCTAGGATTTGGTATCCAAGAGCACTTAATGTTTGCAATCCAGTCTTGGCTCTATATTACACCTTAATCTCACGGAGGACATGGGAACCTACACCATCATCGTCATCACTCTGAGCATCTTCCTGCACCTCTGCTTGCTGTGTTTGGTACACTCACACACTGCAGACCAGGCAGAAAAGGCACCCTCCTTCTCCCTCTCCTTCTCCCTCTCCTTCTCCCTCTCCTTCTCCCTCTCCTTCTCCCTCTCCTTCTCCCTCTCCTTCTCCCTCTCCTTCTCCCTCTCCCGGCCGCGGGGCTGGGCACGCTGTCCTCGCCCCTCAGGCCGAGGAGCTGCCGCGGCAGAGACCCCCGGGCCGGGCCCGCACTCACCGCTCGGGGCCGAGGCCCAGCTGCGCCGTCAGGACGTCGAAGAAGCGGGCGCTGTGCCGCTGGTTCTGCTCCGCCGAGCCCACCACGCCGATGGAGGAGACGAGCAGCTGGGCGCAGGGCTCGGCCGAGCCCGCCAGCACCATGGGCAGCCCGCTCCGCACCGTCACGTTCACCCGCTGCCGGCAGAGGCACCGTCAGGCCCCGCCGCCCCGGCCCCGCCGCCCCGGCCCCGCCGCCCCGGCCCCGCCGCCCCGGCCCCGCCGCCCCGGCCCCGCCGCCCCGGCCCCGCCGCCCCGGCCCCGCCGCCCCGGCCCGCGCTCACATCCGCCGGCTTGCCCAAGATGTCGGCGGCGGCGGCGCACAGCTCCTGGGCCAGCCCCGGCGGCAGCCGGCCGGCCGGCAGGCTGGTGTCCAGCTCCAGGAACGGCATGGCCCCGCGGCCCAGCGCAGCGCGGCCCCGCACGGCCTCACCCCGGCCCGGCTCCCGCTCCGCCCCCGCAGCGGCCCGGGCAGCGGAGACTCGGCGAGGGCGGGAGCCAGCGGCTGGGGCCTGGCACCAACCCCGCAGCTCCCGGGGCTGCCTGCAGCAACGCGGCGAGATCGTGCCCTTCCAGCCGCCCCTCGCCTCGCACCAGCCCCAGGCAGGGCTTTGGCTTTGGCTTTTCTCTGTTCTACCCCAATGGCACCGCCTGGCTTTCGGGCCTTCTACTTTTTAAGATGTGCACTGCCGGGATAGGTATTAGAGACCGTGAGAGCAAAAAAATCACATCTCACTGACGGCTGGGTAAAATGAGTTTTGTGGTGGTCCTTAGTGCCGGTGGGAAGACGTTTCTGGTCACTGCAACAGACACCTCCACGCCTGTCTGTGCAGGGAGGGTTAAGAATGGAAGAGCAGTGATTTCTCAGAACAACCAGCACTACAAGAAATTAAAAGGCAAGCAGAGAGGTTTATTGTTTTATCCAATACATACAATTACCAAACTAGCTTTTGCAATCAGGACTTTGAGTTCCCAAGGTGATGAAAGTGACCCCGGCAGGCTGGCTCACAGGGACAGTCTAATCTACAGATCAGAGGTGTCTGATACAGAGATCAGAAGCGTCTAATTTACAGATTAGAGGTTTCTCAGAAGCTGAGCTACTGTCCAGTGAGGGTTACATGTGCTCCTTTACAGCAAAAGGTTATGAACCAGCTAGATGAAAAGGTCATCTAGTTTAAGGCACAGCACTGTTGTGAAAATTGGCCCTATATAACACGGCACTTGGGTTTTCTACATTCTAGACAGTCCTAATGAAAACTGATGGAATTGCTCATTTTTTTGCTGGGGGAATTGCTTGGCCTTCGCTGCTGCTAATGAAGACAATACTGGCACAAGGAGCAGTGTGTATAAACCAGCCAGAAATAAGGCTGGAAAGATTTCTAGGGGAGAGATTGTGGAGAGACCCAACTGGAGAGGTGGTGGGGCATGGCAGGCTGGCAGGGGTGGCTGCTTGTGGTGGTAAGCAGTAATACAGACGCTATCCTCAAATCCAGGAAAGCAGCAGAATAACCCAGGAAAATCGTTAAGATTCCAGGGTAAATTTACAGAAAGATATAGTCTTGTGAATAGAAGACATGATCCCAAGTTCGTCACTGAAACGAACACAATGGGGGTATTCAGCCACCTTGCAAACCCTGGGTGCAAGCCCACCACTGCCCAATTGCTGGGAGTCATCACCTCCAGGTAAGATGCCATTTAGGATCCATTTTCCTATTTCTCTCTTATTCCTTCAAATACTAAAACTCTTTTCCAATTCCAAGGCCAAAAAACCCCACGTGACAAGAAACCAGCATATCAGAAGGCCTCCAAGAGGAAAAGAGAACGTTCAAGAATCAGATGTCAGCAATTACAACAGGACATGGGGCTGTCACAATCATTTTTAATGACGGGCGTTGTCCTTCGCTCTTGATGGTTCACCATGTGAATGGCAGATTGTTCACAGCCTCCCAGAGGTTTTAAACTAAAGGTTTTATTGTTTCTGTCTTGGAGCTGGCAATTAAAATGCTTGTAGGGGGATGAACATACAACCATGAGAGGACAGCACAGCAGCAAGTACTCTCAAACATGCTCAGCCTTTGGAAAATCATGGTAGGTTTTTTTTCCCTCCTGCAGACATTTCCACATGTCATCATCCACTTAGCAATTCTGCTCTCAAAATTATAAAAAAAAAATCAACCACTTCCCATTTAAAATTTAACTCAGTTGTGGACATTATTTCTTGAATAAAACATCAATAAAAACTATTATTCAGCTACTGTTTGGGAAGAAAAGGAAGGGTGGGAATAAATGTGTGCCTCTTTCTAATATTTTTGGTTCATGAAAAGAAAGGGCCTTCAGTCAGGTCTCGTCTCTTTATAAAGATCATCATCACAAAACAAAATTTCCTGCTAATACAAGCTGAAGTACACAGTGGAAATCTCTTTCCAGACAGGGAATTTAAAGATCTCCCTAGGCTACTAAATCAGTAGTATCTAGAACTGAAACCTTAGCGAAAAACATCACCAGAACACATCAGATTTTACAGAACTTGCCAGCAGAAACGTCACTAGCCAAGACATGGTAGCAATGGAAAGAAAAGAAGCTATTTGATTAGTGAGAGAAGCCATTCCTGAATTATTTACTCATTTTGTCTTAGTCCTTACAGGAAGTGTTCTTGGGCAAGGATTTCAGGGTAAGGTTCAAGGCCAACAACTACTTATGAACGGAAATACGCAGAGATATGTATTCCACCAGTTTCTGCAACCTTCACAATTTGCTATTTTCAACTGAAGAAACTAGAAATGGTTGGATTCTCTCAGTTTTACCTCATAAATTGTGCTGCAGTACAAAAGGGTTTTGTATTTGAGCTACAGCTAACCAGAAATAAACACAGCCGAGAAAAAGAGCCCCAAAGCGCCAACAACTCTCTGCCCTTTTATTGTGATGCGTACATTGCTCAATGCCACAAAATCTCTCTTATTACTTCAGCTGCACAGGGTGACTTGGTGACCTTCCATCCAAAACAGTCTCAGAAGAGCACGTCTAAATTTATTCCCCCTTTGCATTTTCTAGGAGAAATGTGGATTGCTATTACAGTATTACTGCAGAAAAAAAACCTGTTTTGATTGCTGTCACATTTCAAGAAATGACTGTGAATGCATTCTTTCAGTGTATTCCCTATATAAAGTACTTAGGTAGGCAGTTACTCAAAGGCTCTGGCCACCCTCAGCCTTTTTAAGGTGCTTGGTCTTGACTGCACAGATGTCCAAGAACAGCCCCTGCCACACGGGTAGTGGCAGACTGAGCACCAACGAAACCCCCACTTTCAGAAACTGAGAGTAGTGGTTAAATCGAAGGATTACGAAGATTCACAGTTGTAGATGAATATGAAGAAACTTCTCACAGGAACCTAAAGGCAAATAGAAGAAGTGTGGAATGTACATGGACAGCCAAGCAAGATGCCTCAGCAATAAGAAACTTTAAAATAATAGTAACAAAAAAATCGATGTCTTTTTTCACTGTTGTGACTGCCTGTAGTTTTGTGCTGTACTTGTCTGTGCAGATTCGTGCTGGGAAGGTGAGGATCAGGCATGCTTTGCAGTGCGTGCCGCTTGAGAAGGAGCTGCAAATGTTAAAAACACATGAAAACAACACTTATCCGATACAGTTCTCTAACGTTCCCAGTTTGCAGGCTGGCTCAAATTTTGTCAGGAAATACCATTCGTGTCTCTACCATCTCCGAGAAGACTGACACTGAAATAAAACCCAGATGCACATGTTAAGTGACCTGTAGGGCCTCAGCCTTTTGTATAAATTTAATGTTTCAGGTCTTAAACTTTCCCCATCTTCCACCCCCAAAGATACAGGAACCGCTTGGCTGGGGGGGGAAACGCTCTGCAATTTCTGTGTTAGAATTACAGTGCTCTTCCAGTTACATGTAGAACTGGAGTTAAAAGAAAAAGTTAAAAAAAAAGGGCAGCAAAAATGGTAAGATAGGTTAATTCATTTCAACATCTTCATCAACAGAGGTGCCAGATGCTCTTTCAGCTGTGGATCAATTTGAATGTTGCTCAGTTCTTTGATATTAAGGATCATCTCATGGGCTTGGAAGAAAAGCTCTTTCCCCACAGCATCCTCCACCCGCCTGCGCCACTCCATCAGCCTAGGTCTGTCTTCAAAGATGTCACAACCAACTCCAACAGGCTGCAGAAAGGGGGAGAAAGCAACAGTAAGGCGTTGGGCAGTCGCTTTTTCACCAAGACAACAGGCACCGACAGCGTACCTGCAGGTACTGATAGAGGAAAAAAAATGAAGCAGAGCTCACAGAGGAGACTTCCAAGGAAAGGAAATCTCCTCTGGTCGGGTGTATCTATCTGGGGGACACAGAAGCTAGCCTGTATTTTAAAGGGCACTTATAAGTCAATTCCTGAGTGCTGGAACAGCCGTTACGAGCAGCAGAGATGACTACCACTTATTGTGAGTGATTTTCAGCTACAGCATTGAAGACGTGGTGGGCTGACAGTTCAAGGGACAGCTGCACAGCCCGCAGTACGCAGTGCTATATTACAGAGCAAAACCACAGCACAAAACACTGAGTGTTTAATTGAACTGATGTCTTAGTTGACATAATCTATCCCCCTTGTACTTTCTGCCTGTACCACTCTCTGGAACACAATGCTGTAGAGAAGCAGAACTGCCATTTTTCAGTCTCTGGGATACAGAACTGTGAGAAAGAATGACTTCTGGGCTGCAGGATCCAGGCCCTGATAGTCTGGCAGAGAACAACCAGTTTGTAACAGACTCAATTTAATTGCTTCTGTCTGAGATTTGGTCTTGCATCTTCCAGACATGGCATGGGCAACTACCATTTGAAGATGAATATTCTTGTATGATAAAAATATTCCTATATGATTTCATCAGACCTGTCTGCTATTGCCTCTCAGTTTTAACCTCCTTCTCTGGAGGATAAAGAATGAAGGAGAAGATGAATTGTTAGAGAAGAGAAACAAGAGATCTGTTCCAGCCAGCTTTTTTTCAACTGATTTTCTGAACCTACTCCCATATTCTCCTCATGGTCTTAGGCCAGTTCTGTTGATATGCCCTCACTCCTCTTTCTAGTGAAGTGTTACCACATGCTGCACCACTCCCTGCCCAGCAGCATCTGTTTCCCCTTGTGATGAGACTTCCTTACCACACTCCAGCACTCACTTGCATCAGCTCCACAATGGCCACAAGATCTGCCAGAGAGATCTCACTCCCGATGATAAAAGCCTTGTCTTGCAGAAACCTCTCCTCAAATTGCTTCAGTGAAGTGGACAGCCCCTCCATAACCTCCTGGAGCTTCTCGGAGGGCAGCGGCTGCCCTGTGAAGAGGGGAATCAGCACCTGAGGAGAGAAGGCACAAGAGTACGATTGTCCATACCCTCATGGATCTGGTGGTTGTCATTTAAGTCACACTTCATGAACTACTTATGATCACCAGTGATCCTGCAGCAAAGCTGCAAAGCTGCAGCAGGGGATGACGCTAGAGCTTCACCGACTGCTGCAGTTCCAAGTAGCTCATGGCCAGGGAGCACACAAGCAGTTCTAAGCGGCTGATCTGCCGTGACAGTAACCTCCCGCTAATGGGCAGCAATGCACAGAATGCAGTCAAGGACTCAGCTCGTAACCCACCTTGGTGGTTGACAAAAGAAAAAACAGGCAACAGCTCCAAGGAAGGCAAATCTCTGCCATCGTCACCCATGTTATGTCCTCTGTTTCAACAGCCTGCCAAGATGGGTGAGCAGGCTGCCTGCCCACCAGGCACCCCTGCTACCCACCCTGTTGTATAACCGGGTGCTGGAGGCAGGCAGGCAGCTGCCTGTCCTGCAGGGTGATGGAAAGGAGGGCATGGTGGTGGCTGTGGCAAGGAGCGTAGGAGGGACTGGAATGCATCAACACTGGCTGGAGAGGCAGGAAATAGCTTCCTCTTCATGACAGCAGCCAGTGAGGCTGGGAGTGGGTAAGCATCATTTTTACACCAGCCTTTCTGTGGCCTCCTAAACATCATTCTTAAAACCACTAGGAATTTTTCCAGAGCAATCGTATAACTGTGGTCCTTGTCTCCGTGAACTCGCTGGCACAGGGGGTAGTTGCCTTTCCATGAGATTTTTGACCATTCAGAGGTGCATGCACCATCAGAGCCCACAGTGTTTCACAACTACGCTGCCTCCACCTACCACAGCTAAAGAAATACAGTTTATTTAGAGAAGCAAAATTAAAGATACAAATTTCCATCGGTGGGAGTGGACTGAATTTCCACTCACTGCTAGTATATTGAACAATTCAAGTTGGGATTGCTTAATCCGAGCCAGGAGTTTTTGCCAAATACATGTGGAATCTATTTAATCAGAAAATTCATGGCCAGTTCTCTTCCTCAGTGGTTCCAATTATGCATGATGGGATCTCTGGGTATAATCACTTGAAACAGCACCTTCTTCCTTTTCTGTGTCTCAGAGCAGTCTATCCTCTCCCATGTCCTGCTAACATGCCTTCTGTTACATGGTGGCTTTATACATTTCCCTATTTTCAATTATTCTGAGAATGTTTTCTGTATCTGCATTATCTAGTCATCAGCAGCAATTAGTTGGATTTCTTTCCCTTGGAGCACTGCAATAACAGCCTGCAGAGACTGGAAGAAACTGCTTCTTGTGCGGATCTGACTCATATTTGAATTGCTTCTCTGTGCTCCCTAGCCAAAAATTCAAATGTCAATAAATCAAAAAGCTAAATGAGTCTTGATATGCTTTGTTAGGCACAAACAAGGGCAAACTTTACAGAGGAACAGTGAAGTTCTTACCTGTTTACCGGCAACCCTGATTTCATCTGAAATTCCATACCATAGCCATACTTGCAGGGCTATATTTGCAGCTGGGTCTCTCCAAGGAGAGTTGCATTAACTGTCTGGTGAGTTGGCTGGAAATAGGTGTCCAGCAAAACCATCTCATACTAAATGATTTTCTGCCTCAGGGTGATTCTGTTAATTTTGCCTAAATGTAAATTGATCTGACCACACTGAATAAAGAAATTCTGCCATTCTCTCTGTGTGTCTATTCTGTCTATCCCTGAGCCCACTTCAGAGAAGTACCTAAGTGTGCTGGAAGCAGAAGGCTCCTTCTGGATTTCCACCCTGATGGGGCTGCAGGGACTCGTAAGAAGAACGCAAGCCTTTCTGCTTCCAGCAACAAAGCACATGCTCATCAATGAAGCAAAACTTCTGCCTGTGTGCACACCCTGCACAGCTGTGCAGTGAGGGGGAGGCCCTTGGAGGCAATATCCAATCTGTTCTATACTCGTTCACAAATCCAGGCAACTGAAGTCTGTTGGGCTTTGAGACTTTCTGTACCAGACCTAGTTAAAGGAAAAAACCAAAGTGAACAAAGCTGCTTTTGCCAGGTCCTGACATTGAGCAATTAGAAACAGCTCCCTCTCCGACAGCTCCTCCCAGCTAGGAACGGTTTGTTACTTCAGCATGACGAGCGATCTCTGAATTGGAGCTGTTCAATTGCTCAGTATTCTGCCAGGAAATCATCACTTCACTTGCATTTCAATATTCAGTCTCCTTACCTTGATCCACATGGTCTTGGGAGCATTAGCTCGGATGTTAGCGTGATGCCATGAGAGGTATTCATCTACTTGGGCCCGTTTTTGTATGTCTGATGGGTACCAGTGGTCGGGAGTGTTGTACTTTCGACTCAGATACAGCAGAATGGCAGTGCTGCTCAGGCATTAACGAGACAAGAAAGGGGTCAGGGAGTGATGATGCAGAATGCTTTCGCCTAAGCTCCCTCTCCTACCCCTTCTGAACTTGCTGCTTCCACTAAAAAGCATTCAGATGAGGATTTCTGATGGAGTCCAGGGACCATATATAGGCATCTAATTCATGTTGACATCAGAGATGGCACTTAATCACCTTAGCTCCCTCGAGAACTTTAACCAGCTGGAAAATCAGAGCACTGTTCTCTGATGCAGAGTACTGCTGGGCAGTACTGGAGTAAACAAACAATAAACCTCCACAGTCATCGATCAGCAATGTTAACCCCACTTGTTCCTGACTGTTCTGACCCGTCTCTCTGAGACCTGTGCATGTTTCTGCACTTGTGTGCTAAATGAAACTCCCTAATGGGTTGTGTTGCCTTTCCATCAGATCGGTCTCTAGCCTGCAGCTTCCACTGAAGTCAGTGGAAGTCCCAGCAAGGAAAGCCCACAGAATCTTTTTGTGTTTGTCCTGATGTTTATACTTTCACTAATTGGCAGGAGAAGCTAGATGGAAAAATATCTTAGTCATCTGCAACAATATGTAGGCTGTTACTACAAAAATAGATGGCACACAGAAAATCCTGTGCTGGCAAAATGGAAGAAAACGCAGACGCTCCTACTATGCTGATACTACTATAGTCCAATTATTTCAGTATAATGACACCATTAACCAATCTCCATATTAATCTTATAATGTAAAACCTAAATTTTATCTCTGTAGGTGTTCACTTGGCCTGTAGGACTAGTTCGGATAAACAGAATTTTTTCCTAGGGTAAAAGGGATTTTTACAAGCTTTAAACATTTCCCAGAAATGTTTACAAACCCATTTTGAGGTAAGGGCATTCAGGGTAAGATCAAGAAGTTAAGTCAGCTGATTTGTTTACATTCCGAAAGATAATTCAAACAGAAACAGAGCAAATGAGGTTATACTATTAAAAATAACCAACATCTTCATAAATTCTGTGATCCTTAATCATTCAGTGGGAGTGACATCTCCTAAATGCTGCACAGATTACTAGTACCCAAGGAAGTCTAAGGATGAGTTCTTACCATTCTGCTAGGGTGAAGTCTCCGTCCTTTAGTGCTGGTACTTTCTTCAAGAGGCTGACTTTGCCAGCTCCTTCACTATTTGATGGCCCTAAGAACACGAACAGACAAGTCAGAGGTTAGAAGTGTACCTGCCATTGAATGATAAATTAAATACCTGTAGCCAACTGGACAACCAGTGAACTGTGTTAGGTTTTCCCTATTTCACAATTTCCCTACTTCACAATTAAAAGGTAATGAAATTGAAGAGTCAGTGTAAAAGCTATCTGCAGAGGGCAGTCGGCTCAGGCCAGGCACAGAAGCAGTTCACATTTCTGTATGTGAATTCTGTTGCTTGAGTCAGGCACCAGTAATACTTGCAAAACTTACTGACAAAAATCACTCCCTGAGAGGCATTTGGATACCACAATGAGGGGACTGGTACAGAAAACACTATTGCAGATAACCAGGAACAGCTGACTTGACTTGAGAACAGCATGCCCTATGGCTTTAGAGATAGGAGCAGAAAAGACACGAGTTAGGATGAAGACAACTGAGTACCTAAAAAATACTTAATATTTGCCAAAGAAGCAGGGTCTGGAAAAGTTGAGTTTGCATGCAGAGCATCCTAACGTGGGCAGATGGTTGCTACTGCTGCTCCTGTTCCCACAGGCAACACCAAAACAAATTAATTTTCCTGCAGTTTGTAAATGTGGCCGACTCGCTAGGACGGAGTCAAGATGGAAAGCAACTGAAAAGCCTTGTGCCCACAGAGATCACTGTCAGTGGCTACTTAATCAAAGAGAACCCGGCTGGCTTATACACACACAGAGCAAAACTCTCCTGTTCGTTTGTCTCTGAAGAGCAGAGGGAATTGAGCATTTACAAAGAAAGCGAACGCTGTCAATAGAACTGATTTCTCGGCAGGCACGCAGCTGAGGATGTTTCCAGAGTTTTTGGTGGGATGGGAAAAACATGAATGCCAGCAATACAACAGTAGCTCCTGACACAATTCACTCTGCCACAGTGGACATTCGCTAGGGAAGCTCAAACACCTCTACCCTGCATTACTCTGTGTAATTTATATATTACACATAGCCGGCTCTGTGTTACTCCTGGCTCTGCATGTCAACACACCTCCATCAGGGAAATGCAGGAGGAAGACATCATCCCATAAGAGTTTAAACTCCACAGTCCCCTGGAGTTTGGATGCATTAACAGCTGACTATCTAATCAGGTTTCAGTTTCCTAATGCAGGCACTGGACTTAACAGTCAGCAGTTAAACACCAGGGAATTGTACAAAAGTCCAGGAACACCTACGTAAGAAAAGGTGTGAGGAGTTTGTTTTGCTTGTTTTAAGTGCTCTCTAGAACAGGATATGGCATTTAGGGTGCAAATCCTGATTGAATCAGCATGACCAGCAGGAGGTCTTGTACAAAAATCCCTTTGTTCAAAAAAAAAAAGGGCCATTAACTAACAGACAGTGATCAACACCCCCAAGAACTATTTGCTCCCACTCAGGAGGCAGTAGCAGTGTCTGCTTAATTGGACAAATGTGCAACAGGACATAGTCTCCAAGAAATAAAACCAGCCTTTGGACTATCAAGTTTGCAGTTGGCTTTGGAAAGGGGTGGGAGAAAGGAAAGCTGCTGCATTACAAATTACAGACTACTTCCCCAGTATTGATGAGACAACTCGAGCAGGGCAAACATTACCATCTTCTCCTTTCTAGCTGACTAGCCTCTACTTTGTCTCTTCTTTGAGAAGTGCTTTTTTAAATTCCAGTGTAAGCAGGTTCATCAGAGACTAAGGTTCACATCTGTCTGCTGCCTGAAGGGATTCAAACCCATGTTTTCCCTATCACTGAGAAATGTCTCTGGCTACCTGCTGTGATGGTGGCCTCCAGCTTAGCTGGGCGAGAGGTTCCACGTGCACAGCAGAACCAGGCAGCACTGTCAGGGGAGGCAGGAAGAAAGGACTTAAGAATAAGAGCCAGACAGAAAGTTCAAGTTGAGCCTAACAATTGAGAAATTTTAATATAAAAAAATATATCCCTGAAAATCAAGGCAGCAGGCAAAGTACAAGGGCAAGGTGCCTTACGCCCATGATTTAGACCATAAAAACAGTGAGGCAAATTTGTGTAAATCTACTGTCATGCAAGAAACTGCCCTGGGAAGGTGCTTGGTCCTGTGCTTTCAGAAGGGCTCCAAAGGCCAGTGGTCATCACACACCCAGCTCTGGTGAGATCTGTAGAGTTCAGGTGGTCCCTCGGAAAAATGCAGCAGAAAGTTGCAAGTCAATAATGCTTACAACTCATGAGCCGTCAGTTCTAAGACCTAGCTGTTTGGTTGTTCTGCTGCCTGTGTTCATTATCCAAGGTAACGGGCGACTGAGAAACAACAATATGAGAAGTAAGCAGTGGGTGAGGGCAGCCTGAATCAGATTTCAGCCTGCTTTCAAGGCGCAGCAGTCCTAGCAGGAATACTGAACATATTAGTCCCCTGATGGAACCAACATGTCATCACAGCAGGCTGGACAGGAGGTCAGTGTCCGTTACACAGACTGCACCGTGGCCCAGAGATAGCACCTTATTTGCTTTGGCTCCTACAGGGTCTTTGCGGACAGACATAAAAGACCTGTGCTGAGACTGCCACTGAGCTGCAAACTGACAAAAGCCTTGGTATGAACACTAACTCCAGGCTGCTTCATTGAGACCGATTGCCTATTGTACTAAAATAGAGACCAATATTTGTATTTGCCGTTTAGCAGAGCCTACGCTCTCTTCCAGCAAGCAGAGCCAGCCTTTTTGTTTAGTGGTATCAAGCGGCCCATCTTTATCATTCCCATGATGTTGACTTGACTTATCATGCTGTTTAACACCCGCTGCATTTAGTGTAATTAGTTCATGATGTCCCTCAAGGATATACCAAAAATACTCAAGCAATATACGTATTGCTGGGCTTTGAGGTGTAACTTTAATAAGCGGAGTGTACACCGTCAAAAAGCACGGCAGGCTTCACACAGGAGGAATTGTTAAGCATAAGTTGTAGTGCAAGGAAGGAGATTTACTGGTGGGTAAAAAAAGCAGTGGACAAGTTTTCACAGAAGTAGAAAGGAGAAAAAAAATCAGTCTATTTGCCAATCACGTCCCTGCCTAACCATCTCCTCAGCCAAGGATTTCCAAGTACTCTGCTTTGCCTTAGGAAAAAAAAAAATAACAATTTACTAGGAAAATGCAATATGTAAATAGGCAATAGTCATCTTAATACAGTTGGACAAGTCTGAACAGCTGAGTGTTTCTACTAAGCACGCTGTTCCCAGAGCACTCCTCGGCTGTCACTGTGACTAATTTGCTAGAAATGGCTGGAGGAACATTCCTTGGGGATCCACGAAAATAGATGCAGCACAGCTACGAGACCGCTCTGGGAAGGAGAGCTGCATGGTCAAACCCACTGTGTTCAGGCCCCTCGGCAAAGCATGCACTGAAAACCCCCCGGGTCACCGGAGGAGCGAGTCCTCCCCTCCCAACGGGCCAAGCCGAGCTCCCAGCGGCTGGGAGCCCGCTCAGCTCTGACGGGCCAGGCCGGCCGGGCCTGACCTGATCACCCTCCCCCGGGCAGGACGGGCCCCTGTCGCGGAAGGACACCGGACAAGCGTCCTCCGAGCTCGGGGCCTCCGCATCCCTCTCGTAAGCGGGTGACCTCCCGCTTCCACTGCCTCCGGCGTTTTGCTGCCTCCCAGGGCTCGGGCGCTTCCTCCTCCGGCTGAGCCTCCCCAAACGTGGAGAGGTCCCCGGCATCGCCACTGATGGGAACGGACCGAACTGGCCCGCGCCTCCCTATGGGCACAGTCTGAGCCGGTTCAACAGCTCGCCCGTTCCCAGAGAGGCCGCAGCCCGGGGCGGGAGAGGGAAAAGCGGCGGCGGGAGCCGCGCGGAGAGCCGAGCCGGAGCGGGAGCTGCCAGGCAGAAGGACGGGCGTCCGCTCCGCTGTCGGGAGGCGAAGGGGCTCCTCCGGGGCCCGCGAGAGCAAACCCCCGCTGCGGGCTGCGACACCCAGCACCGGAGCGACGGGCCCTCCTGCCCGAAGGTCGCGGCCGGGGCCCGGCCAGCGCCCGGTGGCTCAGCCCGGCCCCCGCAGCCCCTGCCCGGGGATTCCGTTACAGCGCCGGGTGCTGCCAGCGCCCCGCAGCGCGGCCTGTCCCCTCCCCTCCCGCGGGGCCGCCGCCGGGAACGGGCCCGGCCCGACAGGGCAGAGGCCCGCGGGGGACCCGGTGCCCGCCGCGGGGGGACCCTCACCTGCGCGGGGCTGCTCCGCGCCGCTCCCCGCCGCCGGCTTCTTCCCCAGCACCGAGTCTGCCAAGAGCGAAGAGAGGGGCGCTGAGCCCGCGGCCCCCGGCGGGGTGCGGCCCGCCCCGGCCCCGCCGCCCGCCGCCCACCACCGCCTCCGGGGCAGCTCGGTGGCGGCGGCGGGCGGGCGGCCGTGCCCGTCCCACCTTTGAAGAGTTCCACGTGCTTGAACTCGAAGGGGATGTTGTTGCTCCGGGCGAAGATGTAGATGGAGCGGCAGGGCTGCGAGAGCAGGTCCAGGTACAGCTCCAGCCCCATCCTGCCACCGCCCGGCCCGACCCCGCCCGCGGGGAGGCTGCCGCGGCTCTGCCGCCGGCCGCCCGGAGCCGCCCCGCGTGGGCAGGCGGGGGCCGAGCCGTGCGCGGGCGGGAGGAGCCCTCCCCCGGGCTGCGCCGGGCGGGGGGCGCGCTCCCGGCGGGCGGCGGCGCTGCTGAGGGGAAGCGGCGGCGGCCGCCGGCTGCGCGGAGCGGGACTGCGGCCCCCCCCGGTGCGCGGGGCAGGCGGGGGCCGCGCCTCGGGGTGGGTGGGGGGGTCTCCTGCGGGGCGAGGACGGGAGAATGCCGGAGGGCGCCCGGGAGATTCTCGCCGGCAGGGAGGCACGGCCGGAGCCGGGGAGGGGGGACAGGGTTCCCCATCCCGCAGGTTAGGCAGCCCTGGCCACACTGTGCCTATAGGCCGGCTTGAGGAGAAGAAGGTAACACACCGTAACGGTAGCTTACGAGGAGTGGTAAATTACCAAATGAGAGGTTGGCACTAAGCGCTGAGGGGGCAGGGGCTGTCCTTGCCCTCCCCAGCCTCGGCTGATGCCACGGGGGCTCGGGAGCCCGCTCTCACCCCCAGCATCCCACCGCGGCTCTCGCAAGGCAAATGCTTGTTCTCATAACGCGGTCCTGCAGGGATGTGTTGTGCTGCAGACAGGGCCCTTGCACGACGTCCTCTAAACCGGCATTAATCTCGCACCGCTAGATCTCAGTGTGGTTTTCAGTTCAGAAGGTAATTCTTTGGTCACGTAGTCTCTGCCCAGCACTGCGAGTTGACGCCTGAATGGCAGTGACACGTGGAGACTTCTCTGCGGGCATTACTTCTGCATATTCACAGCGAAGTGACTTTCCTCTCTCCCTGGTGTTTGTCACTTCAGATCTCCACACAAGCGGAGGAAAACTAAAAAAAGCTCAGGCTGAATTCAAGCCCTTGCAGGGAGCCCGCAGCGTTTCACAGCTGTGTGATTTGGGGAAGGTGACATGCTGGTTGAGTACAAGGATTTCTGGGACTCTGGAGGATAGAGCAGCTGAACCTCTCAGGGCAAAGTCACCCCCAGTCAAACCCGCCTCGGCTCAGCTGACACCTTTTTATCAGTGCTGTGCCAGAGAGTTTGAACATCACGCACAAGTCCTTGGAAAGAGCCACAGGAACCTCAGGGAGAGGGAACTGGAGGATCCATTGCTCTTTTACTCATGTAAAGGATCATTACAAAGGGTGGTGAAAAAGCTCGGATACTGAGCCGGGAGCTCATTAACTGGAGATATTACAAACTGGAACACTTTCAGGTGTTTCCCTTTATACCACTTTGCCAAGACTTCGGCTCTGAGAACTGCTTAGGAACGGGGCTTACTGTTACACTGTTCAGCCTGCCAGCGTCTGGTGAACAAGCTGTGTCTCCACATGATGTATTGATTCTGCTGCACCACACAACTATTTTCAGAGTCATCGTTGAGATGTAGAACTGCAGGACAGGAGTTTTTTCAGTTTCTTGGCCACAACAGGGAGAGGGGGGGTGTACAGTTCCCCTGCAGCACAGTTTACCCTCTAGAGCACCGGCACACAGCAGCAACACGCTCCGATGAAGGCTCGTATTGTGGCAGGTGCTTGAGTTCACATCAGACTCCTTCAGCACAAAGAAATCTTAAATGTTATGGGAGTGGGGAAAAGGAGTGTGAATGTGGCTCCACACAGGTAACAGTCCGAGAAGTCTTCGAAATGGTTGCCTATCCCTACTCTGACATATCACTGAGAAGAGTTTGTTGATCTCAGCAGTGGGTAGCAAGATGAGCAGCGTGGATTTGCTTTGCTCCTTGATTTAGGGTTCAATTGATCCATTAGTCCTACCTGGACTTCAAAGATCTTTTCATGTGCCTCCTGGAAACGTTCCTTCCTTAAGTTTTTTTCAGTTTGCTGACTGCACTGCACAGCCCACACAAGTAAAAATATATTTTTACCTGGTGGTGTTATGTGGCATTTGGTTGCATTATTCCTGGCTCTAGGCTAGTGCTTCTAGCACTCTATTTTCATTTGGCTCCATCACCTCAAAGGCCATTTTTCCTGCTGTACTTTCTCTATCAGCTTTTTGGAAACAGGAACAACATACTAAAAAATGCAATAAGTTTTGCAGTTTATTTCTTAATAATTTAGAAAAGGTCTCAGGATATGTATCTGGTTTTTAAACATTCCTCCCCTTTTTGTATATCCCAGCTTCATTTTATTCTAAAAATCACAGGCTCTCACCTATTTCCAGATAGCCCTGGCAAGAATTGAGGAAATTGAATCAGAACAGCACATTAAACTGTCACTGAGATGTAACCCCTCTCCATATTCAGGTGAAAGCGGAGTGGACACTGACCAGACCTTGCACTGAGGTAGGCAAAAGCCTTGCACAACCTGTTGGGTTTTGGCAGGCAGCTACTTGGGGCTTTCGATGTCGGAGCTGGAACCAGCCAAGATCAAATGACACAAATGAACCAAATGGGGGAGGTGGAGGGACAGCAAAAGGCAAAGTACGAGGACGAGATGCCTCATCTCCACGACACAAACAAGCAAGGCAGATTCATCTGTTGTACAGCTCTGTCGCCATCCAAGGAGTTACTGTGGGAGGTGCTTTGTGCTGCATGCACAGAAGGGCCCCAAATGGCACTGGTCACTGCGCACGGCTGCATCGGGAGAGTGAGCCTACAGTTCCGAGGGGCTTAGAGCAGACAGAGAAGAGCATCAGGAAAAGAATTTTAAAACTCCTCCTGTCACCACGACCGTGCTGGATCGAGGCAGTAGCCGATCTGTGTATTTATCCTTTCTGACACTGACAGTGGAGGGGCAGCAGACAACGAGCTCTGAACGTAGTTCCAACTTGTTTTTGAAGGCAGCTGTCCTTGCAAGAGCACGCAACAGGTGACGTTCAAGGAACTTGTGCCTTGTTCAAACAAGCAGAAAATTGGCTCAAGACTCTCTTGCATGGAGCTCTTGTGCTGCAAGTATCGTAAATAAGAAAAAAAAAAAAAGACACTTTATTTGCTTTGGCTTATGCAATGGGTTTGCATGCACAGCAGCCCTATCTCGAGATTCTGCAGGGAGATGTGTATCAAGAAAGGCTCTGCTACCAAGCCCAGTTTGAGGTTTGTCAAGATTAGCACTGTAGATTAGGCTCTTGGTTTTGATTGTTTCTCTGCTCTGCTTCTACTTGAACAGAAGCTGTGCGAGGCATTTATTGTGCTGGTAGGAAGCCTGCTCTCTACAAGAAAGGGAAGAGTTGGGGCTCAGGAATTTGAAAGTCAGGCAAAATACAAACGTGCTAACAGGAGAGACTGCAGCAAGGTTGGGCAGCTATGGTGAGGTAGTAAAGAAGGCCCTCTTTTATTCCTCTTTTAGAGGAAAGGAAGTGGTTAGCGTACAATGTAAACAGGCCCTTTTCTTTGAGCTTAGCACTGCAGCAAGCTGCTGCAGCAGAGCAGCATTGCAGCGCCTACAGGGGCTGCTGCTCATGCGCCAACCCTGCAAGCACTCTCAGGGCGAGAAGCAAGCTGCTGTCACTGACTTGGCCGACTGGAGTGCATTAGGCTCTGCCCAACAAACTTACCCATAAAAAAAGAAGTAAGAAGACAAATATCCCCACCTGTGTCAGCACTGAAACCGAAAGTTTTGGGGCAAATCTGCTTTTTCACCGCTGACATTTAGGATTTCCTGCAGGTTGGAAGAACGGAACGTAAAGGGGACCGGCCTGCTTGGCTGCTTTAGCTCAGCCTGCAGGGACGCGTGTTGCAAGCTGTGGTTCGTGGTGCCCTTTTGAACTAAAGGGCAGGTTTACTCAGGAAACAAACACAGAAGAGACAGCTGGCTCATTCCCCAAAACCAACAGGTCCAGCTGAAAGGATATGTGAGCCTGGTCTGAGCAGCCACTTTCACCTTTTCTGAGCACTGTAATAACTTATCTTGCATTAATATCACTGACATCTCACCCCCAGCGTACTGTGCAGCCATCTCTGTGGATGGTGTAACCAGCCAGCAGGGACAAACGGACTTCCAGATACAACCAGAGGTTAACAAGGAGGGGAAAACACAGTTCTGCAAACTGGAATCCTCCTCATGGCTTGTACCTGGAAATGGAAGGTCAGAGGGACAGGAGGGGCACAAAGGGACACAGGTGAGAGGCTGTGAAGGGTGAAGCACAGGTGTGGAGGATGACTCAGTGGCCGCTTCTTTCCAAACCCCAATTACAAATCCAAACAGAGCTACAACACGTGACAAGTGGAACCATTAACTTTACTGGAGAATCTGACTGACAGAAGAGCAGTGGAACATTAACTGTATCTGAGGCGTTACTCAGCTCCCACACCGTGCACTCTGCTCGCCCCGGGCCGCCCAGCACCGCTCCCTCTGCCACCAGCGCCGGCCCAGCCAGGGCAGCACTCGGCAGTGGCGAGAGCCTGGCTCAAACGGCTTCCACGGAGCGGGGGGAAAGGACCGAGCGCCGCTGGGGTTGGCAGCAGCTTCACCTGGACAAGCAGCTTTTCTCAGCCGTGCGGGCTGGTCTCTGTAAAGCATGGCCTGAGTCTGTGGTTGGGGATGGTAACTCACAGGACTAACCTGGTCCTTCCCAGGAGCCGGAGGCCTCGCTTGGGCAACTGCACAGCCCCCTGCTCTGAGGCGCTGTGTCCCTTTGCTCTCACAGGTGACGCAGCAGCCTCTAGTGGCCAGGTGCTCCAGGAGAGCCCTGGCAGGGTCCCCACCAAGGGCTGGGTCCTGACCTGTCTCTCTACTAAAGAGCAAAAATCGTCCAACTGACTGTGTTGCAAAATGAAAGCCATTTTCAATTATTTTTCCTTGTTTCAGCCAGACTCGCTCTGCTATTACCCTTAGGAAACCTTTGCCCCTTCTATAGTGCTGTGACCTGGAAAACTCAGAACAAGGATGGAGAAGGCAGTTCTAACTGGTACCAGTTCCCACGTGGACAGAATTGCCTCTGTCCTCAAGCAGATCCAGTGGTGCTGGAGCATGAAAGAAAAGCCTATAGGGCTACAGCTCACATGCCTGTAGTGGACAAGAGGGGAAAGCACCTCATTGCAGTCTAAGATGTAGTTTTCTTCCCTTCTACGTTGCAGAAAGGCTGTGACTGAAGTGCACTTTGTGGAATGGTGTTTCTGTATGATTTTTAGAAGAAATGTTGAAATACACAATAAGCCTGCACAACATAAACTGTTTTACTTAGAGTACAACCCCCTAATTCTGGCTGGCCTGCTTTAGGAGCTGGTGCTTGAAATGCTCCAGCAGTTCGGGCGCAATCTTATCAGCAGTCAAGTTCTTGGCATTCAAGATCCCTTCGTGAGCTTCCTGGAAGAGCTGCTTCCCCACCGCTTCTTCCACGCGCCTGCGCCACTCTGCCAACTTCGGCCTCTCCTCAAAGAGGTCGTAGCCAGCGCCTACAGGCTGCAGAGAGAGAGCAAGAAAACCCGGGAGTGAGTCAAACAACGTGTTTACCAGGGATGGGACCAGAACAGATATGCTTTTGGCTCTAGGCAGCAGAGTCTTGTCACATTAGGTGGAGCTCGTCTCTGGTTCTTAGCTAGTGGGAAGCAAGTGTTGTCATCCTTGGCAGCTGCTGTCCCCTGGGACGTGCAGTGAAAGAGCGCTGCTGCCTAACCCAAAAACTGTCTAATGCAGAAATCAGAGGTCCATGCACACCAAGATATCTCTCCCAAATATCTGTACTTTCTCTGCCTAGTTTGTAATTTATCTTTTTTTTCTGAGGAATTTTGTCCATACTACTATAGAGAGAACTGTCTCAAAGTAGGTGTTCCCTGGCAAACTCAGTTACAGTCAAAGTCAAAAAGGAACAAGATTTAACTCCGCTAAGCAGTTAACTACAGGGAGAAAGATCTGCCATTAAAGAGGGGTGGTGCTGCAGCCACACCTTGGCCTGGCCTGCCCACAACCCAGCCTGCATATCCAACAGTGTTGGGTTGATGTTCACCTGCATGAGCTCCACCAGTGCTACAAGGTCTGCCAGAGAGATCTCGCTGCCTGCGATGAAGGGCTTGTCCTGCAGGAACTTCTCCTCAAACTGCTTCAGGACAACATTCAGCTCTTCAGTAACACCTTCCAGTTTCTCTGGAGGAAGTGGCTGGCCTGTGAGGAGAGGCAGCAGCACCTGGCAGGAAGAAGAAACAAGTTGCTTTTTACCTATTTCCCTTCAAACTTAGTCCACAACCTCCCACTGCCGCCTTCTGAGGATCCCTCATCAGCCATGCATGAGAACAAATGGTTCTGCTAACCTCCTCTGGCAAATTAACGTTAATGTCAGTCATTAATTCCTGCCTGTCCTTGTCTCCTCCCTAGAAAGTCTGAAATTTCAACCACAAGAGTCTACTCTCAAGGGAAGGCTGCATCATCGGCAAGCAACTGCGTTTTGTTTTCCAATGGGAGGTTCATTCTTTCCATGAAGCTGGGCAGAAGGCAGTGAGCTGTGTCTGGTGTTAGCTGCTCCCTCAGGACGAATTCGCTCTGGATCTCAGTGCATGCACAGAGCTGTGGCTGCAGCCTGAAGGGCCACTTCAGTTAGGCTCGGCCGAGCAGCCAGGTCAATTCCAGATCTAGTTTTGTTCCTATCTGTCACCTGGCTTATACAATTGATTAGAAAGGCCCTGCACGCAGGAGGTCATTGCACTCACAGCTCTTAGCACTTTATTTGTGGTCTATAACGGTCTTACCTTGGTTAAGAATAGCTTGCTCCCCTTCCCACGAATGTTGACGTGCTGCCATGACAGGTACTCATCAACCCTAGCCCTTTTCTGCAGGTCAGATGGGTACCAGTGATCAGGAGTCTTGAATTTCCGCGTCAGGTACAGGAGGATTGCAATGCTGCCCAGAGAGCAAGGCAGACTGGTGAGCTGGTCATCTGAGAGTAAAGCATCTCATCCTTTCTTCTTCCCCTAAATTCTGCACTGCTGGACCAGCAGCTGTACACACCTGATCGGAGTCAGGCAGAAGTGCGGGACACACAATTACCAGCGAGAGTTCATGCTGGCCTGAGCAGCTGCTTGTGGACAGCAATTATCTGATATATCAGCCCAGCGAGACAGACATGGCCTGCTGGTACAGTTACCCATCAACATTTTTGAGCAAATGTGAGCCACAGAATGAGTTTATCCCAAATCAGAGCTTTGTATCGCCTGGACATCCAGCAGCAGGTGCCTTATGTCAGATTTACTGCATTGACCTACAGCCTCCAGCTGAAGGCAGAGAGCAGGAGGACACAGACAGGTGTTAAGCTCAGAAACACTGCCTACGTGCAAGCTAGCTCCGAGCAGCAGCTCACAGATTTTTCCACGATCAATGCTGTTCGAGTTGCTTACATGAGAAAGCTTCTCTTGAAATGCAGGTTTGTGTTATGTACAAGTGGAACAGATAGGAAGGAGGTAAACAACTACCTGGCTGGAGTCCCACTAGAGACCGAACAGCGCACTGGTAGAATCCAAGCATTAGGACAGACAGTACTGCAGCAGGGGTTGAGCTTATTGGAGCCTCACCTCTCTGCTAAGGTGAAAGAGCCATCCCTTAGCGCAGGCACCTTCATCAGGAGGTTCACCTTCCGGAACTCCTCCGTCCTGTGCTGCCCTGAGGAGGGACATGAGAAGTTTTACTTGGCAGTGATGCTCAGGACCTGTCTGCAAACACCTGGGGAGTCTGTGGGGACCATCTGGCCTCAAGTTCCTGGTTTTGATTGTTCAAATACAGTCTTGTTTAACTTTACAAGCAATCAAAAAGTGCCATAGCATGAACAGGGGGGTTGCCCTATGATGTCAGCTTACTTGCTTATTGCCTGCATACCAGAACCACCTCCCGACAAAGGTCAGAATGATTAGCAGTCCTTTCATACCAACGGCACTTGTCAACTCAAGGCTCTGTGAGCTCTAGGTTTGTGCCTGGAGGTACCTGTCATGTACAAACCCAGAGTGAACACCAAGGATCTCGATATCAGAAACAGGAACCACAAGGACAGTGAGAAAGCTGACATTTTTTTTTTTTTTTTTTTCTGGAAAAGAATGTAATTTATATTCAACTCTCTTTTTAGTCCTCAAATTAAAATAAATTTCTATGATTCCACATAAAGCCATGGGTACTTTATTACAGGTCTATCAGTCGTCTCTCTTTGTGGGTTTTGCATATCTTTTATCAGAGCAAATACAGATTTGAATTTGCTTTTAAGCTATCTTGTAGGTCCCCCCCAAAAGGTAGGCAGAATGAACCTGGCAGAAGATGCTCTGTTCATCTGAGGTCTCAGCACGCTCCATAACATTTGAACCAAGTCCCAGAAGCCCTGTTTTATGTCACTCGTTTGTGCCAGCCTTCTCCAGCCCCTGGTTTCAGGCACAGGTGTGTACCTCTGTATTCAGGCTTCTCTAATGTCTAAGCCCACACCATGTCCTGCTACGTGAGTCATCTGAGAGTCTCTGTGCCAGAGGAGATGCTCTGGAAATGGTTTTAGTTTTCCCAGTACTTGGCAAACCTGATTTGTGACTATTCCCATGTCACTTGGCTCACAGCCTGCCTCCCCCACTCCCTTTCAAAAAGACACTGGGATTTCCTACACGTGGTGTGGAGATTCCAGGTGCTCAGATGTCCCTGGAGTGTTGCCTAATTTCTATCTGTTCTCACTCTTTCTACCCATTTCCTTGAGACCTACCCTACCAGGGGTCCACGAGCTTTTCTGGGGGGACACATTTAATCCACCAGCTCAAATCTGAATATATGTTCCTGTGCAGTGATGGGTACTAGTGCAGCAAGGCCGCCTGCACGGCATCCCGGAGCAAGTGCTCATTCGGGGGCTGGTGTGCCCACACCTGAGCTAACCCAGCTGCACGTACCAGGAGTGCTTTCCCAGGGTGTGCGTGGGAGGTGCACACACTGCAGGAATGGGACGCACCTCTAGAATTCCCATAAGCCAAACTTCCCATCTTAAATCCACTGACCAAAACCAAATGCTGATGCCACAGATCACCGGGAAACTATCATTTAATTCACTTTCCCTTCCTCTCAGGAAGGAAACTGTATTTCAGTTGTTCCATTCTCCTTGATGCTCTCCTTGCTTGCCTGCCAGTCTCCCTTCCTTTGCACCAGCGCCTCACAACACCCAGTCATTGGGAAAGAAGGGGAAGGACACTAGATGTAGCCCCAGGCTACAAATAGCAGCAAAATTTTTTGTTAGGAGACAGATAGGAGGAAAGCCACAGTAAGGGCAATCAATGCACAGCAAAGGTACGCACGGGAACACCCAGAGACTAAACCACAACACGCCTGAGGTTTCTTTGTCACAAGCTGGAGCCTCTTTTGTTCTTTTATCAATTTCAGCCCCAGGAGCCTTCTCATCTTTCATTGTTTTTAAGCATTGCTTTTTAATGCCCAATACATTACTTTAATTTCGAATCCAGCAGAGCTCTGGAAAAACTGAAGGATAGCTTTTACCAGCTTTAGTTACAAAGAAAAAAGATACAGATCTTTGAGGATCCTTTGGTGAAAATACACAATACCTCTTGGGCAGGCTCCTACCATTTCAGTTGGTTTCACCACAAAGTAAACCACCTTCCCGTCTTCTCAGCATTCAGATCCCTGGTGGCTGCGCTGTCTTGCTCCACTGCCTTCACTGTCTTTGCAAGCCTGTCCTCAACCCTCTCAAAACAACCCGTCCACAAACAGCTTGGCCCGATGGCACACCCAAAGCGGGGGCTGGCCGGGCTGCCCCGCCTGCCCACGGGAGACATCAGCAAGCTCTGGGCATGAGGACCCTTCCCAAGGGGCTGTTAAGCCCTGCTAAGAGGAGGAGAAAAGCTGCTCTGCAGCAACTGCTGCTGCTTACCGGAGCACAAAGTTTTCTAAGGAAGTTGAATTAGAGAACAAGAACCGCACACCTCCGCCGTCCTCGCCCATACGTGCCTGTCCCACCTCTGTTGCTTTTTGTTTCTCATCTAACTGGGGAACGGACTCAGACCTAGCACATCCTGAGCGTTTCTTCTCAGAAAAGCAGTCCTTTTGTCAGAGACCCATTTTCTGCCGGGGTAGGGCCGGCTGCAGAGGGATCACGCACCTTCGCAGAGCCGCACTCGTTGCAGAGGAGCGCAGGCAGCGAGGCTGCCGCTTACAGATTAGCATTTCTTTAGCAAATTAGGTCCCGCTTGCGTCTTGGCCTCAGGAGCCCGCTGCAGCTGCAGGACCACCCCACCCTCCTGCAGCATCCCGCCCCGACGGGGCTGACCGAGTCACCCGGCCCTGCGGGGCGCCGGGCTGGCACCGAGCGCTCCGCCCGCACCCCGCGGTCCCGGCGCGGCTCTGCGCACCGCGGGGCGGGGAGGGGGGGGGGGGGGGGCGGCAGCGGAGCCCCCCGCCGGCCCAGGGGCTGGGGAACGCCGCGGCGGGCGAGGAGCCCCCCCAGCCCCACCACAAGCCCCCGCGGCGACCCCCGGCCCCGCTCACCCTTCATCAGCTCCACGTGCTTGAACTCGAAGGGGATGTTGTTGCTCCGGGCGAAGATGTAGATGGAGCGGCAGGGCTGCGAGAGCAGGTCCAGGTACAGCTCCAGCCCCATCCTGCCACCGCTGCCGCCCTGTCCCGGTCCCGGCCCGCCAGCCCCGCGCTCCCCGGGCCGGGCGGGGCAGCGCCGGGCCCTCCCGCGGGGGGCGGAGCGCAGCAGCCCCCGCCGGAGCCACCGCCCCGGGCCGGGGAGGTCCCGGGGCTCCGGCTTCCACCCGGCAGCGGGTCTGCAGCCGGGGGGGATGACCACAGGGCTCGGGCCCCGGAGGCCAGGGGCGGGCAGAGCTCCAGAGGAGAGGCGGGTGGTGGTTTTTCAGGGCAAAGTTCCAACCGGGCTCTGCCACCTCGTATTTGAACTCGGGCTTGTCGTAGTAACCGCCCTGCGCTGCTCAACGGTAAGGAGGCGAGCCAGGCTGCCGGGATGTAGGTGCACCCGAGGTAGATCTTTGCTTTGCTCATAGGAGCTCCCAGCTCTTGCATAACAGGACTTTCCGTTTCTGCTACACTGACACCAAAACCGGCTTGAGAAAGTAGCCACACAGTAGAAAAACACATGCTGCTTCACGGCTGTAAAACCCCACGTTGCTCCTGTCTTTTAAAAGATGCAACCACCCCTCCTGACACCTCTCCCTCAGAGATTCCCAGCCCTTAATTTTGCTCCGGTAACGTATTGCTAATGCTGGTGTACATTTATTTTGTGCTACAAAATAATAAGCCAGAGTGGAGGAGCTTCCTGCTAAAGGTCTTGGAGGGTAGTCACAGGCTGCAGCTACATGGTAGCTCTAAGGCTTCCGTCAGGGGCAGCTAAAAATACCAGTGGCATGTGTCAAACACAGATTTATGGCTTGCAGCGATACTAGCTGACTGCAGTATACTCATATGAGACATCGTTTTGGTCTGCATTAACACTAACCCAATAATACCTGCTGTTACTAGTACTGAATGGTGGAAGGAAACAACATAGGCAAGAAAACGACATGAAAAATTCCTTCAAAACTATCTCCCCATCCCTGTACCCAGAAATCTTTATTAGACGCTGTTTTAAAAATATATATAGTATTTATTTAAAAGTTGCAGTCACCTCAGCCTAGAGCAGCTCTCCAAACACACTTCTGCTATAGGCACTGTAGCATTTGCAGACAGAGCTGCTTGTGCACCAAGACAGACCAGCAGCTGGCCCAGTCAAAGGCAAGAAGGGCACAGCACTTCCATCCGCCCATGGTCAAGGGCTGTGTAGTGGCTCTTCACTGGTGGTAGTTTTACACAGGCCAGTAGGATACGATGCAAAGTCCTCTTCCAGACAACTGTATCCCTTTTTTTTTTTTTTAAGCAAGAAACTGATCTTTGTTTGCAGTGTCCTTGAAAGGGGGACGAGGCCTGTAAGAGCTGACTTCAGACATGACAAGGCTGAGCAGCCAACATTCAGGTCCATTCAGGGGCCATGTCTCATTGTTACCATGCTGGGTAGCAGTCCATGACCCATCCTGCTCAGCAGCTTCAGTGCCACAAAACACAACCGTCTCTGCTTCCATTCGTTCAGGCTCGTTTCTGTGCTCGCTCGTTCTGTTCAAAATTAAAGTTGAGAAGGTGACTGAAGATCCCTCTGTCTCAGAGTCGCACAGAATGGACTTCAGGGAGCAATAGGACAATTCAAGAATCCTTTCTGCCCTAGTTCTCAAACATTCCTAGTCTACAACTCAAAATCATAATTTTTAAAGGACAGATGTTTATGAGGAGTCCTCAAAGTGGAGAGGAGAACACTTGCCCAGATCATACAGCACAAAGTCTGTTATGGATCCCTAGTCTACCCATCTGGCAAGTCAAATGCTACCCCGCTCTTGTCTGAAAGCTCTCAACCTTTCCCACTGCTGTATAAATGGAGGGCCTGCAGAAAATGCTTTCCTGGCTTGGAATACACAACTTCTAGTCAGAATAGCTGTCAATCAGTCTCAAAACTCTGTAATGATAAAAGGTTTAATCTCTGCATTTTGTTTGCCTTCCTCTGGGTAGTTGCCAAAATCCAAGCTCCAGAGGTAAAGGCAAAATAGAAAAGTAAACACCACAAATCATAGAATAGAATCGCAGAATCATTTAGGTTGGAAAAGACCCTTAAGATCATTGAGTCCACCTGTAAACCCAACACCGCCAAGTCCACCACTAAACCGGGTCCTTAAGTGCCATGTCTACATGTCTTAAGTACCTCCAGGGATGCTGCCTACCTTTCGTTTTACAGAAAACCTCTTTCTCCCCATCCCACCATTTCTGAGTATTTCACAATGATGCACCCACAAATGCTGCCTTCACACTGAAATGGAAGTGTCTCAGTTAAAGGAAAGGATCCTGGACACTAATACTTGTGCTAGTCAGGAGCTGCAATAAACTGTGCAAGTTGTAGTTTGATTTTTTTTTTCCTTCTGTTTCAATTACCTTCACTGTCTTCTCAAGCTTACACAGAGCTTCCTCGTATTGCTGCACCAAGGGCTTCAACGAGTTGCCCTTCACTGGGTGCTTCTTTATGTCTTGGATGCCGGCATCCTTCAACATCCGCAGAAACCTGCGTTCCTGCGTACCAAAGCAGACACAGGAGATGAGACACCCCGCCACCTACCAGCTAGGAAGGGAGCACATTTTGGAACGTGCTGCCTAGTCAGGAAATAGCCAAAGTTTCCAAGCACAAAGCTCAGCTGACTGGAGAAGGTGGGAAGTGGTATGAACTGCACCTTCCTTACGCCCCTGCATGCCTCCCTACCAAATGAATCCCACACTAACAACATACCTGAATTCTAAGGACCAAGCTGAAAGCGATGCCCACTTCTCCTGCACGAGCCGTTCTTCCAACTCTGAAAACGGAAAAAGCAGCGTCAAGTCAGTTTAGCCACAGTCACTGCCATTATCAGCTCCAAGAGTCTGATTCTGAAATTCTCCAGGTTTAATAAAGTCTGATTCAGAGGTTTTTTAGGTTAGCACAGCAGGACTAGCCATATGTTACAAAGGATGAGCATTACCAGGGCTTGTTCACAGCTGCTGAGCTGCTGCAGTTTTCTGAAGATTGAGAAACCCAGTACTCGATGCTGTCCAGGACAGTGTTTCCAAATAGGGTGCTAGTTCTCTGTTTCAGTACTGCATTACTCTGGTGATGCTATGGGCTTAATTTTGATTAGAAAGCTATTTACCTATTAAAGTAAAAAAAATCCAAAGCTAAAAACCCTTTTAAGGGCATGTCACCTTTGCTACATATTTCAAAGCAAACCAAGCTCAGGCATCTTCCTTTCGTCCCCGGTTTTCTTACCGGTGAATATATGTCCTGATGAACTGCGGCGCATCATAGTTTATCACGTAATTCACTCCTTTAATGTCAATCCCTCGTGCAGTGGCATCTGTGCTGATTAACCTGGTTTTAAATGTATGTATAGTCATTTTCAGGTAACGTTTCTCACGCTACACAAACAAGTGAACACAGCACAACTCTTGCTAATCTCTGTTCGAAGGGGGCAGCCAGCCTCTGACCTCTGAGCACGACAGCAGCACTGTAAGTCACTCCTTATTGTCACTGGCATTATTAGCTGCCTGCAGACCTCCAAGAATCACTACAGGCTTGTCACCTACTGCTGTGCATGAGAAGCTACTGGGTGTTTCCAGGCTGTCCAAGCATGCGACGCTAAGCCAGACAGCTCCCACCGCACTGGAGGGTACAAAGCTGTAAGCTACCTGAACACCCCATAAAGGTACTGACTGCAGACAGCAAGGTGCAAAATTCCAGTAGTCAAAGAGGAATTTAAACACTGAGTCTGGATAAAAAGAAAATAAATATTTACCTTCTTCTCAGAGACATTCAACAGATGCAACCCCATATAGCTACCGAAATCACAAAGCAAATCAAACACATGGAGAGAAGTAAATCTGTATGCCAGCCTAATCAGGGACTTCTTTGGTAGGAAGCACTAACACTAATACCAACATGCATTTTCTTCCAGTAAGCACCAGATGTCAAGCACACACACTAAACTTTTTTTTTTTTTTTTTCTCTCAGAACTGTATATGTTTTGGGCAACTGTATGAACAAGCAGTTACAGTTACTGCTTGTTATAACACACAGGAATTTAGATTACAGCTAAATTAGAACAGGCCAAGTTACAGGCAGGGTAAACAAGTCACAAGGCCAAGTCTCACGCCCATTCTGCAAGCTGGCTCCCGCACACTCTGTTTCACAGAGGACCCCATTTAACTGTGTTCTTGGTTCTACCTAGCTTTTCACACTGGCAATAGCCTACGTTGGAAGACATGCAGGAAACTCGTTTAAGATGCTCACAGTTGTATCTTTCCTTGTTCAAATTCCTTCATGGTTCTCTGTCTCTCATTTGGAGGTAACCGAGAAGAAAATTCAGCCACAGTGACTCCACCAAAGGCTTGAACCAGCAGGAACAATCTATAGGTAAATGGGATAGAAACAGTCACTTCATTATTTGAATGCATAATTTGAATCTCACATTATTTGGCAGATACCCACTACAGTGATCTCGTTAATATATTCACCTGTGAGAAGCTTCCCTGGAGTTGGTAAAGCACAACACGCGGCTAAATTTCATTGTCAGCATGAAATGCAAGAGGAGCAAAGGCTTGGAATTCAGGTCACAAGGCACGTAACATTGCTGCAGTCGACAGGGAAGAAGTTCAGAGAGAAAAATCACTTCTTGCCAAGGCTATCTTCTCTGGTACCCACTACCTGTCCACGACCTACACGGGCTTGGATGTTTTACAACTGACTATAGCACCAAAACCAGACCCCACAACGCCACCCCCTTCAGAGTGAGTCACAGACACAGGCTGGAAGGATACAACATAAGGTGGAGAGAGGAGATCTGTGTTGTTCTAATGTTCTCACTTTTCCTTGGCAAGTGACAACATGCACTGCCTTGTCAGAGGTGACCTGTATCTACACGCCCTGAAATGCATGTTATACATACGGACAGTTAATAAGTGCTGCTACATTACTATTACTTCGTATCTCCACTCCTCATTGCTGGTAAACTTCATTCTGCATGAAGGGAGTTTAATTAAAAAGAAATAATCCAGTCTTAACCAAATGAACACAAAGTAATGAGAAAACAAACGTGCAAAGGTAGAGCTCTCTGGGTCATAAATACTCCCAAAGCCACCTTCGCCCAGCACCTCTGTAACGTGAGGAACCGCAGGGAAGACGTATTTGTTCATAGGGTAAAATCATAACCAGATACTCCAGAGTTAAACAAATCTTCAAGTCTAACTTATTCAAGAGAATTAAGGTCATACCGATAGCCCCTCAGGGAGGATGTATTTCTTAGCATCTTGTTCAGTTTCTGTCCCTTCTCCGAGGGTTTTTTTCTCAGAATAGACAGACGTGAAGAGGCGAGGCTGGAATAAGTCCAGCTGCTGCAGTTTCTCTGGGTCCTGGGTCAGCGTGGCTGAAAACAGCAGTTTCTGTAAGGGTATCTGAGGACAGCAGGAGCTGAAATAAATAGCACACAGAAACTGATCTTTGAGCGTGGGGCAAAGGAGTTCCTCCACAAGTGCCTTCAGGCGATGATATGAGGGAAGCAATTAACTTTCGATGCTCTTTTCCTGCCCTGGGCCTTTCCTGTAGGTTCTTTTCCACTCAGCTTGCCAGAGGGCATTACTATAGTTACCGTGCAAATCAGCCACAGACTTGCAACTTTTGTGCGTTCTTTTGATGCTTTTAGTCTAGTTAAGGAAAGCTTGGAGAAAACAATACTTGGGCTTCAGTCTAAAAGACATCCTCTAGTATCAGCTGTTCACTGCCTTGCTTTTCAAAGCTTGGAAGCGGCTGCCTTACTTTGGCAGACATTTCTCAGAGTAAGCAAGCTTTGGGAGTGCCTGTGAGAGAGTACTGTGAAGCAGGGCAGTGACATCTTCATGCTGGTGTCCGTGCTACCAGTTTAAAGAGGTGCATTCTGCAACTCACCCGGCTGCTGTTACAGGCCCTGGTTTGGTCCTCTGAAAAAGTGTGTTGGAGCCGGAGTCATTTTCTACTTGGAATGCAGCTTTCACAATTTGGTTCAGACAGTTCTGGTGCATGTCATCGATCATACGGTCAGCTTCATCTACGACCTGAATTCACAAGGACAAAACCCACTACTCATTAAATACTGCCTAGCATTAGGCAGCTTTTATTTTCCTTTTGTAATATTATCATTATCAAACGAACGCAGAAGTTTCTACCCCAAAACTGAATTTTGCTTTTATTTCAGTGTCTCGGTAGCCAGCCTGACATTCAAACTACATACATGTTCATCTGCCCATAAATCCAATCCACGCCTCTGAATAAGAGATAGAAATCTCCATACCCTAAGTAAGATTGCAACTGTGTCTGTGCACAGACTCCCACGTGGTGCAAGCCACTACAGTCTAATAATTTACCCCGACCTTGACCAATAAGGCTTTACTCCGAGTTTGTGTTTGCAAGAGGCTAAGAGGGAGGGGGAGGTGGGTAGGTCTCATCTTGAGACTGCTGCCTCACCAAGCTGGAGTGCAGACCAGGCCCATACAACAGTTCCAATAGAGCTTATTTATTTATGTACCGTGCAAGAACAAGTCGGGAATTACAGCTGTGATGGACTTGCACTAAGATGGGAGACCTGGGGAGCTGACTCACCAGAAAGCGAAGCTGTGTCAGGTTGAACCCCGGGGTCTGGCTAATGTGATCTGTGAGCCGCCCTGGTGTAGCCACAACAATATCTGCCAGGCTGCAGTAGCCTGTGACTCTGAAAGAACAGACAGCCCATCAGTAAGTTTCTCCTACACCATAAAGCACGTAACAGAGATCCTTGGGCAGCAGAGCTTAAGATTTTTCTACTATTCACTTAACTGAGAAACAGTCAAATTCAGATATGCACTTTGGAAAGCATGCAAAGGCACTGCTGGACACTAAACCCTCATTTTAAACAAAAAAATGCCATTCTTGCTCTTCAAAAAAGCTTAGTTGCAGCAAAATCTCGTAATAATCATTTGTACCTGTGGGTATAAGGTAAATGTTTGCATTTACTCAGCTGGTGACAAGCCCCCAAAATCTAGTAAAACATAACAATCATAAAAAAGTAGCAGGCACTTTGACAAAGACAGAAGAACCATTGTTTAGCATATAAACCCACTATCCAAAATCATTATTGCACGATGGTGTGATGCAATAGCCTGCATTTTGACCTCTGCTTACTGAGATTAAATAGTTTACAATCTCTATAAACCTTATCAAAAGACCTTTTAACCTACTTTTTCTGGATAAGCATCTCCTGCTCCTTTGCAAAAGATTTCTGGCCAGTAACCAAAACGACCTTCAGCCCTGTCCCATCAGTGTAAATGTTGAACACTTTACTCACCTGCAAAGAGATGGGCTTTGTTAGCCACAACGAAACCAGTTAAGGTAACACTTTCCATTACACTAACAACATCAAACCCACTGACAGGTCTTCAACCTGCTTCACAGAATGGCCAAGCAAAGTACGGACTGCACCAGCCTTTCCCTCGGCCCAGTGCCCCTCAGAGAGAAGGTGAAGGGCCACATACCTGTTGCGCCAGTTCTTTGGTGGGCAGAACAACCAGAGCTCGTACTTGGCAAACTACTCGGTCCAGCAGAACCTGCCGAAACGAAGGCCAAATGAGACCCTGAAAGCAGGGGCGTGGTGGTGCAGACCACCCCCCGGCCGCCTTGCAACGTCAGCCCCAGTCAACACGGTGTTCTTGGTTTGATTACAAGTGCAGTGAGCTGGGACAATCTGGTACCTTCTGATCTTGCATACCGGAGCAGTGAGCTCAGATAACCTGGTACCTTCTCATCTCAGGTACAGTACAGTGGGTTAGGATGATAAGGGTCTCACTAACTGCACCTGAAACTCCTCCTGCCTGGATCGCAGGCCATTCTGAAGGGAGCCAAGATTGCCCGAGAAGAACAACGGCCACAACGGAAAAGTACTGACCAAAGTAAATCATCTTGCAACCCTACATGTACTGATCCTAAGGGAGATCTTTTGAGCTCCCCAGGATTGCAGCAGGCTGTGGCCTGGTATCTCCCCTGGAGCTGGGACACTTCTCTGGGTAATTGTCTGGAGGTACCAACAATTGTCCACTGGCAAGTGCTGGAGAAAAGTGAGCAACTCACTACGATCTACAGCAAGCACGGTCAGAGAAAAGTCTTGTGTCTGTGTGTGTGATTTAACCTTTGTATTTGTGTGTATATGTACATTTGTGTACATCATTTAAGCTCCATTTCTATCTCTGTGTGTATTTGTGTGTACAATCTGATTTAGGAAACTTTACCATATATCTTGTGTGAATCTTGCCATTCTCCAATCTTTAACCAAGTTGCTATGTTTACAGTAAATTTTGTTAAATCACCCTGATAACTGACTAATAGTTAAACGTTGTTAAAAATCATACAATTTAATCCTGTGACTTACCATAACAATATTAACAAATCCTCAATTACTGTTGTGTAGGATCCCCTTATTCCCTGCACCCCTACCCTTAGACATAAACTGCTGAAAGTGTGAGGCTATGTCTGGATTCAGCCATACCGAGACTCCTCTCGAGGACTTTAGAAAGCAAGGCGGTCCATTCTGAACTTCATGACTCAGCAGGAAGGTCTCCCTTACCCTCTTCATCTCCAGTCTCTCTAAATCAGCCTAACTTGAGTGTAATTCAATTCTCCCTTGTATACTTCTTCCATACAGTAATTACAGCAAGGTGAACCTTGCCATCAAATTGAACCTTGACATGTCTGTTAAACTTTGTTATATTCCATCAAATTCTGTAAATTCTCTCTCACTAAAACATATTGCTGCTTTCCTATTCTGAACGAGGTGCATTCCATGCATTCCGCAGCGAGCAGAGCCCTAAATCGCATCTCTGCCACAAACCGGCCTAGTCAGCAGGATCCGAAATCAGGATTCCACGACAAGGGATTGAAATCACTCCTCTGTGACAAGTGGGGAGAGAATGGGGTTCTTGTGTCTAAACCAGTGATAAGAGGCGGGCTTGACACATCCTTATGGAGTTTTATGTTTCCATGTTGCTCCCCTCCACCCTCCCAACTCCATGCTATGCCTGTTGTCTGAGAAAAGGAGTGGGATGCTGAGATGAGGGGGCTCACACAGCTCCGAGCTAAAAATCTGCTGCTTTGCATCCACAAATTCCTTGGCTTTCTGACCTACTTTTGCTTGAACAAAAGCAACTCCCAGCATTTTCCCTACAGATATTTCCCTGGGGGTTAACTCACCTGTACTATGGGTATGACAAAAGACAGGGTTTTACCACTGCCAGTAGGTGCCGAGACGCAGATGTCTTTGGGGCGGTATCCTCCCTGCCCCATCAAATACCCATGGGACGCGCTCTGCAGAATAGCGGGAATCACCTCTGCCTGAACTGAACAAAAACGGGAAGGAACGTTAACTACGGAGTTAACTGGACTAAAACCAGTGTATCCAGAAAAGCAGTTATCTACGATGAATCTGTTTCCACATCTGTGCTGTTGTTGCTATAGACGTAAGAGAGGAAGAAATCAAAACCAGTTGTTAACAGAGATGTCTCCTGGCTCTTGTTCACTCACGGGAGCTTCACACTGAATAGAACCATTTCCCTCTCCAAGGATTCAGCTATTTGTAGTGCTCAGCTCGTAGGGTGTTACTGTGTTTAAATATTGTTTTCAACTCATATGTGTCTTCTTGTTCTCATGTTAGGATGGCACTGGGCAGATTTAAAACCTACAAATACTTGTCTGTAAGCATCCTTTCTTTGAAGTACAAACTGCTCTTACATAAACACAGAATATGCAACACTGCAACGCAGCCTTACCTGCCAAGGAGCAAAATGCACAACTCCTGTAGGCTTTGGAGTCATTCAAGCTCACTGCAGGAGAGAATACAAGGACTGAAGCGAACAGTCCTGTACAGACAACAGCTTTGGCTGTCATGCACGAACCCTCTCCTTTCCCTGCGCCGTGACATGCCACAAACTGGCCAACTTTGGTTTATCTGTGAAGCTCAGATCAGCCAGATCTAGCTCCGTGACAAGACCATACTCAGTGACACATATGACCTATGAGTTGAGTGGACACCATCTCCACCAGACAGAGCACGACACTGCTTGATTCATCTACTACCACGTGCCATAAGCTGGACTTGATTTATGAGAACACACAACAGGTTGCTGATAGCAACCTGTTAAGATCTCCCAGGACAAAATAAGCCAGAGCATTCCCATTAAAACATTATGTAACAGCATACTCAAGAAAGAGACGAGACGTGCTGGCTTTCCAGTGTAACCTTGACAAGTCTCTGATAGAGTCTAAGCCTCCAGGCTCAGCTGGACCAAGTAACTGAAGGTCAGAGATCCTACCTTCTTCCCTCCTCTCCCATCGCCTCCCCTCCTTATCCCTGCTTACGGTCGTGCTTTCTATTTATCTAGAAGCTGGTACTTATTGTACTTGTTTGCAAAACTGGTAAAATAATGGAAACCCAACAGCTTTTTTTTTGCTTGAATGGTTTTCTGCTGCTTTAATGAGTTGAACGGGTTCCCAGAGAGGTGTGATTAGCAGCAGAGACAGTTGAAGGTAAGGAACTAAAGCACAAGGCTGGCATAAGGGGGGAAAATGGGAGGACACAAGACCTCCCTTTTTTGGCAGCTGTGAGCTATTACTTCAAGCCATCACAATTTGTGGAGCTACAATTATGACTAGATAACCCATTTCAACTACTCAGCCTAGGTAAAGCTTTGAAAATGAAGGGTTAAAACTGGTATGATCACTTCAATGCATTGAACTTTCTTTTGTTCTATATTATATATATATTTATGACTACATCAAATACACAGCAATAGACTGCAGGAACTACATAAGTCAGTTTAGAAACACAAGCACTATCAAGGTACCTGGAAAAAAGGACTCTATCCCATTCATTTGCAGCTTCTTCAACAGCCGTGGATGAATTCCTGGGACATCTCTGATTGGAACTAGATTATCTTTGATACGTTTTTGCACTACTTTGGGTTGAGCAAGCCACTGTGGTAAGAAGGGCTGAACCTGAGGTGGGGAAAAGGAGAACAAAGCGTTTCTGCCATCAGACAGACAATACCATAAGTAAAATAAGCTGGTAAGATGCATGTTCCTTCCTGACCATCATCAAAATTCAGTCAAGCTCATTACCTTCTGCACTGGCTTTCTTTCGTAGTCTCCAAGAACCACCAAACTGGAGGCTGGAGGATCTGCCTCTTCCTCCGAGGCTGCTAAGGACAGCTCCTCCTTTGTGCTCTGATTTCCTTCAGCTCTTTTGCTGTTCTCTTTCTTCCTTGTTTCAGCTCCCTCTGTTTCCTCATCCCTCTTCTTCCTTTTAGAAGACTTACTTCTAAGGTTGCTGCTGTTTTCCTGTTGTTTGATGTCTTCTTCAGAATCTGGAATTTTGGTAACAGGAATACAAAGCTACAGGTCAGAATGTGCTACAGAAAAGGGATGCAGGGGACATTTCATGACGACGGACTTAAGCAACAACTTGCAAGCTCCTCTTTCTTCCTAAATCCAAGTGCAAGAGCCAAACATTTATTTGCTGGTATGAATGCAACTGAAGACTGAGATGACATGCTTCTCTCCTTCCCTTACACTAAACTGATCCTCAAAGGTTGCAATATGGGGCTTTCCCCTAGAAAAGGAATTACTTTGGGAACATATTAAGCAGAGAAAAACAAAATTTACGATCAGGTAAATTCGGCAAATTACTCGAAGGGCAGCTTGTGTCTATTTCTCTGTTGAGAACTGTGGACCAAAACGACCTCAGTTTATCGTCACCTGCTTCGGTCCTCTCCTGAGGCACTTTCGATTTTCTTTTATTTCCTTTCTTCTTCGATGGAGTGCTGCCATCTGCTGCCTCCTCAGCATCCGCCCTTTCTTCGGGAGAGCTGCGGGGCTGCTGTTTCTTCTTTAGCTTCTTCTGTCCTTGCGCACAGGACCGCTCTTCGCTCTCCCCCTTCCTCTTTCTCTCTCCTTCCCCGGGCTCACCCCCGGACAGCTCGCCTTCCCCTCCCGCGGGCTGCGCCTCCCGCTGCTTCTTCAGCTGCCGGGCCTTCGCCTGCTGGCGCAGCCGCTCCAGCAGGACCCGAGCCCGCTCCTCCGCCTCAGCCGCCGCCGCCGCCCCCTCCTCCTCCTCCTCCTCCTCCTCCCCGCCGTACCTGCAACAGCCCGGACAAAACCTCCTCAGGCACAAGGCGCCCGCCCGCCGCAGGCCCGGCCGGCCAGGCACCCCCCGTTCGACTCCGCGCCGCGGGGGGACGCCGGGGCGCAGCTCCCGGGGCCGGGGCCCGGCAGAGCCCGGGGCAGAGGGTACCTGTTGATGCAGAAGAGCGCCATGGCCGGGCCGCGCCGCGCCGCCGGGGCGCACGGAGATGACGTCAGCGAAGCCCGCGTGGCGCGAGGCCGCGGCGGAAGCCTCCAGAAGGCGCGGGGGCGGGCGCGCGCCGCCTGCCGGCTGGGGAGGGGCGGTGCCGCGTGCGGCCTGAGGGGAGGGCGGCGGAGGCGGGAAGGGCGGCTGAGGGGAGCGGGGAGGCGCTGAGGCGGGAAGGACGGCTGAGGGGAGAGGGGTACCGCAGCTGTGCCCCCCCCCCCCCAAGCCCCGCATGGAGGGAACCCGACCCCGCGGCCCAGGAGAGCGCAGCATCACTGCGGGGACAGGCCGGCAGCCAGCCCAGAGGCTTATCGCAGCACCACAGGCCTCTGCGCAGCTCCCGCAGCACTGACACCCCTGCCTGCCCCAAGGGAGCTAGCATAAGCAACGCACAGCAGTTCGACTCAGTGAGCGAAAACACTCCTTCCATGCTTGCTTGGCCCCACAGGACTGGCACGTTGTTAGAGGGAAGCTTCCCTGAAGAAGCAGACGCAGGGCTGGCTTAAGGACTGCTTCCACTGTGGCAATAGAGGACACAGCCAAAAAAAGCCCACAAAAACCTAGGAGCAACAAGAAGCCCTGAAGGCACCTAAAGCCTCTGGAGCTCAGCAAGGTAAAAATCACTCTGGAGTGCTCTCAGGCACTCAGTCTAACTGTACTGTGAAATACCAAATCTGAGAAATGGAACCAAACCCAAAGTGTTCCTTTTGTTTGCTTTAGCAATCAGAGTGAAACGGATGTGTTGCCAGTTGCCCAAAGCCAACACCAGACAGCTTACTTCTAAATCTTTTATTTGTTTTCTACACAGAGAAAACAGAGGAATGTTGAAGCAGCAATATTTAAACACACTAGCAAGGAGCCATCAATCTGTGAAGAGTGCACAAAATGCAACACAAGGCCATTTGTGCGGTGGTCTCTGCTAAGGGGCAGGAGGAGGGTAGGTCCAGGAGCAGCCTCTTCAGACAGACGGGAGAGCTCTACGCAAAGGTGGAGCCATTCCAGCCCACATTGGCAGCGTTCATGTCAAAGTAGTTGATGTACACCCTGCAGAAGAAGCACAGGAAGACACAAACAATGACCTCATTAACTCATTTATACAAGTAATGAGTGAAACAGGACAACAGGACAGGGAACAGTGCTTCCCATTCCTCAGAAGAAATTCTCAAGCTTCATTTTTACTGAAATCTAGGTAACTTCTCCCGTAGAGCCTCCAAACAGCCAATGTTCCTCAGAGGCCTTGGCATTGTACTTTTTTTTTGTTTGTTTTAAAATACAAACTCTTCTTCAGGCAGGGACTGTCCGGACACCAGACAGCTTTTTGTTAGCAGCCTGTCAAGAATTTCTGGAGATCAAAACCTTTTGTTTCTGAGTGCTGCAGTCCTTCACACGTTTCAAACAGACAGTCAGCCTTACGAAAGCCAAGCAGGCCCTCGAGGCCAGCTCTGTGCTTCTCCCTTCCAACCCCAGCACATCATCAGCAGCAGCAGGTTCCTCCCATCCTTCACTGCTGTGCGCAGACACTCTCCCGAGGCTCCACAGCGTGCGAGGGAGCCATTCACAGCCTGCTGGTTTCTACTCTGTCTTTCAGCTCCAGCCTGTTAATCCTGCATCCTGTGCTTTCAGCCTCCCATCACCAGAAGACAAGACATCACACCTCACAACACACTGTACGACTTCTCAGAGCTCTGGTATCTTTCCCTACTCTGAGGGCAGGAAGACATTTAACAGAGGCCTCTCAAGAGAAAGCAGCTCTTAACTGGACATGAAAACACTGCAAATGATCACTTGGTACCTTCTCAAACACGTGGATTTATTCCTGGCTTTTTGTATTTTTAAATAAACTTTTCAAAGCAGCTTCAGAAAGCCAGCTAAATAACGTTAAAATCATGTCCCAGCCTTACCTGTCTGCAGATACATGCAAGTGCTTGGAGATCAGATCACACAGGAGCTTGGTGTAACTCTTGTTCTGCTGCCCTCCTATTTTGCCGATGCTGTAAAGGCTGCAGAGCGCGCAGGGATCAGTGGAGCCCCCGAAGGACATCATCTGATCAGGTATGATGTGCACAGCGATGTACTGCAAAAAGAAAACAGTTACAGCGTATCTCACCTTCCCTCGCCTGATGCAAAAGTGCTTCGGGTACCAACCTGAAGCAGCACAGTTGTGTGCTGTGTTGTGGCCCAGGGCCAGCACTGCCCTCTGCACCCTTCCCAGGCTCTGGGGAAGCCCTGGCAGCTCCGTCGCTACAGCCCACATGGGTGGCATAGCAGCACATGCTGCAGGGATGCCCTCAGCCTGGCCCTCAGCTTTATGAGCCAAGGCTGGGTTTGTGCAGAGCCCCAGGCGAGGCGGGTGCTCCTGCCCGCCACCGCGCTGCCGCTGCATGGGGCGCAGAGCACGTGGCGGGAGATAAAGGCCTTAAAACTGTATATGCATGCCAGGATTCACACCCCCAAATCACTGGCTGAGCCACCGGGCCTGTGTAAGAGCCTCTCTGCAGCTCAGCCTTATCGTGCTTTGACTTCTCAGGCTGCTGAGGTCTGGCCAGAGAGGGCCCGTAACCCATCCCGCGGTAACCGAGAGCAGCTCGGGGGGGTGGGGGGGGGCGGCCGGAGGAGAGCTCGGTATCTGTTACTTCGCTTTGGCAAAGACTCGCTGGCCTGGCAGACACCAGCCCTTTCCCCACAGCGTGCCGCTGGCACAGCTCCGCGGCTGAAATCACGGCTGCCGGGCAGCCGCGCAGACAGATCTCTGGCGCCGCAACTACTGAAGCACCGAATTTCCTGCAGGTCAGGTCAGGCTGCTGCTCCGGGCGGCCAGGCCGATGGCCGCCGGCAGCCGCACGGCCTAGGGATGGGCAGCCGCGCCGCCGGAGGCGGCGGGAGGCCTGCCGCCGCGCCCCCTCTCCCTCGGCCCTGTGGAGGGCTGCCGGGGCGGGGGGAACGGGCACAAGCCCTTTCCCCTAGAGCGGCGGGGCCCGCAGTCACGTTGAGCCCGCTGACGCTCCCTCGGCAGCCGCGGCCCCTCCGTCCCGGGTGGGCGGGAGAGCGGGCGCAAACTCGCCGGGGCCTCCCCTGGGCGCCAGTCCCGCCGCCCCTCCACCGGGCGCCGCGCAGGTGCTCGCCCCGCTCGCAGCCCAGCCGCGGCCCTCCGCCTGCGGCAGCACCGGCCTCGCCGCCCGCCCTCACCTGCGCGGGCTTGCCGGTGGCCTTGGCCAGCTGCTGGGTGAGGTCGCCCAGCAGGCTGTCGGGCACGGCGTCCTTGCAGACGTTGGTCTGGATGGCGAACATGGGCATGGTGGCGTTGGTGGGGGGCGGCGGGGCCGACGGCGGGAGCGGAGCGGTGCAGCGAGGCCGGCGGCGGCGGCAGAGTGGAGCGGGGTGGCGGCAGCGGCGCTTTTAGTGTGCGCGGGGCCGCGCCGGCCTTAAAGGGGCCGCGCCCGGCGGGGAGGGGGAGGGAGCGGGGGGAGGCTGCCTCCGCAATCTGCTGCCCTTGCAGCGGCGTACGGCTTCTCTCCCGCGGCAGCTGCCGCCCAGAGCTCTCCCCCTTTTCTGCCGATATTCGTTTGCTTTGTTACTGCCGCCGAGCAGCTTGTGAGGGCACAGTGTCGGTTCCTCCCTGGAACTGGGTCCTGCCGCGCTGGGCAGTTCGTACGTAACCCGGTATCAGCGCATGTGGTGCTACCGCTGTAGCACTCCCACGGGCTTTTGCAGGATCGGGGCCAAAACGGGCTAAAGGCCCTAGCTCGGCAGTTGCAAAAAGGGATGCTAGCCCTGCTCCAAGGGGTTTTTTGCTTTTGCAAAATAAAGGCATATTTGTATGTTTTTTTGTTTTAACTGTGTGCATACTTTAACACGATGTAAGCAGAAACGTCTGACTTGTCGGCATGGTAATTATTCTCTAACGCTTTTCAGTCAAATTAAAAGTGATCTATTACTCCTCAGCATCCTCATTTGCATACCGTATTTTTCTGCTGGAAAAAGGCAGAAGTGATCTTTCTTTACTTAGCAATGAAATGGTGCGTGTCTATTCGGAGGTGAGAGGCAGCCTGAGAGATGAGCCTTATGCTGGGCTGTGTGATGGGATGCACGTAGGCTGCAGAGGGCACAGTCCCCACCCTGCCTCTTGCACTGCTGTCGCTGAAATGACTCACGGGAAGACCAAAGATGATCAGGCTCAGAGCTGTTCCACGCACATTTTCCACATGGGAATCCAGCATGTGTTAATTTCCAACAAAGCCCCAGCACTGCTGCTGCTAGGCAGCTTGACCATACATCCATGTTACACATGGGAACACACGTAGCCCTGAACGAAGAACAGTAAGAGATGGTGTTTCATGGGAACACTATGGAGTGGCACAGGCTGAGAACTGGCAGGATTGGAGCATTTATTTTTTTAGTGATTAACAGTGCTATTAAGAACTAATATCGTCAGCTCTCTGCCGTTGTGTAGTGACACTTATTCCTCCCACTTTTCTGCCTCCCAGAGTTGTTGCATGAAGGTGGGGTGGGAATTCTGGCATCACAGGAGAGCTTGCTCTGTGGCCTGCCAGGCCCAACGTGGCCGACCCTGGCCATGCTGCCACAGGGAGAGACATCCACAATTTCATTGTCCTTCGCATCATTGACTAAGGAAGCAGCAGTGTGTGCATTTTCATAGCTTCTCAAGACGCATTTTTAGAAGTTAACCGAATACTAATGGTCTGGTGCACACCCCTCCCTCAAATGATTGTTCCACGCTCATGCATTCATAATACATTTTCTGGATGAACAGCACCCATTTTAAAACACAGTTGCCTGTAATTACAGTATGAACAATGAATAAATGTGTCTAAGAGCAAAAAAATGAAAGGTAAAATGTTTTACAGAAATATACCAAGGAGCATTCTGACGATGTGCCAGAGAGAGGCAAAGAAGGCTTTTACACTCCCTATTATAGAGTATAAGGATTGTTAGAAAGTAGAGGTGGTCTTAATTGTACTTGTTGCATGAGGTACCTTAGGGACACACATGTCAGGATTTGGATGGTCTGAGAATAACTCTGAAGGCATCTAGCGTAGAAAGGCTTCAGAAGGTATGTGGGGCAGGTTGAAGCCTTTCCTGTAGGCTGATTGCAAACAGCAGGGCTGGGGCATTCACGGGTTGCGGTTGTACATACCCAGCTGCATCGCAGTCAAAACCTGAGCATGGAGGAGCTGCACCAGGGAGGAGGAGCCAGGAGCACATCAGAGAATGCTGGTGCTGTGGCTCCAAGAACAGGCAGAGGCAGCGTTCTTCGAGCAGGTGGCTCTATGAAGAAGGCAGACTGGTTTCTGGAAAAGGGAGCTGCCTCCCCATGGAAAGTCCTGCTGTGTTTAGGGGCTTCGTAGCCATTCTCCACATGCAATTCTGCCAAAAGACTACCTACCTCATGCCATGTCTTCCTTCCTTGAGCAGCTCTGCAAGGCATTAAGTGGAATGAAAACCATTTAATAAGATCTACCATACTTAGATGCTAAGTCACATGTTACTTCATTGGCTGTGCTGCTTTCATTCCTCAAAGCAGCTTTCATTTGTTATCTCAACAAAGCATTTTCTCAGGTTGAGGTGCAGGCTTGTATTTAAAGAGTGTGTCTGCAAAGCAAAGCTGTGATAGGGACAAAATGGGATATTGACAATACAGCTCAGAACAGGGGTGAGGTGGGTTTGTTCTTCTAGAAGAAAAAAAAAGTCACAATACACCTAATTTTAGAGATTCAGGAAATAGATCTGTACTCAGTCGTTCTATTTTACTTTGGAAGCAAATGGTCTTATTTGACCCAGGGCTTGAATAATAAATATTTATATGGAAATCTTGCTTTTGTAAGTAATTCATTACTTTGGCCTCTGGGAATGGCTTACTGTGCCTCTGCCTCATTTTGGGCTGTGCTCTAATCTTCACTGTCACTGCAAATTGTTCGATGGATGAAAAGGGGAGGGCACAACAGCGAACCGTGGGTTTTTCCACTTACTCCCTCTGCCTGTCCTGAGCCCTGGGAGACTCTCACAGCACAAGTTTTCTGCTAAACAGCTAGAGGTCCATGCAGTGTTAAGATCTAAGGAGGCCCTGGTCTGCAATCCATCCCTTTTAATTAAGAGGCAATCATGTCTTTCCTCCTTTTGAAAGGAGGGCCATATGCCACATTGACAGCCACATCTACTGACTTAAATATAAGTGTAATTTGAAGTCAGGTCAAGATAGCTATATTTAAATTCGGCCAGGCTGTCCAGCATGAACAGGGCAAAGGTATACCCAAATGCAGTGTTCATCTTCACACAAAAGACTAAGTTGTTTTTAAGACAGAAAAGCATCTGTTAAGAGTATTTTGAGAAAGCACTTTCCATCTTAACCACAGGCCTTTCCAGAATAACAAGACAGTCTCAATCATAAGGCTCCTGCTGGATTTTTACTTTTTATTTAAGCAGCAGACAAGATGTTAAACAGCATTGGGTAGCAGTGACTAAGAACCACTGCCTTTTGCGTCTGTGCCACATACTGGTAACAAGGCTAGAGCTGAAGTGCTCAAAACCCACGGTGAGGGTTCAAGGAGTAAGCTGTTGCCACCCGAGGGCACCTCAAGCAAAGGTGGTGTTGTTCCAGCCTAGATTGCCAGCACTGATCTCAAAGAAGCTGATATAGATTCTGAAAGGGAAGACAGACACTATTAGCTGCTGAGAGCAGAGTGCTGCAGGCTGGCCAGGGTGTTCCTGCAGCGGGACACACACAGCCATGCTGCAGATGGTCCCCCAGGGCTTTACACATCTCAGGCCTGAACTCAGCAAGTTACACATTTCTTTTTGCAAATGCTGGCAGGCATGTTCGAGTGCTGTGTATTCCACACCCTCCCTCCCCCCCTTGTAAAGCCTTGTCTATGTGCATTCCAGAGTTCCTAGCGATTTTCTACTTCTTGTTTGAAGGAGATCTCAGGATGCTGTCTTCTATTTATAGTCATTTCTGGAGCAGGTTGGTGTATCTTCAGGAAAAGGACTATAAATACTTTCATGTAAGTGGAAGCTTTTGTGATAAACCTCCGCTTGTACCCCACAGGCAGTAGAAGAGTGTTGGTCCATGTTACTCAAGTTATCAATTTAATAACATTGGGTTACTCTGTCTGTAGCTGGGCTTTTGCACATGTGAGACCTGTGGGTATGTGCAGTGCCTGAACCTCCATCATTTTAACTAAGAGATATTTTACAGCTTCTGGGCATTGGCATGGCAGCTCATGCAATTGCTCCTTTCCTGTTTTTAATTGGAGAGTTGCTCTATTGACTTGGCATTTAGCCTCTTCAAGCAGAATGTTAACAGAAGAACAGCAAAGGACAAGTCTGGGACTAATGGTTTTAACAATCTGTGGAGAGTCATGTCAGACAAGTTGCTATATGGGCTCACCTGTCAGATGGTATTTTCAGCTGTTTGTTCATCAGGTCGCAAAGCAATGTGGAGTAGACCTTGTTCTCCTGCTCCCCTATCTTGCCAATGCTGTAGAGAAAGCACATAGCACAGGGGTCTGCAGAGCCACCAAAGGACATCACCTGGTCAGGAGAGATCTGTATTGCTAGATACTGTTGGAAGAAGAAGAAAGGAATATTATTTTCTTTTGCTATATTAGGAAAAGTTTTGAAAATCCAGGCAGGTATTTGTATACCTAAACCACAGTGAAAGTAGATACACGCCTATCAGTTACGCTTTTGAAGTTCTCCTGCATGGCCTTCATTGCACTTCCAGACTTCCTAAGTATTTTTCTGCAAGTCACAAAGATCAGAAAGTATGAGGTAGAACCACATTCCCATGACATACCATTTGGGAAAAGACACTGCCATCATAATTCTTTCATCTATTGCAGAATGGCTGTGTTCTTAACTAAAGGTACTAGCAGCACATAAAATTAAAAAAAAAAAAACCCAACAGTGCCTGGCACTCAGAGATGCTTTTCACCACTTACTAAAATGCAAATAGTTTCACTCTTGTTCTCAAGTTATCCTGGGGCAAAGATCATTCCCTGCCTGCTGTCTTGCAACCACCAACCCCAGTGTGCCCAGTTGCCTACTGAAAGATAGGTCCTGGATGCTCGGCCCAGGTACACTGTTGGAAGGAGGACCCTGCAGTAACACCTTTACTGACTTTGAATGAGTAGAGGGTTCAGATGCTCCAAGAGCTCAGTGACCTGCAATACCTCCAGAACCTCCTTGGAGCCCCTGGGCTCTCCCTGTCTCTGTGGGAAGGCCGGGTACGGGTGGGGGTGTGCAATTGCATTGCTGCTGCCCCGCGTTCCAGAGAGATTTTGCACCTCAGTGGTTCCTGCTGCAGTCTTCCCTGCTGAGGTAAATGTGAACTGACACAGCAGAAGCCTAAATCAACATCCCCCGCATGAAACAAAATACAGCCTAATCCTATTTTTGTTCTTGATAGCAGGAAAAATAGAAGAAAGTATCTATGTTAATATTAATGACCAGCCTGCAATTTTCCCTGCTGCTAATACACAGTGTCAGATCCACACATGGGGGAATCTAGGGATCAGTTGTTTTGGCATTCATCTGGCTTCTGTTCTTACCCACGTTTATTATCAGCGCATCATTAGAACTCAGCAGCAATTAACCCTCTTGGTAAAACAAGCTAGCCAGGGTACCAGGAGTTGTCTGGGTAGTTAGCCCTGCCTGTCATTTACAGCTTGTTTGGGTGCAGGGGGTATCAGACCACAGCAGTACAAGATAAGCCAAGGGGATCCTGCTGAGGTACCACTTGCTTGGCCCTGTTCTTCCCTGGCTGGACACCCTGTGCTCTCAACTTCATGCCAAATGTGGGTACATATATGCCTTTAACATCTACTGCAGAAGCAGATTTTTTTTAAAAAAAGAAATCAAGTTGAAGTGTTCATCAGCATTATTTTCTTCTTAGAGCAGTTTGAAAATGTTTGAAACAGTTTTTCCAGTAGAAAAAAAAAACCCTATTTGATTAAAAATAAAAGTCAGTATTTTTTTCAAATGGTACCATTTCCTGTGAGAGGAAAGCTCTGCATTCCAGCTCACCCTAATCCTTTCCTTCTTTCTGTTATAACTGGGAGACTTTCCCTTTCCTATTGCCTCCTTTGTCACGAAGAGCTTGCATGTCCTCTTCAAAAAATCTCTTTGTTGTTCCCTGTATATTTCTAAGTTCCATTACATATCCCTTCCACACGGCTGCACAAACCTGTTCCAGCTGCATCCCAGCCCTGGCCTCTAGCTTTATATTCAGGAGCTGTTATGCAAGAACCACCAGCTGACACCCCCCACCCCCCAACAGCAAGTACTTGTTTGCTAGACTGATAAAAAAATGTGTTTTTTTTTCCAAAAGGGCTAGAATACATCAGTTTTACATAAGAATTTCATTATATTACTGCATGTGTTGGGGAAAAAAATATAATCTTACTCCCATTTACAGTTAAGTCTGCTTTCTGTGGAGACAAGGCTTATACAACCCTAAGACATGCTTCTGACTATTCCTTGAGATAACTAGCTTTAGTCAGATTTGGCAGAGATTGATTTCCTACATGTTTGAGACTGGTTGATCGCATAGAGCTCCATTACTGTCCCCAGAGAAAGAAGGGCCCCTTTATCAGACAATCTGCCTGGAAGAGATACAGTAGAACCAGCCTTCTGCAGTTTTTTTAACATGACATCAGATCAATTTGATGAGAACATCCAACCACATACAACTGTCTTAAAATCTACAGCCATACAGGTAGAAATAGGCTAATTATCAGTGCTGAGCTGAGAATTTCTAATTGGTCAAAGAAGTGCCAGTGCTGTTAGCCATCTCACCACTGGTGGAATCCATGGCGCAAGTCCAATGCAGAACCTGACTGGAAGTCACAGAAGCTTTTAAAGTTTTCCTCCAAGAATTAAGTAAAATTTTGTAAATAACTGATACAGTGACTAGTGACCGTTTAGGATTAATTAAGAAAATAAAAGCCTTGTAAAACCTTATAAGGCCCTCAATGACAGCATTTCAGTACTTCACCTCAGTAGCATATTGTCATGGGTTTTGGCAGGTATAAATCCCTCAGTTTGGTAGTGAAACCAGCAGACAGATTTTCCTCTGGTGCTTTGACTACAAGCAGCAGGATGTCACATGGGCATTTTTGCTAGATGTCCAAGCAAGCTGAACACCTTACTGTTTTTTTTTCAGCTGTAACCACTAGGCTACAGGCAATTTGGTGACAGATAAACATGTATTCAGCAGGATGCAGCAAGGAAGTTAGAGAATGAGGCTGCTTTGAGTCAGCTAGATTCTTGAGAAGTATTGATGGAGATACCCGTGTGTACTTACCCACGCACATCCAGTGTCTTGACCTATATTCTATACATGGAGTGCCGTCATACACAAAGCTAGTTTAAAAACTTTAAGTGTTTTGAGACCAAAACAGAGCTAAGTTACAGCAAACAAGTATCATAGAATGGTTTGGGTTGGAAGGGACCTTAAAGATCATCTAGTTCCAACCTCCTGCCATGGGCAGGGACACCTTCCACTAGACCGGGTTGCTCCAAGCCCCATCCAACCTGGCCTTGAACACTGCCAGGGAGAGGGCAGCCACAGCTTCTCTGGGCAACCTGTGCCAGTGCCTCACAGTGAAGAGCTTCTTCCTTATATCTAATCTAAATCTTCCCTCTTTCAGTTTAAAGCCATCAGCCCTTGTCCTGTCACTACATGCCCTTGTGAAAGCCCCACCTTTCCTGCAGGCCCCCTTTGAGTACTGGAAGGCCTCTATAAGGTCTCCCTGGAGCTTCTCTTCTCTAGGATGAACAACCCCAACTCTCTCAGCCTGTGCTCACAGGGGAGGTGCTCCAGCCCCCGATCATCTTTGTGATCCTCCTCTTTACCTGCTCAAGCAGGTCTACGTCCCCCTATGCTGGGGGCCCCAGAGCTGGATGCAGTACTGCAGGTGGGGTCTCACCAGAGCAGAGTGGGAGAATCACCTCCCTCAACCTGCTAGTTAGTATTTGTACAGAGTGAAGACTCTAAATACAGTTGAGTCAGTAGGTATATTAGTTTATAGAGGCTATCACTGAGAAATAGCTCATTGCATAGGCACAGCTGCCTAAATAAGGAAAACATTTGAGCATCTGGACTTACCTGTGCTGGTTTGCCCATTGCTTTTGATAACTGCTGGGTGAGCTCCCCCGTGAAAGACTCTGGAACTTTATCCTTGCTTATATTTGTGTTAACAATGAACTTAAGCATCTTTAGATCACGAGAGGGTTTTCTTTCAGCTCACCTTGTTTACAGCTTTGCTTCCAACTCACCTGCAAGATGACTTACCCCACTGTACTAGTAAGCACCTCGGGAACCTTTAAATAGTCAGTGGTCCCTTCCTCAGGTGCACCTGGAGGGTGGGAGCGCCCCGGGAGAGCCGAGGCTGAGTGTGCCATCTGCAGGCTGCTGCCTGCTAGTGCAGACCGTCAACGTACAGCTTTCCAGCGGGGAACGCCGGCTTTCTGAGCTCTGGAAATCAAAGCATCCAAAATGGCACATCATATTTGGAATCAGCCTGACCGTGAAACCCAGTGGAAAAGCATGTGTTTCGGGGACTGTTTGAGAGTGAGAGAGTTATAATATGCCTCTTTATGCAAGTTTCATAATTATCTAAAAAATTTAGATGGACGCATCAATTGTGAGGTCTGGGACTCTTTCTGTGGAGTAGCCCATAACAGAAGAACCCCAGTAGCACATGTTGTGGAGACCTTCCTTGAACTAAGTCATGACAAAGATGCCTTAAAATCAGGGTCGTGGTTTTCCACTGTGGTGAGCACTGGATTCTACATACACAGAGGAGGCTTATTTTCAACTTGCTGCTTTGTTGTGCAAGTAGTCCCGTAACAGTCAACAGGATCTCCTGAGAGACAGCAAGCCCACAGGCTTTCTAAAATAAGAAGGTTTTATCCAGAGTGGAGTATGTGGCAGAGCTGGAATCAGTTCTCTTTGCTGCCTAGTAGAGTCTTATGTGAGAGAAATGATTTGGAGGGGTCATACGGCATTTGGTAGGGTGTGTTTGCGGTGAGATATGTGCGGGGAAAGCAGGCTGAAAATGCTTATGGGATAAAATAAATGGTTTGTAATCTCTCCATGGTAAAGGTGATGGGTGTGTTTATGCCTGGTAATTTCTGTGATTTATGGGCTTTTCTACAAACTCCATTCCCCAGCCTGCAGAAAAGGAGGAGAGCTGTCTGCAGCTTGCGCTAAATGCTTGTACTGCAACAGTGTAATTTAAACAAAAACTTTTAAAATGGTGATAACCTCGATATGAACATGCTTAAGTTGATTGTGTGGTGTATGTTGATGTTAAGTCAGTTCCTTCCCTGTGGCACCCTTGCTGTAAAAAGCCAGCAAATAAAAATCAGGAGATGAATTACTATGTGCAAGTGTTTGTCTACAGCCCATGTTAGTGGACTGTGTTTCCTGAAAATAATGAAAATCCTGAAAAAAAATCCAGAAATAAAGTCTGTTTGTACAAACAGAATTTTCAGCTCATGTTTCCTATGTCAAAACATTAAAACCAAACACAAGTGACAGCTGCATCTGTAAGGAGAGGAACTACTGTTCGTAATATTTAGTTTTTTCTTCAGTGATTAGTTGAAAGCAGGTGGCATGATCGAAAGCATTTAGTCACAAATCATACTATAGTTTAGTGGTCACTTGGAAAAACTTAGACTGTGTTTCCAATGAACTTCACAACCTATTTTTTCTGCTGGGTACAATAATCACTCGTTATTCGCAGCTTGCTTACATAACAAGAAAAACATTTCCAAAACAAACTCTTCTCTGAAAACATCTGATGTAATTCCCAGAAGCTGATGTACCAGGTTGGAAACCAGAACCTTAGACACCACAGATGCTCTTGGGAATGTGTTTTATCTTATAGGGACCATTTTACTTCTTTTGCATACAGTAATATCTCTGTTTGGTAGGTTCTTCTCCCTGCCTGCAGTTCCTAGGATGTTCCCCACTGAGATTTCCGTTACATCTCCAGAAGAATTGTTGCACAGTACAATTTCACTTTCAAAATTTTTTTCTGTTACCTTGGTTGGAACATTTTTACCTAATTTACTGTGCCAAGTTTTGAATCCGTATCTGCTTGGCTCACCCTAAACCGTATATCTAGCTTTTCCTCTATCAGCCAGCTATTCAAATATTTTAGACTTCTGTGTTTCCCCAGCCTCATGACTGATGGTCATTTAGCCTTGGTAATTCTTCCTTCCCTTGGTTTCCCTTCTTAAATTATTTCACGTGTTGCTTCATATTTCTGATACTTTTCTCTGAACTATTTGTCAGCAGTTTCCTGATTCTGAAGTGCTTACAGCTAGTGAGGTTTCATTTAGGAAAGCTCAATAACAGACGTGTCAGGTATCTGTGGCATTGGGTAGGACTCCTGGGAACAAGAGAGATCAACTGAGGCCCACGGTTGTGGGTCCAGGGCTGTGAGCAGAGCCTGTATGTAAGTTCTTGTAGCAGAATTTGGGCTCTATGGACAGCTAACAAAATGTTTTAAAACTTCATAAGATAGACTAGCATAAAACTGCAGGTTTTTTTTGAGGTTTTGTTTGTTTGCTTGTTTTAGAAAAAATTCTCATTATAGCCAGTAGATCTTAAAACTGAGTGATGAAATTTCCTGTGAAAATATTTGGATAACAGCAAGAAATAAAACTCTAGCATGATGAATTTTGTGTCTGTATTTAAAGAGAAAAAAGGAGTAAGAGACATAAGAGCTTGCAGTCTGTTTTTAATGTTTCCTGTTTAGTTCTATTGCAACACTGTTTCCTGTCTTTTCTAAGAGATGCACATTTCTCCTCTGGACATTCAGAGTTTGGTGCAGAACAACTGTTCCTTGGGAAAGTTAGTTTCAGTGACGGAGGTTTCTTTTTTTCCAAAATTCAGCTTGTTGAACTCTGCTTTTATTTCCATGATTGACTTTCCCTTGGTCTCAGGGAGATACAGGTAGATGAAAATGGCTGATAAAGCAAGGATCCCCAAAAAGATAAGGAAGCAGAAGGGTCCAAGGTTATCCTGCAAGCAGAAATGGGAGACACTGTAAGGAAAATAAGAATCTCATTTCTATTTCCCTGCCCTTGGGTACAAGCCTGTATCTTGGTAATTAAAATTCAAAAATGTGCTCCATACACAAACCAGGATGGGTATAAAACCTGGCCATGTTTGACCTGAGTCCAATTGCTGCTCCTCTGACAGGCCTGGGGGATTCCTGAGCAGGTTTGGTATTTGGACAGAGCTCTAAGCTTTGCATGTCATTGCAATTCACTACTATTATTTTGCTCTCTGTAGCATTCAGATGTGGGTTAACCTGGAGGGAGGGATCCAGTTAGAGTCACTTACAACAATCAGTGGAAAAATCATCCCAAGTACAAACAGTCCCATCCAGTTGATGCAGCCAACAATCAGAAAGGCCGATGGTCTGAATGACTGGCTGAAGATTTCAACCATGATAGATATAGTGGCTCCAGCTGAAAAAGAAAAGCAGAACACAAGTGAGGTATACATGTTTCCTTAGTTCCTCAGTACACCTTCCTTCTGCTGAAGATCCTTACAACGGCAGTGCTAGAATACAGCAGACAGGCAGAATAGGTGGCCTGTGCTATGTGGGTGAAAGACCTTGATTCCAGAAAGGGACTACAGCTGTTAATTTTGGATTTCAGCTGTTAATTTATGTTTTTTCTCTTACATACTGGAATCTTTTTTATGGTGCCAGTGGATCTGCGCAGTTCCGTGCACTGGTAGCCATTACTAGCTCAGTAACTTATGAAGCTGACTCCCCTTTTGACTCCTGTGGTCAGTTCCACCTGAAGCATGTTGGTAGGCACAAAGCTTAGCTTGCTAAGTTCATGAAGGGTATGATTACTATGCTGTACCTGGCAATGCCTAGAATCCTGGTTTTAGCTGAGTATTTTAAAAATTGTTCTGAAATCTCTGTCTCAAACCCTCTGGAGAAGATGATACTGTGTTTTAAATTATTTAGATACTGTGATCAGCAATAAAATTTGAGGCGTTCATATCCTTTTCCTCTCCTACTTGTATGTGTCTGCCCTTCCCTCCTTGATTTCCAGAAATTTTTACCGTGGGACTAGACTGTTCTTCCTTTGCCAGTTGTGTCACAAACCAATATACAAAATTTCCTCCCAACATTGCCACTGATGTACTCACATGGTCCAATTCCATAGAAGATAACAAATAGGAAGATCAAGATAACACTGAAGTAGTGCATCCAGAAAAACTGATGCTAAAAGAGAGAAACCAGTGATATCAAACTGTTAGATACATGACAGAATAGCAGAGCTCTGTATTTTCTGCCCCCAACTCAAGTTTTTGTACATATCCTGTGAGGCAAGACCGGGCCGATGGTGTGCAAGCAGCCAGAAGGCTGCTGCCTCTTTACCTGCAGTGACAGGGTCATGGTAAGCAGTGCTAGCACAGAACACATCAGTGTGTATCCTCCCCACAGCAGCACCTTCCTCCCAAATCGGTCTATAAGGGTGCTCTGAAAAGCAGAAAACACAGGTCATAAATCCTAGTTCTCAAATGAAATAACTCCTGCCCTCTCCATGAGTTCTTTACAGAAGACTTATCTGAATAATAGCTGGAAATCAATGTCATTTGAGAGTCTCTTAATTCCTAATGAATTTGATTATCTTCTTCAAAGCTAATTCATTATTAATTAAGCTGTGTTTATCAGTCAACCCTAGGCTGTTGTTAGACAGTTCCCTTTCTTGCATGCTGGCATATACGGAATTGTGCACACATACATACACACATCTAATCCAGAACATCAGAAAATTATTTTACAGAATAAAAATTAGTCTAAAGACATACAGTCATACAAGTAATTTGGAAAAGAGCTGCCTTTTATCCTGCATATCATTTGGCAGAATCAGGAACATGTGTCTGAAGTTATGCAAATTTTCCCTGTGCTCAGTTCTAAGTAAGGAAAAGTACAATTGTTGACCACTTAAAATTTTTCCTTCAAACTCAAGTCTGAAGACACTTACACACAGTATAGAGGATAAGCATTCACACAGCCCAACTCCTAGGGACATGTATGGGATAAGGTATTCTTCAAACTTGGCTGTGTGGAATACTTCAAAAGAATAGAAGTATATCTGAAAAACGCAGAGAGGAAATGCACCTGTGAAAAGAGCGTTGTGATTGTGATGCAGTTCTAAGTTGGTGTAATAACATTAACTTAGAGAGGTTTGTAATGCTGCCTAGAGTTGTCTCTTGTTCTGGGGATAAAGAGAGCACTCAACTGCATTGATTCCACAGAGCTGCAGGGTGGTCATGACAGTCATCAAAATGTAAAGTTGCCAGCGCAAAGATCGCTCTTTTATTACTTCGAGGACACGTAAAGTTTTTGTGCTCGTCATTGCAACCTTCTCCTTCATAATGTCATCAATTTCTGCTTGATGGTCTCCTTCCCCCCAGAGCTTCCTGATGGCTGTTGGTGAGAAAGAAGGGAGGGGATTATTCTACCAGTATAGCTCCATCACGAGTGGCTACTTTAAACCCTTTAGTCCACCTGTCTGTTGGTGTTGGTGTTGGTGCTGTATGATTCTGCCGTCTGGTTGGGCCTGGGGCAGTACGCAAATGGAAGAATTTTGTCTCTCTGATTGTTGGTATAGCATAACTTCCTAATGTTGAGTCGACTTAATTGTAAACAAAGTAAACATTTAAGTATATTTTACTTAATAAAAAACGAACTGCCTGGACCGTTTGCTTTAAAGAAATGAAGTAGTGCTCACTAAAGTGGGAAATGTTAACATCTATCTTTCTTAACTGATTAAATTAGACTGAGTGAGGCCCCATGTTAATACAGATGTATTGCTGTAGGTACCTCAGCTGTTTTCTTTAGATCTGCCTGTGCTATTACTCCATGGCACTGCACCGTGCTGCACAGCTCTGCCCCGCTTTCTTGTCTTCCACAGGGGCTGTCACTCTAACATATCAAATGAAGTGAAGTAAGTGAGGAAAGTCGACACTCTACCTTTCCTGCAGGCTTCCTCATTACCCTTCTGTATCAGGAGGTAGGATGGTGAATCAGGTAAAAATGGGAGGGTAACCAGTTGAACCAATGCTGAAAGTCCACTAGATGCTAACAACCATGGCCACAAAGCTTCGCTTCCTAAAATCTCCCTGGAAAGTGTATGTGAAACAAAATTATGCTGAAATAATGAAATGAATGTTCAGGAAGTGTTTCTGAGTGATGAAGATTGCTCAGATTCCATTCAAGGGTGCAGTGGAGCAAAAACCTGAATTGATAATTTGCTAAATTTCACAAACTTGTGTATTTTTATTTCTGACAATTTTAAAGGAATTATTTGGCATTTTGAAAAAACCTACTAAATATCATTAGGATCCAATAAAATGTCTAGAGAGCTGATGAGACTCATTTGACCACAGGATCAAAACATCTTTCTTAAGACTTTTCATGTAAGTATAGTAAATTTTTAAGAGGAAGTCCCCTAGTAGAAAGGTTATGGAAATAGGAAGAAATCAGATTATCAGTAATTAGTTTTCTGTCTCCTATATTTAAAACTTTATGTTTGCCTCAAATATGATAAAGACATTCTTCTGGCATAAGCTAAGGCCTGTCTTGGGGAAGATGAGAGGGTTTCTCTGTCGCTGACTAGGTGGGAGGGTCAGGTTGTAGAAAGATTTCTTCTACTTTTAGTGTAACCTGTTAGAAAAATTATTTACCGTAGGCCAATGACCTGTCCTGTGAGTTTTCCCAGTGTCAGAAAAACAGCAACTGTGGAGTTTGTAAATCCACGCAGCTTCTTGGGTGAAATCTCTCCTACATATTGAGGATGTATATTGAGAGAAAAACCTTTAACATAGAAGAGGATAAATGACTGTTAAAATATTTAGAAAAGCTTCATTTTCTGAGTCCATTCTCTCTTACTTTGTTTCCATTCACTCTGGTATTTGGATTACAATTTCTTGCAAAAGGGATGATGACTTTCACTTTTATTAAGTGCCTGATACATGTACTTTAAAAACCATTCTCCAAGAACGGCAGTACCTTGTAGAGACAATCCTGGGACAGCAAGGATGCTTGCACTCCACAGTGGTGTGAGCACGTACCTGTACCAATGCCGTAGAGAAAACGTCCGACCAGAATCATCTCGAAGGATTTGGCTGTTTTACTGAAGGCCATGAAAAGTGCCGCTACCAGCATGATCAGGTTGGTGCACATTTGGCACTTTTTTCTGAAAAGAAAAAAAAAGCTCATGAGAATTTACTGTGAAATGAGAACGTCTTGTACTCTTTTGAGTAATCTTGCTGTGACAGGAAGCATGGTACAGCCATTCCTGCTGATTTGAGAAATGGCTGGAATTTGACTTTGGAGTGGTCAAAGTGATTATCTAAAATTTCAGGATCCTTTAGATTTGAGTTCATTAATATTTTTTAGCTTAGAATTTAAATAGTTGGAACACTTCATCAGCATTTCCACAATATAAGTGGGGAAAGGGATCAAAGAACTGGCCCAGCTTGTCACCAAGATCTTTAAATGGGTGGAACTCCTCATAAAATGTCAGGTTGCTCCCCCGAAAAAGTCTGAGTCCATCGCTCCCATTCTAGAATTGTTCATTTTAAAGACACTCTTGGCTAAATGGACATGATCTGAGACGGCAGAAAGAGTTTTTAGAGGCATATTTCAAAAAACACTCAGTGTGAATCGTGGGCTGGTACGTTCACAACCCTAATGTCTCAGGCTCAAATCAAAGTCTTTTGCACTCAGTTGTTTTGCTGTGACGCTTGCTAGACAAGAGTCCTCTTGCACACATTGAGGATTCACAGAGGTCCTGTGTTTAGAAGACCGTGGTTCAGCAATTAGGTTGTCACGTGTTAAATAACCCATGGGAGAAGTGCATGATCTTGTTTCCACTCTTGGGAGACCCTCTGAGTGTGGGATGAGGCAGTGTCCCACAAGAAATTTCTTGGGGGCACTTACCTGATAGGAAAGAACACAATTGCAGGCAGGCTAAGATGGTTTGTTGAGACCCATATGAGGGGCCTCTGGATCAGTGGGTTGTGGAGCAGATCTTTAAGTGGGTCACACCAAGTAGATATGTTTGCCAATTTCTCTGCAAATGAAATTAGTGGTGTTACACAAGGCACTGAGAACAGACCAGACTGGTGAGGAATCTTTTCTCCATCCAGTAGGAAAGATAGTTTGGAACTGACTTTCAGTGAAATGGATTGCCAAGAACAGAGGTGTCTGTTGGAGAATTTGTTTTGGTGCTGATTGTATCTTTACAGTGTGGTTACAGGCAATTTATTTTTTTCTATTAACTTCACATTTTCATTAGATTAGATCTGAATATTTAATAAAATGTCATCACCTTAAAATGATTGTATTTAAATGGAAATCTGGCTCTTTTTTGACACTTAAGGATATCTTCCACACAAGCCTGGGAGATCTTTATGGGAGTCATAGGGGATCTTGAAGAGAACATGGGGCAGGTACGCTATCCTGCTACCCCCAGAGGCACTGATTCAGTGATGTGATGATGAATGCAGATTTTACAGAAACACAGTTCACCGGGAAGGGCAGATAAACAAAATAGAAGATTGCTTGCTACTTGAAACAGGTGGATGTGCTAGCAAACCAGATCAGTTGTCTTCAATCATAGTGCTTCAACCAAAAAGAAGAGGTTTATTTGTTCACCTTGGTATTTCCCTGTACTTTCTGACTGTTGAGCTGTTACAAGAAACACTTACTTCCTGTATTTTGTAGTCAGGTAGCCACAGCAGAGGCTCCCCAGGAATCCTCCTATCCCATACACAGACACAATGAAGGACCACAACAGCATGATTGTCTCAGGATGGAGGGGAGAGCCATGTCGCTCTATCCAGGTTTCATTAATAAACTTCCTGATGTGCTGGAAAATAAAATGAGATTTGACTGGATAATGGGTGTAAAATCCCTTCAGATTATTTGGCTGTTGTACTTCAGATCTAGCCTGTGGTTCTGATATTAGACTTATTTTGAGACTAACTTTATTAGTAAAACAAGTTAGCTGAGATCACATTGCAAAATCTTCGTTTGTATCAGTAGGTAAGCTTCCTGGGAAGCATGCTAAAAGAATGTTTTCTGCCTTCCTTTGGAGGCTTGTATATGACGTGGTAAGAACTTTTTTAAAACAGAAAATGTCATCCTGTTCTTTAAAGGAGAAAAGGTTCTCTACACATGTAATGTTACTGTTAGCCAAAGCAAAGCCGTAGATGTATCGTCTGAATGCTCATTAAATTTGAGATTTTTGGGAGAATGGAGAGCTCAGGCTCTCAGTTTTGTGTTGTCAACCTCAGGGAGACAGCTACTTACCACAGAAGGGTAGTTGATGACAGAAATGTGAAATCCATATGGGAAACTACCACCAATTCCCAGTACTAAGATCATTTGAAATAGTCCCCGGAACTGAACCTGCAAAGCAAAAATAAAATGCTCCATCAGCTTCTCATTAGTCTAGATTTGTGCGGGGCTGGAGTCTTTGTAGCTACCCTTGTCCTTCCCCTTTGTGCACTTCAAATCCTCCTGAATCTAAACATTTTTCCAAAATCTCTCTAACCTACTCCCAAAGTGCATTCATCAGCCACAGTGCCATAGCAAGGCTACATGCTAGTGTAAGAATGATAATCCACCAGTTGCCTGCAAGAACGAAAAGGAGATTTAAAAGATGATCCCGACAGTAAAGATCTCACTGGGTGCCTGCCATGTCTGACAGGTTGGCTGCATGAAGGTGTTAGTCCTGGGTGCAGGGAAGAGGGAGTCATCTTCCTTGTCTGCAGTCTGCAATAACCTATGTACATCAGACTGTAATGTTATGCCACAAAAGTACAGCATTAAAAATCAACATTTTAGTGCACTCTCTGCTTTCATTTCTGCCTGTGTTGCAACTTTAAACATAATAAAGAAAAGATGCTTTTAATATTCAGCTTTTTCAGAAAGGCACGGATTACGAAGATAAAATAATAATTTGGAATAGCCCCTGTAATTCCGTTCAGATTAAAGTCTTCTTTCAATTTGGGATTTCATTTCTCCTTTCTCAATATTTTATTATTTCTACTTGTTTAACCATGAAAGTATGTGCTTGCATATTGAAGGGCTTGGCATCTTCCAGGCTAGGGAAATACTGTCCGTCTATGATTTCCTTGGCCAAGGATTAGGGACTGAGATAAACTGGCTGCTTTGATGAATGAAATAATTTTAACTGTAAATAAGGGAGAAACATAACATGTAACTGCTTAGATCTTTTTGAGGTGTGTTATACCACTGGTCATCCATCCTGTTTCCATGTGTCTGGAAGGCACTTCAAACATCTTAGGCTGTACCTAGCAAACCAAACCTAGGACAATTGTGATTTTAGCCCCATCAGGACCTGTGCGGGGTCCTTTGGGGTTTAACTACCTCTCCCTTTTTATTCAACACATCACAGACCAGGACAGTAACATCATCTCTGCCTAGAGGACACTGTGGTCTGTGTTCTTTTCGTGTCTCATATGAACTTTGTGAGCTCACAGCTTTTTGGAGATCAGTACTGGAGGAAGAGAAGCTGATAGAAAATGCAATCAGGCAGGAACAAAGTAATGCAAATGTGAGTAGTGCTGGGAGATACTTAGAACACTCCTCTTTGCGGTTCTTAAGTCCATCTTTCAAGAGCTTGTTGCTTAATTGGTCCACAGCTGGATTTCCCAAGTTGTCACATGACAAGAAGCAAGAAGCTATGGACGAGAAGACTAAATTTCCTTAAAAATCCCGTCTCAAATTCAGTGGATTTGCTAACTGGCAAAAGCACTCAATCAAATTAAGAACTCACCCTCTATTCCTTTTTTTTTTTTTTTTTTTTTTTTTTTTTTTGCAATAGACTTACAAATTAACATTTTTAATACTTAAAAAGGAAAGCAAAATAGCTTCTTGCTGGCAGCTGAAAAATAGAGCAAGAAATACCACTTTTTCCCTGTTTAAGGCTATGGAAACTCTTGATGGATAATATTAATTATCTTTGGGTGAAATAAGGAAAGTAATTTATTTTAAAGCTTATTTATTAGACTTTTGCAGTACAGTTAATCTATTCATTACCTGGGGAAGTAATCAGAGTGCTTAATAATTAGTAGCATTTTCAGTAATTCAGAAGACAAAAGTAAAGTAGCATTGTCTGTGGTGGAACTGCCAGGACTTTTGTTAGATTTGATTTATTTTATTTTATTTTATTTTATTCTATTTTATTCTATTTTATTCTATCTTGTTGCATGGAAAAGACTATGCAATATGATTTTCACGGCCCCAAGCCCCATTGGTCTTGGTGATGTTTAAACACAGAAGAGAAAAATGGTCTCTGTACCAAAATAACTTAAAATCTTCAGGGAATCCGGATCTTTAGTATCATGTTAGCTTTGTTTTTTATAAGTCAGAGCCCTGAGAAAAAGTGATCAGATACTCACCAGATCAGAGAAGAAGGTAGCCATCTCCTATGAAAGAGACGATTCCTGTTGCTTACTGGCTAGTACCTGCCAAAAGAACCAAATGCTCATGTTATGCAATAGTACTGTCAGTGAACTAGTCCCATGTTATTGAAGTTAAATTTTACTTCAAAGGTTTTTGAGTTAATTATACATATTTCAGCTGTTGTACAAAGTTTAGAATTGTTGGATTAAATATTTCAACCGATGGTTCTATCTAGCCCAAGTAACAGGATGGTCTCCCTTGCGGGGAAGCTGTATACTTCATGACCTCTGTCTTGTTCTAGGGGAATAGGGAACTAAGACCAGTTTTAAACAGGATTCCAATAATCATAACTAGCTTAGTTTTCAGTGTAAGCTGAGAAACATAAAGACAAAGTTATCCATTGGGAATTTTAGACAGAGCTTGGACAGTGAACTACAGGACTTTGACATATATTAAGGAAGAGCTATTCTCTCTTCATGTGATGGCAACTGGAGCACATCATAACTTAATCATTACTTAAAGGGACTGAAATGCGCCACCATTTTAGAATGGGGTGCAAACTTAACGATTCTACAGTGGTGCACCAGGGCTGACCAGCTAAACATTTAGTAGTAGCTGATTTTCCTTTGCTAGGAAAGAAAGATTCAATGTCATACACAGTTTTGTCTGGCATTTCTATTAGTCAGTATATTTATTTATGTGTCTGTGATGAAAAAAGGATTGCTTTGAAACTGTCACGTAAACTCCATAGCTGGATTGATGTCTCTTCCTTCAGATAGCGAATTCGCAGGCTTTAATTTAATTTATTTCACAAAACCCTCTGCTTTGTATGTATTAAGTTGGTAAATGGCTTAGCTATCATTTGCCATTTATTCTTGAGTTAAAGAAAAAGAGGATGAAGAAATCATAAAGAGCTTATGGGATGCAAGGACTCATATTTGCTAGAAAATACATCACATGCAAAGAATATTCACTAGCTGTTCTAGGTAGTGTCTGAAATGTAGCATGTAGCACGACTCGGCCATTTCTCCCATCATTATGCAGCCCTCATCATGAAACTGATGTTGTTGTTGATGTGTGCTGAGAGTTCATGGGAGATTTTTTCCAAATTAAGTCCTCCAGCAGATAAGCTGTTGTTAGAGCACAAATGAGGCTGTCCCTTTGATGCCAAGGATTTCCCTTTCTGTAAAGTCATACAAAGCTGAAGCAACCTAATGTGCATCTGACAAAGGAAAGAAAAGCCATGTTAGCTCCTAGTATCTGGCTTGCTTAGGTGATATTGGGGGAAGATAATATTGGGGGAAGGTAATAATATGTAGCTACCAGCGTGGGGCAATTCCTTCCCAAATGCAGCCCATTGCACATATTTTCTTAGGTTCTGCTTCACCTGCTTCTACTTAGTATGCTTATCACATGTTTTAACTTTTAGTCTTTGCTCTTGTACTTCCATTTAGGATTCCTACATTTGGAAATGAAACTTTTTGGGACGGTCTTCCTCCCATAATGCCCATAATGCATAATGTCTTTCGTGTTTATTTTGGTTAGTTACTGTACCGCTTCTGTGCTCTTATTACACTGTGCTGAAGCCCCCTTTATTAGATGTGTAGTTTAATAATTAGTGCTAACAAGTAGTTAGCAGATACCTTACAGATATCCTTTAGTCATAGTTGTGATTATGACAGTGAATCTCCCATCATGAGGTCATTTAGTCATTTATCTTGCAATTTTACAGTCACACGTGATGCACATATGCAAAGCTGTGCTGAGCCTTCCTTAATACAGGTCAGCTGGACCAGATCTATGTTTTTTGTGTCTGGCTGACAGCAGTTCACTGATTCAGTTTTTAAGTGTTTATATCTGCCTCAGTTAGAGTCGGTATTTGAGACATACCTTACCTGTCAGCTGATGTCTCTGGAAGAAAATGTACATGTAGTGTTCCTAAAACTTCTGAATGACTGTTCTCTTTGTCTGTGTCACCTCCCATGTATATCTGAACCATACCTTTTTGCTGTTTCATCCCTTGATGGGATGTACCAGAATACAGCTCTTGCTCCACTGAGCACAGGCAAAGGTTGACCTGTGTTCCAAATAGCTGTTCCGCATTGTTGTCACATTAATGTTCCATAGGGCATCTGCTGCTTCCTGGTGAAGATCTTATGGGGAAGGTTCCTAATAACATCTAATGAATAACTGAGATCAGAGAAGTGGCTCACTAGAGAGTCTCTCCAGCAATGCTACGTGATTCCACTCTGCTTGCATTTCCAAAGACTTCAGGTATTGTTGTAATGGAATGAAGGATGTTTTCAGAATGATTGGTTAGGAAAAGAGAATTCTGTTTCTGAGATTTCCTTTCTATATTGGTAGTTCTCTCCAAATGACTGGTAGTTTTTAATCATGTTTTATGTATATGGAACGCTACAAAATTATTGAGCTTTTCTGACTTTAAGGACACTTCATGTTTCGTAGGTTATCTTTTAGTGGGAAGTCTTAAGTGTTCCTCGGTACTAAAGACAGGAGTAATGAAAAACCTCAGTCATGGAAGGGTATGCACACCAATAACTGTTTTCCTAGTCAGCTGTCGCTAAGGGAGATCCTGATGTTGGGACAGAAATATTTGTGGAGGCCAGAAGTTTTATTACAAGGCAATTTGCCAATTTTGTTACATTTAACATTTCCAATTAAAAATAAGCAGCGGTTAAGATGAACAATTGAATTAGTATTTTGAATAACCTTATTTGAGTTGAAGTAAATATACCAGTCAAAGCAGTATCAGAGAGAAAACCACATATTTTACTGTGCAAGTCTAGCATTTTAACAAAGTAATCAATGCTGTTTCTTGAGAAGAGATGTATAGGAACTTTTCCCCCTTACTTTTTCATGAACAAGTCTGATCTTAGAATCAAATGGCTGAATTTTTTATCAAAATAATAAATTTAAGTCAAAGAAAGTATGGCTGCTGACATGGAAAACTTAAATCCAAAAGGATTGAAGTCTGTCGAACTAGATGCAACACAAGGACAACATGGCATTATGCATGGGAACCTGGCAAGGTTTGATTATTCGGTTGAGTCTAGAGAAACAAAGAATTACTCTCCTATTCCACTAAATTTTTTCTTTAATCTGTTATGGATTGAACCCTAGCCAGAGATAGCAAGCCAAGAACTTCACTATTCCCATTTCAGGGTTGTAAAAACACACTCAGAAGTCATAGAGAGAGGGGATCACAGGTCTTCCCTTTCTCTGTGGTCAGCAGAGTGTTTATAAATTCTACATGTAGTTTCAGTGTGTATTAGTTGCTCTGTTAAGAAGAGATTTACACATCAGCAAGTTAAGCCAAAATGCTCATGATTCACACAAGTCTGTCTTGTTAACATCAGCCATCATCCCTTTTCTAAGCTTCCCAGAGTGGAGTGCCTGAGAAAGGTGCTGGTTTGGCAAAATGGGAACCTTGCAAGTGACAGATATGAAAGCTGACAATCCATTTGGACCGAGCTGCTAGTCAGAAAACAACAGTCTTTTTTTCCCTCCTTTTAAAGAAAGCCTGGCTCCCCCTAACGGCTGGTCAAAGCCTGGTGCAGAAGGTGTAATCCTCTGTGACATAATTTGGAGTGGTTGGAGTATGCTTCTTTTTAAAGTTCAGTTTATTGAATTCTTCTGTGATTTCCACAATTGATTTCCCTTTTGTTTCTGGAAGGAACAGGTGGATAATTATCCCTGAAGTGAAAAGTACTCCCATAAAGATGAGGAAGCAGAAGTGCTTGAGTCTTTCCTGCAGGGAAAAGCAAAATGAGAAAGAGAGCAAGATGAGCATATCTTTCCTCTTGTCACTTCCTTGGCACAGTTTTTGTATTTGGGTTCAAAAGTAATTTGAATTTGATAAAGAGTTCTTTGCATTTTGACCTTTGACAAATATTTCAGTCTGAATAAGCATCTTGGGCAAATCAGGGCCCTTCAGTTGCAAAAGTAGACTGGGGACAACAGGTGCCAAGGCCACTCTAGACTGACATGGCATTGTCATCTCCTGCTGCTCTCCTTCCTGCTCCCATGGCCGACTGGAGCTTAGGGCCTCTGGGGAGTGTCCCAGGGAGAGTCACTCACCACAATGAACGGGAAGGTTGTTCCAATCACAAAGACGCCCAGCCAGTTGACAATTGCGCTGATCACAAAGGCGGGTGGTCTGCAGGAGAGCTTGAAAATTTCAGCCCTAATGGCAACTGTAGCACCAGCTGAAAGGAAAGAAGAATAAGAATTATTACTTGTTGATGTGTTTGGTTTGAATATTTGGCTTGAGCGTTACCGTTACACAGTCAACAAACAGATGCTACTATCATGGACTGGCATTCAAAAGTCTTGAGTATGTCACTGCTGTTTAGAAAAGAAAATGTTCATGGCATCTTATAAACTTCTAGACATCAGCCAATTAAAATGGCAAATTATTCAAATGCATTTATTTGAGAGATTCAAGAATTAAGTAGTTAATGCTTGAGAAAGTCTGACATCTCATGAAAGAGGCTGTGTAAGGATGGAGTAACAATTACTATTACTAACAAGAATTCCCAGCATGATACTGCTAGATCACCAGTGAGTGATCTTCCTGGATTCACTTCCTGGGCACTTCAGTTATGTTTTGAGGTCACAGGACTTCAACAGCTTTGAGTTAGGAAAATAATTCAGCCCTGCCACATGGGAAGGCAAATATTTTAAAAATGAATAGGCTTTAAAAAACAAATTTGAAAACAAGCAGTAGTGTATGCTAGGAAAAGAATTACTCCAAAGTAGGTGGTCTGCACTGGTGTCTGTGTGGGATAAGATGTAATATTATATAACACTGAACTTAGAAGAATTCTTCTTTCTTTTTCTTTCCTTTTTTCTTAGTATTTTTAAAAAATTCTTTTACCCATCTGCTTTTGCTCTATTTTTGCTGTATTTTTCCAGTGAGTACTTTTTGCTCTCTTCCTTTCCTCTTGTTAGCAAAACCCAAACCTGATGGCATTGAAGTTTCTAGCCAATGATTGGACCCACAATATTTAAATCACTACAAGATTAGGTTAAATGAATTTACTTATGCTAAATGCTATGCAAAATTATGCAGTATTTTCCTAGCCATATTAATAAACTCACATGACTTGATTCCTTTATTTCTTTTGAATGAAGCACTCACCTGGCCCCACTCCAAAGACAACTACAAACAAGATAATCAGACAAAGGCTGCAGTATGGCATCCAGAAATACCAGTCCTGGGAAAAAAAACATAATGAACTTCTAGTTGAAATCTGCTGATAACCATAGGTGAGAAATGCTGCTTGTTTTCTGACACTGTCACCTCAAGAAAAAATATACCATGTGTGGGAACTGGCAGAGAAATGCGAGTGCTTTTTCCTGTGGATGCAGCAGTGAGGTTTTTGTTAGGTGAGCAGAGAAGCATGTTTTCTAGTGCAGAGCAGCTGTCAAGCTTGGAAGCCTTCAATTAAAGGAAGTTTGAACAGTACTTTTCCACCATGTCCTCCTTTCTTCTTGACCCCATGGTGCTTCCCTTGGCCCTTAGACATATGGGAAGGCCAAATCAAATCTTTCTTCACTTTTATTAAGTGATAGGTTCAATAACTGGTACTGAAAAGGAACTTTCCTAGATCTTAGTCAAGAAGATACAAGACTCGATGCTTGAAAAAAGATTTTTTCCCTCCTATGTTTGAGATCCTTCGTGAATGAAACAAAAATGGAAGTCTGCTGCCACCTTGCTTCAAGGCGAATTTTACAGTAGTGTCTATAGAGGTCTTGGATTAATGATGGTAACCCAGGAGACTTGCTTCTGAAGAAGCTACAGCAATGACATAGAGGTGAACTGGTCTCCAGTCTGCGAACAGATATGTGCATTCCCAGTGTCTTCTGCAGCAAGGTTAAATTTCAAAATAACTAATGCATAGAGTCTGGGGTTTTGTTAAAAACTGCACTAGTAGGAAGGACAAGTTATCTAGGACTGTCTTTTGATCTATGCTAGTCAGTGCTTGGTGCTTGCAGTCCAGTGAAATCAGGAATCAGTGCTAGTCTCCCAGAGTTTTATGTGCTCCTAGGTGAGCTCATGGGATCACATTGAAAGGAAGCTAAGAGTGTAAGAGAGTACTTGCTGAGAGAGGATTTAATCCTATGTCTAGACAAGTTGGATCTTTAGGATGTTCCCCTCCCAGAGGGTAAGCTGTTAGCAGAGAAGTTGTTTTGTCACTTCTAAGCCTCACTTTCCATTCTCAGCATCATGCTCCTGCCTGTGAGCAGAGGTTATCAACAGAACAGATGCAGAATTCTGCCGTGAGAATAGTTTCCTTACCTGTAGGGTGAGAGTCACAGTGATACCAACTAGCAGTGAACCCATGATCCAATAGCCTCCTCTTAGGAGCACTTTCCTGCCCAGTCTCTCAATGATGGAGCTCTGAAGGACAGAAATCACATTGGTATCAGTGCCAGAAGAGCAAATTGTGACCCATTCCCATAGTAATGTGACTTACACAGACTATGGCAGCTGCAAGTTCAGAGAGCCCAAGAGAAAGAGTCATATAGGAGATCATTCTTTCGTCAAAGCCGGCTGCCTGAAGGACTTCAAAAGTATAAAAATAAATCTGGAAAAAAACCCCATAAAAGAGTAAGAGAAGAAAATAACTGATTTCTTACCCGTACCTGTGTGACACTGCCCTGGATAGGAGCTGCTAACAAAGGAGCATGCAGCTTAGCTTTGGAGTGAGCTAGAATTCTGCATTCTTTTTGCTAGTATTCACTTTAGTGGCAGACAAAAACATTGTAAAATGTAATTTATTAATTAATTTGATAAAAGATAAAATGCTGGGATAAAAGGACTTCCAGCTGCTGCAATGTAATTAGTTTTCCAGAGTCCTGATTTAGGTGCTTTCAGAAACAACCAGGTATATCATCACTTCGGAGCCCATCCAAAAGCATCATTGTAGGATACACTCTTCTTTCTCAAGAAAGAAGAGCATGAGTTACAGAGTCTTGAGAGGGTAAAACAAGCATCTTTTCTTTTCAAGTATCTCTGCTACTATATGGAAATATGCTGAAATGATAAAGATTCCAGTTTAAGCTGTCTTAGGCTCAGCTGTGTATTTCCTTTACAGATGTTGCCGCATCGTGATGCAGGTAGAAAAATCATGCAAGCAATTGCAAAGCTGTGGCTTCAAAACGGTCCCAGAAAAGCGCTGCTTGAGGAAGAGGCGGAGAACTGCAGAAGCTGCCAGAACGGTATGAATGCTCATTGATTAGCTTTAATGGTAGAGTGAGTGTACTGCCATCCCAACATTTGTGATGATAACAGCCAGGGGCCAAACAGCAGCAGTTGCAGAGAGCAGTAATGTAAAACTACATTGTGGATTTTGTGAATATAGGGTGGACTCATTTGTAAGAGTTCTGAGGCCTTGTAATGGCTTCCAAAAGTGGCTGTTAAATAAGCCTAACTACTGAGGAAGGTAACTCCAGCAAGGACCAAGAGCTGGGCAAAGGCATGTCCCATGAAGAGCCTGGCCAAGCTTTGCAGACTGCTGCTGCTGCTTCTGTAGAAGGGCTGGCAGACAGCAAGTTGTGGCCCGAGAAGCCTGAGAAAAATGGATGGAGCTCCTGGGAGCCATGATGTCTCCTTTAAGGTTGTCACTAAGTGTTTTGAGACTTTAAGGGGGAAATACACTCAACTGCATTGTTGCCACATAGCTGAACTGTGGCGGTCAGAATAACTATCATATACAGCTGCCAACGGAAAGCTGGTTCTTTCATCAGCTCCAGGACACTTAAGATCTTGGTGTTTTTCATTGTTGCCTTCTCTTTCTTGATGTCATCAATCTCTGCTTGGTGATGGCCTTCACCCCAAAGCTGCCTTATGGCTGTGGAGGAGAAGGAGAGCAAGACCTGCCATGTTAATTCGTCTGTGTTGTTTGTTGCTTAAGGAGTTTGTTGAGTAGGTGATGCAAGAGTCTGGCAGCACAGCGTGCATGGGCTGTGGCGTGAGGCAAAGATGTCCTATAGGGTGTTCCAGAGCCCTGGTCCCCTGCTGCTCAGAGGGACCTGTTCTGACAAAGGGGCTTAGTGAGGTGCATGACTCCCTCCCTGCCCATGGATTCACTTTTCTCCCTCCTTCTCTCAGGGTATGAGCAAGATATACAACCAGGGTACACCAGAGATGAGGAGTGCCCTGTGGAGTCCTGCAGTGCAAAGAGCCATTTATCATTTATCATTTGACATTTATCATTTGTCATTTGTCATTCATCACCAGACTGACTGCTCAGGTGATGTCAGCTGAATGCGAAAGGTTTTGTAATACAGAACTGTAGAGAGAAGTAGTTTCATATTCTGTGTGAGAACTACAACAAAAATACACTTAGTAGGTATTCACAGAGTCATCTTAGAAATAAGCAAGGAGAAACTTTGTCCTGTTTATTTTTTTTTGTATGGGGAGCACAAACATCACAAACCAATTGAAAGCCAGGTGAGGAACAGGAACCTGGAGCCCTTGGTTACCTTTTTTGCAGCCTTCCTGGTCTCCTTTATGCATGAAGAGATATGGTGGGGACTCTGGGAAGAACGGTAGAGTGACCAGCTGGACCAGAGCTGGAAGTCCACAGGAGGCCATCAGCACAGGCCACAGGGACTGGCTGCCCAGCAGCTCCCTGGCAGGGATAAAACACGTGTGTAGAAAAAAAGTTCATTGTGTTGGTTTTGAGGAGAGAAAGGAATGGATGGAAAAGCAGAGGAAGAAGCGAAAGATAGAGAGGATCCAGAAATGAATTGGGTGGGAAATCAATTGTATTGTACCTTTGTCCTGAAATTTGCCCTACGGCTTTTCCCAGTGACCAAAAGAAAGAGGAAGTAGAGTTTGCAAATCCACGGAGCCTCCTAGGGGAAATTTCCCCAACGTATTGATGATGTAGAGGAACACAAAGACCTTGAGGTAAGGAGAGAATTATGGGAGAGAAAAAAGAAGACATTCATAACCATTGGAAATAAAATTGCATGTAAATAATTAAGCATTACAGAATATAGCTGCCTCGTGCGCCAAATTGTTTCTCATTCCTCAACTCATGTATGAAATTTTTCAGTACTAGATTTTCTAACCCTTTCTACAAGAGTATTTGGTTCCTGTCCTTTTTGCACAATGCTGTTTCCTGATCTTAAGAAATGTACAGGTTTTGCTTTGGGCTGTAGGTGTAGCCTCCTTGAAGTATCTCTTAGCATATTTTAAACGAGACAGAGTATGCAACTGCTGAATAACTAAACACCCTGTAGTAATATTTAATTTGCTTGTAGTTAACCCAAATAATCTCAACCTTTTGTGACACGATGCTATAGAAGAGCTGTATGGTATGTCCATAGCAGATTAAAATATACAGTGCTATATTCAGTGTTGATTTGTACGTGATTTGGGGCAGACACAAGTATTTATTTTCAACTGTCCAGCAATAATTTTGATGATTTCAGGCAGAATTGATGTTTCCAGATGTTAGTGAAGTACTTAATAACTTGGATATTCTGAAAACTAGTCCGGGAACAAGAGCTTTTTCCTGATACGGTGGTCACAGCCCCTTTTATCTGTTTTGAAAGCAACATGTTCTCCTGGCTTTATGTGATGGCAAAGCAATGGGGACATCCAATACTTTTTAACAAAAATCAGGTCTTTGCATGAGGCATGATACAGGTTTTAGATCATAGCGGGTTAAGTGCTTGGGTGGTTCTCAAAATACAACTGTTGTTCAATACAACTGCATGTCAGAGAAACAATATACAGAATATGGTTATTTGAAAAATAGATGTTAATTTCTAATGAAGTAAGTTAAAATGGGCATCCCTGTGAATATCCAAACTGAATGGAACAGCAGCTTCTTGTGTAGGAGACAAATACAAGGTGTAGTGATATCAGCACAGGATGGTTTTGCTGCATGTGGTTGGTCTACCTGCCAGGAGTGATTTTGTTTGATTATGTTCAGCTCTTTGTACTAACCTCAAGGACTTACTACTTTGAAACAGGTTGAATACTCCTGTAGAACATACCTGAAATATGTTCAGTGTCAAAATTAAATGGCCATGGCCTTGAACAGCATGGCTCTCTGGAGCCTTATGAGAAGACCAGCTTTAAACCATATACCATACAATTTCCAACAGTGTTAACCAAAATGAAGATAATATTTTTCTGTCAGAAAAAAACTTTGTTTCATATTGTATCAAAACACTCCTGACAGCTTTGAATATTTATGCACTCGGGAAAACTGAATTTTGTTTGTTATCAGTGAAATTAGTAGTAATTATGCTCTTTATTGCTGGTTGTTATAGAAGATCTTCTGGCAAGGGATCACTGACTTTAGCATTTTCTTTTCTTAGTGGAGGGTTCTTATTTACTTTGAATAAAGATGTAAAATTTTGGGAGAGTTTGCTGACCTGTGGAAGAAATGACTTACCTGCACTTACTCCACACATGAAGCGTCCAATTAGAATCATCTCAAAGGACTGGGTTATTTTACTGCAGCCCATCATGGACGCTGCCACTATCATGAGCAGATTGTTGCACAGGAGACATTTCTTCCTGTAAGTGCAAGAAAGTAAAAAGAATTTTTGTAAATCAGAAGGGAAATGGCACTTAAGCTCCTGGCATGTAGAATGTCTTGGGTGAATTTGTCTTGCTAGTTTTGTGAAATCATATATATGTGGTCCAGGACAAATAAGCCCTTCCACACTGTTGGCACTGGATATTCCAGACTCACAGTGTGCCTTGGCACATGGCTAGACCTGGGAGTTTGGGAACATTTCTGGGTTTTGTAGTGAACAAAAGTCTTAAAGCTTTTTTGCACTTGAAAAACCATAATGAAACCCATTGATATAGCACTTAGGAGCATCTCAATGCTGCTGTATTTTGAGTAGCACCTCCAAGAAACCCATTCTGTCTTCATCGGGGGGGCTGCCTCTCCTCCTTGCTGAGACTAACCCAACTTGAGTAACTGAGTCTAGCATGACAGGCTGGCAGCACAGATGATTAGTCTGTGCTACAGGACAAGGGCAAGAAGCAGCAAAATCTGTTGACACCACTGCAAGGCTGGCTATATTACAGCCATGAGTAAGCCTCAAAGTCTGTCTCACATGTAAAACCTCAACTGTCAGTTCCTTAAGCTAAGATGCGATTGACAAATTGTCTTTAAACATACATACTTGCCATACTTGACAGTCAGGTATCTACTTCCTGAGGAACCCAAGAGACCTCCTATACCAAAGATGGAGACAGTGATAGACCATAGGAACAAGAGGTTATCTTGATGGATGGGGTAGCCATACCGCTCCAGCCAAGTTTCATTAAAGAAAGCCTTAACATGCTGAGACAGAAAAAAATAATTTTCATTAACAATAACCGTGACTCAAGTGCAGGCATTTTATTGTATTTAGAACATAGTTTTGTTGCTTCAGCAAAAGTCACTATTTCATATAGACTCTAAAAGTGTGCATTAGCTAATAGACATTAATAGAGTATGTAATAGTGTAATAGGGTATGGTATGTTCATTTTACCATTAAAAGGAGTTTATTCTTTGGGGTTTTTTGTCCTTGAAATCTGAGGAACTGAGTCACAGACATGTAGTGAAGAATAGCGTCAAATGAGACCACTGAAGTAGACACATGTGCTGTAGGTTTATCAGGGAGACAGATGCCACCCCAGTCAGTGTGTGTGTCTCCTGAGGAACAGTTCTATAAACAGCAACTTGCAGGTCTCTCTCTTTTCTTCTATTTTCAACACTGACATTTTCTGCTTTACATGACAGCATGGTAATGGGAAAGAATCATGAGAGGAGAATACTGTGATTAAACCCTTGCTGAAGGATGGAAGGAATGCAGACTCTGTGCCACCGTTAACCAGTGTGCTGTGTGCATCTTTGCCTACCTGAGACATGTAGGTGATGCTAGAAATTTGAAAGCCAATTTGGAATGTTCCACCAATCCCCAGGACAATGGTCATTTGAAAGAGCCCACGGTACTGTACCTGCAGAGGTAGAACAAAATCTTCTTAAGCTTGTAGGCACATCAGGCTGTTCTTGGAATGTGTCTTTCTTTCTCCAGAAACATCTCATTTGTTCAAGGGATTTGCAGATAGGCTTGATCCCTTTGATTGCCCTGGTGTGAAGTGTACATCCTCCTGTGATTTCCCTACATCCAACTCAAGGAGATGCAGCCTTTGTCTATGAAAACCACTCAGTTTCCCTGCCCTCCTTGATAATTAGTCAACAGAGTAGCAAGGTGAGGGTCATCCCACACTCAAGGGGTAACACATGCAAGAGTGGTTTTGAGGAGGGAGGTCTTACTCTCCTCTCTGCTCTCTGGACAGTGGCCAGGATATCTGCAGCTCAAACCTGTGCCCACAGTAGTGACCAGGCCCTCTGTAGCCAGACCTTTCCTATCTTATGTGAGAAAGCAGCTGCTGTGCTAGCTACCCTTCAGGCGCTTGAATAGCGGGCAGCGATCCTTCAACTCAAGTTTTATGGCAAAGCCTCCTGAAATTGCCCACAGCAGCTAAAAATTAAAAAAGAAGTCTGAAATGGGCAAAAGAAAAGACTGATGTTGCTTGTAGCATGTTTTTCCACTAGGTTTCTGTCAGTGTGGCAGCCTTTGGAAATCCATGTTTTTTTCCTAGATAGAGACTGGTCAACAGCAAAGAAAGTCTTGGGACAGAATTTCCCTTCTGCACTGCTTCTGAACAAGCTGTTCTGTAGGAGGAAAGTGTCTTTTCTAGCTCTTATTGCCATCCTCAGTTCTGAACTCTTGTCCCTCCTGCCTGTCTCAAGGAGCATGGTCATCTTAATCTCTTGGGAGGTTTGCAAACAGGCATCCCACTTTGATTTTTTTCTAGTTGGTTACAGATCCAAAAATACACAACCAGCACGGCACTTAGGTTTACGCTACAGCAGCCTTTGCAGCAGGACATAGTGAAGATGCCTTGAATGAATGAAAATTTGCCAGCCTTTCAGAGATGCCCTGCCATATTCCTCTTTCCTGGGTGGGAGGTTAAGTGTGCCCAGCAGGAGCCAGGAGCTTTTTCTCAGAGACACTGTCCTGATTGGAAGTGCCTCAATGATGTGTGAGGGCTGAAGACTTAGCCATAGCCAGGATATAAATGCTGCAGGCTCCCACAAACATCCCTGTCAAGATGCCACAGCTGACAACATCCAGTCCTGTTTCTTGCCTTTCAAAACCACTGCCTGACCTCTCTTGTGCTAAATAATTAGTGATATATTTAACAAAACTCTTTTTTCAGCAGGTAAGCAAAGCAAATTATGTTTAAGGGTAATCAAATATTTTCCAGTAAATTAAAACATTTAAGAAATGTTAATGTATTGATAAAAAGATGACGAAGATGGGTGGCAGAGCATATGAAGTGCAAACATCTGTAATATCTCAAAATGGTGAGCAGAACCACTTCTGAGATGCTTTTCGTGAATAACAGCCTTGTTGTTTTCACTGAGATACTGATTTTGTTTTCTCTGAAACACTATAGTGTACAAAAATGCCACAGATGTAAATACCCCACCAAGCACTTACCAGGTCTGATAGGAAGCCAGTCATCTCTGGGTAGGGGCTGGTTGTCCAGTGTGTGGTGTGTCTTTGTCATCACAGGCTTCTGTGTCTCTGTCTCCTGCCTGCTGGTATGGCAGTGGGCATTTGGCTTCAGAGACCAGAGTTAAACTTTTACTATTTCCTCTTCACTCACTTATATTTACTTCAGCTGGCTAAGGTTAACACTGCTGGATTAAATATTTTAGGAAATAATTGCATCTAGTCGAGTCCACAGGGGGAAAGTTTCAAAGCAGAGGAAGTTTGCACCTGCGGGGTAGCAAGGGCTTTGGAAAGAGAAAGGAGAAGAGTTCAGGCAAAAAAATCTAACCAGTTTTCCAGGAGCAGTAAAATACTTTACTTCTACGATGCAGACCGATGAGTATGTCTGCCATAATCTGCACAAAGCAAAAAGCAGCTGGTACAAGGTTTAGGTACTGTTATTTGTTATTAAGTAAAGTATGTGGTGTTCTGTTTCAGATTCATTGGTATAGTAAATATTGTTTATTAGATGAAAAATAGGCAAATTTCAAGCCTAATTCTGCTGCTCTGGCTTTATGTATCAGTTAGACTGTATTGAGGAAGGGTAATCCTTGTCTGGTGTTTATGGGGACATTTGTTGGTCAGGGGTGGTGGAAAGGCAGTAAGAAATATTGTGCCCTGGCAGAGGCTTTTGGAATAGAGCATCTGGTCCTGAAGGCTCCGCTTGAAATAGCCAGTAGCTAAGACCCACTTACTCATGAGTGTAATCAAAGAAGGTAAATATTCCCCAATGAGTTTGGAGGGGACAACTGGGATCTTAATCGCTCAGGTTTCAGCTTTGACACAGAAGAACTCCAAAAACAGTGTTGCAGCCATTGAAAAGTCACCTTTGGTTCCCGGAGGCTCCTCTCTTGTGAGGTGAAGCTTGAACTGTAGCTCTAAGTGGCTTCTGCTAGAGACAGCACTTGGAAGAAAGAGGTTTGCCTGGGGCTTTCATGTGTGGTTGATGCCCTGTGCTGTTCCTGCTCTCAGAGTCTTCTGTTTGTGCTTACTCATGCCAGGGGACTTTCTGCAGCCCCGGAGGCCTGGGTTGGGGGCAGATGGGGCAATGGAGTTGTACTGAAGCCCTCAGTAACTGCCCAAGCTCACCCTCGGGACTTGTACTTTCAGTTCATAAAACACAGTATGCAATTATTTACAGAGGGGTTTACTGCGAATACTGTGAGTCTAAAGAAATGAGAAAAAATATCTGTTAATAATAAAACCTCGGTTACTTGTGTAATTCCAACTATTGTCCATACAACTGCATAGCAAATGCTGTTTATTCTGGATTGCAATAGCGTTTAGAAGGATTTGGCATTTTTGCAAGTATTTTATCTTTAACACCAACAGTTGTAACATTTTGATTGTACATTCAAGTTGCATAGCTATTGACTATTTGTTGTTTCAAAATGTTAATATTTCCTTTTTATTACATATTTTTTCTCAAATTGTATCAAAGTGTAGGGTTATGTCATAAGGATTCTTACACTCCTTGAAAATAATTACTGAGAATCTCAAAGAGCAGAAAATTCTACCAGCTCACAGCAAAATTTCTCTTACATTTTTGGGGATTTCTGGTGATTTTGAGATGCACGTGACTGCATAGCATGGTTCTGTTTCACCTTATCAGCAATTTTAGGAGGATTTTATCCTAGGAGTTTACCTCTCATCTTTTGTCAAGTCAATGGAATTGACCATTTGTGTTAAAAATTTCACCTATATTCTAGAAAAAGCTCTGTTACACTATGAAAGTTGTTCATAGTTTCATGTTTAAGGAATTATTACAGAGTAATATTACAGAGTATTGCACATTGTGGATGACTGAATCCATCTGCAGTTTAATTTCACACTGAGAGGAATTCAGTTGTTTCTTCTAGGTTTGATTTGAGACTTTGGGTTTGTTATAATCCAAAACTCCAAATTAGATTCTGAATAGCAAAATCACAGAGACTGGAACTAAAGAAGACATTTAGGCACAAAACATTTCCTAAGTGAATTCTGTAAGTTTAGCTTTACACATATTTTATGTTATGATGATTTATTGATTATTGACTGCTGTGAGGTTTTTAAGGCGATATGAGATTGACTTTCATTCATGAAGATTCCACTTATGTCTATGAAGGAATATTCATATATTTTCCAATAATGGAAAACAAATAATATGTTTTTGTTTTGTTTTGCAGTCTGCAAGCATCAAGGTCCTTTATGACCTTAATATATGGTCCTTCTGCTGACCATCTAGAAGGTAGTGTAGGTGATATGTTCCTCAAGAGAAGCATTTCCTGTAAAGGAATGAGGTCTCTTCCTAAAATGTAAGGCACCAAGTTCTTTGGTTATTTCCATAACCAAGTTCCCCTTTGTCTCTGTAAGGAAAAGGTAGATGAAGATGCCTGAGCTGATGAGGATCCCAGTAAAGATAAGGAAGAAGAAAGAGATGAGGTTTTCCTGGAAATCAACCAGAGAAAGATAATTTTTTTTCTTGCTTCTCCTTTTACAGCACTTTGAACATCATGACAAAATGATGACAATGGTGGCAAAGTTTCACTTTACAGCTGTTTACATCCAGTTTGTCGCTGTGACATGAAACATGCCAGTCTTCAGGTGTGAAACAGCAATGGGAATAAAATAGCTTAAAATTTCTTCTTACCTGAAGGGAGAGAGTAACTGTGAGGACAGACAGTGCCAAGGCCATGACAGCATAGCCCTTGCACAGCAGTGTCTTCCTGCCAAACTGCTCAATGGTAAAGGTCCGGAAGGGCAGGAAAAGCACTCAATTCACTGCAAGCACAGCTAAAGCCTGTGTAACCCCTGATACAGTGCCCCTTACACACAGCAGAGTGGGAAGGAGCACACAGGGACCAAGCCCTAGTGATACATACAGAGTAAGGCCTTCTTCAAACCCAGCTGTGCACAGCACCTCAAAAGTGCAGAAATAGACCTAGAAAACACAAAGGAAGAAAAAACTTGCACCGGAAACAGTGGATTGCATGTGTGATATCACCTCTAAAGTCAGGAGTGGTAAGCAAGCAAATGGGCTACATTTCCAACCATGACCTGTCCTTTTTGCTGATACTTCTTTACAAGAAGGGGTTAGAAGTAGAAAGTGTCTTTTTAAAAGCGTTTGACATGATTTTAACTGAAAGAAACTGATATCATTTTAGTTTCAGTCCTAGTCATTATCTGATGCAAGTCAGCTGTGGTCCAGAAAAACAAGAGATACAGCCATCATCATCATTTAGTTTGGACCTACAGAAGTGAAAATAGAGATGCTGATGATGGGTGAATTTCCTGAGGAAGATGAGGGAATTGACGTCAAGATTTTTCCTTTCTCTTTTCACTATTGGTACAACTATTCTAGCCCCACTGCATCCAGGAAGGCCCAAGAAGAGAGACAAAAATATGGGATGAGAAGGCTGTAGCAGGCAGTAGCTCAAGGAGGCTGTGCTCTGCCTTCTAGCCAGTTTTATTAGCTCTCCTGACAACACCAGCAACAGCTACCAAAGCCATAATATTTACAGAACATAACCTCCTTTGAACAGATGCAAACATAACCCTGACATGCTAACTGTGACGCCACTGCTTGTATTAAGTTCTGTTGGATGTCAGTTGCAGCCTCATAACAGTGATTTTGGCCCTGATGCATGGACTTGTACTGAAATAAGTAGGGCTGGATGACACCTAAATTTCTGACTTCTTGAACGTATCAGTCACAGCAATGACACTGAAACAGTAGTACAAAGATGAGTAAGCTAAAAGAAAAAAGCCTAGTTTACTTGTTTTATCCCTCCTTTTGAGTAAAAGATAGGCAGGTTGAATAGTCGAAATAATGTGAGATGTTGCCTTCAGAAGTATGAGAAAGAGAGGCCTTGGTGTGGGATTAAACCAACACACAAACATTAATATTGGCAGTTAATCGTATACTGCCTGGTTTATCAGTAACTGCGAGAGATGCAGCAATAGTAAGCATTTGGGCCTCCAGAAGTTCGGCATATTGGATTTGTGCAGCCTGGGAGGATGAATGCTTGAGATGGAAAGGTTCCTTAAGGCATAAAGTAGTGAAGGTGCCCAGCAAGCCTACCCCATGAAGGACTGACTTCTTGCAGGAGGCACTGGAGCTATATCAGAGTCAGCATGGCTGGACTTCATAAGAGAGGGTCAGCGGGATCCAAGGCTCATGCTTTTAGACCTGACATGGTGCTATGTGATAGGGATGAACAGTCCCTCTGCAATGTTCCAGCTGTGCTTCTGCTGAGACCAGTTCCTGCCAAAGGACCAGCAAAGACAAAGTAACACTGACCAAGATTATGACAGAAAATTCTCTCTTCTGTGTGTGCAGAAAGGCTGGGGTCCTGAAAAGAAGATAGGAAAAAGAGAAAGAGACAAGTGAAATCAGAGAGAAGGAACTGACAAATGAAAGTGGAAGTTACCACAGCAGAATACACTATGGATCTGGTACAGTGCCAATAGTGAACACGGATCCTAACATGTATTTTTCCATGTTTATTTAGTTAGCTACTCCGTGGTTCAGTGCAATTGAGAAGCACTACCACTTGCAATTGCACCACATTGTGAAATCTGTGCAAACTGGGAAAAGAATAGCATGGAAGAAGATAAATGTCATATTTGTGTTCCGTTTGGTCTCATGCTGTTCTTATTTTCAAACAGGCAACTCAGGCATTAGAAATTTCCCTTTACAACATCGTTAGGGAAGTTGCAAGCTGTATAGAAGCACTGCCACAAGAGGGGATGAGGGAAGAAGGCATGGTGGCAAAAAGAAGGATAAGATTTCATCCTGGATGCCCGTACCACCTTGTTAGTCTTTTTGGAGGTATGAGGGCACAGGAGCTGTTGTGGGCAAGTTAAGATACACAAGCCAGTCTTCCCCCAGTGTTATTGCAGAATAAATAATTCAAAACATCTCTTCTTAAATAACATGGTGCATTTATATAGCCCTTTGCCAGCTCAGTGACGCTTTCTCTCCTTTTCCATTAGATAGATAGATAGTGAATGCCAGTTTTCCATATAAAGAGTGGTAGATGGATGGGCAAAAACATCCAAAGCCAAATCAGCAGCCAGTTGATGGCCAGGAGTAAATCTCATGACTATTGACTCCCACCCAGCTACAACTTCTTTTATAGTGTCTGCAAGCTTGAACTGCAGAATTTTCTTATGGACACCTAAGAGTTGTTTTAGTGTGTGGAGAGGGGAAGATACAAACTGCATTAATGCCAGAGAATTGCAGAATTATGATCACAATAATCAAAATGTACAGCTGCCAGTGCTGAGCTTGGTCTTCAATCACTTCCAGCACCCTCAGGATTTTGCTGTTTTCCGTTGCTGCCTTTATTTTTTTTGCATATAGTCCACTTCTGCCTGGTGCTCTCCCTCACCCCCGTTTCTTCAGAGCTGTGCAGAACAAAGAGGAAAGCTTGATACAACTGTACAAATCATGCACCATAATATTTGTACATGCAGATTTATTTAGATTATTTATTAGTTATTCCCCTAAGGTTTCAGACATCATGATATTAACAAGCATGGTATGAGAACACCAGTGACATATGTTTATATCCCGTGTTCACAGCCTTGCAGAAAATGAGATCCTGTCTTACAGTTGTTAGTATATAAACCTTAATTAACACTATACAGTTGTCAAAACCTGAATATAGTCTCTGATCTCTCTCCCTGTCTGATCACATGGCTCTGGCTAAAGTGCCTTGGAAATGCCTGCCTTGAACCTGAACAGAGTGATTGTGGTCAGCTCTTTGCAATGACAACGTAGCATATTCATTAATTAAAGGGCTTTGTGTTTGTGTGCATGTGTGTTTTCAGGTAGAATTACAAAGACATGCTGTATCTGGACAGATTTGTTGTAAAGAATTTGTAGTAAATTGATGAGGTAATTTATGCAGTTTACTGACAAGATGAGATAGCCCAGTAGGCTATCTGCTATTTCAGTTAGTGGTTGTGGTACCCAAAATACCTCATTTAAAATTACCTTACGTCATATCTTTTGAAAATTTTTACTGCCCATGTTAATGTCTGTTAAGTGGAGAAACTGATGTTTGTTACATGGGCGTGCCCACTCAGAGGCCGCTGTAGTCCAGCTCTTGTTTTTTTCTTCTGCAGAGAAGGGGGAGTAGAAAGAGCTGGGAATGGAAAGTCAAAGGAAACAATTTGCAGCTTTCTTTGGGAAGCAGCCTTTCATTTTGACCCCACTATCAATGACTCCTGAAGATGCTGCATCTGCTTAAAATTTTCTTACCATGGCTGGGGAGTTTTTCATAGAGATTTGAAGCTGATTCTGAGGGATCCACCAGCTCACAACACAAAGAGCATTACAAACAACCACTGGTACTGAACCTGCAATGAATAGTACAAGACCATCACAAAAGAAACTGGTGATATCATAGTCCCTGAATTTCCAGGATACCATCTTGTTTGATGATGCTCAAATAAACTTAGCAGAACACACAAAGCATCAATGCAAAAAAAGATCAGCTAGATAAAGGTTCTGGATTAGAGTTTTGTTATTCTTCTTCACGTTAATTAATTAACCGGGCCACAAAAACTTTATTTTCAAATGCACAATTTTGTATCACTATCAGGCTACCAGCTAGGAAAGCTTAGTAGTATCACAGTTGTACATGGGAAGGTGTAGGAGCAGGTGAAAACAGTATGGAAAATGCCTCACCATTTAGGTACTCGAGGACTTTTAAAGTTTTTTCTTAAATCAGTTTCTCTACCCAGCTGGAACTTACTTCAAAGTTTCTGTGATGATTTAATCCAGAAAGTTAATTTTGTGTCTGTTGATTTTTTATTTTAAATGTTAGCTTTAATTTTTACAGTAACAAAATTGGAAGAATTATCCACTGTCCACCCTGTTTTGAAAATAGTTTGGTACATATGTATTTTATTTTCTTTAGGAATGGCAATTGCATCAGACAACCTCTCAATTCTTCTGAACGCTTAATATTAACAGCTGGTACTGCCAGCTGTAGGACTCACCACTTCTGAAAGGAGATTTTCCATCTTATATCGAAAGGGTAACTGGTCCCAGGCAGACAGAACTCCGTTAGACGAAGGAAGTGTTTTCTGTCATGCCTTTTCTGCACCTTCTGCTTAAGTAATCATCTGACTCTGAGACTGAGGTTAATGTTTGTTTTGTATGATTTCTATTGACTGATGTTTTTGCAGCAATTGGACAGTGCTTAGAATGGGTGGATTAAATATTTCAGTGACTTGACTGGAGAGGTCCTTCTGAATGAGAACATTTTGCAGCACGGGTGCTCCCTATTTTTGTAGAGTGAGTGAAACCAGATGGAATATAAAATCTAACCCAGGTTTCAGTTGTTGGGACAGACACAAGTGCTTTAATATCAGAGCTTCTTCTGTGGCTATTCCTTTAGAAGTAGTAAGCACATTATTTGAAATTTTTAAATAGAAAACTCCCTAAACCTCAACACTGATTCAGTGCTCCAGCACAATGATAATCAATATGAATGGTTAAACTGCAGAAAGATAGGACTTATGGTCCTACTAAAAAGGAGGCATGATACACCATTTGTAGCTGTGACAGAAAATGGAAGAATAATTGATTGTCCTGTATGAAGGCAGAAGAGTTTGGGGAGGGAAGTAATTAAATGCTGCAGTGGCCAGCAGTATTAACAGCTCTTGAACAGCAGCAGTACATGTGTGCTGTGGAGCATAGGAGCGCTAAGGTGTAGTATTGTATCCTGATGTGCACTGGTAGAGTGCAACGTGTCCTAGACCTGTACGCGGATGGCAGACGTTGGCTAGCACAGCTTCTGCTTTTTTTTTTTTTTTTTTTGAGCAGTTAATCATTTATAAAATGGGGTGAATTTTCCAGGTGTCTACTCTCTCAATACTCTCTCAAATAGCCTTAACCCCTGTCTCAGTCCAGGGCTCTGGACCTCTAGCTCTCTGCACTGCCTGTATATTTGTTAACCCTTGTGCCATCCATGAGGTACCCAGAATAAGGCTGAGAGCACCGCTTACACTACAAATCTTGCTCCAGATTTTGCTACAACTGATATGCACGGAAGGTGCAGTCAGTTTGCTCCAAGATGCAGGCGAGAGTTCCTCTGTATAAAATGTCCAAGGACTCGGGCTAATCCCTGACAGTCATTATACAGGCAATCAGGATATACAGTTACTTGATTTCAGCTCAATAAAATAGAACAAAATCGAGTCCTCTCTGTTATTCTACCAGGTATTTGTTCATGTGCAGCGTTCATGATCAATACTAGGTCCTTTACAGTGTGATATTGTAAAGAGATGACATGAAAATTGTTTGCAAGATGTTTATGTTTCACCCTCTCTTCATCCTGCTCTTAATCCTGAGCTTACAAAGTAACAAACATAGAAACGAATCCGGCTTCTTTAAAATGATAGCAAAGGAGAATGATTTGAAATAAAATTGATGTGTTATGCCTGAAAGTGGTTTTCATGTGCCAGTTCTGAGAGGTGTCTGTAGTTACTAATATCTTCCTGCTGCAGAGCTGTTCTAGGAAGGAGCCATTGTCTCTCACCATGAAAAGCAAAGATGAATATAAAATAGGACTACTTGGATTAATGACAAGCTCTCTGTTGATTACTTTTTGGGTTATATTTTATTGAGAAAAGTCCATGTTAAGGTTTAGCTTTCGGTTTGTTTTTGAGACAGGGCTTTTTGTCAGTGGAAGTTGCTTATGGCGGCCTATCAGAGCTTGGTGCAGAATGTCTTTTCTTCGGTAGCATTCTTCTCCACGGCCTGATGGTGTTTCTTCTTAAATTGCCGTGTTTTGAATTCTTCTGTGATTTCGGAAGTTGACTTCCCTTTTGTTTCTGGGAGGAACAGGTAGATGAGAACCGCTGAAATGATCAGGACAGCAATAAAGATGAGGAAGCAAAAAGGACCAAGAAGCATCTGGAGACAAAAATAGAATAAGATGAGTGATTTCCCTGATAACACTTGCCCCTATAGATTCTTGAAAATTGTTAATTTGTCCCTGTGGAATGAGGAATAAGTTGATTTTACAGGAGTATTTATTTGTCTTTTCAATCTGTTCTTGAGGCAGCAGATGATGTCTGAAGTCTAGGGAAGTGTTTTACATAAATGGCCTCCATGTGCCAGTAGCAATAAGGGATTCACAGCTTTGGTCATCTCCGAGGCATTTCATCCTACTCGCTGGCCAGACCAGCCTAGAAAACCAGTTTAAATTGGTAGAGTCAGAGAAGATTTGAATCAAATTACATACGACAGCAAAGGGGAAAATCATTCCAGTGAAAGCGAGGCCCAGCCAAACGATGATTCCACCAATTACAAAAGCGGAGGACCTTGTTGAGAGGGTGAAGATTTCATTCATGACAGATGCAACGGCTCCAGCTGAGGAAAAAACATAAAAAGCAATGGAAACGTTGTTGTAGTTAACCATTTTCCTTAAAGTGAGTGAACTGATGTCACTGGTCAAACATAGCGCCACTAAGTCAGGTTTCTGTGAGATTATCTAAACTTGAGCAGCACAACCATCTCTATCTGAATTCCCTCACAGACTTCTCTTATGGTCCATGGAGAGAGATGGACACCCCTGAAGTGCAGTTTCTATCCACTTGAGATAGGTGGATATCACTCTTCATTGCCCATAGGAGACACCATGGTGGGAATTCTGTTAGGTTTTCAAGACATTCATGATCCTCATATACAGCCCTTACAATAATAAAACTGCCATTTGAATTTGGAAACTGTAATAACTAAAAGTAGTGTTTAGTCAGGGAACTTTCAGAGTAAATATTGGTCTTAGGTGAGCGAGGTCCTAATAGAGAGCTGTAAGTTTGGTTCTGATGTAGATGATTCAGAGTGACGTTATGAGAGGATGAGAAAGGACAGACCAATGCTAAGAGACAGGACCATGCGTGCTATCAGGTACCATTCTTTAACAGAGTAGGCTTTCACGAGTGAGTTGAGAAAACTCTGATCTTTTAGAAGAGGCTACCTCTGCCCTTAGGCAAAGACAGAAATGGGCCAATTGAGCCTGTGTGCACTGAACAGCATTCACACCCTCCAAAACAAGTCTTAGTGAATTGATTACCAAGTGTTTTTTTGGCTTGAACCTGTAATCCAGTGAGAGGAAACAGGGTCCTGTTTCATCAGGGTCTGAATAACTTCAAATAATTTGTTAAAGGAATTGTTTCTTGGGTCATTAATTAATTAAAAATTGGGACTCCCCCAATTTCAGTCCAAACTAAGCTGTTGATTTTCAAAGATCTATTCCCACAGTCTAGTTCTACTTCCATACATTCATGGCCTGTGCTTATCCATGCGGTCCAAGGTCTCCTGTTGTTGCTTTTACCATTGTACTCACCTGGTCCTATTCCATAGGCAATGATGAATAAAAAGACAAGAGTAACACTGCAGTAACGCATCCAGAAGAACTGATGCTAGACAAAGGCAAAAGGAGAGAAGAGAATGAAAATTAATTTTATAGCTGTAGCATGGCTGATCCAAACATATAGGAGAAGCAATATTTATGAAAAAGCCCATGACGCTGATCTCTGTAGCAGATGCTCACTAGAGTTACTTCTCTTTCCGTACTGAATAGAGTGGAAGGCCAAAAGTAGCCTGTAGGGTCATATCGACAGAGATGAGCTGAACTGCACCCTGGTCTGAAAAACAAGTAACAAATTCCAAGCTGATTATAGCATTGGGAAAACTGTTACTGATTTAACTTAATTATCTTATTGAATTAGACAACTTCAGAGGAATGTCTAAATGTCTTGTGAACAAGAAAATACCTGTGAAACAGAAAAGAGCTGAAAGTTTATGGGCTGAGACCAAGATTGCCATGCAGTGCAAAACACTGGTGCTACTGAAACCATGACACAGGGTTCCTCACTACTTTCCACCACACCGACTGGAAGTAGCTAGAGAGCTGCACTGTGTAGCTGGATCACTTGTACCAAGGGTGGAAACTGGTGGCTGTTGGAAGGGTCAGTACACACTGCTTCTGCTGCAGGAGGCATGGGATAGCAAATGGGAAAGGTGACAGCAAGGATGCTCATCTAGGGATTTAAAGGACAGCAGAACAAGACATAGGTGAGGTTTGGAGAAGTCAGGCAGGCAGAGAGCTGGAGGAAAGCTATGCCAGGACAATGGTTTTACAAAATGCTTTTCACTGACTGTTTGAAAGCCTGAATAAAATAGAGCTACAAGGCAGGAAAAAAAAAAGCCTTGCAGAGGTGCTACGAGTTTGTATTCAGAAGATGTTCTGAGAGAGACATTCGCTTACGCTCAGTAGAAGGCTTGTTTCAAGCAATGCCAGTATGAGTGCCATCAGCAAATAACCACCCCACAGGAGAATCCGGCGTCCAAAACGATCGATAATGGAGCTCTGAAGAGTAGAAAAAAAATGTGTATCACTGGAAGCATGGCAAAATCCAGCTGTCAGCTGTCCAACAAATCAAGCATTCTTCTTGAGTTCTTTTTACTTTAGAGAACACAAATCTTATGGTACCAAGTTTGTTATTTTATTGAATTCCTTCTTGCCTGTCTAACACTATGAATTACCATCGCTGCCCAGCATTGCAGCTACTTTTTCATAAACACTCTAATCAGGGAAAGGATGTTATGACCCCATTTGAATATACAGATATACACAAATATATGGAAATAAATATACGTATTTATGTTTGGATGACATTTCATTTGTATATGTATGAATAAGAGATGGATTCTTATAAGAAACTATGGAGAATATGGGAAGAAAAATGTAAAAGGTGGGACAAAATTTGGAGCAGATGGTAACAACAACTTTACAGATTTATGCAGTATCACAGAAAAATTCTTTAGTTCGTAAGGAGAAGATTAATTTTCTTTAAGGGAGATATTAGACTCAACTCACATGTACTTTATCTCTGAAAGCCCCAGAAACGTCTGACTTACACAGAAGATGATAGAGATGAGCTCAGAAATTGCAACTCCTAGAGATACGTATGGGATTATGCTTTCCTGCAGGTTGGCTGTCTGAAAAATTTCTGAGGTGTAAAAGGTGATCTGGGAAATAAGAAACATTTTCAAAATTAAGCATAGCCAATAGATGTGATATGTGCTTATCCACCATCACTTAGAACTAGATTTGTCATCACTGCAAAAGCAGCAGTACATTATTGCTACTTAGTGGAGGTGACATACCTACTTGAGATGTGAAAAATCAACAGGTTAATGGAGATGAAGAAAAGGGATTTGAAAGTCCAGGAAAAAAAGGAGCTGAAAGGATCATACTGCCTGTAAGACATGGGAAAAAGATGTAGTTTTTGGCAAAGAGGAAAAGGAAAGGGACAAGACAGGGAGTGAAGACAAAGAAAAGCAGATCTCAGTCTTAGCAGACCATACATTGTCATACAAACAGTTGACTCTGTCACCCTTTTCCAGTTGCTAAGCAGAAGCTGGTCATCTGCAAAGTCCCCAATGGACCAGGCACCGTTTCCCTGTCAGCAGAGCACGGAGGTGCCTCCTCTGCCCACATTGCTGGCAACTGTAGTAAACAAGGTCCAGCAGAGTGCACACGCTTAAGCAAGGCTCACAGAGAGAGACCTATAGGCAAGTGATAAAAATGACATCCAGGGGAATGACTATTACCTTGGGCTGTATTAGGCTCAGCCACCTGAATGAGGAAACAACTGAAAGGAAATTATTTAATGGATAGATCTCCTTTATCGAATGGAATGAAAATTGGGTGGCAATATCTGGCCGTCTGCTATTGCAAAAGTCAAAGAAGATGGAACTGGAAGTCTAGATAAACAGATCTCTGGATTGTACCAAGCCTTAGGGTATTTATAATCCTTTCTCCTGCAGAGTCTTTGGTAATACAGCCAGGGGAATGAGCACAACAGTACCCTTGCAGGAACTTATGCTGAGTTGGATCTCTTCTATTCCCACCTGAGAAGCTCCCTTAAAGGTATGAAGAATACTAGTAATGATACTACAGATCTTTACAGGCAGTGGGTTCTGTGTGAGGAGGAACAATGTAGATCCAGAGGAAAGCGACAAGGTGGAACTGTGGTACTTAATAGTAGATCTAAGCATGGAAATAGGGTATACTCAACTGCACTCAGGCCACAGAGCTGTAGACTCAGTAAAAGGAGGAGCATGATACTCAGCTGCGGATACACGGATGGTTCTTTCAGCACCTCTAGGACATTCATGATTTTGGTGCCTTTTGTTACAGCCTTTTCCTTCATCATGTCATCAAATTCTGTGTGACAATTCCCTTCTCCCCAGAGTTGCTTCATGGCTACAGAAGAGACAGAATGAGGTGTACTCCTTCGTCATCTGATCTACTCAGGATTCTGTGTTTTTCAACTTTTAATGACATTAAACACTTGCAGTTCAGTTCATGCTTTGATTCATCAGTAATTGAGCAAAGAACTAGGATATAGCTTACTGGAACATGCTGAGACTTCCCTGGAAAATAGCTTTCAACTTGCTGTAGTGTTTAAGGGTAGGCCTTAAATATTTCTGATGACTCCAGTTAGTCTGGAGGACTTTAATCACGTAATTATCAAGAAAACTGTGGTTGGCTAATAGAAAAGCCGATTCCCTCCATTAGCTTCACTTTCCCAAGAGTTATAGTTTAACAAGTTAAGGATCTAAAGTTTATTTACCTTTCAAGCAACCAGCCTTGTCTCCTTTTTGCAGCAAGAGATAGGGAGGAGACTCAGGAAAGAACGGCAAAAAGAGCAGTTGAATCAATGCCACCAACCCAGAGAAGGACAATAGCACATTCCACATGTCGTCAGTTCCTAAGAGATCTCTATGAAAGCACGTTAGAGTGTGTTTATAGTCCAGTACAATTACAGTCTATAGCTAGGTTGGTATTTTCTGGATCCTAGACTACCTTAAGAAACACCATATACATACAGACCTTGAAAAGACAAATTGAAATAGAAGGTGTTTAGGCTAGGGAAAGGAAAATAGACTAATACTGTATTTCTACTGCAAGACTGAGATTTTTGTTACAATTTGAGTATTTTCTAAAGGTCAGTGAATTTTGAATATTCCCACAACAGCCCTCTGAACCAAAACTGCAATTCTGCATGAGGTTATCAAAAAATTAGCAGAGATTTATTAAGAGTGTTTACATATAATCTTTTCTTATTAACTTCAGCAGAGAGACCGCACCTCCAGAGAAAGGCCTTTCTCTCCCTAGTGAATGACATGGAAACCTCAGTGACTGGTGTGGGGCAGATGCATCCTTTTTGACAGCTGTAGTTAAGCAAAGTAAAACCCCACCCTTAGAGTATGGGTGTTTCTAGGGCTGGGAGAACAACATTTCCCTGCCATACAGAAGACAAATAAATAGAGAATAGGATGAGAAGAGTAGCACAAGTACCGTAATCCAAGAATTCTTGCTACAGTTTTTCCTAGTGCAAGAAACAGAGAGGAGGTCACATTTACAAATCCACGCAACTTCTTAGGTGAGATCTCTCCAACATACTGAACATGGGCATTCATATTTATCCCTAAAGTGAAGAAAACACGAGAGCTAAAGTTATAAAAAGTTATAAAAAGCATCATTTCACCTTCAGATAAAGGTAGCTATCTCTCCTCTCTTCTGAACTGTTTGGTGTATATCCTCCACAATAATAGGCTGAACATGTGCCTTTTACTTTAAGCAAGATGTTTAACTAATCCATCAGATCTCTCTCAACAAGACCTCTTGAAGGCAAGGGACACCTCATCTTACCTCTTCCTGGTCTGTTCCTTGTTCCCCTGGGGTTACAGTGCATGCCTGGGTACTCCCAGCAGGAAGATTTCTGTATCCACCCCAAAGAAGTCACATTAACATGGAGTAGTGGGGACTCCTACCAGCACCGATGCCCTCGAGGAAGCGCCCAATCAGGATCATCTCAAAAGACTTGGCTCTTCTACTGAAGCCAGTATGCAGTGTGGCTATTATTAGGACCATGTCGTTGAACAGCAGACATTTCTTCCTGCAACAGCAAACAACGTGTGGGTATGATCCATGTTTTACTTTTTCGTCTTTGACTAATGTCTGCCTGTTCTCTGGATTTACAGACCAAGCTGTGGCCATGTTTAAATCATTGCTTATAGAACAACCATATCTGATTATGAAAAGGCTTGATGTCTTTGCAGGGGAGTGGAAAGGGAGAAGCTAGATTCCTCTTTTCTACGCTAATGCTATGTAAGCACACCATGAGGCTGAAGGAAATTTCTGCAGGATAAATACTGATAAGGAACAGTCTTTTTCACTTCTTTCCTGTGGGCAAGGCTCCCATCTCAAACACTGCACGTCTCCCCAGAACAAGGGAAATCCAGCTTCACTCAGAACTTGCTTCACTGACCACCCTAAGCGAGAATGTTCTGGCTTTGTCCTTTATGGCCACCCTCAGAAGGAGGGTTCTGATTGTGGCCTAAGGTACTTCTGCTTATCTTTCCTGAAACTCTGATTATTCCTACGGAAGAATGAACATGCACAATTTTTTTAAAGGCTGTGATCAATTAAAAAAAAAGCTTTTGCCTACAGAGTATCTATCCCCTTCTGCACTGCTGCAGTGTTGTTGGGATCCCTAGGGCATTATTGCCCAAAAAAAGAAGCGAAAATACAGGAACTGTATGGCACCAAAAACTGTGACAAGGACATCAGAAACAGTTGCATATTCTTGTCTCTCTAATGTACCTAGGTGTAGTTATAGATGCTGAGCAAATTCTGCATGAAGAGGGGGCAGTGAGAATTCTGACATCCGTTATATTAGGTGAGTAGTATTTAATTGCTTCCCTTGTTGCAGCCTTGATTAGCAAGCTGTTGGGAAATATACTTACTTTCCATATTTTGCAGTCAGATATCCACTACACAGACACCCTATCATTCCACCTACACAGTACACAGACACGACGAAGGACCACAATAACATGAGCGTCTTCTGATGCAGCACAGAACCGTATCGCTCCAGCCAAGTTTCGTTGATAAAATTCTGAATGTACTGGGACAGAAAAAAAGATTTTCATTCCACTGAGGCACTAATCACAATAGTTCTTCATAATGTTTACAACTTAGAAAAATTAGACTAATAGTCATTACTAAAAGCACAGCTATGGGACACTTGTTTGCAAATTAGTATTGCTATTTTCTCTCATACACCCTACTAATGTAAGAGAATCTTTCAAAAATTAATTCTATTCTTTAGTCTGTTGAATCCTGCCTCTCCTACACCAAAATATTGGGACCCTTTATTGATTCTAGTGAAGTGCAAGTGTTCTTGTTGCAAGTCGTGGGTATAAAGAGAAAAGACCTGAACTGAAGGTTGAAACTCAGTCAGCTAGTTTTTAATCTTTTTTTCTCCATGGCATAATCTTTAAGGATTAATGCTTCAATATGTTGTCTTCCTACAGTTCTGTGGGAAGTTGTGTGAAGCTCCTAACAACCATGCGAACTCATTTTGTCCTTTGACAGTGGACAGTATGGCATTGGAAAGGGTTGGGAATAAACTCACATAGCAAGACCTATCAGATTTTTTAGAACATCTTCAAAATGCAAGGCCTAGTCCTGTGAAGAGCAGTTACAGATGTGATTTTTATGAAGGCTTTGCTTACCGGAGAAGTATAATTGATCACAGACATTTGAAAACCAGATAGGTGGGTCCCACCAATTCCTAGCACCACAATCATCAGCAATAGCTTCCGGTATTGAACCTGCCAAAGATGATGAAACACATCCTAAATTCCTGATACCAGCATGGCTTTCAGACTATATATCTTCTATCTATCTTCACATTTCTCTGATTAAGAAGCCTTTAAAACACAGAAACTCATTTCAAATTTTTCAATAATCAAGCAAAATTGCTGGGAAATTGTTAAGTTGCAAATCTGCACATTCCTTTATGTTCCTCTCCTGGTCATTAGCAGGCTGAAAAGATGCAATCTTTAACTCTGTTATTTATGCTAGCCACAGAAATAAAAAAAAAGTAATCATAAAAGCCTTGTTCAGATAGTTTGTGTTTGGTTTTGTACTAGTAAGAAGCTACAGCTTTCTTGAATCCCTTTTTTCCTTCAACTTTGCCTCCTCAGAGACTTTATTATCTCGATAGGAAACTGCATTTTTAGAGTCCCTACTTGAATGACTCCTATTTGAAATGCTGTGTTTCCATGATGTACGCTGGATTTTAGAGCACTCTTCACGAGCACATACGTTTTCAGGCATTTAGTCAGGTCACACTCTAAACAGATGAGTATCCTCAAGTATTCTTTAGAGTGCAGGGCAGTAGAGTGGGAGGATTTTTTCTGTTTTGTCTTTTTCATTGCCACTATTTTCTCTGTCTTCCTCAAAATGCCTATTCTTCCCTGGTTTCCCAGGTCCTGTTTTAAACATCTTACTTTCTTGTATTTCTAATACATTTTCTGGAGATGCCACGTAGTCAGTCTTACTGCTGAATCAGTGTTGTCCCAAGCATGTGCTCTGATGCTCATTTTTGTTACAAGAAAGACTGCTTGATTCCCTTTGCTGTAATCTTTAAAGATCATGCTACTGTTAGTGACTAGGGCTAGAAGACAAGAAGTGGATACTCACCAGGTCTGAGAGGAAACCAGCCATTTCCCCTTGAAAACCTGCCTGCTCTGAGAGCCCTTGTCAAGTTTGTCAGATGAGATATGTTTTCTACGCTTAGATATAAGAAGTTGGGATCGTAGCACAGAAGTTAAATTCTAACCATACGTGGCTTTTAGAGAATTGAATCCTCCTCCAACACTGGCCAGGGCCTTTTCTTGCTGGTTTAATTATTTTAAGACCCAAATATGCCAGGCTGATTACAACATTGGTAAATGTTTGTCCTTCATGTATTTGGAGCGCTCCCCCTTACTCGCACTGCTAAAACAACTGCGTGTTCCTGTTGTGTGAGGAGTCAGATGAGGCTACCAATCTTTCCTTTGGGGGAGCAGAGTCCCTCTTCACTTCTCTGACAAGCAGCTTAAGCAGAGTGCGTTTTCCTCCTCTCCAGTCTACTACAGAGATAAGCCACTTTGTGTTGTAGCTGAGCTGTAACACCTCTTCGTGCATGCTATAAGATTTTCAATTGCTTGAAGTGATTTGAATAATTTCCCAGTTGCAGGACATGAAGTATCAGAATATTGGCATATTGGGTCCTTGCTAACACCCAGTTCTTTATAGAGGGTCACGCTGTTTCCAGAACCACTAAAAAGCCTCACTCTTACCTCTCTGTAACAATGGAGATGGCCTACTGTGTGCCAGAGCGGGATGCTCCTTCTGTTCTGGCTTGAGAATTGATTTTAAGAAGTACTTTTCACCTTAAAAAAATTTATTTTGGATCAGCTAAAGACTTGACTATTTACAAAGAGTGTAAGTTAGTTCTTGCTTCCTTCAGGCTTCTACATATTACATGTAACATTTTGTACTACACCAAATACAACACGGTTCACTCTGTACTACAAAGATTTCACTGTCTACAGATAGTGCTGAAACGGGAGGTGGGAAGGTGGGGCTACAGTTCTGAAGGCAACAGAAGGTTTGCTCAGGAGCATGGCAGAAGGACAACATTCCTCTTACAGTTTGCTTTTCATGTTACAGCAGCTGACAACAGCCCCACACTGTTCCCTGGACTGTATGCCCTGCAGCAGAGGGCAAGCCTGCTGAGTCATGCCTTGACCTTTCTCCTGCTGGATGTCCCAGTAACGCTCTCTCTCCAAACCCTCTGCCTGGATGTCTTGTTGCTCGTCTGTACAGTGAAATAATTCAAGCTGAATTCTTCTTTCTACCCGTTCTGTTTTTATTGTTCCTGAAATCTTCATCAGCCATAGTCGTGTATTTAATTCCTTCCCCTCTCAGCACAGACTCCTCAAATGTTATCAACTCCTCTTCTAAAACACCCCAGAATCTACATTTCTCTTCAATTACTACCGCAAAAATCCCTATTTTTATTTAAGTTTTTTCTTTCTTCTTACAAATTCCTCCAGTCACTTCAACACTGGCCACTGCCCTCCCCTCAGCCAAAGATTTTGCCATCACAGAGAAGACTGCAGCCAGGTTGTACAGCTATTTGCTGTCCTCTCTTACCACCACCACTGCCTTTATATTCTAGGATCAGACCAGAGCTGTGTCCAGCAGAGTGTCCAGCCGTCAGTTGCAAATAGCAGTTGTAGGCAAAAGCATAAGAACTGAGCAAATGTGCAGTGATGCTTTCCCTGTGCATCTTCCAGGCCCCAGCGATGCACAACCCTGGGACTTTGTTGAGGATTAACTTTGTCAAGGATCAACTTTGTCAAGGAGCAGATCCTCCTGAAGGCTCTGCTATGGCACATGGAACATGTGGAGGTGATTGGTGGCAACCAACATGGCTTCACCAAGGGAAAATCCTGCCTGATGAATCTGGTGGCCTTTTATGCTGGAGTTACAGCATCAATTGACAAGTGAAGAGCAACTGATGTCATCTGTCTGGACTTGCGCAAAGCCTTTGACAATGGAATGGGTTGCCCAGGGAAGCTGTGGCTGCCCCTTCCCTGGAAGTGTTCAAGACCAGGTTGGATGGAGCCTTGAGCAACCTGGTCTAGTGGAAGATGTCCCTGCTATGGCAGGGGCGTTGGAACTACATGATCTTAGAGGTCCCTTCCAACCCAAACTATTCTATGATGATATGATTCTGTGATCAGGATGGCATCTTTGTATTTTTTCCTTCCATGCATTTACTGAGATCTCTTTGAATTCTTGGAAGCTTGTGTTGCTCCTAACTCCCATGGTGGAAAGGCCTAATGAGATACCTGAACAATCGAGTGTTATTTCTTGCTTTCTGTCAGGACACACTAAAAGCCACTTTTGAAATAGTTACCCCTCTCATTTGCTGTTTCTCTTGTTTTATCTTTACTTTCCTTTTAACTTCTTCTGTTTGCTGTGTCAAATTTGAATGTCATATCTCTGTTTCCAGACCTTTTCATGCTGTACTGTCCCTTGCAAGACTGTTTTTCTTTTCCCTTTTAAAGGGGTTCTGCCAGACTAACAGCAAAGCATTTTGCTAGACTCAGACAGCAGGGTTCAGGCATCTTAGAGTGGGGCCATGGGCAGAGAGCAGATGAGTCTGAATGAAGTAGCGGAGAAAGGTGGATTTGTTCTTTGAGCTGAGGATGGGAAGCTTGGCTGCTGGAAGGAAGGACACACATGGCAGCTCTGGGTCTTTCTGGAGGTGTTTTTAAACACTCTGTCTGTGGCCAGATTTTAACATCTGGTTGATCAAACAGTCCCTGCAGAGCCCTGTTTCTGTTCCTCCTGTTGTCTGTGTTTTCCAGAATACTCATACTGTATGAGTATTATTTCTATCTGGCCTCACACTTTTGTTCAGTGCTGTAATAGGGGAAAAGGAAGACTTAAATACCTAGTATAGTTCTTATTTATTTTCCTAAAGAAGAGGACAGAATGAGTCTTTCCAAGAAATGTGATTGTTCCAGACCCGGTACTTAGCTCACTCAATACCCTTGGTTGGAGGGATTTTGGTGTTGCACTTATGTGATCCTGGAAATCAAATAGATATACTGCAGATTCACAAGTACTTCTTTAACCTTTATTCCCAGTCCATGCTGGTTTATGGTAATGTTAATGATTTACCACGCTTTCCCTCTTGCGGACAGTATTTACTAGTAGGAGGGAAGAAGGGAAGAAGTCAGGCATGCTGGACAAGATCACGCTGTAGAAAGACATGAATAAGGAAATGAGTTTTTAGTGTCTTATAAGACACTAAAAACTTCCTTGCTGAGAACCAGTAAGGTTGAGAAAGACCAGACCAGATAAAGACTTTTAAAATAATCAAGATCTTACCTAATCCTTTCTTTTCAAAAGACTTTAAATGTTTCATTTTGGTTTTTTTGTTTCTTTTTTTTTTTTTTCTCTTCTCCTGCATTTTTGACCAGAAGAAGGAATGTATGTTGGTTCTTACTCTGGTATTTTGCAATGCATGACCTCCAGCCCTGAAGCTATAAACTTTGTCTAGCTTTTTTTGTAATATGAAGATTGTCCTAGGAAGGATGGCTCTGTTGGGAAATTCCACTGCCCTTGGCATCAGCTCTTGGCACTGCTACAAATATTGTTAGGGGATAGTGCGAAGATAAAATAGCAGGAGCCTTAGGGCTGTGAAGGAAACTGCCACTCAATATTCTGATCCTTTTGCAAATTTTATTGTGCAGCACCTGCAACAGTCAGTAGTGAAGATCTTATTTCCAGAACAAGACAGACACAACATTCCCTGGCCCCAACGACACACTCCTAGAAGACTGGGTCTCCTCTGTCTCTGACTCTTCAATCAATGAAAACCAAATCCAGGCGTGATCAGCAGGATGTGTTTTCCTAGTCACTGCTTTTTTGTTTCCTTATCAGTAAACTGCAAAGCATGAAAAAAGCAAGAGTGTGTCATGTATACTAACGAATACAAAAAGTGAGGCCCTTTTTACCCGTTTTGTAGTGAAAATGTGGAGTATTCAGAGACCTGGAGAGAGAAACAAACACTCAAACATGCAGATTGGGTTCCCCGGGAGAGGCACCACTCTTCTTTTTCTCATCAGTACCAGTTACTCTTGGGAACATAATCCCGTTGAAAGCCAGTATTCCTTCTCTCCGATATGAAATAACTCCAGGCTGAAGACATGCTACATAGTCATTGCTAATGAAGGAGAGCCTGCCGTTCTCTGTGGATTAGCCCGCTCATGATTTCCTGCAGCTCTGCTATCTTCGCTCATGCTCTTTCAGTGCTGACATATCCCTGTTCGTCCCAATAGAAGAATGTCCAAAATCTAGGCAATGTGCCTGATTACCAAGCAAGAGGTTTGGCTTGAGGTGACAGGTTATGCTTGGATGCTTCTCTAGCATAGTGTCTCCTTTACATCAGGACCTTATACTCCTTTACACCTTTTTTTCTTCAGATGGAGCAATTTTTTTGCCCACCAAAAAAAAAAAAAAGATGAAGACCATGCTTCAGGTCACAGAAGTGTGGTCATAAGCTCCTCAAGAATGTCCTAGCTACCCCTATACCACGCACTTGCTCTCAAGAGTAATTGTAAGAGGGGGAAATACTGCATACTGATTCTGTCTACAGATAGGCAAGGTACTCTTCTTCCGCCGGATTAAAGAGCTAAACACTTCTTTTCATCTGGACTGAAGCTCCTTCTCTGGCAAAGCTCAGCAGCACTGACTTGCAGATAATTTCAACGTGAAAGTTCCGTCTTCTTTTTCTCTCAGTTTCACAAGTATGGTATTGAACCTTCCACACTCACTTCCTTCACTAACTGCAGAGTCCTGGTTTTGGTAAGAAAAATAGCAGATTCTGTGTTTTCAGTTTACACAGATGCTAACTTGCAGGGACTGACATACACTGTGTTCAATTTTTTTCTGCAGAGGATTTAATTCAGCTCACATTTCAGCAGTTGGAGAGAACCACCGAGTTCATCCTGCACCCTGCACTGCAGCTCATTATTTTTAAAATACACATTTGTGCTGTTTCTGGAGCAACGGATTCTGTCTTGCTTAGTGAGGCTTCTGGGCACTACAGTAATAAAAAAGCAAAATACGGAGAGAAGAGCTTGTTATTAAAGTCTAGTAACAGTCATCACTGAGCAGTTACTCTGCTGTAGGGCTGTCTGTCTCTTCTTTCCGCGGTAGTTCAGGCGGTTGAACTCCTCCATGACCTGCAACATGGTCTTTCCTTTGGTCTCTGGCATCACCAGGAAGACAAAGATAGCCATGGACAGGCAGTATGTCAGGAAAATGATGAAACAGAAACTACCAAGACCTTCCTATAGGAAAAGATAGAGACAAAATATGTTCATATAAATTGATCTAGATTTCTTTCTCTTATGATATGGAACTTCTTTGTATTTACTAAAAAACTTGGTAAGGGACTCAGTTGATGTAAATCCTGCTTGCTGCCACCCGGGGAATGGCACCAATGGTAAGATGAACTAATTCTCCTTTCCTGTTTCAAGGAGGAAAGTTATATGCTCAGCAGATATTGAATGTCATTGCTTGACAATTCAGAGAAGTGCTGAGCTTCAGTTATTCTTGTTTCTGCTCCATCCTTCTCAGTCAGTGCTACATTGGGGAAGGTATGTAGTGTTTAGCTCTGTCCCTCCTCGCACAGTCCAAAACTGTAAAGGTTTTCGTTTCCTGCTAGTTACTAGTGCGGAGTGAGGTCTCTGGGACTGCCCATTTTCCACATTAACCCCAAAGGACACACACATGCAGGACAAGGGGGAAAAAGAATTGAGCCCCTCATGACATTCAAATGGCATCTGACAGTGTTGGTGCCTCTGTCACCGTGTCTGTGTTTGCCAGTGCCACACTGTGTGTAGAGTTAGCGGTGTTTCGTGGTTTTGCTATGCTTTCGCTAGATACCTGGGTAAAAAGAAAGAGGCTATCAGAACAGCTGTTAGTTTGTGCTCTGTCTTTTGCATGAAGTGTTGAAAAAGAGAAGTATGCTCTGGCTTCAAGGAGGGTCTAACTTCCTCTCAACTGAAACAAAACACCCGACTTTGCTTACCACAATGAAAGGGAACAAAAGTCCAAGGATGAAGAGTTGGATCCAGCTTGTAGCACCATTAAAAACATATGCAGCTGGTCTGTATGACTGAATAAATATTTCTGTGGGCAAGGGGCATAATACTGCAGCTGAAAAAAATGTTGGAGAAAAAAGGTAGTTTAGAAATTTTACAAGATGCTTCTGTAAGTCACACTTCATATTGCCACATAAGTTAATGGTTTTAACTGACCTGGAAGTGTTTGAGGTGCTGCTTGGCTCTTCAGGAGGAAGGCATGTAGGAATGCAATATGAAATGAAGTTTTACCTCCTACCACAGTGTGGAGGGGAACATCTACCCCTGCGCTGAATCAGGAGTAGGGATTCACGCTAACTGTGGAACAGCTATGCCTGGGACCTCTCCTAAAGGCTGCAGTGAGGAAGGAATGAGTATATGAAACCATTCCAGGAGAAAATACCAACCTGGCCCAATGCCAAAGCTCATGATGAAAATAAAGATGAGTGCAACAGAGCAGTATGGTACCCAGGAAAATGAATCCTATGGTAGGAAATGAAAAGCAAATTAAATCAGAAATTAAAATTTTATTTATCCAGCTCCATTAGAAATGTTAAACATGCATCTGTTTCCTCTACTTCCAGAAACTTCACAAGGAAATGGTCTTGGCAGTGATCATTGTTGTATAAAGCTATTGACTTTAATGGGCACGTATGTGGCTGGGAACACACCTCTGTTAGTATGATGGTTAGCCCCCAGAATACTCCTACTCCCACTAAAAAGTGATTTGGGGGAAGGAAATAGTGATGATATATGCCATACAATAAGACATAAGATGGGACATCGCTCTAATGCGTAAGTGGGATCTTACCTGTTGTGAAAGCGTGACTGTGAGGAGCCCTAAAGCCAGGGCCATAACAGTGTAGCTTTTCCACAGCAGTGCCTTCCTCCCTGCACGCTCAATTAGGAAACCCTGCAACCAGGAGGACATGCTGTCAGCTCCAAAGGACGGACCTTAAAGGCAGGCACTGGTGAGCTGCTCCAGTAGCTGCCTTCACCGGTCAGTCACGGAATCCCTGAAGAGTCAGGGAATGGGATGTGGTACCTCCTCTGAGAGGGTGAGTAAAGGCATCTGGGGGGACTAAGCAGGACCAGGAGGTGTAGGGAGAGGCGGGAAGGTGGGGATCTGCAGGGCTGCAGGGAGCGTTGCCTGGGCAGAGGGGGCCCAAGGTGGCACTCTGCAGGCAAAGGACAGCCCTGGAGGACAGAAAATGGAAATGCTTGCACTGTTAATTGCCGTGAATCCTATAGCCGTGAGTCCTACTGACAAGAGGACACAGGGACTGTCATCTGCCCTTCCGACAGGGGGGAACTGGGGCTCCCAAGGCTGGCTCAGGCTGGGTCGTGATTTTGATGGAAAGTCCTGTCCTCCCATGAATTGAATATAAATGCCCATGTTTGCAGGGTGTGTGAAGATGATTTTGTGTGATCAGTGCAAAGTACTACAGTTGATTTGCTGCAGAAATTTGATTCCTGAAGCTCCATTGACATAGTTCTAAAGATTGAAATGAACCACGCATTACAGCAGGATGAAATTCAGCTGAAGAACCACTTACACACAGAACTGTGGTGAGGATCTCAGTGATCCCAACTCCCAGGGAGACATAGTGGGTTTGAGCAGGGGGGATTCCAGCCTTTATAAAGACATTGTACGCATAAAAGTAAACCTGGAAAGAACAGAAATGTGTGAAGGCTGTAGCCATGTGGGCATGTTTACACTAGCTTCTGTCTTTTTTGACAGAAATTAACTAATTAGGCCTTAACAAAAGAGAAAATCTTCTTGATTTCAGTAACTAATCCTCAATGTTTTCATCAGGTTTATTTGTGCAGAGCAGCTTTTACTAGCAGCTCTATCTTGAACTCAGTAACAAATACAGCCTTTTTCTTCTTTTTTGCTTGCTTTTAGCACTGCCTTTGTCTTGTGTCACAGGTTATAATTCTGACATCTTTCACACGTTTTAATGCCTCATGTACTTTGGATGAGGAGCATACAGAAATGTGGTCAGTACATACTAAGCAAATGATTTAAATGATCTTTTTACTTCATCTTTAAACCTTTGCAATGATTTTGATAGTCACTATTTTTCCAGATATAAGCACTCCTAAAGCATAAGAAATTCTACTGTTCATTGCACAGTTGCTGTTAATGCTCAATTTCTACTGGTCCTTCATGGTATAGTTACTGCTGTGTTAGTGGGGGGTAGAAAAGGGTCTTATGAATCTTGAAGTCTTTCTGAATTTGCAAAATTATTTTGGATTTTGAAGATTTTATGCCTTGTCTATAAGCTTATTTTATACAAGAACTATTCCAATACTCAATACTATCTACTGAAACATAGAGATATTTCCAAAGAAAAGGTGTATGAGAGAGCATATACCAGTAACTGTCACGTATATTACTGGGATGTTGTAATTGTCTATAATCTGAGAAAGTGGAAAGTTAAAGTGTTTAGAAAGAAGCCCAAAGAGGTAAGAGTATAGAAATGCACTGTCAGTGTACATTACAAACCTGACTCAGTTTGTACTGGAATGGCTGAACAATTTTGGGCAGTGCATTCTGGAGTTCAGAGACCCAGAGGAGGTTATGCTGTTCTTCACTTCTTCTGTATTTGATTTTATCCCCTTCCATTCTTTTATCATAACAGGGCAATCCATAGAGATGCCTTTAGATGGCACTTGCTAAAACACAGTTCTCAACTTATCCCAGGTCCCAAACTTCCATGGGAAAAGGTTATAGTAAACAGTAACAACAGATCCCCTCCTTACAGCTACTGTTGCAGTCACCATTTTACTACTTGAAGCAGAGCTAACTTTTTGCCAAGAAACTGTAAGCAATCTAGAAAGCAGAGAAAAGTAGCACACGTACCATATTGGCGCCAATTAACTGCATGCATGAGGAGACAAGGAAGAGAGTGATGAGCTGCCAACGGACAGCTTTATCTCGAAAAAGATCACAAACACTCTTAGCCTTCTCCCCACGGATGGCTTCTTGCTCTGCTATCATGTCATCTATTTCGCCCATATGGTCACCGTCTCCCCAGAGCTGCTTCACAGCTAGAAGGAGAGGAAGAGAGAAAATGACCCCTGACCCAAGCTCACCAGCACAGACGTGAATTCAGAGGATTATGCCCTGCCTTGCAGAGTGTCTTATTTGAGCTTCAGGCTCTTTGTGTGAACTTCCTAGAGACCTGATATTTGAAACCTTAGGCAAAGTACAAGCACCTGTCAAAGCCTGATGGTCACACTGATCAGAGGTATCAGCAATGTTGGCACTTTCCCAGATAAATTCAGGATAGTAAGAAAATATGTTCTTAAGGCTATTCTATAACTATTCTGTGCAACCCAGCGCCATATAGCACAGCTGGTAAATGAATTTAAGGTATTTCTGTGCATAATAGAAGAAACGTGAAGTGGAGCCAGCAGGAATGAAACTTTTCAAAGTATTATTAGATACCTGAAATGCTATCTTAAGCAATAATTTTTAAGAATTACAGCCTTGTCAGAACTTTTCAGTGGAAATAAGTAGAGAAAAAAGCTATAAAGATGATTTTGATCCTGTTTTCTCACCTTGTTAAAATAATTTTCTCGAGATCTGGGTTCAGATTAGACACAGATTCAGTTCATTGCTGTCTATTTTTACCCATAAACCTTACAACCTCATCTTTGGCCAATAGCTGCCAATAGGTGGTTTCAGAGCCAAAAGACCAAGAGTCTTTTTCCCAGCTGCACCTCTCTTCCAGGCCCATGTGGGGCCTTACTGTATTTTCCACTTTTTGCTAAAATGAATGTTTTGTGGCCCATTTTCTTACCTTTGATGCACCCCTCCTTATCCTTTTTGTCAATAAGCAGGTAGCGGGGAGACTCTGGGAAGAAGGGGAGGGTGAGAAGCTGAATGAGGGCGGGAAGTGCATTGGCTGCCATGAGAACAGGCCAGAGAGCCTCTGCTCCGAGAACTTCTCTGAAACAAAGTAAGCAGAGCGAGAGGAACTGAGCAACCATGCTGGCCATGTGAGCACGCACAGACACAGAGTGGTCCCTCAACCCTGCTGCGTGCATCCTGGCAGCTCTCACCCGGGAGTCTCCAGCATTTCTCAGCTCAGAGAAATGACAATCTCAATGGGAGGCAGAAGGGGAGAGCAGAGTTCTGCTGCCAGCAGCACACGAATTACACAGTGTTGCCACCTGTTGCTCAGTGGTGAGTGCAACAAGGCTACTGCACCCTTCTGCAGCAGTAAAAGTAAAAAAAAAGAAAAGGTCAGTTCTTACAAAAGATGGATTTCTTTCAAACCCATTGAAATCTGTTAAAGGTTTTTATTATCTGTATTTTGATCTGTCTTTGCTAGGAAGCAACATCGTTCTTCAGGATGAAATGTTTTGATGATTTCTGTTTGCCATTCACTTAAGTCAGGAATTTGGGCTGAGCTAATTCAGCCTGGCTGCCTAGGATACCCAGAAATTATGTCTAAAAATAGTTGCTGATTTGCCTATCCATAGGCTTGCATTGACGCATGCATATATTTTAATAACGGAATAAATAAATAGGTCTCAGACCCCCTTACCTGAGACCCAGAGCAAATCCTACAAACTTTCCGAGAGCAATGGCAGTAGAAGCTGTTATGGCAATCAGCCCGCGGAGATTCCGTGGGGCACATTCCCCAGCATACATGAGATGGATATTCAGACCTAAACCTGCAGTGACAAAGGACTGTTAGGGCAATTCAAGACCCCATAGGTCTGGTGTTTTGGAGGGGACCATTACAGGCAAAGCATATAGTGCTAGGCTCCGAGATACTTTTTTACCCATGCTGAGCATGTGTCTGCCTGACATGTTCCCAGTACTGTGGGCTTCCACCTTTACTAAATATTTCACTAAACTGGTATGTTCCCCTGGGAAATCGGTTCTTTAGCAGGCTGGCCTTCTCTTACAATGTTTCCTACAGCCACATATACAGGATCGCTGTTGCTCCCTTTAATCTCAGATATTTCAGTGTCTGCTCAGGTTACTAAGTGCCTTATTTTGTGCTTGAAACCAACAAGGTAACAAATGCTATATAGTCTATTTGCTCAGTGAATTAATTAATATTTATCCTCTCAATTTTTTTTCCTGGTTAGTACTGTCTTTATCCAACTGCTCAGGGATCCAAAACACTGCCAGAATGTAACCTTCTGAGGTGTCTGGAAATTAGAATTGCCTGGCTTGAAAACCATTCCCTCGTCTGTAATATGGTAGGCAGTATCGGCCACACCAAGCAGCAATAGAAACAACAGAGGTCAGCTTTCTATTGAGGAGCGTGCTTCAGCTTTTTCACAAGTTGGCGGTACTTTTTATATGGACTGGATGTAAAGATAAAAGAATGAGAAATGCAGATGCCACACATGATTGATTTAATAATGTTTATGTTTTCTTTTTAGTTAAAAATGTATTCAGCAATCAGGCCCTTTGCAGAGTTTAGTCAAAATCTGTGATCCGTATACTCAGTCTGGTAAATCCTTGTGACCCTCAGTTACTGCTGTCCCAACCATTGAATACCATAGGTAGGAATGCTAATTTACCTCCACACACTCCAGAAAATAATCTTCCAGCAATGATCATTTCAAAGGATCCACACAGCCGGCTGAGTCCCATCAGAGTTGCACTCAGCAGAGCAGGGATATTGGCGAACAGCATGGCCTTCTTCCTGGATTTAATTTAAATTAATGTGAGCATAAATATTGTCCATTTGACATTCACAGCCTGACAGAAGTGGCATGAATTGTACCATGGTTAAAGACTCTGTGCTGGCTTCTGTGATCAGCTGCAGTGAAGGGAATGGGAAATGGGAATGGGAAAACCTTGTCATGAACTGGTAAGCTAGTTGAAGCTTTTGATGCCTTTAGTGGAGCCAATACCTACACCGAAGAACAAGCTTTGCCAGCGGCTGTCTGTGAAATTGACATTAAAATGCATGCACTCCTGTGATTTCTCTGGACTGGATTAATTTAGAAATTTATAAGGGAGAGGGGTATGATTTCCTTTGCGATCATTGGTAGATTTTGCCATTCTGTTTCTTCACTGAATTGATCTCTTATCTGAAGCAGCTCTGGGCTGCTCACAGCGCCACTTTACAAGCAGTGTTTCTCCCAAGACATGGTCACTTATTTTTTGCAGTTGTGGATGTAAACAGAAAGACTAATGTAATCATTATTCCTACCTTCCAAATCTAACAGACAAATATCCAGCAGACAAGGACCCCAGAAGCCCACCAATGCTGTAAATGGACACAATAAAGGACCACATCAACGTAATCATCTCTTCACTGGGAGAAGAGCCATATCTCTTCAGCCAGGTCTCACGGATGAAACTTTTGATGTACTTTAAAAGAAAAACAGAAACCAAGGGACTCAGTCAATATGTTTTTTGCATAATTGCACCTCTTTTTAGTTTTCTTGCCTACTTACTGGTCTTTTTGATACATTCCTATCGACACCTTCGTTGAAATCTTAGCCTCAGTGAAATCAAAGGGAATTTTGGTACTAACATCCCTGGGATTAATGTTTTAGCAACAAAGTGCAATGAATAAATCAATTAATAAATATATTAATATTAATTATAAACTGTGAGTCCACTAAGAGAGTGGCAGGTTGGTCTTCTATTTATGTGCTAAACCCTGATTGTTTTGCTGCCTGATATTCCCCGCCATTCCTGCTTGTCTGTCTGTCTGTTTTGTCACCTGCTGCATCCTGTCTGATGCCTTGGGTGAAATGCGGGTCTGACTTCAAGTGGCTTCAGCGAGATCAGTATTTGTCCCTCTGTGTGGCCAATTGTGGGATCTCTCTGACCTAGTGTTCATAACCTCCATGGCACCCTCATTCTTGATGAGGGTTCCCAATGTGTTAATAGTATGTGCTCAATGCCCTTGGCACCATTCAGAATGACAAACACCTCCCCTAATTTTCCTTTTCCAACTGCAGGTATCAGTGCTGACCTCAGCTCTAGAGCTACAGTTCTTCCCTCTCCTATTTCACCTTACAGTCACTTAGACCTAGTGTGTGTGGCCAAGCACACTGTACAAAGGACTCCCTGAGCACTGGAAAGAGGAGAATGTCCTCTGAGCAATCCAACTCAGTAAGGGGAAAATGGCTTACTCAGGGATATCACTCATCCTCCCCTTTTCCAGTTCTGTCACACAAGACAGAAGTTAAACCCCCACAAAACACAAGAGCAATAGCAGCTACTCTTAGAACCAAGAAAGCACAATAAGTCTAGTTTTGAGAGCAGAAGTGAAAAAGTTAGTGATTGCATATAGAGGCAGGAATGCATGAGTGCATTGAAATCCATGCAGGTAGCTCAATTTTTTGAGCTGTCCGTGCTTACCTCAGCAGGAGAATTGATAATGGAAATCTGCAACCCATACTGGAAAGCTCCACCAATGCCCAGGACAAAAGGCAAGAGGAAGAGATTGTAGCTCATTTTCTGGCAGGAAATAAAAACAGCAAACAAAGCTGGTACAGTTATTCAGACATGCCCTCAACTGTCCTGTTTTATCTCCAGGAACTCTAACAGCCTGAGCGATGCCATACACCTGCCTCCTCCAAGACCAAGGAGCCAGTGCAGAGTGCAACAGAAGACCACAGCTACTAAAGCACAGGACAGTGAGAAACTTGAGGAGAGACAAAGCTTGTAGCTGTCTCACAGAATCCAGTTACACACTTCAGTGCTTCTGTCTCCAGCTTTGGCCATCTTAATCTGCACTATCACAGGGTAACTAGTTGCAGGAGCATGGTGCAATGTGCAAGCATTATGTGCACAATTTCCATCTATTTGTTCTTACTTCTTCTCCTCTTTCTCCTCCTTTCCCACTTGCTATCTCACCTAAATGAATATTTTGCTCAGTGGCTTGTCTAAAACTAGATAAACATTTGGGGACCGAAGGGCATTCCTGGTTTCATAGTTTATTCACCCTTTCTTAGAACTATATCTCATAGGAGGCTTAAGAATAGTCCCACAATATAGCACTGCAACACATGCATACCTCATCCCTCCCACTCCCACTGCTCTCTGTTACTGAGTGTCCTAGCAATATTCTGTCCAGCAGTGATGGCATGATACTGTACTGCTATCTCTAGAACAAATCATATTGAAAGGCAATGCAGAACAATGACTGCCAAACATTTACAAGCTTATTTCTAATCAGATTAATGCCATTGCTTGAATGGGCATCAAATTTATCCATGTTGCAACATTGTTGGCTTCAAAGGAGTCAGCTCTGAATAAATTTGATATATTCATGACAATAATCTCCTGTTTGTCAAAGCACTAGGAAGAAATGAGATTCACAGTCTCCACTACTAGACATCCCTACTATCCTTCATGCTACAAAAAATGCCACACAGCAGCACAAAAGTCCCCATCAGCAAGAAAATCAGTAAGTCCTATTCTAAGTGCAAATTTTGGATTGCACCTGCAGCAAATTTCTTAGTCTCATCTCCATTTTGTACCATAACACCCTGCTTGATTTTTCTGTTGCATCTTTTGAGTGGCTTTTCCAGTCTAATAGATTTTAAATTCAAGAAGATTTTTTTAACTTAATATTTTTTTTTATCTTTTCTGGGTGTCCATTCCTATACTTCCTTGAGTGGAAAGAATTATTTTCCATCCTTTGGTGTTTATATCTTTCAGATACTTTGTTATTCATAACTTTTATCGTGGAGGGGGTTTTCAGTCTTCCAATCCTCCTCCATCTATCAAATCATGTAGCTTTTTTTTTGTTGCTCTGTTCTGAACATCTTTAGTTTGTCTTCCCCTGTTAGGTATCAGACATTAAATATAAATGTGCTCTTAAACCCAGCTTTCTCTGCTTTTTAAAAATAATTCCTTGAAAGATACTTGATATCTTTCAGATATGACCTCAGACTACTATTTTAACCACATTTGATTCAGATTTATTTTTCTTTCTGTACTTAGTTTATGCAACAGGTCTTTTAGAAAAGCAGAAAGCAGAAAAAAATGTACTGCAAAAATTCTATTTGCGGGAAAAAAAGATAAACGTATACCAACTTGCATGCAAAGGTAGTCATCTCCGCTTGCAGACTAGGTCTTTCCTGATGCTTTCTTTGGTTACATTGGAAAAAGTCACTCTATATATAGAGAAAGAGAAGCCTGAGGTAATATTTCAACATGTCATTTCATTCTTTCTCAGTGTTTACGCTCCCTTTAGTTTGTTACAGAGTTCTTGCTATTTGGTTTGTCATTGTTGTGTTGGTTACTGATGAAGCTGCAGATAATTTTGGTGAGCTGTGCGTTCACACCAGGTCACTAGGGAAGAAAAGCTCCGGCAGCAGCTGGCAGACAATAAGAGCTGCAGGAGATGAGTAAAGGACAATAAAAAAAGCACTGATGGAAGCCAAAGTCCAGAGACTGGTGCAAACTAGAGTGGACTGGCTTGGACTCTCCAAGTCATAGGTTGGGTAATCAGTTATCACATTTAAAGGAAAAGTTCCTGACTGCTACCTTGAGCCTCAATACAGAAAAGCCTTCTGAAGTCTGACCTGACCAAGCCTGACTAAGCCTATGCATTCAACTCTTGAATTATGGGATCAGTTGACATTTTTAAGAGTAATGGTCATTGCCTGAATGTTCAAGTCTGTGTCCCTATAATATATGGTAGATGCTAAGAAAGTTGAATGTCAGTTTTAAATCCTGACTGTAAAATAAATAATTCTTTACTTTTATCTACAGTCTCCAAGATGGTTCTGCTAAAAGGCTTTTACAAGTTACTCAAACAGCTTAGGGGGAAACTCCTTCTCCTGGTGAGTGGCTGCACTTGGCAGTTCCCTAGGGTAGGATCCTGTGTGTCTTTGGTGTCTGGAAGAATCCTAGCCCCAGCTGGGCTGGAAGTGAGAGGTGGCTTGTGCAGAGGAGCATTGTTTGAGGACAGCAGCAGCAACTATTTTTCTCTGGTGTTGATGGTTATTAATCAATCCAACAGTGCGTAGTGATTTGATTTGTAAACAATAACACAAACTATGAGTCTCTGAGGATCACTTTTCAGGATATATTTTTGCCTAACACTTCACATGATAACAAGATTGACCTGAACAAGTGTCAAATATTTTTTCAGTTGAAGGTGTTTTAATTCAGTAACTATTAACCAACTTGTTAAATGCTTCAATTAAAATGTAACCAATTAGACCAATTAAAATATAACCCCTGTTCGTCTTTGCTTAATCAGTCTAAAGACACCTGATTTCAGGCCATAGTCAGAAAAAATGCTGGAAGTTGGAATTAGTGTTTTCTGACACATGTACTCACAGGACTGGCTCTGAAACTCAGGGAGTCAAGTAAATGTGTATCATTTCTGAACAGGCATGTTTCATACTGTTGGGTGCAGACGGCCTCTGTCCTTCCAGGGCTCTGGAGAAAGGCACAACAATACTGACTTATGGGAGTAGCCACAAAGGTGGCCAAGGTGAGGACCTCTGAACATTGGAGAGCTTCTCCCAGTTTTAACCAATTCTTCTTCGACCTGTACATCCCAGCAGTGTGTGCCAGGCCTCTCCTTCTGCCCAGGCAGTCTCTTCAGCACATCCCTTGCTTCCTACCCTGCATCTTCTCTATTGCCTTGTCTTCTTTGCTTCGATTCTGTCTCCTGTCCTTTCTCTGATCCTCACCAAAGGAATGACAGAGTATTTTGATACTGTCATGATGGTACCAGCACTTTTTGCTTTGACTGTCTGTTTTACTATTTCCATCTGTCCCTCACTGCTCTCTCCAAACTATAGAAATGAAAAGTATCTCTGCGGTTCCCAGCTCCATGAAGTCCTGCTCTTGATTGTCTTGTCTCAAAATCCTGCATATTTCAAAATGTCAGAGATATCTGCTCTTGCCCATGTCTGTACACAAATGAATTCTAAAATAGCTGCAATGACAAATTAACAAAAGTTTAGTTTTATTTTTCCTGTTATAAACCTTAAGCAGTGAACGATAGTTCTTGCACAGACTCCTCTTCTGAGAAACAGATCTGCTGCTCCACTCATGCCCAGCATGACAGTAAGACACTCTGGAAATATTTACAGTCTTGTCATTCAAAAATGCTATATTTTTTAAAAAATGTAGTTAAAAAATACACTGAAAGAAACTTTAACTTCTTATTTTGAAAATGTATATGTTCTTCTTTGCTGCAATCATCAGCAGTGCTGTGACTTTCATACAAACGAAGCCAGAAGAAAAGAGATAGCTTGATTGTGATTTCAGGAAGAAGTGGAAGAAACTTCACCAGTCAACCCAATGCCTGTGAAAGGCAATATTAAATGAGGAGTGTGGCCCTGTTCTGTACCAGGTTAGCTAAAAAGAATCAGTATCACATCTGGGTGTTTTCCAATATGCTCTGTGGAGACAACAAGAACACGCTGCAGAGAATGTTCTGCTGTGATCTCAATCTCCACATCCAAAATAAGCTGCTGCCATAAGAGCTCTTCACCGCACTCTAACCTTAGCAGAGCGCAGGTGTAAACCCCTACAGGATGCACCAGCAGTGTGCGTGAGAGCAGTACAAACTGCACTAGAGAATTACTTGCGCTTTACAGCATAGGACTGGAAGACAACAAACAAGCCATGAAGAAAACCAGTCCAGAATTAATAGTCTGCAAAACAATGCCCAAAAGTCAGTTGTATAATAAGCCGCTTAGCAAGTACTAGAAGCTTTCTTCCTAATCCATCTGTCACATGCTTTTATAGCTGAAAATAATTAACTGCTCGCTATTGCTCAACAAGTAGGGGTCTATTTGAAATCACTTAATAACAGAAACAACAGGAGCACCAAGACAAGGCACTGAGAATTTCATCTGGTGTCCGAAAACAGAACTTAATCGTATTAATTTCTGTGTTAGAGAGCCCAGATTCAGGGGCAAGGAAAGAAATGCTTCTGAGATGGAAGTCATTGTTTGGGTGGAGGAGAAATATAGAAGAAATTCAGAAGAAATTTGCTAAAGCATTGCATGGTGTTGTTTGATGATAAGAGAATAACACATCATTCTGTCACTCTCTAATATGGATTGTAAAATAGGTATGTGTTATTTAGCACTAAAACCTGAAAACAGACTATCAAACTTTTGTTGGGATTTATAGTTCAAGTATATCTTTTCAAAGTGATTCTAAGAACGTAAGAGTGATATATTGACCCTAACACTACTTCTTTCTTTGTGTCCCTGCAAGAGAACATAGCCCCTGCTGAATTTCCCCCAAATACCATCCTCCTTTCTTCTGCTACAACATGGTGGATTTGATCTCTTCAGGGCCTTTATAAAAAACTGCATGGGTCTGAGCTTTGAAGTTCCGCTTCTTGAACTCCTCTGAGATTTCCAGGAAGGACTTTCCCTTTGTCTCAGGAAGGAAAAACCCAACGTAGAGAGCAGTGCAGACGCAGACCACAAGGAATGGGACGTAGCAGAAATGTGCTAGACTTTTCTGAGGAGGAGGAAAAAAAAACAAGCCAGTGTTGGTGATAGTCTGTAGGATGACAAATAGGCCACTAATCCCTGTTTCTGCATGGACTAGCTTTACCTGGGGAGTATTCTGTGCACCCTGGTGAGGGCCTCACATGCCTGAATGCAACAGTTCCCCAGCATAGTTTGGGAGATTTGACATAGCAAGAAGAGTATCTCAAAATGTCTTTTTCTGTCTTTCTCTCTGTATATAATCATATAAAATGGGGACCCACAATAGGAAATACGACAGGATTGGATATTGTGGAGTTCTGCTCCCTTTTGCTTCAAGAATCACCTTAGGGAATGGTGCCAGTGTCTAGCCAAGGGGAATTACATCACATTTGTAGTCCCAGCTATTCTCAGCTGAGTACAGAGGAGGAATATTGGTCGTCCATGCCCCAAATTAATCTTCTTCCAGCCTCACATCAGAAATCACCATATGGAACATGGAGGAAGTTTGGTTTAGCGGAGTTCTGATGACTTTCCTCATAAAGATACTTTTCATGGCAGTGCTATCTTGCTGTGTGTCTGTGGCTTGCAGTATTCTAGGCCCTGTCTTTTCCTGGTCACTATCAGAGCCTCTTTCTTGTACAAAACACTAAAGCAGGTGATTGCTTTGCCCTGGGAACCCACCACAATGAATGGAAAGGCTGTTCCAACCAGAAATAGGTTGAACCAAAGTAGAGAACCACAGATCATGTAAGCAGCTGGCCGGGACATTTGGTCAAAAACCTCTGTGGGCAGAACTCCTGTTACACCAGCTGGAAAAAGAAATGGCATGAAAGTTAATAATACTGTTGACATTACATTAGAAACAAGAGAACACATACTAACAAGCAAACCCAACATGAAGTATATGAGAACAGTAAGTTATTATTCAGTAAATTGTCCTCACTGGTCAACAATGCCAGAAGAAGTGGTAATAGAGATTAACTGCAGTGGGGAAGTTTTAGGTTAACTATTAAGGACTGGCTAATTATTCAAACTCTCTCATGTTAGAATGAACTGACAAGAAGGGCTTTGTAATCCACATTATTCTTACTAGGACCCAAATGTGAGAATGGCTTATAATTAATTCAACCCTATGACACTGTGGGGACTGGGACAAAAAATTACTGCCAGCTCATGTGGCACGCAACACTGGCAGGTTGGTTTGTTTCTCACCTGCCCTCCTTCAAACTCATGTAAGCGAATGGAGCCTCACATCTACTCAGACACTGTGCAAACATCTGCACACACAGAGGCTGTGTACTGTCCCCATAACCACAGAAACTAATGGATTCTGCCAAGAAAATGCATGTCAGTAGGCTAACAAATATGTGTGGAAATTGATTTTCTAGGTATCTGCAAGTAAATAATCAGATGATGTAGCCATCAATCTCTGGTGTTAAAATGAAGCGTTAGAAATGCTGGTCTACAGCCTTGATGGACTGGGCAGCAAATCAAAACCTTGTTGTCCATTTAAGACAAGAATCACCTCCAAGTCCCATCACAAGATGGCTCTAAGGAGAAATGACACAGAGAACAGCACAGACTGTCCCTGCACAACACTGACTTACTGGGGCATGCAAGATACTGTGAAACAGCTGAAAACTGCTGGCAGAAATCACCTCATTCCTCTGAGTGTGCTGTGGCTAAAGAGGGTCTGAGAGTTTCCATAAGCTGCTTGCACACATCTCCAAGCCCCTGCAGCACCCAAAGCTTTCAGTGAAAACACTGCGGGAACTGACCTGGTCCAATTCCAAAGCTCAGGATATAGGCGAAAATGCAGGCCATGCTGAGATAAGGCATCCAGCTAATCTGGGTCTACAGTCACAGAGACCAATGGAAAACCAGTGAGGGCACTTACACTTATTTGCCACCACTAAACACCCCAGTCATAAAAAGGCAAAGCCCAACTCCATTCCACTTAATTATTTAAGTGAAGTTTGTTACCTGATGGCTCAGCGCAACCATGAAGACAGTGGCCCATCCTGCCATGAAGATGTATCCACCCAGGAGCAGTGGCTTCCGACCAGCGTAGTCTATAATCATGTTCTGCACAAATTAACACGGTGAAATAAAGCAAGATAATTAACTTGTGTTTATATTTCCTGCCTGCTCCCTCTTCCTATTTCAATATTCCCTGCCTAGTTTGCTCTACTGTTTTAAGGACATTGTCCTTTGCAAAAAAAAACCAAACGAAAAGTCAAAGGAAAGAGTCTGCTGTCAGGAGTCAGGCAAGGGTGTTCAGGGGAGATAAGAACGTCCCAGCTGCAGCCTAAACTCTGCCACTATCCATATCGACATGAAGCAAGAGAGTTACACTTTTCAGAGATTTCAGACAGTGATGATGATGCAGTGTCTGACAAAATACTTCTGCAGTGACCTATCTAGACATAAGTGCTGAGAGACTGCCTGCCTGCTGTGCATAAAGGGCTTTCCTTGGCCTGAGATCATGTAAATCCAAAATTTGTAATTAACAGCCTCCTCACTGTCAACAGAGTCTACATGTCAGCAGAGTGCATTAAAAGTCTCACACAAGTGACAGACGTGATCAGTTCACAGCTCCCTGTGCCGATGACAACATACGGGATTTTGTCCTGAGGAATTCCAGCCTCTTGGAACACGTAAACTGCATAAAAATACATCTGGGGAGAGAAGAGAAGAGAAAGCAGTAAGGGAAAACATCTGAAAATACATCCCATTATTTTTCCCGAAGGACCACGCAAAGAATGACTAATGCGCTGTTTTGACAGCATCCCTCTGAATCTTGCCATAATGCACAGGCATACTTTGGGAACCAAGTACCTGAGGTCTGAAGATCTCCACAGGCAGAGCAGACCACTATTCAATCCCCTGCAGCAGGAATGTTAAAGCCAAGAGCTTACACCCATGTCCTGCGACAGAGCACTGCCACTGATTGCTGTGGCTGCCAGGCTGCTTACCGAATCATTCCCGCAGAGCTGCATGGCACTGCTCAGCACAACGATACTCATCACTTGCCACCTCAAAGCTGGATTTCGGAAGAGGTCGCAAGGGTTCTTCGCTCTCTGACCTTTAACAGCAGCCTGTTCAGCCAGCATCTCTTCCAGCTCTGCACTCAGGTCACTGTTGCCTCTGAGCTTCTGCAGTGCTGCAAGGACAAGGGAACCTCTTATCCCCTGAACGTTACCTTCAGTTTGCCTGCTCTTCAGGGTGAAGGATTGAGCAGCAAGTGATAGCTGAAGAAAGCTGTGGGACAGAGTCTGTGATCACGTTGCCTCCGCAGAGATGGCCAGTTGTGATGCAACCACTTGAAGGATTTGGTGGAAAGGGAGTGCAAATCCCTCACCATTGTTTGACAAGAGAATATTTCTAACCAGTGCCACTTCAGCAGCCATGCTTCTGGCTCAGATCTCAAGTGACTTCCCTGGGAAATGCAGGCAATTAAGATGTTCTCGGTATACAGCACATATTTCCCGGAAATTAATTCCAGCAGCTCTGTATATGGGTATTTGTATGCTACAAATCTGAGGAAATCCCTTCATATGAATTGGCCACAGATTTGGTCATGAGCTCTTCCACCAGCATTTATTTCACTTCATAGTTACAAAACGTATTCGCCATTGTGAACACAAGTCCCACCTTTTGACACTACCATTGTCACAAAAAAGTCTTTTGTAGGATGATGCCTTTCAATTACCTCAATAGATCAAAAATATTTAAGATTATAGACTGTTCTGTAGTTTGGAAGGAGGAAGTGATCATATTTGGAACTTGATATGACACTTCCTACATGTAAAAGTTGTGGCACCGTTCTCCAAACGGTAGGGCCCAAGTCTGTGCAAAAAAAGCATACATTCATCTGCATTTAGAATGACAGTGGTTGTTCATACAAATACATACCCAAGCACCACCTGGGCACTGTTTAAGCATGCAGCAGCTAATGCAATTCCAAACATTGATGGCACAATGTATTTTGTACAGACCAAATATGGTCCTTTGTTTTAGAAAAACATTGTCCATGGGACTACTGGCATAGCCATGGTACTGGGCTTAAAGCTTTTATGCTCATTTAAGGAGTCTTGCAGAGTCACCAAACAGAATATTTGTGTTGGAAAGAAGTCTACATTTCAATCTGCTTTGGACTGAACATGCTGGACTCTATGTTAAGAATATGCACTCAACCTTCTCACCTGCCCAGTCAGTAGATCTCACATGCTCAGTGGGAGGCTAACAGTCACCCTAAACTCACCAGAGATGCAGGATTCTTCATCTCCACGATCAATCAAGAGGTATCTGGGACTTTCAGGGAACCAAGGCAGAGTTGTGAGCTGGATCAGAGCAGGCACCACGTTGCTAGCTAAAAGGAATGGCCAGCTCTCCTCCCCTCCTAGTAGCTCTCTAGAGAAAAAAAATTTGCACAGTACATTTTACAGCCTGGCAAGAGCCCAACATCATCTGCTGCATGTGGGCACTGGAAAAGAAAGAGAAAGAGGGGTAGTAAAGGGAAAAAAAAAAAAAAAGATAAGAAAGATTTAATAAGTATAAACTGGGCTTCTTGCTCTACATTACCTGAGTCCAACAACCTGCCCCAGCACCAACCCCAGGGCTGTAAATGATGCAGAAGTCAAGGCCACAGCTCCTCTGAGCTTCTTGGGGGCACTTTCCGCCAGATACATGGGCTGAATGTTCATGCTTACACCTGGGCAAGGTAGACAAATGCCGACCTCAGCTTGTAGCCAGAGGAGATGAGGACAAATGCAGTCAGTCACCTCTTGAGGTTGCCAGCTGGACTCTTCTGTTGCAGGCCATGCGATGACTGACTTATTATTTATCCAAACCTTCAATTTCACTCTTATTCATTGTATAAGCTGCTAAACACGTATTTCCATACTTGTAAGTAGTAGTGGACAATGAAACTGAAACCTGCCAGGGCCTCAGTCCTATGGTCTTTTCAGCACCAAATTCAAGGTTGTAAGTGATGCTCTAGTCTCCTGTTTTGCGGGGGGGGGAGATCATATTTTAAGTCACTTGTATAATCATTATTTCCTTGGATGAACTTCTATAAAAGCTTTAATGTTGGTGCTTGTGCTGGTGAGTGACTGATAACATTCTTACAAGCAGATAGGGATAATTTTTCAACTCAGTTTCTCCTGGGGCTCCCCTCCCTGTGTGCAGAATCCACACAGATACTCACATGTGTATTACACAAAAAACCCTGCCTGTGTATGCTTTAAAAATAAAGTCCTTAGAAGCAATATATAAAATCTGTATATACAACTTCCTCATTCATGTACACGTGTGAGGTCAGACTAGAGGATTAAAAGCTTTAATGTCTTGGACCATTCCTATTTAAATATCTTTCTAATTGAAAGTTGTCATCATGTTTGTCCTGTTACATTTCTCACATTGCCGTACCTGCATTCACGCCAGTAAAAAATCTGCTGAGCATAATCATTTCAAAGGATTTCGCCGTGCGGCTGAATCCTGACAAGACTGCAGCTATGATCACAAAGACATTGTTCAGCAACAGGGACATCTTCCTTCAGAGAGAAAAGACACAGCTGTGAGCCTGTGTGTCAGGTTTCGTTATCAGATAAAACATTTTACATGGCAGATCCAACCTGCCATGCCTGGAAGCTCAAGGTGGGCTGCTCAGCTCCACCACAGAACATCCTGGTTACCCAGAGCCCTACATGAGGTGTCTGTGTGCAGATCAGCAGTTTTGGTCTCTTCTTGTAGAATTGACATTGACAGGTAATCTGCATGGCTGATACAATTAGGGTCATCTCCAACTACCAGCATGACCACAGGGTGTCCCTGCAGTGCTGGCTTTAGATACACTGAAGGCAGCATGAGGTCCTCACCCAGAATATGGCTCTTGCACTCACAGTATCCCATTGAATGGTGAGGAGTATTCCTTCAGTAAGTCATGTGTGTTTAGGTCTGAAAATGCTCATTTGTTGAAACAGGCATTTTTCATGTAATAGTACAATCTTTATGAAACTTTTGACAGAAAGTTTTCATGTGTCCCAGGAGGAATTTCTGTCCAAAACCAGGAAAAAAAGAAGACGGCGCTCTATTGACCCCTAATAGCCAGTAATTCTGTCTAGTCCCAACTCACTGCCCTACCTCTTCAGAAGTCAGTCTTTTTTTATTCATGACGGGATACGATTTTATTCCAAAGCAGTACAAGATGAAATATCTCAACTTTTCATTGGATAAGGAAATCATATCTTTTCCAGTTCTTCACAACCATGAAACAAGTGAGCCATGGGAGACAGTCCTCCAACCCCACCCCAAACCACAATGGTGCCTGCTTCATTGTATAAGAGGATTGCACCAAAGTGATACCACATAGGGAAAAATTTTAGGGTCAAGAGAGGGAGGCAAAATCCAACTTCCTATTAGTTTATGTTTTCTATTAGTTAGTCAAAAAACCACGAACTGTTTTTCTCTGAAGAAAACTGGGGATAGAGCTGTGTATGAAAGATAGGTGAGGAGAGACAGGTATTTTTCAGAGACTCAAGCACAGGGAAAAAAAAGCAACTGTGAAGATTTAACAATACCTCCCGAAATATTTCAGTTGAAAAGGTAGATACACAGCCTGTAAGACACGAGAACCTGGAATGCAACAACTGCCCTTTGCAAGCACCCTTTTTTTCCCCAGTCATTCCCACAGTTCATTTTGAAGAAAAATCCTTGGTCTATTCTGTCATGATTTCCTATTTAAAAAGATTGCAGAAAGCTGGGCACAAAAATTATGGTGATTATGTAGGTGGTTATTGTGATATGGAGTTGAGCTGAAATCCTTGTAGCACTTCGGCTGGGTCAGAATATGATGAGAAGGTAATGTGGGGAAAAGAACTGTTCCCCATTGGTGTTTGAGACATGAAATACTGCTGTATCAGGTAATTTCTTCCTGCCAACTCATAATGTTAATGGCAGACTGATCTGTGATAGAAAACATGTTTTCATGGGTTTTAACTACAGTGGATATTGTGCTGTAGGGCTTACTATAGGGCTTATAATTCCTTTTGGACTAATGGAAACTGCAAAGCTTAAATTAAAATCCAGCACCCTCTTACCTTCCCAACATGATGGCCATGGGACCAGCAACAACAGCCCCAGCGAGTCCTCCCAGAGGGTACACAGAGACAGTGAAAGACCACAGCAGCAGTATCACGTTGCTCTCAAGGGGAACACCTGTGCGCTCCAGCCAGGTTTCATTCATGAACGCCTGGATGTACTGAGAAGGAAGCACAGTGCTGCATAACCATGACATAGAGATGAAGGACACTGAGAAATGTAGAGGCTTCCTTATTAATATATCTGTTTATTCTGTGCTCATGGCTCCAAACCTTTGGTTGAAAATGGCCTCCAGTTCTTAGATGTGTTTTTAACAGAGGGTTAAGAGTGCAAAACTGTAGTTGTCGAAAAGTTGACTTGGTTTGTATCTGTATGTAGCTATCTTGGATAATTTGAAAATGTGTTTCATGGGTCCAACTTTGAATTTAAGGGCAAAACTCAATTTCAAAGGACGCAGGTTGGAAAATTTCAGAATTAGATTTGCTAAAGCAGTTGAAACAAGGGGTTTTTTTTGAATAAATTTTTGTGACACTAGTTCCTGCTCAAAGGGGGCTCTTGACAACAAAGTCCTGTACCTCAGATGTGAATTATACAGAGGGAATGAAACATCCTTCTCATCTCACCCTGAGTATTAGCAGATTGCATATTTTCAGTGGCAGACCACTGTCCACAGCCAGACTGAAGACACTAAGGAGGTGTCTGTCTCAGGAAGAGGTTCTCAGACTAGCAGCACTTACTGAAGTTGGAGCATTGATGATGGAGATGTTGTATCCATATTGGAAAGTGCCTCCAATCCCAGCAGCACATATTGTCAGGATCAGGATCTTGCTCTGAAGCTGAAGGAGATGGATAGAAAATGTATGGCTTCCTTGCACAGAATAAAATGGCTCAACAGACATTTGGTCCATTCACACTTTGAGTGGTGTGAAGTGAAGATTAGAATAGGCTATGAACGTTGTCGTAAAATGGGAGGGGCCAAGACAGAAAAAAAAACCCAGATTTTTAAGCTGTCTCCCTCTACTGCAGAATAGAGTCAGAGTCTACTGCAGAATAATTCATTGCCATTCACAAAGAATTTGGGACTGCTTTGGGGCAAAGGGCTGCAAGTGTCTTTGGTTTAATCTTTAACACATATGCTGACAAGAAGTCAGTGCAAAAAACAGTAAATACTGGTAGAGACTGGTGTTATAGCTTCAATTAATTCAATTCATTACAAAAAACTGTACTCACATGATGAATTATTCAAGAAGCATTGACAAACTTCAGTGACTTCTGCTTCATTTCTAGCTAAGCTCTATTGGACAGAGCTGCTCTGTATGGGGGATTTTCTCAAGGCCATTTATATCCAGTGCATTTCTGATTCATTGGCATGCTATTTCTTCTACTTTTTCATGGTAATGACACATATTTTAGTTTAAAATAGAGTGCCTTTCCTATGCTGCTTCACACGTACAGAGCAGACAGTGTCACTGTTGAACTTTCTCATTACATTGTTCCTACGTGTTCTTGTGTTCAGCAGTCTATAACTGCGTATTCAGCCAGAATATGTTCTACATCTTCAGTATTATGATGTAGGTGAAATATGTGGCAGACAGTGGGTCCCATGATGTGTTCTGGTCTCCTTGAGGTCATTTCTTCATCAGCATTGCCCATTGCTTATATGGCTGTCTAACACCACTGCGATGCCTTCAGAAGCACGGGCAGATGAATGGGGCTGCTTCATGCAGCATCATGGCATCACGAGTTGGTATAAAAGTGTGGTCTCTTGACTTTTTGAAGGCTGTAGAACAAGCTGTCCTGGCTGACACAGTATGGCAACTGAGAGCTCACTGGCAGGCTTCTGAGCAAAAAACACGCATCTTTTTGGCCCTTGCAGTAGGATGCCCTGAATGCTATAGTATAAATGGGTGTCCTGCATCAGAACAATGCTAGGGCTAACTGTGGAGAGTCAGGAACACTGTGGAGAGCCAGGAACTTTATGAACAGTTTTGTTGATCTTTCTTCCTATGTCATGTTTGTAAGCCTCAGGTCATTCTTGCCGCTATTGCCTGGACACTTTCCTGCGTGACTCTGCCTTCAAATTGACCTACGGCTTCTGTAGAGGAGCGCAGCTGAGTGTCAGCATACACGTCTCCATGTTCATCTCACCATCAATGAACATCCCTTCCCCATTGCAGCCACCCCACCCCATTTCTTGGTCTCCCTCTGTGTCATCCCCCCCTCCCTTGTCAGTTCACACATATTTTGTGCCCGTGCCTTTGGTTTCCCCATCTGTGTGTGAGATCCTGTGACTAGCTATCTGTGCCCTGATGGTGTGCTTGGACCGGGAGCACTGTCCCACGGCTCAAGACCACTCTGAGCTTGCTAGGGGCCCCTGGCCTTCAGCCTGACACCTCCTGCACAATGTTCGGGGTGGCCCAGGGCCAGGATGGCATTTGTCAGCCCCCTGCTTGCAAACCCCTCCCAGTGGGACAGCTCTGTGGGTGACATGAAGAGCCCTTGCTCAGGCTTGGCTGTCTGCCAGTTAGCACAGGGCACTTCAGGTGAGATTGTGTTTTGCTACATGAATATGACCCCATTGACCCAGAGAAGTACTTGGATAACCCAAAGCTGGGGAGCTCTTTCTGCTCTACCTGTTCATTTTCTTCTTACAGTGCCATCTACCAAAGAAAAGGAAAGATTTGCCTAGTCTTGCAGTAGCTCTAAAATCACAAATTCAAATAATCTTAGATTTTCCCTTTCCTCAAAGCCTTTTCCTGTAAATAGCTTTCCATACCAGCCTGAGACAAGGCATTATCCCAGGACAGAAATGAATCCAGACTGTTCCAGTCCTGTAGCAAGAAGAGGCCGAGCTCCCTCCTGTCCCAGTTAGAAGTGGGTACATTGCACTTGCACTTCCCTTGGCTACACCTCTTCCCTGTCTTGTTACTGAGACCTGAGCTAAGGATTGTGCATGTGATATCTTCTGCTTTTCCCAGTTATTCTAGTTCTCCAAGTGGGAGAGATTTCCTGTCCCTACAACAACACATTTCTTTTTTAATCACAGTGCCTAGAAATATAACACTCCTCCTGCTCATTCCCCTGCTTTCATTATAGAGTATATTCCGTATCAGGTCCTCTATCACAGAGCTTTTTTGTGGCCACGAGCTAAAGGAAAATGGTTTGCTACTCCCTTCAGGAGCCACCACATAGTTCTGTGCTCAGACCTGAGCTGTATTTACAGGGTGACCTTCCCAAACCTTCCTTAATACCTGGCTTCTGCACTATTGTCCCTCCCACAGCTGCCAGGAGAGCCATTAGTCTGCCAGCTTTATCCCAAGGACTGGGATGAGTTGGACAAATCATTCTACAAGAACCTCATAGTACTTACACAGCCTTATAAGAATTCAAATTAAAAAAAAATCTGTCCACAATAATAGTAAAATAGATGTTTTTTACCAGTCTCTGCAGCTTGTTCATCCTCTTTGGTAGGTTTTCCTCTGTCTGCCAAAGCCTCTGGTACTCTCAGCAGTGCTCTAAAGGATTATTTAAATCTCCAGCATAGGAATGTGTGTTTAGTCACCCATTACATTAGGATAAGACACTTGACTTGGCAGGTGTTTTGCCAGCTGATTTACATTCTCAAAATGGGGCTGCACGTTCATTAACAAGACAGTTCAATTAATTCTGTTGAAAGTACAGGACATTTTGGAGAAATGATTCTGTAAGATTCAGAGCTAAGTCCTCTTGAAGACCAGTATGGTTTACAGCATAAATTCCCTCTCAAAGCGTCTAGCAGAGTTGCCCAGCAGCGCTCGTCTGATTAAGTGTGATCAAAGCAGAAGTAAACTACAGCTTTTTTTCTGACTGAATATTTGTCCTGGAACCCAGTCTAGGATCTGAAAGACAAACCAGACTATTTCCCTTGGTCCTGTCAGTGACAGGAATGAACAAACCCCAAACCTTTCAAATCCCTCGTTATGCCAAGCCCTCACTGTCTATGTCCTGGTGACATACAGATGATCCAGCTGTTGCTGACCAGGGACTGCACTGATGCACAGCAGGCAGCAGTCCTGTTCCCTTGCCACAGCCTGCATAGAGCAAACAGGAACACTTACAGCACTCAATTTTGTCACTGAACAGTAATCTCTGGCTTTCATTTCACAGGAGGCAGAGGGCTTTGCTTTTACATATGCTGTAAATCTGACATTTTTTCTTCTAAAGAGCATAATACATATTGCATTATGTATTATATTAAAGCGCCTATTACATAATATACGATATATCTACATAGCATTGCAGGTAAACCTAGTGCTGAGGTGAGCAGGGTGACCAGGCTGCTAGGGGAAGAAGAAGTATCTGATCAAAATGTTCTTAGCTCGTTTTGAGTTGTCACATCCTCTTGAACAGCATTATTGCTGTTCTTTAAGCCTTGTTCTCTCTACAGCCTCAGAGGGTGGAGAGAAGAGCCCTTCTGAGGGCTGACTATACCAAGGACTATAACTGGTTTTGTGCTTGGGAGATACTGATCAAGGAATCAACTGAGCTTCACCATAGTTGTTCACAGAGACATGGTGGAGGAGCCTTCGTATGATGGATTTATGTCACACCCTGGAAACTTAGTTCTTTTTTAATATTTTGGTTAAAAAATAAGTAAGTCTATGCAGTAGAAGCCCCTCCTCTACCCCTGAGAGGCTCCAGCTAAATTCTAATGAGCTGAAAAGGTTTCATCCCACTGTAATAGTGGCTTCTTCAGTGACCTTTCATCTTTGTCTTTTGGCTTATCTTTCACTAGCGTGTGAGTTTTACACTCTTCCCTTGTTAACTACGCATCATTTAATCAGGACAGAGTAGCTGCCAGGCCTTGTGTAATGGGTTTGGCTCATGTAGTAGTTGCTTATTGTTCCAGAAATGGTTCTTTTTTCCATGTGGACTACAGAAGACAGCAAGGGAGTAGTAACAGCAATGACAGGTTTGCTTCTTTCTGTAAAGTAGAAAGGCTCTCCCTGGCAGGTGCATCCTCATAAATCTTAGAGATGGGGCCTAGAGCACACAGAGGCATATTGCACTGCCAGCAATAATAGCAAACCTGCTGTTTCACAACATACCTGGCCTTTAGGAGTAATCATGGTATTTTAATATCCTTTCATGCTGCAGAGTGCAATTTGCGAGAGGCCTGACAGATTTCAGAGTATTCAAAATATGAGAATTTTTTTTAAAATGCCTCTTTGTCCCTACTCGGTTCTACTACACCTGAACAGAAATACAAACCTGTTCTGTCTGCATCGCAGAAGTATTCTCTTCTGAATGTGTAAGTAGGGATGTGGTGCTGCATCAGCTGCAGCCACTAAGTGGCAGGAGAAGTACAAAATTTCCTGTATTAGGCTCTGAATCCTACATGCCAGCAGTTTGCTGCCTGTGGCGTGTGGCAGGCGTCAGAGGACTACTTTTAACAGCTTCCCAAATGACAACTTGTTCACTGGGGAAATAGATATAACTGCTGCACTTAACTCTACAAGTTAACAGCCACTGATGGATAGTTTAGGCAGAGTGTAACAAGAACAGCAATACATTCAAAAAGGAAAGCTCTACTTTCTTCCTGCTGTCTATTCTGAATGAGACCAGGTTTGGGTAGATCTCTTCCAGGAAGAAAAGCACATATTCTGTATTAGGCAAGAACTTTCTCCTTTTTCCTAGTGTCTTATAAGCAGGGACCACCTAGTGCAGGTCTTTGTCCCCTCCGGTGATGGCGTAAAGGCGTTTCAGCCTGCAGCTGCCAGGTGGAGTGTCCCTGGTTGTTCTAGTCACTGAGATGTGTCACGGGAGCCTTTGAGGTAGATGGAGATTATTCCATTTCTAGCTCCTTAGACAGAGGCCAACACGCCAAAGCATGTCTCTAGTTGGGTAAGAGGCAAAGGAATGCAGCTCACCCAGGCAGTCTGGTCTCCATCTGTTCCCTGGGCCTGAGTACCATGAATCTGATCCATCTGTCTCATTTCTGTTGAAGTCAAACAGAAATATATCTTTCTGGTCAAGGACTGCCTGCTTAGACCACTGCGTTGTCTTATTTTTCCGAGGCAAAATATGTGCACATTCTTTAACAGAAGGTGAAGACAGTATTCATCACAGTCCAAATGAAATCCTAGAGTCACTGGACACCAATGCACAAGGGCAGGTGCTGTCGGGGCATGTGTTTTCATCTTCTGCTGGGCCTCCCAATGGTCTTTCCTCAAGCCTCTCTTTATCTCACCTCTACCTTCTCTCTCTTCAAAACCCATTCCTGATGCTTTTATGTGGGGGTTAAACCAGAGAGCTTGCAGGCTGTGCATTGAAGTGAAACAACTGCCTACAGCAGGCTCAGGTCAGAGAGGGGAAACAGCAGGTTAGCTTCTGACAGCTCCAAGAGTTGAGTGGAGTCCTGTGGGTAGGCAGTGAGATGCTGTGCATTGTGGCACAGGCTTTTCACAAGGCTCCCTGTTCCAGAAGGGGCATAAATTGGCTGGCTGGAAGTGGGAGTTCCTGGAGGTTTTCCTCTGTCTTTTCTAGTAACAGCTGCCTTGATGAAGAGTGGATGGACAGATTTTTTTCTCCTACATAGCATCTATATGGATTGCACTTTGGTGCTGACATTGGTGTTCACATTCATTGCGTTTCTAACTGGCTTCCTGCTGCACCTTAAAAAAACAGCATTCCCAATGTTCAGCCCTTAGGATAAGTTCTCACAATTTCAGAATCGCAGTTGGTCTAGATGAGAAATCTCCAAGCTCGGAGTCTGTCAGCAGGGTATAACCGCTGCACTGCAGTTACTCAAACTCCTGGCTTTGGAAGCCTTCACATAAACCCAGCATGTTTCCAGCAGAACCATGGGGTCCTACCACCCTCTTCCCCCAAATACTTTTTCACTGAACTCAAACCTGTCATAATCAAGGTGAAATATGATGCCATGAGCATGGGAAAGCAGCTATTTGGAGAATGTGATGGCAGTCTCTGCCTGTAATTATCTGACTGCAGGAGTAAGCAGTAATCCTGACATTAGGAAAGACGATCAACACATGCTCTTTGATCTGCCACGCACTGAGAGGTTCCTATGTTTTAGAGTGTGTTTACCCCAGGATCGTCTGGACCAACTGCAATTACACTGCAAGAGAAGAAAAGGGCCCCCATTGCCATCTGTGAGGCTTGGATCTACAGGATGAATTCTCCCTACAAACACTACACTGTAAATCACGGAAGAGATTTGGAGCTGCTCCCTGGCTGGTTGTTGGCTATCTCCCAAGCTCTAGCCTGGCTTTTTCTGTAAACCCTTCTCTCTTTCCTGTAAGGACCATCACAGTGAAATATGAAATACCTCTGTCTGCTTGTCATGACTCTTGCTGGACTCACTAAGAATACAGAAGACAAGTAACATCATCTACAAACAAGCAGCTTTCTCAGGAAACATCCAGCAGGTCTGCTGTTTTTATGGTGAAAGCAATGTTTATGGAAGGTAGCTGTTAAAATGTATTTTCTTTGTAGGAAATGAGTGCCCTGCTGTGACACCATTATTCTCAGTTCCAGCAGTTCACTAACGTTCCTTAGGAAAAAACCACAATTTATGTAAGTTCAAGACACTGTATAAGAACTTCAGGAAATGGGCTTCATTGCAGAGGTTTCTCAGGGCAGGGACCCAATGCTGACAGAGCTTCTGCTGCCACACAGAGCCACTGGGATGCTTTCCAGACCAGAGGAGATACATGGGAGCTGAGTCCTCTGAGGACACGAGGGCTCATACAGTCAAGGGAACTAGCTGCTTTTCCTTGCCAGCTAGGATTTTTGGATGTCAGAAGAATAGCGCTATGTTCTGTGCATTGGATCAGCAGTCTGCATTTTCATCCTCCTGATAAGCAATAGAACGTTCTCTGGGAAAATTGAGAAAGCCCAAAATAATAAAAATAATCGAAATACCCTTTTCTCAGGTCATCGTGAGCTGTAGGTCATGCTGTGGCTGAACTACTCCCTTTCCTTCCTTCTTTGTATCACACACTGATGCAGGCAGTTAGTTGAAACTAGGTGACCTGAAAGCCAGAGAGAACAAACTGCTTGGCTGAACAGAATCTCTGTTCCTACGTGCAAGAGAAAAGCGTTTAGACTCTGCCAAATGGCAGTAAATATTGCTGGATGCTCCTGTCAGAGGAGAGGAAAATACGTGCAGCAGTGGTGGAGTGTCAGACTCATCCTGGTTACTTATTCAACACTCACCTCAGAGAGAGCTTTTTATTAGAGCTGTCCCTTGGCTTACTGAGAGACACCTGGACTAGGACACTTAGTCCTGCCTCTGATGAAAACTGAAGTACAAATACCATTTCTGACTCCTTGTAGGGGTCTTCAACAGCTGACAGCATGCTCAGTGCATGTGCTGCTATTGTGAGACAAACATAGACATCTTTTTATAAGAAACAAGCATTGTTTTTCTGTTCTCTTGTTGATTTGGCCACAGTGCTTATGAAATGGATGTTACAAAATAAAGGCCCTTGAAGGATATTCCCCACTGACAGCTGTGGGAGGTGACCTATGGTGTAGAGGACAGATCACAAGGCAGAGGAATTTAACAAGAATGATTAAGCACTGGAAAAAAATAACTGTGCAAAGAGACAGACATTTTCTTGCTTGATGTCTTCAAGTCATGATCAGAAGCTGTTTTGGAAGAGGTGCTTTATTTGGATATGTGATCAGGCTCTGCTCAGGGAGATTTAGGTGAGATCATCTTTCTCATGATATGCCAGATGCAAAGCTATATTTTTGAACCAAAAAACATAGGAAATAAAAATAACATAAACTTTGATTTACAGCAAATCCTGTGCAAGCCACATGTCCTTGGAGGGCTGAGCTCTAAGTGCTATCTTTAGTTTCTTTCTAACAAACAAACAAATAACCCCCCCCCCCATCCAATTCTGTATGATTCATTTTCTCCTGACGTTAGCCATCACACTGTGGAGTTAGCTGATTTGGGACATGAAACCCTTCAATGAAGGAGAAAGAATTTATATATGGCCATTGAACATTGAAAAGTAAACATTTCAAGTGCCTCGGGCAGTTATGATTACACAGTTAATCTACGCACAGCAGGTTCATGGAGCCTTTTTTCCAAAACTGGAGCAGAAACTCTTAGTGACTACCCTGTGGTGGATCTGGAGCTCTTGGCACCTGTTGTCCATGCCACCAAGGACTGAGTCTGAGCGCTGAAATAACCTTCCAGTAAGGTCCCTCGGGCTGTTGTGGCTCCCTTGTAGGGGAGCTCAGAGCTGCTCTTTCTGAATCTCTTCCTACTGCCAGTGCATGGGTCATGCAGCGACCTCTTCTACACTGGGGCTAACGGATCTCAGGCGTGGCATGTCCTGGGAAGCACTAGGGTGGGTGAGACCTTGTGCAGAACTAGCATGGTCTCATATCCTGGTGGAGGGAGTCTCTCAGAGTGGGTGGCGGGGGGGATCTTTGTTTTCAAATGAAGAAAAGAATTTGGTCTCTGCTGTGGGGGGATGGAGCATTACGCCAGCCTTGGGGTTAGGTGGCCAGAGAACGAACAAACTCTGTTGTGCGCCCTATAGCCCAGCTGGCGGAGGTGCCGGTGTGCCATCAGAACAGGTATGACTTGTCACAGTAGGACACGTTGCAGCAGATGAATTTACAAACAAAATGCCAACAGCATTAAAGAGCGGAGGGCACATGTCACCAGCTGGACCCTCACCAGGCGCGTGGCTGGGGGAAGGCTGCTTTCCTGCCCCATCAGCTGCCGACAGGGGTGAGCACCCCTGGCAAGGGCGCCAATGCTCGTTAAGGCCTGTGCTGACACGGCGCACAGCTCCTTTCATCCTGAGACCCCAGAGAGTGCTGTCCTGGGCAAAATGGGAGCTGCTGCCTTTAAACAAAGCATCTGTTTATTCTTGAAACAATTAGTGAGGGCAGTTAGATCTTGAACTCATTACTGAGCCCAAAACAATTACGATAAAAACAAGTTCCAGATGGGCTCAGAAGGAGTTGTTTTTGTCTTTACTAAATTAGAATGGATTCCATGTCTTCAAGTTCCTCTGGCATTTATGGACAGGAAACATGAATTACACACAATAATTTACTACAAACAAAAAGAGATGAACTGCAACAGCCCATTTATCTTTGCTCATGTGCCTTCTTGAGGTTTATAAGCTGTTTAACTCATGCAGAGAGTTAATAGCTTTTTTCTTTGTGTTCTTACTCTTTGCCATTTTGGTTTGCAGAAACTGAGACAGGAAGCTGTTGAGTTTCTGTTGCAGGGTTAAGCTTACCTGCAACCCCAGGCAAATGCTTGCATGTTCCTAAAAATCACCCCAGTAATGTGGAAAACAAAAACAGAGGTAACAGGAGGGTCCAGTAGCGGTCTGTCACTGTGTACGTGCAAAACCATTCCCTTTGGATTCTCATCTCTGAGGAGCTAGCAAAACTGAGCTCCAGGAAGATGACCTCCTTCCAGCAGAGAGGCTCCCAATGTTCATCTCCAGCCTTGGTTCAAACAAGGAAGGGTCAGGAACCACAGTCCTTGAATTCAGCTTCTGGCTGGCATTGCCCACAGGAGTGAGAGCAGATAGCAAACCTCTAATCCCCCATCCAAAGGAGCAGGATGTTCATTTATTTAATTTGCTGTTCATTTCTTCACTCTCAGTTCTTCAATTCAGCTGCCCCTTCTGCTGGCGCTCTGAGCCCTGTGGCATGCCGAAGGGCCGAGCTGTAGCAGCGCGGCATTTGGGCTGAAACAGCCACATGAATATGGGCAGCCCTTTGCAGAGCTCCTGGCCCTGATGAGGAGTTGTCTTTCCTTGTAAGCTCAGCCCTTCTCACCTGCCAGAGCTCTCACATCCATCCCAGCTCCCACCAAAAGCCTGTAACAACACAGCCTCCACACTGCTGCAGTTCAAGGTCTGAGTTCCCCCCTTGATTCCATTCCCAGGATCCCCAGTGCAGCTCTGACCTGGAGTGGTTTCCCCCCAGAACAGCCAGGTCAGAGCTGGCTCTCAGCACTGCAGCACCCGGGGTGCTCAGGAACCCATCCCCTGGTCTCACAGGTACCCATCTGTCTCTTGTCGTCTCCCCTGATGTTTCTTTAACCTCCCGTCCCCTCATCTTCCAGCTGGGTTTTGTTCCTCATCAAAGGGCAGTCAGGGTGGAGGTGGTGGAAAACACAAAGACTCCCTCCCCCACCAGTGATTTAATTTCCCATTAACTGAGGGTTTAAAGGGAAATCTCGGAGCTCATTAAGGCTCTGATGACAGCTTAACCTTCTCCTGCAGAAACCCAACACTGGGCCCATTCCTCTGTGTGAAACCAGGGTGGCTGTAACGTTAGACTTAACTGCTGAGCACGGCAGACAGCTCTGGAAAGCATAACCGGCAGGAGCAGAGGATGCCAGGTTTGTGCAGGCCTCTATCAGATCCTCCTTTCGGAGGGCGTCTGCAACGTATCTGCAGTTACATGGGGAGCAGAGACGCTCCGCTCTCTCCCCGAGAGCTGAGCGTAAGCGCTGCCACATTCCCCGGGGCATCCCAGCCTGACCAGCTGCCCCCGCCGGCACCGCGCCGCCTCTTGGCTTCTTCCAGCGACCTTGCGCTGCCGGGTGCGATCGCGCAGAGCTCGAGGGAGCGCCTCGTCGCTCCGAGCAAGAGGAAGCAGAGGCTTTAGCGCGAGTTACTAAAAACCCAAGGCCCTTTGTGCATTAGCGAAGGCGTGTCCCTCTCCCTCCCAGGAACCGGGTCTTCTCAGCTCGCAGGAATAACCCGCTGACACCCCCAGGGTCACCTGCCGCGGGGCACCAGGGCTGGGCGCCCCGCAGCTCCCTCGGCACCAGGCAGGTCCCATGGGGGGCTGGAGCGCCGGGGCCGGGGGTGGGCACTGCCCCAGCCCGCACTGTCCCACCTCCAGCGCGCGCACCCGCAGCCACGCCCCAATGTTTCACCCTTCTCTCCCACTGATTGGCCGTCTTCTGGGAGGCACGTGACCTGTGTTTTCCCTTCCTCGCCTTCCCTCAACCACCTGTCACTAGGACTGCCCGCTGCCATTGGCTACGGAGGCTCTCCCCGCCTCCAGGGGGCGGCACCCTAGGGGCTCTCCGCTCCCGGCCCCGTCACCTGCTGCAGCGGGTCCATTCCGGGTTGGCGGCGGGTGGAGGCCGAGGGCATGAGGCGCACTCCGATTGGCCAGCTCGCGCCGCCTGTCGCGTCTGGATTGGCCGGGCGCGGCCCACGGGGGCGTGGCGACGACGGCAGCGCGTGGGGGGGGGGTGTTAAAGGGGCCGCGGGTCGGCTGGGCGCTGTCCCTGTGCACCATGGCCTACCAGGGCTTTGCGCAGGAGTACTTGGGCATGCCGGCCGTGACGCGGGCCTACACCACCGCCTGCGTGCTCACCACCGCCGCCGTGGTGAGGGCACGATGGGTCCCTGCTGGGGGAGGCTGTGGCGGGGAGGTCGGGGTCCCTGAGGGGGTGCCGGGATAGGGGAGCTGGGGGGCTGGCTGAGGGCAGCGGGTGCCTGGCAGCAGGTGGCAGTTGCTCTGCCTGTCTCTCACAGCAGCTGGAGTTCATCACCCCCTTCCAGCTGTACTTCAACCCCGACCTCATCTTCAGGAAGTTCCAGGTGAGGCCTTTACTGGGCTTTGGGGTCCCTCTTGCCCCTTCTCAGCAAGGGGTGGGTGCCACAGGCTGGGCCCTGGGTGTCGCGCTCCCCAGGGTGGTCAGAGAGTGCTGTATGGTCCCAAGGGGTGTCTTTCCCACTACTCCAACCTTCTCTGATTGGCGGGAGCTGCGTTGCCAACATAGTGTCCCCTCATGTCACAGATGGCTGGACAGAAACAACTTCTAGTCTTCCCCTGCCATACACTGTTTCTTTTTTTCCTTTACTCAAAACCCATCTCTTCCTTTTCTGTGACACTGAGATGTTTGGCCAGCTGATGTCAGCCTGGGTGGGGAAGGCTTTATTGCAGAGAGGCATGACCAGTGATTTACTTTGGCTCTGGGTGCTGAAGCGTGGCTGTTCATCCTTTTGAGAAAAGTAGAGAAATCTTCTTTCCCACACCTGGAAGGGCAAGATACTCTGATGTAAGCAATGGAGGGAGGTCCTGTGTGAAGGTGGTGCAGCTGTCTGGTGTCCTGGGGTAGTTCTGAGTGGGTGGGTGCATGACTGGGTGTCCCCAGTGGACAGGGTGATGGGCTGCTGTACACGTGATGGGGAGAGACCTGTCTGTCCACCTCTGCTTCTCTCCCCTCTCTCTTCTCTTTCAGATATGGAGGCTGATCACCAACTTCCTCTTTTTTGGGCCCCTGGGATTCAGTTTCTTTTTCAACATGATATTTCTGTATCCTTTAATCTCAGTGAAGCTCTCTGCTCCTTTTTTGGCTTAGACGCAATTTCCCCCGTCCATCTTCCTCCCCAAGCTGACTTGTCTTGGCAGCAGTCTAGGGCTGTGGATTCTTCCCTTGGCTGTTTTGGTCTAAATTGAAGCCATTCCCCCACCAACTGTGGCCACCTCCTGCACCTCCGTCCCTGCTTGCTGCAGGGCAGCCCCTGCCAAAAGGCTGAAGAAGCTGGCAGTGCTGCTGCAGCTCACACTGGAGAGCAAAGCCCATTCCTGAAGTGAGCTCTGGCTGGAGCACAGCAGATGCCTCTTTCTTTCCCTGGGGTCAGTGGTACAAGGTGAAGTTTGCACCTTTCTGCTTTGGGGCTCGGACACCTGGCTGACAGCTTCCTGTGATGAAAGAGCTTGCAGCTGGCTTATTCCCCGTGAAGTCGTGCTGTGGGGACACAGGGTGGCCAGGTGTTAATTTCCTATACTGCAACCCCTCCCTTCTCTCCTGCTCTCAGGTACAGGTACTGCCGCATGCTAGAAGAAGGCTCCTTCCGTGGAAGGACGGCTGACTTTGTCTTCATGTTCCTCTTTGGAGGGTTTCTCATGACAGTATCCTTTTGAGTTGGGTGCGGCTCTTTGGTGTCTTCTGAGATGCTGTGGATACGTGGGGCTTGTCTGCTAGCTCTCTGTATCCCGGCTGTATTGTGTGGTCTGTAGCAGGTACCTGCCTACTGAGTAGGACAGCTGGCTTGTGAACCTTCTTGGTGCCATGGGGCAGAGAGCCTCGTTGTGGCCCAGGCCTGCCAGCCTCGTGCCCTGAGGCTTGGGGGAGCTTTGCTGAGCATGTGGTAGAGAGGCAGCTTCTGCCTGTATGGCACAGCTTGTTCTCCTCCTCTTGCCCACCCTTGTCTCCCGGCCTGTGCCTCACCCAGTAGGCTTAGAGCAGAAGCAAAGTACAGGAAAAGCTGCCTCTACTTGTATTGGTGTCTGCAGAAGTGCTGATGCACCTGGCAAGGGGATGGGCTGCCCGATCCCAGAAGAGGACATGTGGCAGCAGGGTGACTGTGTCTAAGCTCTGGTGGGTGGAGCACACTGGAGTGCTGCTACGATTGGCATGAGGCTGGCTCAGAAAACAGAGCTGCAGCTGAAGGGAAGAACACGGAGCCGTAAGGACAAGGGGTGGGGTGCCCACATACTGGCTGCCGTCAGCACATCCGGCAGCGCAACCCCAGCGCTCTGTTCTTGCAACCTGTCGGTGGCTGGAGATACTGTCACACAATGAAAGTTCTTTTATTGTAGGACAAAATAGACTGATGGGGAGAAGTATTTTCCTCCCAAACATAAAACTTTTTCTGAATGTCTTGCTGCTGTCTTATGCAGATGGCTTCAGAGCAGTGCTCTCCCCACAGAGCTCTGCATGAAGCGGTGTGAACTCTCATGGCTGTCGGCCATCCTCGGGTGTTTGGCTAGTCAGCGTCGAGGTGCCTGCAGCAGCCACGCTTTTGGCCATAGGTGGATTTGGAGTCCAACTACACCAAGGGCATGGCAATTTTTTGCCTCTGGCTGTCTCCTTGTGTTATAGAGAAGACAGCTGTGAATTGCAAGAGCTATCTCACTGCTGAAATTCTTCTGTAGAAGATACTGGATGTGAGCTAGTTGTTAATATGTGCCACATGTCCCAAGTGCTGTAAGAATGTGAAGGCCCTTCTCTGAAGGTCACTTTTGATGATCACTTTGTAGAAGTGACTGTATGAGCTCCCTAGTCTCTGGTGCTTGTAGACAGCAGCTTAAGGAGTGAGCAGTCTGTACATGCCACTCCAGAGTGCCTTGTTCTGGTGTGGCAGGGAGGGAAACATGCTGTGTGGGGTAGGGAGGGGTCAGTAGATCATAGCCAGCCCAGGAAAGGTTTGGTGGCATGGGCAGTCTTGCACACTGTGATCAGCTGCCTGTAGTTCTGGGTTCCTAGTCACAGGGCACCCTGTGCTGCCTGGAGGTGGTGTGCAGGGTGGACAGGTTCTTCCTTGACTCGGTAGTTCCTAGCTATTTGGACTCTTTGCCAGCCTGTTTTTCCTGGGCCAGGCTTTCACCATCATGCTGGTGTACGTGTGGAGTCGCAGGAACCCTTATATCCGCATGAACTTCTTCGGGCTTCTTAACTTCCAGGCCCCCTTCTTGCCCTGGGTCCTGATGGGATTCTCTCTGCTCCTGGGCAACTCCATCATCATCGACTTACTGGGTAGGTCAAAGCTGGTGGGTGCTGGGAACAAGGGCACTTTGCAACCACAGCGCGCTCTATTTTCATAGATGCTACTGGGGCACTAGCACCATCTCTTGTTTTCGTCTTATTTAAGATGGTGGGTTTCCCAAAGTGAGCTGGCTGAGGTTGCTGGGTGGCCAGCCTCGTGGCTGAGCTCGTGCTTGTCACCTGCATTTTGCTGTGTCCTTACCGGGGGCAGAAGTTGGGTGTGGTGAGCTCTGCCTCACACTTGTGCTGTGTCTGGGCTCCTGCATGTCTGGTGCTGCCTTCAGGCTGACAGGCTCCCTGCCTTCTTGTGTGCTGATCATAGCAAACAGCCTGGCCCTCTGGCACTGCACCGCAGGTGACTCTGGTGGGAGCTGGGGTGTGGGTACACAGAAACCCTATTCTTGGAGATTCCGCCTGCTTAAGCTCCCAGCAGCTGTGGTTCAGCTGGCAAAGGAGTCACAGCTGGGCCTGACCTTGCTGACATCTCTCCCCAGGAATTGCAGTGGGTCACATCTATTATTTCTTGGAAGATGTTTTCCCCAACCAACCTGGAGGAAAGAAGTTGCTGTTAACTCCCAGCTTCCTGTAAGTAAAGCTGATTCTTTCTGGGCTTTTCTGTGTTGTTTCCCAACCTGGGTCACTTTCATAGCAAACTATGGTCTGTGACAGCATGGGGTGACCATAGGACGCAATTGCATCCTGATAGCATGTCAGCTTGATAGCTTATGCCTCTGCTGCAGAAAGCACTGGTGCTTTGCACATCATACACATATGTACACAGGGTCCATAAAGCAGTTGCCGCTGCCTTACTTAAGCTTTGCTAGTTGAACTGGAACGTTCTTACTGCTTGTGGAAATGCTACATGCAGGTAGGATTTCTGATGTATTTCTGTAGTTTAAGAAAGCAGAATATGTTCTGCTTCATGCTGAGATTCAAAGCTGACCTAGAGTTCAAGGAAGGAGGTACTGTCATCGTTACATATTGAGCTGAGCAAAAGAACAGTTAGTGCTGGTGCAGTAGGCAGGTGGCTGTACCATACAGCCAAGCCCTGTGAAGGGCTAGAATGTTACTGGGAGGGCTGGGGGATTTGTCCTCCGTTCACTTTCCTAACCTGCCTGCTTGGTGGGATGGGCATGTCCCTTGCCAGGAAGATGGTATTTGACACACCCGAAGAGGATCCCAACTACAACCCTCTCCCTGAGGATCGTCCAGAAAACCAACCTAGAGACCAAGAGCAAAACCAGCAGCAGCAGCCACAGTAACAAAAGGGACTCCTCCGTGTGGCCAGATTCCTCTCTTCCAGCTGGACTTGCGCTGTGGCCCAGAGATCCTACTGGAATAACACCAGTTGCCATTCCGATGTGTAATGTTTCACTGTTTGTATGGGTAATCCATCTTCCCCTTGTATAGAGTGGCTCCACAGAGCTTTGCACGTAAGAACTGATGAATGCTTATGGAGGCGTTCTAGGGAAAGGAAGTTGTGATGGCTCCTCAGTTACCCCGTGGGGAGTAAGTATCAAATGGGGTGTTACACCAGTTACTCCTTCTCTTGCTGTTAATGACTTGCTGTGTGCCAGGTCACTCTTGCCCTCTGTACAAAGACTAATGCTCCCAGCTCTCACTGTTGTGAGACTTCTTTGTGGGCTTTCAGTGAAATAGTACTCCCCCTACTACTTTCGTGGTAGAATGCACCTCAGCCTCTTCCCTTCCTCTAAGCTCCCCACCTCTTTTAATTTTTGTTGTTGTTGTTTCCAGAGTCTTTACATTAAAGTCTTTATTTTTCAGTTGTGTGTCCATTTCTGCCAGGGGCAGAGGTAGCAATTCACCAGGAATCATCAGGACTTTGCTCAAAACTGCCAGGCTGCTTGCTTGGGCTTTTCTTTTTTGGTGGGCAAAGCAAAGTTCAGGCTAGCTGGAAGAAGTCCTTCCCCTCTGTCAGCAGGACTGCAGAGCATGAGGAGGGGGGAGGTCTAGTTGGAGAAAGGGATGCCTGGGAAAGAATAGGGAACAGAGCTGGACACTTGATCCAGGCAGTGACTGGAAGTAGCACTTGACACTAATAAAGGCTGTCCGCACATGCAGTGTAATTCCACTCTTGCTGAATTTTTTAGTTCTGAAACTTAAACATCTGAATTTTAGGGGAAAACTAAATAAGCTAGTCCCTGCCAGGAACAGCTGTACTAAATGGGATTTCATCATTCTTGCTAATGCAGGACACACCTGTGCTTGTACCAGACCTCAAAGCCTGTGGAGTAAATCTGCAAACACTGTATCTTAGGATAGCTCCGTTGGTAGTGCTGCTGCTGCCTCCTCAGCTAGACGAGCTTGCAAACTACCACTAAAACTACTGAGGAATGTGAGTAACCAGCATCTGATTAAGAATGATATAGAAGCCCTGTGCCCAAGGAAGACTGAACCATAGACCCCCAACTCCCACCTCCTCTGTGGGCTTCCCATGAAAACACCTTTTTGTGAAAAATCTGACTTCATTTGAATGAGCTATTTTGCTGCACTTATGTTTCCCTCTAGGAAAAGGATGAAAGACCTGTATAGGTGGTAATCTTGTTCTAGAAGACACAACAGTACTTAAGGGCTAAGCAGCCTCAAACTCAACAGGTACTTGCTGTGTGCTTTGCTTGTGACCTAGTAACATGGAGCTGGTGTTTGAATCCCTGGAAAGAATTTGTCTTTAAAGTCTGCAGATGTTGTTTTAAACTGCTTCTGAGATGGGACTTTGAAATGCAGAAGCTGGGCTACACTTCTAGCTGGAGTACTAGATTGAACTATGAGGTGTGATTATAGAGCCCGAAAGCTGCTCCCTAGTAGTCCTAATACATGGAGAAAGGTGGCTGAAGTTCTCATCTTTCTGGGACTTGGCCCCCTGGACTGTCCTGCCTTGTCCTTGGCTGCTTGGAGGGACAATTCCTACAGGCTGTCTGGGGCTTGAGGAGCAGAGGGAGGTACTTGTAAATCTGCTACAGAAGCTGCACTCCTTGTGTGTCCATAACTTGTTGTGAACTTTAGGATTAGGTAACCACAAGCTTCACAGCAGTTCAAAAATTGCACCACTGATGCTAGTTTAAGGCTACAGCAGTTTCATGCTGGTTTTGGTCAAATTCCCTGAAGAGGCTGCTTGCAGAAGTACCTGATCATAACAAAGAGGCTGAAGTGTTCTCAGAAGAGTTGGAGCTTTTACGTCCACGAGGCAGAACGCGTGTTCTACATGGGAGGCTAAGATGCAGCAGCAGTCCCGGGTTTTGTTTTACTTGCTGAAATAACCTTTCAACCTCTCTAATAAGGAATAACGGAGAGAGTACCACTCTGGCACAGGAGCCTAGGATAAGATTGCAATAATATTACTGCTAAATTGCAAGTTTTTGGTTTCTGCAGACTAACATCTGGAAAGGTTCCCTCCCACCCAGGAATCAGAACTGTCTCTGCTATTATTCAAGTCTAAACATGATAAAGTAAGGCCGGAAAGTGTTTTTTGACTGTGCTAGCAGTGTGGGTGGATCAGCAAGGATCATAAAGCCTATTGGCTTTATCATAAAGGCCTGAACATAATGTGTCAGGCTGCCAGCAAAATCTGCCCTGCTTGCAACACTCAGCGGTTCTGGCAGTGAATGGCAGGAACTCTATCAAAGAGCTGGTGTACCTCAACAGCAAGAGATTCTAATTAGGTTTTTAAGCAAGCTTGAATTTTTTTAATCTCACTTCAATGGATTTTCTGTTTTTAAACTCCCCAGGGAAAGACAGGTTCTTTCTAGGGTTGCAAAGTCCTGACACTAAGTCAGGCAGTGCTAAGGGTATTAAGACACACACTTTGCTTTGGATGCACTGCAATAACTGTAGCTATGTGTGCTGACAATGACCACAGCAGAGCTACTTGAAGAGAAGCTGCAGTCTCAGTGACTGCAAGCTTCAACTTTTGTACCAGTTCAGACTTTGTTGTTTTCCAGATGGTGTCTTCACAGAAAAAAGGGTTTACCACAGACCAAGCTGACAGAAATGAATCTTAAGTTTGTGACTTCAGTTAAACTGTTCTACCCTTGTCAAGGAAGCCAGCTGAACACCTCACTGAGTTCATCACAGACTGCACTGAGTGTGGTAACAGACCAGTCCTTTAGAGAGTTGTTGTCTTCTAGTTTTAAGTCTCATTCTCGCTTTCCCCTGCAGCAAAAGGTTTCGGACTGTTGTAGCCATTGAAGTAAGGGACTCTGTTTCCACCGTGCTTCAGGAACACTGAATGCATGTGAGTGTTCAGTGTTATACCCAAAAGCATTAATATTAGGCCCTGGGACTGCTCAGTTACCAGAATAGTGAATCTCACCATGTTTTGTGCTATTCATTCAAACTTACTGAACTCAACCTAAGTAGTATGCATTCCTTTTATTTAAAAAGTTGTCCTAATAGTGCATGTTGCACCTATACAAAAGAATCTTTACACTGTCCACACACAGGTATTTAAGGGCTCCAACAGCTGCCACAGGTCTCAGCTAGATCATGTGCTAACGCAGCATTTTTGCTACGTGGCATTTAGGTGGAAGGGGTGGGGGCAGAAGTCAGCAGTACTAGGAACTCTTGGCAAGTGGAATGTGTGTCCCCTTCAGGGACAGAAAGACCCCTGCCAATCCTAGATCCATTTGGGGAGAGGAGTAGGGATAAAGTCTGTAGGAAGAGCACCAGTGTCACAACAGGAAGATTACCAGGCTGGAGCAGTATTGGCCAAACGTCTCATGCGCCTAGGAGAGAAAGAAAAAGGTACAGTAAGTGCTCTGTTAAGTCACGTGAAATCTTATTAAAACTAACACTTTTGGGGAGGCTGTCATGGCTTGGTGAACTCTGCAGACAGGTTTATTGCTTAGACAGACTTCCTTGGTCACCTGAGAGCGCCCCTATTGATAAAGCTAAGACACTATTTCCAGTAACAGCTTTTAGGGCACTTTTGCTCGCTAACTTGGACTGAACCAATCACTACTGAAAACTATTCAGCCAGTGATAGCTGAGAAGCAAAATTATTATGAATCTGATAATAAGCAGTAAAAAAAAAATCCTGGGAAAGAGCTGAGACTGCATATTCTCTGTTCCCACAATATCTCTTTTGGAGACATTCTAGCAGTTCATTTATATCTGCCAGGAGCAATTTCACCAAGTAGGAGCAAGTGCTCTCAACTGCTTGTCAAACATCACTTAGCAGGCCTCTGGTGGGCAGAGCTCCTCCTGGAATCACAACACTGCTCCCATGCTGGCAAACAGGTCAGCATCAGTCAGGCTGGAGCTGGGAGCTTGCCCATTCCGACATCAAACAGCACTTTACCCTACATAAAAGGAAGCCTTGTGGCAGGATTCTAGGTAGCATGACAGTGCATGAAACTCCAATATTTTTGATGAATGCCTTCCTATGGAAACAAATCCTTCTGTTCAAGTAGAGAGACCATGGAAAAGAAAAAAAAAAAAAACCAAACAAAACCAAAAAGGAAACTTTGCTTCAAGCAGGAGATGGTTAAAGTAGAATTTAAATGTTTGTGGAGCAAGGTGATAACAGTTTAATATCCTGAAGCTAAAGGGATATGAGTTTCTGTTGTGGTGTGCAAGTTTGAAATCCTGCCAGTTGGCTCTCAGCAGAGAAAGACAAACATCAAAGCTTTTAACTTCTGTCTTAAGAGACAGGTCAGAAGAAGAACTGTCTGAATGAGTGGCAGCACCTTGTATTTCTGTCCTGGTCTCTGATCTTCTTCTCCATCTCGGCATCTGTGAGGGTTTCCAGAAGAGGGCACCACTGGTCAGCATCCCCCGTGTTGCGAATAGCAATTTCCACAGTCGGCAAAGGGTTCTCGCTGCACAGCAGAAGGCAACAAAGCAACATCCATCAGTGGTTCCAAACCGCTCCTCTGGGTTACCGTCCCAGATGCAAAACACAAGGACAACAGAGCATCATTTACAGTGTTTCTGGCTTAAGCATTCATTCTTAGCCCTGCTTAGTCCAGCCTGGTTCCCAAAGCACATGAGGGGGCCGATGGTTACAATCTTGTGAAACCTGAAGTTTCTGGGAGACCAACTACAACCATCTCCTTTCACCACCGGAGAGGGGTTTGTCTAAGCAACAGTGGCTGACGCAGTTCTCTCCTGCAAAGGCCACTGTGTTACTGGCTGACAGCGTTCAAACCCAGTAAGCACAGGCAAAGTTCATACCAGTTTAGTAGAGCTGGGAGCACTGCTCCCAGAGCAGCAGCTGAGCAGGGACTGTTAACAGGGCTCTGTCTAGCTTTGCTGCTCTGCAACTCTGACTTCCGAGCTGTAGTTTGCCTACCACACGCCTCTGACAGCTACTCCGTGGCAAAAGTCTGGCCTTCTGGGAGCCTCATAGCAGAACAAGCATTGTTCTCCTAATTGCCATGGCAAGGGTAGTAGTCTTTTAGGACCTGAAACCAGAGGCTGTGGCTACTTCCTGCACAAGCAATGAAACACGCTCTGCCCCAGATCACAAGCTCTGCTCCTCAGAGATCTCTCTGCCCTAACCAGCTGTAGTATCACACGCACAAAAATATTTACTGCTTCACTAGTCACTTTCCAGTAAAAGTCAACAGGAACTGACCAGAAGTAGCTTCCCAAATATTGACAGAGGAGCCGGAAGCTCAGCATAAATATAGAGGAGCCTCAGAATGTAAATGTTTGCTTTGAATTCTAGAAAGTGGCTCAGCCTGAGCTGCAGAAGTGTGTGTGTGAGAGGAGCCCTCCGGCAGGTGTGCACACACATCTGGCCCCCTCCCCAGGGACATGCCTCCACGCACAGGATTTCAGCGCTCACGGGCAGCCCTCTCATTCCCCCAGGAAGGAACTCAAATGCTAATTGCCATGGGAACAGACATCTGCATCAAAGCTATTAATCTAGAATAACAACTCTTCAAAGCAATGCTACAATGAAAAATTAATCCAGAGCCTTTGGTATCTGATCCTGGGAGGAAGCTTTAGTCAAATCTACTTCCAGTACTGCTGACCTCCACTAAGCAACACTCAAACCCAGGAATTTCATCTTAGCCCCAGATTGCTACACATTCCAGGCTAAATGCTAATCTTAACTGGCTTTTTTGACTTGATAGCACGGTCTCTACCTTGTTACTATGCTTAATGCTGAGGACCCACTAGAATTAAATGGGGGTTGTAAAGCCGGCTTCATGCGCACCACTTAACTGCAAGCCAACTCAGATACCACGTTTCTTTAACAAAGAATCAGAGATACACTGAAAAAATCCTCCCTCATCTCCCAACTTCCAAAGTAAGACAGCTCCTTTTCCCCTGTTATTTTCTGGTGAAAAGGACAGTGTTGCTGCCAGAAAGACTGAAATGCACGGTCAGCTGCATGATTCCCAGTAGAGCAAGACACTCCCTCTGCCAGGGTCCAGGCCTGAGCAGTGTCACAGGAATGCCAACAGGGCAGGGAAACAACTTCTTTTGGAACAGGGGACTCCTCAGGCACATAGGTTTGGTGTGTGACCTACTCTAGGTGGTCCTGCTGTGGCAGGGGGGGTTGGACTAGATGATCTTTCAAGGTCCCTTCCAACCCCTCACATTCTGTGATTCTGTGAGAGAGAGCCTGTGCCATCATTACTCTGGCTATGAAGTGCTGTGTGCCACCACTAGAAACACTCAGTACTGAGGCAGGAAACATTTAGCACACCATCCCCCTGAAAATCCCACAGGCATCAGTTACCTGTCCGCTTCCAGTCCTGCCCCTTCCATTAGGCTTTCAGGCTGTCCTTGTTTTGCACAGGGCAGGCCAGCTGAAAGAACTGCCCTGGCTTTCATCAACTAAAAGACAGTTTCACCTCTCCCTCAGATGATTAAGAGGCACATGACTTCTCAAACCCCCGGTCCCTTGAGATACTAAGGTTCTTTCAATACATCTAAAGCAGACCCTTTCCTTACATCAGTGGAATGACTTTGGAGCAACCACCACTCCTGTGGTTTGGGAATTCAGGAACTAACCAACCACAGAACCCAAATATCATTAATCACTGTAAAGTTTCAAAAGTACTCCTTTGCTGGAAGAAAACAGGGAAGAGGAGGACATGTTTGTACTATGACAGAAAACAAGGTTTAAATTAGATGTTTCTTCCTCCCTCAACAGCTCATGTCTACGTACTTTGTTCTGTTGGGGTTCCTTTCCTAGTTTTTGTTTCTTGCCCTTGCAATACTGCCACAGTCTAAAGAAGAAAATCTACCTGTCTGAACTACAACTAAAAGGAAGCACTCTTTAGTAACCACGGCCAGATAAATGCTTTTAGAGAGAATAGCGCGAAGCTGGCATTAATATATCTGAGAGAGCCTGGGCAGCACTGACTAAAACTTTACTTGCTGCAAGTTACAGAGACCAATAGGAAGCAAAAGGAGAAATAAACCCCCCATACAACAGTTAACATGTACAAAGATTAATTTCTTAACTCTGATATCTGCCGTACATAGAGTGGCACAGGAAAGAGGGAGAACACTTAGCATGGACAAAGCCTGCCTCTGATGCATCAAGTAACAAGAGTTAAGAACAGATGCCCTGTGGGTTGGGAGGCAGTATGTTAAAAAGTTGTTCAAGCAAATTAACTGAGAAGGTAAATAAATTGTGAGTAGAAAAGAGGGCTTCCTGGCCAGCATGGTGTGAACAGGGCCACCTCTCTACTTCAATGAGGATATGAAGAAGAAAGCTCAAACCGCTGCGCACGCTCAGGCAACAAGGAGTCCGACTAAACCTTACGGAAATGAACTCAGTCCCTGCCATAGCTAGCTTGAACTACAGACTAAAGCCTACTTCACACTGGCTCCAAGGACAGCATCTACCAGCAGGGACATGTTGACTCTCTGCTACTGCAGGCCACGATACAGACAGCGCTACCTCTCTTCTGTCACAGCTGTAATACACTCAGCAGCAGGGAAGAGGCGGCAGTGCTGCAGGTGTTAGATTCCCATCTACCACCCTCTAAGTTCCGGTCATTTCTCAGGAACGCACACCCACTGTTCTGTTGTTTCAGTTGGATAGGTTCCCATGCTGGATCTGCAACTATCAGTCAGCTGTCGTGGATGGAAAGGTGGAAATCACCACCCCACCTCTGTGAGGAGAAGGGACGGGACACACAACCTAACAGTTTTAGCAGAAGAGCTTAATTCCCATGTGGTAAAGGGTCCCTCTCCATTTTCTAATATGAACCACTCGGATGATCATTTTGGAACCAAGTAGTTACTGTGGAAGATTTTCAATACAAAAATAACCTCCGGAGGAGGCAGAGTGAGACTAGTGGAAGAGCAACTGGTCCAGGGCAATGAATGCCTGTTTTCCACAGAAGGCTGACCAGACAGGAAACCTCCAGATGGAGGAGGAAGGAGCAGAGCTCATGGCAGCACCTAGCTGCCCCACAGCCACCAGCTCCTCCTTGCTCACCCCCACACCAACTACTCACTGCCCTCTCCCTGAGGTAGGGCAGGGCTGCCATGTTTCCCTTTGCTGCCAAGGCAGGTCATCCTGCTTCCTTGAACTGACCCCTACAAACTGCTGTCAAGCAGTACCGTTCCCTCACCTCTGTGCGTATGATGTATTTCATCATTTGTGAACTCTCAAACTTCCTCGACCGTCACCATGATCTGAGGTCAAAAAACCTCACAGTGCACATTAAGGGATACGTGCAGCCTGCAGACTCAGCAACATGCTGAGGATAACATCAGTACAGTAACTCACCACAGAACACTGCACAGCACAACTGGAAACGATTATCTTTAGCAGACAAGTTAAAGTTGACTGATCAAACCTGACACTGCTGCATTCCAGCTGTGAGAAGGGCCTGTGATCAAGCCAACTTTAACGTCAGCCAGGGCAGAGAGCTACAGCTTCAATCAGTCCTAGTTCAAAACACCAAAGCTTGAGACAGTGGATGACCCAAGTCAGGCAAAGCCAACAAAACAGAAATGTATCTGGGGCTGATCATTAGCCTACATTAGAAGAGGGAGACACAAGGTATTCAGTCACTGTTAATTACAACAGCCTTTCATGCTGCAGCAAAAGCGGACATTTCATCAATATTTGGTCCTGAAATGTATTACACTCAACAGGAAAAAAATAGTTAAGTACAAGCACAAAAAACTGTAAGGAGGACAGAAAGCGTGCAAGCCATAAGGACCCATTTCAAATGAAACTTTCTGCATCAGTCAGCTCTTCTAAGATTCACCAATTCAAACGTCCATGAAGTACAAACACACACCACAGCCGTACTAGGAAGATGACGGTTCTGTACCTGAAGGCATATGTCTTCTGATGCCAACTCAGCTGTCCCCGGATGCTGTAGGCAATAGTAGTGACAAACTCCCCACCCAGGCCAAGCTCTGAGCACAGCTTCAAGGCAAACTTCTCTGGTGAATTCTCCTTCTCTGACATGTCCCACTCAAACTGGTCTACAAGGGAGATGTTCCCTACGTGGATGTTTAGCTGGAGACAAGGGAAGAAACAGGTCATTTGTTTCCATTCTCACAATAATTTGTCAAAAGTAATTTAACTGAGGAGGCAGAGGGCTGGAAAAGTGGAGCAGTAACTCCTAGTTCACTGCATCTGCAGAGCTCCTTAACTGAATTCTTCATTCCAGTAGCATGAAGACAACTCAGCCTTGCTCACCAACACTCAGTTCTTTAAAAAAAAAAAACAAACCAAAAAACCCAAAACCAACAAACCATGACAATACTTTAACTCAACTATTTAATCATCTCAGGGGCTGGCACATGAACATTTAATAATCTGCCACCTTGATGCTGTTCTCAACACAAAGGACAAAATGCAACGTGGATGCAGGACTGGAAGTAAGAGCTCCTTTGCTCTGAGGGAAGCCTTTGTACTCTTTTACTACCCCATAACATAACCAGAGAAACCCAAATGGTTCAGCTCCCATTCTACTGCCTTCCTGCATTACCTTAATAATAACTCGTTGGTCTGACTGATCTTCTAGGATACTGTCAGTTGGGTACGACTCGATCTGTTGTCGGATGGCAGAGGCAATAGCAGGGACAAAGGTCAGAGGATTCAAATCCAGGTCATCACAAAGAATCTCAGAGAACATTTCCGGGGTCATTAGCTTTTCTGATACAGGACAGGAATGAACAGACACTGTTAACTTTCTTAGAAACCGATGTCTGCCACTTACAGAATACACAAAATTAATCCCACAGCATGACAAAGGGAATCCCACATGCATCACCTTTTGCTTTTAAAAGGGTGTTTTGTATCAGGTTTGTAAGGATGTGCACACTGACACAGGGACTTACAGCTGCCTTTACCTGCTCCATGGAGACAGCGTAGCTATGGTCTAACAATGCCCATACCTAAAGCAGCCATACACACTAACTGCTCGGTATTTAAGGTATCTCAGCTAACAGAATAGTCTCGGGCCACTGAGCTGATGAACTGGGTCAGCAGAACAGGCCAGTTAAACTCTTCAGATGACATGTGTCCAGGAATGACAACCCATGGAAGTGGCAGAGCATTTGCTAAGAGACGCAAGAGCTGAATACAGTCCAAAGTGGGAGAGCTTTAAATCTTTGTGCACATGGGGCAAGGACCCACACTCTCATGCTTGTTCTCTTTTCATATCTGGTGATGGATACAACTCTCTCTCCAGCCTCCGGAAACTCTCTTTCCTACATACCATTCATGTTCCACGTAAATGCATCTCTGAGTTTCTGCCCATCAATCTCCATATCAAGCCTGATTGGAACCAGAACCTCCGGCTGGGATGCATTCTCATGGATCACTGCTGGGTCATGGTCATCAAAGCTAATACAAAGAGCAACAACATGGTATATGCAACTAGCACATGACACATCTGGCATCCACAGAGGGAAGGCAATCCTCACCGGAAGCAATCCCCACACTCTAACTCCCCAATCAGTCTTTAGGCAGACTCCTCAACGCAAGCTTACAGGGCTATGGCAACCAACACCAGCTTACCACCTTTTATTACATCTATCATAATACATTCCTGAAAATAAAACAAGGAAGCTTTCCAGGATTACATTTATCTTGGTTTCCTCAAATTTTATAATGGAGAAAAGCTAGTCATGAGCCACAGCAGCATTTTCCATTGAGTAAGTCAGATCAAAGTTACTGGAATATATCAGCGAGAGGCTTCCTGCCCTTCACAGAAAGGGTATGCAGGCCCCTCAAATGAGAACTGCCCAGCAAATCAGCAGAAAGTAGAAGGAACTCATCAGGAAAAGAATGAACTATTTTCCTGTTGAAAGGAAAGCCTTCTCTCTGAGCCAAGGGTGGCTGCTGTAAGGAAGAGCCTCAAGACACAGTTTAAATATGAACCTCCAAATTAGCGACCTGTAGGTCTTTTGTCAGTGATGAATCGCAACATTTTATTAACTCATCAGCACTGCCCTGGCAGTGTGTCATTTTGGTAACTGTTTCCACTTCTCGGAGGCAGGAAGCTGTCTTACCACAAAGGGAATGTTCTCTTCTTGTCCCTGCCCATGCGATTTCTGTTAATCGTTGTTGAGCACGGCACTGCATCCAGGTGATGAGAGCTGTTGGGCAGGGTTGGCACCCACTGGTTGTTCCTCTTTGCCTTCTGTTCTCTGAAGAAGGAGACTGTATGTTAAACTCCAGACCTGAGCACCACTACTACTTAAGGAATGGTACAATTTTAAACTTTTAAGTCCTATTATGAGCTCTTGCTATTTTATTTTGGAACCCTCAACAATATTGTTCCACTGTGAAGTCATGTTCCACACTAGTCTCTGGGAAGCCCATTCTCCAGCTAACAATTATTTGTCAGATATGAATCCAGGTGCACTTACAAATACTAGGTTCATATCTGGATTTCTATCTATGCTTTATAAAAGGACTGCTGAGAAATGTGAGGTCTCCAGAAGGCAGTACGTGCAGAGAGCGTGTTCTGCAAAACATCTGTTGCAGCTGGAACGCAGTAATTGCAAAAAGAGCTGTATCATCAAACACTTATGTTTTTCTTCCTGTTTTACGTGGGCAGTAACCCAATCCTCACACTCTGGAGATCTTCATTTGCCCCACACTGCAAACGACTGCTAGCACAGCCTGGCAAGCCCCCCCCTGCCCAATGGCCTGGGTCTATGTGATTTCTTGTGCTTCCTGCCCGAGCTGACATCTTCCAAACAGCTCCATTCTGGCCTCGGCCTTCACTGACACTGGTTACCTGAGGTAGGTAGGAGGTTCTGTGCTGATAGACACTGCCTTATACTTCTCATCGTTTCCATCCAAGATCTCTTCCACTTCAGAGGCCTTTAACAGCGTCACGCTAGTGGCTAGTGTTGTATAGCCATGATCTATTGCCAGGAAAGATGCCAATAATTAACATGGAAAAGTACTACACAGCAGTGCAGGATTGACAGGCTGCAGAGTGAAAAGCCCTCCCTAACGCTGCAGGAGGGACTAAAACAGGTTACCAAGTGGTATGAGTGTGTGCCCCAAAAGTCCTTCGGGCTTTGTTTATCTTCTTGTAGACATTTAATTTTCGAGAAAGGTTTTGACGTGGCATTTTGTACACATGGGATAAATGGAGATGACAATCTTCCCACTGTCATTTCTGAGTTACCAGAAGTCTCCACTCCCCCTCACACACCAGGATGCTCTGCTGCTGGGGCAGATTACTTGCACTGGAGTGACCAGCAGCCCAGCCACAGTGCCTGGCACTAAAAAAAATATAATCTGGCTTTGACATCCATCTAAACAGCAGGAATAAATGTGACTTTCTTGGGAGCAGGGGTGGAATGTCTTAGTTAATACATGGCAATCCCCACCAGAAAGCCTAGAGAAGAAATACCATTCAAAAGACAAAAGCAGTATGACACCTGGAATGGCTGCGTAGTGAAAGATTTGCCACAGGCATCACTATCTCCTTACCTTGTACAGCTACCTTGTTTATATTAAAGACATCTTTCATTTGGACTAAAAGTCAAGACACAAGGAGGGTTAGAATTACATGAGCTTCCCTCAGGTACTACCACCGGATGAACCTCATTCTTCCCGGGTGCAACTTATTTATAGATTCAAGTAAATTTCATAACAGAAATGACAAAAGATTGTAAATATTTTGTGAAGTGAATGCTACAAAAACCAAAACTTCAGAAAAAAGTCCTTAAATCCTTATACTTATTAGGTAAATTTTAAATCTAACATTCTTTTACTTAAGGAGAGGAAGAGAAAAAACAATTCTTTCCTACCCAGAGTTGCCCTTTTGCAATCACATGGTTTAGCTCTGCACACCTACATCTGCCAAAATCACGTAAAATCTCTTCCACAGCCTTCTGGGAGAAAAAGCCCAGAAAACAATAAATCCTCAGTGGACTTAAAGGCTGGAAATAGAGTCAATGATCAATAGAAAAGCTGATAAGACTTGAGAAAGGGGGAGAAACCTCAGGACAGCTCTCACTGAATTACAGAAACCACCTGCTTTTGAGAGTCCCACTAAGGTTCTGAGAAAGAAGAGTTCAACATGTGATCAGATGCACAATTAGGGTGACCACAGGGAGAGATCAGAGGAAGAGGATTAGACGTTAATATATATTGTAATAGCACCGAAGGCCACAGGGGAGACTCTTCCTCTAGCACAGCTAAGAATAACATGCAGATAAGACTTACATCTCCTGGGACTGTGAGACCGCTGATTTTCTGTTGAGGGAAAGAAAAAAAAAAAAAAAAAAAAAAGAAAAGAAAGCAACAGGTCAGCAGGATACTTGGAGGAAGGAGACATAAATCCAGAAATGAACTATTTGTTTTTATTATGCTTTAGTCTAAAGAGCGTACAAGTCATACTGCTAAGAAATATAACTGCTTGTTATTAGTCACCCACCAAAAATCATACCGAGGCTGCTATATTCTCACAGTGGCAGTCACACCAGTAGCCATATACCCCAACAAATTCTAGCAGGCGCAAGCATTCAGTCCCTGCCGGAAGCAAAGTTAAGCAAAGACGCACATTTTCAGCGGGGCATCCTCACAACATTCCTGCCTGTGTGCCAAGAGACAAAGATGCCCCTCTCTGTCTAGAGAAGTCTCTTCTGGAATATGGTATTGATTTTGAGACGTGGCTTTTGCCCTGTGACAAATGGAGCCAACCCCAGCAAAGCCATGATGGATGTTTCGATTTTAGAACATCTTTGGTCAATTGATGTTTGTTGCCAGGCTGAACCAGGAGCTACCAGTGCCACCGCTGCAGAGTGCTCCATCACTGGGGCAACCTGAAGTGACTCGCACAGCCCTCGAGGTGCACAAGCTTCTGAATTGCCAGAGACAGTTTTTCAAAACAAAATTTCAGACTTCAGATAAACATTACTGGGAATGTTTGCTCATCTTCTCACCATGTGAAGAGGCCACTATCTTCTTCCTTTCTTCCACTGTGGCTAGTCGCCTCCAGAGCGAGGGATATCTCTTGTACAGGGAACCCCGAAACATACGCAAGTAGTTCCCCACCTACAAGAAGAAAAGTGGAGACGTGGCCTGTGTTCCAGTATGGCCTAGTATTCCATTTAAGAGACTTTAGCAGAAGCTGAAACAAATTCAGCTCTTTGTAATGATAAGAGGAACCTCTTAAGGGATTTTTTTCATTGCTGTTGTTGTTCTTTGCAATTGACTGCACTGGGTTTGGCATCACACAGCATCACAATTCTTGCAGCAATACAGAAAACAAGATTTTTTATCAGCACTGATTTCAGTAGCCCAATAAGGAAAAATCTCCCATCCATTGACAATAATCCACTGAACAGAAATCCATTCATTTTCATGTCTTTTTGAACAACCTAACCTTTCTTTACTGCAGTTTCTGTTTCAATGCACAATGCTCAGTAGGAATTAAATCAAACCAGACGCTCAGCGCTCTGACAGTTTTTACTTTGACCCTCTGTGCCATCTAGACATTGCCTGAATACAGCAAATGCTCAGAGACTTGCATTTTAAATCCTCTGAACACGTAAAATGTGATCACTGCCAATAATCCTCTTTCAAATGCACTGAACATCTGTGAAGCAGTTCCGTTCTTCCCAGCACAAGATCCCCACCTCTGCTGAAGGCTACAGCAGGACTTGCAAAAGAACAGAACTATTTCTAGGCTCTGAAATCATATTTTTCGTCTGGTAGTACACTGGCAAGACTGACACACAATAAGGTTTTTATTCTTTGTTTGAAAAGACTAATTTTTATCTTAACATCTATTTTCAGGTGGTTTTTAATTGTATCTGTTGCTCTACAGTGCCCATCAACAGACAGAAATTAATGGCAGATAAAAAAGGCAACGGTTTTCCCCCATCCATGTGTCTGGTTTAGCAATCTCGCAGATTAGCTGACTGCAGTTCCAGTCCTTCTTTCAAAATTTACGTTTCATGTAAGAGCATGAGGGGCCTTTAGCCCCTGCTCAATCTATCTATACAGCTGGCAATTTAACTTATCCAGTATTTCCTTTTTTGCACCAAGGGGGGGGGGCTAAACCTTTTTTTTTTTTTTTTTTTTTTTTCCCCCTGTTGCAAACAGTGATGATTTTCCTGGTGCTGAAGCCCCAGTGTTTCTTGCTTTCAACAAGGCTCATCTTCAGGGAGGCGGAACAGCCTCTCCAACATGAGAGAACACAGCGCCAGCACACACGCTGGGGTGCTAAAACGCTGCACCCCGGCGTTTTAGGCAAGACTTATATGCACAAGGCTGGAGAAGCTCCGCTGGCCGATTTTGGTGTTGTTACTAAGCACAGAGGCTAGGTACGGGCTTAATTACCTCACGGCACGTGAAATAATCCAAAACTCTGAACAACTCCGCTACAAAAATTTGTTAGGTGTGTGGAGGCCTGAGGCTGCGATCAGGTGAGGATCCGGTCTCTACGTACTCATGCGCGTCTCCACGAGCCTCCCTTACTGGGAGCACTGGTCCCAGCACGGCTGAGGCTCTCGGACAGCGCCCACCGTCCAGCCCCCAAGCAGAGTGCGGGCGCCAGCCGCCCCAGCAGCGCCCGCAAGCCGGGGAGCAGCAGGGACCCGCAGGGGCTGGAAGGCCGGTGCCCGCCACGACACGGCTCCCATCAGCCCCCTCCCCGCCCTGAGCTCAGCCCCCCCGCCAGCTCCCCCGGCCCGGCGCCCCGCTGCCCCCTCAGCCGCCCCCGCAGCCTCCCCCGGGCCCGGTTCCCGCCCGGGCCGTGGTGCGCGGGGCCGCACCTCGGAGCCGATCATGTAGAACTCGCCGTCCTCCTCCAGCTGGAACTTAACGGGCTTTTGCCCGAACGTCTTGCTCAGCGCCATCATCATCATCGTGGCGGCGGGAGGGGGGCGGCGGGAGCGCCCGGCGTCCTGAGGGGGGAGCGGCGGCGGCAGCGAGGGGAGCAACGACGGGCGGCGCCGCGGCCTACTCCAGCCGCCGTTCCGCGCATGCGCATGCGCCGGCGCGCCCCCGCCCGCCCCGCCGGTCCCGCCCGGCGCTGCTGAGGGAGGGTCCGCCCGAGGGGCGGCCGTCGAGGGGCGGGAGGAGCGGCCCAGCAGGCGGTGCTTAGGAAAGAGGCGGTTTATTGGTGCGGGGCGGTACATAAATACACAGACAGTGCTCACACGCGGGGGTCGGGGCGGCCGAAGGGCTGTGCTACCCGTTACAGCTGCGCTCGTGAGGGGGAACCTGGCACCGAGACCCCCGGGGCTGGGGGACCGGTCACCCTCCGCGCCCCCGGGCCGGCAGCAGCTCGGCCGGCAGCAGCTCGGCCGGCAGCAGCTCGGCCCGCTCTCTGTGGTGTCTCCAGCCGGTCATCTGGGGCGGGCAACAGCGAGGGGCACGGTTGGGTTGAAAGGTGAAAAGGGAAGAAACCGACCGCAGCCTCTTTGGTTGGGTTTGGGTTTTTTTTTTTTGCATAAGGTTATGGAGCAACGGGGGGTGTGCAAAGAGCTGGAGCGGGGCTGTATGGTGTCAGCCCCCGGCCTGGTGTCCAGGCGGACTGGGAACAGGGGTATGAAACCGATCAGTGCAGTCATGAGCAACCCAGGATGGGGAGCCTAACTCGGTATGAGCACGGGGAGCAACGGGGCAGTGTCCAGCACTGGCACCCAGCACCGTGGGAGGAAGGGAGCCCCTTGTCTATATACAAATCAGTATAAAATCCTAACGCGTACTAGTGATACAACATAAAACAGGGAGTAGGACTGTGGCAGGGTCCTGGCAGTCGCCACTGCGCCCGGTGAAGTGACCCTGGCCGCAGCCACATGTCTGCGCTCCTCCGCAGGCAGTCAGTGTCCTTCAAAGCCCCGGGATAGGGCTTAGGGAGGTGTCTCGGCGGAAGCTCTTCTCCCAGGCCAGCGTCTGGAGCAGCAAAGGGCTGCTGTTGTGAGCTATGTAAACATAGGAAATGCCGTCGGATCTGTCCTACGTGATGGGGTCCAGGTTAATTAGGAGAGCGTGATCCAGGCTTGCTTGATGGCTTTTGGGATGCTGTTGCTGGAAGACCATGGCCACATTAAGGGCTTAGTGGCTGCTCTTGCCTGCAAAGAACATGGCAGTTGCTTTTATATTGATAGCAACTGAAGCTGGGGCTGCTGGAACTTGAGAGGAACAAACTTTGTCACTTGTGACAGACACCTGTTGTGTCAGATGCTGAGCCTGGAAGAAAGCCAGGAATGGCAGAGGGAACCCTCCGTGTCTGCTGGAGGTAAGGGTGATGAGAGGGGAGTATGGAGGACACAATCACCCCCCTCATCTGAAGGAGTTGGAGGAAGTTGTACAGCTGAAGAAGTCCTGGCTGATCTGGCGTGGGTAGCCCTCCAGCACTTTCACCTGGACTGGATCGAACTTCCAGTAATCTCGGCCTCTCAGGAAATAGGCAAAACCTGTGGGTGAGAGGGGAAGGGTTAGGAGAGACAGAGCTGGCATGTTTCCTAACATTTTTTCTGGTTGACAATTTGCAGCATACACAGTACCAAAAGAGAGCCTGGAAGAGGTAGGAGATGCTGCTGAATTCATTTCACTTGAACCCAGTTTTGTAGCTTACACTGTTTTAATTTTGATGGAAGAGTAAGCAGGATTTTATTGTATCTTCCTGGTGGTTTTAAATATGCTGTCTGCAGGTAGTGGCCTGGCCGTGAGAGGCCAGAGGATGTCTAGGACCTGAACAGGGCTTGTGACAGGGAGGTTGTGAAGACCTGCTGCAGAGCATCTGTTACTGCGGAGAAGCTGCCCTGGGATTTAGGCTCTGAAAGCAGAGGGGAGCCATTCCACCACATCCTTTGGGAGGAGACAGGCCATCACCCCATCTGTCATCCCAAGCACCCTGGCTGTCCCCAGTGTTTCTGTGCCACTGCCATGCTGTCTTCAGCATGGGGCACGTCTGGGAGGACAAGGTAATACCAAAAGCAGCCTGTTCATTCAGAACAGCTGCCTAGGCTGAAGTGTGGGCAGTGTTTCTGCTGTGTTCTCATCACTTCCTTTGTTGGGAGCGGTAACAGCTGGGTAGGACTCTGTGACCATTTCTTGGTCAGGAGTTTGAATTCTCTCTATCAGACACTTAACTGTTACTGAAATTAATAATAATAAAACTTCTCACTTTTATGGGAGAAGCCTCAGTTCCCTACCCACTGGAGGGAGCTGCCCCCCTCTCTACGCTACACCACCGGCATGTGCTGTGGTGGCTGGGAAGTGTCCACTACTACTGAATGTCTAAATCTGCCCAGTTCTTCCAGCTGGGCAGTGGTGTCAGCCTGAGTGCCCACCCCGGAGCAGGCCAAGTCCCTGCTGCACTGACCAAACTCATCCTGAAAAGCTGCATCAATCTCCTGAGGGACGCCACGCCAGTCGGCCATGGCCCGGGGGTAGATGTTGTCCACCTGGCGGGTGTGAGGGTGGAAGCGCCAGTAGTTGCCTCCACTGAAGATGTAGATCTTGTTCTTCTCAGCGCCCCACACCAGAGCTGCCTGCACAGGGGATGCAGGGAGGCCCAGCTCCACAATCGGGGTAGGACCAGATACCCGTCTCTCGCCATCGTAGATCCAGTACTGAGAATCTGGTGAGGAGACAGAAAAGGGAGATGAGGGTTCAGAAGCTCTTTGGTCTTTGATAATTTGGCAGTGAACTGCGCAACCAGTGCCTTGGCAGAGCTCCCAGGGAAAGCTGTGCCTGAGAGGCAAGAACCCCACCAGTGTCATGGACACTGTCACTGACGGGTGCTCAAAGTGCTGTCAATGCAAGGACTTGACTTCCCACCTTGGTCCAGCCCGGAGGGTGTCAGCGCTGGGACAAGGAGGACCATTTTAGCAGCTGTCTTCTCTCTATTTGTGGAAGTTATAAAAAAAAAACTTGGTGGGAGGGACCAGCCTCTACCCTGCAAATTCAGCTCTTGGAGAAGAACGTATGTGGGCATGCACGGGCATAAAGGGGGCATTCAGCTGTAAAGGAGCAAGCTACAGAAACCAGGAAGAAGCCAAGCTGAAATAGAGCCTGGAAGTATATTTCCAGATTAGATTAAAATGGGAATCTCTGTAATTAGCCTACGGCATGTAATACTTTCCCCTTATCTCATTTTAACTCATGGTAGGAGCCTGCCAATTTTAGCACTGTAAGTCCTTGTGTGCAGGTCAGGTGCTAAGTAATCTGTTGGTGCAGGAACACTGCCTGCAGAGCCGCGTGGTGTGCTTTCTGGAGCACTCGGTCTCATGGTGCGCAGATGGGGCGTGCACACCCAGGGCAGCTGGGTACCTACGTCATTCTGCATCCCTGCTATTAAATTTACACTTGGAAAGAGCACTAAAGAAAACAGTGGAACTGAAATGGGGGTTATTGCTGGCCTTGAACTCCAGAGATGGCCAGGAGGAGGTTTGCCCCTGCCACAGGTGATTGGTTTTTAATCCCTGTGGTGGCTGGAGGTGGCCTGGCTCTGCACACAGGCTCCCTGTAGGCTCATTCAGTCTGGGGGTACTACAGAAGCTCCACATCCAGGTCTCTGTGGAGCAGAGAAGTTGCCGGTCCCCTGAGGAGGCCCTTGGGGGCACAGGCGCAGGAGTTTCACAACCAGTGAAGCTGCCTGGGGCTGTCTTCTGGCACAGCACTTTCCAGGACAGCTGGGGAGATGCAACAAGTGTCTTCTTCCGCCTCCTCTGCTGGCGGAATTGCCAGGGCAGAGGCTCAAAACAAATGTTTGTGTTCCAGAGGAGGAGTATGGGATATTGTGGCTGTATCTAAAATAAAAGCGACCCCTCCTTCTCTCTTCCCTCCTCAATATCTGCTAAAATTTTTAAACTAAACAGAGAAGGAAACGAATAACAAGGATCACTGGATTGCTGAGGGTGCCCAGAAGGTTTATCCTCCCAGGAACTTGTTGGGTCCTGAATACCTCTAAGTAAAGGAGATACGTTTCTGAGCTGTCTGATCCCAGTCCAGCTCTTACCTTGGAAAAACCAGATATTGCCCAGAGGGTCCTCGAAGGTGGCATCAACGGAGCTGGGGATCCCCTGCCAGTGGCGGGAGGCCAGAGCTGGGTAGCCATCCTGCAGCTTTCCAGCTCGGAGCCGCCACACATAGCGGGACTTGAAGAAGAACAGCTCCCCTCGGATGGTGGATGCGGCGTCGAAAGCTGCGTCGCAGGCGTTGGGCTGCACAGACTGCCAAAGCACGGCCGGTCAGGTGCTTGGACCTGGGGAGCCCCCCTCGCCCAGGCTGGGTTCAATGGACGGGAAGTCCCTGTGTCCAGGCAACTGTCCCGATTTCAGCCGGTTTAGTTTAGGCACGAGCTGCCTGAAGATCCCCTCCCCGCACACCCCAGGCTGGCTGGCAGCGCCAGCCGTGGGGTCCGGACCTGCGCCCCCACGGCAGGGCGGAAGGCACAGACACACAACCACATGTCAGCCTGCTGCTGGCCTCCTGGTGAGGGCAGTCCCAGCCGTGGTGTTAGAGGAGGACACGGAAAGCTGTTCACTCACCTCCACGTTGGTGATCTCATTTGTTTCAAGGTCGGGCTGGGGCAGCTCTGCTGGCTGAGTAGGGGTTGGGTCGGGATCCGGTTTGGGTTTCCCGTAGAGGTACTGGATACCTTGCTTGTCATCCTCACTCAGGCTTAGCGGGTAGCGGAAGATGTAGAAAGGAGACATCAGTGACTTGGAGACAGCCGTGTGCTGCAGGCCCAGGACGTGGCCAAACTCGTGAGCAGCCACTTGCAGGAGGTCAGTGCCTGCAAAGGGAAGAGATGGGAGATGCTTTTGCCTCCTGCTGTGTGATGAGCGAGCTGTGCCTGCAGAGAGGGTGCCTGCCTCCTAGGCTCACTTCTACCGATTACCACCCACTGACAGTGCACTGAGGTGTGTTGTAGGAGTCCAACACGAGGAAAGAGACATCTGCCTCCACCTCAGTGCTCACAAGTTGTTCTCAAACTCTTCCTGCACAGCTCTACAGCGTGGTTTTGTGGTTTTTTTAAGGAGTCAAAGGGCATAGTTAAGGGATACACTGGTTCAGGAGCACCATGAGTGAATTCATACACTCAGGTATTAGGCTGGGCACGTTGGTAATCTGTAACTTTGTTGCCAGGGACCCCTCTACCTCACTGTCTACCAAGAAGAAAAAGGTTTTCCACACGCTTTTGGAAAGGAGAAATTTGCACGGAGAAGGAAGTCTGGCACGTAGACATAGGTGGTGGGTTGGTAAGGTTGGTTTTTGTCCACCCAGCCTTGCAGCAGTTGTTGGCTACAGCTGTAGCGTATCAGGTCCTGTTTAGATCACACCCACTGTGGAAGATACCAGCATCAGTGAGGGAACACTGGGATTAAAATTGGCTAATGGCTGTTGTCACACAGACAGCAGAGGGAGCTCATTTATTGCTTGTGTGTGGACTGTGTCAAGAAGGTGACTTTTAGAAAGAAATCCATAAAAAATTATCCAGTGTCAAGGCCTGGGCCTTCTTCACCAAACTCAAGTAGATTTATGTTTTAGGAATACATGACCTTGGAGCATCTAGAAAAGGAGAGGGGGGAAAGTGAATTTCAGTATGCAAAACCGTGTCATTTGGCAGGTCTTGTTTAGCTTCCAGTGGAATCTTTTTGAAGTTGATAAATTTCAGGGAAAGTTGGAAGAGAAACACATTAAGCAACAAAGCCTGTGAGCAGAGGCCATTTGTTTACCAGTCCCAGTGTATTCATTCACTCGCCTTCAGCCAGAAATCCTCTGTGCTGCAGTCCAGGTGATGAGAAAGGCAGGGATATGAGTCAGCCAGCCTCGCTGCTCCAAGCAGGATTTCCCTGCTGGCTCCAGGGGAGCCAGTCACTTCTCAGCACCAGGATGGGATGGGACAGGACAGGGGGGATGCAGCTGGGAGGAACGCCTGGGAAGGCCAGAGGGGAAGGTGAACCCCTGTCTTCCTCTGCTGGTCAGCTTTACACTGAAGCGATGAATTTGCACATCAATGACCCAATTAAATCAACACATCTAGGTCAGCTGAAAGTGGGGTTTCTATGTCAGTGATTTATTACACACTTTCAGACACTTCTGTTTAGCTTGGCAGGCTCCTCGCTTCATGCTTTCCAGTGCTGACAGATCTGCTGTGCAATTGTCAGATTCTCCAGGGGAGGTGAACAACACCACGCCTGAAGGAGCTGTGCTGGAGAGCATCACTGTGTCCCTCAGAGAAGGTCTTCCACGTGGAGTCTCACTTCCTGGGTGACCCCAGGGCACACCTTAGCCCTGCTCATACTTCTGTTCTCCCATCTGTAAAATGAGGCTGAGGATTTCCCTGTCTCACTGAAAGCCGAGTCAAGGATTTATCCATGTTTATATCATAAATCTCTTTTCAGCATATTAAATGGAAATTAGCTGCAAAGAGCTTTTACAACATTTATTTATGGAAGATGTAACGGGGAAAAAAAGGCCATGGAATCGGGCTGGATTCTGATGGGAACTGGCATCTGTTTTCAGTTCCTGATTTGCCTCTGACACTGTTTTTGTAGGAGAATGTAGGAAATTCTTCAACAACCCCAACAGAGGGTGAAAAACAGCAGAGCCCACCCTTCCCTCAGGAGCAAAATGCTCCTGGAGAAAGGTCTGATGCTGTGCGGTTCTCATTTTGGTTCAGCATGAGCAGGGTCAGAGACGTAGAGGTCCTGTGCCCCATGCAGAGAGTCAAGCTGGAGTACAACTGACAATGACGTGGGCTGTGGGCGAGCCCATCTGGGCCCTGAACATCAATGTGGGCAAAATCTTTGGGAAACCTCAGAGAGGCAGGGGTTTAACTTGGGCTTCATGATTGTTTCTTTGTCCCTGCAGATAAACTGGGAAGGAGGAGGAGGGGCTGACCTGGGTCAATTTTGGTGGGTCTTGCAGAAAGTGATGTTTTGGGCACTGATCCAGATGGTCCCAGGTGGTATTGCAGTATCTCATGAGATACTGTGACACCACACCCTGAGTGCCCGAGTAGAGAGCTATGAGCTTGGGTCTATTATTAGCAAAAAGAAAAAAAAAAGTCTTGAGTTGATGTGGTGTTGTTTATGGTCAGAGCATTCCCAGGCCACAGGGACAGAGCTGGAGCCTGGGTGGTTTCCCTTTATGGACTTGTCTGAGGGCAGACGGTGAACGGTGCATGCAGAGACTGGGGCTGAGGCTGTCCTTTGAAAGACAACTGTGTCACCCAGTGCTTGAGCCTCAGTTTTCCTTCATCCTTTCCCTGCTTTATTCTAATGGCTCCTGCCGATGCTGGGTGCAATTCCCAAGTGGCAGGGCACGTGGTTGGGCAGAGGAGCTGTCTGTCTTGCTCCCCCAACACAGGAGGAGCCCACCAGGAAGCCAGGGTCTTGGTGCTGGGCACAGGCTTTGCTGTGGCTGAAAGGTGACCAGACAAGACCTGAATACTAACAGTAGGCTTGTAAGTGATGGGAGATGACAATGCATACCACAAAAATGCTTGTTGCCTCTCAGTTTTACAGGGTCCCTGTTCACACCACCAAGGAATCATTTCCAAGTGCACCGATAAGCATCCTGGAGCGTCCACAGCTCCCCTTGAAACAGTACCGTACCCAGGTTGTTCCCAATCGTCCAGGTCTCGTCATAGTCAAAATGGACGTCTCCCTCCCGATGTGTCTTGGGGAAGAACGCGTGTGCCAGGATCCCTCCGGGCCCATCAAAAGGCAAGTTGTCTCCATGCCAGTACCTGGAGGGGGGACACGTTGCACCTCAGACAAACGGCCATGTACCTCCAGTGAAACAGCATCGTACGGCCAAAGGTGGGGAGCCGCCACAAGGGGATAGCAGCTCTCACTCCCATCCCAAGTTCATCCCACCATCCCAGATCAACTGCTCGGAGCCCTCCTGCTTGCCACAAACCCGGTTCTGCATCAGAGCACTGAGGAAGCAGAGCTTGGTCAAACCAAGCACTGAGGAAGCAAAGCTCAGTCACACCAAGCCCTGGGGAGTTCATATGTTTTCTCAGGGATGCTTCTCTCCTTCCCTGTTCAGCTTCCAGCCCAAAGCTGACCATGGAGCCTAAAGAATTAAGGAGGTGACTGCTCAAGACAAGATTAAGTTGACATAGCTGCGTGGTGGGGGGATGCGGAGGGGCAGCCGGCAGCAAACCCAGCCAAACCCTCAGCTCCTCACTCAAGCCAAGCCCACTGTTGACTGACGAAGGAAACCCATGAGAGATGTGGCCACTTCAGAGAGCTGAGGGAGGCACAAGCAAATACACAGCATGCAAATCACATCACTGTTTGGACGGTCTCCACTGCCTTTATTCGTTCTGTGCAAACACGCAGCAGAGGGAAGTCTTTGCCCCTGTGCATATTTTGCCAAAAGTGAATTTCAGGCTGGGAGCCACGATTCATTTAACCAAAAAACTATATTTGTCTTTGGGCAGACAGTTACGTCGTTCAGTCAAGGGACAGGATGGAGGACCTGAAGTTGGAAACTCAAAACAAACACTTAGGAAAACAGCCTGTGGGCAGGAAAATGTAAATATACCAGAAAAATTAATGAACAATCAGTAAGGGTACTGTGCATAGCCAGCATGGAACAGCTGCACTTACACCAAGCAGCCCACAACTGACAAAAAAACCCAAAACCAAAAAAATCCCAGTGTCTGAAAGCAGAAATATGATCCTCCATTTAAGTGCCTAAGTTGCATGCTGGCAGCTCTCTGCTCTGGCTGGAGGCTTGGGGTCTTGTGTGCAAGGTTGCTTGTCTGGGAGGAGGAGAGTGCTGCCCACCACGCTCACCTTGTGAAATCGATGACGATGTCAGCCCGTCCCTCCTGCACCTCGGTGAAGGTCAGTGGGGTCACATCACTCCAGACTTTCAAGGCTTCCTCAATGGTCCTTCTCACTTTAGCTTTTACAAGTTGCCACGGGAACCTGATAATTCTGAGAGACAACAAACACTGGATGAGGAGAGCATCAGCCGCTGTCCCACGGACACTGCTGTCATGAACACACTAGCTGTAGGATCAACGTCACTAGGGCTGACACTCTCTCTCAGCACCAGGACATCTCCAATCCATACAAGCACTGCTCTGGCACCCTCTTCCAAGCAACATATGCAGCGGACAAATCCCATCAGTGTTGAAACCCCCTGGCTGGTGGGCCCAGGGGTGGGCTCTCTGGAGGGCTTTGCAGATCTGTGTTTTTCTGGAGTGAAGTGCTGCAGCGTTTCCCAGGTCTCTCCCCTGTGAGTTGCACCCCCCCAGAGCTGCCTGGGAGTGGTGTGATGGGATTTTTTCCTCAATCTCTGCATCTTTTGCCCCTGGAAACTGGGCTCACTCAGAGCAGCTGCTGCCTCTTCTGCCCTCCTGTAACATAAGCAGACTGTAAGGTTTGCCACAGAGGGAACTTTCTTTCCCTTCCAGTAACAGTGTTGGTGTGTGTTTGTCTCTGCTGTGTTTCTTTCTTTTAACACTGTTGAACAAAAAAAAAAAAAAAAAAAGGGAAGAAGCCTTTCTGTTATCTACAGTCCCATAACACTATAAGGAACTGTCTCCTGCACTTAATTAAACAAAAGATGATTTACATGCTGTCAAGGTCCATACGAGTGTGCTCACTTCTCCACTCATGCCCCTGTGGGTGACTGGGGAGACAGCACAAGAATTTGTGAGACCTCCCGCTAGCCTGTTGGGCAGATTCACCACTGAGAATGTGTGGGGTGATTTGGGTGAAACTTTACACTGAAGTCATGTTTATGGAACATCAGTAACAGCTGAATAAAAAGGTCTTTTTAAAATAAACTGTGAGGTGAGCCCACAGCGGGGTAGCTGTAGGGGCAGAGGCATGGCAGGAGAGGGCTGGCGGTGGAGGCTTGGCTCGGCACGTGCCAGGCGTTCGATGTAAGGAAGCGGACATATGTGCACGGGGGTGTCGGTGCGGGACAGGCCGAGGGGTGATGCAATATGTGTTTGGGCAGGGGTGGGTGGGCAGCTGTGTTTATGGGAGTGTGTGCACGAGGGGATGTGGAGGCGCCGGTACGATCTTGGTGGTTCAGCACGAGGCTCCCCTGCCCCGTGGCTGCCCTCCAGCTTTTAGGGTCACATCACAGCACGCCGCGCGCCAGGGAACGTCAGACTGAGAGGTTTGGGGAGGGAGAAGCAAACCAGCCTGACGCCTGGTTTTGGCCTCTCTTACTTGTAGGTGAGATCAGTCTTGTCCCAGCGTCCACCAGAGAGGACGAAACGCTTCTGCCGGTTCCGCCCGTTCTGACCGTCTGGCAACACCGGGAGGTCCGGCACGCCGCACCGGGGTGGGTTCCAGCGTGCCACCTGCTCATCCATACCCACAGGGAAGCCTTTGGCAGGCACACCAGTCCCCACAGCGTTCACCAACGAAGACAGCCAAGGACTCTGCTCCTTCCAGGTGTGATGCTTTCGAGACATGTCCTAAAAGTGAAAAGCAAAGACTTCAGCGTCTGGGAGGAGGCGTCCTGATGCAGAGTGGTGAATGTCTGCCCACAGCAGTCCTGTAGCGGTGAGTTCCACCTCTGCCTGAGGCTGTTTCCCTGCTGCCAGGGCACAAAGTGCTCCCCACAAACATCCTCCATTCCCTGGGCTCTGCTGCTCTGAAGCCAGGCCACACCTGGGAGGCACTGTGTCATGCCATGGCACCCCCTAAGCGCTGGGCTATTTTTGGTCTGCTTTTCCTTGGCAGCTGGCCGGCAGGAAATGCTTTTGCAAGCTGTGTATGAGAACCAGACCCTTCAAGAACGAAACAAATCACTAGGGAGTAAATTCTCCCCCTTTGCCCCACATCCTTTAATCCCTCATGGCCCCGGGTAGAGGTGATATTAATGGGAGGAAGCCTTTAGTCCCCAGCACACAGTTGTGCTCCCCGTTGTTGCTTCTGTCATGTCCCCTTGCTGTCCTGGCATGGTGAGCAGGCTCTCAGCATGGCTAGGGGACATCTAAGCTCGAGAGCAGGACACACAGATCTGGGGGGTGACTTAGCCCAGCCCACAGGGCAGAGAGCAGCAGCGACTGTCCCTGCAGCTCTTATCACTGCCTGAGGTCACAGATTCTGCAGAGGGAGGGCCAGGAGCATACACCCTTGACTCACTGCGCCTGTGACTTGGGGATAAGATCACCTGGGCACACGCACACTTAGTTAGGAAAGCACGGTTCCTCTTGGCAACATTAATTAATGCTAATTAGCTGACTTCCATTGGTTTCCCACCCGACAGCAGGACTATGGGGCCACCATGAAATATGAGCCAAGTGTAATCCCCAACCTGCTGTCAGGCATGTGGGGCGAGAGGCGCTCGGTCCCTGTGGCACCAAGCTGCACAAGCCAGAGGTCCAAACACAGACTTTTTTTGCCTGATTCTGTGCAGGCAAATTTGAAGGTATTTGAGCAGCAGGAGGAGCTGAGATGCAGCAGTGATGCATCTCTGCTTGGACAGGCAGGCTCCATCCCACAGGATTCCAGAGTGAGGACCTGAGGTTTAGGGGTCCCCTTCCTTCCTCTGCAAAGAGCTGCCTTCTTCCAGGCCAGGTCTCCTGGCTGCCCTGCCGGGGACATGAAGGTCAGGATGGCATGATGCCAGAGCTGCCATGATGCCGTGTAATCCGCGTGCTGCCGCCACTCTGTTCCCTACAATGAGCCCATTCATGCAGGCTGGAATGAAGTGTGAAGCCCTTGGCATTAATTCCACTACCGAGCTCCCAACTCTGCAGTGGCCCCATGCCTCTGAGCGATGCGCAGATGGACAAAGGAGCCAGGCAGGTCACACAAGGTGCAGTTTAGGTGTCCAGCTTTTTGTGTGTCTGTCACCACTCCAGCCTGCTGTCTTGTACTCCCCAGCCAGCCAGACATCCCTGGTGGCTTGGCACCTGCCAGCCTTTGCCTTAGAAACCATTGAGCCATCCTGGTGTCCCAGTGCACTTTCACACCCCATGGGAACTGCACCATCAACAAGTGCAACGAGAGAAAGCTGGTTTACCTGAACAGCACAGCCTACCCAAGCCACCAACCATGGCATAGAGAATCCATCCTTTAGAGGAAGGAGGGAGCATGGGCTGGCCTGTCCCAGAGGAGCCTGTACCGGGCTGCTCCTGCTGAATGCTGGAGCCCTGCCAGGTCAGAGGTACCTGTCTCTCTAAGAGCCGCTGGACACCCTACCTGGGCTGGCAGCTAGTGCCTGCAAAGGACAGCTGGCAGGAGGAGCTGATCAGGTTCATGTCCTGGTCAACATCTTGCTCCCAGCCTTGATGAGACCCTCTGCCAAGCACACAATGGCAGCTGTGTTACCAAAGCCCAGCCTGGAGGGCAGCTCGCCTCCTTGTTCCTGGGTGCACTCAAGAACACCCGCTGCCACCAGAGGCAGGTCCTGCTGCCTGAGAACATGGGGTGATGAATGTGTCTGGTTTCCCAGGACCAGGAGGTGCAAGACAGCCGCTGCGAGGCCCGTGGGGAGAGTGGAGATGGACCCTGAGGACAGCCCTCGCTATGGAACTGGGAGCACCGGGAAACCCTCGCGAGTTACCCAGGTAGGTGAGCGGGTTGAGGTGACCCAGATGGGCTTACTCCTGGTTTTATTGTCTTGGCTATGCTAAGTACATCCCCACGGTCTCCTGGGAAGGCCAGCTGTTGCCTTACTGGCTGGGGGCACTGGCATAAATTGGGTATTATCACTCTCCTCCAAGTAGGAGCAGAGAGAGGAGGAACTGCCTGTTTCCTTCTCACCCCAAGGAATCCCATGTTCAGAGGCAGACCAGAGGTAGGTTTTCTCTTTCCTTTTTGGTTAGCTTAAGGCCATGGTCATGAATCCCAGCTTCCAGCCATCCAAACCCCACCTTGCCTTAGGCAGCACTCTCCCTGCTCTTGCCTGCCTGCCCTCTGCCAAGACCCGACGCTGGGAGGGGACACAGCGTGGCCCTGTGAACAGCTGTGGGTGGAGGCAGGAGGCAAGACCTGCCCTGCTGCCCTGTGTGTTCACTGTGCCCCTGGACAAACAGCGAGTCTCTCCCTGTCGTCACTGCACTGACATTAGCACCATGGCAGGAAAGGGCTGGAAAATGCCACTGCAGGCGCAGCCGACAAGGGGAAATGTGACAGGCAGAAACCACTTGCCAAACAATGCTCAGGAGACACGTCAGGCTGGAGATTTTGGTCTCCTTGGCTGGACACACCTCACTGCAGGCACTTCCCAAGGCTTAGATAATGTGTCCTCTCGCTGAAGGCTGCATACTTCCCACCCAGTGCTGAAGCCACCCTCTCTTGGGGAGATCCTGCTTGGTTCTCCCGAGCTGTGGTATAATGCCCCAACTGTATGCTTAGGGGTTTGTTTAGGGCTGTGCTGCTTCTGAAGCTAGTACAGACCTGTGAAGAGAGGATGAGGAGGGCACTGGCTGCTGGGTAACTTTCAGGGAATTCTCACTCCTCCCATCCCACAACCAGAGGGGAAAGGATTACCAAAGACAAAAGCAAAGGAAAATCCCTGCAACCCAGGGCAGGTGTTCAGACCAGCTGAGTGCAGAGCCAGACCTGAGCCTCTGGCTAAGTGCGTGCAGCCCTTGCACTGCCCTTGCCATTATAACCTGCAGTCAGGGGTAGCTGCTGTGCATGGGAACAGACAGTTTTTAGCCAAGGGAAGATGCCAGGGCTTTGCAATAGAGACTGAGCAGCAAAATGTCTGCACAACACGAGCTCAGACGGGCAGCCAGGCCTGAAACCAAGGGTCGAGGAGCAAAGCTACACAGAAAGAGGGCTGTGCTGCAGGCTGGCCACAGCTCCTCGCAAAGAAAGTGCCTCTTCCGGCAGCCTGGTAACTGAAAGGCTGAGAAGGAACAGGAGGGAAAGGACAGATCCCACGGGAGAGCAGAAACCACAGTGGAGGTACAGACTGCCCAGTCAGTTCCTTGCAGCTTTATCAGCCCTCAAGTTCTGCGATACAACAGCCATCACTTTTGGGTCTGCTGAGGCCAGATGAACACCAGCCAAGCTTCCCAGGAAGTGTCCCAGCCATCCTGAGGAGCCGGGAGCATCTTTAACCTCATTGTGTTGGGCAGCACTCACCCTCCAGAGCCTCCCAGGAAGAGAAGCAGCTGGAGCAGCACAGCTACAGTGGAGTATCAGCAACGCTGTATATAAATAACCTCAAGAGTGAGGCCAGTGCCTGGTACTGACAAACCCAGGCCTCTCCTCTGCCTGGGTCCAGCCTCTGCTGCCTGCCCTGAACTTAAACTTGTCTCCTCCGTTGTGTACCTAATTACCTGGGCTCCTGCCTGCTTCTGCAGCACAGACATGAAAGGAGATCCCCCTCCCCATCTGACGGGAGTGACTGGGCAAGTTACAACCTGAATCCCATCAGTCTTGGATACTTCCCCTGTCGTTGGGGGCTGTTTCCTCTTCTGCTAGAGGATGAGCTCATGGGCTTTCACCCCACCTCCCTGTCCCTTCTGCTGCTACTTTTCCATTTCTCCCTGCTTTTTCCTGTTACTCAGAGCATTTGTCGAGGCCCTGGTGTTTGTTGCCTCTTTGGCTAGTAGCATTATCCTCCTCCTACCTATGAGCCTGCACCTTGGAGCAACTCCTGCCTTTTTCCACATGTGGTGAAGGAGAGCAGAGATGCTTTCTCCTGCAGTTCTCATGTAAGACAGTTCTCTCACTCCATTTCTGTCCACTGTCAGGTGGCTGTGCCCCCCAGGGGCTCTGAACCCCCTTAACAGGCTGCAGCAATGTTCCCACCTGAAATCAGCACTGTTGTCCTGATGCACAGAGTACCATGGCTGGCCTTTTTGGCCAGCCTTCCTCTCAGCCCAGCATGGATTTGCAGGGGTTGGATTTGAAAGTGCAGCTACAGCTGATGGTTAGTGGTAAAACTGGAGCCAGCTTCACTCTAGTCAGGCTGTATCCCAGAAGCAGACTGGCCTTGGAAGGTGCTAATGCTGCAGCCAAAATTTCACAGCAGAAACAGATGATGTTTGTGGTCTGGTCAGACCCTGCGCCAAGTGTGCTCCTGGTCAAGGCGCTGTTAGAGGAAACAATGGAAACTTGGTGGAAGCAATGCCCAGGCAAAGCCACCATATTTATTGATCCTACCTCTCCCAGAACACGGCAGAGTCTCCCAACCCCTCTAACTATGAATTCTTTGCTTACACAAAATACTTCAGCTACAGGACTGGCTCCTTTGAGCTGGGCTGCAGCCTGGTCCCACTGCAGACAGACAGGGAGAACGCAAAGGCTGAGGCCAAACTTAGGCCAAACGGGAGGTGCTGCAGTGCTTGGCCGTGCATGCACAGTTGGAGGTTCCTCTCCACTCACTTCCCATACTCCGTGGCACCATCATGCACTACCTCCTGGGGCCTGACAGTTTGTTTCCGGATTATTTGGTGGTAGTTGTTGTTGGCAACGAAAAAAGGAAAATGTTTATTTTTCCTAAGCAACATGGAACATGAAACATTACAGACTGCAAAAGTTTATGCCCACAGACAAAATGAGAAGACCCAGGCTCTGATGTAACAAGAGAAAGCAAATGAATAAACACTGCAGGACTATTTTTATTGTCAGACACTTTAATTACGTGACAGTTTGTGAGTCTAGTCCATCAACAGCACCACGAGCAAGCTGCTGGTGTCACCCAAGCAACAGTTTGGCAGAAACAGGAGTACTTAAAAAGCAAACAAGCCCCAGGGTGGCGGGATAGCAAAAGGTTTCAAGAGCCCCTAATCTGATGACCTAGAAATCCCCTTGAAACTAAGAAACTGCTCTAGGATGTGGTATACTCCAGGCAGAGGAGGAAGGGGGTTGAGATGGTTTGTTCATTGTGTAATTACATCCAAGCCAAAGTGAGCAATGAGAGATCAGTGCCCAGCCCAAGGACAACAGCCAGGACCTCTCCCACTTTGTACGGCCACCTAGCACAGTGCCGCCCATTCCAGAGCTGAGGGGGGATGTTCTACCCTCAGGGAGCATACACTGCTCAGATGTGCAGGCTGGGATCTCCAAACCCACAAGACAAGCACTGTCCCCCTTGCCCAGCTCCTAGAGATGTCTGGGGGTTTTTCCCTCTCTGCTAATTTTCAGAGCCACTTTTGCGAGGTGCTGATGTCTCTCGCCTGCCCAAATCCCACTAAGAGGAGGAGGTCTGGTCACCTGTCTGTCTTTGTGGGTCTCATCTGCACCAGGATCTCAGGGAACCTCTAAAAACATGTCAGTGTACCTCAGTGAACCCCTGAAGTGCTCTGCTTTTAATTTTGCTGGACAGCTATATGCAGACTCAGCAGTGCTTCCATTCACATTACAGGCTGAGCTATCCCCAGTGTAAGTATTATCCAGGAAACTTTCATCTACCTGTCTGCATATTTGGGATTAGTATGAAAGAGCTGACCGTGTCTCTGGTGTGAAAAGTCTCTGCAGGACAATTTTTCCACGGAAGATTCTTTTTAAATGAGACCTATACAGTGCACCCTTCCTCTGCTGAGCCCCCCAAGCTATGGTGCCAGGGCAGGGTACACATGGGGGAAGCAAGTAAAGTGCAGCGTGAGCTGGAGTGGGGGATGCTGCCCCAAGTGCTTCTCTCGTCCCTGCTCTCTTCTCCCTCCCCTGTCCACTTTGCCAGCTGCACACCCCAAGCCTTGCCACACTGCAGGGTTTGCATGTGCGTTGCATGTCAAAGCACAAACACAACAAACCCGCTGGAGAATAACTGCTTACATGTGTCTTGAGTCTCTCCCAGAGCAGAGGATAAACATGCCTAAAATTACCCCAATGCTCACTGCAGTATTTAAATAGCCAAATCAAACCCTTCCTGCTGGAGCTGTCTGCGCCCTGAGCGAGGCAGGCGGCCTCGGGGGAAGGCAGCACCGTGCTTCCAGCGGGGAACCTGCTGGGTTCAGGGCAAGAGCTGCAGGATACAGCTCCCGAGGGATTATGCTGGCAGCTGGGAGGGTGCCCGTCACTTCTCCACTGAGAGAGAGTTTCCCAGCAAATGGACTGACTTAAATTTCCCAGGGGAGCTGAAAGCAATGCAGGAATTCAGTGCGTGTGCGTGCACCGCCCCGAGGACTGCGGATCTTTTGTTCTCAAGTTTTACAGTGGACACCAGACACAGCCTGTATTCTGCTCTCAGTTTTCTCTTTCTTTCTTTAGGCATTAATGTAAAAGTGAAGGAGATCTACAGGGTTTGCTACAAAGAGCACAGGTCCTTCTGCAACTTGGCCTGTGTTGCCTGGCTTTAAAATGCATCTTAGCCCTTGATTCCCTCCCCTCTCCGCTACTGCCGTTGTGACTTCTTATTAGAGCACCAGCCAGCCATAGTGCAGCACCCTGCTGCACCTAGGGGGGTCCTTGCCCACCCCATCTACTAGCACAGCTCAAGGAAGTCACTGTTGTCTATCTTGTCGGAGTGTGAGTCTCTTTTCTCAGCTCAGCCCCTCGGCTCATTTCTCATTCATCATCTGACAGCGAAAGGTGCCCAGTCAGGAAGTCAGCTGCTGTTAGATGTAGGGAAACCTCTCTTTGTGCGGAGAGACTCAAAGTAGCCAGAGAAATGAACATGCAATGGCATGGTGGAGCTCTCTAGTGAGAGAGGGTAGAGAAGGGCTGAGGCCTGAAATGCATGCACGGGCGTCAGCCCAGCAATCCCACTTCAGCCATTCTGCACTGACAGACGTACCCCCACCGGCAGAGCAATGGGGTGCACTGCTGTCAACTTACTTATGTCATGTGTGAGCGCAACCACTATGATGCTGGCTTTACCTCAGGCAGCAGAATAACCTTCAGAAGCCTTGACACCAGATAAGGAACCCAAAAGGGCAGCTATTTGGGATGAGAGAACTGCTCTTTGAAAGGATGGGAAATCATCTGTCCATTTCCAACCCCAAACCAATGCAGCCACCATCTCTGCAAAGACTGAGCGAAATGAAATACATCGATCTGAAACCCTGAGCTCCACATGGCTGGTCAAACACACAAGCACAAGGCGTTCCTGAGCAAAACATACCTGTAGGAGCGTCACCTGGAGTTACTCCAGCCATGAGGAAAGTATTAGCACTGACGATGCAGAGCATTAGCCTGGGATGAGGGTGAAACCATCTCTGGGCAGCAGACTGCCAACTGGGGAGACCTTCTTCGAGTGTGTGGTGGTAGATTAGCTGGACCAGGAGCCTGAGCAGACCTGGACTCCTGCATTAACTCCATGCTCTTCAGCAGTTTGGTGTATTCCCCCATTCAAGGGGAACTGGCCAAGGCAGATGAGCCCCAACAACCTCTGCAGTCAGTCAGCAGCTGCTGCCACTGGCAAAATGAGATGAACAGTGCACGTCGCAGCTGGACCAGACCCAAGTTCAGGTAGTGTGAAACTCAGGCTGGCTCTCCCTTCCCCAGGGATCCCGCCCAGGTCCTCGCTGGCAGCAATACCAGGACCAGAGGCTGTGCAGGTCCCTCCAGGAGCAGCAGCTTCACAGCTTGCACACAGCAGAGTGTGAGGCACCCGCCAGCCCAGCCAATGTCCCTGCAGGAACCAGCGGTTTCCAGCTTTACACAGGTGGAGCTCTGCCCTCCCAGCCCACCACTTGATGTGTTCAAATGAGGGTGAAATCTGCCAAGCAGTGTCATAACGGAGGTGCAGAGTGCCACCGCCTGAGTGCCTCACCTTCCTCAGAGGCAGAGCAGAGCCAAGCACAGTGACATTTCGTTTGGAATAATACCAGCACTTTGGGGGCCAAGGCTGCTCTGTGCCAAGTCCCAGCCCACAGCGTATTTAGCAGCCAAGTTAGAAAGTACTCAGATGACAGAGCTGATAATAAAACCATCGACAGAACCTGAACTAATCCCCTTGGGCTGCTACCGGGCATTTGCTCTGTCATTATTTTATGGCACACTAGCGAAGCGCATGTATATAATAACCCAATTACGCACGCACACATTCCCAGCACAAGGAGCTCTCTGTCTGCCGTCCCCCGAATCCCTCGCAAGCCGCTGCTCTTCTCTGGCAGCGACAGTCCCTGCTGCTCGCAGCTCCATCCCAGGTGCTGGGATCTGGCAGGCATGTGCGGGAAGAAAGAGCCCTGCTGCTCCCCTCCTGCCTGCGCGTTTGATTCATCCCTTTAGTCTCGTCTCCCCGTTAACACTTCTCGGAATTGCCAGCGCAGCATGCGGGGAGGTGTTATTAGCAGGCAGCGAGTGCTCTGCTGCCTTTAAAGGAAGGGGGGATCCCGTGTCCTCTCGTAAACCCTCCTCGTCCCGCTCCCTGTTTTTCCCTTGCTCGCTCCGCAGAAGGGCGCCCGCCTGTGAAAACTCCCCCAACACACCGAGAGGAGCGAGGATGCCCGGGTGGGGGGCACCGCTGGGGCAGGGGCAGCCGTCCCCTGGCCGGTGACCCCCGGCAGCGCATCGCTGCCCCTGCCGGCATCCCGAGGGCGGCTTGGCGGAGCGGCGACGGGATGGAGCGTGGGGGTCTGCCAGGGGAGATGCTCCCCTCGGGGCTGTACCGGAGAACCCGGCGGGGCAAGGAAGAGCTGGAATTCGGCTGGAGACACGGAACAGCCGAGGCGGGGAAGCACCGGGTGGTCCCGACTCACCGGCTTGTGTCGGCGGGCGGGAGCGGCGGGAGCGCAGTGCAGCAGAGCGGCGGCCAGCAACGCGGCGGCGGCGGGCAGCGGCGGACGGGCCATGCCGGGCGGCGGAGCGGGCTCGGACATGGGGCGGAGGGGAGTCAAGGGGGGTCCCCGCTGAGCCTTTTATCCCCCCCCGTAGCCGCCTGCCCTCCTCCCCGCGCCTCCTCCCGCTCCTGCCTTTTGTTCTCCCCGAGCCGCGGCTCTACGGGCCGGGGGGACACGGCCCGGCGGCATCGCGGGAGGGGGGGGGTCCCGTCCGTCCCGCCCCGCTCCGCCCCGCCGCCGGGGCGGCGGGGCGGAGCGGGGCGGGACGGACGGGACCCCCCCCCTCCCGCGCCTACCCGGCCCCTGGTCTCCGTGTAACCGGGTGCAGGCTGTGGAGGTCCCCCCCCCGGAGCCGCGCCTGACTCCCCGCGGGGTGGATAACTCTGCCTTGTCGCCGGGTTTTTGCATCAGCTGCTGGAGTCACCTAAGCTCGGGTGTCACTGCTTCCAGTCCTGCAAACTGGTTTCTGTCCGGATTGGGATGGCTTTAAACGGGGCGGTCTAAAAGTGTCTTTCACCTCACCTGCGTAGGGGTACCACGGTCCTCTCAGACCCTCAGTGCCCGCCGAGACCTCTCCGTCTCCACTGATCTCTGGGTTTAACGCACAAAATGTGTCTGCGTCCCTGCTTTGCCTGTGCAGGGCTCTGCTGAAGCCGTCCGTGTGCGCCTAGCCCTTCCCTTCCCGCTTGTAAGAAAGCTTTCCCAGTGCGGGATGCTGAGGGAGAGGAAGGAAGGGAGCAGCCCCCCATTTTGGAGATGCCAAAGCCTCCATCTGCTCAGCCACCTGGAGATGGAGGCAGCAATGCACGGATCTGTTTTCTCGGTTCCTGCTTCTATGGGAGAAGGCCTGGACTGTGTCAGCATCCCCTCAGTAAACTGAGTTTAGCTGCAAATTGTTTCAAGAAATGTATGCAAATAAGAAAACTTTGATCTCCAGCTGCCTGGGCTGGTGTGCAGGGAGTGGGTAAGGCTTCCTGACATCCCGGACTGTATTACTGTTTTATTTGTCTGTGATCAGATGTTCATGTTTTGTTTTATGGGAACCATACTGGAGATGTAAATACTGGGTACGGTAAGCAGATGCGAGAAGAAAGAGCCTGGTTGTGGCCATGCTTGGAAGGTGCTGCAGTGCATAGCTAGCGGGCTGTTAGCAAGATGTCCTTGCACTGGAGCATATTCTGAGGCCTTACTTGTAAGAGCGGAAAGCGAAGGAAGGAAAAAGCAAAAGGGAAGAAGCAAGGAGCTGGTGTTCACGGGGCTCAGACTTTACACTGTGGAATTTACCCTTCTGCTATTCTGGCTGTGCCCTGGGAATGCAGAGCAGATCCTACTTTCTTGCCTTGCTTTGAGCCAGACAGCTGGGTCCCAGGGAGAAAAGCTTTCCTGCCTTTGTCTCTCTTTTCTTTAGTGTCTTTTCTTTGACTGCTGGTGTCTCTGGGAGCTCAGTGCCTTCCAGCCCATGCCAGTGGAGCCTGCTGGTGCCTTGGGGAAGCGGGGAGAAGCGTGGGAGCAGCCTGTGAGGCAGCGACAGGCAGTTTGGCTTTTCTTAATAAAGGGAGACTTGTGAAGGGGGTGTTCTGGGAAACACGGTCCTTGCAGGGATGGGACCGCGTGTGAGAACTGCTGGCTCCTGCCAAGGCACTTAACACAAAAGAAAGTGCATGGTGTGTTTGGGATTACAGATATTTCCCAGCCAAGCAAGTAGACGTTTAGCAGCAGGATAACGGCCCATTAGGTGGGTTGGGGGCTTGCGTGCCCACTTCTGCAGAGGGCCCTGTGCACAGCCTGCAGAAGTCCTTTTTGCTAGCGCTCCTGTGCTGGGAGCTCTCTCAGCCACTGTCTGTCCATGCAGCCCTCACCCTACCTCAGTCTGCAGCTTGCTGAAAGTACAGAGGCTGCTGGCAGAGGAGCACAGGGCTTCCACCCCAGCCAGCCCCGGAGCACTGACAGCCTGATGTCTCTCAGTGCAGGCACTGTCTGCTTGCTTTCCTGCAGCTCCTGCCAGGCTGGAGCCAAATTTGGGGTTCAGGGATCTCGTGATGACTGCAGGAGCTCAGTGGAAGCCTTCCTGATCCGGAGGTCCCACCAGTCACTGATGTTGCTGATACAGCATCCCCATGTGTGGCTCTTCTTGCTTAGCATCTGCCTCAATGCCTTCCAGCCCTAGTAAGTGGCAGAGCTGTCATGGGTTTTCCAAGTCCTTCTGGCCACAACCGTTACTTCTCCTTTCACTCCCCTAAGACCTTCCAGCAAGGAGGGACCTTGGGAACGCCTGGGCAGGTGAAGCGGCATCGTGACGTGAGTCTCAACAGGAATCACCAGTGGGGACTCGCATCTCTTAGCAGCCCCTTCCCCAGCAGGTGTTTGGAGAAAGACTGTGCCAGAGGGAGGATGGGAACACCAGCTCTGATTCTGCTATGTGATGGGCAGCAAAGGGGTGGAATAAATTTTTCAGTCCATGGGCCACTTGGGTGTGAAATTCCTGTAAGGCACTTGTGACTGAGAGGACATGGGGGAAGAGGTCTCTGATGAGAGCTAAGGGGAAAGGGGGGGAAGTGAAAGAGATATTGAGTTTAAATGGATTAAGCCTGTCTGTCCAAAATCCTTTGTTTCCTGCCACCTCCCTGGTGTGACTTTCACAGCTGTATTCTGTGTGGCTGGGGACCTGGTTTTACGTTCCCTGCAAAGCCAGCATGGAGCTTTACACCTCCTGGGTATTTCCCTGAGCAGCTGGAAGAGGGTCCAGGAGCCAAATCCCCAGGACAGAGAAACCCCTTTGATTTCTCTCCTCTAATGTCTTTCTTCTTCTCTCTGTAGGTGATGGCCTCATGAATTAATGTCTCCAGCATCACTGCTCAGGGGGTGACAAACAGGGATGCATCCATATCAGGCAAGTCTCTGTTCTCGCCTTCTTGGTTTTGTGATTCCCCTTTTCTTTGGCCCTGGCATCTTGTTTTCTCCTGGGCAGCCAAAGTGGGTGTTTGTACAGGTGGTAGTAGATGCAAACAAGGCTGGGGGTCATGCACAGTGAACTGCCCTTGTAAACACCAGGGATCAGGAGTATTTCTTGAACAGGCCTTGAATTACCCAGATCTCCTCCTCAGCTGGCAGCCCAAAGAATGGGCATGGGGAGGGGGCAAGAAGAGGACATGGAGTTAGGGCAAACCTGGCCTTTGGCCTGGACTTAAGTAGAAAGGTAAAGTCATACATAAATTACATTAATGTGTAAGAATGTCTGTTGGTCAGCAAAACGCTTTGCTTGAAAGCTCTTTTTAGCTTTTTAAAATCTTCTGAATGAAAATGGCTGGAATTGCGCAGGCTGTCCTAGATCCAAACAGTGCACCTTGAAAATGCCAAAATAAAATGTTTTGATTTTTTTCCTAGACTTAGCTTAACTAGGTCAGTGCAACAGCCTCACTGTGAACTTCCAGAAAGTTTTGCTTGATCCACTACTACTTATTTTGCATTGATTTGGTTTTACTTTAAAAAAAAAAAAAAACTTCCTTGACCTTAATTGAGGTTGAGCTGAGTGGGGCAGAGTCTGCTGAGTTTGGGATCTGCCTGGTGTACTGCCCTTATGAAACCAAGGGGCACAAGCGGAGCAGAGCCCCTGGCCTGAGTGCACGACTACCTGCAGGGCTGCTGGGCTGGCACCGCTGCCTCGTCCAACCTCGGAAGAAGCAAGATGGTGGCAGGACTGTCCCGCCCCTCACCTTGCAGAGGTGCGCTGCATCTGCGCACGGATCCGGTCCAGGAGCGGGTCCCTGGGGGAGCCGCTAAGGCAGCCGCAGCCCTGTCCCCTCGCACCGCAGCTCACATGGTGCCCGAGCAGCTGCGGGGTTGTGCTGCTCTTCCTTCCCCTTCTCATCCGGCAGCCCTAGTGCAGCTGCAGCCAGCCCTGGGATTCAGCCCCCAGGAAGCAACTCCCTGCTGGGCCATGGTCTTGGCGGGGCAGGGGCAGGCTGCAGTCCCGGGAGAGGTACGCCACAGTGTTTGTTGTCTAATCATCTCCTGCCCCCGTGCCAGGAGCCGAGCGCACACAAACAGTGCCGGGCTCCGGTGGGAAGCACTGCTTGTGAGATAAGCCAGGCAAGGAAAACACATCCATCTTCGTGTCTCTTGGCCTGAGAAGGAGTTTCATCTCCTGGCATTTTCCTGGCGTAGGCTCAGGGCACACCACAATTCACCTGAGGAGCCAGACGCTGGGGAGCCAGCTCCCATTCCTGGCGAGAGGTGTCAGCCCCGATTGGTGCAGAGCGCGACGGCTGCGAGGAGCTGGAGGTTGAGGCCTTGTTGGTGCTCAGGGAAGGGTGCTGACCCTGGGCTGAGGCCTTGTTGGTGTTCAGGGAAAGGTGCTGACCCTGGGCTGAGCTCCTGCGACAGCCTGGACCTGGCTGCACGTCACCAACAGTTGTGTTCATCACCTGAGCAAAAGGGCAAGATTCCCTGCCCAGACTCTCTGTGCCCAGACGTGAACCCAGCACCCGGCAGAGCGCAGGTTCAGAGCTTCCAGCCAGCAGCCTGGACAGAGCAGAAATGACTGGGAGATACAGAGCCGAGCAGAGACTCGGCTCCAGCCTGCGGCTGCTCAGTGTCTGATAAGGAGGCTGCTAGTGCTGTCTTGCAGCGCTCTCGACCTGCCAGCTCTCCACAAATGAAACGTCCTGGTGAAACGCCCCCCACCCTTGGCTCCCTCTGATCCCTGAGCTGAGACTGGAATGTCTTCTGGGATGTGATTCCCTCTAGCCTAAGGGGGACTGCGTTAATAAACCCCAGCGTGAGTGGTGGAGGCGATGGGGGAGGAGGCAGGCAGGGCTGGTGAGATGAGGCTTTTACGAACAAGTCGTGGGTCTGCTGGCAATGTCCCGTCCTGTCCTCTCTCCCTCCCCCTGTCCCCGGAGCCAAGCTGTGGAATTCAGGGTGTGGGTCGATGCTTTTCCTCATGCTCGTTTCTGCTCAGAGCAGCCAAACCTCTCATCTCCCTCCCTCTCCCCCCTCCTCAGCAAACGCTGCTGAACTCACCTCCCTGGAACAGGTACCACTCCCCCAGCACCTCTTGGCTTCGCCTCACTGCTACCGGGACCCTCCTGCCCCTCCGCATTGCTCTGGCATCATCCCACGGCATGCTTTTCACATGATGAGTGGAAGGTGTCCATCCCCGGGATGTGCAGGCCAGCTTGGCAAGCCAGGGCCAGCAGCAGCAAGGAGAGCGTGCTCGCCACATATCGGTAGGACTAGGGGTGGTGGTGCTTCTGGCAGGCAAGCAGCTGGGCTGGTTGGTGCTGGTGAGCAGAAACAGGCATCTGCAGGGCAGTGCTGTGGGCTCTGACTGAATGAAGCCACCTGTAAGCAGTAAGGATGTGAGCCAGGAGGGGAAAATGACAGGAGAGCAAGCAAACTCCGTGCAGAGGAGAGAGAACCAGGAAGAGAGATGGCGGAGGTGTGGGTTTCGGTTGGTGCGAGCTCTCTCTTGGCTCCCGCTGGATGCAAAGTGGCTCTCACAACTTTTAGTTTATACAGCAGTGACACAGTGCCCTGCAACTTGGAGCTCATGCTACCCCTAGATGCTGTGGGGAAGGACACATCTGTGACCCACGCTGTGTTGCCAATAACAAATGTCACTAATAAATTGGCTGCCAGACTGTGGCAGAGCTCGGTTCCCAAGATGTTTTTCCACTTTTTCTGGGACAGCAGTTGCTGAACTTGGAGACTGCATTATCCCAAACTCAATGTAGAAGCCTCAGATCCAGGGAAGCACCCAGAGACCAAACTGAAGACTCTGAAGAACAGTCTGAAAGGAGCACCACGAGAGCGTGCACAGGGCTGGGAATGAATCCAGCACAGCACACACAGTGCCCAGCCTTTGCAGAGAGCTGTGGTGTTTGCTCAGACTACCAATTTTGCAAAGGCCAGGCTGTTCCTACAGCAGAATGCACTGTTCCTATGGAGGAGCCCATGGATGGTCTCTGCATTGAGCTCAGCACTCTCTACGGTGGAGGCTCCAGCTGAAGGAATAGCATTTCAGCACAAATCATGACAAAACAGAGTGCACAACCAGGCTTCCTTGTGCATTTGCAGGGGTTATTATCCCTCCATGTGAAGAGGAGACACCACTGGCTTCTTCTACAGAAGAAAGAGAAGATGGGCTCCAGTATTTAGTTTCTGGCTGAGAAGAGATGTTGGAAGCTGATGGCTGGGCAGCCTCAGCAGGGCAGGGAGAACAATGTGGTGATTAAAACCCATGAGACATTCTGGAGAGCTGAGACAAAGGACCCCGAATCACAAGTGGCTGTGAACTGTTTGTGTAGAGGCTGCAGCATGGCACAAGATCTCTCTGGCTACGTCTATGCTATGGCTGTGTCTTTGCTTGGGTCAGGGGAGATGGGGGCAGGTAGTTACTGCAATAAACTAGTTCAAAGCAGTAGCTGTTCGTGGGTTGGTGCTAACAGCCTCCTAAAAGGTCACGGGTGCCTCTGCCTTACACACAGACCCCATGCCCGCTTCCGTATTTGCTTACCTGTTGTTTTACTACAGTCGCCTCGGAGCCATCAGCACCCCCTGGAGCTGTGCTTGCGGAACCACCAAAAGCAGCTCTCTGGAGATGTTTGCTGGGTGTCTGCAACTGAGATGGGGGAAACCAGACCAGCCAGGGAGCAGCTGTGCGAGAGTGGAAGGGAATGGCCTCTGGGCAGACACTTGGGTGAGGAGGAAATGCTAAACCCCGAGTACAGGACAGTGCAGGTGAAGCAGGGAGCCTGTAAAGGTGTGAGATCCCTCGGGGCCTGCTCAGCACTGTTATATCCTGCAAGAGGTGTGAGCTCGCTGCTTTGCACTCCCTGAAACTCCCTGGCAGATCCCAGCCAGAGGAGAGGCAGCGAACCTGCGCTGGCTTTTTAGCTGCACTGCATATGGGGTGCTCTGAAGCCATGAAGAAAACAGAACAAATCTCCAGGCTCAGATTTGCTGTCTTGTCCAATATTTAGCAGATGAAGTCACAGACCTCAAAGTAATTGTCATCCTTGTGATCTGAGGATGCACTGGAGGTGTTTTGTGCCCTCTGAGGAATCTGGGGACACAAAAGCCCTTCTTTCAGTTACAACGAATGGCATCAGCCTTCAGCTGGGTTCAGAACATGCCTCCCAGTGCACAAGCCCTGCTTCTGGATGTGGGAATACAAAGGAAATTGAACTTCTGAGATGTAGCTGCCACTGGGGAAGAGGAGATTTGGAAAAGTTCTGTTTCTATTGCCTCCTCTTTCCCCACCAGGAGGTGAGGGCATCCGCACTGCACATTTGGTGCCTTCCTCCACCCGCAGGTCACCAGAGGGGGTTTAAGCGGCGCAGGTGAACACAGAGATGTACCTGCACCTCCCAGGACCCACGGGCATGGCTGAGAAAAGCCTCTTCTGATGGGGAAGAGCTCTCCAGAAACCCACAGCAGAGCAGTCTAGTTCAGGTGTGCTCCAGCAGTCAGGCCCTGGGGTTCAAACAGGAAACTCTTGTGACGTGAATGGATTCGGGTCTGGAAAAACCTTCAGACCAAAAGTGGGCTTGCATGAATGAGTTAAAATCCTTCCATTTGCTTGGTGAAATTTATTGAAAACTACATTGTTCATCTGCTGAAACTTCACAGCTGTTGAGATTGCCCTCGGGGCAAACCACATCCAAGAAATGGCATGTAGATCCTGGGAGCACAAGACTTGAAAGCTGAAACGGCACGCTGTAGCGCTGCCTCCCCTTCCCTTGCAGTCACGTCTAGCCATCTGCAGCTCCTCCAGTCAGGCGCCGCGTTTTTTTCTTCCTCCCTTTCCTCATCTCCGACTCCCGCAGTAGTCACTTCATTTCACAGCATTGTATTTTGGCTAAAAAGAGACCAAGGAAGGATGCAGACAGCAAGAGGTCTGTGTGGGGAGAGTGTGCCCAAAGCCCGTGGCAGGCAGTGTGAGACAGGGCTGTGTGCCACGCTGCCGTGGTGATGCCATCGAATATCCCCGACCCGTGACACTACCGCTTTGTTATCCCTCGGGGGAATGGCGGTGAGGCAGGACTGCGGAAAACGCGCCCCCTTGGCTTATGACAAAATCTGTGAATTCCCTTCAGTGGTAGCAACTTGCCTGATTTTTTAAAAAAATATTATATGTCAGTTTCAACTTGCAAAAAACTTCATAGGATAAAAAAAGTAGTCCTTGCATAGTTACATCTGACCTGCATGCTCTGTATGGACTTGGAAGACTGAAATCAGCCACTCAGCACAGGCAAAATTAGGACTTGCCAGAACTCAAAGATTGAAAATAAAAGCAGGACATGAGAAACCCACTGACTGCAATACATTCAGTCATAAATGATTCATGGAGTAATTTTGAGTAGCAAACACATTGGTAAGAACTGGAGGTTTTGTTTCTTTTTTTTTTTTTTTTGGGAGGGGGGGGATTGTCCACAAACAAAAACATTGGCTAATTCATCAGATGCTTTCTTCTACTTTGAATAGTTTGCCCAGATCCCCGAGCAACCATCCCGTGCAATTTGCTGTTAACCTAAATAACTTAAATTCAGGTACACCCAGAGCACTGCCCAGATCTGCCCCTGCATGCAATAATTAGGGTTCTCCAAGCGCAAACCTGCAGCTCGGGAGGCAGGAGGCTCCAGCAGCATCTCCGGATGGCTACCTGCTGGTGGTGGCCGGTGGCAGGGACAGGGCAGGGCTGCGCCGCAGCCTGGCACGGCTGCCTGGAGAAGGCTTCCGTGGAAACATGCCACTCGTGGGTGGCACCGTTCCCCTAAGCAAACGCCCTGTGAAACTGCAGCCTGGTAAAGACAGACCTGTGCTCTGTCACCCTGTGGAGTGGCAGAGATGGGCAGGAGACCCAGGGACGCCGGGCACTGCATTCCTTACCTGTGAAATAACCCCTTGCGATCCAAACGCTTGGGGAATTCCTAGATCTCTTTGTAGCCACATTTCGGCTGTGACAGTGTGAGGATTTAAGCGAGGCAAACTCTGAAGGGGGAGATTATGATCTGCTTTTAGAGCAACATGGAGAAGGCAGTTGGAAAAAACAGACCTGATTTATACAAACCTGGTCTTACCCGACCATGCTGCTAACAGGAGGGAACGTACAGGCCGACCAGTGCACCAAGTTATTCAGAAATTACTGGTTTTGAGTAAATCTTTCCAGAACTACTCAGGAATTAGTTACTGTCTTTCAGATGTGTATGTCCCTTAATCCAGAGTTAACCTTCAAGTGTAGGCAAGCCCTAACACTTGAACTATGTAAGGAGGGATCCTCTGGAGCAGGGGAAGAGAGAGAGGCAGAAATGAAGCTGCTTGATTGAATCAAAGATCAAATCTAGGCTGAAAAATAGGGGAATTAGGAAGTTTGGCCAGGGAAGCAGTGAAAACTGTTGCGGGGATATCTAGATGCAAACGGGGCCCTGCTGCACAATTCCCCCCGAGAGGAGGATGGCTCCTCGGCAGGGCTCTGCGCAGGGAGACCCAACACAGTACTTCCACCTCCGGTGCTGAGGTCTTTCCAGCTGGGAGCAGAGGGCTTGGAGTGGGTGGTGTATGTGCGGGTGGAGTTGTGTACACTCAGCCTCTCAGACAGCCACAATAAATTATCTCATTAGTAAACCCAGGCTAGCTGTGCTCCTCAGCACATACCCGGCCTCCCACAGCACAGAAAAACTTTGAGTCTAATTAACCAAATCAAAGGGTCTCCCAGACGCAGCTTAAAGGGACGCGCTCAGCTTGAAACCCAGGCTCCTTCAGCAAGTCGTGCTGTGTGTAGTGGGACTAACGAACCTGGACTTCTTCCGGCTGGAGGTCTGACATTCCCTGCGCCCCCTGCGAGGCCATCCTCTCCTCCCTGCGGCACGCACCCAGCGTCTTCCTACAATCAGGGACAACCAAGGAGGAAAGAGTAGCCCGTGGTGTGGTAGCCCTAGCCCCACGCGCTGATGGGCTTGGTCGTGCTCACACGCTGACAGCAGAGCGCTGAGCTGTCACATTGGGGGTTTCCTCGCAGTGAGGGGCTCCCTGAGGTCACCCTTTTCTTCCCTCCTGCCTGTTTTTCTCATGTCTTTACGAACTCTGTTTCCCCACAAGTGCTCATGGCTCATCAGGACATCAGGAAGCCCGCTGCCCCAGGACACACGGCTGGGAAAAGGAAAAAAAGTGCAGGTGCTGCTGATGCAGGGGCTTTCCAGTTACATTCTTCTGGCTTTACAGCTGCTTGGGCCCCTCTCCTATTAGTGGGCAAGAGACAAGCAAATGCTGAATGTAAAATGCTGCTGTTCCAGCTGAAAGCAGAACTGCACAGCACAGCTCCCAGGGCCGGCAAGCTCCCTGGCACTGCGGGAGGAAGGACTTAGGGGTGTTACCCATCAGAAGAGGACACCACAGTCGTGTTTGTTTGAGGCACAATCTTTTTCCTTAGAAGCTTAGGAGCTGCAGCTCTCCCCCTGCCCACCCAGCTCCTGTGCCGAGGGGGTGGCTTGCTTTACAAATGCTTTTCTCTTCCCCTCGTGCTGGAAATTTGATTCTACAAAAACACACACGCAGCGGCTAATTGCCAACCCTGCAGTGACTTAGCTCTCTAATTCCTGCCAGTCAATGAACCAGCCCAAAGAGCTGGTTTTCATAACTTACTGAATGTTCGAACACAGCCCTGGAGACATAACATAGCTGGGATTTATTTTTTTTCCCTGGACAACTTCTGGATCCTTCTCAATTTTGGAAATTTCTTTCACTCCACAGGACATAAGGAACATCCAAAGATGGAGCAGGCAACCAGGCCCATCCTGGGAAGACCTTGAGCAGACATAGACCCACAGAGGCCCTGGAGACACGCTGGGGTGCCAGGGAAGATCGTCAGGAAATTGGTTTGAAGGTAAAACTGGCGTCATTCAGCCTGTCTGTTCGTGATTTGAGGGCTCATCATCATGTCTCCATGGATTCCTACTTCCCAACGACGTCCACGCCTTGCAAAGTGTTCCTTGATCTGCTGGTTTGTATCCAGAGGGCTGCTGCAAAAATTGTTGTGCTGGCCAATGGCTTAGACCACATCATTCCTCCCCACGCTCCTCCCTGGCACCCTCTTTTCTCTGCCCCAATTGTGGACTGTTCATTCTCCCTCTCCCAGCCCTTCATTACCCACCTCTCCTCCACCCATCATCTCCCATGCAACAGAGGCCGTCTCCGTCGCCCATTTCCAACAAGCCCCTTCATGCTCTCTCCTGCTCTGCTCCGCACCTGGGAGAAGCTGCCTCTGAGCATTTGCAAAGCCACCGCATCGCCCTCCTTGAAGCTCTGCTTTGTCACGACATCAGCAGAAATCTCGCTCTGCTGATCGCCTCCTTGCTCCCTCCCGCTGCCTGCTCTGCCTGCACCCAGCTGTTGTTTCCTCACTCCTGCCTGCACTGCACAGAGCGTCTTCCTTTGTCCTGGGCCCTGTGGCTCTACAGCACTCAGCAGAACGTGGTCCTCACCCGTTGGTGCGAGCCCAAAAATGAGCTAAGCCACTTTGGGGCCACTGACTCCAGAGGTGGCTTGTTGCTTCACCTGCAGGGGCTGAATTTGGGCACAGCAAGATACCCGTTTGCCCTTGAAAGTGCGTTTGGTGTCCCGGTGGGACTGCAGCATAGTGGGACAAACAGAAATGCCAAGTCAAACCCGATTTTGGAGCGAGCAGAGCCGCGGTCAGCGTCTCCTACGGAGGCAGAGGCCATCACCCGAGTGTGAACCGTTCCCGCTCCGCTGCGACCCTGGCAGGGAGGCCCTGTCACCTGGGGCCTTTCGTAACACGGGCGGGGGGCTCAGGCCCGGTCGCACAGGGCCAGGCGGGTCAGACCCCCACTGCCCCACCCAGGGCACCTGCTCCGCGCCCCCCAGCGCTGGCCGAGACCCCCTGCTGTCGGTTCGGCACCGGCGGTCCCTCTCCCCGCCTGCCCCCGGGCAGCCTGCCGCCCGCTCGGGCGGGTATCAGCCCCGGGCCCCGTTTCTGCACCGGGCTGGGGGACAGGCCGGGCCCTGCCGGGTGCGGGCTCATTCGCAGCTCGGTTTCCTTCGATACCGCGGGCGGAAGCCGAGAGCGCGCCGGTGTCAGCCGGGCAGGGGACGGGAGGCAGCAGCGGGCCGCGGGGCTGCGGCCAGCCGGCCTGGAGGGCTCGCACCTGCCGCGGCCCCGGTTCGGGCGAAGGCCCGCGGACCCCCCACGGCCCCGGCCCGAGCCCCCGCCGCTGCCCCCGCGGTGCCGATCGGGGCCGGGCCGGGCCCCGCGGGGCGAGCGCGCCCCCTGGCGGCGGCGGGCGGCGCAGGGCCGGGCACCGCCATCGCGGGGGGGCGGTGGGAGGTGCCGGGACCAGCCCCCGCCCTCCTTCCCTCAGAGGGGCGGGGCGGGGCGGCTTCGGGCGGCGCAGCAGAGCATGCGCGCAGGGTCACGTGGCGGCGGCGAGGGCTCTTAACGGGGAGCGCGGGGCGGGGGCGCGAGAGCGGCGAGGCGATGGCGCGCGGCGGCAGGAGTGTGGCGCGGCCCGCGGCGGCACCGGCCCCGGCCCCGGCCCCCGCCAGGTACCGGGGGCGGCGGGGCGGGGGGCAGCAGGGGGAGACCGGCCCCGCCGCCCCCTGACTCGCCCCCTGACTCGCTGCTCTCCCCAGCCCGGCCCCAGCGGCCCCGATGCCGGCGGCGCAGCCGGCGCAGCCCGGGCTGATGGCGCAGATGGCGAGCACGGCGGCTGGCGTGGCCGTGGGCTCCGCCGTGGGACACGTCGTGGGCAGCGCCCTCACCGGCGCCTTCAGCGGCGGCTCCTCCGAACCGGCCAAGGCGGCGGCTCCCGCCCAGGTGCGAGCGGAGCCGGGCTGGCGGCCTGGTCCTGCCGGGGCGGGAGCGTGGGGGCGGGCCCGGCCGGGCTGGGGCCGTGGGGCGGCGGGAGCGGGGCAGGCAGAGCCGGCCCTGGCGAGAGGGGCCCGCTTGGCCCGTGCAGCGAAGGGCAGGCGTACGGGCAGCCCAAGGTGACAGGGCTGCTGTGCTGGGAGGCGATCAGGGGCCGCTGCGTTTGCCGGAGGAGGTGCCTCTGCCTCCAGACCGCCTTCCCTAGCCAGGTCCTTGCCTGCAGGAGCCCAGGCAGCAGCCCGTGTACCACCAGTCGCCCTATGGCCCCTGCCACTATGAGATGAAGCAGTTCCTGGAATGTGCTACCAACCAGAGCGACCTGACCTTGTGCGAGGGCTTCAACGAGGCTCTGAAGCAGTGCAAGTATAGCAATGGTGAGTTGGGGCCCTGTCCCCTCAGGAGGGCTGGGCAGCGAGGAACTGCTGCCAGGACGCTACCCGAGAGGGTTCAAAGGTTGCAGAAGCAATCCATTGAGGTTATAGCGCCCTTCAAGGCTTTAAATAGGAGCCAGTTCTGCCTTTCCTGTGTCCTGGGATGCGGAAGGGAACTGGAAGGGGCAGGAGAAATGATCCTGACCATGTCTCTGTGAAGGTGAGGAGCCTGTCAGTACCCTCTTAAAGGTTCCTCTCTTGCTGCCACGGGAAGCCTGCTGCTTTCCCTGCTTGAATCCCTAATTCCTGCTCTACCTGTTAAAAGCAGATGTCAGTAGTTGTGTCTTGATCTGGTCACCTTAGGTAAGATAGCTTTTATTAACTCAAGCTGCTGGAACATGCACCTAATGCTGAACTTGTGCTTTCTGCCATGTAGGTGTTTCTTCTCTCCTGTGAAGAATCTGCCCCCTTGTAGGGAAGAGAAGCCTGGTGTAGAGCCCTGCTGCCTGCAGGGAGCAGAAGGATGGACAGGGGATGAGCTGAAGGGAACAGACTGACCAGACAGGAGTCTTCTAGTGGTAATTCACTTCTGGACTAGTAGGGAAGGAAAGGAATGGTTGGACCTGTGGGACTTCAGAATTCAGATAGTGCTGTATTTATTACAGAGAAATAAAGGAGTTTATTTGGACCTATCCCTTGTGCATGTTCTTTATTTAATTCTCAAGCTAAAATTAAGCTATTGAAATGTTAACAATATCAGCTGCTTCAAGGACAAGGCACAACTGTGTATTGCCTGCCAACAGGAGGTGCAGTCTAGCAAGGACTGTGCCTGCATGACTTTGCAGGAGCGGATCCACGACCGAGCTGAGACTGGATTGGCTGCACTCCAGGCAGAGGGGCTGGAGAGAGGTAATCGGAGATGTGTCCTACAGTATTTTCAATAACAAATTATTTTTCCTTTGATAGCCTCTTCCTGAAGAGCTGTTCTGACCCTGGAGCTCAGAAAGTATGACCTGTCTGGCTCTGACTCGGATACAGTCGGCTGATCTTATTTAAGAGGCTCAGCGGGTTATGCAATGTTCTCAAGGTCACCAGTGTCAGGTTTGGAGCTGTTTTCCTCTTACAGCCACTACAGCAGAACAGTCTCGAGTGCTGCCTGCAGCAGGAGACCCTGCTCCTCATGTTGGTGTGAAAGAGAATTTTTGAGGCTTCAGCTGGAGTTTTAGTGGCCCAGCAGTGAAACCATGACACCTTCAGATGCTTAACCATTGAATTTTCATGGCAGAATTAATCTAACTGCTGACCTCTGAATATTGGGCAAGTTCTCAGGCTCTTGCCTGCTTCCTCACTAACTAGGAGGGTTCTACAACCAGGTCTGGCTTCTGCTTCTCCCCTTTCTTGATGACTGAATTAATTTGCTACCCACAGCCATAACCAGTCCTGAAGCTCAGTGTTGTGAGGGGGCGTAGTGGAATGCAGAGGACAGTCCCACACCTAGCATACACGGGCTGTGTTGTGGAGAGGAGTTGTGCTGCACCCCTGGCTCCGCTGGAGGTGAGGTGGGTGCCTGGCTCTTACCTGCTAGGTCAGGGTAGTGTTTCCCCAGGTTCTCTCGCAGGGATTCGTAGCAGATAGCTTCAGAGCTTTCTCTTCCTGCCAGCAGAATGGGAGAAATGGGCTGATCTCCCTCCTGGCTGAAAACTGAAGTCAGGACTTGTAACTGGGGCAGGTGGCTCTGCCCAGGAAAGTTTCCTCCTCCAGAGCAGCCAGCTTGGACAAACACAAGGTTCAGCTCTAGCTCTTCATCTGAGCTGGCTTCTGCCTCCTCAGAGCTACTGTGTCATATCATAGAACAGTTTTGGTTGGAAGAGACCTTCAAGATCATAGAGTTCAACCTTTGTCCTAGCTCTACCAATGCCACCAAACCACATCCCTGAGTACATCTACCTGTCTCTTAAACACCTCCAGGGATGGTGACTCCACCTCCCTGGGCAGCCTGTTCCAATGCCTCACAACCCTTTCAGTAAAGAAATTCTTAATATCCAGCCTGACCCTCCCCTGGTGCAGCTTAAGGCCACTTCCCCTTGTTCTGTTGCTTGTTACTAGGGAGAACAGACCGACCCCCGCCTTGCTATAACCTCCTTTCAGGTGGCTGTAGAACGTGATAAGGTCTGCCCTCAGCCTTCTCCAGGCTGAACAGCCCCAGAGCCCTCAGCCGTTCCTCATATGAGACATGCTCAATAGAGCCCTTCGCCAAAGCTATGTCTTTGTTTCTGGGAGGTGACAGGGTTTTCCTGGTGTGTGGGACAGTTACCTGAAATGGTGTGTGCCACCACCCCCCAAAGCAGACCCTCTTGGTTCAGAGGCTGAACTGTGCTGTGTCGCTGGGGAACTTGGGGATGACACTGATCAGGATGTAGCACTCCCTTTCCCGTAGGCATTTACTGGTGAATTCAAATGCAGTATTTTCCACTTTGCCCAGTTTCCTCGGGGCCCCCGTTTCACCCAGAAGATCGACGCACTCTGGGGGGACGGAGCTGTGGTGAAGAAAGTTGAATGTGCCCCTCTGTGGCCAGCACGAGCCTGTGGGGTTTAGAGGTGTTTTCCTTGGCAAGGTATGCTTCGAAGAGAATCTGTTGAGGTCTAGAGGGGAGGAGGTTTGCTGCCCATTTCCCTGTGTTTTGGGATGATCTGGGCTTGCCATGTGACCTGTTTGTTGCCCTCTGCTGCTTCTCCAGGGGTGAGTGCCAGTCCCTCTGGTGACGGCTGCTCAGGAGCAGTTGTGCCTTCAGGCCTGCACTGACAGTTCCTCTTCAGGTGGGCTGTGAGGATCAGGGTGTAGCACTGCAGGTTCACCATCTCTTGGTGGTTGGCTGCAGACAGGGAGTGAGACCTGAGATGGGAGTGTGGTCTCCCCAACTCCAGGGGCCCCATGGATGTGGCAAGAGGCACCATGGGTGGCCAAGAAGTGCCCCCTGTCACAGCCAGCAAAGGCAGGATCCCTGCGTGGCCATCAGCTTCGAGCTGCTGTAGTACAGCCACATCTGCTGCTGTTTGGTGTGGGAATGCTCCAGGTTAGGAGCCGGGACAAACATTTTGATTTGGGGAAAATGGTTCTGATTCATCAAGAGTTTCTGTCCTTCAATTTTATCAAACATGAGTAGGAAAAAACAATGAGCCCTGGCCCTCGCTGGTCCCCTTCCACAAACTTGTCCCAGTCACAAGGGGAAAGAGCTGGAGATCACGGCTGAGTCACCAGGGGACGCTTTGGCCGTGAACTCTCACCAAGTTTGTCATGATTGAGAAATCCCCAGGGCTGACACGCGTCAGTGGTCAGAGCTGGGGATCCAATTCAAATAGCAGAGGGAGCAAAGGCTTAGGACTGTGTGTGTCTGGCGGCTTCCCCTGCAAGTGTCTGGGGTCAGGCAAAGGCGCTCTGCCAACTGGGCAAGGCCAGGATAGGGTCTGCTCATTGCCTCCCACCAGCTGGATATCTGCTCTCTGAAGCCGAGGGCCAGGATTTGAGCCAGGGAACCCTTCCCACCCAGCAGGGAGCAGAGGAGAGGCTGGTGCTGTCACTTCTGCACTGTGGCTCATCCGGTTTCGTCTACATAAGCAGAGCCCCCTCCAGTGATTCCCCAGAGCTGCAAGGCTGGGAATTCATCCTGGCCTCCCTCCCTGCAATAAACTCGGCTTTGCTGGGATGGCTTTTCCTCCAGTGTAGGGGTTAAAGAGCTCCCCTTTTTGTAAACAGATGAGGCAAAGGATGCTGATGTGCCTGCTGATGTGCTCTCCTGCCCTGTTTCCTAACCACTGGGCTTTGCTGTGCATCAAGGTGGCCCGGTGGTGATGGTGGGAGCTGCTGGAGAGCCCAGGAAAGGGGCTGCGTTCCCAGCTGATGCCATCGGTTTCAGTAGCCAGATTTCCCAGCAATGGCCCCTGCAGATTCCCTTGCCTCCTGCAGCTGGGGCGGGGGGGGATAGAGCAGGGGCTGGGCTAAACAACAGCCTGTTGGGAAGGCTGCCGGCTCTGAATTTCAGGCTTTGCAGTCTTGTGATGTTTCCTGCTCCCCCGTTTGTCCTGCAGCTCCTCTGGGCTGTGATAGTGCCAGATCTGCCCACCCTGCTCCTATCTGAGCACAGCACTGCTGCAAGGGCAGCTGCGGTCTCCTCTGTGAGATGGTTGGATGCCACTGGAAAAACCTTCCTCAGGACCCTGCCTGCTCCGGTCCTGCTCTGGGCAGGAGGCAGTGGGGTTTTGCAGCCCAGGAGGAGCTGTGGGCTGTTGTCAGGACAGCGGCTGTACCTGCACTGCAGAGCAGGAGGAAGCCGCGGGGCTTAGCAGCAAACGCAGGGTGGAGCAGCAGTAAGTCCTGGTCCGTGTTTTGACCTGGCCTGGCAGGGGTAGCTGTGCTTGGTCAGTGGTGTGTCAATCTGGGATAAAGCCTCCTTCATTTGGGTGAGCTCCTTCTGTTCACTGAGCACCTCCCATAGCTCATACAGGAGGGAATAAAGCTGGTGGAACAGCTGAGCACGGGGCTGGGCTCGTACCTGCCCTTGCACTTTGCACCGCCAGCACCCCTGGGCTGCGGCCCCGAGCTGTCAGAGGGATGTGCGTGGCTTAAGCACCAGCTTCCTCTTCCATTTGGTGCCCAAATGTTGCTGCACAAGTGATCCTGCAGCAGTGCTTGGGGGGGCCCTGTAGCATCGTCCCCTTTTCCTGCAGAGATGCTGGGACATACGGATGAAATCATGTCCCCGGGCTGGTCAGCAGATGGGGAGGACCTGGATAGTGGGAACCACTGACAACGCTGATGTACTGCATATCCAGTGCTCGCTGCACCGTGGACAAACTCCCTTTCTCCAAAATGCCCTCCTTGCATGAGGAGGTGATTTCCTTCTGCCTTGGCAGGTCTGTGTTCCACAGTCTCTGTCTAATCCAGAGACTTGATCTGCTCGGGGCTTGGTGACAGGGTGTGTGTGACACACATGCAGGGTGACTCACGTTCACCTTGCCACCACCTTGCAGAGTTCGGGGAGTGCTGGCAGGCAGCAGCTGGAGCTGTCTGTAGCGTACTCGTGCCTGGCTGTGTGAAAACCAAGCTGCTGATATGCTGCAACGGCAGAGCTTCGCGAGGCCGGAAGACATCAAAGGCAAACCCAGCCTTGGATGAGCTTTGGAGCTGGTGTCGTGCAGCCATGGCTCCTGCTGTAGGCTGGCTTTAATAAGTCTGACACTTACTGCATGTGCCGGGACTGCTCCACACCCCCTGGCAGGCGCACAACAGCCCTTGCTGCCCTCCTGTCCCGCAGCAGCCCCCGCAGCCCAGCTGTGCAAGGTGCTGGATGGTCCCCTCAGGTCTAGCTGGCACCGTGCTACTTCATGGCGCTGCAGGCGCAGACCCTGCTCTGTGGCATCTGTGTTGTAGCTGCTCTGATTGCCCCAGTCGCCGCCTTTCGCTCTCGTTTTCCTCTCACTGCACCCAGGGGAGGCTGTGTCACAGTAAATTGGGCAAGGTTGTGTGGGTAATGGCTTTTGTTAGACCAACTGATAGAGAATGCGGAAAAAATCGAGAAGCTGTTGGGTGCACCAGCCTTGTTCAGAGCATGCGGCGTGGCACAGCAAAGCAAGTGTCCAGCTTGCTGTGTCATTACATGTCCTTGCATGATGGTGGTGCTTCCCCTTCAGGATCTGCCTGTGCCACAGACACGGTGCTGGGGTGTTCTGACGAGGCCAGGCTCTGTCTCAGAGCTCCGTTTTCCCTCAAACCCAGAGCACGCCTGGGTCAGCCACATCGGGAACCACTTGCAGACATCTTTGGCTTGGGGACACCTTGGGAGCAGGGCTGAGTGCTGCAGAGGGGAGGGAAAGGGCCACCCCTGGGTGGTGATGCGGTGGCCTTGCGGGGGCAGGGGCTGAGCCTGCCTGCGGAGGGCAGGAGGTACCCAGTGGTTGTGGGACACTGCGAAGTGCCTGCTGCGAAGGACTGCCACGGGCTGGTGGCTGGAGGGTGCAGAGACATGTTGGGGGGAAGCCAGCCGGTCACTGTGGCTGTCTGTCACTGTGGCTGTCTGTAAGGTGGCGCCTCTGGGCCCTGTGAGGGGGGTTACAGACAGGAGGGGCTTTACCCCCGGTGCGTCTGGCAGCCTGTTGCTGTAACTGTCCTTCTGCACGAGGCACCAGCTGTGCTGCAGCCACGTCTGGCTGCACCGGCCCCCTCGGGGAATGCCTTCTGGCAGGTGACTTTGGCAGCCACCCCCTCATGTTTGCCCATGGCTGCTCTTTCTGAGGGGGCAAAGAGGCAGAGCTCTGAGCACTGCCAGCAGCTCCCAGCCCATGCTGCGGGGAAGTCATTCTTGTCACAGCAACGGAGCTGTGTGGAGAAAGGAGCAGCGACTTTCCTTCTATCGCTGCTGCGATGAGACAGCGGCCGGGGAGGACTCTGGCATGTCCTGTCTTTCATTCTGCCTGGTGGCTCCCAGCCTGCTGCTACCACAGGGCATCCTTGGCATGGCGTGGCTCAGGCTCCTGGCCTCCTGTGCACCGGGTGGCAGGGGGCCCGAGGGAAAAGGTCTGAGTGTAAGACCACCGGGAAACCTCTCTGCTCCCCCCCGTCAGAGAGGAGAGATGGTCAGTGATGCCCCCCGGCTGTCCCCCGGGGCAGAGGGCGGTGGGGTGGGCTGGGCGCGCATCCTCGCACCTGGAGGAAGTGGCCTAGCCTGGGGTGAAGGTGGGTGGTGGGTCGCAATGCTCAGCTCTTGCCCCACTGCTTCGAGCCCCCTCCCTGAAGGCCAGCTGCCCCAAAGCCAGCAATGCGGGGAGCTGGCCTCCCCAAGCCCCCTGTGTCATTTACATACGCCTCGCCGGCGCCAGCGGCACAGCAGCCTGGGTTCGGGTAGCGCCGCGGACCCTCTCCGAAACAGCCTCCTTTCCTCGGCTTCCTGCCATGGCCCTGGGCTTCGCGGTCCTGCTGCTGGCGGGGATGGTGGGGACAGGTAAGGGCGGTGAGGCTGAGCTAGCTGCTGTCTGCGGGGGGCACCGCGGGGTGGCGGGCAGGACTGGGCTGTCCCAGGGGGAAGCTGGCCCGAGTAAGGCATTTTGCTGCAGGGCTGTGCGGTGTGGTGAGCAGGATGGGGGCTGGGTAATGGGGTTGCCTCAAGGGGGCAGGGGGTCGTGGCTCAGCCCGTCGGCAACTGCATCCTTGGTGCACGCAGCTTGCAGGGCGCAGCCCGTGCTGACCCAGCCGTCCTCCGTGTTGGTGCTGCCCGGGCAGACCGCTCGGCTCTCCTGCACCCTGAGCCCCCTGTACAACATCAGCGAGTTCGGCATCTCCTGGTACCAGCAGCGCCCAGGGCAGCCCCTGAGGTATCTGCTCTACTACAACTCGGAGCAAGACAAGCACAAGGCCGCCAAGATTCCTGACCGCTTCTCTGCTACCAAAGACCTCGCCAGCAACGCCTGCATCCTCATCATCGCCTCCGCCCGCCAGGAAGACAATGGCAACTACTACTGCTCCCTGTCATATGCCTTCAGCTAACTGGTTTTAGAAGCGGGGAGCAAAAGCTTTCTGCATTTTCCCTTGCGACCCCAACGCGAAGCCCTCCACAGGGAGAACGGCAGCACTAGGGGCAATGGAGAAAGACCCTCCTGCGTGCTTGAGCAAGCCCAGCAGCACTGCGCCGTGCTGTGAGGTGCAGCAGCCCCCCTTCAACCCCAAACGTCCCCCATGGAGCAATAGAGAGCCTGACACCGTGCGAGACCTGCCAGGGCTCAGCCCAGGAGCACACCGGAGCGGGGACCTGCTGCGGTGGGAGGGGGGCGGGCCCTGCCGCGGCCTGGATTTCCTGGGCTCTGCCAGTATTTGGCACAACGCGGGCTTGATCCCGGCTCGGGCTCCTGCGCCGTTTGGCTCACCCGGTAATAAAGGTCAATCCTTCGCCACGCGGCTCGTGTCCTGTACGTGGCGCCCGGAGGAGCCCCCTGGGTGTCCCCCTCCGAGCTGGGAGGGTCAGCCAGGGGCGCCATGGCAGCGGGCTCGGTGGGAGCTCTGGGGACGGGACGGGGCCGTGTCACCCACCCCTGGCAGAGACACCCCCCCCCCCCCCCCCCCCCGCCCTGCCCGGGGGGGTCTGTCCCCGCGCCCGAAGGACCCGTCCCCTCCCGCAGCACCCCCCACGGCCCCCCCGCCGGCCCCGTCTCCGCCGCGGCCCCGCAGCTCCTGAGGGGGAAAGGACGGTTTAACCGCACGGGCACGCGCGGGTACGTCACATGGCCATTTTTACACAGAAACAGGACGTATTTTTCCACAAAACCCCACAGATTTCATTAAAAACACCGCGGGGGGGGGGGGGGGGGGGCGGAGGCGCGACGCGCTTTGCCCGCCCTGACCGGCGACAGCCGAGCCGCCGCACTGCGCATGCTCAGCACTGCCGACACGCCCAGGGGCGGGCGTTAGGGCTTTTCCACGGGCGCCACTGTCACGTGGGGAGCTGCTGGCGCTCCCATTGGCTTGGGGGAGGAGACAAAGAAGGGCGTCACTTCCTGGTTACCTCAGCGCGCGTCGGAGCAACGGGGTGACCGGGGCCGTGCGGCGGAGCAGGATGGTGAGAGGGGGCCGGGCCCGCGGCCGCTCCCCCGCCCCCGCCGGGCCCGCAGGCTCAGCCAGGGGCGGCCGCTCGACCCCGCTCGCCCCGTGTCGGCGGCGCCCCCGCCTGGGCCAGCCCCGGGCTGCGCGTTCCCCCGCCTCCGGCTGAGTGCGGGAGCGAGGGCGCGGGCCCTCCTCGGGCGGGAGCAGGCCGGGCGGGCTGTGCGGGGCGGCTCGGGCACGCCGAGGGGCTGCTCCCTCCAAGCTGAATCTGACCGAAATCTCTGCCGGGCCTGTGAGGGTTTGCCAGGGCCTGTGAGGGTTTGCCAGGCCCTGCGAACGCCCCAGGGCGGCACAAAGGTTTAGCGCTGTTCTGTTAAGTAGCCTGGGTTAAAACTCTCTCTTTCCTCCTGCCGCGGGCGAAGTTGGTGTTAGTATTAGGGGACCTTCACATCTCACACCGGTGCAGCGGTCTGCCGGGGAAGTTCAAGAAGCTGCTGGTTCCAGGAAAAATTCAGCACAGCTTGTGTACGGGAAATCTCTGCACCGAGTAGAGCTATGACTACCTCAGGACTCCCCCCTGGGGGTATCCACGTTGTTAGAGGGGACTTTGAGGTAATGTTCTTGCTGATGTTAATTCCTCCTCCTGTCTTCCTGCATGCTGTGGGGGATACCTGGGGAGTCCTTCAGCATTAGTGATTCTTGAACTGTAATCCACCAGGACAGGAAGTAGGAATGAGCAAGACTGAAGAAACAAAACTACTTTCTAGACCCTGCTTTTTTTTCTGTATGCAACAGGGGGACCTGGGTGTGGGGGGTAATACATGCAGTTGGTTCATACAACCTCTGGCACAAGTCTATGATTGCTGTGAGGCCACGGGAGCCCCCCCAGCTGGCTGTGTAGTTGCAGGAACTGGGGGCTGGTGTGTATAGGCTTATTTACTGTTGGGTAGCCTTGAGGCTCCTAAACTCTGTGAAAGTTCCCCACCCTTTGCTCTGCAGTTGCTCTTGCTGGGGTGTGGTACAAGCATCCAGTGGGTCTGTGTGTTGAAAGAGACCTTGTGTGTTTGAAAAGTGAAAGGCGGGTTTGTGTCTTGGACTATATGAACCTGCACTGTGTAGGTGAGGGGCCTTTGGCTGATTTATAGGCTGTGCCTTTCTCCTTCTCAGAGCCTCAATTATCCTGAAGAGAAGGTTGTAACTGTCGGGCAGTTCAGAATTGGGCTGATTCATGGCCATCAAGTTATTCCCTGGTGTGATGTGGCCAGCCTGGCATGGCTGCAGAGGCAGCTGGATGTGGACATTCTCATCTCAGGCCACACGCACAGATTTGAAGCATTTGAACATGAAAAAAAATTCCACATCAACCCTGGATCAGCCCCAGGAGCCTACAGTGCTTTGGAAATGTGAGTGAGGAGGGCCCTGAGCTGCCCAGCACAGCAGAGCCCATAGGTGTTACCTAAAATGTGTGCATTCACCTGCGGGTGTCTGGCCACCGTGTTGCAGAGCACTGGGGAGGTGCGGTGACGAGTAGGAGGCCAGCGCTGTCCCTTCCCGGGGAACGCAGTGGGGCTCTCCTGTTACCAGGGGGCTTCCCCGCTCCCCTCAGCCCTTGGCAACCCAGCGTATTAGAACACGTAAGCGTGAGGCCTGTTGGTAGCGAGAAGCGCAAGCGAGGTGGGACGATCGCCAAAGCATGTTTCCTTTGCAGGAGCGTCGTCCCTTCGTTTGTGCTGATGGATATCCAGGCTGCCACAGTGGTGACTTATGTGTACCAACTGGTTGAGGATGATGTGAAAGTAGAAAGAAAGGAGTTCAAGAAGTACTGGATCGTGTCGCGACCCGCTTGTTGACTTGGGGCTGCCTTTCAGTCCTCCTCTTTGCAGTTAAGAGGGGGCAGGCCGCGGGGGGGTGCTGCTGCTGCGCGGGTTGGACCGTAGAGACGCCACAAGGCCTTGTTGCTGGTGAGCTTGTGAAAAAGCGCTGGTCTTGGTTCCCAAGGCGAACTTGAAGCAGAAGGAAGTGCTGATTGCGAGGCCTGTGGAAAACATGCCGTGCCTGAGGAGGGGCTGCTGTGTTCCTGGCCTAAGGGAGTCGCAGAGGGCGGTGGTAGCTTGGGGTTGAGCCTCTTCTGTAAAACGAGCACAGACTAATAAATCCCTGTCTTCGTGCGTGCGGGTCGGATTTGTTATGGTTCTGAAGGGGGAAGGGAGGCCGGAGTTTGGTGCGAGGGGGCTCCGAGGGCTGAAAGGACGCTGCTGTTTGGTTCCCGAGACGCAGCCCTGAAGCACTTCAGGATCTGTCAGGGATGCCCAAGGACTCTAATCCCTCTGGCAAGAGCCAGAGCGCATGTGCCCTGGGTGCTTTGTGCTACTGTGCAGACAAGAGGTGTGAGGGGAGAGGGTGTTGTTTGGGGCACATTTAATCTTGAAAAGGCCCCGGTGGAGCTCATGCCCCCTGCACAGGCAGCCCCGTACCTCTGGTGTCCATGGTGGTGCTTCTCACCAGCCCATACTGGGCTGGAGATGCCCCCATTCCCTCTGTCAATCACCATCTCCCCACACAGCTTCCCACTTGACTTTGCATTCCCTGCCCTGCATCCCTGGCTGCTGGCCTGGACGTGGTCCCCTCTGGGGCAGGGGTGTCTCCAGACTGCTGCAAAGGATGGGTGCCCCTGGCAGACACTTCCCCTGGGCAGCCCGGTCTCAGTGAGAGGCATGAGGTGTGCCCCGAGGGGCAGCGGGCAGGGCCAGGGCCAAGGGTCTGTCTCCAGCCAGTCCTCAGGGAGTGCCTGGGCTTGGGGCTGCACCCAGGGTGTCCCATCTGTGTGCCTGCAGGCAGAGGAGTGCCATCGCTGTCCTTGTGCCCGGGGATGGCTGTGCTCGTGGGGCACAGGCTGACCCGTGTCTTCTCCCCTCTCTCCTCTCCCTCTCCAGGTTCCCTGGTCCAGGCAGCACTGACTCAGCCGCCCTCGGTGTCAGCGAACCCAGGACAAACCGTCCAGATCACCTGCTCCGGGCTTGACAGCAGCAGCAATGTTGACTGGTTCCAGCAGAAGGTACCTGGCACCGTCCCTGTCACTGTGATCTATGACAGCAACAAGAGACCCTCGGGCATCCCTTCGCGATTCTCTGGTTCTGCGTCTGGCACCACGGGCACGTTAACCATCAGTGGGGTCCAAGCCGAGGACGAGGCCGTCTATTACTGTGGTGGCTGGGAGAGCAGCAGTGATGCTGTTGTAGTGACATGGAAGAATGTGGAAGTGAGGTCAAGGAGTTAAAGATGGAGGAGTTTCTGCATTTCTCCCTCCTGGCTCAGTAGGGCTGGGGTGCTGGAGCAGGTTCCTGTCTGTTTGCAAGGACGTGGCTGTGAATGTTCTCCTGTCAGTGCTATTCCAGGCATGAGGTGACTCTGGGGCCAAGGGTGCTTCATATCTGTCCCAACAGAAGGCATGACTTTGCCTTGTCCCCAGGCCCTCTGCCTTTTGATCCTGGCTCTCCCCCATCCTTTTTGGCTGCTGGAATTGCCTCTGTGCTGGGAAGCTGTGGAATGAGCAGGGCTCTACTCCCCCATAATGTGCCTGAACCCTGACCAGCGCTCTTCTCCAACTCTGGCACTCCCTATCCCTGCTTCTGCTACCTCTCTTCACAGGGCCCCATGGCTCTGGCCTTGGGCTCCGTGTGTGAGTCTCTGGGTCCCTGTGTGATATTGGGACCTTAAGGAACAGGGGCCCTGCCCCATTTGCTGCCCTGGGAGGTCTGTGCTCGTGGGGCACTGTCTGACCCCTGTCTTCTCCCCTCTCTCCTCTCCCTCTCCAGGTTCCCTGGTCCAGGCAGCGCTGACTCAGCCGCCCTCGGTGTCAGCGAACCCAGGACAAACCGTCCAGATCACCTGCTCTGGGCTTAGCAGCAACAGCTATGTTGGCTGGTACCAGCAGAAGGTACCTGGCACCGCCCCTGTCACTGTGATCTATGACAGCAACAAGAGACCCTCGGGCATCCCTTCACGATTCTCTGGTTCTGCCTCCGGCTCCACGGGCACGTTAACCATCAGTGGGGTCCAAGCCGAGGACGAGGCCGTCTATTACTGTGGTGGCTACGACGGCAGCTATAATGTTGACACGGAGCAACGGGGAAGTGATACAAACACCTCCTGCCATCACAGGCGCTCATGATGCATCTCTGCTTGTCCCCATTTGATGGTGGGACAGGTCCCTGCCATGGCCCTGACCGTGCTGCCCGGTGCTGCAGGTGGTTGTGCCTGGTGTGCCAGCTTGGTCAGCCCTTTGAGCCCCAGGTCTGTGCCGGTCCCCTGTCATTTGGGGAGCATAGTGGGTAGGGTAGTGTAGAATAGAATAGGATAGGGCAGGGGTTTTCTGTTGGAAGGGACCTACATTGATCATCTGTTCCCACTGCCTGAGCAGTTGAGGGCTGACCAAAAGTTAAAGCCTGTTATTAAGGGCATGGTCCAAAAGCCTCTAGAACACTGACAGGCTTGGGGCATCAATGAGCTCTCAAGGAAGCCTGTTCCAGTGTTTGACCGCCCTCTCGGTAAAGAAATGCTGGAGGACCCACAGCTGCCCTGTCCCTGTCCCACGCTGCGGGGCTGAGTTCCCCCTGTGTTCCCCGAGTGGCGCCCAGAGCCCTGCTGGGTGCCTCCCTCCCCTCTGCCAGCCCAGCTGTGCCAGGAGCCCCCGGGGCACGAGCCCAGGGGAGTTCAGCCCTGCTGAAACTGTGTCCCCAGCACCAAGAGGTGGGGACATGCCACGTTCGAGGGAGCTGGGCAAAGCTTTGCCTTCAGGCCCTGGAAGGGATGTTTGTCGTGGGTGCAGCAGCTCGAGGGCCGTGTGTGAGGCTGGTGGGACAGAGCAGGGCTGGCCGGGGGCTGCTCTGTTGTGCTGCAAGAGGAGCCACGGGCTGCTCCAGCACTGCCTGTGTCTGCCCAGTGCCAGCTCATTGGGCTCCTGCTCAGCCTGTGCAGGAGCACCCCAGCACCTCTGTCCCCCTGAGAAGCCCCTGGCCCTGGGCATTGCCCCAGGACGGCCCCACGACAGCAAGAGACTGTGCAGCACCCTGGCCCCTTCCGTCTTTTGTGTCAGGAGCTGCCACCTGTCTGGCCTCGTCCCTCTCCTCCTCGTGGTGCTCGCCCACAGCTCAGGTGCCCTGGCCAGACTCGCTGTGCCCAGCCAAGGCCTTTGGGCAGAGGGGTCTGTTCCCACTGCCCCGGGAGGGCTGTGCTCGTGGGGCACAGGCTGACCCCTGTCTTCTCCCCTCTCTCCTCTCCCTCTCCAGGTTCCCTGGTCCAGGCAGCGCTGACTCAGCCGCCCTCGGTGTCAGCGAACCCAGGACAAACCGTCCAGATCACCTGCTCTGGGCTACACAGCAGCGGTTATGCTGTTGGCTGGTACCAGCAGAAGGTACCTGGCACCGCCCCTGTCACTGTGATCTACAGCAGCGACAAGAGACCCTCGGGCATCCCTTCGCGATTCTCTGGCTCCATGTCCGGCTCCACGGGCACGTTAACCATCAGTGGAGTCCAAGCCGAGGACGAGGCCGTCTATTACTGTGATGGCTGGGACAGCAGCAATGCTGGTCAGGGACATGGTGATGCTGGGATTAGGTTTTTCCCTCCTGTTCATTCCTACGCCTCCACTGTGTGAGGAAGAGCTATAGAGGGTGGGCAGTTGGTGCCCTTTTGCACTTGTGCGTGTTCTGGCTGCATGTCTGTCCTGATGCCACCTCCTCTCTGTGCTGCCAGTGCAGTGTCGGTGTGTGCTGCTCAGCACCTCCTTCGTTGCCCCAGGGACCTGCAAGTGGTGTTTCCTGTGGGGCAGTAGTGCAGTGCTGCTGGGCAGGGGGAATTTCAGTCCCTCTTGTGCCTGAGAGACTTTCCACAGAGCTGAGCAGAGGTGGGGTTTGGGGGAATCCCTGGGCTGGGTAGGGACCCGTTGGCTCTTGGAAGGTCTGTGCATTGCAGGGCTATGCTGTAAGGCTCCAGGCACTCTGTGCCCCCTTTCCGTTCCACCCTTCAAAGCACTCTGGGCCTGGGCTGCATTTGGGGATGTTCCTGACTCATGCCAAGGGATGTGGAGGAGCCCAAGAGCCAGAGCCCATGTGCCTTGGGTGCTTTGTGCTACTGTGCAGACAAGAGATGTGAGGGGAAAGGGTGTTGTTTGGGGCACATTTAATCTTGAAAAGGCCCCAGTGGAGCTCATGCCCCCTGCACAGGCAGCCCAGTACCTCTGGTGTCCATGGTGGTGCTTCTCACCAGCCCATACTGGGCTGGAGATGCCCCCATTCCCTCTGTCAATCACCATCTCCCCACGCAGCTTCCCACTGACTTTGCATTCCCTGCCCTGCATCCCTGGCTGCTGGCCTGGACGTGGTCCCCTCTGGGGCAGGGGTGTCTCCAGACTGCTGCAAAGGATGGGTGCCCCTGGCAGACCCTGCCTTTGGGCAGCCCGGTCTCAGTGAGAGGCATGAGGTGTGCCCCGAGGGGCAGCGGGCAGGGCCAGGGTTGAGGGTCTGTCTCCAGCCAGTCCTCAGGGAGTGCCTGGGCTTGGGGCAGCACCCAGGGTGTCCCGTCTGTGTGCCTGCAGGCAGAGGAGTGCCATCGCTGTCCTTGTGCCCGGGGATGGCTGTGCTCGTGGGGCACTGTCTGACCCAGTCTTCTCCCCTCTCTCCTCTCCCTCTCCAGGTTCCCTGGTCCAGGCAGCGCTGACTCAGCCGCCCTCGGTGTCAGCGAACCCGGGACAAACCGTCCAGATCACCTGCTCCGGGCTTAGCAGTGGCAGTGCTGTCGGCTGGTACCAGCAGAAGGTACCTGGCACCGTCCCTGTCACTGTGATCTATGACAGCAACAAGAGACCCTCGGGCATCCCTTCACGATTCTCTGGTTCTGCGTCTGGCACCACGGGCACGTTAACCATCAGTGGAGTCCAAGCCGAGGACGAGGCCGTCTATTACTGTGGTGGCTGGGAGAGCAGCAGTGATGCTGTTGTAGTGACATGGAAGAATGTGGAAGTGAGGTCAAGGAGTTAAAGATGGAGGAGTTTCTACCTTTCTCCCTCCTGGCTCAGTAGGGCTGGGGTGCTGGAGCAGGTTCCTGTCTGTTTGCAAGGACGTGGCTGTGAATATTCTCCTGTCAGTACTATTCCATGCATGAGGTGACTCTGGGGCCAAGGGTGCTTCATATCTGTCCCAACAGAAGGCATGACTTTGCCTTGTCCCCAGCCCCCCTGCCTTTTGATCCTGGCTCTCCCCCATCCTTTTTGTGCTGCTGGAATTGCCTCTGTGCTGGGAAGCTGTGGAATGAGCAGGGCTCTACTCCCCCATAATGTGCCTGAACCCTGACCAGCGCTCTTCTCCAACTCTGGCACTCCCTATCCCTGCTTCTGCTACCTCTCTTCACAGGGCCTCATGGCTCTGGCCTTGGGCTCTGTGTGTGAGTCTCTGGGTCCCTGTGTGACATTGGGACCTTAAGGAACAGGGGCCCTGCCCCATTTGCTGCCCTGGGAGGTCTGTGCTCGTGGGGCACTGTCTGACCCCTGTCTTCTCCCCTCTCTCCTCTCCCTCTCCAGGTTCCCTGGTCCAGGCAGCACTGACTCAGCCGCCCTCGGTGTCAGCGAACCCGGGACAAACCGTGCAGATCACCTACTCCGGGATTAGCAGCGGCTATGGTTATGCTGGCTGGTACCAGCAGAAGGTACCTGGCAGTGGCCCCGTCACTGTGATCTACAGCAACACCAACAGACCTTCGGGCATCCTGTCACGATTCTCTGGCTCCAAGTCCAGCACCACGGGCATGTTATCCATCAATGTGGTCCAAGCCGAGGACGAGGCTGTCTGTTACGTGGTAGCTATGAGAGTAGCAGATATACTGGTGCCACGGTGGCACAGAGCAATGTGGAAGTGATACTAAAACCACCTGCCATCTTAAGCACATATTAGGAGTCTCTACTGTCCCCATTTGATGGTGGATGAGTCCCTACCCTGACCCTTCCCTTGCTGCCCTGTGCTGCTAGTGGCTGTGCTTGGTGTTCCAACTTGGCCATCCCTTAGAATCACAGGCCTTGCCCATCCCCAGTCATTTGGGGAAGGGATGACCACCAGCTGCCCTGTCCCTGTCCCACGCTGCGGGGCTGAGTTCCCCCTGTGTTCCCCGAGTGGCGCCCAGAGCCCTGCCGGGTGCCTCCCTGCCCTCTGCCAGCCCAGCTGTGCCAGGAGCCCCCGGGGCACGAGCCCAGGGGAGTTCAGCCCTGCTGAAACTGTGTCCCGAGCACCAAGAGGTGGGGACATGCCATGTTCGAGGGAGCTGGGCAAAGCTTTGCCTTCCGCCCCTGGAAGGGATGTTTGTCGTGGGTGCAGCAGCTCGAGGGCCGTGTGTGAGGCTGGTGGGACAGAGCAGGGCTGGCCGGGGGCTGCTCTGTTGTGCTGCAAGAGGAGCCACGGGCTGCTCCAGCACTGCCTATGTCTGCCCAGTGCCAGCTCAATGGGCTCCTGCTCAGCCTGTGCAGGAGCACCCCAGAAACTCTGTCCCCCTGAGAAGCCCCTGGCCCTGGGCATTGCCCCAGGACGGCCCCACGACAGCAAGAGACTGTGCAGCACCCTGGCCCCTTCCATCTTTTGTGTCAGGAGCTGCCACCTGTCTGGCCTCATCCCTCTCCTCCTCGTGGTACTCACCCACAGCTCAGGTGCCCTGGCCAGACTCGCTGTGCCCAGCCAAGGCCTTTGGGCAGAGGGGTCTGTTCCCACTGCCCCGGGAGGGGTGTGCTCGTGGGGCACTGTCTGAACCCTGTCTTCTCCCCTCTCTCCTCTCCCTCTCCAGGTTCCCTGGTCCAGGCAGCGCTGACTCAGCCGGTCTCAGTGTCAGCGAACCCAGGACGAACCGTCCAGATCCCCTGCTCTGGGAGTAGCACCACTTTTGGCAGCTACTATGGCTGGTACCAGCAGAAGGTACCTGGCAGTGCCCCCATCACTGTCATCTACTGGAATACCTACAGACCCGCGGACATCCCTTCACGATTCTCCGGATCCATATCTGGCACCAGGGGCACGTTAACCATCAGTGGGGTCCAAGCCGAGGACGAGGCCGTCTATTACTGTGGCAGCTACAATGGCAGCAGTACTGGTCATCATGATGGAGGCACAGACACTGGCTTTCCTCTCCTCTTGCTTTTGCCAGTTCTACTTACACGACGCTTGTAGTTTGTCCTTGGGCTCTGTGTGCTGGGCTGAGTCGCTCTGTGTCATCATGGCATTTAGGCACAGGGAGGTCCTGTCCCTGTCACACTTCCTGGGGAGGGCTGTGCTCGTGGGGCACTGTCTGACCCCTGTCTTCTCCCCTCTCTCCTCTCCCTCTCCAGGTTCCCTGGTCCAGGCAGCGCTGACTCAGCCGCCCTCGGCGTCAGCGAACCCGGGACAAACCGTCCAGATCACCTGCTCTGGGGTGTACAGCAGCAGCAGCTATGAAGTGGGCTGGTACCAGCAGAAGGTACCTGGCACTGCCCCTGTCACTGTGATCTACTGGAATGACAAGAGACCCTCGGGCATCCCTTCGTGATTCTCTGGCTCCAAGTCCGGCTCCACGGGCACGTTAACCATCAGTGGGGTCCAAGCCGAGGATGAGGCCGTCTATTACTGTGGTGGCTACGGCAGCAGCTATATTGATACCACACTGACATGGAGCAACGGGAAAGTGATAAAAAGTACTCTTGCCATCACAGACATGTAGTAGTCTCTGTTGTCGCTGTTTGATGGTAGGACAGGTCCCTGCCATGTCCCTGCCCTTGCTGCCCTGAGCTGCCAGTGGCTGTGCCTGGTGTCCCAGCTCAGCTGTCAATTAGAGCCCCAGGTCTGTGCCTGTCCCCTGTCATTTGGGGAGGAGATCTACAGCACTTGGCAACATGCCATTCTTCTTGGCCACATTACCTACGCATGGGCTCCAAGCTGAGGAGGAGGCGGAGAGGCTGTCTGTAACTGTCGTGGCTGGGACAGCAGTGCTGAGGAGGGTCACTGCAACCCCCATCACCTGGGAAGAGAGAAACAAACCTGCTGCTGCCCCAGAGCCCCTCTGGTGTGACCTGCTGCTGTGGAAAGCCCCAGAATCGCTGGGTCTGGAGCTGCCTCTGGAGGTTGTCTTGTCCCACCCCCTGCTCGATTCTGGGTTGGCTACTGCAGCTTGCCCACAGCCTGTCCAGGCCGGTTTTGAATATCTCCAAGGCTGGAGACTTCACAGCTCTCTGGGCAACTCGTTCCGGTGTTTGACCATCCTTGCAGCAGGAAAAAGGTTTTCCTATCTTCAGGCATCTTTTCCTGTGTTTCAGTCTGTGCCCATTGCCTCTCGTGCCCTCAACGGACACCTCTGAGAGGAGCCTACCTCCATCTCCTTTCCTACTCATAGAGTTGTTTCTAATGTTGATAAGATGTCCCTGAGGTTCCCTGCCTTGGGCTCTGCCACCCCAGCTAGCGCTGCCTCTCTCTGTACAAGTGATGTGCTGAGCGCGTTATCACTATCAGAGCCCTTCTCCGCCTTTGATCCCATCTGTCCCCATCCCTGGCGGGGGAGCCCAGTGCTGTCACAGCGCTGAGCTGTGTCACAGAGCTCTGAGTGGAGGGGAAGGATCCTCTCCCCGACTGCTGGCAATGCTCCTGCTAAGGCAGCCCATGGGTGCGTTGCTGGCTCCTGTGCAGCTTGATGGCTTCCCAGCCCTCCGTGGCCTTTTCTGCCAGGGGTCTGCTGCCGCTTTGGCCCCTGCAGGCCTGGACAGGGGTGTCCCACCCAAGGAAAAGGCACTGCATGGCTCTTAGCAAGAGAAGGGCCAAGGGCACGATTATTGATCCCCAGAGGCAATGGGGAAGGACAGGAATGTGCAAGAGCTGTGCAGGGCCTGGGAAACCCGTAGGAGGGGAAGATGTGGAATTTCTAGTGTGGGGTGCTGGGGATTGGTGTCATCCCACCCCCTTGACTGGGTGCTGCGAGCATCGTCTGCCCCCCACCCCACCTCCCCTTCCTTCCAGCAGCCCGGCTCTCCTGAGCCCTTTGTCCCTGCAGCTGCTCAGCCCATCTGCGGACAGGGGCTCTGTGCTGCTGGGATTTAGGTTCTGAGTTGGGATGTTTCTCCACTCTGTGCCTGGAGACAATCCCTGCTGCATCTGGGGTGGTGGGGTTGGGCGGGGAGCAGGGAGGGAGGTGGGGAGAGAAGCACGAGCAGGATCCAGCCATGAGCATGGGGTCAGATTTGCATGGAGGGGCCGTGCTCCGGGCAGGCGGGGACTTAAAAGGGAGTCGGGGTCTGCGACACAGCTCCGTCGGCGTGGGGACACGGATCTGGTGGGATCGCACCATGGCCTGGGCCCCTCTCCTCCTCGTGGTGCTCGCCCACAGCTCAGGTGCCCTGTTCAGACTCGCTGTGCCCGGCCAAGGCCTTTGGGCAGAGGGATCCTTCCTCACTGCCCCGGGAGGGCTGTGCTCGTGGTGCACAGGCTAACCCCTCTCTTCTCCCCTCTCTCCTCTCCCTCTCCAGGTTCCCTGGTCCAGGCAGCGCTGACTCAGCCGGTCTCGGTGTCAGCCAACCCAGGACAAACCATTCAAATCACCTGCTCTGGGATTAGCGGCAGCTATGTTGGCTGGTACCAGCAGAAGGTACCTGGCACAGCCCCTGTCGCTGTGATCTACCAGAGCAACAAGAGACCCTCGGGCATCCCTTCGCGATTCTCTGGCTCCAAGTCCGGCACCACGGGCACGTTAACCATCAGTGGGGTCCAAGCCGAGGACGAGGCCGTCTATTACTGTGGTAGCTACGACAGCAGTTACACTGGTGCCACAGTGACACAGAGCAATGGGGAAGTGATACAAAATCCTCCTGCCAACGCAGACACAAGTTAGGACTCTGTTTCCCTGTTTGATGGTAGGACAGGTCACTGCCATGGCCCTGCCCTTGCTGCCCTGTGCTGCCAGAGGCTGTGCCTGGTGTCCGGCTTGGCTGTCCCTTAGAGCCCCAGGTCTGTGCCTGTCCCTTGTCATTTCGGGAGGGGATTCATAGCACTTGGGATCATGACATTCTTCTAAGCCACATTACCTACGCTTGGGCTCCAAGCCGAGGAGGCGGAGAGGCTGTCTGTAACTGGGCTGCCTGGGACAGCAGTGCTGAGGAGGGTCACTGCAACCCCGGTCACTGGGGAAGAGAGAAACAAAACTGCCGCTGCCCCAGGACCCCTCAGGTGTCACCTGCTGCTATGGCGGCTGCTGCTGCTTCTGCCGCTTGGTCACGGTGTTGGAGCAGCACATGTGCCTGTGAGGTGGCTCCTGTCATGTGGCACGTGCTTGGCTCCAGCCGGTCCCCTCCAGCTGCCTGTAAGGAGACAGGCCCCTGCATCCCTGCCCTGCTCGTGCCCATCGGGGTCTCTGTGCCCCGAGCGCTCTGGGACGGGCAACGTCGAGGAGGTGGGGGTGTTTCTTACAGCTGCAGCTGCTCTTGGGCTGGGCACGAGGCTGCCACAGGCAGCTGCGATGGCTGGGCAGGAGCAGGGCTGGCTGGGGGCTGCCCCAACAGCTGTGAGCAGAGCCCCTGGCCTGCCCTGGCTCTGGCTGCGTTTGCCCAGCACCAGCCCCTGCCCCTTGGGCTCATGACCTGCTCGTGGGGAGCCATCGCTGAGCCCCGGGGCTCAGTGCTGAACGACTCCGGTTGTGCCGCGGGGTGGATGGCTGGGGAGAGCGAAGGTGTTGAGCGGTGGGCCTGGGCTGGCAGGGGAAGAGCCAGGGCAGAAAAGCAGCGGAGCAAGAGGGTACCTTAGGGGCCTGGGACACCCGTAGGAGGGACACGTGTCGAAAGTGGGGTAGGGAGTGCTGGGGTTTGGCGTCATCCCCATCCCTTCAATGGGAGCTGCTAGCACCGCCTGCCACCCTGGGGGACCCCATTCCCCCCAGCCACCCAGCTTTCCTGAACCCATTGGCCCTACAGCTGCTCGGCCAGGACTTGGGATGGGGTGATGGGTCTGTGCTGGTGGGTTTTTGGTTCTGAGTTGGGAGGTGGTGGTGCTCTGTGCCTGAGGACAAGCCCTGCTGCGTCTGGGGTGGTGGGGTTGGGCGGGGAGCAGGGAGGGAGGTGGGGAGAGAGGAGCGGGCAGGATCCAGCCATGAGCGTGGGGTCAGATTTGCATGGAGGGGCCGTGCTCCGGGCAGGCGGGGGCTTAAAAGGGAGTCGGGGTCTGCGACACAGCTCCATCAGCGTGGGGACACGGATCTGGTGGGATCGCGCCATGGCCTGGGCCCCTCTCCTCCTCGTAGTGCTCGCCCACAGCTCAGGTGCCATGGCCAAACTTGCTATGCCCGGCCTAGGCGTTTGGGCAGAGGGGTCTGGTCCTACTGCCCCGGGAGGGCTCTGCTCGTGGGGCACAGGCTGACTCCTGTCTTCTCCCCTCTCTCCTCTCCCTCTCCAGGTTCCCTGGTCCAGGCAGCAGTGACTCAGCCGCCCTCGGTGTCAGCGAACCCAGGACAAACCGTCCAGATCACCTGCTCTGGGCTTAGCAGCAGCAGCAACAGCTATGTTGGCTGGTACCAGCAGAAGGTACCTGGCACCGGCCCTGTCACTGTGATCTACAATGACAACAAGAGACCCTCGGGCATCCCTTCGCGATTCTCTGGTTCTGCCTCCGGCACCACGGGCACGTTAACCATCAGTGGGGTCCAAGCCGAGGACGAGGCCGTCTATTACTGTGGTGGCTACGACGGCAGCTATAATGTTGACACGGAGCAATGGGGAAGTGATACAAACACCTCCTGCCATCACAGGCGCTCATGATGCATCTCTGCTTGTCCCCATTTGATGGTGGGACAGGTCCCTGCCATGGCCCTGACCCTGCTGCCCGGTGCTGCAGGTGGTTGTGCCTGGTGTGCCAGCTTGGTCAGCCCTTTGAGCCCCAGGTCTGTGCCGGTCCCCTGTCATTTGGGGAGCATAGTGGGTTGGGTAGTGTAGAATAGAATAGGATAGGGCAGGGGTTTTCTGTTGGAAGGGACCTACATTGATCATCTGTTCCAACTGCCTGAGCAGTTGAGGGCTGACCAAAAGTTAAAGCCTGTTATTAAGGGCATGGTCCAAAAGCCTCTAGAACGCTGACAGGCTTGGGGCATCGATGAGCTCTCGAGGAAGCCTGTTCCAGTGTTTGACCGCCCTCTCGGTAAAGAAATGCTGGAGGACCCACAGCTGCCCTGTCCCTGTCCCACGCTGCGGGGCTGAGTTCCCCCTGTGTTCCCCGAGTGGCGCCCAGAGCCCTGCCGGGTGCCTCCCTGCCCTCTGCCAGCCCAGCTGTGCCAGGAGCCCCCGGGGCACGAGCCCAGGGGAGTTCAGCCCTGCTGAAACTGTGTCCCCAGCACCAAGAGGTGGGGACATGCCATGTTCGAGGGAGCTGGGCAAAGCTTTGCCTTCAGGCCCTGGAAGGGATGTTTGTCGTGGGTGCAGCAGCTCGAGGGCCGTGTGTGAGGCTGGTGGGACAGAGCAGGGCTGGCCGGGGGCTGCTCTGTTGTGCTGCAAGAGGAGCCACGGGCTGCTCCAGCACTGCCTGTGTCTGCCCAGTGCCAGCTCATTGGGCTCCTGCTCAGCCTGTGCAGGAGCACCCCAGCACCTCTGTCCCCCTGAGAAGCCCCTGGCCCTGGGCATTGCCCCAGGACGGCCCCACGACAGTAAGAGACTGTGCAGCACCCTGGCCCCTTCCGTCTTTTGTGTCAGGAGCTGCCACCTGTCTGGCCTCGTCCCTCTCCTCCTCGTGGTGCTCGCCCACAGCTCAGGTGCCCTGGCCAGACTCGCTGTGCCCAGCCAAGGCCTTTGGGCAGAGGGGTCTGGTCCCACTGCCCCGGGAGGGCTGTGCTCGTGGGTCACAGGCTGACCCCTGTCTTCTCCCCTCTCTCCTCTCCCTCTCCAGGTTCCCTGGTCCAGGCAGCGCTGACTCAGCCGCCCTCGGTGTCAGCGAACCTGGGACAAACCGTCCAGATCACCTGCTCCGGGATTAGCAGCAGCGGTTATGCTGTTGGCTGGTACCAGCAGAAGGTACCTGGCACCGGCCCTGTCACTGTGATCTATGACAGCAACAAGAGACCCTCGGGCATCCCTTCGCGATTCTCTGGCTCCATGTCCGGCTCCACGGGCACGTTAACCATCAGTGGGGTCCAAGCCGAGGATGAGGCCGTCTATTACTGTGGTAGCTGGGACAGCAGCAATGCTGGTCAGGGACATGGTGATGCTGGGATTAGGTTTTTCCCTCCTGTTCATTCCTACGCCTCCACTGTGTGAGGAAGAGCTATAGAGGGTGGGCAGTTGGTGCCCTTTTGCACTTGTGCGTGTTCTGGCTGCATGTCTGTCCTGATGCCACCTCCTCTCTGTGCTGCCAGTGCAGTGTCGGTGTGTGCTGCTCAGCACCTCCTTCGTTGCCCCAGGGACCTGCAAGTGGTGTTTCCTGTGGGGCAGTAGTGCAGTGCTGCTGGGCAGGGGGAATTTCAGTCCCTCTTGTGCCTGAGAGACTTTCCACAGAGCTGAGCAGAGGTGGGGTTTGGGGGAATCCCTGGGCTGGGTAGGGACCCGTTGGCTCTTGGAAGGTCTGTGCATTGCAGGGCTATGCTGTAAGGCTCCAGGCACTCTGTGCCCCCTTTCCGTTCCACCCTTCAAAGCACTCTGGGCCTGGGCTGCATTTGGGAATGTTCCTGACTCATGCCAAGGGATGTGGAGGAGCCCAAGAGCCAGAGCCCATGTGCCTTGGGTGCTTTGTGCTACTGTGCAGACAAGAGGTGTGAGGGGAAAGGGTGTTGTTTGGGGCACATTTAATCTTGAAAAGGCCCCAGTGGAGCTCATGCCCCCTGCACAGGCAGCCCAGTACCTCTGGTGTCCATGGTGGTGCTTCTCACCAGCCCATACTGGGCTGGAGATGCCCCCATTCCCTCTGTCAATCACCATCTCCCCACGCAGCTTCCCACTGACTTTGCATTCCCTGCCCTGCATCCCTGGCTGCTGGCCTGGACGTGGCCCCCTCTGGGGCATGGGCAGGGGTGTCTCCAGACTGCTGCAAAGGCTGGGTGCCCCTGGCAGGCCTTGCCCCTGGGCAGCCCGGTCTCAGTGAGAGGCATGAGGTGTGCCCCGAGGGGCAGCGGGCAGGGCCAGGGTCGAGGGTCTGTCTCCAGCCAGTCCTCAGGGAGTGCCTGGGCTTGGGGCAGCACCCAGGGTGTCCCATCTGTGTGCCTGCAGGCAGAGGAGTGCCATCGCTGTCCAGTGCTCGTGGGGCACTGTCTGACCCCTGTCTTCTCCCCTCTCTCCTCTCCCTCTCCAGGTTCCCTGGTCCAGGCAGCGCTGACTCAGCCGCCCTCAGTGTCAGCGAACCCAGGACAAACTGTCCAGATCACCTGCTCCGGGATTGACAGCAGCAGCAATGTTGGCTGGTTCCAGCAGAAGGTACCTGGCACAGCCCCTGTCACTGTGATCTACGGGAGCAACAACAGACCCTCGGGCATCCCTGCGCGATTCTCTGGCTCCAAGTCCGGCTCCACGGGCACGTTAACCATCAGTGGGGTCCAAGCCGAGGACGAGGCCGTCTATTACTGTGGTGCCCAGGACAGCAGCGCTGATCAGCATCCAGGTGCCCCGCGGGGTGGCCATGGTTGGGTGCTCTGGGTTGACCGTTACTGGTTGCTGCGTGGGGGTGGCAGTTACCTGGATGGTGGTGGAGGAGGATGTGGGAGTGACGCAGGTCCTGGCCGTGCAGACCTGTGGTGTGGCTGGTTGCTCCTGCCTGCAAAGTGTGATGTTGGCACTGGTGCTGGGTGTTTCTTTACCGTTGGGTAGCCTCTGCGCCAGGAGGCCAGCGCTGTCCCTTGCCGGGGAAGGCAGCGAGGCTCCCCTGTTACCAGGGTTTTGCTTAGCCCATGTGTGGGGCACGGCAGCCCAGCACTGGGGTGCCTGAGGCTGCTTCCTGGGCCCGGAGAGGGCTGAGTTGCAGCAGCTTCATGGAGTCGTTTTGCTTCCTGGTGTCTTCCCAGAAGCTGTGTGCTGATGTTTTGTAAGAAACCAGACTTCTGGAGGCACCGTCAGCTTTAGCATTGTCCTAGGTTACAGTGTAAAATGTGCCAAAAGGAAAAAAAGTATTCTATTACCATCCTCAGGAGCTGTTGAGACCAGGTGGGGTGGTGCTCCCTGCCTCCCCCCTCTGGACTATCTCCTGTTAATGGCCCATCAAGGAACTGCCTCATGACTTCCCATCCCATTGTGAGATGCTCCGCCCAGGGGGAAAGGAGCCAAGCAATCCATGCCAAATAAACACTGAGATCTCGAACACCCTAGCAGCCTTCTTCCACTGGATTCCCAGAGGAGCTTTTCCCCCCACTGGAGTTCCAGAGGACAAGAGCTACCTACCTACCGCTGGACCTTCGGAGGAAGACCAGACCCTTTTACCTGATTGCTGCTTCAACAGAACTACATCCATCGCTTCAGGAGGACTGCAGCCAGCATCTTATCGGACTGCTACTGCCACCCTTACAGGGTGTCAGGTTGTAGTTCTGACTCTGTCAGTGTAAACCAGTGGGTTGTTTGTTTTTTCCCTGCCTTGTGTTATATATATATATATATATATATATATATATATATATATATATTAGTAAAGAACTGTTATTCCTATTCCCCATATCTTTGCCTGAAGGCCCGTTAATTTCAAAATTATAATAATTTGGAGGGAAGGGGGTTGCACTTTCCGTTTCAAGGGAGGCTCCTGCCTTCCTCCACAGACACCTGTCTTTCAAACCAAGACAAGCATCTGAGCCTGACACGACCCGGGCTGTTTGGGAGCCTGGAGGGCTGCTCTAGGCTAAGTGCAACTCTGCCTGAGACGCTGTTGTCAGTGCCTGCGAACTGCAGTGCTTCCCCGCTCCCCGCAGCCCTTGGCAACCCAGCGTATTAGAACACGTAAGCGTGAGGCCTGTTGGTAGCGAGAAGCGCAAGCGAGGTGGGACGATCGCCAAAGCATGTTTCCTTTGCAGGAGCGTCGTCCCTTCGTTTGTGCTGATGGATATCCAGGCTGCCACAGTGGTGACTTATGTGTACCAACTGGTTGAGGATGATGTGAAAGTAGAAAGAAAGGAGTTCAAGAAGTACTGGATCGTGTCGCGACCCGCTTGTTGACTTGGGGCTGCCTTTCAGTCCTCCTCTTTGCAGTTAAGTGGGGGCAGGCCGCGGGGGGGTGCTGCTGCTGCGCGGGTTGGACCGTAGAGCCGCCACAAGGCCTTGTTGCTGGTGAGCTTGTGAAAAAGCGCTGGTCTTGGTTCCCAAGGCGAACTTGAAGCAGAAGGAAGTGCTGATTGCGAGGCCTGTGGAAAACATGCCGTGCCTGAGGAGGAGCTGCTGTGTTCCTGGCCTAAGGGAGTCGCAGAGGGCGGTGGTAGCTTGGGGTTGAGCCTCTTCTGTAAAACGAGCACAGACTAATAAATCCCTGTCTTCGTGCGTGCGGGTCGGATTTGTTATGGTTCTGAAGGGGGAAGGGAGGCCGGAGTTTGGTGCGAGGGGGCTCCGAGGGCTGAAAGGACGCTGCTGTTTGGTTCCCGAGACGCAGCCCTGAAGCACTTCAGGATCTGTCAGGGATGCCCAAGGACTCTAATCCCTCTGGCAAAGCCCTCCCACCCCCTGGTTCGGGGCGGGCCTGGGCAGGGCGGTGTGAGGAGCTGGGCAGGCTGGGCCTTTGCCCTCACGCTCCAGAGGTCGCAGAGGCCAGAGCACTTCTCCTCGCCCCTGCGGTGGGAGCGTCCGTGCTGCCGCAGCACTCCTGGCTCGGGAGGTGTGGGCGCACGAGCCCGGGCAGGGCTGTGCTGTGGGCAGGGCGCTGGCAGGGTGCTGCGGGCTTGTGCTGGGCCGGCTGCGGGTGCGGAGCCCTGTGGAGAAGCGCCTGTGGCAGGAGGGGAAGGGGAGCGTGGCCGGAGGAGCTGTGCCGCCGCAGGGGGCTGCTGTAAGGGTGGGTGAGGGATGCCAGGGGCACAGGCCGGGCTGAGGTGGCTGCGGGGGACGCTTCAGCAAGGCAGGGCAGAAAAGCGTTCCTGCTGTCCCTTGGCCTGGCTCTTGGCTAAGGTTGTGATTACCGACACGGGAGTGGAGGAGTGTTTGCCCAGACACCTCGATCCAGCTGGTCAGAGGCCTGTGGCTCCCGAGAGAAACCCGTTGGCGGTGCCCTGGTGTGAAGCAGGACGTGGTTTTCCCAGCTGAGCGACCAAGGGAGCAGGCAGCCCAGAGGGATCTTGGTGTCTTTGGTGAGCGGGAGATGTGCCTGCGATGGACAGGGGGAGCACGGGGACAGGAGCTGCCAGAGAATGTTGGTGGCCACGTTTCCACAGAGGGTGGCGCGGGAGCAGGTGGTGGCTTAAAAGGGAGTTGGGGTTCGCGACACAGCTCCATTGGCGTGGGGACACGGCTCTGTTGGGATCGCGCCATGGCCTGGGCCCCTCTCCTCCTCGTGGTGCTCGCCCACAGCTCAGGTGCCCTGGCCAGACTCGCTGTGCCCAGCCAAGGCCTTTGGGCAGAGGGGTCTGGTCCCACTGCCCTGGGAGGGCTGTGCTTGTGGGGCACAGGCTGACCCCGTCTTCTCCCCTCTCTCCTCTCCCTCTCCAGGTTCCCTGGTCCAGGCAGCGCTGACTCAGCCGCCCTCGGTGTCAGCGAACCCAGGACAAACCGTCCAGATCACCTGCTCTGGGCTGTACAGCAGCAGCAGCGGTTATGCTGTTGGCTGGTACCAGCAGAAGGTACCTGGCACCGCCCCTGTCACTGTGATCTACAGCAGCGACAAGAGACCCTCGGGCATCCCTTCACGATTCTCTGGCTCCAAGTCCGGCTCCACAAGCACGTTAACCATCAGTGGGGTCCAAGCCGAGGATGAGGCTGTCTATTACTGTGGTAGCTGGGACAGCAGCAATGCTGGTCAGGGACATGGTGATGCTGGGATTAGGTTTTTCCCTCCTGTTCATTCCTACGCCTCCACTGTGTGAGGAAGAGCTATAGAGGGTGGGCAGTTGGTGCCCTTTTGCACTTGTGCGTGTTCTGGCTGCATGTCTGTCCTGATGCCACCTCCTCTCTGTGCTGCCAGTGCAGTGTCGGTGTGTGCTGCTCAGCACCTCCTTCGTTGCCCCAGGGACCTGCAAGTGGTGTTTCCTGTGGGGCAGTAGTGCAGTGCTGCTGGGCAGGGGGAATTTCAGTCCCTCTTGTGCCTGAGAGACTTTCCACAGAGCTGAGCAGAGGTGGGGTTTGGGGGAATCCCTGGGCTGGGTAGGGACCCGTTGGCTCTTGGAAGGTCTGTGCATTGCAGGGCTATGCTGTAAGGCTCCAGGCACTCTGTGCCCCCTTTCCGTTCCACCCTTCAAAGCACTCTGGGCCTGGGCTGCATTTGGGGATGTTCCTGACTCATGCCAAGGGATGTGGAGGAGCCCAAGAGCCAGAGCCCATGTGCCTTGGGTGCTTTGTGCTACTGTGCAGACAAGAGGTGTGAGGGGAGAGGGTGTTGTTTGGGGCACATTTAATCTTGAAAAGGCCCCAGTGGAGCTCGTGCCCCCTGCACAGGCAGCCCAGTACCTCTGGTGTCCATGGTGGTGCTTCTCACCAGCCCATGCTGTGCTGGAGATGCCCCCATTCCCTCTGTCAATCACCATCTCCCCACGCAGCTTCCCACTGACTTTGCATTCCCTGCCCTGCATCCCTGGCTGCTGGCCTGGACGTGGCCCCCTCTGGGGCATGGGCAGGGGTGTCTCCAGACTGCTGCAAAGGATGGGTGCCCCTGGCAGACCCTGCCTTTGGGCAGCCCGGTCTCAGTGAGAGGCATGAGGTGTGCCCCGAGGGGCAGCGGGCAGGGCCAGGGTCGAGGGTCTGTCTCCAGCCAGTCCTCAGGGAGTGCCTGGGCTTGGGGCAGCACCCAGGGTGTCCCATCTGTGTGCCTGCAGGCAGAGGAGTGCCATCGCTGTCCTTGTGCCCAGGGATGGCTGTGCTCGTGGGGCGCTGGCTGACCCCCGTCTTCTCCCCTCTCTCCTCTCCCTCTCCAGGTTCCCTGGTCCAGGCAGCGCTGACTCAGCCGCCCTCGGTGTCAGCGAACCCGGGACAAACCGTCCAGATCACCTGCTCCGGGGTTTACACTGGCAGCTATTATTATGTTGGCTGGTACCAACAGAAGGTACCTGGCACCGTCCCTGTCACTGTGATCTATGACAGCAACAAGAGACCCTCGGGCATCCCTTCGCGATTCTCTGGTTCTGCGTCTGGCACCACGGGCACGTTAACCATCAGTGGGGTCCAAGCCGAGGACGAGGCCGTCTATTACTGTGGTGGCTGGGAGAGCAGCAGTGATGCTGTTGTAGTGACATGGAAGAATGTGGAAGTGAGGTCAAGGAGTTAAAGATGGAGGAGTTTCTGCATTTCTCCCTCCTGGCTCAGTAGGGCTGGGGTGCTGGAGCAGGTTCCTGTCTGTTTGCAAGGACGTGGCTGTGAATATTCTCCTGTCAGTACTATTCCATGCATGAGGTGACTCTGGGGCCAAGGGTGCTTCATATCTGTCCCAACAGAAGGCATGACTTTGCCTTGTCCCCAGCCCCCCTGCTTTTTGATCCTGGCTCTCCCCCATCCTTTTTGTGCTGCTGGAATTGCCTCTGTGCTGGGAAGCTGTGGAATGAGCAGGGCTCTACTCCCCCATAATGTGCCTGAACCCTGACCAGCGCTCTTCTCCAACTCTGGCGCTCCCTATCCCTGCTTCTGCTACCTCTCCTCACAGGGCCCCATGGCTCTGGCCTTGGGCTCTGTGTGTGAGTCTCTGGGTCCCTGTGTGACATTGGGACCTTAAGGAACAGGGGCCCTGCCCCATTTGCTGCCTTGGGAGGTCTGTGCTCGTGGGGCACTGTCTGACCTCTGTCTTCTCCCCTCTCTCCTCTCCCTCTCCAGGTTCCTTTTGTCCAGGCAGCACTGACTCAGCCGCCCTCGGTTTCAGCGAACCCAGGACAAACTGTCCAGATCACCTGCTCTGGGCTACACAGCAGCAGTGCTGTCGGCTGGTTCCAGCAGAAGGTACCTGGCACCGCCCCTGTCACTGTGATCTACAGCAGCAACGAGAGACCCTCGGGCATCCCTTCACGATTCTCTGGCTCCAAGTCCGGCTCCACAGGCACGTTAACCATCAGTGGGGTCCAAGCCGGGGATCAGGCTGACTATTACTGTGGTGGTTGGGAGAGCGGCAATTCTGGTCAGGGTAATGGTGATGCTGAGAATCCTTTTTTCCTCTCCTGTTCATTGGTACCCTCTGCTTTGCACGGAGGAGAGCTGTGGAGGGCGGGCCGTTGACAGCCTGGGGCGTTTTGGCGGTTGTTCTTACTTTGTTGGATTATTTCCTGCCCCACCTTCCTGATGCCACCTCCTCTCTGGTGCCCATGCTGTGCTGGAGATGCCCCCATTCCCTCTGTCAATCACCATCTCCCCACACAGCTTCCCACTGACTTTGCATTCCCTGCCCTGCATCCCTGGCTGCTGGCCTGGACGTGGTCCCCTCTGGGGCAGGGGTGTCTCCAGCTGCTGCAAAGGATGGGTGCCCCTGGCAGGCCTTGCCCCTGGGCAGTCCGGTCTCAGTGAGAGGCATGAGGTGTGCCCCGAGGGGCAGCGGGCAGGGCCAGGGTCGAGGGTCTGTCTCCAGCCAGTCCTCAGGGAGTGCCTGGGCTTGGGGCTGCACCCAGGGTGTCCCGTCTGTGTGCCTGCAGGCAGAGGAGTGCCATCGCTGTCCTTGTGCCCGGGGATGGCTGTGCTCGTGGGGCACAGGCTGACCCGTGTCTTCTCCCCTCTCTCCTCTCTCTCTCCAGGTTCCCTGGTCCAGGCAGCACTGACTCAGCCGCCCTCGGTGTCAGCGAACCCAGGACAAACCGTCCAGATCACCTGCTCTGGGATTAGCAGCAGTTATGCTGTCGGCTGGTACCAGCAGAAGGTACCTGGCACCGCCCCTGTCACTGTGATCTATGTTAACTCCAACAGGCCCCCAGGCATCCCTTCGCGATTCTCTGGTTCTGTGTCCGGCACCACGGGCACGTTAACCATCAGTGGGGTCCAAGCCGAGGACGAGGCCGTCTATTACTGTGGTGGCTACGACAGCAGCAGTAGTGCTGTCACAGCGAAGCGGAGCGAACGTGAAGTTATGCCAAAACCTCCTGCCATTGCAAGCACACGTTAGGAGTCTCTGCTTGTCCTCATCTGATGGTGGAGCAGGTGCCTGCCATGGCTCTGCCCCTGCTGCCCTGTACTGCTGGTGGCTGTGCCTGGTATCCCAGCTTGGCTGCCCATTAGGACCACAGGTCTGTGCCTGTCTCCAGTCATCTGGGGAGGGAATGACTGACTGTCAGCTGCCCTGTCCCTGTCCCACCCTGCTCCCATCCCCATTCCGCTGCGGAACCCCGGGACTGGTGCTACTGCTGGGGCCAAAGGCGCCGGCTCCTCCATGTCATGGGGTGTCGCTTGTTTTCAGCAGTGACAATTCCTGCATCCCCGTGAGTGTGCCTGGGGCAGGGGACAAGAGCTGGGAGTGAGGGCTTGTGACGGGGCCAGGTTTTGAACAGGGGTGCTGGACCAATGAGGGCTACATTTGTGGTGTCAGGAGCTGTCGTGTGGGCAGCGGGGCCCCAGGTGGCCTTCTTCCCCAGGTCTGCACCCGGGACCTTGGCGTTGGGGGTGAGGGATATGCGCCGCGGGCAGGGGCCAAGAGGGCACAGGCAGGACTGCACGAGCACCCTGTGGTCCTGAGGACTGAGGGTTACTCTATGCTCCCCAAGGAGCCCTGCTCCTGGCCCTGCTCTCCTTGCCCACTCCATATTAATGCCCTGGGTGCTCATCAGTCTCAGATAATACTCAGCTGAGAAGCTTGTAGGGGTGAAACTGGGGCTTTACTCCTGCCTCTTCCCAGCCTTTTCCCCATGGGAGAGCACAGTTGGGCCCAGCTGGACCGCAGTGGCACTAACTTGGGCAAGGGCTTGACCTTCCATCCTTGGCATGGACACCAGCTTGTCTGCTCCCCGCAAGCTGTGGGGGACAGGTTGGAGCTGTGGGTGCTGCCTGACACACCTTCACCCCCTTGCCCCTGTCAGCCCGGCTCTTCTGAGCCCTTTGGCCCTGCAGCTGCTCAGCCCAGGCTGGGGATGGAGGGGTCCTTGCTGGGGGGTTTCAGATTCTGAGCTGAGGTGTGTCTCCACCCTGTGCCTGGGAACAAGCCCTGCTGCATCGGGGGTGGTGGGGTTGGGCAGGGAGCAGGGAGAGAGCAGGGGAGAGAGGCAAGCAAGATTCAGCCATGAGCGTGGGGTCAGATTTGCATGGAGGGGCCGTGCTCCAGGCAGGCGGGGGCTTAAAAGGGAGTCGGGGTCCGAGACACAGCTCCATCGGCGTGGGGACACGGATCTGGTGGGATCGCGCCGTGGCCTGGGCCCCTCTCCTCCTCGTGGTGCTCGCCCACAGCTCAGGTGCCCTGGCCAGACTCGCTGTGCCCAGCCAAGGACTTTGGACAGAGGGGTCTGGTCCCACTGCCCTGGGAGGGCTGTGCTCGTGGTGCACTGTCTGACCCCTGTCTTCTCCCCTCTCTCCTCTCCCTCTCCAGGTTCCCTGGTCCAGGCAGCGCTGACTCAGCCGCCCTCGGTGTCAGCGAACCCAGGACAAACTGTCCAGATCACCTGCTCCGGGAGCAGCTACAGCTATGGCTGGTTCCAGCAGAAGGTACCTGGCACCGCCCCTGTCACTGTGATCTACACTAATGACAAGAGACCCTCGGGCATCCCTTCGCGATTCTCAGGTTCTGTGTCCGGCTCCACGGGCACGTTAACCATCAGTGGGGTCCAAGCCGAGGACGAGGCCGTCTATTACTGTGGTGGCTACGACAGCAGCAGCAGCTATGGTTTGTGGCGGCAATGAGTAATAGGAAGTGAGACACAGACTCCAAAATCAGAGGAAGGGTTTCAGCCCTTCTCCCTCCTGGCTGGCTGTGAGGCTGAGGCAGCAGATCATAATGGTGACATGGAGCAACGGGGAAGTGATACAAGCACCTCCTGCCATCACAGGCGCTCATGATGCATCTCTGCTTGTCCCCATTTGATGGTGGGACAGGTCCCTGCCATGGCCCTGACCCTGCTGCCCGGTGCTGCAGGTGGTTGTGCCTGGTGTACCAGCTTGGTCAGCCCTTTGAGCCCCAGGTGTGTGCCGGTCCCCTGTCATTTGGGGAGCATAGTGGGTAGGGTAGTGTAGAATAGAATAGGATAGGGCAGGGGTTTTCTGTTGGAAGGGACCTACATTGATCATCTGTTCCCACTGCCTGAGCAGTTGAGGGCTGACCAAAAGTTAAAGCCTGTTATTAAGGGCATGGTCCAAAAGCCTCTAGAACGCTGACAGGCTTGGGGCATCGATGAGCTCTTGAGGAAGCCTGTTCCAGTGTTTGACCGCCCTCTCGGTAAAGAAATGCTGGAGGACCCACAGCTGCCCTGTCCCTGTCCCACGCTGCGGGGCTGAGTTCCCCCTGTGTTCCCCGAGTGGCGCCCAGAGCCCTGCCGGGTGCCTCCCTGCCCTCTGCCAGCCCAGCTGTGCCAGGAGCCCCCGGGGCACGAGCCCAGGGGAGTTCAGCCCTGCTGAAACTGTGTCCCCAGCACCAAGAGGTGGGGATGTGCCATGTTCAAGGGAGCTGGGCAAAGCTTTGCCTTCAGGCCCTGGAAGGGATGTTTGTCGTGGGTGCAGCAGCTCGAGGGCCGTGTGTGAGGCTGGTGGGACAGAGCAGGGCTGGCCGGGGGCTGCTCTGTTGTGCTGCAAGAGGAGCCACGGGCTGCTCCAGCACTGCCTGTGTCTGCCCAGTGCCTGCTCATTGGGCTCCTGCTCAGCCTGTGCAGGAGCACCCCAGCACCTCTGTCCCCCTGAGAAGCCCCTGGCCCTGGGCATTGCCCCAGGACGGCCCCACGACAGCAAGAGACTGTGCAGCACCCTGGCCCCTTCCGTCTTTTGTGTCAGGAGCTGCCACCTGTCTGGCCTCATCCGTCTCCTCCTCGTGGTGCTCGCCCACAGCTCAGGTGCCCTGGCCAGACTCGCTGTGCCCAGCCAAGGCCTTTGGGCAGAGGGGTCTGGTCCCACTGCCCCGGGAGGGCTGTGCTCGTGGGTCACAGGCTGACCCCTGTCTTCTCCCCTCTCTCCTCTCCCTCTCCAGGTTCCCTGGTCCAGGCAGCGCTGACTCAGCCACCCTCGGTGTCAGCGAACCCAGGACAAACCTTCCAGATCACCTGCTCCGGGATTAGCAGCAGCGGTTATGCTGTTGGCTGGTACCAGCAGAAGGTACCTGGCACCACCCCTGTCACTGTGATCTACAGCAGCGACAAGAGACCCTCGGGCATCCCTTCACGATTCTCTGGCTCCATGTCCGGCTCCACGGGTACGTTAACCATCAGTGGGTTCCAAGCCGAGGATGAGGCCATCTATTACTGTGGTAGCTGGGACAGCAGCAATGCTGGTCAGGGACATGGTGATGCTGGGATTAGGTTTTTCCCTCCTGTTCATTCCTACACCTCCACTGTGTGAGGAAGAGCTATAGAGGGTGGGCAGTTGGTGCCCTTTTGCACTTGTGCGTGTTCTGGCTGCATGTCTGTCCTGATGCCACCTCCTCTCTGTGCTGCCAGTGCAGTGTCGGTGTGTGCTGCTCAGCACCTCCTTCGTTGCCCCAGGGACCTGCAAGTGGTGTTTCCTGTGGGGCAGTAGTGCAGTGCTGCTGGGCAGGGGGAATTTCAGTCCCTCTTGTGCCTGAGAGACTTTCCACAGAGCTGAGCAGAGGTGGGGTTTGGGGGAATCCCTGGGCTGGGTAGGGACCCGTTGGCTCTTGGAAGGTCTGTGCATTGCAGGGCTATGCTGTAAGGCTCCAGGCACTCTGTGCCCCCTTTCCGTTCCACCCTTCAAAGCACTCTGGGCCTGGGCTGCATTTGGGGATGTTCCTGACTCATGCCAAGGGATGTGGAGGAGCCCAAGAGCCAGAGCCCATGTGCCTTGGATGCTTTGTGCTACTGTGCAGACAAGAGGTGTGAGGGGAAAGGGTGTTGTTTGGGGCACATTTAATCTTGAAAAGGCCCCAGTGGAGCTCATGCCCCCTGCACAGGCAGCCCAGTACCTCTGGTGTCCATGGTGGTGCTTCTCACCAGCCCATGCTGGGCTGGAGATGCCCCCATTCCCTCTGTCAATCACCATCTCCCCACGCAGCTTCCCACTGACTTTGCATTCCCTGCCCTGCATCCCTGGCTGCTGGCCTGGACGTGGCCCCCTCTGGGGCATGGGCAGGGGTGTCTCCAGCTGCTGCAAAGGCTGGGTGCCCCTGGCAGGCCTTGCCCCTGGGCAGCCCGGTCTCAGTGAGAGGCATGAGGTGTGCCCCGAGGGGCAGCGGGCAGGGCCAGGGTCGAGGGTCTGTCTCCAGCCAGTCCTCAGGGAGTGCCTGGGCTTGGGGCAGCACCCAGGGTGTCCCATCTGTGTGCCTGCAGGCAGAGGAGTGCCATCGCTGTCCTTGTGCCCAGGGATGGCTGTGCTCGTGGGGCACAGGCTGACCCAGTCTTCTCCCCTCTCTCCTCTCCCTCTCCAGGTTCCCTGGTCCAGGCAGCGCTGACTCAGCCGCCCTCGGTGTCAGCGAACCCAGGACAAACCGTCCAAATCACCTGCTCCGGGGTTTACACTGGCAGCTATTATTATGTTGGCTGGTACCAACAGAAGGTACCTGGCACCGCCCCTGTCACTGTGATCTACAGCAGCAACAAGAGACCCTCGGGCATCCCTTCACGATTCTCTGGTTCTGTGTCTGGCACCACGGGCACGTTAACCATCAGTGGGGTCCAAGCCGAGGACGAGGCCGTCTATTACTGTGGTGGCTGGGAGAGCAGCAGTGATGCTGTTGTAGTGACATGGAAGAATGTGGAAGTGAGGTCAAGGAGTTAAAGATGGAGGAGTTTCTGCATTTCTCCCTCCTGGCTCAGTAGGGCTAGGGTGCTGGAGCAGGTTCCTGTCTGTTTGCAAGGACGTGGCTGTGAATGTTCTCCTGTCAGTGCTATTCCAGGCATGAGGTGACTCTGGGGCCAAGGGTGCTTCATATCTGTCCCAACAGAAGGCATGACTTTGCCTTGTCCCCAGGCCCTCTGCCTTTTGATCCTGGCTCTCCCCCATCCTTTTTGTGCTGCTGGAATTGCCTCTGTGCTGGGAAGCTGTGGAATGAGCAGGGCTCTACTCCCCCATAATGTGCCTGAACCCTGACCAGCGCTCTTCTCCAACTCTGACACTCCCTATCCCTGCTTCTGCTACCTCTCTTCACAGGGCCTCATGGCTCTGGCCTTGGGCTCCGTGTGTGAGTCTCTGGGTCCCTGTGTGACATTGGGACCTTAAGGAACAGGGGCCCTGCCCCATTTGCTGCCCTGGGAGGTCTGTGCTCGTGGGGCACTGCCTGACCTCTGTCTTCTCCCCTCTCTCCTCTCCCTCTCCAGGTTCCCTGGTCCAGGCAGCACTGACTCAGCCACCCTCGGTGTCAGCGAACCTGGGACAAACCGTCCAGATCACCTGCTCCGGGATTGACAGCAGCAGCTATGTTGGCTGGTTCCAGCAGAAGGTACCTGGCACCGCCCCTGTCACTGTGATCTACGGGAGCAACAACAGACCCTCGGGCATCCCTGCGCGATTCTCTGGCTCCAAGTCCGGCTCCACGGGCACGTTAACCATCAGTGGGGTCCAAGCCGAGGACGAGGCCGTCTATTACTGTGGTGCCCAGGACAGCAGCGCTGATCAGCATCCAGGTGCCCCGCGGGGTGGCCATGGTTGGGTGCTCTGGGTTGACCGTTACTGGTTGCTGTGTGGGGGTGGCAGTTACCTGGATGGTGGTGGAGGAGGATGTGGGAGTGACGCAGGTCCTGGCCGTGCAGACCTGTGGTGTGGCTGGTTGCTCCTGCCTGCAAAGTGTGATGTTGGCACTGGTGCTGGGTGTTTCTTTACCGTTGGGTAGCCTCTGCGCCAGGAGGCCAGCGCTGTCCCTTCCCGGGGAAGGCAGCGAGGCTCCCCTGTTACCAGGGTTTAGCTTAGCCCATGTGTGGGGCACGGCAGCCCAGCACTGGGGTGCCTGAGGCTGCTTCCTGGGCCCGGAGAGGGCTGAGTTGCAGCAGCTTCATGGAGTCGTTTTGCTTCCTGGTGTCTTCCCAGAAGCTGTCTGCTGATGTTTTGTAAGAAACCAGACTTCTGGAGGCACCGTCAGCTATAGCATTGTCCTAGGTTACAGTGTAAAATGTGCCAAAAGGAAAAAAAGTATTCTATTACCATCCTCAGGAGCTGTTGAGACCAGGTGGGGTGGTGCTCCCTGCCTCCCCTCTCTGGACTATCTCCTGTTAATGGCCCATCAAGGAACTGCCTCACGACTCCCCATCCCATTGTGAGATGCTCCGCCCAGGGGGAAAGGAGCCAAGCAGTCCATGCCAAATAAACACTGAGATCTCGAACACCCTAGCAGCCACTGGATTCCCAGAGGAGCTTTTCCCCCCACTGGAGTTCCAGAGGACAAGAGCTACCTACCTACCGCTGGACCTTCGGAGGAAGACCAGACCCTTTTACCTGATTGCTGCTTCAACAGAACTACATCCATCGCTTCAGGAGGACTGCAGCCAGCATCTTATCGGACTGCTACTGCCACCCTAACAGGGTGTCAGGTTGTATTCCTGACTCTGTCAGTGTAAACCAGTGGGTTGTTTGTTTTTTCCCTGCCTTGTGTTATATATATATATATTAGTAAAGAACTGTTATTCCTATTCCCCATATCTTTGCCTGAAGGCCCGTTAATTTCAAAATTATAATAATTTGGAGGGAAGGGGGTTGCACTTTCCGTTTCAAGGGAGGCTCCTGCCTTCCTCCACAGACACCTGTCTTTCAAACCAAGACAAGCATCTGAGCCTGACACGACCCAGGCTGTTTGGGAGCCTGGAGGGCTGCTCTAGGCTAAGTGCAACTCTGCCTGAGACGCTGTTGTCAGTGCCTGCGAACTGCAGTGCTTCCCCGCTCCCCGCAGCCCTTGGCAACCCAGCGTATTAGAACACGTAAGCGTGAGGCCTGTTGGTAGCGAGAAGCGCAAGCGAGGTGGGACGATCGCCAAAGCATGTTTCCTTTGCAGGAGCGTCGTCCCTTCGTTTGTGCTGATGGATATCCAGGCTGCCACAGTGGTGACTTATGTGTACCAACTGGTTGAGGATGATGTGAAAGTAGAAAGAAAGGAGTTCAAGAAGTACTGGATCGTGTCGCGACCCGCTTGTTGACTTGGGGCTGCCTTTCAGTCCTCCTCTTTGCAGTTAAGTGGGGGCAGGCCGCGGGGGGGTGCTGCTGCTGCGCGGGTTGGACCGTAGAGCCGCCACAAGGCCTTGTTGCTGGTGAGCTTGTGAAAAAGCGCTGGTCTTGGTTCCCAAGGCGAACTTGAAGCAGAAGGAAGTGCTGATTGCGAGGCCTGTGGAAAACATGCCGTGCCTGAGGAGGGGCTGCTGTGTTCCTGGCCTAAGGGAGTCGCAGAGGGCGGTGGTAGCTTGGGGTTGAGCCTCTTCTGTAAAACGAGCACAGACTAATAAATCCCTGTCTTCGTGCGTGCGGGTCGGATTTGTTATGGTTCTGAAGGGGGAAGGGAGGCCGGAGTTTGGTGCGAGGGGGCTCCGAGGGCTGAAAGGACGCTGCTGTTTGGTTCCCGAGACGCAGCCCTGAAGCACTTCAGGATCTGTCAGGGATGCCCAAGGACTCTAATCCCTCTGGCAAGAGCCAGAGCGCATGTGCCCTGGGTGCTTTGTGCTACTGTGCAGACAAGAGGTGTGAGGGGAGAGGGTGTTGTTTGGGGCACATTTAATCGTGACAAGGCCCCGGTGGAGCTCATGCCCCCTGCACAGGCAGCCCAGTACCTCTGGTGTCCATGGTGGTGCTTCTCACCAGCCCATACTGGGCTGGAGATGCCCCCATTCCCTCGGTCAATCACCATGTCCCCACACAGCTTCCCACTTGACTTTGCATTCCCTGCCCTGCATCCCTGGCTGCTGGCCTGGACGTGGTCCCCTCTGGGGCAGGGGTGTCTCCAGCTGCTGCAAAGGCTGGGTGCCCCTGGCAGGCCTTGCCCCTGGGCAGCCCGGTCTCAGTGAGAGGCATGAGGTGTGCCCCGAGGGGCAGCGGGCAGGGGCAGGGTCGAGGGTCTGTCTCCAGCCAGTCCTCAGGGAGTGCCTGGGCTTGGGGCAGCACCCAGGGTGTCCCATCTGTGTGCCTGCAGGCAGAGGAGTGCCATCGCTGTCCTTGTGCCCGGGGATGGCTGTGCTCGTGGGGCACTGTCTGACCCCTGTCTTCTCCCCTCTCTCCTCTCCCTCTCCAGGTTCCCTGGTCCAGGCAGCACTGACTCAGCCGCCCTCGGTGTCAGCAAATCCGGGACAAACCGTCCAGATCACCTGCTCCGGGCTTGACAGCAGCAGCAATGTTGGCTGGTTCCAGCAGAAGGTACCTGGCACCGTCCCTGTCACTGTGATCTATGACAGCAACAAGAGACCCTCGGGCATCCCTTCACGATTCTCTGGTTCTGCGTCTGGCACCACGGGCACGTTAACCATCAGTGGGGTCCAAGCCGAGGACGAGGCCGTCTATTACTGTGGTGGCTACGACAGCAGCAGTAGTGCTGTCACAGCGAAGCGGAGCGAACGTGAAGTTATGCCAAAACCTCCTGCCATTGCAAGCACACGTTAGGAGTCTCTGCTTGTCCTCATCTGATGGTGGAGCAGGTGCCTGCCATGGCTCTGCCCCTGCTGCCCTGTACTGCTGGTGGCTGTGCCTGGTATCCCAGCTTGGCTGCCCATTAGGACCACAGGTCTGTGCCTGTCCCCAGTCATCTGGGGAGGGAATGACTGACTGTCAGCTGCCCTGTCCCTGTCCCACCCTGCTCCCATCCCCATTCCGCTGCGGAACCCCGGGACTGGTGCTACTGCTGGGGCCAAAGGCGCCGGCTCCTCCATGTCATGGGGTGTCGCTTGTTTTCAGCAGTGACAATTCCTGCATCCCCGTGAGTGTGCCTGGGGCAGGGGACAAGAGCTGGGAGTGAGGGCTTGTGACGGGGCCAGGTTTTGAACAGGGGTGCTGGACCAATGAGGGCTACATTTGTGGTGTCAGGAGCTGTCGTGTGGGCAGCGGGGCCCCAGGTGGCCTTCTTCCCCAGGTCTGCACCCGGGACCTTGGCGTTGGGGGTGAGGGATATGCGCCGCGGGCAGGGGCCAAGAGGGCACAGGCAGGACTGCACGAGCACCCTGTGATCCTCAGGGCTGAGGGTTACTCTGTGCTCCCAAACGAGCCCTGCTCCTGGCCCTGCTCTCCTTGCCCACTCCATATTAATGCCCTGGGTGCTCATCAGTCTCAGATAATACTCAGCTGAGAAGCTTGTAGGGGTGAAACTGGGGCTTTACTCCTGCCTCTTCCCAGCCTTTTCCCCATGGGAGAGCACAGTTGGGCCCAGCTGGACCGCAGTGGCACTAACTTGGGCAAGGGCTTGACCTTCCATCCTTGGCATGGACACCAGCTTGTCTGCTCCCCGCAAGCTGTGGGGGACAGGTTGGAGCTGTGGGTGCTGCCTGACACACCTTCACCCCCTTGCCCCTGTCAGCCCGGCTCTTCTGAGCCCTTTGGCCCTGCAGCTGCTCAGCCCAGGCTGGGGATGGAGGGGTCCTTGCTGGGGGGTTTCAGATTCTGAGCTGAGGTGTGTCTCCACCCTGTGCCTGGGAACAAGCCCTGCTGCATCGAGGGTGGTGTGGTTGGGCAGGGAGCAGGGAGAGAGCAGGGGAGAGAGGCAAGCAAGATTCAGCCATGAGCGTGGGGTCAGATTTGCATGGAGGGGCCGTGCTCCAGGCAGGCGGGGGCTTAAAAGGGAATCGGGGTCCGCGACACAGCTCCATCGGCGTGGGGACACGGATCTGGTGGGATCGCGCCGTAGCGTGGGCCCCTCTCCTCCTCGTGGTGCTCGCCCACAGCTCAGGTGCCCTGGCCAGACTCGCTGTGCCCAGCCAAGGACTTTGGACAGAGGGGTCTGGTCCCACTGCCCTGGGAGGGCTGTGCTCGTGGTGCACTGTCTGACCCCTGTCTTCTCCCCTCTCTCCTCTCCCTCTCCAGGTTCCCTGGTCCAGGCAGCCGCCCTCGGTGTCAGCGAACCCAGGACAAACCGTCCAGATCACCTGCTCTGGGCTTAGCAGCAACAGCTATGTTGGCTGGTTCCAGCAGAAGGTACCTGGCACCGGCCCTGTCACTGTGATCTATGACAGCAACAAGAGACCCTCGGGCATCCCTTCGCGATTCTCAGGTTCTGCGTCCGGCTCCACGGGCACGTTAACCATCAGTGGGGTCCAAGCCGAGGACGAGGCCGTCTATTACTGTGGTGGCTACGACGGCAGCTATAATGTTGACACGGAGCAACGGGGAAGTGATACAAACACCTCCTGCCATCACAGGCGCTCATGATGCATCTCTGCTTGTCCCCATTTGATGGTGGGACAGGTACCTGCCATGGCCCTGACCCTGCTGCCCGGTGCTGCAGGTGGTTGTGCCTGGTGTGCCAGCTTGGTCAGCCCTTTGAGCCCCAGGTCTGTGCCGGTCCCCTGTCATTTGGGGAGCATAGTGGGTAGGGTAGTGTAGAATAGAATAGGATAGGGCAGGGGTTTTCTGTTGGAAGGGACCTACATTGATCATCTGTTCCCACTGCCTGAGCAGTTGAGGGCTGACCAAAAGTTAAAGCCTGTTATTAAGGGCATGGTCCAAAAGCCTCTAGAACACTGACAGGCTTGGGGCATCAATGAGCTCTCAAGGAAGCCTGTTCCAGTGTTTGACCGCCCTCTCGGTAAAGAAATGCTGGAGGACCCACAGCTGCCCTGTCCCTGTCCCACGCTGCGGGGCTGAGTTCCCCCTGTGTTCCCCGAGTGGCGCCCAGAGCCCTGCTGGGTGCCTCCCTCCCCTCTGCCAGCCCAGCTGTGCCAGGAGCCCCCGGGGCACGAGCCCAGGGGAGTTCAGCCCTGCTGAAACTGTGTCCCCAGCACCAAGAGGTGGGGACATGCCACGTTCGAGGGAGCTGGGCAAAGCTTTGCCTTCAGGCCCTGGAAGGGATGTTTGTCGTGGGTGCAGCAGCTCGAGGGCCGTGTGTGAGGCTGGTGGGACAGAGCAGGGCTGGCCGGGGGCTGCTCTGTTGTGCTGCAAGAGGAGCCACGGGCTGCTCCAGCACTGCCTGTGTCTGCCCAGTGCCAGCTCATTGGGCTCCTGCTCAGCCTGTGCAGGAGCACCCCAGCACCTCTGTCCCCCTGAGAAGCCCCTGGCCCTGGGCATTGCCCCAGGACGGCCCCACGACAGCAAGAGACTGTGCAGCACCCTGGCCCCTTCCGTCTTTTGTGTCAGGAGCTGCCACCTGTCTGGCCTCGTCCCTCTCCTCCTCGTGGTGCTCGCCCACAGCTCAGGTGCCCTGGCCAGACTCGCTGTGCCCAGCCAAGGCCTTTGGGCAGAGGGGTCTGTTCCCACTGCCCCGGGAGGGCTGTGCTCGTGGGTCACAGGCTGACCCCTGTCTTCTCCCCTCTCTCCTCTCCCTCTCCAGGTTCCCTGGTCCAGGCAGCGCTGACTCAGCCGCCCTCGGTGTCAGCGAACCCAGGACAAACCGTCCAGATCACCTGCTCTGGGCTACACAGCAGCGGTTATGCTGTTGGCTGGTACCAGCAGAAGGTACCTGGCACCGCCCCTGTCACTGTGATCTACAGCAGCGACAAGAGACCCTCGGGCATCCCTTCGCGATTCTCTGGCTCCATGTCCGGCTCCACGGGCACGTTAACCATCAGTGGAGTCCAAGCCGAGGATGAGGCCGTCTATTACTGTGGTAGCTGGGACAGCAGCAATGCTGGTCAGGGACATGGTGATGCTGGGATTAGGTTTTTCCCTCCTGTTCATTCCTACGCCTCCACTGTGTGAGGAAGAGCTATAGAGGGTGGGCAGTTGGTGCCCTTTTGCACTTGTGCATGTTCTGGCTGCATGTCTGTCCTGATGCCACCTCCTCTCTGTGCTGCCAGTGCAGTGTCGGTGTGTGCTGCTCAGCACCTCCTTCGTTGCCCCAGGGACCTGCAAGTGGTGTTTCCTGTGGGGCAGTAGTGCAGTGCTGCTGGGCAGGGGGAATTTCAGTCCCTCTTGTGCCTGAGAGACTTTCCACAGAGCTGAGCAGAGGTGGGGTTTGGGGGAATCCCTGGGCTGGGTAGGGACCCGTTGGCTCTTGGAAGGTCTGTGCATTGCAGGGCTATGCTGTAAGGCTCCAGGCACTCTGTGCCCCCTTTCCGTTCCACCCTTCAAAGCACTCTGGGCCTGGGCTGCATTTGGGAATGTTCCTGACTCATGCCAAGGGATGTGGAGGAGCCCAAGAGCCAGAGCCCATGTGCCTTGGGTGCTTTGTGCTACTGTGCAGACAAGAGATGTGAGGGGAGAGGGTGTTGTTTGGGGCACATTTAATCTTGAAAAGGCCCCAGTGGAGCTCATGCCCCCTGCACAGGCAGCCCCGTACCTCTGGTGTCCATGGTGGTGCTTCTCACCAGCCCATGCTGGGCTGGAGATGCCCCCATTCCCTCTGTCAATCACCATCTCCCCACGCAGCTTCCCACTGACTTTGCATTCCCTGCCCTGCATCCCTGGCTGCTGGCCTGGACGTGGTCCCCTCTGGGGCAGGGGTGTCTCCAGACTGCTGCAAAGGATGGGTGCCCCTGGCAGACCCTGCCTTTGGGCAGCCCGGTCTCAGTGAGAGGCATGAGGTGTGCCCCGAGGGGCAGCGGGCAGGGGCAGGGTCGAGGGTCTGTCTCCAGCCAGTCCTCAGGGAGTGCCTGGGCTTGGGGCAGCACCCAGGGTGTCCCGTCTGTGTGCCTGCAGGCAGAGGAGTGCCATCGCTGTCCTTGTGCCCGGGGATGGCTGTGCTCGTGGGGCACTGTCTGACCCCTGTCTTCTCCCCTCTCTCCTCTCCCTCTCCAGGTTCCCTGGTCCAGGCAGCGCTGACTCAGCCGCCCTCGGTGTCAGCGAACCCGGGACAAACCGTCCAGATCACCTGCTCCGGGGTTTACACTGGCAGCTATTATTATGTTGGCTGGTACCAACAGAAGGTACCTGGCACCGTCCCTGTCACTGTGATCTACAGCAGCAACAAGAGACCCTCGGGCATCCCTTCGCGATTCTCTGGTTCTGTGTCCGGCACCACGGGCACGTTAACCATCAGTGGGGTCCAAGCCGAGGACGAGGCCGTCTATTACTGTGGTGGCTGGGAGAGCAGCAGTGATGCTGTTGTAGTGACATGGAAGAATGTGGAAGTGAGGTCAAGGAGTTAAAGATGGAGGAGTTTCTGCATTTCTCCCTCCTGGCTCAGTAGGGCTGGGGTGCTGGAGCAGGTTCCTGTCTGTTTGCAAGGACGTGGCTGTGAATGTTCTCCTGTCAGTGCTATTCCAGGCATGAGGTGACTCTGGGGCCAAGGGTGCTTCATATCTGTCCCAACAGAAGGCATGACTTTGCCTTGTCCCCAGCCCCCCTGCCTTTTGATCCTGGCTCTCCCCCATCCTTTTTGTGCTGCTGGAATTGCCTCTGTGCTGGGAAGCTGTGGAATGAGCAGGGCTCTACTCCCCCATAATGTGCCTGAACCCTGACCAGCGCTCTTCTCCAACTCTGGCACTCCCTATCCCTGCTTTTGCTACCTTTCCTCATAGGGCCCCATGGCTCTGGCCTTGGGCTCCGTGTGTGAGTCTCTGGGTCCCTGTGTGACATTGGGACCTTAAGGAACAGGGGCCCTGCCCCATTTGCTGCCCTGGGAGGTCTGTGCTCGTGGGGCACTGTCTGACCCCTGTCTTCTCCCCTCTCTCCTCTCCCTCTCCAGGTTCCCTGGTCCAGGCAGCGCTGACTCAGCCGCCCTCGGTGTCAGCGAACCCAGGACAAACCGTCCAGATCACCTGCTCCGGGCTTAGCAGTGGCAGTGCTGTCGGCTGGTACCAGCAGAAGGTACCTGGCACAGCCCCTGTCACTGTGATCTACGGGAGCAACAACAGACCCTCGGGCATCCCTTCGCGATTCTCTGGCTCCAAGTCCGGCTCCACGGGCACGTTAACCATCAGTGGGGTCCAAGCCGAGGACGAGGCCGTCTATTACTGTGGTGCCCAGGACAGCAGCGCTGATCAGCATCCAGGTGCCCCGCGGGGTGGCCATGGTTGGGTGCTCTGGGTTGACCGTTACTGGTTGCTGTGTGGGGGTGGCAGTTACCCGGATGGTGGTGGAGGAGGATGTGGGAGTGACGCAGGTCCTGGCCATGCAGACCTGTGGTGTGGCTGGTTGCTCCTGCCTGCAAAGTGTGATGTTGGCACTGGTGCTGGGTGTTTCTTTACCGTTGGGTAGCCTCTGCGCCAGGAGGCCAGCGCTGTCTCTTCCCGGGGAAGGCAGCGAGGCTCCCCTGTTACCAGGGTTTTGCTTAGCCCATGTGTGGGGCACGGCAGCCCAGCACTGGGGTGCCTGAGGCTGCTTCCTGGGCCCGGAGAGGGCTGAGTTGCAGCAGCTTCATGGAGTCGTTTTGCTTCCTGGTGTCTTCCCAGAAGCTGCGTGCTGATGTTTTGTAAGAAACCAGACTTCTGGAGGCACCGTCAGCTATAGCATTGTCCTAGGTTACAGTGTAAAATGTGCCAAAAGGAAAAAAAGTATTCTATTACCATCCTCAGGAGCTGTTGAGACCAGGTGGGGTGGTGCTCCCTGCCTCCCCTCTCTGGACTATCTCCTGTTAATGGCCCATCAAGGAACTGCCTCACGACTCCCCATCCCATTGTGAGATGCTCCGCCCAGGGGGGAAGGAGCCAAGCAATCCATGCCAAATAAAAACTGAGATCTCGAACACCCTAGCAGCCTTCTTCCACTGGATTCCCAGAGGAGCTTTTCCCCCCACTGGAGTTCCAGAGGACAAGAGCTACCTACCTACCGCTGGACCTTCGGAGGAAGACCAGACCCTTTTACCTGATTGCTGCTTCAACAGAACTACATCCATCGCTTCAGGAGGACTGCAGCCAGCATCTTATCGGACTGCTACTGCCACCCTAACAGGGTGTCAGGTTGTAGTTCTGACTCTGTCAGTGTAAACCAGTGGGTTGTTTGTTTTTTCCCTGCCTTGTGTTATATATATATATATTAGTAAAGAACTGTTATTCCTATTCCCCATATCTTTGCCTGAAGGCCCGTTAATTTCAAAATTATAATAATTTGGAGGGAAGGGGGTTGCACTTTCCGTTTCAAGGGAGGCTCCTGCCTTCCTCCACAAACACCTGTCTTTCAAACCAAGACAAGCATCTGAGCCTGACACGACCCAGGCTGTTTGGGAGCCTGGAGGGCTGCTCTAGGCTAAGTGCAACTCTGCCTGAGACGCTGTTGTCAGTGCCTGCGAACTGCAGTGCTTCCCCGCTCCCCGCAGCCCTTGGCAACCCAGCGTATTAGAACACGTAAGCGTGAGGCCTGTTGGTAGCGAGAAGCGCAAGCGAGGTGGGACGATCGCCAAAGCATGTTTCCTTTGCAGGAGCGTCGTCCCTTCGTTTGTGCTGATGGATATCCAGGCTGCCACAGTGGTGACTTATGTGTACCAACTGGTTGAGGATGATGTGAAAGTAGAAAGAAAGGAGTTCAAGAAGTACTGGTTCGTGTCGCGACCCGCTTGTTGACTTGGGGCTGCCTTTCAGTCCTCCTCTTTGCAGTTAAGTGGGGGCAGGCCGCGGGGGGGTGCTGCTGCTGCGCGGGTTGGACCGTAGAGCCGCCACAAGGCCTTGTTGCTGGTGAGCTTGTGAAAAAGCGCTGGTCTTGGTTCCCAAGGCGAACTTGAAGCAGAAGGAAGTGCTGATTGCGAGGCCTGTGGAAAACATGCCGTGCCTGAGGAGGAGCTGCTGTGTTCCTGGCCTAAGGGAGTCGCAGAGGGCGGTGGTAGCTTGGGGTTGAGCCTCTTCTGTAAAACGAGCACAGACTAATAAATCCCTGTCTTCGTGCGTGCGGGTCGGATTTGTTATGGTTCTGAAAGGGGAAGGGAGGCCGGAGTTTGGTGCGAGGGGGCTCCGAGGGCTGAAAGGACGCTGCTGTTTGGTTCCCGAGACGCAGCCCTGAAGCACTTCAGGATCTGTCAGGGATGCCCAAGGACTCTAATCCCTCTGGCAAAGCCCTCCCACCCCCTGGTTCGGGGCGGGCCTGGGCAGGGCGGTGTGAGGAGCTGGGCAGGCTGGGCCTTTGCCCTCACGCTCCAGAGGTCGCAGAGGCCAGAGCACTTCTCCTCGCCCCTGCGGTGGGAGCGTCCGTGCTGCCGCAGCACTCCTGGCTCGGGAGGTGTGGGCGCACGAGCCCGGGCAGGGCTGTGCTGTGGGCAGGGCGCTGGCAGGGTGCTGCGGGCTTGTGCTGGGCCGGCTGCGGGTGCGGAGCCCTGTGGAGAAGCGCCCGTGGCAGGAGGGGAAGGGGAGCGTGGCCGGAGGAGCTGTGCCGCCGCAGGGGGCTGCTGTAAGGGTGGGTGAGGGATGCCAGGGGCACAGGCCGGGCTGAGGTGGCTGCGGGGGACGCTTCAGCAAGGCAGGGCAGAAAAGCGTTCCTGCTGTCCCTTGGCCTGGCTCTTGGCTAAGGTTGTGATTACCGACACGGGAGTGGAGGAGTGTTTGCCCAGACACCTCGATCCAGCTGGTCAGAGGCCTGTGGCTCCCGAGAGAAACCCGTTTGCGGTGCCCTGGTGTGAAGCAGGACATGGTTTTCCCAGCTGAGCGACCAAGGGAGCAGGCAGCCCAGAGGGATCTTGGTGTCTTTGGTGAGCGGGAGATTTGCCTGCGATGGGCAGGGGGAGCACGGGGACAGGAGCTGCCAGAGAATGTTGGTGGCCACGTTTCCACAGAGGGTGGCGCGGGAGCAGGTGGTGGCTTAAAAGGGAGTTGGGGTTCGCGACACAGCTCCATCGGCGTGGGGACACGGCTCTGTTGGGATCGCGCCATGGCCTGGGCCCCTCTCCTCCTCGTGGTGCTCGCCCACAGCTCAGGTGCCCTGGCCAGACTCGCTGTGCCCAGCCAAGGCCTTTGGGCAGAGGGGTCTGGTCCTACTGCCCAGGGAGGGCTGTGCTCATGGGGCACAGGCTGACCCCGTCTTCTCCCCTCTCTCCTCTCCCTCTCCAGGTTCCCTGGTCCAGGCAGCGCTGACTCAGCCGCCCTCGGTGTCAGCGAACCCAGGACAAACCGTCCAGATCACCTGCTCTGGGCTGTACAGCAGCAGCAGCAGCGGTTATGCTGTCGGCTGGTTCCAGCAGAAGGTACCTGGCACCGCCCCTGTCACTGTGATCTACGAGAGCAACAAGAGACCCTCGGGCATCCCTTCGCGATTCTCTGGCTCCAAGTCCGGCACCACGGGCACGTTAACCATCAGTGGGGTCCAAGCCGAGGATGAGGCCGTCTATTACTGTGGTGGCTGGGACAGCAGCAATGCTGGTCAGGGACATGGTGATGCTGGGATTAGGTTTTTCCCTCCTGTTCATTCCTACGCCTCCACTGTGTGAGGAAGAGCTATAGAGGGTGGGCAGTTGGTGCCCTTTTGCACTTGTGCGTGTTCTGGCTGCATGTCTGTCCTGATGCCACCTCCTCTCTGTGCTGCCAGTGCAGTGTCGGTGTGTGCTGCTCAGCACCTCCTTCGTTGCCCCAGGGACCTGCAAGTGGTGTTTCCTGTGGGGCAGTAGTGCAGTGCTGCTGGGCAGGGGGAATTTCAGTCCCTTTTGTGCCTGAGAGACTTTCCACAGAGATGAGCAGAGGTGGGGTTTGGGGGAATCCCTGGGCTGGGTAGGGACCCGTTGGCTCTGGGAAGGTCTGTGCGTTGCAGGGCTATGCTGTAAGGCTCCAGGCACTCTGTGCCCCCTTTCCGTTCCACCCTTCAAAGCACTCTGGGCCTGGGCTGCATTTGGGGATGTTCCTGACTCATGCCAAGGGATGTGGAGGAGCCCAAGAGCCAGAGCGCATGTGCCCTGGGTGCTTTGTGCTACTGTGCAGACAAGAGGTGTGAGGGGAAAGGGTGTTGTTTGGGGCACATTTAATCTTGAAAAGGCCCCAGTGGAGCTCATGCCCCCTGCACAGGCAGCCCAGTACCTCTGGTGTCCATGGTGGTGCTTCTCACCAGCCCATACTGGGCTGGAGATGCCCCCATTCCCTCTGTCAATCACCATCTCCCCACGCAGCTTCCCACTGACTTTGCATTCCCTGCCCTGCATCCCTGGCTGCTGGCCTGGACGTGGCCCCCTCTGGGGCATGGGCAGGGGTGTCTCCAGACTGCTGCAAAGGCTGGGTGCCCCTGGCAGGCCTTGCCCCTGGGCAGCCCAGTCTCAGTGAGAGGCATGAGGTGTGCCCCGAGGGGCAGCAGGCAGGGCCAGGGTCGAGGGTCTGGCTCCAGCCAGTCCTCAGGGAGTGCCTGGGCTTGGGGCTGCACCCAGGGTGTCCCGTCTGTGTGCCTGCAGGCAGAGGAGTACCATCAGTGTCCTTGTGCCCGGGGATGGCTGTGCTCCTGGGGCACAGGCTGACCCAGTCTTCTCCCCTCTCTCCTCTCCCTCTCCAGGTTCCCTGGTCCAGGCAGCGCTGACTCAGCTGCCCTCGGTGTCAGCGAACCCGGGACAAACCGTCCAGATCACCTGCTCCGGGATTAGCAGCGGCTATGGTTATGCTGGCTGGTACCAGCAGAAGGTACCTGGCAGTTGCCCCGTCACTGTGATCTACAGCAACACCAACAGACCTTCGGGCATCCTGTCACGATTCTCTGGCTCCAAGTCCAGCACCACGGGCATGTTAACCATCAATGTGGTCCAAGCCGAGGACGAGGCTGTCTATTACGTGGTAGCTATGAGAGTAGCAGATATACTGGTGCCACGGTGGCACAGAGCAATGTGGAAGTGATACTAAAACCACCTGCCATCTTAAGCACATATTAGGAGTCTCTACTGTCCCCATTTGATGGTGGATGAGTCCCTACCCTGACCCTTCCCTTGCTGCCCTGTGCTGCTAGTGGCTGTGCTTGGTGTTCCAACTTGGCCATCCCTTAGAATCACAGGCCTTGCCCATCCCCAGTCATTTGGGGAAGGGATGACCACCAGCTGCCCTGTCCCTGTCCCACGCTGCGGGGTTGAGTTCCCCCTGTGTTCACCGAGTGGTGTCCAGAGCCCTGCCGGGTGTCTCCCTGCCCTCTGCCAGCCCAGCTGTGCCAGGAGCCCCCGGGGCGCGAGCCCAGGGGAGTTCAGCCCTGCTGAAACTGTGTCCCCAGCACCAAGAGGTGGGGACATGCCATGTTCGAGGGAGCTGGGCAAAGCTTTGCCTTCCGCCCCTGGAAGGGATGTTTGTCGTGGGTGCAGCAGCTCGAGGGCCGTGTGTGAGGCTGGTGGGACAGAGCAGGGCTGGCCGGGGGCTGCTCTGTTGTGCTGCAAGAGGAGCCACGGGCTGCTCCAGCACTGCCTGTGTCTGCCCAGTGCCAGCTCATTGGGCTCCTGCTCAGCCTGTGCAGGAGCACCCCAGCACCTCTGTCCCCCTGAGAAGCCCCTGGCCCTGGGCATTGCCCCAGGACGGCCCCATGACAGCAAGAGACTGTGCAGCACCCTGGCCCCTTCCGTCTTTTGTGTCAGGAGCTGCCACCTGTCTGGCCTCATCCCTCTCCTCCTCGTGGTGCTCGCCCACAGCTCAGGTGCCCTGGCCAGACTCGCTGTGCCCAGCCAAGGCCTTTGAGCAGAGGGGTCTGGTCCCACTGCCCCGGGAGGGCTGTGCTCGTGGGGCACAGGCTGACCCCTGTCTTCTCCCCTCTCTCCTCTCCCTCTCCAGGTTCCCTGGTCCAGGCAGCGCTGACTCAGCTGCCCTCGGTGTCAGCGAACCCAGGACAAACCTTCCAGATCACCTGCTCTGGAGGTAGCAGCAGCAGCAACTGGTATGCCTGGTTCCAGCAGAAGGTACCTGGCACCGGCCCTGTCACTGTGATCTACCAGAACGACAAGAGACCCTCGGGCATCCCTTCGCGATTCTCTGGCTCCAAGTCCGGCACCACGGGCACGTTAACCATCAGTGGGGTCCAAGCCGAGGACGAGGCCGTCTATTACTGTGGTGGTGCTGACAGCAGCAGCAACTATGTTTTCTGGTGGCATTGAGTAATAGGAAGTGAGAAACAGACTCTAAAATCGGAGGAAGGGTTTCAACCCTTCTCCCTCCTGGCTGGCTGTGGGGCTGAGGCAAGTTCCTGTCCCCTTTGCACAACCATGGCTGTGAATGTCTCCTCTTTCCTGATCCAGAGAACTGCAGGTTCTCTTGGTCTCCCCCTGACAGCCGGGGAGGAGCATTATCTTTGCCCCAACAAAATTCACAGTGTTGCCTTGTCACCCTCCCCGCTGCCTCTTCCTAGTGATGACCATGTTGTCCTGCTGCTGCCAGAGCAGCCTCTGTGCTGAGATGTGTTGTGCTGTACTCCCCAAATTTGCAAGTGACTGTGGTGGCATCCATTACTCTCTGAATATGATATTCCTATCTCACTGCCCCAGGAGGGCTGTGCTCGTGGGGCACTGGCTGACCCCTGGCTTCTCCCCTCTCTCCTCTCCCTCTCCAGGTTCCCTGGTCCAGGCAGCACTGACTCAGCCGGTCTCAGTGTCAGCGAACCCAGGACAAACCGTCCAGATCCCCTGCTCTGGGAGTAGCACCACTTTTGGCAGCTACTATGGCTGGTTCCAGCAGAAGGTACCTGGCAGTGCCCCCATCACTGTCATCTACTGGAATACCTACAGACCCGCGGACATCCCTTCACGATTCTCCGGATCCATATCTGGCACCACGGGCACGTTAACCATCAGTGGGGTCCAAGCCGAGGACGAGGCCGTCTATTACTGTGGCAGCTACAATGGCAGCAGTACTGGTCATCATGATGGAGGCACAGACACTGGCTTTCCTCTCCTCTTGCTTTTGCCAGTTCTACTTACACGACGCTTGTAGTTTGTCCTTGGGCTCTGTGTGCTGGGCTGAGTCGCTCTGTGTCATCATGGCATTTAGGCACAGGGAGGTCCTGTCCCTGTCACACTTCCTGGGGAGGGCTGTGCTCGTGGGGCACTGTCTGACCCCTGTCTTCTCCCCTCTCTCCTCTCCCTCTCCAGGTTCCCTGGTCCAGGCAGCGCTGACTCAGCCGCCCTCGGTGTCAGCGAACCCGGGACAAACCGTCCAGATCACCTGCTCTGGGGTGTACAGCAGCAGCAGCTATGAAGTGGGCTGGTACCAGCAGAAGGTACCTGGCACTGCCCCTGTCACTGTGATCTACTGGAATGACAAGAGACCCTCGGGCATCCCTTCGTGATTCTCTGGCTCCAAGTCCGGCTCCACGGGCACGTTAACCATCAGTGGGGTCCAAGCCGAGGATGAGGCCGTCTATTACTGTGGTGGCTACGGCAGCAGCTATATTGATACCACACTGACATGGAGCAACGGGAAAGTGATAAAAAGTACTCTTGCCATCACAGACATGTAGTAGTCTCTGTTGTCGCTGTTTGATGGTAGGACAGGTCCCTGCCATGTCCCTGCCCTTGCTGCCCTGAGCTGCCAGTGGCTGTGCCTGGTGTCCCAGCTCAGCTGTCAATTAGAGCCCCAGGTCTGTGCCTGTCTCCTGTCATTTGGGGAGGAGATCTACAGCACTTGGCAACATGCCATTCTTCTTGGCCACATTACCTACGCATGGGCTCCAAGCTGAGGAGGAGGCGGAGAGGCTGTCTGTAACTGTCGTGGCTGGGACAGCAGTGCTGAGGAGGGTCACTGCAACCCCCATCACCTGGGAAGAGAGAAACAAACCTGCTGCTGCCCCAGAGCCCCTCGGGTGTGACCTGCTGCTGCTGCTGTGGAAAGCCCCAGAATCGCTGGGTCTGTAGGTGCCTCTGGAGGTTGTCTTGTCCCACCCCCTGCTCGATTCTGGGTTGGCTACTGCAGCTTGCCCACAGCCTGTCCAGGCCGGTTTTGAATATCTCCAAGGCTGGAGACTTCACAGCTCTCTGGGCAACTCGTTCCGGTGTTTGGCCATCCTTGCAGCAGGAAAAAGGTTTTCCTATCTTCAGGCATCTTTTCCTGTGTTTCAGTCTGTGCCCATTGCCTCTCGTGCCCTCAGCGGACACCTCTGAGAGGAGCCTGCCTCCATCTCCTTTCCTACCCATATTGTTGTTTCTAATGTTGATAAGATGTCCCTGAGGTTCCCTGCCTTGGGCTCTGCCACCCCAGCTAGTGCTGCCTCTCTCTGTACAAGTGATGTGCTGAGCGCGTTATCACTATCAGAGCCCTTCTCCGCCTTTGATCCCATCTGTCCCCATCCCTGGCGGGGGAGCCCAGTGCTGTCACAGCGCTGAGCTGTGTCACCGAGCTCTGAGTGGAGGGGAAGGATCCTCTCCCCGACTGCTGGCAATGCTCCTGCTAAGGCAGCCCATGGGTGCGTTGCTGGCTCCTGTGCAGCTTGATGGCTTCCCAGCCCTCCGTGGCCTTTTCTGCCAGGGGTCTGCTGCCGCTTTGGCCCCTGCAGGCCTGGACAGGGGTGTCCCACCCAAGGAAAAGGCACTGCATGGCTCTTAGCAAGAGAAGGGCCAAGGGCACGATTATTGATCCCCAGAGGCAATGGGGAAGGACAGGAATGTGCAAGAGCTGTGCAGGGCCTGGGAAACCCGTAGGAGGGGAAGATGTGGAATTTCTAGTGTGGGGTGCTGGGGATTGGTGTCATCCCACCCCCTTGACTGGGTGCTGCGAGCATCGTCTGCCCCCCACCCCACCTCCCCTTCCTTCCAGCAGCCCGGCTCTCCTGAGCCCTTTGTCCCTGCAGCTGCTCAGCCCATCTGCGGACAGGGGCTCTGTGCTGCTGGGATTTAGGTTCTGAGTTGGGATGTTTCTCCACTCTGTGCCTGGGGACAATCCCTGCTGCATCTGGGGTGGTGGGGTTGGGCGGGGAGCAGGGAGGGAGGTGGGGAGAGAGGCACGAGCAGGATCCGGCCATGAGCATGGGGTCAGATTTGCATGGAGGGACCGTGCTCCAGGCATGCAGGGAGTTAAAAAGGAGTCGGGGTCCGCGACACAGCTCCATCGGCGTGGGGACACGGATCTGTTGGGATCACGCCATGGCCTGGGCCCCTCTCCTCCTCGTGGTTCTCGCCCACAGCTCAGGTGCCCCGGCCAGACTCGCTGTGCCCGGCCAAGGCCTTTGGGCAGAGGGATCCTTCCTCACTGCTCTGGGAGGGCTGTGCTCGTGGGGCACTGGCTGACCGCTGTCTTCTCCCCTCTCTCCTCTCCCTCTCCAGGTTCCCTGGTCCAGGCAGCGCTGACTCAGCCGGTCTCGGTGTCAGCCAACCCAGGACAAGCCATTCAAATCACCTGCTCTGGGATTAGCGGCAGCTATGTTGGCTGGTACCAGCAGAAGGTACCTGGCACCGCCCCTGTCACTGTGATCTACCAGAGCAACAAGAGACCCTCGGGCATCCCTTCGCGATTCTCTGGCTCCAAGTCCGGCAGCACGGGCACGTTAACCATCAGTGGGGTCCAAGCCGAGGACGAGGCCGTCTATTACTGTGGTAGCTACGACAGCAGTTACACTGGTGCCATAGTGACACAGAGCAATGGGGAAGTGATACAAAATCCTCCTGCCAACGCAGACACAAGTTAGGACTCTGTTTCCCTGTTTGATGGTAGGACAGGTCACTGCCATGGCCCTGCCCTTGCTGCCCTGAGCTGCCAGAGGCTGTGCCTGGTGTCCGGCTTGGCTGTCCCTTAGAGCACCAGGTCTGTGCCTGTCCCTTGTCATTTCGGGAGGGGATTCATAGCACTTGGGATCATGACATTCTTCTAAGCCACATTACCTACGCTTGGGCTCCAAGCCGAGGAGGCGGAGAGGCTGTCTGTAACTGGGCTGGCTGGGACAGCAGTGCTGAGGAGGGTCACTGTAAGCCCGGTCACTGGGGAAGAGAGAAACAAAACTGCCACTGCCCCAGGACCCCTCGGGTGTCGCCTGCTGCTATGGCGGCTGCTGCTGCTGCTGCCGCTTGGTCACGGTGTTGGAGCAGCACATGTGCCTGTGAGGTGGCTCCTGTCATGTGGCACGTGCTTGGCTCCAGCCGGTCCCCTCCAGCTGCCTGTAGGGAGACAGGCCCCTGCATCCCTGCCCTGCTCGTGCCCATCGGGGTCTCTGTGCCCCGAGCGCTCTGGGACGGGCAACGTCGAGGAGGTGGGGGTGTTTCTTACAGCTGCAGCTGCTCTTGGGCTGGGCACGAGGCTGCCACAGGCAGCTGCGATGGCTGGGCAGGAGCAGGGCTGGCTGGGGGCTGCCCCAACAGCTGTGAGCAGAGCCCCTGGCCTGCCCTGGCTCTGGCTGCGTTTGCCCAGCACCAGCCCCTGCCCCTTGGGCTCATGACCTGCTCGTGGGGAGCCATCGCTGAGCCCCGGGGCTCGGTGCTGAACGACCCCGGTTGTGCCGCGGGGTGGATGGCTGGGGAGAGCGAAGGTGTTGAGCGGTGGGCCTGGGCTGGCAGGGGAAGAGCCAGGGCAGAAAAGCAGCGGAGCAAGAGGGTACCTTAGGGGCCTGGGACACCCGTAGGAGGGACACGTGTCGAAAGTGGGGTAGGGAGTGCTGGGGTTTGGCGTCATCCCCATCCCTTCAATGGGAGCTGCTAGCACCGCCTGCCACCCTGGGGGACCCCATTCCCCCCAGCCACCCAGCTTTCCTGAACCCATTGGCCCTACAGCTGCTCGGCCAGGACTTGGGATGGGGTGATGGGTCTGTGCTGGTGGGTTTTTGGTTCTGAGTTGGGAGGTGGTGGTGCTCTGTGCCTGAGGACAAGCCCTGCTGCGTCTGGGGTGGTGGGGTTGGGCGGGGAGCAGGGAGGGAGGTGGGGAGAGAGGAGCGGGCAGGATCCAGCCATGAGCGTGGGGTCAGATTTGCATGGAGGGGCCGTGCTCCGGGCAGGCGGAGGCTTAAAAGGGAGTCGGGGTCTGCGACACAGCTCCATCGGCGTGGGGACACGGATCTGGTGGGATCGCGCCATGGCCTGGGCCCCTCTCCTCCTCGTGGTGCTCGCCCACAGCTCAGGTGCCCTGGCCAAACTTGCTATGCCCGGCCTAGGCGTTTGGGCAGAGGGGTCTGGTCCTACTGCCCCGGGAGGGCTCTGCTCGTGGGGCACAGGCTGACTCCTGTCTTCTCCCCTCTCTCCTCTCCCTCTCCAGGTTCCCTGGTCCAGGCAGCAGTGACTCAGCCGCCCTCGGTGTCAGCGAACCCAGGACAAACCGTCCAGATCACCTGCTCTGGGCTTAGCAGCAGCAGCAACAGCTATGTTGGCTGGTACCAGCAGAAGGTACCTGGCACCGGCCCTGTCACTGTGATCTACAATGACAACAAGAGACCCTCGGGCATCCCTTCGCGATTCTCTGGTTCTGCCTCCGGCTCCACGGGCACGTTAACCATCAGTGGGGTCCAAGCCGAGGACGAGGCCGTCTATTACTGTGGTGGCTACGACGGCAGCTATAATGTTGACACGGAGCAACGGGGAAGTGATACAAACACCTCCTGCCATCACAGGCGCTCATGATGCATCTCTGCTTGTCCCCATTTGATGGTGGGACAGGTCCCTGTCATGGCCCTGACCGTGCTGCCCGGTGCTGCAGGTGGTTGTGCCTGGTGTGCCAGCTTGGTCAGCCCTTTGAGCCCCAGGTCTGTGCCGGTCCCCTGTCATTTGGGGAGCATAGTGGGTAGGGTAGTGTAGAATAGAATAGGATAGGGCAGGGGTTTTCTGTTGGAAGGGACCTACATTGATCATCTGTTCCCACTGCCTGAGCAGTTGAGGGCTGACCAAAAGTTAAAGCCTGTTATTAAGGGCATGGTCCAAAAGCCTCTAGAACGCTGACAGGCTTGGGGCATCGATGAGCTCTTGAGGAAGCCTGTTCCAGTGTTTGACCGCCCTCTCGGTAAAGAAATGCTGGAGGACCCACAGCTGCCCTGTCCCTGTCCCACGCTGCGGGGCTGAGTTCCCCCTGTGTTCCCCGAGTGGCGCCCAGAGCCCTGCCGGGTGCCTCCCTGCCCTCTGCCAGCCCAGCTGTGCCAGGAGCCCCCGGGGCACGAGCCCAAGGGAGTTCAGCCCTGCTGAAACTGTGTCCCCAGCACCAAGAGGTGGGGATGTGCCATGTTCAAGGGAGCTGGGCAAAGCTTTGCCTTCAGGCCCTGGAAGGGATGTTTGTCGTGGGTGCAGCAGCTCGAGGGCCGTGTGTGAGGCTGGTGGGACAGAGCAGGGCTGGCCGGGGGCTGCTCTGTTGTGCTGCAAGAGGAGCCACGGGCTGCTCCAGCACTGCCTGTGTCTGCCCAGTGCCTGCTCATTGGGCTCCTGCTCAGCCTGTGCAGGAGCACCCCAGCACCTCTGTCCCCCTGGGAAGCCCCTGGCCCTGGGCATTGCCCCAGGACGGCCCCACGACAGTAAGAGACTGTGCAGCACCCTGGCCCCTTCCGTCTTTTGTGTCAGGAGCTGCCACCTGTCTGGCCTCGTCCCTCTCCTCCTCGTGGTGCTCGCCCACAGCTCAGGTGCCCTGGCCAGACTCGCTGTGCCCAGCCAAGGCCTTTGGGCAGAGGGGTCTGTTCCCACTGCCCCGGGAGGGCTGTGCTCGTGGGGCACAGGCTGACCCCTGTCTTCTCCCCTCTCTCCTCTCCCTCTCCAGGTTCCCTGGTCCAGGCAGCGCTGACTCAGCCGCCCTCGGTGTCAGCGAACCCAGGACAAACCGTCCAGATCACCTGCTCTGGGCTACACAGCACCGGTGCTGTTGGCTGGTACCAGCAGAAGGTACCTGGCTCCGGCCCTGTCACTGTGATCTACAGCAGCAACCAGAGACCCTCGGGCATCCCTTCATGATTCTCTGGCTCCAAGTCCAGCTCCACAAGCACGTTAACCATCAGTGGGGTCCAAGCCGGGGATCAGGCTGACTATTACTGTGGTGGTAGGGAGAGCGGCAACGCTGGTCAGGGTAATGGTGATGCTGAGAATCCTTTTTTCCTCTCCTGTTCATTGGTACCCTCTGCTTTGCACGGAGGAGAGCTGTGGAGGGCGGGCAGTTGACAGCCTGGGGCGTTTTGGCGGTTGTTCTTGCTTTGTTGGATTATTTCCTGCCCCTCCTTCCTGATGCCACCTCCTCTCTGGTGCCCATGCTGTGCTGGAGATGCCCCCATTCCCTCTGTCAATCACCATCTCCCACCACAGCTTCCCACTGACTTTGCATTCCCTGCCCTGCATCCCTGGCTGCTGGCCTGGACGTGGTCCCCTCTGGGGTAGGGGTGTCTCCAGCTGCTGCAAAGGCTGGGTGCCCCTGGCAGGCCTTGCCCCTGGGCAGCCCGGTCTCAGTGAGAGGCATGAGGTGTGCCCCGAGGGGCAGCGGGCAGGGCCAGGGTCGAGGGTCTGCCTCCAGCCAGTCCTCAGGGAGTGCCTGGGCTTGGGGCAGCACCCAGGGTGTCCCATCTGTGTGCCTGCAGGCAGAGGAGTGCCATCGCTGTCCTTGTGCCCGGGGATGGCTGTGCTCGTGGGGCACTGGCTGACCCGTGTCTTCTCCCCTCTCTCCTCTCCCTCTCCAGGTTCCCTGGTCCAGGCAGCGCTGACTCAGCCGCCCTCGGTGTCAGCGAACCTGGGACAAACCGTCCAGATCACCTGCTACGTGAGCAGCTACAGCTATGCCTGGTTCCAGCAGAAGGTACCTGGCACTGTCCCCGTCACTGTGATCTACGATAATGACAAGAGACCCTCGGGCATCCCTTCGCGATTCTCTGGCTCCAAGTCCGGCTCCACAGGCACGTTAACCATCAGTGGGGTCCAAGCCGAGGACGAGGCCGTCTATTACTGTGGTGCCCAGGACAGCAGCGCTGATCAGCATCCAGGTGCCCCGCGGGGTGGCCATGGTTGGGTGCTCTGGGTTGACCGTTACTGGTTGCTCTGTGGGGGTGGCAGTTACCCGGATGGTGGTGGAGGAGGATGTGGGAGTGACGCAGGTCCTGGCCGTGCAGACCTGTGGTGTGGCTGGTTGCTCCTGCCTGCAAAGTGTGATGTTGGCACTGGTGCTGGGTGTTTCTTTACCGTTGGGTAGCCTCTGCGCCAGGAGGCCAGCGCTGTCCCTTCCCGGGGAAGGCAGCGAGGCTCCCCTGTTACCAGGGTTTTGCTTAGCCCATGTGTGGGGCACGGCAGCCCAGCACTGGGGTGCCTGAGGCTGCTTCCTGGGCCCGGAGAGGGCTGAGTTGCAGCAGCTTCATGGAGTCGTTTTGCTTCCTGGTGTCTTCCCAGAAGCTGCGTGCTGATGTTTTGTAAGAAACCAGACTTCTGGAGGCACCGTCAGCTATAGCATTGTCCTAGGTTACAGTGTAAAATGTGCCAAAAGGAAAAAAAGTATTCTATTACCATCCTCAGGAGCTGTTGAGACCAGGTGGGGTGGTGCTCCCTGCCTCCCCCCTCTGGACTATCTCCTGTTAATGGCCCATCAAGGAACTGCCTCACGACTCCCCATCCCATTGTGAGATGCTCCGCCCAGGGGGGAAGGAGCCAAGCAATCCATGCCAAATAAAAACTGAGATCTCGAACACCCTAGCAGCCTTCTTCCACTGGATTCCCAGAGGAGCTTTTCCCCCCACTGGAGTTCCAGAGGACAAGAGCTACCTACCTACTGCTGGACCTTCGGAGGAAGACCAGACCCTTTTACCTGATTGCTGCTTCAACAGAACTACATCCATCGCTTCAGGAGGACTGCAGCCAGCATCTTATCGGACTGCTACTGCCACCCTAACAGGGTGTCAGGTTGTAGTTCTGACTCTGTCAGTGTAAACCAGTGGGTTGTTTGTTTTTTCCCTGCCTTGTGTTATATATATATTAGTAAAGAACTGTTATTCCTATTCCCCATATCTTTGCCTGAAGGCCCGTTAATTTCAAAATTATAATAATTTGGAGGGAAGGGGGTTGCACTTTCCGTTTCAAGGGAGGCTCCTGCCTTCCTCCACAGACACCTGTCTTTCAAACCAAGACAAGCATCTGAGCCTGACACGACCTGGGCTGTTTGGGAGCCTGGAGGGCTGCTCTAGGCTAAGTGCAACTCTGCCTGAGACACTGTTGTCAGTGCCTGCGAACTGCAGTGCTTCCCCGCTCCCCGCAGCCCTTGGCAACCCAGCGTATTAGAACACGTAAGCGTGAGGCCTGTTGGTAGCGAGAAGCGCAAGCGAGGTGGGACGATCGCCAAAGCATGTTTCCTTTGCAGGAGCGTCGTCCCTTCGTTTGTGCTGATGGATATCCAGGCTGCCACAGTGGTGACTTATGTGTACCAACTGGTTGAGGATGATGTGAAAGTAGAAAGAAAGGAGTTCAAGAAGTACTGGTTCGTGTCGCGACCCGCTTGTTGACTTGGGGCTGCCTTTCAGTCCTCCTCTTTGCAGTTAAGTGGGGGCAGGCCGCGGGGGGGTGCTGCTGCTGCGCGGGTTGGACCGTAGAGCCGCCACAAGGCCTTGTTGCTGGTGAGCTTGTGAAAAAGCGCTGGTCTTGGTTCCCAAGGCGAACTTGAAGCAGAAGGAAGTGCTGATTGCGAGGCCTGTGGAAAACATGCCGTGCCTGAGGAGGGGCTGCTGTGTTCCTGGCCTAAGGGAGTCGCAGAGGGCGGTGGTAGCTTGGGGTTGAGCCTCTTCTGTAAAACGAGCACAGACTAATAAATCCCTGTCTTCGTGCGTGCGGGTCGGATTTGTTATGGTTCTGAAGGGGGAAGGGAGGCCGGAGTTTGGTGCGAGGGGGCTCCGAGGGCTGAAAGGACGCTGCTGTTTGGTTCCCGAGACGCAGCCCTGAAGCACTTCAGGATCTGTCAGGGATGCCCAAGGACTCTAATCCCTCTGGCAAAGCCCTCCCACCCCCTGGTTCGGGGCGGGCCTGGGCAGGGCGGTGTGAGGAGCTGGGCAGGCTGGGCCTTTGCCCTCACGCTCCAGAGGTCGCAGAGGCCAGAGCACTTCTCCTCGCCCCTGCGGTGGGAGCGTCCGTGCTGCCGCAGCACTCCTGGCTCGGGAGGTGTGGGCGCACGAGCCCGGGCAGGGCTGTGCTGTGGGCAGGGCGCTGGCAGGGTGCTGCGGGCTTGTGCTGGGCCGGCTGCGGGTGCGGAGCCCTGTGGAGAAGCGCCCGTGGCAGGAGGGGAAGGGGAGCGTGGCCGGAGGAGCTGTGCCGCCGCAGGGGGCTGCTGTAAGGGTGGGTGAGGGATGCCAGGGGCACAGGCCGGGCTGAGGTGGCTGCGGGGGACGCTTCAGCAAGGCAGGGCAGAAAAGCGTTCCTGCTGTCCCTTGGCCTGGCTCTTGGCTAAGGTTGTGATTACCGACACGGGAGTGGAGGAGTGTTTGCCCAGACACCTCGATCCAGCTGGTCAGAGGCCTGTGGCTCCCGAGAGAAACCCGTTGGCGGTGCCCTGGTGTGAAGCAGGACGTGGTTTTCCCAGCTGAGCGACCAAGGGAGCAGGCAGCCCAGAGGGATCTTGGTGTCTTTGGTGAGCGGGAGATGTGCCTGCGATGGACAGGGGGAGCACGGGGACAGGAGCTGCCAGAGAATGTTGGTGGCCACGTTTCCACAGAGGGTGGCGCGGGAGCAGGTGGTGGCTTAAAAGGGAGTTGGGGTTCGCGACACAGCTCCATTGGCGTGGGGACACGGCTCTGTTGGGATTGCGCCATGGCCTGGGCCCCTCTCCTCCTCGTGGTGCTCGCCCACAGCTCAGGTGCCCTGGCCAGACTCGCTGTGCCCAGCCAAGGCCTTTGGGCAGAGGGGTCTGGTCCCACTGCCCTGGGAGGGCTGTGCTTGTGGGGCACAGGCTGACCCCGTCTTCTCCCCTCTCTCCTCTCCCTCTCCAGGTTCCCTGGTCCAGGCAGCGCTGACTCAGCCGCCCTCGGTGTCAGCGAACCCAGGACAAACCGTCCAGATCACCTGCTCTGGGCTGTACAGCAGCAGCAGCGGTTATGCTGTTGGCTGGTACCAGCAGAAGGTACCTGGCACCGCCCCTGTCACTGTGATCTACAGCAGCGACAAGAGACCCTCGGGCATCCCTTCACGATTCTCTGGCTCCAAGTCCGGCTCCACAAGCACGTTAACCATCAGTGGGGTCCAAGCCGAGGATGAGGCCGTCTATTACTGTGGTAGCTGGGACAGCAGCAATGCTGGTCAGGGACATGGTGATGCTGGGATTAGGTTTTTCCCTCCTGTTCATTCCTACGCCTCCACTGTGTGAGGAAGAGCTATAGAGGGTGGGCACTTGGTGCCCTTTTGCACTTGTGCATGTTCTGGCTGCATGTCTGTCCTGATGCCACCTCCTCTCTGTGCTGCCAGTGCAGTGTCGGTGTGTGCTGCTCAGCACCTCCTTCGTTGCCCCAGGGACCTGCAAGTGGTGTTTCCTGTGGGGCAGTAGTGCAGTGCTGCTGGGCAGGGGGAATTTCAGTCCCTCTTGTGCCTGAGAGACTTTCCACAGAGCTGAGCAGAGGTGGGGTTTGGGGGAATCCCTGGGCTGGGTAGGGACCCGTTGGCTCTTGGAAGGTCTGTGCATTGCAGGGCTATGCTGTAAGGCTCCAGGCACTCTGTGCCCCCTTTCCGTTCCACCCTTCAAAGCACTCTGGGCCTGGGCTGCATTTGGGGATGTTCCTGACTCATGCCAAGGGATGTGGAGGAGCCCAAGAGCCAGAGCCCATGTGCCTTGGGTGCTTTGTGCTACTGTGCAGACAAGAGGTGTGAGGGGAGAGGGTGTTGTTTGGGGCACATTTAATCTTGAAAAGGCCCCAGTGGAGCTCGTGCCCCCTGCACAGGCAGCCCAGTACCTCTGGTGTCCATGGTGGTGCTTCTCACCAGCCCATGCTGGGCTGGAGATGCCCCCATTCCCTCTGTCAATCACCATCTCCCCACGCAGCTTCCCACTGACTTTGCATTCCCTGCCCTGCATCCCTGGCTGCTGGCCTGGACGTGGCCCCCTCTGGGGCATGGGCAGGGGTGTCTCCAGACTGCTGCAAAGGCTGGGTGCCCCTGGCAGACCCTGCCTTTGGGCAGCCCGGTCTCAGTGAGAGGCATGAGGTGTGCCCCGAGGGGCAGCGGGCAGGGCCAGGGTCGAGGGTCTGTCTCCAGCCAGTCCTCAGGGAGTGCCTGGGCTTGGGGCAGCACCCAGGGTGTCCCATCTGTGTGCCTGCAGGCAGAGGAGTGCCATCGCTGTCCTTGTGCCCAGGGATGGCTGTGCTCGTGGGGCGCTGGCTGACCCCCGTCTTCTCCCCTCTCTCCTCTCCCTCTCCAGGTTCCCTGGTCCAGGCAGCGCTGACTCAGCTGCCCTCGGTGTCAGCGAACCCGGGACAAACCGTCCAGATCACCTGCTCCGGGGTTTACACTGGCAGCTATTATTATGTTGGCTGGTACCAACAGAAGGTACCTGGCACCGTCCCTGTCACTGTGATCTATGACAGCAACAAGAGACCCTCGGGCATCCCTTCGCGATTCTCTGGTTCTGCGTCTGGCACCACGGGCACGTTAACCATCAGTGGGGTCCAAGCCGAGGACGAGGCCGTCTATTACTGTGGTGGCTGGGAGAGCAGCAGTGATGCTGTTGTAGTGACATGGAAGAATGTGGAAGTGAGGTCAAGGAGTTAAAGATGGAGGAGTTTCTGCATTTCTCCCTCCTGGCTCAGTAGGGCTGGGGTGCTGGAGCAGGTTCCTGTCTGTTTGCAAGGACGTGGCTGTGAATATTCTCCTGTCAGTGCTATTCCAGGCATGAGGTGACTCTGGGGCCAAGGGTGCTTCATATCTGTCCCAACAGAAGGCATGACTTTGCCTTGTCCCCAGCCCCCCTGCTTTTTGATCCTGGCTCTCCCCCATCCTTTTTGTGCTGCTGGAATTGCCTCTGTGCTGGGAAGCTGTGGAATGAGCAGGGCTCTACTCCCCCATAATGTGCCTGAACCCTGACCAGCGCTCTTCTCCAACTCTGGCGCTCCCTATCCCTGCTTCTGCTACCTCTCCTCACAGGGCCCCATGGCTCTGGCCTTGGGCTCTGTGTGTGAGTCTCTGGGTCCCTGTGTGACATTGGGACCTTAAGGAACAGGGGCCCTGCCCCATTTGCTGCCTTGGGAGGTCTGTGCTCGTGGGGCACTGTCTGACCTCTGTCTTCTCCCCTCTCTCCTCTCCCTCTCCAGGTTCCCTGGTCCAGGCAGCACTGACTCAGCCGCCCTCGGTTTCAGCGAACCCAGGACAAACTGTCCAGATCACCTGCTCTGGGCTACACAGCAGCAGTGCTGTCGGCTGGTTCCAGCAGAAGGTACCTGGCACCGCCCCTGTCACTGTGATCTACAGCAGCAACGAGAGACCCTCGGGCATCCCTTCACGATTCTCTGGCTCCAAGTCCGGCTCCACAGGCACGTTAACCATCAGTGGGGTCCAAGCCGGGGATCAGGCTGACTATTACTGTGGTGGTTGGGAGAGCGGCAATGCTGGTCAGGGTAATGGTGATGCTGAGAATCCTTTTTTCCTCTCCTGTTCATTGGTACCCTCTGCTTTGCACGGAGGAGAGCTGTGGAGGGCGGGCAGTTGACAGCCTGGGGCGTTTTGGCGGTTGTTCTTACTTTGTTGGATTATTTCCTGCCCCACCTTCCTGATGCCACCTCCTCTCTGGTGCCCATGCTGTGCTGGAGATGCCCCCATTCCCTCTGTCAATCACCATCTCCCCACACAGCTTCCCACTGACTTTGCATTCCCTGCCCTGCATCCCTGGCTGCTGGCCTGGACGTGGTCCCCTCTGGGGCAGGGGTGTCTCCAGCTGCTGCAAAGGATGGGTGCCCCTGGCAGGCCTTGCCCCTGGGCAGTCCGGTCTCAGTGAGAGGCATGAGGTGTGCCCCGAGGGGCAGCGGGCAGGGCCAGGGTCGAGGGTCTGTCTCCAGCCAGTCCTCAGGGAGTGCCTGGGCTTGGGGCTGCACCCAGGGTGTCCCGTCTGTGTGCCTGCAGGCAGAGGAGTGCCATCGCTGTCCTTGTGCCCGGGGATGGCTGTGCTCGTGGGGCACTGTCTGACCCCTGTCTTCTCCCCTCTCTCCTCTCTCTCTCCAGGTTCCCTGGTCCAGGCAGCACTGACTCAGCCGCCCTCGGTGTCAGCGAACCCAGGACAAACCGTCCAGATCACCTGCTCTGGGATTAGCAGCAGTTATGCTGTCGGCTGGTACCAGCAGAAGGTACCTGGCACCGCCCCTGTCACTGTGATCTATGTTAACTCCAACAGGCCCCCAGGCATCCCTTCGCGATTCTCTGGTTCTGTGTCCGGCACCACGGGCACGTTAACCATCAGTGGGGTCCAAGCCGAGGACGAGGCCGTCTATTACTGTGGTGGCTACGACAGCAGCAGTAGTGCTGTCACAGCGAAGCGGAGCGAACGTGAAGTTATGCCAAAACCTCCTGCCATTGCAAGCACACGTTAGGAGTCTCTGCTTGTCCTCATCTGATGGTGGAGCAGGTGCCTGCCATGGCTCTGCCCCTGCTGCCCTGTACTGCTGGTGGCTGTGCCTGGTATCCCAGCTTGGCTGCCCATTAGGACCACAGGTCTGTGCCTGTCTCCAGTCATCTGGGGAGGGAATGACTGACTGTCAGCTGCCCTGTCCCTGTCCCACCCTGCTCCCATCCCCATTCCGCTGCGGAACCCCGGGACTGGTGCTACTGCTGGGGCCAAAGGCGCCGGCTCCTCCATGTCATGGGGTGTCGCTTGTTTTCAGCAGTGACAATTCCTGCATCCCCGTGAGTGTGCCTGGGGCAGGGGACAAGAGCTGGGAGTGAGGGCTTGTGACGGGGCCAGGTTTTGAACAGGGGTGCTGGACCAATGAGGGCTACATTTGTGGTGTCAGGAGCTGTCGTGTGGGCAGCGGGGCCCCAGGTGGCCTTCTTCCCCAGGTCTGCACCCGGGACCTTGGCGTTGGGGGTGAGGGATATGCGCCGCGGGCAGGGGCCAAGAGGGCACAGGCAGGACTGCACGAGCACCCTGTGATCCTCAGGGCTGAGGGTTACTCTGTGCTCCCAAACGAGCCCTGCTCCTGGCCCTGCTCTCCTTGCCCACTCCATATTAATGCCCTGGGTGCTCATCAGTCTCAGATAATACTCAGCTGAGAAGCTTGTAGGGGTGAAACTGGGGCTTTACTCCTGCCTCTTCCCAGCCTTTTCCCCATGGGAGAGCACAGTTGGGCCGAGCTGGACCGCAGTGGCACTAACTTGGGCAAGGGCTTGACCTTCCATCCTTGGCATGGACACCAGCTTGTCTGCTCCCCGCAAGCTGTGGGGGACAGGTTGGAGCTGTGGGTGCTGCCTGACACACCTTCACCCCCTTGCCCCTGTCAGCCCGGCTCTTCTGAGCCCTTTGGCCTGGCAGCTGCTCAGCCCAGGCTGGGGATGGAGGGGTCCTTGCTGGGGGGTTTCAGATTCTGAGCTGAGGTGTTTCTCTGCCCTGTGCCTGGGAACAAGCCCTGCTGCATCGGGGGTGGTGGGGTTGGGCAGGGAGCAGGGAGAGAGCAGGGGAGAGAGGCAAGCAAGATTCAGCCATGAGCGTGGGGTCAGATTTGCATGGAGGGGCCGTGCTCCAGGCAGGCGGGGGCTTAAAAGGGAATCGGGGTCCGCGACACAGCTCCATCGGCGTGGGGACACGGATCTGGTGGGATCGCGCCGTAGCGTGGGCCCCTCTCCTCCTCGTGGTGCTCGCCCACAGCTCAGGTGCCCTGGCCAGACTTGCTGTGCCCAGCCAAGGACTTTGGACAGAGGGGTCTGGTCCCACTGCCCTGGGAGGGCTGTGCTCGTGGGGCACTGTCTGACCCCTGTCTTCTCCCCTCTCTCCTCTCCCTCTCCAGGTTCCCTGGTCCAGGCAGCGGTGACTCAGCCGCCCTCGGTGTCAGCGAACCCAGGACAAACCGTCCAGATCACCTGCTCTGGGCTTAGCAGCAACAGCTATGTTGGCTGGTACCAGCAGAAGGTACCTGGCACCGGCCCTGTCACTGTGATCTATGACAGCAACAAGAGACCCTCGGGCATCCCTTCGCGATTCTCAGGTTCTGCGTCCGGCTCCACGGGCACGTTAACCATCAGTGGGGTCCAAGCCGAGGACGAGGCCGTCTATTACTGTGGTGGCTACGACGGCAGCTATAATGTTGACACGGAGCAACGGGGAAGTGATACAAACACCTCCTGCCATCACAGGCGCTCATGATGCATCTCTGCTTGTCCCCATTTGATGGTGGGACAGGTCCCTGCCATGGCCCTGACCGTGCTGCCCGGTGCTGCAGGTGGTTGTGCCTGGTGTGCCAGCTTGGTCAGCCCTTTGAGCCCCAGGTCTGTGCCGGTCCCCTGTCATTTGGGGAGCATAGTGGGTAGGGTAGTGTAGAATAGAATAGGATAGGGCAGGGGTTTTCTGTTGGAAGGGACCTACATTGATCATCTGTTCCCACTGCCTGAGCAGTTGAGGGCTGACCAAAAGTTAAAGCCTGTTATTAAGGGCATGGTCCAAAAGCCTCTAGAACGCTGACAGGCTTGGGGCATCAATGAGCTCTCAAGGAAGCCTGTTCCAGTGTTTGACCGCCCTCTCGGTAAAGAAATGCTGGAGGACCCACAGCTGCCCTGTCCCTGTCCCACGCTGCGGGGCTGAGTTCCCCCTGTGTTCCCCGAGTGGCGCCCAGAGCCCTGCTGGGTGCCTCCCTCCCCTCTGCCAGCCCAGCTGTGCCAGGAGCCCCCGGGGCACGAGCCCAGGGGAGTTCAGCCCTGCTGAAACTGTGTCCCCAGCACCAAGAGGTGGGGACATGCCACGTTCGAGGGAGCTGGGCAAAGCTTTGCCTTCAGGCCCTGGAAGGGATGTTTGTCGTGGGTGCAGCAGCTCGAGGGCCGTGTGTGAGGCTGGTGGGACAGAGCAGGGCTGGCCGGGGGCTGCTCTGTTGTGCTGCAAGAGGAGCCACGGGCTGCTCCAGCACTGCCTGTGTCTGCCCAGTGCCAGCTCATTGGGCTCCTGCTCAGCCTGTGCAGGAGCACCCCAGCACCTCTGTCCCCCTGAGAAGCCCCTGGCCCTGGGCATTGCCCCAGGACGGCCCCACGACAGCAAGAGACTGTGCAGCACCCTGGCCCCTTCCGTCTTTTGTGTCAGGAGCTGCCACCTGTCTGGCCTCGTCCCTCTCCTCCTCGTGGTGCTCGCCCACAGCTCAGGTGCCCTGGCCAGACTCGCTGTGCCCAGCCAAGGCCTTTGGGCAGAGGGGTCTGGTCCCACTGCCCCGGGAGGGCTGTGCTCGTGGGTCACAGGCTGACCCCTGTCTTCTCCCCTCTCTCCTCTCCCTCTCCAGGTTCCCTGGTCCAGGCAGCGCTGACTCAGCCGCCCTCGGTGTCAGCGAACCCAGGACAAACCGTCCAGATCACCTGCTCTGGGCTACACAGCAGCGGTTATGCTGTTGGCTGGTACCAGCAGAAGGTACCTGGCACCGCCCCTGTCACTGTGATCTACAGCAGCGACAAGAGACCCTCGGGCATCCCTTCGCGATTCTCTGGCTCCATGTCCGGCTCCACGGGCACGTTAACCATCAGTGGGGTCCAAGCCGAGGACGAGGCCGTCTATTACTGTGGTGGCTGGGACAGCAGCAATGCTGGTCAGGGACATGGTGATGCTGGGATTAGGTTTTTCCCTCCTGTTCATTCCTACGCCTCCACTGTGTGAGGAAGAGCTATAGAGGGTGGGCAGTTGGTGCCCTTTTGCACTTGTGCATGTTCTGGCTGCATGTCTGTCCTGATGCCACCTCCTCTCTGTGCTGCCAGTGCAGTGTCGGTGTGTGCTGCTCAGCACCTCCTTCGTTGCCCCAGGGACCCGCAAGTGGTGTTTCCTGTGGGGCAGTAGTGCAGTGCTGCTGGGCAGGGGGAATTTCAGTCCCTCTTGTGCCTGAGAGACTTTCCACAGAGCTGAGCAGAGGTGGGGTTTGGGGGAATCCCTGGGCTGGGTAGGGACCCGTTGGCTCTTGGAAGGTCTGTGCATTGCAGGGCTATGCTGTAAGGCTCCAGGCACTCTGTGCCCCCTTTCCGTTCCACCCTTCAAAGCACTCTGGGCCTGGGCTGCATTTGGGGATGTTCCTGACTCATGCCAAGGGATGTGGAGGAGCCCAAGAGCCAGAGCCCATGTGCCTTGGATGCTTTGTGCTACTGTGCAGACAAGAGGTGTGAGGGGAAAGGGTGTTGTTTGGGGCACATTTAATCTTGAAAAGGCCCCAGTGGAGCTCATGCCCCCTGCACAGGCAGCCCAGTACCTCTGGTGTCCATGGTGGTGCTTCTCACCAGCCCATGCTGGGCTGGAGATGCCCCCATTCCCTCTGTCAATCACCATCTCCCCACGCAGCTTCCCACTGACTTTGCATTCCCTGCCCTGCATCCCTGGCTGCTGGCCTGGACGTGGTCCCCTCTGGGGCAGGGGTGTCTCCAGACTGCTGCAAAGGATGGGTGCCCCTGGCAGACCCTGCCTTTGGGCAGCCCGGTCTCAGTGAGAGGCATGAGGTGTGCCCCGAGGGGCAGCGGGCAGGGGCAGGGTCGAGGGTCTGTCTCCAGCCAGTCCTCAGGGAGTGCCTGGGCTTGGGGCAGCACCCAGGGTGTCCCGTCTGTGTGCCTGCAGGCAGAGGAGTGCCATCGCTGTCCTTGTGCCCGGGGATGGCTGTGCTCGTGGGGCACTGTCTGACCCCTGTCTTCTCCCCTCTCTCCTCTCCCTCTCCAGGTTCCCTGGTCCAGGCAGCGCTGACTCAGCCGCCCTCGGTGTCAGCGAACCCGGGACAAACCGTCCAGATCACCTGCTCCGGGGTTTACACTGGCAGCTATTATTATGTTGGCTGGTACCAACAGAAGGTACCTGGCACCGTCCCTGTCACTGTGATCTACAGCAGCAACAAGAGACCCTCGGGCATCCCTTCGCGATTCTCTGGTTCTGTGTCCGGCACCACGGGCACGTTAACCATCAGTGGGGTCCAAGCCGAGGACGAGGCCGTCTATTACTGTGGTGGCTGGGAGAGCAGCAGTGATGCTGTTGTAGTGACATGGAAGAATGTGGAAGTGAGGTCAAGGAGTTAAAGATGGAGGAGTTTCTGCATTTCTCCCTCCTGGCTCAGTAGGGCTGGGGTGCTGGAGCAGGTTCCTGTCTGTTTGCAAGGACGTGGCTGTGAATATTCTCCTGTCAGTGCTATTCCAGGCATGAGGTGACTCTGGGGCCAAGGGTGCTTCATATCTGTCCCAACAGAAGGCATGACTTTGCCTTGTCCCCAGCCCCCCTGCCTTTTGATCCTGGCTCTCCCCCATCCTTTTTGTGCTGCTGGAATTGCCTCTGTGCTGGGAAGCTGTGGAATGAGCAGGGCTCTACTCCCCCATAATGTGCCTGAACCCTGACCAGCGCTCTTCTCCAACTCTGGCACTCCCTATGCCTGCTTTTGCTACCTTTCCTCATAGGGCCCCATGGCTCTGGCCTTGGGCTCCGTGTGTGAGTCTCTAGGTCCCTGTGTGACATTGGGACCTTAAGGAACAGGGGCCCTGCCCCATTTGCTGCCCTGGGAGGTCTGTGCTCGTGGGGCACTGTCTGACCCCTGTCTTCTCCCCTCTCTCCTCTCCCTCTCCAGGTTCCCTGGTCCAGGCAGCGCTGACTCAGCCGCCCTCGGTGTCAGCGAACCCAGGACAAACCGTCCAGATCACCTGCTCGGGGCTTAGCAGTGGCAGTGCTGTCGGCTGGTACCAGCAGAAGGTACCTGGCACAGCCCCTGTCACTGTGATCTACGGGAGCAACAACAGACCCTCGGGCATCCCTTCGCGATTCTCTGGCTCCAAGTCCGGCTCCACAGGCACGTTAACCATCAGTGGGGTCCAAGCCGAGGACGAGGCCGTCTATTACTGTGGTGCCCAGGACAGCAGCGCTGATCAGCATCCAGGTGCCCCGCGGGGTGGCCATGGTTGGGTGCTCTGGGTTGACCGTTACTGGTTGCTGTGTGGGGGTGGCAGTTACCCGGATGGTGGTGGAGGAGGATGTGGGAGTGACGCAGGTCCTGGCCATGCAGACCTGTGGTGTGGCTGGTTGCTCCTGCCTGCAAAGTGTGATGTTGGCACTGGTGCTGGGTGTTTCTTTACCGTTGGGTAGCCTCTGCGCCAGGAGGCCAGCGCTGTCCCTTGCCGGGGAAGGCAGCGAGGCTCCCCTGTTACCAGGGTTTTGCTTAGCCCATGTGTGGGGCACGGCAGCCCAGCACTGGGGTGCCTGAGGCTGCTTCCTGGGCCCGGAGAGGGCTGAGTTGCAGCAGCTTCATGGAGTCGTTTTGCTTCCTGGTGTCTTCCCAGAAGCTGCGTGCTGATGTTTTGTAAGAAACCAGACTTCTGGAGGCACCGTCAGCTATAGCATTGTCCTAGGTTACAGTGTAAAATGTGCCAAAAGGAAAAAAAGTATTCTATTACCATCCTCAGGAGCTGTTGAGACCAGGTGGGGTGGTGCTCCCTGCCTCCCCTCTCTGGACTATCTCCTGTTAATGGCCCATCAAGGAACTGCCTCACGACTCCCCATCCCATTGTGAGATGCTCCGCCCAGGGGGGAAGGAGCCAAGCAATCCATGCCAAATAAAAACTGAGATCTCGAACACCCTAGCAGCCTTCTTCCACTGGATTCCCAGAGGAGCTTTTCCCCCCACTGGAGTTCCAGAGGACAAGAGCTACCTACCTACCGCTGGACCTTCGGAGGAAGACCAGACCCTTTTACCTGATTGCTGCTTCAACAGAACTACATCCATCGCTTCAGGAGGACTGCAGCCAGCATCTTATCGGACTGCTACTGCCACCCTAACAGGGTGTCAGGTTGTAGTTCTGACTCTGTCAGTGTAAACCAGTGGGTTGTTTGTTTTTTCCCTGCCTTGTGTTATATATATATATATATATATATATATATATATATTAGTAAAGAACTGTTATTCCTATTCCCCATATCTTTGCCTGAAGGCCCGTTAATTTCAAAATTATAATAATTTGGAGGGAAGGGGGTTGCACTTTCCGTTTCAAGGGAGGCTCCTGCCTTCCTCCACAAACACCTGTCTTTCAAACCAAGACAAGCATCTGAGCCTGACACGACCCGGGCTGTTTGGGAGCCTGGAGGGCTGCTCTAGGCTAAGTGCAACTCTGCCTGAGACGCTGTTGTCAGTGCCTGCGAACTGCAGTGCTTCCCCGCTCCCCGCAGCCCTTGGCAACCCAGCGTATTAGAACACGTAAGCGTGAGGCCTGTAGGTAGCGAGAAGCGCAAGCGAGGTGGGACGATCGCCAAAGCATGTTTCCTTTGCAGGAGCGTCGTCCCTTCGTTTGTGCTGATGGATATCCAGGCTGCCACAGTGGTGACTTATGTGTACCAACTGGTTGAGGATGATGTGAAAGTAGAAAGAAAGGAGTTCAAGAAGTACTGGATCGTGTCGCGACCCACTTGTTGACTTGGGGCTGCCTTTCAGTCCTCCTCTTTGCAGTTAAGTGGGGGCAGGCCGCGGGGGGGTGCTGCTGCTGCGCGGGTTGGACCGTAGAGCCGCCACAAGGCCTTGTTGCTGGTGAGCTTGTGAAAAAGCGCTGGTCTTGGTTCCCAAGGTGAACTTGAAGCAGAAGGAAGTGCTGATTGCGAGGCCTGTGGAAAACATGCCGTGCCTGAGGAGGGGCTGCTGTGTTCCTGGCCTAAGGGAGTCGCAGAGGGCGGTGGTAGCTTGGGGTTGAGCCTCTTCTGTAAAACGAGCACAGACTAATAAATCCCTGTCTTCGTGCGTGCGGGTCGGATTTGTTATGGTTCTGAAAGGGGAAGGGAGGCCGGAGTTTGGTGCGAGGGGGCTCCGAGGGCTGAAAGGACGCTGCTGTTTGGTTCCCGAGACGCAGCCCTGAAGCACTTCAGGATCTGTCAGGGATGCCCAAGGACTCTAATCCCTCTGGCAAAGCCCTCCCACCCCCTGGTTCGGGGCGGGCCTGGGCAGGGCGGTGTGAGGAGCTGGGCAGGCTGGGCCTTTGCCCTCACGCTCCAGAGGTCGCAGAGGCCAGAGCACTTCTCCTCGCCCCTGCGGTGGGAGCGTCCGTGCTGCCGCAGCACTCCTGGCTCGGGAGGTGTGGGCGCACGAGCCCGGGCAGGGCTGTGCTGTGGGCAGGGCGCTGGCAGGGTGCTGCGGGCTTGTGCTGGGCCGGCTGCGGGTGCGGAGCCCTGTGGAGAAGCGCCCGTGGCAGGAGGGGAAGGGGAGCGTGGCCGGAGGAGCTGTGCCGCCGCAGGGGGCTGCTGTAAGTGTGGGTGAGGGATGCCAGGGGCACAGGCCGGGCTGAGGTGGCTGCGGGGGACGCTTCAGCAAGGCAGGGCAGAAAAGCGTTCCTGCTGTCCCTTGGCCTGGCTCTTGGCTAAGGTTGTGATTACCGACACGGGAGTGGAGGAGTGTTTGCCCAGACACCTCGATCCAGCTGGTCAGAGGCCTGTGGCTCCCGAGAGAAACCCGTTGGCGGTGCCCTGGTGTGAAGCAGGACATGGTTTTCCCAGCTGAGCGACCAAGGGAGCAGGCAGCCCAGAGGGATCTTGGTGTCTTTGGTGAGCGGGAGATTTGCCTGCGATGGGCAGGGGGAGCACGGGGACAGGAGCTGCCAGAGAATGTTGGTGGCCACGTTTCCACAGAGGGTGGCGCGGGAGCAGGTGGTGGCTTAAAAGGGAGTTGGGGTTCGCGACACAGCTCCATCGGCGTGGGGACACGGCTCTGTTGGGATCGCGCCATGGCCTGGGCCCCTCTCCTCCTCGTGGTGCTCGCCCACAGCTCAGGTGCCCTGGCCAGACTCGCTGTGCCCAGCCAAGGCCTTTGGGCAGAGGGGTCTGGTCCCACTGCCCCGGGAGGGCTGTGCTCGTGGGGCACAGGCTGACCCCTGTCTTCTCCCCTCTCTCCTCTCCCTCTCCAGGTTCCCTGGTCCAGGCAGCGCTGACTCAGCTGCCCTCGGTGTCAGCGAACCCAGGACAAACCTTCCAGATCACCTGCTCTGGAGGTAGCAGCAGCAGCAACTGGTATGCCTGGTTCCAGCAGAAGGTACCTGGCACCGGCCCTGTCACTGTGATCTACCAGAACGACAAGAGACCCTCGGGCATCCCTTCGCGATTCTCTGGCTCCAAGTCCGGCACCACGGGCACGTTAACCATCAGTGGGGTCCAAGCCGAGGACGAGGCCGTCTATTACTGTGGTGGTGCTGACAGCAGCAGCAACTATGGTTTCTGGTGGCATTGAGTAATAGGAAGTGAGAAACAGACTCTAAAATCGGAGGAAGGGTTTCAACCCTTCTCCCTCCTGGCTGGCTGTGGGGCTGAGGCAAGTTCCTGTCCCCTTTGCACAACCATGGCTGTGAATGTCTCCTCTTTCCTGATCCAGAGAACTGCAGGTTCTCTTGGTCTCCCCCTGACAGCCGGGGAGGAGCATTATCTTTGCCCCAACAAAATTCACAGTGTTGCCTTGTCACCCTCCCCGCTGCCTCTTCCTAGTGATGACCATGTTGTCCTGCTGCTGCCAGAGCAGCCTCTGTGCTGAGATGTGTTGTGCTGTACTCCCCAAATTTGCAAGTGACTGTGGTGGCATCCATTACTCTCTGAATATGATATTCCTATCTCACTGCCCCAGGAGGGCTGTGCTCGTGGGGCACTGGCTGACCCCTGGCTTCTCCCCTCTCTCCTCTCCCTCTCCAGGTTCCCTGGTCCAGGCAGCACTGACTCAGCCGGTCTCAGTGTCAGCGAACCCAGGACAAACCGTCCAGATCCCCTGCTCTGGGAGTAGCACCACTTTTGGCAGCTACTATGGCTGGTTCCAGCAGAAGGTACCTGGCAGTGCCCCCATCACTGTCATCTACTGGAATACCTACAGACCCGCGGACATCCCTTCACGATTCTCCGGATCCATATCTGGCACCACGGGCACGTTAACCATCAGTGGGGTCCAAGCCGAGGACGAGGCCGTCTATTACTGTGGCAGCTACAATGGCAGCAGTACTGGTCATCATGATGGAGGCACAGACACTGGCTTTCCTCTCCTCTTGCTTTTGCCAGTTCTACTTACACGACGCTTGTAGTTTGTCCTTGGGCTCTGTGTGCTGGGCTGAGTCGCTCTGTGTCATCATGGCATTTAGGCACAGGGAGGTCCTGTCCCTGTCACACTTCCTGGGGAGGGCTGTGCTCGTGGGGCACTGTCTGACCCCTGTCTTCTCCCCTCTCTCCTCTCCCTCTCCAGGTTCCCTGGTCCAGGCAGCGCTGACTCAGCCGCCCTCGGTGTCAGCGAACCCGGGACAAACCGTCCAGATCACCTGCTCTGGGGTGTACAGCAGCAGCAGCTATGAAGTGGGCTGGTACCAGCAGAAGGTACCTGGCACTGCCCCTGTCACTGTGATCTACTGGAATGACAAGAGACCCTCGGGCATCCCTTCGTGATTCTCTGGCTCCAAGTCCGGCTCCACGGGCACGTTAACCATCAGTGGGGTCCAAGCCGAGGATGAGGCCGTCTATTACTGTGGTGGCTACGGCAGCAGCTATATTGATACCACACTGACATGGAGCAACGGGAAAGTGATAAAAAGTACTCTTGCCATCACAGACATGTAGTAGTCTCTGTTGTCGCTGTTTGATGGTAGGACAGGTCCCTTCCATGTCCCTGCCCTTGCTGCCCTGAGCTGCCAGTGGCTGTGCCTGGTGTCCCAGCTCAGCTGTCAATTAGAGCCCCAGGTCTGTGCCTGTCCCCTGTCATTTGGGGAGGAGATCTACAGCACTTGGCAACATGCCATTCTTCTTGGCCACATTACCTACGCATGGGCTCCAAGCTGAGGAGGAGGCGGAGAGGCTGTCTGTAACTGTCGTGGCTGGGACAGCAGTGCTGAGGAGGGTCACTGCAACCCCCATCACCTGGGAAGAGAGAAACAAACCTGCTGCTGCCCCAGAGCCCCTCGGGTGTGACCTGCTGCTGCTGCTGTGGAAAGCCCCAGAATCGCTGGGTCTGTAGGTGCCTCTGGAGGTTGTCTTGTCCCACCCCCTGCTCGATTCTGGGTTGGCTACTGCAGCTTGCCCACAGCCTGTCCAGGCCGGTTTTGAATATCTCCAAGGCTGGAGACTTCACAGCTCTCTGGGCAACTCGTTCCGGTGTTTGGCCATCCTTGCAGCAGGAAAAAGGTTTTCCTATCTTCAGGCATCTTTTCCTGTGTTTCAGTCTGTGCCCATTGCCTCTCGTGCCCTCAGCGGACACCTCTGAGAGGAGCCTGCCTCCATCTCCTTTCCTACCCATATTGTTGTTTCTAATGTTGATAAGATGTCCCTGAGGTTCCCTGCCTTGGGCTCTGCCACCCCAGCTAGCGCTGCCTCTCTCTGTACAAGTGATGTGCTGAGCGCGTTATCACTATCAGAGCCCTTCTCCGCCTTTGATCCCATCTGTCCCCATCCCTGGCGGGGGAGCCCAGTGCTGTCACAGCGCTGAGCTGTGTCACCGAGCTCTGAGTGGAGGGGAAGGATCCTCTCCCCGACTGCTGGCAATGCTCCTGCTAAGGCAGCCCATGGGTGCGTTGCTGGCTCCTGTGTAGCTTGATGGCTTCCCAGCCCTCCGTGGCCTTTTCTGCCAGGGGTCTGCTGCCGCTTTGGCCCCTGCAGGCCTGGACAGGGGTGTCCCACCCAAGGAAAAGGCACTGCATGGCTCTTAGCAAGAGAAGGGCCAAGGGCACGATTATTGATCCCCAGAGGCAATGGGGAAGGACAGGAATGTGCAAGAGCTGTGCAGGGCCTGGGAAACCCGTAGGAGGGGAAGATGTGGAATTTCTAGTGTGGGGTGCTGGGGATTGGTGTCATCCCACCCCCTTGACTGGGTGCTGCGAGCATCGTCTGCCCCCCACCCCACCTCCCCTTCCTTCCAGCAGCCCGGCTCTCCTGAGCCCTTTGTCCCTGCAGCTGCTCAGCCCATCTGCGGACAGGGGCTCTGTGCTGCTGGGATTTAGGTTCTGAGTTGGGATGTTTCTCCACTCTGTGCCTGGGGACAATCCCTGCTGCATCTGGGGTGGTGGGGTTGGGCGGGGAGCAGGGAGGGAGGTGGGGAGAGAGGCACGAGCAGGATCCGGCCATGAGCATGGGGTCAGATTTGCATGGAGGGACCGTGCTCCAGGCATGCAGGGAGTTAAAAAGGAGTCGGGGTCCGCGACACAGCTCCATCGGCGTGGGGACACGGATCTGTTGGGATCACGCCATGGCCTGGGCCCCTCTCCTCCTCGTGGTTCTCGCCCACAGCTCAGGTGCCCCGGCCAGACTCGCTGTGCCCGGCCAAGGCCTTTGGGCAGAGGGATCCTTCCTCACTGCTCTGGGAGGGCTGTGCTCGTGGGGCACTGGCTGACCGCTGTCTTCTCCCCTCCTCTCCCTCTCCAGGTTCCCTGGTCCAGGCAGCGCTGACTCAGCCGGTCTCGGTGTCAGCCAACCCAGGACAAACCATTCAAATCACCTGCTCTGGGATTAGCGGCAGCTATGTTGGCTGGTACCAGCAGAAGGTACCTGGCACAGCCCCTGTCACTGTGATCTACCAGAGCAACAAGAGACCCTCGGGCATCCCTTCGCGATTCTCTGGCTCCAAGTCCGGCAGCACGGGCACGTTAACCATCAGTGGGGTCCAAGCCGAGGACGAGGCCGTCTATTACTGTGGTAGCTACGACAGCAGTTACACTGGTGCCATAGTGACACAGAGCAATGGGGAAGTGATACAAAATCCTCCTGCCAACGCAGACACAAGTTAGGACTCTGTTTCCCTGTTTGATGGTAGGACAGGTCACTGCCATGGCCCTGCCCTTGCTGCCCTGAGCTGCCAGAGGCTGTGCCTGGTGTCCGGCTTGGCTGTCCCTTAGAGCCCCAGGTCTGTGCCTGTCCCTTGTCATTTTGGGAGGGGATTCATAGCACTTGGGATCATGACATTCTTCTAAGCCACATTACCTACGCTTGGGCTCCAAGCCGAGGAGGCGGAGAGGCTGTCTGTAACTGGGCTGGCTGGGACAGCAGTGCTGAGGAGGGTCACTGCAAGCCCGGTCACTGGGGAAGAGAGAAACAAAACTGCCACTGCCCCAGGACCCCTCGGGTGTCGCCTGCTGCTATGGCGGCTGCTGCTGCTGCTGCCGCTTGGTCACGGTGTTGGAGCAGCACATGTGCCTGTGAGGTGGCTCCTGTCATGTGGCACGTGCTTGGCTCCAGCCGGTCCCCTCCAGCTGCCTGTAGGGAGACAGGCCCCTGCATCCCTGCCCTGCTCGTGCCCATCGGGGTCTCTGTGCCCCGAGCGCTCTGGGACGGGCAACGTCGAGGAGGTGGGGGTGTTTCTTACAGCTGCAGCTGCTCTTGGGCTGGGCACGAGGCTGCCACAGGCAGCTGCGATGGCTGGGCAGGAGCAGGGCTGGCTGGGGGCTGCCCCAACAGCTGTGAGCAGAGCCCCTGGCCTGCCCTGGCTCTGGCTGCGTTTGCCCAGCACCAGCCCCTGCCCCTTGGGCTCATGACCTGCTCGTGGGGAGCCATCGCTGAGCCCCGGGGCTCGGTGCTGAACGACCCCGGTTGTGCCGCGGGGTGGATGGCTGGGGAGAGCGAAGGTGTTGAGCGGTGGGCCTGGGCTGGCAGGGGAAGAGCCAGGGCAGAAAAGCAGCGGAGCAAGAGGGTACCTTAGGGGCCTGGGACACCCGTAGGAGGGACACGTGTCGAAAGTGGGGTAGGGAGTGCTGGGGTTTGGCGTCATCCCCATCCCTTCAATGGGAGCTGCTAGCACCGCCTGCCACCCTGGGGGACCCCATTCCCCCCAGCCACCCAGCTTTCCTGAACCCATTGGCCCTACAGCTGCTCGGCCAGGACTTGGGATGGGGTGATGGGTCTGTGCTGGTGGGTTTTTGGTTCTGAGTTGGGAGGTGGTGGTGCTCTGTGCCTGAGGACAAGCCCTGCTGCGTCTGGGGTGGTGGGGTTGGGCGGGGAGCAGGGAGGGAGGTGGGGAGAGAGGAGCGGGCAGGATCCAGCCATGAGCGTGGGGTCAGATTTGCATGGAGGGGCCGTGCTCCGGGCAGGCGGAGGCTTAAAAGGGAGTCGGGGTCTGCGACACAGCTCCATCGGCGTGGGGACACGGATCTGGTGGGATCGCGCCATGGCCTGGGCCCCTCTCCTCCTCGTGGTGCTCGCCCACAGCTCAGGTGCCCTGGCCAGACTTGCTATGCCCGGCCTAGGCGTTTGGGCAGAGGGGTCTGGTCCTACTGCCCCGGGAGGGCTCTGCTCGTGGGGCACAGGCTGACTCCTGTCTTCTCCCCTCTCTCCTCTCCCTCTCCAGGTTCCCTGGTCCAGGCAGCAGTGACTCAGCCGCCCTCGGTGTCAGCGAACCCAGGACAAACCGTCCAGATCACCTGCTCTGGGCTTAGCAGCAGCAGCAACAGCTATGTTGGCTGGTACCAGCAGAAGGTGGCTGGTACCAGCAGAAGGTACCTGGCACCGGCCCTGTCACTGTGATCTACAATGACAACAAGAGACCCTCGGGCATCCCTTCGCGATTCTCTGGTTCTGCCTCCGGCTCCACGGGCACGTTAACCATCAGTGGGGTCCAAGCCGAGGACGAGGCCGTCTATTACTGTGGTGGCTACGACGGCAGCTATAATGTTGACACGGAGCAACGGGGAAGTGATACAAACACCTCCTGCCATCACAGGCGCTCATGATGCATCTCTGCTTGTCCCCATTTGATGGTGGGACAGGTCCCTGTCATGGCCCTGACCGTGCTGCCCGGTGCTGCAGGTGGTTGTGCCTGGTGTGCCAGCTTGGTCAGCCCTTTGAGCCCCAGGTCTGTGCCGGTCCCCTGTCATTTGGGGAGCATAGTGGGTAGGGTAGTGTAGAATAGAATAGGATAGGGCAGGGGTTTTCTGTTGGAAGGGACCTACATTGATCATCTGTTCCCACTGCCTGAGCAGTTGAGGGCTGACCAAAAGTTAAAGCCTGTTATTAAGGGCATGGTCCAAAAGCCTCTAGAACGCTGACAGGCTTGGGGCATCGATGAGCTCTTGAGGAAGCCTGTTCCAGTGTTTGACCGCCCTCTCGGTAAAGAAATGCTGGAGGACCCACAGCTGCCCTGTCCCTGTCCCACGCTGCGGGGCTGAGTTCCCCCTGTGTTCCCCGAGTGGCGCCCAGAGCCCTGCCGGGTGCCTCCCTGCCCTCTGCCAGCCCAGCTGTGCCAGGAGCCCCCGGGGCACGAGCCCAAGGGAGTTCAGCCCTGCTGAAACTGTGTCCCCAGCACCAAGAGGTGGGGATGTGCCATGTTCAAGGGAGCTGGGCAAAGCTTTGCCTTCAGGCCCTGGAAGGGATGTTTGTCGTGGGTGCAGCAGCTCGAGGGCCGTGTGTGAGGCTGGTGGGACAGAGCAGGGCTGGCCGGGGGCTGCTCTGTTGTGCTGCAAGAGGAGCCACGGGCTGCTCCAGCACTGCCTGTGTCTGCCCAGTGCCTGCTCATTGGGCTCCTGCTCAGCCTGTGCAGGAGCACCCCAGCACCTCTGTCCCCCTGGGAAGCCCCTGGCCCTGGGCATTGCCCCAGGACGGCCCCACGACAGTAAGAGACTGTGCAGCACCCTGGCCCCTTCCGTCTTTTGTGTCAGGAGCTGCCACCTGTCTGGCCTCGTCCCTCTCCTCCTCGTGGTGCTCGCCCACAGCTCAGGTGCCCTGGCCAGACTCGCTGTGCCCAGCCAAGGCCTTTGGGCAGAGGGGTCTGTTCCCACTGCCCCGGGAGGGCTGTGCTCGTGGGGCACAGGCTGACCCCTGTCTTCTCCCCTCTCTCCTCTCCCTCTCCAGGTTCCCTGGTCCAGGCAGCGCTGACTCAGCCGCCCTCGGTGTCAGCGAACCCAGGACAAACCGTCCAGATCACCTGCTCTGGGCTACACAGCACCGGTGCTGTTGGCTGGTACCAGCAGAAGGTACCTGGCACCGGCCCTGTCACTGTGATCTACAGCAGCAACCAGAGACCCTCGAGCATCCCTTCATGATTCTCTGGCTCCATGTCCAGCTCCACAAGCACGTTAACCATCAGTGGGGTCCAAGCCGGGGATCAGGCTGACTATTACTGTGGTGGTAGGGAGAGCGGCAACGCTGGTCAGGGTAATGGTGATGCTGAGAATCCTTTTTTCCTCTCCTGTTCATTGGTACCCTCTGCTTTGCACGGAGGAGAGCTGTGGAGGGCGGGCAGTTGACAGCCTGGGGCGTTTTGGCGGTTGTTCTTACTTTGTTGGATTATTTCCTGCCCCTCCTTCCTGATGCCACCTCCTCTCTGGTGCCCATGCTGTGCTGGAGATGCCCCCATTCCCTCTGTCAATCACCATCTCCCACCACAGCTTCCCACTGACTTTGCATTCCCTGCCCTGCATCCCTGGCTGCTGGCCTGGACGTGGCCCCCTCTGGGGCATGGGCAGGGGTGTCTCCAGCTGCTGCAAAGGCTGGGTGCCCCTGGCAGGCCTTGCCCCTGGGCAGCCCGGTCTCAGTGAGAGGCATGAGGTGTGCCCCGAGGGGCAGCAGGCAGGGCCAGGGTCGAGGGTCTGGCTCCAGCCAGTCCTCAGGGAGTGCCTGGGCTTGGGGCAGCACCCAGGGTGTCCCATCTGTGTGCCTGCAGGCAGAGGAGTGCCATCGCTGTCCTTGTGCCCGGGGATGGCTGTGCTCGTGGGGCACTGGCTGACCCGTGTCTTCTCCCCTCTCTCCTCTCCCTCTCCAGGTTCCCTGGTCCAGGCAGCGCTGACTCAGCCGCCCTCGGTGTCAGCGAACCTGGGACAAACCGTCCAGATCACCTGCTACGTGAGCAGCTACAGCTATGCCTGGTTCCAGCAGAAGGTACCTGGCACTGTCCCCGTCACTGTGATCTACGATAATGACAAGAGACCCTCGGGCATCCCTTCGCGATTCTCTGGCTCCAAGTCCGGCTCCACAGGCACGTTAACCATCAGTGGGGTCCAAGCCGAGGACGAGGCCGTCTATTACTGTGGTGCCCAGGACAGCAGCGCTGATCAGCATCCAGGTGCCCCGCGGGGTGGCCATGGTTGGGTGCTCTGGGTTGACCGTTACTGGTTGCTCTGTGGGGGTGGCAGTTACCCCGATGGTGGTGGAGGAGGATGTGGGAGTGACGCAGGTCCTGGCCGTGCAGACCTGTGGTGTGGCTGGTTGCTCCTGCCTGCAAAGTGTGATGTTGGCACTGGTGCTGGGTGTTTCTTTACCGTTGGGTAGCCTCTGCGCCAGGAGGCCAGCGCTGTCCCTTCCCGGGGAAGGCAGCGAGGCTCCCCTGTTACCAGGGTTTAGCTTAGCCCATGTGTGGGGCACGGCAGCCCAGCACTGGGGTGCCTGAGGCTGCTTCCTGGGCCCGGAGAAGGCTGAGTTGCAGCAGCTTCATGGAGTCGTTTTGCTTCCTGGTGTCTTCCCAGAAGCTGTCTGCTGATGTTTTGTAAGAAACCAGACTTCTGGAGGCACCGTCAGCTTTAGCATTGTCCTAGGTTACAGTGTAAAATGTGCCAAAAGGAAAAAAAGTATTCTATTACCATCCTCAGGAGCTGTTGAGACCAGGTGGGGTGGTGCTCCCTGCCTCCCCCCTCTGGACTATCTCCTGTTAATGGCCCATCAAGGAACTGCCTCACGACTCCCCATCCCATTGTGAGATGCTCCGCCCAGGGGGGAAGGAGCCAAGCAATCCATGCCAAATAAAAACTGAGATCTCGAACACCCTAGCAGCCTTCTTCCACTGGATTCCCAGAGGAGCTTTTCCCCCCACTGGAGTTCCAGAGGACAAGAGCTACCTACCTACCGCTGGACCTTCGGAGGAAGACCAGACCCTTTTACCTGATTGCTGCTTCAACAGAACTACATCCATCGCTTCAGGAGGACTGCAGCCAGCATCTTATCGGACTGCTACTGCCACCCTAACAGGGTGTCAGGTTGTAGTTCTGACTCTGTCAGTGTAAACCAGTGGGTTGTTTGTTTTTTCCCTGCCTTGTGTTATATATATATATATTAGTAAAGAACTGTTATTCCTATTCCCCATATCTTTGCCTGAAGGCCCGTTAATTTCAAAATTATAATAATTTGGAGGGAAGGGGGTTGCACTTTCCGTTTCAAGGGAGGCTCCTGCCTTCCTCCACAGACACCTGTCTTTCAAACCAAGACAAGCATCTGAGCCTGACACGACCCGGGCTGTTTGGGAGCCTGGAGGGCTGCTCTAGGCTAAGTGCAACTCTGCCTGAGACACTGTTGTCAGTGCCTGCGAACTGCAGTGCTTCCCCGCTCCCCGCAGCCCTTGGCAACCCAGCGTATTAGAACACGTAAGCGTGAGGCCTGTTGGTAGCGAGAAGCGCAAGCGAGGTGGGACGATCGCCAAAGCATGTTTCCTTTGCAGGAGCGTCGTCCCTTCGTTTGTGCTGATGGATATCCAGGCTGCCACAGTGGTGACTTATGTGTACCAACTGGTTGAGGATGATGTGAAAGTAGAAAGAAAGGAGTTCAAGAAGTACTGGATCGTGTCGCGACCCGCTTGTTGACTTGGGGCTGCCTTTCAGTCCTCCTCTTTGCAGTTAAGTGGGGGCAGGCCGCGGGGGGGTGCTGCTGCTGCGCGGGTTGGACCGTAGAGCCGCCACAAGGCCTTGTTGCTGGTGAGCTTGTGAAAAAGCGCTGGTCTTGGTTCCCAAGGCGAACTTGAAGCAGAAGGAAGTGCTGATTGCGAGGCCTGTGGAAAACATGCCGTGCCTGAGGAGGGGCTGCTGTGTTCCTGGCCTAAGGGAGTCGCAGAGGGCGGTGGTAGCTTGGGGTTGAGCCTCTTCTGTAAAACGAGCACAGACTAATAAATCCCTGTCTTCGTGCGTGCGGGTCGGATTTGTTATGGTTCTGAAGGGGGAAGGGAGGCCGGAGTTTGGTGCGAGGGGGCTCCGAGGGCTGAAAGGACGCTGCTGTTTGGTTCCCGAGACGCAGCCCTGAAGCACTTCAGGATCTGTCAGGGATGCCCAAGGACTCTAATCCCTCTGGCAAAGCCCTCCCACCCCCTGGTTCGGGGCGGGCCTGGGCAGGGCGGTGTGAGGAGCTGGGCAGGCTGGGCCTTTGCCCTCACGCTCCAGAGGTCGCAGAGGCCAGAGCACTTCTCCTCGCCCCTGCGGTGGGAGCGTCCGTGCTGCCGCAGCACTCCTGGCTCGGGAGGTGTGGGCGCACGAGCCCGGGCAGGGCTGTGCTGTGGGCAGGGCGCTGGCAGGGTGCTGCGGGCTTGTGCTGGGCCGGCTGCGGGTGCGGAGCCCTGTGGAGAAGCGCCCGTGGCAGGAGGGGAAGGGGAGCGTGGCCGGAGGAGCTGTGCCGCCGCAGGGGGCTGCTGTAAGGGTGGGTGAGGGATGCCAGGGGCACAGGCCGGGCTGAGGTGGCTGCGGGGGACGCTTCAGCAAGGCAGGGCAGAAAAGCGTTCCTGCTGTCCCTTGGCCTGGCTCTTGGCTAAGGTTGTGATTACCGACACGGGAGTGGAGGAGTGTTTGCCCAGACACCTCGATCCAGGTGGTCAGAGGCCTGTGGCTCCCGAGAGAAACCCGTTGGCGGTGCCCTGGTGTGAAGCAGGACGTGGTTTTCCCAGCTGAGCGACCAAGGGAGCAGGCAGGCCAGAGGGATCTTGGTGTCTTTGGTGAGCAGGAGATTTGCCTGCGATGGACAGGGGGAGCACGGGGACAGGAGCTGCCAGAGAATGTTGGTGGCCACGTTTCCACAGAGGGTGGCGCGGGAGCAGGTGGTGGCTTAAAAGGGAGTTGGGGTTCGCGACACAGCTCCATCGGCGTGGGGACACGGCTCTGTTGGGATCGCGCCATGGCCTGGGCCCCTCTCCTCCTCGTGGTGCTCGCCCACAGCTCAGGTGCCCTGGCCAGACTCGCTGTGCCCGGCCAAGGCCTTTGGGCAGAGGGGTCTGGTCCTACTGCCCAGGGAGGGCTGTGCTCGTGGTGCACAGGCTGACCCCTGTCTTCTCCCCTCTCTCCTCTCCCTCTCCAGGTTCCCTGGTCCAGGCAGCGGTGACTCAGCCGCCCTCGGTGTCAGCGAACCCAGGACAAACCGTCCAGATCACCTGCTCTGGGCTGTACAGCAGCAGCAGCAGCTATGTTGGCTGGTACCAGCAGAAGGTACCTGGCACCGTCCCTGTCACTGTGATCTACGAGAGCAACAAGAGACCCTCGGGCATCCCTTCGCGATTCTCTGGCTCCAAGTCCGGCACCACGGGCACGTTAACCATCAGTGGGGTCCAAGCCGAGGATGAGGCCGTCTATTACTGTGGTGGCTGGGACAGCAGCAATGCTGGTCAGGGACATGGTGATGCTGGGATTAGGTTTTTCCCTCCTGTTCATTCCTACGCCTCCACTGTGTGAGGAAGAGCTATAGAGGGTGGGCACTTGGTGCCCTTTTGCACTTGTGCGTGGTCTGGCTGCATGTCTGTCCTGATGCCACCTCCTCTCTGTGCTGCCAGTGCAGTGTCGGTGTGTGCTGCTCAGCACCTCCTTCGTTGCCCCAGGGACCTGCAAGTGGTGTTTCCTGTGGGGCAGTAGTGCAGTGCTGCTGGGCAGGGGGAATTTCAGTCCCTCTTGTGCCTGAGAGACTTTCCACAGAGATGAGCAGAGGTGGGGTTTGGGGGAATCCCTGGGCTGGGTAGGGACCCGTTGGCTCTGGGAAGGTCTGTGCGTTGCAGGGCTATGCTGTAAGGCTCCAGGCACTCTGTGCCCCCTTTCCGTTCCACCCTTCAAAGCACTCTGGGCCTGGGCTGCATTTGGGGATGTTCCTGACTCATGCCAAGGGATGTGGAGGAGCCCAAGAGCCAGAGCCCATGTGCCCTGGGTGCTTTGTGCTACTGTGCAGACAAGAGGTGTGAGGGGAAAGGGTGTTGTTTGGGGCACATTTAATCTTGAAAAGGCCCCGGTGGAGCTCATGCCCCCTGCACAGGCAGCCCAGTACCTCTGGTGTCCATGGTGGTGCTTCTCACCAGCCCATACTGGGCTGGAGATGCCCCCATTCCCTCTGTCAATCACCATCTCCCCACACAACTTCCCACTGACTTTGCATTCCCTGCCCTGCATCCCTGGCTGCTGGCCTGGACGTGGCCCCCTCTGGGGATGGGCAGGGGTGTCTCCAGACTGCTGCAAAGGCTGGGTACCCCTGGCAGACCTTGCCCCTGGGCAGCCCAGTCTCAGTGAGAGGCATGAGGTGTGCCCCGAGGGGCAGCAGGCAGGGCCAGGGTCGAGGGTCTGGCTCCAGCCAGTCCTCAGGGAGTGCCTGGGCTTGGGGCAGCACCCAGGGTGTCCCATCTGTGTGCCTGCAGGCAGAGGAGTGCCATCGCTGTCCTTGTGCCCGGGGATGGCTGTGCTCCTGGGGCACAGGCTGACCCAGTCTTCTCCCCTCTCTCCTCTCCCTCTCCAGGTTCCCTGGTCCAGGCAGCACTGACTCAGCCGCCCTCGGTGTCAGCGAACCCGGGACAAACCGTCCAGATCACCTGCTCCGGGATTAGCAGCGGCTATGGTTATGCTGGCTGGTACCAGCAGAAGGTACCTGGCAGTTGCCCCGTCACTGTGATCTACAGCAACACCAACAGACCTTCGGGCATCCTGTCACGATTCTCTGGCTCCAAGTCCAGCACCACGGGCATGTTAACCATCAATGTGGTCCAAGCCGAGGACGAGGCTGTCTATTACGTGGTAGCTATGAGAGTAGCAGATATACTGGTGCCACGGTGGCACAGAGCAATGTGGAAGTGATACTAAAACCACCTGCCATCTTAAGCACATATTAGGAGTCTCTACTGTCCCCATTTGATGGTGGATGAGTCCCTACCCTGACCCTTCCCTTGCTGCCCTGTGCTGCTAGTGGCTGTGCTTGGTGTTCCAACTTGGCCATCCCTTAGAATCACAGGCCTTGCCCATCCCCAGTCATTTGGGGAAGGGATGACCACCAGCTGCCCTGTCCCTGTCCCACGCTGCGGGGCTGAGTTCCCCCTGTGTTCACCGAGTGGTGTCCAGAGCCCTGCCGGGTGTCTCCCTGCCCTCTGCCAGCCCAGCTGTGCCAGGAGCCCCCGGGGCGCGAGCCCAGGGGAGTTCAGCCCTGCTGAAACTGTGTCCCCAGCACCAAGAGGTGGGGATGTGCCATGTTCAAGGGAGCTGGGCAAAGCTTTGCCTTCCGCCCCTGGAAGGGATGTTTGTCGTGGGTGCAGCAGCTCGAGGGCCGTGTGTGAGGCTGGTGGGACAGAGCAGGGCTGGCCGGGGGCTGCTCTGTTGTGCTGCAAGAGGAGCCACGGGCTGCTCCAGCACTGCCTGTGTCTGCCCAGTGCCAGCTCATTGGGCTCCTGCTCAGCCTGTGCAGGAGCACCCCAGCACCTCTGTCCCCCTGAGAAGCCCCTGGCCCTGGGCATTGCCCCAGGACGGCCCCACGACAGCAAGAGACTGTGCAGCACCCTGGCCCCTTCCGTCTTTTGTGTCAGGAGCTGCCACCTGTCTGGCCTCATCCCTCTCCTCCTCGTGGTGCTCGCCCACAGCTCAGGTGCCCTGGCCAGACTCGCTGTGCCCAGCCAAGGCCTTTGGGCAGAGGGGTCTGTTCCCACTGCCCCGGGAGGGCTGTGCTCGTGGGGCACAGGCTGACCCCTGTCTTCTCCCCTCTCTCCTCTCCCTCTCCAGGTTCCCTGGTCCAGGCAGCGCTGACTCAGCTGCCCTCGGTGTCAGCGAACCCAGGACAAACCTTCCAGATCACCTGCTCTGGAGGTAGCAGCAGCAGCAACTGGTATGCCTGGTTCCAGCAGAAGGTACCTGGCACCGGCCCTGTCACTGTGATCTACCAGAATGACAAGAGACCCTCGGGCATCCCTTCGCGATTCTCTGGCTCCAAGTCCGGCACCACGGGCACGTTAACCATCAGTGGGGTCCAAGCCGAGGACGAGGCCGTCTATTACTGTGGTGGTGCTGACAGCAGCAGCAACTATGGTTTCTGGTGGCATTGAGTAATAGGAAGTGAGAAACAGACTCTAAAATCGGAGGAAGGGTTTCAACCCTTCTCCCTCCTGGCTGGCTGTGGGGCTGAGGCAAGTTCCTGTCCCCTTTGCACAACCATGGCTGTGAATGTCTCCTCTTTCCTGATCCAGAGAACTGCAGGTTCTCTTGGTCTCCCCCTGACAGCCGGGGAGGAGCATTATCTTTGCCCCAACAAAATTCACAGTGTTGCCTTGTCACCCTCCCCGCTGCCTCTTCCTAGTGATGACCATGTTGTCCTGCTGCTGCCAGAGCAGCCTCTGTGCTGAGATGTGTTGTGCTGTACTCCCCAAATTTGCAAGTGACTGTGGTGGCATCCATTACTCTCTGAATATGATATTCCTATCTCACTGCCCCAGGAGGGCTGTGCTCGTGGGGCACTGGCTGACCCCTGGCTTCTCCCCTCTCTCCTCTCCCTCTCCAGGTTCCCTGGTCCAGGCAGCACTGACTCAGCCGGTCTCAGTGTCAGCGAACCCAGGACAAACCGTCCAGATCCCCTGCTCTGGGAGTAGCACCACTTTTGGCAGCTACTATGGCTGGTACCAGCAGAAGGTACCTGGCAGTGCCCCCATCACTGTCATCTACTGGAATACCTACAGACCCGCGGACATCCCTTCACGATTCTCCGGATCCATATCTGGCACCACGGGCACGTTAACCATCAGTGGGGTCCAAGCCGAGGACGAGGCCGTCTATTACTGTGGCAGCTACAATGGCAGCAGTACTGGTCATCATGATGGAGGCACAGACACTGGCTTTCCTCTCCTCTTGCTTTTGCCAGTTCTACTTACACGACGCTTGTAGTTTGTCCTTGGGCTCTGTGTGCTGGGCTGAGTCGCTCTGTGTCATCATGGCATTTAGGCACAGGGAGGTCCTGTCCCTGTCACACTTCCTGGGGAGGGCTGTGCTCGTGGGGCACTGTCTGACCCCTGTCTTCTCCCCTCTCTCCTCTCCCTCTCCAGGTTCCCTGGTCCAGGCAGCGCTGACTCAGCCGCCCTCGGTGTCAGCGAACCCGGGACAAACCGTCCAGATCACCTGCTCTGGGGTGTACAGCAGCAGCAGCTATGAAGTGGGCTGGTACCAGCAGAAGGTACCTGGCACTGCCCCTGTCACTGTGATCTACTGGAATGACAAGAGACCCTCGGGCATCCCTTCGTGATTCTCTGGCTCCAAGTCCGGCTCCACGGGCACGTTAACCATCAGTGGGGTCCAAGCCGAGGATGAGGCCGTCTATTACTGTGGTGGCTACGGCAGCAGCTATATTGATACCACACTGACATGGAGCAACGGGAAAGTGATAAAAAGTACTCTTGCCATCACAGACATGTAGTAGTCTCTGTTGTCGCTGTTTGATGGTAGGACAGGTCCCTGCCATGTCCCTGCCCTTGCTGCCCTGAGCTGCCAGTGGCTGTGCCTGGTGTCCCAGCTCAGCTGTCAATTAGAGCCCCAGGTCTGTGCCTGTCCCCTGTCATTTGGGGAGGAGATCTACAGCACTTGGCAACATGCCATTCTTCTTGGCCACATTACCTACGCATGGGCTCCAAGCTGAGGAGGAGGCGGAGAGGCTGTCTGTAACTGTCGTGGCTGGGACAGCAGTGCTGAGGAGGGTCACTGCAACCCCCATCACCTGGGAAGAGAGAAACAAACCTGCTGCTGCCCCAGAGCCCCTCGGGTGCTGCCTGCTCTGTGGCTGTGGAAAGCCCCAGAATCGCTGGGTCTGTAGGTCCCTCTGGAGGCTGTCTCGTCCCACTCCTTGCTTGAATCTGGGTTGGATACTGTAGCTTGCCCACAGCCTGTCCAGGCCGGTTTTGAATATCTCCAAGGCTGGAGACTTCACAGCTCTCTGGGCAACTCGTTCCGGTGTTTGACCATCCTTGCAGCAGGAAAAAGGTTTTCCTATCTTCAGGCATCTTTTCCTGTGTTTCAGTCTGTGCCCATTGCCTCTCGTGCCCTCAGCGGACACCTCTGAGAGGAGCCTGCCTCCATCTCCTTTCCTACCCATATTGTTGTTTCTAATGTTGATAAGATGTCCCTGAGGTTCCCTGCCTTGGGCTCTGCCACCCCAGCTAGCGCTGCCTCTCTCTGTACAAGTGATGTGCTGAGCGCGTTATCACTATCAGAGCCCTTCTCCGCCTTTGATCCCATCTGTCCCCATCCCTGGCGGGGGAGCCCAGTGCTGTCACAGCGCTGAGCTGTGTCACCGAGCTCTGAGTAGAGGGGAAGGATCCTCTCCCCGACTGCTGGCAATGCTCCTGCTAAGGCAGCCCATGGGTGCGTTGCTGGCTCCTGTGCAGCTTGATGGCTTCCCAGCCCTCCGTGGCCTTTTCTGCCAGGGGTCTGCTGCCGCTTTGGCCCCTGCGGGCCTGGGCATGGGTGTCCCACCCAAGGAAAAGGCACTGCATGGCTCTTAGCAAGAGAAGGGCCAAGAGCACAATTATTGATCCCCAGAGGCAATGGGGAAGGGCAGGAATGTGCAAGAGCTGTGCAGGGCCTGGGAAACCCATAGGAGAGGAAGATGTGGAATTTCTAGTGTGGGGTGCTGGGGATTGGTGTCATCCCACCCACTTGACTGGGTGCTGCGAGCATCGTCTGCCCCACCCCCAACTCCCTTTTCTTCCAGTAGCCCGGCTCTCCTGAGCCCTTTGTCCCTGCAGCTGCTCAGCCCATCTGCGGACAGGGGCTCTGTGCTGCTGGGATTTAGGTTCTGAGTTGGGATGTTTCTCCACTCTGTGCCTGGAGACAATCCCTGCTGCATCTGGGGTGGTGGGGTTGGGCGGGGAGCAGGGAGGGAGGTGGGGAGAGAAGCACGAGCAGGATCCAGCCATGAGCATGGGGTCAGATTTGCATGGAGGGGCCGTGCTCCGGGCAGGCGGGGACTTAAAAGGGAGTCGGGGTCTGCGACACAGCTCCATCGGTGTGGGGACACGGATCTGGTGGGATCGCACCATGGCCTGGGCCCCTCTCCTCCTCGTGGTGCTCACCCACAGCTCAGGTGCCCTGTTCAGACTCGCTGTGCCCGGCCAAGGCCTTTGGGCAGAGGGATCCTTCCTCACTTCCCCGGGAGGGCTGTGCTCGTGCGGCACTGGCTGACCGCTGTCTTCTCCCCTCTCTCCTCTCCCTCTCCAGGTTCCCTGGTCCAGGCAGCGCTGACTCAGCCGGTCTCGGTGTCAGCGAACCCAGGAGAAACTGTCCAGATCCCCTGCTCTGGGAGTAGCACCAGCTTTGGCAGCTACTATGGCTGGTACCAGCAGAAGGTACCTGGCAGTGCCCCCATCACTGTCATCTACTGGAATACCTACAGACCTGCGGAGATCCCTTCACGATTCTCCGGATCCCTGTCTGGCACCACGGGCACGTTAACCATCAGTGGGGTCCAAGCCAAGGACGAGGCCGTCTATTACTGTGGTAGCTACGACAGCAGTTACACTGGTGCCACAGTGACACAGAGCAATGGGGAAGTGATACAAAATCCTCCTGCCAACGCAGACACATATTAGAACTCACTGTTGTCCCTGTTTGATAGTAAGACAGGTCCCTGCCATGGCCCTGCCCTTGCTGCCCTGAGCTGCCAGTGGCTGTGCCTGGTGTCCCAGCTCAACATTCCCTTAGAGCCCCAGGTCTGTGCCTGTCCCTTGTCATTTCGGGAGGGGATTCATAGCACTTGGGATCATGACATTCTTCTAAGCCACGTTACCTACGCTTGGGCTCCAAGCCGAGGAGGCGGAGAAGCTGTCTGTAACTGGGCTGGCTGGGACAGCAGTGCTGAGGAGGGTCACTGCAAGCCCGGTCACTGGGGAAGAGAGAAACAAAACTGCCGCTGCCCCAGGACCCCTCGGGTGTCGCCTGCTGCTATGGCGGCTGCTGCTGCTGCTGCCGCTTGGTCACGGTGTTGGAGCAGCACATGTGCCTGTGAGGTGGCTTCTGCTGTGGGGCACGTGCTTGGCTCCAACCGGACCCCTCCAGCTGCCTGTAGGGAGACAGGCCCCTGCATCCCTGCCCTGCTCGTGCCCATCGGGGTCTCTGTGCCCCGAGCGCTCTGGGACGGGCAACGTCGAGGAGGTGGGGGTGTTTCTTACAGCTGCAGCTGCTCTTGGGCTGGGCACGAGGCTGCCACAGGCAGCTGCGATGGCTGGGCAGGAGCAGGGCTGGCTGGGGGCTGCCCCAACAGCTGTGAGCAGAGCCCCTGGCCTGCCCTGGCTCTGGCTGCGTTTGCCCAGCACCAGCCCCTGCCCCTTGGGCTCATGACCTGCTCGTGGGGAGCCATCGCTGAGCCCCGGGGCTCGGTGCTGAACGACCCCGGTTGTGCCGCGGGGTGGGTGGCTGGGGAGAGCGAAGGTGTTGAGCGGTGGGCCTGGGCTGGCAGGGGAAGAGCCAGGGCAGAAAAGCAGCGGAGCAAGAGGGTACCTTAGGGGCCTGGGACACCCGTAGGAGGGACACGTGTCAAAAGTGGGGTAGGGAGTGCTGGGGTTTGGCGTCATCCCCATCCCTTCAAGGGGAGCTGCTAGCACCGCCTGCCACCCTGGGGGACCCCATTCCCCCCAGCCACCCAGCTTTCCTGAACCCATTGGCCCTACAGCTGCTCGGCCAGGACTTGGGATGGGGTGATGGGTCTGTGCTGGTGGGTTTTTGGTTCTGAGTTGGGAGGTGGTGGTGCTCTGTGCCTGAGGACAATCCCTGCTGCGTCTGGGGTGGTGGGGTTGGGCGGGGAGCAGGGAGGGGGGTGGGGAGAGAGGAGCGGGCAGGATCCGGCCATGAGCGTGGGGTCAGATTTGCATGGAGGGGCCGTGCTCCGGGCAGGCGGGGGCTTAAAAGGGAGCCGGGGTCCGCAACACAGCTCCATCGGCGTGGGGACACGGATCTGGTGGGATCGCGCCATGGCCTGGGCCCCTCTCCTCCTCGTGGTGCTCGCCCACAGCTCAGGTGCCCTGGCCAGACTCGCTGTGCCCAGCCAAGGCCTTTGGGCAGAGGGGTCTGGTCCCACTGCCCTGGGAGGGCTGTGCTCGTGGGGCACAGGCTGACCCCGTCTTCTCCCCTCTCTCCTCTCCCTCTCCAGGTTCCCTGGTCCAGGCAGCGCTGACTCAGCCGCCCTCGGTGTCAGCGAACCCAGGACAAACCGTCCAGATCACCTGCTCTGGGCTGTACAGCAGCAGCGGTTATGCTGCCGGCTGGTTCCAGCAGAAGGTACCTGGCACCGCCCCCATCACTGTGATCTATGACAGCAACAAGAGACCCTCGGGCATCCCTTCGCGATTCTCTGGCTCCAAGTCCGGCACCACGGGCACGTTAACCATCAGTGGGGTCCAAGCCGAGGATGAGGCCGTCTATTACTGTGGTGGTGTTGACAGCAGCAGTACTACTGCCACAGTGGCACAGCAGAATGGGGAAGTGATACAAAAACCTCTTGCAATCACCTGTGTCCTTTAGGAGTCTCTGTTCTCCCTGTTTGATGGTAGGACAGGTCCCCGCCATGACTCTGCACTTGCTGCCTGTGCTCATGGTGGCTGTGCCTGGTGTCCCAGCTGGACCTTCCCTTAGAGCCCCAGGTCTGTGCCTGTCCCCTGTCATTTGGGGAGGGGATTCACAGCACTTGGGAACGTGACATTCTCTTTGGTCACATTACCTATGCTTGGGACCTTAGACAAGGAGGAGAAGAATGTGGTTATCACTTACTGGGCTGGCTGGGACAGCAGTGCTGAGGAGGGTCACTGCAACCCCCATCACCTGGGGAAGAGAGACACAAACCTGCTGCTGCCCCAGGGCCCCTCAGGTGCTGCCTGCTGCTGTGGCTGTGGAAAGCCCCAGAATCGCTGGGTCTGGAGCTGCCTCTGGAGTTTGTCTTGTCCCATCCCCTGCTTCAAGCTGGGTTGGCTACTGCAGCTTGCCCACAGCCTGTCCAGGCCGGTTTTGAATATCTCCAAGGCTGGAGACTTCACAGCTCTCTGGGCAACTCGTTCCGGTGTTTGACCATCCTTGCAGCAGGAAAAAGGTTTTCCTATCTTCAGGCATCTTTTCCTGTGTTTCAGTCTGTGCCCATTGCCTCTCGTGCCCTCAGCGGACACCTCTGAGAGGAGCCTGCCTCCATCTCCTTTCCTACCCATATTGTTGTTTCTAATGTTGATAAGATGTCCCTGAGGTTCTCTGCCTTGGGCTCTGCCACCCCAGCTAGTGCTGCCTCTCTCTGTACAAGTGATGTGCTAGGCCCGTTATCACTATCAGAGCCCTTCTCCGCCTTTGATCCCATCTGTCCCCATCCCTGGCGGGGGAGCCCAGTGCTGTCACAGCGCTGAGCTGTGTCACCGAGCTCTGAGTGGAGGGGAAGGATCCTCTCCCCGACTGCTGGCAATGCTCCTGCTAAGGCAGCCCATGGGTGCGTTGCTGGCTCCTGTGCAGCTTGATGGCTTCCCAGCCCTCCGTGGCCTTTTCTGCCAGGGGTCTGCTGCCGCTTTGGCCCCTGCGGGCCTGGGCATGGGTGTCCCACCCAAGGAAAAGGCACTGCATTTCTGTTTCTAAGAGTAAGGGCAAGGGTACCATTATTGATCCCCAGAGGCAATGGTGAAGGGCAGGAATGTGCAAGAGCTGTGCAGGGCCTGGGAAACCCGTAGGAGGGGAAGATGTGGAATTTCTAGTGTGGGGTGCTGGGGATTGGTGTCATCCCACCCCCTTGACTGGGTGCTGCGAGCATCGTCTGCCCCCCACCCCACCTCCCCTTCCTTCCAGCAGCCCGGCTCTCCTGAGCCCTTTGTCCCTGCAGCTGCTCAGCCCATCTGCGGACAGGGGCTCTGTGCTGCTGGGATTTAGGTTCTGAGTTGGGATGTTTCTCCACTCTGTGCCTGGAGACAATCCCTGCTGCATCTGGGGTGGTGGGGTTGGGCGGGGAGCAGGGAGGGAGGTGGGGAGAGAGGCACGAACAGGATCCGGCCGTGAGCATGGGGTCAGATTTGCATGGAGGGGCCGTGCTCCGGGCAGGCGGGGACTTAAAAGGGAGTCGGGGTCTGCGACACAGCTCCATCGGCGTGGGGACACGGATCTGGTGGGATCGCACCATGGCCTGGGCCCCTCTCCTCCTCGTGGTGCTCACCCATAGCTCAGGTGCTCTGGCCAGACTCGCTGTGCCTGGCCAAGGCCTTTGGGCAGAGGGATCCTTCCTCACTGCCCCGGGAGGGCTGTGCTCGTGCGGCACTGGCTGACCGCTGTCTTCTCCCCTCTCTCCTCTCCCTCTCCAGGTTCCCTGGTCCAGGCAGCGCTGACTCAGCCGGTCTCGGTGTCAGCGAACCCAGGAGAAACTGTCCAGATCCCCTGCTCTGGGGGTAGCACCAGCTTTGGCAGCTACTATGGCTGGTACCAGCAGAAGGTACCTGGCAGTGCCCCCATCACTGTCATCTACTGGAATACCTACAGACCTGCGGAGATCCCTTCACGATTCTCCGGATCCCTGTCTGGCACCACGGGCACGTTAACCATCAGTGGGGTCCAAGCCAAGGACGAGGCCGTCTATTACTGTGGTAGCTACGAAAACAGCAGCTACACTGGTGCCACAGTGACACAGAGCAATGGGGAAGTGATACAAAATCCTCCTGCCAACGCATACACAAGTTAGGACTCTCTGTTGTCACTGTTTGATGGTAGGACAGGTCCCTGCCCTGTCTTTGCCCTTGCTGCCCTGAGCTGCCAGAGGCTGTGCCTGGTGTCCCAGCTTGACTGTCCCTTAGAGCCCCAGGTCTGTGCCTGTCCCTTGTCATTTCGGGAGGGGATTCATAGCACTTGGGATCATGACATTCTTCTAAGCCACATTACCTATGCTTGGGCTCCAAGCCGAGGAGGCGGAGAAGCTGTCTGTAACTGGGCTGGCTGGGACAGCAGTGCTGAGGAGGGTCACTGCAAGCCCGGTCACTGGGGAAGAGAGAAACAAAACTGCCGCTGCCCCAGGACCCCTCGGGTGTCGCCTGCTGCTATGGCGGCTGCTGCTGCTGCTGCCGCTTGGTCACGGTGTTGGAGCAGCACATGTGCCTGTGAGGTGGCTCCTGTCATGTGGCACGTGCTTGGCTCCAGCCGGTCCCCTCCAGCTGCCTGTAAGGAGACAGGCCCCTGCATCCCTGCCCTGCTCGTGCCCATCGGGGTCTCTGTGCCCCGAGCGCTCTGGGACGGGCAACGTCGAGGAGGTGGGGGTGTTTCTTACAGCTGCAGCTGCTCTTGGGCTGGGCACGAGGCTGCCACAGGCAGCTGCGATGGCTGGGCAGGAGCAGGGCTGGCTGGGGGCTGCCCCAACAGCTGTGAGCAGAGCCCCTGGCCTGCCCTGGCTCTGGCTGCGTTTGCCCAGCACCAGCCCCTGCCCCTTGGGCTCATGACCTGCTCGTGGGGAGCCATCGCTGAGCCCCGGGGCTCGGTGCTGAACGACCCCGGTTGTGCCGCGGGGTGGATGGCTGGGGAGAGTGAAGGTGTTGAGCGGTGGGCCTGGGCTGGCAGGGGAAGAGCCAGGGCAGAAAAGCAGCGGAGCAAGAGGGTACCTTAGGGGCCTGGGACACCCGTAGGAGGGACACGTGTCGAAAGTGGGGTAGGGAGTGCTGGGGTTTGGCATCATCCCCATCCCTTCACTGGGAGCTGCGAGTGCCACCTGCCACCCTGGAGGACACCCTTGCCCCCAGCCACCCAGCTTTCTTGAACCCATTGGCCCTACAGCTGCTCGGCCAGGACTTGGGATGGGGTGGTGGGTCTGTGCTGGTGGGTTTTTGGTTCTGAGTTGGGAGGTGGTGGTGCTCTGTGCCTGGGGACAATCCCTGCTGCGTCTGGGGTGGTGGGGTTGGGCGGGGAGCAGGGAGGGAGGTGGGGAGAGAGGAGCGGGCAGGATCCGGCCATGAGCGTGGGGTCAGATTTGCATGGAGGGGCCGTGCTCCGGGCAGGCGGGGGCTTAAAAGGGAGCCGGGGTCCGCAACACAGCTCCATCGGCGTGGGGACACGGATCTGGTGGGATCGCGCCATGGCCTGGGCCCCTCTCCTCCTCGTGGTGCTCGCCCACAGCTCAGGTGCCCTGGCCAGACTCGCTGTGCCCAGCCAAGGCCTTTGGGCAGAGGGGTCTGGTCCCACTGCCCTGGGAGGGCTGTGCTCGTGGGGCACAGGCTGACCCCGTCTTCTCCCCTCTCTCCTCTCCCTCTCCAGGTTCCCTGGTCCAGGCAGCGCTGACTCAGCCGCCCTCGGTGTCAGCGAACCCAGGACAAACCGTCCAGATCACCTGCTCTGGGCTGTACAGCAGCAGCGGTTATGCTGCCGGCTGGTTCCAGCAGAAGGTACCTGGCACCGCCCCCATCACTGTGATCTATGACAGCAACAAGAGACCCTCGGGCATCCCTTCGCGATTCTCTGGCTCCAAGTCCGGCACCACGGGCACGTTAACCATCAGTGGGGTCCAAGCCGAGGACGAGGCCGTCTATTACTGTGGTGGTGTTGACAGCAGCAGTACTATTGCCACAGTGACAAAGCACAATGGGGAAGTGATACGAAAACCTCTTGCCATCACATGTGCCCTTTAGGAGTCTCTGTTCTCCCTGTTTGATGGTAGGACAGGTCCCCACCATGACTCTGCACTTGCTGCCTGTGCTCATGGTGGCTGTGCCTGGTGTCCCAGCTGGACCTTCCCTTAGAGCCCCAGGTCTGTGCCTGTCCCCTGTCATTTGGGGAGGGGATTCACAGCACTTGGGAACGTGACATTCTCTTTGGTCAAATTAACTATGCTTGGGACCTTAGACGAGGAGGAGAATGTGGTTATCTCTTACTGGGCTGGCTGGGACAGCAGTGCTGAGGAGGGTCACTGCAACCCCCATCACCTGTGGAAGAGAGACACAAACCTGCTGCTGCCCCAGGTGATGGGGGTTGCAGTGACCCTCCTCAGCACTGCTGTCCCAGCCAGCCCAGTAAGAGAAACCCCACAAACCTCAGGTGCTGCCTGCTGCTGTGGCTGTGGAAAGCCCCAGAATCGCTGGGTCTGGAGCTGCCTCTGGAGTTTGTCTTGTCCCATCCCCTGCTTCAAGCTGGGTTGGCTACTGTAGCTTGCCCACAGCCTGTCCAGGCCGGTTTTGAATATCTCCAAGGCTGGAGACTTCAGAGCTCTCTGGGCATCTCATTCCAGTGTTTGACCATCCTTGCAGCAGGAAAAAGGTTTTCCTATCTTCAGGCATCTTTTCCTGTGTTTCAGTCTGTGCCCATTGCCTCTCGTGCCCTCAGCGGACACCTCTGAGAGGAGCCTGCCTCCATCTCCTTTCCTACTCATAGAGTTGTTTCTAATGTTGATAAGATGTCCCTGAGGTTCCCTGCCTTGGGCTCTGCCACCCCAGCTAGCGCTGCCTCTCTCTGTACAAGTGATGTGCCGAGCGCGTTATCACTATCAGAGCCCTTCTCCGCTTTTGATCCCATCTGTCCCCATCCCTGGCGGGTGAGCCCAGTGCTGTCACAGCGCTGAGCTGTGTCACTGAGCTCTGAGTGGAGGGGAAGGATCCTCTCCCCGACTGCTGGCAATGCTCCTGCTAAGGCAGCCCATGGGTGCGTTGCTGGCTCCTGTGCAGCTTGATGGCTTCCCAGCCCTCCGTGGCCTTTTCTGCCAGGGGTCTGCTGCCGCTTTGGCCCCTGCGGGCCTGGGCATGGGTGTCCCACCCAAGGAAAAGGCACTGCATGGCTCTTAGCAAGAGAAGGGCCAAGGGCACGATTATTGATCCCCAGAGGCAATGGGGAAGGGCAGGAATGTGCAAGAGCTGTGCAGGGCCTGGGAAACCCGTAGGAGGGGAAGATGTGGAATTTCTAGTGTGGGGTGCTGGGGATTGGTGTCATCCCACCCCCTTGACTGGGTGCTGCGAGCATCGTCTGCCCCCCACCCCACCTCCCCTTCCTTCCAGCAGCCCGGCTCTCCTGAGCCCTTTGTCCCTGCAGCTGCTCAGCCCATCTGCGGACAGGGGCTCTGTGCTGCTGGGATTTAGGTTCTGAGTTGGGATGTTTCTCCACTCTGTGCCTGGAGACAATCCCTGCTGCATCTGGGGTGCTGGGGTTGGGTGGGGAGCAGGGAGGGAGGTGGGGAGAGAGGCACGAGCAGGATCCGGCCATGAGCATGGGGTCAGATTTGCATGGAGGGGCCGTGCTCCGGGCAGGCGGGGACTTAAAAGGGAGTCGGGGTCCGCGACACAGCTCCATCGGTGTGGGGACACGGATCTGGTGGGATCGCACCATGGCCTGGGCCCCTCTCCTCCTCGTGGTGCTCGCCCACAGCTCAGGTGCTCTGGCCAGACCCGCTGGGCCCGGCCAAGGCCTTTGGGCAGAGGGATCCTTCCTCACTGCCCCGGGAGGGCTGTGCTCGTGGGGCACTGTCTGACCCCTGGCTTCTCCCCTCTCTCCTCTCCCTCTCCAGGTTCCCTGGTCCAGGCAGCGCTGACTCAGCCAGTCTCGGTGTCAGCGAACCCAGGACAAACCATTCAAATCACCTGCTCTGGGATTAGCGACAGCTATGTCGGCTGGTACCAGCAGAAGGTACCTGGCAGTGCCCCCATCACTGTCATCTACTGGAATACCTACAGACCTGCGGAGATCCCTTCACGATTCTCCGGATCCCTGTCTGGCAACACGGGCACGTTAACCATCAGTGGGGTCCAAGCCGAGGACGAGGCCGTCTATTACTGTGGTAGCTACGACAGCAGTTACACTGGTGCCACCTTGACACAGAGCAATGGGGAAGTGATACAAAATCCTCCTGCCAACGCAGACACATGTTAGGACTCTCTGTTGTCACTGTTTGATGGTAGGACAGGTCCCTGCCCTTGCTGCCCTGAGCTGCCAGAGGCTGTGTCTGGTGTCCGGCTTGGCTGTCCCTTAGAGCCCCAGGTCTGTGCCTGTCCCTTGTCATTTCGGGAGGGGATTCATAGCACTTGGGATCATGACATTCTTCTAAGGCACATTACCTACGCTTGGGCTCCAAGCCGAGGAGGCGGAGAAGCTGTCTGTAACTGGGCTGGCTGGGACAGCAGTGCTGAGGAGGGTCACTGCAAGCCCGGTCACTGGGGAAGAGAGAAACAAAACTGCCGCTGCCCCAGGACCCCTCGGGTGTCGCCTGCTGCTATGGCGGCTGCTGCCGCTGCTGCCGCTTGGTCACGGTGTTGGAGCAGCACATGTGCCTGTGAGGTGGCTCCTGTCATGTGGCACGTGCTTGGCTCCAGCCGGTCCCCTCCAGCTGCCTGTAAGGAGACAGGCCCCTGCATCCCTGCCCTGCTCGTGCCCATCGGGGTCTCTGTGCCCCGAGCGCTCTGGGACGGGCAACGTCGAGGAGGTGGGGGTGTTTCTTACAGCTGCAGCTGCTCTTGGGCTGGGCACGAGGCTGCCACAGGCAGCTGCGATGGCTGGGCAGGAGCAGGGCTGGCTGGGGGCTGCCCCAACAGCTGTGAGCAGAGCCCCTGGCCTGCCCTGGCTCTGGCTGCGTTTGCCCAGCACCAGCCCCTGCCCCTTGGGCTCATGACCTGCTCGTGGGGAGCCATCGCTGAGCCCCGGGGCTCGGTGCTGAACGACCCCGGTTGTGCCGCGGGGTGGATGGCTGGGGAGAGCGAAGGTGTTGAGCGGTGGGCCTGGGCTGGCAGGGGAAGAGCCAGGGCAGAAAAGCAGCGGAGCAAGAGGGTACCTTAGGGGCCTGGGACACCCGTAGGAGGGACACGTGTCGAAAGTGGGGTAGGGAGTGCTGGGGTTTGGCATCATCCCCATCCCTTCACTGGGAGCTGCGAGTGCCACCTGCCACCCTGGAGGACACCCTTGCCCCCAGCCACCCAGCTTTCTTGAACCCATTGGCCCTACAGCTGCTCGGCCAGGACTTGGGATGGGGTGGTGGGTCTGTGCTGGTGGGTTTTTGGTTCTGAGTTGGGAGGTGGTGGTGCTCTGTGCCTGGGGACAATCCCTGCTGCGTCTGGGGTGGTGGGGTTGGGCGGGGAGCAGGGAGGGGGGTGGGGAGAGAGGAGCGGGCAGGATCCAGCCATGAGCGTGGGGTCAGATTTGCATGGAGGGGCCGTGCTCCGGGCAGGCGGGGGCTTAAAAGGGAGCCGGGGTCCGTGACACAGCTCCATCGGCGTGGGGACACGGATCTGTTGGGATCGCGCCATGGCCTGGGCCCCTCTCCTCCTCGTGGTGCTCGCCCACAGCTCAGGTGCCCTGGCCAGACTCGCTGTGCCCAGCCAAGGCCTTTGGGCAGAGGGGTCTGGTCCCACTGCCCCGGGAGGGCTGTGCTCGTTAGGCACAGGCTGACTCCTGTCTTCTCCCCTCTCTCCTCTCCCTCTCCAGGTTCCCTGGTCCAGGCAGCGCTGACTCAGCCGCCCTCGGTGTCAGCGAACCCAGGACAAACCGTCCAGATCACCTGCTCCGGGCTTAGCAGTGGCAGTGCTGTCGGCTGGTACCAGCAGAAGGTACCTGGCACCGCCCCTGGCACTGTGATCTACTGGAGTGACAAGAGACCCTCAGGCATCCCTTCTCGATTTTCTGGCTCCAAGTCTGGCTCCACGGGCACGTTAACCATCAGTGGGGTCCAAGCCGAGGACGAGGCCGTCTATTACTGTGGTGGCTACGACGGCAGCAACAATGTTCCCACAGTGGTGCAGCACAATGGGGAAGTGATACAAAAACCTCCTGCCATGGCAGGCACATGTTAAGAGCTCTGTTGTCTGTTTTATGGTTGCACATGCCGCTGCCATGTCCCTGTCCCTGCTGCACGGCACTACCGGTGGCTGTGCCTGGTGTCCCAGCTTGACCTTCCCTTAGAGCCCCAGGTCTGTGCCTGTCCCCTGTCATTTGGGGAGGGGATTCACAGCACTTGGGAACGTGCCATTCTTCTTGGCCACATTACCTATGCTTGGGATCTTAGACGAGGAGGAGAATGTGGTTATCTCTTACTGTGCTGGCTGGGACAGCAGTGCTGAGGAGGGTCACTGCAACCCCAGCACTGGGGAAGAGAGACACAAATCCACTGCTGCCCCAGGGCTCCTTGGGTGCTGCCTTCTCTGTGGCTGTGGAAATCTTGAGAATCACTGGGTCTGGAGCTGCCTCTGGAGTTTGTCTTGTCACATCTCCTTGCTCGAATCTGGGTTGGCTACTGCAGCTTGCCCACAGCCTGTCCAGGCCGGTTTTGAATATCTCCAAGGCTGGAGATTTCACAGCTCTCTGGGCAACTCGTTCCAGTGTTTGACCATCCTTGCAGCAGGAAAAAGGTTTTCCTATCTTCAGGCATCTTTTCCTGTGTTTCAGTCTGTGCCCATTGCCTCTCGTGCCCTCAGCGGACACCTCTGAGAGGAGCCTGCCTCCATCTCCTTTCCTACTCATAGAGTTGTTTCTAATGTTGATAAGATGTCCCTGAGGTTCCCTGCCTTGGGCTCTGCCACCCCAGCTAGCGCTGCATCTCTCTGTACAAGTGATGTGCTGAGCCCCTCATCACCCTAGGAGCCCTTCACTGGCCTTGCTTCCATCTGTCCCCGTCCCTTGCTCGGGACCGCAGGGAAAGGGCACTGCATGGCTGTTGCAAAAGAAGGGGCAAGGTCACTGCTGTAGAGCCCCAGGGGCATCAGGAAAGGCAGGAATGGCCAAGGCTTATGCAGGGCCTGGGACACCCGTAGGAGGGAAAGATGTGGAATTTTCATTGTGGGATGCTGGGGATTGGTGTCATCCCACCCCCTTCACTGGGAGCTGCGAGCATCTCGGCCCCACCCTTCCCCCTAGCAGCCTGGCTCTCCTGAGCCCATTAGTACTGCAGCCGCTTTGCCAGGACTGGGTATGGGGAGGTTCCATGCTGGTGGGTTTTAGTTTGGGAGTTGGGAGGTGTCTCTGCTCTGTGCCCGTGAACAATCCCTGCTGCGTCTGGGGTGTTGGGGTTGGGCGGGGAGCAAGGAGGGGGGGTGGGGAGAGAGGCGCGGGCAGGATCCGGCCATAAGCGTGGGGTCAGATTTGCATGGAGGGGCCGTGCTCCAGGCAGGCGGGGGCTTAAAAGGGAGTCGGGGTCCGCGACACAGCTCCATCGGCGTGGGGACACGGATCTGGTGGGATCGCGCCATGGCCTGGGCCCCTCTCCTCCTCGTGGTGCTCGCCCACAGCTCAGGTGCCCTGGCCAGACTCGCTGTGCCCAGCCAAGGCCTTTGGGCAGAGGGGTCTGGTCCCACTGCCCCGGGAGGGCTGTGCTCGTGTGGCACTGTCTGACCCCTGTCTTCTCCCCTCTCTCCTCTCCCTCTCCAGGTTCCCTGGTCCAGGCAGCGCTGACTCAGCCGCCCTCGGTGTCAGCGAACCCGGGACAAACCGTCCAGATCACCTGCTCCGGGAGCAGCTACAGCTATGGCTGGTTCCAGCAGAAGGTACCTGGTACCGCCCCCGTCACTGTGATCTACGGTAATAGCAAGAGACCCTCGGGCATCCCTTCGCGATTCTCTGGCTCCAAGTCTGGCTCCACAGGCACGTTAACCATCAGTGGGGTCCAAGCTGAGGACGAGGCCGTCTATTACTGTGGTAGCTATGACAGCAGTTACACTGGTGCCACAGTGACACAGAGCAATGGGGAAGTGATACAAAAACCTCCTGCCAACGCAGACACATATTTGGAGGCCCTGGTGTCACTGTTTGATGGTAGGACAGGTCCCTACCATGGCCCTGCCCCTGCTGCTCTGTGTTGCCGGTGGCTGTGCCTGGTGTCCCAGCTCAGCTGTCCCTTAGAGCCCCAGGTCTGTGCCTGTCCCCTGTCATTTGAGGAGAGGATGTACAGCACTGGGTAACATTCCACTCTCCATGGCCACATTACCCATCACTTGCGTTGAAGCCGAAGCAGAAGCTATTTCTTACTGTACTGACTGGGAGCTCAGAGGTCAGACATCTCTTCGACCCCAGGTCTGTGCTCTTCCACTGTTATTTGGGAAGGGGATGACCCCCAGCAGCCCTGTACCTGCCCCGCACTGTGGGTCCAAGATTCCTTGCCCTTCCCAGCTGATACCCAGGGTCCGGCTGGGTACCTCACTGCCCTCCTCCCAGCTCAGCTGTCCTAGGAACTCCAGGGCACTGGCACCTCATGCCCCCAGACGATGCTGATTTTAGCTCACAAAGGAAGCAATTTCTGGGGGTAGATTTTTGCACATATTGTTCCAGTGCAATTTCAGGACAGTTTATGCTGCAAGGCTGCATCCTACACTTTCCCTTCTCAGTTGCTTCCATTCATGTCTGGATGAGCCACATTGCAGCAGCAGAGAGTGCCTGTTGTGGCCTCTGCTGCTGAGCCCCAGCAGCCAGGGCTCAGCAGTGGTGCATAGCCTCCCTAGTGCCCCCCGGGGACCAGCACCCCCTCACTTGCTCCTGCTGCTGCCAAGGCCTTGTGCCAGGCAGGTGGTGAAGGGCCAACACCCCTGGTACATCCAGCACAGCATCAGTCCTCCTGCTTGCCTCCCTCCAAGAAGAGCTGGACTTTCAAGCTGAATATTGTCCCCCTTTATTGTCTTCCCCTAGAATGGAATCAAAACCCCATCGAAGTCTAAGAAATGTATCTAGTGGAGTCCTTCAGGGGTCGGTACTGGGGCCAGTACTATTCAATGTATTCATCAGTGACCTGGATGAGGGAACGGAGTGCACTGTCAGCAAGTTTGCTGATGACACAACACTGGGAGGAGTGGCTGACACCCCAGAAGGCTGGGCTACCATTCAGTGAGACCTGGACAGGCTGGAGAGCTGGGCAGGGAGAAATTTAATGAACTACAAGGGCAAGTGTAGAGTCTTGCATCTGGGAAAGAACCACCCCAGGTACCAGTATAAGTTGGGGACTGAGCTGTTGGAGAGTAGCGTAGGGGAAAGGGACCTGTGGGTCCTGGTGGGCAGCAGGATGTCCATGAGCCAGCAATGTGCCCTCGTGGCCAAGAAGGCCAATGGCATCCTGGGGTGGATTAGAAGGGTGTGGCCAGTAGGTCGAGAGAGGTTCTCCTCCCCCTCTCCTCTGCCCTGGTGAGACCCCATCTGGAATAGTGTGTCCAGTTCTGGGCCCCTCAGTTCAAGAAGGACGGGGAGCTGCTGGAAAGAGTCCAGCGCAGAGCCACAAAGGTGATGAAGGGGGTGGAACATCTCCCTTCTGATGAAAGGCTGAGGGAGCTGGGTCTCTTTGGCTTGGAGGAGACTGAGGGGTGACCTCATCAATGTTTATAAATACATAAAGGGCGAGTGTCAGGAGAATGGAGCTTGGCTCTTCTCGGTGATGGCCAATGACAGGACAAGGGGCAACGGGTGCAAGCTGCAGCATAGGAGGTTCCACATTAACGTAAGGAAAAACTTTTTCCCTGTGAGGGTGACAGAGCACTGGAACAGGCTGCCCAGAGAGGTGGTGGAGTCTCCTTCTCTGGAGACATTCAAAACCCGCCTGGATGCGTTCCTGTGTGATCTACTCTAGGTGGTCCTGCTCTGGCAGGGGTTTTGGACAAGATGATCTTTGAGGTCCCTTCCAACCTCTAACAGTCTGTGATTCTGTGTGATTCTGTGAAATACTCAGAAAATGGTCATCCACAATAGATGATATCAGCTTCAGCTATATGTTTTGTACAATTTCAGTGAATTTTTTTTTGCCTGGTTTCAGCCCTTGCACCAGTGCATAAGCCTACCCAGAGGCAAACCAAACCTCTAAACCACAAAATTTTTGAAGCATCATTTCTTTTCTAGTGACTCAGGAGGTTCACTTCCTCTGCCTCTTTCTATAACCACTTGCACAAACCACAACATTTGAATAATTCTGAGTTCAACTTAAGTTTGTGCTGTTGAAATTCAGCACTCCAAGAGCTTGTTTACTCCAACCCAAGCACCCTGTGCCCTGTGAGATTGGCACCACACTGGGAACATACCAAGCAGCAGCCAAGCCTTCCCTGGAGAACCTGAAGTTAATCAGTCTTAACTGAAACCCATCCTGGCTCACCCCTGCTTTGGCTATTGCAGCTGTATGTAGGCATCCGCATTCCTCGCGTGTCTGTCTTTGCTAGTCCCACTTCCTCCTTTTTACCAACAGCCTCTGATGCCTCCTCTCCAACTCCCTTTGTGTGCCCTGAACTATGGCAGATGCTCCCAGGAGCTCCCACACGGGGGCTGCTTCTCCAAGAGCCTGTGAAGGCAGAGGCTAATAGGGTACCACCAGGAGCAGCAGCCTGGGGGCTGCAGAATGGGCAGGGGCAGCTCTGTAGGAAGCTGAGTTCCTGGGTGAGTAGGGGGTACTGCTGGCAGGGTGCTTGGAGCAAACCTGCAGTTCTCTGCGGTCTCCCGTGCAAGGAAAATACATCTGCCATGCCCTTCTGTCCATCGTGCTCCTCCCTGCTGCTCTGGAGCTGGCTTAGATGGTGGCGCAGCGACATCCTCCACCCTCAGTGCCTTGGGAAGCAGCCACCACCTTGGCAGAACTGGGTGAGATGGGTTTAAGTGCTTCACTTGGTGCTGAAAGCTGCTCTGGCACCATCCAGCTCAGCTCCTGAAGGCAGGAGGGTGCCCAGGGCAGGACCGGCCGCACACAGCCCTCCCCTGTGCTCACCATGGCAGTAATGCGAGTTCCCGCTCAGCACACACATGCACTGGGGCCTGCTGCTCTCAGCTGCCATTCAGCTTGTGCTCCTCACACCTCCCTGGCCCCCAGCTTGCCCATAGCCCAGGCCATGCCACCCACTCAGGGCTGCCCGTGCTCAGGCATCTCTGCACGGCCCAGCCAGACCAGGCGTGTTGTGGAGGAGCGCTGTGACGCTCAAGCGGGGTGAAGCTGGCCCAGGCAAGCTGCCACCCCCTCCCCAGAGACAAGGTGAGACTGATCATAAAGCAGCCAAAGGTAGGCTGGCCCAAACCGGGGGGTTGGGGGGACACACACACCTTCACAAAATCTTGTGAGCCAGCGAGCATTTTCTATGGGGGGTATTTGGAGGGGGATTGACATGTAATTTCAGCCAAGACTTTGGCCAACAGTGGTACAGCTGCTGAATATCCCTTGGGAGAGATAGGCAATGGGGAGGATGCACAAACACCATCCCTACTCCGTAATCCATAGCAAGCGGCACCGCATAGGCTGCGTCAGTGACTGGGAGCCCGGCTGCCTCCCCACCATGCTCACAGGGCACTGGTGCTCCTGGCTGGGCATAAGCAGCTGCTTGGCCTCCTTCTGCACAGCGATGTGTCACTGCATTTATTTCTTTGGCAGTCCTCAGTAAGTCGCTCTGATGCTCACACAGGGTCTTCCCAATGCTGGGAGGTGTATGGGCTCTTCCTGGAGTTCGGGGTGTTGTTTTTTTTTCTTTCTTCATCTTCTCCATTTGGTTATAGTAGCCTGTCCTCCATCTGTCTAACTGCACTGAATTGTAGTCATGTACCTTTCCTTGACAGGAGGAAACAAGAGCTAATTAGGCTTTGCTGCTTTCAAATCTGCAGACCCTCTACTGGTTCCATGTGTCTTGTTCAACTTGTCTGAGTGCAGGAGTTACTGGGTAAAAGTGTATCTATATATTTGACAGCCAGCCAGATTGTACTGGAGTTTATGAAACAGAAATTTCTTAACATTTCTCTTTCTCCTAAGGCGAACCTACGCTACGATGAGGAAATATATAGGAGGTTGAAGTAGAAGGCTTCAAGTCTCAACAGATGGGTTGGGCTTGTTGGCTGAGGACAAGGTTGCCTTTTTGTGTCTCATGGGCAATCAGGAGGATGACTGCTTCTTCAGCCTCCAAAAAGCAGCGTAGCTGAGTCTTGGCTACAGCTGCACATGATGTGGCACAGGACCAACGCGTGGGATGCTGGTGACGGGAAGTCCTGCAGACACACACACTGCGTGTACTCCGGAGAGCTGGGACCTTTTACCTCCAGGGCAGCATTTTTAGATCACTAGGCTGAGTATTAAAAAAATAAGCTGACTGCAGAGACCTTGAGCTATTATCTCCTTTGCTGGTGGTAGGAGCTGCACTGAGAGACTCCAGCCAGGACCAAAACCCACAGGTACAGCTGTGTCTGCACTTTGAAGACATTCCTCCTTCCACATCCGCATCCCTGCGCTACTCTCTCCCCTTGGTTGCCCAATCCCTGCACCACTCTGTCCCAGCCCAAGGTTGCCCCCACTGTCCACCTCTTCCCAACATCCTCCAAGGAGCTCTCGATGCAGAACAAAGCCACCCTGGTGTGTCTGGTGGGAGACTTCTACCCCAGCATCACAGGTGGCCTGGCTAGCCGATGGCCAGATCCTCTCCAACGGGGTCAAGACCAGCCAGCCCCCATGGCAGACCAACAACCAGTACATGGCCAGCAGCTACCTGACACTGAGTGCCAATGAGTGGAACGGTCGTAACACCTATGTCTGCAAGGTCACACATAAGGCTGGCACCATCACAGAGGTCCTGAATAGACCTGTGCTCCTAATCCCACTGGGGAATACACAACCCTGGCCCTGGAACATCACATCCTGTGGCACAGTGCTTCACCAACTGCCCCATCCCTGTTCCCTCCTTCTGTGCAAGTCTCTGCCACCTCTGTGGTCCCTTCCTTCTCCCTGTCCCCGAATCTCTCCCATCCGTCCTGCCCTGTCCCCTTATCCTGGGTATCATCCAAATAAATCCTGAGCTAGCTCTAGCCCTGCATCCACATCTCCCAGTCTTTCCTCCTTGGTCAAATGTGACCAAGACCCTGCAACAAAACACGGCCCCGATCAGCAAGAGCTTAACTGCTCACTCCCACGTCTTGAGCGCCCTGGGTTGGTGCGTTTTCCCTGCAATGATCTTCAGCTGGTACTCAGGTGTCCCCAGCTCTCTCCTGCCTTCCCTCCCCAGGTTCCTGCCCCAAATTCTGCTGCATCCAGGCAGCAGAGTAGGAGCCATCTCAGGTGCTGGGGCTGCACCAGCCCTGATTTTTGTCTGCAGGCACTGGCTTGATCTCCGGTAGGAAAGGTTCGAGCCAAATTAAGTTGAAGAAAGCAGCCAGCCAGGGCTCCTCTGCTGCAGTGCCCAATGCCAGCCAATGCCCCTAGCCCTCCCCTCTGCCTGCAGACCAGGCCCCCTGACAGAAATAAAATCCCCCGTGAATTCAGCTGTTGGTTATCACCCACTGATGCAGCCACAGGTGCCTTCAGCAAGCATACCGGGGCGTGATCCTCGGTCATGACTGACAGACTGCTTTGGCTCAGGGGAGCTCTGAACTTCCCTGCGCAGGAACCAGCCCAGCACCAGTGCTTTTGTTGGCACTGAGATGCCAGGTGTGATGGAGAGAAGTGCTTATTTACCCTTGGTGGAATGGTCCAGTGCCCCATGCCCAGCCCTGAGTGCAGGACTGAGCTCCTGCACAGCGGTGGACACAGTGCAACGGCAGCCGGGGCTGCACCCCTCCCCTGCCACAGGCTGCCCCAGCACAGGGCACCCCGAAACAGCTGCCACAAGAAGGCTCGACTGCCCGCCAGGCACCAAAAACCCTGCCCAGGTAAGCATGTGGGCTGTGCTGGGGTCTAGTTTTTGCCGTGGAGAGTGAGGCCAGGCTGCAGGGTCACAGGCACACAGAAGTGGGGTCCTCCACGGCACCTATGCCAGTGCTGGTGTTTCTGGGTAGTGGGAAGGACAGGTGGATGGTTTACTCATGAGGTTTACCCACACACATACTGTCCGATGGCCAGTGGTCACCCTTCGCCCCAGCCACAGCCGTGGTGTCCTGAGAGGTTGCAGGATGGTAGCCAGTGCCCCTCCAGGGCAGCCCACAGCCACCTGCATGGCAGCAGCTCAGGTCAAGGCAAGGTGCTGCCTGTTGTGTCTTAAGGGCACCCAAAGCCTCCACCAGCCCTTCCTCACCTGGGATTAGTGTCCCCACACCACTGGCAGGGACATGGGCTTGTAATCACAAGGTGCACAGTCCTGGGTGGCACTGGGTCCCTGGAGCAGCCAGCGACAAAGACACATCTCTGGAGACCCCAGCCAACACTGTCCATGCAGGACAACAGGGCCAAGGCCACCCATTTTCCCGTGGCCCCTCCAGCAAGAACACACAGTCATCCCCATATGGCTGTCCTGCTGCTCCTGCCCTGCCACATCCACCGGGGTGTGTCCGGCACCATTCATCCAGCCTGCTATGTCCATCAGGGCACCTCCATCCTGTCACCTTCATCCTGCTGTGTCCATCGGGGCAGGTCCGTTCCGTTACTGCTGTCCTGCTGCATCCATGGGGCCGAGGACTGCTCCTGCCATGAGGCAGGGAGTTTTTGCACTGCCCTGTATCACTGTGTGGTGTATTCGGAGCCGGGACCCTGCTGACCGTCCTGGGTGAGTCGCCGACTTCTCGGTCTTTCCTTCTTCCCCACCATGAAATTGTGACATTTTGTCGATTTTTCAGTGACTTTGGGGTTTTTTCTTGGACTTGGCGCTGGGCTGGGGTCTGCCGCTGGTTCGGGGATGGGCACTAAGTGCAGCGTTGTGGTTTGTGTCTTGTCCCTGTGGACTTGGAGGGCTCTGGTGCATGCCGCAGAGGGTTGGGAGTTATTTTCTCCGTTGAAAGATCTTAAAATTTGGCCAGAAAATGTGCCTGAGGTCTCAGGGAGCCTACTTCAGAAAGTCAGGTTTAGGTCTCTAAGAAAGTCAGTTTTTGTCTTTGTTAAAGAAAAGTCATTAGTCTAAGGTATAAGTCCTCAACTCTTAGTCCTGAGGACTAAGTCTGTCACCCTTGGTGAGGAGCAGGGGCTTCTCTGTGGGGTCTCACGGCCAAGGGTATGGGCACTGCGAAATGGCAGCCAGTCCTCGGCCGTGAGCAGGCTGAAGTTGCAGCTGACTTTGTGTTAAAACGGCATGTCCCTGGGATCTTAACCAAAAGTTTTCAGGGGTACCATAAAGAGCCCGTCGTCCAGGTAAGCCATGTCAAAGACGGAGAGTATTGTGTTAAAAATGCTGCTGGGAACACTGTTTGTCTGTATTTGTCTGTAATTTTAAAAATAATTTGGCCAAAAATCCCAATCTGAACCAAATTACTAGGCGTGTAAGAGCGAGAAAAATGTAGTTTGCCAATTTCTTCAGCAGAAAGTTTTTAATGGCAAAGTCCTTCTGTTTTTCGAACAGAGATAGAGAGAGAGAGAGACATTGTAAATTCGAGGAGGCAGCAGAACCACTTCAGAAAGACCAAACATCTTTTCTCTGTCTTTCTTTGGGTGATTCTTAGTTGTACATTTTCTGAGACAAGTCTGAAAGTGTCTGAAGGAAGAAGTGGGCAGAAAACAGGATTGTTTGCCTTTGAAATATTTATTTTTTAAAAAATTGTCTTGCAAAAGGAAAGAAATGGATTTATGGCAACTAACCACAGATTTGTTTTATATATATATTTTAGATATATGAATATACATAATATAGAAAACATATATATATAATTACATAAATACATAAATATGTATATTATATAAACTATATATAATTATACATTTATATAAGTATGTATGACATATATATGTATTATATTGTGTATTTTAGATATGTGATATATAATATGTATTTATACATATATAACATATAAAACATATTTACAATATATAATGTATTATATATGTAATTATATATGTAATATATAATATACATACATCTGATGTGTATTAGCTGTATATATCTATTGTACATAATGTATATATGCACTTATATATACATACTATATATATAACACATACATACAAATATATATGGGATGTATGCATGTGTGTATATGTATCATACACACATTTTTTAATTTTTTTTTATATATATATATATATATATATATATATAAATATATAGATAGATATATGTATCCCAAACCTAAATACATGAGAGTTATAAATGCTAAACTCTTAGCTGTGGGGGAGGTGGGCAGTGCCAGCTGGGACAGGCAGAGCAGGTGGGCAGGGGGCTGTGGTGGGCACAGGGTCCCCCCCTGACCCCGGGCCGCTTTCTCTCCCCTTGCAGGCCAGCCCAAGGTTGCCCCCACTGTCCACCTCTTCCCGCCATCCTCTGAGGAGCTCTTGACGCAGAGCAAAGCCACTCTGGTGTGTATGCTGGGAGACTTCTACCCCGGCGCCGTGCAGGTGGCCTGGCTAGCCGACGGCAAGACCCTCTCCAACGGGGTCGAGACCAGCCAGCCCCAGCGGCAGACGAACAACCAGTACATGGCCAGCAGCTACCTGACGCTGAGTGCCAGCGAGTGGAAGAGTCACGAGACCTATGCCTGCAAGGTCACGCACGAGGCTGGCAATGTGGAGAAGAACCTGAAGAGATCCGAGTGTTCTTAACCCCCCCGGGACCTCCCCACACCTGGTGGTCCCTCACTGGCCCCCTCCCTCTTCCCTGCTGCTGGGGGCAGTGGCTCCCTCCCCACTGCAGATGTCTTTCCCTACGTCCCCCTGCCCCCTGCTCCTGTCCCCCTGTCCTGAGTGTCACACAAATAAACACCGACACTGAACTAGCGCTGGCTCAGCATCCCTGTCTCTGTGTCCTTCCAATGTGTCTGCTCCCCCCCGTGCCGGCCAGCATGGCCCCAGTGGCACCAATATGGAGGAGGGTGGAATGGGAACACACACACATACATTGCTGGGGCTCCTTGCAGCTCTTGCACACCTCTGGGGACCTCGATGGACCCCCCTGGCACCGCCAAGACCAGAGGACGTGCAGCCTGGGGCTGCAGCCTGGTCTAAGCCTCCATGCCAGCAAGAAGCACGTGGCCCTGGTTGTGCCGTCCTGATCCCTTGTCCGCTGGCCTCTGGGTTCCAGGTGCTTTGCAAGGACACGTGGCTCGTGGTGGGGCCATGTCTAGCCATGTCCCTTTGCTGGCCAGCCCTGCCTCTGTCCCCATTTCCTCAGTCACCCCGATGTCCCCCGGGGAGGGGGGTGCCAGTGTAGTCACCAGTCATGCACGTGCACCGGTCTGTCCCTTGCACCCTGTGCCAGGGCAGCGTGGGCCCCTGCATGACACGTGCCCCGTCCCCATCCTTAGCACAGCCCCAGGGGAGTTTCCCTGCAGCCCTGCACACGCGGTGGCTTACAGCCACGGCTACGCCGAGAGCACCAGTGCTCAGCCGCAGTCACCGCATCAGAGCTGCCAGGAGCCACTCCGGGAAGAGGGGTTGGGAGCACCCAGCCACACCGTGTGCAGTTCTGGGGGAGACATCCCCTTGCCAGCCTCTTGGAAGAGGGGGTACGGCCCCACCACAGTCCCCACCCCCCAGGCTGTGCCAGTGCCAGTGGGGTGCCTGGCCCCTGCCAGGCTTTGGGTAGCCACGTGTCCCTGCAGGCACCTTCTAGGGACACAGAATCATAGAATCACAGAATGGTTTGAGTTGGAAGGGACCTTGGAGATCATCTAGTCCAACCCCCTGCCATGGGCAGGGACACCTTCCACTAGACCAGGTTGCTCCCAGCCCCATCCAACCTGGCCTTGAACACTGCCAGGGAGGGGGCAGCCACAGCTTCTCTGGGCAACCTGTTCCAGTGTCTCACCACCCTTACAGTGAAGAATTTTTTCCTTATATTCAGTCTAAATCCACCCTGCTTTAGTTTAAAACGATTACTCCTTGTCCTGTTGCAACAGGCCCTGCTAAAAACGTTGCCCTCATCTTATAGGCCCCCTTTCAGCACTGCAAGGCCGCTCAAAGGTCTCCCCAGAACCTTCTCTTCTCCAGGCTGAACAACCCCAACTCTCTCAGCCTTTCTCCATAGCAGAGGTGTTCCATCATTCTGACCATTTCAGTGGCCTCTTCTGGATTCACTCCAACAGATCCATGCCTTGCTGAGTGCTGAGTGCTCCAGAGCTGGACGCAGCACTGCAGGTGGGGTTTCACGAGAGCAGAGCAGAGGAGGAGAATCCCCTCCCTGGACCTGCTGGCCACACTGCTCTTGATGCAGCCCAGGATGCTTTTGGTTTTCTGGGCTGTGAGCGCATGTTGCCGGTTCACGTCCAGCTTTTTATTCACCAATACCCCCCAAGTCATTCTTGGCTGGGCTACTCTCAATCCCTTTATCCCCCAGGCTATATTGATACTGGGGCCCAGGAGGGATGACCAGACCCCCAGGAGCCCATCCATGGGGAGTGACTCCCAGTGAGGTGCAGAGCTCAGCCCCACTTGGTGCAGCCCTTGTGCCTGTCCCAGGGACCTGGACCCCCCATGACCACCATGGCTCCTCCCTGCCTCCTGCTGGCAATCGGCTGCCCTGGGAAGGCCAGGGGCCAGCCAACACCTTCACCATGGGGTGGGGGCTCCCCACGTCGGCCTTGCCTAGGGGTTTGCCTAGCTGGCAAGGAGAAAGCACAGCTCCGAGCAGTGCTGCTGGCTGTGTGTCATCCCTGCTGCATCCATCTGTCCTGTCCACCCCAATGCCCCTGTCCTGTCCACCTCAGTGCCTCCATCCATCCTACCCACCCAAGCGTCTCCATCCATCCCAGAAAGCTCTGATGGAGCTGCCCACCCCAGCTCTTTAATGCTCTTTTTTACCCAGCCATCCAGCAACCACTTGAGGATTTCTCAGGAAATGAAGCCAAAACGAAACAAAAAATCTTCTGCCAAGCTCAAACTCTACCAGATCCGAGGAGGTAGTTTCTGCTCTCTGCACTGTTCCTTGTCTGGCAAAGGGTCTAAGGGAGTGGAGCCTCCCAGGGAATGAGCATTGCAACAGCAACCCCAAATCTGTCAGGAAAGCAAATACCAAAGAGGAACTTTGAGTGGAATTGAGTTGCTTTCATCTATCTTTTGCTCACATGGACATGCCAGGGTGGGTGGGGATGACCCGAACAAAGCAGTGGTCCTGCTGCCAGCAAAATGAGCCAAGTGGCCCCTAGCGCTGCTGGGGACCTCCCAGCAATGGCAACACAGTGTTTCAGCGTTTCAGAAGACTTTATTCTGGTGGGAAGATGATGCTGTCTACTCAGATAAGGTGCTTTTCCCAGTACGTATTTCTGCAGGGTGTGCAGCTCTCCAGCAAGCCGGGTCTGTAGTCACATCCACAGTGCCTGCCTGAGGCTCCTGACTGGAGTAGCATCCCTGTTCCTCTCCCCATACCCACCCATTGCTGCTGAAGACAGCAGCTCCCCACTCCATGCTGTCCCAATGTCCCCATGCCCAAACTGCTCCCTCCTGCTCTGCCTATTATTTCCCCTGCACCCAGAGGTCACCCAGACAAACACTGCCACTGAGCTTGCGTGGATGGCCGTGTTTGCTACACCCCCCACTCCATTCCCACACTGGTGTTATCGCCACGTGCACTAAAATCAGCTTTGCCCAGCAGCGGGGATTTTGTGGCTGCCGTTTCTCTCTCGCTTCCTGGTGACCCTGCAGCCCCCAAGGATGTAAGGCACTGGGACATGCACCGAGTGCCCCAGGCCTCTGCTGGCCTGCCTCCCTGCCTGCGGGCCACTGAAGGAGGTCATCTTGGCTGGTGCAGGCACACACTCAGCCCCCAGAGCACTGCCCCACTCTGACCCCCACCAAAGCCTCACCCACCACTGCGCCTGGGGACGCCCTGGAGTGCCCCACTCTGGAGCTGCTGGGGTTTCCCTGGCTGCACCAGGCATTTTGTCCTCAACGGGGGACACCATGAACCTTCCCCAGGAACCCCGGTCAGCTCCAGGGACACCTGCCAGGCCTGCAGGGATGTGTGTCAGCCCTGCGGGGGCTGTGGGCACTGTGCAGCCCTGGCAGGGCATAGAGGGGAGGGGCGGGGGGACACACATGAGCCCTGGTATGCCCTGGCTCTCCTTCCCTCCTGCTTTTTGGCAGGGAACTGGCAGCAGGGCCTGGACCCCATCAGAGGTGCCAAGAGGCACCTTGTCCTCCAAAACAACTTTATTTGCTTTAGTCTGGCTTTATCCTGCTTCCCAGACAGGCAAGGAAGTCCCTGCCATGGCACAGACCCGTGCATGGGGCAAACCCCCTTCCCAGCGCCCTGCACAGGGGACTGGGCCCATGGAGGCAGTCCTAGTGTCCCTGCCTATGTGTGGGGTGACAGGCTCATGGTTTTCCCACCAAACCCCATCCCCACAGGGCAAACCCATGCCCAGGCTGGATCACAGACCCCTGGGCTGCTGCTGGCCACAGGGAAGGAGTCAGCAGCAGGATGCTCAGCCTGCAGTGGCACCCAGGGAAGGAAGGAAGGGCAACAGAGGGATCTGTCCTGCTGTGTTTCAAGATGAGCTCCTTTAAGACACACTTTCCCAGACAGAGAGCTAGCCCAAAGCAGCAGAGAGCCAGCAGAGTTGGTCCTGAGGGGCTGCCAGGCTTCATCCAGGAGGCGAGGGTCCCTGCAGCGTGGCCACATGTGCCCATCCCCCTTTGCTGCTGGGGGAAGTGGACTCAAAAATGGCACCAGCTCCTCTCTCCTGACGCTGAGCCCCTTTCCTTGCTCAGGCGAGGTTATTCCCCAGCAAACGCCTGCCTGCCGCATCCTCAGCCGGCCTCATGGTGCTGACAAGGCTTTCATCCAGGAGAGCGACTGCCTGGGTTTCCGCCAGCCAAAACTGCCCCAAGAACCGAGACCTCTTGCCAGGAAAGATACTTGCTTTTTTTTTCCACTGAGAAAGCTCAAGCCTCAGTAATTATTGATTCCAGTAGTTGGCAAATCACACCCTTAAGCAGTGGTTGAAGCTGGAGTGAATGACAGGGTAACACAGGAGCCCCCCATCCCAGCCACGCTGCCAGGTTTTTCCCCTGCTAAATGCTACATTTTGGGGAAGCAGCTGGCAGGGAGGGGGCGGCAGGGCAACACTTCCACAGGCCTTGAAATCCGTCTCGGTATCCCACGGGCAAAGTCTGTCCCTCAGTCACAAGACACTGGACTGAGCTTTCCATGTGCTCAGCCTGGGCCAGGTCCTGCTGGGCCACAAGCCGGGGTCTCACTTTGGCTCAGGTCTGGGCAAGCAGAGCTCAGGCACATCTCTGACTCCAGGGGCAGGAAACCTCGTTAATTATAGATGAAAAGATTTTGCTAAATCCTTTCCGTAAGCAACAACTGGCAAGGAAAAAACCTGCTGAATTACGGATCAGTGGCCCCAGCCCCACCAGGTCTCCCACACTCCCCTGCCACCCGCAGGACAGCGATTTTCCAGCCACAGTTTTACCCTAATAAGCCTTCAGCAGGGCTGCAGAGCCACTGCTGGGAGCCACACTGGGATGCAGGGTGATATCCAGCCCCCAGCAGGGAGGGAGGCACTGCCTGGGAAGAAAAGGCCCATTCCGCTCCCACAGCTGCCCTTGGTGAGGTTTTCTGGTGAGCAACTGTGCTGAGCGAAACCAAAACCCGTGCCTCTCCCCAGCTGCAGCTCTCACTCTTGTTCTGCCATCTCTTGTGCTGCAATTTTAAGGTCATTTATTTTTTCGTTTTCCCAACTTACCATTAATTTTAAAACACGGGGGATCTAATTTAGTAAATGAGATGCCTCAGGAAGGTGTTAATTAGCTGCAGAGAGAAGCAGTGGGTCCCATGGTGGGGTCGGGGCTTGGCAAGAGCTGCACTCCCAGGCTGAGGCTTGCAGGCGAGGGCTTAGCAGGGCCTTTGGGGGGGGGTGGGGGGTGGGGGGTGGGGTGGTGTTAATAAACCCTGGTGGTTTAGATGCTTTGGGCTTGGAGGGTCCTCATGGCAGAGACCAGAGGGAGGGGTGGAGGCAGAGGGGCGTAGGGCCACTAGAGCTCTTACAAACCTTGCCCCAAAATACCGCCCCCAGCCCCAGACAGCAAAGCTCTGCTCTGGTCCCCAAACCCTGCCCTGGGGTGAGGGTAGCTCCCACACCCATGCCCTTGCACTTACAGGTGGCTGTGCTGGAGCCCCTCTGTGGCGGCCACCTCTGGCCAGGTTTGCCCCCCCAAAAACCAGCCCAGGCTTGGTTGTTTTTAATTGCACATCACTTGGTGATTTCCCCAGGCCCCATGGGTAAGCCCCAGCATCTCACGCCAGCAGGATTTGTGGAGACGTGGCGGGAGTGGAACGAGTGCAGCTGGGGCTGATGAAACACCGTGTCTGGAGAGACTTGGGCAACGTGGCGCAGCCGGAGGGGACGGGGACATCCCGCCTTGCCCTCCCCGCAGCAGGTGCAGCCACCCAAACCGCCACCGTTCCTGGAGGCAGCAGGGCTGAAACTCGAAAGCAAGAGCTGGGGCTGAGAATAGCCCCAAACCCCAGGCTGGGGGGGGAGCAGTGCAGAGCCAGACCCCGCTGGGGTGGCTGTGGAAGGACAGCATGAGTCCCCCCACTTTGGTTCTGTGGCTGTGTCATACCCAAACGGCCTCTTGGGTCATACCCAACCGCCTCTGCCCTGCCTGAGCCGGGGTGGGTGCAGCCCCCGAGCACCCAGGCAGGCAGCTGGTGGCTCCTGCACCCCACCCCGACATCTCCCCTGCGCACATAGCCGCCTTCTCTGAAGGGTTTGGGGAAAGGCTGTGAGGAGCCCAGGCTGTGCCACGCCAGCGCTGGCCCCTCCCGGCCCCCCCAGCCAGCACCGCCATGCAGCTGTGTGGCCGCGGGGCATCCCCCAGCTAAATTTACTCCTCGCCCCCCACAGTCTCCAATCAGAAACTTGAAAGGGCCTCAAAAAAAGGAAGCGAAACTGTCTCCAGTGGGTGCTGACGTGTAAAGACGAGTGGGTGCCACACGGCCGAGCCCCGAGTCGGCTCAGCCCCAAGATGGTCGCTGTCTCTTTGCTGCGGTGAGCTTTGCCCCTGCCTTGCTGGGCTGTCACCTTGTGGGGCCACCAGCCACTGCGGCGGGGGGACAGGTTTTGGGGCAGCCCGAAGTGGCCCGAAATTGGCAGGGTGGGTGGTGATGGGGGACCAGGGACCCGCTGAGGCCGGTGGGGCTGTGTGTCATGGAAAGGTGTGTGTCCCCAGCCCAGGGTCACCCCTCCTGTCTCTTGGAGGGTCCTTGGCAGGGCCCTCCCCAGCAGGGACTCATCTGGCAGACCGGTCCCTGCCTTGGTGTGGAGTGTCCCAGCTGCTGCACACGCACACACACATATGTGCACACACACATATGTGCACACACACTCGCACCCCCCACACCCCCTCAACCCCCAGTGATCCCAGTGCATCCAGACCCCCCAGGCCAGGCACTGCTCACCCTGCTCATGTGGGGTTGAGGGCCAGGCCTGACCCTGACACTGCTGAGCTCCTGGCCTTGTCCCCCTCTGCCACCACCACAGGGCCTCCTGCTGCCACTCCACTGCCAGATCACCCTGAACCCTCTCTCCTTACCTGAATTAAACTAATCAGTCCCTGCCTCCTGCCAGGCAGCCCCTTAGCTAGGCTTGTCTGTTAATCCAACCTGCTGCAAGATGCACGGGGCAGCCTCCAGACTCCCACAATATGTGGGAGATTTCCCTGAATCTGGGAAATAAAATACAGACTGCAAATTAATAAAATATAGGTTATAAATTATAAAATACAAATTATGAACGCTAAAATACTATCAAACCACCCCCCTGGGCAGCCCTAGGTCAAAGCCCCAGCTGGAGACAGCCAGAGAGCCCTAGGCTGAGGTTTAATCTCACACTGCAATTGAAAGGGAATTAAAAGAAATAAATAAATGTTTGAGGCTGGCGTGGTTGAAAACACGACCTGAGCAACCAGGCCCACTTGTGAAGACGAGAGCATTTGCATAACTCTGTCAAAACAGCAACCGCCGCAGCACGCAGCTGGCAGGAAGGCACCAGGAGGGGCAGCTGGACCCCTTGTTGGGGGTTTATTTAGATGTGTATTAAACCCTAGCCACAGCCTGGGGAGAGGTAAACAGCCTCAAAGATAAATGCCTGGCCTTGTAAACAGGTTGCAAACAAGCTGAACTGACTCAAAAATAAACACCTTTCAGTTGCTTCAAGATATTTATCATCTCAAGTTTAGCGTGATAATAAAATAAAATTCCCAGTAGAGCTTCAGCCCTGGTCTGGGGACCGAGCAAACTCTTGTTTTCTGCACATACTTGGTGTAAACAGCTGCATCTCCCCAGGCAGGTGTGCCGATGGAGAGGTTTTGTCACAGGGCTGGTACTGCCCGCCTGGAGAAATATGATCATGAAGTTTGAGCCTTTGTTAGGACTCTCAAGATGGGTTGTTTGGGGTTTTTTTTAGCTTAATATTAAGAAAATTCTAGGTAGAGAACGTTGATTGCAGGGTGACAGCAAGGCTGTGGCAGCGATGGCTGGTGGGTGTGACAGAGGCAGCTGCTATGGTCTTCACTGGGTGCTTGGGAGGGAACAGAAGGGTTTGACTCAAGCAGTTAGGGAGGACTTTAAGCCAAATTTGGTTTTCTTCCCCTTCATGGCCTGCTGGGGTGAGCAGTGCCCATGCCATAGCTTTTGCAGCCAGTGCAGGGGAGGATTGGAGGGCAATGAGGGGTGCACCTCGGGGCTGGATCCTGTACCCAGCCACTGCCACCCTCACCAGCAGCCTCCCCACGCTGAACAAATGCTACCGGCCCCAGCCACAGCAGAGCCCCAGCCCTTTCCTCTTCCTCTGCAGCCACAGCAGGGGAAGAATACCGAGTTTAAACGTTTCTGCCATATTTTGGGCACTTTTGACTGGACACCTCATTCAGGCTGTGGGCAGGGGGGTGCCGCCATGCATCACCACCCCCCCAGCTGAGCCAGAGCTCCCCCGGGCAGCTGTGTTGACCGCAGCCCCGCTGCTCGGGAACAGCCTTTGCTAAAATTACAGCCTGGCCGAAAACAAGAGCCTGCTTTACCCAAACACCAGCTGGGAGCCAGGAATAGCCCCGGCCCCGGCACGTGCTACTTCCTCGGCGCAAACTTTCCGGCAAGCGGCACCCAGAGCATCGCTGCCCAGCCGTGCCGCGGGCAGGGCAGGCGGCGGGAAAAGCCATTTTTCAGCCACACAGCTATGGCATTTGGTGCTGAGGGGTTCCAGGTGCCTTTCCCAAGCAGCCAGGGCAGCCCAGCATTCCCAGCGGGAGGCGCAGCACCTCCCCAAAGTTGAGGTCCCAGGAGGCTGCGCAGTGTGTGCTGAGCCCGTGGGGTGGTTTTGCTGTTTGGCCGTACAGAGGGTCTTGGCTGTCAGAGCCTGCCCGGTGTCACTACTGCCCTCTGCCAGGGGCACTGCGGCTGGCCAGGATGGGTCCCCCAGGGAATGGGGACCCTAAGCACAGGGATGTCTGCTCCCAGGGCTCCTACCAGGCATTTTGCCCTCCTGCTGCCCTGGGAGAGACACAGCCTTGTGCCCCCGATGGACCCCCTGGGCAGGCAATGTCTAACCCTACTGCCCGGGTGCCACTCACACCCTTGAGTGGTACTGGAGAGGCCTGGGGGGCTGCAGCCATTTGGGGCTCACTGTGGCTGACCAGGTCCCACCCTGCTCTGCAGCTGAACCTGCTGCTCTTGCCAGCTGGGCCTGTGACCGCCCTGGGCTGGACCCGGCCACATTCATGGGCCAACTGCCCCACAGCCTGTGGGCGCGATTTGGGGGGACAAGGGACACATGATGGCATATGGTGGAACAGAGGGCACAGTGGAAGGGACATAGAGGGGGGCACGAGGACACGGGTGACAGTAGCATAGGTGACAGGGGTGACAGCAATGCAGCTGACAGGGGTGGCAGCAGCATGGGTGATGGGTGCAGGTGGCAGGGGTGGCAGCAGCATGGGTGACAGGGGTGCGGGTGGCAGGGGTGGCAGCAGCATAGGTGACAGGGATGGCAGCAGCATGGGTGACAGGGGTGCGGGTGGCATGGGTGGCAGTAGCATGGGTGACAGGGATGGCAGCAGCATGGGTGACAGGGGTGCGGGTGGCAGCGGTGGCAGCAGCATGGGTGACAGGGATGGCAGCAGCATGGGTGACAGGGGTGCGGGTGGCATGGGTGACAGCAGTGCAGGTGACAGGGGTGCGGGTGACAGAGCGCCCGCCGCCTGTAGGCGGGCGCCCCCTGGCGGCCGCCACGGCGCTCCAGCAGCCCCGCCGCGCCCAGCCCCGGCGCCCCAGCGCGGCCCGTGTCCGACGGGAGGGGTCTGCGGGGGCACACGGGTGGGGACACGGGGACAGCCCGAGCCCTCCGGGGCGGTGGCAGCCCGGGCTGCCCGCGGGCACACGGGGGAGCACGGCCCCACTCCCGCCGGCTCTCGCCGGGCTGGCCCCCCAGCGCGGCGGGGCGGGCGGGCAGGGCCGCTACCGCTCTAACGAGGTCTTTAACGAAAGGTCAACAGCACCGGGGCCCCGGGCGAGGCTGCCACCTCCAGCCGGTGCCAGCCGGAGCCCGGCGGGAACTACCGAGCTGGGCGATGGCCACCAGCACGCCGGCGGCAGGAGGCTGCTGCCCTGCACCACGCTCGGTCTTAGCCCAAGGGCCGAGCGCTCGGCACCCGGCGTGTGCTGCACGCCCAACGGCACACGGCAGCCCAGGGCATCAGCACTGGCTCTGCCCTCCCCTCTCCGGACCAGGGCGACTGCTCCGAGACACCAGACCCAGGCTCTGGGGTGGGTTCATAGAGCCCCAGCGCCCACAGGGGCATTGCGAGCACCCTGGCGTGGGGATCACGGGGTCTTCGGCTGGGCCCCTTCCCTCCTGGAGATGCCTCTTCCCTGCTGCCAGCTTCAGAGGGAGCCCAAGACTCGCAGCAGGAGGATGCTCAAGCCCCCTGCACCCATGGGTGCTGCAGCCACCCCTTGGGCTGGAGACCTGTGCTGGCAGGAGTTTGCCCCCAGAAATTATGAAAACCTCAACCTGCCCAGCTCTGCTCCTGGATAACAACCTGTGCTCTTAGATCCATAATGCAGGAGGAGACGGGAACATGCCTGGAGCTGCAGCACATTAATTAGGAACCACCCCATTCACCCAGGCCCTGGCTCTGCCCCTGCCTTGCCGAGCAGTGCAGGAGCAGCACCGGCAGCTGCAGCTATTTCTGCCAGTGTAAAATTAGCTCCGTGGAAAGAGCCATTGGTTCCTTGCATCCTGCCCCAGGGCACTGAGGGGTGCTGTGTCCCCAGGGACAGCCCTGTCCCTCCATCAGCCAGCCCCAACCCTGGGGAAAGCAACAGGGCTGTGTCTGCAAGCACACGGACTGCAGGGACACTGAGCCGCATGCAGGGCCAGGATTTGGCCTTGGGGATGTATTGCAGAGGGAGGAGGGAGTCTCATAGCCACTTGCACAGCCATGTATCCCCGAGTGCCACCCAGACACTGTCCCCCAGCTCCCTCCCCACTAACCCCACACCCCCGTGCCAAGCACCCTGCCCCTGCAACGCCGAAGGGACACAGAGCCAAAGAGGCAGCGACCCGCAGCCACCGGCGAGGACCTCGGCTTTATTCCAGCCCCTCCAGCATCCCCTCCTGGTGGCTCCCCCCGCCTGGCTACAGGGGCACTGCAGGGAGGCTCCGGGCTTGCAGAGACTCACCTCTGCAGAGATCCAGGTTTGCAAAACCTTCACCCAGCCAAGGTTTCGACGTGCTCTTTTTGGTATTTTTTTTTTTTTTCCCATTTACCCATGAACCAGGTGTGCTGCCTCCCCATTGCCTTTGCAGCGGGGCGATGCTCATGTGGAGACTGGTGAGAGGCTGGGCCAGGCCCTACGGGGTTGGTGAGAAGGGGCCAAGCAGGGCCAGGAGCAGCAGCGGGGGGAGGAGCTGGTGGCAGCCCCCACATGGGGACCCACCACTGGCCGTGGCCGCCCTGGAGGCGAAGACCTTCCGGCTGCGGAGGGGCTGCGGTGGGCGGAAGTTGTTGGTCATTTTTAGGAGCGTGGGACCAGCGGCCGGGAAGTGGAGGGTGCTGACGAACGCCTGCAGCTGCACAGGGGGAGAGGCAGGGGTGGGCAGCCGCTTCGCCAGGCACCCCGAGCCCCCGCCCGCTCGTGAGCCCCTATCCGTGCTGCCCCGCAGCCGATGGCATGGCATGGCCCAGTGCCAGAGGGTGTCCTCCCACCACCCCTCACCACTCTTCCAAAACCAGACCCAGAGGGTAAGTACACAAGGCAGGCTTTGCAAGGATCGGCTCTTGAGTTTTAAAGGAGCTAATGGTGTTTCACTGCCTGTGCTGAGCACTTAAAGAGCAGGTGGCCCATGACACCCTTAAGGAAATACGTCTACTCAGATGCTTGGGCAGCAGAGGAGAACTCCCTCCGTCCATCCATCCACCCATCCACCCACCCACCTCCTTGGAGGCTCTTCTGAACTCCAATGTTGCTTTCTGAATAGCAGGGCTGGGCGGGAGAGAGCTACGAATGGGATTTCTCCCCGCTGGCATCTGGCCACAGCTCCGTTACTTAACCCTCATAAAACTAATTAATTGCCAGTTTGCCGGGAGCGTTAGTAGAGAGATGACTTTCCTTGCTTAGGGGTCAGGTGAAGCACTAGGAGAGGGGCTGCACTTCGGCCACCCAGGATGTCCAGCCCTTTGGGTGCCAGAGCATGGGGCTGTGTGTGCAGGTACCTGCTCCCGGCCAATCTCCACTGGCTCCTCGAAGATGGTCCAGACGACAACCTCACTGCAGTCAGGGGTGGTGAGAGAGCCCTGGTAGCGGTAGTACCCAGAGAGCCGGCCGACATGCGGCAGCAGGGTGCTCAGGCGGAAGGTGGAGGCCAAATCCACAGAGTCCCCTGTGGGGTGAGACACAGGCACTCAGCCTGTTCTGTGCTGGGGACATGGGGGAAATGGCAGGGCTGTCCCCATCAGTTTCCCCGCAGCCAGATGGCCCCATGGACCAGCAGGTCCCCTGCACCCAACCCACGGGGTGCTCCCCTGCCCTCCCGCACCAGGATCTCCTCTTTCTGCCCCTGCCCTGGCGAAGAGGTGACTCACCAGCATGGGAGACATTACTCAGCCCCGCCACGATGGTGTTGTAGTTGGTGTTAGGGGTTTCAGAGACCTGTGGAGGGAGAGAGTAAGCAGCTGGGGCAGGGCAGAGCCAGGTCATCCTGCAGCACCGAGCATCCACAGGCAGGGCATTGCCACAGAGCAGCGGTGGGGATGGGTGAGCTCCCAGCTGGGACCCCCTTGCACGAAGCCGGTGAGGGGGGGCTCACAGCACCTTTCACCACTGAGGCTCCCCAGCACCTTCTGGCCTTGACCCAGCCTTCCTGCCCCTTCTCTTCCCTCGGGGCAACCATAAAATGCTCCCCCCAGCTGCACCGCAAGCAGCGTGTTCCTGGGGTTCCCCTCACGCTGGCAGCGTGAGTCCCCGCAGACTCACCTGAAAGAAGAAGCCGAGGACGGCCAGCCCGTTTGGATGCCCCTTGGCCTCTGCCAGTGTCCGGTACTTGACATTCATGTGGACAATGTGCAGCTGGGGAAAGCACAGAGGAGCCAAGCGTGGGCAACTGCCCCCAGCCGACCCCCCAGCAGCGGGGCACTCACCCATGGATCTCCCCAGCCAGCTGGATCTGGGGCAGCTGGACACTGAGACAACCACCCCCCACAAAAGCCCTCCTGGTCCTATGGGCGCTTCTGCAGGGCAGCTGCTCGAAGGGTGAAAGCACCCCAATGAAGCAAGCACCCTCTGAAGGCGGTCCCAGGGTACCCGCCAGCCTCAATACATAAATTTTGCTTTCCTCTGGCAGATAATTAATATTTTAGAGGCGCAGAGCCTCTTTCACCCAGAAGGATCCCAACGCACTTGGCACAGCACACTCCTGCACGCTCTTGCTTGCATTCACTGACTCAGCGTGTGGTCCCGGCGGGGCGCAGAGCCCTCCAAACCCTGCTAAGCGCCTCTGACAAGGCAGCCTGGCCCACGCATGGAAAAGAAAAACCTTGAGTCTTGTGTCAGCTGCTTTTTAACCACCCAGGTGCCCTGTGCAGTGGCTGTCCGTATCCCACCATCAGCACAAGCGGTGGTGAGGGGGAGTGCGGCCGAACCCACCGGTGCAGCCTCACCAAGCCTGCTCACCCCGCTGCATGGCAGCCTTGGGACACACCAGCATCACACCTTCCCGTCACACCAAGGACTCGGGCCACCCAGAGAGTGCGATGGATGCTTTTTCTCGCCTACCTCCATGGGGAGCTGGCGCCCGTCGAGGGTGTGCTCAGAGCCGTTCCCAGCTGGGCTGCCCCAGTGGAAGTGGAGCTGCAGCGCACGGTAGGTGCCGGGGAGGCCCCCGCTGCTGATGGTGATGTGCTCAGAGGCCGACTCGCTTGCCAGGCTCAGCATCACTGCAAGGGCAGTGGGACGGGATAAGGATGGGGGACAGCCCTGGCACACCTGGGCTCATCCTCCCCAGGCTTCATCCCAGCCCATGGGGCAGGAGCCACCCTGGGGCCCTGCAGCTGAGAGCAGCCGGGAGTGGTGGCGGAGCTGAGCCCCAGCCAGGACGGTGCCTGGGGAGCCGGGGTAGGGGAGGGTGCCCGGTCGCAGCACGCACCCGTATGCCCATCGTTTGCCAGCCTCCACTTGCCCGGGGGTGCTTGGTCGTAGCCCTCAAAGAGGATGTCCCCGAGGCCACCGTCCCGCTGCAGCCGGCGCCTGTCGATGTTCACGGGGGACTGCTTGTCGCCGCCGCACGTGGCTTTCAGCTCCTTCCAGTGGCTGGGGCCTGCAGAAGAGGAGCAGGGGCACTGCGGGCAGCCCCCGAGCCACTGCAGCCCCCAGGAGGGACACAAGGCCAAGGGTGGCTGGGTCCCCAGCCAGCCCTGCTGTCCCTCTTGTGTGCTCGCCTGCATCCCGCAGGAGCAGCTCTCCCACCCGGCCAACCTTCCTCCTTATTGATGAGCGGGGGCTTATTGCAGCCTCATCCATAATTCAGCAGGATTTCCTCGTGGGGCCGGGGGCTATATTTAGTCCAGCAGCAGCGTCCGTCCCTCCACACTGCTGCTGGTGAAGGGCAGGCTTTTCTCCCAGCCCCTTCTGCCTGTCCCTGCCAGCAACCCCTCACCACGGCCCCTGGGCTGGGGCTCACACTGGGGCTGAGCGGGGGTTGCTCTATGCAAAGGGAGCAAACTACTCCATACAGCACCTGGGAGAGAAGGACAGACAGGAGCTGCTGAGAAGGGGACAGAGGACTTGAGGCCCCTTCACAGAACATGCAATTTGGGTTTCACCACATTTCAGCCTACCCACACTGGTTTTGTCCAGTTGTGGCAGGTGTCTGCACCCTGGCCACACAACTCATCCTGAGGCAAATCCCACGTGGTGTCCAGCGTGACCACACGATGCCTGTCGGCACCTCCCAGGGTGGGAGGTCGCTGTGGCAGGAGCTGGGCGAGGATGTGGTGGTGCTGGCAGCTGGCTGGACCTGCTGCAAACCCACAGTGCTGCCTGGGGACTATGAGTGGAGGTCCCCACACCTGTCACCATGGCTAGACCATGCACCTCGTATGTGCAGCTCACTGTCACCATCACCCCAGCATCACCTCTTGTTGCAACACTCGTTGTGGTCCACAGCTGTGGGACATAACCAAGCACCCTGCTGGTCACTGCTCCAGCATGGCTGCCCTGACACCCTGCTCCTTCGCCTGGTGGCCCTGGGGCAGCCCGAGCTGCAGGTGCTCAGGGTGGAGGTGCCAGCACTGGGCACTGCTGGCGGCTGGGCTGCAGTCCCACCTGGGTTACAGGAGGTCTCTTGACATCTCCAGCCCTGCCCACCCAGTGCGGCCCCAGCCCCAGGTGAGCTCAGGGCGTTCCTCCGCGGGCAGCGCTGGCTCTGCTCTGGCACACGTTATGGCTGGACAGCCTTTGGCTGACCCATACACCCATTACCCCCATCTCCCCTATAATCAGGATCTGGGGGGCCATTCCCCCAGCAGCCCCCAGTCCTTGCGTTTACCTGCCTTCCTCTTGGGCAGACAAAACCACTGGCACACACTCACTCCTACCTCCTAACCACCCCAGGCTCAGCCCTGCCTCGTTCCCTTCTACTCTCATCACTCCAGGCAGCTTTTTGCCTGGAAAACCCAGGAGCTGCAGCCTGGTCTTGCCACTGCCCCACCAGCTCTCCAGCATGGCGCTACCAGGTGGCTCCACAAATTACCCAGTGCCTTCATTAAGGGACCGTTCCCCACAGCCCTGTCGCGGGCACATGGCTGGCTCTGTGCTGCCCAAGCCGCTTCCTGCCGGCCTGGCTCCCCTGCCGAAATCTGCCCTCGCCGCCGGCCTGATGACGTTAAATTGCTGGTAATACCGAGCGTTGGTCTGGCAGGGACAAGCGGAGCCCAGCGATTCACGCTCTCCAGCCATGGTTGATGTGCCACGGCAGCTGGGCACGGGGCATGTAAACCTAAGAGCTATAAAACAGTTGGGCCGTAACAGCTGATTAAATGCTCGTTGATCCCTAATTAACCTTTTACAAGCTATTTGCATGCTTTGAGACAAAGTGCCCCCAGCCATGCTTCCCTTCCCCAGCACAGGCAGGCAGGGCTTGCTGCCTGCCCAAATGGAGCCATCCCTCCTCCAGCCAGGCCCCTGTGCCCCATGGCCACCTCGATGCTGGTGCTTTGGTGGGGTTGCTTATGGCATGTTTTAAAGCCAGGATTTAATTTGCTTCATGTGAAAGAGGAGAGGCTGGTGCTGCCCCAGGAGTACCCAGACCTGTCTGGGGTAGGGGGCCAGGGACAAGCCTCTCCAAGGGGCTCAAGCGCTTGTCTGCAGTCTCTGCATCAGCATGGCTGGAAGTTAAGCTCTTCTAACCATTTCCACCTTGGTGTGATATGGGTGAATTCATGCTCCTCACTGCAGCCTTGCTGATGCTGCCCAGGGTGCCCTGGGCTGGGCACTGTGGGGAGACGCGGGGGTCCAAGCCCCGCAGAGCCCCAAGACCCCCCATCCCACACATGGCACCACTCACCACATTTGGGGTCCTGCGAGTCGTAACACCACTGCCCTGCGGGAGAGAGGAGAGCTCAGGGCAGGTGATGGAGACAGGCACCCGCTCCCCAAACCCACCCACGGCCATGCCTGGCCCCCCAACAGCACACGCACCCCTCATCACAGCCGGGGATACCACCAGCGCTTGCATTCATCCCAGTTATTCTTGGCGCTGCTGTTTTTGCACTCTCCCTGCCTCCCCCGGCCACTCCACAGGGAAACCTCCTTCAGCATCACTCTGCTCAGCTCCAAGGCAGCCAAGCCTCACTGCTCGTGGGGCTCTTTCCCGAGCTGCTGCGGGGCCACCCCCACCTTACCCATCTCAGGGAGCCGAGGCAGCCCCTCACCCCACACCGGATGCCTTGCCCGGCCCCCAGCAGCCCTGGGTGAGCAGGGAGCTGAGGGGGGGTCTTACGCAGCCCTTCCCCGGTCCTTCCCGTGGCTCCCTGCAGGTGGGCTGGCAGCAGAAGGCGGTCGCTGGGGGCTGCAGCAGGCAAAGGGTGGTGGTGGGCAGGCCTGTGCCCACGCTGCGGGGATGACGGCTCCCCCGTCACTCAGGGCCACCTCAGTCAGAGCTGCCGAACTCCCACCAGCGCTGCTGCCCGTGCTCGGCGCGGCTATGGGGACCGTGCACTTGATGCCGGGTGCCGGTGCAGAAGATGGAGGGATGCCGAGGAAGCCAGAGCCCTGCTCCTGCTGTCTACGCGGCCACCCAAGGCCATCAGCTCTGCAATGGGAACTGGGGAGCTCCCCCCTTCCCTCCTCAGCTCCGCGTCCTGCTCCTGGCACGAGGCACAGAGAAACTCGGTGCTGCCCAGGGCCAGCCTACACGAGCAGTCCCTGCCGATGGCTGAGGGGCTGCACCAGTGGGCTGGCTGCGGATGAGCCGAGCCACGCTCTCATGCCAGCCACGGCCGCTCGGACTGGCAAGACACAGGCAGCCCTGCCTTGCCTCCACCTGCGCTGCTTGTGGCCCCAGCCTGCAGCACTACATCCAAATCCCCGCCATGGAGGTACAGGAGATATCAGCCCCAGAGGAGAGCTCGGAGCGGGACAGTGCAGGACTCGGAGGGTTCCCAGGGCAGGGACTTCGGGCTTCCCTCCCTGTCCAGGAGCTCCTGGGAGACCCTCAGATCGGCACCCACCAGCCCTCGCCTGACCTCGAGCAGCCTCTGGCAGTGCTCGCTGCCACCAGCCCGGCCCAAACGCAGGTGAGCACCCCAGTGCCTCGGACCCGGGACGGCAACACCAGTTTGCTCAGAGTTTTCATCCTCGTTGGCTTTTCCCAGTGGTGCAGGTCTGTGGGCTGAAGCCCAAGACCCAAATGCCCCAAGGGGACCCAGGCCCAGACTCCTCCTGCCAGGACAGACAGCCCCAGGTGGGCTGAGACCTCCCTGGGCAGCGCAGCGGGGACATCCACCAGTGGGGAGGAGGGTGGTGGGAGGGCAGGAGGCGGCTGCTGGGCCAGACCAGGTGCCCCCCATCCCTGCCTCCAGCCCTGTTGGCGCGGCTGCCCCCAGCACCTCGTCACCCCCCCCCCGGCGGGTGGGAAAGGGAAGGGAATAAACGGGGCCAGCACAGGCGCACCCCAGCCCCGCACCCAGCCACCCCCCGCCCTCTCCCACCGCAGGGACCCACCGTCCCCTCCGGGGCCACCCCAGACGCCCCGGGAGGAGGGCGGGCGGGCAGCGCATCTCACCTCCCGCGGCTGCTCGCACGACGAGAGGCAAAGTCAGGAAAGTTATCCCCAGCCCCTGCGAACCCATGCCGGCGGCAGGGACGGGCAGCAGCGGGCAGGCGGCCCCCGCCGCGACGCCCCGTCCTCCTCCGCAGTGCGCCCGGGCAGGCGGCGGGGCTGGGGCGGGAGGCAGCGCTGCCAGCGCCCAGGCAGCCCGGAGAAATCCTCCGCTCCAGCCTGTGCACTGCTGTTAAATATTCATCACAAGGGCTGAGTTTTTAACTCCTCGGCTGCTAGGAGAGGGAGCGGGGGAGCGGCCCGGCCCCCAGCCAGCCCCCCTGCGCCGTGCCAGGCCCCTGCCCGGGATGCCAGCCCAAGGGCAGGCGGCAGGGATGAGGTAGGGGACCAGGGGGCTGGCAAAGCCTGGGGGTCAGCACGCTGCCCGGCCCGCTCCCCTCCGAGGGGTGAGGGGGTACCCCCCCCCCCCCGGTACCATCCTGCTCTCCATCCCCAAAGCAGGGGTCCAGCAGCACCCCTGCTGTGCCCTGTCCCACCCCACTGCATGGAGCCATGGGGCCACAGATGGGCTTCAGGGGGGCTGTCAGTAGTCAGAAGGGGCTGGAGGCACCAGCTGTGCCCCATTGCCTCCCCACTCTTTGCAGGCACATGCCGTGGGACAGCCTCCCCTCCCACCCCAAGCTTTTGCAGCCCCCCCAGTCACCAGCAGGTCCTGCATCTTCCACACAGGGAGACTGGTGGCTCCCATCAGGGACCTGATGAGGGGCAGGCAGTGCCATGGGGACCCACAGGACAGATTCAGCTCATCCCTGCAAACAGAGGCCCCTCTCTGGGCAAAGCCCTGTGGGCACCCACAGCCACCCCATCCTTGGGGCACAGGCGGCCTCTGCAGCCGTGCTATGGGGGACCTTCATCCCCCAGGGTCACCAAGGAGCAGCACACCAGCGGGGCAGGATTTGTCCCTTTCCCCTCCCGTGGGCATGAGGCTGCACTGCACTGTAGGGACTCAGGCTCTCACAGACACGCAGCGCTGGCCAGCCAGGGCAGGGGCACAGCGCCGGGGCATTAGCCTCAGCACCCCCCCAGGCATCACAGGAGTCCCACGCAGGCATCCCATGCTGGTGGATGTGGCTGTTCAGCTCCTCAAAATGGAGGCAGCACACGGCGTCCCCATTGCACCCGTCCAGGCAGGTCCCATGGGAGCCAGTATCCTGCCAGCAGAGCTGTGCTCTCGCAGCAGGCAGGTAGGAAGCGGGTGAAAACACAGGAGCATAGTGTTGTCACATTCTCCTAAAATATCCCTGACATCTTCAAGCAGCAGTGGAAAGGAGGCCACAGGGCCCAGCCTGCAGCTCTTCTCACCGGCATTTGGCCCTGGCCGGGAGCACTGCCGAGTCGCTGCCAGGATGAACAAACCCCGGCAGCAGCGCAGGGGCAGCGGGAAGAAGCCTCCTGCTGCCGGCTTGGCCGGGGACAGGCTCCGGCTCAGCAGAGCCACTTGGCTGCTATGTGCTGCAAGGGGACCACACACACGCTGGGGCTCATCCTGAATGGGGGCTCTTTGGGGGAGCTTTGTTCCCCCCCTGAGCAGAGCCAGCCCCAGGTGCCTGGGCAGCACCAAGCTGTGCGTTTGGGCACCGGTGCAGGGCACAGTGGAGTGCGGCAACGCAGGGCTCCCCCAAGGTGCTCTGGATCTGCGCCATGGCTGACGCTTGGCCCCTGCTCCGGGGATGAGGTAGTTTGCAGAAGGCTGTGATCGTCCTTCTGGAGCAAGCTGCAAAGGGTGGGCAGGCAAGGTAGAGAGTCTCACCAGGTCTGCAGCCTGTCGCCTATTGCTGCAGGGGAGAGGAGCTACTCTGGCACACAGGGGTGACCAAGATGTCCCTTGGAGGTGGGAGCCCACCAAGCGGTACAAGTACCTCCACCACCTGCCTGCAACAGGACAGCTCACAGTGCCAGGCAGTGGGGGAAAAACCCAAACCCTTGGGGCTCAGGAGCCAATGAAACCCACCACCCCTGGCCTCTTGCCCCCCAGGGCATTGACCAGAGCAGAGGTGCTCCCCAGAACATCCTTTTAGGTCTTCAGGCTTCTCTGGTGGTGGTTTTTGACAAGGAGGGCATAAGCAGAGACATCACCTCAGAGACTGTGTGGCCAGGAACACTAACAGCACCATGCTGCAGCACACGATCCAGCACACAGTGGGAACAAGTCCCTTGTCCCACAAAGAACCCCACCAGGGCAAGGAGCAGCACATCCAGCCAGAAGTCCTGCGGTGCCCAGAGAGCCCCACATGGCTGGAGGGAGACACAGAGCCCTGGCAGGGCTGAGCACAGCCCCGCCGAGGGGCAGGAGCAGAGCAAGGAAGCAGAGAGGGCACCGAGGCACATGGAAAGGCAATGGCAGCACTGAGGCGCTGTGCTGTACCCCACTGCTGCCTGTCCCCAGCTGCCCTTCTCCCCAGGGAGCACTGCCGGCTGCTGGCACCAGCACCAGGCAGGAGCAACCTCCAGTTTCTATAGGAACCAGATCAAACCTTGAAAGAACCACTCTGTACTTGTCGGGTCTCCTGCTGCCGCGGTGGTGGTGGGGACCTCACAGCCAATCCTCCAGGTCTGCACTGTCCTCGTTGGGAGAGACCACATCCATCGTCCTGCTGCCATGGAGCCAGGAGGCAGCCGAGGTCCCTGCAGGCACGCATGCTCACAGCGCCAAGGGCAGGAGCCACGATAGGGGAAAAAAATACCACTGAAAAATAAAAATAGTTACTTGAGCTGCAGCCATCGATCAGTCATGGGCATGGTGCCACCCTGCTGGGAACCCCCACCACGTGCACCGTCAGCAAGTGCTGCACCAGCACACAGCAGAGGTGCCAAGATCAGCTCCTGGAGGTAAATCCTGTGCTACCGCCTGGGAGCCTGGCCAGGGACCTGGGCTGACAGGGATAGCGACAAGACAAAGACTTGAGCCATCAGAGTGTGGCTCTCATTGCCCAGGGATGGGTGCACAAAGGGTTGGGGGCATCCAGAGAAGCAAGTGCAGTGAGGAGCTGAAGTTCATGGGTAATAAATACTCCATCCGCTTCTGATTTTCCATGAAGATCTTTGATCTCCATAATAAGCTACTGCTAGCTGGGGCAGAAAGCGTGGAGCAGGGCAGGGAGCGCAGCAGGAGCCCGCTGCAGGCGCCGGCACAAAGGGGACACTGTGGCCAGCAGATGCGCGCTGGCCGCACACCCCGGCACAGCCCCTTTATTCATCCCGTGCTCCCGCCGCCGGGGTCAGTGACATCTCCTCCCCCACAGCCTGGCACCCCCCGGGGTCACTGCCAGCACGCAGCCCCTACACGTGTCTGACCTGCACCCCCAAGTCCCCGCCCTTCTCCCAGGGCCCCAGACACACTGCACTGAGCGCAGCTGCTCATTACCCTCCCAGGAAAAGGCACACAGGTAAGAGCTCACAGCACCAGGCTGCCCAGCAATGCCCCTGCCACAACATCCAAGTGTCAACGCTGACAGCTGCCCCCTTCCCATGTGCGTCCCCGGGGAGCGGCGGTGAGCCCTGAGAGCAGTGGCTGCGCTCCAGGCACTCCTGGCTGCTCCCTGCAGCCGCAGTGTTGCCCCTGTCCCCAGGCTACGAGAGGGCAGGAGCAAAGGGCAAGTTGGATCTGCACAGGGTCTTGCAGCATCAGCAGAGCCCCACAGTGTCCCTGTCAGAATGAGCCCCCCCGGGTCCCTGCCAGATTGAGTACCCCCAAGCACTCGTGACATCAGGCAGCTGCTATAGAGAGATGTTTGTGTCCCACCTCCCGAGACCAGCAGCAAAGGAAAGGCTGCATCCCATCACCCTCGGCTGAACCAGCATCTTGTGGCCCGGAGTGGAGATGAAGCTCCAGGGGCTGCGCTGGTTCAGGTCCAGCAGTGATAGAGGCGGCTGTGGTGGCAGCTGCCCTCTGCGGGCACAGGAAAGGCAGAGCGGAGCCCTCCGCGGCACCCGTGGTGACAATGACACCGCACACTGGATGGCTTTCAGCAGTGAACGCATCCTGCGGCCACGAGCAGGGCACAGGGACAGCCCAGCAATGCTGTGGGGGCTTGTTCTGCAGCACTCACAACAAACACTGCGCGCCCAGCAGCTCGTAAAGAAACGGTGAATGTTTCTAGGGCCTAAGCTCCAAGCCTGGCGTGACCGGGGCCCGGTCTGGGCCGTGCAAAAGGTTGCTGGCACTCCTCCCATGCACCCAAAACCAGCCCCTCTCATGGCAAGATGGGATCAGGAGGCCAATTTTTAATTCTTCAGCTACTTCCCCAAGGTAAAGTGGATTTGACTCTTCATGGCTCAGGAAAATCTGATTCTGGCACTTGTACTGCAGGGCATGGACAGAGCTGTCACCAGGACAGGGGTAAGGAGGCAGGGGCTCCATGGCCCCGTGGCACTGCACTCGCTGCCCAGACGGTCGCAAGAGGCAGGGGTAGGTGTCAGCAGCACGGCTTTCCCCGCTCCAAAAGTGCCCCTTCTCCAGCCACCACACTGACCACGCCAACGTTTGGAGTCCCCCGTCGCGTTGCTAGGAGTGTGTACCCAAGGACAAGTAACCCGCACAGCAGCACTCAGCAGCTCTGCTGAACGCACCTTGCTGGACAGAAGAGGTAACGAGTGACTTGGACCTGCTCTTGCTCCAACCCGCATCCCACCAGCCTGCCAGCTCCAGCAGCAAGCCTGCACGACAAAACCAGCCCAATTGTTTTGAAGAGGCTTATCTATCCAGCAAGTTCTTTTGGGGGAATAGTCCCTGCTATCAGCCAGCTCTTTTCAAAATAATTTAGAGTTCCAGGCTCTTTCAGGAGAGGCAGCATCACCTCCCAGCTCGCTGCGGGCCAAGGGGACTGGCGGGGCAGGAGAGCTGCCTCTCCCACCGCACACCCTCCCAAGGGAATTGCCCTCGCCTGCAGCCTGGAGCATCCCGGGGCCGGTTCGGGCAGAAACGCCACCTGCTGTACATCTCCCTGCAAGACAGACGGATCCCGGCGCCGGACGGCAAACCCCCCGCACACCCCAAAACCACGGCTCTTGGCCAAGGCTTCTCCTGCCAGCCCACCCCAGGGCCCTCCCTCCAGCCCCCGTACCGTGCAGGAGGGGTAGAACACAACCGAGGAAAGGGCAGAAGTACCCAAACGCTTCCTTTTGGAACTTGATTAAAAGTTTGGAGCTCGAATTTCAGAAGAGCTGAAGAGGTCACGACAGCCGGACCTCTCGTCAGGCTTTTCCACCAGCTTCCCCAGCGCCTGCTGGGCGCATGGAGGCAGCATGGCTCAGTGCCACCACCGTCCCCCGCCGACTTCACGTCAACTCTCCACCAGACTCAGTTCACTCCCCAGAGCCCTGCTGCCCCACCGGGGGAGCTGGGGGGCTCAGAACACACTCTGCATCCAACACAACCACCTGCACCTCCTGCCCAGGGACTCGGCCTCTGCCCACAGGTCTGGAGAGGACAGCAGGAGGAGGCTGCACTTGACCTTCTTGGGTACACAGCTAAGGTTTTCTTAAAATTACACTCATAGAGGTAAAGTCCAGCGCTATTTACGCACAAAGGGACTTCGGCAGCCTCCCTGCTTGAAGTTAAATGCATCTATTGATCTTTTTGCAAGATCACAGCTCAGAAGCACAATTTAACAAGACCTCCCTTTGCAATGCTGAGGAACCACATCCGTGGAGAAATCAGGAGACGCTGGAACAGGCCATTTCTCTTACAGAACACAATTTATTTGGCATTTGGATGAAATGTTTCTCACAGCATCTTGAGAAAAAAAAAAGAGATTAGTGCCAACCCCAAAGAAAGAAGTTAAAACAAAAAAGTGTCACAGGGACCGAATTATTATAGTATCAAATTTAAATTCTACATGGTATTTCACAGAATATCAAAATCTTTTATACACTGCCACAGTTAAGTCCAGTCACAAACCAACTACACAGGAGAAGCCTGCAAATGCAGCGTTGGCCAAAATTATTTTCCAGAAGGTAAAAAGCAGTGTCTCATTCTCACAGCCTCCCAGGCACCTTCCAGCCCGACACTCGGGGCACGGCGCAGCACGGCCATGCACGCAGCTTGCAAGCACAGCATCTCCACTGGCATCAACTCCAACCCACTCAACATTCAAGGTGCACAACACTGGAAAATTAAAGCTATGTCGTATCGTAGCAGGCAGGTAATGCGGATTGTTGTTAGGGGAAGCACATCTTTACCACCAGAAGTGTCTATTCCAAAGAAGCACCTATTTCATTTGGAACTGGGAACATCAGAAGCCGATGTGTGAACTTTGATTCACATCCTCTGCACCCATCTGCTCTAATTTTAGGGTCCAGCTCCCAACTTGCAAGGGAAATTTAAAAGAAATTTCTGTATATTGCATGTTCCTTCGCTAGGGAGAAAAAAAGAGATGTTTCAGCAACTGACGCGTGTTACGGATTGTACGAGGCAGCATTAAAATGTCAGTGCTTTGGCCACTGAAAAGCCACATCTGAAAGACAGAAAGGTCTTTAAAAACAGCTTCAAATTAATTTAACATTAGGTGGGAAAAGAATGGTAAGAATTACTGGTCACAAAAACATCTTCCCAAGTGAAACTTGAGACACATGAACAGGCCATCACCCCATGACACCCGTGGAGGCAGAGCACCCACCGACTGTAAGATTAAGCCTTCAGAAAGTTTTCCACTTACTCCATTCTTCCATCAGCATCCTGCCATGAGCGGGTAAAGGAATAGTCTGAGGCTCAAAACTAGACAAGACCGAACACGACGCAGACAAGCTCTTTGCACATCTGAACGACAGGTTTGATCTTCTAGCACAGAATGAAACCCACCGTCCTTCCCACGTTACCCTACTCTACAACTCACCCAGTAAAAGAGTTAGAGGCTGCTGTGAGACTGCGTGCAGGTACCACGGGGAACACCGACAGAAGTGAGTATCTAGGGCTGCTCTTGAAGGAACAGCAGAGACCTCAACATGGCACCACAGTATGTCGTAAGGATGGGGAAGCCCAGGAGCGGTTTTGTCTGAGGCCACGACAGGAGGCACAAGCCCTGCGCCAGAACCGAGTGCTGCGGTCAAGGACCTCCCAAGAGAAAAGCACTCCCTGCTCACGCGTGCTGCCGGGAACGATGTGGTAACGCCACCTCCCTGCTGCGTCCGGAGGGACATTTGGGATGCATCAGTAGTTAAGAAAAACATCCAGAGAAGCGAAGAGTGGTGGGGAAAAATCAATGCACAAAACTCCAAAAATCTCATCAATCTAACGGCAAACAAACCAGAAAGGTCTTCGTCAGGCAAGCATCAACCCTCTGTAATTGGTGCTCAGGACAAACTGCTTACCAGTCGCCTTGCTAAGGGCAAGGAAGGTTTGCTAAGGAGTCAACTGCTGTCAAGAAAACAACACTTCCCCGGTTGGTCCAGAAGTCTGAGTCGTTGTGCTGCTTTCTGCTACAAAGGCTCTCACTCCATGAGAAAGTACACAACGTGAAAAAGCTACATTAAAAAGGGAAAAAAAAAAAAAAGACAATTTTATTGCCAAATTAGAAGCTCACCGAGAGGTAAACAAGCTGTACTTAGTGAGCTGCTCTGTTCAAGACAAAATTTCCCTTGTTTACAGTTAAGATGAAGAAGGATAGGGGAAAAAGAGAAAAAATAGCAGCCTCCGTGCCAGTATGCAAGTGGGAAAGGCTCAGAAGCAATGGGGAAAATATCAGACCAAGGCTTCAACAAAGAAGCCTCCATTTGGAACAGCTACAACCAAGAGCCACCAAGAAGTTGCCCGTTGTAACGGAGCTTACTTTCAAATAAAATTCACCACAGAGCCAAAAGTAAAATAAAAAAAAATATCGAACAGATTCCCGCAGTGTTAGGAGAAGTGTGAGGTAAGGTATCTGTTCACCTCAGCCAAAAAACACAGCTTCAGAGACTAAACCAAGCCAAAAGGCCTTTTGTTATTGCGCTAGGATCGTACAAAGAACAAATATTCCATCTGGCTTCAAAAGAAATCGGAAGTTTTCTATTTTGCACTGCTAACAAAATATTTTCAGGAACAGATTGTAGTAGCATAGACTTTGCAACCTACTTAAGTGTACACTATCACAGCCTGTCCTACAACAGAGTGTAGCCAGCTTGAGGGAAGTATTAACCCTAACAGCCTAGTTTATATCCCAGTGCTTAGCTTCACCTAGCTGGACACAGCACAAAGGTTACAGTCTACAGTATGTATGTATGTATATATATATATATATATATAATCTCGCCACCCAGAAACACACACGCATACACGCATTCGTACCTATAAAACTAAAGAAAAATCAGTACATACAATGTATAAAACGTATGAATGTGCTCAAAAATGCACAAAACCCGCTTTATTTTCATACTTCAGAAATGCTCAATAATTTGTACGCATGGTTCTGACTACTGCTACCCATCCGCTTCATTAGACCAGGACTTGAACTCAGAGGAGGAGACGGCAAAAGATCCCACAGGGTGGAGAATTGCTCCCCTCGTTTCATGCCACGGCTGTTAGAGCCAGTCAACCCAGAGAGCGGGAGGCGGGCGGTGGCACGGCTCCAGGCAGAGGCTTCCTAACAGCGCTTCGTCCCACTCGTGTGCCAGCAGCGCACCCCAGAACTGTGACTCACGTTCTCCGATGGACTTGACGTTGTTAGCCAGTGTCTGAACGTCGAGACACCAGATATGATCTCAAGAACAAAACTCACAGTCTTCTGTGCAAAAGGAGCTGAATTGTCAAGACCAATCCCCAAGTACAGTATAAGCCCATAGGCAAGACGCAGAATAGAAAGTAGCAGCATAATCAATGGGGAAAGAGTCAGCTGCACAGGGAAACCACAAGAGTGGGTCAGGATTTGTCATACAAGTATGATTTCTCATCATTAGTAGAAAAATAGATCACATACACATCCCCATGCAGTGTTTTCTTCCTGTCCCTCTAGGCATGTACCCTTCATAAGGCAACAGGAGAACGCTCACAAGGGGCATTCTTTACAAATTCCTTATAATTCATCTCATCCGCTGACTGCTACAGTAAGTCAAGGAGAAACAGAGGCAAAAGGAGGATGGGGGGAAAGGGGAAATTATTCGTACACTGAAATCCAAACTTAAAATCACCTGTAAAGATTATTTTGCACTCACCAAAACCGACAGTGTTTGACTTTGGGTTTGGTGAGGGAGTGAATGAATCTTTTTGCCATCTATAAATTAAAGAGTTCAATCTGAGGGGGAAATTTAAGATGATATATCAGACTGAAGCAAACTGCTTTACTGATTTAAGTACACTAACCCAATTATAACCCCTTGTGAGACGTGGATGAATGGTCTGGGGGACATGGGGAAATCCCTAGAATAGGGATGGCAATTTATGGGACTCAGATGAGAAACAAGTGTCCAATTAGAATCAAACATCATGTATAGTGCATGTTGATCGTCGTTTTTAAATGCTATTTGCAGAATTGTAAAGAAGTGAAATGGAGTGGAGGGAACACACTTACATGCTAAATACAGCATGCAATAAGAAAAGCAAGAACAATGGTCTTTTATCCATCCCAGTCTTGTGCAACTGTTCGCTCTAAAGGAGTTAAAACTACAAAGAAAAACACCTCAACCCTCCTTATGGGATTACAACAAACGGGGGCTTCGTATATTGAGGTCAGACTGCATCAAAGTTAATCGCTCCCCTCCTCTTCCCTAAAGCATCACCTACCACATGAGGATTCTGCCAAATGGACAAAGTGTTACACAGACCCAGTTTTCTTTATGGGCCACAAGTTTATCCAACAACATGAGATTTTGAAGCTAACAATAACAAATAACTGTAATTGCAAATCCTAGTTTTCTTAGTACCCACTTGTCACATATTGCTTAGATCATTCATCCTCCAGTCCCTACGGTGCTCCGAAACAGCAAGGCAGATCAAAACAGGCAAGTGTTTTATACCGTGTAACTCTTACTTGGTGGCATGTGTTTCAACTTTGAGTCAGTGTTCCTGCTCTGTAAAACAGGCCCTCAGCCCCTTCCCCTGCAGTTCCATCTTCTCTGCCTTTTCCAAGTGTAGCACTGAAGCAAGAGAGAAAGCAATTGATGGAACGTTGACAGCCCCCACCCTCCTTTTCCATCGTCTGTTCCCTGGGTCCAGTGGTATCCAGCCAAATCCAAGCAGCTTTTTTCTGATGTAGATTTTGTTTCCTCTCAGGTTAAGAAAAAAGAAAAAAAACCAAACCAAACAACTACCCATACTTTTCACCTCCTTAGAAGTCAAAGGAATTCTCTGCACTCTTTTCCATAGCCAATGGAAGAAAAGAGCAGTTATACAATCCATATTTACAGGACAAACCGATTAGTGAATGAATAACGACAGCCAAAAAACGAGAGGCACAATCCTAATCTATAACATAAAAGCAGTGTTCAAAAAACAAAGTGGAGATTCCTTCTGAAGTTCAAACCACGGCTTAGTGTTTGTCTGTGCAAACAGTTGCTAAAACTCTTTCTGACCAGCGATGGGCATTTTCACTCCTTTATACAATGGTATTGAGAGAACAGTGGCTGTGACGGCTGCCCGTAAGAGTTTCTGCCGGTGTGTTTTCATTTAGCGGTGTGTCAGGGGGGACAAGAAAGGTGCTGCTGTCAGCAGAGTCTTCCAGCTCCACTGGAGAAGGACCAACTGAGGGAGGAAGCGATCCCTCTGTAAGCTGTGGGGATACATCACAGTTTCCTAGTGATGGAGGACTGCTTTGCACAGCCTGAGAAAGAACTCCATCTGCAAAGGACAAAAAACAAGCAGAATCAGAACGTGCAGTGTATCATTTCACAGTCCCAAATAGATTTACTATCTGTATTTCTGGCAGCTCTGAGTCTTTCCTGGTTTTGCATTACTGCACAAAGAGATGACACTGCAAAAGAGGAAAATTATTTATCAAAAATAAAACTTGGATTTATAAATAAGATACTTGTACTAATCAGGCTCACTTATCTTGCGAGATATGCTGCTATAAAATCCCAAATTGGAATGATTTCTACAGTATGTGAATATAGCAGCTGCAAAACTGAAGAGCACTGGGTGAATCATTAGAAAGTGGTATTTTTGGTCAATTTTTGGGGGGTGTGGGTGGGGGAAGTGGAGAGGAGAGAAGACACTGGATATATTTTGTTCAAAATCTCTTGTACTTGACATTTGTTCTACTTTTTAAAACCAGACCCATCTCCAAAAGGCCAGAAAAGGCACCAGCATAGCGGAAACTAGATAACCAGGTAACCCATGCAAGGTAAGGCTTGAAAATAGGTAAGGTCTAAGAGTTAAATTGCTTGCAGCACGCATTCCACTTGTAATTTAGGTGATCCAAAGAACCTTTGGGAAAAACAAGCTTAATGAGACATTTTAACGAAAGACTTTTCCATCGCAGAAAGCAGAGATTTTATCATGAAATATATTTTCCCACCACAATCACTAAAACACATGATTACAGTCCAAATAAATAAATAAATAAATAAATACATACATCTACCCTCTAGCCAAAATGAAAAAGGAAGAAAAGAGAAGTTGTTGCCTGCATACCTGGAGTGGAATAAAGGATGCTGTCTGGATTGACAGAAGCCTCGTAAGGAGGAGGTGGGTCATCTGGATGTTGAATATCTGGATACTTGTAAGCAGTATAGGGTGGAGGCGGATCATGGAAATGAAATGCCCCACCTTCCCCATCATCTGAAAGGTGCAGCGGAGTAAGGCCAGTTCCAAAACCATCAGGACCATAATCAAAACCAGGCATCCTGCGGCCCAAGTTAAAATGGTGCACTAGTTCAGGAAAAGACAAAGAAGTAAGTGACTTTATCCCATGCTTTCCTCTTCAACTTAAGGCAGATCTCAACACCTTTTTCCACTTTTCACACCCAAGGAACTCATGTCTCCTAAAAAAAGTCCTAAAAAAGTCTACATAACCTATACAAGTCAACTCACTGCAGTTACACAATGATACCCAGGTCCACCTGCTCCCAGCCTGTTTGTCCTGCATCACATCTAAATTTGAATCTGACCTCTTCAAACTAAGGAGATCATTCACACACAGAAGACATCCCAGATTTGGAGCACAGACAAACAAAAATATTTTTCCATTAGCAGCTAAAAACATTCAAGTTCGAAGAACCTAGCAAGACAAACACACAGAGGCAGAGTCAAGCAAGACCATGACATTTCTCACCTTCACATGCATCAATCTGTCAATAGCAGACACAAGATATAAGGTAAGTGTTGATATAAAAGTTTTTTCTTTGAATGTGGAGTGGTTCAGAGAACCAACACTTGTATAAACCATGAGCAGTTCAGGCAGCCAGCGCAGAGCTACATCTGGGTACAGGACTGACCAGAGTCTATAACCAGACTTGCACTGATGTTTTCCACAAATTTGTATTTCTTCTGCTTTCTTTATTCTGAAGCACACACACTACTTAGATCAAGCCTCACTACAGATACAGGCTACTTACAATTTGCTCCAATCAAAGACTCTATGCGCTCCCTCCGCCTCTGGCGCAGCCGGTGGACCATGAAAAGCAGCAGAGAGAGGATGAGGAAGGAGGAAATGCAGCTAACGATCAGACGCATTCCACCAGCCATTGAGTCAAACAAACTGTTGCCATCTGTGACACAAAACATATAAAAGAAGCCTGTTACTTTTGTTCAAGACTCGTTTTTCTTCTTTTTCTGTCAGTAATGGAAAGATAAATGCAGAGTGGAGATTAATTCATTAGCCTGGTTTAACACTTCTCCGTATTTCAAAAACGTAAGAAAGTTATGAATCATGAGGTGATTTATTTATTGCAAGGAGATCTAAATGTTTCTAAAAATATCTTAATCGGCAAAAGGGACAAAATGTTGAAAGTCTCTGAAAATGGGAAAAAGGAAAGGTTAACAGCATTTTGCACATCCACTTGTCTCCCTGGCATGGCTGATGAAGTTACACTAACAAGGACAGCGAGCCTGGAAGCTACGGGAAAGGCCTGAGAAATGGCCTATCCACATGCTATTTCTACACGACTTCTGGACGTCTTAACTTCTACATTTCCAAGAACAAAATCCCTAAACATTGTCATTATCACCAAGATGTGGTCATCTAAACTCTACATGTCGTTGGTACTTCAGGAACTGAGGAGATTAAGGTACTCAGGAATTAAAACTTTTCCTAGAATCACTTAGAAAGCAAGTGGCAGAACATGAAACAGACCCAGGAGCTTAAGAATTCGAGAGCTCTATACCACCGCTAACCAGATCTGCACTTGGAAGGCTGTTGTGAGCAAGTTATCACTGTTCTACCAGGGCCAGCCATAATTTTTCACAATTTGGCTAATCACACTTGTTTATGCTTAAGTACCACGTGCACATACAGATACACTACACAAAGAAAAATGACCTCGAAACAACTGTGCTGTGTTCTTTGCACCAATTTACCATTAAAGAGTTCTGAACGAGGAATGTGCCCGGGTGAGGTGTGGATAACAAACAGATGAAGTGGCTGCACAACCCGGTCACCTACTGCTACAGGACACGAGCACTGCCAGGTATGAGAACCCCTCTCCTCAGCCACTGCAGTGCCACCACGCTTCCCTAGAGCAACCAGCCAGATCCTGGCCACCTCTCCTTGCTCACACCCACGACAGCTGCAAGAGCTCTCTCAACACTTTTCCTTTCACTTACAGCAGCTAAAGCTGTATCAAAGATTCCTTACAAAAGCAAGCTAAAAGCCTCACAAAAATTGTACGTACTGACGTGCTACAAATTCTAGTAACAGAAAAATCCACCTAAATTTATACATTGTTAACGTACATGGCTAACAGGCTGGTATTTATTACGTAAAGCTTTCCTGGCAACAAGAAATTCATTTAATAGCGCACTATGCATAGAGCTCGAACATTACACCCTCTCAAATCTGGCTGTGCAGTACAAAAGCCTCTGTGCTGTCAAATCTTTTAGCAACTCTTCCTGTCAGAGCTTAAGCCGATGCAGTCACACACCTACCAACCAACACACCCTCCCGAACATCACAGACCCGCCGTTGTTCCTCCTCCATTTTATGGCAATGCTGTCTTCATTAACATCGTAAATCAGTGCTAATAACTGCCTTAAATAAAGTGACTGAAGTAAAATGTACACACAGGCAAGCATGACGCAATCTTGTAGGCAGAAAGCCCGACTTCTACGCATTCTCTTTAAGCCAGCTTTTTTTAATTAAAACTGCAGTTCTTGGACCTTCCGGGGCGTCTTGGGCCTCTATCACACTGCTCCCAGCCTGTAAGAGCTCCTAACATTCAGCCTGTTTGGCTGGATAAACTATTGTGGAGTCCTAAATTTAAAAAAAAAAAAAAAAAAAAAAAAAGCCAAAGTCCCAGCTTGTACAGAACAAAGAGAAGCCACCACAGATATTTCCAACCCACATAAATACAAATAGATCATTTCAGAAAGGCTGTTTTACACTCAATACAGTAGTAGTACCCTGTAACCGCACCAGTTTAGTCACTAGAAAAGCTTCTGCACCATCACCTCTTTCTTTTATTACCTCTTCACAAATAAAGAGTTGCAGGTCTGTCTAAACAAGAGCCACACAGAGAAACTATATTCTACCACATCCACGGAGCAGCAACAGACAGACTACCTTGGTTTCAGCATCAGTACGTGAAAGATTTTCCTCTGCTATTTATCTTCAACTAAATGAGGAGAAGCATCTTTCAAGAGAGTATAGCTGTGATTGCTCAGCTTACTCCTACCACTGACAAATTCCCCTACTACCAAGTCCTTGAGTAATATTCGTTATCCACTTGTAATCACTGCTCACCCACTCACATTGCTAGAGCTGATTACCTGCCAACCCAACAGCAGGATTTATTTCCCCCTGGTTTCTCCTTGGGTGATTAATTTACTTACTGTTGATTAGTAAACTGTTTTCTTTCCTTTGCAACAGAGCTTAGGGAAGATATATGTAAGAACTGGACAAAGACAAATACACACTGATTAAAGAAAGTAATTCATTAATTTTGTCATCTGGAATAGTCATTTATAAACGCCCAGAAGGAAAACTGAAATGCCTCATTTAAAAATTTCAGTGTTTATCACTAGCTGAAGTAACTTCATTAGGAAGGAAGTTTGACAACTGCTTGATCATTCTTCTCTCAAAAACTAAGTTACTAAAAAAATCAGAACACTTCAGGCAAGAGTATAATGAAACAGTCTTATTTAGCATCAGTACAGAAAGAAGAGCTTAAGGATCAGAAAGGATGTGCTAAAATACACTCTTCAAATCAGTATTCATGAAATAGTTGAGACCCACAGCAATAAGCAAGGATTACAGAACACGGCATGAGGTTATCCCAGGTCATCTTATCCTGTCTGCTGAACGATGCTTTCCTGACACTGTTCCTGAAGGTAAAAAAAGTGAAGACAAAGTCTTAACTCTGCTGATAAGAGTGGGAGGAAGACTCCTGACCAACCTGCAAACATTAGCTATGAACATCTGTTAAGCTTAACCCTCAGAACAAAAGTGAATGACAGCAAGGAGGAGCTAGTGGCCTTTAATCATTAACTTCTGTAGTTAAGACAAATATGAAAGACTGCAAATTTGGAAGCCAGTAAGGACCCCCTTTTTGTAACAGGCCGAAACAAAAGCCTCTGATGGGAACAGCTGACCTTCCGGGTTTTCCATAGGAGTTCAGAACAACAGTTTCTTAGTGCACTCCAATAAGATTAGGTTCTTTTAAAGTACCTGGAAATAACAGTATCACAGAGTGGTTGGGGTTGGAAGGGACGTCCTGAGACCATCTAGTCCAACGCCTGCTCAAGCAGCATCAGCTAGAGCAGGCTGCCCAGGACAGAGTCCCATCGGGTGCTGAGTATCCCCACAGATCTAGATTCCACAAGCCATCTGCTCCAGTATTTGACCACCCTCACAGTAAAGTATCCAAGTAAGATACATTTCCTTTTGCAAGTCTCTTTACAGAAAAATACCCCCCCGCAAAATCTACATCCCCAAATGGTGACTGACAAACAGTTCAGTCAATCAACTGAAGATTTTACTGATCCAAAACAGGAAGCTGCACTGAGATACCAAATCCAATTAGCAAGGTTGCTTCCCACATGATCCCTGCATGCAAACTTACACACACGTATACGCTCATGTCTAGAAAAAGATTAATTAGTGCTCAAGAGAAAAGCCTTTTCTTTTTGTGACAACTAAACATGACAAAGGAACCATGCAAGATACTCTGCTAAAAATTCACAGTAGTGTCAACCTCCATACAGAATATAAGCGACTGCTTCTCCTATGTAGCATCAAGGATGACTAATTATTTCTAGTCACAGTCTGAAGTGTTTCATTTCCCATGATTCAAGATTTTTCCCCACAGGGGGTTTGCACCCAGCAATATCGAGGCATTGAAGGGATGCTTCATTTCAAGCAAAGTTATACCCAAAGATAACCAAGTTGAGCACTGAACTCAGTTTTCTTGACAAAACTGTAGCAGTCGAGACTTACCTGGGTCTAAACACGTAAATTTGCAGCACTCCTTAGGGTCTTTGCGATACTGCTGACACCCCTGGGGCCGTTCGCACAAAGCAGCCACGCACATTTCAGGTTCACCATTGTGACACGTGCAGCTCAAACAGGGATCATTCCCTTTGGGAGTGAAATAGTAGCCTTCATCGACAATGTTGTCTTTGATATCAACGCAAGTCTGGCCTAGAACAGAAATGCACATCAATATCCAAGTGTCTGTGAGCCTGCCAGACAGAAGTCCATTTTATTCTGTTACATTAAGTGATTTGTAAACATAAGCAGACCACCAGTTAAAAGCCATGCCTTCGCATTAAAACAACCTTGAAAAGGGATCTCGAAGGAGTGGGGAAGATAATGGATAGTCTGGAGGCACAACAGGAATGATTTACTGCTCAAAATTGACAAAGTGAGTTTTAAGTATTTAATGGAATTGACACTTTCAGGCATCCTCTCCAAGACACAGGGAAGCAAGTGGTCTGAAAAGTTTAAGCTTCACTGTCAATGCCTGCTGCAGCTCACTCCCTCTCTTCTGATACTTAGGAAAAAAACTGGATCTTTTCTGGACCAAACCTGAAGGACACTCTTAACAGACCAGACCTAAAAAAGGAAGCCAGGCAATAGTACTTCCACTGCCCTAGCTGCATCTTGATCCCTGCCCAGAAGAGGAAGTTTAGGTGTCTTCTGTCCACTGTCCTTTCCTCCCACTGACCTAAAGGCAGGCACCAAAACCAGAGAGGGAACACAGACAGTGCTGGGACCTGCCCGCTGAAGCAACTGCTCAGGGAGGGTGGCCTGCCCCCTCCACCCTGCGCACAGGTCCGCTGTCATTCTAATAACTGGCTGGAAAGAATTTAACAGAATTCGCCATATCCAAAATGAACCAGAAATAAGTGGTTCCCCATTTTCATGTGAAGTTAGTAATTTAAGAGTGATATTTATTAATAAGGTGCTTTTTCCCCAACTTTAAGTCTACTTTATTTTGGGCTTGATATAGCTGCTTAACAATAAGTTTTTAGTGAAAATCTGTACTGTGGCTGACAATCACACATTAAGATACTCTTATTTATTTAAACCAAGCAGAAATGTAACTCTCCCCCCCCCCATTTATTTTTTAATTCACTGAGCAAAAGGTAGAAAGGATAACTAACCAGTTTCTCCATATTTGCTATATGTATATTTAAACATGCAACACTTAACACTGAACTAAAACCAACTTACTCCTTTTGCAGAGGAATGAAGATTTCTCATAGCAGTTTTCAGCATACCAGCTGTGTAAACCGTGGTGCCGAAGGGTAGGAAAATGGAAACACTGAAGCTGGGCACAAAGAACGTTTTCATTTTCAGACATAGCCGTACCAAAGATAGGGTCAGGGGGCAAAAATACTTCTGAAGAGCCTAAAACAAGATGCATTGGTATAAGCAGCCTGCGGGTATGCAAAGCTTTAGAAAGGCTCTGTACTGTCACTCACTTCATGCACACCAACTCTGCTACAAGGCTACTGTCCTCTAGCTTTAGCTTCCATTAGCAACATTCCTCCGGGGGAAGGCAAACAGCAGGCACGGAAGGGGTGACTCACAGAGAGAAGAGGCTGCTGTTTTCAAAGCAGTGGGTAATTTTGTCATTCTGAACCAGTAGGAGCAATGCTCTGGTATCTCTACAAGTGCTGCTTTACAGAGTCCCATGAGGTTTGCCTGCTAATACTTATGCACACCTTCAAACATTGCCACGCTTGCTACAAGTGGAGCAAGAACCCAGGCCAGTCTTGTAGCTGGCACTCCAAACGCCTACTAGTGCTTCCAAAGATGTGTGTACATCTACCCTGTGCCACTGCCCCACGTCTCGCGCTGCTCGTTCAGAGTGCAGGGCAGTGCTTTGCAGAGAACAAGGCTGCAACGCTGCTTCTGCTGCTGCAGTGCTGGTACGGACTATTTGATTCTTCCAACTCACATAATTGTTAAGAGACTGCACTGTGATGGCTTCCAAACAGTGCAAGAGGTGTTGAGGGCATTTTATAACCTTTAAAATGTTGTTTCCAACCAGCGTCTCGCTTCACTGTTAAATCTGCTGGTATGCAAAGTTGCAGAGATTAATGGGAGACCAAAGACACAGCACTTGTGAAAGCCTATTTTCTAGGTTTTCAGAAGCCTGCTTTCCAAATCTGTGTGCTTAAACATTGACTTTAACAGCTCTTGCAGTCAGCATATTACATGGTCTTCTCACATGATGGTCCTTTCAAACAGTTAGGTATGACGGGGTTTTGTGGATTAAAATTTCCAAGCTATATAAAATTTCCAAGACCCTAAATCAACTTTTCAAACACACAGCAGGAATTCAGAGTCTGCTTCACGACAAGTCACTGAAGTTTAAGTAAAGTTTTTCAGAAGCTAGTGAATGCTACTATGTACTACTACAGACTATTTCATACAGGTATCCCTTTATTAAATAGAAATCTTGCAAACAAAAGAACATATGGTATTCAGAAGGCTTAAACTTATATATACATCAAATTAAGTAAATCTTATAAAAACAGGTATCGTGACTTTTCCATCACGTATGCCTCCCTGGTGGTAAACACTCTGTCAGCAGATGGCAGTGCAGTCAGCTTTCCAAAGAGCAAAGAAAGGTTCTTTTAAGGAGAATGTTTGGGTTGTTTTTTCTTGGGCTTCACGGGAGAAACCTGCCTGTATAAATAGTTTTGTCCAGACCAGAAATCCCTATGATGATAACAAGCTTGACCTTCCTCCCTCCCTTCCCCTGCTGTCCAAAGACATCTTTAGGTGCTCTACCTCAAGGAACTAATGACGTTCCTGCCTGCACAAGAAGGAGCACTTTCCTCTGAATATTCAGTAAATTCTGTTCACTTAAATGACAAAAGAAACCAAAATTTTTGTGCATGGCAGCACAGCAAACAATTACTGGCATTAGAAAGCTATGCAGGGTTCTACTACTTCGCATGTGTCAAAGGAAGTATTTTTCAAGACCCAACCGTTTAGCAAAGTTCTGTTCATAACTATGTATCTGTACATAATGGAGTTTTCCTTCCAGTTTTTCTGTTACTGAAAACTGTATACGAGAAGAAAACTGTTCAGATTAGTTTTCAAATGCTACACTGGGATTTACAGTGCTCATGCTTTAAAAAATCCCTCTGTTTTAAATTTTCAGTTACCTAAATCAATACAGCATTTAGACATTCAATTCTACACGTAAGAGTTCATATAATGACTTTAACATTAACTAATCCCTCAATTGAATTAGTTAAAAATAAAAAGTACAGAAACATAACTTTGCATTTTCAGCAGAGGGAGCCGCTTTTTGCAACTGAAAAACTTCAGCCAGTGATACCTATCACATTAATGTTCAGTTTTTCATATAAACTGGGATTTATTTCTGGGATTAGGCAAATTTTGTCCTGTTTAAGTAAACTACTTCAAGTACTTTAACAGGAACAAATCTGGGTAATTCTTCAAAATACAAGATTTTTTTTTTTTAATATATAAAAATCTACTGATTTTTAAAAGCTAAAAACCCCAAATATCCTACACTAGTCTGTGCAAATACTAGAATCAGGAATCAGCAGTTCATCTATACATTCACCACAAAGAATTACAGAGTAGTTTCATTTTTCTAAGCTTCATCAAGAAGAAAGCCTAAATAAACTGGAAAACCACGGGTTTGTTTTTTTTTTTTTTTTTACACAAGCCATCAATGTGAAAAACTATGACACTTTCCACACTTGAAAATACAGTTGCATCGGGTATTTTGTATCGGGTATTAAACTCTTCCATTTGGATACTGTAAAGCAAAGCAGCTCCCCTACGCTATTTCAACACTATCACTGAAAGAAGTTATGTTGTTCTTGCAAATAACATTCATGCTTTAAGACAGTTTCCATGGGCCATTTAACAAAGTAATAATCTGAGAGGCCTACCTTTATAAGCTACTTCCCAGTGACCTTCTAGAGAGTGATTTCGATTGGTGATCACATACTGATATCCAACCCAGAACCTACAAAAAAAGAGTTAAGTTCATAAAGACACAAGCCAAAAACATACTAACAAATTAAAACAAATTATAGAACCTTACAATGTCTTTATACTTAAAAGCTAACTTTCAAAACATTCTGATGATTTTTTCCTTAACATTTCAGCCATACATTGGCAATGTAAAGAGAGACACTACAGTTAAGGAATAGAGGAAAACACTTCACAGTTTTCTGTGTTTACAAATGATAACTCACTGTGTCTTTCATTTCTACTCATAATAAGCACCTTATTTTGTTGTTACAGCAGTACTTCAGTATCTGGAACCCAAAAACCACACAAAAGCAGCCAGAAGTCAAATATTTTATAAACACATACAACTTATATCAAGCTTTTGGATCAAACCATCTAACTCTCCAGAGACAGGGATACATCATTACTGAACTACTCCCGGTGATCTGTCGTGGCAGCCCATGAGACTGACAAAAAACCCACAGGCGGAAAAAAAAAGGAATTATGTTTGTTGTGAACTAACAGAATGAGATATCTAAAACCACCAGAATGTAGTTCTTGCAACTCAACATGGCTTTTTACTTCACTCTTATCTCAAAACTGCAGTCTTTGGTACTTAATGGAAACAAAAACTGAGTTGAAAAATTTAAAGGATTATTGCTATACAAGGCGGTGCATCAGTAACTCACTGTGGAATCAGTCTTCCCTGTTGCAGTTCAAGAATACTAGGTACGTTGCTGAGACAGTCTGAAGATAAAAACACTCTGTTGAACTGTAGCCTATCTGCTAATGTTAATTAAAACATAAAATACAGATGACCACTGCCAAACAGTCAGCCAGCATGCTTATACTGGGTTATTAACCTGAAGTCAATTTTGCCATCAGATTTTCTAAGCAAACTGAGCTACCAGCATTTGTATCACACAGAATCCTTTTTCATGTAACATGAGATCTTTGTCCTTTCCTTCCTACTCACCTACGCTGGTCCTTCCTTACAAACGTCTTTTCTTCCAAATCCCACTCCTGTGCCAAGATAAACCTTAGCTCCTGGTCTGCAGTAAAGGTGGCAAGGGATCCATTTACCCGCTGACATGTCTGCACGGCGTCCCAGTAGTTCTCGCCATTTAAATACACTCTATAACAGCTGGCCGTGCCCTCATAGTGGTGCCATCCTGTTGGGCACTTTCCTAGGAAACATGAAGAACAGAAGGGAAACCATTCCCCCCAAATTAGGATCTTCAAGATAATGCATCCTAATCAGTTTATGACAATGCATAATCACTTGGATGTGCACGCACAACTTACTGTGTATACTTCACCTCACCAGGAGGAGATGCACGCATTACAGAACACAGGAGACTTACTTTACTACAGTTTTTGATAAAGGAAAAAAAGGTTTAAGCGTATTTAAAAAGATGCAGCTCCTAGTAATGTTTCATTGCACTGTGACAGCCTTTAAAGTCTTTAAGACTGATGATCTACTGTGTAAGACATTGCCCTCCACATGTTTATAAATCCAATCAGTTCGATCAATCCAAGTCAAAACAAGCAGCAAGAAGCAGGAAGAAAAAAAACAGAGGTGGCTAATTTAATGATTCTGTCTTTCTGTTAGGTGGTTAGCAAAACATCCAACTTGCTGTGAAGCTTTCAACCTACTTTTACAAACAGTCCCAGTATTCACATAACCCTGCTCCCAAGTCAACCACTAAAGATGATGGGGGTTCTGGGGCAATTGTTGTTTGCTTTGGAAAAACACTACTGCAAAGTGGATCTTCAGGAAGTAAGAAGGTGACGGTGTGAACTTCTCTCAGTTAACTCAATTGAGGGAATATGCAAAAAAAGCCTTGAGGCATTTCTGGATGAAACAGGCCCATGGGCTTTTGATGGGCATTCTTGGGGATGATGGGTAACCAATAGAGAGAATCACAGAGACAGGTGGATGAAATTTAAAACAGACATGAAATATGATTTTAGCACCTGCATTTGAGGTATTAATTTTGCACAACACCTAAGAAAGGAACTTTAAATTCACAAACTGTTTTATGCTTGTTGCACGCATTCACAGAGTTCTCAAGCCTCTTTATTCCCTTCAGAAACAGGGATCTTTATCATTAAGTCATGACATAAAAACTTAGATTTTAAGACCTTAAATTAAATATCTTCCCTTATTCTCCATTTATATGGGATCTTTTAAGATTTACTGATATGTATTTTTAATAAGCATTTTTGTCATTAAAAAAAAAATTTAAAATTTAAAAGAAATCAACAAAGAGGTGAATTTTTACTTTTGCTAATCTCTTGTCTTTTTCAGAAGATCACACCAGAGTCTAAAGCAATCGCTCCCAATTACTGCCATACTGTCTTCCTCCCATGCCCTCTTCTTAACCTGTACCATCCCTCACTCCAAGGCTAATCAGTGCTGTCTCACATTCCCAAATCACTGAATGACCTCTGGAGCAAAGAGGGAACCAAGATAAGAGGAAGAAGGCAGGGGAGACTTACATGTTTTGGGCCTGGAGAGATTCAGAGGCAGCAGTCACTGCAAGCTATGATCAGTGGGAAGGACACTTGCAGGACATTTATAACACTTTAGATAAGGCTGGGACTAGGACACCGACACTGGCACTAGCAGTGCTGCAGGTGAGAAGGTAGGATGACATCAAAGTGATATTTTTGAAGATTCCTGACCGATTGATGGGAATAACATGGTGAAACCCATTCAAGTAGTACAGACTTCCTTGTCAGACTTTGTCTTCAGAGAAGCAAGTGAAAAATTTCCTTAAGCTCCCCACTCCATAAAGAATATTTTTCTGATTAAAAAGGATACAAAAACTCACAACATCAGAGGTGCACTTAAGTAACTAATAGTACTGCAACATCTTTAACATTCTCTTCAAAATTATTTCAATCAAGAGCAATCAATTTTTGTTTCCCTCTGCTTTCCAGGGAACAATCCTCCTTTCCAGGGAACAATCCTCCACGCAAGCTGACATCAAGAGACAAAGGCTGGAATATCACCCCTGCTGCACGCTGAAACCAGCACTTAAACCATGGGCTTAGTTTTCTTTAATTGCAGTAAGTTATAATAGAAAATTGTAACTCTGGCTTCACAGTAACAGGATTACTAGGGAAGCAGACTTCCTTGCATGTATTGGCCTGCTATATAAACTATGCAATATAACAGGACATACATAAAAGAAACGTACAAAAACCTTAAAAAGTGCTGCACAAGAATAACATCTGGTCAAAAAGCTAGGCAAGAGAAAAATCTATTAATTCCTCCTTGAAAAAAATAGCCTAAATTGCTAAATTAACTAGCAGAAGGATGGCCCAGATTTCCCAGTCTGCAACTTACTACTAAATCGGACAGGCTGTGCCACATTGACAGTGTGAAAGCGGGTCGTCTCTCCTCCTCTCCCTCGATTGTGCCTGGAGTCCACATTCTCCTTCCCATGGTAAGTTCGCTGGTCCCCTGTCAAGCCTGGGGACCAGAAGGAATAGTCAGTATTGGTGAAAGATGCAAAGGCAGATTTCATTTTATCAACCTGTCTCTGGGTTTTAATTCAAGACATGTATGATAAGAAACATAGTCAGGTTAACAAAGACGGTAGATCCCTGCAAGAACAGCTTGGCCATTTTACACAGTACATAACCAAAATACCTACAATTGAAAAGAACCAATGAGACATTACACGAGTCTTGCAGAGTAAGCAAAATATTTTGGCAGATTCTCAACAGCCTGCAGTTGTACACAGGACTTGACGTTCGTCATTTCGAAAGCTGCAGCAAATGCATCATCCCCAGTGCATTTTATCTGTCCCCATTTACAGAACTGCCCACTCTCCAGCTGCTTCGCTTTTCAGTTGTGTTCAAGGATACAAGACAACTTCTCCAATACGTTTTCTGACACATTCTCTGAGATCTAGGACAAAATTAAAACCAGGAAAGGAAAGCTATCTTCAGCCAGAAGAACAAGGTTTTTCATTCACTCTCAAACTTCTGAAGGAAACATTAGTTCATTATTTCTGAAACAAAAAACATACACACCTTCACGTGTCAGGGCTTCTAAGGGGCATTCATGACAACTGGATTCAATAACTTAGCAAGAATACAGTGCAAGAGATTATTTCAGAAAAGTGGCTGGGGGGCTCCACATGCCTACCGGGAGTAAATAAGGAGCACACAGTTCAGGTGGAGACACTGCAGGATGGGCCATAGCCAGCAAAACTAGCAAGATCTTAACTATTAAGTCTGTCACAACGGTGGAGAGAAACCTTCAAGAAAGATGGAGACGAGCACCAAGAAAGATTAATCTGGAAATAAGGGATTAACCTTAAAAATTAAAAATTAAGAACCCAAGACTATAAGCATTAGAAATAGCTACTAGTGTGTTACTTAATACTACTAGATGGTATTAAAAGTAAGAGAGTTTAACCAGCACAAAGTGCTATGCAGACATTCATTTCTATATAAAAAAAATCAGCTTATTTTCCTTTAAAGCTGATTAGCTCTATTTAGCTTAGCTAAACCAAATAAACCAGTCATGGTCCCAAATAAAGAGCAGCTACATAGTCTTCTTCAACAGATTTAACTACATCTGTTTTAAATACATTCAAAACCATGTCAATAAAACTTTCTCCTTCGAGACTATCTTTAAAAAGCAAGAGGCGCACAGCAATTTCATAATTTAAACCCAGAGTTGGAGACTGCTGGGTGTACTACTTGGGGGGAAAGCCATCCAGAAGACCCATCATCAACCAACGCACTTCTTGGAGCGAATGTTAGCACTGATGAGCAAAACATCACTAGCTGAAGCCCAGGAAGGGCAGAGTAGCTTTGCGTTCATCTGGCTCTAGCATACTGAGTTTGCCCTGGGTTAATGGGATAAGCAAGGGATATTTAATTATCACATTATCCTAGGAATTACATGTCTATAGAGATCACCCATTAAGAAATGGCTGTGCATAATACATTCACATGGCCTTACAGGAATAAAGTAGTAATTCTACTGTTCAATATTAGAAGACGCTATTTATCACAGGCAAGAAGTCAGTGCCAAGAGATTCAGTTAGCGTTCATTTCAAAGGACACAAAATGGTAAAATAATTTGACAGTGAAGATCACCGATTATTTTTTATTACTTTAAAGGCCAATCTATTTTTAGTTTTAGAATTTGACTGTTCTTAATCCTAATGGTTCAGTAGCAGTATTTACACTGTGATTTTCAGAGCGATACCGAGACACGAAAAAGAGCAAATCTTTAATTATAGTAAGACTTCTAAAATAACGCTAACTAATGTAGAAAGCTTTATCAAAGATCAGCTGAGCTCAGCATGGGAAGTTCTATTTTCCCATGGCATTAAACAGTAACGACTAAACCCAAAAAACCAGTAAGAACCAAATGCGCGAAGAATTAGTTCCCTTTCAGAAGTGAGAGCAGATGCAACACCATATGGCTGACCCACTACGGCTAAACAGAACGCCCACGAGGACTTAACAATTTACCTCCCCAGGGAATAAAACAGAAGTTCACAGGTTTTAACCTGTGAGGTTAAGAAAGGGTTACTTGGGCTAACATCTTAAATTGACAGAATTTATGCCAGATGCTTTGAAAAATAGCTACACAGATCCCACAAAGTGAGTTCAACCAGTCCTCACCCAGGAAGCAGGGCACTCGTTCCTTCCCCAGCATCTGCCTGTGTCAGCAGACTTGCCACTGAAACCAGGCAGGACTGAAGAGGCAGAGAGCAGCCACCACAAGTCACTTCTCCTTCAAGCCCAACACTGTCAGCTGCCTAATAAACCGGTGCTCTTCAAATATTAAATTGCTTCTACTTGACCCGAATTTTCAGTCTCTGAGAAAAGCAACGATGACAAGTTTTTTCCATGGCAATAAAGGAAGAGATGGTAACAAGCCTCTAAGTCACTTGACTGCCACGAAAAGCCGTTGCAGATTCTGGTGGCAAAGGTGTAATTGGACTACATTTTATATTGGTAAACTTTCAGATCTGAATCACAACAGTTCAACAATTGTTCAGAACAAAAATTAAGAGATTGAAAGAGGAAGAAATTTCGCTTACTATTTCTAACTACCTTTTAGTTGAACAAGCGCTGTCACCGCAGCCTGCAGAGCACAGCTCTGCTAATTCACAGGAAAAGCTTTGTGCCATGCGTACAAGTTTTGATGTTCCCATTGGGGACACAGAAAAAACGGAGGGGACAGATGCAGTCAAGTCTGAAAGAAATATGAGCTTGCCCATTATTCATAGCGGCTGGAAGGAATTCAGTTACGTTGTCCATACTCTTCCATGTACATCCATGGAAATTATTCTGCAGCATTTATCCACAGGATCTCAGCAACGTTTTCTTTGCACATAGCATCTCATTAGGGGAAGCCAAGCACACAAGCAGAGCAAAAAGCTCCTTTTCCACCCTGCCTCAGTGCCCCCATCATTCGGGCCAAGTAAAAGGAAGCAAAAAGCCAAGTAGTACAATACGGAACATGAGCTGAGACCACACAAAAGTGAGAGCTGGCACCAGCTGAGACAGGAATAGGCCAGAACATACACGTGCTGAGCAGCACCGCATGGGAGAACAAACATGACGCCAAATGGAAAACTGTGTTCAGAGGAGCTAGAGGAGAAACTGCAATCTGCCACGCATGCCAAGGTCTGCTTTGCACCAAGAAAAGGGCAGACAGATGACACTGACTAATACAGAGAGAACCCTGTAGGGTCAGGACTCAAAGGGGTGAATATCGGATTTTGGGGATTTGAACTACTTTCCAGAGTTACTGTGCCACAGATGACAAGTCACTCAAGCCAAACTCTTCACAAGGATAGAGGTACTATGTCAAATTATGTCAAAATGAAACCATTTGTGAAGCAACCAGGCACTGTCATATCTTATTTGTTCCAAGATTTGAGTTGGTTCTGTCTAAACATATGGATTCTCAAAATTTACATAAAAAGCTGCCTTGACCCCTAAGCTTCAAATCTTCTGTCCAGCATATTACCTACTAAAAGCTTGGGAAACTTTTAATTACACTGGTAATTGGAGAGGTGAGAGAACTTCAGGTTTCAATTCAGTTTTGTGCCTAAGGATTTGGAAGTACAGTTCAGGAGTCCCCAGAGAGGATTGATTCTTCCCAGATCAAGCAGCTCCACGCTTTGTGTTATGCTAGGAAAAAGATGCCAACCAAGGACAGCATCCTGCTGTGCTGAGCACTATTCAAATAGCCTGACAGTAAAGAGCTTATAATTTAAACATCACGAAGTAGGGTAAAAAAGATGCATCATATAGGAATTCAACAAGGGCTCAGAAAAGGTGTGGAAATGATCAGAGGTTTTTAGCATTATTATCTAGCTTTAAAAAAGGAGATATACTACAAAGTGCACAAATGTCAACAGTCACTTCAAGCCAGCACAATATCCTTGGTGAAACAAAACACAAAGCTGTTTATGATCACTGCAAAACCCCGCGCTGCTGCAGCTGCTGCCTTACCAGCTACTGGCCACGCCTTCAGCTGGCTGCACAGAGGAGACTTTGCAGGCTCAGAGAGGATACAGCGTGTATGCGCTGGGGCAAGTGACCTCCAAGTCTGCACATTTCTGTCTGATACAGTGTCTGGGGAAGTCCTTAAGAGCAGCATACGCAATGACATTGCTCAAGACGTGTATTTATAGTTAGCTTCCCAGCAATATTGTGTCTGTATGAAATCGGGCTCCTAATCTCAACATAAAAACATGTAAAATCTTACTGTTTGCCATGGAACTGCAGGGCAGCTCATCCTACTGCTAGGCACTGCTTGCAACTGCTGCCCCAGGACCACGGCCACCAGGATGGCCAGCTGTCCAGTGCTGATTGTGGCCTCAGGCTCGGAGGGGGAAAAACCCCCTAAGAATTCAGCTCACTGAAACTTTCCATCAGTGTTATTTCTGACCAAGCAGGTCTAGAACACAGTACTGAGAAATGCCTTGTAAAGGAAGAATGTGGCATCAGACAAAGGTGTGCACTACAGGGCGAGTTGAAGGTTTTCACATTCAGATGCTGGGAGAAGCCAAAGGACAGCTGATGGCACATTCCCAGGAATAACTGATCAGATTAATTCGATTTTTTTTTTTTTTTTAATAAATAAATGAACAGAGGAAACAGAATGATCACCAATATAACTGCAAGCTGAAAAACTAGTATGGATAGGATTTATGAAAGGCACTGGAATTTAAGACATCCATTCTCTGTTCAGAAACAAACATCAAGCCTGTAGCATAAGAATAAAACACAGATCAATAGCCAGAGCTACACCAAACTCTGCTCCACTGGTACGGCTGAAAGTGAGTTTTGACCAGAAGACCTGCAAAGAAGGTAGGATATTTGGAGAAGCTGATCTGATACTCTGGTAAAAGCAAAGCTGGAAATCCAATGAGCAGTAAAAGGCAAACTGCAGAGCCCTTCCTTCTTATGGGTTTAAATATAGAACTTTTATAAAGGTGGAAAAGTTATGCTACTACTTTGATTACTTGTATAGAAACATAAAAGGAAGTGAGTAGAAATAGTAAATTACCATTCATGAAGTCCCTATTTAAAATATTAATGTCTGTTTCTACCATTTCACAGAACATATCACTTCGGGATAAATTAGTTTTAGGATCAGTTATTGTTGATATGGAACAGTACATGAATTTCATGAGTTTCTACCACTTAAGTAGAACAGAGTGGCAGGCACATGCTACATAAACCCTCATAGAAATTTTTAGGATGCTCACAAGAACAAACATCTAATGGTTTTAGTCTACCAGAGAGATGAACTGAGTGTAAATCACTGCTGCAGATTTCACTAACATTTGGGTGCTTAGTGGGAAGGGCAGGGGAAATAGTACTTTACACATCCAAGTTTGGGACTGAAAGGAACTCCATCTTTTAAAGGAAAATGGTCATTCTGGAAAAAGACAGTAAGAACAAAACCAGCTATGATTACTATCTTCAGAGAAATATCTGGTCTAGTAAAAATACGCATTTCATACACTTATTCACACTGTCAATGAATTAAGGTCTTACCTAATTGTGTTCTGAAAAAAGTGCCCGAAGAAATTATTCTAACAAAAACGTCCTAGGGTTTGGGGTGCTTCTTCTACTTCAGACAACACATGGCTACCAAACTAATTTATTAACTCATGATCCTCTTATTTTAATAGAAGTTTGTTACCAAGATGCATGAAAACAGGCATAAAAAACGTAAACTAAACCAACAGTTCCAAATAACTTACAACGGTTTTGTATTAAATCTCTGAAAATACCAACATGCCTAAGTAGTCATTGAAACACACCTTCGTCACCACCACAAAAGCTTAATTTGCTGTCATTGATCTTTTCTGAGCTGCTCACATTGGAGTGTGCCATTAGTAGCTCAAAGGCTGAGAAGTACCATCTTCCCAACCAGATTCAGAGCCCTTTCTTGCAAGCTTTCTTTTCATGCTTCAGAGAGATTTCATGCCTTTTAATTTAAAGGTATTTTCATTCTCCAAGTTTCACAAGTCCAGGTGGCTTCACTAACTAGTTCTTTTAGTGTTCAGTCTGTCTTTATTGAAATTAAGAACCTTAATTAAAAAGTATTTAAATGAATCATCTTACACTTGCTCATCTAAATCCAAAGGCATTTTCTAAATTTAAAGCTGCATCATTTCTTGTTAATTCAGTAGCCAAAGAAGAAAGTTACCACTCCTGAGTATGACTATGTGCTACTATTATTAGTAGTATTAGGCTCTCAATCAACATCCCAGAACTTAGTCTCTGTGTTGTACGTGACCAGACTACGACTGGTCACGTACGTTGCTTTCCCCAACATAAGGAAACCATGCTCTTCCAAACTTATTCTGGCCTCGGATTTACATTCACTTGAGCTATTCCTTTTTATACTCCACACACCATTCACATGCAACCAGCACACCATCCTGTCCTTATTCTTAAAGGTTCTGAATAACACATGCCCTTCAACGCCCATTTCAGGTCACAATGCTATCCCACCAATTTTTTGTAACAGGTAAAACGGTGTCTTTACATCCTACACTAGTAGTTCTTGTTCCTCTGGTTTGCTGGCTACACTCCTTGCATTACTGTGCAAATATCTCAGTTCTTTCATGAACACCACACCCAGCTTTCTGGCTGTTTTACTGAGCACAGCCTTTTCAACAATTACTTATCCAATTACTCTTCTCATCAAGTGGAATACTTTTCTTCTCTATGCTGTCCATCATTTTCCCCTCTACTATTCTTTATGTGTTATCCTCCTCTTCCTACATACACACATGGCAACAAATCAAGTCTCTCCCAGACATCTCTTTTTAACCTCAAGTTCTCCTTATCATGTCAGGCCAGACCTACACGCAAAACACAAAAGCAGAGTCTATCCACTGAGAAATGTTACCTTTTATAAAATCCTCTTCCTAGCCATATACCAAATATTCTTTGTAACTCCAGTCCTTCAGTCAACATCATCCTGTTGCATCTTCCATGCAACAATTTAAATTGCCAACTAATACACTAGGCAACAAGAGAAGATAAAAATACTCTTTTCTACTAATGTGGATGTTCCAACGTTCCCACGAGTAAAGCCTTCAGTGCTCTTTGAGCAAATCCAAACATTAACATGACTTCGCTTTCCCCTAGCCATTGACTTCCATTAACCTCTAGAATTTTATTATTAGGTCCCTAGTTTTTCACATTTGGCCAAAGTTAGCTAAAAAGGAAGAAGAGTAACAACACAACCATAAAAGCATCTTTCTTTAGGACATCCACATCATAAAGAATATCCGTAAACAGAATACCAACGGCACAGCTTAATTGTCAATGTCATAAGAAACTACCAGCAGTTTTTCCCCTGTGCTGCAAATACTCACACAAACTAGACAAAAGCTTTCTAAAAAGAGCACTGAACACATTCTTTTAACTATTTTTGTGTAGCACACACTGGGGAGACAGCTAACTACACCACAAAGTTTAAATGTTAGATTTACTTCTCTAATTCCACTAGAAAATATGAATTTTTAGAAGCGCTGCTTGCTGTAAAATACCAATGTTACTATTATGTAGCACATCTCTAAACCCACTCAAAACTCAGAATGATGACAGACTGAATGCTGTGATGGAAATGCCACAAAGTTCATGTGATTCTCTCCCAAGCAAATTAAGTAGTTTAGGGGCAAAAAACTTCTTAAAGCAGTTTTTGAATGTAACTTAGTCACACTGTACAGATAAAAGTTTTGAATTATGCCACAGCTGAATTCATGCTTTCAGATTCCTGCTTCATTGTTCTTAGGAAAAAAAAAAAAAATTACAGGTCCCTTCACTTTCAGGACACACAGAAAAAGAGTTGCACTGGCCTGTTTGTCAAGAATAAATGAAAATGTTCGAAATTGTGATTATATATTAACAATAAAAAATTTTTGTTTGCTTCTTTTTTTAAAGACGGCTCAGTATCCAGTACCTTTAGCTGAGAACCGCTGCTGGTGATAAGCTCCTGAAAGCATACGAACACAAGAGTTTATGAAGAGTAAATACACCAGCTTGTTTGGCAGAACAAAGTTCTCCTGTTCAACCTAAGAAGCATAATCAGAACAGGGAGCAATAAAACAACTTCTCTGCCTAAGTCCAACAATTTTATCCAGCAGTTTGAGCGAGATACAATCAAAACAGTCACTCTGAATGTAACCACAGGCCTATGTGTCATTTTTATTTAATTGCAACATGATTTTTCCTTGTCTCTTTTTAAACTACAGACTCTCATCTCCAGGATACCTACTCAGACTGTAAGAATAGAAGGATGACTAAGACAAGCAAAAAACTGTGGCATTAGTTGCACAAAATTAAAGAAGCCAACTCAAAATTTGTTAATAATGGATACCAAACAATCTGCACTTTCAAAGGAAAATAAGCAAGCAAACAAAGAGTCACAGTACTGCTGCATAAGAAGCTGACACTGGGATGAGCAGTCTTCACAGCTTTACTTACCTGGACAGTCAACTTCATCGCTCTCGTCCTCACAGGTAGGCCACCCATCACACTGCCAACTTGAAGGGATGCACTGGATGGTACCACGCTGACACGCGAACTGCCCTGGGGTGCAGCGGAGCTCTAGGAAAGAAGAAAATTGTACTTTGTTTGAAGCATTATTTATTCTTGCAAGTCGACACATACATTAATCATCCTTCATGTAATGTATCACTGAAGCGTAATGGACAAAACCTTCGGATAACTCAGCCTGTTAAAAACTGCTTTGTTTCAGATCACTTCCATGTTTTAAGCTCCATGTTTCTGCTTTTAATAATTGGGAGGGCCGGCTTCCAGTGCTGGAGAAATAATTCTGACATCTATAGTAAAAACTTCCTGATAAAGACACCATGTGAGCAGCTATCACTATAGCATTACCCATTTACTTCCTGTGGGGCTGAGAACTACTTGTTCACTTTTGTCAGAACCAAAATTCAACAAAAATAGGCTATGGTACTTAAGCTCTAGACTACGTAATAAATTCAGAATCCTATTTCCATTCCAATCACTATGTATGCCAGGACGCACTAGACTCACGCAAATGTCCAGCCTGCTTTAAAGCCACTTCACAGAACTATTTGTAAAATAATTCCTATATCCATGAACCTGTTTCCACTTTCTAGCTTAAGCTCTTTTGTAGAATTTCTGCATATGAACACATCCTTCACAAGAAACTATCAATATCTGCAAACATGTAGTTCCTGCTTCTGCGAGAGAACTGCCTACTTGCCATCACTATACTGTCAGGCCTAATTAGCATTACAAAAAGTAGACTTTTCTTTCAAAGCTTTTTTATATCAGTTCCATCTATCAAATGCCAGAACCTAATAATTCAGCTTCATTTTGTGTCCCTCAAAACATTTTGCAGGGGAAAAACATAAAATAATTTGTCTACACAAGCGAACAATTCTAAGCTTGTCTACAGACAGCAGGTCTGTAAGTTGCCATTAGCATCCATAGGCTCACTTTCACCTCAGACCACCATCTTCTGGATGGTACTTCTCAATTTTCCAATCAATGTTGGAATAATTTAGCATGTTTTCCTCTCACCAAGCTACAACAATCCTAGGTAAACTATGTCTAGAGAACAAGCACCTTTTTTTTTTTTTAAAAAAAAAAAAAAAGGTGTTTTAAAGTAAAACACTCATCCATGATTTTGAAAGAATCAAGTAGGTAACTGTTTTGCAGGGAGAATCTCTAAAAGAAAATTTAGAATACAGGTATGTTTTCTCTCATCCAGTTTACAACCTAAGAAACGAGCTGTAATTGTAGTTGTTACCTTCTTGAAACATACGTCTAAACTAAATCAAGACAGAGGTCACATTCAGGTGTTCAGACAACATGACCAGTATAATAAAACCAGTCATCATGCACTCTCAATAAAAGCTGCACCCATACACCTAGTAATTGGTACAGGATATTGATAACAGGCTTCTAATTCGATGTTAGACTAAAATCCAGTTCTAGTACTGGTTTCTCTTCAAAGCACAGACCTGCTCTTCTAGAAAAATAAAAGCAGGCACATCCTCTTAGCAACCACCTACTCGGAGCAAACATTCAGGTCACAAAATGGCTAAGAACTCACACAGACCTGCCAGACTACTGACGGCAGCAACAGACCTTACAGCAAGACAAGGGTGTTCTCTCACCCATTTAGAGTTTTACTCAATCCAAACAGCTTATAGAGAATGAGCACAAGGGAAATGTTAAAAAAAAAAAAATCTACCAGCTTAGGTCATAATTATTTCGGTCATCCCACGCCCCCACCCACTCCTCACCAAAAACTGAAGTAATTTATTTATCCCAAAGAACGAAAGGGGGAATATAAAGCTTCACTTATCCAATGCAGCAAGACAGAAAAAATAAAATTTTACATTGGGGAAAAACAAACAACCAACCAAAAAACATCACCAAACCAAACAAACAAAACCTCAAGCTGAAATTAAAACTATTCAAATGTCAAGCTCACAGAAAAGCGTCAATTCTTCAGTAAATCATTTCAGCTTCTTTCACCATTTTTGCACAATGTCAGTACGCAGTGAAAAGTTTCTTAGAAAGTTCTACTATTGCAGTTTCAAGTACAGAATTTACACTGGAGCCTATGGTAGACACTTATAGGTTCTTTCACTTTAACATGTGAAAGACTATCCTCAGCCCAGCTCCAGGTTTCCATTGCATCCACCTGCAGTTATGGCAAAATTCAGTATTTTAAATAAACTCTCTAATTTTTTTTTAGTGCTGCATTTTAATGGAAGTCACGCACGCACCCTGTGAAGAAAACTGTACTGCAGTCCTCTGGTTTCATATGCAGCATCCACCAGGAAAGCACTACAAGCCAACATGCACATGGGAAAACCAGTAAATAACACTTTCGTCTCTCCACAATTTCATACATGCTATTACTATTTTACATACAATTACATATGACTGGTTCAGATAGAAGGATGACTCCATCCCAACATGATGGGCATTAAAAAATGCCAGTTACATGCCATCATGTCATTACTTCCTGTATTACAGACACTCCTCTCTGAAGAATGTGGATACATGGAAGAGTACAAAACATTTCTATTAAAACACCACTCAAACCAGCTGAACAATTATTCCCAATGGGAACCATGCTGTCAGATGCACTAATTACTTCAAACCACGGAACACAAACTGCTATCCAATTCTATTGCAGAGGGGGAAAAAGTGACACTAAAAGGAATACTGCAAAATCAAAATTTTTTGCATATTCTGCAAATACTGCTAATAAGACCTCCTGAACCATTCTAACCCAGAGCCTGTATCCCCACGCGCTACTGAACTACCAAATCATCGTGCAGTTTCTGGAAGAGTTTCATCTGAATTGTTTCACTTCTACGTGCTGCCTATTGTGGTTTAGCACAAAGAAAAATGAGATGCAATCATTTGAGAAAATCTAACCACCTCTCTCACTTGTGCTCAGGTTGGATCTGGACAAACCCAATGGCCTCCTTGAGGACTGGTGCTTAAGATCATTTCATTTGGAAGTGGATTTCCATGACAGCCCCACCAGATGCACGCCGGCAGGCTGTCATCTGGACAAGACCCAGCAGCAGGCAGGCAGCTCAGCAGCACAGCCACCTCCTTGGCCCTGTTGCCTCACACACAGCCCAGCTAGCCAGGGCAGCTGCCTTCAGAGGTAAAAGACATACATAAAACCAGATGGAAGCCTACAATGAACCTGTGAGATATTAGGCCAAGGAACAGAGAAATGTGGGAGAGGCAAGGATGCAAAGGATAGCTGCTAGTCTCCACAACCCAATCAGGTGTTTCATTTCAGTAGCCTATTTTTAAGTTAAAACAGCAGAAAAATGAAAACATTTCAAGCCTGTCTCTTCACTGCAGAAAAGGCAAGTCATGCTGCCAGCAGCAGAACAGGATTCATGAAGACATACGAGCACTAGCAAACAACAGTACAACACAAAGCAACCATCCATCTTTCCTGAAATGCAAGTAATTACTTAACACACACTAACACTTTGTACTTTCCAGGAGTGTACTAAAGAACTGTCTCTTTACCCACACAAGATTTCCAGTTCTTCAAAAGAGTAGCAGAGTTTCAAAAATACCAGTCCCACTTCGGTATCCAAAGCCAGATATCCCACACTGTTCATAGCTATTGACAGTAACTCACAGCAAGTAAGGATGAGGAAGAAAGTATCTTAAACTATCACCTCCTAGCAGCACTAAAAACACACATTTTCCACCAGCTGTTAGAGTAGAAACATTTTGTATTCTCCAAATCGTTAGAAAATATGTAATGGCACAAGTTGAGCTACAAGCAAGCAGCTGTTGGAGCAGAGGCACCAATACAGCATTAGTTAATGGCACCAACAACTGCCTAGAAGGGAAAAAATGGAAATGCAACCGCCTCCAGCATTCACATACGATGTGATGAGTTACATCAGCAGTATTATGATTCACATATGAAGGTCTAACATAAAAGGCTTCTTTTTCTTTTAAGGATCAGATGCAATCTTTGCTATGCTACAGCACAAAATTTAGTACACTAAAATCTCATTTTAGAGCAATTAAATTCATCTGGCATTTGCTGGGAAGAAGGGAGGCATGTAAAACACCAGAAATAGCAGCAATTGTAGTTTTTGCACTATACGGAATATAAACTTACAAAACATCACAAAGTTCAAGCAATTCGAGAATGTGAAAAGACTCCAAGCAGCAATGTGTCATTACACAGTCTCTTCACTTTACCTTCTCAAAGCACTTGTACCATGTTAACCCTTAACAGCCTTGCCAACCACTCCATCCTTCTGCCAGCGGTTACAACCAAGTACAGAAAAAACTACACAGCTTGCCAAAGGCTACAGATAAGATGAGCCTACAAGCAGAAGTCAGCTGTCCTGACTGCGCTTCCATGCCTTCAGGACAACAGTGTTTCTTCCCTAAAAATCAAGCAACCTGCTGGTTCACCAGCACATCCCTACCTGAACGAACATTTGTCTTTCAGAAATATCAGCCATTAATAGCAATTTATTCTCTGGTAACACTTCACCTCTCTAGCAACAGTTTATTAAGAGATACAAATTGGCAAGAGGGAGCAAGAAACTCCTTAACTTTTTATATAAAGAGAAGAAAATCTGAAATCAGGTTCAGACCATGTATCTGTCTACAAGCTTAATATGTAACCCAAGATAAAACTCGAGTTGTATCTGTCAAGTGAAGGCCAAAAAACCCAATACCGATTTGTTGGGACACACCATTAGATAATATAACCTGCCCATGAGTCACTCACCTGAAAGAAGTCTTGCCAAAGCTAGTCGTGGACCTGTAATTTGAAATTTAAAAGAAAACTTACAAAACAGTTGGAAACTTAATTAACCAAACACCTGAAATAACAGGCAAGATAAATAAATTTAAACAGTGCCATAAAACAAGAAGTCTTCACTGCCTTTAGCTGCCAAATATTATTTTTCCAAATTCAGTGACAAAACAAGATTTTTTGACTAACAGAAAAATCAAGGTTTCATACAGGAAAAAGCTATGTTTAAGGTAGTTGCTTTAAACTCTTACAGAAAGATTTTGCTTCAAAGATTTTCCCAATGTTGAATGCCAGGTGTTTCACAGCACTCACCACATATTTCAACACAGGCCTAACTAGCTTTTCAAATTTTCTTTACAGCACACTTATTTCCAGATTTTCTGCTAAGTGCTCAAAACAGACATTTAGAACAAGCACCATCCACAGGAAGGACTTCATAACAGGTGAATAAAATACACACCCACCCACCCCGCTTTAATTTCCAGCCAGCTTCACATGTTTCATAAAACAAACACCTTTTCACCAGTATAAGATGATCCAGGAAGCCCTTTCAGGTTTAATCATCTCATGTAATCTTTCCGTGTAACTGAGAACGTTTTCCTTCCGGACCCTGAGCACTGGGAAGCAACAGTGCATCCTTCCCACAGCAGATGCACACTTGGTCATCCTGCTGCCCTGGGCACCACACTACCCACAACTGGTATTTTCTGCTTCATTTTAAGTCTTTCAGAGGTGCATTTGGACTAGGACACCTCTTGCTTGCATTTAAACTGGAACTAATTTCTTATTCATCTTCCCCTTTTTTATGCAAGAGATAAGGGACAATTAGTTACTCAAAACAATTATTTTATTTGAAAGGCAGGCAGGAAGGATCTATATCCAGTATCTGAGACTACTTTTCAACATAGTAAATCTCCTGTTAGAGCTTCTAATATCAAGTCAAGACAGCACAGGAGACAAAGTGTTGATTCAATACAAGTTCACCTTGCTAGTTCAGTTTTCTGAATGAATTTGATCAGCTGTCTTTGAAACAGCAAGCTTCAGGTCAAATTAAGCTATTGTCTGTCCACATTTATTTTAAGTCAGATCAGCTACAGTTTCTCCCCCTGCAAACAGATCGCGTGCTCCAACTAATTCAGCAGAAATGTAGTTGTACGTATTCAGCATCAATTAATGTGGAACTGGAGCCTCATAATAGTTGTCTGTTAATGAAGCGAGAACATGTACTAATGTATTTACTTTATTTTTTTCAATATCAGCTCTAATAAAAGACGTTTTCTGATAAGCTGGGATTACACACATCTCCTCAGAGGCAGAACAGCTAGTTTCAGCCCTCTGCTACCAGAAGCTGCCCCGTGAAAACAGCTGGGACCTTCACCTCCATACTACAAAAAGAGACTTGATTACTGACCAGAGTCGCAGCTCTGACCCACGAAAAGCTGTACAGGGTCACACCACCACAGGCATAAGAGAAGCAGCAGGGGTGGAAACAGATCTCAGGAATAGGCAAAACCCAGCAAGCTGTAAAAATTTCTGCCAAGTGACAGAAGTCAACTGCCCATGGACCTCAAGAGAGTCCCCTTCTAGTCTACAAGCACTATTTACTCATCAAACACTTCTGCAGAGATAGGCTGGTGGGTAAAATGAGAATGCTTTGATACTGTCTTCACAGGATTATTTATCATCCTTCAATTCAGACAGAGATAAAAAAGGAATTCAGCCCGAAGAAATACTACATCCAATAAAAATGCCAGAGGCCCTGTCTCGGGTACATATAATAAACATCTCCTGTAAAGCATTAGACGAACACATCAAAGTTTTCGAAAACTAAATTTCAGCCTTATCTTTTCAAGACATTGAAGTTTATCATTACAGAAACCAGTGGAAAAAGGAACACTAGAAAGCCAGATCTCTCCTAAAGCAGAAACGTATCCCTGACAAACAGAAGATTCCCCTTACTTACAAACCACATGTTCCTAACTCTGGTGTACAAACTACCAGCGCTACAAAAACCACGATGTCTTGGCAATTCACATTTTAAGAGGTACAGATGAGGAGCCAGAGCCCTAAACTAAAGCCTCCAAAATACGTCTCCATTCAGGAGAGTGCTTTGATACAGAGATTAAACTAAGTGACTGCCATCACCGATTATGGAAGTTTGAGTTTTTCTAGTTGCAATTACTTGATTTCTCTGTAACAAAGAGACTCACCAGTCAGTGGAGTCGGACACATTAAGATACTCTTTTGTTAGTTAAGACTACAAATGCATGTTATGTTTTAGAGTTTACACAGAAGTACAGATTTGAATCTATTCCAGATTTTAATACAAAGAAATGCCACTTTTCATTTGCTACACTAATTGTTTGTTCTTGTCTGCTGTGCTTCATTTGTATGGAAATTTAAATTTGATTAAATGTACAAACCCAGCATTTAATGTTATTTCAGTTAGGAGCTATTACTCTAAAATGCACGTATTGGAAAAGATAAGCTCGAAGTACATAGTTTGGTTTTGCACATAAGCTTTTAACAAAGAATGGCAGTTTTGTGTGTACCTCACGTATTTTACTTATTTTGGTCACGTTTCTCAAGGCTGGATTTGGAGGATTCTCTGGCCTCATTTTTTACAGACTGCAGGAAAACAGAAGACAAAAATACTTCATGCTTTCTCTGTAAGTCACTCATTGTACCAAAACAGATAAACCAACCTGTAAGAGAATATTCCATTCAGATTTCAAGAGGCAATCACAGCTATTAAAAGGTGATTAAGAACTAACAAAAACTAACTGCAAATGCTTAGGCCAGTAACTCTTCTTATTCAGATTTTAACTTGTCCAACAGGTCTTTCTTAACTTAAGTATGTAGGCTTAGTATTATAAAATATAAGACCTGTACCTACATGCTGCACTATCATTTCATATTTTAACACATTTAAGAATGTTTACTCAAATTGAAAATTGCTTTTTTCTTAAATTGCTGTTTCTGTAAAACCTGACCCATGCTAAACTCTATGAGCCCGACCAGATCCTAGCATCTTCAGCATGAAGCCTAACTCCTTAAGTTCTTAGCTCCTGGAGATTTTGCTCAAGGTATGCCTGCAAACAAGTATCAGAAACAAAAACCAAAAGGAACACCACACCCATCATCATCACAAAAACACATACAGCTCCATATCTAGTATTTATGCTCAAGAGGAAGCATAACACAACCAGTATTTCCCTAGACTGGTATTTACTGAAGTATCTGAAACTTTAAAATGTTCTTCATATTCCCAATACAACACCTCCACAATGATTTCCTTAATTTAATCCTCAGAACATGATGTGGAAAAAATGTCTTTAAACTAGTACCCTGCACTTGAAAAGGAGTTTTCATAATTTGGAATTCTCTCAAGTTCATAGGTGAAGCTCACCTGAGCAGGTACCATATCTCACACAAAACTCCTTTACGTCCTTGTAAAGAGCATGGCAGTCCAGCCCGGCCTCAGCTCGTGGTGGACAGAAGTCAGTTGCTGAACAGCTTTCAGTGACAGAGAAGCTCACTACAAACTGCACTTAAGGGTGTTCTGACACAGCCTTTGAACAGGTTTTCTTGTTTGTAACTTGTCTGCGAGGTATCCCTGATCCCACGCAAAGGCTCTGCGCTCAGGCAAGTGAAGCCATACCTAAACGGTATTTCCCCTCAGCTCCAGACCTCGGAGAAGCTTTCACTATGCATTCATCTTCCAGCAGGTTTCTTTATGTCACTTGGTGAATGTTACTTTCATTAGATGTTTTTAAATTTATCCTTACCACACCCACTGCTGCATTCAGTGTAGCAGAGCGAGTACATACAGTACTTTATAGCAAGCCACAGTAGGAGAAAAACAGACTGTGCTAACACTAACTTATTTTCAGAAAAGAAAACTATTTGTGAAGCTCACAAGTCACTGGACAATTATCCATTCCATAGATTAAGTCTATTACTTAAAGTTTCTCAGTAGAATTGGTTCTGTTTACTGTTCTTCAAATTAAAAGCCTACAGAATAATTAAAAATAAAAATCTACAGAAGAATTAAAAAGCTATAGAAGAACAGAGCACTCCATTTACATGTTCAGTTCCACAGAACATACAATGCTCGGCTATTCATCCCTGCTACTGAAAACGTGCCTAAGCACGATCCTTAGGTCATGTAGCTTTGGTTCATCATGGCCTGAGTATGCACAGGAAGGTATGAAAGTGCAACAGCGCATAGCACAGAGCCCAGGAAAAAAAAAAGGGGGGGGGGGCTTTGTGCTATACACATAGCCAAGCACAACTCATACCTATTCTCAAATTTAATTCCAGCTCCTGAAAATGACAGATTCTGAAGTTATAATCCCATTTAGTAGGAATACATCAGTTTCAAAAAAAACCAAAACAACACCATTAGAAGCATCGGCATTTTCTGCATGACCTCAGCATGCAGTTTCATGAAGTAATTAAAATTGTGACAGCACTCCAGCCGAAAACTGTAAATCCTTAATGAATAACTCTAATGAACATTCTGTATTACTCAGTGTTCTGTCACAGTAAGTTATGCTAGATGACCCTAACATCCATCAGAAGATTTTACAGCACAGTAAGGAATGGTAGCAGTTTCCTTCCCCTCACCCTCTCTCATTGATATTATACCTACACCCTGCACGAGCTTGGAACTGACCCAGTTTCTCCTTGCTCACAAGTGTCACTCACTGCAATTCATTGTCTGCTCTTTGTCTGGAGGGCACACTCAATGCCAGTAAGGATGAAAAAAAAGAAAAATCAAAACAACAACAACAAAAAAGCTAAGGCAGCATAAGAGACCCAGCATTCAGCCAAAGCAGCAACATCAGAGCTTCTTGAATGGGAACTCTGGCTATGATTTCCTAAGACCTAGAAAATACAGACTTTGTGCTTTGTGAATGTGCACACTTATTCCTAATACCGAATCAGGAAAAAAAAAAAAAACCACACAAAAAAACCCACCGTATTTCCCAATTCCGCAGTACAACTAAAACCAAACAGAAAACAAAACTTGCTACTTGAACTAAACAGACAGAATACTGTGAACTAGGAAATGCAGTGTTCCAGACCAAAAACCAGTTTATTTTCACAGCAGTGAGGATACCAGCTAAGGAACAGGCTTGCATTTTTCTCCCCGCTAAGAAACTTGTATTATGATAGCAAGTAAATAGGCAGAAATAGGCAGAAGGGAAAAGCAAAATACAGCACTGGCACAAAGAGCACTCAGCACAAACAAAACCAAAGTCACAGGTACTTGAGAACCTCTTAATATGGCTCAAAATTAAAGCCTACAGTTCCTCTATACTAATAACCTTGTTCAGGACTTCAGATGTTTTGTACAGCCTTAGGTGGGACTTAAGTGTTTTAGTACAACAGTGACAAGTGACCTAAACCTGTGCAGCACCAAATTTTTGACCCTTTCCCTAAAGAAAGCCCGCAGTAAGTGGATCAGTGAAAGTGCCAATCACACCTTACAGTTAAAGTCACAAAACAATTTCAAGCAAACTTAAGAAAGAAGTCAAGACCAGAAGAATACAGTGTGCAGTGCAAGTTTTGGAAAGCCTAGAGCCAGCATAAGGGAAGAAATGATGGCCATCATGAACTTTGGAGGTCAGGAAACCCCCTGCATGGTTTGCACTGTTCAGCAGCGGGCAGCCTGCCCGCACACCTGCGCCTCGCAGTCACCAGGCTGGGGTGGCTTCCCAGCTGGCAGCGGAGGGACGTGGTGAGCTGGGGTAACAACCCTCGCACAAGAGCCCATGGGACTCCCAGCTTCCTCGTGCCAGATGACATACTGTGGGCAGACAGCAGGGACATGGGGAAGATGTGGCCTTATTAAATCAGTAGTGTCAGGCAAGGGTACTACAGTGGAGGAAGTAGAAGGGACATAGAGGACAAGCCCACTGGAGTCCAGGTTTCATTAAACCCTGCTACTTATGAAACGTGCACATGGGTACTAAAGAAAATAGCACTATTCCTCATATAGATTTTAAATACAGTCACGCACACAACATATTATTTCTCCCAACAAACGCAGCAACAGAGAAAAAGTCCATTAAGAATGACATCACTAGTGAAATACTGAGCAAGTCATCAGTTCTGTCCAGAAAAGAGCAGGTTTGGACAGACAGATTATCCTGCATACACTACAAATACTTAAAACTACCTGGGTACCTCAGCTTAGCTACTTCCAGATTCCATCCTCAACCCTCACCTCAAAACTTCACCTTCTTATAAACACAGCTTTTACCACAACATCCTCATACTCCATTGCATCTAAATACTCTAAACCATCATATTAATGTACACATACTCTTCTTGCTCATTTGCAGTTCTTCACAAAGCTGGGGTCATTCTGAACAAGGAAAAGCATCTGGTTCTCAGCTCTGTCTTCACAAGTTTTCAGCATTACCTGTACCACCTCCTTCCTCTCAGGAGGAGGCATCAGCACTAGTCCTTCACCGATACAATCTCCAGTACATTTCAGAGTCACCTCTGGGATGTTCAGAACTACAGAGCTGTGCCAGCAGCCCTAGAAGGACCAGTCTGGTAATCAGAAGTACTCGAATACCAGGAATGTTCCTCCCCCCTGTCCCCCCAATTTCTGATGGTCTCTGCACAAGCTGCTTGCTGAAAGCCTCTAAAAAGCGATACAGAGAAACTACTGATAAAAGTAATCTAGAAAGCACTTCTATATCTTAAGCTATTACTTGGTAGCTGCCTAACCAAAATTACACCAAAAAATCTAAGCATGTGACATAGTTCCTCTCCTCTTCCATCCAACTCTATTCTCAGGATTAGGAAAAGTACACATCCTATCAAGTCAGTTTGGACCAATATTTGCTCCTATGCAAAAGAGTTTTTGCTTAAGAAGGAAGGATCACCAGGGAAAGAAGCTGTATTTCCTTTGACCACATAAACTGTAGGTGTCAAAAAAAAAAAAAAAAAAAAAAAAATTCGCTAAACACCAACAAATACTCTAGAGATCAGAGTTTTCCACTGAGGGAAAAAAAAAAAAAATCCAAAGTTTTATATGAACGATACTCGTATTTTCTTTAGATCAGGTTTCAACAAGAAGATTATCCAGATGAAACACGATAGCAGCAATTCAAGAACTGTCAGAGCAATCAAGGCTAATTTGTAGCCAACATCAAATTGAAAGTAGGAATTGCCAGATTTCAGCAGTATTAGTTAGCAAGCCCATTTACTTTCAACAAGACAACACATGCTCCTATTTTGCAGGAAAACAAATGGTTAGTATCTTTGTTTTCCCAGTACACGATTCAATAGCATTTAAACATATCCTTAAAAACTTTCAGCATGTGAGCAATCCAAACAAATCTAATGAAAATACACAATTTAAGGCCAAGTGTGTATTTAGAATACCTTGCTGAATTAAAACACGAGGAACTGTAATACTCTTTAATGCCAAACAGGTGACAAAATCCTACCTATGAAATCAGATATTTTTAATCACTCCACTCTCCAAAAACTAACACCATTTCTTAATTTCAAAACCAAATGAACATGGAAGAAGCTCCCTACAAGGCCCTAAGGAAAGTCGGGATCTTAAACAAGAATCTAACAATTCAGGGAGACAGGAAACCTGCACATGAGCACTATTCAAATGCAGGTCACACTAAAAAAAGATTCTGCTCCTGTTTCGTATTTTTTCTTCACCTCTTGTACAAGACTTGATGAGCAAGCACCTAGGACAATTAAAAGCAAAAATTTGATATACAGAAATATTTTGGCCTCAAATATGGAAAACTCATTTTATCCTTTGCACAGTAGCTGGTGCAGTGGCTGTTGTGTGCTGGAGCAAATGGCTCATGCTTTGAATAGCATTCCCCTGCTCAACTGAAGCTGAACATGGCAGGAACGAAGCCAACATTAGTCACTGCTGTGTTTGTCTACATTGTACAAGTGCTTTCTTCTTCCATGGTAAAACAAATACCTGAACAAAAATTTCACATATCAAACCTCTAAGTTTAACAGTTTTATCAGAAGTCAGCAAATAAAAATCCAACTGATTTTATAAGACACTTAACCCTTTAAGAGTAGTTTTCTCTTTCCCCACACCTTCTAACAGCTCAAGTACTACCAGTGCTCTTCAGCTCTTCAACCAGCTTCTATTATGCACACGTGTCAGGTACTATACCATGAAACTTGATCTCTGCCATTTTTTAGCTGTTCCATCAATAGAAAAATTACATTTGACTCCATTATTGCTCAGAAAGACACAGAGGAGCACTCATATACTATAGCATCCTTGAACCACTTCTCTCCAACTTACTACCAGAATTGAGGGAGGACGATGCTTCTGATCAAGTCTTTGCACTTGGATCTCACTCCCGCAAGATTCCTGATTTTTCCTAAAGATTTTTCCAAGATCTCATTAATAGAGTACATCTATGTTACTGCATTTCAATCAGTAAAGAGTTATTTAAGCATAACAAAATTTCACAAATTCAACAGAGAGAAAACACAAATGCAGCTTTGACCATCTCTAGTTTTAAAGAAGTTGGAACATGTTTTAGAAGTTTAGCACACACAAGGCAAAATGCTACTTGGGCACAAACTCAAACCAAGCAGGTGTTAGATGCGGGATTATTTGTTTTCTTTTAAAGTGTATAAAAGACGACATGTTACTTTTAAGTCAGAAGAACTCTTTTTATTTAAATTGCTAAAGATATATTAGCACAGACAAATCATACAGATACTAAAGGACAACACTAACTCAGTTTTATGTAAAATTCTCACTCATGCAAAGGTGATGCTTGACACCTACCCTTGTATCACCCCATCTATCTTCCCCCAGATCTGAGGTCAGAGCTGGGCTGGGAGAGCCACACTCCGGGCTGGAGCTGACCTCCCTCCACGCAGATCTAAGGGCTGCGCTCACCCACTTCAAACCTCAGCTGCTGTGGTACTGCCCACTCTGCAATGCAAATGTGAGTGTCAAAACACAAGGTGATGGAGGCTTCAGCATTTCAAAGCGACATCTGAAGCTCCCCCAAGAAAATACAGTTCCAGCCAGCCCAGAACACCCAGCATCGTTCTATCAGAAACAGCACTTAATCCCATTTTTCTACTACCTTTGGTTCTCAAATAATCTCACTATCTCACATAACTGGTCTCATAGTGGGAAAGGTATAAGGAAGCACAGCAGAGGACGTATATGAAAGAGAAGACAATACAGGAAAAAAATGTAACACAAATGTAAATATGATAAAGAAAAATCAGTAAGTTAAAGGACAAAAGAGGAGGGAATGTCCCAAGAGCAGCCACCAAAAGCTAATTCTACCTTTCCACACACCTAGCTTGCTGACAACTGTCAAGCACTAACCAATAAACAAAACAGAAGCTAAATATCATTGTTAGATCAACAATTTTAATTAACTAGGAAGCTGAATGTTATTTTGTTTAGCTATAGTTAATGGGGCAACTATCAATTTCCATTCAACTTAAAACTGTATTTCTAAATAATCTAAATGATAGGTATCAAACACTAATAACTTCCTTAGGAGCTCCATATAGCAAATGCCATTAAAATGCCATTCATCAAACACAGACTTAGCAGGCTGACCCTTTAATACAAAGACAAAATTAGAAGTTTCACAGGTAACCACAAGGTGCCAGAGGATTTCACAGGTTGGGGAATGTGAATTAAAGGTTAATCCCAAACTCACGTTTTTAAGCAACTCGGTTGCTAGAGTTCTGCTACAGCTAATCAATGACTTCATTACATGATCTGCGATTTCTCCTTGACTCAATAGGTCCTTTACAAAACGACTCCTGGAAAAAGCGTGAGCCGGCCATGCATGGATCTTGAATGGTACATAAACCCTTCCAGAGAGTGGAAAGGCAGGAAGAAACGGGCACGGCCAGGCACCCACCACACTTATCACTGCTGAAAACCTGGTGGGTCCTGGCACCTGAACGGTCTTGGAAAACTGTCAATCTGTTCTTTAAAACTGTAGCATAAGAGGAACACATGCACGACACTATTTAGACGGGAATAATAAGCTGCAACTGCAGAACATGCAACAGACTGGCAACTAGACTTACCAAAAGAATTTGGAGTCTCTATCACAGGAAATCATCAAAAATGTGCTAGACACATATCCTTAGGAATTGCCTGGGTTTACAGGTTTTGTTTTGGGACAGGAAGACAGACAACCCAATCTCTTAGTACCATTTCTAGCCATAACTTTCTATCAGTCCACACAGAACAAAAGATTAGCACGTTTTCCTCATCACAGCTTAGCCCTTAAGATCATACAGGCCAAGATCAGCAGAGCCTCTCATCAAGCCTGCCATTAGCCATGATCTGTTTCTTTTCTATCTCAAGGACTTCCTTGCTCTGGGTACCAGTGCAAGAACCCCTCACACACTTAGTTTGTTTTAAAATACAAAACAAACTCAAGCACCCACCTACCCTGAAGGGCAGGAGCGGTGATGCCACTGAGCTGTTTGCAGGTTCTGCTCTGGCCACACTTCAGAACCAGAAGCTCAATTCGGGGTATGCAGGCTCCGCGTGGCACAATGCCCTTGCCAACGCGAGGGCAACCGCAAGTTCTGTTCATCACGAAAGAAGTTATTTATATGCATCCCATAGGATGAAATGAGACCTTATAAAATTTGCAACAAATCACCATGTAAAAACCCAGAGACCCAGGCATCACTCAAAGATGGACCACAGAGTAGTTACTACTCTTGCATTACAATTCGACATCAAAACCAGCCCTAACAAAGCTAATTCCAGGGGACAGAATTATTCATTGAAGTCTTGGCTGGTTTTCTGACATTCACTAGGGGATTTTATATCTTTCATACTTAGTATCTAAAACTCCTCTCTCTCCAAGCTAGCTGTGCCTTTTCCTCTAACTACTGAGAAAGAAGCAGCACTTCTACAGTGGCCTCCTCCCACTACAGAGACAGGCTGCAGCAGTGCTCTCTTCACCACTTCTGCTGTTCTGGCCTCATCTTCCTCTACTCCCAAACCTGCCATGGGGACATAGCAGTCACATGTTCGCAAAGCCCCAAGTTCCCTTTCTGTTTATTACTTCCCAGAACCAGAGCAATGCATGCCAACAGCCCTCTGCCTACTGACTGCTTTCTTCTCCTTTACTTCATAGCCACGACTAGCAGCAAACCCACTCGCATCTCAAAAATTCTGCCTTATAATTAACATCAGAAATTACCAGTCTTAAACTATCAGACCTGCTAATAAGGTCTGAAACCTTCTGCCTTGCCTGTCTGCTACACTGACAGCAGCCACAAGAAAGCCTTTTCAAATCCATCAGCCTCACTTTGCAGCTTGTAAGAACAGCAAAGCACAGGAACAGCAGAAGAGAGCACACTAATATGCAACACTAGGAAGAAAAAAAACCCACAACCTAAAACCAGTAGATTAAGTAGTAAGGGGATGAGGGGGGAACAGAAGACTGGAAGACAGGCCAAGCCTACTTTCAGCAAACCTAACTGACCAAGCGTGACAAAGCCCCTCCTGCCCCTCACACCTGGAAGCCCTCACTTGGGAATTCAGCTGAACACAAAGACAGGGACTGTAGTCAGCAACACCATGGAACCAAATAAATATTACTCACCACAGCTCTCGCCAAGGTAGAGACAGTGAACAAGCAGCAAAATAAGGGCTTCTTTTTGCCTACCCTTTAGAGCAAAGGAACGCTGGGCCCAGGTCACATTTTAGGACTGACATATTTGGGTCTCCAATTGAATTAACCAATACAATTCAACCAGCCAACACCAGACACATTCAGCCACGGCACACAAGCAGACCACCTTGAAACAATGTCGATTGTGGGTTTGTTTAGACTTCTGCTCCCTGGAGCTCTGCCTTGTATTTAAGACCCGACTAAGGCACAAGAAAGGGCTGGCAATTTAAACACACTTGTCAATTGTGTTGTGTCAAGACACCAACACCCCATCGGTAAGAGCGTAACTGCCAGCCGCGTACAAGCAAGCACCAAAGTGTATGAAGAGTTCAAACTTGAAGCTAAAGTTGTGGGGCTTTTTAATTAGACCACTTGCGCTGGCAAGTCTTTCTAAGCACTGCTGATTAGTTCAGTTGTGCAAAATTTTTAAAAACAGAACTTGGGTAATAAAATTATTTCCTCTAGCTAGCTTTGAAGTGGAGGAAAAAAAAGCTGCAAGAACAAGAACTCAATTGGCTTTTAGCTGCCTGGCAAATGCTCTAATAAGAAAGCCTGATGACCTACATTCACAAGGCTCTGTACTAAACCACTATTACAAAATCCAATAAAAAGTCTGACCATGTTTAAGTGTTTTCCATTAGCAAGCAGCAGTATCTTGTTAGCGAAATATGAAAACATGTTACTGTCTTTAGCGATGATGATCTTAATTAATCCTCTAAACACTATTCTGAAACATGCCATCCTGATCGTTCCGGGCTGTTTAAGTTCACAATGTTACATAAAAACACCAAAACCTTTGCTTTTCGATTGTGCAGTGGGACATTAACAGAAACAAGAACCTCTTACATATTCTCAAACTGTGCTGCAAAACTGAAACTGTAACAATTTACATCTCTGATGCTCTTTTGACAACTGACAGAAATGCACTAGTGTTCAGAAACTCAGACTACGTCCAAGCTAGCACCAGTACAGTTTAATGTGACTCAGTTACCACACCACTGATATATTTCATCACATAAAGACAACAGCTCTCAGCCAGCTAGTCAGATAACCTGAAGCAGATGTTTTGAGTTGTCCCGGAAAAGATATTATTAAGCCAAACCCTACTGTGGTAAATATCTCCAAAAACAAGTGTCTGAACACAAGATATAATCAATTCAGTAAGTGCTTAAAGGAAATACTGAGTTAGTCCTTCACTGTACACCCATATAGTTGGAGCAGTTCGATACATTCAGCTTCAGTTCACATTAGCAGCTTCCAAACACACGAATAACACAACTACTTCAAGAAAAAAAAAAAAAGAGAACTCTCAACAATGCATTATAAAGCGGGCAACTAGTCAGAATAAGAAGCTTATGGTCAAAACAGAAAGGGAAAGAGGGAAACATTGGGACAAAAAAATCCAAGCGGAGATTCTCTAAGGCACGAAATTACCATTAAAAGTCCACAGGCTCAGAGTTAAAACAAAACAAAACAAAACCAAACCTAACTGCCCACGGTACCTTCAAGGAGCCCAAGTCTCCACAGCTAGGGCTGATGTCATGGTATGTGGATGTAGTTGATGCTGTTAGTGATGGCAGTAGCCTAGAATAGACTTGTATAATCAAGACAGAAAAATCAGGAAAAAAAGGAAATTTTAATTACTGTCCTAATTTACTAAAACCCATTTCACCCTAAATGCAGAAGAAAATAGGTCCACGTAAAATCACAGCCTTTCAGATTGCCTGAAAAGATACTACAGTTGAGGAGGCTTAAAAGAAGGTTTTATTTATCTGAAGAGCACAGCAAGAACACGGATACAAAGCTAGTGTCAAATTAACATGGAAGTACAAAGAGGCGCCTGATTCGCTGGGAGTGAATTGTGAAGGGACTACACATTCAACTCAGAGTACATAAAACCTCTCCCATCACCCTGCAGCACTCATTTGATAGCTCCAAGTACAGATTTAAGCTAAGCAAGCTGCAAGCATCCTTTCTAAACTAGTAATACAATTGCTACAATACACAGGTTTAAAGAAGCAAAAAGAAAAACAAACACCACTAGGAAAATAAACTCTAAGTCCAAATACTCTAAGGAAATTCACGAACCTCCCCAAAAAAAAAGACAAGGGAGACTTCTTCACCACTGATTAAAATAATAAATTTGGATCTGTACATCCTCTGTACTTGCATGAACCAGATTTTCCCTACTTGCACCTTTTGTTTCAGGATCAACCCATATACCAGTTAATCTACTAAACGGGTGATCTGTTTGAGACAGCAGATTCAAGATATTAAATGAAGCAAGCTAAAAAGCAAATGACATTGGCAAAAAATGTGAGGCCACCCTCAAGTGATGGGCTCTCTTCCGAGGAGGAAGGAGAGGCATCACCATGGACAGCTCAACCACCACACTCACCCAGAGCCTCCAAGTAAACAGGATGGATGAGTGTATCACAAATGGGAGTTCAGAAATTCCTCATACAGCAAGGAATTCCAGTTGTAACAGTACATTCAGACAGATTACTCCACATTAGGTTCAGGAATATATACGGTTTGAGCAAAATTCAAGGAATGCATATGGAGTTGCCACAGAGAAAACCTAATTCTACAAGTTTCAAAGCCAGTGGTGTATAACCTGAGCAGATGAGAGTTAGGGTTTGCTCACAAGAAGGATGCTTCTGCCAGTGTGGCTACAGCACCACAAATCTCTAAAGCAGACACATAAGAGCACCAGTGAAAAAAATTCATTTGCCTTAAAGAAGCAAACCTCAGTGAAAAACTTGTCATCATCCATCAAGCGCCAGCTGCTGACAGGGATTTGATACCAAACTGGAGCAACAAATGTTGTAACACAATATGGAAAATACCATTTCCTAATTTCTAGGAGGCTACAATGCTCAACACCAACAGAGTTCAGGGTCAAATCGACCCACCTGTAAAAGTACACAGACGGCTATGAACCTCTGCTGAATCTCTTCAACCAGCAATTCAGCTGTCTGTAGCACTTACTGCCAGCAATAAAGGAAGTTGCTTGACATCAGTTTTACATAGGTATCTTCTCCCACATAAAAGCCTCTACCTATAACAATACTAGGTTAGCAACTCCGGGTATTTTGGGGGGGCAGGGGGGGCTACTTAAGAGCGTATCATAAGCCCTACATATATACTGCACTGCCAAAAAAACAAGCTAAAACAAAACAAGGCACACACCGAGCAGTTTCAACATCTAAGTTAGTTATTTCAGTAAGACTGCCTACACTGACCCAATTGCATTTCAGCTGTACTAGGAACTTGCTTAATTGCAGTTCACTAATACTGTTACGTTTTATTAGTCTGGATCATAAAAGTTATTTTGAAGAGAAATAACAAGGGGATTTCAAAGTACACCATCGTTCCTACTCTCCTATTGACAAAGGAGTGAGTACCACCCAGGAGCAGACACACAGTACGACGGGAGGACGGTTTCCAAACCTGCAAAGCCACTCCAAGCAGCCTCACACTTCAGCTATTGATGCTCTCTGGCAAGAGCAGACCAAGATACGAGGGCTCTGCCAAGCTCCAAGCAAGCTCAACACCCAAAAAGAAACCCCAACTGAGTGATGTACCTAGAAAAGTTGTCATTTTCAACTACCAAACACCAACCATTTCTCCAAAGTTAATCATCTTAACATTTTAAAGCACCGTGCCTAGCAGCTACCACACAAACTCTATCATTAGATTATTTCCCTAAAGGAATCAACAACAGAACTAGGAAGATTTCATACCAACTGAGATGCAACATGATTCTGGCATGATCAAATGGCACTCTGAAAGCCAGTTTTTTTGTCTTGTTTTGTGGGCACCCAAGGCCCACAACATAACAGCGGGTAAGAAAGAAGCACCTGAGAACTTCATCATGCCACCACATTTTCACTGCTAACTACCTGTAGGGTTACGCAGTTTTCTACCCAAGCCCTCAAACTTTAAGATGGATTTTTCTACTTTAACTCACAGCCCTCCCAAGACCCAGCCAGCCAGCGCAGGGGTCCGACGTTTCCCCCCACGACTCGGCCAGGTCCCACTTCTTTTCAACAGTACAATGAAGCGGCAGAGACGCCGCCGGCTGAGCCCCGACTAACCCCGAGCTCGGCTCTGGGCCACGGCGACCCCACAATCGGACTCCTCCCGGCGCCCCGTCCTCGGCGGGAGGGGAACGGCCCCGGCGCCCCTCCGCACCCGCCCGGCGCTGACCTCCACGGGCGCCGCTCACCGGACGCTAACCCGGCCGGGCCCCGCGCCCGCGGGCGGCTCTCGCCCGGGCCCGCCGCCCGCTCTCCCGCCCCGGGGGTGCCCCGGCGCCCCCCGTACCCGCACGGCTTCGGGCCCGGGACCCGCCCGCAGGCTGAGGAGGAAGGGCCGGCACCCCCAGCCCCGCCGGCCTCTCGCCCGGCCCCGCCGCCCCTACCTGGCCGCAGCGGCTCGGTGATGCTCAGCACCAAGAGGAAGAGGAGGAGGAAGGTGCCGCTGTCCGCCTTGGGCACCATTTATCCTCCGTTCATCCTCCCCCAGCGCAGCGCCACAAACCCGCGGGGAGGGACGCGAGGAGCGGCGGGAGGGGCAGCGGGAGGAGGGGCCGCCGCCGGGCCCGCGGGGGGGCCCCGTCCGCACCGAGCTCTTCCCCTCCCCCGTCCGCCGCCGCTCCCGGGCGGGAGCCAGCGGCCCTGGCTGCGGCGCCGGCTGCGGCGGGAGCAGCGCGGGGGTCGGGCGGCTCCACGCTGCGGGCCGCTCGCCTGGCTCCGGCGACGCACAAGATGGCGGCCGCACCTCCCCGCCGCCTTCCCCCCCCCCCGCGCCGCCACGCCCCCCCTCCACACTGCGCGCCGCTCGGCCAATCGGCGGCGCGGGGGCGGGGCCGAGCGGCGCGTTCTGCACACGCCCCGCCCACCTACGGGCACGGGCGGGGCCGGGCGACGCGGGGGGTCTGAGGGCGCCGGCACCGGGCACGGGCGGAGGTGGCGGCGGCTGCGCGCGGGACGTGCCGTTCCCCGGCGGCCTCCGCCCCCGCTCCCCGCCCCGGGACGGCCGCCACCGGTACCCTCTGTCCCCCCCGGCGTGGCCTTGCCCAGTCCTTTCTGTCCCCCCGGGGCGGTCATCGCCAGCCACCTCACGTCTCCCCAGAATGGCCTCCACCGGTGTCCTCCGTCCCCGCAAGGACAGCTCCCACTGTTTTTCTCTGTCCCCCGGGATGGCCATTGCCAGCCACTACCATCCCCCCAGGATGACCTCTACCAGTCCACTCTGTCCTCACCAGGATGGCAACCCGAGTCCCTCTGCACCCCCAGGATGGCCCCCATCAGTCCCCTCCGGCCACCCCAGCCTTTCCCTGTCCCCAGCTGGGATGGCCTTTCCCGCTTACTTCCATCACCACCAGACGGCCTTTCCCCATTCCCTCCATAACAGCATCAACCAGCCTTGTTTGTCCCCCCAGACAACTTTTCCCAGTCCCCTCCATCCCTGCTGCCTTTCCCTGCTGCTGCAGGGACTTCCCAGCCCCGTCACCTTGCGTGTCCTCAAGGTGCAGACACAAAGCACCGGGTTTTCCCAGCCCCAGCAGGCTCAGATGTTGACCATCATTTGCCTGTTCATTAATCTGCTCCTGCTGGCTCACTGCAGGGTGAGACAGTCCCTGTTTTCACATCTGCAGGGTGACACCAACAAGCAGCACCTAGCACTGGGACGTCCCAGCCAGGGCACCGGTGCAGCATCTTCCAGCACTGCACCAGTGCCAGCTAGTATTTCCATACCTACTGGAAACACTGCGTTCCTGATTCCCAGGCCCAACCAGAGAGGAAACGCATAAAAAACCCTAATTGTGTGGCTCAGATCATTGTTAATGGCCCTGTAAATGACAGGCACCTGTAGGAATTTGACCCTGGGTGTTGCTGCCGTCAGGCCAGGCAGGCGGTGGCTGTCCCCGCCAGGGAGCCCAGCCTGGGGAGGAGGTGCTAGCCCTAGAGTCACAGCTCTCCTGGTGCTGAAGACCAAAAGGGTGTTTTACCTTCAACACCCACCTCCCAAAGTGATCTGGAATTTCCTCTGAGGATTGGAAGCGAAGCAGCACTGTTGGGGCAGTGCTAGGGCACTGGCTTGGCCAGGGGCTGGGCACAGCAGCTGACCTGCCGTGGCTGCTGGGGTCAGCAGAGAGAATTTCCTCTGCAGGGAATTCCCGCTTTTCAGTAAAACCCTATTCAAAGCCAAAGCCAGAACCTGAGAAGCTGCATGGGAAGTTTTTACTCTTTAATGTTTACAACAAAGCGTTTTCCACTTTTACGCTACAATTTGAAGTTTTCAAACAAAACATAGAAATTCCAATAAGGACTATTTTGACCCAAACTTCCACACTGCCTCTTCCCCTATACCAGTTACTCCCTATACCCAGCAGCAAACCTCCCTCAGCAGTGTTCCCAACAGATGAACAGATACTTCTGCTCTCACACGGCTTCTGTTCCCCCTCAGCCACTGCCTAGGCCAGGCACTGGCTGCCAACCTCCAAGCAGGAGGATGGGGGCTTCTGCAGGTTTTCTGGGGCACTCGCTGCCTCTGTCCCCGCAGGAGTTGTTGCTGTGCTCAGGTCAGCAGCATCGGAGAGACGCTTTTTCCAAACCTAAATGTGAGGTTTAACACAGCAGTGGAAATTGGTGCCCACCAAGAGCTGGGAACAGTTGCTCCCTAGAGCTGGGGTAGCAGCAAGCATCAACTGTGGTTCCATTGCCTGGAGCTGTGAGCCCTGCAGGGCCCCAGGAGGGCTGCATGGCCAGGGATGTGTGCTTGGGGACCCGCTGGAGTGCGTCACAAGCAGCTGGGGGGGCTGCCTGAAGATTTAGGCCAAAACCCATTTTGCCAGCTCTCATGTGCTGCCAAATACTGTCATGGTCCGAGTGTCCGTGGGGACCTGAAGGCTGACAACATCCTCCAGCACGAAGGCACAAGCATTAAACTCCCCAGCTCTGCTCCTCCCAAGGCATGCTGTGGGGGAAGGCTGTTCTCAGCCTGCCTTCCTGCAGCCCAGACTCACATGCCGACCCCAGACTGATCCAGGACATTCCTTATCCACCCCAAGCCCAGGACACCCAGGGCCTGGGCATTACACCACACGTGACAATGCATAAATAAATGCCTTATGATGCCTCCACCATGAGAACAGGGCGCAGGCTGCTTGTCCCTGGCTTTCTTCCCAAGGGAAGGCAGACCTCATTTTCCTCACACTGCAGCCCGCAGCACCCCATCAGCTCTGAACAGAGGCGGGTCTGGAGCACACACTGGTGCCAGGCGAGCCCAGCAACCCACCCAGCACCTTTGAGCAAACCGGCAATCAACGGCCCAGCCACGCAGCAGCACAAAGGTGAAAGGTAAGAGGCACCCATTTCCCCAGGCTGTGCCGTGCCGAGTGCTGTAACGCTGGTGGAGACCGACGTTACAGGATGGCCAACGCCCTGGCCGAGCCGCAGGCAGGTGCAAGGCAGAGCCACCCTGCATGGCTGCACCGGCCCCGAGCCCCCAGGCAGGAGAGGTGAGGAAGGAGCATGCTAGTGAAAACACGCCAGGCACCTCTGCCCAGCACATGCGGGAGCTGGCACGTCCCAGGCACTCCCAGCTTCCTACTGGGAACGAGCGTTTCTCTAACCAGTGAGTGCAGATCACCTGTGCCCAAAAAGCGGCAGAGAAAAGCTGCTGTGCCCAGGAGGAACAGAGGGAAGGGGCTTACTGGGAGGGTGTCCAAACCCAGCTCTTGCCCTGGCCTGACTCTGAGCTGGGGTTTGCAGCTCTCTGCTTGGGGCCAGCAGCTGTGAGCTGGGACTGAGGCAACAAATGCAAATACGAGGAAGCGGGAATAGCTCCATCTCCCACTCCCCTGAGTGAACGGATCCATTTCCTACGTTTTTGAAAAGAAATAGCCCAGTCCTCCAAAACAACAAAGCATCTCCAACCACAGCTTCCCTTCTGAGCTAAATAATCAGAGAAGCAAAAAGTAGCGCAAAGCCCCAGCCCTTGCTGGAACCGGCTTTCGAGTGGGTGCAAAGCTGCAGCCCCTGCACGGCCCCTCCACCGCGGCAGGGGTGGCTACCTCTGCCCCAGGGAAACGCTCTTGGCCCTGAAAGTGAAGCGTGCAGGGAACCAGCTTACAGCTCAGTGCCTTTGGGAAGTACCATCGCAGACTCAGCTCCCTGCTGGAAGACACAGCTCACGTGGGCCACAGGGGATCAGTAAAACTAAGCTGGAGTGCACCCTCCTACCACAAGGCAGTGCCCTCGCTGCTCCACTGGCCACTCCAGCCGGGATGTCTGCTCAAAGCATGACATGGGGTGATTGTGAGAGTTTCTCTTCTCACTCACTCGCCTCACCAAACCCTGTGTTGATGCTTGTCCTTCTGCTCAGCATTTTCTTACCTGCGCCCCACAAAGAAAAGAGCAGCCATCATCTCTGGTGTAATCAGTGTTTTGCTTCTTTAAGGCATCTGAGCCTGCCTTCTCCATCCGGGTTAAGCAGCTTGTGCCTTGTCCTCACTGGGTCTTCACTAACAGTTCTTGCAACTTTCTCTCCAAGAATTACGTCCTGATTCCCCAAATCAACCGTAACCCACCCTCTTTCCCACCCGCTTGTAAGAACAAGAATCCCTTGTGGTCCCTCATCTTCTTTCCAGCATGGAGCAAGGAGCCAAGCCCCAGACTGCACACGCAAGCACCCACAGACTCTGCACATGATGATGTTACAGCCCCACATCACACCACACGGCCCCAGGTCCACTGGGGCTCCCACGATTTCTTGCAGGCAGCTGGTAACCCACCACAGCCAGCCCTGCCACCCAGGACAGCCCCGCTGCTCACTGCCCACTGCCTCTGCGCTGTTAGGAGAGCTCCAGGTGCTATTCTGGCTGGGGGAGGAAGCATGCTTGGGCCTTGCACATCGGAAAAAGGCAGATACACAGGAACAGCAAAAGGCAAATAACCCTCTGAAAAACAGCAAGGCGGGGAAAAAATCACAAGTCATCAAAACCCAAAATGGTTTTTCACACTGGATTTGGCCCTTCAAGGCACATTATCTGCTAGTGCTACAGCAGCAAAAATATCTGGCGACAAAGGGTTTACTGATTCCCTAATTACAGATAGCAGGGGCTGAACTGCAGCAGGAAGGAGAGACCAGACATTACAGCAGGCGTTACAGGAATAGCCAATCTGAAGAGCACTACTTCCCCTTCAAGAGATCCAGTTTTATAGCACTTCATTGGAAATAAATTACATTCCCAGCAAACACATGAAGGTCCTTCAGTCTGGCAGAATCGAGACTGTGACTTTAGTAGGGCTGTCTGGGTTAATTCACTTGAGAGCGAACACAAAACCAACACTGTCCCACAGAGTATTTAACACAATCTGCTTTTAAGCATGAATTGCACCACATGGAACTAATCATTCTCAGGTATCATGTTCCCCTCTCTGCTATTCCAGCTACATCTTGGTATGAATACAACCAGTTTGAAATGCTACGGAAGACGCACGCCCCATCCCGCTTCTGACCCACATGTACACCCCATCCACAGTCCCTTGAACACTGCTCAGCCTCTGTGCATCCCACGCCCAGAAGAGAGAGCTCCCCACCCAGCAAACGGGTAGGAATCATCTAACAAGATGATGGAGCTCAGGCACAAAGCTTGAGACACGCATGCTGATCACAGCCTGCTTCCGCACCTCCAGCCCATATTCTGACTTCTCTCCATGTTCCCATGCTTGTTCTTCTCTAATCCCTCCCTTTCTCTAACCCTCATCTCCTCCCAAAATAACCCTCCTCTAATTACTTTTTCCCTGTTGGGCCCAGTCTTGCTATGTCTGTAGCCAAATTTGGTGTTTCTGATACCTCTCACTGGGTCACCTCCACCTCAACAGGTGTCATGACCCAGGTGGTCCCTGTGCTCCTCCTCAATCACCTGTGAAGCTCAGCCATTTCCCCGGGTGCTCTCTGTAGCGGTCCAGCAGCTACCTGTTACCTGCTGCATCCAGCCATCACTCATGTTATGTCTACTCCTTCCTCCTGGTCTGTTCAGTGACCCAAACTGCAGGCCAGGGCCTGACCATCTGCCTGCATACCCTAACAGAGAGGTCCTGCATTTCATGGAGATATGCAGATCGTGTGATCATTATGAAATAAATAATTACTTTTTTTAATTACCTAGGAACTTCCATTGTTATTTAGCCAGGTCAGTCCTTAAAAAACATCTCTGAAACATGTAAACATTAGTAAATGGATTCCCTTTACATTCGTACATGAGTACCTGAGAATAACTTTTTTTGCTTAAGGAAAACTTAGCCTTCAATTAATTCTGAACTAAAAAGTGCAAAAATTACTGATTTCTTGCAGTCATGATTCCTCGCACAGCCATGTTGATTAGCTGATTTTTACAAGATGCATTATAAAAATCGAGTCCCTTGAAAGGGTTTTTCATAGTCAGGGCCAGGAGTTTTGGAAGCAGCAGCAGAAACTGCACAAGAGGAAGCTCTCCACCAAGACGAACACAGCTTCAAACACCCCACACCTTACAGAAGGCTGCAGGCACTGCTCAAAGAGCTGCATAAGATTTTCCACTATGTTCCCTCGGTAAAACATCACCTGATTATAGCAAATGTCAAGACTGCCAAGTGTTACACAGGCTGTCTTGTACTCAGGCATGGTGCAAGAAGTGTACATATCTAGCTACACCTGCTCCCCGCTGAAAGGTGCTTGGTGCTTCTCCAGGCTGGATCATACCACACAAGTGCTCAATCCCACACTCAAAGGTCAGCTCATACTGGAGTAAACACAAGTTCCGAGTGCACACCAGGTATGGTTAAAACCGCTCTTCGTTTTTTCGGCTAATTATACAAATCAGCCAAACGCTTCAAAGAATGGGAGTAAAAAAACAAACCAGAGCCCCAGTGTGGCTGTCAGAAGTACCACTTCTGTTCTTCAGAATGACATTGTCACCCATGCTGGTGGATGAAGCAGAATTGTTCCTAGCCCCTGTGTTGAGATCATCAACATCATCAAGTCTTTGGAGTCACACACACAGCAGCTGTAAAAACAGATTTGAAAAAGCTGAAATCAACACAAAGCAAAAAGCCCCAGAGGCTGATTATAGTGAAGCAATCAACATGTGAAACAGTAATCCTCAGAGCCCTTCTGAGGAAGGTGTTGGTGTGAGCCTTTCTCAAGAAAACTAGAAGCTGGAAGTCAAAACATTAACTCCCCCACTGCGTAAGGCTTTAAGAAAAAGCCAGCTGCAAAGCCCACAAAAGCAGCCAATAATAAGAGCTACAAAATAGAGAGGCTGGATGAATAACATGGAAATTAACTTAACAGAAGTCACCTCCTTCCCCTAACAAGCCCATGAGGAAAAAAAAAAAGAAACCGCTCTAGAACACAGCCCTGGTGGAGACAAGAAAAGCAGCATCCCACCCTTTTGAGGAAAGCTAGCTGATGGGGAGCAAGGCCACCATACACACAGGGCTTGAAAGATCATTCGAGAAACACAAAAAGACAACAGACAAAACTTCACCTAACATGTGAATAGATATAAAAATATTTAGGTACATTTTAGGAAATAAAAAACATTTAAGCTACTTCCTTTCTGTCAATGAAACTAAATATAAAGATCACAGAATCACAGAATGTGAGGGGTTGGAAGGGACCTCAAAAGATCATCTAGTTCAACCCCCCTGCCAGAGCAGGACCACCTAGAGTAGATCACACAGGAACGTGTCCAGGTGGGTTTTGAATGTCTCCAGGGAAGGAGACTCCACCACCTCTCTGGGCAGCCTGTTCCAGTGCTCTGTCACCCTCACAGGCAAAAAGTTTTTCCTTACGTTAATGTGGAACCTCCTATGCTGCAGCTTGCACCCGTTGCCCCTTGTCCTGTCATTGGACATCACCGAGAAGAGCCAAGCTCCATCCTCCTGACACTCGCCCTTTATGTATTTATGAACATCAATGAGGTCACCCCTCAGTCTCCTCTTCTCCAAGCTCAAGAGACCCAGCTCCCTCAGCCTTTCATCAGAAGGGAGATGTCCCACCCCCTTCATCACCTTTGTGGCTCTGCACTGGGCTCTTTCCAGCAGCTCCCCGTCCTTCTTGAACTGAGGGGCCCAGAACTGGACACACTATTCCAGATGGGGTCTCACCAGGGCAGAGGAGAGGGGGAGGAGAACCTCTCTCGACCTACTGACCACATCCCTTCTAATCCACCCCAGGATGCCATTGGCCTTCTTGGCCACGAGGGCACATTGCTGGCTCATGGTCATCCTGCTGCCCACCAGGACCCCCAGGTCCCTTTCCCCTACGCTACTCTCCAACAGCTCAGTCCCCAACTTATACTGGTACCTGGGGTGGTTCTTTTCCAGATGCAAGACTCCACACTTGCCCTTGTTGTATTTCATTAAATTTCTCCCTGCCCAGCTCTCCAGCCTGTCCAGGTCTCACTGAATGGTAGCCCAGCCTTCTGGGGTGTCAGCCGCTCCTCCCAGTGTTGTGTCATCAGCAAACTTGCTGACAGTGCACTCCATTCCCTCATCCAGGTCACTGATGAATACATTGAATAGTACTGGTCCCAGTACCAACCCTGAGGGACCCCACTAGATACAGGCCTCCAAATAGACTCTGTTCCATTGACCACAACTGACTTCTTTCCTTCAACCAATTCACAGTCCACCTCACTACCCAATCATCCAGACCACACTTCCTCAGTTTAGCTGTGAGGATGCTGTGGGAGATGGTGTCAAATGCTTTCATCAAGATAAACCACATCCACTGCACTACCACCATCTATCCACCTGGCTGTCTTCATAAAAGGCTATCAGGTTGGTCAAACTTCCTCTCGGTGAAGCCATGCTGACTGCTCCTAATGACCCTCTTATCCTTGATATGCCTACAGACAGCACCGAGGATAAGTTGTTCCATCACCTTTCCAGGGATGGAGATGAGGCTGACCTGTCTGTAGTTACTTGAGTCCTCCTTCTTGCCCTTTTTGAAGACTGGAGTGGCATTTGCTTTCCTCCAGCCCTCAGGCACCTCTCCTGTTCCCCACAACTTACCAAAGATGATGGAAAGTGGTCTAGCAATGACTTCCGACAGCTCCCTCAGCACCTGTGGGTGCATCCCATCAGGGCCCATGGATTTATGTGTGTCCAGCTTGCTTAACTGATCCCTAACCCAGTTCTCATCAACCAAGGAAAACTCCTCCTTTATCCTGACTTCCTCTGGGGCCTCAGGGCTCTGGAACTCCTGAGGACAGTCTCCAGCAGTACAGACAGAGGCAAGGGCAGCATTCAGTAACTCCACCTTCTCTGTGTCACCAGGGCACCTGCATCATTCAACAGTGGGAGTATCAGTTTTGTCTGCAATGTATTTGAAGAAGCCCTTTCTGCTGTCCCTGACCTCCCTTGCAAGGCTTAACTCCAAGGAGGCCTTACCTTTCCCAGTTGCCTCCCTACATCCTCTGACAACAGTCTTATAGTCCTCCCAAGTGGCCATCCCCTCCTTCCAAGATCTATAGACTCTCTTCTTCCACTTGAGTTTGCCCATCAGTCCCCTGTTTAACCATGCAGGTCTCCTGGCTCCCTTTCTTGATTTCCTACCCGCTGGGACGTTCCGATCTTGAGCTTTGAAAAAGTGGTCCTTGAATATAAACCAACTATCTTGGGCCCCTTTACCTTCTAGTACCCTATCCCATGGGATTTCCCCTAGCAATTGCTTGAAAAGGCTGAAGTTGGCCCTGCTGAATCCAAGGTTGTGATCTTGCTTGGCATTCTGTTCCTACTGCACAAGATCCTGAACTCCACCATCTCATGATCGCTGCAGCCAAGGGCTGCCCTCAACCTTCACCGCTTCAACCAGATCCTGCTTGTTAGCGAGTAGAAGATCTGATCTAGCAGTGCTCCTCTCCCAGTTGTAATAGACACCCACAACAGTATCTTCCATGCTAGCGTGCCCCTTGATTCTCACCCACAAACTCTCAACCCACTCCTTATCCACCCCCGGACAGAACTCCATACATTCTAGTTGCTCTCTCACGTAAAGAGCAACTCCACCTCCTTGCCTTGTTGGCCTGTCTTTCCTGAAAAGGACACAGCCATCCATGACCACATTCCAGTCATGTGAGCTGTCCCACCATGTCTCTGTAATTGCCACCAGATCATAATCCCTTGACCATACACAGATTACTAACTCCTCCTGTTTATTCCCGTGTGTTGGTATACAGGCATTTCAGGGAGTGAGCTGAGCACACTGACTTCACCCTAGGGGGATGGGAGGCCTTCTGGTCCTCATTAATACTAGAACACTGCCCCACCAGTGCAAACCCAGCTACATCCCGTAGTCTGAGGGGAATGAAGAGAGACTTCAGGGCCTTGGGACAGCTACTGAAAGAGTCTGGTGCACAAAGTTATTTTCTCTTCCCTCCTTCCAGTTGCAGGTGATGACATGGGAAGGAACAGAAGGATCCGGTCTGTAAAATCTTGGCTCCAAGACTGGTGCTACAGGCAGGGCTTTGGGTTCTTTGATAATGGCTGGTTTTATAAGACACCAGGCCTGATGCTAATACGTGGGGAAGGCTTATCTTGTAGAGGGAAAAGGGTTCTAGGGCAACAATTAGCAGGGCTCATACCTAGAGCTTTAAACTAGATTCGAAGGAGGATGGGGTTGTAGCTGGGTTTCATTTCACTTGTAACCTTTCAGCCTCACCTTGCAGCTGGGCCACTCAGCTGAGCAGATCGTCCACCCGCTCCCACCGCACACGGCCGTACTCATGGCTGTCCCCTGCTGCCACCGAGAGGCTGTGGCATTCCCTGCTGTCACCTGGACACCTGCAGGTTTACCTGCGACCTCTGCCTGGCTCGCCACATTTCTTCAGACAACAGGTTTTGGCCGGGTTGCCACCATAGCTGCCCGCACCAACGGCTCAGGCTGCTGCGGTACACCCAGTTACCACCAACTGAACTTACCGAGTTCGCCTCTTGCAGTAGCAGAGCGCTGAGATCTTTCCAAAAGGGTGACAACCACTAACAAGGCTCACGATTTTATGGTTGCAGGCGTACCTGGTCCTGTCCGCACAGCCAACTGGTTAGCCTGCCGCGCCACGCACAGAAGATGTGCCATGCCCCCCTTTGCTTGACATTGCTCGGTGCACAGGGGCCTTAGGATGAAGCACCCTTGGTTTCTCAAACTGGCAGCTTCAGCACCCTTCCCACACCAACTGCCATGCCATGCTCTGGCTGACGCGCCCTGCTCTGGTCGCAGAGGTCCCCAGGCCACTTTTTGTAGGTGTCAGAGGTTGGTGTTCCTCTGGCAATGCCCAGGTCTTGCCTGCATCTCCCACAAGAGCTGCCAGCTCCAGGCGGACCTCTCTGCTGCCCTGGCGTCTCCTTCCCTCAGTAAAAGCCACTCTGCGCGGAGATCGGCCACTCCAGTGGGGGCTAGGCCAGCTCTGGAGCAGCTCCCCTCTGCGAGTGATCATTTTATGAAGAAGGCAGAGCACGACTAATGCCTCTCAGCAACTTGATGTTAAGTTTTGCCCTGGATGACACCATCCAGTAGCTTTATAAAAGGACTAAAAGGTCCTTCCAAGCGTCCCACACAGGGGTGGCTGCCTGAGACATCACAGCATCCAGTGCCCACCACAGCATTGACCTGGGCAGCCATCATAGCGCAATGGCACACCACCGCCAACTCAAGCAGCTCCCTCCCAGCTCTCCCCCCATGGATGATGCTGTGGAGCTTGGTGTGGTGGTTTGGTCCTGGCCAGATGCCAGGTGCCCACCAAAGCCACTCTATCACTCTCACTCCCCTCAGTTGGACAGGGGAGAGAAAATATAACAGGCATGGGGGTCAGATAAAGACAGTTTAATGAAGCAAAAGCCATGCGTGGAAGAAAAAGAAAACAAAAGATTTTATTCTCTACCTCCCATCAGCAGGTGATGTCCAGCCACTTCCTGGGAAGTAGGGCTCCAGTACACGTCACGGTTGCTCCAGACAACAAACGTAAAACCAATGTCCCCCCCTTCTTCCTCTTTTCCCCAGCTTATATTGCTGAGCAGACATCATATGATATGGAACATCCCTTTGGTCAGTCTGGGTCAGCTGTCCTGGCTATATCCCCTCCCAAGGTTTTACCCACCTCCAGCCTCCTGGGGAAATGTTGGGGAGACAGTTGTGATGCTGTGTGAGCCCGGCTCAGCAGAAGTCAAAACACTGGTGTGTCATCTAGCTACCACTGCACAGCACCATGAGGGCCGCATCTCAGGCAGACCCATTACACTTGGAAAGGAAGGTCATAGCCTGAGCAACATGCCAGGATAAGGCTCTTACAGCAAAGTGAAACCCACCTACTGTGAGCAGCTGAAACGCAACTTGGCCATCAAGATAATCAACAAGAAGAAAGCTCCTCAGGACTTTCTGGAAATACTTCTGCCCAGAGAAATAGAGGCTTTGAGACGTTTGCACCATCCATCAATCATCAAAACCTATAATATTTTTGAGACATCAGCTGGGAAAGTGTACATCGTGATGCAGCTGGGGGAAAATGGAGACCTCCTGAACTACATCAGGATCACAGGAGCTACGAAAGAGGACATTGCTCGCATCAAGTTTCGGCAGTTGGCTTCCGCCATCAAGCATTGCCATGACTTGAACTTCACTCACAGGGACCTGAAATGCAAGAACATTATTCTTGATGAAGACCTCAAAATCAAGCTGTCCGACTTTGGCTTTTCCAAATCCTCGTCTGGATGAAAATGGAAGAATTATTCTCAGCAAAACCTTCTGCGGGTCAGTTGGGTACACAGCCCCTGAAGTGCTAAAGGCCATTTCTTGTGACCCCAGGATTTCTGACATGTGGAGCCTGGGTGTCAGACTGTATATAACAGTCTACGCTTTAATGCCATTTGATGATTCCAATGTCAGGAAAATGGTCTGCCTTCAGAAACAACACAGCATTCCCTTCCCCAACTCAAGATACCCCACTGTTGAGTGCAAGGACCTCGTTTACCACCTGCTCCAGCCCAATGTGCCTCAGAGGCTGTGCATAGATGAAGTTTTGAAACACTTATGGTTGCAGACTCCAAAATCCACAATCCCTTCCCCCCTGCCAGCTGCAGAACAGGGTGAGCATTCCCAAAACCTGCATGAAGGAAAGCCCGAGCACAAGCAGCAAGCCAAATCCCATTCTGCAGAAGGGGAGGGAGAGGAGAAAGAAACAAGATCCTCTTAAGGATGGCTGGTTTTAACAGTATCACAAAGTTGGTCTAACTTGTGAACTGCTCATTCTTAACTTCAGCTTCTCTGGACCCTTTCAGCAATAGTCCTCATCTTTTGCTTTACAAAGTATAGGGACAGAAGACCCAAGACATCTGATGAGGTGAATGAACAGCTTAACACTATTATTCCCAAACGACCTGTCTCTGATATGGTTTGCAGCGATGAGAGGTTACTGTCAAAACACACGGGAACATTTCTTTCAGTGCTGCTGACATTTAACAGCTCTTACACTCACGTTTCTCAGGTTCCTGACTACACCGGCTGCAGAATTCACACATGCATCAACCACACTTGGGATTCGGTAAGCAAGGAGGCAGGTTATTAGGAAGTGTGAACTGATGTCTGAAACTGTATGCGTACTGTTTTCATAACATACCAATTCTCTTGACAGCCCCGCCATACATTCAAGAGCATCAGTTTAAAGTCCACTTAAATTAAAGAGAAGCCCTCCAAAATTCCGGGTCACTTCCCATATAGACATGGTTGTATCCTGTCTTCTGCAAAGTACAAAACCAGAGAAGTTTGGCAAGCTGGAAGAAAGTCCTTTCAGGAAGGCTTACCACACTGCAGATGACACAAAATTAAGTGGGAGCATCAATCGGCTCGAGGGTAGAGGGGGTCTGCAGAGGGATCTGGACAGGCTGGATTAAAGAGCTGAGGTCAACTGTATGAAGTTTAACAAGTCCAAGCGCCAGGTCCTGCGCTTGGGTCACAACAACCTCACACAGCACTACAGGCTTGGGGAAGGAGTGGCTGGAAAAGTGCCCAGTAGAAAAGGACCTGGGGGTGCTGGTTGACCGCCGGCTGAACATGAGCCAGCAGTGCGCCCAGGTGGCCAAGGCAGCCAACAGCATCCTGGCCTGTATCAGCAGTGGTGTGGCCAGCAGGAGGAGGGAGGTGACTGTGCCCCTGTACTCAGCACTGGTGAGACCAGGCTTCGAGTGCTGTGTGCAGTTTTGGGCACCACAGTATAGGAACGAGGCTGAGGTCCTGGAGTCTGGAAAACATGAGGAGCGCCTGAGGGAACTGGGGTTGTTTAGCCTAGTGAAGAGGAGGCTGAGAGGAGACCTTATTGCTCTCTACAGCTACCTAAAAGGAAGATGTAGTGAGGCCGGTGTTGGTCTCTTCTCCCAGGTAACTAAAGAGGAAACGGCCTCAGGTTGCACCAGGGGAGATTTAGATTGGCTATCAGGGAAAATTTCTTCACTTGTGGCATATCTCACTTCCTTCACAGTCACAGTCTAATCTACTATGTCAGACATTGGAACAGGCTGGCCAGGGAGGTGGTGGAGTCACCATCCCTGGAGGTGTTCAAAAGATGTATAGATGTGGTGCTTAGGGACATGGTTTAGTGGTGGGCTTGGCAGTGTTAGGATAATTGTTGGACTTGAAGATCTTAAAGGTCTTTTCTAACCAAAATGATTCTATGATTTTAATAAATAGACATATCTGTACAGAAATGTATTTAAATGCATGGCCATCTTAAAAAGAGAAATACATCTTAAAAAATATCACCATTTTCCAAGAGTCCAGGATCTTCTCTACCGTTACAGGAAGCATCTTTTTGCCACAGCAACCCTCTGCACCCCAGCCATGCAGTTCAAGAGGAAGTTGTAGTATGGCAGGAGATCCTCTGCTTCCAAAGAGCACATCGCAGGCTATTTTAGCTATATAGTCAAGAGCAGTGCTGGTCCCAGATCTTGTAGCCGCTGGCTTCCATTCCGGCAGCTGGATCTAGACACCCCTTACTACCGATTGTTCCCAACACACAGTCTGCAGACAGCTGAGCACAGCCAGTTCACTATCGACCTGCTGGTGACTGGACTATTCAGAAGAAATCAGACACCTTCTTTCTTTTAGGAAGCTGCAGTAAGTTGTCTGTGATCGATGTAGTGTCCTGAGATACTGGTGTCTGAGACACTGTCCTAGACTGGGGGGTGCTTGTGGGTGTATGAGGCCCATTTGCTGGGGTCTTGTAACCGGGAGTGCCTGTGTGGGCTGGGGAAGGAGTATAGCTGGCTCGCAGGGCTTTGTCGGTGTATTTACTTGCAGTCCTGTTCACTAGTCTCTGCAAAGCTGGCGACATCACTGGGCTCAGCCCTTTTGGCGTGAGGCTGGAATAAAACAAACCGTTTTAAAGGATTTTACAGTAAAAATCTGTGATTTTTCAGGAGATCTTCAATGCTTCTACAGGCAAGCTTGGTGTCTGCCACCCCCACAGACCAGACCCACTGGCAGCAGAAGTCATTCTGCCTGCAGGTAAATGAAGCCTGTCTCTCTAGAGAGAGAAGTGACAGAAACCTCACAGAAATGAGTGGCGCTGCCTGCCCTTCCCTCTGAGCCTGTTCTGTCCCTCCCGTGACACAGTCAAGCAAGCCTTATCATGTCTCCTCTGTGCAATGAGGCAGGACAGCGATCCAGATGCACTGCTGGGTGGCTGCAGGGCAGAACAGTAATGCTGATGAGAGGGAGTATCAGGGACTGCCACCAGCCACCTTCCCTCAGGAATCAATCGAGTTTTAAGTTCTAAAAGCTTTTAGTTTGACTTTACCTTTTCCTGCTTCCAGTAGTCTTATCGTTTCTCCCTTTCTACATACACGGATTTAAACCTGATCAGAAAATACCCACCCCCAGTTCTGCTGTCAGAACAGAAGTCTCACCTGGCCAAGTTTTCTGTCACTTTTCGAAGCGCCTCCTGCTTCTTTGCTCGGTTTTTAGCTGCCACTTCGTTGGCCATCTTGAGTCCTAACCTCTCACGACGCCCAGGCTCCAGGATCTAGAAATGCATCACACAGTTCACTCACCAAGGCACTCATAGGAGTGCTGCATGAAAGAGTCAAAGCACCTTCACAGCAGGATTCCAGCCCACAGGGACCTAAACCCAGGAGAAGTGGGGTCAGCCCACACCTCTCTGCTGCTCTGTAAGAGGCAGGACACAGACAGACCTCCAACCTGCCTTAGCAAGCAACGAAAACAGTAAAACCAGTTCAGTCAAGGAAGCAGCCACTACCTCTGGCACTTCCTCCTGCTGTCTCTCCTAGACAATGTCACCTGTGTCTTGCCTAGCCTTGCCTCTACCCAGCCAGCTCTCAGGCAAACACAGACATGGCTAAACAGCAGGAGAACCAGCCAAGGGCTTCAGAGTCTGACAAAACAGAGGCACAAACAGCAAATGACACCTTTTTTAAGCTAAGAGTTTCAGACAGCTCATATTTCATGACACCAGCAGGAGACAGGTGGCATGCAGGGCCATGTGCCATTAGCAGAGCCAGAGCACCTTTTCTACTCTCAAGTGATACATTTGCCTCAGGCTGTGACAGCCAGAAGATCAAGACAGACGGAAATCCTACAATTTCTGCCCATTCATACATTAAACCCAGAGAAATCAGGTGTCTCTTCAGCTTCCTCTGAAAGCCTCTCTGTCCGGGCCCATCCAATATTCTCAGTCTCCTGCCAACTGTGTGTGTTCCACCTTCGAGTATCTCCACCAGGCAGCTTTCATGTGGAGCCATGTCCACCTCCACTTTCCAAGTAGAACCTAGATCATCAGTCTCAAGGACTGGGAACACAGCCTAGAGAGGTGTCACAGTCCCACAACAACATTAATCTATTAGTTACTCACTGACCTTTCCCTTCTTAGTCCTTTCTCCCTCCCCAAAATGACATGCCAATTCAAAACACGAAATACCTTGAAGGCTGGTCCAGGCGTTCTGTCCACATACGGCGTTTCTGACCCTTCCAAGCGCAAAGGGGTGCTTTCAACTTCACCCCATGTCATAAAAGGAGACTCATTCACACCTAAAAACAAATTTAGAGTCATGCTGATGCAAGATATTTGACTATTCATTCCCTAGAAAAGATACAGAGAAGCAAATTATGAAATGCAGCAAATGCAACAACACACAAAGGAGCCCCTCCACTGCAGAGGAAATCACAGCCAATCTTGAATAGTAACATGTGGTTCCCATTAAAAGGGCATGACCTTAAACTCACAGGATGCCTTTGGCTGTGTCATCCTCTAGGTTACAACCACCAAACACTTGTCATTTCCACGTGTTTATTTTTCCATTTGGTGAGCTTTTGCTTAGTGACACTTCTGTTTTTTCCTCTACAGTGCTAGTCTTCCCCTCTGCTATGCTGTGAAGACTCCTTCAACACAGGTAACTATTTAAAAGCAGGGAAACGGGCAGAGGACTTAAGATAGAGGTAATAGCCAAACTTAGCCTCACTTCTTCTTGGGGCTAGCCTCTACCAAACAGTGACTGCACCTTGTCTAACAGCTATAACTGTAGAATAGATTCTAAGAGCCCGATTAAGTCACTGGTTAGAAAATCCTGCTGTCCAGGGTTTGGAAAAGGCATTTACAAGGGAAAAAGGAGGTGTGCTTCAACTGCCACCTACAGGCTTTCCGGAGGAAAAGCCTCAGTATGTTCTCCTTTTGGCCTAACAACAAGAGACAGGGAAACATAATGGCTGGTGAAGAACAGCTGAAAATTCAGACAAAACATTTCAACTGGAAGGAAAATAACCAGTTTGTTCTAACAAAGTATTCTGTGGCTAACACATCTGAACAAACGGAATCTATAATACACAGGTGTATCCAGACACAGGAAGAACCTAGAAAGCAGCAGACCTGGAGGAAAACAGTAGATTAGACTGTGACTGTGAAGGAAGTGAGATATGCCACATCCCTACGAGCCAGGCTGAACCATCACTCAGCAAACTACTGGACCCACTGACACTAATGCTCCTCATTTTGAAAAATGAGCACCCGAACTCATTGGAAGCTTAATGTTTGTGAAACCTTTGAATTCTTATCTTTAAACTCCAGAGAAGCATCACCCAGGGGTAAAAAAAGCAGCCACAGCACCCCAGTTGCCTAGGAAGGCTCACTGCCCTCTAGATGACTCCTAAACAAGGGCACAGCAGCTTGCTCAGAGCCTCTTGGGGACAGCAGGACTCCTCTTGCCAGCGTATCGGACTGGGATTGACGCACTGCATCGAGCTGGCGTACATGGTACATGAGAAAGTCACCAGCTCATGAGACGTACGCAGATAGAAGGCTTACCTCCTTGTCTAAACCAACGATACCTCAGTGTGACCAAACAGAGCATCAAAACAAGTCCAGTAGCAGTCCTCTCACACCAGGGGGAAAAAAAAAAAAAAAAAAAAAAAAAAAGAGGAAAACCATCTTACCAGGGGCAGGAGAGGGGGTAGCCACAAATCCATATCCATTCACTTTCGGAGACTCTTGGGGTATGAGTTCTTTCCCATCTGGTCCCACTTTGCCCTGTTTGTACTGAAATAAAAAAGACAATGCCATTCCTGCAGAGAAAGGTGTGAGTCACCTGTATCTAGCATACACAGTCCTCCTGGGTGATGAACACCACCAGAGACCAGAGTCTAACGAGGTTTCAGTCAGAAGAAGTAAAATTATCCAACCTGAGCATTGAGGGCTGCAGCTTGTTGGAGCTGTGATTTGCTCACAGCTTGGCTAAAAGGGTCCTTCACAAAACGGGTGTTTCGATGGACAACTTCCCTGGGCTTCTTAAATACGTCATCCTCATCAGGTACACCTTGAAAAGCAAAAGGCCTTTTCAGAAAGGGCTCAGGTAAGGCTAGGCAGCGTGCTCTAAAGCTCCTGACCAACCTGGTAACTTGCTACATACTCCTACACAGCACAGAATCCATCAGAAACTGCAGTGTGTACCTCTAGCAATTTAAAACAAAGTCTGCACTAAATAAGTGCTTTGTAACACCTGAAATCTATAAATTAAGGTCAGATTTTTAATTTTTCTTCTTAAGAACACAGTCAACAACTCTACTTTTCTACTTTGCCAGTTTGCAGAAGTTATCATTGTACATTTATAGTCCAAAAGAAAACTGTGTTTACAAAACTATGTAGTTTTCTATAGCAACCAAGGGACCAACAAGCCCGAGGAGCACCCTTTGAACAGAAGCAAAGAATGAATAAAGACAACAAGAAAGTGCTCATAAACAAGACAGACCAAACTGGAAAGAGCTTTGGCTCCTGAAAACAAGTGCTTCTACAACACACATAATGAGCTGCTCAACGACAAACAGAACACAATCAAATTCTGCAATCAGAGGCAAAGGAGCAAGGTCCAAAGAAAGAAAAAAAAAAAAAAAGAGACAAAAAGACTTTTTTACTTTTTTTTTTTTACACAACTTTACACATCTGAGCCTCACAGAAGAACAAGTGCAGTATTACCAGTAAGAGCTGCTCAGTCATCTACAGAAATGCTGTAACCACTGCTTGGAGTCAGCCCACCTAGAACCAATGCCTCTCCTGAGAAACCTGCAGGCCTCACCTGTCGGATAATACATGAGGGTGTTTCGAGCCGTGTACTCCCAGGTCTCCAGTCCGGCTTTCACATTCTCCAGAGCTTGCTGCTCTGCTGAAGGAAGCATCAGGTTCTCATTTCGTCGCTGAAAGGGCGATGGGGGGGGAAAAAAAAAAAAAAAATCAGGTCTGAAACATACTCCTGCAATCTTTTAATCAGGCATACACAACTTGGAGAGCTCGATCACGAGCTACCTGCCCCAGCACGCTTTGCAACTGGCAGGGCACAAGCACTCTCTCTCTGGCAAGTAGCATTTGCAAAACCATCCTGTTCCCAGGTGAGCTTGCAAACAACTCCACAAGGCAGTTCTGGTATAAAATCAGGCGAGAAGGAAAGAACTAACTTCTCAGAAAGTTCATGTTTATGACTTTGTCTATTGCACCTTGGGACAACACTTGTGACGCTCCGAACTTTTCCTGTTTTTTCTCTGTCCACTAATCAAAATTCAAACGAAGCATTCGTTGATAGCAAGGGAAAAGTAACACACAACACTTATCTAATATCAGGGCACTCTACAAAGCTTTGGCATGTAACCTTGGGAGAATAGTTGTACCATCCCAGTCCCGTGCAAACTGTGTTAGCTGAGGCAAGCAGGAACAAGAGAACAGACACTTCTCCTACACTTAGAGAGCTTTCAAACACTTCCATAGGCAGTACAGGTATGGAAGCCCTCGATAATCACACAGTTACTCGCACACAGCTACCAGCGTAGCAGTATCACCAATACCAGAAATAAATTAACAGAACCAAGTCAGCCACCAGTAAGTCTCACGCTAATTAAACTACACAATTACTGCCAGAAGCCATATATTAGACATCAACTGATGTTGTCTTTAACAGGTATCATCCACGTACATCTCAATAGCAGCATCATCACCGAGTTCCCTACACGAGGCACAGCGAAGTTGTCTGCTACACCAACAGACATGCTGTGCGAGTGCATGCAAGGTCTGAACAGAGTGCTGGCTGACAGGAAGACACACATCGACAGCATGGGACTGGCTTCGACCTGAAATAACCCCTGTGCTTTGGGAGTGTTCTCCTGCTGCCTGCCTTTTAGTTCTGGATGAAAGCATTCGAGCAAAGAAGATACATAAGGAGCCACAAAAGGTATTTTTATTGTAACAGACTCCAAGAGTTTACCTTAGCTGGGATAAAAACACAGCACTCACTCACAAGAGCAGTAAAGACTCATGTGTCAGGGCTAAACTTCATTACAAGGCACTGCAGCTCTCCCCCGTCACTGACACATCTGGCGACAGCGCCAGCTGCTCACAGCTGATGGAGAAAGATCGACATGGCAGCCCCAGAACAGCTTGTGAACCTCCTACAAAGCCACCAAGGAAAACAGCACAGCCAGCTACACTGTGTGCAGTACTGTGCTTCGGCAGCTGAGTGGATTATTACTGATAACAGAAAGAGAAAAATGAAATAAGAAAGACAATTAACTGTGAATAATAACGGGCTGACGAACAAGCAACAGGAACTGTTCTCAGCTGCTCCTCCTGGTATTGCTGTTCATGGGAGAGTCTGCCAAGAACAGCAATACTTGTACTTAGTGCAATGCTTCACAGTCTCAAAGCTTTAGGAAGAGACAGATCCTCAGCAACTGTCAACACTACCCTTGCATTACAGATGGGGAAAAAACAGGACTGCACAAGGAAGCCATGACCTGTCACAGGACCCAGGAAACCCACACTTCACTCAGATTTAGATGTGATCACCCCATGCACCTACTACCTTTCTATTCTTACTCAATAATACGAGTAATTCAACAGCCCCAAGCTCAGAGCCAACGACTTCTCTATCTGGATTTACAGCAGGATTTGAAAACTGATGTAAGATAATATTCTAATTAACCAAATAAGAAAGAAATACAGTAAAATGGTTATTTCCCCATTGTGCCACTCTGGAAGAATGGAAGAGCAGAGATACAGCTGAGCCATCTCCCTACCTGGGCATACTCCTCTTCTGCACCGTACAGCCAAGCATGCTTGACTTTCTCCTTCTCTTTGGCCACTTCCATGATCTGCTCAAATGAAGCATTATCCTCACTTGTGTGTTTTGCCAAAAAGGTGTCCAGACTGGGAAGTGCATCTTTATCATCTTTTTCTGCTTCTCCTAACAAGAGGAGGGAAGAAGCCCAGGAAAGGTTAATATCGCCCTTTCTACGACAGCACTAGACACAACTCTTAATCCCTTCTGACAATGAGCCTTCTATGGACCCACCAGTAATTAACAGGAAGCTTGGTGGAAAAAAAAAAAAAAAAAAGATACACACACCAGAGTGGTGTGATAATAAATTATCTTTTGGAAGACATACAACCAAGTTTCACATAAAACCTTTTATGGCATTTACAGCTATTTGCGTTAAAGGGAAAACGTACAAGTAGCCAGCTGCTAGCAGACGTTTTTAATATACTATATGAATAGCTCTGCCCCTACAATCTTTGCTTATTTACTGAATTAATTTCAGGTGATACAGAAAAAAAAAAAAAATTACTGCCTTCAAAAAGATCAACTGAGTTAAGAATTTACACAGCCATAAAGAGACTCATAACCGAGAACTCACACACATGATGTAAAACATATCAAGTTCAACTTCAGAGTGATCATTTTCACCTACTTGAAGGTTTAAGAAAACTGCTTGAACATCTGCTAAACACCCAAAACCCTCACAAGAGACAGATCACAAAAGTATTTTCCTGCTGCTGAAGAATTCAGCTAGAGAAACATCATTCTCCTACCTTCCTCTGCAGCTTTGGTGCCCGCTTTGGTTTTATTTCCCAGTGGAACGCCACCTGGACGCACTTCTGGGGTTTCAAACGTAGCTGGAGTAACATCTGTGGCAGAAAGAAAAGAAAAAAAAAAAAAAAGACTCACACAGTTACTAGAGCACAGAACAGGACACTTGCTGCAACATCCTCCACCACGGTGAGGGTCATGTGCCAAACAAGTCACAGAAGACATATCAAGAGAACAACAATTTAATTAAAAAGGTGTGAAAAGAACTCCAAGATACTCTATTTGGTTCTGTCCCAATCACTGAACAAGATTTCGCCCTCACCTCAGCCATTATTTTTCTCCTGCTGGGAAAAAGTCACAAGAGAGCCACAGCCAAGCGTCTTTGCCACCCTACCCACAGCTTTGGCCAACAGAAGCAAGCAGCAGCATAACAACCTTAACCCAGGCCAGGGCCAGCACCTGCAGTGTGGAAGTGAAACCACTTGGTGACACATGCCCTTGGCCACCAGAAAGCTAGTGACCTAAACCCCACTCTCAGCGCTCAGCCAAGGACTAGGCTTTTGCATAAGAAACACCTGAACTTGAAGTGAAAACAAACATACAACAGGGTGTTGGCTGCCTGCTGCACGAGCCTCTGATAATCATGAGCTTCCAACACCTTCTGTTCCCAAGATATGAAAATCTTACACACTTGTTGATGCAACAAGAACACTTAAAACTATAGTAACAATTCAAAACACAGCTTAAAAAGTTTCTGATAGTACAATACTGCACATTAGAGCATGCAACATTCCCTAGGGAGCAGGAACTTGGAAAAAGATGCCTATGAAGAATGGTTATTCAGTAGCTGTCTTCTCCATAACTACTCCCTCAAGAAGGGATTATTAGACACCATCAAAGAGAAATTCAGCATCAGCCATCAGACACTGGCTACTGCCCAATCGGGTATCCTAATTTCCACGCAATGTCAATCTCGAATCTTTAAGATAAGCACTGCTGGCATAACATTAGATAAACCAGAGCAATAACATTAAATATAATTTATCTATGCCCCAGTGAGACAGTTCTTACAAGGTGCAGGTGTATCCCTCGATGACTTGCCCAAGGAGGAGCCGAACTTGATAGCAATTTGTCTCATTTTCTCCAAGTCACCGTTTTCTTCGGCCTCCAGATATTCCTTCTGCGCTCGCAACTTCTCCACGTCAGGAAAGAAGTCTCGCTGAATAATTTTCTCTAAACTCTGCAAACAGAAAGACAACTGCAGGGCCGCCCTGGGACGCCTCGGAGTGCCGGCTCAGCTCGGGGCCAGCCGCACGCAGCGCACGGGAAGGACGGGCGGCCCAAGCCGAGGCCGGACCGCTGGCAGCGCGCTGGCCGCTGTCGCCGCAGGAGCTGCCTCGTCCCCAGGCCTGACCCAGGGCTACACAGCGCAGACCCGAGCCGGGAGCCGCCCGGCCCAGAGAACGGGGCCTCCCGGGCCCCGGCGCGGCCCGCCGCGGTCCCGCCTTCCCCCGCGCCAGGCCCAGGCCCAGGCGCAGGCCCGGGCCCACCGGCCTACCTCGATGTAGGCCTCCTCATCCAGGATCTTCTTCGGGCGCTTCGCGGCCGGCGGCGTCGCCTCCTTCTCCGCCGCCACGGCGGTGCCCGCGGCGGCAGCCGGCACCAAGGCGTCAGGCGAGGCCGCTGGAATCGTCGTCGTCGTCATCGCTGTCGTTGTCGCCGTCGTCATCGTTGTCGCCGTCGTCGCCGTTGTCGCCGTCGTCATCGTTGTCGCCGTTGTCGCCGTCGCCGCCATAGCGCCGAGGGCCCGGGCAGCCGGCGAGCGCCCTGACCCGACCCTCCTGCGCCGCCGTTACGAAGCGGGGCGACACGCTGTGACGTCACGCCGCCGCGCCACGGGGAGCCGGAACGGCCCGCCCCGCCCAGGAGAGACGCGCGGAGGCGGGCGCGGAGGCGGCCAGCGCGCCCCCTGCCGGCCGGGAGGACCCGCTCGGTCCCGCTCTGTGCCGGCGGCGCGATCGCGGCCCGGGGAGGCTGCGGCGGCGTCACGGCCCGGGCGCCGCCGGGACGCGGCCTGGGGGCAGCCGCGGGGGCCGCAAGCTGTCCCTGCCGCTGCGGGCCGGGGCCGGGGCCGGGGCGAGGCCTTTGGCACCCACAGGCCGCGCGTTGGGTGTCTCCCCCCCGCCCCGCCCCAGCACCCCGCCGGCCGCCCGCAGGGCTCCTCAGGAACACCTCGGGCTCCCCGGAGCGGGGACCGGCACCTGGGTGGGCGAGGGCTGCGTAAGGTCTCCCCGGGGCTGTGGGGCAGGTGAAGGCCCGGTGGGGAGCTGGCACCGCCGGCAGGCTTGGCCAGGGCCCCCCACCGCCAGCAGCTTTCCACGGCACGTACAGAGGTGACAGGACAGTTTTATTGATGTCACTGCTTTACAGGATGGGGTTTCTCTTTGGCCTTGCCAGGGACACGGGCACCCCTTGCACTGACGGGACCGGCAGGGGCTGGCCGCGAAGGTGAGCTGGATGCTGGCTGTGCCAACCCCTCTCCCCACCACGGCGGGTTACCTCTCCCACAGGCTGTAGTGAGAAATCCGTGTTTCTTTGTTGAGGAACAAACCACCTGTTCAGTGAGCTTGACCCCAAAAGCAACTCCATAGGCCATCGAGGCGCTGAAAATAGGAAACACTCCTCTGCAGGGTATTTTGCAAATCTACAGTGGTAAAACACACACAAATAGAACCTGCACAGAGCAAAGACAAGACGGGGAGTCATCCCTTCTCTTGAAGCACACACATTGAACACTGATACAGCTCTGTCCCCTGCACAGGCTTTTGGCAGTGGATTCTGCTTAAGCATCTGAGGGTCATGGCTGGTGAGTTATTTGCCACATGAACTAGGTTTGGAAGAGCAACAGGGACGTGAAAGTGCCATGTCTGCTTTTGCCTGCCCTCCTCCTCCAGGAATCACAGAGATCCCCTTTTGCTTCATTAGTCCCCCTCGAGTTACCCTCCTACAGAACCTGTCAACTACGGGAAATGGATGCTCTTGGCATTCATCTGCTGAGCCACAGCCTGTGGTCACTAACAGCTCTCCTCGGAGGGCGACTTGGTGCCTTGAAGGATCAGCGCTGACGCGGACGCCCTCTTCTGATGCCGCCACTTGGCCCGCCGATTTTTAAACCAAACCTAGAAAGTGCAAAACAAGAAAACAACTTTTGCATTTTGTGTGTTACTTGGAGAGGGGCAGGCAGGGCTGTACAACATAAGCTTTGTGAGACTCTAATACCTTTCCCAACATGAAAGCTTGATACAAAATTTAATCAGTCCCTCCCCTGCTCAGATACACGTAAAAGGCACAAGGGAGCTGGGACCCCCCATGGCAAATTCAGAAGACAAGCAGATCAAACAAATAAGGAATATACACTGGGTGCAGGGGATGAGCAGGATTGGGCACGTCTGTGTGTTTATACAGGCAATTCTAGGAGAGAGGGAGTGCCTGAGTTTATGGGACCGGACACCAGAACGAATCAGCTCAGCAGAACTGCTTTACCCTCTTCCAAACCTAAACCCTGTTTTGTCAAATACCCAAGAATAGTTTTTGAAATGAGACCCTGGGACTGCAGCTCCCAAAAGAGACAGCACAATGACCCGGTCTGCGTTCTTGGGGGGCTGCAGCCAGCAGCACCTCACCAAGTGGCAGGATCTCACCTCCACCCTCTCCTCCTTCAAGTGAATGCGGTTTGCCAGGTGCTCACGGGTGATGACGTCCGGGTACTGGTTCTGATGGAAAAGCGTCTCCAAGGCCTGCAGCTGGTCCTCAGTGAATATGGTGCGATGCCGGCGCGTCCGGCGCTGTATCTGGTGGAAAGTCTGCAGCTCGCTGGGGTTCCCCTGGGTGTTCTTACAGACCCTGACTGCTGAGTGGAAGAGCCGCACGGGCCAGGGCAACCGGGCGTCTGCAAGGGGAGAGGTACAGCGGCAGGGTTAGGGGTGGGGGGCTGAAACACCCACCTTGCTCAAGGCAGTTCAGGCACAAGTTGCATCCACACACGCTGTTTGGAAGGAGGCAGCCGGACAGCTGACGTGGGTGCTGAACTGCCTCATCACCATGCAAGTGAGAGAAGGGCTTGGGGCATCACTTTGGGAGAAGCGTGTAGGTGGGGAGCACTGGTTGGGTGTTCTTCGTTTACTTACCAATTGCACTATGGCCAGCTCCAGAAGGTGGGTGGAAACTCGCAGCCTGGTGAGGAGTTGTGTTTCAGTCCTGACAAGGGGGATTTCTGAACTCTTGAGCTGCATTTTTAAGGGTTTGCTACTTTTTTTTTTTTTTTTTGCTAGTTGCAGTAATTTTACTAGATGTAGCCAAAAGCTCTTAAAGGACAAGTGAAGTTCCCCAGGGCCAGTGTTGTCAGGAAGCACAGGCACAGCTCTGTGCATGGGCAGCATGACCATGGGGCCCCACACTCCACTGAGAACTTCCACCCTGGAAGCATCAGCCTCTCGAGTGTTTTACACTAAACCAGTCATATCCAGTAATAAATAGCACCTGCTGCTTTTAAACCCGCAGTAGCACTGCAGGTAAAAGTGCCTGCTCTGGGAAGCCATGCTGAGAAAGGAGCTCAGCTCTCTGGAGCTGGGGTCTGAGACCACCATGGTGGCAGGCCGGACGCTTACATTATCAGTCAATGCCCAGGTTTTCCCCTTCCCCCGGCACTGGCACCAGCCCCTCCGCAAGCCCTACGCTGTGAACCAAACCCAAACACTCACCCAGCCAACTCGGCGAGTCCTTCAGGGAACGGGCTTTTGTGTGAGAACAGCAGCAGCAGTAGCAGCCTGCCCCGTCCAGCTCTTCCTCCTCCTCCTCCTCCTCCTCCTCCTGCAGGGAGCTGGCCGGGAAAGTCCCCAACTCACACAGCCCTTTGGGTGCGCAATCCAAGATGCTCTGGAGGCACAGTGGGACCAGGACCTGGGGGCTCTTCTCTGCTGGGCTGGAGAGGATGTCCTCAATGCTGAATGAACACGGCTTCTTGAGGCCTCTGCTGCCGGCGCCAGTGTCCGACGCTGGCTCTGAAGACATCGTCTGCCGGCACCAGTGGCTGCAGGACCGGGCAGCTGAGGCTGACCGGGACTTGCTCTCCGTGTGCTAACTCCAGAGTGGGGTCTCGCAAGGAGAAAGACAGCTTAGATAGCTTTTAAAATGGACTGGCAAAGCTGTCCAGAATTGCTGCTTTGTCTTGGCATTTCAAGTGACTGTTATTCTCGCAGCCGAGTTTTTATTTTATACACACATGCACTTTTTCTCCTTCTAACCTAGCTGCTTTATGACTGAAGCAACCCTAAATATATATATATAGAGAGAGAGATATAATCCCTTTGGAAAGAAACCCATAAACCCCCCTGTGAAGAAAATAAATTCTAACTAATCTTGGCAGCTTTGTGAAGGGTTAGTGTGGATCTAAGATTTAACTAATCCCACAAAAATGACTGGAGAAGGAAATCTGATTTCTCCATCTCGGGTGTAGATTTGAGGTGGTTATGATCTCCATTGTGCTGCAGCCTCTGATCCAAGGAAGGGGGAGGATAGCTGTTCCCAGCCCGGAAATGGACCAGAGGATTAACTCCTTAAAAGAGGCAAATTATCCCTTTCTCTGGCCAAATGATAGCTTTCCCATCAAAAGAGAGCTGTCATATCATACAATATGAGAGAGCAGAGAGTTCAGCTTAATAAAAAATCATTTTTAACCATAGCACAGCCTTTGGCTGTGCCAGAACTCTCTGCAAAAGTTGATTTATTTTCTGCTGAAAGCAGAGAAATTGTATTTTCCCTCCTTCTTCCTTCCCCCACCTCCGCTGCCCTAATCACAATGATAATGCAGATGCTTTGCATGTATCCAACATACTCTTTGTAAGGATTCAAAGCCCTTAATAAATTAGATTACTGGCAGCTCGCGGCAGCTCTGTGGCATAGCTTATTGGCATGTAGCCGCCTCCTGTACAGCTGAGCCGTAGCCCTGCTCGGCGTCAGGAAGGGAAGGGGAAGATTGCTGCCTGCTGCCTCCGTGTGCAGGCAGGCAGCGAGGTCCCGCGGCAGCACGGGCAGGAGTGTGGTCTCAGTGCCACAACTAATGGGCGGTTCAGCGAGCCCAGAGCAGCCAGGCTTCCCTAAAGCATTGTCAGTTCAATTCCCAGCTTCTGTCCAGCAAGAGAAACTGGGATGAAGCTGCGTCCAAGAGCAGTGACTCAGGACGGAAGAGGACGCCTGGCACCGACCCTGCCAAGGGCAAACAGCTAGGCCTGGCAGATGCAATCCACAGAAGGAGGGAGGGCATCTTCCACCTTGGGTTCATAACTGAGTAGCTGGGGTTAAAATAGAGAAGGTGTGGTTGAGCTCAGGTTGCTTAGGAAAGATTAAACCCAAGGTTTCTTGCCCTCAGTGTGGTTTAAGCCAAGGTGAGTAGCAAGGCTTCAGGAGCTCACATGGGGAATGTTCTCCTGCTTGATGTTTCTTTGCAGGGGACAGAAGCCATCAGTCCCACTCATGGCACACTGAGGTGACGCACAGGTGAGTGCTGTGAAACCACTGCACATCCGAGGTCCTCATGGCACCTCATGACTTCACGCTGAACAGCCCAGCAACCACTCAAGCATCATGCGAAAATGAGAGCCAGTCTCCAGGAGAGCCCTCTCTCAGTCCGCATTCTTTTATCTTTGCCTCTGCTTTCTGCCTGCCCTTCCTCACCCTGCTGGTCTCCCAGTGCCAGGAAGAGATGCCCCATAGCCGCTCTACCTGTGACACTCAAGTCTCTGTAAAATCTCACTTAAAACCAAACCACTTTTTTTTTTCTTCCATCCATTTATTTGCCTCCTCTTCAGCTATTCCAATGGTGTAACATAAATTATAACCGTGCTCTATGAAACTTTACATATTCGCTGTAGGTTTGAAAGGAAGACACCTTCATAGCTGCACGGTCTGGACATGTTCACTGCCGCCCTGCCAAAGTGTCAGCACTCCAGAGAGGCACTGGGGATGCAGTAATACCAGGGATCATCGCAAACTACTCCCAGCTTTTATGCACATACCCAAATGCTGACACAGGAGATGGATGTGGGGCCAGGTTCTGCTCCCCACACTGTGCTGGTCCAGGGCGACAGCAGGCCTGAGCCGGGCAGGCTCAGGATCCGATCCTTTCTGTTCTTGGCTGTAATAATCATGCACCCGAAGCGGATTAATTCTCCTTCCCCATCCTTAACAAAGGGCGCCTTTCCCTGGCCTCCCCTGCCCGTCCCTGCCTTCCCACCGCACATGCACTTAGCCTATTAGGATCTCCGCTGATTGCTTTCTTTCATTCCTCCCGTACCTTTCACTTCAGAAAATGGACTGGTAATACTTCTTTTATCAAAGAATTATGGGATTTAGGACCTAGATCTTACAAAGAGACTTTTGATAGCTGCTGGTAATCAAATCCCAATCGGCAGACACTTCTCTGCACCCTGTTACCAGAGAGGAATAAAGGAAAGGGATTATTGATGTTCTGTTTACTGAGCCTCCAGAAGATAGGATCGCTGGGCTATTTCATATTAGAAAAGAAAAATAAAACAAGAAAGAAAAAAAATGCGGACAAGAGAGGACAATATAGATATAGATAAAAAGAAAAGAAACAGGCTCTTATCATTTTCTTATTGGTTAAGAAGATTCAAAAGCCATTATAGAGGATTAGCAAAAAGGTTAATCTGCTTTAGCTGTTCACTTGTCAAAAGTGAATTTATAGGGTTTGAAAATCCTTCCTATGGTGAAACCAAAAAAAATCCCTCTCTCCCTCCCCTGCCCCTCTCTTCTGCAGGAAGCACAAGGGGATGGGAATGGGAGCTTTGGAGACCCTAAAACATGGGAGCAGCCTCCCCTTGCTTTGCCCCTGTCTGAGTGCTGGCACCCATGGAAGCTCTGGTTTGGCAGCGCTTCCCCCCACTCCCTCATCAACCCCCAGTCACAGCACAGCCCCATGTGCCCCACAGGCCTTTCCTCTGCCAGACACAGCACCCCATGGTGGAGGTGGCAGCTGCAGGCATGATTTTGGTGCTGTTCATTCATTTTGGGGCTGGGGGAGTCACCATTCCCTGGAGGGGGAGCGCACCCCTCATGCCTCCTGCCAACCCACCACCACCTCATGGGTCGAGGCAACATGGCCTCCAAGCGGGTGCCATGACAGAAGCTCGACCCCAGCCACTACTCCCCACCATCAGCAGATGCCAAACAGGCTGCTGGGCCAGCCCATGGCCGGGTTTTGACGGAGTGGGGTTGGACTGGACCCTGTAGAAGCCCTGTCACTGGGAGGCGGCAGCGCCGCACTGTTTCAGCTCCCGTGAGTGGAAGGATTTCATGCACACGGGGTGGTCCCAGTACATTCCTCCGCCTCGCTCTTCCCACCCGGCCCATAAAGAGTTTCTGGTGAGCTCTTTGCTCTGCAGGTGCTTCTGACTGTCATGGGGACAGGTCTGCTACTTCCTTTCATGCTGTTTGAAGTTCACTTGAGCCAGAAAACTGTCCAAAAGGATAAGGCAGACACCCAAAGTGACCTTGGCACCACAATGTAGCACAAGCAGTTAGGAAGTGATCTAATTCTTCTCATCTCTTCCACTCAAAAAAGCTCAGAGCTGCTTGCAATCCCACAATTGCAAAACAACTCAGGCAGAAGAACAAGTGAACAGAAAATCAAAATTCAGCAAAAGGATTTGCAAGAACCAAGGCAGTTTGTGTTAGAGAGAGCCTGGATGCTCCTGCAAGCCCTGCTCCAGCCTCCTCCCCACCTCCAGAGCGGGAGAGGGGAGCTCCCACAGCAGATCCTCCTCACAGTGCTGCAACAAAAGCACCTGCCTGGAACTGGTGAACCCCAGGTGCAACTGCAACGCCCAGCTGAAATCTCAACCCCTTTAACATCAACAGCAAACTCCATGGATGCTCTGAGACATCTGGTGCCTCTGCACTACCCCTGCTTGGACACACCCAAGTCAAGGACCCAAATTTACCCTGGGAACCCAAGCACTATAAATAGATCCTCCCTTAAACCCACAGCCACAAAAATCAGAGAGCCCAAACCACTGAGAGGCATTGAGATTTGCGATGAGATTGGGGCTGCTGGTGGTGCCAGGCAGGTGCTTCACCTTGGGCTTAACAAGGCTGCAATTAGCCAGGGGTGAGAGCACAGGCTGTGCAAGGGGGATCCCTCCATGGGAATTTGTTTCTATCCCTCTCTCAGGGCCGTGCACAAGGGGAGGTTTGGTTATAGATGGGTCAATAAACCCAGGTGGGATCGATGGTCTTTGCTGGGGTGAGAGTTGGTTTCTGCTGCTTGATGCCAAGGTATCCTCTCCTTGCCAGCAACGGGGACAGCTCAGTCTGTTCATGACCAAGATGCTCCAGGTATTTGCGGTTGGACACCATCAGAGACAGCGCCCAGCAAGGGGACCTTCTCCCCGCGCCCACAAAGCTGATCTCACGCCCACAAACCACCGCCCCGCTCTGCTGCCCAGGGAACAGAAAAGCCTGCTCATAAATCAGAAATAAAACGAACCTGGCATCTTTGGCGAGCAAATTAAATTGTGGGCTTTGGAGGAGTGTTTCTGTTTAGCCTAATCATTAATAAATCAACAGGAGCCGTAAGGAAGAGGAGCGGGGCTGCGCCCCATGCTGTCCAAAGGGATGGAGAGCTGTGGGGCAGCCCGCTCCATCCCCTGTGCCCCTGTGTCCCCTCGGGCACCCCAGGGAGAGCAGGGGGAGCCCGGTCCCACCGCTCGCTCCCCACCACCCAGGGCTCACCCGCCCCCGGGGAGAGCTGCAAGGCACAGGTTAATACATCAGTCTGTCTCCAGAACAAACGGTTTGCTTTGTGCGCCTGACAAAAGCCTGTTGTAAATGGCAGCCCCTCACCTCCTCTTCTGAAAGGCTTTTAATTAAAACGTGGAAGGGGCTTTTCTGTGTACTTAAAAAACCCCAACACCTAGTTAGATTTCAGCACATGCCCATTTCAGGCATCAATTTACTCTCACCTTCCTGCTGCATTTCCACGCGTGTTCCCCTGATACAAAATCCAGAGCTTCCAAACCCATTTGCTTTCTAACACTCCTCGCTGAGGTGGGAGGCTCGGTGCGGCTGGGTAAGGATTCCGAGGTGAACACTCAGTAACAACAGGGTGTTATCAAGCAGGCATTCTTTATTGCAGCACTGGGCGGCACTGGGGATGTTCCACCACGAGTGCTCCAACAGGCTAGCAAAACATGTCAGTTCATATACACAAAAATCATACATATGCATCAGATTTCCTGAGAAGGGCAGTCTTATGGTGATGAGTTCCCAGCATCCATAGTCTCCCTCACACTGTCCTCTAGTTGAATCCTCCTTCTTGAGCACAAGCCAGGGCTCCTTTCCTGATGCAACCTTTTGTAACAATCAGTCCTGTACTAGACAGGTCTCCTTAATGTCTGGAGCTTTGTCTCCTTGATGTCAGGAAACATGTTATCTATTTATCAACTTTGCTCAGCAAATAGCTAAAACCACCCTTGTGGGGGAAGGAAAACGCAGGAAACCAAAGACGCAAGCAAAACTAAACAAAAATATGCGAGTAAAGCTTTTATGTATCACAGTGAGGCCTTAGTCAGGGATTGTCAGGGTTTAGCTCTTTCACCCCCTACAATTAGCACATGCTCTTTAACTAATTTTCCATTTGGTGTGTGCACAGCAGATAATGCTGCTATTTATGGCTTTCTTCTGTCAATGCTGCACCTCCTTCTGGGGCCGTATCCTGTGAACAGAACAAGGCACATCTCCGGCACGGGCCAGCAGCTCGGGGATGGGGATATCATCCGTCCTCATCCCTATCTCCAGCCTCATCCTCAGGCCAGCCGCCTCCTGGCTCTGTTCTGCAGGTCTCTTCCCCAGACCCCTGAGCTGGGAAAATCCTCATGGCCATCACTGAGCTGATACATCTTTCCGAGTGAAAATGGAGCTGAAGCAGGCAAAGCTGCTAAATTAAGTCTGTCTGGAACAAGCCATTACACACTGAAACCTTCTGAACACCAAGGGGAGATGGATAAAACCCTCCAAAAGCTCCTGAAGATACTGCCAGCAGAAAGGGGCTGCGGGGGGTGTGTGATGAGCAAGGACGAGCCCAAGGAAAGGGAAGGATGCCCCCCAAACCTCTACCCAATGGAACTGAGATGCAGGGATGTGGCCAAGGGCACAGAGGCCGTCTGTAGCAGAGGAGATGGGCTTCAGCCACCAGCCAGCACTGGGACACGTGGGCCACCCCCATGGCCCCCCTCGGTGTGAGCACTGGGGATGGGGTAGCCACCATGGCCAGCCTCAAACTGCAGCTCTGAGCTGCTCAGGAATCCATCTTTCTACCTTTAATAACCTTTCTTCCTCTAAAAATAATCATTACCAATAAACAACTATACCAGCCAGTGTATATAAGCATCAAATTAAGTGGCTGAATTCATTTGCTATGTTTGATACAGCCTTGTAAACCGGAAATTCCTAGGTCTGGAATATCTATTGATTTCAGCAAACATCTAGTATTTTACTGTAAGTACCAACAGCCATTGTAGTTAATCTACAACAGTTTAATTTAAAATGCATTAGTTTAATAAAAATGCATAAAATAGAAGAGAATTGCATTAGCTTTAATAAAAAGGTTCAATTTCATAAATATTATCTAGTCTAAAATGCATTGATTTCCCAGGAAAATGTATTGGTCAAAGGTAATTTACACTGGTTTGAATGGGAATGTACCAGTGTGTGTACATACGTATTAGTTTAGTCAAAAGATATCCATAAGGAAACCTCAATGGCGTGGAGTGATGGGCTGGCTCTGGAGCATCCCAGCCCAGCGAAATGGCCGCACTCAGCCAGCCCTGGGGTTCAGACACCCCCAAATTGGCTCTGTCAGTGTCCAGGCTTGGGGCTACCCATGGGTGCGGTGCTGCCGGGCGCCCTGGGACGAAGGGAGCCCCTTACCAGACACAGGCAGGACTTGGCTCAGGCACAGGCACGCATCTCGCTCAGGCAGAGCATGGGCCTTGAAAAGAGCAGGGGTTAATCAAATCCTTTTGACTCCATTTTTTATCGAGCTCAGGAGGGGCTGTCCTATTAATTAGAAAGTCTTTTTCATGTAAAACACAGGCTCTTTTGCAGATAAGAAGGGACGATGCTTGATTTTGCCATGGCACAGATACCTGTGTTATTCCCTGACACTCATTCACAGGCTGCATCCGCTTCCCAACAGCTCTTATGTTCACTACAGAGCTCTATAGGCGTATATGTACATACAGATACATTTAAAGCACTCAGTTTTTCCCAGATGTCAGTAAGTCCCCATAGCAGTTCTATTTTTCCCCAGTAAATCCACAGCCAGGGAAGGAAAAGATGAGCCTGGAGCCGCCTCCATCCCCAGGCTGGACCAGGATCCTCACCGTGGCGCAGGCAGGACCCGGCCCATGCAGCACCAAGGATTATGTCTGACAGCGAGCAGTGAGCAGCGGAGCAGACGCACCATCTTACAAAAATAAAGCCAGCCATCTGCCCCCCCCATCCCCGGCCAGGATTTCTGTGCTGCACTTGGTGCAGCCGGCCCCTCGAAGCCCCCAGACACCATCTCACCCCCAACCACAGCGTGGCAACACTGGGGAGAGATCAAGGTCTGACCTCTTCCAGGCTGGACAGGCAGAAATGCTGCTTTTCCCTCCAAAAAAAATATTCTGAGAAATCTCCACAGATCTAGGGCTGCTTCCTGCACCACCAGCCTTGCCCCAGCATGGACACGGAGCCAGGGACGGGCAGTGCCCAGGCGGTGCCACTGGCTCCACAGCCAACTGGTCCTGTTAAACCACTACATATCACTTCCCTGGTGCTTATGGATTTTTCCTTAATGCCACAAATTAAGGTAATTTGGCTCAGCTGGCCAGTGAATCCAGCTGAACTTGGCAGAGGAAGGAGCATCTACTCTGAGACTGATCCCCCTCATCTCCAGCTGTGCCTGGGGCTGGTCCTCGCCCCAGCTCTGCCCCTCGGCTCTGCCACCTGCCCTTTTGCTCAGACAGAACCCCAAACCCATCCTGAAATCCCTTCCCTCAGCTGCAGCTTCATCCAGACAGTTTTTTCCTCTCTGGGCACTTTTCCCTACACATTTCCCTGCTGCCTGCTTAAATCCTCCCCATAATGCCATCCTTGCTGGCTCGGCTGTGGCAGCCGGGTGTCGAGGTGTGACCAAGCGGCAAGTGGCAGGGATTAAACACGGTATTTGTGTCCTCTGTGGAATGAGGGCAGCGTCTGGGCAGAGCTCAGAGCTCCGGGGATCTGGTTTCATGCTCTCTTTTGTTCCCAGCCCTGCCCCAGCCCTCCCCGCTCACCCACCAGCCTCCTCGGCATGCGGAGGGGACGATGCTGGGCAGCGGTGCAGGCAGCGAGGCCGGCAGCCCCCTGCACTCCAGCCACCAGGTCAGGGCCATGCCAGGCACAGTGGAGCTTGGAGGGCCACGGCAGTGGCCGACAGGCATCATCAGGGCCCCGGCCATTCCCACCCCAGCACACCCATGTCACCAGGACAAGGCGAGAGGGAGGGGAGATAACAGGCTAAAAATACCGAAGACAAACCAGAATGGCCAAAAGGGCTGGTCCCAAGAGCCAGTGGTTCGGCTCCCGGAGGGCAGCAGACCCCGGCAGAGGTTTTGCAGGATTGCTGCCTGCCTGCCCGTGGGTTCGGTGGCTCCTGCTGCAGAACTGCAGCCCGTGGACAGAGCGGCCGTGCCATGCCCAGGCTGGTGGCGTGAGCGCTGGTGCTCCTGGGGGCTGCAGGATACGGCCCCACACCGGCTGCCAGAGCCTGGGATGGGGAGAGTTAATTGTGTGCTTCTCTCCAGACCAGGAGGAGCAAGTGTTTGGCTTAACTGGGTGACAGGTGCCTCGGTGGGGGGTGACACATGAGAGAGGAGCCCTGTGTGCCTGCCTGGCTTTGCAGGAGCTCAGCATCTGCCTCCAGCCTCACCCCAGTGCTCTTGGATGGGGTGCTGCATCTGAGCTGGTGCTGCAGCAGGGTAGTCCCCTTCACCCAGAGATGGCGTGGCCAGCAGCCTCTTCTGCTCTTCAAGCATCACACGCATGGGACCCCACTGCAGGCAGGGCAGGGGGGCTCCTCTGCCTCCAGCAGCCAAGCAGCGCACCCGGCTTTGCCATGCCCACACTGTGGTGGGGCATGAAGGCTCCCAAAGATGCCCGGCAGGACCGAGGCAAAATATCCTTGTCCCAGGGCTTGGGGGACTGTAGCCTGGTGTTCACCCTGGCCAAGTCCTTCCTGCACATCCCAGCAGAGGGGAAAAGCCTGGCCCCAGTCCAAGTGACAAACACAGGTGGGGTTGTTCCTCTGCAGTCCCCCCGCAGGTCAGCATCTCCAATGTGGGAGCTGCGGGGCCGCCTGGCACTTCATTAACCTTGAAACCCTCTCTGGCTCACATGTCACGTCAGCCGGTGACAAAAACAAGCTGCTACTCCAGATTAGAGAGAGAGGGACAGAGAAAGTCAGAGACAACAGGGTTGGGGGTGGCTAACTTACCTATTACAGCCAAAAGTGGGCATGGGGTTATTTTTAACCCGGAGAGGGATGTATTTATTGTTTCAGCCCAGGGGAAGCAAGTGACTGCCTCCGAGACACCTCTTGCAGCGACATCGGCGGCTGTGCAAAGCCATGGTGAGTACCGAGAGCCCGAAGCTCCAGTGGGAAGAGGCAAAATCCATTAGCTTTTTCAGCAGGATAGCTTTAATGGGCAGGGAGCGATGGAGGTGACAGGGATGTAATGACCAAGGATCCCTCCTGCCCTGGAAAGGGGGTGAGCAAGTCGGGGAGCATCTGGCTGCATTTGCAGCGTCCTGCAGGGAACAGAGAAGTGTCTCCCAAGCTAGCAGAGCTTTCCAACTGGGGCAAACCATTCTGGGGTCCAAATAGCACCTTTCTGCTTTCCCTTCCTTCTTGCAGCAAGAGGAAGAGCTGTTGTGACCCCAAAAACCTTCCTGCCCTGCCTCCTCCTAGCAGGACACACTCACTGCCCGCTGCCCAACCCCCCCCATTAGAGGAAAAGGCTGCCGGACTGAGGGACAACGGGCAGGGTGGGAGGGTGAAGGGCTCCATCCTCTGCTCCTGCGACACATTAAGCCGTTTCTGGCTGTTTCAAGCCTCAGTGCAGGAGAAGGCAGAATTTTTTAATAAGCAAACATTTCAGGAGGTGCTGTGCTCTTAGCGAGAGGCACAGAAAGGTAAGGAAGGACCTAACGACTGCAGCCCTTGCATGCAACCTCAGCAGCGTCCTCCCAAACCTGGGTTTCCATCTGAGGAGATCTCACCCCAGTGCCGATCCTTTTGCCTGCCACAGCCTTTGGTGGGGAAGCGATTTCCCACCTCATCTTCCCTTGGGCCTATTTTGCTAAATTCATCAGGAAAGCAAAGGTGGAGCTGTAGTTTAAGCAGGAATCTTAACACCTCTCAGTATCAGAGGGTCGCATGCGCCCAGAGCTGCTGAGCAATGCATGGGGAAACCACCAAGCACCCAGGGAAGAGAGCACAGTGGCAGCACCAGCCCAGAGCTACCATGAAGGACTCACGACTAAGAATAGGGTAGTTTGATGCTTTTATTCCACACCATAAAAAGCCAGTGAGTTAATGATACATACTTGAACCCCTGCAGGCACCCAAGAAAGCCAAGAAGAGGATTGAAGGTGCTAATTCCAATGTCTTCTCCATGTTCGAGCAGGCCCAGATCCAGGAATTCAAAGAGGTAGGTGGATTTGGTAGAAATGACCCAGGGTCCTTGATGCAATGTGACCTTCAGCTCTTTCCTCAGCGCTTTCGGATCACTGACAGCTGGTTTGCAACAAGAGGCAGCATGTCCGGTTTTGGGTCGTTTTGTTTTAAAAGTGAGAATAACAACTCAGCGACACTATTAAATACGGCATCGCCTCAAAGCTTCCTGGGAGCCCACACCCTGCAGGGGAGCTGTCAGCATCCAAGAGAGAAGGAGAGCACCTCCCACCTAGCTCTTACCTGCTATGCCAGGAGCTCTTCACGCCTTACCCCTGCACAGCTGGCACAGCTGGTACTCCCCAGTTACAGAGATAACTGGTCTCAGTTAGGGGAGCTGAAGGCTCACCCTGTTCCCAGTTGGTCTCATCCCGGGACGAGAAGGCTTTGGCCAAGGCATGGGCGTTGTACAGCCTTAGTGTTTGGGCTGCCGTAGGGAGCCATCCCCCCGTCCGAACAAGGGTGCAGGGGCCAGCATTGCTGCTGGATTAGGGTGACAGTTGTTGCTCCCTTACTGGGTAAGGATTGCCGGACCCCATCGCATGCAGGGCTCAAAGCGCCCTGTTCCCATCCAACACCATGGAAAGAGGAGGAGAATACTAAAGCCTTTGCAAAGGCCAACAACTCTCCTTCTCCCTGTGCTCCCTGCCTTCCTCCTGTACTTCCAGGCGTTCACCATCATGGATCAGAACCGTGACGGCTTCATTGACAAGGCGGATCTGAGGGACACATTTGCCGCACTCGGTGAGGCCCCTTTTAGAACCTTCCCCTCCCCAACAGCGTTAACGACATTAGACCGAGTAAGAAAGAAACCAGCTGTGAGCTCCCATTTAACCAAGCCCCAGCAGTTAACTGGGTCTCCTGTTTTGCCAAAAACCTCCTGATCCAAGCCCACTTCTGTTGGCCGGTGAGATCCCGTGTGGGGAGACTCAGAGCAGCTCCTGCAGCAGCAGATTTTTAATCCTGTAGGTACTAGAGAAGAGCCAGCTCCTGGCTTAGACACAGCCAAATGCTCCCTGCCTTCTCACATGCTAAGAAGCGTGTGGCTGTGCCCGTCCCACGGCGTCCCTGGGTGTATGGGCATTTGGGCGACTGACGGGATTGGTGGGCAGCTGTGAAGCTGCAAGCTTGGCTCTCTCATCACGGCGGCCAGCACGAACCAGCGATGGGGCCAGGGAGTCCCAAAGACAAGCCAACCTCAGAGAAAAGGATGTAGCCATTCGGTCCTGTTCGTTGCTGACACTGGGGGCCAGGGGGAACCCCAGCACTGGTGGTTTTGACCTAAAATGTCTTCCCAGGAGGGCTGAAGCAGGCTGATCCGTGAGGCAGGGAGGGAAGGAAGCAGCACAGCTCAGTCCTTTGCAGCCTTCTTTTCTGTGATCCTGGAGCCCAAGAAAACAGAGCTGGAGATGTCCAGCCCACCCATCCTCTGCCAGTGCATGATTCTCCTCCTTCCTCACTTCTGCTACTGCCATTCCTTGTCCGAGGTGTCTCCCCAAGGCTGACCTTCCCTTCGGTGGAGGAAGAACCTCCAAGGGAAGGCTCCCATGGTGTGTCTTTTAGCCCCCAGCACATAAAGCAGAGCCCGGAGGTCTGCAGGCGTTTGCAGCCAGACATGGACACGCGATTCACCCCATGCTGCTCTCCCCTAGGACGCCTGAATGTGAAAAATGAGGAGATCGATGAGATGATAAAGGAAGCACCTGGCCCAATCAACTTCACCGTGTTCCTCACCATGTTTGGGGAGAAACTCAAGGGTGAGAGGGCACCTGGGGAGCTGGGGGCGGGGGTGGTGGGCACCCACACCACCAGCAATATCCTGTCCCACCTGGGGAAGCCACCCAACTCCCAGGGCCTCCGTCACCCTTCCAGATGAGACCCGTCAGAGGCTCCCTGGAGGCCTCAGATGGGGAGCTGCTAAAGGAAAGGCAGGTGGCACTGCGGTGTGCAGAGCCCGGGAAGTGGGTCAGAGCAAAGGTGCTTCCCACGCCACAGCCAAGAGGTGACACCTGGGGACAATCACGGGATACTTGTGAAAGGATCTCCCTCACCCATCCCTCCCGTGTCCCTTAGTGCTACCTTCTCCCAATGACAGAACAGGGACTCCCGTAAAGATAGAGGCTTCGGTGGACCAGCACCAGCAATGTCTCTCCCCAGGAGCTCCTGTCCTTGTCCTCCAAATCCTGGACTTGGGCGTTCTCCCTGTCCTGAGACACTGCAGATAGGACAAACTCAGAGTCACGTACCCTGAGCAACTGTCTCCAGGGAGGTCCCTGCGCCCCAAAACTCATGCTGACTTGCAATACCAACAGTCCCAAAGGCAGGGCTGGGGCTGCCTGGCCAGAGACCTGGATCTCATGCCGTGTCTCCCCAACCTGTTGGTGGTTATGTGCAGGTCTCCGTGCCTCAGTTTTCCCAGCCATTTAAAAGAAAAAACCAACCCAACAGGCTCTGATGCTGCTGTCCCCATAGAACGAGGGGACAGGAGATCTTGCAGCACCTCTGAGCCTGCTGACACCAACAGCGGCACCAACGGCCACCCTGGCAAGGGCATTGGCTACAGCATGACTTTGACCCAACGGCCCCATCCGGCTGCACCCTCCATCACTTCCAGAACCCAAGGCGTGCAGCCTCCCTACAGACCTCCAGGAAACTACGCGGCCCCAAGGGCCTCTGCATGGAGCTCTATAAATACACCCAAAAGATTAGATTAAACACCAGATGCCAGAGCAGTGGCGACACAGCCTGCTTTGTGGGCACACCATGACCCTACGAGTGCTCCTCTACGTCTCACCACCCACACTCAAGGCCCCAGCTGCAGGGCTGGCATTCCTGAGGAGCCCCTCCACTTCCCAGCCTGCCCCCCCCCATCCTCTCCCTGAAGGCTGGGGGAAGCAGGAGGCTGCAGCTGGCTTCTTCCTCTGCCACCTCCAATGGCCCTGGTCATGTCGTCCGCAGGTGCTGACCCGGAGGAGACGATCCTGAACGCCTTCAAGGTGTTTGATCCAGAGGGGAAAGGCCTGAAATCTGCCTAGTGAGTGCAGGGGTGGTCAGGGCGGAGGGCGGGCGTCCCCACTGAGGTCTCCCTGGTGCTCACCACGCACTCTTCTTTGCAGCATCAAAGAAATGCTGATGACGCAGGGCGAGAGGTTTTCCCAGGAAGAGGTACGAGCTCCTTCCCACCCTCTGCCAGCCTCCCGCGCCCTCCATCCCAACAGACCCCCAGCCGTTCCCCCTGCCCCAGCCCCAAACCCCCTCTGCGCCACCTTTCCACCCTGGCTCTTTCCCAGCAGATCGATCAGATGTTCGCAGCCTTCCCTCCAGACATGTCTGGCAACCTGGATTACAAAAACCTTGTCCATGTCATTACACACGGAGAAGAGAAGGACTAGCCCACGCTCGGTGCTGGGGCTGGCACCACGAAATCGCCTCTCCCCAGGCTGCACGGGGAGGCGTCCCTTTGCCTCTCCCCCTGGGGAACACCTGAATGGTGTCCACATTAAACTGCCTTTTGGCAAGAGGAAATCCAGCCACTGGTATGAGCGATGTTTGGGCTTGCGTGGTGTGTCTGTGCCCAGTGGGAGCCCCCAGACCCACCCCAAACCCTGCTGCCCCCCCTGGGCCTCCCTCCCGGCCCTGCTGCCCATCACCGTTGTGCGCTCTCGAGTCCCTCTGCCTCACCATTTCCCAGCCTGGCCCACGTCCCAGCCCCAAACAGCCTGTTTCGCACAGGGCTGTGGCTAGCCCCCACCTGGTCCCACCAGCCCAGGACCAGCACTGAGCTCGGCTTCCCTTTAGGCAGCAGAGAGCTGCCTGCTTCTCCCAGCTCAGCAGGGATCACCCAGCAAGCACGCTCATCCCTGCTGCGTCCCCCCATGGCCTCCCCGGGACCGCGAAGCAGGCATGGAGCAGGTCCGGGACCGTGGTCCCCATCTCCTCCCCAGCAGCCGTGCGGTGGCTGGCTGCGGGAAGCACGTTGGCTTGTGCAAGGGGAACAGCATCCCGCCGTAGAGCAGCTGTTCCCGCCAACGGCTGCTGTCAGCAGTGGGCGAAGCCAGGCCAAAATATCCCCTGGTGACATCTGAAGCCTGCAGAAAGTGTTGGGCTCCTCTTCCAGAGGGGAAGGGAGATGGAAGGACATCCAGTGCACCGACGCAGAGGGGCAGCTCAAGAGTGAAAGGATTTATTTGAATAACGTCATTTGAATTCTCCCCCTCTACTCTGCTCTGGCAAGGCCCCACCTGCAGGGCTGCATCCAGCTCTGGGGCCCCTAGCCTAAGACAGACATGGATCTGCTTGAGCGGGTCCAGAAGAGGGCCACGATCACCTGTGTGATCATGGGGCTGGAGCACCTCCCCTATGAGGACAGGCTGAGAGAGCTGGGGTGGTTTTGCCTGCAGGAGGCTCTGGGGAGCCCTTACAGGGGCCTTCCAGTACTTAAAGGGGGCCTGCAGGAAAGGTGGGGAGGGACCTTGGAGCAGGTAGTGTAGGGATAGGATGACAGGTAGAGGTTTGAAACTGAAAGAAGGGAGATTTAGATTAGATAAAAGGAAGAAGTTCTTCACTGCGAAGGCACAGGCTGCCCAGAGGAGCTGTGGCTGCCCCCTCCCTGGCAGTGCTCAAGGCCAGGTTAGATGGGGCTTGGAGCAACCTGGTCTGGTGGAAGGTGTCCCTGCCCATGGCAGGGGGTTGGACCTAGACGATCTCCAAGGTCCCGTGCCAGGAGCGTCGGCCTGCTCCTTCTCTCGCCTCTGGAGAACCAGCTGGCGCAGCTGCCCGCAGCCCACCGGCACTTCCACTGCCCACGGCAATGGCCGCCCGTCACCCACCCCCCCCCGCCACGGGCCTGACATCCCCGGCGGGGCGGGACAGGGGTTGGGGTTGGCTGGGGAGGACACAGGTCAGCGGGGGATTGGCCGGGGCAGCCGGGGGGAACGGTGGATTGGCCGGCTGCGTGGCCACAGCCCCTCCCTCCCACCTCCCCCCCCCCCCCCCCCAGGCGCCGATGGCGTCGGCGGTGCCGTTCGGGGCGGGGGCCGTCGGGCAGAGCTGGGCCCGATCCATCGCCCGCGGGAGCTCGGTGCCGCCCAGCAGCGGGTGGGCGAAGGGCTGGGCCAGCTGGGAGCCCTCAGCCGATGCGTGGCGCAGGACGGGCTCCTGCAGCAGGAGCTGGCGGGTCCTCTTCTCCAGGAGGCTTGGGTGGGAGGGAGCGCTGTTCCGCAGGGCCCCTGCCCCAGTCCGCCCCCTCCGCCCAGTCTGCTGAGCAGGGATCACCCTTGGGCTTCCCCAAGGCGGTGCCGCCAGGTTTAAACCACCCTTCCACGTGGCTTTGCCTGCTACGGCTTCCCGAGTATCGGCTGCAGCGGCACACGGCCAGACCTGCCCCAGCCTCCAGCACCGGGCGAGTGCCACCGTGGATCTGCCCTGGGCAGCTTGATTCCTCCCAAAACACAATATTCCCCTATTATTTGCATCGCTGTGGTTGATCGAATCTGGAATCATCATTAAACGCAAAAATAAAGGGGTTTGACAAGCAATGAAAAACAATTTTGTTGCTGAGACGAAGCCAAGTCCTCCACCGTCCCAAGCATCTTCCACCAGCGCCGGGGGCCCCGACCCACCGGAGCAACAAGTGACACCCAGGAAGGGCACGGCAAACAAACGAGAGGCCAGCAGTACCACCCCAGTGAGCGCAAACGGTGATAGGATTGTGCTGCTGCTACATCATCTTTGATCAACAACATCCAGGGCTGCCACCGCGTGCACAGCCCAAATCCCAGCCTCTGCCACGAAGCAGCATGTTGTTAAAAAGCCCAGTAGCTTTTTCCCCCACTAATAGGTGGCTCATTACCTCAACCCTGCTGATTTTTTAATAAACCTAAATTCCAAAAATTGTCTAATGATTATTTTTATTTAGCTTTCCCGTCTCCACCCCAGTGGGGTTGAAGGTTGTTCTGGAAAAGTTCAGGAAAGCTACAACCAATTCCTTCAGGAGATCCATCACATCAGATTAGCAATTTAGTTTCTTATTAGCTACTTTCCATCCTATCACATTAATATTTGTTTTCACTAATACAATGCAGGAGTCTTATCATATTAGCAACTTTCCCATCACATTAGTGAAACCACTAATACAACACAATACTAATATGACATGATCTGGTGGGAAATTGCTAGTACAATAAGACTTTCCTACCATATTAGTACAGAAACATTGTGTGTCCCAGTTATGGCTCTCTCTGAACCAGGTGAATACCTGGCATTTCCAAAACCAGCCACATTCACCGTGTCCTAAGCTGCACGTGTGGGATGGGAGGCACGTTCAGTGTCGCGCACCGAGGAACCCACTCTGCCCCTGTGGCGCAGATGACTCACAGCAGATGCATTAAACTGCAATGAAAATTCCTCATTCAGAAGTAAATTAGTGAAATTTGGGTCACCCCCACCATGTAACTGGCTCGCTGGCACCAGCTTCTCCATCCGGGGTGGTAGATGGAGAGCCAAGCCAGCCACTGCAGACACTAGGAATGGGGGCTTTTAGATTTATATCTTTTCCCCAGGTCCATTTCCTGTCAGATCTGCAGAGACTCATCACACCCTAGAAATTTTGGTCAGTCTCATGCAGATGGGGCCATGGACCACAGCATCCCAGATGTGAGCTGAAACATCAACGACGAAGCACCATAAGATACCGCCTGTTTGGTTTGTCTCATGCTCGAGGCTCCAGACCATCAGCTGAAGCTTCCTAAAGTCTCTCCCCATTCATTAATGGCAGTAATGAATTCATCCTGCTCTTTAAATAGAGTTTGATGTATGAGCCTGCCTGCTCACATCTTGACCTCTTCTTGTCAGGGCTTTGATAGAAGAGATAGGTAAACAGCCTGGGTGACCGTGCATCTATTGATTATTAGTGCAGGCAGATTTGGTACAAACACCGTAACAGGACACATCCAAACGAGCTTTAGGAGACGAGAGAGATCAAGCATGCAAGTCTGCACAGCCTCATGTGATAATTCCCAGTATGCAGGAGGAGCTTGCAGGTATTTGGTCCTGCAAAGTGTCTGGAGGAGCAATGCTGGGTGGATGCTGCTGGATCCCAAACTGGCACAGTTATCATAGCTTGAGCTGGGGAACAGAGGCTCAGCCAGCAACAGCAGCACCACATCCCTTTTTAAAAGCTCTTTTTTATCTCTCAATATTATTTATTGCTCCGTTAAATTGGCAGTTCCCTTGGTGAGGAACATTCTCCCCCTGCAACTTGGTGCTGCTTCATAAGATGCCAGACTCAGGGACTAGCCTGCTAGGCACCAACCCAACCATCTTCTTTCAACAACATTCATTACCTCAAGCTTTCCTTAACAAAAAAAAATAATCTTGATCCTACTGGCTGCAACAGTGGAGAAGCTCACAGAGAAAAAGGCTTTTCTCTTCGCATCTCCGAGAAAAGCCTTGTGTTTGATCTTGCCTGGATTCAGCCCTGGTCCTGCTGCAGCCAGGGAGGGCACTAGGGCTGACCCCGCAGCCCTCACCCTCAAAGCAGGTCCCCCCCAGCACCGCTGCAGCCCCCTGGGCTCCTCTGTCCCCCCTGATGCTGCTCACCCCACTGCAGGGTGCTGCAGTTCCTCTCCAGCCAGGGGTCAGGACCACAGAGGCAGTGGGGTCTTGCCGGGGAACAGCCCCTATTTCCAGTGGGAAGCGCTGGAGAGACGAGAGCCCAGCAGGGAGCTGCTGCCCAGTCCCTGTCCTGGGGAGTGCTGGGAGCCCACGCTACATGCACCAAAGGGCTTTCCATGCCCCTAAACCAGCCCTGAAGCATGTGCTGCAATGTCTCCCTGTCTGCATGTCCACAGCAAGCAGAAACCCTCATTTTACCGATTCTTGCTTCCCTTTGCAGTGTTTGCATCATCCCACAATCTGGGACTTTGAAGCCTTTCGCTCTGACTGGAAAGTAGCATCAGGGCTTCACCATCCCCAGCAGTGCTTCAGGGCTACAGAGCTGCCATTCCCTCCCCTTCCTTGCCGGACCCACAGCCAGCTCCCTGGGCTTCTGACCTGGTTTCTATCCATTTTGCTCGTGGAGAGGCAGCGATCACCACATCTCCGCCACTGCCCTCGGCATCCAGACACCCTCAGGGTGCCCACCCTTGGGAGAGAAGCAATGCTTGGCACTGCCAACCTGGGGAAGGTCCCTGCAGACAGAGACTGTTTAGGCAGCCAATACAAGGGACAAACTGAGGATTCACTCCTGCTGCTTTCCTTTCCATGCAGGGAAGCACACGGGTGTCGTGGGCCGAGTCGCAAGAGTCATGATAATCCCTTCTCCATAAGCCGGAGTGGGTGGCCGGCTCCTTCCCAGGGACTCTGCAAATGCTGGGATCCCTGAAGGGCAGAAGCACGAGACAGCGCTGGAGGCTGCCACAGGGCTGTGTTTTGTAGCCCTGGTGTTGCTTACTCAGCTCTGGGATGAACGGGAATGGAGAAGCACTGAAGCTGAGCAAAGGGCATCCCTGTCCCGGTTTGCAGGGCTGCATTGAGTCCTAGGCGATGGGGAAAATCCCCAACCAATGCATCTCTCTTGAGGCTGTGCCTCCCTGTTATCCTGGTGACTTTGGTGAACCAGCCGTCAAGTTCCAGGCTAATTCACAGCCAGAGAGGCTCTAAGGATGTGTTTAGCTGGAAATTATTTTCGTGGCAGAGAGCAGAATGTGGTGTTAGATAAGAAAAATGGTAACCAAGGGCAAAGCGATGCTGGGAAGGCACCCGAGCCTGAGGGTCCTGCTGGGGACAAGGAAAGATCCTGGAGCCTTTCATACTATTCCTGCATGATCGACAGCTCCATGGGACAATAACAACAGCCTCTCCAGGGACGAGGCTGTCACTCTGTCTCAGTGGCCCTGGCTGTGGCATACTGCAGGTCCCTTTTCTCCAGTTTGCTTTTCACCCTCAGCAGAAACAGGGCCAAACCTCCAGTTCAGAATAAATGTAGAGCTGCAGGGCCGGACACTGTTTTTTCACTTCATTTTCTATTTTTCTGGACTCATTGCAGAAGCATTTGTTTCACTAAAGGGGACTGTTTTCACTCAAACTGCTCAACTGTCAGACTTGCTCTGAGTGAGGCTGACTTTGTCATCTGGATGGACCTTTAAGCTGTAGAGGATGAGATCGTCTGTAACATCGTGTTGTGGTTTGAGCCCACCCAGCCGGCAGCAAAGCCCCCCCCAGCTGCTTGCTTACTCCTACCCCATACCCTGAGGGGTGGGGAGGAGAAAACACAACCAAAAGGCCCAAGGATCGAGACAAAGGACAGGGAGGGCTCCTTCACCAGTTATGGTCACAGGCAAAAGACAGACTCAACTTGGGCATAACAACATCAATTTCATGAGCAATGACCACCATCAAGGATAATGAGAAATACAGCCAGGTCTTAGAAACAACACACCTTCCCCTCACCCCTCCCGTCTTCCTGGGCCCAGCTCTGCTACCTCTTCAGCCAAGCAGCACAGGGGACAGGGAATGGGGGTCACAGTCTGTCCATCCCAAGGTATCTCTGCTTGGGGAGAGAGGCCCTCGCAGCCCTCCCCTGCCCCACTGCCGGTCCCTCCCGGGGCTGCCGCCCTCCCAGCAATGGGCTGCTCCAGCGTGGGCTGCCCCGGAGCCACAGCCTGCTCCAGGCCCAGTTCCTGCTCCAGCCAACATCCAGGCCACCGCTGATCTCCACGTTCTGCAGAGGCTCAGCCGCCATCTCACCGCAGGCCGCAGGGGAACCTTTGCTGTGGCACAGCTCCCCCTCTCCTTCCTCGCTGACCTGGGTGTCCGCAGGGCTGTTTCACATCCCCCTCCTATCCCTCTCTTCTCCTCTGCTCACCAACAAAGAACCATGATCAAAGAACTCAATCAACAGGTTCCTTCACTCTTCAACAGTTATTTGCAGAGGCGCCGACTGGCCTGGCCTTGGCTAAAGGTGGGTCCAAAATTGGAGCACGGAGGCTTCTAGAAGCCTCTTAGAGGAGCCACCTCTGTAGCCCCCTTACCCGCTACCAAAACCCTGCCAGACATGGGAATCCAACGAATCTCCATCTCTTGGGATAAACAGAAGAAGAGTGACTTTCCATGCAATTTTCATCTTAACCCATCTCCCTGCTGGAGATTTACAAGGTCTTCCTCTCCGCTGCTGGGCTGAGCCCCCACATCCTCTCCCACGGGTGCCAGGGGCTCTGCCCATGACGTGGAGAGACCATACCAGAAGAAAGAGGTGATAGGATTGTGAGAATGTCTTTACAAAAATATAGCACTATTTATCTGGGCTGGTACAAGATACCACAGACCTAAACAGTGATAATTTAAGGAGGAGAGTGTTTATACAAGTACATGGCACTGTTTATCCAGAGGAGCCATGTGTCTTAATGATAAGACTAAGACAAGGAGGTCTTCACAGATATACAACACTATTCACCAGGCCTCATAAAAAGTGCCATATATTTCAGTAACTAGAAGATCTCAACAGGAACCAAAGACAAGACTAAACATTTGAACTTCTGGGATGAGCACATATGCTTAATGAATTGATAAATATTAACCAATTGATAGAAAATATAAATGTACGTGTCTTTACAAATAAAGCCCACTATAATATAGGTGTATACGGCCTTGCTGGTAAGATATGTAACCAGACAGAGACAATCAGAACTGACCAGACTGCAAAGCTCTGTTAGATATAATAACCTAAAAGAAACAATCAGGAGAACTGGCTAAACCACAAAAGCTCTGTTAGGGAAAGATAACCTGAAAATCATAAAAATTCCCTCAAAAAAGCTAAGGGGGAGTCTGAACTTTTCAACTTTAGCACAGGCTTAATAGGCTTATTTGTATTAACCTCTCCACCCAGGAGATGCATAATGATATGGTAATGAAACACATGATGCATGAGGCAAAGGGGGGTGCATGTTAAGGGGTAAATATGTAGTATATGTAGCAGGCGGATTGGGAAGCCTGTACCTTTCTAGTACCTTAGCCAATAGGGAAAGGGAGGGGGTCCTCTGCAGCTGGGAAATTAGGATAAAAAGGGGGCTTCGACCCCCAGCAACTTTGAGAGACCCCACGGGATATGCCCAGTGGACTCTCCCTTTATTCAAATAAAGTTTATTTTTACAGGACTCCTCTGTCTCCTGACCACCAGTGACAGGATTTTCTGCACAGAGGGTTTCCTCAAGTCGCTTAAGGCATCCTCTGAATGCAGCTGTGGGCCTGCTGAGCTGAAAACACAGCTCAGTGTGACTCAGGCTGAGGATTTCAGACAAATTCAATCCACTTCATACCTGCTGCCTCCACCAGATAATTACCATTAATCACACAGGCTTGAACTCTGGCCACGCTCCCTCAGGAACCTGGGAGATGCTGCTCTTGTAAGCAGCCGTGTGCCCAGGAGAGCCAGTGTGGGACCCCACCTGCCATCACACGTCAGTCAAAGGCAGCACTCACCAAGCAGCAGGGCTGAAGACCTCATCTTCCACGTTATGCCCGGTCCTGAGGGATGCCCACAGCAAAGGATGCCCCAGGGCAAAGCAGTAGCTCGCAATGGCATGCCTGAGCTGCAGGGACAAACCAGAAGGGAATCCAAGGATCAAAGGGGACTCCAGCCACAGGTTCCTCAGAACTCTTTCCTACCGATTCTGGCACAACGTTTAAGAGGAGGTGAGAATAGAAACAAAAAAAACCAAGCACATGTGGCAGCTACCTCCACAGCGGACAATATTTTCAAGTGCCGCATGTAAGCAGAAAGTCCAGGTGTCCGAGAGCCGTCGGTGGGACTGTTCTGCGTTTTCGGGACCGTACGGGAAAACAAAACGCGGACAGCAAAGCCACTGCCCTCTGAGCCCTCGTTACCTGTCCCAGGCCTGGGAAGGCGTCGGTGCCCCAGCCCTTGGGAAGCCCGCAGGCACCTGCAGGTGGGATTCCGCCTCCGCCCGCCGCCTTCGGCACGACCAGCGCTGCCAGGAGCTTCCCCACCCCCGGAGCCTGCCCGGCTGACCGGGGGACGCAGCGCTAGGGGGCGCCGCTGAGCACGGCAGGACGCGGCCCAGCTCTATGGTGGCGGCGGCGGCGGCGGCCATGGGAGCGGAGCGGGAGGCGCGGGCCTGCGCTGCCTTCTGCGGGGCGCCGGGCATCGCTCAGCCGGTGCTCTCCTGCCTGCGGCAATTCGCGGGGTAAGAGGGCGGGCCCCGGGCGAGAGGACCCCGGGAATCCTCCGCCGTGGATCTCGGCATCCCCCGGGCGCGGGTACCCCGGGAATCCTCCGCCGTGCATCTCGGCATCCCCCGGGCGCGGGTCGGGCGGTGGAGAGGAAGGTTCCCAGCTCCCGCTTGCCCTCATCCTCTTTCAGTCCGCTCTGCAGCAACAAGTCTGAGGGGGTTTTTTTTTGGACCCTCCTGCCCCCCCCCCCCGCCGCCTCTTAAAATTGACCAGAGCAGGCTGGGTTGAGGTCTCTGAGGTCCCGCCCCGCGCAGCGCGGAGTGCGGCTGGGAGGGAGGAGCATCGCACGCTGGAGCACCCCAACCCGTACCCCTGTCCGCTGGGGCACCCCTACCCCGATCCAAATCAAGCTGGGGTACCCCCATTCCAATCCACATTGAGCTGGGACACCACAACCCTAATCTCCACCGAGCTGGGGTATTCCCCACCGCAATCCCCGCTGGGCCGGTGGATCTTCACAACCATCCCTCTCCCGTTTCAGAAGTACTACCAAGAGATGCAAAGACAAGCATTTGGAGGAGGCTCTCCTGCTGTCGCGGGCACTGAGCGAGGGTCTGCAGGCGCTGGGTGAGGAGGAGGCACGGCCACTGCTCCGCTGCGTCCTGGCTTTCCAGATGGAGGCAACCAGTAGCTCCAGCTCCTTCCAGAAGCTGGAACAGGTCTGTAACGCAAACAGCTGGCCTGCAGCTTCAGAGCTCTGTCAGCCAGAACTGTAAGCGATGGTCTCACCAGGCTCTGCCTGCTGCACAGCTCTGGTGCAGTGCATCCTTACTGGCAAACGGGCCTCGGTGACACCACAGAGCTCCCCTAAAAGCACATTGCTGCTGGTATCTCCTGGGGCTTCAGGCAGACTGACTGACTCGGGGTGTCTCTCGGCAGATCGTGACCCAGCTGGCGGTGGGGAAGGAAGCCCTGCTGGCCCAGGAGGTGGGCGAGCTGCTGGCTGGTCTGGCGCCGCAGGGAGAGGTGAGAGCACCCCAGTTGTGCAGTGGCACCAGCTTTTGTGGGGGCTTGGCTGGAGCCCCTGTGTGACAGGGGCCTCCTGGTTTGGGATGCCTGCGGTCCTTCACTTCTCTTCCTGCCATTCTGGGGGTTTGCCCTTGCTTTCGTCCCTGGGACAGCTTCTGTTGCAGGCAGGACCCTCCTGCCCAAGGCACTGAGCCCCAGTGTGTCATCATGTGAGACAAACTGTTCTGCCCCTGCAGGTGCTGTCTCCTGGGGACCTTCAGTCAGGTCAGTTTCTGCTCCTTCCCCTCTGGGGACTTCTCCCAGCCCACACCACCAATGCACAGGACATCCCGTGCCCACCCAGACTGGGTCCTCTGTGCTGATGGGAGGGGTAGCAGGGATCAGCCTGATCCATGGGATCTCTGCAGAGGGCCCAGGAGCACCCAGTGGCTCTGCCCACCTGCCTGGGACAGCTGGAAACCAGACAAGCCAAAGCACGCTCTACACCCCAGCCCTATTTTCACCCTGCTTACCAGCAGCGCAGCCCTTGTTTCACCAGGAGCAGGGCTGGCTGTGGGCGCAGTGCCGGGAGGGCCGGGGGCTGATGCTGTCCCCTTGCCCGCAGTGTGCATGTTCATAGAGGAGAGCAGCCTGGGCCGGCAGCACTGGCAGCAGAACCTGGCCCCGCTGCTGCAGCGCTTGGCCACCACCTTGCGCTGGGTGCTGCAGAGCCAGCCCGCGCCCGGTGGCATGTGGGGCTACCTCGTCATCAAGGTAAAAGCCGAATTTCGGAGGAGGGGGGAAGGATCGGTCCTTGCAAGGACTGGCTGGGCACTGGCAGCGATGTCCAGGAGGGTTGTGGCACAGAGCGCCGCTTCGAATGGCCGTCCCCGGGGAATCGCTGCTTTCTGGGAGGCGAGGGACGCTGAGAGCCAAACCTGCAGCCCCCGTCCCTTCTCCTCCTCTAGGCCTGCCTCCAGCTGTTCCAGGCACTGCCGAAGGATGTGGCCCCCCTGGTGTGGAGCACGGCAGGGAAGAGCGAAGCCCTGCAGAGCCTCTTGGGACTGCTGCTGGAGGTGGCGTGGGGGAAGGTGTGTATGGCCCCGGGGAGGGATGGGGCTGCCTGTCCTGAGGAGCAGAGCAACACCATCCTTCTCGGATGCTTTCCCCATTCCCCTCCTCGAGAAGAGCCTGCAGAGTCAGCTCCGGTGTCTGGGGTGTCTGAGGGACATGGGCATGGAGGGAGGGTTAAATGGGGTCTGGTTTTCAAATGGCGTTTTGAGCTGTGTCTTTGTCTCCCCTGTGGGTCCAGGCCCTAAGCAAGGACACGAGGCTACTGGCAGGCACAGCCCTGAGCATGCTGGTGAACACGGCCCCACAGCCCAAGTGTGGGGCCAGCGCCACACTGGCCCTCTTCCAGCTCTCTGACCAAGGTGCGTGCTCCATCCCGAGCTGGGGACGGCCTCTGGCGAAGGGGACGTCAGCGACAGGCGTGTTTGGGCGTGAGGGCACAGAGGCCAGCGCTGCTCACCAGCAGTCCAAGCCAGACTCTGCTGCTGTGTCCTTTTCTCGGGGTCTGGGAGCCCCAGCTGCCACCGGCCACTTCCCACAGTCACTCTGGGATGCGCCAGGGCAGTTTGCTCTTGGAGCAGCATTTAAGTTTGCCGCCTTTCTGCCATCTAATGCAGCTGTTTCCTACCAGGTGTGGGGGAGCTGAAGTTTGGGGAGCTGGTGGTGGAGGCCCCCCCTGTCCTGGAGCCAGATGGGCTGGAGAAGCTGGTGCTCACCAGAGGTTTGCTGACGTGCTGCAAGACAGAAATCCTCAGCTGCCAGCTGGAGAGCTTCACTCACAAGGTAGGAGAGCTCAACCCCAACAGCCAGGGCTTGAGAGAGCCCTTGGTGAGGGCTGGCAGCCACTGGCAGGGGCTGTGGATCCCTGGGGGACGTAGCCAGGCTGCACCGCTCTGCAGCAGCAGTGCTGTGCATCCCGCTGAGCATGGCGAGTCAGCCAGGAGCCTGCTTTTTCCAAAGAAATGTGAGCAGAGATTTCCCTCTCCTGGTGGGCCAGGAAACCAGGCGGTACCAAAAGTAACCCCTGTACAAGCAAAGTGGCAGCAGCATTCGCCCCGTGCTCCCACAATATGAACCCAGGGCTGCTCTGGACAGAGCACAGCCTCCACCTCTGCGCATCTCCACTTGTCTCCCAAGTCTTGAAGAGCTGAGGACTTCCAGACAGGGAACAAAACCTAGCAATAAGCTACTGTAAAAGCAAGAAAACCAGGCAGTGCTCTTTTCTGTCTCGTGGTGGGTTTTTTTTCATTCTGGAAAGCCTGTTCCTGCCCACTCCCTGAGCTGCTGTGCTCCTTCAGGCCTGCCTACTGCTCGATGTGGTCTTTCCTGCTGTGTGTGCCCTGACCAAGGAGCAGAAGGACTGCCACTACTACTGCTTCCAAGGTAGGAGACGACGACCCCACCACGGTGAGGAGATTTGAAAGGTTCACTGTGCTCATGATGCAGAGCTCCTGTGGACCTTCATCTTCTCCCAGGGAAGGTGTTTTTCTGGATCTTGGTACCTGGGTTGGAAACTGCTATCAATTTCTGCTCCAGCCCAATGGACACTAACGCTCTTGGGCTTTTGTGTACCTAACAGGGAAACTGCTCCCCTTGCACACGGGGTCCTTAAGCCTCTTGCTGGCTCTGCTCCAGGCAAGTCTTGGGGCGAGGGCTGCAGCAGAGCTCTCTGCTTTTGCAGCCTGTGCCCTGTGGCTGCAGCGCGTGCGGGAGAGCCTGCCTGCCGTCTGGCACCTGACGGGGACCCGCATCCTGGCCCAGGATGCCAAGCTGCTCCAGCAGCTCACCCAGCTGGTGTGGGACAACGCTGAGACCCCGGTAAGGCTGGGGTGTCGAAGACCCATGCCATGGCAGCCAAAACCAGCCCTTCCTTCCCACGACTCAGCTACTGTTCCCCTGCCTATAACACACCCCTGCCTGCTTAAGCTCCATCAATGGAATACAACCCCCTTGCCTGCAGCTGCCTGCAGCTGCCCTCTGGCAGGGCAGGGGCACCCATGCTGCTGAGGACAGGGCACTTGTCACACATGGTCTCTGCAGGACTGTGTGCCAGCGCTTCACCCTCCCCAGGCAGCACCCGCCAGTGCAGTTCTGGCCTGTCCACATCTGCTGGCTCACCACCTGCCATCCCCACATCCCCAGCTCCTAACCCTGTGGCTACCAGCCAGTACTGAATGTCCACAGCCACAGGAAAGCAAAGGGTCTTTCCTGATGCAGCAAGACAGGAGGGAGAGCCCACCCTAACCACTCCTGCTTGTCGTCCTTCTCCCCCAGGTGGAAGGGGTGTCCGAGTTCATCCACAGCTCCTTCCGACTGCTCCTGGAGATCTACCACCTTGAATGCCAGCAATTCCAGGACCAGGAGAGACCCCTCTACCAACAGATGCTGCAGACAGTAGTCTCGATGCCGTGGCAAATCAAAGCCAGATACGTGCCCTTGAGTGCCGTCGTCCCCTACGTGGGCAGCCAGCAGGTAGGAAAGGTGGGGAGATGGGGAGGCTCAGTCCCAGCTAGCACTGCTGCCGGGGTGGCACAGCCTCTGTCCACTGCCCATCACCTTCTGCGCAGCTCAGCCACGCAGGCAGGCAGCCTTCCCGGCCAGGGGGAGCGTTTTAGCATCACCCAAGGGATAGTATCCCTGGTGGGGTAGTGAGCTGCAGCAACGGTGATGCATCCTGGGGGACTGCCAGTGGGGAGGGAGGCTTTGCCTGTTGATGCCCACCAAAATCTGGCCAAAAGCAGCTTGGGGTACTAGAGATGCTCAGTGCCGTGGGTGACTGCAGTGTGGTCTGTACCCACTTCCATCCCTTGCCATATGCAGCCTTCAGCCTGGCAGGGAGATAAGGGTCATCTGCCTTTCTCCCAGGTGCTGGATGCCTACCCGGACCTGCCGCAGCACCTCCTGAGCTGCCTCTCCACCAACCACCTGTGTCCCGCAGCCACCGAGGTCTACAAGGCCCTGGTGCGGCAGCAGTGTGCCGAGCGGCAGGACGGGCAGCGGGGCGCGGAGGCGGAGCGGTGGGCGCTGTGCTGGCTGCCCCTGCTCTCCCAGGCGCTCCGCTCCCCGCTGGCCATCCTGCAGAGCAATGCTGCCAACCACCTCCTCACCTGGACCCTGCGGCAGATCCCAGCTGCCCAGACGCTGCTGGCTGCCCAGTTCAGCGGCCGGGACACAGCGTCACTCCGGGCTTGGGTCTCGCTGCTGAAGGCACAGAAGAGCGTGGCGGGAGCCCTGCCGCTGCGGGGCAAGGCACTGGAGCGGCTTTCTTGCTGCCTGGGCGCCCGCGAGGAAGGGGTTCGGCTGGCAGCACTGGGTCTCCTCTGCTGCAGCCCCAGCACCAACTGGCCCCTCTCTGGCAGAGAGGTGCGGCTGCTGAGGGAGTTCCTGCCCCTCAACTTCAACTGCGACTCCTCCTCGTTCCGGCAGCTGCTGCAAGCAGCAGTGAGGAAGGCGCTGGTCCGGCTGCGGGACAGCTCGCTGGCCCAGCTGCGAGGGAAGGTGCCCCGAGGAACCGAGCCGGGCGAGGGAGCAGGGCAGCTCAACCAGGCAGTAGGTGAGGTGGACACCCCACCAACTCCATCACAGCCCCAGGGGATTTACATGTGGGTGCCCAGCCCGGCATCATTTGCTGCCACACTCTGCCCACAGGCTTTGTGGAGTGGCTCCTGCAGCTTAGCATTGCCTCGCTCAGCCCAGGCTCCAACTACCAGAGGAAGAAGACGGCTCTGCTCCTCCTGACCGCTGTTTTGGAGACCTGCACAGACACCTGGAGCCCTGACAGGAAGAAAGGCCAGCCCCCACGTGAGTATGGGCAGCCCGCCTGGAGCATCACCCCTGAGTTGCAGGGGTGCTCCCCACCAACCCTGTCCCACCACCCCGTGTCCCCACCACAGGGACCATGGCCACGCTGCTGAGCTATGCCAGGCAGAGCGGCTGCTGGGACTTCTTCTCCCAGCCCAATTTGTTGGCACTGCTGAGCTGCTTGCAGGACAGCACTAATGAGGTGAGCCTCCTAAAGATGCCCACCTCGGCCCCTAGCAGGCTCAGAGGGGAAGCCCATCATGCTTCCCCTCCTGCCCTCCTCTGGCTGCTTTCCCTCCTCACCTCTCCTGTCTCGGCAGATCAGAGACTTGGCCTCGGAGCTGCTCGTCCGCTACTTTCCCCCCACGTTCCCCGAGCCCATTGCCTTGGCTCTCTTCCAGCTGGCCCAGGATGCCCTGGGCAGCCCTCGAGTGCAGGAGGCTGAAGCCGGAGCTGTGCTGATGAAGACCATCCTACAGAAGTATGAGCTCCCAGCCTCCCCCTCCCCGCGGTGGCACAGCAGCCCCGGCGAGCAGCACCGGTGTCTCACCGAAGTGTGTGTTTATAGCTCAGGGCAGCAATAGCTTGGGTTTGAAATAGCCTTGCAGTGGGGAGCTGAGCAGGGTTGAGGTGCAGCAGCCTGCAACAGGGGAGGAAGGAACTGCATAGCGAAAGACAGGCAGAAGACTCCTTCATCCTTGCAGCAGCATCTTCCTCTTCGCCCAGGTCAGACAGCAGCACCATGAAGAGCCTGGCCTTGGAGGCCGAAGCAGCCCCAACACTGCCCAACCGAGGCCTGTGCTTCGCTCAGCACCTTCTGCATGTGCTGCAAGCCCAGTATGCTGCAGCATGCCAGGACCTGCTGCAGGCAGCAGCCACTGCACCAATGCACGGTATGTCCCCAGCCTGGCAGGACAGCAAGCAACTCCCACAGCAAGTCTCCTCCCCAGGAATTTGGAGCAGGCAGGAATCATACAGGCAGGACTGAGGCCAAAACCGAGTGCTGATGCCATGACCTTGCCTCAGTTGCCCTGTATTGCTGCTTCACCTGCCCAGCATGCCCCTTGCCTGGGGGCCCTGCTCAGTCCCCTGCCCGTGAGCCATTTCAGCTGCAGGCTCAGGCGGGCGAGCTGGGGCTGCACCAGCCACCGCTGTGACCAGAGGTGGGTGTTTGTGCAGGAGCCATCGCAGCCCTGCGGAGGTGCCTGCTCCAGGTGCCAGAGGTGGCCGCCTCCATGCGGGCAGCAGAGTTGGCGCAGAGCTGGCAGGAGCTCCTCACCCGCCTTGTGACCACGGCGAGAGACATCACCTCCTTCCTCCTGGGTGCTCTTCAGAGCCAGCAAGGCCCCGGCGCTGATGAGCAAGGTGAGCATCTCCCCAGAGGGGAACCAGCCTGGGAACCACTGGTATCTCCATCACAGCCATCTCTGACCCAGCAGCCCTCCAGCCTGGGAGACTGCACTTGCTTTGGGCTCACTGCCTCTAGCAGGGGACAGCAGTGGGATGGGGGAGGGAAGGTTGACCTGGGAGTAAGGTCCAAAGCAGGACACCTGGGCAAGGATGCTCCAAGTGTTGAGTGGAAACCGCAGGAGCAGAGCAGCTAGTGCCCAAGTCCCTTTCTCAACTACACTTGAGAACAGCAGCAGAAGTAGAGGCAAAAGCTTTCCTCCAGAAGCAGTGAGGCACTTGCCCGATCGGAGCAGCTGGGAGAGCAGGGGCTGGTGGAGCCCTTACAGCAACAGCTCGGAAAGAGCAGTGGGGCAAAGCACAACTGCAGTCCTGAGCAGGACACATTGCAGGACAGGAGCCGCTGCCATTTGTGTGCGCTCTGCACAGGGGACAGTGGATCCCCCAGCAGCATGGCCCTCTTTCTGCCCCACACTTCCTGCAGGCACTGCCCCACACAACCTTGCTCAGACCAGGCTTCTACCTTTCACAGCTGCTGCCCCATCATTTGCAGACATGGGGAACGCCATCGGGTCCCTCATCATGCTGGGAAAAGGCCAGGGACAGGAGGAAGAGGTGGACTCAATCCTGCTGTCAGAGGAGCACAGCCTGATCCTGACCTGCTGCTGGGTATCAGTAAAGGTAGGCACCCCTCCTCATGGTGCTGGGGAGAGGGGCAGCCCAGCACAGCACCCACCACCCAGCCCACCCCAGCATCTCCCCTAGAGAGGCATTCACCCTCCCGGGGGATGAACAAGGGGGAATCTCTGCCCTTACCTTGGAGCTGCCACACCCACCCTCACCCCCTACAAGGGTGGATGCGACCACCACTCACCTCCCTGCCTGCCCTTATGTAGCCCAGCTAGTTCCCAGGCACTGACAGACCCCAGCTGTGGCAGAGCCAGGCTCCCCGGCTTGCAGCCCTGTGGCCTCCCATCCTGGCTTCTCCTCCGCAGCCTCTCCAGCGGCTGCCTGGAAAAAGGCCACCTTTGCCACACACGCCTTGCAGCTGGCTGGGAAACGGCCGTGCCATGCAGCCTGTGCATGCTCATGGGCATGCTGGTGGCCACGCTGCCTGATGGCATCTCCAACTGAGAGCGCCCGTGCTGGGGGGCAACGGCAGCACCTGCTGTGCTTCCCTATGGCAGTGATGGTGGGGCAGGACAGGAGTGGGGTGGTCCTGCTGCCAGTCCCGGTGACCTTCTGCTTCTCCCCAGGAGATAGGGCTGCTCTTGGGGGGCCTGGCTGAGCTGCTGCTGGCCCCAGCGCTGCCTGCCGGATCGAGGCCTCTCCTGCCGCTCCCCACCCTGCAGATGGCCGCGAGGGTTTTCCAGGAAATCCTGCTGCGGTGCCGGCACTGGGTAAGAGCCTGTCCCACCTGGGGTGCCTTGGCCCCTTGTCCACCCCTCTAGCCCTGTCCCTGCCCCAGGCCAATAGCCTGGGGCTCTTGCTGGTGTGCAGGGAGGGTGAGCGCAGCGGGGCAGGGTCTGCTCTGGGGCAGGATGTCGGGGAAGGCTGGAAGCCTCTGGCTGGGATCCCAGTGCCAAAATCCGTCATGTTCCCACACCATCATGTCTTCTCACTTTCTCCTTTCCCTTTGCAAAGAGGTTTCTGGGGGCCATGAGGGGCTGGCGGGTGCAGCCTTTGGGGCACGGGGGCCTCACACTGCTCTGCCCTAGGGAGCGGTGGAGGGCTGCAGCATGGGCTTCACCAAGTTTTGTGCCGCTCTGCTGAACCACCCAGACACGGAGCTGCAGGCCATCCCGCAGACCATGCTGGAGCAGGTACCGTGCTCATTCTGCCCCACATTCCCCCCATGCGCCAGGGAGCCCCAGGGCCGTGTCCGTGTGTCCCCCACCTGGGCCGAGCACCCACCTGGCAGCTGAGGTGCCGTGGTGCGGGCTTGGCGTGGCTGGTGCCCTCCCCTGCAGAGCAGCTGCAGGCTCCAGCCAGCGTGTTTCCAGCTGTAGCTCGGGTGGGGTTTGTTCCTCAGGGCTTAGAAGCGCTGAGCGGACCCCGGAGCAGCTCAATCACACGCCGTGCCGCTGGCTTCCCCATGCTTTTCCTCTGCATTGTCAGCGGGGAGGCCCCGGCACAGGCACGGCCGCTGCTGACCCGCTGCGTCCAGACGCTACTGGCCTTGGCCACCACGGCCCTGCCGCAGGACTGGGACCAGACCCTTGACCTCCCGCAGGTGAGCACAGCAGGCACTGAGCTCCTGGCTGCTGCCGCCCTTTTGGGGACAGGGTGATCTGTGCAACGTCCCCTAAAGGGAGCTGTGCCAGGGAGCCCAGCACGAAGCTGTGCTAGCACAGAGACCTCGGGGTGAGCAAAAAACCACAGCCCTGGCCGCACTGCCCACGCCAGCAGCCCAAGAGCAGATGGCTGCTTGGCTCTGCCGTCTCTTCCCACCGTTTTCCCTTTGCATGGAAGCGTGAGCCCCCTCCCCGCGCAGCGCTGCTGAGCCCTCTGTGCTCTCCCCAGGTGTGTGCCCTCCATGTGCTGCAGACGCTGGTCCGCGGCGCAGGGCTGGGTGGTGCGTTGCTGCGGCACGCCACGCCGATGGTGGCCCTGGCGCTGCGGGGCCTGGGCTCGCCGTGCTGGGCCATGAGGAACGCGGCCATCCAGCTCTTCAGTGAGTACCGAGGGGAAGGGATCCCTGCAGGACTGCTGCAGCGCCCCCGGGGTTCGGAGCCTGGCTGGGGTGAAGCGCGGGGGGTCAGGCAGGGGCTGGATGGGACCTGACACTGCTTTCTGCTCTGTCCCTGCAGGTGCCCTCACGTCCCGGCTGCTGGGCCAGCAGCGGAGCTGTGGGGAGGGCTGCCCAGCGGAGGGGGTCAGCCTGCAAGCCTTCCTTGGGCAGCACCCCCAGCTGGGTGCTGTGCTGCTGGATGAGTTGGGGGCGGCCACAGGGCCTGCGCTGCGGGGGCCCCGCCTACGCCCCGCACTCCATGCCATCCTCACCCTCCTGGCCCAGCTGCAGCCCGGTGCCAACAGCCCCGACAGGTAGGGGGGGCAGCGGGGATGCTGTGCCCTGGCTGAGGGCTCCTGCAGCGGAAGGTGGTCCCGTGGTACCAGGGCTGGCTCTGGCTCTTGGAGGGGTTTTGCTCTGGCTGGGGCATCACCACACGGTGCCCTTTTTTTTTGCTCCACAGCCCCTCTGCTCACTTCCTGCAGCCACTGCTGGGGCTGGCGGGGAGTCCCATCTACGCTGTGCGAGCGATGGCTGCCAAGGCACTGGTGCCTGTCGTCCCACCACCCCAGCGCCACGGGCTCCTCCTGCAGCTGGCCCAGCAGCTCCCTGCCGCACCCGAACAGGTCCACTCACACAACACCGTCCACGGGCACCTGCTGCAGATGCAGGCGCTGCTGGCTGCCGCCCCGGGCACCGATGGGTGAGTGGTCCTGTGCCATCCCCCTGCCTGTGGCCTCTGTGGTTGCTCTGTGACAAGGTGCAGCTTTTTGGCCACAAAACAGCGCCCAGCCTGGTGCCACGGGCCCCGTGGTAAGGCAGCGTGTCTCCCCACAGGCTGTCGGCCGAGGTGCTGCACCCCGTGGCTTTGCAGCTGGAGGCGCGGGGCTGGCTGCTTACCCCTGCCCAGCGCTGCCCACTCATCCGCGCCGCCTTCCTCGAGGTCCTCGCTCTCCTGCCCGCATCCTTCAGCCCCGGCTTCGCCCAGAGCATCCACGACACCATCAGCGCCGAGCTGGGCAGCCTCCCGCCGGGGTGGAAGCTGGGATGCGCTGAGCTGCAGGTACCACTGCCTGTGAGGAAAGTCATGGCCGTGGCCTTCCTGGCAGCGAGCCTGGGGGGTGGGAGGTGGGGACCCCTCATTCGAGGTTGAGCATTAAAAGTGGGATCCTGGTTTTTCCTCCAGGTGGGCTTGCCTGTCCTCCACCAAACCATGGCCCACTTCGTGTGCAACGAGGCAGCCCGGCTGGCGGATAGCAAGCAGATTGGCTTTGTCTGCCTACTTCTTCAGCAGCCAAATACTGATGTCCAGCTTGCCATCCTGAGCTGGGTGATCGCCAGAGAGGGAGGAACGTGCGAGGAGCTTGAGAAGGCTCTTGGGCTGACATTGCTGGTATGACAAGGCTCAAAAGTCAACTGAGTAAAGGAGAGGGTCCCCAATGCACCGCGCAGGTGGGATCTCGGGTGCTCACTGAGAAGCACAGTTCTCCCCGGGCTGATGGTGCACAGGTGTGGGGCACTTGCCTAGTTGTGCTGAGGTTGCCACCCCGTGGTGCCGGGGCCACTAACCGTGCACGTTCTTTCCTGTTGTCAACTAGGAGAGCTTGCAGTCGGTGCTGCGAGAGAGGAGGGACAGAGAGTTCCTGAGATTGTACCTTGAGGCTTTGCTGCATCTTTACAGAGACCCCTCATCGTGGTCCCAGGAAGCTTCCCGTAAGCTCCAGGGCTCCTTGGCAGCATGTCTGGAGATGCTGCTGCACATGGTGGAGGCTGAGTGTCCTGGCCCTGACCTCCTCTTCCAGGCACTGTGTGCCACCAGCCTGCTGCTCGCCCACCGGTAGGTCCCTGCCACTGCCGGGGGGGTTCCACCTGACCCTTCCGGGAGATTTCTGCTTAATCCTTGCTGGAAACAAAGCCACAACTTCTTGCCCGTAAATCACAGCCAGCTTTGTACCTGGGTCCTGTGTTCTGAGGACAGCCAGTGGCCTTTGGACCCCTGGGCGGAGCTGGAAGGTGTGCCTGAATCCTTTCTCCTGCCCTGGCCTCTGACAGGTTTGAGGATGAGGACAGCACTCTGGTGCAGCGATGGTGCGCAGCGCTGGAGGCGTGCAGCCGGTCTGCTTCGTCCGAGGTGCTGCGGCTGGCGGCCGCCCGCTCCCTGCAGATGGCGGGTGCCGATGTGGTGCGGCGATCCCTGCGTGCCGCCTGTCCCTCGCTTGTCCCTCTGTCTCTGCGGTAGGTCACTGAGCCCATCCCCTGGGGCGGCTGTGTTTGCGGGAGCGGTGCTGCCCATGGCCACCGTGCGTTCCCAGCAGCACTGCTCCTTGGAGCCCCAGCCCCAGGGTGCTGCAGGTTAATTGACTCTGCGAAAGACGCCCCCTGCAAAAAATTCAAGGGCTTTAAAGCAAAGCCCACTCATTGAAAAATCACTAGCACCCAAGAGCTTGCAGCCTACAGAAAAATTTGTGGCTGGCATTTTAGTAGAAGCAGCCAGTCACTTATGAGCAGCAAACCACATTGCTGGATCCCTCGATCGCTGTCACAGTCCCTGCCCGCCCAGGCTGCAAGGTCTTGGGTGGCTGTGCCTTTCACAGGCCAGGAGAAAAGTCCCTTGGGGAAGCACTGCCCTGGGAGGGGCTCATCCTTCCCTCTCTTCCAGGCAGGCTGGGGATGCTCTGGGTAGTACAGTGGTCTTCCCTTCTTTTCCCTTTCCCCAGGCTGATAAATGTGGGCATTCACCTTCTGCAAGACGAGGAACGGGAGGTCCGGCATGAGGCCTCAGGTTTCGCCAGCCTTCTGCGGCAGGACCCTGGGGAGCAGCTCCGAGACAGCTGCGTCTTTGTGCAGGACAACGTGGGGTTCCAGGTCCTCCTGCAGCTCCTCCTGGAAGAGTTCAGGGAGTACCCCGAAACCTTCAACTCACTGATGCAGCACCTCCCTGTCCTGGATCTCAGGGGCATTGCGGAGGAGCTGGAGACCAACAAGTGAGTTGCCAGACCCGTGGATTAGGTACAAGGGAGTGCGGGGTACCATGGGGCTGGCCCTCAGCTTCACTTGTGCTTTGGCTTTCCCCCCTGCAGAGCTGCCAGCCTGTACAAAGAGGACGAACCCAACGTTTTTGCGGAGCCGGCTGTCCTGGCACAGCACCTGCTCCCCATCCTGCTGCGGCTCCTGGAGAAGGCGCCTGCTGGCAGCCCGCTCCACGCCTCGGCTCTGCACTGGCTGGTGGCCACTGGCCCCAGCGTCCTGCGTGACCTGCGGTACTGCAAGCACCGCTGGAGCCGAGGTACGGCACAGCGTGAAGCCCCCAGCACAGGCAAGCTGTTGTCCTCATCCCCCAGGCCAGCGCTGCCCGGGGGGGACCCAGCCATGCTCACGGCTCCTTCACCCACTCTCTCTGCAGGGGCTGCTGCCCGCTGCGGGATGAAGGCGCTGGGCTGTGCCAAGCTGCACGTGGCCGTGGCTGTGCTGCTGGTGAGGGCCCGGCTGGTGGCACAGGCACTGCAGGTGCTGGGGGAAAGTGCCACCACCGTGCCAGGGCTGGGATGCAGTGCCCAGGAGCTGGAGCAGGAGCTCGTGCTTGTGCAGGGACTGCTGGTGCAGCATGGGCTGGCCCCTGTTCTGAACCAGGGCAATGCGCCAGGGGAGCCGGGACCACCATCTGGGGCTGCCTGACAGCTCCGGGCATGGAGCAGCGTCACACCAAGGCCCACAGCCACGCTGCTCCTGGCTTATGGTGCCACATCCCTCCCTTTGCCCAATGCTGTCTCTGGCCACCAGCCAGGACTGCAGGTTCAGTGGTTGACGCAGGGGAACCCCACTTGCCACGTGGGACACGCTGGCTTTGTTCTCAACGTTTTCTAACTCTCCCTCTCGAGGACACCAGTGCAGCATCGCCTCGGCCCATGCTTGTGTTTGCACCCACGGCATCCCTGCCCCCGGGTCTGCTGGGAGGACGCACACCGCAGCCCTTGCACCCGCTTGTGCTGCTCAACTCCCAGCACCTTATTTTTTTTTTAACCAACGTTTTAGCTCATGGGGGACCTGGACTTTTATCCCAAATAAAGAGGCCAAAAACATCCCCAGGGTTGAAGCCTTTTAATTTCCCTGAGGGCTCGGAGCTCCCCGGGCAGCTCAGCCACGGCAGCGTGGGGCTTGGGCACGGCTGGTCGCTGCAGATGGCCACGTCTGAACAAAGGTGATCTCTGCAGGACGAGCACCCGGAGCTTTGGTAGGGGTGGGGGCGACATCACCCAGGGGGCGGTTTGGGGGTGCAGGCAGGTGCTGAGGCTGCCGGTACAGCATCTCGGCTGTGGGTACCACTGGCTAAGGCTGGACTGGGGACCACACCGGTGAGGTCAAATCAGGCCAGGCGAGGAGTGGGGAAGGGCACCAGCACAGCCCAGTGTCGCCCAGCCCAGCCCCACTCCCTCCAGTGGGGGCTGCCGAGCCCTGTGGCCAGACCTGGACACCCACCTGCAGCATGGCCCACACGCAGACTTTGGGGGCCTACATTTCATTTCTGCCGCAAACCACAGCACGCAGCCCAGCCGCCCTTCAGGGCTCGCCCAGCAGCTTACTGCAGTCAGGCCAGCCCAAACACACAGCGGAAGGATGCTGTCTCCATCCTCATGTTGCTCGCCCCTGGCAGCTCGTTGCACAGCGTGATGTCACAGCTGAGCATGACATCATTGTGTTGTCCTCCCAGGTCACCGCTGCATCATCTTCTCACCCAGATTTAACATCAACGTGATGTTTCTCCACCATTAATCACCATACTTTAGCAATTTCCTTATTTTTAGCCTTTATAAACAGGTTTTCTTCCCTTTCTTCAACAAAATACTTAATGGAAAACACAGGGAGTCAGCTCCAAGGGTGAGCAGCAAGCCTGCAGAAGGGTGAAATTATAAAAGACACCACATTTTTATTTCAATCCCCACCTCCCCAGCAAGGAGCAATGGCATGAGGAGGCTCAGCTCACCTTCCCAGGGGGATGCGACACAAAGATGAGAGCTGGCAGGGGGCAAACACAACCCTCCTGCAGCCCCTCCTGCACCCACGAGCCCTAGCACCCCACCACAGAGGCAGCCACCCAAAATGTCCTAGAAGGTAAAGCTGGTGAGAGCTGGGGCATGCCATGAATAATTAAATATAATTTTTAAAATTCTAGAGAGTTGTACATATATAACATATATATAGTAATACATATTGGCAGTTGGACTAGATGATCATTGTAGGTCCCTTCCAACTGAAATACTCTATTCTATTTAAATGTATTTAATTTTATCTTATATATTATTGATTTATCTTATAATATTATGGTATATTATAATAATATCCTATAATATTATGGCATATTATGATGTTACAATATTATGGCATATTATTAGTTTTATATATAAATACATTATATTTATAATTAAGACTATAAAAGGAAGATGCCTTAGGGGCACAGTGAGATGCTCCTCCATGGAAGGGGGGACATCCCTTAGGGTGCGCTGTGCCCCCGAAGGAGTGTCCCCTGCCCCAAATTGCCACCTACCTGGCTCCTTGCAGCCCGTGTCCGGTGCAATGGGGATGGTGGTGGGACGTGTCCCCCTGGCACTCGATGCACACCCGCTTGTCCCGGTGCAGCCGGCGGCTCCAGGCCTGCCCATGGCAGGGGGGCCCTACCTGCATCAGGTGGAAACAGCCGCAGTAGCTGGGGAGGGGGGAGCTGGGGAGGGGGGAGCTGGGGAAAATGGGGGAAAGAGGGGGAAAATGGGGGGAAAGGCAGGGAAGACGGTGGTTGGAGTGTAGGGCAGAGGTTGTGGTGTCTTCTTGATAGATGGGGGGGTTAAAGGGGCTGTGGGTTTTGGGATGCAAAGGGGCCATGGTTGGGAAGGTGGAAGGGTAATGACTCTGGGGGAGTGCAAAGGGGCCACAGCTCTAGGAGGGGGTGCAAAGGGGCAATGGCTTTGTATGGGGGTGCAAAGGGGCCGTGATTTAGAGGAGGGAAGGATAATGGCTCTTGGGCAGGGTGCAAAGGGGCCATGGGTCGAGGGGGGGCAAAGGGGCCATGGTTTGAGGGGTGGGAAGGGTAATGGCTCTAGGGAGTTGCAAAAGGGCCATAGCTCTACGACAGGGGTGCAAAGGGGCCAGTTTTGTAGCGGGGTGCAAAGGGTGTGAAGGGTATTGGCTCTAGGGAGGTGCAAACAGGTCATGGGTCTAGGAAGGGGTGCAAAGGGGCCATGATGTGTACGGGCGAGAAGGGTAACGGCTGGGGAGGTGCAAAGAGGCCTTGGGTCTGGCAACCAAAGGGGCCATGGCTACAGGGGTGTGTGTAGGGGAGTCACAGCTTTGGGGAGCAGAGGTGCAGAGAGGCCCCAGCCCCACACCTACCCGGACGGCTCCTCTGGCAGCAACAGCCCAGCTCTCCGCCAGGGATCCCTGAAGTCCCGGCTGAAGGAATCGGGTGGTATCTTGGCCACTTCTGGCAGAAGAGCAGCCAGGGTGGGGACATGGATGGTTAAAGACACCCTGCAATGGGCAGAAGGGACGGCCAACAGGAGGGAGGTGGGCACCCCGGTGGGACCCGCATTACCTTTGGCCGTCCCGCAGGTCGGGTGCTCCCCCAGGCAGCCGCGCCGCTGCTTGAGGTCAGGACACGGCTCCCCTCCGTGCCGAGGCGGGATGGTGACCTGGCGGCTGCGGGCCCTGCTGCCGACCCCGCACGGGGAGCTGCACCCACTCCACGGCCCCCAGGGCCCCACCGCGCAGCCCACCGCTGCCGGTGGGCCAGGGGAGCGGGTGGGATGGAGGAGAGAGAAGGGAGAGCTTCAACGGCGTGAAAGACGGATGGAGGAGAGCAGGGAAGATGCAGCACAAGGGAGAGGGAGAGCAGAGGAAGGAAAAGGGCCAGGGTGACCCCAGCAGCCCCTCTCCCTCCACCCCCGGGCAGGGGCTGCCCTGCCAGCTCAGTGGCATTGTGCACCGCTTCCGCAGGCCTTTATCCCCCCACTGCCGCGGCTCTGCATCGCGCTGAGCTGGGACCCCGCTAATCTCCCCGGAGATTATAGAGGGCTGACCGCTGCAATTGTCCAGGGGGCCGCGGCCGGCGCCCGCCGGGGTTTGGGTCCCCAGGGTGGGCTGGCTCTGCACCCCCCAGGCTCACACTCCCTGTTTGTCACCCCCAGCACAGGCTCCAGTTCCCATGTCCCTGTGCAAGGCACCACCCGCAACAGTGGCAGGGGTGACGCCAGGGCTCACCCTGCTCCGGTCCCCCACCAACAAGTCAAGATTTGCAATAACAGCGCTACCATCAGCTGCAGACCAGCGGCCACCCCTGCAGGCTCTCACATTGCACTGGGAGCAGCCAGACACTCAGCATGGAAAAAAGCAGAAAATAGGGATATTGCTCCAAATCCAGCCCAGCCGGCATGCCCAGGCGCATCGCATTACCGGCTCAAAGGATGGGGCTAACAAATAGCAAACACCTGCCGCCAAAAGCAGAGCCCAGTCAGGCTTCCCCAGCCCCGGGGCTCCCTGCCTGGCACGGGATCCAGCCAGCGCCACCCCATCCCGACACTCACCGGCGCGGCGGCACGTGGCACGGTAGTCCTCACAGCAGTCGCCCGTCCTCTCGCAGTACGAGTCGCAGTAGCAGCGAGCCCGGCGGGCGCCTGGGGCCCAGCAGGCATTGTTCCTGCCCGGGCAGCACCGGTGCCGGCAGCTGCCTGTGGCACCCACCAGGTAGCCAGCGGCCAGCAGCCAGCCCCCACAGAGCAGCAGGCCCCGCATGGCACTGGGACCCTGCGAGACCCCGAGGGACGGCTTTCCCCCCTGCCGACGAACGCGCCAGGCGAGGAGCGAGGGCTGTGGCGCTGGGAGCCCCGGCCGCACCGCCCCTGCGCTGGGCGGGGGGACAAAGCCCGTTCCCTTCTGCTCCACCGCCCCTCGCTGTCCTGGCTCTTCACTCCATGGCTGGGGCGAGGACTTAATAAAATTAACCAGGACGGTTAATAAAACACTGTGCGTGGGTTTTATGGCAACCCTAGAACCGGGCAGGAGCATCTGTGAAAGGGCACTACTGGGTCGGAGCCAATGCTCCTCCGGGAGCACCAGCTCAACATGATGGGGAACCCCGTCCCCAGCCCACACCCGCACCACAGGAGCCGCTCGGTGCCCACTCAGCACAGCCTGGATGCCAACGCAGCTGCTAAAGCCAGACTGATTTTATTCAAATTGCAAATGTAAAACAGAATAATAATAAAAAAAAAAAAAACAACCCAACCCTCACTGGCTTCAGAGCAGAAAGCCACAGGTAAACTGCACCCAGGTTTTCCTTCTTTTTCACGCTCCTGTGTTAAGGCTGTGTTCGTCACTGGCGACAGGAGGGAGGTGGGACAGGTCGAGCCCTGGCTCCTGCACCCCCCCTCCAGATCCTTTGGGAGAAGTTTGGCACAAAACCATTGGGGCCAAGCCCAGCATGGGGCAGGGCCGGGCTCCGACCCCACAGCTACAGGTGTTAGCTCTGTGTGAAGCTCTGAAAGCTACGGGATTACCTATGGGGCCGCAGAGAGGCGGCGGGAGGGCAGATTTGGGGAATGTGGCAGAAGAAGGGGTTTGGACCCCGGCCGAGGGGTCAAGTCTGCGGCACAGGGCTGCACCTCCTCACCCTGGCTCACACACGTGTCTCAGCTGTAAACAGCAAGTGATGGGGGCACCCAGCTGACCCCAATCCCAGTCCTGCAGTGAGGAGAACCAAAGGCCTGGCTGTACATGCAATTTTTGGCAGCACCTCCTCAGCAGAACTCCCCCCCAGGGGGTCTCAGTGCTGGCACAAAGGAGGAGGGAGCTTGGGGCTGCTGCACTGGTGGGTCACAGCCCTCCTGTCCCAGGAGGGTGCAGGGCTGGTGGGCACCCCCAGAGTTGCTATGAGATCCCATGCAGCGCTCCCAGCCACAGTGACAGCCCCAAGAGCCTCTGCCAGCTGCGACGCCCGGTGCACAGCTTGGCCGTTGCACCCACACAGCTCTGGGGAGCTCTCAGCACCCCCAAAAAGAGCTGGCCCCCAGGCAGCCGGCAGCTCCTGGCTGCCAGGGGGCCCTGGGGGCACAGGTCCACCGTCCCAGGGGACACCTCACCCTAGATAACCAGCGCTCGCAGGTGATGCAGGACCAGGGGGAAGTGTCACCAGGAGACTGGGGCAGGCATAACTGAGATGCTGGGGGTCTGGATGCTGGGATGATGCTCCCTCCCTGCTCCTTTTAGCATATAACTAATAATTTAATTTGCTCCAGAGCCTGTTCCTAAACATAAAGGTGGCCGGGTTTGGGGGGAGGGCATGTGCGTGGGCAGACTTGGCCCCGGGCAGTGCCAGCAGGCAGCTGCGGGCTTGGTCACGGCTCTCCAGCTGCAGCCCCACAGGGCGAGGGAGGTGGGGGCCGCCCGGGCCCGACCCCTTCAGTCCGTTTTCCACACCTTGTTGAGGAACTTGACCACCTCATCGTAGATGACGAAGACAATGGCCACATCGAGGCAGACACGGCCCAGGCGAGGCACTGTGCCCTTGTAAAACCTGCCGGGGATAGAGGGGGCCGTGGGGCTGGGTGCCCTTGCAGCCCCCTCCCTGCCCATCCTCACCCCACCCCATCTGCCCGCCATGCCACCCCTTGCCCGTCCCCACCGCAGGGCTTACGCCAGGGGCCCTTCGTATTTCATGATCTGGTAGGCACAGTCCCAGGTGCTCTTGTACTTGTGCGCTTCCAGCCCCTGCAGGATGGGAAAAGCAGGGTCAGGAGGCTGGAGCCAGGGGTGCATCCGGCAGATTTCGTGGGGGAGGCAAAGAGCTGGGGGTGTGCCAGGAGGAACCGATGCCCCTTTGCTGCTACGGGCCACCAAACCCAGCAGGGACGTCCCCAGCTCTGTGCAAACACTTCTCAGCATCCCCACGGCCCGGCTGCGAGGTGGCAGCATCCCCAGGCATCTCCCAAACCTCGCCAGCACTGGGCACTTGCCCCAGGGGCTGCACAAAACAGCTCCCAAACAGCGGGTGACCCCAGCCCGCTGCCGGCAGAGTGGTTCTGCACCACACCCCAGTGCTGTACCTGCATCCTGGTCTTCACCACGTCCAAGGGGGTGTTGCCAAAGACGCTCGCAGCTCCGGCAAGGGCTCCGAACACCCCCGTGACGAAGGGGTTGATGACTTTGTTGGGATCATCCCCTGAGAAGGAGGAGAAGTTGAGGGCAGAGCAGTGGTGTGGGGATGAAGCACAGCACCCTTCGAGGGAGCCCGCAAGAAAGGTCTCAGGTCTGGCTCTCATGGTGAGGGCTGGTGCCATGCTGAGTGGGGGGCCCAGGGCATTTGGAGTGGACTGTCCAGCAGCACCAGCCCCACAGAACCCACGCAGCACTGAGGGGCTCAGTGTGGGAGCAGCGGTGACACTCTAGCACTGGGACCCTTCAACCCCGCAAGCTGGGCCCCTCCCCCGCCCTGGCTTTCATCTTGCTCCATCATGAGAGGCTGAACCACAAGAAGAAGAGGATGTGCTGGTGGAAAGCCCAAGCCCAGCTCCCGAGGATGGGCTTGGGGAGGGGCGGCGCAGCTGGGGTGCCCTTGGGGGACAGGGTCACTGTACCTTTGTACCAGTTCTTGAGAGAGGTCATGACAAAGAAGCGTATGGCTTGGTTTGATCCTTGCTTGAGGACAGTTGCAGTTAAGCCCTGGTAGGTCCCCTTCAGTCCTGCAGCAAGAGAGGGTGTTGGAGGGGAGTACCAGCCTCATCCAGGCAGAGAAAAACCTCCCCAGGCTGCTGACCCCAGTCTGTACTGATCCCCCACCTCCCGCCCCATCCCTGCAGTGTGGCAGTACCCAGGAGGTCAGGGTGCCACCTCCCCAGGACTCACCCTGTTCCCGAACAATCTCCCGGACACCGTGGAAGAAGCCGCGGTATTTGGGCTTGGGGGAGCACTGGTCATGGATAAACTTCACCTGTGGGGAGACGATGCACTCGTCCTGGCTGAGGCAAGGCGAGATGCGATGGCCCCAAAGGGCTGCCGGCCACCTCTCGCCTTGCTCCAGGGATGGTCCCAAGATCAGAGCCAACCCATATGGCCAGGCAACGCCAGGTGAGACCACAGAGGAAGCCTGCACCCACAGCCAGCAGTTCATTTCGCAGAGGAAAACCTGGGAAACTGCCTCAGCAAGCAACTGCATGGGTTTTACAGTACTAAAGTGAGTGACGGGATGGCTCCTGGGTGGTAAGCCCTCCCTGAAGCGGGGAAGGGGCCATGGCCACCAGATGGGACCTCTCCATGGGGCTTTCCAGCATCAGCTCCTCCCCTACAAAACCATCCCAAGTAAACCCACATGGTCCTCAGCTCCCTGAAAGCTGAGCATCCCTGGCTCTTGCCCCCTCCCAACCTGACCTGGAGAGGGGCGCCAGGGTGGGGGGATGCTGGCAGCTGCTTCCCACCTTTATGGTCTCCATGGGGCAGACCACCACCACGGCCTCAGCCACACCAGCACCCAGCCCGCAGATGAGACCCCGCGTGCTGTCCAGCCGCCCCTTCTCGTCTCTCATCTGGTTGCTGAGGAACTCGAACATCCCGAACCTGCAAAGGAGCCACTGTGCCAACTCCCGGGCGTGTGGACAGGGGGCTGCATCCCCCTGCTCTAAGTGTGTCTCCGGGAGCAGCCATGCACCCTGCAAGAGGACCCTCCCTGTCTGGGAAAGCACATGGTTTCGGCAAAGTGTCGCTGGGGAAACCAAGGGCAAACCCACCCCCTCATTTCCTGCTGCCCAGGGTTCCCCCCCAAGTCACCCCACGCCCTACCTGACGGCGGCCTTGGGGATGGAGCCGTACACCAGCGAGCTGAGCCCCCGGTACAGCCCCCGGATGCCATGGTCACGGACAGTCTGCTTCACGCAGTCCCCTGTGGCAGAGGACAGCGGCGCCGCCATCACCCACCATGCTGAGGGCCACTGTGCCACCCCCACCAAACCCTGCTCACCCCCCCAGCTCCAGCCACGCTCGCTGGGAGCCTCCGAATCTGGCCAGTGGGTTGGGGCAGGACGCTGGGTGTGCACTCACCAATGCCCTTGTAGCGGGGAGGGTTTGCCTTCTCATCCAGCTGCAGCTGCGTCTTCACGTACTCGGTAGGGAATGTGATGCAGATCTCGATCCCTCCGGCCAGGCCCCCTGGACGGGAGAGGAAGCGACGCTGGGGCCGGGAGCAGCACCATGACTGTCCAGCACCACGTGGCTGCTGCCGGCTCCACGACGGCTGAGCCCGAGACCTCTGACAGACAGGTCTGGGCTGGGCTGGGATGCGCTGCCCCTGTCCTCACCAAACCCCTGGGGACTTCACACGGCAGCAGGGCCCTGTGCCAACCAGGCACCCTGCACAGGCATCACCGCCTGGCCATGGCAAGAGCTGGGAAGGGGATCGGCCAAACGGCTGGAAAAAACGGGCAAAAAACTGCACCCCTGGCTGCTGTTTCAGCACTGTTTCCCCTTCAAAGGCATCTCTCCCCCTCGGGAGCACCGCACCCCGCAGGTGAGCTGCCAGCACGGGGATTTATAAACCCGACAGAGCCCAACGGCGCTGCACCCGGCCCAGGGCCACTCACTCAGCGCCGCCAGGAGCCCGTTTGCAGAGCCGGCTGTGCCAGCATGGAAGCGCAATTATCACCAAGCCCATCTGGCTGCCCCGGGCTCATGTGGCAGCAGCTGCTGGGCACCGATTACACCAGCTGAAGCCTTTCCCACTGCAGCCCGGGGACACGCCAGCATCCTGGCAGCGGGTGACACCAGCTCCCGGTGGCTGGGCTCCCCTTGGCTCTCCTGAAGCACCTGCAGTCAGCCCGGCCACGAGCTGCCTCGGGGCAGCAGAGCCGACCCCGGCCGGGCTGGAGGTCCCCGGGGGCCGGGCTCAGCCCCGGCTAACCGCCACAGCCGCACGGCTCGCTCCCCTGCGCCAAAGCGCGGCCGGGTCCTGCCGAGCGGCAGCAGCTCTTTGTGCCAGTGCAAGGAGGAAGCTGAGGCCACGCTGGGCTCCCCCAGGCCTCGCAGGGGCAAACCTGGCTGCAGCCCGGGACAGGGCACAAGCCTGCACTGGGGCAAAGCCCCCAGCCGGTAGCCTCACCAGGACTGGGCGCTGTAGCATGCAACGCTGGGGAGCCCCAGGACGCTGCCACGGGGGTTCAACACCCACCAGAGCAGCCCCCAAGGGCCTCCTGACTCCTTGCTCAGGGAGGGCAACTCAGGCCCCAGCCCACACAACGTGGCGTGGCGTGGGGTCAGGTCGGCTGCCAGCTCCCAGTCTCTCATACCACCGCCTCTCTGCCCCTCCATGCCCTCGGCGTGACTCAGCAGCGCTGTGGCTCCCGCCTCAGCCACCCCTGGCACGCAGCCTCCTCGGCACAGCCCCGCCACGGCCCAGGGGGGAACGTGCTGCTGTCGCTGGGTGCCGCGGTGGGTTACCCTGCTCTGCGGTGGGTTACCCTGCTCTGCGGCCAAGCGCAGGCCCGGTGCCACGCGGCAGAGCACAGCTCTGCTTATCAACACCCTCCAACGTACCCTGCGAGGGGACACTGATAGGGGACACTGCAGCCCATGGGACAGGGAGCTGGGCCACAGCTGCTCCCCTCGACAGCAGCAGGTGGCCCCAGCTCCTCAGACACGGGGAGTTTCTCACATAGGATTATTTCTTCTGTATGGCCTCCAAAGATACAAGAGACACCCTTAATCTCTGCCAGAGCTCCCTCCTGCAGAGTGCCACCGGCGACACTGCTCACCCAGCGCAGGGATGTCCCGGCAGGCAGGCTGGCATCCCCTGGGGCACCGCTGCCTTCTCTCAGCCACGTCCTTCTGGAGGGAAAGGAAAGCAGCCTCGCTGCACTCCCTCCAGCAGCCAGGCAGCACCCACCTTAAAATGGCCTTATCCTATTTTGTTCCCACAGGCACAAGCAGCAGTGGGCTGCGCTCGTCCTCCCTGCGGCAGCCAAGAAGCCATGCCAGGACTCAGCACAGCCAGGATGACAGGAAAGCCCAGCCCCATGCTCCAAGACTATCCCCCACCTCCCACAGGCATGGCGGGGATGGGGACACCACAGCACGGAGTGCCAGTCCCCCATGTCCAGGGCAGGACTTGCCGGACCAGCCTGGCAGCATCCCGGCCCCGTGGGGCACTGGGGTCGGGGCGCGAGGCCAGCCCGGCTCTGCCGCAGCAGACAAAGGCCCCTTGTTTCCCTCTGTTCCCAGGAGGGGCTGGAGCTGCTCAGCCTGGGCCAGGCAGGCGCCTCCTGGGAGGTGGCGACGGGCAATCATGGCCAGCCTTTACGCCTCCATGGCACCTTGTGCTTTGGTAGCGTGGGAGGAAGCTGTGGCAGCCACAGCAAGGCTGGATCACGCCACTGCTCTCCCCCAGGGCACCACGGGAGGACAGCCACCAATCCCCACGGCCCCCAGAGCTCTCCTACTGCCCCCTCAAGCCTCTCCTATCCTTGGCACGTCCATCAGAGGTGGCAGACACTGCCGGTCTGATGGCACAGGGGCTTACCAAGCACTGTAATTTTTGCTGCAGAGCCAAACAGCTCCTGTGGAAACAGCCGGTGGGTCCCCGGTGAGCAACGTGATGAGGAGCAGCGTCCTCCAGCTGGGTGCAATGGTCCCCGAAAAGCTGAGCACCAGCTGGCACTTCTCCACACCGCTACGCACCACTGTGCCACCAGCCTTGCTGTCACCCCAGCCACACAAATGCTCCAGGTGCTGCCAAGGCCACTTTCCTCCCTCCTACACTGCAGACCTGAAGTGCTGGACATTTTAAGAGCTGTAAATGTTTGCTCCCTCTCAGTCCCCCCAGCACCAGCTGCTGCCCCAGCACCTCCAGGAGCCAGACAGCATGGAAACACCCAAGACAAGCACCAGTGTAGAAGCAAACAGCACCTTGACTCACGGCAGCCGCACCAAACGGCACAGGGAGGGAAACTGCACCTCCTGCAACCTGCCTGCAGCCTCGGCAGCCACCGGGATTAAGAGCATTTGTCCGTGCAGGGGAGGCAGAGAGGCTCTGCCCGGGATCCCATGGGCAACGCTGCATCCACAGGAGCCTGCGAAGTGCCCCGGCAAAGGCACAGCATGTCGCTCCTGGGAACCGGCAGCCTCTGGCACACTGGGTCCAGCCAGGTCGAGGAAGGAGGAACAGTGCACCCATGCCGGCTCCCCACAGCAAACCAGGAAGCTGGATGCAAAAGGTGTCCCCATCCCAGAGTGGCTGTCTCCCTGGCACCTTGCAGCACACACACATCACCCCATCTGTGGCAGGGGGACACCACAGGAATTGCGCAGAGTGGCAGGGGCACAGCTGGATGCTGGCACCCCGACTGCCTCCATCACCGCTTACGGGGACAGATGAGGGGAGCGGCTGCACAGCCAGGACAGACTCCCGACACCCCGCAGGCTGCTGCGCACAGGCGAGTTACAGGGCAGGCAAACAGGTCTGTTCAGGGAAACGGACCCAGAGGAGGATCTTCTCCCTGGCCCTGCTCGGGGACATGTGCTGTCTGCACTGCCAGGTCCCCTCCCTGCTGCCTGATTTTGCTCTGGCCCCAGATGCCATGGGAAGGTGCATGGAGCAGGGACTACAGACACACTCCGTGACTTGGGGCAATTTTATCCTGTTCTCCTCCACCTGCAGAGACAGGGCGGCACAAACCACCCGCCCTGCAGCCCCTTCCCTCCCTGGAAGCGAGACCCATGAGAAGTCCCACTCTGCTGTCGAGCATCCTCTCCCCACTTCACTTTACACCAGCACAAACCTTATTTAATGCAAATAAATCACCCCACTACCCACAACCAGCAGTTCCTTCCAACACTCCTCCCTCGTCAGTGCTGCGAGGGCTTTGCAACCTGTTTACCCGGACTTTAACCAGCAGCTTCAGTTCTTGCAACACTGCAGAGTCAGCAGGAATAGCCGTCCGTGAGCGCTCAGGAGGTGAAAGAGCAAGCAGGGCAGCCCAGATGCTGAGCCAAGGCTCTCAGCTATTAGCTGGATGCAGAGGAGAGAGGATGTCCTTCAGGGAAGGTCGCTCAGCCTGGCCCCAGAGAAGGTGCCTCCGGCGGGGGGATCCCCCTCCCGACACCAGGAATGGCTCTCTGCCTGCAGCCAGCCTGCAAGCACCCTGGCTGCCAGCAATCCTGACCCTGCAGGCCCATCCGGGAAAGGAGAGAAGGGAAAAATACCTGTTTATCAGCCACTCAGCATGGTTTTCCCAGAAAAAGTGTAGCTCTCCTTTGCAAAGGGGCCAGAAGTTATTTGGGGAAATGGCCACAGCCTTCGGGCAGGAAGAAGAGGGGTTTGGGGGAGAGCAGGAGGGCGCTGCCCCTGTGATGCTTGCACAGCACGTGACAGCATTGGCACACACAGTTTCAGCTAACGACCTCAAACCCCATTACTGAGCAACTTCTGGGGACACCCCCTGGCCAGCCCATCCAGGGACCCCAGCTCCAGCACCCAGGACAGGGTGGGTACTGAGGGCAGAAGGATGCAGCCACAACATGGAAGACGAACAGAGGCCCAGGGGCTGACACAAACCAAGGCTGCACAGCTGGGGCTTGGCAGTGCCACCCCCTGCAAACCCCTACCCGGAGTCAAGTGCCCCAGCGAGCACCCACTGCCCTGACTGGGAGTCACAGAGCAGCAGGAGGTGGCACTGGCCCTCCGCCACTCCTGCAAGCAACTGCCTGCAAAAGCATCCTGCTCCTGCGGACAGAGCAGCAGGTCTCTGTGCAGTTCTGATGAGAAGTGAGCACCTGGAGAGCAATTTCAGCCTCTCAATTTTAAGGGTAATTTCACATGCAGATACACAAGCACCTGATTTCCATACAAAAAGCTCCTTCTAACTTCAGATTCGCAGGATCCTTTCAGGCCAGAGGAAATTATTCCTAAGGGCCTGGAAGCAAAGCAGCAGAGCTCGCCCAGGAACCATGCCTGAAGCTTGCCCCTTCTGTCTGCAGAGAGGCTCAGGGTGGTGGGAAGGCACAAACAAGCTGCCAGCTCCCCTCCAGAGCACCACCAAAAGCTGACCCCCACGTTCCCCCCTCTTCAGAGGGCACCCAGCCCATTTGCAGAAGATGCAGGTGTAGGGCACGAGCTGAGCACCTGGGACTCGTGACATGGACCACAGGCTGCAGGCACAGCAGGCAACCCTGCCTGCCTCCTGGGTGCTGTGCTTACGGTTCCTACCCTCACGAGGGGACTTAGTGCCCTTCCCCATTAGCAAAGGTAGCTTTCAGAGCTGGGGAGATAAACAAAAAACAAAAAACAAAAAATAGAAAGAATCAAAGACCAGCAGGGTGCTACAAATCAGGGAGGCAGAAATACCCACTGCCAGCTCATGACAGTTCTCTGCGGTCCAGGCGCTGCCCCATCAGCAGCACAGAGCTCTCTGCCTGCTCCCTGCCGCTGAGGGATCGACCCCCTCTTGGCAGCCATCCATGCTGCTCTTGAGCCATCCCATTAACACAGCCCAGTTAAATGCAGTGGTGGAGAAACCCTACCACGCCAGCAGTGGTGAAACGGGTTTAACGGGCTCCACCCTCGCCGCACCGTCCCACCACGGGCCATCTTGTGAAATGGGCTCAGGAGCAGGCAGGCGCCTCACTGGGGACGGTGCTCTCCTGGAGAGCTGGCTTTCAGCAGGGCTGGCACCGTTGTCCTCACCTGGGTGCCTCCTCCTGCCACACACAGCCCCTCGCCACCCATCCGCAGCCCCATCCTTGGGGAAAACCACCACAGGGGCTGCTCCACGGGGAAAGGTCTTATATGGTGCTGAGATTGAGGGGGGACACACACTGCTTCCTCAAAATCAGACTGCCAGATTATCCACGTTTTGGTTAGAAGGGAAAAAATGTGTCCTGCAACAGGTCAGCCCATCTCGGAGGGCATTCATCCCCTGCGCTGGGGCTAGGGCCCTTGGACGGTCTCCTATCTGATAGGGGCAAGGCCAGCGCAGGGCACGGGGGCTCAGCATGTCCATCGGTAAATACACATGTGGCTGCTTTCGTCACAGGAGTGCGCTACGGCCCGGCTGGCAAAAGCCTGATCTCCCCACCGGGGATACACAGAACAACAAACACGCAATGCACCTCTCTGTACCCCGTGCCATCGGGTGGGTAAACAGCCCCGTGCAAACAGCGCTGCAGATAATGCTGTGGATGGGATGGAGTAATTTGTCCCTAATCTTACCGGAACCGTCCTGTTTCAACAGGCTGTCCTTTCACAACCTGCTCATTCATCACCTCTTTGCATTTACTTCTCCATGAGCCAACATCGCAATAAATCATTATTACATTCTAAACTTCTTGGCTACAGGTATGACGGCAGAAGCCATTTCCCTTTGCTCACAGTCACAGCACCATCTGTGATGATGCACTTTCGCTGCTGACTCCACCCCTGGGGACTGCCAAATCCCCTGTCCCTGCTCAATTCACCTTCGCCCCACTGCCCTGCACACCCGAGGCCTCTGCTCCATCACTGTGAGCTGGCTCCTGGCCAACCCACCACACCGCTTCAGATACCTACTTTTTAAGTATCCAAAAACCTTTCTAAAGACAGGCAACAGGGAGCTGACATCAGAGGCCAGGGCTGCTGGACGCCTGCCCCAGCACAGTCCCATAGCTGGATGAAAGAGCCACTGCCGGGACTGAGGCTTCCCCAGGTTCAGGCTCTGGTCCCCTGGCCACCAGCACAGGGGAATGACTGCTGTACCAGGCACCATAGCATAGGGAGAGAGAAGAGATGACCAAAAAAAAAAAAAAAAAAGTCAACCCCTGCTGTCAGGAGGTGACCTGAGACCTCAGGGAACAAGCACAGGGTCACCACTGCCCAGGCAGGAGCAGGGAGGCTGCATTGGTATGCATCGCACAAGGCTGTCGGAGATGAGGGATGCTGCAACATCCCTGAGCTGTCAGCTCACGGTGCTCATCGCTTCTGGGAAGACGGATGTCTCCTTCCGATCACCTACATCAACCCAGAGAAAATGGTTGCCTGCAGAATGTCAAGCAGAGCATCAGGCATGTGAAAAATCTCAGAAACTCACATTTCAAAGCCCAGGGTTGATCCCAGTTCACACAGAATTCATTCAGATCGAAGAAGCTGGGCACCCCAATGTGGCTTCCCAGTCCTGGGGCTGACAGCCTCCTCCCACCAGAAGCCTTGGGGCTGCTCTAGGTTTCTGCAGCAGCTGCGATCCATGAGGGCTCACAGGCAGGCAAGGATGCACCCAAGGCCAGCGTGCTTCTTTTGCCCCACTCCCCAAAGAAACAACAGCCAGAGCAGGGAAACCACAGCCAGGAGGGATGCACCAAGGGCCAGCAGACCTGGCAAGGCTGGTTCCCTCCACACTCACCAATCCTCCCCCACAGCTGAGTTCAGTCCACCACCCAGCATGGAGAGGGGAACAACCCCTAAGCTGCTGTGGGCACCAGGCATCCATCTAAAAGCCAGGGAGTGTGCTGGACCACTGCCATTCCCAGCAGCACAACCTCCTTCCCACCCTCCCAGGAGGGCAATGGCCCTGGAAGCCCAGGTGGACTTGGGACTTTTGGGAAAGGAGTCCTACTCTGCAAGAAGCAAGTCTCAGTTTCCACACGCAGCCCTTGACTCCTCCATAGGTATAGCATTTCCTAAGAAAGATTGTATCAAGGGATTAACAAAGAAGAGGAAACTGAAGCTCTAATTACTGTTTTGTTCCTCATGTGATCCTGGGCTCCCTGCTACACACGTGCTTCACACCCTACCCTGCAGGCCCTTCTCCTTCTCCCTGCAGAGTCCTTTTCCCCCCTGCCCGTGCTCCTCCTGAGACCTTGGCGCACGTCACTGCTATTTCCCAGCGGTACTCAATGTTTGTAGCAAACACCAGAGCAGCAGCCACGACCACTGCAAGCTCTTTCCAAATCAAGCACCACATCGGACAGCATCCAGGCATCCTACCTCCCTGACCAGGCAGGATTAGGTGTAGGCAGGAACAGCAACTGTGCACCAGCCCCCGGGTGAGCAGAGGTCCCGTGCGAAGAGCAAAGCAGCTGGGAGCTTCTCCGTAGGAGGGAGCAGACCCCAAGCTTCAAAGCTGGCTCAAAACGAAGAGTGTATTTAACTCTGGGCAGGGCAGGCAAAGCCTTTCATCAAACGGCCGCTGCTAACCAGGCGCGAAGTTCTCGGGAGGAGGACAGGGGTGCGGGGGTTTGCCTGCAAAACAGCAAGGACCATTTGTGCTGGGCTCCAAATAGTCCACCACAGCCTGGTTCGAGCTGACCTAACAGCACTGCAGTGCCCAAAAACCCAGCAAAGAGTTCTCCAGGGAAACACAAGGGCGACTGCCGCCTCCAGCTCTGCAGCCAGTGCTCCTGCCTCACCGCTTGCTGCCTTTATTTTGAGCTCCCCACTCGCCCACCACAGCGTGGCCCCATGCTGGGAGCGGCACAGTGGACCAGCAGCACCCAGACCTGCAGGAGGCTGAAGGGTTTGTTTGGAACAGGCTGTGGTGGTCACAGCAAGGTGAAGTGCTGCGTTGGCACACAACAACTGCTTGGATCAACAAAAGCCCATTAGCAAATTAATTTTTAACTTTGCATTTGTCTGTTATGACAACTAAAAGAGAAGAGCTCTTGGCAGCCAGAGCTTCACTTGTGTCTCTTCAGAAGAACCAGCCCCAGCCTGCTCAGTGTGAGGGAGCTGTGCCTCCCTGGCAGAGGATCTCCATTACACACAGGGTCTGGCAGGGGTATGCACCCAGGGGGGGATGACGGCTGCTTATTTAACTCCACCAGTACAAGGCAGATGAAGCACAGCACAGTAGGAATGGTCTATCTTGAACACCTTCAGCTCTCCAGAAGGTTGAGCTTTGGAGCTCATCGACGCACCCCTGTTGTGCAGACAGATTTCAGATGAGAAACCCCGAAAGTATCAGCAAACTCCCTAAAGCCAGCAGAGACAGCCACAAATGGCAATGCATCCCCCCCCAAAAGGGCTGGAGGGCCGAGCAGACCGGGATGCAGGGAGTTAACAGGAGCTTTCTCCGATCTATGCTGTTCTCTAATACAATTAGATGCCACAGAGGCCTGGCTGGACTTCTGCCCATTAACCAATTACACTGATTTGCTGCATGTGAGGAGAAGACTAGCATCTCAATAGGGTCCTTCTTCTACCTCTGCAGCCTCACTTGGATGCAGAAGGGCTCCTCCAAGCAGGGGCATGGGCAGCTTTCTGCTACATCACCCAATCCGACACCTGACAAAGGCCACAAGAACCATGCTCCTTCCTTTATACCGGAACAGCTTCCAGGCACACCCACGGCAACTTTCTGAAGAAGGAAGAGCAGGGCAAGGCTGCTGCAGCCTCTTTCAGAGCACATCAATAAGCCATCCACAGCTGACGATCCTCAATTATGAACCTACATGAGGACTATGAAAGTCTCCTGTGCACGGGCCCAGGCACACCACACACAGGCAGTGAGTTAGGAAAGGCTGGGAAGGCTGGATGGGGAGCAAACAGCCTGTCTTTCCCATCCTAAGCTTGGATAAAATCCCATTTAAAAAAACTCTCTAAATAAAAGGCCCGCACTAACACTGTGCTTTGAGGCAGTAGCAGCACAGGTCTAGAGCTCCCTTAGGAGCAGAGAGCTCTGCAGGAGCCCAGCCCCACTGAAGGTCTCATGTGAACAAGAAGGCACCCTCTTGTTTGGCCGCAGCTACCTCCTCCTCACGCCCCAGCCCTTTGGCCGGGCAAGCCCAGGTGACGGCACAGACCCTTCCAGGCGATGTGACCGGGGAGGCCTCGTCACCCTTCGCACACCCCAGCACTCGCAGCCATTTCCCGCGGAGCTGCCGTCCCTGGGAAGAGGCTGACTACCCAGGCAGGAGCCAGCGCTGGCGGGCAGAGCAGGAGGAGCAGGGGCTTGGCTGCCAGCACCCAGCCGGCGTGGGCAGAGTCTTGCTCCTCTCCCGGGTCCCTGGTGCAGGAGGCTGGAGCTCTGCCTTTGGAGGGGAGCAGAGAGTTGGACAGACGAACAAAGGCACAACCGTAGGAGGAGGAATTGGCTGGAAAACACAAAAGCTCTAAACATGCCAATCATGTGGAGACCACGATGGCTCTTTTCAAAGGAAAGACACTAATCTCCACTCTGGGAATTGTCCTGCGAGTGGCAGCAGAAACCAGGGAGCTAATGAACGGCTACAAAGGAGTTTAACAAGCCTTTGACTGCCTTGGACTCCATTCAGCTCAAAGCTCAAACCAGCTACCAGCAGAAGGAAGGGCATTAACTCTGCAGTTACTGCTGTGCTTGGAGCCTGTTTAGATCCCACGGAAATGGTCAGAACTGGACGGGAAAACAAGTCCTGATCCACAGGGACTGATGCCGAGACAAAGGAGGGACCAAGAAGCCGTAAGAGGAGCTGTTATCAAGGCAGTGTGCAAGAGACTGCTGGAGCAGGAGCGATGCGAGTGCTGCTGCTTCAGCCTTCTCCCTTGACATCTTCGGGGATGCACAAGGAGGTCTCCTGCTAGTGCCTCGGAAGTTCAGCTCCCTCCTTCCAACACAAAAACCTGCCCCGCCAGACAACGCACTGCCGCCCGCCCCGTGTTTGCCGTAGCGGGAGCACGTACCCCTCCCCAGCAAGGCCACAGGTTGCAGGAACAGCCTCACAGCGACGCTGCGACCCCCGCCAGGCGCAGCGGGAGCCCGGAGAGCTGCCGCCCAACCTCGGGATGCATCTGCCGGAGCTCTTTGGCTGCTGCTGCCAAAGGGGAAACCCGGGCCGCCTCCCTGGGGCTGAGGGCTGCCAGGGCGCAGCAGGAGAGAGACGTTTCACGGACCGGCTCGGCGGGAGGAGCCCCGAGCCGGACGGGCAGCGGGCGATGCCGGCGGCAGGGATGCAGCACCGGCGGGGAACGCGCTGCCTCCGCCGGGACGGCCCCAGCCCAGCACGGATGCCCACGCTGGCAGCGGCGGCCGGGCGACCGCACCCGGGGGAAGGGGGCAGCTCGGCGGGCGGGGCGGGGCGGGGCGGGGGGCACTTACCTGCCAGGATGGCCTTGCCGGGGTGGGTGAGCTTGGCCTTACCGGCGGGGGCGGCGGCGGCCAGGCGGCGGGGCGCGGCGGGGGCGGGCATGGCCGCGCTGCGCCGCGGCTCCTGCGCTGCCCGGCGGCGGCGGCAGCGGCGGCCAGGTCCGTATTTCAGGGCCGCGCCCGCGGAGGGGCGGCCCCGGCGGCGTCACATCCTCACGCCGCGGGGCGGGGCGCGGCGGGGGGGGAGCGTAGTGTGGCCCGGCCCGGCCCGCGGGGAAGGGCCTGCTGCGGGGGCAGAGCGGGAAGGAGGCGCCGGCGGGCGGGGAGGCTCGGCTTGGGCTTCGCTGGTGCGAAAATGGCGATTTCTGACCCAGAAATCTGGGGAGAAATCCCTCCGCGTGGGTACGAGGAAGATGTCAGCCCCGCCAGGCACGGCCTGAGTCACGGGGCTGGGCTGACAGCGCCTGCTCCCCTCCGAGCAGCAGCAGGCAGCACCCCCGGGCACGCCTAGGCCAGGAGGAGCTGGGAAAAACACTCCAAAGCGCGCTCGGTCAGGAAGATTGTCACAACAGGAAGCTCTTGGACAGAGGTGGATTGGGCCCTTACTGGTCCCAGTGCACTTTAAAGGGGGGGCTTTGCTCCTCTCACGCCCTTTGCTTGAATCATTTATGTTTCGGAGGGAAAGGAAACTGCCAGGGTAGTAAGCACAGGCAAATACCTAACGTTCTCAAATTGAAAGACTGCCTGCGAGTGCAGAGACATCAGGTAGCGTTTAGTTTTTTAGGGGAGGGGATTTATTATCTATTGCTCCTAAATAATTAGGCTGTGCAAACCACACCCCTACTTGGTTTTGCTTTACCTGCAGACAAAGGCAGCCTCTTGCTAATTCGAGTCTGTATTTACAGGAATGCTAGGGAGAGAAGCCAGCCCTGTCTTCCTTTCCACCCAGGATTTATAGAAAGCAGGGAGCACTGGAGCTGAACTCCAGAGCTGTGTTCTCCCTTACACCTGGAGCAGCCACTCTATTCCAAAGAGGGAACATTTTGTGTAAGAAATCTCCCCCGGCATGTGTACAGCATGCTCCTGTCAAGACTTGCTCTCTGTGCACTTTGTGACATGATTTTTGCTTAACAAGACTCAGCAATCAGGCAGCTCGATTGCTGCTGCCAGCCTCACCTAAACACTACCTCTGCAACTACAGCACAGTGATACAGCTGTGGCTTTGTGGCTAAACCAGCTGCAGAAAGACCATTTAGGAAACTGAAGCACCTTTATTCTGCCAGGATTAAAAGCAAACAGACACATACTTGCATTGCAGAGCTCATCCTTGGATGATGCCAGAACTATACCTGGTTTCAGAACAGAGTTAAAAGAGTCACAGAGGCAGGTCCATTGAGGCAGTCCCATGGCAAATCTAAGGCCACCCACCTCCAGCACTGGTAAGTAAAGAGGAAAAAAATAACATAGGGAAGAAACAAACATTCACAGTCACAGATGCAGAGAGCTACTTAGTGATTGGGTATCACTGGAATGGCAAAAATAAGATAAATCCTTTCAGAGATGGCTAACAACTGGAAATGCATTTGGATTTCTGATTATTCTCTACAACTCCTTGCTGCCCTTCCATCAAATTCCCATAACATTCATTGTGCTTTTAGACACCTTTACCCACTGCTGTGAGGCCATGATTAACTTCACAACAAACGGACTCCTACAGATTCCCAAATCAAGAAAGACACTGTGCACAATCTCATCTTGTCCAAGAAAATACTGCACCACATGCTTAATTCTCATCAGCCTCAAGGGGATTCACAACAGTGCTTACTTTGCTGAACAGGGAAAGGATTATTCATATTTAATCACATGCAGATTGCAAGCCATCTCAACTTGACCTCTAAGAAGCTGCTAACACTTGTCAGCAGAAAGCCTGAAGGAGAAGAGCATCTAAGAAAGATAAGCAACCCCTGAAATACCAGAGGCTGCAAAAGGTGCATTTTAAATCTTGTAAGTGACTTACATAAACGTGGACTTGACCGGACTTGCATCTGGTCAAGAGCATCTCCTAGGAATTGGGTGGTCAAAGCATAAAAGAGCAGCTGCTGTTATGGACGGGCTATCAAGTCCTTTATCTTACTGCTCTTGCTTCAGGAATTCTCATGGAAACCACCCCCTGACAATCTGAACCCGTTTCCCTTGCTGGTGGCTGGTGCTGTTTCTGCTGCTGTTAGAAAGGTATGAGAATTGTGACTTACATCATCGGGCGCTGTTGCAGCCTGTACACCTCACAGCATCCCTTCAGACCGTTGTAATCAGAATTGAAAAGAGAAGCACTGAAGACAAAAACTTTTCAACACAAACACTGATTGCAGACAGAGCTTTCTGGATTCTAGGAAGCACTTAAACAGCAACCACACTTGGATCAGTTCCAACTTATCCCTCCCTTGCCCCTCCTCAAAGGGATTTTTTTTTTTTAAATTGGTACAGCACCTGGCAGCATGCCGTACTTTCAATATAGGTTAGATAACTTCTACCCGTAACTACTGTATGCCCTTGAATCAGAGAATCTCTCACTGAAGAGCAGCTATATTATCTGAATTGTTACAACTCATTGACTAGTACGAACCTTTCCATGTATTAGTAATCTACATCACTTGGGGTTTTATGGTAAAATAAGAAAACTCATTTCCTGTCAGGTTCCCTGACAAGAACAAATGATTCCTTTATGTGTACCAGATGCTGTGCATAATGGCCTTCAAGGAGAAGTGCTCATATTGAAGATTTGAGTCAACATTTCCCCAGTTTTCAAGTGCGTGCAGCAGGAACTACTGTGACTGTAAGAAAGATGATGCTATTCCAGAACAACTTGACTGATTCCCACTTGAGCACACATGCAAGAGCAGCTCCTGTTGATACTCAGGATTATTCACTGAGATTACCAAGACGGAGCCTCTGAAGAGCCCAGCAGAAGTCCCTGCTACATTAACATTTGCGCGGGCCTGACTCATCTCAGAAGACAAGTGCAATCCCTGTAGTGCACACAGCATTTACAGGTTGTCATTCTGCTACCAGACCGTGGTCACATTTCCCTCATAGCATGATGTATTACTGAAAGAAACTACTCCAGTTGACAGACCCTGTTAGCCCTTCACCCTGGATGAGACCATTTCCCCACCCTCTAACTGAAGCCAAAAACGTATCTTCCAAAAGGAAAGCAATTCAAAGATTTACTAACCACCCCTTCCCACTCAAATCCACTCCTAGCCTCCCAGCTGGATAATCAGCACTTTGGGGATTTGTGCTCTGCATAATATTAGGAGACCTCATCGCTGTGGAAAGTGACTTTGTAATTCCTTTGTTTCATAACCACTAGGTGGAAAAGGAGAAATACAGATTTTTAGATGATATTTTAAAGTCTTGATTAAAGCCACAGCAGCCAAAAAAACCCCATTCTCCTTGAGTCACTGAACCACACAGGAGAATACATGACTGAGTAGACTCAGAATTTGACTCAGAATTTTTAAATTCTGACACATAGAAGACATGACTTACCCCTTCACTGACCATATTTCAAATTCATGTCATCTTAATGCTTAGAAGCTGGCAACTTTATTTCAGCTGGGAAGAAAACGGATGGATTTTGCTGCCTTCCTGAAAGATCTCAAAGGCTCCAGACTGAAAGATCTAGACTGAAACACATACCTAAGCTAACAATTTTGCAGCATTTATTAGTAAAACGTGAGTCAAGATCTGTCATTACCTTTGGAAAGATGCCCACAAAGCACATAGTATTGAAAAACAGGAAAGCTGTACTAGCAAACTCTCTGAAGGCTGAATGCTTGCTGAAGGAAGAGATGCAGCAGAATAAAAAGACTCCAGATCTATTTAGCTGGCCTGGTACACCTGCAGGTTGCTATAGCAAGTGTTAATTCACTTGGCAAACCACAACTTAATTACAATCCAATGGCACAAAGCACTTCCCAGCCTTATGCTCCATAATGTTTTATCACAAATTCAAGATGCCCCAGTTTTACTTTGTGGGAACAAATGAGATTGAAGCAGTTTTGGGGTACTCTGTAAAGCAAAAAAAGAAACAGTCAGCTTGGAACCAAGTGACAAGCCAAACCATTTACACCAGAACAGGAAGGACCCAGGAAGACTGAAATAAATTCTACAGCTGAGAAATACACTGTGTCACAAGGTAATACACGCTTTCTAAACCACTTGTTATGGGAACCTGTTACATGCAGTGCTACTTGTTCCAAGATTTGCAAGATTTCTAGCCTCATTTTTTTTTTACAGTACAAATTGGATCCACTGTCATGCTGGTTTAATCATACTTAAGAGTTTTTCAGTGGCCAAGTTCTAGCCTGTCAATTAGTGTCACACATTGAAGCATAAACATTAACTATACAGCAGTTGAACAGCCAGCTTGGCCCAAATATATCCTAAGTGCCCAAGTACAAATGTTACCCGTGCTCATCTAACCGGGAATTAGACAACAAAGGATTTTGTCAGTTCTAGAGTTCAAAAAACAGAAGAAAGCTTTTATGCTTCTGAATAACTGTTGCTGGGTTTGCTAGGGAAAAAAAAAGTTGTTCCTGGTTTCATGCAGCCTTAAGGGATCCATGTCATGCTCTAAGTGCCAACTCTTAGCATCGCAGCTGCTAAAAAAAGCAGCTATTAAATCAATATTAAATTTTGGACCTTACAGTTATTACTGTCTTTCCTGTATCATTCCCATAATTTGTACAAACTTGAAGCTTCATCTGCCTATAATTTTTATTTTTTAAGGAGCAAAATTACTGAGGAGCATTTTCTTCTGCTATGCTACCATTTAATTATAGAGCCCTAAAAAGGGAGGAAGGGAAATAGTCTTAGTAGATAGAAGTAATAGAGAGTAAAATATCTTAGTAGATAGAAGTAAAATACCACACATTACATAGCCAGTAAGAAACAGAACTTACCCCAATGATGCATTCCTCCTGAGTTTATGGGGCTGGCTCATCTGGCCCAACAGAGCAGACAGCAGCAGCCTCCACCAGAATTTGGCTTCTAGCAGCAGCTTTGTTAGACATTTTTCCTCCCCTCCCCTTTCCCTTGGTGTTTGTACCAAAAGAAACCAGTAACCTTTAAAGATGCAAGGTAGCAAAGGACAGCGTCACGAGCTCAAAGTGCTAGCACAGAGTGAGCAGCTGAAGGCAGGTCTGAATTCTATGCCAAGGAGCACATGTCCTTGCAGTCAATTTGTGGAGAGATCAGTTTCCACCGAGCTCACAAGGCATTAAAGCAGCTGCACAGCAACGCTTGTGAATTGCTTGTCATCTCTGATGCCAGGTCTGTAGTTGCCCAAAGTTTGCCAGATCAGGGAAAATTCCTCTAAGCTCTAACAAACAGCAATAGCTATTACAGAAGGAAGTCCGTACGTGCTTTTCCTGTGGGAAACCAAAAGACAATAAAATCCTGTGTGTAGGTTCAACCAAGTTACTATGTGACAGTATCATTAGCCCAGAAGTTCATCTCCAGATGCTGCACTCTGCAGCATGTTCTGCATGAACAGATCGTTCTGTGCAATAGCACTAGCCCCATCTCACCAAAGTGGTTGGAATTAGTGAGAAGCTTAGTTTTGTAGGTTTTCAAAATAATCTTATCCAAATTTTCAAAAACTTGGATGGACACTACAGCTTCATAAACTGGATTAAATCCTTCACTTAACCCACTAAAAGAGGGGATTTTTCCTGCTGAGAATGACTTAACTGTTAAAGAAACAGTGAGGTCCTCTGGTATGCAAGAGTTCATTTCACATTTTAGGTACAGCTGCACTATAATGGCAGGGAGTATATGATTTTGGATGCATTTTAGAGTGCAAGATCACAAAATTTATAAAAGCTATTATACTTAGCAAGAGTTTAAGATACCAGGAAGGCAACTAAAGCAAGATTATTCATCACAGTTGGCAGCTCTACTTTGAGAACTCTGTTATTCCTGTAATTAGATTTCTAGACTGAAGCCATTAAGGATCCCCAGGCTAGCTCAGCTCTCTACAGCTCATGAGCTGTTCTAGTATTTACCCTAGCAGTTTACTGTATTCCACCATCAGCTTGTCCTTGTTACTATAAAGTCACAGTAAATTTTTAAGTTGAGAAGAAGGAAACTCCTACAGTAATACCAATCCTAGAGCTGACCTACCCAAATCCCTTTCCACCCACACGGAACTGATCACAAAGTGAGTACCATTTGTCTGGAAAAGAACATGCTACCTGGCTAATTCCTGCAGATTTGCCTGAACTCATTAGCAGCTCCGTATTTCAAGCTGAGCCATTGAGTGCTGATCAGTACAAAACTGAGGGCAGTATGTTACATCAACACTTGTGAGCACTCTGGCCTGTATCAGAAAGGGGGACACCACATCTCTCTGCCATCGCTATCTCACTGCAGTAACCAAGGGAGACAATATACTAGTTAGAATTATGCCAAAGCACAGTCTGCAGTTACTGATTTCACAACCCTGGCAGTCCCTACTGGCTGGCATTTAAAGATGTTTCATCCTGTTCAAGTAGAATTCAGCATGAAAAGGTGTGGTTTACCACTATCACTGCTCTATTAATGTATTTTAGTCCAGAAGCCACTAACTGCAGCATCTTCCTCAGCACAGGAGTGAAGCTCTTCCGGTCCTGGGAATGCAGTCATTTGAGCATGTGACTGCCTCCCACAGCATGACCTCTGCTCATGACAAAGCGTGCTGATGTGTCCGGCGAAGAGACTGCAACTCCTTTTTAAGTTAATTGCTAAGCCATCTATGTTAGGTGCTTTGGCACAACTTTGCCCTTTCCTCCCTGGCATCCTTAGTTGTCAGATTAACAAACCTGATGCTATTAGCGGTAGTATTACTACTTACCAGTCCCCACCCCCAAGATATTAAGACTAGAACCACACGGTGGATACTGCAGTTTTACATTTATAGTTGGACTTTTATAATATTCAAGATTAGCACAAGATTCATAACCATAAATTATACATTGTTGTCTAAGTACATAAAACGTTAATGATACATGTATTTGAAGTGGCACAAAGTAGTAATACATCCCTGTTGGCATTCTCAAAGAGGTGGGTGATGGACACGCTGTTGATACTACTGCAGCATAGCAGAACTGAGTCACTGCACCCTGCTAATTCAGGGGATGCTGACTCTGCCCACCAGACAGGGTCAGAACATGGGTGGCAGGAAGCCAATGCCAGAATCAGTTAAAGGTGCAAATACGAAGTCAGAATTACGGCCCTCCCTACTGCCTCAATATTTTAGCAGTGTATCCCCCTCCCCAACCCTGACACTGTGCTCTTGCATCTCTAGTACTTTGGCAGCCCATACACACTCCTATGTTCACTTGCCACACATAGCTGAGGTTTCCTTTAGTACCATTTAACGTCAGTAAGTAACATGCTCTCTTCTTGTTAAACAAAAAGGATCTGGGAAGTGTTTGCTCTCTGGCATGAGAAGATTTATTTTCCTCAAGTCTCAGATCTACTCCAGAAAATATAGAACAGACTCCAACAGCATTGAACCCCAACAGCATTATTGTCCAGAAAAGGAAACTTTCCCAATATTCCTCTAAACATTCAGAGCACAAATATTAGAAAGCCCATTTTCTTTTGCACTTAAGACTGCAAATAAAATGGGGTAGTCAGATGTACACAAGCTTTCAACAATTCATTATTAACGAGATGCTTCACTGAATTGTTAACAACCCTGCTACTTCAGTAGCTTCAGCTAAAGCTTTAACAACTTGGTGCCAGGCAATTTCCCAGCTGCCTTCAATGGGCTTTGCAAAAGAAACAGAATACGCTCTCTTCCCCCTGGCCTCAAGCAGTTATTGCTATATGAGTTAGTGAAATAGTGCCTTAACTTCAGACAAGAGTCTCACAATGTCATTAACAAAAGCTGCCTTTCAGAGGTTGAAATGTAACCGGACAATAATCAATAAATAATAGTAACAGGCATCCCGTTGAAGTCTCCTCAGTGAGCCAGGCAGCAAGTGTGTTCAGCCAACAGAAGGTCATCTGTGCCTCTAGGACCATTGTACACTTCTTGGAGAAGTTAAAAAAGGATGGGAAGGAAGAGAACAGAGACAGTGAAGGTCTGTCAGAGAGCTAGTTACATATTGAAACCATAAACAGGCGGCTGGGTGAATCCTGGTGCTGTGTATCCATATGGGAAGTTTGCCTGGGGAGGTACTGCACTGGGGCCTGCTGTTAACATCAACTGCTGGCCTAGAAAAGCATGGGGAAAAAAAAAAAGAAAGTTAGTTTAAGAACCCAAGCTTCCCTAATGCTAGCTGTACTGTGGGACAGGATTATGAGGCTTTAGCTAAAAATCAGCCACTGTGCAAGCATACACTAGCAAGTCACACTATTACTCAACATGCACCACTGAGTGGGCACCTAGGCCATCTGCTCTTGCTACCAGGAAACTACAAAAACAAGGCAGGACTCAGAGGGAAGAGGAGTATCAACTGACCTTGAGGGCATGATAAATGTGGCTTGTTTTGAAGAGACCATACTGAAAGCCAAACAAACTGATACTATTTAACCCATGCATGGTCAGAACTGAAAAGTAAAGCAATTCAGGCAAATAGTTAGGTCTGTTAGGTCTCAAAGTCTGGAAAGTGCTGCAAGAGGCCTGACCATACCTTGACAGATTTGTCTTCATCACTAGGAGCAAACATGCCTCATGCATATGTTAAGTTCAGGTTAACGTTTACGTCAGACAGTGAACCAGTCACATCCTTCCCTTACCAGCCACTTCTAGGTGCTTGTTAGCAGAATGCCTCTTCAGAAGGGCTTCTAAAATAGCAGCAAACTTGAGGACAGCCATCGGTTTTTTGGCTGCACATGTCTTAAAATGGGTGAGCTAGAAAGCCAGTCTGCCTTTCTACTTGGAAGAGCAGAAAGCAGACACAGTCCTCTTAGACAGGAATAACAGGAGAAATTTGCATGCTCTAAGTTATTCCTGGAGTTGTGCAGACCTTGGTATCCTCTGTCCTGTTACCAGACTGAAAGACTATTCCTGAGCTAGAGTTCTGAGCCATGTAAGAAAAGCAATACTTTAGCTGAAGAGGAGAAGTACTGTAAGAGTGAGATGTCACTTCAACAACTTATGCAGTTCATCTAGTGGAGACAACCATTTACTATCTAGTTGAAACCAGTTTACTTTGACTGGAGGTAGTCATTTAAGTTACCTCCACAAAGAGAGACCAGAGTGACAATAGGTAATCAATTAAAACCAAGTCTTTCACCTACCAAATACTATTGGAGTAGGTTCAGTTACTTGTTCCTCTTCTTTTCTTAGGCTTTCAGAAGCATCAAGTTTATCCACCTACATTGAAGCGAACAGGAGACGTATGAAGGCCTTGTCTAGGAATTGCACCCATCACGTGCGGCTTTTCATGCCCAGTACCTTAGCTATCAAGTGTTCCTTTTATTAGTCCAAGTTGGAGACCGCAGAAGTCTGCATGTTCCCAGCAAGCTGTTGTAAACCTGTGCTCCCAATTGCTTTGGATTTATTGGAATAAACAATAGCTGTCAAATGCAGCTGAGATCATCATTACCTTCAAGTGAAGCATTTTTGGGGCCCTATTCTAGTCATTATTAACCCTATGACCCAGAGAACAAGCCCATCAGATTGCAGTTCTAAGCATCATCTCAAGGGGGCCTACTCTACACTTATTTAACCCACAATTCCTTTCCCCTTCAATGAGAACACCCAGATATTTGCAAATATTACAGGCCCATGAAGTTTGATCTTATCTAGGACTACAGCCTAATGTGGGCTGTAGAGCACTGGTTCAACCATATTAGTATTCACATGAACTCCTAGAGGAAACTCTAGAATTACCATAGGAAGTGATCTAGTAGTACCAGCTTTATACAGATCCCAGTGTTGTGCCAAATAAAGCTCTGTTCATGCTAAACACATTTGTGAAAGTATTACAGTAATGCAGGAGTCTCCTGAACACAACTTTGAACTGGGGGAGAGTAATCTGAGAAGGCAACAGTACCTTCCTTCTCTCAGGCTTAACAAGTTTTATCTTCCATAAGAGAACCATTGAGACTGAAGACTACAAGGCATAAAAATCACACAGCTTCATATCCAGACACAGGCAGTACTAACAGCCTAGGCAAACCTACATTTAGCCCAATGCAGTATTTCAGCTGCTCCTCATCCTCTTTTCCCACTGTAAGAATCATATCTGGTCTGAGAAATGCTAAAAAAGGAGTCTTTATTGTACTTTAGAGATGTTATCTAGATCCAGTGTTAAACAGTTTCCTGGACTATAGAAGTTTGCAACTTAATAACTTGAGTGGCTCTACGTCTTTAACTGTTTCATTTATAGCTGTCAGCCTAACAGCTCTTCAAGATAACACTAAATATCAGTGTTACAAATGCTATCCATATTACTATGGATCAAAGCAATTGAGCACTACCAGTTTCAAACTAGTTGTATTGCTCTACTTAGGGCCTGGGATTCACACTCTCAGATTACACTTTCCTCTCTACTGCCCTAAAGCATTAAGGAACTTCGAAGAGAAGTGCAGTTCTCCCTCTGCTGGAGAATCAGCAAGCATGCTGAGAGCAGACATCCTGAAGAAAGGCCAAGAGCAGCTCTTCAGGGGAAAGCCTGAACACCTGTCTGCTTTGCTGCCTAGAAGTGAAGTTGTTCAAAAGGTTTCCAAACGAGTGTCATCAGACTTTGTGTGCCGGGACCCTTCTGCGACACAGGCTGTTCTGTGCTTTAACACCTTTTTATGCAAAAAAGATAGATAAATTCTGGAAGACATACACACCCCACTGAAACTAGTCTATTCTTCTGTACTTTTGAAGTTAGTTACATGACAATTTTAGACATAGCACATTTATAAAGCCCATTCTCTAATGCCATGTTTTGCAGTTAATTCAGACTAAATTAGTTCCACTGTAAACCACTTTCACCATGCAGATTTTCCTTCTGGCAAGTTATCCCGTATTTAGTACACGTGACTACTTGTAAATCCAACCAGCAGTTTAAAAACCATGATTTTAGACCTAAACCTCACATGGAAGAGTTCAGATGAACTTGTCTGGCAAGTTTCTCCTCAGTCGAATATAAGGAGATGGCATTTAAGATCTGTGCAAGTACTTCTGTCATAGTAACAGGCAAGAAGTTTACAGCAGCTTTATGCTAATATTCAAATTCACCATGCCTGAAAGGTTGCACACTTCAGTAAGTTACAGCAAACGAGCAATTTGCACTTAGAACACATCCTGTTATGTGGCAACTGTTTTTGTTTACTTGTGAACAACATCCTCCCTGCCACAAGATATTCTGTAATATAGTGAACAGGAGTCCAAACACTCACATCCTCTTCAATCACCTGCTTCTGTTTCCCATGAAGAGGAGCAGAGCCTGGTTGGATTTTCAAGTTGCTTGTGAATAGTTATCCTTTTAGCATTAGAAAGTGAACAGGAAATGAGTTAGAGCTAAATTACACTGCTCTTCTGGCAGAAGCTACAGCTAGATTCCTGTAAGAGAAACCTAGGATATTGAGGGACACAAATGAACACAAAGAGTTTGAAATCAGAGTGTCACCTTATAGAACAGCCCATCAACCTGCAAGAAAATTCAGAGGGGAATACTTAACATGATTTGATTCGAAGCAACCTGAAGCAGTCACTTTTAGATTACTCATTTTTAACGAAGTTCTTTACTGTGATGTCCTATGCAACCCTAGAGTCTTCTAAAGAAGGATCTCAGCTTAGTAGCTTAGAGCTGTTTGAGACAAGTATTTCAAGACCACACATGAGCAGAATCTCTCTCCTTTCTCAAATGAGGACTAGCTATTGGTATCAGTATTGTACAGCCAGACTACACATCTGAAGTTGTTTTCCATTTAAAAAAAAATCATCTCTACTGCTATGGTTGATGTAGAAATACTGTGTACAATATTAGTTACTCAAAAGCTATATTCTCTGTAACAAGAAAACAGAGTAATTTCATAGCTACACAAAGTAAAGTGATACAGGTTGTCCTCACCAAGTTTTCAGCTTCATCAACAATGGAGCTGCTGTGAAAAGCCCACAGTTGCTTATGTCCACTGTTAAAAAGCAAAAGTTTAACTAGACCTCTTTGAGTCCCCAGGCATCTATTTATAAACATTGCTAGCAAGCCTGAAGTGATTAAACCCACAGAGCTTCATAGAATACTTAGTCTATGAGGAACAAAAATATTCCAGAGACATGCAAAGAGCTCTGGTTTGCATAATGCTAATCATCCAGCAGACCAGAAGTCTTAACTTTTTAGCCTATGCAATACTCACTTTGGTAAGGTACTCTCTCATCACTTGGATGAAATAAGGCATTGCAAAGTCCATGATGTTATGCCTCCACGCCAACTCAAGGACTACATCTGGGTGCAGCAAGTCGTAACACGTGAAAAGGCAGGCTGCAAAGCACTCCTGCTTGCCTTCTTCCAGGAACCACTGAAGCAGCTTCTCAGCTAGCTCTGCATCTTTGGACTCTGCAGCATACTGCATAGCATCCTACAGAAGAGAACAACAGTTAAGCTTGACCCTCACCTGTCAGCATCTTGCTCCACACCTTATGTGGATATTAGTGCTAAGCTAGGTAAGCCAGGTATTTGGTGTACCATGAAGTTAGCGTCTTACACCACCAGGCATGTTCTGTAGGAGCCAAGGTACACTACTACATACACTCAATTATGTCCTCTTATTTCGAAGCAACTCAGACACTTGTATTAACATTATCCAACAGGCCTTCCTTAAGTACTTGAAGGGACCTGATGAGATTTTGCAGAGTTTTGTAGCAGAAAAGATAAACGATCTTTCTGGTATCCCACCTAGCTCACCAGTAGACATTAAGAATTACCCAGAGCAGAAGAGATTATTGCATCAACTGCTTGCTATGTAGCAAGACAGAAGACCAATTGCCAGCTCTTCTACAGAATAGGCAAAAACCAACCCATGTGAACTCACAGCAGGCTTGAAGAGTATACCACTGTAATCATGTTTCATAGGTACCCTTATGAGGGCATAAGCCTTAAGTTCTACGGAGGATGTTCTGTACTATTCAGAAAACTGTACAGGTGCCATTGATTGACACAGATCTCCAAATACAGGATAACATTATGAAGTTACATTTGCATTTGAAATTGCAAACACTTCTGCTCTAAGAGTCCTTCTGTAAATTTCAAGTGAGACTAATCATAACTCCAGATTTGAAACTAACGAAACATATTCAGTATCCAGGAGATCTATGCTTCACGGCTCAGACTGCTCTTGGACAGTCTGGGAGAAAGGCTGCGTTATCTCACCTTATACAGACGGTCTTTCTTGCAGAGTTCCACACTCTGTTTCCAGCGGTTGTTACCCTTATACAGGTATGCTGCAATACGCCTAAATTCAATTAGTTCATGCTTTTCCAGACGCTGAGCCAACGTTATGTTATCAAAGTTGTCATAGGCATCAATGGAAGCTCTCAAACCCTGTTTGAGAGAGAATCGTTACATGTGCTTCCAGATGGTGGTAGGTGAGTACAGTAGAGATGCGTCTAAGCAAGGTGCACAAGCGTTTAGGTTCTGCCAGCTGGATGTTGATACTATGGCTACAGCTTGTTTACCCTGCTTGTTTCATGTATCTCTCCAAAAGATGATTTTTAACAGAGCAAGATGCTAACTTGGTCATACTGACTTCACTTGACAGAACAGAAAAAGCTAGTTATCTTCAGAAGATAAAGCATGTCTTCCAAATAGCAGTCAATGGGCCCAGAAGCAAATCTGTTTACAGAAGAGTTGCCCAGTAGAATACACACCTGATATTAACCTTTGTGAAGTCTGTTCTGAGAAAAACAACTGTGGCAGCATCTTTGTTTGCAAATCAGAGTGTCTCAAGACTCCTGCCCACAAAGGGCCTGATTCCATCCCCACTACCACGGCACTGCAGAAGTTACCTTCTAAAGGGAATCACTGTGTCAGCTGGGGAACAACGAAACTATGGCCTCTTTTTGTTGGAAAGAGGAGCATCCCTCAGACCTAGCAATCTATTCTGCAGGGCTCACCTGGTAATCTTCCTCCTCTGTTAAAAGGTTGTTTAGAGCTTCATTAACTCCTTTGTTGTTGTGGTTCTGGACTGAACGCAGATAAGGCTTTACTAGAAGTAGCTGATTAACCTGGAATTAAGATGTTTCCAATATAAGATGAAGTATATCAATTCTGACACTTCATACTCCTGAACAGGTTCCCACTTGTTATTACAAAGAGTTTGTGCTTACTGTCAGGACCCTTCAGGCAAAGCATCTTGTATTGCCAGAAGTAAAAACAAAACAGCCTCCTACACCAGTTATGCTAACTCTTCCAGTATTTCCAATATCAAGCCAGGATTGGGCTGCTTCTCAGTCCTTTATACTGGAGGCACAGCTACCTGACAGAAGTCAACCCTTTTTTCCAGCCAGAGACAGGAGTCTCTTAACTTGGGCAAGAGGATTTCTTGTTCATCTACCATCTCCCAAACTCACCTTTGAGAAAAAATTGACTGTCCTGGTGTGATCCAGTCGTGGAGATAATACAAGCAGAAGATCATTGATCAGCAGAGGTTTGTAGTCTAAGTAGAACTGCAAGGCTTTGTAGTACAGCTCCACATTGGCCACCTGCATGGTTAGACACTAGTTAGTACTTCAAACACAAGCAAGCCTGGGGTGCTCAGTTCAGACCAATTAACTCAGCACAAGCACAAAGTGTATCTGACCTAAATAAAAGCTTGTTTCCTTCTAGAGGCCAGGAGTGTTACACTTACATGCAGATTCTTGTTCAATCTTATGACTGCTTCTTGTGCCGTCTGCTTGCAGATAGAGAAGTCCCAAGCTACCAGGGGTAGCACAAAACAGTTCTAACCCATCCACAGTTAAGAGATCCTGGCACAGGTAGCTCGCTATCGTTAATGTGCCATTTGTTGAACTCATTAAGCCAGTAAAGGCTGTAGCCTTACCCAGTCTTTAAGTTGTTGCCTTGAAACCCGTAAGACCAGTAAGAATGCATTCAGTCTCAAATCTTGTCTAAACTATTCAACAATCCACTATTCTCTGCTGTATTCAAGGGACTGACACCCCAATTCTTGCACTGAAACAGCTGGAAATATTTGCATAGATCTTTCCAGAACAGCTACAGCCTCAGACTAAGACAGCAGTCAGCTCAAAGGCATTAAGGAGGTTATGCCTCTTGCTTGTGACCTATGATCCTGAGCAGTCTCTGAAAACATTCTGTGCTAGCTGCTGCCACTCGATAGAATGTGCTGCGCAGCAGAAAACCAAGGGTATAAGATTAGATTCATTCTTGGGCTAAACTGATTGGAAGTTAAGTACAGCAGGAAAACAGAGTAGTAGCTTAAGCAAATGCATTTTCTAAACAGCAGTTCTGTTGTGCATTTTGCTTCTGTTCTGAAAGAAACTTTCAGCACACTGATTCAGTTAACTAGTTACATACCTTGGCAATTATATCTTTAAACTGTCCTTCTTTCCAGGCATCAGTGGGATGATTCATCATAGTAATTATTGCGTTGTCATACTCCTCATACTTGTCATAGAGGAACACAAGTTCTGCCCAGAGATGAGCCTGTTCTGCAGCTCTGAGCACCTGATAAAACAAAAAAATCAGTCAGTTTGATTCACTGACAGCTTCCCACCCTCACTTGCAATGTAGCTACCTTACTGCATACCTTTGGAATGTTAACTCTAGACCAGAAGAGCTCCAGATGTTCCCTCATTTTCTGAGGCTTGAATTTGGAGTATAAGATGGCAAGTTCAGTAAACATTCCCATGTGAGCACGCTCTAGGCCCAAAGCGGCTTCCAAAAGGGCAATCAGTTCTTCAAAGTAGCCACGATCCTGGACATTGGGAAAATAAGGATTAATTGCAAATTCACAACCAACTGGCACTTAAAGCTTGCTAAAATGCATATTTAAATTCAACTTTGTTTTTCTCTCCAAAGAAGAGTGCTTAAATTTACAAAACATGGTTACAATGAACCAACAGAACCGTAGAAGAAGGGACAGTAAGAACTATCAGCCTTCCATTTACTACAGAAAAAAAAAGCATGCAGCTATCAGGAAATGGAGAAGGAAGAAGAATGAATTTAAAGAGTAGCCCCACAGGGTATCAGGTTTTACCTGTGACCATTTTACCAGCAGATACAAGTATGGTGTCTAAGACTACTAGCAGACACAAGTATGCTGTTCTAGAATATAAACAGTGATCTAACCTGATAGTAACTGATCAGCTCTTCAAGTTCATCAGCATGGATGACTATGTGCAAGCCACAGATCTGTGCCAAGCGGAATTCTTTTCCGTCCACACAGGCGAAGCATACCTGTAACGAGAGTTAGCAATAGTCAGTTAACAGGAGAATTAACAGGAGAATACTGCAATGCTTCATCTCCTTATATGAAAGGGAAAGTTAATTAGCAAAGCTTTACCAAATTTGAGGCTTATGTACAGTTCCAAAGACGTATTTCCATAATGCTTGTTTTAGAATTAAGATCTCTGCCATTCATTTGACAACATTTTGAAATTAAGCTTTATAATCTTGGGCAAGGGGACAGCTTATAAAGACACACTCCGTAGCCAGAAACAGTTAGCAAGCTACTCTCAGAGCTAAAGCAACATGCTCAGAAGCACCAGTAGAGCACATTCTACAGACTATGAAAGAACATGGAGTTTTAAGTTACCTCCTTCCAAGTTCTCGTGCTGTTGGCTTTGCGGCCACTGTCCACTGCCGCCTGATACTCTCCGAGGTGCACCAAGGTAGATGCCAGGCGAGCAAAGTTAGATACGTTGTTGTAGAGTAGTTTTGCCGCTTCATACATCCCCTCTTCATAACAGCGATCACCAACCTGGATTAGGAGTCCAAGGTAAACAATGGTAACAGCAAGAATCAGGAGTCAGCTAAGCAGCAAGTCATGCATGGGAACTGTGGATCAAGACATACCTGCTGTATATGTGCATTATTAGGGCCACTAATAAACTCCTCCAGTTCTGACAGACGATTAGTTTTTGCCAAAGCAAAAATAAGTTCCGTCTCTACATAAGACTCTCTAGCCTTCTTCCTGGCCATCTGTAAGAACTTGACTAGGTCCTCCCAGTTATCTTAAAGACAGAAGAGATATTTAAGATCCTCACTTTAGTCATTGTGTATGGCACACCTTAGGAACAGTTTTCACTCAAGGATCTCCTCCACCACAACACTAAGCCATTTGCATCCAAGTTAAGGAATTCCCTGCTAAACACCAAGTCACCTTCATGTAAGGTTGAACTTCTTGCAACTATTCTACAATCCAGCTGGCGAGCCATTTTGCCATGCACAGCTAAATAAATACATTATACTTCCTATATTTTAGGTAACAGCCCAAGTTATCTCCATAGGAAGGTCTATCTTCTGCGTGGCAACACAGACAAGCTTGTTGACAGGAATCTCGCTAAACACAGACTTGTCCATTCCGTGTACTAGCTGCTCCCAGTTTCTCTAAAACATAATTCATAAGTCTCAAGAATCCCTGCTGCTCAACATGGATGCAGTAACCTAGCTCATATCCAAACAATCTTAAGTTTGAGGATGCTTTGCCTTACCATTTCTATTAGCTGCTTGAACAACTTCCATGTAGGCAGATGGATCATCCGCCTTTATATAGGAGTCAATGGCTTCTTTCACCAAGTCCTTCTGCAGCTGTGCTCTGGCTAGCTGGCTCCATACTGCTGGTTCATTACATCTCTCTGCAAATTCATAAGCACGGTCTAAGTTGCCAATGTGCTCAATCAGCACCTGTTTGAAATTGAAGTTGCAAGTTAAAAATCAAAGCTTTGTAACATTGTGCTTTCTAATAGAACTTCTCCTTCAAGTGCACACCCTGTTCTCTGTAAGCAACATGAAGCTAACTGCTTTTAGAACAACCGTTTAAGTACCAGGAAGTAGAGCCAGCAAGAGTAAGACTCTTGTTGCCACTGTTTCTCCTCTGCCTCAAAGTCAGTAATGCTGGCCTAGAGACCATGCCTAGTAGCATTTGCTTCTCCTGCACCTTTCAAGTACGAGTCTCCAAGGTAGCCACTCTGAATCAAATGCAGCGCATACACCTCAAACGTATAGTGGAGCACCCCAACATTTTTTGATTACTTTGACCAGATCAGCCTCTGAAGTCATGATTTTGACTGTTTTGCTATTCTTCACACATAGTCCCACTTCTCCCTGCAATATCATATGGGAACTGTACTCTGAAGTCTCAATGATTTAAGTGACAATCACTCCTTGAGAATCAATATAACAGTACACTACACATTCTATTACTGTCATTCTATACCTTCATGCAGGACCCACGCCTCACCTGTATGGCTGAAGTATTAACATCAAATTTTCTGAATATAGCAAAGGCTTCTTCATATAGCTCATTACTGATGGCAATGTTTGCAATATCTGGGGCATCATAGTTATCCAGCCGATTGATGTACTCCATCACACGAGTGCGGTCAGCCTTAATGGCAGTCAGGATCAGCAGATTCTGGAGATTCCTTTGGTTAACAGAAGGCACAGGCTATAAGCAGTGCACAGTAACACCTGCTTGAGTGACATGTATTGTACATGCAAAAGAATAACACCCACTTGCTGTCATTAGCAACAACCTTTCATCCCCAGATTGAGAAGCACTGATATTTGCCTTCAAAAAGAAATGCTTACAAGTATCAGTGTTCTCTTACCTCAACACATCGCTGCAAATTGCAGTGTGAACTAGCTCTGTTCTCAAAGCACAGAGCACTTGAAATTATGCTTTTTCACCTGATTATAGACATTTAAGAGTGTTTAGATCCTGCAACCAAGAGGCCCACAAGATAACTTGAGTCAGTTCACAACCTAAACAAAGTCTCTGAATAGGTTAGACTTGTGGACAAAGCTCTCCTCTTACCTGTGTTCACTGAATACAGAATTATCCAAGACAATTTTTTCCAATAACTCAATCAATTCATTAGGCAGGTCAGCAGTCATGAAAGCTTTCACAGTTACAGAAACCTCCTCTGGATCCTGCGTCTCCGATAAAGCTGTTTGGACAACCTGAATTTGAAGGTAAAATATTAAGTGTTTTCCCTAAATGAGATATTTGCCAATTTAATTGAACTACAAATTAAGACTTCAAGAACTTTGAGAACATTTTCTCATAGACAGCAAGAAAGAACTACTTCTATACTGGATATAGCTATTAAAGTCACACCTTGGGTCTGTACAGGGAGCAAATTCACTAGAGGTAGGTCACTCCACAGGACAGAAATATTACTGGTGACTAAGTTTTATGACCACAAAGGTCACAATACCTGCCACAAACTCTTATAAACTTCTGTATGGTTGAGATGGGGCCTCAAGGGACTTTGAGGGAAGACACAGCTACTTTAATGCTTCACAATGTTTGAGATATCCTGAGGTCTCCTCATACTGAAAGTTTAGCCTTTGTGCTGTACCTGGTCAATAAGCTGCCGTCTGAATGGGTTGTTTTCTTCCAGAACATTTGCCCAGAGCTCAGGGTCCTTCCTGCGCACCAGATAGCGAGCCTCACTCTTAAACAGAGAGTTCTCATTGCAGACCTGAAGGAGAAGTTACAAATATTGGCATTAACATTAAGGGTCAGTACCACAAGGCAGGTTTAGCTAGCTATGAGTCAGTCCAGAAGACAGACTAGAACTAATTGCTGACCAATGCTAAATGCCACAGAGAAGTTCTTACCCAACCTCTGATCTGGAAGGCTCATGGAGAAGGTCTCCAGCAGAATTTCTATAACTTCTCTTGGTTTTGCCCAGCACAAATACTGTGACAGTGGCTTCACAGTAACTATTTGCTTCTGTTTGAAGTGAAGACCTGCAGAAGCCTAAAGAACTTAAGTTTTAAATCTAGAAAGGGCGCCACTTGCCTGGGCAGTGTTAAGTAGTCAACTGAGGAATGGTGCTGGCATTTAAAGCTAGAAACAGGTTACATATTGGGTGTCACTGCTTTACACTAGAAGTGTTCAGAGTAGCAAGTGGCTTGGATTCCCTGTTAAAATGTTAATGGTACAGAACAAATGTGAAATCTTCTATAGAAGTGCAACAAGGAAGAGTTGTAAGTTATGATCTTATTAGTACCACTAGCTTCAATTCCCAACTAGAAGAGTAGAAACCACAAGGCCTATTCCATCTTCTAACAATAGGTCAGGTTTTGTTCGTATCTGAATTAGCTCTTGGAATCTGAAGTACTTTGCTATAAGCAAATTAGTAGTAGCATAATTGTGCTTTATGTTGTACATTAGCTGCAGGAATTGAGCCCTCTTCTAGGAGGCAACAAAGTCTCAAGAATAATTCTTATGGAGGAAGACCTTTTCTCTATAGCTAGAAACAGCTGCTCAGAACATCAGTTTAAGGAAGAAACTGGTACTGAGTTTTTTTTACGGTTAACCATAATGTTAAAGCTTATTCTAGCAAAGCTTCTAGCAAAACTCAGAGCCACCTTCACACCCTGCAGTGAGAGCCAAATGTTGCCAGCGTTTTTTTTTGTTTGGTTTGGTTTTTTGTTTGGTGGTGAGGTTTTTGTGTGGGTTTTTTTGTTTGTTTTTGTTGTGGTTTTGTTGTTTGGGGTTTTTTTGGTTTTTGGTTTTTTTGGGGTTTTTTTGTGTGGGGTTTTTTTGTTGTTTTTTGTGGGGTTGGTTTGTTGTTTTTTTTTTTTTTACAGACACACACATAGCGCTACAGAGCTCATTACAAAATAGCTGCTTCAGGCTGGAAAGTTACCCAGTTTCAGCAGCAAGCCTAGATTATACCACCATTCTAACACTCACGGAGTAGATCTTGCCACAGAACAGTATTTTCTTCCTTTCAAACAGGGCAAAACAAACTAGCTATTACCCCTACAGAGCTGACATTCTCCGCATATACTAGTGCAGAAGTGCAGGTAGGAGGATGTTTTCTTTCTTAGCAGCCACAAGCACTACAATCTGGCATTAAGCTCTGGTGTTCAGTTTGAGACTAGGACGCGTTTGTAGAACCCTGGGAATTTCACTTGCCCTTGAACTTCCAAGGAGGTCCTAGGAATCAACAAGCTTAAGATACGAGAGGAATGCTATCGGAACAAGTCCTTGCAGTTTGACTGTCAACATTTATTTTCCTCATTTCTAGTTAAGTATTGGAGCAACTCTCAGGGTCAACCACTGTAAGTGAAAAAAATCACAAGCCCTGTCCTAGTTTCAGGGAAGTTTTTCCTCCTACTATAGAATCAAGCTAGATGACAGCCTGTCCGTTCCGCTAATCAAGTGCTCAAGGCTCAAAAAAATTTTAAGTTAACAAAGGTTTAACAGTAGGTATATTCATTAGCTGGGCCCAATAAACAATTTAATTTTGAGCAGAATCAGTGGATGAAAGACATCAATGGTCCTGAACGTTTCAGCGTATGACAATTTTAGGTTGTATGTACAGCACAAGAATTCTCTCATCAGCATAAAAATTCTTGTCTCCACATAGAAGAATCCTGCCTACCTCAACTCCTGAGAGACTGCAAGACAGGATTCTGCAAATGTTATACAGCCAGCTGAGCTCCCACTTCAGGCAGCAAGTAGTTTAACACGTTTACAAACACAGTTTTGCTAACCTTTATGAGTTCCAGATCACATTGCCCTCTCTCATAAGCAACGCAGGCCAGATGAGGGTCCCTCTTTTCACAATATTTGCCAACTACACGGCTGTCATAGTAAGGATTCTCACGAAGGAACCGCTCTGGATTATTATTACTGTCAATGTAGATTTTGGCCAAGGCATTATGAGTCGCAGGTTCTTCACAGCCTTCATGAATCCTTGATTCAAGCCATGGCAACAGCAACTTAAGCCTTTGAAGAAGCAAACATTTTAGGTTTATAAGTCAGACTGAGGTATGCTTGACAGCTACCCATTAATACCTGGCCTTCCCTTCAAGCAAGTCCGCTGGTCAGACTTAAAAGCGGACAGAGATCAGACAGTTATTTTTAACGAGTCTTAAACAAGCGGAGGCCAGATCTGCAGTTTAACATCAAGAAACGCTGCAGATGCCACTAGTTTTGCAATCTTTCCTTTCAACTCCTGTTCTGTCAGTGGGCTCTTGATGCTTAAAGCTGTTTGTTCATTTTACAGGTAACTACAAACTAATTACACAAGCTGCTGTGTGCCTACAAGACTGACAAGACAATTTTATCCAGATTTACTCCAAAGGCACATCCTGTGGTTGGCTGGGAATGTTCAAAAGCCAGGTTACTCATCATGCAGTGCTGTCAGGCATTCCTATACCTCCAAAATAATCAAGATATTGACTAGCAAATCTAAGCTGCTTCTCTATAAAGAAACATAAAACAGTATTAGCATTGTATCATTCAACAAAACTGCATCTAATTCAATTTTGGTGTATACCAGGGTCAGGAAAGCCCAACCCTGGTGCTGCAAGATGTATTTTCATTACCGATTTCTTTTTTCCACTTCAGCCACCAGCTCATCTGTTGAGAACTGGCCTCTAACCACCATGATCAAGTTCTTAATGACATCTTCAGAACAATCCACATCAAGAAGCCCTCCAACTACTGCTGGTATACGGCTAGGATTCACCTAGAATAAGCCACCATCATTAAAATTAGTTATTAGCATTAGTAATAACCCACCCCAGTCTTCCACATGGGGAAGTTCTAGTTAACATTTTAAACTACACTTTATTGCAGTGAATTCTGAGTTAAGACATTTGTATATACATTCCAGGAAAAACTACTTATAGGTTCATAATAGACAAAAGGCTTATTGAAGAGCCTCTGCACTAGAAGTGTGAGCATAAAAAAAAGATAAAGCAGAGTCTGCTTTTGTCTACTGAAAGGTTAAGTTCCTTCTAAGAAAGGAAAGAGCAAGAGCTTAACACTGGATTCTCCTTACCTTCTGTACATAGATCTCTATATACTTCTGCAGGTTATTGCGATATAAGTAGAGCACCAGGTCATGAACAAAGTCAAATCGATCACAGACTATGATCAGAGGAAGCTGGTCTGTGAGCTTTGCCTCCTGTATTTCGTGAAGAAAAAAGTAAGCAACCAACCACCATTTGTTAAAGCATTTTCAAAGCAGGAAAGTCTAATCAAGTTCCCTTAGCACTAGAAGTCACAATACATTCAAATTTAAGACTGCCAAGCAGACAACTGACTTCAAAAGCAAGTTACCCACTGTGAATACTATGCAGCCAGTCAGTTGAGTTTCAAGTTTAGGCTCTTCACAAAGTGCCACATTAGGCCTATAGCTCTAGCTGCAAAATAACTATCAATTCAGAAGACAGTTGCTGGGCCAAGAACTTAACAATGTAAAATGAAGTGGCATTAAAATCCCATTTTACCAGTCACAAAGCATGCAAAGTGTTGTAATATAGGTTGATGCCAGTTTAATAAGCTTTTTCTAGTCAATATCCTTGATAAAACTGCTGCTGAATACTTCAGCATAGTCTTTCCTTCTGCCATTCACCTGTTGTTAGGGGACAACATATTCATGAGTTTGATATGAGTTATATCACATAGGCTAGTTTTAAAGGAATAGTGAATTTGGGCTTGTTTTCCCAGAGGTGGCCTAGAAGGACCTATTACATGCCTGGAATAGGACCAGACTCCTATTCCAGCTACCCAGTAGACTACTTGCAATCATGCCAGCTAAACCTTGAGTTGGTATTTCCCTCCATTAGAAGACTGTAGGTCTGCTGCTAAGCAAACATACAGAGGACTGCTCAAACCATTGGACAGAACTTTACCTTCAGAAAGTTCTTCACCCGTTCTGGGTTATAGCAGTTACTTTCACGACAGATTCTTTCCACTTCCTTTATTTGACCAGTCTTGCAAGCTGCTTGGATGTACTTGAAGTGAACATCTGGATCTTGGCTGAAGTTTACAATGGAACCCAAGAAATAGAACAGTCCTAGAAAGTGTCACATGTTTTTAAGATAGTTAGAAGGGTAAGTGAAGCAAGTGCAGACTGTTACAGGCTTCAGCCTGTGACTTTAGTTCAACCCTGCTGAGAGAATGGCTTTCATTCAACTGCAGGAAAAATCAGAAAGATTTTCCCCCTTTTAGGTTTCATCTTTCTTTCTGATCTTTACTCGACAGGGTTAAGAAACTACCTAGAACAAAGCTACCCCTAGAACTCACTGTGATGAGCTCACTTTGAGAAATGCATCCCAAGGTCCAGCCATGTGGCAAGTACTTCTCCCATAAAAGCTACAATCCTTACTATTAGCTTCAATCAAGTAGCGCTTCCAAATAAACTGCTTCCCTCTAATACTGTACCTTCATAGCTTTTGAAAGATTCAAAAAGCTCCACAAGAGACTGGGTACCAAGTTGCTCATGGTATTTAGAAGCAACTTGCACACAAAGCTGTAGGTTTTGCCGAATGTTGGCTGACAGCATGGCACGCAAACACTCCACAGAGTCTTCAACTGAGAGAGAGCCAAAGAAGTTCACCAGCCACTGCAAAGAGAAACAAATTTTACTCAGTAGCTTACACAGGATTTGACTGACTTCTAAAATGGGGCAACTAGCCAGAGTTTCTACCCCAGCTACTAGAAGTCTTCTATGTGTTAAGACCAAAGACTTAAAGAAATACACCATCTTCACAACTACAAAAATGCAGTTTGGAAGTAAGATTTGAATGCCCACCTGGGAAACTTAGGTCAGGTTTAAGTCACACAAGTACAGGTTATTGTTTAATCATTAACTGGACAAATATTCTTGAATCACGGGTACATGTTGCTACTTTGGTACCCACAAACCATCTTATAGCAGCTGCAGGGATTTTAGCAGCTGGAGAAATGCTAAAGAGTGTTCACTTAAGCTTTCGCTTTCTTACTCCGCACAACAGACTTACCTCAGGATTCAAGAGGTGAGTATGAACGACAGCACGTTTAATGTCATAGAGGTCTGTGTAGTGTTCCAAAGCTCGCTGGAGCAAGCCTGCCTTTTCACACAACTGGGCAATATGAGCACGATCGTAGTGTGTAAACATTTGGTTTCCAAGAATGGCATCTGCAACCTAGGAGGTTACATTTCATATTCAGACTGTCAGAGAATCACAGCAGCTCAGCCTAAAAGTTGTTGAAAAGTCACAGCAGTGACTCAATAGTCTTTGATGTTGCTCAACTACTTACAGATGTTAGTATCAGACGTCATATTCTTGTGCAAGCCTACTACTGTCTCTCCTTCCCTTCCTGGAGGAACTAGGTTAAGAGGTCTTACCTGTGGGGCGTGAATCAAATTCATTTCCAGGAGACGAGTCTGAAGGTGGCCTTCTGCAGGGCGGTTATTTTTCAGGGCATCCAACAGAAAGGACGTGCACTGCTGAATAAGACTGTTCTCCATGAACACATCCACAATCTGTTGAGATTGGTCAAGTCAGAGAAGGGGGTCTATATACACACATGCATATTATCTGTATATACTAATGGCCTGGCTAGAAGAGGAGCTCATCACAGCACCTGGCATGCTGTATTCCCTTTGTTTTCATAGGATTACTACCGAGGTAATAGAAAGACAGCTTTCACTCTTTGTTTGCTTGTTCTCAAGAATGTAAGCAGCGCATTACTTTGACTTATTATGCCAGATTTTGCCACCCACTCTATTTAGTTTTAACACAGCATGCAAAACCCATCCCTTCTTAACTTTTCTTACAGCAACTGTCCCAACAAGAGAGACTTTAAGCAGCTTCAATTATTTAATAATGAAAATTGTTGCCTTATTTCTCTGTCCATTTAATCAGAAGGGGCCACTGGCAGCCAGCACTCAGCTTAGGCTTATTTGTTCATCTTCCTGTAAATTCTCTGCATCGGAAGAGTTAATGTATGCTCTATTAAAGCCAACAATAGGACAGCAACACTCTATTGCTTAGGCTAAGACTGGGGCAGATTCGCTATCAATATTACAGCAGTACCCCAGAAAGCTTCCACAAGAACTCGGGAGCACACTTGCCTCTTAAAACCCCATGGTAACCATACTTTTTTGACTAGAGTAGTTCAGTCACTTTTCTAATCAAGCCAACTAGAGACCTGAACTGGCCTTACCAGTCCCCAAAATGGTACTATGCTATTACCTCTGTCTAGAAAGAGATCAGTACTCTTGTTGTAGGCATCACCTGGTTAATGTTAGCCAGTGGCTCCTCATCCTGTACCAGCATCTGAGAGAACTGCAGGCCTTGCTCTGGACTGACTCTCATCACACTTCTTAGTAAGAAGATCCAGTCTGGGGTATAACCAACCTAGAGATTTCAGAAACAGTCATGTATGTCTGGGAAGCTTTACACATCTTTTAAGCCTTCAGATTCTTTAGCATAGGCACTATGAACTGCTGTGAGGTTGCCATGCCCATCCCCCATCTTCCAGGAATTCTCAGACAAAAGCATTGCTTGTCTGTTGACACAGAAATTCAGTATTCACCTACTTAGTAACTGAACTTGCACCAGGGCATTTCTCTTGCTAGGTAAGAAAACTGCTAGGAACAAATCTTTCAACGGTCTTAAGGCACCATCCTAAACTTAAAAGCGGACATCACACAAATGATTTTGTGATCTGTCTAAAAAAACACCCCAACAAAAAAAACCACCCCACCCCCCCAAAAAACCCAGTCTTATGAGTTCAGGAAGAATCTTATTTTTATTCTCTAGAATAAGCTTGAGCCAGTCCATTGATTTGATAGTTTATAAAATTCTGGATGTTCTGAATTTAATTTTTTGCAGACTGCTCAGACATTAGTAACACACTATGATTTGCACTATGACAAACAAAACATTGTTTCTCCATCTTACCTACTTATCAGTTTTAAGTGACAGGAATCAGACTTATCTTACAGAAGATAGCTTGAGAATGCACACATTAAACATAAGATAGTCTAGCAGTTTGTGATAAACAACTTTACCTTTTTAGCATACAGCACTATTTTCTGGAATTGACCAGTTTCAGCAAAGCACTGAATCACTTTGTTTGGCACATTAGCACGAAGATAGACACTGAGTGCAAGGGTTGGGTCAGCTGTCTTCACCAAGTCTCCCAGCTCCTCTGAGCACTCCAGCTGAAGTCAGAAGTGGTATTTTGTCAAGCAGAATAATTCAGAGATGTATCAACAAAAGTATTGTTCACACTCCATTGCTAAAAGGCATCAGAATTAAGCTAGTGTCATGATCAAGCCTACCTTGTCTTCCTTCAGCCACTTCTCCAGAAGCTGCTTGCGGCCCTGTTGTAGGACAGGGCGACAGAGCTCAAGAGACTCAAACTTGTTCAGCTGTCCCTGGTCAAGCAATATTCCAAAGTACTGCAGCAGGGGAGAAGCCTGCCCAGGCTGAGCTGGTACACTCTGGAACTTCCTGATGGTATCACTGGTACGTAGAATTCCCTGAAGAGGCACAAGATAGAGAGAAGCAATGTTTAATTAGTGAAGGGTTGACGCTATTAGTCAAAAAACAGCTGAAGCATCTACTCTTCAGGGTGGAGATCTTCATCAAACCAAGGACATTCTAGCAAGAAGTCAATGGCCACAGCAAGTCCAGTCTACGGTTGTAAAAGCAGAACAGACGCTCCTTTATGGGACACAGGAGAACATATTAGTCAGAACAACTGTACTGCAGAGAACTAATGATAGTATTGCAGCACTTGGGTTTTTGAGTGTCAAGTACTGAAATGCAAGCGAGCTAAGCAAGTGCACTAAGCTAAGGCAAATCCCCATGACTTCTCAGCTTTACCTTTGGAGTTTTTTACCTTTGGTGCAGATGCAGCTACTTTAGCAGCATCCGCGTAGCTTCCTTGAGCAAACAGTGTGTTGAACTTCCTGGCAAATAATTCCTCTGCCCCAGCTAGATTACTACGTATAGCCATACGCAGTCCCAAGTCAGGATTCTGGAGAACATTCGTAGCATAGTTCACTATATTGTCTTCCTCAACACATACTGAAAGCACCTGGAAAGGACAAAAAGGCATATTGAGGAGTACTGTCCTTTCCACAACGACTGTGAAATATAGCAACCAAATGGCTATGCAGCCCATCAGTGAAGTAGTAGATCATTAAAAAAACTAAGTTCCTCCCCAGGCAGTTCTGTACTAGGAGAGGTTTAGAAAACTGACTAATCATATAGTTATTTGCTCCCTTCCATGAGATTTGTTGCATCAAGTCACTCACTAGGTTTGTTACATTCCGTCTGAGCTTTAGAAGGCTCAAAAACAGAATGCTGGATTTGTTACCTGTCCTTTTTTGTTCACACCAATAATGCCTGAGGTAGGTTCATGAGGAGCTGTGACAAAGATAGTATCAGCACTAATACGGTTCATGTAGATGCACACTCCAGACTCCAAATCATACATGTGAATATATCCATACTTGGTGATCAGGTAGATAACACCATGCTTAATTCCGATCTGCCAAAAGATGAGTTTTTATTAGTCAAGACCAAGACAACAACAGCTAAGACAGCTGCCTTTAGCCTAGCCACAAGACAGTACTGCAGTGACGTGCCTTTGCACTGACACGAACAACAAATATAGCTTCAGGCTTCTTCTGTACAGACTGAAAGCAAAGAATAGCTTTGCTGGCTATTTGGAGCCATAGCTCCACTAAATAGAGAGGTTGAAGGGAAATTAAATTCTTTTGCAGCAAAGGACATACTCATCATCTTAATGAGCCAGGCTGAGGGAAGAAGTTTGGGCATAATTAGTATTCTAGTCTAGATATGTCAGTACAAGTTTCTGTTCAGAATTATTAATGAGACAATCCCACTCTCTTTCAACAAGGCCTACCCAAAGGACCAGCAGAATCTAAACCACACTCAGCTACTGAGTACTCCAGTTTATACCTATCAAGTCACTTAAACTGGGGAGGCTTTCAAGCCAAAACAGTCTTCAGACAACAAAGTACTTTCTCTGTGGAACAAGTCTTCAGATGTTTTGTTAATTAAGCCTCAAGCTGAAGTACAGAGCCTCATGAATCCTGCCATGTAGACAGCTTGCTTTGTTTACCTTAGTTTAAGGCATCTCTCAGTTCATTTATGAAGCTGGTCTATCAGACTGGTCAGCAGTTGCATGCTCTGAGACAGCTTGCTCATTACACAGTTTCTAGTCCTGCAGACGTGCTAAGCAAAGTTTGGTCTGTCCAGGCAACCAGCTGTATTCTTTCCTAAAGAACCTCATGTTAATGTTCTAAACGATGTTTTCTGTGCTGCTACTACAAGAGGTATGCTGATATAGGACTCCCCACTCCATTTGTCTCTTACAGTGAGATCTAGTGTATCAATAGCCAAAGCAATGTTTTTTGAGGGGGTCTTTTGTTGTTGTTTGGGGGTGGGGTGTGTTTGGTAGGGGCTTTTTGTTTGTTTAAATACAACCTTAAGTTGACATATACAGACAATTACTGGAACAGCCTATGTATTTGTGTTTGTGTTATTGTTTTAATATCCAGGCTACCTCCCACAAATCTATACCCCTCCCAGCACTAGAAGGACTGACAGCAAAGCACTAGTAGAACCCATTCTTTATGACAGAAATGGCAGCTACTTGCTAGGCTATAAAGTTGATTTTTGGAGAGTCAAACATTTACCTGCATTGCCACAGGAAAGTCTGTCTGTGCCTCAGGTGGGAAAAACACATCAACAGCTTTCTTAACAAATGGTTGATTTCCAGTAGCTGGCTGACCTACTTCAATTATGTGTAGCTAGGAAGAAAAGAGTACATGTCACAGGATTGCCTGCAAGTACAGCCACATGAAAGAAGTTCTTCTCTTCAAACATGCTACTGAAGTCATCTGCCACGCTTGGCTGATGATTATCTGCCCAATCCTGAACCACAGTCTGGGGAGCTCTACTCCAGATATTTATCAGAGGAACAACTTTTCTAGAACTTGATAAAATAAAAACCAGGAAAAGATCAAAAGAAAAAAAGAAAAAAATATGCTTTCTATGTAAGCAGACTATATTTCTATTCAAGACAACTTGTTCAAGATGTTTTGAGTGAGACTTGCCAATTCATCAACAATTTCTCGGGACAAGACTGGAAAGCTCAAGACATTTTAGCGTTCCCTCAGCTCTTTGCAGACTGCTCAGCAGTTTTAGTGGAATTCAGTAGCAGCCAAATATGCTATCAGTTTGACACAAACAACCTACCTCCAGCATCAAGGCTTATCTAGTCTCTTTCTGTACTGAATTCAAGACCTAGGAACACTGCTTAATGACTTAACTTCACAGAAACAAAAAGCCACGTGGGTATAAACTGATGCTTTCACACTCTGAGCTCAGTTCTCCGTGCATCTACATTTGTTCTTATATCTCAGTTTCACCCAAACAACTCAAGACTTTTTGCAGTTTCTATCCTACTAAAAGAAAACCTTTTGATGCTGACCAAACATGCTGCACACGTGGTTCCCAAGCTGTTCTTCAGCAAGCATACACTAAACTGTGTGATCATTGAAGTTATTAGCACACATTTCTGCTACAGCAGAACAGCAAAACAGTTGCAGACTTTACCTTGCCCCCTGCAGGACTCCTTACGGCAAAACAAAAGAGGGTAGAAGGTTTGGCATTTCCCTCTATTTTAAATTCTGCAAAAGCTGCTGCATGGCCCTCTATAGGTTGGGAGACTTTTCTATCAACTGAGTACAGCTGCATTGCACCAACTACACGATTTTGCTAGAAAAAAGAAGAAAGGTCAGCTTTTAGAGATAAGATTTCAAATGTTTATAGTGAGACCTTTGGGACAGTAAACTAAAAAGCACCAAATACCTCTCATCCCCTCCTCCAACACTTTAATTGCATTAAAGGTCACATTATTTCTACACAAGATATTTTTGAATTTTTGATCTATAGAAACCAAAGTTAAGAAACTATAGCAGCTATTAAGTGAAGTGGGGCCAGGGCTCTCCTGATTGTTTTCGTAGCATGCTGTTTCCAGGTAACTTACCTGGGCTGAAATTCCTATCAGCAGCAGCCATTTTTGGTGCTCATCTGTTCTGTAATTGATGATTTGGCAGCCCGCGAGACTAGCATGCCTGTCAAACATCTTTTGGGGTTGTGATTCTCCCTCCATGCTCCAGTGGTAGACTGCCGTCTCTGTCACCAAGGCAACTGTATTCACAGATATCCATTTCCAGAAGATCACTTCTTCTGCCATTGTGTGGGCTTTCATTTTACTTTTCATCTCAATGTTAAAGATCTGAAGTGTTTTCCCAGCTAGTACGACAAAACCCAAGAAACATCATAGATAGATTAGCACAACGGCAATCCTGTAGTCTATCTATTTACAAGCACCTTGTTTAACCCACTATTCCAGTGATGTCACAGACAGGATTACTGTCCTACCACATCTGAGCCCCCTTTGATACTTGACTCTTACCAAACAGAATCCCCTCCCCACCCCCAACACCTCTATCATCCCTGAAGCAAAAAAGTCTACTTCTTATGGACACTTACACAGACACTCCAACAGCTGACAAGCATAGACATTTTAAATAACTGTAAGCTGTAGTTAAAAGACAGTCTAAGCTACAGAGCTTGTGTAAACTCTGATTTAGGTTGCAGCACTGGTAGGTGTCTAGTAGATGTCATTCAGTATAATTAATAGAAAGAATGGCTCCAGTTTGTGTCAATTTAGTAGCTGCTATAGATGACCTGGACTGAGTCCAGCAGCACGAGACTTGCAACAGCTCTTGAGATAGCCAGAGACCACAGCTTCCATTCTGGTTTTCTGTTGAACAAAAACTGCACATAACTAGGACATGGATAGGCTCTGTGCAATGGTAATACAACAAGTGCTTATTGAAGAGGACAGTCAAAAGTTCAGAAAGATTACAGAAAGGTTTGGAGCTTTAGTTCCCATTAAGGTTACTACTTCATGATTTAGGTAACTATATTGCAGGTTTAAGCTTGACTTCAGTATTTCTTTTAACTACCTAGCAGCTAGTAAGGGTAGACTTAAAACTAATGGTAATTGAACTAACCTATAAAGACTAAGGGACTCCCTTTCATAAAATCAAAGTGATATTTTACTTCACTGCAGATGAGACTACTCAGCCCTAGGAATATTGTTTTCTGTTCACAAGACACCCACTCAGACTGCTACAGTATTGGCTTGTAATGCCATTATTTCTATCCACACTTCAGAAGTGTTTTCACTGCTAGTAACACTTCTGACTGTCAAACTGGTAGATGTTTTTTCTACTGGAAAGTTTTGATACATGAAAGCTGCTGGCCACTGAGGAATCATTTTCAAGAGATACTAACCCCAATTTAATATGCATCTCAGATGCTCTATAACATTTTAACATTATTTATGCAGTCAGTTGATCATATTAGCTTAATGCAGTACCAAGAGACAATGCAAGACTTCAGAGCTACCACATGCAGCATTTATGCTCCCTGGATTAACCGCATAAAGAACTGTTAACCTGATCAAGTAGTTCCTAGGACAGCTTACTAACTTTCCTGGGACCAAAAGCAGCCTGTTTCTGACCACCTTGCTCTGCATATGCAGTTACTGTATTATACAAATGCAGTAAGACCAGGCCTAATGCCAGCTGTAAACTGATAGTTAGAAACGGCTATTTACTGTATTGGACAACAATTTGTCCAGCAGTGGACTGGTGCTATCCAGGCACTGATTTTAGTACTTCCACGCTGTGCACCTTGCATACAGAAGGCAGACAAGTAGTTCTGGAAGGGCTCTAGTCACCATCTAAACAGGAATACCAGTATGTTCATCAGAAACTGCTCCCAAAGTCAGTCTTCCTGACAAGGAAGCAGGATGTCCTTCCTAGTTTTAAGAATGTAGAAGAAACCAATAAGCTACTAAATTGAGCTAAAAGCTCATGCTTGTCTATTTTCTAGACTAAATTTGACTCCTGTGTTACAGCTGGAAATGGCTTTAGAAGCTTCATCAGCCAGCTAGCTCTGGATGTTGAGGGCCACAGGAGCCACAGCAATACAATTTAAGTGTGGCAACACAAACTCAAACTTCAGAACTCTAATCCGTAATTAAACTACCAAAAAAAAAATCTGATATTTGGACTGAGAACAGCTAACTACAAAGTCATAGTGAGGTCAAGTGTGAGTTTGAGTCTAATGTCTACTTGAACAATTTCTTAGGCCAAGATCTGAGACAAAAAGCCACTCTTACCCAAGTTTTTCTGACCAAGCTACCAGACTGATCAGTCTACTTAGACTATTCTCTACAGGTGTAGTCAAGTAAGCAGATTCTTTGAACACTGGCACAAGAATTTACGTTTCAGTTCACTGGAGCATGAAGTTTCTCCATTCCACAAAGAACAGAAGCACCCCTGAGTGCTACATTCTCCACTTATACCAACTGGGGAGTACTTAGTACAGAGCAAAGCAAGAGAATCATGAACACAAGGACAAAGCATAAATATTGGTACATCAGGAGAATGCCACATGCAATCCAGAAATGAAATTGTGCATACTGTATGTCAGTTTAAATCAAGAACCATTTCATTTCTTTTTCTGAGGGTGGGTTTGTATGTTTATTGCTCAATAATCCTCAGATTATGAGCAACCCCCAATCATGGCACACCAAGTTACAATATGCAATACTTTTGACTACTGAAGCCTCAGTCAATCAGCAGGGAAAGTCTGGAGTGACAGACTGACTTAAGCCACACCTTCAGTGCAGTCCACTGTAGTTCTGTTGGTTATCGTGGGTAACAACATATTGGTTAGGTAGCTCTATTCATCCTCTTTTCTACCCAACCCTTTGGTCATTAGATTATTGATAGAAGAGATCATTAAGTTTTCAACACCTGACAACACAACTCTGCATGTCAATGTGACATCATTCACTCAACCTTATCTCTTCAGGGGACAGGCTTATTCACTCTGCATAGACAAAACGATACTCCTTTTCAGCAAGTCTTTACACTGGCAAGAATAATGCTATATTCTTCAAAGCTGATGATAATCCATTTAGTTATAGGTTAGTTTTAAAACCAGATGATATAGTTTCCCTTTTAAGAGATAGATGAAGCTCTGCTAGTATAGAGAAGGCACTTTCCTTGCCAATATGGTTTGTTTAAAGGGGTCCAAGATTAAGGACAGTGAACTCTTAACAGATCTGAAGATTTTTCATTGTCACCTTTACCCACATCCCAGGTAAGGCAGTCCTTTGCAAGATGTATAAGCATCTTAGCTGAACCATAGATTCAGCTGAAATCAAACATTAACAAATTAGTTTTCTCCCAATGTCAGTATAAGCCCGAGATCAAAGTCAAGAAGTAACAGGTTTTATGCCAGTTCTGAGGACAGGTATTTCTTGGACCCCTAAGTAATTTCACCATGATTTTTCACAATAAAAAACACAGAAACAAATAGCACACAGGACATGCTAGCAGAGGTCTCTCATAAAAATATGGCAGCTTGGTTTTGTCTATCAACTGTACTTCCATCATATACACACACACACACAAACATTAAGAGCACATTCTTCTCCTTCACTTGGTACAGTCAATAGTCAAAGCAGCCACATGGTTAGTAACAAGCCAATGGAGAATGTTTTCACTATTATACCAGTTGAGGACTAAGATCCCCCACCTGGCTATGAAGTGAAGTGTCAAATGGCTACCTTAAAGTTCAGTACTTTTTATGAGATTAGACCATTCTGTACTACCAAACATAAAATGTCATGACAAAGTTCACTCACCATCTGTTTAGATAAGATGCAGGAAGAAAAGTACATAGTCAGTAACAGTTACTGAAATTAAATACCAGAAGTTGGTCATTTAAGAAGAGAGCCAGAGATGTTTTACAAGTTATTTCTTTGAGTTCAGTGCTACTTAAAGGCAGTATCAACACCACAGGTACTGGTAAGCAATGGTCTTCTATCTGCAAGATCTCATGAATGCCAAACTTAACATGCTTGTACACTCAGACTTCCACAGTTACTGGCCATCCTTATGACATTTTGTTGGTATCTAGTAAGCTCTTCAGAGCTACAAGAAAGGGTCAGTACAGAGCAGAGAGTAAGAATGGCTTTTACACCACTATTCATCTTTACAAGTGTCCATTATGTTTACAACACCTGTTTAAAGGGAATGTTGACCTGGTCCTCAGTGAGGATAGGAGGCTGCAGTGCCAAGCCCAAGCATCTCACACCTACTTGGAGGCATATCATCCAAAGATCACTGAAAAATACGCTGCCAAAATACAGCATGCAAGTTCAGGCAAGAATTCTTATCCTCATATACATTCTTCTTAGAAAGTTTACATAAATCTTAAGCTTAAGATCATACATAAGCAGTATTACAACTAAACAGTAGGTTTCATACTGCAATAATAAAGGGTTACTCACCTTTTAGTGCAATTACTTTAGAGGCTGGATTCATGATGGCACTTTCGGCAGAAATTGGACGTCTGATGGGTGTTGTTGGATCACTCATGTCAATTATCACTACTTGTGCCTGCTCTCCCACTTTCTCCCTGATGCATATGAACTTGTCAGACTCCATTGTTAGGGTACTGAATCCAATGTTTGCTGGGTTAATGCCCAGATTTTGGAGCTAGAAAGACAGAAGAGAGTGCTTTACTACCCTTCCCATATTGAAGGTCTAACTTAAGCCTTTATACTGCAAGTCTAGTCTCCTCCACAAGGAAATGCAAAACTGGCATATTTCTCTGACAAGACTGCATATTATGGAACTACAATTTATTTTCTGATTCTCTTTGTTCCATAGGTAAAAAACTACACAATTCTTAGCATTCAAGTCCTAAAGACATTCCAAAATTGTGCTATTGATGCAACTAAAAGAAGTTTTAACTTAAGCGTTTATTGCTTAATCTGCTTCTAGCAATGTGATAGGCTGTGTACTACCAGTACCATCACTACCCCAGACTTAGCAAGGTTGGTAAGTTTGATATTACAAACTTACTAAGTGGTAGAACTAAAAGGTACAGCACCAGTGGTTTTTATGGAAAGAACCAACTACCCTTATGTAACCCACTCCTATTTTATAGAATAAAGTCTACATAGTAGGTCTCAAATGGCCTGTTTTTGCAAGTGGACTTGTTCATCTTGCTTCTTGGAATCTAATTCTTACCGATGGAAGGCAAGAAAGATGTGTTAAAATAAGCAGCCATTCCATCTCTCCTTGCCCAAGATGTCATGCCATTTGGCTCAATAACAAGTGCAGGGGTTTCAATGCAGGCCCCCTCCAGCCTTATATCCAACTCTCAAAACATAACTTGTGCTCAATCATATGACAGTAGGGACAAAGCATTTGATCTTAATGTAACTTAAAAGTCATCTTGCGCCACTGAATAGACTGCCCTAGAAAATGGCTATTTTTCATTTTCATCCTTTTGTGGTAACTTTGTTCCCATTCACTTCCAATTCCAGGTTAACAGGAGGAGGTGGCAGTGAACGTGTATCACTGTTTCTACTGGTCTGCAGTAAATCTGATTTACCTACACAGCACACCCCAGCTCGGTATGTATGCAAGCTGCGTTTCATATAACAGGAAATGTGACAAGCCTGAGCACCTGCTTTATGCCCCAGAGCAGCGCTTTTCAAGCAGAGGAACTGTATCAGCTTCGCTGAAGCTTCTTAAGGGATTAACCTATATTGCTTTTCAGTGCATTGCAAGTAAAAAAATGACTGCCCTCAAGGAGACAGGATAGAAACTACCACCAGCACCACTGAGTCGCTAACACTCCTTACACATACCACCAGGACCTTCATACAATAGACTAAACCCCTTGGGCAACAAGTCCCATGACAGTGTCACAAATGCTGTTTTAGTGTGTTTCAATCTGGCTGACCACGGCTTGTAGCTTCTGTAAAGCTACTCGCTAAATCATAAATTGGGTATGTAAGGGAGATACCTAGAAGTGTGGTGAGTCAGGACTGTGCCCAAGAACGCCTCAGGAATTGTTTGTTTTCTGAACAGCTTAGTAATGAAGAGCTATTCAGCTCAGTAACTGCTAATCTTAATGTACTCAAGTTTCACTAATGCAATACAAGCCAAATGTACACATGTGTAAAAAGACGTTTATTGACTCTCAGGAAAACTGAGACCCATTCAGATAACTCTTCACTTTAACTAAAACTAGCAAACTTCAGTAGGTGCTATGCATTCCAAAAGAGAATCAAGGTTTAGGTACAAGAATGCCAGCAGCTGCTTGCAACTAGAGTTTTGGAAACAAGTCTACTGGGCATGCAGATATTACAGGCTTCTGTGTCAGTAAGGAAAGAAGTTTCCACATGAAGACATCTCATGTACTTTTCATACGAAATGCAGAAAGTTTTAGTGCCCAATAAACATGCAAGTTGTAGCTCCATCAGCTTCAGTGACCTTGAACAACAGAGGAATAAATGATGGGCTCTTAATTCCACTGTTCTTGGTCACATGCTCTAGACTGGACAATGCCCACTTACTGTGACAAATCACATGTTCACGTAGTAGACGCTTGGGCATTTTAACCTTGAGCACGATCTGAGCCCATTTACCAATATAGTCCATTCTAAGAGACTGACTGTCACAACAGTGGTCGAGAGATTTAACTGCAGCATCGCCAAGTTCCTAACCTGATTTAATTAATCCAAACTCAGATGTATTTCCAGAGTACTGAAGTAGAAACACAGCCTCTTCAAGGTCTCTTCTGAATTATTGCGCTTCAGCTTGACCTACTCTTCAAGAGACAGCCTCTGGCTATTCATCCTGCATGGCAAGAATCTTGAGGCATTAGCCTACTTGAAGTTCAGCTTTAAGCCCAAGGTTATTCACTCCAAAATCTGGTCTGTGTTGAAGAATAACACTTTGCGTATCTTCAGTAAGGTAAGTAAGATTTTGCATCAAGTTCTGATGTTAAGATTTCCCATGTTAACTGTGACAAAATCTAGCAAAGCTTTCAGAAAATGCAATGCTAAATTATGTATGAGTATCACTGCCATTCTTATTATTAGGGAAGTCAGTCACATCTTTTAAAGGCAAGATGTCAGTACTTCTAAAGGATGGTCATGTGAATACTGCAAGCCTCAGCGAACAATGACAACGCTTCACATTTTAGCAGTCTGCAAATACTGGAGACTGTTCCTGCCATCAGGAGCGACAAGTATCCTCATCAGATCATACATACTCCTGTAACATGCAAGCAGTGCAAGAGGCATATTCCTTACAACTATACATAACATGAGCAGAATTCCTTTACCACCAAATAAAGGGATATCAGCCCACATCACTTCTATCCTGGATGGAATGAACCTGCCAAGACAATCTGGACTATGTTGTTCTAAAGCACCTTCCCCACTTCCTCAAACACAGAATTAAAACTTTATTACAGGAGGTAGCAAGCATTTAGCTATGTATCTTAAAAGGCCTCAGGTGAAGGTGCTATAGGTCATTACTGAAGCTTGTATATATTAACTAAAGATTTTGCAATTTATTTACATGAAAGAGTGAACATCAGGCCTCTCAATTGCTACTAAATTTTCATTTTTTATTATGTTTCTTAGACAAGCAGTACTCTCAAACTAAGGTTGCCTTCTTCCAAAAAGAAGGATTCAATATTACAAAGTCACTCCAGACATTTACCACAGGGATAGCCTCCTTCCATGATTTTACCCCACGCTTTACTTTTGGGTAATCCAGTTAAAGCCTACCAAGTGCCCTCATGTAGGTTACTGTAAGCCTCACTGCAGGGGAAAGGGTAACATTCTGTTCTACAGTAACAGCCTAATGCCTCTCCTATCCTTCCATGCCCTAATGCCCACTATCTACATGTACAGCGTAGGACTATCTTCACTATCAGGCTGAACGAACCAGGTAAAGATTTTTTCACAGATATCTAGTATTACTGCAGGTGGGATTAGATACCAAACTTACTTTTAAGCATCTTATAGATACTAAGAACTTACTGACATGGTAAAGATTAACCTGAGGTGTATTATTTGATTCTCGACCTGAATGAAGATATACAAGTCCTACACATAAGACTAAATACAATTATTAATCTGAGATTTAATCTTTCCCCATTCTACTTTACCAGCATGGTACCATTTGCTAAGAAATGAAGTTGAAATTTTTACACAAGAGTTCTACTAAACATTGGGCTTTCTAATGCATTTCCCTCTCTGTGGAACACAGTGAGCTAGACTGAACCAGCACAGACCAACTCAGACACTGATACTCTAGTGGAAATGCTTTCTAGAGGTGATCAACTATTGTTTTTTAAGCCCATTAGAAAAGAGTAAGTCTTGGATAGAGGCTACAAGTACCCAATTAAACGCCTGCTAAAAGCTCTATACACACACATTTTAAGCATTAAGCAAACCAATAATACAGTTTCTCAGAACTCTTTTACTCACATGACTATATAAAGTTATAATCATATTCAATAAGGATCTATACATAGTTGATGGACATCCCCTCTCAATTGCCCACCCTCACCTCATCTCCTGGTATAGTCTCCACCTTGACAGGTGAGGGACATCAAGGCAGTATACAAGAGCTGAAACATGCAAGACCACCAGCTCACAGGCTTTAGTTGCCATTAGGCTTTCATCTTAAGTGACAGTTACTCCCTACACAAAAATCTGTCCCTCTATACCTGTGATGAGGATTAGATCATCTACCGAATGCATCTCCCTACCATATGTAGGGCATTTTTCAAACCAGTGAGCAAACGTGGTCTCTTCAGAACTGAAGACTTCAATCAAGTCATGATATTTAGCCCTACCTTTTGAATGCGAGCCCAAAAAGTCATTTACAGTTTGCAAATACCCCGAGTGCTTTTAAGTCTACATGTCTAGCCAAAGCAAACTCATGAAAGCAATTACACTTCAGCTCAGTCATGCCTATTGCACAACACATAGTGATTCTTAACAAGACATCTCATTTCTATCCAAATAGAAAGTGTTTTTTTTCCAGAAAACAAAGGATGTAGATTTACTTCCATCATGTTTAAAACCACGATACCTTAACTTCCCTGTGCTGCACCAAGACATAAAACTTGATGTATCAGGAGCATATCATGCACACAAGTTTTTTTCACATAAGTTGGCTGTGCTCGAGAGCCTGTATTAGTTATTCAGCAGAAAGCAGAACCTGGTCTACAGTTCCATGTGCCTATCCACCTAAGGGATCAAGCCCCTGACCGAGGAACACGAGACTTTGTATGAGCAACCATTTTCTCTACAGGCAAGCAGAGATTTCTTGCTAGTGAAAAAAGCTCAAAAGGGGATAAAGACAAGGTTTTAAGAGCAAACCAATGACTAAGTAATGGAAAAGTTTAATTTTAGATCAAGAACACTTTGTACACTGAATTCCAGTAGTATTGCTTCCAGTCCATGTATCAGCATATTTAGTCTTTTACAGCATTTCCATTGTAAACTACAATCCCCCTGGAAGTGTTCAATCTGCTAAATAATTTATAATTTACTCCTCCAACAGAAGCACTAGAGTTAAGAACCTGGTTAAATCACAGTAGCTTAAGTAGTGTGCACTAGCACTTCACTATAGCAGGGCTGGCATAGCTTGTGCTGCTGCAGCTGGGCAGCCACCAGACAGCTAAAAACTAAGTCCTTACCATATTCCCCGCCCTTGCTGTCAGACAAGTAAGACGCAAGTTCTTTATGAATTTGTGAAGACTTACAGCTACAGAGTTGACATCTAAAAGCAACTGTTCAATTGCTTACAGGGAGCTAAACAAACAGGAAGACTCAAGTTCGTTCTCAGCGTGACCACTACCACATCAAGACCTGGTTACCTTTCTCTCACTGCAGCTATTCTCCATCTTTCAGCTCATGCAGGACTTGAACATACAAGTTGTAAGAGCTTCAAATTTAACATGCACTGTGACTGGCAGTCACTTCTTCTGCACAGGCTTGGAGCTACAGTTCAGTCAGAAAGATAACCAGCATAAAACAAGATGAGCTTCACAAGGAATGTAAACAGTCTGCTGATGCCTAGTACTCCTCCAATTTTACGTGGACCAAGATCGCTGTTTCACTTCACACTATCATTTATCCACTTCCAGCTAGAGAGTGGGAGAGAAGAGTTCAGTATTTAGCACTGCAACTTATGTTTAGTTTCTCTGGAGAGCACTTTCTGCACACTTCAGTTCTTCTTTCAGTAAAGTACACAAAACTGTCTCAGGAAGACTCTAAACTTAAGTGAAATAATGTTCTATCAGCAACAGGCTGAATTTGGAATTGAGTAATTACAGCGCTAACAGCTATTCTAACCACTTAAAGCCATATTAATTAAAATGGCTAGAGGTATAAGCAGTACAGACTGACTTAAGGTACAGAAAGATTTAACACAGACTCACTGAAACACAGCACACAAGGAATTGTAACTTTTTTTGGATTTAACATCATAAAGCAATGTAGTAGATCTGTCACACTAAATACGACAATGTAACTGTAGCCAAGCTAATTTCTTGGAAGTAATTTGGGGAAAAGAAAAAGAGAGATTAAAGTGATAAAGCTAAATACGGGTTATAGTGAAGCACTATGAAGAGAAGTGAAGGCCTGATCTTTTAATAAATTCCCTACCAGTCAGCAATAAGCACCACGTATCATTTATTCATGACTCTAGATGTTTACAACACAATATTAAGTTAGAGCTGATAAAACTGTACTGCAGATATCCAGCCAGAACAAACACTACCAGTTCCCACATTCCTTCTGATTTCCCTCCCCACTTATCCCACCACATCGAGACAACTGCAGAAGCAGCACTGAGGAGGCTGACTGCATTCCTGCTCCCAGCTACTGCTCCTCTCAATTTCTGCTTTGGAGCTACTGCACTCCAAGCCGAGAGAAGAAGCAAGAGAGTGAATCGTGAAGACGACTTTGGTCCTATGTCTTAACAGCAGGGGTCCCAAGGCTTCCCCTGCCCCACTATGCAGCTTCCATGCTGGGAAAAGTCCCTCAAGCACAGGTTCAGTCCTTTCAATAAGATCAAATTATTTAAGAGCAAAAGCAGGTGGTAGCAAAAAATAGAGTATGACTTCAGTACAAATCCCTCGAGAAGCTGCTAGCCCCCCACCCAAAACAGAAGTACTACAATGCTAATACTGGTGGTGCTGCAAGACACATCAGGCTGCAACAACAGCCATCACAGAAACATTCATTTAATATGCAAATCAGCACATTACACCTAAGACATTAGGTGTGATGCTCTCCCATCATTACTGTATAGACCGAACACAATCAGCAGGATTGGTTATGTTTGACAGTTTTCAATTGCAAGAACTATATGGCTCTTTCTAAGGAGAATCTGATGTCAAAAACATTTTGATCCCAAGTTTGTTACTTGGGCAGCTGTACTGCAGCTCTTCAGAATTCATGTGAGGTTACCAGAATCACTGTTATATTGGACATTGGCAGGGAGGCAGGGGAAGTGACAGTATAACTCTTCTTTGCAATCTCAAACTCTCTTAACCCACGACAACTCTGAGGAGACAGGTGTGTCTGCTCCCTTGGGCACAGAGATTAGATATTTCTGGGGTTCACCAGCCCCACTACTATTTTTCAGGCTACAGCTCCTTCCAGAGTGACCAAGTCAGTTCTTCCAGACAAGCAGAAAAACACTTCCCAGACGGGAGATGGAAGTGGTAATAAGCATTTCCCAAGCTGAAATGCCTTAAGCATCACAAAGTCCATACTTATGGATGACACCCAGTTCATATATTGAAATGGATGCCCGATTTGACAGAAAGGGGCGGTACAGAGACAGGATGACTTGCCAAGTCCGCTTCCTGTTCTCTCATTCATTTAGCAAATTCCTTTAATTCCTGCCTCAAACTGCATGTTCAGAGATTGCTGTTCTCTCACTCCATTTACAAACCTTCCTCACCACCAGTTCACAAGGAAACAGATAAACCGGTTTGTCTGTGCTGCATCCATTAGTCATGGATCTTTTCCAACGCTGGCATTATGGTTTTCACAGGCTATTAAGAACAGAACTATGTCATTTTCAGGGAGAGTTTTTTGTTAATATTGTTATGTTTGGAAGGAGGGACAGAGGCTGTGCAGCTTCCAAGTCCAAATGGTTTCTTGCACCTCATCTCACCAATTTCCTCCCAGTTCGCAGCTGCACAGAAAGAGGTTGCCAGGAACCTCAGCGATCCAGAGGCTGCTGGTCGTTTAGGCAAAAAAAAAAAAAACAAAAAAAAAAAAAAACAAAAAACCAACCTCGATCCCTCTGCAAGATGAAGGCATCCACCTAAGCTGAGGCGGGGGAGTCCCCCGCGATCCTCGGGGCGAGCAGCCCAGCCCCGGCGCCTCCCCCTCCCCGGAGCGGGAGGTCCCTCAGGCGGCGAGTGACTCTGCACAAATCGCGGCCGCTCCGCACGCCGCGGAGCAGCAGCCCGGAGGATGGATGGACGGACGGACAGAGGCGGCAGCCCGGGAGCCCGCACGGGGGCTGGGCTCGGCCCCGCGCGCCTTCCCGCGGCGCCCAGCGGGACGGCGGCCCCGCACCGGAGGGGAGGGAAGGCGGGACGGAGAGGGTCCCCCCGCCACAGCGGCTGCAGGAAGGGCTCCCGCGGCCCAGCCCGCCCTCCCCTCAGCGCGCCCCCAGCCCCGGCTAGGCCGCGGCCCCCCCACTCTGAGGGACGGGGTGAGGCAGAGAAGGGGGAGCCCCGTCCCTGCGCCTCCACCGCCCCCCCTCCGCTCACCTGGAAATGCTCCTGGAAGCGAATGGGCAGTATCTGGGCCATGGCTGGGGGCGAGCTCCCCGGGGCAGGGGCGCGGGGCAGGGGCCGGCGGTGGCAGCGGGGCAGGCGCCGCTGCACCCCACACGGCGGCGGGGAGGAGGGGAGGGGGAGGCGGCGCAGGCGCAGTGCCCTCGCTGGGATGGCGCCCTGGCGGGCTCGACTCCCTTTTCTGCTTTAGCTCGGGGCCTCTCACTCCGACGGCGGGATCACTCCGCACCTCACCAGCCTGCCAGGGTCCTCAAATAGTCCCTCCCCGCGGCGCTTCTTCCCCTTGCCCCTTCGCCCTCGCCTCTCGCCCGCCCTCACCCCCCGCCGCCTTCCTCTCCCTCCCCGCCGCCTCCCACTCCCGCCGAGTGGCAGGTGCTGGGGAGGGGTCTCCGAGGAGAGGGGGGCTCCTCCCGCCTCAGCTACGGCCAGCGGAGAGAGGGGCGGGAGGGCGTGTCAGAGCCCAGGTATCCTTCCGCTGCAGCCACAGGCACTCACGTGACCCGACCCCCTCCCCGGCAGCGGCGGGAGGGCGCTGCGGCCCCTCACGGACCGGCCCCTCACGGACCTGCCCCGCCGTCCGCCACGCACAGACCCCCCGACAGCTCCCCACAGCCCCGCGGGTCCCCGCCCGCCTTTCGCCACAGCAGGGGCGGAGGTGCCGGCAGTGATGCTCCCCTCAAGGCTCCGGGGCTCCCGCCGTGGGTGAAGAGAAAGGCGGGGGACTCCCAGGCGCTGCCCCGCCGCCCGGCTGTGCCCCGTGGTGGGCACTGAAGGGCGGGAGTCGGCCCCCTCCGTGAGCCGTCGGGCCCCCGGCCTGCCCCAGCACCTGTCGTCGTGGCTGGTTGTGGCCAAGAGCGGTTCTTCTCCTCGTCGGGGTAGGCACCGGCTTGTCCTGGCCGCAGGGGAGCAGAGGGACGGGCGGCCTTTGACAGCCATGGCCCGCGGCTCCGGGCACAGGGTCCAGGTCAGCCACCGCTTCTCGGCAGCCCCTGGGAGCCCCAAGGAGCCCAGCCGGCCCTTGGGCCTGGCTGGGTCAGGCACCATGGCTGCCTGCTGCCCTCAGTCCACCGAGAGATCCTAATGCCACATGGGCCCTGCTGCCTCCTGCCATGCCCGAAGGTGGATGAAGAGTTTTATGACCAGTTATTGGCTATGTTTGAAAAGCCATCCTGCTGTTGGGTCCGGTTGAATTTCTAAACAGAAATGGGGTTCTTTCCCAGAGAGTTAACATCATAAATTGTAAAGTTACTGAATAACCAAGAAGGGTCCAACATGCAAGCGGTAAATCAACACTTTTTTTTTTTTTTAACACTCACTCTCAGTCAGCCCATTAGCATCAGATGAGGGAGGTGAAGGTAACATTACTGCTATTATGTTTCTCCTAAATTACGGTAATCCTTCGAGATGGAAACTGCTGCAGTGTTCCTAGCTCCCCCGGTTTTATCCGGAGCATCGTGTTGTTCACATTTTCCCAGAGAGCTCAGCTCTGGGAAACACAAGATTACAGGAGAATCTCTTGATTAATTTTTTATAAATGAGTTTCTCATGCTGCAGGTTGCAAAGAAAAGCTGAACAAGGAACCCCTGAAGACTCAAAACCAGAAGGCAGGTTAAAATAATTCCAAATATATTACAATTTAAAACCTCATCATTTTTACTTAACCTCATTCATCTTTAATACACGGAGCTGGGAATTACCGAAATTGGGTTAGGTTTCCAAAGGAATCATAGGGATGGCTCTGCTGAGACACCCCGGTTCCTACTGGCACGCACAATCGCAGGCTGCAGCCGTGGGGACCCCTTTGCCACATATGGGAGAACTGAAGGTCTACAGCTGGACTGAGGAAACCCTGAAGAGCCCGTTGAATGTGCCACAGAAGGTGCTGGGACTGAGGTGCCACTAAAGCCCCAGCGCTCAGGAAATCTGGGATCTGTAGCTTTCCCTGAAAGACTCGTGATTTGGGTTAGGCACCAAGATGATCTGTTCTCTCAAAAGCAAGAGAAAATTGAGCTGAGGTGGAGACAACTTTTCTTTATGTGATCTCAAAAGGGGTTTGCGTAGCATCTACTCCATAGGTTCGTTAGTAGCAGTTCATTTACGGTGGGTTAGCTGTACCAATCTCTAAATGAGGGCAAGTCAAAAGTGCTGCAGAGACAAGACCGTTGGTGGGACTTCAGGACATGATCTGTCACCAGCCCATTTCAGTATAATGGACTTGTTCTGGGTTTGCCTCTCTCAGCTGCCCTCCCTCACAATCACTTTATGGATGCTGGTTATTTATATCCAGAGCTCCAATTGCTAGCTTTTGCTTTCTGATTTATAGCTAACTAGCTCTGCTAAAAAAAAACCCCAGCCATAGACTTTCATCATTTATTTCACAAATGAAGTAGGGCCTCTTAAGTAATGTATATCATTATAGGATACATATTTTTATATAGTTTATATTTTAAAGAAAATTGTGACAAAGGAAAGAAGCAACAGGTTTGTCTCTGAGACATATTTTTATTAGCAAGAATTACAAATGCACAAAAATCACCGTGTACGGTGCAATCACTCTTAGTAGTCTGGCACTAAACTGCTGACATGAACTAGAGAGATCACTGGCTAAGGAAATCAAGGCTTTTGAAAAGTATAATTAAAATTAAAGGTCTCTTATATTTCTTCAGTCCAGTTTTAATAATATAATGCTTCATGCCCACTCCCAGCTGGCCAAATCCTGATTACAACGTCCCATAATTTCCGTAGGAAAAAAAAGCATCTCGCTTTATGTAAAAGTGCTTTGCCACACTTTTGCCTGCTGATGTCTTTCTCATTTGTACCTTCTTTACGCTGTCCTGTGGTTAAACACCTGTTCTTTTTAACACCTGGCTTTGCTGATCACAAGGGTTAGATTCCTCGCAAGCGTGGTCAGCTCTGAAGAACTAGCTGATAGTGCCGGAGATTTTGACACAAATCAAAAAAATAGGAAAAGTATTTTGCCATCTCCTCTGCACTTTGCAACTAGCCAAGCTTCCATAGCTAAAGAAACTGACCTCTGTACAGTCAGCTGTGTGCATGGCTTTTTTAACTGAGTCTTTTAACCTCGTTTTCTATATTTAGTTTGGGATCTCTCAATGGAAAGGCACTACTGGCCTTATTTAAGGTATTTCTCCTACAGTCTGTAGTTTATTAGAAGGAAAGGGTCTCAGGTCTCTGTTTACTATCTCTGATTAGCTAACTGCTGCTCTCTGCCTCCTTTATAAAACGCAGGGCCACAGCACTTAGCAGTTGAGAAGGGTGTAATCCCTAGCAATCCTTTAACAACGCAAATGGAAAAGCTCCTAGTCAATGTTTCTCTATTTTTTCAGAGGCTGCTCTCCTCCAGATGTTCAGTTTTCTGGCTCCTGCTATGGATGACAGACTGATACTCTCTTTCAGTCTCTGAGAACAGTCCTGAGAAGAGCTGCATTTTTGCCTTGGAGAGGCTGTTATTTATATGGAAAAATGTTGTATGTATTGTGCATGTTCCTTGTTTCCTTCCCAAAAAATCAGCCAAGGATGGCTCACTGGAAAAGCAATGTGCATTTCTCTTGGAGTCTTGCTCCACAACATCAGTTCAAACCACTGTTTAAGTACAAAAGTGTTCAATTTGCAAATGTTTGGCCACTTTACTGTCTTGATTAAAAAAATGAAAAGGCACTAGCACATATTCTGGCCTATATGAGGGAGCGTCTACTTGCTGACAGCGGGAGAACTGCCTGAGTGTGAACAAGTAAAGCTCCAAGTGACCTGGAGTCTGTGGGCTGGATGTGCAGATCCTTGCAGCTGACCACTACAAACTCCTGGAGAGCTGATGTGCGCGGCACAGCACTGAACACAATGTCTGATCTGCCTCTGTTCCCAGCTGTACGCTGACTGGCGCTGTCCGAGTGTCAATGTTTTGCCTGACAGATAAATGCAAACCTTAGGAAGGCTGTATCAGCAGTCACAGCACGAAGATGTTGTGGTGCAGCAAAGACAGAGCATCACAACAACTCCAAAAATTCTGATTTGGTCTCTCACAGACAAAACAGACGTTTTGTGCGTCTCAAGGCCCTCGCTAACTGCCCTGTTTGCTTCAGCATCCAGTTTGAAATTGTATTCCTTGTTTTTCAAACCACACCCTCACTCCTTGGACTTCTTTCCAGCTTGTCGCCTGGAGACAGTGGAGCCCTCCCCTTTCCTCCTGTCTGTCTCCGCTCTCCCCTTCCAACAGGCTCCTCACTGCTGAGTCAAGAACTGTCTCCTCTCATCACCTCCCATCCAGAACTGACTCCTTGTACATGTCCCGCAGTCATTCTCCATTTTGGTGCAAAATTCCATTCAAGTAATGTTGTTTTCCCTTGGAATTCAGTTCTCCTTTCCCCATCTGTTCTTCTTATTGAACACATAACTCTGGGTCATACACAGCACTCTGAGGCTCTGGATGAGTTTCTTCTGTGGTTTTTGTAAGTCATTGCGCAAGCTCCTGAGAGCAGACTGGTAAAAATTGTAAATGTAATGTTTTGGAAGAAATTATTTGACATGTAAAGATTCTGTTGCAGAGTTGTTTAATACATAACTGTTTAATGTTTAAATTCCCTCTACTTCATTCTCTGGTAGGAGAATGCTGTACATGCTTAGCATTTAAAGGAAATCCCCTGTTATGGTGGATTTAACTCCTGACACGTTCTTGATAAAGGTCACTTTATGAATTTAGTTTGGTATATGAAGCCCCATCATGTATTCCTGGTGCATGAAAAGCTCTGCTGGAGATGATAGATTCTGATGGCATTTAATGTCAAAACGAACAGAAGTGTCTAGAGGCAGTAGCAGTGCAGGCTGGAGGTCTTTAGATTCCCCACAGGGCTAATACCATGATGATACATAATTTACTTGTAACTTGCAAACAATATGCCTGTCTTTCCTCCCCGAAGCATTTCCATTTAAAGAAGCCATTGCTGTCTGTCTTTGTGCAGCACGCTGACGTTCATGCTCTCGGTGCACTCATGGAGTCGTTTGGTTCTTCTCTGGGCACTTGCGTTCTTCAGGGTTTGCGGCGCAGCTGCCGAATTACCTGCCTGGCAGTATCTTAGCTGAAATTGCAGCTCCTCCAGCCCAGCCTTGTAAAACAGAGGTCTGCTGGTCAGTGACGTAAAGCCAAATAAAGGGCACGGGAGTCAGCGCCTGTCTTCCAAATCATGACAGATGGGTCAGGGCTGCTTGCTACGTCAACCTTTTTAGGAGCCGAATTCCTCCAGAGTGTTTTCTCTGGCAGCTCATCCATCAAGTGGATAGAGGGTGAACATGTTCTTTGAAAATATAACTAATGGAAAGAAGTGAGGTAGCTCAGATAAACCAAGTGCGCATCTATTGCTAATTTCACTGTTTCTGGAATGACAGAAACCAAGCTACAATTATCAATAGACCAAGTAAAATCTTAGCCTAAGTGGTCTGGGTGGCTAAATACCATTTAGGAGCATAACTAGTAAGTGTGCATAAATAGGATATGAGAACAAAAGACCTGGAGGGGTCTTCTGGTTATTACCTCTGTCCTACAACAAGACTGAATGAGCTAATGTTTTCTAATTGTAGAGTAATAGGGTGATTCAGGAAATGCTGAATATATTGACTGTTAGGGCCTTTTAGCTATTTCCTTCGAAATAGACCCTTGACAGGGAAACCTCAGTGTTCATTTTCTTAGCATTATTCTACTATTCAGGAAATAGAATAAAGCCAAGAAAAGCAGAAACCCCAGTACATCTTACAGTAGCAAACCTTGCAGATGGTAAAGGGACTTTTAATTTTCTATAGGGCCTTTACAATATATTTCCCCTTTCTTAATCCTGGAAAGAAGCACTCTCTAAATCCATAAGCTATGAATTTCCCCATATCCATAAGGAAACAAGTCTTCTATGACTGTGCTTCCTCTATGTTTGCCTGTTTCCTTTTCCCCACCATAGCAAGTTTTGAGACCATTGGCCAAATTAGGATTAGGGTTAGCCCCATGTGGTGGAGAGGAACAGGCTCAAAGATACTAGATTTCTGCAAGTTTCATGAAAATAGTCAGCCAGAGAGCAGAGAGATACTTCTGTTGAGAAGGAATGGCTGAAGTGGGAGTTCAGCCCTTACTGGCAAATGTATGAAGCAGTCAACCTAAATCATGGAAAAAAAATCTTTGACCAAGATCTGCACCTTCTTGAATTACTTTTATTGTTCATTAAATATTTTTGTTTCCTTTCTTTATGCCCGAATTCCTGCTTTTCTGCGTACCTTTGCATTAATTTTCAAGGTACGTTCAGAAATCCCCTCCCAAAACCACCATTATTTCCTGAACTATGTTCTCCCCTTCAAAACCAGGTTTTTATTAAACCATGTAATGCTATTCTATGTAACACAATGGCCCTGGGGTTTTTTCAATCAGCTTGTAGGATTTCAGGAAGCTGAAGATAAAAGTCACCCTCATTTTCTTACTCACTCCTTGCTTTCTCTGTCTTGAATTGTTTGTGGAACAGGTTCTAATGGAAGTTCTCTGCATTTCACGGTTCTTAATGACATATATAACCTGAACGCAATAGACTGGCTTTTCTGGAACTTCAGTCTTAACTAGAATTTTCAAGACATGAACACAACACAAAAAAGTTTCCTGGAGAGGTTCAACAACCATACATGTTCGCTACCCTTTAGAGTTTTGAGAAAATAACAAGCAAGACGGCTGAGCTAGAATAAAATGAAGGTAAGCACAGACTTACATGCTCAAAGTCCTCACAATGAAATGTCTAAATTACCTTTAAAAAAAATTCCTGCCAGTGCTAGCAGAAGCAACATACAAGCACTTTTGCTACCCTGTCACTAGAATAAATTTAGGTGACACAAGATTAAAACAGCTGTGCCCCTTTGTGCCAGTGCTTTCCGTGTAACTGATACTACTTGTATGAGGGACGTTAAATAAAGGGAGAAAACCTCTTGTGCAGAGACAGTCTTAACAAGCACCAGAGGGAATCTACAATCCTATCTTTTTACAGTATAGTTAATCTTTCTAGAAATACCTATCTTTTTAGAAAGATCTTCCTGAATTTAAAGAGTATTTGGTACCTCCTGCTTTTCTAAGGGCTGGAAAGGTGCCCTGCAACATAAAAAAAGTTACATCAATTTTTGGCAAACTGTGCTTTTCCAGATATGTTGAATATCTTTAGCAAACACAAAAATTAAAGGGAAAGCATACAAAGTACTAGTTAAACCATTTATTTAGCATTTTGTGGTTGCATTTCTTTGCAGATTTTTGGTCCTCATCATGGAAAAATGTGATCTAATAAAGTACTAATTTCAAAAAGAATGTGTGGAGGTCCAGTTATGCAGTAGCTTTTAGTTGCCTCCCTCTTTCTGCACCATGCAATACTGCAGCCAGGAAGCAACGGAATGATTTCTAGTCCCAGTGTCAGAGTTTTCCCTTTCATCCTAGCTCTCCACAAGTCATTTGCTCCAACTCAACCAGAGTCTTTGTGTTTCTATCCGTTTCACTAAGCCTGAAATGTAACTCTTAAGAATAAGCAGCTCTTCTTTTGTTTCTTTGGTTATGCTGGAAGAGGAGAACTAAAGAATTGAAAGAAACAAGTTAAGTGCTAAGAAATAACCGCTTTCAAGGGCCTCCCAAAGATCCTTAAGTATCTGCATGTTTCTCTTCTAGCTCAGAATATGACTGAGACACCACGTGTGTTGCCTGATGCAAGAACTATGTTCAGTTAATGCATATTGCCAAGTTTGTGTCTGCGAACAGGCGCTTGATTTGCTATGTCTGGGCTGTGACCGATCCTACTCATTCACAAAGCGAGCGAACAAATGCCTGTATAAATGTCTGGCAGAGTACAGGAAACTGCGTGGAGGTTTTTGATCATTTGTTTGAAAACAAGAGTGGTTAAATCTAGGCCGTAGGATTAAAATACAGCCTGAACCCATCCTCACTTCTAATATAAAGTTAAACATTTCGGAATGCTCTGTCTCTTCCCAGTCTACCTACTCTTGTCAAAACATGATGCAGTTGGATTTGCTGGTGATACCAAGGTTCTGGTGAGCTATCGGCATGGTCCCTTTGATTAGGCAGGGCTTCCTGATTTGTTTCACTGGTGTGTTACCTCCTCAGCTGTTGGGTTACGAAGCAACAAGGCAGCATTTATTATACTGCTTATCTTGGGTATCACTTCCTCTCTATTCATCTCCATTCATAGTTACATATGACATGCAGTATTATTTTCAGTTATATTTGGCTTGCAAGTTATCCAACTTTCCAGCTCCTCTCTGTATTATGTAAATACAACAGCAGGGAGAAGCAGCCTTTTGTCCCCTTGTGCCAGGAGGATACGCTGAACATCAACATGGACATGTTCCCAAAGACCAAACTGTTTTCTGGAAGTCTGCTCACAGATTTCATAATCCATCTGTTTTCTGTAGAATGTGGTTATTTAAAGTAACAAAGTTCACTTCAGAGACATTGTACAGTAGCTGCTGTTTATTTCTGATGAGGCTCAATATTGTCTATTTTCCATTATATCTCAACACTGCCTTTAATTGCCTCTTTCCACCAGATTTCCATATTATCCCTCCCGGCTGTTCACACACAGACTTCCTTTACTTGGCAATCTTCCAGTCACTCCGTACTACAGACAGAGGTACTAAAGCAGCAGAGCAGTTGATGAGAGTCAAAATAAAACTAGGTTATGTTATTCTACATGGCCTACAGATGACTGAACACAAACAACAGAGCATCTGAGATTGTCATCAGAAGTTTTCTTCCTTTTCTTAAGACTGTTCATCTTAAGTACTTTTGGGCAGGTATGTAACAAGGTTACATGTCACTTCAAATGTTATCACTACTGCAAGGAATAGTAAGTTGGAATTAATGATTCTTTCAAATACCAAATGAAAATTCTTCTTACAGGACCTGGCTTCACCACCCTGACATTGAGACCCCTGGAGAAGGAGAGACATTCCCTGGAAATTCACACAGATCATTAACACAGCCGGACTGACTCAGCAATACATCTACATGTGCCTAACTCCAAAGGCAGAAGAAAGTTTAATGGTTTTAACGTGACACCCAAATATGTGTCTGTTTAAGTGGGTACATTCTTGAATCAAGGCTCTAGCTTCTTGCCTTCTAACACACCCAAACCCCACTGCTCTGTCATTGCCACCACCTGCTGGTGTCCAGTGATACACGGAAACTGGCTGTATCCCACGGTGAAGAGCTGCTTTGGTGGTGCTCTTCATCTTACCTCACTGGGACACAGGTGAAGCCCTCAGGCTTCTGGCAGGCTGCCACTGTAAACTCAGCATAGCACATGTTTGCTTGAGTGGGGAATAAGGCCTCAATATTGCATTTCAAACAGTGATTAGTAAAGTAGGCAATTGAAAAGAGTGTTTATTTAGCTTATGGAGATTATGAAAAGGAAAACAGCTCCAGAAATTCAAAACTAGAAATGCTAGAGCAGTCAGGGGCATCAGATTCCTAAGAATGAGCTTCCCTCCCACTGCCTCCAGCTGCAACAATGACAGTCTGACCACATTGTCTCTCAGACGCCACACTGAAGCAGCAGTTGAAATGCAGCCCAACAGAAGGGCCAAGAGCAAGGATTTGGGCAATAAACACCTGGAGATTGAAAAAAATCCTTCTCTGTTTTCCTCCCACATGTTTTGGAATCATTGTGCCAGGAAATTATTAAATCACACAAATTTCAATGAATGCATTGCTTGGATGGCACATAAAATTGCCGAGGGATATGGCTAAGGAAAATAAAAATTTTCAATGTCCATAGTGACGAAAGATCAGATAGAGGAGCTACACTACAACTTACATGCACTTCTGAAAGCTGTACTGGTATGGGAGGATATTCCCGATCGGCACAAGTGAGCATTAGGAGGAAGCATGTGCATAAAAAGCAGAGAAATCTGTTTAGTATTTTCTGCTGTAATTCAGCACAAAGGTTCCCCATGATATTTTTGCTCAACTGGGAAGACTCTGCCACCTAATTCGGAGAGGGAGAAAGAAGACTCACTGAAGCACTTCTGTGTCTCAAAGGCCATTTTGACGCCTTTGAGAACAAGGCTACTTTTGCTGCGCCACAAATGCCAGTTCGTAGCACACTAGAGTTGTTCAGTGGCTTAATCAGGTCAGTGCATTGAGAACAGGACCCGACAAGGTAGTATTCACACCTGCACTTTGCTTAATGTTGCAGTTCAGTTTTAGTTCATTAGATCTTGCTAAACACGTACCAACAAGAAGCGACCCATCATGGAGTTACCGCAACTATGTCATTTAGGAAAGAACGTCCTTCTCTCCGTATCACAATACAGTAGGTTTTAATTAATGTTTTCCATCTGGCTCAGTCACAACCGAACATGGAGGATGTGGAGAAGAGGTGGGAGGTGGCAGCTGGCAGGCTGGCCATAGCAAAGCAGGCTGCTGCATTGTCAGGGGCTGTGCTTGTATTGCCATTCTGAGTGGTGAGATGGGGAGAATCCCAAAGGCAGGGACTAAGGATTAGCACTGACAAATGCTGCTAGCTCCTATCTATACTATAGTGCTGTGTGTAGCTTTGGGAATAAAAATAAATCCCAGAAATGTCAACAGCCTGTACCACAACAATGTACAATGAAGCAAATAAAATGACTCACAGGTCTCCTCTGCAGCATGGTTAGCAGCGTAAATATTTTCAGGGCAGAAGGCTGCGGAACTTTGAATCTGGAATTGTCTCAGTCTCCATCAAATTCCTGCCTTTAAAAGTTCTTGGCTTTCCACAAAAGTCAAATTACAAGTAACCAGTGCTTGGACATTCAGTCCTGGTCATCCTGCATGCATTATTCCAGGAGAAAAAAAAACCCCAGGCTGATGCTGTCCCTCCCTCACAAAGCTTTCTCCACGGGCAGGTGGATACAAGTGGGTTTTAATCTTTGCTTTCTTACACAACTATTTTGTAACCTCACCATTTGTATCATCCTGCTGGATTTCTTGGCTGCCTCTGTGCCTAGACTTCACTCAGAGAGGGACGGAACATCCTGTCATCATCATCCGAGAGGACCAGAGGGCAGAGATGTAAACAGACTGGCCAATCCTGACACAAGGCAATGGTGAAAATAGGGCAATAAAGTTAAGACTATCAAGACCTGATGTTATGAGTGTTGGTATGCAGTAACTTACTGTGGATCTTACTGGAAGCCAAGAGCAGACTGTATCACCACACTTTTCAGTTACTTCACACAAGGAAATTCCTGCACCCAAGCACGCTAGCCAGTAAACACCACCTAGCCAACAAACCTCAGGTGTAAACACACACTGGGGCTGCAAAGGAATTCTAAGAGAAATCTGGGGCTCAAATCTTATGGCAAGCAAATCAATTTTAGTACCTACATAATTTGAACTCAATCAGGACTGGCAAAATTAATACGCTGATGACAGCATATTGAAGAAAAGCTCTCCTGTTAGCTATTTCTTTCTGATAGGATGGAGAGTGGGTGAATTTAAAGGATGACAGAACAAGGAAGAAATTGGGAAAGACATAGGAAATGTTCAGTGAGACAAAACAAGCTGGTTGATTAATAACTCCATTGAATGTAGGAAGAGACTAAATCAGGAATAAAGAGCCCAGACTTTACCTATTTTACAAAATACATAATATCAGTAAGAAATTTTGTTAAGTAAAACCAAAGGAAAATAATTAAACTGTAGAATTTTTCCCAACAGCTCTAACATGCCTGTTCTTAAATTATAAAGTGTTTGGGGCAGTGTCTGCCACTCTCTAGGCCTGCCAGCACCTGACATACACATTCCAAACTATCATTTGCTTTCTGCACCGAAGTGTTAACACATACAGCATGGCCTTGGTGGCACACTTCGTACTCTTGCTGCCCTAGCTGACCCTGGAAGGCTGAGAGATGCGCTAGAGCTGGGCAAAGGTTTCTTCTTCCAAGCGACAGAAATTGTAGAGGCTTTTCAGAGTGCTGATCTGCAGGCAGAGCTCACCGTTGGTAAATGACTGCAAACCATTAACAGAAAGAACAGATTTACAATCAATGTGGAGGAAAAAGAAGGATCCTCTAGAATGAAGATGCCAGAGGTCCAGTTTCCCCCAAAATAGCAACATCTAAAGCTCAAAGCCCATTTTCTAGAAGGTTCTGCCTCACCAACAGCAAAGTCACAATCCATCTAGACTTTTTATAGCTGAGGCAGGGCTCCAAAGTCACTCTATTTAGAAAACCTTGCCTGGCATTCAGGGATTTTCCCAGTTTGGCAGCCTGTTTATTCTGGGGACACCTCCCTCCTTTCTTCCAAGTCAGCCTTACCAAGCAAGCCTTCAGTTCTGGCCCCAATACAGCTGTTCTTCATATTTTCCCATTTGGGGAATATGTAATATATTTATCTGGAACGAAACAAACCAACCAACAACCTACAAAAACAAAATGAAAATTGTAGAAGTCCCTCCTAGAACCAAACCTCTTTTCAGAAGCAGGGAAGAAGGAAAGAGGCAGGCAGCAGCATGGGGGTCCTTTAGTCCAACAGCACCTGCTCGGCTTGGTTTTACAGACTTGCACGAGCACCTTTTACCTCCCCTTCCCTGCCTCATTTCGCAGAAAGGCAGGGACCGCCTTGTAAGCGAGGAAGCCCTTGAGAAAACACAAAAGGGTTGAAATGCCTGACCAGCCACAAACAGATTTGTGAGAAATACTCTCTTCTAAGACTCAGAAACCGATTCTCTATGCAAGCAGAGCAAGCCAAGAGTGTTCTGGCAGAGATCCAGAATCCACTGCACTGCTCCATTCTCTACCATCTTCCACTGATGTGTCGGCATTATTTTGCTTTTTCTATATGCAACAATAAAGTGCAGAGATGAAGAGCTCTCAGTTCCCGTTTGTTGAAGAATGCTTAGCACAAGGCAGCAAAACAAAGTGATCTGAATTTTTAAAAACCTGTCAATCTCTCTAGCATATTGACTTTCCCTTTTCAGAGCTTTTGTAACAGCACTTCTGAATCTCTGCTTTATGGTATCAAACAAAATCAAACTCTACTACAAAAAAATTTCCAGACATCGAGTTCCTCCCTTCATATACAGATAAGAACCTAACTGACGGTCAGGACATTTGGAAGTTTTCTGCCATCACCAAATTTGGGACCACACAGGAGTGTTACATACCTGCTGGTTTTAAGTTTTCAAGATGGTACATTTTGGTTTGCCCTACTCCTCTTCTGCCTGCCTTGTTCACGTATACCTCCGGTTTATGATATTCCTGAGAATACCAAGCACTATGGCAAGATTACTTTTCAAGCAATATCTTGAATTATTTTATCAACACAAGTTAAAGTTTTGCAAAAATAAATGCCTGTTTGCGTTCCTCTTTCAGGATCTAAATGAATCCACTCAAGACTTAAGTAGAAAGGTAATACCCTCTTTTTATTCTCAGAAAACAAAACCCACCAGCTGCAAACTTATTTCCATTCTGGCACAACTTTAACAGAGTCGATCCAGCATTTTAACAGACCTTATTACGGGTAAAGAAGTGTCAAAGAAGTTGTAATCAAAGAATTTGTGAAATAAATGCAAAAACTCTCCATTAATAGTAAGCACCTTTATTGACCGTCTGACCATTCAACACTCATTTAATTCAATCTCCTAAATTGTCGAACTACAGTCCAGTTTAGCATTGAATAAAAGAAAAAGCTATTTCAATTTGACTTGTATAAAAAGTGGTACACCTGGGTGGCATAGAATTAAAGTACTATTTAAAAAAGCCATAGACACAAATAATCACTCCCTGGGATTTTGAAAATTAAGCCCCATATATTTCAAAGTCAAAATTAACACATATTCTCCACATGATGTTATGCTTGTAAAAACGCCTACAAAAATCTGTTTGTTCAGAAGGCAGAGTGGTTGGAAAGTATTTTCTAGTTCACCACTCAAACAACATCACAAAAACTACTAGGTAGCAAAATATTTCAGATTAATTTCGCACATTGAAAAAAACCCCACCACCACAGTGTCTCAACAATTTCCACAGGCCAATAGAGTTCAGCACAGCAACAAATCTTTGTAGTACAGACTAAAAATCAGCTATGCAACATTTGTTACAATATTTAATTCAATGCTCAGGAAATTTAAAAAGCAAGTACACCTAGGAATCTAGTAGTCAGATACTGGTTATTCCCATTCTTTTTTCTTTGCTGTTTTTAGAGTATGTCTTCTTTTATCTATGTTACAAAGGGTATGCTACTTCCCAGTGTTTAAAATCTCTTCAGAATTTATTAGCAAACTTTAAGAAAGAAAATCACCTTTTATAAAGAAGACTTAAATTTTTTTAATTTTTTTTTTTTAAATCTTCTTCTGACCTTAACATTAAACTCCTACTCAAGCCAATAAGAATAAAATTAGCCTGAGCTATTTTGCTGCAAGGACATCAATTCCTATGCCAACATGAATATTTAGACAAAATCATTTAACTTACCAAGTTAGCGCTTCAGTGCAAATTAAATTTCTTCTGGAAGTTCTATACCCTACACAAAGTAAGTCTTTCAACAGTATCCAAGAAGAAAAAAACCTCTTATCTCAGGAGGCAGTAATAAAAGCTACCAAAATAAGTCCTTCATAACACATGCAAAATGACATTTCCTGGAAAGGTAAAAATCATGTGCGTTGCTGGTTTTCCTTTAAATTTCCCCTTTCTGCAGGATGGAAAGTTATTCTAACAAGCAAAAAAAAATTAATCACTATTACAAAACAGTGTTGCCTCCTCATGTCAGTCAGACTTCCGTTCTTTATCAGTGTAAAGGATCTGTTTGAAAGCTGAGAAAGGGAATTCCGTTTGCAGCAGAAATTAATTTAAACTCATGCACAATCTTTTTTCCCCACAACAGAAATCCAATGTGGAAAATAATCCTTTAAAACAAGGCCACTAAAAAAATCAGAACAAAAATAATAAATAGAGCAGGAAAGCCTAAGCAAAGACATACATCACTGAGACAGTGAACAGGATCATTAGAAGAAACAAGAAGTTAGACCTCTGTATAGCTTCCACATGGCCGAGAACCTGGTTTTCTAGGCTGCTTGGATTGCGAGGTTCTCAAAGGAGAAACTAATTTTTTTTTTTTATTCCCCTTCCCTGCCTGTTTTTAAAGGCATCAAAGATATCCAGGATGGAGTAAATATCTCATAAGGCTAATAAACTAAACAGTTGACCAAGAACTTGAGTTCATTTTGTGAAATAGAGTAAAAAAATGGAATAGCTTCCATCAGAAAGGCAACACACTTCACTCTTAAATCAACAAAAATCTTTTGCTTGGATTCAAGCTCCACATTTCTTATTACACGTAACACAACTAGATCCTCCAGCTACATTTTTCCTCCATTAGCCACAACTTAGCGGAGAAAGTCTCAGCGTACATTCTAGCTACCAAAGTCTTACTTTGGAAAAAATGTAGTGGTGAAGCAGCTGCACACAGCTGAAGGCAGTTTCACACTAAAAGGAGTGCTATTGATTACTAGGCAATTTTTTGGTATTTTCTGTTCTGGAGAGAATGCATCCATCCTTTCTAAGATGCAAGTGTTTCTGATAACTGGCACTGGCATAAGAAAAAATACAAGTCTTTTCACCCTTTTTATTAAAAGGAGAAAGTCAAATAAAACTAAACCAGGTATAATCAAAATTTCAATCTTCCTCCACTGAGGTATTTAACATTTTGAGAACTAATGATTGTATCATTTACTAAATAAATGTATCAACCATCTTGAGACATTAAATCATATCATTCATCAATATTCTAAGAACGTGAGAGAATTAATCCTGGTATACACCCCAAAAGTTAGATGATACATCATTATTAATAAGGGGTTTTTATGGTTCCAAATGAGCACAAATGACAAAGTGAAAATTAAAGAGCAATTAAAGGTACTCAATAGCTTTAAGTTTTCTGTCCCCATGAAACTTTTTTAGGGACTGAAATCAATGACATCACTAACAAGGAGAAACAGAGGCTCACCTTAAATCTAACTCACAACTCTGCTAGTAAAACCAGGAATATTATTTTTTACAATAATACTATGTCCAAGAACTGTAGCTTTTTAGTGATGTTATTTTTCTACAAGTGAACTTTCAGGAGACACAGTCAAACAAGAAAGGCTCAAGTTTAACAATTGGGCGCACTTTTAGCAAGCGAGCTCAAGATAACAAATCCCTTGGAAAAAAAAAAAAAGAAAGGGGAGGGTATGAACGTGATGTTCATGAAGGATACAAGCTTGATGGCCTTAAACACCACAGTCTTCCTTTAATTCCTAAGAAAGTGGTACCAGCTCAAAAAAGTAACTATCTCTTCTTAGCCACTCATTGTCATTCGTGACAGTGATTTTTGCAATACTGACACAAGGCACTCAGCCTCTCCAAACCAAAATAACTTGTTTTCAAGTTGGCCAGCAAGTTCTCATTGTCACCTCTTCAGGCTGGAGTGGAATTGTAATTTTGTTCTACAGTGATACTTAAAAAATAAACAAATTGGAAGGCTCAACTTGTACCTGGGAAGACTCAAAAACATTTCTGAGCTTTTCTTCATTTGCAGGAACTTTTCATACCTGCCAAGCCAGTGCAGAAGTACATGAACCATAACTGATTTTCTTAAAAACAGTCACATTACTCAGGAAAACACAGCATCTGCTCAATCCCTAATCACATTTGAAATAAATGTTAACTTAAGGAACAATCTCCTATGACCTATCTGCAATATCAGACCAACTCTGCATTTCTAAAATGGAAGCTACTTTTCAAACAATCACCTAACCAAATAAGCTGAGAAAGAGCAGGGAAAAAAGCAGATGGTGACAATATCTAGAAAAGAATCTTTAAGAGCACATATGTTTAAGTCCTGATTTTGTTACCCAAACTTTTTGGGTCACTGTCAATCAGTATTTCTTGCAGACCATAAGATACCCATAGAGATCTTTACTGAAAATACTGTAAAGGTGATAGCATTTGGTGACCCAAACATAAAAACCGTAAAAAGTTTGTGGCTTGACCATTTAGCAAAAGTCATCTTAGGAAAGGGAACACGTGCAGGATATCACCATTACTGCACGACACCCTCGATGTTTTACAGCTTCCACAGAACAGTTCATTCCTTAAGCCCCAGAAATGCCAGAGAACAGTCACTTTGAATTATTTTTACAGCTGGAAATCGCCATTTTCTCAGAATTTAAAATAGCTGTAGGTAAACAGAATTAGCAACGTTTGTTCTGAACAAAGAAGCACATTCTGTTCCCCCTGCCCGCTCCCCAAAACAGAGGCAAAATGCAGTTACTTTTCTCATCACAGCTCCCAGGCCAAGGACACTGAAGCTTTGTAGATTGCAAATTCCTCCACGCACATGACACGCAGTTATACAATTGAGCAGGGTATCCCGCACAAAAGCATTTACTAAGTGCTGAGAGATTTTCCTCAACATGCACTTTTCCCATGTACATTAAGAAGAAATTTAAGGTATTACGCTGCATTTAAGATTAGGCAATTTTAATGACAACAAAATCAATAACTTATCAGAAAAAAGAAATATACTGTCCACGATTTTTTAAGAGATCGGTTGAGATGTCCAAGAAGACCTGACGCTGGACAAAAAAAAAATATCTAGAAATCCTTTACAGTTGTCGGACTTTTTTATCAGTGTTTTTAATATTGACATCCAATGTCTCTACTTTTTTTGTTAGCCGATCCAGCATATCATCTTGCTCATCTATTTCTGTCTGCAGGCCAAGAGCTAGGTTCTTCAGACGACTCAACCCAGAAGACATCTCATCTGTCAACGAGGAGAGGGACCATAAGGAATCAAAGCAGCACAAAGCATACTGTTTAAACTGACACTGTCAGGATGCCCTCTTCTGCAAAACCCAGGGTTAGAAAACGTTAGTTACAACTGCTCTGGTCTGAGCATTCTTCTCCAATAGTGGAAACACTGATATTTTAATACTTTTGCCGCATTACCACCAGAAATAATCACTTCCTTCTTTCTTCTATCATTACAAATGTTTAAAACTAAATTGTATCTTTATAAAATTACATACCCTGTAGTGCAGTTTTTACTTTTTTAAATGTATTTTATAGAAAACCGGGTACATCTTTTCTCAGCTCCATATACACAATATGCTCACTACCTCAATTGTTTTTCATTAAACTTCATGCAGAGATATCAACAATACACTGAAGACTTAATCAGTTAGATGGAAAAATCCAATTTCTAGATTTTCTAATTTGGCTACAAAGACAAATATTGCAATTGTTGTAAGTTGATTAGTTTAAATGCTTCTAAGGCTAGTAAGTTTTGCACAGCTTAGGATTAGAACAAATGTGCTTCCACTAACTCTTTATGCTCGACTATTTCTCTTTGATCTATTCCTTTCTGATTTCTTTCCAATCTCTTCTTTCTAGGTCAGCTAAACAGAGACACATGTAAGCAAAGAGGCACTTTGTATATATCCTACAGAACAAAGGAAAAGAAAGTCAGCTGAATGGCTTTGGGAAGCAATAAAAGAAACACAGCAAATTCACATATTAAATATTTAGTGCCTTTCAATTCTTCTATTTTCTGCAAAACTTGTTTATTTCAAAAGCTGCACAAGTTGTAAATTCTCTGGGTGGAAACTGATGTACAATTTAGTAACTGTCAGTTAGGCAAGGTGAATGCATCTTTCATGTAAGTGGCAAGCTTTAGACAAAGGGGTAGTGAGTACCCATATGGGTATAATCTGGATGTCAATTTGAAGCAGCATTAATATTACTAGTCTGTGTTTCAGGTATTTTCAGAATGGATGAATAAGCCTGCTTGTCCCCAGGATATTCCAGTCAACTTGCAGACAATTCAAAGAAACTGAATACAAGTGTTATGGGATACTTCAGCACCACTTCCTCACTCAAATGCCAGGTGTGCTAGCATATTCGCATTTGGTAAGTGTTTTTCTTATTGTCAATATCTGATCTAAGAGGACTCATGCTTTTGGTGTGGTTTTTCTTCCCCTGGTCTCTTTCCTCAGGGACAGTTAATACCTAACTACTTCTAAAGCACAAGCATGTTGCAGAAGAGTTGAAGTATTGATCCAATAATGGTTTTTATACTATTCCAGGCATCCTAGCCAGTTTGTTTCTAGCTGGTTTCACACAAAATGCATTTCTAACTCAGATTTGTTATTAATATTTGCAAGTAGTTGACCCACAGATATCCAACAGCATTCTACCATTCAAATAATGTGTATTTCAATCAACCTTTGGATTCTGCCACGTAGACAGTTTTGGAACGCTGAATACAAGCACACGCACATTGTTTTTCTTTATTATCAAATTTCACATGCGAACTACACAAAAAAGTGTTTGTTGGCAATGTATTACTTAGTAATTTTCTCTGGCTTAAGAACCAAAACTTGAAAATTGTATTACATCAGCCAGCTTCAATTTTCTTACTCACCTAAGTTGTTATCTATTTTCTGGTGGTAAGCTCGCAGGTGTTGGTTCTTCGGATAGGAATCCCTTTGCACTGAAGAAACTAAATCTGCTTTGCTGAAATCATTGTCTGTTAAGGGTATAAAATACAGACTATTATATAATAAAAAGCTAGCAAGAAGAGGCTTTAAAGTTTTAGAAGGGCTATTAAAAATTAGTCTGACCACAGCTGCCATGTAATCACATAACCTGTTAGCAGGAGTATCAAAAGCAGTCCAACACCACTATCCATAGGGCACTCAAGATGAACAGTTATTAAGCTACAATAAGTCACTCTTGGGCTGCCTTTTGTAGTTCTGGTAGGTAGTTGAGAGAAAAAAAAGTGAAAAAACCCCCCTGAGCCAGCCACCCAAAGCAGGTAGGCTGGTAACTCTCACCAGTAGTTAGGGCTCCCCCAGGTCAAGCCACTAGAGAGTTATTTCTGCCCTCTATTGGACAGACTGGAGCAGAACGGAGATTAAGGTTACCAAACAGCTTTTCTTTACTTACAGAACTACAACTATAAAGATACCCTGCTGATTTTTTCACTCTTACAAAACTAAATAATTGAACCTCACTTCAAGAGGGAACAGTCACTTTGTCCATAGAAGTCATCACAGAAGTTACCACGTTGTGAAAGGGGGGAACAAGACTAAACCTTGCGCATTTCCTTGCATGAATCAAGTAAGATTTTAGTATGAAGGGTTATAGTCCACATTTGAAATCACAAGGAAAACCTATCTTAAAACTATGACAAATGATGGTTAAAAGCCTCTGAGCATATAAGTTAACATTTTGGCAAACAGAGGACAAGGCTGCCTGCACATTGTGTGGATTCTTGGCTACAGTCTCCTCTGAGCAAATATAGGCACCAGATGCTTTTAAAGTCTGTAGTGGATAAAGCATAACCCCCCCCCCCAGGAAGGGCTAAATAAAATATGTACCCAAGTAAAAATTTCGTATCTTCAGCACAGGTATAAGGAGTTTTAGGGCAAACAATTCCCTAGAACTCAAAGCCACAATGGCTGGGATACAAATCTCCAGATGTTAGGCAGCAACACAGGTCAGCAGTCTCTGCCTTCCCCACCGTGCAAGTTTGTGCCCCATGTTGATGTCAGTCATTCAGTGTAAAACAAAGTTAACAAACCTGAATTATCCAGCTTCCTTAAATTTGGATGACTTTCCTGGTATTTTGACTCTTGTTCTTTACTAGATATCATGGCTTCTTTTAACCTAGTAATAAAGAGAATAAAAAGAAAACATTCCTACAGACCACAGGCCTCATTCTGAATTTGTCAAGCAAGAACAGGTATCAAATTTATAGAAGAGCAGCAAATTTGTTAGACCTGATCCAAAAATGTGCCTTTATAACAAACTATTAGCATTTGTTTTCAGTGAAAGCAGAACCGATCTCTTTAGTGCTGAAAATAGCATAGGGAAATTTTGACATCAAAACCAAAACTGTATCTCCCATCATGGAGACAACCTATTCCTTTCCTCTAGTGGAGGATACAGTGGGAAGGGAACGGGGAAATCAACCCATGCAGCATTACCACGCTTTACATAAATTTCTCATCTGAAGAAATAAGTACTGTAAGACACAGTAATTTCACAGCAACTAATTCTTGTTCACAGCTTTTAACAGAAGCCAGAGAAATACATATAATATTTAATATGAAGCATGTCAATGCTAAAAATAGTGATTTCCTGATAAGACTGAAATAAGCATAACTCAGAAGACTGAATTGCTTGTGCGATTTTGTGTAATTGTTTGAATTAATTTCCCACAAAGTTATTCTTACTGCTACAAATATAAATAAAAGTATTTTTCTCAGAGTTAAAGGGAAAAGGGAGCTAGACACCATCTCACAAGTTTAGTGGGCAGAATCAACAGATCTTTTAAGTTCTGATTTTCTGGTGATATTTCAGAGACGCTGTGGGATATAAGTAACAAGTAAAACATTCATTTTACTTACCTACTGTTGGCATAATATTCAGGGGTTCCATTCTGCTCTGGCTTACTCTCTGGAGGTTTGGCTTTGAAGTAGTTTACCAAGCCCCCCCAAACACTCTTAATGCTATTTATGTGCCTTTGACTAGTCTTCAAGTCCTGGTCCATTTTATCTACCATCTGTTCTGTGCGCTTCAGTGCCTCTCCTTGACGTACAAGCTCCTAACAGATATTCACAGAAAAAGAGAAGCTAGTAAAGCCAAGATAAACTGAAGCATCAAACATATTTAACACATACTCTAAAGAAAAATAACAGTGTCTTCATCCATGTAGATCATTTCTAAAGGCATACGGCTTTTTCACTCACTCCTCTTCCTCCAGGGCATTTCAATCAAGACTTGCTAGTCAGGCATAGCATTAACCAGCTATAAAATCCTCATCACTACGCAAGACCAGGTTCCTGACACCTACTACAAACAGCATCCAGGAATCTTCTGTACTGGCCTTTTGTCAAGTTGACATTTGTATTTCTTCCTGATGGAACACGCATGGCACCACATGGGTGATGTAGTGAAAACACAAAGGTTTACTGCAGGGAAATGGGTAAGCAGAACTATTTCTAGTGTGAAAGACACCATTGGGAAGGGAGACCATTTTCATGTTACTGGGATGTTCCTGATAATTTAGAAACAGAACAATGAAAGGAAATTAATGCAAAGAGAATTTTTTCATACTGCAGGAATAATCTTTTAGCTAGCACTAACCATGCGGAATTTAGAAGTTTTAATATTCACAATTATGTTATTTTCTAATTCAGCAGCACAAACACTATTCCAAAACAATCCAAAGATTAATTCTGGCAGGAGAGCTGCCTGCAGCTAACACTAGTGCAAAACAAAGAACTTTTGTTCATATTCTCTCTAAACTTTGGGGAATTCTAGTTGAAAATTCTTTTTTCCCCTCTCAATAAAGCAGCAAACACATACAATTCAAGTTTTGCCACGAGCCCTGTGTTAAGCCTAAGTTCTTGATTCCTCATTTGTGCTTTTCCGGACAAGCAAATCACGAGACTGCAAGTCTGCAAAAGTGCCACCAAGAACCCTCTTCAGCATAAGCCTCTGCTGCAGTTGGTGGATGCTCTTGGGTCAGTTTAGGCAACCACATCACTAACACTCAGGGAAACATCCCATTAGCAGGTGACACAATGGACAAGACCTCCATGAGTGATGTCTCCGAGCATAAACTCTATTCTGAACCTAGGCCAGAAGAATGAAGGAAGTGATTAATCGGGATGAAGTGAACACATCACAAACAACTTCCAGGGCAGGCTTTTCATTTAGTCAACAAAACTGCTGAAAACTTTTTAGTCAGATTAAAATAGGCATAAATGTAATTAATAAGACTTCGCAAGAATTGTTCAAAGCAGCTGAAAACACAGCCGAGTCCTAGTCTCAGTATTACAGAGGCAGAGAGAATCTAACTGGGGACTTTTTCCTCAAAACCCAAAACGCCTCCACGCAGAAGATCAACCTGCAGTAACACGGACGGATGCGCTGTCTCCGAAACACTGAACCGCTCCAAAAAGAGACGTTTCCAGAGGCCTTCGAGGGAAAAAGGGAAACCAAGACACACACACACGCAGCAGGAGGCTTAAGCCAGACGCGCCCCGCAGGAGTAGATGTACCCCGGGTACATCGCAACCGCCCGGGGGGAGAAGGCTCTGTTCTCGGTTCGTCCCCCTCCCCGGCGCTGCGCTGCCCCGCGGGGCCCCGACCCACCTCGGAGGCGGCCACGCCGATCCGCTCCGACTCGTAGATCAGCGAGAGGGAGCGGGCGGTGCTGTCGGCGGTGGCGGCGGAGCGACGCAGCACCTCCTGCTGCAGGTACCGCTGCCGCTCGGCGCCGCCCGCTTCCCCGCTGCCCCTCGCCGGCCACGCCACCGCCTCCTCCTCCTCCTCGTCGGCGAAGGGGTTGTAGCTCTTCGGGAGGGCCGACATGGTGCCGCCAGCAGCGGGTCACGAAGGGAGCGTCCGCGGCGAGCGCCTCAGGGGGGCGGTGGCACCCTCAGCCCTCACAGACCGTGCCGGGCCAGGCCTGCACCGCCGCTCGCCCCCCAGCCCCCACCTCAGGCCGCGGCCCGCTCCGCTCTGCTCCTTCCGCCCGCCACCGCGCGACGGGCGGAACCACCTCGCGCCCCCACCCCCAGGGCGGGGCGAGCGCACCGGAGCGCCACTAGGGATAGGCAGTTGCTGGGAGGGACCACTGCGGTAGAGGGGGGAGAGGGGGTGAGCTGGGCGCGCCCATTTGTAGAGTGGGGCCTGGGGGCGGGCGGTGCGGCAGGGAGGACGGGGCACCGGCGAGGGGCGGGGGCAGGGGCAGGGGCAGGAAACCCGCCGTTGGTGAAGCCTCTGCGGGTGCTGCCATCTTTGTGGCGTGATTGGTGTTCTGTGATCCCGCGGGAAGTGGTAATATCGCGAGAGGGGGCGGGCGGGACGGCTGGAGAGCGGCCCCTTGCATTCCCTCACAACATGGCGGCCGCGGCGGTCGCGGCTGCAGCGGCGGCTGCTGCGACGGCGGCGACGGCGGCTGCGGCGACCACCACTGCGGCGGCAGCGGCGGCGGCCGCCGCGGCTCCCTCCGCGGGCGCGGGGCGGGGGAGCAGCACGGGCACCGCGCGCGGCTTCTACTTCAACACGGTGCTGTCGCTGGCGCGGTCGCTGGCGGTGCAGAGCCCGGCGCCGCTGGAGAAGGTGAGGGGCGTCCCGCGCGGCTGCGTCTGGGGGGGCTTGGGGTGTCACGGGTGGGGTGCGGCGTCTGAGGGGGCTCGGGGTGTCACGGCTGGGGGGCGGCGTCTGAGGGGGCTCGGGGCGTCATGGGTGGGGGGCGGCGTCTGTGGGGGCTTGGGGTGTCACGCGTGGGAGCCGTGTGTGGAGGGGCGTCATGCAAGTGGGAGTTGCGTTTGTCTGTGTACGTCACGCGAGTGGAGTCTGCGTGGAAGGGTCGGCATCATGGGCGCTGTGGCAGGCGGGCGCGGGGCCCTTCCTGTGGGGAATATTCGTGCCCCGCGGCCGGGAGGGTGGCGGGTCGCGGCCGTGTGTGAGGTGGGGGGTCCGGGCCGCCTCGCTTGTCCCTGTCGGGCGCAGGAAAGCGGGTCAGAGCCCCCGGGGGGGTTTGTCCCCGAGACCGCGCCCGTGGGAGGCCGGGCCTGGCGAGCTCGCCTGCGCCCGGGGGATGCCGCCCTCCTCGGGTGGGGGCTGCTCCGCGGCCGCGGAGTGGGCTCCGGCTCGTCAGCCGCGGCCGCGCGTGGGTGGGGGCTGCTGGGCCTGCGGGCTGCTCGCGTGGCCCGTCTTGACCCAAAAATACCGTCGCGGTGGGAGGCGGCGGCGCGGCAGCCACGGCCGGAGCCCTTCGAGAGCCCCCTGTGTCCTCGCCAGGAGCGTGGGGCGTCGCAGCGGCTGCGAGTCCCCGAAGCTTGTGGAAAGCTGGCTTGTAGGCGTAATTAGTCTCAGCCTAATTAGGGCTGGTTGCTTTATTCCACGTCTGTGGTTGAATCTGAGCGATGCTCGGCTCGAGGTAAAGTCTGCCTGATTGAGATAAACCTGTCCTGAACACGACACTAGACAGGGGGTCTTCATCTGAGCAGCTCCCCTTGTGGGTCTGCCCCGCTGGTGTGGAGCGGCTGGCGTGGTGAAGTGGTGTGCTGCTGTGGGGAGGAGAGGTGGATAGCCCCGTGCTTCGGGAGTTGCCTTCTCTGAGCACGAAGTGATTGAACATCTAAATTGCCTCATGCAATAACGAAAGATGACTAATTTGTTGAAAAGCACAGCTCTGTGGTGATGAAAACTATGGTGCTTGTTCTTGGCCAGCTGTTGCAGGCTTCTTTTCTTAGTGCTTGTTCTGGAAATCTACCATAGGTTTGACAGCCAACTGTGAATGATTTTTGTAAGCCTTGTGGCTGGTTCACTAATATCCTGGGATTTCCCCGCTCCTCCCCCTGCCCCCGTTTTGGGAGACTACAATAGGAGTTAAATGATATTAGCAGTTAAAATCTTGCCAAAGTTATTCGCTCGTGTTACTGCAAATATTAACCTGATGTGGGACACATGCATCAGAACTTATTTTTCAAAGGTCGTATTTCCTCTGCTGTATTTTACGTTGAGAAAGAGGATTATTTGTGTTGTGTTAACAGGTTTTGTAATTATGAGGTCTGGCAGTTTACAGGCCAGAATCTTAAATTCCAGTGAGCATCCAGTAGATTCTTCTACTCCTCTAGGGAAATAGTTTCTTGGTTCAGAAATTTCAAGGCAGGGTGTTTAAAGACTTATGTAAATAGGAAGTAACTTGACATTGTAACATAGGTATTTATGACAGTTGGTTTTAGGCAATATTTATTAACATCAAGGAGATTTATAAAAAGGCAATATGCTTGTTGCGTTTTTGCTTTCTTAACAGTTCCATAGGAAAACAAAGTGTTTGGGGGGCTCTGTTGCATTCTTTTAGATCTGTGTTTGCTGGGTATGGGGTGAAGCAATAGGTAAGTGGTGAGAAAACAGTAGGTCTGGAAACTTGATCTGTTATAGTAAAAGGATTTGAGCAAAAGCTATACTCAGCTAGGTAACAGTTTATTGTTCAGTGCTGTATATGAAGAAGGCATTGGTGCGGCTATAACTGAGTTCTATCTACCCAGTTTTTGTTCACAGGAATTGATAAATATGATATATGTGCCTGCTGCATATTTCTTGCACATCCAAAATGCTCAATGAATGAGTGGAAGGAAGGCTTTGTTGTACTAGGGATGCAGGAATGAGCTCTGTAAATGCGATGCTCTGAAAAGTTTCAGAAATTCTCTTGAGATGTGAAAACAAACAAACAGCTTGGTCAAGCGTTGAAGAAAAGTTTTAAATTGACCTGTGTTGTGGTAAAAATGTTTGACATCTACTTGAGATTTTTCTGTCTTTTGCTAGTTTCTGTCATTCTTCGCTCCTTCCTAGCCCTTAGATGCTGTCATTAAGATTGATGACCAAGGGAGGGTACTGTCTTCCAGAAGATGGAAGGAGTGCTGTCCAACTGAAACACAGGAGGTCTGAATGAGTCTTAAAAACCACAGCCTGTCAGCTTGGTTCTTTGATGTGAAAATATTTGCTGTTGTATTGGTGCCACCCAGGCCCGTTGGTTGGTGTGCTCTAGGGCATGGGCATGACGGTTACCTCGTCGAGCTATTTGTGATGCTTTCCTGAGGTCTGCTGGTGGATTTTTGAAAGACAGTTCTGACGCATGTACTGTTGTTCTCTTGGGTTGTTTTGACACTTTCAGTCGTCTTCCCCTCCGCTTTCTTTCAGGTACAAAAACTGCTCTGTATGTGTCCAGTGGATTTCCATGGGGTTTTCCAGTTAGATGAACGTCGCAGAGATGCTGTTATTGCCTTAGGAATCTTTCTAATTGAATCTGACCTTCAGGTATTTTTTCCACTTAAGCTGACTGTGTCTAACTTGAAGATTTTGGATTGATTCAAATGTAGTTGTTCAATGAATGAGAAGTTGATATATACTATCCATTGAAATAAATAAAAAGATGAGAGATAACAGATGGATGCAGGCAGGAGAGCACAAGGAGGCAAGGACAGTACTGACGAGTGTGATAGACCGTAGTCACGGCACAGCCACAGCCAAACTGCTGTCATGTTTTTTGGTCGTCATAGCTTAAGGAGAGAAAGGAAAGGCTGTAGGAGGATTTGCTCAAACCGTATGTTCTTGGATATTCTATCCCACATGGTTTTGAATGACAGGTATGTCCCAACATACTCACGAACATCAGGTTTCTAATAGGCCTTTCCGTGCCTGGCACTAGCCAGGATAAAAAGACAGACAGTGCCCATAGGCTGCACTGTATGCAAACATCCCTTTCGTATCTGTCAGCCTGTTTATGACGAGCTGGTTCTCTTCCCTTCGAACTCTGGGCGTGGTATTGTTTGGAGCAGAGGAAAGGAATGATATACCCTAGGAGGAGTCCTAGGAGTCCAAAGTCGTTAGACCTCACTTTAAGTCATTTACTGTTGCTAGTGTTTGCATCAGGCATGAGTTTCCTCCTATTTAGTATCTATTTACTGTGAGATGGCTTGCATGTGTATTATTAACGTTGTCCTTTTTTGCGTTTTGGTGGGGTTTTTTTTGGTAGTATAAAGTTTGAATAAGGCAGCTGTATTCATGTTTAATATTTTCAAAGCCAGCAGTTAGTATTAGTTAATCCAGCTCTGAGTGCTGTCCTTTGGTTTGCAGATTAGAAGCTAAAGTGTTGCACAGATGTATTAAGTGGCTTGCCTAAGGCCTTGGGAGTGGAGCACATGGGCTGAGCTGGGACTGGCACTGAATTTCTGGCTGCCTTAAAATTATTTTGTGACCCTGCTCTGTAAGCTAATAAATTGTTTGGGGTCAGTGACTGTTCTGGAACTTTTTTCTCCAACTTCTATGGAGAATGAACTGTTGCCTAGAATGAAAGGATTTGATTTGTAGCACAGAATTGGTTTTCTTTCATTTGCCTATGTTGGAATCAATTTTGCAGTATTCAAGAAGTCTGCGGAGTAATAGTGCGAGTTCGCTGCGTGGTTAATGTAGTCTCTCCGTACCTCTAAAATATCTTGAGATTATATGGTTCAGCTTTTCTTCTCCATTTTAAATATTTTTCTCTTTAGCACAAAGATAACGTGGTTCCTTACCTCCTCCGACTTCTGAAGGGTCTTCCCAAAGTCCAATGGATAGAAGAAAGCAATGCACGGAAAGGCAGAGGTGATGTTTGGCTTTTTTGATCGTTCTCATGGAATGCCAGCCAGGAAATAAAAATAAGAAAGGTTGTTCAGGACATCGTACAAGGGCAAGTGATAGGTCCTACTATAGGTTCTTAGCTCCTGACTCAACAGCCTTTAATACTGATTTTCTTTAGAAGCAAAGAGGAGGTTGAATAGCTCCCAGATTTCTTGCTTGACTGCTTTGTGATAAATTGCACTTTCAAATAATTCTACACTCAATATATTTTGTTACTTAAATGAAGAAGATTGTGTAGTAGAGCAGGAGACTGGAACTTGAGATTTGTATGCTCTACTTTTAGCTTTGATGTTTAGTTGCGATTTAAACCACTTAATTTCTTGCTTTTTTTCACAAGGGATATTATAAATTTTTTTTTTTCAATTACATGAAAGTCTGTAAAAAATTTAATTAGTAAAATTATTCTTTTAACATTTCATGCTGAAATTATGATGGTGAGAGTGTACTTCTAAATTTTGTGTGTAATACTGTGTTTTTCTACGGTCTGTCTTGGAACTATATGACATGAGAATCACTTGCGTCGTCTTGCTTTTTTATTATTTGCTCTTTCTATGTTAATTTTCTCTAACAATGCTTAAGTGGCTTATTTCTGTCTGTTACTTTGCAGGCTTGCTTCCAGTGGCAGAAAACTTCAGCTTCTGCTTGGTAACGTTGTTGTCAGATGTGGCTTACAGGGATGCATCTCTCAGAGAGCAGGTAGAGTTTATTTTAAGTTTGTGCCCATGTAGTACCCAACTGTCCAATGCTGCAGTACTGACAAATGTCTAGAGTGTACCACAGCTGCTTGCTTTCTTGCAAAGAGATTGATTGCTTTAGCACGTGTACTGTTGCATTATTTTGCTTGTGTTAATTAATAGTCAAGTATCTAGAAGGTATTCCTAAGTCTGCTGTTACTTCTAGGTGTCAAAGGATGTCAGTTGCTGAGCCTGGAGTTTTAGAATTTAAGTTTTGATACTGAGATTAGGACTGCTGAGATTTTACTCTCCTAGTACATACCGGATAACTGCAGACTTCACAAAAGAAGCTCTGTAAGCTGAGGGAGGGCGATATAATTTAGTCACACAGCATTAAAAAAATCTTGTTTACAGAGGTGCTTATGTTAATATTTGCTAGTTTCATTTGTTGTAGCAATCTAGTATAAGATAATGGTATCTCTTTACCAAGAGATATTTTTGTGTGTCTGTCTTGATTACTTTAGATTTTGGATACAATTCTACAAGTAATGCAGTTCCTGTTGGGAATGTGCCAGACCCCGCAAATGCATGATAAAGGTACTATTAAAATTGTTACTGTATTTGTGACTTCTGTCCTGTGAACTTCTCTTGTCTTTTCTGATTATCAGGATCACTCTGGAAAAATGAGCAGCTTTTTCTTTCAACTTCCCTTAGCACATACTTATTCCATTTGTTGCTGACTGGTCAATATGGAAGCAGGGGAAGTGTATTAATTTATGATACCATCATGGTTTTTCTTCTGCTTGCACAAATAAGTCTTTGTAGAGCACGTTAGGCTGAAACAGTTTAGTGAAGTGGTAGCAAAACCGTGAAGAGAAGGTTCTGGGTTACTGTTAATATGCTGTTATATGTGTTTTTCTTTTCCAGAATATTTATGCAAGTATGCAGTACCCTGCCTGATAGGAATTTCTCGAGCCTTTGGTCGGTACAGCAATTCAGAGGAGGCTCTCCTTTCAAAGCTTTTCCCAAAAATTCCCCCACATTCTCTGAGAGTTCCAGAAGAGCTGGAAGGAATTCGCCGACGATCCTTTAACGATTTCAGATCGATTCTTCCCAGTTCTCTACTCACTGTTTGCCAAGAAGGAACACTAAAGAGAAAGGCGAGCAGTGTGTCTAGCATCTCACAGGTTTGTATGACTTGCTCTGTTGGAGTCAGTGCTTAGATGATTTCATGGTCTTGCTGAGTTAAGATAGCATTAAGCTTGGATATGCACACAGTCTCTTAATACATTATTTGGCCAGATACAGAGATCTTCATTTTGGTTCTGCAGCTGAATTTTAAAATGATTCTGTAGTTTCTAAGCTACAGAATAATCAGTGACAGTTAAACTAAGAACTGTACTAGTAAGTCTTCACATGGAACAATTTGCAAATCATGGTGCTTGTTATTCTGACGAAAAAGCATTGCAATGTATATCTGAGAGTTTGGGAAGCTGGCACTTAATGGCTAAAGTTTTCAGAAGTGCTGAGGGTACATGAGCACTCGCTGGTTTCACCAGGAGCTGTGGGTGTTTGTTGCCTTAGAGAGGAATGGATTCAGATGCTGGTTTTGAAACCACAGATTGTTATTAGCATAGTTTCATATAGTACAGGAGTCATCGTTCTGATTTCTTCCCTTTAGTCAAAAGCACTGAACTAGATTTTTTTTTTAACTTCCCATTTTTGGTTGGAATGGAGCTATTAGGCCTGGCAGTATGTAGTTCCTGTTAGTTTTGCTTGAAGCTGTGCTTCACTGAAAAGTGTATGAACCATTCTTTGGAAGATTTTTTTTAATGTTTTATAAATTGTTTTTAAATTATGGCTTTTATGTGGTGCTTCAGGTTAGTCCTGAACGTGGAATTCCCCCTCCCAGCTCTCCTGGAGGATCTGCAATTCATTACTTTGAAGGTAAATTATTTTTCAAAGAAACACTGTGTGATTTGGGACTTTTGTTGCTATTTATAGGAAATTGAAAACCAAAATCCTTTTGACCCCTTTTTCTGCCCTCTAGAATTCTAAATAGTAATTATCTGGCACAAAGCTGCTAGTATTCTGAAAAATTTGGGGATATAAAGATGGTAGGAAGTTGTTATTAACACCAGTGGTTTCCAGGCTGAGTTGTTTCTGGCAGGCTTCTGAGAGATGCGATTTCCTAACTGCTGGGCGGTGCCTGGTACTGAAGAGCCTAATTCAACTAGGCCAAAAATATTTCAGGAGATTAGGTCAAGTAACTTTGAGGAAGTGTTAATATTGTGCTTCAGCTAAATTGTTGGGCTAGAGTCTGGAATTTTGAGACCTTTGTGGCACACTGTATAAATCTAAACCAACTGCTCCATTTGAAGTAAACGTGATATGGGTCATTGTGTAACCTAAAAATTTGCTGAAGTGAGAAATAATAAAGGAGGCACTGAAGTCGAGTGCTTACTAATGTGTGTTACTTACTGTATCCTTAAAGGCAGAAATGAGAAAAAAATTTTCATGAGTTAATGACGAACTCTTAACCACTGAGTTTTGGTAGAGCTCTAGCTTGAGTTCTGTGTCAAAGCAAGGCTTAAAATTAAGGAATTAAGTGGAGAACTAGCTCTGCGTCTGAGGTGTTTCGGTATCTGGTTTTGTCTGGCCCTTTGAGATTTTTAACAGTTTGGGCATTCTCTGTTTCTGGGTCATTCCCCTCTCCAGAGCTCTGGCTTAAATTAATTTCTTCCACGTTATTTTCGTTTTTGCTTCATGATACTGTTTGTGGAGGCATCTGTCTTCCTCAGTCATATCATGGGATTGCAGGGTAGTTCAAGTATCTTTCTGTTTGTTGTCTGTCTACCCTGTTGAACCAACCTGTACTTCTTCAATTTTATGGTCTTCATGTTTTGAATTTTTAAAATAAAGGCTGCAGGTTAGAGAGAGGCTACAGTAGTAGGTCAAAAATCATCTTGATTAAAACTATAGGTGGATAGTTGACAACTTCGTAAAAATTTCAGAATCATTTTTATTGTGTTGCTAGCAGAGTTATGATTATTCTAATCAGGATTTTATTTTCAATACAAACTTCAACCAGATACTTCAGATACCGGTAGCCCTTGTATTATTTCCAGTAATATAGTTTGTGACAGTCTTATTTTCTGGAGAAGATGAGTAATGATCTTGTTTTTATTTTGGCCAAGGCTAACCATTTAGGAAATAGGACTGAAAACATTGTTGTTGTTGTCAATAAATAGTGTTGCTTGAAAGCCTGTTAATCACAAGAATACTGCTTTGGCACAGGCAGCTGAGTGCTTTAAAAAGGCAAATATGTAATGTCTAAAGTGGAAACAGTGCCAAAAGCAGTATGCTAAGCAAGTTGTTTGCTTACTAGAATACTTCAATGTGAAAAATAATTTTTCTCTTTACCTTCAAATTGCAGTAGTGACTTGGTGTCTCTTCGAAGGTGAAAGGTGTGCCGTGGGTTTATTTGATCTAATGTAGGGGAAAACCTTGCAAGATAGTTTTGACTTAATCTGTTCTTTGTACCTTTATGCTTTTGAGCAAAATGGCATTTACAGATGTTTTCAGGTAAATGTACTTCTGTAGTGTGGGAAGATTTCTTGTCAGCGGTGTCTCTAACATGAACACAAGTCATTGAAATTAATTCTTCTGTTGTGATTGTAAACGTTTAATGAACAAATGTATTTTTCGTCATAGTTTTCTGTCTTCATTTACCCGTAGATTAGCTGAAATGTGCCTCTTGATAGCGTGTGAGTTAAGGACTGTATCTGTGGTGGAAATAACTCTTAAATAGTGACTAAATGTTACCAATAAACAAAGTTTATATATCCCCTCACTCCCTCTAAACTTTTATTTCTATTATTTTTTCTGATCAGGTTCATACCTTCCTGATGGGAGCGCACTGGATCCTGATTATTACTTTTCTACAATCAGCTCCAGCTTTTCAGTTTCTCCTCTCTTCAATGGCATTAACAATAAAGAGTTTAACATCCCACTGGAAATGCTCCGCCAGCTGTTAAACATGGTATGTGCTGCATTCTTATGAAGGCTGCAGTGAGACTGCATTCTAGATATTCATGCTAGAAGTAGATACGGTTTAAGTTTAAGCTTTTAGAATTGCAAATAAAACAGTGGTGTTTGTCTCTCAAGCTTTGTGTAATGTTATTTTTATGGCATTTAACATCACACTTCAATAGTATTCCTAAAGAGCTTTTACATGAACCATGAAGAATTTGGGCAATCAAATAAGTTTATATCAACTTCTTCTAGTTTGACTCTTGCAGACCACTTGGTCTGAGGTAACTTATGTACTGGTAGCTGCTGAAATAGAAGATTGATTTTTGCTGTGAGAATGAGACCCTTTTCTAGAAGGGTTTAGTTGCTGGGAATTCACACAAGTGACAGAAACTACAGTCCCTGCCTGCTTCCTGCACCATCTGTTTTGGAACGGCACACAGAGGCTGAAATGTATTTATTCTTGCTGCAGCCAGACATTATTGTAGCCTTAATTTTACCTGACACTTTGCAGTGAAGTGACTTGTGTTTTCTGTGCACAGGCAAAATTGTGTTGTCTTCCGATCTAGAGTCATCAACAGGAAACATCCTTTTTTATTTTTTTTTTCTTTCGTAGGTGAAACAGATCGTTGGGGATTCTCTGCTAAAGACCTTAGATGCAGTTGTAGCTGAAGTTGCAGAGGTATGGTTTTAAATTCCTTTTCTAATGACTAGAATACTTTATTTTTTTGTCTTAATAATTAATGCTTGGAAAATTAGTCTCTTACCTATGTAAGGTATGCCTTCCCTTTGCAAAATGATAGACATTTCCTCTTTGAACTGTTCTTTCAGTGGTTTAAATCTAGCCTTGGACTGTGTAAAAATTGGGGAATGAAGGAGGAATGGTTTTCACCAACATAGAAGGAAATAGTTGTTCTGTTGAAAAATGAACAATTTTCTTACTTTGGCTCTGTTACGCTACTAAATTATGGCATTGGTTGCCCAAAACTGGTTTACTGTAGACTAAGGTCTATATCGCATGTTACAGTAATGTTGTCTCTTTTTTTCACATAATTAAAATGTGTTGGTTGTTTTCTCTTTCTGGCTTGGAAATGATGCTGCTCTTTTAGGTGTCATTTCTACAAGTTTAGTAGTGTTACAGGCCTTTACTGTCAGAGGTGGCGTTCTCCTTTCTGTAGGTGTGTGAGTCCTCGTTCTCCCCTTCCCTGGGTGCAGTTCTGTAACAGCCTCCATCACGTTTTGCGGAGTTACACCCTCATCTCCTGGGGCCATAAAGCTGGGTTGGAAACAGTATGAGTTCAGTTGTCTGGGAAAATGACTTTGCTGTTCTCTCCAGCCTTCCTGCGAGTACCGCTGTATTTGAAATGTAGGCCTGAGTGGAGATAGCTTCAGTTCTCTTTTTGCTGTCTCAGTGAAATGATAGGTTTAAATCCCCCTCTTGTTTTTTGTTGTTTTGTTTGTTTGTTTGTTTTAACACCACTGTTAGAGAGAACATATATGTGGTCTTTAAATCTTATTTAATGCACTGAATGACTGTACTTCTTGTTTTGATAAAAGTAGGGGGGAAGGCTGTGAGATTACTTCTGGTACCCATTTTAAGTGCTTGTGGAGGAAAACAATTATGTGACTGGAATAAGATTTGTTTATCCATGTAATGGAAAATACTTAGTTGTGAATCTATCAGGTTGCTTCTTTTCTCTTTCAGATGGGTGCTAATACAGATCTCTATTATAAAACATTCAGTGACCCTCTTTATCTTGCTCAATTTAAAATGCTGAGAGACACATTATACTATATGAAAGGTACAGTATTTGGGTTTGGGTTTGGGTTTGTTGTTTTTTTTTTAAATTTTTCCTTCGTTATGTTTAGGATCCAAAGGGTTGTCTGCATTGTACTGAGTGCTTGAACACTGGGGTTTGCATTTCCTGGGAACTCCATGTATGCTATAAAATTTGTATTTTGAAACGTTTCCATATAAAAGAGGTGCTATGGAAATAGGAAAAAGAAGTATTTTGAGCACCACTAAAAGGATTAATAGATGGCATTTCAATTCTCTGCTTACTGGTGGACTTTGCTATGAAATTTATTTTTTAGGTAGGGGATAAGCTTTATGAAATCATTTCATTTATAATGCAGCAATGAGTTTTATATATGCTGTCATTCTGATACGCTGACTCCCGTCCTTCTAGTGTAATGCTAGTTTCCTTTTATTTCTTTAGACCTTCCCAACTCATTTGTAAAGGAAATCCATGATTTTGTGCTGGAGCAATTCAACAGTAGTCAATCAGAACTTCAGAAAATCCTTCATGATGTGGATAGACTTCACAATGAACTGAGTCCTTTAAAACTGCGTTGTCAGGCTAATGCTGCCTGTGTGGATCTCATGGTGTGGGCTGTGAAAGATGAACAAGGTAAAAAATTCTCTTCAGTCTCTGGAATGTTTGTCTTTTTTAAGTTGTAGAAATACTAGTAAGTTCTCTGAGAGTAGATGACGCTCAGAGAAATAGAAATTTCTGTGGAATATTCTTTGCTATTAGAATACAAGAGTAAAACTTCCATCAAAAAGTTGTCAGATTATTTGGCTGAGTAGTTAGAAGTCTCTTCGTAGAGATGGAAACAGATACATCCTATTGGGTTATCTACAAGAGATGGTAGGATTGCTGCATTACGTTGCAGCTGCTTATTTTCTAGTTTATGCTTTTAATTACTGCTCTTAGTGTCTTAAATGTTTCTCAGTCATTCTTTTAAAGAAAATGTTTTTTCTTCATTGCTAATAGGATTGGGAAGCTCTTTCTTACTTTTTCTCAATTTTCTTTCTTGTTGTGATTCTTACACATCCTCTGAGTGTGTGATAGATTTTTTTCCTTTGGACCTTGCAATACTTAATTTCTGTCAAATGTGAAGTACGCTCAAAATCAACTTTAAGTGCTGTCTTTCAGTCGTAGTGTTTGACGAAGCTGTTTGATGCAGATACTAAGTTTCCAAAACTGTTTTTTGCAGAAACAGCACTAAATCTCTTTGAGGAATTGTAGCACCAGGAGAGTGAAGCTGATAGATTTTTCTGTGTTGTTTTAGAAATTCCAGCAAGAGTTGGGTTGTGTATGGCCTAATAACAAATCTGATAAACATAAATTTTTCTGTTGGGTTTTTCATTTAAGGTGCAGAAAACTTGTGCATCAAGTTATCAGAGAAGCTGCAGTCGAAAACCTCAAGCAAAGTCATCATTGCTCACTTGCCACTGCTAATTTGCTGTTTGCAGGTCTGTCTTTAGAGTACTTAACATTACTGTATCAGTGAGTTTGGGGAGTTCAACAGGTTGCTAGAAGAACACTTTTTATCTACTATTTGTATTACTTTCCATCTAGTGTGTTCTGCATTTGGATTTTAGAAGTCTGTTGTGGAAACTAGAACTGCAGTAGCATAGTGCTTTCAAAATTTTCTTAGCTCAGCTACTTCTTGAGGAATAATATTGATGGGGTTTTTTTAACCACTGTTTCATTTCTGAAATATTTAGCTTCTTAGTCCATTACATAAACAGTTAAAATACTGGGACTGGCAGATCACTGAGTTTTAGGACTAAGGCTTGATTATTCTGTATTGTTATGTCTTCTTATTGGGAACTTACTGATAGTCTTACAAATGTGGTGTTTTCCAAGGCTTGACTGGCATGAAGCACTCTAGGGTAACCTAAAAGAATGAGAGGCTTGAAATGTCTGAATCTTCTGCTAAAAATTTAATCTCTTAAAACTATGTATGGTTTAGGTTTTTTGTATTGAGATGAAGCTACAAGCTCACAGTTGGAATAAAAATTGTGCTATTGCATTCTAAAGCTATGTTACTTTTTTTTTTTTTTTAGGGTCTAGGTCGTTTGTGTGAGAGGTTCCCTGTTGTGGTTCATTCTGTCAATCCATCCTTGAGAGACTTTCTTGTGATACCTTCCCCAGTGCTTGTAAAACTTTACAAGTATCATAGCCAGTATCACACAGGTAAAGCAAAAAAGGCCATGTTCCAAAGGATATGCTAGTGATTGTTTTCCAACCTGTATGGCTTTGTTTGTGATTTTTTTTTTTTTTTTTTTTTGGAATGGGAATCAAATTCTGCTAGAAGTGTATTTAAGGGCAAGCAGTATATATAGAACTACATTTTATCCTAGCAGCAATATTGCTGTGCCTCCTGCTGAAACCAAGATAATCTTACCTCAAGGACTTTTGTCCTGTTTGAGATCACCAGCAACTGTAGGGTGATACTGCAGTATTGAAGGTTTTATGTTTTATGTGTGTCAACCTCCTACACTCAATTCAGAGCAGTTTACTTAGGGCTTCAGAAGCCTCCAAGGACAGAGATGCTATAAGCTGAGCCAATGCATAATTGTGCTTATAGTGGGGGGGTGGGGAGGGATCATGTATCTGGTTGGAACATCCCTTGTTTCAAGTTATGGCTGTTGGGTCTCATTCTCCCATGAAGCCTGTGTCTGTCTTCTTGGTAACCTACTTTATGCTTTGAAGGCAGCCATAGGTCTGTCCAGAGCTGCCTCACCTCCAGGCTGGATGAGGCCATGTTCCTCAGGCTCTCTGTACGGCTCCTGTGCTCCAGCCCCATGACCATCGTGCTGGCATTTGTCACATTTTTTGTCGTTGTTTTTAAAATTGTAATAGCAAGTTATGATTTCTAAAAAGAAAATGTTCAAATTAAATCACTTGGTAATGCAAAAGGAGTATCGTAATGCTAAAGCAGAACAGGTAAAATGAGAACTGAAGGTGACTAAATTTAGGAATAGTTAAATGCAGTAATATCTTGCATTACTAGTGGCGACGCACGCACTTCCGAAGTTCTTCAGCTCAACTGTCCGAGCTGTAGTAGGCAGTTTTCCACTCACCAGATATTGCTCTGCCTGTGTGCTCTCATCTTTGGGAAAAAGCTGTTGCAGATGGTGTTGATTTCTGTACTTTGTGTTCTTAGTAGGTGGTAACGACATCAAGATTAGTGTAACCAATGAGCATTCAGAGTCCACTCTAAATGTCATGCCTGGCAAGAAAAGTCAACCATCCATGTATGAGCAGCTGCGTGACATTGCCATAGACAACATCTGCAGGTAAGAGAGGGTCTTGCACGTGTGGGAACCTGTATTCTGTTTCCCTACTGGAAAAGTATTGTGACCATTTAGAAGGTGCTGCTCTGCGCTACTATAAAGGCTTTTTGCCTTTTTTGATCATGACTTCGTTTTTCTTCAGACGTCTCTTGGTTCTGTTTATGTCCTGATTGTAAAATAATAATTCAGTCTTATTGTTTTGCTTCCCCCATATGTAATTTATGCTAGTCACCATTTTGATACTCAGCAGGGTTTTTGTTTTCTGCTTAGGTTGAGTGAACCTTCTGTAACAGAAGGATTGTTACACTCTCAAATGTGGGCAGTGTAATGATTATTCTTCCCTTCTAGACAGCTACAGAGAGCTGGAGGCGAGACAAATAGTGACTAGAGACAAGGGATTGAAGTTTCTAAAGCAGTGGATTCTGAATATGCTTTATTGCATATCCCCATCTTTATTGTTGCTGGAGAAAGCAGTAGAAACTCTGCTCATTTTTTAAAATACATCTGCAGTGTTACCAGGCAATCAGTTCTTACACTTTTCTCTTATGCCTGGTGTGCATTTACAGTAGTAAAAAGTGAAATGTTTAATTCATGCATTATTTTTTTTCCCTCTGGCTGTTCTGGCAAATTTTCTGCTTGTTGTTATTCCAGGTGCTTGAAAGCTGGCTTGACTATAGATTCGGTGATTGTTGAGGCCTTTCTTGCCAGTCTGTCTAACCGTCTGTACATATCTCAAGAAAGTGATAAGTAAGTTGTTAGTCATCAAGTCAATTTTTCTTGCATTCAGTGAACCTGAAGCTTATTCTAATATATAAATACAGGCAGCTTTATTTTAATTATTTCTGAGATTAGTGAGCCTGCATGCAGGGTCGAGATCTTCCCATGACAATCTTTGCAGAGCTGAGCCTTAGTTTTCATACTGAGAGGTATGGATTCATTTTTATCTGATTGAATTAGCAAATCTTTGGTGAGTATTAGCCAATTTTGAGTCCTAGATTGACTATATCCTTCAGGCTTCAGCTGTCTTTTATGGCTTGACACAGCTTGTCTCTTCTGGTGTTTGACTTAGTTTTTAAAAGACTCACCAACCAAGAAACCTCCAAGAGGAGGTCCTATTGGAGCTTGTCTGACTGCCATGTCTTAATGTTTTGCAGATCACTTTTACCTCTTTTCACTGTCGTTCATAGAACAGTTTATTCATGGATTAGTGTGGGTTTCTTGGATAGTGCCTTTGTGGGGGTTTTTTGTTTGTTTTTTATTTTGGAAACAGACTTGTGCAAGTGTATTGCTAATGTTAATGTTGGGAGTAGATGGGTATATAGAGTGGCAATATTAAAGCTGTTAGTGATGTTTAAGTTCAGCATGTGAACTGTTTCTTACATTAAATATAACCATGCTTGGAGGTCTTGATGACTGTTGAACATTTACATGTATGATTTTGGGGTTTTTTTGTTTGTTTTTTATAACAGAGAAGCTCATTTGATTCCTGACCACACAATTCGTGCTCTAGGGCACATTGCAGTGGCACTGAGGGACACCCCAAAAATGATGGAACCCATCCTACAGATCTTACAGCAGAAGTTTTGCCAGCCACCTTCTCATCTTGATGTACTCATCATTGATCAGCTGGGCTGCTTGGTCATCACTGGAAACGTAAGGAAAGAACTGGCCAAGAGAGTGCCAGCTCATGATCCATTTCCTTTAGTTGAAAGGAAATGTATTTTAGAAACGGCATTTGCAGAAGTTTTTTAAGGTTTTTGTGCACACAGGTATGACTTTGTCCAGTCCTCGTCTCTGTGATGCCAGAAAACAAAAGCTAATTAATAATGTGTAAGATGCTGTCCCTGTAAAGATTAGTCCCCATGGAAAATAATAAAAGTTTTTTTTAAAAAAAACAAGCTATAAAAACCCCACTAAACTCAATGTTTTCAAAAGTTATTAATAAGTTTATAAACTTGGCCTATGTCCCAAATAGGCACACGTTATCTTTTTTCATATCAGTAATTAAATGTCAAAGTCTTGTAGGGCCATGCATTTAAAAGTGTAGACTGCCATCTTCAGTCATCCAAGGATTAACTGACCTACGTTTTCCAAATGTAATTTGTGCCTCTGAGCAATTAATGGCCAGAACTCAGAAGCCTGAAAAAAAGTTTTCCATCAGGAAGGTTGAGTTAAAGAACTTGATAAATTTTGTATAATGAAAGCACTTCCACTGTGTGCCTTATGGAAGCTGAAACTGTTGCTCAGGCTGTGACCAGAGATCTATCTGAAGAACTTTGTAATACTTAGTATATTTTACAGGGCTGTTCTTTAGAGAGATTGTATTCAATAAGCTCTACTTAGTAGTTTTTTTGTTTGTTTACAGCAATATATATACCAGGAGGTGTGGAATCTGTTTCAGCAAATCAGTGTTAAAGCAAGCTCAGTTGTCTACTCTGCCACAAAAGATTATAAGGATCATGGATACAGGTAACACTTCACTATGTCACTTAAATTGATGAATTCTATATCGAATATCCTTTTGCTACATCAGGGATTTTCAGTTTTTCCCAGTATAAGTTTTATAACAAGTTTATAAATAGTACTGTTCTTTTTTCTTTGATGTTAAAAAGCAATATATTAGTTTAAAAACAGTAGCACTTCATAAGGTAGAGATTCCTAAAAATATTTTTCACTGCAGGTAGTACTGATTTTTGTTTTTTCTTCCCTCTGTAAGGGGTTAATGTTTGTAAATTATAATTGACATTGATGACTTCTATTATCTATTAGAGCAATCTCGTAGCCTAGAAAAGCTAATTAAGTTCCATTGGATTTTGTTTGCATGTGTGGTTTTTTGTTTTGTTTTGTTTTAAACGTGGTCCCAGTACTTGTTATGGATTAAATGCAAGCCATTAACAGTTTAATTCTTAGTATGTAAGCATGTGGTTTAGTCCCTGTTATAATTAAAGATTATCACTGGCTTTGTTGGTAGTTGGGTTAGGCTGGATACCTTTTAACCTAGTACATGAGTAACCGAGAAGACTATTCCTGTCAGTGTGTTTTAACATACTGTCTGACCCAAAGCAATCTCGGCTTTGACAGTAACTGATAACTAGTTCTGATTCAGCTCAAGAGCTTTCCCAATCCAGAAGCACAGCCCTTGCTGCTTCTTGTCTGTAGCCGTATCTGATACAGGAAAATAATTTCCTTTTGGCCGTTGCAGCATCGAAAATGAAATGTCCTCCAGAGCAAAGTTTACAAATAGTTTTTCATTAAATACGAATTGCTTTTCATTTATCAGTAAAGTGATGTGCCACTATTCGTAAAAACAAAAAAAATATCACCCCCCAAAAAAAACTGAGTGAAAAAACGCCGGGAGCCTTATTGCAAGAGTTACTATCAGCATCACGAAGGAAGTACTGAAAATATAAAGCTTTGAGGAATTGCTTGTTCATAACTGTCGTTTCTTCTCAGACACTGTTCCTTAGCGGTCATTAATGCGCTAGCTAACATTGCTGCTAACATTCAAGGAGAACACCTTGTGGATGAGCTACTGATGAACTTGCTGGAACTGTTCGTTCAGCTTGGGCTGGAAGGCAAGAGAGCTAGTGAGAGAGCAAGTGAAAAAGGACCGGCACTGAAGGTCAGAGAGTCAATGTTTTTTAATTGTGTTCAGCCATGCATTTATACAGGTGGCACTACTAAACGTAGTCTTCTGTGCGTGTTTTGAACCAAAACCATGCCCTTACAAAGAAAAAAATGACACTTCCTTAAACCTGAGAATGTATTCTGATGGTGGAATACATCTATAGTGCAGATCCTATAATGCCTTTCAAACACCTAATGAATCTGTGTGTAGTATGTGAGATAAAGCAGTGGTGTATCTGTTGTTCAGCTGAGTCTGATTTTGTGTGAGACTGAGTAAACTGTCTGGAGTGTTCAGCTGTTAGAGGCAGAGCTGCAAAGAGGAATACAGAATGCTGGCTGTTGAACTCCTCTTAGTAATTCTTGAAGTGTCTTTAGATGTGACAGTATTGTACTTATAATTTTAGTGGTGTCATAGGATCATAGGAAAACTTGGATTGGAAGGAACCTCAGGAAGTCCTCTAGTCCAGCCTTCAGCTTGAAGTAGCCAGTTTATGTTGTCCTGATTAATCCTGAACTGCTGTTACAAGTGGGTGCATCTTGTTTTTTTCCAAGATCCAAGCTGATGCAGGCCTCTGTCTAGGCTTATGATGGAAACAGTGCAGTGAAGTGAAAATGAAACGTTTAATAAAAATCTCTTCTGATTTCTAGGAGTGCTTTATTTAGAGAGCAAGTTTATTCAGAAAGCTTGCCTAAGAAAGAGGAGACTTGTCTCTTAGATTGATTTGTGTGATAGGAATACTTTGCAGAAGAGTAAATTTGAGTGGTTTTGCTTTGAAATAGAGTTCTTTTAAAATGCAGGTTTTAATTGTGATTTGTAAAATTTAATGCATACTGGCCTTTAAAAGTCTATGAGAAGGTCTGGAAGAGGAATGTCTTTAAATGCTAGCTAGATTTCTGCAGGGGCAGTTCATATGCGGTTACTTTATTTACTCAGAATTCTCTGCTTTTTTTCTTACGTGAAGACTTGTTCAGCTCACTTAATGCTAGCTGTTCTTCCCATTTCAGTAAAGAATCCAGACTGCTTGATGTGCCTGTTCTATTTGAGCAGTAAACAAAAATCTCAGCCTTTCCCACAATACCTTCCTTTGCTCTAAAATACGCTCATAAACAAGCTGTTAAGCTTGACTGTTGCTCTTGAGAGTTGAAAAGCAAAATGTGGTTGCTTCCTACTCATCAAAATCAGAGCCTTCCTCTGGTTATGTTCCTCCCTAGTGTTCAAATGCTGGAACCTCTTGGCATTCTAAACGGTTCCTTAGGACAACTTTTTAAAACTCATGGTGTTTGATAGTGATTTTATATACAAAAAATACACTTGTATGTTTTAATAATTCAAATGTGTTCATAGTGGAAAGTTAAGGTTTTCTTGGAGATGTAGTTTGGGAGCTGTTCTTTGCTTTTTAGGGCAGATAGGTTACTTTTCATTTTGAAATAGGCACATTTTCCTAGTACTAAGGGTAACAGTGTGGGGGTGTTTTTGGTGGTGTGTGTGTTGGTTTTTTTTTTTTTTTTTTTTTTCTTTCTAACTTCTTCCCCCCGGCCCTGTGCATGCTACACTTCAGTAGTACTAAGTTCTGTCTTTATCCTTTTATGGGCTGGGTGAAGTCTCTTAGTAAGTCCCTCTGAAATGAATGTTTGCTTTGAAGACAGACTGAATTTAATCAGGGATGCCAACTCTTTTAAACGGGGACTAGGACATGTCTAGAATCTGCTTTTCATGAAGTTAGTGGTAGAAAATATCTCTCCTTGGGTTTCATAGGTTCTTTGAACCACAGATAAGTGAGCTGAAATGGTGAAAAACATTGTAAACATTGCTCTAAAAGGAGACTTCTCAATTAGGTTCCACCCTCCTCCTTTCAGGGATGTTTTTCCACTGTTTCAGTTTTGGAATCTGTATGGGAGACAAAACTGCTGCGCTGACTTAAAGCTGCCTGCAAACGGAAAAATGTGATTGATTTAACATGGATTTGAGCTAGGAGGCAGTGTTTCTTTTTTATGAAGATACTGATAGTGGTTTTTATTAGAACACCCTTTATTCAATGTAGAGTAGAAGTTACAAAAGGTATTCTGAAGACTGGGTTACTTCCTTTTCGAGAAGAGTTAAAGTAGGTAAAGCACTGCACGTGCTGTGCTCCCAGACAAAAGCCAGTTTTTTCTTTGAAAGCTGCCAGGTAGTTTGCCTGTGTCCTCTGCTTCTCAGCATACCTTTTCATGGACTTAAATTTGCTCACTAACCATTAAAATGCTTCAGTGGCTTATCTATTCTGTTTTAAACCAGATCTTTAATGATTTAAAAGTGGCTTCTGTGAGAGGAAGAAAAAGAAGAGAAAGAACACTTTTTTTTCTTTTTTTTTTTTTTTTCCCCCCCTGTGGCTGATAGTTGACAGGAATCTCCCCTAAGTATGCCGAGGGATGGAAGTCACTTTTTCCAGTGACTTTTTCCAATCGTTCCTACCCCTTAGAGTGACTTGAGTGGTGTTATTTTATTCCCTTCAAAAATATTTAATGTATCTTTTGTTTTGCTTGGACACTACAGGAAAGATAACTGAAATGTGTTTTCGTTGGGCTGTATCATTATTGTTTCATCTGAAGACTATTTGGCACTCATGCTCTCTCTTGTGCATGCTCTCCTCCTTTTCTTCTTTCTTTTTTTTTCTTCAATTGCTTCCTTTTGGTTTACTCCACTTCATGCAAAGCTGTACCCTATTAGCATGTCTGCCTTGCCTGCTCCCTTTGGGACTAGTGGTCTCTGTACCTGGTCTCTCTTTTGTAAGGAGGTGAGGGACAATGTGCTGTGTGCAGTGAATGTTTTTGGGTTTTAAACACTGTATTTGGCCGAGAGCATATGCACTTGTTGCATAGAGTGCAATTAAAAACATCCTAATAAGTCAAAGGAAGTATTTTTTTCCTTATGCCTCTTACATTTCAGTGGAAAAGGTTGTTCACCCTGCTTAAATAAGTTCTTGAATATGATGTCTTTTTACAGACCTGTTATTTTTGGCTTCATATTTGTAGTAAAATTAGGCTTTTGGTAAATATTTGATACTTGTCTGTGGCCACCCATTTAATGTGAGCATTTTTCTTGTAGTTGTTGGATGTCAGCAGACATGGTATCAGTGAATATTTCCTCCCCAACTTTAGCTCAAGGCATAATATCTGACTTTCAAATCTAGAAGACCCTGTGCTGAAAGGGGGAAAAAAATCCCCTCACTAGTCTGGGAAAAACTTTGTTGAAAGACTCCTGTGTGTCCCAGACATTTGGATTTCTGGGGTGCTCTCTTGGCCACCTCATGCACGTCTGTTTGCAAGATACAGAGCTGTAATTGGCAACGTGTGTTTTCATTTGCGTAGGCAGTAGCAATGTTTGATGCTTGAAATACATCTTGTAGCAGGTGTTTTAGAAATGTTTTTGTAGATGCTTTGGTAACTTCTTTTTTCCTTTTCAGGCCTCCAGTAGTGCAGGGAATCTGGGTGTGCTTATTCCTGTTATTGCTGTGGTGAGTATCCAATGGTTGGGTTGTTGCAAACCAGAGTAATTTTTCTCACGTATATCAATTTTCAGTGCTATTTCATGGTCAAATGGTTTGATTAACAACTAGTGCAGAAGTAAGCATCCAAGAGAAATATAGTAGTCTTGTAAAATAATATTTCTTGCTTTATGGCGGGGGACACACACACATTTGTTTAATAATTATATTTATTTTGCAATAATTAATCCTATGTGATTGAGAGTTAGATTGTTGCTAGTCATGAATTCAAGAGATTCATGAGGTAAATAATACCACAGGGGATGTTTCTTTGAATAGTGTTTGTCATGCAGTGTGATAAACAGCAGATGTGTGGCCTGAGGAGAAAAGTGGAAAACTTAATAGAAGCAGAGTTAAAAACAAATCTTATTTTGGCAGCAAGTGAATTCTGCTTCTTAAAAGGAAGAAAAAACCCCAAAAATAATCATTGAGAAAGGAGGGAGGAAGTGGAGAAAGTGTCCTCTGCCTTCTGAAACTAGAATTGCTATCGTGCTGAAAGCATTTTAGGAAATGTCAAGTACACTGATGCCCGTTCCAGACTCATTTATTTTGATGTATATCTGGTTTGGTCTTGGATGACAACTTTTCCTGTGAGTAAAAGAATTTTTTTAAACCAAGTCTAATTGCTAATTCAGTGAAAAATTGGTATGTAACCATTTCAGATTGCCAACAGAAAATTCAGTATGTCCAAGCTGGATCTCCAAGTCAGTAGGACTAGTTGCCTAACTGCTATACCTTCTACAAAGAATGTCAAAAAGATCCACAGACAAACTTAAACTTACTGGAGAACAAAACTCCATTTCACTTTCTCCCCTCCTGAAGCTGAATTCTGTGAAACTTTTCCTGCACAGTTAGTGGGACAGAAGGGGAAATGTATCCCATACTTGCGGTAGGCATGCCTGCTTGCAACTTGCTCATACTGCACATCCCTTAACAAGCAGAAAAAAAATTCATTCATTTCATACTCTGCCCTCACAGACCTGTTTACTGAAGCATTTCAAAAAGAAGAGCCTAAAATTAGCACCAGTTAAAGATCAAAGAACTGTTCCTTTCCTTCCACTGTCTCTTCCACCATTTCCAACATAAGCTCTTCCTGAATTCAGCAGCAATCACAAGGGCCAGGTCCTAGCTTTACAAAATGTGTTTATAAATGTCTTGGATCGCTGTTATTTGATAGGTGCTCAGTTTTTTGCATGAGCTAGCTAGTCCTGTGTTGAGAGAGGTGTTTTATAGTGGGTAGTATTTTTCAGGTGTCAGTAGTACCAGCACTGGTGTGAGTGAAAACAAGATCATTCCTTGCATACTGAGAAGAGATCAGTGCTTGTTAGAGACTTAATGTAAAAGTTATGGAAGTACTTTTCTGCTTCAAATTTTTATTGATGATGTATTTGTTCTGAATAGCTGGTGATAACTGCATTTTTCTTAACCAATGTGACCTTTAAATGCAGTCAGATAGTGCCAGAATCTGAAGCAAGAGTTAATGGTTACATTATGGTTGCTGAAGCAAATATTTGGCCTTCTTGCACAATGTATGAAGATCATGAGTTTTGAGCAGTAGCTGATTTGCTTTTCTGCTTGAGCTCTTTCTCTTGAACAGTTCCTGTTACTTAGGTCTCAAAAAAAACGTATTTCAGATGCTCCAACTCATTTAATCATTGATAAACTAATTAAATCTGGGGCATGAATATTTAATCTTTTGAATATGCCTTTCTTTTTGAATCTAGATAAAGCAATAAAATGTGTATATGAATGTTAATAATGGCTGTTCTGAACCTTCAATACTGAAAATTGTCCCCCACATTTGGGGCTTGTAGTGGGCTTATAAGTAAGCACAATGTGAAACAGGAATAGAGAAACATCTGAGCTTCCTATTTGATATCAGTTCTTCATCATCCTTCATCATCTAATACTGATAATTCACTGGCTGTCATGCTAAAAAGCTTTGTGTATGGGGCAAACAATTGTAGTAGATGCAAAATTACTGGTAGTATGTAAAAGCAAATTGAAATTGCTAAGTTAAACTTAGTACCTCCCTTTTTAAGAGAATTCCTTAAAATAACTATTGGTTTATAGCTTAGTTCGTGTATTTTTGACATAAGACAAATTTATGACATAAATATATTTAGATGGATACAATATTTGATACAGCAAATAATAATAAAAATACCCTCACACATTTGTTTAGAAGGTATGATGCAAAGGAAGGTGTGCAAAGGTATGTTCATTGGCTTTAATAACTTGAATGTGAGATGCCACTCTGTTCCTTGTGCCGGGTAGGTAGTAATATGCTGCAGAGGGCAGGTAAATTTTCACTTTTTCAGGTTGGAAACAGGCTTTCATGCATTTCGGCAGCATTCATGTTGTTACCAGAATGATTCAGAAGGTTTACAGTCTTAGTTTGTCTTGAAAGGGTTTGCCTATTGAATCAAGTATGGAGCGTGCATTTGAATTCTTGTCAGATGTTGTGATTGCTATAAATGACAGTTATTTGTGGAGGGCATTGGGTGACACTGAGCCGGTGAAAAGAGCATTTTGCTAGCTGCTTTCACTGTAAAAGATATTCTAAGGATCTTTATATAATTTACCTGTTTGGCCTAATTCTGATACTGCTTGTGCTGATGAAGATGAGAGAACTGTTGAAACCATATAAGTCAAGTTGGGGAAAAGTACCGGATCCATAAGTATTTCGTTCCTCCAAGAGATTTTTATCTCCTCTTTTTTGGTACACCGATCCATAAGGTTCATGGTGTGTAAGTCTGCTGAATGTTAAATGATGCAAGCAAAGAAAGCGCGTAGACCCTCACTTTTTTTAAAGTTAGATTATGTAAAATAGCCAGGAGAGACCTGGGCTTCTAAGACTCATCAAGTATTGGGCATTTCCTTATTTCCCATATGTTATAAATAGGCATCCTAGCACAAATTTGGAGCTAAACTTCAAGAACCCAGATAGTCTAAATATTTTATTGATTACATTTTATATACTGAAGTAGAACACAAACTGTAAGTTACTTTGTGATTTATTTTTTTAATACACTTGTATCAATACATGGCACTAACCATTTTAAATTGCAGTCAAATTTTCTACTGCTATGAGTCCATTCATGTGAAACTACTTGTAGATAACATATTTTCTCTTGATACCAGTGGCTTTTGTATTAGCTAATATGACAATAAGATTTCCTTTATGATACTGTATATTAACATGTAATTATACAGCCCATGTATAACAACGTGTTGGAGGTCGTCGCTGCTTTTAAGACTTGGCTGGGTTGACAACTCTACCCATGAACAGAAGGCAACTGGTACGATGTTCATAGATCAGAAATAAAAAGGGGCGGTCGACAATAAAGCGAATCTGAGTAGAAAGAGGCATGAACCCGACGTTGGTTATTGCTCCAGCCTCTGTCCCTTCCTCATTCACAGTAATTGTGCCTTGATGATTGAACTGTTTAAACAAACAAAGAAAGGGAAACGAACAAAAAAGACATTTAGCATCTCCTAAGTATACTCAAATCATATGGTCATAGCCTTCCCCCCCTCCCTGTCCCATGTCCCACACGTGGCTCCCTTGTGACATTCTTGCTGGTAACGCCTCTGCAGCAGCAATCCTTTGGTTTTGGTTTGTGAATAAGCCTGTTTCTGACCTGACCACAACGCCTTTGACAGCTGATTAAACACGTTCCTCATTATATGAGTAGACAAGGACATGCAGTGAAACGCACATCCTCCTTTGTCCTCCAGGAAAGATGAGGAAAAAACGTTATTTTGGCTTACTGTGATTTATTTTTACTGTGTTGCCATGTTTTCAGGTGATATAGTTTAATCAGAAAGGGAATGAAAAGCGGGGTAAATACCCTGTCAATGGTGACTTTCTCATCAGATATGCCAGAGTAGTCGCCTTTTTCATTGAACAGTTCTTCTATTCCCATGGATCTCAGATAACCAATCAAGTTATAACTCTTCTCCAGCTTAAATTTAGGCAGAACCACTTCTCTTGTTCTAGTAAAAATAAAAACAGAAATGAAAAATCATTCAGGAGATACATATTTGCATGACTCCTTTGGTTTACATATCTGTTGTGGTTTGGCTTTTTGCTATCTTTGGCAAGCAGGGCACATAAATATACAGGACTGTTTTACTGTACTTTTACTTTCAAAACCTGAGCACCGTTAACATTTAACGGTTTTAAAAAATTAATTCCGTTCCCAAAAACTTTTAGTTTGTCAGTTTAATATTTCACTTATGATGATTTATATTATTTATAAGATATATGGTTTTGAGCTGTTCAGTACATGATTGGATACGCTTGTAGTAAATGTTGAACTGACAGATTTTCTGGAGTACTAAATTAGAGATTTGTCATTTATTGTATACAGTAGAAATAGCTTGGCTTCCTGAATAGCACATCAACTCGGCTCTTTTTATCAAATCTGAAGACAGATACCACCTAGTCTGTCATCTTGCACAAGAGAGGCTATATAATTTTTTCTCTCCCATAATTGTGATGTCCATTGTTGGTTACTGAATGTGTGCCTTTACACAACAGATATGTTGAAATGCACAGTACTGAAATGAACATAGGCTGCTTTCCCTCTGATTGGGATTATTCTGCACAAATAACTTGTTATTATCATACTGCTGTGTTCTTCTTCATTGTAACCTTTATCAGTAAGAACTGTTTCTTTAAATCTACAAAATTAAATACTTACAGAATTGTAGAATGGTTCGAGTTGGCAGGGACCTTTCAAGGCCATCTAGTCCAACCCCCTGCAGTGAGCAGGGACATCTTTAGCTGGGTCAGGTTGCTCAGAGCCCCGTCCAACCTGACCTTGGATATTTCCAGGGATGGGGCTTCTACCGCCTCCCTGGGCAGCCTGTGCCAGTGTCTTGCCACCCGCATTGTAAAAAATTTTTTCCTTATATCTAGTCTGAATCCACCCTCCTTTAGTTTAAAACCGTTGCTCCTTGTCCTATCACAACAGGCACTGCTAAAAAGTTTGCTCCCATCTTTCTTGTAGGTCCCCTTCAAGTACTGAAAGGCTGCTGTAGGGTCTTGCTGGAGATATCAAACAGCACTGGTCCTTAATAGGAAGGACTTAATGGAAAGGATTTTGGAACTGCATTAGAATTTTCCACCTCAATCATCCTTGATTTCTTGACAGCATTTAAATTTTGAGAGATCACTGGTCCTCATTTTTGATTCAATAAATCCATCTTTTGGGGTTTTTTATTTTGATTTAATGAGTTTAATCAAAATATCCTATGGTATTTTCTGTGCTCTTTACTTACCCTGCCAATTTCATCAAGAAAATACATTAAATAAGATGGACTTTTCAGCAGATACCTGTTTGTCATGCTTTTCTGCCATTTCTCCACCACTTGAGGTGTTATCTGCTTTTCTAGGGCTTTCATGCCAGAGAGTTTGTGTGGAAATACAATCAGCATACTGATGTTCCCCACGAACGGGAGCTGGATCACACCACAGTCTAGCTCGGGGTCTGCAGCAGCTAGGAAGTTCCCTTTAGTCTGCATCATAGGAACCTTTATTGTTTGCTTCTCATTTAGTCGGAAACTTCTCTTTGTTGTCATTTCCACTGGAAACTTATTCTCCCAAGTTCCTGTTAATACAATGCAGAAGACAAATAAATGAAAAACCTCAAGATTTTTGTTTAATAAAGTACTCACAGAGTAACAGTTTACATTAGGTTTGAATTCAGATGAATTAGGTATTACTGTAGGAGACTGTTCATTTCAATTAGGCCTGAATAAGAAGATAAGTTTTAAAGTGACTTTAAAATTCCTGGCTTTCTTTCTAACTTAACATTTGCCTGATTTGAATGTTCTGAATTACAAAAGCAGGTAAACACAAACTGGAGATTTGAAAAGGCTTGGTGTGTACTATTTTTTTCTACAAGGAACCTAGAAATTACAAAGTTCAAACAGATGCAGAATATTTGACAGGGTTTGCACCTAGTGAAATGACTGACACAGCTGTATTTTCTGAGAGATCTGATACTTGAAACCAGACTGTTTCAAGCACCAGAAATGTCAGGCTAAGTAACGGCTGCTTTCATTTTGCCTAAGAGATACTATGCTGAAGGCATTACCCTGACTTAGTCCATTCAAGCCAGGTAACTTTCTGTCTTACGACATCCTGAAGAGTTTGGGTGTTGACTGCTTAATTCCGTGACCCATTTTGATGTGATTTCAGCACACCTACGCAAGCCTGTCATCTGACAGGTTTATGCCCAAAGAATATAATTCAGTGTATTTTGCAGCCCAGAAAGCTTTGCCACTAGGGTTTGAATCTTTCTATGTGAAGATTCTTTGGGTACTCGAAATATTTATCAACTGTGTAAAAGAAGGTGGTCTTTTTAAAGCAGTGTTCCTTTTGATATCTTTTCAGAACTGAGGCTCTGGAAAAAACATTATTTTTTTTTCTAATGGGCAGATAAAGCTAGAATTTTAGTGGAAAATGAGTTACTGGTATTTCCTGTTAAAACTTTGGATTTTAGGTCACTTTTGGCAAGCCAGTACCTGGGGAGTGTAGCTGTAACTGTGTGGAGAGACTACAAATTTAACCTTAATCAGTAACCTTTTTAAAAGAGGTTGCAAGTGATTCTGAGATCCTTAATCTGACTTTGCCAAAGTGACTGTGAAGTAACAAAAAAAGCCTTAGTCCAACTTTCATTTTCATAGTTTCTTTGTAGGTCAGGCTGATGGGGAGCAGTTTGAGAAGCGATCAGACGGTGGTTAATATTGTGAAGGGAATGGGGTATAAAATGGATGATGCTTATTCCCAAACAAATTGTCTCACTTCTCGGGAAAAATAAACAGCTGGCTGTTCATCAGGGAGTGGAATTCACAGGCATAGGACTCTAGCTGGCTAAAGACACGAAGCTGCTGTGGGTTGGGGGACCTTCAGCAGCACTGTTGTCATCTGAGGAACGGGAGACAAAATTTATTAGCTCTTCCTAGTAAAAGACAGGAGCTGGGTAACTTTTTTTCTTGAATTCACTTTTACAGATGTGTGTGTCTTGGGGTAAAATACTATTCTCAAGCAGGAGGCATGTGGTCTTCTGGGGTTTGCTGAAACCAGTTGGCACTTTGACTTTTGTGACTTACTCTTTTGAATCTTCCTACCAAGATGTCTTTTAGATCCCATCTGTGGTGGTGGAAGCTGTCTCTACTGATTGGTTTCTCACTTGTATTCGTGACTAGAATCTCATACAAGCAATTTTGGATCTGTGAAAATTTGTCAGTTATCAAAAGCTGTCGTGATCTACCATGGCTAAAATGACCAGCTCCTACCTGATAGGAAGCTCATAAATGATTGTTCAGACCTCTGCAGGTTGGAGGGCAGGTATCAATTTGAGGTAGACTGGACACTTATACAAGATAAAACTTGCTTCTTACCAATGTGAACAGTTTCCACAGTTTCTTGATGGCATTTAATATAAAAGGAGCTTGGGACTTCATGGTGTTCGGCAAGTATCCCATTACTCAGTATTACTTGTACTGAGCATTTCTGACTTCAGTCTCAGTACCTGAGAATACTCATAGGTTTCTTAGGTCTGAGGGCTTAACAGAGCTTGTCTGTGATGGTACAGACAGTGTAATACTGTAATAGAAAGATGTGGACAAAAATTAGCATGTCTAGAAGGACTGGTGGGGAAACTAGGAAACAAGGAGCAGAACTTGCTTTAAAAAAGTTCAGTTCCACTCAAAATGGAATTACCAGGAGGCCATCACTGTAAGATGAAAGAGTCGGAGGCAGTAATACAGAATTGATCTCTTTGGTTTTGAGGGTTAGAAGTGACAGCTTTCAGCAGACAGCACCGTGGCAGTGTGGACTAAGAGGACTCCACAGGGAAAAGAAAAAGCCAGCAGTATTTTTCATCTTGATGACTCAAGAGTTACAATACTAAAGCAATTTAATTTTTGGTGATGTTTTTGTTATTCTGAGATAGCACAAGTATTTCATAATTTAAGAGTAAAACAAAAAGGTATTTTAAATTTGACCAAATTGTGGGGGGGAAAAGAAAGAGGTATCTGGTTCGCTTTGCATAATGCTTCTCTTAGGATGGTGTAATGGGCAGTAAAGCCATGTATTTAATATTATATGATCATCAGAGATGTACTTAAGTATACATGTAGGTTCCTTTTGGATGGTACTGCAAAATAGGCGATTATTTGGATGTTGTGCTAATGACTGCTTCAGATCTTTTTTAAAGAGACAAGTGGCATTATTCAAGGAATTAACACCTTGCAAGCGAGTGCAAACAGGTACATTTCATAAGCTTACAGAAATGATGTTCCCGTAAGTTTTATAAGCAAATGCTGAGAAGGCAGGTGTAAGAGAGCCCTTGAGCATTTGTTACCTGGAAGCAGGGACATAATTGGGAAAAAAAGACACTCCTGTATAAGTTATGGAAAGGAGTATGTTGTAGTTCCAAACATCGTTATCCTCTTGTGCTAATCTGTCTTTCCTTACCAGTGTTTTAAGTAACCTTAATCTGATTTGCATCTTAAACAGTCAGTTACGGATTTCCTTTTTCCTCATTTCCTCTTTCATTGGCACCTCTCACCTCTTGCTCATTTAATACTATTTTAAATGTTTGTTGAAAAATTAGCAAACTTTCAACCTGAGGCAGGTACCGAATGTTGAAAATCTCACCACAGACTCTTAGTTTAAATGTAAAGAAATTGAAAATAAGGATTTGCGATGAGAATATGTTGTACGCTCTTTACTTGAAGCCTCTTTAACTGTTCAGGCTACAGTGATACATGTAGGAGCCCATATCGGCAGACAGTTCATGCTGAATGAACTGAAATATTCCAAGCAGTGAATGTGTTCAGTTATGGAAGAATACTGTTTTGGTTATTCTCTTCAGTCCCCGGCATAGGCTTGTTGACAAGGATTGTGCTCTGATCATTTAAAAAAATACATACTTTAAGCCCGAATTCTTTATAGTTATTCCTATGAATCCTAAATACTTCAGAAGTGTTAAGTGTTCTAACTGAAATCAACCTGAACCGTTTCAATGAAGTCAGTAACTTGAAGCAGGACTGAATGTGACTAATAATTTGCACATTAATTAATACCTCACTCTCTGAGACTCCTACAAAGCTTATGCCTTCTGAGGCTATTCTGCATTCATATGTTGTTTTTTAGTCTCATTCTTAGACGATATGGTTTTGGATGTTATAAGCATTCACTGTATTTGTACAATACCCACTAACTTCAAGGAATGGCTGGAACATCTGTGTGCTACAGAAACATGCAAAGATAGGCTAATAATAGAGATTTTTCTTAATGAGGGAGTTGATAGGCTTTTTTGAACTGTAAACTGAAGTTCAGTCTGGGATTTCTAATGAAGTATGCAGTGAATTGCAAGCTGAGAAAATCCATTGCTGAGAATGAAATTACAATTCTTACCTTTAAAGTAAAGACAGTTAAGAATCATCATCAGTGTTGTGGGGTTTACATTCACAAGAGCTTCCTTTATTAATCCTTTGGTCAGCTTCAAGATGCGTTCATTGGTTTTAGTTATGAAGTTGGGATCCGAAAAATCGGCTGGTTGGGCCTCAGCAAAGTAGTATGTTTTTGTATTGTTTCTGAAATCATTCAGAATAGAAAAGTCCTTCTGAATGTAAAGATCATTGACAGACCTCAGTGTGTAACCAAAATTGCGCCTGAATAGCCGATGAGTGAGTTTGCGGAAGAGGTTATGAACAGTCATGAGCTCGTATTTGGTGCTGGCGTTAACAAAGTCTTGAAAGCCAAGAACGGATAATACTTCCTGCTGAGTTTGACCTTTCAGACCCAGAGAAATCATAGCCATTGCAGTGGAAATGCCAACAGGAGCCATGAGAATATTATCAGAAGAGTTGGCTTTGTCTGCCACGCTGCGGTAAAGGTTAAAGCCAAAGTTTGCGTTGAGGATATTGAGGCGCTGGATTCTGGTTTTGCCTTGGAATAGTTCAAGAATATTTCCTTGCTGAATTTCAGAAACCATGTATGGGCCAGCATCAATAATGTCACTGTAGTCATCTTCACCCAGTATCTTGTCGAGATCTAGGTAGTCCTCTTCCTCCTCCTCTTCAGGAATCAAGTCATTAGTAATAGTGTTTTCTCTGTGGAACTCTGGTGGTAAATTTGGCATATTATAGGTCCCATTTTCATGTGGCTGTGCATCTTTAAGGCTTTCAAAATGGTCGGTGAAGTCCTTGACTCCACAAAATGTGGAGGTTATGATGAGGGCAAGGGCAAGCAAATGAAATAAGAACTTCATTCTGACAGGTCAAAACCTGGAAGACAACATAACACAGTTGAGAGAGCATAGAGTAATTGAATTTTAGTTATCTATTCCCTAATTTTAGGTCCAAGCTGAATTCTTGTCACAGCAGAAGGTCTATAGTTACATTATTCAACGGCATTTTTTTTTTTCTAGTGGAACAGAGCTTAATTAGATGGATAAATCTGTTTTGCTGGTAATCAGTTTTACTTACATAATGCCTCCAGCCTGCCAAAGAGTTGGTTGACCTCCTCACCTGGAAGTCATCATTATTGGCATATTTCAGCAGTAACAAACTCTTTACCTAAAATATGTGGGACTCTAATTATAAACCTGTAACACTTCGAATGTGTACTTTCTGTGCTACTAGTGTATGCTAAAAATAGCACATGAAGATAAGTTTGAAGATTTGAGCTTGGTAGGAGGAGGGACTAGGCATCCACTAAAGGAGCATACCAGAAGGCTGAGATGTACTGAAGAATTTGAAAAACAGATGTTCTGTAGCTACAACAAAAAATGGGAGTATTATGGGAGTATTTTTGGAAGAGCAAAGCTGAAATTTGGTGGAATAAAGGATATCTAGAGATTTAGCAACAAACCTGGAGAAAGATGTGCATTTGCATTAAATACCATTAGTGGGACTGCACTGTTAAAACAAAAATCTTACTATGATGTTGATTAGAATGTTTTTTAAATTAGCAAATAGTCCAAAAGCTGTTCTGTAGAAGTAAAACATATAGCTATACATACCTGTATGTCTGTGAATAAAACCAGCACTTGAAGGAAAATGTTTTCAAACATGTTGTGGCAGGACTGAAGTAACTGAATGAGCAGTTTAATTTTTGAAACTTCCCCCTGAACTAATTAGCCTGAAATCCTAAAAGTATTTAAGGTGATTATACCATACAAAAAATAAATTCTTTTGCAACAGAGAAGGATCCACAGAAGATGCTTTTAATGTGGTTTTTACACTGTGGATGGCTCGAGTCAGTCTTTTTTCTTACTGTTTCTTCATAAATTCATTTCCCCACCCCCAGAAGTCAGGCCCTTAGGGCTGAGATATTCTGTCCAGTAACTGTTGATAAATGTTTTCTGCTTTTGGCATAGAAGAATTTGCAGTCTGTAGTTCCCAGCTTTACATTCTTTTCTTCACCAATGTTCAATTATTGCTTAGCTGCAGTTACACAGGCAAAACATTCCCCCGGTCTGAAATAGATATGTCTTTGGTCAGATCTACCTAAAATAATGTAAGATGTAAATGAAGCTTACCTTTAAGCCACTGTACGGAAAGGATGTGTTGAATAGCTCAAGTAAGGCGAATGGCAGGGCTTAAATCTGAACTTTGACGCTAGTTTTTTGTGTATCTCCCAAAGTAAACATTCTCTAAACCAAACACTGCTAAACTTACTTCGTCAGCCAAAATCCCTCCCTTGCCTAGTGATCTCTGCTGAATTGTATGTTGTTTGTTGAACTACTTTTATGGCTTTGCAGGTACTTGTGCACTTTTGAGGAAGATCTTTGGGCAAAAATTGGTGTGTATGTAAAGTTTCAAAGTCAAGCATGCACATAAACTTGACTGTTAATGAGTAGTAAAAACCATGCACTGCTATTTTGTGCATCTTACTGCACGTATGGTGGAGGCCAGTGTGGTTGTGATGGTCAGGCTTCTTCAATCGGTGTTATACTGGCACGAGCATTTGCGTTGCACAAGTAACTTTTTACTGTGGTGCCATTCACCAGCTTAAACTCAGATTAATTTTACTGTAATGGAAGGATTTTTTCCTTTGTTAATTTAAAAAAACCCCAGTGCCTCACAATTTACAAGTATGTCTAAAGTTTGTTTTGTATAAGTTTTCTTTCACTGAAATACTGCTGGCTTTCGTACCTCAAGGGAATTACTGTCCAGTTAGAGAAAACTTCTTCAAGATATATTAGAATCTAGTATTTTCTTAATAAAGTTTACAGCAATAATGCACAGTCATATTGAATAAAGCTTGCAATTTAATGGGCCATTTCTTTCACTTTTTAAACACTGCTTGTGCTTTTGACAGCTTTTAAGATAACACATGATGAGCTTTGTTATATAAATTAATCTAAAATTGCCTATTATGTTGGCTGGGAGTATAAACTGTGTTCCTCCAGTGGTAGCAGCTGTTCGTGCAAAAAGTATCAGAGAATTTTAATAAATGTGTTGAAAATAATGCTCTTTCACTTGCTTGTTTAGATAGTAAATTCTCCAGAACTGATGTCATTGTGTGCGTGGGTGCAAACAATGAAAGATCCCCGATCGGTGCCTCAATGTATTTCCACAAAGCCAATAAACAATAGCAACCAGAAGTATGTTTGACTAATATTTATTTGGTTTTGAGTTCCTTTGCACTGAAGCAAAGCTGCATGGCATTGTCTTCCAACAGTTTAAAAGACCATGTGGTCTCTTCCTCTCCACAGTTGATAGTGTACTGTGATTATGTATTCTCTTCAGATGTTACTGTGTCAGCAAAGTATTATTCCTGTGTAAAACAAAGGAGATTCTTACTTCAGGCATCTCAAGTATTAGCATTTCAGATATTCTAACAAGATCTAATTTTCTTCAACATAATGGTAGTAATGTAATACTATTTTTCATAGGTGACAAGGAATATTACCTTCATAAATCATAGTAAAGAAGGTACATTAATTGATTCCTTAGCATGGAATTAAGTTATTGTAACTCCCATCATTTTCTGATGTTAATTTTTATTTCTTTGGTAGCTCACTAGACGCTTGCCACCCATCAAAGAGGCCAAGCCCAGGTTGCAAAAGCTGTTCCGTGACTTCTGGTTGTATTCGGTGCTGATGGGATTTGCTGTGGAAGGATCAGGTAAATTCTAAGAGAGCAACATGGCTAGCCTTAGTTAAGTATGAGTTTTGATAGCTGAGTTCCTGAAGTGGAAGATCAGACACATGGGGAACAATGGTAATCAGGTAGAAACTAATTACCCATTGAGAAACTTCATTTAAAATTACCTAAGCATGTTTATTGTGTTTGGAACATACATTACTTGCTTGTGCTTAAGTGCATGAAAAATTTGCCCTAGGAAGTAGTACAAAGCTTGATCATGTTAGTTAACTTTCTGAATCTTAATACTGTTTTTCTCCCCCACCCCACCTTTGTCTTTATACTTGTGCCCCAGGTCTCTGGCCAGAAGAGTGGTATGAAGGTGTATGTGAAATTGCCACCAAGTCTCCATTACTCACATTTCCCAGCAAAGAACCACTTCGATCTGTTCTTCAGTACAATTCTGCCATGAAGAATGATACCGTGACTTCTGTAAGAATTAACTTCTATTATCTCCTTCCATAATGTCCATCAGTGTTAAATGATATAGTAACCAGGATTTATTGAAATAGCACAATAACCATTCAGCCTACCTCCTATTAGTGAAAAACAGCTTTTCTGCACTACCGTTATGACAGGAGTGTACGTAAGTGACTTGGGTTTAGTTTTACTGAGTGTTAATACAAGTGTTTAGGGTGGTAGCTACACTGTTTTGATTAGGTATAGAAACAAAGTCTTTGTGGAGATGGAAGCCTTTTAATAGTTTTTCATCCATTTTGTATCAGACAGACAAAACTTGCACTGTTAAAAAACAAAACAAAACAAAACAACAAACTTTGTAAGGAAATAACACATTCAGTCTTTCAAAGAAATATTCAAAGAAATGTTAAGTGGAGTTTTTTCCCTATTTATCCTCTGACTTGTTACTGGTAGAGTTCTCTCTCCCTAGTGTTTGCAGGATAAATTTAGCCTGAGGACTATTAGGGGTAGCAGTGTAAAGTGGATCGAAGAGCTGCAGTGTATGAAATGTCTTTGGCTCCCAAATCATACAGAAGTCTGCATTGTGCTTTGGTACATCAAAGAACAGCACAGCAGACCCATGAAGTTTAAGCAGCTGGACAAGATTGCTGGTGATCAAAATTACATGCATTTAGTGTAGGAACTTTATTTCTTCATTGGTATAACTGCCTGGAAACTAGCAGTTCTTTCAGCAGGGAGCTTGACTCCAGTATTTAATTCTGTTTAACTCTATATTTGAAGAATGGTGACTTGCTGAGTCAGAGCAGGTTGGTCTTAGTCTGCAGACAGAGGCATCCTGACATATTGTTGTGAAGGTTAAAAAGTAAGAGTAATAGCTGAAAGCAAATGTTTTCAGAACATGAACTAGTATAGTACTCCCACTTCAGATAACTTCATGTATTCATCTCTAGGCTGAATTAAATGAGTTGCGGAGTACCATAATAAATCTCTTGGATCCTCCTCCAGAAGTGTCAGCGTTGATCAATAAGTTGGACTTTGCCATGTCTACTTATCTCCTTTCTGTTTACCGCCTAGAGTATATGAGGTATATATATGTACTTTTTTCACTGATGAATTTAAAAAAACATCAAGATTAAAAACTGTATATGTTCAAGTCAGAATTGCCAGACACAAAGATAAATGAGAATCCATATTTTGAGTCACATTAGCTCTGTTGAAGATTCCGAGACTGGAAATTCATCTGTGCAAAAGTGCCTTTAGGGTAGATAAAAAGGATGGAGTAATATAGTAGGACCCAAAAAATGGTATCTACTCTGTACAAGAACTAGTAGAAGATGGTCAAAAGGGTTCTTTAAAGGAATGTCTTGCAAGCATAATGTATCCTCTGCAGAGTCTTGTGCTTGCACCTCGAAAGGACAGTGTCGACACTTGCCTATTCTGTGGGATAGGTGTAGTGTAGGAGCTGAGAAAATTTTTTTTGTAGTGTACATTTTTCCCCTCGGTAGTGTATATTAGGTTGTACTAATCAAACATACTGAATTCACAGACTGTTTTGGGTTTTTTTGTTTTAAAAGTGTATTTGTTACTGCTGTTCAAAGCAGCATGTAGCTGAAAGCTGAGGTGGAGGTCTTGCAGTGAGCAAAATAGGAAGAAACTTCTCCATCACATTTTTAGTTTGACAATAACTGGCAACAGAGACAACCATTTCCAGAAACCTCTTAGCTGTATTTTAGAAACTATTTTTTAATAAGTGGTATTTCCATCATGTGCAGATTCAGGAAACGCAAAGGCTATAGAAATGCCGAAGGTTGTACTGTGTTTGTATGTTTGTGGTGATTGGATAATTGCATCATCATCAGATTTTCCACTCCTGAGGTGTGAAAGTTATTCTCTCGGGTGACAAACAAGCATTTTAAATCTGAGCCCTGTTAGTTGAATGTAGAAGTAAATAGCAGCATCACACTTACTAGAGACTTAAAATTATCACAAAATGAATGATTACTTTATGTGTGTGGTGTGTACTGTGATGTTAAAGTACATAGATTTGTGTTGAAGGAGTTTTAGAAGAAAAAGAAAAAAAAAAAAAACAAACTAAAAAAACCCAAAACAAACCAACCCACAAAACTCTCTTTCTCCTAGGGTCTTGCGTTCAACTGACCAAGATCGCTTCCAAGTCATGTTTTGCTATTTTGAGGATAAAGCAATTCAAAAAGACAAATCTGGTAAGATTACCTGTCTAGGTTATCCTGCAACTTCAGGTACTAGGAAGTTACCTCCAGGCATGCAAAACTAAAACAAATCAAGCAACTATATAACAAAATTAATCACGTTTGTGTTGCTTTGTTCTTGTCAAGAACACTGGTTTTGTTTTGAAACAGCTTGATTCAGTGTTGGCTGAGTAAACATAAACACTAACTGTTAAACATGGTTTATAAAGCAAACATAATTCTGATAATCAAACTTGTCACTTCTCTCAATTCCTCAGGCATGATGCAGTGTGTGATAGCTGTTGCTGATAAGGTGTTTGAAGCTTTCCTGACAATGATGGCTGATAAAGTAGGTGACATGGAAACTAAAATCTTAAATTTGTATAAATGTTCTCATTTTAGTTTATGAAAGCGTGCTTGTCTTTTTCCTTAAGAGCTTTATACTTCTCTTTGGCATGCTTTTTAGCCTAAAACTAAAGAGAACGAAGAAGAGCTGGAGAGACATGCTCAGTTCTTGCTGGTTAATTTTAACCACATTCATAAGAGGATCAGGAGAGTTGCAGACAAATACTTATCTGGTCTGGTAGACAAGTGAGTATAGATTTCATTTTCCTGTTCTCTTTTCACATTGACTGCTTAGTGATTGCTTGCCCAGTTGATGATAAAAGTCAAGTGGATTTCTTGCGTCGTACTTCTGCTAAAACATCTCCTCGAAAATTAACATTCGATAATATTTTTAACCTGGGCTCTGAAACCCCTGCTGAAAATGTCTGTGTCTGCTTAGTGTTCCCATGGATGGAGCAAAGCAAAGCACCCGTGAAATAAACGCAATCTCAGCTTAGCAGTGCTTAGCTTGCTCTGAGAGCTTTTGACTGTGTTGAGCTAGGCTGTGGTGAGCCACGGCAGGCGTTGTGACTTCTCTGAGTGTGAGCTTGCTTAGCGATGGACATAGCTAGCTCTTTGAGCAGCTCTGTTTCTTGATAAAGTCATTTTCTTCCTCAGCTCTCCATGGTTATTGTGTTTCTGAATCCTGTCCTCCTCTAGATTTCCTCACTTGCTGTGGAGTGGAACTGTGCTGAAGACTATGCTGGATATCCTGCAGACACTGTCACTGTCTCTCAGCGCAGTAAGTGCTTTTTTTTTTTTAGTAATGCTATTAGGGAAATAAAATATGTTTCCATTTTTCTTTTTATTTTGTAGAATTGATCAGGTTTTTTTGCTTTGTTTTGCATTTAATTGATACTTATTTGAGTTCTTTGTTTTTGCTTTCATCACTAAGATGGATAAAATCTTAATCTTAATTTCTGTGAAATAAGGAGTGCATTTGTACCCCTATTTCATAGATAGTAAAACTAGTGCTAGAAGGTTGTTGTCAAACATGATTCATAAAGTCAAATTTAGCATCAAGAGTAAAACACAGGAATACCAATTATGGGTTGTAACTGTTGAACTGTCTTATTTGAAATAAAAATTTGGTGGGTTTTTTTTGCTTTGTGTTCTTTTATGTGTTATGATTGTTATCTTATATTTTTTCCGGTCTGTGTATGTGTATCCATATTCCTTGGATTTATTACATATTCATCTTTTTTAAGATGGGAATGCTTTATAGAGCTTTATTTTTGTACTAAATGTTGAGGAAAGGGCATTGGATTTTTAGGTTTATATATACTGAAAGCCAAACTGAAAGAAAAAGTGTTTCTTGGAGCTGTTCAGATTGAGAGCAAATTCTAGCAAAAGGATTCGGTAAATCAGACTTTTTGTTTGAGTGGAGTACTACCTGTAATGTTCAAGTTAAGTGATGATGAATTTTATCTTACTGAGAATTGATCGTTGTTTTCTTCAGGACATTCACAAGGACCAACCATACTATGACATTCCTGATGCTCCATATAGAATAACTGTTCCTGACACACATGAAGCCAGAGAGGTAGGCGATCCTCCTTGATTTATCAAACAAAAAAATAATGCCTGATTTTTTTAATGCCAAGGAGGTAATTAATGAGCTACTCTCAATGGTCCTTTTTTTAATAATACATCCCTAGGTAAGGTTTTTCTAATACAATATGACACTTGGTAATTATGTTTTTCTGAATATTATTTTATTTGACTTGAAATGTGACAGTTCTTTGCTTACCAGGGGTATATTTAATTATTACAGAAACTTTTAACCATATGATGTTGCTGCAACCTGTCTTACTCTGATACTGTTGAAACCAGGGCCTCTCATTAAATGTCCTGTATTTTACTGATTGTTTTGGTGCTTTCTTATTCTAGAGTATAGTCAAAGATTTTGCTGCACGCTGTGGGATGATTCTTCAAGAAGCAATGAAATGGGCTCCCTCAGTTACAAAATCTCATCTACAGGTAATCAGCCTGCTTCTCTGAAAGAATTTGGTCTTTGCAGATCTTCAAAATGAGAATTGAATTATGTAATGTTTTTGGTTTTTCAGGCTATTCAAGCATCATTTTAATTTTTTCTGTTGCTCTAAGATTTCCTTTTAGCATTGGCAGAGAATGATTAGAAGTTTTGATTTGATGTGACTTTTAATGTAGTCCAAACCTGTGAATCTTGAAAATAACAGTTTTGTAAGCAGTTGATCATCCTGGATTTACTTCAGAAGTCAGAATTTTGTGTAGTAGAATGCTCTGCCTTGCAAGGTTTGTTTAATGCTGGTGCATTAGCTGAAAGTATCAGCTGGACTGAAATGTGTGATTAGGATGTAAAACCTGGTTTTTGTTTCGCTCTTGGGAGGATTTTTTTCTGTCTTTGAAATTTTTTTTTTTAATATGGAGTAACCCTGCTAATGTATGAAAACACTGTAAACTACAGACTTTAGTTTGAGCATGGGTGTAGTAAATGCTTACATGTGGCAGAGTTCAGTAGAAAGCTGTCACAAGACCACAAGCAAAGACTATGAAAGACTATTTATGAAGTACTAATAAAATAAATAAAATATCTTTTATATAAACAAGAAGTCTTGCTATAGCAAAATGCAGATCTCTGTTAATCCGTGGTGAGTAGCTGAAGAAACTACTTAGTCCGGGTTAGACTAGTGTTCTGTCTAGAGGTGCCAAACTTAGTGCTGAGAACAGAATTTGGGGGGGAGGGGGTGTGTGTGTACAAGATCTTGGACACTGCAACTCTACCTAAAGTTTATATTTCCTTCCCTAAAAAAAACTCAAGGGATTCTATCCTTATGTAAAAACATAACTAATTGTATTCCCTTCTTCCATGGAGTCCAAAGCATTTCCTTTCTTAAGATTCTTTTTGTGAAAAGTGATTCGTTTTAAAGACAACCTCAGCCTTCAAGTACCTATCTTAATCACTTCATCCTTTTACAAAATGGAATGAGTCTTACTCTTTACCTATTTAGGAGGACATTCAGAGTTTCTTGTTGCCAAAGGAGCAATGCCTAAGAGGTAGTAGAGACAGTCTAGTTATTGTCAGGTATGTGTGTAATCGAGTTTTCTGGTAATTTGCAATGATGCAACACTTGCTTATGAGCTGCCTTGTTTTGAAAAACACAGTGGTTTTCCAGCAAACCCTTTTTGTTTGGGTTTGGTTTTTTGTCAGGAGTACCTAAACAAACATCAGAACTGGGTATCAGGTTTGTCCCAGCACACAGGACTGGCTATGGCTACAGAAAGCGTTTTACACTTCGCAGGCTACAACAGACAGAACACTACTCTGGGCGTGAGTATTTGGCACAGTTCTTGTTTGTTTGTTTGTTTGTTTGTGCAGCTAGATAGCTTTCATGTTAATTTTCTGACATTCAGTGTAGCCATGTAATACCGATTTTCTAAATCACCATTGTCCTAGCGCTTGAACATTACTGAGAAAGATACCTTATGTCTTTCTATCTCAGATCAAGGTATCTTCCAGTTGTGTTGTTCTGTAAAATACTGGAAAGTGAGATGGTAACAAGCGAGAAAATAACTGTATCTGATGCTGTTTAAGAGGTTTCTGTACATGATTTTTAATGATTTGAAAGTAGTATCTTTGTGTAAGACTGAAGTGGCTGCTTTTTAGAATAGTCACGTAGGTGAGTGTTGGGTGACACCCATTTGCTCTGAGTTTTACAAAGGATCGCTCAAAACATGCTTTTGCATTTTACATTTCATGCAGTTTTTTACGGTTTGTTTTTTCTCATTTGTGGCTGTAACTTCTGATCTCCTGGAGAAACATCCAGTAGAATCTTTTGTATCATCAGCCAGCTTGTTTTCTAGAAGCAGCTCTGAAACTGCTGCTACACCCACCTTTAGCAGGAGTTCCTTTTGGTTCTCTGTTACAGTCGTCCTCCTTGACAGCGCTAGTCACTAAATATAAATAGGATAAAGAAATCCCAGGACTCAGGAGTGCAGTCACATACTTCCCTAAAGGGGCAAGGTTGAAAAACTTGATAGAATAAAGACTATGCTGGAAGACACTAGAAACTTTACAACTGGAAAGGAAATAAGAGAAACAACTTTCTCATTTTCATAAAACGTTAACAGTATTTGTTTTGATTGGGGGCCTTCCTGCATGTCAATGAAATGACAAAAGCTCTTTCGGAGAGCTTTCAGATTGCTAGCAGTTTGTTTTTCCTCCTACTTTATTCCTGTGGACTGGACATTGCTAATGCGAAGATGATAGTACGCAAATTTTGTATCCAAGATGTGCAATAAGAATAGTTCTCCAAAGTTTATCCATTGCTGAGCCAAGCTAGCCATTAGCAGTACTGAAGCAAAGCATTGCAGGAGTGTTGAATTTTTGATGGTTTTGCTGGCCTTGTATTTTAGTATTAAATCCACAATATAAAAAATTCATTTTACAGTATAAAGAACCATTCTTTGTTTTGCTTGTTTTTGAGCAGAAACTTCCGTGTCACAAATTCCTAAGTGCTTCTGCAAAGGGAAGCATGGAATACTAGTGCTCTTTTTAAAGACAGGAACAAAATACTCTCTACATTACTGTCAGTTCAGCAAGCTGTTGTGTGGAGAGGGCAGACCCAAGATCACATCTACTCTTCTGCATTCTTCCTTACCTGTTCATCAAAAGGGAGCAGCAGTCCCACAGATTCTACCCTTTTTCTGCTTTTTTTGGTCTTTCAAAAAGTATATACAAATATGTATGTATTTCAGACTGTATACACGGAATTTAATGCACGTGTCTTTTTTCATTTTTATCAGTCCTGTTAGTGTTGCACCTAATAGTCATCATACTGTTCTGTTTATTACCATAAAGAAAACTAAACTTAAAACTGTTTTATGTGAATGTATAAATAGAAAAAAAAAAAAAGACAAATGGTTGGATATGAACAGTATAAACAGCTATATGTGGTCTGGTCATAGGCAACCCAGCTAACTGAAAGACCAACCTGTGTGAAGAAGGACTACTCCAACTTCATGGCATCTCTTAACTTGCGCAATCGCTATGCGGGAGAGGTAAGGACAGGATTTCTCGTGAGTGTGGAGTGTCCACAAGCTCTGGCGTGGCTTTCCAGGGGATGATGTCCCTTCCAACCTACACTATTGTATGGTTCTATGTTATTTTAAGCACAGACTCTAAAGTTAAATTCCTTCAAGACAAAGGGTATAATTTTCCTACATTATTAAACAGATCATTTTACTGTTGGTCTTGTAGGAAGTTCTTGGATTGCAGATAAAGGTAAAGATTTAACATAGTATTAACAAAAGATGTCTCTGTTTTTGGAGTTACTTACTCAGCACATGACCAATACCAAACTAGATTCCTAAAAGTACTGTTCTCTGTTGAAAAAAACATTGTATTTTACAGGTTTCTGGAATGATTCAGTTCTCAAATGCTACAGGGCGAACATCTGACCTGAATAAACTGATGGTCAAAGAGCTGAATGATGCTCTTGAATCAGGCCACACTGAATTCTACACCCAGGCCATGTTTAAGTTGACTGCACTGCTAATAAGCAGCAAAGGTAATGAAAAACAAATGGCATTCTGCTTTCTGGCTGTGAATGCCAGGAGTAATAAACTACAAAAACTGTCCGTATACAAACCCAGTATGGATCAGCTCAAAGCAAAGCTGTGTTTGGAGTTTTTTCAATTAGGCTTATATTGGGGAAAAGCCTTCTTAAACTAGAAACTGTTTATTAGTGCACACCGATTTCGTGCTGATGTGAAAAGCATTTATTTATTTTGTTGGAGAAATCTGAGTGAATGTTTGTTTTCAGACTGTGATCCCCAACTCCTCCATCATCTGTGTTGGGGACCCCTGCGAATGTTCAATGAACACGGCATGGAAACAGCAATTGCTTGCTGGGAGTGGCTGCTTGCTGCCAAGAATGGGATAGAAGTGCCGGTAGGAAGCTGTTTAACAACTCTTTCTCTGCCCCTGCAAGGGGGGAAGAGAGAAAATTTTGAGAGATTCACAGCTATTGTGAATCTGTGTCAAGTGAGGATGTTAAATGCATTGTTAATTACTTTAGCCTGCCAGGAAATCTCTGTTCATGTATTGTTGAGAGTCTGAGACCCCTCACAAAGTGGACTGTGGGAAACGGATCTTTCTCAGCAGCAGGAATGATATAGCAGAGGAAATCTGTTAGCATCTCAGCTGTACAATTTGCTTTGCTGCTGAGATGCCTGAGCTGCTCATGAATCAGGTTCTAAAGTACCACAATTCAGAGAACGGTGTTTTAAAATAAATAGAAATCGATGTCCCTACTCATCGCTAGGAGCCTCTGATATCTGGCATTGCACCCTTGCATGAAAAACAGGCTTGCAAGTGTCCTAATCCTGTAACAGGCTAGACTAGCTGTCTTCTGTGAGGTGGGGATGAATCTTAGCAGTAATAAAGCAACTCAGCATGGTGTAGTGACAGCCCACACACAGCTGAGAAAGCGGCCTCTGGTAATTGCTCCAGCTAGTGAGCACTAAGTGTTTCACTTGCTGGAGATAACCATCAACCTAAATTTACTTAGGTCAGTTTACATGCATATTTAAGCATTTAACTTATTAAGCATCAGTTTCATTTTTTTCTCCTAGGCTTATGAGGAATTTCTTTGTATCTTATTGAGTAGATCAGATAAGCACCCTTGGTTGCTGGGCCTCCTTTCTACCAGAGGATACTGCTCCCTAGAGCAGGTCCAGCAAGAGTGAATTATGTGCCGTCTCTGTTGTGTGATTCATCGGGTGTGTGTGCTCATGGGCCAAACTGTCCTGCAATACACGAGAGCCTGGCATACACTTGTCTCTGCTGTCCTGGTGTTGGAGGCAGTGTCTTTTAGTAGAGCAGGAGGATGGACAGCACCAGCTGATCTAACAGTTTAGTCTCCTCAACAAAATACAGCACTTGTCTGCTGTTGCCCTTAGTCTTTCTGTCACTAGCTGAACTTCTGGGGGAGTCTTTCTTCCCTTCGTAATTTAGGATGTGAAAGAAACACTTTATTTCAGGTGGGATGCATAGATTTGTCTGTCTCTCCATTAACACTGCAGTGAATTTTAATTGACATATTAGATTCTTGAGTGTGCTATGGAGAGAGATTGTGCTTTGCATATAAGATGCTCTTGAAACAAGAAACACCGTTCTCTTCCTTTTTTCAGTTCATGCGGGAAATGGCAGGAGCCTGGCAAATGACAGTGGAGCAGAAGGTTGGCCTGTTTTCTGCTGAGCAGAAAGAAGCAGATCCATTAGCAGCCTCAGAAGAGAGCCAGCCAAGGCCTTGTCCACCAGAGGTGACTCCACATTACATCTGGATTGAGGTGTGTGTTTCTTCTGAACATCCTGCATATGGTGGTGGTGCAGTGATTAAGCTACTCTGCACTATTTGTTCTCATGATTCAGGAAGGGATTTGAGTCGTGAGTGCTACTTCTGTCTCAAAGCAGGAGACACGCTCTTTGTAGATGAGCATAATAACTGAGGGGGGGGGAAGGTGTTGGAAACAGAAAAGACAGGGTTGGGGTTTTTTTAGATGAAAAAAGGTCAAAGGAAGCACAGCATGTCTGTCTCTCTTTCTCAGTTTCTGGTGCAGAGATTTGAAATAGCCAAATACTGCAGTTCTGACCAAATCGAGATCTTCTCCAGCCTGCTCCAGCGATCTCTTTCATTGAATATTGGAGGGGCAAAAGGCAGTTTGAATCGGCATGTGGCAGCAATTGGACCCCGATTTAAGTGAGTATGTTTCTTTTTTTCCTTGGTGGAAGAAATAAAGTTATAGCGGAGTGTGAGGAAAAAACCCAAAACACTAAATGTATAACTTGTCCTTTGCTTCAAGTGGTAAAAATTCTAAGCTCTGCTTTCAAAGTAGATGCAGCTAACTTGATCTTGAAAGTAATTTTTGACTTCAAGGGATAATTTCACATAGTGAATTGCCTGCATCATGAATCCAGTCAATGTATCGGTTAGCAATAATTTTGCTCCATCAACTGTTTTCACTTTTTGTGACTTGAAGGCTTTAACTTTTTATGGTTCAGTAGTCACCTGATAATGAAAACATGTTTGCCAAGACCTCTGAAACAGACACTTTTCGATGAATTGACTGGAGTTACAGCTGTAGCTGTGGTTTGTGTGGTGTTGGGTTGGTCACCATTTTGGGAATGCCAAAATCTTCATTCTCTAACTTTTTGCTTATTAGGTTACTGACTCTGGGGTTGTCTTTGCTGCATGCTGATGTCGTTCCAAATGCAACTATTCGAAACGTTTTGAGAGAAAAGATTTATTCAACTGCCTTTGATTATTTCAGGTACTTTTTTATTTGTGTGTGTGATTTCCTGATACTTCAAAGCAGTAGTTGCTTTTCTCTTCTAGTGATTTAACTTCTTCCTTTCCTCTTTCACGCATTTTATCAAATACTTTTCCTTGTGCCTTTGTGTAGTTCATAAACCATCTCAAAGAGGCTTAGGTATAAGTTCCAGTTTTTATGTGTGGTTTATAAAGTAGTACCTGTTACAGCGTGTGTGACTGAAATATAGTTTCAATGTTTTGAAGACACACGCACACTGAATCTAATGATTTCAACGTTTGACATGGGCACAACAAAAAGTAATGGGGTTGATAGGAGTGTCTGAATTGTGAGGAGGTCAGTCAGTCATAATAAGTTTTGCATGAATCCAAAATGCTGACACAGATGCTTAATTTTCAGTTATAATAGGAAGTTTGTACTCTTCAGTCAGAGTAAAGCAATAAGGATAAAAAGTAGTGATATGTAGTCTCATCCTTGTCAGTTCTTGTCAGAATAAGAAATACGACTTGATTAGATTTGTGTGGGGATTGGTTTTTTTTCTAATACGTTCAACTTCACATTATTTGTGTGATTTCTTTAAGTTGTCCCTCAAAGTTCCCTACACAAGGGGAAAAGAGGCTTCGTGAGGATATCAGCATATTGATCAAGTTTTGGACAGCGATGTTCTCCGACAAGAAGTATCTGACTGCCAGCCAACTCGTGCCACCTGGTGAGTTCCTTTTATGTGCTGTTTCAATAGCCTGTTGTTTCTCTGGTTGGGTTCTACATTAGACCTGTGCTCTATTATTAGATAATCAAGACACGAGGAGCAATCTGGATATCAACGTTGGATCTCGGCAACAAGCCACACAAGGGTGGATAAATACCTACCCTTTGTCCAGTGGCATGTCAACCATATCTAAAAAATCAGGTATCTTTTTGTTATAACCAGCTAATTGCAGGCACCTTTACAGCATATTTTATATGCAGATATTGCTTAAAGTCAATATTTACCTTTAATATTTGGCTCTTGTTCTTCTGGCAGGGTATATAATTACCAGTGCTAAACTTTGCAGAGGGGGCAAAAAAAAAAATCTCACTGGTAGCAGGCAGCAAAATTTTGAAATTACCTGGGTGTTTTGATAGAATCTTCAGTTCTGTAGTGCAGAAGAAATAAGACTGGAGGTCAAGATGTATTGAAATCCTGTAAGGAAATTGCTTTGTTTGTGCAAACATCCACCTAATGCTTTTTGGGGGCAGCAGAGTGACATTAGATTGTGGGCTGTGTTTTTGTACAGTTGTAAACTATGTGCTCTTTCTTTTAGTAGGCTGTCAGGTTTCTAAAGCAAATGTAATACTGGCTAAATCGATATCCCTGTAGCCTGTTGTACTCCATACGTTCAGAGAACAACTGTACGATGTGTAGCTGCAGTGCTGACTTTCTGAAGTCCCTCTGATCTAACTTCACGAGTCTCCTATATTCAGTTGTTAGGTGTTACTGTTGCCAGATGCGGACGGTTTGAAAGTACCATTTAACATGCTGAACAAAAGCCACGGAAAACTTTTTTTTATCCTTTTCTCAAGGAATGTCTAAGAAGACTAACAGAGGTACGCAGCTGCACAAGTACTATATGAAGCGAAGAACATTACTGCTTTCGTTGCTGGTGAGTCATCAGAACAATGGGGAAACTGCATGAATATCTAAGACCCTGTTGTTGTTGCAGGACACATAAAGTATGAAATTTTCTTCCAGAAAACACATTATTTTTTTTCTGTTTCCCTCAGGCTACTGAGATTGAACGCTTAATCACATGGTACAATCCACTGTCTTCCCCTGAGCTAGAATTGGATCAAACTGGAGAGAGCAGTGTAGCAAACTGGAGGTCTAAGTATATCAGTCTTAGTGAGAAGCAATGGAAGGATAATGTGAATCTGGCTTGGAGCATTTCTCCTCATCTTGCTGTACAGCTGCCTACCAGGTGACGTATTTCAAAAGAAAGAACTGATGTAATTCCTGCTGCCTTAGAAGTTGAGTGGGTACTTACACTGCAAGTACTGATGGCACTTGCTCCTGTTTACAGGCCCCTTGCGTGCTTTCACAGTTTGTTGAGACTTTTGAAATGAAAAGAAATAGATCACTTAATATAATCATTTGGCTCAGGCTCTCATGGAATCCAGCTTCCTTTCCTGCCACCTATTCTTCACTAGTACTAAGACGATGTTTTGTTCAGAAGAAATCATGTTCGGTTTTTAATTGTATTTAACCCATTAGCAGGCATAGCATTTAAAAAGTACTAAAAGTATCTTTGAATGAAGTGTTTTAGCTATATATTGGCTTGCGTTTTAATAAGTAGTATAGGAGAATTAGCATAGTTGACTCCAGAAGGGAAAGGAAATTCTTTCCCCCTTACAACAGTGATACTTTTTGCCAAGTAGAGTTCTGCACACTGGTTTCTGTAGAATTCCAGACAGTATATTTCAGCCAAGAATCCAAGAGCAGGCTAAAAGACTAGTGGTTTATACAAAAGCATTGAATGAGGACCAGTTGTTCCTCATTCCTCTTTTGACAGCATATTGGTTCCTCTGCACATTATTTCATAGTTGGACTATTTGTTTATTAAACATATACTTTTCTGCCTTTTGCTGTCCTCATCTTCACATAAATAGAAGAGGCTGTCAAAATTTTCTAATAAAGTTGTTGTATTCCTGGTTATACTTAGGTTTAAGAACACTGAAGCTATTGGGACAGAAGTGACCCGTCTGGTTCGGTTGGACCCAGGAGCTGTTAGTGATGTTCCTGAAGCAATAAAGGTACTTGTGATTATTTATACTGTTACAGGGCCCCAATATGCCTGTTTCATCCAGATATACTGGAAAATACAGTCTTTACTTACGTATGTTCTAGTGCTAACCATAGCTCTGTAGGAAAGAACGACAGAACAGCTGTGGAAATAGGGTGCTGAGGCAAGAATCGCAGTAGTGACAGCAGGTGGATAGTTAGCTAATGGTACATCTTGCTCCTGAGTATATTCTCACTCTACACAAAATGTCTCAAAACTCATCACTTGCAGTACAGCCACCATTTCTGTTCCTTTTGCATAATATGTAAAAAGACCACTTGTGAGTGCTGCTGTAGAAATTACCTCAAGCTTAACCCATTCTGTGTGTCAAGAGGCCAAGCCTCTTAAAATGGAGGAGACTCTTCGTGCTGATCTGCAGTGAAGCACTAGTCAGTGAGGGCCAGTCTTGTCCGAGCTGCGTTCTGTACACCACCTGTGAAACAGATGACAGCAAAACTGAACCTTCTTTGACTCTTACGAAAGGGCTCATCCTTTCTTCTTTCTCCCTATGCTAGAACTCCTGTATTGTGCTTTTAGTAACTTGACTTCACTAACTTTATCTGGTGATCTGGGAGGTGAGACAATTCCAATAGTTAGATTTCCATGAGAAAAAAATGTTTTAGATAAAACAGCTGTGGTTTTGTAAAATAAAACGTGGCGTGTTTCACTTCTCTGCTATAGGAAGCTAGGTTATAGCATTCCTGTTGGATGTGTATTACCCAGATGTTATTGGGTGCTATAGACTCCTAACGTGTCTGACCTGCTTTTCCAGTACCTGGTTACCTGGCATACAATTGATGCTGATGCGCCTGAGCTCAGCCATGTTCTGTGCTGGGCACCAACAGATCCGCCAACTGGCCTCTCCTATTTTTCAAGCATGTATCCACCTCATCCTCTTACAGCTCAGTACGGGGTTAAAGTCCTGCGATCTTTTCCTCCGGTAAGATGAGTTCCAAGAGATCCTTCACACCCCATGTAAAGTTACAGCCTTAGTCATTGTGGCCACAAGCTTCATTTTAATGCCGTGGAGAGACATGTCTGCTAAATGGGCACACTGCATTGCAGAGTGTGACTGTATTGCATGAAAAGTTAAAGTTGATTGTCACGCATGATACTGGCTTTGTACTTGCAACTTTTTTTGTCATAAATCATACTAAGCTGAATTCTTCAGGCTGCTGTTCTCAATTTGTTCCTTCCAAATCTTCCCTTAGTGGAAAGGTGTTTGGATTTTTAACACTTGTCAGACTTGTATTAGGACTGTAAAATACATGATGATTAATGATATATTTGAAGGGAGTAACTGGACAGAAAAATACTTTGATTTGAGGAGGTGACATATAAGATAGAGAGGCAGTGGTATTTTGTTCATCACCTAACTGAAGGGAGCTTTTCTCTGTGTATGTGACCTGTCTTCCCTTCCGACTACTAAAAGAACAACAGTAAAAACCCTGCCATCTTTTCTCTTTCAGGATGCCATTTTATTCTACATTCCACAGATTGTGCAGGCGCTTCGTTATGACAAGGTGAGGATATGGAACAGCTGCATATGAACAAAACAGATTTTTTAAAGCAACTTTTAGACTTAAAGCTGCAAATCAGACAAAATTTAAGGTTAAACTAATGCTGCTTATTATTGTCCTATATCTGTAATACACAGAAGAAAACATGTTGTCTCTAGAGGCTGGCTTGCTTTGGATACACCTCTTTTATGGACAGGTAAATTTGAGAAACCAGAGGCTGTGTAGCTCACCTGTCAGGAAAGAGATTTTGTTGTGGGAAACCCCAGATGAGGACTTTGTCTGAATAAAGCTTTTGAAGGTCTGCATGAGACGAGCAGTAAGGAAATTAAATCACTGTCTTTAATCATTTTGCTGTGGAGGTAACCAGAGAAGACATCTAGGGTTGTCTTGTGCTCTGTCATGTATATGAAATTGCATTTTAGCTTCATCTTGCAGAAGCCATAAGCAAAGCTTGATGACCAAGTTCAGAGTTCATTAATGTAAGGTCATTGTTATCCGCCCACAAGGGATATGATCTCTGGTCAGTGCATTATTTTCAGGTGAAGACATCCCCAGCCAGTACTGTAGGTGACTGTATTTGTTAGTGAGAACTTTGTGTGTAGATAAGTATCCTCTGCAACGCAGAGCGTGAACATTAGACATCTTGTCTGTTAATATCAGTCAAACATAAACACCTGCAGACTACAGAAGTGTCTGCAAGTACAGGAAAGGGAATGCAACTTCTGGAATGAGTAGGATTCCCTCGTACACTTCAACTTCTTTTGTAAGTTTGTTCTTACTTTCTGAAATTTCTGTGGAATTGTGCCAGCACGTGCAGGTCTTGCCTCCAAAATGTGTAGTCCATGTGACACTGTCTAGATTTCTGGTATTACAGGAGCTATTAGTGATGCCAAGCAAGACCAGTGTCTCTGTTGCACTGTGCCTTGTACACATACTAGGAGATGCCCTAAGTTCAAAGAGATTTGTAATCCGAAAAGATTGAAAATGGCACAGAAGTGGGAAGGTCAGTTAGAATAACAGAATAGGTCAGTAATAAAGCTGAAAACAGTTTAGGTCAATTCAGTACCTGTTAAAATACACTGTCATTCTTCAAAGGTCTTTTTAGCAATGTGACTGAGAGTGCAGAGGTCTTCTTTCCATCCATTAAATACGTTTGAGTTTGAAGAACAGCTGTTAGAAGCGGTAATACCTGTGTCTGCTAGAGTTGCAATGGTCTTTGATTGTTACTGGACTGGATATGGTTGCAGATGGGTTATGTCAGAGAATACATCCTGTGGGCAGCTGCCAAATCCCAGCTCTTGGCTCACCAGTTCATCTGGAACATGAAAACTAATATCTACCTGGATGAAGAAGGACACCAAAAAGATCGTGAGTGCTTTAAAATAAGGTATATCTTGACTCCTTTCCTTGTCTCAGTTCAGACTGAATCTCCTTCCTGCTTCTCTTTTGGTGGGAGGAATCCTGGGAACTTTCATTTATAGAGGTAGGACCCATTCTGTGGAAGTATTCTACCTGACAGAATGCATCACAAGGGATGCAGCAATGCTTGCATCAGTACCTTTTCTAAAATACTGTCTGAAGGTGACTATTTCCATCACCCGTATCATCTAGCTTTCTGCAGTAAGCTTCTGACACAAATGCTTCCTTTTTCACATGCAGCTGACATTGGGGAACTTCTGGAGCAGCTAGTAGAGGAGATAACTGGCTCGTTATCTGGCCCAGCCAAGGAGTTCTACCAACGGGAATTTGATTTCTTCAATAAAATCACCAATGTTTCAGCCATTATCAAGTAAGTGCTGTACTTCAGAATTGTGGGGTTTTGGGGGCTTGCTGTTCTCTTGATTACCAGTGTCCTGGTAAAGAGGCCAAGTTGCTTTTAGGGGTATAGGGATAGTGTTTTCAGGAAAAAAAAGAATTAATAACTTATTATGTAAGAAATGGATTTTTTTCCTTAAATGTAACTTAAGAGTCGTAGTAGTATGCAAAGGCTCATTTTAGTTTGACTTTTAGGGATAATTCATATCTGCCCTGATCTCAGTGCTCTTTCTCTGAGCTAGCAGTCTGTCCAAAACAGCTGTGACATTTTACTTCGGAAGCAGATGATTCTAAACTTGAACTTTAGTTTTTAAATTGATTTTGTCAAATACCTTGTGGTTGGTAACAGTGGAATGAGGTTCCATGGAAAAATGCACTGATACAGGAATCAAATGGGTAAAGCAATTGGTGCACTTGTCCTAGTTGAAATCCAATCAGTCTTGTTGTCACCTGCATCATAAATGTGGGGGTTTTTGATATGCTGCCAATGTTCTCCTGAAAAGTAAGCAGAGCTTGGTTCAGGGAGGAAAGACAGCACTTCTCTGTTCAAGTCTACCAAACTGACTGTCTCTTTTTTTTGCTTATTATAACTTCTCAACATTTTCTGTGGCATTTGAAAACAAAAAAGGAAACAAAACAGAAAACACCACAAAACAAAAAGCATAGTTAAATGGTTTACCTTCTGCTAAAACTCCTTGAAATTGTCTTTTCCTCTTGTCAAAGAGATTTCATTGTGCAGTGTAATACAAAGACAGTTGTTCTTTTTGCGTATGTCAGTCTTTCCTTCATTCCTAAATTGTGGTTATGGAGAAAGATTTGATGTCATAAACTTCTCTTAAAACTGCAAGTCCTCCTCATAGAGAGATTCTGTTGACTGTAAAGACTGCAGTAAGATGTGTAATTTAACTTTTGTAAAGCTTGCCAGTGGATGGCAGGAGCTCAGCCCACAAGCTCTAAATCTGTAAGTGTGGTTTCTTTGCATATTTTTAAAACATTCCTGCTGTATGGGAGGATTTGAAAGTGATATAAAATGTATGTCCTGGAACATAACTCCTTTAAAATGAAACTTTGCAAACCACCAGTATAAGGGCATCAGGCTAAAGGACACTGACATCACAGAAACAATCAAATATTAGGTGCCTTCTATGTGCATGTTAAGATGTTTTCACCCAGTAGGATGAGTTAAAAGGGGAGGTTAGGATCTGTGTATGTTGATACTTAGAATGAAATCAATCCACTGTTTGTTAGTATGAAGGCATAACTAAGCAACAGATAATAATTGTGCTTTGCAAGCTTTGTGTTTTGCACCCCAGCCTTAAATGAATCTGGCTTTTGTGCATCTCTGGTGTAAAGACAACATAGAGGAGATGCCGTTTGCTTTGTAGGTGGCATAAATGAATGAATGTATTGTCTGTGATGGTTTCAATAAGTGTTATGTTGCTGCTTCAGTAATCTGCTGTACTGGTTAAAAGAAGAGCATAAGTAATACCTTTCAGTTGCACTCTGCTACACCAGGTGAGCATGCAATTGTGTGACTGACTTCAACAGATGGGTAACGCAAGTGCCTGTGCAAATTGGGCAATTGTACGTACTGATCGTTAACCATGTTACCAATTATCCAGTTGACACTTGCAGTCATGCTGAGTATGTGAACAAATTAGGCATGTAATTGCAGAGCCGTTTTGCTGGCTTGTCCTTTTCCAGTTAGCAATGTTCTTATTCTAGAATAAGTTCACAAGGGAAAATTATATTGGTGTAACTATAACAGTGCTTACAAAGGTAGAATCATGCTCAAATTTCTGTATGAGGAGGAACCTTCATATATTTCATTCACATCTCATGTTGTTTGGGTGTGTCAACAACCTGTATGTCAAATCAATGTTAAACCTACAAAGCAAAGACTATAACCTTCATTAAGATAGACATTGTTCTGGTTGGGTATGTAAGTGCTCTAGAAGTGATGCAGGAAGGGATCTTTGTTGTTACAAGAAGAAACATTTTAGTGAAGTTTGTATAAATTTGAAACAAATTTGAGGTTAGTAGATAGAATAATATATAGTATGCAGATAAATAAAATATCATTCATCTTTCTAGGCCATTCCCTAAAGGAGATGAAAGGAAAAAAGCTTGTTTGAGTGCTCTATCTGAGGTGAAAGTGCAGCCTGGTAAGAAGTGACTTAATCGTGTCATATAGTAGGCTTTTTGCATTCAACATGAGTACTTTTGTTTTCTGCAAGCAAATCTTGAAATCTCTGCAAGTGGCAGCTCTTAGTTCTGATGCTGGTGGCTGTTCTTCTGTTACAGTTGGATTGTTTTTCTCTTGAAACGATTCAAATCTTTTTACTATTTCTGTATGGTGCATCAAAACTTGCCCAAGAACAAGTTAGATAACACACATCATAGATAAAAGTGGAAACTTATGTCTGAAGAAGGAAGATAAATAAGTTCTTTTTCTTTGGACCACCTTCTTTTTTAAAAAGATGAGACACTTTTGAGAAGTTACGTTATCTCATTCTCCTTTTTCTGCCATCAGACATTCCCATGAAACATCATTGTCTGAAGGTGCTTACAAGTCTTGAACATATGTTTTCCCAATCTGAATCTTCTCTTTAAAATGAAGTTCGATGAAAGCTTTTCCTGATCTCTGTCTAACAGGTCGCAATTCTGGTACAGCTTGTTGGTTCCTAAGGGCCCTCACTAGTGCACCGGGACATGCTGCCACATCTTACTAGGGACTATTGTGAGAGAAGTCCTGTTTCTGCAGTATTAGTTCAAAACTGTGTTCTGTTAGTTTCTGGCAGTCACTCACTGATGCAATGGCTGCTGCATCCTTCGTGGCTCACAGGCTGTAATCTTCAGTTTGTCTCTAACTTTTTATTTCATTCAAAACTATGTATGGAAGTTACAGACACTAACATCAGTTATTCTCAAACTTGCATTGTCACACTAGCCAATGGACTTGTTCTCAGCTATCTGCTCCATTTTGCAGGCTGTTACTTGCCCAGCAATCCTGAAGCTATTGTTCTGGACATTGATTACAAATCAGGAACTCCTATGCAGAGGTACATGTTATATTCTCCCATTAAGTTAATTCATTGTATTTACGTATTTTTCTAGAAATTCTTTTTTGGCTAACTTGCACTCATCATCATCTTTGCTTTTATTACAATTTAGTGCCGCAAAAGCACCCTACCTGGCCAAATTTAAAGTGAAACGATGTGGAGTTAGTGAGCTTGAAAAAGAAGGTTAGTAACTGCATCTTAATCATTGACACTACCAATTGAAGAGTCAGCAGTTCCTTTAAAATTGCCTGCTGTTAGTGACCTGTACTCCTGCAGTAAAATTATTTCCATGTTGAACTTTATCTGCAATCGTTCGGCTCAGAAATGAAACTGGATCAAAGGAAGAGAGAAGAAAATTCTGAAAACCTAAATCTGTTTTTTTGCAATTTTTTTTAAGTCCCAGGAAGGAAGCCATATAGGTGTCTTGAAGAAATTTTAACAGTTATTTTAGACTAACATATAAATTCATTGCCTTTCCCTGGTTTTTAGACTGTAGCAAACTCCAGGTTTTGGCAGTTTTTTCTCATAATAATTTTTGTGGGATGCTCTAGCTGACTAGCTTAATGCAATTCAGGCGTTTATCAGGTAAATCATGAACATGATTTTGGTACGTTCCCACTCCAGTAGACAAAGGGAACTATCTTATGGCATTCACCTTGCAGGGCAGAAACATCCCTAGTGCACCTGCAGTGAAATGTTGTGGTTTTGAAGGCAGAGGGCTTGACATGATAGAAAGTTACTAATTAGAGTAACTAATTAAAATGTCTGGGTTTTGCTTTGTACCCTTCTTGCAGGTCTGCGTTGTCGTTCTGATTCCATAGATGAAAGTGCAGAAGAAGGGGTGGACAGTAAGAAAATCTGTTGGCAAGCAGCTATCTTTAAAGTGGGCGATGACTGCAGACAGGTACAAAGCTATTGGGCTTTGCAGTTACAGAAGATAGATTTGTAGGTGGCAACAACAGAGAAGAAAATAATTTCTTTATATAAATATTTTTCTTTGGAATTTTGAGAATCTCCACTGTTATGGACTGAGGGAGAGAACTGTGTTGTACCCCTAGAGAAATTCTAGTTTGGAAACAAAGGCCTTTTTTATTTTTTAAGACAGTTTGCCGTGACTTAAAATTCTTTTTCAGAATTTATTTTTTGATTGAACTATTGATGACATAGCAGTAGTTTCCGAGGTGATATCTTGTACATTAAAGTTTGATTGGTTTTGATTAAGAGGGAATACTGGCTTATCAAAGAGTGATGGAAAAAATCTGTTCTTCATAGGTCAGCAGTTAACTCTTCGGTGTTGCTTGCTACCCACTTAAACAGCATTTATCTTTTCCCTTTTTGATTTCCCCCAGAGCCATAGTGCATGCACAAGCACACATCTGCAGACCTGCTGGGGTAACTTAATGTTCACTTCAGAGTTCTTCAGAGCATTTTTGTAATCTAACTTACGATCTATAACCCCTGTAATGCTTGTGCAATTTTTTTCTTGTATAACAGGACATGTTAGCTTTACAAATCATCGATCTGTTCAAGAACATATTTCAGCTGGTAGGCCTGGATCTTTTTGTGTTTCCATACAGAGTGGTGGCCACAGCTCCTGGGGTAAGTGGGCAATTAACTGTAGTGCTGTAGAAAATGGTTCTTAATTAAAAAATACTTTCTCTTCCAGCACACGTAAAAATTCCATACCGCAAGGGAATACTGCCCACATTACTTATGCAAACATTTGGAGTACCAGCGACAAAAAGAGTCTTTCCTCTCCTGCTTCCTGCTTTTCTAAAGTTTGTGGCTCTGAAATTTTGCTGCCTGTGGCTATTTGTGTGTGTTTGATATTTGGGACTACGTTGTGCAAGTCAGTGGAAAGTCACAGAGCTTGTCTTATGTTGCATGGAAATCCTAAAAAACTGGATATGCTTTTTTTATGAATAAACTAGAAATTCTGCATTCAGTGATCTATAGGCTGCCCCACGTTTCCCAGGGGACCTGTATGACTGCCAAGAGCCGTGAACAAAATATATCTTGGGAGTGTGCTTTACAGACCTGTTTCTCTTCCCCTTCAGTGCGGTGTTATTGAATGCATTCCTGACTGCACATCCCGTGACCAGCTGGGCAGGCAGACAGACTCCGGGATGTATGATTACTTTACAAGGCAATATGGAGATGAGTCTACCCTTGCATTCCAGAAGGTAAAGCATCAGTTGGCAAGCACAGCAAAATCTCAACTGAGAAACATTCTAGCTGTAAGAAATAATGACAAATAATTGGATAATGACTACCATAGTGCTGTATCTGGTTTCTGATGCTGATAGTCCATTTTGAGCTATGAGTGAGTTAGCTAAAGGAGTTATTGCAGCTGAAGATGTATGGAGAATATCATTGAACATTGCTTCAAACTAATCATGAATGGAAAAAATGGGAAAAAAAACCCCTTTATTCAGCTGTATGTGCTCCTGGGATGGAGAGTTATTAAATTCTCTGTGTTCTTGTGATTTGTACAGGCTCGCTATAATTTCATCCGCAGTATGGCTGCGTATAGTCTTCTCCTGTTTCTGCTCCAGATTAAAGACAGACATAATGGCAACATCATGCTGGACAAAAAGGGACACATCATTCATATTGGTCAGTCATATCCACATTCAAATTTCAGTAGTTACCTTTTCCTTCTGCTATAAAGCATTGCTCATGGAAGACAGTAAGACAGTTCCCTTTTGAGATCAGTCTATATACTGATTTCACAGTTTGTAAACATACACGGGATCTTTTCATGCCTGCTCAGTATTGTATGTATATTTGTGTTGGCCGCTTCTGTGTAAATTTAGCTTTGCAAAGTTTTACCAGCTTCAGGGAAGAATATACCCACCTATGTATGTATTTTGCATGCATACATACTTATGCATGCATATATACATATGTGTGTATATATAAGTATATAAATAATCTTTGGGTTCCTTTCATCACTGTATGAGTATGAATTAGATTGACAACTAAATTTATATAATTATGTGAGGCTGTAACCTCTGCTTTAGCTTTGCTTTTCTGGAACTGCACAGATGTTTCAGCAAGGATTTTTTTTATTTGATGTCATCATTCTTAAGTCTAGTCTAATGTCATGGTGATGATTCTTTTGTTGGTGTTCTTACACTTCACCAAAGCTTTTTTTCAGTTGGAGTTGAAATGTTGGTAGAAAAAGTAGGTATTAATACATGAAACACCTCTCTTGTTCCATAAGCTTTGACAGCACACAGTTAACCAACAAAGTCTATCAGGCAGCTTATCTTTTGTCCACAGATTTTGGATTCATGTTTGAAAGCTCACCTGGTGGAAATCTGGGCTGGGAGCCTGACATTAAGCTGACTGATGAGATGGTGATGATAATGGGAGGAAAAATGGAGGCAACTCCGTTCAAATGGTTTATGGAGATGTGTGTCAGAGGCTATCTGGCAGTCAGGTAAGGTGTTCTTAAATGCTGAAAAGTGGAAGTGCTTGCATGCCTAAAATCAGATGAGAAGAATAATAATAAACATTTCTGTGTAGGAGGTCTGAGCCTGTCCTGATAGATCTTGCGAACTTTGAGACAACTTAATAATCCTGCGGTTTTACAGCCTGACTTTGTGGGGTTTTTTTTCTGTTCTTATGTTATATTGGAAAATTTTATATATTATATTCAGTTTATGAATGTGTTGTTACTTTTGTAACTTTTGTGTTGTTACACATTTGCTCACATAATTTAGTATGCTGTTAATTCTTTGTAGTTAGAAACTACAGGAGAATCAAAATGTTTCTTGTTTTCCCAAATAGGACAATCACATTAATCACCATTTCGGCTAGAGTTAATTAGGTAGGAGATGTGAAAACGTGCTACAATTTTCTGTTGTGAAATACGCAGGGGTTTTGGTAGCTCAGTTCTTCAGCTGTGATTGCCAGCCCGTCACCATAAAGATTTGCAACTTCACCTTATGCCATACCAAGCAAATAGGTTTTGCTTTAACACGCAGGAGCACTAATAAATCTATGTGAAGAGGCTGTTGCATGTGGGTAGGAGGAGGTCACTACAGTAGAGTCCAGATAAATGCTCATTCGATCACAAGTAGTATTGATGTTATCTTACAGAATCAAAGTATCTTTAGCTATTAGCCCCAGAAGGGTCTGTCTTGGAGTCAAGATCAACTTGGTTTCTTGAGGGGGAATGGTCTGGAGAAAGTTTTGTGTCAAGGCAAAAATGTCACCCAAGTAGTAGAGTAATAGCTTGGTAGGTGATAAATGTTCTAAGTAGGAGGAGAGGAAGGAGAAAGGAAGCTGTCTGATGTAATAAAGAATTACATGGAGTAATTAGGCGTTAGAAGATAATCTATTATTGTGATATTGCTGGTTTCAGCTTTTTGTACTGTTTTGATGCTCTGATTCACCTTTCTGATGCCAAACAAATGTTGTTTACTAAGGCATTGCTTTGTATAATCTTCCTTGAGACCATTCATCTTGCACCATTCTGAGTATCTGGTAGCCCAAGGTAAAGGAGTGAAATTTAATTAAAGTGACAGATTGCAAGCAATGGTGTAGCTCCACCAGCAAATGTAAGAGGATTATATGTGTTGATTTAATTACAGAAAAAGGTGTGATCCACCTTGTGGAACTCCTTAGCTTGCCTGCTTTACCTACTAAGGCTGCGGGAGTTTGAGCGCTGTAACCTTTTCGTCCTCTTTTTCTCTAGGCCTTACATGGATGCTGTAGTCTCACTGGTTACATTAATGTTGGATACAGGCCTGCCCTGTTTCCGCGGTCAGACAATCAAGCTGTTGAAGTAAGTCAGCGTATGTATGAACTGGAAACTGTTCATGTATTCCTCACAGAATGTGTACTGTCACAACTTGTGCAGTGAGTATAGGGGTCATGCTACTTAGATGTATATCTTGATGTTGGAAAAATGGTAACTTGTGTTTATAGAATATCTCAGAAAGTAGGAATTCCAGAGGCCTTTTCATAGAAATAAGTTTAAGCTGTTCAATGACTGTGCAAGTATGTGGATTATCTTTAAGTTCGTAGGACTAGCAGAATAAGACTAAAGGAAAGATCTGCTTTAATTGAGAGGTAATGTGTTGCAGAGTGTGATGCCCTCTGAAATGGTGTTGGACCTGAAGAACAGCATCTTAAAATTCATTCTACAGATAATGCAGTTCTGAATGGGACTATGTTGTAACATCCAACCGCTCAGGCAAATACAAATTCTAATGTGACACTTTAAACAGCCCTTCAGGCTTATGCCTCCAGAGTGAGCAGAGTTACCTCAGCATTTCCTGCATATAAATTCCTAGAGTTTCCTAAAGATAAGCTCAGATTCATAAAGTATGATGGGCTGGAGCTCAAGGGTACTACTAGGTACAAAAATATTTTAAAAGCAGCAGCTGCCTAGAAAGAGGGATCTGCTGTTCCTGGAGTTACCACTGGACTGATGAAAAGCTCACAGGCTCTGTCTCCGCTATAAGACTAATGGCAAGTGCTTATTAAAACATTACATAATTTCTACGAGGTAGTCTTACGAGAAGTAGGTACTTGCAGCAGGTGAAATCACCACCTGGCTAAGCTTGTGCAAAGACACATTTGTAATGTGCTCAAAGGAAACCTCGCTAATTTCACTCTTGCTTTTTGTGATTTTCTGCATATAGAAACAGGTTCAGCCCCAATATGACTGAACGGGAGGCTGCAACTTTCATCATCAAGATCATACAGAATTGTTTCCTCAGCAACAGGTTTGGCATCTATGCATGTCTTCTCGCTGTGGCTAAAGGAAGGTCACCCAGCTTTGAGCAGAGCTAGAAAGTAGAGTTTTATCAGTCAGAGACCAAACATTTTTGAGTTGTCGATATTTAGATCATAGAGGATAGCAGCTTTGCTTCTGAGCATGCTGCATCTCCTGCCTTTTACACTGGGAAGGAAGGCTTAAGACCAGCCTGGTCAAATAACAAGGCTGGCTAGTGTAAAGAATAGAGGATTTTCTGTCAGAGTGAATCTCTGGCCCAAAAGTTAAGCATTTTGACTCCTATGTTAGAGCATGGCCACTTGTACTATTAGGGTTATATGTCTACTTGTGATACCTCCTTTTACCTCCCCTTGGTAGGGTCACCTCTATGAATAAAGGGATAAATAGTAAAAAATGGTGTTGAATGGCAACAGGAATAGCATGCCTTCTGGTCAGAATGAAGAGGAATTGATCTTGAAGCTTATTCCCTTTTATTTTATAAGGAGAAGGACCTACAGTGATTTTTCAAAATCTTTTTTATAATTGCTTGTAGGCATTAAGTTGCCTGAATATTCTCCTGAAATTCAAAGCTGCTATTCTGTGCAAAAGTGTATTTGACTTTTTTCTAGAAATGAGTTCTAATCTTTCTACTAATTTTTTCTTCATGACTTGATACTGTATTAACATATTAATCATTTTGTTAGACCGTATGTTACTTACTGTATAATATTGGCTAGGGAAAGTGCCTCAAGTATAGAACACTGGCAGTGTGGTTTTTTGAGTATCTTTATAGCTGGGCCATGTTTATTTGTCATCTACTGTTGAGTGTGCTGAATGTAACAATCAGTTCTATCAAATAATTAGCAATTTAAAAATCAACTTAATCACCAGCTAGCCAATCAACTGTAGGTGTTTTCCCTTCAAGTATACAAATAATTTGGTATCTTGTGTAAAACTTGTGAAAATAAATTACATGTAAAATGTAATTTTATTATATTTACTACTTTAAATGCAATAAGTATAATACTTAAACATCTTAAGCGCGTGTTTTATTGTTAACCCAGATAATACAGACTGTGGGATAGATTGGAGAGTCTAATACAAACTCTTGTGTAGTTCCATACAGGGTCAGCTTGAGACCAGTAAGGCTCACTGGCTCAGATAGAGCCCTGCCAGAAGTGAACTGGATTTTCTAGTGCCTCCTGGTGCATCTGCTCAGAATCTCAGATTAATATTGAGGGTTACAAAGGCAGTCACACTGTTTTGTGAATGCCCAGAGACAGCTTAGTTCTGACAAGCTTGAGCTTCTCTACCTGTGGCGTGGTTAGTCTGTGACCTGAATAAGCTCTGCCCATGGATAATCGAATTATCTGTAACGAGGCTTAGATTTGTTTGTTCATTCGCTCGTCAGAGATGGTGCTATTAATGCTGTTATTTCCCCTGCACTTTTATTTTCGTTACTAGAATTGTCCTTAATTAAGGTTACTTTTATTTCCACATAATCCTGTCTTCATGCAGCCCTGATGATCTCGCTTCATTCATTATGTGGTTCCTTCTCCTGAAATAAAGTCCCAATGCAATGTGAGGTGCTGCAGGCTTCTCCAAACACAGGATCCAAGCTGCTGTTGCCACACAGAGAAGCATGGAAATACTTTTTTTTTTTAAAAAAAAATAAAAATTTAAACAAGAGCAGGATGTTTTGTGCTGTTCATAACAGTAACTGGGCCTTCACAATGCCTTCAAAGCATATAGGGCTAGTTTTGATTAGCAGCTGATTTCCTTTACCATGTTTTGTTTGTGTAGGATTGTGATGTTTGTTTCAGTGACAATGGGTGCAGTGTTTTTTTAAACTCTTACTTAACCTCTGGCGTTGCTTTTCTTCTCTAGGAGCAGGACATATGACATGATCCAGTACTACCAGAATGACATCCCATACTGAGAGACACTAGAGACTCACTGCCGAAGTGAAACATGCAACCCCGTGCCCTCGCTCCAAACTTGTAATAAATAGGAGATGCTCAGTCACACCTCGCTATCTTCCATCTTTCGTGTATGTGTGTGTACATGTGGGTACATTTTTTCTGGACATTGCAACAACTGGTCTGATTCATTCCTTTCTCTTTACCAGGTTATATATATGTCTGTTTTTCCCTGGATTTCTAGAGTTGGGCTGCAATCACAATAAAAATTGTACTACGATTATGAATGTGTGAAAGAGGTAAAGCTGGTGGAGTTTGATAATTTCTCATGCAATGCAAGGATTTTATAATACCTTTAAAAAGAAAACAAAAACCAACCACCCTTTCCTGCACAATCCCACAAAATTGCCATGGAAGGGAAGGGTATGGATTTTTCTTTGGAAGCAGAAATGTTAACTTGTTCTAATTTTACTGTAGAAAAAGCCAGATAATCATCCAAGGTGGTGATGTCTATGTAGCTGTGTTCGTACTTTGCACTGTACATGGTCCCTGCTACGTGGTCAGTATTTCATATGTACATGAAGAATGTATTTTTTCCTTTTGTGTGTTTTAAAAAAAGAGACTCTACTGCAGATATATTTAATCTATAAAATATAATAAAAGACCTTAGACTTTGTGTCTGTTGCAAATCTTTTGCCATGTGCTGCGTTCTAGTTTCTACACTACATCATTCTGCACATTTGCGTACTGTTCATTATACGATGACCTTTCTTTCTAATGGATAAATCAGATTTCTTCTTCAGCTTTTTCTCCATCTTAACTGGCATTTATTTTTTTCGTAAAAGAAATGTTCTATGCAAGACTTACGTAACGAGGAGCTGAACTGTAGGACCAAGGTAAAGCTCCCTCGGTGCTACTTGCGAAGGAGCCCTGGGCTGGGCCACGACTCTTCGAGAACTTCTTTCCCTTTCTGCGTGCCTGTCGTTCTGGCATGTGCTCTTGAAAACGTACGGCAGTGCCCTCCTTGGGGACGTTTTCCCTAGGGGTCCCGTCCCTGCCCGCTCAGGGAAGCGGCTACCGGGACCGGGACCGGGGCACGGGGCCTTGTAGCGCCCGCCAGGGCCGTCCGGGCCCTCCGCGCTGACGAGGCGCTGGGGCGCGGCGAGGGGGCCGCCCGGAGGGGGCGCAGCGCCGAGGCGGGCACGCGCCCGGAGGGGGTTCGACGCTGAGGGGCAGCCGCGCTGAGGCGGGCTCAGCCCTGAGGCGGGGCCGCGCTGCACCCGGGGCCCAGCTACCGAGGAGGAGTGGTGCCCCGAGGGGGCTCGAGCCTGAAGAAGGCTCAACGCTGAGCGGCGGAGGTGTCGTGAGGGAGACCGAGCCCTGAGGAGGGGCCGCGCCGTGAGGTGGTTCAGCCCTGAGGTGGGGCCGCGCCGTGAGGTGGGTCCAGCCCTGAGGAAGGGCCGAGCCGTGAGGGGGCCCGGCCCTGCGAAGCTGGGTGTGTCTTGAGGGCTGGTCAGCCCTGAGGACCAGGTGGTTGTTCACACGAGGGCCTCAGCCTCTAAGAGGCAGCCGTGGCCCCGAGGGGAAGGGCCGTGGGCTGTAGCTGCCCAGGCTGGGCCCCTGGGGTTGCCTGAGAGCTGGGCCTTGGCGGCAGGCCGAGCCTTCCAGGGCGCAGGGTGGTCCGAGTGTGAGGGGGCAGACGGGTGCCTGCCCTGTAGGGCCGATGATGTGGTCCACCCATGTCTTCCCCTTGGTAGTGTGCCCTTTTGGGCACCTTTGAGTCAGTACAGAAGTCTCCCAGGGTGAGTTTCTGCTTTGCTGAGGGAACTCCCAGTGTGTCCCCTTGGCCCAGGGCAGCTGGAGCTGCTTAGGGTGACAGCCAGCCCAAAGCCGGGCTGGCTAAGGACATCCCTGCCAGAGAAGGCAGCTGAGGCAGTGGGGAGATGCACTGGTGTGCTTACAGCTCAGGGAAGCTGGGCAGGAGAGGGGGCAGCAAGGGCAGCATGTTTTGGCTCTGCCTGTGAGGTGAGGTCTTTGTGTGCGGTGCAGTGGCAGGCCTGGCCCTTTTCCTGTATGGAAGGCTGCAGCCTGCATGTTTCATTCAAAAATGGTTCAGGCTTTTGCCACGGGTGTTAAAATGGGTCTTGTGCTGCTGTCTGTTGCCTATGTGGTGGGTGGCTCACAGCAAGGTGGCCTCTCAGCCCCTTTTTTTCATTAACAGAATGGAGAGATGCGACTGGCTTTCTAAAAACGTTCAGAGGTTCACTGGGGAGACGTGCAAGAACTGGCTTTAATTATTGATTTAGTTCAGCTTTATTATAGAAGCAACTGGAACATGGAGTAATTTTTGTGCTCTCTGCCTATGGCTAGTTGTACCTGTTCAGGCTCCATAGGAAGAAGAGCTGATTGACACTACAAATGGGGTATTCTTCCTCACACCTTTCCTGTAATGGGGAGCAGGTAGAGTGATGAGATATGAAGGCTGCTTCTTCTCCTCTCGGGGCAGGTGGTGAGAAGTTCTAATATTTTGCTAATTCAAGTTAATGCTTATGTGCATGTGTTTTCTTTTCCTGCACCTCAAAGTAAATGCACTGTGTAAAGTGAAAACCCAAATGAGTGTCTCAAGCAGCCTTATGATGAGAGGGTTAGTTAAGAGCTAGCATAAATGGAGATGGCATCAGAAGTTGCTCTCTTGAATGAGTACAGGATAAATGAACTCTGTTAGGTGTAAACTTGTAACAAATGCTTGTGGTAGTATTGTTAGAAATATCTAGGGCTAAAAGTGACTGTTAGCTCGTGAATAGTAATATTTGGACTAATAAAAGGAGCTCTGCTAATGCTAGGCTTCAGAAAGTTGCTCCCAGTTGCAAAACTCAACCCACATAGCAATTTCTGTGTGTTCTAGCATAGGATGCATAGAATTTGCTAGAGTGCAATTAAAGCCATCTGGGGTTTTGTATCAGGAAGTGAATGAGTTTGAGTGTGCTTCACAGTGCTTGCTCATCTTACGTACTTTAGTCAAGCTGTGTGGAGGGCTGACATAGTCTTAGTTTCTTCTGTCAAGTTCAGAGAAATTAAAGCAGCTGGAGGCAGTTGCATGTAGAGGTCAGCTGGAGTTACCACAAAAACAAGCTTGTTTATGGTACGCTCTTAAAAACTATAAGATGGCTGCATTTGAGATTTTATCGTTCTTCTGCTGTGAAGCTTGCAGAATGTTGTGAATGTGTTAAAATTCCATGTTAGTAGGAATGATGAGCCCTTGTGACTCCTTTTCTCACTGTTGTTTCTGGTGATGGTGTATGCCAAAGCTTACCTGCTGACATTGCAGATTTCATTTCCACAAGCTAACTGTGCCTCCTTCCCCTCCCCTCAGGGTTCCTGCCCACAGCACAGAGGTAGGAGAAAACTCCCATATAATTGGACATCCATTGAGATACAGAGGGGATTAGGCAGTTCACATTTAATCATGCAAGGCAGTACCCTAAAGATGATTATTTGTAAATGGGATGTGTTCTGTATCTTCCTCCAGGGAGACTGAGGAGGTGAGGCTACTAAAATGCTCCAGAATATTGCAAGCACTTCGAAGATACTGCATCAGTGTAGTTGAAGACGGCATAGACTTATTTCACCTTCATGCTCCCACCAGGGACGGATACGTCCTTTACACAAGGAGGCTGGCAGGACTTTCAGAAGTCACTCAGGTAATTAAGAATAGATAGATAGAATTAAGACCTACACAGAAGTATTCTGAAGGGTTTTGTCCCTGAACCTTATGCCAGAGTACATCCTGATGCCTCTGCAGCCTTGGGAGAAGAGAGGCATCGAAAAGAGGGTAAAAAATTGTTCTTTAAAAAAAAAAAAAAAATTATCTAAGAAAAGGTCCTCCTATCATTTCTCCGCTCTCAGAAATTCCAGGTCATGGTGAGAGACAGACTTCCCTGGCTATACCCGCTGCAGTTCTTTCTGTGTTGGCCGTGCATATAAAGAGCCCTTAAGAAAGGAGCAAAATTTATAGTGATTCATTTGCATCTGATGGACCGAGGGTGCAGTGCTACTGGTAACTTGATCAGCGCCATTCAAATGCTAATCTCATTATGTGTGTTCGAGACTGAAGCGCAGCAATCCGCCTCCATTAGCGCAGTGTGCCTGTGTGATGTTCTGGCTGGTACGGAGGGTCGTGGTACCCCCTGCGGACACGCAGCACATGCTGCGTAGCATCAGGGTTGATACGGGCAGAGAATGGGAACTCGTTGGAGGAGCAGTGCGATGAAATGAGCAAACACGGGAAGAGGAGCTGGAGTCCTCTTTGGAAAATGCTGGAGAGGGGGAAGGGATCGCAGCCAACAGAACAGTTTAGATTAGACTTTTTTTCCTTTTCTGTGTAAGTATGTCCCTCCTTTCCACTTGCTTCCACATGAGTGTTGTCAAAAAAAAAGAGCAGTAAACAAAAGAATTTGTCCTGAATGTAGATACAGCTTAAAAACATGACTAGTGTTTGACCTTATGAAACATACCGTGCCTGTGCAGTTTGTTGTTAAGACATGGCATTTTTGCCTGTCCCATGTAGAAAGGAGTAAAATCTGCTGGGCAGCACATGGCACACTCAAAGACAGCGTCACAGGGGTTATTTCTATATAGAGGCTCTCTGACAGAACCTTGTTACTGAAAGTACCTTGAAGTAACTTTTTGAGGTGCTGCTGCAGTTTCCAGGCCTGATGTGAAGGATACTTACCCCAGGCTCTTACTTCCAGTATGTCAGGGGAGGGTTGTTTGTTTGAAGTTTCTTGTGCCTTGTCTGCTTTCATAAGGATTCTGCATTTGGGAGGTCACAGGAGTTATAATCCTGAAGAGGCAAGACTTGTAAGGTGACATAGTGTATTTATTAGATAAGCTACTTAGCTAGGAAAAGCAGATGAGCTGTGATAACACGCAGTCCTGGCATCAGCTGGCTTATTAAATAGCACAGCCTCCCCAAAAGGACTGTTTTTCTGATGGGCCGTTGCAACTGCAGCAGCCCTATTACTAGAGCTTTGTAGTTCTAGGCAATGCCTTTATGTTTGTTTCTGGTACAATATCGGTTGCCTGATAGCAGTGATAGTGTGGCTGTGAGAGTTGTTATTCTGACACGCCCCTCTCCAGGGTCAACACAGCCAGGGTTAGCCTCGGCACGTACTGTAGCAGCAAGAAACTGCAAACATGCTTGCGTTAAGGTTTATGAACGTTATCTGTGGCTTTGCTGCCTGCCTGGGAAGAGCAGAGCAGGGATGATGATGACACAGTGACATAGATAAGCTATCACAGTCATCACACAAGCAGACAACGGCAGCTGGCAGTTCACTGAAGGGAGAAGTTACCTCCCTGACTGCATTGAGGTGTCTCTTCCCAAGGGAAGCATGGCAGCCAAAAGGGGAAGGGAATTGCGAGTGATTGTTGGGAGTGTGGGTCTAAGTGCCTACACAAAGACTGTGTCACATACCCTGACACCCCCGCCACACCTTTGGGAACTAAAACCCCCTCATTGGTGACACATACAGAGCTAGGAATGTGTCTTGGTCTGTTCTTAAGCAAGTTGTCTCTGCTTTGCAGTGACAAGCCTGGCAAAACAAATTGTGCTTCGCTGTGGGATGGAAAAAAAATGCCTGAATTGTAGCAAATCTAGGAGACAGTCCCAGCTGCGTGTATTAATGAGGAGTGAACATGTCGGGTGGTGACTTTGATCATGATGTAAGAAGTGGTGAGTCCTAGAATTCCGTCCTTGTAGAGGGGGAGGACCTCTAAGAGGTAACTTACAGGGAGGAATATGCCTCTGGATAACAAAAAGATGAGAGATAAAATCATATATTGCTATCACATAGTTCTCTCCCCCACTGCAAGACTGGGTGAGTTCTATTTTGACTGCTGCATCTAAGCTTTTTTACAGTGCATACAGATGAAGTCCGTATGTGTGCATCTCCTCATGCACACTTGCAAACCATTTCCTTGCTGAGAACGTCACATTACTCTTCGGAGCACAGACCTAACAGCTTTGCAGTACCCGACCTCATTGCACGGAGAATCCTGTACATATTGCAAAGCAGTTTCTTGTGCAGGACAGTGCTGTGCCTGCTTGGTAGCTGACTGTAGTGAGTGAGTGATCTAATAAAGCTACTTATGGGTATTGTGCTTAAAAGAACTTTATTAACCCAGGTAAGTAACAAATTGCAGGAACACATTATGTTCTGGCACTGAGAGTCAGAAACTTGAATCTTAGTGTCAGGCCTGGCTGGCTGCACCAGTTTGAACAGAAAGAGTATTGGTGAGGGTAAGGTAAGGATTCTTGGGGCTGTGAGGATAATTGACTGACTTAACAATGTTGCCAAGTATCAGAGGTTGTAAATTAGTAGAACCTTCTAGAATATCTGATCTCTCACCACCTAGATAGAAACTGTTTCTGTGCAGTTTCCAGAGGCCCCCTGACGCCCAGAGGGATTCCTGGCTCCATGTCTTGGGGTAGGGCAGGATGAAAGTCCTATTTTCCTTTGGAGACAGGAGTTGCTCATCGCCGGATGATTTGGGCTGGGTGGAAGTAAAGGGTAAAGCTGCCTCCCATGGCTGCAAAGGAAGGATCCCAGCAGTGCCAGTGCAAGGGGCATCTGCTGCCTTTTCTGTCCTGGATCCCAGATGAGAAGAACTGGGCAAGAGCTTTGTGAGGTGTGGGAGGTGAGCTGAGGTACAGTTGCCCCAGGAAACGGACTTGAAAATCAACTGTCTGTGCAGCCTGGGTGGGTGGCAGTGCTTTCCAAACCTGGTGCCTCTAGATCTCTGGTAGGTAGAGCCAGCTACTGAGCTCAGGTCTCAGCTCTAGCACGGGGCCTCTGAGCTGCATGTGAGGCTGAATGGTGCTGGCTGCTGTCTGTCCTTAACTGAGATCCCGCTAATTTTCTTGGCCTCATTAGCTGCAGCCTCGCAGCTCTGTGGGCTGGGCGGCAGAGGGCACTCCGAAACAAGCCATGGTGCCTGGGACACGTGGACGGAGCAACGGAGGAGAAACAACTCTGCCGCTCCTGTAAGGCGAGCAAGTCTGGCAGGGAAAACCTTGCCGTGACCTTTAGTTGTGACATATCTATCACGGCAGGCACTGAGTGGTAGAGCTAGCGAGTACCTGAATATCAGATATGAAATTGCTCAAGAGCCTGGCAGTTTGTATTCCTGCGTGTTCTGCTGCGGAGGTTTTTGACCTTCTAAGGGACATAAAGGAAATGCATTTTGCTGACTCTGCATTGTTGTCTCAGGTGAAGCCTTTAAATATATGGGTCTCCTCCGGTATAGCAAGCATGTAGAAATCCATAGTGCATTTACCAAAAAAAACAGAGGTTTGTGGTAGGCAGTGCAGTAGTTCTTGATATTATCGCACTGTGTTGGATGAGCAGCAGCTGTATTCTGCTCCAGAGGCGGCTGCATTTCTGTGGTTCCGTGCATGTACGTTTTTGGGGAGCTGCTTTGGGGTGAAAGGTACTCTGTATGCAGGCTCTGGTGTAAGTTGTCCATTGTTTTAAAGTTCGTGAGTACTTACTAAAAAATAAAAACCTCCCCACATAACAATAGTTTAGCATTCTCTCTTACCTTTGAGCAAATTGCCTTGGGCTTCACTTTCGCAGTAGGCATAGTGGGTAGATGGTACTGTGAAATCTGTAAGCCTCACAGAATAGGCAGAAAATGGGTCCAAGAGGAGATGACACTTCGGTGCAGCTATAAAGAGCTCATTGATTATGAATAATTCTTGTGGTCATTTTGAGTCCAGGCAAGTAGTAGTTAATAGTCTTCCCCGTGCTGTCTGTGACAAAGGTGGGATCAGGTGTTTGGAATCCTCTGCTGTGAAGAGAGACATGGTCTGTGCTGTTACTAGGCTTAAAATCACTGTCTAGGGATCCCAGCAGAAATCTGGGCTCTGAAAAGTGCTTTCTCCCTCTTACCCCACATGTAAGCTGCGATTTGAATTTCCATGTTTTTAGCATCAAGCCTGGCCTTTAGGCTGCAACCCCAAACAATAAAGAAGCAAGTCCAGCTACAGCTGTGGTTGTGCCACAGATCAGAGCTCAAACAGAGGGGCACACAAATAGACGGTAATTTCAAGCTCATTAGCTTGCAGACAGATCAGAGGGCGGGATTAAGCTGTAGGTAGGAAAACGAACCAGCCAAGGAAACACTTGAGCTGGATGTGTGATGAAACCTGAGAAAGACCTCAGGAACCTGAAAACCCAGTTGGTTTCCAGGACAATGCTGAAATTAATTTTTTCCCTGCCTCTCTGCTGACACTGTGATCCTTCTTCCAATTTGAAGAGAGTTTTCTTTCCTTTGAGATGTATCTCTTATGAGCTTGTGGACCAGTGACCCAGTGCAGTGCCTGAGGCTATGAGAACAGGGCTAGTGGCAACTGACTTCCTGCACATCAGCTGAGCCTGGAAAACCAGTCATATTTGTGCTCCAGCTTGTCTCAGCTGAAAGGTAATACTCCTAAACTTATATCTCACTGAAGATTCCTTAAAACCAAAGCAGGCTTAAGAGCAGGTACATCAGTTCCCAGTTTCACTGAAGAGCAGGAATTCATGTTGCCACAACCCCGTTGCATGGGACATATGGTGGGCCAAATCCCTTTAGAAATGGTCGAAGTGAGACATAGGGAGCTTGATTTCTCGCAAAAGATATGCTCTGAATTTGGGAGCTGCTGAGGCTCCCCGATTCTTAGGGAACTTGAACCTAATAGGATATAAATCGGGAATTGAAAAACCAGCTGCCATTTCTTGAAAACTGAGCATGTTTGAAGACCTATGCAAGGGGAGTCTCAAAGTACAAACTGAAATTATAGTCTTTTTTTCCTCTAATATCTATTACTAGGATTTTTGAGCATTATTGGTAACAGTATAGGTAAAAGTGACATTTCAGCAGATGCAACTTTTACACTGAGAATGGCTCTCGAATTTAAAACTTGTTTATAACTGAGCCTGCTGCTGATTGCTGTCCTTCAAAGTTATCATGATTTGCCCTTTTCTCAGGAGATTGTGTCTACTAATTGTGTAGAAGTGGTAGGAAAACTTGCCCTTCGCTTTATTAGGGAGCCTTTGCAAAAAGCTCTCGTCGAGCTGCAAATGACTTTTGCTGAAGTGGTGGGGCTGTTTTGCCTCTCAAAAAGTTGCTGTACTTTGGGAGAAAGTTATTTGCTGGAGCTGCAATTGCACTGCACTCTGAGGGGAAGTTTGGGAAGTGGAGGTGGGTACTCTGTGTGTGCCCATACAAGACGTCACCGCTAGATGACACCATGACTCTGGCAACAAGGTCCAGACAAACCCTAAAACCGAGGGCATTTTGCCTGTTTCGGAGGGTTTGTTACAAACCCAGAACACGGGCTGGATTTGCAAACCTTTCAGTGAACCGGGGTCAAGTTTCCCCGAAATGCAGGCTGAGGTTTGAGCAGAATGGGCTCAGTTCCAGGTGACAGGGTGGGATTTATGATTTGGGGTGGAAACCATCCGAACATTTGACTTGCAACCAGGCTGATCTTGGCTGTGGTTATGCTTGGAGGGCCTGTGTGTATTTGAAACAAAATCTCAGACCGAGGTTCAGGGAATATGAGCCTGCCTGAGCCAAAACCAGAAGGGGTTTGCACGACCCTGCTGAGAACTGCTGCAAGAAGGTTTCACGTGACTTCATTGCTAACCCAAGGTGGGTCCAGGCACGAACCCAAAAGTAGTATCCAGACCTGGTCAGCAGTAGCCCCGCTTCCCTTTTAACCCGTTGTCACTGTGGGTGGCAGGTAATTAACCTCCTGACAGGGAGTCCTCCTGCCTGCCTGGCCACGCTGACACCACACCTGGCTTAACAGCTCACCATCGTGTAATGGTGGCTCAGCCGCTACGGGGGCAGCCTTGTCTTCAGGAGCACTTTGCTTTCTGATCAACTGACTGACTCAGTACCCACCAGCAGAAGGTATCTGCTTCTCCTGGAGTGTCTTTCTGGGCTCTCACCCTTTAAATTGGACAGGGTCGATCAGGTACAACTCTGCAGCTGTTCATCGAGCAGTGCCTGTTGCCGCTACTTTTTTTTTTTTTTTTTTGTTGGCAGAGGAAATGCTTAGGTGTTCCCTAGCCTGAAAAAGCTTCTTTCTCCTGTAATTACTGTGTATGCACACCTACTCAAGTCACCCTTCCATTGCTTTTTTCTGTCACTTTCAATGAGACTCAGAGGATGGTAACATGAAGCATGTTAATAAACCAACTTGCGTGTCTTCTACTCATGCAAAGCGTATTTCTGCATCTCAAAGTTTGGCAACAATCATGTAATTATGTGGCTCCAAGGATAGGTTCAGGGAATTGATAATCTAAGAGGTGTTTGTACAATGCTCTGTCACCTCCTTTGAAATTCATGTCTTTCCACTACCAACCCAGCAACAATCCTCACACGCAAACTGGTTAAATACCTTCTAGCAAGGAGTCAGCACAGAGGAAGGGCATTTACCTAACAAGCACATTGTGTGTAAGCTACCCCGAAGTGCCTGTTGTCCTTGTGGCCCACACTAATCTTGGCCTAGAGGGATCCCAGCAGTTTGAAATGAGTCTTTTTGGTAACACTGTGACTCCCAATAGTGCTTGGAGATTTGGGTGTTATTTTGGCAAACTTGTAGTACGTGAGAGTTCCTGAGTTATTAACATCACACAGTGATATTTTCATAGGATGCTCAGGTGGCTAGCTAAAACAAACCAGCCATATTAATATGTTTATCTGAAGCTAATTTGTTGTTATGTATGTAGAAAACTCTTGCAATAACATTCATAAAAGCTTCATTACTATTGTAAGGTTAAGCATCACAGAAAACTCTACTACAAATGTTTTGGTTTATTGTTTGTTTTTGTAGACAGAATAGTGTTAACCTTGAATCAGCCTGAAGCTTTGCTGTGGTCCAAATATGTTTTTTGTGGAAGTTAGCTTTTATGTAAGGCTAGAATTTGTATTTCTGGTGCTTGATGATACTATGTCTTTTGCTATATTCACTGATGCAGTCAGAGAATTCGAAAGGATTCATTTTACAAGAACTCTGTTCATAGCCCATCACAGAACAGTGATATCGCTATTCCTATTTTTAATTAGGATTTAAATTAATTTACCAGTTTACAGTGTTTGAGTCTCTAGATCTCCAGAAAACCCTGAGGGCCTTTTTGAAATACAGGTACACGTTACCTTGCAAGGCTCCAGCACAGTAGCTGATTTTAAGGAGAGATTGCGTATTTTTACCTACAGTTTAGACACTTCATTCTTATGTCCCTTCACATGATTAGACATTGTTTGGTGGGAGGGGCAGAACTCTGGGCAGGAGAAATAAGAGGCAAACTTTCCTCTTTCCATCGAGATAGTTCAGCCCAATGTTCTCTGCCACAAGTGTTACGTAAAACTGAGGAGGACAGATCAGGGGAGGCAAAAGGTATGGGTAGGTAATAGAAGTAAAACAAATGGGTACTCATGGCCTAAAATGCCAGTTGTAGTAAGGTTGTGTTGTCTGTATCAAGTTGTTCCTGTCCAAGTCTGGAACAGCAGGAGTGGTATTCAGGTGTGTTCACTGAATTATCACAAGGGGAAGAAAGTAGGAGCGCAGTCAGTCTCATGTGATGCTTCTCCTGGCAGAAAGTCAGGTAACTTTCATCCCTGATAAGCTTTCCAAAATTTATTGCGAAATTTTTTTTTGATTGAAAGTCTTTGTTGCTTGAAGAAAATTACTACTTTCCAAGCAGTGTGTCATACTGCACAGATTTCTTTCTGTGTCCAAAGACATAAGATACAGCTGTATTCAGCACTCGGCACTATGTTGTCTAAACTTATGCTACTCTTAATGTTTTCCTGAAGTCCTCTGTGAGCTTCTGTTCCAAAGGGCCAATGTACCACAGGCACAACTTCTTTCCTTTGCTTGCAAAGTACCTCTGGAGCAGATGTTTGAGGGAGCTGAGTGGAGCTGCCACAAGCACCCTCCAGGGCTCTGTGCAGCTCTGCTCCAGAATTAATGGGCCGTGGTCTCTGTGAATGTTGAGACCATTCTGTAGGTGTCCCTTCTAACACCTCACCTTTCTTCTTCCACTGCCATGTGCAGAGTGTGGACAGGGAAAAGAATAATCCCTGTATCTCTTAGCTTCCCTGCCCCCACCCCTGATCTGCCAGGTTTACAGTATTCAAAGTAGCTTTCCCCAGTGGTGGAGGAATGACAGTCTCCAGCGCAGACACTGGAGTGAGGAAACTCCAAACCTCTGGGCTGGGAGCACTGAACACCTTGAATATGAAGAACCTTGCGCCTTGCAGGAAATAGCAGTGTTACTGAAGCATCATCAGTGCTTATAGATGTGGATTTATTCTGTGACTGACTTTTACTCATGGGCCTGAACACCCTCTGAAAAGCCAACTCCTGCAGAATGTCTGGGAGGCCAAATGAGACCATTTAGCAGGATGAAATGTCACTACAGCAAGCCTCTTTGGTGCAGATTCCTGTAATGCTTGTAGCTTTCTGTTTGGCTGGGGGTAGGGAATCTCTTGCCTGAGAACTGATACTCTGCAAGTTAGTGCTTGCTGCCTGCTCACTTTCTGCATGCTGATGTGATAAAGAAGCAACGCAGGAATCTGTTGGAAAGTCAGAGAGCTCTTTTCATTTAGAGAAGAGGGGCAACACTTGTGAGAATCAACATGGTCTTCCCTTTGTTCTGCTGCCTGTGCCTGATAGTTTGTTCCCACATCTAGGATATCCCACACACAGGATAACAAAGTGGGTAACAGCTTGGCCTTGCACTGGGTCCTCCAGCTAAAATCAGGAGTTAGTGTCTTATTTGCTAGCTAAATTTCACTGGTGCTATTTTAACACCATACTGCATCCACTCTCCAGCCAGCTTCTACAAAGTTCGCTTTCCTCATGGATGCATGAGTCCCGCAGGTTGCTCATGCAGATAACCTAAATGATGTGAGTGGTGCATAGAGCTGCCAAAATGAGAAGCTCTTCTCAGTAGTGTCACTTGATGGGCTGCATTGTGTTGGGAAGGTCAGCAAAACAGCCTGGGTCTGTTTGCCTATTTGTAACGCAGAGTGATGTGAAGAGTCTTATGTTGAAATTGCTCTGTGACCCCTGGACTGGAAGTGCCAAGGCTTGGCATTTCATCAGAAGAGCTGTTGGGCTCCTAGCATTACTCCTGTAACTTCCCCAGTGGGGACAGATTGTAATCTTCTCTTTTACAGCTGGGGAAAGAGAGGCCTAAGCAGGTTTGAGTCAATGATGCAGACTCCCGTGTGCCCAGCTCTAGCCCAAGAGCTGCTGGTGCACATCACAGAGAGACTTCAAAGCCAAAGAGCTTAAGCAGGGCACTGAAGCTCTCCCTGAAAGTGCATCAAAAGGCTGGGGAGCCATTCAGTGGGGCCTCAACCAGGGAGTTGTCAGTAGGTCATGGCAGTGTCAGACAGACAGACTCCCTACTTCTTTAGGTGAGAGTGTATCTGCAGGGAATGAAGAAGTAGGCATGGCTTCTTGCTTGAAGTCCTGCCTTGTAGAAAAGGAGCTTCGGCAAAGGCTGTTACTCTCCCATTTGTTTTTTCTTTCTGTCTCTCATTCTTCCATCTCCCTGTCTGGCCATTTGTGCTGCCTGCCTGTTTGTTTGTTGGCTGAGTGCCTGCTGAATTATTTACTAGCCTGACTGAATTAAGCAGCAGCAAAAGCAGGCAAGTGAATCCCACCTGAGACTCTTCCAGGGAGACGGGGGGGTGGAGAAATGGGGTGTGCATATGGGGGTGTTGATGCATAGTGCTTAATTAAATATACCACCCATTCCAGGCAAAACCTTGTGGGAGGAAAAACTCCTCTGTTGCCCTGAGACAGGGCTGAAGAAAGCTGAGTGCATGGCTAACACCAGCTCAGGTGGCAGCGTGGCCCATCTCCAAGCTGAGTGGGGGTCCTGCCTCTGGGAGTTGCCTTCAGCCCTTGCAAGTGTCATGTCAGCACGCTGGGATGTGGCAGGGCTGTCAAGCGGCCATTCCCCTCCACCACATCAGTTGCGTTGTTTGTGATAGTTGTTGTGCTGTGTGGGGTTAATTGGGTTAATGAGCACATTGTACATTATTAGAGGCTGAATTGGCAATTATGCTAATTACTGTGTCTCCCAAAGTGCCACAGTTACTGAGGACGTGTAAAAGGACTGGTGTTCTTGTACCACACACTAAATCAGAGCTGAGTATCTGGACACCAAAGGACCTCTCTTTACTAAATGGTGGTGCACTGGGTGTTTGATGTAAGGAAATGTCTCCTGGTTGGCATACCCCTCCCAGCAAGAACGTTGAAGCTTAGCACACAGTCCTTAGCTCGTGCAGTTCCTCTCCTGTCTCTGCATCTCTCAGGTATAAAGTCTTACAGATGGGGAAAATGAGACATAGATCATTCTGTGATATATCTGGTCTTGTTACTCTCTTACTAGAGCATGCATGCTCCAGTATGGTTGTTTTCTCCAAGCCAGTGTTCCGTACCATGTGGCGGGCACAAACTTGTGACTCTGGAACGTGCGCTCATCAGAGTTCTTCAGGCAGTAGCAGTTGGCTCAAATGCCAGAGGTCTTCCCAAGACTCCGTTCTTCCCATCACTCTCTGCCTGTGCTGAAAAGCAGCAGTCTTCCTGTGGGTCACTATTTGCCAAGGTGCAGAAGCAGATTCTGATTTGTAGATATGACAGTTTGGGTTGCTCTCTACGTTACATCACTTTGTCATGCCACTGTAGTAATGCCATCCTGGCTCTTCCTACTGTGTAGGTGTCCCAATAAAGATAACCCAGGGATGCTTTTGTGCCCTAAAACTAGCTTTGGAACACTGTTTCTGGGTACTGAGCAGTTGCAAACGATAAAGCAGTATGGGCTTTGAGAAGGGTTATCTTCCCTGCTTCCATTGCTCACAAGCAATGCTCACAAAGATTACTGCTGGCTTCAGTGAGAGCAGAACTGAGGCTGAGAACTGGGGAATGCCACGATGTGCTCCAACTCATCCTTAATGCTGATCTGAAAGGTGCCTATCAAAGCAGTAGAGTACCAGTGTGTGGGCTGCCCGACCTTTCCAAAAGGCTGGTTAGGTATCTGGTGGTTAACCTGTGCTGGGCTCCATGCTGGTTGCAATGTCTCCAGTTAGTCCTTAGGCATAGCCAAGCTCATGCAGTATAGCTATAAACTGGGGATGAGTTCAGACTGCTGAATTTATGGCCTCTGAGGCCTAAACAAGGAGCTGATACACCTTTTGAATCTATACTGTTTCTATCGTATTGGCTTTTCCCTGGAAGTTTTCATCTCGCCTGGTTAGCAGGGAAAGTCGTCCGTCCACTAAGCGACTTGCGAACCTGCGAGTGCTTTAATCATGCATGTACAGTACAAAGCAATTTTGTCTTAGGCTGATTGAAAGCTGGTCCCTGCCAGCCCTTTCTTCCACATAGGATATGTATGCTTGAGTGTATTAGGAGAGACTTAACCCTTCAGTCAGCCTGCTTGCACTACTGTCTCCCACACTTCTCACTTCTTGAGGCATCTCTTCCAGAATGTGGCATGTCAGAAGAGGCAGCTGATGCAGACTAGTCCTTATTGTCTATAGCATCAGTTTACCGTCTGAGGTAGAATACTGGCTCCAGAAGGTGGATAAAGAGGGAGCTGGAAATGGCAAGACATGAGAAGAGCACTGCGTGATCAAAAGCACATGCCTCATGAATTTATCATGAACTAACTCTGTGGGACTCTTGCTACATAAATCAACTGATAACTCACCATGTAAAAGATCATATACAACAATTCACCATTTCCTTCCCATTTCTGCTATATCCCTCTTTCTGAAATTCACTGTACAATTGGTGTGAACATGCTCACACACACTGCTCTATTGCAGAGATATGTATGTGGCACATCAAGGTAATGGAATTTTCTTGAATAACCTATGCAAGTACTGTCATGTTTTGCATCAACAGTAAGTGATTTCATATTGCATAAAGCAAGAGTTGATGACCCTTTCTGGCTTTATTCCAGTTGGGGGTCATGTGTCTGGGTTACTGCCCAACCTTTTCCAATAAGTTAATTCCCACTCTTAGAATTGTAATGGCTGCGTTGAGCTGTGGAACCCTCCATAATGATTACTTACAGAAAAGAAAAAGTGTTTTTTCACTGGACTCTAGTATTCTTCCTCATGCTTTGCCAGCATTTTGTGCAGGTGCCTACACTTTGCACTTGCTATGAAAACTAAGGCATTGGATCCAAAACTGTTGCTGGCATGAGCGTACATGTCATGTTGTAAGGCTCTGCAGCAACATTCGAGTCAACCAGTTCTGAACTGTCCTCATGTCTACAACTAATTTAATGTATTTCTTTAATAAGAAGACTTAACTGTCTTGGATCATCAGCAGACGTCGTCTAGCTAGATTTCAGCAAAGCAATTTATAAGGTATCTCATGGGAATATTATACTCTCAGAGAAAAATGGGGATTAGTACATGGCTTGTACAGTAGAAGAGGGGCTAACAACAGGAGACTGCACAGGAATTCCGGAAAGTCATAAGGGTGGAATTCTGGCAGCACAAGGTTGAGGTATTTACAAATGTTAATTCTACTACTTATGTACAGATTCACTGGACAATATTAGGATTCTGCAGAAGCATCTATATATACAAACGTATCAGAGGAGCTGAGGGCCCCTCTTCCTTTGCCTTTGTACCTATTGAATGGTGTTTGCCTCCCCTAGTCTCAGCAAGAGGAAATGACCCGCTCTGGTGCTGCCATCCCCTGCTGTGTTTCAGAGAGATTTACTGCTCTCTGCTCACTGACTGTACTTGAGAGCTGGTATAAAAGCAAATAATGAAGGGATGCATACGTCAGCAAAACTTCTTCTCCCTGATTACTCAAGGTAGACCAGGGATGGTCTTTCTGTTGAAGGATTTTAAGTCTGGATCTGTCTTCCTCAGATGAGGTCAGAATTTCCCCCTACGTCTGCTCCTGTCCACATGTCTGAGCTTGGAAGGAGAAGGGGATCGTCCTACCTAGTGTGTCAAAGGCGAGACAACGTTCCTGGCTGATACCAATACCAGTGTCGAAGGGAGATCATGTCTCTATGGCTTGTGTAACCAAGCAGGTAGCCGTACGCGAGCATCAGGGTCATCCTGCCTCAGACTTGTAATACTCAGTGCAGCTGCCACTGCTGTACAACAGCAAAGTAAAGGTCATTTTCCTGCTTGGCAGACTTGGCAGGGAGGTGATGGAAGAGATGCACCTGGGGGAGCAGGTACTTGGGTGGAATGACTGAGGGAGTCCCAGATAGTACAAGAGGGAGAGGTTCAGACATGACAAGGGAGAAAAGATCATATGAGACTGGAAGAGAGGAAGGAGGGTATCCAGAATAAAATGAAAACAAGGGGTGGAGTACTGTGGGAGGATACAGACAGAGACTTAACCTTGGCAGCAGTCTGGAGAGGATGTTTTTCTTCACTTTTTCTTTCCCAACATCTACCCTTTCTCACCTTTCCTCCATAGACATCTTAACCAGCTTCCTTCATGGCAAGTCAGTCCAGCACGCATTCTGCACTGCTCAGCTCTCAGAGGCTGGTTGGTCCATCAGTGCTGTTTCTTTTTGTTGAGATGCTCTTCTCCCTTTTCCATTTTCCCCACGTGGGAATTTGATACCAAGAACAAACCTTTGGATCTGTCCCACTGACAGGAGGTGATGTGTTAACAGGGAGAAGTGAAGGGAGCCATCCATGCCTAGCACTTTGGAGCTGTTTCCTCTCCCACTCTCGGATGTTTGCTAAAGAGGTGTTTTGGTTTAACTGTAGCTTATTGGATTATGTGATTATGGCATTTGAATTCTTTATTAGATCTTTTCTATCTTGGTCCCTGGGGTTGAGAGGGACTTGGTTTATGGCCTTTGATGTGTTTGAAAAGTCAGGCTATTTGTATCACTGCTCCTTTGCTTTGATTCTTTGACTCCTCCTCTGGGGAGCATTCTGATGTGCAGGGCTCAGCTTTGTGTGCATCTGCTGCATGGGATGTCTTTGTGGTTTGTTTTTGTACCAGGCACAAATCACGTCTCCTACTCCCTTCTTTGCAAGCTGTCATGAAAGCAGGCTATTACTGACCAGTTCTTTTGGAAAACTTGTGTTTGCTGGAAGCTGTACAGAAAATTCAGTATTTTATGAGACACAGTACCTTTGCTTGGAGGGGATGGGTGGCATTGCAGGGTGCTGTTGCAGCAATGCTCTGATTTCCCCTCAGCCCCTTTCTCCTGTGTTTAGAAAAAAATCTTATTGTTATCATTCCCTTATCAGAAGAATATTCCTCATGTTGTGCTGTATCTGCTCTTTCCTGATGATTTTGGCTGAGGTGCCAGGAGAGGAGGACTCCTAACCCCATAGTGGGAAGTGAGAAGCTTCTACTCCGGTGCTTTGCCACAAAGCAGCACCCTGTGAGGTGAATATCAGAGAAGGGAAATTTGCTTAGCCTGTAAGAAAAGGTCAGGCCCAGCACGGTAAACCCTGCCAAGAAGGGTCAGTGTGGTGAACCAACTTACGCTTCATTTGTCACCTGTCAGTGCTGAGTGTGATACACTTAATAGCACAGTAGTGGAAAGGACAGAGGGGATTTCTGATGGGGAGAAGTGAGGTAAGCCATAATTAACTAGAATGGTGAAGGAAAAACTCCATTTTGGAGCTGCTGGGTCTCTCTTGCGAGCTCAAATGTTTTCACACATGCTCCTAACACTCAGCGCAGCCCCTCTTGTACATCCTAAGACCCCTCCATGGTTGCATCCTCCACAGTGCGTCATATCAGGAAATGGGACCAAATAAAAGGATGACTGTGCCTTTGTGGACATAGGCAGTAAATGCAGTATGAAGATCTGTGAGGCTGAGCATTCTTGCCAGTGCAGAGCACAGGCTCACTCTGAGGTGTTGGCTGAGGGTGCAGAGAGGAGTCTCCCATGTTTATATTAATTCTGGAATTTAATCTCCCCATCCAGCATGCGTGAAAAAGGGGTTCATTGGCCCTGAGGAGGACAGTGTTGTTGTTAATAGTCACCCCAGAAATAAGAAACAAGGGGTTCCCCCCGTGCCGTTCCTTTCCCTGTAGGATGAGCTAATGCCTGTATCTGTAGTGGCTGGTTTGTGTATAACCTCTCCTGCGTGAAAGGTTACTGCCACATTCCTGCTTTTCCCAACACTGAGAACATGCACATTTTCTCCTTTTGTTCCTGAGTAGTTTCCAGCCAGTGCCATGTCCCTGTATAATGCACCCCATGGCACAGGCTGCTTCAATGTTGAAGCATATGCTAGTTGGAGACAAGCAATTCAGTGACCTCTTTTTCTCCCAAGGCATAGTTTGGAGATAGCTTTGCAAGGGTGGCCAGTGCCTGAGCAGTGATTTGGTTCCCACATCCTGCTTGTCATATGTGAGACCTGTTCTGGTTTTGCATGGCGACAACTGGCAGAGCAGGCTGTGAATGCTGAGCCTGCATTCTACCTCGCCCCCGATACTTGTAGCTTAAGTGGGCCTGAACTATTTTTAAAGGAAACCTTTCAAATGTAATTAACAACAAAGTCATAATGGCAGCCTCAGACACAGCTGGAAAACATCTGCAAACACTTGGAACAGGTAACAGCCTCATCAGAGGGCAAGGTTGTATCAGACTGCACACGGCTCTTCGGGATTAAAAGCCTTAGCTGGTGGGGTTAGCACGATCTCTCTTTGACTTGGAAGCACATCGTGTTCAGGAAATATTGGTAAATTATGGCGGCTCCTTGCTTCTGGAGAGTGTCAGGATGTAGGATACCAAACGAAAAGATAATTTACCTGACAAATGTAGCCCTACTCTTTGTGGAATTTTCTTCTTGAACTTGCTCGTTATTCAAAAGTTGTTGGAGTTCTGTGCCACTTTGAAGGGTGGGGAATGAGCTTTTTGGGTTGTTATAGGCTGTCTTTTAAACGGCTGCCTGCACTTGGTAACTGTGCTCACTGTTTGTGGTTAAATGACTAATGTTTTACATGCCCTAATCTTGAAAAGAGTTATGCGCAGATTTTGCCGGGATTAGTTTTGTTGTTTTATTTCTGTAAAGACTTAGGCAACTGGCTTTCTGCTGATGCAGACAATCATGGGAAGCATCTTTGAGGCGTCATTATTCACAGAAATCATGGCAAGAGCGCAGCAATGACAAAGAGGTTGATTCCAATAGCCAAGTAAATAACTGTGATGTTTCTTTTGCTACGTTTGCTCTGAGGAATGTGTGTATAGTCAGGATGTCAGGATTTTTATGTTCCTGCTATTTTGGCTTGAGATCCGTGTGGTGATAGGGAGATGCTAAGGTGCGAGGACCATACTGTGTTGTGAATATAGCAAAAAGACAGTGTTGTGTTCTGTGTCCTCTCCACCTACCACTTTAGGATTACCATTGTCTCAACAGCTTTTTTTTCTAATCATTTTAGTTGAAATGCCAGATGAAGTAGATTTGGAGATCTAGGTCTTTTTCTGGTCATTATGGAACCATTAAACAGCACTGCTGTTGCCCCATACATGATGCTATTATTTTTGATGTTGGGAAAGCCACAGGTGATCTTTTTTTCTCCTCTCGTAATAAGGTGCGCTGCCCACTTGAAGAGGGCACACTTAGAGCACAGAGCACCTCCTAAATACAAAAAAAGAAAGAAGAGCTTCAGTGCTCCAGCTGTTGCTCATGATGTCACCTGGACCTGGGTGGTGCTGTTTGGCAGAGCAGTCCAAACTGCTGCTAGATAAGATGTCCACTAGAAAGACTGGTTTTATAAGCCTCTAGTTTTATCAGATACACTTTATGCAGTGTGAATAATGTCAGAAGACCTTGTTGGGAAGACCATGGCAGAAGTTCTATATCTGCACAGTAACCTGCATGTTGGAGATGCTATTACTGAGAGTCAGGGTTTACCAAGAAGACTTTTCAGGGTAGGCGAAGAGGGGGAGAAGGCTTGGGTTTTTAAGCTTAGTTAAAGGGGAAAATTCAGTTTAAATATTTTCTTCCTGTTTCAAATCTGATTTAAGACTAAGAGAACAGCAAATATTCTTCTCTTCCTCATCATCTCCTTTTTTAAATTTACTGTAAGTACCTGATAATACTTTAAGTAACTGCTTTGTGTCTCACTATATCCATCATCATGGACTATCCATGAGACGGCTTGTCTATGGGTATCCATGAGACGGCTTGTCTGTGGGATGTACAACTGACCTCAATTTAAGCATTCTTGGGACTGGAGCAAGGAGGCATCTGTCTGCCAGCAAAACAGAGGAGTACCAGGCTTCAAAACTTGATCTGTACTTCTATATCTGCATAAATTATGTTGGTAAGGAGTAGGTTTCTTTGTCAAAAGCACTGGGACAGCCTCTAGTCTATATAAAATTATGCACATATGAGGGCATATTAACAAATGCAAATTCATTAACATGATTTTCTTCCCCTGAAGAAAACACTTGAATCACAGTCAGATTAGAGGCAAACATTGTCTTCCAGATTCAGCTGTGCTAGTCACCAACTGATGTTACTCTCTACACTGATCACCAGAGGAGCCCCAGGCAAAGCTGAGTGACTGTCAAGCAGTTCCAGTTGTTGGCCGCAGCAAACCTGTTGGCTCTGCCTGAAAAAAATTAGGGAGTGCTCACAAGAAGTGTTCATTTGGCAAAGCGGTAGAAACACTACCTCTGTAAGGACAGAAGAGGTGGGAGGAGAAAGCGAGCAGCTGGGGGAGGTAGGTGCTGGTGACTGGCCGTGTCCTTAAACACCTTTGTACCACTGGAGTGATAGCAGAAACCTGTCTGCGTGTAGGCATGTCTTTTGTTATGGCTTATAAAGGAAAGTTTCAGCAAATCTTAGGTGACTTCTTTACCTGTCATAAAGAGACAAACTCGGGTAGGTACCACTTTTATATAACTTTTGAGGTGCTCGCTCAAGGTTATGTGAAGTCAGTGGCAGTGACAGACCTAGAAACAGAACGTTGGTGTCCTGGCTTTTTAGTTGTCTTCATGAACCATTCGATGATACTTCCTCCAGATGTTTCAATAAGAGGTGCTATAAAAAGTTCTTGACGTTTCTGTTGCAATTCCTCATTTCTAAAGGGCTGCCTGCCTTCATGTTTTTAATATCATTGCTTTGAAGCACCATAGCTAGAAGTGACAGCGCCAGAAATAATAATAACAATAATAATCTGCATAGCACAACAGGCATTTTACCAGCATGTAGAAAGACAAAGGTCTCTGGGTGTTTTGTATTAGCACACTGAAAAAGTCTTATTGAGTCTATCTGGAATGCATAGGTGGGAACCTTAACCCCTCATATGCTGAGAAGAAAATTGCATGCAGACCTGGGAGCTGAATTAAATGAATAAAAGGGCACATAAGCTTCATTCCTTTGGCCGTGGGAGGCCTTTCTGGACCATATGCCTTGACAGCCTTGTTCAAGCTTATGTATTTAATATCCATGTGACACCAGAGTAGTTAGTTTACAAGTATTTTTCCAGTTTCTTCAGTCATATATAATTACTCTTTAGCGTAGACCAGAAAAGACAGAGAAAAGGCAAAAGCTAACCCAAATCTTAAAATTCTTTTTTCCTCTGCAAATTCCATTCTTATTTCTGCCATGGCCCATGTTCAAAACCCAAACAATAAACCATACAGCTGTGACATAGGGGAATTGTCCAAAAAGGACGATGTCTGAAGGTTTATGATTAGGTTTTATATTCCCTCTGTCTACAGAACAGCACTTCCTGAATGTTTCTGTGGTGGGAAAAGCATCCCAGCCATTTCCCCTTGTGGATGATGGTGTAATTAGAGCTGTAAAGAAAGAACCCATGACACTAAAAGGCTATAAGTGCTGCAGATTTAGGACAACAGGTTTCTATGGAAACTGAAGTGAAAATAGGACCTTAAATGGGTGAATAACAATAATACAGAGTTCTCAGTTTGGATCAGTCTGTAAGTTGCACTAAAATACAGCCTGCCTTTCTTGGCAGTTATTTGCATAACCTTTTCCATGGTGCTCTCCATGAAACCTCCCCCCCCAACTCTTACTTTCTATACAGAAGCATTCTTTCCTTAAAAAAGAAATATGAGGAATGTCCAATGGATGGCATGCACCCATTTATAGATGTTATCAAAATATTTTCAGTTTATTATAGGGAAATATGCAACATAGTAAGTTATGGCATCCATTGTCATCACTAGTACTACTGTGTTGGAGTCCTTGGTAGTAGCTGAAAATTTTCCTGCATCAGATGGAATATGAAGTTGTCTTACATTCTGGTCCAGAGGTGGTGCACTGGAAAGATGGGGCAACACCAATGATACCTTTGTGATACCTCTGTGTAATTCACTACATGTGTACTTGGCAGTTCTTGTTAGCTGATTGTCTCCTGAAATGCTACAGGAATTCTTTTCAGTCTGAGACTAGTTCTTGTGTCTGCAGTGGGAAATCCTTTCCTGTGGCTCTCCAGTTTCTGAGGAAATTGGGAACAGTCTCTTACTGGCAGGAAAACTTTCCAGGATTTTCAGTAGAATATGGCGTCTTGCATTAGCTATGCCACCCCTTAAGCAACACCTGAAAATGCCACTGCTAGAAATGCTCCAGTAAAGAACAAAAGGGCACTTGGCATTTTTTACACTGTGATTTTTCTTTTTCTTGTGAAGCATTTACTGACAGTGGAAGAAATGACTGCAGCAAGGGAGAGATTCAACTGCTAGTGAATATCAGAAATATCCATATAGTCCTGTTTGTTTCTGTAGAAACAGCCTTGCAAACTTTGTAGTAATAAATATTCTAGCTCTGTGATATTTAGGGGAAAACTACCATAGATTACAGACTTGTCTGCAACTAGCTTATGTAGGCTAAATATAGAGAAATATATATGTGGAATTATTATTAAAATCAGTGGCAACCGAACTGGGACACATCTGTGCAGTAATTGACCCTAAGAGCTTATCATCCCCCTGGCACTCTGAATGGTTCATGTTCTCTACAGCCTGAAACATGAATTAATTTTGCAAGCAGTGGGCTAAAAGTCATGTAAGCTGCAATTTAACTCTTTGCAAACCATCCCACGAGAAGAGCCAGCCTCATAACGTGCTGGGTCTCTTTCCCTGCCTGCATTGATGCAAAGGCGCTGTTCCAAATGGGAACCACTTAAACCAGTCTATTGCCAGTCATGGAGTCTAAGTCAAGATCCTGGCTTGTGGGAGTGGGGTCTACAGCAACACCGTGTGTCCAAATGCCAATGATTTCTGTTCTGAAGCTTCTGTCCTACCATTTGAGTTTTAGTGAAATAGTACAGGCTTCCCTGACTCTCCAGCTTTATGTTGCCATAAATGAGAGAGAAACTGCTTTTCTGTGCATGTGTCCAGAATCTCTCATTGCACGGCAAGCGAGACAGATTCATGGTTCTGGCTGCTCTGCTTGTGCAGGCTCAGGGCATCATCCAGATGCTGACGCGCTGGCTCCAGACAGCCTCCCCACAGAATAAATGCTGTTAAATTCTTGATCTGATTGGCAGCCCTGGGAATTCAATTCAAGTCCCTGGGGAGAGGCAGGAGACCATTTCTTTTCTCTGTGGCTATTGTCATGAAAATGAATAAATCCTTCTCCCTCCCCCCCCATCCTCAGGTTGTCACTGGCCTGGCTGAATTTTGTGTACGTTTTTCGTGTTCATTCCCTAGCTCATTCTTGAGGAGGGGATAGCCTAATTGTCTGTTGGAGTTCAAAGCAAAGGCAAGCAATGTGGTAGGTGTGAATCCGGGAAGGGAAGACAAGCGACCTGGCTGAAGCCTCTGCAGCCTGATGGCTCTGTGAATGCCTGGTGCCCCAGTAGAGAGGCTCACCAGGACTGATGGGAGGGAGGCCGTTCACACTGTCTGTTTCCTTTAGCACATCTCATCATTGTTTCTTCTTGTTGATATCACTTGATTTGCCCATGGATTTACCCATGCTTCTAGGCAAATGTAAGTTATTCGTGGCTGGGCTGGAGCCTGGCGTTCTCCCCTTGGCTGCCTCCTGCTCATCTGTGCGACATCCAACACGGGATGTTGGCTCGCGGCACACACCAGTGAAGAGAGCGAGCCCCGCGCCGCAGCGTGGGTTAGGCCAGGCACGCATGAACTGGAGGTGACCAGCAGCTGGGACCCCGCGCAGGGGCTGGGCTGCAGCGCTCAGCAATCACCGAGTGCCTTGGGGACGCTGCGCTGCAGACGGGTAGCCAGCTTATGGGGTCAGCACAGAGGCTACAGGGACCGGCCCTAACATGCCTGCCTGAGGAAACCCTGTCTAGCCTGTGTTTCAGCAGAGCATTTAAGCACAGTTAATGCTCACAGAAGAGCTTCCAGGGGAGAAATGGAAAAATAGATTATTTTTTTTTAGGCTGAATTTTATTCACGGAAACTTTCTGCTCTGTTGCTTCTGTTTTGAAGGCAAAAATGAAAATAGAAATTTTGTTTGCTGGGAGGACACTTTTTAGTTTTGAAAATGCTTTTTTTTAAAGATCTGGTTTATGGATAGTGAAATGAAACATTTTAATGGAATTTAAAAACTCGCCCAGTATTTTGTTTAGAAAAGCAACCAATATTTCTCAACCATTTTTATTTATATGTTTAAAATTATCTACATGCTTAAGCATCTTGCTGAATCAGAACTTGAAAAGACAAACCTTTTCTTAACTACAATACCCATTTTAACTTATGTAGGACATTAACTATAATAGTTATATGCTCTCTCTTTTATCTCGTAATTATAGGTCTTTAAAAACTGTTTTTAAAAAAGTATATATAATTATTATATGGATTGGAATTTTTACCTTTAAATGTCAGGTATTTGCATAAAAATTTACATATATAGGCCATAGGAAGAGAAGAGAAAGAGAATTTCACTAAACTCCTTGCTCTGAATTAGGACTCCAATGTCAGAGGTTGGGCTGAAAAATACAGATGTTGACACCAGCTGCATTCCCCAAATCCTTGCACAATTGCAAAATTGTCTGTTGTTTCTGTTGGGTCATCGTTCTGTCAGGCTGGTTAGGAGTGCTGACACGCACGTTGCTGTTGCTGCGCTGTAGTGTTAACACCTTGTTGAGCTGAATGAGAAGCTTGCACCTCTTTTTAAGGCAATTGATTTAGTGATTTATAATCTGCGGGCTGGAGGCTCCCGGAGGCTCTTCTGAGAGCGCAAAGGAAAGTGAGCCTGTTGTCAGTGTGCTTAGATTTGCTGTACAAAGCCTAGGACAGCCACTGGGAAATTTTTAGGCTCTGCAACCTGGAAAAGGTTGATAACTGTTGATTTAGACTGTCAGCAGTCTCAGCAGCCAGAGCTGCTCCTGCTTAAGATCTGGACATTTCCTTTCCGGCTTTAACCTGGGCTCTGGGTCTGTTCTCAGTCATTCTGTGTTCACAAAAGCATTATAAAAATAGAAAGTTTCCAGGGAGAAGTGATTATTCTTAGAAACATGAGGCAGCTTTTGCAGAAAAAGAGAGATTATTTAGGTTGGAGAGGGAGGTAATAATGGAGAGTTGTTGTAGATGCATGTGAAATGAGGACTAGTACGATGATGGTAAGGAACTCCCCTTTCTGCATTTTACGGTAGAAGAGGAAAGGAGATGTTGGATAACTTTGAAAGGCAACATTTTTCAAATGGCTAAAGAAGACGTTCTGACACACGCTGCTGGGACAGGAGTTCAGCAGGATTCAAAGAACTGAAAGGGAGAAAAACCAAGCTGGGCGTTGAACTCCTTGTGGAAATTAATTGAATGCTGAACCTGCACTCATGATCTTGAGACCCCCTCATTGTCTCTAAATGCTGAGAACCTCAACAGTTGAATTAAAAAGGATAAAGCGAAATAAAATGGTAAAGTTACAAGAACCCTATATGCTAAGGCATAAACCTCTGAGTTGTGCATGCCAGGAAGGAGCTTTCCCTCTGGGCAGATTGTTCTGCAGTTTGGCAGCTGTGAAGCTCCCCACGTTTACATCTTCGCAAGGGATTGTTTAACAAAAAGGAAAGCAAGCAAAAAAATTCCGGTTTATGAAGCACTGAAATCCCAGAGTGCATGAAATCCTGAGCCCCTGAACAGAATTTCAGTCCCTCAAAGCAGGGCAAAGGCGCTGCTGTTCAGGCGGGTGGAGCTATGCTGCGCTGGCAGCCTGCCTGTGGCCATCCCACCTGGTGCTCACCTCTGTTGAATTTGGAATGGGAAGGAAACCTGAGCGTGCTTGAAGGGGAAACCGTTTTTCTGAACTTGTTTGAATGTTGATGTTAATTCGTCATGTTTTGTGATAAATACTTGAGTATCCGGAAGCTTTTCTTCTCCAATAGTCAGTGCAGCAAATCTGCACTGGCCAAGAGCAGCCTTCCCCAGCACCAAAATCTCGTATAGAAGGATTTCTTTCAAAGCACAGGCCTCTCACATACAAGCTAAATGAACATACTGTCATTTAGGAAGTAATTAATTTGTGGTGAGCAGGGGCTGAAAAGGAGACGCATACAATGGAGGCACTGTAGCCAAGTGGTATCAGCATTCAGATACCACATTTATATCTGTAGACAAACAGTGATGCTATAATAGTATTGTTCTGTCCGTCTGTTTAATATGAGAATGGCGCATACACAGGCGAGTATATGGAAGAAACCATGCTATTTTCTTTGAGACCTGCCTTTGTGCTATTTTAAGATGGCATCATTTTCTAATAGTGATAGAGGCGAGCTTGCTGTGGTTTATAAACCTTTAACTCAGCAGTGGTCTGGGATGGAAAAAGAGCCCACCTACCTGCATAAAAGTCATGCCCCTGCATTTTTCTTGCAGTTTGAATTCTAGAAAAGCAGAGCTTTTTCATCCAAATTAATATGTAAAAGCTAAGCTATATCCAGTTGTGAGACATCTAAGGCAATTTTAGTGTCAGTCTTTGGGATTATGATTTACACCATGTATGCCTTTTGACTGTGGGATAGAATAGCTTTAAAGTATGGTCTGATTGAACACGTGCTGCTGCCATCTTTGTACTGGTATGGGCACCATCAGAATCCGCAGGCATCTAGAGTAGAGCTTAGTGTCTTTATGAGAATGTGAGTTTTTTTTCTTTGTGGCTTTCATTTACAATTTTTTCCCTCTGAGTCATAGTGAGAAAAAGACTAAAATTTTTGATTTTTTTTTTTTTGTGGAAAAAGGCAAGAAAGTGTTGTTTTTCAAAATCTCTAGTCATTGAAAAATAACAAAGTGTTTTGGTACAGATGAGACCTATGTACATTCAAGGAACATTTCAGAAAGCTCGGTACACAGCATTACTAGAAAGGGGCACAAAAGGTAGAAGAATGCATTCCACAACTTCCATTCCTATTAGCAGATCTGATTCTGCAGCCATGGGTACCAGCTCAATCCAGAATGATCCTGATTGTCCAGCTAGGAAGAAGTGAGCACACCATCACGCTCATACCTTAGATGAGAAGGGGAGAATTGGGCCCAGTGAATGTTAAGAGTCAGGCAGAATAAAGCTGGTGGTGTATTGCAGGGAGGGTATGCTGAGTCTGAGGCTTCAGTTGACATGTACATAGAGTTTGTGCAACATACTGCAGAGGTTCTGTGCATGTTTTATTGCTGTAGAGGACAGTGCATGCCTTGGATGTGAGCATTAATTGGTTTTACTGCTCGGTGTTTGATCGTTATACTAATTTGCCAGATGCAGACCACTTGCTGCAGATTGCACTGATGGCATCTGAACAGATTACTAGGACCTGCAGTTTGCTGCAGGGCAGCAGCCCATGTGATAGAGATTAGGGGTCAAATTCTGCTCCCCTGTATATATTGTAAATATCGATAATCCAATTGATTTTATCAAAGTAACTCTGGATTTAAACTTGTGTGATTAAGGGCATCTGACCTCATTGTTTTGTTATGTTTGTTAATACATACAATACTGTACAGCAGCAGTCTTTGTAATGGGTAGGAGAGGAATCGATGGAAGAGATTCCAATACGTTGCTGAGATTTTTGAAGGAGTCTAAATAACTGTAACGTGAGCCTTTCGTTAACTTCAGTGGTCCCATGCTTCAGTGGCTGAAAATCTCAGCCGTACAGTGTAAAACGGAAATGATGTTATAACGCAGTTATATGCAACATCCTTCAAAGAGAATGCCCTTGTTTCAGACTGAGCTGTGAGAAAGAACAGCGTGCTGCAGGCTGTTGCAGAGACAGCATCATGCACAAGATATATAACACTGATTATACAAGATGAACAGGCTAGTGAATGCAAGTGCTCATGGATTTAGTGCTTGATCTTATTACAGCCAAAGCTTGTAACAAAACTTCCCCCAGCTCTAGAGGGGGGAGAATCAAACCGCGCTGTTACAGTAGAGCACAGCTGTCTTGTACATGCTGCAGAGAGAACAGTGCATCGTAACGCAGATTACATTGCTTTGCTGCAGCGTCAGGGAATCTCCCAGTGGTGTGTGCTCTGTAATAGAAATGTCACTTAGCCTGCCTGCTTTTATAAATCAGCATAGTTATTTTAATACTACTCTTGTTAAATTCACAGCAGCTAAAACAGCTCTGAGTGGCAAGGGTAAGCCAGCTTCACCTGCAGCCACCCTGGCAAGCTGCAGCATTTTGATGCTTGCTTCTCCAAGGAAGAACAGCAATTTTGTTCTCACACCTCCCACCTGACCTTGCAGTTCCCTTGCACAGCAAATGCTGCAGGGAGGCTCATGGTAGGGATGTGGGACAGATTTCTCCTTGCAAGGGGGAAGCAACCTTTGTCTGCTGTTGCCCTGCAGCTCTGCTACGTGCTTTGCCTCCCTGAGTGGAAGGAGCCAGGTACTAGTGTCCCTCTTGGCCTTGGAAGTGGGCACCATCACTGGCAGTATGGGCGGCTGCATGGGAGGCTGGGGCTCACAGAGGAAAGAGCAAAGCCCCCTGCTAAACCTGGGTCCAGGGTCTTGTCACCTGCCCAGAGCTACTTCTGCACACGGCTTGTGTGTGCCTGGCTGCATCCTGCTTTGGGGCCGTTGGCTCTGTGGGTAGGCCAGGGTGGCCAGCACCCATTGACTTAGTAATGAGACAAATAATGTGTGTACCAGAGATTGGTGGCTACTGGGCCCTGTATCAGACCCCTTCAGGACAGGGACTTTCGTTGAGCCTTGTGATCTTTTGCTCTTTGGCTTTCAGGGTTGCGTCAGTTGCTGCTTCTTCCAGGGAACTTGGTCCTCCCATAGGTGACCAGCTATTGAAACGACAGTCACAGACCTGATAATTGATACTTATTTTTTCCTGATGCTTTGTACAGGAGAGGACTTGCCCCGTTTTCCTATTTGCTGGAGGCACTCATTGACACAACACAGGCTGGACTGGTTGGAGAAAACAGTGCAGGCAAGTAGTGATGGTGCAGTCTTACCCTTGCACTCTGCAAGGCAAAACATGAATCAGGCAGTGGCAGTGTAGTGTCTTGGTGAAACCCTGAGCTAGTACACAAGGCTTGAGCTCTTTCTCAGCCCTGTTTCTGGTCTATTCTTGTGCCTTTAGCTCCTCAACTGCATGCCTGTTCCCCACCCATCTGTTGAAATCTTAAGATATCAGAGCCAAGGACTGTAGCATGTTAGTGTGACATCTAACAAGGTAGGTAGGGCTTTAGTCTTTGGCTGGAGTTTTTAGCAGGTGCAGTTGTGATCGGTGTTTGCTGCCCTATCTAGTTTGTTTTAAAACACTATATCCTGTCCAGGCATGAGTCCAAATCTCTTGCAGTGCCAAGCACTGCAACAGGTGGTTCTCTAACGTGACTGTAGGTGTTGTCATACAAACAATGAACAGGTCCCACAGATGAACAACCACAGAAAGGGTCCCTTCACTCCTGGGGTGTAGAGAAATGTGGTAACTGCTTAGAATGCAAAAGGTTCTCATTTTATTTGTTGTCTTATCTCCTTCTTCTGTTCCGCCCACCTTTTGTGCCTGTCATTAACCGAGTGTGGTCAGGTCAGAGCAGTTGTTGCTTAAATCAAAGTAGACTTAAATGTTCATAGGATTTCTAGCCTACCAGACAACATATTAGCTGATAGAAACAACAACAAAAAGCTTTTACTCTTTCCTCTCATCTCTGCATTATCTATGAATCTGAACTGTGCTCTGCTTAAAAATTCTCAACAGATGATTACACGGTGTGTCCTCTCTGGCTTGTGTTCCACTGAAAGTGATGGGGTCACAGTCTTGTGGTAACTTAGACTGGAAGATCTTTTATTAATGGAGTTGATGCACCAGTAGTAAAGAGTCAAGAGTTGAACATGTGGCTGAATTTGCCTCACTGACTGTTCATCTTTTTGGTCTGAAAACTGATGGTGTTTACACTCTGGTTTCTGGAAGACAGCTACATGGAGCCCTGTGTTGTTGATTTTAATTAACTGTCTGAGTGGAAGCAGCCTCCGAAGGAAGTGTTGAGACTGTAACTTCATTGAGAGGAAAGCTGTTGTGTTGTGCAATGTCAGTGATGAGTGTGCCAAGGCTGACTTAGCTTGCAGGTCTGAGAATTTATTACCAGTTCCTCCATTCATGAAAAGAAAATCCCTTTTGTCTTTCTGGTGCTCAGTTCTGCCCTCTGTAGGTTAGAGGGATTTAACTCACAGCATTCAGAGTAGGAATTTTGAAGTGGACTCATTTGCGTCCTTGACTGACCCATCATATCACCCTGACTAGCAGCTGTGTGCCGACCTACTAGGACTGCTAGCCCTCAGCGCATTAGTTTATCTCCCAATTTTCTGCCCTCAAGAGCTAGGCTCTGTAATAGGCCAGGGAGGTTAGAAGATCTGTGTGAGTGTTAAATGGATTTATGCAGCTCTGACACAGCCAGAATCACTGCTTCTCAGGTCTGTCATTATTACTATAACAACTTAATTATTTGGTTTTCCCTTACTACTGTATTGTTGTTGTAGGCACTGTATAAAATAGAAAAACCTACGGCCTCTGCCCTGAAGCTCTTACAGTTTTGTGTATACAACGAGACAGCAGACTGCATTGAATACGTATTACCAGACAATTAAAAGTATAAAGCAACAGTTGGGTTTTAGCCTCAGGTCCTCATGGCTGTCAGGTGCTGGTCTTTTGCTTATGTTCAAGTTTGCCTTCTCCTGGATGCAAAGGAGCAGGCTTGCTTGTGTATCATTTATGCAACGTATATACTTTGGTTTGTGTTTAAACAATGTAAAATATTGTTTTAGTGCACAGCTTGAGACGAAGCCTGGGATAACTAGTGGGAGGACTGTCCTGTGTCAGATAGAGCTGAATGGCTGCTGACAAAAGCCACTGATGGATAGTTGATGGTTTTCATTGCCCCATCCCAGTTTCATTGCAGAATCTGGTATGAGTTATCAAAATATCACCCCTATGATATCTTTGAGTTCCTCTGTTGGCTTCCCCTCGTTACTCTGTTAGGCTGTGTTACACTGTTAAAACAATGTTTGGAAGTATCTATTACTGTTGGGTTTGGTTTTAAATAGTTTTACTTAGGCTTGGCTTGAAATTTTAACGATTTAACTGAAATTCTGGTTAGGCAATATGACTTCTTGCTGGTATGGTTGCAGTGGTAAAACTTCATACTACAAAGGCAGGTGTAATGATATATATGTTATTAGCAGGCTGTATTCCAAGCCAGGCAGGAGGAGGTGAGGATACTCTCTGAGCTTAGGAGGAGTCAGGAAGAATGTCTGCCTTGCAGGGAGGCAAAATTCAGCCATCAGCTGCTTCCAGTGAGCAGCCGCTCGGCTCCTGCTTCTGGGCTCTGACTTCCTGCAGCTGATGGGTGGTGTTTTGCTTCTGTGGGAAGCAGCAGCCCCTTCGAGGTCCTTCCAGGCATTTATGTGCAGCTGTTTGACTAAAAAGAAGAGGGGAGGGGCAGCATGATGGTGTTTCAAAGGAGGAAAAAAGAAGGGTAACATGCCTCTGCATATCACTGTGCTCTGGGCAGCACTGTGAGAGGTGACTGTCCTATTTTCCCTATAGGAATAGCGAAATCTGCATAGAATGCCTTTAAGACAGGGTCTGCCTGGCTGGGGAGGTTTGTGTGTGTGTCGGTGTAACAAAGGGGTGCAGCTTTCTAGTGCAGACCGAGCCCTAGGCAGAGCTCCAGACAGGAGCAGTCGTGTTGCTGTTTGACATTGTGTGACTTGCTTTTAGAGGTGTGGGGAACCAGAGGCTATACAGGCATTTGCTTCCTTTAGAAAACCTAATGTGCTCTACGTGGAACCAATGAACAGGGTTAATCATTTCTGGGAAGTAGCTCTGTGTATGTCAGTACCTCAAGGCGCTGAAATCTGATGAGAAGTTGCTCTGATACTTGTCTGTTAGTGTCAGTGCTGGAGTCTGTAGGTCACAGTTTTATAAAACTGGCCTCTCTTATTTTCACATCTTCTTGAAAAATGTGTTTTTCTTCCCTTTCTTACCTTGTTTCAGTGCTGGCCAAAGCATGGTCTCTTCAAATGGGTCATCCTGCGTTGGCATCCAGTCTTTTCATCAGTTCTTTATCTCAACAGGCTTTGCAGAAGAGGTTATTTTTATCGCTGAAGTTTGCAGGATCTGACCTGTCCTCATCCATATGTAACTAGTAATTGTTTGATAAATTAAAGTTCTACACAAGGAAGCATGTAGAATCCCATCATTTTTGGAATAAGTGTTCTTACTCCCTGGTTTTGGGGGAGCATCAGCAAGAAACAGGTTTCTTTTGGTACTTTATTTAACAGACGAAAGAAACAAGCCATACCACCAATCTCTGATTTAATTCAGTCATAAGAGCCAGTGTCTGTGTTTTTCGTGTTTGTTCTGTGGAGTTGGAAACAATTACAAAAGTAGTTTTTTCCAGCATTAGAGATCCTTCCTGACACACCAGCCTTTTTGTCTTATCAGAACTTTTTTGGTGGTCTTGCTACTTTCATGTTATTTTCTTAAACACTCTTGGTGACCACTAAACTTTTTGATACATTCTGGTTTTGAAGTACTAGTTAGTATTACCCATTTTGTTCTGGCTTCTCTGCTGCTGTTTTTTTCGTATTGATGGCTTTGCAGACTGCTATCCACTTGCTTTTAATGAACCTTCTCCATTTCTGAAGCTCCTTCAGAAATGATGCCTTACTTGCTGTGAGATTACATGTAATGAGGAGTCTAGTCTTTGCCTGTCGAGAGATTTCTTTCTCTATGGAGCTGGGCCTTGCAGGAATTCCATGGATAAGGAGATAGTTGAGAATCTTGGATTTCTGTGCTGCAGTTGCAGGCTTTGGTGGGAAAAACATGGAAGGTTAAGTACCACAGAAAAGGAGTGTGTGTGGAAGCAGGCAGTAAGCCTTTTCTTGTCCTGAGTTGCATGTAACTGTATTTTTAGTTGAAATCAGTGCAGTAGCTAGTGTATTTACCATAGCATGGGAAAGGTGGTCCCAGTTCTGCATATTTTTTACAGGAATGGGCTTGAAAAAAACAACACTGAACTAAGCAACCACTTCACCAATGGCCTTTTCAGGTCAGCCTGTGCAAGATAGACCATGCTTCTCAGAAAACCTAATTAGTGCAGGCAGAATGCCATATTAACACAGCTGTATTGCTTCTAGTTCCTCCCTAGTGCTGAGCAAGCTTAGCTGGAATTATCTGCCTGGCTCAATATGGCAGAGACTCATCCTTCTCCCTTCCCACTGCTTTGCTTACTTCTCCTCAGTACAGGAAGGAGCTGAAATGAGTGTGGCTCTTTCTATACTAGCACATTGTTGGGACATCTGTACTGCCCTGTATTGCTGATCCACCCCTCTTTGTGAGCCTGGCGGCAATGACAGTTTTCAGCAGAGCCTTGGGGCAGCTGTCTTTGGGAATGCTGCCACTTAGACTCTAAGGAGTACAAAGTGCTGTTTCTGTGCTGCAGTTAAAAAGTAGCAGGAGTAAGTAGATTTCTTCCTCCTTGCTTTTCATGGTGGCACAAATAGCTTTCATTTTTAAAAGAAATAATTTTGAATCTGGAGCACATGCCTCGTCAGTTTGCTAGGAGGGTGAGGCTTGGGGTGTGAAAACTTGGCTGGAGTCTTAAAAAAACACCCTAGCAAATAAATGGTTAACCAATAAGGCAGAATGTAGAAATAGGATGGAGGAGTGTAATTATCATGGGATAAGCAAATGATTAGAGTGTTATGATGCTCAAAGTATAGCCCTAGAGTCAGGCGCTTAATTATTAATATTATTATTCATGGATGGGTCTTTATGATGTGGGAAATGAATATTTCTGGAACTGGAAGGAGATGTAAGACACCAGTTTAATATGCCAAGCAGGGCTTCCGACAGAGCGGTGAGCTTCATATAAATTAAATCTACCCGTTAGCCACGTGCCCTCCACTGGGGATGGAGTCTTCATCCACTTGCTTCCTGAAGCTGCTTATATAATGTGAAATTAAAAAAAAAAAAATTCTCCTTTTAATATTTTTGTAGGTAAATCAGAATATTCAAAATGAAAGAGAAAGATAGGTGAAGGAAGACTTGGGTGAAGGCTCTGGGCTCAGGGGAGGCAGGGCTGAGAGCCTGGTCTTGGTGATGAGCCCTGGTCTGTTTTTCAGGTAGCGCTGGCTGTATTCTCTTTTCATTTAGGTGCCTCGTAACCTCACAGATCCACAGTATGCATGTGGTTAGCAGTACATGTCGGAGCAGACACCAAACGGCACTGACTGACGCCGCTTTTGTGCTGACATAAGCATCAGCTGCAGCATCCCCAAGGCCAGGCACGCTAATCTTTGTTTTGGAACTGTTGTCAAATCGGATGTTTTGGTGTGTGTTTGTTACATTCCTGTGCTGAACTCCTTCACAGGAACGGCTTGTTTGTCTGGGACTTAGCTATACATGGTAGTGATTTGGCTGATGTATCTGTGGACCGCTTTGGAGGCCACTGTGTAAAGGGCTCGATTAGTTCTTATTTGTACAGCAGTATAGACTTGATTCAAATGGGCATCTGAAGCCCATCCAGGAAAAACAGCAAATGAGATTGCTGTAGTGAAATAAAGGGATAAGATTGTTTCGCTTGGCCTCCGGTCACTGAAGGCCAACATCAGCCTTTGCAAACTGTAGCTTGTGAGCTGCTCCCTCTTGAGCAGAGGTGGACAATATGAATAAACACACTGCTTAGGCATTAGCTGTCCTTAGAGCAAAGTTGTGCCTCTGTGTGGTAAGGGGGTACTGGGTAAAGCCTTGTCTCTAGGCAAGTAGTACATAATTTAGCAGAGGGAGAAAAAGTGGTGTATAAAGCGTTCTAGGGAACAGAGGCTGTGTGCATGCTGAGCGTGGTGCTGCACTTCTAAATGAGTGACACCTGTTTCTTCCCTGTGCGTATCTGGCTTTTTGGCAGTGCGGCTGTTGAAACTGTGTTCATCTTTCACTCCAGTCTCAAAACAATGTGCTCTTGCAAAGTGCCTGGGTGTGTGGTGGGGCAGGAGTGGGAGAGATCCCTGTCCTCCTTCTTCTTTCCCTCTTTTTTTTTTCTTGTTTTGTTTTTTTTTGCTTTATTACAATCCTGCTTTTTTGATCTTGCTTCCTGCAATATTATGAGGACTGCAATGGATTGCTATGGCAACTGGCCAACCAGGCCTGCATACTAAATGGAGACACCTCCATGAGTGCTCACAGGGGAAGGAGATAAAAGTGTAAACGATGCAAACAAGCAGAACAAACTCCCAACAACAGCAGTAGCATCACTTGGAATGCCTTACACTATGGGATGGGGGAAACACAAAGAATGAAGCCCAGTGTTGCTGGCAGTTTCAGAGCCAGAACTTTTTGTCAGACACCAGCAGGATAGAAACATTACATTCTTCTGCCCGCCCCCCCCCCCCCCCCCTTCAGCCTTCATCACAAGCAGGTATCTAGCAGGCATGTTAGTCTGTAAATATAGGTGGACTGCTAATTTGTGGGGAGTTGGGGGTATGGCTGTGTGAAATCAGGGATGCAAATGGTCAATTATTGCAGCTTGACAGTGATGAATGGAGAGGGGAAGAGGGGCTGCATGGCTGGGTTCTCCTCCTCTGGGTACTTCTGTTCTGGTTGGTCTGAGCTGCATCCCTGTCCCTGTGCTGGTGGCTCTGGGGAGTGCTGGGCAGGAGGGGGGAGCTTAACAAGAAAAATGCCTGCCTGGCTTGGGACAGGGAGAGCTGACAGTAGGGTAGGTCTTCTCTTGTTTAATTAAACAGGGCAGAGATGTTGATTCCTAAATATCTGGCAGAAGAGGCAAGGAGGTGGGGAGGGTATATGTTTTTCCCTGGCATGCTTGGCTTTATCTCCACCTTCATCTGTCTGCCCTATTGGGTGTCCCTCCAGTCTCCCAGCCGTGAGCCCATATGGCAGTTGCTCCTCCCCACAATTGGAAGCAGCCAGCCTTTTTGCCAGAGAAGGAGGGGGGGAGTGTGTGGTGGGAGGAGGGGGAGGTTGGTGCTGGTGTGAGGGCCAGATGGCCCTGAAGGGCCTCCAGCAGCCTGGGGTGGCTCATTGTATGCTGCCCTCTGGCTCAGACCTTTTCAGCTCCTTTATCTCTGCTTTTCTCCACCCAGCTCAATGGGCAATACCTGGTGTAGCAGGGACCACTTGAACCTGGCACTGCCATTAAAAACGCAGGAACACTTTTCATCCTGCTGGGCTGTGGGTTGAACTGAGTGAGCAGGTGATCGCAGGCCAAGAGAGGTGGAGGGGGTTTGGCCCTCTGCTGCAGTAGGGCAGCCTGCCTGGGTGTGCCTGCGGCCCAGGAAGACGTGCTGGGTACAGAGAAGTTCAGCAGATGTACATATCTAGCTCTAGGCCCAGGCTGAGGCCCTTGGTCACACTTTTCTTCCGAAGAGCTCCGTTAGCCCTTCCCAGCTTGCCTGTCTTTACTGTCTGTGCTTTACTGAGAGCAGACTCCCCCTTCTCTTCCATGGGGTGGCATTGGTGCACAGGGGATGAGAATTTTGCCCTTCATTGAGAAGGAAAGCCACTGTTAAAACAACATATTTTTAAGGCAAGGAAGGCAGAGCACTTACCCGGTCACCGGGCAGCTTCTTGAAATCAGGTGCAGAGACACAAACCTGATAAAGGACTAAGACTCCACAGGGCGGAACAGGTAACGAAGAATGCTAGAGAAAGATGCAGACTGCTCTTCCATAAAACATAGCTAACTTTATAAATTAATGAACCCTGCTGAAAGACAGTGTGCAATGAATAAAATGTGCATTTAGCAGTACTTTCACCCAGTTTTCATAATTTGGAGCCCTGCACAGAAAACCATGCAGTGTTGTTGTTCTGGGGCTCTGATTCTGGCAGTAATATTTGCAGGCCCTTACCAAACTGACAGCCAGCAGAGGGGCCGTGCTGTCCTGCAGGGCACTGCTGTGTCAGTGACAGGGCCAGCACACTTACGGTGTGATTCTGCATGCAGTGCTCCGTACATATCAGACTGCCCTTATAGTATGTCTTTGCTGCAGAATTAATGGCTTTTTTTGTGTTAGCATCCTCCTTGGCCTGTTCTAAATAGCCACACTGCAAACCTGCAGGTGAGCTGACTGTGCTGCTTTCTTCACCACCAGCCGCACTGTGAATTTGTCTGGGTTCACATCCCATAGCTTTCTGTGCTGTGATAAGACGAAACACTCTCGAATGAATTTGCCAGTGAGTTTGCCTGTCCTGTTGTGTATGAAAGCATTGAGGAGCTACCAGAACTCATGCAATTTAGTGGATTTGAGTTATCAAAATGAGAGCATGTGTGGTGTTGCATACCCTCCTGGGCTCCACAGTAGCATGTTGCTAAAGTCTTTGTGGGGCTGCTCACGGCAGACTTCCTGTGTATGTGTAGCAAGGAAGTCCCATGCCATTGCTAGGTGTGCAACGTTAACAGACTTGTTAAATCTGAGATGCTGAGCAAAAGATTTGCACCACTGATTCCTCTGTTCCCTGCAGCTAGGGTAGAGCTCACCACATTTGCATTGTATCACTATGGCCTCCCTCCTGATCTGTGATCTGTGCCCCAAACGGTTGTCACCATGGTCCTCCCACCATCACGTAACCAGGTACTCTTTCACACGTGAATGAAGAAGACACTTCCAAGATTTGCAGAAATGGTTCTTGATGCATCGGTGGAGTGTCGTATAGGAACTGAAGCAGGCAATGGAGTCAGCCTCCTGTCTGTTTCAGTGGCGGTGCTGGTGATACTAAGATAGCAGGAAGCATCTCAAATAGCCTGATTGGTAACAACTACATATAGTCTAACTAGAGTTTTCTAACTGTTTTTTGAAGTTTTGAAGAACACTGAAGAGGACAGAGCTATAACAAGTGTTCCGTATTAACCTTGCTGCTGCACACAAGCCCCTTTCAGTGTGGTAGCTGTGTAAAAATACTAGATTTGTCTCTGAATCTCTGCAGAGGCTGGGGAATGCTGATCCCAAGGCATGAGTCTGAGGAGCTCTGCAGGAGCCAGGATTTGAATGCCGACATCGTGTTCCCATGAAATTCTGCATCATTCCAGAAGTGGGCTTCAACGCTGTGGCCCTTCCGCAAAATATTTTCAGTTGATTTGCCTTTGCCAGTTTCAATATGTTGTTGTTTCATTCGTGGGGCTGTACCAGGCTCCCTGTGGTTGGTAATTAAACATGCTGGAAATTCTTGTGCTTTCATTTTTGACCAAAGACCCTGGGCTGGCTGGCACAAAGGGATAAGGTTTGCTGACTTTGGTGTAGGAGGCCCTGAGTTCAGATTCACTTTCCTTTCTCAGCACTTTTCTCTTTCTAATGAAAACAATAAAAAGAAGAGAGATGTGATCAGAAAGCACTTGACAAGTACAAAAATATTGGAAGTGGGATGTTTGCTGCAAAAATGGAATGAAGTTAGAACAGGCTGAGCTTTGAAATGGGCCAAGTTAAATAAGCAGCAAGTCCTGATAACTTGGCCCTTTTTTTTAAGGTTCATACACCCACATATGGGATCTCAAAAGGGTGAGCCAATGTAACCCTAATTGTATCTTATTTATCTTGGCTGTTTAAAGAGCTCACCATGCTGTAACTTGGCCCCTTCCATAGTGATTGCATCTTTATACAGTTGACCTTTTCTTCCCCCTCCAGTTTTTTTGTATGTGCTACAAGTTTTCATGTCAGATATAATTATCTGAACCCCCGTAGGCTGTAAGGATAAGGTTTCAGCCATTTTTGGCAATGGGGTTCTTTCCCAGGGCTGCAGATGGGTTAGGTGAACCAGATGTACTCAGATAAGTTTGTTGCAATTTCTCTCTGGTTTTTGGGTTGTGCTTCAAAGGATGGCCTCTGCGCTTAGGGGTTAGTTGCCTTATAAATTGTAACTTAGATTTTTGCCTTTGTGATGAGGGCGTTTTTCATTTCATTGAAGCCTGGCTCAAACTATCATGTTCTTGTAGGTCTCTTCTAGAACTTGGGATGTGACAGTTGTATGTGTTTTCTGGTATGTAAGTGCCTGGACTAAGGTCAAAAATTAAAATATTAAAATATGTTTGGGAATCAAAGACAGCTCTGCTGCTGCTATGCTGTATCACCTGCAGCAGGCTCTGTGTACGGGGCTGCTCTGTAGTGGCACCGGATTTACTTGAGAGATAAAAACACTGCCTGGGTGTCAGGGCTGTGTGTGTACTGCTCCACAGCTGGCCTTCTGCTGCTTCCTCTGCTGCCCCCACCACCCAGCCACTCCTGCAGCTACACCTTAGTCCAATTCTTACAGCTTTGTGGTGGGCTGGAAAGTAGGCAGATTGGTGAGCTGCCTAATTAATTCTGGTTTATTATTATTATTTATACTGAGAGACTACAAAGGAGCTGCCTGAGGTCAGGCTGCCTCTCACTAGGCGCTAGAAAAGCACACAGGCAGGACTCTTTCTACTTTGATTTGGTTTCTATCTCAGTAGCCAAGGACAGGGAAGAAGGATGTGTTGTGACCCTGATTTTGGAATGGGGGACATGGCAATTAAGGGGTTTGGCCAAGGCTGTGCAGAATCTGTGGCTGAGCCAGGAAGAAACGTCAGCTTTCCCCAACCCCTGTGCAGGGCATGTGTCGCAGGGCATCCTTGGTTCTCACTGAAGCTTTCTCTTTTAAAATTTCTCCATCTTAGTGTTTCTGTGCTGAGTTACAACCTCTTTTCTTTCACTCCCCTCTCTCCCTGTCTCACCCCATCTCCCTGGACTCAGAGCTGCAATACCAATATTTGCTAGGAACACCATCATTTTGGAAATAGAGCACAAAATGCGTTTCAAATGACAGCCCTGTTCAGCTGCACCACTTGTGGAAGGGAAGTGCAAAAGCTCACTGGCTTCATTGTGTCAGTGAGTTTGTGGGGTTTTTTCCTCCTTTCTGCAGATGCCACTCAGGAGCACCTCCTGACTTCTGTTAGAGCCCCATTCCCTGACAGAGCCATGGGCCATGCGCTGAACTCTGCTGAGCCTCAGCTGCACTGACTGAAGGCCATCAGAGCCCATAGTGCTCAAACCTCTCAGGAATTGGCTCCAATTTTTTTTTTTAATTTCATGTTTTTGTCTGTTTGGGAGGTGACCAGTGGCACTTAATGTGGGTCAAGCCTGGCAAACTGATCTCCATGGCAACCCTTAATGAATGCCATTGGCTCAGTGGTTCCATCCCTGCATCTCATTAAATTTCAATGACTTTCATGGGGCTCGGACATGTAATTAATATCAAACACATGGTATTCAGCAGGATAAGGTTTAACAGCAGGCAACGTGTCCTGGAGTGGGAGAGTGACGTGGGGGGGAATGTTTGGGCTCTGTCCCCAAACACCACAGGAAGAGACAGCCCATGAAAAAGAAGCAAAAGGCAGAGCCTGGCAGTTGCTGCTCACAGCCCGGCAGAGCTGTCGATCAGCTCTTTAGCCCTGTTTGCTTTGGTGGAGACTGGGAAACAGTTTTGTGATCAGGGTTGATACTGGCATGTTAGAGTGTGGTTCACAGCTGCTTTGTGACCAGTGGCCATCTTGCTGAAGGCAGCGTAGTCCTGTTGTAGGAAGTGGGGTTGTATGTGCCGGCTAAAGGAAACTCCTCAAAGGCCAGGGAGACTGGACGAAGCAGCACAAGGCAGGAAGACAAATTCAGTTGCATTTCTTTGATTTCTTTTCACTGTGTACAGGTACTGCCTCTGTGGCACATAGCAAACTCTGCCCATCCCCAGCACAGAATAGCTTCCAAAGCCCTCACAAGAAACCACGGTGGACTGGGAAAAAATCTTGTGCTTATCATTAGGGTTGGGTGAACCATAAGATTCTCTGCAAAAGCAAGCAAGAGAAATTCAGGCCGGAGATGCAGCGGCAGGAGCAGCACCGCACTGTAGGGCCAGGGGAGGCTTGTTCTCTAGGGGAAAGGACAGGTGCCAAAATACAGGGGGTGAGTGGTGAGGGGTGATTTTTGGGTTTTGCCGAAATGAATTTGAATTTCCTAGGGTTTGCCTTCCTCTAGTGAAGATCTCGGTCATTTCAGCTGTGTTAAAATCTTGCAGCATCTTATCTCCCATGGATTAATGTTATCAGACATGAAGTGAAACAAAAAGGTGGAGGGAATGGAGGAAATAACCCCTGCTAATTACTAATACACAAAATGAGTAATGAGATGAAGAAATAATCTGCTATCAGATACAGTCCTGGGATTTTTAAAACGAATTATTTCATCTTCAGCTGCGTTGCTGCCATTCCCCAGGGAATAATATACAATTCCCACAAGGATATGAGGGTATAATTCAGTGGCAGCTCTGGTGAAGTTATATTCAGTTTAATGAACGTCGGTGGGAAGCTAAGATTGAATTATTGCCCGAATGCTCTGTCAGGTTGCCTCATGTTGTTGTGCAGGATATAAAGAAAATTATTATTGACAATACTAAGGAGATTCATTTTGTCTGAGTGAAGGAGGCAAAGGAGGTGTATTGAATATGTGACGTAGTGGGAGAAGGTTAATCATGACTGTAATGTGGGATGGGGAGATCGATCATGCGTGGATCACAGGGATGGATATTTAATGTGTATGTGACACGGCAGGGGAAGTTTTACTGGCTAGGATGCGTGGAAGGGACGGAGTTGGAGGCAGTAACAATGACTTACTGTGTGACTAGTAAATAACACTGTGGGGAGGATGGTATTCAGGGATCTGTGTGCACACTAGAAGGTACAGCAGTGAGGGGAGAGCGAATGGGATTTCTGGCAGAGTTAAGCTAAATTCAAGGCATCTCTATGGGCAAAGAAAACCCAGCCTCTGCAAGTTTGCAAATGGCAGTCGGCGATTTCCCCAGGTGCTGCTTGTCCTCTCTTGCCATTAGGTGGCAGCATCTTGATGTGCAAAACATGCTCCTGGAACGTTTACAGAGCCCTTTTGCTCCGGGAGTCCCAAGGGCATCTCCAGGGGTTTGTGAGTTTGGACTCACATCACCTATTCACACCAAGAAATACTATGCCCGGGTTCCCGATGGGGGCCTGGAGCGCAGAGCAGTTACAGCACGGTTATGGCCTCAAGTTGCGCCAGGAGAGGTTTAGATTGGATATTAGGAAAAATTTCTTCACCAGAAGAGTTATCAAGGATTGGAACAGGCTGTCCGGGGAAGTGGTTGAGTCACCATCCCTGGAGGTTTTCAGAAGACATATAGATGTGGCACTTAGGGACATGGTTTAGTGGTGGGCTTGGCAGTGTTGGATTTACAGTTGAACGCAATGATCTTAAAGGTCTGTTCCAGGCTAAATGATTCTGTGATTCTATGGTGCTACAAGTGAGGTGTGTCAGAATTGGAACCTAAACCATGTTTCTGTAGGTCCCAGGTTGTGTCTTTACTTTCTCCATGTGTTACAACTGGAGACTACAAGCACATTCTCTGGGGGGGTTGCTCGCAGCTTGCTGGGAGGCCAGCTCAGAGCCTAGGAAAGGTGACATTGGGACACAGTGACATGTGTCAGATGAAGGATGACAGAGATTCTCAGGGTATCCCTGTACTGTACAGACAGGTGAACCTTGGAAGCTTTTGCTATAAAGCTGGAGGGCAACGAAGAGAATGATGGATAGTTTTCTGAACTGGCCTTGCCCTTGCTCTGGGCTCCATATCCTGCACTGGAAGAGGCTTGCTGGCCTGCAGCTGTGGTTGGGTGTGGTCTGAGGGAGTCCTCTTGTTCAGTTGTCTCTTCAGCACTGAACAAATCATGCTTAGACTCATTTAATGTATCTCATTTTCTAGTCTTCTGCCTGCTTCTCCTTCTTTAAATGCCTTTACTATTCTATTTCTTTCTTTCCTTTTGTGCCTTTTCCCAACTCACTCTGCTGCTCGCAGAAGCATAGACAAATTGAGCTGTAAGGGAACTCTGAAGAATAACTTTTGATTCTCTTTTGTCTTAGGGCAGGCGTAGCTTTCCTGGTGCCATTCCTGGGAGATGTCCAGCCTGTTCTTAGAGCTCTCCAGGGACAGAGCTTTTGCAGCCTCCCAAACAGTCCAGTCCTATTGCTTCATTATTCCTTACCATAAGAAATGGCTTCCTTACCTGGATTGTCATTGGTTTGGTTTACATCCATTTTTCTAATGACCACTATGGACTTGGAGAATAGAATGCCTCCTCCCATTGCCACATCCTTTTCTGCATTTGAGTACTTCTGTCATAATTCTCTGTAGGGTTTTCTTATTCATGAGGAGTATAAACTGAATAATGTCAATTCCTGTAATTTTTGCTTGCAAAAGAGACTTGCTTAAGCTCTCATTATTCTCACTGTTCTCTTCTGGGCTCATTAGCAGAGGAGGATGGATGTGAAAATTTGGGTTAGTTAAGCTACGTTTACATAAGAACTTAGCTAGCCTTTCTGGCTCAACAGAGACCAGTAGACTGACAGTCCCATCAGTTCTAGGTGTCTTCATGGACAGTCTTGACTTGGATCAGAAAAGACGTGTAAAAAAATGCAGAGTAGTTATGTGCAAAACTGCAGAATTAGCCAAACCAGTTTTTGCTAGAACCAGATTTGAGTATCTTTGAGATCTCCGTATCTGTCAAATGTAGTTGATATTGGCCAATGAGTTGTTACTAATAAACAATATGTAGTATATGGTATAATAATAAATATTAATAAATCACACATTTATTAATGGGGAGACTTGCACAATCATGCACTTGCATGTAGAGCAGGATTGTGTAAGACTTGTTTTCTCAGGAAACCAGCCGATAAGTAATGGATGGTTTGGAAAGAGAGATCTGAACATTTTCAGACTTCCAAGAAATGTTTGCTTAAAAATAGACATTATAAATGTTTTAAAAAAAAAAAATCAAATATCTTTTTTATCTTGCCCATTCCTACACAGGAAATTCATGATTTATTTTTCAGGATTCCAGGTCACAGAATTCTAATCACAATCTCCTTGCACACACTCAGAAGGTAAAGGTCATTGATTTGAGGGGTTTGTTTGATTCATCAGACTCTCCATACTGAAAAATGTAGCCTCCAGTTCCCATTAGAGTAAAGGGATGTTTGCACCTGGAGCACTGGACGAGGTCCATCTTCAGTATGGAATGGAGTCGGCATCTATTAGAAGGAAATGAATGTATTGAAATCTAGTGCAAACTATTATAAGCAAAGCAGCTGGTGGTCTTGTTTCAGCAAATTCCATTAGCTTGCAAAATAGGAGATCTGTCCAAAAATCCTTTTCACATTTTTTCTTGCCATCCACAAACAACTTCAAAAGCGGATTAAATTCCGTCTCCTTGGACCTGTCCACCACATTTCACTTTCATATTTTCTTGGAAAAAAATCCTACAACAAAATATGGAGATGATTGTTTCCTTTTCTCAACCTGTCACTCACAGCGTTTGATCTGCCTGTTCAAAGTGCAGTCAGTTGCAGTCAGCATGTTTCCATTACAGACGGGAGGAGCACCCGCTCCAGACCATCTAGAACTTCTCCAGTGGTGGGATTCAGAGCAACATGGAACATTTTTTTGGTTTCCTTCTGCTGAAATGAGAAGACTGATAGACAGAGAAGTAAATAAGTAGATGGAAACAAATTCTACAATGGCCAAACCAGAAGATATTCTCATAAATCATAGAATACTTTGAGTTAGTGGAAACCACTGAAGGTCATCTTGTCCAATCTTCTTCTCAAATTCATGAAACACACTTGAATTTTGATATCCTAGACCTCGCTGTCAAAGTCTACACTGGGTTGTTTTTTCTTTTTAAGATTTACCAAAGTGCCAGGGGTAGCTTTCTTCTAAGTGCAGTTCTGCTTAGAGCATCTTTCATTCTTGGTGTTTCTCTTTATTGCAAATAGTAAGAGACAGTCCTCAGTTGCAAAATTCTATCAACATTCAGGATCATAATGGCAGGAGAAGTCTGTGCTAAAATGGAGCTGAAGTTGAGACTTTGTATCAGTAATTTAAGAGTAAAATGCTGCAGTATGTGTTGTTCCAGAAGTGTGCATTACATACCCAGAGAATTCAGAATTGAGGTAAAACTTTAAAGGAATCCAAATAAAGAAAGGAATGGAAAACCATCCAAAAATACCTAACTGTACCTTTTAGGTATACAAATTTGTTACTGTCATAGCAGTTGTGTCCAAAATTAAATAGCTGTTAAGGCACACTAGATTTACACATTAGAATTTTATCTTTTTTTACTGGGATGATAGCGACAGGTATCATGTTTCTTAATGCACCTCAATCTTAATTTTTCTTCGTGAGCCAAATAGTAAAATATATTTTTAAATTCACCAGTAATTCCTACTGTAAAATCAGAATGCAAATGTTTTATTCTAAGAAGATAACAGACTTTTTCTTATGAAACAAAGCTGTTTGGTTTTTAGGAAAGTCTATTTAACAATGACTCTGCTCTGGACTTGTGTACCTGGCACATGAATGGGGTGGATGTGGATTGATGTATGGAGAGAAAAGCAAAGTCTGTAATGAGATTTGTTTTGCAAGTGTGGTGGTCACAGACCTGATGAGAACCTGGCAGTACTTTACTCATAGCTGAGAATAGGCACAGAGTGATCTTTAATTTTATTTTTTTAGTATCGGAATGTGTGAGGCACAGGCAGGACATGCCCCCAGTGTTCAGGTACTGAATTTGCTTGTGTGAAACTTTTTCTTACCTCATCCCTGTCTCCAGCTAGAGTCTTGCAGATCTGTTTATGTCCCATCCAAGTCAATAGGAAGGTTGTTCCGGAAAGCAGACTTTTGCTTTTTTCTGTGTTTTGAGGGGTGGGGGAAGAGGAAGAGATCTGCAGAGATGCTACTTTCAAGCTTTTTGGCGTAGTAAACAGTTGCTGCATCACACCAGATACCATTTTGACTACTGCACGGGAAGGGTGCTTGCTGAAATCTGCTGCTGCTTGCTGGAAGCCAAGTAACATGCTAGTGAAGACAGATAAATTAGAAATGCAACAACTGCATTCTCTGGCAAAAGGCTACTGTAGTTAAATGTGCAGGCTTGGGGACTGAAAAGGGGAACTATGATGGGAAGATACAACCTATAAAGGTCTATTACCCTTCCTTCTAGCCTCGGGTCAGTGAAAGAGACTTTAATTATCTCATGGCTACTGCAGGGTGCTTGTTCTTTGGTCACATTACCACATTGTTGTACCTAGTCCAGAAGCTGCTTCCTGACAGAGGATGCAGCACTTGTTCCCCATTTTCCCAGAGTATTGGTGGAGGAAAACTCTATATCTCAAATCCACCTCTCCTAAATATCATGCTTGGCACCCAGGCCATTTTTTGGTGAGAGGGAAGTACCCACTTTGGCCTGGTAGAAAATCGAGCAGGTTAGCACAGCTTTGTCTTAGGTGCTGAAGAATGGAGAGGGAACCAGGTGCTGTGAAGCTGAGGGAGGAGACTTCCTTCGGCCAGAGCCCTCTGAGCACTAGTGCAGGAGACTGGCACTGGCACCATCTGATCCAGGTTTGAAGCAGGGAGTCTGTAGAGCCCCACGTCAGGTGTCCCTGCTATTGCCTTGGGCGTGGCAGTTCCTTTGTTTCCTGTTTAGGGGCCCAGAATTGCTAAGGGCTTGGCATGGATGGGGAATCATGGTCATTGAAACAACTCAGGAGGTCTGGTTCCCAGCTTCTGCTAACAGCTCCCTGCCAGGGACTCCAGCTGAGCTGCTGGTAGTGTGGAATGAAAAGCTGAAAGCCCAAGGTTTCCCAAGGCTCCTGGCCAGTAACTGTTCTAGCAAGTGAAGCCCAGTCGCTGAAATGCAGTTCCAGCCTCGTGTCTGGAAGGATGGCAAGACCCTTTTGCTGTGTGTGGCTCTCTTGCTCTCATATTATCCAGTCAGTGTGTTTAGGGGCTCTAGGCATTAAATAGATTTATGTGTTTAATAATTATTAGTTTCAAAGATTTACAGTGCCCTGCTGCTGTTTCTGTGACCGTACTTCCCTGGGGGTTAAGAAAGTGAAAATCCTTCATCAAGGGAAAGGAAAAAATTAGAAACTTTAAATCTTCCATCGTTTGGAAAATAGGTCGTGGAGAGAATAAACACATGTTCTCTGGATGTTGCTGTGCTAGGTGAGTGCATGCATATGTCTTGGGGTTACGTATTACACACGTGTTTAGGGAATGTGGATGTTTTATCTCCTCCCTCTGCTTTAAAAGAGACATTTAGACAAGTTAAGGGGCATAACCAGAGGAGGCTTCACAGCTGTTCTACCACTGTTTTGTTGTGCAGTGTCGATTTCATAGAAAGAAGCAGTCCTCATTTATCAAGAAAAAAGGAGTGGGGTTTACCAATAAAAAGATACAGCTACTTCTAATACAGACTCATCATTTTGTGTCATCTTCAAAGCTGTCTCTTGGTCTGTGCTCGTATCATCTCCAAAGCTGGCTCATGCCAGAGCAAGTCCTACTGTGTGAACTGGCCGTTTTAGTCTCCTTTTCATGTAGCATGATTACAGTTATTATAAAAGTGAAAGGGAGCACAAAGGGGAATTTGAGAACTGAAATGCTTGTACATAAAGCTTTTAACATATTCCTACTTGGATTTGGTGCAAAACCATTGCAGATTCATTAGATAATAATACTAGAGGCATGAGAAGTTTGGAATGCAACTTACAGAAATTGAATCAAAATGATCCATTTTGAAATGAGAGTTAGATTTGGAAAGGAAAACCACTTTGGAAGACATATTTATAATAGTGAAAGCATTAATTAATTTTGTGCAAATGCTGAGTACCTACAAAAATTAGAGGTTGCACAACAGAACTTAAGGAGAAGTGGCATAAAGCTGGAAAGCGTGTGATGCCTCTGGGAAGAGAAAGTTTAGGGAAAATGTATATTGTGAAATATGAGAGTTATACAGTAAAGAATGATGTTTCCAGAGTTTCCTGAGGCCTGGCAGTTCCAGCATCCCAGAAGGATGACAGGCATGTAGGAAGCACCAAAGTTCCTACCATAAAACCAAGTTCCAAAATCCCAAGCATAACGGGGTTGTATGGAAAACGTAAATGAAAGCACAAGGGCCTGTCTCTCTTCTGATAAAGGGAGGTCCTTGTTATGCAGAACACAAAGAAGTGCTCTTTAATTTGGAACTAACTGTTAGTGGGAGTACTAAGGGCAAGAACCACGTGGTGAAATGGCAGAGCTCTGAGAGACAAGCAAGCTTTACGTCATTTGAACATTTAACTCTGGGCATCTACTCACCCCAGCTCTGCAGCCTCCATCAACTCCCAAGAAGTCTGTCTTCTTCCCAGCCCTGACCTGAGCAGTTCTAGTGGCTGTGGTATGGAGAACTGAGCTGTCTGACCTGGTTTGCACATCTAGCTGTGCAGACTGCAATCTGCACAATACCAGGCTTATACTGACAAGGCATCTGTGGAACAGAAGTTTACCTTGAGATTTGGCAGCACAGAGAGGTAGATTATTTAAGGAAAGTTGTGAAGAATTTGCCAAAATGCCCTTAGGGCCTTAGCAAATTGCAGCTTTTGAAGGACTAAGCTGCATTTTTTGCTTGTGACTTAATTTTAAGAAACCCTGTGGAAAAATCCCTTTGTAATTGGCCTTGCAACCTTAGGTTGCTAATTCGAATCTGATCAGCACGGTCAAGACAGACTCACAAACTTTGGTTTGTGGACAGCTGTCTGGAGGAGCAGATAACAAACAGCCTGCAAAACAGACCCTTTATTTGCAGGGGATAGAATACAGCATGTGTCAAGAGCGTCAGTGTCAGTAACAGCATCTCTGCCACCTTTTCGTGCAGTAGCAGCTTCTGGTCTGGCATGAACGTGCGAGGAGCAGGCAGTGTTTGGGCTCTGGCTGGCAGCTGCAGGGGCTGGGCTGGCCCACTCTGACCGCCAACAGGCAAAGAAATTCAATCCCTGCTCCCGGTGCAGATGAAAAAAACCCTTCAGGGACACTGCAATCTGATGAGTTCACTGTGTTGAGGAGGGTGTTTAGCAGGCTGCATACAAAGGTTTCATGTGGTGCAAGTGGTTTGTAAGGTTTGGGGCTTTGTACACTCTGGTTGTAGAATAAAGCTGCTCTTAGGTCTGATAGGTGAAGGATCTGGAATGCTATTTCTAAGCTTGGAGTAATGTGTAATCTGACTTCAACCGGTTTGCTTTCCTACTGCAGTTGTAGTAAGTCTTGCACTCAGATAATCAACTCAAAGGTAGTTGGTGCTGTCGTGCTGCTAGTACCTGACGTATTTTGTGCGTAATTACAGTGTGACAAGCTTTCCCACACCTCTTGCTTGTAACTGCAGGGGTGTGCGGTACTAGAAAGCCCCTTTTTCCCTTTGACCAGCATTTGCTGGTGCCAGTGCCCTGTTTCCATGTGAGCTGAACCCCTTCTTGCATGTGTTACATTTTAACACCTTTAGGGAGTAAAACATCCCACTGCAGGGGCGTGTTCTGGCCTGAAATGGCCATTTGATAAACTATGTTTGCAATCCCAGGAAGAACAAGAGCAAGAAAAGGACAAATGGAGAAGAGAGGGTTTTCTGTTAATGGGAGGGGTGGTATGTGTGCGTGTGGCAGTGAAGATGCATGTGTGCACAAAGGCAACAGGTCTTCATTGTGTCTGTTTGAATATTTGTGTTTATTATGCTGGAGCTAAACATTTGTTTTCTCATGCTGCTCTTAGCTCTACTTGCTTTTTGTGCATACTTCATGACATTAAACATGATTGTTGGTGTAAGTCGTACATAGACACCTTTATATGCTTACAGCCTTCAAGGGCCATACGACCACATAGGACTTTTCAGTACCCTACATAGGAAATGCTTGCTTCGGTCTTTTTTTTTTTTCTCTAAAGAAGAAATGTTTTGATTCCCCACCCCCTGATTAGTGCTTATTGGCCAAAAGTGGAGGGTCAAATGAATCATTGTCTTACCATTGTTGCAGCCTGAGTGCTGCAGTCTATGTCACTGCCCTCGCTCCTAAATGAGTAGTGGGCAGACTGATTTCTATTTCCAAAAGGCCTCTGTTCCTCAAAATGCTGTGAGCAGAGGAGAGGAGATGCTTCCCAGAATGGTATTACTTAAGAAAAGATAATTTTGAGTCTGCTCCTCCTCTTGTATTTTCATACCCTTTTTGACTTCAATCCAGAGGTGCTATATCTGTGCCAGGCACTCAGTTCCTTGATAACCCATGGGTAGCTTGGCTCAGCCCCCCTCAGTGACAGTCTCCCAAGTGCCTGTTGTCTTGTACCTTTAAACAGAAGGCAGGACTTGTATTTCTACAGATGTAGCTGGAAGATGATCAGGATTGTCTGTAGCTCTGGCTCAGCAGTGTGTGACATATACAGGACCTGATCTCAGTAAGACCTGGGTTGAAAACTTGGACCTATTGAAGTCAGTGGGATTGTTTCATTTGATTACTTCATTACTTAAACCCATCTCTGGCAAATGCTGAAGATTTATAGTTGTCTTTTTAACATATTCTTAATGCATTTGCAACACACTTGTGATACAACTACTGGTTTTTTATCGTCCTTCTACAGTCAATACAATTGTTCTACTTTTAGGATAACCAAAAGCTATGATTTAATATTTTTTAATGGATTAAATTAAAATGGGAGAGTTGCATTAAAGGCATTATGTCAAGATATGCTTAAAAGCATGTGGTGGCTGCATTTATACATTTCTGCAGGTGAAATGCAACTTCATTCTTTCAGTCTCAAATAGGAACTTGTAAGGAACATGACAAACAATAATGTCTCCTTGTAAGAGTTGGAGCTCTGTAGTATGTTTTTCAGCGGGCTATGCTGACTTGAGAGCAAGACAGTTGCTGTTTATGCAGAAAGTTCATTCATAGAAATGTAAAGTCACAATGAATAGCAAAACAGAGGAATAGTGATAAACCGTCTGTGTGCTTTGGTGCTGCTGAATGAGTTTCTACATCCTCAGCTTGTATGAGAACCTGGGATCTCTGGCACTTGCCATTTACAGCACCATCTTGTATGGTGACCTGGTGACTCCATGCTGGAAAAAAGCACTCAGAGGATTAAAAAGGTCTGTCTTGGCTGCTTCTACCTTTCTTTGATAGCTTTACATAGAAAAATGTAGCTATACCTGAAGAGGATTAGCCTGCTATGTATCTGCATGGGTTATTATTCTGTCACTGTAGATAGAGAATTGCATGCTAGCAGTTTACTGAATCCTTCTGTTGGGTAGTTGTGACAGTGTTAAAAAGTAGGTCATTTGAATGCGTTGCTGATAACAGTAATGGATTCACACATCAGCTGGCTGCTCCATACACATGTAACCCCTGCCCAATGTCACCTCCAGAGTGGTTCACTCCCACGCAGTGGAATGTGCCATTTTGCTAATGCACATATGCATACTTTGCATTTCAAACTAAGGAGAGCTGAGCACTTAGAGAATGCTAGTAACAGCTATTCCTTACAAAAAAAGTCTCAGACCTGGGCTTTGTCACCAGCCATTCGGGAAGGCTGTGTGGCTGGGATATATGAAGTGGTACCAGGATTAGAATTTGCTTTAAAAGTTATGCGTTGGAGAGAGGCTGTTTTAAAAAATAATAAATAGATAAAATCCCTCTTGCTATCTTTCTGGAGTACACGCACCAGAGGATACAGGTTCAGTAATGTCTGTGGGCTGCTCAGTCTCCGGAGCATCCTTTGGAGCATGCTTTCTGCTTCCCCGGCTGTGCTGCAGTGTGCGCAGCGGGTGAAGGGGGGTATGTGGCTGACACTGACCCAGCTCCACGGTCAGCGTATGCTGAAGTGACTGGGATGCTCAGTGCCCAGGAGGTGCAGGCTCTGCAATCAACAGCTCTGCATTGCTTTGCATCAGTAGTTGTTTCTTCCTACTTTCAGCATAGCTTGAAACTAACTTCTAAAGGTTGAAATCGTAAATACTATTTTATATACTTCCTTCTGCTGTCCCCTAAACAGCCTAAAGCAATGGCAACAACGAAGAGCAGCCAGAAGCTGTGATTTACATTTGCATGTCCTGCTGGAGCTGTAGTTGAGCCACAGGAAGGAGCAATAAGCCTCTGCCCTCCCCAGCCCAGCTCCTCAACAAGCAGCATTGAGTTTGGAAGCAGCTGCAAATGTAGTTAGCCTAGCAGATCAGAAAGGCAGTGGCAGAGCTTGGGCTAGGGAATTAGCATCATCATTTGGCTGCTGCATGCACAGCAAGAGGTGTGACCAGAGACTAACAGAGACGTTTCTAGCTACTGAAACCATCCTCAGGTGAAGCAGGCTTTAGCTCCCATGGAGAGGATAGTTCACTTGTGAATTAAATCCATAACCTCTACTCGATCTCACCTAGGAGAGCCACAATAATTTTGTGCTTGCTATCCAGAATTAAATTAACTATGGAAACATTGCAGAAATAGTTTGCTTTCAGACTGAGAAGGAGCAAAACAAAGCAAAAGCAAATCTAATCTCTTCTTAGTACCCACTTGTTCATGTAAAACACCACGGCAGGGGTAGGTGTACTTTGAAGTGCAAGTTAGGAAAGCCCAAGAGGTGAGATAAAACCTGCCAAAATGTGGCAGAGGCACAAAACACCGAGTTAACTATTTGCTGACTGACTGTGCCATGAAAGGAAGAGGGCATTAATCAGACTGTGGAGTGTGTCTTTCAGTAGTAGTGCTGGACAGTACAAAATCTTGCTTGATAGGTAAAAGTAACCTGGTTAAGGTCACACACAGCCTTTGCCTTCACCCCTAGTTCTGCTATAATCAAGAATCATGTGTGTTTCTTAGCTACTTAAAAATATTTTATTGTTGGATTCGTTTTTCTTGTGTAAAGATTCAGGAATTGCTGATGAGACCAAAACCTGCAGCTTTAGAGAGAATGTATGTGAAGAGTCAGCAGCGATAGGCTACCGCAGGCTGTTTCTGTGCATGCCTGTAGTCGGAGGTTCCCTTTTCTAGTGCAGCATAATACAGCGAGTTGATGGAAAGCTGAGTGTGATGCAGGCTTGGCTAATTGGAGCACTCCTGGGAGGATGTGAATTGCACAGTTTCCATAATGAGTGGAGAGAAAAGATAGTTTACACCCCCTAATGTAACAGCGTCAGGACAAGATTAATAGCAGAACCACAGCAGCAGTGTCTATCAGACACTTCATTATTAAAGGGACTGAGTTTCGCTAATGGTATTTTGCTGGTGATGAGTGCTGTGAGTCAGTAGGCAAAATCCCTTCCCTGGGTCTCCCCCAACTTTCTTATCACCAAAGCCCAAGTTTATAATGGACACACGAACACAGAGATTTTTCTGTTATGAGATGCAATTAAATTGTAGTTAGGCTTCCAGACTACACTGGAAATGGAGTCATCTGAATGCACGATTGTCCATGGATCTTCTTATTCTGCTGTTGCGTTATACAGGGTCATCTCAGGAAAGTTAATGAAGAGACATTAATTTGAGGTTAGGGAGATAGACTGGATTTGTGTAAACATGCCATTTTCCTTCATGTTTTGTGCACACTATACATACACTCTGGCCACATTCTCAGTGATATTAAGCTGTATCTCAGCCTAGAGGATGCTTGTTGCATACAACTCAGGCAGCACTAATTTGGTAAACAGTCACCTTTGTGGCAATTGTTGCCCTGGAAATGGGATGGCAGGGAGTGTTACAAATCAGCATGCATGCACCTGACTGGGAGGCCTTTGCTCTGAGAAGCATTGTAGGGTTAGCAACCAAAAGAGGTCATTTTGCCATCATTTCAGATATTTATTTGAATACAAGCTGTAGTTTTGCTTACAACCAGACAGGGAAAAGACCTTCCAGTCCCCACTGCTCTAGGTAAAATGTATGTCTCTGCTGCTGGTTTGGGGAAGATCATAATCAGCAATTTATGATCTGTGCCAGCAAAAAGGGTGTTTGCGGGAGGTGCCTTTTTCACGCAAATACTGCTTGAGTTACACTAGATAAACGTCTCTAATCCCAGTGCGTGATAGGTAAAACTTAATCCTGTGCGGGTGAAGTGAAAGTTTTAGTGCAAATGTAGATCAGTTTTGTATATAAATCTGTATCCCCTTCCTGGATGGATTTGTGTGTCTGTTGGCACATGCACCCTCAGCTCTTTCAAGACATGGTGCCAGCTGCCCAGATTAAGGGACTTTGTTCCAGAACTCCTCTACCGTTCCCAGTGATAGCTCTGATGAACTTGGAGGCCCCATTTTGCTTGGTCCTGTCCTGTTGTAGAGGCTTGGAATGAAGCAGAAGGTGAATCTAAAGTGCAGTAACTGTTTCTGAACAAATCTCAGTAAATAATCTGTCATTACTCAGAGAGACTGTGATGGCAGTTCTGTGTTCTGTCTGGTAACTGAGAGGGGAAACTTTTGAAGCCAAAATTACAGAAAGTCCTGAGTCTACCATAAGCAATGTACATGCAGTCATCTGAAGAATTTTTCTCTTCAGTTACCATGATTACACACCTATGGAGCAAAGAAACGGAGTGTCTGGGGGTGCTCTGGGCATACAGACCTCTTTCCTCGTGGCAGTCCACGTGCGCATCCAAAGGTGGTCACTTAACCACCTGCCTGGCCTGCTCTTCTGAGTTTATTTGTTTCTTACTGTGATTGCCCGGGTCGTCTTAGAGTGCTTGTAAACAGAGCACGTTTCCTTCTCTCTTTCTTTTTTTTTTTTTTTAATGGAGTTAACCACAACTCAATATTTGTATCATTCAAGCTCAATTAAAAACACACACAAAAAAGTTCATGAATAGTCTGCTTCTAATGAAGAGGCATACTTTCATAACAGCGGATGTTCAAAGATACTTTTAACAACGAGACAGAAGGATTTACGATGTAAGTATTTTAGTCATTAGAAAATTGGAATTGTTTCTTAGGAGAAAACAAACAGGCTTTGGGCTCTTCCTAAGAGCAGTATGAACTCAGCGGCTGGCAACTAGTTAGCCCCCCTGCAGTATGAATTAATGATAAAACTGCTTTCGTTCAGAAGGGAATTTTATTGGGCAGGATGCCGGGTACCAACACAATGAGGTCTCCAGGCGCCCCTCCCTCTAGGGGTCTTCAATTACACTTTGTAATGAGCACTGTTTCATTAGTGAGGAAAGCAAAAGTTGGCACTAATTAAAATTAAATTAGGATGCACTCAAGTTGTGTCGCACAGTGTGCTGAGATATTAATAAAAAAGAAGCTGCCTTGAAAAAGCATGGACCAAAGGGTCAAGTGATAACAATTAAAATACTGGATATGATGTTAATGCTGAATTTTTAACACTCCAGTTTTGGCTTTTTATATGGAAAGATGATGTCTGGACTGGTTTCTCTAAGTTGGAAGAGGCATTGCATCTACATCTGTGAACATAATGTCTGACAGAACGTTTTCCTAAAGCTTTCATACTTGCCAGAATATTTCAGAAGAGCACATGCATGTGCACATGTGCCTGCAATCTGGTGTTCATGCACGCTGTTGAGCTGACGTGTGAAAATAAGATGTACATGTCACGTGAAAACCCTGCATAAACTCCTGCTGACATGCAAAAGGTGTCTTGCTTGAGCACTCATGTAGCGAAGCAGTGCATCCGCACTGTTACATATGTATACCATGAGATGAGCATACGTTTTTCTATGTATATATTTCACATGAAGGCACTATCTTCTAAGAACAACTGAGTTCCAGTCCCAGCTCTTGGCTCCCTTCCTGGGAGCGCTAACACTTCATTGACCTTAATGTTTGTGTGTTGCTCTTGACTGATTCTCAGACATTTTGTAGATGAGCTGCCCTTAGAGCATTGCTGAGCTTCCTTGCTGGTTCACTTTTTAAATTTTCCAGCTTTTACTCTTTTTGCCATGCTCTGCCTCAGTGCCTTCTGATGTTGCTCCTTGTCACCGGTTGTGTGATGCACTGCCCGGAGTGCAGCGCAGGCACTCACGCTGCTCTTGCTCAGAACCAGCACGGGTCTGGCACAGCACAGTCACCCCAGCTCCAGTTCTCCAGCTGCATCGGTCTAAGCCTGTAGTTAATTGTTCAGGCTAGTTGTTGTAAGCATTTTTGAGGAAAACTTACTGCCCAATTTAACTGTGATGTTTAATTAAGTTGGTTCCAAAGGCATTTGCCAAAATATTAAAATATATTTGACCTTCAAAAGGGATTAGACAGACATGATGTTCAGCGAGGCAAATTACAGCAAACATCTGTGCATTTTGTGTTTAAATATACACACGTGGAGCTTGCTGGGCTGGTGAATGGATATGGAATATTCAGCACATACAGATTGTAATCTGGAAAAGAATTTGTTCTTCTCAGTGAATATATTCTTGCACATTAGTAAAATTGTGGCCAAGGCACTACACGCAGTGTGCATCTGCTTGCCTGTGTAATAATTACTAATGCTTGCTATGGTACAGGAGTGATCGTGCATGAGACTTGGGTGGAAAACTGAGCAGAAATAGCATCCTGGTGTTACGCAAGAATCCCTGGAGGTTCAGGCACCCGACCACCAGCCCACCCAAATGCCCATGTCTGTATAAATGCATTTCAAAGAATGGAGTACGCTTCATCACTGGAACATCCGCCTTTTTGTGTGTAAGTCCTCTTTCCTAAGCGTTAAGACAGTTGGTTCTGTTAAGCTTGCTGCTTGCTTAAATACCTGCTATCCTTTCTGGGCGTTTCCTATTGTGGCAACTACAAAGAAAGCTCTCCATCCTGTGAGACTGTCCCTGTTTATCCGAGGTAAAACTGGCAAATATTTAAGGCCCAGCTCTCAAAGCTGACTGCTTACATTTCCTTAATATGTATTTACAAGACAGATCGTGAAGCCTGTAAATATGCGTTATAATAAAAACATCCCTAATGTGTAACTGAATGCTCTGCCATAACCATTCCACACAGGCTGTTACTCGCTGTGAGGGCAATAACCTGCGCTGCAATGATTTCCTACTGTCTGGTTTAACAAAGACCCTGACTTCACTAGGTCATTTATTTACAATTCTATAAATGCTCTACCTTTTTAGTACAGTCAAAACATGCATTTGTAGGGGTTTTGTTTCTTTTCTGGTTGTATTTGATTATAATGACATACATTTATACTGTGTTTTCCATCCAGGAGGCAGAGATATAGCTCAGATAAAATGTGTGTGATTTTACCACCGACACGGAAGTCACTCAGAGGTGGAGCACAGCATCTGCTGAATATTGTGCACAGACCAGTTTACAGAGTTTTAAGAGATGCATAAAATCTTATGTGCGGTATAGAAAATCTGAGCTAACAATTCAGAGTTGTTGAAAGTGAGTGTTAAATCTGCTAAGCAAAGCATTGCTCACCTAGGGAAAGATGCAAAGGGAAAAAGGAATCAAACGCATCACCAGAAAGCATTCCATAGCACCTCAGCTTTCCTAGATGCCTCCAGCCATATGAGGCCTAATTCTGTTAGCTTTGAGGCAGGACAGTCTGTGAGGCTAGTGGTTTTGCTCAGTGCTTCAAGCTATTATTTAGCTCTTTTTAAAATTTGTACATGCTTAGAGTTAAGTATCAGCCCCAGTGCTACTCTGCTGAGTCCCAGGCTGCAGACAATGAACATTATAAAGTAAAGATCAACAATCCTAAGCTAAAGTAGTTAGCAATAAGAAGCCACGGAGACCTCGGTATGGTTGGTCACCTTAAAGGAAGTGAACTTGGAAGGTCTCAGACATCTCAATGATCTGTGGAGAGACCAGGCTGATGTTGGCAGTCTCGGGAGACACCCCGCAGAGAGGAGCCCAGCAGGCCCAGGCAGATCCCTCCCATGAAGGTGGCAGCATGTGGCTGAGATGGGCTGCTCGCCTGTGTGCGGCATGTAGTGGGTGAATGGGATTTCAGTCTCTAAAGCCAACAGTTCAGCACCAAAAAAAAAAAAAAAAAAAAAAAAAAAGTACTCTTCCCAAATACATTTCTAGTCAGTTACTCCTTGTCCTTTTAATCTGCACTCAGGAAAGGCACAAGCAGGCTCACTGGGGGTGAGTAAGTAGGCAGTACACCAACATGCAGACACAGCACTATTATACTGGCATGGCTTGTACAGGCATTTTCTTGCTAGCTCCTCTTTCAGTTAACTTGGTGGGGATTGCAAAGGAACACGCTTCTGTGTTTGCTTGTATTGAATCACTGGATGATACAGATCTTTGCTCTGTTACCTAAGACTGCCTGGTCCCATTCAGGAGCAGAGCCGTTTCTTTTTGTTGTACAGAGGTGCTTGCTTTTGCCTGCTGCAGCCGTTTCTTAATGGTGAATGGAGAGTGAGTGAGTGTGTGTGTGTGTGAGCGAGCTTTACAAATCCCCTTATACACACCCCTTTGGCAACCTCTTTTATGAAATTTTTATTAGTATGTTCAGCAATGTGCATGTCCTCAGGAATAACAAACAGCACAGAGAGAATATATAGCCACTCAAACGGTCCAGGGGCTTCAGAAGAAGGTGAACAATGCTACTTTAAATATTGCAGGATGGTTTACAACCCTGAGGGAGGAGGTGTGGGGGAGGAGAGGGGAAGAGCAGATGGGCACAGTGTCCGTTTAAGGTGGTCTGGCACAATTATTGGTCAGCAACAATGTGATTTATATTTGGAAACTCCTTCCAGCCCCTGTTTTTCTCTTGAGTTTGCATGTATGTCTGTCTCTGAAAATGTTACCTGGCATTTCAGGGGGTTATCCGGCTAAGCTGTGCCATAGTGAGTAGGTTTAAAGATTGACAGAACATGTTGGAGATCATTTTTGTTATACCAGATGGATGCCTGACGTGGCTGACATGCCCTGTGTTAGGGGGCTGACATGGCAGGTAATGCTGCCTGCCTTAGCTGCAGTAAGGCAGTCTCAAATCACAAGGAGATGTGTGCCTCTGATGGGGATCTGCTGAGCTCAAAACCTCTGGTAGGACCTGCAAAACGTTCAGAAACATCACTGGCCGTTATCCCAAACACCAGACTGGCTCCAGGCTGTGCAACATGGAGAATGAAAAAACCTGTGTTATTCCAGCTTTTGGCTCCAGGAACTTTGGAACCACACAAGATCTTGCATTGATTGAAGGTCTTGGTGTTAGAGTAATCCGTAACAGAGAGCCTCATACTGCAAGGTTCTTAGGATGTAGGGTTTCCACCTAGGTCAGTGGGAGTTGAGGGTGCTCTTGCATCCGGGTTGGAACTGAGCAGGATATGCCGATTCTGTCAGCTTTGGCTTGGAAAGAAATCGCCGAACTGTGCTGTTTGTATATCCCCAAATTGTATTTGTGTGTTCCTTGCTCTTTTTTGAGTGCAGGAGCTCTGAGGCTGGTGGGCGCGGAGCTGTTAGTTTCCTTGGGAGAAAAGGGACCTGGTACCTACAGTGGTATAGGTATCTGTCTACAATTAGAGCCTGGTTTATCTGCTAGTTCAGTTTTGCTGAATAGGATTGTATTTATGTTTGCCAATTGTCCTCCCCAAGTGACCCATTAAATCACGTTAATCCCTCCACTCCAGTCTGTTCTTCTACAAAAATCCATGTCTTCCTGTAACTTGCTTCTGATAATCAGCCCGTACACCTGTACTTCCATCTGAAGTGGAAGACGTTTAGCCTGGCAACAGGTAGGTCTTCTTGTCTTCAGTTTTCGCTCACTGAGCGATCCCCTGAGAGGCCTCTGACTTTTTGCCTCAGTTTCCCCATCTGCAGAACTGTTTATCACATTGCAAGGCTTAATGCAGTAAGGTCATTGAGGGAGCTGATATATAAAGGCTAAGGAAGAGCATTTATACTCACATGAACCTTGATGTTGATAACAAAATTAGTCCGATTCCCCTGGTTTACTACCAACAGTGCTATCAGACTGCATAATAAACTAAAACTGCCTGTGTAAGAGTTCTGGTTTATCTATTTGCACTAGGATTATTCTGTTAATCGTCATGGCAGCATGGTGCAATATCACATAAGAGCATTAGAGGTGAACTGTTCACTTCAGGATCTTCAGCGTGTGTTTTGTGTATGGAGAGACAGGCAATGATCCTTTAATGGCATATGGAAGAACCAGTATTTGTATCTTCTTAAGTGTCAAGTATTCAGCTCTTCATGATGCTGCAAGAATAATATGAAAGGAACATAGTATCATGCTGAACAGAGACTGTGAACTCTTTGGGGCAGGAACCATCACTTTTTATAAAGTCTTTAGCATGAAGAGCTAAAAATGTCATTATTGTCACCACAGACTTGCCTGTGTGATGAGATTTGCAAAGAACGGTCTGGTATTTTAGGAATATACGTGCAAAATATTCAGTAGTTGGCTGTCTGCTGCTTGGAAACCCAATTTTGTCCTTACATGTTGACTTGTTTCAGCTGTTCTAGGGTCCTGAGGCCTGTGACAGGAAGGGCTGTCTGACAGCCTTACTCAGTTTTCTGATGTCTGGAGCATACAAACATGATTAATCCAATGGAGTTTAAGGATACAGCAAGGCATGTACAGCATCCAGACACTAGAGTAGTCAAAATGGGTGTGACTCAACAGGAGGCTGAAAAACCTCCTGACACACTTGGCAAGTGATGTAATGCTCCATTCTCAGGAGGAAATTCTTTATTGAACCCCTCTAGCAATGAACTTTTGGCCTGAAGCTGGAGTTTGGATTGCACAAGCTCAATAAATGTGTAATTATAAATACCAGAGACACACCAAGCTTTCTCCCCCCCCCCAATACAAGTAGGACCTGTTTTAGAAGTCAGGAAGGAGCAAACATCTAGGCAGTGAACCCATTGCAGGAGCCAGCTGCTCTGAAGGAGAGCAGCCTCTGCTCAGGGTGTGGGCCCTGCAGGAGATGGCTTCTGCCCAAGAAAGTGTCATCGGTCATCCTGGGCATCATGGCAACCAATCAAGCCAGCAAAGCCGTCAAACTTTCAGCCTCCTCCTCAGGACTTGCTGATTTGAATTGGCTGCTTGACAAGTGTGTGGTAATTCTGCTTTTACCTGAAGTCATTGCCTAATTTAGAGTTTGTTTGCAGCTTTGCCATTTAGGAGCCAGAGCTGGATGGGAAGCCCACGGCTATTGGGCTTTCTCTGATGTGGGAGATGGTATCATGCAGAGGGGGAGAGTCTCAACTTTCACAAAACATCAGTCTCCAATCTTTTTTTTTTTTTTTCTTCCTCTCTTAAGTTGGAGTGACTACAATATAATGCAGAGATACCAGAACCACCATGATGGTAGAAATCTGCCTGCAGCAGCTTGAAGCACAGCATTGGTAGACTTGTCCTGCTGCTCTCACTCCAGAGGAAGGATGCAGAGTTCATGGTCCAATTACACTTCCACATCTGTAATACAGTGCTTTGAGTGGCAACAGAAAGCAATGGGAGGGTCACTCAGGCATGAACGCTTACCAGGTGATTTTAGGGCAAACTGCGTTTATGATATTCCAGGCTAAGTATATATGTGCCCACCAGTTCCAAAATGAACATCCTGATTTTCAGTCTTATGACTTGAACTATCAGCATTTCACATATATCTGTGCTGAATGAGGTGAGGCTGGACTGGATGAAAATCGTTTACATCTTCCTTTCAGCTATGACAGTGTGGGGTGGTAGAGGATGAGAGTTTTATTGCTCTTCTTGAGAAGCTGGAGATGTTGATTTTGTGGGGTCAACCAAAACCGTGGTAACTGTAGCTCTGCCTGCTTGTAAGGCTTCTGTACGAACCTCTGCTAGTTTGCATGATGGCTTGCTGAGCCTTTCATGTATAGGGTGGATCCAGCACTGAAACAAGCAAATGAAAAGGGTGTTGAACGAAGGGTTAGATGTGGAACCAAGAGATGGCCTATTCAGTCCTTTCTGTAGGCTAGGAAGGCCTGTGCAGCCTACTCACTCCAATTACTAGATTACCAGAAGAACTCAACACCATCTTTAAAAGTCTGCTGTACATCTAACTGCAAACATTAGAATAGACTAATTGAACAAAATCAGGCAGGGACAAAAGCCATAAAATTGTTACCCTGACTAATAATGTTAGGTTGGAGGGTGGAAAAAAGAATCTTCATCCTAAAGCGTTCAGAGCAATCACCCCAAAGGTGTGATACACTGTGCAGCAACCCTGTGTTTGGAAAGCATTATGATCAAGTAGGCCATGCATGCACAAGTGTGTTAGTGGTGGTCTAGGTGTGAGGGGCTTTATCATGGCTCTGTAAACTTTCTCACCATGTTTCTTGAAGCTCCAAAGGACATTAGAAGAAGTTGTGGAATAATGTGAACGTTCCTCCATAGGACTCAGCAGATCATAGTACAGCTTCTTGCTGTTACAGCAGGAGCAGCAGCATAGTTCTATTTTGGAGGTTTACTTAATGTGTTCTTCAGATGTGTATGTATTAAACAAATGTGATCAAATCATTTGTCACTGCACATGTGCAGTTTGCTTTTTTTCTTTATCCTATATAGGAAAGGGAAATCAAACATTTTTGTGACCATTTTAACCGTGTTGTTTTATAACCCTCCCAACATACTTTTCCTTCAAATTCCATAAAGTGTTTCCCTTTGCCAGTCTTTTCCCTTTTTCTCTTTGAAGACTGCTGGTCGTATAACCTTCTGTTTCCCTTTATTCTGCCTGTGGACTTCAGTTTGTTTTGGGACTTTCTGCAAATGTGAAACTTGAAATTAAGCTAAGATTTTTATATATGCTAAATTAGTTGCATTAGTTCAGTATAATATTTGGTTTAGCTGTACAGTATTATAATATCAAGGTAGATTATAGCTTATTATGGTGTGTTATTGCAGTTAGTAAACAATGCTATCTGGTGTAATTGTTATATCGATATAACTGTTTCAAGGATCTACCAATGTTTGTACTAGAAAACTAGATTTCAAGGGTTTATAATTCATCCATTGTATATTGCCTGAAGGTGGAACTTAACATAGTATGTACCAATATTGGGGAAATCCCTGTTCTGTTTGTACTATCCACTGGATTGAGGCCTATCATGCTTGGAGGAAGATCTAACTTCCTAGAGCTACGGCTGTGGAGGCTTATCTTTATGGGTAGGAATCCGTGCCAATCCCTGCAACTGAAGGTAGATATTTACTCTCTCCGGCTTCTAATAAATGTATCTTCTTTTTCTTTTTTGATTTGCTGTCCAGCTGACTCATTGTAAACTTTCAGAGGAATGGGGTGATAGAGAAAGAAAGCAGGAAATGTTTAAGAGAGAAATTTGTTTCCCAGTCAGCAAAGGGATGAGAGTAAGAAATTCCTGGCGACGAAGTCCCGGTCCCAAGCTGCTAGCTGCTGCCTGACAGTCAATGTTTGTCCCTGTTTTCCAGAGGGAGGGAGGTATGATGCACTAGAGTTAGTCATACTCCTATCTCCCTAACCCTAGGGTGTGTTCTGGGGGCCTGCTCCTGCCTTAACCCCAGGGAACCAAAATGGTGTGTCTGTAGGAGAGTTTTGAGTTTTCTTTTCAAAGATTGTCCCCTGGAAGACTGACTATCTCTCCTCCTTAGAGCCTGTTCTCGTTTTAGTTAAGGATGAGGCTATCTGTATCAACACCAATCTTTGCCCATTGATAAGGGACCCCAAACCCACTGTTTCTTTCTTGATGCCTGTCAGCATCATGATATCAGATGCAGATTTGGGGTATTTGAGTATGGACGCATACACATATTTATTTATTACTGATTAAATGCTTGCAAAGAACCAGATGCGAACGTGAGAATAGATGGTGAGTCCTAGAGGACATGAGTGAGTGATGAGAATCCTGATGCAAGGTGCTGGTGTTGGTGTTGTGAATGCCCTGATCCAGAGGCAGCGTGCTGCACCCTCGGTGGAGTTCTGTGCTGGAGGTTCCCATTGGTCTAGGGAGGTACTGTGTCCGAGTGGCTGCTAAAGGGAGCTCTGGTCCATTTGTACAGAGGCACCAGATCTCTCCAGTTTGAGATCCGCTGGATCCATGAGTTAGCAGCGGTATGTCCTGCAAACCTGTTAAGATGGTAATAGTAATAATAGTGACACTTAGAAGAGTTCAAAGTGGAAGAATTTCAGGGAGATCTGTTAGTTGCTTACTCTTGCTATGTATTGTGTATGTGTGTTCATATGCAGGTGTAGGTAAGTCTGAGAATGCAAATCCAGGCACAGACACTAGAGCCATACCTTTTCCCCACTCCAGAGAGGAATGCAACAAGGATGAGATTCCACAATGGGAGCAAAGCGAACGAGCTTTCTGGCCTGTGGTGGACCCTGGGAGAAACAAACTTTGCAACTCCTTGCAAGTGCAGGAGTAGTGAGGGGGTGAGCTGAAACCAGCTCTTCCTAGGTTGATTTAGGGGAATCTTCTCATGACTCTTCTTTCACCTGTCCTCCCTTCCCACAGGTTTCATGTGGGAGGGTGAAACCCAGCTTTGCAATCAGAACGTTGTTAAATTAGTAGTAATTGGCAATGCAATAAATAATCTGCAATAATAGGAACAAGTGCTAGGGGGAGCAGAAGAGCTGTTGGTAGGACACCCATCATTTAAACAGTAGGTGTTGCTGGTGGCCTGCTGCAGTGGTTAGTAAAAGTCTTTGAATCTATAAAATGTAGAACAGGATGCATTTAAAAGAGATATGAATGTGTTTTAAAGCTTCCTGAATGATTTGCCGTATCTCCTAGAATTCTACCTAATCAGTTGCACCTTCAACTATAATAGGCTGTGTTCTCATGTAGCACTAGTGTCTCTGTAGAAAGCAACACGGTGTAACGGATTAACTCAGAGTTATTCACTCTCTAGTCTAATGCAGCTGCCTCTTGGGTGAAATATGAAAGTTAGTTAACCAACAAGACTTCACAGCAGAGTTTGGGAGGGGCATGAAATGCTGAGATTTTTACATCAGCTGCCCCAGTGAAATCTGGAATAATTCTGTCAGCTGTCAATGGAATTGTTTGATTTATACCCATGTACAAAATCTAGCCTTAAAATTGTATCCAGTAGAAAATACTTCAAAACGTTAGCAATAATTTGGCCAGAGAATGGAGTCCAAGGCAATTTCTGCTGGGAATGCAGTTCACAGATGTATTTAAGCCAGCTGCATACACTGGCTTGGGTTCACATATATATCTCTGGGTTGCACTCACAGGAGAAAGGATAGTATGCATATAAGCTATATTACTACACTGAAAAGCATTATGGAACCCAAAAGCAGACAGGACAAAGCCTTCCTATCTCATCCGAATATCATGTGAGACTTGCATGTACTCACCCAAGAGGCATTCTCCTTTGCTGTCTGGCTGGTTTTACCACAATAGGGTTATGATACTAGCAATTTGATTATGGTGTATGCGGGGGATTATTAAGGATTTAAGTTTCCTGTGGTATAATTTTATGATTCCTTGTGCAGAATTACTCTGATATTACTAAACTGTCTACAGAAAAGACATTTTAATACAGAAAATTTTGGCAACACTTGGTTTTTCCTCTTTAGGAAAAGTTCCTTCTGCAGTCCGTCATTGGTTTGTTGCCTAGAGGCTTGCTGAAGAGCAACACTAAGTTTCTCGACTTGTCTGAAAGTTAATTCTTCTTCATTCTGCCAAGTGCCTTTTCTTTTCTCTTTCAAACAGCTCTCAGTACCATCCACGTTATTCTTCTCTTGCCTTCTGTGTGCTAATATCTACCTGTTGCTTCAATAATCGCTACCATGTCGATAATTCTTTGTATATTTGTCTTCATATGAGTATTTATTCTGATGCAAAGCACTCTGCATAGCAGTAGAGCATTCATTCATTTGATGGATGTATAAGGTTCCTCTTCAGCGATGTGCTAAAAGGACAGTGCTGATCTGAATGCAAAGCTGCTGCACTCAAAACATTGAAGCTGGACAAATACAGGTCAATGTGTGGCAAAAGCAAATGTAGAACCCATTAGATAAATCTTCCTTCAATAAAAAGTTCAGTCTGCCAAAGTGAAGGCTGAGAGAAATTCTATAAATACACCAGGACGGGAGGAAAAGGGGAGGTAAATGCCAGGGAGGAAGAACAACTGCTTAAACTAAAGGCAACAGTGGCACGGGAACAGATGGGTACCATCTAGCCAGTAGTAACTTTAGGCTCATAATTAGAAGGTTCCTAACCATCAGAGGAGGGAGATTCTGGAAAATGTGGTGCTTTTTGCTGTTTGGGTTTTTTTTTGTCTTCTTGTTGTGAGCTGAGTTTAAGACAGAACTCTGTAAGGTGTCGTGAGGGGTTATATTATCTGATGTACTGGCTGTGTTCGCACATGGCCTTTCTCCTGTGCCCCTGCTGCTCTCAGTGAGCAGAAGAGGTGGGGGAGAGAATAGCATGTATGTAAACATCAGCATCTACACGATGTGAGTTCATCTGGAGTGTTCTCTTCCTTCCCATCCTTGGACTGTGGGAGAGGAAATAGCCAAGAGGTCTCCCTTGTGTCCTTGTGGCCCAAATGATCAGTCCCAGAACAGTGTAAAGGCCTGAAGGTACGAGGGCGCAGGAAAACTTGGGGAGTCTGTCCCTCTACAAAAGATTGCAGAGTGGTCCTCCCTAGAGCTGGAGGAGACAGACCTGGACCAGAATGTCAGATCTAAACAGCTATAGGTTTTGCAGCCTGTCAACTCCAAGTCTGAGGTCTGTAGCATGAGCCTATCTCCAATGACATCTCATTGAATCTGAATCACTTCTCCTGCTGCTAATGTACAACAGGCAGATGCGTATTCTCACACCCACTGCTCACCTGTGATTCTGTTTTTCTCTTTAGTAATTGTGCAAGTCACCTGATAATTCAGCTAAAAGCCCTTACGAGACATTACATAATGTCCTCAGAGAAACCCTGTCTGCTGTAACATTGGATAGATTATTATGTAAAACTTTCTCTCTTTCTCTCAGTTGTTTGTTTTTGGGTGGGGAGTCAGGCTGGATTTCCACTTGGCTGAATCTAAAAGGTTTCAGGTTTACACTGGATTGCTCCACTATTTTATTAATCTCTGGAGACTGTGCTGGAATTGGCTTTAGCATCACAAGTGAAATGAGTTTGGCAGGGCTCTCTGGAGTCTAGGCAGCACACCTGGCTGTGATCTGAGGTGCGATTCAGCTCAAGTGGTAACACTTACTCAAGAAAGCCCCCAGCTCTAATGTGATGATTTAATTAGTATCGCTGGACCAGCTCCATGGGATAAAACATTCTCCCAGTACTCCCTCAGGACTGCAGAGCTTTCTATATGCACAAGTAATGCTGAAGGGATCGTGCATTGCTTGCAAACATGGGCAGGAAGGCTGTGGGCAGGCCTCTGTTGAGCAGGATGAGTACAAAGAGGTAGATCCCAGCTTCCTCTGAAACCTCTGCCTGTGGCTGCTGTTCCTTGGGTGGCTGTTGAAGGCTTGAGCAGAAGGACTGGCTTGCTCAGTCTTCCCTTATTTGCTTGGGACCCTGAGGCCCTGCCTGCTCTAACAAATGGCCCGTGGGTGACATCAAGCTCCTGCAGAGTCTGAAGGAAGAAGTTAACCTCTGGAGCAGCGAGGCACCCAGCCATCCCTCAGCATCTTGAAAAATCTCCATCCCCAGCTGCTGGGGTGGAGGGGAGCAAGCAGATCTACTAGCAGTTTCCCCCACCTGAAGCAGTAGCAGACAAGTGACCAGGTGTTAATGGCCATTGTCACCACCACATCATTGCCTGAGTGCTAGAGGAGCTGATTCATTTCTGCAGATCTCCAGCCCTCGTCTGCATTTCTTCCACCAGCGTCCTGTCCACCACCCTGCCTGGCATCCAGTGCAACATAGGTCATCACCTGCCCCAGCAGAGACCAGGAGCTTGTCAGGGCTGTGGTTTAGGCAGTGTCTTGTGAAGGGAGGGGATAGAGAGCGGGGGTGAAAGCCTTGAGGTGATGTCCTGGGCAGAGGACATGCTGAGGGACTCAGCTCCCTGCGCAGGCTTTCTGGGGCGTGCCCACACAGGGGAGGGGGAAACTGTGCACCAAAGCTCAGGTCAATAGATCTCATCAAGAACTGTTTTTCTTTCTGTCCATAAGTTCTGAGTGGAAATACATTCTCTGAAACACTGCTTTTGGCTGGATATATCAAAGCAGAATGAAAAATTTTGTTCCAGCTCAAAGTGTTTTCTTTGAGGTTTTGAGAGGACTTTTTCGTCTTGAAAACTGAGATTAAACAAAGTCATCAGCTGCAGAAGAATTTCACTTGAGGAATCTATAAAAAGTGCAAAATACTAATCTAAAAAAATTCCCCTATTGAGGGGGAGAAAAACCCCAATGATTTTTAACAGCATATTTTTCAAAGGGAAAATTTACCAGTCAAAAAAATATCAAAACAGCTTTATCAAAATTGTGTTTCCTTCTGCTTGTTCACTTCTCCATTTTTTTTTTCCCCTCATTTGGGACATCCTGTAGGAACCAAGAGTCTAGAAAGTCTTTTTTCCCTCAAAGGTTTGCAAACCTCCTTGATGAACAAGCTTCAGGCTTGTCATGAAACCTGAACCCAAGAAAGGTTTCCTGGCTTCAGCTTTCAGTCTGATGTTGCACATGGCTCTGGCTCAGAGGATTGCTTTAGTGTTGGAGCAGGGATGGGAAATCCACTTGTGCAGAGGAAAAAAAGATGGAAAGTGTATGGGCTGCAGTGTGGAAAATCCAGCTGCAGGGCAGCCTCTCTGTCCCTGCTTCTAAACCCGGGGCTGCTGTTACGCTGCAGTTCTCACCAGCTTTGGCAGCTGAACTGGATTGCTGTGGACCACCTTAAATGTTTTCCATGCCAGCTGAGCACAGAAAGCTGCTGAAATGGGTCTCTGCTGTGTAGTGCGCACTCTCTCTTAGCAATGCCCTCATGGTGACTCAGTCCCATTCCCCGCTTCTTTTAACCCACAGCAGGTCAAGAGTTTAACAAAGTGACTGGGGCTGGGAGCCAAGTCCCCAGAGTTGCAATCTGCAGCCAGCATGCCAGCATCTGGAAAGCGTTTGTGACCAATAAAAAATGAATGTGCAGACTCCGCCAAAGCAGCAATCATTTGGCATCTCAAGCCCAGATCTTTACAAGATGATTCTTCTGAGGCTTGGAAAGGCTTGCCTTAGTGTTTTCTAATAAAAACAGTTCTGGACTGGGCCAATAGTCGGGTGAATAGTGCTGTGCGTCGCCACATGGGAGACAGCCAGCCGGGAATGGGAAGACGTTGCTGGAGTCTAACCTCTCTGGCTGGCTGGGGCTGGGTGCCTCATGTCAGTGATGCTCTCGCTCAGGCTAGGGACAGGGCACTGTGGGTGCTACAACAGCTGCTGTTCAAAGCATGCTCTGACCTTGGGTTTTTTTATCTGGTGCCACAGACTCCTGGGGAAGGACACATGGAGGAGCAGATGGTAGAGAATACCCTACTATTAGGGCACAAAGCTCTTGGTCAGTGTGACAAGAGCTGCCTTACACTAACCTGTGGATAAAGCAGTTTCCAGCACTTAGGAGTCATTTTTCTGGGTGGTGCAGCTTAAACACACAAGGTTGTCTCTGCAGGGTACAGTTGCATTCCTACCTTTTTTCCAGTTCCTGACGGCAAGAGATCAGTGGGGTTGTAGGGAGCTGCTCCCAGGCCTTCTCAGGCACGGGTAACAGTATAGGTCCGTGTCCGCCCTTGAAGAGACTGAAAAGAAGAGGTTTGGTGTATGTATGGGTTTGGTACCTTGGAGTGGTAGGGGCACTGCTAGGGGCATTCAAACAAGGAAAAGAGCAGTGTAACATGCAAATGCTGCTGTTGATAGTCCTTGCCAGCAGCTAGCTCATACTGCTGTTGTTGAGCACATCCAGGTGTCTTTCCCATTGCTTCCAAGCTCTGTCCCTAAGGATGTGATGAACTCAGCACCCTGCTCCTCCTTGCAATGCTCAGTGGGATGGGTTTGTCCATGTGCATGTTCCTTCCCTCAGCTGGATTCCTTTCTTTCTGTTGCTTTAGCTTTCTTCTCTGGAGTGACCATGACTGGCAGTCATGTGCAAGCCTCTAGGGCTATTTGTACTCCACCACCACATACCCTGAATTCCACTGTGAGGAAACAAACCCTGATGAGTAGAAGCTTAGTAATTGTCTTGCAAGTTGCCAGAATATTTTTTGCTGGAGCTAGATGGATGTTGTTCCTATGGTGTCATCCTTCTGACCGCAGAATCAACACAGTGCCATGGCTAAAGCAGTGCAGCTGGGGTGCAAGAAACCCCACAGCTAAACCTCAGTCTTAACTCTGAAGACAGCAAAAAGAAAGCCATGGTTGTTTGTTCCCCTGATTCTAAGCATGATCTGCAGAAGGACTGCCACCACAGAAGAGGAAGCTGGCATCTGAACTGTGGGATTAGAGCACAGATACAATCCAGATGCCCCAGTTTCCTGCATTTGATCTTGCCTTTGAGGGGCATCAAAACTGATGATTGGGAGGATGTTTGAAGGTTGAGAAATCCTGTAAGTGAAGGAATTTAATTTTATTTGTTTACATTTCAAACTGCAGATATTTGAAGGAGCTCCTGTGGGACTGCCAGGGCTGTGCATTAACATTGCCATTTTACTAAGTTTGGTTTTGACTTCGCACCATTTGTTCTCACCTGGGTCCTCCCTGCAATAGGAAAAGAAGACAGATTTAGCTAGTGTCAGCTACTGCAAGTCAATGTGCTTTTCCATGTGTTTACAAATGTTAGGTTAGGGTAACTGACCCAGGATAGGTAAAAACAGGATCGTTTGGAGAGATGCTACTGGTCTGGGTCAACCTACAGTATTGCCAAAGTCTTCGCTTGTGTTCCTAGTCTTAGCAGGATTAACAAAACAAAATCAACCCTTCCCCCTCAACACCTTTTGCTTTGAGTTTGTGTGTCAAATGCAAAATCCTCCAAAGGAAACTGCCAAATCCACTTTATTTGCCCTGGTTTGGAAACTTTAGATTGGACAAAGTTGACTTTAAAAGTTGAGTGACTCTTGGCCAAAACCAGGCTGAGTTCAAATCTCAGAATAAAGAGAGATCCAGATGCATATTTAGTTTTGCTTTGGGACATTTCTTAGAACCCTAAAGTTATTGTCACTTAATGCCTGTAGTCAGTTTAAAATCAGTCCCTAGGAGATGGCTGGTTCATGACCACCATATTCTCCAGAAGTGTCAATTCTTTTTCCTTTTGTTACTTTTCATGCTTTTTTTTTTTGGTGAGAGGTGCCTTATTAACCCTAGTAAGAGATTATTTAGAGCTTGCAAAATACATCTTGTCGCTACTCAGCACTTTCCATGCATCCCTGAACACTGCTTCTATTTCTTCTTGATGGAGAGTAGGCCAGTCTCTTTGCTTCTGTTGTCCATGCAGCAGTTTTCTCACAGCATTAAAAACGTTCCACTTCCTACAGATGCTTAGATATGCTGGACTGGGGTTGCATTAACCCTAGCACTGCTGCTGCACTGACTGGCCCTGCTGAGCTGCCCAGTGATAAGAAGCTGCTTTGTTAACAGAACGGACTAGAGCCCCAGCCGCCCCTGGGAGGTAGTGGGGTGCTAGGCAGGCCGATCCGTAACGGAAGAGCAAGGAGGTGTAGGGCTGTGGCATGTCCTGGGCGCCTGGGCAGCGCAGCTGGCGTTTGTTTGGATGCTGCAGCTGTAGGATGGCGGCTGGAGGTACGGAGACAGAACACAGCCTAGACAGCAGCGGGGTGCAGGGTAGCTGTGCGCTAACGCAGCACATGCACCTCAGGAGGTGGGTACTGTGCATGCGGGTGAGCAACAAGCAGAGAGTGTGCGCACATCACAAGGTGACAGTGATATGTGAATGAGACAGTTCTTGTGATGATCCTGGGGCTGGCGATCTTTCACCATTTTCATTTCTGGTGGCTTAAGATCGTTAACCCCCTTGCACACAGCAGGCTGCTGTCTGTGTGATCACAGGATACTTCTGCTGTTTATCCTTTAAAATGTTCGAACAAAGGCTGCTGTGTTATATCTAAGCATTCTCCAGTTGCTGCACCGTTCTCCTTTTCCCTGCCTCTCTGACAGTGAAGGGTTAAACCCCCCTTTTCCCATGTGCCTGCAGACAAACTGTGAATAGGCAGCTAGGACCTGTTTTCACGGGTATGTCCCTTTCTATAATCCAATCTTCTTCTCCGCTGTGGCACAGACCTGGAGGCTCTTCTTCAGCCTAGTATGGCAGGTCTGCTGCCATGGGATAAGAAGCAGTAGGTTGATTTACATAATCATATATGCAAATGAGCCAAGTCAGGGTCCTTTCATTCAGCTTTGGTTTTAAGGGGACTCTGTCCATGGTGTAAGAGCAAAGGGATTTCAAAGAGTGGTTTTGAGCTCTTGTGAAACAGAGTGCACCCTCAGAAAAGTACTGCTGTTACCAGCTGTGTACAGCCCAACGGGCATAAATGATTAATTGTGCAAAAACACCTGATAATCCATCCCATGTAAATACACCCTTACTCTCTAGGCCTACATCATCTGTTCCCTCTACTAGAAGTGTGGACTGCATCCTTGTGCAGGAAATGAAAGAAACTCCATCTCTGAGGAACAAAGGGAATTCATCTCTTCATCTGGTGGAACATTTAAAAGATGTTAAGAGCAGCAACAGTCTCACACCTGTGGCATACCAGATGAGCGCTGGTGGAGACACGTGGGGAGGTCATTTCAATGTGTGCCCTTAAAAAGGCTACAGAGAATAAATCAGAGCACGGCAGTGTCTGTCAGCACTCAACAAGGACTCCAAGCATTTGCACTTCTACTTGGTTCAGTTTCTCTTAGTCCGATGTATTACTTCCATCCTGCAGGGGTGCTGGCCAGCCTGGTGTGGGCTTCAGGAAAGCTCCCAGAGTGCCAGAAGAGAATGGTGTGAGTCATCCATGACAGATTAATTGATCACACAGTGATCTTGTTCCCAGCAGTGGTCTTTGTAGGGGTTCCCAAGGAAAACTCCAAAACGAATGAGGCTAACGGGGTACCTGTTAAGGTAGTACCTGTTCTTGACTTGTGAGGATAAGACAGATAGCATCAGCTTTGCACATTTTAGCCTGGCTGATGGCGTGCTCCAAAGATCTGATGAAAGAACGATGGAAAGATGCTATCTTTAATCAAATTTATTTAATCCTTTAAAAAAGAAAAACAACACAAAATTGGCAAGCTATTCGGCTCTCTTGCAACAGTGGGACTAGAGGTAAATTGGATGTGTTAATTAAACATTTAATAAGAAATAATGACCTTTTGTCAGTTTTAAGTGCCTTACCTTTAGAATTCCACTGACTTTAAGGGAATGTGTATCTTGCTGTGCTGTTCTGCCTGAGTGATCAGCTCTTGCTTGAGCATACACGGAACTTTCCAATTTGCTTTAAAGCTTTAGATGAGGGAAAATATGGCCAGGTGCCCTAGCTAAATGCCACAGATTAAGGAAAAAATCAAACCCAAGGGATGTAGTAGCTGGGTGCTGTTGACTCTTTTGTCCATTACAAATTCTGATGGCATGAAGTGTAACAGTGGGCATTCAGAAGTAGGTAAAGCTGTGTCTTTAGCTTTAGGCAGTCTCCTCAGTGAGGGGAAAATATTTTGATCTAAGTCTGCTAAGCAGCTTTCATCATCCTGGAGTTTATAGCTGCAGACTCTAGGCTGCTCTAGGGGTGCAGTGCAGTGGCTCTTGTCATACCCTGCTACCCATAGGCTGGCAGAGCTCTGTAAATAGTGACTGCCGCATCCACTATGCCAAGGGCAGGCAGAGGGAATGAAAAATGCCAAATGGATTGCTTTGGTGTTAGGAGATTCCCTCTGACATCTAGTTAAGTCACCTCTGCAGTCTCTTCACCCCTGAAGCAACACAAAGTTGCCATAGATAGGATCAGAGTTGGCTCATTAGGAGTGTATAAGCTGCTCCTGCCTGAGTCTGCCTTCCTTACACACTCTTGCACCCAGCAGGTTTCTCTGTTCTTCTAAATCAGCATCTACTGCAGAGGACTAACAGCATCATCTACACTAGCAGGACATCTCAGAAGAGCAAAGATCTTGTGGTTCTTCTAATTAGCTAGTACTGAAGAGAAATACATCTTCTCTGCATTCCTGAGAGCACTGTTGACACAGACAGTAATGAAGCTGTGTCCATCTATCGCAACTGTAATGCTCATACAGCAACAGTGTTGAGGGTACTGTGTTCTCTGAGGCTTACTCCCAAAATGAAGCTGAGCACAGTGTTACTGCTAGGAAGCAGTGCTGCTGTTAGCACTTGGTCTGAGTTCAGGCTCTGTTGCCCAAGAAATAGGTCCTTGCTACTGAGATGTATTGAATTTGTATAGCATTTTGCAGCACCAGTGCACACTGGGTAGAACTAGTGGAGTCAAGCAGTGCTCTGCTTGAACTGGTGCATCACAGACAAGGAACTAGTACAACCTCGACTATGAGTGGATAAACTCAGGTGGTAGCTACTGCCACCACTGCCTTTCTTCAGCAAGCCTGTTAGCAGCTGAGGCAGGAAGAGTAGGGGATTAAAAGAGGACTGGTGGCTTTTTTCCTTGAAAGGTCAGCTTTTGAAAGCTAAGCTGAGTTTGCATGTCAGGCAGAAACTGGGTGTGCCTGGCACAGCCTCTCCTGTGGTCTCGTGGAGAGCCTGGGTCTGGAAGGCTGGGGCTGCAGCAGCTTTTAAAAGTGCTCGTCCATGTAAGATGGTTCTGTGTTTTGCTTCTACAGTCAGTAAGGGTGTCTTTGCCATCTCTTGATCCTTATTCCAATGATAAGCCTGACCTGGACATCAGGTGTCACCCAGCATCCAGTTTCTCAGTTCTGACCAAATCCACACTGGGTGGGATGGGAGGCAGACTGACCAGCTCTGCTTTTACAGGCAGAAGTATTTGCCATAGCAGAGAATCTTGCAAGTGTGAGTGTGTGTATTTATAGGGAGTCAGATGTAAACCACATTTGTCCTGTGTTTCTGGCAAAGAGAGAGCGTGAAATATTTGTGACCCGAGTCATTGGCTTTCCTGCCATTTGTATAAAAATTTCCAGATGTGATTGTTGATGCCTCACCTGGGACCAATTAAAGAAAGAAGGAATATCCAGAACTAACTGTGTTCATGTGGATACTTGACTTGTTTGTGTGTGTGCGTGCATGTGCGCATCTCTGTTGCAATGCGTGGGTTTTAAAGTAAAGCAGAATTTCAGTTCAAAGAACTTGTGTTCTCTCCTTCTGGGGCCTTCCTTTGTCTATGTTATCCTTTCCTCCTCAGATTGTCCATGTCCCGCAAACCAGGATCAATTTGGATTTCTTAGACGCTTTCTCTCCTCATATGCATCCTCACACCTTTTCTGTTATACCTCCCAATAGCTGCCTGTGGCTCACTTTGATCATAGTGCTCTTCTGTGCAGGCATGGCAGGTTTCCTGGAGAAGGTGATTCCTGAGTGCTCTAAACTTCTAGAAAGAGTGAAATCCCTGGTAACGCAATAGCGACTAACCAAAACGGGGACCAGCACAACGTTTGGACTGCTCACCACCAAGTGAGCCCTGTTCTCTGGTCTGTCTCCTGCCCTTGCTTTTCTCACCTGTTACTTCAGCTGTCAGACTGTGTCTGGAAATTAAACTCCTGGCTCTCCACTTCCAGGCTGTGTCCACAAAAACTATCTCCCGATCACCCGTTTTATCTCCATTTTCTTCACTCTGCTAATGACTGGAGATTTCTATGCCTCTTGCTTCTTTTCTGTTGAGTTTCTCCTTATGTTTTTTGTCCCTCCTCATAGTCTCCCTTGAGCGTATTTACCAAGCTACCTCCCTGCCTTAGTCATACTCTCCTGGAAAGCAAATACAAAGTCATCCAATCTTCTGCCCTTCTTTTATTGTTGTTTTTGCAAGGGGAGTTCAAGCAAACAAACACCCCCCACAACATCTGGTGCCTTTCAGGAGCCTTAAACTCATGGCCAGAATGAGCATGTGGAAGGAAGGACAGGATGGGAGTCCAACTAGATTGCAAAAACTAGGCATGGACCCAAACACACAGACTTATTCTAATTTAAAGTAACCAAGAACAAAATTTGTGCTTTTGTGCTTATCAGTCATCCCCTTTAGCCACGATCAAAACCGTTTTCCGTACTTCCCTCCATGCCTGCTGTTGTTACCCGCTTTGCTGTGTGGGCACAACACCTTCCCTGTGCCAACATTTATTCTAAAAGGGGAAGAATGCAGGGTCCTGTCTGCAGCAGGATTCATTGGACAAAAGGTCTGGAACTGGAACTGTTGCTGGAGGGGATGTTCCTGTGTAACTTCAAACCTGGTGTGGCAAATATCGGGTCCAAAGTGAGCTTTGCTTTCTTCCATCTTATTTTTTAGCATTCCCCAAGTGGGTTTGGATATGTTTATGCTTCTTTTCAACACAGAAGATAATTAAAATACAATTGTGAATGCCCATGTATGTTTTATACAGTCTTTGTTCATTAACAAGACACTTCCAGGGTAGTTACGTTTTAGCTCTAGACTTTCGGCTAGGATTTTATTCCTCTAGCAATTTTTATTCATAGCTAGACTAGAATTGACAGTTACTAGAAGACGTGTTAAAACAACTCAAGTGTAGGTTCATCTTTCTGTGTCCATTCGGGAGAGAGATACATGTGCTCTAACCAGCTGATTATAGTATTTCTAAAAGGATTATTTTTGTTTCCATGGAATATAGTGAAGGGAAATTATTCAGTGTATTGTTGTACCCTGGAAAATATCTTTAACAGTTAAAATTGTTCTGCTTCATTTTTTATGGTTTCAGAAGGGACAAACATGTTCAGAAAATAAGAATATGGCTGTCATTTGCACAGTGAAGCTTTTAGGGGTCTGTATGTGTTTGAAGTGGTATTGTTCTCTTCTGGAACTTCTAGCTGGCACGGGTGTAAACCTCTCAGACTTTGACCATAGGTTTATGCTCGTGCCACCAACCCTTGACACAGACAGCTTTCTGTAGTGTGGATAGGTGTATTTTAACTCCATTGCTACGTTGTGGGTGTCAAGCTCTCCAGCTGCCTGTTGAGTCTCTCACTCTCCTGTGTGGCAAGTAAGAAAATAAATGCAGTGCTATATTACCCTGTCTGCTCTGTTTCCTTGCAAACATTCCAGCTGCCCTGGGCTTTATACCACACTGCACCATGGGGTGTGCTACATACAGCTAGTCCAGGAGAGGAAGGGTAAAGATAAACTGAAGCCATGAGTTTAGCAATGCATCAGCCAGGTTATCTCAGCTTCCTGCATGGTGCCAAAATTTCCGTGAGTTGGCTCTTTGATGCTTGGCCTCTTTTTCTTTAACCCTAGGCAGACCAGAGTGGTGTTTTTTCACCCTTCCCTGTGCTATGAGGCATAGGCTGTCAAAGGAGGGGGTGGGACAACAGTGCCCAAAGGGCAAGTGTGGGAGGAATGAGGATGGGCAGCTGGAAGCCAGGGGGATGGGACACCCGGCTGCTCTTGGTGCAGAGAGCACTGTGATGGCCCTAGGGCAGTGCAGAAAGACGGGTTAGAGGGAAGCTGTCTAAAAAAGATCAAATGGAAGATAGAAGTGGATGGAGAATATTCGTGGCTATATTAGAGCAGGGAAGCAGAGTGCTAATATACTGGTGGCATGATCAGGTATCTGGCAGGGTTTATTTGCAGCCAGGCCAAGCTGAATATTCTGCTGCAGAAATGATTCCCTGCTTTGCAGGGGAATTTCTGCCAAGTCCCTTCCTCTTCTGGCTCCCGGGTCTGGGTGTCTTGCTCAAGTCATGGGGCTTCCAACCAGTTTCCTGGCTGCTGCAGACTAAGGTGGTGCCAGTACTTCTAAAAACAGCCTGTGCTCTCTCCTCTTCCTCCTCTTCCCTTTTGTGAATTCCTGCCTCCTCCCTTTCAAGCAATGCTTATTCAGCTTTCCTTGACTAGATTCTCACCCACTCTGGAGCGTACTGAGTCCTGACCTGAGGAGTGGAGTAGGTAATGCAGGAGGGGCAATTTTAGGAAATATTCAGCCTTCCCTGCTGTTACGAGACAGGTCTGACTGCTTTGAGCTGCTTTTTACCTTCAGCACTTGCTTGTTTGTCCCAGCAATGCTTAAATGAACTCTTTTAAAGCTTTGGGGTTTTTTTTCTCTGTCCGAAGGGAAAATCGTCTTGTTGAGGATCTGGCCCAGTTCCTGTGTGCTTTAATCAACACTGGGCTGTGCTTTAAACTGTAAGGACTGGGGGGCAAAGACTCATCCATGTACACAGCACCTGCTGATGGGTGCTGGTATGGAGGGTGTTAGGGAAAGGGAACCTCAGTCGTGGCTGCAAGCAGGGAAGGGCTCACACCCCACTACAGCGGGGCCGCAGGCCCCCTCTCTCCCCACATGAGCAGAGCTGTTGCATTGGTGCAGCGAAGGTTATGGGGGCCCTCCAGGCTGGTGGGAGGAAGGGGGTTCACCACACCCTCCCAGGGGCTGACGGGGCTGTGGGCTGCTGCATGCCTGACCAGAGGTGGGTGATGGCCGGGAGCCAGGCTCAGGGGCAGGCTGCTGTAGGAGGCAGGGATGGTGCGGTGGGGCTGGCGTGAGCACTTCCAGCAAGGCAAGGGCCGTGTGGGTGGGGGGGGAGGCCTATGGGTGAGGAGGAGAGGCCGGGGTGCCTAAGGCAAGCGGCTGTCCGAGTTGTCTTATATGTCAGACTTGATTAGATTTGGCTGGCGCTGGGGCGAAGGCCTCCACGCTGCGAGGGGTGGGGTCTGGCTGGAGGGGCAGAGCCAGGCCCTCCTTCCTTTATGTGCTGCTGAAAAGTGGCCTTTGTTTTGGGGTTTGCAGGCTTTGTCCCCTCCTGGAAGCAGTGCCCCTTCCTCTGGGCTTCAGCCCCCGAGAGAGGTGAGCAACTCTGTCTTTTTGTGTCAGATCTGAGCTCTGCCTTGCGCCTGTGCTTGGGTATCACACTGCCCCCCCGGGGGTCGAGAGAAGCATTTTCCCTGCTACTTCGGAGTTGTTAATTTGAAACTGTATTTGGCGTGGATCCAGCAAGGTGTTAAGCTACTTTCTGTCGGGACTTCCCCCCAAGTCCCTCCCCCGTTTCTTCAGTCCTTTGTGAAAGGGTTAGGAGAACAACTGAAGATAGAAACTCAAATAAAATCTGCTATTCCAGGCCTTTCTGCAAACACGTCCCCCTCAGCCTCAGTGATCTGCAGTCAGCAATTTCCCATAGAGGTTTCCATCTTAAGGTTTTGTCATGATAGTATTAATTTTAAGCAACATAACAGACTGGGAGCAGCCTTTAGTTGACTTTACAGAGCCCTGAGCTTAGGGGTGGATAATTGTCCAGCCCCTACAAACTGCATATGAAAATATTCCTGTGTCAGAGAGCCACAAGATGTATACCCCACAAACCAGAGAGCTTGGTGGGTGGGAAGGCAAAAGGTGGGTTTTCCAGGAAGCGATTTTGAGACCATGGGTCCGAGGGGTCTTGCCTCCCTACTGTGGGATAGAGCTGGACTGAATGTGCAGCTGTGTCCAAGGATGGTGCAGTGGTATTGCTGCATTGCTTCCCAGTGCTGAAGGCTTGGGTTGCCCAGTGGTCCTTGTACCACTACAGCCCCCTTGCTGTAAGTCATCTGGGCAACACATGAACTGCTTTTGGGATGTATGCTGCTTGGAAGTGCACAGTTTATCTGGTTATGCTCCAGTGTATATGCTGTGGCGTGCAGTAGGTGCTTTATTTTCAAAGCTGTGTAGAAGATATGCCCCTTTGGGTCGCTTTCTGTATATAACCTGCATGGTGGCTAACCAAAAACAGGGTCTCAAGGCTGAAGCAAGGAACTCTTCCTAAGGCTCCTGATGCTGGCCATCTGCACCTGCCAGGGCAGCACCAGAAGAGCTCTGACAGCCTCTGGAGAGGAGTGGGTGGGTTGTCATCTTCTTGCCTGTTGCACCTGCAACACATTGGTCCCTATGCTGGGCTCTTCAAAGGGTTTTCAGGCATCATTTTAGCTTTTGCAAAGCCACGTAGCAGAAGGGCAATGGAACCATTTTCAGATGACAATTGATATTATAATATTTACCATGTGTTTTCATTGCTTTGGTTAAAATAATTTTCAGAGTATAGTAGCTGGAGTGCTGCTTATCTGTCTTTAGGCAATGGATCTTTAATGTGACCTGTCCTTCCTGTGATGCCTTTGGGAATCTGGGAACGATGATTGACCTAAAGATTTCTTCTCTGCAGACTAATGCTCTCATTGTCCTGGTCATGCATAGAGGTTTGGCACTGCAGGAGTTAAATAGCTTGAGAAGGGTGGAGGATTCTTCAGCCAAACCCAAACTGATTGCACCTGGTTTGCTCAACCTGTGTGTAAATGACACCATGGTCTTCCCGCCCCCACCCCAGCAAATGCCACAGGGGCTGCCAAGGTATACGTGCAGGTAGGGCTGTGCGAGCAGGTGTGGGGCCTGCAGCGGTAGGAGGCTCCTCGCCCCAGCCGGGAGCAGCCGTGCCAGTCACATGCACGCAGGAGCCTTGGAAGCTGTAATCGCCACGAGCCACTGAAATGACAGGGAGCCAAAGTAAAAAGTCCCCTTTGTTAAAATTTGCAGCCTTCTATTAAACATACGTGTTGGTTACTGACAGAGCGTAGTAGGGTCTGTTCCTCTTGAGCAGGAAAACTGCAAATTTGGTAAGTGTGGGCTGGGCAGTTTTCTCAGCCCGTGGGTGGCTCTGGCTCCTCTGTGTTTGTGCAGTTCCCAGCCAGGCTGGTCTGTCTTTCCTCTAGAGGAGACCCACTCCTGTCTTTACTCAGCTGTCCCTCTGGGACAGTGCTAGCTGAATGTGTAGAACTGGAAGCAAGGAGGTTGCTCACACACGTGAGCATTGCTTTGCTGTCCTTGGGGAGGTAATAAAGGGTTTGGGGCTGTAGACTCAGGACTCAGAATTTAGCCTTTGGGAATTTAGAGGAATGTGGAGTCTTAGGGAACTGCTAAGGAGGCAATGAATTCCTCATAGGAAACTAGTCTGGAAGTGTGTTCTGGGAAACTATGCTTCTTTTAGTGTGGGTGCCTTGTGCAGCTCTGAAAGTGATCACTATTATGCAGTAGAAAGGATGAAATTATTCACATTTATTCTGTCTTCCCCCACCCTGACTCAAGGCAGAGCCAGTCCTTCCTTTGCCAGTCCATGCACACAAAGGTAATTGTCACTGGGTCATCCTGCTCTGCAGTAGTCCATGCTTTTCTACACGTCAAGCAAGATACTCTTCATTTCTTGCTTGTGTGTCTGCCACGTAAGACCTAGCATAAATCTGTGGGTGTAAACGATGCCATTCTGCTGATTTCAGTAAAGTTCTACCCAGCTCCAGTGCAGGGCGTTTGGCCCAGAGCTCCTGAAGGCTGACCTGCATATGGGTTTTCTTTGGCATTATATAAAGGCTCTGAGGTGAGTGGTAAGGGCTGGGGAGATTCCATGTTGTGGCCCAGCTGGCGTGTGCAGCCACAAATAATAATTAATTGGCTCTTTAAGAAGTCTTGCAAATTCTTTTTTTTTTGTCTGTCTGTCTTAAGCTCCTTTTAATTAACTTCAGTCATGTCCCAACACATCATCTTGGCTGAATCATAGACCTCACTGTGCCAGTTTTTCGCATTCCTGAAATACACAGGCCGCCAGTGTTGCGAATGCAGCTCGGAGGCAGAGGCTCAGAGGAAGTCGGGCAGCTCTCCTGGAACTCAGACATTTTCAGGAACTGTTGTGACATCAAGAGGCTAAGCAGACCAGCCTCTGCTTCAAACTCCCGTGCTGCCCAATTCCCAACAGTGCTGCTGTCTTGCACTTTACCCACTGACTCAAGGAGCAGCAATTGTAGCAGGCACCTGTGTACAAGCGTCTTTGTTCCTTTAGAAAGCACCTTTATTCGGGTTACAGTGCTTGGGGCATACAGCCTTTTTTTTCCCCATTCAAGAGCATGTTTCTTTGTCACACTTCTTATTGCGAAGGGTCAGCTTTCAAGATCGTAGGGCATGTTAACAAGATACTCAGGCATACTTAGTCACCAAACAAAGTCTGTGTGGCAACAGGATAAACTTTTGTGTCTCTTCACTAGAAAGCTTCTAGTCTGGTCTAAAGACCATTTCCTTCTTTAGAGGAATTTGAGGTTCAGGAGTGTCTCTACTGCATTGTAAAGTGACTGTGCTCTCACCAATGCTGGTGGAAATAATCCCAATGTTTCCGTCGGCTCAAAGCTGTATCAGTACTTGTTGTCCCATGGTCTACGTGTTTTGAGCTGGAGACTTATGCATTTGATCACTCAGAATCAGTTTTCACAGAATCACAGAATGTGAGGTGTTGGAAGGAACCTCGAAAGATCATCTAGTCCAACCCCCCTGCCAGAGCAGGACCACCTAGAGTAGATCACACAGGAGCGCATCCAGGCGGGTTTTGAATGTCTCCAGAGAAGGAGACTCCACCACCTCTCTGGGCAGCCTGTTCCTTATTTAACAATATGTTTTGTTTACTGAAAAGGAGGGAGGTCTTATTGTAATCTCTTGGTGCTTGTTTAGAGTGCAGCTTTGATAATGGAGCTCTCCAACTAGGGCAAAAGACCCCGTGTTCAGTGGTTAAAAGCTGAAGCTCAGTAAAGTTAGATGAGAAAGAGGGTGCAGCGTTACGATGGTGAGGATCTTCATACACTTGAATAATGTACCACTGTATTCTTCATTCCTAACCATTTTTTAAATCAAGTTTGGAAGTAGACTCCAAAAGAAATGAGCATATTAAAAAAAATTAATTTATTTGGGATACCTCTATGCTCTGTGCTGAGGAGTAGGGATTGCAATTTACCTTCTGCCCTTAATGAGATAGGAAAGAGGCATCCTGATAGCAGCTTCAGGTGGTGTGCCTGCAGGCTGCAGGTGAGGAGCCATGAGTTGCCCAGAAAACTCTTTTTCAGCAATGCTTGTGTTCCCATAGCAGCTCCAGGAATGACTGCTCAGAGATTGTTGCTGTTAGACAGACAGTGGTGGCACGTTGGATTGTTATGGTGGTGAATTTTGAATACACGTGAGGAAAACACGTATGATAGCTGAGAAAAAGCAAAGAGGAAAAAGTACCTCAGCAAAGAGGAGAAAGTACCTCAGGCCTTTGGGAAAAGGATAGGAAAACCAGGAAAGGTAATTACAAGCAAGCGCACCCGGTTGGAGCGTGGGAGCAGTGCCTGAATTGCTGGGGCTGTACAGAAATTCTAAAGAGACAGGCATATTGCAAATGGATAAGAAGCAGGAGCAGCATTCAATAATGAGCAAGAGAGTAAAACAAAGCTACCAATGACAAAGAATGCCTCGTTATTCACATAGAACTCAAGCTAATTCCTTGTGCATCTGGTATATGACACTTTGCTGTGTGTACACACTCTGACCCAGCTGTGCCAGCCACTAATAGGACACGGAAGTTGCTTAGGTGGGGAGAAAACTTGTTAGCAGTCAAATAGCAAAATATACAGAATATTATAGCAAAAGTCAAATAGCAAAATGTACAAAATATACAGTGAAAAAGAGAGAGAGAGAGAACTTCATGAACTGTTAGGGGGGACACTCAACTCTGTTGCCTGTTCAGGAGTCAGGTGTCTCCTGAGACACAAAGGATTTGGGTCTTTGCAGTTCCAGCCTTAAGGAAAGACCAGGTATGCTACAGTGGGTAAGTTAAGGAATATATGTCCTCTGACACAGTTTAGTTCTAACTACTTGGTTTTAAGGAGCCTGTTAATCACTGCTTCCCAGTATCACAGGGAGAACACTTCCATGGATCTGGATGCTACCAGGCCTGAGGCAATGCTCACGCCAGGTGCACAGAAAACTGCAGTGTGGAGTGGGTTGGTCCTCAAAAGAGGCGCATTTCTGAAGGCTGGCATGCCAAAAGTGCACGGCTGTAACAACAGTGTTAAAACCCCCCTGTCATGGATGTTATGATGGAATTTTTCCTGAAATTCTTCCTCTCATGAATAGTAAACACTGGTTTCTAAAGCACTTATACTGGGCACCTGTCCCGGAAGAAGTGCTTGAACAGCAAAATTAAAGTGTGCTGTCAGAGTGAGAGGGCCAGGCTTGGCCTAGAGCCACTGACAGCCTGTTTAATTCACCGAGTGAAGTGCAGGAGGAATACAGGAAAACTGAGTCACTGGTTGTTAGAAATGATGAAAACAACTATCAGGACCTGCTCAGGAAGATCCATTGTTAGGTAGCACATCTTTTCTCTGAGTAGGGGCAAGATCAGAAGATTGCTGAAGAGTATGCTTAAACGAATCATAGGGTGATGTGATATTTTCAGCTATGAATTTCTTTCAACAGACCACTTTTTCCTAGGAAAACTACGAATCTTTAGGTGTTGGTAGTAAGACTGTCCAGAGGATCTGGTGTCATACGTATGTTTATAAGCAAAATTACGTGCATGTTTGTTGCAGCTTTCACACTACCCATCACTGTTTTTGCTAAGTGGCAGTGCTTTTTAAGTGGAGGAGTTAATATAGCTCTCTTTCACACCAAGTGAAGACTGCACGCCTCTCACTGATGCAGGAAGAGAAAAAGATCCTTGTACAAAATTTGGGATTATATAATGTGAAAAGTAACTAGTGGTAGGAAAAAGAGAAAACAGCTCAGATAGCAGCACTCAAAACTGTGGTCTGATGACTACCCACTAGTTGCCTTTGGAGAGCTGACCTCTTCCAGCAAGCCTCTTCCGTAAGATAGTTATTAGCTTTGCTTCCCTCTGTTCCCCGTGGCTGTAGCTCCCAGAGGGGTTCCCCAGCACTGTGTGTACATGATGTGATTCACGGTGCAGAAAAGGCTGGGAAGCTCTGCTTTCCAATGTTATTCTCTCTGCTTCCATCTCGGAAGGGTGGTTCTCAGATGTTCCGCGTGGTTGTGTACCAGGCGTTTTCAGCCTAAGTTTCCAGTTCCAATGGACTTCAAAAGAGGAAGATACTCCCATTAATGTTTTGCATGATAACGAGTTAGGCAAGCATCATTTTTGGATCCAGTTGATGGAAGACTGGTTACTGCCAGTGCCAAGTGGGTGTCTTAGTTGAGACTATCAAATGATGTCTGTTGTATTAAACGCTTTGTTGGATTTCCTGCTTGGAAAGTGATGCATGCACCAGACAGACAGAGTTTTCTATTTTGGCATTAAAGCAATCTTGGCGCCCAGTGCAACTGTTTACTTTAAAAGCTTAATTTTAAATACAGCTTCAGAACAGACTGCAAATCAACAGTAACAGAGAGGAGACTAGAGCATCATTTCTTTAACTCCTGTGTCCTTTTGAAATACCTTAATCTGCTTTGCTTTATGTGAGCTGCTTCTGGTTTGTGCATGATTTATTCGCACGTTGTCTCTTGCTGAGTTGGACAGTAGCTGAAAGACAGGTAGGAACTGAGAGCACAAAAGAACATAATGCACAGCAATACTTAAAGTCCTTTTAGTATCATTTAACCCTTTCTTGTAACATACCACTGGTGGAAGCAGAACATATTTTATCTTGCTGAGCAGTCAACAGAAATAGCCTGTGTTAGGGTCTTGAAGGGCACTCTTCAGCCTGCTGCAGAGCCAGTGGACATGCTGACATGCAGTGCCATTAATTTCCACCTAGCAGAAAGGTTCTTTAGAGTGCCAAGCGTGACGCCAGAATACAAAACACTTCATTCATCAAAGCCATAAGTAAGAAACTCTGTGTTTTTGGTTTTAGAAGCAACTTTTGTACATTTATTACTTTTTCCACATTAAACATCATTTATGGTTTGGAAATTGTTCAGGCAAGAGGCATGTGGTTTCTGCTCCCGAATATCAGCAGCAGTTTTGCTAGGTTCAGTCTCTATTTTATGTTGACATTTTTTTGGCTTTCCATTTATCTTTTGGGTGGACCTCTTTGGAGCAAGCTGCCTCAAGGAGAATCCATAACCTTCTTTCTAAATGGAGACTAAGTGATCTGCTTAAGGTGAAGAAGATGACATTGGTAAAGGGAATTTGGGTTCAGAGCCAGACTTCTGCAAAGTACCCAGTGAAGAAATACCTTTTCTGGGATGTTCCCTCATCAGAGCAATTGCTGGAACAAATTGAGAAATAGGAATTTCACACCTGGACTTTGAGACATGAGTTGATAGGTTTTTCCATAGGAAATGTGAGAAGTTATGGAGTAGCTGTTGAATTTTCAGTTAATTCTATTCGTGCTGAATAAATGGTAAAGGACTGATGCAAGATCTTGGTTTATGATCTAGGAAATCCATTTTACAAATTTTACTGAGATTTCAAGGGCCTCCTTTTGCAGGCCTTTCTATGTGTAAGTGCCACATTTCAAGTGAGAGTGGATGGAATTACATTAGTATGTTCTCTGTGTGTATTGAAGCAGAGCAGACTGTATGGGTTGGATGTGCTTTTCTTCCTGCAGCATTTTGGATTCTAGTCTAATTCTCTCTTTAGCTGACCGGGCAGGACAGGATTTAGAAATGAGCACCAGTTTTTGCCTTTCTGTATTCAGTGCTCTGTTCAAGAAGAGCAACGTTTCTTTCCCCTGTCTAAACACGCTGCAAGGGCCCAGTTCTGCTCCATGTTCAGTCCAGTTACTCCGCTGACTTACTCATGACAAATAAATGCTGTGGGGTGCCTGAATGCAGTGACAGGTACTGCAGCGCACAAACTTCGAGAGGTGCTAAAAGCTCTTGGCCAATGCCTTCGTGATTCTGGGGTTTGTAAGAATGTAAAAATTGCCCTGCTGTGCCACACCAGTGGGCTGGTTCCATCCAGCCAACCGTTTTGTCTCTGGCAGTGGTACCAGGAGATGCTATTTAGAGGCAGCTTTCAAGCCTGGCCACTGTCGAGGCTTCATTTGTCTTAGTCTCCCCAGACGCTGATTTACATCTGTCCTGAGGAGCGCCTTTTGTCCTCCCCCCAGAATCTCTGCTCTGGAGCTCTGTGCTCCACATGCCCTCGAGGATTCAAGACCCCTTTTCTGTGAGGAAACCAGTGCCATCACGTGGGATTCATCCTGCAGAACTAGCAGTGCAGAGGGGATCCCTGCTGAGGTGTGCTACCAAGAAAACCAGCACTAAATAGAGGTCTTATTTCCCTGTTCCTGCCAGAATAAGGAACAAATCAAGACATGTCCTGCAATGTGTTAGAGGAGTTTCTTTCACTCTTTGGCCCTTTGCTCATGGCACAGCCATCTTGGTGCTGGGTGCCTCTGTCTCTTCTCTAGTGCAACAGTCTTTGAGACTGAAGTTTGCAGAAGTTTCCTCCAGCAATAGCCCATGTAAAGTTGTCTGGAGCACAGCAGATGATGCCTAGCACTTCTGGAATTTGGGATAGAAACCTGCTTGGAGGGGAAGGGTGTTGCAGCTATTTTTTCCCATTTGTTTCCTCTTTAATGTTTGATTGTATTCTTCCATTAGCTGACTGTGTTTATCCATCTGTCTGTGTTGGCCGAACAGCAGCGCTACGTTTCAAGGAGAGAAAACAATTTTTTTGCTTTGTTTCCCTTGCTCACCTAAACTTTTTTCCTGTGCCTACTTTGTATCCCAGATGCTTCTGCAAGTCTAATATGCCTCTACTTCTAAACCTGGCTTCTCCTTCCTGATGCCCTGGGCTCGGGGCTTGAAGCATTTATCTCTGGCCTCCTATAGCAGAACAGCCTGTAACAGCAGGGTTTCATTCCCATCCTCCCCAGGTCAGGGCCACAAGCCTACGCTTGGTGGTGCAAGTTCTCCTGGCTCAGTCTGCAGCTTGATTTGTGATGGTTTCCCAATAATGGGAAGAGATGATGAAAGCAAAGAAAGATGCACAGATGGGGAAAGATATCTGAGGGCTGCCAGGGCAGCTGTTCGAGATCTCTGAATCAGATGGAGACAGAACTCCACCACCCTCAGCTTCCCCACCCTCAAACAAGCCATCTCCCATGTCCAAAGCAAAACCAGCCCCACCCGAGCAGTGCCATTTTAGCTAGGCCTAGTTAATAAATGGCAAATTCCAAGGGTAATCCTGTCAAAGCCTTCCTGACATCCCCATTGATAATATTAACCACAAAGTGCTCCCCTGATTAATACCAGAAGAATTCTACTTAATTTGATCATTACCCAAGAGGAAATTTAGGAAAGACAAATATTCCAGGGAAAAATCAGGCTTTAGACAAGGGGGAAGGTTGCAAGTGTCCACAGTTCGTAAAGTTTTTCACCTGGTGAAGAGGGAAAGGTTTGTGATCATCCTGTTCTCCTACAACTCTTACAAGAGTATGCATGTCCCAGCCTTTCTTCTTTGCCTGTAACTCATTCATATCATGTTGATATGAGCAGCCATAAGCCAAGCAAGTGCATACGTCTTTGAAGGGTTGGAGACTTTGAATGTAAAGTCCCAAGGGCAGAGACCCATGTAATTGTTTCCTTGAAAAGTCTGGCAAGGTCAAATTAGTGCAATTTGAGATCTTGGCACACCACTGAGAGCGGAGGGAGGAGCAGAGTTTCTTTCTCTCTCTCCACCCTACTGTACTCTTTCCCTAGAAAAGCCTGGATAGCAGTTTGAAGGCTGGGTAAGAAATCCAGTATTTTGGCAAAGATGCTGGACTGCTGCTCTCTTATCCTCTCCTACCCTTTCCAGAACTGTTGTTCTTAGTTATTGTACGTGGAGATAAGTGACAGCTATTCGTGCTTCTCAGGCTGCCTGCAGATTCAAGCAGGCATCGCAAGATTCCTTACATATGGGCTTTTAAGTATTTATCACCCTGCGGACTTCTAGACATGACGGTGGTGGTGGTGGTGGTGAGGAGGGCTTTTTTTAATTAATGTCAAGATTGTGATACAGAAGATGAGTAGAGCAGTTCTTCATCCCTGTCTTCTGATGCTGGCTTTGATACCTATGATACCTGCATCCTTGTTTCTTTGTCACTGTGAAGTACAACAGGGTTATGTCACGTAGATATGATCAGAACAGGAGCAAACAAGCACTTGGGCACACTTGAGAGGTTATTAGCTGTGTGTGCCACCCTGGCAGCTCCCTGGAACTGGAATCTGCTCTACTGGCCAGAGCAAGTATTAACGGGAAAAAGATATGTGGAGGAGAGAAAAGGTCAGGTTTTTGGAGTTGGATATGATTACCTGATGTGTGTAAATACTTGATGGGAGGGACTAAAGAGGACGGAGGCAGGCTCTTCTTAGTGATTTCTACTGTAAGGGTGTTTGAATATAGGAACAGGTTGCCCAGAGAGGCTGTGGAGTCTCCACACTCAGAGATAATTTTAAACCCAACTGGACGTGTCCTGGACAACCTGCTGTGGTTGACTCTGCCTTGAGCAAGGGGATGGGACTAGATGATCTCCAGATGTGCCTCCAACCTCAGTGATTCTGTGATCCTGTACTACACTTGCAAAATACCTGTTAGAGGGTAGTTGTGATAAGCTGGCTTGGGAAGTGAAACTAGCTTCAAAAGTTCTCATAGATCCCTGGAAATATCCCAGTTAAGAACAACTCTCCATATTTTTTATAAGTTGTTTTTTTCCAGGCTGTGCTGGAACATAGCCTGCAGACTAACTGATAATCACAACTGGGGAAAGGGGTGAACTGTAGTACTGCAGCAAAGCCAGTAGAAAGAAGAAATTTTTAAACTGGCTCAGTTATTTGAGACAATCTGGCGTGTAGTTACACTTCAGTCCCTGCCCCCAAAGTGTAGGGCTGTGCCATTCTCTGCTAAGATAGCAGGCTTGGCATTTGCCTTAAGGTATGAGAAGAGGATCTAGGAGATCTAGAAGAGGAGAGCTGAGAGAGCCTGAGGCTCTTAAACAAGAAGAATAAAGGAGAAATGTGATAACATCATGAAGTAGTAAAGGGCTGGAGGGACAATACAAGTAACACAAGCAGAATGGGTATAATTTGTTCTCCATATCCAGGGCATATAGGACAAAATGTCAAGGTTTTTAACTACAGGAAGACACCAGGAAAAAATCTTTATAGCAGTAAAGCTAAGAAGCCCTGGAATGAAGTGCAAAGGTGGCTGTGGGGTCTATGAATGAAATATTTAAAACACAGTATAAAAATGTCAGTCACGGATGACAGACAGAGCTGCCTTGGAGCAAGCAATGGATGGACCAGAAAGTCCCTTTCTGTCCTCAGTTTCTGTGACTCCGTGGACAGTGGGAGTTAAGCAGCTGAGAACTTGCCTGTAGGAAGAGACTCCTCTTACTTTCCCTCACTTAGATTCTAACTCACAGGGGAAAGCAACAGAGATCCATTTTACCCTGTGGTTTTCTTATCCTTGGACCTTCTCAGAATGTGAAATGCACCATCTTGTGTGGCTTTTCACATCTGACAATGTCATCAAGTTCAGAGTTAGTCCTGGGTCCAGCTCCCCTCTTTGCAGGGAAGCTCAGTACCAGAATTGGCCTTTTTGTGTGCTGAACGCTGGTTGTTCTCCATCCCAGTCGATAGCCTTTCTAGAAGACCCGTGCACTGAGTAGTTTAAAGCCTGGCAATCATACAACTTGCTGCCAATGTCAGCGTGTGTGAAAATGTCATTATACGCTATGGTGGCTCCTAACATGAAGCAATTCCTTAGGATAGGGAGTGTGGTGGAAAGGCAAGCAGTCTGCCTGGAGTGAGAGAGGCAACCACTGCTTGTTAACTGATCTTGTGGTAGGAGGGGAAATAAGTAGATAAAAATAATAAAAGGTCGTAACACGGAGTAATTCCTGTACAAGAAACATCTCTAATCCAGTGGACTGATGTGACACATCCACAGGGAATTCCCCACCAAATATGTCTTGTTCCCCTCCTATTTGTGCCCTCCCACACCCTGACCCAGACCACAGATAACATTTTTAGGCGTGCTCTGAGTAAGCATGAGGGAGGGGATCCCACTGGTAAAGCAGGCAGTTGGGAAGATGAAGTTGCTTGCTTTGAAATGTCTTCTCCAGAACCTTCCTGGCTTCAAAACCAGCACTGGGAATTCACTGGCAGCTGGGCAGGGATTTTCAGGCTTTCAGTGGCGAAACCAAAATCCCTGAGGAAAAGAAGTGTCTGAGTCCCTCTGAGGCTCCAGATCACAGTACTTTTTCAGACCATCTCCCATTTGTCCCTTCAGTGGAAGGCACTGGCCTCAGCTGTCTTCTGCTTTTTGCAGCCTGTGCTTTAGAGGGGGCTTCTCAAGTGTGGGTTAGCGTCACGCTGCCCTGAAGAGTCAAAACCCTGTAACGTGCTGAGAGAGCAGACTCTCCAGTCCTGGCATTTCTTTATATTCCAGCCCACAACCATTCCCTTTCTGAGAAACCTAACCACTTTGTCTCCTTTATTCCCTCCCTCTCAGCTCCCTGGACATGTCTGCTGCCATGAGATGTCTCAGCCAAGGATTTTGAGCCAAGATATGAGGGAAATGGTTTAACCAGATGTGTGCCCATGCCTGCGACACTGAACTTTGAGATGCTGATATTTAAAAAGCTTACCATCTCCCCTGCTTCCCAGCAGCAAGGTGAGTAATGGGTGGGACAGCAGCATATCCAGAAAAACACCTCTTTTTCAAGGGAAAGGAGAGGAGGTTATAATTCGACTGTAAAAATTTGCTCCAGGCTGAAAACTTGGCAAACAAAAGGTTAGCTTAGGAGTGTTTTAAAAGGAAACAACAAAAAAAGCATAAAATCAATCAGGACAGTCATTTTGGGTGGAGATGAGGGTCCAGAGCTTAAAGATCATTCTTTAGTGGGGGAGGAGAAGGAACCGCTCAAGACAGAGTTGCATTTGGCTCTTAGCCCTACTATAACTAAACCTTTCAAAGCCAGGAGAATAAGCTGAATACAAGTCCAGCCCCTGGCCTCTCCGTTCACCCGTTTGTCAGAGGAAAGTGAGGACCTATGTACTCTTTAAAGCAGAGTGGATGCAGATATGGTGGCATTAAGCTGAATTCCTCCTGTTGTCACTTTCTAAATACAGATTGCCCTGTAACTTAAATTGTAAAAGCACATAAAGATACTGAAGCTCAGCCTGCTTAAAACATGAAGAGGGGCATCTGTTGCTTTCAGCGTTAGGGATCTCCTCACGCCCTCTCTCGCTCTGTGCCATACCACATCTGCTGCTCATGATCTGTGCCCTGCTTCTGCTTTCAGCATTGCACAGTGCCACTCCTCAACAAGCTGAACAGTTGAACAAGAGGATGACTGCTTCTTGCAGCCCTTATGTGGGCTGACTTCTCCACAGTCCCAGGCTCACAAAGCTAAGGAAGAAGTAGTGCTGGCTGAATGCACAGCAGCAAAGACCACGAACACAGAACAGGCTTCTAGAGGGAAGGCTTTTCCAGACCATTACCTAATGTGCATGGCACACATGCTTGGCAGCACAGTTGGCACAGGCCTTGAGAAACAAAGACAAAGCCCAGGCAGTTACCATGTCATCTCCAGGCCCCTGGGCCCCTCCGGCCTGTGTGCCCATACATAATTAACATTGCAGGCTCCCTTTGTAGTGCTGTCACTGTGTGATTTTCCTGATGGCCGGGAGCCTCCACATCAAGTTAGGGAGGAAAGTAAAATGCTGGCATTTTAGACAAACCCCTCAACCTACTGCATTACCTATCCAATTGGATATATGGAGAAAGGTTTCACAGTGAGAGTGGGTTAAGCGCTGAACAGGTAGCCCAGCCAGTGTATAAAAGCTCCATCTTTGGAGATTTTCAGAACTCAAGTGGATAAGGCCTAGAGCAACCTGACATAGCTTTGCTAACTCTCCTTATTACTATGCACACTTCTAAAACAGCCATCCCCTTGGCTGCCTGATGGAGAGCTTTGGCTGTAGCAGGTACCAAGGAACAAAAGGCTAAATGAATGATCAAAGGCTTGTAGTTGTAAAGGAGCCTTTTTGAAATTTTCCATCCCACTGTATTGATAATACATGTTCAGTTCCATCAGCTTAAGTGATGTGGGCAGTCATGGTTTAGATGGGATGTTACCTAATTCTGCTCAGAACAGGCCTCCTTTGAAAGGCAGCACAGCTTAAACCTCTCTGGCTTTTGTAACAGACTTCGTAGTTTGCTCGCACATGTTTTTCATGTGTTCACAGATCCTCCCTTCAAACATCTCAAGGCTGTGTGAAGAACTTAGTGCTCTCCAGCAGCAGACAGTGCCAGGATTTGCTTCATATAAAAGAAATGCACTTTAATTCTAGCCTTTCTCTAAGCTTAATGAGGCAGGTAGAACCAGCCAGAACTTTCAGGACTGTTTGTTAAGAAGTCTTGGAGAAGCTTTGCTTTGTGCTTCTGGCACTGTTTTGCAGTATTAAGAGATCTCTTACCTGTACTGGTATAGTACATAATTTGAGATCAGGTTGTCAAAGCATCACCTTTCTGAATATCGCAGTAGAGTCATCTATTGAGATGTCGAGGAAGGCTGTTCAAGAGATCTTGTTAAAGGGAAAGAATCCTCGTCTTTTAGTCTGCTCTTACGTTTCAGTGCTGATGCTTTCGTGTATTGTCATTTCTAGGAAAGACCAAAGCCACTGAGCACGGAATCGAGCCCATCTTCTAGCTCCCCAGATGCAGCAAAAACATTTACAGATTGATCTTCTACAGCTCCTTTCAAGCACTGGAATTTCCATGTGTATATGTTTTCAGGGCACAAGCAACCCCAGGAAAGCCGCTTTTGAAAAGGTATGTCATCTCTTGTTTAGACTAAAAAAAAATGAAGAGAAAAGGAAAAAAAGAGATGAAAAACATTTACCTTTGGCATCAAAACAAAGCAAGTCTTTCTTTTCCCTAAGCTTTTCTAACTGTGCCTCATGCAAAAAAAAATGAAAATGTAAAAATGACTTAACAAAATGGGGATGAAAGTAAAGGCAAGGTACTGGCATTGCAGATAAGGTTATTTCAGAGCCCAGCACAAAGAACATGGCAGTGGAAGAAGTTTAACAAGTTCACTTTATGTGCCACTATGTCATGCTTCCCTTTGTTGCTCAAGAATGTTGCTTCACTGGTTCCTAGGGTGTGAAAGGGCCATGCTGCTGGGAGGATGTGCCCCACAGACCATACATGAGCCACTATTGGGCTACCTGACGCTGACAGAAAGAGTGATCCATCTGAAAATTGTTGTTTTACTTGTATTACAGTTTTGCTACGGACCAGGAACTGGTCTGGACTTTGCGGTCAGAGGTCTTTTGTACTACGATAGTTTGCAGAACAGTACTGTGCGGGGCAAAAGTGTAATGAGAGTAGGCAGGCACTCCAGCCAAATCAGGCGAAGTTAATATGCCTCTGTAGAAAGTATTCACAGTGGTCAGGAGGTTTGGAAGGTACCTGTCTTGTAAGGAGTGCAGGAGATCAAGCTAAACGTTCTCTAAAATAATGGAGAACCCTCTCACCTTCACTGCCTTCAAAGGAAAGAGACATGACAGAGCGCTCATAGACTGTGTTGTGTGTACACATGTAAAGCAAAGCACAGGAGGAGCCTGACAGACCTTGTCAGGAAGGGTAGAGTGCACGGTGAGTGTGTGACAAGCCTTGGCATATGTACGCCTCACCGCTGCCATCAGTGGCTTGAAGCCAGGCTAGGTCAGAGTTTACACCAAGGACTGACATCTCTCCTTCCTGCCAGTGTTTGTACACATTCTAAACTGCTATTGCACAACCTGGTGTGAGTGGCACGCTCTGCTCAGAAGAGACTGTAGACTGGAAGAGCAGGCTACATCTGCCTCGTGGGCCAGGACTGCAATGCACTGCTAGAGTTAGCCGAGCCGCTTGCTTTCCTTCCCCTCTTCCAGTTCCCACCTGCACCCCCAGCTCTGAAACAAAGACTCCCACTAAAGGTAAAGAAATAGCTATAGTGAAAGATTCCCTAGTTGTTGCCCCCATGTCAACTGCTGCTTCTGCAGACTGTGGCTTGTGTGATGAGAGCAATGATTCAATTAAGAGATTTTTTAATCCTTCCTCTTATGGCAGTAAGTCTTTCGTATGGGAACTCTTAAACCTGTTAGAGTGGCCAGGAACTGATCAAGTGTAAATTTGTAAAAGAAAAGGAGGCAGAACTCTCCCTCACTTCTCTTTTTCTGTCTGTTGTCTCTATCTAGATGCACAGCAGGGCAGTTTGATGATGGTGCCCAGCTGGTTTTTAGGTCTGCCCCTCTGGGAAAGAAAAAAGAGAAAAAGCAATCAGCCTCCTTCACCATTTGTTTTGCCCTTGGTGATCTCGAAGCCTGCTCTGGGCACATCTTTGTGAGCTCCGAGGCTGTTCATCGTAACTGCACTTTATACCCCTTATAGCCTAAAAGATGCTTTATAGGCCTTTGCTGTAAAGGACCACACTTCACATGTAAAGGACTCAGAAAAGCCAAGGTATGACTTCTGTAACAGCTGTAACTCAGACCTTTTTGCACGCATATTATTTTTAGTTAATATAGATGGTGTTAACATTAATGCCTTAACCCTTGAGGAAGCTACCTAATTTCCAGGTTGATAGGACCAGGAAGCTGGCTAATTTCCAGTGTTTTGGGGAGAGAGCCAGAAAGTGCAATGCCAAGGTGTTTCTGGCTGCTGGTGTTCCTGAGTGGAGCACATCCTGGGTCTGCGCTTCATCCACCCACTGCCATCCTGTGCTTCCCCTGGGCTAAGTGTCTTTAATGGCAGGGCTACAAGTTACCAAGCCGCAGAGGTGTGTCGTGATACCGTCAATCAAAACACCTAGGGGACAAACTGGCAGCTTATTAACCTATCCATACAAGGCTGGTGGCTTAAGAAAAGACGGCCACCTTGGTCTAGGAGTTTTGCATGAGTAAGATGTAGCAAAAAAGTGATGCCATCACCCGTGCACCACCATTGTTACTGAAATGTGGATCTAACCAGGAAAACGCTGTGGCAAGTGGTCAGGAGAGGAAAAGGGAGGGGGAATTTCAAACACTGTGGCCCAGAGAAAGAAAACCCTGCATTCATGCTTGCGTCAGTAGCCTGTCTGTGTGCTGACCCCAGGCTCACCTGAGCCTTGGCAAAGTTTCCCTTTGTTCTGTGTTGGCGTTCAGAATCCAGAGTTATCCCACAGCCACTTTGTGACCCGTTCCACCCAGACAGCCTGCCCATGATTGCTTCATAAAGCAAGACCCAGGAATCAAAAACAGAGCATGTTTCCTGAGCAGAGATGGAAAACAGCTGTGCTGGAGAAAAGCAGGGGTTTGCTGGCTGAGCAGTGGAAAATACAGATCAAGGCCTGGTTGTGCAATCTCCCCTGGCTGGCCTTTGGCTGCTATTGTGGCAAGAGGACCAGCTGGAGTTGGTAGGAGGCTGCTGTCAGGTGATGGGGGTAGCAAGAGCCTGTGGTGACAAGGCTAGAAACCCAGAGCTTAGTTCTGCACGTTTTACAGATACCTGGGAGGCTAATAAGTGACATCTGGTGATGCTGCCCTCTCCACTGTCCTGTGGTGAGATCTGTCTGGCCAGTCCCAGATGGCGTGTGAATGGCCAGGCCCGTTCCTGTACAGACACACTGATCTGCAGGGCTACGGAGAAGCAGCATCTGCCCAGGTGTGGAGCTTGATTCCTGCCTGGTGCTCGTAAAGTGCTCGCTGTGCGGCCATAGCCAGGGGATGTGGTTGTGTAGTCTGGCCGGGTTCCTGCGTCTGAATCTTCAGCGCCTGTACTGGGGAGTAGGTGCACACCAGAAAACTAGGCAATGCATACACGTGCTGTGCAGGGCGGCTGACCAAAAATTCTTAGCGCTAGCATCTGCTCTGCCACCGCTGTCCTCTGAAATCAAGGGAAGGCTGTGTCATGTTTTTACTAGCCTTAAGTGCGGCTTGCTTCAAGTTAGGCTTCTGGAAGAGTTCTTGATCTTCATCAAATTCAGAATCTCTAACCAAAAGTAAATGAACCAGCTGAGTCTTGAATCCAGAGGCAAGAGGTGCATGATTCTGTCTGGTTTTTTAAGAATCTAATTATTGTGTACAGAAGGAGAGGATGGACAAGAATAGAGAGGGAGAATAAGGCCTTTCCTTCAGAGCCAAATTATCAAAAAACCTACCCTCTCCTGCTGAGAGAGCCCTACAACATCTCTTCTCTCCCCGTGCTCTCTTTAACTAAGCAAGAAACTAAGGTAAGGGGCAAAGTGGTGGGAAGACAGAAAGCAAAGGAAGTAGGCAAGACCATCAGTCACCTCCTAGGCTGATACATACCAGCTATACTGGCCTCTCTTCTTAGCACCTGGAACAGCAGAAGACAGTATGATGAATGTTTTTCAGCCTGTAGTATTGGAGCTACGGATGCACTGTAATTGCAGGGAGATCGTGCTTTCTTACAACTGGCTCAACCTACCGAGCTGAAACATATGGATTCAGACCTTGCTCTGCAGCAGTTTCCAATAGTGTTCATCACTAAGACAGCACAACTGCAGAGGAAAGAAACCAAACCAAACCAGTCACTGCTACAGAGTCCAAGAAGGGAAAGAAGGAAGATGTGGTGTGGTGACCTGTAGGAGGGAGGAAACTGCAGAACTGAGGCAAGAGCAGTGCCCAGAGGAGTTGTAGAGGGAAGCAGTTTTGGTTGAAAAAACAAACTTTGGAGTATTTTTGGCCCTCTGTGCCAGGTTTTGTAATACAGGTACCTCAAAGTGAGGCATAGGATGGGTGTTGGCTTCAGATGCTGGAAGAACACAGTCTTAATGAAATTTTGACACCAAGAAACAGTAGTGTTACTAGAAGCGTGCTGTGACCTGAGGCAAACAGTTAGATGCAGAGATGGATGAAAGCAGCTTTACTTTTGCAGTCTAGGGGCTAGGCTGCCAACTGGGTGCAACCATTGCGTGATTTGCTGGTTAGGTAGTTTGCTTCCTGCCATAAAGGGTCCCGTAGTGCTGAGTTGGGAGCTGAAGACTGTACATACACCCCATGGGAGAAGTGAGGGACTTAATGGCTCTGCTGACAGCAGACAGCCTCTCCTGTGGGAACCCCTTCAGTTGGATTCTGATGCAGCTTACAGGGGGCTGCAGGAGGTGGCTCCCACTACTCAAGAAAAGAACAAGGCAAAGAACAGTGAGTTTTGCTAAGGCAAATGGACTAGCTTTAGCTATCACTGATTTCAGCCAGGTCACACTAAACTTGATACACAGTAGGCTCTGCACAAGTTCACACAAAATCAATTTGTTTAAACCTGGGCAAGTTTGTAGTGCATCCGGACAAACAAAACCCAGATAGATATACAGAATTAATAGTTTGTAACAGCTTCAGCATGCTTAGAGCTGTTGGAAGTTTGGCATTACTTGCAGATAAAACCTCCTGTGCTTCAAAGTTTATTTTCAATACAAAAAAGAATGAAGGCATATCTTAGAAACAATTTGCAAAGTGAGGTGCTAGTCTTTTGGCTTTCACTGACCTGAAATTATTCTTTTTAAAAACCCCGGTTCTTCACTTTTAACTTCTTAATGTGATATTAGTTGTCAGAGTTCTCATGAAACGAACAAACATTCTGCATCTGTATCTACTCAGCCAGGTCCAAATGGGACCTCAACAGTGGCTGAAACAAAATTTCACTTAAAATAATCGTAAGTTTTGTTCCCATAGAAAAGTTCCAGTTTTGATGAAATTATATTTCCTGCAGAAACGCAAAAAGCAAACCTATAATTCAAAGGTTTGACCCAATGTCTGTTTGCGCTTCAGGAGGGAGAAGGGTGGTAGAGAGAAAGCAAGTGTGGGTTTAGGAGAAAAGAAGTCCTTCCAATAAATGGGGGCAATGAAAGCAGAGGGAAGAAAGTACAAATTCCCAGGCATTCCAGACGTATCTGGTATCCTTTACATCCTGTGCTCTACACTTCAGTTGTACATATTTCAGTGTTCCACCACAAAGGCAGCTGCATTTCAGTTGTGAGTTATTATATGAAGAGTTTCGTATTATATGAAGAGTTGTCACAGGATCTTACAAGATGAAAAGGAGCTGACCACGGGAAAGAAAGTAAAATAGAACATGCAATCTATTAACTATGCTGGAAACCACTTATGCCACAGAGAAATGGGTGCCAGAAAACAAAAACTTCCAGAAGAAATTAGAAATAAAGGGGAAGAAAAAGGAAAAGAAAAGTCACTGATAGCTTGGAGAAGAGCAGAGGCTCATTACCACATCTGAGCTGTTGAAAAACAGCCTCTGGTTTTTGTAGCTCTTCATCTGTTTTTCTGTTCATTTCTGTCCTTCTCTTTAACCTTGCTGGGTAAAACACATCTCCAAGGACAAATAAAAAATTATTTTCTTACCAGTGCTGCTGACTTTGCAACCTGTCAGAAAACTGACTAAACTTGAAGCTCCTTCAGTCAGTCACCTTAAAATATAGTCAGCATTGTGTTTAAAAAAAAAAAAAAAAAAGAAATATATGAATTCAACCCAGGGTTACTCTGCTGCATATTAAGGCATTCTAACAGGCTCTGGGAGAAGCAGCAAAACTGTGGTGGTGATGAGTAGTGTGACAAAGGGAAATGTTGCAAAATACTAGGCTTGGCTTTTGGATTATGGTGAAGATGCTTGATTTGTCTCCATTAAATAGGTATTTTATTGAAGGATCCTTAGATCTCAAAAGCTGGCCTGGGAACCAGAAAACATCGTTAAGAACCCAGTCCAAGGAAATGTTAATTAATTTTGCTAGGGTCACACTTAACCTGACCAAGGAAAAATGTCTGGATCTTAACATTTGAGAGGTTGAAATCTGCAATGGGTGCTTTTGTCATTACTTACAGCCATCTTCCCTGGGAGCATTTTCCCTTTGTACCTGCACCACAGGTGGATGGAGAACCATAATTTCTTTTAGGAAACTTTTCTGCCTCAGCTGCTTCTCTGCTTCTCAGAGATTTGCCCAGGGAGTTATAGACTTACAGCCCAAATAGACTGAAGGGGTTTATGGATCGGCAGGGCCATCTACCATCTACTATCTCTGACAAACACTGCTTTCAAACTGTGCTTAGGACAAAGCAGGGGTAACTTTTCAAAACCAGCCTCAACTTGCTCAGGGTTGTAACAAAAAAGGTGAAGTGATGATTCCTCCATTATCCATTGCCTGCACATTTACTGTACACCAGCCTGGCCCATGCAATTCATCCTTTCTTATATTCTAATGAGTGTCAGATTTTGGCTTATGAGCAAGTGCATAGGTGCATAAACTGAGAAGCTGTTTGTGGCTCTTCAGGCTGTGTGTGTGGGGTGTTTCTGCTTTGTGAAGTAGCTGGTTCAGATGCCTGGGCAAAAATAAATGGGGGAGAAGAAAACGTGGAGAGAATGAGCTATAGGAACAAGGTGGACTCTAGAGCAAAAGATGTAATTTTTCAATCAAGCTTTTAATGAAAAGATCATAAAATAACAGTTTCTCATCACTGTACATTAAGACTGCAAATTTCTGAATGCTGAGATCATATTATAATTTCTGTATCTTTTTATATGACACTTGAGTTGAAGCCACAACTATGTGTGGCTCTGACCTGAATTCAAGCTCTTGAAGGAAATGAACAGAACATTGCAGCAGGAATGTCGGCCTTTCCCTTGCCCTCCCCTCCTTTCCCCCTCCCCAGGAAACATCCAGGGCTCCTAGACTGACTAATAGTTAAGGCTTAAAATTAAAAAAAAAAAAAAAAAAAAAAGAGAGATGCAACATCCCTTTTTCAGTTGTGTTTAAAATGGGGAAAAATATCCAGCCGGCCAAAACAAGATTCTGTCCTCATAGAAAAGTTATCCCCAGCCAGTCAGCTCTCCTGTGTAAGTTAGAGCAACAGTTGTGCTAGTGCTTCGATTGATAACTTGTGAATGAGAGACTTTAAAAAACATTCCACTCCTCAGGGAAAGCAAGCGCTATGAAGTGTGTCTCCTAACTGCCAAGAAATGTAGTATGAAGTATTCTGGTTTAGACCTTCCCTACTGCATCCTACAGGGTCTGCTCTGTTCAAAAAAAAACCTGGTCCATTGATCCCTGTGTGTTCAATGCTAGGCTTCAAAATGCTTAGGAAAATCGGGAAGGAGGGGAAGAGGAGGATGGTGATAGGAGACAACTGAACAAAAAATGCATTTCTAGCTCTAAACTTATGTTTCAGTGGTTTTTAGTCCAGTTAGTTGAAATAAGGAAACCAGAATAAATAGCAATTCTGCTGTGGCAGAGAGCTGAACTAGGGCTGAAATGAAGAAGCCTTCCTGACTAGGAGGTCCAGCTAGGAGCCTTACAGCAGAGCTGGAACTGCCTTACAAGAGATCCCAAATCTTTTCCTTTTACAAGGAAAGCAGGAAATTTAGTGAGTCTAATGGGAAATCATCAAAGGTGACATTTCTTCCCCTAATCTGGAAAAATGCAAAATACGAGGCGTGGAAAGGGTCTGAGAATCAGCTACTGTTTGCCTACTTGTCTCCTGCTCTAAAATCAGGACAATGAAGTACCATGGGACTGAACACAAGTTGCAACAAGCTACTTTCAGCTATTGAAAGCAACCTGCAAATTTTCTTCTTCAAGAATATGGCCAGTTCTGGAGTGCAAGAGTAAGCTTATGACAAGAAAGGGTTTTAAAATAAATGGAGAGACTTTCCTGATGTCGAGCAAGACATTAAGTTTAAACAAAAACTAAGAAAAAATGCAAAAGTGTAATTATTCCAGAATTACAGCTCAGAGCTCATTTAGATTTTAAACTCTTGCTTAAACTAATGTTTATTCAAACATGCCATCTCAATGATAAGCATTTATGCTGTCTGGGGAGAGCTAGATGTTTACTATCTAGAGCCTCTCAAACCCATTTAAAATGTAGGGAGGTTTTGTCTCTGTATTTTATTTGCTTAACTCCAGCACAGCTGATTGGAAAGGTTTCTGAATTTGGCAAATGTCCAGAAATCAACAAGCATCCTTTCTCCATGCTAATTTTTAAGGCTGTAGCAGGTTCATAGCTGCTGACTCCACCAGAACAAGTGGCTTTGTGAAGTACAGCTTTTCCCAAGGATTCTAACCACCTTATGCTGCAGGGAATCTGATGCTTCAGTATAGTTTGCAAGGCTCATCACAAGATAGCGCAGAGGCTGTTGGGTTTGGCACAAAGCTTCCTCTAGCTATCTTAGGCATCGACTCCCCACTTTTGAGATTGTTATTGCTGCCACAGTAAACAGTAAGTGAGGGATGAGGGGGACTTTAGTAAAGGAGCTACATCCTGTCCTTCAGACAGGACAATAGACTTGTCTCAGTCACAAGCTGCAATCAGAAGCACACAACCGTTCCTCTGATGACTGTTACCTTCTCTGGATTTTGCCAGCAGTCATCTCAGAATTTGTTTTGTTTCACTGAGTGCACTGGATGTTTCCCTGGTCAAGACCCATACTCCTGCTTTTCAGAACTGAAGCGACACGGTAAAATACTGCTAACCCAGACTTTGAACCTGCACTGCTTGAAAACAATGCTTTCCACACACACGAGAGAGAGGAAAAAAAAACAACCAAAATCCAAAATAGGAATCTTAAAAGAGTGACACTGTAAATGGAAACATTTAAATACAGCAAAACATAAATTCCTCTTCTATGCAAAGCTACAAAAGTCCAGTCTTTGTATTGTCTTCACAGGTTATGGTTTATGGCTATGCTGAGAGTCTCTGAGATTCTTTTTTTTTTTTAATATATTTTTTTCATTTTTTTGAAATCCTGTAGAGAAGACCCTGCGGACACATCTTTGTGTTTGCAACTTTCTGAATTACATTGCAAAACTGTGCATACAGAATCTGAGAAATAAATACATTCATTACTGCACATACATATTGATACAAAAACAACACTGTCAAATAGTGTTTGCACCATCTTTGTTAGATATTAAGACCAGGCAAAATTAATATTTCATTTTCCATCAGCCCCCCCCTCAAATGTTTGAGGTGGCTTTGGTGTAGAAGGTAAAAGCTACAAAGGGTCAAGACTAATGATGGGGAGCTTTTTTTAATTTTTTTTTTTTTTTTTGGCTTCAGCAGTATTTTAGCAAACCATCTTCACTGGTCATCTTTAGACTGTTCTAACATGCAAATCAAGCTTAGGTTTCCATCTAGAAAGCCTTAGGAGTTTTGGTTGGGCTCTTTGCGCATGACTGTAAGGTCTGGAGTGAATCAATCGAGCTGTTTAATTCAAAGGTGGCTCAGGTGGTCTGAACAGTACAGCTCAGGGCCCAGCACAGCTCTGAGCAGGAGGCAGCTGGGTGCCCATGCTCTCGCCCTCACACCAGACCGTTAAAGCTACCCAAGTCACCGCAGGGAGATCAGCCACCTCTGCCACAGCCCCTGCCTGGCGCAGAGCGGCGGTTCAGAGTTGTGCGTATTCTTCCACGTCAGCAGCCGCAAAGCCTCACAGAAGCTGCGTGTCAATAGCTCTTTGGTGTCTTCTGTGATCTTTGTGGCTCCTGCTAGCTCCCCCAAATTCACAGAGCTGGGCTTTTGGGTTTTTTTGCCAGGAATTTGTTTTTGGAGGTTTTGCAGTAAAGGATTGGAAAACAGCTCTGCCCAGCTCCCCATGGCTAGCGGTAAGGAGATGTGCTGGGTACAGCAGCTCCCACCATCTTCTGACAACATCCTTCTCTATCTCTAGAGCTTCTTGCATCTCCCTTTACCCTCTTGGTACCCTCAGACTCCTCTGAGGAAGAGGTAGGCTGGGATGCCTCCGCAGTACTGCCTGGGTCTCACTCCCAGCAACATCTCTCATGGGTTGAAGACAAAAAAAATAATAGTATCTACATGCTGTATTTCTAATTGCCCTCCCTCTCCCCACCCTCCCCGAGCAGTGCTGGAATGCAGGCTGGGACACAGATCTCCCCTCCCAAGCTGGGGAGCACTGCGTAGCCTTCAGAGACAAACCAATGGAAAAAGCAAAGATTAATTTTGACTGGCCCCTAGATCTGTTGAGGTCTGAAACTGTAAAAGTTTATGTAAACAATGAGATAAATATATTAGTACTTTTCTGAGCCAAGTGAGGTTCCATACTCATTCAAATGTGCTTTGGTTTAAAAAATAGTTTTGTGAATTTGGGTATGAGCTTCTTTATTATTTTATACAACTTTTGCTATTTTATCTTTTTTTTTCCTGTTATTCCAAAAACATTCTGGAACTAAGTGACTAAAGCATATACTTAAGCTGCCTGGCCTCTTTTTTTTTTTCTTTTTGTTTTTTTTGTTTGTTTTTAAATTGTTTTATTCCTCTTGAGGCTCTTTGTGTATTTCAAAAAAAATTAAAATAAAATTAAAAAACAAAACAAAACAAAACAAAAATGCAACTCCCTCCCCCCCACCCTAAAACTCTTAAAATCTTAAATATGAAACTAGTGTTTTGCTTTCTCATTAAAATACAGAAAAATGTTTGATACAATACTATGTCGTACAAATGCAGTTGAGTGTTTAGGCCCCAAGCAGGCCTGAAACAGTCCCTGAAGTTTTGAGTATTATTAGTTATTCATTATTATTGTCACAATTTGGAAAATGTTGTTTATACTTAATCTATGGAACACAACTTTACACAGCTACTTGAAAAAAGAACAAAATTTCCTTTTGTACAATACTCTTGCTGTACACAGACTTTATGTCGTATTGTTTAAGTGCTGGGGAGGGGATAAAGTAAAAAAAAAAAAAGACGCTCCAAAAAAAGTTTTTTAAAAATAGCATTGGGTCCTGAAACTTTGACATGATTCTCAAGGCTTAAGGAACAAATGAAGAGAGGGCCTGGGGGGGAGAGACTATATCACCCACAGGCCTGCTTGTGAAAATGGAATTAAGTGAGGGGGAGCAGGTTATTTGCCTGCTGAGGAGCCCACTGCTTCCTCGTGCCTTGGGCTGCTCCGTGGCTTGGCTCAGACGGTCACAGCTCGAGCCGCTGTCCCAGGGGTGGCTTCTGCACAGACACCTGCCTGTTGTCCCCATCGTTGGCTGTGCGCCGCAGCGGTGCGGACCCATCTCGGCAAACTGCAAGGCCGCGAGTGAATGGGGGAAGCCCGCATCCAAAACCCCCAGAGGGGGACAGGGCTTATCCCCGGCCAGGCCCCTCTCACTCAGGGAGCTAGAAGTTGTTTTGAAAATCTGGACTTGATGGGTCCTTAGCCAGCTGGCAGCAAGGGGAGCCTGCTCTGGCTGCAGCTGGAGCCAGCGTGGGATTCAGCTCAGCTTTGGGATGGTTGGAGGGAAGGTAAAGGCAGGGTGAAAGTGCCTAGGAACTAATCTTGCACAGCTGTCCCTGGGCCCTGCTGAGACTTGCTCTGAGAAAAAGGTAGATGGCAAAGCCTTCCCTGTCCTCCCCAAAGATGATTTTGGGGACATTCTCAGGGGGGGTTGGCAAGAAATCAAGGAGAAAAGAATTAAATATATATTCAAAATGTGGAAGTGCTAAAGACACTAAAAACCCACCTAACTCCCCCAGGAGAAAACAGCGCACCTCAGCACAATTAGAAAAATAACGGAAGTCCATGCTCCCCTCGCGTGCTCCACAGCTCGCAGGCGTCCGGGAGCCAGCGGACAATGGCACTGGGAGGAGCACACTGGAGCATCGGGGAGAGGGGCGAGCGTGTTCCCTGTAACGTGACGCCAGGCCAAGGCTCGGCGCCTTTGGGTTGTCTATTGCTTGGAGCCTGGATTCCAGTTTCCTCAGTTTATTCAATTGACCCAAAAACTTCTCATGGACTAGTCTACCTTAACACAAAAAAAAAAAAAAAAAAAAAAGAAAGAAAACACACAAAAAAAAAAAAAAACAACAAACAAAAGAAAACCCAATAGAAAATGAAGCTTATATTTCTTTGTTTTAGTCAAACGTGCTCACTTTTTTTTATTTATTTTTTGGTCAAAACTGAAAAAAATTGGTTTTGTTTTTTTTTTTTTAAAAAAAAGACAAAACGTGAGGTTTGGTAAACCTTACGCATAGCGACTGTACTGGTTTGAGTGAAAAAGAAAATTTTTAAAAAAATGAAAAAACACAAGTGTAAACCTTACTCAATTCAGAAGGGATGATTCTACTGGCTGTGAATTTTTACCACCACAGTCATGGGAGGCTTGAAATAAGCCACAGCTTTCCACAAGGTCACGCCAACAAAGTCAAGGGGGCCAAGAATCGGTGGGCTAAGTTCTCTGTCTTCTCTCCTAAACCAATAGCAGCTGTTGGCTGTGATGTCTTATGCAGATGTTGCAAGAACATTTTGTTTCTTTTTCTTTTCGTTTTTCTTCTTTTTTTTTTTTTTTTGTGTGCGTGTGTTAAATTGTCTAAAAGGGAGGATATGAAACACTTTGGTTTGCTTTTTCCTCCTCTCCCCCACCTTATTGCACTCTGGATTCTAGTAAATTATAGGCTGCTATGCCCTCACCCTCTGTCCTGCCAGGTGTTTACAGACTGACCCAGATGTGCTGGGGGAGTGGAAGATGAGGGGGACATTTTCCCCTCCCCATAGTATCCAGATTCAATAAACAAAGCTGGAAAGGGCCCAGAAAGCTCAGAGAGGTTTTCTTCTTATATCTAAAAGTGACTACAAACAGCCAAGAGACTGCGAATGAGCCAGTCCAAGCAGCCAGCACAGCCTCTGGCTCAGTGTATTTTTTGCTTTGTCTTTGGCCAAGCTTTGCTTCAATAATTCTCTAGCTGACTTTCGATGGAAGGACGGGGTGGTAAAAATCCCTTAACTTTAATTTAGCTTCTACTTTTATACATTTAATTACTTACAATAAGAGAAAAAAAAATGCCTAATCTTTCACTAACCATCTTATTGTTCTCATGAATTCAAGAGGTAGCAAAGGTAACAAGTCTGTCCACACAGACTTGCTCTTTAGTGAGGGAGGAAAGCTAAAAACATACACACACACAAAAAATAAAATAAAAAATAATAAAAAAGTACCTAAGGAACTTGTAGCAAGTCCAGCCTACATCAAACCCCCTCCCCACCCACCCACCCTAGAATTAACCTCAGACCTTCCAGTTCAAACATTCACATAAACGTTACAATGGTTTTTCCTTTAATAAAACAAGTACCTCTAAGCAAAGAATATTCATACGAAACTACTAGAAAAGTAAAGACGACCCCCTGCTCACTGAAAGAAATTCCCAGGGCATCCAGTCCCTGTTCAGTCATGGGTAAGGCAGAAGAGGTTTGTGTGTTTTGTGGGAAAAGGTGGCATGTGGTTACGTGTGCCAAGGATAAAGATCAAAACCAAAAGAGGGAGGTATGGTGAGCGAGGCATCGACGTTACTTCAAGCAAAGTACTTGCGCTGGTGCACACCTAGGTAGACTGCTCTGCCCACCATCGCCAGCCCAGGGGAAGGGTGGTGGGTTCCACCACTGCTGTGGCTTTCCCACAGTATCTGAAGGGGCTGCCAACCCTGTGAGATGGTCCACAGACACAGCTTCCGCGCTCGTGAATGCAATGCAACATTATTTCACAGCTACTTAGGCCACTGAAAAGGTCTGTTTTCTTTTTAGTTGCAAGAAATGCCCCTACTGAGATTGGTTTTAAGAGAGGAGGTGAGTAGAGTGACAGTAATATGAAAGAAAGAGGCAGGGAGAGGGGAGGCAGCAGAGGCTGAAAGTTCCCCGTGGTCCCCCTACCTGCTCCAGATAATCAGTATGGCAATGAAGTCAATGTGCGGAAAAAGAAATGGCATTTCTTGTCAGATCACCAAGATTTGGAGGGAGAGTTGGTCTAAATGCATCAGCTTGGCTGTGGACCTTTCTTTTTTTAAAAAAAGGGAAAAAAGGAACTTTTTTTTTAAATGTTAAAGCTACATTTGTTTAGGCCTCCCATGACTGAACAGAGTATGGGGAGTTGCCCCCTTTTTTGTTTGTTTTTTTCTTTTTTCTTTTTTTTTTTTTAAGCAGCAAGTCTACAGAAAGGTGAATCACTGCGGATGGGCTCGAAGCTCATTCTGGAGTCTTTGGCTTATGTGGGAGAGGTATGCATTCGCAGGTGGCTGATCAGATTGCGCTGCTGGGTGAATTTCCCACCACACAGTTGACATTCGTAAGGTTTTTCTCCTGAGTGGACACGCATATGCTCTGTCAGTCGGTACTGCCGGGTAAAGCGCATCCCGCATTCCTCGCAAGCAAAGGGCTTGAGCCCTAAGTGGCTGCGCATGTGCCGTGTCATGGTGCCCCGCTGCGTGAACATCTTGCCGCAGATGTTGCAAGGGAAGGGCCGCGTCAGCCAGTGAGTCTTCTCATGCTGCCGCAGCGTGGCTGGATCCTTGTAGCTCTTCTCACACACTGAACACTTGAAGGGTCGGGATTCCGCGGCGTAGGACTGGTTGGGGTTGGACAAATCCTCGGCTTCATCCTTGCCGCCGTACGTGCCTTCCTCCTTGATGTAAAGGTCTTCCTCAGTGTGCGTCTCCACATGGGCATTGAGCTGCTCGGAGCTGGGGAAGCCTTTGCCACAGGGGATGCAGACATACAGGTTGTCACCATAGGCCACTGGCTCAAACCCCTCCTGCCGGTAGACGTAGTTGGCACTAGTATGCCCGCCGCTCTCGCTCTCGCTCTGGCCGCTGTCGTCACTGTTCTCCTTACCATTTTCCACCTCCTCCTTACACGGGTAGGGTAGGTCTGCACCGTAGGCCCCAGCCAGACTCCGCTCCACGGACTTGGACAAGGGCCCCAGCAGGATACCATTGGGCAGCCCTTCACCCTCATCCCTGTCTTTGCCCCCCTCCTTTCGGTCAAAGGCGTTGTCTTTCTTGATCCACTCCTTCTTGCGGGACGAGTGCCGGAGGCCCTTGCGCTGGCTGCTCTCTGTCAATGAGTGGTGGCACTCTTCGCTCAGGTCCATCTCCATGGGGTCGCTGCTGTCTGCCATGCTGTGAGGAGCTCCGACTCCAGACTCGTCGAACGATGAGGCACTGTTGGCTGCAGGGGCTGAGGCAGATTGGGGAGAGCCATGCTGGCTTTCGCTGTGCTGCGTGTCATCGTGGGAGGCTGCAACAGGGAGCGATGGGCTTTTTTTGGACAGGTCAAGGCCTAGCTCCTGGTCACCAGTGCTCCCATTTGCACTGCTGCCCCCCCCGCCATTCTTACTGGCTCCCCTATTTAAGGAGTGACAGTTCTCTTGGTTGGAGCTGCTGATGAAGACCTCATCATCGGAGAGCTTTCCCTTTGACAGCTCCTTTGAGTGCGAGCCCTTCAACCCCTCATTTGACCCTGAATAGCGAGCTTGGATGACCGAAGCAGTGGAAAGTCTCTGACTCCTGGCAGATCTCCCAACACCAAGGCCACCGGCCTTGCCAGCAAAGGACTTGCCGTTCCGCTTCAGCTTCTTTCTGCAGAGAGCTGCCAGGTCGTGCAGTTGGAGGTAGCTTGCTGCGGTGAGGAGAGCATTAAAGTTCTGTTCACCGGGCTGGTCAGTCGTTAAGAGCTTACCAGTATAAATAAAGTCCAAGATCTGACGGAACACAGTGGGGTTCACCATGTCCGTGTCTAAGTTAATCAGGTTGTCATGCAGGACAAGGGATTTGAAGTACATGCTGCTGGCTGCCAGGATGTTCTTATGGGCACGAAACAGGGCATTTTCTACCACAATGATCACATCACAGAGGAAACCTTTGGCTCGTTGCTGGTTCAGCTGCAGTAGCAGTTGTTTGGCATGATTTGGCAGTTCCATCTCCACCTTCTCTTCCTTTCACCTTCACCTTACCTGCAAAACAGGAGGATGAGAGGTGTGAACCTGCTGTTTCCACTTGAACAAGTCTACATTTAATAGATTGGCTTAACACTGACTGAGGAGCTCTGGGCACATTCAGCCCTGCAAGCTGTGATCCTGCTTGGAGCACAGAGAGAAGTATTTCTCATGCTAAGATTTGATTCAGGTCTTTCAAAAATCAAGTTTGTAAATATCTTTTTGCAAAAGCAATCATCATTGGCTAGAATTACTGTTCAAAATATACCATCAGAAGAACAATGGTTAGGTACAGGGGAAAGCCATTTCCCTCTCCTGACACAAATCTGAAGGGAGAATGAGGAGCAAGAAAAAAAAGGAAGAAAAAAGAAGCATCAACTTCATTGCCATTTGCATATCTGAGCATGTAAAATAATTAGCATAAGCTGCAGCTTCCCTGCTTTAACATGTAGTTTTGTTTCTTGGCTCTTATATGTTGAAATCTTAAAACACCCAGCTGCTCTGGGGTTGAGAAAATGACATGTAGCAACTAAATCCATTGAAGATGGAATTAATCACACCGAGGTGTGAATGGGAAATCTCCTTAAGAGTATGAGAGACTGCTTTAAAAACCACCCCCTGGCAGTGTCCATATCCCAATCCATTGACATGAAGGGCTAAAATCAACCCTGAACTGACTGAAATTCAGGATGCTGAGCTAGCTAAATGCCATCAAATGTCTTCAGTCTGAACTGTTAAGTTAATTCTGCCCTGCCTTTGGTTTTGAAGGAATTTTGTTAAACCGATAGAGTCAAGTAACACATCTCAAGTCACAGTCTCTCTATCTTGTATTGGGAGGAGAGGAAAATTGTGGTTTACTCTGTGTACTTCATGTATTTCACAGACAGTATTCACTATGTGTTTTAGTTTAGATATTTATATTGGCTTTCCCAGTAGTATGGACTGTAGGAAATACCTGGTTTGAGGTGTATCAGAACTAATTGCAATTGCATGTTCCATAGATACTACAGTACATAAAAACTAGAATTTAAATCCGGGGCTGCATTCAGGAATCCAAGATCAATTTTTAAACTTTTTTTCTTGATTTTTTTTTTTGTTTGAAAAGTGCCAGCTACTACTTGTAATGGATATTTGTCTGGTAAAGGTGATTTAAAATAGTTTCTGAGGTTCTGAGGAATTAAATACCAAACATAGAACAGCCACCTTTTACCTTCCACTTCCTTCTTTCCTTTCCCAGTTCATCATATTATTGAAACAGATTTCTCTTATTGAAGGAGGAGCAGGCCGTAAGTTCATGGAAACAAAAAGCTTACCTTTTCTCTTAAAATCACCATCAGTTAATGTTTTTATTGCTTGTGAATCCTGTTACCACATTCTGTACCATCAGATTTAAAATGATGAAGCATTAGACTGCTCTATGTGTCAAGTATGTGTGCACAAGAAAAAGAAATAAGGAGTGATACTGTCAATATTAAAAATAACCTCCCTCAAACCTGATTCTAATAGATAGAAAGATTTAATTTGGCAGAAAGGTGGTAAAATTACGTCATCCATTTCTCCACAACAAAAAGATTTTGCTGTATGAGGAAAGCTACAAAAAGTAAACTAATGAGATTTTCCCTCCAGTGTTGCTGCCTGACTGGCCCGGTACTTACACTTTTACCAACAGATCTGCCAAGCAGGTGCCTCCCTTCCTCCACAGGCCACATTTCTTCACTTGGTTAGCTCGTCAGCCTGGTACTTGGTTATGCATTTGGTAGAATTTTGTGGCCTCTGTTCAGTGCACCAGCACCTAATTCAGCATCCACACAGAGCTCAGTGGCTCGTCACCTTGACCCACAGCCGAAATGGCTGCTCTGCTTTTCTGATCTATGTTGTTTCAGCCATGGATGGGAACCCAAACTGTGCCTTTGTGCACATTGATGTTGTCCCCAGAGGTGGCTGGCTTTAGAGAGGGTGGCAGCCAAAAGGAGAAAATACAGGCTTGCCATGGTGCTAGCCAGTTATTTCTTCTCCATCTATGGCGTTTCTGTCATGGAAACTCACCCTGCAGCATCACAAAAACGTGATAGAGACAGGGATTACCACCGCTGAACAGTGTTGAGCACTTCAAAAACAAGTTTTGCTGTAATTAGTTACATCAGAGTTGCAGCATGCAGGCAATGTGTTTCGTTCTAGTGGCTTGCTTCCAGAATTGCTGATTAAGAGGAAGAAGCAACAGCACAGAGGCACCAAATACCCACTTTTATCTAGCTAGGCCAGTAAAAGCACTTACTTCTGGGTCACGAAGATACATTGATAGGGAAGGACAAAAACATGGCTTGCCATAACACAGCATGTGTATATATATAAATGCATCCTGCTCCAGAATAGCAAGAGACAGCCTACTACTACACTATTTTCGCTGCAAACTTAATGGTGCTTTTCCATGTGTATAACAAAAATCACATCCAGGGATTCTGTAAGTGTTCCATAAAGGACAAAGATCAGAAAGGAAGGGAAGCAGCACGGCCGATATTTTTTGTCTAAACAGAATAGTAATAATAAAAAAGTATGTTACTAAAGTAAAAGTGAGCTTATTTCCCATTCACATGGCACTTGAAGCAGAGGTCTAGAAATCTCTGTATACATGTTTAAGCCTTTGCAGAGTCAAGGTTTGCTGAACCTACTAACAGGAAATATTTTTAGATTTTTACTTTTTTTTTTTTTTTGCTTTCTGCCTTAAATGATACTGAAACCAGGTAATGAGCCTGCAGGGAAAGCCCTGGAAACAGGGGCAGAATTATAGTTCTGCTTTTTACTGACCTTTATGAGGAAGAGAACATTATTATTAAACCTCAGTATGTTCTGCAGCATAAAAATTAGCATAGTACAAGTTGTTTAAATTAGCTCTGTTTATCTTACGTCAGATTTTACAGAAGTATTCATGTTCAGTAGGACATAAGTATGAGGTAGGCTATTAGCTTTAGGAGATTTTAAAAGCAGTGGTCAGGTTTAAGCGTTATAACACTATGTTATCAAATTTAAATTTGTTACCTTGTCTAACATGGATTTAGCAACCCCAAGGAAATTAATATAATGGAACAAGGCAGCAAAACCTTCAGCCAAGTTTAGAGCCCTGTGTTTAAAATTTTGCCAGAATTGCCCACCAAGGGCTTTTACCAGGACAGCAACATGGGTCAGAGAACACACCTTTGACTGACGTACCTTTGTTGACAGAAGCTTTACAGCATCAGCCTGGTTTGTGTATCTTGTGCAGTCCTGAACAAAAAATAAATCCATTCCAGATATTTTCCAGAGCTGATCAGTTACAAACCCTTCTTTAGCAATGAGGCATTTCAGAGGTGGGGGAAGAGGGATGTGTTGGAAAACTTGTTAGCAAAAGAGAAGCAGGCATTATTTCTTAATCTATCGCATTCCTAAGATCTCACTTCTAGCTGAAAGCATGGGACCAAAGACAACTACGAAGTTAAGTCCAGTGTAAAAGTGAGCAGATCTTCCCAAACAAATGACAGGTGCAGCCTTATAAAGGCCTTGCTATCCATTAGTTTGCAGACACTGGCTCTTAACAAACACTGAACATTTGGATAATATCTCCACCACCAATAATGACAACAAAAGACCCAAAAAGCCTTGAAAAATCAGTGGTTTGTATTTCTTGTATCTCAGTATCATTTTTAAGACCCCTTCCTTTTCTGTTCTCTGCAAAAAGATAGAAAAAACATATTCCTAGTTCAGAGGAGCCCTCGCTCAGAAAAGGTTTTGATGCATTTCTAGGGGGAAAAAACAAAACAAAACAAAACAAAACAACCAAACCCCAGACCTTAAGAATATCTAGATATCTCACTGAGGCCACAGGCTTTTATCATTTAATTTGGTGTGCAAAATTTCACTCCTTTGCATGTAAACCAGGATCACAGAAGGCTTTGGAGAAATAGCATTAGAGATGGGTGGGTTTTTTTCAGATTCAGGTTGCTTCCTAGTCATTCAATACACATAGGTTTCAGACCAATGAACCTGCTCAAATATTCTTGTGCAAGTAGGGAATGAAGCAAGACTGAGGCTCTCCACTAACTCCACCATATCCATGACACTTAGACACAGCACATGCAGAGACATGAAAAATACAGGGCACAAATCACAGAATACAGCAGTGCTGCAAGCAGATGCCACACATCAAACAGCTTTGCAAGCTAAGAGCCGATAGCATCTTCATAAGCAATATTGCCCAAGGAGCTGGGTAACTGTGAGCTGCTGTGCCCAGCCTGGGGCACGCTGGGATCCCATGGGCATGAAGGTTGAGCAGAACACACAGACTGCTCCAGGAGCTGTGCTGCTCTCACTACAAAGCAGGAAAACCTTAATTTTCTCTCAGTTTCCACAAAGACTCTTGGATGTCACAGAAAATTAGATTGCCAAAGTACAGGAGAAGAGGAATCCCTTCACCTCTTTAAGTACTATAAAAATCTACATATTCACTACAGATTTGATTCTCTTTAATATCACTAAATCTCTTCCTAAAAGCAATTGCCGAATGAATGCTAAATGTGTCATCTTAGCAACCTCTGGCAGGAGTTGCTATTTGATTTCATTTCTGAGTTATAGATTGCAGCGTATGAATATTGTTTACCTTTTAAGAAGCAACACCAGTGAAGCAAAGAATCAATCAAAAACAGATCTAAGGAATCACTCATTTCACGTAGAGGATTTGTGGATGGATGAGAAGGCTAGACACCGAGCACCTGAACAGTGAACTAACAGTACTGCAGATAAAAACCAACAAACAGATTAGATGTGATGTATCAAATTAGATGCTGTTAAAGCGTTAGCCTACTGTGCGTGTTACAATATACCTAGGAAAAGACAGTGGCCTGCTTACTTATTTCTCTACCTTCCCAAGCAGTCGCGCTGCACTGAGCAGGCACTGCAGTTGTGAGCATGGGGAAGAACAAGACAAAATTAAATTATTTTTTCTACATTGCTCTTTCCCACCAATTTACTTCTGACATTAAATCTGTGTCCAGCTGCTATTGGATCTGGGTGAAACTGAAACAGGTGACTTCTGCACCCTTCAGTTTCAGATGAACTAACTTTTTTAGAGCACTCAAAGACCGCACTGGGAAGACAGCTTTCCTGTTGCTCACTGGGTCATCTGATCTTCCTCTCCCCGCATCCCAACAGAACTTACTTCCAGGACTCTCCCGAGGTATCTGTGAAGTGGGCTTTCATGGCCGCTAACCTTCCCCCCAGGAGCTGCAGTTGGCAGGTCATTAGCCCTGTGCCTTTTAAAGGTATTCACATTCCAGAGCAGCAGAGGCATACGGAGGAATGTAGGAACTGTGTTATCCCAAATGCTTCCCTATCCCAAGCCCCTGGGAGCAGGCAGACAGCAGAACTCAGAAACAGAGGCAAGAACATGCATTTTCATCGTTGGCATTAGAGCAGCAAAAGCTCTGTGAGGTGGGCTCAAGCAGAAAACAGGATGCACTCTTGTTTTTCTCACAGCAGTACCTCTCACTTCAGAATAGGTAAGACCACCATGTCAAGTTACTCGAGGTAAGGTCTGCAGAGCTGGGGAAGGGAGAGAAAGCGACATGCAGGACAGAGCAGGATGTGCAGCTGATGTTGCAGGTGTGGACGTGGAAAGAAGGAGAATGGAGGATCATTTTGCAGAGGATACCACATCAGCAAACTTAAAGTGGTCCTTGTTTAGTTTATTACATTCCAATTAGTGCCAGGCAGAACTGCCCTCCCAGGTCCCTGAAGCACTTCTTGCAGGGCTCCCGCAGAAACATTATAGCTTTGCGTATGGACGCAAGCGCCTGTTTGGTACCTCTGTGCGGCAACATTTGGACATGAGGTACGTGGGCAATACATGCTCAACTGCTACCAGCTCCTGGCCCAAAAAGGAGAGAAGAAAAAAAAGTCAGATGACTTCCCCGCCCCTTTTCTTTCCTGTTCCAGAATAACAAGGAGAGCGACATGGCTAGGCCCTTCTCTACTGCATGGCAAACTGCCCAGGGAAGGGGAATCTCCATGGGTGAAAAGGATAGGGGCCCTGTGTGCATGAAGGCACTAACATCAGGAGAGCAAAGTGATTTCCAGTCAGTGCAGGGCTGCAGCAAAGCAGGAACACCTTGCTATACAAGCTGAGACTACGAGCAGTAGAATGCAGATTAACCACTTGGTTGCCGCTTACCATGCCAGGTACATTGGGCTAAAGGCACCTCCATCCAGTGCTGCCCGACGTGCCAGGTACATCCCATGATGTTCCATTGAAATCACAACAGGCCATCAATAGAACGTGGCTGCACGGATGCAGAATGGAGAACCAGCAGGGACGCTGTTAAATGCAATTAAAAAACTGCAATCAAAATTGAAACGTACATTTTAAAACGGCCACCTGCCTTAAATATGTAACTGCTAGAACAACCTCCCCTCCACCCATTTCCCCAGAACTGCTGAACTGCAATGGAAACAGAGCAGAAGGCCTCTGCAAGTTTCTTGATGACTCTCTCTGGCCACCTCCATCAGGACTCCAAACAGCATGGAGCTTCAGGGGGACCGGTCCATATACATACAAGAACAGCAGATCCCAGGATGTCTGCACCAGCTTCCTTCTGCCCAGAAATTCAGGGAGCTAAATATCACCATTTAGAAATGTCTTTATGATGAGAAAAACCTGGAGCCAGAGCTTCATGGTCTCATCCCCCACGCAGTACAGGCAATGGAAGAAACACTTAAATGTTGATCTTCTGTGTTGTCCCCGTTTCCCTGTCCCCCTACCCAAGCCTTTGAAATCCTACTCTTCTAGAAGTGCTATGGCATTGAGCCAGGCTGGGTCCCTTGGCTTTTGTTACATCTGTGGTGCAAGACAGGAAAAGAAAATACTGTAAACCCTCTCCTGTTTATAATGATGCTTCGCTGATAATTTAATCTACGTTCTTGGAGACTGGAGATCAGATTGATTCATGGTGACCTGCAGCTGGTATGAGTTGCAAAACTTAAGATCTATAATTCCACCCTTCTCTGCCCAAAGGAAAAAGCAACATCATCTTTTCCATGTCAGAGAAAGGCACATCCCACAGATACACTCAGCTCCTCAAGCCTAGGGTATCCTCTGCAGTGCATATCCTCCTTCCTCTGGAGTTCCTGTAATCAGCTCCGTCAGGATTCTCAAGGAGGATAGTCTTAGGGTAGATGCTAAGCACAGGTCGCTCTCTGCAAGTGGTGCAAGTGGTGATGCTGCCCCAGTAAAAAAAACAACACCCAAACCGAAAAAAAAACCCAGCGATTTAAAAGAGGATTTTAGACCCTCACGATGAAGTTAAACTTCTGCATAGCTCTTGTCACATTGATGTCTGCATGTCTCCAGCTGTGCTGCTGGAGATAAAAATCTTACATTTAAAAAGTTAGAAGAATATTGATTAAAGGATAAAAGGCCAAATGAAAAGACTTACAATAATTAATGTAGTTGGATGAGAGAGAACGTAAAGGCGGACACTGGCCTGGGAAACAGAAAATGTCTTCATGAAAAGGACAGTGAATGTAAGGAGATGGTTCTTCATTCTTCTTGGACATCTGCTGGGCTCAGGCCCAGGGCAGTGTTCCCATCACTCCCACCTGCATTCTTATCCTCACAATTCTGTAAATCCCGTTCACACTGAACTAATAGGTCTTTTGAATTCAGATCACCCTGTTTTGACTGCTGTAGACTGAAGATTTTTAAATCTTGTCAATACAATGAAGAAGTGAAAAGTAAGCAAGTGTTTGCTTACTGACCTAGGCTATACTGAGCCAAGAGCATTTGCTGAACTAGTCTGAACAGACCACTGCCAGCACGAACAGGCCAATCCACATTTAAATAGGGTGCAACTTTGAGCATAACGGGCCAGAGCCCCAGGGATTTGGAGCTCCCCTCTCTCCAAAAGATCACACGCTCTGGGCTGCATACAAGCAACATACTACTGGCTGCGTATGCCAGCATCGGGACTCTGCAAAACCATTCAGCAATACCAGCAATACTCAGCTTAAGAAAGTCTGAATGCTGCATAGAAGTATTTCTTGGACAGCAGCTCAAATGCAGATTTACACCCAGATTACAGCAATTTGCTTCTTGCTACTGTGAAGCAAGCAGCTCTTCTCCATAGTTGTATTTCCCCTCTAGGGCAGAGATGAGCAGAGAACTGCTTAAAACAAAGGTGTTTCCTACTGTTAGAGCATCACACTACAATCAGAAATGAAGCTTCATGCCAATTCCTAAACAGAGCCCTTGTATATCATGCATTTATTTTCACTGCTGACATGAAGGAGCCTAAGACTACCCAAACCCTTTAGTGGGAGGAGAAGAGGAGAGACATGGACATTGCAGATCTTGTCAAGCAGAGCCAGGCACTAAAAATTCCTGCATATCTGGAGAGCATAGTTGATCTCAGGAACACAGCAGTAGCGCAAAACAAATAAAGCCTCAGAAGCTAGCGAGCAGCAATAGATGCTGGGCTCTCCTGCAGCCCTGCAACAACTGAGCAAGCTCAGTTCCAACTGTACCTGCGCTGCAAGTAGTAAAGGCAGCTCTGATGTCCCATGCTAATCTAGTGACTACTTATTGCACGAAAATACCCACATATTCATTGGAGTAGCTCAGCCCACACAGGAGGAAGGGTACACTCTACCCATCCACCAGTGAAGGCCCCTTTGGTATGCGCAATTCCTCTCTTTCCCAGCTACCTTTGAGCCTTGATGTACAGAATCCTCCCTTTACAAAGCAAGAATTTAAGACATGATTAAAGGATTGCTGCTACCTCTCAGCTAATCCTAGAGAGTGTTAGGCAGAATCAGCAACCCTATGAATTACATGGAGTGAAGAGATGCTTCTGGTCCTCAAAGCTTGGGCCCTGCCCTTCAGTATGGCAGGCCACAGTTGGCAGGGGGTGCATAGGGTGGCAACTTCATGCTGAGCACTGCTCTGGGTGCAAAAGCACACAGCACGGTGGAGAAGAAGGAACGTTGTGACCCTTTTCCAACCGAGACTGTCTTACCGCACCCTCCCAATTGCAGCACTGCTTTAGGGCTCTGAGTCATCACAGGTACAAGCTGATAGCCCGGGTTGTGTAATGCAGCAATACCGGAGCAAATGCATGGGGAGAGGGGGGTGTGGATGGACCTCCAGGACAGGGAAGAGGCAGACGGCTGGGAGTATTAAATCCACTAGCAACTGTGACTCAGACCCTTTAGTTACAGGGTTTGTTAGAGCAAACAAGACCTCAGAATACTGGGAGAAATGAGAGAAGTTTTGATAAAGATCCTCACAATTGGCCTGCTTATTTTTATTTCTTGTATGGACTCAGCGAACTTTTCTGTAGGGACAAGCAGTCTTCACAGGAGCATCTGTGTACAGAATACTGCTAATATTATGAACTTGTTGCAGTAGTTAACACTGAGCTCCGTACCTACAGATGCAGCAGCAACAGTTCTCATTAACATAAATAAACAATGCCTTAAATACAGCACCTTTTGTGCTTTATGTCTTTTTTTGTCTTTTTTTTTTTTTTACACCCCCCCCCCCCCCATGTACTCAGCCCTGTACTTGCCAGAGAAATCTTTGTCTCTTAAGCTTCACTTCGGTGAAGTCTTTGAAGCAAACCACTGTTCAAGAGTTGGTTCTAGCAGTATCAAGACTGTACTGCCTGCAAACATCCCTCCAAATCGAATGCTTAACTGATCACCCCAAACCCTCATATATTTGGTTTTTTGCAACCACCAAAAAGCGTTTCTGCAATTCTGAGCCTGGCAAATAAGAGGATGCCAGAAAGCCAGTATTGCTTGTAAAAGCAGAAGGCCTAGCAGACTCAAAGTTTTGCAAACTGCCTGCCTTGCATCCAAATCTATCCAACCTGAGGATAACCTAAGGGGAAAGCAAGGTTTACTCATTTTCAAAATTCTTCATTTCCTTGGCTGCCTCTCCTCAACCACTACTTCTCATTTTGACTGTTCTGTTCCCCTGCCTTCTTCACTTGAGACTTCAGACTTTCTTTAAACTCAGCTCACACACTGCAAGGAGGTCACTCTACATACACTTCCAAAATCCACCTCTTCCCAGCAGGGTTCCTGTCCTGCCATCCTTATCTTGCAGCAGTGCACAACAGTGGTCCAGGTCTGCAGATATCTCATGCATTTGGCCAGCCTTCTCTGTCAAGACAGTTTCTCAATTTTGGGGATTACAGCTCCAGGCGCATTATGAAAGGTAGCTCAGCAAGGTCATGGGGTGTTGAAAACTTTGCTATAGTCCAAAGTACAGAATCTTCCTCCTTCCCTACACACTTCTTGTCAAGGTCAAGGATTTTCTGGCAGTCCTCAAAACACAAAAATTATAGACTCTTGTCATGAATCAAGACTTAAAACATCTCTCCATTTAGAAAAAGTGGAAGGGGAAGAGCAAGCAGAAGGGAAGGTACTTTTGCCCAGGATTTGGTTTCGAAAAGGGGTTTGGCAGCCTATGCATGTAATAATCGGAAATATAATCAGAAAGCTCCTCAGCACAGGACCCCTAGAAGCATTTTATACTGAACCATGTACACACCCCAGAGCAAAAGAACCAGCGGCTCCCCGCATCCGTTCCAGTCTGCTCAGCTTCTCCTGAATCAACACTGCCAGAAGGCAAGCAGCACTGTAACAAATTAGCACCACTCACAATTTGTTGAAGTTGCTGTTCCATTGTTTGTTTATTTAAAATATGCGCGCACGCACACACACACACACACACACACACACAGAGCTTGCTCTCTGCTGCCATCACCCAAATTTCAGATTTGTAGTCTCAGAGAGAGAGGCAAGCAAAGGCGGGGGATTAAACCCGTGCAGAGCAGCAGTCACTGCACTGGGACTGCTTGGGTTTTGCTCTTCCGCTACAGGCAGAACAAAAGAATGCCCACGCTGTTCCAGCCTGGAAGATCAAGGTGTCGAAATCCTTATTTCAGCACTTGACTAGGAAAGTAGCATTAAGAAAAAGAAAGAGCCACAGGCTTGAAAGGACACAGCACTAATAAAACTCTTAGTGCTAATGCTATTTATGAACATCCAAGGGATAATCTGCACCCCTTATCAGCCCACAAGATTATAAGATCTTTATCATAGGAAACATGTCTTACTTCATAAAGTACTGTATAAGTTTACAAAGCACAATATTAGCAGCAATAAATAATTGTCAAAGTCAAGCAAGGAGGTGGCTGTAAAATCTGAAAAAGTATGGCTGTTCCTATTTCATTCTGAGATCTGGGTAGTAATATTGTAGATTGAGTGGTTGTTCTGACTTTGTTTGCTCTTATGCACCGATCTGTTTTTACTTTAAGAGATTATTTGGGAAATGTGCTATGCTTTTATTTACATTGGAGAAATTAGTGTTTTATCATGAGGCGGTCACGACAAGGGTGATTTTAAAGAGCTGTAGTAGATTCTTATCCTTCCACCAAATACAGTCTAATTTGCCAGCATGTATCAGTGTGCCAGCCGTGATTCCTTTACACAGCATTTCTGTCTGTAGGCACTTACTGCACATAGAGCAATGGCTCACCAGTTGCATTAGGTAGCCTACATAGACAGCTTCTCTTTCATTTGTCTTGCTTAATATGACATTAACCTCTGGGCTGCTGCAGGTATAGTTTAAAGGACAGTAAAGTCAGCATCATCACCTCAAACCCGTACAAGCTTTCATTTAGTTTTTTTTTAATTTTAGAGAAATTTTTCTGGTTTATGAATGCTCTAAATGTTTGCATCGTCTGGCTGCTGTGTCATGTGCTGATAGATAGCTGCATTATCCAAAGCATCCCTGCTAGCCTGGGTTGAGCACAGTTTTGGTTTCTGGACAGGTGAATACTAAACACCACAGTTACCTCCACCAGTCTAACAACAATTAAGGAAATTAATAAAGTTTGTACTCAGATTGATACCTTTGCACAGGATTCTGTGGGTGCTAAAACAATTACAATTTTATTCTTCAGATAACCTATGGTTAATCCAATGTCAAAATGCTGAAGCTTAACTATTTCAAGAGCTACTCGCTTTACATTTGTCACCTAAGGAAATTGCGAAGCAATTTGTGCATTTGTTTCCTGTCAGAAAAAAGCCTCAAAGAGCACAGCGGAATGGATCACACTCCTTCTTTCAGCACTATTAAAACAATCTCATTGGTAATTATTCTCCTCAAGATGGGTGTGGGGGAGGGCAAAGCTGGAGCAGATTCTATTTATAGGAGATAACCTTGGGAAGAAAACAGGAGGTACCAGAGAAACAGGCATGAGGGGTGAAGTTGTGACAGTACTGAAACTAGCAGGAGACACAGGTGTACCAGGTGTCTGTGCCAGAGAGCTCTGAGAACACAAATGTGGCCGCACCCCCTGCAAGATTTAGGCTTGGCTAGCAGGTTTCATAGGCACTCAGATGAGAATTCACAGAGGCAATTCACGTATCTAAAAGCTTGAGCAAGAGTTAAAAAAAAACCCCACAAACTAAAAGGCTGTTTTAAAAGTTTGCTGGATCACTTCCCACAATGCTATTAAAGCAAAAACAAAAAAAACCAAACAGAACCAAAACAGCCAGAGAGACTGAAACCTCCGAAACAACTCAGCAGTTTTGTAGCTACATAAATAGGATCAGAATCTGTCCAGGGGAGTAATACAGGTACAAACTACTGCTAACAGCCACGACAAACATTGATACTACACCTTGGAGTGGAAGGAAAAAATAAAATTGTTATATCCTGACCACTTCCAGCAGAGCTCACTAATGTAACAACATCAAGAGACTCCCAGAGGATGCAAAAAGTGTGTTTAGTGAGGATTCGTTTGGACTAAAACCTGTCTTGGCACTGTGCATTCCCAAACACCTGTATCTGGTATCTAGCTGCTTTCAGTCACTGGCCCTTGGCTGCACATTATTCAGCCACACACAGTTCTGTCACAGAGAAGGACTGAGTAAATTGTAGCATTGTTATGCTACAGTGCAGGTGCTCCAAAAAATCCACATCCTGAGGCTCATGAACTTGACAAGAGATATGCCTCGTCAGACATAGGGATATTCTGATGCCATCCAGCTTTCTCTGACCCATCAAGTCAGTCCATCTAGGGTTAATCTATTCCATTCTTCAGGCATTTTCTTGGCAGGCACCTCACTCAAAGAATATATTTTAACAGCAGGAAAACTACACAAAAATCTGAAGCTAAACAACAGTTAACTCCTGTAAAGAACCTGAATAAGTTGCATAGGTGGCATCCTTCTTATCGTAAGGTACACTCCATCACGGATGCTAACATGGCTTTCACATACCTTCTTTCTCTGCTATCTCAGTGTAAGAAGCCTGACAACAATTCCAAATCCCCAGACCTTCCCAGGACCAGTCATTGCACACACAGACCCATTCCAGACAATTAAAGTCTTATAACATGGTACGTAACATAAAAGCCCGTTTAATCTTGTGCAGGCAAGAAATAACAGGGACCTGCCTGTAGAAAATTTAAAAAGTATATAGTAATTAATCAAATTGATTTAATACAGCCAGCTGCATGTGAGAGAATGCTGGACCAGGCAGAGATAGTCCCAGTAGTATGCATTTGCTTACAAATAGGCAAGGTGCTTTGGCACAGCTACCGCATCCTTTGAAAAAGTTGGTTTTGACACGTTGGGAAAGGTCTTGGATTTTCCAGCTGCTCTCTAAGCAGAAGGCAGTTCAGCAAACACACCCAAGACCAGACCTGCAGCAGACACCACTCTAAAATTTGTCTTCATTATGTTCTAATTTTCACAAAACTTTCTGTTATTTGCAATAGCCTGAAAAAAAGTGCTGATGAAATTTTTCATGTTTCTAAAAACAGAGGAAAGGTCAGGAAAGCACTGTTACGCATAATTTGTTCTTTCTCTAGCAGTAGCCATCAAGAGTGCTGGGCTGGAGTTTACTGCTCACATTTTCCCTGTTATTCTTGAACCAACAAATCAAATATGGGTGTCAGGTTTGGTGGGTTTCAAAACAAAAAGTGTATTGGAAGGGGGATTACTGTGGGGTTTTTAAAAGACAGTTATTCATAAGAAATAGTGAAATTGCTGAGAAAATAAATTCTGCTTTGCCATCTTGCAAACATTGCTTTTCCTCCCAAAAGAGACCGGGTCACAGAGATACACAAATCTTCAGACAGGACTAACAACTGTGCTGAAATGTACTGGGGTGCCCAAAAATGACAGATGAGTTTGGGTCTTTCAATGGGATGAATGGCAGAGTAGAAAGTCTTAGTCATGCCAGCTTTCCTCATACATATTTTTAATAATTATTTGTGCAAAACTGTCATTATAAAAGACAAAACTACAGTTATGAGAAGATATGTAAAGTACACCAGAACTTCAGAAAGGAGTCCGAACTCTGACCATCTCTTACATAAAAGAAAGGATGGTTATTACAATCCACATTTTTCTTTAACTTAACTTTTATTTTCCTGGGAAGTGTGAAAAAGCTTTTTTGTTCCTTTAAATAATGTGATCAATTTAAAATCAAAGGACTTAGTGAAGAATCTAAATATCAGCAGAAAGGGCGGGGGGGCAGTTAGAAAAAGAAAAGCTTCATAAAAATACCCTCACCCCCTCCAAACACAGGGTTTGTTCCTCTGCTGCACATGCACCCTAATGCCCTTTTGCCTCCCCACGAGACAAACAAATCCAAAAGATCTGGCATAAAAGGCCTGGAAGACACTGCACTCAGTTGGACACATGGTGGGGAAGCAAAGAAGCAGCTGAAATTATATGGGGATAACAACATTCACAGAAGTTCCCCTTGGATACATGTCAGCATGTGGGAATGATGGATTAAGATTGAGTATTTGCATATCCCAGTCAGATGCCAAGATATCAAAGCTGGCACGCTAAGGTGTTCTGGCGTTCCTTGAAGGGAGTCTCCAGCCGTCAACACTGCATGTGTACAGAGCTCTTCTGCTTGGAAGTATCTCTCTTTCTCTAATAGCACATGAATTTTTGAATTTTTTTAAAATATGTGATCTAGGTTAGTGCTCATAAAAGTGAAGAATTAACAGCTACAGCATAGCACAGGCAGCTGGGCAAGCTCTGCTGACAGATCCCTGCCAACACAATCAACCCCAAATTAATCCTGCAGTGTGCTCCCACCCACCCACAGCAAACAGGTAGTGCCATGGTGCCAACTTCAGTCAACATGCAGGAGCAAAGAAGTGCCATGTTATTACCTCTTCTTCTAAAGGCCACAGTAGGGCATTTTGATCTTTGCATACAATAGGCCCACAGACACCTGAACAATTAGAGTGCAGGGCTGAATCCTCTGTCAGACATGGTTTTTAAAATAAGATGTAGGACTTCTGCACCATTGCCCTCTACAACATACTTCAGCTGGGGAAAACAAAAAGGGGGCAAAACAAAAAAAAAAACAAAAAACACAGAGAAATAGATCCATCGTTACAGATTATGAGGCATCATGATCTGGTTTAGCTCATCCAAGTCAGGGCCACCACTGGAAAGGTTAGGTCTTGCCCTCTTGCTGCATCAGCCCTGGTCTGGCTCAGCCTCACAGCCTCATGCTCTTCAGGGGTAGTGCAACAGAGCAGGCAGGAAAGCACAGCCGAGGACCAGGAACACACATCAGCAAAGCTGGCTGTAAAGCTAAATCCCACATGTCAGAGGTCACAGTAGTAATTGAGGATTGTGCTTCGAACTCCAAAACATCCTCCTGTGCCTCCAGTACCAACAGGAAGGCTGCTGGCAATAGGTGAAAGATAGACGAACGATGAAGACAAGAAAGCTCTTGTGAATTACTGCTGGCACTGCGTGGTGCGTGTGCAATAAGAAGATGGAACAAAGCAGCACTTGGACCAGGAGTAGCTTCTTTCCCATAGAGGGAGGGACAGAAGGGAATACTGCCTGCCTTTGGACCTGAAATTCTCCTCTCTGACACCCTAGTTTGCATAGTCCGAAGTGAGATCAATGCCTAACTACATGGGATGCTTCCACTTCATAATGATCTTCGTTTCTAGATGCTTAATAGTTGTTGACTTCCTCCCTTGGAATTTTTAACTGCCCAGGAAGAATGAAAGTTTAGTTCTTCTCCCAAAAGTCCCCAAAATGCATCAGAAACTGGAATCTGCTGCAGGGCTGCAGTACATTGTCTCAGCAGATTCAGTGGGTAACGAGGTCTTCTGAAACAAAGTGTAATAAGTGTTTCTGCCTGGACTTGCCAAAAGACCTTAATGCAAATACAACTCCAGGAAAATTAGGGTGGACTCTAGTGGCTGCCTCCCCCTCAGGGTGGTTGTTTTTTTTTCTTCAATCCTGATGAAATTCATTACAGTTGCATTTAAACTGAGGTTGTGATTTAAATTTTCCAAAGCAGGCAGGGCAGGTTTGAAAGCCTGATATATCAGAGTTTATGTGCTTCCTGAAGAACTAGGGTAGCTGCAGAGCCTTCCCCAAGGGGTGCCTGGTTGGTCCCCTCACCCCCTTGACATGTTTGCTGTCACACAGGCCACTGGGTTCCTGGCAAGTCGAGCAGGCTTGCTCCTGACTACCAAGCAGCCCCACATTCAAGCATGCCAGTACTTTCCTTGAAGGTATTTACAGTTTACTTTTTAGTGCTACTTTAAGTTCAAAGGGGCTAGTAAAGCCCCATTAAGCCATTTACATCAAACTGGTTAGTTAATTATCCTGTTGCAGGCTTTAAATTAGCAATTTATAACCCCTTCCCTAGACATGCCAGTATTTGGAAACAACTCAGCCACGACATTTTGCAGGGTGCAGTTAAGGAACAAAAACCCCACTAAACCAAACCACCACCATCACCCACTCCCCAAAAAAAAACCCACCACCAAAAAAAAACCCTCAGAATAAATCTCTTCAGTGTTTGGCTGAAAATCTGTAAGTTCTGGGAGAATCCAGCAGGGACAGGGGTGGGAGAGCGCCCACCATTACCAGCTAGCAAGGATAGTGAGGCCATGTCTACCTTAGGCTATGTCCCTGCAGCAAGATGTGGTGATGTGCAGAGATACAAAGCTAGCCTGGGAGGCACGATGAGGATGATGCTTCCCTTACAATGAGATATTCTGCTTCTTAGTATCATAATCAAAGGTATTTTCACATTCATATGTACAAAAATGTGTCTGCCCACAAGAAAGAGAAACTGTTTGAGGCTTTGCAGCTGGCCAATCTGAACAACAGCACACAGGGACTGAAGAGGACTGTGGGTTTTGGTCAGCACCTCTGCTCACCCATGCAGGCGATGAGGCTCTTGCCATGCTGCAGCTGTCTTTTGGGTTAGGATTAACAGGATTCAGATTTATATCCCTTTGCCATAAGGGTCAATGACTTGCTCACAGTGAGCCTACCCCATGGGCCAGGTGAGGCTGGAGCTGAAGAGTCTCCATTCCCAGGATCTTCTCCCCTACCAACAACATTTCATTTCTGAGAAGGAAAATCTGTTGTCCCCTCAGGGTCTGGTTATTCCAGTCACCCCACTCAGAATTCAGAGCTGTTATAGAAGGGAATAATAACCACCTTCCCCTCTAAGTACCAAACTGCCCAAACTAACCAGGTCCTGGAGTAAAACATGCCTCTCACCCTCTCTTCCTTATTTCCACCAGCCATTATTAGTTCTACAGACAATTGGCATATTGGATGTTTATTGGCAAATCCTATTTCAGATAAAGATGGGAGAGAAAGACTGTCCAGTTGCTACTATTTTCACACAACAATCAGGTACAGGAGAAATCTTGGCCCCAAACCAACAAGCACTTAAAACCTCACCAGGAGCAGGAATCCCTGGAAAGAAGGGGCATGTGGAATGACTGAGGCAAACTAGGAGATTCCACATTAACACTGAAAAAGAGCACATAAAAAGAAGTTTGAGAGAAAATTTCCATTCTACTTGAAAGACAAGACAGACAGATGGAATCAAGTCATATGACAGACTCTGTGATTTTTTTTCCTCCATCTTAATTCATCCCCTTTTCAATGGCAAAATAAAGGTCTCTTCTGCCAAATAAGTGTCAGATTAACTTGAGAGAGAAAAATCTAAGCAAGTTCATTGCTTTATACTATGCAACCATGAGATTTATTTTGCATCTGCTTGCTTTTTCTTATGTGTGCCATTTCATAACAATTTTTGGGATGAGGGGCAGATGGGAAGAAGAGAGGGAAAGGACACTCAGAGATTTCAAACCAAAGAGAAGAGAATATTTTTGTACAAGATTTGGTAAGATGATATCACTTTTATGTGATTTACTGCTCCAAATTGCAAGACAGAGGCCTTATAATAAAAATACAGGTAAACACAACATAAAAATCTAAATTATCTATGGGACTGAAAAACCCAACCCTACACATAGATGACATTCTCCGAATTCTCTGCCCTTTCTTGGGAGCAGTTACACCCAAACCATCACTCAGCTCAGAAGCTGTTCTCTCCTGCTAATCACTCTGGAATCACACACTAAAGTAAAAAAAAGTTCAAATGCAAACACTAGCCTGGGCTTTGAAACAGCCGGGTGCTAACAGGCCACAGCATTGCATAATATTAGGGAATTATAAATTAATGTGGAACGAGGGAGAAAGAGGAAAGCAAAGCCCTCCTGTGGATGAAATGAGACTCTTTCCTGCTCCACCAAAACCTTCCATTTCCAAGGCATGCAATACCCAGGCCTGTGCCTAGAACAGGTGTGTCTCCTTAAATACCTCACATGTCACACTTGTGTCTCATGGATACGGTCCTGCGGGATTATATTAGTACCAGTGCATACCAGCTGTAGCTACCCCCGGCGGTATCCTGTAACTCCTTGCATGGGGGGAGCTGCTCTCCATAGCATGCAGAGCCCCTTGCCACATGACTTTCCAGAGACAGACAGCAACCGTGCGACTGCAGCTTCGGAGCATTTGTGCTCTGGGGGCTGAACCAATTCAGGGACAAGCAAAAGACCTCCTCCAAAAGCACAAACGAGGCGCTGCCAAAAGAAAGTGAATGGAGAGCTCCAAGTACGCTTTTCTTTCCCTCCCCTGCACTGATTACCAGCAAATTCTCAACTGATTTATGCCGAATAGACACTCTGAAGATCTCCTTTAAATAAAAAAAAGATGCACAGCTAACAGAGCAAAGTCCACTCAGCCATTCCCAAGCAGAAAATGCTGACAGGGCACAAGGCAGATACGGCTAGTGCAGGATGAAGGAAGGACACAGGAGAGCGAGCTCATACATCTCGTAAGTCAGTGCAGGAAGAGACACCCCTTGGCAATTTCAACCTAATTCTTCACTAAGCCTTGGAGGATACTACCTGCTAGCCTAAGCAGCTGAAAGAGCCAACAAGAAAATTTTTAGGGCAGCAAATGCATTAATAGCACTTTTTGTGTCATATCTGGCACAAGTAATGAAGAGAGAAGAGCTACTTGGTTGGCTATAGCTCTGTGTTACAATACAAACAGGAAGAACTGCCCCCATGCCAACCGTCTCGTGAAAGGCATCTTGTAGTACTTAACAGGGAGACGGAGCACCAATGGATTTTAGAAGCTGCTGACCAGCATGCGTAGGTTCAAGAGGTGGAGGACCACAGGGCCCTGTAGGATTCTCCTGTCTCATTCCTCCTTAATAGCACACGTGCCTTCATTTTCCAGCAAGAAATTCTTGCAACAGCTTTTAGAAGAGAGAGTCCGTGAGTGAGAATCCACGCACCAATCTTGATGAAAACTCTAGTTTATGAGGAATCTACCACATCTATAAGTTAAGCATCCACTGGTTAATTAATTCAGATTTCCAGGTTAGAGCACACATCAGGTTTGTCTGCTCATCCCTATGATAAATAGCTCCAGGCATCATAAGCGGCTGACGGGGATGAAGGCAGTGCCAAGCTAAACGTTCTTCTGAAGTGGCATAGGTAGAACATTTTCAGTCCACCTCTGCTTTATAACCCCTAAAGGGCTTGGTGGTACAGTGGGCTCAATGAACCCAACTCATCAGTCTGGTGCAAGTTGGAAATCTCACATACTCTACATCCCAGTCATCTGTTCTACCCCTAGAAACATGTGCTGTTCTTACTAACTGGCATTTCTCAATTTCAAGAGGTCTCAAGTCTGTAGCCATAAAAATCAGCATTAACCACTAGGTGAACTCTTACTCTTTAACCAATTATTTATTACACTGGGTCTTTGATTACCAGGAAAACACCTGTTGCAAATGCCACCCCATGTTCTCAGACACCAGGAGTTTAAATGCTGAACAGTCTCCCATAACCAAGATTTAGCATCTTTCTATTTTATTTATTCTTTGCCAGCCACTGCATTAGTGACTTCCATCTTTCTCGAGCAACTTGAAACCAAGTCACAAGAGCAGGTCTGTGTCCCCAACAGACAAATGGAGGCCCAGCTGCATTTCATAACTGTGCGATATACAGGATGTGCACTTCCAGAAACCTTGATGCTTAGTGGCACATCTAATGCAGAAACAATTGTTTAAGAAGCCATTTAAAGAAAATCCTCATGTTTAGTACGGGAGTGCAATCATTCACTTAATTTTTCCACAAACAAAAATTCCAGACTTTGGGAAAACCAGGCCTTCTTAGGAGCAACCTCTCCATATACCCAGACAGAGCTGTACGCTCCCATAGGGAGAGTGCAGCACACGCATTTTCATTGAAGACTCAGAAAGTCAGAATTTCTAGGTTAGAGCAAAACAAAATAACTCATTTCAAGTAGGAGTAGCTGAGAACAGAGCTGTCCGTGAGCCTCTGTACAGGCCTCCATCCAAATGCTCAACTCCCACTCTTGTCAGTACTTGCAAGCGTTTAATCCGACTGAGGTTCCTCACCACCCTACAGCTATTTCGTGACATGCCTGTCTTGGACCATAAAATCCTAGAGAGCATCCCCTTAAATCAAATGCATTCGTTGTATAATTGAAGAAGTTTTATGGGGGAAAATGGCAAAAATCCTGCTGTCATTAAGAAGAAAATTAGTGATCTAGTGCATAGCAATGATTAGCCAGATAGCTATCCTTTTTTTTATTGAGGAACCAGACGTGTAATTAAGGTGGTTTTTTTCTTAAAATAATATATAAACAAGTTATTGGAAAGTTTTACACAGTTTTAACCCGTGGAATTTCAGAGTTCAAATAAATTACAAGCTATTTCTCTGTTAGACTGTCTGCCTCTAAGGTCATAATTAATTTTAATTTTCGGAAGTTCCAGTACCAAACATGTGACCAGGAGTAAAATAAGAAAAACCTCTTTAGAGCTGTATTGCAGTTTGTATCAAATATACAGAAGACAGGAACACACACCTTGAGAAGTGTGTAAAGCATGACAAATTCAAAATTCACTTGTCCATTTAAATTTTGGGGGAGGGTAATGGAGATGATTGACAGAGGAAGTGAAGGGGAAAAAAAGGACCAAATGTTATGGTAGTGACTTCATATATGAACACAGAGGGAGTTTCCTTTATCTGTGTATCGTATCATAGCAAATACAGGAAAAGCATCCAATGGTAGAGGAAGGGTAGATTTAAATCAAAGTAATTTAAAGCTATCAATTTTATTCTTGTTCTACATTTACACACTAGTTTTTTTCATAAGGGATGATCAGTGACTGGTAACTACTGAGCCATATTGATCTGCAACTAAATATAGTCTGCTCTTAATTTGGTATTCTTTTTTGCTAACTAAAAAGCTATGCTGTCTCCAGATGAAAGATTTATTCTATTTTACAGGTATTTATCCAGGTGACATTTTTCCTTCTTCTATTATTTTAATAAACAGCCAATTAATTTTATTAGACATTATTTTTCTCTTTTGAATCATACTCCCTGAAAATTCAAAAGGGAACCATCCGTTGAGAATTTTCCAACTTCATTTTCTTAAAAAGCATACTAAACATTTAAGTCCAAACATGTTTAACATTTAAAACAATCACTTTATAAGTGAGCTGTAGCTGATAATTTAAAACTGAACTCTCACTGCCTTGTCCTTCAGAATCTAGAGCTAGCAGATATTTGCCTCCCATTATATCTAGTTCTTATTCACCACCTTAGAAAAGGAAAACAATCCTAAGTTTCTTAAGTTTTCACTGTTTTCTCAACTGAAATCCTTTACTCCATTAAATAAACTCAAATGGAGAAAAAAAAAAAAAAAAAAAGGCAAAACTGGCCTCAAGGTCTTCCTGCAAAAGCAGCTACATCTATCAGAAGCCCAGTACATTCTTAGAAACTCTTGTTCCTCAAGCTTAGGGACAAACTTTCTGCAGTTGTGGTTGAACGTTTTGTCTTTCCTTAAACCTTTGGCAGAAGACAAGTAATGCCTGAATAAAGACAGACCTGAACTCCCTAGTATCTGTGAAGATTGTTTGAGGCAGCTATTGTAATTTCAAGCAAGTGTTTTTTCCTAGGTATTAAAAACATTGTTCAGTTCAGTAGCTTTTAGTCACTACATCTACAATGCACTTAACTTTTGCTTAGTATCTCACAAATTCCTAACATAAAGACTACTAAAACGCAAATTGAAATAAACAACAATGGGGAAAGAGAAACACTCACAGCACCATGAAAGCAAGAGGTACATATCAATTTTCTATAGTGTGCATTCTGCTTCCCTTTCTGTGGCATACATACAGAGAAGCTGTGATTATGTCTGTCCACATTTTGTTTAGCAATTTATATTAGAGAGAGAATTTATTTTCCCAAAAAATCTAAAATAATACATGCCAAGTGTAAAAAGATAAAGCTTAATTTGCTATCAGGAAGATGGCAGAACAGAAGACAGACTTTCACCTCATCAGACACAATGTTATGTGAACAGTACAGAAAATACAGGTATTCATGAAACCCTCCCATGCTACTTCCAAATTCATGTTTGTCTTCGCAATTCATGACATTTCTCAAGCCATTTCTACACTAAGTTCCGTATTTGTTTATCCCTTCCCAAGGTAGCACTTCCATTTATAAATTTCACACCTTAATTGCTAGCACAGACATGGCTGCCTGTCAAACTTAGGAAACCTGAAATGAAGTCTTTCCTTTTGCCCGCAGGAGCTCAGACCTGGGCAGCCTAGCTACTGCTTCTGTGGCCTCCACAGAAGGTCCATGCCAATGCTTCTTTAAGTGATGAGGCACAGCTATGAGCTCACATGCTGCTTTCTTGTAATAATGTGTGTACACTGATGTGAAAGAGTAGAAAGGAATAAAAAGTCAATACATTTATTGTGTCCCTGTGGCCGCATGAACAAAGCAAAATGAACCGTTTGTTCTTAAAGTCAGGAGACACTCATCCTGTGAGGAGGTCTGCCTGATAGTTTTCAGTATGTGAAAGAAATACAATGGTTGCTAGTAGGCTAACAGTGACTCATAGTGCCACTGATAGAACACACCTCAGTTACTTTTTGAGCAAGACCTGTTGCACTTCAGCTAATCTTAGAGCAGTCTTAACCAGGAGAAGTCCATCATGCATGTAGCTACTGGTTTCTGAATGGTGAAGGATCATGCTCAAGCTCATCTGTGGCTGCAGGTTAACCATCCAGTAGTCCGACTGATGTGATTATAACAGGCAAACTAGTAGGTATGCCTACGAAGTAGCAAAGTGTCCTGGTCCTACATCATGTTGGATAATCCTCATGTATGTAGCTTGGACGTTGAGAGAATCTCCCTGGATAATTTACCAGTATTTCTGGATTTCAAGTTGTGGTTAGATAGCAAACGTGTAGAATCGTTGCATTCTTACAGGTTTTTGAAAAAAAGAGAAAGTCTGGATGCATTGAAGGGATAAAGACAATAAAACCTCTTTGCTCTTGACTATAAACATCAGTTTTGCTGGTGTGGTGGGAGAACCAAGCAGAGGGAGTAAAACTACACATCCCTTTTGTAAAAAGAAGGTGGCTTAGTACTTCAGAAATAGTCTAGTAAGAACACTATTTCCGTTACCTAATAAAGTTCCTTGTCCAGTATTAAAGGAAAGTAATCTTTAAGTAGCATTTCAGCCACCTCAAAGGGCAATTTAAAAAATAATGTAGGGTTTTGATGTTTAAACAAGCTTTTCCAGCAGTTAGTTGTTAATAGCATCCAGAGGCTCCAAGTAAGAAGCAGGACCCATCATCCCAAGCGGTTTATAGTAGCAATACGTAGAGCAAAGCAGAGGATTTGAAGGAAAGGAATATGCTGGGGGGGAGGGTTAAAGCACAAGTAAGATTGCTAAGTATATCCAACATCTAAGAACTGGAATAAAAGCCAATGCCATGCACCAAAGCCCTCTGGAAATACAAACTGTTAGAGTCATTACTTCTTTTTTTGCCCAATCAGATCAGACCCAGCAGCTTTCCTGCAGCCTGCGCTTTAGAGAGCCCCAGCCTTGTGCTACCCGGTTGGCAGCCTTGTGCCCGCGAGTACTGAGGTGTGCCAGGCAATGACAGCTGACAGGTACAAACTCATCTGCCGCAGGGCTGCCTGGTGTGTGAACTCAGAAGGGCTCTGTGAGCTGGAAGAGAAGTCGCCCGACAGAAGAAACTCTCACTATTTTGCCTAGAAAAGCCTCTTGCAGCCCTCCTCCAGAAAGCTGAGCTGTGTTGTTTGTAAGGTGCGTTATTCACACTCGTGCTGCAGTCTGTACTCCTCCTCAGGGCAGGGGAATGCCACGCTGCAGCAAGCTTGCTTCCTCCCAGGTTCACGTGGAAGCATTCCAAGCTACTCAGCTTCTGACAGCTCTCCAACTGCTCTTCCACGCTGTATTGCTTTACATTACATTGCTTTCCCTGCCAGGAGGCACTGCTGTATTACAGTACAATCGTCTAGCAAAATGTAAAACTGATATTTTCACCTCCCAAATACCAACTGGCTGTTGCCACTGCAGTCACAAGTATAAGCCCTGCTCTGTATTAGACTTTTCTGCTTTTATGCATATACAAGAGTAATTTTACTATCTTGCCTCCTCTTTAGCCTCCTTCCCAACTTGCTGCTTCTCCCCTCCCTGTCGTGCTCCCCAGTCCCTTCCACGGAGGGCAGCCACCATCAGCTTCCAGCCCAGGGTGTCACTGCTACTTGAGTTAAAATGCCTAAGCCAGCTCATTAGGTGCATTATCAGGCAACCCGACTGACTGTAGCACCCAACACAGAAAGTGAGAAAAATAACTAGAAACATTGTAGTGACTCACAGCTTCATTAACAAGCTCAGCTTTTTGTCAAGTCAGAATTTTAATGAAGAAAGCAGGCTACAGAGGCATTTTATAACACATTTTTAAGGTATTAGGAGGCATTTGGCTCCTAATTCTCTTAATTTCAGTGCACTTTACATTACCTGTGGGCCACAATGCAAAACTAGTTCCCTGCACTGCAGTGTAGCTAGTTTCCTTCCTAGTTTTGAACTATAAAAATAGCCATATTATAAGAGCAAAGGTCCAGCTCTCTGTCTGTTCTTCAGGAGTAGCCAGAATAGAGCCAAAAAAAAAAAAAAAAAAAAGTGAAGCGGGGGTGGGAGAAAGCAGTGAAATAGCATACAGGCAGTCTTTTCCCTTCTTATACCCTGTGCAATTGTTAATAGATCTCCAGATCCAGAGGTTGCATCCAGGCCATCACTTTTAATAAGAACTTATCTGTCCTTCATTGATTTTTCAATCTGTTTAGACTTCTGCTATCCATAACACCCTTTGGCAATGAGTTTCACGTGGTAACTGCTGCTTGACAGAGTGCCTCCTCTTTGCCTGCTTTGAATCAATTTAGTTAACACAAGAAGCGTGAAGAATCACTCCCTACTCTCCTTCCCCACCCCATTCATGACAGTATAAAACATCTGCAGTTTCTCTAATAAGTCATCTTTTCTATGGCAAAGATAGAAATCATACTGACTGACTTGAGCCCCATCTTTGATGGTATTCTCTGGACATTCCCTAGCCCTGAACTACCTTTGAGAGGTGGTGATCAGAACTGCACAGCATTTAAGATACTGGCATACCATGAATTTACATAGCAGCATACTGATGTTTTCCATTTGGTTTACCAGCTTGGGTAAACATCCAGAGAGTTTGTTGATTCTTCAGGGAGCACAGCATTTCCTCCCAGTTGGCCGTTACTCTCTCTGCAAGAACTATTTGGGGACTCACTTCAGATAGTGCTTTTAAGTAGTCTGCTGAGGTGACAGGTAAAATTTTTAATCTCCCTACAACTGCTGCTGTGGATCTCTCAACTTTTTTTACCCAATTCAAGCAAAATCACAGCTTTCAAATCCCTGCCATTTTCCCCGCTCAAAGTCTTCCCAAAAGCATGGCAGTTTGCAGCCACTCAAAGCTCACAGCTACTTTCTTTCACCTGGGACCTGAAGTGTCCCACAAGCCAGAGAAGCAGAAAGTATATGGTTCTCCCCAACAAGCAGGGGGAAGCGCTGTTGCATTAAAATCTATACTGACCAACCAAGGAAACTTTCTTAAGCTTATCCTAGCAAATATTCCAGTCTTAAGAAATTTCCCAGGCATCCCTATATAATGAGTGACTGTCCTAAAGGATCAGTCAGACTTGGCACTGTGATGCACAATTCGCTATCCTGCCTCATGAGACCCTGCTAATCCCAAGAGAAGTGCTTCATCAAATATAGCTGCTCCATATAATTGCTTGGCTTATCTCCCCTCTCTTAGCTGAACTACTGTGGTTCCAAAAGCCCTTAAAATTAATGGTAGATGTGCTTGCAGATTAAAATCCATCTGTCTGTGTGGTACTATGTGCATCACTTGTTCATAACAGCACTGTCAGTCACAGTGCTCGGCTGCAGCTTCTCTGTGCTTCTTCGTAGCGGCTCAAATACGGGAACTGCTTGAAAGAGCCCAGCGCAGAGCCACAAAGGTGATGAAGGGGGTGGAACATCTCCCTTCTGATGAAAGGCTGAGGGAGCTGGGTCTCTTGAGCTTGGAGAAGAGGAGACTGAGGGGTGACCTCATTAACGTTTATAAATACGTAAAGGGCGAGTGTCAGGAGAATGGAGCCGGGCTCTTCTCGGTGATGTCCAATGACAGGACAAGGGGCAACGGGTGCAAGCTGGAGCATAGGAGGTTCCACATTAACGTAAGGAAAAACTTTTTCCCTGTGAGGGTGACAGAGCACTGGAACAGGCTGCCCAGAGAGGTGGTGGAGTCTCCTTCCCTGGAGACATTCAAAACCCACCTGGACGCATTCCACTCTAGGTGGTCCTGCTCTGGCAGGGGGGTTGGACTAGATGATCTTTCGAGGTCCCTTCCAACCCCTCACATTCTGTGTGATTCTGTGAAATTAGCAAATGCTGGGAGAAACATCAGAGCAGTTTGTCTGACACCAATTTCAGAATTTCTGAGAGGCAGTTGTAACACGCCATAAGAAAGATAACACAAAACATAGTTACGAGCTGAAACACTGCATCTCAGCATACCTGACCAGAAAACTGAGCAGGTAATTTGAGCAAACACAGACCTCTCTGAACATGCCATTAACAAAAGTAGCTCAAGACAGCTTAACAAAATAATAGCACAGACACATTTTACTTCCATAGTTACAAACCTCTGAATTTCAACGAGCAAACTATAGAAATAACAACCTTTGTACATCGATAAAACTCTGCTACTACCCACGAGCATAAGATAGCATGCAAAAGCTAGGCAAGTTAATGTAAGCCAGTTCAGCATATTGAAATCTAAACCTCCCTTCTGGATATGTCATTTTCTGAACATTTTGCATACCGTGCCTGCAAAAATAACACTGGGTTTGTTATGTGCTGGGGAGAAGAGTCCCTTTCCTTCTGTTTCCTAGGGAAACTAATGTGGGATAGAGCATCACTTTTACTCAATAGGATGAGAAATTCCACCAAATCCCTTGCTGGAGCTCTGACATAAAGGCAATTCAGAAAGTCAGCCAGAGACCTGCCCACACCCATCATCATTACTTTCCAAGACTGGAATGAGAAAAAGTGTGTTTAAATTTTGCACTCAGCCTGAAATGTTAGTCAGCTCAATTTTCTCTTTTGAAATATACACACAATATACACCCCCCCCATGTATTTATACACACACACACACACACACATATAAATCACTTTTGGTATTTCTTCTGAAATCCCTGCTCTGTCTGTTCTTGAAGTACTAAATCTAATAGGTGGCTTCCCCGGTTAATTTACCCCTGTATTATGAAATGCTGCCATCCAGCAAGGGATCAGAACCAGCTACGATCTTGCATACAGAAAACACAAGTCTTCTCACAATGTGCAGAAAAGTTATCATTGTAAAGAAGTTTACAAAAAGCATCTTAAGCACTATTACAAGAAAGTGTCTGTCTGTTCAGAGGCAGCAAAAAAAGTGTGAGTCCCAGGGCTAGTTACTTGCTGCTCTCCGGGAAGGTGTGTGCAAAAGGGTAAGGAAGCAGTTAGTATCTCCTGCCTTACACTAGACTCCTGTCCAGGCCTTGAACGGCAGAGTCAGCATGTACTGTTTGCTCACATCCCCTTTCTTTGGTAACCAGTTACTTACTAACAGAACATGTTACTTAGCTTTAGGCTGAGAAGAATGAGGATGCCCTCCTTGAAAGAGATGTTCTGGCCTCTTGTGGGTATAACTCTCCCAGCAGGACTGGACAATTGATAACGTTACTGCAGAAAATGCATTTAAGCTCAGTTCTGTTAATATGGTCCTCTGCCATTTGAGAATAGAAGAACTCTGTTCACCTGGTATCTTCTGCATTTGTCCTGACATTGTTTCAGGAGCAGAACTATTACCGGTGAGGAAAAGTTACCCATAGTAAGGGAATAGGCTCTGCTTCTAAGCCACAGAAAGGGGAGAATGGGTGAATTTACTTTGCAGTTTGAGAAGAATACTTCTTATCATCTAGGACATTTGCATAAAACGGTTTCCTCAGCTCTTGGTTTAATGAATAAAGGAATCAGATCTTTCAATGCCTATTGCAAATAACCACAAAGATTTGCCATCTGAAACAGCTATACCTGGCACTCTCTCCATACCCACCATCTACAAGTAAACATTTCTCAAGTGATCCTTTGGGAGACCTGGAAGTGGGCAGAGCTCAGTGCCTAGCCAATTTGGCTCTTCAAGGAAAAATTTGTTCAATACAATGCTGAAAGTCTTGGAGATACTTTGCAGTGGAGATACTACGCTCAGTTTTTCCTCAAACAAATGTCCACCAAGCTAGTTATTTTCCTGCTGTGTCAAATTTCTTGATACCTACTTGGGAGAAAGTTTAATTGATACATTAACATTTGCATGGCATATTTCTTTGTGTTGTGAAAAAAGTAAAGAGGTGAAGAATCTTGCCCCAAAGTCAAAATGACAGCTGCAGAGCTGATGGGGGATCCCCGTACTTACTCCCTTAACTCCTTGTCATTTTGCAACTGAAGAAAAGTGTAGCCAACAGGCAGTCAGATGAATGCACAGCAAACTGGCTTCAACTGCTTGAGCTAAAGTTGCTTCTTACAGTCAGTAGTAGAATCACATCTATGTCCTCTCAGGGGCAAGCCCTGAGAGCCACCTAGCAGGCATACACTGGTGATACACTATGCCCCATGATCTATCCATGGGGTTAGGCAGAAAGTAGTATCCACGGTACCTATCATGGCAACATCTAAATACAAGTAGACAAAAAGGTCTTTCCCCCAGGCTGTTTAAAATTTGCATGTTCGTGTGTAGCACTGAAGATAGTAGCAATGGTGATTCATTAAGATAATGATTTAAGTAGGAGGCTTAAGAAAGTCAGGGTGGATTAACATCCAAAGGGCTGCAGTTGGAGCTTCTCCACTCCAGGCTGCCACCTTCCCTTTTAAGGGAAGGGACGAATTCCAAAAGTCAGGAGAACTATGAATTAACTGCAACTGTATCACAACTACAATGCATTAAAGCACAAGAGCACCATCTCTACTCCAGCCCATCCGCCTTGGCAAGGTCAAGCACAAAATTTTATGCTGCAGGAAAGTTTTCATGGTATTATAAATTATTGGCCTTTTCTTTATTTGATTAGTTTGTTAGTGTAGGTTCTCCTCAAAAAAAAAAAAGATTGTGCCAATTTCTTTTAAGCTGATTTTCTGTCCACCTTAGAAACAATACAAGTTTTCCTCCAACCAGTTGTCTTTCCCTACTATTGAATAATCACGTGGGTTTAATAAATTGATTAGTCCCCACATAATAGTGTAAATATACACATTGAAAAAAAAAAAAGCACACGAGTCCTTTCCACACTCCAACAGTTAATCAAATTGTAATCAGTTAAGTGTTGAAACACGCATTCTGTCCATAACATGGGGTTAATGCTCAGACAGCAGCAGGCAGCTTGTACTTCATCCCTGCTAAAAGAGAGGCCTTTGTACAGTGATTTGATGTAATACTTTCTGTTGCCTTCTAGATGCACAGGCAACCAATTTTGCTGCCTTTCTGCTTACTTGTAATAGTTGCAATAGGGCATCCCAGTGTATATTGCCCCACTCACCGCTAGCTGTGCTTGGTCTGAACATCTTCTAGGCACTCTATCCCATGCTGATTCAGTACAGAATAGCTTCCTAGAATGCAATTATAGAAAGAGTAAGGGTTTGTCTTAAAAAGGGATTACTCCAGAAGTGCTATTCCTTATTAACTATTCCAAATCACCTCTTTGTTAGGATGATGAAGTTAATTTGGAATAGCTCTTCCGCTCAGATTTGTAACTTACCTTGGTCTGAATCAGTGACCCTGTTCAGATGAGCCCTTAGCACAGCATCATACAATCATAGCAATGGCTTCATCAATAAAAACAGACTCATAATTGCAATGATAGTGGAGCTGCTGCATGGAGACATCTCAGTTGAGTTTGTTGTAAGTTGGGCAGATAACAGGATCCAGAAATATGTAAAAAATTCATTGTTCCTGTAATGTTAGATCTCATCGGTACTGCATGTGACATTTTCTACTTTACAAGTCAATGGATCTGCTTTGTTCAAACTTGGTTTATTCCTTAGATAATGTGGAAACCTTAACAACAGGGAAATTTTGAGTTCTGTAGCTTCTTTGTTTATTAAGTTATTAGCTTGCAAGATTTCTCATCCAAAAAGGGCTGAGAAAGTACCTGGCACATCTTGGATGCTTATTGAATACATTAAATAAATCAAATGTTTTATGATAAAATTTCACTCCCCCACACCAAACAGATGTAGGTGCAAGTCAAAGATGCTTGAAAAAATGCACTAAAATTGATTTTGCTCCAGTTTTCCCCAAAGGAAAAAATTTGTGTGTGGGTTGAGACAAAAACATGGAAAATTTCAGCTATCATGAACAGCTGAAAAGAGAAACGGAGGAAAGATGGAAGCCAAAACTGAACTTCACATTCAGAGTGCCTAATTTATATTCTCTAGTATTCTGTATTACAGGCATTCCTGGACTTAAACATAAAGTGAAAGTCTTTTCCTTGAGCTCATCACACCTCTAGAGAGAAGTGCCAGATAGCTTGATGCTGGAGTCTCCTAGCCTACTCAGGGGAAATCACAGAGCATAGAGGAGATTCTTTGCTTCATTTCAGACACTGAGAGGCTGGAAGAGATTAGACCCAAGATAGTTGAGGATGTCTGTCACAAAAGTGGGGTGATACTTGTCAAGTCCTGCAGCACAAAAAACTGAGAAAAATCTTGAACGCCTACAATGTAAAATACATACAAAGCTATCTCATGTTGTATGCATTATAGGGAGGGAACAGAAACAAAATACTCTCTTAAGGTTGCTTCTAGGCTGTTAGAGTATGACTTGATTTGGTATATCTGACTGTTAAAGATCACCATCTGCATGATTTTCCATGCCTGAGGTCTGTGCCCAGGCACAGGGTTCTGATGAGGGGCATAGGGCAGAAAATTTCAGTGGACATACTTCAGTCATTGCCAGGGATGTTACTGTCACCTCAAAGGAGCTCTCTGACAAAGATAGCACAGAACTCAGTATTTTGGGGGAGCATTCAACTGCCAGACCGGCAAGACCATGCCTTGTGTCCCTGCAACTCCTTATTCATACCACACCTCCCACATTCACACTGACAGAGCTGGGCCATCCCGTACACAGAGTGAATCAGGGATCCAGTGTCAAAAAATAGCAGGTGATCCAGCCTTGATCAAACTATCTGTGTGTCTCCCTTCACATATAGACAATCTTAGTCCCTATATGTAATGTAACTTTTATGGCTTCTTTTCCCCATGGGAGAGAAAGTTAAGAGACATGATAGAAAGGGGAAAGGGCAATTATAAATATATGCAAGTCAAATCAGGCAAAAAAAGAAAAAAAGAAACTGAAACCACTTCCAGTCTCTCTTTCCAACAAATTCTACACTCTTACAGTCTCTGGCACCACTTCACAGTACCCCCAAAAGATGTTCACCTGCTCCCACAGCACTAAGAAAAAAACAGTGAAGCAGGAACAGAGCAGTTCCCACCTAGGATGACCAGCGTAATCCCCTGACGGTGCATCATGAATGGAAAACCTTATCATTAAGGCAGAAGAAAGCCAAACACACATGCACACACAGAGAGCTCTACTGCTGTGTGCTATTAGCATCCTCCCCATTTTCTATACACATCTAATATCAGGAGATTTATATTCAGGCCAAAAGCTCACACTGGCAGGAGAGGAAAGTACTTTGGAGAAGAGAGGGGAAGCTAAAAAAAAAAAAAAGCAAAAAAAAAGCAAAAAAAAAGCTAGAGTTTCTTGGCTTGTGATCAGCAGGCTGGATGCATTCTGTGGAACTAGGCCAAAGCGTTAGTTATTATATTCAAGAGAACATCTGAATCCCAGCTCAAGGGAGCCGAGTTTGCGGCTCTCATTTATGCTGTATATCAATTGAATATCAAACCACATTTTCCGCCTTCTGAATAATAAAGCCTAATAGTTTGGGACTCCCATATGGTCTATTGTTAAAGTATTTCCAAACACTGGCTGCTGTTTTATTTCTGAAGGGAAGATTTCTCTTTCCTCTTCAAGCTTTACTTGTTTGAAAGATGCTTGTAGCAAAAGCTAAATATATTAATCTTTTAAATATTTCCAGAGTTTTAAGAAGGGCTGAAAAATGAGGGGATAAGGAAAAGCGAATACATTTTGAAATTGGCTTTTTTTTTTTTTAATGTCACATGCAAATGCTTGTTCCAGGCAGAAGCAGCTGGTGCCACCAGGCTCTGCTGTTCAGAACAGGGGGTGCAGAAGCTTTCAGAAACCATGAGCTGCTCTAACAAAGGAGGACCACACAGACTCAAACCATTCACAAAAGGACCCAGGCCGATTATTTGACTATTACTTACAAGGAAGCTTGGCCAGTAACGTAGGCAATAAATACTGGAGAAACCTGTTCTGTGCATAACCCGGGTTTGTCTTTTCATGAGTCCTGCTCTCTAATTAGCTCCTCATTCCTGGAAGGCATTGCTGATGGATGGAGTGTATCAATTTGGTACATTAAAAAAAAAAAGTTAAGAAACTTGTTAAATAATAAAAGCATCAGCATAATAAACACTCCGCAGCGTGTTAGGAACAGTCACCAGTGCTCCTTCCCAGTCACACCAGAAATGAATATTCCTGTTCTTTCTACTCTGTAGAAAGACTTAGTGGCAGAGAGATTCTCTGACTTGCAAGGGCTGCAGTGCCCTGCTTAGAGCCTGGATGAGAACTGAGAAATGCTCATCTTTTGGTCCTGCACTCACCCCCCATTTGATTAGCACGGAAGGACTCAACTGCTCAGTGAGCAGAAGTGAAACCACACAGCACTGCCTAGTTGTGCACTGGCGTGAACCTCCAGCTCCACCTCACCCAGCTCTTGCCCTCCCTATGAGGTGCTTCAAGCTCCCTCTGACAGGAGGCCTCAGTGCAGCACCAGCTTGCACATCTGGTGGTCACTCAGCAGAGCAGGAGGTGCTGAGCTAGGCACAGCCAACAGCATAACACAGAAACACAGCAGTTCCTACCGCCCAGGGAGCCAAGCAGAAACTTCTGCTTCCTCCTCCTTACCCTTCTGTTCTAGACACATTGCTGCTTCTCATTCCTGACTCCTACTTCCCTCCTTCTGCCTGTGTGTTCCCCTCCCCTCCATCACCTATCTGCCCCACCATCACCTGCTCTGCTCCAGTGTACAGGTCTTCAGTCAGCTGTCCTAACCCTGAAACTGGTTGCTCATAGTCATCAGCTGCCTCCTCCCCAGAAAGGAAGAAATTCCAGTATTTCAACATTCACTTTCATCCCAATTTGGGGAGAAAAAACTGAAATTAGAGACTCTTTGTAGAACGGAAGTTCACAAGTTTAAAAAAAGAAACCTATTTGTGAACACCAGTGCATTTTGTGTCACTTGAAATGGAATATTTTTACATTACTGAAACCAAAGTTGCTTCATTTTGGTTTGGTGACCTGACCTGAGAAATTTTGTTCTGAGTCAGTACACTATTGAACTGCTTTTATTCCCACACTGTTGCATTGCCTCAGACACTGCAGTTTGGCAGCCTGATAACCCTGGCCTCACTTCTGGGTCAGACTCCCTGTCTGGAAGGCAGTTCCCATAGCACACACTGAGGTGTCCCGTGGCACATCATGGTCACCAGGAGAGCTGTGATGCCATATGGGACTCCAGGGGCCTTGGGCTTCCAGCAGAAGAGGACAGGTATGTCAGACAACAGCTCTCTGAGCAGCCAGCTACCTGGAATCCAAGACAATATTTTGAACCAATTCTGAGTGAAGACTTTCAGGCCAGTTAAAGAACAGCAAAGCAAAGCAGTATTCCCATTCAGGTATTATAGACAGGTCAATGTCGTATTTCTGTTAAAAAGCTAGTTTAGGTCATCAGAAATCTAGAATTTGGCTTCTATAGATAAAATATTTTTATTTTAAAGAAACTATTTTTCCCTGAAAAAAACACTCCAAAGAAAAAGTCCAATCAGTCTCCTACTGACCACAGCAGCATTCTTAGAAACGGTCTTGAAAATAATACAGTGAACAAAGCTCACTCTTACAGAAATTTCCCCAGCAGGGCACTTAAATTATAGCAATATCAGTACCCTCTGCCTCCTACACAGCTCCTGTTGTGACCAAGGACTGTAGGATTGAGTTCATCAACCCAGTATAACAACTAGTTTAGAGAGAGTCTGACAAGGATTGAACTTGTTTTTGCAACAAGGTTTGGTTTTGCAACAGAAGTCTGAATGGTCAGTCCCTCGCTGCTTCTAGCCAAGGCATGGACATGGCTTTTATGGTTGGGTAGAAACAAGTGCTGGTGGAGCTGCTGAAGGCTCCGAGTTCTGCCCCAAATGTTAGGGGTGCCACCAACTCATGCTCCACAAACAGCTCTTAAAACAAGTGGAGAGGACTCAGTGGGAGGATTAGTATGCGTTCACAGAAAGCTATTTTAGTAGTTTTCCTGTAGACTCTATAATACTTCTCTTGTAATGTGTATTCTTACCCCTAGGTCTGTATATGTTAGAGAAGGAGAGTGCATGTGCATGTATGGTTTTGATTTACTTTAGAAAAAAAAGAAAAGGGAGAGACATTTAGCCTGTAGTTTCAGTGTTGGAAACTGTAATAAACCTCTCTTTTTAAACACCATAACCTTGTGACTGTTTTATAGTTATAAGGAATCATAACCAGAGAAAGATTTAAGCCTAACAGTGATCTGCCCTCAAAGACATTAATCTGTCACATCTAATAGAAGGGCAATAAGGAGACGAACCTTTCCTCTAAGTAATTCAAACAGATGGCCTATGGCTTTGGGGGGAACTTACTGTAAGTTGCCCCTGTAACAAGGGTAAATTTGACAACACTGCACGCCCAAAAACGCTGTTTACGAGTTAGTGCGAAAAATACCTCTGCGTGATTTCCTTGTGTTTTAAAACCTGAATTCTCTATGATCATATCTCACTGCTTTTGTGGTTGACACATCCAACCAGCTTTCCACCCACTTTTTCACCCTCTTTATGCCAGTAAGATTGAGTCTTTCTTTTGTGTGCAATTTTTTCCTCTTCTCAAAGTAATTATTTACATTTGAGGGATAGCAGAAGATAATCAAGTGCATCATGCCAATATGTAAGCACAGTTTTCTATCAATATTTCAAATAAAACTTTGTTTGTCTGGGCTTCTACTAGCTTCTTTCTATACCACGTAAAGCACTCAAAAGTCTTTAGATTAGTTTCTTTTTTCTTTCATTCTTCATGCCTTACATGGAGGGTAAGGACTCATTTTCTCTCCTCCTCTCTTCTTCCCCCAAACCTCAATCCCCAACTTCTTCTTCTAGTTTTATCATATGAGTTCTCTCCCTCTTTCTGTTATCCACCATGTTTCTCCAGACTTACAGTGAAAAGAATTTCTGGATCACCTTTATCTGGGTTCCTTCCTCTCCTCCAGAGAAGCAACAAGTGTCTCCCGGGACACTTTTCTCCATTTTCTCTCTTGGAAGGAAGCCGAAGCTTACCCAACTCTCTTTTCCTCAGGTCTGCCACTCAGCCCACTAACGTATCCCGATTTTCCACCCACGCTGAACAAGCCGTAAGATTTCAAACTTGTCTGAAGAGCTTAATCCTAAACTCAGATAGTTGTCCTATAAGAGACCAGACATGAAACCAATACCAATGCTTAAGACTTGTCATGATATCTTAAAGCAGGTGAAGACCATTATTGTCAGATTCCTGGCATGCAACAAGACTGATAAGGAGCACTGAAAGATACAGGGCAGCAAGAGACCAAATTCACATGCAGTAGCAGTCCAAGAGAGTATACTGAATTCAGAGGAGCAATAAACTTAGACACTGGTTTTCCAGACTGGTCAGGGGAGGATTGGTGTTAGAGGACCCGAGGGTAATCCCCAGATTACTCTTCGACATGCTCACAGGGAGCAAATGTCAATTTGCATGGAGAAGCGTGCCAGCTAGGGAACATGCTTTATGTTTCATGTTAATGACTATTGAACCCAACTGAGCATGGAACCCAACATCCTTCCCCTCCCTATTTTTGATATAATTAAGGGCTAGAATGAACGTTTTGTGTCAGTCTACAACAGCAACAGACCACAGCACTGCAGAATAACAGGAAAGGGAGAGAATGAAGAAAAAAAAAAAATCCAGGTGGTAGACACTTACTGCTCTGGCCACTGCATGAAATGAAGGCTTGAGTACACATTTTTGCCTGATTGCATAGCTGTCTCTGCTACCCATCTAATCTGCTTAGAAAACTGGTTTTGAAGGATATGGTTCAGACATACCACTTGCATCGGGGCGGGGGGAGTGATGAGGGGAAAAAAAAAAAAAAAAAAAAGTGCTGCAGCTGCAAAAGATAAAATAGAGACAACTAATTTTCTCAGAGGTTGCAACATAACCTCTCCCCCTCCTCCACATGCAGTCACTGCACTGGCAGGATAAGCTGGAGATTCTCCAGCGTAAGCAAGACGACACAATAAGGTGTGCAGGCCCTTCTCCACCCCGATACCCACAGCCCTTGGGGGTACCACAGAAAGCAAAGGCTGACAGCCCAGCCGCTCAAAGGGAGGTGGTGACATTCCTCCGCCTGCTCATTTCAGTTGCATTACCATTTTTCAGAGGGGGACGTGAGAAGCGCGTGTTGCTAGATACTATGCGGAGAGAAAAATGAGTGTAAGGGAGTTGCAGACTCCTGTTGTACCAATTGGTAGCTGGGTTCTGAACTCTCATTGTGTGATCCGATTTCTCCTGTCATCCAAGCCATCTTGCAAACTCCAAGCATACGTTCATTTAAGCCATGTGTCCTGAAATCTAAACAGCTGAAGGGGGTGGGAGGGAGGGGTAGGGAGAGTGGAGAACCACTGGATTTCTGGTGACAGTGTCTAAAATACACATTTGCACAAGGAAGTCTCACTTTAGATAGTCACTTAGCAAAACAACTACAGCTGCTGACAGGCAAGAGGTACAGTTTCAAGTGACCATCAGACATAAAATAGGCCAAATAAATTACTGCAGTCTAAAGGGAGTGGGTGTGTGTGCTCCCACAAATGTAACAGAGATAACAAATGGATTACCAATGGGTGACCCAATGTCAAGATAAGCAGACCCCATTCTCATTTCAGTTACACCGTAGCAATGACATTACCCAAGATCTAGCAGAAGTGAAACTGAAATCAGAGTCCGACCCAGGATGTCAGGGAGGCAGCTGCTTTAGTTTTTTAATGCCTAGAATTTCAACCCAGTTTGCTTTGTTTTAGGAGTCTAAGCTATCTTTGGCAGAAGGACTAGCAGCCTTTGCCAGCTGCCACGTGATCTGCAAGGATGTTTTCTAAATGGAACTGGGCTTTTTTTGAGGTGAGGATGGGGGAGAGGAGGTGGGGGCTGTTTGTCATGAAGACAGACAGCATGAGAGGTATATTGGCATTTTTCACCCCTTTCCTCAAAGGTAATTTTTCCTTTATTTCCGTTCCCTGCCCATATATACACTTACCCTCTCCTCTGCTCTTGTACACATAGATCCATCTGTTCTTTGAAAGAATCAAGAATACCGGTTCTTGTCTTCATGGGGTCTTTGAGGAGACATTGTGTGAATGCATACTCCCTCACTGAACTAAAATATAAGGGTTTTTTACATGTACATAAATAATTTTTAAGCTTTCCAAATATTAATTGCTTATGGAAATTAAACATCTGCTAACAATAAACTCCCCATACAAACAAGAGAATAGTTTCAGTCTGACTAAAATGCTTTCACTTGCTAATTGCTAAGAATACTATTTTCCTGTCCTTTACAATGGCGATTTCATTAGTTCTCCAATTATCAAAATATTTCAGGCCTTTCTCTTTTGTGACAGAAAGGAAAAGGTCCAATTCCCACCTCCAACTAAATTTTCAGGGTCATGCAAAACCAAGTGAGAAACTGGCAATTATGACTAGCCACCAAAAGTCCTCAGGACAGGGACCAACTATGTGGGCTGCAGAGTCCACCTGCACACGTTCTCTCCCCACATCACCCACAGTCCCCCAGGAGTTTTTTGAATTTTCACAAGTATTATATTGCAGACTACATCTGACTGCGGCAACTAGGTACTGCAAGTGCAAAGAGGAGCTGAAATGCTGATCATGCGAGAATGCTTAGAATAGCTGATGCCAGGGGGAGAGAAGGGGGCCACCGGCTGAATTTGCATCACACAAGGAAGTCAGTCAGTTGGGTAAAAGCTCCCATATGGCTGCTTGGGAACATAGAGCTAAAAGGGCTTTCACTGCTGGAGAACTGCAGATCTCCTCCAGCTTCTCATCTCACTCTGTGCAACTTGGTGCAGGAACACAAAGAAAAAAATTCCAAAACACCACAGTATTTTATTGTACAGGAGAAGCAACTAGTCCTTTGCATGAGTATGTTTTCTGCATTCAGGAATCTCAAAGCACTTAGCTACAGTACTTGTCCTCTATCCACTTAAGGGATGAAAGGCCAGGCCTAGCTTGCTCAAGGTCAAATAGCAAGTTCAGCAGCAAAAGATGACTACGACTCAGTTACATCCAAATCCCATTCAACTTTCTAGCCATTACATTGAAGAGATGTTAAACACTCCCATGGCGTCAAGAATTACTAATGCCCTGCCGGGCGAGCCTGTAATGGAGAACTGGCAACTTGCACATCTTCCTCTGTCTCCCACTCCTCTATTCCCACTCCAATATTGTGGATGAGATTTTCCTAATCAGCAATTAAATAGTTAATGGTTACATTGCAGCAGATGGAACAGGAGTTGCTGCAGGAAAGGTATGCAGAAGGAAGGAGTAGAAAAGAGACAGCAAGGAGGAAAAAGCAGGCAGAGAAACCATCCTGAAGGAAAGCAGTTCTCCCACTAAAAAGAGTGATTAGTTGACTAGACAACGTACCCCTTAAGACTTTGTCTAGACTAGGATAAAATGCTGTATTGTTGAAGGTGTTTGAGAGGCGCAGTGTAGGTAAGGCTCATGGCCTTTGAGCATGTGGTAGCCAAGGTAGAGACTAATTAGGACATGTTCGCTAACACGTCTTAATGTTCCACTTTTAAATCCTCACCCAAGAACTTAAGGCTATGCAAAGCAAAGGTCTCTGATGTTGGCCTAATGATTATAAAAGCAAAGCTACAACACAATGCAAAGAAATCAGAGTGTCGAGGAATCACTGAAGTCTCACAGCCAGCATTTTTCACACACTCATTGAATGCCTGTAAACATTTTCATCTTAAAATATTCACCAGCATTTTAATGGACAACCTGCTATGACATTTTTCCTCTAAAAATCTAATCAAAGCTCCAAATGCTAATAGGAAAAGAGACCACAGGCTAACAGCCTACACTCTTGTGAAACTTCTCCTTTTGCTCTAGTGTTTGCTCCAGCAGATTTAGGAAGGAGGGGTGGGGGGAAAAGAAGAGAGGACTAAGAAAAGTGTGCCCAGGGCCTTAGCAACACCATCATTTTGATAATCCATTACCAGATTTGTAATTAAAATCAAGTCCCACCTCACTAGGGCAGCCAGATGCATCCACAGAGAACTTGTTCAGAGAGTTGTTACAATAAATACCAAGAGAATTACGAATGTTGTAGCTTCATCTTAACCCTTCCAGCAGTATTTCAGGAACCGCCTGTCAGTTTGAAAGACTGATCGTTTTTCTCTCAGCTTGTTGCAGGCTCTAGGTGTGCCCCTAACCAAATAGGCTTGCTACTTAAAAGCTTAATTGCACCTGTGGCTTAAACCTTATCCCAGACAGCACTTGGGAGCATTTGGATTTGGGTGTTTCAGGTGTGGGACTGGGGCCTGCACTCACAAACAGGGCTAGGCAAGTCAGAATAGGAGCCCCTGGTAAAAGCAGACTCTATGCCAGGGAGCAAGGGATGGGGAAGAAAGAAGTGCTTTTCCAATTTGATCACATTTAACTATATTTACATTTCCACAGTTGGGTTTGGGTAACGTCCACCTCCTTGTTTGTGACTGAGGGCAGGTTTCGCAGTTTCAAATTTCTTTTCCACAACAAAAAGATCAAAGTTTGAGTCACTTGTGCAACTTAGGTGTTTACAGTGAACTGGTCTAATCGCATGGCAAGCCCTCCCTCCCGTTATCAGTCTCGCACTGAGCCAAGCTCCTTCGTTCCATATGCACCAGGAAGGACTGAGAGGAGAGAGCCCACGTCTGGTGTGGATTATAACCCACCATCCCTTCTGTCTGCAGGTCCACGGGAAGTAAAATACAGTGTGCTAGGGAAGGGTTTAACATGTTCAAGTAAAGATTTGTTCAGGGTCTTTTTTGCAGGGCTGACAAGCCGTTTCCAGGTTGTATTTTTAAAGAGGCTTTCTAAAAAGCAAGGAAACACTGTATGAAGAACCACAATGAAAGAGCACATTCCCCTCACTCACCATCTCAGTATTGCCTAGGTAGTACGGGCTCTAATGCATCTTATTGCCAAAGGAAACCTGTGCTGCCTTTTCAAAAGTTACTGGTGAAGGAAAGATAAAGAAATAGCATAATAGGGGTCCATGCAGGCAAGCGTCCACGTTCCTAATCTCGTTCTGTCTCATGCAAGGACACACAAACTTTCTGTGTCTCAGTTTTGTAAGCTATGAAGTGGAGCTAAACTTTAGGGATTTGCAAAATTGTTTTAATTAATAATTGCAAAGCATACATACAGATGGAAGGTATCATATAAATATTAATGAGCTCTGACTACTGGCAGTATGCATGTCTCTTAGGAATCGTAAGAACCGTGGATGGATCAAAGAGGACGTAGCTCTAAGAGACAGAGTGGTGGAAGTCGGCTCTGTGTTTAACTATATTTTAAAGTAGAACCTCAAGACTGTTGTGGATATTCCCTATCAAGTTACAGCAGCTTTCAATTAAAATTACATTTTATCCTTAGGCAAAATTCCACAGTGTACCTTTTAATATTAGCAGGGCACATTTTCACTTATGTAGATGTTTCTTCTACATACATGCATTACTAGATCTTTGTAAATAGGGTCAAACCAACTGGGAAATAGGGACTTTACCTTCATTTTCATCTAAATAAATACCCCTTACCTACTCACATTACCGAAAAATTTCCTGCTCTACTGGCGATGCCGTGACAAGAAGTAGGATGAGGACGTGGCAGCTGTTTGCTTTGCAATGTTCATAGATCAGTCTGGCAACACATCAGACACGGAGCTGTCCTTTGAATGAATATGGCAAAAAACGCTGCATGGTAAAGTCGCTGCTTCTGTTCTCCTGAGCAGTCATCTCCCAAGCACCAGCACAAAACATGGCTACAGACAGGCTTGAGAGAGGTCCAAGCCCCTAATCAGGCTCGGAGTGGCTATGTTGGTGCAATGAGAGGGGCAGCATTGCACTGTGGCCTCCAGAACCCCCAGCTGGCTGTCCCGCTGGGCAGGCATGCTGGGGAGGAGGCTTGCAGCCTCCTCAGGAATGCAGGATGGCCGCAGGCCTCAGGAGTGTTTTCCAAAGAGGTGCTTATATTTGTTTCTCTTAGGGTCCAACAAACCTGTGCTTTTTTGTTGTTGGGGGTGGTGGTGGGGAATGAGGAAGAGTTGCTTCGTTGGACTTTTAAAAAAAACATTAGAAGACAACAGGGAGCAGGGACCAAAGATCTTTCTTTCCCTGAGGAAAATTCAGCGTCATCAGCTGCCTTCTTACCTCTCTCAAGCTGTAAGATCCAACATCCAGCTTTCTGCCCGCTTCTCGGCAGCCAGGGCTTCCTGGATGCTTTGTGAGCCTGACATGTGGCCAGCCAGGGGGTCTTCAGTGACTTGCCTCCTTCGTGGGGGCTGTGTTTCATTTCCTCAGCAGTCAGATGGCCCTCTGTCCTGCTCACCTCAGGCACATCTCCATAAGCTCTGCTTTCTGCAGTTGCTGCTAAGGGAGTGCTGTAGCTGCCTCTGATTTTGTCTGCACTGGGGCAACTGGGACTGATTGCTTAGTGCCATGGCAAGAACAAAAATCAAATGGCATGGGCAGACTCAGGGTGGTTGTAGTGGTGTCCCTGAGCTGCTTGGAGGGAGTACAGCAAAGAGATGGCATTAAGAATCTTTACCACTTCTTTGGCAAAAGAGGGAGAAATTTGGAAGATGCTCAGGACAGACATCTTCATAACTAGAAAACAAAAAAATGCCCTAGGAATTAATTTCCTCTGGGGCTGGAAGTAAAAGATGGGATGTTCACAGCATACAGTGTGTGGTGGCCAAAACAATGGTCTAAGAAATGGATCTACTTGCTATGTTCAGTGCTAAAAGATAAGGCAGAAAACATAACTGTGTTTTGATACTGAATAACATAAACCTGGCCACAGTGCCAACAACTTTTAGGCAAGGAACCGTGAACCCAAACCAGAGGGATGGGAGGTTAATTTCTTCCTCTGGCCACACCAGGGAATTTTACACCTCTCTATGAATAATGTTTTTATAGCAAACCTAGGCATCAGCCCTAGCAAATACCTCTCTGTAAACTCTAGCCCAAAAGAATCACTTTGGAAAAGGTCATACCACCTCCTGTTCCCAGAATTAAGTTAATTAGCACTTGTCCCTCTCTGTATAAGGTCAGGGATCCTCCCACAAAGGAGGTACACAACCAGGTTGTTAAATGATGTACATATGCCCTCTTAAGCAAACAGGCTTCTTTGTAGTATCACTAAGATTCCCTCTGGTCATCCCCATAGAAGAGCGCTCAATTGGAAGGGAAGCAGACTGGGAGATTAGCGTAACCAGTGCTTTGCCAGGTACGAGGAGCTCAGTACAGGTCAATAGGCATGCTGCTATTTTAGTAGTGGGTAGCAATCCCTCTCCATCTGGATGACTTTTATCAGGTTCAGCATCAGCCTTTCATGCAGAATGACATATTTGAGCTATGGAAATGTTTTCTTGTTGAATTTGAAAGATTTGCAGTGCATTTTCCGCTATGACACACTTTGGTTCTTCTTGTTCCATCCAGGTATTTGTGCTATATATATTACTGAAGTATTTTACTTCCCCTCCATGTGACCAGCTACATGTATTGAGAGAAAGTAAATCCAGGTAAGACCTGCTACCAGTTATATCTGGGTGCAACTGATGTTTGATCAGCAATGAAGGTCCACACACTGTTCTGTATTTTCTGTCCACAAAAAAAGTTACATTTCATTTACTGAAAGAAGGAAAAAATAGCCAGGTCTTGGGCACAGAAACATTGTCACAGGTTGCCTGCCACAGTACTTACTGCTGGTTTACAACAGTAGTTTAAAAACAGAAACCCAAACCCAAGTGTTTAATTACAAACATGTCCATCCTAATCTTACTCTAACGTAGCATAAACTATGTAGGGTACTAAACCCTGCTTCTTAAGCTAGGAGCCTTTCTGACAGACATCCATGACTGCTTGCTCTGAGCACAGCCTCAAACCTGCTAAGCAAGAAAGGATTACGCCAAGGAGGACAGGCTCCTGCTTTGCAGGCACATAAAAAGGGGTCCAGCAACTATTTGTGTCAACTCTCTAAACCACAAACCACAGCTAGCCCTCCCTCTGAAGCACTTGTATGCTGCTCCTTGCAAAGCTGGAGCAAGATATTTTGGCATGCAGATCGCTGTCTCTGGGGGCCCGCCCATCCCTTTTGGTCTCTTTCCATTCCTTATCGCCGACTTGCAGACCCTCTCCCTGGCCAGCAGCAGAAACTGAGGCATATTTGCCTCCGTGTTTGGCACCCTTCTGTTTCACCATCACCCTGTTCTTCTGACTCGGGGTGCAGCTTAGCCACCTTGCTGGATTCCCTGATACCAGGAGTGGGGTAATATATAGAGAATCACATGTAAGAAATGTGAAACTGGCAGCTCTGCCATTTGAAACAGAATGGGAATTCAGGATGCACTTGGCATTTCAGCTTTAAACTTTAAAATAAACAAGGCAAAACGGAACTGTAGCAAAGGAATGGCTTATGGGCAGCTCAGACTTGTCCCAGACTTTCAAGCCAGTCATTTCCCATAAATACTCATAATTTTAAACATAAGAAAAGGGGAGAGGAGACAAAACAAACTGAGTCAACTGCTTACTGCCTTTCTGATTCAGAGTCCTCAGCAGATGTAAGACAGAAAATTATTCTATGAAAAAGTTCCTTTTTTATGTATCTGGGACAGCCCCCAAAATTTTTACCAGGGAGGTAGAAGAGGGACAGGAACTGAACTGCAAACTTGTCCGCACCCTAGCAGGAATTCACCCATTTTTCACCTCCCACAGGTATCATTAGCATGCTACTGAGAGCAGAAATAAAAGAAGCTAAGATCAAACACAAGCTAGTAACAAAGCTCTTCCTCTTGTCATCTTGCGATGGGCCAGAATTTCTGGCTGCAGCTAGTCTTTTCCTGAAAGGCTGGGTTAGTTCAGAGTCCCTTTTAAAAAAAAGTGCCACACTATGAACGTGCTACAGCTGCCACACAGAAAGTGCAGAAGGCAGGAAGTCTGACGTTCACACCAACCTCAGCCCCTTCACTCACACCTCTTTTCAAATAGCTTTAGCACATGGAGCCCACATTTTCACATTCTCAGAACTAGCTTTATCTATCACATTGCAAGTTTAAGAGAATTTTTTGAAATTGTACAAGTCCCTCTTTCCACATTCAAAGACTCACTCCGCTGAGAGAAACTTTAAAATTGCTTCTATAAACTGTTCTCCTCTCAGATTTTTGCAGTAAGTTGCTACACTCCCTTTTTAAATAATATATATAATTTTTTAAAACTAAAATACGGATTGAAACATCATACCAACTGTTGTCATAGTCCAAAAATGTCCGGATTTTCAAACTTAAGTCCACCCCTGTGTAAAAGGGCCACACACATGTAGGTGTCAATCAGACGCGGTGGCAAAACAGAGGGACCCAGGCTGAGATTTCAGAATGGCACAGACTTTTCTGGACAGAAAGAAGGTGCCAGTCCTCACCCATCTGGAATAATTTCTGCATTTTTCAATGCAGACTTTTGGAATTTGACCTCAAGAAGCCAGGTGCTTCATTTCTGCATCTCCTGCTTTGCAGTGTTTGGTGACAGAAGCAGGAAGAGAAGGAAATAAAGAAAAATGTTTTATTTACAAGGCTACACCATAATTATGCCTAGTATTACCATTGTGACTGTTTTTGCAAGCAAGTCAAGAGGTCTGTGTTGTGCCCAGAAATTCTGTAGCTGATCCTGTGCATTTTTATTCCATTCTTTTAAAGAAACATTATCTCCATTCCCCTCCTCTCAGCACCAGGATTAAAATAAAATAACATTCAAAGTATTTGTGGGAGATGGCAAACAAGTGGTAGCAAAGCCTGGAGATTGCTTGGCAGCAGAAAGCCACATGCAGAAATTAGCTATGGCAAGTAACTAAGTGAGGACAACAAAACCCAGCATTGTCCAGCATTTGGACACTCAGCAAAAGACTGGTGATTGAGTGGAAGGAGCCAACCCCACATGATACTGCAAGGTCTCAAGTACTATTTTGAATCAGGTAAAATAATATCTCCTGTACCTGTTCCAAACCAGATAGTAATACATGGTCTCTGTTTCTACAAAGTCTGCTGGCTGCCCTCTTCGAAGTAGCATCTATCAGGAAGAAGATCTTGTATTTTCTCTTGGTCTTGAAAAAGGATCCCAAACAAGTGGCAGGGACACCCGGCTTTGGAAGCCCTTGCATGTTTATCTTTACTGATAAGCCTGCAATCTTCGCTGCAAGCACATCAGCATGTGTCTGCAGCAAAACCGTATTCCAGTCAATGCCTTCTGTGGAACAGGCTTCCTCAGAACTGGGCAATGCATTTAACCCCTTTGTGGTTAATCGAAAGAGGCCTTGGTGTAGAAGACTTATTTTTCCTGCTCGAGGATGCATCATGTTTTCATACATCTTTAAAAAACAAGCAAGTAAGCCAGCCCTGCTTTGAGACAGCAGCAGTGCAGATTAGATACCTACACAGATAACATCAGGGAAATTTACCCTAAGAGAGCTCTACCTCCCCAAACAGCCTCTGGTTCTGTGCAGATCAAAAGTATTGTCCATTTAAAATAAAGGGATACAGTGATCTAAATTGCAGGTTGAACACATGAAAATTCATTAAGAGGACTTGTTGAAATTGTTCTGCCTAATTGATTGGAGACTGACAGCAGGAGCTATTTGGATTCCTAGAACTGGAGAATCAACCATAATTCCGAGACATCTGATCCTTTTCTAGTAGGTTGACTAAACCTGCTCATGCAGCTTTGTTAATACTTGAATTCTCAGTTCACGCACACGCATGCCAAGGGCAAATATCCAGAAAGTCACTAGGGATCTCCCAAAGCTGACATGCCAAGAGCTTGGGCAGCATGAAAATTACAAACAAGTGGCTTTTCTCTGACAGCAGGTTCCATTTATTTCCTCCCACTTGTTCTTTCCCCATCTCCTTCCTACACCCCTGAGTCAACCTTCACCAGGCAAGTTTCAGTTAAGCATGTGCTTTGCCAGAGGTGTTTTTAAATTATGTTTTTAAAAGTTTATTTATAGTACACACGCACAGTGCATGATGCTTTCGGGGCTTCTGGTGACTTCAGCATGTCAGGCATGACTTTGCCAGGTAGAAGGAACATGAATTCATCAGCTGATCCATAGAAAACCACCTCCCCTGTGTCTTACCTGCCTCTGTACTCCAACTCAAAATTTGAATGAAAGAAAATAATTTTCACTTTGTTATCTCCAACCCATTATTCATAACATCGATGATCAATGTACTGGAAATTCCAGCTCAGATATTTTAGAGGAAGCCAACTGATCCCCCCCAAGCTGATCTTTTAGCAAAAACAGCAGCCCATGAGACAATGCAATGATTCTGTGAACAATTTCCCATTAGGGCAAGAGTCAAAAAACAGTCCAATAAACAGAACTGGGTGAAACTTGCAGTCAAAGTTCACATGGTCCAGCACTCCTTGCATCTGGCAAGCAGCAAGTTTCATTAAGCTGTGTTTGTCCTAAATGGTTAGACTTGATCCATGTGACCAGTTTCTCCTTTCATGAGAAAAGTAGCATGACCACAAGGTCATTTCCAAGCAGAAGAGCACGTATTTCCAGGACCAAATCTCTGAGCTGAAGTTCTGACTCTAAAAGATAGTTGTGCTAATGGTTTGGCTTTCCCATCTAAATGCAACACAAGTTGGGTTTTACTGCACAAACCTTTGCTATTGTAGAGAGATCCCACATTCTGCTTCCTGCTCTCTATCTGGTCTGAGCAGTGAACATCAACTGGACAGGCCTTTCAAATCGGAGGGCATGTTCATGGCTGGTTTTAGCCTGAGTTTAACTTTCCCTGTTCTGAAATGACTCAAGTTGCTGGAATAGTTTCCTCAGCCGCACAGCAAATAAAAACAAAGCAAGTTACTCAGAGTAATGGCTCAGAAACCTCAATATTAGGAGGTGGCACAGAGGCGTTCTGAGAGCAGAAGAAAAGGATGTGGTAGACAATTTGCTAATGCCCAGAAATTCTCTCTCTGAAAAAGCTAGCTGCACGCCAGAATGCCTCAGGACAGGGCTGAGTCCATTGCTTTTTCCACAAGAGCAGCTTTTTCTAAATAAAGAGGTCTTTACACGCAGGACTTGGGAAACTTAATTCAGATTAACTAAAGTTGTGAATTTAAAGTGAATTAGCTAAACCACATTATATCTCTGTACAGACACACTCATTCAGTATTAAAAGGAACTTCAATTTGGTTTATCTCATTTTACTGAATTAAGACCTTTTTAATTCTAAGAATGGCCATGCAGGGATTAGTGGGTTGAACAAAGGATGAAGTTACATGCTATGCTGGCGTCAAATGTGGCATAGGAAGTCTCCCCACTTCTGTGCTAAAGAACGTTTGTTTCCCCCTGACTTAAAAATAAGCTAAAATGATAAATTCCATTTTTTTAATTATCCATGCTACAAATCTCAAACTGCATTAAAAAAAAAAAACCCTGCCTCTGGCTCTGCATTTGCCTTTTGTTTCAATCTACCAGAGCGTATGTGTTGTTTAAAAATGAAGATAGCAGAAGGAAAAAGGACACTGATATCGTAAAAAATGGGAAAAGACAACAGCACGTAAGAAATGTTCATGTTATAACTTCACATACAGAAAAGACAGACACCAGATCACAGCCACATCTGTGCAACAGTCTGCTTATGGACCTCAATCTAGATTTGGCCTCCATCATTTCCATGAGCTACTAATCTGGCCACCTAACAGAGAGGATTGTTCTCAAATTTTAGAAGCAAGATTGTTGTGCTGTTTGTAAGCAACTGCATATGTTTCCAGCTTACCTGGGCAGTACACACCTCTTACAGCTTCAAGGGCCATACAACACCACAAGTCAGCTAGTTGCACAGATACAACATTTTTTCATCATAAGGGCTCAGCAAAAATCATTTCACAGGGCAGAAACGGCAAGTAATGGTAAATTTCTAGCTGCCATTTAGGAAAAGAGACTTAACCTCTCCACTTCAGTTTATCTAGGATTGCCTGGAGAGCTTGCAGCAAATCAGAACCATAGAAGTCCAGCTAGCACAAGGGAGACTGACCAACTGCTTGAAGTGAAAGCGGTCTGGTAACTGTGGTAACTAAATGGGCTGAACCCAGAAGATCTATCTTCCCCCACAGAATACATGCCACTTTCCATGCCATCCCTTTTTGAGTAGGAGAGAAATTAAAAAAAAAAGGATAAAGAATTTTTATTATAGATATTAAGTAAACAAGACTCTAGCTCCAATGCAGTCTTCCACAAGAAGGAAAACCAACTTCTCAAGTAAGTCAAGATTGTTAAACAAGAGGTAGATGAAAGGATTGCCTCAGAATGCAAGGAAATCCCAGGTTGGCTGGTTGGGAAAGAATTAGCAATACATAATTAAAAAAGCACTCTCCCCTTCCTCGTCCCTGAGGTGGACACAGGTCCTGCATAGTATTGACTTCTACATCAGCACCAGAGAATGAAGCTATCGCTTGAGGTCTTTCTAATTTCTTGCCAGGCCTCTCTCCCTCTTGCTTTCAGTTGCTGGAGGCTATTTCACACCAGTTACCAGCAATGTTCCTGTGTGGCGGGACATGCTGTTCATATGTGCAGCTTGTAATGAAAGATTTAGCCACTGGAGAAGAGCAGGAGGGAGGGAACTAGATAGTAGTTCTTATCGTGACTCGCAATAGACATTCAGTGGTCCCTACTCATGGCCTTGATTGAGCACCAGTGGAGCCAACCCTCCCGCTCTTGTGTTTAGAAGGCAGGAGTAGGGAAAAGCTCAGATCACGCTTTACTGAACAAAGTAAATCCTGTCATTTGGTAATACTGCTTTGAACAGTCTCTCAGAATCCTCTCCAGGAAGAGCTACTGAAAGACTAGGAACATGTAGTATATTTATCAGGCCTAATACACAGGGAAGACATGAGACACAGCATGAAGCTGTGTAAAGCTTAGGAAGACTTCTGTACAAATAGAGGTAGAAGGGACTGAGAGCAGAGGGTAGAAGTATGCAAAATGGAACACTACAGAAAAAGTACACAAGCAAACCCTGTTTATGCTTTTAGCACAAGAGGCAGGGGCTGCTGACAACAGGCTAGCAAGAAAAGCCAGCAGACAATCAAAACTAGCAAACAAAATAAATGGGAGATGTGAATGACAGCAGCGACAGCAGCCCAGAGTGATTGCTGGTCTACGGGCAATGATATCAGCAACGCATTATGGAGCAATATCACACCTTGCTATCCCTGTCCCTCCAAAAGTTTGAGACTGGGGACCACTCAAGCACAGTGCACAGCGGTGCAGCTGACCTGTGGAGCTTCTTGGTACCCAATTCAAGAGCCAGGGAGTAAGCAAGAATGGCTTAAGTGCAAGTATGTTGTATATGACAGAGCATACCCAGCGACGCAGAACACTCATGTAAAGACTAGAAGCTATCTTGCCTTAGGGCATAAGCCAACCACTAACTTCCTCTATGGGCAAGTTATTCCGTAGTTGTTTGTTTTAGGAGTTCTTGTACCTTTCCCTCAAGCATCTGGTGTTTGCCTCTCTTGGAGAAAGGATGCCAGACTAGACAGACATATCATGGCTTCTTTCTGGTATGGCAATTACTGCATTCCACCCTGGAAGGGGGAGAACACACTGGGGAAAGCAAGGAATGTTAGATGGCAAGTTCCAATAACACACGGCCCCATTAAATAGCCTTCCCTCTCCATCTGGCCCTGCACAGTCATGCCAGCAGCACGCAAGGAGCACACAGCAGCACAACTTGGCCCTTTGCGTTCTCAAAGAGTCCTGTGTTCCACTGCAGAATTTGGGAACAAAGCTGAGCAGGGCTCAGCTCTCACCCTGGAAGTCCTCATGCATGCAAGAAGCAGGATGTTCCCATGCAAGTAAGTGTGTTACAAAACCAGGGGACAGAGGAGAATTGTGGTCCACAGCCCAAGTTAATACAAAATGCAATATTTTAAAAAAAAAAAGCATGTCTCACTAGACAATGGTCCCTCAGCCTCAGGCTAAATCAGTCATTGTCCTATAGGATCTATGCCTCTAGAGCTAAAAAAAAAAAAAAGCAAAACACATCAAAATTTACCTACAAAACCAATTCCCTGCAACCTTTGAGTAAGTCAGCCCACTTCCAGCAGAATAGTAAATACCTGTATCAGCCTATGAACTAGGGGCTTGGGATAGCGTTTATACTTGAAATGGGCATTTAGCAAGGCCTCTTGCTTCATTCTCTGGAGCCAGAAGGCTCCCAGGCTCCCCAAGACAACTGTAATCTGGGGAAATTCAGACCTGCCTTTCTACCTAAAAATTCTTCTCTCTGTTGACTTTGGCTCTGTGCCAGTTTAGCCTTCAATTCCAGGTCTCCCATTCTGTGTGTCAGCAGAAATTGCTGGTAGATATCTGTCCAGATTAGCTGCCCAGACACTATCTCTCTTGTGACCTGCTTCATGGATACCCTTCTTGAAAGCAGCTGCTGCTGCTGCTGCGTTTATCCACTGGAGCCCTCATTTCCTTACTGCCCATCTGCTGCAGGGGAGGCAGAGCCACACAGACAAGACACAAATAACTGACAGAGAAGACCTTGCCACACCAAACAATAAAAGCCAGGAACTCCAAAGCCTACACCTACCTAGTGCATTTGTGCTGGTTTTTAAAAGCAGAAGAAGAATGTGGATAAGCAAACACAGATACAGTTGAATGACTTATCTAAGGTTAGACAAGTGGTATCTAAATAATGCTGTTTTAACTTATTACTGTAACAAATACAAGAATTGATTTAATAACCTAATGTTGGTTTTGGACAGTAGAGGTCTGCATCAATGGACCAAGACACTAACTATATTATCTTATCAAATCAGTGTATAATAATAGAACTTCTCTATGCATTGCTGGAACTAGGCTTAGCTCTGCATCAGAAAATAATCCCTGAAAGACAGAGAATGAGATAGTATTAAGCAGGAGCTCCTTGTGACTGGGTGCACAGTCATTATTTTCTTTGCTTTTCAAAATATTACTAAGTATTATTTTTAAAGTATTACGTGACAAGAAATTTCCTCTGATAATCTTTTATTGCTTGTTATTTAACCTCCCTCTGTCTTTCTGAGAGGTAGTCAATATAATTCTCCAAAATATTTAAGTAAAAGGGAAAGAACTACTGGTGCATATGCAGATCCATTCATTGTAAGCCTACAATAAAGCTTTCTCCATTAAGGTACAAGCAAAATGACTTGCTGACATTAACTGGCAAGTACTTTGCATTCATATGGTATCTTTCATTCACAGACTTAAAAGCACCTGACAGGAGGCAGGCAGGCATTGTTTCTTCATCCATCCAAGGAAGAAGCTGAAGCACAAAGTGGCAAGGTCTCCTAGAGAAGGTAAAACCATTAGCAGAAATCTAAATCAACTGATTCCCAGTCCTTAAAAATGAAGTGCCTAGCTCCCAGTACAAACTACACATGCACCGGAGAGAAGAACCACCACTCACCCACACCCCTCTGAGAATTGCTAGGGATTCTTTAAGAATTTAAATTTCATTCATGAGAAACTAAACAAACATGGAACACAAGAATACTCTTCCACACACAGGGAAATGATGAGGATCTGAAACCAATCCAAATCTTAAGTTCTGTAGAGCTCCGAGGAGGAGCACTCCTTGAGTGAACCTGCAGAAGTACAGGTCTTCATTCATGAGGAGAGGAAGGGAAATCCTGCTACATAATCTAGCAAGTGTTTAAATAAACCTGCTCAGATGAAGATCTCTCCTCTCCAGAGAAAAACTAGGACTGTAAGAAAGGTTATGGAAATAATTTTTTAAATGTCATCTTAAAGAGAGTATGCCTTGTTTCAGCTCTTCACCTTATTCTTATAACTGAAGAAATGCTGACTGCCTGGAGCACTCAAATGGTCAGGAGAAATGCCTTTTAAAAATAAATAGCACTGTGCAGGGATTTTTTTTCCCTATTTTAAAAGAAGTGTATGGATTCCTGTAAGTTTGAAAACAACAAACAAAAAATGATGCTGAGGCAATCTCTGGAGCAAGCAGTCTTTTAGCATTGGTCAAAAAGACTGCAATAGAAATATTTAAAAATGCACTCTCTAGTTACGAGATTTCTCGTGGCCTGTGGAGGCGGATAATATTAGAGGCCACTAAATCCTAAAGTTTATTTTTCTTAAAGTTTTCACTTCAAATAAAGCTTTGTTTTAAAATGTATGGGGCCAACTGTTAGAGCATTGAGGTCCTGGTTATTAGCCAGCTAGAGCCCATGAATTATGTTTAGTGAGAAGTTTATTGGCTCAGTAAACACCATTCCAGTTCCCCTCACCCTTGAACTGTGGAAGCCAAATCAGGAGATATTCAATGCCATGTTACCACTAGCACCAGAGCAACCATTATCTGATTACAGGCATTTTATTTTTTGTAAGGAATTTGCTATTGCATCATTTCATACACGGAAGTCTTTAAATTTACCAAGGCAACACACAAAATAACTGTTTGGTCCTGTTTACCATCTTCTGGAGCACGAATATGTGTTTCCATCTCGTAATTTTCCGAGTCCAAGCACTACAGAAATGCAGTCCCTCTTAGTAAGGCAGGAGTCTGGCAAGGAATTTAAAACACTAGCAAGATTAGGATGGGCAGCCACAGGAGCTTTCTGATAAGACCATCCTATGGAGCCAGGGCAGAATACAGGGCAGTAAGAAGTTGCATTTGTTTCCCCTTAATGCCACTTTGCCTCAAGAAGACTCATAAAAAAGAGGTCCATTCTGTGTTCTGAGACTAGGTGGCCAGAGGTCAGAATTAGTCTGGCCAGACTTAGATGTTGCTCGTTTTAAGTTGCACAGTCAAGAACAACTTACACAGTCAAGAACAACTTATGCCACTATGACTTAATGGGAGAGCTGGCTAAAGCTCAGACACAGTCCAGGTAAGATGTACATGTGTGCCCAGAATGGAGCTAGGGCAGACTGACGTGGCATTAGCACTGCCAGCACAGGAACCCAGAGACCGAAACAGAAGGTAGGCATCTTCAGAACTAGCAAGACTGATGTGTACCTGTGCAAATCCAGAAGCAACTTCTACTTGTGTGGCTGGCGTTGTTCTGGGCACAAAGCTGTTTTATCTGGTTACCTTTCACTGCCATGAGCTAAAGCCTCCCATACAGAAAGTAAGCAATGATCAGTTGGTGTGCAGTAACTTGTTTGTGTGCTTGTTGTTCCAGTTCTCTGGAACAGCTAAAATACATAGAAGACTGTACAGGGGCTGTGTCAGTCCTTGAGGCAAGGAAAGTTAATTTAGTTGGAAGAGTAAGGATGCAAAAAAGAGTGCTATAATAACAGTAGTCTTTTCTGGTAGCGAAGTAAACTGGAGCTGAAAGAATTTACGTTCTCCTAGTTCTCTCCATCTGTCACGCCACCTTGGCTGAATAGTGCATCTTTGTGTCTCTGCTTCCTTCCTCACCTTTTGCCTATACTGTCCATTTAGACTGTGACTTTCTTCGGGGAAGAGATTGTGCTTGCACAGCATCCAGTGACAGCCTTAGGGCTCTGCAGTCCCTAGGCCAAACAATGCTTTTATATAAAGACTTTGCTATAGACCAATTTATATAACACCAACTATGAAATCTCATATTCTCAAGTAAATGCTTTTTCTGGTGTCCTGATAATCACCATGTCAGAATCTGTCCATATGACAAGGAAGAACCTTGGCAGTACATAACTTTAATGTCCAACCTATCCCACAAGGACATGCCAAAGCCCTATCTTCACACCCATAACGAAGCACCTCTAGGGAGCAGGCACAGTTAAAATCTTTCCACCCCAGTAGTGGTGAAAGACAAGATACCCTTCTCTTTAAACTTAACCCTCTCCCTTCCAAAGAATGCCTGGAATTTCTACTATTTCCCAGCAGAGACTGGAAGGCAAAGACTTGGCATGGGGCAAGGCAGATAAGAGCAGTTGCCTTCTCTAGGTTTTGTTAACTCTGCATAATTGCTTAGGGCATGTGATGGTTAGAGAGACACATACACATCTGTCAGAGACAGACTACAAATCACTAGTATAATTCCAAGCAAACAAAATCTAGTTTACAATGTGGCTGTGGTATATAAAACACCTCTGTAAAACTACAGTATAATTCAACTGCTGCAGGTTTAATTTACAAAGTAATTATATAGCTTTCCCTCTCAAAGACTGCCATTTAGGATCACTAAAATGTTGAATAAAGTCTTTGCTGCCTTCTGGGACACATGGTGAAGGTTGACTGTTGTTGGAAGCTTCTCTAAGCAAGCCACATTTAAATACCATGTTTTGCAAAAGGGCCCATATTGTCTTGCATGTGAATTCAAGTTCCTTTACCAGTTTAAAATCTGGGTCAGAGCAATTTGCTTACATTTGGAGTCCTTTTCCAAAATTAATGGTATGTGGGATTTAGAGTTGTAGATATAAGACAACCGGATAAACTGCTATTATCTGCTCTGCATCGTGCACGTACCATCTACAGTTTTCCTGCTAAGCTTTGTTCACATGTACAACCCACTTCTTCAGCAGTTGCACATTCAGCATACTAATGGTATTATTCTTGGCCATCCTGTTAAACTCACAGTGTAAGTTAAATGCACAGTAGGGGGCCCTGCTGGATTCTCAACAGGTTTTTAGATGGCTACAGATTATAGCTGGCGAAGGGTGGAAGTTTTGATAAGCAATCATGAAGTTGAGAGCTTTTCTATTCAAATAGGATGTTGACTAGTGCTGACTCTCTCTCTGTCACTTCTCTGGTGATAACTAGATTACCCAAATGTTCTATGCTCAGGGCTACATCAGACCACCACTTGGAAGCTCCAGTTAGTACTATATACAGCTGCCAAATTGCTTAGCTAAATTTCACACAGGGATCACAAAGAACAACTGTGATGGTTGATGTTTGTTTCACATTGCCATTCAAGGAGGTACTTTTGGATTACTAATATCTTGAATGACTTGGGTGCTGGCTATTTCAGAGATTATTTATTTCGTTGTATCCTGACAGGCAGTTGTTAGTTGAATCCTAAGCCCTCAGCACACATGTTTAAGTCTCTCTGATCTGGAAATTTGGATGGCATAATATCTGCTGAGGAGTCCCACCCAGAGCTAGGATCCTGCACAAATTTATTTTGGTGCTTCTTGAAAGAAGAAAGACAGAAAGGAAGGAAATAAGAAAGAAGCCCAAAACCACAACACAAATTTGCAAGTTAAACTTACTGACAGAACTGACCTGCGAAGTGGAAAATAATAACAGAGAATTATGATATTCACATTTTCTCACAGTATTCCTCCAGGCAGAGAATATCATATTTTCTTAATACAAGCCACTTTGGAGTGACAATCAATGAAAGACATTAAGTACAATAAAAATATTTGGTTTAGGATAAAAATGTGGTTCCTACCTATGGGCTTGTAAAGGAAAACTCAGCAGTCTTACACTTCTTGTAGGTAAATTCTGAATTTTCATCCCCTTGTTCGCAAGCCAGGCAGAATAAAAATATCCACCTACACTAAACCAAAGGGAGCCACTCGTAACCCAGACACAACCACAACAGACTTTCTCGACAGTCCTTGGCTTAATAGAACACTACTTTGTGGTTATACCCACCACTAGGATTTAATCTTGCAAGTTCTAGCACGTTTAATTTATTCCAGCTCATACATCAAATAGAATATTAAAATTTAAGATGGCATTTGAGATTGAGACTTTCTTTTGCAGTGCGAGTAGAAGGAACACAGTTGGGACTGTGGGTGCATGAGTATATTAATACGTAAACACAAACTTGTAGCCATCACTCAAGAAAAACAATTGGTCTTTAAGAGGGGGAAAAAAGTTGTAAAAAGAATCAATTCCATTAAATAGCTCTATAAATCAATTCCACCAAAAATCAATGGGAAGCTACATCCACAAGGTGCCAAGTAACTCCCACACATCAGGTGCAACTGTCCGTGACAGTGGCCATGCAGCAGCTCTGCCTGCCAGGGATTCAGACAGCCAAGGGCTGTAGCAAGAACCCCTGCGTTGCCCACACTGCCCTCCAGCTCCCTCCTACAGCGCTTTCTGCCCTGCTTGCTCAGGGTGCGCTGCATGCTGAGACCTCCAGGGAAAGCAACAACATCACTCACTGCCAAGGTTTGCATATGTGTATGGTGGAGCCAAAAACGGGAGCAGACTTATGCTGCTCGTCACACAGGCGATGCAGACCCTTGTCTCCAGACACAGAGGTGGGCAGTCCCTCTTAGAATCACAGAATCATTTTGGTTGGAAAAGACCTTTAACATCATCAAGTCCAAGCGTTAACCTAGCACTGCCAAGTCCACCACTAAACCATGTCCCTAAGCACCACATCTATACGTCTTTTGAACACCTCCAGGGATGGTGACTCCACTACCTCCCTGGACAGCCTGTTCCAATGTCTGACCACTCTTTCAGTGAAGAAATTTTCCCTGATATCCAATCTAAATCTCCCCTGGTGCAAGCTGAGGCCATTTCCTCTTGTCCTGTCATTAGTTACCTGGGAGAAGAGACCAACACCGGCCTCACTACATCTTCCTTTTAGGTAGCTGTAAAGAGCAATAAGGTCTCATCTCAGCCTCCTCTTCACTAGGCTAAACAACCCCAGTTCCCTCAGGCGCTCCTCATAAGACATGTTTTCCAGACCCTCTTAAAAGACAGCGGAGGAAAACTCATGTTACTTGTTAGAGCCAGGCATCCCACATGCCCAGGTCCGAAATGAAGCATGACTGGGATTTTCCAGCAGGCTTTGTGCCACATTAAGTGTCCTCAAAGTGGAGCTGACTTAAGCACAGACACAGCGAAGGTGGTAGAGGAACGTTCAGGATGTGGTGCCCAACAGCCACCAGCGTGCAGCAAGTCACATACTGGTTAAACAAATGACTTGTTTAAGCACAGGTTCATGAGTTCCACATTGTGTCAGTCCTGACTGTTCAGTGACTCCCCAGTGACTGTGCCAGGCCACTGTCCTCTCACTTTCAAAGTACAGCTCTGTTGCATTTTCACATTTATAGGCTGTGGATGCCCCTTCAATGACTGGAGAAACCCTTGGGGCTTTCATTTTGTGCTGGCAGCTCTCAGATGACTTTAGAAACAAACCCCCTGCGGCTTTTGTTCTGTGTGGCAGAGCAGAGAGGGCACAGAAGATTCTGGCTTTGTTAAAACCTGCAGAAAAATTCATGTCCTGTGTCTTCCCCTTCATGTGATCCACATGTGCTGTCATGTCTCTGGGCCTATTATAGAAACACACTATTTAAGAAATTCAGACATAGCATTTTTGCAACAGAAAAACTGGATAAGTTGGCCTCTGCTATTCAGCACTAAGTACCAAACCTCATTTTTTCCTGTTGTAAGTGAATGCCAAGTGTAACTGAGTTCAGTTATTCTACACAGGAACACTTATATCTGGTATTATTCGCATATATTTAATTTAGAGAAAGAGTGCATGTGTGTGTGTGTATAATAAATAATGATCAATTTCATGAGAAGGCTCAAAACTGTCCGTGTCAGGGAATGAGACTATCTACTGCTTCTCTCCAAGGATCTGGGACCCAGCTGCAGGAGGGATCTGATCTGCAAATTACATCTTAGCTGTTGGGCCTGATCTTAGCGATGAGCACCCTCAACCTCCTGATTTCAATAGGAGAGCATTTGATATCAAACCTTCCATCGGTCACAAGTTTCCCCTAGGCATAAGGACATGCAGTTCTGGAAATCAAGACTTTGACACAGACTGGAGATTGGAGGTCAAGAACAAGTGGGAATTGTACAACCAGAGGCTTCAAGCTAACCACTGGTATCTAGCCAGACAAAGCAGCAACACATTCAAGTTTGTCTCTTGGAATAATCCTTAGAACTTTATCAGGTGACTCTTCTGCTCCAGAAGAATTAATCAAACATTAAAAAGTACACTAAGGGAAGTGAAAGGACATCGTCAGTAGAACAGCCAGAAGATTTTCCTGCAAGTCACAGTAGATGTTTCTCATTTTCCCTGTCCTTAAAAGCATCTGCAATGATACTTTCTTATTTATTGGGATACCAGTTTCATGGAAGGCAGGAAAAAAAATATTTGTGCCAGGTGGCCTTCAAGTATTATAATAGGAAGGATGTTTGCAGAAAGTTTTGAAACACAGGTCTTATTCTAAAGAGAGTCTTCATGCACAAACAGATGCTACACCCACATTTGCATGGATGTAAACTGGAGTATTTGGTGATTCTCTGAAGTCACTGAAGTAGCTTGCAGTGAAGGAATTACGGTTACATTTATGAAGGACAATCCAAAACATGGTGCAAAGTTTGTGTGGAAAGAGTCAGAGAAAACAGGTGGGAATAGGCACAGCCCAGAGAATGAAGAGATTACAGTGGTACAGCAAATATGTAGACATGGTTGGAAAAAGCAAGTATGTGCACAACTGATGATTCTGGAGGAAGCAAAGAATCCAACAGTTAAGACAACCAAAGCATCAATCAAAATAAGGAGACGCTATGGACTAAAAGTTGAAGGCAGCACAGAGATCTGAAGTGTCAACTTGCATTTAAAGATTATCATAGTAAAAATCACACACCAAACTGCATAATAGACAAATGAGATTAATTGAAAGTTTAGTCTGTGGAAATAGACTCAGAGAGAGGAATTTTTTTTTTGAAATCCTGCTCCTAAACTCATCTGCTCTCAAGGAAAAAAATCTTAAATCCCGTTTCCTGCTACTATAGGGCTAAAAAGTTAACACCGTATTTCATAGTGGTTAACCTGAAACAGGATTACTGTGCTGACTTGTTCTGAAATAGCAAATACTTTCTAAAAACTGGATTGGGAAGGAGGTAGATTTCTTTCTGCCAAATCCTCTGACAAGAAGCAGGAGGGAGAAAACATGTTTTTCTCTGAGACTTCTAGGGATCAACAGAATTAAAAATTCTGTTCCCCTCAGTAGAATTGATGCGCTCTTCTGTTTGGACTTTTTTTGTTCAATCATTCACTGTAGAGAATAATCATGCTTTTCTTTCCTACTCAGATGAAGTGCTTACACTCTTTTCAATGAAAGCAAAAGAAATGCTTTGTTTATCCCTTAAACGTTGAGTTTTTAAAATAAGCCAGAAAAGTCTTATGAAGAAGATCCAGTGACCCATCAGAAGGAATAACTTTTTAATGCCAGCCAATGAACTGCCTCCTAAAAGGTTCAAACCCCTACCCAAGCAGACATCCCAGGCAGAGCCTTCTCTGACATGGTAGTACCGCCGTCTATGTGGGCCTTCACTTTGTCAAAGCTTTTTGCATGGAGAGCACCCAGGCAGTGAGCGTGTGACGCACATCCAGCGAGACTCGTAATGTCTTGCCTGTTTTCTCTCGAGCCTCTGAACTGTGACCTCAAAGCAAATGAATCTGAGAAGAAAATACATTAATCAGGCATTCACTCAGCCAAGCTCAGGATTTTTAAACCAGGGATCTGAATCAGCTCTATCGCCTCCCACTTCTTTCCTGATACAATTAGTCAGCATCTGCCCCGGCAGCCAACCCGCTCCTTCTCAGAACAGGGGACGCGCAGCTGCAACTCCCTTGCCCACTGCCTACTTCCTAAAAGGCTGCAGAAAAGCAGAGAGTAGCTTACTGAACTGTGCCCGGTGAAGGTTAGCATCCCTTCCCTACGCTCAGGGGAATGAGAGGAGCTGAGAACAGCTACCACTTACAGCCTCTTTGATTCCCTGCTCCAGCCCAAGTGCAGGTTCAGACGTGTCCTAGCCACACCTCTCCCCACCTTGGGCCAAGGCCATGCCAGCTCCACACACCTGTTGGAGGCTTCCCCACATTTTAAGGGAATCCCCAGAAGGGGATTTGCAGGTGCTCCGCTCCCTTCAAAGAGTTCAGGCAACAAATCAGCCTGGGAAATTGGACCCATAGTATTCGATGTGGCCCTCTGACCTTTTCCAAAATGTTCTCAGCCCACCAGGCTGACAGGACTGAACTTTATAGCTAAGCGTTTTGAAAGAAGCATGTGCTTTTAAAATCCAGTTGAATTTTTGCTAGGGAAAATTTACAAAGGCATCACTAGTGCATCCACAGGACTTTTGCAATTCTAGGTTACAGGTGATTACAGCAAATAAACAGGCATGCAAGTCAGGGTCGGAAGCGGGCTTTTACTTAAAGCCCTCCTCGCCAGGCACTTGAAAAATAAATAAAACCTCCAAACAGTTCTGTTTTACTCAACAGCTCTAAGGCTCCAGCCTCACTCCTCAGGCTGGATTGTGCAAGCTCTTACTCCAGCAGTCACACCGAGTTCAAGCAAAGTGCCTGAGTAAGCATTTGCAGAATCCGACCCCCCCCCCAGTCAGTTATCTATACTGCACCTATTTGTGCCTTGCATTGCAAGCTCTTCAGCCAGGGACATGGTCTGGAAGTATATTGTCAGCTGCAATGTGCTTTATCTCTATTTATGGCATTAAGCCTAATTTTTGGTGCCAAGTGCAGCATTACCCTTACAGTGACATCTATTACCGTTTCCCCTGAAGACTGTGATCTGACTAACAACCAGGTTGCACTGTTAATTTTCTTACTTTATTGCAAAACCACCATGTCCATACTACCTCTCTGCTTCTTTAATTTCAAGCATTTTGCTAAAAAATAGTAAGACAGGCACCGAATTATGGAAATCCCACACCTTGGCATTACACTGACTTTGCTCAAGATGCTGCCATCCTTTCTTCCCTGAAGATTTAAAAAACTGGGAACCAAAAACAAAATTAAAGCAACAAACTTGACTGATTAGTCTCCAGTAATGTGTAAGTTTAGTAGAAGCAGACTTGCTTTTCCTGTGCCAGCGCAAGCATTTCTGATGGGCACCCAGCCCTTTCCCCCGTCTCGGGGCACAGAGGAGGGAGGGGTGGGACAGCAGCATGGCACAGCATGGAGCAGTTCTTATGGAAAAAAATCTGCAAGTTCCCCTGAAATGCTGCGTCCTGCATGCCACAAAGGACAGCTGCTACCTTCTCATTTACAAAAACGTGACCCCAGCCAGTCAATCTACAGAGCTAATGCTGTCAGATACCCTCCCACTCACCACTTTTGATGGTCAAAGCCATTGTAATGAAGCAGCTTCCCCTCCACCTCAAAACAGGATGTGCTTTGCTTTCGCTCCAGGAAGGTTTAGGGGTAGTAATTTGGGGTTGGTTTGGGGGTTTTGGGTTTTTTTTTTGCTTTTTGGTGAGGGTACAACCCAAGCTGTTTAGACAAACACAGAGGTAGCACAGGTCCATGTGTAACCCCAGAGGAAGCGAGCACAAATAGGCAAATATTCTGAATAATGGCAGAGCAGATGCACATGGAAACTTGCTTGGACTCACCTGGACTCCTTTCCTGCTTTCTTGTCCAACCAGTTTGTGGATGGGGAACATCCCAAGCCTCTGGCATATGGTATTAGATGCTCTGCGTATTAGGTAGAAAACTACTGATAAGCCTTTTGAAACGGTACAGCTGGCGTCATGTAGCCCAGGTCCCATTTCAGATGAACGTCTCAAAATTTGGAAGGGAGAGGGAGATTTTGTTTATTTATTACAAGTGAAAGAGAGAAACTGGGGCACTTAATCAGTCATTTGCGTCTACTGGGAGTGGAAGCTTGTTTGTCTGGCTATGGCCATGGGTTCTGTTACATTAGGGAAGAACCCTTGTGCAGCTTTCGGAAAGTTATATAAGCATCTCAAAAAAGGTTACATGAAAGTGCCAGAGACACAGCGGTAAGTCACAGATTACTAGTTACAAAAGCATTTTGAGATCCTTGGGTGGAAAGGATCTCTTTGCTGGAGAAGCAAATATTTTAATTCCATATTCCAGTGATCAGTGTTCAAGCAGGACCCTTAAAATACATTTTCCTTCCATGACTGTCCTCTGTTGTTAGTTATACCTCCATGCAGCTTTTAAATAACAGCATGATTTCCAGTACTACAGCACTATCAAATGTACTAGTTTTCTCTGCATTTGGTTCCGTTTACAAGACACTGAATTATTACTACAGCATTCAGCTTGAAATCCTCTTGCATAATTAACAGGGTGAAATATTAGACAATAGCGGCTACTACTGCTATTCACTGTTCATTAAATGCTGATGGAAATTCAGCCCATCTTCAAAATATCATACCCTTACACAGGTAGAGATAGAGAGGTACAGACAGATTCAATGATTTTTCCAGTATCAAATAACAAATCAGTGGCAAACAAATTCTCATACTTTCTGGTTTAGCCACCAAAATAGAGATTGTCAGAATTAATATAATTGCTTATAGTCCTCTCTCTGCACTCAGGTCACTTTTTCCCTCACTCAGGAGCTAAGGAATATCACTGCGCAATTAAACCCATCACCTACAAGTTGCAGTCAGAAACTGGGAGACCCAGCACAACTGGGATAAGCCAGCAGACTACAACTACTAAAAAGAGGTCCACACTTAGGGAAATACTCAAGACATTCCTTCTTCAGAGGCACCGCCCATAATAGGCCAACAGTCTCCAACACCTCTACATCTTGGATGGATGTGCAGAACCGCATACGTTAAACTACTTTTCTTGGAGTTCACTTAAGAATGCTGCCAGCTTGTGAACAGCAGAGTCAGTTTTGCTGCCAACACAATTTTTACCTAGAGCAAACGGAAGTGCTTTTCCAAGAATTTCCAAGACTGTTGCGTCACACGGTACGCTGGCACTGCACCATGCAACCCAGGGCGGAAAGGCAGAAAAACACAAGCTGCTGCTCTGCACATCCTGAAAGGGATTATTTAGAGGCATTTATTTATTCCCAGGAAGAGATTTGGCAGTGCAAAACAGACTTTCCAAAAAATCGCCATATTCACTGCAGGGGAATGGAGTCTCGTTCGTATTTTCAATGCTGTAGCAAAAAGGGAGTAATTTTTATAACTGGCATGTTTCAATCTTCATTACAATTTTGAAAGCCTTTTTTGATAAAGTACAGTGGAGACGAAGAAATGTAGCATTTCTGAAGGACTGGAGAGCAATCTTCTCTATTCTTCCTCCCCCACCATGGGTTTTGCATAATACTATAGTGTTAGTCCTTTGGCAGCTTTACCATTTTGAAGCTTTGTTAGAATTATGTGTATGATGACAACATTTACAGGCCCCTGCTAAGGTCAGGGTCCCATTGTGCAAACGTTTAAATATGATGAGCATTTATAAGATAAATATACAAGACAAACCAAGGACATTGTATTCTCCGTTCTGTAAAGACGTAGAAAACTTAAGTTGCTTAACTTCCTTCATGACCATAGCATGGAAAATTTCAATCAGTGATAGAAACTGAACCCAGAGTTCCCTAGGCCACAAGCTCAGCCAGAAGAATTAAATGCATGCATACATTCAACCACTGCACCAATTCATAACACTAAGTACTTATAACCAAGTTTTCTGGGCAAAACTTTTCAAGTTGTAAGTTACGTTGCTTTTAAAACGTGCTCAGCCAAACATCAGTCTGCTGACATCTGAATAATTAGAAGACAGCTCTCACTCTCATGCCAAAATTCCTTTTATTGAGCATTTTGGTACTACAGTTCTGGCTATGTACACTTCATAGATGTCATAGATGTGCATGCATTTATTTTTTATAGTGGATTCCCTGCCATCTACAACTTTGGTAGATATTTTTCCTGCCTAGAAGGTTATCCACATTTTTCTTTGAAGATTGGGTGTAATCGTGTCACTAATATCACGTTATCTAAGAGCATTTGAACTGCCTAGAAGATGAACAAAGAGCCTTTTTCAAGGACTCAAGAAGTTTGATGCAGAAAGTTCCACATGAGGACCATTCTGAATACTTTATAAGGGTAAACAGAAACTAGGAATGACAAAGCACCTCACCCTTCCAGGGGCACGGGAAACAACATTAAATAAAAACAGCATAAGTTGGAGTCTCACTATATACTGGCATGATTTCAAACCTTCTTTTAAATAGGTCTTGTTTAAAAAAAAAAGTCAGTCTTCAATTGTATGTGTTTGCCAGTGAAGTTTTGAGGAAAGTCAATCCCTAAACAGAGAAAGCCACTACTTTATTGTTTCATCCAATCCTGGGCAGTTAACTAACCTTTCGCATCAGAAGCCTCTTGTAAAGGGACAGAGAGGATGTTTTCTTCAGTTTTAGTTCAATAACTGGTTCTTTCAGACTGGGGAAAGCAATTGAGATTTGAAGAGGAGCAGAAGGGCAGGAAAGCTTACTTCCCTCCAAATTAAAACTAGGTGTTAGAGACTAGTATCTGCCAGCTCTAAACTTATAAAAGAGCAGCATAACTAGAAAATTATCAATTCCCTTTTGCTTAAAGAACGTTTCCTTTGCTTTGTATTTAAAATGAAGCTGAATAAGAATCACAGAATAAGTCACATAGGAAGGGACCTGAGGAGGTCGTCAGAAAGTATTTTGATAAGAAAATATTTTCCAAATATTTTTATTTAACACTTAAAAATACTTAGGTTTAGCATTTCATTGGTTTTAATGCTATGTAAGAAGGTGCTTGATACATTTCTCAGAAACAATAACACAGTAAATTAATTTTGTTTCTGATTTGCATGTTAAATCATAGCTTGAATGTGTTAAACCCTGTCCTCTGCTTAACAGAAAGTAATACCGTATTTACTTTAAAGTTATTTTTAGTTGTACATCAACATGTTTCAATAGGTACAAACCAGTGAGATCCAGTCTTTCCTCTGAAGAGTAACTACCACCCAGACAAACAAGCAAGCTTTAAAATAAGGTTTCTTGTTGGCCGATTTCAATTCTCAGTTAAAATTGGCAATGCAAATTACTCTATTCAGTTCTTTATCAGACAAGAGAAAAGATTTCCAAACTGTCAAACTGGATGGTGGCATCTTGACAGCAGATGGAAATGCAGTAAGTGGAGTCCTACATGGCAGTGTCTTTATGTGACTCCTGGAAAACTGAATCCACACACTGAATGGTTCTTTATACAACGGGAAATGAACACACATTTAGGGGAAGGATTCTGCTGTACACCCCTGTCATCTTAAACCAGCCCAGGAATGAATGCGACTAGCCCAGCATGAAGAGCAGAGTAAGGTTGTTTACCAAATGAGGCCTCTTCCCCAGTCAGGCCGTCATGTATCTCTTTTAAAATTCATGGCAAAAGACTGATTTGAAGATAATTTTATCTTGCATAGTGTTTGGTTCGGTGTGGGAAGGGAGTGGCTAGGGCAAACTGATACACTATTGAAAGCTACCCCGTCTTCCTTTACTCAAGAGACTGAAGGACAACGAATGCCTCAGGCCAGTGTACTGACATGAAATGCTTTCTACGTCCCATCCAGAACCTGGGTGAGGACACCATTGGCAAGTTTTTCCATCCAGTATTTAAAGCTGGAAGAGCAAGAGGGAGTTGTTCCTAGCTCCTGCATAGATTTCTCAGAACATTTAGCAAGAGAAGGAAGAAGTACACCTTCCATTTTTATTGGGAGAACAGCCCCTGATGACAGTTTTGAGCAGGGAACTCCCTGCACTTCTCTAAACTCCTCTTATTGCCAGCTGAAGACTAGGACCCTTCCTCTCCCAGTTTGGCGGTCAGTGTCCCTTTCTGTAGGAGAGCTCAGCAGTTTGTCTCTTCTACATTAGCAAGACAGCCAGTGCTGAAGGAAGTTCTCTGCAATAGGTCCATTTCCGAACGGCTGCTTGAGGTTTTCAGTTTAAAAGATCACTCTTCAGCCCCTCCAGATTTGCAGTGTGCACATCAGAAAATGTGATACAGTACATATGTAATCCTGGATAAACTAGATTCCCCACCCCTTTCCATTAAATAAAATCAGTAACTAGAATCCCTGTTTAGGATTTGTGATTACAAGGATCACCCTCCGCCCTGCCCTGGTCAAACAATACGGGCTCTAGGAAAGCATGAGAGCCGTCATTTCAATAATGCAAAACCCTGTTGCTTCCACTCCAGAACAGCTGACTTGAAGTGCATGCTAGGCTGTGCTTATTAACAAAATGAGAAATCTGATATATAGAAAGAAAACACTATGTGAGGATTAATCCTGGATTGCAGTTTGTGGCCAGCACTGGGCCATCATCCAAACGCAGATGAAAAAGAACAAAATTTCTCCCACCTGTCACTTACAGCAGGTAGAGCTATTGCAGTGTTGTAGTCTCCTCCTTATAGCTATTGTAACAACCCGTTTTATATCAGCTTAAAAGTCAGGATTGACCTCACTGTTTCATTTCTTCCTTGTTTTGTGGGAGCCAGCACTGGAGGGTGAATTTTCTTTCCAGGAATTACAAACAAGAAGCGTGAGTAACTTACAAGTTTGGACAGCTAGCTTGTAATACGCGTACACTTCAAGGAAAGAAACCCAGCTTAACATTGGCATCCTGTTGGAACCTGGAGAGGCTAACTGAACAAGAAAATACAACTCTCAGGAACACTTTTTTTTTTACATTGTTTCTGCTGCTTTTGAGAGAAGTAAGCACGCCGTCACCGCTGATTAGAAAAGACCTAAACAAACCAATGCAGTTGCTTTGCCAATGAGCTACTACTGCACAGCAGAGTGAAATCTCTATTGCAATGCATTGTCCTTGCTTCCGATACTACAGCAAGATAAAAACCAATTTAAGCAGCCTTAGTGGTTTAATCACTGGTGTTCAATCCACACCAAACCAAAGGAGAAGTCACCTTTATTTTTTAAAAGATATTCTCCTGCTTATGGTTGGGTTGACACTGTCGTTGCAATCCCACAGCTGAGCCCTGTTAATTTTTCTCCAAGCCCAGCAGGGTAGGCATGTCTGCTGATGCTGAAATGGTCCCCCTTGCCATTGAGCTTCGCCTGTCACAATGCAGCCAATATAATGGCTGTGTCACAAATGTGATTCTGCTTTCTCCCACTTCAAGACCACATTTACTGCTGCACTGAAATGCTCCTTTGTGGAAACGTTCTTCCCCAGATGTTGCCAGAAACAGCAGTTTTGTTTGTACACTTTACCAGTCAGATTTGGTTAGGGGATGGGAAACCTGGTTTTCTGTAGAGAAAATACCACAACCTTGTCATACCAAGACCTCTACCTAGCATGCTACGATATGTTCATCAGCCTGGATGAGAGGGTTAAATGCTGCAGTCAGCACAAACAGGAGTTCTGATATGAAGGCAAATGCACCCCAATTTTCAGACATTATCCTATTTCCCTACATCTATCATCAAAGAAGGCAGCAGGAGCTCAAAGAATAGCCATGTACTATTTTCTGTACAAGGTCAAAGGAATGCACAACATACAGTTTTATGGTTGACAGTTCTTAATTACTGTGGGCTGTAAAGATGCTAGAAAACGAGAACTCTCATTGCAAGATCTGCTGTTCACAACTTTGAATTTCATGCTGTGACCACCAATTTTGGGCTGCGGTGGCTGTTTTAGGGAGTTTCAATCCATTACACAGCCAAACTGATTAACATTAGGTTGTGTTCTAGTTGTTTTAAACATCTAATCAAAATAAATTGAACGTGTACCCTCCTGGAATAAGGCCTCTCACCTTCTCTTTCTCTCCTCTCTTCCCTCACCCCTTGTCACACGTTGGCTTCTGCCAAACAATTCAGCACTGACACTACAGCATATCACGTGATACCAAGTGCTTCAAGCGTCTTGCGATACTTATTACTATCTACACATCCATAAGTCATTCTGCCCAGCAACGTATGTGAATACTAACGTGAGCTATTTCTTTATGCATTAAAGATTTAGAGCTCTCCCACATCCTTGGAAGAAGCTTTTCCCCCAAATGTTGAAAAATCATCCCTTTTATGTACACGCATCTTGTCTGCATTTCACGTAGATTAAGAAGCACAACGTAAAAACCTGCTGTATCCTTGGATTCTCCCATTCCTCCTGCTTACACCCCTGCAGCCTCACAAGCCTGCCGTGATTAAGCAATGGATTTTAGACGGAAAAGAACAAGGCACTTATGCGGGGTTTCCTTACCCGTGTTAGAATGGAAAGTAACAAATGTAAGAGGTTGCTTATTCTTAATGCTGATCTCCTCCAGAGCTAAAATGATATGTCAGTAGCAGGTGGCAAGTTTGAAGACGCCCCCTCCCCTCTTTTTTTTTTTTTTAATAAATATAACAAAGGGCACACAGATTTGACCTAATGGGTCAACCATCAAAAGTTAAACTGATTTAAATAATTAGACCTAGAATGTCAGGCACCACTGCAAATAATTGCTCCTAATGCTTTTAGGATTAGATTGCTAATGAAAAGGCGTAAAAAGGAGGCCACTTGCAGTTGTGGAAATAAGTCAATTTTCTTCCCATATGTCATTTTCCCCATGTAGATTTGCTGTGAAATCCTAAGGAGTCATTTACAGCTTTCTCTCCAGAGCTGCTGTAGTATATACAATAGTTCTGAGTCATAAAAAATAGTAATAACTCATCTTGAAATACTAGTTGTTTATACGCTGTATTTATCAAGCACAGCACACATCTGCTCATAGTTCTGACATTTTCCAATGAAAGTGACTATTGCATATTGTTTTCCCCTTTAATTTGTGGAAAAACATGGGAGCCATTCAAATATAAACAGCATTCCGCAATAAATTTAAACCAGTTTTGGTCAAAGGACAGTTTATTAGCAGAATGTAATTTTGATGCTCCTCTTAACTGGTTCTGGCTGCTCCCAGATTTATTCTAACAGCTAAGTAACATCCAGGGTGATTTCAGTAACCATCTGCTAAAACACTTCGTTTCGTATGGATAACTCATTAATCTGATGTCAAGGTGTACACCCGCCCCACTCGCAGATAACTGAACGCGAAGTTACCCGCCGCTCGCAGCGCCGAGGCACCCGAGTTTCCGAAGGCTGCGGATTTCGCAGCAGAAAGTTTCGAGTCACCAGATCCCCGTGTGTAAATGCGCGTTCAGCCGAGCGGCCGGGAGCAGCGCCCGGGCGGCGGCGGGGCCGGGCGCGGTGTCCAGCGGCCGCGGAGCGCCCCGGGAGGAGCGCGGCTGGCGGCCGCGATAACGGGGAGCGCGGGGGGCGCGCCGAGAGCCGCCCGCTCGCCGCGGTGCCCACTTCTACCTGGGACCAGTCCAAACAGAAGTCAATAATTGACTTCGCTCGCCCCGTACGAAAGGGGCCCGGAGCAGGCAGGGAGCAGGCTGGGTGCCGCGGCCACCGTGGCCGCCCTGCGCGCCCGCGGGGCTCCCCGAGCCGCGCAGCGCGCAGGGGGCCGCGCACACAGCCCCGCTCCCCCCACCTTCCCCGCTGGCTTGGCTTTGCATTTAAATGCAGACAGGGGAAAAAAAAAAAAAAAAAGAAAAAAAAAACACCAAAAAAAAACCCCAACCCCAAACACTAAAAACAACAACAACAACAAAAGCCCGGCTGCCCCCGCCGCCGAGCTGGCACCGGCACCGGCGCGCCTGGGGATGTGGAGCCCGGCCCGGCTCCGCGGCGACGTTCACCCGGGACCGGGCAGCCACGGGCAGCGATCAGCCCTCCCGGCTCCCGGAATTACAATGTTACGCGCCTCGGCAACAATATTACCAGCCTGGACGTACAATTGAATTATTTTATTTTTTTTTTAAACGGGGTGGACAGCTCTGCGCCTGGCTGGCGGGGCCGGGGAAGCGCGCATTTCCTCCGGGGGCACAAAGCCGGGCGGGCAGGGTCCTGCGAGCCCCCGGCCGCGGGAGGGTGCGCGATCCTGCGCTCCGTCCATTGCGTCCGAGACGGTGCCGTAACAAAAGCCAGAGACCCGCAACGACGGGCAGAGCGAGCGGAGCCGGCGGGTCCTTCCCTCCGCGATCCCGAGCGGCCGAGGGGGGCGGCGGGGAAGGGGGGAGCCAGGGCAAAAGTTCACCGCGGTCCCCGTAGGGCAGGGGGTGCTCGGTGGGGCAGGGGCCGGCGCTGGGGTTGGGGGATGCCGGCCTGGCTCGTCGCCTTGCAGCCCCGCGGATGGACTGCGGGGGGGAAGGAGGCGATGCAAGTCCCGGGAGCCCCTTCCCTGCCCTCTCCTCCACAATGCGGCCGGATCCCCAGCACAAACACGCCCCCCGGCACCCCGAGGCTCCGCTCCCTCCTTTCGGGGGGGGGGGGGGGGGAAATACGGCTCACTTGCAGGGGGCGAGCGGGGATGGGGAGATGGCTGCTGCTGCTCCGGGGCTGCCTGCCCGCCCCGCCGGTCACCCCCACGCCGGCCGGCCCCGGCGGGCAGCAGCTGCGGCCCCCCGCCCCGATCCCACCGCCGCCGGGGAAGGGGCAGCGCACACCCGTTTGCGCGCACACACACACACGCACACAAATGGCACGGGAGGAGGGGGAAAGTTTCCAGCCGCTTCAACCAAATAGCCAACATTTGCAATCCCCAGACAGGCAGGGTGGCGAATACACCGTATGCACGCCCCGGCCCCGAAAGCAACGGGGCAGCGCGCCGGGCGAGCGAGGGGAGGGGGCCCAGGGCATGGAGAGAGGGGGGCAAGAGGGAAAAGAAAACGATCTGTATTTTTTTCAATGGAACTACCGCTGGTGCCGGGCACGGCTGCTGCAGGGCAGGGAACAAGGGGCCACCCCCGCCACCCCGGCGACTCTCCCGAGTGGACCCGTGCAGATGGGCAAATAACCGGGGTTGCAAATAAAGAGCGGGGGAGTGGGGCTGGGCTGCACCGCGGAGCCCGGCAGCGCCCGGCCGCCCGAGCGGGACGCGCGGCCCCGCGCCCCCGCCCGCGCCCGCGCCCCGCTCCGCGTTACCTTCTTATTGCATCTGGAGCAGCAGCTTTTCTTCCCCTTCCCCTCTCCTCCTCCTCCTCCTCTCCCTCTCCTGTCCTCTCGGTTTATACCAGCCTGTTCCTCATCTCACAGCCTTCCTCCCAGCGCCATCTTGCAAGCTTGTGACGTTGGGAGCCGCTCACCCCTGACCCACATTTGAATAGAAGCCAAAATGAAAAAAAGAAGAGGAGAGAGAGAGGGAGAGAGGAGAGAAAGAGGGGGAAGAAGAAAGAGCGGAACAAGGGGAGGCAGGGAAAGCAGCAGCTAAGCAAGTGCTGTGCCAGTGTGGAACAGCATCGGCTCCCGCTCCCTTGCCAGCCAGTTTAGTAATAAGCAATTTCCTGCTTTTGCAATAAATGTTGCCGCGGCGGGGCTGGGAGAGGGACGGGGAGCTGGGTAATTCCCACCGAGGGACCAGGGCTTCCCCCACCCCGAGCCGCTCCCCCCTTCCCTGCCACCCACACCCCAAAACCCAGCCCGGAGCCCGACCACTACCTCCCGGCGACCCAAATACTGCTGCTCCCTCCCAGCTTTTGAGCAATGAAAAAGGCATTTGTTAACATTATTTCTCCCATCACTGGCGAGCTCTCAAGTGTGTGTTGAGAAATTATAAAGATTATAGCTTATACATGTATTGGAATCTAAAATGAGCTTTATACACAAATTAAGAAAACATTCTCATGTGTAACGCAATTTGCATATTAGCTTTTTATCACTCCTGTCTGCTTGTTAAGGACTGACAGTGCATTTTGCACCATCCAAGACTCAGATGAAGACATGGCTTTTGCACCCATAGAATCCATAGAAATCTGAAGTTTTGTTTTGTGCATTTTTTTTTAGTTGTTTATCTATTGGAAGTATATCGAGGGGAAAAGTTATTTGTGTTTTGCATCCCTGGTCCCGCAAAGACTTTCATGCATGCTTAACTTTAAGCACATCAGTAATCACACTGAGCAAGCAGGGGCTATTCAGATGCTTACACTAAGCATGTGCATAGCCTGCAAGCTCAAGCTATTATTTTGTAAAATGTTAAGTGAACTGATATCATCATAATTTTACTGACCATTGCCACAAAGTACCGCTGTGCAGAAATCTGAATTACACCTTTGTAGCATTTTCTCCCTTCAGTAGCTAATTAATCTATAATAACAGGAACAATGCAAATAAACAGTTTTGTTGTAATAGTGCACAGTTCTTCCACTATCCCATGTAGGAATCACTGTATTAACTGCAAGTGTGAGATGACATTTTCTTCTGTGCCCTCACAGCCACCCATAATCAAAACTCTCTGTAGCCTGAGCAAGGTGATTCATTAGTGAAGCTGAGCCTACCATTTAACACATCTCTAAGAATTCCCTAATAGCCTCAACGCCAGCGACCCTCTCAGCCACTTCCTGTGCAGATCCCTGCAGTTTGCATGCACTTCAGCTGGATCCCAGCTGCAGCCTACGCTCCCCTTCCCTGACAATAAAGATACTTTCTGGTTGCTCATCCCGAGTTCAAAGTTTTTGCAGGAGATGGTTTCTTCAGCCCTACCAAAGCGGCTTGAGGAGCAAATAAAGATAAGGCAAATCACAACAGTCATATCAGAAAGGTCTGGACTGGTGGTTTGTTCACAGTACACCCAATAAAGAGCAGAACACTTTAACAGTGGTGAGAACAGCAAACCTGACTGTCAGCACAAGACCCAGTGAAGTAGATAAGGATCAATTCAAGACTCTTCCCCCACCGTGAAAGTTAATTTAAGATTGGTGGTGCTGCTCTTAGCTGTATTTTAAAGCTAAGTGGCCTTGCAAATAGCCAGGGAGGTGTAGGTATCCATTTGCTTCACGCTGTGCCAGGGGAATTGGTAGGCAAATACACAGAGGTCCTTGTGCTATGTTATCTAAACAGGGGAAAATGCATCATGGAGTTATTTCAGGCAAAGTTGGGTTTAGAAGGACTCGCTTTTGTGAATCTCTGTATGCCATCTCAAGACCTCAACAATGCCACCACTTGCCCTCAATCTTCCTTCCTTCCACTGAAGCTTACTGCTCCAGAAACAGTCAGCAGAACAGTCTGTGTACCCTTGCCAGTTCACAGACCAACATCTTAGTTCAAACCCACTTTCATCAGACGTTTGAACAAAGGTGCCAGGCTTTGCACAGGAATGGCTTGAGGCACAAGCATTTCAGACTGTCTGCCAACTTTGCTAGGCAGGTGATAACTTTTGGGAGTGAAGGAGGTAAAAAGGTTGAGAAGTGCCACCACAAGATTGCTCCAAAAAGCTTTACTTGTATTTGAATCTTCTCTTTTGAGGTTTGAGGACAGTCAGTTCTGAGCATACCTAAAGAAATGGAGAGATAGAAACTTTCTCAGTGGGGAGGAGACAAAAAAAGATAGAAATTAGGTGTCTGGCACCTAGAAATGATACGGTAGGATGCAGCACTGCATTCAGCTTCACATATACATGATAATTATAAGGTTGAAAAATAATTAATGAGAAGACTAGACCTGGCGCTGTCACTAGAACCGTGGACATCTGTGGAGAATCTGATGAGCCAAGTAGAAGTATGACCACACCTACCTGGAAAACATCTACAGGCATGCAAAGCAGATACCACGATACCTGTAACGTCTCCAAGCAACCACAGCCAGGGAACTTGCCATCCAAACAGAGGGTACACCCTCAAGTTCCAAGAAATCACACCCACTCTGGGCACATTTGGCACGGGGTGAAACATGTAAACGCAAACATGTTACTCAGGTGCAAAGAGCAGCGTTCTCAAGTGAAAGACAAGACTAGAAGGGTAATGGTGGCACTCTGGTTACAGTCACTGTGGAGCAATGAGCATGTTCTGAAGGATGGTTTGGGCTAGTGGATACATTGAAGAAAGAGGCTTTTCTGTTTCCAGCCAGATACTTGTGATTAACTTTGTTTTCTAATTTCGTTTGACTGTGCGTTTTTTAACATTTATTTTGGAAGGAGCATGGTCGGGCTGGCACAGTGGGTTGTGCTGGGTGCTCTGCAGACACAAATGAAAGCTTCAACTTCTTCCTCGGTGTGTTGATGAATATGTTGAATACAACATATCCAAGGTAGCTATGACAAACAGAATTTTGTCCTAACAGTACAGAAAGAATCCAGAACAGAATCCAAAGAACAAACAGATTTCACACCATCCTTGTATATTAGACCTTAGTATCTATTCACAAATGGCTCTGTAATGCTGCTTTCAGGCAGAAAAGTTTAATTAATTGTGTCCTCCCAAAATAAGTTATTGTTTGCAACATACTTAGACTCAGATCAAGTCAGTGGCTGAAACCCAGAGGAATTTCAGGGCTTCAGTTTGGTTGTAGTCGTTGGGTTCAGAAGCATCTTCCAGTCCTTTGTAGCAGTGCTAATAGCAAGTTTATGCTCATCATAAAACAGGAAGAGGACATGGGTAGAATTGTTGTAGTGGCCAGCCAGTGCTGTGGGTTGGGGAATGAAGTAATCTGAGGAAAGAAAATGCCATTGCAGAAAGTAAATAGAATAAGAGGGTGGCCGTGTGCCCTTACAGCTCTTCAGTGCCACCTGCCTTCAGTCCCAACGCTAGTGGATGTCCAGTGCCATCTAGCAGGCAAACCAGTTGTTTACAGTAGTAAACTAATGGGTAAAGCTGGGTGGAAAAGTTTAAGAAAAAAGTGAAAAACTGTAATTCAAGGAACTAAGCAAAACATACAGGGCAGAGAATGCCAGCATAGGGTGTATGTCTGAAAGCAAAGTGAAAGCGAGGGGTAACCAGCCTGTTCCTCAAGAATAAATAAGGATTTAACCCTAAAAATAAAGTAAGTTTCTTAGCAGAGGTTTGCAGTCATTGCCTCTCCAGTGGGGTAGTCCTGACAGTGCCACTAAAAATGCTGAGGACCAGAACATCAGATTGGAGCTGAAACAGGCATCCTCTGAGGCATTGCAGTGACGCAGGGAAATTGTGCTTCAATGGTAGCAGAACAGCTGGTGATAGCTCGTGAAATTAAAAAGTTATTTTACTGTCCCCTCAACAGAAATAACCCTCTGCAGTCAGACATATGTGTCTGGAAGCTCTTTTCCAACAGACTTGGAAGTGTCCATGGAGGAGACTCCAATTTTATGCTAAGATGGATTTTGAAAATCTTTTAGCTGCAAATGCTCTATGTATGAATATACTATCCTTGGTAAAGCTTCTTTATAATTAGCTGGATTAGTTGGTTCCCCCACTGCTATCTATGGCCTTTTGACTGCAGTTGGCTGATGGACACAAAGAACATTGTATTTTGAGCTTTGTATGATCTCTTAACTTCTCATATCTGTTCCTATTTTTGCTAAATCAAAAATTGATAGTGCAGAAATTCTACAAATAATTTTTCCACAGCTGAAAAGGAAAGTAGAGTCTTTTAGGAAACTCAAATGTAATCAAGGAAAATCAGAAACTATAAATGTAATCTAGATCCTTAGTATCAAAAATAGCCACAAAGGTCTCCAGTCAGAGCTAGTTTTATGCTGTGGCTGGTCACAGATTCACTCAGCTCTGCAATGGTTTGCATTGTAAGGGTTCTGTTCAAAATCATGGGGTTAGAAACCAAATTAAAAAAAAAAACAAAAACAAAAAAAAACCCCAGAAGGTAGCAGCTTAAATATTAGGCTAGTCGTTTAGTGCTTGTACAGGGGACTATTTTGTACACTTCTGCTTCTGTTGTATTCTTAGTGATAGAAAGTTTTAATTTCCTTGGAAGGGAAGAAACGTACAGTATTTTTATTGCTACAGGCTGAAGCTTTTTGCTAGGCATTCTGGCATAGGCAAGGCTGATGCAAGGGGTTTTGCGACTCTAATCAGATAAAAACATTGCTTCCATTATAACAAGATCTTTGATTTCTGTTGGACCGTGAATTTCATTGCTAATATGTTCACTCTGTACCTATCTACAAAACATCTGTATTTAACTATGTCTGCCCTGTTAGTTAATATAGTCTGTGCAATGGCATAATCTCACTAGACTATGGGAGAGGAATAGAAAGGAAGGAAAACAACTGATGAACAAAACCACTACCTATGTGTGTTAAGAATAAAGTGATATTTGCTGAAAATAGCTCTGAAATAGATCTCAGAAGGAAATTAAAAAGGGAATATTTCCTCAGCCGTGTAAATAAATGGGGAACAAGAAAAGAACTGGTGCTACTATGAAGTGTGTGGACAAGGAAAAGATTAAAAATACTTCTGTACCCAAAATCCAAATGAAAGCTTTGCCATAGCTTTTAAGAGGAAGAATGGGGTTGAAGAAGGGAGCAAAACCAGCATGATTAGCTGGAATGAGGGGATGAAAATGGAAATTATCACAATAAAGGTGAAAACAAATCTAAAAGAGCTCAATGTTTTCAAGTGAGAGAGCAGGTAATTTCCATCCCAGAATTTCAAAGGAACAAGTACCAGACTGATAGCAAGGATTTGAAATAAATATTTTAGTTGGAGGTTGTTCTTGCATGATTTGAAAATAGTAGATATAATACTTCTATTTTTAAAATTATTTAAAAGTTATCTGTGTAGTCACTGAGCTCCCTGACTTTGACACCATTTCAGGCTTTCAGAAGAGTTTTGAAGGAAAATACGATTAACAACAACCAAAAAAAGCAAAAGATAACATAAACAGGATAAAATGCAACACCACTGCTGATTTTGCTGAGCATCCTGAGCTATTTCTTTGTAGAGATAACTGATTTTCTAAGCAAGGGGAAATGTAGTAGATCTAATCTATATGGATTTTAGTCAAGCATTTGATATGATGCCACATGGGAAGTTATTAATTAAGATGGAGAAGATGGGGATTACTATAAGAACAGTAAAATGCGTAAGGAATTGTCTGAAGGAGAGGTGCCAATAGATTACTGTTGGGATAGAGAGATTACTAGTGACTCAAGACTGAGCTCGTTTAATATTCTCTATAATGATCTATTGTCATTTAAGCTGGAGTATGCCAAAGACATTTTCTGATGAAACAGTCAAGAGGCACTGTCATTACCAGGATCAGAGTATCATGGCTGGTGAGCCAGAAGACAGTGAAAACAATGAGCAATGGAAATGGGATTCCATACAAAAACAGCATACATTTGGGATGCACTTCACCCTTAGCCATCGAAAATTAGACGTCTTCTCCAAGCTGGTCATCAGGGCTTCTTCTGTAGCCAATGAAAACAGGACGATACCTTGAGAATGGATGTCTATTCTGCTGCTTCTGTATTCTTAACTTAGGATAAGAGGAGCTGTTCTGTGGGTGTGTCTGTCTCTCTATTACCTATACAGAACCCTATGCAGAAGGATGGAGAAAAATAAATTCTCTTGAAGGAAAAAAACTGACTACAAAAAAAAATGGATGTGTCAGCTTGTCAGCAGATGACTGTGAACCATCAGAACATGAAGCAGTAACAGAAATGTCAAATGTGATCCTAGACAAGGTTCTTCCAGTAGCAATAGGAAGGCACTGCTGATGTTGCACGAGGCACTGCTGGACGGTTGTGTCTGTCGTGTAGGATCTCATCACAGGTATTAGGACAGGTATTAGTCTATCAGGATGCCCAGGGTAGTCGTAGGAGAAATAAGAGCAGAGAGCTGAAAACTACAACTACTTTACAGACAAATGCTGATCCGTGGGTATGAGAGATGTACGATACGTTGCTGGTAGAGGCTGGGAATTTCTGAGGTGCCAGGATCTCTTCCAGTCTTATGTTTCTAATGTTACAGACAGGAAAGTGTTAATCATCAAAAGCATGTGTATACTTTGACCAGCTTTTTTAGGTCCTGTTTTTATTTTTTTGTGTTTGCATATAAATACATATATGTGAGTGTACACACACACACACGTCCATCCATCAATACATGTTTAAGTGAAGTTTTGCTTCTGTTGCATAGAGATACTGAGCAGACCCAGACAGTATGTGTTAATATGATACATTTCTGAGTATTTGTGGTGTTGACTTTCAAGTTAAAGGTAACCTAAAATATCTTCTTGTCCTCACATTAGATAAAAATAACAGGAAAAAACCCGCCAAATTCAGCTGTACATAAAATCTTTTTGCTTTCTTTCTGTATATGTACTTTAAGTGGCAGTGTGTACACTATGCATAAGTAATTAATGTTGCAAGCTGAAAGAATGAATTATTGTCAGATGGAGGTAAATCATACAATATGGTCAAGTAAGCAGTTCCAATAATAGCTGTGCTTATAGAAGCAAAATGTAATAGAGGGCAAACTCTACAGGTTGCCGGACTGGTGTCAATGTGGAGCTTTGTTGCCAGTTGGTGACCAGGGGACAGCAAAAGGAGTGGTTTTAGCTGAATGCTTTTAAGCTTACATGTTTACCACATGTAATGAGATTGCTTCTCAAGCAGTGGCACTTAAGCAGAGGGCATAGGTAATTTTGGCTTGATTTAGTTGGTGGAGGTCTGACTAGTAGCCACCTTTTCCTCCCTCCCCAACTTTGTGTTTTCTCAGTGAGTTACATCTAGATGAACATGAGCCATGTGCTATCATGGGCGCAGCTAGCTGAGGGTGACCCATGCCTCTCCAGCGGGGAACTTGGCTGAAAAAAAATGGAACTGTCATAGGGCAACTGGCCTATGCAAACTCCCCAAAGCTGGCACTGCCCAGGGTGAAGTACAAACCCAGGGAGTACTACGGGTTTGGTCAGGTCATAGCAGTGTTTTTAATTAATGTGGTAGAGAAGGTAATCACAAGACACAAGGACAATAAAAAGGCTCACTTCCATACAAAGCGGACATCTGAATATTAGGGTGTGTTGTAGCCCTGCTGAAGACTGCCCTTTAAAGCCAATGGCCGTGCAAATACCACTCTTTATACTGTATAAGAGAAAGAAACTGCAGTTCCCTTGATTACATGTGCCCATACATAGGTGTGTATTACATGAATATCAGTGGCCTCAGAATCAGTGTCACCCACACAGACACATGCATAACATGCACGCACGCACTCACAGACTTGGGGCACCGTCCCTGTAGGGTTTGCTACCTGTCCTACCTACCTCTTCACAAACAAGCAGAGTTCATTTTCAAATGGCCTAGTATACAAAGCAGATAAAGACTGGCATGGAAGAGCCCATGGGCAGCTTGGCAGTCCTCTGTAGTTACTGGTATCAAAGGTCACTGAAGGCTAAAAAATAAATATGTTCCAGTGCCAGCAGGGCACTGGTGATCAAAGATAAAAGTTTCTCCACCATCAGAGAGACATTTTCTTGTTTGGTACCAACATGGACTGTATTTACTGTGATTTTTTCAAGTGCTAGTGAAAATATATGGGGGTGAAACATGTTTTGCTTTATGCTGGCAGGGGATCTGCTTCAGAGGCCAGCCTCTCTCACTCAGGCATACGCTATGCTGTTTTCCTGGAAAGTGATTTTTGTGTGCACCAGAGCTGCAAAGCAAAGAAATTCACTGGGTTCTGTTACTTTTCATTCTTTTTATTTTTCAAAAGTGTTGTTGGATTTTTCTGTCCTAAAAATGCCTTTCTGTTTGAGTCTGACTTCACTGGTGCTGGTGTAAACCAGAAACAACTATGCTGGAGCCACTGGAATGATATGGGTGAAAGGGAGAGGAGACGCCAGCTCAGTGCCTGACGTAGTTAAACAGGGTTATAGACTCCATTGGTCGGTTCATATTCATCTTCTGTGATTAAGGCCAATGACAATGGGAAGCCTGGCTAGTCATTTCATACCGTGTAATGCAAGGTGACTATAGTTCAGAGGACAAAGAACGAGAGATTGGGATTTTTTTCAGGAGCGGACAGAAGACTGGTTATGAATGTTTGTGGTGATTTAGTTTCATTGTGTTCTGTATCAGCACCAGGGGCTGAGTGTTGCTTTCTTGCAGATTTCTAGATGTATTAACCAGTTCAAGGGTTATCCAAGTGAATGCAGACCCTCTGCTTCTCCTTCCTCTTTTTAATACTTGTGTTCTTTTTTTCCTTTTGTTTCTGTAGAGGCACAACATCTCTGGCTAAAGCAGTTCTCACACTGTTTTCGCTTAAGGACAATGCATGTAAAAAGCAACTAGAAACCCAGATGCTGGTCCCTGGTGCTTTTCTATTGCCCTTGGGCCAGGGTGTCATTTACAGCAGCTTTTAGCCTTGTCTAACCAGTGATGGGTGACAGGATGGTGCAAGGACAGAGAGCTGTGTATATCATTGCACACCAAAGACACTACAGTGGCCTCTACACATGTAGGTAGTGTTCACAGGCTAAGAAGTTCCGTAGCAGGACTCTGGGCTGAATCAGACCAAAATATTTTCAACCTTTGTTTAACTTCTGATTACAAATTCAATGTTCTAAATGGTGATGCTATGCCAGTTCCTTGGTGTAACATTTGCAAACTGTGACGTGACACCAGGTAATAGTCTACTTATCCAAAATGACCACTAAAGATCAAACTTGATGTAGAGAGCAATATATATCATCAACAATATTTGCTGAAAAATATCTTCAGCTCATCAACAAAAATGCAGCATTCAGGACATCACATTTTTCTGTGGCTTTACAAACACTAGAGAAAGATACAGAACAGTAAATTTTACACTTACAATTGTGCTAACAGAGAAACAAAGAGACGTATCTTTCTTCCAAGTGCTCAGGCAAGCAAGGGCAGAGGAAAATTCTGGAGTAGTGAAGGACCAGCAGTATGTGGTTGTGAAGCAGATGGACATCGTTGCTGCCCTTTTTGTCCAGCACAACCACTACGCTGCAGTTGCTGTCCCAGAGGCAGTGCCCAGCTGTGCCACCCCAGCTCCCCTTCCTGCTGTGTATCCAGCTCTTCCAGAGGCAGGAGGCAAAGGATGGTTCCTGAAGACAATCACTGCACCTTCTTGCATGTCAAGCAGCTCAGCAGTACTCACTCTTAGGGGCCGAATGAGAGGAGAGCTGGATACACAGAAGGAAGGGGAGCTGGAGTGGAGCAGCCGGGCTTCTGCAAGTTCTCCCCATTCTCCTGGAACCTTTAACAGCACATCTAAAAATGCTTGGGATTTGCTTTAGGAATTGAGAACTTGCCCAGAGGCTGAGAAACAACATGACGTGCCTTGGGCTGCAGGAGTCCATGTCAGAAACTGGTTAGAGCACAAACATTTCTGCATCCCACTCCTCTGCTTAGATGAGCAACCCACGCCTCTATAAATCATACAGGAGGCACTCATGTTACTCAGGCTTTATGTGCATGCAGTAAATCATAGAGGCTGTGGTGAGGGAAGACCCATCTGCCTGCTGGCTGCCAGGGGCATTGAGACAGTGCTGGCTCTCATGGTGGTGACAGAGTTGCCAGCATACCTTTACTTCATTTTTAAATAGGGCATTGGAGTCTTCTGGTGCAAAAAAGGGTTGGTTCTTCCTTGTCTATTCTGAAACGTGCATTCTAGCTATCATTCAATCTGTTATGAAACACTTGTCTTAGGATAAGATCACTGAGGAAGCTGTGGCAAGACAACCCTGACAATTTCTGGATGCTGCAGATCTTCTTGGCACTTATCTCTTTGATTACAGTCCTGAATATGCAACAGAAACTACATTTTCCCACTCCTCTGTAGTTAACTGCAGTTTCTTTGGTGAGTGTTCCCAGCCCCTGAAACTCGTGTCTCCTTCATTACCAAACTTCTTCCAAAGTGCTGCTGACTGCTTTGTTCTTTATCCTCTCCGTCCCAGACTCTTTGCAGGACCACAGTAGACTGTATCAAGTAATAGCTTATTGTTGCTATGTAAGACACTGCAAAACTTTTTGATCCCCTTGGTTCTCTACAGGGCAGTCAGGTGAGGCTTGACTCGTGGTGGCGTCAGTAAGGGGTGAGACCTGTTTCTGACACTAATGCTGTTTATGAGAATCACGTCAATCTATTTCTTGAGTGAAGCATCACACAAGAAATTGATCCCACTAAGTGTCTTCCACTTGCATTGGAACAGAGAATATTGGTTTTGTTCTCTGTAACCACAAATGCTTTGTGACTTGCCTAATTGAGATGCTATATCTCCTCTTCTGCAGGGATTTCAGCAACAGAAATCAACAAAGGCAATCTTGACTTAAAGTGGGCATATTGTTTTCTCTCCACTTTGGAAATTACTTTGTCCAAAAGGGCTGAGATATGTTGGCTCTCAGAAAGTGAAACTGTGAGTGGTGAGAGAGGTCTCAGAGCGAGGAATTTGCTTCATTCATTACTGTGATTGCGTGGCTGGATTTTTATTGGTTGCAATGGCTTTCCTGGCTCTGCATAGAATGAAGTGTGAGTAGTATGGGACAAGAATGCTTCCAGGGGTGCTGGAAAGCCACTTTTACAGCCATCTTAAAATTATAATAAACTTAAATAGTTAATCTATTACTTTTATTTTTCTGCTAAAAAAGCAAGATTGGGATAAAATATTAAAGCAGAAAAAGTTGGGGGTTTTTTAAGACAGGCTGATAACCTGTTAAAAATACATGTATGTATATTGTTGTTCCTGCTTTTGCTGCTTTAAACAAGTGGCTATATTTTGTTCTTAATTAAGAATTAAAGGGTTTGTGAGCACATGTCTACAGTGGAGACCCCCAAGTGATTCCGAGATGAGGGTAGACTGTGGAGTTTTTTCAGCTAGTTGGATTGAAATTACTTACCACTTGAATAGCATCTGCAACAGCGTAAGGCACGGAAGCAATTTTTCTTTTGTAAGAAGATGAAAAAGAAATAAAAAACGAGTCAAAGAGTAAGCAGGCTGAATGGGCCATTAGCACCAAACTCTAAAGATGTAGAAGTCAAATAGGATAGAAAGGCCCCATAAATTTTTACAACTCCTTGGAGAAAAACACTGTGATTATTAAAACATGAAACCTTGCTTTTCTAAAATGCTTAAAAGATTAATATAGAAATGTCATACTGTGGCTGCTGGAGGGATTATCCTTAATGGGAATGTTAGAAGTTATTTTAATGTAAAGCAAACATAGCCACCAAAGAAAGATCAAAAGTGGAACAAATTCAAGGCTCTTAGTTTCAGGAAAATGAAGTTTGTCAAGAAACTATTTCTACTCTGTTAATTAGAATGAGCAAATTCTCCATAAATACTGTATATATATGACATAGAAAGTGATGACCTCATCTAATTAGTCATTACCTAATCCAATCACTAGCACAAGAGCAAGGCTTAGGTCTCTTTTATGAAAAATTTTGTTCCCTGTTTGGCTTGAGAAAAAGTATATTTTTGCTACTGCACATTTTTGTGAGGTCATGTGCATGTGTCCAAATAGTTTTGACAATAATCCACCATCTATGGGCAGGGGAAGGTCGGTCACATGGTGCAGTGGCAAATGCTCCCAAAGTTTGTGGTCTTCCATGCAGGAGCAAATTCTGTGACTTTCTGTTTTCTTTTCAATCTAGCATTGTTACTTTTTAATGTAAACTGACCACAGAGCAACATACTGCTTTGGTCTCTACGTGAGCCTTTGAAGTCTAAATAAAAACTTCAGTGTTGCTAATTTAGAGCAAGAAATGTAATATTTTCTTTGCTGTTCAGGATAGCACTCAGTTTGCTGTCTGTCCTTGTTTGGCCAGTGCTGCAGTCAAACACCTGATTCCGTTAGACCCCCAGTTAGCAGTGCGAGGCTATCAATTCCAGAAGCAGTAATTGGTTTACAAATTGTGCTGCCGTCGACTTGTTTTTTCCGCCAACGTGAGGCACAAAACCACACTACGCCATGCAGCAGCCCTAGCACATTGCTGTCCTTGTTTCCCTGTGAAAGGGCTGGACTTGCGGAACACAGGTTCTTTTAACATTTATTTCTAAAAAGATCCATCATGCCAGTTCTCAGCCTGAGTCTGCTGGTTTTGCTAAAAAACTTGCCCAGAAAGTAGGAAAGTGCTAACTCATTCTAGTGAGTGTGAAAATTCACTTACTCAAACATGTAGTGTCATATATGACAGCAAGATATTACTGGGCAATAAAAAAGGTTTTCCTTGAAAATAATTGCAAATATTTGTAAGGAAGTTTTGTTCAGGTGCCCAAATCTGCTGTCTCTTTCCTTTGTCTTATCCTGGACATAGAAATAAACTTAACTGAAATTAATGTAATTTCTTATCTGCTTGCAGCCCTGCGAGTAGTCAGCCCTCAGTTTTCAGTTCAGACAAGATACTGCCACCATGTAGTCACTAGTCACCAGAAATTTTGCTGGAATCCATTTTTTAAAAGGTCTGCAAATGAAAGACAGTCCGGACAACAAGGTACTGCAGTGCTTGAGATGCTGAGGACTCGGCACAGTGGAAGGAAGATCTTAGTTGAAATACAAGAATTTAGTTAATTGTCAGGATCATTAAGACTTAATCTTTCTTCCTTGGCTCTGTAAAAAAAAATATAAATTTACCAAACTCCAAGCAGCTTTTGTTGGAAGAAGCTAAAATGTATCCCAGAATATAAACTGTGGACCTGGTGAAATGAGGGCCAGTATTTACAGAATCAAGTACTTCATTTATAACAGGAAACAAATATACGTTAGATTATGCTCCAGAATTGTACCTAGACACTCTTGTTCGTATTATTTTACTTTCTTACAATTCTTTCTGAAATACAAGAGAGTGTCAGTTGGTATCTAGCAGCTTTTCTCTGTAGAGTTCTGGGAAATGCGCTTAACAGATAAAATGAAAGTGCCATAATTTCGTGATGTACGCTCACTCTAAAATGCCAGATACATCAGTGTTTTCCTCACCAGTCCAGCGACACAATGATGAAACCAATACTATCTGTTTTTTTGTTATGATCCATGGGCTACAAAGAAAATCATAGAAATGAAGTGGCTATGACAGAGCAGCCAAGCTGTATATTAAGCCAGTGTGCACCAGCCCTAAACAGGGGGCTGTAATTCTTCCTTCCCTGGTGTTCCTTTGATTTGCAGCAGTATAGAATAGCTCATGAAAAAGAATCTATTCCCTCATTAAAATATGATTATCTGATTATGATATCAAATGCAGGGTAGGAACCATTGCACAGAAGCTCAGAATTTGCAGCCTTGTTCTGCAGAGCTTGTACTCCTTACACATGAGTGCTCAACCCAGAGCTTACAGTAGCAAGTTGAATACAGAACTTGATTTACAGGGTTGTAGGATCATACCTGTAAACATCCTCCTTCCCCACTTGCATTCAGTGCTCATCACTCATTAATTTCCTGCCTCCTCTCATCCCCACAATGTATTTCCAAAAGAATTCATTTTCATAACTGACTTGCTAGCTGGTAGCTAGGTTGACAGAGCTGAAAAAAGAATTTTTCTAGTTACAAGGTGCCAAATGCAGAGTGACAATGCAAGCATCCCGTGCTGCTCCACTAATGAGCTTCAGGCCTGACAGAGAGGGCGAGTGTGTAGGGGACAGGACGGGACTGCTTCTTGTTCAAAAGCCATCATAATTCTGATGGAATCGATTCCAGCAGGGAAGCTCTACGACCGGCAGACATGGAGCCTGTGTTTCACCCTTCTTACCTGCTTAATCCTTGTTCAACCTGCTGACACTGCAGAAAGACAAGGTACCATCTGTGCTTGTATTTTTTTTTGATGTGAACATAAACTTGGTGGTTTTCATGTAATTTCACATAGCAACTCAAAATCTGTGGAGTGAAAATTTCCAGTCACCTCAAAACTGAACATTTCAATGTTCGTTGTGTAAAAATAGTCTGTATGCCAGTTACCCACACTTTGCATTCAAAGTATCTAACATCCGTTTCTGCATACCAGCTCAACATCCATGGCAATGACTGTTCTTGAAACTGGAGAAAGACACGTCGGTGTCTGTGTTGTATTTCTTGATGTTGCTCTGGCAAATGAATTATCACTCTAACAATGTTCATACTCTTCATATTTCTGTAGTGTCTTCTGATTTTCTTAGATCTTAGGGTGACACCCAAGATCTGGGTGTGCAGATGCCACTTACTGTCAAAAGAGGGCTTCATTGCATCCATTTAGTATCCAGAAGCTCAGGAACTTGGATACAGAAGCAAGATAAGATCGTGAACAGGATGAGATACCTGCTGGACCAGAGCTGATCTTAGGAGCCAGGAGACTCAGAAAACTATTTTTCATATTTTAATAACAGTAGCAGGCAATTGCAGTGTTTTCTAAATGCTCTTTTCACAACACCGTGAAAAAGTAACCCAAAAAGGTTACTGTGGCTGTTTGACACAGGTGATGCAATGCTGGAGAAACAGTAAATCTCTTGCTGCACAGACTCCTGAGCAGAACACCGGGTTTCATGAAAGATGGCAATACACAGTGCATTTGGCTTCACAGCAGAGTTTCCAGGCACTCAGTCGCCTTGATTCATCCTTCCATGGCACCAGTGGTGCTGTCATATAACGTAGGTTAGCAGGTCTCACCAAAGACCCTGGAGATAAACTCGTGTGAAGTGTTGTAACCGTTCAGGAAAACGGACATAACATATACTAGAAAATATCTGAAGATGGAAGCTGTCTAAAGCAACTGAGCTTTTGCAGCACTTTCCATATAGGGAGATACAGTTTCTAGCATGGAAAAATAAGGGACTGAGTCTTCTCTGCAGGTAAGTGGCTTGTGTTTCTTTTTACACCTGCATGCAAAGAGGGGTCAGAGTTAGCAATTCAGACGAGCAATAGCTTACAGCCAAAGCAAGGATATGAAAATAACAATAAAGAACTGGGCCCTGAAATTCCCGGTTTAGTTTGTGCACTGTGCAGATCTTGGCCACACGTATCCTCTGCAGGAGGATATGCCAGCTTTGCACTTGGAAAAAATTGCTTCTTCTTGAAAAAGTTTCATTCTGCAACTATAGGCAAGTAAGTGGCAGTGTGTCAGTATGAGAGGGAAAAGGATGCAACAGGACACCGTTTGGGATTTGATCTGAGCAACAAAATGGGAGTCGCTTGGACAGTGCTCCGTCAGTCCATCAGATAGATACTGGCTATGGACCAGACTGGACCTGAAGGAATAAATGAGGTGCAGTTTCCCAGCAGTTGTGTACACCCCAAATACCACCTGCTAGAACTGAACCACGTGGAACAGCCATTGCTGCTTTAGAAACATGCACAGCTGTGCTCTGGCTGCTTGACCAGCAAAAACCAGCACAGGGGTGTGCTTTAATTGTGGGAAGACAATTTATTCCACGCACAGGTTCCTGCAGGATTTGGGCATAGCACACAGGTAGTGTCTGGTGGTTACAGCATTCACTAGCAGAGTGGATGCAGCAAGAATGAAATGCATCTTACAAACATCTCTTTATATTGAAGATATAACACAATGCGTTGGTGCAAGCCTGGGGAACGGTTCTGAGTAAGATCTTGTTTACCCTTTTATTGCGAGCATTCTTGCAAACTGCTGTTTTCTCACGTATGACTAGTTTTCAGTTTTACATGGGACTGCAAGGCAGGTTTCTGAAAACGTGGAGGTGAATCAGTGACCTCATGGTATGCTGTAACTGCCAAGAACCCTGTGAAGAATATGGACACGATTAACCATATAAAGTGAGATATGATAGAGGAAGCTGCGTATAGGTACACAGCAAGGGAGTTAGCAAGCTGTAAAATAAGGACTTGGGAAAAGCATCAAAAGGAAGAGAATTCGTGATTTTCTTGTTCACACCTTTTCAAGAAATGGACTGGCACGGGAACCAGGCAGGATAGTACAGGGGGGAAGTGAGCTGGCCTGAAAAATGCTGGCGGGAACTTCCAGGCTACTCCCAGGCGCCAATGCTGAGTGCCCTGCCAGCACATCAGTGCAGCAGAGCAGCAGCAGCAGAGGAGCAGCAGCAAAGCAGCAGCAGCAGAGCAGCAGCAGCAGAGCTGCAGAGCAGCAGCAAAGCAGCAAAGCAGCAGCAGCAAAGCAGCAGCAGCAGAGCAGCAGCAGAGCAGCAGTCTCCTGACATCTTGTGGCTTCGCTGCGGAGTACAGCGATCCCTTCCCCCACAGCCTCAGGCACGGGTGTCAGCTGGAGCTGACCTTGGCATTAACCGCAGGCACTGGAGATCCTTATATATAGCTACATTCCTCTCACAAATGCAGGGCGCTTCTTTTTCCCTCCTGTGCAAGAATGAATGTGTTCGGGTGAGCCCAAGCGCTTGTGTATGAGGTTTACCCTGATTTACACCAAAAAGGCACCTAAATTTACATTGAATACAGATGAAGCCTACCTAAACTGGATCCCAGATTCTGCATCTGTCACCTTCCCTTTAACTGGTGGAACAAAACCCAGATCCAAACGTCCCACGTTTGCTATAATCTCCCCCAGCCCCACCACCTCACTGATGCTCAGATCAGGGTCTGCTGATCGGAATCAGTCATTTCTTTTGATTGCAGTGGCCCAGCGTCCATGCATGATCTCTAGAGGAAAGGACGGGAATTTTAAGTATTTAATAATGTGTATTTATTTTTAAACACTGATTTCATTTAAAAAACCCAAAACGTGGCTATTAAGAATGTTAAATTTACACATACAGAAATCCATGCAATGCATTCCTAACCTCTATCGTCTGTAAAAGTATTGTGTGGTTCTTGAAATATTAGTGGAAGAGTCTTTTGTCTCCTCTAAGTAGCTGAGGCTGACTCTCGTATTTGCCTCAGTTACTCAGTTTCAGAACTGGGAAAATGTTGAACTACACTGAATTTTGTGAGCAGAGAAATCAAGACATTTTCCTGGTGTTGGTCCTGTTGCATCTCCCTGGGATTACTTATTACACCGGGCCCTTGTTCTGGGCTGAATTTGCAGTGGGAGGGCGGAGAACAGTCAGAGCTGGAGTTGGAGCTTTTGAACATGGTGGCTGGGACTGGTGAGAGCTCAGGCTGGACTTTTAGAGGTGCTGAGTGATGAGGAAGGAGGAGGAAATGAGCTTCTTCTCGGATATTTTTTGCAAGTGTATTTCACGCGCTATGTTCCACAGACTGGCAAAATATGGTGCCAAGGAAAAGATTCACAGCCAGTAGTGACGATTCATTCTCTGGCAGCCTTGCATAGAGGAGTAACTTCCACACCACACTCCCTTCCCTCCTTGAGGAAGCGTGGCTCAAAGGGGGAAGGAAATGAGATGGAAAAGGGGGAGAGAGAGCTCTCTTCCTGATGTGGAGCAGTTCCCCTAGGGGAAAGCCATGGCCAGCATTAGGGCTAGAGAAAGATTATCACTGTTTACCAAGAAGCTTAGCGGGAAATACATGGAGAAAGTCATATGAGCAGTTTGTAAGAATTCATCCACATTCCTATTCTCCTCCGATTCTTTCACAGTCTGGAAGTTAACCTCTGAGGAGACCGTGCTGCAGGGATGGCAACGGAAGGAGAGAGTGGCTGGGAAGCCCTTTGGGAAGCTGGAATTTCATTTTTCTTCATATCTGTGGGAATCCCAGCAGATCTGCATCGTAGGGAGGTAGGCATACTGCTTCGGTTACTGCTGTGCCCTTCCGCTTTACCATTCAGATGCACACATCTCCAACAAGGGCTGTTGTGGGAAATTCAAGGTATTAAAAAACCCCAGCTGGCCAGTTTCCGTTTGAAAAAGTATGGAATGGATGAAGTGGCACTAACACATGAGAGGTTTCTCACAATCCTCACAATTTTTCAATGTGCTTAAAGCTTGTAATTTAAGAAACATGCAAAGGAGCAAACTTTCACGCACTTCATACGTGTCTTTGAATTTGTCATGCATGGTCTTGGCTGAAAATAGAAATGGAGCTAATGGACAAATGCAATATTCAGTGATGAAACTTGCACTAAGGTTTTATAAGATAAATCGCCCCTGACTTTGTTACCAAAATTACAGTTGTGGTTACTGTAGCAGTGACTGCAGTATAGACATACCATTTCCAGTTCAGCTCTTTCAGTCCCTTTGTTAAAGTCTGCTGCAAGTAGACAATTGACCATTTGTGGTTTGTGGCTACTCTCTCAAGAGAAGTTATAAACTGAAAGTGATACCAAGTGTTGCACAAGGGGGAAACAGGGTACGAAATGGAAGGCATTAAAAACCTGAAAAATCCCCTTTTAAATATACGTAATTATATATAAATGTGTGTGTATACACACAGTCACGTGCAAAACCACACATACGTGCAAATCTGTTTCATTTAACAAAAGAAATTACATTTTTGAAATTATATATTCCATATTCTGTTGCTGCAAACCAAAGTCATCTGTTTATCTTGAATGCTAAAGAGGGTGAAGGCAGCTGCAATTTGAGCTTCTCTGCACTGGCCAGCTGGTAGCTTAAAGCCAGCAAACAGGGAGGGGGAGGTGAATTATCCCCACTGGTTGGTCTTAGAAGTGGTCACTGTACAGGATAGCTTTGGAATTACAAGGGTTATGGTTCACATAGGAACTGCTGGGCTAATACTGTTATATATTTCCTTAAGACCAAATGGTGGCTGGGAGCTCAGCATCAGGTAACCTCCAGCACCACACACTGATTCAGGGCCACCTCTACAGAAACAAATGCATGGCTTGCTTTTTCCGTACTTCCCATTTGTTTCTCTCCGTTGTCTTTGAATCACTCTAACTAAAGATGCTCTAAGTAGTATTCACTTACAAACACCAGGAGTATGGGATTATTGTTAGAAACTGGAAACATCAAGCAGGTCACATCCAACTCCTTATAGCTCCAGAGTGTCTTTAGAGGATGCCCTACACTTGATGTGTATGCAGGAGAGAGAAACGTTACCTTGCTTCGGCAGCTGCATGTGGAGAACTGGCACAATGACATGTATAGGGGGCTCATTTGAATGACTAACAAGAAGAAAGAGAAGGGAGGGGGAATGTGATTTATATCCATTTCATTATTTTCAGTGACAAAATGCTGCATATAAGCCAGCTACAGCTGGGTTTCTTGAGTGAGCCCAAACCCCGATGGGTATGCAGCTCCCGGCTTGCCCTGTGCAATACCTGGGTGTGTGAGCCCTCACATATCAGTGCGCTTTAATAGCAACATGCAACCTCTTTGTCACCACTCTGAATTGGCTGTGGTGATTTCTATATTCATCCTTTTTCTGTACCCAGATTTTATGATTTCCAAACCACAACATAAAAGCTGTACAGCTCTTAATCAGCCATGTGGAAAAGCAATGTTGAATATATATGCATGCAGCGTGTCTGGAAGCATTGCCATATTTTTCTCTGAAGAATTTGTTTAGGTTACATAAAAGAAACGGGCAGGAACCCGCGGGTTTTCATTTGGTGGTTCTCCCTCTGTTCTGCTTGGCTTCTCAGCTTTCAATAGATCCCAAGGTCAGGCTGTTATTTGTTGCTAGGCCAAAGTGGCAACCTCCCACCCTAACAATGCTACTATCTTCATATCATCTGAGCTATAGGGGCCACATTGTGATGCTTTGGCAGTGTTGCTAGGGAGGTTGCTAGGTTAGATTGATGTCACTATGTGGGTTATAAATTGCCTTTACCCTGCTGGCCCTAACTTGGCCCCTAACACAATGATCTAGTAGATGGCATCGAAGTGTTCAAATGATACATTGGAGCAACATCTTCAGACCCTGAACTTGGCAGCAAACGTGTGTTGTAGTTATTCAGCAAAGGAACCCACTTGTAATCTAGAGAAGAAAATAAACAATTGCATAAAATGCATTCTTTCATGTCCAGAAATCAACAAAACTGATGAAAAATACTTCGTTTCTGACCCACATACGTGCACTAAGGAGAAGGCCTTCCCTTAACACAGACAGTGTGCCCTCTACATGCCTCGCTATTGAGAAAAGGAAGTTTTATAAAGACAAAAGTAAGAGCTGAGGAAACAGCTGAGGTGAACTGAGAATTTCCGAGCTTTGAGTGCTGCGTGTCACAATCTCAACTCCACTAAATTATACCACCAATGCCTTTATTATCACACCTGTTTATTCTAGCACAAAAGTGCCATTCCACATAGTGAAATTACTTGCATGTTCTGGTTTGCGGCCTCAAGGGACATTGTAATCTTGCCTGTTGCAAAAAATAATAATAGATGAAAAATCATTTACATTGATTTTTCAATATATTCATTTATCAAAATTTAGAAATTCTATGTTCTACAGAATATAGCTGCATGTGTGCCTGCACGCGTGTGCATGCATGCATGTGTGCATTCATTTCTTTTGAAAAGGAATAAATAAAAATAGATACACATACATGCCCTTCAGAGCTGTTCTGGTTTAATAAGTAAATGAATCATTAGACAGGCTTTTCTTTATGCATGATGTCTTGATATGCAGGGCTTTAGTTGCACACTTCTCATTAGCACTAATGAAATTTATGTGGCTAAATCCCCATGTATTGTGTTGAACATACACCTTAGTATATTTGTAATTATTTTTTAAAGACTGCCTTCATTTCAAGGCAGACCAGAACACAGCTCCTACAGTGCCGTGTGAATCCATAGGGTGTATACATATTTATAAATGTTTTTAAAATGCATATTATATTTCGCCCACAGAGCATAACATCTCTGCTGGCTGGAAACATGTATTAAAGAAGGTACCAAAAATCCAGAGGAAATGTCTTTGAAAAAATAGTTAATACACATGGGCTACAGCTGCCTTTTAAAGATTAATTTCTTGGCCATTTACAATGTGGTTTTTATTATCAAAAGCCAATGGACCATATTACAGAAAATCTTGCTTTGTAAATTCCTTTTGCGCTTCTTGGGCCTGATTCTGTTACACAGAATTCAGTGCTTTTCTTTGCAGACTTACACTATCATTTGCTCAAAACTGAACCTGGATTGTCACAGAGTTACTACTTGTCCTCCTTGGCTGTCACTAGAGTAAGCAGTGTCCCTTCTGCGTGTACTAGTACAGTTAAAGGAAGGTAAAAGATAGGGATCTGAGCCTTTGTTTAAAATGTGGCTTGCAATGCTGCAAACCTGAGCATAACTTTGCAAAGGTAAGTCATACGCATGGGTATAGATATTTGCATGCATTAAATATGTGGAAGACTTTAGAGAGCTGGAATCATACTTTTAAAAATGTGGTCTTATTGAAGCTGCACTAGTTCTGACTGGATTATTTATAATTTCTTTCAGTTGTTGGTTTCCTGTAGCATTTGAAAATGAACCAAAGACTGTCTTGGCAATACTTATGCCTGTTCGATATCTTGTTTTTCCTTTTCCTTCCCCTTTTTTTTCCTCATACACACAGAGTTTAGCTTGCTGCCATGTACTCCTCATTTTCAATATAGGACTGGAGAAAATGCAAAAGCAGACACCTGTATGTACACAGCAAATCCTGGCCTGTCTCTGTTTCAACCTGTAAGCAGCAAAATTTGTGATACGCAGAGGATTTGGGGAGCCCATACATGGGCCCTCTAGACTTGCCCAGAGCCAAATCCAGACCTTTTCAAGCTCCTCTTAAACCCGTAAAAAGCAAGAGTGGAAGTGGAGGAGGAGGGTGAAGCTAATAACTGTTAAATCCTGACAAGTAGTAGCCCAGGGAAGACACAAGAAATGGCAGGCTCAGAGCTGTATTAAGGACGATAAATTGCTGTTACTCCTTAGCAAGCCACAAGAGGATGGAGAATGTGCTAGGGTGGATCTCAGGCTTGGGCCTTGAGTGCCTTTCCCAGAGCAGAGGCTTGTCCTTTGCGACCTTGGGCAAATCATTTAACCTCTCTCTGTATTGCTGTTCTGTTTCTGAAATGAAAATAAACGGCAGTAATGCACCAGAAAAGCTAAATGTGCTGGTGATTATGAGGGGCTCAGATGAGGATGAAGGTGAGATAAATATTTTAGACAGATAAAAATAATCCTTCCTCAAGTCCTGTGAAACCTTCATACATTAAACTCAGCTTCTTGGTATGAGAGACAGGATGTATCCCTCAATAAACAGGACGGCTTGCATTTTGATTATTGTAGTATAAGTAGATTAGGTTTTTTCAGGGGACTTTTGTTCTTATTCCTGTAGTAGCACTTGGAGTGACATTTCCATATTTGTGACACCGGAGTGCAGGGCGCTCCAAGGTGACTTATTTCAGTAGAGGATTCACACACTGACTGGAGCCATCAGTTTAGGTCTTTCTCTGATGACACAGTGTCTGCATTAACATTGAAATTTTCATTTCTTGGAAAGTGTTAAAATCTAATATGTAAATGTTGATTTTTTTTTAATGTGCTCCTGGGGCTTTTTCATCTATGCCAGAATTAAGTGCAAAGGGAATTTTTACAGCCAACTTGTAAATTCCTGACAAGAGGAGTTTATAATAGGAGTGTTGACATAACCTTAACTACAGTGACAACTGAAGCTGGTTTGTTAGGAAAGCAGCAAATAATTTTCTTGCAGGAAGGCAGGAGTTAGGCATAGAAGGTGAGGCAGCTAAATTTTTTTCCCTGAGAATCCCTGGAGGCTATTGTGTGAGACAGCACGTGAAATGAAGCTGAAGCAAATCACATAGCAGGCAGAAGAAGAAACACTGGAATTTGCTCATTTTCATGAAGGAGAAGGTGCAGTTATCCTCTTACAATTTTTTTTACAGGCTCCGTTTCTCCCCTCAGAAGTAATCACGAGGGTCTGATAGCAAGTCAGCGCTCGCTTTTGGCCTTACAGCTGGCTCTTACTTCGTTCTTTGTCCCTGAAAACCTAAAGCAGCCAGGAATGAACTCAGGTGCCTAAACTCCGTGCCTTCAACAAGAGCGGGAACCAGCCCTTTGTTTGCAATCCATCCGTGTCTCTTACAAGCAGTAATTTTATTAGAAGTCACTAAATCAGATTTATTTCCTTGAGTCACCTGCAAGAAACCAAACCTGAGAACTTAAATACCCAGCAAGAGATGGACAAGCCTTTCTGCAGCAAGGCTGAGCCACAATCTGAGCTACCAGCCCAATAGACATTGCTGTCACTTAAACAAGAACCAAACCTATCGATAGGAAGAGGTCATTTAAACTCAAATCTGAAGCCAAAGGAGCATATGTAAGAGCTGATTTTTAGTGCTTTTATTTCCCCAAAGTCAGCTGGGGTTTGTTTCATACCTGTCAATGCTCCCCTGTGGGCAAGGGGAAGTTTTTCAGCTCTTCTTGCGGGCATAAAATCATCAAGGCAGAATGGAGATCATATGTGCATCCCCATCCCACAGCACAGTCCTACGCATGGAGCCAGGCCCTGTGTTACTCAGGCTGGGTTCAGAAGTAAGTGCGTGTCTCCCACCCACTTTCCCACACCCTACTGCCGGCTCCCACCCTCCCCAAATCTTTGGGATTAACTTCTAAATGGCATTTCCCAAAATATTTAACAAAGTCTTTCTTACATCTTTGTTGTGATGTTTGCATGCGGAGAGGCAGTTAGCTCATTGGCAAGCAGCAGGAAGATTTATTGTGGCACACTTCAGAGCCAGGGGTGCTGGGAAGAAGGCGCAATGCCTTACTTCCTCCCTGCCCAGCCTCTGCCCTACTCTGGCATGTTTGGCAAAATCCTAAAGTAACTTTCCTGGGCAGGTGGAAGGTCCAGAGTATTCAGCATAGAGTAAATAAAATACAATGTTGAAAGCAGAGAAAAGGACAGCTCTGAAATGGGAAAGCCAGAACTAAATCCCCTCCCCCTAATAAATAAATTATTTAGGGGCAGCTATGGCCTGTGGAGCTTGCAATCAAAGTGCACAAGCTATTGATGAGGAACAGCGCAGTCCAGGCAGAGGGCAACTGAGCAGCAGTGCTGAACGCTTTCCGTGAGTGCCGGTGGATTTTTAAACCTCCTTTGAACTGCAGCATGGTTGGAAGAGCAGCATGAGCTAGTCTGGCAGGATGGCGGAGAGAGGGGAAGATCAACCAGTAAGTGACCAGTTTGCACAGTAATATAAAGGAAAACAAAGACTACAGATTCCTCATTTGCCTTCTCCCTTCCCATTAAAACAAGATTTTTTTACCCTTCTCTATATCCTTTCTTTTTAATAAATATTGAAATACAATCCCTAGCTTTTAGGCACTGCTAGCAAACCTGGCAGAAATATTATAGCTGGAGCCACAGCCATGAGCTGGAGGACATGGAAAACGATCACTTTTTCCCCTGGCAAACCAAACACACATCGGGAGAGCAACGTGCCAATGAATGTCTCTGCTTTTTTCCCAGAATGCTCATTTTGCGTCAGGATTTCCTCTCGCGCTGGATGCCCCTGAGCGAGTGGAAAGCGAGCAGGCCAGCCTTTGAACCGCAAACCGCCAGAGTAGGATCCCAAGGTGGCTTCGCCCCGGCTGCTTCTCCTGGCCATCTTCTCCTGGCGCTTGTTTAGGAGTGCCCTCTGCTGGGTCCCCAAATGGAGCCCAGGGCTGGCCTGGGGCTGGGAGCCATGGTACAGGTTAGCAACATGCAGAGCTTCTGCAGCGCTTCCGTCTTCTGCCCTGCAAGTGCGCAGGAGGTTGCTGCACTGCAGGCTCGAGTGCCTTTGTGCTCTGTGCACCATTATGCTTTTCACGGGGCTGTTAATGGAGGTGGCATTTGGCTGTGTGCTCTTATCTCACTGCACTTCAAAATGCAGTAATACTTCCACGCTCGGATTCAAGGCTAAGGGATGCATCTCGGTGGTATTTATATATATTTAGCCCCAGGTCCCTGCCTCTCACAAAAGGATACGGCATGTAGAGTAGATTTATACCAAAAATGAAATGACACAGGGAGCAGAGGCTACTGGAGATAAGCAGGTATTAGGACTGCGTTTTCCATCTCATGTTCCTAAATGAGGGTAGTGACACAAAGCACTGTCAGCAACAAATTGGCAACATCCAGCACTGCTGTGTTTTGATCTGTGCTTATGAGACTATTGGGACTTGTTTCTCCAAATAGTCTTTTAAATTTTGAAAGGGGTCTGTCTGTTATAGACAGCTGCTGTGTTTTGAAGCAGTTGTCTCAGGATACGGAGCTCATATCTGGCATTGTTACTCAGAAGTATTTTCCTTTTTCTATTTCCTTTTAAGCTGCTTTATTTACTTTCTTCTAAAACTGTCTTCCATACCAAGCTGATGTGGCAGCAATGTGTGGAGGAAGGCAAAGACTTAGGTGGCAGCCCTAGGTTTGCCGGGCAGTGTTGAGGCATCCCTTTGCTAGAGGTTTTCAAGAACAGATTCAGACTCAAAAATCATTCTCTGAGGAAAATGTAGATACCTTTGAGTCTAACTCAGAGCAGGATGGGCAACCACACATCCTCTTCTAGGTCTTTATTATGAGGTGTAGGAACTTTTTATGGCAAAAGCTTTCATATTCTGTCAGACACTCACTTTCATGAAACATATGGGAACTTAATAGCTTTGAAACAGTTTTCCTTCAAACTGGCCATCCAGTTCAAACATTACTGGGACAAGGAACAGATAGACAACGTGACTGCACAATCCTCATTTTCTTTGGAAGCCAAATACTGAGGGGTCATTGCAGGTTTGATTTAAATAAGGCCGGAAGCTCTGCAGTCTTGAGGCTGTGAGTGTGTCATATGTACTGGCATGTTATACCTGCTGATGGCAGGGAGGAGGGAGTCTGAAATGTTCTTGGCATTTCCTGGTAATTCTGTGTTAAATTCTTCCATGAGTTTTTTCACAAACTTCAGTTTATGCTCCAGTTTATGGTAAGGCCAGCACAGCCTGGGTCCCCTTCTTCAGTCCGTTCTCCTTTCCCACAAGTCAAACCTGTCTTCGATTCTTCTCCCCACCTCTGCACGTATGTTCACTCCTTCTGTGACCCCAAGACCCATTGGGAAGGAAGCAATGGGAACTCTGACCTGGAGAACAGCGATGGGGGCCTGGGGAGGTGTGCAGGTGATGTCATGGGTATGGGAAGTAAGAAAGAGACTGGAAGGAGGAAGAAGGGAGAAGGCATGTTAAAGAAATTCGTAAAACAATTGCTTGTGGATTTGACATTTGACTGCAAGGTCTGTAGAGAATATAGCTCTGTGGAGTAGATCAGACAGCTGAGCAGTTCCGTTGGAGGGCATGCTCTTCGGTTATACGGCACAAAACAAGAAGTCTGATTTCTACACAGACTTGATCACTGATCCCCTTTTTGATTCTTGGCAAGCTACTTTACCTTCTCTATGGCAGCAGTCCTTTGTGTAAAATTAAGACAGTGCAACTACATGGATAGGAATGAGAGCAGAGACTTTTCCAGACTGATGACAAATCATACAACCATAAGGCTGGCAGAGACCTTGAGAGATTGTCTAGTCTGGCAGTCATCAATTTTTTTTAATCAAAGGACTGGCCTGGAATTTTAAAAAAACCAAACTGTTCCATCCACAGTGCCAGCACTATGGTTTGAATCTAAAAGTAACCAAAAATTGTATTTTATTTTCTAAATTGGAGAAAGGCCCATGTTGAGCAAAAGTTTTCAAAAAAATTAAAGCCAGATCTACTTACACTTTAAAATAGGCATAAGTCCCTTTGTTCTGATTAGGTTTATCCTGGCATCACTTATTTTCATAGATGCTTATAAACATTTTCTTTGCTAGTTAGTCCAACTTTGTTGAAATGTAGTGGGATCAATGCATGAACTGGAAGCATCACACACAGTGTAGCTCTCGGGCTGCAGGAACCATACTTCAGCAGGGTTACTTAGAGATCTCGCAGCAACTCTATGAACTCCATCCTGATTCCAAACATTGCTTCCCTTATTAATCACCCAAAATATCATGATGTTAGCATCATTTTTTTCTCCATTTATTTGGAAGGTCATACGAAGTTCCTCCATCTGACCAAACCTGCAGTGCAAATAACAGCAGCAATTATCGCTCTGTACTGAAAAGCATACTGTCATTGGGAGGAATAGTGGGAAAGAAGCCCTGTAAGTGAGGGATATAATTACAGAAGAAAATACCAATCAAATATCACACCTTTTCATAATGAACTCCTATGTGCCTGAGCAGAGGATTGCATTCACCTACCTCTCTCTGGCTCAGCCTGTTGAAATGTGCAGAGTAACACACCACCACAGCTGCTCCGCAGGCAGCAGAACGCTAATGCAGTTTTGTAATGATGATGCTATGTGGTCATCTTCTTCACATTAACTGATTCATATCCTGTACAGCCAGGAAGCACTGAGCATTTTATTAGAGCCGATGAATGTACATTGACCACTCAAACACAGTCTGTTCACAAATGCATGTTTTACTGTGGTTTCACTCTGCTTAAGAGGACTGAGAAAGGTAAAGGAGTAAACAGACAGTACCTGTTACACATAGGCAGTTTGTGCCATCCTAGATTCTGGTAAAAGATCTGTCTTTAGCTACAGCTTTCTTTTGAACAGAAAAAGCCTGGATCCTCCTGTGGATAAAAAAGTTCTATGAATATAATTTTGTCAAGTAAGCAGGTAGTTAATCAAGTTACCGAGAAGTTGATAATGTTCAGGATTCTAATCTATATTTTAGTCCTACTAAAATTAACTTGGTAGTCTGGGAATGACCAAGAAAAGACTGAAAAACGTCTCAGATAGTTTGTGAGTTGCAGAGCATAAAAATAGCTGGAGTTGTTACTTTGTTTTTCTCCTGAGCTTCCCTAATGTACCTCTGTTTTTCAGAGCTGAAAGAGCCATACTTCTTCCAAAACGTGACTCCTGAGTATGTTCAATTTATGATGCAAAGGAGGAGCATTCTCTATAGCTGTTTATATTACAAATGTTATAAGATACTCCATCTCTAAAAACAAATAGAAAAAAGTCCTTGTGCTTTCAGCTTTGCAAGATTGAGTCTTACTGACAAGTAGGATACTGCAGTAACTGGAATAACTCCAGTGATTTAAGTTTGCTATAGGAAAAGGGGAGGACAAGTCTGAAGAGGCACATGAAGTTCTTATAACTCAGAAAATGTAATTTTGTCAAGGAGTAATAGAAACTGAGAGAAGTTACTGAAATTGTGTCGCACATGAATGTGTATGCTCTATCTGCACATTTCCCCATGTTCCTTCATAAGAGGCACATCTTCTCTGCAGAAGCCACCCATTAATTTACCTGGGCTTATCCCCGTGTAAAGTACAAGATACAAAATCCTGAAGAAAGTCATGGCTTGTGAATTGTCTCCCATTTCTGTGCTGTACATGAAAGTTGAGGTGAGTTTTCTTCTCTACAAGCCAGCTACAATGAGGGACAGCAGGCTGGACAGAGAAATCCTGGGTTAGTGGGAAGCTGAATGATCTCACATTCCAAAATTCTGAGCCTCATCAGGTTACACAGAAAAATCAGTTTCTGGCTATACTTTTATGATTACTATTTTTTTCTCCTTGAAATGTACACTTGATCCCCCCCACCCTTCCCTCTAATTGTACCTCACAGAGAGGGGAGAGCAATAATGTTTTGTCCATACAGACCGGCAACCAATTCCTTCTTGAAATCACCAATTAAGGGTGAAGTAGCCTGAGTACTTCTTAAATCCACTGCCCTAGCTCAAAAAAGGCTTAGACCAAGATTCATGGATATAATTTATCTGGAAAAAAATATTAAAAAGCTAAACACGTCAAACATGCATGTAAGCAAAGCCTCCCTTTGTGTGCTCTCAGAGGGTTTATCCTCCCCAACATGTGCGCACACGCACACGCACTCACACACCCCCCGCCGTAAGAGATCCATTTTATAGATTCAAGGACAGCTCTCTCCAAGAGAAGAAGAGACGTTGCCAAGATACCAGATGCGGTTCCATTCAAGACCACTCATAGGAGCAATTCAAGATGAAATCAAATTAGATGTGTTGGTTATACATAGCGCAGCCTGCTCGGGATACTAAATGACAGAGTTTGCCAATAATTAAGTGAAATCTCAGAGATGATGAGTCCCCAGAGCTCTCTAGGTTATGTTGGTCTAATTCTAAGTGTCATCATTATAGCAGCAGAGCAAAATACTCTGCATAGGCCACAGAGCTGGAATTTTTACTGTGGATATTAGCTCTTCATAGCCAGTGCTACAGGGCAGTACTGAGCTTCATTACATGTCTTCTGCTATTACACTTGCTTAACCTTTCCCGGTTATAAAGCTCCTGAAACCTGACTCCCACTTAATAATTGATGGTTAGCACTTACTATCCATAGCAGTATTCATATGCAAAGCACTTTACAAAGAACTCATTAATCTCTCTGAACTCACTCCCCCTTGAGGTGTCCAGCACGATTACTCTAATTCTGCAAAAAGGGAAACTGAGGCAGAAAGATGGTGACTTAGCCTGCGGCTAGAGGATAGCGTTACAGCTGGCACTCATGCTCAGGTAGCTTCTTTATGGGGAAGCTGGCCGAACTTCTGGAGTTAGGAAGCAGGTTGTTCTAAAATTCGATGTGGGGACAGAGGTGCAAGGAGCCTTCCTCCAGCCCTGGAGGACCTCCGCAGGGAGCTGCTGAGCGTCCCCATTGCCGGCAGGCAGTGAGGAGACAAAGCAGCCTGCTGTTGAGTGCTGCAGCCCCTCTGCGGGTCTGCCTGGGTGGATCCTGTGCTGCAATGACCCTGGAAGCCTGGACGGGTGAAAAAAGTGGCACCTCCTAGTATATTGTTCTGCAACTTGAGCTTCCTTGGCAGCCTTACTGGAGACTGTTGGGATGGACACACTTAACACTGCTCATATCTTACTTAACTCCATCCTTACAGTTAGGGGTCAGCAGATCTGCTTAGGGAGCACAGTGGACCACTTTGCACAAGGATTCAGAGCACAGGATCAGACCCACATGTTTCCAAAACAGGCTCCCAAGGAGGCCATGCCCCCCAGCCCTCTCACAGCAGGACTGAGCCCTAATGGAACCACGTTACCAGGAGTCTTAGTGTTTTAATGGTGCCCGTTTCATTATTAGCCCTTACTCTGCTCTCAGAAGACTGAACACCACAACCACGTTCAGAGGGGTAATGACTATTTCCAGCTTTGCAAGCTGTTGGAGTTGAAAATGTTGCACTGAGTTTGTGATTCTGGGAGATCACTGACTGAACAGAAACCCTACTGAAAAACAGGAGCTGATTTAAAAAGAAATAACCTAAATATTAAAAATAAAGAAGTTAATCAAGGGCAAGTATAATAAAAGTCAGTCTGAAGCTAAGACTTCCAGAAAGGGATTGCTCAAAATTTCACACTCATTAGGTACAAAGACAGGGAAAACTCTTGGGGACTGTTGCTGTAACCACTAGCAGCACGCAGGAAGGCAAAATCTGCGCTCCGTTAGCCCCAGGCTGTAGTGTTAAAGGTGGCAGGGGTAGGACCTAATCCTGACTCAACAGTGCTGCAGTACCTCTGTTGGCCCCACTTGGCCCTGGTTGCAGACACTTCTTCAATCTCTGTGCCGAATGACGTCTGCAGCCCTGGCCACCCTCCCGCTGGCAGTATGCTGTTGCTTGAGAAGGTCTGCAGAGCTCAGCTTGCCATCAGCTCTGTGCCGTGCTCCTGACAGATTGACAATGCAAAAGGAGCTGGGTTTATTCACAATGGAAAACAGCATCTTCAAGATAACTAGGGGGAAGTTATAAAATTTATAGAAGGTACTGATAAAGATCTTGGATAGATATGTTCATATTGCTAAAAGATTCAAACCTAAGAGGCTTTTAATTAAAGACTGGGGCACTCAGAGCTATCTTACCAAAGAGGTAATAAAATTATTGACTAAATCACTAACAAAGGCAACTGAAGCAAGGAGTTTAAATGATTTCCAGAGACTGTTCTCCAAGTGAAGGTTATAGTGAGAGAGCCAGCAGTGCAATTAAACCAAATGAGGTCAAGCATGTTGGGCCTTAAGGCCTCTGCCTGCTCCTCAGATTTCTTTTGTTCTTATAATTCAATTATAAAGACCCCCCCTCAAGAACCATTTAACTGTCTCGTAAACCAGTTTGTAAACTTTTTTATTTTTCTGTAAATTGTCTCCTAAAACTGGCTTTCAGCATTTCAGGCAGTATGGAGCATATACGGGCTTCACAGTGCCTTTTGTTCTCATGTGTGCGTTGCATGCGTGCGGGTGTTCACACGGGCCAGAGCTCTCCTGAAGCATCCCCAGCCCATGCAAGACATCTGCGGCTGGAGGTGGCAGCTGGTAAAAACTCTGGTGGAGAGCTGGAACAACTGTGATCGTTCTGTCTCTCATTCCCTCTTGCTCCATCCCCTTCCCCCGCCAAGTTTTCTTTATCCTGTTTCTATGTAAGGCAGAAAGAGGGAAACTTTTGTGTGTGTGTGCCTAATTTCCTGCCCACTAGGTCATGTATCCCAACCCTTAACATCATAAATGAGCAGGAAAGTCTGCTGGCCAGCAGATGCCTGTGTAGATCCATTCACATATAATTAAACATTTTTAAGGTATAGGGACTTTTTGTCTTCTTATCCTTTTTTTTTTTTTTTGGTAGAAGTGTATTTGTAAAATGGGGTTAGGTGGAAGTTAGGTAGCTTCCAAGCACAGAACTTTTGCAGACTACAGTCCTGCTATTCACAGCATCCGCTGACCATAGGGGAAGCTCCCATAATTTGAAAAGCTTGTAGGACTGGGTGTCATGGTGCAATTTTTCTTGTGTAAAGAGGCAAAACCCAGTTATTTACACCTTTTGAGAAAGAGAGCATTTGAAGAATGAAACCATTCCTGATTCACAATGGCATTTAAGTACCTATGGGAAGAGGACAGAAGTCCCGAAAGGATTAAAAGATTTTCTAAGCAGTTTAAGCACAAAACTCCTGTTCATATCATGGCTTTAGAAGCTTACATGACTCAAGGGTCTTGGATTCCTGTCTGCATCATGAGGGGCCTTGATACCTTTCTAAATTAGCCCAGGGTGGCTGTCTTCAAATTAGCCAGTAGTGAAAGTCTAAATCTTATACCTAGAAATGTTCCCTTTCAGAAAAGCAAACCCACAAGTGGCAGCATCCTTTCTGTCCCATGAAGTTCCAAGTGACAGATCTCTGCTCAGAGGTGAATCGAATGCTAGAAGTGACTGGTGTAGCAGGAAGAGAAATATTTATTCTTCCTCTCTGTTTCTATTTAATTACAGCTAAGACAGTTTGGTCGAGACATTGGAAGTAGGACTGACAGCTCTGCTTTCTCAGGAAGAAAAGAGAAAGTGAATGTCTCCAAGGTCCTGCAGAAACGGTGTGATCTGTTCCCGCACTGTGTCTCAACAGGAGCTGGGCAGCTCCACGGTCTGAAATCTGTCAGCCTTTGCTCTGCAGGTCCTCACAGAGTTGCCAGCCTCTGTTGCCCTAACTGTACAGGAGTGGGGTTTAGTGGGGTGACTTCTGGTTTCCTGGAGAGAAACCTCCTGCTACTCCTGTTAGCAGCAATACTGAAATGACTGTGGGTGTTAGAGATGAACTCAGAACCCGCTCTAAGACTGATCCCTCTTACAATGTTAACATCTTCTTTCTCAGTTCGTTAAAATCTTGTGCCTCCTTCCCCAAAGGAAAGAAATGTCAATACATGAAAGAGGAAGATAAGTCAATGCAACATTCAGGTTGCAGAGCTAGAGTTTGGAAATGCTGAGGTAAGATGCCTGGATCGGTGCTAACTCAGCCACATTGCATACAGACAGTATAGTAGCCTTGTTTCGCTGGTCACGTGCATAGATTAATGTAATTACCTTTATTAAAATATGTCCCAAAGCGTTGCTTGTTATTAATCTGTGAAATTCTAGATGTGGTTGATGATTGTACTATGGTGGCATCTATAAGCAGTTGTGTAGCACAATGCCCAGGACTACTATTCTTGTCAGTCATGGGACCTATAGATTTACTTGTATGCGTCTAAACTAGCTGCAAGCCCAGTGGCACTTGCTGGATGGCAAAGGAGATTTTAGCTGAGAAAGTGCTTTTATTACTGTAAAAAATTAATGCAAAAAGTGAAATATTTCACACCCAAGCCGATACTGGCAAAAAGCCAGAAATATTCTGGTTTCGCTTAGGGTGTGAATATATTTGATCATCTGTAATTCAAAAGCTTTTATTTCAAAGGAAAGAGACAGTGTGTTGCAATAGACTTTGTAGTGATAAATATCAACCGTGCCACTTCTCTCCCAAAAGGGGTTTCCCACAGTTCTATAGTAATATACAGTTCAAAAGGCCATACTGAGATTTATAGAGCTATATCTTCAAAAAATGGCGTACAAGTCGCTTTGCTCAGCTAAAGTGGATTTGACTTGCAGCCTTCACAGATCTGCACAACTGAGAAAGCAGCCACAGGTCCAGGGTGCCAGCAGGCCTGAGTGATTAGTGAACATGTGGCAGTTGGGTCACTCAAATTTGTACAAGCAGTGAATCTAGCAAGTCCTTAGTTGTGTGACTAGATATTCTGGAAGCTTTCAAAAGTGTTTGGCCAGGAGATCTGGTCAGGTTGGAGTAAAAGACAGAAAATCATTTAAATCAAGAGAGTCAGAGCAGCTGATGACAGCAGTGAATTTGGCCCTCTCCATACATTTATTATTATAAGCTGCTCTTACGTTGTCCAAAGAGCATCTCTGTTTCTTCTTTTCTATTCTATTTCTGGCTAGGCTATGCTATGCTATTCTTACTCCTTTTAAAGCCTCACCCAAGTTCTAACCCACTTGTATAGCAAGAGCTTTTGCTTGTGAATGTCCACTGGATGCCCCAAAATGCTTTCTTTGAAGACAGTAGGAAAATTTCCACTGATTTTATTAGGGACACTGTTGGGCCCTTAGTGAAGGGAATTCGTACTGAAAGACTCATTCGATAATAACCGTAACGGGTGTGTTTGTGTTTGAAGCCTCTGGATGAAGCACCATCTGTAAAGCATGTCCTGAAGTCATTGCCCAGTTTACACTCATTCAGAGATCAATGGAAGCTTTGACCGAGTACGAACTGAGCAAGGACTGCTGGAGTTGGCCTTATGCTGCATTGCTCCAACCTAGTATACCTGCTCTGTATTTGAAAATGCAAACCTCTCGTTTTCTTGCAAATAAGAAAAAAGTTTTCGCAACTTCAAAAGCATATGGATATTTTTAAAATATTTCATTAAAATCCATTACTGATCTGAAAGTTATTTTTGCTCCTGCACAGTTTAAATCTTTGGTAATGGGGTTTTCCCCTATCAGCAACCACTATTTATGATGTTGCTTTTTACAGAGTTCTGCAAAAATAAGAGAAAATTACAAAGAAAAATGGCTTTACAGACTTGCCTGCATTCTCAGCTTCATATAAAGAATATACATTGATCCATTAGTGTTCTGCATATCTTCTACTGTTTAAAGATTTACCCTTACAGATAAATGCAGTATCTGTCTGCATTGTTTACAGACTTCCCATCCAATTTTAACTGTGCACCCTGAAGGACCTTGAGGTGCAGGGAGTCATGTGGAAATGTTAGATTTGTTAAATGGATTGGAATTACTGGCAGTAAGTTTCAATAGCAAATGTGTGAATTCAAGCATCTGTAAACAAAAGCATGCACCTAGATTTTCAGTCTGTAGATTTTCAGACGTTGGAACAACATGGAGAAGAGCAACAGAATTGAAGAACTTCCAATAATTTCATTCGTAAGAGATGAAACGTAAAATGGGACTGCATAACATCTGACCCATGAGCTTATGTAGCCTGCCAAGAACTTTCTTTGACCCACCATAATGCTCTAGTAAACAGACTTCTCTGGACTGCCTTCTTACATGCACCGTAGTACACAGCTGGAATGATGCTGAGCCTGGTTGGGGTTAGGACACATGGAGATTTGCTAACAAACATTTAATTAACTTTAAAATCAAGAATGATTTTTCCTCTTGGTTACTTGTGACAGTACTTCAGTTGTCCATGAGATAAACGCACAGGAATGTAGTGGATAAGTAGCTGGATAGCATGAAGAGTTGTCATCTACTGCAGGCTGAATGCGTCTGCAAAAAGCACATATGGAACTAGAGGGTGATTGCCGTGCTCAGTTTAGCAGTTGTGAGACTTGAGCCAGATTGCTGTGCTTAGCTCTGGACTCTGCAGTTTGGAAAGAGCAAAACTGGGGAGAGAGGTGGTAAGGGAGAGAAAGAGAGGAAGAGCTAAAGTCATAAGAGATTTAGGAAACATGACCTGGGAGGAAAGGTTGAAAGGACTGTGTTTGTTAAATTTAGAAAAGTGATGACGGAAGCTCCAAGTCTCCAAAAATGTAAATGGTGGTTTTATTTTCTATCTTTAAATGCCAGTCATCACTCCTTAGGTTCACTAACACAGAATAAGAGATGGCTAATTTACAGCAAGGGGTATTAGGTTAAATAGTAGGGCTTCGTTTCTGAGTGTGTGGATGGCACACTGAGCAGTGGAACAGGTTATCAGGGGAGGATGTGGAATCCCGGAGAGGGAAAATATTTAGACTAAAGCAAACACTCATTTTCCAGGTCTGCGCTAACTATTATTTTTATCATCCTGTTTCCCCCACTCTCTGTCTGTTTGTACAGGTGGGTGGGATACGGAAAACACCTTCTTGTGTCTCAAGAATCACCGCTGATCATAGCTTACAGAGAGCTCAGGTCATTGATAAATCTTGAGGCTCTGTCCAGCCCTACGTTTTTAGAAATGTTTGAAAAATGCCCAGGCAGAAGTACTTGTGATTCACAGGATGGGATATGTGGAAGAATCAGCAGAGGTCTGCAGAGAATTTGCTGATTGTTTAGTACTAAAATAGTTATTTAAATCAGAGTGTTGTGAAGACTGAAGTTTCATGACCAAATCTAGCCCCCCTGAAATTAAAGGAAAAATGTCCTGAGACTAAGATTTGAATACATATAGCTGCTGTTGCTTTTACTTTCAAGAAAGAAGAGAAAAAGCAAAACCAAATAAACAAATGCAAACTTTCACCTTGGGACTGAATTTAAACACAATCCTTTCTATGATTTGCAGAAGCATGATCTCCTGTTTCTGTACGTATCTTTGCCTCCTGAAACTGGTGAGGTCTTGGTGGCTTATTAATGGGCTTCCTGAAAGTGGCCTCAGGCTGCATGGACTACCCCAAAATAACTAGAAATGAGTTAACCCAATATCCCAAACTGATCTAGAGTAAGAATAATTGGCATCAGACACAGAAGGTAAAAATGCTAGTCATAGTTTCAATATTAAAAAGACTTTGGAAATTCAGAGGTTCTGAAAGTAGGCATCATCCACCACAAATCTTTATTTAAGTATTTTATCTTGAGAAATAACCAAATAATTGTGGGGGTTTTTTTAATCTGTTTCACATCCATTGTAGAATTCCTGTAAAGAGATGTGGGGGAGAATAGGTAAGGTATCACAGCAAGAAGCAATTCCAAAGTGTCCAATTTCCAGTGAGAAATGTTTCAGGTTAGTTTCTCTTTGGTAAACAAATTATAAGACTCTGAATCTACCATGAATAACACAGGGTACTTTTTGACTCTCAGATTTATTAATCTGGTTCTCCGGGTTATTTTCAGTTTACATGTGCAGGGCTTGATACCAGAAAAGCTGAGCATTACCAGCAGAGAGTGAGATGTGAAGTACTTCACAGTTTTCATCTTTATTTTTGGATGTTGCCATCTTTCCATTTCACTCAAGATGGCATCCAGCAGAATTCTTGGTTTTAGGGGCTTTGAAAAGCTTGCTGATGCTCCAGCATCCTGTTTTCTACCATATAAATTAATCCTCTCATGAAAACTCCAAAGCAATGACACAGCTGATGTTCGAAATTGTGCTTAGAAAAAGACATTTTAGAGACATGTGTCACCCTCAAGACCACAGTGAGCAATGCTTTGTCTGCAGTTGGCAGAAAAATTAGATTATTTTATTATTTTATATGAGTGTCAGTGTCATGCCATTCCATCCCTAGATGCAGTCACATATCTGTTGGCTTGGCTGATCTATTCTGATTATGCGCTATCAGAGTCATAAAGATATCATATTTACAACACATGCATGCCACCACTTGAAAGCATACACACTGATGTTGGGAATAATGTGTGAAATAGTTATTGCCATGAAATTGAGCTTATTCCCACTCCTCAATAGCAAACATTGTAAAACATACTTTCGAAAAGTCGTCTGTCAGTCAATCAGCTCTACTTTCACAGTGACTCTGAACATTTGAAGTCAGCAATTGAAATAAAAAATGAAATTTCTTACAAAATTTACTACAAAATAAGTTTGCCATTTTTATTCAGAGTATCGTTGATTTCCAGAGCTGTCTTTATTAAAAGCCATTCAGACAAATACCAAAAAAACTAACATTGCAGGATAAATCATATTGGGCACAGATGAGTAATGCATGAGGACTAAAACAAATTTGCCACTGTTCCAAGCACTGAGGATGAGTCCTGGTCTGACTGAACTTGCAATTAACAGGCCCCTGGATTTCAATGAGACAATAATTTGATCCATGCGATTGCTTCTGTCTCTTTCTTTGATATTGCTGTGTCTCTTCTTCTTTAATCCAAAACAACTGAGATAGAAAGGAAAAGCCACATATGTTTTTATAAGAAAAGGGCAAGACATAATGTTAAAAAAAAGTTTCATCAAAGGTGCAACCATTTAAAATGCAAAACAGATACTAGCGAGGTGACAAATTCAAGTTCTTAGTGCTTTTATTCAAGATCTTCCAAGTATTCATTTGCCAGGAATACTTGTTTAAAATTTTTAATGTATTTAGTCATATTCAGTTCTCTTTTATGTCCACTTCTCATGAATCACTTGACAGACGGACTTCTACAAGAACATCCCTTTGGGGAAAGTAAATTTTAAGTCATAATAAGAACATAAGACCTGCCATACTTATCAGAGCAAAGGTCTATCTAGTCCGTACCCTAATTCTGGCAATAGCCAAGAGCAGTATATTAGATTTTAACAGTAATGGCTTTGATCTTTCAGTGAGTATTCAGTTGGTGACTAAGCAGAAAGTGAGAAGAAATCCCAAGAGCAGAGCATTCCAAAACTCAGAAGAAACAGCAAGTGAAACCATTTCTCCCTGTGCCTTAACAGTCTCTGTCTCACAAGAAATAGGTGTCAGGCTAATCAGCTGTAGCAAAGCTGATACCCTCACAGGGAGCACTGAGGTTGCTGAAACTTAAACACAGTGGTTTGTACCCATGGCATTTATTTGGTTTTTTTCTCTTGCCCAGCTAGATAAAACTGCTTTGGGGTGCTATGGCCAGCTTTTCTGTTGCAAAATGGAAGCATGTAATTAAAATCTAGCGATGCGAATGAAACATGGAGGGAAAAGAAATGGCTGGAGGAGGGAAGATTGCAGAGTGGAGACCAGGAGGTCAGTGTGGGTGCAGTTTGAATGCTAGCGGTGGTGAGTAGTTCTACCAAAAGGGATAGTTTGCGTTTAGGGGGTTGGCCTTGCACATAGTACATTGGCAATATCTAAAACCTGTTCTGCTCTCATTTCTGGACTAAGAGCTCCATGTGTTCCAGTGAGATTGTAGTTAGAAGTTCTCAGGATTTAGCTCATCTTTTTAATTGCTGCTGTCTCAATTAAATTGCATCTGTGATAACAACAGCCCTCCTGGAGACCCAACAGGAACTTGAACACATTGTGAGTAAATTAAATAATTGTGTAAATTATAAAGTTTGCATCTACTGATTATTGCATAAAAAGCTACATACTTTTTGTAACATTCCTGCTTTAGGAGATCTTAGCAAAAAGGTGTTTAGCCAGCCAAAAATCTACAAGGATCACTGGTAATTTGTTGATCAGCATTAGGTTCATTAAATCTATGCACTTCATTATCTGATTAATTCAGAGGCAGGTTTGTAATCAGTGATGAAATGTTTAAGATTCTTCTGCTCTGGCCTCCACAACCTCCTGCAGCTCATTAGAAAAGCTAATCAGATTGAATTTTCCACCATGCTGTTTATTGTAGCCCTAATGGAAGACAATCACTTTAAAATTACACACTTGGCAGGTAATTTCTAAAAGCCATAAGCCATGGAAGCTCTGTTCTCCCTGGGCTCTTTGTTGTTCTTTACTAGGGTAAAGTGAGTAGTGGTGATTTCTGTCAGAATTTGGAGGGCTATTTTGAAATATAGGATGCAACGTAAATGCTGCTGAAAAAATATTTTTGTCTTTACCGTGGTTCTTGTCACCTGGGAGCCCTTTCAGAGATCATCAGTAATATGTGATAAGTTTGTTTTAAAACTCAGGTGGGTTTCCTACTTTGTGATTTAATTATTCAAAGCATTAAGAACTTTCTTCATGTGCTTTTATCTTGGGATGAATAGCATTAGTAAAAAAATTAGGATAACTCTTTGGTCCTCATGTTTCACAGATCAGTTATAAACCCTCTTGTGCTGGAGCTTTCTGAACTAAGCTACTAGTATGATCTGAAGGAAAATTATGACAACATTTAGTGACAAAGAACCAGAACTGAAGGTGACCTAAAATATAGAGTATTCTTAAATTTTGAATAATCTAATTTTGGTGAATTATGAGCTGAAGTGACAGCAGAAGTTGATAGTCATCTCTTGCACTAGCAATACTCCTGACACTTCTCTGTTTCTCTGAAGGGTAGCTGAATTGGGGAATGCAGCAGGGACAGTCAACAACTGAGTGAGGAACACACTTACTCCACCTATTTTAGAAAAGATCCTTTCACTAAAGTGAGTGTGAAGAACCACAGACTGGGAGCCAGATCCAAGGTGGCAGAACAATTCCTCTGGCCCACTCTACTGCATTCTCCCTTGTGTGGTTCAACTGTCATATCTGTTAATATCTTCTCTTAATATGTGAAAGGAGGGGCTCTCCTGTGACTGAGCAGGCACCCATGGAGACATGGGCTGAAGGCATTTGTCCCGTAGCACGTAACCAGAAGTGAACCCATTATAGAACAGAGGATGCCAGCGTTTTGGCTGGGGATGTGCATTTGGTTGTATGCTGGGGCTATAAGTGACATAAGGAATTATTTTCTTCAGCAATTTATCATAAGAAGATCCCAATCTAAACCTTCCCTGCCAAACCATGTTCATCACATCTTTGCCTATGGGCAACAAGGGCTGAAGACATATTTGTAGAACACCATGAAGAAGGTGCATACCTAATACAGACGAATCATTTTGCATGCTCTAAATGTGCCAGCCTCAAGGGCTGGATCCTCCTTTTGGGATCTCTCTTCTGGTCAGTGGCCTGACTCTATGAATAAGCAGCCAGTTGCTAATGCCAGCCCTGCTTCCTACTGCTACACGGATGTGACAGTTTGAATAGCAAGCACCAGTTGTGCTTGGGTCATAAGAATGAAATGTGCTGTGCAGGAAAGGTCAGGGGTAAAAGTCATAGCAAAATATATCCCCTTCAAGTGGATGACACTCCTGCTTTTCATTGGTTAGAATAATATTAGGGGTTTTGAAATACTGAAATCTAATAAAACTAAGCTTGGCTTAATGTTATGTTATTCCACAGGGCCTGCTCCATCAAATGTGTACAGAGATAACTGAGCTAAGAATAGAGGAGTGTTGCAAGCCTTGCTTGGGTAGGGCACCTATCGGTGCATCTCCAGCCTTGCTCTGGAAAGAGCTTTGCTCTAAAAGAATATTTCTTGCAGTGAGGCAAGCACAAGTGTTCTGGCTCCGTTTTGTGGGGTTACCTTGCAGACCAACCTGTGGTCTGCTCTGTGTGTGTCTGATAGAGCCACTCATCCACCAGTTATTTTGCATACCTGCATGCTCAAAGGAATGAACTTCACCGATGCCTGAGCCCATGGCAGAAGCTCACAGCCTGTACAGTAAGGGAATCTAGTTTTGAGGGCACAGGTACAGGCAAAGCCTTAACTTAGGAGTCTGGACCATTTTCTCTGATCTTGTGCAGGAAGTGTGCTTCTTGAGAGATGATACCTTTCTTCAAAGTTGATTTATTAAAAACTACGTTCAGCATTCTGGTTCATTCTATTACCCCTCAATAGTTCTTCAAGTTAAAACTTGGGTGAGAATGAAATACACCTTTAATATAAAATTAGGGGTTTATAGACCTGTTTAAACATACAAATTAACATGAAAATCATAATAATTGGTCATCTAATGCCATCTCCCTGTGAACATGAAGTTGCTTTTGTAGTATTTGGAGTCCTTTTGACTAGTCTGGCTTTGTGCATCTTGAGGAAATTTCAGTTATTTTAGTTAAAAGCAACACCTCCTGGGGTGGAGGACCTTGCCAGTTATCCTTTCAACACCCTTGAAGTCCAATGCCAAATGCTACCATCTTTGTCCTTCATCTGCCTAATGAATTTGCAGGTCACATGTGGATGGTGATACCATAGTCAACTGTACTTAGTGATGTTTATGATGCCACAGAAAAGTGTTACATCTATTGCTGTATTAATTTCTGTTTCAGCCTGGCTCAGCACCGCTCTGTGTGGTCTGTGTCCAATGAGCCAGGATGTGCCCCCCACAATGGCAGGCAGCCCAGTTCATAGCTAATACTCCACAGAATAGAACCCAGCTCACTTTCCTACTAGTTACTGCAAGCTGGTGTCTAACCTGATTTGTGGCTGATAATCCATAAGGTTATGGCTGATCCAGGCTTTCAGCAGCTGTACAATGCCCTCCCTCCCTCCCAGCGGGCACCGCTAAACACATCAGCTCCTGCCATCCCTGTGGCTTCCCCACAAATGACACAGAAGCCACCTTCAAGCTGTCCCTGATACTGCCCCCATTTTCTTCACCCCTGACTCCACCAAGCCTGTCTTCAGGGCCCTTGCTAGCTCTGGACCACTAGATTATTCCTATATCTCTTGTTTCCAAAACTCCCAGCTATATAACTAGAGAAACAGCCTTTTGATAGTTCCCTCGACCCTTTCTATATCACTTGAGCTACTACTCTCTTCAGTAGAGTTTATTGTGGTAAAAGATTATGTCTCTACACTTTTTTTTTTTCAATTATGACAATGAGATTTAAGCTTTTTTCGGTCACAATGTAACATACTTTATAGCAGTGTGGGGAAGTATCAAAGTATTTTAAGGATTGGAAACGTTCTCTCTAGAGTTTATTTGCTGTAAAAAGAGCTTCACTTTTGCTTTTGAGTGCCTGGAGTATTGTAATCTGGTCCCTTCCGTCATGTTCAAGTTTAGATATTTCTTTGTAACATTGCAGGCATTAAAAAAAACAAGCCAGCAGTGAAACAAACAAACAAACCAAAAACCCAACAACAAAAAAGAACCATTCAAGTACAGTAACATTTATGTAATGAAGTATTCCTAAATAGTCTTGTCTGAGGAATGAACACTAGAAAGTCAAGTTTGGTTTGAAATTGAGGCTTGCTTTTAAACAGGCTTTTCCAAACTGGAGGCAGATATAAAGATGTGCGTAAAATAGAAAGAAAAATCACCTCTCATAAAACAGAGATCTGAGTACTGTTCAGATTATTGCTGCTGTGAGAAATACGGAAAGTAATGTAACACACAGATGAAGAGCAACTGTTTTCATTGAAGTTGTTCCTAAAACACACTGACGGCAACACTAGAGCCGTCGAGGACAGAGGCGGTATTGAGCGCAGCCAGCCTCCGGGTAATGCCGCCCGCCTGGGCTCGTTGCGTGGGCTCTGCTGCCATCTCATGGTTTCGTCGGCATTTCTGCAGTCAGTCGCTTAAAAGAGTTTGTTTTCTGCGCGGGCAGCACTGCTTTAATAGCAGGTGGGGGATTATTTATTTATTTATTTGTTTATTTCTAATTAAAGCAGTCTAGAAAATGACGATGTTAGAAATAAATACTCCTCCTTCTAGTCACAGAGCGGTTCATTTACATTAGAGCAGGGGGTTATGGACTACTTCTAGGACATCTAGCAATAAGTAAGAAAAGCAGTCTTATGCCAGTGGTAGGCTTCAGTTTTCTGTACTCTGCACCTCCCTGTAAAACTAGCTATGGCTCACAAATTGAAAAGATTAAAAAGCATAGTCTAAATTACTGATGGGTCTTTAGGTACTTGTACAGGCAGGACAAAAGTCAGGACAGTTCCTGGGACAGTGTTAGTGTACACGGTGTAATCGGCGCACAACTGTCACAGCATCTGGGAGGACAGATTGGTTTCTCCACAGAAATCGGTAGAAGCCACACTAGACCTGTCACCTTACATCTGCAAAATCCCCTTCTCATCAAAGAGATTAATTTATGAGTTAACTGGGGAACTAAATACAATGCAAGGGGAAAATAACTTTAATAAGGTTTCACAAGTTTATCTTTCAGTAAGTGGTGGTTTTAAAAGCAAATGCTGAAAAAATACAAGAAATTGCTTTGTTGTAACAAAGGCTTACTTAAAAAGTTATCATCTCCAATGTCCACATTTTCAAAAACTAAACAAATTGTGTCTTAAGACAAACAATGAGATAGGTACAAAACCCAACAATTTAAAAACCAGTAAACCTTCCACTGGTCTAAACAAATAATCATCTTAAAGAATGTTATTTAAATATTTGAATATTCACTTATTTTAAAATACTGCACATATAATTTAGCTGTGAGCTACCTTTTACAGCATTTTTAGTCAAAGCCAGTCACACTAGAAATGAGGCAAGTATTTATATGTGAAAAAAATATAAAGTTAGCATGTGAAACAATGTAACATTTCACACAAACAAATCTATACAAGGAAAAACATTTAATCAGTTACAGAAAACAAAAACATTTTTATTATGAAGTCCACGAAAGGTGACTGATTCTGGATGTAACTCAGTGTTGGGGACTGTCGCGGTAGGGACGGACAACGACAAAAATATATGTAAGAAGGCAGCCTTTATTAAGTTACAAAAGCCAAGATGGCCGAGCTGGCGCAGCAGAAAAAGCATTCCCTTTTATAACCTTTCTTATCTGTCCACCTGTTCATGCACTAAGGCTGCTGAAATGATTCGCTCAGTACCTCTGTCCATTCACCTCTATTCACGTACTGATTGGCTGGAGCTCCTACTGTATTTCCCACTTCATCTACTGTTCTCTTGCCAAGTTTCTGCTCTGTGGTATTCACTTGTTCAGTCTCTTCTTGCTCAGTCTCTTATCACTTCCTCAGACTTGTTTACAACATTCTTCATCCACTTCTTCCGTCTTTTCAAGGGTATACTGGAATGCTGTCAATGTCAACTTCATCTTCCTCAGTCAGGCTATCCCTGACAGGGGACTTCCACACATGAGTGGAATTGCTGCAAAATTGGGTTCTTAGTGCTAGGTGAGCAGAATCCTTTCTTTTAACATTTGTGCTAAAGAAAACTTTTCCTTGAGTATATGTAGTCCTTATAGTGTCCAAAGTTATTTAATTCATGTTTTAGCAGAAGAATGTTTTTGACAGTCGCTTCTCTGTGCAGTATCGATTAAGACATACAGATTTATGGTACAAATGTCTGTATTTAGATCTAGAGATCTAGATTGAGATCTAGAATGGAGCATGAGGTAGTTGTGCAGAGGGAGTAACAAATTTCATTGTTGCTGAATTTTGTTCCTGCTTCTCTTGGTTAATGTGCCATTTCTTGTCTTCAGGCCATGCTTTCACTTTTGCTTCTTGCTGAGTGCTGGGTTGCAATCTCTGGAAAGTAGACCTCTCCCTTTGCCACATCACAGTCTCTTTCATTAAGGTACGCAGCATGCAAATAATTGCTACTTGGCATCCAGGTGACCTCTGTTGAAACAGGAATGATGCTCCAAAGTTTCAAACATTTTGGAGCTATTTGGAAGTCTTTACTAGGATAGTATGATGCCTCTTATCTGAGTTTCCTTTTTCTGTTACATTTTGAACTAGAATTCAATAGGTCTGATTTTTTTAAAAATCTAAGTCTTCAGTCACTGCTTTAGTCTCTGAGCTGAATCTCACATTCTGGCTGTATAAACTACATTTGGTACCTACACAGCTAGCACAAGCAGAGACTCCCAGCCAATAATAATACTTCTTGCAAATTGTTTGATTAGAGTGAGATTTCTTGGATAAGGTACTGCTGCATGATTAAGAGGAATCTCTGTGTCTCCTAGTCTATCAGCCAACACAATGACACGGATTCCTTTGTCAAGACCATCCCTTTTTCCTCGGTTGCTAATGCTGTAAAATCTCACTTTGTGATCTGCACTCTGCAAGAGCTCACTTGGCTCTGGAGGCTCAATTGTCATCATGTCATCCTTTGAAACTTCTGTCACATTAGAGGGACCTGTCCTCCTCTGCCGTCAGTCAGCTCTCCCTCAAAGAAACCATCCTCGTCCACGTCTCAAAAGATATAAACCATATTCTCCAGTAGTTAGAGGAAGCTCTACTTCAGAGTGCTTATTAGGACCATCAAAAGGGTCATAGCTATATTGTGTAAAAATATTCTCTTGGAGATTCTAGGGTTAGGGAACATTTGTCTGTTACTGATTTCTGTGTTTCATTCAGTGCCCTCATCTGAAAGAAGTCAAGACCTAATTGCCTTGAAAGGGGTCTCGTGTAGTTGCCTGGATCTTCCTTCCTGTTGCTTGGCAGTGGAAGCAGTTTAGCATTCTTCTGCTTGAGCCACTTTGCCTCCTGCCAGAGAGCTTCACTTCCTCAGAAGGCAGTTCTTATTTTGAAGGACATTGCATAGTCTCTCCAGGCCCTGTAAGGAGCTCTGGTCCCTACTGCCAGGCAGCCAGTCCTCTTGCTGCCCTCCTGTCTGCATACTGCTCTCTCCCACAGACCCACCGCTGCCTGCCCTTACTTCTGGCAGGGAGTGCAAGCCATGCAGCACCACGTCTTCGCCCCCAGTCTCTGGCAGAAACTCCATGCTGTTCCCTTTCTCCTGGAGGTGAGCATCTTTTAAACCCTTGCAGGTTTTCTGCTGCTCTGTGCCTTTGCAGGGGTAAAGTCAGTATTTTCTGTAGCACTGACTGGGAAGACTGAAGCTCAATCTGGCTGCTGGCCAGATTTTTATTTTTTTCCTTCCTCTTTCCCTTGCTTATTAAACTGTCTTTATCTTCACCCAAGAGCTTTCTCACTTTTGCTCTTCCTGTTCTCTCCCCTGGCTCGCTGGGGAGGGAGGGAGCAGCGGTGCACTGTTGAGCTGCTGGCCAGGGTCAGCCCTCAGCAATGGTGCTTCCAGGCCCTGTGCCCACCAGGGACTGAACAGCACAGAGAGGGAGCAGAGGTGGGATGTGGTGGTTGATTAACAAGTCCGGGTAGTGCTGGGTAGTGCATGGGCATGGGAGTCTTTGTGTGCTTGGATTGTAAGTTTAGCCCAGTATTGGTGAACTACTGGATTTTCTGTTGTTTCAATCCAGATAACTGTACTACTGATAAGTATTTGTTACTGTACTGTTATTTAGAGACAAATAATTTATCTGTAAAGCTGTTGGTCTGGTGTTTGTTACCATATCTTGAACTGTAACTCAGCAGAGCTACCTAAAACCCTTACATAAGGACAGCCCTCGCAGCCTCCCACACTAGGGCAGGGGAACAACTCCTCAGGCACTGGGACCTGCCTGGCCTCAGCATTCAGGGAAAGCCCCAAGATATCTGCTGTAACATGCAATTAAATGGTCTTCCAAGAAACGGCACACATTTATCAGCTGTCCTCTCTCCTGGGTTGTTCTGAGGGGGATGCACCACTGGCTTCTCAGTTTTTCCAGTGAGAGATGGTCTTTTTCAGTGTGGTATTCAGAGTTTCTAGCACCGTGGGACCCTATCTCCCATTAAGGCTGACAGAAGCTAATGCAGCTTGAGTAGAAAACTCACATACTTGCAGCGCAAAGTTCATAGTATAGTTGCTGTAATACTTTGACATTCCCCTCGCCATCTGTACATCAGTTTCCAGCAGCACACGTAAACAGTTGCTGTTGAAACAGAGTGTAATTTGGCAATTATTTTATTGAAGCTATTTTAAAATGTTTTTCTGTCAGTATCTTGTTAGCACAGTCATGCAGTTATGAGAGAATGTTTTTCAGATTGTTTAGTAGCACTGAGGAACTGTGGAGATGCTGGGCCCAGGTGAGGTCTGAGCTGAGCTCTCGCCCGCTGAGCAATTCTCTGTTTTCTCTGCTTTGTGCCTGTTTATGCAGCGCTGACCAGGGTCTCAGTGCGAGCTCACCCTTTCTTACACGCTGCTGTGTTTCATTACAAGACAGCTAAAACCATAGTGATGCGCATGATTTTGCTACGTAAGCCAATTCCTGCATATTCTGTTAGGTGTTATGTGATCACAGATGGAAGAGGAAGCAATTCACAAAGTTAAGAATGAAAGAAATCAGTCACGAGGTGGTATATCCATAGTACTAAAAGGGCTTGAGAATCTACTAGGGCTTGTGCAGCGTTAACTCGAGCTGGAGTCTGTTAAATGTTTTCTGTTAGTACAAAGGAAATCAACAGAACTCCCTTTATTTTTTTCCCCATGGAGACAAGGGGGACTTCATGTCTTTAGTTTTTCATAAACAGTTAAGAAATACTGCATTCAAGAGGAAAGGGGTCTGTATAGGACAGAGTCATTTTAATAAAGTACATGACATACAAAGTGCAGGAGGAAGAAAATTAGTTTATAATTCTCTAGGGGATACTTACCTGATAGAACAAATTGCAGATAACGATCACCATCCATAATTAATTGCTTTAAAGTGCTTGTCATTAGAGATCTAAGAAACTGAAGAAACAAGAAAACCTATATAAAAACTTTAATTTGTTGGCAATTTTACAGGGATATAGGATGGAGGATTGTCAATAAAAAAATAAATTAAGCATGTCTTCATTATTTTTATCCATTATAGCTTTAAAAATTCCAATGGAGAGGCATATAATGATTTAAGCCATTAATTACTTTTATAATTTTTTATCTTAGTTGCTCCTGGAGATGACCTTTGCACTTGTGGATGAGGTGGGTCCCTTTAATGTGTTTAGAATGAATTAGAATCAGTTTGACATCTGAATTCTGTCTGTATTCTGCAAACCAGCATATCCAAGGAATCCGGAACGTAAGGAGTGTCCTTTTGGACCAGAACAGAGGTCCATCTAGCCCGCTGCTCTCTCCCTGTCTGTAGTAGTAGAGGATGCTGTATTTAGGGACCAGCACGCAAGCCCACAGTCTGTTCATCTCATACTCCCAAGCATCCGTAATTATGACTAAGCATCAATTAGAGATGGTAGATGATGATTCCATGTTTATTCTCTCTTTTTTTTTTTTTAATCTGTTTGTAGACCTGTTACCCAGCGTGACTAGTTTCTTTTTGAACCTGCTGACTATTGCCTTTACTACAGCCTGTGGTAGGGAGTTCCAGACATTAATTACCTGCTGTGAAAAGAGGTACTGTCTTCTAGCTGTTAGTAGTGCCCGATTAGTCTCACTGTGTGCACCTTCATTCTAGTATTGTAAGAGCTGATAAATAACAGCTTCATATTCACTGTAGCCACTGCCTTTATGATTTCGTAAGCCTTGATCGTATCTTTTCTCAGCCTTCTGCTCCACAGGTGGAAGAGCCCCAGCCATTTTAGTCTCTCTTAATACAGAACTATTCCACCCTCTTGATCATTGCATCCGCCCTTCTCTTTACCTTCCCTAATTCCCTTGTATTCTTCTTGAGCTGTATAGACCTGTCACTCTTGTAAGCAAGATGTAGGGATAGTAAGGTTTCATACAGCACCAAGATTATTCTTACTCTGTCTTCTTCGCCTTCAGTTTTCATGAGTCTTTTTGTTTTCTTTCAGATGGCTATTTCATAATGGTAAAGAAGCAAGGAGAATTTTTTTTCTAAACTTTCAAGGGTTGGGCTGTGTTGTGGTTCACCCGTTCAGAAAGTCTGTTTACACAATTTCTTTTTTTTTAAGCTGAACAGTTATGTTCCTGAAAACAGTGGAAATGTGATAGAAAGTTGTCTTTTGGAGTGGGCAGGCATAAATGTAGTGTCCAGTCCCTTGAAGATATCGCAGCATAAACACTAAAACCTGTATTCTGGACTCTCTTAATTGTCAAGTAAAATAATGGATACAACTGGGAAAACACACACACACACAAAACGAAGTTAAAAAATGCATAACCATCTGCAAAATTCAGTATAACTAATGGCCTGGGTCTTGTTGCTAACAGGAAAGTAGGAGGTATAATTGATGGAATTCTGTCTGAAAGGAAATTCCTCCTGCTTCTTCAAGACTGTACGACAGCATGTCATGACTGCCAGTAACCGGCATCCAGGCGAGATCCAGTGGTAGGAGCATGGCTGCACAGCCCTTATTCGTGAACAAGGTACACATCAGTGTTAGCACCGTAGCATCTGCTCTGGATCCAGTCTGAAACTAGGTACTGAAAGGATCCAGGATACTGGCAGCAGGTATGTGAAATGTGCCTAGTTCTGTGTAAACTTCTCAAACATCCTGCTGTAATAAGGGATTTCAACATTCAGTGGCAATTTGTGAGGACAGCTACACTCAACAACCATTTCGTAAGAACTGGCTGGGCTATTGTTAGTTGTAGTGTGGGTGGTATTTTTTTCTTGTCAAAGGAAATGCGGATTATCTTATAGTTATCCCGGATACTTGTGACACTCTCTTACAAGCTATAAATTCATGGATTAAAATTACAGATAGTAAATTCAGAATTCCCTGTGGTGCTTCTAACACTGTCTGTTGTGTGTGGTAGCTATGAGTCTCAGTGTAGGTACAGGCAAGGGTCTGAATAACTGTATTTTGGGGAAAAAAGTGTTTAGAGAATACTCGGAGACGTATGGTGGTCTTGGAAAATTATGCAATCAGATAAAGATATGAATAGAGTTTTGGCAAATAAAGCAAGATAATGTCTGAAGCAGCTTGGGTTTTGTATTTGTGCACATCTGGAAAATAATTTGCAAGAACTGTTCTTCCAAGTTACCATGGTATCAGATTTAGGTATTTCTACATTTCAGAATCATGTAATTTGAACTAGCCCTTTTATCAGATGTCAGCACTTTTAAATCTTCACCACCAGCATCCCATTTCAGCAGCACATCAGGAATCTTCAGAAAGTCTCTGCAGCCTTTGTTTTCACATAACTTGTGCCTGCCTGGCATGTGCGTAACTTCTCCAGCCAGTCAGCACTCAGGCTTGCTTTGCATCTCCCTGCTACTTCACCAGGATGGTCTGCTGCTTTAATTTTCAGTTTCTTCTGACTCCATTTTCCTTGAGCAAAATGGATGCAATAATCTTCACATATATAATAGAATAAATTTATCATGGTCTTCAAATATGTTTAATATTATGGTTATTTACAAACTATTTAATAATACCCATATGAAGTAGGTGATATTACATTGGTTCCTGTAGTTGGTTCCTGTAGGTGCTGTGTAGCCTGCTTCATTAACAAATGTTAACTGAGTTTTGGAGCAATAAGCACTATATTAATGCAAGGTATTGATTATCAAATAGCCGTTCAGGGAATAATTTTAAGATAGCATACTAGAATCCTGTGCTTCATAATTAACAACTTTTGTTGCATTTTTACCCGCTTTTGAAAGCCTCTTCTAATAACCACAACATTTCCGTTTTAAGGTTGTCTGAGTCTGTAAAGCTTAATTTAGAGCTTAGAACTTTGTCAGGTGACTTGTTCTATAGACCAAGTGTTAGATCAAGTGAGGACATTAAGTGACATGAGGGAGGGGGAAAGGGGAAATAAGGCCACACATTGGCAGAACAGATCTTGGAGTAATTCCTGAGTACACTAGGTCAACAGAGAATGCGTTAGGGAGCAAGTCAGGTGCCTGGACACAGATGTCTAGTGGCATTTTAGATGCCATAAAGTATAGTACCTTATATCTCGTGCCGTATCTGCTAGCCCTATGTCTTGGATTCCCTAGGGCACCTGAAATGGCACTGGATGCCTATGGTTAGACGTCTGTACTGCTGCTGCAGCGGTTGCTAGAGGCCAGCTGGGGAGGATCAGAGCTGGCGAGCAGTTACAATTAGAGCTCCATTAAAGAGCTAAAAAGCACATGGCAAATTACAGTCCTGATTAATACTGACAGTGACATTATCTCCTGTTCCACAGCTTGCTTTTCTTTAGGAGATTGCAGTAGCGCACGGCAGGGTGGAAGCTCGGGTGTGAGGCAGGGTTAAACTGGTCATGGCAAGGTAAGGCCAGCCACTTCAGAGGTGGGTTTCATCAGGGAACAGCAGGTCTGGCGATGGTTTCTGTGGGCCAGGTACCTCGTCTGGAAACTCCCTCCCCTCTCTTTTCAGAGTATTTTAAGAAGCTAAGAAATAAAGGTCGTGAAGGGCTCTGAACATAACACGGGCTTATTTGATGAAACCTGTAACTACAGCTGTTGTCTCTTTCCCCGCAAGGAAGGTGATACCAAATTTGCGGTGAGGCACAGTAAATAAAATAAGCTACACCAGCGTTTTAAAGCATTGATCAATGATTTAAAAACACGCTCGGATGAAAGACATCACTGGAGGAAGGCCGGCAACCGACCTTCAGAGGGAGGGTGCTCCAGGAGCCCTCAGCCCCCAGGGAGCGGGTGCGCTCCCCGGGCTGCAGGGGCTGCACGGCGGCTCCGGGCCGGCACGGCCCGTGTCCTGCCTTCTCTCCCCGCGGGACGAAGCCGTGCGCCCCGCACGGGCGCTGCCCGAGCCGCCGAGAGGAGCGCGGCGCCGCGCCGCGCCGCGGGGAGCCCGCCGCCCCCCGGCAGCGCTCCGGCCGGCGGGATGGGGCGGGGCGGGCCCGGCGCGGCCCGCGGGGAGCGGAGAAGAGCCGATCCCGATCCCGCCCCCGCTCGCCGCCCCAGGAAGCGCAGGGCTTTAGCGCCCTGCCCGCCGCCGCCATGCATTGTGGGGCGGCAGCAGCAGAGCCAAGATGGCGGCCAGCAGGAGGCTGATGAAGGTAACAGCCAGCGCCGCGCCGGGAAGGGCCGGCGGGCAGGCGGCGGCGGGCACTCCCCCCCTCCGCCCCGGCGCCCCTCCGGGGGTGGGGGGTCGCCTCTCCTGCCGCGGCTCGGCGGGGCGGCCTCCTCCCCTCCCGTTGGTGGCACCGCGGGCTGGAGCGACCGGAACGGGAGCAGCCGGCACCTAGGCCGCGGCCGTGAGGGGCCTCGCTGTCTCCCTCGTCGCCGCCCCGGGCTCCGGCGGCTCCCCGCGGCCCCCCCGGCCGCCGCCCGGGGCTGGGCGGGGGCGCTTGGCGGGCGCCGCGGGTCGCCCCGGGCCGCCCTGTCCCCCTCCCTCGGGGGGCTCCTGCGGTGACTAAGCAAAGAGGAAGGGCCGGGGGGGGAGGAAACGCCGCTGCCGGGACGCCTTGGCCCCCGCCCGGGGCCGGGGCAATCCCCGGGGCGGCGTGAGGGGTCACCCCGCCGCCGGTGGTGCCGCAGCCGCGGCGCGGTCCTCGGCCCTTCCCGCGGGGAGGGTTCGGCCGGGCGGCGGGGAAGCGCCCTCTCCTCCCTCCCTGCGGGTGGGGGTTCTCCGCTCCCCCCCGCTCTTCCCGTGGTAAGGAACCTTCCCCCCACACGCAGGGATGAAATAATTTCGTTTTCGTTGTTTCGGAGAGTAAGCTCTTCCTTGTATGAGTAAGAGATTTATCACACTGAAATATGGACCTGGGTTCAGAAGTTTCCTCATTTGCTGCAGACGTGGTAATGTTTTTGTCTTTCCTCTATTTGTTCTGAAGTGCAGATGATAACTTGTAAATGTAAACTCGGCCTCAGTTGGGTTTTAACCGAGAGCACATATAGCTTATTGTAAGATACTGCTTGGGATTGTGTTTCTCATGATTTTGCTTCAGGAGTAGGGTTCTTATTAAAAAAAATAAATAAAATAACCATTGCCCCCAAAGCATACAAGTCTATTTTATGTGTTGTATGTAATTGCCAATTAACATCACAAACTGTATGCAGTGGGGTTTGCCTAGGACGTGCATACATAGTGGTATAAAACTTAGTCATCTGTAAAAATCTATGGCAATACCCTACAGTATTTGCATATAAAGTGCCTGTAACTTTACAGGCGAGTCCTATGAAACGTAGGGGAAAGACCCTGTAACTGTCAGGCAGTGTTTAAGCCTTATTAAAAAAACCTGCCCCTGTGGGGTGCAACGTAACTACGCACTAGGATTTGACAGATGCAAATTAAACTTAATCTTTTAATATCAGTTCTACAGCTGGCTTCAAGGATGTGGACCCCTAACAGGGCTGGGATTTCCCTAGGACGTGTAGATGGCAGGTTTTGAGGTTGCATTTCCTTAATTGTGCAGATAAACCACTGATTATTTTTGAAGAAACCAGTAGCTCAGCAGTGCTTTCATAAGGCTGGTTTTGTTGTTTAAAATGTGCTATGGAGCAATTAAAAATTAAATAGTGGATACATTGTGTGCAGAGTCGTTCATATGTATTAAATCAGTAGGCATAAACCTTTAATTGTCCTTAGGGATCCTGATGAGATAGCATTCATTTTTCTGTTTCATTTTTGATAGCTGTTGTGTTTTGTCACAGCTTTAGTAGCATAGTATGTCTGTTGCTTTGTACTCAAGTAAGGTTCCCCTTAGTTTCAGATAGTAAACAACCCTTTAAATTTATATTTTTGTAAAGCAGCTTTTCTGCCTGTTTGGAAAAAATGGATTAATTGTTCAAAAGCATATTGCTGCTACTGTGGTAGGAAAAAACATATTTCCAATTATTTTTTCTTTTTAAATTTAAAATATAATTTAAAAATCCAAAAGGCAAGAAAAATTGCTCTTGGTGTCTGCAATGCCTCTTGCTTTTCAGCCCCCCTCCTCAGTTCCACTGTACTTCAGAAATGTTAGTTAGTACTTTAATCTTTCACTAAAATGCTAAAAATGTTTTTTGACGAAGTGATCTCCTCCTTTTTTAGAAAAACGGTGTGGCAGTTGCTTTTCAGAGGGAGTGGTGTAGGAAGGAAGGGAGACACTGATAACTTCCCTCTTAGATTTTTACTTTCGTTTTTATTGCCTGATTTCTGTGGGTTGTGCACGTTGTGTGCGGTTTTTATGCCAGCCCAAGAGCTGTGAGATGTGCATCACATGACTTGTAAAGGCTGTTAAATAAGCAGCTACTTTGTGCCTTTTGGAGAGTTGAGTCAGCCCAAATGGCTTTGAGTTTTGCCATTCATCTCAGTAGGAACAAATTAGAGCTCTCGTACAGATGATGTAATTGGATTGCTGCAGCATGATGTTTTGAAGGTCCAGCCTCGCGTGTGTATCAACCTAATATCATTGTTTAAGATCCAAATTCACAGATCCACTTTAAAAAGTCTTTCACTGTTGAAGTTTTGCAGTATAGAAGAGTCTGTGGTGTGTCTTTTTCAGGGTTGTGGAGTGATGAGTGATTATAAAGGAAGTAGAGTTTTTCAGTGTGTCACTCAACTATATTTAAAAGAGTTTAGGATAAGCATTAACTGCCTTTTCTTTGAGCAAAATATCAAGTGAGAATAAACTTTGAACCATTTATAGATCACATAAAATAAAGCCATTCCCATTTCCGTCAGGTCTTGCCGACATTTTGAAGTACTGCATTTTTCCTGGACTCATGTCATGCATCATAGTTATTAATCACAGTGGCTCAAAGAGGCTGTACATAGTAAGTTCATAATAACACACCGCTGGCCTGTAGAAAACTGGGAATAGGAGTATGGTTTCCACCTTCCGGGTGGAAATGGGTGTCCTTTTCGGATTGTGGAAGCCGTTTGCCTCTTCAGTTTGCAAACCTCCTTGTGAAAGAAATATTGCAGATTTATGCCATTGTACTTGTACAGTTCAATTTAAAACATGAAGTCAAGTTATAACAAGAATGAGATTGTCTTGTTAGCTCAGGGTCTCTTTGAAGAAATTGCATTTCCTGGGCCAAAGACCTTATTTATGGCCTATTTTTGCAGAGCTTGATGCCATCAAATAGTGTAACTGAAGCTTTCTCTGCTGATTTTCAAAAGAAATGGAGGTGTGCACTTTCCAGGAACACACCTAGGTTAGCTAAAATGTGAAATGAACAGCTAATGAATCATATTCCAGTGACATCTGGAGTTTTGATCTATGAGCCACCATTACACCTCTTCGAAGAGCCACAGTTGTCAGATCTTGACTCCTCATGAAATGTGAGAGGTGAGAATAAAGCAGTCTTTGTCAGGGATATGTTATTATGGGCCATCTCTCAGGGTAAAAACAGGCAAATGTGGAGTAATTATATTTAGGAAAGGCTCTAAGGCTTCACTTTTAAGGGAGCTACTTTTGGTTCACGACCCTTTCTCATAAACAAATTGTCTCCAAACATGTATGATTTGGAACATAGATCTCCAAGAGACGTGCCAGAGATTTCAGTGAAATGCTTTTCACTCTTGCCACCCACTGATGTAAAACAAGCCATGCTTCATGTGAGATCCGCAGCTAAATGCTACGGGGAGAGGTAGCAGGGAGTTGCAAAGGGAAGGCTGTTTCAGTGCTGGATAGTCATAGTACGTACTTGGAGGTGTAGTACCGTGTGGTACTGAGACACTGAGATTCAGCAGGCGTGTTCAGGTAGGATGCTCCCTTCTGCCTTGGTCTGCGGTTTGGTTGAGCTCGGGTGTCTGTAAGAGCCGCGCTTTTGTTTCCTGGTCTTTAGATGTTTGAAAGTATCTTTAGCATTAAAAATAGAAAATAGATTTAAAAAGTAAATAACACTAAACATATGAAGTGAGGTAGGTAAAACAGTAAGATTAAAATAATTGACTTAATCTGCTCCCATAATTGCATAGTCAAACACTTCTGCAACTGTTGAACTCCATGATAAAATACAAACACAAGGCCACACCCAGGTACCTGCTGTAGATGGCCTGCGATCTCCAGCGTGCTGTGGTCTTGTAAACACCGTAGGCCTTCCAAGTAAAGGGGTTTTAAACAACTTCGATATTTGGAAAATAATTCTAAATTGATCCAAACAACGGTTCTCACTAACAAGGGAAATGTGATTTTGAGCAACGTATGATTGTCCTTACATGGAAGTGAGAATACCGATTCATTTTCCCTTTTTGAAACTAAGAATTGACAGAAGGATTTTTAATCAAATTAAAATACTTTGCCAAAAAGTAGAATTACTATGTAAATAAAAGACATGAGTATACAGGGTTGTAACGTTACAGAGGAAACTCAGTAGTAGTTCTTTTAAGAGCTAGAATCTGCTTGGGTTTTTGGTTGGTTTTGTGGTGGGTTTTTTTTTGTAGAATTATATTTTATTTTGAGGTGTTTTAACACTTCTCTGTACTGTATGAGATTCAGAAAGTAAAACTGGCCAGTTCCTTATCAGTGTCTGGGAGCCTGTTTAACTTTGTCACACTTCTTTAAGAGAGTGTAAAGTAAAATAATAATTTAAAAAAAATAACAACACACACCAAAAAAAAAAAAAAAGACACCACCACCTGGTAAACAGAAATTGTAAACGGTAGAGCATCGAGGTTTAGAGTTATTTCAGTAGACTTTTGGTTTTCTTTGTGCATTTAATAGCGTTTTGGGCTTGATGCAGAACTTGCTGAAGTCAGTAGGAGCTCTTATACTTAATCCCATCTTCTTGAATTGGACTCTGACAAGTGTTTGTCTTCACTGCACTTTCCCATCTGGCTTGGGTTTTTAGAGAAGTCCCAAAACTTGAAAGGTGCACGGGCGAAACAGTTGCGGGGTTTTTAAAAGACTTAACTACATTTTAAGCTGATGCCACTTACTTTTCTCTTTAATTTCAAACGTTTAATTTTTGCTTTGAACAGCACAAATGATTACACAGTATTGAAAATAACAATTTAAAATCCTTATTGATTACATATGAGAGGTAGTATGTACTTCTATGACTACCTTCAGCATCATACTTGAAGATCAGATACCACCTCTGAAACTGTTTTCTCCATTTCATGTGCTGTGTATAATGCTTTTTCTGAGCGTATCCACACTACAGACATCACGTCTCAAGAGAGACCTGTGAAATAAGACGTTTCTATTTTACAAGTGGGGAAACCAATGCAGCAAGGTCACGTGCAAGGTTGATAACAGAGTGGGGAATGAAGACTGATTGAAATTCTTACTGCAGTCTTCTAACCTTTAGTTACACTCCTCCTGTGCTCCTTTAATTATGTTACTTCACAAAATTAAGGGGCGGAGGACAAGAAAAGGAATTAATCTACTTACTGTCTGCCTAGACTCTTAGGTATTATTTTGAAATAAATATCTGGACTATATCCTTTTGCCTCATAAAGTAATTTTTGTCCCTTTGGAGTTGCTCAAGCGCGTGTTAAATGCAGTATTAACTTGTGATCTGTGCCGTTTGAAAGTATTTAGTAGCTGATTCACTCTTTTAACAGTACATTTATACTGCAGTTGTGTCTGCCTCTGTAGCTCTGAGGCAGTTAGATCTTTATTATGGGTTTCCACAGGTGCCAGAAGAAAACCCAAAACATCCCCCCCTCACAGTCTTAAATTGTGAATGCTGAATCTCTTACCACTGCTGATGCACTAGACACAAAAACCCTAAAAGCGAGTGTCGTATTAAATGGTATTTGTGGGGATAGGACTATGAAAAAAACCCTTATTTGTAAGTAAGTGTAACACGGAATTGATTGGAGTGGCGTATGAAATCTTAAATGCTTCTAGTGTAAGAAAAGTAATTTCTCTTATAAATTGGAATCTGTCTTAAGCGCGTAGCTCAGGCAAGTCCTCTGTGAAGGCAGGCTTGATCCTCCCTGACCTTTGCAGTCCTGCCTGTGTGCAAGGAAAAGAATTGCCTGGTTTATCCCCATCTATCCCCTTTTTCGGTTGTCAGTTACTACCGCAGGAGCCAAGGCAGCAGAAGAAGCACAGGATATGGTCCTGGTACACTGCAGTGATTTACTGCTTTTTTGATTTTGAAAGTGAATTCCTGCAAAGGCTTCACTTGTCAGTTTAAAGAGGAAGATGTCCTGAGTCATTTCTGGCTAGTTCTTTAGTGTCTTCTAGGCCGTTTAATTCCCTCTCTTATGTGGTGGACTTGGGGGGAAAATGGGGAGCGATTTGTGTATTTGTTTTCAACTTAACTTTGCTTTAATACAGAGTTTTACAATTTTGTTACGATCTCTGTACTGGATTTTTGCATTTCTTAACTCTGCATCCAATTTTTTAACCTGAATCTAATTGTAAAATGTAGGTGTTTAATTTTCCGGTTACGTGAAGCCATGCTTTTCTAATTGGTTTTATTAGCTTAATAACATACCTGAATTAGAGAGTCATAGTCCTCCCTTTTTCTGTGTCTGGGCAATTGTTCTCTGGGCCGGGAGCAGTGCAATGCTATCATCTGAACCTGTGAGAAAAGCTTCTGCATGGAAGCTGCGCTCCCACTGGGACGTTGTGGGGGAGATTTCTGTCCAATGTATAGTGTTTTTAATATAGTAACTAAAAAATGGTCTAAACCTGTTTTCCTTTCCTTGTTTTAGAGTGAAGGCACTTGTGATGCATATTTATTCATGCTTAAGTACCTACTGGTTAATTAGCTTATTTTGTTCACAATGTTTGGGGTGTTACGTCTAGTGTGGAATGGGATTTTTCCCTTTTACATGCTATGCAGTACTGCTCTGCCAGGACTTCACAGTTCTATATGTACAGAGTGAGCCGCTCAAAAGGCTGTTTGGAGTGAGTTACCCTCCTGACCCTGTCAGGGAAGATTCAGTCTGGAATCAGTCAGGCAGCGAGCACTGGGAGCCACCTGTAAGGCACTGGGTGGATTTGCAGTTACAGTGACTGTAAAGGATCTCATAGCTGTGATAATAAAGGGGTTTTTTCTTTTGAATATTTTTATTTGCTCTGCATCCCTATAAATGTGCTTCATGGGATTATTTTTGTGTGGGTTTTGTCTGTTTTCCTGCTTTAAGGAAATAGGATAATCCTCTTACCCTTTCTAAAAAAACACCCCAACTGTCTGTGATACTGCATAAATCTAGCAGCAGTGGAATTTAGGGATTAATCCACAGGTCTAGACTAAATAGTCGGGTTTAGCATTGTGAGGATTGTGTTGGATATCAGTTCAATATCTGAGACCCCAAGGTTAAACTTCTGTGTTCAGAGTATGCTGTTGCTTTCGTAGGTGCAGTGGGTGGGAATGTAAATGTTCATCTTCTGATGTGTGGCTGCCGTGTGATTTCTCTGTTTCATGTGTGTTTGGGAATCTTGTTTTCCCTTGGGGTTTGCACTTTGTCGTAATGCTAAGTTTATGCAAGAGATCAGTGCAAGTATGAAATCTCTGTCAGATGCAGAAAGGTTTGATCTCAGATGAACATAGAGCTATTTCAGGAAAAAATCCCATGGACAGTACAGCACTTGTACGGGGAAAACTAATCTTTTTTTGTTTTTCAGCATATGCTGCCTTTGCTTGTAGTTGGTGTTTTTATCATCATAATATACCGTCTAGTTTTGCAAATATGCTAGCACCCAGTGAAGAGCTGTCTGCTGGCAGAGTGAGCCAGTGTTGCTGTATAAGCAACATTTTTCCTAACCTATGTAGACACACAGGCATGTGCTTTAGTTTGGAGAGCGCTGGGAGTGTTTCATTTTTCACTGTGGATGACTTCTGAATTTTAATTCAGTTAAATTATCTTTAAAGATAAAATTGCAGAGTTCAAGAGCAAAGGGCAATAACTGTTGGGGGGGGGGAAAGTGAAACCTTGAGGTGTTTCTGTTTAGGTCTTACAAAATACTCCAGGAAACAGTTGCAGCACCAGAGCTTATACATATTTTTAAATATAAAAATGCCTAAATAGTTGTTTTGGTGATACCTAACTGATCAAAATTGGTTTGAGTGGTGATTGGCTGGTGAGAAAAATACCTTGTTCAAGAGTGATACGGCTATAGAGAGAGGTGTCTTTATATATACTGTTAACTTTGAGGTATGAAACAGAGATGAAGTTGTATCTTCTCAAGCTATTGGTCTAAATAAGGCTATTTTGGCTTAGATGGATATTTTTCTGGGTTTGCATCAATTTAAGCTGGTCATGCAGGAATTTCTTAGTTTTCAGTTGAAATAATTAACCTGATCAGTGATTTTACCCATGTTGAAAACTTATGAAATAATTCTTCCAAATCACTGTTTTCCTTCGGACAAGTCCCAAGATGCACATTATTTCTGTACTTCATAGAGTTGTCAATAGTCTGTACCAAAGGCACTGATTTCCATTTGAGATATAAAAACATCAAAAGCAGTTTTTTAACTTTCATTGTGTCTGTAATGATGTTAGTATAAGGCATTTTTGTATTTTCCTGACATATCAAAAAGGGGTTTTTAATAACTTGTCTCAGAATTTTCCTTCTCACAGATGCAAAGTTTTGTTTCTTATTTGTGTGGGTTGCCACTGCTGAAACCTCAAGCTTCTTAAGAAAGCCACGTTGACCTCTAAACATTTTGAAAAATAAATGTTAGCATCTTGCTTAATACTGTTATTAACTGATGCTTTGCTTGCTTTTCAGGAGCTTGAAGAAATCCGCAAATGTGGAATGAAAAACTTCCGTAATATCCAGGTTGATGAAGCTAATTTATTGACCTGGCAAGGGCTTATCGTTCCTGTGAGTATAGACTACCTCTTATTCTGATGAGCTTTAAAATAAAATAAGGATCACTTGTATCTCATAAATCTGCAGTTTAGCAGTGCTGCTAGTGACCAGTAGATAACTTTTGCACCCTGACAAGAATCTCTTTTATTATTGTAAGACCTGGCTTTCAGAGTGGTGGGTTTGTGCAGAAGGTAGCTGTTTATAAATACAACGTAAGTTTATGTAGATTATACTGCAGCGTTTTAAGCGTACTCTGGGCAGTGAAGTGTGCTCCCGGATGTAATTCTTGTCTCTCTTCAGACGCCTTGTGTGATCTTGGGCAAATGTGTAATCCTCCTGTCTCATTTTATTTGAGTGTCTTCTGTGTTTTATCCATGTCTGATAATGTTAGTAGGTGTTTCTTACTACTAGTATGAGGAAAAATCCGTACGTAGTTGGAGGGTGTCCTAGACTTCTCCGATCAGCAGCTGCCTGGATGCGTTATGACTGTAGTCCTGGCCCAACACATGGCTGCAGCCGGCGAGGACTGTGGGCTTAGTGATGGCACGGGGTTACGTGGGGGAGGTATTGGAAGGGGGAAGCAAACGAAGTTTGTAGTTTATTACGTTAAGCATAAAATACAAAACTACATCATCATAGGAAAAAAACATGAGGTATGAAATACTTTGTTTGCTCCTAAAAAAAAGATTTTATTTAATTGACTAGATTTATTTCTAGGATGAAATGGAGCATTGGAAAAAAGTTTGATGCAAGGAAAAGGTTTAGATTTTCAGAAGTGAGCTCTTTAAAACAAAGTCTTTTTATTTAGGCGTTAATGCCAAAAAACGCACCCAACTCACTTTATTTTTTAAAAGCCCTACAGTCTTTAAGAGCATGTCTAGTAGAAGTAGATAACCACTGTATTAGTCAAATAGAGAGGGATTTGTTACTAAGGGGACAGCAGGAAATACAGTATGTTGAATCCCTTGGTTGAAAGTCACTTGGATTTTCACCTCCTTTATTTTCCACGGCCATGGCCCATGCTCCCTTCGTTACATGAGCTACTTTTAAGTCTGCAGCAGAGGCTGTGCCACTGGGGCATCAGTTCTGCTTTTCCTTGCCTGCTACCGAAAAGGACCCCCAACCAGTGTAAATCTGTCTTTTCATTGTAAGACTTCGAAACACCTCTTCAGCAGTGCCTCTCGTTGGTTGGAGGCCGTTCCTGAATTCAGATCACACAGGCTGAGGCCGTGGCTAGGCCCTTACACTTGAAATACTGTAGAATACGTTTAGTTTACGGTTTACTTGTATTCCTGCAAGTAATTCCTCTGAGCGATTGAGGCTACTTTTGCAAATAAAGCAAGCAGGATTTGACATTAAAATTTGACAGAGCTGAGAAACAATTTGCTTTAATAAGCCACTGGTATTTGTGTTCATCTGTAACAGTTTACTGCTTTGATAATACTTTGAAGCAGTATAAGGTTGGTAAATACAAGTAATAAAGCAAAACACCAAAATACTTGTTTATTCTTGTTAAAATTAGCCATATATGGTATACAGCATCTGTTTTTAACAGTTTCTGCTCACCAGAGTATGAGCTTAGTGTTTGTTTTGCAAAGGTTCTCAACATCACAAGTGTTTACACATTGATGAACTGTGCTTTATACCTGCCTTTTGGTTTATAATATGCCCTGTTACGAGAGAAATAGCCTTAAATTCACTACTGACATAGTTAAGAGGGAATTTTGTCATGAAATTATACTTCCTATAGTAATTAAGTGTTGTGTTGTACGTGTTCAAAGAGTAGTATAGTTTATTATTTTGAGGATATGCTATAGAAGATGCTTTAGTCTTAGCGTAATTTTTTTTAGCTATTGCAGTGCTGGAGTTGATGGCTTGAAATTGTAATAACAAGCTGGTTGCAAGTTTAATTTTTTTGCTGAGTTTTTGCTTTTCAAGTTTTACATGCTGTTTCCATTTTAGAAAATGTTCTTGCTTCGGGTTTAAAGACATATTATTATACTTCGATAGGACTAACCAGTTACTGGTTATTATACTCTATAACAAGGTATTCTTTTGATCAGCTGCTTAATGAAGGTGTGAAAGATCCGCTGGTTAATGTTTTTAACAGTGTTCATACAGAATTACTGTGAAAGATACTGCTTTGAAAGTTTTTGTGGGATGTAACGTATTTTGTTGTGTAGAACAACTGTTAGTTTTTAAGGGTGTTGGCTCAACTGAGAAGCAAATTGAAGATAGCTTGTCAACTTCTTTTCCTGTTCTAAATTGTAGAATAAGGTAGTTGACGTACTGTGTGTTGAAAAGGTACACGTTTGTTTGATTGCAACATCAGAATGAGACTGTCTGCCCCGGGCTCCTTGTTCTTGTAAGAGGTACTGTTGGTATACCATCGGTTTCATTTCACTTAGTCAAAACTGCTTGCTGTGGACAAACCTTTGCAGAGCAAAAATACTCCAGGCAAATGTGAGTCACTTTTGTTGCTTGTGTTTCAGTATTTATAATTCTGCTTCTCTCCCTTATCAGTGTCAAATATAAGAAATAATTGCAAACGAATGGCTTGAATGTTCTGTGGTTTGTCTACTTAAAACGTGAACAACCCTTTACATACATTCTTGGTTCAATCTATTGGTAAGTTATAGGGAAGAACTGTTCTGACTGAGAGTCAAGCAGAAAACGGACATTTTTAAGCCAGGTCAGTTCCTGTATCAGTTCACTGAACATCCTCACGAATTACAGTGTGTGATGGAGGCAAGAACAAGTGAGCCGTGGGGGAGAGGGCACTAACTGCTTGAGTTGTCACCACCACCAAAAGTTATTTGTTAAACTTCCGAAGCTTTTAGGATTGCTTGGATAAAAAGTGATTTTAAAACCACTCTAATTACCTCTTCCTTTGACTGCTGTATTTCTTAAAAACGCACAACCAGGCTTCTCCACGTGGATGAAAATAAAATTAAATGTTTTCTGTTGAATAATATTTTAATAGAGCACTCCCCACCCCCAGGTATTGGTAGACCCTTTTTAACTTCTGGAGTGGGTTTGATTGCAGGGAATGGTCTGGTTGCTAACGAAGAATGCGTGTGATTACACCAACTGGAAACTCATCCTTTGATTCTTGTTCCCAGAGCGTTTGGAAAGGCTTCACGCCATAGTTACTGTTTTCAGTGCAGAAAGATATTTTCATAAGCTTTAAATGTAGCAACGGTTTATTTTTCTTCTGCCTGCCTTCTGCAGTTAGTATTTCAAGCAGTATCAATAGTCTAACAGGTTTTCTAAAGGAGATTCTGGGCACTTTTTTTTTCTGTTTCAGCATGAAGAACTACTTTGCTTACTTCACAGTTCTCTCATCATGCTCCTTCAAAACTGATCTGATAAGAGTGGGTGCTAAAACTGCATACAAATTCAGAATGTTCTCATCAGCAGACGCAGTGAATATCTATCTTTAGTACCGATGAATGCTCAGCAGATTTTTGTGTAGTCAGCGCAAAAACGTTCTCAGAACATACAGGGCAATCTGACAAATCAAATTGCTTTGCTGTTTGTACCACCATGTTGTGAGACACGTGAAATAACTAGGTTTAGAGAAAACAATTTTCCTTGTCAGGTTTCCTGTTTGTATCTCAGAAAGGGTTTACAGTGTTTTTTGAAACAGAAAGTTGGGAATAAAATTACTTATAAGAAAGGACCTTGAGTTTGGAGTAAATGGGGTTGGATGCTTTCTTACCAGTGGAAATGTCAGCCAGCTTCAGAACAATGGTAATCTGCTCTCTCTGGGGTGAGTACAAATGTGGAGGTTGTATCGCCTCTTTCTTACCCAATAGGTTTGGGTGTTTCCTGACACGCAGACATGGCAGTGTGTGTTGGAAGACAGTGCCTTTAAAGGGGTCACTTGATAGATTGGAGTCTGGAGTGGGCTTTTTCTTAATTGTATCCATTAGAATATGCCAGATTCTTGACATTCTGCTTTCTTGTTGCAGGACAATCCTCCGTATGATAAAGGAGCCTTCAGAATCGAAATCAACTTCCCAGCAGAATATCCGTTCAAACCTCCTAAGATTACATTTAAAACAAAGATCTATCACCCTAACATCGATGAAAAGGGGCAGGTTTGTCTGCCAGTAATTAGTGCTGAAAACTGGAAGCCAGCAACCAAAACTGACCAAGGTAGGACTCCATGCAGAGAAGGACCTGGATATCGAGAAACTTGGTATTGTGTTTAAATTTCAAGCTAACAGTGTTGCAGCTTGTCAGCTGGTCACTGCTTTTCTGGTGTGTGCGTTGTCGTAAGGCTTGTGTCATGAATCACGGGCTGTGAGCAGAGCGTGCAGCTCTTTTGGAATCTCATTTTGTTACTAGAACGTAAGGTAGTGACACGGACGTGCGGCATTTCCCCCTCCAGGAAACCACAAAACTCTTCACGACTGAAGAGTTTATTAAGGTAGTGTCCTCGGTGTACTTAAAGATTTGGCTTGTAGTTTGTGTGAGGGTTATTTTGTGTTTCTTTTTAAACAGCGGCTTTATGATCCAGAGGTGCTCAGTACATTCCTGGTGGGTTGAAAGAAAAGGTCTGAAACCTCAAGGCTTTGTCTATTTTGTAATCCGTGACATGTGGTTCAGTGATTCGAACGTATGGTTTGAAGTATCTAGGGAGTCATAAACAAAACTTGAAATCATAACACAAATTAACTCTTAGTTCTTAAAAGATCAGTGCTGTGAGGCTTACTGTGTAGAGTGTCTTTGGAGAAGAATTTAAATATTTTAAAGAAAAAAGTTTTATCAGCTTCTGTGCCAGACTGAGAGTGTGATCTGAGTAAGTTGGTTTTTCCTGATGTTGTTGCTTCCATTAGTTGTTGGGGTGAGAATTTAATGTTTTCTGGCAGGTAATGATTGCTTTGATACTAAGCATTTATTATTGCACATCTAGAAAGAGCAAACATCCTTGCAAAAACTGCATGGTTTATAATAACATTAATTCAGATGAGTAGCAGTTTAGTCCCGTGCAGGAGCTTCAGTGACACTTGAAGTATCTGGCTCTGTAGGAGAAAGTATTTCCTTCTTCCAGGCTCCTCTTTAAGGTCGTTTTCACTTGAGCTGTGTTCCTGATAGTAAACAATGCTGTACTGAAGATTTCTTTTTTTAATAGAACTACTTACGGTTCACATGATCCTGCCCCAAAGGTAAAATAGGAAAATTCCTGTAGTTGCTTTGGAAAAGATCAAGCAGTTGAATACTGGGGAAGGCGGAGGTGGCAGCAAAAAGAACCTGTTAAACTCAAATAGGTCGATGAAGAGCTTATGTTTTCTTGTTGATTTATCCCAGGTTATACAGGGCAAAGATCCTTGGGAGAGATGAAACAGAAACAATGTGTAGAAGGTTTCTGTTAACACCTTAGCAGTTGTCTTAATCTTGTGAGCCTTCTCCAGTGAAGTAGAAGACAGACGTGTCTCTACCTAGCTTGAAATGCAAGTTGTCATTAGCTGGAAGTATTGAAGTAGTTGTTTGCCTGCGGGAAATGGTCAGGGTCTCCCTGAGAAGCAGCAGTTCCCTTTTGATCTGAGCGAGTGAATAAAACAATGCGAAAATCAGAATTTGGAACAAATCCTGGGTACCAAACCCCTCAATTTCTGCTGTTTTGTGATCTTTCGTTTTGATCTTTAACTCTTTCAAGAAGTCATCTGAGTGTCAACAGCTGCTGTTACTCCATCCTTGTATGAACCTGCAACCAATGTTACTGCAGCCCTGCTTACGTGCCTGCTCCTTTTTCTCTAGAACTCTGCAGTGAAAAATAATCTTCAGTCTGTTTGCTACTTGGGCCTTTCCCAAGGAAATAATGCAACAGCATTGGTACAGCATCGAAGTGATTGGTTTTGATCAGTCAGATGTCAAGAAAGGGGAGAGATTAGGTTTATCATAAATCCTTAACTCGCCTTTCACGTACTAAACGTGCTTCCTACTGCTGTGCTGTTTATTAGTTCAAGCTCACTATTAAACAGACTCTTGTGACAGTGTAGGTTTAAAACAATGTGGATATTGAGGCAGCTCCTGTTGTGACAATCCTGATTTGTTCTGGCTTGTGTGTTAAATAACGTTAGTAACACGGTAACACTTTCTAACCTCAGTAACACTTTCTCTGTAGTGTCTTAGTGTGTTTTACTGAGGGAAAAGGGACTGTCACGTGCAGTGTTGATGCCAGTTTCGTAAAAAGTCATTAATATATCGCAGTTGTCCAGGACGGGCGAGTTCCTGTGAAGTAAACTAGTATCAGTTTTATGTTCCTCAGATGGTTTGTTCAGTTTAAACTCTTGATTTGTGGTTAGAAATGTTCAAGCTTAGCAATATAGTGACAAGCATATTTCTCTGGCTTTTGAATGTTTGTTTTGAGGTGTGTTCCCCACTCCTGTCAGGCGATGGTGGAAGAGAGTATGAGCATGAAAAGGTTGGTGCTGTGAAAAAGCCACTGTGCTATTCTAGCATCTAGCGGAGTGGCGAGTGTTGTAACAACTTGAATTGCAAAACTAGGGAGAATGCAGTTGAACTGCTCTGTGGCAGTTTCAGAGCAGGACAGGCTCTGGCTCTTGGTGTGGGACTCCCTGCTGCTGGACGGTGGCGGGTCAGTGTTCTGTGTGAGTTCAGGAGGAGGCAGCTGGCTCCAGTGTGCGACGCAGGAGGTTAACAGTGGTGTTATACTGGCGTTAAAACCTCTCGGGGGGCTGCTCTGTATTACCCGGGGTAGCGCAAACTGCCGTACAGCGAAACGCTTGTTCTGCGCGCCCGCTGGCTGTAGAGGTGCCCGCCTTTCGTGGATGGAGGCGAGAACCCCTGCGTGGTGTGGCCTGTCCAGCTTTACATGGACTGAGAACGCGCAGGAGGCCAGTGTAGCCGTAAATGCCGCTGTTGGGTGGGAGGTTCACTGCGCACCGGTCCAGTACGGTTTGGTTATTTTAAGAATGACATTTCCTTTGGAAGGGGCAGGGGAGCGTTGCCGAGACGGCTGCAAACAGCGGGTGAAAAGCACCGTGCAGTTCTGCCCATTTGCCTGCCTGGGGGGTCTCCACTAGCGGGTGTATTCGGCAGCGTAGTATAAAGGGAAGAACCGGCTGCTGTTTGTAGGGGAGGTAGGAGTCGTAGGAAAAAGCTGAAAAAAGGGTTTCCAAAAGCAGGTGCAGTTCCAGCTGCATCGTTGTGAGGGGTGTTAGGAAGGAAAAAACATTTCACGATGGAAATTCCATCTTTACCCAACCCCTTTTGGATGAACTTGTCTGTGAAACTTAGTTTCTTTCCTAGCCATAGGAGAGTGTATCAGATGGGGTGCCAGTTACATGGGAAACGGTTTGTCGTGTGTTTTGGTCTCTATTCAAAGATTTTATTTACAAATATGATTTTCTGGTGTTTGTTCGCAGTCATTGAACACACAATCTTGGCGCATTGCTCTAGCTTATTCACACTTTGCTTTTGGAAAGACCCTAGATTTATGGGGATGTATTTAAATGCAGTTAAAGCTCTTTTCTTATGGGGGAATTCTTGCATATATTTTGATTTTTAAAATTAACCATCTTGGTCTCTGACAGTATTTATACTTTTTTTGACAGTAATCCAGTCCCTCATAGCACTGGTGAATGATCCACAGCCCGAGCATCCCCTTCGGGCTGACCTAGCTGAAGAATACTCTAAGGACCGTAAAAAATTCTGTAAGAACGCTGAAGAGTTTACAAAGAAATATGGTGAAAAGCGACCAGTGGACTAAAATCTGACACAATTGATGTCAGCAACGTATGATAGAAGATCGGAGCAGTGCATTTGAGACACCCCGTAAAGCAGGACTCTATGGAAAATTGACAAGTGCCACCTTTCGGTGTTAACTTGTGGCTGTTACTAACTTTCTACAGTTTTCTTAATCAAAAGTGGGCTAGGTAACCTGTAAAGAAAGGATTAAAATTTAAGATGTTCTAGTTCTGCTTTCTTTGTTTAAAAATCACTGCTTCAATATACTTTAAAGTATGCTGTTTTCTTTTTCTTGTCAGAATTTATCAAAAATATCTTAGACTTATATTCTGCCCTTAAATTGAAAAGGTTGTGGCTGTCATTTCTTATTTTTCCTTGCAGTTCCCACTATCTTGAGTTCATTTAACTCATTGAATTTTATCCCCTTTCCCCAAACTGATGTCTTAGAAAAAATATCCCAGTTCTGGCAGAAAATGATTGAGTGTTTGGCAGTTTTGTTTAGTTTTCTTTTTAAATGTTGCACTGTGCTTTGTGGGACTTGTCGCAAGTTCCCCTAAACTTCAGTTTGTAACATAATAAACAAAAACCAAGCAAACCCCACAAAAACAATCAGAAATAATGTCCAGGTCTTATGTAAATCTGGCTGATGTTACCACAAAATGTTTATTAAACGGGGAAACCCAAGTTTTTGTGTGCGTCATTGAATTAAAATATGGCTTATGTCCTGCTTTTGGAAAACTTTGGAAAAAAAAAAATTCTGTAGCAAACGAGTAGTGGAATGCGATTACAAACTTCTTTCACTTCTATTCTTAATACCTCTGCAGAGTAGCTAGGGAAATGTGCACAGAACAACACTGCAGCCAGCTCAGAAGGGTTTCAGAAATCGGGGACCAAGAGGTAGCAAAGTGATGAACTCTTTTTTTTTTTTTTTTTTTTGAGTTAAAAATTGGTATTTTGGAAATGTTGATTCTGAATTCAAGTACTAAATCTGACAGCACTGCTAGTCATCTAGAACATCTTTCCGTCAGAATACGTAAGAAACACCTGTGTTTTATGGGATGGCACTTGTGGCACTTCCCAGCCCCATTCCTGTACAGCTCCACTGGTCTGAGAATAGGATTAAGCAATAACCAGTAGTAGCGTGCGCTTCACCAGGCTGCTCCTGCGCTTTCAACCCCACGCAGGTTAGATGACTTAATGAGTACTGCAGGTATCGTTCTGTCATTCCAACTTAATCAGGCAGCACTGCTTCCCCGTGGCTCCGGGGCACACCTACGCATGCTGAAGGAAGCCCTTTCTGTTCGGAGCATCCTTTACTGTGTCTCTGCTGCTTTTCTCCTGACTGCCTGTCTCTCTTCCCCAGTCTAAAGCGTGATTGTAGCTCCACCATCAAACTGCCATACAGTCAAACTGCCGTCTGTTCCCCGCCTGTCGAACTTGGGTGTGTGATTGAGCAAACAGGTTATCTCCAAAGTCCCTAGGTGTCTGGGAGCACGTATTGTTCTGATGTGCAGGAAGCGGAGTTGGAAAATCCCTCACACCCAGATGCTTGTCTGTACTCCTAAATTTGGTTTTAATACAGCCTCTGCCTTTGCAGCCTTTCAGAACTAGTGTGTCAAGCGGTAGGTCTCCCGGTTTTAATGTCTTGTATATTTGCTATTTCTTCACTCGTCCCTCTCATCTGGCTTTCATTTCCAATTTAGTGTAAACAATGACAGCCCAGTACCTCACCTCTGTTGAAAGTAAATTTTTTTATAAGTTAGGGAGCTAAGAAATTTTATGTTTAAGTGTTCTTAGACAGATTCTTTGGCAGGTAAATAAAGTTAAACCACATTCACCTTATTTACGGAAACTTGCATTTCCTAAGTGTTTTCAGGCTTGTGAGAGCACTGTCTATTACCAAATTTCCACATCTTTGTGTCTTCATTTGCAGAAAGTTGGTACTGATTTTGTTTCATTCACGCTCACTCGGATTCATAATAAAATAATGCCAAATTATCTGTCAAACTGAAGTGTGTAACTTCCGCATCACGCGAGTCACTGTACCTTTTGATCATGTCTGTGGGCATGGAAACGTGCCGTTCTCTAAATTTTCTTCTTATTTAAAACAAAACTAGCACCAGTTTGCTGCCCTCGTTACTACTAAATAGTGTACTTTCTGGTTGTAAGCCTCTCAGGTCAAAGACTGCGTTTATCCGAATTGATGTGACTTGGATGCTGTGGAAGGGAACCGGAAGGGCTGTGTAACGCGAGGAACTCCAGCCGATGCCCGCAGGCCTACAGCAGCGCTATGCCGGCTATTCCGATCTCATCTGCAAAGGTCACATAGAAGACAGATCTCGCTATCAGTTCTCTGGGTGTGTTCTTCGTAGTTCAGTTTCTACACTATGGGATGTGTAACGGCAGCGATGGGTTTTGTTTGTGGGCAGCCCTCTGGAAAGAGATCAAGTACTGCACTGTGTGGTTGAAGTCTGAGGAGAAGAAAATCAAAGTACCAAGTCCGATGTTAACTCAGGAAATCAAGCTCTTGTTCTCTCTGGTTCCCTAAGCCATGCTGAATTCTAAACGTGCAGTTTGATATCCACAATAAAAACAACCCACTGGTGAAACTACACCCAGGAGTACTGGTATAGGCTTTCTGCAATTCCATTCTGCTACCCTAATAAAAATTGCTCTCAAAGGCTTTGTGGCATGGTTTTATTTTCAGAGAGATGTGGGGTTTAGACTTCTTTTCTTGAGTACCCTGGTGCAATGACATCCGTAGGTAGTGGTCTGAACGTGGTGTTAATTTGAACTCAGCCTTGTCTTTAAAGTTTTCATAGAACCACTGAGGAACTTCTTTCCTTGTCTCTGTACGTTCTACGCAATCGAAAAAGGTTCCCTAGGAGAAGTCTTTTAGTAGTTCTGGATTCATTTCTGCATTTAAATCTCCCTTGCATTTAAAATAAAATTTGGGGTTTAACGCTGTGCATTGGAAAATATGGAATTTGCAAAATACATTTTTTGGTTTGCAGTGGAGGACCCGCGCAGGTAAGACTGCCGTCGCGTTGTCGGCGTCCAGCCGCAGGAAATGCACGCGCTGGTACGTAACGTCCTGAGGGTTGTGGCCAGAGCGAATTGGCCAGTTAGAATGTGGAGCAATGTAAATGTTAAAAAAGAGCCATGAAAAGAGGGTCCCATTACATAAAAAAGCTGAGATCTGGTCTCAAATAACCGGCGGTGCGGTCAGGCTTATCCCTCGTGCGTGAGGTGGTGTCACCAGATGGCGCTGGCGGGTCTGCCTGAGCTCGGGAGCTTCAGCGCCTTTCTCCAGGTCCGGCATCTCTTGGCGTTTTATCCTCCGTTACCCCCTCGCAGGAGCTTTGCCGTCAGGCACCCGTGGGACAAGCTGCAGAACTCGACTGCAGCTCTGCTGCGCCTCGGCTGTGTGGTGTCAGGGCGGGGGGGCGGCTACAAACAAACTTGACGAGTATCAGATCAATTCTGTGACAACCATTTAGGAAAGAACCTGGAAGAATATTTCCTGAAGCATCCTTGATGTTGTTGTTCATATTTGTACGGAACAAAAACTTCCTCAGGTGTTTTATAGGGAAGGTCTTCCCATTAACGATGGAGAGAGACATCCCTCCGCGCTCCACAGGCAGCCACGGTAGGAGCAGATGGGTGAGTGGGTTTAGTTTGATCTCCAGCTAAAACTAAAACCAAAAGCCTCCTGAAGGTTACAATAGAAAAAGGCCTGAGTTTATTTTTCACTTAAAAGAATTATGATCATATTGAAATTTTTAATATTAAAAAAATGGTTAACAAACTAATTACGTTAAATCACTTCTGTGCAGAAAATGAGCATAAACAATCTAAAATATTTTTTCCCGTGTAAAAGTTACAAGTGAGCGACAGGGCTACAGTTAAGAACACAGTTAAACGTATTACTAGGGCTGCTTGGAAGTTCAAATGCTTTGATGTCAGGAATAAAAACGGACACATACAAGAACCTTCTCCATGTGAAAACTTGCTCCTCGTCACTGCACAGCTGTCCCGCACATCGTTCGTGAGAGGCGGTGGGCAGCGCAGGAACAGTTGCTGGTGAGCTCTCGTACGCAGCGGTTACTGAAACAGCAGATGGGTCAACAGTTGCTGTTCTTGCAAAGTCATCCAGAAAAAAGAACCAAACCCCAGAAAGAAAAGGCTCTCTGAAAGGCTGTGCCTGATGTTACTTTTCTGCAGTGGCTGAATGCCAAGAGGCAACGCAAATGGGAAGAGCCGTAATTGCTGCTGGCTGCGGCTGTAGGTGGGGCGTGGCTGCAGACACCACCACGCTGAACCGTGATCCGACTGCTCGGACCGGCCAAGCGCTCTCAAGGTATCGTGCCCCTGCGCCCCGGCCATTGGCGAGCAGGTACGAGTGGAGGGGAAGGGACCGCGACCGAGTGCTGTGAGAAAACCCAGTGCTGAAGGTTGCTGGCCCTCCCGTGGGCCGCCTTCACCCAGCGGTTGCTCCAAAGCAGCGGTTGCTCCCCAGCATGGTTCTTTTTTTGCAGTGAAGCCCAGAAAGAGAAACGATCAGAACCCTCAGGGTGCTGCTGCGCTCCTTGGTCTCACAGCAAAGCCTGTCTCCGTGCTGCTCACCATCGCGCTGGCAGCACCTGAGCCCTGGGAGGAGGGCTGGGCTGTGGCTGCCACGCTGCACTGGAACGGTGTGCGAGGGTCACGCAGAAGAGGTTTGTCACGCTCAGGGCCTAAAAACTGCCAGTCGGGGCTCTGGAGTACCGGCTGGAGCTGCTCACAGGGTGCTGCTCTTCCATAAACTTCCTAATGCCGCTCCCAGGCTGTTCACAGCTCCTGTCGGCTACACCAGGAGGTACTACACTGGTTACAGTGGTCTGGCTTCTCGGGACATTAGCAACTGCCCGTCTGGAGTATGAATAAATGAGTGTGTGTGTGTGTACGTGTCCTTGTTCCCTTAAAGATCTTTGAATGAACAAAGCTGAATGTTCCTGGTTTTGTAATGGCTCTGCAGCTCTGGCTTAATTAATGTCTGGAGTTCATGGAGGCGCTCCCAGGACTGTGAGAAATCGTCTGGTCCTTCCCCGCAGCCGCCAACGGGGGGGACGCTCGGGTACCCTGGATGGACCATCAGTTCAATTGTTACTGCCGCGCTCTGCGGTGGTGGGTGTGCGGGCGAGGGCGCCTTGGACGTGAACTCCACGATGGCAGAGTCGATGGCGCTCCAGATGCTGCTGACAGACATGTTCTTGCCCATGGTGCTCAGACCGATGTAAATGTCTGGCCACCTGTAGCCAGAGGAGGGAATGCTGATATTAAGGCTAACGAGGTAGTTAGAAAAAAAGTGTGTTACATCCAGTGGATTAGGAATCAAAATTTACCTAAAACTTAAGATAGGAATTGGGGGGGGAGTTAAAACTAACTATAAACGAAAGTAAAACCAGAACTACAGGCCAGTTATGCTTTTTCTTTCCTTACTGAAACCAGGATTCTATTTGTAGCAGCAGTTCTTCAGTCTCACAGAAAGTCCCGGCAAAGCCCCAGCACGGCTGTTGTTACTGCGTTTACATGTACTGTGTCGCAGCACCAGGGGTGTTTGGCATCTGTGAGCTTACAGGTGTTTTGCTGGCACAAACAAGAAGAGCAGAGCTAAACTGAGAAATGCCACACTATCAAAATAACTTACTATTACTAGGTGAGTTAAAACCTGAATAATAACTACCTCTAGATAAAAACCTGGGCTAACTGGAAACAAAAAAAAGTGACTGAAATAAAATGGGAACCACCCTGCTAACAAAGCACTCTGCTAGGATGTATCAGAGCGCCGCAACAAAGACAGAGCACCGGACAAAACGTTACTACTCGAGCCCACACAGCGAAGAGGACACCAGCCGGGGGCTGTTTCTTAGGCAGCTTCAACACAATCCTTCACTCGAGTCTGGCTACAAACCTCAGATCTGCTGGCGGGGCGCGCGCAAGCCCAGGCGGGCTGTGCAAGTGTATGGGCGGGCAGAGCGAGGAGGTTTTTGGGAAGAAGCCAAGGCTGGAGCCTACCCCATGGTCAAGGAAGAGTGAGGCTGAACACGGCTCTTCCTGAGAAGAGTTTGCAGGACTTAGGAAAAAAAAAAAAAATAACGTTTTTTAACTGTGCACTGACTAAACTTGATAACGCCTCATAGCGACGCCACGAGCACAGTCGTGCTCTCCAGTGACAGAAACTGCCCCGGGGGCTCAGCGTGGCAGCTCCGCGCAGATGCCCAAGTTGAGGGGCAGAGCTGGGCTCCCTCTGACTCCAGCTGACCGCAATCTTCTCGTTTTCCGGCTTTCCTCGCGTTACGTGTCTCTTTTGTAGGAGCGCGTCCCGCCTCGCCTCGCCTCCCCCGACGTCCCGGGCAGGTCCCGGGGGCGGCCCCGGCCGCTGCCCCCTGCGCCCCGGGAGAGGCGGTCGCCGGAGCAGCGGCTGCTGGAGGTAGAGGCCGACCCCGCCCCGGCCCTGCGGTAGCGCGGGGAGCCCCGGGGTGTGCGGGGCTTCCACTCAACCCCCCGCGCTGCCCCGGCTGTGAAACTGCCCCAGGAGGAGGGTCACTCTGCCCGGTGAGTTGCTGTGCCCTTCTCTCCCTCAGCGGCGGCTGCTCAGGTACGGTCCGTGTGCTCCAGCTGGAAGGAGCACGGTGAAATGCCAGCCTGCTGCTGGAGTGCAGAACAACTGATACCAAACCCCAAAAATCCAAGAAAAGAACTTTTTCAGTAGAGTGGGAAAGTAATGAAATCTGCCCCAAAGGACAGGTGACTGCAGGGGTCTCAAATGAAATGTCTTTAATCCCTAAAACACTGTCTCAGCTTTTAAGAAAAGTACATTACTGGGGGAAAGGGCTGAGCTTTTTGGGTTTGGCCCCTGAGGTGCAGGACACTTCGAGCAGTCACCACCTGCTGTGGCACTGCAAGCTCCCTGAGCTTCTTGCCTCCCCTTAACAACAAACAGTTGTTGCTAATTAGTCTCTTTCATGCTACTTAAATTCTTGAAAACTTTCCCTAAATCCTACTTCTAAAATTCCAGTGTTGATGCAGCACTTCAGGCTCCGACCGCCCCAGATGCCAGGCTGATGCAGCTTCACTGGGAAGGCTGAGAAACATACCCTGAACAGAGCAATCCCTTTCAGGTGAGAAGTGAGTCATCTCTGTTCAAACAAAACTTCTCACTAAGCCCTAGTGCCCCCAGCATTTTGGACTCCTCCTGACCCTTCTTGTAAACCCTGAAATTGAAAGGCAGTGTTCCATTCTGAAAAGATGCTATCAGGAACTGATAAAATCTTAAAGCTTTACTACAAAAACGATGAGTAATGCCTGTCTTACCTTATTCCATGCCTTGTAAACACATCCACTGTGTTAAAAGAATCTTCTTCTACTCCCAGATAAAAGTCCATCAGGGATGGTGGAATCCAGTCACAGTTATGAAGGCCTGGCTCTATTGGGACACGTGTGTACTTAATCCCATACTCCTCTAACACCTCTGCAAATACGTGCCTCACCTCTGTAAGTAGAAACAGAGACACTACGGTCAGGAATCCAATAACCAGTTCATCGTGTCCCCTGCAAGCTGTTAGCACACAGGTGTCTTCCCTTTCCATGTTTGAGAAAATGTAATCCCATTTGGTTTATCTTCTGCTGAAATGGTTTTCTTAATCTGAATGGGAGTCCCCTTTTATACTGCAGCCATTGCTCCCACAGCACCTGCTACAGGTGTCTCCTCTCTTCAGCACTGAGCCTTCAGCCCAGCAGCCCCTTCTAAGTCAGTGACTCAGGTCCTAGAGGGCACCAGAGGTGACTGCGCTGTCAGGAACACGTTCTTCATCAAGTCCCTGCACAGCCAGATTTGTTGTGGGGGAAAAATTGCCAAGAGCAATGTCATCCAGAGGCAGTTGAATGCTGGAGTGGGGAAATCTGGATACATTTTTTTACTCACTCAGTTTTCCATCTCTGTACCACAATAACCTTATTTCCAAAACAGGGACAACAGATACTTGCTCTTCTCTGTAAAGGACACTGAGACCTGCAGACAGAGCTTGGTGTGGAAACACAACTGACAGGATGGGGTTCTTGTAGCACCTGAAAGAGCTACCAGCCTTTGCAAACTCAAGCATTCCAGTTTAAACTGGCCAGTCTGCTGCTGGCCCTGGTCTGCCTCCCTCGGTGTGGGTGAGCGTGCGGAATTAGGATGCTGAGGTGAACTAACCATCCTTGGAGGAAAAGGTGTAGCCTGGGCCATTTGTGCCATTAATCCCCTTGTGCTGCTACGGGAAGACCCAGGCCACCGAGCAGCCAGTGTGGGCGTGGGCAGGACTGTCTTCCCGTGGCCCAGGTGGGAACACTCAGACTCCAGCTGTAGAGTATCTCACGGTGAGGTTTACTGCCCAAACAGGGAGTCCCCCCTGAGCTGACTCGCTGACTCTCACCTGCCCGGCGCTGGGAAGAAGAGGACTCCTTTCCTACCTGGGAGGACATGGACGTGCTGGTGTCCATCCATGTGAGGAGGTAGGTGACCCGTCAGCTCATGGAACAGCTCCACCTGGGCCTGCAGCTCCTGCTTCACCTGTGCAGCAGAGAAGGGTCAGAGTAAGACCTGTCAGGAGAGCGCAGGGGGGCTCCTGCAGACCTGGCTGGCCAGAGCTCAGGACCCGGCCCGGGAGGCACCAAGTGCTATGATGTACAAACAGACATGCAGTGCTGCTGGGTCGCCCAGAACCTCCCCTAGGGGTGGGTCTCTTTATGGTACTGGTTGTGTGGGTGGTGCTGATACTGGGATACAATACATAGGGTATTTAAAATAAATGGGGGAATGGGTGCTCATATCCCACAGGCAGTTTTGATCAGCTGAAGACATTCATCCTTGCTCACGGGGCAAACCCAGCCATCTCCCTAGGGAACAAAAGCCTCTCACGAGGCGATGAAAAGCCTGCTGCCTACCTAGCACTCCTCTGGCATTTTCCCTTTACTGATCTCTAGGTTCTTTGTAGATATTGGTTCTTCTGCCCCCTCAGATAAGCAGTTAACAGGACATTAGTGTATGCAGGCACTTAAGCAGGGAGGAATGAGCTCTCAAGGCTGCAGAGCCTGTGGCAGAATTAGGCCCAGGACACAGACAGCCAGCTCTAGCTGCCCAGGCAACACAGTCAAGATTCATCTCTAAGCTTAGTCACAGCTGGGACCTGGGAAGGATCTTCGGCAGTTACGTGCTGGGATAAGGGCAGGCTGATCTGCATCAGGAAAGCAGGTTGCATGGTTGTATGTGGCTTTCTCCTACCTCTGACATTTTCAGCAGACCTTTTGATAGCGCTGTTCTGAATCCCATTTTCCCATGGAAGAATCCATCTTGGTTGAGCAGAGAAGAGTTTGTCTTGAGCACCTCGCACACAGGAGAGCCCTCGGAGAGGTTGGCATGCAGGCCTATTGGGATGTTGTATCTGTAACAGGAGTGATATTTCATTCTGTTAAGTTTTGCACCTCTGCCTCACTTACTGTGGCCAAAGGGGAGATTTCAGTGAAAGATCTAGACTGAGCTAAAAGGTGGTGTTGTACTCACTGGAGTACATCTTTGTATCCCAGCTCTTCTAGAAAGGAAAGCAGAACAACAGTAACCAGAGCAGAATATCTCCAGGTCGCAACCCTGTGCAGTCGGCCAAGGGCCAGTCTGTGAGACTCCCCCAACTCTGCTTCCACCCTGACTCACGTGGAGAGACCAGCCACAAGGTATCTCGGGCTAAATGCTGTAACTGCAGTAAATGCTGCCTGCGTGCTACTAGTAACTGCCCTGCAGCCACTAGTGACTAAGAAAAACCTGGACCTTGCAACCCTTCTCTAAAGCACTTTGTTAGCCCTTGCTAGGTACTCCCTTGAGTTGTTCACCCTATTAAAGATGCTACGTTTGAGACATTTGGGGTTTACTTGACAGCTTCTAAAGCTGCCCTTAAGTAGAATCCAGTCATACAGAAGCAGTGCCCAAGGCAGCTGTTATGGCAACAGCAGAGACCAGAAGTGTAAATACTGCCCGAGTTTAAGGGTTTCCTGGCCCAAAAGGCTGCAGCTGAAATCGCCCACAGTGGTCAGGGTTCTGTCTTCTGGGGCAATGGTCACTGACCGAGTGACAAGGCTAAGCTGTATGAAGTAGCACCTCTCTGGCACAGACGAAGGATTACTGCAGGGAGGTCAGCAGTGTAAGTGTAGAGCCTTACTAAGGAATTACAAGGGTACAATTTATTAACTATTGCACTCTGCAACATTAAAAAAAAAAAACAAACCAAAAAACACCAACAAGCTATGGAGCTGATTCATGGTAACATGTGAGTAACTCTCAGCCACAGGGCTCTGCAGAGTGCTGGGATTCCCCAACAGTCTGTGCCGTGGATTCCCCTGCAATAAAAACAGAACCTGTGAGGGCTCAGATTTGTGCTAGGTTTCACTGGCGCTTCTGGAAATCCTCAGTATCAGTGGCCAAAGTGACGCTTTGAAACTTTTTCCAAGACAACCCCTGGCCTCTGGCTGACCCAGTAAGTAAATGACAGAACTGCAATGTTCCTTCTGTGCTGCCCAGTCTGAGTCATGCTGCAGAGTTAATTTCAAGGCAACAGGTCTGTGATTCTTTAAATCCTTCTTGGAACTTGTGCATGGAACTGCTAAAACTGGGCATGGCCTGTCCCTGTTACAGATTGGACCAAGTCGGAGTCATTTAGCTCCTTCAGGTCCTAAGGCTTTGGCCCTTGCAGGACTGAAAGCCTTTTTTCCTGGCTCCTCCATGTCTTGTGCTCCAGGTGGATGGTGTAGTCTGTTGCTAGATACCGCTCCTTCTCAAAGACATAAAAGTTATGAGTCAAGTTGTGTGGACAGCTCTGTGAAACAGAATGAGTCCATGTCTTTCCAGTCCATTGTGCCATTAGGGAGCTTGAATGTTTGCTCAGTGGAGCTTGGGGAGAGAAAGGTCCTCTCTGGCTTTTCTGATTTGGTGAATTCTCTGCAGCAGGGCCTGATTGTATAATTGATGACAAATGTTCATCTGCTCTTCACACACGGGGCCTGAGCACGTGACGTGCCCACTAACTCCTGGCTAATACAAGAACTGGAAGATGCTGTCGTTGGGGGTGGGGGCCCTGAAGCAGGCAGCTGATGGCAGGGCAGGAGGCAGCTACAGTGCAGGAGGGGTGCTGTGGCAGGAGCGCTTCCCCTCCATCCTGTGACCCGCTGGGCACCCTGCATGAGCCCAAAGGCAGAGGGGGCAGCCTGTGGGTTTTTTTAGAAGTGCACCCCAGATTCTTTATCGTGTCTCTGGGAAGCTCTGACTGCATCAGCTGATGGCATTATTTGTACCACAGCCTCTGCTGTCTGCAAGAAAAAGGATTCACATGTTACCATGAATCAGCAGATGGAAGACTTTTTTTGTTGAGCACTCTCCTCCTCATGTGCTGTGGGAGGGCAAGAAATGAACAGCTGAGCCTCTCACTGTTGCCTCCCAGGAGCATCGAATGAACTACCTCCAATTGTGCAATGCCTCAAATGCTGCCAAGGAAGCTATTTCCAGGAAAAGGCAAGCCCCCTCCGACAGGTGTGGGACACCAGGGAGCCAAGCACTGCGCTGGGTAACATGAGAGCCGCTCCTCTGCCTGAGCCGAAACCAGCCCCAGAGCTGGGGAATGTGCGGAATGTGGAAGTGCAGAGAGGGATGGCCTTGTTCTCGCTGTAAGGGGAGACTCCGACTGTAACCTTAGAGCATGTTTCGGAGCTTTGGCTGACACCAGCTGAATATCTTAATAGTTTTCTCTTAGAGTTAGTCCCGGCTGGTTTGACAGACTGTCCATGCTGAGGCATCTAAAGAGGAACTGCTCGTGTTTAACAGCGCTGGGATACAGGCACTGAAACCAAAACTCAAAACGCAGCACGTGAGAAACTTGTTCAGGAATATTCATCTGTAGGAGACGCGCAGAGGCAGCATGCTGGGAAAGCTGCCTGGGTATGGGAAGGCGGACAGCGTGGCGGGCGCCGCAGGGTTCTGCTGCTGGGCAGCATTTCCCTGTACCTAAATACGTGTGGTGCCTCTGGGTGCAATGAGTCACTTGATGCTCCTATTCAGCACCCAGAGTCCCACTGCCCAGTGTTCATTCCTAACAGTCTTGACACTGCATGAGTATCTGAAGTCCTAAATGCAATGAGATGAAAACATGAGCAAAAATTAAAGCATTATAATAATTAGCTGGGCTGTACCTTGGGAGACGGGGCTCCAATCATGCTCTGTCCTGACCAGAGGCTTGGGCTTTAAGACTGAACCAACACGCTTTTTTCCCCACTGACTACTACACACACTGGACTAACTCTTGCTCCCAAGTGCCGCTTGCCACTGAAATGTAGCTCCTGCAACCAAAGAGCAATGCCAAAGCATGCTATGTCGTAAAAAAAGCAGGGAGAAAAGTCAAGTTATGGGAATATCCTGGAAGGGCTCCTTTTTCAGAGGGCAGATGACTGTTTCTGCTACACACACTTTATAGTTGCCCACATCTTTTCAAAGACTGTGAAGTATCTGCTATTTTATTGGCTGAAATACTGAGGCAGAGACAGCAGCTCAAGCAGCTCACATAGCATGTGATGCCACACTGGGAACAGAGCTTTGTTGTTGTGGGTTTGGGCTCTTACCCACTCCTCTGCCTAAGTCCTTTATGGATGGGACAGGATGAGCTCTGCTGGTCACTGCCAGTCCAGTCTAACTGCTAATTGCTCCACCCAAGATTCAGAATAAAAGGATTGGCATTGAGCTTCAAGCAACAGTTTAGTTTCTGCAATAAAAGCACTGCAGTGCAGCTTCCACTGCCAAAACAAAATTATGCTGAGGAATCCGCTTGGTGTCTCTAAACTCATATTGGTGGTAGTTTTTTAACGAGCAGCAATGACCCTTCCACAATCTGTTTGGAGAGGCCCATGTCTAGGTGCTTGCACATCTGTCCCACTGCCCCAGAGAACACACAGACATGAAGCAGGATTTAGCACAAGGGTCCAGTTCACTCCCAATACAGCCAAAGGCCAGTGCCTGCACTGGGGCGTAAGGAGCGTTAGACTGGGCTGTCTGTGAGCTTGTTGAGAAGAGGTTCAGACCAGCAGCTTCTGCAGCCACCCAGGTTAGTCCATTAGTGAGCTGCTTCCACTGAGAGAAGGTTGGCTGTTAAAGCCAGCCTGGCTCTGTGGTTCTCTGCTCAGCATCCCTGTAGAGGTCGGGGGAGAAAAAGGAGAGGGGGGGGGGGGGGGGAAGAAAAAAGAAAGATACCATTGCAGTGAATGCTACAAGGGGCAACAAGGAATTCGGTCCAAAAAGATTTCTGAGTCAGCAAGCCCAGCCCAGTTATCAAATGGAGAGAGGAAATACAATCGGCTAAACTGCTTCCTTTCCAAGCAGTTGCTTGTGTTGCCACACGAGCGCTCTGAACAAATGTCTCTGCTGAGGCAATGGGCTTTTGTGCAGTTGCAATCCTGTTCATTCATAGCCTTAGCAGTGAAGGGACCCTGGAGACTGTTCCTATATTGAGTCCCACTTTGAAGTACCCACCAGCTTTGCACATTTCTGAGCTTGGTGGATGAGTAACGGGGCCTGCCTGGGCATGGCATGGACTCTGTGCAGTCCCTGCGCTCCTGGGAGCAGCTGCAGTGGCTGTGGGAATTATGTGACGCCCTGAGCACAGTCCCAATTGTCTTGCTGAAGGCCGCTTGCTCTGGCATAAGCGTAGCGCTTACCCTTTTCCTTGATGGGTAAGCAGATCCCACCTTCAACATCCTGTTTGTATCCTTATCCGGGAAATTACTGGTTCATGAGGTTTCAGCCCAAGTGTGGCAGAATGAAGAGCCTCATGTAAATATTGATATCTAGACATCCTGCTTCAGTAAACATCCAAGTGCCTGAAGCCAGACAAAGCAAGGCTGTGCCTTGTGCAAAAAAAGTACACCTCTTTTAGTTTCTCCATGTTGGCATTTGCATACTTTTTTCCCCCACTTTCACCCTTCAGCAAACTAAGATCTAATTGTCTTTCATCGGCTAGCATCTTGTCCTGCTTCATTACTGCTAAGGACTTCTTTCTGCAGGAAGAAGCACTCAAGCCTCTGCAGTGTTAAGAACTGGTACCATAGCATAGCTTAGGGATGTGACTTTCTTTTTAATTATATCTTTGTATCACCTGAAGCTCCTGTGTCCGTGCCCTGACATCAGCAAAAAGTGCTGTTGCCAGTGACATTGATATCATCTGGGACTCCAGTTTAAGGCCTCAGATTGGGCCCCACCCCTAATCCAAACACAGTTCAGCAGTGGAACTGTCTGCTATGTGATTAACAGTCAGATAAAAGGGTGATGAGAAAGCATGAGAGACTTCTAGATTAGTCAGATGCTGACTGGGAGGGTCAGAATTAAGTCACAATTTACACACACATTTTGCAATTAGTGTTGATGGGAAAGGAAGTGAAAACATAGACAGCAATTAAATGTGGTTTTGTTAGATTCTTCTGTTAAATGTACCCAGATGTTGTGGGGGCTTCAGCTTTTGTGTAGCTGATGTTCAGCATTTAAACTGCAAAAAACCCCATGAAGACTGAGGTTGTGTTCTAAAATACATCACTCTTCATCGAGTATGTGGATATAATAATCTGGAAAAAGGTCCTAGTACTCAGTCACAACTGAGCTGGTTGGTAAGAGAAGGGAAAAATATGGTGGCAAACAATCATGGGTGTCTCTGTTTCTATCTCTGTATTTCTAAGGAAAAATGAAGGGACCCCTGTGCATTTCAGGTAACAAAATAATCGTTCCAATCTCTGGGAAAGGCTCTGGAACAATCACCAGGAAGACTGGCTGACTTCAAGGTGAGACTCTGATTATAATTATAAAATATATATATTTATATAATTATAAAATATAATTGGGATTATATTGTATGGATAACCAGGAAGTCACAGTCGGTCTATGCCCCTTAACGAGAAAAGTTTTGTTAGTGAAAAAACCCACCCACAATGGAAGTCTGTTCTCCCGCCTGCTGTTCTGGTTATGTACTGCTCTAGCTGTTGCTATCAATAGGTTTGTGTTTGGTGATGAATCAGGCCTCTACTGAAACTCCTCTTTTGCCTGAAGTGAGTGGGTCCCTTCTTTTAGTCCAGCTGTGACAGTGAATGAGAAAAGACCAAGATCCAGAACCTGAACGTTAGGGAAGGTGCATTATTTACTGCTTGGCTCTGCTGTTTTGCAATTAGTTTGTGTTACAGCTGGTGCAAAGATCCGATGACTACCATCACATTTCTGCCAAGGCTTCTAATCAAAACACAGGGCAACAGATGGTATATCCACAAGCCTACAGAATTATTGTGAAAATACAGGGAAGAATTAAATTCCAGAGGAGCTGTGTTCCTTTCTGAAGGATGCTGAGTCCTGACATTGCAAGGCAGCATACAGTGCTTAAGAAGGACCACCTTGCAAGAAAAGTTGTCTTGTTACTAATTAGCTTTGCCTGTGTCCAATTAACTGAAAATCAGGTGAGGAGAGAGAGCTCAAGACCTGCAGTGAGGAACAACCATGTCATAATCGAGAACCACCCAGACAATCTCTGCAAAGCACAGAAACAGTCCAGCACTCGAAAAGCCAACCTGGCTTCTCACTCCCGTTATCAGCTGTCAGCACAAGTGTCATGACCTGGATTCAAAGATGCTTTTTAAACCTCTGATTACATGGCCTACTTTCTGGCTATGGAAATGAGGCCAGGTGGATTCTATATTTAAAAGCCTGCTAAAGACCACTGCTAAAACAGCTGACAACACGACCAGAGCATTTGGGCTTAAAGGTTTCATGGTGCCGCTGTGTCTGAGAGAAGTGCTGGCTTTATCTTTGTGCTTTACATTTCATTTTTTTCTAACAGGATTTTAGGCATCTCAGCAGTCTTGTGTCCTTCTGTCTCTCCCCTTATCATCCCAGAGGCAGTTCCTCTCTCAAGGTTTGTGTGTAATCTCTAACCTTTTTAACAGAAGACCAATTTGCCACTAACACCACACCCTGGCTTTCCTGCACCTCCCAACATCAAAGAAGCCACAAGCTCCTGCTTCCAAGTGCCTGCCCACGCTGGAGCTGAAGCATTAGCTGGGTTTTACCTTCTAAATATTCCTTTAAATACCTTCCTGTTAAAGGATTTGCTGGGCTTGTCCATGAGAATGACACACAGCATTTGATTTGCTACAGAGCCAACAGCGTCAGCAACCTCTGAAAAGTTCATGAAGAAGTAAAGGTGGTAGGTACAAGGTAGTGTCTCTTCCTTTATGTATGCAGTTTTTACAAATGGATTTATCAAGTCTAGAATTAATAGAAACATTGAGGTGCTTTTTAAAAGGTTTCTGGGGTAGAAAAAACAAGTTTTCCACTGCGCAAATTTATAACTTAGCCCTTGTAGCATCACACCTTTCCCTGATTCTGGAGTGAAGCTGGCTGACCCCGTGTTCAGCTTGGCTGAAATGCATCAAATTAAATGAGATGTAAAGATCTGTGCTTTTATGCTCTAACAGTTTTAAGGGTAACAGCTTAGTCTGGGTATATAGCGTGGACTTTCCTTCTGATGGTGCCTCTTTCAGAAGAGTGGGAAAAGAAAGTCCAACAAACCCGAACTCTACTAGTCAAATTGTAAGTGTTTTTCTGTCCTGAGAAAAAAAGGTGTAGTGCAGTGGCTAATACAGAGAAAGAGCCATTATGGGTACGGTTGGCAGGTCACTGGTTTTACTATGAAAAGTGTTAGTAAGCATACCTGGAATCCAGTTTTTTTTTACACCAGCCTGGGCTATGATGCAGTGTTTATACTGGTGCTACAAAATACTGAATTTTACAGGCTTGGCTTTCTGTGGACAGCCTGCGGAGGGTGTCCCCACAGGAGCTAAAGAAAGTAGCTTACCTCCTTGCCAGCTTGGCTGCATCTGCCGCAGCACTTCCGTTGACTAGAAGGGACACGTTAGATACCGCACCCGCCAGGAAACAGTCCACGATGCCTTGGTTTCTCCGAGGACAGTAGCCAAAGTCATCTCCAGTTACTATTAGCTTCACCTGAAGCATCCTTAGAGGTCATCCCTAGCATAAAAAAAAAAAAAAAAAGAGTAAAAGGGGGGAAAACCGGGACAATCGGCAGACTGCAGATCCCAGGCAAACAGGAAAAGACAGGCTCCACGGGGGCGAACCCAGCCGTGACTCAGCCCCTGACTAATTCCTCCTGCGCTACCTCCGCCTGCCGCTGTCTCGCAGCTCGCACAGCGGCTCTGCCTGCGGCGCCCGCACCGCACCGCACCTGCCCGCTCCCGCCGTCAGGCCCCGGCGCCTCCCCCCCCCGGCGGCAGCGCTGCGCTGCCCGCACTTGGCACCGCCGGGGACGGGCAAAGGGTCAGGGACGCCGTGCGCTGACTTCGCCGACCGAGGGTGCGTCAGGGGTTCGAATTCCGCTGCCCGCCCCCGCCCGCGGTGCCCGGTGAAACGGCACCGGCACGAAGTGCCTGGGGAAGCCCCGCAGGCGCGACGCCTCGCTGCCGCCGATCCCCGGCCGCGTCCAGCGCGGGTGGCGGGCCGTGGCGCCGCAGACCCGCGTCCCCGGGGAGCACCGGGAAGGATCGGCCTCCGGCGGCGCGGCTCGGGCCCTGCCCTCCCCCTGCGGCGGCAGAGGGGGCCCCGCCAGCCCCCCCCCCCCCGCCCCGGGGCGGTGCGTACCTCCGCTCCTGCCCGCTCCCGTGCCCAGGGCCGCCGGCAGGTGCGGGCGGCTGCGGCCGCCGCTCGCGCAGCGGTCCCGGTCGCCGCCGCCCCGGGGGGGATGCTGGCCCCGGCGGCGGAGCTCTGCCCGCGCCGCCCCGCCGCGCATCCCCCCCCTGCCCCGGTGCTGCCGAGCGGCCCCAGCCGGGAGCTCACCCACGGCGAGCGGCGGCCCCGCCGCAGAGCCCGGCGCCTCCGCAGTGCCGCGAGCACCGCGCGGCCGCCCCGCCCCCCCTGGCGGCCGCCGCCCGCGGCGCGGCTCGGCTCGGCTCGGCTCGGCCCGGCCCGGCTCGGCTCGGCTCGGCCCGGCTCGGCTCGGCTCGGCCCGGCTCGGCTCGGCGGGCTGTGGCCCGGCTGCGCGCGGGAGCCGGGCGCCGGTGGGGCTGTGCGCGGCCAGGGTGCTCTGGCGCTGCCGCGGGGGCAGGCGCCGGGCCGGGCCGGGCCGGGCCGAGCCGAGCCGAGCCGAGCCGAGCCGAGCCGAGCCGCCGGCTTTCAGCGTTCGCTGCGCGGAGCACGGCACAGACGCGGCTTTTCTGCTCCAGTCTCCTAAGGTGGTACTTGCGCCTGTAGCTGCGGGTGGGACGAGCAATTCGGTTCGTGCTCTTTAGTTGCCTCAGGGCACGTTTCACCATCCCAGCCACGCCACGAACATCTAATCCCTCAATCCCTGACCTCCATAGGAGCCACGTGCGGGTTTTTTCCCCCGCCTTGGTTTGTTGGCAGCGGGAACTCGATGCGAGTTAGAGCTGCGGTGCAGTACACCCTGGTGAGGAACCCCCGGCTCTTGATGCTGGGGTGGGGAAGGGCAGGGAGAACAGGAGGAAGCTCCGGGAAGGGCAGCTCCTAAGGTGCTAGCGGCAGTGCTGGATGTGAGCCAGTTCTCCATCAGGCTGCACGCAAAATCCTGTTTGTCGTGGCATTGAACTTCTACTTTTTCTTTCTGCAGAAAAGCTATTCTTGATCTACCAGAATGAAAGCAAAAGCCGTGAGTAGCTTAGAAATGTTGAGTGGGAGAAATTATCAGCCTCCATTTTTCACCTGTGGAAGGAGAAGATGAAGTTCTATCAAAGCAGAACACCCCTTCTTGGTCTGTAATGTTATCCCAAAATATTCACCCACTCCTGCTATTGCAGGAGAGACAACAAACTGATGTTTGGGGCAGGGAGAGAGCAACAGTTCAGAAAGCACTAGGATAACATGTCCATGGATTCAGGGTAGCTATCTTGGTGGTTTCTGTTAACCTGTCCCAGGAAGCAGGCATCATAATGGGACTGGGACCCTCACATGGATGATGGCGATTTCCACGTCTGAACCTGTGCCAGTGTGGAGATAAGAGGGCTGGAAAAGAGAAGAAACAGCTGTCAGGCCAAACATGGGCTTCTTGGAAGAGCAGCTGGGTGGAACATGTTGGAAAAGGCCTCAAGGGTTGTTTCTGCGGGAACAGACTGATCATCCTGCTGCTTAATTCATGGCTAAGGCAAAGTCATTTGGGCTAACTTAGCTCGCTCTCATTGCAGCCACAATCCTGTTCTAATTTCTGGGCAGTCTTTGCCTAAAGAAACCAAAGCTACCAGGTGTTCCCTCTTTCTGCAGAATTAAATTCCTAAAAGACAGCCAGCGTATCCAAGCCCCAAAGTCAAGGAGATGGTGTGCAGGCACAACCAGAGACTGACTGTCCTTCTCAGCAAAGGAAGAACCATCGGTTTGTGGAGCCAAAGCAGCGCAGTTCAGTGTAGGGAATTCCATCGCTTCCACACCTGGAGCTGAGGTGTGAAGCATCTGCCTGCAGGGGCAGGAACACCTGTGTAGCCAGTGGTTCTCCATGTCCCTTTCCTCACAAGGAGTCTGGAATCAGTGAATCGAGGTAGGTTGCAGCCCTGTTGATCTTTAGGCTCTTGCTGATTGCAGCCTAGGTAGCAAACTGCAACAGAACTTTGGGAGGGGGATGCCTCTGCCTCCCACCTCAGATCCCTCTGCAGCAGAAAAAAATGTTTCCATTAGCCTGAGGGCACTTCAAGGGGCAGCTAAGATTTGGATGATTGTTTGTAAGAGTATTTTGATACTTTGAAGGAGGAAAATGAAAGTAGAATGGGTGGTAGCAATGTTATTCACGGAAGAATTTGGTTCCTAGGCTATGTTCTCCCTGTAGGCCCTGAAATGGGCAGCATGGAGACTTCTGCTGGAACTAGAGTGGACATCAGCTGTCTGTCACTTTTAAGAGCTTACTCTTCCCTGACATGTAAATGGACACTGACTACAGGAAATCATGGTGAGAGCTGGAGACAGCCTGCTGCCCCCTTAGTGACTGCTTTCTCATTGAAAAATTCTCTGGAATGAAATTCCAAACAAATCATGCTAAAGTGGTGTTGAGAACTTGCTAAATCTTCATTCTAGCAATTCCTGTGAGCATTCCCATAATTTAATAGTTGTATGTCTCTGTTACAGAAAAGTCTTTGATGCTCTGTAAGGGTTTCCAGTGCCCTTGGCATTTCAGAGTGGATATTTGTGCAACTGCTACTTGTTTCCCCTTCTGGGAGATGAACCTCACAGCCTGCCCACATTTCCCCAAGGCTTCGCTCACTGATGAGGGCTATTACTGTAACTGATGAAGTCAGCACAACTCTGAAGTAATGTAATGAATCAAAACCAAGTACCTCCTGCCTTTGCCAATGCAAACTCTGGGGTTTTCTGCCTCTTTCTAGTTCTGTCAATGCTTCTTGCCTCTGCACAGGTGAGAGGCACTACATAAGAATCTTAGACAAAGCTTGGCTTCTCAGCCTCCTTAATGCGTTTAATGCTATTAACAGTAACATCCTTCTTAAATATTGATTGCGGTTCCTGGAGGCGTTTCTCTTCCGATTTCATTCCTGTTTATCCAGCTCTCCTTTCCATGACAGCAAAAACTCCCCAGCACGCAAATCTTGCCACTGTGCCACATCCCCCTCGGATCTCAGCACAATGTTTCCTCTGCAGCCTGCGTACCCCAGCTGGCTGCCAAAATAGCCCTTGCGGCCAATCCCACACAGTCCAGAGGAAAGTCTCTTAGAAATTCAGCCTGGAGCTGAAAGTCAAGGCAGGCTTCCTCTGGTTAGTCTCTCCTCTTTGATGAAGACAAGAATGAGAATATTGGCCAGCGTTTCTGGTGGAGCTGCATAAGCCAGGACATGTACTAAGCACAGGCTGCATCTTCCAGCTTAACTGAAACAAAACACAGCCCTACCTTATCTTAGTTGCAGAAGCCAGCAGGAACTCTCTCCATCCTCAAGTGCTTCACTGGTTTTGAGCTGAATTTCTTTCCCTGGACTTTGAGTTATTCAGTAGCAGATTTAGAGGTTTCCTGTATTTCACAAAAGCATTTCCTAACAATTAATGCTTCCAACGAGTCGTCTGTTGACATAAAAAATGTATTTTCTTTTTCTTGTTCCCTTGGCTGCAGTGAGTTAGTTCATTTAGGATTACAATGGTAGCACAGTAGGACTTGGTTTGTCTTTTTCTTGCATTAAATTTTGTTGAAAGTGTGAATTGTAAAAAACGTTTGAATGAGACAAAGTAAAATCTGGTTTTTAAATGAAAGGATGTTAACGTTTTCTTCTCTTCCCCAGCCTCAAAGATTTACAAAATCTTGAAAGTTCAGTGGCTTCTGTAGAAGGGCTTAAATTAAAGCCTATTCATCCCTGTACTGAGGTTGGTTTTCAGAGGAAGCAAGACATTTGTGCTCACGCTGTCAGCTGCTGTCTCAGCCTCCTCTTAGTAGCCTTGTGGGGTGCCTTTGCCAATTCCAGCCTCCTCTTCAGCAGAGATGGAGGTCCTACAACAAGCCAATGCAGCATGTGGCTCTGAGCCTGCAGTCCCCAAAACGATCTATAGCCCGGGTACAAAACTGGCTCGTCAGTCGGCCAGGGCAGGAGGTGGAGGAGGGCATGGAGGTGAGGCACAGCGCAGAAAGGCAAAGAATTTAGAGTGGGCTTTTGCAGAGGCTGAGGTAGGCGACATGCAAGAGTGCTGCAGGGGCATGTGCTCATTAGCTGTAATTCTCACCATGAGCTGAGTGAACTTGACTGCAAGTGAAGAAAGGTAACGATGAGGAGAGCTGGACTGAGAGCCTGGATTTCCTAAAATTCACAGGCGTGCCCAGCCCCGGGTGACACAGGGAAGTTTTCCTTCGGGAAACTTCTGTGCGGTGCGGGGCTAGGGCAGGGACGAGGGTGCGGGCCGGTGCTCTGAGGGCACCGGGCCCAGACCCACGGCCGCGAGGGTCCCCGGCCCGCACCCGTGGCCCCGCCGGCGGTGCCCTCCTGTCCCGGTGCGGCGCCCTCCCGCACTACAAATCCCAGCGTGCTGCGCAGCAGAGGCGGTCATTGCGCCTGCGCAGCGCCTGCTCCCGGCCAGGCATTTGGCGCGGTGCTGTCTGGGTAGGAGGCAGCCAGGCACGTGGGCGCCATTTTGTGGCGAGGGAGAGGTTTTTCTGCTAGTGTAGCTGGCAGTAGCGGTAGAGAGAGGCCCGAGGACGAGCTGCATGTTCGCTTTCCCCCTGCCACCCAGCTGCTGAGCCGTCCCGTAACGGTGCGGGCGTCCTGGCCAGCGCGGGTGTGTTCGGCAGTGGCTGAGAGGTTCCCCCGGGGGGGCTGGGCCGGAGCTCAGAGTAGGGCGTGCAGCGGGGCCGCTTCTGTTCCAGGCCTTTCCAACGACACCCAGCTTGGAAGGCGATGGGAAAGAGCAGTTCATGGGCAGATCTGGATGTGCACAATGGCAGGGCATGCCAGATGGGTTAGTTGCCCAAACCGTCAGCAGGGAGAGGAGGTGGCGGGTGGGTTCTGCCCAGAGGTAGCTCGTCTGAACCCTGGGCACAAGAACTGTTATCTGAGATGAAAGCAGTGAAGAACATTGCTCCAAACTGATTCAGAAGTAATCATATAATGCTGGATAAACACACCAAAATGCTGTGGTTAGTCCCCTTACTTGTGACTTGCAATCCGCTGCATATAGCAGCTTCCTCCATCTTGCATCAAAAACAATTGAAATCCCCAAATTCTAGGGTACGTCTGCTAAGAGCCAAAAGGCTTCCCTGCACACCACGTAAGACCAGCCAGACGGTATACCTGTTACCTTCCCTCTCCCTTTTTCTGATATCTGAATTTACACCAGCACAAAATAATGTCAATACCTGACAAGGTGCATGGTGCTAGCAAAGTGGCTGAAAGTGAAAGGCAAAATTTGCCACCGTGACCTTATTATTAACTTGACACATTAAATTATGGCATATGTTAAAGTGCCAAACTCAAATCCTCCTTGATACAGATAGCAGGCCTCTGGTCTTCAGTGAGACTATGTATTGTTCACTGACAGTGAATTTTAATCCACCTTCCCATTTTTCAGAGGGTTGTTTTCTCTCTGCTGTATTTCTTTCAGAGTGTCTAATGTGGAAGAAAAAATTAATATTTTGAATAGGAACTAAGCTACCAAATCTGTGATTTCTGGCTGGGTTTGAGATGATGTAAAGCCTGCCTATTCCTATTCCAGATGCCTCTTTGCCTGATACTGATGTCTATTAAATATACAGAAATGCCTGGTCAGAAAAGAGTTGGGACAGAGAATCCTTCTACTAGACAATTAAATGATGGGTCCAAAACAGGTACTGTTTAACTGTGGGCACTAATAGCTTAACCTAGACTATCTGATTCTATTAACTGTTTGATTGCATCAAAACTCAGGACTTCAGTTTGCCCTCTCTGGAAGTTATTACACTATCTGGAGCTCATTTCTTGGTATTTATGATAATGGTACCTAGAGGAAATTATCTCTAGGCAGAATAACACATTTATTGAGGTCAGAAAGGGACAGATTTTATAAAAGATGCATAGATGTTCAGTGGAATTTTCAGAATGACATGAATATTTACCTACCATTGAAACAGAGAGATGTCCAGAAGTTTTTCAAATCCCATTAAGGACAAAATTATTTTAAAAGCTGCCTGAAATGATGTAACATACATTGCATTTTTACATTCTTATACTGAAATAGAAAGTTAGTCATCAAAGCTACAATTCCAATCCATGTCTACAAATTCAAAATAACTTCCTCAATTTCAATTTGCATTGTCTAAGCAAGAGTAGAGTTAAGCCTGAATGTGATTTTGACAATGTTGATCAGGAGCCATTAGACTGAATTAAAGATACCAGGGGCAGGTCCTCATGTTAAGGGGAAAAAAAAAAAAAAAAAAAAAAAAGCTGTATTTTACATATAATATATTAAAGCATAAAATTTTTAATCACTGTCTTTGATTATTTTTTTTTTGACAGCCACTTCCTCTGCTTCTGAGCACTCGGCTTCCTAAAGGGGTGGAGTGGGGAAGCAAAAAAAGTAAATTTGGGAGGATACGGGTTTTTCGGAATGCATGAGGAAACTGCATCTCCTGTTGAAAATGCAGCCAGACACACTTTTATTTAACTGTGAAAAAACACTTTCAGATTAGCTTGGATTTATGTTTGCTCCCATTACAAAGGTACACCCTGGGATGGTGTTTGGCTTCAAAAAACTGAAGGGCGACAGCATAAGGCTATCAGCACAAACGAATAGGGCTGAAGCGAGGAAATCTGAAGAGTTCTTACAGACCTCAAAAGCTTACATCAGAAGTGGGGGACAAAAAGATTTTGCCCAAACAAATAAAAATGAGTGTCAGCAAAGTAGAATTAACCAAGAAACCCGTTAGCCAAAATGTCACACTACTGCCTCCAAAATTCCCTGAAAATCTACCATGAGAGGTAGAAGCCTGAAGCAGGCTACTGCTGAACTTCTAAGAGAAATTACCTCTAAAAATCTAGTAGTACAAATGATAGCCAGGGAGAACTACCTATTGTATCAGACATGGAAGAAGAGACGGCTGTAGACCCATGAGTATTCCTTGTCATCTCAAAAGAGTTCCTTCTACAAAAGAGCTAGTGTTACCAATGAGAACATCGGGAACTCCTCAGCAATGTTACTACACACGTAAGGTAATCTGGCAGATCACTTACGGTGGTTGTTGTTGTCTCCCAGCATCACTGAAAGCACCTGGAATATCTCAGCTGATTGACTGGAAATGCACAATAATTCCTTTGGAGCTCTTCTTGATCCCATCTTCTTGAAGCACTAGTGTCAGCCGGGAGAGTAGCTGAGAGATGCTGACAATGTAACCAGACACAGACTGCCAGGACGGCAGAGCTTTCAGAGAAGGAAGTTCTCTCTTCCTCAAAGACTAGAAGCAGAAGACAGCAATACAAAAAGCATCAACTCTTCTCCCCCAGATGAAAAATTCTTCAATTTAAATATGTATATGTTAATAGGGGTTTTTTGTCAAATGTCTTCTGATTATTTACTTACTCTGCTTATTCTTACATTATGTTTATACCTAGAATCATAGAATCATTAAGGTTGGAAAAGACCTCTAAGATCACATCCAACTGTCAACCCAACACCACCATGCCCACTAAACCATGTCCCGAAGTGCCACATCTACATGTTTTTTGAACACCTCCAGGGATGGTGGCTCCACCATTTCCCTGGGCAGCCTGTTCCAGTGTGTGACCACTCTTTCAGTAAAGAAACCTTTCTTAATATCCCATCTACTGAATGCAAAAATCTGAATAGCTGATTTTGGGTCTCTAGTCCTTAAAACAGTTTGGGCTGAGTGATAAGAAACTGTGTAATTCTATACATTTTTTTGCAAGCCAGCTTTTTTTTTTTTTTTTTTTTTTTTCAATCTGCTGCATGTAACAGCTTCCTCCATCTTGCATCAAAAAGGGTTGAAATCCCCAAATTCTAGGGTACATCTGCTAAGAGTCAAAAGGCTTCCCTGCACACCACAATCAGCCAGGCAGTATACCTGTCACCTTCCCTCTCCCTTTTTCTGGGATCATCTGAATTTACGCCAGCTCAAAATAATGTCAATACCTTTTTTGTCATTTCGGTTTCTCCCTGGGTGACAGCATTTTATTCTTATTGCTACTGTTTACTATTTTTATTGTGCTTAGTGGTCACAGTTAGAAGAGCTCCATTGTAAGGCATGCCAATGGATACAAATATTTGATCTGAAGTGAGGTTTACAACTATCACATCATCAGCGTGGGGTGAAAGAAGGAGACAGAAGAAAGAACCACAGAATGTTTACAGGCCTGATTCTCTACTGTTAGTCCCTTGATTTCAGTACAGTTCATCCTCATTGCTATCAGAGTAAGGACCAGATGCAGAGAAAAGTCAATGGAAGAGCTCACATGGACTTCTTTTTGTATCAGGTACTAGTATCATCAGAACTGTGCTCTGTCTGCTTTGTCTAAGATTAGTGACAGTCTGGGAAAGAATCTGGGCAATGTTACTGCAGTGTTCTCCATAAATCAAGAGCTGTCTGTAACCCAAAGATGCGATGGTGCTTTTTGGAGTGTAGATCAAGCTCTGGAGTTGCCTGCTGTGCTACCTTAGTTGTCAGTCACTGCTTTTGTCATGCAAAGCAAACAGAAAGCTTAATGCATGTTTTAACAAAGGCCACTATAAAAAGAAGGAAAATGCTTTTTGATAATGTGTTGCTTTGGGCCAGCATATGCCTTCTGAAATTTTCTTGTGCCACAGATTTCTCATTCCTGTATGCTAAAAGCATTTGACGCTGCCAAATCCACTAAAACTGTTTTTCAGGGAAGGCCAGGTTATACCTACAGGTGCACCTGAGTGCAAATGGTAGGCATTTTCAAAATCCTGCCAAATCAAGTGTGCACAAGGACTGCAGGGTTAAGTGATTGAAGGCAGATGGCATTCTAGTTACATTTCACATTCTTCCCTTTTACAGCACTTGAATTTTTTTCTTCATGTGCATAAAAAAGAATCATAAGGAGATTGCTGTCAAAAAAGCTGATGTTTCTATTACCAATGTCACACAATTTCTGAGGCAATTTTACCTGTAGCTTACAGCAGTCTACTAGAAACAATAGTGGGCCCTGTAGCAATGAGGTGGCTGTTAATTGCTACGGGTGTTTGGCATTGATGGGGTTCTTTGTTGGCAACCGTTCTAACCCAATTATGTTTCTAAAGTAGGACTGAAAAGCATTGTAGGGAGCACCATGTAAATGGCACTAAATGCACAGAGACTGAGCGACCTCCCAGAAAGACAGACAGGTGCCAGCTAAAGCCCCATATGATTGATTTTCCACGGCTAAAATGGCAACCACAGACATCTGGTTTTGCCCCATTTATAACAACAGCAACTGTGAGCTGTTGTCTTTCTTAGAACAGCAAGGCTTCTTAGAATGGCATAAAAATATGGCATTTGACTGTCAACGGGTGATCTTTTTCTTTTCTGTGAGCCAACATTTATACTTCCGGCACTAGGAAATGAGTTTTCAGTCCTCAGAAAAACACACAGAGTCTCTGTGTGTGTACGTGTGCACGTGTGTGACTGAGTGTAGTACTCAGGCTTGTTTTAATGCAGGCCTGACATTTAAGTCACAGATTTTTCTTAGATGTAGGTGTATCTACATAAAATAAGCCATAAAGAAAACTAACCATTCATTTGAGTGGTATGACATGGATAGGAAAAAGCCTTACAGATCCAGGACTGCTGGAAGAGATAGGGAGAGAGTCAGCTGAGCATCTTATGATGTTTCCGCTAGCCAGCAACACTAATGATGTGCTTTCTAAATCATCCTTTAATAGAAAGTGCAGTGTTGCAGTTCTTTGCTGTTGCACATGCAGAATACCATTGTCACAAAGAATTAAGTCCCAAGGCAGATGTCTTTCTACCTGTTTCCTGGCTGCCAAGAAGGTAAAATCTTTTGATCTGTTAAATTACTTTGTATTCCTGGGAGTGTTACATGAGACTCACACCAGACTGTGATGTGAGATATGGGTCAATCCAAGGAGCAGTTTCAGAGGCAGAAGCTGACAGACAACGTAGGAGTTCCCGTGTCCCTTGTCCATGGTTGCTTACTATTGATAAAGGAGATTTTTTTTTTTTTTTTTGGAGGGGGACAGGATTTCTTCAGTCTGCAAAACTATGCAGTGAAGGACAGTATGTATGTTAATTTATACAGCTTTTATACAGAACAGAACTTAATCATCTCTTTTGTTAGAAGATCTTCACAAAAGAGACAAATCACAGAAGGTGTGATCACTACAGGTCAACAATACAGCAACCGTTGTTAGTTCTTCTTTGTATAGTATTTCTGCCCTATCATCAGAAGCTCTAATAATCCAAAAATTACTGGACCCGTGGTGTATTACCATGCAGGGCAGTTCACTACCATGAATTTGTTTTTCAACATTATGTTACAGTTGCCTGTAAATCCCCCCAAATAGGTACATATTTACACAACCATAAGAGCCAGAACTGCAGGGAGGAGCAGACCTAAACGTGCCACCTGCCAGCTCTGAGCTAGCAGCAGCCTGAATGCACCAGCACAGGCTGATTGACCTGTTTGTGCCAATTTTGGCTGCCCGAGGCTGTGTCTAGACCATTACCCATACCTGGGCTGGTAACCTTAGAGCTGTTTTACATCTGACAGTGCTCTCACTGTGAAGACATTTGTTCTTCCCTGGCTCTGATGGTAACTGATTGGCCACTTCTATTTGCAGCATGTTTTGTCCCAAGGCCCTTAACAATCGTAGTGACCCGGCTACTATTTTTCTTACAGCCCAGACTGCATGTTAAACGAGAGGGTTGCTGTAACAAACCTGGCCTGCTCTCCTCCGACATAAACCAATTCTCAGCAAGACCAAACTCCCAGCGAGCAAACGAAGCACAAGGATTCCCGTCAGCGCTGCCGCGGGGATGCCCACTGCTATCACCTGCTGGAGCGCCCAGCAGCCGGGGGTGACCGTGCTCCGGGCTCGGGTGTGAAGGCACCCGGGAGTGGAAGCGCTGCGGGCCCCGCTGGCCACCGGCCCGGCAGACGGGGCCCGTCCCGAGGGCCGCGGGCCCGTCCCAGGCCGGGGACCCGCCTGAGGCGTCGCTGAGGTAAACGCGTCGCGGTCCTCCGTCGCCTCCTTCCCTGGGAGGTGCCACGCCGCTTGCTCTGATTGGTCACCTTTTTCCCTTTGCCCAATGAGCTCCTCCCGCTCGAGGACTCATGGCGGTGAGGTCACTAAGCCGTGGCCCAATGCAGGAGCGAGGTTGAGCAGGGAGCGGGCGGGGATTGGTCGGCCGCGGCGCTGGCGCGGGACGATTGGCTGGGCCCGCGGAGGAGGTGCGGAAGCGCGCTCCGCTGAGGGCGGTGCAGGGGCGGCGGTGCCGGCCGGGCTGCGGCGCGATGTGGGGCGGCTGCTGCCTCTTCCCGCTCCTGCTCCTGGCGCTGCTGCGCGGGCTCTGCCGCGGCAGGGAACCGGCGCCGGGCGCTGTTACCTGCGGCTCGGTGCTGAAGCTGCTCAACACCCGCCACAGCGTGCGGCTCCACTCGCACGAGGTCAAGTACGGCTCCGGTGAGCAGGGCCGGCCCGGGGGGCGCCGCGCTGAGGGGCCGGGGGCTGCGAAATGGCGGGCTGGCAGCCGTGAGGGGGGCTGGAAAATGGCGGGGGCTGGGAAGCGTTGGTGCGACAGGCAGTGAGAGGGGCAGGAAAATGGCGGGGGTACAGGCTGTGAGGGGGGGCAGGGAAGTGGCGGCGGGACAGGAGAGGAGGGAAGCAGGGAATTGGCAGGATGGCAGAGAAATGGCGGGGCGACAGGCAGTGAGGCGGGGCAGGGAAGGAGGAGGAGGAGGTTAGAGGTTGCTGGGCTTCATGGTGCAGAGGGAGCGGCAGGCCAGGGATGGGCTTGTGGGGTGACCTGGCAACTTGGCAGGGAGAGGAGGATGCTGAGGCCTGGGGTACAGGAAGACGTGGCTGGGCTCTGCAGGTCCTGGAGTCAGGGTGTGACAGGGATGCTTTGCCTCCATCCCTGAGGTGGCAACGAGGCTGCTGGTCGGTTTGGGGACAGAAGAACTTGGTAGTATTTTTGAGAAAGGCAGGGTGGTGCGAGTAGTATCCACCATGGATCAGATTTTCTTTTCATGTGTTCACTATGAACTTTGACGGTTTGCATCTACCAACACGTGCTGTGTTTAACTTCTTCAGTCTGACAGATTACTTGGTACCTGTGTTCCCACTGCAGTCACTAAATGGTCTGTGAGAATTAAGCATCTCTTAAACATGAAAGCATGAGAATATTAAAGCAGATTTCTTTAGTTCTTTCAGGACTTTTTGAACTGGGGAAGTAGGTTAAGTCTCCTGCCATTGAATTCTATTCAAACAGGAAGTGGGCAACAGTCAGTGACAGGAGTTGAAGCTTCAGATGATGCTAACAGTTACTGGCGGATTCGTGGGAAGAGTGATGGCAGTTGCCAGCGTGGGACACCGGTGAAATGTGGCCAAGCTATACGACTTACCCATGTTAACACAGGAAAAAATTTGCACACTCATCACTTCCCATCACCACTCTCCAATAACCAAGTGAGTTGTTTTAAATCTTAAGCTTTTATATAAATAATGCATGCTATTGACCATAGTTTCTCCTGGGTTTGAAGAATCAGGTTTGGGTACCAGCTGCCAGAAACAGTATCTCTGTGCATATCCAGTTTTCAAGTCTATGCTTTTCTACATCTTGGAATAATGTATTTAAGTTCTTGACAGTGGTAAAATTCAGTATGTACCAGCATCGGTATTTCACAGTGGTTTTAACAAATCTGCAATTTTTTAATTATTATTCTGTACCATTGCTACTGGGAAGACTGTTCTGAAACATTTAGCACTTTCAAGGTGTAGGAGACTGGGCACCTCCCTCAACACTGAAGATTGCTTTGGGGCAAGGCAACTAATCATGTGTTATAATACTAGGCATTCCTATATCCAAGTTCCTTGGTGATCCAATCTGTTAGTCTCAGTTGTCTTCTCCCTATCCCTATTTCAGTTCACTATTCTTATTTATTTGTCCGCCTTCCACAGGAAAAGTGAATCTGCTCTCACAATCGTATTTGTTTATCATATTGTACCTATCTAGAAGAGTGTAATTTCTAACTGTAATAAGGTCCCAGTCTTGTCCTTGAACAAATGCTTCTGCAAGATTGAAAAATCTCTCTTAAAAAAAATAATGCAAACTTGTTGGAAGTTGGTCATAAGTGTCATTTTAGTTTTCCTTCGGGCTATATAGAGAGGTCATTACATTCAAAGTTGGAAGACCTGACTCTGTGAAAAAGGTTTGTCTTTTACCATGAGTGAAGTGCCTGAAACCAGAAGGTCCATTCTTGTGTAGAGTATCTAGATGATCTGGTTATTAAAAAAAAAGGAAGCAATGGAAAAAAATAATTTCAGAATAAGTATTTAAAGACCAAATTGACTCTAAGACCTTCCCCCGGTTTTGCTTTGTCAGTTTAGACAATTTGTGTGACATTGTTATTAGTGTAAAAGTGTTCAGCAACTGTCATTGTGTTTCTCTGGTTTTGCAATGTGTTTGCACAGTATCTAAGCGAAAGGAAAGTTTCTGTGACTTCCCAGAGTGACAGGATTGTGAGTTACGACGTTATTGTAATATAATGTTGTTATGAACACAAACTTTTATGTCACATTCTTGACAGAAGTTGGCTTTTGAATTAGTATGTTGTCTTTCACAGTTTTTGGACTACATAAACTTGAATTAACATGCCCCTAAAATTTTGGGTATGGTGCTAGGTATAAACTGTTGCAGTTCTATTTTCAAGTTGTTCATCACTTCTAGTTACCAGATTTTTAAGATTAAAGGCTGTCTAGAGTCCTAAATAGTTGGAGCTTAGCCTGTCCAGTTTCTGGAAATGCTTGGAATTTTGTTTTGTGCATAATGAAATCTAATCTCTAATTTTTGTTTTAGCAGGAATTCATTTGCTCTAATGGTTGTTAGTTCTTTTGGGTTTTTTTCAGAGCTATTCAGCTGTCTATCTGAACACAGAGTGTAAACCAGACTAGTTGATGACCCAATTGTAAGCTTGGTGTAATTAAGTAAAAAAGGAATATGATTTTCTAATAAACTAAATTGTTGGGACATTGTGTGTGATAAAAACGCATACTAAAAAAACTGTTGCAATGGTAACTGTGAAGATGGTCATACTACAAAACTAAATGTCTACAGTTACAAACTTTTTTGGGTAGGGAAAATTTGCATCAGCATTAGTGTTATTTCTTTGGAATTTTTTCTGAGAAGGATTGTTCTGATCTCTGTGCTTCAGTCCTGGTTCATTTCATTTGTAACGTATGTCGTGGTGTGTTGGCACTTTTTGCACAGATAACATGTTGGAGTTTGTTGGCACTTTGTGTTCAGATTGTAGTAGTGGAAAGTTACCGCTTCTGGGTTTGCGAACTGTTGCAATGCAACATTTTTTCTTTCCTCTCCATCCTTGCCTTTGAACTCTGCTGGCTGCATGCTTGGTATTTTTGTGGGGGTATTGGAGGTGTTTCCTTACATTTTCACTTCCGGAAGTTTGTGTCTCTAACAGGAAGTAAGTGCCTTTGGTGATGATGGCGAAGGAGATGACCTCGATATATGGATTGTGCAATGCAGTGGGACTTACTGGGAGCGGGAGGATGCAGTGCGCTTCAAGCACGTAGGAACTGAGGTGTTCCTTTCCATAACAGGGGAACAGTATGGCCATCCCATTAGAGGCCAACGGGAAGTTCATGGCATGCCTACTGCTAACCATCACAACTATTGGAAGGCAATGGAGGGAGTCTTCATCAAACCCAGTATGGACCCTGCAAAACATGATGAGCTCTGAACTGACAGAGGATCCAAAATGCTTCAGCTTACTCCAGTGTTCGGAGACGCTAATCCTTGGTCCCTTATAAGTCTCGCCTTGCCTAAGTGACTGACTTTCTGTATTACTGAAGGGCATTAGTTCATTCTAGGAATGCAGCACTTCTGTGGGGAATGGCATCTGCCAGGTTCAGCCATTTAAATTTATTTGGTGAAATCCTTTCTGAATTTTTGAGCTTAATTGGTGAAACTAGTTGATACACCTGTTAGTTTTTATTGCCATTTGTTTTGCTTGTTACTTTTTCTCGAATTTGAAGGAAATGGAAAAACTGAAGTCATACATTTCTGTGGTCCCAAGTACGATAAAACTTTGTATTTTGTAATCTTTTTCCAATTATAATTAAATATTTGGAAACTGATTTCTACTTCTTAGTGAGACAATGTTATTAATGAGGAGGTGGAGTAAGTCTAGAAAGGGAAAAATAAGTCTCAAACATGGTGTCTTTTGAATGGCTTGAAGTCAGCTATTCAGCCTTCCAGAAAAAAAATGTGGTCCATTTGAAAATTGCTTCCAATGACTTTCATGAGTTTCATTGTGTACTGTATTGGAAGGGTTGCAAATACTGTGCATGTTGGAGTAAGAAGAGAAAGTTTTAATTTACTCACTTTCTCCTCCAAGAAGTTCAGATTTTCTGGTAATGGTGATAATGCTAATTGTCAAATGGTAAGACTAATCTGCCCTATGAACTGGTGCAGAAAGCTACTGTTTGTTTAATTAATATTAGGATATTATTGAATTCCATGTGCTGTGAAGGAACAGATGAATTTGACTTACATTGTACTTGCATGACACTCTGCAAGATCAATATGAGAATCCAGATGAATACATAGTGGGGCATATACCCATGTGGGTGGTTTTTCTGTGAATCCAGAAGAAGAGAAAAAAGACTCTTAGGCAATGGTTTGGTCCTGGGTTTTTGGCAGAATGGGATGCTCTGGGTGCTAGCAAGGAATCTTCGCTGAACCAGTTATGAATGTCAGTGTTCCCCACTCTCTGTGAAAAGAGAAAAAACATAATTCTTTAATGTGTTTGTTACACAGTGTTACTGGAAATACTGATTAAAATTCAAAGTACCATACATTTTCTATTTGCTTTAAATGGAAAAGCTCATGAGTGTGAAAAGTCAGAAAATTCAGATGTTCTTGTCTCCATGTGTAAATAGTTTACTGATTATGGTCTTAATTAGTCAATCAGTTAAGAAGCAGGAAACTGATTTACTGCTTTTACAGCTCCGGTCGTGTGCTGCCGTGTTAAGAGTGTTGTGTTGAGAAGGTGCAACAGGCAATTGCAGTTAAGCTTTATAAATATACCTGCTGATATGTGCTTCACGCTCTGTGATGCCTCACGCAGTTGCACTGTACAGGCTAGCTTGAGGTTTCGTTTAAGGATTTTACTACTAGTGAAGATCCTTCATACCCTATGGAACAAGGAACCTCTGTAACAATTGTTTTGTGTTCCCGATTATTTTTCTTCGAAGAAAAAGGTAAGACTATTTTTCTAGGAATCGTAGTTGCATGTGGGTATTTAAGGATTACAGGCCTTTTGGAGAGTAAGTAGACTAGCTTTTGCTGTTTTGTATTAGAAGTAAACTTTTATGTGATGAATCTTTCAGGTTCACTGATATTCCTGACTGATTGGTGTTGAAGTTGTAGCTATAAAGGATAACTTACTTAAAAACAAACCAAACCTTCTGCATAAACAAGCTGACTTTTCCTTTCCTTTATTAAAAAGGAGGGCTTTTCTTTTGAAGCTGCTATGTGAGTAAACACAAAAAGAGTGGTAGCATTTGGCAGGAGGAAGAAATACATTTTGTGATGAGTTCTCTGTCACTGAGACCTAAATGCTTTATGCCTAAACCTTATGGGCTTAGTGTTTGTGCACCTGTGGAATACTGAGTTGGCCAAGGAGTAGAGCTGCGTGGCTCATCTCAGTCAGTGTGCCAGGTACTGTCCCTACCCACTGTTTATCTCTGCCTGGATGTTTCTGTCCCTAGCAAAGGTATTGTCAGTCTTATTTATTATGCTTGAGTGGGATCTCACTGGACCTTCCTCTTTCTGTTGTGGATTTGAACCGAATTGGTTTGCTGAGGCTGGGAAAGAGCTGACTTTTGGTTCTGATTGCTTACTTTTGAATATGATCGCAGTTTTAAAAAAGTTTGTGTGTTTTGTTCCTAAAGAACCAAGCTTTCCCACACGTGTATCCACGAATGCATTATTTAAATACATATTCAACAATACTCTTGTGAACTGAATTTTCTTCACTTTTGATTCTGACCAAAGTGTAAAAGTCATTTGGCCTTTAATATTTCACTTGCACAGGTGTCACAATAGAGGTGGGTTTTTTTTCAGTTCTTACCACTATAGAAGTTGTGCTGAAGGACTCTTAAATACGGCTGGTTGAAGTGCATCTTACTTTGGAAAGTGTTATAGTAGTAAAACAATTATTGGTACTGACACGGTGCTAAATGCAGACTACAAAAGTCGTAAGTTAGTACAGGAAGTGCAAAAAGCTTAGAGCTGTGAGAAATAATGGCCTGTGCTAATGTGCTTTCCTTTCTATATGACTTCTAGATTTACAGGACTTGTATTAGTATCTATGTAATGTCGTGTTTTATACTTTAAACTGAAGTACTGAGATTTCAGCGTGTCATTCAGGTGGGTTTATTTACTTTGGCTGCTTACAATTCAACTTTTCAGTCTTTCCCCCACATCTGAGGACTAGAGACTTGAAGGATCCCCGTTTTTATATTGTTGGGTTTTGTCGTTGTCTGGTTTTGATATGACCTTTATCATCCACATAAAGATGTTGGGTAAAACAGCAAGTACTGAGAGATGTAGATACGAAAGTTGGGAACACTTTTTTGCTTCTTTCTTTCCCTCTATTTTAAGGTGATAAACTAAATTTTGTAATACCTCTTGTCAAAATTATCTATATGCTTCAGGGTTGAGTGAAAACTTTATTTTGGCTTCTGATGCTAACAGAAAATAATTATTTCAAATAACTGACAGGTGGTTTCCAATTTTATGCTCGCTACTACTACTACAAGAACTCTTTGAAAAGGTGCACCATGTTGTTACTCTTCTGCTAATAAACTAGAGAGGCTTTTGGGAAAAGAACTAGAGGGATCCTTATTTATAGTTGTTCTCAGTGGGAATAATTGCTAAAGACAATCTACCTAATTTAAACTCTCTACTGTGGGGAAAAAAAAAAAATCTGTCAAATACTTCATTTTACACACATGCACACACATATATATATATAGTTCAATATAAAATGACAAAGAGTTCCTTAGATATGTTTATTTTGGAGGCAAGTGAGTGTGTCCACAAAGATTTTTAGTCTCTGTTTCCTGAGGCTTTTTAAAGCTCTGTATGACTGCTCAGTGTATGAGCCCTTGCCATGCATTTTGACTTCTCAGTCAGTATGAATGAGAACTGGTTGTAGTTCTCTGAAAATGCTAGAAGGGATGTACTGCTCACTGGTTCTTCATTCTGACTGTCGAGGCTAAAGGCAAACCAACGTTTTAATTTAATTTATTATGTTTGGGGATACTAATTGAGTATATCTGTTCTTATTAAGTTATGTTAACATATATTTTTAAAACAACAAAAAAAAATCACAATCAAAACAAGCCTGTAACAGTGATGCTGACTCAGCAGTATTTTTAAGCCTGTTAGTTTTGCTGAATCTTGTTTCTCTTCTGCCTCTCCTCTCCAGCACTGAAGCACTAGCTCTCGCTGTAGATGCACCATGTTTCTCACCTGTGCCAGACAGACTGAACCTTAGAAATGCCTCCTTCCAGCAGCAGCATCTTGCTACGTGTCTGAGCCCTGGGTTGGCACGCTTGCTGGCTTTTGGGTTCAGTTCCCTGCTGGCAGCTGGGGAATGGCTAAGAGCCTATGAGAGATTTGTGTACGCAGGGTGCCATGATGCTGCCTGCACCTCTTTCCTAGTTTTGAGTTCTCATCTGTGCCCTTTTGGTTTGCAGTTTTCTCCTCCTATGATCCAGCTCTGGGCCAGCATTCATTTTTGCTGGTATTTTGATAATTATCTTTGATATTTGCTTTGATAATTTGATATCTTTGATAATTAATTGCTTCATAATGTGGCTGTTTCATCAGCTGCCTTTCAGGAACCCCTGTGTTTGGGCTTACAAGACAGCACCCATGGTTGTGTCATTAAGCTTTCTAAGGAAACAGCTAAAAAAAATTAAGTTACCCTTAAAATAGGAATACTCAGAGCTAAGGAAGTGCTTTCTTCCTTGATTCTATTCTGTGGGGTAGGAAGCACAGGGGATGGTTCGGTTCCTTAAGAAGGAATGAAATGTTCAACCTTACCAACCTGGAGTTGCATTGGAAACAGAAGGCAATTCAAACTTACCTTAGGGTATATAGCGTTTATTATGTATGCAAGTCACAAACAGTAATAAACTTTAGGGTCCTAAGGTTATTTTAAATACTTAGAGGAATATTTTATACTTTCTCCCCTCCTCCCACCAACATGCTAAGTGTCTCGGTGCTCCCATGTTTACAGATACTTTAGCAGGACCATGAGTATTTATACCCAATAACTTATTTTTATTCTATGCAAAAGACAGAACACCGGGGTTAGCTCCTTCTAATCTGTTTCCTTAATCAAACTTGTAATAATTTTGGCGATGTGTGGGAATTGTTTGAGATATGGTTGACGAGTTCCTCTGAGGACAGTACTGAATTACTTTGGGTGTGTGTGAGACAGGGAGGGAATATAGTGAGACTTCAGCCGTTACACAGTTCAATGCTTCTTTCTTTTTGGACTGCAGCAAATTAACCTGATTATAAAAACCTTTTATATATTTGGTGTTGTACTAATTCTAAATTAGCATAAAGTTCACAGTGGAATCCTCCTATGACAGCTCTGATATCGATTCAAGCTGCTGTTTTGTGAGGGATTCAGCAGTCTTCAATCCTTTGGGAAAATAGTGTCCTGCTTCATTAGGGTTAGAAGTGTTAGAAGCTGTCTGACATCTCAAGGGTGCCAAACCCTCATGAAACACATTACAAATTGGTTAGAATGTGTGCAAGCTATAAAGCTGCCTAATTAGTTCCTATATGCTTTTTAAAACTATAAAAATAATGTGCAGATGCTGGCTTTGCATGTCGGGAGGACTGTAAAGCTTGAACTTGGACCTAAGGCTCTTTGCTTGGTCTTCGTGATGGTCGTGTATGTATTCACAGCAGTTAGAGGTGTGTGCTGCGCTGAAAATGGCCGTGTCTGGGGTGAATCTAGTGTGACTCAAACCACAGCTAAACCTAAACCACAGTAGGTACCCGATGTTGTTATTCTGCTGCTGCCTTCTCGGCCCCGTCTCCACCTGCCCGGCACTGGAGGCTGGAAGGGTCGGGCTGACTGCACACGCCTTCCCACTGCTCCCTGGGGGTGCAGGCGCCCCGCGGAGAGCCCTCAGCACCGGGGTTTGCTTCTAGCTCACCTGAACCCGGGTAACTGCTCTGTCCTGCCCAGGAACCAGCTCTTTAGGGGATCTGTATGAAGGCTTGGGTGGCGTAGAGGCGAGCGGGGCCATTCTGAGGGAAAAGGGGCGGGGGCGCCTTTCTCCTTGTCTCCTGGAGCCCGAAGCGTTGCCGGGGGCGGGGGGCGGCCGCTAGTCAGCGCTGCTCGCCCGCCGCCCGGGCGCTGCCGGCTCGCCGCTGCCGGCCGGCTCCCTTTGGCAGCGCAGCAGCGCTTCAGCAGCGTCGCTTTGATCGCCTGCAATTTTATACCCTTCGGGGGGAAACAAATAACATCCGCTTCCCCTGCGTTACGCTGCGAAGGCGATCAGCTGCTGTAAGACCTCCTGTGCGGCCGCGTCTCGCGTTAAGTGCGCCCTGCCAACTCATGCACTACTCGGTTGTTCTAAAGGGAAGTTTAAAACATTAGCGCAGGCTATGAAGCGAAGCTCTGGGCGTTTCTGTTTACTATCTTTCTATAGGATCGATAAAGTGCAGCTAAGGCTGAAGTCTGTTTGCTTACTGGAGACATTTAAGGCAATTACCTGTATCGTAAAATTAAATACCCGTTTCCGCTCGGTGCGGGGAGGAAAGACACAAAAGGATCGTTAAACAGGGGTATCTCCTCCTCCCGTCATCTACAACAACGCCGTTGCATTTTGCAAGATCTCGAAAGTAAAACCTAAAATCAAACGGTCTGTTCCTAGCCAGTGTGAGAGGGGTTGCAGGTCAGTGGTAATACTTACATGACTACATCTTGTCCCTGGTGTAACCCACCCGTCTCTCCTGAATCCCTTCCTCTGGAGCGGATCCTGTGCCATCCGCCGTGGATTCCTTTTGGCGTTAGGATGAAAGCCGAGCTGTCCTCTCTTACCGAGACAGGGTCGGTTTGCAAGCCGTTCGGGGGCTGCACCCGTCGGCTTCTCCTGCCATCCTGCGGGGCTGCAGCTCCTGCTGGCTGCGTGGGTCACTTGCGTCGCGCCCCGCCAGCCGTCCTCGGTAGGGACGGCGAGCTGGCGGGTCCAGCTCCCCTCTGCCGGCGCAGTTATTGCCGAGGGCTTTGTTCATTTGCCAGACAGACGTAGATTTTCCTGCAAATCTGCCCGGCAGTGCAACTTGGTTTCTCAGCATCGGCTGCCTGCCGATATTCCTTCATGTCTAGCGGAAAGCTGATCTTCAGTGGGAACCTTGTGCCATTCCGGGTACCAGTATTTGCGAGCCAGATTCTGCTACCGGCGCTCTTCGGGTGGTGGCAGGAGGCTTCCTCCCGCACCCGCTTTCCCGTAGCCGAAACTCTGCCCCCTCCCCTCGTCCCTCCCCACCCTGCTCCGCCGGGCACGGTCTTCGGTCTCTCTTATTCATCCTCGCCTGCTGCAGCGGGGCGTGGGGGGAGCGGGGAGGTCCCACCTCATGCGCGCAGCCCCGAGCCACGTGTGCCGGCGCTGCTGTCAGCCTGCCACCGGCTCCGCCGGAGCCCCAGTGCGGGCAGAGCCCGGCTCCCGGCGGTGGGGAGAGCTCTCCGCCGGCCGGGGTGCTTTGTCGCAAGGCCGTGGCAGGGCTGAATTCCCGGGACGGCGCTGCGCTGGGCAGCGCCGCTGCCCTCTACCCGGTGGAGAGCGGGGGTCCCTTCTCCGTTCCTCCGCTGCCTCCATCCGGCTTCCTCTGGCCGGGTGACAAGTTTAAAGCCCAGTAGCTCTAGAGCCAGAAAGGCTACAAACAGAAGCGTTGGGCTGGGGAATTACAGGAGAGCGGTGCCGCCTTGTGCCGAGAAGACACAGCAGCGCGTCAGTACCTGTCCGGGAGAGGGAGCCGAGGGACACACGGGCACTCGCGGACTCCCTAAACGCCTGTCGCGCATCTAGGACGTCCGGAGGGCTCCGTGCTCATGGAGACCCTAACTGTGTTACTGTAGGGCTTGTGAGAGGGTTTCCAGCCCTGTCCGGCTGCTGACACTGTGAGGAAACGCGCCTTAATGCACCTCCAGCAGTTCCCATCCCACTACAAGCTGATCTAGCTCTGTAACTGGCTTCGATGGGCACAGCGAGTGCGGTGTGATAAAATAATTGTACAGGCACTTGTTTAATCGGCGGTCTGCTACACTTGTATCCTCCTCGCTTGCTCAAAATGAGAAGGCTCATGATTCGTGCCAGCAAGATCTTGCACTGGGCTTGCATCGTGTGTGCTTGTGACTCCATCGGCAAAAAAAAAAAAAAAGAGGCTGTTGTAGCGTTAAACCCGTGCGGCTAAAACAGACATCGGAAAGTGCAGCATGCGAGTCTTCTCCTGAAATTTCACCCAAGGGAGCACCATCTGCTGTCTCTCTTGCAAATATTATACTTTTGAATGCATTACCTCTGCCTTCGCTGGGTGCGGGTGTGGAGTTGATGACTGCCGAGCTGGAGGCAATTTTCTATAAAGCTGCGCAGCAAAACACGTTTATGTTGTGCTGCGTTTCCTCAGCAATGCAAACCCACGATGGTGAGAGTGGCTTTCAGTCGAGTTTAGAGACTTCAGTCTCCAGGATAAATAGCTTTCTCCTTTAAAATGTTGAAAAATCTTTGCCTGTCTCCCTACGTGGCCGCTGTTTTCCCTCGTGAGATGGGAGGCTGTTCACTGTGAGCGATTAACTGAAACCTTGCTAGAAAGTCCCAGGAGCCTCGGAGCCCCCCCAGTCTCGGCTCTGGGGGTAAAAGTGCTTCGTGTCGCCCCTTAGGAAAACTGCCTTTCTTGGGGCTAAAGCCGGGCGCCGGAGGGCAGGAGGGATGCTGCTCGGCAAGGAAGGGGGTGTGTGTGACCGGACCGGCCAGAATCGATGCGTTTGCTCCTTGGGGTATAAATTCTTAGCTGGGAGAGCACAACTTCCTTCCTCCTTACCGAAGAAGGAAGAGGTAACTGTGATTTTTGGAAGTGGCAGCTGGAAGTGGAAGGGACACCCTCGTCCGGGAGAGCTGCGGTGGGTAGCAGGGAAAAGCCTTGAAAACCCTCCCGAGACTGGAAGTTTCACAATGCAGCTTTTATAGCTTCCTCCCCAGCGCCGCCCGAAAGCCCTGCCAGGGAGCAAGCCCCGCCTGGGCGGTGTTTCCCCGCAGCACCGAGGGATGGCGGCTCGTGTTCTGCGGGGACGAGAGAGTGGGGAGGTGGCGTCCCGAACGCGGAGAATATCAGAACAAAGGGAATGTGCGTGTCCGTGACGGAGAACGAGGGTTTCCGAGCCCGGCGGTCCCCACCAGGGCAGAGGCGCGGACCCGGAGGCTGGCGGCGGTGGGAGGGGGCTGGGCGGGGGCTGCGTGGAGGGGACAATGCGAGGTGGCCGGAGGAGGGTGCCTCGGCACCCTCAGCCCTTCTCCGCCCGCCGGGGCAGTGCCTGCTCTGCCCCGTAGCATGCCCGTGGCTGGGACCCCGCGGCGGAGCGCCGGCTGCGTGCCACGGCACTGGCCTTGCCGGGGAGGGATGCTGCACGGGACGGCGCTGGGAAAGCTGGTGCTGAGTGGGACGCTACATTAAAAGGCGCTTTTGAAGGAACGATGATAATAATGCAAAACGGCTCCTCTCTTTCCAGGCTGTTTTTTGCCCTCTTCTCCCGTAGGAAAGTTGCCCAGTCTAGATCGTTCTTGCCAGAAAACCACTTTGACACTAGATCATGTTTTCTTATATCTGGTGTCTTAAGAAACCGAAGGAAAAGGATTGTCTGGTGTTCACTCTGAGACACTATGGTCCATACTGAAAGAATGGCTTAATACTTAATCTAAAAAAAAAAAAGACCCAGCCTAATAAAGCATGAGCTACACTCGAGGGATCTTTTGGTAGGAATAGGTGGAGCTATGCTTAAGGTACTGGAGTGGGACTGATGTCCAGCACTCGGTTCGTAGCTGCAGAACGGAGTGATCCCAAACAATGGATCGGTACCTCTTCACTCCACCTGGAAGAGAAAATTACAGGTTTTCTTTGCCTTGTCTATGAGCCGTGCGCTGGGACCTGGGGTTGCTGGCCGGGAAGCCAGCAGGAAGGCTGGATGATATACCCCGGGCTGTCCATCTGAACCCCTGCCCTCCCCAACGTCCTTCCCCCGCAGCTCCGCAGAGCGGCGGAAGATCACCCGCTGCCTCTCCCGTGGGCCTGCTCGGAGCAGGTTAAAATGGCGACGGCCACCCTGTCCCTCGAAGGCAGCAGATTCTGCGCGGCCCTGCCCGGCCGCCCGGGGCTCTGGAGTGACCGGGCGCAGGTGGGAGCCGAGGCTCGGCCGCCGCCGACGCAGCCCGGCCGGAGGGAGGCTGGGTGCCTTGCTGGGAGCCAGCGCCCCTCCCGGGGCTGCTGTAGCCCCTGCTCGGTACTGCGGAGTGACAGGGGCTCCCCACTCCGAGCAGCCCTTCTCCCCTCGGTGCTTTCCGCCTCCAGGACCGACCGGCTGCGTGCGGGAGACCCGCGGCGCTCCCTTCTTTGTGGGAAGCGCCGTGAAGCCCGGCGCGGCGGGGTCGCCCCGAGCCCCCCGGGGTGCCTGGGCGGGGCTCTCCCAGGGGCACGGTCGGAGCAGCACCGGGCTCCCTCCGGGCTGGTCTCTCTGGGCATTTGTGTGCATCAGTGTGTTTACAATTGAATAAGAGAAGTGCCGGGGAAGGATGTGCTTGGATTTCAGGGCTAGTTAAGCAGAAATGATCGGAAATGTGCGTGTGAATAGCCTGAGCAATACTTACTGAGCACTCCCTCCTGCTTTGTGTCTCTTGCCTCCCACAATGTATTTGTGTGCCCCTAAGTTAATAAAAATATTTCGAGAGGTCTATACCGAGAAGTGGCTTTAGTCGATGTCCCCTTTGCACCGCCCTAAGCGCCCCCCCGTCTCCGCTAGGGCCAGTAGACGTGATTTTTTGCGTCAGCCTCCCACGGAGGGGAAGGCGGTGGCTTCAAACACACCTTCCCCGACGGAAGGCGGGCCGCTCTCCGCATCCCCCTAGCCCGGTGGGGGAAGCTCCTCGGGCTTGGGCGCCTTCCCCTCGGACAGAGCCGTGCGAACAAAGCGGCGGGGCTGACTGTCAGCGGGGTCCTTTCAAGAGCCACGAGCCAGAGACCCTCCGAAATCCCCGTGCAATCCGTTTGCGGAGGTCGGTTTCACTCGGCAGCAGCTGTCGGGCTCGGCCGGCTGCGGTGCACCGGCCCTCGCTGAGCGCCGAGGATGACCCCCCCGGCACGGAAACCCTTTCTTAATGCCGGCGGCAGCGCGGCTCGGCGCTGCCCGTCCCGCTCGCTGGCCGCTCGGATGCTCGCCGTGCCGTCGGGGTGGCGGCCGCGGAGCGGAGCCCGGGGAGAGGCTCCCTCCCGGCAGGAGCCGCGCCGCGCCCCCCTCACCGCCCCGTTGCCGGAGGGGGAGGCAGGCTGTTGGCTTTAACCCACCTGCGACGGGTTCTCCTGCTGTAGTGCCAAGAGCCATTCAGCTGGTCGAGGCTTTAAAGACGACCCCTTACCTCACTAGCTCCCTTGTACAGGGTACAAACGGAGAGCAGTTCGGCTTCGCTTTCCTCGATTTAAATATTATCCTGATTCCTCCCGCCCCTGTTTCAATTCTCTCTTTTCCTTTCTTTCTTTTTTTTCTTTTGGTGCGAGACTTTTTTTTTTTTGCGGATTGATGGTTGTTGGTTTGTTGTGGGTTTTGCTTATTTTCTCATAAACATTTACCTTTCAGTAGGGGTGACTGTGCGTGAAGAGAGAAAGGAGGGGAAGAAAGGATCAGATCAGATCTGATCAGAGAATTTGGCCAGCGATTCATCAGGGGAACACCAAAACTACCCTTTCAATTGCTCCAAATGCTCCTATAAACGCCCTAAATGAATCACTTGGTGTTTGGGGGTGGGCAGTGAAGAATCCTTAGCTTTGCTAGTACTTGCTGTCTGTAACAGCTTGCATGTGAAGGTGGCCTCCATACTTCTCTAGCTGTTGAGAGATCCCCTTTTCCTTCAGAACTGGAAATTTTTCATTTTCTGTTTCTCTCGGAGCAAAGCCTCCCTTTCGTTTGATTTTTTTTCAAAATAATTTAGAGATGTGTTAAAGGTGTAACCGTTGTAAAAGGAAAACCAAGCAGCAGAATTTTCTGTTGGTAGGCTATGTAAAACCAGATTGCTGTCACCCTAAACTTGTTCTGAAATATGATGGGGATTCACAGTGCAGGAACAAACCAGTTTGTCTTCTAGCACTGTATGATGGTGGCTTTTGTACTCAGTGTAACTCCCTATTGATTTTAATTGGGTAAACTGCTCACAAAGGTGTTGTTTCTCAGCAGATCAGTGTTTGAGGGAGGCAGGGGTCTGCTGTTTGTTGTAGTAGTAGCAGGTTGACTCTTTAAAATATTTGACTTACTACACCCATGCAAAATGGTACATTTGAGTTTGCACTGTGCACAGCGGCTTATCATTGTCACCTGATTACTCTGTGTGTCTAAGGAGGTTTACAAGGCCTAAGGAGGTTTACGAGACAAGGTCTCGCCCACCTCCTCGCCAGCTGAGTGAGTAAGCAGGGTTTTTACTGAGTTGGTGTTGGATGCTGAGCCCAGGCAGCATACCCAGTTCCATGCAGTGCCACAAAAACTATTTTGGTTTGCCCCAAGGAACTTCCATTCTCAATTAGCCGCCCACCCGCTGTTCTGCTAGCTCCTTATGGCAGAGATCTTTGCCCGTGGAGCTTCTGGTGACAACACACTAAAGAGAAGAGTATGGGTTTAAAGCTCTGATGCTTTGAGACTCTTCTTCCCATCTGTTCGCTGCTGAACAGAGGGACAGGTCCTTTGCAAGGATGCAGGGCTGCTAGATTCAGGCTTTGCTTGGGGAAGCTTGCTGTTCCCAGGAAGGGTTTAGCTGGAGTCTCAGAAGTTGTGTACAGATTGAGCCAGGCTTCAGCTGAAAAGCTGGGTGGATAATGCCATTGTCCAGCCTCCAGTGGAGCAGTTTGGCCACCTGCTACTCCCTTTGGATGGGAACAGGATGCTTACTGGTGGGCTTATCTGGAAGGGAATATACCTTCAGGTACCCCATGTGAACGGGGTTCTCTGGAGGAGTTAAGAGTGAATACCTTTTTCCTAATCAATTGCAGCTAGGATTTAGGGGGGTTTTTTATATATGCCTCACCCTCTTTCTCAGCACCTGTCATAATTGTTAGAACATGTCCTGTCTTTAGTCTGTGCTGGGATGAATCCTGAGGACTGCATGTGGAGCAGCGGCAGGATATGGCCCTAAAATCCAGCTACTTGTGCTTCCTGCAGTGAAGTGGCTGTCTATGGCAGCCCTTCTAGAGGCAGCATATACCTTCCACTGCAGGGGAGCCAGCACAATGCTGACCAGCAGGTCTAGGGAAAAAATTAAATTGTGTCTTGGTTTTCAGTAAATATGCTATGAGTTACCTAGTGGTATTAGGTCTAATCGTATGAGTTTTCCCCTCAAAGCTGTGGCTGGATTTATGTTGATCACTTTAAAACAAATCTCGGAGATATATTTAGTAGAAGAATGTGTAAAACCCCAACCCCCAAATGGTATTATGTAACCAATACAGTATTTAAGTGCCCCCTGTGTAAACTAACTGAAAAGCCTGCTGTTTGCCTTCTTTGTCTCTGTTGTGTATTGGTCAACCGAAGCCAGGCGCTCTGTTTGCTGTTCTGATTACTGTTTTAAAAGGAAAGATCTATAGGATCATGTTATCCAGAAAGTGAAAAAGACTTAAACCCCACTCACTGGGCTTAGAGAGGGCTCTGGGGCTGACTGCGAGCTCTCTCGTGGGCTGTCCAGGGGTGTGGATTGCCAAGGGAGCTTGTGCTGTTTGAGAGCACACGCACATCAAGGATACAGCCCCCCACAATGTACTTTGTTCCTTTATTTTGGCATGTGTGGTGCAGCCGTTCTCCGTGGCCTCTGCAACCTCAGCCACAGGGTTCAGCTGAGCTCAGCAAAGATGAAGATGTGTTAGTGTAGGGTCAAGGAGATGGTGGGAGCTAGTGGACCGACTGGGAACGTGTTTCCGCTGCTATATCTAGAGCTGGTATCAGGTGGAAATGAGAGGTGGATTTCCTCTTGCTTTGAATCAAGAGGAGTTTGTAGGCTTTCCCCCTAATTTACTGTTATTGATCTGCCATCAGCTCCTTGCCCAGTTAAATCCTTTATTCAAGGTGCTGGATCTTAGGAGCACAGTGGTTTCCCATTATTGTTATAATCTTTTGCCAAAGAGAGATTCCCCTTTCTCAGTAATGCACCAAAGTGGAAGTAATCGCTCTTTTTTTCTTCTTGCATTTGTCCTTTCCTGTTTCATTCACCGATTGAAAAATGGCTAAAGAGCAGCCCCCATTTCACCTCCCCTTTTCCCTGATTGACTCAGCAGCTCCTGGGACAGAGAGAGGAAAGGGGCCTCGAGGTCACAACCTTCACAATCTTCAAAGCCCCTGCCGCTTCCAGCAGCTGTCACAGCTCTCACTGACCATATCCCCAGAAGGTCAGCAAAAAAATAAACACTGGGGCCCGACAGGTCCCCTTCTCATGCAAACTGGCTATTTCCCTCCCCAGCTCCCATTCCATGCATAGCTTACACATAGGAGACCCCCTTGGATTCGCACAGAGCTATGCAAGAGCAAAATGCCACAGAAAATAAAAGCAGAAGGGCTTCCTGGGCAGGCAGGGTGGGAAAAAGAAAAGCAGCTTCCTGAGCTCTCCATGCCCACCCACAGGCTGCTGCAGCCATTTTGTGTGCGCAAAGCCTGAAGGTGAAGCTGGGGAGGGGGCTGACTTTTTCCAGGGAGAAAGACTGCAGGGAAGGATTCAGCTTTTATATCCACTTGTGCGTGTGACAGACATAAGAAAGACAAAATCCAAAAGAAATAGGAAATGAAGCACAGACTGTAAAAGCCGTTTCATCAGGATTAGATTGCATCCCTCTCCTACAGCCAGCCCGCTTTCTACACTCACCTTCCTCTGCAAAAAGTCGTGATGAGCAGAAAGAGTGCCAGGGAGAAGAGCAGGTTCAAAAGGCCAGTGCCAGGGAGAAGAGCAGGTTCAAAAGGCCAGAGTGGAAAGGTCCTTTGCTAAAGGAAATACCCCTCCCCAGTCCCCTTTTATAGAAGTATCCATTTCACCATGGCCACTAATAATCAAAGGGCTGTTTCCTGGCCTTCCCAGCACAGCTCCCAGATGCAGAGCGCTGTTCTCCTCTCCATTATGGCAAACGCTTCCCCTCCCACCCCACGCTCCCTTCCCTACCCGTGCTCCCCCGTTGCTGAACCCAGCACTAGGGCATGACTCGACCCCGTTTTTCAGGCTCTGCAGTGAAGGAAGACGCTAGTTTTCCGATGAGCGTTTCCAACCTCTCCCCACAAAGACCGAACGGGCGATCAGCACACCGGGTCGCCGGACAAAAACCCGTCGAGGGGATCTTTATCTGCGTGTGGCTGCTGGGGAAGCGGGAAGGGCTGGTGACCTGCAAGAAAACCCACCAGGAAGAAAAGGCAGCGACAGGGGACGTGGGAGTCACTTTATTTATTTGGTGCTGGCCGGGTACAGCAGCGGGGCGTCCTGCCCCACGCTCCGGCCGGGGGAGCGCGGCCGGGGCCGCCGGAGCGGCGGTCGCCGCGGGCCCGGGGCAGGGCGGTGCGCGGAGCCGCTCACCTTGCCCTGCCCCTGCGCGCACTCTCTCCGCCGCTGCGTGTTTAAACAAAGAAAGTTGCATAACCAAAGCCGCCCCCCCTCCCGCCCCCCCCCCCCCCCCTCGTTAAGGTGGCTCTCGGGGGGCGGCGGGACGTCCCGTACCCGCACGCTGTCACCGGCTCGTCCCCGGCTCTCGCCGCTCCCCGGCGCACTGACGCCCTTTCATTATTGCACTGCTCGCTGCGACCGTGACAGTAGTGCAACAGGGAAAGAGGGGCAGCCCGCCCGGTGGTCCCAGCGCCGGCCCAGCAGCCGCGGCCGCCCCTCGGCCTGCAGCCCGGCCGCCGGCCCGGGGGCAACGGAGGGAGAGCCCGGGGGGAGGTGAGGTGGTGTCCTGGCTTTGTTCCCGAGCGGGCCGCCTCCCCCCGGAATGATGCGGGGGGGGTGGGGTGGGGTGGTGTGTTAAACCGAGGGCAGCGTCAGGGTCAGCCGTACAACGGGGAAGCAGCGGACACGGTCCCGTTGTCGGGCTCCGGTCCCTCCCCCGCCCGCCCCCGGGCCGGCGAGGCAAGGCCGGCCGCCGCGGGGAGATGCGCCGCCGGGGAACCGGCTTGGAAAGCCCCGCGGCAGCGGCTGCTCCGCCGCGCCCTGATCCGGCCCCCAGTCCCCTCCCACCATCCCTTTCCCTGGGCCCCTGAGGTCCCGAAAGGGACCGCGGGGACCACCTGAAATGGAAGGCAGGGCCACCCACTCGGCCATCCCGGCTGCTGTCAGCCCCCAGCTGATCCCTCACAAAGCGGAGAGGAGATTTAACACCCCCATCCCTGCTTCGTTCCCACGTACCTCCGTGAACAGCTCTCGGGAAGGGCCAGAGGCAGTGCCCAGCCCCGCTGCACCGCCCGACCCTGGAGCAGCTCCCGGCGGCAGGCCCCGGCCCGGCCATGGAGCCCGGCGCAGGAGCTGGCGGGTAGTGCTCGCCGGGCAGAGGCATGAGCTTTGTTTCGAGGAGGTTTCTGGGATTAGAGCCTCGGCCTCTTTTGTGCGATGCTCTGCTTTGCATCGCGCTGGCTTTCAGGCTGGGTTCAGGCACAGAAACAGCAAGTGTGGCTATGTATCTCCTCCCATCCCTTGGTGGGTGTTTACATCATCATGTAAAACAGGCACCCTTCAAACATTTCAGGACTTATACTATTTTAAAATGGAGCCGTGATGGGTTTCTCCGGTTTCAATCACTGCTTGTGCATTTTAAACATGAGGCCGTTTTGAATCCTGTGTGATAGCATCAAAAATATGCCCATTACTCACAACCTGAGTCACCACAATAGCACGATTATTTGTCACAAAAAACATCTCTGCACAATTACTTGCCTATCTAACAACACTCAGCATTTCACAACTTTTGCCTTAACTCGATGGGCACATAGGATTATTTTTTCCAGCTGTGGTTTTCTTCTCTCCATGAAGAATAACCCTCAAAAGAAAAGACCCTATAAGCAATATTGCACTACTACCCTGATCACAAAAAGCAGAGGCAATATTGATAGGGTCTCATCCTTAAGGTTAGGAAGCTGGATAATGTGTCTTGCGGCAGGTGACTGGAGGGAGCTTCATTCCATGCCTGCAAATGGGGAAGGGGTAAAAAGTTAGAAAGCAGTGCACTGCCCTATGGATTACAGCACCGTGTGCTCCCAGGAGGGTAGAGATGCAAGAATGGAGTAAACCTCTGACCGCGCAGAATCTGTGCCTGGGTGCTACACCTTTCTCCCAGGACATATTTAACTCCAGTGTGGATTTTATCCAGGTTTCTGAACTTCCATCCCCAGTTCTCAATTTCTTCTTCTGTGTAAATTTCTCTCTTTTATTAATAAATCTCAGTCAATTAGCTGCCTGGCTGTTAGAGGCTGGGAAGCGCTATCTATTTGATTAACTGATAGTTGTACTTTGAACCTCTTAGTAACAGGCATCAAGCCCTCAGAGAACTTCCTTTCTAGGGCTATCCTACTTGGAGAACCCAGTGTTTTAAAATATCCCTCCCTTCATTGGAAATCACGGGATTAAGTACACACCAAAAATTAGAAAGCGAAACAGGATCTCCAGGGCTGGCTCTCCAGCACTGACTTCACATTAATGCACACAGATTAAACAGTGTTTGGAGACGCACGCGTGTTTTGCCCTAGCCTGTTTTGTTTGGCTTTTTCTCCTCCTCCCCGCCCCCCCCCCCCCCCCCCCCCCCAGCACCTTTTCTGTCCCAGGCTGGAAGGCACAATCTTCAGCTGGTGGCTTAGGGCTGAACACACTAACAGCCACAGAAACGATTCCCAGGGAGGGGCCGAGACACCTCCACCTTCAGGGTTGCTTTGCCAGCTAGACTCTTCCTCTGCAATCTGGCTCCCAGTTAACCTGCCCTGGTGCATTTGTCATGCAGAACACTTGAGAGTCCAGAGGAGAAGGCGGGAAACTTCATTCCCAGGCCATCCCAAACCAGGTCATGATTTTGACACTTTAAGCTTCTCTTTCCTCAGCTTGCTTTCCAGTGGATTAAATAGGAGTGTGATGGAGAGACAATCCCCTAATTCATGGATTCCTGGCTAATTTATGCATGCCACATTGATCTGGTCTTCACCATTAGAGATCCTTGGCATTTGGCACGCTGGTGTGAGGCAGCCCCTGCATCCCCTTTGATGCTGCCTGACTTGCCCAAAGCAGCCGAAAACCAAGGACATGCCAAAGAAAAGGGAACAGGGGACGCTCCATTGATTGTTTGTTTTTTCTTTCTAATGGATTGATAAACAAAATCTCCAATCTGCCCCAACCCCTCCCTCTCCCCATCCTTTGTGATGCTTGTTGGAAGCAAACAGGGATCTTTTTTCCACGTTATTTATTTGTATTAACCTTTGCTCACACTAATTAAAAGGCCATGTTCACAGAGATTGCTGTAAGCAGCTCAGAATGAGTTTTATCAAACTTCTGTATTCTTGTTTCCTTGGCAAAACCTCAGGTTTAATCCTGCCACTGCTTCTCAACAATCCCAGCAACCTAGACATCCAGTTGGACTGAGAACATAAAAAAAGGGCGCAACTAGGCTCAGCCTTACCTTTCCATCTATTCCCGTCCAGTCTCTATTTTGTTTATTGTTTACCATGTCTTTTCCACTCTTCAGCCTCGATGTTATCTCAAACAAGACTTACACTTAATACACACAATTTAACTTCTCCAATGGCCCAAGAGACAAACCCACTGGCAAGTTTACAGTGGAAACGTACAATCTGCACATCAAGTGATGTTACTGATGTATCAACAGCATGGGGGGGAAGCACGACTTGACAATTTCTACAAGACTTAAGAATTTCAGTAGTTGCAGAAGCTACAACCGGCAGGAGAGCGTAAGGGATGTAATTAGCAACCTCAGCTACAAGTTCAATTCTGAGCAAAGGCAATTAAGTTACTTTGTCTTAGATCTGTGTTGAGAGCCTAGATGTGTCTCCAAAATTTCCTTATCTCCAAGTTGGTGTATGGGCACAGGACTGTCCACACCTTCCTTTCTTTTTTTTTAAAAAGACAAGAAAAATAAAGACTGAATCAATCCCAATTAATATTCTCCCAGTTTGCAAACAATATGCAAACCCTGGGTCATACTATGTCCTATAGTAGGGACACTCTCTGGAATGTATATGGGGGTTATTTTAAAATAAACGTTTAAACACGAGATTATGAAATGCATGCTATTTATACACCAGAAGGCTCAGCATCTCTAGATATGTTTAGAAACCTCTCTCGCCTTTAATCACAGTTATAGAAACTAAATGGAAATGTCACCCAGACTAGTATGGAAATAACACTTTATATGTTGCTCAATAATGGAACCTTTTTTTTTTTTTTTTTTTTTTTGGCAGTGTGCTTGGGGGAATCTTTTGCTGTAGTGGAGTCACTGCTACATGTTTAAACCCTCCTTTTCTGATGTTAGCAGACAAATGGACTGAAGTGTCCTCATGATGAAACTTTGGGATAAATAAAGTAGCAAGCTGACTCTCTGGGGCGCAGAAGCCTCTGCTTCTTGTGAGATCAGACCTTGTCTCCCCTAGTTTAGTTTAGGAAGCCATTTCCCCTTCCCTTTGTTGTTGTTTGTTTGTTTGTTTCTCTTGTGGTTAAAGATGCCACTTGAGGCAAGTGAGCTTTTTAAATTTTCATCTCAGTTGCAACCTCACAAAACATAGCAGAGCAACAAAACTTCAGTCCAGCCATGTTTCCCCGGTCACAGCCATTTCGCTTGCCTGAGGAAAGGAGACCATCCAAAAGCCATCTTGCAATTAAATACATTATATAGTCTACAATATATTTTCTGCAGCTCAACTGACACTATTACCAAAGGTCAGAGCAAACACTTTGGAAACAGCTGTAGGCTGAGAGTTGATTTAGAGTTTCCCATCCTATTTAATAATTTTATCATTGTTTTAAAACTGGCAAGTGTTGCCTTTTTAATTCCTTCTTTTTTTCTTTCTTTCTTTTTTTTTTTTTTAAGAGAGAGAAAATTCTTAGCATTCCAGCCCTAGCTCCTTAAGTCTATCTAGCAAGTTTGTACAAATCCATCCAGAGAAAAAGGGGATTCTTGCTTCCATGCAAGAGTCAACCTGTCCAGGTGTGAGAGACTCCACAGAGTAAAGGTTGACAATCATCTCTGAAAACATCACCTTCCCAAGTGGGTTTCACTCACCGAGCTTGGGGATTGTCACCCCAGGCGCTTATCAATACATTCCCCCTCTCCTGAAATCAGGAGGGATTACACTCCAGTATGTCCTGCCATTTGATTCTTGCTTATAATATTTAGTTTGTGGGTTTCAATAACCCTTTTCTCAGCAGCAACATTTCCTCGGCTGGCAGAAGCCAGATCTGCGTCAGTGAGCTCCATTAAAAGGAATGACAGAGCTCCTTAAACAGCCTAGACTTTGTAACCCCACAATACGGCTTTTCTGCATGGTGTTTACTAGTGCTCTGCTGTCTGATTGGAAAAAAAAAAAAAAAAAGAAAAAGAAAAAAAAAAAAAAGAGAGACTTGTGGTACTAAATGCAGGAGCAAAATAGGGCTAAATCCTATCACCTTGGAAGTGCCGATCCCACTTCTGGCCCTGCATGTACAGCAGGGCAAGGGAAAGGTCTTGTAGTTGCCTTGGCTGGGGAAGAAGCACATGTGCGGCTGATCTTGGGGTTCCCCAAATAACTCTTCCCCACGGCAGGGGACAAAATCCCCTCATTACGCACCCCAGCTGCCCACAAACTGCCCGTCCCCTTGCCTGCAGGGGTCGGGGGTGCGATTTCTCCACGGGGCCCCCAGCCCAAGTCTCTACGGCCCGGCCAGGGGCACGGCAAGGGGGAAGCGGCACCTCCTGCCCCCGCCCGGCCGCCTCCCTTCCCAAACCACCCAGGAGCGGCAGGAGCAGGAGCGACCTTAACACAGATCTAGCACTCAATGCAATGACTCAAAAAGTCCCCCTGAAAAAAAAAAAAAAAAAAAAAAAACACACCAACAAAAAACCTCTGAAAACTTAAACCATCTGATTTCACTTTCCGCTCCAATTGGTTGTGTAGCCAGGGCGCAGGTCTGGCCTCCTCCACCACACTAATACCCTATGTGTGCTGCCTCCACAGAGGAGGGGTTCTTTTAACAAGTTTATGCAACAACAGGATGGAGGCTCTGCCGGAGCCCTTCCCCCCGCAGCCCGACCTGATTCCCCGCATTCCTCCCGCGCCCTCCCCCTCCGACCCAACTGGAGACAAACTCTGGCATCTCCACACACATGCAAATGGTTTCCCTTGCACAAATACAGACTCCTGAAGGGGCCTTTGCTTCCGAATCCCCCCTCTTTTTTTTTTTTTTTTTTTTTTTGCTTTCCTCCACTGCTTTTTTTTTTTTTTTTCGCTGTAACATTCCTCAGCCAGGCAGGGTTAAAAAAAAAAAAAAAAAAAGAGTGGGGAAGGGAGGGTTTGGAATGTGTAACCTCCATTTCAGGTCCAAATCTGCAGGGAACCCCGTCCTCGCCCCCCGCATCCCTGGGGCCTGCCTTCCAGAGAGCTGTCGCTCAGTGCAGGGCCCTCCGTGGGCTCCATTGCCTGGCCGGAGCCAGGAGGCCTCAGAAGCTGTCCTGTCCCTCGCCGTCTGTGAACGGGATATGGTTCTTGTCACCGCACAGGCCTTCCCCTGTATCACACGCCTCAAATCCCCCCATGCCCAAGGGAGGTTTTCAAGTGTAGCGACCATATTATTTTTAAAGACGTAACTTTATACAGGAAAACAAGTATGCATCTATTCCTCCTGTGATTTCTCCACCTCCAAACACGGCAGGCTCACGCATCTGAGAGGCCATCTTACAGCCCGGCATCAGCCCCACCAAGGCTTTCACTAGCACTTATTTCCACCCGCTGACAGGCTCCAGGAGCACACACACACATGGCACACGCAGAACAAAGCGCTGCCCTGCTCCAGGGTGGCTTCCAGCTCCTCGCTGGTCCACCCTCCTTCCCACCCTCCTTGGCTAGGGGCAGAGAAGGGCCCCTCGCGCTTCCACTCTGGTCACTCTTGCCCTCCTATTGACGGTGGGGGGGGAAGACACCACCCCCCCAGCAGAGCCCTTACAGATTTCACTCTCTCCTACTCGTTAATTAATCAAAAATTATGAGAAGAAGCAGGGGAAAGTGCCAAAGCTAAACAGGCCTCCCCGTTCCTTAACACACACAAAAATGGCAACCGTGCTACAATGCAGAGAGATGGATGAAAAGAAAAGCTCTAGAGAAAGGGAGCCATGCCAGCTCAGGTTACCTCCTCAGAGGCCTGGGAGCCGTACCGCATCCGCCACCAGCACCGTGCCTCCAGTTCAGGCGCAGAGGCTTAGCCTTCTCCTCTGGGTGTGAAAGGGAGACAGGCTTCAGCGCCTCACCAGAAACAGAGGGACTGAAAAGGTGTCTTTTGTTTGCTCCCTCGTTCACTGAAGAACTGGAGTGCATTATTGAGGATTCGGCTTCCCCTCTTCCCTCTAAAACGGGACACGCACCCCTCCTCAGGATGTGCTCCTCCATTTTCTGCTTCCCCATGGCTCGCTGACTAGCACACCCCGGCCTGGCTTGGGATGTGCAGTGCAATCTGAAAACGCTCCTTTACCTAGATTTGATTTCCAATATGACGGCTCTCCCCACCCCCACCCTTTGCTCCCAAGGTAACAGCTCAAGGCTTCAGAAAAAAAAAAAAAAAGGAAGGTCCCATCCCCCAGCCCTCCAAACCCCTTTCTTAGCAGCTGCAAGCGAAAATACCACATCTGCCTCCAACTACACCGTGAGTGACAGTCACCAACATATTGTTATTTAAAGATCAATTCTGAATGCAATATTCCTGCTCCTAGGCCTACATCATCCCTGCGTCTTTCAGACTCGCTCCACGTTGCTATTAGGAAGCGCAGAGAAAGATTGTCTTTCAAAACCTATTGATTATTATTTAGGTGCCTTTCACTTTTTTTTTTTTAAATTAAAAAGAAGGTACCAATATTGCATTAATCTTAACAGTAATTCCTCTAAAAGTGAAATATGATGGAACTTGAAAAATACCATCAATAGGAAGCAAAAAATTAAATTGCCTGTGAATACATGTGTATGTATTAAAGTCACGGAATTCTATACACAACAATAACATCCTTAGGTTCATAAAGCTCTTATTTTTAAAGCAGTAGCAAGAAAATATTCAAACCTGGTCAGGATATTTTTAAAGGTGGTGATTGCTCTAAAGGAGGACAAGAGGGCTTTAAAATGTGAATAGGCCAGCTTTTTATTTTACAACTTGCACACACAAACCCACGCTAGTAGCAGAAAGGGCAATCCATTTTGTACACTGAAGCAGTCAAAACGGGGAACAAAACCCAAGGAATTTCCATACAGACCACTCAACCTAAACACAAAACAAACAAACAAACACAAGGGTAGGGATTTTTTTTTTAGGCAATCTCTACATGAGCTTGACATTTTAATGCTCGCTCGAGCCCTTGCAGTGGAGGGAAGAAATCAAGAGTAGGGGGCTGGTTCCCCACTAAAATGCATTAAATAACTACAGAATCCCATAATGTCAGGGGCTGAGTGTGCAACAGTAACTGATCATAAAGGATGTATTAGGACTGGAACCAAATGCTTTGACAATATTATTGCACTGCTTTATTTGTGCAGACAGTAGTGCAACATTGTCAGAGCCAGCGATACCAGCAGCCACTGTCACGTTCTGCACAGCTGTCCCTGCATCCTTTTGTAAGGGACTGTTACATTACAGTGTTAACCACAATAACGTTTTTATGTTTAGCCCCAATAAAACTCTGCATGACAAAGTTCATTTGCAATCGTAATTAGACAAGGTAAAAAAACCAACAACAACAAAAAGTTACTTAAAAAAAAAAAAAAGACAGAAAGAGAGGAAAAAAAAAAGAGAGAGAGAAAGACCACTGTTATTATGGCTTGTTAAACAAACCATTCAAGTCTTTTGCTACATGCCCAGTATATCTAGGCACGGTACATTATAAAGGTTTTATACAATAAAATATTTTGCCACAGTAATGGAGAGTAAAAGAACAAGGGACATAATTCAGCATCCCCAAATGTATGTGTTTCCATAAAAAACAAATTGGTCAGTCAATGAATCTGAACTACACAACTTAAATAAATCACAGAAAGTGCCAGCCCTTTCCTGTGCTTTCAGAAGTTTTCTTAATTGTACTGTGTATTTTATGGTGGTTGACCAGTACAGATGAAAAAGGCTGATGTGTGTGTGTGTATATATAGAATGGTATAAATACACAGTGCTTTGATTTGCCATGGAAAATGTTACAGAAATTGAGAGACTTGTGTACAAAAATACCTAGCGTCTGTGCTTCAACCTCACACATATCTGTGTGTGTCACCACTCAAAAATCACAGTATAAACACCACAGATTCTTAGAAACAAATCAACAGCATTAAATCCCTGTAGACATTGATAGGGACCACCTTAAACATATAGGGGAAAGTTTCTATAAGGGGAAAAACTATGAAGAAATAATTAGAAAATTTCAATGTAGATATTGTATGGAAGTGTGTAGACATTAATAATGAATTACTCACAAGTTATTGGTAAACAAAGCAGGTAATGTGATGCCTTGAAAGTTCCCAGAAATATTTGGAGCTTATGATTTAAATAGGATGTGTTTAACTTATTCCAGCCCATTTCCATAGAAAGACATACAAAAATGTATAACCCAGAATCTCTCTCCTTATTTGAAACCACTCCCACATGTATAAAACCTTATTTCACACACGTGCATAGATACACTGGAGGAGGCATCTATTTTAGGGTTGTTTGCCCACTCTGAAGAGGGTGGGCTGCTAAAGGGGGTCATGTTTCTGCCAGCCAATGCCCTTTTAATATTGCACTGCTCATCATAATTGCCAGTAGTACAACAGAAAAAGGGCTCTGGACAACAGCATACTTCAGAGACTTTCCAAAATAAATGATAAATCAGTTAGAAACTTCTCCAAGTGATGGCCTTCTGTACATGTTTGACTCTAAAACAGATTGGTTACATTCAAAAAAAAGGAGTTTCTTCAAGAATCACATTGATTCAACGTCATTCTTTAAAATTAGATTTTAACATTTCACAACTGCATCTTGAATTAACTTCAGAAAGAATTTAGATAAGCTTGGTTTAGGGACTTTTTTTTTTTCCTTGTCAATGGTAAATATATTGCATTAGAGTATGTGAAAGCAAAGACCAGAATTGGGATTGTCCTCCTTGCATTTCAGTACCCAGTATTTTACAAAAGTAGGTGTAATGAATTAGATTAAACGTTATCTCAAAGACACAATGGAGGAGAAGTTAATATACTTTCTATTGCTTTCATCTGAACCGTCTGCTAAAATATTGGTACTATTACACACATGCTTGCTAGTAGCTTAAATTATTTTTATTTATTTTTAATTGCTAAGGAAGGCTTGCTATTTTACACAACCATCTAAACAAGCTTTCAAAACAACTGCCATCCAGGAGTGGGACACCTTTAAAAATCAGCTACTTGCATCATGAAAACATTCCTAGTGTAATTTTTCCTTTTTCAAAAACAATATATGGGTAGCAAGGAGAAAACATCAGTTAATCATTACAAATCAGACATTCCAAATAATTTTAGCAATAAGTAACATTTAAAAGTCTTTAGGCTTGTTTACCATTTGTTCCTCTAAACAATTTCAAACTTAAAGCTGGAAAATGTAACCATTTGTTAAATAAGAATCACTTGAGAAATTACAAAATGCTTTGATATCAAACTTCAAACAATGCAAAGAAATTCTGTGCAAAGAAATCCAAACTTGGAAACAACTTTCCATGAACTGTAGAGACAAGTAAGAATTGTACCAAATACTAAAATGAATTAAACTGATTCAAGTCTGGGGGAGTTTGGGCTGACTGAGAAAATGCACTAAATGAATTCTAGTTGTCAGTTTTTCAGAGTATTATTAACAAAAAGCCAATTGACTGGAAATGTCCCAACCCAATTATAATCTTACACTGCATAATTCTTATTTTGTGATTTATTTTAATTTTTCCTCCTTTTTTTTGGTGCAATAATTTATCCCTAATCCGAAAACCTAGGCTACTTTGGAAATGTTAAAAAAAAAAAAAAAAAAAAAAAGGAAAAGGAAAAGAAAAAAGAGAGAAAGAAGGAAGGAAAGAAAAGAAAAAGAAAACTAGAAGAATGAATACGCTTTTACACTTTAGGAAGTTTTTTTAATTCCAGGGCCCCAGGTTTGTGTTCGAGGGTACGAGCTTTCCTTGCACAACTCGAAGACCACACACTGGAGGGAAATGGAGCGGAATTGGGGCAAAGTGCAAGAATGCCAAAGAAACACTTTGGGCTGTGCACCCTGGTTTATTGCAAAAACTCTGGACTATTTAAGCAAAGCATTAGTTTTACGAGATTTAAATATTAAGCCAATATAAATACTGGCTGGACATAGCATGTGACTTACTGCCTCGCTCTTTTGGGGGGTTTTAAGCAAAAAAAAAGAGGGGGGTTCTAAACCGGGATCTTTTAGCAAAAGAATTCTACGTGGTATCTAGAGAGAGAGGGGGTTTGCTACGTTTAAAAATGGGAATAGTATTTTCCGCGCGGAGCTCCGCGGCGCAGGGCGAGCGGGCAGCGCACGCCAGCCCTCCCGTGAAACAGCCCTCGGCGGGGGCTGGCGGGGAGCGCGCTCGGCTCCGGCGGGAGGAATTCGATTCGTGGGCTCATACTCCATTTCTCAGGAGTGTTTGCAGAGGTGAAATGTTGGGGGTGGGGGGGTGGGGGGTGGAATTAGCTCACCACTACCTAGACATTTCAGCCAAGCCTGCCAGCCACCGCCTCTCCCCGCGCCCCGCAGGGCTCCGCGCCCAGCCCCTCCGCGCCGGCGGCCGCGGACAGCGCTGCGCCGCTTCTGCCGGCCGCCGCTCGCACGCCCGACCCCGCTGCCGCCCGCGGCGGCTCCGGCCGCCGGCTCGTTTCCACACCCGCATCGATCGCACGCCAGAACGCAAACCGAGCGGCGAGAACTTCACTGGGGAAACCGCCACAGCGAGGGCAGGGGAGGGAACGGCTCCCGCGCCCGCCCGCGGCGGGGAAACCTCTCCGGGAAGCGCCCGGCCGGCGGCGCGGCCCCGCCGGGGAGCCCCCGCACGGGCGGAGGGCGAGGGGCGCCGCCGGCAAGCGGCCCGCCCCACCCCCCCCCTCGTCCCGCCTCACCCCGCTCCCTCCGCCGCGCTCCCCGCTGCCCCGTGCGGAGGGCGCCCCTCGGCCGCCCCGCGCCCCTCGGCCGCCCGGCCCGCTGCCGCTCGCCCTGCGGGCCATTGTCAGAGCCGCGGTGGCGGCGCGCCCCGCCGTCGCCCCCCCGCCCCCGGGGCCCGCAGCTCCCGCCATTTCCGCCGGAGCAGGCGGATGCGGCCCCCGGGCGGCGGCAGGACTGGCGGGTCCCGCTCGCTGCGCGGTACCTGGCGGCGGGAGGGACGGATCCCCGCGCGGCGGGGGGGAAAGTTGCCAAAAGAGGCGCAGAAGAAGCGGCGGGAGCGACGCGGCTCTGCACCCCCCACCCCCCCCGCCGCCTCCCGCCGCCCCGCGCCGCCGCCGCCCCGGGCGCGCCTCGGCGTGGCTCCCCGATCGATCACAACGTGGGCAAATCCTCCAGTACCAACCTCATGGCCTCCCTGCTCCAGCCTCCATCTTTGACTAGTTGACATTCAGCTCCTGCCTGACCAACTCCTCATTAGCATACCTCCCCCACCATTGGCTCGCCCCTGCGCTAGTCTTTGCCACCACCTCCGCCATTGGCTCCCGGAGAGGATATTTAAAAATATTATCCCCTCGCCCATTGGCGCCCGGGTGCCCACGTCACAGCACGCTCTTTATTTTAACAATGAATGCACAAACACATTCTTCCATTCACAAATTTTTTTTTTTTTTTCAGTAGTTTGCCCGCCTTTTCTCCAAGTACATTTTCATTGATTTTTGTTTCAACTGAGGGGGTCCCGGTTGTAAACAGATAAATCAAAGGCGAACAGAGGGGGGACCTGAGCAAATATTATTTTCTCTCTCTTTCTCTCTTTTGTTCGGCAGTGCCGCTGTTGGGGGAACAGAACTGATCCCCAGCGGTCCCGGACCGGAGAGGTGTGGTCGGGGGGGCTGCTCTGCCCAAGAGGCTGCAGCTATTTTGTGTCTATTTCGGTTTCAACACTCGACCCTCTTTCCCGCAAGTAGAAAAGCCAAGCCCCGTCCGGGCAAACCAAATGGCTACTTTTATCAAATTTAGAATAGTCATTATTGCTGTAGTCGGGGAGCGTTGGCGGGAGGGAGGGAGGGGGGGCTCGGTGGGTCCGTGCCCACGGGAGAGGCTGCTCCACTCCCTCCCGGAGCGGCGTGGACGGCCGCGCTGCCGCCCGCTCCTCCCGCGGCCGCGCTCGCCGCGGGCTGAGCCAAGCGGGGGATTTAATTGTGACCGAGTAGAACACACCAGGTCACTTCAGTGCACTTTCATGACAACAAGGGCTTTTCCTTTTGTGCGCGCCGTTGGGCTGAAATCAGGCGGTATCAAAGTGTAAGGGCTAGGGAGGGAAGCTCGCTAGTATTTCTCTTGCCCTGCAAATTGTAAAACAGGAGTCGTTGAAAAATGAATAAACAAAGACTGAGAGAGTCATTGAGAGACAGTCTCTCTCACAGGGAAATGTCTTGGTGAGTTTCTTTTTCGAAGAGATTTCTGCCATATTGTTAACTAACAAACTCACAACTGTGCTGTTGCTTCCCCTTTAAAATACATAGTTCCTCCTGTGGAATCAGCTCTTCAACAATTGATTTCAACAGATGTTTGTAAAATGAAAATGTTTTCATACTCCAATGAGACAAACTTAACGGCAAAGGAACCGGGTAAGCTGTGAGAAGGCAATACACTTTTGTGGGTAAAAAGGCACTTGCTTGCCTTTTTTTTTTTTTTAACTGTATTTACTATTTACTGGCATTTTATTACGTAATCTGTCATTGAAAAAAAAAAAAGTCTATTTCTCTCTAAACCGTTGAATGATTTTAATTTTAAAATATCTTTTCCTTTCGTTTGTTGACTACCTTTATACAAAATCCAACCCCAAAATATAACTCGTATGCACGTGACCTAGAATTTTACATTACACAAGAGAAGGGATATTAGCTATTTTTAAAAATAAACTAAACTTCCTTTGTATCTATTCTTGGGCTTGGGAGTTGGTTCTGATTTGGATATTTTCTCCATATATGTATGCCTATATGTGCGTAGCCCCCCAAGCACAAACGTTGAACCCAAGTTGTAAATGCTGAGTCTGGGTACTAATGGGTGGGGACTTGGAGCAGTGGATCTCTGGCAGTGTTTTTGGAGATGGGAGAGAAGGGCAGTGGGCTGTGAAATCACACATTCCTGTCCAATGGAGCTGAAATAATGGTATTGTTCTCTGGAAAAGAGGTTGCTTTTCTCTTCTCCATTCTTCCCCTGATCTGCAGGGACCTGATTGTGCAGTTAATCAGCAAAAAAGCGTTTGATGTAAGGCAGGGCGTGAATTCAAAAGGGCCAGGGGGGATTCAAGAGGGATTCTTCTGTCTGTTAGAAAATGTTTTTCTGATTTCAAAATGGTAGACATTTGAAAAGCTGCACTGGTCTCTCTTCAGAGATCCGAGTTTGTAGTAGGTACCAGCACTAATTATATCGCTTCCTTTGTGGGTTTGACACTTTACTGCTGGAAAAAAAGTAGATATCTTACAGCAAAAAGAAAGATGTCCTTCCTGGAGCAAAGGTGAGCCCCTATATCCCTGCAGTTAATTCCTTCAGCTTGCCATCAGTCGGCAGAGAGTCTCCTTATGACTGCCCTGCTAAATGTTTAGCATTGCACGATTCAGTGTAAAATAAAGCCCGTGGGGAGCAGGTAAGAACTAAGTTGGTTTTGTAGCTCTTTTTGGTGACCTGTGTCCTGAGCATGACATCCACCTCTCCAAACCTTTAAACATAGAAACTTTCCTGTCCCACACTGACTTGTCCGTAAATCTTTTCTTGTCAGCCCTGTCTTGAATGCCAAGAATATTTGAAGCATGTTTCTCATTTCAATGTGATCATTTCCAAAACTTTTTAACAAAGTGCTTTCTGCCGATTTCTGCTGTTGTATGTACACAACATCCTGCTATCTTTCCTACCACAGCGTCTATACATACGTAAATACGTAAATTCATTGCTATCCCTTTACTTAATATATTATTGTAGTTACACAGGAAATGACACATCCTAGAGAAAGGCAACTGCCTCGGATGTTTACGTGAAAAATGTGTAACTTTACAGCAAGCTTCGAACGGTTTGTCAGTTTGATTTTGGCCAAACTGCAAATAAAGGTCCCCATCACCAATCCCCAGATCTGTTGCTGTGTACCACAGCCCTTTCCACAGAGCTCCTTTCTGCTCTGCAGAAGGAGGATTTCTGTGCTGTAGTGCTGGATTGATTGATTTAATTTTTGTATTTCAGGGCTGGGGGACATTGGGGAATTCTTTGGATTTTTTTTTTGGTGGTGTTTTGCTGCAAATGTGTGGTTGTGCTCTCCCCTCCCTTTGGAAAGGAAGGCTGAGAAAAGACGCTTGTTCTGCTGTTAGTTTGCTTTAAAGAAGGGCTCCTTGCAAATGTCCAATGGTGGAGAAGAATGGCGTTTTTATCATTTTTAAACATCAAGGAGGGGAGGGAGAAAAGCTGGGTGTTTTTTTTTTTCCAGATCTTGGGGTGTTTTTGCAGTGTAACTCAATCTGATGTCACTGGGGGTGGAGTCTCCACTGCGTTTGCTTAAACTGGAGCTGCCTCAGTTCAAGGCCTTGTAGCTGAAAGTTCTTAAATCTGTGGCAGACAGGCATGACTATTCCTTAATGAGACCCCTGCTGCAATAACGCGGTTTTTATTTTAATCAGCTTCTTAATGCTATTAATTAAGATTTCTTTCATAAACACTCTTCCCATCTGCAAGGTTAACGTAGTCCCACATGAACAGCACAGTAACATGCTTCACCGTTATCATCTGTGTGTAAACACATGTACAAACTCATATAAAACCTTCTTAATTAGGTCTTGAACATACATATGCTTTGTGAATGTGGGTGACAGACAGAAACAAAGAGAAGAGAGGAGGGCAAGAAAAATTTCACAGAAGTTTCCAAAGATATTTACAGAGGCTGTTATAAATTAACTTTAAAATCCATCCTTGTGGAAGACTGCTACATTTAGGAAGGATAGATTTGATTTTTGTGTTTTGTCTCTTACTCTCAGCTCCCTAGCTGCAAACATTTGGACAAAACTATAAGGCTGGATTCAAAACGAATTGATAAAACTCCATGGGAGACAGGAACAAATAGATTCCTAAAATGTTCACAGGGCAACATTGACTAGTAATGTTTAAACTTAAACAGACTGGACTTTTGGTTTGCCTCAGCTTCAGAAAAATTACTACCACTCCTACAGAGAGGCTGGAAATCAAAATCACCTCTGAGCTCATCTAAAATTGTAATTCTCTTCTCATTTAGCAGGGCTGCCTTGACTTTTCTTTTTTAACATGCGAACTTGAAAAAAGAAGTGGACCCTTTATTTAAACACTGATTTGAATGATCCTAAAACTAGCCCCTAAAATATGTGAGATTTCACCATCCCCATATTTTTACCCAAGTAGTTTACAAAAAAATTTTCTTTGAATGGGCTTTGATTCAGACACATGAGAACAAAACAGGTTAAAGTTACTCTAAGTATGTGTATTTCTATCCACAGATATGTGTCTACATATCATTGAAATTCAATTAATTTCCACCCCCGATTCTTACAGTTTTTCAACAAATGCAACTTGTTAAAGGATTTTTAAAATTAAAAAATATAAACAAAAGCACGATTCACAACAAAAAGGCATCCTCTGAAACATTTTAGTTATTTAAAAGCTGTCAGAAACGATTTCTAAAAGTTTAAAATGCGCCCAAACTCACCCCCCACCGCCACGTATTTATTTAGATTGAACAATCGTTTCAATGTGATAAAATTGCAGTATTTTCATCAAGACATTTTCCTATCTGCAGGATTGAAAATAAGAAAGGCAGAGAAATCTCCTCGTTCCTTTCACTAAAAAGAAATAATCTTAATCATTTCCTAGCTAGCAGATGGCCAAAAATACCTTACATGTTTCCATAAACATATCCAATCGATAGCTTCAAAAGTGATTGAATGTAACCAAAACGCAGTCAGCCCAAAGAGCTCAAATCTCTGCTGATCAAACCTCTACAAAGCAGGCTCTTGTGCTCGGTTTGACAGTGTCCGAGAGGGAGGGGAACATGAATGAGAAAAACAGTCACTAAATGCAAGTTATGAATGAGCGATTGGATGGGAGGGGAAAAAAAAAAAAAAAAAAAAAAAAAAAGAAAGAAAAAGAGAGGAGAGACACAGCTAATGCAAAAATCAGTTTAATTCCATAGGTTTTACATTGATGTGATTTTTCCCTCGGATCCCACCGCTTCTGCGGACTCGTAGCTAAAAACATCTTTAGCCCAAACCCCAATAAACATCCTCGCTACAGGAAAGAGGGGCATTGTGCTTGTTGGCTCCCATTTTCTTCTCCCCCCCCCTTTTACTCGTCCCCCATCTCTCCCCCCTCCCTCTTTTGTAAATCAGAATGAGGAGGTTTTATAGTGAGTCTAATTCTCACTCCCTCCATTTCCTTCCTTTCTGCATTTTTTATCCCCCTTCCACCCCGCCCCTCCCCTGCCTGCAGCCCTGGTATTGATTAACCACTTCGCTGCTACCCCTCCGCGCTGCCTCCTCCTGCCGCCACCTCCCCCAGCCCCGCACCGCCCCGCACCGCGCCGGGGCTGCCCCGGGGCCGGCGGGGAGGGAGGACGCGGCCGGGGCTGCCCCGGGGGAGGCTTCCCAGCGCCCGGAGCCGGCCCCGCCGCTCCTGGCCAGCCCTTTGAAGTCAGTTGCACTTAATGGTATTTAATGAGGCTGGTTGCAAGCACCGGGAGCGCCCGGCCGGCTCCGGGAGCGGGGAAAAGTGGTAAAACAAAACGCCACCGGCCCGAGAGGTGTGGGGGGGTTCATCGGAGGGATGCAGCCCCCGCGGCTGCGGAACGGTGGAGGGGGGAGTGTGAGGGAGCGAGGGGGAAAAAAACCCCGAGCACCGAAATGGTTAATGGCCCCTGGATGCATTGATTAGTATTGATGGCTTTGGTAGTTTTAATGGATTTGTTGTTTGTGGGAGGTGGGGAGCTTTTGCCTTGCTTTGAATTCTAACCCCCTGGCTGGGAGCTTGCTCCTAATTGCATGCACAGCATTCCTTCGGAGTGGGTGGTATCACCTTTTACTGCTGCTCCCTTCCACAGGGAAGGCCTGTAAAAAATCCCTTTCATGTGCCCGAAAATCAATACCCAGGGCTCTGGATGGCTGCTGTAAAAACAAAACAAAATCCTGTCCCTCCCTCGCTAAAAAATAATAATAATAATATATATATGTATATAAGGAGAGAGAGGGAAAAAAAGAGCCCCATAAGAGCAACTCCCTGACTGCAGACAAATGCAAGGGGCAGTTGGTTCCTTTTGCCAACCCAGGGCCAAGGCAGTTTCGGGCCAGTGTGGAAAAAGCCCCTATTTTTACAGCTGCTGGGGGCACTTTCGGAGGGGGCTGCAGTTGGGAGCTGGAGGTTTCAGTCTGGTTCTGGTCAATAAAAATGGATGTGGCTTGAAAATGCCTGCTCCAGTGGCAGGGAGGACGGAAGGTCAGGAGCAGTGCTTAAAAGGTTAAAAAGGACTGGGTGAGTGGGAAGTTGCAGAGTTATGGGTGGAGTTACCCACACTTCTAAAAAAAAGCACAACATAGTAAACAAATTCATCTTTCAGTTAGTGTCAGGAGGAAGGTAAGAGTGCAAGGGTGCTGTGCCTTGCTGTGTCCAGCGCTACGCTTTTGGAAATCAAAAGTTGAGACATTTTACCAGGAAAGTATTAAACCAAGTTAGTTTTCATTCTGCCCCCAAATCGTGCAAAAATGATACCAGTCTAACTTACAAGTGAGATTCATGTTCACTTCTCTCTCTGCTGGGTCTTAATTTCTTTAGCACTGAGGGGAGAGGGGGCGATTGTTAAGCGTCTAAAAATCCATGCAAAATAAATCAATGTGTTTCTGCCATCTACATTTCAATTCAATAACATCGTTTTCATAGAGCTATTTCATTAGTATGGAATAACTCACCTGTAAGTAATTACAGCTGACTTGCTTTCTAGCAGAGACCAATACAAGTCCAGAAAGGGGATAAAGGTTAGCTCAAAGAAGTACTGCAGAGGTTTGGCATGGGTATAAAAGCGAATAGCTGTGTTCTCTCCTTAGAAAGCAAGCAATTCTTAGTCATCATTTAAAAGAAAATTCATAGCTGTGCTGTGAAGCTTCATTTCAATATAAAATTTAAAACCAAAACCCAGCTTGAAAGTGTTTCATCAGTAAAATGTAACATCACTGCATCGAACAGAAAAAAGTTCCAAACCAATAAACAACGCAAAGTTCCTATAATAATTGTTTGAGAAATCCACCTCTCTCAGATTTCACACAGGCTCAAACAGTCAAACAGTTTGTTTGATATTTGTTGTTGTAATTCTGCTTCTTGTTGAAATTGTATGTTGGCACCGAGTTACATTTGTTTGAAATTAGTTTATCAGTGTAACACTAACTTAAGAATGAGTTTACTGGTTCAAGAGTGCACTACTTTGAAAGAGATAATTTAAGTGGAGCTGTACATGGAAAAATCCTCATGAAGAGTACATTTTTTTTTTTTTCTATCTAATACTATTAAGATTAAAGAGCATGTCTTTTCAGGTAGTTTAGTGTAAAATTTTATTTAAATCATAGTTCAAATTCTTCCTAATTTTATTAAATTATTTTTATTTAGAGCAAACTGCCCAAACATTTTGTGTTAATTCATACTAATATGCAACACTTCTGTCTTGTTCAGAATATGCAAGAGAAAGGTTTCCAGGATATTTTCTTTTTAGAGAACCCCAGGTTTCTTAGTAACAAACAAAATTTTAAATAGAAATAATCTTTTTCAGGATTAGCTAATTTCAGGAAGTTCAGCCTTTCACCATTGTACTAGCTTTTGTATGTAAATTTAAAACCAAAATGTTTACAAAATAAAATGTCTTCCTAAAATACCTAGGCTGTGCTCATCTCCAAAATTCTGGGGATTTGTCCTTTAAACTCTTTTTGCAACAGAAGTAAAAGGGTAATTTTGCTGTGCAAACAATTAAAATGTGCTTCCAGATAGGCAGGGAGAGGAGAGTTGTGCTCTTAAAGATTTGAAGCGTTTTTTTAGGAGTGCACTGCAGCAACAAAACCTACACTTGAAAGTATTTCAGGATCTCACTCTTTGTTTTAGTGTCCAGAAGAACATTCAGCTTATTTTTTTTTTTTTTTAATAAAGGCAGTCCACAAAACTTAATCAGAAACAAAACCTAGGATTCAGTTCTTTCCTTCTTTCCAAATTTCTTTCTTAGATTTTTTCCAAATAGTAAAAAAACCCCACAACCTAAAACAAAATAAAGTGTATGACCTGCAGTTCAGAGAGCATGAAAAAAGGACAGTTATTTTCTTCATTCACTGAATTCACCTTAACAAACAATTTTGGAATTTCACTTGTTTGAGATCTGCAGCACATTTATCTCCCAGACATTTTAGTGCACTAATCTGTTTGACATTCAAGAAAAGTAACTGAAGAAAAACCCACCTCTTTCCCCCCGCAGCAGAGTTGCCAATTAATATGATTCTGTTAGCCCTGACCGAATGGGAGGAATCAGCAGGGTATTATGGGAGATTTATCTGAGGGTCACATCTCACTTCTGAGTTAAGAATTTAATATGAAATTAAATCATTATAAAGGTTTTCTCTTTCTCATGGTATCTGTAAAATATGTGCTAAATATGGAGATAGTTGTGTGTTTGTTGAGGTGTGAGTGCAGTCTCTGGGCAGGGTTAGCAGAACTCTTTGTTTCTCTGCTAAGTGTTGAAAACAGCCTTTCCTTTTTTAACTCTAAAATCCCACCAGTAAACAGTTGTGCAGATGCAGCTGGTGTATTTAAAAAGAGCTGATCTATACAAGCAGAATTATGAAATCATAGTTTGGTTATCAGGCAAACAGTTTAGTTCAAAAGGCTTGTGAAGCTTCAGCTTAAATTTGGGGGTTTCAGAGGTGGACATGTGGTTGTGCTCTTAGTTTGACTGTCTCATAAACTGTCTTTTCAAAACGAAATAGAAAACTGCAGAAATAAGTGTTCACAGTTTTGCTTGGCATGGCTACTGAATCGCATACTAGAAATGAATTGAAAACTCATTTCCATTGCTTTTAGCTGTTAACCAATATAACTTTGTTTTAAGCTTGCAGCCATAGCAAATGCTTCCAAAGTTAAATTTAATCTTTGTATTGCTCACTAGCACCAGTGAGGCTTAATTTTAAATAACATTTATTAAAAACTTTGTTTCAAGATTAATTTCCCCTTACCTTAAAACTTGTGTGGTTTGCTCTTCTCACAAATCCAAAACAATTAATATTGGCATTTTGTTAAATTATTTTCTCTCAAGCTGTATGCCAGTTGTTCAAGTCCATAAAGGATTAGTGGTCCAATTATATTTAAAATATCACTTGTTAGTTCACACCCAGTTTCCAGGCACCTCTGGTTAACTGAGCAGAGCACCTATCTTTAATTATAATCTAACATTCCTCATCACTTATAATGAAAGACAGTGAACTAGTTAAGTAAGACTTTGTTGGCACAAGAGGAAAATGAAAATAAATGAATTAACAAGCCCTGAAAAATAATCTTTGCAATTACAGAATTTCTTTGGTTAATATCTCACATGCATTGTGCATTTAACCACAGGAAAGTGGTGGGTGCTTAAGGTGTAAAAGATCCTTTAGAAATATTTCAGTCAACACTGCTAGCTCTTGAGCATGTTTATGTATGCCTTTCATGTCAATGGGGGAAAAATAGCAATGAAACTTTGGTGTTTATACACCTAGAAGCTGGGAAGTCCTGGTTAAATATACCAATCTGTAGCCAGGAACATTTATGTGAGAATGAGAGCTTCTTCAGGCTAATTGAAATCTGTACCTGGAAAATAACAACGCACAAAAAGAATGAATTTTTCAATGAGAGCTCCAACCTGTTAGGAGCCTGTGACCAAACCCAGGACAAATTCAGATACGGTTCACTATAAACACTCTCTTACAGAATAGGAGCTTTTTCTATCAGTGGAGATGGAATTTAGATTGTAGAAGGCATCTGTTAAGATCAAATAGAAACAGTGTCTTTTCAAAATGTTTAAAAATATTCCTTATCCTCAGTGTTATCTTTGTGACTAAATGATTTTAGTAAATGCTGCAGGGAATGTGACATTAGCTAGCAGAGTGCAAAGCGTCCCTGTTTGTCTCAATCGTCTGAGTATTCCTTGTAGTGGACTGAGTCCACGTTTAAAACATTCAAATGCATTTCCCCAAATGACATCAAAGACTGTTTAAATCAGTATTTGGATGATCAGGGAGCAAATGTTTGAATTTGGAAAAGAAGGGGCAAATGTGTAGCCTGTGCGTGGTTGCTGTGGCACATCAGGCACATTTTGAGGTGGGCAAACGTCACATGGCAAAGCTGCTGTAGGAAGGCACAAAAAGGACCCCTATTCAAATGGTCAAGGATGTTTGAAGGATTTCTGACTGGGCAATTCCACTAGGCAGATTAAAACTGGGAGAAATTAACAGTGCCATCAAGGAAGGGTTGGGTTTTGTGTGGACAATATTAACAGGGAACTAGAGAAAAGTGCCAGCCACTGCAGGGCAGAATCAGTTCACCAATTCTTCCAAATACTTGATCTAATATTACTAATGAAGAGGAAGACTGGCACTTTGTGGCAGAAACCAGAGATAGCGCATGTTTTTGACCTAAGCTTAGGAGGAAGCTACTTTGGTGCGGTGAAGACCACCAAAATCCTTTAAAAATTCTAGAATTCAGGAGAAAAATTGCTCTGTTAAGACCTGGCAATGGCAACTTCAGGCATCATTATTTTTCAGCTCGGACAGTTTTTCTCTTTCTCATGTAAAAATTTAAGAGAAGAAAGGTGTAGATCAACTACGATTAAAAAGAAAATAAAACAACAAACCACGATGCAGTAAGAACACCTTGACAATATTTAAACCACACTATTAAGGTTTCTTCCAAGTACAGATATAAGCTTCATCTAGCAGGGGTAGACTTCAATACAGGATAAACTTTGTCTACTGCTCTTACCTGGCTCTTGGCAGACCTATCTCAGTTTCAGTACAACTTTCAGAAGTCACTGGCATCCTAAAATTGCTATTCATTAGCCTGGTGGAAAAAAGTAACCAGCTTTTCTCTGCTGCTTATATAGAGGATATGCACTCTCTACTTCATAATTGCTCATTTGAATTAAACATTTCATTAAAAGATATCATCAAAAGAAATCCATGAAAACTTTAGGCTCATTATGTGACACAGGGTATTTGTTTTTATTAAGGGTATGTTAAACTATCTTGATCCAAATAACAATCAAGATAACATCTCTTTAAGCTACGTTAATTCAGACTCTTAAGGTGAACATGTATATGGCAAAATGTTCAAATTAATATGCTAAAGGGTGTTGTGCACTTAAACTGCACTTTGAAACAACAGATCATTCCAAAGAGATCGCACGGTCTCATCTCATTTAACTGAAATTAATCAAAATTAAACAAATTCTCAAAATGTCAAAAGTGATTGTAAAAAAACAATGTGCATTGCAAACCCCACCACCTAAACAGCCATTATGTTTAAAGGAAATCTGTGATCTGCAACCAATTAGGAGCAAAATGGTTGTAAAATATTTAATTTGTGAGTAGCATTTTAAATTCAGTAACAGCTATAACAAAATGGGTAGGTAAATGACATTAATCACTCCTGATACTAAATTATCCCTATTTTGCTTCTAAGACAGGAATCAGACTGGGTGATGTTTTCTATTAGTTAAATACATCCATAACTCAATGAAAGCCTAGGAGGCCATTTAACTAATGGGGATTCCAACATCCTTGTTGTTCCTTTATTTTGTGTACTTTTTAAAGGTCATATAACTGTTTTAAAGAGTCACCCCTTGATTTTTCAGAAGAGGTAGTAAGCAGCATTTTCCTGATAAGAGCTATTTCAGACAGGTAGAGCAATGTTTCCTGCAGTGAAGACTAAACACCAAGCTCGTTTGAAATGATTTTAACAACTTCATGGCCTAAAGGAAAATACTGCTTTCCAGCCTACAAGATCAGTTTGTAGTTTGTTTGGGTTTTTTTTTTTGGTTTTGGTTTTGTTTCAGAGAAGAAGAATTTTTGGAGGGTTATACTAAATAAAGCAGTACAATTCAAGTGGTTATTTTCCACAGTTGAGCTATTGTTTAATTCAAAATCTGGTATCTTTTTTTTTGTTTTTAATAAATTAACAGTAAGTGCAGCAAGTGGGTGCAAGTTCTCAACTCCTCCATCCCAAAACACTCCTGTGTGATGTCTTCTGCATGGTCTAACATCCAGAGACATACAGTCTCACTCTCACCTGTTTTCCAGTTTTTTACACCCTCTCTGGCTGTGCATTTCCATTTCTCATTTCATGAAAAGTAAAATTGTATTTATACATATTTTTTTTTAAAAAAAAGAACATAGACCCATTTTTAAAGCCCATTTTAATTCACAAGCATCTCAGATTAGATTCAGCTTCTCAAGATGAATTATTTCCTGCTTTTCTTTCTTGTAAATATCTTCCACCACCAACCACCTTCTGCAGATAAAACTTTACCAATTAGTCATTTACAGACATAAACTCACAAGGCAAAAAACAGCCTTTGCAGCTCTAGGCCTCTTTGATGATGATGATGTTTACAAATGCTTTCACTGCTGGGCTAGTAATGTGCACTTTGCCATTAGCTCTCTGAAACTGTTCAACACACAAAATGTGCCTTTCAGTAAGGCAGATGGCAAGAAAGATTGTTCCTTTCATTACGTGCAGGACACTTATAAAATAAATAGTGGCTGGGGTGAACGTACTGATTTCTTCAGACTGAAAAAAGCTGTCTTGTTGTTCAAAATGATTTCACTGGCTGAACAGGTCACTTGCATAAATATCTGTCCTGGTGAGATTTCCACTGTTCCTGCATTGCCACCGTGCCTCCCAGCAGCGGATGAGGTGGGGGCTTCTGGTGCCAGGTGCTCTGCATTCTCATTGTAGGGCAACCCTTATATATGAGATGTCACTGAAATCCATCCTTTCTTTGCTGTGGTTTCTTCAGTTCCTATGAAAATTTGTGGTTGCCTCCTTCTGTAGATGTCAAGTACACCAGGACACACTGGTTCCTGACAGCAGTGTCATACACAACAGAACAAAAGTTCTACATTTGATGGGGATACAGGAGCTAAAAAGGGTTAAGTCAGGCAACAGAGACATGAATGATCTGTGCTGCCTGAACAGAAGCAGAAGTGGGCTCCTGAACTGTGTGCCTTGCAGGAAGAATAAATGAGAGAAATGTCAGAGCCCAAATAGCGCGCACCGATTCAGAAGTATAGCTGTTTCGATAAAGGAGGGAGTGGGCAAAGTTTATGCTGTACAAGCACCACAGGGGTTAGAGCCCTTTTATTGTTGCAAGCAGCCTCGGCTAAACAGCCAAACATCCATTTGGAGTCAGAGAGAAGAGAACATGAGCTATGTCGGCTCTGCTCCTCTGTGCCAGGGTGCATACTCTGCACTCCGGTTTTCCTTCAATTGTTGGCTGGGACTGACCATTCCCACTCCTGGGACTACTTTAAAGCTCAGGCAAGGAGCTCATCCCAACACAACCATTTTTTGCTTTACAGGCAACCAGGACAGCACATTGACAGCAGGCAGCGTGTTTTGCTTCTCATCTGAGTAGCAGACACTTAGAGAAATGAGGAGGTTAGAAAGATGAATCACCTGCCCTCTCGATTTGCTTCCCCACAATGCTCTCCTGTGGTCCATGGCATTACCTAAGCACCAGCTGAGTTTAGGTTTGCTTCAGTATCTACCAAAATATTTTAATAGCTAACTTCGTTATCTCAAGGAAGAGAAAGTAGCTAGAATAAATTGGATTAAGTCTTTAACCCTGTGGTGCAAAAACCTCTCTGTTAGACTTCTAATCACTAAATCAAAATGAAAGTCAGAGATATAGTAATCAATTGTAAGAAAAGAATCAAAACTAGGGTGGGTAAGAGAAGAAAACAAATGCTCAGGAAGGAGGGAGGGTAGCATTTCTTCCAGACCAGCCTAAAAACTTTCACACAGTTACATGGAGAGGAAAGACTTCAGATGTCTCCACAGAAGGAAGGAGCAGGTTTCTAAAACTGTTCTCCTAAGAAAGGGCAAGAACTTGGGTACTCCTTGGAGAGAAGCTTGGTTTGCCTTTTCCTGTGCTGGACAGCCGTCATTGACACCTTGGACCTGGCTCAGCTGGGTAGAGACATTCCACAGGCGAATGTTTCCCCATCTCTCCTCTTCTCCCTCCACCTATCTCCCCGTGGTAGAACACCCCTCTTGCGAGATGACTACAACTTAGTCTAACATGGTCATCCATGTTTGGATGCAAGAAGAGAAAATGCTCTGAGTAATGCTGGATTCCTGTGAGTTTGTCACTAGGATATTTGCCTGCTTCTCGAAGGATAAAGTCACGGACGGGTCTTACCCTGATCCATTCTATACTTATATGTTGCTGGGCAAAGCAAGCCTCTTGATCTCTATGCCTCATATCCATGCCATCTGGTTAGCTGGGGGGAGGGGGCATACAGCTCTCCACTCAGGAGAGGAAATGGGAGAGGGAGCTGGAGTTTTGGGCATGAATCTTATAAATTGTCTCTTGGTCAACAGGAAAATAAATGAGAGGATCCTCAGAACATGGACCTGCTTAAATACATATTCTTAGCACATGGCACTGAGATTGCTAATGATCACAGTACCTTGATGCTTTCATAATCTGGCGTGTCCTTAGTCCAGGCTTCTTGGATTTCAGTTATATTCTTTTGTCTCATGTTTGCAGCTAATGCAGGACAGGAGTCCTGTGGCTGAATTCCCAGAGAAACTTGTCTCTAGAATTTGACTGAGACACTGGCTCCTCTGGGGAAACTAACTGAGGGATTCTGTTTTCAGATGAGGGCTGGACAAAAACGCGGTCCAGCCTATTTAATGACAGGTTTTCACCTGCCTTCCCTTGCTTTACATTGTTTCCTAAAACCTCATAGAAGTTAAACAATAAAACATTTCATTGCGATCTAGAGTCTGACACTGTCTCCACTGATGTACATCTGCACAGTGGGACTCTGGATCGGCACTGCTGCCAGTCTCTGAGTACTACTGGTAGGAATGACAGATATTTGCTACTCCTTGGGAGGATCCATGGAAACTCCTACATGACTTCTGTGATGTCCTGTTGTCAGAGGAACATAGGCATGGCCACAGTACATCAACAGAGAGGTCTACCTAGGTTCGTCCCAAAAGAAGATACTGATCTAATTAATGTACTCATAGAAACTAGGGATGGGGAAACCTCTCTTAGTTCCTGTAGTCAAACTCCAGCTATAGCTGGAGAGATGGAGATTGCTTTTAAGAAATCTCTCAGCAACAGACAGGCATTTTGAATGAAGAGCAAGGGCTGCAGAAGCCAAGTTTAATTTCCCATACTCCGTACGGACTGTCAGTAAAGTCAGATCTGGGAACTGACCAGATTTAGCATTAACATCCAGTGTAAAGGTGTTTCCATTTTACTGTGTACCAGCTCAGTGCTTTTCTGTTTCAGACACTGTGTTTAGAAATAGTTAATTTGTCATGTTTTAGGAAGACATAGAGTATCACTGTTTTCAACTCTTCGAACATGGAAGGCTGATTAATTTCTAATTTGGATATTTAATTAAGATCAAGAGCTTGGAACAATTTCCATCTGAAAGCAGTGAGACTTTTGCTGCTGACTCTGAAAGCAGGTGGAATTACACTATCAGGCTGTGTTGGTGCAGTACGACAAGTGCACCAGAGTGCTAAAGAAATAGACTTTCAACTAAAGCCCAGAACTGAGGTCTGGAGAGCTTCCAGTTCCTACCCAGCCAACAGCATCTTCTGTCAAAATCATTGATGTGGATCACGTGAGGATCAAAACTCCGCTTCGGGACACAAGTGTACAGCTTTTATTGGCTCAGCTGGGGGCTGCATGTGTGTCTCAAGGGAGAGTATCTCTTCCAAGGAACAGGACACTGTCCTCAGTGCTTACTACAAGAGAATTCTTTTTCGTGCCAAGACAGGAGACCAAGGTATTTGTACCCTGTTCCAGCTGGCCAGGGAAGGGCTCCCCAGGAAAGAATAAAAATAAAAGAGGAATAAAATTAAAAAAAATAAAAGATAAAGAGGCTTAGATCATGCCCTGCCAACAGGAAGACAGCACTCGCCAGCTGCAGTCTCTTGCCACATTTCAGAGCAGTGTCTTGCTGTTCCCTGTGCTCTCAAGCGGAGAAGAGACACCTTCCTCCCATCCTCCTGCAGAGTAAGTGGTTCACTCCTACTCCCTGGCACTGTCACTGCTTCAGACCAGAGCAGGATTATTTCAGTTGAGGACAGCGAGGCAGCTGCCTGTGCGTCCATCGGATGCATAACTCACAGAACTAGGTGCGAGAAGGGGTCAGCAGTGGGGCAGCCAGAGCCATACTGGTGTGCTGAACAGGGCTGTGCTTGGGAAGGGAGGAACTGAAGCTGCTGCTTGGCTCTGCCCCTGCAGAGAGCTGCATCGACAGGCAGGCAGGAGCTTCCTGGGACAGAGACCGTTCATACCAGCCAGCCCAGGAGCAAGTACATAAAGATCAAAAAAATGGATTGGTCAGTGATTCCTTATATTCACTTTTCTCTTTCCAGTAAGCAGTGTTGTGCCTTATCTCACCCATGCTTTAGGATCACCTGGTGCTAGTGAGCTATTCATGACTGCAGGCAACCCCCCTGAGCACTTACCCAGCTGCACTGAGCCTTGCGTTATAGGAACTCCCTCCCTAGAAAGCCCTGCTGTACTGGGGGTTAGGTTTTAAGTTTGGCAGGTTTAGGGCCCTTCGCTCTTACTCTGACTGGTTCTTGCTGCAGGTTCCTCTCTGTTTCCTGGTGAGTGAGTGTCTTCAGCCTGTGTTATTTTTCTGTGGTTCCTTTTTTCTTTTTTGAAGGCAACGCTTATCTCTTGATAAGCTGTTGTTATCCAAAGCTCTCAAAGCGCATGGCACTCTGTAATAATACCTAATGCAGATACAATATGGCTAAGAGTAGCAGCTTACAATCTCAAGGTATTTTATGAAGGTGATTGTTGTATCTGCTTTGCAAGTGTCGTTGCTAAAGCAGAGAGAAGTTAAGTTGCCTTCCCTAGGACGCACATCTTGTCTGTCACAGAACAAAGATTAGAGCATGCTGATCTCAATTGCACTTGCTGTGTTTGCTCCCTTGGCCTTCTTGTGTTGTGCTTATGCTACGTAGCATGCAAACAGGTCCTTGGAGTGAGGTAGGATTGCAACCCCCCTGACACCTACAGATGGGAGCTCTAGTTCCTTCTCGTTCAGACTGGTGATGGGCACAAAGTTCAGGTACCCTTGTAAGGAAAGCCCTGTGCTTTACTCTGGAGAATTCATGTTTTATGCTGAGTTTTGTTGTTTTCTCTGCTTTCCTCAAGTAGTTCGTTCTTGCAACTCTTAACATCACCACAGACCTTACTGCTGTAATCGCTTCTTTCATGTGTTGCTCCAAATTCAGTTTTTGGATGACAGAGTGTGTCGGGTAAATGAAGAATGCTTGTACATGTGCAGGGTCTTGTTTTAAAATATCAGATGGTCTAATGGTGCACAGCTGAAAGCTAACAGGACTTTATTGTGATTCTTTGAGCATTTTCCTTTGAATGAAAGATTTTCCAAGCCCATCAGCACTTGTGAGCAGCAAGAGAAAATGATCAAATGACAATGTATGCTCAGTAAAACAGCCGCTCTTCCTATAGCCATGAGTCAAAGTCTGTTTTACTGCAAAATTTCATTGGAGTCAACTGGAATTTTGCCTGAGTAAGGTGCTCAAGATTTTTTTTTTCTTCGAGTAACTTTACAGTTACTCAACATGGAGAACTGGGAATCATGTGACATTCCTAACACAATATTATGTTTCCATTCTTACTGCATGAACATACTTATCTGAAGATTAAGTAGATCTTCCACTGACAAAAGTGCATGCTCATGCTGAAGGCAGACAAAGACCTTGGATCTGTTGTGTTATTGGAACTCCAGTTATTTATTCAACTGTCCACCGTGGCAGGAGTTTTTCTGTTAAATATTTAATTCCCCACTTTTTTTCTTAAACAAGAGAACCAGAGGGTGAAAGGGTTGAAGATTAAAATGTAAACAGCAAAATTTATTATAATTACAAGAGTGTTTCAAATTATTTCCTTAAACTGCAACATAATTTACCTCTAGTCAAGGTCTCTATTGGTGGTGAAAGAGGAAACTGCTTGACCTTGGGGTGACCTCTGGCCCCCGGGGGTCAGCGCCCGAGGAATGCGCAGATGTCACGGTTCATAAGCAAGGACAGAAACTCTCAGGTTTCCCAGGCAGAGAGGCGCCAGTTCGGGGATGGGGCCAACATGTGCACCTCCCTTTGAACCAGCCACTCGTACCTGAAATCACATTGAAAGCAAGCATACACTGGGCTGGAGATGGGAAAAGTCCAGAGCAGCCCAGGATGGAGACTTGTTCCAGGAATGGTCAGAAGCATCAGAATATAATGGAGGGAAATGTAAACTTCACTAAAGAGGGTCAGTATCTGTGCTACCTTGTTAGTTGTACTCAAGGAATGCTGCAAACAAGTGTGATCCGAAATACAGATCCGTGTACGGTGCTTGGCAAGAAGTGTTTAGAGGAGACTTGGCTGCAGCCAACTGATGCAGCTTGTCACTGTTGCAAGAGCAAATGTCCTATACTTGAACAATGCAAAGAAAGGAGAGAGAAATGGAAGGATTTATTGCCCATGCTATGTTAACAAAAACTGTGCATGGGCTGAATTAATGCAGTGCAAATTGCTGCTAGGACTTTTGTAATACCAGCAGAGATCCTCACAGTAAGCCAGGTCTGGAGTCAGTTGAGCTGCTGCTTGGATGCCTTCTCTCTCTGCCTGGCAAGAAAGCAATTTGCATTGCCAACTCATGTTCTTTGAACAACTACAAAAAAACCCAAAAAAACCAAAACCCCAAAATCTTTCATGACTGAGACAAAAAAAAAAAAAGACCAAACTGTAGAAAATTCTTCTTAATAAAAGTAAATTAATAAGGAAAATTAGGTTTAAGCTAAAACAAATTATGTGGTAAAATTAAGCTTAGAGAGAGAAAATTATACCATGAATAATATTCAAAGAAGAAACGGGGTAAGGGGGAAAACAAACACAGAGTTAATTTTAATATTAAAATCATACCTTATGCATCAAAATAAAATTTATATTCAAGGAAATTGTGAACCCAAGGGTTCCTTTCAACTATTTGCAGCCTACAAACCACAAGTTGTGCTAAGCATGATCAAAGTACTTCACAATTAGTTTGGTTTTAAATCACTATAATTGTCAGCCTAGGTTGTAATCAGAGAAACATTGTTTTGAAGCAGCAGCAAACTTGCCCTGGTTGTAATCTGGGGAAAATGCGAGAAAAATGCTGGGATCTGGTCAGTTAATGGCAGCAGAGTGCTTGGGGACAGAGTTGAGTTAAACATGTTAAACACCAGAGAGACTGCCCTGGGTTCACGAGGCAGCCAGCCTGCGCTCGTCTGCTGGTGCAAAGACCTCTCAGACTGCTGCTTCTCTGGTCAGCTCCCTGCCCCAGTTGCTCTCTTGGGAAAAGCCGATGTGAGAGTCTTTATAAAGTGCAGTTCTCGAAGTGCTATAAAATACATGTGCTTCAGGTGATCCTGGAAGGTGCTTGAGGACGTTAGCTGTGGAGATGGTAGGAAGCGGCAGCTAGTGGAATGAGCGATGCGGAATACTTGGATGGAGGAGACTGCCGGAGTGCCAAGAATGACTGCAATGCGAGTATGAGCCTGCTCGAGCATTGCTCTTTTAATAAAGCTGGCAGCGTGTTATCTGGAAGCTGCGATGGGTTTCCTAATAGATTCCTTGGAAGTTTCAGGTTGGAGAGCTCTTCTAGGGGCTTTGCCAGCAACACAACGAAATAGAGGATGAGCTCAAATGCTTTTGTAATTAGGAACAGTGTATTTCTTGCAATTAAAAAGATCTTCCAGGAATACAGGAAATAAAGTGAGTCTTTGAAGGAATCATGCTTTCTAGACATTAAAAGGGTAAATGTAGCTTTAATCTGGACTCTGCTATAGAGAAACTGAAGGAAATTTGCCCACTGGAAGCCTTGGAAGGAGCATTTGCTCAGCAGTACAAATGAATAAAACAACACGGCTTTGTGCTTGAGGATCTCAAAGCGTTTTCTGCTCTGCACCAGGAAATGTAATACCTCCTGGGAGCTGTGCTAAATTGGAAACAGGGACCTTCTAAAAGCTAGCTGAACTCCGCTCCGGCTGAGCACAGCCATGCTTCCACCAGCGTTGGTGGAAAAGACAAGTGATGTTTTGACAACTTGAGTCTTCAGTCATGACTTTTCTACAGGGATGCAGGAGATTAGTAGGCAGTGTAGATTTAATGAAGAAGCAGTTAAGAGAATTAAATTTGCCACCTTGCATCCAGCCAAGCTAGAGGCTTTCCTTGGCCTCAGAACAACAGAAAAATCATCACCTGAGGTGTTTCTTAACAGTGAATCTCCTTGCTTCCAAAAAAATCAGGTTAACAATGGGGTGGCAGTGAGGGAATGCACTGGTTGAGGAGGCTCTGCTTTGGGCTAGCAGTTTCCCCAGCTCTGTTTCAGAAACAATGCAGAACTGAAGGAAGTTCAAACCTGATTTTAGTTTGTATGAATCATCTCTTCTGCTTCTGTTTTTTTCGAGTCACCAAAGAGGCATTAGGGAAGAGATGACTGAAGAGTAGCAAAGGGCAGTCAGTGTGACTGAAAGTGGAGGGGAATAATAAGTGGAAGAGATGAGTACTGTAAGAAGCAACTGGTACCTCAGCTTTTCGCTTGCGGAAGCTAAACCATTTCCCAAGAACCTGTTTGGGTTCAAGTGGTGCTGAGTGGAGAGAGCCCCAGAGTGGCTGCTGGAAAGGAGGTGACTGTAACAGAGCAGAGGGGCTCAGGGAGGAAGGTGTACTCGTATTGTGCTCACTTAGTTGAATATAAATGGATTGTAACTGTCTTTTTGGTCTACTTTTGCAAAACAATTTATTGCAACCATCTATTTAAAAAAGTCACAATTAGAGCAAGTAAAGGAAGGCAACTTGGGTGTCACTGTGCTCTGCCAGACCTCTTGGCAGCCCAGGTGTTATCCAAATTGGGCATGGCCACGTGGCCACAGTCCTGCTGAATTACCCAGAGCACCTGACAAGAGTTTTTGCTGGCTTTGCTGTACAACACCTGGCACAGCACCAAGAGAATGGCACAGACAGATGATATCTGATCTGGTGTAAAACTTCTCAATATGAGGGATGCCCTATCAAACTGTTATGAATTAAGAATTTGTAGACTGAGTTTATATCAAAGCAAGGATTTTTATCTGGTTGTGGCTTTTGTGAACTAATGTAAAAAATATCTTAACTAGTTTCCACTATATTACTGACTTACCTAATGACTGAGTACACGTTTTGGCTCTGCTATCAATTTGTGTGTTCAGATGTATACCACATTATCTTAGTTCTCTGTCACAGAGATGGTACAAGGGTGTACCAGCTAAGGTGTCACACTGTGACTTGTTACCACAATGTTTTTATTTATTTTAGTGTGGAGAAAAAGCCTGTGTGATTTTGAGTATCCATACTAACCAATGCAATTGTGAACAAGTCCCAATAACGTGTCAGCGAGGCATGTGGTTGTCTCCAGCCTCTGATCATGTGCCATTTGTGACACATGCAGGCTAATGCACCCCTGTAAATTTGTTCTCACATGACTCTGCCCACACCAGTCAATAAAAGATAGTCCATAAACCTGGTGGGTGGGAGTAACAGAGTAATAAAGAAAGGGAGAAGAGCTGAACCAAGACTGATTCTGGGATTATTTTTTTTTGTTTCCCTTTTTCATGAGTGGGTGAGCATCAGAGGGCAAGAGGGACTGTCTTTGGGATGTGGTGATGGAAAGATTCTCCCATTGACTGGCTTGACTCAGCAAACAAAATCCTTCCCCGCATGGAGTGATGGAAAGCAGAGGGTGCAGAGGGAAAGAAGTGATAGTAAAGCTGCACCCAGCCCTCTAGCAGCAGTGAAAGCCAGATATGGAAATTGTTCCCTGAGCAGACAGGACTCAGAGTTGTTTCTTTAGCTTTCCTTTGGCTCTTCTAAGTTTTTCTTGCTGTCAGGAAGAGCTAGGTGAAAAGGGCGGGGAGAGGGGGGGATTTGTGCAATTCTTCCACTTGAGTGTAGGGAACAGAGAGCAGAAGGTGTGGTGAGAAGCCTTTTAAAGTGGTTGTAGATGTGTGAGGTCTGATTCTGTTTTCAAAAATGTATCTGTTAGATGTAAGTGCATGGGAGGTCATTAGAGCTCTGCTGCCTTTCAGGGGGTGAGGCAGGAGGGAGCTGAACTGCAGAACGGGCAGGCAGCAGCATCGCGCTGCCGGGAGCGAGAGCCACCGTGCGATCAGCAGGCTCTGGCAACAGCGACAAGAGGGAAAAGGGGCTGATCTCCCCAGCTAATGTCATTGCTGGCCACGGCCAGACACTTACGTTTAAAATCACACCAGTTGTTTGTGATCATGCTAAGGGTTACTCTGGAGATGAGTACAGCTAGCTGGCAGGGTTTTAAACATAGCAGTCCCTGCCTTTGGTGGTCACCTAACATCCTGTTATTTACTGTATCTAAAAGCAAAGTGTGTTTTCCCAGAGCAGAGAATCTAGCCTGTATGAAAAGATGGGTATCTTTCCAAATTACTTTCCTTGTGGTAGGTACCCTGGTTAATCCAGCGACCCTTGTTTCTTCCCTAACTCTCTTCAAATCACTGCTTACCTTGAATGGATGGGGACTGAGGGCTTGTCATGTAGTTTTTTATTCATTAGGAAGAAAAGAAAAAAATAGTAGCTGTGTATAGATTTATTTTCAAGTGAGAGATGGATTTAACAGTTTGTGTGATAATTTTCCGAGGTTATAGGAATAGATACCCTCTTGGACAAAAAAAAAAGGTCTGATATTCACCCTGCACAGTCACAATGTCTTGCCAATAATCATGCTACTCACTAATATTAAGACTCTTGCTGCATCTGAGCTAATCCACGATATGTCTGCGATAGGCCACAAGTGAAGACAAAAAGGGACAGATATGAAAGGAGAGGTGTGATAGGGTCTCAATTTAAGGCTGGCCATGGACTGTATATGACATTCTTGTAAGTAAACTGACAGTGTCCAGGTTTATAATAGCTAAACTCCTCAGTTTCCTTTATGTAAACATTTCACTCTAATGGAACATTATACCCAGGACCATGCTTCAGCAGACATACATGTATATGAATTGCATAAAGATAGACCAATAGATAAATAGATATCTGGATTTAATAAACACTCACATTCTAACACTAATAGGCTGGTGAAATCTTACAGAAAGGGAGAGAGAGACTGAAGGAAAATACAAAATACTGTCAAGAGTTTACAGACTGGCACAACTGGAAGCACTCAGCATCAAACGAAAGAGGGGAAGGAAAGGCTGAGATGGAACAGGCAGATTCAACATTAATAATGTTCTCCCATCTTGTGGCAAGGGATGGCGAACGAGCCAGTGAGGTGGATGCCTGTTATTTCTTCAGAGGTGAAATCGTCATCAACCAAATCAAAGAGTTTCATTTATGAATTATGGAAGTAGAAGGATTCAGATAATGCTTTTCCAAAGTCAGAGGATCTCTAGAAGTTTATTTTCCTTGAAAGTCAAGTAGGTGCTTTTGAAAATTTTATCTTTGTCTTCTCTTGGAGACAAGAATGCTTTTCCAGTAGGGAGAATTTCGCTTCAGGTTGATCTTAGACACTTCTTGACATTTTCCTCTCTGTCGTTCGCCAAAAAACACGGGGCTGGGGGGGGGAGCCATTCCTCCGTTCCCTAATTCCGTATCCCCTTCCAAACAAATATCTCTTCCAACTCTTGCTCTGGGAGCCAAAATCCTGTAACAATGGCAACTCTCTACTGAATTTGTTGAAATTGTGCCACTTGACAGAATATGGTCCTGACTGCCAGCACAGAGAGCAGGAGGATTCTACATCTGAGAGCCTATGTGGGAGGGCTTAAATAATCCCCTGCAGTTATTTTGCATCACTTCAAAATTCCAGGTAAGCAGGTGAGAATAAGGAAGAACTTCCTGACAGTAAATGAGTAACAAATCGAACAACAAAAAAAATTTACTTAAACAGGGAAAATTATTTTCTAAGTTCCAGCTTGCCCACTCCAGCCTGTCTTTTAAACTAGCATTGTCTATTACTCAAGTAAGGTCAACGCAGTTTTTGCCTCACCCAGACACCCTTTTTCACTCTGTTTTTACAGTGCCTGGGTTTATTTTTCTTCCCTTTATTTGGCTCCGTGCCATTTCGTTGGCTAACATTCACCTTGGCTGGATATACTGAGGAAGAGATGTTGATTGCTCCATCTGTGGTGTGCCCAGTGAAGCCCACTCTTCCCGAATGGCTCATGCCATTGATTCTGTCTGCCACCATGTCTACCCACTGCATTTTGGGAAGCCAACAACTCCAGAAGCAAGCCATCTTTTGAGCTGTCTTTAATTATCGTTCTGAGCTAGGCTAAAGAAAAGATTTCCCTCCTTTGCAAAGAAAAAGCAATAAAATGAAGGGGGCTGCACAGCACAAAGCAGCCAGGAGAAGAGCACAAGTGGAGCCCCCACACGCGCGCGGGCACCGCGTACTCTCCCACCAGGGATCTGGCAATCTTGCATGCATGAATTGCCTTGCAACGGCCACTCCGCTGTCATTCTGTCAGGCCCATTTACAAATCGCATAACAGGTTTAATTTTGAAATCTCTCTCTCCCCCACCCCGCCTTATTTTTGCTGAAATGGATTTACAATGAAAGTATTTGAAAAGGAATAATTATCTATACGAGCAACAGCAACACAATGCCTGCAGTGTGGGGGTGGGGCACGATCAGAAGAAATGAGTCTTAAGTCTGAAATCTGCTTTTATACATGTCTACATATTTACAAAGAGCTAGGTATTTGTAAATAGCTACAAAATATCTGATGGATATGTATATGATATTATTTTAAGTTGTGTGTGTATATCAGACCTGTGAAGCCTGATTGTAGCTTTTGTTTTTCTAGTGCTAAGCGCCACATTTTAAAATAAGTTTCCAACCATACAATTGTGTGCATTTTATATCTGAAGTGATATTCACCAAGAAATTTGTTACCAAAACCTTAGAAATGCTTTCCAGAGCGTTTCAGCCCATTTTATATTTTGAAAAGGACAACCAGCTCACGCTCTGAAAGTGCGGGAGAGCCCGTTTTATGCAGTAGTGGACATGAAGCTGAAGCTTTTTCTATAGTCTCTGTCCATTTCTCTCAGTGAATTGAATCCAGTCAAAGGTCAAACTGGCCAGAGGCATTTTTATTGTCATGGTAACCATGACTTAATCAAACAATCCTGAGATTCCAGGTTTGTGGGAACAGGCAAAGATCTGAAGAGACTGGAATTAATCAATCAAAGGGGGCAGGGAAGAAAATCCTAAGATATATGACTTATCCTTCCAAATCTATTACTCTGTCCTTAAACACACAAGAATTATGCCTTGGACAAAGCCTCTTTTCAGACCAAATACCTCTGATTTTTGTTTTCTTGTCCTTTGCATCAAATTTCCTAACATACCTCTGTCCTACAGCAGTCAAACCTCAGCCTAGATTTAACCAACAAGAGAGAAAGAGGGGAAACAACAATTTAGGAAAGATGAAGATTATTTTGCAAAAGAAGAAAAGGAAAACCACAGAAAAATGCAATCAACCACCTTTGATTTGAAAACCTATTTAAGCTTGCTAGCAGTAATCTAGTGCAGATCCGTGGGCAATAAACGCATTTTTAAGGTTGCTGTGCTTTCTGGCCAACTGCTGCATCTTCTTGGGATCCCAAGGTTGTGTGGGGCTTGCTCTTGTCTCAAGCACTGGAGTCATTCAGCAGTGCTGAGTTCATACAGCCTCTGCTGTTTTCTGAGCCCGGTTGCTTAAAAACCATTTTGAGGCATCTGGTGAGTGCTGGGGGATGGTTAACCAGGAAATCTGCTGGGGCTAAGGCTTCTCTGGTTTAAGGATATTTGGTGCATCTTTGTTTTTATTCCAGAAGCAATTTGCATATGTCTTACCTCCTGTATTTTGTTTGTGAGCCTAATGGCTGTGTTTCTTGGTTGGAAGAAGAGGTAGACCTGTAGGCTCTGCTCTACCACCACGCTAATGGGGGGAATGTCTTGTGATTCTTTGGAGACCTGGCTGCAAGCTATGTCCATGTGCCATTAAACCCCCAAAATAATACTTGCTTTGGCTTCTAATGAAGTTAATCCCTTGCATTGGTTTCCCATGCCCAGAGAAGTGATAAATAAAATAGTAAAATCATGGTGGTATGACAGGAGTAGAAGGCCTTTGCTAAAGTGTTGGTGGCAGTAGGTTTGACTTGTTATACCTGGTTAAGTGGAGCTATCGCATGTTGTTTTTCAGTTTTAGAGAAGAATTAGCTAGAAACCTGAAATATATTTGCTCCTGGAGGCTTTGCTGAGATCGGATGTCTGGTAAGTGGGATTGGTTGCATGGTATGCATGCTCAGTGACACACTGTGGTATACATTCACGGACACACTGAAAAGCTGTTGGCTCCTGTGCTGTACTGGAAGCCTGTTTTGTAATGGCATATAGAGACGTTCACCTTTCTGCCCTGCTCTCAAATGCAAGGCAGGCTGAGAAGCAGCTGCCTATTGTCCAGTGATTGCTCTGTCCTAGAAAGATTGCTGCTGAAATTTTGTTATATTCATGTTCTATAAAGAATTCAGGTAATTACTTGCAAACCCCAAACCTAACTATCTTAATGGCAATCAGAGCATGAAAAGAACTGATTGCTTCTTGTTCTTAATGTAGAGGTGTCCTTACAACAAAATATATCCTCTCAGTGCTACTGTGAGTTATCTCAGCAAACAGACTCTGACAGGTGTATTGTCCCAGAAAACAAGCTCCTTTCTCACTGTGGATGAGCCGGGGTCACCTGCAGGGATAGTTGTTGGTAATTAAAATGCACAGGAAAAAATTATGTACTAGAGCACAGCAGACGGGCAGAACTCCACGGAGTGCCAGGACACTGGCAGGACAGAAGAGAAATTACTGATGCCTGAGTGTCAGACGGGGAAAAGAGAAATTAGTAGTTGAGGAGGTCTGGAAAGAAGGAACACTGACCCGTGTCTAAGGAGGATGTGATCTTCGGGTGTAAGAAGAGAAAGGTCCCCATTCGGCTTGGCTGTGAGGAGGCCACTGGCATCCCTGAGAGTGCTCATGGAAAGGAGGCATTTGAAGCCACATGGGAGGAATGGAAAAGTGGAGATGAAGAACAGCAAAGTTTAGAAAACAACAGGAAGGAGGAGGCAGAAATTGATCGTGTCAAGAGAGAGCCTTTTCCAAGATCTGTATGTATAGGAGCAAACAAAGGAAATAGAAAATAACAGAAGAGATGAAACGAGAGAAAAGGACACTGAGATAAGAAAACGGGAAATAGGGGATTGGATGAGTAACTATGTGAGCAGAGACACTTCTGACATGGCTTACCTTATGGCAGACCAAGAAAAAAGCTTAAGAGGAAGAAAGGCTGTACAAGGCCTGCTCTGCGGATGAAGAGGGGCTGTAGTTAGAGATATTGGGAGCAACAAAATTGAAAAGAGTTTTCATGTTTTTTGATAGGGAAAGGCTTTTCTTCATCTCTTGTCCGAAGTGTCAAATAATCTTTAAAGACCAAGGCAAAGAGCAGCACTGATAGAGAAGAATTGCCACCTCCTGCAGAAGTGCTGAGCACCCTTCCTATCAAAACTATTAGGAGCAGCAGGCACTCAGCACCAATGTGAAAAAAGGATTAAATCCTCTTTGCTCCTAGTATGTTGATCTTCTCAGGACAAGGCTGAGGAAATTGGTGAGATGAGGGACCATAGGCAGGTTATATGCAGAGCCAGCACTGCACGTGACCTATGCTGAAATGTGGGGTAAAAACCCCTGTGAAACTCCTTCCCCTTTGCAAAAATACACTCCAGGTTGGCTTTAACACTTAAGTAGCATGGTTCCTGAATACTACCTTTAAAGGTTAAAGCATTTAAACTATAGGAACAGCCAGGGGCAAAAAGAGGCCCATTTCAATTTGATATGTTGAGGTCCTGCAAAAAGCCAGACTGGGGGGTCTCTGAGCTCTTTGTGCGTTCCTTCCCTCCTGAACCTGAGGTGGCTCTGAGGCCCAGGCTGGGCTGTGTTTCACTGTCCTTCTTTCTTTTTCTCCCTGTGTTGTAGTTAAATCAGCCATTTCCAAAGGGCTCGAGCAGGGGGGAAATTCTCCAGCCCTGACTTGCATGCTGCACAGGGCTGCCTTGCAGGAATGACCTGAAAACAGATCAGGAAAGACTAGTGCATGAAGGGAAGAGCTGCACTTGTCCCAAGGGTTCAAAGCTTTGTGGAGACAAGCAACATCCCTCTGCCACCATGAGCACTGCCAGGGATGGGTGGGACTGGCCCCAAGCAGTGTCACTGTCTTCTCAGGGGGAGCTCACCTGCCTTTCATGGTAGATCACAGGACACCTGCTTTCCCTGGAGGGATCAAGATCTGTCCCAGCACACTGTGATGGACAGCAGTTTTTTCCCATTTCCCAACCTTTATCTTGTCCCTATTCCCTGAGGCAGGTGCAGGCCTGACTCTTACTCTTTTTCACAGCATCTATCAGAGTCAGCCCTGTTCCTGGTCAGTCTGTTAGGTGTTGCTGCAATACAAATAGCAGGACTGTCCTAGTGTACGATGAATGTTTAGCTTCCAGAGATATGAGAACACCCTGCAGACTTTACCCTACACTGTAATCAAAAGAGTACTCCTCAGTTTACTCTAGCCTAAGCCTTTCTGCAAGCTGCTGCCTTTTACTGTATTATCTGGTATGACAGCAATGATATTAATAGCAGGAACCTTCCCTGCAGAGAACCAATTGCAGCTATAGCACAGCTCCCATTGTGCTCCTGGCCTGCACTGCTGTCTCTCTGTACAAGAAAACACTTCCAGGTTTACTCCAGTGGTTACAATTAGTTGAGATCTCCATCCATTTATCCTGCATCGGCATGAATAGTCCTATCTGTAGGTGGTGCCTGCTGTCAGCTCCCACCCTTTAAAATAATTCTGGAACTTCCTTGTATTCGGAGATGTGAGCGAAGGTCTCCCACACTTTCTAGGCAAGAGCAAGGCTGAAGGTGACTACAGAGGAACAGAAGTGTGAAATCTTCTTTCTGGGAGTCCCGCCACAGAGATCTTTGACCATTGTGCTTCCCTCTTTTAAAGAGATCTCTTTAAAAACCTTTGCAAATATATGGAGGGGTTTGCAAGTGGTCATTTAAGGGATCAGGAAAGCCAAACTACTTGATGAAGTTCTTTACCTTTAGTAAAAGAATGTTAATGCTGGAAAGATGCCATGTGCTCTCACAGGCTTGTCCTTACAAAGAGATGTCTTAGAACAGCTGCTTTTCAGGAATGGAGAATAGCAGTGTCTGACCAGGAAAGCTTTCTGAGGGTCTCTTCCAAGGCTTGCTTTTCATGGGAGCAGATAAAGCTCTAAGAGCCACTTCTCTGTTACCGTGATAGACCTTGCTCCTAGTGTTATCACTGTGCATAGCTACATGGTCAGGCTTCAGTCCTTTATAAGGTAGGTATCTCTGGGGGTGTGAAGTCTGAATAATGGTGACTATTGACTGCTTAATAACATACTTTCTAGAATCAGTTTGGGTTTTTGGGGGAAAACTCTACCTGCACCAGGCAAAGCCTGTAAACTGTATATCTTAAGAAACTTATTGTTCAAGTACTTGGAAGAGCCTACTCAGAGTCCTGACAGGTGAGTTTCATCATATTCTCTATCAGATATTCAGTATCTCTGTTCTGCCCTCTCTGCAGCCTGGGACTGGGGCTTTGCTGGGGAACTCTGGATTCCACAAGTTTCTGCTTTCACGTTATTAAGCTCCAACGTAACATTTCTCAACAGCATCATTCGGAACAAGATCATGCAGAGATACACTCATTTCTTTGTCAGTCTACAACTGATTTATAGGATAATTCTAAATTACCATGAATTCTGATATGTAGCATTAAACTAGATCCTACAAAAGTCTATAATATACTTTTCATCAGATGTATTAAGGCATAAAAGCAGCATGTGAAGATGATTAGAAAACTTTGTCATGGAAGAATTTTTTTCCGAGTGATGGATGTGCAGGATCTCTTCTTGTGAATCTTGAACTCCCTGAGGAAGAACTAAGTGGGTATGTCCAAGATGTCTTGCTAGCTGATGTAAGCAGAAAGCTCTAAAAGTTAGTTTGAAAACTTTTGTGTGTGAAGGTTGGGGTGGAAAGCACCTGACTCAGTTCAATCAGAGGAAAATGTCTGATGCCTAAATAGAAACAAATTCCTCCTCTAAAAAAAATAAAAGGTAACATCGTCCATTATATATATATTATTTTTTAGAGAATAAAACTGAATCTGCCTCCCTGCATTTTTATTACAAAAAATCCCAAACCAACAACCTCTGAAGCTCATAAAAAGAGAACTATTCTGCTAAACGTAGCCTGGGGTCTTATTCTGACCTCACTTTACAACAGCATGTGAATATGAAGTTCAGCAGAAGTTGATGAATTTACACCCCTTAGTGTCCACTTGCAGAGTATGCAAGTGTTGAATCAGAGCTCCAGTGGTGTGAGACATGCAGGCAGGAAGCTGCATCAAGCTGCTTTTGAGGAAATCACACGTTTCAGATAAATATCAGTTGGCTGTAAAGATTTTTCTCTCCAGGATGTGTGTGCTTTTCTAATATTTAGAATAAAAATGTGGTGCTAGGAATTTGGAATATAGTTTTCACATATTTGATTACTTCAGCATTAAAGCAGCACGATAACATTAGTGGCAGCTTTTAACATGGACTTTGTTCTATAACTTCCAGGCTTCAAAAAACTAATGAGGAGTAAAATTGTGGGGAAAAATGTCTTCTGACAAGCTGGTCTTCAGCACCTTTTTAATGGATAACAGATTTGCCGTCATCACATATCACTTGGAATACATTATGACAAGACACACAGGCTAATATAATGCATTATCTACAAAAGGCTACAACATATTAGTGAATTTCTCTTTAACTTGATAGAGGGTGAATCAGTTCCAGCTACAGTAATCTGACAGCATCAGATACTGCGTTACAGAAGTTGCAAAATGGTGGTTTTGTTTCTATGAAATTTGGAAAGCAAAGCGTGAAAAGTTTTGAACTTTCAGCACTTGAGAACAAATTTTCAGGAAAGCTCAGGACTCAGGCAGGCAATAAGAAACGTCAGGATTTCACTGCACTGAGTCCTGTTCCCAGAGGTACAGTGAGTTTGATGCATCCTGAGCCTGGCTCGTTTTTCTTTCCAGTATTCAGATGTGAGTCCTGGGTGGGAGTTTCTCAAATTTTTCAACTGACTGCTGGATGCTTGCTGCTTTCATAGGTTTGGCTAGCAGGGGAGCGCTTCAGAGAGTAAAAGCATCAAATCTTCTTTCCCATACAGGGAACACAAGGTGATGAAAGAGATGTAAACCTAAAACTTAAAACCAAATACCTTGTGTTATTAAAAGACTAGTACTGCAAAAGATTTTTTTTTTAATTTAAAAAAAAAATTTGATCAACAGAGCAGTATTAGCTGATGTGAATGCATGTTTCCCTGCAGCAGGCACAGCTATTCCTCAGATCAGCTACTGTCAAGACTCCGTCTTCTGCTCTGTTTCTTCCCCAGCTCTAAATGGGAGATCTAGAAATATATTCCACCTCCTTGTCCTGGTTTTGCCTTTTCAGTCAAGAAAGTATAGTGCACAATTAAAACATTTTTAAAAGTGCTCTTCAAACTTCTCCAGGCAGGTCGATGGATAGTTGAAACTGGAATGACCCAGGAGCACTGAGTCATACGCTCACTTCCCCCCCCTCCACTTCTACAAGTAATGATTTGTTTTCCTGCTTCCGCTTGATTAGCTCTATAATACACTCAGATTGTAAAATGAACTCAATTTTGTGTCTCTCATATTATCTGTAGTGTCTCATCAGCCTTGGTACCATTATAACCCCTCTCTGAATCATCATTTGTATATGGATGTTTGACGTATCAGCTGATTGTCCCTTTTTCTCTTCTTTCCCATCTCTTCTGAAAGGCAATGAAGCTATTTCTGCTGACACTTAAACATCACAATTTCTCCCACTATCACTAATAGCATAATGGCATTATGAAGAACCTTCCTGTAGCGCATTTTTGTGTGATGTAATGTAAACAAGGTGGAACTCAATGAAAACATCATTAAAATTTACCCTCTTAAAATTCATTCAAATAAGAATGAGCAAGAAGCTTGGATCAGGCAAGTGTCATTTTTCAGGGACTAAGCAGGAACGAAATATTTCCAGAACAGTTTCGGTTAGGGCAGAATTGACATGGGAGAAGGTACCATAAAGTTTATATGCATATAACCATAAAACAGGCTCTAGTGCACAGAAAATAGGTGTCCATGTGCGACTGCAGACCACTGTGTCACAAAACTAGGCCTGTTTTCACAGTTCTCATAGGGTGTGGTGAGAATAATTTCTCTAGGGTTTATAAACATTTCTCCAGATATATGCGAAAATGGGATTTAGAGTCTCCTGCTTCTATGTATCGGACAGTCAAAGTAATGTTAAGCTCCCTTGGCGTTTCTCTGCTCTATGTGATGTAGCATGAGATTCTTGCATGCCTCTTGCTTTATTTTTGTTTTCTTGACACCCATAGATACAATCTGTGGGGTTTTTTCTTTTTCTGGAGACCTTAGTACAGGGAGCCACCAATTTTTAGGAATAAAAAAATTACAAATATTGTTACCTTTTTTTAACCCAAGATAACAAATTCTGGCAGGTTTTTGGTACTTAGTATCCCACAGGAGCTAGCACGCTTTTGCAAACATACTCAGATTTTCAAGATCTTGTTCCACCAAACATGACCTGCATTTTTCTAGTATTTTTCTTTGCTCAGCTTCCCCGTTGTCTCATTCCATGTGGTCTCACTTGAGTCTTGCTTTGGCTGTGATAAGGGCCTTTGTTTCCTATTCATCTTACCCTCACAGCCATATTTATTTTTCCTATTTAAAGCCAGGCAAAAAATTCTTAATTTTTTCTTCATCAGTGCTGATCCAGTGGTACCCAAAAAGCCAGAAAACGCTTCTCAAGAAGCATGGCTTGTATGTATGAGTGAAGTTGCATGCACACACAGCATGCACTTTGCTGCACTGGGACTTCTCCTTGATGCAGTTTTGCGAAGTGTTTGACTAATTATTTTGGTGCAGCAATGGGATGCTGAGCTGTCAGGCTTTCCTCATTCTGTGGTCTCCTGAAAAGGCATATGATTAGGAACCATCTTAGAACACTGCAGCTCATTGCTCTACAGGATTAGGGAACATTGAGTTCTATTGGTATCCTTGACGGACTTCAGTTTCGCAGAATTTTGTTCTTGCTGGTAAAAAAAGTGATTCCTAATATTTAGGGCTCAATTAGGGTCTTACTTGAGAGAAGTAGCGCTTGTTGATGTCAGCTTGCCTGGGAGTATCGCTGAAAGACATGATGCTGCTGTAGATCTGCTGCAAACGCGCTTTGGTGGCCCTTGTCTATGTTCTGCCAGCTGCTGGCAGGCAATGCTGGGGCAGGAAAGCAGTGGCTGCTGTATTGGTGCTTAGGGAGGCAACGGGAACCTCTGCAGGAAAAATTTACTGCCCAGCACGTGCCAGGCTTCATTTTCCTCTCTGTATGTCCCAGGGAAAGGAAAAGCACTGACAAACAGAGCACTGAAAGGCGGCAATGAGCTCATCTTCCTTTGCATGGGTGTGAAAGCAGGTGGCAGGCTTGAGCCTGTACTTTTCCAAATGCAATAGTTTTGTCTATGCATCCCCCAGGAACCAGCTCATTGGAGAGATCCCTGTTCTTACTTGGTTAATTAAGCATTAACATGTAAGTGTTATCTTGCACAGGTAGGTCAGGACTTGGACAGAAATTAGAAAGTTCCCTTTCCATCACTTGCTTTATTTTAGCTTTCGGAATGGGTGAGAATTTTTTTTTCCTCTCCTGAGTAGTCATGCTGTTATGATGGAGAAGTTGAAGAGCCCAATTACCCACCCCATGATGTTGTTTGTGAAGCAATTAGAACTGATGGAGTGTGATTAAAACCAAGAAGTTACCACTTTTTTCTTGAGGCAGGAGGGGTGACTGTTTACAGATGAATATGCACCAAATCTACAATGAGAATAATTTCCTCACCCACTATGTAACCTCCTCTACTTCGTTACTGGCTGAATGTATATCGCTATATAGGTTTTTTGCGCATGAATTAACACTTGTAGCTAATAGCAGTAAACTCACAAATGGACTATTACTTTTTATAGCCTTTTAGCAGAGTCAGCCTAATGGAGCAAAACTGTTAACAAATTAGGAGACATTTGACAGGGCTTCAAGCAGGAATCATAACCCAGGAGTCACTGTTTGGGACACAAATGCAAAGTTTTCTGTAGAACTAGCCTGTATCTCAGCTGTTGTGTAGTGGCAAGTGCTAAACCACAAAATAAAAGAGTTAAGGCAATAGATTTCTGTTCTTGACAATAGATTTTCAGAGCAATGAACTGACTTCCTTCAGTGTTTGTAAAGAGCCTGTCACATCTGTAGTGCTACAGGATACAAAATAATAACAACAATAGTCATAGTAATAATAAATCATATTTGTCTACTTATGGCACTGTACATATTTTAGATACTGTATGATTATCAGGCTACAGGAACATCTGATCTGTCTTTAAGCCACGGACAAAATATATTTGATAGTGCAGATGCATGGCTTGTGGTGTTTGTAGGTTGCCTAAGCATGAAACAAACTGGAGTGAGAATGGCTGTAAGAGCTATCAAATATGTCCAAAACAAGATGCCTTTTCTAGCAGACACCCTGCTATAGCCTAACAGAGTGTGGGTTCTCTGAGGGAAGTATGTGGTTTCAGCTCTGTTTGTCTTTTGTTTTGGTTTTTGTGTGTGGAATTTTTTTTTTTCCTAAGTGAAGAAGTGGAGTTGGCTGGGCAGAGGCTGTGTTTGCAGAGCAGCTGGATGTGCGCTGGCTCCTCTGCCCACCTCAGAGCTTTCTGTCTCTACTAATCCGTGGCTTTCAACCCTGTCATTCTCCTCTTTCTCTGTCTTGAACCTTCGCTCCCCACTAGGCTTGCTAAAACTTCGTTCAATGTAACATGAAGGCTTGTTCTCCTCCTAATACCTTATGATATTCTGCTAAGAACATCCAATGTTACAGTTCCAGCATAATTATATTTCCCCATAGGTGTAAAATGTGTCTGCATCAATAGCTTATTAAAAGAGTGTAATAAAAATTATGACCCCACAATTCTGCTATTAATATAACAATTCAGAGCCAAGAAAACTCCCTGATCCTTCTTATGCATCTGCTGTAACATAGTACAAGAGCAGAACACCTTAAGCCAGTTTAATCCCTTCTTTTCACCCCCAGCAATATACATTGGCCCAAGAGAGTAACATGAATTGAAAGTTTAATTTATTAATATGCAATAGTGATAATGTCAAAAGAAGAATATATAAAACTCACACAGAACAGGATTACGGAGTACATAGGGGAAAGCCTAGAGCTAATATTTAATATAGCAAAACATAGCCAAAAATAACTTCTCATCCAAGGAGCAAAAGAAGGAGGACTCTGCAGGTGCTGGAGCAGAGGATCTGTGGAAGCAGCATCTGCCTTCAAGTGCACAGTTGGAACCAACCAGCTGTCCTCTGGCTGAGCCTCCTCTCTGCTGGGAACCCACAGAGGTCGTGGCACTTCCTATGAGTGCCAAATGTTGGGGTGGTGACTGAAGTTCCCAGCTAGCACTTTGTCTACCTTAAAGTCTCTTACTGCTCCAATTTAACAGGGTACACAAGAATCAGAGCAGCAGCCACAAGTGGCACACATGGAGAGCAAGCCACATCCAGCGCACAGCAAACTGCAGCAAACAGGGAGCCTCGCACCTCAGAGCATTTCAGTAAGCGAAGCATGAAACCAACTGTTCGCTTCAGCTACGTTATTCACTTAAGCTTGGATGATTAAACTTTCACCAGTAGTCAAAGTATCCTGCAGCCTTAGCAGCAGTAGGACACATTAACATTTCACTAGCTTTGCCATAAATGAACAATTTGCCCTATAGTCTTAAACCAGTAACACTCTCGTGAGTGGAAAAGTGTTTCAGCCTCCAAGGGACTGGCAGTTTTCAAACACTTTCTAGAGTTTGCTTTCCTGGCCCTTCCGAGAAATGAACAGGGAAGGAAAGAACAAATGTGAAGGAATAAAACTCAGTACTTTCCTAGCATTACTGAGCATTCAATGTACCAGGAGAGTAGAACTCACTCTTAAAGGGCAAGTTGAGAGAGGGATGAGATGGGGGGTAGATGCCAGCCAGCACCTGGCTGCCCTGCAGGTTTCCTGCTCTGCGTTTCTTGAGTGATGGGCTGAGGCCCAAGCTGACCATCTAGCCTGCCTGCTGCTCGGCACTGGCACATCCCTGTATGCACACACCAAAGAAACTGCCACAGCAAATAAGTAAATAGTAAAAATATAGGACCTACTTGTCTTTGTTGGTTGAATAGTCTGAGTCTGGCAGCCAGGGCTCTGTTAGCTGTTTCATCGCCCCTCCGATTCCTCTTCCAGTCTTCCCCAGCTCTGATCTACTTGCTGTCCTATCCTTCGCTCGAGTTGATTGCTCCGTTCATGGCATAGTCTGAATTGGAAGAGCCAGGTCAGCTTGGCAAAGCGCTGCTGCTTTAAACTAACTCATCTGCTCTTGAGTGTCACACAAGATGCTCAGCTCTCAAATAGCAATGGTCTCTAAAAGGCAGGAGGAGGCTGCAGAGATGAGAAATGAGGGCAAACCAGGAGAGCTACCTCTCAGCTGAAACATCGGCAGCTGGAAGAGAGTGTGTGCCCACAGTCTGGCTCTGCTGCGTGTTGTGGATCAGAGTCCACAAGAACAAGGGAAGAAGAAAAGGAGAAGAAAAGCGGTTGGGATTGCCCTTCCAGCCTCTTCTTCCCTGAGAGGGGTAGATAAAGAGGATGATCGTAGCAGCAGTTCTTGTACAAGTCAGCAATCATCTCTAAAACTTCTCTCTGGCGTTTCTCAAGCACCAGAGCCTGGGTGGGTTAACACAGGTCACGGCTGGCCTGTGCCGAGGTTTCACCTCGCGCTGCCTGCTCTTATACATGGGGCTTCCATGATTTATTTGATGCTTCTTTCAAAAGCTTTATTTCTAGCTAGTTTGCTAAATTAATGTATTTGGTGTCATCCAGAATGGGTGACTAACTGCAGGCTGGGCCCCTGACTCAGCGGAGGAGGTGAGTTTTCCCCCCTCTGTAAGGACAGAGGGGTCAGGAAGAGCCATGTCTCTGCCTGGCTGCTGCAGCCTTTCAAGGCCTTTGTGGTACTCTCCTGCTTTCCTCTCGTGGTTGCCATTGCTCTCCAATTTCCTGTATTGTAGTAAGTTTATTTTGAGTTTTATTTTGACAGTCATTAAATTAGTGATTATATTTTGCTCTACTCAAAGTTTTGTGTGGCGTGCCAGGGTTTTATTAGCGGTAGCCTCTGTGTCAGAATGTCACTTTCCCAAAGGAAAATCGAGGCTGCCAGGAGGAGGTTTGCACAGGGCTTTGCATATAGGGTGTGGGACAAGTCCCAGTGTAGCTGTGGGCCAACACAGGACTAAGTCACCTTGAAGGGACATCTGTGAATGTTGTGTTCATGGAAATACTGTTCAGAGCAGGATGAGGGGTCAGGCAGCAGAGATATGCCCAACATCAGAACTGCATGGAGTGAAAGTCAACAGGTCCCTTGGCCTCTGAGCCCAGAGCACAGCTAGGTGACATGCCCAATCCCCCTCCATGGCCTCGTATGCTGGGTGAAGCAGTTGCTGGACTGAAGACAGAGTGGTTGCAGCTCCATGGCCTCATTGACCAGAGGAACATGAGGCTGGAGACAGATAAGTGAGTGGTAAAGAGAGTAAAGGGAGCCATTGGTGACTTCCCAGCTGGTTTCTACTCTGCCATTAAGTATGGGGGGAAAAAAAAATCTGGTTTGCACAGTTTCTGTGGTTTTAAATATCTCATTGTATTACATCAGTCAGATGTGGGGATATGATAGGTGGGGTGAAAAAGAAAAGTGCAAGACAGAAAATGAAGAAAAGCGCCATTCTGTACAGTACAAATGATTCTGCCCTGGGCTGAAGAGGGTAGAAGGAGAGAATGACAGACAAGTGCTCAACCAGCAGTTGAAAGGCAAACCTGAAAAAGAGCTGAGAGGAAATAGGAGGGAGGGATTCTGCAGTAAAGGAAAAAAGATTAAGATCTGACCTAGATAAAATCATTCCCATCCTGCCCCCCATTTGCTAGGTCAGGAGAGGTAATGAGGAGAGCAAGACGTCCCAGGAATTGCTACAAAATTCCTCCTAGGTTTTGAGCCCACATAAGGAGGCTCAGGAGGAAACACTAGGTAGCTGTGCCGCAACGTGTGCAAGCTGGTGTCTGCCTGGGTGCTTGTGAGGTCGAGTGCAGGGGAAATAATCTTGTTCACTGTGTGTCCCCATTCCTCAGCTCCTCACAACATCAGGTAAAAGCCAAGAGGTGGAGGATGGTGCATGTGGAGCAATGGGCAAGCATTATGTTAACGTGCAAGTGAGATGCTTTTACTCAATGCTCAGCTTAACAGCAGCATCTCAACTCCCACAGTGTGCAGAATCTGACCTCCTCAGTTCTTTTCACATGCTTTCCCCCTGCCCTGCGAAGGGTCAGGCTCTTGCCGTTGTCCGTCTTGAAATAAGAGTGTGTAGCTCAGCTGAACAATGTAATCTAACGACAAACTGCCAGTAGGTGATGAGTTTAAAAATATCAAGACATGTCATGAGAAACAGCAGAAGAATAGAGCTGGGGTAATAAAATGAAGTTGATAAAGGAAGAGTCACCTGAAAAGTCTCCTGGGAGGTCTGCTATGCTGAGGCATGGCCTTTTGGGATAAATGTGAGTCTTCCTATGAAACCATTCATAAATTATGTGAACTGTTTGCTTTTAAAAGCCTTGTAGCAGAGACAGCCATCCATATCAAGTCACCTGTTAACTCTTGATATTTCCAGCCTCTTTTCTTTGCCTGTTGCCAGGACCCTGATTGCAAGGCTTTCTTGCACTGATGAGTTATCCAGCCTTATTTGTGCCAGCAAGGCTTGCTCTGAATGGAGCTTATTCATAAGAAATTCAACAAAAATATATTTTGCTCAAAATTCAGGCTATTTTACATGGACCTTGATGTGCTATGTTTGTATCCTGGACTTAAAGTAAATCTTTCAAAGTGCTCAAAGTAACTGTTACATTCTAGTTTAATTTTTTAAAGTGATTTGAGTACCTCATTCATAGGGAATTCAAACCATTTGAATTTGGGTCCGTTTAAATTCTGGACAAGGTTTGGATCACACATCCCGCCAGCCAGGCTTGGATCTCTGAATGTAACTAAATCCAGACCTTTGTGCTCAAACTCTCTAGTGTGAACTGTGAAGAAAGAACATGGATGCAGATTCTGATGGTGAAACCTTTGGGTACTTGTGTGATGTCTATTTAAGTAATGTTAGGGGGTTTTTGTTGAAAAACATATTTGAAATTTGTTTTTTACTGGTCTTTAAAGACGGATGGTGAACACAAAACCCCCCCCACATGTAACATGAAAATAAATCCTTTATCTGCTGACTTTCTTAAACATTGCACACAATGCTTTTTTCCATTCCAGAATCTGAGAAAACATTGATTTGATCCATTTAAGTGATGAATGGCCACAAAATAAAACCTTTTTTCTGTAATGATGACCTTGGGCAGATTAGAGCAGCTAGGTAAGAAATCCAGCAAGTATTTATCAAAGGCTTCTAAGACAGTGCAAACTCTAGTGAGTTCAAAAGCAAGAGACTTTTAGTCTTCATACAACTGACAGGGTCATAACGTTTCAAGAATGCCAGGAATCCCTGTGGCTGTTCCATTAAACACCCCTGATTAGTGAACGTGCTGATAAACTTCGAGAGTCAGAGGTCAACATTGTGGAGCCGAAGGTACCCCAGGTATCTCAAAATGTCTCCAGAATTCACGTTTCTCTTGCCCAGTTAACCCCTTCCATCACTCCACCCACGGAGGCTCTAAAATGGAAAGAAAGTAAGTGTCTTGGACACAGTATTTTCCAGACAATTTTGCAGAGATGTAGAGTTACTCTGAAAACTATGGAAAAATGACCTCAGGCACCTCCCATGGAAATGTTCTCAACAGCTGGTTGTTCTTTGATTTCAGCTTGAGCTCATAGTTAATATATGTGTAAAATATCGCGTTGCCACTGGCTCGTTCAGCCTTCTCTCCCCTCAACTTCAGGTGATACAACGATGGCAGCAGGCTGTGCATTAAAATGCCTCCAGAGCTATCAAATTGCAACATGACTGCAGTTTCAAAATACTCAGGACCAGTTGCACCACCTTGTCACTGCACAAAGCTCTCCACTCTGTTAAGGTTTTGTTGCAAGAGCTAGAGCTGTACTCCTGCTGAGTGCCTGTAGCAAGCAATTGGAAAATCCATGAAAATACAGGCTGTGTGTCTGACCGTAGCTTTTGCAGGGCATTGGTTTAACTGCAGCACAATCAGGAGGGTCTCAGGAAGGCTGAGTTATCCCAGCAGCTTCCTGGGGTGGTAGCCCATTTTTCAGGCAATTGCCCTAACTGGCAAGTCCACCCCAATGCAGTATGGACACTGCTTCTGCCTCAATCTCCCAGGCAGCAGTGCAGGGCTCAGAGTTTAACTGGTCCTGCAATATATGGCTTTTCATTCCATGCTCTGATTATGAGCTGCTGGAGGTACTGAGGATTCATGTCTGCTGAGGGCCACAGCGTGACCCCATCAGTTTCTTTGAAAATCAATAGGAAAAATGTCGGAGAAAGAAAAGGAAGCAGGAACAGTCAAAGTAAAGACAAGTGATGTCCTGTAATGGCTATAATGATTCTGAAACAGGCAAGGTCACAGATAATTAGGAACCTAATTCTCCTTTGAAAGAATCTGTCAAGTTACTTCCCTACCTCAAAAACAATTGCTGATTGATGTTATTTATGGGCTAACAAAGTCATTGAAGGTAGTCTGAATGGCGGTTGTACAGCCTTTAGTATCCAGGTGGAGTTAGGTAGCCACAGCTGTAGAAGAAAACCCAGGTAAAGAGGTTTTCACTGTTGTAAAATAGTCTCGATAGGATGTGTTTCACAAAGGTGCCAACACTGCTGCATGTGAGAGCCACAATGCAGCAATTCTGTTAATCAAACCCTCCACGGTTTATGCTAGAGACGTCTCCCCATTTGGATGCTTTACTGTGCTGCAGTGCTTCAGAAGTGTTGTGAAGTGGAGAGAAAAGACATAGGAAAGATGGAGCTGCCTTGGGACCAGGCAAAAGCGTGCAGAGAGCCCAGGTCAGGTGGGGAGACTGAGCAGGCACCAACACGAGCTTTACAGAAGGAACCAATATTCGTGGACTCTTTCTCGGTGTGTATCACAGTTAACACTTCAGGAAGAGGATGCTGAGCTCGATACGCTGCATCTGGTAGGATTTTGAAGCCAGTTTGTAGCAATGTAGAGTACAATGTGCTGCTCAGAGCTGCAAAGCAGGAGAGTCAGTAGCCAACACTAAATGTCCGGCTCCTTGCACTCTACCACATTTCTACCCAATTGGTTCTGGTTTTAATTCTAATTGTAAAGAGCGAGGGAAGTGCTGGTCTCCTGTAGGAGAGAGGTTAAAGGTTTTATAATAAGCAGTTGGGTTGGTTGGGAAGAGAGGCTCTTTTCCCTGAACTCTGTGCGTGCCTGGAGCTGGCAGCAAAGGAGCTATGGCATGGATCCAGACCCAAAGCAACTTCCAAACAGTAGAGATGCAAGGCAAATTTGGACTTCAGCACAAGCGTGGGTGTTAGCTCAAAATGTGTAATGCAAAATTGACTCACAGCTCAAAGGCCAGGGCCATCACCAGTGAAATAGCAACCCCACAACTCACGGACAAAGTTTTGGGATTAGCTAGGTGGCAGCGAGAGCCAGCAGAAGGAAGAGGCTGCATAAGCCTCTAATATAGGTATAATTTTAAAAACACTGTAACTGTGAACTGTGTTTTGAGAGGATTCTGATAATGATGGGTCTTAGGGTTTTTTTTTTTTTCAAAGCTGGTCATTCATTTTTTTACAGCTGCTTCAACCTCAGGAAGGCACTAGACTTGAGGGGAGATGGGTGGTCCTTCACAAAGAAAGAGCAGTGTAGCTATAATTGTTTGGATCATTTTAACTTCAGAGATGTGGGATAGAGAAAGACCATAAGAAAATATGGTCGCAACAAGAAGGATAAAACATATAAAAACACAACGAAGTTTTCAAGGTCCTGAATTCTGCTCCAACCTGGGTGGAGTGACATGTGAAATTTAGGAAAAGACGAGCTTTTGGCTGGCTCCACATGGGGTCAGCAGGCAGAGCTCTTTCAACCCTGAGGATTCAACCCAATTCAAAGCAGAAATTCCAAGTTCCAAACCAAATAAAAACTGTAGTTCAAAAACCAGTTGAGATTTCTGCAGTGAGAGCCTAGAATTTACCTCACCCCTAATTTACACAACTCAGACACTTAAAAAGCAGAGATATGAATAATTAGGTATACAGTAAATATTAGAAAGCTGTTTAAACCTCCCTGTATGGTTATGAATTTCAAAACACATATTTTTTTCACATCCAGGTATTATTTTTTGCAATGGGGTTATTTATGGCATGCTATTTTGTTATCTAGATTTGTATCATTTGAACAAGAACTTCAAAACTGCAAATACAGTTGATACCCAGTACAGGCACAGCATGGCCAGAGCACTTCGTGAGTCTGTTTTGCCAGACCAGTTTCTGGTGGGTTTCTGACAAGTCAACTCGAGTGTCACCGTGTTGCAGTATTACAGCTGGGAGTACAGTGTATGTATAGGTGGGAGGACATGGAGCAGACACGAACAACTCTACATGATCTAGCTCAGCTGCGCAGTTATTAGCCTGGCCTTGGTGCCAGCCCTGCCTGAGCCAACGTAACAGAGGGTGGGCAGCAGTAGCTTCAGAGTAGGATATCAGAAGCTCCACAGTGTAGGGCAGAACAAAGCCGGTTTTCTCAGGTGAAGCTCAACCACAGCTCGGAAACCCTGTGCAGGAGCCGGGGAGCTAGCTCAGCTCTTGGGAGATTTGCACATCAGTGTCCCTGTGCCAGAGGCTTCCCTGATGCGTGACAGGAAGACAGGTTACCTCCCCTAGGAGGATAAACTCTTCCCCCAGACAGTGAAGCGTGCTGAGTCTGCTGATAGATCATCTCAGGGCATGCCTACACCAAAGTGGTGAGGTTGCAGCTCATGCAGATCTTTCTACTCAGATAGTCTCCCATGTGGGCTGCACTACCCACGTCTCATCTGCTTTCTTGGAGGTTGAGACCTCGTGTGGCCACAGCTAAATTGCTGTTAATCTGCAGGTAACCCCATGAAAGCAGCCATACTCATAGGTCTGCGATACAACGACATACTCATGGGGTCATGAGTTTCAAATGGTCACCATCATGTTGCCTTTGGGTTTCTTTCTGGTTTTTTGTTTTGTTTTTGGTTATTGCAGACTGTGTTTGGAGAGGGATTGTGTTATCCTACCTGGACTATGGATTAGTGTCAATACCAAGATGGGGCTGGATTATACAGCAGTTGGTGCAAAATTAAACTGGAACAAAAGCATGTGTTCAGCTTCTCTTGTTCCATCCCTGTGGATCCACTCCCATTCACATAGATCCCTTCCACATCTCTTCTTCAATTTAAGGTGGCCTTACAGTGAAAAGAAATGCTACATATGATAAATGGATGATTTAGCTGCACTGTCTCTTTATTCTGATATATAACCCCCCTTGTCTTGGTGAGCCTTTGTTTCTAAGCAGTACTGTCCTAATTGGCAGGTGTACGTTGGATGCGTATGGGACTGAAGCCTGTATGTTTGCTAACACAGAACTTTGGTTATTTGTAAATTTACGCATTTTCCTTTGAGCAAAAGGCTACTACTTAAGCGGAAAACACAGCTGAGATCCAAGGATACATCATGTGTCGTGTGTGTCCCACCAGCTAGTAATATCCTGTTTCATCAGCATTCACCCTCTTTTCTCCCTTCTATTATTAAAAGATTATTTTTTTAAAATTTCTTATAAGGAGCACAAGCTTAACTTTCACTCCGGCACAAAACACTTCAAGTTGCTCTGTATGTGGTCGGCTCTGTCTCCTTCTTCCTAGCACTGAAGTGTCTGGAGGCCAGATTTGTAGTCAAGATTTCAGGCACGTTTTTGTGGCCTCAGTTCTTATTTAGCTTTTAAAAAGAAAAAAAAAAACTATTTTAATAATTCGACCTGCATTTTCATCATTTCTAATGTCTGTGGCATCCTTCCAGATGTGTTTCTGCCTGCCTGACCCTCCTGTCAATACTTATTAATTTCATGGCAATCTTTTCAAGTGTGTTTGGAAACAAACAGGAAAAAGTTACTCTAAGGTCAAGAATGAGACCAGGGAAGCGAAACAGGAATGATCATGCTCCTTACAACAGTTTATATTTCTGCAGCTTTTTCTATCTTGCCCTTAAAATGGGCTTTACACATACAGATCAGTAAAACAGCTCTGAAGAGGGAAGTTGCTACTCGAGTCCTGGAGGTGAGAGGAGGCACCAAGGCGTTAGTTACCAGAATGAATCAGTGGGTCAATGTAGAATGAGGAGGTCCAAGGCTCTGCCCTCTGCACAAGCTCTTCTGATGGAGAAGTGAGACATGGACACCTCACTCAGGGTGAGGGCTAAGGCTGCTTAAAGAACCATCCACTGGAATAACCTGGGAGATAAACAGTGTTGAAAGGATTGAGACTCTATGGGCAGCAGGACCAGTGAGGTCAAAGTGTCCTCAGTGTGCAAAGTGCTTACCCAGAGCTGTAGCTTTCCTGATTTCATACTCTTACCAAGCCAGTGTAAAACAAAATCTAGCTCAGGATTTAAACCTAGAAACAGAACTTTTTTTTTTTTTTTTTTTTTTCCCTCTGAGAAAACTATAGGAGAAGCTACTTGCTTTGATTTTTTACTGTTCTACCCCATTCATACAGCTAGAGAGCTGTGTTCATGGCCTTCAGCTCTTCAGAACAAAGTGAAGAAACACCGTCCAGAGCTGAAAAAAGTAAAGGGGTGTCAGCAGTCCTGGATGAAGGCTGCCCCAGTGCTGTGGGTAACATTGCCCCTTTTCCCCAGGGTTTCTCCAGGTGGGAACGAAGAGACTCCCTGACCTGGGTGCTCGCCACAGCGGCAGTGGGGTCAGGCAAGATGATTTTTGGAGCCTCCTCAGTACGGTGAGACGTGCTTCTAAAGAAAGGGCGGCCGAACCTGAAACAGCGGTACCACACGGCGGGGAAAAGCCCTCTGAGAGGAGGTCGGGCGGGAGCCTGGCTCTCCGGGGCTCCCCCGGGCTTGTCGCAGCGGGCGGGAGCTGATTCCTGGGGAAAACACGATGCAGCTTGGAGCGGCGTGACACTACAACGTCCTCAGCCCACTGCTGTGCCGGAGAAAGTGAAGGAAACGGGGTAAAAGCCGTGTCCCGGCCGAGAGCCCCCGCCGGCTCCCGCGCCCTGGCGCGGAGACCTCCGCCGCCGCGGCGCCCTCTAGCGGCGGGCGCCCGCTGCGGGCACCCCCCGCCCCGCCCGCGGGCCGTGCGGGGGTGGCCCGGGGGTCTGCGGAGCCCCTGTCCCCAGCCCGGCGGGTGAGCCCCTCCGTCGGCAGCGGCGGGGGCGAAGCAGCTGCACGCTGGGGGGCTGGAAATGGGGGGAGGCTTTCCCAGCCGCCAAGGGCTTTCCAAAGCGGCCGTCGTGACCTGATGTCCCGACGTGCTCCGTGGCTTAGGCCAAGGCGGGCTGGCGTCTGGGGGCTGCCCGGTGAGCAGGGGGTCCTTCGGGCCGCCAGCGTCTCTGTGCGGCCCAACGAACTGCTGGTTCACGGGGCTCAAAGTGCCCAGAGCCCCTCAGCCGTTGTCGGAGGGACCCGACCGCGCCTTCGCAGGTATGCACCAGCCTGAACTCGCGTGTGCGTTGCACATTCAAAAGGAAAAGAGAGGTTGGGGTTTGTAGAGGGCTTTTACTAGAGGAAATTGAAAAATATGTATCTGACATATCTGAAGACTTGGTTTTAACTTGCATCCTGATTGTTCCAGATGTTCTCCAGATGTCAAAGGGAACCAGCCATTGAAACAGCAGAACAGATTTGTTTTAACAAGTTCTAACTTCAGTATTGCCAAAGAATTAAAAGCCCTGGGTTTGTTTGGATTTTTCTGTACTGGCAACTCTAATATGTATTAATTGTCTATTAATAATCTAATCGAAGGTGGACAAGTTCCTTTTTATTCCAGACAGCGTGAGGCCGATATACATTCTGATCCTGGCTGCTCCCCAGCCTCTTCAGTTTGTACAGTACTGAGCAGCTCCTGGAAGAGAAGTGCCGTGACCGTTGGCAATGACCGTCACACACCACAGGGGTGAAGACGGAGAGCTGAGCTCCCCCACAAAGGGCCTGTGGAGCTCATGGACTTGGGGCTTTCCTCTCAGCACCTCCCTCGACAGAAACACTTTTGGGCACGTGGAGGAGTAGAAGGCTGCAGGAGAGGTTGGAAACCTCCCCAGTCCACGGACAACACCTCCTCAGCAGGGTCCAGTGTCCTCAGGAGGCAGAGGGCCTCTGCTGCCCCTCCGACCTGGGGCAGGACGGGCTGGGGCAGCCCTCACCTCCTCCCAGGGGAAACGTGGCGTGAGGGGAGGGCGTGCTTCTGCCTGGGCCTTCCCTTCCTGCTCTCCTTTCGCTTCTTTTTATTTCCAAGTGCGAAATCAACATTTGGCTAAAGTTTAACATGCAAACCCTGCATTTTTTTAAGAGTTTATGATAAAAACTCAAGACCGTTCAAAACACCAGTATGATTTCCATCACCCTCTCTGGGTGCAAGGGAGTCGGCTGCTCCCAGCGCTCCCTGACAAGCTCCCGTGCCCCGAAGGAGGTGCTGCCGGTGGCAGACTGCGGATGGGGGCGTGAGTCCGGGGAAGCCGGGGGCTGAAGGACGGGCTGAGCACAGGGGCGCTGGCTTAGCCGAAGTCGCTGGAAAAAGCAGGTCCCGGTGGCGTGCGTGGATTTTGTGGGAGAGCTTTGCTCCTCTGTTCCTGCGCCCCTGACGGTAACCGGCTCAACGCGGGAGCGCTGCGGAGCCGGGGGCGCGGCGCGGGCCCGGCGGTCCCAGGGGCAGAGCCGAGTGCCGGGGTTTCGGGCGGCGGCGGTGCGCTGTCCTGGTGCCCTGCTCGCCACCGCGCACCGGCTCCCGCCGTCACCTTCGGCTCCGCCGCAGCCCTCGCCGTGAGAAAAGACACGTTTGAGGCGCGCGCTCGCGCCCCCGCCGCTCCCCCGCGCCGCCAGGGGGCGCTCGCGCAGGCGGCCGCCGGTGCGGGGGAGCCGCGCGCTCCCCGCGGAGGGGCGGGGCCGGGGGGGGGGGGTGCGGGGGGCCGCTCCCGGCCGCGCCGCTCCGCTCCGCTCCCACCCGGCGGTGCCGCTCGCCCGCGCCTTCCGGCTGCGTGACCCGGCAGTGCAAGCGCCGGCCATGGCCGCCTGCTAGGTACGGAGCGGAGCGGGGCCGGGCCGGGGCGCTCCGCTTTCCCTCGGCGCGCCGGGCGGCTCCCTCGCCCCTCGGGGTGCGGCGGGACGGGGCGGGCGGCGGCGGCGCGGCTTCTCCCGGCCTCTCTCAGGCCCCGGCTGTCGTTTAAACCTCAGACCGAAGCAGTTCCCAGCGGTGCGGCTGCGGGCCGCCCCTCTGCCCCGGGAGGCTTCTCCGCGAGGGTCTGGGGCGGCGGCGGAGGGGCGGGCCCGGGCACCGGGAGCCGGGAAGCCCCGCGGGGAGGACGCACCTCCCCGGCCGCGAGGAGCTGCAGGGCCGGCCGCTGTCTGTCTGGTTTTCATCGTTGTTTTTTCCCGGGAGCGGCTTCGCAGTAAGGCTGCTCTGTGCTCTCTCTCCGCAGGCTGAGGAGCAGCCGCGGTCCCGTGAACCCGAACCGTCCCGTCAGGCCCTGTGGCACCGCGCGTCTTGTCCGCTGAAGATGAAGACGGTGTTGATGGTCGCGGAGAAGCCTTCCCTGGCTCAGTCCATCGCCAAGATCCTCTCAAGGGGTAGGAAAGAACAGCACGTCGGTTTCGCCCTTCGGCTTGTGGTTCTGCCGGTGTTAGTTGCCCAGAGGCGGTCCGCGCGGTGCGGGGGTCTCGGGTGTTGCTGGAGGGGAGGGGAGGTTGGGGGACACCCCGATCTTGGGGCAGCTGCAGCCCGGGAACGGTGGCACAGGACGGGTCGCGGTTCGTAGCAGAACTGGGTGCCCTGGGCATGCTGTTTACTGTTACGTGCCGATGCCTATGCTGTGCGTAACTGTGGTGTGTCGTCGTGCGTGTGGTTTCTGGAAAGTGCCGATCAAGTAGCAAGTTTGTCTTCTGAGATTTTTGAAGCTATACTAAATATTTTATAAATCGTGGGAAATAGAATGGGTTGATTGTAACTGTACTGGTCTAGAAATCTAGCTGTATTTCATAAGTATTTCCTGACAGGAGGGAAAGGATGGAGGAGATAATGGATAGTTTCAGTTGAAAATGAAATATGCTTTAAAAAAAGGTCTGAAGTGATAATTAACTGAATTAAAAAATTGATAAATGAGTAGAATTTTGTGATCAGGAAGACCTTAGTTGTAAGATCTGAGAAAAGGGTGGTGTCATTTCACAGAAAATAGCTTATTTGAATAGTTGGGTTTTTTTTAAACCTTGTTGATATTTATGATCTTCTTTTCACAGGAAACATGTCCTCTCGCAAGGGACTGAATGGTGCATGCTCTGTGCATGAGTATACTGGATCATTTATAGGACAGAGTGCTCATTTCAAGATGACATCTGTATGTGGTCATGTCATGACTTTGGATTTCATAGGTATTTGTCTGTTCATAAGATGTTTTAACTGATGTGGCTTGTAGAGCTGTCAGGGTCTTCCAATAGGGAAATTAGTTGTGGAAATGATTCAGGAAGTATTTTCCTGGGAGAAGTAGAGAGAAAAGGAGAATGAAAAGATCACTTGTGGTCAGCAGTTCTTGATTTTTTGTTTCTAGTTCTCTGTCTGACTTCTTGCATGACCTCAGTCATGCCTTTTATTTTTTCTTGCCTGAATTAAGTCCCTGGAAAATGAGGGGAGATGAGGCTGAATTTGCTTACCTGGAAAAATGTGTTAGTACTTCAGATGAAAGATGATTAAAGAACATGGAGTCTAAAGACATATTCGCTGAAGCATTGTAATGTATTACTGCAAAATAGAGGTCTGGTAAGGATTGCACACAGAATCCTGTCACTAGCTGGCTTTGAAGTGTTGGACTAGTCATGTGACTAGTGAATCTCTTCTAATGATAATTACCTCACAAGTTTTATGAGAACTGAATTTTGAGTTGTTTACACAGTGCTTTGAAGAGGTATGGTTTTGTGTAATTACTAAGCAAGATTGCTAATGATTATTTCAGAGAAATGGAAATGAATAAATGCATTGATGTGAAGGTGATGTAGGATGCTTTAGGGCTGAGACATAGCTGGCCATAAGTAATGAACAGTAAAACAGACTGCAATGGTGCATGTTACAGATGCACTGTGAAAACAAGGAAAACCAGCTTCCTCCCCTTGGCCTGATCAACTGATCGTACAACAAAAGGTGTTGTAATAGCTCATGTTAAAATTTCTGAAAGGTGTGTAGTGTTTCTTTCTTTTTCCTTTGTATGTCGTGTTTCAAAATGATAGCTGCAATTCACATAAAAAGTTAAGGGGTCACTTGATACACAGTAAAGCAAGATGTGTTAGAGTAGGAAATTTTCCAATACAGATTTTGAAAGCCAAGTGTTTTGCAAAGTATTGTTGTTTGTTGGTTTTTTTTAAATATATATTTAGTGCTCTGCTTAATACACTTTTGCTTTTCAGGAAAGTATAACAGCTGGGACAAAGTAGATCCAGCAGAACTTTTTAGCAAAGCTCCCACAGAAAAGAAAGAAGCTAATCCCAAACTGACCATGGTGAAGTTTTTACAGGTATTCTTTCTTATGAGTAGTACGTGAGAGAGATCCTTTTTGTCTTGGCATTCTTTTTTCTTTTTCTTCTGGAGCATATTCCGTCTTCAAGGATTCATTGTTCCTGTTCTTCCTCTTTAGATACAAAGCAACGAGATTGATTTTTATCCTGCCAAGAAAAAGAAGTGAAATTATTTTGTGGTTCTGGAAAGCAATAAAAGTTAATAAATTTGAAAGAACGATGCAGAATTTTGCTATGAATTATCACCTTGCTTTCTAACAAAGTTCATATAAGTTACTTAGCTGTGTTTAAGAACCAGAAGTACAGCCCTCTTCCAGCTGTTAGATTTGGGTCAGTTATCTTCAGTCCAGTATGAAAAATCGAGGCTGTCTTTGTAACAGTTTTCTGTTGGAGGATAATGCAGAGGACTGTGCTTTGAAACATTTGTTACATATGTTCCCTCTACTAAGGCAGACAGACCATCTGAATGTAGTGTTTCTCAGGCTGCAGGTTGTCGAATGTTTGATTTAGCAGGTCTATTCACCTGCTTCCCAAAAGTGGGCAGTGTTTGGCAATATGTTGTACAATATGCTAGAGTTCTTCTAGGGTTGAAAAGAAATAAGTACGTTCCTAAATGAGGATTTTCTTCCCTGCAGGAAGCAGCTTTTTGTCACAGTTAGATCAATTTTATTAATTTTACTGGTTCTTACACTATCTGAAATCTCTGCCTTGTTGAATTCACATTTGCCATTGCCTTCCGGGTATTTTGACTGTTGATATCCTGCTTGGATGCACGTTTTGCTTCTAACAGCAAGTGCAAGACATAGCTTGTAAATGTCTGCTTTAAAATAAATCTGTGTTGGTTATTGTTTGCTTTTCACATGTGCTCCCCTGCGAGGAAAGCAGTAGTTTGGTTGCTTTTACAAAATAATGCTCTTTCAGAAAGGCAAGTGTATGTGGTGTAAAACTGATTTCTGTCAGTTATCTTTATGAACTAGGAAAGTGTTTCTTGTTGTTTTTTGTTTGGTTGTTTGTTTGGTTTTTTTAGTGATGTGGAAATTAAGGCACGGAAAGGGGAAGGGACTGTGCCAAGGCTGCACACACAGACTGTGGCAGTTTCAGGAGACTTCCACTGCTATAGAGCTATGATAATTTTTTCAGGTCCCACAGAAAAGCGTCTTGTAGGCAGACTTCTGGTCCCATAAAGCACAGCTTGCACCTTTCTTCAACCACTGTTTGAGTACCTGCACACTTCTTGTCATTCTGCTGTATTCTTCCAATACTTTTTGCACCAAGTAAATTATGTCTAATATTTCAACATAGAAACAAAAAGTGTACAGTTAGTGAGAAGGTAGGTCTTTTTTTGAATTGCTGAAGAAATGTGCTAATTTTTCTCACAGGTGGAGGGAAGAGGCTGTGATTGTATTGTCTTGTGGTTGGATTGTGATAAGGAAGGAGAAAACATCTGTTTTGAAGTAAGATTTCAGTTTTTAAGACTACTTATACCATAATATATTTGTCTGTGACATGCAATAATATCAGCATATTGTTTTATGAGTGTACAGTAAAATTCAAGCTAAGCTGAGTAAAGTTTTAAAGGCATGGAGGGCCTTGGTGGAAAAACTCATGTGCTTTTGAACTCTTAATGTGTCGGTTAGAGTATAAATCAATTTCATAGCTGTTGCTCATCTGAGGTGAACAATAAGGTCTTTTAAATGTTCAAACATTGCAGTGCTTTGAGAATTGGTCTGTATTTCACAGCTGGAGTAGTTATTTTGCTGTCCTTATGAAACTTGATCTCTATTATCTTTTGTTATTAAGCAATCTTTGTTATTAAGCAATTAGACTCTTCTGAGCATAGAGGCCACTTTTAACTGTAGGCTTATGCAGGAATGTGGACACTGCACATAAAAGGTACAGAACCAAAACTTTGGTGTGCAAAGATATTTCTTTAACATCCTATTCCCAGAAGTCCACATGAAGAGTATTTTTTGGTGTTTTTTGTTTAAAGGAGCACATTTTATCAAGTAATTGTTTTAACTTCTTTAAATACTGCTGTATCATAACTGAACCCTGGCAATATGTAGAATAAACCCGAGTAGAAACTGATACATATTCACCAAATGGTGCTGCAGCTGCACTGGTGAATGTCTTTGCACTTACCTAAGAATAGTGCTTCACTTCCAGCAGCTGCTGCTTAATAAATAAATCCTTCAGTTTTGCTAATTCTTAATATGCGTCCAAGTGGATAGACAAAAACTACTCTTGCTTATCAGTTAGTGTATTGGCCTGGCATCTTACTGGATTAAGAAAGTAGTTACCTATCAGCAAATATTTTGTGAAGAGTGGGGTTTTTTTTTCTTTAGAGAGAAAAACTGACTTAAGCCCTTGCCTTTCAAATACTCTTAAATTATGCTTCTGATCTTCATTAGGTTCTTGATGCTGTTCTTCCTGTTATGAACAAACCTCGTAGCAATGAAAGGACGATTTATAGAGCTAAGTTCAGTTCTATTACTGACACAGACATCTGCAATGCCATGAATCACTTGGGAGAACCCAATCGCAATGAAGCTCTTTCAGTGGATGCCCGCCAGGAGCTGGATCTTAGAATTGGCTGTGCATTTACAAGGTGACAGCATAGATTACAGACAGTTTTATGAAAGGTTCAGGAATACTGCTCTGTCTGCAAAATTTGTCTCGGAACTCTAGTGGCTAGTTCTGCTCAGCACCAAACTGAACAATTTTATGCGCAGACAAATAAACAGAAATAAAACGTTGTGTTATGGCTTCAACTGAGCTCAGTAAAGTACTATCAGCAACTGTGGTATGATCTTATTTTATGGTGTTCTCCCACATGTCTTTGGGAATAAATGGGATTCAGTGAGATGAAGTAATTATGACTTAATTAGACGTAAGAGATGATATTGCTCAGAATGCTTTTTTCCTAATGCCTGAACAATTTAATAGATTACTTATATTTGTGTGTATAAGTTAATGAAAACCTTTGCTTTTCATAGGAATGAGGATATTAATGTACTTGTTCCTGTGTTTTTTTTCCCACCTCTCTTAGGTTTCAGACTAAATATTTTCAGGGGAAATACGGGAATTTAGACAGCTCCCTCATCTCCTTTGGGCCATGTCAGACCCCAACACTTGGATTCTGTGTTGAAAGGCATGACAAAATCCAGTCATTTAAGCCTGAGACTTACTGGGTGTTGCAAGCTAAAGTAAGTTTTACAATACTTGTTTGTATTTGAGGAACATATATTTTTACAAAAGAAATGCATTTATATTTTAATTTTGTTCATTCATAAATTTGTAGCTGCTGACAAGAATTCACAATGCCTACAGTTTACTCATGTGTTCTCATTCAGTTCACATGTGTGTCACCACTCTCTTGAGAACAAATTCCAGGATGTCAGTTTTGTATTAAAGTGGTTATTTTCTGCTGCTTATAAGAATTCTTTGGCGCTAACCATCTAAGCTTAGGCTCAGCCAAAAAGACTACTTAAAATGGTTTTCTTTTGTTCCCCAAGGTCCTTGGACTGACTATGTTGTTAATTTGAATCCAGGAATTAATTAGGCTGCCAACCAACATTGGCATTGCTGAGTATTGGAATTTTAAAGCAAATAAAATGCTCATTGTGTTAATTGGCAGTTGAGTCCTCCGAGTACTTTGGCAGCTTATAGCAGTTTTATAGCCTTGCTGCTGTCCAAGCTCTGAGAGCAAACCAACATGGTTTTACTGCTTGTGATCACAAGGATTTTTTTAAACAAATAAGGGATAGATGGTAAAAAGTTGCCATTTTTAGATTTAAAAATTAAAACCAAGATGAAATCTGGTGTCTGCTGTCATCTCTTTTCTGGTGCGTCTCGTGTGTCATGCTAGGAAATATTTGGTGCCTGTTTTCAGAGACTTTTGTGCTCTCTCAGATTGGTTGCTTCATATTTATTTTTGTACATTGGACTTAAAACATGAGCTAGTTACAGTTTAATACAATTGATTGATTTTGCTAAATCAAAAGGGTAAACTTTGAGGTTTTGCCCATTTCAGCTTTTACTGTTCCCAGCACTAAACCCAAGAATAGTATTTCAGTTAACTGCAGGAATAATTCCAGTCATTCGTTCCCCTGACCCCAAACCTCAAAGTACTTCATCTTTCTCAGAAGCTCCTGTGAAGAAGAGTACAACTGCATGTTTGAAGCACTTGTGTCCTAATACAGGTATTACTAGGATTTGCTTGCTCGATTATTGTTTGCAATGTGCATTCTCACACTTTTAGTAATAGAGTTGGTGGGAGTTACTTTTTTTTTTTCCCAATAGGTGAACCCTGAAAAAGAAAGTTCTCTCACTTTGGATTGGGATAGAGTGAGGGTGTTCGATCGTGAGATTGCTCAAATGTTCCTGAATATAACAAAGATGGCAAAAGAAGCAAAGGTAAGAATATTTACTAAGTGTCAGTAGAGCCATATTTCATATAAAGGAAGTACTATTTAATATTTAATTTGTTGCATATTGGGTTTTTTTCTGTGTTTGTTCAAGAAGAGCGTAGAATATCTGTATGTTGTTTTTTAACTCCAACTTCGTGTAAATGAGAATAAAAGGCAAGAGGGTTTTTTTATTGTAGTTCCTATTATGCTAGTGTGGTCACCTCAGCAGAAGCCCCTTAATATTGACTTTGGAAATGATCATCACTCTTGATAGGAAGTCTTCATTACTAAACCTGCTAAGAAATACTGTTCAGATCTGTCCAAGCAGACCTCTTATTTCCCGTGAGACGTTGTGTAAATCAGAATTTAATTACTTATATGGCAATATTCCTGCAGTTAAATTTTTAATCATGTGTATGGTACAGTCTTTATAGCCAATTAACTTCCAATTCTGCTCTATTCAATACTTGCTTGATGGTATGTTTGGATTTAAGTGCTTGTAGCCATCAAGGTTCAAAGACAGCATGAAGCCTTTAAAAATCTGGATCCTTATAGTTAGGACCATTACTTGGAATAAGCACTAAATCCTTGTAGCACTGAGAGTGGGTGCTGCTGAGGTAAATGGGAAGTGAAGATAGCAATAAGCTACCTTGCTGCATTCCCAGTTACAGGCCTGATCTAGTCCATAGCACAAAGGGACCTTAGGACTGTAACTTTAGGATTTGGTAAAATTATCTCCAGTCAGATTTCCTAAAGTAAAAATATATTGGTGGTTACTGTTTTTTGTTTTTCAAAAAAAAAAAAAACCCACAACAACAAAACAAAAAAAAAACCCCAACCAGATGTGACAAGAATAAGTAATGGTAGGTATGCCACGTGTTTATTGGCACAATTGAAATTATACACTTGCCAGTTACCAAGCTTCAAAACTTTTACTGGGAAAATGCTATTTTCTAGGTAGAATCTGTGAGTAAAAAAGAGAAGGTGAAGCAGAGACCACTGGCTCTGAACACGGTAGAAATGCTACGAGTGGCCAGTGCTGCTTTAGGTATGTGTAAAAGTTCAGATTTTCACACTGTTTTAAAGCAAAATATTATGGCTTCTCAAACGAAATAATCAAAGAGTTACCAAATACAGTTTGATACCCTCCTCTGCTTATAATACATCATTTTGGTGGAAGGATCAAATTTAGAAAGCTTGTCAAAAGTGAAACGTTGGGTAAGATCAAGGTGACGAAAGTCTTATGGAAAGGACAACCACGATTTATTTAAATGCTTAGGTAAGGTGTACTTTCAGATGCAGCAAACATCATAATTGCAGTGATGTGTAGATGATTTTTGTTTTCCCCTATCCCATCTTAGGAATGGGTCCACAACATGCCATGCAAATAGCAGAGCGTCTTTATACTCAGGGTTATATTAGCTACCCTCGAACAGAAACTACCCATTATCCAGAAAACTTTGACTTGAAAGGATGTTTGAGACAACAAGCCAATAATCCTTACTGGGCAGAAACTGTGAGTACATGAAGCAAAACCTGTACTAACAGATCGTTCTCTAGTCTGTGTTTTAGAATATATCTCACTTGGTGTATTATGACCTGTATGTTTCCAGAAACAATAAATATCTATAATTGCTTTTATTTTTGGATGTTGTATTGTTATGGATTTGATCTGAAAAGTTTCTTAATGTGCTAAGAGACACCTGTTATCCAATTCATCCAGCTTGTTTTCTCTCTCTTCTTTTATCCAGGTAAAAGCATTGCTGTCAGAAGGCATTAATCGTCCAAGGAAGGGCCATGATGCAGGAGACCATCCTCCCATCACCCCGATGAGAGCTGCAACAGAAGCAGAATTAGGTATAGGCCAATTCAGTAGTGTTGGAACACTACGGGAGGAAATGAGCTCCTTGAGATAGAGGAGACAGTTTGAAAATCACTGGGTTTCAAGAGAAGGTATCATTATTTGAATGGCAGGAAGTGAAGAGAGCAGACTTTATCTGAACTTAAATTTCTGATGACAGTGAAGTTCAGAGCTGGTCTGCTATTTAGTAATTGATCCTAGGGACCATAGTGCTGCTCAGAAAAAAGAATAGCCAGTGTAACCGCTTAATGCCTACTTTCTCTAGGAGAAATTTGCTCCAGAACAGAGCTTCCAAGTATTGAAATTTTGTTGTATTTTTATGCTTGTAAGTCAAACTTTAATTTAGTCTCTATGGTTTGTGGGTTTTGTGTTAAAATCTAACATTTGACTTTCGGTACACTGTGATCCCTTAAAAAAAGGATTTTAAGGCTGTAAAAAAAGTGTAATGAATATATTGTATTATTTATTAGGAATAGCTAAGATTGTTGTAGAAAACTGGTAACTTCTGATTTTCATGAATAGGTGAAATAATCTCTGATAGAAAAATAAATGCTTTAAAATTCTGAGTAATTGTATACGGTACTGAATGGCCATGTAAGATTTTTTTTTTTCTTTATATACACAGCAAGATGAAATACGCAGAGTGCAGGAGTAAGAATTAGAAGCTGTTCATAGCAGTGTAAATTTCCAACTATTCGATTTCTTATATGTAGATTGTGAATAAGGAAACTTTGTTTTGAAAATTAGCCTATCTTAGTGTTAATAAGTAGTATTTTAGAGTGATCTCTTGCATGGATTCGAGCTGCCCAGTGTGGCAGCTACCACTAGAATCCAGTTTTAAGATTTAGGTTAGGATGTGGTCTCCAGTGGCACTAAGTAATAGACCATTTTATTTTTGTTCCTGTGGGTTTTTTTTGTTTTTTTTTTTTTTTGGAGCAGAAAAGAAAAGTCTTTTCTACTTTACACTGTCACTCAAACACATTGCAAAACTGCGAGATGGGCTGGCTAAATGGGCAGTCCTTTTCCAAGAGCATCTGCACGTCATGATTCTATAGGCAGGAATTTTTAAAGGGGAAACTGGGTGGACTTTTGAATGTTATTTTCTTTTAGGTACCAGTTTTTCCTGTGGTACCTGTGGAAATCTGGTACCTCTTAGTGCAGATTTTGTGTAGAGCTGCAGGACGTGAGTTTTGTGGGTAAGATGTTGTTTATCCTCAGGTGGAGATGGATGGCGACTGTATGAGTATATAACTAGACATTTCATTGCCACTGTCAGCGCTGATTGCAAGTACCTACAAACCACCATTTCTTTCAGTATTGGCCCTGAACGTTTTACTTGTATCGGAAAAGTGGTGACTTCACCAGGTAAGACTAATTGGGGAGTAAGTAGTTAGCTACGGATTTTTTTTTTTTTCCCATTAATACATTGAATTGAATGTAAAAGTGAAGCTCTGCGGACAAGTACAAGCTTGAAGACATTGTTTGAGCTATCAAGACCAGAGACCAAATCTTTGTCTTCGTTTCCATACTTCAATTAGGATAGAAAAAGTCTTATTTTTCATGTAGTAGTCTCAAAGATTTAATGCCACATTTGCCAGTGTGAAGACCAGTCTTTTTACGGAGAGCAAATGCCTTTTGGGGGATAAATTACACAAAGGCAGATTTATTTATTTTTTTTGGCCCTCTGTAAAAACAACGTAGGGCCACCACTTTGAGGCTTTTATGGGAACCTATCCCAATAGTCCTTATGATGTTAATATGACTTACTCTTTATACTTCCTTTTTAAGAAACTCTTCCTGTCCATTCTGGCAGTGTGCTTTCTTTCAAGGAGAGTGTTTACTTTTTTCATACGTCAGCCTGACTCAAGTCACGCACAAAATAGATCTAATGCAGTGTAGTGAGAAATATACCGTGTTGTGATACTGTATTTCCTCGGTATTCCTGAGCTCAGATACTTTCTGCATGGTATGGCAATCAGCCTCTTAACTTTGATCTGTATAATGCATCCCCTGTTAAAACTGGAAACATAGACCTTGGGCTTTAGAAAGCTGTGAAGATAAGCTCTTGTTATTTTTGTTGGTTTGTTTCTTTACCTCCAGGGTTCACAGAAATTATGCCATGGCACAGCATCCCATTAGAAGAGAGCCTTCCCCACTGTGAGAAAGGAGATCTTTTTCCAATTGGTGAAATAAAATTGCTGGAAAAGCAAACCAGTCCGCCTGACTACCTGACAGAAGCAGAACTTATCACTCTGATGGAAAAGCATGGCATTGGTAAGAACTTGCCTAATGTAATACATCCACCAAGAGTGCAAAGAGTCTGAATTGTTCCTCTAAACTCTCTCTGTCAGTAACGACCCTTTAGTATTCATTTGAATAGCTACAGCAATAATCTCTCTTTCCCTTCAAACCAAAATGCCTGTAGCTCCTCTTAGCGGATGGTAGATTGTATCTTCCCCCACGTTCTTTTCCCTTTTTTATCTTTATGCCTAGTTTCTGCCCTAAGCAGTATCCTTTCATAACACATTCTTGTCACTTCTCTGTCTAAAGGAGCTGATGTTGTGTGGCAGAATGCATCCCCTCATTTTTAGGAATGATTCCTTGTCTTTACAGCTTGCTTCAGCTCTGTTGGCTCCAATAGTTCTTATGTATCTTCTCATACAATTTATCACAATACTACTTTTTCAATCTGACTTGTTTCCTTCGATGCATTTTCATATATTTGTCCAGTCAAATCAAACATAGTCTCTTACTCCACTGTGTTTTTCCAGAATAAGTGATTGTGAGAATAGGTGTCTCCTCAATAGTAGTTCCTTGGAAGAGACGAAAGGATTAAGGTTAAAACATATGTTTCGGACTTCTCAGAACTGCAAAGGAATGTAAGAGTTACTAGAGAGAGGATTTATCCACTGGAAGTTGGGTAACAGTAAAAAGGTATCTGAATTTTAAGCAGTCTCAGGAGCCCTATAATTTGACATAAAACCAGAGAAGTCAGAAGCGAGTAATTTGATGAAAATTTTCTTGTGTTCAGGATGGATGTATTGTTTTCCTTTGTGTGACAGGAACTGATGCAAGTATTCCAGTCCACATTAACAACATTTGTCAGCGAAACTATGTCACAGTGGAGAGTGGTCGGAGACTAAAGCCTACAAACCTTGGCATTGTTCTGGTTCATGGCTATTACAAAATAGGTCAGTTAAATGCTCTTCCCATTCCATCCTCTTACCTTCATTTCCCTTCAGTATGTCAAGGGCTATTGTCCTGTATAAGTAGCATTTCTGTCTCAAATGATGCACCCAGGAAAGTGTTACTAATTCCAAAGACTATAATGATTAAAACTTTTTTGTTTATTTTGATGTCAATTTATGTATGGGCAGTTTCCTACCCCCATTTTTTGATCTTTCATTGCTGCTTCTCAGTTGCTGCTGTCTCTGGTTTTCCATTAGATGCAGAATTGGTTCTCCCTACAATCCGCAGTGCTGTAGAGAAGCAACTCAACTTAATAGCTCTGGGTAAAGCAAATTATCATCAGGTCCTGGAGCACACCCTTGATATTTTCAAAAGGAAATTTCACTATTTTGTGGACTCTATTGCAGGTAAAATTTTTGCATGTGAAGTTCCCTACAGTTACTTAACTGTTGCAAAGATGCTAGTAGAAAATACATGTATATTAGGTTCCTTTCAGAGGTTTAGGCTTACAGAAAAGGACTGTGCCAGAACTGGAAGTTTCCAGTCAAATTAAGTTGCTCTCTGAAAGGAAGTGGACTGAATCATGGCTTCCGAACTCTTATTTCAGATTTATTTTGTGACTGTGTAGTGATAAGTTTTCAAAAACTTCAGATTAGCTGAAGTACTTAGCCTTCTGTGTTTGTGCATGCTCAGTGCAAAATGCTGTGTATTTTAAAAGTCTTCATAAACAAGGAAGAGCATTGTGAATAAAATGTTTTAATTCTCACTTCTTCACAGGTCTTGTTAGATGATTTTGTGTGAGGTTTTCTCTTAAGAACTAGAATTCTAACATAAATGTGATTATCTCTTTTGCAGGTATGGATGAACTGATGGAAGTGTCTTTTTCACCCTTAGCTGCCACAGGTAAACCTCTTTCCCGCTGTGGTAAATGCCATCGTTTCATGAAGTATATTCAGGTAAGTTCCTGTCATGCTTGGAATTTAAATTTCACTTGCTGGGGGGCATTGAGTAGAACCCCTTTTTCCATTATTGAATTTGTATTCCAATGTGGCTGTCAAAAGTGCATTTCTAAAACAAAAAACCTGATGAAGTTTTTCCATGGGGAGCAAACCAGAGAGCAGCTGCAGTTAGATTTACTGCAAATTTTGAACTCTGTTGACACTGCAGTTGTTCAGGAGGTTTATATTCTGTTTCCAGGCCAAACCAAGTCGTCTGCATTGCTCTCACTGTGATGACACCTACAGTCTCCCACAGAATGGTACCATTAAACTCTACAAAGAGTTGCGATGCCCCCTAGATGACTTTGAGCTGGTGCTGTGGTCGTCTGGATCCAGAGGAAAGAGCTACCCACTCTGTCCATACTGTTACAACCATCCTCCCTTCAGGGACATGAAAAAAGGTAGGAATTCTGCAAACATGCAGGGATCAACCTCACTTGGCATAAATTAGATGCAGTCTATACAGTGTGCTTTTTAATAGTTATTAATCAGTGTTGCTTAATATAAAGTGCTATTCAAATTAGATTACAGATATTTAAAAGTCATGTCAAACTCACTGACCAAAAATATATTAGTTAACTCATTTCTGAATACTTTTTTTTTTCTTTACAAAGGAAGTAAGAAATTAATTTACATGCATGCACAGTGGGTGAACTTCATAACACTCAGTATGCGGTGAAAGACAGATTCTAACACCTTGCAAATTGGAGTATGCTTGGTATGGATAGGACTATAGATTAAGAGCAGGTCTTGAGAGTGTTTTGATACTGAGATAGATGGTGTGTCAAAAGCTGTGAAAGATATTAGAAGGGGTAAAACTGGTGACTGTGAGACCCAAACTTACTTAAAGTAGTGCTTTGAAGCTCTGAGTATTGGGAGCTTTTTGGCATCTTTCTATTACCATCTTTTAATTAAAAATGTCTTGTACTAACAGTGTGTAGTGCAAGTATAAAATAGCAGTTAGAAGCCATACATTTAATTGAAAACATAATTAGTTTTCATCATTAATGTGTCCGAACTGCATGTACTGTACGATGGCAGTATCTGGCAATTCTAAAAGTTTCATATATATTTTTGAGCAAGGGATTACTCTGTATGTGTGAAAAGGCAAGTCACCATTTGGGGAGTGGTTCCATTCTTTAGTGATTTAGAAAACCTAATAATATACTACGCTGTCTTTGACTTCTGTGTCTCACTTCCCACAAACTGGGTAGTGTGGGTAGCGGTATAAAGGGTTCCTTGTGGTATGGTTTTACTCTTCTTCCACCAGGAATGGGCTGTAATGAATGCACCCACCCCACGTGCCAGCATTCTCTTAGCATGCTTGGAATTGGGCAGTGCGTTGAATGTGAGAATGGGGTTCTGGTGCTAGACTCAACATCGGGTCCCAAGTGGAAGATGGCCTGCAACAAATGCAATGTGATTGTGCATTTCTTTGAGAATGCCCACAAAGTCCGAGTGTCACCGGAGACCTGTGAATTGTGTGATGCAGCCCTTGTGGACGTAGATTTTAACAAAGCCAAATCTCCTCTACCTGGTGATGAGACCCAGCATTCAGGCTGCATATTCTGTGATCCTGTGTTTCAAGATCTGGTGGAGCTGAAACATGCAGCCATGAGGCACCCCATGCACCGTGGGGGACAAGGAAAAAGGCAAGGTCGAGGAAGAGGTAAAGGCCGGAGGCCTGGAGGAAGACTCAATCCAAAGAAACCCAAGGACAAAATGGCAGCTCTGGCTGCTTACTTTGTATAATGGCCACGTGACAGAAAAATAAACTTCTTATAAAAATTTGTTTCCCTTTAAGTTCATTTTTGAGTATTTTTGATCTTCACTGCTTTCCTGTTCTTAGAAAAGTTAAACAGCTTAGATTGTTGTACACCTTGATTTAATCACAAAATAAATCTTCTAGATGATCAGTTAGTAACTGAGTAAGCCTTTAAGCTTTTAATTTGAATCCATTGGTCGAAGTAGAGCTCACAAACAGTAGGGAAACTTGGGAATCCTACCTAGACCGTTACCTGTGGCTGATAGAAGGGAAATGGAATTTCTGTCTTCTGCCACTTCTGAGGCCTTTGTCAGCAATGCAAGTGCCATGAAAATAAGAGCTGATCAAGATCGCTGTTACGCTGCTGTAGTCTTTAGGTGTGGAATGAGACTTGTTCCATCTGACTTTGAATCTTCAAAAATAGTAAATGATTAGTAGCTGTCAGATTTTCAGATTACATCTGCAATAGCAAGAGCACTACTTCAAATCTGTCATTCTGCTGCATAAGAGAATAGTGCCAAGAGACATGTGAAATGGAAATTATAAATGTGAAGGGGAATATCTGCCTTGAGCAGTGATTTCCAAATTATGGTCTGTGCAGCCAAGTTAGTATCTTTTGGTCAACCGTCCCCAGTTAAATCAGCCCTCCCCCTGCTGCTGGAGGTCAGATGGAGTACCCGTGCTCTTCTTTTCCTCTGTGTTCGCATAACCCGGTCAAATACAGTTTGTACTGTCAGTACCCCAAATCGTCCTTTCAAGTGATGGTTAGTTTTGTCATCCAAAGGAGGGTGTCCTCGTGTTTTTATATGGAGCTGTATCTAACCGCTGGGTGCCACCTTACAAAATCTAATTGTACAAATATATAATACTCTCTCCTTTCCTTCCATGTGCGCATAGCTGATCATGTCTGGTCATCTGATCAAGTGCAGTTTGTATCATCTATACCCCCAAAACAGTTTCAGCGCTAGCCGTGGTTGGATGGGAGGATGCCATCGCAGTTTTACATGGCGCACAGGCTACTGCATTTGAACCCAGAATATGCAGACAGCAACTTGACACGTGATTCACTGGCAACAGAAAGGAAAGACAAGTCCCTGCAAAAGGTATTGTACAACTCTGCTGTTTTGGTTGGCACAGTGTGTGCATTTACTGAAAAGGAGAACATAGGCAAAACACCACAGCCCCAAGCCTGTTGCTCTGATCAAATGTTTATATAGTTACAGCTCAAACATGAACTGTGTTTTAATAGTATTGCTTAAAAGACCCAGCCATAGGTAGCAGTTTCTTTCTCTAGTTCTTGTTTGTTTGCTTTTTTCCCTAAATATTAAATGTTCTCTCTAGTAAAAACAAACTGTCTTTGCATCTCTCTTAGCCTGGAGTGAGTAGCTTCTTTCCATGTTTTAAAGTTCGTCTTGCTGTAGTGTCTCAGTGCCATAGATCTTGGCATAAACTATAATAGCTTTCAGTGTGCTTGTATGGATTCAGTCGTTCAAGTCCTCTCTTACCTCTGTAGCTTCTTTTCGTACAGCGGGATACTGCTCTGAAAATACCTGTGTGTTCGGCTGGCTTCTGCTGCTGTGTGTGACACTGGCTGTTGGCTGGGATTTCTGTGATACTTGGAGAGGGAGGCCCTGGAAGTGTGGGAAACCTGTCAGTAGTCATTCTTTGTGGCTTTTGAGCTGTGTGAGAACACTTTCCTCTTTCTCCAAGCATGACTTTTATTTTGGCCATTTTCAGGCAAACTTTTGCTTGTAAAGTATCTTTGCTGTATTAGCCCCAGTGGAAATAAAGTGCTGGGAACCTTCTCTCAAGTGCTTAGAATGAGCCGTTGACATGTTCTGGCAGATTTCAGCAGCTCCTTTGTTGACTACCACAAATGGCGAAGTTCTTTCTGATATAGATTAGTAACTGCGAGCAGTCATTCCGAATGGTCGCTGCCTGTGCCTGAGGAATGGAGGCATTGATTTTGCACTGCACCAGTGGCTGTGGAAGCTTGTTCTGCCTCTCAGCGCAGGGTGGCCGCAGCCTGGGAGAAGGAGGTGCCACAGTGGGCTCTCGGTGCTGTGGCCCGGCACACAGGCTGGTGGTGGCAATTGTCTCTCGAGTGGAGCGAAAAGAATGCGGAGGGGATGAGCGCTTTCAGTTTCTACGTAAAACTTAGAGGCATATTCCTGGGATTGCTTTAAACGGTACAAGAGAGCAAGAAACTTCCTTAAATTAGGAAGTCCCTGGAGATGTGTGTCTGACATTAAGGTGAGCACTATTGTCTCGTGTCTACGGTTCTTACTGGAAAAAGAAAAGGAATTATGACATACAAAATAAATGTCTTCTACTTTCAGTTTATATTCTGTGGGAGAAGCTCAGGGCAAAGCTTTTATTACTTAGGAAGTTACCTTTACAATAGCATCGTTCGCTCAAGAGAGAAGATTGATTTGGCTGCCATAGCTAATGAAAGAATACGAATTAATTGATCTACATTATATGGCTGCACGCTTGTCCCTGCTGAGGTGGCACCGGGGTGCCCTAGGAAGTTTGCTTTCATCAGCCTGGAGAGAGGGAAGTAGCTGTTGATCTCCATAGAAAGTTGGTGCCAAAAAGCAGACAGACAGTGCAGTGCTCAGGGTTAAGATGATGATCAAAATACAGATTTTTTTGATCTGATAATTATGTCTGTGTGGAAGGAAAAAGGTGATTAGATCTCTGATAGGAGCAGGGAAGGAATATGGTAAGGACACAAAACATCTGTCTGAAAGTGAATGGTGGCCATTTTAGGCATAGTAATACTGAAGGGGTGATTTCATTCCGTGTCTAAGGGTCCATTCCATATCTACGGTTGCTCTCTCCTAAGTCATTTGACTATTATAAAACAATTTTTGTTCTTGGAACTGCCGGTAGGAGTGATCATAACAGGGATGTTGCAGGATACAGGCTGCTATAGTTTACTGTGGAAATACGAAGGGAAGAGGTGGGATATGAATCTCCTTGACTTTAATGGCTTAGAAATCTCTAAAAAGCTCAGCGGTCTGTTGCTGAACACAGTTAACTTTGTGCTCAGTGCTTCAATCTGTTGTGAATGCTGAACTGGTACTAGGTGCAGCAGGAGTTTGGAGTACTAAGATCCTTCACAAAACTGAGCATCCCACTGCTGAATTAAAAGCCTGCTAAAAATGCTGGCCCTCTTTTTTTCATAGATAATTTATTTTTATGAGATCCTCTGTGAAGTATCCCAGTATAAACAACAAGCATTAACTGTGCTTTGCATTTCTTTTCAGAGAGCTCTTGGGGTTTAAAGAACTGTGAAGTGTATTGTGTTTGATAGCTTTTTCAGTAGAATGGGGATGGAACGTGAGCTAACGCTCTGAGATAAAGGTGTCTGAGGAGGAGAAAAATGGAAAGATGCAGATGCTTGCAGCAATCTTATTTCACTGAGCATGTGCTAGTACTTGTGGGCGATGTGCTCTCTGTCCTGGCTTTGCAGCATCTGATATTTTATTCCTTCCTCCTCTAAAAATGTTCTGTTATATCCAGTTACTGCTGGAAGATATTAAATGTAAGGACAGAATCCTTATGACTCTTAATACCTGAAGTAAAAAGGTATTTCTTACTTTGTGCATGCTGGAAGCTGCTGCTCTTTGGAAGTTAAGACATGTCACGTGTTCATGTCTAGATGTTTGAATATTGAGGAGGAGATGGGGAATACAAACAGCATTAAAAACATTGTCATTTGGGGGGAACGAGTTTTGAGGTTTGGGCTTTTTTTTTTTTTTTTTCCAAATTGAATATGCAGGTTAATATCTTGATAGAACTGTTTGCTTAATACTGCCCAAATGAAAGGCCCATGTTTTATGGTATTAAAAATAAGAAAGCCAGTAGACAAAGTAATAAACTAGAGTCCTGTTTTTGGGAAAGATTGCTGTTTCTTGGTTGGATGAGATAAATGAATGGGATTGTGCTTTGGTACCGCACTTCAGCAAAGTTACACAGCTCTGAGTGAGGCAAGAAGGAAAGGGATTTTAGCTGATATGCTGTAAATACCCAAAAGGGCCCAAAAGATCTAGGAATGAGGTCAGTGCCTGTGTCCTACTAACCTCACTGGGGGGGGTTGGATACCATTTTGTGAGTCTAGGATTCAGGATTTTTGTTCACTTGCTTCTTAGAAGATTCCAGCTTAGGACAAAGATAGTTCCATCTAGTTTACTGATGGGCTCCCTTTTCTAAGCCAGAGGTGCTCATAAATGAGCAAGAAAAGGTGGTAGTTGATTGGTGGACATAGTTAATTTAACTACAACTATTTCGAGAAACTGGTTGTCTTGTTCTTGTCAAAATCACTGTACCTTTAGCTAACGGTCTATTGAAGTGGTGGCCTCGGGTATTTTTGCCTGCCATGAGGTTTGAAGGGTAGCCCAGGTGTGTTGCAATGGATTACGCCCAGTGAAAAACCTGGCACGGCTGTGAAATGGGGTCTTAGGAAGCTTTTCTATAGTAATTTCAGCGGGGACGGAAACAAAAAGGGATTGTGAATGACAAGATGGGGGGGGAATTGTCTTCATGAATAAATTTGGGTGAACTTGTAGCCTGTGCCCCCTTCCCGGCTGCGCATACCTCTGTGTGGAATTCTTCATCATCTCCTGTAGGGTAGTTCAGGACGGAGGGTGAGCGCCGAGCCTCAGAGGGGGGCCGGTGAGACGGCGTCGCTTGTAACCGTGTGTGGGCTCCGAACGCTCCGGGTTCAACCCCGCGCTGGGGGGACGGAGGCGACGGGCGCTGCCCTGGGCGCCGCCGCCATCCCCCCGCCCCGCCGGGGCGCCCCCACTGCCGGGAGGTGGCCCCGCCCCGTCCGGCGGCCCCGCCCCGTCCGGCCACGTGGCCGCCCCGCCCCCGCATTCCAGGCATTGTTTCTGGCTCCGCCCTCGCCCCGGAGACCACACCCCCCACCTGGCCCCTCCCCTGCGCTTCGCTTAAAGGGGCCGTCACCGCTCTCTCTTCCCCTCGCCTTCCCCTCCCGGGCCTGCCCCCTCGGCGCCCGGCCCCGCCGGCGCCCGGCCCGCTCCCGGCGAGGCGGCGGCGGGGCAGCGCGCCTCAGCGCGGCGGTGCCGCCATGGCGCTGGAAGTGGAGGCGTCCGGGGCTCCCCTGAGCTCTTTCCTGAGGGACTTCCCGTCTCCGCTGGGCCCCGGGGAGCCGCTGCCGTGGAGCTCCGCGGGGAGCGGCGCCCTCAGCAAGGCCGAGGTGCCGGGCGCGCTGGCCGAGCGGGCGAGGACCCTCCTCGGCGGCAGGTGAGAGCGCGGCGGCGGGGCGGGCGGGGGGTCCCGCCGGCCTCCCCTCAGGGGCGGCGCCGCGCTGACAGTTGGCGGCGCCGCGGAGGCGAGCGGGGCTGGGGCAGGTGCAGCGGCGGGAGGCGCGGCCGCCCGGGGAGACTCCTGGCCCCGGCGGGGCCCGCGGCGGCCTCGCGGTGCCGCCTGCCGCGGGCAGCCCGGGGAGAGCCGCTCAGCGTCTCCTGGGCGGCTTCAGCTGCTTTTGTTCTATTTATTTTATTATTTCCCCCTTCTTAGTTGTTTTTGTGAACGTTCTCCTGAAAGCTGGGCTTTTAACAGCGTGCCTCTGTCACAAGCCTCCTGCCGAGATCTGTGCCTTTATAGTAATGTTTGTGTGCTCTCAAAAATACTTCTCTCCCACCCTCGGTGTATGAGAGATTAAATTACAATCACGCAATTAGCGTGATAGGGCGATTCTTGTGGTGAAGTGCCAATAGTTTGAATTCAAGTCCCTAAGGGCACCCGTGTGGATCTACTTGGAAAGGCTGGCGAGGGAGTCAGGGAGCTGCAGCCTGCCTTGCAGGGCTGTCAGGCGTAAGAAGCAAGCCAGCTAGAAAAGTGTTCAGCTTCCCAGCCCTCTTGAGTTGTTCTGGTGAGTAGGACGTGCTTGCGGGGATTTTCTCAGGTTGATGTTTTCTCAGAACTTAAGGAGCGTAGTCACACCACCGCTGGAAAACACCGCTGCTCTTTCATGTTTCTGTCATCCCCTGATTTCAGGTGAGACATCTTACAACCTTCATCCTTACCAGTTTAGGCTTCCTCTTTGAAACCACTAGGGATTTGGATGCAACTTACTTTTGGCAAGTTAGTGCTTCACCAAGACACAAGTTGTCGTGTTCTGACTTCTTGTCTCCTGATACTATTCTCCATGTCTGCTTCCTGAAGCACTTCAGCAGTAGGGCCGGCACGTTCTAGGTTTTACAAATTTCCTACCACCGTCTGCTTCATCAATGTGTTCATTAAGAGTAAACAACAGGGATTGTGGATGGTTTAAAAGAATCTTAAGTGGAGACCTGACTTTGTGCTGTGGTGCTGGGGATAACTAGTGAAGGCAGGGCGTTAAGGGAGACTGGTTCTGTTTAGGTATGTGCTAAATGTTACCTGGTTACTAGAGGAATTTGATAACGGGACAGGAAACAGGGTTTGAATTACTTGTCTCTCTAGCTACCATCTGATGAGTTTATGAACACTCAATAGATTTTGTTGTTGTAGTCAAAAGTGTATGCGTGATGTTTAGGTACTAAAATCGCCTTAAAAAAATAAAGTTACTTTTGTGCTTTGTATTATGAAGATGCTCCTGGGCATAACGTCTTTCAGTTAAATGGTGTGTCTAAACCTGAAGATGAGAAATGCATGCAAAAAAAAATTTTTTTTAGGCTGTAATTGAAAAAGACCCATATGATCATTGCATTATTTAGTTGTGCTTTAACTAAATTGCTCTTGCACAAACCCAGAGCTGTGGCATTCCTAAACAAGACTGCAAATTCATCGTGTGCACTGAATCTTTGAATTCTGTGGAGCAAGAGTGGTTCTGGATGAGGGTTTGAAGAACAGAGTAATGCCAGCCTCGAACAAATACTTGTCATATGGCAACACATCTGGCCCACGTGGGCCAGGCTAGTGTTTTCTAAAATTGTTTTAGAGAGGAATGAAACTGTAGAGATATGGGATAGGTTCTTAAAACTATCTTTGAGTTATGTATCTGCCAACATTCTGTGGTTCTGTAGTGGGCATATTAACAACTGGCAGCAGAAAAAGAGTGCTGCTTTTGTAATGCTTTCATCTCACCTGTCACTTCTGGTGTTTACACAGAAAGGAGCCTGCCCTGTCAGAAGCTGCATTTTTCACATACCTGCCCTGCAGCCAGTTCTGATTAGACAGCCTGTTTTGTGGAGTCTTAAGTCCCGAGCTGGCAAAGGAAAGTATATAAAGGAAGGGGAAAATTGCTAAAGAAAGCAAAGCAGAATAAAAGTGCAGCAATCTACATATTTATCCTTCTTTTCAGAAAATGTTCTTGGAAAACAGAAATACATAAGAAAAGCGTTTTTACAAGTTCTCATGGCTGCCTGCAGACAAAACAGTGAAGTAACTGTGTGAAGCACCGTGTGCTTGGGCATAGTGCAGCATACCTGAAACGTCAAATGTAGGGATCCCAGCAGACTTACAGCTCAGTTTTGGACTCCTGTGATGAAAAGAAACCTCATTTTGCAATCGCAAAAATGCTGCAGTTTTCTGTTGGGTAGGCTAAGCTCTTGTGTGTGGAGGAAGAGACTTGCAGAACCTAAGGCCAAGACAGGAATCTAGTATTTTGAAAGTGCAGGCTGCCTTCTCATAATCCATGTAATTAAGAACCAAAACTAAAGTCTCTGATTGTGTGAGAAATTGTCAAACATTGTTTTATTTCCTGTGTTTGCTACTGTGGATCAACTCAAAATACAGTTTTGAAGGTTAAATAAACTTTTCAATTGATCTGAATCCCCTAAATCCTCGGTGAAGTAGATGAGGGAATGTAAGGAAATAGGAGAAGGAGGATGCTAAAGGTTTTAAGAACAGGAAAAATAAGGGGATGACACTTAAAAGACACTTAAATGTTTGTGTAGAAGTTGTTGAAGATGCAGAGTGATGCCAGGTTAGGAGGTGAGTTCGCGAGAGGTCACTGTAGCTTAGGTCCAGTGATCTGCTGTTGCAGGCTGTCATGGTTGCATCCCTAACACACAGATGACAGCTCAGTGCAAAATACACACATTCAAATATTACAGTGTCAACATAACCAGGATTAACACTATGAAGATGTTATTGGATGTACCTTGCTGAATTCTGGCACTGATGCTTGTTCTGTATTTCCTTAGTTTGACACTTCTCCAACACTACAGCATCACAGAATGTATTTTACATTATGATTAGTAATGATGAAGGATTTCTCTGTAGATCAAAGTGTCACTGGAAATTGAGTTTGGCACGCAGTTCTGCAGTTCTGCTTCTTATTTCTGTGTTGTCAGATACTTCATTCACACCCACACAGATGTGTGGGTCATGCCTTGAGGGGCCTAAGCCAATAAAGGCCCAGCAACATCCTTGGCTCATGAGACAACATATGGTGATGTTTAGCTTGTCCTTCCAGTTGCTTGGAGGCATCAACCTTTGTGTCTTTGCAAGGAGAAATATTCTTCCACCACCAAACCAGATTGCTGTTGAGAAGAGAATGGGATAAGAAATAACATTTGTTAGATCCAACAAGGAGTTTCTGAATGCTGTTGCTTCTCTAAGGCTACCCACATCTCTTACATGGAAGCAGTTGGATATCTGAGGCTAACCCCCTTGAATGTCTTTACTAATCTAAAGTGAATTATTTTAACAATCTTCTGCAAATGTAGCTAGCATAGCCAAACTCTAGCTAAGACGGCCAACCACTTTCGCTTCCTGGCAGGACTTGCGCTTAAATCGCTAATCCGGCAAAGCTTTGCAGATGCTTCTACTTTGAATAATTCATTTAAATCAGTCAAACTGCCTGCCTTGTATGAAGCTAAATACATACATAAAATTCTGAAGAATTGGGGCAGGCTTAAGTAATCTTGTTTTGCAGAATTGTCATTAACATACACTTTTGGATAAGAGCTATGTGGAAATCGGTCAATGTGAATGGAAAGTCCATTATTTACTTCCAAAGCTTTAGAAATTAACCTGAAATTTTATGAACTTGTACTGATATAGAATGTGAGTTGAAATCAGACCCCCGAATACAGAAATGTCTCCTTTCCCTTGATAGGAGCTGAAACTTGTATGACCATCCTGTGACATAGCCAAAGAACAATGTGAAATTCCAGCTGCCTTCCTGTTTGAGGAGACTTTACTACAATAACAGTTGTGAGACTTAGGCTTCCTGTTCTGCCCCCTCCCAAACGATTCACTGTGTTTCATCTCTCGGTTGCCCCAGCATCCTGTTTTCTGTCTTTGTGTTTTACTCTGTAATGCTTACACCCAAGGTGTGGCCCTGGCATCTTTGTTTTCAGCATTTAGCTGCTTTTAGGATAGTTAATTGGACAATTCTGGTATTTTGATGGTTTTATGTGATGTAAGCGTCATTGGGGGGGGGGAGGAGAGGAAGGAATCTTATCTTGCCTCTGGTTTACCCAGTCTCTTAAAACTCCTTTTAGTCTCCTTCTCTGTGAAAACTACTAATACCCAGTCTACCATGACCTCTGCTTTTAATAAATCCCCTAAAACTTACTTCCATATTCCTAATTTGTACCATTTAGTGTATATTATTGTAATGCACTAATACTTCTTGTTGCTAGGAACATGTTCACGGTGTCAGTGATCTGTTCACTTCAGATGAGAAAGTGAATTTCATGTGTGATTGCCTGAAAACAAATTTTCTAGTTTTCCTGGGACCAGTTGTGCTTAGTAGCAAAAGCAGAATTAGCAGAAACAGCCTACTTTTTCAGGAACACCAGCGTTCTTGCTGGTTTATGATTAATAATGTTAGAATTGGAAGCCTTGATAAAGTTAATGCACAAGAGGAATGTGGCACTTGTGCTATTTACTAGTTAATTTAGCAAATGGTTAACAAACTGGCTCTGGTAACTTTGAGTGGTGGTCAAAACTAGCTTGTTTTGTGCTGTGTGTGGTTTATCCACTGCTGCTTCTGAAGCTGATGGCAGGACGATACACAGCTTGAGAGAAATGATGTGCAGCTCGCACTGTACATGTGTCTGGATAATAAAGTTTTTGGCAGTTCTGACCTGCCTCCAACAGTATATAGAGGCTGGATAAACTGTTAATTTTGTGATCAGTAGATTGCTTTTCAGAATACATTGCTTCATTTAAAACTGCCAGGGAGTTTTCCCTGTTGCAAGATACTCTCAAGAGTATCTTTGGGAAAGAATCACTTTGCCTTTAAAAAGAAAGTGTATGTATGGGGACGCCTGCAGTACAAGTGAGAAAAAAATGTAATGAAATGCCGAAAAAAAAGATCAAATCTATAAGGAGGAAGCTTTTAGGGCTGCTTTGCTGGTGTTTAAATAGGTTTCTTTGGTTCTGCTTGTAAAACTGAAATTGCCTTTCCCTAGAACTTGCATTATCTTGCCTTCATAATCTGTATGAAACAGCCTTTCTGTTGCTGTTTGAATGTGGCATCAAGATAAGAAATACTCAATTTTGAAACAACAGGTTTAGGGCTTAATTGAAAAGTGTATTTTGTGGAATTAAGCCTCTCCTGTTCTGCTGTGGCATCTTCCTTCCTGCTGAGAATGGAGTGGAAGAAGCAGGTGACTCTCCATTGCACATTTTCTGTAAAAACTGTTTGATGATGACTGAAGGGCCTAAACAGATGGGTTCTGGATTCTAAAGGTGCTGCTTCTGATCATTTCAGAAGAAAATCTGGAAAAAACTGCTTCATGTAAAGATGGAAACATAAAAGATTGAAATTCTGTGTGTGGCATTGTTTATATATTTGTTCTGATTCCACCTTATTCATCTCCTGTAAAAACCTGATGTCATTAACACAAGAAACAACTTCCTGTGCGCTGTAGGATGTCAGATGTTCTCTCCTCGACAGATACATATTTGTACTTTTCTGGCCACCAATATGCTGGGAACTCTGGGTGCTGCTGTAATAAATACTAGTGCTTAGAGCCACTTGAGTGGAAACATTCTGTAGTTGATTATAAGAATAAAAAGGAGGGAGGGAAATGAAAGTAGTAGATTGGGGAGAAAATACTGAATACAAGCAGCTTTTGTTTATGAGGAAACTTGTGACCTGCTATTATTTTGGCAGTATGAGAGGATCTTTCACTTACTAGAGAACCGCTAGCATTTGCAGATCTGTGCTAAAAACACTTTGCTGATATAGCTGTAATGTGCTAGAAACACACACTGAGTCCGCAGTGATGAACTTTGCTTTACTGGCAAAGCTGTGCTGTATGTGATCTTCTGGTGTTACAGAGCTTGGGTAGCAAGTCCACAAATACATCTTCCCTCTGATGTAAGTGAGCTGCCGCTGCCATGCTAGAAGCTTTTGCTAGCAGATGCAGCACGTCTTTGTTCCCCCACATATGCACATATGTATATCTATATATATGCACGCTCTGAAAGGAAAGGAGGATTGTACAGTGGCTCTCTGGCCTGCAATATACCACCGCTGCCTTGTTGCCATGACTTTGGTAATAGTATCTAGAAAGAACATCATGTGACCCTTTTTTTTTTTTTTTCTTTAATTTGCCCCTACAGTTAGCAATCTCTTGTGTTCTTTATACAGAGATTTCCTGACAGCACTGGGGGAGAGTGTGTGTGGTTGGGGGGGGGGGGGGGGGATGTGAATTATTTTCCTTCAAAAAAATTAAATAAAAATCCAGGAGGCTTCATGTAAACACTGGGTGTTTGGTATGGCCTAGTGAAGCTTTGTACCACTCTCCGCCCAGTTACACAGAGCTTGCTTCTCTCTGCTCCGACTGCTGAAGAGCAGCTGTTCACAGTCTGCCATCTGCTGCACCGCTCGGCTTTCTCAAAGCTGCTGTAAGCTGTGGGCACAGAGCACAACAGAACGTCTGTCATCTGTTTTCAAGCCTTTGAAAAAAGTGTAGTCATAGCTGAGGCTCTGGACGACATGTGGTGGCCTGACCTTTGATGCTTCCCCCTGGCCCACAAAGCTGTTTACTAGAGACTTCTGAATATACACTGTTAAATTTGAGAGGAAGAAGGGGCATCTTTGAGCTGGTGATTTGTTTGCAGCACTCGCTGCATGTGTTACTGGGGATTTGATGACCCAATAAGAAGTGATCGTAAGGAACTTGGGTATATTCTGTCTTTTCTTTCTGAAGGCTGATATGTAAGGGGTCAGTCTTAAGAGCACTCTGACATACATGAATACACTGTGGCTGTGATGGCATGACAGCTGGTCTTTTCAGGTGAAATAAAATAGAGAACTAAATTGTGTTGCAGAAGAGAAACAAGGTGAACAAGAAGAGAAGTTAGTTCTGTTCTGTAACTCATGCCAAATCTAAAGTATGCAAAATATAATTGCTTTCTACTTCCATGTGTAACTTTATTTTGGCCCACAGGTATGTGTATCCACAGAAGCTTTGCATAGCTCTTTTTAACAATACTGTATGTGTCCAGTAGTCCGGAATCTTTCAAGGAGGAGGATGGCATGTAACTTTAAGTGTGTTCTTTATTAGCATAAGCATTGCTTTACGCTTTAACTTACCACTATACTTTTTTAAAATGAGGCTTGTATTTTACCATGAAGTGGCTGGAGGATATGAACTCCATGCTCTAGCCACTGTCAGTCTGACTTTAGCTGGTGGTGAAGCTACAGTGCTTCACCTGCAGTTACAACATGCATTAATTATTTTTTAATATTTTTTTATTGTGGTCAAAACGCACCCTTTTTGTTAGCAAAGAAATAGCCTGTAGCAAAGAAATGCAGTTTACTACGAGCCTGTGTATGCTGAAGCTAGGTAATTAGTGTTGCATGTGTCATAGAAATGGGGCTGACACATGTTTCTTCTAAGACTCTCTTAAGAGAAGGTAACATCCTTTCCAGGTAACACACCTCACCAGCTTCCCCTTTCCCAACACAGTTGTCTTCCCACTTAGGAAGCAGCTACAGTATTTCTTCCAATTCACGAAGATTAAAGTGTGCTTGGTTCAGCCTGACAGCAGGGTGTTTTGGGCTTCTTTGGATTTTAACAGTAAGTGACGTTCTTTGCTTACAGAAAAGGTTTGAAGTCTGTTATGGTAACTGCAGTGGGCTTCTACTTTTACACTGGTTGCCATAGGTACTGTGCCTGCTTCCAGATGCTCTCTAGCCAAGTGAGACCTTGTAGCTCTCAATTGAAGAAGCAGTTCTTACTCTAATTATATATTTTGTTAACTCTTGAAGTGTCTGATTTAGAGGATGGAATTAGAACCAGTAAACATCAAAACTGAATGGAAGATGCCATTGCCTTGGAGCTCCATTTACCTGAGCTTGAGTAAAAAACAGGCTTACCAATATGGTAGTACTAGTATTAAAGAGTTTATAAAGTAATTGACAAATATGTTCTGTTCAGAACTGAGGTTGAACTAAATAGGTAGGGTCATTTTTTAGGCTTTTATTTTGTCTTTTGTCAATGTGTCAGAATCAACTGTTCAATGTTGTTGCTGGCTGTATAACAAATAGAATCCAAATAAACAACCATTTTCTTTGTATAGATTTGCGAAACTACAGAGAGGGAGGAAATGCATAGGAAGCAAAGCTGAATGAAGTGTTATCAGTACTGAGGAATCTGAATTTCCTTTTTAGGAACTGGGTGGCAACTGGAAAAAGTTGAAGGATGTGACATAATAACTTGTAAACCTTTTCTTTGTTAGAGGCATCCTGAAAGCAGAGGTTTATACAGGGCTTGTGAATTATAGCACTTAGTATATTGCCTTTTGTTTAAACTTCTTTTTATGGACCCAGTTCAGCAAGTCAGGGCTCTGGAAAGCAGAAGTCTACGAAGTATCAGAAGTATCAAAGTATTAAGCCCTCTTCTGATGCCGAGCTAGAAACCCAGGCTAGATTTGAATTTTTTCCTCAAGCATAGCAGAGAAATTCTGGAGATGACTGAAGCTGTGGCTCTCACTGTGCATTTAAATGCACAGCTGTTTCACTTAATATTTTTTTGTCTCTGTTCTTGGAGCTGAAACCTACTTCGACTAAAGCTTCTGACTTTCAGCAGCATCAGCTACACATCTGACATTGTTTGTGTGGCTTATATTTTCATATTCCTTTCTTTTCCACCTGTACAAACAAAAACAGGAAGCAGGATTTTTTTTGGGGGGGGGGTGGGGGGTGGGTGTTGCCGTATCAGTTTCGGATGTGTTTTCTTGCCTGACCTCTTAAAAGGTGGTCTGTTAGTGTCAGAGTGATTATAAGCAGGCATTGTTACTTTTAACTTGGGTAGGGAAGGAACTAACTCCCCTAAACATATTAGCCTTAAAAAAAGAAAGAAAAAGCCGATTTCTGGCTTCCCTTGAGTTGGTTTGACTGCAGCTAGCACTGAAAGGACCGCAAACACGTTGCCATCTATTTGAAGTACTGAAATGACTCATTAAATTAGGCCATCACCGCTACAGACTGTGTAGCATAAAACAGGCTTCTGTTAGCAGCCTGCTGTCTACACAATGCTTTCTGTTTGCTGCCACAGGAGGTACTCGTACAGGGCTGTGAGGGTATGACAAGGCCTCTCTTTCAGAAACACAATGGCAAAATGCATTTCATCTTGTCGCTGGGATATACAACCTCACGGTCATCCCCTCCCTGCTTTTCTGTACACACAAACCCAGTCTTCTCTAAACATCTGCAGAGACCAGTTGCTTCCACCATTTCTTACCCTGTAGCCAACTGGTTTTATGCAGGACTTTCTAAATGTTTCCTGCCAAGACAAAGTCTTGTCGTTGACTTGCTGCAGGTGTCTTAATGTGTTATTTGCTTTGGTTGTGTAATTTGGTACTTTGTGGATATTAAACACTCCATGAACAACGGATAAAATGCTTTTTATGGACGTCCACGCTTATTCTTCATTGTGCTCATAGAAAATGTCTGGAATGTGTGTTATGTACTGTAATTGTTAGTGCCTGCCATGGGAATATAGTGAATAAAAGAGTTATTTTCCAGTAGCCCCATTTTAAAGTTGGAGGGGGCTTATTCGTTTACAGATTCAAAAGCATTATAACAAGCTTGTGCTTCCTATAAAGCATGTAGCTTGCAAGAAGCGTTGAGTAAAAAAGAGGGTTTGTAGGTAAGTGGCATTATTGTCTTCTAGATACTTACCTGAAAGCTTCAGCTGAATCACAAGTCTTGGAGTCTTTTCTTATCCTAGTCCCCAGTGCTAACTCTTTGCACCTTCTTCCTGGGTGATCCCTTCTGGGAACTTCCAGTCACAAGGAACAGAGTGTTAAAGGGCTGTAGGTTAATACTGAGCGTGACTTTTCTTGTGGAGGGAAGGGAACTGGAGTCTTAAGTAACCTCTTCAGAGATTTGTGTGTATTACAGTGCAGTGATCCTGATTCTGTTTGTGGTGAGACAGTTGACTGCAAGCAAGAAATGTTGTGTAGTGAGTAGAAATAAAATGTTTGTGTTCAGAGGCTAGAATTGAAGGTAGCAGTTCCCATCTGAGAGCTCAAGACAAGGAGGTACCATATGCGACTGGAGTGTGAGGCAACAGTTTGAAAACATGATTCATATGCTTCTTCCTCTTTGCATTCTTAAGAAAGCAGTTGTCTAACTGAAGATCTTACTAAAGATTTCTATGAATAAATATTGAACATATGGTTTCCTCTACTAGTTTACTAATGAAGTTGGAGTTGTCGGTTATGTGTAATGCTTTCTAATTCTGAGGTCACCAGCCATAAACAGTGAGGTTGTAGCTCAATTTAAACTAATGCAGTCTATTTTGCTTTCCCTTCCTTTTCTTACCAGCAGAGGTGTTTCACCAGTTCTTGCAGCGTCGTTGATCCATGCTGCAGTTGATGAAGTCCTCCAAGCAGACTTGACTGAATTTAAGCAGCAAAGTGTGGAAACAGAGGGAGAAGGAGATGAAGAAAGGTTCACCTGTAAGTATACTTTTTTCCTTCTGTGGTTTTTCCAGAGGCTGTCTGTTGGAAGACTTCAGTGTTTTGAAATGTTTCCCAGAATATTTGGTTAGGCTGTCTGGCAAGCAGCAGTGAACAGAACTTTATTTGCTCCTGGTGGGTATCTGTGGGATGAAAGGTAGCTATGCTAGTTTTGTGGGCAAGATGCAAACGTGATGTTTGGAGCCCTGGACTGATCATGTGGGTTGGCTTTCTGGAAAGGCAGGAGAGTTTCTCTCCCCAGAAAGAAGTAATGACTGTGTCCACGGTGCTTCCTGAACTGAAATAGTTAAGAACTTTTCTTTCCTCATTGGATAATTTCACTTAACTTGAACTGGTTCAGTTCCTATCTTGAGTTGATAACCTCTTAATTTTTGAAGTGCCTTTTTTTTCTTTGGTAGACTGACCTTAGCTAATTGCTCTTATGTTTTGACATGAGCATCATCGCAGTTGCTATTGTGCAGCCACACTGACACCTTAAATTCATCCATGTAATCTATTTTGCTTTTGTCTGTTCTTGGGAACCAGATTTTGGGACCTGTGGCCCCTCCACAACCTGAACATCTTGAAACTCCAGATCTTTCTCTTGGCAAGTTTCTCAATAGTCTCTGTCTTTATTGATTATTTCTTCTCTTCCCACCCTCCCCTATAAAGATGGGATGCTGAGGGATGAAGAACCTGATGTACATGTCTTCTGCCCGATGCCTGCATTTTCTCCTGTGTGAGTGAACTGGAGAGAGGACAGACCTTGGTGACTGAGTACTGGGTTTGTGCCTCATGTAACAGATGGTCCTATTGCATTTACATGCTGAAGTGTTTAACATTAGGCTTCACCAAACCTTCAATCCCAGTGCCAAGAATTTAAATGGAGCAGGATGCAGGCACAGTCGAAGATGAAAATGGAGAAGAGATGTCTTAGGCAAACTAGTCTATCCTGTAAGAGGGAATACTCGCCCTTCCATTTCCCTGCGATGACTTGAAAGGTGGTTCAGTGTGCCCCAGGGGATGTATCTCCAGGCAGCGGTCTGGTAATGGCTGGGATACGACACTTTCCAGAAGGCTATTTCAACATTCACCTACAAGACTGAAATGACAGGAGAGGGAACACTCAGAATCACAGAATGGCAGGGGATGGAAGGGACCTCTGGAGATCATCTCATCCAACTAAAGTAGGTTCACCCAGAGCAGGTTGCACAGGACTGCATCCAGGCGGGTTTTGAATGTCTCCAGGGAAGGAGACTCCACAGCCTCCGGGGGCAGCCTGTTCCAGTGCTCTGTCACCTTTAATGTAAAGAAGTTTTTCCTCACATTGAGGCAGAACTTCCTGTGCTCCAGCTGGTGCCCGTTGGCCCTTGTCATGTCACTGGGCACCACTGAAAAGAGCCTGGCCCCATCCTCTTCACACCCACCCTTTAGATATTTATGAGCATTGATAAGGTCCCTTCTCCGTATTCTCCAGGCTGAAGAGCCCCAGGTCTCTCAGCCTTTCCTCATAGGGGAGATGCTTCAGTCCCCTCATCATCTTTGTAGCCCTCTGCTGGACACTCTCCAGTAGTTCTCTGTCCCTCTTGAACTGGGGAGCCCAGAACTGGACACAGTACTCCAGGTGAAGTTTTCACCCTGAATATTTCACCCCTTGCCTTAATGTTTGTAGCCTTCATATGTCTGGAGAGACTTAGCAGGTTTCCAGCACTTTGTATGGGAAGAGTTGGCTTTGTATCAGCTTGATCGGGGTCTCAACAGTGTGCCCTGGCTCTCCTCCTCCAGCGCAGGGAGCTGTGATTCTGTGGCCAGCCTTCATGGGGAATGTGAGCAGCGGCACGCAGGACATCGGCAAACCTGTCCCCGGTGGGGCTGCGGGCCCCGGCTGGACTGGGCTGGGCTCGGGCTGGAGCCCCCCAGCAGCTCCGTATAGAACCGGCTTGCGAGTACGTTCCAGGGCCTTCAGAGATTCTTGTGGTTGCGTCTTCCAGGCACTTTGAGCTCAGTCTCCCTGGAGTGTCCTGTTTCTGCACTTCATGTTCTGTTTGTCCGTTAGCCTGAGCGATCACACGGACTTCAGTGCAACTAACCTAACCTGGAGCAGGATGCTGCCCGAGATGAGGAGCTGGCAAAAGAAGAGCTTTGCATGACTAGATCACTGCAATTGTAAGCAAATACAGAGGTGCAGGGAGCAGTGCTAGAGCATGGCTTTGTGCAGGGGAAACTGAAGGAGATCAAGGTACTTCTGTAACTGGAAGCTGTATGTTGTCCTAGAATCATTTCAGTTGGAAAAGACCTTTTAAGTTCATTAAGTCCAACCATAAACCTAACACTGCCAAAATGTATGTTTGTTATGTTTGCAGAAATGACCATAAGGCACATGGTAAGATCTCCCCATCTCCCTTGCATCAGAGAGAATAGTAGCTTACTGCATTGTGACTTTGTGCTCCAGTAGTGTATCTCTATTTGCTATCGCTCAACCTTTATAGGAAAATAAGGAACAGTATATTGTAACCCATGTATGATAGTTACATAGGATTTCAGCACAAATATTTCACAAAGCAGCTTGAAACTGGTCATCAGAACATCCTTCAGTCATTCTGCTGGTGACTCTTATGTACTTATTTTTGAGGTGAACTGTAGCAGTAATATAAGATGTGAACTGCTATATATTTGTGAGCCTAGGACTATAATTTCTAGTTCTGGGTCTTGTGAAAATATTGGGCCTACAGGCCTTCAGTTAGTGAACCTCATCTGAATGGCTAAGAAATTGTAATGTTTACAAACAGTGAGTAATGAAGAACTTGATAGGACGGACATTTTCTTGGTCACAAGCTTCTAATGTCTCTGGAATCCTGTATGGTTACGTTATATTGGTGACACTTGTACAATAATTCATGCTGCTGTTTTAATCTAAAGGCCATAAAGATACAGGATTGGAGTCTAGTTTTGAGATAGTGCAAGCAAAGTCAGAAAATCCTTGGACGAGTTCCATCTTGAACTAGTTTGGGTGCTGTTTCACTTGACTCCTTGTTGACAAATGTCCTAGAACCTTCCCTGTTCTGATGGTTGAAACCTTCTTTAATTTCCATCTTATATATTCCTGTCTATTTAATGTTTATTCGTTCTTGTGTCACCATTGTCATTTAGATCAAATCATTATTCACCATTCCCCTACTGAACATTCTGGAAATCTGCTTACTATTCAGGTACTTGCATTGCCTTATCTCAGCAAGGAATATCTACTTTAAAGGTATTAATTTCTCTGCACGTTTGGACTGTACTTATTTTCCCTATCTTGTACTTGCTATTACATCACTACAACTAGGAAGAAAGATATTCCTTGTGCTACAGTGCAGTATGGACTCTCTTTTACTCCATTGCAATAATAACTCTCTGGCAAAAAAAAGCATTATTGGAATGAATGAGAAGTGATATATAAAAGCAAGGTATGTACGTGTGCCTATATAAGTGCTGCTGTTTGGTGTGGTATACGGCGGAAGAATTTCTAATGTTTAGGTACTAAATTCTATGTCAGATCTCACAACCTTAATATTTACACAGCAATGTGTGTCCAAGTCTTCTGGTCAGTATTAGTCAAGAGATTTACGAATATATAAACTAACAGCTGTTCACAATGCTGTCCTATTTAATTATATTTGTATATGGGATGACTTAATAGTTAAAGGTTTCAATGTCTTGCTCATTCACATCTGCATATTAAGCAAACCAAGAGTAATTTTGGTTAATATGTAATGACTGCTAATCAAAGATCTGTGTTGAAATTGAGGCTTTCAGTTCTTCAGGCCCAGAAATGCATCAGAAGCTGGCCATCCAGTGTTGCTGAGAAAAAGTAATGCTTGAGAACCGGGATCTATAAAAAGGAATTCTGAGGAAGCTTTAATGCTAGCAGTGTTAGCAGGAGTCAGGATAAAATAGAAATAGGAAAGATAGTTCATGCACTGTAGTTCTTTAGAAACACTTTAGTGACCAGCAAGTTATTTTTGCTCTATAGGTGATCTTTTCAATGCTTTTTGAAGTTGGTTGATTTAGCGTTGAGGCAGAGTTCTTACTCAAATAACGAAACTTTAAATTATTGCCTATTCTGAGAGAGACTGCATTGCAAAGCTAGACACAATGCCAAACACCAAACGATTCAGTCTGATGAACAATAAGTTTGGATTAATTGATCTTTGGGTCCTATCCAGAAAAGGATTTGAGTGTCTGGCTGGAGCTTTTCACACTATGCTCAATGGGTGTTTACAGTTCTGCTTTGTAATGACAAAGTAGGAAAGTGGCGGAAGTGTTCTTCTGTCCCTCTCGCTCCTACAACCATGTGTATTTAAAAACATAAAGGCAACAGCTTAAAATTCTAATCTGTTCAGCTCAACTAGGAGTTGAGCTATTGACCTCAGCAACACATTCTCAGACTTCCCTGTTGTTTCAGTGGAAGTTGTTTCAGTAGGATATAACCTGACCCAAAGCCAGGCTAATGGTTTTTCAACCCTTGTGTCCAAGACAACAGCAGTCTCTTCTCTTGAAGGCTTTTCTGCCTTTTCTGATTATTCATTCTTTTTTTTTTTTTTTTTTTTGGTAGGGATGCACTTCTACCACTGGTCTTGTGCATTTTACGTACATAATAATAACATTTATGTCTAATATGCCAGACCGATTTTTGTGTCTTTGTTATGTTTTTTGTAATGTAATCACCTATGTGATAAGCCTCTATTTTGAAAGAGATCTAGTAAGTAAAGAAGCTGCTCTTATCCATAATGTTATGCTGTTTTCCACTGCAACTTTCTCTCCACGTTATTTTCAGGACCCTATTTTAATTCTTGCAGAGCCTCTAAAGGCAGAGTTCTGCATGTGTGTGTGTGTAACTGTACAGAGGGAAACTTGAAGGAAAAACAGGCCAAAAGATGCGGTAATGTAGGAAAATGAGGCACAGAACTTACTGTTTTATCTTTGTGCTGGCAGTGCTGGATGGAGAGTCATTGCAGCGCTGCTTCTTTAACAAGCTTCGGGATGTTTGCTTCGAGTGGCAAAAGCAGCTGCCACCACTGAGACCACTGAAGCGGTTCCTGCTTGTTTCCATCCATGCCATCCGTAACACTCGACGGAAAATGGAGGACCGCCACGTTCTGCTCCCAGAGTTCAATCAGCTGTTTGGTTTATCAGTAAGTCTGGACAAAATTGGGGAGGCCAGTTAGCTTTTCAGCATTCCTGTAAACACGGTGACCTAGTGATGGATGATCTTGAAATGGTAAGAATTTGTTGCCACAAGTTATTTATCATGTCTGTGCTGGAGTGAGGACTTACTGACTCAGATCGCTAGGGGCTAACTACTGCCCTGATAACGAAGGATCTTGTGACCTTGGATTTCATGTCATAAGTGGTACAGGGAGACAGAAAATTCACCTGGTGTAATGTTGCTGGAGTTATAATGTTCTTGTGACTGAAGTAGCTGATACATTTAAGAAAAGAAGGGAGGAGAGCAGCAGTTGTACAAGTAAAAGTGCCAATTAATGAAGCTGCAGTGGGACTACATAACCAGCTGTCTGGTTATCATTATTAATTTCAAGGATATTGAATGACTAACAGCAAACAAAGAAAAGTAATTCCCCTGCAAAGTACCCATTTTATCCATTTTGCACATGGGTAAACGGACTTAAATTGCCCTCACCTATGCAACGTTGTATGAAGAAAGCCCAGAATAAAGAATCTCTGCTTGCTGGTACCAGTCTATGAGCTGTTTTGTTTTTGAACATGAATATGTCTTCCTTTCTCTCTCTCTCTGCGAAAGGATGACATTGATCGTGCTTACTTTGCGGTGTTTGATGGCCATGGTGGAGTGGATGCTGCCAATTATTCAGCAACCCATTTACATGTAAATGTTGGGCTACATGAAGAGATTGTTAAGAATCCAGCTGAGGCCTTGAAATGCTCTTTCCAGAAGACAGATGAAATGTTTCTTTTCAAAGCCAAAAGAGAGGTGAGTGGGTAGAGATTAACTGCATTATATTTAAGTAACACTGAGAACTGTTGGACAACATGGTATTATCCAGAAAATTCTGGCAGTACAGTTTCTTTGAATGACTGACTTTATGAATTTATGCTACATGTAAAGGTTTTCTCTGATCAAATTATTTATTTTTTTGAGGAAAAACAAAATGACAGTGCTTGCAAGTCCAAGGTGAGTGACTGAAAAGAAGCATTAAGTGGTTTAAATGATCCAGACATAGCAATTATTTGAGAGAACGCTCTGCTGCCTCTTTGCCTAAATTAGGCAGCCTCTAGATGTTCTGTTGTCCTGTCTCTTACCTGGAAAAGATAATGCAGTCACTCTTCCTGATAATACTGTCACTATCTTCCTCTTTCTTGGCTCACCATTAATGCCACAGGTGGTTGTAAGATGAAAAAAGTATTCTATGATTTAAATCAGACTTTTTGGTTCACGAAGCTTATTGATTATCTTTGAATCAAGTTGGTATGATGGACATTCTTTCTTCAAATCTACATAATGGGAGAATGGTTTATTGTACAGTTTAATGAGAACTCTTATTGTAGCAGTAACTGAATATTGAAGTATTCATTGTTAATGTCTTCATTTCTGTCACTGAGGTACAAAAGAGGGACCAGCATCTTCATGAGGTGACTCTCACTAATCTTTACAGGGAATCTAGGAGAGTTAGGTTCCTTCCTTTGTTGACATCCTCATTTGAATACCAAAGGATAAGGGGATGTATGAGGAGCAAGGTGTCTGTAGTTGCTAGTGGTAAAGTGGAGAATGTGAAAGTGATTGGTGAGACCTGTGTGCGTTTGTGAAATGTTCATACTACTGAAATTCAGATCCTCTTTCTTTCCTGTGTGTGTCTATGTTTTGAACAATAACGGTCTTGGTCTCCTAGATCATTTTGGAATTAATAGCAGAGAAGGAAGAATGTAAGAGAGGCAGTATTAGCCATCTGCGTGTCAGAATATGTAAATAGTTCATTTCAAGTCTGTCTAGTATCTTGCACCTTTTTTTCAGGTACCTGAACTGTGATTGGCAGGTCTAGTCTGCTGCATTTAAGTGTGATTAAACCTAGGTTTACAATATTGGCATGTAACCTAGTAGGGCTTGTCGAATATTCACCTAACACACCTATTTTCTTCTGCAGAAGCTGCGGAGTGGTACAACAGGTGTATCTGCATTGATTGTAGGGAACAAGTTACACATAGCATGGCTAGGGGACTCGCAGGTAATGCTTGTGCAGCAAGGAAAAGCTGTGACGTTAATGGAACCTCACAAACCAGAAAGAGAAGTAAGTCTGACTTGGTTTATTCTCTTGTGTGTGTTGTCAGAATCTCTTTTAAAACCCCTTGGAATCAAACCTTCTTAAGTGTTTGGTGCTTTACGTAATTACGTATATTGTATGGTAGGATTCAGAGAATTGACAATTTTTTTCTGTCCACTCCTGTGTCTTGCAAAGGTGATCCCTACAACTCTTTCCCCTTGAAAGTGATGGAAATGATGGTACTGGTAGTCCTGACTTCAGTTCTGGCTCAGATTGTCTTTTCAAAATTTGTAGTAATTAAAGACACTCACAGGATTTTGTGTGTGTGTGTGTGAATTTAAAACTGCCTGTTATAAATTAACTTATTAATTTGAAATTAATAGCTATTTATAAAGTTAGCTTTATGCAAGTCTTTCATAATATGCTATACTGTCATTCAAAAGCTAATGATAATCTACTAGCCTAACTGGCTTAAAGTGTATTGGATTTTCTATATATTTTAAATAGGCAGGTATTTCATTACATGAAATTTGATGAGGATCTTGCAAGTTTAGATAGCATTACATAACCCTTTGCCTTCGTTGCATGAATATTTGTAATAACTGAGTAGTTAAAGGAATATCAATGCAGATGCTATTGTTACATACTCTAGTTCTCTTGTATTTTATTCCAAATATTTATATATTTACCCAAGTGCTTCATGGGCTGGGAATAAATGGCAGAAGAGGGTACTCATCCATATGGGAAAGAACATGATGATACAAAACCTTAAGAATTCTGCTTTTTTGTGGACAAGCAATGCTATGATTGGGAAGTAGGTGGGTTGTTTCCAGTAATCTTAAGTGCATGTTTCTGAGCTAGATTCTGACGTGTGTTTGCTATATTCATATAGCATGAACACAGAAGCTGAAGCAGCTCTTGGTTTTGGGTTTTGTTTTTGTTTTTTTTTTTTTCCTTTTTGATTTGGTAACAATGTCAGTAAGCCATGGGTAGGCTTTCAGTATAAAAATTGTATTCTGCTGTTTTTCAGGATGAGAGAGCACGTATTGAGACTCTGGGTGGTTGTGTAACCTACATGGACTGCTGGCGGGTTAATGGTACCTTGGCTGTTTCCAGAGCAATTGGTAAGATAAACCATCAGAATTGGTATAGTTCAGATTACATTTAAAACACTACCTGAGTCTGTATGTTTACTGTAAATGACGTTTTGCGCAGCATCAACCAAATAGTAAACCACTCTTAGTGTGTTTGCCCCAGGGCTAGCTGACAGCTATATGGCTTACGTAGCTTGAAGCTATATGATCTTACTGGTTTTACCATAAGCATAGAATATTGTTTTATTTTACATACTAGCCATGACAGTCCTAATTCTTTTATACTTCTAAGTCTTTTACTTCCTTGTCACGGTTTGAGGCTGGGCTGGCCACTAACGAATGACAGACGCTCTCTACTAACCCCTCTCCCCTCCCAAAAGGGAAAAGGAGAGAGAACAAGGGAGAGAGACTTTACGGTTTGGAAAAGAAAACTAAAACAGCTTTAATGGAACAATAACAATAAAAGAAAAGATAATAATAAGAATAAGGGAAAAAATGAAATATATACAGTATGTACAAATATATACAAAACCAATACCGAACCCAACTCCCCCCCGCCCTGATGACAATACGTCACCACCACACCGCAGGGCTGGCACTGGGGCAGTCCCAGGCTGGACTCAGCAGCAGACAGGGACGGGATGCAGGAGCTGGACTCAGGCACTGGATTCAGGGATGCACGGATCAGTCCTCCTCAGATGTCGGCCATCGAAGAAGAGCGAAGGGGCGAGACCCTCGTGATCTCTCAGCTTTATACTGAATATGACGTATATGGGATGGAATACTCTGTTGGTCAGGTTTGGGTCACCTGTCCAGTTCGCTCCTCCCTGTAGGTGCGACTCTTTTCACTCCTGGCACCCCAACACGGAGTACAAGATTTAGCAGCGACCTTGGTCGCCATAAGAACAAGTATAAGCAAGGGCCTCTCTGCATACCGTTCCTTGGTACAAACTATAAACACCAGGCCTTATCACTGCTAGGAGCAGTCACTGTCTGGAAAAACATGCTGCTGTTTCAGAAAGTGCTGGTAGTTAGAGGAGACTTAACTGAAAAGTTAAAGCACTAAAACAGAATTAGTTCTGATTTAGCCCAAACCAGGACATTCCTGTAAATGTCATTGATACTGTGGTGTTCTACAGTAGCTTAACAAACGTAGAGTGTTTAATTCGTAAAAGTGGAGGAACTAATAAATGTTCATCTAGCCTTCTTTGTGTCTAAACGTCTGCTTTGTGGGAGTTTTGTCCACTTTAATATTAATATGTCTTTCTTCTGACTGCAGTTCTGAAGTCAGATCGCTGCATCCTCCTCCAAATCACACATATCCAGCAATTTAGGGCATTTTAATTGTAGTATTCCAGAATCTTATTAAAAAAGCTTACTTTGCTACAGCCAGTTAGGGCAAAAAGATAAAAGACCCTGGGCAAGTACAGTAGATAACTGTAATGTATGAGCAGAAGCAAATTAGTATAAATTTGTGTAATACTGCTTGGATCAATAGCAACCCATGTTTAATAAGTATGTCCATATGAAACTAATGTACTAAACACAATGAGCAGATTCTTATGACATCGTGCTGTATATCTGGATAGCTAAAAACCTGTCTTATTTTCATAGCATTCTGAAGGCTCTACAAGAGGCACACCTGCAAAATGAAGGCCTGACTATCTCCTTGCACAAATATGATCTAGAGAGAAAAAACTTTGAAAGAATTTCCTTAGTTTCCCTGCAAAATTAGGAAAGCATGAATTAAGTAACTCCTTAGAAACCCACTGGATTTAGGTAGTTTCCAAGTGTTCTTAAAGAAGCAAAGGCCTTCCGTGCTTATTCCATAGCTTTTCACTACTCTTATCCTGCGCCAGGTACCTCTGGAATATGATCTGGCTGTTCCTGAGGACAGTAAAAGCAATTGGTGGGTGAAGAAGTAACTGTTCACATTTGAAGTAATAAAGCCTTTGTTTTGATTGTTTGTCTTAGGTGACATATGTCAGAAACCCTACATCTCTGGTGATGCAGATGGAGATTCGTTTGAGCTGACTGGTTCTGAAGATTACTTGCTCCTAGCCTGCGATGGATTCTTTGACGCTGTCAAGCCATATGAGGTTGTAGACTTGGTCCTAGATCATTTAATGCAAACCAAAGGAGTGGGTCTCAAAGCAGCAGAAAGACTGGTGGCTGCTGCAAAAGAAAATGGATCCAGTGATAACATCACTGTTCTAGTGGTGTTCTTGAGAGATCCTCAGGACATCTTGGCAGACTGTCTCAGAGACCCTAAGAGCCTTGGGGCTGGTGATGATGCTCAGAGCTCACCCTTTAATTTCCTCAGCTGTGAGGCAGCAGCCACACAGTGACAAAAATCTGCTTAATCCAGAATGTTCGAATAAGTTCACATGAGGAACTACCTTCCACTGAAGAAGCCTCTAATACAATAGGCAAAACGTGTCAGGAAAAAAATGACAAATGGACAAACATTTAACAGAAAGGCAAGATTCCTCTTACTGAGTTCCCGTTTGTCTTTTCCTTCCTTCCCCCTCCCTTCAAAAAACACTGAGCAGACATGGAGATTTGTACAGGTGTTTTGTCTCTGGGAGCAGACTTCTAAAGCGTGTCCCAGGGCTGGTGGTCATATCCCTCTGCCCTGGAAGTGTTAAGGAACCATAATATATATAAGCTAATGGGTGAGACTACCCGTTTGTGAATTCTGAGTGAAAATTTAGATTAGCGCTTAAAAAGAATGCTGTATGTTGTATTTAATTGTGATGTTACTTCGGAGATTTGAACAAGTGTTCAAGGCCAGGTTGGATGGGGCTTTGAGCAACCTGGTCTAGTGGAAAGTGTCCCTGCCCATGGCAGGGGGGTTGGAACGAGATGATCTTTAAGGTTCCTTCCAACCCAAACCATTCGGTGATTCTGTGATTCTATGAGACTGGGAGGAGAGAAGCTGTCACTATCACAGAAAAGCTCGTTGCTGTGTGTGGTTTGTAGGAACAGGCGTGGTGTGTGAGAGACCAGGTGACACCATTATGCTGTGTAAGTTGCTTGTGTTTTGTACCAAAGATGATATTACAAGATTGATGTGGCCTCTTTATTCAGAGACATTTAATTTTGTGTGTATGGAGAGGAGAAAGTGAAACTGAATGCTCCAGAAAAAGAGCAAGAAAACTAACTAGAAATATCCTGGACAAAATGGTACAAAATCAGCTGCTTTCTGGGATGCTCTGGTTTATAAACTGGAATCCAATATTTAACTGTACTGGATTATTTCTCCCTATCAAACATACTTTATTGGCTAATTGGCAACCTGAAAAGAAAAGACGTTTATTGTTGTATTTGAGAGGGATCTTTACAGTATGTACACTTTAGCAGGTAAATATGCTCTCTCTCTGCCACTTCTTTGTGTATTATAACAAATGAGAATTTTATTTTTATTCTGTGTTTGTGTATTTACTGAACTTTACAGTTGGAGGAATTTTTTGCAGTGTTACTTTATTTTGTTGTGGTTTCCCTTTAAATTAGAAATTTAAAGTGGCTGTGTCTTTATTATCTGTTTTTAAAAACTGACTACCCTCAAGTGCCTTAAATATTTCCACCCAAGGATTGCTGGCTTCCTGTCATATTCTGGTGAGCCAGTTTATAGTGTTTTTAAAAATGTGACTTTATTTCATTAGTACTAATGTTTACTGCACTTAAATGTTTCATTTTTGTGAATTATTTTAGTGGGAACTAGGTTTCAAGAAAATATCTCTTTCATTGTTGCCAAATCTTGTGGCTTGTAGTAAAAGCTTCACAGTACTTACTGTGACTTATCCCCTGCCTCATGCAGAAAACTCTAGTTAGTTAACCATAAAGTAACAATCTGAGTCATCATGACTTCAGTTTAAAAACAAATGCACTTCTGACCTTCACAAGAAAACTTAATAACACAAACTAGAAACAATTTAGTAACAGTTTTTGATTAATAGATGGTTAATTTGGCCAAACTTCGTGAACTTTTTGAGTCTAAATACCTTTCTAAGGAGATGTGAAGCTAAGGTGAGGATGAAAGAATCTTAGTGAATGTGTATGTTGTTGTATGACTGTTACATCCATTACGTGCTAGAGCCTCGGGTTGTGTTTTGTCTTGCCTTGATAGCCTGGCTAGCAGGACTCAACAAGATCTGAAGGCTCAATAATAAATGTGTTAGTAATTTCTGTATCTAAACAAAATGTGCTTTACATCTGGCAGCAAGATTGTATGCCTAATTTAGAAGCACATGGCATTGCAATATGTCAGTCCTGTTGATTAAAATGTGTTGAACATTAATGTTGCTTAGGGAAGAAATTTAGGTAGAAGACTTGAGATGGCTAAAAGGAAGAACAGAGCAGCACTGTTTATGTTCATAGTGTCTCTGAATTGTCAGCTAGTGTGGGGCAATGCAGTTACCCAAGTGACTTTTTTTTGCTGGATTCCTATGGATGATCGTATGGTTTAACATAGAAACTCCTCAGTGAGCTGCCATCTCATTACATAGCAACGCGGACAGTGACTTCCTTGCTTTGCTGTGCAACAACAGGAGCTTTTCTTCTGAGATGGTTGCAAGGACTTTTCCATCCTACATTTTGTTGTCCTAAAATACATGGCGAAGTCTTTCTGTGATGGCAACCTGGTAGGGTAGGTGTTAACTTTTGTAGTGAATCTACTTCAGTTAAGGAAGTCTTCAGACTTGCATAGTAATCCCTTTGGATTTACCGTCTCTTTGATTTCTAACCCAGAAATTCAATGTCATGCTAAATTCTGATGACCACTAGTGCCTCTTGGTGTCTTGGAAATAGTTCTCGTTATTAATATAGTAAGAATCATACAGAATTGTTTGATTTCACTGCTATCTGAGGTTTATCAGGAGAGGGGGAAGCTATTGTATTCATGAAAGGAGGCGTGAAATGTTGGTAAGTTCATAGTACGGTTTAGTTTCTGAAATTTGCCAAATTTCCTGAAACATGGAGGGAACTGAACAAGCCAAATTCTTTTGTAATGATCTTTTTATTTCAAGCTTTTTTGGGGGCAGATTTGCATTACAGAGGAAACAAAGTCTTAAGTCTTTCAATGGATTCTTATAGCTGTGTGAGAATATGTTTGTTGTTTCAAAATCGATTTTTTATTATTTTTTTTTTTCCTATGGGAGCTGAGTGAAATGGGCCTTTAGAAAGCTGTCTGTGGCAAACAGAAATTTTAATTCTTAAGCTATGCTCTAGGGAAGAAATTCTGCATTCTGAGAAGCTGTTTCCTTATATAGATGTTTTCATTCTGAATGACCTAGTGCCTCATTTCTTTAAGATGTAAGTGGATAGGAGTAGTCTTTGGGAACTCATACAGATTTCAGTGGGGATAAAAAATATTTCTCTAATATTCATAGACTTCCTACTAGCTTTAAAAAGTCTGATCAGGGCTATAGGAGTTGTAACTGGGTCAAAAATGGCGGTTTGTATCCTGTCAGTGGAATAAGTAAGTCTCAATTGTCATCTGCAGTAAAATTCCAAATATATTTGGGGGGGAAATTGGTTTTGGAGAGGTGTCTTATCTATTCTTGACAGCCTGATCAAAACCTATGGAAGCTTAATTTTTTTAAACTGAAAAACCAACATGTCAATTTGATGTTAAATCCGTAATGAAAGTGTGACACAGGATGCAAGTATGGATTTTGGAAGTGCACTTTTAAAATTCTATTGAAAATGGTCATCAGGATGGTCTTTCCTTGTGATGGCAAGGCAACCTTCAATTTTTGTTTCACTTGTGACTTTCATATCACTTTTAGAAGCCACCAGCTATAATGCATAATACTGTTAGAAGAACTGTCACTAGTATGAGTGGTGAGGAGAGAGGGGAAGGAGCTCTAGCAGAAGGTATGAAGTTGAACTAAATAGTCCAAAATATGGAATGGTGCTCTGTTTTGAATTTACAGTACTAATCTGCTACATTAGCTTTTCTTATCTTTCCTCTTAAAACTTCTTGGATTTCAGGTGTTGGCTGTTCTATTCTGTTCTCCTTCCCTCCTTCGGTTAAAAATAATACGTAATTTTGGTGAGAGAATGCTCTTGCTTCTCTGGGCCTTCCCAGTGTCATCTACAACATACTAACACTTGTCCACCAATGTCAAATCAACTAAAGACAAATTGACTAATTTGCCTGTTTCCTTGTTGTCTTTCTGATGGGCCTGCAACAAACAATTCCTAGCCAAAATCTTTGATGCTGTAGCAGTTAGCTCAAGGATTCAAGACAAATGTTCAATGAAAAGTTATTTTCATATTTTACTAGACTCCAAATGAATGTCTGCTGCTGCATTTTAGCACCCAGCATCAGAAAAATTGCTCCTTAAAGGAGTCTGCATTTTTGAAACAGAGCACACTTAAATTCTTGTATTGTGCTTGATTGAAAACCAGCTTTAGTCATTCTGCTTAGTGGGTATCCAACATCGCTTTTGCTTATGGGTAATTTATACTTCTACCTTTCTTTCCCTTCCCTTCCCTACTTCCCTCTCCTACAGAGAAACATACCTAAGAGAGTGAAGTCTTCTGGGTCTGACATAGACAAGATTACAATTTCACAAATTACATTTATTGGGGGGTTGCTTTGGTTTTGTTTTTGTTTTGTTTTTTTTTTTTGAGATTACAGAGGATAGAAATGCAGGAAAATTTTTAGAACAGAGGGAGATTAAGTAAAATCCACCCTCTGAGTGATGGAGGAGTGAAAGAGAGAGACAGGAATGCATTTAAGTATTATTAATGCTTATTTTAAAAAGGAAGTGGGCTGGAAAATAGAGCTACAAATGTCAGTTCTTTAGAGTGAAATACCAGAGCTTGAAGGAATTGGAAACACACCCATTAAAAAGGCAAAACTCAGATGTGGTAACTGTGTCTTCAAAACAGCCAAGGAAGGAAACATCCAAGGTGACTTACTGTGACCCCTCAGCACTGTTGTGGAAGCTAATGCTACTAAATGGATTTTTCTAAACATCCTTACGTGTAAGGTAGCACTAAGAAGGAGCATTCGGTATGTGCAGTTACTGGTCACTGTGCAACTGCTGCTGTGAGTAAATGCCGTGAAGTGTGTTAATGAATCGATGCGGCTGGTGAGCTCTCTCAAGATGAGTAATTGGGCACGGAGTGGTTACAGCAGAGTTGGCAGTTGAATAGTGTTAATCACAGTGATGACTTTAATAGCATTTAATAGACACTTATCTGAATTCAAAGTCAGATGAGATACTGCTCTTTTTAAAAGCATTTCCAGTGCTATTAGCTTTCCATCATGAAAAGCCACTAAAATTTCCATTTTTTTGTTGGATGTTGGGAAAAATGCTTCTCTTGCTTTCTGAATTCTGGAGATAAGTTGGCTGGCTGCACTGGAAAACCCATTTTCAGCTGATAGCTTAAAGCAGCTGTTTGAGGTTGACACTTCCCTCCCTGGCAATCCCTTAAAAAACTGACAAAAAGGTGCTTCCGAAACAAGTGGCTGAGGAACACAGGTATTTCTAAATGGTGTTGCACAATAGGTGTCCAGCAAATACCCTCCATCTGTAAAGGGCATAGACAGTTAAGATGCTTAAAGTCTAAATTAAGATTGCAGCTCCACTCTTTGTGTGAGACACTGGTGGTTAGATTACTCGTGTTCTTGTGGATGCAGGTACTTAATGCACAGCACCAGACATGGTCTATTTCTCTTCTTATAGTACTAAAGTATCAAGCAAATGCTTTAGGGAGAAGGCGGGGGGATGTTAGCCACAACAGAGCAGATTGTAGATGATTCATATATAATTTAGTTCTAGTTAAGCCTGAATTAAATTTTCCTGCTTAGGTCTATTACTGTCCCTTTTACAATTAGGCCTGTGCTGTCAAAGTTCTGCTAGGAAGTAATGGTCCATCCGCCCTTTTTCAGGAGCAAACGAATCCCAACGGACAAAATGTCATTCAGGAAGGGTTGGAGAGGGAGAAAAATGAGCTTTCAAATGAATGCAAAACTTCCCAATCTAAGTTATGTATTCTCTCTAAACACGTTTATAGCAGGTCTGATTGCATTTGAATATAGTGCTGGAAAGCAATCAGTTTTCTGTCAAGGCAATCATAACCTTTAAAACTGACAGCACCAAAACCAAGGGGCTAGTCCTCCCTGCTTTCCTAAATCGAGCCACTAAAACAGCCAGCCCTGTTGAGTATTTCTTTTGCAGCATTGACAGCTCTTAAGAGCAAAGCCAGCCACTTTTTGCGTAAGTTTTGGTTGGTTTTAATAAAATTATTGGATTTTACTCTATTTAAAGTTACTTTACTTTATCTAAAGTTACTTCTATTAATATCAGTCATGTCAGCTGAAAAGTAATCAAATGGGGACATGAGGGAGTGATTGGACCTGAACACCTATCTGTCATAGACACTGCCTAAAATACTACCTTAAAATGAACCGGTAGGCTCTTGTGATAACCTTATCTCTGACTAGAACAGAAAACCAAAATCTTAGAGAGAATCACTTAAACCTTTGTTTTGGTGTGACCCACCAGAGCCTGAACGCTCACAAGCCTTCCGCACAAACTGTTCAATGGTGCTAGTTTTGTGTGTTTTCCAAGCTGTGCATGCTGCTGCTGGTGCACGCAAAAATAAACAAAAGACAGCTGTGTTGGCAGCATAGAAAATTTATCAAGATGCGGCTTTTGTCGAACAGAAGAGGACAAAATCAATAGGAAAAGAAATGTTTTCAAGCTTCTTGGAATGCAAACAATGGAATAAAAAAACAACCTAGAAGGGTTGGCAGTGCGCTGTCAGCTTAAAACCACTGTTTTAAGCAAATTAATTTGGCTGGTTTGCAATGTCTGCTTTGTTTTGTTAACAAACTCCTCTCAGTCAGGGTTTCATATCTTCTTGTTGACATGTGCTTTTTAGTCTGCGGAGAGAAAATATATTTAATTTTCTAAGGAGCTGAATGTATCTGGGCTTTGTGTCTAGTTAGATTATGATTATTTAATTTTCTCTCAACTATTAGGCCTGATTCCTAATTTCCAGTAGATATTAATAAAGCAAGTACTGAACTTATTAATGATTAAATGGTTCTGGATTTGCATGCACAAGAACTTCATCAGTCTTTCCTGATCTCGTGGATCACTTCTTGAAGTTTATTATCATATGTGTGGCAATACATTAGGTATGTGGAAGGTTTGTTGCTTTGGCAAATGGAGCTGGAAGGTGTAACCATCGCTCCCAGCAGGAAGTATTTATCCTTTTATCTAAGGAATGACGGTTCCTTTTGGATGTCTAAAGAGAAAGAGATAACAGCTAGGAAACTAGAGAGATCCTATGGGGATCTTCTCAAGGCAATTAAATACTATGACTTCCTCTTTTTCGTGTTGCCCTTTCTAACTTTGTTAAAAGGCATTCTGCTTAATACTGGATGATCAATGCTCCCGTTTTTTTTTTTTTCTTTCAGTGTGTTTAATAATAGCAAGATGTTAGTTTTGTTGGGGGTTAAAACTTTATACTGGCAAAAAAAGGGCCAGTGTAAGTTTTAACTTCAAGTACTTTTAACTTACGTAACAGCTTTAACTACTTTTAACTTCCTCTTCTGAAAGTCCGTCCTGCTTTGTCTCCTTATTCTCTTCCCAATTTTCTTTTTCTTCTATTTTTTGTGTCCTTTTACATTGTCAGTCACCCTCCCCAAAATGCTGCTGCTTAGGCTGTAAACTCCATTGGCTGTTAACTCAGTTTGCCACTTATAATTTTAATTTTGTCTGTGTTCATAGTAAATGTGGTCCGATCTTTGGAGGCTTGCAACACCAAGAGTGTAGAAAGCACCATGTCAGCTAGGAAGATAAGAGACTACAACAACTGTTGTGTCTTTGGCATTGACCAGTATTGGATGTGTAGGAAGAAAATCCTGTTATCTGCATGTTATTCCATAGGAATACTTACGCTTATTTCAGGTAACAGTGGCTTTCATCTTGAATACAGGACTTTAGAAGTATTCTTGTCTCTGCATTTACTTGTTCCTGGAGATTGTTTGTGTTTTCAAACATTTGCACTGTTTAGAGTGGGGGAAAAAACACTTTCTAACATTCTTCACCTCTTCAGTTATCTCTCTTTCTTGCCCTAGTTGCCCGAACAGACAGGTTGGTAACTGCAGCATACCATGTGGCTAATCAGCCTCTCAGCCAGTGTAATTCTTCAGTGTCTGCTCTGTACGATAACTTCAATCCTGTGCTTATTTAGTGGTAACTTAGACCTCTGTAACTACTCCTGCTGACTTAAAAATATGTGTTCTTATCAGTATTAAAATAGTACAAGAGCAGAACTGTTGCTTTAGGCACATTTCTTGCCACTATGTTGGCTAACGAACCTTGAATGAAAGTAAGAGGGCCAGTGACTTCGAAATAGGAGCTGTTAGCCAAGTGTTGTAGAATCGTAGTCCTTATTTATTTTGTATGCTAATCTGCACTTGTGACCCGAGCAGAAAAGCTGCAGTACAGCAGGTTTTATAAGCTGTGGCTTAACCAGTTACCCAGTATCTTAAAACTCCTATTTAAGCTGACTGGTTTTGTGCACAGGTCAGAAACCTGTTGTCATTGATCATTAAATGCTATGCATATTGTACATTCATTTATGTGGATTGTTCTAATAGTGCTCGTGTGTATTATGCTATATTACCATATTTTATATATATGTATGTATGTATTGCATGAGGTTTAATTGTTGGGTTTTTTTGTATTGTCACTTTTGTATTCACACAGTGCCTCATGTATCTATTTGCATATTGCAAGAAGTTGTCTCAAAGCAGTGATTGGTAACAGGTGGGTGGGGATAAGAAGTCTCCACTGTGGGATCTGATGTTTCTGAAGTATTAATAAAGTATAGTGATTCAAAGCATTGTTTGTTTCTTTCTTAAACGTATTTTTCATTCTTATACTTCAAGTAGCTGGATCTGCAATGCTCATACTGCATATCTTTGAGTGTCACCAAATCTTACCTTCTCCCATAGGGCTTCTTGGGAAAAGGGACCAGTGGTAGCATGAAAGGAAACAATCCTTGGGATCACAGAGCGTGCTTACTTGAAAAGATGATGTCACTGCATACCTCTGATTGATTGATTTGATCTAAGTTTTCTTTCATTCTTTGTACCAGCTAACGGCAGTTGGTGTACTACCTAATGTCCTACAGAAATGCGATAATGATCTGAAAGACCCTGTTGCAGCAGGGATCATGACAATTTGTTGTTTAATTGCATACTTGTTAAAGAAGTGGTCTTTAACCACTGAATTGGAAGGACAGACAGCGAATTCTTGAAGTACATTTGGGTTAATTTACTACAGAACATAAGGAAGTTTTTAGAAGGATGGTAGCTTTCAAAATACAAGTATGGCTTGGAAACTAAGCTAATCTGTGTGATTGTTTCTGAAGTGCTGGTGTTCATATCCTCAAGAAAGGAAGATGAAGGAAGATGAAAGAAGAGCAGGACAGAGATAAGAGACTTGACAAAAAACAAGCTTTAACAGTCTTGGGGATCTGAGAGATGCAGTCTTTTAGGCAGTTTGTCTAAACGCTATTGTGTTTATCCTAGTGAAGAAGAAGAAGAAGAAAAATTAAAATCTAGTAAGAGCCCATGATGCTGCATCAGAGGAAGCAGATAAGGTATTTCTTGACATACAAGAATAAGGATAACTGTAATCAGTCATCAGGTAGATTCTGCCCAAGATACTGTGGGCATACTTGAACCTGCTTCAGATCAAACCTCAAATCTCCTGAAAATATCTTCCAAATGTTTTGTTGGTTTGGGTTGTGGTGTGGGTTTTCTTAACAGTAAGAATTCCAGGGGTGAAAATTCACTTGTAATAATCTCTAGAAAAGTAGCAAATTCTCAGAAAAGTGTAGGTTGGGGATTTGCTTGCCTATGTTTAGCAGCAGTTTGCTCGCCTGTGATTCACTTAGCTCGCCAGGGAGCATGAGCAACAGCTAACTGCTGCTGTTCTTTCAGGATTATGTAAAGCAACTATGGGAATCCATCATCCAGGTAACTCCACAATCTAAAGGCAACTACAGCTGCTCTTTGCTGGTAACCACAGAGAGCTGAACAAAATCACTCCAGTGTCCTGTAGGCACCTTTGGTACTTCCTAACAAAGGAAGCCCATTCCAGCTGCAATTGAGAACAGGACTAGACATCACTATTGTTTCTCCTTGCTGGTGCCCAACGTTGGCTTTACTGTCTCCTTTTGATTAGTAGGAGGTGAAATCCAGATGTTGCTGATTCTTGCTGTTTGTGCTTACTCATGAATGTTTTCTTTTCATCTAGCAGATCTCCAATAGACCATGTGTTCAACATGGGGCTCATAGCCAACCTTCTGCTCTGTAATATCAATCATCTGCAGTCTCTATTGCTGGTGGGTTTGAGCAAGAAGCAATCAATAAGGCCATGGAAATTAATGTAAAACTTTGATTTAAAGCCACATGAAGCTAAACTTAGATGCCATTGATGGGGTTCATAACACAGAAGCATTATCCACCTCAATTGTTTGAGCAAGGAATAACAAATCTTCATGTCCTGTTTAACCACCCCCATGTGATGTATGTTTCTTTGTGGTGAATGCGCTGTGAAATCTGTAGCCACTCGTTTCCTAGACTGTAGAAAGTAATAAAATAACAGTGTTGATGAGGCAGATGTTTCTGTTTCAGCCTCAATTAGTGACACTTAGAACACAAATGAGAGCTTAATTCTTGTAGAGCCTCTCAGTTTACCTTGACTAGTATTTGCTGGTTTCATCCGGATTCTCTAGGAAACTTTACTGGGAGTTGCTCTGCAGAAATTAATTCTCTAGCTCTACCAGATCAGTCTAGAAATGCCTGTCCTCTACACCTGGGAAATGGTGTGAGAAGAAGTGCTGCTTCAGAGACTAGGAGAACTTTTAAGAAATACAAGCTGTCCTCTAGTAATGCAGACTTCACACATCTCTGCTCTTTGGTGAGGGCCAGACAAAACATTTTTTGCATCTAGATGAGGTTTGCTATTCGAGTAGCACTAATGTAGATTACAGGCTTTCATGTTACTGTCTCTTATTTTTTTTTTAAGAAATCAAGTATAACCTTGAATATGTCATGCAGAAAGTTGCCTGTAAACGATGTGTAATGGGTATTCACCTGTTTCACCAAACTGATAATGCGGTTTTGCATATGTAACGGTGCAGATGTCTTACAGTCGACATCCCTTATGTAAAAAGTCGGGGTTTTTTTAAAGTGTTAAGCTGTTCTTGAACTTTTCTGTTTTAGAACTATAACAAAATCTGTTACTTCTTGCACTGCAACTAGTTCTTAATATCTCATTAGGTGCTTTTTGATACTTGCATTTTGGTTTGTTTTTTTTTTTTACTGGAGTTAAAATGTTTCAAAGTTTGGGTTTGCCACATTCTCATGTTGTCACGTTGAGCTGTTTGGAAAGAATCTTAAGTTCTTACTAGAATGAGAAAATATTTAAATGTTTAAATGGTGCAGCTGTTATCTAGCCTTCAAATAGAAGTAGCTCTTGGAAAGAAATATTTTAAACATGCCTTGACAAACATAAACCTGCTCATTTTATACAAGAGTTCATTGTATGCTTGAGGCATATAGAAAGGCAAAACCAAGTCTTTTGCATAGCCTAAAAGAAAAAATCCTAGCTATGTTGTGGTGGGCTAGCCTAGCTACAGCACTTCAGTCTGCAGTTTGGTGATGTTCTATTTTCCCTGAAAAAGATTGCACAAATGACAGAAGAGAGACTTACTTCCCACATCATATTCTAGGCTGTAGAGTAAGCACTTCCAGGAAAGAGCCTGTGACTTCCTTCTACCCAGCCTGATTTTCCTGCGTTAGACCTTCGGCTTCTGAGCCTTTGCCCACGACAGAACACTGCGCCCATCTCAAGGTAAGGCAGGAGGGTCTCGGTATGGAAAAGGCAAATCGTTCTGTAGGTGTCTGAATGCTCCTTCAGGGCTTTGTGTTTCTACCCCTAGAGGGCTCCCTCTTTCCTTTGGCCAAAGCAAAACAAAAGCAACAGGAAAGATACGTGATGTTGCCCACTGCCACAAATTGTTCTAGAGAGCCCTCTGCATATTGAGTCGCTCCCATAATATTTTCGTCTTGCAGGTAGGCACTGGGAAGCTGAGTGGGAAAAGTCTCTTTGCACGATAATCCTTTCCTTCCTTCCCTGTATCTTTCAAGAGATTGCAGTGTTTCTGGCACTAATTCAGTGTTTCACTTTTTACTGGTTAACATTCAAGTAGTTGGTTCAGGCTGGGGCACAGCTGTCCAGTACCAGATGTCTGATAATGGCCAAGAGCAGTAATCTGGGGAGAGTAAAAAAAGCCTTTTACATGGGAAGCAGGAAAGAAGTCACTCATGTAAAAAGTGGGACTAAACAAGTATAGGTTAGAATAATATTCCTTCTTGCATCTCTTAATCGAGATTAAAAAAATCTGAAGCCTTGATTCTCTTTATATGCGACATAAAAGGTATTTCCCTGTGCATTTATCTGCTAGAAGAGATACCTCTCTTTTAGTGTACAGCCCAGTTCCTTTACGAAAGCAAATCCTGGTGCCAGTGCAGGGAAAGGAAAAAAATTTTTAACAATGGACCAGAAGACACTTCAAGCTTTCTGTATAATTAATTGTAGTCATTTAAAATCTTGTGCAAAGTCTATGCTTGAAGAAGTTCTAAGTTATAATTAAGCCAAGCTGCTAATGATGGATCTAATTGTTGGGTTACAGACAGGCGCAGGTAACACGAGTTGGGCCACTGAGATCAGATATTTCATCCAATTGCTTTCTGTTGATGCAGCTGATTCCACACAACTGTTCCAGCAGCTGGAATGACCGGCATGAGGTGAAGCATGGATGCGTGTCAACAGTTTTCCCTGACAGACTTAACTGGCCAAATGTCATTGGTCTTTAAAGGTATCGTGTCCTTAGTGTTGGCTCTCAAAAGACTCCCCGGAGCACAGCTGCTTTAGCACTGCTCCTGTTGAACCCCTGCTATTGAGGGACTTGAGAGAATTAATTAGACGCTGAAATGGATCTGCCAGTTCCCCCTTTCTATCATATCAGTCACCTGAAGTCTCCTATCTTTCTGAAGAAACAAAACGCTGCAGTTGGGGCAAAGGTGAAATTCAACAGTGTAGGCAGGCTTTGTTGTTCCATGGGTGAGTCTGTTGTTTTTAAAAGCAAAAGGTAATCCTCTCCCTCTCTCTGTCCCACCCTTCAATGGATTTTTATCTTTTCAAAATGTTAGAAATAGCAAATCTTACGTGGACAGACCTTCATCCTACTACAGATCTAATTGCCTGTACTGGTAACTGATGAGGATTCTAAAGTAAACATCAAACCCTAGACATTCAGTATTAAGGTTACATGTAAAGTCTAAATACAGTGTGTTTGGAAGTTGCAGGCTGAACCATGGAAACAATACTAACCAGAAGATTACGAGGAAAGCACTTCAAGTGCTTCATTTTGGACTGACATTAAAACCTTTCACAAATAGTTTAATGTCATTTTTCCCCACCGTTGTGTTCTTCCTCCTGGAAATGTCTATAAGGCTGGTTTTGGCCTTAATTTTAGTATCTCCATTTGTGTCTTGGTTTTGTCTGCCCTCTAAGGTAAAGAAATGATGGATCTGTAGTCTCAAACTTAAGGCACTTTGTAACTGGTGACTCCTACTTTTTTAAAAGTTAGGTAATGCTAGCAAGAGATTGGAAAGTGGCTGTTTTCTGCAGGGTAAAAGAGACAGGGATCCACGCAATTCACTATTTTTTACTTTGAATTAGTTTAAGGAAAGGTTAATGAATAAATTCTAATACAAATACTAATGAAAAGTGTTCATTTCTTCCCCCTACTAATAATCACCTTTTGTAATGGGAAGATGTGTAGATACAGTGCAAAGGCCTCCCCCTACCATTAGGAAATTGTCTTCCAATATTTTCTTGTTAATGAAAGTTTAAGTCAATGAGCTATTCCCAAATAGCAATCAGCCAAGCCAGGATGTGCATTAGCAGGCTAATGGCAGGCATCCTGCATTGCTGAAGGCCGTGTGTCTCATGGCAATCCTCTAGGAGTTGGCTGCATCACTTGGAGCACTTAATACTGGCTCTGCTGAAGCACTACTTGTGCTCCCATTGCCTCCTTTGGGAGACTACTCCATTGACTAATAGATCTCACTGTCAGGAAGTCTTTCCTGTTCTTCAGTCTTACTGATCTCAGTTCCAATATATGTAACTGTAACTTCTTTGACTACTTTTCAATGAAAAATTAAAAAAGAAAGGCAAAAAGCCATCACACTTGTATAAAAAATTGAAACTAATCTGGTTTTCCATCTTCACTGTAAAACTTGTAGAACTTGGGGTTTTAGTTAAATGCTGCCTGCATACGTTTTGGGCTGATGGCAGCAGGATCTGGAAGCTGGCTAGCATAAATCCACTCATAAATAAAACCACTGCGACTTTGAATCTGTCAGTGACCGATGTGTGTGCCTGTGACATGTACAAAAGCTGGCAGCTAATGAAAGCCGAGCTGAGCTGCTCAGGGCTCAAGGGAAGTTTGTGAAGTTACACAATGCGCTAGTTGAGATGTCATGGGGAAGCCGAGGGCTGGGGGTGTGGAGCGAAGACCACCGGGGCTGCGTTTTGCAAGGGAAATGGTTCGGTACAGCAGCAGCCTGCAAAGCTCCCTGGCCTGGGCAGTGGGAGCTGCGGGCCGCCCTCGCCAGCCGGGAGAGAGGCTGGTGCGCAGGAAGTAGCGGAGAGAGGTTTTCACAAGGACCTGTTGTTTGGTTGCTCAGATTATATCAGTGTTCTGGCTATTGAAAGGGATTTGGCCTTTGGGTTTTGCTTTCAGCTTTATTTATTTTTGCCTGTTCTCAATTCTCTTTGTGAATACCAATATTCTGAGTCACCCAGAACGATTTCTGCCTTCATTAAAGATTCCTTCCAGCTCCCCTTCAACTGCCTGTAGGCTGTTGCCTGCCCCTGCCTCCCCCTATGCACTTTGCTGCACATATTTAGCTCTCAGTATTCCATCACTCGTCAACTCCTTCAGCTCTGGCACTTGAATACCTTCAGCCGTATCAACTGTAGTGTACCTTTGGTTCTTTGCACAACTTGTGTTCTTCACCTGACCTGTTCTGTACTGTCCCTGCTACTTCTGAAAGGTTTTCAAGCACTTGAGATATATGAAGCCATAGTTTATCCTCTACAGCAGGTCTGCTTAGAGCTGATCGAGCAAAATGGTTAAACCAGGAAACTGGGCATGCAGACCCTTTAGTCTATTTCTGCTACTTGAACGTGCCCTTCTGTCACCCTGGATAAATCCATTTACCCATTTGTGTCTTTGTTTCTTTGATATACATTGGTGTTTAAATTGTCTATGGTATCTACACCAAACAAACAGGACTATGTTTCTATAAAACCAAAATTAAAAGATGCAATATAAAAAAGAAGTAATTGTACAGTTCTTTAATGGATATTCCTACATGAATTGCTGAGCTCTGTGGCACTCTAAAGCTCGTATATAAGCAATTCTACAAATCAATAAAGAAAATAACCTGGAAAGGAGGATGGGTCTCTTATTACAGCACTAAGTGTCTATACTGTACATGTCTTAATGCTAGTTAATGACTGTCCCTAATGGTATTCAAACAATGTACATTTGCTTTAGCTTTTTTCAAAGTCCAGATGAGCTGCTCAGAGCTCTCTTAATGATGCGAATTATTTAACGCTCATTTGTATGCAGTATGCTCCTGCTTTGAAAGTACTTCACAGAATTCAAGCCAAATGCAGCCTTGCAGCTCCACTGAAGTCAGTGCTTGTCTGTGCATCTGTTGGGTGCTTTTCTTTTTGTTTTTGCATGAAGAGTTAACTTCTTGTTATGTTGATTTCATTTTTTTAAAGGTAATATCTGCAAAGGGTTTTTAGTCACTCGCCTCTCCTTCCAAAAAAGTAGCCGTAAGTACAAATGCAGTTTTGTTGATTCTCACCTCTCCCTCTTAACCCCTGCAAAAGGAGGACAGGCTAAGCAGAATATAATTTTTTTGTGTTCTTTTCTTTCCTCTACTTTGCACCTCCTAAGCACAGTTTTGGTGTTATCTGGCACTTCTGCAAATCATCCTGCAAAGCATCTCTGCCATCTGATGTATGCAAGATACCGAGTTCCTCTCTGTGGCCCGTTTCTGGTTTAACACAACATGAACTGATGGAGGCCCAAATCATGCACAATTCTGCAGGTTAGTTATGCTCAGGATAACAATGTCAGGATGCACTTTCTTGTGGCTGACAGCAATATGGCATGGGAGCCTGACCTGGTGTTTTGAATTGAAGTAGCCGCTGAAAGGTGGAACAGACATTCTTGGTTCAGGCATATACTCATTTTTTAGTGTTGGACTTCATAACTGCAAGATTCTTGCAATGTAATTTTTAACTCATCCAAACAATGTTTTCCACACACACACACTAAAAGAAAATAAAAAATCATCTACAATCACATCATTCACTCCCCCTGGGTAATGGGTAGGGGTGTGATTTTCAGCTTGCAGCACAGACCCACAACCATCTACTGCCTGCACAGAGTAAGTGGGAGTAATGGAAAAGCATCCTCTCTAGATGTGCATGTCACTAGAATGGGCAGAGACGTTTCTTGTCAGCTGTTAGATATTTGCTGGCAGCACAGAGATGAGTGTTGAGACGTCGGAATAATGGGTTCGTTTCCAAGCTCCACAGCAGATGAATCTAGATGCCCTGTTGCCCTGTTTTACATAATACTGTTACAGTATAGGACTGCTGCCCCTCTCCCTTCCCTGCAGTACTGTCCTCCAGCTCCTGCCTGTGTTTATCTTGATGCTCTCTACAGCCAGCTCCTTCCCCCCTCCCCCCAGCTCCTCCCTCCCCACTGCTTGCCCATCCCTTTTGGCCTGCATCTCTCTTCCCTCTCTCCTGCTGGGGATGGATGTAATCCCCGGAGGAATGTGGCCCACAGGCCTCTGCAGGACTTGGGCGTGTGACTCTGGAGAGCCTCTGACTGTGAATGCAAAGCAGGAAAAAGCAATCTCGCATCACCTGGCAGCACAGGGAGGGAAGAGCTGGATGTTTGTGGGCTGCTCAGTGTGTCTGGCTGTCCAGCCAGCTTATCAGACGAAAAATAAGAGGCTAGACTTTTCGGCTGCATGTGCTATTTCCCTATTCATTGTGTCCGGGTGATGTATTCTCTGCGTGTGGTTTTATTAAATATCTTTCATAGCTACTTTCTGCTTTAGTCCCCCTTGGGGTAGCTCTTTCCAACTTAGCTGCATCATTGTGCTGAAGATGTTAAGTCCAAGTGTGTGGAACAGAGGAAAGAGGAGAGAGAACTTCAAGTAGATCATCTGAGAAAGCTGACTTTAACCCTGTCTCTGTGAAGCTGCTGTATATTACACAAGCCTCACCTGCACTTCAGGTTGCACAACGCTCTCTCAATCATATTAACTCTTCTTACTTTTCTTCTTTGTAGTTATATACCCACAGAGCCTTCAAAAGTGTTTGCAAGGAGAATCTCAAGCTACTGCTAGGACCCAAACTTGTATTGGTTTTTAATAAGGCTTTGCATGTAGGATGTTGCTGTGTTTTAGAAAGTATCCTGCAAATTTGAACAGGGATGTAGGGGGAAAAAAATAAATCACAAATCTGTGTTTGGAAACTGAGTTTTGTCCTATGTAGTAAGCACCCATCTTAACCCTGCTAGAGCAGAACAAACCTCCTTTTCTAGCAGAAACCAGAGTTGTTGTTAATTAATGTCTTCCCGAAAACTAAGTCCTTGCCATCTGTTCCGCCACCTCACTTCGAATGCTACTCTCATTATGTTGATTATGTAATTAAAAATGAAAATATATTTTGGTAGAGTGCTGCATAGGCATCTGTGCTGATTCTTCTCCTGTTCCCATTTACCATCCCCTGCCCCCATCCCATAAGAGAAGGGAAAGGCAACAATTGTTTGACTCCTTGGTAGCTTTATCCTGGAGCTGCAGTGCTGGCTGCCAAGCTGGTACGTGTCGTGGGAGCAGCCACTTCAACCCTGCTGCGTTTGAGCTGCGAGTCCTTTGGAAACCCCGGTTATTAGGTTCATGAGAAATGCGTGGCAGGAAGCTGCCCCTTAAACTGAAGCTGCTTTAATTTCTTGTGAGGGGTTAACTTGAATCCAGAAGAAGAAAAGTGAAAAGAAAGAGGCCTGGTTACTTCATAAGTGATAGCATGACCTCTGAGATCAGCCAGGCTGCTCCTGTTACAAATATGGCCTCTGTCTATCTAAGGGTGGAGGAAGAGAGAAAGAGGAGGGGTAGCTTTCCTGTAAGTGGGTTAGAGCAATTACTGAGGTCTCTTACAGCAAATGAAGTTGTCAGTGTGAGTCACATTCCCTTTTTTCTCTCACTGCCAAGTTTTAGGCAGTAACCAGACACAGGGAGAAAAAAAAAAAAAAAGGGAAAAGCAACAATGGAGAAAAGTTGAACTGAAACAACCCTTCATTCGGGGTATTGTTTGACATTTTAGTTCTGATTGTACATAGAGATAAAGGGTCTATAAATATCCTGTCTGCTGAAATTCCTTATCACAACATCGCCTGTCAGCTGCATAAATAGGTTAGGTTCTCAAATAATTCTGTATTTACCTATGTAATTACGCATTACTGATTGTATCCCTGCGCCACATGGAATGAAGGCCTGATCACCGGAAAGGACATTAACCTTTTCTGTTTTACTGAGAGATGCCCCAGCCTCAGGAAAGCAAATGACACATACAGCTCTTGCTGCTGAGTCGGTGTGAGCTCCAAAGCCGGGCTGAAATAAGCAAGGAGGTATTTATCTGACCGACTAGACTAGATGAAAGCATCTTCTGACACTTTTTGAAAGTATCTTAGCATTTAGTTCTGTTTAGCAAATGGCTGGAAGCTTTTCTACTCTGCTTTAGAGCTTTTAATGAAGCATTGTGATTCCTATTGTGGTCAGTTGTTTGACACTTTTATTATTACTGGTATGCACAGTGGTTTTTAATGTTTGACAGCTGGAGAAAGAAGTATTTTGTGCATTCAAACTTTTAGCACAAAGCTGCTGTTTTCCATTCTGCTTTTGTCTTTTATTCTTGCTGATGCAAATCAACGAAAGACAGAACTGATTAAATTACGTTTGTTTACTTTTTCCTTGATGATAATAAGACACAGCCTGCCTTTTATAAAAAGACAGACATGGAGGATGTGAATGTTTCTACAGTATTTCTAGAAAGGTTTGGTTTTTTTCCTTCCAATATAAAGGCATTTATTTGTTTCTTATGTCTTGATTTATCAGATAACGCGCGCTTCCTAATGTATGCGGAGTAAGAATAGAGCCATGAATGACAGATTAGCGATGGATTCCATTTGGAAAGCTTCTATCTTGTTATTTTTTTTAATTCAACAGTATAAATGATCAGACCACATCACAAAACAAACACAGCAAGATTCTTCTGTCCTTCACATAGCACTGCCTCTGATCATCACTATAGCTGCACAAAAAAGTCCCTTCCATTGCAGGCTTTAGGTTTATACATATGCGGTTGTGTCCTGGCTTCAGTACGTTGGTATGATACTGGAAAGAAACAAGCACTGAGGCAGGGCTGCAGAAATAGGATACCCATGATTGTTTTGGTGTGTAATGCGCATGTCTAGTGGGTTGTGTAATACTTTTTTTTTTTTTTTTTTTTTTAAACGCTTGTCCTGAGAAAGGAGGCCTGTGTTTGTCTGTCTTGCTTGCACGGCGTGTTTGCAAGGAAAAAGATCCTGGATCAGGGGTGCATTTCTAGAGGTCAACAGCTGCTTGTGAGATGTAGGACAAGGTCACCAGGAGCACGGAGAATCACAGCAGAAAGATTTTGGGAAGGGTGAATGGCAGTAATGGGAGAGGAAGAGAACGCGCAGAAAGGAGGTGGTAGGGAAGTCACTATAAAACTGCCCTTGTGATTATTTTTTCCTGCATTTTTCAAGACCAGATAAAGGTGCAGCAAAGGATGGGAAAGGCAAAAGAAGTGTCTGAAGGCTTCTCAGCAGTGTCGTCAAGCCTCCCTATTTCACAGATGAAACTAGTCCTAGGGAGTGATATCACATGGCAGCTGAGCCAGATCTAATGGACTGCTGGTATCAAAAAGGGACACTTCTGCTCCCGGCCCTGCTGCTTTCTTTGTACAGGTCTGGTGCTTGTATGGCCCTTTGATGTGCTCATGCAGCTCAATAAACTGTGAGAAAATAAATTCAGTAAAAACTATACCAGCCTAGGAAAGGAGGAGAGTTGGATATTGTGAAAATGGGAGACTGGGACCGCACTGAGCGGGAGAAGTACGGATGTCAGATTTTTGCTGCAGATTTGGGGTGTGCTGGGGGATGCCTCGCTGTTGTTCTACACCTTAACCTCCCACTTCACCTCCTAAGTGGTGCATCCCTCAAAAGGGCATGAGATGAACATGGCCCGCTCAGGGAAGCTGACTGGATGGGTGAAGGGAGGTCATCCAGCAGCACCAGTCCACATGGCAGAGGAAGGAATGAACGGGGCTGCAGGAGCCCGGGAGGATGTTGTCATGTGTAAGACCAGTGGAAGAGGAACCAAGGAGGAAAGAGGACATGTTCAGAGTGACCATAGAAGGCTGCTGCAACAAGCACCAGAAAAATGCTTGAATACAGGGCAATGGTCCCACCTTCCTAATCTAGCTCTTAAGGGGTTTATTCTCATGTATCCATGTAGCTGTCCCTGCAGGAGTCCTGTTTATGTCCCTTATTTAGGTGTACATTTCTCCAAACTGGGATTTGATAAGAGGACAGCTGCTGCATTTTTATTATCTGTGACAAGCAGCAGTAAAAGCTGTTCAGAGTTCGTGATGGAAATGTATCTATATATTGCCATTTATCCAGCTGTACTTCACAAAGGTAAATGGGACATGAGTGGTACACTGCCCCTTTTAATCCATTTTCTATAGATGAGGGTACTTTGCCTCTCTGCAGGAAAGGCCAGCACAGCTACTGTGCTAATAAACACTCATTTCTCACTGCAGCATATGCACTTCCTAGACTCATAAATCCAGGCAACTTGTAGTTGAATAACAATTAAATATCCTCATCCATTTCCATACCACGGTCTGGTAAGCAAGGCATAGGCCTAAGTGGCTGGACATCTGCTGCCTGCTCTCCCACACGTACTGATTGGCAGAGCATAATCACTTAATCTTACCCTACTGCCATTAATGGTACCTGTAAAATTGGGTGCAGAGCATCATCTTTGCCATATCCTTCAAAAAGAGCCGTGTTCTGTCTCTTGCTCTTTTTCTTTTTCTTTTTTTAAAGCAGCCTTTATTGTAATAGTAAAAAATACTTTCTGTTGCTGTTGGTCTTTCTCTTGGGATATCCAGGCCAGGGATTCAGTTTGGCTCTGTTAACATCAGTGGGAAATGTGACATCATACTCAAAAGTTAGTTGAGATGCAGGACACTGATAGATTCTCATAACATTTTTGTGTCACTTGTACAAACCCCAGAGACTCCGTAATGTAGTAAAATAAATGTAGCACTTGATTACAAGGGATGTATTGCAGTTCTAAAAGGCAACTCTTATCATTAGGCTCTGCCTATCTGCAGCAATAACCACCATATGTCAGGTAAGACAACAGTAATGTGAGCCAGATAATTTTCCCATTGTTAAAACTTCCAAAATCCAAGAAGCTACAAATATCTTAGTTATTCATTCAATTTAGCTATATCTAGTGCCGGGGGCCAGAGGGAACATCTTTCTGAGGTTCAATCTTTCCCCTGGTCTAACTGATAACAGTCTATGTGACAGAGTTTAAAATGTTACAGCCATTTAAAGAAGTAAGAATCGTATACAGTCATTACCCATCTTGAATTGCTGTGCAGCAGGACTACCCCATGAAACTGCAGTTCAGATGTTCCCATTTGTCCCAGGAATCTTGAAAAACAGATAAGCCTTACAGTTTGCTTTGAACCCAACAAGCCTCCCTCAGTGGTGAAGCTGCATGAGACACAAGGCCTGTCTTTGCATTGTTGTTATATAGTTACTTATCAAAATGCTTATTCCCTATAGAATTGGCAGAAACCTTGACTTTCCTCCCCAACCCCCACCCGGTGTGCATGTCAGCGGCAGACCAAGTCCTAGCCATAATCACAAGAACATCCTGAATCAGTCTCAATAACTGGCACTTCCTTGCCAAAGATCTTATCTGCTGGGGGTGCAAATTGCACCATCAAGTTTGCTGGTGTTGAAAAATCTGCACCTTTCTGGTCCCCAGCTCTACTTTTTCAGGCTAGGTTAATTTATACAGAAGAATTAATTGAGACAACAAAGCTGTCAAGTGAGAAAGGCCACACAGCGAGGTAGCACCGATCTGAACATCTGCACATTTTGTATATTTGATTAGGTACCTCGGCACCTGCAGATAATTGTTGTTACTTTTGCCATTTTCACCTGCAGATTATTGGTGTTACTTTTGCCATTTTCATATAAGGCTCTGTGCTGTAATTCTGTAGCTGTTTGTTCTCTGGATACTCATATTGTTTAAAAAAAAAAAAAGACAAATGCTAATAGTAAAAATTACATTTGCTCGTTCAAACATCTTGCTGTTTACGTATAAGAAAAATAATATGCCAGGGTCCAATGGCCTAATGAGAGGTGCCACATGGACTTCAGTGGGAGGTGGATGGGGCCCTCAAATCTGCTTCTCTCACACAAATAGTGCCCCAGTATATACAATGAAAACCTCCTTTTGCTTATAATGACAGATGCCACAGGGGGTTGTAAGTTTGAATATTATTTTTTCTCTAAGAGTGTTCATTAGCAAATGCTTCAAAGTTTTATGATGTGGTGAAAACCGTATTTCTCATGATAAACAGGAAGCACTCAGAGGTATTGCATTACCCCTGTAATGCAACACAGATTCCAACAGCTTGGCTCTTTTTTTCAAAATACTGTGACACCACTTCCTTCAGGAAATCTCTCTTGTCTGCACAGCTCTTATCTGCTATAGATATGCAAAATTGCAAAAGAAATCGTTGCTTTAAAAACGAATGATGATTCATCAATTCCAGACTGTAGAAAAGGATGTCTCCAATTTATAGAATATCTATCAAAAATAGGCAGTACAGACCCTTTGGGCTCTCGAGTCAATGGACTGAACAAAGTGCAAGGAGAAGAGACTGATACCTTCCCTCCCTCTCGCAGCACAGGTGCAGCTTGGACAGCAAAGGTGCAGATTTCTCTGCAGGTGCTTGAAGTGTGTCTCAGCTGTAAGGCTGGAGGTGCCTCTTCTGCAGTTCAGTGTCAGCAAGGCCAGGATCTGGCCAGCAAAGGAGAAAGGCAGTGCTGATTCCTTGTTATCTGCCGCAACTAGCAACAGGAAAGCTAAGTATAACAGTTCATGTGTGGAACCTTATATTCAGAATAACTGTCCTATGGCCTCCAACTTGCTCATAAAGGCTGCCATGCACTTGTCACGTGATGTTGTATCAAAGCCGGCTGAATTTTGAACCCTGGTGACTTTCATGTGAAAATCTCAGACTCCCATTAGTGTACCATTCCCTATCACTTGTTCCTATTCAGCTGCTGCCCATCATGTAGACTCAATATAGTAACAGCAGACAACCAGGGAGTATACCTGTGCCATCACAAAACCATTAGCTACCTGGGTATTTGTGATGAACACCGGCCCAGCTGACAACAACATCAGTGAAAGCAAGTCCTGGTAAGCTCTTTTTAGAAGGTCTGGCACCATTCCCCAAACTGGTTCCTCATGAAGGGGCGTGTGTGTCTGCCAAGTGCTTCACTTGCACAAAGCCAGATGCAGTGGGATATCACCCCTCCAACTATAACCCTTCTATTCCCATCGCTCATTTCGACTATCTGTTCATTTTACTTTCATTTTACATTCTCCCTCCCCATTCTCTTTTATTCTTTCCTTCATTGTCCTTTCTCCTTTGCCCTCACATCAGCCAACCTCTTCATCACAAATGCTCCCTAAATTTTTAGCTATGAGCAAGAAGTATTAAAAATGGAGTTACTACAATACTTGGACAACAGAAAACCCTAATAATCCTGTTTCTACGTTCTTTGACTTCTGCATCTGTTGGAGGCATCGCTTGTCCTGTCTATGGTTGAACTGAGAACAAGTAGGGGTAACAGACTGCATATTTTAGTATTTGTAGATTATTAGATATCTGAGGTTTTGTAATAATCTTACCTCCTTTTTTTATATTTTCTTGTATTTTCCTAGCAGTCAATGATATCAGAAATACAGAGATCAGGAGACTGATATTATGCACCAGCTAAATCCTTCTGTAAAAACTTAATGGCCTTCCAGTACCTAAAGCTTCGGCACAAGAAAACAATGGTTGTGGACTGTAACATTCTGTATAAACACTGACTATATGTATGTTTTGTTTTGTCAGTCCTGCAAAAATAACTTTTTATCTGGTGGTTCAATTCTCGTATCATCCACAGCTTGTTTACTGAATTTTAAGTCTTGGGCAAGATGGAGCAAGCTCATGAGAAACAGTTGGTTTTCAAAAGATACAAGCTCCAGATAACTGAGGACAAGTAAAGCACACAACAATATTGAAATCACTCGGAGTTTTATTGCAGCTGACTGAGACAGAGTGTGCTTTGAGGCTGGGAAATTTCCATTACTGATGTGCAGGACAGTGCCTGGATACTGCTGCTACTGCAGCTGAAAAATAAAAGTAACTCAATTTTATATAGACAGCAACAAAATGTCAGTATATTCATTAAAATTGTTAGAATTCTATAGCAAGCTTTTAAGGTTGCTGTAAAATGGTTCCCTTTTAAAATATTTAGAGTATAATTGTAAACTAGTTGTACAAAACTAAGGAACATAAAAATTACTTGAAATTGCAACTGTGTTTTCAAATGATACTTGTGAACAGCAAATCTAACAAGAACACGATAGATAATAGCAGACATCTCCTACAACTGTGACAGATTCTGACAGTGACAGAATGATACCCAATGCAAGATCAAGCTTGTTACTGACAGTATAGTTCTGCAATTAATAATCTTTTGTGCTCCCCTTGGCATGCACAAAACAAACATAGCAATCTGTTTACTAGTTTTAACTCCATGGTGTATAACCCACCATAAGCTTACTGCAAAGTCAGTCAGAATGATGAATGGGGAAAAAAAGGAAATACTGGGAAGAAAAAAGTAAATTTGTTCTGGCATCAGTTGTCCAGCGATTGGGGTGAGAGACTGTTTTTAACTTCCCAGCAGCATAAGATTACAGCGAGATCCTCATTTTCGTTTGAGGTCACTTTACACTGTCAAAGCAGTGGTCGACATTTAAATGCACATCAGTCTCAAGGGATTTCAGCTGTATGTCACCAGTTAAATCGAGCCCAGGTAGGTACTGACTAGAAGTTATTAGCATCTGATGCTCTTTATGAATCTTAGGATAGTTCCCTGTGGATCAGAGCTCATACCTAAGCAATTTAAGTTTGTGTCATATTCATCACCATGGTTCCTGAGTGCCTTAGAAGTTAAAATATATCTTTATAAAACATCTTACATGTCTTATTTCTCTCTCTCGTCACCCCCACACAGAGGTTTGAGGTCTCTTTAAATAATGCTGGTGAAACTGTTTTATATACTTAATGCCTGCATTTTGTTGGGATGATGGGGAGGTTCAGGGTCATGCTGAGGTACTCGGAAAGCAAACGCTGTAATCCTACAGCAGCTACCAAGAACACTATGTCTTTAGTGTCCCCATGCAAATAATACAGCTAATATAATGATGATGATTTTGGGAGATCTAGCTTTAGTTTTAAATTAGCACAAAGATTTGAAATCGCTCCCACCCCCAATAAAGAGTGGCACGGGAGGGCAGCTACATAGCGTTTGTCCTTTGCCTAAACCTGTAATGCTGTTCCCAGGACTCACAGGGCCTTTCGTGGTATGACATTTCCTTTTCAAGAGACCTATTTACAGAACACGAAGTTAACAGTTAAAGTAGGTATGTGTAACAGTACAGAGAATTTCTAGACCCCAATTGTAGGATGAACTCATCCATGTGACTCCTGAACTTGATATGAAGATGGAGATAGTCCAAACCATGGCATATTTAAACTGACTGATTGTATGGCTTAACTGTTTCCTAATATAGCTTTCAAACTGAAGATACTGTGTTTCTGTTTGGACAAACTCTTCTTAGCAGTGCTTTCCTTTCTGTTTGAAATAAAGGTGTTGTTTTTTTTTTTTAACTCCTGCTTTTCATTATCTGCTATCATTTTTTAGTATTACGTTTTCTCCCCCAACGTAACCCTTTATTTTGATCATGGAACGAATAATTTTCTTAAAACACATTTCTATTCTTTCCAAAATTGAGGCTTTAATGTCACTTTGCTAAGTGCAAGTAATGGCAGTGTATTTAAATAGGTTGAAAAGCAATTGATAACATTCCTGTCTGGTCTGCGTATCTCAGTAACGGTAGTGCCTCACTGAAATACACACACGAGGTTCCGTCACAGGGGAAATTGTTGGGAAAGCATGCCATAGCCTTCTGGCTGCTTATTTGGGTTTAATTGGATTAGACATATATTTGAACACAGCACTCGGAGGAGCTGACAGTCTTTCCACAATTTCCTGGTCTGCCTGGTTGGTTTCCTTTTTCATCAGACACATCCCGGTGAAGGTAGAAAATAATCTAGATACACGCCAGTTCTTAATTAAATTTGCTATGACAGGTTGTGTTTAAGCTAGATTCCCTATAATAATTTGTTTTGCATTTGCTGATGACAGATTTATTTATGTATGTAATCAGACCTGTAAGCATAATTTCATTTTTAGAGTTAAGAGAACCTTTTAAATAATATTTACTTGGTTTCAGAAAATTTAAACATTTATTCACATTTACAGCTGTCTAAAATTTCTGAGAAAAATAATGCTGTGTTTCTAAAGCACGGAACAAAAAGCACTATATACAAGTAGCAATAAATACATCAGAAGCATTATCCCACTCAAATACACAAAACCCCAAGCCATATAGTTGAATGTCTGTTAAATACAGAGAGGAGTTTATTCGGTTATGTTGGTTCATCCATGATAGCTTTCACTCCACCAAACTAGGCTGGGGCTGCATCTGAAGCCCAGACCCTGCTGGGTCAGTCTGCTCAGAGAGTCCTCGGGCTGCTGTTTGGCTAACTGGCTACACCACTGAAACCAGTAACTTCCCTTTTGACTTCTGGTCAGACAGCATGCCCCATGCTTTGGGGGATGTTAGTAAGTTGTAATCAGGAGGTTGTACAGCATTTGGAAGCAGCTACGGAAAACTGCAATTGTTCAGTCCATGGCAAAGGAAGCTGGCTGGCAGCAGGTAGGAACAGAAGAAGGTGGGATGGCAGGCATGACCCTCTGGCAGTTGGGAGAAGGAAGACAAGAGTACGTTGGCAGGGACACCTTCAAGGCAAAGACAGATGTGAAGCAGCAGGACTGCCAGCAGAGATGTCAATAGTAAAAATGTCAATAGAAACAGAGCAGAGCTGAGAGAGAAACGTTGAAAGAAAGAAGAGGGCAAAGAACAACTGGTGAGAACCTGAGAGCAACTGGATTGTCATGCAACAGCTTCTGGCTGAGCACTGTTACACAGGAATGCAAAATTAGTAACTACTCACAGGAAGAAAGCTTGATAATCAAGGGGTAATTGGATGATTCCACACTGGGGTCTTCTGACAGACTGGGAGGGGTACAAACGTGGAGACACAGGCGTGCCAAGATGTATAAAGGCAAGTATTTGAACAAACTTTCAAAGGAACAGATGATACAGCACATTTCAAGCAGCTGTGGCGATAGTAGTTAAAGCAAGTAGCAGTAGAATTTCAGATCAGGGGTTACCACTTTTTTGCAACATCATTAGAGAATTGCAGAAAAAAAATTCAGAAGCAGAGTTAAGATCCTTGTGCATAAGTTCTGCAAACTTCTGGATCAAGCAAAAGCTATTTTAGGAAAACTGAGCCTTGCAGGAAAAGAGAAAAGCTGACACTGCTGCAAGCAGCAACCACGGGGTGATACAAACCATCGTGAACTGCATGTTCACCTCCCATTGAAAGCTTTGAGTTTATTTACGTGTATCTGGGGAACAACTAACAGGAAAATATAATTCTATGTTAAAATAATATGCTAAATAGAGGTTGCAAAACTATGCAGTAGAGTTTGGAAATGTCTGAAATAAACCTGCCCTTATTACAGTAATTCAGCTTTCGCATATAATAACCTAGTGCTGCATGACATCAGAAGGTTGTCGGAGGCCAAGAACAGCGCACAGCCCTTCTGGGTCTCAGACCAGCGCCTCCAACCCCAGAGAAGCCCTTTCCTTCCCTGCCGCTGACTCACTGCCGGCCGCCCCGCACCGAGCGCGGCTCAGCCCGCAGGCCGCACCTAACGTGTGCTGCGGCAGGCACCGGCAGCGACCAGCGGCAGGGCGCCCGGGCCTGCGGGCCACCAGGCCTCCAGCCCCGCTCTCAAGGCTTCCTGCGGGCTGACGCCCCGCGGCCTGAAGCTCGAGCCTCGCCCAGCACCACGCAGCCGCCCCGCTCCGCCCGATGCCAGCAGGCCGCACCAGCGGGGCCCGTCCTGCGGCCTCCGACCGCAGAGGCCGCAGCGGGCGGGCGGGCTGGCGGCGGAGGCCGGGCGGAGGGAGCGGGACACCGGGAGCGGGACACCGCGCCCCGCACCGCCCGGCCGGCCGCGCCGGCTCCATTTCCTGCCCCCGGCCCGCCGTCACCTGACGCCTCTAATGGCGCCGGGCGGCCGCGCGCCCGCAGAGCCGGCACGCCCACCACGTGACTCGCCCGCCGCGCCCCCTCCCCAGCGGCTGCGGTTACCGCAGTCCCCGGCCCCGCCCCTGACCCCGCCCCTCCCCGCCCCGCCCGGCCCCGCCCCGCCGCCGCTCCCTCCGCGCGAGCCCCCACCCCCTCCTCCCCTCCCCTCCCCCCCCCGGCCCGGGTCGGTGCGTGCGCGCGCGCGCGGCCGGCAGCGTCTCCTCACAGCGGCCGCGGCGGTGACGGCGCTGACGGGGCCTCGGAGCCGGCGGCAGCGGCCGGTGTTCCCGAGCGCGGCGGAGCGGCGCGGGGCGGGCGGCGCCTCTTTTCCTCCCTCCCGCATCCTTCTCCTCGTCCCCCTCCTTCCCCCGCCCCCCCCCCCCCCCCCCCCCGCCGCACGCAGTCACCGCGGTTCCCGGCACGGACAACATGGCGGCGGTGTCGGGGGCCGGGGCTGCGGGCGGCTCTGCCAACGCCGGGGGCCCGGAGATGGTGCGGGGCCAGGTGTTCGACGTGGGGCCCCGCTACACCAACCTCTCCTACATCGGCGAGGGGGCCTACGGCATGGTGTGGTGAGTGCCGGCTGCCGAGCCCGGCGGGGCAGCGCCCTTGCCCTGCACGGCTCCCTCTTTCCCTCCCCGCCGCCCTGCCTGGCCGCAGCCTCCCCGGGGCCCGGCCCCAGGCTCCGGCCCGCCCTTGCAGGGGGGAGAGGCCCGTGCCTTGCCCTTGGGGGAGGGGGACGCGGGGCTCAAGCATCTCTGCCTCGCTCTCCTCGGCTCTGCTTCTCCCTGCGTGTTCCCGGGGTTGTCCCTCCGGCATCACCCTTCCCCTCCTTCGCTGCCGCCTTCCCCCCCCCCCAATGCCTCCATCGATGGGATGGGTGCAGCTGAACGCCTCCTTTCCTTTCCTTTCACTCCTGCGTTTATTTTCTTGAATGTTTTTTGTTTCTGCCTCGAGTTGGTTGCTCGCTTTATTTTCTCCGTTTCTGTAGTGTGATTGCAGACGTTCAGAAAGGGGAAAAGGTGGTAAAATCCTGCTAGCGGCTCCGCGTTTCTCTTTGTGCCCGAGCGTAGGCTCACCTGGCTGCATGTCCCCGAGGTCACGGTTGATAAAGAAAAAAGTGAATCTGTGCACAGGAGTTGCTGCCGCTACCTGGCTTTTCTTAGGACGTGCTGTCTGTGCTGCATAGCCTGCCAGATTAGCGTCTAAGTTAGCGTGTGTACAGGTGAAAGTTCTCTTCAGCCGTTCTAGCTCTTGGTTATTTTGGGTCGTGAAGACTTGCATTAAGTCTCGCTGAACAGCGATCGTGTGTGCTTGCTTTGGTTAGTATCATCCTTAAAGAGCGAGGTGAATGAACTACAAAATACTGAAAATGTGAGCTAATCGGATTAAGAGTGGGAGATGGGTTTTTTTAGCAAGCTAAATGAGTTGGGATGATGCTGGATGATGGTGTATCTGGTGACTGGTTGCAAATCTGACATGACGAGTGACCTTAATTAGGATTTCATATTCTGTCTTCTATTAGTAAAACAGGTTAAAACCCCCCCAACTTCTGAAATAATTTCAGAGATGCAGAGGAAAAACTTTTTTTGTTATCGTTTTGTCAACTTTCTTCCAACAGTGCTTCTGTTTCTTCAGCATGTTTTTTGACCAGAGGTACCAAATGAGGTTTACAGGCTATGACTTCATGAAAGCTTTGTCAGCATTAATTTCTCTCTCTGATGCTTAATCTTTTGTAAACTAGTGCGTTTCTCAGCGAAGGCTCTTCACAGCCTTCAGCTGTATGTTATAGATTTTTATAGCTATAGGTTTTTGCATACAGTCATTGTGCTGGCCTGTTGAGATGAAGTCATCTTGTATTTCGGGGTGGAAGCTTTCATCTAGGCCTGAAGTTAGCTGGGAGACGAGCCTCTTACAAAGTTTTGAGTTGTGGCCTTGCTGCTTTGCTGTGGGAAGAGCCTTCAGAATGTAAATCAGAAATCCTGTTTACACGGTAAAAATATCCCTGTTGTTGTTTTAGCGTTAGAAATCACAGTGATATATCCAGTGCAGAACTTGTTAATGTAGCTTATGGTACAGGCTGTGTTTTCTTATGGTGTGCTTTATCATCTGAGCTGGGGCAAGTAAACCGGTGCAGATAATCTCGGTACTAACTGCACTGGTTTACACTTGCATTCTGGTTTAGGGAGGTACTTGGGAATAGTACTTCCAAGATATATGTGGTGCACAGTCCGGTTCATATCAACGGGGTGTTAAAAGTGTTTTTAACAGACAACGTATTAAAGCTAAAATATTTCACCACAGCTCCGGATTACAAGAAGCAGTACGATGGCAGTTGATGCCCTTTTTTGGCATCACTATGCCAGTGAGCAGATACAGGGGAAATGGGGCCACTTTCTGCCCCTCTAAATGGTATGTTAGTAAGTTCTATACTGAAACTGTTTTCCCTCCAAAACTATATCAGGTTCTCTTTTAAATAAAAACTTATTCTGATACATTGTGGTCTGCTATGAATGCTATACAAAACTGCTAATAAAAAATCCAAATTTCTGGTTCAGTTGAAATGTGCATTTGGCTCCTGTGTCTTCTACTCTAAAATTATTAATTAAATACTAAATTCATATGTTGTGCTCTTAATTATTGCTTTTCTGCCTTGGGTGTGAAGTGACAGGGAACAAAGTCTCAGTTTATATTGTGTATTTGATAAGAAAAGTGTTGGATGCACTTGTAGTTAAATGTCATAGCAACTGTAATGTATCGTAGTGCCTGACATACAAGCTACTATGATTAAATAAGATTACTTATCAATCAACAGACGTATAGGTTATGCAGTTTAATACTGTATGTTTCTTAATCTTGCATTGATTGCTAATGCAGTGAGGAGCTGCAGGAGCTTCTCCCTTGGGGGGTGGGGTAGAGGGCAAGCTATGAGTGTGCAGATGGAGATGTTTCCTGCAACTGCAAAATCCATTTAAATTTGTACACTTCAACGAAGGAAAGCAAAGCAGGCTCTGATGGTTTTGGTTTAGCCCCACAGCAAATGTGTACGACTTGGGAGATGCTAGTTATTTACGAGTGCGTTGTGCCATGAGGCTTGTTATACAGAAAACAAATGACTTAACTCTTAAAATCCTTCACTCTTTTCCTTGTTTTTCCTAATTCTTATGTTTCTGGATTATTGGATTAAGGAGTTGAAAACAATAAAATTATCTTAATTATATTAATAAAAGGGCAAATGAAGTATTCTTAGGATAGTGCTGTTACGGTCAGTCTTCCATTTTGATTTTGCAGCAGAGAGAGTAATGTTTGAGAAATATTGATCACAACATCAAATAACAGCACAGGAAATAGAGGAAGATGTTGACTGAATAGATTGTACGCGAATGTTCTCTCATCTGGATTTGAAAACCCTTAAAGGCATTTGACTGTTTTCTCTAGTGCAGTCATTTTTAACATAATCAGGTTTTGAGTAAAAATAAACTTAACGGAGCAGTATATTTACTGCTATGTTGTGGTTGCACTTTCTCAGCTTTATAAGCAGAAAAGGCACGTTATCAGGCAAACCCCCATCTTAATGTCTTCCAGTTGCACTCCGCCAAAAATGTTCATGCTTTGATACAGGCTTGCATCTTACTTGGAGACTTTGTTGCTGGGGGTGAAGCGGTTAATAAGTGGATATCCATGTCAGTGTCCCTTTTTAACCTGTTTTTTGTTTTCAGTATTTCTACATGTGAAACTAGGGGATGACCACAGTGCAAACAAAGTTTTAGCCAAAATCCTCAGTGCTTCCTAGGACTGCAGGACATGCTTTGAGCAATTATTTAGTCATACAGTCATGTTTGTTACTCTGAATTCATTTATCCAAATACATGCAAATGTTGTGTTTATTTTTTTTTCTTCCCCGTCTCTTTTGCTAAAGAGTTGTTTCGACGCGTTTTGGCATGAAGTTCTTTATGTGACTTTCCTTTTCTTTCTGTGATAGGGGATTATCAACCTCAGAGTCAGCTGGGACTGACTTTCAGACCAAGGCTGAAAGTTTCACAACTGCCTTTCAGACTCAATAAAGTGTGAAAGGTTTTTGAGGTAGTCTTCTCCTCTCCAAATGTGTGGTTTTGTTTTTTCCTTTTGGGGGAAAAAAAAATCAACCTATTAATAGGCCATGCTTTAAACATAATGAAACACAGTACAAACATGGTGTTGAGGTTTAAATTTCCAGTGTGAATTGTTTTTCATCCAGTTGGTCAGTGGTAATTTGGCAAGTATGAGAATTTCACAGTATAAAACAAGTAATCTTTTTGGAAAGAAATGGTGAATGGGAATGTGATAGGGATATTCTGGTTTTTGGAAGCCCTTTTTATCATTAGGCTTATGTGAATGTGAAATATTATCACTGCTGCAGATAACTGCATAGGTGCAAAATGAATGCAGTTGGAAGAAACCAATCTTGAAGCTCAGATCTTGCACTTCTTGGCCTGAGTTTGTGCCGTTACAGAGACATCTTTGTGTTACTGATGTGCTGTAGAAGTTAAGGTAGTCAATAGATGAATGTTAAAGTAATACTGCAAAGATTATTTAAAACATTTGGCAGTAGTTTTTTCAAAATTCTGCTCTCTTCTACTGTCTCATGGAACAGCACTGCTTTTAGAGGATGCATAACTTAAAATGAAATCTGAGAAGTATATTCATAAAGAGACTCGAAACAGGAAAAAAAAATCCAGAACAGAATGAGCTGCAATGATGTGCAAGGCATAGATATTTATATTAAAAGATTAAAAGAAAAAACTTGATGGGTTTGGTGGTTATGTAATATTTTCTTTTGAGAATGTCCAACATTACACAAAAAGGTAGCATTTGCAACCCTCTGTGAGGGTCAGACTGGTGATCTGGAGTGGACTGCTTAGTGGCAAGGGCCAGAAACAGCCTGTAGGTTGTTGGTTTGTTGTTTGTTTTGTTTTTTTCTGTTGACTATTGCATTGATCTGGAGAGAGTACCCTCTAATGATAGAGCAAGTGTAGAGATTCATGTCCCTGTTTATATGTGCTTTTAGGGAGCACAGGTTGCGTACAGGTAATTAACATGTTCTGGTCTGTGTGATAAGCAGACCAGGGGGCTGGCACAAGTTACCCAACCCTAACACGGCCTCTTAGTGCGAGGATCAGAGAATTAGGGAATGCAATTGGTGGCGAGTTATCAGCTTCTTCCCTCTGGGGAGAAGGCCGAGGTAGGCATTTCCCTACAGTCACTCAGACTTCTAGCACTTGCTTAGCCTGACGTGGAAACACAAAAGGAGCTTTTCCTGCTCTCCCCTGTGATGCGATGGTTGGCAAGCTGGGCAGCAGGCATCGCGGACGGGACAGCAGGTACTCGCTGTTCGAATCAGAGCTGTCTTTAAGATTGATGGAAGATGAGATGTATCAACTTTTCCTGTCTGCTCAAAGTAATGGATACTGGCTTAACTGTTGAAGAGTGCAGCTCAGGGACACTTGCATTTTATAAATAAATACACATTTTCTTAACATAGCACAGTCCAGCCCACAGAAACAGATAGAGATAACTTGTGTTATTTTTTTAAGCGTGATTTATTATGGAAGTAAGGCTCATATGTTCACAGTATCTGTATGCAGTTGCACCAGTCTGTCTCCTGTACCCCACGTATGATTCTTGAACCTGTTGCCTACCTTCCATCAAATTTGACAGATGGTAAAGAAGTCTTAAAGATAGAAAGTTTCTGCAAGTTTCTTAAAAATAGGTGTTTTGCTAAAGTGAAGAGATCCTTTATGCTGCTCCACTGAGGAAGAAACTGCATCAGGAGGTCACATATGAGAAGTCAGACTCCCCCAAAGAGACATAACAGATGCCCTAGTTTCACAGATGGATTTATTGGTACTCTTGAGACCAGAAATATGTATTTGTAGGACACAAGGCTCTGTTAGTTCAGTGAGCTCCTTGTTTAGGAGTGGGGATCTACAGCCCACAGAAGAGTTAATACTTACCAGCTGAGTAGGTGTGCAGCTCAACTTGAGCTGAAAACTAGTACTTCGCCAACATAGTAATTTTTTAATGCTTTTTATGTTGATGCTTTGTCATAGCTTTCAGCTGTGATCTAGAAATGAAACTAACAGATCAATTTGATATTTAATAAAAATATTTTATGACATCTTGCTGTGGAATATTTCACAGCATAATAGAGGTTGAAAGGGACTGTAGTCCAACCACCTACTCAAAGCAGGGCTGATGTCAAAAGTAGATCAGGTTGCTGAACTCATCCACTCAATATTTCCAAAATCTCCAGGGATGGAAATCCCACATCACTCCTGGGCAGCTTCTGGTTCTAGTGTTAAACCAATTGCCCAATGAAACTTTGGCCCTTAAAAATATGAGTTTCCCTTGCCACACCTTGCAACGATCCCCTCTTGTCCTTTGTACTTTTTACCTCTGAGAAGAGTCTGGGTCCGTTTTCTTTGTCATCCCCCTTTATGTAGGTTAAAAGAGCAATTAGATGCTTTCCACATCCCCCCCTTTTTTCCCCTCCCAGCCTATACAAACCCAGTTTCCTCATTTTTTTTTCTTTTATGTTACGTCCTTCAGCCCCCTGTGCATCCTAACAGTTTTCTGCTGGACTTGCTCCAGTACCAGGAGAGAGGAAAACTGGGTGCAGTATTCCAGATGTGGCCTCGCAACAGCAATCGCTTTCCTTGACCTGGTGCTATGCACTTAATAACACAGCCCGGTCCCTGGTTAGCCTTCATTGCTGTGAGCAGGTGCTAATAGTTGGATGTTGCTCTGGTAATCTAGAAAATACTTTACTTGCACTTAAAGTGAGGTATTTTAGGAACTTTTCAGATAATGCCTGAAAAAAAAAACCCCAAACCCTACAACCTTTTATTAAGTGATTTCAGTTGTATTTGATTTTGATTTCCAGATCACTCAAATGAAGCGTATGGAGCCATAAACATATTTTAGAATATAACATTTCTTTTACTGTGTTGTAAGGTAAATTAAATTAGTAGTTTATGAAATGCAGCAGTGTAGTTTGTTTCAGGTGATTTATCTATGTAAAAGCTAGAGTCTATTAATTGCTACGTCAGTTATTAAACACAGTTGTGTTGCTTGTGGATGAATCTCCTTTTCAGAAGGGAGCTTACTTTCCTTTGCTTTATTACAACTTTGGAGTATACAAAGCAGCTACTCTCAAACTCATCTTTTTTCAAGGTACATTAAAAGCCCAGTATGCATTACCTGGTTATCAGCTTTGACCGGGTAGATTAATAAGATCCAAGTAGTAATACATGCCATTAATTCAGATGGGGTTATGTGATGAGATGTTGGTAGATAGTTTGGCACGACGAGGTTGCTGGTGCTCCCTCGACGTGCAGCGGGTTGGTTTCTGTTTCAGAGAGCGTTCCTGTCTCCGCCCCTTTCCCTGGAGCTGGGAAGGGCTGCCCGAGGGTTGCTGGCGCTTCTCCAGGCCCGGCTGCCTCTGTGGTGGGTGACATCCTGATTTGCGTGTGTGTATGTATGGCTTGCAGAAAGGCTTTAATAGAAATACTGTTCTATTAGAATTGGGCAGAATCTTCGTGACAATCCAGCTTTTAGCAGAGTTGTGCATGTGTTTTTACTATCTATCTTGTTTAGCAGTACCTAAAATCACAACAACAAAAGTTCCGTTAAGGGACAGTCTCTTCTGTTGGAAGTTCTTTTGTATTTTAAGAGAATTTTCATAAAATACTGAACTGCTCTATGGTGATTAGAATGCAAATGGGAGTTTTTGTTACATGGTAGAAACTAATTTGTGTTGTGGGCATGTTTTAAGTACCAGCAACTTGCAATTAAGCTTACAGTTTATAATATGCAATTACTTCATTTTGAAGTTTTTCTTAAAATTAGCAGCTGTCACTGTAGTACCTTACTTCTGGCTTGTTTGGAGGGAAGGCATTTTGTTGCACCAAATATTGCTGATGTGTCTTGAGTAAAACTTGAAATCATTTAAGCACTGCAGATCAATACTCCCCAAACTGCTTCAGTCTGGACTTTACCAATTTTATTGGGATTTGGATGGTGCAAAGTACCCCAAATGACATTCAGGCTGACTTTTACATTGGATTTTTCTGAGTGTTTTGTAATTGTGAAATATTTTCCTTTTAGTTACAGTAGCCAACGTGTCTTAATGCGGGTACCCTGTCTGAACACCAAACTGTTAATATGTTGAGGGGCTAGGGTTTACTGCTGGCATGTCTTCTTAAAAAGGTGGAAAAATATGCCTAAAATGCCTTGTAAACAGATACTGATAACTTCTGATAGTGGTGAGGTGCACACTCGGTGCTGGTGGTTTGGCTTTTTTGTTTTGTTTTGCAAGTGGAACACTGAACTAACCATGGCAGAGTGTACAGCAGCAATGAGCTTGCTTTCTTCTAGTGCTTTGTGATAGTTCTCATTTGCACTGATGTTTCTACAGGTTTAGGAAAATCTCTGCTTCTAAGTATGCATGAATGATTTTGTTCAGTGATTTATTTCTTTATTTTCTGTTGGAGTGAAATGCTGTGAACTATCTCTTCTGAGGATTTGTATCAAGTGAAATCAATTAAATAAGCTAATTACTGATAAATACAGTAATTGTTTGGATCTTGTAATTTTTTCCTTTCTTTAAAGCTGATTTTAGGAGGAGTATTTGGGATCTAAGTCAAATTAGAACCTTATTAGACAAAAGAGTAAACCACATTGGGGGATTTGTTAATACCATTACCACTCTCAGCGCTCTGGTAGTGCTCTCCCTTCTCTCTAGGAAAGGGGAAGTGTTTCCAGCACACATTTATAGTGCCTGCTTTGCTGCTAGGCGGGACTTGGTGGTTGTTTTCTAGGCTCTGGAGTAACATTGAGTATGTAGCTGACCTGCCATCGCTGTCTTGGTGGCTTTTTGTTGCCTCTTGAGAAGCCATAAGCACAAGAGGAGGAAGTCAGCACTTCCCTGGCTCATGTGTGGAGCTGTAGCTCTCGTGACAGTCGGGCCTAGGCGCTTCAGCTGTGGTTTCCATGACTGACTTGTGCCGATCTTGGGCTGTGCTGCTTCGAAAGGGGCAGCCTTTCCTTCCGTGCCTCGGGTCATGTCATTCCTTCCTCTACTCTTGTGCTGGTGCTGGCACTGCTGTAGTTAGCTGTGTTGGAAAACTGACTTAGCTGAAAAGTTACTTCCTAAAAAATAAAATTTAAAGGTGGTAAGTTGATGTGACTGACGCAAAGCCCTGGGAGTGCTAGTGCTGACACAGGAAGAGAACAGGAATATGCAGGTAAAGACTTCTTCACTGTTCCTGTTTGTAAGCTGCTTTGACTTTGACCTGCTTCAGTTCTCTGAACTGGCACAAAGAAAGCCGCCACTCCAGCCAAGAAAGTGAGAAAGGGGCAGGGTTGTCAGGCACAAAAAGGAGAGTGAACCACAGCCCCTCCTTTTAATTCACTGAGCCTGTAGGTTGTCTCGAATGTTGTTGAGCTCTTACAGTTTTACCCTGATATTGATTCCCACAGGAACTGTCTTTAATTTTATATATAGAGAAGAAAGATGGTGATATTTAATATAATAATATCTTATCAAAAGCAACGGGTGCTTTTGGAATGAGAGGTTTGTTTTGAGACAGCCAAAGGACCTTTAAACATAAAAGTGAAGTTTGCCTAAATGTTAAATTTGGCATAGATGCTATCAAAGGAAATACTGGCAGCAGAGAACCTATAAACCTCTAAAATGGGGAGGATGAGTGGGAAGTCAAGAAATAGATGAAATACCAAGATTTAAGAGTTGTCTATTTTCTGAAAACCAACTTGAACTGGAGTGGCATAAAATAGAGTAGGCATATATGATGAAGTCACAGTGCTTCACAGCTAAAGGTATAGAAAGAAAAATATGTATTAGAAGAGATGGAGAGAAGTGAATTTTTTTTTTTTTCCGAACAACTAAGATTGATCAAAACACCACGAAGCTAAATAACATCTTTAGTCAAACAATACAGAACCTTGAGTGAATTAGCTAATTTTCTAATACAAATGTTAAGGTGTAGTTCTAGAGTTGCCACTTCTCGTAGTTCTGCTTAGTAGGTGCTAACAAAACAGAAATCATCTGGTTTGCCACACCCAGGATTATGAATTGACTGAGCTTCTGGCGAAAGTAATTTATTTAACAGACTCCATTTTGCACAACTAGCTATTTGTTTTCCAAATACTAGGAGTGATCTAAGGAATTAAACTGTTAAGTCATTATTATGTGCATAGTAAATAGTTTAAAATTGTAATTTGGAAGGTTCCACTTTCATCAGATTTGTCTTTCGTCTAATTCATCTTTCGTCTGAATTAATGAGATCCTGCTTTTCAAATTCTGAAAAATAAAATTTTACCTTTGTAACCTATTAGAATTCTTTGAGTAGATATATGAAAACAATTATCTTATAGGAGGTTACAAAAATGCCTTAAGAATTTGTGCCATGAAGGACAATAACCTGTAGCAGATCATGTACTGCAGAAAAGTAAAGCACTTATGAGTAATTATGCACTTTTATCATGGGAGGAAAGAGTTGTCATAATTGTACCAGAAACATTTAATATTAGAAAGACGACTGAAAAAGTAGGTGGTAAAGGTGAAGGTAGTGCAGTTACATTTTGACCCAGTAAGCTTAGAGGTTAACTAAAAGCATGATAGAGCAGTCTGCAGTGATTACTTGGGCACCTTACTATGGATTTGTGATAAAAGAAAGGACACTGATTTAGAAATTATATTTATTTTCCCCCTTGTTGCAAAAGAAAAAAAATCCATTTTATACCTAAACAAACTATTTTTGTTTGTGTATCTTCTATAATAAAACCAAAACAAAACCATAGCAGTGATGATTTGGTGATGAGCAACAGACAAAAAGGATTAGGAATATGGATAAACTCATTAGAAGTTTGTAAAGTATAACAGTTGCTTTGCAGAGGGGTCATGAGAAAAGGTTTAGAAACGGGAGTTGTATTTTCTTAGCCCCAAAGCAATAATCTATCCACTGATACTAGAATTCTGACAAATGAAAAACTGCTTTAAAAACCCAAAATGACTCCAAAACAAACCCAAGATTTTCAAATAGCATTCAATTAGGAATTTTCAGGTAGAGCTAGATTAATACTACTGCAAATTGGATCACATCTACTGCCTAGTTATTTTAATGTTCTCTTGTTGCTCAGTCTTCCTCTGCTGCCATTTTTGTAGCATGAGGTGCAAGAAAATGGGCAGAAATTGTCAGTGAGTTTCATTGTCTGCAGGCAGCTGTGTGTCACAGCAGTGCATGTTTCTTTCCTCAACAAAAACAGAAGATAAATCTGAGGTCATCCTGTAGCTTATAACTTGAGGTGGTTTTCTGACATACTCGACCAATGGTGGAGAATTCAGCAATCGGATGGATAATGAGAGAGGACTTCCATTTCTTAACTGCTCAAACTTTTGGCAATTCAGTATGTAATTCTTGTATCCAAGCTTACTCTGAAGTATCTTAATTTTGAATTCAAGTTTTTTGGCCTCTTCTTTCATTATAAGCTATTACTGCTTATGCATGTTTCCCAAAGAGAGAAGACAATCCATACAGCTGTCTTTCTGTGATTGATGGGGAGTGTCTGTAGCATACCAACAGGTAGTTCAAGAGTGCTGAGTTACAACTTACTTGACTTTTATCCCTCCAAGTAGGATGAAAAGGTGTGCGGTGCTCGTGTTTTTAAAGTTATTGTAAACTTTTTGTAGCTTGAAAAGCAACTAGAGCCTAAAGGCTGAGTTGTGTTTTGTTTTGTTTTTTAAGAATCTAGTATTTAGGTAGCTCTCCGTTTTCATGGATTAGTACATACTTTCCTACATGGTAGGACTTGGTCTGTAAAAGTGAATTGTTAATGGAGAAAAGTAGAAGGTTATTAAGATGCACTTGTTTCTATAGTTTATTCCTGAATTCACAGCTGAGTAGCCTGGGAAATGTGTTACTAAGATCCTCTTCTCGAGAAAGCTGATAAATCAAAAAGAAAACTCTAAGCAAGACATGGGTTGTCTTTTCCTAAACTGAGGCCTGTTAAAACAAGGCAAATAGATCTTGATATGAACAGGCACCTATTCCTTTTAAAACCAGGTGCTGATTCTGTAAGTTAATGCTAATAAAAAAGAGTCTAATGAATAATATACTTACTTGTCTCCAAAAATATTATGAATAAATGGAACAAAGTAACATTTCTAGTAAATGTAGGTGTTTACAGTTGGGGACAAAAAGTATATTCAACTGTACAGAAATGACACATTACTGGGTGTCCTCAGATGTGAAACTGTTTTTGACTACTTTTATCCCTTTTCCTGTCTTTTCTCTTTGGTAAAAGATAAATACACTGTAGCTGCTCCCTGTATTTTAATCATCTAGAATCAGAAACTAATTTTTCTGAAGAATCTGAAAGGGTTAATATCTGATTGTAAAAGAAATCCCCCAACAAACAGAAAAATAAAGCCCCCTCTACAAATCTGCACCCCTAACACCACCTTCCCCCACCCTAAAAAACTGTAGGAGCAGTCTGCTATTGTAATACTGCATTATTTTACTTATAGCAGTCTTAAAAATAATTTTAAGCTATTTGCATTGTAACGTGATAAATGTCAACATGTTGTAGAGATGTCCGTGATTTGAGCTAAATGTAGGCTGAATGAAAAGATTAAAGATCTTCATAGATCAGCTTGCTTGCTGGGAATTATTTCTGCCTTTCCTCTCCTGGTTGCAAGCAGAATTATTCAATATTTCAGCAATATTCTTATCCCTGGATATGCCCTTGGAATCTTGTTTCCACAGCAACAAAAGCTACTGATAAAACATCCCTTTTAAACTTCGAGTCAGTCTTTTATTTAGAGTTGTAATTAGGATGTTTGCCAGTAGCAATGTGTGTTTTTATGTGTATGTATGTGTATGCCGAGAGCAGCCTGTAAAACAGCCATAAGGTGAATAATCCTCGAAGTGTTGGAAGAATATCCCATGATGGGGTGAGCCTTCAGGCAGCGTGGCAGAGGAGCGTACTGAGGATGGGGGTGCCGACCGAGTAGGCAGTTGTTTTTCAATGGTTATATGAAGAAACAGCCCTCTGTGGGATGCAACCATTGCCAGGAGCTGGCTCCTTTCCTCCCGGCAGCTGCAGCATGCTCTCACTTGTTCCAGTTCTGCTCCGAAATGAAACCTGTGAAGAATAGAAATGGATGGAAGAACATGCAACAGCCATTGTGGGTAGAAGGAGCTAAGCTTTGGCACTTGTCCCGATCTGTCTGGTGAAAAGCTTTCCTTCCTGGAGAAGGAGGTAATGGGAGAGGGGCTCTGTGTCAGAGGTTCCTCTGAGCAGTCAGTGTGCTGGTCTCTGCAGGCTGTGCAGATACTGCGGTGCACGGTGACTTTCTGGTCGCTGCATTTGGAAGTGGCCCCACCCTGGACTTGTTTTTAAAAAGGAAGTTGCTACTGGAGCAGTAGAAGGATAAAATACTGGCTCTAAAAGTTGTGTGGTGCAACTCCTTGGGTTATAAATGCTCATTTGTTTATTTTGTACAGCTGTGCAAGATGTTTTACTTAGTCAAAACTTTGTTCTATATTTACAAGATACTTAATATTAGGATTTATAAACTGTACTGCTAGGGCTTGTATTGATTTTCGTATGGTGTCTTAGAAGTATCTAAATAATAGTGCTATTGCAGGTTGTTACAGCATAGTAACCACAGCTTGAAATAGGAATATTGCTGTGTATACTAGAGTTGGGCAGTTGCAAAATCTATATTTAAATTTGTCACATTACAGATAAATAGCACTCACAGTGGAATGGTTACATCAGCTTGTGAAGCTGCACATCATTGGGGTGGAAATAAATCCTTCTTTCTGAATATTTAAAGTGTCAGTAACTAGATTAATCATAATGTGCGTAACACACAGGCTGTTAAAGGGAAAGTTCTGCGTGCAGTGATTAGTACACGTGGTTAATGATTAGAAGCGAAAAGCTATAAATTAGCACTCTAAAAGTTGTTAGTATGTAAACTGTTATTCCCACTTTACAGATTTTTATCTTCTCTGGAAAAAGGTAGGTAACAGAAGGCTCTTGTCTTTACAAAGAGTCCCACTTAACTGCTGCAGTGAAAATGTAAACAGTTGTTGTGAGATTTAGTAGAAGCCGACAGTCTAGACAACTAGGTTAGACTGTGCACACTGGGACAGCGCTTCCAGAATGCAAATAATCTAAATTTAGGATGTGCTGGGTGGTGGATGGGAGGTGTATGTGGAGCTATTCCTTTTCGGACTGTAGGGGGAGCACAGGTGATTATTAGTTGTAAAATTAGATCTCTAATTCTAGCCAAGGCTAAGCAAGAGGAATCCTGTGTTAAGTGATAAGCTGTTATATTCACTGCAGTGAGTTAATACATTGGGGTTTGGATTTGCACTTTTTATGGTTGTTTCATTTGCGAACACGATGGACAGACACCGTGTGTGAGCAGCATATTTCTTCAGCAGAGTTCTGGAGGGTAGCGGGTAAATTTGGTGTTGATGGCAGGTGGCGGTTGGATGGAGATTGTGAGGAGCAGAGAAAGCTTTGGGAAATGGTTCAGTCTGACCTACAAAAGACCCAGTTGTGTTAGTTTACGGTGTTTCCTAAGTAGTGCAATAGGTACTGCTATATGGTTTCATAGGCCCAACAGGTGTCTGATTGTAGCGTATGTGCATGAGAGAACACACGACTCTTCAGTTCTCCTGAAGTTCAGTCTAATATGCAGCTTTTACAGTTTTCTATAGCTGGTGTCAAATTGAAGAAAGCACTGTTTTGTGAAGGGTCACAGAGTTTACTCAAAGCCGTATTTGCTTTGAGGGCTGTGACTCTGTGAATGCGGAATGGTGTTAACTGTGTAATACAGATTCTCTGTGTAGCTGTGTTATGCATGATATTTAAAACATTATGCTCAAGGGTACCTAACTACTTGTTTGATAAACTTCTTGCTCATAGGAATTAAGATAATCTTTCATACGTTTAATCGAGTTACAGAAAAGCTCATATTTCACAAAGTGCAGCAACAGAAATAAATCCGGTGTCCCTTTTAATGTTTCAACGAGGTAGTATTTCGGTTTTGCTCTCCTTAGCTGAGGCTTTGCAGCGGTAACAGCAATGCATGCCTAGCTACATTAGTGTGGTGAGATCTTCTGGTACAAACAGAAAAATGACTGTAAGAATGTACGCTGGAGAGGAAACTGATTGCATCTTTACTGCAAGTAGTCAGGTTTTTTCTGCACTGAATCATGTGGTTTATAGTTGGAACGAAATTTTGGGCAAAATTGCCCATCCTTTTTTAAATAACAGCATAAACCTTCTGCTAAGAAAATGCTTCAAGAACTGTAAGTGTAACAGCTACAAGAGCGGAAATATTGGTATATTTGATCGATGGATTCAAGTTCATTGAATCTGTACAATGAAAGATGCATATTTTTCATCAGTAACCAACCTTTGCTTGAGAAGCAGTAACTTAGAGATTTATCAAATATTGTGAGAGATTAGGAGCTTTTATCTAAGCACCATCAACTGGCAAGTTAGCATTTTTCCCTTTTCTGCTCTGCATAGCTGCTGCTGTCCAGTACTTTGAAAGGAAGTAAGATTCTGCATTGTGGGAGAAAAAAAAAAATGCTTAATTCAGTACAAAGGAGGAGGTAGGAGGCTTCTTTGCCTACGATAAAATGGCCCATAGGATTCCTTCATTTCTTTGCCAAATGCAGGTTGTTCATGCTTCAGAATTATTTCTAGTTTTGTTTTCTGCTAGTGACTTACCTTACTGGTATATTTTAAACACTGCAGGTGATGAACTAAGAAAATTATCGTAGACGAAGTGCTCTTGAAGGCTATGCCAAGTTCCACTTATGGCACTTTGTTGTTATCTATTTTGGGACTTAGGAACTGCTAATGTGTTATCTATACATATGTAATAGCAACAGTTGCAACGAATACTTGCTTAGCATGTGGAATTTCAAAGCACCGTGTGGAGCATTTGAGTTCAGTGTTTCTAGAGGCAAACAAATGGTGTGGTCTGTCTGTGGTTATAGACCGGAGGTACAGATGCAGACAGGTCAAAGTGATGCTGTGGAAAAATCATGCAAAAAGGATGTCACTCCATATGCATGAGCTGCATGAAGATCTTACTGGTGGCACAAATTCTATGTAATTTAATAATGAAAGTGAGAAATGTTAAACACTTCTGCATACAGTGGTAGCAGCACTGTCTCAAAACCACCTTGTTGCACCATAAATCTGCCTAGTGGTAGAACAATCTTGACGTGGCCAGGCATTTGAATTCCTTTTAGGTCTCCTTTTCTAATTGGATTTTCCTGTTTCATTCTACTTTACTTGATCACCACGTACCTGGGCATCTCAGCAGAATAAGGCAAATTAAGAGAGTTGCAAAGAATGTTCTGGGACTCCATTACAGAAAATTGATGGAATGTAATGGCTTTACATTAGCCAATTGGCTGATATGTTTGTTTTTTGCATGAGATAGTTGAGACTAACAGAAATGTTTAAATGTAGGCTTGATTATTTTTTAATTTCCAAACAATGCAGTAGTGAGCAAAAAAGTTCTAAAAGGAACAAGAATCATACACACATGTAAATTCTAATTAATTACGTTACCATATACTTTTAATGCAAAGAGAAATTATTATAATGAGATGCTTTGTTCTTCGTATAAGCAAGACCACAGAAAACACTGTAAAATTTGTAAGGAATCGTAACATTTTTACTAAATAATAACCTGAGTCCAAATTTTATAAAATTATGTATGTCTTACTGGGCCTTTTTATTAGTCTCAGGCTGTGAGATTATTCATAAACGCACAGGCACTTTGAACAGAAATACCAAGACTGCTTTATTGGCATAGCTAGGAATGCTGCTCTGAGCTTCTGAAATGACAGTACTGTCAATGTAGCAGCCAGCGTGTTCACTAACATGGGTCACAGTCACCATATTACCTCAATGTACTGCTGCTTGCTTTCACTTCGTGTGTGTAGTTGGGTGCATTCTTTCTCTTCTTGAACTCTGTTATCTTTGGAATTGAACTTGGAGAGGTGGTGTCACAAATTCTCCATCCTGTTTGTTCTTCCACATCTGTTCTTCGTGGAGGTGCCAACAGTGTAGCTTGGAGGAGGAGTAAAAGGTTGTGACAATTGGGATTACTTGCAGGAGTTAGACATAGGATGTGGAATTCTCCTGCTTGAAAGAAGATTTCTGAAGGCTTTTCTGCGCCCCAAAGTGAATGGGTTAGCTCAAGATGAACTTTTTCTCTAAAACTTCTTCTTGATTACAGCATATAGAAAAAGACTCAAACTTGTTTGTTCCATAGGCTGATAAAGAGGATAAATGCTTCTTTCTTTACAGGTACCTGAGAATCAGCAGACTTGTCAGTTGGGACAGCTAAGTGACTTGTAGGTACCCAAATAGGGTGCTGGTAGAACAACAATATTTTGTTCGTCACACTAAAAGATACGTGCTTCTGTCGCCTCTCTTCATTTCATAAAAATAAATTTAAAACAAGTGCACTGCCCCTGTATTCAGTTGAATTTGCATTCTTGCTTTCTGAATTGAATGAATTTAATATTCCTTATAACTAATGTTACTGATTCTCTTCTAGTTCTGCCTATGATAATGTCAACAAAGTTCGAGTTGCTATAAAGAAAATCAGTCCTTTTGAGCATCAGACATACTGCCAGAGAACTCTGAGAGAGATTAAGATCCTACTGCGCTTCAGGCATGAGAACATTATTGGAATAAATGATATTATCAGAGCTCCGACTATTGAACAAATGAAAGATGTGTATCCTTTAAAAGTTTTACTAGTTAGCGATGATTGCCACCGTTTCTGTTCTGATTATTTCTTCTTTTTCATCCTCTTCCTTACTAAATTTGAATAAAAGTTGGCTTCTATTATTGTAAATAGAACAGGAAGTTCATAGTGTTTGATCGGTTTGTGGATACATAGTTTGATATGCAGGTGAACTCTTGTTTTGTTTGTTCTTTTCTGGGAAAAGAAAAATTACGTTAATTTCTATCTTCCGAGGCAGAGAACTCAACATTGTAGAGATGATTTAGTTTAGTCACTTACTCCTAAAAGTGTATTTGCTCATTGAGGAGAAAATAAAGTGGCCAGACTCTGCTATAATTGTCTAAACTTTTTCTGAAGAATCAAATGAATACATCGGGGGGGATGGGGGACACACACAACACGGGACATGACACCAAATTAAATAAAGCTGAACACGACTCCCAGTTTTGCAGTGCTTCCTGCATATGTGAGAAGTCTGAAACTGCATATGGGCAGGTCAACATGCTTGATTAATATATGCAAATCTGGCTTTTTTTGTTATACTAATTGTTCTTTCATGGGAAACTTGGCTTTATGACTTCATGTGGGTATCTAATGTATGATGTAATCTTCGCTGGGAGACTATCTGAGATACAAGGCCTAGTTTAGAGTCAGCCAGCTTAACTTCCCCAGGTCCATGTGCATTGGCTCCGGTTGGTTTTGCGGGTGTTTGCAGATGTCTGCCGAATAAAAGACCTAAGTGCATGCAGGCAGAAACTGAATTGAACCTAGGTTAGATGGTTTTGCTTCATAAATTATCGATATATTATTTGAGTTGAGTGGTCTTATGTGGGGTTCTGAGGTTGCATTTCTGTGGCTGTTTTGACTAACTTAAGTGTGTGCTGCCTGTAAAAAGATGTCCCAGTTGTGTGATCCAATCTGAATACCCAGAAGAGAGGATGGGAACGCCCAACTGAAATGGCAATAGTAGTGTGTTTTTACAAAATCCTGTTTCGGAGAAAAGTGATCATGGAACTACACCCCAAGGGTTTTGCAGCCAAATTGAATTAAGGAAGAAGAAAATTTTACTTAACTCATTCCTGCCAAAGCAGAAAAAGAATCCCTTTTCTTTATTTTCATTCCAATCTTAGGAAAAAAAGTCGTATTAGGATTTAATTTTGGAAAGCAAAGGACTGTTTGTTCAATGTAGCATAATAAATATACAGTAAAGGAGAACAACAGCTGAATCTTTGAAGTGGAGACGTAGCAGAGAAGACTGATCAGAAATTATCAGATCTTCTACCTTCATGCCTTTACACAATTGGAAGAAAGTGTCTCAGAAGTTTATTACTCATTAAACTAAAACCCAGTCTATTTCTTGGCAAGCAGGATAGGAATCTGATCACATTAAAATTCCAATAAAAATCAGGCTCTAATATAGAAATAGAGGTTTATGATGATTAATTTGAGAGGACCACATGCTGGTGCCTCTCAGTTCTGTAAAGGGTTTCATCTCATATCAGGATTGATTTGATCCAAAACTTGTGAAGCAGGAAGCAACTACATAGTTTCATAATTGTCATGAAACAGACAAATAAGAGAGAAAAATTGTTATAGAAGTTTCATCGGATACTGTATGTTGATATCTAACATGACCCCACATTTGTTTTGCTGCCTTACATCTGATGCCTTGCAGATACATTGTGCAAGATCTTATGGAGACAGATCTTTACAAGCTCTTAAAGACTCAACACCTCAGCAACGACCACATTTGTTATTTCCTTTACCAGATTCTGAGAGGGTTAAAATATATCCATTCAGCCAATGTGCTTCATCGTGACCTCAAACCTTCGAATTTGCTGCTTAACACCACTTGTGATCTCAAGGTTAGTTGAAATTTCTTACAAATTTTGCTCCCATGGTCTTCATAAACTACCTGTTATAACCATGAATGTGGTTTTGTTCCTGGGGATTGATGTGATTTTTACCCTGGAAAGATTGCCAAGACATTATTTGGTTTGAAAAAATAATTGTTAAGGTTGGAGTGACTAAGAACTCGCTGTTTTGCTATTTTAATGAGTGCATCACTGTTTCCATCTGGAGGCTGATTTTGAAACAGCCTCTTTGAATTGCAGAATCTTGGAATGGTTTGGGTTGGAAGGGACCTTAAAGACCATCTAGTCCAACCCCCTGCCATGGGCAGGGACACCTTCCACCAGACCAGGTTGCTCCCAGCCCCATCCAACCTGGCCTTGAGCACTGCCAGGGAGTGGGCAGCCACAGCTTCTCTGGGCAACCTGTGCCAGTGCCTCACCACCCTTGCAGTGAAGAACTTCTTCCTAATGTCTGATCTAAATCTCCCCTCTTTCAGTTTGAAACCATTACCCCTCATCCTATCCCTGCCCTCCTTGATCAAGGGTCCCTCCCCACCTTTCCCATAAGCCCCCTTTAAGTACTGGAAAGCCGCTATAAGGTCTCCCCAGAGCCTTCTCTTCTCCAGGCTGAACAACCCCAACTCTCCGCCTGTCCTCACGGGGTAGGTGCTCCAGCCCCCGATCATCTTTGTGGCCTCCTCTGGACTCGCTCCAACAGGTCCATACCCTAAGAAGGGCCCCATGTTTGGGGCCCCAGAGCTGAATGCAATACTCAAAGCTAGTAAAAGTGAAAGCTAGGTGAAAATACTCACCTGAAGCAGAATTGTGTTTACCCAGAAAGTAAACTCAAAACTATGTCTATTTCAAGTCTTGTTTTCTCTGTTTAAACTGTTAATTGTTCATTGTTGGAAAAGGACTTAATATTAGTGGGCAACTAAAATGGCACGTGAAATTCGGTGCTGATTAAATGCACAGCAATTACTTGGAGAGAGAACATTCCTAATTTACATTTCCAGTGATGGGCTCTGTGCTAGTTAATACTACAGAAGGATGATCTTAGAGCTCTTATGATTCTTGGAAAATGTCAGCTCAGTGCTTAGTGGCATTCAGTAAAGCAAAACAGGTGTGAAAAATTAGAACAGAAATAGAGAATAAAACAGAAAATATGCCATTCTATAACTTTCTGTTGGTTTTGAGTCTTCAGTTCTGTGTGATCATAGTTCTCACACTTCTCCCTATGATATCCTGTTAAAATGAGGAGACCAGGACTTCAAAGTACTTCTCTTCATATTTAGTCTAAGTCTCCTCTACTGGAAGATGACTGCTTCAGGAAAAGAAAGAATACAATAGAATTTGATAAAATTGTCAGTGACGTAGGGAAGGTGAATAGAGTCTTTACCTATTAATAAGGATGGCAAGGAGAATGAAAGGAGCAGGTGGCATACTCGGAGTGAAAGGACATAGTAGTTAACTTGCAGTATTGTTAAGCTGTCAAATTTGGTACCACAGAGCACTGTAGATATTACCGAAAATGTGACTTAAAAAAACACAAAGCAAGTTAGTAGAAGAAAAAGCTTTGAATCCTGCCTCTGGTTTAGAGTCTGCTGGTGGCAAATCCAATGAAGATGAAAGAGCCTAGGGAAGCATTGGAGTAGGTTTTCTTTTACACTTTACGTTATGTATTTGCTGTTGGCCACTGATGGAGGGAGACTACAGAGCTTGCATTACTTTGATCTGATGTGTTTGTTGCATACTGTGTTGCACCTAATTACACTTTGTTTTTTGTAGTAGCTCTAGCTTTCTCATTAAAAAAAAACCAACCAAACCCACAAGCAAAAGAAAAATACCCTCTTCAAAATGTAAACCAGTTGCTGGCCGTACAAGTTTGTCACAATTCCAAGGAAAGTCCTTGCTGTTCATACGCTGGTCCATTCTAAATACCGGCTACACGATCGGTTTGCTTTACATTCCCCCTGCTACTTGTCAGCTTTTCCTAACAGCTTGGTACTGCTGGACTGGTCACCTCTGACTCTTGCTGTGGGATTTCAGCAGCTGTTATTACATCATATCCCTTCAAGGCATTAACCCCTTCACAAAAGGGTAAAATCTACGATGACTGCGGTAGAAGCAGGAAAGAACAGTTTGAGTGTAGCTCTGTGTTATGTGCAATTAAAGGCAATAAAATAATAAAAGGCAAGATGGTCGTGAAAAAGAAGGTAAGCTTGCTGTATGGCCTTAGTGAATACTGTTGCAATTTCTTTGTAAGATTTTAAAAACAGCGTGCCCCTGCAACACGTGCTTCCTAGTGCAGAATATGGTAGTCTGTACGCCAGAGCACATGCTTTTTCATAACCTAAAGGGAACTCTGGTGTTGTATTAATACCACATCTAAAGTTTAAACAACAGAATTGGACAGAAAACTAGTACGTGCTAGGCCTTGTCAGATGAGTGCTGAACTTGTACTAACTCGTTTCTTCTAGGGCTGTTCTGCAAGTTCGTGTCAGCTATGTACATGCGTATGCTTACAGAGTTGGTTAGTGTACATAAACTCAAAACGCAGCATACTGTGCAAATGAACAACTTAAAATCACACTTTTGGAAGAAGGAAAATCGGAAGCTTGTTCATCTTCAGCGGTAGTGCTGTTAGCTTCTTTCTTTAATGGCGTTACGAGAGAGCGCGCTGTTGATCTCTTGTGGAGCTCAGAGTCCTACAGGTTGTACCAAGAGCTCCTTCTTTCTTTTTCTTCTCCCTTAAACATGATCTTGACCTCTGGATCATCGATTCCATTTCCAGGAAAGAAATGTATGACACTCTATTGACACAATTTGTCTGTGAACCCTATAGCAGCTGAAGTGAGTCCTAAGCAGCTGAAATGCTCAGGGCAGAAGTGCAGAACCTAAAGCTGTTTCTGTTTGTTTAGGCTGTGCTACAGACTTAAATGAAACCTTAAATATGACTTATCACATAGTGAATGAAAGTTTGTGAAAGTACATAATTTGACTTACTGTCTCTTGTTATATATTTTCAGTGAAAAATCAGATTTGAGAGTCCATGAAAACTACTGCCTTTGAATCTGTCTTTAGTGGAGTCCTGGGTAATAAAGATACTGGACTTCCCTTTTGCAGCCTGGCATCTTTCCCGTGAATGAGATTAGTGTATACTGACATGCTACAGGCTGGAATATACTTAAAAATCGTGTCTAACATTTTTAGAAATATTTTCACATGCCTTCATGATTTATGTGCATCCAACAATTTGACCTGTTTTGCAGTTCTGTAAATTAAATAAGTTACATAAAAACTCTCATGGTCATATAATTTTGCTAGGCCAGTGGCATTAATATTTCAGAAAATGAGGTCAAAATTACTTTAAACAGATTCTTGGCTAGTATATTGCAGTGTCTTCAGTGTACCAGTTTACTCTAGCTGAGAATCTACTCCTTTGACTTGGTTAAAACATTAACACACTATAGCAATATTATTTAGAAGTTGTACTTTTCTGTCTGCATAGTGAATACTCCCAAGTATTAAACATCCAAGAATTGTTAGATACTTTGATAGGCTTGAAAGGGAAGTGATGAGAGGGTTTTTCTAGGAAAACTGCAAGTTGTTGTTTGTTTCAGGATTTTACCGATTACTCTAGAGACGCAACTGTTTCATCTACCATCTTATCATTAACAACTAAGCTTAGTGCAAGCCTCTCCCTTTCCTTTTATGTAAATATATACATACACATGCACAGACAATGATACAACTTCAGATATTTCAGTATATTAGTAGCACTGTTGGGTGTCTTTTCATTTGCTTAGTAAATGGTCATATGTATGTGATCCTCATAAATCTTCCCGTCTGCTTGATAGCTTCATCCAATTTTAAGCCATCCTTGTTTAAAAAAAAAAAAAAGCAAAGCATACCTGATGCTGGCTTTCTAGAAGTGGAAGCTAAGTATGTAAGTAGGGTGCTGGCTATTTATTTATTTATTTAGTGCGGAAGACATTCCTTCTCTCTTAGTACGTCTGTTCTGTCTCTCCAAGGCGTGAAGCACTGACTGACATAGCGGGGTCTTTCATTATGCAGTTTTTTATTCTCTGCTATGACTTAGTCAAAATGCCAAGAAAATTTTGCCTGTCATTATGTTGCTCTCGTTCTTCTTTTGTTCTCGTTCTGATTGAGAAGCCTACCTTCTTCTGGTGCTCTGACTTTTACCAATTATTTGAACAGGCATAGTGGGCTCGCCTTTCCCCGCCCCCCAAAATAGGGTAGCTGCTTTGTTAGATATGTTCTGTTGCCACAGGGCAGGAACTGTCTGCCCTCGCCAGGGTACAGTCAGTCGCTGTGCTTTGTCCCTTGCACCTGGGACTTGAGGCAGAACGGTGGCCTCGCCAGCTTCTCTTTTATTCTGCCCTGCTAGTGCTCCTGGTCAGCTCTGCAGCTGGTGAAAACACTGCTAACAGCCAAAAGCCTCTTTCTTGCAGCTTCAACCTTGATGCGTTTCTCGCTAATGGTGTGCCTTCTTTTCTGCTTAACCTGTTTCTGCTCTAGTCAGCAGGGGCTTTTTGTCATTTTAATGAGCTCTCTTTGTCACTAATCTTCCTCTCCATCCCATGTGCATTTTTCTACTTGAGTTGAGAGATTCACAGACACCTACCGTATGTAATTCAGTTCTTTCTCCTCACTGTGGACGGGAGAGTGTCTGTCTTCTTTTGTCTTGGTAATAGCAAATCGTAGCACTTTGCTTATGTGTAATACTGTAATTCTGCACAAGTCTCCTTGCCTGTAGTCTTATGTAGCTTTTTTTCTGAGGTTAGGTGGAAGAGATTACAAGAGTTTAGTCTGCCTGTGTAATTATTTTCTGAAGTCCATAAAGCTGTCCTCTACAGTTTCTTTGCTTCTGTCTTTACAGGAGACTCTCCTGATTATTTGTACCGATTCTCTCTATGTAAGCCGCTCATGGCACACAAGGCAGCTGCTCTGTTTCCGTAGCCTGGGAAAACCATGGCATGTTTAAAAGAGTTCTTTTTGGTTTTGCTTTGTAAGGGTTCAGGGGTTTGTTTTGTTTTGTTTTTTTACTGTGTAGCTAAAGTCAGAGGAGTCATCCCGTGCAGCCTGGTTTATGAATTTCATCACTGCCTTTTCTTCAGTCCCTCTGTTTAACAGTCAGCTGCTGAATCTTGTCTTTCAGATGTAGCTTTTAGTCAGCTGAATCACTTCTTCCTTAACTGATCTGTCAATTGTTTCACAGGCTGTTCCTTCAGGAAAATAGAGGAGAGGGTTGCCAGGGTACAGTGAGGTTTCTGCGTTCTTCGTAGGATTATCCACCACAGTTTTTATTGACTACAACATATTATTACGTCACATTTTTAAGATAATCAGTGTAACAATTAACAATCAAAGAGTAAACTATTCTAAAATGTATGCATCGGAGGACCTTATAACTATTTTCCATTCTTATGTTTGATGCCTTGTTTTTCTGAGAGTATGTATTTTTTCATGCAAATACACTTTCTGTGGAAATTGATCGTTATTGTAAACTGGTATTTGTTTGGTGGTAGTGAAAGCATATGAATGTGTCTAATGTGCCACTCCACAAGCTCACCTTTTACCCTTTGGAAGGTAAGAAAGGAACAGCTGCTGTACTCTAGAGCACTGTCTGTCTTCACATTTTCAAATTTCTTGATTTCTCTCTGGAGAGAGAACACTAAATGGCTCTGAAAGCCCTAGAGCCTCCTTAGCAGAGTATAGATAAAAACGCTTTTTCCTTTTTTGCTGAACTCACTAGTCTAGATCAGAGTTTATTTTTCTTTCCATGTTAGATAAAACTGTTTTCCTTGTCAGGGTTAAGAAATATGTTCTTGTGTGTGCTGGTGGTTTTTTTGTTTTGTTTTATTTTGTATTTTTTAAGCTCATGCTTCCTTCAGCAACCTGTAATCTCTCCAGTCGACCATTATCTCATGATTGGATAGGATGCTTCTCATGCAGAGGTGCAGTTATGGTGGTAGGGTTTGTAAAAAGGGGTATGGAACTTTGCTACAAATGTGTTGATCAGTAATTTTGTTTTCTGGAAGTCTCAATGTCTTTGTCTTTTTGTTTTCTGGTAAATTTCTAATAACAGGTTGCAGCAGTGTATCTTGCCTCCTGTCCAGCAGAGAGGGCGTTAAGTAAGCCCACAGTGGAACATAAATTGTGCACCAGGAACGTCTTTTTTTCCCAAACAGTTTATTCTTTCTGCCCTCTGCATGGTCTAATTGGATACTCTTTGTACTTAATCCAAAACATTTTTCTTAGCCTTTGTGCAGTAATTTGTTCCTAAAAATATAGGTTACCATCACTGTGTTTGTAAGTGTTATATCCTGGGTTGGGGAAGGGTGAATTAGTGACGTTGTAGTATTGGAAGCTCTTTGTCTAATATACCTTTTTTTTTTTTTTTTTTTTTTTTTTTTTATAATTTCTTTAAAACCAGATTTGTGACTTTGGACTAGCTCGTGTTGCAGATCCAGATCATGATCACACAGGATTCTTGACAGAATACGTGGCCACACGTTGGTACAGGGCTCCTGAAATCATGCTGAATTCTAAGGTAAGAGCCGTAGTGCGCTGCTGTGGTGCCTCTGTGGCTGTTTATTCACATGTGAATACCAGTTTTGCTCCCCCCCTTCCATGTTTTTAGGATCGGAACACATGCATTGTCTTGAGGAAATGTGGTAATGGATTTACAGGACAGCTGCTGGCTTGCAGTAAATTTGTGCTTCCAGATACAGTTATTGGATACTACAGCCAAGTAATCATGTGTATGAGTTCCCATGTGTCTAGTTCCTTGCCAATCATGAGACTTCTTTCCATCAAATGCTCTTCCACAGAGCAGGACAGAAGTAATGAAAGCATTTTACTGCTGCATTCATCAAGGCTTGCAAATGCTTCCTTAATGTTATCTTGACATCTTAATTTAGATTTAGAATGTATAATGAGGGTGAATCTGATTCTGAAGGCATGTGATCTTTGTTGTATGTCAATCTTAATTGCATTCCCGTAGTCTTTAATGAAATCATCCCTTTGGGTTTTCTTATACTTGGAATTCTCTTATGTTCCTCTGTGGCTATTTTAAGATGTATCCAGTCCCTGTATGGTGTGAGTGATGGGTCCTTCATAACCTTCGTGTCAGTTTCTACAGCCATACGCTTGTTAGCAAGCTACCTATGTGACACCTGTGCCTGTATTTCATAGACCTGGAAGACTTTATTGTTTCTGTAGGGTTTGTTGGCTGTTGGGTTTGATCTGTTGTGGCAATAGTGCGTCCAATGCGCTTTTAGAAAATAGTCGTCTGACCAGTCGAGGGTTTTTTTCCCCAGCTGCTTGTATTTTGAACTCACCTTGAGGCCAAAAACACAGGGCAACTTAACCTTATTTCTGGATATCCACATACGTTTATCGGCAGCTTTTACAAGAAAATGTTTTGTGTGTTTCTTAAGAGGTGGTCACCTTACAGTGTTCCTGGCCTATAGCCTGATGCCTTTTAGAATTACAGTGCCTTGAAAAGAGATGGCCAAGTCCTGAGGAGCCAGTGTGGAGGTGGCTGTGGGTTCGGCAGTTAGGAGCTTTCCTTGGAAGCTCCCTGCTAACGGGAGGGGGAGTAGCGGGCAGCAGGCTGGGGGAGAGGAAGGCAAGGGAGCTTATGGGGCCAGCGGTTCTTGAGGAAAACTCACCCTGTGTTACCCAGGCACTAGTGTAGCTGGAGCGCTTCTGAATAAAGGCCTTTCCCTAGGGATGATGCAGGCCATCCGGACACGTGACAATGCAGCCGTTTGTTCCTTCTTCCGAGAGCCCGTTCACTGCTGTCGGCCTTTTCGCATCATTTTCGACACTGACTTGCCTGCTGTGTTTACAAATCAGCTAACTAACAGTCTGGGTTGCCCTTTCACCCCTCTGCTGAAGGCTTCTTACTTGTGTGGCAGTTAGGTCCTGTTAGGAAGAAGGATGGCTTTTTTTCACATGTGTATAGAGAAAACACATGTTAGGAGCTATGGAATTAAGAACAGCTTGCTTCCAAAATTTATTAGTTTAAATTCGCTGTAAAATTAGGGAGTCTCAAAAATTTGCAGCTGGTAATATGTTCAGCTAAACTTAGAGAATCCTTTTTGAAAAACCGTATCTTGCATACTTCAGTCCTTGCTACCCCTTCGAAGAAGCATTTTGAGATACAATTCGTAATTATTTCATTCTGTACAGAAAAACCAAGCAGCATGAACAAGCATGACTCATCTAAAAACAGGAGAAAGACTTCTTTGCGTGCACTTTCACAATTTACCAAAGTAACATGTTGCTGCAATTACGCAAAAATTTCTTGACAAAAATATGTTTTCTCTTCGCTTGCAGGGTTACACCAAGTCTATTGACATCTGGTCAGTAGGCTGTATTCTGGCAGAGATGCTCTCCAACAGACCTATCTTTCCAGGAAAACACTACCTTGACCAACTTAACCATATCCTTGGTAAGCTTTGTATAAAAGTAGCATTTCCACACCCGTCTGTGTCTCTCCCATCTTTTCTACCAGCTAGACTGCTCTTGGTCACTCCTTTTTTTTTTCTCCTGTTGGTCAATGGATAACATATGGAGCTGTAGGAATCATCTGTTCCCTGTAGTTAGTTCTGCAGTGATTTCTACAACAGATTGCTGATTTGGGGGGCAGCTAGAGGATACTTACCAATTTATTTACTGTTATTACATCAGCAGAGATGTTTTAAAAATAATAATAAACTAAAAAGCTCAAATATGCTATTAGGTCCAGGTCGAATTAAAAAAAAAAATAATTGTATAGATGCACCATTTAATTGGATCTTTTAAACAGATTACTGATAATTAGAAAACTCAAATGCATTTGTTTGTTTACAAGAAAAAATAACTTAAACCTTTTTAGTAAAGGTTTCTAAAAAAACTCTAAGGTGTTCTATGCTCTTAAAACGTTTTGTCTGAATCTTCTTCCCAGCAGTTTTAATATTGAGTTTTAGCAACTGATACAACCATTTAAATGTACTTTTCATAGAATGCAGTACTGTTTGTATACACTTTTTTTTTAGGTATACTTGGATCCCCTTCCCAAGAAGATTTGAATTGTATAATAAATTTAAAGGCCAGAAACTACTTGCTTTCCCTACCACACAAAAATAAGGTACCATGGAACAGGCTGTTTCCAAATGCTGACCCCAAAGGTATTTTATGCTCAATTACCTTGTATCAGAAAGTAATGGCAGGATGGGATTTTTTAAAACTGCCCTAAGAATTTGTCTTTTATCTATATTGGAAAAAGACCATGTATCCCTTAAAACAGCAGTATAAATTAATATAAAATCATAAACCAGCATGAAACCCTCATACTAGCTTACCTGTTTAAAGCAATTTTCAGTAACTCTAAGATTGCATGTTGTGATATTTGATCTTTAACTCACATGTAAACCACAAATCCTAACTCTTGTTCCTGTCTTTGAAAGCATGATACGTTACATGAGTACTGAACACAGACATTGGGTTTTGACATGGGGATCAAACAGATCTTGGACTTTGTTTCTAAAATGAGATATGACAGAGCTGCCTGTTGCTGACCTCGGTGTGCGCAGACTGCCTGTCAGTGCTAGATCAAACAGGGTGATACCAATCCAAGTGCGGGTCCTTAGGCAGTATGAAAGGTTCAGATTTCATGGGTTAAAAAATTCAGTTAGGAGTGGATCAAAAGTTACAGAACAAGGACTGTAATAATTGTTGCCTTTCTTAACAAGGCTTTAGTAAAGGGTAAACATGATTTTTGTTTTGCTAGCTAGCTATTGACTTGCCTTTTAAATTCTGCTTCATGCAGTTTGAAGGTAGCTGTCGTCACAGCACAGTGGTCTTCTACCTGCTCTGACACAACTCATGAGTCACTTTGTTTTAAAACTGATGCGATAATTTACTCTTGGTGAATGTGATCAGGTACTGAACTACCATGTAAAAGCTGATTTCTGCAGATGGAACTGTGTCGAGCTGATTATCCATATCGTGTGGAGAAACAGCAGCAATTTATTCTGCTTTTATAATAGTGCTCATCAATGTGAGAATTTTTACCGTGGGCTTCTGACAGCTCAAATTGTAGCAACGCTGACATGCGGAGCTGCTAGGGGAACATGCCGTCTCCGTGAGTTCTGCAACACCTTTTCATCTAGATCTCCGAGCAGCTTTGACAGAGCAGTTTCTCCAAAAGCTGTTTGTCAGTCATTTCAGTAAAAAGCATGGTGCGTGACATGCTTCAGCATGGAGTGAGCACATGAGTTTACCGCCTTGAGAAAACCGCATCAAAATATTTCACGTTAATTACTGTGCAAGTTTGCAGCTTTTTCAGCCTGCCGTTGAATGCAGCGGTAGGGTCTGTCACTTCTGCAATGCTCGGTATGCATCTCGTTCTGATGCAAAGCTACAACTGCTTTGCTGCAGTAAGAAGCCTCTGTTTAAGTTCTGTGTCACAAATAATGTGGTGAGGAGAAGAAATGGAATGGAATTTGGGATGCTGCAAATTCTTTGGCTTTCTTGCTACTATCATTCTCTTCTCTTGCCTTAGAAAAGGAAAATGTGTTCCAAAGTAGCAGTAAGTCTGACTTGTAACGTTTGTGCAGAATTTCATCAGACCTTACTCTCCGTCTTACTGGATCTTCGAGTTCTCTGTGGATTCTTTACGAGTTGTCTTCAACAGATTTTGCCTGAATCTCATGAATATATTTGCATCTTAGCTGGAGAGTATCTTCTGGGCTGCTAGTTATGCTATAATAGTTCACTGTGATGATCCAGAACTCCTAATGACTTCTGGGTGACACTTCCGTCAGTAACAGCCAAGCTTTCTTTTCAGAAGAAGAAGAACATATTCTTGGTTACTTAGTCATTTCAGAAAAGCTCTTATCTTTGAATTTCTGGCACAAAAATGCAAAGCATCTATTTGAGTGAAGAAAAAGCCTGATCTATTCAATTTCTGCTGTAGTTAAGATTGTACCATAGAGTTCTGCACACTTCTTCCCTCAGTGTTCATTCTGACACTGAAGAGCCTTTGAAAGGGTTGTGTCTCCATTAGACCCCATCATGCCAAAGGAAACAGTCACCAGGGAATGGCCGATAAGACGGGCAGGGAAGATACTCTGCCCGTTACAGGAAACAAGCTGCTGCTTCTGTTACTGCTGCTACAGCTAGAGAATTCCAGATATAAATTGAAATTAGCATAAAGCTTAGGGTATTTTCTGTGTAATGTCAGTGTTTATAACACTTCTGTACTTTGGAGTGTGTGTGAAACTCTTGCTCACTTTTTTTTTTTCCTCTTAGCACTTGATTTGTTGGATAAAATGTTGACCTTTAATCCTCATAAGCGGATTGAAGTGGAGCAAGCTTTAGCCCATCCATATCTGGAGCAGTATTATGATCCAAGTGATGAGGTAAAGACATTGTTAAACTGTAAATGTTGATTAAATGATGCAACAGGTTATTTTCTTCCTTAGTTTTAAGGAGAGTGTTTATAGTGGTCTAATGGAGCTGAAGAATGAATTGCATCAATTTACCAAAATTTTGTATTTCTTGTTCTAGTACAACGTTTTGGTGCAACACAATAAATAGATGCTAAGGTGTACCCTCCTGAAAATGGAACTTCTCAGCTTGCTATCGTCTTGTTTTGTAATGTCAGAGAGAAGAGGAGAATAACTTAAGTTTGCATTAGATTATGCGTTTACAACCCCCCAGCCTGAACTCGCTGCAGTTCAGTATACAATTCTGATGAGATTTCAGGTTACTTTTGGCGAAGAAGTAACCTGAAGGAGGAAATGAGCTAGTTTTTCTCAAGGGACAGATACGTTTGTTCAGAGAAATACAAATGTTTCAGGTAACTTTTCTTCAGGTAGACACTAAATTATGAGCCTTTAACAAATATTTCAACTTGCGGTTCAGATTTGAGTAGCTACTTACTATGGTTTGATTTGCAATTTGGTAAGCTAATCTGTAAAGGACACAAAGGACCAATAGAATGAGTTCTTTCTTGAAGACTGCCCAGTATTAGATATTTTTGTGAAGTGCATTTTCAGAATTTTTTCCCATACAGGGACTATGTGAAATTGAACAGAATAGTAATATTAAAAAAAAAAAAGTAATACTGTTTCTTTATATTATTCAGCCTGTAGCTGAAGCACCCTTCAAGTTTGATATGGAGTTGGATGACTTGCCGAAGGAAAAGCTGAAAGAACTGATTTTTGAGGAAACTGCTAGATTCCAGCCAGGATATCGATCTTAAATTGTGCATAGGTAAAGTCACAGCAATATGAAACCACTTTGGAAGGGGGAAGAATTTTGGAACTTGGTTACCACTGGTGAAATGTAGAACTTAACCTTTTCTATTCATTTGACCTTGGTCCTGTTCTGTTGCTGAAGAAACAGTTTAGTTTTGCCTACGCTATTGAAGTGTCTACGGGGAATCCAGGCAATTGCCTGAGATGTTTGCCTAGTTTTTAGGTTGCATCTAAGGAGTCAGAGTTACATTTAAATAGCGCTTCTCAGAATAAAAGCTATGGTAACACTTTGAAAAGCAAATTGTATTAAAAAAACCCAAACAAACAAACAAAAACATTTGAAGGGGGCAGTGTTCTTCATCTATTATGGACTATTTTGTCATATGGCTTCACAGGCTTTTAAAAAAATATTCTTCCTTAAATGTAATGTACAGAGGAGAAATCCCTTAAATTATTCTAAGGGGGGGGAACCCATGAAACTTCAGTATGATTTAACTTCATTTTTAAGTACCTCTGAAATAGCGTGAGTAAATAAGAATAGATAACTAAATATGCATAAAATTAGTTACGATTAATCTTTTGAAGATTTAAATCTTAGTTGAAAAAAGTAACATACTGATATTCCTGATACTCACTGTCTTCATTACTTGACTGATCTTTATTTACCATGAGGCTTGCAAGTCTCAGTAGTATCATGCAAAATTGGTCAAATACTGACTTGAATAATTTTTGCAATACTTAGAATAACAGAATGGTTTGGGTTGGCAGGGACCTTTAAAGGCCATCTAGCCCAACCCCCTGGAGTGGGCAGGGACATCTTTAGTGGGATCAGGTTGCTCAGAGCCCCATCCAGCCTGACCTGGAATGTTTCCAGGGATGGGGCATCTCTCTGGGCAACCTGCTCCAGTGTCTCACCACCCTCATAATAAAAAACGTCTTCCTTATATCCAGCCTTGTGAAACATCTGTGATACTAATAGTTTAAAGTATCAAAGTTTTGTGACTGGAAAAGAAAAACAAACCAAAGATGACAGCCTAGTCAAGGTTGCCTGTTTTATGGTCTTAAAAGTAGTTTCTGTGCTATTCTCCATCAACAGCAGCATTCTACAGTCACGGGTTTTTGTGATGGTTACAGCAGAAAGGTTAAGTTTTGAGCCAGTGAACTTCCTCGCTGCAAGTAGTCCATGAAAGAAAGAAAAAAAAAAAAAGATGGAGGAAACTCTTGAGAATACAGTTTTTACTTAAGTAGGGTAACTTCTGTTGCCACTGGCTTGAGTTCAAAAGTATAGTTCACAAACGAAGTAATTTTGATCTTTAGCAACACTGTATTTCATTTATTTAAGCTTACTAGCTAACATTTGGAACTATTTTAATAATTAAAAATTAGGTAAATCTGAGGTTCACACATCTGGCTCTTATTAGCTGGGCATTGCCAACAGAATTAGACCGGGGACACAGTAACATGCGTGGTGCTTATTTCCCGTCCGTGTTTTCTGAAGCTTAACTCTGCACGAGAGGCACTAGCAGTACATGTACACGTTCTGGAAGAACATGACATAAATTTTTAGGGGTAAGATGAAACCTGTTACTAATAGGCCGTTGTATGGGGCTAACGTTGTGGTAAATCGTAGTTTACGATCTCTCCTGCTTGCCTCTTTGCCCAGACCATTCTTACCTAGGTTGTATTAGGGATTAAGGGATAAAGGGATTAGGGATAAAGATATCGGTGATCCAGTGCTAACGGAAATTTCTGGTTTGCTAAAAATGTTCCCTTTAAATGCTACTATGAAGAGTTGGTTTGGCTGACGTTATACTGAAATTTGAATTTTGTACTCGGCTTGATAATGGCATGCTGGTAATTTGTCCTAGTCATTTGTGGTTAGAATTATTAGCTGTTCCACATCACAACAGTTGAACAGAAGGGGTTGACATCCTAGTGAAGGCCAATCCCCAGGAGCTGGCTTTAAATGGACAGTAACAGTCTCTTCCTGTGCATTTCTGCTCCCCCTACACCCCTCCATGCTTTATCAGCTAGCTCTTCTCAGTGTGTTTGTTTCTTGAGATTCAAAAATTCCCCCTTGGCTGTCATTTTTGAAATGGAGAAGCAATGTGAAAATAACAGATTCTTCAGAAAACCAAATAATGTACTTCATTAGTTATCATTAATCTTCCTAATCTTCTGAAGATTTAAAACTCTAGTGTAAAATGTAACACACTGATTCTTGCTGTCTCTGGCTTTTTTTTTTCCCACGTATGTTGGTACTGCTGTCTGTGGTAAACGTAGTGTACATAAAGCATAGAAATAGGAAAGTTTGCTTGTTTTAGAAACCGATGTTAAAACTTTCTTCACTGAAATATGTCTCTGCTCTTTTTTGTAGGACAAGGACTTAAAGGACTGGGCATGCTCAAACGTTGCTGTTCTTCTTCCCAGTTCTTTATTGTTGGTCATGTCTTGTGGCCTCTCTCAGCTTATCCACTAACTCCTTTGAGCCATTCAGGAGGGCAGTTCCTGGTAGTTTTGGCTTTTCATGCTTTCAATGAATCTTTTAAGCCTGAAGAATTGTAATTGACACTCCTATGCGTAATGCCCATTGTTGACCTGTTGCAGTACTGTACTGTAAGTGCACCTACTGCTGGCCGTGTTTTAACTGCTTGCTTTCTGGTTTGAAAGATGCAGTGGTTCCTTTCACTCCTGGATCAATATCCAAGAAGATAATTCATTAACCTGTAAGACGTTTACACCATGAACTATGTTTTTCTGACTTTACTGAAGTCGCTGGCATTTTTTTTTTTTTTTTTTTTTTTTTAGAAAAGCTACTATTCAGGGCACTTTAAGTCAGTGACATCCCAGATTTTTTTTGCACTTCCTTTTTAAATAGAAATGGTTAGTATCCAGCGGAGTTTACACCAGTACGCTATGGATTACAGCATAAGTTGTGTTCATGTTAATCTTGCTTATGCGCTTGTTTGGGTGTCCTGTGCTGTACATAACAGGTATTCTATACAGCGTAAAAGCCACATAGGAACCCAACTTAATTGAATTCATCTAAGAAACATTTTTTCCATGTTTTGACAAAATTTGTACTTTTTTCTCCCTGCCTTTTCTAAAAGAGATCATTTAAAGTTTAACCGTGTTGGAGGCATAGTACTTCCAAAGTTCATACTGTGTAGTAGTGTTTATAGGACTTGTGCAAAGAGAATGAGTGGCAGCTCGCCAACTTGTATTTGCTCACCGTGTGGTGGAAGATTAACAAAGAACATAATGGCATGATGACCTAATGGTGAATGCTTTTCTCTGTGGAAGGCATCCGTATGCGGTGGCAAGCGAGAAACCAAAATATGACGTTACTAAACTCAGTCTACGTACTGCATACCAATGAAATGCTTCAAATGAGGATTGATAGTTTTTACATTTGAATCTAATCTCTGACATTCAGAATTCTTGCAGAGAGGAACACTGCATCTTTAAATGAGAAAGTTTGATTTTACTTTTGCTCCTACAGCATGTCAGCATCTCAAGTTCATTTCTTGCAACCTACACTATGGTGATTTGTAATCAAGCCTCCATGAGCTCGTGACATGAAGTACTGTTCTGTTGTCAAGTACTATCAAACTTTTCTGATAATGCTGAGTTAGGACAACCAAACAAAGCTAGCACTAAATAATGTTTAAAATTGTATACCTTTTAATGATCTTTTCAAGTATTTGTTACTGAAATTGTATAATGTGGAGTTTACTAGGTGTTATGTTCCAGTGCAGTGCCTCCTTTTCTTTCCCCACTGCTCTCTGTGGTGAGAAATTTGCCTTGTTTAAAATAATTACTGTGCCCTCGCATGACTGTTAAAGCTTTCTGTGCAAAGATGATTGTCTAAGTGCCACATGCCTATGATTGAGAAAAAAAAATAATCTATTGTTACCTCTGAGTTGTGTTCAACTGAAATGCTATTCAACAAATAACTTAGGAAAAATAGTTCTATTTTTAGCTTTTCATATCTCTGCTGTCTTTTTCTCATTTTATTTTGGCAGCAGTGAAGAATGGATTGTATAAAGACTGCTTGCTAATATGAACAAAATGCACTTGTAATTCCTGGAAATAAATTTAAATCTTGTATCTTCACATTAACATTAAGAATTAGTTTTTGGTTTCCTCTTGGGTAATGTGTTTGAATGGAAATCAGGTTCAATTGCTACTGTAGTATATAAGGATGCTTGCTGGTTAATAACTCCAGGCTTCCTCATACCGTTTAGTCTGCTCTTCAAAGAAATCTAGAAAGCCATTAACTTAGACTTCAATAGATAAGGGTGCTTACAAGATTCCATTTCAAGATTTTCTTTTTCCTATAGTTTAAGTGTTAGTCTGCCAAAACTAATTTTTAATAAGCAAGGGTTCATCATTAAAGGGCATTTTCTATTAGGAAGTTCCTATGGTACATAAATCTCTGCTGCGGGGAACATATTAGGAGCATTGTCAGGACACTGCACAAGTGATCATTGCGTTGTGGCATGGAACCTATGCTAAAAACATTTCTATAGAAATATGCACTTGACTGTTGATACTAGTGTAGAAATTTCTCTACACATCTTTACCAAAATGCTTTTCTCACAGTTCTGAAAAGTTGAAGTATTTCTAGAATCTCTGCTACTTGTACGATCATCAGTACTACAGGAATCATTTTTGGCGTGGTTGGAAAGATGACTGTTACTGAAATCAGTTTGTAACACCTCAGTTTTAATTTATTAAGGAAGAACTTTGGCAGCTTACTTCACCTTTCTCTTTCCCAATTCCTTTTTTAATACTTTCTTTAATTTTGGATTTTTGGGGAGGTGTAGACTTACCCTTGCATTCTGTCTCTCCGAGTGAGAAGCCGAGGGTTTGCTTTACCTAACATCTGGTGCTCTCGGGCGTTCTTCCTTAGCTATTCTTGCTGAATGCAGGTGGTGTCCATCAGTACCAGTAACCACATCCGTCGGCCTTTTACTGAAGTCAGTACACACCGCTGGGTTGAATTTGTGGATGCGTCAAATGCAGAAGCATGGGGGGTTTTTGTCAGATTTTGAAAATGGTTTAAAAGAAGGTGCCTATAACAACACTGTGTTGGTCAGTTATTCCATCATTTTACATTGATTTTTTTTTTTTTTTTTAATCCCCCTCTTTATGTAGCTTTTGTATTTTAGAGCAGAGAACAGCAACTCTGAATCGAAGTAACATGCGTATTTCATGGTAAAGATGTTCTGGGAATAAGGAATGTAAACAGTTCACTGTCAAAAACATTCCAACCTTACAGCTGAAGAAAAATATGCAAACATAAAATTCTGGCGGATGCTTTGGCAAATAAGCATCTTACTCTGCTGTCCTGACTGTCACCAGACTCTTCCTCATCAGTATCACACGTTATAGCAAATCTGAAGTGTACAACACACTACATGGGCTGGGCGGTGTGGTGCACTAGGAGCTTTTGGGAGTGGCAGTGATGGCGTAACTCGGCAGTGGCCAAACGAAACCCGAGGAGTTGAGCGTGGTTTTCCTTACAGAATGAGAAAAAGAAAATCCTGTTGTTGCTGCCCACTGTAATAGGCTACAATATATTTATACCATGTCGAAGTTGTTTGCTGAGCAACTGTACTATAGATTTAAACTTTATTAATATATATTTGCTTATGTTAGTGTAGTTTATATAGTCCTTGGTTATTGATAAATTTATTGTGTTGTTACAGCACAGTGATATGGTATAAATATAGTCTATACATACACACCATATACTCATGGATTTGGTCCCTCGCATAGTACTTTTATATTTGTATAGCAATGTCTTCAAGCAATCCCAGATTTTAGGGGAAATATTTTTGTAAATGCAGTGGTTTAAACAAAAAAGTCCAAACAATCCTTTTACTAAGTTTTAAATACGTTTGTGGTTCAAAATGGTTTAGTTAACAATTGAAATCAAGACACTAAATTAGTGAAAAGTGCACATTAGTAAAGTGAAGCTTACAGTGGTTTTTGTAGCATGTGCTGTGATGAAACATTGGAGGAAATGTAAAAGTCGGACTACCTTTGTAAATCTAGAACAAATTTCTAAAGGTTGCAGCTGGTTTACTTACTATTGTTGCCTTTTCTTGTGTTGTATCAGTGTAGAGCACTCTTAAATTACTCAAACTGCTTTGTCTTTGCTTTGTACTGTTGGTGCCTTCTTAGTCATGTACCCCACGAGTCCTGCATAGCTAATTTAGTTAATGGTAAGTTTAAAAAAGCAAAGGAAGATTTTATAAAAAAAAAAAAAATCATTTTCTGTATGTTCTTATTCATTGTAACAATTAAACGTTTATATTGTGACAGATTTGTGATTTGGTTAATCTGTATAGATCAATTGTAAGTAGCAAAGGTTTATATTTCGTCTTATTCTTTTGATGTTGTAAACGTATGTGATTTTCTTTTTTAAATCAGGTAACTTAATGTTCTGTTTTGTTTTTGGCATCTGAATCTTGTAAAAACAAATGCAAAGAAAATCATTAAATTGTGTCCCTGTATTACCAAATCAGCATAGTACTGTGCATATATAGAATGACTGGAATTTTGCTTTAAAGCGAGCTGCTGTTCCGTAAACCTGAACGACACTGATGTGTGTGACGTTAGCTCGTCTGAAACGGGACTGTCGCTGGAACACTGCAGCAGTGAGTAGCCCACCTTCAGCATTTGTAAACCCTCAGGTGTGTGTGTTCCACTGTGTGACTGTACCAGCTTGAAAGTAAATTAGGGAAGCCATCCACAAAGCACAGGTGAAGGTGAAGTTTGTTTGTAGAGAGCCAGAAATGTTTTGTCTTTGGTGCAAGAAATTGATGAGATCATCAGTATTTTGAACTGCTGAGCACAGAGTAATGCAAATAGATTCCAGTGTATCTGATGATTCACAGGCTTTTTTGACACACTTTATATTGATACGCCTATAGCTACCGCACTGTTCCCATGAAATCTTGAAAATAATTACTTGAGCAATCCTTGGAGACCAAATGTTTTACAAAAGGTTCTTCTTAGGCCAAGGGTTTAAAATGTGTGATTTCTGGGAGCAATGCAAGTAAGCTTACATCACTGTAATGGGCTTTCAATTAATTTAAAAAAGTTTTTTTAGCTTAAAATCAGGCTGTACCAAAGAGCTGAACTCTTAAAAGGTGTAGCTGGATAACAGCAGCTAGAAACTTCTGTAATTAATATGAAAACATAGAAAATGGGACCTGAAACTGAAGTGAGCTTAGCTGTAACTGACAGGTGTGCAACAACTCTTGAGAACTGGCTTGTCAAAATTCATCTCTCCACCCCTTCTTCAGCTTTCACAGCAGAGTATGTACCTCTGTCCCCAGAATATTACAAAATTTCTTTTTTGCCATAGATAGGTTTATGCATGTTCCCATTATTCCGTTGACTGTATCTGCCTCTCGCTTTCTTTGTTCCCCCTCGCAGAACGCGGTGTTCATAGTAGCGTGTGCTTCAGTGAGTTACTTGAAGATGCAACTACACTGCAGCCTGCCTCGGTGGAGGTTTTGACAAGCTGCTGATTGACTTGGCACTTGTAATCCTTGTTTAAGTAGGGTTCGTTTGAAGTACGGTGCATATTCCCCGTGTTTCACCAGAACCGGACACGGATCCTCTCCACCTGTAAGCCTCAAGTGTAGCGGCACTCTTCAACTGTTGGGGTCAAAGACTAGAGATGGGCGCTTGGGTGTGGGCTTGTGGCTTGTGGGGGCTGGCCTGCTTCTGTGAGAGCCCCTGGGAGCTGAGCTGCCTGCGCTGGGGGAGATGGTGCATCAAATACTCGTGAAGGCTTGTGAGGAGCTGCTTTGGAGTACAAGCCCTGTTTACTGGAAGAGATACTAGTGTGGGTTTGATGGCGTCGGGCTTTGTAGAACTCTGACCCCAGGACTTTCTCTGCAGACCAAAGATGCCAGGTTCTGTGTTGTGCACGTTTCATGTTCAGTTAGTCTTTCTACTAAATTGCGTATATGTAACAGTTGACAAGCTTAAAAAATAAGAAAATATGTTTGAGGCCTGTAGAAGACTTACAGACCTCATTGCATCAGTACGTGCCACGTCTGGTGATGGTTATCTTGTTCTGATGTGTCTTGTCACCACACATGAAACACCTCAGCCTAGAAGAGTTCTGGAGCTTGAACTCTGGTTCCGAAGGCAGCTCTGCTGAGCCCGCAGAACAACACCTGGTGCTCTGCCTGGTGCAAGAGGTGGCCAGTGTTCACATCGCCTGTCAGAAACGTGGCCTCACTCATGCGGTGTTCATGTGAAGGCTAATCTTGGAAGTTGGGTATGAGAATCGTTCTGTAACTCCTCTGTCTTTCCCTTTTACAAATTACTCACACTGACAACTTTTCCTTCAGGTGTTTCCCAGAACTCTGCCTGGCTATTTCAGTATATCTTGCTATTGACAATTCACTTTTCTCTTTGTCTTCCTATTCAAACTGAGTAAACAAGTTCCAGTTGCTCCAAAAGTCTTTCTTCTGTAGGATTTGTGAGCTTTCTGATGATAATCAACAGATTATTGATCCCATTAGTTAAACTGGTGTAAATCCAGTGAAGAAGTAAGCCAGAAAGCTGGAAAGTCTCCTGACACCCTTCCTGTTGGAAGCACAGTGTGTGATCTGGTAACTGTATGTGGATTTCTGGGAAGGCAATGTAAAAATAGACGTAAGGAACAGAAAGGAACGAAGTATTTGGCTAAGATGTGGCATGAAACCCAGTTCCACTGGGTTTCTTTGTTGCTGTTGGGAGCTTCTCCCTGAAGTCCAACAGTCCCTGGTTCAAATGTCTCTCTTTTTGAGACTAAATCTTTATATACTTTGTGAATACTGAGAGCTTCCTGCCCCTTCCCTAAAATGGCCTCTCATCTTCCTCTACACACACAGCCCCACACCCACCCACCCCTCTTTCCTTAAGTTCCTTTCCCTTTCCATCTAATTAATTGTGTGGCAGAGAAACATCTGAAACTTCTATGCTAAGTCCTTCGACTAAGCTACAGAGATAGCTTATGTTTGTACATGAAGGCTGGAAAAAGGAGCCCTGAAGTATTCTGTTCCTGATTTCCCCGAAAAGAACAACAAATACCTTGACAGCATGCTGGGTTTGCAGCATTTTCTCATCTAAAAATACAGAGTTAAATACTTTAATTTCTCTTGTGAGTCTTTCTGTGAGTTTGTGTGACACTGAACTGGATTAGCTGTTGACTGCAATACTGCTTCTCCGTGGCTCCTTCCGTTGCTGCTTGGACTGGGCTGCCCTTTGATCTTGCTGAGTTACTGTCTTCCAGCTACGCTTCTCTTCCTCAGGGCTTTACATTTTCCGTGTTGGTATTTGTCTCCAAAGTCCTTTGTCTGCTATGACGGACTTGATGACTTCATGTCTTTGTTCTTTCTTTTCTTTATCTCGCGTGGCTGTAGATTACCTACAGTATCGCAGCTCAACTTTTGTTTGCTTTTTTTAATTTTTTTTCTTCTGTAAAGCTGAGCCAAGGACACAGCTGTGCTTCAAAGAGCTGGGCCCTGGGTACAGGCAGCCGGCTCCTGGGCCGCTGGTTACAGCCGCTGGCTTGGGTGGCACAGAGCAGCTCCTCTCCTGCAGTCGGTCGTTGCAGCGCCTGGGAGGGCACCGACTAAGGCGCTGCGTGGTGCGGTGATCTGTAAATTCCACCTTAGGATTTTAATGCTGACCTTGAATACACAACCCAGAAACAACAATGGAAAACTGTAGTCTCTTTAGCCATGATGCATGCTTCAGCACATCTGAAAACTATTTCAAAATTCAGGCTTTTCTAGCAAAACAATAATAAAGCCCAAAGCTGTAAGAGAATGCCATAGATTTTTTTTAAAAAATTTGCTATTACTAAAAGATTTGAGATGCACCTTTTAGGGTTTTTTTGGTTTGGTTTGGTTTTTCATTAGATCCAAGACTAAATGGCTTGTTCTGAAGATGTTTTTCTGCCTTAAAACTGCAAATGCAAAAATGATAAATATTCAGAATTTTGACTTGAGACTCACTGAACTGATTATATCACAAGTGAGCTGGAAGGTTTTTTTAGTCAAGCTGTTCTCCTAGTTCACCTTTAATTTGAACAGCTAGTACTTAAAAGGAAACTTTGAGATAAAAACCTGTCTGTATTCCTAGAAGTGTTAAAACTCACAAATATTCTAACTTGTGGTTGAGACATCATAGACTCAAGAGTTCAAACTTTAGACTTTTTAATGCATTCTGTGTTTTTAAAAAAGCTTTTTGTTAGTTTTTGTACATGTATATACTTTTGCAGGCTTTTTGAATAGGTATGCCACAGGTGTGGAGGGAACACAAACTTTTGCAGGCCGGCTGACACACTCAAAAATACTTAAATGAATATTGTTGATGTCACTATAGCTACATGTTCTAATTTGTGTTTGCTCTCACACACAGCATAAGTGCAGCGCTCCAGACAGATTAAAACTGGTCATTTCTTAAGCATTCTTTTGTAGCTAAACTTAATTTATAAACTTGTTTTTGAGAGTATGTTTGGTATTTTGGGAGAACTGTATTAAGCTGTTTTTACAGCTGACTTGGTGACATTTCTCTAATATGCAGTTGTTCCAGCATGGCCAAGGTCTGCATAATTCATGTGTGCTCAACTTAATCACTGGTTTTCTTCTTGTGACAATAAATGGCATTGTACCAAAAGCAACATATCCTGTGTGTAGTTAGTAGTGGAAATAACTATTACTGTGCAGCTTTTATTTTCATTGTCTTTCCAGCCACTAGCATGGATCGTGTGCATTGACAGTTGCTCCAGGCTATTAAAGATGTCTGGGGGGGGAAAAGGTCCTGAATAATAACTTGTTTGCTCTCTGGAAGCTGCTGCTGGGCTTTGAAGCAGAAAAGGGTTGCATCTGATGCTGCATTAAGCTTATTTTCTTCTGAGTCTTATCATCAGAATACATCTAGATCTAGAGCGTTTCTCCGGAATTGCTCCTCCACATTCTTCCTCTTGCGAAAGGCCCAGGCTCAACACTGGCATCGTTAGAGCCAAGGATTATAAGAGAGCGGAAGGGTTTTTTTTTTCTCTGCTTGGTTTTGGGATTCTGCTAAGCTCTGCTCAGCCTTATTAGATCACGGCGCTGTAAAAAGACTTGTGGAATGCTGCAACTGGTTTTGCTCACCAACTACTTAACTCAAGACCAGATAAGACGGCGCAGGCAATATGCAATGCATGGGAACTCTCTAGGCTTAAGTTCTGTCCCTCCTGCCCACCCCCTGTAGCAATTCTGCGTTACTGGTGCTGCAAGTAAACCAGCCCTGGATAACTTTCCCTTCAAAGAGGGAAGCTTTGTATTTCCTTTCTGGATGCTCAAAAGGGCAAGACACTAAGACAGTTTTCTCCCCACCACTTGCATTTGACTGCTCGTGTGTAGTATTCATCATACTAAGGTGTCACTGTACAAAAATTTTAACGCTGTAGAAATAATGGGGCTGAAGAACTTGCTCTTCTCCATGTGTATATTCCTCCTCGCTTTCAAAGTCTGTAGAAAAATACCTACTTTCAGTTATAACTGAATGGCTTTTCTGCATTCTCTGTGCACATTTTTCTCTGCTGCCTCCTACTCTTCTTAGATGTGACTTACTAATGGTGTTATAAAAACTGTCGTACTACAGGTGTCATGTAACATGTAAATAAAATTACTGTAAACACATGGTCAAGTTATTTGTGGTGCTGCTCTGTAAATGTGTGACATTACCTTAGCTGTAAATCTTAACTGCGCTTTCCTGAAGGACCTGTACAGTGCACTTAGTGATTATAAAGCTGGCGTCTGTGCCTTTTACCAGAAACCTTTTGGTGGCCGGCCTCCACAGCAATCTGGTCCTAGTAACAAGTTCCAGGCAACCATAGCATTGACAGCAATTATTTCTAGGCGGTAACTTTGCAGCATAATTTGCTAGATGACAGCAAATCAACACTTATGTCAAACTGATTGTCAGTGAAGCAATAATACATTTTTATGTAAACATTTCTAACAATTTGTATAGAAAGTAGAGAAGGCAAGGTTATCTACAGCTGGAAGCTGATTAGGAAACTGTTGCAGTAGCATTTTGTCCTTGGAGCCTATCAGCTCTAGCAAAGGACTGTCTGTTTCCTATCCAATTGAGAGGGTGGTGGAAAAAAAGTGGAAGAGGTCTGACCTGTGCAGAGAACACAAAGTGCTATGTTTTAGTTAAAAAAACAGATACGCCGCTCTGCTGCGTTCCCGTCGTGGTTGGCATGCTGTCAGAAACGGAGCAACAAACGCTGCGTGGCTGGCTCCAGGGGTGTGCAGGCAGGGGAGAAGGTGTGGCAGGCACTGCCAGGAGCTGGTGGGGACGTGTTGATGAACAACACTCCCTTTCTCTTCTAGAGAACAGTCCTGAGGAGACCTGATTAGCAGTCAGATGTTACGCTCTTCAGAACAATTTGTCTTCATGTATGTGTGTATTGTGGAGAGCCTGTTGTGTAGCAGTAGATGAAATTTAACGTTTAAGGGTTTTCATGCCTTTTCTTTGGGGGATGAGTGGTTTAGTCCTATGGAATACTTTAAGAAAATATTCAAATGGCTGAATTTTCTGCAGTGCTGGAGAGAGAAGCAACTTCTCATTCCCAGCCACCTGAGGCTCCAGCCGGCTGTCTTTTGTGTACGCAGGTAAAAACCACCTTCTGCTCCATACCCATGGCACAGGCTCTTTTTGAAAAGCATGCCCGAGCAGGGGCGGGTGGGACGGGGAAGCAGAGGGGCAGGCTGTTCGAAATACGCGGTCCTTAATGCCGCTCGTCTTGTTGGAGTATTACTGTGGAACCATCCCCTGCAGTTCTCTCTTCCCTGTCCCCCTGGCTTCATCCCCTGGTTTTTCCTGTCGGTGCAGACTAAATGATGTTGCTTGTCGATGTTTTGCCTGTGACTGATTAGATTTTTCTCCCTCTTCCAGTCTTCAAGTTCATCTGGAAGCAGAGTTCGCTCCAACTTGAATTCTGAAATCAGTTATTTTCCTTTTTTCTTTTTTTTTTTTGTGAGAACTGTTGGTAGTCATTAGAGAGCTGAGTGTTTTCCTAGGCAAATGACACTTCCTTGCGAGACAGTAATAAAAACCTTGGCAAGCACCTTTGCCTATCCTTGCTTTGTTTTGTACTATGGAGTTGCCTGATAGAACAGATTTTTTGCTTTCCTTGTGTATTGTGGTGCTAATTTGGAATAAACTGTTTTTAGAAAACTGCTCAGGTTTAGCAAACACTTTGTGCATTCATTTTTAAAGATAATTGTCCTAAAGATCTGCAGTGCGAGTACAGTTATTTGAAGGGACAGGCTACAGAGGCCCAGTGACAGGCACGCAGCGCTTGCACAACGTCTAGTTTGGAGTTCTCCTGAAACTGCCCAGGAGGGGAAAAGCAAGTAAGAGGAGTCGTAGCTCTTTTAAAAGCAGCTGGTGAGCCAGAAAGTGCTATGTAGTGCTGTCTGGTAACGCTAGCTATGTTCAGAGTTTAAATAGCACCAAATAAATGAGCAAAGAACAAATAATTTGCCCTCCACTTTCAAGATGTGGACAACCAACGCTTGGGCCAGGCTCCATCACTCTACTTCAGTTACGACCGGTCAGTGTGTTGAAAGTGGCTGTATTAACACGTGCATTTTTGACAAGTTCCCTTCATACTTTTATTAAGTAATTAAGAAAATTGCTTTCCATTCGAATCATCCTTTAGAGTCAGAGGAGAAAGAAATGACCTTTCAATGTTGCTCATGACTTTCAATGACTTGATATGATAATATTTCTGCTTCTCACCTCTCAATTGCTCCTTTAATTCTTCACCCTATTCTTCCCTTTAAATCTCCTTCTCTGCAACTGTGACATACAGTCCTTGGGAGTCTGATGCTTTTCAAGGTATTTAAGTGAATTAAGAGGCAAATACCACCTGGAAAAATGTATCTGGAAACAGTTCCACTTAACATGGATCAAACAGTGTCTCAAAGAAAGACCTTCTGGCTTTTCGCCGTAAGGGGTAACTGAGTTTATTTATTTATTTATTTATTTAACAGCAACTAAACACTTAATTGAAAGACTAAACACATTCCAAACAAATACAACCCTTTTCAGAATAAAATTTCATGTCCCTGATAGCTGTTGAATGGAATCTCTGACAAAAAAAAATCCCAAACAACGAAACAGGTACTAGAAAACAAAAATGTCTCAGAAGCAACGCATTTGAATGAATGACATTTGTGGACGCAACAGAGATTCTCTGCAGGCGATTGTAACCCAGGTGTTTTTTGTGGGTAGAGAGGTGGGCAGCAGCAATGAAACCTGTGGCATTTCTTGCACAAACATTTCCATCCGCAAATTGCCACACCCCTCCTCAAACAAAGATAGCAATTAACCAGGAGAGTCCATTTCGGTTCTTAAGGTGCTTATTCAGGATACTCAAATATTACCTTGGCATTCACTTGCACTGAGAATAGATTCATGATGACAATTTTGTGTTATATTGCTAAAATTTTGCATGTGTATATTTTGGTTTTACTTGACTGTATGAAGCGCTTGAACACCTAGTAATTTGCACTGTGAAAAGAAGTGTGACTGCTTTTCAGGGATCCTGCCTCGCTGTTGCCCGCTAACTGGACTTGAACGTGGAGCAGGGGGAAACTTGATTTGCGTTTCTTCTGGAGTGCACCCTTCCATGCCCTGGAATGTCTTTAGAATAAAATAATCTTCAGGTAAACTAGCAGAAATTACAAACTCTGTATGGCCTGTTCAGGGATAATAAATGCACCTTTGCACCTACTTCGGCAGTGAAGAGCTAGGCAATACCTAAAAAGCTTGAGGAAAACACATAATGTAAACCCAGCTCATGCTCTTCTATCAACACAATTCCTATATCCTCCTGGTGACTAAACCACTGGCTGGCAGCTTCCTGGGCTTGGTAGTTGGTGGAAGTTAGAACGCTACTGGGTGGTTCTTCCGAGGCCATGTTGGTTTTATTGCAGCAGCCCAAAAGTTGGATTAACCCAGTGCCCTGCCTCCTTCAGGAAGTAATGGTGCAGCCAGAGGTGCCCTCCCTCTGCAATCATTTTCCCTTTTTCCATTTGTTGTCTCCTGTAATCGGTTATTTTCCTGTTCTTTTATTTTTCTCTTTAGTCCTTTCAGACTTCAAGGTTGTCCTAGGGTCAGATTAATGCCTGGCTTACGCTAGCTTTTGTCAAGTGTACGCCAAGCTAATGAAGGTAATCATAACCTGAAAAACCCAGGTTGGAAGGAACCTCTGAAGGTCACCTGGTCCAACCCCTGCTGAGAGCAGTGAAGATATGGTGACCTGGACTACCTCTGGACCACGTGGGGCTGAAGAAGACCTACTCGGGGAAGAGGAGGAGAATGTAGATCTTTAGTTCTTACTTGCTTATACCTTAGACTGCTATTTTTTGCAAGTTTTAAGAAATACAGTGAAAAAGTCAAAGATTTAGGCATGGCATTTACCCTTTCACTTTTTTTTCACCCACACTTCAGTCACATCTTTTTTTTTCTCTTTTGACAGGAAGATATTTGGAGCAAAGAATGTAATACTTTTGTACAGAGCCTTTAGCTACCGCAGAGATGCAAGCAATGCAACCCTCCTTGCTGTGCAGGCTGCCCTTCCTGGCACCACCATAGTTTGTGCTGTTCCTGCTCTCGGGCTAAGCTTTCCTTCTTCTTGTGCTACGCGTTTGCACGTTTCGAGCACTGGATTTTTACACGTAAAGGTCATCTATATTCTAGAAATCAAAAGCCATTTTGTGTAACACTTGCAATTGATTTTGGCCACAGGTCAAACTTTTCAGCAACAGGGCTGAAAAAGTCTCGAGAGAGGAAAAAGAACAGAGATAAAACTGGCCCTAGAAAAGATGTAGTAATACTTTTTATTCAGCCTCCCGCTAGAAACCTTGCCTCCATGAAAACCCAAATAAAAGCTGTTAAAGGAAAAGCATAACCGCAGCTTAGACCTATGTGCTTCAAAGCTCTCGTGCCTATTCCAGTAATCGTAGCACTGTTGGAATGATGACGGTCTGTGGTCGTGCCATCTGCTGGTGGGAAGTACCCACGAATAGCGCTTATATAAATAAAAACTTTGCTGAACGACAGTTAAACTTGTTCATCAAAGAGCAAAATTTATAATAATACTACCTAGAGTGTCCTGAAAAATACCATATAAATCCTCTAGAATTATAGCTCCAATGTTTATCAAAGGCTAACCTAGCGACAGTTCAGAGCAGGAACATACCTCTGAAACTGTTAGTGAATGATTTATGGGGTTATATCGTAAGTTTTTGGGGTTCTTTTAGGTTTGTTCGTTTGGTTTGGGTTTTTTTGGGGGGAGGGGTTTTAAAGCAGGCTGAGTCTCACGGTGGGTGTACAGTATGACTGCTCAAGGCAGCAGAAATGAGGATTAAAAAAAAATTTTGTTGTGTGGGGACTGATTTGATCATTCTTCCCTTTTTTCTCCAGTTTCCAGTCTAGGTCCAAGCAATTCCAGCCAAGCATGAATACAGCATACCACCATGTTAGTGAATGAATCACAGAAGCAAGGTGAAGCATTCTTAATATAAATATTAATGATGATTATTATGCTAGTTATGATTGTCAAACTTTGTACAATCCATTCTTCGCATCTCGATACCTGTCCACCCCTCTTCATACGTACTGACATAAGTATCAGAAGAGCAATTCAAGGTAAAGCACTGAGAGAAAACTGTACTGTAGCTTGATAATGTGAAAAATTAACTTTACTGAACTGTTGGTGTGTTTTAAACCCCCTGCTTATATGTGACTCTATTTCTCTCCTAATAATATCCAAGGAATTGCAGGATCTTGTTCGTAGCAGCAGCAAAGTGTCTTGCAGGAAGTTTCTGGACACTAACGCTCAGGGGATCTTGCTGGTTCCAATAGTTATTCTGAAGGCTTTGCAGTGGTTTCGATGCACTGCTTCCCACCCTGCCCAGATCGGTACTCTAGTTGCTATATAATTTTTTGAGCTGACAAAAGAGCAGGTATCACTTTTCTGATTAAATGTGAGATACATTGACTTATTCTTGTGTGCTCCTGCCAGAGCAGCTAGTTTGGCCCTGACCTGTGCCTCTCTGAGCCATGCAGAGCTCTTGGGTGACTTTTTGGAGCCTAAAGGTTTGAGATCCACCAGAAATGAGGCACTGGAATGTGGATATTTTGCAAAAAAGGATGGCTGAACAGGGTCTTGACAAGGATACCAGGGAGTACAAAAGCAAAACCCAGGATGCAAAATGGGTTTCAAAGAAGCAAAGGGCAAGCGCACCTTTGACAGTTACTTTGCACGGTAAGCCAGCACGGGCACGGCTTTTTTTGAATACACTGACGCAGAAGAAGATGCTGAAGACTGTGACCCACAGGCAGTGTGGGCAAGATACACCTGGCTGCCACCCTCTCCGAAACTTAGATACCCGTTGAGATGGCAGTGCAATATTTGCGTTTCATCCCTGTATTACCAGTCAACCTTCTGTCCTGGCGCACTGCAGAACGTAAAGCAGCAGCATTCTCTCTGTCTTTATTTGAAGTAATTGTTATTGCACACTATGGCATATGCCTGGTAACTTTTATGCTCAGGGCTGGATGCTGCGGTCTCAAGCAGATGTAACAGTCTTACAGCTTCCTCCCACCCTTGTTCCAGTCATTTAAAAAGCTGACCATGCTGTGGCTGTAACAGCCTGGCCACCCCATTCCCCTCCTGTCCCCTCCCCTGTCCCTGCCTGGTGAGGGCTACGAGCTACGCTGGTGACTGTGCCAGGCTCAGAAAACATTTTGACAAACATGTACGTACCAGAGCAGACCAGAGTAAGTATTCAGCAGCTGTGCGGCACAGACCACAGCACAGGGGCTATGTACTGTGTGCATAGTGCCTTCCGACCGAGGGACACGCTTATTTAACGCAAATATTTTTTCTTGGTACAAAATCCAGGAAGGAATTCTTCATATAAAACTGCAGTGCAGCTATGAGCAAATTTGATTTATGAAATGCTTATGATGTACAGCAGAAAGACTGGGGCTTTGATACTATCAACTCACTATGTGTCAGTCTTGAAAATCTGCACTTATTTTCAGATTTCTGAGCACGTGTGCAGGGGATACAAAATAGAATTCTAGATATGGCCTGTGCGCCAGGTTGGCGCTGATATTACAATGTAAGGCTGCTTTGTCACTCACCTTTGGATATGATATGACATAGCAAGAGAAACTGTCTTGCCAGGCATATTTTGCTGGGGCCTGCAACTCCTTGGAAACAGGCACTTTCTTTGTTTCCACGTCACATAGATCAGGGGATATGTCTTTCATACTAAGATTGCCAAAACACATGTGCAGCGAGCCTCATCCTGTCACATACCCAGTAACAAACTCTGTACCGGTTTCTGGAAACACAATCTGTATTCTCTTGGTCTCTGCAATCTTCCATCTCTGACAATATTTCTAGAGAGACGAATGCAATTTCTAACGTGACTGTTAGAAGCTCTACCCAGTATTACACAAGCTGATATACACAGCACAGAAAAATCCAGCATGCCCTGTCAGCTCACTGCCTTCCTGCTGCCAACACTGAAGGTGCTAAAAGTGAACTACTTACTTTTTTTGCAGTCTGAAGAAAATGCATAGTTGTGCTATACACCAAAATATGAACTTACGTAACTGGGATATGAACAAGGGACTTGCTGAGCTGAGCGAGTCCAGGTGTTGGTGGCCTTCTGTAATTTCTGCGGTGTGTTTTGTCCTTTCCTGTTCTGAGTTCATGGTTTGGGTGGTCAAGCAGTCAAATCAGGGCAGTTACTGAACACACTTCTAGTTCAGGGAAGGCAGGAAGAGGTTAACTGAAAGATATCTTGCTTTTTTCTTCCACTGAATGCTAGTGTTTTATTTAATGACAACCACCTGAAAAATACTTGGTTTAGAGAAGAAAAAAAAAAAAAGCTGCTAAATAAACAACACTCATCTGTGCTTGTGTTTTGGTAGAAATCCTAGGCAATGCTTGAAGGTAAGTGGCAAGTTACTTCACTGGCCACACCACCTTAATAGTGAAGAGCAGGAGTTAAAAGTGCTGATAGACACCTGTCACTATGCCTGGCTGAGGCTTCTCTAACAACAACGAGGATTTAATCAAATACTATGATTGAGCGTTACACAGGGAAACAGGCAATGCTCGCTGGAGCTAATCCTGTCCTTAACCAGCCTCCCTACTTCTCTATTACCAGAAACATTCGACCCATTTGTTGTAAAAGGAAGTTCGCCCCTTTATTTATCAATATTTATGTAAGGATGATGGTAAAACGATTCAAGCAGTTACAAAAAAATCAGTACAGTTTCAGCCACAAGATGGAGCCAGTACAGTACCGGGCACGTCTTCCCAGTTGAAAATGTTACATGCTGTTCTGTCTCTAAATCCTTCAGCAGCTTTAAGAGGATTGTTTGCTTCTCATTTAGTTACTGAGGTAGCATTGGAGAAAACAAAAACCAGAAATATCTAGTAGTTAGGGTACAGAATTCATATATCAATAATTCCAACCCACAAATTAAACTCTAACAGATAATCTGATAGAGAAAAGTAAAAACCAGTGATGCTTCTTTCTTGACTCTAAATAAAACTAGTCTTTAGACTCAGCTGCATTCTCCAGGAGTTCACGGAATTAAATGACTTGAGGAAAAGAGAGACAGAAAGATTAAGAGGAGAGAAAAATTAAAGGGTGGCAAATAAGGTCCTTGGGTTAATCTTACAAAACCAGGTGTATCAATATAAGTAATAAAACAGCAGAGGCAGCTTTAGCAGGTACCACAGTGAAGTTAATAAGTAAAAATCCCAGTGAGCAGGACAGGAAGACAGGGGTTGCTCTGTCCATCCTCCTTCCAATCTTTTTAGACACTTTTGAGATAAGTTATTAAAAAGCAATTAATCACGTTAGGCCTGCCTGCAGTGTCAAGTTACAGTGTACAATCCTGTGTTCCGACAGTTACAGAGCATCGATGTTTTCTTCTTGTTATTACTGTTCCCCTCTTCGGTCTCCTCATTCAAAGTGATACTAGACTCGTGCTAATTACAATAAAAGCTTTTATTTTTGTCCTTCTCCGATAGAAAATTTCCATGGCCAACATTACATGTCGTTATCTCAACACTTCAAAAAGAATAAGCTCTTTAATAATAGCCGTCTTCATATAATTCTAGAGAATAGTGTGATGCCTTGAAGTTTTACCCTGCCCTGTTGCATTTTTGCCCTGTAAACAATGGGCTGGCTACCACAGGAAGTCAATCCTCCTAATCAAAATAGGGATCTACTTTTTTTTTCCCTAGAGCACAGCTTTACTAACGAAACCTATATTCTGATTCACCTCTGAAAAAATCCAGGTCATTCTCGACAAGAGGTGCCTCCTGAATGCAGCCAAGGTTTTAACTTGTATGGCATGTCTGGACCAATTCAGGAGGAAACACTAACAAGCTGAAAATGTTTTCACAGTCAATTAGTTAACTTTTTTTTCTTTCCCCTTACAATAAGATTCTCAGTAGCAGAAGTCTTCATTAAAGTGTCAGTGCATTTATGAACAGGCCGGTCACATCCCCGCTTCTTTTAACTTAGGAATGGCTATGTTTGTGTAACGTACGATCTGCACAATGGTACTGCTTGTAGAAAAGACAGAAGTTAAACATCTGTAGCACTCATCTTCGCTTTCATACACTGTTTATTCAAACAGCTAACTATATTAAAATAATTACTGTGAGGCTGATGGATTAATAGTGGATTAATAGTAACAGAAATACATTTTCTTAGCATTGTATAAGCTATCATTGTCTAAAACCACCTATAAGATGGGGTCTGTGGGGTGGTCTAACATTTTTATTAGACCAATTACTAAGTTATCTCTTCCCAGAAGTCCATTTTGCTGATATTCTCTTAAACATCAGTGATTTTCAAATCTAATTTGCATTTAAGCTATTAAAGAAACTTTACTGTATGTTCCTAGTAAGTTGTTGAACATGGTGTTACAACTTAAAAAAATAAATAATCCAATTCAGTGTCTCTGATGTACCTGAAGTGCTATCTGTAATTCAGGGAAGGTAATAGACTCATGAAGTCTTTGTTTCCCTCTCTATAAGGCTTCCCTGGACTGTAATCTCCTTGCTTAGAACGAAAGGCGGGAATAGGTGGGTACTCATGTTCTTGAAGTGGGAACAGCAATTCTGAAATGGCTTTGGGGATCCGAATAAAGAATCAGTTGAACGCCTGGCAATTAACCAAACAGGTAGGTATGATCATCAGGGTGTCCAAATGGGAAACAGTCCTGTGCTTGACAGGGACAAAAATCACTGCTGGAATCCACAGTTCAAGAAATAATTTGGTAACTTGGAGAAGGATCTGAGAAGAGATACAGAAACAACTTAGAAACTGAAAAATGTGCTTTATAAAATGCTGTTAGTCAAAAGCTCTTGTAAGAGCTCTTACTTGCCCTTAATCTATGGTGGGTCCTATTGTCTCCTAAGTCTTACAGATGAAGGAAAAAACATCTGAAAGATAAAACTGGATACATTCAAGGGAGCAATAAGATGTATGTATTTGTCAATGAGAGTAATTAATGACTGGAACAAGGAATTAACAATTTGTAGAGACAGGATGTTCTAGAATGTTTTCCTAAAGGATGTTCTGGTTTAAATGACAAGCAGTATCAGCAGTCACATGGCTTCTATCTTACAGCGAGTTGTACCACATGATTACATTAATCCCCTTGGCCTTATTTATTTGTGAAACGATAGAGTGTGTTTGTGCTGGATGCCCTAATCTGGACAAGATATAAAATGAGGATGGAAATACAAGTCTAGGTTTTAAGATGAGAAACACATCTCTTGGAGGAAGCAAAAAAAAAAAAAAAAAAAAAAAGAAAACAAACAGACCTAAACCAGAAAAAGCTTGAATCCCTGCCTTTAGCCAACTGGTTTGCATATATAGGCAAGCATATGCACAATGTGTTTTTACAAAACACGTATCAACAGAAAATTAATCTCTGCTGTCCTATGGCTCACAAAACACAGGTTTAACTTCTCAGATAAGTAATAGCTGGCCAACAATTAGCCAAGGAGTCTATAGCTGACTGAAACAGATGACAATCCTATATAAAGGTGGATTTTATAACATGTATATGTACATTGAAAAGCTTATGTAGTTCTTTTTATTCTACAGCCTTCGCAGACAAGACATGCTAGCATCTGCGTTTGTGCTTTAAAATGCTCTGGTCCTTGTAAAGCGCAGCTAGTTTGTGTGTGGTGGTGTGCTGGTTCGTTGTGTTGCCACTCCTGTTTGCATGCTCAATTGAGATTCAAATGTTCCACTGCACTGTGTAATTCACTCACCAGGAGTGAAGAGCTGGAAAACTGATGATGCCATTTCCAGTCTCATGGCAAAGCGCAGCCTGATTCTTGTCTGCAGCCTCAATGGATCTTGTTGGAGGCACAACCCAGCCCTCGCTGCATTCAGCATTACCCAGCCACTGTCAGGGGCTCAGAATAGTTCTGTCTTTTCAGTCTTTGGATATGATCTAGACAGGCCCCCTCCCAAAGGAGCTTGGCATGGTTTAAAATAACTACTGCTCTTTCAGAGATGAGGGGGAAGTTACAGAACTACTGGGTTAGGCTCTAGTTCACTGACAGGTTTTGTACAGTCATGTATATCAATGCACTTTCATAATCAGAAATTAAACTCCAATACTGAATTCTGAAACAGGTTGCAGACAAATGTTAAGACTGCCTACCATTTTCATTCTGTTTTCCATCTCTAGTAAGCTTTCACAACATTAACTATTAAAACAAGTCTGTATTTGACAGACAAAATGCTTACGCTTATTTCCCATAATGAGAAACCTGAGGTAGGTCGCCCATGGAGAGTAAGATTTGGAATTTGAGAGTCAGGACTGAGAGACATAATGTACAGCTCAAACCATTGCTAAATCTACAGTTTTAATTAAACTAGAAAGACCTTCTAATGTATACTTTTGGTACTGCGTTTTGGTCCTGAATCTTCTTTTGTAGCAGTCTAAAGCACATTAGAATGAGTCCAAACACTTGTGTCCCAAATTTTATGACTTCATTTCTACTGTATCTCACCCTGGGGTCCTGACTGGTGAACGCTACAGTTCCAGAGGCTGTAATTGATTGACCATGCCAGATATATACACACACAAATGGAACAGTTATAAATTCTCCCATTAGAAAAGAAAATGTTGTTAATTTTACACAGAGACATATACACATGTATTCACACACTACGATTGTCTGTTCTGCTCTTGAGTCTCTTCAAAGACTTTCTGCAAATCCCACAACAGCTCGCAGGAAAAGCAGAAACAAGGAGTTGCAGGGCTTCCCCACTTACCGAACTAGGCAAGTGGCTGCTCGCAGTCCCTGCAGCCGCCTCTGCTTTTGAGGACGGTCAGAACTTGATGGATCCTGTATCTTTTTCTCTCCACAGCTTGGTGAGTAAAAGAAACAATTTTCAGGAATAAATATGGCTCTCATTTGTTCTTATGATCACCAATTTCATTACTGTCCTTGTATCAAGACGATTCTTTTTGTTGGCCTTATATTTTTGTTTAAAGACCAAAAGGAGTATATAACAACACCTGAACTCTTACAAGCTCCTACTACTGTTATCCTCCAGTAAAAGGTCTGGATTTTCTAGTGAAAGTAGATAGTTAAGTATTATAAAACCAAATTCTGGGAAAAAAAAATAAAATTTAACCTACCTACTAAGGCACGCTGAAGCTTGAAGGGCTTGTATGCTGGCTAATTCCCTGGTGAACTTCTCTGCTTTCGGTGGGACACTTGTATATCTGTCAGTCTGAATATTAGAAAAGTTGAGTTGACATCTGGTTTTGCTATTTCAAAAGTCACACGAGATAAAAGTAGACCTTCCATAGGGATGGTAGGGATAAAAGGAGCAATTCAGATTTTGCAGATGACAAATCACCCTCTAGTGGTGTATATTTCAGCATCTAATTAGAGAGAATATCTATACTCCTGAATTAGGTATCTAGAGTTGGGTGACTTTTTTCCACCTCACATCCATTTATATGTATATGAGCAGATGTCTACATCATATAAAAATCATTATATACATTTGTTTGATTCATAGCCCCCAAATTCCTCTGCCTATTCTCCACTTGAGGATAGCTTGAAACCTCAAAGTATCTGAGGACAGCTGATTATATCATTTGATATTCCCTGATCCACTGAAGTAATAGCTTCACTGCATCTTTTCTGGGTTTGCACGTTTTATGCTAGCATACGTAGTACAATTTAATACCTACTCCTGCTGGTTTCAAAAATCATCCCAGATGAAAAGATAACTAATTTATTTGTTCACCTGAAATACTCCCCTGCACACGCAGTTCCAGACAAGTAACTAAAATGTGCTGTGACAAATACAAGTATGATTTATGACTTAGCAACAAGCTGGTTTGCAATTAATGCATTGTACTATTTTCATATTATATAGTCAGAAGTTTGATATTAATTTTGTCAGTTATTTCTATGTTATACTCTTTAGGCTGGCTGCTGCTGTGTCCTAAGAAACAGACATGTATTTCTTTTCCTTGGAGAACAGTGTTACAAGCCTGAGTAACTGGGAAGAGAAGAGGAAACTACTTTTTTCATTACTAAGCTCACATTTATGGCAAACATACAGGAAAGAAGTTATTTTTGTTTAAAAAAGGTGATTTTTCCTTCTTTCAGTAGTCTTCTTTCAGCTAAAACAGAGAACACAGAGCTTGACAATTCTAAGACCAATCAATTTTTTTAAAAAATTTGGTTAGTCTCCAAACCTTTGAGATTTAACATATCCTGAAGAAGCAAGGGAAGGAATGATCCTGACATTCTTTCTCAGTTTAGATGCCTTTAATGGTCTTTCCTGCCTCTACCTGTCATGTTTTGAGTTTGTCCTCTTTTCAGAATGGCTTTTTGTGTTTTTGGATACAATTCACCTACCTGTTCTATTTCTAATGTGCTAAACTACATAGCTGATGACTGCATGCCATCTCTCCAACTCCTGTAATGCACTGAATTCCAGAACTACAGACCATAACCTTGATTAGAATCCTAACGAGAAACAGCAACACCACTCCTTCCTATTAGAGCACTATATTTGACGAGAAGTTTCAAGATGCAGAGCTCACAATAAAACTAGGCAAGAGTTGTCAGTGTCACTACAGTCCCATTAAAATGGTGTGCATTATATTACTGATGATAATATGTTTGTGGTATAATTAGGACACTACACAGGATTTAGTAGTAGTAGTAGTATGCCATCTGCTTCACTAATCAGACCAGAGCTCAACTGTCAAAGGCAGCTTTGCCCTAAGAGTTTACAGTCTAAACTGTACAGAAATTGAGATGCAAGCATTTAATTTCTTCCACACTCTTTAAGTTATTTCACCATCTCAGTGGACTACACACAGTACTTTCAAGTACCTCATGCTGCATCAGAGGTTCATTCGCACGAGCAACCTTAACCTGCTACTGAAAGCACTTGACATGTCTTTATCTTAAAAAAAAACAAAACAAAAAACATAGAAAAGGATGGTATTCTAACAGTGCCGCTTGTGTATTTGTTACTAGGGAAACAAACAGCAAAGAGAAAGAAACCCTCAGTGTCCTTGTCGCTTGGATCTTTCAGTGGAGAAGCAGAGCTTGTGTTAAAACAATGGAAACATTGTTCAGCTTTCAGGATCCTTTGCTGTCCTTGCTGAATGACAGACACTTCTTTCTCCCCCTTGTCCATCTTGTCATCTCTGAAAAGGAGAGACACTTCTACATTCAGGATTGGGCTGCTGGTTATTTTTTTTTTCCCTCATGTAGAGTTTAATTCCTGCTTCTGTGTCACCTGGTCAGTTCCTAACACCTAATCCAAGATCACAGCACGTCTCTCAAGGTAAACCCTTGAGAGAAGGGAGAACCCTGATGTTGCATTCCTATCTGTAGACAAGCATATACAGCAGCACTAGTAATTCCAAGTTTGCGCATCTTTGAGTCGGTACTGAATCAGACTTCAGAGAGCACGAGAGCTACCGCAGCATCTGCCGCATTCCAACACGGGGACCCTGTGCAGCTATGATCCCCGAAGAGGCATGCGCACGTGCGGTATCGTTGCCTTTGAGGTTCAGGGGTTGTGTATTGTGGTGGGAGCTTTGCCACCAGCTTCAGTGAACCAGTGAGGTGTCAGTCCACTAAGTCACGACTGACACCTCACGGTTTTAGTCAGTCCTGAAGTGTCAGTCGTGACTTACGTGGACTGACACCTCACCATGTGTGTTGGGAGGACTATCTGCAGAGATCAGTGTTGGTTTTATTGTGACGTGCTGCTCATTGCTTAATATTCCTCATTCCTAATCCTTAAAAAGGGGATAAAAGTTGGAAATACACTAAACATACTGTGGTATAGTATTTAGAACCTGTAAAATACAAGATAAGTATTAACTGATACTAAAAGGTTGGTTGAAGCGATTACTTCTAAAGCATACATACAGGAGTATTTTTATAGGTAAGCGTATGGCTTCTGCGTAAATAGGGTACAGGATCAGCCATACCAGATGTCAACAGCTGTCCATCTAGTCAGGTATCTTTCAACTACATAAAGAAGAACGGACTAAGAAGTCTATCTTGTTAAGGAAGAGTAGTAACAGGCCCCTCAAAATGAAGTAAAAGAAACAGCTTGTTAAAACTTTGTAAAAGCCCTTTATGGGATATTTTTAACTTTCAACAGGCTGGAGCTGTTTTTCAAGAAGCATCTCCAGATTTATGTACTCTCTGTATCAGATTTAATGTAATTTCTCTGCTAAACTATGCTACATCCCTGCCTCTTTCTCTGTTCCAATTATTATCTTGTACGTCTTTATCATATGCCTCATCTAACTCATCTGTAGGAACTGGATTAGGAAGCTTGATTTGCTGCACTCTGAAGTGTAGCTAAGTAAGTCAAAAGGATTATCACTTTTCTCCTCTTTACAAGACTACAGCTACCAGCATTGGGGCTAGAGAGGAGATGGGAAAATTGCAATAAAAGCCCTACTGGAAATACCCTCACGGGTGCTTGTTTCCTGCTGTTTTGCCAAAACATATTTCTTCTTCATTGTTCAAGCGTGACTTTTTTGTAGTTGTCTTCAAGAATGGCCATTAATTTGCCGTTAAGGAAGAAGCATTTGACAAAAAATGTATAAACGTGAATTATACTAAAAAATGGATAGGCAGAATAAAATCAACTAGCACACGGTTTATTGATGATAGCTGCTAGCTGAATTGTAATGGATTCTATTTCTCTAATATTCTGCAAAGTACCAAGGCACCTTGGGTAAAAAAACCCCACTTGATAAAAATTTGAAAAAAAGAGATGTCAGCACTGACAAGAAAAGGAGGTGAACAGAGTTTTATTGATGCTGCAGTTATGTAGCATGACAAAAGAGCCCTGCCTCGGGGTGCAAAGTACAAATGACAGCTTCGTCACAGGCTTCCTCAGTTCCTATCTCTATACTCTGCCTGTGGAAACAGAAGAGTACAGCCAAAATAAACTAGGGGCTAGCTTTTATTTACTTTTTTTAAGGAAAACACTATCATTGCCAACAGACCTGTGATGCTTCAGAAGCTACTTGTATGTGACTGGTATTTTAGTTTCCCTGATCTTCAAAATTGTTCATTTACACCTTAAAACTTGGTTATTTTTTTCTTTATAAGCAACGAGCTCTTCCCAAAACTCCCTTTCCTGTCCTACTTATCTTCCGATTTCCAGCTGATCTTTTTTTTCTTCATGGTTCTTCTACAGCACCAAACTTTTAACAGACCCGTGTCATCTTCCAGGGTTTTACCTACTTTCAGCCGAAACGTGAAGGACAAATACCCTCTGGTGAGGAAAAAAAAAAAAAAAAGTCTGAGCAACCCCATACGGCTTGTTACACTGCCTTCACACGGAAACCCCTCCGAAAATACCCCGGGACGAAACCACAGCCGAGCCGGCTGCTCCGGCTGAGAACTGCCCCCGTGTCCGCCCCGGCCCCGCCGGCGCAGCTCCCGCCCAGCGCTAGGCCCCAACGGGCCTCGCCGGGAGCCGGGCGGGCGGGCGGGCGGGCGGGCGACCGCCCTCAGCGCGCGCCGCCGCCGCTTCCCGCCTCACACCGCCGCGCGCCCGGGGGGAGGGGGGGGGGGGCGAGGGGGCGCTCGCTGCACGCGCCCGGGACCACCCGCCCGCCCGCTTCGCTGTGCGCACAATGGCCCGTGGGGGCGGAGCGAAGAGGGGGGGTGGAGCCAAGCCGGCGCGCTCGCCCCGCCCCCCCGATCCGCCCCCTCCTCCACAAAGCCGGGGGGGCGGAGCGCCGCGCGCCCCCAGCCCGCGCGCGCCCCCAGCAGCGGTCGCCGCCGCTCTTTCTCCCGCCCCTAGGGGGCGGGGCGGGCGCGAGGGCGCGCGCGCGCGCGCGGTGATTGGCTGCCGGCGGCGGTGGGAGCGGGTTTAACGGCCGCAGCACCCCCGGGCCGGGGGAAAACAAAACAAAGGCGGCGGCGGGCGGGAGCGCAGCGCGGCGGCAGGATGCCTCAGCCGCCCCTCGGCCCTCAGGGCGGGAGACGCGCGCCCGGCGCCCGCCTATGACCCCTGGCCACCGCCGAGAAGGTACCTTTGAGGCCGGGGAAGCCGCTCGCCCCCTTTGTTTTTCGGTGAGGGCCCGGCACTGAGCCCTCGCTGGCTGCCGCGTGAGGACCGGGAGTCCCGTCTCGTCTCCTGCCCTTGCCCCCCTGAGGGAAGGGGGCTCGGGGGCGCGCTGCTGGTCGGAGTCTGGGCTGGGGAGCGCAGCCGGCACGGCGCAGCGGTGAGTACCGGAGTGTGCGAGTAGCCGGCCTCTCTCGCTTTTGCTGGGATTTTTTTTTTTTTGGGGGGGGGTGGGTGAGCAGGCGGCTGCGAGAGGAGCCCCGTGTTGCACCCTCGGCCGGGGGGGGGAGGGGGGGTGTCGCGGTTTCCTGTGTGCGCGGGGCAAGGGGCCGCCGAGGCAACTTTGCTGGCGGGAGGAGGGCTCGGGCGCTATTTATAGCGCCTGGAAATGACGGCAGCGCTGCCTGCCTGTAGCCTCCTCGTTACAGGGCGGGTGGTGATGGTTTACATAATGGGGGGGGGGGGGGGAAGCAGACCTCGGCGAGCAGTGGTCCGGCGGGTTCCCCCCGCGCTCTTTTACGTCCTGCGAGGGCCCCAGGAACGGTGCGGCGGGTCCCTGTCCGAGGTCCTCCGGGGACGGAGCCGGCGAGCTGGAAGAGAGCCGGTCCACGTTTGGGTGGCCGCGCACGGCTGTTCCCGGCAGCGTGTCGGCGGTCTGGGGGAAACAAGCCGTTGTCCGGCGAGGATCGCCGCGGGTGGGAGAGAAAAGGCAACGGCGTCACCCGCCGTGGCGGCTTTGTGCTCAGGCGTGAGAGAGGAAGAGGCTTAAACGTGCACGGAGCAGTAGCTCCCTCCCGGCAGGGAAAGCGAGCTCTGTCTCTGCCGGTAACTTTTCTCCTCGCATTGTTTTTCCTGTTATTTCTCGGTATGTAAAGTGAAAATTAGGCTCCTGTGTCTCATTTTTTAACTTCGTGAGGTTTTTCCTTGCTGGAGTAATCAAATCGCAGCTTACCAGGAGTGCGTGCGTAGGCTTTGTCCGGCTTTGGGGAGCTACGCAAAGACTCTTAAGCTTGGTTTGTGTCACTGATTTTTTTTTTTTTTCTGAGCCCTGGAAGAATGACGGGAGGCTGATTTCTTACATGTTTTATTTCCCCACGCGCTTGTGTGTGGTTCCAGGCAGCGGTGTGAAGATCCCCGCGCACACAAGGAAGCTGCTCGCCTTTATTTTCCCCCCGGCGGCGGCGCCCGGCCGCAGCTTATCCGGCGGAGCAGACCCCGCCGCCCCGCGTACCGCCCCGTGCCCGCTCCGCCCGTGCGGGCCGCCCCCCCCCGCCACGCTCATCGGGGTGTTTGTTTACACATCCGGGAGCTGCGCGGGGCGGGGCCGCCCCCCCCGACCCATTGGCCACCCGGCGCCCCTCCCCGGTGACGTCACGGGTGCGGGCGGCGGGCCGGGGCCGTTAATGATTCATCCCCGCGACGCCGGCCCTTGGGGCGTCCCTCGGGGCGGGGGCCGGCGGCCTGGGGACGGCCCCCGGTGCGCGGTGCCCGCCGCACCGTGCTGCGGCCCTCGGGAGGGGGTTAAAGGACCGGTCCGTTCGCGTTCCCGCTGCCGGCCGTGTGGGGCGGGGGCCGATACCGTTAGTGCTTCTAGGGGTTCCTGTGGGCTCTGGACGGGTAGGTACGAACGAAAGGCACCCGGAGCGGGGTCTGGGCAGCCGTTTGGAAACGGATAGCGACCTGTACCCTTGCTTTTGCGCTTAACTTTGCAATTTCTTTCAAATGGCTTAGATCTTCAGGGAACCTCGCTGTCATGTGCGTGACCAAAGCACAGACTGTGCTGTTGTCTTAAGAGTGAGAAAGAAATAGTTGCCTCAGGTTTTGCAGTGCTTTCTGCAAATATTAAACAATGCTGTGGAACCTGCTGCTGCTCATAACTATGAGTGAAATGAGACTGGATTTGTTTACCATTACTAGAGCAAGTACAAAATGCTTCATGTTCTGAATCTTGCCTTACAATATCACAAAGCAACAAGTTCTGTGGTTCTTATGGTGTGTATCAAACACTTAGGATTGCCTTCTTTTCGAAGAGACTAATATCAAATACAGATTTGGAATTCTTTAATTTCTGTAGTTGAAGAACTCTGTATTGAGTCTGAAAGAGTCCAGATTGCCTTCGGAAGTGTGAATTAAAAGAGCTTCTAGGAATGCCTTCAAGAAAACTGTTTTTCTTGTGTTCAATTTGCTGAACTTCTGCAAGCATTGAAGTCGTGTTTCAATTACTGATCAAAAGGATCTAATCCAAAGTCAAAACATCTTTCTTTGTGGTGCCTTTCATACTGCAACCATGGTTTTTTTCCATTTCTGTGAACCTAAATAGGATCTGTAACTTTCTAACATTAAGAGTTCAAGCAGGGAATTTAAAGGAGACCTCATGTTTACCTTCCAGGATTGTATTTCTTTTGTCATCTTTCTCCTATAATTTGTTACCTCTAATGATTGTGGCTCAATATCTAGCTGTTCTACAAAAGCAAGCTGTTTTCTTCAAACACTCTTAATTGTTCTTCACTTTGCAGTTATAATTAAATTATCTTGGGACAACAGGTATATAATATTTGTTTAAATGACTGTATTAGTAATTAAGTTCTGCTCTCCATGCTAACTGGGTTAATATTTCAGATGTATTTATCCCTTATCAAATTGTTTTTCTTTTCAGGGACTAAGAAAAGTCCAATCGTTCTGATGTGTAGGTACATGCTTTGGATGGCAACTTGCTCCCATTGGTGCTTTATTTTTTTGGATTCCATATGTTCTGCTACATATCTTGTTTGTGGCTTATCTCTGCCTTTGCAATTCTGTGTAAGAAATTTTCTTGTAGCAAGTCCTTCAGTAGTTATTGAGTCTTTTTTCCTGCTGTGATAATAAGCTTAAGATTAACACCCCCCCCCCCCCCCCCCCCCAAACTACAGAAAAAACCTCCAAACCCATTAAATCTTGGTGTGGTTGTCTCTTGTGCTAGGCCTGCTGTACAGATTATTTTCTCAAGGCTTCTTTTGAAGCACAGTGATGGCTTCCTATGATCAATCTTTAATTTATGTGGCTTTCATTATCTGCTCTATTTGTGTTACTAGTATCCTACTGCTGGAACAGTAGTTAACTGCTGCCCTGCACACAGTTTATGACTGAGTGGTTTGCATGCTCATTTTAATAGCTGGATCAAAGTACTGTAAATTCTCTATGTTGGCTCTCACTTCTGTGTTTGTGTTATTGACCTACTCTGTCAGTCACCTGATAGCTGATGACATAAGTGACTGCAGTGTTCCTGTTTGGATTGCTCATTAGCTTGATGTATATAGTGTGGTAACTGATGGCCTTTGACAGATCAGTGGATGTTATGAGTATTTAGAATCTGTAATTTTTAGGCAAACTCTAAAAAAGGCTTGCTTTCCAGCATAGCAGGGAGGTCTGGCCTTCTCTGTTCGTGCATCTGTTGTCTCTTAAAGGCACTCTTGAGGATTAAGAATGCAGTTGGGTATCCTCTGTGTAGAATTTAGCTTTCATTATCTGACTTGGTAGCATCCGTTAAGACTATTCTGGTAGAGTGAGGAAGTGTCTAATTAGCTTTGATCAGGACACTAGTCAAAAAGGTCTTTGCCTAGAGGTGTAACTCTGCTGAGCTTGAAAGAGGAGACATGGATCCCTGAATAGGCTGATGGCATCTTACCTGGTATTTAACTTAGATGTGATACAGCAGGATTTTTGCTGAAAGCTGAAGTGCAAATATCTATTGTATGTTTATTGTTGGACATAGCAAGTGTTTTCCAAGATGCCTTGTTGCTTGCTGTATTGGAACTGACCACTGGAACTTGAAAGACAGCTTTCTCTAATCCCCTGCCTTTTTGCTGTAGTTTTCTACATGGCTATCTTAAAGAATGTACCTGGTGTATTGTAGAAAATGCTTGTGTTTCATGGAGAACTGTTCAAATCTCCTCCTTCATTACAGTGTGATGTAGTAGAAGCCACTAGTGGAGCAGAACTGCTTGTGGCTGTGTTGGATGAAACTTAAATTGTGCAGTTTCATAGAACAAGGGGCCTGTATTTCAGCCAGGCATTTGCTCTAAGTAACACTTTGCTTTGTGTCTAGAGTTGTTGAATAACTAGCTTATTCTGGCCTTGTTGTAAGCTGCTAATTGTTCTGCTCTTTTCACCTACAGGTTGTGACTGTTTCTCTTCTGTCACTTGTGTGGAAAGTGCCACACACACTCCAGAACAACAACGGCTTTTGCTTGCATATTCCAGTGTTTCTTTTGTCAGCGAGTTCAGCAAAGTTGTAATTCTTCAAGTGCCAGCCCTGAGCTGAGTGAGGAGCCACCAGCAGAGATGGTAAAAATGACAAAATCAAAAACGTTCCAGGCTTACCTGCCAAACTGTCACCGAACCTACAGCTGTATCCACTGCAGAGCCCATCTAGCCAATCATGATGAATTGATCTCCAAGGCAAGTGGTTTGTTTAGAGACCTCATGAATTATTTCTTAACCAAAATGGTTATCACTGTATCACTGCTCCCACTAGATAAGGGATGCAAATTGATGGATAATTCAAAGTGTCTTCCCTGGGTTCACTCTTGGGTCATAAATGTTGTGTACTGAGGACTGGACATATTCTGGAAACTTTTGAATGTGACATAAAGGCTGATCTAATACATTCCCCATATTAACAACCTCTGTCTACTGTCAGGTAGGTACTATTTGTGAGCTGTCATATTTGAAAAATTGCTAAGGAGAACTGTCAGAAGAAAACATGGATCTCTGGGTAGGGAAATTATTCTGGTTATGGTTATTCCAGAAAAATTATTTTTGACTCTGAAGGTCACAAAACTGGCTGTTTCCAGAATGTTCCACTTCTGTTGTGGAATCTGTAAACACATTTACTTCTGCCGTATACCAGTTCCTAAGGAATATGATTAGCCTGAGATATTCAAAATAGTTGGAGTATCTAAACTTAAGCTTAGAGAATGTGTGGATCCTTGAAACAGGCTAGGCCTGTCCTTACCTGTTGCTGGAAGAAACCAAGATTTGTGATGTATGAAATATGTAGGAGAACTTGAAGTTTGGGATAAATACTTGATAGACTTGCTCATTCTTTGTTTCAAATAAGGGCCTGATGAATTTGTTCTTAATGGTGTCCTGGAGAAAACACTTCAGTTGCTTTTCAAACCTCTTAATACAAATTGCTTTCTATATAACTGTTTTGTCAAATAAAATTTTTAGTGGCAAACCCTTTATAACTAAGTTCATGTGTTGCTCCTGCCTGTTTGTGTGTTCAGCAGCATTAAGGTGATGTAAGGTGATGTTCTTCTTGAGTGCTGAAGAGATTGGAGGGGAGTGGGGTGGCAGTTTTGAGAATGCTGCCACTGCTGAATTGAGGTTTTCTTGGATGAGAAGAAAGTATATCTGCTTGCTTACCCCTTAGAAGGCTTCAAAGAAATAATAGGGTTTTCCACATACAGTTTTTCTTGCATTACTAATCTTTGATCTTTGTTTAGATCTCAAGACAACTTTTTGATTCAGATAGTAAAGCTGGAGACAGTTCTTGGCAGCTTATTGGTTGCTTATTGCTTGCCTGCTTCTGCTCTGCCTGTGTTCTGGGCCAAAAACTAGTGGGAGAGGTTAATCTTTCCTGAACTACAACTGTGGGCTGTAGATGCCTACAAGAAGAATGAAACTGCTAGCTGTATCTCTTGAGATGTATAAATTCGTTGAGAAAATGCAATCCAAGCAGACACGCTTAATAAGAAGCTCTTTTAGTGGACTTGGATTTTCACGTGTTGACTAAACTGCCACAGTTACTACATGAGCTAGTTGTTCTCCAAGGTCTTGGGAGTTTTGGTCAGCATAATATTTTGAGTATGTTCTTAAGCAAGTCACCTGTTCATATTACAGCTTCATAAATTTCAAACATTAAAAAAATCAAATTTTCCATTCAAAGAACATGGAGAACTCTTTAAAAAATTATCTAATACAAATATTTCTAAGTGGTTTCTAAGGTATTGGGAAGAGAGTTAGATATGGATTCTACTTTATTTCTGGCTTCCATAATTTTCAGTGAAGACATCTTACAAATGTTTCTGTACTTGTGTATTGACCGTATGCTTTTGACAGCTGATCCCTATTCTGTCAACATAAGACTTCTTGACCATATTTTATTGTCTAAATCTGTGTGATAATGAGAAATACATTTAAGTGTGAGGTGTATCTTTTTGTATGTTTGTAAAATAAAAAGAACATTTCTCCTCTATTGTACTTGTATTTGGAACATAGCTTTAAAAAACCCGCTCTCCTTTAACTTGTATGTATTCCACCACTGCAAAGTTCTGATGGAAACAACTGCAAAGCAATAGTTTACACTTGGATCACTAAAAATTAGTCGTGCTGTGCTGGGAGATGGTAGGCAGAGTGGTGGGAGGAAATAAGAATTGATTCTTTTTAAATGAAAACACAGATTAACCTGGAAAATAAAAACTGAAGAAATATCCTGGACAACATGTGTACAGAACTGTAAAAGGGCTAACAGATGAGTGTACCTCATCTGAGTTTTATATGAATTTTTTCTGAAGTTCTCTTAAAGTGCTTTCATTGATGCACATTATGTGCATTGAACTTACGTTAATGAGAGGTATTTTTCATTTATACTAACAATTATCTAATCCTAGTTACTATAACTACTCAGCTGCAGCAAAAATACTGAAAATAAACCTGAAGTGTAGCAAGTTCATTCTATACAATCTAAAGTTAACTGAGAACACTGCAGCTCCTGTGCTGTTCTGGATTTATTGATGGAGCAGAAAATTGCTCTGATCAACCTGATTTCTGCACCCACCCCACCTCCCTTGCTTTGAGGGCCTAGTTAAAAGCTAGAGCTCTGTGTAACACTTACTGTATAGAATTTATGGTTACAGTTTCTCACTTATTTCCAAATGCTTACTGTACATTCTCTCTCCAGGCTCTAGTGCCATGAACACTCTTTAGCAGATAAAGGCAGACAGTATTTGGTACCTAGCCATAACTGCTTCATTTTGGTGTCTCCCCCAGCCACACATTTCCTGGGTGCATGGTGATTGCTTTTTTCTGTGTGGTCAGGGAAAAAGAGTCAAAATAAGTGGTGTACTCTTTAATTTAAAGCAGCTACAACTAGCTTTCTAATGTGCTTTGAGGCATAAGCATTCGTTACACCTGACACTATGAGGTTTCCAACTCCAAGATGAAAAGATAAGGTATGAAATGAGTGGTGTTTTTCTTAAATGTTGGTCTGTAATGGAAAAGCAAAGAGTACTCCATATTTCTGTCAATCATCCCTTTGATTCTGGTCCTCAGAATACCAGACTTCAATACAGATTTGTGGGTTTTCTGCCTTTGAGAGCTGTTGATGCCAGTTGTCTGACAAGGATGGCAGCATACATGAATTGCCTTTTTATATCTGTTCTGTTTGAGCAGCAGGATCTCTTTCTTGCCTTAGAATTAAATCATGAAGTGCTTTTTTTTTTTTGTGCCCTTGCTGGTGATAAATGTCAACCAAGAGTCTAGGCAAGGGCTTAGAAATAAGAATGCAGACTAATGAGACAGTATAAAAATGTGCTACCCGCACAGGTGAATTCATCATCACTATAGCTTTAGTTTTCTGCACAATTATGAAAGCACTCAGTGTTTTGCCTAGTGTTGAAATAAACTTGGATGTTAAGTGATTAGAGCACATTTCTAGATATTTTTGCTCTATAATCTTGTTTTCTGTGTCTGGGGAGGAATGGAAAGAAGGCTGGTAGAGAACAGGAGTCCCAAACTAGGAGGTTGTCAGCCGTAGAGATGTTGACAAACATTAGTCTGTACAGCTGAACACAGGCACACTTGTATGAACAGTCGCCATAATTTGTAACTCCAGTCATCTTGGGGAAAACACTGAAGGATACACAAGAGAACTAACTAGAATTAGTTAATTAACTAATCTGACTGTTGTAGATTACTTTTAATTGGAATAAGTGTAATTTTGAAGTGATCTTAGGTATGTCTTGGACTCTACAGTATTTCCATTGTTAACAAGTCCACAAGTGCTGGATTTCCTGTTTCTTTGATGAAGACTTGAAAGTGAATGTTAAAACACTTAAACCCAAACTATTAGGAGCATACCTGTCTCCACTACATTGGGGAATGTTCAGAGGACAGGGGAAGAAACTGCAGCTTTTTTATTTCTTTAAGGAAGCCGCTGGAGATTTTTGGAATCATCCTACTATGACGACAGGCACAGAAGAAGTAACCTCTATCAGCGAGCAACCACAGGCCTTAATAAAGAGCAAGGCAAAAAATTGATGCCATAGGAGGCACTTGTTTGATTTAAAATGTTCAAACAGTGCCTAAAAGGCAACCAAATGGTGTATGTTAATAATTTGAAAAATACCAACAATTAAAAAAAATTGACATAGTTAAGTTTTGAGTAATAATGTTTGCAAGACTCTTTGAAGGCCAGGGGAGGTTGCCACTTAAGTAGCCTGTACAAAATGTTGTATGTATGCTGCTTTTAAAGTGATTTTGAAATAAATTTTACGAAAGGCTTAACTGAAAGAGCTTTCTTCTGATTTATTTGTAAATGGTAGAGAATGTGCAGTGATTATTAGCAGTAAATTTTATAGGAGGCAAATGTTGCTTGAAGAGCATAATTTTCAATGCACTTGAGAATGGCTTGTACCCACTATAGTTCCAGTAATTGCTTAGAAATTCAGGTGCGGCGTAACAAATGAGAAAGAAATAAATATCTGTAATAGAAATCTTGGAACCTAGTGGATATACCACAAAGGCTAATGCTTTGTTACTCAAGGTTGACCTGCTTGAAAGACTGTTGAATCTTCTTGCAATGTGCCTTAATGCTGGGAATGGAAGAAAAACTGGATTACTTTGTATAGATGCCTGTGTAAATACTGTCACTTTCTTCTGTCTCAGTCATTGCAAAGCATTTCTGACCAGAGTGGGATAAAGTCATATGAAGTCACAGACAAGACTAGATGTGTCAATATTTTCAAGAACAAGTTCTGCAGAAAGGTATATATATATGTAACTGTCACTGACTTCAATGGGAAATCCTTGCACCTTATGGGTAAAAGAACAGTCTTGCTGGTTAAATTTAGTTCTTTGAGGCATTCAGTATGTCTGCTGTTATATTATTGATGAGAAGGAAAAGCCTTCAGCTTAAATAGATGCCAGAACATTTTTAGCCTTGCTTAGCAATCTGTGTCTTTGTCCTCCACTGTTTAACTGATGAGTTCAAGAGGAATTTTTTTAAGGGTTTATTGTCTTTAAGTAAATATACTGTTCTTAGCTTGACTCAATTTGGTAATCTGCTGTTGCTTATGATGTAGGGAGTACTTGGAAGGATAGTTGGGCCTGTTGTATGCTTGAAGGCCATTTTTGTTTCCTGCTGGAAAAGCTGAGAATGGACCTAGTTTCATAAATATTCTGGTGATAATTTTTTTTCTCTAAGAGGCTTCTAGTTTTTGAGGTTCTGGGTTTTTTTTGTCTTGGGGTCAGAATCTAGTTTTTGGAAGAGAAGCTATCTTTGGGAAACATCCAAGAACAGATTTGAAGGCTTAAAGGAGCTGGAAAGTGTGCAAGGGAAGTGTTCTACTCCAGGAGTGTTTTGACATAATTATTTCTGAAATACATTCAAGATGGTCTATAACTCAAGATAACTTGTTCTGCCTGACAAAGTCTTCAGTTGGGGAAATATCATTTGCCAAATCTGCAAGCATGCAGTTTTGGGGGTGAAATTTTTTAAGGTTATTCTCTACATATTGAACTTCATAACTTGCTTTGTTAAAATTAGTAAATACTTGAATGAAAATGTACTTTGAGAAAATTTTTAATACTTGGAGTAATCTAGCACTTGCCCAGTAAACAGCTGAGCAGCATTATCTCTAGTTATCTGTGGTATTGAGGAGTTGGATCTGAGAGAAATATTAAATGGAACAAATCTGTTTTTCCATGATAATTTTTTTTTGTCAGTATCTTATGTTGAATTCAGTTTTCTGAATTTATTTTGCATATCTTGAAGTGACAGGATATCCTTACAGTCTTTGATGCATCTTGCTGAGAAGATAATTTTGGACATGAGAGCACTTGAATGTTTCTCGTTTACCTTAAGAATATTGCCCATAACAATACCATCTTCCAAATTACTCAGTAATATTTGTTTGAATTGCGTATTTGTTCAGAGTGCTAATTCAAGTTGAACTATTTTAGCTTGTAAAGTGAGCTCTAGCAAATGAAAGGAAACTCAAGAAAAATGAAACAAAAAAACCTCCCTATGGACTACTTTCACTTGCGTTCTTCAAAATCATTTTTCCATGTTGTGAGTAGTGTTCAAGCTGTGCTTATGGAAGATACTGTTAATGCCATTCTGACTTGCTTATAATAATGCCTGCTGCACCTTTAATAACATGCTAAGATGGCAGGTTCTCTGGATGTTTTCTGTGGAGCATGATCTCTAGCCATGCAATGTAATCCCATCTGTGGGGAATAATTAATTACATAAGCTTTTTACTAGCTTCCCTTCCCCCCAGCCATGCCCTTAGGTATGCCTGAGGGCAGTAAATACTACTTCTGCTTAACTGATACTTCCTTTTCTACTGGGTAAAACAGCTAATCCTGGTGTTAGAGGTAATGATGAGTTTAACTTAGAAGCATAGATCATATCCAATTCTGCAGGTATGTACTAGTGTGTAAGTGAAACATTTATAGAGTTTCTTTACTACAAAATGTGTTGATGACAGAGGTCTGTCAGATGACTTGAGAAGATTGTAATACCGAACTATTCTTGCAGTCAACCTTAAGTGTAGTTCCTAAGCACAGTCAAGCAGGTTTGCTTACACTATCAGATATTCTAGATACTTTCAACTGTGCTGAAACAAGAAAAAGTTTCAGATCTTGTAGACATCTTCCTGTAGGAATGGACAGTTAGTCAAAGATGTGGATTTTCTAGGGGAAAAAGTTAACTCATAAAATCAATGCAATATTATTAATTAAGGAACATGAAAAGACAGACTTAAGCAAGTTTGTTTTAACTGCTAATACTAGTTGAACTGATAAATTGCCCAGCTTCTCAGTCAAAATGTTGATTGATGTGAGTCATTATTGATGACAGTTGCTCACACTTGCCACTGTCTTCTAATTCCTAAGACACATTCAAGACTCAGATTTAATAGAATGTTCTGTTTTAGTTATGATTTATGTATAGTGCTAGCAATCTTGGAAGTGCTGAGCAAATCTGGCAAAGTAAAAGTTTGTGTTTGCATAGGTGATGTTTATTCTGTAGAAGGGCAATTTGTCTGGAGACTGGCTTGAACGGTTATGCCTGTTAGTCCTTGACACTGCCATTTAAAATACCCTCTTTCATTTCCTTTGAGGAGTTGACACACGAGGCATTTAACCTGTCAGCCTCTTAAAATTCATATCAGTATAACTGAATCATCCAGTGCAGAGTGTGAGAAACTTCGTGCTGGTAAAAGCAGATGTTTGTTCAGTATTAATTTTTTTTCTGGTTATGCAAAATGCTCTTTATGGCCAAGTTAGAAGCTTAGCAAGCAGTTCAAGTGCTAAAGTGAGCTGTCCTCTTTTCGTTTCTGGTAATAGGATGCATCAGGAAGTAGAGCTCTTGCAATAAATCTTTCTTGTACCTGTTGGTAGGTGGAACCCCCTACATGTTAATCAATATTCTGTGGTCAAGAGAATGCGTATGTGACAGATGTATACCTTTTTGTGTTGTTTGGATACAGTTTTTTTGGGGAAAAAAAGTCTCAGCTATTCAAGTGAATAAGAAACTATGACTGCCAAGCTCTGGCAAGCTAAGAAATTTCTAAGAAAAATTAAAAGGCCCAGGAATTTAAAAATTTATATCTCTACAGTGCTTTTACTTCAGTCAGTCTATAAGAGTTCCACATGGATGGAGTGCAGACCGTTAAATGCTCAATGTTTGATGTTTGGTCGGATGTTGATTTTAAAGGAAACTCTGGAGTCGCCTAGACCCAAGTTCTGTGTTCCAGAATGGAGTAACACAGATTGCTACAGGTTGCTGTCAAGTTAACTTGTGGGTGATGCAAATGTGGAGGAACTCTATCTTTGCAGTTGGGCAAGGAAACTATTGTTCTATGGTGTGTAAATACAATACTTGGCCTCTAAACATGTGAGTAGGTAGGAAAGATGGTATGAAATGAATCAGCCAAATGCTGCTAACAGTAAGCTGCATAAGGTGGGAAGGGAGGACTGTCCCAGAAAAGATTCTGGTTTGCTTCTCTCTCCAGTCTACCGTGATAATACCAAAAATTAGAAGGTAATGAAGATGGCCATTTCTGAGAGGGGGGGGAACCCTAGGAGAGTACAGCATATTTAGGGCAACAAAGCAAAGGGTGAAAGAAAAGAAAAGTCATCTTTAAAAACACATCAGGAAAAAAGAGAAGCTGAAGCAGTACTTTCCAGCCTGCGGTTTGTATTTCATTTAGCTAGACTTTTTTTTTTTGCTTATGAAACAAGAGAGGGAAGAGCTGCTTTTTTCTGCTATTCCTGGCATCCTGTTACTGCCTTCTGCTTAATTTTGAGAAATGCAGGGTCAAAGGAGAGCTTTTATTAGGTGATATTAAGTCAAGACTAAACATAAACTTGGCAGAAATTATTGTGTAATGTAGTTCAAAAGGTCTCCTGGCTGTTGATTTGTTCTGGTGTCTCTTTCTTTCCCAGCTAGCTGGGAAACTTCGAGTATGGCATGTAAGTAGTTTAAAAAATTATATTGTAGGACCAGACAAAACCCCACACATTAATTGGTATGCGATTGCATATGTAATTAAATGTAACTAGAGAAACTAGCACATGATTAATTTAACAGGAGAGAGTATTTCTTGGTGGAGTTTGAAAAAGGATTTGTGAATTCTAGTTCACAACACAAGAGTTTTTAAAGCAAGCAGAAATGGCCACAACTCTTGTAAGAATTTTTACAGTAGCTTAACCAAAAACAATGGTCGTCATGGCTTTGAAAGTTCTCTCTTAATTTTGTGTACATGGAACAAGGAAGTTCTAGGTTAAGTTTACTTCTTAGTAAGAGGACCTGCAAAGTGTTTCCTTTGCTTTTTCTTAAATTTTGGGGTTGCACAACTGCAGTTGTCTCTAAATGTGTAGTTGACTCAGGCTAGTTACTTATTTGTTAATGGGCCGTTTTTGAGAGTATATACATGAATAGGTTTTGGTTTCATCTGCAGTAAGCATTCTCTGCTTCGTTATTGATTGTGGGACGCTGCCTCTAATTTAGAGAGCACTGGTTATTCTGCAGGAACTACAAACTGTAGGTTTTGTACCATTCTGACAGTTGTGTGTTTAGCATCTCAGGAGAACTGAAATAGTGGTGGGGTGTTTGTTTTAAAGGTAGGTATAAGGATTACATTCTGGCAGAGCTGTTCAGACTCTGTACTAACTGAGTCTCTCCTTTCAGGGTCAGTCCTACCTGAAGTTTTAGCTTTCACTGTACTGCACAGCCTGTCTATTTTTCCTTGCTTTGTGAAAAATAAGATTTGCAGTTCTGGCTAATGGAGAGAGTGCCTTTTCTTTTGTCTTTGCTATAGATGAAGAAATACATTATGTCAGTAAACATCTCCATTTAATTCTTTTAAATGGTTGCTAAAATAATACTAAAATATTAATGCTGTAGAACTTCGTGTCTTAAGGTGAGATTTTATGTGTAGCTAAGGGCTGTATGTAACTACTGCCATCATTGCTACTTACAGTAGTCCAGAGTCATGGATTTTTTTAATGTTCTTTGTTGCAGTATATAATCTGGTTAATGTTGATCAAAAAAGTGTTCATTTATATGTATTTTCCTTTTACATTTTTTTTTGCAAACTGTTCTAAATAGTTAAGATACAACAGTTACTGGTGTTATGTTGCTAATCATTAGACTGGCAAAATACCTATTTTGGTGTCAAGTGACTTCAAAGTATATAACTAAATACATGTCAGAAGAAGAATCAATTGCAGAAGGGCCCTTCTCCCTGCGGTTCCATGCCTAATGTTACTGACACCATTCAAAAATATTCAAGGTGAGGTCAGAAATGTTAGTCTTTGATTTTTAATACTAGTACTGTAAGCATTCTTTAAAAACAATTGTACTTTCTCTTCAGCATGGATAAAATTGTTAATTTTCTTTGAAAGTAGGTTAGGGAAGGGGAATTCTCAACAAAAAAAAATAAAGACATTAAGACAGTTTAGGGATATTCTAAAACTGAATTCAGTATGGAAGAGAGAAAAAAGGAAAAACTCCATTTCAGTGTGATCTTTGAATGGGAAATAATGGCTATGTCTAAATTATCAAGTAATTCAGTACAGAAGGAACAAATCAACAGATGAAAGCAGCGATGTGTGTTACAGACATTTTGAATGTTTTACCTATGGCTGGATCTAGTCTGCTCACAAGATTTGCCAGGATGTTTGTAGCTCAAGGCTGCCTGATCATAGGTTCAGGCCTTTGTGTCTTCATTAGCGTTTGTAGAGCGCACAGTAGAAGAGCTTCTGGTTTAGTCTGGTACACAAGGAACAAAGATGTGGTTCACGGGCACTGAAACTGCTCTGCAAGCCAAACCAACCCCCAGTAAGTGTGGTTGATTTAGGGGTTTTACTTCAAAATGTGCTACTGCTCTGAACTAAAACACTAATTTAGGTACAGCTAAGAAAATCTAACAGTCATCTTTTGTCTGTAATCTCTCAGGAATGTGAGAGATTTGAAAGCATACGGCTGTGCTTGGGCATTTGATGGTGACGATTATTTTATTAAAATAAAGCTGAGCTTATAAACTGATCAGATGCATTTCCTGAATACAGTATGGTGGGTTTATACTTGGTTCAGAATTTCACTGGTCTTATGTCAAATGATGCAATGAAATTGAAATAAATCATGTTTTGGGTGCAGCAGAGAGGACAGAGGAGATGGAAATAATTCCCTTTGCATTAAAAGCAGATTATTTTAATTATAATGAAGGATGTCTAGGAAAAAGAGAATTGATATCTTGCAGAGGGGTAGGAAAAAAGTATGTTTTGTTTGCATTATGGGCATCTTATTTTGAACAATAGTACTTAACAACTTAAAGTTGTTGCTAAAAATCTAATGTGGGTGAAAACTTTGACCAGGCTCCCCCCCCCCCCCCCCCCCCCCCCGTAGAGATACAAAGTAATTAATCTGAAATCGTTTATATCTGTACTATGTTTATATGCTTACTAACACACCCTTCTGGAACTATTTTTTTGTTGGGGGTTTTTGTGGGGTTTTTTAACAAGCGCAATTTTTTTTTTGCAGTCCTTCCAGGGAAGCCAGGGACGAGCCTACCTCTTTAATTCTGTGTGAGTATGTTGTTATGGTTATGCACACTACCTGTAGAGTGTAATTCTTTTGAATGCTTCATATGTGGAAAACAGTAGGAATTAACGTAGCTGCACTTTGCTCTGTTCTTTTTGACACTGGCTTTACTCACCAGCAATAGTTACTAAAGAGCTACTGAGCTGATTCGTAAGTATCCCTTTGCACACATTAGTTTATCTTAGATTTTAAGTTATTCTGCCAATAATGGAAGTTTAGAGGAGGGTGTTAATATCAAATTCCTTTTGTGTGTGTAATGGTAACTGTCTTGAGTAAGAGTTGCCATTCTGAGGTACTCCAGAAGTAAAAATATATTGTGTGACTAAATTTGCTTTAGATGACTCTGCTGTAGTCGAAAGAAGAATTTCCAGTGCAATAGTTAGATAGATTTACAGGTTAATGTTTCAGTAAACTTGGTACATCTTAAATGACCTTGAATATTGTAAATGTGCTAGAGGTGAAAGGTCTCTGTGATCTTATCAAGCCTAATATTTGCAATTTTAGGCACCTTGTACCCATGATATAAGGCTCTTTTGAATTTGCTAATGAATGTATTTTAAGTTTCTAATATGCAGGATTGCATTTTTGTCTTTATTTTTCAGCAGTTTATTTTGTTGCAGCATTTTGGAAAAAAGAAATGCAGTTAAGTGTCTTAGTCTATTTTAGACCAGGATAATGGAACTGCAAATGCAAAGGATTTGATTGCAGATCCTTGAAATTCTTTTTATATGTAGTTGCCAGTGGTGACTTGGGACTTCTAGTATAATTGCAGTAGTAAGGATCTGGTAATACTGCAGCAAAAGTGGCAAAATTTTGCTCTTGTGTAACACTGTCTAAAAACTTGGGTTAGTCTTGCCTCATGTTTTCTGTGTAGACTTATTCGTGAAAAAACTAGCTCGATGCAGTACTTCATGGGATATTTTGTTTTGATATTGCTGTTTGTTAATCATGGATTAGTCTGCTGATCTGTAGCACAGAAATATTTATGAGGCTTTTTCCTTGCTGCTGTTTTGGAGTTGGTTCTAAATTCAGCTGTTGGTGCTGATTTTCTGGTACAGACTTCCATTATAGAGGTCTCAACTTGGTTTTGAAGAAAAGCCCAAAATTGTAGGGGTGTCCAATTACTGCTTAGTGTTCACTTTTTTACCTATTTTTTGTCCTCTAGAGAAAAGGTGGGTAACATGTAAGAAAAGAAACAGTCTCATGCAGTTAGTGTAATTTTTCCTTTTTTTTTTTTTTTTCCAGGGTAAATGTGGGCTGTGGTCCAGCAGAGGAGAGAGTTCTTCTGACAGGTTTACATGCCGTAGCAGATATCTATTGTGAAAACTGTAAAACCACTCTTGGATGGAAATATGTAAGCAATATACTTAAGTCTTCAATAAATGTTTGTATGTTGAAGCACAGATGTTTGTGTAGGCCATTGAGCAGCCTGTATACTGATAGGTGTAGGTGAGTTAGCTCTAGTACTTTTGTATACAGCAGTTTGTAATGCAGTTTTGCTTCCTTACATCTGCTGGAATGCTGTAGCAGATAACTCGTTTCTGGACTGCAGAACAGATGAGGGCTATAGGTGCTATTTCAGCTACGTAATACTTCTGTAATACCTTTTCTGCAAGATTACCAGCCCCGTACACTAAACTGGATGGAAGAAGTTGTCAAAGTGGGTCTTCAGTTTCTTGGCTTGCAAAAGTTGATTCATATAACAAAAGTACAAATGATGATAAATGGTACTGAGCACGTTTACACTGCTTACAACTAATGCAAACTTGAATCTGTTGTTTGAAAAGTTATCTATGCGCTTGCACCGTTACCTGTAACACTTGCAGCTGTGTTGCAAGTTTGATGTTTTGAAAATGTTAGATTCTGGGTGTTGCATGTAGGATTTTCATTGATTCGGTGTAGCTTCAGATCTTACAGAAAAAGTTGTCCTAATGTGTTCCGTCTGATGATGACTATAGAGGAGAGCTCTCAAAAAGGTTCCTGTTCCCTCTTTTCATTGCTTCTGGGAATAAGGAAACTATGTGTATAACATGCCATTTCCTAACCTTCACTTAGAAAAAGCATTAAAATTCCCTGAGCAGTGAGAGAACGTGGAAGGTTCTAAAGCAAGATCTATGGGACAGTGGATCTGCTGATTCTGCTTATGAGTAGTTTGCTCCTATTTCCTTCTCAACTCTCTTGATCCTCTCTTCCCTCCCTCCCACCCTTGATTTGGTGTAACTGATATGGGATGTTAACTAGAATCTGTCCTGATTTGTATTTTTCATGCAAGTTTGATGTTTAAAACACTTAATTCCCCCAGCTTAATTCAGTGTCTTGATTTTTCTTCTTTCCAGGAACATGCTTTTGAGAGCAGTCAGAAATACAAAGAAGGAAAATTTATCATTGAACTTGCCCACATGATAAAAGACAATGGCTGGGAGTGAATAATAACCTTTTTCCTTCTGTTCGGACAATATTCTGTGGAACATGCTTTACAAAGACTAACGCGAAGTAAAGGAAGAGCTTGGCTAGAGTGGCCCTGAGAATATCACTGAACTCTGAAACCTCACAAATGAGTAGTGTAGTGTAAGTGGCTATTTCAGGCCATGTTTGCCTTTTCTCCTTGTGTAAGTTCCCTCTTTTTGTACGTGTATTATTGTGTGAACAGTTGTTTTGGAACATTTTGGATGACCTTTTTCTAAACTCAAACTAGAGAAACAGTTCACTAATTGAAAATGGATTTTACTGGTTAGCATCTATCTATCTCTGACCTATGCCTTTAATGCTACCTTCTGCTGTGCATGCTTCTTGCCTAAACACCTACACTCCAGTCCTGTAGAAGTTCTGTATCTGAGCAGTCTGAAAGAATGTATGGGATGGGGTGCTTTTTTATATGTAGCAATTTCTGATGTGTTTGGCAGTGAAGAGGATGCAGTATTGTAGTTAATTTCTTTTTTTAAATTTGAGTGTACCACGACCTATGTACATCTTGTAGGTGAATGGTTAAAGGTACAGTGCTCACTTTAAAAAATACTTCAATTGCACTGACTGAAGTTAGCAGGTCTCAAGTTGTTAGGTTATGCTAGAGGTTTGGTATCTTAATGAAATACCTTAGAAGGATTTTAAATCAATAATGCTATAGAATATGTTCATTTAAGACCAACATATTCCCTAAGGAATAATTGCTGGATCAGAAATTTATAAAGCTATAGCTTGCAAGATTAAAAAGGCAGAAAAATATATGCATCTTCTATTTTGGAAAAAAAAATTAGTCGGTGTATTAAAGATTTGTTTTGGTACTGTACCTTTGCCAGTAACAGGGACTTGTGCATCAGTAAAGTTTTATGGCTGGTTCCATGTAACTGTATAGTCCTAATGCACTGGACAAAGAGGTTGATATTAAGGAAACCTGTTGAAGTATTCTGCTTCTGCTACATTTGAACAAAAATATTTATTTTTGTGAGAAATGGCCAGAGCCTATGACATGAAAATTAATATAGTACCTGTAAGAAAAGGAGGGGTAATAAGAGGGAAGGGAAGTTTGATTCAGTTTTTCATAATATAAAATAACAAGATAGTTTTTAAAATTTGGGGGTGGGGAAAGGGTTTCTTGGTTTGCTGGCTAAATCATCCCCAAGTACCTTTTTATAATAAAAATTTACATGAAACTCACCTTCTCTTTTGTTCTCACACCGTTTCTTAAATGGAATGAGTTAATGAGAGAAACTTTTGGAAGGTGCATGTACAGTATTAGCTGTTGGTATCTGTGCATGCAAATTCCAAGCAACTATGAAAGAAATGCTCTACATAAATTTACAAACTTTATTTTCAAATTAAACAGTCTCTGAAGACTTTCTGTATTTTACTCCTTTTAATGCTTGAGGACAAAATGTTTGGGGAAAAAACCTTTAACACTACATAAGTACTATAACTGATCAATGTGGAAGCCTTGCAATACAAACCCATTTTCTCTCAATAACAATTCTAATACAGCACCTGCAAAATTAGTCATAGGTGCTGTTGCTGCTGTTACGTTTTTGGGAATCTCTGATAGGCTTTCTGAACTCTGCTGCACTTTAGAAATTTTGTCATGCGTGAAAAATGATGCCAATGGGTAGGGGCAATACAAATCTTTAAAACCAGCTTTCCAGTGTCTTTGTGGAGAGGAAGAGAAGAGAGTTCGCCCACGTGTACGCGTTCTCTGTGATGCAGGCTGGCTAAACTTCATTGAAGATGTTGTAGGTATCTATACCTATGAATTAAAAATTAGAGAAGTAGTTAAAGCTGTTGGGTTTCAGTCCAGAGACCTGAGGAGGTACAGTCGTGTTCAGTCTGGATTTTGTGGCTTACATGTTACTACTTCATGTTCCCATCATCAGGCTTCAATGTCTCCTTTTTAACAATGTCATTAATGCAAGATGGGCTTTGGTGTTGCCTGTTTCTTGATCTTTTTGACCTGGAGTTCTTGGGGTTTTGTTTTCCTCCATTGTAATGTGTGTTGGCCACAGAGGTGGCACTAAAACTTCTATCAGCTAAAAAGTTTGTGTTGGCTTCAAAGTCCAGTTGCAGTGTTGATACTTGTGAACACGCTTATGTGAAGTTTGTGTATCTTTGGGCTTTTCTTATTTCCTGGCTACAGACTTGTTGAAGCAGTACACTGGACTGAAGACAAAAGTAAAGGCTGCTTTTCAGTAGAGAGTTGAAATGAAAGAAAATATGTCAAGTATTAAAGATTTTTTTTCTCTCTAAAAAGGGGGGTGTGGCTGTCTCCTGTTAAGTTAATGCTGTCTGTAACACAGTCTGATTCTTACTTAGAAATTCAACCTCTTTCTTCAGTGCATTATTTATATTTCAAACTGGACATTTTCACCAAAACCTTAATCAACTTTGATGCCAAAGGTTGGGACTTCATCAAGTGCTTAGCACATAGAGCTTCAGACTACTGGCATAAAGAGTTAATGATCTATATGTGATGTTTATGGCTTTTAAAAGAACCAAACAAAGCAATATTCTTTTTGGTCTTTTAAGAGTGGACTCTTCGAAGAATAGAACTAGTACAAAATTGCTGTTTCATGCTGCCATGTAACAATTCTTGAGGCTCATTCTATTGAGGGAATATGTGAATTTTTCTTCCTGTGTTGCTTGGCAGCGTCAATGATTATTTTATCCCCTTGTAAAGATGTAGAGAGTTCTTGTTATTGGTTTTGGTGAAAGTAGAATCCAGATAGCAATGGCTGCTGGCTGATGTGAAAGAGGTCAGTCTGGTCACTGAACCCTCCAGCAGTCATTTGAAAGAAAAATAAACTTACTTGAAAAAGAATTTTACTAAAGCATTTTCCCTCTAACCAATTTTTGTAATATATTAAAGATTATATTTAAAGTTTGTATGTGTTTGCTCTGGGCAAGTTTACTTCCCCTCCAACTTGAGCACTTTTGTTACTTGTACTGGTTATTTTTATTGTTGGTCTTAACATTTATTTTGTATTTTGTTTTTTTATAAACAGTAACAAAAAGCTTTTGTGAACCTTTGTTTCTTGCTGGCTCTTTCTTGGACCAAATGAACTGACTATGAGCTGGCTTAGAAGAAATGTTCATTGGGATGCATAGGAATTTGCTAGCAAAAATGTACATGTATTGAAAGTTTTTTTTTCTCTAAACCTCTAAAGCCACGCCTGTGCTAAAGTAATTAATCATAATTTGATGTGACTTTAGTAATCTGACCACACATTCTCTGTTTAGGGCCGAAATAATGGCTGTAACAGTGAAGTTACAGGACTGAGTCTGCCTCCAAGTACCAGAGTTGTTATTTGGCTGGTCACTCTAAGTACCTTTTTGATTCCTAAAAGGCAATGCTACCATCTGTAAAAATTCTGTTCAAGTTGCAAACTCCCTGTGAAATAAGCTGCAGAATTTGGTGAGGGTTTGCTGACACATCAGCCTAACTACTCTTGCTGTATGCTTTTAGCAGTCTAGTAATCTCAGTTTTTATCTGCCAGTAAAAAGGGCCAGAATATGAATTTCCCTCGTTCATTGTAAGGTACACAATGACAAACTGTATTAATGAAGTTTGTTACAATTCCATCTTAATTTCCCACTAGCAAGGCCTAGTAATGGCCAGTCCGAGTGGTGTGCCTTGCATGCTGGCAGTCTTTTGCAATCCATGGGAGAGGAGGGGGAATACAGTTTAAGAAATTTCTTTGAATTAAAATCTGGCCTTGGAGGTTCTGACAAATAGTCATCACTGTGCCCGTAACTAAACGGTCATCTGTATTTCTTACTGGTGCATTAAGTTAGTGCAGGAGTTCAGGAATGCTGTCTACCATTTTTGGTGGAGTTCGCTTCCCTCCAAGTAGTGCCTGTAGGGCTCTTTCTGCACGTTCATCTCAGCAGTCAGATTGCGACAGTGGTGACCTACAGGCTCATAGACCAAATTTCAAACATCTCCATTCTTTGATAAGGGTCATGAGTGGATGAAGCTGTCAAATTATTGTTCAACTTTTTGGACACTTTATTGTACTTCATTGAGACTCGTGTTAAGCCCCAGCAGTATAAACATGCTGCAAAGGAACAGACGTTTCAGAGGTTTCTTCTTTTAAAAGGACTGTTACAAATGGTTTAAGGCCTAAAGCATGAGTCGTAAATGGCAGTTGAGTTGTGCCTCATTGTTTCTTAAACTCTTTATAATGCTTTCTTTTACAGGTGACATGGCTGTGTTGCTGTTTTGTCCTAGCAATACTGTACATCATTTGTTGTTTCACTATATTGTATCTACTTGAGGTATCACAATAAAAGCTTTCAATTGTTTTGTTGAGTTACTTGTTAGTTTTGTGCTATCTTTTCTTGATAAATTTTCATGCTTTATTCTCTCATAAGGCCAGACAGAAAAGCCAGTGCTCTTAATTGCTTTTAAAAACTCCTAAATGTGGGTTGAATCTGATTTTTATGTGGTTTTAAGACTGCCACTAAACATTTGGGTTTTTTTCCTTTCACTAATCTTCCCAAAATATAGAAGGTGGTGTTGCTTCTTCTGGAGCTTTTGCCCATTTTGAGCCAATCATGGAACCTCTGCAAACCAATTTCAAAAAGAGTCAGTCTGTGCACACCCCAAAACTAACTTTCAGATAAATTATAGGAAATAGGGGTGTGCATTCTGTTGCATTATCTTGGTCATCTTGAGCACAGGCACTCAATCTGTTGTTTCTTCTTTGGTTGAGAGGAACTTCTGTAGTTCCTCTAATAGGATTAACTGTCTCCTCATGTGTTAGCGGAGTTTAAATCCCCACTATGAGTCCGTAACAAGGATGTGATGAAGACTGGTCGTCTCCATCCAAGAGCCCAGGTCATACTGGGCTTCATATTGACTCAGATTTATTCCACCTCTGTTTGCGGGAGGCAGTGTGTGCTGTGTGTGTAACTGTGAAGGGCTCCCACCAACATTCAAATATGAACTTTTTCCTAAAGGACATGTCACAACATCAGCAGGTGTTCATAGCAGCAGGCATGACCGTGGCTTTCAGATTCTCCAGTGGAAAAATCTCTGTGCAAAACATCGAGTTTGGATAAGAAGGGATAACTAAGTAGGTGGGAGATGATTTCTCTGATAAGCTGGCTACTTTCCTACTGTAGCCCCAGTGTGTGGTTTGCCCCTTTACAGGGAGGGAACACTTGGCTCATGTTCAGCCTGGCATCCACTGTAACCACCAGGTCTTTTTCAGTTTGAAAATCCTGTCTATGACAGTCGCTTGTGGTTTAATAAACTGTTAGGCCAAGCAAAGCAATGTTTTCTCCTCAAGATTAATCTGAAGATGGTCATGTTGATCTTAATGGTCATGATTAAAAGAACAAAGGTAAACTGGGACTTCATTAAGACAGGCTACATATTTGGAAGTCTTCATATTAGTAATTTGAAAGACTTCAACCAGTACCTCAGTTTAAAGAAATCCCCCAAAAAGCTCTGTTTACCAATAGTAAAAATAAATTTCTTAAAATTGTAGCAAGGTACTATTGCAGTCATTTAGTTTACTCTTCTCATATAATAACAAGCGTAGGAATATCCTTAATCATATTACACCATGTGAAATAAATAATTTTCAAGGAAATGCTTCACATCAGGCTTGCTAGTACAAGATGCAGGTGTGTGCTAAGTAATATTAAAGTGTTAATGAAATTTTCTTGGAAATTCTAGCTGCAAGGTAGGCTGAATTATGTCATTGTGATAATCTCATTTTTAGCATGATAAAGCAGTAGGGTACATAGAATTCAGAGACAAGACAGCAGTTGTTTGCATTTGAACACTTTGAATGAAGTAGGAAAGAAATTGGTAGCAAGACTCATGTAGCATTTGGGGGGGATTTGTTTTTTATTTGGTTTAGTTGAATGTTTAGTTACTGAACGTTGGCAACAGTACATCAAATATGACCCCTTTGGACTGCCTGAGGCTGAGAATGAAGTCATATGGTGCAGGCTTATTCAGTATCTCTTCAATAATCCATCATTTCATCTCACAAAGGGATGGGAATGCTCTATATATGAGATCAAACATAGTATTTCCATCTTGAGAAAAGTGGAAGATAGCCTGCTACCTGTTCTTTTATTCATGCACTTATAAGCTGTCATCTTAGATAGGCTCATTTTTTCTTTTTAACCTTTTCTTGGCTTTACTGTCTTAGGGCATGGAAAATGGATCTTTCCAGATCTGAAAAAAAAAAAAAAATTAAGGATAAAAATGGCATTTTATGAGAGGTATTAATTGAATAAAAACCTATTTTTTGACATGGATATAATCGAACTAATGAAGATTCAAATAGCACAGAAGTATCCTTCACATTCAAGACGTTCATAGTAACATCCCGTTAAATTTTGTAGCAAAGGGACTGTGAAAAGACCAACTGTCAGCAATTGGGTTACCAGGGTAATTTTGGAAATGTGAACTCCAGTGTTGTGTCTTACCAGCTGGAAAATACCTGGAGGATCTCTGACTTCCAGATAGACAGAGATGGGCAGATGCCTCATCTAAAAGTTGGGAACCTTCTATTAGATGTCTTTTTGCCCCTCTTAAATTTAAATAACTGGACAGTGATCTTGGTTGAGGGCTCTTCCCACACCCCTGAAACACCATAGCTGTAAGGTTAAGCTGTAGTGGGACAGCAGTAGGTCTCTATTTACAAAATCCAGTTAGCCTAAACAGGAAAACAGTCACAACTAAAGCTGAGTTTAACTTCTGAAAGAGGCACTGGTTATGTTACTCTGCCCACGTGAGGGGTTTTTTTTTCCGTTTTTGTCTCTTTGCCCTCCCCTTGGCTCTGCCCCAGATGGGTCCAGCCTGCAGAGCACAGCACCTGCGCTGCCGCTGGCGCTCACACCTCTGACAAGCAAAGCAGATTAAGTGAGGCTGGACAAAGTAGTTCCTTGGCTGTGAAGCAGCTCTGCTGAGCCATGTAATTGATGAGCATTAACTGTTTCTCCTCTAGCACAGGCTGAGCTAATCTGAGGGTTTGGCTCGTTCATTTCTACGGTATTGCTGAATAAGATTCAAGCTGAGGTCACTAACTGCAGATCTGAAGATCTGAGGTACTCTATGATCCTGATAGCAGTTTAATCTATGCTTGCATTGTGTATAAACCAAATTGCCCAAAGATTTTACTTGGTCAAGATCTAGAAAGCAGACAATACAGTTTTTTCAGTATTTAACAAAATAATGGGCAGTTTTTGCATGGTCTGATTTCTGTATTTTAGTAGTAAATGATGGAGCTTAAATTCCCTTCTTGCCCAAGAAGACTGTAGAGGTTTCTGTCTCAAGCAAAGGCAATGGCAGGACCAAACTAGCCCTTTATTAAAAACGGAGTTTGCATCCTGACATTAAAATATATACATGTATGCAGAGTCCAGCACAGCATGGAACATCATGGCTCGCCCTTTACCTGCAAGAAGGGTTGTGAATGTTATTTAATCTTCAGAACACCTTTATGACATGATTAGCAATGATCATCTGCTTTATTTTACACCTGACAAAAGTTAAGTTAGTTTAACAAAATCATTTACAAGCAAAAGCCTCCAGTTTGGGACATGAAGCTGATGGCAGTGCAGCAATGGTGTATGGGGACCTGAAAAAAATTTCTTGCTCTTATGTTTCACGTGCTGTAGAATTAAAACTTCAGTGAATTAAACAGAAGCCTGATTGCACTGATTTTGCTAACCTTTCTATTCGTGCATGTCTGTACAATATATATGTCAAAGCTTGTAGTCTTGTACCTTATTGCATAAGGCAGACTATTAAGGTCATAGAAGATTACAACCATTAGCATCTTTGAGTTTGGCTACGTTAATTTCTGATCACACATTGGATTTCTTCAAGTTTCTTTGTCCCTAGAAGCAAGAGCTTCACCTGCACAGGCACCTTCAGTCCCTGTATGTTCAGGCTGAAAGCTCGTTGTGTCGGTATGAGAACAGGGGAGGTATGTTACTCACCGTGGTAACAGTTTTAATTTTTTTGAGCTTTCGCTTGAGTGGCATTAATAGTCAGCTTGTGTTTGAATTGTGATTCAAGTTATTTGTCTATTTAAAAATGCAATCAAATAAGCTTTATTCTGCAGGAAAGATTATTTAAAATGTTTTAATACTGAATCATGTAAAACCACCCTCACAGACGTGCAACACTAAAAGTGAAAAAAAAAAAAACCCAACTACAGCAGCTTTGGGCATTGCCTGTGCAAATAAACTTTTTTCTGAAACTTTCTTTAAAAGCCCACTAGAAGTCAGGGATCTTGTGACAGGGAGCAGGGCTGCCAAGGGCGAGAGGAGCTTGTTTTGCACTTGGGCCCCGGGGGGGATTGCTACAGCTGGGAGCCGGGTTGCAGATGTAAAACACGTGCTTTTGAGGGCTGGGGGGGCCTTCCTAAAGAAATATATTTCCTAAACAAATACAAATAGGTTCTCTGCCATGCACAGGGGAAACCTGCTGGTATTATTGGAGTGAACCTTCAATCTGTTGATCTGGAGATGCTGTGAAACCATTTTGAGGCACATGCTAAGTGCTGTAAAGCCAGGGTTTGAAAGGTATGCAGGGCACTAGGACAGGAGGGGTGGATACGATCTCTGCAGTGCTGGGAGGGTGGCTCTGCCTCCTAGGGAATCTGAAAAAGAGAAGTCTCTTAGAGCCTGCCCTGCAGAAAGAGTGCAAGTGCAAATCAATGGGAAAAGATTAAATTTTGTGACAATTCAGGCCCCCCAAAAGCCATCCCTCTCCATGCCCTGTGTTAAATGGCAAATTCAACTGCTTTTTTGCGCACCCTGTGGAGAAGGATGGGCCCCTGCCCCAACACCCTGCTCGCCCGCTAAACATCGCCTGTGCTGGGCGTGAGGCAATGCCTCCTGCAGCTCGCCGTGGTGGGTCCTGCACTGCCCAAAGCCAGGCTCAGCTGGGAACCCACAGCTCTCCTAACAGCTGCACTTTGGGGCAAGAGGCTGTTCCTGGCCATAATCTCCTTATAGGCCTGAATTAATCAACTGTTTCCCACCGATGGTCAAACAAGCCCTCTTGCAGTGGATGGCATGCTCCACTGTGTTACCTACTACAGCTGATAAGAATATAAATCTGCATCTGCTTGTCTACTTACATTATCTTCCCTCCCTTTCTTCCTCTTTTATCTTCCTCCTTCCTCAATTCCCCACTTTTTTATGATACCCGTAACTGTCCCAAGCCTGCAGCATTTTGCTTTTTGTTGTTCCTCTTCTTTGCCTTCCAGAATGCATTGCCCCAAGGGCAGCGTGAACAATTCATGGTCAGGCACGAGACTGATACTTCACGGTGTTTGATTCACTGCCAAATCAGAAGGAGCTGCCATGTTTCCACCCTGCCCGGCTGGACGTGCAGCCCTGCACCGAGGAGCCAGCACGGCCAGTCCTCGAATCTTGAGGGCAGAGGACAAGGTGCTGCTCTTTGCTACTAACCTATCGCTGCTTTACTGATTAAACTCCTAAGGCCTAAATACTGTTTCTCTGGCGAGATAATAAACTGAAAATGAGCACGGATGAACGGCAGTCCCACAGCCCTCCAGCGACGCCGTGCTTTATTGCCTCAGCTCCTCCTGCTCCCAGGCTGATGAAGCCAATGAATTTTGCTTTAGCAGCAACTTTTTCCCCTTTTCCCCCTCTCTTCTATAATGAAAAGCTTCTCGCAGCATAGAGGTTGAAGACACAAAATAATGCCCTTTAATTACTTACCCATAATATACAAAACCAAAAGGTTTCTCATGTCATTCTTTCAATGTTTACTAAAATAGAGACTTTGCTCTGGCAGATCTCTCCTTCACTGACCAAAACTCACGCTGAAGGTTAACAGCTCCAGAAGTTAATGATTATCTTTCCTTGTTTGCTCAGTTTCAGAGTTAAAACATGTAAATATGACTCCCCTGTGTAATTGCTGTGGTCAGCCAGCGATGAGCACTGCAGAAAACATAAACACGTCTATTAGCAGAGAGAAACGTTACTCCCTTGCCTGGCCTCCCAGAAGTGTCCACTCACCCAGAAAACAGCCAGCGCAGGATAACACCATCCTGCTTGGGCTGGCGATTACACGGAGCCTGCGATGAAAACCCCGTCTCAAAATAGCCATTTCTAATCTCCCCCGAGGCCGTTCATTCGGTTTCTAATCCAGCAAAGCTGTCCGTACTGTAACATGCTGCAATTCCCAGGCCTTTATTGGAAACCCCTCTCAGTTACAGCATTTACTGGGTCAGGGGACTGATGGCAATGCTTGCCTGGGCAGAAATAGCTGCAAATATTTCGTGAGACAGATCTGAGATAGTGGCTGATGCCATGACCCAGCTGCACCTTATCTGTGAGTGCTGGATGTTACTGAAGGCTCGTCTACATAGAAATACAATGCAACGCCAGCTCCTCATTTGATATTTTTCTGAGGACTGAAAGTAATCTTTGCTTTTCTGGAGACAAACGCAATAGCTGGTCCTGTCTGATTGCTTTCAAATTAGATATAAATGACCTGAACACATGTGACAGTGTGTGCCCTTTCTGGGCAGCTTCACAAGAGTGGAGGTTTTGCCTCTGTGCCTCAGCTAAATTCCAGCTGAGGTAGTTGCATCTGCCTCTTGCCCACCTTTCCCTGGGTGGTTCTGACTGTCTTGGGGGACCTGATGTGTTACAGAGGTGGGGGTGACATGACTGATGCAGGTAGCTTGCACACTGATGTGTGATATTTGCAGTATTAATGGGTGGGGGTGTGTGTGTGTGAGGGTGTGGGGTGTGTGTCCCTCCAGCAAAAGGCTCTATGTAAATGTAAACTCATCAAGTGTGCAGTATTAGTGAGGCAATGGGCTGTTAAATCTTCTCCTGCTACAGGAGCCTTAAGAGACTCCCTGCATCCCAGGGTGATATTTAGACTTCGAGGCTCTGGTGGAAGTGATCCAGGCTCCCAAAGAGTCTCAGCTGGAGGATGCTGCAGGGATGGTGGGGGCACTGTGACGGGGCTGTCCCGGTGCTCAGCAGTGTCTTGGCTGCTCATGGTGGGGGATGCTGCAGCTGAGCCCCATCTGGTGATTCGCCTTGGCGGGTTCTGGTGCAGCCTGGTGGCCCTGCCCAGCTGGGAGAGGGTGCAGTGGGATGAGGAGGCGGCGGGAGCTCAGGCTGGTGGGCAGCACTTTCAGTGCGCCAGGGCTTGTCATCCCACTTGCAGGTCCCACTCTGCAAAGCCATCTTAAGCAGAACCACCACCAGTCCTGGGTTTGCAGGAACCGACAGAAAGGTTTAAAGGCGCCATGCACTGACACCATGGTGGTGAGCAGCAGCGCGCTGCACCGAGACACCTGTGTAACGCCAAACCCAGGAGGGGAAAAAAAAAAAAAAGTTTAATAAAACTTGGGACATTAGATGTGTGAGAACCCTGGATAACTGAGCACTGCTAATGTCATTGGGATGTACACAACCATGTGTCTCTCCAGGAAAAGCCCCTGCTGCCTCCCAGCCTCCCCTCGCTGTCCCCAAGCGCAGCCGTGCATGCTACAGCAGCCCATCTGCAACACACGTTAATGGGGAAGATGTTAAATACAGTTGGGTTTTGTTTCTTTACTTAGCGTGTTCCTCCCAAGCAGATCCAAGGTCTTGAACCTGGGGTTTTACTGAGCTTGCTGTTTGTCTGCCTGGATCTATGCGCGCATGTCTGTGTGCAGGACGGCCGCTTTGGTGACAGTGGTTTCCTCCCCGGCAGGGCAAGTTCCCAGGGGCCGAGGGATCCAGAGCATCCCTGTCCTTCAGCTGACAGCCTGTCAGTGAAGACTACAGCAGCCTCTGCGCCCCGTCAGCTCTCAGCCAGTGCCCGGCCGTGCTCACAGCATGACAGGGTCAGCTGGCCTCCCTGGGGCTTTGCTTTCGTGTTGTGCTGTTCATATTTGTCCATATAAGCCTCATTTTCCCCCCCCATCCCTCTCCCCTTATTAACATGATTTAGCCAACGCTCGGGAAGTCTCCCACGCCCTGTGAAGCCCAGAGCCCCTGTTGCTTCCCCTTTGCATCTGGCTGGCTCCATGCGCCACCTCCCATTGGTGACTTGGGCCCTGTCCCGTCTCGAGGCCTGTCCAGCTCGGGGCTGCACATCAGGGTGGTGGAAGGGAAAAAGTGTTCTCTGAAGGTTAATGCAGGGCCCTGAGCAGGTCAGGTGTGGGGCTGGCATCATGCTGTTGCCCCATACTGTGGGTCTTGCTGGCTGGAGCCTTGGGTAGCAAAATGAGAGCCCCCACCTCACTCAGCCAGCCACCCCTGTCCTGAGAAGACAGTGTGCACCCGGTGCTGGGTGCTGCCAGCACCGGGCAGTGACTCATTTTGCTGCACAGGGCTCTGGGTGTGGATGTCTCACTCATTTCTTGCCTTGGCAGCAGCAGCTTCAGCTGATCAAGGGCTTTTTCTCCCTGCCCAGCATGGCACAGGGTGGCTGGCGCTCGTGGTCCTTGTCCGCTGTGCAGCGGCTGATAACAGCAGGCCACAAACTTGGAGCAAAACTACCTGCCTCATCCCTTGGTTTCCTAGAAATCCAGCTGGCTTGGCAAGCAGAAACGCAGTCCACAAGGCTTGTTAAATCAACACAGCAGTGACCACTACACAGGTTTGCACGACAAAGCGTTTACAGCTGTGCCAGAGGGTAGGAGGTGTGAGTTTTCTTAATCTTTGCATTTTCTATTTGAGCTATAGAGGCACAGCAGCCCTTCAAAATGGCACAGAGGGATGCAGCCAGCATGCACAAGCTGGGAAATCTGGTGTTTGAGCCGTGTCTGGCCACTGGAGCCTGGGAGCACGCGCTGCCTGCGTCCAGCAGTGCCTGGGCAGAGTTCCTCCACTGCCAGCCCCGGTGCGGGGCAGCCTGGGGCAGCAGGAGGAGTTGGGAGCTCCTGGTGGAAACTAGCCCCAACCCAGGGAAACAAGCCGCCGGGTGCTGCACTGGGGACGTTAGATGCTCAGGCTAGTGACATTGAAAGAGGAATTATTTGAGCGCAAATGAACACAACCTGAGATGCAGCTGCAGCTGTGGGATGTGAGCAGCGTGCCCGGCTGTCCTTCTTGGGGTATGGGAGCCCCCAGAGCCCTTCTCCAGCTGTGACTGCACCTTGACCACACAGCAATTCCACTGCCCTTTGCCATTGCTTTCCTTTGCATCTCTTGGCTTTGCTTTTCTCTTTGCCTTTTTTTCCCCTCTTCTCTCTTTTCTTATTTTTCTGTTTTTCCTTTTCCTTTCCTCTCCTTGACTCTTCCTTTCTGCTGTGCCACACTCATATAAAGCCTGACAGTCAGGAGTAGTTACTGGCTTTATGAGCCGTTGATGGCCAGCAATACTATGGCCTGACTTTGCTGGCTGGGACACGACCCCTTCCCGGGGCAGGAGCAGCACTGGTGCCTGTCTGCCTGGGAGAGAGAGCCCAGCTGGTTCAAGGTGCAACATCCGAGCCCTCTGACTGTATGAGCTGTTGCCGTGGCGCCGGTTAGCGAGCATTAACACGCTGCAGTTTTGTCACTCAAAAAATCCCAAGACTTGTAACAAGAGCTGGGGCTTTACCCAGCACTGTTGGTGTGAAAGGCTTCATGGAAACTTCTCTGGTTTCTGTGCTTGTCAGCTCTGAAAATCAAGCTTATCCCCTCTGAGGCACACAGTAGGTCCCTAATTTGAATTACATATAGTAGGCGAGGGTAGCAGTTGCACTGTGAGCATCTCCAGCCTTCACATCAAGGGTCGGTGAAATCCACCCCTGGGCTGGCCCAGCCAGGCTTCCCGAGCACCAGGAGCCAGCAGCGATATCGGTAGAGCTGCTGGTTACCCCTCTCCCCCCTTTTTTTACCATTTTCTTCTCTTTTTCACTTTTTTACGTGAAGATAAGCTGCAAAAATATTTGATCCTCTGAGACACTGGACCAAGAAGTGGAGGTGAGTGCTGTTCTCCTGGGGAAATGTCCCTGCGGTCAGCACTGACTGGCTCCTAATCCTAAAACACAGCTGAAAACGTCTGTGCCTGGACTTACTGCAGCCCTGTGGGGGTGTGGGGCGCTGGGCAGGGACCTGCCTGTATGTGGGCAGGTTACAGGACAGATGCTGAAGCCACCTGATGGGCTGAGGACCGTCCCCTCTGCTCCTCATTGCCCAGCACACTGCCACCACCTCTGCACTGCTGCCAATGACGTCTCTTTGGTATGAGCTCTGAGTGGCATCTGGTTTGGCTTCGCTGCTGCTGCCTGCGGCCTTGTTGCGCTACAGGCTTGATTTTAATGGAAGATGAAAGCGTGGCAGGGGTGCGGAGGCGGTGGAGCCAGCCCTGTGCTGAATGAAGCCCAGGCTGGCGCCGATTCCTCGACAGAGTGAGCAGCCCTGCCGCTGCGAGCGGGGCGTTTGCGAGCCCTCACCCTTGGAAAAAACACATACACGCTAATAAAAAAAAAAATCAGGCCAAGCTCTAGCAATATGTGAGTTGTTTTGTTATAGATTAACTGCTGCAACACACCCTGGGCACTGGCTGTTTAACCTACTCTTCTGATCTTCTGATCCCTTTTTTTTTTTGACAGGCACACTACAAATTGCTTTCATGGGGAGGTCACAGACTGCAAAGATGTTTGTCTTGCCTCTGCGCATCTCCAGGCAGGAGGCTGAGAGCAGTGGCGGAGGTGGGGGGGTGTCCACCTCTAAGCACCCCAGTCCCAGGGTTGTGGGACACAGCTCAGGCATGGGTCTGGGGAGGCGGGAGCACCCTGCCACAGGGCATGTGTGATGGCCAGGAGCCAAGACACTTCATTTCAGTGCTGAGTAGAAACGTTGTGAATTGACTGATTAATTCTTCCCCGAGCATCTGCCGTCTCCTCGCAGGGGCTGCCGGAGCCTCTCTGCCCCCCCTTTGCTGGGCGCAGCGGTGCTGAGCTGGGTTGTTTCCTTTCTGGAAAGGTTTCAGGTGCTGCCTGGAGTGTGAGAGGGTTTTGCTGACCCTGCAGCTTGTAATCTTACTCCTGGACTTGAGACACCTCCCGAAGCCGCTCTTGGCCCCATTCCCCGCTTCTCCGTCCCCAGGACAGGCTGTAATCGTTTCTTGGCAGGACAGCCCTGACCCGAGCTCTCCGGCTCCCAGCAGATTTCCCCAGCCTTACCGAGTGTTTGCAAAAAAACCCCAATGATTTATTCTTGACAGCTCAGCTGGGTGGAGAAAAAAACATGTTGCTCTTTATATCTATTCTTAATTTTGTTTTGTTTTGTTTTGTTTTGTTTTTTTTTTCATGTAACAGAGGTTGCCAGTAATAATATAGCAGGAACAGCTCCCAGCCCCATAACTGTCAGGTTTCTACCCTTTTTTATGGCAAGTGCTGGCCTGGTTTCTTGCCAGCCCAATGTCTACCAACAACTAGCTATAGTGTGAGTGAGCTGTACTCCCTCAGCACTGCATGGTGATGGGGACAGTGGGTGATACCCTGCCCTTTGCTGCCATTTGCAGTCACTGGGAGGTGACAGCTGATCTCCCCCCAATAGCTGGGTATGGAAAAATGGCCGGATGAAATGCACAAACAACACAGACAGATAGGGCTGATAGGCCAGTGCTTCAGGATGAGAATTTTCCAGGAATACATTTATGCTGGAAATAAGAAGTTGGTTCCCAGCCTTTCTGGGCCTGTGGGATGAGGGTGCTGGGGGTGGGGCACCAACTGTGCCCCTGCAAGACCAGACCTGGGAAAAGCCCCACCACGATGGGCAGAGGAGGAGCTGGGAAAGTTTGACTCAGCCCTGGCGAGGTGGGGTTGGTTTGTGTTAACTGGTTTCCTTGTTTGCATGGGGTGCAGGGCTGGTGAGGGAGCAGAGCTCCACCCTGATGGTCCCCACCCCACAGCTGATGCTGCCCAGCATCCCCATAGACCTGGTGTGGATAAGCACATTTTGTCTTATGCAGGGCGGGAGGGGGGAATACATCAGTGTCTTAAAATGTGACCCTCCAGGTTATTCACTGCATAAATATATGCTTTTAAATAATCAAAGCTGTAAAAGTTAGTTAATGTCTTCTTGTGTCTCTGCCTGCCTGCTTGCAGAGCTCCACGAGGTCTGTAACCATAAAGCACAGTGAAAAATGAGCTTACTCAGCTGAGGACACGGAAACGATGGGGACCAAGAAATAGCCCAGGAATGGTGGAGATGGAGCAGGATGGAGAAAGCAGGATTATTGCCCGGGGTGAGGCTGGCATTGCCCAAATCTGGGCAGTGAAGGGCCAGCACCCAGCCACGCTCCCACTAGCTGGGATGCCTGCAGGACCTGGACACGATGCCTCCATCTCTAGGCAAAGAAAAGCTGTTTCCCTTTGATCGTTGAAGCTTGGGAATCCCATTCACCACCAGCCCCTTTCCCCAGCAGCCCTGGCTCCCCCTGCCCTCCCTGGAGGTGGCTGCAGGGGTTGACCCCCATTTCCATGCCGCCCAGGGTGCCCAGTGGTGGGAGCGGCTGTGAGAGAGGCGAGTGGGCTGACCCCAGCATCCCAGTGCTGGGACAGCCGAGTCTTCCTCCCCCTGCAAGCCCTGGGCTCCCCTCCCCACCGCGCCACTGGCCCACAAACCCAGCTGCAAACCCGGGCTGTGCAACAGCTAACTACTGGGAAACTGGGCAGGCGCCAAGGACTTTGATCCCCAGCCATAAAAACCTCCTCCACAAGCTGACTTCTCTTGCGAAATAACCTCCTGGAGGGGGGCTGAGCTGACACGTGCTGCCCCTGCAGCCTTTGCAGCCCCAGAAAAGGGGGTCTGGCTGGTAAGTGATGGGATCGCCTGCAGCCTCGTCCCGCGGTGCCGGTGCCGGTGCCGACATGTGTTGCACCAAATACACGCATCTACCTCGGACTGCTCCCGAGCACCGCTGGGCTCCTCCCTGGTACATCTGCGCGTACCAGCCGTGGCACGGCCTGCTGAAAACCTTCCCTGTTGGGAAATGCCAAGCAGAGGGCATGTGCCCGGTGCAGCACCAAGCCCCTTCTTCCAGAGGTGCCCGGCGGGCCAGGCCAGGCCAGGCCAGGCCGCGCTGCCCAGCCCAGCGCCGGGGCCGTGGGTGCAGCACTGGGGCAGGCGGCCGCGGCTGCCGCGCCGACAGCAGGGTTGTCAGAAGTGGGTGTTAGTGTCTGCCTTAAAAACCTTTGAAAAGGGGCTTTAAAATTTGTTTTTATGTTTTTCTTTCTGGCTTGGGGTGGGTGACGCTGAGCTGTTGGGTGCGAGCCTTGTGCTGTGCTGGACATGCAGTGTCACCCTGGCTGCGTATGAAAGGGATGAAAGGGACACAGGTGCCCTCTGCTAAGGGGCTCAATGAGCCACTTTATTTTTCCCATTTTTGTTATATTTATTTTAACTCCAGCACCATCCAACATGCTGGCAGAGCTGGGGCCTTTTATGTTATTTGGAGACACACACAGGAAACAGAGGGATTTTTTTTTTGTGAACGCCAGGTTGCAGCTTGATCAAATCAAGGCAAAATGGGGTCTGCACAAACACAGATGTATAAAAAGACAGAAGAGCATCTCGGGCTTCTCATATCAAGAAGCCTCCTAAAAAGGCAAACGCAAACCCTATCCCTCAGTCCAAAACGTCACCGGATCCTCAGAGAAGGTGATGGTCCCCCCTGAGCTGCTGCTGCAAACATCCCAAGTTTCCAGGAGGACACAGAAAGTGTAGGACCAAGGCTCCCATGGTCATGGCCAGTCCTGCCGTGAGCTGCTTTTGTTTCGCTGTTCTGTGGTTAAATCCAGATTTTCCCCATTCTTGCTTGTCACTTTTATTAGCGTTTCTGCTCCTATATTTATAACTGCAGCCTCATCTCTCACGCCCACGGACACACGTGTTAGCGAGATGCCTCTGCGCCGGGGGCTGACTGTCCTGGGGACGCGCCTCAATCTGCCACCCTGTCCCTTACTGTCTCCCGGGGCTGAAAAGTTTAAGGCATCAGTGCCATAAAGCCTTTAACATCACTCCAGTGTCACCTAGCCATGGCTCCCCCAAGCACGGCAGTAACTCAAAGTGTTTTCCCGCCCTGCCAAGTAACCTGAGTGACTTCCAGCGCTCCCCTCCCTGTCTCCCCGCAGCTGGTCTCCAGCGTACACCCTCACAGTCATGCCTGGATTTTATGATTTTTCAGCCCAGAGCTGCTCCCCTCCAGGGCGAGCGCGTTGCCCACAGCACCCAGCTGGGACCCCTGTGTTTCGGGAGCATCCAGCCGCTGCGGTTCCTGCTGCTGGCTGGGACTGAGCAAAACCGGTGAAAGTTCACACTTGGCGCTGAGCAGTGGAGCTCGCCACAGGGCTGGGGCTGCCGCTGCCGGCCCCCGTGGTGCAGTGACAAGCTCAGCAGCGTGGGAAAATTTTGGATTTTTTTTATTAGCGAGCGCACTGAACTTTCCTTGTACCCCCTGTGAGGTTCCCATGAATTGGGGTGAAATCAGGGTTTGGCTCCACATTGGCCCCTGCACAGCTCCTGAGTGAGAGACAGGCCAGTTGTGGCCCGAGTAGATGGGATGGAGGCAGCATCTGTGTGCCTTCATCCTCCTGTGACACCGACTGGGGCCACGGCACCCACCAGCTCCACAGAGCTGGACACAGACGCAGAGAAAGGAATTTTTTTTTTAACCTGCGTCTCCCCAAAATCCCAACCTTAAACATGCTTTTTAAGGAGAAACAAAGATTAGAAATACTGTAAGTGGTGGAAACAAAGCACCAAAAATAGCATCCAAAGTTTCCTCCATGCGCTCTCCCTGCAGGCAGCCTGCACTATATTTGTCTTCACTTGCCATTTCTGCTGCAATCAATTTGCAATTGCCGCTGGCGAGGAACCCATCTATTAAAAGCTTGACTGAGATGTGTAGCAAAGATGTCTATAATAAAAAAATCTGACCATTTATTAAAAAAAAAAAAATAGTGTCCTTCTCTGCAGATCTTCCTGGCCCCAACAAAATCCACTAAAATCGTCACAAGCCACGTTGTCCGCGCTTGCGAGCAGCCGTGGAAACCCAGCACGGATTTCCTTCCACGTGGGGAGGGATTTGCTCTGCAGCCGCTCAGAGGCTTGGAAGCACTTGGCGTTTGATGCATGTCGGTGCCTTATCTCCGCAATTTGCTGCAGGCCACCCTGGGGAGGCCGATTCCTCCCGGGTCAATTGCTTTTATCATAAAAACAAATGTTTTCTATCATCCCTTTCATCCTGGGATGAAAGCTCAGATAGAAATCACGCGACTCCCCTCGCTGCCTTGGTGGGCCATGCTGCCAGGTGCTGCTGGGTGCTCGCTCTCCCCCCCGAGAAATGGGGTAGGAGGGACAGGGAAGGCAAACAGGAGCCTGGAGCGGTCCCTAACTTTGCCTAAAAAATAACCCCATGGGGCTGCCTGAAAAATAACCCCATGGGGCTTTCTGGAGGCACATAGCTCTGCCCCCAGCTTTCTACCCCAAAGCATCATGGCCAGTGCTGCCACCCAACTGGTGTCTGCCAGACCCAGGCACTGGCTGGGCACTCGTCTGAACCCCCTCCGCTCAAGGGAGGGATGCTGAGGGAGGCAGGAGGGTGACGGGGACGTTTTGAGGAGGCTGAAGGCACGCAGCCTCTGTAGCCAAGCAAAACAGCCGCTGTGGGGGGATACAATTGCTGCCTATAAATAGCGCCGGGAAGCAAGCATTAGGGAGGGAAAAAGCTATTCAAGCTAAAGGACAATGTTGGCACAAAAGCAAATAGATATAATTAGCCATTAATAAATGGAGGCCAAAGATTAGAGAAAGTATCTAGTATCAGCAAACTGAGAGCTCAGAAGGCTTTCCAGGGGGAAGGGCAGGGGAGAACTTGACCGGTGTTTAAAACAGGCTGTGGCTATTTTTTAAAAGACATTAAGTTATGAGCTGTCCAAATGCAGCCCGCTGTGATTGCAGATGAGCCTTTTTTTCTGTGTAAAAGGGAATATTTGGCCCCTCCATGACGTCAGGAACCACAGAGGGGCCTGGGAAGCTGCCCTGTGCACAGCCCTGCGGGTACAACCCCAATCCCCACCGCTTCCTCCTCCCTTGGGCAGATCGATCGATCCCAGCTCTTCCTGGAGCCCTCTGTGCCTGTTCTGCCCTTCGCAACCCTGTCAGTGACCAAACCTGCTTCAACCCCAAAGTTTCCCAGCAATGCTGGGAGGGGGAGGCAGGTGCTGGTCCCTTGCCACAGGCATGCTCCAGCCCAGGGATGTGGGGCTTGGGAGGTTTTTTCCTCACCGCAGTTAAGGTAACGTGCTGGCAGCAGCAGCTCCTGCCAGCCTGTCCCACAGCAGCCAATGAAGGGCTGCTGCAGCGGGCCACAGCCTGCACAGCCAGCCCAGGGTCCCGCGTGGTCAGCAAGGCATGATGCCCCCACACCCTCCCCATCTCTGGAAAATATCAAGGCACCCAGCCTGGAGTTGTGCACAGGAGAAAACCCTGCAGAGGTGCAACCACCTGGGCCAGTGACGCAGGGGGAGCATCAGTGGAGGGAGCAGAGAGGTCCGGGAGAGGCCATTGGTTTTCTTTCCTTTTTATGAAAGCAAAGCTGGACAAACAAGTACATGAGGGATAAGCAGTAGCAAGCAACAAGCTCGCTCACCCCAGCCCTGCTGACCTTTAAACAGCAACTTGTGGGAGCAAAGTTGGTGCTGGCATTGCAGCAGCCGTGAAGATTTGCAAAACTCCAGCTCCCACCCCGAGCAACATCATGCCCGTACGAACCCTCCCGAGTGCCCTGTGGCAGAATCGTCGAGGCAGGTGGCACAGCCCTGTCCCAGACACAGGCACCAGTGCCTGTAGGACACCCACCTTGTGCCCGTGTGAGCCCTCCACCCTGGCCCTGGCTCCAGGAGCCTTGTCCCTGCACCATCCCCTTGGGAAAGACCACGATGGAGACCCACAGGGTACCTCCACGGGAACTCAAACACCCTTGGCTTTTGTGGCAGACCCACAGCTGAGCTGTTTGGGGATTGCTGTGAGCAGCTCCAGAAGTGCTTTGCCTGTACAAAGCCCAGGACAGCTCTGCTCGCCCATGGCTAAGAGCAAGAGCCCGGCGCAGGCGGAGAGCAGGCAGAGGCCCCGTTATCTGCTGCGATGCAGGCTGCTGCGAAGGCTTTGCTTTGCTACTGGGGGAACTATGGGATTAATTTTTGCTTGAAGCCTTCGCAGAGAGCCTGGTGCCTTTCTGGAAGACACATTTTAGCCGAGAAGACGTCACTGGCTTGAGTGCAAATTGTACTGTCTGTGCTGTACAAGCAGGTGGGGTAGATAAAGCTGTGATCTCTCTGGCCTTGAAACCCTTTAACGTCACCAACTCCTGCAGCACCATCCTGCACTGTCCCTCAAAGGGCCAGCAGCACCTCAGCTGTCAAGTGCCTTCGGTCCCACACAGCCACGGGGCCCCATCCATCCCATCCCACGCCACGCGGAGCAGCTCCAGCATGTGCCCGGGTTGGAGGTGAGACCAGGGGGCTGCTCCTGCCTCGGGATTCAGCTGTGTCCCGTGGCTGGAGCTCGGGTGCAGGCGGCAGCGAGCGTCTCTGTGTCTATATGGGTAAGGCAGCGGCAGGGAGACGGTTCCTCCCCGGTTGCTATTTCCAGCAGATGAAGTCATTGGGCTTCAGCGCCTGAGCTCAGCGGAGGGTGAGTCAGTGCCGGCCTCGCCGAGGCACCGTGCACAGCCCCCGCCATGCAGCAGCCCACCGTGCCCCGCACTAACACGGCAGGGCTGTGATCTCGACGCCCCGCAAGGTGCAAGGGTCGAGATCAGCAGGGTTCAGGCTTTGCAGCAAAGTGGTGTCGGGGCCCCCAACCCCACCAGGGCTTCACTGCAGGGTGCCCCTCGGCTGCAGGGCTCCCTCCCCACAGTCCCACCACCAGCTCCAGGCAGCACCGAGGAGACGCTTTACAGAGCCACCTTGGCATTTGTCCCAAATGGCTGCATGTCTCTTCAGCCAGAACATCCCTCCTGGGGCCATGGGGTACCCCAGACCATGACCACAACACGCTTTTTGTTTAAAAATCCTCATGCATGTTTTCATGTACACTCTTGGCTGCAAATGGCCATGCTGTGGCCATTGGCCCCAGTGCAGCACTGCAGCTCACCAGCTACTGCTGCCTCTGGACGAAGGTGTCCAGGGTGGGACACACACACTGAGGTCAGCCACAACACTGCATGGTCACAACCGCTGCTCACTGGGCACCAGCAACCACAGCTGGAGCCTCCCAAAATCCACCTGGACTGCCCGAAGGATGTGGGGGGGGTTGGGGCTCTGGGAGCAGGAGATGGACTGGGCTGCTATCATGGCTTTCACGCCAGCACTGGGCAGAGCTGACCTCACTGGGAGTCCCTCTCCTCTCTGATCCACCCGTGGAACTCCTTTTACTTTTTTAAAGGTGTTGCAGAGTTTAAGGCCTGAGAAGCAAACCCGCCGCTGGCCGGCTGTGCCAGACTGCTGAGCTAAAGCAGCGCGTGGGATGGGCAGGTAGACGCTGGTGGCTGCATGGCAGGGCAGGATGGTGTGATGCCACCTCATTGTCCCCCCTAGCACGGCAGCCTAGTCACAGCCTTGCAGTGCAGCGGGGGTCCTGGTCCCTGTGAGTGGCAGGGATGGGGACACCCAGGTCTGAGCTGATGCGGTTGGATGTCATTGCCATGGTGGTGGGTATCCTGGAGCGGAGGGGCTGTGCTTCCCAAGCTCTAAGCACAGCCTCGGCTCTGGCCCTTTCCCCATCGTCATGGCACAGGGTGGCTAAATCCTCCGCCATGGCCACGTTAACAGATACGCTTTCTGAAGAAAGAGAGGAAACAAGAAATCCCCGGCTGTGCCGCGTGGTGTAACCTGTTGCCAGCCGGGGCAGGCAGCTTCCCGCCTCCTTCCTGTGCAGTCTGCGTTAGTTTGTTTGCCTTCTCCAAAGCAAACAGTGTTGGAACTTGGGGGGGTGTCTGGCAAATCCCCTCCCTTGCTTATAAAAGCTGCTTCCTGGCGCAAGGTTTCCGGCATCCTGTTCCTTCCAAACTCCGCTGCCAAGGGGTGGCGGGGGGATCCCAGAAACATTTGACACTTAGAACCCAGTGTCTGAGTGCTGGGTTTATCTGCCAGCAGCTCCCCCAGGTGCGGGGTGGCCATGGCCCTGCCTGTGGCCCTGCCACCGGCTGAGGGGACTGACACGGCCCAATGCTGGGGTCACCAGTGCCCGGCGGGGGCTGCGAGAGCCCTCTGCACCCAGCGGTGCTGTGCCCGTCTCGCCGTGTGTGCAACAGCGTGGGGCCAGCGGCCTCAACCCTCCAGCACCCGTTGTCTCCAGCGTGCTTAGCCTCCTCCTTCCTTCGAAGGGTTTGGCTGTGACTTGGCTGCATTTAGCACTTGAGCCCTTCACTGCTTTTGCTTAACCCCTGGTCATGGTATGGGCATCTGCCACGCGCACGCAGGATTCGGGCAGTGGAGACCAGCCCTTGACACGCCAGCGTAGGCAGTGCTAAACCAACACAGCGCTGCTTTTGAACCAAACCCCCATACTTCCCTGCAAGCCCATCCACACGCAGCCATAAAACCTGCAGCTGCCCTGAACTATTTATCTCTAAAGACAGCCTTTACCATGCTGTCCATAAAGCCTCAGCACCAGCAGCACAAACTACATCAACTCAGAGCAGATCTCCCAGGCAGCTGCACTGTATAGCCACGCATTGCTCCTGCAGGTCTCCTATGGAACCACTGCCTCTTCCAAAGGGAATCGGGCAGATTTTGCTACTAATTCTGCTTTTCCTGCTAGGTGAGGGATGCAAAGACTTAGCATGATCCCTCGGTTTCAGCAAGACGGCCTTTGGTGCAGACCCACATGCCAAGGCAGCAGGGACACAGGTGCCCTGGAGCCACCGGTAAGCAGCTCGCACAGGGGGATGACCAGCACCCGCAAGAGCCCTGCCATGACCCAGGAAGTGGATTTTTGTTTTCTGCAGGCAGCTTTGTAGCCAGCTGAGGGTTGGTTGTCCACCGCTCTTGAACTGAAGCTGCATGGAAGCTCAGACCATGGGCACTGGGCCAAAGTCCAGGGGACCAAAGGGACACAAATGCCCCCTCGCCTGGGCAGGGAAGCGAGTGCTCATCCTGGTTTCTTACCCTGAAGTCTCTGGGGCCACGTTGGGTTGGAAAATGCAGAAAGGGAGCTCAGCAGCCCCAGTAGAGGCTGGGGTCGGTAGGTCTGTGTTGGAGCCAACACACAGGCACATGCCACCCCATGGCCCATGGGACAGGAACAGGTCCACGGCAGGGGCACAGACAGGCACCAACGGTTGAGAAACCTCTGCAAAAAACTGCCAAGAATTGGCCAGGAAGGACCTGGAGAGCAAAATGGGTCTCTTCAGGTATTTGCTCCTGCTCTGCGCGGTTCCCAAGGATGCCTGTGCAGGGTGAAGGCAGTGGTACAGGCTGCTGCCCTGTGATGTGCTCTACGGGGTCCCCAAACCTGTGAGGCACAAGCGCCCCAGGAGGCAGCCCCAGGCGCCTCTCAGCTCCTCCACTTTAGCTCCTCTGTCCCACAGGTATGGCAACTGCCTCAGTGGTCTGGTAGCTGCCACCCACATGCCAGGCTCTGGTGAGGAGTCCTGGCACACCCAGCAGCCCTTCCTCCCCTCACCCCCATCCTACCGACCATCACAGGCTCCTCCAGGTTGTCTGTCCTTTCATCTCTGCCTGTGCTCTGCTCTGCTTCTGGTACCAATGGCATCCCAACAGCAGCTGGTCCACGGCCCAAACATCTTCCCTGTGCCCACTGTTCAGGCTCAAAAGGATACGACAGAAAAATCCTGGAGCAGTACCTGGTAGAGGTGTGTTGTGTTGTTTTTAATTCACAGCAAGAAGTAAATTGGAGTAAATTTAGCACAGATGGGAAGCGAGCCAAGCCATGCTGGACTGAATCCTGCATGTGCTGCTCTGCTTCACCCCATCGAGCCCCTCGCCCTTATGGCCAAGGGTGGCTTGGGCTGTGGGGAACAGTCACTGCCTGGTCCCTGTCTTGAAAGCAGCTGCGGGGAGAAGCAGGATTTTCCTGGAGACATTGAAACACAGTTTGACTTAGTGCAATTCATGACCCCACGTGAGGTGGGTACCACTATGATCTACCGTGCAATGCTGAAGCAGAGCAATTGCTTGTACCAGCTCCTGCTTCCAAGACAGTAGGCTGTAGCAACTCAAACCAGTGGTGAACAGGCAAAATTAAAGTGAACAATATTTTGGGCTTATCCTCTTGGTAAATATGGAAACAGAGTTGCAGCTATTTAGCTTGAAAAGAATTCAATCAGTGGTTTCCTACACAGACAATACCATGGTCCTTGAGGGGCCAGGCTGAATTCATGCCAGAAAAAGCAGAGGTAAAGAGCTGAGTCTCCTGTGAGCTCCATGTCTTTGTGCAGCTGTATGGAAATGAGCAGGCATGGCTGCCAGCCCCACCGCATGCCACTGTCTTCTCGAGGGTGTTTTGTGCTCGTGGTGGTTGCTGCTACAGTGCCAGATCTCAGGAAATGATGAATTTACTGGTCACCTAGTGCCTCTGCCTTTTGGCAAAATGACTCAGGTATGGAGCAATGCAAAGGAAAAGAGTGCTGCTGTTACCAAGGCCAGACAAAAGCTACTTCAGCCTCAGGTTAAAATCCTACTTTTTCTCTCTAAGCGCATTTACTGGAAAAGTGTCAAAAACAAAGAATGTAAAAATGTGCTTACAAATAGCACGGCAGTTCCCAGGAGTGAGTTTCTGTAGTAAGGCTGTACAATTCTGGCCATGGCAGGAGCTGCTTTACACACCATCCTGTAACACACCATCCTCGCTGGAGAACCAAGTGATGAAAGGAGCAGAAAAGGTTTCAGCGAAGCCTCCTTCCCCCCCTTCTCTGAGTCAGGTAGTGGAAATTCTGCAGGTCGCCCAGCAAAGCACCAGATTTTAGAAAAATGAGGGCTACACCCCACTGCCCTGCTCTCTGGACACCCACCTCGTGCCCCGTCAATACAGCTCACCATTTTTCCTGGGTCACGTTGTCCTCGCGGTTCTGCCAACTGGAAGAAAAGCTGAAGTTAAAAAAAAAGTATTTTACCAAGTCTGCAAAAGTACAGGTGTGGGAGCAAAGAGGTGGGAATTCAGAACCAAAATTTTCTACATGGTCTCTCTGTCTGAGCACTGTTGATGCTCGCTGCCCTGCAGAGGCTCTCAGTATAAACCCCAGCCCAGCTGCTGACTCAGCACAATGGCCTCGGCCAAACTGCTCGACCTCCGCACCCCACTGCGGCACCCTGGGGACAGGCCAGCGCCAGCGTCTCCCAGCCTGGGAGGTACCAACAGCAGGGAGCACCAGGAGACCAGCCTGCATTCAGATGGAGCTGCGAACAGAGGCTGAAGAGCTTCACTCCTGCGTAGAGCAAAACTAAAAGGGTTATGGTCAGCCCTTCCTAGAAGCCAGGAAATTGCTTTCTTTTGTGTCCGATGTTAGGGTGGGAAACCATAACCAAAGGGGCCGTGCAAAGGCAGCGCCTGGAAGGGCAGCAGTCCCGTCTGCACTTTGCACAGCATGGTCCTTCATGGACTGCCGTGAGCTCTGCCAAAGAGCTGGAGTAGAAAGGGAAAGCGGGTAGTTATCTCTGCAGCCTGCTGCCGAGAAAGGAAACTGTCCCTTAGATCAATCTGTAACAAGGGCTCTTGCTGAAACAGGAGTCCTTGCCACGCCTCTGTTGCCTTCCTTGTAATCAAAAGCTCCTTTCTTTCACAATAATCTCCATTTTAATCTAGTATATAAAAGCAGTTTACTCTTACGGATTTCATTAAACTGCTTATTCCAGCTCTAGCAACACTGTGAACTTGGCAACTCAAAACCGTGCTGAAGCAGAAGTTCGGTAGAAGGGATCAATAACAATTTATCAGGAAAAGACCAGCCAGGGAGAAGCAACAGGTTTCAGTAAGGTGTAAGAAATGCAGCTTGAGGAAAGTACCATCATATCCCCTGTTCCAGGAATCAAACACATGTTATTTCAAACTTACACGCTGCAAAATGTTGCAAAACAAAACCCCCCTATTATTCTTTCAGACTAGTTTGAACTTCCTATGATTTAACAAAGATGTAATCATATCCGCAAAGATCCCAGAGTTCTTTATGAGCATCTTAAAAAGTAGGAATGAATCACTTCCTTGTACGACAATCAACTTTGCAATGCCATGATCTTGGAAATTACAGCTGAACAGTCAAAGGCAAGCACTCAAAAGAAAATAAAAGCATTTAATGCAAAACATTTTACCAAAAGTTTTTACAGCAATTTCATATAAATGGACTCTTCTCTTAAAAGATGAAATCACCAATATAAATGTATTGTTACAAAGCTGATTACAAAACTATCTCCTCAGCCACGCAGAGAGGTAGGGCAGGTATTTCTGTTATCTGAAAACACTCAAGATGAACTGAAAAGTAATGTTCAGGATCTAGCCTGCTCTTTCTAAGCGATGGTAACACACATACAGTTTTGGATTAAAACTTCACAGGCTGATATTATCTTTACCCCGTACGGCCTTTATTAAGGTTCCTAATAATTTGTGGGTATGCAATTGACCTATCTGAGACATCTGTCAGCTATATTATACAGTTTTCCCTAATGATGAGAGGACTGATGTGTGGCAGATTACAGTGTGTCCCTCTGCAAGGAGCAGGCTTTAGGGATGGTTAAGAAAATTTAAAAAAAAAAGAAAAAAGAACTGTTTCTAGAATTGTTTCTATTCCTGCTCCATTGCTCCAGGCTGTAGTTTCCGGGACCCGAGGGCCTGCCACTGGGAGAAAAGAGTGGTGCAGCTACCTGAGGCTCTTCATCTAGATTCACTGCTTCCCAGGCTGTCAGAGACTTGAACAGGTACAGAGAGCTCATCTTGGAGTAAGCGAGGCCCTATGGAGACTGACGGCAGTGAGTCCAGCCCGGATCCTGACAGGCCCACAAAGAGCAAGAGACAACATTGGTCCTGGTGGAGCAAAAGGCAGCTGGAAGGGAAGGGCAGGAGCCCTCTCCTCCCCTCCGCAAAGCGTTACAGCAGCACAAGCCCTTCCCCAGCACGTTAATTTGTTCCTTCATTTGGCAGACGGCTCGTCTGGAAACGATTACCTGTGAAAGGAGCTCTTTCACCGACAGAGCTGTTCACTGCAGCAGCGTCCTGCAAGGCTGGGCTCTGCCTGGGCTGCTGCCAGCCAAGCAGAGAAATGCTCCAGCTAATCCCCAGCGGAGCTGGGCTGCCTGCTCCCCGCTTAGCAAAACAACAACAAAAAGGCCTTCGAGGAAGATGCAGTGAGGGGAACACAGCTCTCTAGAAAACAAAGCCACATTAACCAGCCTTAACAAAGCAACAGTTTTCTTCCCCAGTGGAATGGCAGGCTGGTGCCTTCCCTCCCCAGGACAGGCTGTCTTTTGGGCTCTTCGGGGACACGTGGGAGGCTGCCTTTTCTTTTTTCGCTGTGCTGCTCCAGTGCTAGGCTCCCCGCGCTGCTACCAGGAGCTGAAGTCCCCAAAGCCTGCGCTCTTTTTCTCTCTCTTCGCAGCTGTGCTGGTTGAGGGCCCGTCATCTTCCATGCTGCGCTTCCTGAAGTCAAAATGAAAACAACTCTCAGGGACTATTTACTGCTTGGTGGGACCAGGGAAGCTGGATGCTGTTCCTCTCCCAGCAACAGAGATACCAGTCCCAGCCCATCCCTTATCAATTAGAGTGCAAGCTCCGTGCCAGCATGGGGACTGCAGCAGGGATGGGGCTGGGGGCCTTTAGCATACCCAAAGGGAGAGCGTGTCAGTCTGTGGATATGGTTTGGGTCAGGCTTTGAACACTTCCAGGAATGTGTTCAAAACCCATCACGTTCTCCAGGCTAGAGCTGAAGATTTGACAGCTGTACTTTTTTAGCACAGTCATGATGAGTATGTGAGCCACAAGTTCTCTCCCTGCCTTCTCACCTGCATTTGTGGCAGCAAAAGGATTTATGGGGAATTAGGTGTAAAGCAGCTGGGCAGGTTTTTCAGATTCTTTCTTGTTTCTTGAGCATAGCCTGTTGCAATCACTGCTGCTATTCTCAGCCTCTCTCAAGCAGAGTTTGCAAACCCATGGAAACACTACTCAGCCAGCTCACATAGTTTTATTGACAGGTATCAGTAGCTGATAAGAAGAACCCTGAACCTGCCAAAGGGCTACTATGGCCCAAACTCCCAGTTTCAAGGCAGGCTGCAATGAGTGAAGGACTAGGAAAGAAAAGTCCTTTCTATACTACTTGGCCCTTTCCACAGAGCTGCAAACTCTGCTTGGGTTTCCTCTGTAAATTAAATACAGTGCAGAATGGCAGCAATTTTAAGCTGAACTTAGTATTTTAAGGGACAAGCAATATTTTGTAACTGAAACGCTTAACTGACACACCAAACTGACCTACATGGGCTAACGTGGTTTTGCTCTCAGTTATGCAAATACCTGTAAGTCACGCAGGCACATACAAGCTGATTAAATAGCTGTCCAGATCTGTGTATGCATAAACACCTGCCTTTACGCAGCAGACAACAGCATTTTTGCAAATGCTTTTAGAGAAGTCTGCAAAAAATCAAGTAGAAGGCATTTATTTTAATCTATCCAAAACGCATGCAAAGCTGCCACTCAGGTGGGATTCTGTACTGTCTTTAGGAAAGCAAGCAACGCTGCCAATCCCAACGGGTGTACAAAGGGTGTCTGGGAGAGGACGCTTTAGGACAAGCCTGTACAACCAGCCAGGCACCCTGGAGCTACTCACCAGGCACTCTGTGCTCCCATGGCAAGCCTGGGAACCTGCTCCCCTTTCCAGCCATTTCAGTTGGGCGGCTGAACAGGGAACCAGATCAGCAGACTGATAGGGGCTTAGCACAACTACTTTGTGCAGGGCAGAAGCTGCTAAACGAGAAACATCTGTGGGACTGTGGCCTTCAGAAATAGCTGCAGAAGAGGAAGAGACTAAAGATGGTGTAGGAAGCAACACAGCACAGTTCCTCAAGGACTTCTGAGTTGTGGAAATGTATCTACAGTTCTGAAGTCAGCACATGCTGTTAAATACCAACATGGTCATGTTCAAGTGCTAAAAGAAAAGCTTAGTTAACTTATAATCTTGAAAAATAACAGAAGTAGAGGGAACTCCTGATTGTTAGGACTGCATGAAAGTGTCTTTGCAAAGCCTGATGATGCAATCCAAACCTCTGAGCAATGGCACTGGACAGGGCCAGCATCCAGCAGGAAAGGCAACTAAAACACTCAACAAAGATCAGATGGGCAGAGAACTCACGCTGCGGCCATGTTAATGTATTTTCCAATCCCCTGCCGGTAAGTTTTAGGAGTCTGGACCTCTTTCTTTGGTGGGACCACTTCAGCTTTTGCTTTGGCTGCTTCTTCTTCTAGCTGGACCTTCTCTCTTTCTGCAGCAACCTGTGGGAAGCAAAGAGTGCAATCTATTGCAAGAGCTAGTCCAGAGGAAGGAGAAAATGTCTACAATTCTTTGAAGCTTTAAAGCACTCTAAAACAGCAATCAGCACCACTATGATTACAGGGCAGGCTTTAGGAGACAGACCTCAAGTGCCACTACAAACAGGTTGCCTGCAGCCATTGCAACAAAACTCCTCTCTTCTCACCTGCAGCTACCCATAGCTACTGTGGGCATTTGGAAAGGAAGCCATTGTAAGCCCGATGGAGTGGGAGCCGTGCCAGACTCGGCTCCAACACCTTTCTGCTGGAAGAGCGGTGATGATCCTGGCACACAAGTCAATGCTGAACGGCAGCTGTTTAATCTTAGCTTGCAACCCTATGGGCCAGCGGGCTGCTCATGTTCAAAGAAAAGGCATTAAGTTACAAAGTTCTCCAAAGAGTTTTCGCCTTTCAAAAAAAGCAGGCAACCAACTGTCCTCACCTGGGCATCTGCCTCTTCATACGGATCAACAAAAACAGTTGTTGTCTGAATTCGTATTTCCTCCTGGGAGCAGAAGAGAAGAGCAAATCAATCTGCTGATTAAGTTGCACCATCTGCCCCAAGTTCAGCTTTCAGAGAAGGGTCAGCGGGGTGAACCGCACTGCCACGTGACCCCATACGCGTTTGTTCCCTCCTGCACAGCCCCTGGTGCTTCACATGTACCTTGGGACGGTCTGTTTTTGGGTCACTTTCCACATTCTCCATAGCAGTCAGAGTGTCAAAGCCACCAACCACCCTAAAATACAAAGCACATGATTTTCTGCTGTCACAACACACTCAAAATACTCCCGCACCCTTACACCTAACACATCTAATTTATGCCCATTAATCTAGCAGATTTTTAAACCAATGTGTCTAGGGCAAGGGGCATCAGCAACTCTATTTGGAAGACCTAAGATAATGTCATTCAGCATGGAAGGTAATAATTTTTTCTCAAGTCTGGGATTTGAATTTAAAATCAAACAGAACGTGGAAAAGTCAAACCCTCAGAGCGAAAGCAAAGGCAAAAGCCCAGTAGCCACACAAACCAGCAAACTGGAGAATGAGCAACTGTGGACAGCCGCCTGTGCAAGAAGACACAAACCCATTTCAAAACGGGTTCACTTGCTAATGGTACAACCGAAAACTTGGAGCTCATTTGTTACTCCCATGAGCTTTGAAAAATAACCCAACAGACAGTCAAGAAAGTAAACGTTTTGATTAACTTCTGAGTTTTTACTTTTTTTTTTTTTTTTTTCAAAATGGTGTATCAGACCATAGAGTCCTATCGGGAAGAAAGGGAATCGTAACCACAGCACTACTGGAGAGCAGTGACACAGGTGTCCATAACACCACCACTAAGGCAGAAAGCGCAGGACCACTCCAAATGCACATCACAACTGAGAGCTCATGAGTCACAGCCACAAGATAATGCAGGGACACTTTTCATCACAGTTTTTATTTATGAGGACATTAGATCCCTGACCTCTCATTTTTCAAGTCAACATCTCCAAATACTTGCTTCAAAATGTTTAAGAAAGGCTGAAGACTTTCTGGATTGTTGCATGGTCATTTTCAAAAAAAGGGTGGAACAATGGGAAACTTCCAGAAAAGGATATTTAGAAAGGATAAATGGGGTGACCCAGATAATTATAAGCCTGTCATCCTGGCATCTATCCCAGCAAAATAATGGAATAGTGGAGACAGGACATGATTAAGAAAGAAAGGAAATAAGTAACGGCAATCAACAAGGTTTTGTGGAAAACAGAGTCTGTCAAGCAACCTTCTATCTTTGAGACGGCAGATGTGGTTAACAGGAATAACAGTGTCTGTGGAACAGACTTCTGGAGGGCGGCTGATATTTTGATTGCGAAACCAGAATGATATGAAGTGAACACAGCACACATTAAATAAAAAATTGGCTGACAGGTGTCAAAATCTAATTTTAAACAGGAACCACTGAGTCAGTATGTTTCCAGAGGGGTCCTGCTGGGATCAGATCTTGGTCCCAGGGTATTTAACACTTTTATCCATATCATCATCCCCAATTAAATTTGAAAACAGCTATACTTAGAAGAGCAGTAAATAAAGACGAAGACAGGCTGTTGATGCCGAGTGATCTAGATCCCTTAGAAAAGCAGGCTGTAGCTGGACATCATCTGTTTTAATAGAGCCAAGCCACATGGCCAGGAACAAAAATACAGCCCGTATTAACAGCTGTGGGACAATGAGAAGCAGCCACAGTTCTCAAGAACACTGCTCCTGGTGCCAGAGGAGTTTGAGGCCAGGAGCTCAGGAGGGAGGGCAGGACCTGGCCGTCAAGGAGCCAGGGCTGCCCCTGGGAAAGGGGTGCAAACCCAAGAGCCAGCAACCCTACCCTCCAGCTTTGATGGGGTGGCAACAGTTTTGAAGCCTGATTGCTGGGATTACTGGGACTCTGGTACCAGCACAGGTAGACTGTCAAGAGCTGGGCAGATGAAATGGAGGAAAAGCAAATTAAATTAAACTGGTGGGGAAAAAAACCAAAATAATCAAACTGGTGGAATATGTAGAGTGTTTTATCACTTTTCATATCAAAGAAATGAGCGATACCTCAACCAAAACAAACATCATATTCACAGGTATTTGACGTATTTATACTACGACATCTCATTCTTGCAGGTTTGGCAGCCAGGCAGCCCCCTCCAGTCCTGGCATGACAGTCTGCCCAGCCAGCACCAGGAGAGGCCTGTGACCACGAGCTGCAACGGTCTTGGCTGATCCAACAGAGAAATACACCATCTACTACCGCTCCACACCACACTATTTACACGCCTCACACGCTCCTCCCAAGAGCCACGTTAACCAAATGAAACAGGCTGACCACAGTGGTTTGAGAGGCAAGTTGGTCCTTCTCATTTGACACCCCTTGTGCTTAGGGCAGCACCACTGCCCCTCCCTGCAGCCCCACGGGCTGGGACAGGCATTAAACGCCACCGAAAAGACAGACCCCATCACAGAAAATCAAACGATGCAAGTCAGAGAGGGCGTTGCTCAGCATCTGCTCCGAGCAGAGCCATCCTTGCTAGTATTGGGTTGCTGCTGCACCGCTCCAAACTTCTCCCCTCTACTCCCCAAGGGCCTGTCGATGTTCTGTAATCAGGTGGTGACTTTTCAGAGCAAATAAAAAACATCTATGCAGGCTAGAACAGCCTCATTCATTTGCAACTGGAGGTAGCACACTGGGGGAAGCTGCACAGGGCTTGAAGACCCTGCACAAACTTAGGAAAGTTCATTACAAAACCTCAATTTTAAAATACTCCTCCGGGCCAATATCAGATTCACTTATAATACTGATGATTAACACATAGCCTAAGATATATTCACTGTATTTTAATTGCCCCTAAAGGAAACTTCTGATTTAATATTGGAGGATTTTCCAGCCAACAGCTCCACTCATTATCTGCTCATATGTTTTCATTTAATTAGGTTCTGATAATTTGAAATAGCCAGATGAGCTATGCACTGGCAATCTCAACTGAGTGATCCCTTAGCCCATAGCTAGACCTCCCACAATATGAGCCCTAATGCATGTTGGCGATGCTCACAAATCTTCAGTCGCTATGCTAATTACACTTTATTGGGAATACTTTGTCACTTGTACATTTTAAAAGGCTGTGAAAGACATGGCATTCACAGGTCATCAGTAAAAGACCTAAATAGTCTATTTTGACATGATTATAAAGAGCTATGAGGGAAGAAGACAAAGTTGTTATGCCTGCAGAGCATGTAATTCTCTTTTCTTCTTTGCTTCTTGTCTCTGAAATGGAAAATTGCTTTCTTTTATACCCCTGCATTCTCTAACATTTTGCACAGAGTATCTCTATGCACATTACGGTGTCAGCACAATGAGATCTCAATATAGGTTTATGTCTTTAGACACTGCCATAATACCAATAAAAAATAAAAATGAATTTGAATACAAAACACCAGCTCAGAGACGAGAGCTCTGACCGGAGGAATCTGAAATAATTTACTAGTCACTTTTGTTCAGGTAGCACTTGTAAGGTTTGTCAAGGATCAGGCCCATCTGAGGCTGGTGTTTCATTAGTAAAAATTAAAATCCAAAAAAGGACAAGATCTGATTGCAAACATCACCTGTACAAGAAAAACTGAACTACACACTAATCAGGGCAGTCATGGCTGGATGCAAAAAACCCAAATATTCCAACTTAAGGTCTCAAACAGTAACAAACTTTCCTCTCATTTTTCTAAGCAGAGAGACAATGTACACACACAGGCTCTCAAAACATTACATGTTGTTATTGTCAAATCTCATGATGCTACATTGCTGCACTAAAATCAGTTTGATGAGATATAATGTGTCTAAGCCCAGGCACTGGCATCCCTTACAGCAACTGCTCCTCACAGAATGAGGAAACCAATATGCTGGAGTAGTTTTGGGGATTCTTGGCCTGCCCCACAACACATATTCTGGGTGTAAGAAGAAAAGCTCACAGACATCTTGCCAAGAAAAAAGCCCATACAAATTATATGTAGAAAAGACCATCAGATCAGTGCATTAAAGCATTAAAAAAACCCTCTAAAGAGAGAGACACTACTTAATATTATTCTAATATCTGCTAATTTAGAACAAAAAGAGATAAAACCTGTTCTGTGAATAAATCTGAGCCTCAGAATAAGGCACTCTGTGTATCATATTCATTAAAACAAAATGCAAACTCCAGAAGTACAGACTAGTAGTATCTCTTTATACGCTTTACACGTGCTAAGTGCGTTACACAGACGCTGACAGGTCACACCACATTAGCCTTTCTCATGCAATGTCACTTGTGCTAAGTTGGGACTGCAGCAGAGAAGGGAAGGGAGAAGGGTAGAAACAAGTTTAGCCTTTTCCACTGTTTCTGGCTCTATTCCTTTTATAAGGTGCCACACATGCTTTGTCCTAAATTGACCAAGTCAAGTTTAAACAGATGTTCAGATGACATTCTACAGTGAAAAGGATGATACCTTCAAGACACCACTTAGATTAGAACAACCAGTGAAACCGAGGGTTTGCTGTGTACTTCCAGTAGATGTTGAACAGAGAAATTATGATCTCAACTATATATTTAGCTCAGCATCCCCGAGACAGCTTGTTGTATTTTTAGAGGAGCTTGATAAATGTTGCATTACATTTAAGCATGGATGACAACGTAGGTACATTTAGGTTTTTTTCTGTTAACATAGTAATGAAAACAAAAATATCCCCTTACTCATGCAATTCCGTTTTCTTGAAAACTGAGCTAAGTTAGCACTGGAAGCCTTTGCATTTCAAATTTAGCAATGTTATTTAAAATCTTACTTCCTGTTAAGGCTTCTTGATGCAAACTAATAACCTTGCTTTTTAACCACTGCTAATGTCTTTGCATGAAGGGTAAGTGAAATATCTGGACCAAGCTCTATCCATTTGCAATAGGCCAATGAAAGTCTCGCTGTACATTAGTTAGTGCTGCTCCCAAAGAAAATTGCAGCTCCCTAGCGGTCTTACAGACATTCACACATGGACTTCCTATTTTTCATATTTTTGTTTAGAAGAATTGTAAGGATTAAGACTTATGCAATGTTGGGGATGGCAGCGGTCCAAGACGATAGAGTTTCCTGGTCAGAAGACGATACAAGAACAATGTCTGGACTTTTTTTTTTAAAAAAAAAATGCTTTAAACTAGAAACAGAAATCAGAAAGAAACATTGTTGTTTTGTAAACACATTCTGCCCTCAAGGTTATTTTTACAAAAAGAAGTACTACATTTATATACACACACAGGGAGAACAATATATACATGCACAAACAAGTACACTCAGGACAAAATGTTTTCTATGTATACACCCAATCTGAAATGGAGTGAGCAATTCGAACTTGCAACAAGGATACAGTTGAAACACCTCAATCTCTCATGAGGGCTTCATCTAGCAGGCGAGACACAGTAATGAAGGGTGCTGAAAAACTAAAACAACTTGGAAAAAAGCACTTTGAAACTAGACTCAACAGATGAACCTGGCACATAAGGACTTCTCTGCTTTGGCACAGGTTCCTCTTTAGAGATCATACCACTGTTTTGGAAACGATAGCAGCCCTCGTGCAGCTCCGACAGCCCAGTCCTCATGTGCTACAGGACACCACGGCCACGGCTTCCACAGGGAGCCCTGGTTATTTTCCCACCTTGCTCTTTAGTCCTACCCTGGTGTCTGGGGAGCGGACTCTGCAGGGCAAAATTAGGTCAGGCTCCCTACACGGATTCAACAACAGAATCAGCTCTTCTGCTGTCACACAGTTTCTGTGTTCTTCAGATGCACTAAAGCAGAAGAGCAACAAGAACATGAGTTTCCCAGCTTAGAAGCCATTGGGATTCACTGACTCAAATCATACAGGGAGTGTTACAAGTGGAAACAGACACTGTGCGTTATTTAACCGCACCTGAGTAACTGAATGATGCCTGGCAGTTGTTTTTATTAGTTAATTAGTTTACTGGACAAGAGTTACTCACGTTGTCCTGTTCTACAGAATTGCAGTAGAAAGCATTAAACAGGTTAAGGAATACTTAACATAGAGTGATACTTATCAAAGGAAAGAAAACTCTCTTCCACAAAAGCATATGGCAAGGGGAAGAGGGAAGAAAAGAGAAGACTAAGCTGAGTGCATGTCAGCTACTGACTGGTGCCTCCAATTTGACCAAGTCTGAGGTTTCCAAACCACCTTGTGCATTATTTCCAGGAACATGAGAATTGAAGAATGAGCAGCAGAAACCTTGAGAAACAGTTAAAAGTTATCTGTGTAAGCAGATACACACAACCATGTACAAAGGGGAAACTGTCCTCCATATACTCATCTTCTGTCTCAGTTGCCATACCCTTTTCTCAGTTCTTGACAAACACAAGTGATGCTCTAATACGCAGAACTGCTGCACAGATCATTTCCAGCTTTGCCACTCTGACCACAATACTTTTCTCTCCGTTCCCTCTATTGTGCTTCTTTTTATCACATCACATACCTGCAACATGCCCTCACTTTCAAGCCCACCATGCTCTGCTTGTCCTAAATCTCAGAGAGAGCATTTCTCTCCTCCTGTTGATCAGCATGGCTCAATCACCTTCCACTATTATTTTAAACATGTACTTTTTCATATGTCCATTTAGCTTTGGAACAGGCTCACAAAAAACATCCACAAAGCCATTTCAGTTTTTCCTAGGCTTTCTTTTTCCTTGGTTCTGAAGAAAGTGCAAATTGTTGGTGGAAGGTAGGCTGAAAGTGGTCAGTTGCAACTTCCCTGTATCTATATGCAGCCTCTTTTCTACTTACACAGCTCTCTGGGACAGAGATTATGTTTCTATTTCTGCTTATAAAGGGCAAATGTACCAGGTTTTCTGATCCACAGGAGCTGTGAACCACTTAAGTAATAGAAAACATAGTCACAACACGAAGGGGATGTGAGCCTATACTGGTGTTTTGGCTGTAACATCCCTGTAGCTCACGCAGCTCACACAACAGTTGAACTCCCAGTTATCGCATGGGTAACAGGGACCCCCCACACACACAGCCCGTGACAGCAGCAGACAGGACCTTCCCCATGCAGCAGACCTGTGCAAATGCTTCTTATCCCCTCTGTGCAGAGCAACTGCATGTTGATTGGTTTATATTATTTGAGTTTCTAAATTAAACCTCTTACCAGCAAGCTAGAAGCCAACAAAAGCCACTAGTTAGTTTTCACGTTAATTACAGTGTCAGGAGAAATGGCAATTACTAGAAATGGTAATTACTAATTTAATCTAGGCAGCTCTGCTGGAGCAGGAAATCTGTGCAGCCTGCAACACACCTCCAGGGGAAGGCATTCTTCTCTCACTTTCTGCCTTTGTTTTTTGCTCCCCACCCATGTCAAATTATGTCCTTTATTTTCAGTAACATCCATCCTCATTATTGCCATGGTGGGCAGCACAATCATGACAAGATGCCTTCCCTGTCCTCCAGCTGCAGCCTTCTACTGAGACTTGAAAATTCCAGTGCACCAAGCCAGACACGTGCCACCTCTTCACAGTCCCACTGCCTGCAGCTGGGTGTGTTTTCCAAACATACTTAACAGCCAAACATCCAACATTAATAGCTGCTACTATGCAAAAACTGTGTTTTAAACCAGTGGGGACATGAATAAAATGCAACTCCAGAGAAGGAACTTTTCAATGTTCCATCCGACACAAGATCAAAAAAAAATAAGAAAGGGGTGGGGAATGATTGCTCTTTCACTCTTTTTTGTTCTCCAAAGTATGGAAAGCCTGCTGGAAAGCTCTATACAAATTACAAACAGGTCAAATTCTGCTCTCAAAGATACATATACGACATTTACTAACATGAACCAGAGCTGCACAGAAATAGCTGAGGGTACAGTTGAGATCAGAGTATTTAGGTTTTTATATTAACTGAAATAAGTAATCCTCAAATCTACATGAAAGGCACAACAGGCCAGTAAGCATCCAATTAAGACAATCCAATTTAACATTCATGGAAACAAAGAATTCTCATTTCATGAGTTCAGTCTATTCTTAAACCTAGATATTATTCATAGATATGCTTCCCAGATATTATTGTGCTATACAGTCTACGATCAGATACAGTCACCAAATCCCAGAAACACCCATGATCTAAAATGGGAAGCTGAAGCTGGAGTTTCACTAGAGATACAATCTCTGGAGTCTTTTGGCTTTTATGGCCTTTGAAAACAAATGCAGGTACAAACAGCTGAAGGATTCTGATGACAGAATATACATCTTAAGAGCTGCACACATCAGCCTTTTACATTAAATTTGTAGGTAAATGCAATTATTCAAATATTCAATTTGTAGACTAATATAGAGTGACTGGAATGCATCTATCCCAGCATCTTCATTTTTTACATTCTTTGAATTAATCTTTATTTACATGCAAGAGAATCCAGAGTAAAATTCACCTGCTCTGTGTTCATATGAAGATATCACACAATTTTCATGCAGGGAGCCAACACGATTCCAAACCAATATTTTTTATAAAGTTTCTCCTTTGTATTTCAGCTAAGAATATTTGCAGTGCTGAGAAAGAAGCACCACTTCTTTGGCAACTAAGTTCAGATTCTGTAGTAGCAAGGACAATTGAAAAATTAAGACAGTCTTTGCTAAAACTGCATCAATCTCTGCTATACACACTTAACCAGACTTACTTGGACTAAAGCAATTCCTCTCTAAAGGGCAACATATAGTGTGAAACATCATTTGAGATATTTTGCTCACAAGGTACTTGAGATGTTACGCACAGTGCAAAGGCTTTTGGGAGCACATTCCCTGCACCGCACTAAGCTCAGCTACTCTTGAAATTCTTTCCTGGTGAATTATGGTAAAACTGGAGTACACTGGGAAAACACAGCAAAGACAGCGGAGGACTATACAGGATGCTCACTGACGCCAGGTTGCATCCAGAACTGAAGAACAGTCACATTTTCAGCTGAGCTATCCTAATCCAAATACTATTTGATGAGGTGGCAAGCTCAGGTTAACAGCATTACTGTATAGGATTTAAAGGGATTTTTGCAAGGAGGACTCAAATTGTTGCTAAAGTGAAATAGTCTTAAGATATGGGTAATCTAAGTTGTCCAAGAATATACTTGCTTTCAGCCTTTCAGCATTAGAATTTACTTTATTTATCTGCTTTCACCAAATGACAAGGGAACTTAGTATTTTTCTAGGACAGACCTGAGAAAGGAAAAAGAAATATATTTCAAAGGGTGAGATTATTGCAGAATCAGTATTGGAACTATCGGCTCTGAAATAATTGTTTAAAATGAAGCCAGTTTCTGCCTCAAGAACTCACAGGCAGAGAAGATGGATTAAATATATCACTTTCATTGTACAGCACAATTGTATGACATCCAATCAAAGTAAACAGCACATGCATTTATTTTCAATTGCTGCCTTTCAAATGGATAAAACTATGAAAAGAATAAAACCCAAATCTTCATTTAAAAAAGATTGTAAAATCCTCGTGAACTACTAATGAAGCAGGCTAGTGAAATTCCCCTTCCTGCCATTTGCGCCAAGGCATTTGTTAGAACAGCTATGCTGACTTGGTAAATACCACGTACCTGCAGCAGAGGAAGCAAAGAACAAACTGTAACAGAAAGATTTTGTAATACCTTCTGCAATAAATACCTTGATCTTTATCATGTGAGGGCCTGACTGGAAAAGACTTTTGGAAGAGACTTCTTGATAAAGAATGAAGTTCCCCTGCTGTCTTGGCACTGGTAGTATTTTTATATATATACACAAACATGTGTGTATGTACACACACGTATACACAAACATACACATTTTATACTGATGATAACTGTCAGGAATAAAAGAAAAGAATAATATAATAAAAAATAAAAAAAAGGGCCAAAAGACCTAACCTATGCAGAAGCTCTATGGTCTATGCCATGAAGAGCAGCCCTGTCATGACTAATTTCCTGGTTGACAGCTTGTAAGAGGATGAAAGCCGTGTTGCAGAGGTAATCTCTGGTGTTCCAGCAATTAGCATGCACAAATATTAACGTGGTTGGTTAAGGAATGATGATTACTTTGTTCATGACTCCCTGGAGGGCTACCCAGAGAAGGGAAATAAGGCAACTTGCAGCAATGGAAGGAGAAAAAAAGGCAGAGTCTGATGCCTAGCACTGATGTGACGTTGGCCACCTAATTATGACCAGAACTGGATTGTGAGCTAAGATTTTGCTCCAATTCAACTGCAAGAGTCAGTAGATTCTTCTCTTTAGGTTTCAGACGCACAGGAGAGCATGTCTGCTATACTGCTGCTCATGATATCCTTCACTTACCTTCCAAAAACTGTATGCTTCTTGTCCAGATATGCACAAGAGCGGAATGTGATGAAGCTGGAAGGAATAAAAACATAACAGTTAGCATATTGTCTCATTGATACTCAACAACAGCCGATAAAGCTTAAAACCAGAAAGTGTATGCAAAACCTCTCTGAGAGAAGAAAAGCCCTTCTCCCTCTCTGTCTCCTCTCTGGGAGGCCCACTGGCCAAACATCCTTTAACTCCTCTCTTTCACGCATTTTGTCTTGGATTTCTGGAGTTTTGACATCCTATTTTTACACCTTACTAACACCCCTAAACAGTACTCCAAGCAAGTACTCCCCGGGAAGCTCATACAGGACAGGGAGAAGTGCATGCTGTTTGAGAACTATATTTCTCGTGCATGACTGGGAGCTTGTATCCAGCAAATACAGCTATATAAACACAACAGCCTCTGCCAGTGTAAACTTCTGTCTTTTAGGATATTTACTTTTTGCATTTCTCTTCCATTAAATTGGCCTGTCAGTGATCCATTTCTCATCTGGACAGAGCGAATTTGTGCTTTGGATACAAATGTGGCAGAAGAATACTTCAAAGCGTCAAAAGTAATGAAAACCTGTGAAACTTGGATTTTTAATTTTCAATTAATTGGACTTTTAATTTTGGGGGTTGTAATTTTAAACTTAAACATGGGAACTAAAATACGAAATCTAAAGCAACCTTCATGACTAAAACTTTTCTCTAAAGCTTAATGCTTCTTTGGAAGACTTGGACTATGAGCATATGAGACATAGAGGTTTCCATGCTGTGGTCTACAGACCACGGTGGCCCATCTTGGCTGGACATGCAGTGCTGGCTCTCCTCCCCGTCTCCATCTGTTACACTACATTAGAGTCAGCTAAAAATATATAAGCATTCCAGAAGCACTTTTCCATATAAGCAACTGCCTCAGGAAGTTATACAATTGCAAATAGGAGGGGCTGCAATCTGCCAGACAATCTATTAAGATGTAGCTTGCCCTAGGAAAGCTCTGAGATGCTGTGGAGAATGCAAACTCCTACACAGGGCAAACATTACAACTTAGCCTTATCCACAGGTTCTTGGCATCACTTTATTCCCAACACTTAAGATTATCAAGTGGTCAGTTATGTAGCATTGTAATAAAAAAAAAAATCTGAGCAGTAGCAAATATACAGAGAAAGCTTCTTATCCATCACTGCAGTCAAAAGAAAATTAAGGACAGTGGAATTAACGCAACTCAGGATGATCCCGGAGGAGAAGTCCTGAATGTTATTTGAGCATCACCTTACACAGGGGCCCCAGCTCACTCTGCACTGCAGTGCCTATCACCTATGGGGAGAGCTATTCACTCAGTTCCTAAGGCCACAACAGTTGCTAGAAGTGGCTAAACACTGCCTAGGAAGCTTTATAAATATAGGCAGCTGGAGTCTCTCAAGGACTTCACATATAAAGGAATTTCATATTTCATTTATAAATTTTAGGGAAACATAAGATCATGTTTACAGCAGCAGATGATGTGACTCAATATGGCACATCACTCATGAACTGTCTCTGTAACTTCTCTTTCTAGAATCCCTTTTTTTTAAAAAAAAAAAATAAAAGCCTCTACTCTCCCCTAATTTAGCGCCTGAGTACTGGCAATAACATTCAAATCCAAAATATGCTCTAAAGCAACTCGATCCTGCAAACTGCTCAACACGTGCTTAGCCTTAAGTATGTAAGCCCATTAAAGGCCCTGAGACAAGCACTTGTGTTTAATTAAAGCTAACCACACTACTGCATAGTTTACAAGCCAGAATAATACTTAGCATCACGAAGACCAACACCAAGAACCCCCTCCCTGCCTTCCCAGTCCCAACACAGTACTGTACACACACACACTCACACTCACTCTTCCTGGGGCTCCCAACAAAAGTACAACTTTTTAATATTGCACTACTTCACAGTGAATAAATAGTTGGCTCAAAGTGACATAGAACATTTTCAAAAGACTGCAGGCAAACATCTGTATTAATGTTACGCATACAGAAGGTTAATACAACTTCAATATTTTTAAATTTCATTTTTTGTTCTTCCTGCTTCTTCGTTCATTTTTTTTCCTCATTTTAGTCCTCATTCTGCTTTTGTACATTGAAAACCAAGTCATTCTCAATCCCAGATTCTGCACTCTGCCACATCTGGGTTCTACATATTTCAACAGTGCAGAACTGTTCTCATTTATTTAAAATCAGGTGAATAAAAGGAATGAAATTTCCATAGAGTATATGTTTCATTCCATTAAGCCCTTTCAAAAAGTTCAATAGGGGGCTAAATTTAAACAGAGTGGAGAGGTGTAGTGGTCTTACAGGGATAACACTGGGGGGACACAGACAAAAGTGAACAAAAACTTCATAAAAACTGAAAAGACAAATTAATTATGATATAATAAACCTACAGGTCTTCTTGCCATGCTTCACTTTGCTCTTAGATTGGGTAACAGCAGCTGTAGCTACCCTGACTTCAATATGCAGCACTTGACAGAATATTTCACTTGACTGAACTTTAAAGAGTAGCTCATAAAATGTCATTTGTTTTCTTAACAGAGTAAGACACAATGCCTAGAGGGAAACAATAAAACACAAAAAGCAAGTGACTACTTACAACTGTGATTTGTTTGTGTTGGGTCCCGAATTGGCCATACTAAGAACACCACGTCCCGTGTGGGACAAATTAGGCTTAAATTCATCTTTGAAAGGTTTTCCCCAGTAAGATTCTCCTCCTTAAAAGAGAAAAGATGATAGAAGAAATGTTTGTTTTCCTTACTTTCACACTGCATTTTATAACAGGCACTGACATTAAATTCAAGGTTTCTGGCACTTCTCATCACTGTGTGTATAATATATTCTCACCTCATCCCTATCGCTGGGCTAGCATTTGAGCACGCCCTTGAAATCAGATGTTTCTAAGTGGCAACACAATTCTGTTCCCTCACACTATCAACTGCAGCAGACCACATAGTTTATCAACGGCATTATATACTGTGTGCTGAAGAACTGTCAAGGATTTTATTTTTCACTGCTGGTCCACCATAATTTTTCTTTTTTGAGACATTAAATCTTTAAAAGTGGCTTCCTGACAAAACACAAAGCAAAGAATTACTAGTTTAATTGCACTCTGGATATAGCATTGCTTCCGCAAATAAAATATCAGGGAGATGAAACACATTTATAGAATCAACTAAGAATAGGAGCTATAAGCTCAAATGCTTAATTCCTGGCTAAATAATGAAGAGTGACGATATATACTCCTCCAAAATAAAAGGCAAAGATTAGATATTTGGCCTAGATACCTGGATGATGTAAACACATTCGATGAAGTCAAAAGGTTGATAAAACTTTGCTTGAGCCACAGACCCAGCCCTCCAAAACTGATTTCTTTTCTGTGTCTGTGGATAGAAAACGGGTCTGGGAGACCTCTCCTCCTGGCCGTCATTTTTACATTATTTATGACAGATCTGACATTTTCATTTGCACTTTCCTCCAGGATCATTCTTAATAAGAAAAATGAAGGCTGAGATGAGTCATAGTTTTACAGTCAAATCCATAATCTTGTTTGACAAACCATGAAAAAATATTTCACCTTAGGATAGTATTAAAAATAAAACAAAACTACCCAAACAGGCAGAAAGACTGGTCCAGCTACAGAACTGGCTCAAGAATCCTCTAGAGTAACTGTATCACTTGTGAAGCAGGGGGTCAGTAAAGGATCTGCAGTGCTTAATGGCTATTTGCACATGTAATACAGAAAAGCAATTTGATGATGTGACTGCACAGGCAAGTAGCAAATAAAACTGAGGAATAAACAGTCTCCTACTGAAAACCTTATGCAGAAAAATCAGAGTGCATCAAATGAGAGAAGAGTTTCAGATGATACCATGAACACAAAGCATCACATGTGGACAGCTGCAAGTGCAAGTGGAACTAAGTAAGCAAGAAATTTTGGAAGAAACTGACCCACTTAAAAACCCAATTAATCATGTTCAAAAGACCTATTAATAGAGTAGAGTGTTGCCTGCTCTGCAATTTGACAAGAGGCAGCAAAAGGGGACAAACTCTGTAGGGATTTTCTGTAATCAGGAGTAGAGGAGTGATTACTTTAGCAATCTTTGGCTATTGAGTATTTTAAGATCAGCTAAATTACATCAGCTTGATTCCATATGCCAATCTCTTCCAGTAGTGGATGAAAGGGATATGGTACAGCTGCGGCCAGCTCTACTGCCTTGAAGACGGATCCAAACCGCAGCTATTCTAGCCAAATCCAAAGTGTCATCCTGTTAGAAAATGTCTTACCAAAGCCAGTAATTTTCTTTGCTAATCAATCTCCCTGTGTGTTCCTATTTTCTAAAAGAGGTTACTTGCGCAGTGCCTGCTACCTACCTTGTTCAGAAGAACAAAGTTCTTGTAGGTTAGTAAACAAACAAGTTACACTGGGAATATGGCAAGGATGCATGCTGACAGCTGCTGCCCGAAACCAGAAACACACCTGCACAGCCTGCAGACCCACTGCCCATCCACAGCACTACGCTCTGCGCACTATTTCTCTTTCCCTCTTTGCTTTTCAGTTTTCACTTTTCCACTTCAATCTGGCCTGGCAGGACAGCATCAGGATGGGCTCCCTGCCCACACCACCACGCTGCTGCGGTGCCATTGTTTCAGGCCCTGCATTTCTGTTGTCTGCCATGGCCGGACTAACAAACTTCACTTGGACTTCCCCTATAGAAATATGTAATTTTGCTTCAGAGGACCTCTTGAAGGAACTCCTAATTATTTGAAAAGCAGATGCACTTGCTATAAATCCTAACCTAGAGGAGTGTTTGCTGTCTAGAAATTTTCAGACGATACGCCAACATGAACACAGCCCACTGACGTGGTACACAGCAGTAAGTGGCCAAACCCTTGAGTCCATCACATCCTTCATATGCTTTCAGCTGATGCTGGAATTACAGCATTGTCAAGCTGCTGAAAGAGGGTGGAATGAACCCTGAAGCCTTTGCTGGTCAGAAAAATAATTCAAAAGGAAAGAGAAAAATTGTGAATGACAGAGAGACTCTCTCTTTCTGGCACAACAAGCAACCAGACCCAAGAACTTGCAGACAGGAGCAATGAGCCATGATCTTTAGATTTTGGAATATTTATTTTTGTATGATTTAATTTCAGATCATACACCGCAGGTCAGAATTAATGTCATATGTACGAAGGCTAACTGTGGTTCATTCCAGTTCTCTGGAAATAAGTGCTAATGTTTTAGTAGATAGTTACAGCATGAGATCCAGTCCCTGCCTCCCTGTCTGTCTGCCATACAGCTGTTTCCAAGGCTAATTCTGTCTGCCTGGGAGCTGCAGGCAAGAACAGAGAATGGCCTGTGCAGCATCTGCCTAAAAGGCCAGACGTCCTATAAAGGACATAGCTGAAGTGTCTGCAGAGCCCTGTCAGCACGGACTGGCATGGGGCAGTGGAGAGGCTGCAAAGGCAGCGAGACAGCAGTACAGGAACAGTTTGGGGTTTGTTGTTGCTTTTTTAAAGAAAAAAAAACCCAATTTTTTAATTTAAGAATACTTTAAAAACCAAACCAAACGCAAAAGTATTCTCCTTAAATTAAAAATAGCCTGAATGTGCTGTTTTTCAAACTCCTGCTAACCTCTGGAATTGTTCCAGGCTTCAAGTATCTGCTTGAAGCAGGACCAGACAGAGCAAGCCAGAAGATGGTGAGTTAAATGTATACATTTTTTAATTACTGAAAACCAGAATCATCATCTCTCTGAAGATTAAGTACAGATCCCTCATTAGTCTAATGCCATGACAGCACAATGCTCAGCCAGGGGGGTCTGGAACAGGGATTTTAGAGTCTTACATTTCACTCTCTATGTAAAGCTCAATGTAAACTTGGAAAAGTAACTGACAGGCTCCAAACCTGCCACCAATAATTAGGAGGCCTTTGGAAGTACCTAGCAGATTTTACTGTGTTTATTCTCAACATGGTTGGGAGGTGTGGCTGTGCCATCTTCCTCGTTTTCTGAAAGCAGAATGGGCGCAGACAGACAGAGGAGGTGGGACCGTTGCAGTGTCTAGCTCTAGCCCTCTCATGTTACACTCCCAGCACATGGCATAGAGAGGAGGCTCCTCCTTATATTCCCCAAATCTTCCTCTGAGAGCACACAGATCAGCGCTGACTATATATGGAGTCACAATGATGCAAAAACCTCACCCCGAAGCTGATGTACCAGCCTACAAGCAAAGCTCACGGAAAATGCGCAGTGGGCAGCACTGCCTGTCACTTCACCTTCCTCTCAGCTTACTCCTTGATAAGATTATCTTCTCTCACAGTGGAGCTATGTGCCTACTGGACTTGCAAATGTTTCTGAGATCCTACTACAAAAAGAGCTGGAAAAAAATTCTGGGGGCTTCTGTGCTAAAACTCACGTGGGTGCTGCCGCTGGCTGGACTGGTGCTGGGAGTGTGAAAAGGAGCAGTACTCACAACCCTGCATATGGGGGTCTCCTGTTTGCACAAAGCTGGGACCGGCCACAGAAACACACTGGTCTTCCAACAGCATTTAACATGTACAACGTCAAAGCCTTCAGAAGCCAGAATGAATTTTGCACAATTCCGTAAAAATAAAAATCACATGCCTATCCAGTCGCCCAAGATTCAAAGCTGAAGGCTGCCGGAAGCCACCTCCCTACATTTTTGATAAAAGAGAAACATTCTCTTAAAACTAAATAGGTGTTTAGCTAATTCTTACACAGAGATGAAACTAAATAGCTCATAGAAAAAATTAGACTGTAATCATAATTTCCATGGCTATCCAGAGTGGCAAGATATATTTAGCTTGTGACTGAAGCACAGTTAGTTATTCAGTCTCGTATCTGCATCTTGTGCTGATAATGTAAAGGTGACTAGATCTAAACTGACACCTCCAACAATCACACATTAGCAACTATAGAGAAAAAACCCCACATTTTCAGATTGTCTTTTGAGCTAAACCAGCTTACTCTCTGGTAGTCTATGTTCCTTCTAAAGGCATTTTTTTCAGAAAGTAATTTTTTGGGTAAAATTACAGAAGTTGTACAACTTTCTTGCAAAGAGCTGAAAGAGGCACCTAAAGCTTCAGAAATGTAGCATTCCAAAAGCCAGGTGTGGGTTGGGAATTATCATTCATGACAGTTGTGATTTTAAATAAATCCTTACTTTTTCTGGCATAAAAATTGCTAAGCAGTGGTAAGGAAGTGGGACGGCTTTGATTCACAAAAATGATGGCTTACTTTCTGTAATTTTCTTCTTGTCATTTGGAACAACGAGGTACATAATAACATCTGACACTTCTGTGGAGCTTTCCAAGTGAGATTCTTAAATCATTTTGCAAATATGAAAGCCTTAGCTCAGCCAGTAAGTGCTTCTCTCCCTTCAGATAAAAGGACACAGTACTCTTAACCCCACATACCAGAGGGCGGATTTTCAGAGGGGCTGCAATCTAAAAGGACTATATTGCTAGATAAAAAGGTCTTGCTCTTGTCCTTTTGCTGAGCCTCAATCATGCAAGGAAAGGGGCTCAAAAACTGGTTACATTTTAGGAACTTGCCTTGTTAGGAAATCACATTGCAGAACTGACCATGTTTGTCCACAGTCCCTTTGCTATCGACAGTTCAGAGGGAAAAAAAAAAGTGCTTCACTCTGCCATCCAAAATGTAATTCCCAACTACCAGTGGTATTTTATCTTGGACTTTTACAGCTATTATATGCCACCTTTGTGCCCTCCTGCATTTCTAAATGGACAGAGGCACAAACAAGTTGATTCATGAGACCCTCCAACAGGTTGCAAGTAAGAACAGCTGAAAAATGCCTGTGCTGCTTTGAAAATGTGCTTTGCATATAGTTTTCCCTTTTTCACACATAATATCCTAAAAAAGGGCTTAGGATATTAAATCTATTTTTCCTACATGCAAATTTTCTTCTATTATTTGGAACACTGAAAATACAGAGCAGCTGCTCCGCTTGCACTAGCATGAGTTAGACAGAATTATTCACAATGTTCAACCACTTAGTTGTTATGAACAGCAGGAAAAGAGATACATCACAAATCTAAAATTCATTTTCAAATAATTAATCATTACAAAGAATGACCATGACTCAGCTTATTGCTCTGAATACTGCCTCTATAGGTGGTTATTTTGTTAGAAAAGAAATAAGCTGCTGCAGCACAATAAAATTTCTCCCAGTAGTCTTATGAAACATTAAGTTGAAGGCCATAGAAAATCAGTTTGGTCCCCTAAATCAGTGTCAGCCTTACAGGACTATATATCTAACTGCTTTGGCAATGCAGGTCTGCCAGCTAAGCTAAGGTAAAACTCTATCCCCCCCTCTTTGAGTGTGGTATCTCAACTTCTAGGTGCCATAATGCTAATTTCCACCCTCTTCCATCTCAAGGTTAAATGCTTAACACCAGGATTCAGTTGTCCTTCATGTGTCTGCTGGGTCACAGTTACTTTTATGACAGCCTAACAAGAGACTCAAAAAGGACACATTGGGATGCTGCATAACAAACAGGAAATAAGGAATAGCGCTGCTTACAGATAAGACTGTTCAGCCAGAGCAGCCGTGGAAGCGGACAGTCAGTGACAACCACTTGGCATTTCACATCTGTGAAATGTTTCCAAAACACAAGCACACTTATCTAGGTGAGCAGAGAGCACAGCTGCAGTCTATGTATGTATGGCATGTAACCTTGTGGCGTATTGCGCTCAATGTGCCCAAATCCACCGTGAAGCCAAACAGTCCTGGGCTTAGTTAGCAATGGAGTGGGTGATCATCTAAGCATTTGGGTGTTGCAACCATAACCCTGACACCTGTTGCTGAACATGGGATGAACATCAGATGACAGAAATAAAACGGTGGGAAGATTTTTGAACAAGTCTGTTCTAGTTCCTGAGCTGATGAGCAGGAATAATTAAATAAATATAACAAAACAAAAATATATACAGGCTTAATGCACCTTCCACATACCAGTTTGGAAAATATGGTTTTGTTTTGTATTTTAAACAAACAAAAGAAAACCAGACAAATAAAACCCCATCCCAAACCTCTTAGCCATAAAATTTCAGATAAAGCAGAAAATTCTATGTAGAAGAGGAAACAAAGGATGTTCTTTTTTTCCGAAGTCTTCCTACAAAAGGCTCCAACAGAAACAACTCTGTCAGTTTAAAATATTGATGTTTAAAAGGTCACCTACAAACAGTCTTCCCTATTGCCAACTGGAATATCTGGGAAGAAAGTCCTGTTCTACTCTCACATACTTCTCTGTTATTACAGAAGTCAAGTGATTTACTCCCTCAGTAAACCTCTAAGACCATTAAATCTTATGGACTTTTTAAGCTTTCAAAGATGCCCCTCTGTTTTTTTTCTAAGAAGCAGTGAGTCAAAGAAATACTGAAATTCCAGCTGTCAGAAGAAATAAAAAAGGGAATTTATACTGCAAATAACATACAAGACCCAGGTAAAAAAGGCACAAAGTACTGAATCCCACTGCTTTACTCCAAAGCTTTCCTAATATGAATACCTGTGATCACATTAGTAACGTGCAAACCAACAGACCAAAATTTTTACAGCACGGGAGCCTAGGAGAGCACCACTACATTTGCCATGTTCTTACACTGCTGCCGAGCTGTACCTTCCTCTGGCTGTGCTGTTCCAGAGAGAACATAAAGCCAGACAGGCACCTTACGTCTGGCTACCTCCTGGCTCAAGATACTCAAGTGAAATTTCTGCCTCACATTCAAGTGTCCAGGATCTATCATGTAGTGAGGAACAAATCCTGACAGACTACTTGCACTCTGCGAACTGTCTAAGCACCTTCATTTAAGCAAGTATTAAACACAAAGGCATGACAGTTCAAGAGAAATCTAGTAGCCCATCAGACTGTCCATATACAACATTTTCTTGTGACATTATCATATTTAATAAGTGATTAAGTAAGGATATCTAAAATTCAGCTGTCTTCAAAAAATAAAAACCATTCAGTTGCAAAGAAGATAGTCGCATCATTTGGACTCTACAATAACTGCAAACAGCCTCTAAAATCTGCAACACTCATATCTATTTGAGTGTACATTGTTCATTTTATTAGAACTTTAATAGTCTTGACAGATATTTGCAAGACATCTCACCTGCAATATATTCATATTTAATTAAGAATGACAAGGAGGAAAACAAGACTGAAAAGACTCTAGAGGTCATCAGACTCCTTTTTTTAAATAAAAGAATATACATGGGAGGTTTTTTCTCCTATGGGCTTATTTGCATTTTACTTCCTACTTGCTTTGCCAGTAGAGCCGAGTCTTGACCTTCAATGTAGCTGCACTGCCAGTCCTAACTGTTAGTAGTGCTGTCTTACAATACTTCTACCATTTGCACAAATAGAGACAAGAATGACACTAGCAAGTTAATTTCTATTCCACAGCAGGATCTGAACTCCACCCTACAAGGGTGAAAGGTGTCCGAGTCAACCCATTAAATTTCTCCCATCTCCTGACACCTCTTTAATTTCTCATTTTAAAAGATGTTCCTAATTATGTCTTTTGGGATTTGAACTGAAATCTTCCTTATAACAAAATCAAATCACATTTCTTTTGACAGTCCAAGCATATAAGGTAACAGATCTTGTTAATGGGCTTTTGCCATCAAAACACAGAACCTTTAACTAGTCTCAAATCTTGAGAGTATGCAACTGTTGATTATTGCATGCAGTAGATGAAAAGTTGTTGGGCAACTCACACTAACATTACTTACAAAGTAAATACAGCTAAAGTATTTAACAACTACAAAGACATCTTTTTTTGGATGACCTGTGAGCACACAGAGATGAATACAGTGCTTGCATATACAAGTGACTCATGTATGAACCAGAATAGAAATGCACAGAACCCCACAGGTGAGGAGCTGTGGAGGCTGGTGACATCTACAAGTGGATAGATAAAAGGTGCAAGTGGGAAATGAGCAAATTTACAGCAGCAACTAGAGATATTACATGACCTATCTACTGTGGTGGGCAATGCTCTGAGGGCCCTTCAGCTGCTCTATCTCCTGACTATTTCCAATATGACTGTCATGCAGAACTCCAACTAAGGGAGAAAGACAGGCAGAAGTATTTAGTAACAGTGATCCCTAAAAGTTAGAAAAAGAGCAGCTTGGGCTTTACAAGGCAACTAGCTGGGAGAACAGATGGTATTTGGCCATCTACCAATTTCAAGGCAGGTCTCAAGTATTTAATTAACGCTGAATTTTAAAGCAACTTTGTGTGAACGTGTTTCTTCCTTTGTTCTTTGCCCTGGAAGGCCAGCTGTAAAATCATTATAATTTTAATTTATTTATTTTCTGGAAAAAAAAGGAAGCAAAGACCCAACAAAAATTCTGCATGGAAGAGTGCCCGCCCAAGTTTTAGATGAAGAATATACCAGATGAAATTTTGATCATACTTAAAATTGTCATAAAAATATAGTGATAAAAATTCTGCTTTAAAATAGAAATACTCACAATGTAGCACATATAATCATTTAGAGAATTTTAATCTACAAGCTGTCTGGAAATAAAGGTAACAACACAGCGTATGAAGTGAAAACACTTTACTTGATTCAAACTCAACCTTACCTGTTCCTGTTCCAGTTGGATCACCTCCTTGGATCTGCAGAATTAAAATTAAATCAATAGGTTACATATATATCTATGTGAAAGACATTAAATACAAGCCATAAAAGCCAATTCTGCCCAATTTTCCTTTATATTGTGTCATGTTGACAGGTTAACAACAAGGAAACCATTACTACTTATTTGGAGCTTCTTTTATGAGCTGGCTGTCATCTCCTACATTACTTATCTGAGAGCAGACTGACAGTTTTATAAAAATAATAGTCTCTTGCAGGTAAATAGGGAAAATATGCAGTCTCAAATGGGTTAACTAGATCATCCTTTCTATTATGTGCTGAGTCATAACCTGCATTGTAACTGATGACGCATTCATTTTGGAACTGAAAAGGCTTTGCATTTTGCTATCAGTCCTCCACCGATGGGAAGGCAAGAAATGAGGGAATATGGAATATTTTCTGTATCTGAATTTCCTCGCATCCCCCTCACTATCTGCAGTAGGGAAAATCCTCACATGAAACCAATCTTTCAGCAACAAAATAAATCACTGTATATATTCAGGATCTACAGAAATAATATTCTATATTCTAATGCCAGTAGAGGGAGCGTGACATGACTAGTTTCACAATAATAGCACACAAGCACAATTTTAATTGTGAGTTTAACTATGAACTGATATACAGTGCTGTCAAAAGAAAAAAAGCTTTTTACAGGACGTCAGGATGGAATGTAACATTCAGTGATGTCCCCTGAAAGATGTGCTCTGCCTTCCGGATCAGGCTGTTAATTCTTCTGAAAGAAGTCACAGGACAGCTACAATATCCTAAGCTGCCTGGTCCGCATCTATGTAAATACAGATCTTTGACTACGCAAGTCTGGTTTTCTGGTTCACTAGGTGCTCTTTAACTCCTTCACAATGAAAGCCTGGGCACCTAGTCCCTAAGCACACTCAAGACAGGATGATCTAACAGGATCCAAGTACCACAACCTGAAACAGAAATTCACCTGCTTTCTAAGTTTAATCTGAATGGGATTTCAACAGGCCACTGTATTACTTATCCAAATTAGCATTCCTCCCTGCCCCCTCCCTTCTGTTCATTAACCACCCACCCACAGCTTGGGGAAGATAACAAGAGCATTGCCAAGGCAATGGCTCTCAAAGGCTTTGTCTGGAACACCAGCAAAAGCATTACTAAATGCAGTCATGCTCCGAGTGACAATATTAGTCAGAGACATTTGTTAGTAAGACTATTAAGTACAAATTTAGTAAGTTAGGACAATCCTAGTTCTGATGGTATATTTAATATACAGCTATTGCAAGTTATGTAGTTATTGCAAGTCATGTACGGAAGAAATTAAAACCGAATTAAGCTACATAAGTATTTTGAGGACATCACACGTTGTGCATTACACAGCATTTGTTCAAGACTCACCACAAAATTACGAATTGATCTGTGAAAAATTGTGCCATCATAATAGTTCTTCTTGCACAATTTGATAAAGTTTTCACATGTTCGTGGTGTCTGAAAGACAAAACATAAGTTGTAATTAATACCTTTGGACAACCAAATTGGATGTTACACTGTTTACAAGAATCACTTTTCATTTGTGCTTTACAAAGAAACAGTCATGAAGGACTTGAAGAGGAATGAGTGTCTGTCTACAGAAAAAAAAAATAATGCTTTTTAAAAATATACTGGAGAGACACACACAGTGCAAATAAATTAAACCCAGACCTTCCAATTAGCTCAAAGAAGTGTTGAACCCTAGCTCAGATAATGTGAGCTCCCAGTAGACATAATGATAGTGAAAGCAGGTAACCTCAGAGACTTTCAAGTAACTTAGTTCCAGCAGTGTATCATAATCCTGTTCCAAAGGGGGCCTTCTAGCACGGAAAAGGGTTAATTTCCCAGCGTAAGAAAGAATGTGACCTCTCTGGTCCACTATTTCAAAGTAAGCACATTGAAGATAACAGGGAAAGAAGCATTTGGTCCTTTTCACCACTGGGAACTAAAAATGGGACTGACCCCACATGTCACTGGACCATAAGAAAAGTAAAAAAGACAACTTGTTTTCAAAAATCTGAAAGAAAAAAAAAAAAAAGCTAAATATATTGACAACTTCTAATTTGCTTTTACAGTGCAAATTAAAGCTATTTATTTGAATTTATGAGCCATGGCATTCAAAGAGACCTTCTGAAAAACTTCACTGTCTACCTAATTATCCTTTCACTGTAATTGTATAGATTCTTTTCTCTGCAATACTAAAATACCTTCAGATGTACAAATACAAGTACAGAAACAGCCCATTTTCTACACCTGGACATGTTTTCCAGCCCCACTGTGGATTATGTGCATAAATATATTCCAGTTTTACAAAAGAACACATCTAACTAATCTGAGTTGTTACAGGCCTTGAAAATATCCTTATTGTTGTATGTGCTTGCAAGTAAAGCCCCAGCACGAGTTGCAGTTCTGTAAATGAACACACACAAGACTTGAAGCCTCTTTCTGAAAGACACTGATTCACTTTGCATGGGTATGACATCATTCTTGGTCTGAGGGCTGCAGAGACAGAGTGGGACTGAGCCACGCAACCTGAAGTGACTTAAAGCAAAAAAATAAGGCGAGCCCGCTTACAGTCGTTTAAGGATGAAATCATCTCTTTTTAAAAACAGATCCATAAAAGTATTCATCCAGAACCATACAGAACTTGTATTTTCTATATTTTCCCATCTGAAGCACAATTATTCTCACCCTTCTTTATTGACACTGAAATGTCTCTTAATTATCCAAACAAACTCTATATGCCATTATAAATTCTTTATAATGATTTCTTCTAAATTACTCTACACAGATATAGACGACAGTTGTCAGCTGGGCCATAACTGGAAAAATAAACACATTCTAACGCAATTTTACACCAGCTATTATCTCTCCTATGTAATTTATTACTGGGTTAAAATGGTAATGGTACCACAATGGGTTTATGGTAGAATGCCACTAGGACATGTATTTTGGTAGCATCCTGAGGGCAACTTGTAAGTAAACATATTCATTAAAAACTCTTTCAAGCAAAAGGAGCTTCTCCTACAGTTTCAATGTTTACATCAAATTTGAAAATTTTTCTTTGAATTGGACATGTATACTTGAAAATAATCTTTGTACCTAACCTTTCAAGTAAAATTCAGCTCCTGAAGAATCACTTGTGCAGTGTACGTGTCCTTTATAAGACAATACCCTAACAGCTTTGATCCTAATGCAATTTGTTACCACTCACAAAAAATCAGTAAGGATAAAAATAAGTTTAAAAAACTTCTTTATGAATCAGAAATGGAATCAGCGGCTTCTAGCCTAAGGCACTTTATCCCAAGAGAACCAAGCACTCTTTGGAGAGAAAGACATAGTTAATAAGTTCTCGGGGGGGAATACAGCAACCTGTAATTAATTTTTTAAGAAAAATGAAATCAGGCAAAAGACTGAGTCCCCTAGGAATACGTAGCAAACTGTTTTAAAATTTGCACAGAGTTGATAACCCAATACAGATTTCCTATTTATTCTAAAAACACAATTTGTAAAATATACATCAAAAAACCTGGCTCTAGTAATGTATTTTTTATGCAGGACCTATGCTGACCTTCCTCTCTAAATGGATTTCTAGTTATTGTACTTTTTCCCAGAAACAAGCTTTTCAAATGCAACTGCAGAAATATTTAGTACACATTTCACGGCAAGATTTTCTTTAAATAATTGCCACCAAATTGGTTCCCATGGTCACTTCATGCATCATACAGATACATTTGGCAGGTAAACAGTTCCTTAGCAACATTACCATTACCTATTATGGTGCTTTTTAGTAGACATAAATAAAAAGGTTTGCATTCAATCAGTAACAAATCCCAGTTTCAGTCATGCAGTTGATCTAGAATAACTGGCTCAGATTATATGATTTATTCAAAGCAGGTCATGTTCTTGCCAAATCTCACACTGCCAAGCACATTTCAGGGACTTTTTTAAGCAGCATCTTGTCCAAAGCAGGAGAAAAAGGCTTGAGGTTTATGGGGAAGGTGTAGAGCCTCAGTAATGAAGTTACGTTCTGCATTGACCATACAAACAAGGCCAGTCTTTGAAGTCTTTGTTCCAACTACAAAGACTAATGAGAAATATATATAAACAAACCTGACTTTGTTATTTGAGTGCATGATCTTGTGGAAGATGTCAGACTCACCGTCTTGGAATGCAAAACTCTACTTCTTAAGAAACTTCCTCCACATCACTTGCCTCACACCCTTTCTGAAGGAGGAGGGGATGGTCAAGACACCTGGAAATGCAGAAGTGCAGAAGGCAACACCGGTTTCTTGTTGCCTCATTATTGACAATGGGCTCCAGGCTCTCTTTCTACTTCTGGCTGTTCTTGTTTCAAACAGACCTCAACAGCAGCAGCTAACTTTTCCCTCTTTATTCCTTTTACATTAAGCAGGAAATTATTCAAATTATTTTAATCTGCTGACTATGACTTAGACTTATATGTAAGAAAGTCAAGGAAAAAATGCCACCCTAATTTGTTAACCTGTTGATCTGAAAGTCAATGACAGAAAAAAAGGTTATGTTTTAAATTTACTGCAATATCTTCTCAGAAAGATGCAGTGACAGTCCTAAGAAGTCAAATTTAAGAATTGTGGAAGGCTTTTCTCTCTGAAGACTGTGGTAGGACAGCCCTGAGGAATCTGGGACCATGTAAGTGAATGCAGTGTCTCTGTATGATGCCCTTCAACTTAAAGGCCTTCTCTTTCCAAATGACAAACAGTAAGAAAAAAAAAGCCTTATTTATATGAAAAATGAGTCTCCTGCACCAACTGTGCTCCCTATTTATTTTGTAGATGCCAGATAACTGTCTTTCAGCTGTTGAAAACTCACACTCAAGACAAGTGGTAAAATTTTAATAAACAGTTTGAGACAGGAATCCAGAAGAATACTTATCCCAGAAGATGACATAAATGCTTTGCTTGGCTCATGGACATGTATATTTAATGGGGCAACAGGCCAACAGTTTTCTAATTATGTTTAAGTCTCCATTTAGCTAACACACTTAGTAGGTAACTCTACATTGAAATACCAGCACTCTACCAGTTATTAGGCCTGGATAAATTTCAGAATTATAGAGATTGCTACTCAGAATGACCACGCCAACACAACAGTTACAAGAGACTGACTGTGAAACCATGGATACTGGGAAAACACTGAAGAAAGGAATACACAATTTAGAAAACCAAAGCAAAACAGAAAAAAAAAATATCACTCCTAACTATAAAGGTCTAAAAGAAATGCAGATTTTCTCTTCTTCCATTTTTAAGTACTAACTGAGCCATTTTAATTTCCTATTTGCCAGCAAGGGTGGCTCCAAACCAGGCAAAATTAATCTCTCTTGCTGCATCCCAAGACCTGAGGGGTAAGACTAATCAAGCCAGGTCACTACCTGATTTATCAGTTTGCAGCCCTCCTTTCTCATCAATTAAAATGGGTCATTACATTTGTAAAAGTTACCTTAACTCAGAATGTGTATTGGCCAGCTGAAGAGCCAACCAGATTAAAAACCTGCGGCACTCCTGTTGCCAAGGTACAGGAGATGGGAAAAGAGAGGAGCATCTGAGTCGTTGCCATGACTGCAAGGAAGAAGGCTTTACTATGTGAAGAGCTAATCATTTCAAAATGCTCCATCCCTTGAGGATCTGCATGAACCTTGAAGAGAAATTTCACACTAAGCATTCAGAAGCTGTCATTCGCACGTCTGCATAATTTCCTTGTGCTAATTCCACTTCCCTTTTATTTCTTTTTGTCTCTCTAAATTGGATGAACTGTAGTAGTTGCACTAAACTGCACAGCTTTGATATATGGTCATTAACCCTATGTTTCAAAGCAGAAATAATCTGAAATAATGAAAAGCTCATTCCTCACAAATTAAAATTGCATTCTACAGCCTTCATCTTATCACACAAATGCCAGAATCCCACTACTAAGAGGCATGAACTAGTGATAGAAATTTCTAAAGCTTCAAACGAAGCCTGCAATTTTTTAAACATAGATCTCCTTTAAAATGCAAGGTGGATTTTGTTTTGCTTTAGCCCATTTACGTACTACTTTCTTTTTTTTTTTTACATAAGAGTATTTTCACTCTTGTAATTGTTCATTCTAGCAACTCTTCTAATGCATGAGCACAAAAAGAGGTGATTTGGTAAGGTTTAAACTCAGTCTTCCCCATCCCTTTCAATCTTCAATCCTCACAGCCTACCCATCCCACAGGAAAGAAGGCACCCTGATAAAAGCTTGGCTTTATTTAGGGCTTAGTCAGAAGCCACTGTAATGGAGCAGCTTGAAGAATCACCATCTATCAGGTGCAAGTGTCTGCTCCCTCCACTAAGTCATGGAAAGAAAATGGACATATAAATGTTTCTAGTGTGTTACAATGCATAACACTGTACTGGAAGGCAATTTAAGCTACCCTACTTCACTTTGCACCAATGCACTAGGAGCATACTCCATTTGTTTCAGGGCACAAGCAACAAGAAAATCCAAAACTCCACAAAGCCCATTGCAAAATCACCGGGAGAATTTCACTGTGGGAAGCCCATGAAACTTCCTGCAGGAGAACCGTTTACTATAGACCTGAACATCACCCCCTGCCAGCTCCACTTTCCTGCTAACAGTTCCTCTACATGTGAGAGGGGCTGAGCCGGTGACAGGTTATGGTGGCAAAAAGCAGCTGCGTACGGTGGTTCAGTTCAAAAATGACACAGTTCATATAAGGGACACCACTCTCAATCTTGTCATACAGTGAGCAAACACATTTGGGTCAATTTGTGATCTATGATCAGAAGAACACAGTTCCAGTGAGAGAGCACTGGGAGAGATGAAAGCATCAGGGCATTGTGGGCTAAAACACTTGGCCAGAGTCTTACTGATATTAAAAAAGAATCAGAAGAAGCAAACTATGCCCCGGGTAATAGATTGCTGACTTGATATCAAACATTTGCCTATTTTGCTACCTCAAAGCCTCAAAGTTCGCTTAGAACAAAGAGCAGAATTATTGCATTTTCATTACATAGAACCCCACTATAATTTAATTAGCTATTTAGCAAAGATTCCAGCAGATAGCTAAATTTCACTTTTCAAAGGCATTTCTTCCACAGTACTGACATTAATGATGCTAACAAAAACTTTTTCCAAGTCTAAGCTTAGACAAGATGCCAATAAAAAAAAATTACATACTCCAGTTTTATTTTTCACTTTTTTGGAAATAAAGGGACAATCAATCAGTTTAGCTGAGCACAACTCAAGTTAAACAAGGCATTTAATTCACTCATCTCATTTGTCAATGTTAACTACTAGCTCTCCAGAGGCAGAGTCATCATCCCTAGCCACGGTCATTACTTTTCCTCTAACTCTTATTTACTGCAGTGGTAGAAAAGAAAACAATCCTCTCCCCCATCCCCCAAATTTGTCAGTCACACGAGGGTTGAGGAGCTTGTCAGACAGTGTGGTGTAGGGCTGGGTGCTGATGAGGATGGGGTCAGCAAGCATGACATAGCACTGGTAGGTACAGTCTAAATGAGGATGCAGCTTTAATTGCTTGAACAACCTCCAGCAGATGTAAAACATGGAGTATTGCAACTGACTGCACATAAAATCCACCTTTTCAGAAGATGCAACCTGTAATCACTTTCACAGTAGACAGCAAAGCTCTGGTTGCTGTCAGCCTCCCAAGGTCACCCCACTCTCATCAGAGGAGCCAAGGTACAAACACGAAACATGTCAGAGAAAGACGAAGAGCAGCAGCTGTGTAACTCCAAACCACCCGCCTCATCCTCGCGTTTGGGATAACTAAGTGGCAGACACAGCTGGTATGGGATTCCTGCACCGTCAAATGTCAAAAAAGAAGTGACACAATCCAATAACAATCGTTTCCCTCCTGAGATCCAGCTTGTCAGGAGGGCTGTGGAGGTAGAAAGGTCCAAATGTACAAAACAGCTTCCCACTGATTACCCAGCGCCAAAGGCTGCCAGGAAACCACGCAGAGACAGCCAAGGGCAGCAAGCCCCGTGGTGCAGGGACAGGTTGACAGGGAGGTGGCTGAGCACCTTTCTCAACCCCAGTTGAATGTCCCATTCAGGCATGGGCAATGGGGGACACTGGGGACTCCCACTGCCCCTTCACTCCTGCAAAACAGCACTGAGGGCAAGCACATGATGGCAGCATCCAGATAAGACATTTCCTACTAACATCTCACATGAAAATGTTTCTCCTTTCTCAAGCATGGGTGTTACACCCCCAAAGTTAAAAAATATTTAAAATATTAGCTTCTAGTCATTTAAGAACAACCTAGAAGTGACCTGTTAATCAATACTGGGTAACAGAGCACTGGAACAGGCTGCCCAGAGAGGTTGTGGAGTCTCCTTCCCTGGAGACATTCAAAACCTACCTGGATGCGCTCCTGTGTGATCTACTCTAGGTGGTCCTGCTCTGGCAGGGGGGTTGGACTAGATGATCTTTTGAGGTCCCTTCCAACCCTTAACAGTCTGTGATCTGTGATATGGCTGTGCAGAGCCATTCTACTCCCAACCACAAAGAAAAGCAATAGATCTGTCTGCCATTGTAGCACTTTGAGGAAAAAACAGACCAAGAAATAACAACATCCTCTCTAACAAACATTTTTATCCAGCTGTTGTCCTACTGGAAAAGGACAGGTTTGTTTGTTTGTTTTCAGCTTCTGTTGACAAGATCTTTCAAAGTTGGAAGTTGTAGCTCTTCCTACTATGGCCTATTTTGACGATAAAAATACAAAACAAGCCATTCACAGCCATGCCAAGACCCCTGTACTTCATCCCTACAATCATATTACTCAGTGAACAAACACTGGTAAAACATCAGCTAGTTATTTGCCAGACAGTGCCACAATGACACTGACAGAAAGTGAGTAGAATGGATGTTTAAATCAGAAAGAAAATGAGATTCAGGAAGACTAGGGAACCTCGTCATGCCAGGAGGTCAAAGGATTTTTTCAGCAACTCACTTCTTTCCCATTGGAAATGGATAAGAAGTTTACAGGCTTCTGATCTTCAAAACAGTCCCTCACACAAAAGGAGAGATGATTTCAAAGAACAGGGGCTGGATTACACATTTATAGATCACAGGCATATTTAACAGGTCAGAGGGCCTCAAAAGATTAAAACACCAGTGTTTGTAGAATAATGGCTTCTTCAGATAGTTATGCCAAGACATCATCATTAAGCAGAGTCTGCCAGGTCCTAAAACCTCAAAAAGCATTTGTGGAGTGCTGGATGGAGCTTTGAAAGCCATCTCACACTCTTCTTTGTTATGCCAACTTGCCCTTAAACCTTAAAGTATTAAACCTGAGAGAGACAGGCGAATTTACAAAAACTGCCACGGCAATTGCAGATTAGTATTCAATTACTGCTGTCGGCATGTGTTCAACCACCAGATCATAACCCCAAAGTGACCACTTGTATGAGGAGAACTCACAAAGGAGAGAAGTGTGATAGCACACCAAACCACCTGTTCATTTTGACAGGGTCTCCTGGAGTGTTAAATTTTTATACATATACATCTATATATATATATTTCCATGGCACAATGAAAATAAAAAAGTACAAGCAATAAACAAGAAAGCCTTAAAGCAACCTAGAGGCAAAGGCAGGAATTTTTATTGCCTTTCACAGGTGCAGAGACTAGGAGCTGCTACTCTGCCTATTCTTATGCAGGGCTGCTGATTCCAACAGCAGCCTAGGTTATTTGCGTAGCTGCGCTCCAGCAATCAGGCACCTATGATAAACGTTATTGCCTGGGAATTCAAAATGATGCCTGTATTTATTGCTCATTGTGAAATAAAAATGGGATGCCACTGATTTAAAAAAATCCATAACCAAATGACATGGCCTGATCATATAGCAAGTCCATGGCAAAGGCACAGTACTCAGGGTTTACCAGCTCTTAGTTCTCCACCCTATCCATTACACCACACTGCTTTTCTACTTCCACATCCAAATTACTTTTTGCATAGGGTAAAGCCTCACCCTGCCTTAGGAGGCTGCTCCACCACCTACAAAGTATAACTGCACCACTATAGTTACTAATAAAGCAGAAAACACACGGATGATACAGATAGTTGTTCCCAGCAGCGTCCTGATTAAAGGAGCTAAAAGAACTTGAGGAGACTAGAAAAATCACAATAAACAGAATACAAGAAGTCCAGCGACATTCATTGCCTTTCACCAGTTATTTCTTCATAATTTATTCATTTGGCGATGCGTAAGACCAGAGCTGAAAGAATAACACTTGTTGGATGCTGTTAAATCTTCTGTACTTGCCAGAATTACTTTTGGCAAGTAGAATTTTTGTAAATTTGTTTCCAATTAGTGTATACAACAAATGTTGCTTATGCCCAGCTGAACTCCGCTTCCTGGAAAATGTCCCTAACAAATGGCCATCTGATTAGTCCCCATCAGGAGGAACACACTGTATGTGAATAAGAAGATTGGGCGAAAAACAAACGGCAAAGAGCACTAGGCACACCACTATGATGCAAAGAGAGAACAGTAGCGTACCTTTGCTCATTTGAGGCACAAACTCAAAAGGGTGGAAAAAAATCCAGCTTATCTTCCAAAGTCTTTTTATTGCCTTTTTTCAGGTCAATGACTTAAACCACACATCATCTTTCTGGAACTAAGTGAAGTTTTCTGGTGCTCTGAACAAGTGATTTCAAACACAGAAAATATCTGGATGCTCGCCCTATTTCATGCTCTTTTTCTGAATCCTGTCACAAAGTAACTGATGAGTTCAATCACACTGCAGCACTGATTTTCTCCCCTGGATCAATACAAAACATTTCTTGATTAGGTTTTTGGTGCTAGGAAGAATCTCATCACTATCAATCTTATTGATTGGCACCTTAAAGTACTAGTATATGAAGATCCCTAGGTTTATTTTTAAACAAAAGTTTCCAAGTGTACATATGGACTGAACTCCATACTGCCAAGATACCTCAACAAAAAATAGGGAAAAGAAAGAACAGGAGATAGAAGAGCTGAGAAGGGAGAGGGAGTAAGAACCCAAGGGGGGTACTGAAGACAAAGAGATACCCAGTAGACTTCAGAAGCAGTGCAGACTGCTGAAAGCACAACTGCAAGAATATTTTGCTTAAATACTGCCCATAGGCATGAAAATACAGTTGAAGGCTCAGTAGACATACACTCTACAACAGTCTAGTATGTCACTTGCTGTTCTCTATTCCAGCAAGAAGACTTCATCTCAAAGTGTATATTGAAATGTAACCCATAAGACTATTTTAAAATGTAATTTGACTGTTGCAAGTCCTACCTCCGAACATAGGTATTCATTTGTCGTATTTATATTGCAACTTCACCCTCAAGCTTCCTAAAGCATTTCACAATCACATATTTGCAGTACTGTGCAAATACAACCACTGCTAGGCTGGCTTCCATAATAACCAGAGCACAGGAGATCACTCAGCAATTAAAAAAGGAGCCTGTGGTCAGGTTAGCACAACAACCAGGCAGCCACTGTTCAGTCTTTAAAAAGAGAAGTTAAGCACCACTTGCTCCTGCAGTTGCACTGCTTGAGAGAGTAGATGTATGAATTTCCCAAATCACACATATTTTGTCTGAATTCAAATCGCAATGACAACCTAATACTGCTATCGGCTCTCTCATTCACACAGATCTGTGTGTTGAATCCAGGAGTCCCAAATCTGCTGCTGATCTCAGTGTCTATCAATACAGTGCTTTGGGCTGAAATTTGTTTCTCTGTTTCTTTCTGAAAAGCCAGGGTACTACCCATGCCATCTATGTTAAAAAATCATGACGGCTGAAAAGTCAGGCACCAAAAAAGCCTGTGTGGCATTAAGTTGGGCAAGCCTTATGATACAGTCCAGTTACCCTGACTGCATTCAAGGACCCTACCCACATTCTACACTTTCGCAGGAAAACCAAATCCTGCATGGAAACCATTCAACTCAACAGTTCCAAATAACTCCCAGAGCTGGTTCAGCTTGTGTACTGAATAAGCTGCAAGAGCTGATAAAAAACTCAGCATATGATTAATTAAGACTATTACCACGCATATTCACAAGCAGGGTGCACTGGATGTGTTTAGAAAGGCTTGATTTTGGCATTTCCCCATTTTCTATGTCTGTCTTTGCAATCTCAATAGATCCATTGTAGCTGATCCGTGTATATGTTTGTGACCCATGTGTCATATGTTTGTAAGATGTTTGCTCTACCTGCACCGAGCTACCCTATGTGCCTAACCTCAGTGTGATTCAGGGAAACCAAAGTTAGAAGCACAAACTCCTTATATAGTAAAGGGAGAAAAACAAGTGCCTCCCGGAAGAACTGATTTAATAGACCTAGGATGATGACCTAAAGTGGATGTTGCAAAAAACCGCCTTAAAGCAGCAAGTTTTTCCTACTTATTCTAAATATATATCTTTTTCCTCTCTGCAGCCAAAGGTCTGTTTAATTCACCCAGATATAATCAACACAAAGAACTGAAAGAAACAGATGGCTAGAGGCCAGCGTTCAAGCAGGTCTGGTTGTATAAAACAGTGCACACTTCCAATGTGTACATGAGGAAGCAGTGTGTGTGAAAGGGATGTGAGTAGGAATTTATCTGGAAAAAAAGGAAACACAATGGGTATCATACAGGAAGTTTATAATGGGCGATTGAGACTAGGTCCTCAGGACTTGAGTGAAACTGGTCCCACATGTGGCCAAAAAACCCATGCTGATAAGAATAGCTGCAGTCAGGCTGCATTAGGCAGGAGCCAGTTTGAGAACATATGGCAAAACAAATGATTCAATGCAATCTGCTCATTCTGCTGCTTCCCCCAAATATTGCTGTACTAACATCCTCTGGTTTTTGCCTTATTACAGTGTTACTATTTAGGAGCATGGAAAACACCTGTAGGGATGACAGGGACCTACAGAATTACTGGCATGACAGACTGCTGTGGAGATTCTCATACTGTTCCCATAGATCAGCTTGAGATGTTTACACATATCTTGCTCCTTACTCGTGCAAGAGAAAGGAAGAGAAAGGAAAGCTAGCAGGCTGGTCCTGTTTGCTCCTTTTTCCTTCTCCCAGGTAAAAAAGGATGCACTCTCCCAGAGCATCTCTGGATTTCACACAGGCACCCCAGCTCCTAGCCAGCACCACTGTCCCTAAATTCTGTGAGGGTCACAGCAAGCAGAAGTTTTACCATTTAAACCTCCATTCACATCCTTCAACTTCCTAAAACATCTAACTTCAGGCCTATAATCTCCTAAGACAAAAATTTCAGTAAACAATGGAAGGTCTGGGCTTTTTACATTGAAAACTTTTTTCCTTTTATAGATGTGAGTGTACAAATAAACAAGCAAGCACACTAGCAAGCAGTGACGTCTGAGACATCAGTGTCGCCACAACTCTTCCGTCTATCATATGTCTTGCCATGTTTATTATTTTAAGAGCCACAGATTTCACCCAGAATCAGACTGTATTGACTATAAAAAACTCTAGTCCATTGTTCTTTTAAAATGAATGACTACCTTTCAATGGCAAAGGGAAGATGTTTGAAATCTTAAAAACTGAGACAGCAGGAAGTAAAAAACATATTCTAAGGTTTTCATTTAGGTTTGTTCAGTAAAGCTCAGGATTTAGAAGCAAATTTAACTATTTCTGAGGATCTTAACTACATGTACTCAGGCTGATAAGATTGCTCTCAGTTTCACTGAGGTTCTTTTCCTGGTTCTGCCAGTAACCTGCTGTGTAACCTTGGGTTATTCTCTGTTCTCTCTGCGCTTCCTTCTTTTTTCTCTCTACCTTCCTTGTCATTGTTTGGGTCATAAAATCCTGACCCTTTGAAGCTCTAAACATGTACCTTGACATGTTGTAAGTAGTCCATTAAAATGTATGAGACTGCTCACAGAGAACATTTATGCATATAGTAATAGAACATACAAAATAATATATATACATTTTACAATGGAGTCTCATGTGTGTATAAAAACACACCAAAACAACCGAAACCTAGTTATTTACCTCTATCTATTACAACTACACACTACCCCTTTCTTTGGACATTTCCATTGTCAGGTCCTATTCTGTTATCTAGAGAGATTCATCCTATGGGACATACAGTACCATATCACAGTGCAGCTCCAAGTTTAGATCTCCCTTATTAGTGTGAAGTCGCACATAGCCCTTCTTCTTCACATATTTGTATCTCACAACGTCTTCTTCAATAGCAGCTGTATCAAAGCAAAAGACAATAATTAGCTACCTGGAAGCTTACTCATTGATCTTTAGAAATCATCAGAAAATAAATTGCTAGATTCTACTGTCTGACCTCTTCCCCAGGGGTACTGGGTCTTCAGGGATTGTACTCTGCAATTCATCTATGATAACCTCACATTAATCTCTGTGCAAAACACTTTCCATTATAGAAAGCCACCAACTCCTCGAGAGCCAACAATATCACATATATTTTTAAGTCACAGAAGCATAATATTACAAACTATAATTTTCAAGTAATGCCTACCAATCGTGAAAGTTACTTTAAAACCAAATTGTTTCTTGTTGAACTTGGAAGCCAAACACGTAGTTATCAGTCAACCACAAATTGCTGACATATGAGGATCTACCCAGTTCTGAAAACAAATGAAGCTGTTACTGGAAACATTACTGGAAAGTCAAACCAAAGGATCAGTCTAGGATGTTTCCACTCCCACTTAGTCAAAATGTCCATTTAGTCAGATATTTTCAACACTCAAAGAGTCATCTGCAAATCACTGTAATCCATCAAGTAAAAGAACTAAACTTGGTAAACGTAGTTTTAGCAATGTATTCAACTTTGCCAAGTGTGTGACGTACTTCTGAATTAGTGCCAAAAGCCAGACCCGTCTCTTCAACTGTGAATACTAATCGTTCAGCTATTTAATCAATATGCAAATTAAATAAATTCTATACATTTGTGTTTAGGCTGGAGAATGAAAGGAAAACTTTATTGTACTAAAATGCATTTTTGCGTAACCTTGAAAAGCAGTAAATCAAATATCACCACAAAATTTGCTGTCATTCTAACCAATACTGGGTTAGGCCAAAAAGGTGGTAAAGATTTTGTACACTATTTCAGGAGAGATTATATTCCATTCCTAACCTACATAAGTGGTCCCTGGGCATAGAAAATACTTCATTAATTTCAGTTCAACATAAGTAACTGCCTTTCAAAGCTGAAAGCTAATTCATAAATTGCTCCATTATTTCCAGAATGAGCTCACTGGAAAGTAAGGATGTATCTGCTCAGGGAGTACATTTTCATGGCATCAGTACTGACCAATTATCAATGCACTCCTTCAGTCCTCAAAAATGTATGTGTGCTAGGGAGCACACCTTGAAACTGAAAACTAAATAAAGAGCTTGTAGCTAGGTAGTTCTGGTACCTGCTTCATGGGTAGTTTCAGGCACCATTGCAGTGGAGGTGAAGGAAGCACTTACTGCTCCAGTGGAATAGTGAGCCTGTTTGCAGAGGAAAAAGCAGAAGAAAAGGCTATTAGATCTTAGAATTTATCTACTAAAGATACTATAAAAATACTAGAAACACACAAATGTTATCCTTCTGAAGGCAGACTTTCTGCTCTAGCTGCTATAGAAAGTAACAAATGCATGATGCAGCAATAATTCTCCATCTGTTACACATAACATTTGCTCTGATGAAACTAGTTAAGGCTGCCCATGGGCTGAGCTGAAGGGGCTTATTGCTTCCATTACAGTTTAATACATCATTATGCAAAGATTCTATTATGAGAATTTATTTGTATGTCCACAGGTGGAGATACGAAAGGAGTACTGCTGGCAAGACACCTGTAAATTTCTCTAATACTGCTGAGTAAGTGGAAGGAAAATCCAGTGAACCACAGAGATACTGCAGAGAAAAGCAAACCACCCCCCTCCCACACACAGCCCTTCTGCATGCAGAGGCACTGCCCCATGGTTCCCAATGTCTATTTTGAGCTTTGTAATTCTGCAGAAAGGAAATGTGAACATCACACATGGATTTTGTCATGTGTGGCTCTGGGGCAATGCCTGTAAAGAATACAGGTCAGGCCAATGCTCTATCCATGAGGTTACCCTGCATCCTATACAAGTTTATAGTTATGCCCATCCACATCATTAGCTAACAATCTGACTCTCCAACATGTGTAGAGCTCATAGTTGTCTCTCACCTCATCTTTTGTTTTCTTATAACACTATGATGCCCTGAAAAAGGGGCAAATGTGATCCTACTCCTTGGTCACATACACTCCCTAATCTGCCACTAATCCTTCTCATTAAAAGCCATATGCTGCATTGCTATTCGTTTTCATGCAAGTATAATCAAAGCATGAAGACACATACATCCCAGAATTATTAAAGGAAAAAAGAATACTCTGTCTTGCCCATTTCAAACAGCCTATGATATAGGAAATATAAATGCAGATTAATTGTTTCTCTTGACAACCACGAACACACAATAACATGCACTTGGAAGAACATCCTTTAAAATATTCCACTAAAAATCCTGCATCCCAGTGGAAAAAAATGGAGAAGCAGTTGTGGATGATTTATTTATTTGCCCACATCAGAAATTATTCACTTGCACTGCCCTTAAAGTGTGTTCTCTCTGCCAATAACTGCAGGAAGCAATGATAAACAAATTCAAAGCAAGAGATTACAACCTGGGAAAAAAGGTTCTGCCAACATGTAGGTCATAACCACATCCTAAAGATTCTTCCTTATTGTGCTCCATTTCTAAAATGTTTAGCTTCATTTACAATGATTCAACAAAGAGAAACTCACTGACACATACAGTATATTTGTAAGGAATCTCAATATGATTCTCATATTCTCATCTATGACAACTTTCCATGCAAGAGAAAACAGAAGTGTCTGTTTGTACTGCAACATGGCCTCTAAGACAAAAAACATCTATGATCATTCTTGAAGAAGTCAATCAGTACCAATCTACAAATTAAGTCAACTTACTGCATTCAGCTTATCCACTTTCTTCTTTTCAGGAGCCTTCATAGTAGCTGCCAGAATATCATCGCCTTTGAATTCCTTATAAAGCTCCAGTAAAGTCTCTCGTGTCTCTGTATTTGTATTTTTCAAATAGTAAGATGGATCTAATTTTGCTTTTTCTTCATCTAGATAAGACAAAGTTAAATCATTCAGAGTTAAAAGAAAAATTCTATTTTGTTCTCCTTCAGTTTATTACATGTCTAGTTACACAAAAATCTTTCAGACGCTATTTCTACTTTTTTCAAAATAAAAAGGTCTAGTAACTATATTTATTCCTGCAGAAACAGTAACAAATAGAAATGCATAACACTAACAACAGTATAACTCGTAATATAGCACAATAAATGCCAATATGATGAAGTATAACAAAAGAAAAAAAAACTTCAACTACTGCAAAAATTTCTTTGAAACCACTAGAAACTACCTAAGTTCATGCAAGTCTTGTAAATTTTTTATAGAACAATAAAGACAAGATACAGTTTGGTACAATATAAACTTCTGCCCTTTGTCTCCTCACAGAATGGCCAGGCCTGTGATGCAAAAATCCCAAATTCAGATCTTTAACGTGATACCAGGGGGAGGAGGCTGGTGGACTGGACTGGAGAATTTTACTATTTTTTTTAATTTAATTTTTTTTTTTTTTACAAGTTTCACTTGTTCTCTGTCTTGGTATGCCTACTGTTTGCTGGATATTAAATATTCCATCTGTGAGATTACAAAAAAAAAAGAGAGAGATAAGCAGAGTAAGACCCAGAAAAACACACCATGCTTAGAATCAGCAATCAGACCTCATTAGAAACAGTTGAAAAGGAAACCACAAGGGCAAAGGAGAGAATTTTTTTCCTTCAGCAATTTAATATTAACAGATATTACGAAGCATTTAGCTGTCAAAAAAATCACAAAATAATTGAGAAGCAAATTTCTTAGATATCTAGAAAGAAACAAAAAGGCATTTTATTTTTTAATTATTAAAATAATTTTGGGACTATTTTAAAAAAATCTATATCGATCTTCAACTTGGAAGATGTCCATCGTTATCCAGACAGAAGGACAGGCAATACATTGTTGATACACGTGAAAGAGAGCCTAGCAGACAGGTATGAAAAGATGTAGGTTTCCTTGTCTTGCTTCTGGTACAAGGCTAATGGACCTTTTGGCAAATTATTCTCCCTCCTCTTCTCACTTCTCTCTCATCACCTTTTGATGTGAAAGGGACAGTTTCAACAAGTTATTCAGGCTTCCAAGAAGCTTTCAAAGTCACCACTAGCCACTGAGGGGTGTCCATCCAGAAAATACGGTCAATTCCACAACGTCGTCTTTACAATTTGTGTATTTGTGTTGGTGTTTTGTCAGCCTACCTTCAGTTCATGCTTACCTGGATCAATCACTTTTATGTTGTTCTTAACGTGAAAGAAGTTCGAGACATTGAACTTATCTAGGTTTGTTGGATCCTGAAAATAATAATTAGAAAAACAAGTATCAGAGAGCTGGGTAGGCACCAGTTCCGTGCAACTGACTGGTTTGAAGGGCAGACACCACTATAATAAATGAACAGCGAGAGACAGAATAACTTGCATATTCCCCAAATACAGAAAAATGAAAAAAATATAATGCAATCCACCCCAACTGACATCAGCAATGAGCCTGTTCACAGTAGGCTTCTTAGGGATCTGGAATTTAGTCCCAATATCATATCACACATATTTTGACTACAGAAGTTACTAACAGAACTAAGCTGAGTCTACCCTATCCTAGTGGGAAGACAGAAGAGGAGCTGCAGTTCCCTGATTCTTTCCTTTATTTTGTGGTTTGGTCTAAGATGTATGCAAATTCACATTAGCCATCTCCTATTTATAACAGTGTGCCCGATTTGCACATGCTCCGTGAACTTTTGTAAGGCATTTCAAAATACAAATAAACCTCAGAGCAAGTCTGCAGCCAGAACTGTTTTGATTGTTGTTTTTTTACCAGTGAAATCTGTGCTTACAGAATTACCTTTAAAAATAAAAAAGACTAATAATAAAAAGCAACAGAAAGTGGTATTATGAAAACTCTATTAAGCAACCACTCAAGGAAAACAGCAAAAATACACAGTCCATTAACTGTGAGTCTTTATACTATCTCTAGGCAACTTTCTGCATAACTTTGACCTTTTGTTAGAGAGCGTGAGACAAGGAATGCCTACTGGTGATTTAGGTTACATTATACTATTATTACACAGTCCTTAATCCTCTTCTTACAATGACTTCAAGGTTTTCTCCTCAAGCTCCTCTGCAGCACAGAAAGGTCAAAACATCAGTCCAAGACACCCAGTCATTTCTGGAAACTCTATCTTACAGAAAACAATTAAAAATCTAAAATACCAAAATATCTTAATAATATGCAATAGTTTCAAGTTCAGGATGAAAATTACGCAATATATTATGCAAAGAACCATGACAGTGACACGAACAGTATTATCCCAGATAAATTTAACAACGCTTCTCAGACCACCACTGTTGATAAGAAGTTCCGAAAATTACATCTCTGCTAAAAGTAATGATTAATACAAGCAGAACTGGTAGCTCCATCACATCCATTGAATGATCTAATTATGGCTTTTATTCATCCCTGAAATGATATGTTTCCACCAGAGAGTGCATTTTCAGTTTTACTGCTGGTAGTAAAACCAAAACACATTTATGAATCAAGCTGTGTTATTCTGCACCCTAATGATGACCTCCTGGCTTTCTGCTGTCCCCTTTTCCAATCACTATATAATAATTTTCTATTGTTTTCTGCCCCACTACACCTCTCCGACAGATCTTCATCAAGACATGGACTGCCAAAAACCCCAAGTATTTTATCTTTAAGTCCTTGCATTAGAAACAGATTAATCTTTAAGTAAAACTACTAAGGAATAGGAAATTTGGACCCGTTTCTTCACCATTTCTGTATCCTATGAAATTGGCACTCAGGTATATTTATTATTTGTTACCTCACATACATATTTATGTATGTATGAATAGAGATAATTTCAGCCTTGCTCTCTGACAGTCAACAAGATGCATACAGAAAGTCTGGAGAAAGGGCTCAATATGTTTCCAGAAGACACAGGTTGCCTCCTCCCAAATACTCCTCAGTGATCACAAGCTGCAGCTTTCCCAGACAGAAATCATTGCCTTGCACGTAAATGTACCACCTCAAAAGGTGAAGGAAGTAAGACAGTTTACCCTTTCCAGGAAAGAAAAAAAGATAATCTGTGTATTAATATTAATACAGACAAATGGATTTATAGCAATCCACATCTCCGCTGTCCATGGCAAAGCTGAAGGGCAAGACTGACTCCTGAAACTGAATTTTCATGGACAGGAAGGAGGGCAGGAGAGAGAAGTGAAAACGAACCAGAAAACATCCATCACTATATTCCTCTAAATAAAGCTTCTTGATTTACTGATTTATTGATTGCTTAAGAATAAATAAAAGGACATCACAACTGCCAGCACCTTATGAAACCAAGTTTTGTGCTCAGGGTACCATGAATCAGATTAGTTAAAACTATTTCACAGCCACAGTTCATTCAAATGTTTACATGGCTTAACCAGCCTAATTGCAGGTGTTCAGCAACTCCAGCAAAAATGTTTACAGGCACTTTCCCTGCACGGCATTTCTCAGAGCTCTCCAAATCGCCACTAACCTCCTCATAGACAATGCATCCATCATGGTATGACAGACAGCAGAGGGCCCAGGGGAGCTCCCTCTCCTTGCAGACCACAGCCGTCCATCTACTTTCTTAAGAGACCAAAGACAAACCCCAGAACTAAGACCAAGGTCCTCTGCAGCACAAGGTCCTTCATCACATGCAGGTGGCCCATTTGTTCAAATGGAAACCTCGACAAAGGTTTGATTTATAGTGTTATCCCTTGTGTTCCTGATACTGCAAAGCAGGAGTCTCATCACACATCGAGAAGGCAGGTAACTCATGCGCCTACTCCAAAATCAGTTTCCCTCTGTCAGTAGAAAAAACCCTCAAAATGATTCCTCAAGTTGAAACTTAAGTGTCATCTTACACAGGACACCTAGGACAAGGGTTGACATGTTGATTTCTCCCTCTAAAATACACCATCATGATACACTAGGAGAAGTCTGATTAGAGTTAGTTTGATCAGAATTAGACAAACATGCAAACTAAGTGTGACAGTACAGGGGTGAACATTAAGATAAACACAGGACACCACTTGCTTCTACCATCCCCAAGAGCAGAAAGACATCTGACCAGTCCAACCTGTGCTGCAGAAGACAAACCACTGACTTACTGATGGTACAGAGTCCTACAACCCAAGATACAAATTTTTTAAAGGTAGGTCTACGTAAGTTTTAAAAGTGCACATGGTCTTTAGACATATCACTTCAGGAAGAGAACTGTCTAAACACTAATAATCAGACTGCCAAATTCCTCTCATTGCATCTGTGACAGTTACTGGGCACAGAATCAGAGCAGTCCAACCAAGACACTGCAGGGATGGGCAGACAGACATACCCACATTGTCAAAGCCTTGAGCTCTAATGGATTAATGGCCTCTCTGCTCAGCGACAGGCTGGACTCACGGGGATGTTCCCAGTCCTGTTAAGATTAAGGCCTGATGAAATGAGTTCTGTGTAAGCGCACGGAAACCAGAAAGGAAGATGAACCACTGAAGTAAACTGGCCCACTTCTGTTTGTCTTAGCATGTTCAAAAATATGTATTCAAATTATCATGGGTAGCAGTCTCGGGATTTTCCTTATTAAGGTTACAAACCATAAACTTTAGTTTAGCAAATTACTGACATGGACACAGACTTCAAAGGGTTGCTAACTATCATGACTATCAAAAATCTCACATTTTATGCTTTCCTGAAAGCTGAGCTCTGAGAACAATTAATCTCAAGTTTTATTCCACTTTTTTTTTCCTTATCATTTCTGGTTTCACCTACTTAGGGCAACAGCTTAAACTCTACTAATCTTAAGCACCATACACATATTCCGGGCCCCCCCCCCCAAAAAAAAAAAAAAAAAAAAAGGCAGGTTAAAACCAGTGTGGTTTTAGACCGTGTGATTTGTTTGAGGCCTGATTCCTCTCTTACCATCTGGTCAGCCATGCTGCACCCCTAATTATCGTCAGGACTGTTACCTTCATACACTGACCATGTCTCAACACATCACTTTTACCAGACACTCTGCACATGCACTGGTGCAGGATTTGCCCTCAAAGAGCCCTCACCCACAACCGAGAGGAAATCTGCTCTGATCTTTTGTCACACAAAGAGTAAATGAGAAATAGCTGAGGAGTGAAATATCAATTAACAGTGTGCAGCTCAGCTATCTCCAACTTAGCTCATTAGTTATGCTTCCTGCCACAAATGCCAATGATGTTTAACAGCTTGTCAGGAACACTGTCTTGTCCATGGCTAATTAGGTTATACAGAAACAATAAAATTGACATAAGGAAGCATGTAACAGTATGAGCCTTTTTTTTTTGCCTTTAACAGCAGCAAACCTGTTTGCATTCTACCCAGACTTTTTTTGTCTATTTATTTCTCCCAGGAATGCCCCTCCATTTCTGTGGTGCAAAGCAGATGCATTTGTTAGTGTGCATCTATCAGGGAAGGCTCTCAGCAGGCTGCCATCAGAGGACTGTGCCTATTACCACTGGCACAACAGGGTTGGGGGGGGGGTTACTGCAATTCTTCTGGTGAAGAGGAACAGATCACCTCTGCCTCTGCTTTACCTGCAAGCACTGTTAAGCAGAGCCACACTTCTCACTAACTCCCCTCCCCTGCCAGCACACAGCCCAGCAATAGCTTCTAAGAGTTTCCAGAGCAGGAATAATTTCTGCTGTATCTTCACAAATTTCAGAGCTGTGGTTTCTGGTTTGTGAACAGAGACACAGTGGAGAACGAAGAACTGATGGGGGCTAAAGGGGAAATTGTTCTTAGTTCCTCTCAACACTTCCTATCAAATGGGATGTGAATGCAGGGTTTTGCAGAATTCTTACTTTCCTGTCATCAGGACCCTCTTACACTTTTTGAGATGGGAAAAAGTCCACAGGACTGTCAAAGCCCACCACCACGTCCAGCAAAGCCCTACCTGACCCTGTTCCTCTCTGTGCATCTTGAGCTGGGGCAGCTGCTTGCTTCAGTCTGCCCACTCTTACACAAGGGAACCCAGATGATACTTATTTATGTGCTTGCTGTTAAGTTCCACACCATTACACAAAGAATAATTTGCAAAATATATGATTGAAAAAACACACGGAATTTACAGTAACACTAATCAATAATAATTTCTACCAGACTGTTGACCAGATTTTGTCACAAAGATTAAATGGTGAACAGCAGACCTTGAGATCTAACACCTAATTATACCCCAAAAAAAATTACTTGGAAGATAACTTCAAATTAGGTTAAACATTTAGATTGAAAACTAGCTGAAAACCTGTAAAATATAGGACTGAAAGAATCACCTAGTTCTGAATCGTAGGATAATGCAATCTTACTGTGTCAAAACTCTAAAAAGCTATACTGAATTCTACCTTCAAAACAATTGCAAAGCGAAATGCCGAACAGCAATGTACCAAAATGGGAAGCAGAAAAGGGAGGCAAGAATACTGCAAACAAGCTTCAAAAATACCAGCCTTCCTATTACAGATACCCTGTCCCCACAGATCTCTTAAGTGCTTACATCATACCTTACCCATTAAGTATAACCAATACACGGTGAAGTACTTGAGCTGTCTGTCAGCTGGCAGCACATTCATGACATTTGCAAGAGATGCTAAGTTAGGCTGAGCTGATTATCTTTTACGGTAGTGGGTTTAGAGTTATGAGAAACACAGACAAAATACAACAGCAATATTCCATTTAGAAGAGATATAAACCAGTACAGTTGAGAGAAAAATTAACTGAAATAATGATAAACTGTAAGGAGAGAGAAACTTAGAAAAAAGTAACACCTGCACTGTAGAAGATGTGAAGCTCAAGTCAGAGTTTGTGGGAAGATCACACAGCTAAGAAAAGGAAATTTCAACTTGAGGGTAAAAACCTACAGTCTAAAATATCCAGTCATACTAGGACTGCTGGTGTCTAGGAAGGGTTTCATATGAAATAATGTCATGTGTATTTCTGTTGTCATCAGCAAGATACTAAACTAGAATCCATTACATCTTTTGCCTGAATAACTACATTCCAGTTTTGGTAACATATCTTGCACACCAGGATATGGTATTATTCTTTACCTCCTGCTCTGAGGGGCTGGATAATATCGCCATATGTTGATGAAAAACTGCCATGCTCTACCCCAGAACATTTGCATTTCAACAGGGAAAAAAGCGATTTCTATATATGTAAGTGCAGGAAGCACTGTGGATTCCTTTACAAAGAAAAGCATGCTGAGGATCTAAGACAGTGTTATTAACAAAAGTTGTGATTTTGCTTTTTTTAGTTCCAGATCCAAAATAATTTGTCATTTTTAACAACTAAACTTAACAGCAATAGGACACAAATAACTATCACTAAAATCAAAATGACTAGCTGAGATGGTGCTCACCAAAAAAGATGACAGCAATGGATTATGATTAGTGTTTGAATAATGTTTAGCACTGAGAATAGAACAAAGAATTTTAGGTAATTCTCTCTCTTCTGGAAAGAGCAAATTTTTTTGGTTTTGTTTTTAATTATATATATTCGGAGAGAGAGGTCAAGTTTGAGGTCAGCTACTATTCTGGTAAAAGAACATCCGTAGCAGCTGTAGGATTGCCCTTTATGTATCAGTAAGGAAAAATGTGATCATACAAATAATCTGTAAACATACATCATTCAAATTTTCCATTCATCATGTTGTATTTCACTACCAAACACAGGTACCCCATCTGCTTCACAGGACATTCAGAGTCAGCCTCAGGAAAATGTGATTTTCTATTGATAAACACAGCTATTACAGGCAGTCCTTTTCAGCTGTTATTTGCAAAGCAAAGAACGTTTTTTATAGCAACTTCCTTTATATCTACCTTTTTGCCAAACAGCAGGGTCAGCTCCAGCTCTCTCAGATACCACAGTACTCAATTTACACGTGAGAATGGGAAAACCACAAAGTGATAAATTTCAAGACAGAACTGAAAGGTTTTTAAGAGAAGTGGGATTTGGGATAGAGCTCTAGAGCCACAAACTGAAACACAACAGATTGCAGTCATGAACTCTGGCTAAGAAACAAAGCCACAGGCAGGTGGTAGAGCTTGGCAGTGTGAACCCACCACACTGCCTGCAGTGTTGTCAACAAGAGAGCCTGTAGAGGAGACACTGGTCTGTCTTTTAACAATTTACATGAAGAAAATACTATGAGAAAACAACAACAGATTCCTATATCACATATACATAAGCAATTTTAATACTGGGCTAGTCATACCACTTCAGGTTGCATTCTGGCCTCAACAAAGCAAGTCAGGGTAGGGCAGCATTTGAATAGGAGAAATCAAGGTATACTTGCAAGTTTGCAGTGGGTGTTGTGCAGTGCATTAAATGGCTCTTACTTCTCATTCAACACCCCGTAGCCATTTTAGCCTGTTCGTTGAAAATCCTTTTTTGAGAAAAATATTTTAAAACCTAATATTAGGGGTGAAGAGTCAAGCTTTAGTTGGTTAACAGCATTCAGATGGTCAAAATCTCTTCCAGTCCAGTCCCAAGGTGGGTGTATCTTTGCTATTTCTAAACTTATTTGAGAACAGGATACCACAAAAATATATACTACAGAAGTTAGCACCAATCCATAATGAGTTGTTTACTCAAGAGGAACAAATCTACTCATGCATTACAAACATCATCCCAAACAGCCATGAAAGAGGTACAGGCAATGTATAGCTGTGACTCCATGTAGCTGGCAGGATGACTGTACCAGTGACTGGACAAATATCATCATCTACTTAGTTTCTGTTAATGCACATATTCCTCCAAGCAACATAGAAACCCAACATGTCAAGAACGGAATGAAGATGAAAAATATTGATAAAAATCCACATAGGGAACATCTAAATTGCTAGCTATTGCGTTGTGAGATTTAGGGGACTATAGCATCTGTTTGCTTTTATCAAAAATCAAACCTAGGCATGTAACAGGAACATACTCTATACATACATTCAATTCCAAACCTACAATACATATCAAAATATTTTTAAATGATAGCACATTTCAACTATTTGTTCAAAATAACTTGGTTTTCCATACTGATGCACAGAAACATTTTTAGTCACTCATGTTGTCTTTTTTTGTCATTCCAAATCCATTAGCAACCATGCAGTTACATTCAAATAACATTCTGTTGGGAGCTTTCAATCTGAAAAAGCTATGTTTTTTGCTTCCATTGGATTAAAACCACTTTACTTTGTTGCATTAGCTTGAACAGCCACGAGCCCAAAGGAATAGAGGAAAAATATTTATAAACATGCTGTTCAGCACTGGGGAGCAGGGAAAAACGGATAAATTTCATTTAAATTTAGACATAAATGAAAAATATTTTTCTATTCAAATTAAACTGTATTAGTCTTGGTTAGTGGCAATTAACTGTTCACGAGATGCATACTAACTCATGGCTGCAATAATAAGGATCCTTGAATCTCTTTCCCCTATTTTGAAATCATGCAAGCTTAAAAAGACCTACTTTTAAACAAAAGTTTTAGATCTTTCGATACTAAACTTAATCTGTAAATAACTATCTTTTAAACTCTGAAATCGACAATGCTGTTTTAATTTAGGTTTTAATTCTGTTAAAATCAGTAAAAGACCAACATTGGTATCTATTCAGAAGAAAATAATTCTAAACTAGCACTTAACGAAAATCCTGTGATTTGCTGTTTATCTTACTCTACTTTTAGAGAAACATTCTATAAAAAATGCTTTTCTGAATTTTTGACTAGTTTTAGGTACCTTCAAAAGAGTAAGATGAAGTAAGTCTTCATATAACATGTCGACTTTGTAGAAGTTTATATACTTTACACTCTAAAACACGTTTCTTTTGATAACATAGACCATGTACTGTAGTCTGGCTAGAGCCGAAGATGACTCCGGACATATCTTTACCTTCCCTCTACCCAGTCTTTTCCCAATGGACTTCTGTTAAGTCTCACCATAAATCAGACGTGTCACTGCAATTTTTCAGCTTAAAAGAAAAAACCCAAAATCTTACCTGCATTTTCATATCTAAAACTTACAATTATGCACAAGATCATATATTTAGTCCGATACAGTGCAATAGTGAGCAACCGCAAATACATTTGTCAAAATTCACATTTTTACATGGCATCCTTGACTTTTCTGGGCACCTTTTTTTTTTCCTCCTTCAATTTACAAAACGGAACAGTCTCCTTATCTACAAGGCACACAATAATCGCTCTAGAGATTTGTCAAGTTCTAAGTTATATGGCATCTTTGTGACTCATCTGGATAACAACGGAAATACAGCAGTTCCCCTTCTACCCATCTCCAAGACACACACAAAAGACAATGCCTCTCTGTTAAATTACTCTAAGTTCCTACCAGACAGTGTAAATAGCAACATTTTATCCTCTGCAAAAAAGCTGTACAGTAAGACAGGTAACAGAGAGAAAAGTTTACCTGCAACGTCACAATGTCTTGCCGAGTGAAGGGCTCATCTGTCAAAAGATCCTTGTAGCTCTTTGGTTTTATGTTCAGCTGCTCAACTGCCTAACAGCCAGGCAAAAGACACATATTAAAAATCTGATTCTAATGTGTAAATACTACAAGTAAATATGTGATACCAACCAAATCTTAAACTAAAAATGATAAACAATTTCACCCTTCATTCTCAACTGGCAGCCGCAATATTTTCATTGTGTATTTTAACATATTCGAAGTTTTTGTCTTTCATCCCTACAAAACTCAAGTTTTGTTTTTTTTTAAAAAAGAACCTTGCAGCCTCCATTCCATAATTTTAACCAAATTCATCATAAAAGTACTGTCAAAAAAAAAAAAAAATCTTGCTTGCAGTTTTCTAGGTTAGGTATTTTACAGATGGTGTAAGGCAGGCAGCTTTACAAGGGGTCTGTATCCCCCCCACTGTCAGCACCCCTTGGGGAGACACACGTCCCAGGTCAGCTCATGCAACAGCAGAGTTGCATTAGCCCCTCACAGTCTGTCCACGCTGACTGCTGCACCTAGTCTGCAGCAACATTTCTTTTCACCGGAGAAAATTAAATGATGCTCAACAAATCAGCAGCCTGTTGCTTCACAGTGAGAATCAATGTGGAATAAATACTTTGTCGTTACAAACAAACACATCATACAGAGAGAGGACTATGGAGATCTACCTGCAAAATACTAAATCTGTTTTATTCACCCAAATGTCCTCTGTCCTCCTCAGATGAAAGTGATAATATTTTTCTAGTACCTCCAGAAGTCCGTGAATTAATTCTATGCTTATAACAAAGCAGTAAATGCTGTTGCTTCAAGTCGTACATCACATGAGAAATAGACCCTCTTGGCACAGCTTGTTTAGGAAGCCCGGTACTATAAATTGTAGTAAACTGAGCAACAGTTTTACAATATTGACAAGCATTTACCAAAGACTACTCTTAAACTCATTTTTGCCTTTTAACCACAGCAATCCAAGCATCACGCTTCCTTCCAGAAGGAACAGAAAATGCTTTCTATTTTAACCTAATCTTGACAGTTCTCATAGCTGGGATGAAGACAGTTCAACTACAACAGAAAAATTTTTCAAAAACATGATGAATCCAGCCTTTTCCTTGATTGCAATGGTTTCAGCTTGTTCCTCTCTCAATATCTGAAAGTCTTACTGGAATTTCCCATAAATAGATTTCAAAAAGCAGATGTTTCAGTGTTAAGACTTTTTACAACACTGGATAAGGAGCCATTAATTGAAGGATTTATTTGCTACTGAAAAATAAATAAACCTTGCTTTTTCAGTAAGAATTATTAAACAAGTCACAACTAAAATTCCACTTGGATTCACCAATATAAATAGAAACGAGGCAAACTGTGTTTTGGTGATGATTATCAGAAAGAAGACAACAGAAAACTTGTCAATTCAACTGAGGGGCATATAAAAGCTACTCATTTTGGTCTACAAGAGTCAGTGCATGCAGATTAACTTAGGAAATCTGCAGTTTAAATAATATTCTAGGGTTGTTCATATTTTGAAGGCAAAAGTTGGACAACAATTTGTGAAGTCAGTTAATCTCCTTGTACTTTAACTTCCCTAGCTGAAAAACAAGAATAAAACTTACTTATCTTTCTAAAGCATTTTGTGATCTTGAATGATATGCATCAAGTATAAAATATTAATAACAAAATGCAACAGAGAACCTACCTCATAGGCAAACACATTTCCAGTTGTCTTGATGGCCACAATATGGGAGTTATTGGTGAATACAGTAAACAGCACTGGACAGTGGTATTTACCTGATAGAGGGGAAAACATTTTAAATTCGGCATGGAGTCCCTGCAACTGTTTTGAAATAGCTTATTTCTGTTATCTCTGTGAAGGACATCTATTAATTTTTAATATAAAGTGTAACTTCAGTATGTATTTAATGGTGTTTTAACGATACTTTGATTATTCAGTGACAAATAGAAAAAGTAACGAGCATTATAAAGCAAGCAATGAAAATGCAGTTTTGAAATCTACTGCCTACAATCCCCCAACACAGAACTTTGTCCAACTTGTTTGATACCTATGAATTACCACAATGCGATTGTTACTGTTGTAATCAAAGCTCTACCGACAGCATGAGCCTGTACCTTGTAACGTGCCCAATGCTCTATTTTCAGTGTTGTTCCCAGGAACAAAAGTTTAATTTGTATCCTACAAAAAAGTTCACAGCAGCTGTTGTGCTTTTAGGAGAGGAGAGCATTTTGTATTCCAGTGTGGCAAGCAGAGTGCCATTAAATCTGAACACGTTACTCAATAAGGAACCCAGCTTCTGCTCTAATCAAGCTGTGAATTTTCCCAGGAGGGTCAGCAGAAATATTAAGCATGTCAACAACAAGCAAACTGATGGAAGGCAATGTACAAGGAAAAAGAAAAATGTCTGGATGATCTCAGCAGAAAGCAATTAGAAGAATGTTATTAATACTTGATCAGTTTGCTAGACCTGGGGGGTTGGGTGAGATTTTTGAAACAGGTTTGGCCTATTTGGTTCTTTTTTTCCTAATTACCATCTGAAAATCAAAACCAGCAGGGAGACCAGAACAGAGACTGCTCACAGCACCTGCAAAGACAAGGGAGGCAAGCACCTACCGAGTATTTACCGCTAACGGATCACCCAGAGAAGGCACTCTGACCTCCAGCACGCAGATGCAAAGTAAAAGCTGAGAACTGTTTCTGTTAATGCCACCAGAGCTGAAGGAAAGCCATTGCCACAAGGGACTGAAATTCAAGAAGAAGTTTAGAAAGGGATTTTTGGTATGGCCTAACAGAAACATGCTGGTAAAATGTGAGGCCTCACTCCAGCTGCATAAAAAAGAGCAAATAATCACAACCTGCTCTTGAGACAGATGGAACACAAAATGCAGAAGAAAACCATAAGCTAGAGAAAAACCTTGTAGACCATGGACTTTGGTAACATTAGGAGACAAACACTCCAGAATTTTATTCCCTCCTAATCCTTGCCACTCTCATTTCAAAGAAATCATTATCTGCCTTGTAATAGATTAATTCATCTTCACTCTCCTCTTTCGTTCCTAGCATCCTCTCGTAGATGGCAGATTTTATATCTTTAACTCTGCAGAAATAAAACTTCAGGCTGCTGTCTTGTGTGCCGCTATTCACAAAATCCCACGTTTATTTAAGCCTACTTCATTTTATAAACAAAAAGTTGCTCAAAATCAAGTGAACAGCAAATATTGTCATAGACAAGTTAGAAATAAAGGTAACATATTATAGAAATCTAGACTTTTCTGAAATGTTTCCTTAAAGTAAACAGTACCTTACTGCAGTAGCAGCTACAGTGAAGTGAAATTGCTGAATAATTTACAGCTTCTCAGTGTAAAAAAAAAACCACAACAAAACAGAAATGGAACTTTAAAGGTAAACATGTCACTCACAAGAAGAGGTTATTCTACTAAAAAAAATAAAAACTATGACAGAGAACACAAACTATGTAACTTTACCATGAGTAAGACAAACCAGGATTTATTAAAACACTCATTAAGAAGAAAAAAAAAAAAAGCACAGAAAATTACTGCACTTACCTTCACTGTTTTTAGCAAAATTCAGCTTTATAAGTGATTTGGCATCTAGCTTCTAAAGAAAATGAAGCATTAAAAAAATTAATCACAACAGAATCTAACCACGGAAATAAAACTGTAATATCAGTGTTAGGATTTTAATCATACATAATTTATTAATAATTATATATTGCAAGTTGTCTGAATCATCAGAACTCTGGGAATTTAAGTCACAGACAGCCCACAAAAACAAGGCTCACAGAGCCTGAGAACTGGGATACGTTTATTCACAGCATTGTAGTTTGACACTGTGCAGTGCTAACGAGGGTGAATAAGCTCGAGAAGTTGCACAACTGTCTTACCACAATCTGAAAGAGGAGTCTGCATGAAAAGCGAAGAGGCCAAGATCATTGCTGCTGATCAGGAGCGACAATTCAGAAGGGACCTCTGATGAAAGTCGTGAGGCCAGCAAACCATTGTGGCAATCAAGCTCGCTACATTTTCTGAAACAACTGTAATTTTTCTTTTACTTCAGGAAACGTGTAGCAGAGCCCAACTAGCAATAATGAAGAGAAACGGAGGCACAGATTCTCTGGAGATGCACTTGGGTCATGAAGGGAGTCCCAGGAGGGATCTTCGACCACTTAATCCCCAGGTCGCAATTCCACAGAAGAGGAAACCAAGATGGCAGCTGAGGTTGGGGTAATGTTCTCCAACTCCACAGAGAGGACACTGCAAACTAAGCTAGCTCCTGCTCTCCCACGCCTCATCAGAAGAATGCCTAGAGCATTCTCCTGCTGCCCTGTCTCCAGAGAGGCTTTCTGACATGGGGAGGGAAGAGCTATTGGGCTGACAAACACTTCTGGATGATGAGGCTGCATCCTCCCCACAGCCTTCCCTAAGACACGAAAGCTGCAAGAACACCCAAAATAACAACGAGCCTTCAGTAACATGACAGGGCAGGCCCACATATGCCAGTCATTTCATGGGGTCAGTATGTGATTTGGGCACACTGCCGGCATGATGGGGCATACCACGACCAGGGTCACCCCATGAGCACAGCCCGCTGGGACGGTCAGGTAGCACTTGACTAGGGCACCCTGCTGGAGACAAAGTCCAGCCCAGCAAACTGCAAGCCTGAGTGAGGATCTCAGATACATGAAAAAAATAACAAACCCTTTGATTGTATCAGCTGTCAGAGACAGCTTCACTGCCAAATTGATCGTTAAAAGCACACACAGCACAGGCCTTTTAAAAGAAACAATCAGTTCTCTTCTCAAAACATGCACCTGAACAGATTAGGGAAGTTTTTATAAACCCAGACAGCTCTTTATAACAGCTATGAGTGGAGATCTGCCAGCTGCAGTGCCGACCCTGCTAGTTCAATCATTATGGCAAAGAGTGATTACAAAATCATGTGAAACTAAGTCGGTCGGCTTTTTCTGCCTAATCAAAATTCATATTCTTGGTTCAGAGAGTACACGTTATGACAGCTGGACTCATTCATTTACAGGAAGGCATTTCTCAAATTGTTTTCAGCCAACTGGCAGGCTCATTTGCCACCAGAAAGGTAACCATCTCCCTAATTTATTAGCAAGAAGGGCAATGAGGGCTAGTAGGAATAAGATGGGAAGGGAAAAAAGAGGCTAGGTTAGGTTATGTTTAGTTGGACAATGGAAAACCATTGCTTTCCTCCAAGACCAGAGAATCCTTAAGTGGACTCTCGAAAAATACCCAAAAACCCCAACTTCTGCACACTTCTGGCAGCAAAGGCAACGGCAGCTTCTGAAACGACTAAGTGAATGCAGAGCTTTATTCATTTATTTATCTTCTTACAAGAACAGAATTGTCAAAGAAGTAGTAGGGGAACAGCAGAGTTGCCAAAATGAACATATGATCCTGGACAGATCTGTTCAACCTAAACAACTTACTAACACAAAGCAGCATCCATCTGTGCACATGTCGTCCAACAGCCCAAAGATTATGTTCCAGAATAAGCTTCTTTAGAAATACAATCGCTGGAAACATTGATAATTTGAAGGCAGGCCTTTAAATTATCTTCCTGGCAGACTTGAGCCACCCCAAAAACATATGAGCAGTTCATCTTTAAACAAAAATGGAAACAGTTCCCTAAGAAACAGTTTAGTATGATTGAAGATTCAGATTTATACCTTGACATAAATTTAGTGGAAAAGACAGACTAAACTGCCGCACAGACTTTAAAGGCAGCAAAAGCTGCAGTACATTGTTTCATCGTATGATGCATCGTTAGAAGTGCTGCCAAGTCCTCGGACTCTTACTTCGTACGCAGGGAAATAGTATGGTATTTCAGGTCACATCTTTCCATAATACGGAAAAAGGTTAGTTTTCAGCATCACTCACTCATGATGCATCAGCTGCCTGTGCTGGCATCTGCTCCCCACTGAGACCAGCACTTATACAGTCTTATATGTCAACAGTAAATAAAAAAATAGTGATTTTCATATAGGAGTTGAAATACACGCACTGCCTGGAGTCTTCTTCCAGGATGAGAACTCTATACCAAAATGCTTAATGAACATTACAAAATTTACTGCCACAGAATGGCCTCCTATCAAGCTTGTGTTGAAGAAGTGACCTTGGCATGTCAGCTCACACCCTTTCGAGCAGCTCTGTGCTTTGGCTCAGCTGGCAATAGCTTCGTGCCTGAGCGCTCCCACGTCGTGTCATGAGGGAACTTCCCACTACTTGCAAAGGATGTTGTTTGTGCAATGTATGTATGAAAAGGGATGGAAACGGACCAAGACTTGTATATGAGAAAATATGTGGAGGAAATATAATTAGGGCAACACCTCGAAAGACTTCTGAGAAGCGGACTGACATGTCTTAATGCATGGCAAGATGAGAGGGGGATTTAGTATTTTGTCAAAGGAAATCTTTGGAGCACCAGAACAGCAAAACCAGGTGATGATCTGCTACAAAGGACTGCCACGGCCTACAAAGGCAGCTCAGTGCCTGAGACAAGGCTGCAGGACTGGGCAACCGCACATGGTGCAGCTGCAGAGGAGGGAGTCCAACCCACACACCGGGACTTCCAGTAGGTCCAGTTTTGAAAGACATACATGTTAGGAAACTATTAAAGAACAGGATATAGGAAACCTGTCTCATATTCTTTTTTCCTCTCAAGTTCTTCATTTCACATGAAAACAGGGTTATCTTGCATGTAGGTGAATCTGCTTTTATTTATTTATTCTCCATCAAAAGTCAAAGCTTCCCAAACACCATCACACAGTTTGTTGCCATGGAAATGATCGTTATGCCACAAACAGGTGCCAGTCTTCACAGCAAGAGACAGCAGGAGTGAATGAGTCCTAAAATGAGTTAAAGTACTTGTTTTCATGTATTTCTTATTAATAAAGCATAAGAGAGCTCAAATATTGCATACACAGCTCAAGTTCAAAACTATTTCCAACCTCAGTTTCCCTGACACACGCCTAACATCCAATTTCAGCCGATCTCCAGTAATGAAAGCAAGGAAAAACCAATGTTTATTAAAAACACTTGATCTAATTAAAATTCTAAATTCTTAACGAAAACGAAAGGCCACAAGCATTCGCCACTTCCCCCAAGCAGAAATAAAAGCTGCATATTCACTTCTAAAAATATTTTATGCAAGAATACTGGAAAGCAGACGCATTTCACGGCACGTAGTGCCAGCTGCTTCACAGCAAGGAAGGGCTGAAAAAACAAACGCAAAACCTGTGCAAGCTCTTTTCTCAGCTGACTCCTCTCTTGCAGGCACACTTCCACAAAGGCAGCCAAGGCTACTTTTGGCCATGACCTACTTTCTTGCAGCAGCGAGAAGCCCCACCGCCCCGCGCGCTCTCATCTGTCAGCTGACAGCGTTCGCTCCTGCGGGATCCCAAAGGGCAGCATCCTTTATCGATACCCAAAGCAGAGGTTATGACGATGCGTAGGTTAGTGGGGCACTGTGGCAGCTTGCGGATGAAGCATGCCGATTGTTTCGAATTAAATCATTCTCTGTCATCGCTCCGTGTCTCATGAAGATATGACCTACAATCCCCGCACATCAATTAGTTACACTCTATGAATCTCTTTGGTCTGTGGCTGCATGTTCTTCTTGTTAATGAGGCTCTGACCCTGTTGGATATGCACCAGCCTGAAAAGCAATCAAAATGGGCTCATTTGATTCTCTACCCGCGCATGGGTAGGGCTGGTGACGTGTGGCAAGAGTTGTATTTAGTAAATATAGACTTTCCTGCTCTATCTACAGTAATTGAGTTAGCGTTAAAATGTTCGACACTTGGGGATTGGACACCCTTCTGAATGGCCTCTAGCAGGAACACACAATAATCCAGTGAAGCTATTGTAGGGAAAAATTAATGTGTCACATCTGAATTGGTTGACAACACAAGGACAAAATCATCCAGGGCTGGCATGCCCATTTGGTAGGTTCTCATCCCACCAAAACATGCAACACAGAGTTACCTCAAATAGAAGAGAAAGCCAAACCAAATACTAATCTTAAAACACAATGTTGCCTACCAAGTACCAAATTTAGCTTAACAAAAGCAAATGAATTTTGTATTAAATCCTTAGGTTCCTTTAGAGACCTGTTACTCTTTGCATACAACTTCACATTTTAAGAAGCTCTCTTACAATTTTCCCTGCTATTAAACCTTCAAGAAATATGGGGATATGAATTGAATGAATAGTACTGGAATGACTCCATGTATAGCGTTACTTACTTCAGGTCTTATAAATGGATTTAATTATGATAAAAGGCACAAGCCTACACATTATGGGAATGTGATTGGAAACAGCAGCACCATTTTAACAAGATAAGCCATCTTCATGTAGTTAAATATTTCATGAAAAATTTGGGGTCAGCAGCCAAGAGACCAGAATAGTCTCATGATTCAAGGTATCGTTTCTACGTTCAGTTCAACAACAAAAATGCCACATATTTATCAAGTGAACAACTGTCTACCAACTGCTAAAAAGATACCCTCAATTCACATTCTTGGATGAAGCTGCTGTTTGCTGCTTTCATCTACTACTGAACTGGCATGGAAATGGACACAAAAGGTCCTTCATTACCCACTTCCAGACCACTGTATTTCCATATTTAAATTTTAATTAAACTGACACCATATGGTCACCAAAGCCTTGTCCAGAGAATCATAAAGATACGCTTGATAACACACATGGCTCACAGATACTAGCAATAATGTTGCTCTGTCAAAGAGCACATTAACAGAAATTACCATGAGAAAAAGATGTGTAGTTTCATGTGCGAGATTAAACCCGCAGTCTTAATGCAGTCAGAAGTCTATCAATCCAGGAGACCCACAGCCAAATACAACATGGTTCAGAGAAAATAAAGCTTTGCAGAAGCATCAAAAAGCTAGTCTCCAATTTTAGTGAAAAACAGGCAAGTAAGGATCTGTGGGAAACCTCTTACTGCATCTCATTTAAGGCTAGAGCGTTTCACAGCTGCTAGTTTTTCAAGTGTCACAATCACAAAACCCCATCCAATGTGCACACTTCCACCAAAACACAGAAAAGGAAAAACAGACCATCTGTTCGGTCTGTAAAACCTATATGTAAATACTTTTTTGCTGTAAAGGAAATAATGCATTAGGAATAATGCTAGATACATTTATCTGCCTGTGTCCAGAGCTGGCTTGCTGAATGAAACACTGCCCATCACCACCACAATCCCCATCAGCAAGGTGTGAAGGAGGCACAGTAGCTTGGCCAGTGACTCATGACACGAAAGGGTTTTAAATGTCTCCTTCTGATAAAGCACTTGAAGAGTAAGTCTAGGCAAATCTCATCTTCTTCACCCTCCAGTTTCCCAAAGATACAGAGAATTGAAAAATAAATCCCCCTTTTAGAATAGACAAAAGCTAACTCTTAGGGGTGCCGGGTGCACTACTGCAAAACGCATAGATACAACTTTGGAAGAGAAACAACCAACCATCCACATGTTCATCAGTAACAAATGAGAGTGGGCAAGTTTCAGAAAATCCAACAAAAAAGGAGTCACCTTCCAAGCCATCAGCCTCACTGGGACCTTCATCCCCTTGACCCCCCCGCCCCGTGTTTTATGACCATTTCCACTTGTGACACAAAGACTTTCTGGTCATTCCTCTGTGCAGGAATCATGTCCTTACACAGTTCTATCCATGGGCCTTGAAAATTTATGGCCACTAGCCAAATATTAACTCATTTAGACTGTTGACTAAAAGCTAATAATTTCTGAAGCAAATGAGGTAAGATGACACGGTTCAGTTGCTGCATATTGAAGAGTTCATCTCGTTCAAAGCGGATTCTAGGCATTTGAACAGCAGCCTGTGCCTGCTGCCCCCAGACAAAAATGCACCTGGAGAGAGATGCTTAATGACCATGGCCGTAACCACCCGTGCCTGAAAGACTGCTACAGGCCACAGAAATACAGGCAGCAACATTCAACTGGAAACAAAAATAAAGAGAAAAGGAAGAACCACTGCTCATCCTGGCTAACTCTTATTTATAAATAAGTACCTGCTTCTGAAATGACCCAAGCTATCAAGAGAAAATGCAATGAATTATCATATTCTGAAAGCACCCTTTGTATCTCAACACATATAATGAAACTGTTGTCTGTCTTACACTGTCATGTATAATATATCAAAGTATTATCAAAGTATTTCAGGAAGAGATTAAAATATTCCCACCACTGTACAAGGCATTTACTCAGCATTTACTGCGTATGGTTAACTCTGTTCAAAGAAGATAAATTAAAACTAAACAGATGTGGAGAAGGACAACTGTGACCACTTAGGGTACACAGAACTTAAAGGCGAGAAGAACATCTGACAGGAGAATATAAGTCTTAACAAGAAAATGTCAAGAACACATTAAATTCCTCTGTACCAAACACACAGCTGTAAACACTAACAGAAAGAAGCACAACTTTGGCACAAATACAGATGAGACTGACCTGGTCAAACCCAAAATTTACAGAAGATATCAGTGAAAAACCATCAGAAGAACCTCTCAGCAGTCAGAGCAGGAAGAAAGCAAACACTCGTTCAAGACAGAGCACACCGTTTGCAAGGCAGACAACAAGAGAGCCGAAGACCTCAGAGAGTTACAGTTTTCAGTTCCTGATCATTTCACCCTTCTTTCTGCAACACATGAAAACCAACTAAGCTGGATTTGTCTGAATCATTTTTCAACAACAAAGTTTCCCTTGGTTTTATTTCTCTAAGGTTTTTTCTCTGCTCTGTAATAGGCTGTTACTCACACAGAACAAAACTGTATTCCCACCTTACACTGAAACTTTTCTTACAAATAAACAAAAAATCTCCTTTCTTCACTTCCAATGTACAGGAAAAAATATTGTAAGACAAACAAAAGGGGGGAAAAAAGGGGGAAATTGACATTTAAACCTATGCAATATATGAAGACTTGACTGGGTTGCATCACACAAATTAAGTAATATACTTTGAATTTCAAAGCTGAAGATGCGCAACTTCTTCTGACGTATGTCAAAAGCATTCTCTAGAGAAGAATTAAAATTCTCATTTATACATCAGTTATGCTATAGCCAAATGAGACCTGAAGTTACTGATCCACCTAAATGATCACTCATTTCCAAAGCCCCAAGGAGTAGCAGAGTATGTGGATTTCAGGTGCTGTGCTCCGATGCTGAGCAAAATAAAAAAAAAAAAGGGATGTTTCACTCCTGAATTTTTCTACATAATGAAAAATATTTCAACTGGTCAATCTATTTTGCCCTTAATTATATAGTCCCAGCACTCTAGATATGGAAAATTGATGTGGAGATAGCCTGTCTATGGAGGCTGCACAACATTTTCCTCTCAATATTTTGTATCTAGACAAAGAGTGAAAATGCTCAGAGTAAGCATAACCTCTTTGAAAACAGTAAGAGCAAAGAAGACCTTTCAAGAGAAAAAGATGAAGAGTCACAAGGAAAATCTGACTACTGCTGCAGCGTGCCATCTTGAGAAGATCATCAAAATCCTAAGGTAGTATTACTGCCATGTTGCAGAAAGGTCTAGACAAGCACCAAGAAAACACATCACACTGGACATTAGTGACAGCTATAACGTTTTCCTGACAATGTATTCCAACAGCAGCTACTGCTACGCTGGCATGAAAGAGGTCACCTTCAAACTACAGATCCTTGTCTGATGACATCCATTATTTGCTGCTCATTATCTAGAAACACCTAGAATAACACAATTAAAGCAGCAATCTGCAGCAAATTACCACACAGACTGTATGAACCAAGTTAAAAGCCATAGTCACTGTTGATTTAGCCAACACGGGTCACATGAAACTTGAACTTGTCCTCTCCTCCGTTCAGGTTGGAGACCTGTTCCACTCAACTCAGCGTTGAATGAGCTTTGTCTGTGATCTTGACCTCAACACCTCTGACTCAGCAATGTGTGAAGCTCATCCAGCACACTCACAGGAATCCATTCGTGAAACACACAGGCCCTGTGATGATTATTTGATAGGGGCGGAGAGCAATTTGTAGTGAGCTACAAAGTCTTGGCTGGAACTTTAACACTTGTTCCTACAGTACCTGGTATTTCCCACACTCCTGACACGCTGCAGTTTCTTTACTCAGAATATTGCAAAAGAAGAAAAAATATACCTAAGACCTCTTTCTCATTATGTTCACTTCTCAGGTGAAGAAACAATTATCAGTGCTTTCTATTTCTGTATCTGTGCTTTCAAAATAAGGTAAAAACACTTCTACGTTTAAGAAAGTTTCACCTTTGCTCTAATTTCTGCATCCTTTTCAGGCAGGATTTCCCTCATTTAGACAGTGAGAGACTTTTTAGTGCATTAAAGAAAAAGTGCTGTAAGGTTGGCTGTTAATTTTTAAAGTGGGATTAATAAATTCAGCCTTAAAAAAGTAATCTTCTCTATATCCTCTCCATTAACCTGGTCAGCAAGCTTCTCTCACCGCAAGACCAGCAACTGACTTCTATGAGATTGACTGAAATCTAGGTGATCAAACTGAAAAGAAACCCTGCTTTCACAATAAAATGAAGTAACAATAGCCACCAGCATTTGGGAGAGGAATTGGCTAATAAACATATTTATGGAATGTATTTGAGAATGACTTTCCAAAGTTTTGAAATAACAGGCTTGATTGCAATTTTTTCTTTTAAAAGTAAGAAGCTATTGGTTTTGAAAGTGCCTGTAATTATCCAGCATCATCCTACCAACCTTATTTCAAACAAATGATTAAAGACCAAAAGGCACTGCTTATGTTCCTATGTGAGCAGTGCTGGAGTGAGGAGGTGTCCCCTACAGGCTCCATCTCTGCTGCAGGACATTGCAGGTACAAGATGTGCATCTCTCGGCGCTTTCAAAGCATGGATCAGACAGTCTTACTGCATGAGGCAGGCAGCTGTACTGCCACAATTATTTGATCATATTAGTCATAATCTCACCCCAAGCCATTTTTATTTGGTAAATACAAGATTAAGAGTGTGGGAGAACAATAGCAAATATTTATCTTGTACACAGGGCAAAACTTTGGGTACAGCTCTCTCTTTTAAGAAGGCAGATGTCCTACTGGGAAAAGACAGAGATTTTCAGCCTTCTGACTCCAAAGTTAGTCCTCATTTTCCTGTCAGTGGCTCTGCCTTCTACTACTTCTTTAGACACCCCAGACTCCTTTTAACGATTACCTTCAGAGGCAGTCCAAGCAAAAGGCTTTCCCAACCCCAAAAAAAAATTTCTCAGAATTTATAAAAATTTTCCTATTTAACCTGGTAAGAAGCTAAAACGTTGTGACACTTAAGAAAAAGCTCTCTCTGGCCTGTAGGTCTGGATCCTAACCTTGCAGGAGACAGAGCACAACACAAACTATTCTACGTCATTCAGACCAGAAATGTGACGCCTAGTCTCATACATACACCGCACAGCATCTTCAGGTCTCAACGTGAACTCCTAGGCATATGTTAAGCCCAAGTTAAATTAACTCGACTGAATCCTGTTTGCTCTTCAAGACGTACATATGCAACAGCCACACACCTGCATGTGGCCCTTAACATGAGGATTACCTCTGTGGGTTATGCAGCATCAGCAGACACATGGATTTTAGTTTGCTCTGAGCAGTGCAGAAACAATTCACACAGGTGAGCCCTCTCTATGAGTTTAAAAGCAGATGCACTCAAAACAGTCACAAAATTGACTTCGGACCAAAGCCTTAAACATCAGAGAAGAACTGATTTTCAACTGTTCAAAAGAACTAATTTCCCACAGAAAAGGGGGAACCAGAGACAAAGACCATCGCTACTGCTGAGACAGGGGAAAAGATGCACTAACCCAATGATACAAAGCCAGTCTTGAATGGAGCTGAAGTACACGACAATAATCTGGCCTGCCCACATGCAGTTAGAATGCTGCTGAACCAGAGTGAAAAAAATGGGTATTTATATCAGAAACATTACAATACAAAGGAGAAAAATAGCTCAGCCCACTTAGAACATATCCATGAAACAAAGAACAACTTCCTTGGAACTCCTGTCAAAAGGCATGCTGCTACCTTCATGCAGATCTATCATCTGTTCATATTTGAGATTCCAACAAACCAGACATGCTCTGACCAATCTCATTTCTTGGAAACAGGTACTCCTGAGCCCAGTTGGCTGACTTGTGCAGGCATGCTGGTGTCCTATCGCCGCTACATGAAACATTCTGGCAAGCGTGCAACTATCTGCAAGCCCAAGAAGCCAAAGTGCTGTTCCCAGTACAAAGGAATGAGCTAACTATGATTTTTCTCTTTATTTTATGCAATTTTAGCGTAAACACAAGCTAGGGCAGCGTCATGACAAAGCTGACAAAAAAAGTGAGTGAGCCAATGCCATCTGACAGGCCGTAGTTCAGCTGCAAGAGATGCACTGTTTCTTCCAAAAATATTGGTGTAGTAACAGAAGGGGTTTTTTACCGCAGTGCATTATTAAAAAGGGGAAAAAATAAATGTAAAGCTACTTTCTGGAATAGCTTATGGGAAACTCTAGACAAAGGTCAATGATGATTTGCTTCTCCTAAACAGATGTCGGTGTCCACACTGCACTTCAGGAGAATGTTTGGAAAAGCAAGAAAAAATAAACCATAAACCATGAGGAAGTATAGGGAAGGAAGGCAAAAAATTTTAAAATATTTTAAACATATCAAAGAATAACTGTGATCTTGGCATAGCAAAGTTTCTCTAAAAAGGTCCAATAGTTTAGGACTCAGAAGAATCAGAGAAGTCACTTGTAGATCAGCCCACAAATATCCAATTAATAAAAGAATAGCACAGCCCCACCCCCTGGGAGCACTGCAAAGATAAATATACTAATGATTGCAAGGCTCTCCAATTCTCCACGGAGGGGTCCACTTCAGAAATAAGACAGCCAGACAGAATTAGTGACTACCAAGAGTACACCATTAACAGCACCTTTTCCAAGTAGCCTATTGATTTCTCTAAATTGTTTGGTTTGCAGCAAACCATAACAACAGACATACAAGCCACAAAGAATTCATTTTAATTTTTAACTTCAAGTCAAAAAAACGGAAAAATTCTCCAGAGCCTCATCACCAATGATGAACCATCAACCTGTGCAAAGTAACTTCCTAAGTCACCGTACAAAACATGGCACTGCAGCTAATCTGGCTCAATTCCTTTTTAAACAAACTTGGAGTCTTAAGTTTCTGTAAGTCACCAACTCATTACAGAAAATATTTTCTGGTTTCCCCAATGAGCAAGCTGTACAAGTAACAGCAGGTGCATACACCGTGACAGATGAAATAGAGGGCAGTACAGTTTAGAGACGCACAAGCTCAACTCACTGACTTCCTCTGCAACCTACCCTGCCTTGTCCCAGCCGCCCCATCCCCTTCCTGCTCAACACCATCCTCCCCTTCTGAAAACCAGAGCTAGCCCCCTGGGAAACAAAGGCTAAATTATGACACTTTCTTCAACCCCACTCTTCAATTTAGAGCTCCACAGGGCTGGATTCAGCAGGGCTGTGTGCTGTTCTGGAGAGCAAGCATCTCCTTTTTCTTCCAAGCAGTCTGGAACACCTTCATCCTGTGGAGGACAGAGCTGTACCGCACAAGTCCACCACTGAATAAAAGGGAAGAAGAAAGGGCTCCTCAAACAGAGCAATAGAGAGGAAAAGGGGATGCACGTTGAGGGGAGCTGGAGGTGCACTGCAGATCTACTACAGAAGCACAAGGCTGAGTAATAGATATCAAAGTCAGGCTTTACTTGAGCATTTATGGTTCACCAAATATATCCTGCACAATCCCCATTTCTCTATGTTACATAAGACCACCAGACACATTACACTTCTTGCTTAGCATTTATGCAAAGCAATTTTAAACCACATCACGTCTGAAATGAGAACAGGTGTCATGGACCTGCTCTGAGTGAAAAAAATTGGTCTGGCAACACACCACAACTCTCAACGACTGCACAGAGCAGCAAGGTGATGCAGGCTGGCAAAAACAAATCAAATATCTGTAATTCCATTCCTTCTCAACAACAATACATTTGCCTCTTCCTGTGTGAAGAAAGACGTTCAGTCATCTCTCCATTGCACAAACACACCTGGAGTTTGCTATAACTGAAGATATTGAGTCTCAGACAGCCTGTTCATGTTTAGAGTTTGGATTGCTGCATCTGTATTTAGCTTTTCCTTGTATCTGTCTGCTGGGAAAATCTTTAATCAAACACAAGATGTTTCAAAGGTAATCTCATACCACAAAGCCATCTGCGAACCAACCAACAATCCTGTGCAACGGCTGCCACCTAATGCTCGGGAAAGTAACTGCACTTACTGAAGGAATAGACAAGTTTCAGTAGCTCAAGCAGCAATTTCTGTTTAAAATTTTCCTCTATGCCCTCACAAACAATGCGGTCTCTTTTAACACACCAGAAAAAAAAATAATTCCATCAAGGAAATACTTCATATTTATCTAGTGCTTTACAATTTCATACTACTACAGAAAGTAATCCTTTCAGAATCATCATTTCTGCAGAAAAAGGGAGAAAAACCACGAAGGTGCTGATCATAGCGTGAAATCCCAGTCTCACAGTGAACTATCATGACAGAAGCAGGTCAGAAGCTTTCTAAAATATATTGTCAAGATAACTCAAAAGATTTTGCAGCTTAAGCTTACCATTCATAATATCATCTATTAACCTCTAACCACCATAAAGCCAAATATCCTTTTGGCTAGGAAACATCACTGCAAGTTTAATCACAGATGAAGAGGTGAGTTTGCCAGCCCCATGCTCTGTACGGACTAGAACTCTGATTATACAAGGCAGCAGTACAGAGTCTTTTCCAGCAATGCCCAGTTGGGCTTTCTGGGCATCACTAGCAGTAACAAAAGAGCTCGTATTTCCATCTATATACATTTTAATCATGCCACACCTGTAAGAAAGGCAAGATACCATGAGAGTTTATATAAATGAACTGCACATTTCCTCTGCCATACTATTTATAACTCAATGCAAAAAAAAAAAAATTAAAAATAAAATAAAATAAAATGCTCTCCTCTTTCTTCCACACACAGTTTGAGGCTGATTATTTTCTACTAAAAAGATCATTAGAAGGATGAGAGTGAGGAGATACCAGGTCTCGAATCCAGAAGCTCCCCTTTTTTTTTTTCAGCTAAACAGAGCTGTAGTAAATCTCTACAGTTATTTCAGCAAAGCTGATCTCACAAATATACTACAAAATAGCACTCCCATTCAACTTCTTTTGCTTTCATTAAGGCGTTTTTGTTTCTCCCACGCATTAAACAAGAAACCGAGCATAAAGAAAGCAAAGACATCACATGAACACAACCCATCACTACTTACTTCTCCTGTGATTGGATTGGTTCCATATTTCTTTATCCAAGGAACAATGCTCCTGAAAAGAGAAGGGACAAAGTAATAAGCAACAAGCACCATCAGAAACCTCCATTGATTATTTTTGCCAACTTGCTAAGACCAAATGATGATTACCAGCTGTAACCAGTTCAGCAACACAAAAATAAAGCTAAGTATAGACAGTAACTTACAGTATGTCAAAGACTGTCCCATCTGGTGTGCAAACTGGGTATTCAAATGGCTGCAGAGACAAACTAGAAAAAAAGTACACATACTTTTTAGCAAATTCAGCTGGAAATCATGATGACAGAGGCAAATAACATTTTGCTGATTCACTTGCACATTATAGCAAGGCCTATACCAATAAAAATACTGAGTGGCTGCCAATACCCACTACCTGATTTATGCAGATAAATTAGGTTAACAACAAAACCCATGGGAGGAAATAGAGCAGTTCAGCAACGTGTAGCTGCCAGCACTCACAGCCACAGAGCCACGGGATGCTGTAATATTCCCCAGCCACTTCCACTGCCATGTTGGGCCCCACCAGCATAAAAGATGGTTCAAGCAGAAACACTCGCTGTCTTTGCACTGAAACAGGCTAGGGAGTAACTGGCAACCACATTCAGCATCCCCTGCAAGCTTTTAGCCAAGCAGCAGTAGTTCGTAGATGCGGATGGTAACTTCTTGAACTATTAAATTTACAAAAGGATTTCTAACCCACCTCTACTAACTCCCCTCTTTCACTCCAGCACTTCAAGCAGTAAACTTTAAACACAAAAAATTAGCATATCCCTTCAATCTACCTAATCACTGCCTCAGAAAGATGAGTGATTGACCAAGCATATTCTGAGCACGGTAGAGTAAATTCAAGCCCTGATTAGACAGATTTGAAAGACTAGAATGTACATGATAATTGTTCTGAATTATTTTATCACTTGCATGTTCTTTTAGCCATCAGCTCCAATCTCTGCAGACACTAATAATGGAAAGTATAGATATTGTTTCAGTTTTTATTGAATTTTTTTTTGCTACATTACTATCACAGCAGGCACAAGTCAGTGAAAGTAACTACCTCAGAAGATCATAGCAGTAACATAGTTCAATGTCAACAGTCTGATAAATACGTGCATTGTTTAATAATGATAATGTAAATTTGTAGTCTTACCTGCAGTGATCAAATGATAAACGTCTAAAATTAGTTCGTGGAAGGTCTGTTTATGGGAGAAAAACACAACACAATTTTAATAAATACACAATGTTCTAGGTAACAAAGCAACATTTGAAGGTTACAGTTTGCTATATGCATGATGGCAATGTACTGGTCACAAGGATAAATACACTGAACCTTGCAAAACTGTAACTAGAATCGGACTTCTCCTGCAGAGCACAAGTACACTCCTCAACTGAAATTAGACAATCAGAGAAAAATCAATACAGAGCTCTGACAGACTGACAGACTGACAGCACTGGGTCTAAATTTGACGATTAACTGCGTTCGAGCTCTGCCCTGCCAGCGGGCGCAGAACTCGCTGAAGGCAGGAACAGCTCACCTGGGCCTTAAACCGGGCATTTCTGCCGTCTTCCCGCTGACCAGCACCGCTCCTTTCAGGCCCCCCGGCTGCACAGCCCAGCGGTTCAAGGCCAGCTCGGGAGGCGCTCGGCCGCCCCCGCTGCACCCAGAGGCCGCTCCGCTCAGGGCGCTCACTGCAGCACCCACCCCGCTGGGGTGAACGGGGGGCACCCGTCACCCCCCCCCCCCCCCCCTTTACCTGCTTTCTTGCCCCCGTAGAACTGCGTGTACTCCGCGCACGTGATGTACCTGCCGAGACAGCGGGGTCACTCGCAGGCAGCCACAGCACCCCCGCAGCCCCCCACAGCACCCCCAGGCCCTCCCCACACCCCGCGTGTCCGCGCCCCCCCTGAGGCCCCGAGGCCCGCCCTGCCCCGCCGCGCCCGCCCCGCACACGCCCCCGCTCACATCTTGTCCTTCTGGTGCTGCCTCTTCCCCATGGCGGCGGCCCGGCCCGGCGGCCCCGACCCGGGGACCCTCGGGGACGCGGCTCCGTGGGCCCCGCCGAGCCTCCTGCGCCCGGACGGCTGCTGCCGCGGCGCCCTTCCGGTGCGGGTGCGGCGGCGAAAGGCCGCGCCGCGGAAACACGGGCGGCGGGCGGCGTTCCGGGGCCGGGCCGGCCCGGGCCGGCCGGAGGGGGCGGAAGGGCGGGAGCGCTGCGGGGCGCACGGCGGTGGGTGCTCGTTCGCCGCCCGCCGGCGTAGGGAAGGTCACCCGTGGAAACACGTGCGGCCTTTCGCCTGCCTGAAGAGGAGGACTTGCCGCCCAGCTAAATCTGATTTAATCTCAGGTTTTGCCGTAGCTCCGGTTGGGTCCTCCCTTACCGGCGCCGGGGCAGCCCCGCGGGTTTCCGGCGAGTGTGTACAGTCCCGGTCGCCTAGCAATAACGTCGAATCCCCCCTGTGACGTTCCCCGTTGCCCCGTCCAAGCCGTTGATTAACGAAAGCTCCTTGGTCGTTCAAAACAACCTGCCCCCCCTCGCACACTGAAAGCGTCCCTTCTTGGGTTTGCTGCAGGCTTCCTTCGATAATGTGATACGACCTTAAGCAGAGTTTTCATAGCCCTGGTCTGAAAAAAGAAGGTGCTGAATGTAAGCAGAAAATGCTAAAATACCCGATTTAAGACAAATGTTCGTCCTCATTCAAATGTATTTTCTTGCATGGAATTTCAAATCATAATGCTGCTGGTCTGTCAGGCAGTGACAGAACCTCCCAAGAAAAAAATGGGTAGAAAAACCTACATGGTGTCTAGTACGGAGACAGCTATTCATAAAAAGTATTTCAGCATCTCTTTCAAGACTTAATGACAGAGAATTACTTTCCCTTAGCTAATTACATTTAAATCTTATTAAATAGCATTCATTACAACACTGGGATGAACAGCACAAGGCTGAACAGAGGATGGCCAGAATCCAAGCATCTTGCCTTTGGCAGGAGGAAACAGGAGCCTGTCTCAGAGCTTTCACTTATCAAACACCTCCAAAACTACCCATGCTTGTTTGTCCTTTTCTTGTTAAACCATCAACCTGGCAGCTGCCTACACAGAACAGTCAAGAGTCAAAATCCATGGAAGCAGATAACCAGACTCCCACTGACTGCACCAGGCTTTGGACCAGACCCACCTTTACCCCAGAACACAGCATCTATCTCCTGTTTTAATCATTTCAGTGGGCTGCTTGCCTGCACACACAAGCACAATGTGAGCACAACCTGATTAGTTGCAGGTGTCCCTGCTCACTGCAGGGGTGTTGGACTAGATGACCATTAAAGATCCCTGCAAGCCAAATGTTCCATGATTCTGAGTCTATGACTGTTCCGATGAGTGTAGACTAATTGGCAATAGCATATGAATCATTCACAGCACTATCACAACTGGTTGTCACAGTACTACTAAACTTTTTGAGCTAGAGGTCAGGGGAAGTTGGATGGCTCTCCTTATGACCTTCATGTTCTCCACCAGGTACACACAGAATCAAGCTGTGCTGTCACTACATTTCCTACTGCTTGTTGAAAACTCACAACAGCTACTCTTCAAAATGGCATCAAAGTCAGTTGTTTTTATTGCTCTTCAAGACACTTCAGTCAGTGTGCACATGAGATTGCTGTACAAAGAAGTAATCTGGTGTCTGTCGTGTCTGGCAAACCCCTCCATGTAGGGTTTTGTTGCCTTAACACATACCTCCCTCTAGGATCCAGACAACCATACAACCACACAACCACAGAGCCACGCCTCTGAAGAGTCAGTCCCCTTCAGCCAATGTCCACAACAGCACAGCTAGTCCTTGGCCTGGCTGAGGGCGAAGGACGGTGCTTGTTTTTGCTAGAAGTTTAGGAGAGAAACTGTCCTTTTACAAGGGTTTAAATACACTTACTCATTTCAATATTAATTTTCTTACTCAAAAACACCTCCATAAATTGAGGCACACCTGAATACTTAGGTCCTAGAAAGAACCAACACATACACTTGCATCTTTCCCAGCACCAAGCATACTTTGGGGAAGAAAACAAGTTGATTAATTTGGTTTCAGTGGCATTCCAAAACCACTCCACAGGTGAACCGCTGGCAGGCCACCAGCACTATTTTGTGATTATGAAATGCCACACAAGGAATATGGCCATAACTGCACAAAGCTCATTCCTTGTTGCAGTGCTGACCGCTTTCGGCATGGTCAGGGTAGCCTATTTTGCTTTGTGTTGCCCGAGATCACAAGCATTCCCACACAGCTCCTGCTCCCTCAGCTGAGATGTGGCTCTCCAAGAGAAAACACTGCAGCTGCTCTAGGGACACCACAAGCACTTGTCTGATCATGCTTTCAGAAGAAAGATCACCCAGAAGGTATTATTTATTTCTAGACATGTTAACATGATTCAGCCTGTGTTGAGATTTCTGGAGATGCCTGTGCCCTTTGTAATAATTCAAGACCATGGGTTTGCTTTCTGTTTTTTAAACCAATGCAATGTTCATTTATTTCTGTACTTACAAAAAGAGCCACCCCATTGTATCCCTCCCCCTCCCCCCAAAATGCCTTTTACAAACATTTAAAAATTAAAAACCAGATGATGACATGTTAATTTGGTAGAATTATTTTGAAACATAGCTTTTGTAATTAGTTAAGTTTCCTACAAGATGACTTTGTAGAGATAGCCTGATCATCGGTCAAATAAAATTCCATATTACAAGTTAGCAAATTCTAGTACAAAAATAGTCCATGTGTTAGAACAGCCTCTTATTATTATTATATTCACAGGAAAGAGTCTATTGGCTGCATAATACCTTAATATTTATGAAATTTCTTTTTACGTGGCTCATTCATCTAATTTAATATAGTGTTGAGCCTCAATAAATCCTCAGGCAAAAAACCCTAAACAGGGTTAAATATGCTGTTCAGTGTACTCTGAAGTACTGTGCTTTTCACAGGACATCCAAGAAACCCCACAAACAGTTCTCAGCTAGTTTTGATATTAAAATGAGATCCAGATCCAAAAGGACCCCCCTGAAGTACATATTCACGACTTTCCATAGAAACAGAGGCCGCAGCTTTGATGGTTAAGTTTCACTTGGGAAACTGTCTAGCTCATCCACTCATCATTTTCACGTATCCACTTGTGAGCTTCTTTAAAAACTAAAGCAGGTCACTCCTGAAGCATCTGAGACTCTTATGGCACTGCCCTCTTCAGGAGTGTCCCTACTGACCGGGCTCTCGCTCCTCTTCTGTCTCTGGTTAATGCTGTTCAGCAGTTTCTCTCGGACCAGGCCCCGCGGGGAAAATCTGGGGAAATGCTACTTGTCTCTCAAGATGTCTAGCTGCTCTTGATATTCTGTGAAAAGCCTCTGGAAGCGGAGGTTCTGTCCAATAACAGGAAGAAGCTCTTTCAATAGTTCTCTCTTTCGTAAACCCTGCACAAAAACCACAAAAGCATCCTCAGAATGTATGCTTAAGGTTCACGCCTTTTTTCCTGCCTGGAGAAGGCTGTGTATTTTATGTTCTTATTCTGCTTATAAGACTCCCAGAATAAACACTGTCCTTACATTTACACACACTCATGAAGCTGGTGCAGCCTCTGCAGTTACACACTCCAGACACGCTCTGAGAAGGGGAGACATTTCATTGGCATGTCACTATTTCAAAGTTGCTGTCTGAAGAATGTGGAGACTTGAACATGCAACTCTTTCATCTGTGTGACACTCAAGACAGCACCAAAGCTGAGACTCTGGCACTAAGCATCTGTCTAGTTTCACGTGAAATAAACACAAGTGCCAGGGGAGGAAGCCTGCTTATGAGATTAGAGCAGAGTATGGAAAGAGTTCCAGGGTCAGCAAAAGTAATTGTGATTGATTTTTTGCCACTAAGTTAAAATAGGATTAAAGTTCTATTGTGTACCCATGTTCTGTAATTTTTATGGGAAACTCTTCCTCGTTTTTTGTTAAACTATTATCAGGACTTACCATAACTGTTGATTCCCACTGACTTCCAGCTGAGTAATGGACTGGACCCAGTAAATCCTTGCATAATTCTCGCAAACGATATTCAAACCCTGAATATTATCAGAAAATAAAATCACAGTCATAAGCATTTCATTGTATATAAACACTCCACAATGTATCTGACAATGTTCAGCAAAGAGTTACAAGTAGCTAGAATAAAAATAAAGCCTAGAATAAAAATAAAGCCTAGAATAAAAATAAAGCCTAGAATAAAAATAAAGCCTAGAATAAAAATAAAGCCAAAACACTGACTTCTTAAAAAGTATATTATCTTCTGATAGCAAAAAGATAAGATGATTTGTAAAGGATTTTAGAGTTCTGAAGGGTTTTATTTTAAGTTCTCAAAACCAAACTCGCTAAAGATCATCTACAATAGGAAGAAAAACTGAAGTAGTTACTCCAGTTTAAGAGCTGCCATCATCTCCACCTCACTCCCCACTCCCACATAAATAATACCAGCTTTAAAAAAAAAAAAAAAAAAAATTTAACCAAAAAACATTGGAAAATTGACACTTCAACAACCAGAGAACTAATACAAAATAGATATCACAAGTGTTGGAAAGCCACAAGATGAAAACCAGTGAAGGGGAGAAGTTGTTAGGTTGCATTTAATGGCAACATATGAATTTGGAGAAAGGGAGTCAGTAGTAAAAAAACAAAAACAAACCCAGACATCTTTCTGAAACATTAAAGTATTACTAATCTAGAAGAGATCTCTCAAACCCTTAGCAAAAAGAGATAACAAAATTATAATGGATCCAATCAATATGCACAAGAGTTTAAAAAAAAAAGTAAAAGAAAACCTTTAATAGAATCACACAGTTTCCAGGCCAGCTTTATTCACCCCAAAAATCAGACAGAGGAATTCCCTTGCAAGTTAGAAAGCCATCCATTCAAGAGTAACTTGCCAATCAAGGTATAATAGATTGAATATTTTAATGGATTAGAATTGTTGAAACCATCATAGGAATCAAGGGCAAACAATAGGATACGCAATTTTCAAAATTTAGCAGACCTAGAAAACTACTGAAACAGTAATACACGTATGGCAAAGCAGAATTTGCAGTGACATGCAGTGTATACACACATGCAAGGTAGCGACATTTGCACAGTGCAAGATGAACCCTGCACACACAACAAATTGAGAGGTTCTCAATTAGTGAAGACTTTGAAAAGTATAACTGTCTCTTTAGCATATGACCCAAATTTAATTTCAACTGTGGAAGAACACAGAATCATATGCAGTTTACCAAGCTCCCTTGTTAAATAAGGTAGGGGTCAGAAGGCAAGAATTAATGAGCCTAATTTTAATTCTGCCAACACCTATTAGGCGGCCTAACACAAACCATTTCGCTTCCCTCTGTGTAAAATCATTATGCACAGCGAGGAGTAAGGCTGAATTAATACAATGGGAACTACTAAATTTGGAATGCAGACGAGCAGAGATACAACAGAGATCTTTAGAATCCAAGAAGCATAAAGTCAGTTAGCCTTATTTAACACAATAGCATAGAGATAGTCAAACATAAAACAGACACAAGCAACCATTCTTGTGGGTTTCTTGCCTCACAGAATTTAACCTGTGGAGCTCACCAGTACAGGCTGTTGAAATTTTAGAATGTAAAAAATAGCATAAAGTGCAAGCAATAAAAGCAAATTCTCTGCAGTTTTATGTACTCTGGTACAAAGTGTCAGATACCGAGCAACTCTTCCATTTCACATCAGGCAGCAATCATCAGCTGGCTGAGGAATGTTACATACTTTACAAGGTGCTGCTGGTTCCTCTGAAACATCTGTAGTTGCTGCCAGATAATACATATGAGATGCCTGACAGACCACTGGAATGTTTTACAGTGCAAGTCCTATTACTGAAGTCCGCAGATGGCACTGTTTCCCCAGACCACGATCTCAGCGTGTCAAAATAGGATTCCTGAGTACTGAGCACTATAGGAAGCAAATGCACTTCAGAAGTTTGTTTTGGTTTTGCATAACCCTTGAGTCCAGAAGCCAAGTGCTAAAAGGAGAACGTTAAGTGCAATCATACATACACATGAAGCGAACAGAATGTTTCTTAAACGTCCATCAGAGCTGCAAAGAAGTAACACAGCATGGCAGGTCTCACCTTCATTAACTAGGTACCGTGCATAGATAAGGAGCCAGTGGCGATATTCATGACTGGATTGTAACGTAAGTGCTGCAGCTATCTGGTTCTCCAGGTACGCAAGCGTTGTTTCTTGTTGCACTAAGTGAGGCATGGAGAACAATCTTGCAGCTTGCCTTCCTGAACTACAAAACGAAAAAATTAACATGCAAGCCACACCATCAGATACTAGTATAAGGAACATATATTTTTGTAGGACAAGCTATTCTACGCTCACCTTGCAGAGGCACCTAGTGCTTCCAGAATTCAAGCTGTTAATGACAAAGGCAGCACTTTGCAGTAAACTGCCAACCCCCCCACCCCACGCCAGACCATGTACAAGTATCAAGGTCCACGGAGGGTTTTCTGCCTCCTTTTTCTCTTCCTTTCATCTGTCTTTTCTTTAAAAACACATGCTTATCAATGACCAAGTGCTCCTAAATGTTTATAGGAAATTAAGATGACTACGTTTACCTTTCTTTGCCCCTCCAGGAGGAAAGTCACAAAACAAACACAAGATACAAACCCTAAAGCGTTTAAAGGATTTCTCGCAAATAAATGTATTGTCATAAGACGACCGATTTTAAAAGAGCAGCCAATTGTCTCCTTTTTGAAAAAACTGCTCATTTTTCAGTCTGATATTTTCTCTCTCTCAAAAAGATAGAGTAGTTTGTTTGGATTTCAAATATTTTTCCCAATTAACTCCCCTTCCCACCCAAGAGAACAGCAGTAAAATCATACAACTCTATACAGTTTCTCTCACCAAAAAATTAAACTCAGAGGTGAAGGACAGAAATAGCACAGAAATCTGCCTGGGAAATCTAATTTAAATCCAGGTGAGGACAGGCTATTGAATTACCTACAGGAATCTGCTCTGACACACAATTCCCTGGTGGTATTTTCAGATGTTAAAAATATGCGTTAGATGACTAATCACTCAACTTTCTCAAAGACTTCGTTAAATAGATCCCTTGAGGACAACTGAACTACTCGAAATTTGTAGGCCTATTCCAGAAAGCTGGTAAACTAAAAATTAAAATGTAAATTCAGTTTAGCTAATCAAAATATTACAGGTACAGAATCATCAAATACTTTACCCATCCAATAAAGCGGAGCCTTAAAATGATTAAGTTTAGAGCATGCTTTCCTGCTCCCCAGTCTCAAAATTACATTGAGATACAGATCTTAAATGTGCAAAGGTTTTTAAAAAAATGCTGTATGAGCTACTGACAATTTCAGAGCCTCTTAAGAATTAACTCACTGATCCAAGCACATGAGTAAATAATAGGAAAAAATCCCCACAAACAAGCTGATCAAACGAAGCAAGTAAGTGCGTACTTTGACGTTCGTCCCTGTATTACAGCTAAGGGCCCAGAACACAGCATGGCTTCTTGGGATGGTAAACTATTCCTGAAGTCTGCGCATTGTGCTAGAGAGTCCTGTTTGTCAGAAACAAGATTCCTGAAAAAAGACAAACAAACAAAAACCAAGTTTGAGAAGAGTAGGCAGTGATATTAGGGGATCCAGCTCTGCTCTGCCTCAAAGCACTACTTCCCAGACAACCAAAATAAAAAAATAAATAAATAAATCACTGAGGTGCTCCGGAATTCCACAGACCCCAACTGTTCCCACTTCATGTCTAAATTCTGCTCCTGCTGTCACAGAAACGTCCCTCCCACCCCCAAAGTTCACAACATTAATTGTATAATACAATTTAGCAATAGTTTTGAAGGAAAATAACTTTCTACTTGTCATTTTACATCTAATAAGAAGTCATGTCCCAGAACAAAGACTGGAGTGAACACAGGTAATGACTTTCTCATTAAGAACTTGATTTTACCTCATGCCAGGTGCCCCCACCCGCCAGACGAGTCCTCACAGATCACACACATTGACAATCTTTCCCATACATTACAGTAACTCCTTCATATGGAGGGAGTTGACAGTTACAGCTGGCATTTCCACACCTAGTCAAGGATATCATTTTCATTGGTTTGAGATGCCAAGGGAATCAGTGGCTCAAACCAATGCTAAGTTTAGACCTCCAAACAGTTCAGAGGTAAAATGGCACAAATATTTAAAATACCCTTTACTGCTTTATCAGGTTTAAATTTGTATGGTGACTAAAGAGATTGCTCTTTTATATATTTCCAAAGCTGTGGTACAAACTAAGAACTGACAGCAAATTCAGAATTACAGCTGAGAGCCTGTCCTGTGCTCCTTATTAACTGGGAATATTTTGCATAATTTCTCAGTTTATCTAAAGAACAAATAAGGTGTTTTTTCTTTTCCAAAGGATTCACACATCAAGTAGTTGACTAATAATAATTATTCTAAGGAGGAGTTAAAACAATAACCCCTTTCATTAAGCACACTCATTACACTAAGTACAACAATTATATTAAGACTGCAACATGTTTTTTCCTCTTAGAAAGACAACAAAGAATCTGTTTTGGAAAGACACTGTAAATAATTTAGCCATGGGAATTTTTTTTTATGGGAACTTATGCCTTTACAGAAGCGAGAGAATCCAGGGGGAAAGCCTATCTGATATCCAACAAGGCACAGATTCTTCTGTAGCTTTTCCTTATGTTTAGGACATCAGTAATGACTTTTCTGTGGCAATCCTCTGAGGTATAATGATTTCTTCCCTCCATTGCTACCCGACTTACTATCTTCATTAAACTTTTACATCTTGGAGACAAAGACCTCTCTTCAAACTTGACTGGCCATCAGATTAAAAAAAATATTAAGGAGTGATGAGGACTGACAAAGTCAGGCACATATACATTTAGGATTGGATTGCATAGGTCTTATTTTCCCTGGAAAGTGAGCAAAATAATGTTAACATGTCTAAACTCCCAACAAACACGAGAATTGTTTTGACAAATATTCCAGAGCTGCATTCTTTTACATAAAAAAGTAAATTGTAAGGCTAGATTATCTTTAATCATTGCCAAACGCTTGACAGATTCAACTGATGTACATCAGCAAAAGTATATATAGGTGTATTTTAATAAATAAGAGTATGCACTGTATAGGAAAGAGTGATAAAGTAAGCTGTAGTTTAACCTTTTAATGTTTTCGATTTATTTTAAACATAACAAACCATAAGGATATAAATAGAGTAAAGCCTAGACATACAATAGTGAACAAAAGCAAAACTAAGCCTGGCAGGTGACCCTACTCAGACTAACCTTCAAAATATGGAGTGAAACAGTAAATCAGAATACACATCAGCTCAGCTAAGTTGTAAAAGCAGGAAATAATACACAACTTACCACGTAGAAAGAGAAGGATTAAAACAGTATGCCTTTCCATCGGACATGCTCATTACAGGTATACCATGCTGAGTCAGCAAGATCTGAGAGACCGTTGCATCACTTCCTACAAGTCAAATCAGACCAAAGCATTTCTTTTGGAGTCTTGCATGCCATTCATAACAGTATAAAATGCTATCTACCATTACTTATCAGTCATAGCAACCAACAGAAAAAGGTTCAGTCAATGTTATTCTCAAACACTGACAGGAAAGTCAGGACACAAGATAATGATGGTAAGCACCAGGCTTGGTGCAGTAGCATTAAAATCACTCTTTTGCAAAACACACTATCGGTCTCGATGCTGCAATTTACACAGAACATGGGCTTAATTGGAAAAGTTCTCCATATCTAGGGGCAATATTCAGCAATTCTGACATGTCTTCTGAAACCTAAGAAGCCTTTATCTTTCTTTTTCCCATTAAGTTAAAATTCTAAAACCCAGCATACTTAGAAAAATGGGCTCTCTAAGAATGCAGTGTAAGTGGGATAGCTGGAGCCTCTTATTTCCTGGCATATTCCAGGCCCAAGGTTTGTGCACGTAACTTCTAATGAAGACATTTGCAAACTGCTAGTACAACTACTTGTCTAGGTAGTTTTGATTAGTACTGCATGAATTAAAGCTAAAATAGAAGCCAGTATGCTCCGAGACACTGCTTTCTTGATAATTTGTTTTGTGCCAGATATTGGCAATGATAGAAACTGAAGATTTTGAAATAACAAATCAGAAGATAATCAGTTGTTCATCGTTAATAAACAAAGTACACACTGAGAAATTGCTGTAATAGCAGATTTACATTTTATAATCTGTAATAGCAGTTACAATATTTATTTTGCAATCTTCACACTGAATTTTCATATTCAGAAACAAGCCAGAATATAAGAAGCTATAGAATCTTGTACAATAAAACCCACTGATACTCCCACGTCAGTTACTTCTACAGTATTTCAACATTGCCAATGACTTCCCCGTACTGCACAATAATGAAGGAAAATGATTTGTTTAGGCTTTTCAGGTTTTATAAAGTTGCAGCATATTCATAAAAGGCACTAAATAATACAGGTGGGCTCAAAGGTTGGTAACTAAGTGACCCTTTTTATTACCTGAAAATATTGTTTGCAAAGATTCATCTCTAACAATGGCTGTCTGCTTGTGAACATCCCTGAAAAAGGCAAAAGAACAAGTCTGCAGTTTACAAACAACTGAAAATTCCAAAATAATTTAACAAATGCACTTCTTCAATATTCATGACAAAGTGGGGGTTTTGGTGGAGTTTGGTTGTTTGGGTTTTTTGCTTTAACATTTTCTTCATTGCTTCAACAAAATTATTTTGGCAAACTCAGACCCCTTACAGCAAGACAGAAGCCAATAGCAGAGAACAACTTTTATGGCTTTTATCAGGAAACCTTATTACAGCTAAGCAAACACTAAGGATCCAAATAACTCCTTTAGGAGCTCTGACTTGCATGAGACATCAGATTAAATTCAGCTACTGTAAACAAGTACCACAGTTTTTATCTTGGTATTTTGAAGATGGCTAGAATACTTCTCAAACTCAGGTACTTTATTGGCTAAGTACAATGGAAGTTGGAAGTATCCATATTTCTCCTTTCCCCACCCCCCGCAATCCATTCCATATGTGTGAGAAGTTTATCCTAGGCAGGCTGTTCAAACTAGTAACTTCTAGGTGATCCTTTATCTTCCTTCCAGAATCAAATTCAGTATTATGGACTGTCCTAAAACAGAGAAGAAATAGGATCCAAGTCCTGCCCAGTTAACTCTTCATATTATATCCAGAAGTGGATTTGTCTTCAGACCTGATGTGGTTTAAGCCTAGGTTCCAACAGCAATGCATCACCACAATTGAACAGTTATCCATAAAAATCAGCCCAGCCACTGCTTCAGCCTAACATGGTACTTACCAAACAGAGAGCGTAGCAGCAGTGGTGAGAGCCATGATGTAAGAACCTGTGCAATGTAGGGTGGAAATGGGTGTATTCAATATTATAGGAGGGAGAAGGCGACGACCACAAGCTGAAAATACTGACAATGTTCGTTTCTCACAGGCTACACTTACAATCTCACTAAAAAAAAAAAAAAATATTAAAAATTACATTTTTTCAAATGCAAGTAGCCATAAAACCAGATTGATTTGTTGAATTATCATACAACTTGGGCTAATTCCCCAAAAGGTAACTACTACAGTTTTAAAAAAAATCCTGGGTACCAAAAGGAAAGATCAAAAAGACAAAGACAGATTTTATATATATACATATATATATACACACACACACAGAGATGCGTTCCATGCATCCTTGATTTGATTATAACTATGATGGTCCAAGGAGATGAGCAAGAGAAGGTTTGCAGGCAGAGATAGTATCTTTTATTAGACCAAGAGGCATAGCTGGAAATAGCAGTAAAGCTTTTGGGTATACACAAGCTCTTCTTTGGGCCTGTACTTGTATATAGGTTTAAAATCTGCTGCTGCTTTTTCTGACCTGGACAGGACTCAGGCTTCAGAAATATTTGAAAAAATTTCGATTTAAATGCTGAGGTTGGAACTAAGCAAAGTTGAGAAAAATAAAGAGAAAAAAATAGCAAGAGACTCAGGAAAATACTTCTAAGTCACAAAACATCCTGTTTCAAATTTTTCAGTCTTTAGCAGGTAGCACTTGGAACAACTGTCACTTACCATGATTTAGTCAACTTTAATGAAGAAATTTAAAGGAGAAATGTACAGGAAGACAGTTGTAACTGGATAATGAGAATTGGTGACGCTTTAAGACTGCACAGAGCTAATACTTGGAGTGAAACTGGTCTTAAGACTAAGAGCAGTACATATTTTTGTCCACAAAACATTTATTATGAAAGACTGCATAAAAACTACAGTGGGGGGTGATAAAACCAGCAAATAGCAGTATTCAACAGAAATAAGTCAGAATCCCTACAAAAAACTCCACAGGGTAAGAGTTTAAGAGCATCAGTGTATTACACCAGGTTAGCTGGAAGAGAACTAAGACATCTTGAGCCAAGCACAAAGAATCACAAAAATCCTTAACAGAAGTGATCCAGTTAATCAACTTTTCTAAATAAGTAGATAAAAATACCTTTAAAGCCTCTACTTATTTGTAAGTATGTGGGCTTAGGCATAAGAAACTTTCTGCAAAGTGTACTTTTTTGTGCTCCCTAAAAATGTTTTCTGGCCTTCAGGACCCTCTTCCCCCAAAATATACTCTTACCAGCTTCCTGCTGCAGTGAGAATCCGGCTGGTGAGGACCGTCTCCCATTCCTTTCCTTCTCGATTACACTTTAACCTGCTCAACTTTGAACCTCCCACTGTGGTCATTTCGTTCTCCACTTCAAGGTACATTGACGGATCTGAACTTACCTGAAATACAAAAAATAAAACACTTTTTGGGAGAGGAAAAGATCTACTCAAAAAAGCAGCAACTACTATCGGATCCAAAACACTGCTGTCTTTAAGAACAGATTTAAGTATGGCATTCTCTGTTTAAAGTGGCTTCAGGATATACTGTGGTACTTCAAAAGAAGCAAACCTCTGAAAATCAGCCTTGACTCGAGCACAAATAATTTCTTTGTATTCAGAGCATAAGAATAAAGAAAGGTTGTGCTAGTCTTTGCTTCCTAATTAAGGGCACCAGATCAAGTCTAGATGTGCCCACTCTCCCTACAGCCTTGCAATTACAACCCGACTACCACTGCCTAAACATACAGAAAACTTATTTCATAAATACCTAAAGAAATACTGTTTGCCAGTCTCTTCAGATGTAAAGTACCTCCAGAGAGCTCTCAGGAAATACTTGTTTTTTCTCTTCAGCAGTGTACTACCAACACAACTGTAATAACAATGCAGCAGCAGTTACTCCTGTCAGAGACTCTTATCTTTATGACACACTTTGATTAACCAGGAGGGGGGACTGATGAACCAGACAGATGAATCTCTTTGAAGTTTTGCTAGATCAGATGTGTCTTATTTGTAGCTGATTTTCCATTAACTTTTCTCATATAGACATATTCTTAGAAGCTGAACTATACCATCTTGCTTGGTTGAACAAATACATGTAATTCAAACGTTAATTTAGCAAAGGATCTGAATAATCTAAGAATACTTTTAATAAGCAGGAATTTTTTAAGTATTAAGCTTTTTTTCCTCTTATAATCCACTTACTTGCAAAGTAAACGACTTCTGTGGGATTGGGGTTGGCAGTTTAAGTGCTAGTGCTGGTGCAGAGATGCAAGCAGCGTCCTTCTCAGAAGCCAGTGTAGCTGGGGACTGTAAAAAAAAAAAAAGAATTGCAAAAGTATTTAATTTTTTCCGTTAAAAAAAGTCAAAAACAAAGATATTATATAATATAGGTTGATTTGAAAAAGAAATGTTTTTTAATTCCAAATAATGCCAACTGCAAATATTAATCTTTTTCCAATTAATTGGATAAATACCTGTTTTTAAATATAGCTTCTAAGAATTAAAAGACCAAAACAAACAAACAAAACTAACAAAAAAACTCCAAACACCGCCCCCCCCCCCAAATCTAAACCTAACAAAACTAGATGTGCTCTTTTTTTTTGGTTTTATACTCCCCCCTTTTCAGCTGCAACTAAGTAATGAAGTTCTGGTATAACACATGGAAAAGCTAAGCTCTAAATACTAAAATCAGAGGGATCTATATGCCCTAAAATGATGGAAACTCTAATGCAACTTACTACTTCACAGTTCCCAGGAAATTCATAACCATTTAAGTCATCATATCCAAGTCATGCTCTTGTGCTTGGACCACTCTCCATCAAAGAACACCAAAAACTGATGGCGTTGCATTTAATTCTATGCAGTCATTTAGCAGGCTATCACTACTTGGCGTGCTGGTACTGTTTAGTAAGTAGCTGCATATTTATATAAAGGATGGACACATATGCCACACCATGTGCACTTGCTTTTTATGATCACAAATTTTAAAAAGAGTAAGTTTAAAGGCAAGGAAGAGGGGGGGCTAAAGATTCTGAGGGACTGGTACTACTTGTGTTTCCCTGACTTGATGGAACAAATCAGCATGGGACTGACTTTACTAAATGAACACCAAAAGCCACAATAAATCTTATTTATTTCACCTGAACAGTTAAAGTTACTGGTACAAGTCTGGAGTCTTTTCGAGGCCTTCCTTTTTTCTTCTTTTCTACCGTTTCTCCCTCAAGTTCCAGTTTCCGTTTGGGTGCACTGAGTGGTTTAGCAGCTGGAATCTTCTCTTCACTGTCACTGCTGCTCTCCAGAATATCCTTGGGCTTATTTTCTTTAATTAAATTCTGATCCTTCAGTCTGAGCAAGTTAAAAAAAAATATATATTTCATATTTTATATAGGCCGATTCCAAAGGCTGCCACATATCCTACACACCGTATTCTTGCAGGTAAAAACATACATGCTTAGCCTTTTTTGAGTGTATTTCAAAATGCACAAAGGCAAGAGGAGGAAGCTGAAGAGGTATGGCAAATCCTCTGCAAAACTGCAATGTGCAATATATACGTAAGCTGACCAGACATATTATCTCCTTTAAAAAAAAATAAAAATCAAACTAGCAGTTAGCAACTGGATAAAGCTGTAAATAACTTTATTTTAGCATTCACTTCCAATTATAATCAGTTCTCCTTCCCTGGATTGATACAAATAATTCAGCACTCTAAGATGCAAGCGTAGTTCATCTTTTCCCCTCCAATGGACATTACACTTTCTGCTTACTCATGCAGAACTTCATTTGTCATTCTGTTGTCTATCCCCAAAAGTTGCCCTATTCAGTTCTGATTACTGTAAGAAAGACACATATCTGCAAACCATACAAATGACCTCACTGCTCCATTTTCCATTTCAGGAATACAATATAACAGAAAAAGACAAAGTGCAAATCTCTGTGAAGTGTTTTGTTAACCATTATACCCTAAAATACGTCATTTAATCATACTCTTCCCATTCCCTCCAATAGCTGGTTATTAACTCACAACGTTATGCCACTTATTCCATAACCACTAGGCTTCCAAGAAACATCTTGCATAACCCAAACTGTTTTTCTTTGGCATCTGAATTATGCCAAACAATACAGTTTCATCCATACTTGACTGATACAGTAGAAGCAATTTAATAGAGTAATTTAATCTTTCTTCTGGATCATATGATTAAACCCTTTAACATAAAAATATTGAGGTATTTAGCAAAAACATTTTATTGATAATAATTGACAGTAACTACACATTTCTTTCTCAAAACTGCTATTTTTTTTCTATTGCTTGTTTTGGTGAAGCAGGAATACTTATGCCATAACATACTATGTCAGAAGACCAAAGGCTTTTTTCTTGTTTTTTTAAAAATCATGTGGATCCAGAGCCAAAACCCTTTAAAATTAAAGCATCTTCTCTGCATGCCTTCAAGGCTTAAAACTGAAATACAACTGCAGTTATTATGATGATAGACCATCTGCAGACATGTACGGTAATTTATCTTGAAGTAAATCTCACACTTGTACAGAGATGCAGGCTGGCTATTTTTGTCTTCTAAGGAACACAGATGCATGCAGCCACACATGGAGGCACATGCGCACACAGCCTCTTATGACAACAGTTTTAACTCAGAATATTTTGAAGAGTCTGCTTGATCTCAAATGCCAGACACAAGTGTACAAAGGAATAATGTCAGCAAAGAATTTACCTAATTGCAGCTGTCCCCTTCCTTCCAACTGTGGAAGAGACCCAAGACAATTTCTGGAGTGCCAGCACCATGATATTCACACGACAGAGAATCAATGTTTTAATTCTCTACATTACCATCTTTTTTTTTTTTTTCCCCACCCCTGACTATGTCTTACCTGTCCACAACAGTCTGATTCGTATTTGTTACAACAGCAGTCCCTGAGGTGGCTTTGGATCGTTCTGTAAATCTAGAATCAAATGCTTTCATAGGTTCAATCTTGGATGGAGTTGTCAACACTGAGGAAGACGATGCAGGAGGAGCAGTTGAGGCAGAGGTAGCATTTACACTGTCAACAAGAGACACAGGAAAACAAGGATTGAAAGAAATTTAGTATTGGCAACCTGCATTGCTCATAACAAATAGCTAGCATTCATTATACTGGCTAGAAACCATATTGAAAACCTTTTCACTCAAGTACATACATGAATTACAATATGCTTTTTCCCCTTTGCCTACTCTCAAAAGCTGTGTATGATACATCTCAGAATTAAGAGCTTCATGTGGCCACATAGATATATCTAGATTAAGGGACCGTAATTCATTCATCATGTATTTTTAATTCAGGAATTAAATTACACTTTCAGCTAGTACTTACCCACCCAAAAGGTGGAAAGGATCATTATTTTAAATGATGACTGGAGTTTCCGGTTTTACCCCTTGTTCAGGTTACCAAATACTTTCCATTACAAGATTATATTTCACTGTTTATCAATCAATTTGGGCTGAAACAATTCATGCAGGGTTTTGATTTTGTTGTTGAAGAAGCCAAACTAATTATTAGGCCTTTCCAAGCATAACTCCAAGGCAAAGGAATGTGTTTTCCCCACACCAAAGCATTCCAATGATCTGTTATTTGAATGGCTGTTTACTTTAGATTTTTCAATTCATTCAGAGAATGAATTGAAAGAAAGAATGGCTCGAAGATAACTGATGTTTGTACTAAAAAGCTGTTAGAGGTCCAGTTTCCAAAGAAAAGGAGACTTAATAGTTTCATCTGTCAATCATTTCTCATAGTCCACGCACTCATTTTTTAATCTGTGTTCAATTTCAACTAAATTTGATGGAGTAGCAAATGTTCCAACGATACTGTGCTTTTACAAACACTACAAAAACGCATTGAGGAGAAGAAACCAAGTCAGTGTTACCACTGAGGGAAAGGCAAGTAAAACTTCATTGTTCCATAATTAATTTGAAAGATACACTGGCCAATCACCATACATGCACTGACAAGTCAATGTCACTGTGCTCTGATGGGGTTGTTATAGGGGGAAGAGGTTTAACCATGTTTGAAGACAGAAGATCTATAGGAAGCAGGACAGAATTTGACAGAAAACAGGCTTCATTACTTCCACTGCTGGAAAACCTTCTATTATTTACCAATAGCAACCCAGTAATCTATAAGCACATAAATTTGCTAGAGCATTAGCAATCAACTTGCGTACCTCGTTGCACTGAAGTCTATTTCCAGAACTACGCATATGGATTTATTTATTACTGATTTATCACTATTTAAAGTAATCAAATACTAATATGATGTCAATGTTTTCAGGAATGTCAGATTCTTGAAGTTTTGCGGTAAGGAAACCAATTTAATAATTGCTTGATTACAGAACTGTAAACAAGAGTTAGAAACTAAATAGAGTCATATAAGTGAAAAATAAAACTGACCCATCTTTATTGGCTGCATCATCTGTTGGTTTTATACTGGCTGCTGTTGGCTCCAGAGAAGGCTTTGAAGTATTTTGAAGGGCATTTGCTGCATTAGAATCTAATGACATGAGCTGCTGGTTACTTTGAGAAGACATCATTGAGCCAGACAGAGATCCAGATATTGGGATACTGTTGAAAAATGCTGTGGAAAAATCCCTAAGCAAAAAGACAAACAACAAATATATTTCTTGAAAACACTTTTAAAAAAACTGAAAAACAATTTTAACTATTTATTCCATTCTTCCCTTTTCCACATGTGGATACTCATATACAACCTAAATAAACCATAAACATCTAACTTTCCAGAGTAATTTCTCTTATACAAAGGATGCTAAAGCCAATATTAATGGAGATATGAACCTGCAATACATTAGAGTATTGTTCAGTCATCATAATGGTAGATAATGAGAATTAGCCTCATCTATTAAAAGTGAGATCTTACAGCTAAGAGAACATAGGTTGAAACTGTATTCTGTAAGTATACACAAGGTATTTCCAGCAAGTGCTTTAAGATGCCATAAGATTAAAGTCAGAGTTCTGAGTTTACATCAGGGGAAGGAAAAAAAAAAAGTAAAGAATTTTAAAGACGACTTCCAAATGTACCCTGTGTCCAGCTGAGCTATGCAGAGAGGCGTGATCCTTCTCCGACCATCTGCTGTTCGAGTTTCAACTTGTTTTTTTAAGAGATTCTGTTGGGAAATATATTTCATCATCATTTCTGTTAAACAGGAAGTGCTTTTTTTTGTTTTCCTTTTTTGTTTTTTTTCAACTGACAAGAATAGGTGTATTAGATGAAAGATGCTCCTCAAAAATCTGTTAACAAAGATTTTTTTTTTCCATATTGTCTTTGAACCATGCTATTATTGCATAAACAGACTTGATCTACATTTTTACGTATATTTTAATACCACAACTTTTTTTGGACCAATAGTAGGTGTTTTTTAAAACAGAAGTTCATATAGTACAAAGTACAATAGAATTCCGATTACTGCTCTTAGGCTGTACCATAACATACATTCTTTTTAATTTAAACACACACATTTCCAATTCTGGATCTATCCATCTGTAGAAAAGACATTGTGGAGAATGTAATCCACTCTCCACACTAGAGAGCCGAGTCTGAAACACTCTCATTTGTGCACATTGAATTCTTCATTAAAAGCTGTATTCAATGTTTAGAAGAAAATTGAATAATATTTTCAACCTCTTTCACTGAGAAATTGAAGCACAGTTCTACAGTTTGACTGTTATTAGATACCTTTGGTTTTCTTTCTGCACACTGAGAATTTAGCACCCATCATAGAAATATCCATAGAAATAAGCCTTTTTCCACATAGTCTTACTTCTGCTTAAAAGCATTTTAACTTTTCAGCAAGTCCCAGGAAAGTCAACTGAACCATTCCTGGGTCGAAAGGTGCCATTCAACACAAATAAGGAAGCAGAAATTTGTTTTATCATAAGCACTTTGATATTTACCAGCTTAGTACTTGACACTATAAAGTGACTATCCAAGAACACCTACCTTTCTAATGTCTTCCAAACTTTCCCCGTTAACCATGCTTGCCACTTTGGGAGCTGCTGTCGCAGTCCCAGACGCTTCCCTAATTGATGCATTCTTCTGCTCCACCTGCTGCTGTTGCTGTCTCTGTTGATACTTGAGCATCTCTGGATTCTCAATAATGGTGGTAGATAACTGAGCTTCAGTCATTATAGCGAGACTTTTACCATAGGTGGACTGATGAATGTTGCTCTGTGGGCGTTGAAAATGTATCACACAAAGAGTGACTACAACTGCTAGCATGACATCTCTAATTGTAATGGAATCACACAAATATAACAATCCATAAAATGCAAATGCCCTCTGTATCATTTATACACTTGTATTGGGTTTGCATGGTGGGGTTTTGGTAGTAGGGGAGGGCCTACAGGGGTGGCTCCTATAAGAAGCTGCTAGAAGCTTCCCTGGCTCCAAGACGGACCCACCTCTGGCCAAGGCTGAGCCAACCAGCGATGGTGGTTGTGTATTTAAGAGGGGAAAAGCCTCCAGCAGGGGGAGGAGAGGGATGCGAGAAACACCTATGCAGACACCAAGGTCAGTAAAGAAGGAGTGGGGAAGTGTGCCGGAGCAGACATTCCCCTGCAGCCCATGGTGAAGGCTATGGTGAGGCAGGCTGACCTCCTGCAGCCCATGGGAAGGACTCACACTGGAGAAGTTAGTGAAGGACTGTGTCCCACGGGAGGGACCCCATGCTGGAGCAGGGGAAGAGTGTGAAGAGTCCTCCCCCTGAGAAGGAATGAGCAGCAGAAATTATGTGTGATGAACTGATCACAAATCCCATTCCTCATCCCCTGTGCCACTGGTGGGGAGGAGGTAGAGAAATTGGGAGTGAAGTTGAGCCCGGGAAGAAGGCAGGGGTGGGGGGAAAGTGTTTTTAAGATGGAGTTGTATTTCTCATTATTCTGTTCTGATTTGATTCTAACAAATTAAATTGATTTTTTTCCCCCCCAAGTCAAGTCTGTTTTGCCTGTGACCATAATTGGTGAGTTATCCCTCCCTGTCCTTGCCTCAACCCACAAGACTTTCATTGTATTTTCTTCTCCCTGTCCCACCAGGTGGAAGAAGTGAGCGAGTGGCCACATGGTGCTTTGTTGCCAGCTGGGCCTTAATCACAATAATCATTTATACACCAGAGATTTTTTTTTCTTTCTTTATATTTTCAGCTAACACTAAATCAATACGTAAAATAATTGGAATTCAAAGCTTTAGTTGCAAAGAGCAATGACAGAAGAGAGTCAACAGCAATCTGTGTAAAAAGACTTGCATATATGCAAGTCAAAGAGTAATTTTAAAATGCTTCAAAAGCACCCACTCCTTGTTTCCTCGGCCAAATAATTACCTCAAATGTATAATGATGTGTAAGCAAGTGGATGTTTTCCAAATAGACTTTCTTTCCAGAATAGAAATTATCATCACAAATTCATTTATTGACTACTCTTTTTTAGTGATTTGGAAAGTAGACAAGAACACATTTTTCTGTAATATGGAAGTCAGTCACTACACACTTCTATAAATAGACCAATATTTTAATTGAATCAATGCATCCCTTAAATATGATCACAGATTCTCTCAGTGCTTACTGTACCTTTTCCTCCTCACTGAGTGGATCTCCAAGTTCATCCTGGGAAAAGTCCAAAAACGCCACTGATCCATCCATGGAACACACCAGGATACCGAGTCCGTTAAGGGTCCTGAAGGAAATAAAGGTCCATCTTTGTTTTAAATCTCCTCCATTGATGCAAAGGGGTAATACAATAAATTGCTCAATAGAAATCTTAGCATAAGGTTTATTATCACAGCAACTACTGATGGAACCAAACAAGTGGGACAGCAAGGAGACAGGGTGATGGACAGTAGAAGTCCGTGTGCTGATATTCCCTTGGACGCTGCACACAGGAAGGTGGCATTAGAACAATACACCTATCTATGGCATAATCAGCATCATGAAAAACTTTCTGTAGGGGTAAAACAGAATAGTGTTCACAATGAACAATGTGAGAAAATTATAAATGTACCTGCTTCAAGATGTACAAAATTTGTGTGCTAATGGAACTAGGTGAAGAAAGGGGCCTTCAGCAGAGAAGCAATCGATACGCGTCTTTTAAGGCCCTATAAACTGCTGTTTGGGGCCCATGGAAGATGAAGTTTCATCATGCACGGGAAACAGGTAACAGTCCATTCCCATAAAGAGCTTACAGTTCAAATAAACACGATAGGAAGAAGAAGGGATGAGACTCTTAAAAGAGAAGCTCTATATGCCTCTTCTGTATCATCATCATCATCTGAAGAGACAGCAATAAAGCAAGATGTGCACCTGAGCAGTGCAAAAATCTCTGTACTAGGCAAGAACATATGTTTGATTTTGTTATTGTTTATTACTTGTGTTTTTAAGCAAACTGCACGTGTTCTTGTATGTGGTGATATATTGTAACCCTCTTCTGGAAGTCTCAAAAGGTTTTCTTGGTAGAAAAGAGAGGAGAAACTACACATTCTAGTCTCAATGGAACAATAACGTTCCACATATAACCTATTATCGCACATTTGAAAAAAAGTGATGAGTTTTGACTACTAATCCAGTAACCTAGAATCACAGAGCTCACAGAGACAGTGACATAGTGGTTTACAGATGACTTGTTACAGAGAACAGAAGAGGAAAGGGAAGCAGGCAGTACCCTGAAGTCCTATCCAAACTAGTACAGGAAGGCTTAAAAAAAAATAATCCATTACACACATCATGGCTACAGGTGTTTGAAAGCATCTTTTTTCACCTTGACTAGGTGCCCCGATAGCATCGCATCCAGAGAAGTTAGCCTCAGCACCATGTAACTAGGTTAATGATCACTACTCCAAGTGAGAAAATTATAAAATCTTGTTGAGAGGTTTCTGCTTGCTTAGCAGACAAAAATTGCTCAGCTCCTATTGACCTCTGAATCCAAGCAATTGTTCCATGAAAAGATAATCATGTTCAGATATTATAATAATAGACCCAAGTTTAAAAAAATGAGACAGCTATAACAATATAATAGTCTCAATTTTCTCTGAATTTACTCAGTCTGTTTTCAGAATGTTTCTGGGAACATTCCATATTATTGACATTTTAGCCATACATTTCATTTTGTAAACAGGATATAAAATAACAAGCTTAACGATGATCCTTTGTCTCTCAAATGTACCACAAAACCATTTCCTCAGAAATTGCAAAATGTTAACCAGCTATTACTCCCACTGACTTTATGCCATGAAAAACGTGCAAATTGAAGATGAAGAAATAAAAAACACTACAGGAAATCAAAGCTATTCAAAGCTATTGTACTACAACAATAGCAGCACTTCTCAGGAAATATTCCACTTACTGGCTTTCTAGCCTTAATCTATTAATGAAAGAAAAATGTTTTGGTTTTGAAAACTTGTTGTTGTGCTTCACTGAGCTTCATGGCAAAATCCACATGGCACACAGAAAACAGGAAGCTTTACAATTGTGTGCTTTAAAATTTACAGCATAAAGCCACCAAGATTGTTACACCTATTAAGGTAGAATTTAAAAAGTTAGGAAATGCTAGAATTAAGACAACCTATGTAATCAGCTGTGTGCCCATCGTTAAAATATATTAATCTTTTCTTGTACAGAACCCTTAACTCTGTAAATCACCTGATGCACAGGTGCATAGGGTTTTTTCAATACCATTTACTGAGTGGTCTCATGGTTATTTCTCCCGTATTATTCAAGTCTTGCAGTGAATGAAGAACTATTACCATCTGCCTTTTTATGACTAGGCCTCAGGAAAAAAGCAGGAGAAGAGGAAAGAGGAAAACAAGATTTGGGACAGTAGACTGCTGGGAAAGTGGGTTGTCCAACCCAACCCAAATCGCTAGAGAAGTACTGTGGTCTCTTGGGAAAGCTCAGCACTTGCCCTTTTACTATGTCCTGTGGTTGGTGGATGGGGTGTGGTTGGGTGTAGCAGGTTCATTATCCCTTCTCTGAGACTTCCTACAGGACCAGCCTCTGTGACTCCAACACAGAGCAATTTACACCCTTCATATGATGCTGCAACAAGACTGTATAACTACATTTTTACTAAAATCAAAAGCTATTGCATTTACCTTTTTTTATACATTAAAATCCTTCAGGCAATTCAAATGATGAGTCAGTAGTGCATGTGTGTATAAACTAGTTATATATACAAAATACTAAAAAAACTCCTGACTTTCTCTTTTGGTGTATTGTGTCCGCAGGCATGAAGGAAAGACTGGCCTCAAAGATTTACCTGAATTTGTCATAACTGTATAGTACAGTATAGTACAATAACTTTTCATAGATGTAACGCACATAAAGCTTACCGAGTCCACCATGTTATATTTTAAAATACATGTGCTATGAAAAAAATTTCAGAGAATCATAACAAGCAGGAAACCATTCCACAGGTATTTTACCGCATCATGTTCTAAATACATCTGGTTTTATTCAGTTTTAATGTTACACAGTCTCGGGTGACCACATGCTACTTGCTAATGTTATACCAAAGATGTTGAACCAAAACATTCAGGAGCCAATTACTTGTGTTCCAACAGCTACAATCTGTACTGTTTTAAGGAATTTCCAGTTAATGTGTATACCTAAAGTTGACAGCAACACTTTGGCTTTTGTAACAAACAGCAGAAATGAACTTACCAGGAGATGTCCATGATAGACTTGTCAAACAGCTCATGTATGACAACTAAAGGTCGTTTCAGACACGTGAGCTTAAAACAGAAGAAACAACACTTGGAAATTTAGACATTCTATGCTACCACAGATATTACTACATTAACACTCTCCCAGACTCTAACAATATTCACCAAACTAGATCTGGCCAGCAGATAGCTGTATGCCTGCTGGTATATCTGAAGCATGTAGTTACCCATTCCACTACTTGCATAGAAAAGCTTTGGAGAACAGCTGACATACAACCCTACCCTCCTTTCTGAAACAGACTGAACTTCTTCTTAACCAACTTTTCCTTTATATCACAGTCATAGAACACTCTCTACCACTCTAAAAGTAATTCTGCAGACGCTAAAGACAGCTTCTATTCTAAGCTTTACTGAGATGTTGCAAACTGCCAGCACAAGAGGAAGACAGAACAAAGATTAGGTTTCCATGCCCTCACTCAGACTACTTGCCTAAGTAAGTGAAGCCTATCAAAGGCAAAGTGAATTTGACTCACAATTATTAAAGAGGATTCCTCTACACTTATAAATCAGCTTAGTAATAAAGAACTAAATATGAAATCTCCCAGTAACCTGTTCTAAATCTAATATTCTAAGCTCTTTAATGTTAAACCAATGAACTTGAGATCTATAGTATATAGTACAACCGAAATGAGGCTGAAGTCAATGTGGTCTAGGATGTTTCACGCTTATAGGTTCACAGATGTAGTGCAGTCGTCATCTTCAGTAGTTAATTCTTTTATATTTCCACAGATCTATGTTGTATACATAGCTATTAAGCTCTTCAGGGCAGAGAATGCCTATAACTTTGCATCTCTGTAACATCTAGTATAACCTCAACAGGCACTCTAAATGAAATCACAGTATAAATAGAAAGTAAAATATACTGAGAGTGATACTTTGATATGGGTATGCCCTGGTAGCATTGCCAGAAACAGATTTAGTATTATGCATTCAGCAATTGATGGATAAATATCACACTGGAATCTATAAATAGTAGACTGCAGTTAGCAATTCATGTGTTCTGGCACACATTCTCATCACAAAGCTTTACAAATCAGTTAAATTTATTCCCTGTCCTTTGCAGTTGCCAAACAACCCATCTTGCATTTATAAGTGTGAGAATAGCTACTCTTCTCTTAGCCAGAATAAGAATTTTAGTGTAGATTTTAAAGTAAAACCCAAACTAGATATTGAAAACTTGAAAGTATACTTAAAAAGCTCATTCACTTTCACATTCCTTTCCATAGCAAAGACAGAAGCTAGGGATTGAAGCCAGAACAAAGAAGAAAGATGAGCTGTATACATGCTCAGAAACAGCTATCCCGCGCCTGCTATATTCTCCTTGTACCCATAAAAGCAAGACTAACAAAGCTAGACTCTAAGAGTGATTAATGGATAGGTGGGCTGAACACGGAGAAAACAGTAAAGTCTTTTTCTTAAGAGACTCACAAGGAGAACAAGAAAAGACATAGGAAGAAAACAGGGCTGAATTATGTTTATTAACTGTAGTAATGCATTATTTCCTTTAACAGCTCCTCCCCCTTAACAGGGCAACATACTCTGCCACTGGCTTCTAGCTGCTTTTGGCTTTAGAGAAATGAACCAATACCAATCTACTTCCTTCCCCCCACCTAACCCTGTAACAGAGAGAAAAAACAACTAAACATAAATCTAAATATAAGACCTAATGCTGTACATGTGAACTTTGTGCTAAACCCCCAAGTTATTCAAATGACCACATTAGTTCAAAGGTGGCAAAAAATCCACTCACCCAGACAGAGAGAGATCGATCCTTACTACCAACAGCACAACAGCAGTAGGGACAACTTGACTTGGCGGAGCTCCCATTCTTTTGTTTCTTCTTGAAGATTTTTGGATTGAATTTCTGAACAAATGAGATGTCCCAAATTTCATTATAGCAATTACATTTTAGTAGGAGATCTGCTTTAAAAGCAAATTTTCCACTTCAGAGTGAAAAATAAATATTTCATAGAAACAAAGTTCCAAACCAGATTCTATAAGAGCACTGACAAAAGCCACATATGCTTTCTTAAGGGGCTTTCTAAATGCCTTCACAGGAACAGCAAATAATAATAATTTTACTAATGATCAGGAACCCACGAAAAACCTAAGTCACTTTAATCAAGTCACTGAACAGCTAACAAAGCTGGTGTTTGGCATTCCTAACATGCTCCTGTACTCCCCCTTCTTATCTTCTTCACCTTCCAGTTCTCTTACCACAAGAGCAAGCTGGTTGCTTCCAATATGTAAAGTTGACATTTTTTAATCACCACCATGCATTTGCTTTACTGATCTTGACACCTATCTTCACCTCTTGTCCCATTTACACATAAAATTATCAAAAAGAACATACTAAAAGTTTTACTTCAGGGATAAATTACTATCACTCACTCACCACTACTGTAACCGCCTTCCGATGGCCTACAAAATCCATGTTGGTTTTCCATCCATCCCTCTCAATGATCTGAGCAGTAGGTCCAGAATTATTCATGGCATGAGCAGAAACAAGATAGTGACCATCAGGTGACCAGCTAAGACGCAACACATGAGTTGTCCCTCCACACTGACAGAAAAAACATACTAGAGCTTTAAAAGTGTTTGGCAAAGGATTTTTAATACAAACTATTTAAATTTTAGATTTATGGAATATGATTACAAAGTAAGTTTTTTATGAATATAAAAGAGTGACATTACATACAATTCAGACATGTTTATACAGATGGTCTAGTGTAACTTATGAAGCCCTACCCAAAGGGGAAAAAAAGAACCCAGAGAATTTTTTTAAAAGGAAACAAAATATAAGTCTTTTTGGACACTGTACACTCAGTATTCATCACAGTCCTCGTTAGTCACAGGGCTGCAGCATACCAACGGCTAATAATGAGACTTCAGCTTGCAACACCAGCTCACACATGACTTTAGGCATTTACAGTCTATTACGAAGAGTAATTGCACTAATCACAATACCATAAGATCACTGCCAAACACTCCACTCACTAAGCACCAGCTTCTGTCCCCAGAAATCTGATCTCTTGATCAAAGTCATCATGTAACAGCCCTATGATGCCAGATCAAAGATCCCTCCCAAGTACTTATCTCATTTCTGATAGTGGCCAATAGAAGATGCATAGGGAAGAACGTAAGAACAATGTAATTAGTGTGCCAATACTTCCTTGGAATAACCTTTCCATTTCCAGGAATTTACTTAATTGTTTACATAAGCCATGTAAGCCTTTGGCACCCACAACACCCAATGGCAACCAGGGTCCCAATTTAATCACATTGTGTGGGAAAGTAGCTCTTTTTTTTTTTTTCCCCCCTTTTGAACCTGCCATCTGACAGTTCCATTTTGTCACTGTTAAATTAACTGATGTTCGTGCGGAATCAGAGTTATTAATACGATTTTTGTTCATTCTATAGGAATTCACTTTGAACAGTCACACATTCTGAAGTACCTCATCAAAGGGTTTTGTGATACTGGTTTCCAACTGCCAGTCCATGGTCCGCCACACCTTCAAACTCCGATCATCAGCCTGAGAGGCTATATATTTTCCAACAGGATCCCAGGTCAGCCCTTTCACCAAGCCAGAATGCCCCTTCAAAGTGGCAAGAATTTCTGCGCACGCAAAAATTGAGAATAGAGAGTAGTTAGTGATGTCTCCTTTAGGACAGACTGTTGAGGAGATTTACAAGACCTTTTTGAAGCACATAATAAATATAACTTCCTTTAACGTACAAACAACAACATATCAACCAAACTGGAACCTGTGCTTAAGCTAAGAATGATATTTAAAAAAGCGGTAAAGAGAACTCTGGCCAAAATAAGGGCAAAACTTTATAAGAAATAGATCAGAGTAGGAAGATCAGCAGAGCCCAGGCACTTCAGAACAGCACTTTGAAGCTATAGAAAGCAGCAGCTTAACTGGAACTTCAGTTAAACATTCACCCTTTCCTCTGCACCCAAAGATTATCACAACAAATTCAGCTTTGTGCACCAAACATGAACTAAGTCAGTCAAAGTTGTGACCGAACAGACACACAAGCCTGACAGACCTGGTAACCTGCTTTCAGTCCATCTCTTGCTTATCAGACTATGAGAGAAGAGGCTGACTGTACTGCACAGGCTACACAGCTAGCTTGAAAGTCTAAACACTCTGGTATCAGGAGTGGAAGCAACCCTAAAATAAATGGCAGTGACTAGGCACCACAAAATGGAAGTTTCAACCTGCATCAAGCTATGTGGTGAGAAGCAGACAAAGTCACCTGCTCCCTAACTGCCACAGACCCTCGCAGGTCAGCTAAAGCTGTCCAGTGCACCAGCTGCACCTGGCAGCATGGTCCCTGAGAAACAGAGGCCTTGGGACTGTGTGAATTGCCAACACTGCAGCAATAGAAGGAGGAAAATGGCCATCAAATGCAAAACTTGAGAGCTTCTGCTACTGTGAGGCTCCCCTAGTCCTTCCTTCCTCCCCTTCATCATGTAAAGTCACACCAGTTATTAAAAGCAGCATTTAAAATGGGGTAAATAAGATAATGCCCACCCCCAAAGGCAAACGAACGCAAAGTCCTGCAGGTACAAAGGCAACAGGGGGGGAAAAAAAGGCGTATATAGATGTAATATCAAGCTGAAGTTGTACCTATTTGGGATTTTGCAGAGAAGGCGAAAAAGAAAATACGTGTAATAATGACCTTCCTGTAAAATCAGCAGCACAACCTGAATACAGCTGTTCTCTACAGCAGAGTGGAATCCACCGCTCATTGCCATCCAAATTTGGAAGGAGGACTGACTCGCCAGATTGCAAGCGTGTCATCTCAAAAGACAGACAACTCATTCCCACATAGAGATTTTCAGAGTCAGTGAAATACACCCATGAAGGGAAGAGTTTGTCACAAAGTTTTACGTACTTGCACATCTGAAAAGTAAGAATTCTCACCTGGAAATTTGACAGCATTCCAGATGACGACAGTGTTATCCACACTACAGGATGCCAGCCAGGCATCATGTGGAGACCATGCTACATCCATGACATCTGTTTAAAAAAAGTTTCCATTTAAGACATTGATGGCAATCAGAGCATCTAAAAATCTTTTTAAAATGAACTTATGTGGCAACATTTTTTCTACGACCAAGAAATGATTATCATCTCACTAGAGTGGAAGGTAAGAAAGAACATAGCAACACTCATAGGGAGCGAGGCTCTCCGACTTACAATATTTATTGGGGAAAAAGAAAAAAAATCCAAGGCAGAGAATGCAATGTTTAGTGATTATAGGAAGTACCAATGCCTGTATGAAGTACTTTGGTTTATTTTGAATGAAAAAGCAACAGCAGCTATTGCAATACACTCACTTTATTCCAACACACAGGAGTGATCAAAGTGATTTCTATCTTGATTTTAATCATAGCTCATGTTAGCAGGTGCAAAATGCGTTCGAAATTATCTTGTTTATTCATCTTTTGCATTGCTCTTTAGTTTTTTTTCCTAAATAAACATTAATATTCTTTCATTTACAAAAAGTTTACCTTTTGCCAACCAGATTATTCACTGCAAATGTGAATATTTATTTTAAATAAAAATACAGTTCAGCTTCCTTTATTCAGATTCATTTTTAAGCTAGCAAGTAGCAAAATATAAGTTTCCTAGTTGCAAGAAGTTTTCTTCTACATTACTGGAAGTCACTTGTATGAAAATTGGCATCTGATTAAAAACAACAGTTTGTTTTAGATTTGTTATTGCTGCTCTTAAAAGTAATTACTGACTTGTCACCAAATATATACGTTTTGAGCAAGAAAATGTGACCCAGAAAAAAATCTTTTTTTTTCAAATACATGTTAATTATGTTCATTCAACATCTTTTAACTTACCCCCTGAATGGCTTCTGAGAATCGATACACACCTCCACTGCTCAACATTAGTAAGTTTACTACTAGAACCAAACACAGTGCTAGGTCCAATGTACCTAATTAAAATAGAAACAGTTATCAACAGAACCACCTCAAGTTCTTCAAACTTCCTTTCTAAAGAAAATCAGCTGCACAGTACATTTCTCTTCTGTAGTCAGTTATTCCTGCAATGAAAACTGAAGCAAAAACTGCATTTTTTTTTTTAGAGAAAGTAATTCCCATTATTAAAAAATTAGCTACAATAAAATGCATACCTTATACAGACAACAAAAAATGGTAACATCTAAGATAACTCTTCAAATCTCATCAGGAAGCTTTCTTCAAGGACAGAAGAAAATGCCTCCACTCCTCGAGGAGACAGACTCCCCATGTAGACACACACTCCAGCCCAAGAGACAGAAGAGACCAAATATCCAATACCAGTGATGTGGTGTCACAGGTTTCAGCTCCTTATGCACAGAGGCAGAGCAGTGAGCTTACAAAAGGCCAGCACAGGAAAGAAACACTAAGAGATGTGACAGAATAACCTACTTGAAATAAAACACAAAACTGAGAAAGAAGAAACATGCTTACGCAGCTCGTTTCCACACCATAATCAACTTGTCATCTCCCCCTGAAGCCAAGTAAACTCCATTGTTTGACCATCGCACACAGTTCACACAAGCTGAAACGTAGAAAAGAAAGTCTGTGAGGTGAAATATGAGAATAAGCGGTTCTGGACTGGGGACAGAGTTCATAATAAGCAAAACTTGACAGGAGATGTTTAGGATTTAAGTGTGCTTTTTCCACTCTAAGCAGTTACTCTGTCTGCTTTAGATAAATGACTTGGTACTTATCTTTCAGTAGCAGTTGAGGAAATTCTTACTTTAAAAAAACCTACTCCTTATTTAAAAAAAAAAAAACTTCACCAAAGGTATCTCAAAAGAAGAATGATTAGTGTTCTCTAACGAAGGAAACTGCTTGTGCCAAATGAGGTGGGATTAAGAGGGCAAAGAAGGAAAGATACATCTCGAAGAAAAGAAGGGACAGCTTGTTCAGGTAACCCTACTTCTTCCAAATGTAATGTGCAATAAATCCAGAATAATTTAGAACTATAACAAATACACTTCATACCATATTTCCTTTATACTTATTTCTTCTTGCTTGATGTCCTAGTGGAGACTAGTGATGAGTGGTGTTCCTCAAGGGTCAACATTGGGACCAGAGTTATTTAACATTTTTGCCTGCGACACGGACAGTGGGATCAAGTGCACCCTCAGCAAGTTTGCCAACAACACCAAGCTGTGTGGTGCAGCTGACACGTGGGAGGGAAGGGATGCCATCCAGAGAAACCCTGACACACTGGAGAAGTGCAAACCTCATGAAGTTCAACAATGCTAAGTGCAAGGTCCTGCACCTGGGTCAGGGCAATCCCAAACACAGATACAGGCTGGGTGATGAGTGGATTGAGAACAGCCCTGCTGAAAAGGACTTGGGAGTGCTGGTGGATGAAAAACTGAACATAAGCCAGCAATGTGCACTCGCAGCCCAGAAAGCAAATCACATCCTGGTATGTGTGCATCAAAAGGTGTGTGGCCAGCAGGTCAAGGGATATGATTCTTCCCCTCTGCTCTGGTGAGACCCCCCCTGCAGTGCTGCGTCCAGCTCTGGGGACCCCAGCACAAGAAAGACATGGACCTGCTCGAGTGGGTCCAGAGGAGGGTCACGAAGGGCTGGAACACCTCCCTATGAGCACAGGCTGAGAGAGTTCGGGTTGTTCAGCCTGGAGAAAAGAAGGCTCTGGGGAGACCTTATAGTGGCCTTTCAGTACTTAAAGGGGGCTACAGGAAAGGTGGGGAGGGACTTTTTATCAGGGATCATAGTGATAGGACAAGGGGTAATGGTTTCAAACTGAAAGAGGGAAGATTCAGATTAGATACAAGGAAGATATTCTTTCCTGCGAAGGCGGTGAGGCACTGGCACAGGTTGCCCAGAGAAGCTGTGGCTGCCCCCTCCCTGGCAGTGTTCAAGGCCAGCTTGGATGGGGCTTGGAGTAATCTGGTCTAGCAGAAGGTGTCCCTGCCCATGGCGGGGGGGTGGACTAGATGTTCGTAAAAGTCCCTTCAAACCCAAACCATTCCATGACTCTATGATTCTCCTGCCCTATCTTTCAGAGCTCCCCAGTTCCTCAGAATGTGCATTACCAACTACTTCATGGCCACAGCTGGAAAAAGCTCATGGGAAGAGATTTCCAAAGGTATCTGTATTTCTCTGTACATTTTCCCACATTTTAACAACTTTTTCTGCGGAATATCTAAAATTGTATATAGCCAAATTATGAGACCACACTGCTGTATTTTATTCATTCTTCACCACTGGACAGGGCATGATTTTTGAATGCAATGCTTAAGCTTTGGCAAATTACCAACAGCCAGTGGAAAAAAAAAAAAGTAAAAAAAAAATCTTTGTTACCTAAGTGATTGTCCATCTGACAAAGCATCTTGGGAATATTTTCATTCTTTTCATCTTCCTCTTTCAGGACAGGAGCCATATTCCAGATCACAACTTTCCCAGAATCCTGACCTGTAAGAGAACAAAAACCACACATCCCTTTTTAAATACATGTAAAAAAGCTTTTCAACTTAATCCTAGCTCCAGAACAGATGCTAAAACTTAGTGGGAACTCTGGAAACATTTGAACACAGATGTCATTCTGACACAATTACACCAAGTCAATAGTGGTTTATTTTTCTTGAAGCTATTAAAAATAAAGTTATACAGCCTTGTTCAAAAATCATTCTATACATAACTGACACCAACTGTAGGGATGAACTACTTATAATAAAGTAGCATTTTAAAAGAGAAAAGATATATTAAAATCCTAAATTGCAATTATTGTAGCCAACATAAAAATTATTCACTATTGTGATCCAAATAATGTTTTTGCATATATTTCTTGAGCTGTTCCATTTATGTAATTGGATTTTTTTTGTCCCAATAGCTCTACTATTTAGCAGATCAGAAAGCCCAACTTCACACTCAGTTCCGCTTCAAATAAAAAAGAAATTCAGCCAGTATGGCCACAACTCAATTATTGCAGCTATTATCTCAATGATGTCCAGGAGGATGAGAACATCAGAGAATGTAACCCTGCCTTCTGTAGTAAAAACAGCACATTTCTATACATTTTAATGACTTATATCTCTAAGAAACAGATAATTATGTAAGTGATGTGTTTTTAAAAGGGTCAAACAGATTGAACTGTTGTGAGGGCATGAGATTATTATTATAGCCCAAAATTCTGCCTTCTGTCAGTCCGCAGACATACCGACATACCTTGTCCTCCTGTTGCGAACTTGGTCCCATCTGGGTGAATGTCCACTGAAAATATTGGCTTTCCTGGAATTAGAGAACAAGCAGCAATGTATTGAATTGCTTTACAGTCAAGAGAATGCAGTAATGCCAGAAGAACCATAACTCTTCTGGTCAGCAAATAACTCTTCTTTTAAAAGCTATAGTTGTAAGAATTACAGTTGAAAGCAACCTGATGACAGAAATGACAGCCTATTAAAAGTGTATATGGAAGTTATCACGCCATAACAAACTAGGGATAACCAAGGATATGCGAAATGCCTCAAAGCAAAATAATACCACAAAGCAAGTACCAACAAGGCAAAACTGTATTTGAGTAAGGAATTTCTTCCAGGTTTCTAGAGTTCATTAACTGATGACCTGAAGCAATTCTGGTTTGGTTTCTGTCTTTGGTTGGGTTTGTGTTTTGGTTGGTTGGTTTTTGTTTGTTTGTTTTTCCAATCCTCCCCATCTCAGACTGCATCTCTTGGTCACACAATGACCTGTCTCAAATTCAGACTCTGTTGTTACGAAACTCTTCTACCCAAACCCAACGACTAGCTTTTATTTTTATGGCTTCCATATAGACAGAGGAAAACTAACCAATATTACTCTTAAACGCTTCAGTTCTCCATATGCTACATCTTTCAGAAGTAGTAATTTTATGAAAACATAAACTCTATAACAAATAACTAACATAGTTGGGGAACAGCTCTGGAAACCAGACAACCCTCGCTCTCAGCCTATTCTGCTCCAACCGCTGAATCACATACACCCTCCTATACGTTCACAGGTCTTTTAACCTTTGCAGGAAGAGAAGGAAGAGGGGAGAAGTAAGCTTACTGCCTTTCAGTGATGCTCAAAGAGCTACCACTAAGGATTACTTGAAGGAACACACATGTGATTTCCACATTCAAGTAATTTTTGGCAGCTGTCCCAACCCTTTCAAACTTGCTTCTGCAAGCAAGATCACATACGTGGCAGTATAAAATAAGGCAATTTATCAAATAGCCAAAAGAACTAGTACCCATGTACCAAGATTACTCGATAAATTTCCCATCTATGTCAATTCTTGCACTGTACCTTTATGATATGTGAAGACACAAATGATAAAACCTGGAGAATTTATCCAGTAATAGGTTTTATGCTGCAACTGTAGCATCTGAATTCCTTGATACTAAATTACTAACAAAACCCTCATCCAAATATCTAGCATTTCTTACTTTTTCATGGATATGCATTTTGCTTCATGTCAACTTTTACTCTCTTTATATTGACTTGTTTTAAGGTTTATTTTATTTGGATTTATATCGCAACTCTGACATGTGATTCCCCTTAAAATTTTTAGAGGCAGCCAAGCAAAGACCTTAAGTACAGTAAGATGGCACTCAACTTACATTCCTTCCAAGTCCTTTAGACCGCATAAAACACATAAGCTGGGACTTAGCTCTGGCTTTTCTTCAGCTTGCTGTGCCTGATTCTATCTTTTATTCCACTAACTCGAATGCAACATAGAAGGCTAAACTGAACATTTACAGAAGCACAGGAAAGGAACAAACATTCATTTTACCCTTCCCAGGATGTGGAAGTTTCCTTAAATTAAACCAGTGCATCATTTGAAATAGTTTAACCTACTGACACTTATGGAAACATGTCATTCTGTAGACTTATAGGTGGAAGAGGCTACCTTTTCAATCTGCATCAACAGTCTTTGGCAAGACAATATACTCTCAAACTGGCCATTAGACACGAAGAGGAGAGTGCTGCTTCTAGAAGTTTTAATTGTACTAATGAAGCTCATTTTGCCTATGTATCATTCGCACCAAAAGGAAACAGTTCCCCAGCAAATCAGAAGGAACAGTGACCTCTAACACAATCAATAATGAGAAGGAATTAGGGCTTCCAGAGCCAGCATGACACCTACGAACGAGGCTTCAGAGTTTAGGTGGTTTGTAGTTTAACAATACTGTATTTAAAATTGGTTTAATAGATGCAGCCATCTCATACAGGAAGACTCATTCCTCCTCTGTTTCAATTCCACCACCCTTCCTTCCCAAAAGTGTGCATTAAAAAGTAGCCACGACCAAAGCACACACTGATAAGTTTTTCTGACAGACCCACTGGCTTCTCATTATTCAGGCAAAACAGATATGCTATACATTAAAAAAAACCCACCATTAAATAAGTCATTGCCCCCATTGCTTTGCAAAAATTCCTGACACAATATAATTTTCCTTTCCTTTCCTACGTGTTTAAAACTATCATAGCCTCTCCAATTTCTGCCTTACCTTAACAGCACAACTCTATAGAAGCCGTAACATCGGCTCTCTTCCTCCTTCTGGGCAAAGTTTTTGCACAGATACACAAATGGGGTTGATGAACTTCAGCAAATTATTTTACTTATGGAGCCAGAGGTAACTTAGCTACAAATTCACCATAAAAGCTTAGTTAGCCACACCAGGGAAAATGTCCACCTAGCCCAGTACTCTTGTGTTCAGAAACCAGCACTAGATACCTCCCTAGAGATCTGTACAATTGTAAGGACCAACACTTCTTCCTAGGATAATCTTCCAGCTCCAAAAAATTTCTCCCTCTGACTTCTTGAATCAGAGGCCCTCAACAGACTTTTCGTCTATAAGTTCAATTGGCCATTTCTCAGATCCATAATTAACATTGACAGCCCCCAACACAGAGATCCACCACCCAGCCACGGACTCTGCGCAGAACCATCTACTTCATGTACCCTGCACCTGCCCTCTGTTACTTCAACATCCCTTAATTCTTGTACAGGAGAACAGTGAACAAAAATCGCTTGACATGCACCTCTTTTCTGCTGCTCACAACTCTACATGCATTCATCACGTCTCCAGCTCAGTCCCCTCGCTCCTAGCCCAAAGAGTCCTACTCTACTCGGTCATTCCTTTTATAAAAGCTGTCTCACACTTTTGATCATCACGGTCACTCCACTACGAGTCTCTTTCAGTTCTCCTGCATTTTATGACATGGAGGGGAACTGGCATTGAAGATGGTGTTCAAATGCAAATGATCCATGTATTTATATAGTAGGATAATGTTTTCTTTTTAGGTTTTTTCCTAGCATAAATTTAGGTTTCAATCCAATGAGCACTGAACAAGTATTTTCATAAATTATTATAATCCTGAAAACTCAGACCTCAGTGGAAGGTGTGGGTCACAGGGCATTATCTCATATGTGAAGTTTAAAAAGGGTATGGACTTTGCACTCAGGAAAGGCAGCGGTAATAAATGAAGTCCTCAACAACAAATCAAGTTTCTACGTGGCTCAACTGAGATCCAGGAAGGGATCTTTTTCCACAGGTAACTAATCATACACAATGATCTACCCAGAAAACTTGGGCTTTTCCGCAGAATTTGCCTCTAAGCTTAAAGCACAATGACTTGTGAACATGAGACCCATCAAATTAATCTCCTATAAGAGCCAAGTAAATATTGTTTCCATCTCATGAATAATTCCTAATAAACTAGTCTAGTGTCATACATCTCAATCTCACCAGCAATGTCCAGGTGCATACAGTGGTTAACCTTTAAAGACGTGCTTTTTCTCCCTAGAAACATTAGTTTACTAAATCAAGTTCTAGGAGACTTCCAGGAGTTTGTACAGATAAGAGGCTTCCATTTTCCATAGACAGGAAATCTGTCAAACTACACCCAGCCTCAACCTGTCACACCCTCCCTTAACAGACAGTCTGCATTAATCAAAATACAAACAGCAACTGCAAAATGCCATGTCGTATACTGGCGCTATAGAATATTTACAAGTCAACCTGGATGAAATACTATTTACAGGTCAGTCTGGATTTTATTTAAAATGGCTGTGGGTATTATTCCCCACATTGTGTGGGAGCAATAAAAATCAAACATGGACTGTTCAGTTGTTTAGAGACCACAGTTTTCAATTCACAACGTTTTCACCGTGCTTTTCTACTCCACTGTAAGCTGAAGTAATTTTATGAGTGGAAGAAAGCACCAATTTAAGCTGACAAAAGCAAACCAAAGAGGGAAGCAACTACTTATGAACTAGCTCAGGACCACAGGGCATCAGGATGTCGTTCCTGGCTCTGGCTGCAGTGACCTGTTGGTGAAGCCAAGCGTAGCCAAGCCCTGTTTGGATGCCTGCAGGAAACAGTAACTACCGGATATAGGAACCGGAGCTTCTACCACTTCAACTAAAGAGATCATTCGCATCCATTTTTCAGGCAGTAATAAAGCTACTGCATGTTTCAGCACCAGAAAGCGTAGAGACTCACGGTGGCATAATCCAGACTACAGAGCACCTAATTCGAACCCTTCGGCCAATCCTCAGAAAGGCATTGCAGCTTTACTATTTAGTAGAAAGCAGCATATCAACGTCACAGTTCCTATCTAGCACAAACACTGCATGAAGTTTCAAGACAGTTTTGTCACATATTCACATTCATGAATATAGAAAAAGGTGAAACACACATGGAGTTCACAGCGGCACACTCAAAGTTTCAACATTAGTGGTAAGAGGCATTGGAACACCAATGCACTGACTTAGAAAGGGAAATTTTCCCAGTGTCCTGCTCCAGAGCTCTGTGTGCTTTTCTTGGCTACTGAGAAACACAGGGCTTGTCCTGATTAAATTAGATCACTTCAATTTGAAAAAAGAAATCACTAGTAAAGCTACCTGCTTATGAACCTGTATTAAGTCTTCCACAATCTAGAAGGAATTTCTTTATGTTTTTAGTAAGTTTGCTCTCTACACTTTTACGTCTATCCCTTAAAATAGAGAACAAGTTCAATAATCATTAGATTGTTTGCCCAAGTAAACCAAGATTTATATTTGTTTCCAGTTTCATCAATCTAGACATGTCACATGATTTTAAAAAACCAACAGAGTACAGATCAAGTGATCACAGGACAGAAATTTAGCAAGACTAAGTCATTACCAGGGTGCTTCTTCCTCCAGGGTACTGTTATCAAAGGAATACCATTTAGAGTGGCAGATAACTGTCACAGGTTAAAGCTGTAAGACTTGTTGCATACTACTTGCGGTTTATAAACTGATCACAGATACTGCCCTCTTGCAATAATTTCTAAAAAAAAAAAAAAGTTTAAATTATTGAAGTTCCCAGAATCACGTTGCATGAGGAAGCAAACCAGGTTCACTAAAACCAGAACACCTTACGATAGACCAGATGTCCTGTTGGATTACTTGTTTAAAGAACCCAATGACATACTTAAAGCAGTACTGCTAATGAAACAAGCTTGGAACAAAAAGTTCCAAGTAAGATAATTCAAATCCAAGAAGAAGGTCCCATCTTTAAAAAAAAAAAAATACACCAGCTGAAGAAAAAAAGCAATTTTAAATATTGCATCATTTTTGTTTGTTATTTAACTTTAGGCAATAATCAACAAAATATAAAGATGATTTTATGTGAATTTGTACCACAACATGAACGAGTTTCTATTCATTTTGTTTCCAGCCCATCTGATACATAACATCCAACATGACTCACAAATCAATTCAAATATTTACATTCCACCATTACAGCTTGGAGAGATAATAAACTCCATGCCTATATTTAAACAAAAGCAGGCTCCAGTTTCTAGAAGTCGTTATACGTGAACAGCACCTTGGGGTTTGCACGGGTTTCTCTGAAGGGAACGGACGTCCCTTCCTCCAGGGCTCGGCATTTGCCTGCATTAGCCATCTTTAAGCACCAGGCCTCTCTAAACTTTGTGTGCTGAATATGTATATACAACTGTTGGATGCATGATACATCTTTATGTAGGTACTGAATGGAAAACTGGGAAGGAGAAGCAAACCTCACCATCTGTATCTTACAGTCACACATTCCTGCCCACACCATCAAATTGCACTTTTCACTTCCTTGCTCTAAGTCAAAGAAACATGGAAGAACACAATAATAACGAGAACTTAATGCAAAAATCTAATAAGCCCACATTAAGTGTGAAAAGCTTATGGAAAACACATCTGAAGAAGAAATTTCCAATAAGTACTCAGATGAAGCAACATTAAGAACTCCAAGATAAAAACCTGTACAGCCAAAATGTTTTAAAGTGCTTTTACCGTAAACGCACAGCATCTCAGCTGAGCAGCATACAATTCCCAGGTGTATTGAATTTCCTGGCTACAACATTAACCTCTAATGTCTATTATCTTATGGAGAATGTATGCCTGTAAGCATCATTAAAAACTCATCCTAGTCCATTCAGTAAAGTACAAATCCCAAAACTGAGTGGTGAGAGGGAAAGGTTGGAATAACAGCACCTTGATCTGGCCTGTGGAAGAGCCAGTCTTGCTATCAGGACTCTCGCTCTCAAGCCAACAACAGCGCAACAGCTTCTTGTGTCCAGGGAGAAAACAAAAGAAGTAAAAATTATCGCAATGAGTCTCCAGTACCCACAGTATAAATTATCTTTACTCTGTTTCTGGAGAGGTTTCAGAGTAAATACGCGGGCCCATTAAGAGTGATGGAGACAACTTGCATGCAGCAATGCCTGCAGGATCCAGAACCTGGGTACGCTAAAAGAGACTGACTAAACTCACCAGTTTTTATCCTGCACTCCTTGCCCCAAGGATAAGAACGCATGAATGTTATACAGTCCTGTATACATTAGCAGACCTTAGAGCATTTTACAAACGAAGCCAGTGATGAATGTCTGTTTTGCAAGTGGTGAAACTACGACAAAATGACTTGCCAAAACTCATCCCAGCAGGGCAGCATCAGAAATGGGAATCAAATTTGGGACTATTTAGGCCCTGTGTAGTGCACTATCCACTAGGCAAAGTATCGCAGGGCTTTATAAATGCAGCCTCGCTGCAAACTGCTCAGCTGAAGGCTGTTTTCTGCAACGGTTAGACGTATTTTAAATTGCTACTGATTCCAAATACATACCCATACCAAAAGGTGCATCCGTTAAAGAAACAAGGAAAGAAGTTACAAATCTAATTTCTGTAACTTGTTAAGTCTTCGGCTGAAAGTCTGTATTCAGCTGCTCGTACCTGTGCTCCCACTGAAGATCCAGAGAGTCCCAGGACAGTCTGCCCACAGGCAGCCAAACATTAAGACATAAATGCTACATTTGTCTAGATTAACCAAGCAGAAACGTAAAAAACATCTCAAAGTACTTCCACGTTTCTTCAGTTCACTACAACCTTTCGTTAAAAGGCTAAGGTGCATCTGCTGACTATATGGCCCCTGGAGAGTAGTTCAAGTGAAGACGCATGCAAATCACAACTTGAGGCTTAAGTTACTGTTCTTAAAATCTGCAGCAATATTATAAAGACAACAACATACGCAGAAAGGCACCTGTAAAGTTGCATCCACTGTTTTTAACTCAAAGCACACTCTTCCAGCTTGAATAAGTTGGTCTCCAGATTGGTTTTATTCTATATACCAACCAGCTAGATGAGTCCAACTATTGAAATTTACACCAGGGTATAAAATTTGCAGTTGCAATGAAGCTGTACCCATGAATTTGAGAACAAAACTTGCATACACAGAAGTGAGCTCTTCACCTTAGATTTCTTCTCGCTGCTTTGCCAGCAACAATGCAAGTATTACCCTGGAATTTATCATAAGTGGTGTAAATACGTAACACTGATGCTATGCTGTACTCACCACCCTAGGAAAGTATAAAGCTTTCCACCAATATCAATGCTTCATTCTGAAAGTCTTAGTTCACAAAATCTCTATAAAAATCACTAGAGTGGCAGCAGACAGGATACTACATAAATTCAGGGAGTTGCTTTGAAAGTACTATGAGAAGAAACTTTCCCCCCCCCATGGCCAACAACAGCACAGACGACCAGTGCCAAAGCTTATTGCATTTGGGAACTTTAACGCTGGACCCGACTCAGTACCGTGAGACCACCGTGGTCGGTGCTGCGGGTTGGCACGGAACGCCCGTACACCCCAAGGGGTACCTCGACCGCTGCACAGACGCCTCCTCTCTCTGTCGCACGGACTGTACTCGATCCAAACTACTCCCCTCCACTTCCACAAGCATAAAGTTGCCCAACGTTCGTGCCCAGCCAGCAAAAGCAGCTCAGCCTTCAGCTAACAGCACCTCACCCCTCCCTGCGAAGCTCGGCGGTGGCCGTGCCCGTGCTCTCCCCAGGCAAACACACGCTGTGCCGGACGAGGACGGTCCCAAGGGCTCCCACCGGCGCAGCCCCACCGCCGCGGCACCCTTCAGCCATCTTCTGGGAGACGGGCTCCGGCCGAGCCCACCCGCCAGCCAAACTCTGCCTTTTGGAAATCAACACTTCTCTAGAAATCCCGGTTTCGTTTTCGCACCTCCGTCCCCCCGCGGCCCCCCAGCACGCTGCCTCCGCACGAGCCCACCGCGACACCGGGGGTGAGTGTGTGAGAACTTGTTGCTCCCCACGACCACCGACGCCCGCCCGCCGGCACCTGCCCGCCGCCACCCCGCGGACGCGGCTGCAGTTCCCCAGGGCGGCGGGGCCCCGAGCACGCCGCGGCCGCCCCGCGGGCTGCGAGGCGGCAGCTACAAACGGCTCCAGCGGCACCAGCCGCCGTCCCCGGCTGCCCGCCGGCCGCTCCTCGCCCGCGTCCGTGCTCGCCCCGCATGTGTGCTACGCCCCGGCCCCCCCCCCCCCGCCCCGGGCCGGCCCCCACCGGCGGCCCGCTCCCCCCCGGTGCCCCACCGCACCTGCCCGCCCGGCCCCGCGGCACCTGCTGCCCGGCGGCGCGGCCAGCCGGCCCTCACCATTGTGGTTGACCCAGGTCGGCTTCAGGAGCTTCATTGTTCCCCGCCCGGGGCCCCCGCCGGCCTCCGCCCTCGGGACCCCAGGGCGGCTCCGCCCGGGCTGCCTCCGCGGCCGAGCGAGCGGCGGAGCTCAGCAGCCGCCGGCCACCATGGGCCCCCGCCGCGCGCCGCTCTGCCCGCCCCCTCCGCCGGCCGGAGCCGCCTCAACGCCGCTCCATGCCCCGGCGCCGCCCGTGCCGCAGCCCCCGCCGCCCGGCCGCATCCCCCGCTCGGCTCCCGGCGGCTCCCGGCAACGCCGGAACTCGGCGCCTGGCAACCGCCTAACCGGCCCGGCGGGAAACAGCCGCCCTCGAGCCCCGGCGTTCCCCCTCCTCGGCCGGCGCGGGGGGGGGAGCGAGATCCCGCGAGGCGCCGCCGCCCCGCCTCCAGGGCGGGTAAGCGAGAGCGGGCAGGCGGGCGGGCGGGCGCCCCCTGCCGGGCGGGGCGGAGCAATGGCGGCGGGGCGGGGCGGAGCGGGGCGGGGCGCGGGCGGGGCCTTCCCGCAGGCCTCGCAGCGCGGCCAGAACGGTTGTGAGCCGGAACAGGGGACACGGGGCTCGGAGCGCGGCCGGCCGAGAGTGCGGGCGCACCGCTGGTACCGGCAGGGAGCCATGTTGGCGGCCGCGGCCAGGGGTTTTTGGGGCGGCTGGGGGGCGCCCAGCGGCGCCCGGCTCAGGTAGGGTGGGCAGCCGGGCGGGGGCGGCTTTCCGGGTCCGTCCGTTGCGGCCGCCTTGCCCCGGGCCCGCGGGGAGGGAGCCCAGCAAAGCGCTCCTTGCTCGGGGCTCCCGCCTCGCCCCGGCGGGTCTTGGGTCTGGTCCCCTCCCCGGGGCGGGCCTCTCTCTCCTGGGGCTCCCTCGGCGGCCTGGGCCTGCGCTCCGGGGCCGGGCGGTGGTGTATGCGGGGCTGGTTCCGCATCTGGACCTGTTCTCCCTCTCGTGATACCCACCGAGATTTGAGAAACGGCATCACTCTCCTAATTTGAACGGAGGTGGCTTTGCCTCTCCAAATCAGCACTTCAGAGCTTAAGAATAAAATTAACCTATTTATAGACTTAAAAAGCGTATCTGCTTCGCTCCTTGGTACCCTGTGGATTCACAGCACTGAACAGCCCAGATTTTTGGTGTAGTTACCTCCCTGAAGAGTTTGAGGTTATCATCTCTGGGCAAACACTGTATGCTGTCATAAATTAAGTAGCCAAAGATGATTCAAAACTTATCACTGTAATTTATGACTAATAAATAGCTCTTGTATTTTGCAGAATCAGTGTCATCAAAGTCAGTTTCTCCTCATGCTTTATGTTCCTTCAGTTCTTGGCTGCCCCAGATGGTTCCATTCCGAGGAAGTCACTGGCAGACTTCACTGCTGGCATTCAGGGCATCTCTCCCCGTGAGGTGAGTGCAGCTACCATGGAGTTACATAGAAGTGTTTTCATCCTTAGGGGAACACAAATTTTCCCAAGTCTAAATTAACTTCTAACTATAGGTATTTGCTTTTAAGTCACTATATGTAAAAGTAGCAAAGAACTGTTGCCCTCTCAAGGAGAGTTTAATGGTAACGTATACAATCATCACTTTGTGCTTGTGTGTAGTTGTATTTTGCTTCCTCAACCGTGGAATGTGGTTGGAGATGTTCGGATCTATGCTGTGCTCCAGAATTCCCCTTTGAGCAGCAATGGAAATGAAAGCCTAGCTGCACCAAAAATATTTCACTGTAGAGTGGTATGCTAGACAGCCCGCATTGACGTGTATGTTACATTTTGGTATCCATGTTTTGTTTTGATGCGACTAGATTTAAAATATCCTGGTAGCCATTAGGTACCATCAGAGAGACTGTTTCCCACCATAAAGGCTGTTTGCTTGATCTGCAAGGCAGGAATGATATCCCAGAGGTCCACTGTGAGGATTAGTTTGTGGAGCATGCCATATATTATCTTGAGTGTACTGGATCTGCGTGGAGAAGTACAACAGGAGCATAAAATCTGCACCTTGAATTTGGTTCCAAATGTGGCAATTTCAAAAGCATGTGTAAAAACACTCACTGTCTTCTTTTAATGTCAGATGACAGGAATACTTGCGGATAAACCTGTTACCTAGTGTAAAACAACTCCAATTTTTGTGGAACTTCCTCAGGTCATTCTGATGTTCAGCACAAAATGGGAGGTTGCTTTTCTCAGGCAGCTACAGTTCTTTCTGCAGAAAATCTCACAAGACATATTACTGTCTCCTGGAAATCGCATTACTTGAATAAAGCTAATGGTGGGACCAAACTCAGCAGTGGGAAGGAACAGTCCTTAGAAAAGTAAATGGAAGTGAAGGCTGCTGGTGTTGAATTAAATGACAAAGTATCTTCTTTAATTCATGTCATTACTTCCCTTGCAGAGCACAACCAAAGAAGAAGAAGAAAGTGGATGTAAAGAGAGAGCAAGCACAGAAAGAGCGTATGAAAAAGAAGATTAAAAAGTTGGAAAAAGCTGCCCCAGAAATGATTCCAATTGAGGATTTTGAAACACCACTTAAGTACTTGGATAGCAACAGGTAAGTAAGACTGTCCTTCACCATGCACTTGCATTCATGGTAGAAACACTTCTAACTTCTTTCTCTGCAAAACTGCAATATAGTGCTAGCCTTGGTACAAAACCTCATCTACTTCTACCAGGGCAAAAATATGGAAAACAAATTTTCTATGTTCCTGCTAAAAGTAGTAGAAAATACAGTAACATGAATTTCCTGTTAGAATGATTGGAAAACCTCAAAGACAGACACTGCATAAATGAAATGTATTCTCTGGGTTTGGAGGGCATTTTTTGGTTGATGGTGGGTTTTTTGGTGGTTTTTTAATTTGCTCTTTGGTGTACAGGCTATTCCTGTGTTACAGTGTTACCTTACTCTCTATCAGGGTGCGAAGCCTTTCCCCTCTGTCATTTGAGGAGACTGAAAGAAGAGTTTTACTTATGAAAAAGTGGTGTTTGTTTAAGCAGAAACAAGACAAGGCAGAAAAGAAAGCAATTCAGACCCTTGTAGAAGCTCAGCAAGAGGCACTGAAGGAACTGCGCCTTGAATCGGAGGAGCTGTATCAGGCAGCAATCAGACGAGATGAGGGGCTTTTCCCCTTCGAGAGAGATGGACCTAATTATACCCCACCACTTCCTGGTTACGATCCTCCTGAAGGAAAATGCGTTGATATCACCAAAGTATATACCCAGTAACGGAGGAGTTTGTTGTTCATCTGGCGTGAGCTACTCAGCTGACTGAAGGAGGAAAGAATGGAACAAGAATAAACATTTCCTTCTGCAGGCTAAAACACTGTAGGTGTGTGACTGTAAATAAAATTACTGAAGTACTGTTTGGGTTTTTTTAAAGAATGCTCTAGGTAGTAAGACACCCAACAAAACTACACTACCTTAGACGTGTGCACTGCTAGAACAAGACACTGTAGCGTTTCACACATTGTCATTCTGGGCTTATATCTCTCATCCCTCCATACACTCCCAAGCAACACTCTTTGTTCTGCATAAACTGTAACTTGAAAGATTCCTGGGTTATGAGGAAAGAATGTCACTGTCACCGCATTGGTCTGTACTGTAAGGGAGGTAGCAGCTGTTTACTGCCTTTCTTCTCAGACTTCAGTGCTTTCACATCCAAAAGGGAAAACAGATGGAAATCATACTGTGACAGTGTGGTTTTTTACATTGCCCTGTAGCTATCCCTGGACGTGTTGTTGTAGCACTTGTAGACATGGTTTAGTGGGCATGGTGGTATTAGGTCAATGGGTGGACTTGATGATCTCAGAGGTTATTCCAACCTAATGATTGTGTTGTGACTAAGTTTTTTCACAGTTTGCTCTGAAACAATAACAGGTCTCTCTTCATTCATTTAAACCTTTATTTTTGTAGTAATTTTCAATACTGCTATTGATACACAACACCATTCGAGAACAGGTCCACAAAGGGGCTGTACTTGTAGGGCTGGCAACATATCCCACCAGGCAAGAAGCTCTTCACCCGTAACAATTGTGAATCTGGGAAATGCTGTTGAAATGCCATTGGTTGGGATTGTCCTGAACTGGCAGGGAGGAGTCCCAGCTTGCTTTTGTTTTCCCATTTGGCAGGCCTGGGGTGGGTACCTTGTTCCAAAAGTGCGCAACACCAGCTGGTAGGGGAAGAGGTCTAGCAAGAGGAGCTCGATCACGTAGCGCTAATTTGGGAGTTGCCTGACAAGTTGCTGATATGAAATCCTGAAGTGTGAGACAATAGTAAGAGACCAGAATCAAATTAAGTACCTCAATTGTCCCTTCAAAAAATACTGGGTGTTTAAATAAACTCTTAGTATTTTTGATACAGTTGTATCATTTCAAGATGACATGGAAGAAAAAACCCCAGCAGAGTTCTGCATTGGGTAGTACATTACTGACCAAACACATCAAAACAGTTTCACTAATTTGGTTTGTCTTGGTCAAGTGGAAGATGCCAGTCAGGTGGTGGGCTCTTCCTGAGCATCCACACTGGAGCATATTTCTGTTTTTCCATAACTCGAGCTCTTTCACTCTTGCACAAAGCTTCCTGAAATACAGGAAAAAATATTGCCATGATAGTGTTGGATGTTCCAGTCTTATTTCCTGCTGTGACTATTGGAGATAAAACAGGAAACAGAAACTTATCGTGGTTAAACAGTAGTGCCAAATGCTATCTCAGTAAGCAAGGATACGAGCTTTTAACTATGTCACATTTATATTTTGCTTCGACCCCTCCATTATGAAGAAAACCACCACTTGTGCACTACCCTCCCTGCCAGAAGTTGTCCTAGTTGGCGGAAAGGATGGGTTACGCTGCAGCGTGCGCTGAAGGGCGTTCATCTTTCAGTGTTCACGGGGCTGTAGCGAGGAGGATTTCTAGACACCCCAGGAATACTTTTTGCCTGTAATGTGGCAGCTTTTCCTATTAGGAAGGGAACATTAGAGCAACTGAAACCAAGTGCTTTTCCAGCCAACACTGAAAATACTCCTGCTGGATGTTCGGACCGTCTTACCCACCTCCACCCCAAGCAAACCCTTGCTTTCCAAACCCTCCCAGCTGTGTGACCGCCGACACCGCCCGCCCACAGCCGCCGGCGGGGCTTCTCTTCCACCAGCAGCGGCCTACAGAGCCCCGGGGCAGGGGGCCCGGGCGGGACAGCGACGGCCGCTACCGGCTGCCGCTCGCTCCCGAGGCGGGAAGAGCAAGACGGGGGCGCGGGCGGTACCTGCGCGGCGGCGGCGCGGCCCGTCTCCCAGGCGCGGCAGGCCTCGTAGTCGTCCCGCCAGCGGCCGCAGGCCGGCAGCTCCCCGTGCGCGTAGTAGTGGTGGAAGGCGTGCCGCAGCCCGCGGCAGTGCTTCCACTCCCACCAGTAGTCCTCGCACGATCGCGGCGGCTGCGGGCGGACAGAGAGATCGGGCTGAGCCGCGCCGCCGGTCCGGTCCGGCCCGGCCCGGCCCGCCGCCCCCAGCCCCCGCCGGCCCCCAGCCCCGCTCACCCGCCAAGCCTCGCCGCCCGCCATGCTGTCCCCGCCCGAGAGCCACCGCCCCGCCGCCAATCCCCGCCGTGCTTTGCGGCGAGACCCGCGGGGCCGGCCAATGGCGAGGGGCGACACACACACCGGCCGCCTCGTCGCCCCGCCCCCGCGACCCAGTGGCCGCCGGCGGGGCGGGGCGCCCCCTGACAGCACGTGACCCTCCTCCCCGGCCCCACCCACCCCTTAAAACCCCCCCCAACGCCACCGCCCCAAAACCCGCCCTTTTTCCGCGAAACTCCCGCCGCGGGGGCGAGGCGCGAGGCAGCCGCCGCTGCTTCGGTTTTCCTGAAATCCCCTCCCCGGTGTCGCACGCTGGTCACCGAGGGACCGACGCTGGGCCGCTCCGGAGGGAGCGCGGGGGTGTCGCCCCTCACCCCGTGAGGGCACCCCGGCACGGAAAGGCTGCTCCGGCTGCGACACCGCTGCCGCAAAGCGCAGGAGCCGGCGCTCTGTACCCCCTCACCGGCACCGGGCTGGGTCTCGCCTCCCCTACACGTGCCCGTACGTTACTGCATCTGAACCACTAAAAGGCACGAGATTAGTTATAAATATAAAAAGCAATTACAGGGGGATTGCTTCGAATTATTTATAACCCAACACCTGAAACTAAGACAAAAGTCCTAAACACCGAAGTGTCAGCCTTCATTTGCACCACACCAAAAAGCTTACCTGAAATTGTGGCAAAATATATGGAGAGGGAGGAAAACAGGAAAGCACAGAGCAACCTGAGACCATCATCACTCTGGCCGTAAGAGGGGAGGACGCAGCGTAAGAACTGGACCTTTCAGTAAGGTAGACCTTGAGGGGTTTTCTTCTCAGGTTTATCCAAGATATACTTTCCCTCCTTACAACATACAAAAAACTCCTTCAGAATTCCTAGAACTTAATTGACAGTCTGACAGCTCCAGTTTTAAACGCAAAACCAAAACCAGTCTAAGTGTTCCTGTGTCACAAAACAATCTCTCCTCTCCACTGCAATAACTAAGATCCAATGTGCTGCCATTATAATTTTATTTTCCTCCTAACTGACTAATGGTACCACAACTTAGGGTTTTCTTCCCTTTTTGCGGAGAGACTGGCCTTCTCCTGAAAAGGCAATAAACCGGCTTCCAGATTCATCCTGGAAAAAGGAAAGAAGGAAAACAGGTTGTTACCTCTGCTCACTGCTTGTGTGTAATGAAAACTGAATGATCATCAGAAAGAACATTCCATCAGAGCAGCAACTGACTGCAGACAGTTCACATCCTTGATCTACATAACAACCACCTTCTGCCTGAAAATAAAATACGAGCATTTCAGTGACCTCTCAGCCAACTGAAACAAGTACGTGCTGGCTTGTCAAACTTACATCAGGCCAATTTTTTACATCAGCAAGCAAGGACAGTGGAGGTTGCTTTCACCTAACTCAAACTACTTTTCAACTACCACCACTTTTTAACAGAAGCGTGTTGTGAAAAATCAAGTATGGAGAGAGCAACCACAAACTTGGACAGTCGTTCTCGTGTTCTAATTCTGTGCAAAACTAGGAAGGATCCAATTTTATTTACCTCTTCGACTTTCTTAACTAGTGGACGTGAGTTTCTAATGAATGTAATTTTACCAATCTTGAAGTCGTAGTTGGGTATTCCTCTGGAAAACAAGCATAAAAATATCATGAAAGAAGTTCTCTACCTACCACCCAATTGAACACAGAGAGACCTATTCTATGTCTGTCAGTATTGTACCAACACTGGCTGCAAATGTTCATTACCAAGTAGTTCTAGAGTCAAACCTCTGAATTATTTTCTGAGGGCAGGCATATATTGCATGAAGTGAATAATCAGATACTAGAGCTGCTGCAGAAGCTTGGCTGTGGGCACATTTCCACATAGCCTGTGGTTTCCACAGGGCCATGGACACACTTTTCCACAAGTTTTACTGTGACAGGCATAAATGACAGAACACCACAGGACCCACATCCCTGCACACTTCCACTAAGTCTGAATTTTCTAAATTTCCTTCTAAGAAAAACAAACAAACAAAAAAGCCCCACAACACCTCAACAAACCCACACAAGGTTTGGCTTTGGTTATCCACCCAACTCAAAAAGGATTTCACTCTATGCCAAATTTCACTTTAGAAAATTGGCAAGGCTCTGTGCATCGCTTGATCCAGCTCACCAGCCCAGTCTAGACCTGCTGCCTCTCCCTGCTTGTCCTCCATAGAACCGGAGTTGATTGAGTGAGTTCTGGCAACATTACCTGAGGATCCGCATCCTGAGTACTCAGGGATGTCACAGTCAGTCTGCAAGATCAGACTATTTATTTTCTAAATGCACACTGACTACAAAATTAGCTCGTTTGCATTGCCAGGAGCAGAAAAAGAATGGAACTCTACTCAAACACTGATCTTTCACCTGCTGACCACTGAATGAAACAGACATACCTTCGAATGTCTCCTGGTTTAATTGGCGAAGGACTAGGCTCAACACCTTTCTTCTTGCCATCCAATCTGTTCCCAGAACCAGAGAAAGCCTATGTACACATAACGAGTTTTCATTTAACCATAGCTTGTACCTGAAAGCGTGCTGCACAGGGATACTATCTTCTGTAAAAGTCTTACTATCCTTTTTATTTAAGTATTTGGTTCAGCACGTTTCTTTTTGGCACATATAACATGATGAATCCTGGGTGTAGGAGCATCTTTCGGTCTCCCACTTATAGACCATCTTTTAAGGTTACTGGCTGTAAGCACCACAAAACATTCACAGATACTTGCCAGTTAAATGATGAACACCTCTAAGAACAGGTACTAGTATTTTGCAGTCGTTTGCAACAACTTCCCCTCACCGTTTTACAACATTCAGAAACCAGCAGAAACAGGAGACTTACACGAAATCCTGTGTCACTCACATATCCACCATGGTCTGCTTCCACATCCTGCGAAGGAAAAACCAAGTCAGTTCATTGTGTTCGTGCTGTGACATGCAGAACACACAAAAACAGTTCCACATATTTCTGACCCAACAAAACTTCAGAACAATCCCTTTCCAAAAATCAACAGTTGGCAAACATCCATCTTCTAAGTAACACAAGCAAAAGCATCTGGTAAATAAAGTTTAGTCTTAAAAAACTGTTTCAGGAAAAAAAAAATCATGTTTATGCTCACTGCTCTATCACAAGCAGGGCTGACTTCTAGTGAATACATTTTTGAAGAACAGAAGTTTAACATACTGTGGTCTCTTCCTGTTGTGCACTCCTTTCTGGTTCCTTGTACCCCAAAGGAGCATCAAAATCCACCTATTTACACAAGAAGCATGAAAATAAGTATGACTGATATTTTTCTTTTAATCATAAATTTTACACTACTATTCCTCAAAACTCCACAAACTACCACTCCATTTTGATCTAGAAAGAACTGAGGTTTGCTTGTTAAACATTTTAACTCAGAACTAAGAAAACTAAGCCTCCCAGGAATGAGTCTTAGCATGTAATTGAAACAAAGCAGTGAAACAGCACCACACAGCATCACTGGAGTTTGAATCAAGTCAAGACAGTTAAATAAAACCCAGATTATAAAACATGTTGAAGCCAAACATTAAATTCTAGGCTCTACAGTCACCTGATGGTACATGAAGTGCAGCTCAAGACCACAGATGTGGTTAAAAGGTACACAGGTTACTCTCAAACAAATCACCTTCCTTATCTGATTTTACCTTTCCTGCAGCATCAGAGGGGCTCAGTGTACAGTGCTATCACTGAACGAGATGCCCTCTCCTTTTGGTAGGACACAGTAAAAGCAGACTTTCCACATCACCTTTAACTTACATTCATATCACATTCTATGATGGACACAGCCTTATCTGGTTTAGTCTCCATTACCCGAAGCTCATAGATCTGAAACAATAATAAATATTTCAAGATTGCACATAAGAGAGCTCAATTTATACACAAGAAAAGCATATCTAAACCTTTCCCTTCAGATAGCTTCAAGAAAATTGAAGTAAGTGCTCTTTAGGTTGAGGACTGGATACTGCAGGGTCTCTACAGAACATGAGAGCAAAGACCTTTAACCTAGACAGAACATTGTTATACGCTAGAGCTAGAGAACCTACCTTTTACTGTATCTTGCTGGACTTTTACTGTACCTTAATCTGCATTTTTGAAAAAATTACAAATTTAGGATGAATTCTGTCCCTTGACTTGTAGAAACACCATCAGCACAAAAATTTATTTTCTTGTGAGTCAAAAAACAGTCTGAACATCAGCTCAGGAGAAGTCTTAACTGATCCCTTTTTTCCCCCAATAGAAAACTGACTGTAAAAACCACTGTCATGCGGCCCAGCCAGCAACAACTCTGCCGTTCGCCCACTCCTCTCCACCTCCCCCGTGGGACGGGGAGGAGAATCGGAAGAAAAAGGTAAAACCTTGTGGGTTGAGGTAAGGACAGTTTTAAGAGAACAAGACAAGGCGAGAAGAAACAACAGTTGTAACAATAACAGTAATGAAATGATATATCAAGCGAGTGATGCACAACTCCACTGCTCACCACCCAGCCTGCCCTCCTGAGCCCGGAACTCTCCTCTTATACACTCAGTATGACATCACTATGGTGGCGAATATCCCCATGGCTACTTGTGGCTAGTTCGGTTCTGCTGTCCTGGCCGTGCCCCCTCCTAGCTTTTCATGAACATTCACCCTCTCCTAGCTGAACCCAGGACATCTACACCTGGGATTACTTGTCAACACCACCACACGGCTCTGTGTTGATCGGTTTAGCACCAACATCCAAAATTGAGCTTAGTCTACAACCCCAGGTGATCAATTGTGTGTGTGTGCTGTCAAAAATACTCATCTATAAAATCTACTTAGAAGATGTAGTCACAGTACTTATGTGGTCACAATCTACTGAAATAGTGTGTACTTTTTCACATGGGGCAAAATTTACTTCCTCAATTTGACAGTATCCAAACAAAACCTTCATGGACTGGTGTTGTATACTGTACCTTTTCATTGTAGTTGATTGCAATAACATCGCCAGTAGTCAGACAAGCAAAGTTTCTCAATGCATTTTCTAACCTTTGGAGTATGTTAAGATGAAACACTTGTTTTCAATGCAACACCAAAGCTTTAAAGTTATTATGTTACAAAACTCTGATCCTTGGTCTCTCAAATGCGGTTTAAAAGACATCAGTACTGTAGATAGCCTTCCAGTAAACATTAGGGTGTGTAAGTTCTAAGGGAAGCACAAACTCATTCGATTTTAAGCCAAACTTCTTCATTCCAAGCTACACTTTGTGCCAGCAGTTGGCAACATCTCTGTACATAAGCTGTTCATCGTTTTTGTCTTCAGAAGGAGCAGCAGTAGTTACCTACTACTGGAAGAGTATGAGGCACACCTGAAAAGCTAGCTCTGCTTCATGATTCCAGTTTGGGAGAACACTTTTGCCCCTGCTCCACAATTGCATAGGAAGGATACACAGCTTTGGGATTGGTGATGTCAAGAAAATCTGGACTCTGTGGCTGAAATTTTGAGTACGTAGCAACTTGGAGATTAACACTCTCCACTTGCACCAGGCCTCCCTCTTCTAGCAGCAAGTTCTGCATCATCTGCAAGATAAAAACAAAGATACAAACCACTATCAACTGATGGTTTTAATTCTCTTTCCTTGCGTATATCTATTTTTGCCAGGGCACTGTCTTCCTTGAAACACACCAGTTTACCATGGTTTAACCTCAGCAATAATGGTCAGGTGTACCTTAAAAAGCAGTCTGCTTTGCTTACTCAATTAAACTCTCGTGGAGGGAAACCAGAGCTGTGACTGAAAGCTGCTGCAGGAACATGACTAACAAAGACACACACTTTCAGGAAACATTCCACCTCTTTAATATTAAACTGGCAACTCACCAATCCTACTCTTCAGGTTTTGACAGTTCAGCCTGAGACAACTCACCCAGTGTGGAAGGTAACATATGCCTTCGTCAGCCACAAATTCAAGGACTCCACAATGCGTCATTCGGTCTGAATTTTTATTTGTCAGCTTAAACAGCATCGGGTAAGTAATATTAAGTCGGCCTGGTGAAAAAGGAGGGGAGAAAAAAAAAAGTTACATTTATTAAATGCTGCTAACAAATTTCTGAAGCTTTCAGAGGTTAAACATTAGCAAGAGAATAGACAAGACTGTAGGAGAGGATTCCCCTCACACCATTACTCCAATTGCTCAAAACTACAAATCCAGGAGAGAATGCAGATACAGGAATACTGTACTGCCATCGCACTTAGAGCTTTAAATGCCTTTCCAACATTTCCCCAAGCTCAGAGAGGAGCAGGCAGTGGGTATTAAGAGAAAAATCTATTACTGTTATGTCTTCATGCTATTATTAGTTTGCTCCTACCTAATGAATTTTAACAGGCCTTGCCTATTCAAAAATCAAATTCTGACTAAACTAATTTCTCAAAGAAATTCTATTAAGTCTAAAATATACAGGTGGAAAAAAACCCTTAGTTAAAAAGGCCAATAAAGAACACTTATTCTATTGATTCAGTTATCTTTTTCCCCATTTCAAAGGTAATTATGACTTATTTTGTCTTTAAAATAAATTTTGCTCCAGACAACAGTGTCCAGAACAAGCAAGCTGAGATTAACAATTTACTAGATTAACTGTAACAATCACACTGAGTACGCTACTAATAGCTTATAAATATTGATTCACGCCTCAGGTAGCCCAACACTTCAGAGGTCTGTACTTGAAGACAGGCAAGCTCCATTAATTCTGACAGACAAAATACTTCCAAAACACATTTTTTTAACTAATTAGTCTCACATTCTTTAGCCAAGTCTTATTTTAATAGATAACTAAAATACTGTAGTATTTGCTTAGACATTTGCTCATATTTCTGTTACTCCAGAATAAAATATTCACTTACTGAGTTGATCCAAAGCTGATGGTGGCATAATTACTGCAGAAATGAGTAAGAATGTAAGATTAGGAAAAGTATGACTGTAGAAAAAGTACACAACATACAATTTTATCATTCCTTCCTCTAAAATTTTCTATAAAAAAAGATTATAAAATCTCCTGCAAATTCATTTTTGAGTCAGAGATTTCAGTAGAATCAGCCATAATAAATATACCTGCTAAGCATGGAGACTTCAGAATTTAACTTAAAAAAAAAAAAAAAAAAAAAAAGAGAGAAGGCAAGGTTTTACAATACTAGTACTGAAGAAAATGTTTCCTAAAGGTAATTGTATTTGTTTCAGCTTATAGGTGCTCTTAAATTGATGGCAACTCAAACAGCATTAGTCTGACAGCCTGAAAATTAATTTGGCCAATCTATTCTCTTTGTTCAAGCTCAGTGAGGTACAATAAGGAAGGGAAAAAAGGCCTTAATCATAAATTTTCATGGTTCATAATGTGTCTAAGATTTTAACAAGAGACTTTCAAAAAGAAGAATGTCTTCTTCTAATGCTCGTAAACCCGGACTCACTTGGTAAGTTTTTCAATTATACACTAATGCATTAAAACCCTCCTCCTTCCTTCTTAAAGCCCCACTTAAGTTGCTTTTCTAGCTTCAGCCACAAAGCCAACAGCACATCTCCACGCTGTTCAACTATGTTTCTGCAGTCTTGGCCAAAAGCTGTACGACTTGGTATTATTCACAAACACTCTTCCAACAGGTTATTAGTCAAAATAAAACAGGCACCTACTCTTCCCGCCTTTCTCCACATCTGATCTGTCATTAGGTCCAGCGAGCATGGACACAGAGAAGCAGCGGTACTGGGTCGAGAAGCGGTTCTGGAAGCCCCGAGGGATGGGGTGATCAAACATATTAAAAGAGAACTGGGGGGGGGGGGGGGGAACACAGAGAGAAGAGCGCGTTAACCGAGCTCCTGCGGCATCCCAAGCGTTACAGCCCTCACCGAGGCCTCCTGAAGTTCAGCTCTAACCATGGTTACGGGTGGCGCCCTCCAGCCGAGGCGCCCCCCCCTTGCACACAGCCTGGGGACAGACCCGTGCGCCAGGCGCTGCCCGGGGACCCACGAAATGGGAGCACCCCACTTGCAGGTTACCCTTGAAGTAAGGCTTGGCTGACCAACCCGCCCCCAGCACCGGCGGCACCCGCCGCCCTCAGCCCGGCACTCCGCACCGGCGTCACTACTCGCTGGCTTCGAAAACGGGCTTCGGCGGGGGAACGGCTAGAGCCACGGAAGGAAGCCGCGTTCCGCCCCCCGGGCCTCACCATCGCGGCGGTGCTCCAGCTCCCCACAGGACTCGGCAGGGCGCGGGAAGGCCAGGCGGGCCGGACCGGACCGGACCAGGCCAGGCCAAGCCGGGCCAGGGCGATCACTCGCCTGACTGGGCTCTGGTCGCCGCCTCCGCCCCACGGCCCTCCCCGCGAGCGCTGCCCCTCCCAGCGTGCCGCGCGGCGCCCGCCTCCCGGGCGGCCATTTCGTGTGAGGGCGGAAGACAGGATCTCGCACCTACGATGTGGCCACTGTGGAAAGCTTTTCTGGCTGCTGAGCCTTTCTTTAGTCATCGTGTGTTGATGTGACCCCTGTCGCCTCTTCGTCGGACTCATTCAAATGGCAAAGCAAGCACTTCGCCCGCAGCAAAGATGGCAGACATGGCAACAAAAGCCAGCACGATACTTCCGGCTGAGATACTGCTGGGATTGGCCAGCTGCACGCGTTGACACTCTCTTTCCCAATCCCATTGGCGAAGACCTGGAACAGGCTGGGCAGTTCGCCCAATCCGATCTGCGAAAGAGGGACGGCCGCTTTTCCACTGGACAACACGCCGTGACGAGGAGACCAATGGGAAGAGGGCCTGATTTGGCGCCCAGTTTGAGTGGGGCCGGCCCGTGGCTGCCGCCGTTTCTCCACCGCTTCCCCGTCTCTCTGGCGCTGCCACCATGTTCATCTCCGACTGCCGCCGGGAGTTTTACGACGTGATTGTCAGCCAGGTGCGGGCGGTGGGCCGTGACTGGGGAGGGGGTGGTTTCACCCCGAGCGTCCCGGCGGCGGGCGGAGCTGTCTCCCCTCAGGCTGCTCCCCACGGGGCTGCGGCGGCTCCCGCCGCCTCACGGAGCGGGGACGGTGTCAGGGTGTCCCCGGATCAGTCTGCGGCGGCTGAGGCGCTCTGTCCCTCCTGGGACCGGGGAGGGGGGCGGGTGTACCCGCGTCCCCAGCTCTGCCGGGGTGGGGGCCGGCGGCGGGGAACGCCCCTGTCTGGCGGGCGTAACGCCCCGGGCCGCGCTGAGGGCGGCGGGCCCGCTAGTCCGCCCGGGTTGTAAAATTAGCTTTACTGAAAGGGTCCACGGCGTTGGAAACCCGAGCCAAAGCTGCTACCAGTGCGGCGAGGTCTCGCCAGAGGTTTTACGTACAGCTCACCGCTTTTCTCGCGAGTGCTTTGGGTATTCTGGTGGATCTTGTGTTTAACAAAGACATCTCCTGATCTGCCTTTTTTTTTTTTTTTTTCCTTTATATCTTTTTAGCCTTTTTGATTTTGTTTGCCCAGAAGCTGTATCTTGTATTCTGTCTTCTCTGAGGTTTCTCTTGCGGTCTTTTTTGTAGCAGGTCTGGTTGGCTACTTGCATTTTTAACCCACAATTTGCTCATCTTTGTTCAGCGTGAATGTGTACACCGACGTGGTAAAGCTTTTGTTAGACAGTCTTTTAGTATTTCTACCTATGAAACTATATTATGGATTGTGCAAATGAAAGCATTTCCCTCAACAACTGCAACTGTGAGCAAAATCTAAAAAAAAAAAAGCTCAAAAACAATACTGAAAAACCCACTAGATAAATTGTTTTGTCTAAATCAAGATTATTTCAATAGTTGCCTTGCTCCTATTTTTGCTACAGATTTTCTTTAGTCAAAACTGCTCCAGATCCCGTGCTGAAAACTCAGGCCTTTCTAGACATGATGAAAATAGTTGTAGGGCTGGCTAGCTTTGAACCTTCAAAACTGTGCTGTTCATAGGAGTCTGAATAATTGTGTTTTCTTAAAGCAGCTGACATATTTGGGGTATATGGCATTGTTTACTGTTCATATTTACAGAGATCCTAATCGGTTAATTTTCTTTGCAGTGTCCGTTCAGAAGCAATCCTGGTTTATGATTGTAATGTTCTCTCCCTAAATTTCTTGCTTTCTGCTCTCACAGTGATCCATGCATTTCATGTACCAGCACATTAGATTTGGTGCCTATGTTAATATGTTAATACTGTTTTTCTGTTATTTTTGCAGCGTGTTCTTCTTCTTGTTGCTTCAGATGTTGATGCATTATGTGCTTGTAAAATACTCCAAGTAAGTCTTTGTTCCTCATGACTATAGAAGAAAAAACGCCCTGGGATCCTTTTAATAGGTTTGAGCTGGGGAAAGGGTGAAGCTTTAGTCTTTTGTATGAGTTCGACACTGAACACTGGTACGTCACTGTCATGTATACTTGTCAATCGGGATGTCTTCAAGATAAAAATTTGTATGAAATGGAATTGTAGCATGGTATAGCATTGTAGCAGAGGTTATTTCCCCTCACATTTGCTAACAGCGATTTGCTTCATTTCAGGCTTTGTTTCAATGTGATCACGTGCAATATACGCTCGTCCCAGTCTCTGGATGGCAAGAACTTGAAACTGCCTTTCTCGAGCATAAAGATCAGGTGAAAAAATACTGGAAACCTTTTAAGTTGCAGCTGATCTTAAATAGACATGCGCTTCTTCCCATTCCCTGACTGAAAACATCAGCTCTTAGACTAATTGTTACTGCTGGCTACCTCGAAACAGTGGTTAAATTTTAACATACCAGTGACAAACTTTACACCAGCTCAAACTAAGGTGCTATAATTTTGACAGAGTCAAATTAAGTTTGCACACATTTTGAGATACAAAAGTTGGTGGTATTGGATGTCCACCATCCCCCATGTGGAGTTTTGTCTTAAAATTTTTTTCCTCCTCAGAGACCAAATATTGGAAGGTAAATACAAGTTTTGACAATGATGAGTGCTTTGGGGGTTTTGTAAAGGTGTCTTCAGTCTTCCGTGTTTCCTGATAATTTAAGTAAAAATAATTCCTTTATTTGTTTCTTTTATTTGCAGTTCAAATATTTTGTTCTTATTAATTGTGGTGCCAATGTTGACCTTCTGGAGATATTGCAGCCTGAAGAAGACACTTTTTTTTTTGTATGTGACAGCCACAGACCTATCAATGTGGTGAATGTTTACAATGACACACAGGTAAATGTGTTTCTTTTATAATAAAAATCTTCACACAGTGTGGTGGTGGGTGATGTGCTTTTCTGCATTTTGCAAAACAGCTTACAGCGTTAGCTAGTAGGTCAGGAAGCAGTATTACTGGGTATTTGCAGTAGCAATGTCTGTGATTAGAAAAAAAAGTCTGTTTTCAGTAATATATATACTGTTAGCAGGGGTTGTCAATAGTAAGCAGCTGTTAATGCTGTTGCTATACATTCAAACTGCTACAGATCAGAGGATATCCTCTAGAATATAACATGTATTATCTCTCAGCATCTGGCAACACCTAGAATTTGAGTATTAAGCACATATTATTTGACAACATGGCTTTATCAAGCGTAAAAAGCGACAATTCTTTCAGTAATGCTGTAACAACGGAGTAGGTTTTACTCTTATTTTGTGTAAGTAAGTATGGTCTTTGCATTAAAAAGCAATATTTTTGTTATGCCAGGAATCGATCACAACCAAAAAGAATTTTTAGGTTTCTCTTGCTGAGTATCTGAGGTATGCTCATTTGTAATTTGAAATGTGTTTTAATCACTAAATAAGATACTTAATATAAAATCCATTTTCTTTTCTTGCTAGATTAAGCTGTTAGTTAAACAAGACGATGATCTCAATGTTCCTGCTTATGACGATATCTTCAAAGATGAAGAGGATGAAGAAGAGGACTCGGAGAGTGAAAGTGATGGGTCAGAGCCTTCAGAGAAACGTAGGCGTTTTGAAGAGGTGTGTTTCTGCTACTTTGTCATGAGAAGACGAAAAATAAAAGTTATACTTGACATCACCATAATAATGACATTTGAGTTTAAAAACTATGTTCCATTAGATCACAAATTCAAGTGTAAGATTTTAAAATAATCTACTACAACCGGTAGAGTTTCACACACACAAAAAGTTTATTTATCTGAACTGCACAGAAATATTTTCTCCTTACAAAAACGATGTTTTAACTTTATTATGGATAATGCTGTCTTTGTGTAACCATCAAACTGCAGACATCTAGCTCTGATTATGTGCTCTGGGCTTTTCAGTCTAGCAATACAACTGGTTTAGTTAGAAACTTTTTTTTTAATAATTGGTTGACAAGGTAGAAGCTCAGAAGCAGTTTAGCAATACATTTTGTCTGTCTTTGTAGCAGTAAACTAACAAAAGTATATTATGGTAGACACAAAAAGTTAAATTTGCCATATGGTATTTTTAGCATATTTTCTATTTATACCGTACAAGGAAGAAAAGGCACAAGGCTGGCAGTATTAAGAGTCAATTATATGTAAAGACATTCTCGTATTTAATCTACTTTTCCAATTATTTTTCTATTAACATTGCACATGTTTTCCTATTGATCTAAGAAGGGCACTAACTCAAAAAGCAGAAGCAGATATCAGAAATTCAAAGGAAAATTTGTAAATAGTATACACAAAAGTATTCTTGAATCTGTTAAATATTTCACAAAAGTCTTATTGATTTCTTTGAGTTTTCAAGCTGATTATGCTATTTATGGAGCTTAAATATACAGTAAGTGCCTCTTTTTCTGAACTTCATTAGTTATCTCTTCTTTTTCATCAGTGTCATTTTTATGTTCTAAAATGGTAGGATGCAATGTTGCTAGTGTTGAAAATACTATGTACTGGGTCTCTTATTTGTGAAGGCGAGCTGAATAAATGCTAGCACAGAAAGATGCCTTGACTTTACGACAGCATGTTCCTTGGAAAAATATTTGTTAGTAATACTTTTCTCATTAGATGTTGTCAATAGGAATAATTCCTTTTTCTTAATTGTTTTTTAATGAAGACTTAGTCATTAAAGTATCTGAATAGGTGCTAATCTGCTAGAGTATTTTTTCTAGCTTTTTAACATCCAAATTAATTTACAGGATGTAATAGAGAGAACAATGAAAAGGCGACAAAGGCGAGAATGGGAGGCACGCAGGTGTGTTTGATTTTTTTTTTTTTTTTTAATGTTGCTTGTATCTCTTGGTCATTCTTTGGTTAAAATCTTGTGGAGAATACAAAAACATGGTACTACGCTGCTTGATTTGCAAGATGCTTTAGTTCTAACTTTATTCAGAAAGTGGAGAGACATATTAACTATATTAAAAAGTTTAAATGGAGGATAGCTGTAACCAGTAATTGATACATTTGAGTAGCGTTGGTGCATGGCTTCATTTTTAAGTAGTTACAGTATCCTTATCTTGTCTATCTTAGGGTGAAATTTGTGCTTCTGTTTTCTTCCTTTACAATCCCACAATTGTCGATAGGAATGAGCAGGACCAAATTAGATAAGAAAATGGGATTTGAGGAATAATGATTTAATAATTTTTTTCCTTTTACTTTGAGTACATTTCAGTGTGGTTTCCGCATTGCTACTAAAATCTAGTTGCCTTGCAGAAAAACAATTTCTAGCTGAAGTTTTTTTTTTTTTTAAATTGCTAAAATGAATTTTAAATAGTATTTCACAACTCCTGGCTTATAATTTTAATTGGATCCAATGACCAGTTCACCACTTAGTCAAATGTGGGGTTTTTTTCCCTTTTTAGACGAGAAATTCTTTTTGATTATGAGCAATATGAATACCACGGGACCTCAGTAAGTATAAACTCTTGGTTTGCCATAAAAACACAAGGTGCCAGTGTAAAGGTAACTGGACAATATCCAATGTTACTATTATATAATACAAGGTATAGTATTGTTAGATAATTATAACATTATAGTAATATTTTTATATCTTGTAAATTTTGTATCTTATTGTTATATATATGTCTCATACGTACAGGTAGTTTGACCTAGCGGTTTAATGTTTTCTGGTTGTGTATATCCATTTTTACCATCAATGAATTAGATATACCATAGAAACAATACTGGTAGATTGGCAGACAACAGGCAACCGAGTCACAGTGGCTAATGTAATGTTAACAGTGGGGGAAAATGATAAACCAGAACTATCAACATTTTGTTTTATATCTTTACTGCTGGTATAAAAAAAAGTGTCAGGATATTTCAAACGTAACACTTAGGACATCAAACTGTTCCTTCTGTCATTTGGCCTCTTGTCTGATTATTTTTATATTTTACAAAGTGCTGCTTTATATATAATGCAGGCTTGCAGAGCTGTATAAAATATTTTTCTTTCTTTGGGTCTTAGAAAGTGATACACTGGCAGATTGTCAGATTCAAGTGTGCTTTAGCAACATGCTAGTACTTGGCAAATTTGACTGTGTTCTATTTGTTTAATGAAGTGAGGTTTGTGTTCATTTATCTTGTCTTTTTGCTTTTCCCTCATGTAGTCTGCGATGATGATGTTTGACCTGGCATGGATAATGTCTAAAGACCTGAATGACATGTTGTGGTATGTTTCCATTACCATTCTTCATAAAGGCTAGAAGCTTAAACCCATCATAAAGAGAGGCAAGATTTCTCAAAACTATTTGATTTCAGTATGAGGTTCCAGTTTATCTCACACATGAGGTTCCAATTTATTCACACATTTGTGTAAATTAATTATAAGCAACCAATAGATTTTATGTGGAAAAAGAGAGGATGGTACTAGATGTGGTTGTCTGCTAAAGAGTAGTGTACAGCTTTGCTATTAACTTCTATGTACAGCTGGTGAACAGTGTTTCTGACTTGTCCTGTTACATACTTAGAGGGTTAAATGTAATATATTGTACCAAAAAATCATTAGTTTTAACTTTTTCCTTTTTTCCTCCCTAATTTTAGGTGGGCTATTGTTGGCCTAACGGATCAATGGGTCCAAGATAAAATCACTCAGTAAGAAAGATTTTTTTTTTTTTTTAAATTTATCTTTTTATTATTTTTTATTTCTTTACCTGTCTTTTAAATTTTGTTTCTTGGAGTAACTAATAACAATTAGTAGAGATCAGGAAACATATGGGAATTAATATAATACAAGAGAATTACTAAACAGTCACATTAAATATCTTAATGACTGAATGTGATTTGATGCCTTCCAAAAATGAGAATATACACCAGTAAAAAAGTATTTTCCTTTTCCACTATTTAGCGTTTTTAAACGAACTTATTTTTCACAATATTATAAACCAATCACTTCTGATCCAGGAAGAAATAGTGTTTAGTAGTAGTTTACATAAATATGACCTTGATACAGTTTTATTAAAGGAAAAAAAATTTCTGTGTTCTGTATCCTCCAGCTTCCCTTCCAGTTTCAGTTAATGAGTTTCAGATTTTCGTTGTGTTTTTGTTTTGTTTTGTTTTTCTTGTTTCTTATTTCCTACTGGATACCATCAGAATTCGAGTAGTACATGGGCAGACTTTAGTTCTGGTGTTCTAATGTTACTAATACACTGATGTTTTTAAGGAGATAAATGTAATAAGTAACTAATTTCACTGGTCAGTCTGTCTGCCTCTCTGTATTGGTTTTGTTTTAGCTCTAATTGCCAGGATCTATGACTGAGTGTTGAAAGAACATTATTTAACAAGTTGGTTGGTATGGGGTTCTTTTAAGATGTATCTGCAGTTTTCACGCTGCTGACTGGCCAATGTGTAATCTTTAGGAAGCATTTTTGTATTCTCATAATCAAGTACAAAAGTGCACAGGAAGAAAGTGAAGTAACAAATCTGGTTTTGTTTAAGAATGAAGTATGTGACTGATATTGGAATCCTACAGCGTCATGTGTCTCGCCATAACCACCGCAACGAGGATGAAGAAAATTCTCTGTCAATTGATTGCATGAGAATAGCATTCGAATATGAGTATCCTTGCATAAGATCTGGTGAACATTAATTCTACCCACTTGGTGAACCTCAGCTGAGTTTTTATCTAGGGAAAAGAATCCCAGCACCACCTCTACTGCTGAGAATGGAATTAGAAGAAATGGAAATTTGAATGTTTTTTCTTTCAGCTTAACCTTTCAGAATTAGTTACAAGTCAAAGTTACTCGTCTTGCATTATGTGTACCTGCAGCTTCCAACTATATCTTATGTAGTACAGAGATGCAAGATAAAAGGGCAACTGAGGACTTACTTTATTAGTTGTGGAGTTTTGTTACTATTTGTAACTTCAAACGATATATGTGTTTATAATTTTCCCTAATTCCTGTTCAGTCTGCGCCTGGCACTTTATCAGCACTGGTCTCTATATGAAAGTCTTTGTAACACTTCATATACCTCTGCTAGCCTTAAGCTTTGGTCTGTACAAGGGCAGAAGAGGCTCCAGGAGTTTTTGGCTGACATGGGGTGAGTTATAAAAATCTGGGCCTTGATTAAAGGATCATGAATTATGGGAAAATACTGAGAACATATCTTGCAAGTATTAAACTTCTTAGTTTTTAAATATGATGATGGGGCTCTGAGTAGGTTGCAGAGCCTCTTTGAGTTGAGTTATGCATCTTGTGTCTTGGTGTACGAGGAGTACTTCAGCTGTACACCTTTATGGCATAGTAGATTAGTAACCTATGCTTTCTCACATCTGTTCTTCAATGACTAAAGGAAAAAGAATGCAAGTCAGACTTGCTAAATTATCTAATATTAAGAAAGTCTTATGAAAGGAAGGCAAAATATTTGTTTCTTCTGCATACCTATCAATGTATTTTTTCCTTTTTTAAGTTTACCTTTGAAGCAAGTGAAACAGAAGTTTAATTCCATGGACATGTCTTTGAAAGAAAATCTTCGGGAAATGATTGAAGAATCTGCAAACAAGTTTGGGTAAATTCTTTTAAATACAAATGCTTTATGTGGAAATACTTTTCCATTAAGTTCAAATATTTTTGTATGAAGAGCATGTAACATCTTGTTTTTTAAAAATATATTTTTTAGATTGACAAAGTGATACTAGGCTTGTTGCAAATGTTAGAGTATGATTTGTCTTCATGTTCTTAATGTTAACACATGGAGGAGATGGCTGGTCAATGTTGATTATAATGTTGATAATGTTCATAATTTTTACTGGGTTTATTTCATTTTGCAGAATGAAAGATTTAAGAGTCCAGACCTTCAGCATTCACTTTGGCTTTAAGAACAAGTTCTCAGCAAGTGATATAGTTTATGCAACAGTTTCTCTCATGGAGAACATAGAGAAAGAAGGGCCTGAAACAACTAATTTCATTAAAGCTTTGGACAGTCTCTCCAGGTACTGAAAATATGTCTTTTCATTCTTTTACAATTTTCTTCAGGGAACATGGGTTGTATATCTAAAAGATGGATTGGTGCTTCACAAGCCCCTGCAGAAAAACCAAAATATCCCTGTGAATAGTGTTTAGAGAGGTCTTACTTTTGTGTGATAAGCTTTATTTGTGTATGAAAGTGTCTATGTATTCTTTCTGTTGTAGGGGTAACCTGGACAAACTGCACCAAGGACTGGACCTAGCCAAAAAGCAGTTACGTGCCATTCAGCAGACAGTAGCCAGCTGTATTTGCACCAACCTTGTAATTTCTCAGGGGCCTTTTCTCTATTGCTCTCTCATGGAGGTCAGAATTTTTGGTTTTGGCTGTCTTATTTGGCTGTCTGATAGTTGAATAACACTTTTCCTATCTGCTTGACTCGATAAGAATGGCTCTGTCAGAAAGAACCTATTTATCTATACTGTACTGTCATTTGATGGGTCAATATTGATATATACTCTGAACTTCCTAAAGGAAGAATCAGTTCTCTTAAAAGCTTACAAGAGGAAGAATCATCTTGGATTTTAATTGAAATGTTTTTTCTTTTCCTAGGGCACACCAGATGTGAAACTGTTTTCCAAACCAGTGTCTCTGTGCCTGCTTAGTAAATACTTACTCAAATCATTTGTTTGCTCTGTAAGTAAATTAAAAGCTTCTAACTTCTGGCCTGTGTAGTAGTTACTGTTCTGTTGGATACTTGCAGTTGATTATTAAAAACATACAAAAATCTTAGTAATATTTTTCTGCTAATTACTTGGATAATTTTAGCACATCTGTGAACGCAGCTCTAGGAAAGATATCTGCCCGGGAGACCTTGTAGCATTAGGCGGAGTTTCCATTACTAAGATACTTACAATCTAAAATCTTTGTGTAATTTTATAAGTTTTCGGGGACCGTATCACTCAACATGTACTTTGAAAAGTTAATCTGATGCACAAAAAAAAAAGCAATATTGCAGGACTAGTAATTGTTATCTAAAGATTTCTGTGTCTTTAAATAAAATCCTCTGATCTTTACAACTGATGTAACCAAAATTAAATTGCATTTATCTTTCGAGCTATTAGTTACACTTCAGATAAAAATGAGGTTTTAAGATTGAGAACAGTCTTCACAGTGAGCACTTCCTAATTTGTAAAGGAAATTTATGGTGGTCCATCATTGTCAGGTTGCATCTGTCTGTCCTCATTTTGAAAGTTTAGACGTGGCGAGTAACTACTCTGCCCCTAGGAGCAGGAGAGCATTTTTAAAACTCACTGTGAAACATTTACCTTAAGAACAGAACACTTTAAACAAACTTATGTTTTGTTTACTTAAGTGCCCAAAAATGTTAAAATCTTCATAATTATTTTTTGATTTAATTAAATTACAAAATTTGTTAAAGTTACAGCTTACTGCTGTAAAATAATATGGCAAGGGAAAAACAATTCCTAGTGAAGGCTGTGTTCGTCAATGTTTTATCTGTTACATTTCAATGTAAAATGATTATTGCAAAAAAATTAAGCCCAGTCCAAGTTTTTAGATACCTAGACCTGCAGTTTGGGTTTTTTGTTGTTGGTTGGTTTTCTGTGGGTTTTTTTTTTTTTAAAACAGCTTTTTTCTTTACTGTAAATCATATCTTGTCTGTCTATATCATCTCTGTCTTAAAAAGGCATGCAAGACTGCAAAAGAATTGAAATTTCTATTGTTCCTTAAAGTGGTTTTTACTGTAAGAAAGAAGGGGATTAGGAGATTATGTAAAGAAACCACCTTCCGTTGAACTGCTTTCTAACTGTATCCTTAGATGAATATTTGCAATGCTATCTCATGAAGAGACGAGTTTTGTCTAACAAAGAGACTTTCTGACTTCCAGACGAAAAATAAGCGCTGTAAATTGCTGCCACTGATAATGGCTGCACCAATGGATGTTGAACAGGGAACTGTGATCATGGTGGGGATTCCTCCGGAGACAGAAACCTCTGACAAAAAGAAGTAAGTATGTTGTTCTGAAGTTCTTACTAAAAGTTATCTATAGACTTTTCCTGTCTCTGAAGCAAATACCTATTTAACACTGAATATGTCAACTTGAATTGTACCCTTCTTAAAAACACACTTTTTGCGTATGGTATGCATGAGGTGCTTTGAAAGAGGATGCAGATGTTCCACAGCTTCCTTGCAAGTATTTTTTCCCTCCCTCTTAACTTTCTTTATCTTAAAAGAGGGAAATAGTTCACTATATGATGCATGACTTTGTTGCTTAAAGCCTGCATTGTTAAGATTTTTGCACGTGAATAAGTGAGGTGTATGTTGAATACATGGCACGTGAAAAACACCTGGAAGACATTTTCAACTCTGGGCAAGGAAAAAGTTCCATACTTCTACCTTAGCAAATACACTCTTCGCTGTAATGCTCATGTGTATTTCTGTTTGTCTTCTAGCTTTTTTGGAAGAGCATTTGAGAAAGCTGCAGACAGTACTAATTCCCGGACCTTACACAACCATTTTGACATGTCAAGTGAGTAACGCTGCCTATTACTTCATTCACCAAATAGCCCTTTAGGGGTCAGTGTTTACGCAGCCTCCATAAAGCATGCCTGTAGATCGTGTACTCATTTGTGTATGTCTTAGATGCAAACATCAAGGGTGTGTAGTTGATACACTATTCCTGAGCCTGGTATAAACACAAACTACATTATTTGTCAATCTCTTCTAAGTGCTATCTTGTTGTACAGGCATTATAAACTTCTAAGTGGAGGCTTGCATGTCTTTTTGAGATGATCTACATTTTGCATGAAGTAATGCTTTTCATATGTGCACTTCAGTTTAAAATCTATGAGGTTATCTGTGAGGATTTTTATATTTAGCAGCCAAACCAAGTATGTTATTGATGTGATGAGACGCATTCTTTATTGTCTGTTTGAAAAATGAGATACTTATGCAATGAAATTTGCCTATCTTTGTACGTGCTTACAAAAGAGGCAGTTTTTAACAATACACACTTATGTATGCGTGTTGAACATGTGAAGAAACATTCCTAGATTTAAAAAGCCGCTGCTATATCGTGTAGTGAGCACCTAGAAACCAGTTTGCTGGAATCTGAGAGCAAAATAAACAATGTGCTTTGCATTTAGTCCAAATAAATAGTTTCTCTTTTTCCTTCTTAAAGTTGGTTAAGAATATAAATAAGTATCTTGGAATTACTATTCTTAAAGTGTGACACCTGTTATATCTTTCAGTTATTTGCATCTTGTAATGAAATATTTTGTATTTTAGTAATTGAATTGAAAACAGAAGATCGGAGCAAATTTCTGGATGCACTCATTTCTCTCTTGTCCTAACGGTAAGACAGTGCAAGGAGGACTAACTACAAATCAAGGTGGTAAAACCAACTTACACTTGTATATTATCCGTAGAACGTTCTAAGAAAATGTGGCATCTTCTAGTGAAGATATAAATTGTAGATAAGAGTTTCTTACAAAGACAGTTGTTTTTCTTTTTTGGGAGGAGGCAGACAAGGTACAAGCAGAATTATTTTTTTTGTCCCGAAGAGATTTAAGTTTTGTCATCCATAAGTTCTCTTCCATTGTTCTTAACTTTTTGTGGCTTTTTAACTTTGGCTGGAAAAGGAACAGCTGTTTGTCCTGTGAGAGAAATTGAGATATTAACTAATTGTGGTTGATACTCTATTACTGACTTTTAATTATGATGGCTTGTTTGAGATCAGGGTGGAATCTTAGCCATAGTAGTGCCATTCTTCGCTTTGATATTAGTGTAGAATTGCATTTTCCTTTCACAGTGTTAAGGTTGTAGCCTATGTTAGTGTGTAGTTTTTATCTGTAATAAAGATGAGGTTATAAGACTTCATTTGTAGTTGCGACTATTAGCTTCACCCTAGTTCAAAGGCTGTTTTAAAGCTACTTTAGGGCAAGACAGATTTTACTTGTAGATCTGATGAGACTGTCAAATTGTTGCAATTGTCTTCAAATATTCACCACTTTTCCATTATGAACTATTTTTATTGGTTTGTGTGTGCATTTATTCTGCAGTGCTGGGTGAGGATAGCTTGCTTTCTCCCAGAGGAGAAGTGAAACTCCAAAATGTCTTGTAATGTCTGTTCAGGCAACCTGTAAGACTGTTTGAAAGTATATAAAGTGTCTCATTACTTTTTCATGCCTAGATAAAGATTTGGTCTTTAGTATTAATATGTGAAATAATCTCAGAAGATTATGGTGTATATGTGTGAAAGCAAAGGGGTAAGATGAAGATTTTAACAACAGTCTGTGAATGTTGGTAGTCCTAGCTGAATGACAATGTGACTTACCTTTTTTCAATGGGTATCAAAGCTACAGTATCTTTTTTTCTTCTGTTCGATCAGAAGTTTGAAGCAGTGGGTCAATATTTGCAAATGTTGTTTGTTAGACACTATAGTCATGTATGGCTTCCAAGATTTCTACATCTGTGTGTTTCTTTCTTTACACTCTGACCTACTGATTGTTTCAGTTTGTCTTCTGCCCTTGTTACACAGTGGTGTTATTTGGCTCCTTGTGCTGGAAGTTGAGAATCAGATGCTCTGAAACTATTTTGGATGTTCCAAAGTTCATGGTGCTGCAATTGTGATGTATCATCTTGCTTCATCTTAAATGTGCCAGTACAGGCCTGGACTGTTGGTTTTGTGCCTCTTGGGAAGTCAAAAGGATTTTAACCTTAGCACACAGACATTCAACACTGCTTCTTTGTGAGCATCCCATCCTCCCAATGGCAAAAGGTGTCAACTAGGAGTATTTGCAAATTGGACTTCTGCTTTTGTTAGTGTACATGCTCCTATGATGTGTAGCTGTTGTCTAATAAAAAAAATAGGTTTTTAAGAAGTTCCATATTTATATTACCATTCAAATGTTATTTTAAAATTGTCTTGAATGCTTTTTATCTATTTCTTTTAATAAGAAACTTCTTGAAAGTCCCATTGAATTTCTAGCGTGTTGAAACTGGTTTTTAGTACTATCAGGTTGAGGTCTTGTACTTTAATACAAACAACTGTTTTGTGAGACAAGTTTTAAGATATTAGGGCTTTTAGAATCCAAGTACTGAGTAACTGCCAAATACCAAATTAAAAATCTGGGGAACTCCAGTGTCAATAAAGCATTTATAGTCGTGTATGTGACACTGTTGTCAATTGCAGCTTGGCTTTGAGAATAATTTTCCTGAAAAGACTAAACTACTATAGTTGTGTGTAGACTGTAGCATTGTAAATATTGACAGAGTAGCTCGATCCTGTTCCGTAACAGAGATTTCATTTCACTTTGGCCATGTGAAACGGTATGGCTTGTTAGACTTAACCTGCTGTGCACTGAGTGGGTATGTGTATGTGTATGTTTGAAATTCTTTTCTTCTTGCAATGTTTGCTCAAATTCTGTGTGACTTCAGTATATTATAACGAGTATGTAAAAGTTACGTATTGTTACATCATACTTTGTACAGATTTTTAATACAGGTTAATTTAATATTAAATGTGATTAAAATATAGTCTACAGAAAGCTAATTAAACTATATATTTTTATTCAAACAAAAGGGCTTTTTTGGTTTTGGGTTGTTTATTTTTCAGATGTTTTCATCTTATCTGAGTGAAATCCCTGTGCCAAGCTGCACTGGCCAAAAAGTTGTGCTTCCTAAGATAAAACATGATAATGCCACCTTTTGGTTTTGTATGTTTACTAGGTAGTATTTGCGATAAATATTATCCCCCCTACCAGCCTACCTTGGGTTTTGCCTGTACACAGCATACAGTAATTTTATTATGTTTCTGAAGTAGATTACTGTGCTTTAAGTCTGGAAGTGGAAACACACAAGTTTATGTTGTTTTTTTGAACACTGATACCAGTGCCAAGCCATGATTACAGTGTAAAACCTAGGAGTCTGTGACACTTAAGCACACTTCTAAATATTTTTACTTTATCTTTCAATTGCAAACTGCTGCGTGAGTCAGTGAATTTCCTAAATTTATCTTAAACTTAGCTGTCACAAAAGAATCACTGCCATTTCCACAGCACTAAATGACTGTAACTTTAGTCCAGCCCTATCATATATTTAGGATTTTCATGCTTCTAGATGTAAATATTAGAGAAAAACACGGGTATGTGTAGCAGTAAATACGATGTGCTTCAATATGTGAGACCACCTTCATGTATATGGAATGAATAATACACACTGGGTAAAACTGAATTTTTACTTGCACAGTCTGCTTGCTCAGGAAGTGCATAAAAGGTCTTGCACATCCTGGATCTCTGACTCATCGTTCAGTGGCTGTTTATCAGGAAATCCTAAACAAACAACTAAATTCCCCGTTTTCTCCCTGTACAAAACCTTTAGACAGGGAAAAAAATAATGTGAGGAAGGCATGAAAAAGCATGGGCACGTAACATCTCAGTTTAAGCATTCTCTTTGTCTTTAGTTACATTTAGTGCTGTTTTCAGTACATGGAATAGTTTTGATGTGTACCTTAGCAAGCTTTTACCTTTGTCTTCTTGTTTGGGGCTTTGGTTTTCACGGGTGTTTTTCTTCCACCCTGTCCTTAGAAGCTGTGTGAACCCTTTGCATCTCACATCATCAGTTTTTATTGCTGTTGAATCCCTAGTCCTTCCCTTGAACTTTATGTATTTACTCCGTTCCCCTTTTGGGGCATGTTTGGGTTCTGCTGCTACCACCTTTTCCTGCTGTTGGGCTAAATACAGATCTTGCCTTGCAATGAAGAAGGACATTGTGGGGGGTGTTTGTGTGTTTGTTTTAGTAGGTGACTGTCTTGTCTTGAAAAACGGGCAGATCTCAAGGCACGTGTGCCCTTTAGCTTCAGCATATTGCATCATGCTGGGAGGACGAGAAGCGGGAGCTAGTTTTTATACTGCAATGTGTTGGTAATTGCTTTACTGGCAGGTTCTTACCCTCCAAACAGATGTGTAAGCTTGAAGCTGTGAATCTATACATGGAGAATAAGCTTCCCTTGTCCTGCCGTTATTGGTTTTTGGTGTTTTTTAAGGTTCAGTTTTTCCAAGATGTACCGGAGCTGCCAAGAATCCTTTTGCAAATTTTAGAATTGATCAGCTGTGGAAGCAATCCCAAGGCCATCCAAATGTGGCTCAAAATCAGTCAGGATTGCTGAATACTATGTAAAAAGAAAGTTATTAAATCTGTATGGAAACCTGAAGAAGGCTCTGCCAATAGGTAAAACTTTTGCATGTCCCTGTTTTACAATATGTGAACCAGTAACAAATGCTCCTTACACAGTTTATTCTATGCTATAGAGTTTGTAGATTAATATATTCATGTTACTTGCAGAATCATTGTGCAGGAAGATCCAAAACTGTGGAGTCCTCAGCGTGTGGCTATCAAAGTAGCTCAGTTCAGCAGCAGTAAGTTGGTGGTTTGAATGGCTCATTGAAACTCTGGTGTGTGGGTTGGTCAAAATGGTCACTTCTCACAGTTAAGTGTAGGACAGAGACTCCATGCCAAAAACCCTTGACATCTCTTCATGAAGAGTTTATTATGCTTTTGATTTATTTGCCCAAACAGAAAATGTGGCTCTAATGAGTTGTTTTAAAATAAATAGAGCACTAAGAAATCGGCTTACCCTCTTAGATGTATGGTGACATTCCACCTAGCCATGTCTGAATAGAAATAGAAACATTCCCTAAGGATTATATTTGAGCTGCAGTAACTCTTTTTCCTCTGCTATGTTTACTTGCCATAGTAGTACCCTCATAAATCATCTCTTTAAATTATTTCTGCTGCTGCTAATCTCTTTTAGAGAACAATAAAAGTTCAAACAAATCCTTTAAAATGTTTCAGGTTTTAAAGAAAATAAAATAATGGAAATCCTTAAATACCAAAGTACTGAAGTAGCTGGACAAGCTGACTAAATTATACCATTCCTGCACAGTGATTCATTGCCATTTTCTTTCTGGGGTCATAAATTTGGACATAATTGAAATTGCACAGTAAGGACCTCATTTGATTGGAATTAAAGTGAATCCCTTTCCCCAGAAGAATTGTAGTGACTTAATAGGCTTGTACTTACCAACATCAAGGTTGCATAGTGGGTAAGAATTAATTCTTACTTTACTGCTTCTCTTCAGAAAAACATGAAAAAGGATTACAGCTTTCTTTTGTGAGTGAGCTACTGGGTCTATACCACTTTAAACATGGTAATAATAGCCATGAGAGGAGACCAATGGCCATTTAATCAGTATCTTGACTATAATGTCAAAAGCGGGTGCTAGGGAAGAGTATAGAAACAAAGCAGTTGCGTATGATGCTTTCTTCCACATAGAAACACAAGTACTCTCCCAGTCCTCGTACCCAAGGACATCCTGAACCAGGCGTGGTTTCTGTGTGTTTGGTAACTGACAGTAACCTGTGAACCTGGATAACTTCCTCCTGAATCCTTGTAAAATTCTGGCCTCTGCAATATTCTGTAGTGAGTAGATCGGCAGCCTAGCTAGATATTGAACGAAAAGCTGCAACTTCTTAGTGTTTTTTTCAACTTGCCAATTGCTAGCTTATTTGATGCCCTGTAGTCCCTGCCCTTCTGTGTACTCAGGATTTTGTAAACCTTTTCTGTAGTCCTCACAATCATCTCTTGCCAGTCTGAAGAACAGCAGCCTAATTTTTCTTTTTACAGGAGCTGTTGCTCTTTTGAACGTTTTCAGACAGGGAAGGACAAAAACTGCACACAATATTCAAGGTGTGGGTGCACAAGTCTATGCAACAGTATAATCGTGTTCTCTGTTCCTCTCTTTAATAATTCTTAACACTCACTTTGCCCTTTTAACAGCCACTGTGTACTATTCTGATGATTAATCAATCTAGCTGGTGTAACACTGGTATTCCACTCATGACTGTTAATCCAAATTATTGTTGTTTTTTTGCCATATGCGTCACTTTATGCTCATCAATGCAGAAAGCAATCTGTTTACTAGTTATTTTTCCAAGTCAAAGCGAGAGCACAATTAATCTGCTGCACTAATGAACTAGTAGTAAGGAAAAATATAAGAAAAAACTTCCAGATTCTCCATCACTGAATGATGCATAAGTGGACAGAAACAGTAAATTCTGATTATTTGGTGATATAAGGTGGCAAAAACCAGTGAAAGACCTTAATGGTAAAATAAAAATGAATAAACTCCGTTTGCAAGTTTAGTTTCTATTTTCTCTGTTCTTGTTAATGGAGATATAAAAGCCTCTATAATGATGTCTAAGCAAATTCTTTTGCAAATACTATTTATATAACTATAAACTATAACTATATTTATATAAATATAAAATTACTATTTTACTATTTATATATTTACATAATATATATATATCTTTATAAACTTGAGATATAAAGGACAGAAAATATTCCTAGATTGAATATTTGGTGATATTAGAGATTTTTGCCTAGATCTAGAGGATGCGTGTATGCCTATCCTGAGACTGTCTCTTATGCTTTGGTACTTAGATGAAAATATGGTGGATACTACAATATGGGCTCTAGTTCGTGAGCCATATCAAATTTAGCTACAGTACCTGCTGTTTCTTCCCACTACTCACCCTGACTACTCTCTTAGAGCCTACTGCTTTTATGGAGAAATAGTAAATCAGAGATATTTCAGAGCCTGATGTTTTTATCTGCTCTATCATCAATTTGAGTTTGTTAGTAGATAGCAATCCTCGCTTTTAAATCTGAGAGGGTCTGGGAGAGACATTGCAGTCTTAACATTCTGAATGGTTTGTGGGAGAGCTGTCATCTGTTTAGTAAAATCCAAGGTACTCTAGAGAGAATGTAGGCAACTGCCTTCCTGACAAGTGGAATTCAGGGCTGGAAAGCTTAGTTCGTACATTGCACTCTGTCCCTTGTTTTGGAAGCAAAAGGTGGTAATATAGAGCAAGGTTTAATCATCCTTGTTTTCTGAAATTTTCCAATTAAAAATGTTATTACATTCCTTCTACAGTCACAAAGTTTCCTATGGAAAGAAGTAATTAAATGCGGGCAGGGGAGGAAGAACCTTAGAATTGTCATGTTTAGAATTGTCATGTTTAGAATCTGTGATCTCAATGTCTTCGATGACAAAGGGAAAAGAACTGAGGTGTTTCATGACATCTTTCATGCTTCAGTTTCACTTTTCCCACTCCCATTTTCAGGACAGCGTTTCTAGTCCACAGTTGTTCATAAATACAAGAGAAATAAAATGTTACTTCTTTCTAGGACAGATCACTGATCTCTAGTCTAGAATACCCCAGTTTTAAGGTCTGAAAAAGGGAAATTTAGAATCAATCTCTTTTGTGCAGTTCTTCAAAAATGGCTTTAGTGAGTTGAATTGGCCACTCAGGGTATGCTAACTTTCAAAGACAGGAGTAGTACAGAACAGTATTTTTTAAAAGGGAACTGGAGTAATAGAGTATCACAGCTGAGGAAGAAAAAAAACGTAAAACACTCAGGACTGTTCACAAGACAGTAAACAAGAACATCATTTGATCGTTGATTTTATGTGTACATCTTCAGTTATGATGGTTTTGATTCCCTCATAGAAGAAATATTCTTGAAAACATTCGTCTGAAAGTTACTTAGTGAGTAAGTCTGGCTTGTCAAAGGGAAAGAAAGCAGTGAAATATTTGTTTCTTTAAACGGAAAAATTGAAGTCCCTCTTGGCTCTCATGTACCATTGTTGGCTTCAAGGTGGTACTCAAAGTTCCCTTTGGATCACGTTCAAGGACTAAGGAAAAAATGCTGCCCAGGGTGGAGCTCTAAAGTACAGTGCCACCTTTATGCACAAGCATCTGGGTTATAAACACTTTCTTAGCAGGAAATATTACGAAACATTCAGTGGGGAAAGAAAATTATGTGAGCTTTCATTTCAGACTGGACTCCCATTCTCTTCAAGCATTTGACTTTTGATTTTTGTCATTCAGAAGGTGGCAGAATTAGAGAAGCAAGACAAAGGTCATACACATTCAAAGTAGGCAGGAGACCTTTTACTCAATTGTATGCAACTTCATGACAGTCCTGGGTCTGACAGAGAGCAGAGGATGTGGGTTTCCCAGTCACTGCTGTTGTGTGATAGAACAATTTTTATTTCCTCTGCCCCCTCAGGGCAGTTGTACCTGCTGGGTATCTACCCTTGTTACTTTGACTTGCTACCTGTTACTGAGTTGTGTATCTGGACAATATATTAAGGTCTCAATAGTGAGAGATAAATAGTTGTCTAGTGTTTTGATACCACAAAGAAACACTTAACAGAGTCGCTGCTGCATGCTATTCTCTGTGAACTGAAGGCTCGGAAGATATCCTTAAATCAGAACTAAAATCAAGCTAGAAACTTCCATATAGGAACTAATGGCCTAATCGTACCTCATGACCTGAACTAAGGTAAAATGTGCATCCAAGCCGTATCATAGCATAGTCCCTTCCAGCGCTGGATCTGGGTTTATTTTATTAAGAGATCTGGGGTTTTTTTGCCTTCCCCAGTTCAACAACATTCCTCTCTGAAGTCTTTGCCACGTGCTTAAGAACAATAGATGACTTCTGGGTATTCCTAGATTAACTAGGTTACCTGTGTAAAATAAGTACTGTGATATTATGAGTCCTTTGTTTTCTTTTCCAAACTGGTTTTAATTGAGAAGATACCTTCCTGGCCCTTGCAAAAAAGGTAACGCTCCCTTACAAAAAGAGGTGCTGTCTTTTTAACTGGATGAAGCACTTAGAGTCACCTTGTAGATACAGCTTGTCTGTTTTTTCAGTCCCTGGGGTGTTGGTGTCTCTTTCCACTGTTTAGCTCAGTGGAATTTACTTTCATTTAATCATTCATTTGCAGCATGTCAGTGGAAAATCGGAGACACCTGCCATTGAATTGGAAAGAATTCACAGGGGCATGCAGTTCTTGGTGTGTTTTTATTTGCTGAAAGAAGTCACCAAGGGCCTCCTGAAATAAGTATGCCATTAGTAATTATCTCCTGTCTGATCTGAAAGTCTAGCTGGATCAGTAGCCTATAAGGAACGGGCATGTAAAACGGTATTTTCTTTAAACACTGTTGTGGTCAGTGTAGTAATTCAGGACTCAAATAACAGGACTGTAGAATACACGTCAGGTTCTTACACTGACTTTTTAAGGGATTGTTGCGTTCCTAAATATTTGTATATTATGTTACACATGGCATTGCAGAACTGGAAGGACTTTTGTCTCCAAATAAGTTCATTTTCAAATTGATACAGGCTAGAATAAACAGAAGTGGAGAGATGGACACGACTCCCTTCTGTGGCTTGGGAAAATCTGCTTCTAGGTACGTGAGGCTGTTACAACAAAGCATGTCAGAAGAGTGGAGAATAAACAGGACTTTACCTTTAAAGAAGTGAAGATCTTGTTCCAGTAATTTCTTTGCGACCTTTTTGCATTTTCAAAACACTGCCCAAATAGGTCTAACCTGTACTGAGTGTTTTTAATACTAGGAAGTAGTGATTTATCTTATAATGTTTTCCTACTTTATGGATATTTTCAATTATTCTGCTTCAAAGAATGATGGTGAGAAAACATTGGTGCTTTATACCTGCTGTTACAGTTATCAGAAATAAGTCACCTGTGAAGAGGTCACAGGATTAAAGCTGGGGTAGCTTGCAGGACAAAGCTCTAAAGAGAAGATGAAGAATCTTCTTTTAAAAAGTATGTAATTCTTCATCTGTGCAAGGACTTGTGGTTTGTGCCCACAAAACAGATTTTGTGACCAGCGGTGTACACCAGGGTTGAGTATGCTCTGAGGTCTGAGGTGACCTCCTTGCACCCCTGCTACATTCCTCTTCTGAGAAGACACACGCACTGACCAAATTTTCCTCTCCCTATTGTACAGGGGGACAATCATTAAAAAAAATAAGCTTTATAAATTTTTACCTGAGGCTGCTGTGTTTCCTTCAGGAAAGTCTGTTGTAACTGGAAGTGGCCTTGTTACATTATATGGAAGCTGTTAAAAAAATAATTAAAAAAAAAAGTGGTAGGAGATGCTCTCCAAAGAGTTTTCTTCTAGGTTTATCCAGTGGCAACTGCTCAGTTTGAAGAACTCAAAAGAGCATTTGACTGCTTTAGCTGATCACTCTTTGTGGGGCAAACTACATCTCGGGAGCTTTTGTGTACAGGACCTCAAATTGAAAAACTGTTGCCCTACAGTCTCATGGTGCAAGCCAAGCTACTCAGGGTGTCCTGCGAATCTTAGAGTGCTTAGAAAAATTAATAAATTAATGGAAATAAGATCTCGACCTGAACAGTTGCAGAACTTGTGCTGTAATATAATTCTGCAACTTGATACTTTAGGTGAGAGCTACGGTGTTTTACAGTGTGCAATTTGGTATGTGCCATACACCACTGTCTCGAATAATTGCTTCCTAAACAGATCTGGAGGTTGTTTAGTGCATTTACACTGTCCATGTTTGGCTGCCTCAATTAGATGTTCATTGCTTACTAGGTTAAATCAATATTCAGTTTTAATTTTATCTATAATCAAGGATTCAGGTAACTATCTAGTACAAGATCGATTCAGCATTTAATACTGTTAGTGGTATCTTGCTTAGGAAGTTTAAGACTTTAAAGATAGTATCCGTCATTTCTGTCTTCCCTTTCTCACTTGCTGAAATCTTCATGCCTGAAAAGATTTTCTACTTTTAAAAATACAATCCAGCAGGTGGTTCTTTATTTATACTTGTTGTCAGTAAAATCCATTATCCTTTAGGCTTAATGGCACTCTGCGAGTGCATGCTATCAGAACAGCACCATTTCTCGACTGTGTAAAAGTTACATTTTGAAAAATTAAGCACAAACGTTTAAAGACCTGTATGTAGATATTGTAAAGCACTGGTGGAATTTCCCAGACATGCCTGTTCTAGGGAGGGAAATATTGTCCCCTTAAAACAATATTTTGTCCGAGGAAGAGAAAAGCCAAAGCATGCTGCTGTTTCCCTCTGTGCCTGCCTGTTCTCTCTCCTCGTGAGACTTTTCTACCTAAGCGTTGTCTGTCTCTAATGTTAAGCTAAACTGCCTCCTGCTCTTCCTACTAGAGGTCTGTATCTCCCTCCAGTGTTTAGGTTTCTTCATCCTGTTATTTGGTTGTAGTTTGTTCACACCCACAAAACCAGCATTTGCTCATGCATGAGTGTTGGTATACGGTTACCTGCTTTGCAAATCCGGCGTGTGCTGCTTCATGAACACGAAGAAGGGGAAGAGTATTGTTGTTTCAGCTGGTTCCGCTTGCAGTGTAGCCGTGTAAGCAGATTAGCTGATATGAGTGTTAAGAACAGAATAGTTAGAACAATAACTTAATGAACGTATCCTTTAAATGAGACTTTTTCCTTGCTAAAGCTACTGAATTCTGACTCAGTCTTGCTATCCCCTCGGCAAACTCTCTGAGCATAGCATGCACTGTCGAAGGGAAGCTTTCCAACTGTTGCATACAAAACTGAGAAGGGGACCTGAAAAGGACTGAAAATGACAGGGTGAAATACAAAAATAGAAAATAAAGAACTAACGGGGAAAGAGACTGGGTAACAACAGAGGGTGAGCAGTAAATCCGGTTTCTCTTTCTAGCTCAGAAAGGTGTCTTGGAATCTGTATTTCAGGGCACCCACTGGGTGGTCACCAGAGCTCTTTTGAGTGTGTGAAATGAAATGGAAAACAATAGCTCAGCAGCAATTGCTTTTTTTCTTCTGATGAGGTGTTCCTTGAATTGCCAGCACGACTCCTGCTTGATTTAGCAGTGAATACAGCCAGGCATTTCCTGAAACGACAGCACTACATGGCGCTATTAGAAATGCCAAGCGCAAGGTTCTGTGGTGAATAACGAAGGAAAGGGAATAGGATATGTATGGGAGTGTGTCCCACTATGCTGTCTCTGCAACAAAAAGGGGAATGAAATGTAGCACAGCTGCACAGGGGCCATTTACCCAGTCTGGAAATCATCTCTGCACAAATGGAGGACAGGAGCCAACAAGATCTTTTTGGAAGAGATGTTTCTTTTTGGAATGGTTAGAAGCTGATGCCAGCATTGTTTGTCTTCATAACTTGTCTTTTTTTTTTTTCTTTTCCCTCATATTATCTAATAAACTCTCAACTCTATGCTTTTTCACTGAGACTTTTTACCAGTAAACATGGATATTGTTTCTGTTCTTGGACAATGTCCTATTCTGACTAGTCTAAAAGTATAGATGTATCTGCTTACTCATCTGTTCCACTATCTTCAAATAACCAATAAGTGTTTCCTTTTTAGAAAAGGTATCTCGTCTCAGCCTTTCAAAGATAGCAATACTGTACATGGCTCCGAGAGTACTACCCTGCCTTGGCAGAAACTACGTAAGAATCTGTACTCCTCCTCCTCCCTGATTACAACTCTTAGGGAAAAAAATGTGATAACCACTCATTCAGCACATTTTTGTGGTCTTTTATTTCATTAAACCTCAAACTGGTTCTATTTCCTCCTTGCCTCACCTTCTCCCTTCAGCAGGGTGGGTGTTAGAGAGAGCGCCTCTGATTCAAATGGACAGGCAGACCCAAAAGGTCGTTACTGTGACAGATCAGTTAGTTACTAGGTAAGCAGTATCAAGTCTCATTGGATGCAATCTATATTTAGTAACTTATGCTGGTTTTTATCCTGTGTCCAATCACTCATACTAGTTCTATCCTTTTGTTTTTAGAACAAAAAACTTTGTTGAGTACATTGTTGAGATCAGTCTTAGAGCCCTCTAGCTGTCCAGGATACTCACCATATTACACATACAGGTGTTATTATGCTGTTTTCCAGTCTATTTGTTAAAAAAAAAAAAAAAAAACATTTCCTGCTTTACCTTCAACTTGGGGAATTCTAGGCTTTCTAAAACAGATTAATTTTGGTCCTACATTTACAAGTTAATTGAGCTCTTCAGTTTTTGCTTCTGCTCTGGATATGTTCATTTCTGTTTCCAGACTTTCGTTTCTGTTAACCATTTGTCAGTGTACAATGTCTGTATTTTCACTGACACCTCAGGGGAAGGTTTCACTCACTTTGGTGTCCACAGCAAGCTGGTATCTTACCTCACCTTTGCTCATTATAAAGCACTTTCATTATGTCTTTTCCTTTTTATTCACCTGAGTTAGGACTCTTCTGTTTGATTCAAACTCACTTACAAGGTCAAAAAAATGAAGTTTCACAGCAGTTTAAAAGCTCCTGCATCCTGCCTGCCCATGTCACCATGTGGAGTAGCAAGATGGTGGCTAGACAAAGAAAACCGTTGCTTATTTTTCTGCTGGGTTTGCTCTTAGCTAGCTTAGTCTCCGTAACCAGTCCACTCCTCACACCACATGTGCCGGTGCAAGGGAGGGGACTGAACCACGTCGCTTGTCCGTAACTGATCTCTAAATTACCCATTCCATTGTGTTTCATCCTTCGTGTGCTTTGCTTGCTGTTATGTCCTTCCAAGATGATTGTGCTTCGGTTCTGTTTGGAGCTTTGTCCATACTTGTGGTTCTAGGTTTTTCCAGGATTGTTGAGGTGCCTGGTCTGCACATGTGCCCATCTCCATCCTTTCCTTATAAAAGGGACAAAGTGCAGTATCTGGTCAGGACAGGTCTAAGACATTTTGGTTCAGGAGAAGGATTGCATTTTGCCTTTTTCTTCATAATACAAATTCCTGTCTAGCAACAGATACTAAAACTGAAATTCTCAATTCCATATTGTGACATGGCTCAGACCTCACTAACTCTATTAAGTGGAAAAAACTTTGTCTTACCACCTCCTCCCACACTGCCTTTGTGGATTTGTTTTCTACACACCAGTGGAGCTCAATAATAGCATTGAAGTCTACCAAAGGGTCATTTCTGCAAGGCTATGAATACATTTTGCAGACAGCAAGCAAGTAAAATCTACCATCTTGTGAGAGAGGCAGGAGACAAAGGGATTGTTCTTGCCACTGATGATCAGGCTTTAGGACAGATGGCAGTAACGGCTTCAGTTTGTGAAATGAGCCCGTACAGCTGTCCAGGTATGACTGCTGTACTGGACTGAAAGTGCAGGTTACAAAGAATGTAATCAGCTCTGGAGGAATCTGGGCAGGATGCCATGGATAATAGCTTTCCTTTAGGAGGGACACTATAATGATGATATGGATGTCTTGAATAGTTGTCTTCATTTATAACCCCAAGTAGACAAGAGGTTTCTTTTCCATATTATTCAAACAGCAGCATTTTACCCCTGCACTCTTAGTACGATATTGGCTTCCGGCAAAATCCAGTATCTGTTGTTGCAGAACAACTGTTTTAACTGCCTTTGTTTAGTTTCTTGCTATGCCACCCAACGGAACTAACCCTTTCTCTAAAGTGGTGCTCAATCCATGTTGTAACAGTAGATGAAGATTATATTTATGGGGAAACTATTTCCATATATCTGAAAAGGTACTCTTATTAATGTGTCTTATACCTTCTTGAATAATAGAATCTCCTCTTCTATGGCACAAGCTGTGGGAGTTAAGACTCGTCTAAAATTGGCAGGTAGTGGGGCATGTAGACATTCTCAACTGGATGAGACAATAAAATCAGGAGAAAATGGGAGAGCTGCAAAATTCGGTGGTCTAAGAACGTAATGGAATTCAGAGTAGATGTATTTTTAAAACTTCAGTCTTTCATGTCAACATTTTAAAATGTCAACAGTATAACAAAAATAAAGTAGATGTAAACAGTGAAATGTATTATGTTGCTTGGATCTTGGCAGTCACCTCCAATGAAATAATAACAGGAAATTATAGAGAAAAAAAATGGTGAAATCATTCTGCAGTCATTGGGTTTCATGCGAGTCTTCTGTGTTGAGATAACACTTGGGTTTATTTGTATTATAGAATGAAAGATTGCTGTTATAATTGGAAACTGTTAAAGGTTTTGTAGCTCAGGCTAAAGGTTATCCAGGCTGCTGCAGCAGATATCTTAATTCTAACAAAAGATACACAGTAAGGAACATTATAACTGGAAGACTAATCTAAAAATATACATAGCACAAGAATTTTGCCGTGCTAGGTACTTGTTAGGGCTGATAAGAATTGCGGTTGTTGTTTTTTTCCCCCAATCCTTCAAATATGTGAAGCTATATTGAAACCGAATCGTACCATTCTGAGATTTCACATACACTCTTGTCAAGGAGTGACTATTTTTCTTTCCTGAATGATCTCTTTTGTAACCAAGCCTAAATTCCCTTAAGATTTAACCTTCCGTGGAAGTGTTCTGATTACAAAAACTGTTAATGCTGATGAGCTATGTATGAGTGTAACAAAGGTGAATCAATTCAGATTAAAGTGTGTTTGAGAGTGGGAATAGAGCCCACAGGAACCCACATAAAGTTAGATTAATTGCCATAGTACCTGGTATGAGATTGAGATGGATGTCACTCAGACCTCTGTCAGCTAACCTGGTTGGTTGAAACTTGAGGAACATACACAGCTGAAATCCAAAATGCATTTAACATTGCACCTTATTTTTGCTACCAGATTAAAAATGTCATTGTAGGATTTGCTTTTGTGTATCTCCTACCTTTTGGTGCATTTGTTTAATCCATGAAAATGTTCTGCTCATCAAAAAAAAAAAAAAATTCCACAGCCACACAGCTGGTGCTGTAAGGCGCTAAGACCTAAAATTTTCTCACATGTGACTGACCTTGCAGGACTTTGCCAGCAATAAGTAATTCATAGCGATGTTACAACTGGCACAGCATTCGCAGCTTGCTTATTGGATCAGAGTCACTTTTGAGAGGGTTGTCTGTTGTTTGCCTGTAAAAATCATCTATTTCAAACATTTACTTTTATTCTCCACTGTAAATAAACATGTACTGGCTTCGTCTCATCTGTTATGTTTGTGTACACCAGAACACCTCCCTGTATCATGCAAACTCTCCAGCCTGGCAGCCTGGAGGAGGATCCACCAGAAGGGAACCTCCCTGGACTTGGAGCTGAGATGTAGGAAGGAATGGATCCGCTGCTATTGCTGCACATAATAGCACTGAGGCACTTCAGCCTGTCTAATCTAAGCATATTTTTTTCCAAAAGAAATAGTAACCTGTGTGAATGACACCTCAGCTGGGCTTCAAGAACATCTTGTGCCTGCTATGAATAGTCTGCCAGCTGCTGCCAGGGCTTTAGTCAATGTGAATGGCCTTCACCATTCAAGATGCTCTGAGGAGGATCAGAGTACAAGATGCAGCTTATTTTATTTTCTGCTTGGTTTTCTAGTTGGTCAAAGTCCTTTAGTACTGTTTTGTACTGGGTGTTGGAGGTCTTCTCTTAATTTACTCTCCAATGTTAACATCTTGACAGTGGTGTGCCTCATTGACAACTCTGTTGGTCATGAAGTGAGATGTGTTTTTCTTCCTTTTGTAGATTGAAACCAAACCAGTAGTTTCAAGCCTCACTCTTCTTTTGCTTTAAGAGTATCAGTGCTATGTGTGCAGTTCCCGATATTGTATGATCCCGTTTCTCTCAAAACAAAAAGCTAAAGTCAGTAGTTCAGTAAATGCATCAGTTAACTATATTCAGGCTGCTTAACATCCAAGCTTGTTGATACATTCATTTTCCTAGGTAACTTTTAAAACAGACTCTTGCTGATGAGTGTTTTCACATTGTATGTAGTAAAGTGTGTGTGATATGCTCCCCCATTATCCTAAGGTTATTTAAGTGGTACTGGTGAGAGTGACTATAGGATCTACCCAGTTTAAGCGTCTGTCAGAATATGGATGCGCAATTTGTTGCACTTGTTTTACAAACTTGTAAAGGACTACATGAATCTCCCTGTGTGTGCACATATGAATAAGAGGCAGAGAGGATGTTTGTGACTGTGCGCTGAAGTAATCAAGACCATAACGTGTATAATCAGTTGTGACAATTCCTTTGCCATTTCTATGGGATAGGCTTAGCACACCTTCTGGGTCCTGAGTATCTTGGGGTGATCAGCAACCCAAGCAGTAGGTGCCAGTTTCAGTGAGATGAGGCAGTACCTCAGGGAGATATAAAAGTGGCCAGGGTGCAGCTGAAATCAAACATGATGAGAAGGTTGACACGAGCCCTGGGCAGGTGCCTTTGGCACGACACGTGCTTCCATGTTAAGTCCTACTACTCGCTACCTTTCCAGATTTTGGTTTGGAGCCACGTGGCGAACTCTGGAAGGAGGAGAGGAAGCACGGTGTTGTAAACAAAATCCCCCAAATGCCACAGATAAAGGACACTGTTATATTGATTCATGGCAGAATGTCTCAATCTGTGTTTAAGAAAAATAAAAGGTGAAGCAAGGCTTGTGTATCCAAGCAACTGTAAAGCCTTCATTGTTGCCATGGGAGGTTTTATCAATGACGCATTGGTTGAAATTGTCCTTTCCTTATGAAGGTTGTAGTAGGACCAAGAAGGAGTTTTCTAGACAGAGAGCCTGTTCCTGCAGGAAATCAGCAAAGAACTGTCTGGAGCAGTCACACACACAGAGACACACGCACAAAGGTCCGATCAAAATGAGGATTAGAACACTGTTACTTCCCAAGTATAAATGTGAGGCCCCCTTGAGGCTCTGCATTTGGAATGATTTATCCTATCACAATCAGTCTACAGGTAAACCAGATGCCATATTTGACCTGAAAAGAGAATTCACCTGCTACTTCCCAATTAATCTAATAGAGCAGAAATATTTGCTGTGTCTTACCAAGCAGACTTACAAAAGCAAATCCTCCAGCGTGTACTTAATTAATGATTTTCTTCTTTAGTATACAAAACAAAAAAAAGAATGCATTGTGGGTCTCGTCTCATGCTGAATACTGCAATATATTGCTGAATATATGCATGAACATGGCGCTTATGTATGGCGTATGGCTTCTGACAGGCAGGAGTCTCATTTAGCATTACAGATGTATGGATCAGTCTCAGTTCAAGGAAAGTAGGTTTAAGAGACTATTTACCTGCATTTGTGGTTTGAAAGATGTCCAAAGAAAAAGAACAAATTCTTTGCGTAGTATTTGATCAGGGAATAGATTTATAAATAGAAATCTGGAGTAGACTGATATCCCACTCCAAAAGTAAAATGTTTTAGTATGTTCCAAAGAGCAGATGCTCAACAAACATCTTTGTGCAGGAAAAGGAAATATTTCCTTAAACATCCTGCAGCAAACGTGACTGATTGAGCTTCCTTTTCCCCTCTGCCTGCTGCATTTCCTTTCTTCGCACAGACAGGATCTAACCAGATTTGCAGGGTATGAACTGCAGGTTACTTTCAAATTCATAACTATGAAATGGTTCGTTTAGCAGGACAAAGGCCAAGCCGGCAGACACCCTTTTTTCCAGCTCAGCATGTGCATAGCAATGGGAGGGTGGCAAGGAGCTTTTGTTAATCTCAACCGAGCTGGCAAGAATGCTGCAAAATGAAGTCTTTGAAGGTGTTTTTTCTTCATTTTTAAAGCAGCAGTATGTTAGAAGAGCTTGAAAATCTTGCAAAAAGATTATAATCTGCAAAATATTGAAAGACCTCCCTGGCAGTCACATAACTTAGGCAAATTTCCCCACTAGCAATTAGCCTCTACAGTTTCTTTTAACAGCCTTTTTTTTGTTCACAGGTTCTGTTCTGATGCATCTGTGAAAATGTTTTTCCCCAGCCTGAATGCACTTTAAAAAAAAATGGTTGGCAGAAAGGATTAGGGTATCAGGTCAGGTTGGGGCTGATCCAAGCTGCAGTGGGATTTTTCTCCTTTTAGTTTAAACGTGTCGGAATTGAAAGCTTAAAAAGCTTCGTGCTTAGAGCTGTTCTCAAAATAGTTGGGACTCACACTCCACTTCCTAATGTGCTCACATCACAAGACCAACTGCTGCTACTTGCTCTTTTGTCTGAGGTTTCAGTGGAGAACTGAGATGCTGACCGCTCTGCAGGGAAGCAGTCCTTCCTTCTTCCCCAGAGGCGGCCCAGCTTTCCTCCCCAAAGGTAGCCCAGGTAAAGGTTGCCCTTTGGGCACCGATGTCACACCCCATCTTCCTGAGCCCCAAAAACCTAGTGCCTTTCACAAAAAAACAGTAAGTCTGTTTAGGGATTGGTTTAGATGTTTTTATTTTTATGTGAAATCATAAATACAAAATAAAAACAGTAAACAAGTGCTATAGATTTCTCTTTCCATTGGGATGAGATTCAGGCCCGATCCTGAGCACTTCCAAGTTTGGGACCAGGTCTTTGCTCGTGGAAAACGAAACATAGCAAAAACCAATTTAAGACTTTTACCCTGAAGCCAGTGACATCAGTAACAGCATTCTCTCAGGTTATTTTTTAAAGTACAGCAACAAGTAAGTATACTGAAGGATGAGATTAAATATGAAAAATATTTTTAAAAATGGGCCCCACTTCCTGCTAGTATTGTTGGGCGCTGCCCCGCTGACCTCAGCGAAACCTTGCTACATCAGCAGCAAGTTACAGTTTTGGTAGGACGGTGCTGGCTTCTTCTAAGAGGTCTTATCATATAATTGTTTCAGATTTTTGGTTGTAAGAGGATCCAGCCCTGCTGTGACACAAAGCTCCACTTCAATAAGTTTGGGTTGTTAAAAAAATTCCCTTCTAAGACGTGGGTTCCCCTCCCTCTCCCCAAGGCGCCAGTTTTGATTCGATTTTGAATGCTAGCAATGCACTGTCCAGAAAGATTTCATCTTTTGGTCAGAGCCCAAATCCTGCAGCACTTCTGAGGGGCTCTACAGTACAGACACAGGCAGGCACGTCTGTTGGTGGGGGTTGTTTTTTAATTCTTTAATTTGAGACAAAAGAGGTCCAGGATTTGGGCTAGTGTCTGTTGACTCATTTGCTAGACGCAAGAGAGCTGAGTGAGGGGGCAGTGTGTCTATGGGCTGGGTGACACATCCAGTTGGACATCACCATTTAAAATAAAAATAAAGTAACCATGAAACAAATAAAGGCACCAAACCATATAACAAGCCAACTTTGGTAGTTTTCTCGCAAAATATATGCATTTAAATACATTTACAGTTTACAAGGTTACATGGTTTAAAAAAAAGCTGCAATGATGAAATACAGAATATTTCATTCTTGTACCAAAACTATATATCACATCATAAGAACATTATAGCTTTTATTTGAATGCAGATGGTAGAAGAAGTGCACCTCTTTATAGAACAAAACTAGTGCTAGACGTATTGCTCTGCTTCTGTTTTCTCTGATGGGCTTAGACCCTGCATTTTATGAGTTTAAAAAGTAAATCAGTTATCTTTAAAAGGGTAAATTGTGTGCTCAATTCAAAATTTGCAGGGGCAGGGCTTTAGTCTCTCATTCAGGTCTGGGTACATATCAATACCACTGGGATTTTAAGTTCGCTAAGCAAGGCAAGACCACAGTCAATGTAAATCTGTCACAAACCCACAATTACCGTTAGTCCGTAAGCCTCGGCGTTACCAGAAAGTTGTAAGAGTTAATGCTCAGGTTAGGCGTGCACGGTATTGATCGCTACATGGTTGTGAGGGACCCATGAGGTCGTAGCATTGCGCTCTGAGGAATACAAACAGCACATTTCCTCGCTAACGCTTGGCAGAAATCTCCTTATGGCAATACAGATGCTGCCACGGTCCGTAGCAGAATTCTGTTTTGATTTGGAAGTACAAATAATTTGCATGGAATAGTATCTCACTACCCCTTAACCCCTCCTTTAAAAAAAGTTTGTCTCTGCAGTATAAAATGGAAAGGTGTATGCTAATATTCCAGGCTGTGGAGAAGTTTACCAGGTGTTGAGCTCAGAAAATGAGAATTATATTGCCCAGAGCATCTTCCTTCCAGTCTGCACAGTGTTACCAGGGCAATACAGAGAAGCTGAGAGCTGTGAGAGCCACGACTTCACATCTACTGATCAGCCTGCATAAAGGCTCAGTCAAGGTATTTGGTAAAATTCTTCTAGCAATTTCATTGCCTGATTTGGTAAATGAAGGAAAGCACGTGTTAACAAACTTATGGTGGGAAGCCAACCAAGCGCACGTCCAACTGAACACACAATTCAAAACTGTCAGCGAGCGGGGCTTGGCAAGAAGGCCGTGAAAGCCATCCATAGCCCCAGCCATCAATATCTGGGGCAATTTTTATGTTTCCAGTCTCCTGTAGTGCAAATGAGAGGATGCGGAGGAGTGTCCCGCTGGAGCCAGGACATATAAAGATCTCTGAATATAAAGATCTTTCTAGGACATATAAAGATCTCCTAGATCTCTGAATCTAGTCCTCCAATAATTCTGGCAATGAGTTCACATTCAAGTAAAAACAGAACAGAACAGAAGCTGATGAAGGAGAAGGGATGAAGAATGTCAAAGGGCAACCTAGTGTAATTTGGCAATAGCCACTAAACGCCATCAACTACCCGAAATCTCTTTCAGAGGTCTGAGAAACACAGACCAATACACTTCTCCGAGGGACTGAAACAACTAAAGAAAATGAAATGCCTTTCTCCAAACAGTTACTTGCCTGCGGGATTAAGGACCAAGGTTAGTGTCAGGCTTTAGACAGAATCCCTAGTTTAGTTGCCCAAACAGGAGAAGAACAAAACCCCTCTAACCAGTGAAAGTCCCAGCGGGAACAGCCAGATGCAGCTTTTCGGGAGAGAAAACGAAGAAGGGAGGCTTCTCCTCGGCGACAGCGCACACTCGGCGGCCGGTCCCACCTGCCAGCCGGTGCGCCGAGAGGCACCAGCAGCAGGGGCGGGCGGTGGGTACTCACAAGTCTCTCACGGTAGCGCCGGGGGAGGCCCGGGAGCTGCGGCGGGAGCCGGGCGGGCAGGCGACGACGGCGGAGCCCGGACGGGGCGCCCCGGCAGACGCCCCCGGGGCTGGCCCGAGCTCTTCGGTCCCACCAGCCGCCTCGGGTTCGGCTGCGCCGTGCGGACGCGGAGGGCTTTGCTCGCCCCGGCACGGCGGGAGGTCAGTACCGGGTCCTCGGCGGCGCCGAGCGCGGCGGGGCGGCCAGACCCGGGCTGGGGAGCCGGGCTGGCGGGGCGCTGCCCTGCCTAGGGCTGCCGCTTGACGGGGTCCCGTTAAGAAGGGACTCTAGGCAGGGGAGCGCCGGAGCTCTCCGCAAACGCTCCCGGCGCGGTGCCCTGTGCCGGCCGGCGGAGCGCGGCAGCGCCGGCCCGCAGCCGTCCGTCCGTGTCCCCGCAGCGCCGCGGGCAGCCCCGCTCAGACGTAGTTCTTCTTGTCGTACTCGCCGTTGGAGGTGGGCCGCCGCGGCGCCGAGTACTTGACGGGGAAGGAGGTCTCGTCGCGCTGGGAGCAGGAGCAGCAGCAGATGAGGCAGCCCCCGAAGAGCAGCAGGGCCGTGGCCGCCCAGCCGATGTAGAGCGCGGCCCCCATCTCCCGCTTCTGGGACGGCGGCACGGTGGGGTCGTAGAAGTCGCTGATGACGATGTTGGCGAACCAGCAGAGCGGGACGAGGACCAGGACTCCGCAGAGGATGTAGATGGTCCCGCCGGCCATCACGATACGGGTCTTCATCTTGCCGGGCCGGATGCAGTTGGTGCACTGGGCGCCCACCACGGTCACCATCAGCGCCACCAGCCCCAGCAGCGCCACGATGACGGTGAGCGCCCGGCCCGCCTGCACCTCGGGCGGCAGCGCCAGGATGGAGTCGTACACCTTGCACTGCATCTGCCCCGTGCTCTGCACCACGCAGTTCATCCACAGCCCTTCCCAGATGGTCTGCGCCACCACGATGTTCACGTCGATGAAGGCCGACACCTGCCACATGGGCAGCCCGCAGGCCAGGATCACTCCCACCCAGCCCAGGATGCCCAGCCCCAGCCCCAAAATCTCCAGCGCCGCCGAAGTCATGCTGCTGCCGCTGCCCCACCGAAGCCTCCGGAGAAAGGACGGCGAGGCGGCTCCGCACCACTGGCCCCGGGGCGGCTGCCGAGCCGGCTCTGAGCGCCGCCGCCGCCGGGCAGCCCTATATGAGGAGGCGCAGGGCGCCCGCCCCCCGCCCTCCTCCCCCCTTCCCTCCGCCCGGCCCGGCCCTTTCCCGCGGGGGGCGAACGCGCACGGCCACGGGTGGGCGGCAGCACCGCCCGCGGCCGGGGGAGCGCCGCGGGGCCGGGGCCGGGGGCCGGGGGCCGGGGCGCGGCGCTCACCCCAGCTGCTCGCGGCTGCCGGGGGGGCTCCCGCCGCAGCCGGGGAAACGTCCCTCTGCTCTGCCCGGCACGCTGCTCCGGGAGGAGTTCGCGGGGACGCTGCCCGCTCCCGGGAAAGTGTGGGGCTGGAGGATTCTCCTGCCGGCTTTCGGCCGCTCAGACTTCTTCCCTTCAGTGCCGGTGTCTGTGTAGTTCCTGTTTACTGATGACTTTATCAGTCACAGCCAGACCTTCGGAGAGGTCTTGCTAATGCAGACACCCAGCAGTATGGACGTCCTGATGTCAGAGGCTGATTGATCGTTTCCCAAAAGACTGAGTGTACTGACTGACATGCATATCTATCCCTTGCACACTGTGACAGGCAAGCGTAAGCAAGCACCACCGAACGGCTTAGGAACCACCCTGGAAGTGGAAGAGCTTTGAATATGGGGTCTACACACCATCTATCGGTACCGAGGGACAGATTCTTTAATCTGTCCAGGAAGAGTAATTGCTGTTTGCTTAAACCACACATGGAACTCTGGAGCCGAGAACAAAGCATTCCATTTAAATATCTTGCCATAAAGATTTCAAAATTCACTTTACTGTTTTAATTTGTCAAGTACATTTCAAATCTTTACGGTGTGTCAACGAGTTAAGTACCTGTATCAAAAAGAGTGTATTTGCAAGAGATTTCATCACCAGGCCCCGCAGACATTGTAATTGCTGCAGTTTCTTCATGGATCACTGGCATCTTGGGTTGTTCTTGCAAAGAAACCTTGGTTCAACCCCTTCAGGCCATCAGCAGCTCACAGCCCCCCGGGCTGGCAGATGCAGCAAGCGTTTGCAGTGCAAATGCTGCTCTTACAGCTGCAGTAGGAGAACAGACCTCGCCAGCTGCCTCACAGTGCTCACGAGGAGCTGCAGTCCAGTGGCTTTCCTCTGGGTGCCCTGAGAAAGGCTTGTTTTGATTTTACTGGGATAGTTTGGGTTTATCTTAAATAAGTTTAAATGTTTTAGACAAAATTGAAAGTTATTTTCACACTGACTTTTGAACTGGTTTGGCTAGATTGAGTTTCAGTCAGCCTAGAGTATCCTTCTGGTGTAGAAGAGATCAGAATTGAAAATAACACGTTTCCTGCCTCTGTGTAAGTGGTTTTCTCTGTTGTACAGTAATTTACAGCATGTGTTACGGCATGCAGAGATTTGTGATGGAAATATTAAGACTGATACGAATGCAGCATGAATGGAAAAGTCCATTGTGAAGCAGAGGCTGCGAAGAAATGACAAGCAAACGTTAAAGGAACCACATGCATCAACAGCTGAGGACGTGACTGATGGCTCGACACTGAGCAATGCCCTGCTTACATCCTGACAGCGCCACTGATGACTGCTTGGCAGAGTGCTGGCAACAGGAGGATGGCAACAAGGTCGCAGCACACTGGATGTGACCTTTCACATCTCATTTTTTTCCAACCAGAAGACAAACTTTAGCCACAAGACACCCAAAATAAGAAACGTAAGAATGTCAGCAGCTTGTGGACCGCCATGGTGTGGAAAGGCTGACCCATGGGTGCAGCCTCCCATTGATTATCTCTGCCTGAGGAGCTGTAAACATTTATAGGAAAATGTCTTCCTAACAGAGGCTACCCAGTAAATGGAGTTAAGAGGCGTTATCTCCTCTTTGAGCTGCATATGAAATACATGCAGTTTACTTCAGTTATTTAAAATTGTAAATTCCAGTGTGAAAGTCCAGAAGGAATGTGTGACTGGGGCTGTGTGGTCTGTCAAACCGAGACTGCTTACAATCACTCAGAAAAGTCTCTGGTGTCAGGGAGAGGAGAATGTGCAAAAGAACCAGCCACGGAGACAGAGATATCTCAGAGGTGAACAGGAAGAAACCCAGAACACAGGCTGAAACTGAGTAACATCTGTATTTATGATGATAATAATGATTATATAGAAAACAGCACAGAAGAACAATTAAAAAAAGGGGGGAGAAATGCCAGTTATCTTAGCCCATAAGCACAGGAAAGCCCCACCCCTGCCACTTGCCTGGGAGCACGGAACTCCGAATTTCCTCCGATAACTGGCCTGCGTGTGCTCCTGTGCCAGCCGGGAGGCACTCGTGGGGCCTGCGCAGCTGCCTGGGTCTTTGGGCTGAGACGGGAAACCAACGCATGGCTTGTTTTACCTCTGCAGCCCTCACCCCACCTTCCCTTGCTACCTGTTACCGAGCAACTGATTCCTACAAATCACTTAATCCAAGGCAATTATTTCTCTGGGGAAATACATGCTTAATAATCACAGGGTGAACAAACCTTCTCCTTAGAGGCATTTCTATTCCTTCTGTTTCACCTTTGTCTGTTTGTTTCTTTTCCTTACCCCAGATATTAGCTTTTATCCTGGCTACTGGAAATAACCTCCATTTTTAATTACTCTGTTCCCTGATCCTGAAAGTGAATCTGTGGCACAGACTACCCTTCGTGAGCCCATCGGTGCGAGGTGCTCACTGGTCTGCTTACTTGACTTACTGGTGACTGGTGCAGCTGCTGTGGGGCCTGAGCACCCCATCAGCTTCAGCACATTGTGGCTTCTGATGGTGTTAATGTCACAACACCAGGAATTAATTTGTAGTCCCAGAAATTAAAATGTTCTAGTTTCTTAAAAGGAAACACAGATCAGCGTGATGTTTTACTTGGGATGTTAAGTAAAGAAATAGCTGCTTATAAATTGAATCCTTGCTGGTAAAGTCTGGATTTCTTTAAATTCAAAGGCATGATGTTCTTGCAGCAAAGTAACTCGTTAACAACAGATCGTTAATGTCATTACATCTATTACTGCTCCAGCCATGTATTTATGAAATTATTCTAGGGGAGAAACATAGGGGGGCTTTGCAGCCTGTGAAAATGGGCGGATGTGGTATTCAAGCTGAGAACAATTGCACAGAGAAGCCATACTATAGCAAGAGGGGCTTTGGGATTAGAGGTGATTGTGTTTTCATTCTTTTCCTGACATAATCAGGACAAATACCAGGCAGAGAGTTACTGGGAGGGCTGCTAAGGGGGGTCCAGGCTCTTACCAGCATTGCTTGTCCTGGCGGATGGGGCCTGTACCACAGCACAGAAGAACTGCTGTGCCCAACCCTCCGGTCTTGCTAGGGCTTTGCTCAGCACCGAAGCATCCCACCAGCAATGTTTGGATAGATTCGCCTTTTGGGATCTGAAATGTAGTCTGCAGAGCACGCTTGGTTTATAACTTGTGGAGTGTCCCTTACCTATGTGCTTCTGCTCCTTCTTCCTAAAACGTTAAGCACCTGGAAAACAAAGAAGAAAATGACATTTGATATCAAGCTTATGCACAAACCTAGTGTTGTTTTTGTGAATAAGACAGAGTATGAGTCAAAAGATGAATTGAAAGCCCAGCGATCTCAAGACAGGTTACCATAACTTTTGGATCAGACATGAGCAAGGGTGAAGAGTCAGGAATCCTGTTACAGATAGATTTTGAGGCATACTTTGTCTTCTAATTAGTGCTGAAATAAAGTCAAGGAGATTTACAAACACAGAGGTGTTAGGCAGGGGCTGTTCTTTATTTAGAAAGCTTGAGTTTTGTCAATGAAGAATACTCTTTTCTGAATTATCTTTTAAAATGCAGCTGGTTTTCCTAAGAGAAGAGATTTAGTTGGAGCTTGAATACACACACCATCTTCCACAGTAAGACAGGCCTCCACAAAGTTCCTGCATGTCAGCAGTGCCAACATGTCTTCAGACCAGTGTGACACATCAGCAGGTTGGCACGCAGGAATGAGTCCTTGTCAAATGAGCAGGTTATTACAAAATGAATATGCACAATTTCACCATAGGATCTCTCTCAAGATCATTTATTTTGGAAACAAGCTGAAGTGGTTAACATTAGATTGTCACTTCCTCTCTTAGTTCATCTTTTGAACAAAGAGAAGCAATGATTTGAAAGCCATACCAGAATGTTGCAAGAGGGACCAGTAATGCTCCATGTCTGGTGCTGATGATGTAGGACCCAATGCCTTTTTTAGTACAAGTGTTGCTGCTGCCTTTCAGGATCGAGAAGTGGATGCCCACGCTACTCTTCCCCCTCAGTGGTGACGTGAGAAGACTCATGTAACAGAAAGGAAGGAAACAGGTATATGTAGTTGGAAAAATAGTGAAAGAGGTTACAAATCTGCCTCCAGCCTTCATGTACTTGCTGCTGTGTAGCCCTTCCCAAACGAAGTTGCCCTAGCCCTGTATCAGTCTCTGCACTTTACACACATCCCCTGCCTGGGCTTTTTTTTTGTGAACTGCCCACTGGCACTGCCAGGGTGCCAGGAGCAGGGGGTTCTGACTGGGCTACACATGGTGGGAATACTGAGACAAAGTTACAAGCGTTTTCCTCACATAACGAGGACATTAGTTGTGCTAAACCATCATTAGAACTGAGTCCCACACCTCCCTGCCTGAATTCATCTGCACACAAACCTCTGGATCAGCATTTGAAACTTCCCCTTAGTTGGAATTGATCTTCTTGTCTCTATGTCTTATTAAAGCACCCCTCTCATGGGAAGATTTCCAGTCACCGCTGTCAGGACCAGCTGGGCTGCGCTGGTGAGCTGCTGTGCACCTAACTCATCAGCACCTTGTTTTCTGAATTTGGCTTTCGAGAGGATACTGTGGTGTCACTGCACAGCCACAAGCCTGTGTTGATGGCATTTTAGAGTGGTTAATGTGGTGAATGATGGCCCTTTCCCAAAGCTTAGAATGTCCCATCTGTAGGCGAACACCTAAACAGCCTGATCATCCCACTCGCCAAGAGGTCACACATGGCTTAGGCCATGTCACTTCAAATACTTCTCTTTAATGCTATGGACAGCTCTTGAGAGTGTAGTAAAGCTTGGGCAGGCAGGGGGAGGGAAAACTATAGGAAATATGCATTGTTTCATGCCTAAGGGTCCATTCTATGTCGTGTTTCCTGTCAGGATAACTGTAGTTTAATTTTGTCCTCTTCCAAAGTCAGCCTCCTTCCACAGATTGCAGTGCACCAGAATTCCGTAGATCTCTTTCCCATGTAGTTGTTGGGAAATCCCATCAGATGTCATTTTGTAAAGAACAGCGTCAGCAAGGACAAATGCCATTGTTTTAAATATACATTGCAGATGTTGAAAGTAATTGGTAAAGACATAACCATTAAGTTACTAAAAACTGTTCAGGGCTAGTGATGGGAAACATACTACATTTATCTCGTGTCCCAGGAAACTTGAATTCCTGAGAACCTGAGAGGTTTGGAACACCTCCTCTGATTGCAAGAGTGATAAATTCTCATCGGTGCTGTCCCTATTCTTAACAGCATACTACTGAGACAAGCCCCGTCTCTGGGAATAGCATCCATCTATTCGTCAATCCCCATTCCCTTCTTAAAAGTGACGTAGGTTTCCAGCAAGTTACTATGAAAAGGTGCAAAATGTCCCTTATTCCAAAGAAAATTATTAGGTTCTTCTTATTGCTTCTTCATTGCCGAAATTAGCATCTTGAAAAGGTGGCCTTGTGCCTGCTTATAAATGCAGAAGAAATAATTCTGTTCCTCTGAGAGTGCTATAATTCAAACATAATCTTCATTTCCTGCAGTGCATCACTAAAAATATGTTTTGGGGTTTTTTTTGCAGCAAGGGAAAATACTTATCTATTGCAGATTTTCTTACGGATTACTAAATAACTTGTAAAGTAGCTTGTGTCAATAAATCCTAGTGCATCCGCAGATACTGGCTTCCTGTTCATACACTACCAGAACTCCAGCTACGAGCACACTTCAAAAGGGCTCAGCAGAGAGAGCAGCTTTCAGGGGACCTGACATTTCCGATTCCTGATGTAGCATGTCTGCAACAACACAGAAAATTTAGGATGTTAGAAGGGTTCACTCCATTAGCGATTCCATAGATAAAGCCCTACACAGAAGAGTATTTTGATCAAATCATCAGTTTACCAAATACTAACAGAGAATGGGAAGTTAGCCCTCAATTTCTGTCACCACACTCAAATACTGAACATATACAGGGAATCTCTAAGTTATGGTATCTGACATTCACACTAGTTATGTTCAAAGTACTTTTTTCTCTGGTAATCCTTTAAAAGAGGATGTCACACACAGTGTGCAGCTCTTATGTCTTTATTTCTAAAAGGTTTGGTCCTGGAGCCATGAACTGTAATTTAGCAAAGCATACACAAATATTCTGAATCAAACACAATCTTATGGAAATGAAAAGGATTTATGCATATGCTTAAGAATATCTTGTTTAATCAGAACTTGAGTAGTTTTACCTCCAGGGAAGATTGAGAGAGTTCAAGATGCTTAGTGTCTTACGGCAGTGAGCCGATATCTCCATGAATTGCTCTTATAGTGCAGCCATTACAGCAATCACACATAATTTTAGGCTCGAATTCCAAATATTCAGCTATGTGAGGAACAGACTCAATTGAAACAAGGCCAAGTTGAAAGGGATCTTGTAACTGAAAAGAGACAGTTTTCTTTTGTCTAAGTAGCATATCTTTTTTTTTTTTTTTTTAGTTTAATAGAAATAATGGGAGGAACATGGGGTTGTTTTATCTGTCAAAACTCAGTTTAGTTTTCGTTTATATGGTGATATTTATTTTATTATAATCAATATCAAACCATTTTCTCTGTTAAGGAGCAGAACAAAAAATACATAATGTCTTTTGCTGAATGGATGAGGTATTTCTAACTGGTTAAGACGTGACTCCACACAAAGTTAACATTTGAATTCAAGGAAGGACTCTAATTGTACTTTTGATAATGTAAACCTAGATGTGTCAGGAACTTTTATAAAAGGCATTTGAGCTTCCAAAGGAAGAATAAAACAAAATTCTTTCAGAAATCATAATTATGGGAATGAGTCAGACCTACCTTCACTGCATTAACATTTCTAGACTATTTAACCGTTGAGGAGGAACAGTGTTCTTCAATACAATGATTTCTTCTGTTCGTACCCCTGCTAATCCCAACGTGAGAAATAACAAACACGCCGTATGTCTTTTGTGGGCATGCATTCTCTGTAGGTTTCTGCAATGCAGTATTTCTCAGCTACATGCACCAAATAGTTCCAGTTCTGCTGCTCACTGATCCTGCATACTGCGGTTTCATAACAAGCCTCATAACATGTTTCAAAAGTAACAAAAGTACATTTTCACCAAGCACGTAATGCACTGTAGAATTCATTGTCACAGGATGCTCTTCAATGCCAAAAGCTGAGGTGGGTTCAAAAAGCAACAAGAAAAATTCATGGAAGAGAAAACTATCAAGATAAAACTTCTGGCTCAGGAAGCTGCTGAGCTCCAGATTGGCGGAAGCTGGGAGGATACACGGACATGGTGCTACTTTTATCTTTTCCTAAGCATCTGCTACTGGGCGCTGCAGAGGTAGGGCACTGGCTAGGATTGACCTTTGCTCTTACCCAAAATGCCCTTCCTTATGTTACTTTCTGGCACAACGGGACTGTTTGTGGAGGATTGTGACTTCCCTGAACATTTTGTGTGACAGTTGGTCAGCCCTCTGATTCAGGCATGACTTGGGAAAATTATTGTTATGCCTCAGAAATGAGGCATTTGGAATTTCTGGAGAATGTTTCACCCATTGCACTAAATCCTGCCAAAGGAAAAGAGTGACAATCATGGGAAAGCACTAACTTCCACTAGACTCTGTGTAGATGCCAGTCTGTAGTTTGGCATTGTCCATGCTAATCTCTTATAATTTCTTCAAGTGCTAAATAGTTATTTGTAATAGCATTTTTTTTTTTTTGGTGTAAAATACTGTGTGCATCACAGTGTTCTAATTTAGTGAAGGAAAGGAAAATTGCCACTGTTGTTCCTTTGGGGATAATACAAAACACCTATATGCATATTCATGGAATAATTTAAAATAAGACCTTAATTTCTAAAAAGACTGAAATATCACCTTTCAACTTCTCCAAGAAGGTAGTGTATAACAGTATTTTGTGTTATAACATTACACTTTGTCCTAGGAAATAGCACTTGGTTGTGCTTTCATTGGCTTTTATCTTGTTCTTACTCGGATCACATCAATGCTCAGTTGATAATATGAGCACAATGTGAATTAGCAAATAATGCCAGCCTGCCTTCAGCAGCATTTGTTTCACTTCCACATTTTGCTGTTGTGAGGCAACCCTGTTTGTTTCGTGGATGACAATACAGACAGAACAGCAATGTACTTCTTGGTATTCAGAATTGTGAGTCAAAAGATTTGCTGCTGGGTCACACGTACAAACTGCCCTCTGCAAAATGTTCAGGTGGATTACTAGGATCTTTCCCGAACCCAGTTCTCGCAGCTGGAAGGTTGGTAAAAGCTTTCCCTGAACTTCTGCTGATACTCTGTTTTAATCTCGTCAGTGTTGTATCGAGTGTTTGAGCTACGCCACACTGTTTCGCCATGAGAAAGTGATCTGGTTCTGTAAGCTGACTGCAGGTATCATTTACACTCTAGGTTTACGCCTGCTGGAGACTGATACCTCAGCGAACTTGCTGGCAAGAATCCCACTCACCCTTTCAGCGATGATACCAACCAAGGCAGAAGGGCTGTCACTGAACCAGAGGGAGTGCCGTGATGAAAGAGAAGATAGCAACAGTGTAGGTAAAATGAGTACATTGGGGTTTTTGCACAATGTTTGATAGAGAAATTTGCTTCACGTGTGGATGAGCAGCTGAAACCCAGTATTACATATGGCACTACGGTCAAACAGCACAAAGTTAAACTAGATTTCCCCTGGCTATCACACCTACCGTACCAAAAGATTTTCCACTGTGAGGAGTATCTCTAAAACCTGCTGTAGGTGAAGGCAATCTCAAAGCTCAGCGGTGTTTGTGTAGGAAACACGAATCAAACAATTTGAGAAGGGGATATTTTAAGCAGAGTGAACTCTGACTGTGTTTCATGCTTGAAGGTTAATTCGTATGTGCAGCTCCAGACCGAGACTGTACAAGACAGGTACCTGAGTGTGCTGCTGGCAGGTGTGATGTCAGGGTACTAAGACAGACTTGTACCATCTCAAAGTCATTACCGGCTACCATGTCGTGTTGATAGGGGGCCATATAGAGAATATATCTTATAACCAAAGATATATAAAAAATATTAATAGGGAGCTACATAGAAAAAGCTAAAACTATTAAAACTTTCTTCCCAGAACTAACACTCATGCAATTAAGCAATTAGTCACTAAACCCTGCAAATTGCTTGAGAAAGAAGCTGATAAGGGAAACAGAAAAGACAGAAACAAGGACATAATTCCTGGCTCAAAGGCGTCAAAGGCAGGAGGAGATAAGAGCTAAGGAAGGCTCGCTAACATCCACCTTTAAACAATAACAAAAAGGAGACAGCCAGATGCGCACACAAACACAGACCAGGCTGAAATCAGTCTGGTACTGCAAGCTCAGCCAAATTAGAGATTCCAGGGGAGAGCTGAAGAGTACACAGCGAGGAAGACCTACGGCCTTCATCCCTGAAGACCCCTGCCCACGACCACCAGGAGGAACTGCGCAAGCGCTCCGAGGAGGAGCCCGAGGCGATTATGGAAATGAAGTGACTGGAAAGAACTGCCTTTTCGGGGGTAGGTCATGAATATGTATAGGAGTTTCCGGAATAGGTGGTGTTTTAACTGGATAAATACTGGACAAGCGGCCACGGTGGGGATGCACGTTTGTGGTGGAGCGATCCCCAGTGCATCTGCCCGCAATAAACATACCTACTGTATAACCTTTCGGGTTGTAAAGTCTTTTCCGCACGTCAGGGTAGTCGGGGTGCAGCGACCTCCGTGAGGGGCGGCTGTGTGAGATGAGCCTCTCTCCCACGGTTTTCGCTTTGGGAAGCCAGCGGGGTCAGGAGATGCTCCGCAGCCTGGAGCAGGGCGCTCAGGGCCAAAGCAGGAGGAGGCCATGGCGCTCCGGGTGCTGGGCGCAGAATCCCCGGGGACACCCGCAGGCTGCAGCGCGGAGGCACCGCTCCCTCCTGAGGGACGGAGGAGCCGCCGAGTGTGAAGCGGTTTAGGACACGGCGGAGCGGTGCCCGGCACCCGGGATCCCCGGGGAGGGCAGGCTCAAGCCCGCCGCGGGACCGCGCTAGCGGTTAGCCACCTAGCCCCGGGACGGCCCGCCCGAAAAGCGCCCGTTCCCCCTCCCGACGGCCCAGTGCCGGACCCACGCGTGTGCACTCGGCTCCCACACCGCGTCCCGCCGCCCCGACCGGGACGGCGGCTCCAGGGGACGGGTCGCCATGGCAACGCCCCAGCGCCAGCCGGCGCAGCACGGGCCCGCTCCCCCCGCTGCCACTCAGGAGAGCGGGCGGGGCGGGGGAGGCGCTCTATCCCTCCTCTCACTGGTCCCGGAGCCGCGCCTCGTTGCTATCCTGGGAAGCGGCCTAGACCATAGAGTCGTGCGGAAGGTAGGTAGGTAGGTAGGCCCTCGGCCGCGGTGGCGCGTGGGATGCGGGAGGGCTCCGCGGGGGGAGGTGGCGGATCGCGGCCTGGTAGCCAGGCACCGGCGGAAGCGGCCGCAGGCTCAGGTAAGCGCCGGGGACCGGGCCGCGTCCTCCGGCCGGCGGGTGGGCGCCTCCGGCCCGCACACCGCTCCGCCTGGCCAGTGCCCGCGTCCAGCAGCCCCGCGGCCGGGCGCGGCCCTGCCTGGCCTGCAGCCGCCAGCGGGGCAGAGGTACGGGCTGGGCCCCGGCCGGGGCCCCGGCGCTCGCTCCGTGCACGGGCCCACCGGCCCGGCTCCGGCCTCCCTCCTCTGCCCGGGACCAGGTTTTTGAAGCGGGTGTATTGGGGAAAGGAGAAGCGTGTCGGGGCAGAACGCACGAAACCGCGCAGTCGGGTCGTGGGCCGGTTGGCATCCAGTTTTATTTGGGTTTAAAGCAAGGCATGCGTTACTTTTGAGATGTGGACAAGGCATCTGTGGTGCTGGCGTCTGCCCGGCATAATGTAGCCGCAGCTGGGGTGAGGATGGAACAGGAAGCTCTGTCTCCATTGGCATTCCTCAGATGTTTCTAAAATTGCAACACCCGGCGTGGCCAGCTGCTGGGAGCCGGTGGATGCTGCAGGAGAAATGCAGAGCCCACCGCTACACAGAACGACCCGTGCCTGATTTGACAACAGACAGAACAAGTGCTTTGCCTTTTTTTTTTTTTAGGTTTTAAGTTATTGTTCACATGCAGGTTAGAGACTGCATGGTATCATGGGACTTCAGCATGATTTGGAAGCAATTTAAAATACTAACTTAGCACTGTTTGGTGTGCATTGCCGGTATGTACACAATTATAGCTAAGCTTTGTGAGTGAGGCAGAGCTGCCAATTTCCTGATGAGTGATCATGGCTAATATGTTTAGCTTTTTAACTTTACAAACACCCGCCCCCCCACCCCCCTCTTTTCACATTTAGAGATCTGTTTTACAGTGTTTCTGTGACACAGTAAATCGGGGAAATACTGTCAAAAGCTGCTTGCGAAGGAAGCATGTAATCACTAAAACTGATCATTAGTGTGAACGTTATCGTTGCCTCCTTTGTGCTTTTTAAGTGGCTGTATTGAAAAAACAGGAGGTTGTCTAATATGTTAACATTGAAATGGAACTTTAAATAAAATACTTGGGATTAGAGCTTTAGATTCATGCATTGCTTTTTCTAGATCTTTTCCTTTTAAGAACAGTGCTCATATGTGGTTCTTCTCTCTTACTTGCTTAGTCCTTGCCTCCCTTTGCAGTGCATATGTGTGGTGTTAAGTCTCAGAAGTGTTACAAGTTTTGATGAACAAGCAGTGCATTCCCGGTACTAATCTATAGGGTGTGTCATTGGTGCAAATACATTATCAAAACGAAGTCTGTAAAAATTTGGGAACGCTGAGTACTTATTCAAAGACAAAGCAGTGGCAGACGCCTGGCTTGGTTTACCTGCAAGCGCCATAGCTGGGTTGTTGCATTTGCTGTTAAATTCTGTATTTGGTGGAAGCAATGCTGTCGTTTTCCTGAATAAGAGTAATGCAGAGATGTATTCAGTTGTTAACGTGTAAAAGAGGATTCCTTCAATTGGTAATGTCTGTTGCCAGTGAGGAAAATGGAATTGTGTGGGACTGTTGGTATAGAGGGAGTGACACTTCTCTCTGAGAGCTTCTGGGAGGGGGTTTCCAACCACAGAGGTGAGGATGTGCTACGAACAAAGCATGACACAGAGAACAGGCTCTGCTGGACCCGCTGTTTGATAGAATTGGGTGATTCATACAACTTTGATAGCATAACCTACAAAAAAAAGTTAACTGATTTGTATTTGAATACCTCTATATCCAGTTTATATATATATAAACAGTGAGGAAATGTTTAATTTTCATATAACTTCTTTGTTTCTCAGTATGAAATACACTTGGAGAAGTTTGTAATTTTTAAAAATTATTTAATTATGTGCCTCAGTACTTGACTCTGACATTTCCTTGTGGGTTTTTGTAGTTCTTTTTGTGAGAAACCACAAATGTTGGTATTTTACTGACACATTCTTGGTGTTTCTCTGTCTACTTTTAAGTCTGAAAATGTGACTTCAGAATGTTAATGTTGTTGAGAGCATTTCCAGTGCTGGGAAACCTACTTAAGTCTTTACTGCTTTCTGTGGCTCCTTATTAGGTTATTAAATACTTTTCAAAAAGTATCAGAGATATATAATCTCAGATGGAAAGAAAGAGGCCTCATTTGATAAATCAGGAGGGCTGTTCTGCTTGTAGAGATGTCTGTTAAGGTCACTCTAAAGTGCTTATTCTAAAATGTTGTTTAATTTCCTTATATGGAAGCACTCTTTGTACATTTTTCATAGCATTTTCTTTGTGCTAGGTCCTATTAAGAAGCTCCCAGTCTGCCTGATCCTAACAGTTTACTTCTTGCATCCTGGCAGGAACAAAGGAAATGACCCATTTTCCTTCCCCTCTCTTTCTCTCTCACTGGAATACTGTTCTTAGCAGAAGGCAGTGGGATGGCGTGTTCCAGGCCCCTGTGTTTGTAGAGGAGGCCACAGTAACTGAACTTGGTGGTTACCTGCTCCCTTTGATTGCCTAACAGCACCTTCTTTAGAACAGCAATTTGTTGGGATCCAAAATGAAACTTTGTTACGTTATCTGCTGTTCAGAAACTGATTCAGGCATTCTTATACTGTAGCAATGTCCTTTTTTTCTGCCAGATCTGCTAAATGGGGCCCATAATTATTTACAAATAAAGCTTCACTGCTTCTTGCAGGTTGAAGCAATTGTGTCTTATGTATTCCTTTCTCTTTGAAATATTTTGTGTGTGCTGCTTTGCTTATCTCATAATGATTGAAATAATCCTTTGAAAATCTAAAGAAAACAGAATAGCTATGGCTTGCTCTGTTTTGCCTTAGTGTTATTTTTTTTTAAATTTTATTATGGAAAATTGATGAAAAATGAAACGTTACAATTTCCAGATGTGGGACTATCCAGAGTGTTGTCAGACACTCAGTTTCACATCGTTTCAGTGTTCCACACAGTTGTGTGTAGACAGACTTCAGGATTTCAGCAGTCAGTGATGCAGAGTGTAGTCCAGTCCATTGTCAAGTTATCACTTGTGAGCAGTGCTGTAAGCACTGCGGTTATTTGGTGCTGTAAGAAGAGGTAACATATGGTATTTTGATAATTCTAAGGTTTCGTTTTGTAATGGTAGGGTAAAGCTTCAGGAAGATGGCTCATGGTCATCTGGGGAAGTTCATTGGTTGAATAATTTCCTCGGAAACCTCACGAGGGCAGTGTTACAAATCACAAAATGTGCAGAGGCTGAATAGCTGAGGATTCATTTGAAACTCAGTGCCTCATTCAGGTGTTCTGGAACAGCAGTTTAATCTTTTTGTTGTTGTTATTAATCTCCCTTTTAGAATATTTCTATTCTAACAAAATACAGTTACAAAACACAGTACAAAGTATAGCTAACTGGGTGCTCGTTGTACACAGACATTTGAACGTGTGCTGCAGTCATGATGTGATCAGAGCAGCTGTCCTGCAGCTTTGGCTACAGCAACTTTTTGGTCAGAGTAAGACACAAGGTGAATGTGGTGTGCCCGGTAGAAAACAGGCTTTCTAAGTTATATTTGTGGAACAATTTATTGTAAATTTGGGGGGTTTATGAGATGACAGACTGATTTCAAAGTCAGATGTGTCATAATCAGTTGACAATAATTTTGATTCTTCTGCTTTTTAATCAAGTAGCTTGAGTAATGCTACAATGGATGTGACTATAGTGTCAGTTTAAAGCAGAATTAATTAGAGAATTTGCCATACATGTTTAAAACTGAATTGCTCTCCCTTTTCACCTTTAACTATAGGCAGCTGCTCTGAGTGGCTTCTCATCTGGCATTACTGTGAGAAATGGGCCAGAAAGTCTATCTACATTAGCACTCAAGACAGTGACTATTTGTGAACTTTTCTAAACGCTTGAATTATGTTACTGATTTCATAGACAAGGTGACAACAGAGCTTTCCAAATGTAGAAACAACATGTGGACAGAGCAACGAGTTACGTCTGTTAGGGAGGTTGTGACTGTCTTTATAAGGATCTGAGACACTGGTTGGCTGAAGGCTGGAATGAGCCCTAGCATATTGGTCAAAGAAAAATATGCTCTGTTTTTTCAAATACATTATTCAGGGATGTTTCCCAGGCTGTTTTGAGGGATATCCCATCAGAGGCTGTCAGATGGTGATTAGGATCAGGACCTCCCTGTTTTTCCAGGCAATGGATGTATTAGGCCTTTGTTATCAAGGAAATGAACTGGGTATGGGGGAAAAGTAGTTGGAGGAGAACAAAAAACTTTCCTTGCTCACAGGGTGGCTGGTGTCTGCACAGCTGTCAGGATTTGAAATGCCTGCTTCAGGGCGAATGAAGTGCCATGCGAGCTGAAGACATGTTTTCTTTAAAATGCCAAGTTGCAATTATGCTGACTTCTGGGTTTCCTTGGTGTGTCTCTGCTAGGATTTGACTGTCAAACTGCCAGTGTCAGAACCTGGACTGTATCCTGCTAGAACAACTCCTGCTACCCAACAGGAAAGCATTTCTCTCTGAACACACAGGTGCCTGCATAGGTCACTTCCCTGCTTCCTCAGGCCAAGAGCTGCGTTGTCAACAAACCAAGCTGTGAAGTGCTCCTGCCACTCCTGCATTTCCTGTCAGTGCTCTGTGGCCACTCTAAATAAAAGGGCCTCCCTATTGCCGTGATAACTAATCTATAGCACAGCTAACATCCTTGAGGAAAAAGATAAGGGCTTGCCAAAACCCAGCTGTTCTGGGCGACTGAAACTAAAGAACAGATTTCTTTGATAGCCCTTCAGATCAGGGCAAATTTTCACGTCCAGCAACAGTTCGCCAAGTGCCAAGGTTCTACCGTGTTCTGGGTAGTGTTCGCGTTCAGCGACACTACTTTGATGTTATAACCTTTACCTGGAAATCCCATAGGTGCCCTGTTCTTGGGAGAGTTTTTTTTTATGTGGTCATAATTCTCAAATATAATTTTTTTCGACAACAGTTAGGTTGTCCAAACATTCACTTATTTGTAAACCATCTTTAAGAAACATGTAATTCATAGGTGGGAAGGGTAAAAATGGAAGGAAAATGGACCTCCTTGTGCTGGTTTTTTATAGTGGATTTGGAACAGAATATGAATTGCACGTTTTATTAGCCAATTACAGAATCAGAGAACTTAAAAGAAAAATTACATCAGGAGTACCATGCTTACTCAGCATTAGCTTTCAGTAGATATTTTTTCTTCTTTAAAGACAGGGTGAATGAAAGATCTTTAAGGATACTGAATTTTAGTATTTTGGTTTTTAAAGGAACCTTTCTGTTTTAAAACTTTTAAGTATTTAAGTGAAGTATTCTAGTTTTGATAATCCTGGGTAATTTCTTTCCTGTGACTAGCTTCACAGAAGCAGCCGTTTTGATTATGACTTGTTTATTCTGGTAATCTTTGAATGTGTGACATTTCATTCTACTAGTATAAAATGTGATTATTACATGCAATTGATCAGTTCAAAATTAAAATTAATGTGATCTTCAAGTCAGCTAACATGCACTATGGGTTTTATTTTCCAGTGTCTGAAACTTGGAGTGACAAAACATGTCTCAGTCAGGTGAAAAAGTAAAGGTAAAGACATGGCTGCATAGCCAAAATTTTGTTTAGAATCTTTTCCACTTCTGAAAATGCTTGTAGTTTTACTGAAGTTATAAAATAGTGAATAAATGATACCTTCTTGCTTCACATGTGTTTCTCAAAAGGAACTCTAGTAGAAACAGAGCTTCCATGTGATTCTAGGAAAAGGCTTTCGGATGTTTGCCAGACATTCAGTGTTTGCTTACACAGTTAGAAGGATGCCTTTGCCTAAGGAAATTTCATTTGACAAACCTTCATTTCTAATGTTTTTGCCTATCTGGGTGGGTTTTAAAAGGATTGTTAGCAGATAACTAATTGCATTTTAAGTGATTTCCCCTCTATCCCCTCCACCCCACTGGAAGTATGTCCTTGTGTAAAAACTGTTCTCATTGTAAACTCATTTGTGCAGAAAACATTTGGTTCCAGCTAGCTCATAGGTCTCTAAATCAAGTGGCTGCAGTTCTTGTTTAGGCTCCTATTAGGTTTTCAGTCAATTGATAACAGATGGTGAAGCAGACCGGCCTTTTTATAGCCCAAATCTCTTTGATAAGTTTTTCAGACGCATTTCTTTTTCCTGCTTTTATGTTAGAAGTTAAACATTGTGAAGATAGGTGAACAGTTTAACAAGCAGAAGATAGATCTCTGTGTGATTGTATCTTGTAATCTTGGCATTACTATACAACGTTCTTGTTTTTCTACATGTGAGTGTATGCATTATTTATTTTTGTAGAGGATAGTAGCAGCAGATACCTAATTGAACAGATATTTTTGACCTCTGGCTTAAAACCTTCAGGATTTTTTAAGATTAATAATAGTGTGTTCTTGCAAGCTTGCAGATCTTTTTTTATCCAAGGAGAGACTTTTGTTTATGTGTAGCTCAAGGTACCAGATTTCTATTTATATCAGTCTGCTTGGTAAATGGGCCTGTTTCAAGGTCTGCCTTGCTATAGCAGCAAAAAATTGTTTCATTCTCTGTTTTACCATGTGCTTTATATACCTCTGCACTTTATTGTATAGAATCAACTGAACTCTGTTTCAACTTTTCGGGGGAAGGAGATCTCATTTATACTCAACTTTTGTTTTCTTGTCAGTTTTCCGACTCAGCAGGCTATGTGGGATTTGCTAATCTGCCCAACCAGGTTCACAGGAAATCTGTGAAGAAGGGCTTTGAATTCACACTGATGGTGGTTGGTAAGTAACTTGTTTAAGTGTTTTTTGACTGTTAAACAACGACAACAAGAATTCTTTCACATAGATGTATATGTCTTCCTACTTAGCAATTGACTGTTTCACAGAAGAAAAAGCTTTGAACCTCTACACGCTCTGTAATTAAATCTCTTGCTATTTTGTCGTGTTTGGTACGAGGGAGTATTTGTAGTGATTAAAGATGATGACTTTGAGCCAACACGACATTCTTGTATCCCTGACTCATCGTCAGATGGTAGGGATAGTTGCTTAATCTTTCGTTGACTCCCATTTCCCCAGCTGAAGGCGTGAATGCACATGGTGATGTCTTGCTGTTGAAATGGTGGTGCTGTTCTTGTGTTTTCTGCTGTTCTATACTGACTCACTCTGGTATAACTAAACTTTTAATTTGCCTGTTCTGTGAAGGATGGAAAGTCCTTTAGGCAAAAGTTATTTTGAGTGACATGTTTGGATTATACTTGCATTGGATCAGTTTAATGCTGTACAAGTGCAAACGGAGTCCATAGTGCTGTCACCTTTTTTTGTAGCAGTTACCTTGGAATTGCATCTTACTAAAAAATGAAAAGGAGAAGAGATGCATAACACCTCCTTCTTATTCTCTATGCTAGGTAGTACCATTTGGGATTATTTGGTGACAGAGCATTCAGCAATGTCTATAAAATAAATGGGTAATGTGTGATAAGTGTAGAGTTTTTTATTTCATGTAGATTGTGATGATCAATGCAGGTAACTTCTCCATCTCTAAGATTAGGTTAGTAGCATCTAAAATAACATGGCCAGTTGTTCTAAACACTGACTACTTTGATTCCTTGGGTTGGGAAAAAAGTGACTTTTTGACATTCAGATTTAGCAATTGCATTTGCAGTTTTAACTTTATTAACTTTGATATAGGACAAAATTTGTATGACCTGAAGTTCTAGAATTATGGAACTTCTTAGGTGAATTTTGAACAATTTTCTTATGATGTTATGTTTCACGGGATGTATGTATCTCAACTATAAGGGTGCAAAGCTCAGCTGTTGGTTTGGGATTGCTTTATTCATTCTCCCTCCTAAGTGTTCCAAGTTCAATTTCTAGCTTAGGAAAACCGTAGAGCTCTCAAATTTCCATCAGGAGAGTTACAGCTCCTGATTTTGTAAGTTTAAGTGGAAAAAAAAACCAAAAACAAAAACAACAAACAACTCTTTTGTTTCTCTGAAGTAACCTAATTATCTCTAGATCTATAGTCAGTGCTGTATGACCTTTCAGCTTTTATTATGAAATCTATTACAGTAAACTTAGCATTTTCATGTAGCATTTATAAAAACACTAGAGGCTTGTTTTTCCTGTGTTTTTTGAAGTGCTTAGCTGAACCTTTGATGTTTTTATCTCAAAAACTAGGGTGGATCCTGATGAACAAATTATTTTTCCTCCATAATGTGGGCCTGGGGAAAGAGGAGGTGCTTTAAAAAGCCTGGAGTAAAAGGTGTATATGCTTAATAACTGAATTATTTTGTTTGTAGGAGAGTCTGGCTTGGGAAAATCCACTTTAATTAACAGTCTCTTCCTGACTGATCTTTATCCAGAACGTTATATTCCTGGAGCTGCAGGTAAATGTGGCTTTGCAGTTCCTTCAGCACATACCCTATGAAATTTCATGTTCTTTCAATTAACATTGCTTCATTCTGATGATAATTTCACCCATGAGATCCTTTCTTGATGCTGTCTAGATGTATTTTAATCCTCCAAATCATCTTTTTTTGAGCTGTCACTTTCTCATTTATATTTCTTTTCAAAGACTCAGCTTTCGTTGTTTCTTTATCAATATTTATTAAAAAACGCAACCCCCCAAACTTTTCAGGTGTCAATATACCTAAATGTGGTTTTGCTCTAATCCCCATTTCCTCAAATGTTTTTTGCCTGTAATGCCTTCAATCCCGATTAGAGGTGTAAATACCTTTCGACAAAGAATCTATTTGGCTTCTGAGAATTTTATTTTTGCATATTGTCGTAAGTAAATTCCTTTTTTTTTTTTTTTTTTTTAGTTCATTGCTTCTTCTTTATTTACAAAGATGCGGTGTTAAATTTTGACTAGCTAGCTTGTTTTTTTCTTTAAAATATTTTGTCATGTAGGTTACAGTACACTTCAGATTGCATTTCCTCCTCCATTGCTCCCTCCTGCGGGGGTTTCTGCAGCAATTGATAGTGATAATAACAATCCAAATGTTCCTTTATTTTAGAGAAAATAGAGAGAACAGTTCAAATCGAAGCTTCTACAGTAGAGATAGAGGAACGAGGGGTGAAACTGCGTTTAACAGTAGTTGACACACCAGGATATGGAGATGCCATTAACAGCCAGGACTGGTATGTGTGTAAATACTGCTTTGCTTGATAGTTTGTATCGCATGCAAACGCTGCTCTAGCGTGTCCGTCTCTCTGAACTTGAGCAATCCAGCTGGTGATCTTTGGATAACTTTGTACTAAAAGAAAGCAACAGGTTAATTATTCTTAACATTAATGGAGTGTTATCTTGAATTCATGGTAGAGGTTTTTTTCTGAGTCCTTGCAGTTAAGCACAATTTTCTAAGCACTTTTGCGTTCTGCATGCTCATCTTCATATTTTCAGTGATGTGATTGTTTAGTTCATGTGAGCTTTTAAATCAAGTTTCTCTTACAATTTTTGTTGCCTAAAATACACATCTCTAGTAAAAAAACTGTGTGATTTTGTACAACTTTATGTTTCAATTTTCTGATCACTTTTTAATGTTTTTTAAAAGGTTTGGTTAGTGTTCTCTAGACCGTCTGTGATTCTCCCTCAAAATTAATGGCTTTTCCTCTAGTAAGGTTCTCTGTGACTAACAACTGCAGTCAACTTTTTGTCTCCAGAGCTGCTCTGATAGGGCAGAATTGTGGTGGAGGGAAATTTTTTGTTTGTCTTTTACTTTCTGTGTCTCTGGCCCATCTGGTTTCTATATTTTTTAAGACAGTACTTTTCATTCCCTGTCCTTTATATGTACTACTAGCAATTTGGATAGAACTGCATTTTTTATAATGATAGACTTACTATTTATTAGCGCTCTCTGGCCTAAATACCACTGATAATCTGAAATGGTTGAAATAATTGCAGATACACTGGACAACATATATAATTGCTGTAGCATAAAGATTGTGAAGAAAGAAAATGGTAAAATAGTTATGAAAGAATTGAGCAGTTTGTAACAAAATTAGAATTAATAAGTTTGTTCATAATTTCCAAATTATCGTTGTCATGCACTTTAACTGTGGAAAACTGATCTTGTGATAACTTTTTTCAAATAAAGATGAGCTATGTTAATGTGCTTACTAGGGTGCCTGAATTATTCCAGTGCAACTAAAAGCCAAACTTTGAATTTCCATGTGATTGTCTTAAGAAGTATTATTTATTTTGCTTGGCCATTAATTTTTGTTGACACTTTTTTGTGGTAGTAATCCTAAAGCAAACAAAGTGTCGCTGTGCAGAGAAAGGGAGCATAAAGCTAATGCTGGTTCATTTGAGTATAAGTTAAAGATCAGGAAGGAGGCAAATATCTGATAAAACAAACATTTATAATGCTAATGGAATGTTTTGTAATATTTTCTTGACAGGATGCTTTGTTATCTGGAGCATTCTGAAGAACAGTGTTACCATACATGTTTTTTCTTTTCTTTCTATGGTGTACTGTAGAAACACAGCAAAAGTGAAGGCAGTGAAGTTATACAATATACTAAAGGAAAGTTTGAAAGTGAAGCTGTAGTGGGATTTTTATTTTCCTCCTACTTTTTCTACTTTATTAAGTTAAAAATAATTGAACTTTCTGAGTAACACTCAGGCATCTTTCTGGACTGCAGTGTGGTCTTGCTTATTTTGTGCACTGTTGACTAGAGCTTCCTTCCGCTGGAGCTGAGAGCTCTGCAGCCTGTGTATTGTGTTACATAGAGCTCTTCCTGTTGATTGTGTTCTAATGCCTTTTGTTTATTCTCTTAAGATGTTTCTTAGAGACCTACGTGTTCAGATTTTTCCTCTTTCTTTCTGGAGGCTTGCTAAATAGAGTCATGCCATGGTGATTCAGACCCAGTAGAACACTTTACTGGTTTTACTTAGTTTTCTGTGGCAAATATTAATGAACAAAATACATTATGGGAACAAATAGTACATACATACTACAAAATAAAAGGATGCAGTTAATTTTAATTGTCTCTGTCTAGTCCCATTTCCTTATGTCATACAAAAAGACTTTGTTTAAGCCATGACGAGTGGTTTTTTTGACTAAGTCTGTTAGTCTTTACAGGATGTCATAGGGACTTGGATGGATGGACTCTTTGTTTCAAACTATAGTCAAGACTAACCCAGTGTAACTACTCTTCTTCCTTGTTAGTTCAGAGGAAGCAGCAAGTTCGTGTTCTTGAATTTATATTTGTGTTCAGGAGCACTTGCTGCAGTTACGGTTAACCGGTAGGTGGTGCTGATCTTGGTCCAAGTTTTATAAAGCACCTGTTTTGGGAAAGCTGCAATTTGTGCAGGCTACCTGTTTTTCAGAGTGATGAATTTTACTAAGGTTATTTTTGAACAGAAGTAAATCAAACTGGCATGGTGTCTCTAGGAGGCAGCAATCACTGATCCTGTTTCAAATATCTTTCTCCTGAGTAGATTTCTTAATGGCTTTTGGCTTTTGCGTTGATGAAAGGGCTTAATTTTAGAGTTTGACTTTCAAGGATGGGAGATGGGGTCACTTTTATGTATTTTCTATCACAAAAGAAGTGCTAGTAAGGATTATGTGTTGTCAGGAGTTTGTCCAGTTGGTAGAATAACAATGTTGGACTGGGAAATGAGTTATTGGAGAATGTGTTGTACTAAATCTATAAAGTAGATTATTTTTTGTTTTCCAAATAATGTTGTACTTAAAACAGCCTGTAAGAAAAGGTGGATGCTGACCATAGTTAACCATAGTGATAATTTTTTAGATTTTGTGTGAAGCTTTAGTGCTAGCTGGAGTTCTGTATTCTAGAATCAAACTACACCTAGGAGCGCTCTTGGCATCAGCCTAGGCATGTGTTTGGAGAACAGCAAAACTCTTTACAGTGGGAGGTTTGAAGCACAGAATGGCTTTTCCATGCATAAGGACACTGGGATCACAAGAGAAGCACGACCTTAAAATAACATCTTTCATCAGACAAGAGAAAGGATCTAAGGAGGGGAAGAAAAAAAAAATTGCTTCATGCATAGATTTGGGATCCAATCTAGTATCAAAAAGATGGTTGACAAAAACTACAGGTTAACTTGTTAGATATTGCTGATCATATGCCTCGTTTCATCTTGGTTGCAGTGTCACAGGCTGTTCTTTGATAACTGCTTTCTGGCTGCTGCGAACTTTTTTTTTTTTTTTTTTTTTTTTTTTTTACTGGCTTATGTTAAGCTGTATTTTGTGGTTTTTGGCAGCTTGGTAATATTGTTCATTTTTCCCCAATGGGCTTAAATGCAATGGTTGTGTTGTTTGCTGTTACAATACAGGATGTGCTATCTCCTAAGTAATGATAGCACAGTGGTATGAGCCAGGTGTTTCCCGGAAGTCAGGAGGTACAGGACACTAACGCCGTATTTGTAGGGAAAATCATAGCTGTTAGAGCTAGAAAACTGCACGTAAACTAGTTACATTGCCAGGGAAATGTGTGATAGTTGCTTTCCCATTGTTTGTGCTTTGTTTCTGCCCTAATATTTGTACATCTTCAATCTCATTACCTTTCACCAGCTGAGAGGAGAGTATCTAAAATCATCAGGAACATAAGCCATGTTGTCCTTTTTCAATGTTTAGGTATTAAGATGCTAGTTCTTAAAGACTTGAGCAGCACTAAGGTTGAAACCAAATAAATAACCACGTTTTGCTGTGTCTTCTTCTGTAGTAAGACTTAGAACGGTGCAAATCTTGCAAAGATATAAACGTGTGTGTATATATGTTTTACTATGGATTTGTTCCTCCTAGATCTAAAAGCTTACTGAACTTTGGAAAATCAAAAAAATTCCCTCCAGGATCTCTTCCAACATTCTTGTTACTTTCTTTCATTATCTTCATTACAGCCATGCTGCTCAGGGTTGAACTTCACTGCCTGTCACAGTGTTTGCCATCGTTTTATGTGTTAATTTCCCAGATTATTAGTTCTTTTTTTGTGTTCTCGTGACTGTTTGCTCCTTAAATTTCTCTAGTCAAATTTGTACTTGCTCAACGGCAGAAATACTATTTTTCAAGTTAGTGTTCTGCTTAGTTTCTCCCCAAGTAGGTTAAGGTATGTTCATGACACACAATCATCTGCCTAATCTTATCTTCATCAGTGTGTTCATTTCCCTCCCCTGCAGTACTTAATATAAAGTGTCCTTTTATATTAATGTTGTTTGCAGGTGTCTACATGCTCTGGAATATCTTAAAAAAATCTTCTTAGTAGTGCATTGTGTTTTCTTTTCTCTCTCTAGTCACTGCTTTTTGTATCTGATTAATCTGTGTGATCAAATTTTGTGTTCCTTTACCTCTTTGTAGGGCATATTTTAAATTGCCTTGAACTAAGTAGGAATTATTTTTCTTTGCCAATAGAACAGGATTCTGCAAGGTAACAAAAAAAGCTTAATAAATCATGTGATGCTTTAGTGCATGACTTGCAAATGTATTTGTACTTAATTCAAACAGACTAGAATACTAGAATTTTCATAGGTAACTATAGAAACCTAGCTCTAGGGTCAGGGTTGTAAATCAAGAGGATATCCGGGATATGTCATTTGTCAACTGGTTTAAAAACAGATCCTCGCTCCCTACCCCCAGAAAAAAAAGCAGAAACAGATTGAGGTTCCTGTCTATGTTGTCTCGGCAGAGAGTGCTTTTTTTCCTGAGTTTGCACTTGAACTTTTTATCCAGTGGACACAGTAATGCTTGAAAGTAGCTCTAGGCATAAATAGACACTTGATGGTTGCTATGAAAATATCCTTTTGCATTATCAAAATACTTTTCCTCAATAGTAGACACAATGCTAGGAAGTTGAATTTTTGTAACAGAAGTGTTCTTAATAAAAGTGTGATTTTCCTCCTTCTGTTCTTATCTTTTAATAATTCTTCTTCTATTGTTTTAAAGCTGATCTAAGATGCCTCTCTCTCTCTCCCCCTACCACATACCACAGCTTCAAAACAATTATCCAGTATATTGACAACCAGTTTGAAAGATACCTTCATGATGAGAGCGGTCTAAACAGGCGCCACATTATAGACAACAGAGTCCATTGCTGTTTTTACTTCATCTCTCCCTTTGGGCATGGGTAAGAAAAAGCTCTTGAGCTCTTGTATTTTAGGGCGCCGTGTCTTGTTCATAAGTCTGTTCATTACTTGAACTGGAAACTTAACTTCAACATTAATTGAGTTACTTCCCACCCTGTCAGTTAGCCAATGCAATTAAAATGGTCTTCGGGGATTAATGCTCTCCTCTGCTTTGTCCTCTTTTTGGCATTTAAGACTGTTTTGAAGCAGTCAGTATTACATTGTTTATCACCCAGAAACATAACCACTTATAATATCCAATTTATAGTGACAATTTTAATTGCAATTCAGCCTTTATACAACCAAGCTGATCAGCAAGTGCTCCAACTTAATTTATTCTGGAAATACCATTTATGTAGATACTCAAAATAATTTTTAGTACATTTGGTATGTTGAAAAAACCGAACAAACACCAACCTTTTTTTTTTTTTTTTCCCCCTTCATTTTTTTGTTTTCTACTTGTTGGCAGGCTGAAACCATTAGATGTAGAATTCATGAAGGCTCTTCATGGAAAAGTCAACATTGTCCCTGTGATTGCCAAGGCTGACACACTGACGCTGAAGGAGAGAGAAAGGCTGAAGAGAAGAGTAGGTCTAACACTTGATCGTGAGAACAATGCAACCCATACAATGTTAAAGCCAAATATAAAGTAAATTCAAACTGAAGAGGGGTGAATGATATTGGCCGAGGACCTAATCTTCAGAAAGCATAAATGTGGTTAAGTTGTGGTGGTTGTACCATGGGTGCACTTATTAAGCAAGTTTCCAAACTAAAATCTGTGATAATAACTAAAACACTAATATAGAGGCAGGACAGTCAGGCTAATATATTAGCAGGATGCTTTTTGTAGCTCCATAGTTAACAGAAAAATGTCTGTTGTCTTGTATACGGTTTTTTCCTACTAGGTTATCTGGTTATGTGAAATACCAGGACATACTAAGCATTGCATTGGAGAAAGGCTTTCCAGACAGTGGTACTAAAATAAATCCTTTTGCATTGGAAGATTGAATTATTGTTTTGCCAGACCTTTCTAAGACAGGCCAGCCTCTGCCAAATATGATATTGTAGTGAATTCTTCAGGAATAAAGTACATATTTGTGGTTGTACAAGTCTTTCACCTTAAATCTAATTTCTGTTTAATCTCATCATAGAATAATCTGGCTAATGAATGTAAATATTTAATCTTTCATGGTTTATCCTCTTTGATTCAGAATGACTTCCTGCATCTTCGTAAAGAAAGGAATGGGTAGGTTGTGAGATTGTATTATGCTGAGAGGTTGTTCAGTAAAATTTATTGAGATCAGAAGCTTTTTTCAGGTTCTATTGACACAAATTCAGTTGTAAACTGTGATAGATTTGAACCCTACAAAGCCTGTGAATTTTTACAAGTTTAATAACTTATGTTGTGAGGAGTACAGCGGTAATTAGTAATTGTAAAATGCAATCTCACTTTGCACCAGAGTATGCAAACTTTTTTTTCATGGTAAGATTGTATCTTAATCTTTTATATTGTATCTTAATATCATTTTATGCTACCATGTTTTGATTTTCATGGAGGGCATGAGGTTTTTTGACTGTGGTTCTCTGGCTTCCAATAGTTCTTAAGAATGGTTGTTGGATCTTTATTCCAGTGGCTTTTTTTGTGGGGATATTTTTCTCTTTTCTTGGAGAGAGTACAGCTTTATTTAACTGGGAAAATAGTATAGTTACAATCGTGCTTACAAAATAGCACATTAGATGAGCTCAGTCTAAATTCAGAGGATTTGTTTGGGGGTTTTTTGGATGGACCAGTGCCACAATTGAAGGTACGACCATGGTTTGTATAGGCATGTAAGCAACTACAGCTTGGCAAGGTGAGGTAGTGCTGGCATTGCTGCTTTGTTTGTATAAAGCTCAGTGATGTGAGAAAACTTGCCGAAGAAATGGAGTAAATCCTCTGTATCTGAAGAAGTTTCAAGTGGGGACAGTTGTGACTGTAGGAACCTTGTCTGCAATGTAGATGAACCTTCACTGGAGGGGGGAGAGGTGTTTATACAAAAGTGATCATCTTTATGATGAACTAGATGAAAGGAGGAAGGAAAAGAAGAAAAAGAAAAGGATTTCCTTGAGTTAAAAAGGACCTCTAGATCTTGCTGGGAGAAATTCTGTCCAGGCCCTTGAGCTTTTATTTTGTTCCTCCACAAATGCTATGAGGACATGACAGGTACTATGGGCAAATTGAAGGAACTCGTAGGGAAATAACAAAGCAGAGATGTGACTGCTTATTCTGGTTTTATTGCTTCTTTTTCTGTGGCTGTACTGACAGAGTGAAAGGTTTTTATCTGATAGCAATATTGTTTGTGGAGCTGCTACTTTTTATAAAGAAACTGTATTTGATCTTTCAGCAGTGTATTTCGGGCTCAGTTTTCATAGGTACTTATTTTTTAGTTCATCATTTGATAGCAGAACGATGGTGAAAAGTTCAAAGCAGGCATTAAAGTGGAATGTTAATTATTTGACAATATAATTCACTGGGAATCTGAATGTTCTGCTTTGTCACTTCAAATACATAAAATAAACTGATATAAAATAGGTTTTAGCTACAGTCATCTTTCACAAAAGCAATTCTTGGGTGAAATGAAGAGGAACATACTCCTACCAGGTTTTAATGCTTGATGTAATTGTTTTGGGACTCTTTCTTCTGTGCTCCTTTTATCTGCTGCTTGGTGGGCTCTTTTAGGGTCAAGCATAGTATAGTGCAAATGCTGTTTGACGTTCACTTCTTTGTATTGTTAACACCGGATTTTAGCTGAAACATGGCAGTAGCACAAGCAAACGTATTTTCCAATGTGAACTTGGAATTGCTTATTTTTCAGTACAATTCTGTAAGCGATGTTTGAGGGTTTATGATGCACCTTTATTGCATAAGTGGAGGTGAATCCTGGTTTACATGTCCTGTAAGGAACAGGTTAATTTAAAGGCAACCTCTCTTGATCATATTCAGTGCTAATCCACGTCTGGTTCTTTCTAGTTTGAGCAAAGTTACTTTTAACTAACTAGTCTTTGAAACAGTCTTGACTTACGTATGTGGACACTCCATTTATGCACTGGCTAAATATAACAAGACAAATGGTGCTTATGCTGTAGTCTGAGGGAGTGGTTAGGAAGCAGGTGAACAAGTCTTCATTATTTTTGTACTGCTGGAAAAGGTCACTCTACGAACTGAGTTTATACTAAGTCAAATGTATAATGTGGTTCCAAAGCTTTGAAAGTCTAGCTACTGTATATTGTTCTAACTCAAAGCATCTTGGCTAACAGAATCTCTAATCAAGACTAAGAATCAAAATCCTTCTTTGCTGACGCAGCTTGAAGTCTTTATTTTTTTTAGATGTTTCTGCCATTTGGCCATCAATCTGAAGTAAAATGTTTTTGTTTTGCCACTTTGGACTAAGCAGCAAGATCAGTTTGTGGTGCTTGCAAAGGAAACCCAGCTTGGAGTAATTCCTGTTTGGTCTTTCTGGAATTCAAAGTTATTTTTTAAAACTCTTGAGTGGGAAGAAATGCAAGGCAGTTTCACAAGCTGTGCCATGCAAGGCTGCTAAGGAAACCTGCTCAAAAGAATGACTTCATGAGAGGGGAACTAATATTTTGACTTTTTTTTTAATTTCCCATGGGAAGGCTAATCTTTAGGAACACAGAATCCTCTGAGGCCAATAAAATTCAGATTTGAAGAAGCAAAATGCTGTTTCATTGTTAGGACCATAAAATACAGTTTGTTTTTATTGCAATTCTTTTTCCTTTCAGGAAAGCACTAGGTTTAACAGCTGTAATATATTATTCTAGCACCCCTTGTTGTCGGCTTTCCCGTTATTGTTTCACTTGCATTTTATCTTCAAGATCTCAGCCAGGTTAAATGTGCTTTTTGGTTTTATGCAGCTACTTAAAGACATTGCACTGCAGCACTGCCCCACCTATCCCAGCTGTGCATCTTTTATTGCCATTTGGTGACAATTTAGTTATCTTCCATTTTGCAAAAACAGTAACAAGGTGCATTGATTTAAATGTAATTGTGTGAATGTAAGTGTTAATTGCTTATTGGCAACACTTATTCCCAAATTTATTTATTTATACTTTTTTTTAAACTTTAAATATTGCTCTGTGTGTAGGTGGGAGCTCATAATATTTCATTCAGTGTGTGTGAGTGCGGGGGATGTTTATATACCTGGCAGGAAAATATTGTCATGGGAATAGCTGTGGTTCACACATGGTCGTTCCTCTTCTAATAGTCTGAAGGATTGTTTTATTTCAAACAGCTGTTTAATAATCAAGGTCTGGTTGGACAAGTTTTATTTATATCACAGCTATTAGAGGATTGAGGAACCCAACAGTACTACGAGAAGGCTCATTAAGACCTCTCATCTATTTGAAGTCTGGTTGTATTATCAAGTTAATGTCTAGTTATATGTGTAGTACTGACAGCACAGTCCATATGCAGGCTTTTCTGAATGTTTTTATGAATACCTCAGACCCCCAATTTTGCCCAAACTTAGTCTACTGTAAGAGTTCATTACTGCAGTAGTGCTGCTGCTTGATTCAGGTGCAGGTTGTGGGGTGACAGTTGCAACTCATTAGGGAATACTAGTCTAGGAAGTTTGCACAGTTAACCTTTTTATGCTGAGACATCCAAGATCCCTTTGAAGAGAGTTGTTGTGGGATCTCAGCATTCTTCATGCTCTGCTTATACCACCACACTTTCTGTAGTGAAAGAAAAATCTTGTCAGTGCATTTGATGGGATTTCTAAAAAATATTTTTAATAGTAAGGCAGTAGAAGCATTCTCTTCAGGTCTGAAGAAAGGATTGACTTGTACCACCTTTTGAAACTGCCAGAGGCCTGGAATTATGCTAGCTGCTTACCCCTGCAGTGATTTCATTAGGGAAAGAATGTATACGGGAATACAGGTAGTCTGGGTTTTTATGTTAATCTCAGACATAGTGACAGTAAAGAAAACTGTTTATGGATGGGTTTTCCTCGTAGCTGATTTTGAATAACTTTCTCCAGTTTAAGTCAATAATAAGATTTTGTCCTTACGTTTATTCCCCCAGTACAGCTGCAGATTGTTGTCTGAAGGTCTTGATTGCATCTTGATATGTTTATTTTAAACCTTTATTTCTGTATCACTGCACAAAAATATGCCAGTTAAGGTCGTATGCAAGGAAACATACATTAGAAATGTCACAAGATGCGTTTAGTCAGTGAGTCTGTTTCTCTTTGAGTGGACAGGCAGGTGAGCTGCTGTTCGTATTTAGCCGTTTCTGATTTTGCAGATTGTATCTCAGATAGATTGCAAACAGTTTAATTCAGAGGTAACCTCAGCAAATGTTTTAGCTTTTTAAAGCACCTGTTAGTAAGCTCTTTAAAAGAGAACCTTTGTAGTTAGAAAATCTCAGCAACGTTCATGAATTAATTCTTTTTCAATAGAAAAATAAAATCATTAAAATCCCAGAAGGTCTAGTGTAGACTTCCTTTCTTCATTTTAAGGATGTGATGGATTTCCCACTTAGTATTCCTTTCTTACATCTCAAAACATGTAGATTGCTTGCTGAGTGCTTTTATTATACCTTATACTGTTCTTTCCAGGATATTTGTGGACTTGAAGTTCAGGTCTCTGTTGAATGAAGAAAAAATGAAAAATACGGGTTTTTTTTTCCTTCATAGATAGAACAAAATTAATGCCATGTAAAGTATGTAGGACATAAACTAATTTGGTAGTACATAACTCAAAGCATATGTAATGGCAATTTATGCTAATGATTTTTTTCCAAACATTGTCAAACTGTTTAAAGCAGAAAAACATTCTGAGTTTTTCTAGATGTGACAGACTAGTAAATCAGTTGGATGTATTTTTAACTTAATACCTCTTTAATGAAATAAGAATTGATTAATTCTTCCCTTTTTTAAACTTCAGGTTCTGGATGAGATTTCTGAACATGGCATTAGGATTTATCAGCTCCCTGATGCAGATTCTGATGAAGATGAGGAGTTTAAAGAACAAACCAGAGTTTTAAAGGCAAGTTTCACTCCTAATTTATTATTTTGCTGCAGTAGTTCTTCAAGCCTACAGTATTCTTAAAGGTACTTTATTCCTTTATAACGTGTTGAAAATTCAAGTTTTCTTTGGATGTTGACTCTGAATTATAAACCTTTTTATTCCAGTCTCTGCTTCATCAGAATTCCAAATGTAGTGTGTTGTGACTTTTTCTTTTCTCTTTTAAATGTAAGCAACTCTTCCACAAGAACTGTGATTTGCAGTCTTGTTTTCTGACTCAAATGTTTTAACATGTGAGCAAACAGAGAGAACGTGTGTGTGTTATGGTTACTATACTAATTAACAACTTTTCCTCTTGTTAGAGCAGATAATAAATGTTTTACTAAAGTAATTTCCTCTTTGTGCTGTGATACTTGCAAAGGTGCTTGAAGAATGTATCTGAAATTCTCTCTCTAGCTACTTTAATCTGTATCTGAAGTATGCTTCTGTTGGCTGTCTTCCATGCATGAGGTTGTCAGATGACACATTATGCCCAAACTGTACTTCAACAACAGTCAAGTGTTCCTAAAGCAAAGCATCATTTCCTTTTGACAAACTGATCCTAACAAAACTACAGGTGTTTATGAGAGGCTGCATTGCCTAGAATAGGGTTTGTTGGTTTTCTGATGTGGAAGGATTTTAGTAAAGTGCATTTGTCAGCATTTCTTTTCCTCGTCTCCTGTCTGTTACTTAAAGGTCTTTGTGCTTTTCTTATAAGAAAAACAAATCAAACCACAAAAAAAGTACCCAGTCAAAAATCAAAACAGTAACTTGTTTCGCTCTGTCTCAACTAGGCTAGCATTCCCTTTGCTGTTATTGGATCCAATCAACTTATTGAGGTGAAAGGGAAAAAAATCAGAGGCCGTCTGTATCCCTGGGGAGTTGTTGAAGTTGAAAATCCAGAGCACAATGATTTCCTTAAACTGCGCACAATGCTGGTGTGAGTAATGGTAAAATTATCCCATCTCCTGTGGTGATGTAACTGTTACAATGACAAGACAGTTACAAGAACATGAACTCCTTAATTCAAAACTAGCTCTGATGGTGGTGTAGAGTGACTTTTTAGCCCCCTGCAGCTTGTTTTGCTGCTGTAATCCTCTGATCTCCAACTTTAGAAAGTGTTTTCTATATTTTACATTACCAGATATATGTGAAGTTTTTATGCCTTATGTGAGCTGACTTAGTGGCTTTACGTGTAAATTGAAGTTTTCTTATACTGCAGTGGGTGGGGCAAAAAGGCTTTTAAAATATTACTCAAAGAGATTGATTAAACTGTGAAGAGTATTCTAAAGGTAAAGCTCAGTTTTCTTGGCAGTATAGGAAACCCTATGTTAAATGTGATACCTCGACCCTTTATGGTCTTAGCTGATATGGATATTCTGCCTGCATAGGTTTTAAGTGCTGGTCTTAAGGGGGTTTTTTGTTTGTTTTTTGTTTTGTTTTAATGATGTCTTGCTATTGTTAGAAATTGAATTCCGTTGTGTGTTTCTGGTTTCAATCTCTGCTGGGCAGGGATTGCCCTCTGCTGGTTATTGGTAGCAAGCATTTTTTTCCCTTTTTTTTTTTTTTTGACAATCGGAAATTGTTAGGCAATATCAGCTGTTATGTGAGCCAAGTAGCTCCACCTATTTCTCAATTGCAAGTTATACTTAATAGCACTTAAAAATAAAAAAATACTTTAGGAACTAAAGTATCTTTCTGAAGATCTGTCTTCGCAAGATTCTTAACACTTCAAAGGTGGGTATAAACAACTCCTATAAAGTAATTAGTGAACAAGAGGAGGACAGCGTACTTTGGGTCTTTGAAGAATATTGGTGGGAGGGCGCTTGAGTATGAATTAAAGACTAATAAACGTGAAAGCAGTGTTCTGGCTAGCTTTATGGCAGGCTTGGTCTGTAAGGACTATTTTTCCAGTAAATACATCTGTTGTATAAAACAAAAATAGAAGATAAAAGGCTGGTTTTCTTCCCTTTGACAAGAAGGACAAAGTGTTCAATAGCCCTTTGCATCTTCTAGAACGCACATGCAGGACCTGCAGGAGGTGACCCAAGACTTGCACTACGAGAACTTCCGTTCAGAGAGGCTAAAACGAACTGGCAAGTAAGTACGTGTGTGCCTTTGGGCTCTGCTGCTTGTGAGTATCTTCTTTTTCCGCTTGTCATTGGGCTTGCTCTTCTTCCTAATTGCACCTGTATGTAACAAATTATGTCTTGAGAGATTTCAATCTATGGAGTTTGTGAAATCTGTATGAAACACTCTACTTGAAGAGGAGTAATATCTAGCAAAGTGCCGTGCTTACAAGCAGATGTTCTTGGGTTTGTATCTATTCCCTTTTCTCTATACTTCTAATTGGAATGTGCATAAAGTAGTAGTGGGCCGCAAGGAAGATAGGTTTTTGTTTGGTGGTGTCTACTTGGAAAAAATAAACTCTAGTGGGCACGTTGAAATAGGCCTCAGCCTATCTGATTAGGTAGGATGTGGTGGTGTGTGGGTTTGGTTTTTTTTTTTTTTTTCTTAGTAAGTTTCTGTCCATGGCAACTTAATGCAAAAAGTCTGCGTCTACCAGTGTTGCATCTTTTTTGGTAGCAACTTATTCTTGTCTCCACTTTACTTATTCTTTAAGTATTCAACCAAGCATTTTGATCTTAAAGAAGAAAGAAAATAGCCTACATAGCTTTTTAATGGTTGATTTTTTTTGTACCATGGATAGATAGATAGTGGAGAAAATCTCTTGATTAGATTAAATGGCAAAAAAGCCCCATAGCAGTGAAGAAATTGAATTTTAAGAAACAGAGAGCAAATAACAGGAGTCTATGAGGCAAAGATGATGTTTTACAAAAGGGAAGCATGGGTTTAAGAATTTCCCCTGTGTGGAAGCATGTAGACTTCTTTGTTGTTGTTACATTAGCTGAAATATGAGCCTTGAATATCTTCTTGGAGACTTTTACTTCTGTATTTTATACCATCAATGCATTCTTTTCTTCAATAGGCCTGTTGAAGAAGAAGTGGTAGACAAGGATAGAATCCTCCAGCAGAAAGAGGCTGAGGTAAGAGGGATCTTCTAGAACTGTTGTTCATTAATATAACATGCTATGTTCCAATTTCAGTATTCTACGTCAACTGCTGCCTACAGAGTGTAAGATTGGAGCTATGAAAAATGACAGACCTAATCTGAACATACAAGTTGCCCATACAAAGTGTCTTGTTTGTAGTCGCTTGCGTACTGTAGATGGTAGGCAGCATGTGGCCTCTGGGTTGTAGGCAGGGTATTTATTACTTCCAGTTTGTATGCTAATTTTCCATAAGGATAGTTGCTATTTTTTAAGTATTGAAATGAGTTTATGTTTCTCAGCTACATATGCTGCTTTAAACATAGTATGTTGGGGTAGACTTATAGTCTAATGTCATTTCAGATGTGCATGGCATACTACAAGCATGTTACCAGTAAATTGCTGCTTATGCCTTGTGGCTATGGAGTAGAAAAAGGTTGTTGAATCTTACTACATATTTATGTGTATGGTTTTTCATCTTAATCTTGATTTGCAGCAAAATTAATAGTATTTCTGTTGTACCACTCAACTTAGGGATTTGGTGTTTTCCATCTCTGATTTCTTACTCTGGTTTCAAATTATTACTAGGCCTTTCAACTTACCATTTTTATGCTAAAGTTCTAAAGATTGAGACTTTTAGTCTAGTATTTAAATTCAAGTAGTACACTGCCAATGCTTAGGACTGCTTGCATTGTGAAAACTTAAGTCTTGCTGCCAATTGGAAGACAATGTTGTTTCTGTTTATCATTCTTTTGTCCAATTCAGCTTGGATGCAAGTTCATAAATGCAGAAAAGCATGATTTAAAAGATGAATACATATATGCAGTGATTTGGAGTAAGCAATAAAAAACTACAAGCAGTTTTGTGTGTTTCTGAGGTGAAAGATTCAGACTCCCATACATGGAAATTTTTGAAATATAGTTACTTTGGTCTGTGAATTTCCTTTTTCATTTATAGCATCTATATTTAAAAATAGCTAACCTGGTTAGTTATTGGCTAACCCTGGCATGTTGACATAAATAACAAAAAATTTTCCTAAAAGGAAGTGTAGAAGCTGCTGGTTATCACCGTAACTAGTAGTTAATAATGGAATTACTGGAGTTGCATCGGTATCGCTGTGTAACTCCATTTCAGCAGCCTAAGCACACTTGATGGTCATGCACTTAGGAGAGTGGAACTTCTGCAAGTGTTCTGTACACAAATTAACTGCCTCTCACTTACTGATGTGTATGCAGAGCAGCAGCAGACCATCAACTAATAGCCAGAAATACTAGATGCTTTGAAAATGTCAAGAACATTGTTTGGTAGTGTTTAGGGTATTTTTCTTAGTGCTTCCAAGAATCAGGCAGTAGACTTAGAGAATTTAAGTTGTAACTGTTTCGCCTGTTGTTTGAACAATATGAATTGAACATGTCTAGTAGTCAAGTAGAAACTTGGGTATCCTTGTAGAGCTATTTGTCTTAAGGCTCACATCTGAAAAAATTCCCCTATAACCATTTGCCCTGGAAACTGTTATGTCAGGCACATTATTATATACTGGTCTATTTTGACCACTCTTGTGTGAATGTATAGGTAATATGTATGTAATGTGGGGGGTTTTATATAATATGGCTAAAGGGATGAAGTCTTGAATTTCTGGGAGTAATCATCTCTGAATAACTGCTGCTGAAGTTGCAGAGGATTAGGTTAGAACTTGAAAAAACAAATAGATTTTTAACTTCTGCGTTCTATTGTCCTGAAGAGATCAAGAGGCTTTGCTGAATCTTCTGTAGATAAGCCGGTATGAAATCCCTTCATCTCCATATCATCCCTAAGGTTCAGACTGGGAAAAATCTGGGGAGGAAAGAGGCACAAAGGAAATGGGCTTGCATTCCATGGCCTTTGCAGAGAAAACAAATATCCATTTCCCCTCCTGTTTTGCATTCCCATCAGTAACGGTGCTTGAAGTTCTATTTACAGTTTTGTGAGGTTTATATAACCTTGGAAGGAATGAATGCTTGGGCTAGTGCCAGGATCATCTTTATCAAGGCATCACTTTTGCTAAATGATCTTTTATTATGCCAAAGGTTGTGATCCCCAGTTCAGCAATTTGGAATTCCTAGTCTGTCATTTTGGATTTATTGCTCATTTGCAAGTGATGACCTGTTTTTCTAAGCTGGGAAGTAAAAAGAAGGATAAAGGTATCCATGTTACTTACTGTAAATATGCTGCAGTTCAGATGATATTGACATTGTGGGCACAAACTTTAGAAGGTTTGTAGTGTTGTGCCATACTCTTCCTACTCTGAAAATATTTCATAATAAAAACCTTTCAAAGTTTTGAGAGGCAATACTTAAAAAAAAAAAAAAAAAGAAGTTAAGGCCACGATTACATGAAACAGCAAGGAACGAACTTCCTCTGATTTTACCAGTGAGCTACCCTGAGGCTTTGGGCAAATCCCTTTGCTCCACTGCCTTCAGTCACTTCTTGGTCAGCAGTAGGCTGAATATAGTAGAATTAATTGCAACGTTGAAATTGTTTTCTCTCTGTCCTTTAAGTTTCTGAATATGTTTAACCCTTTGTCAGATGTGAAGAACAACCCTGGTTTAGTATGGGAGTCAGCGGGGACAGCGGGCCATGGCGGGGCTGCCAGGCTGGAGTCCAGCAGCAGCCCTGCGGGTAGGTGAGAGGTGATGAACACTTACACTTAGGTGTGTGGGTAGCTGCCTGGTATTGCAGGTATTCCTGTGTTTTCTTGAAAGATAAGGTGAAAACTTTTATGTGGAGAGACAGCATGACTGCTGCTGAAGGCCTGCAGACCTGAGGGAAATAAAAACAGCTCTAAAGTTTAATTTATGTTGTGGAATGCTACTGCCTAGTGCAGGGGGAAGGAGGCATACTTTATGCAGAATGCTTCAGCCTTCATCTATGAAGTCTCAGTCCTGGGAGAACGTCATGAGAGGAAAACCCTTAGTAAGCAATTAGCAATGCGAATCCCTTGGGAGCTGGAATGAACTACTACTTTTTTTTTTTTTTTTTTGAGTAATTGCCTTTTTTTGTCCTTTTGAGTGGTTCTTTTAAGGAACAATGCTTGCTGCCCAGGTAGTGGGATGGCTGTGGCCATAGCGACTTCTGCTATTTATAATGTCAGTTATGTCCTATGAAAGACATTTCTCTCGATGGTAGCCCCTTTTCCAGTATTGCAACTTTGTCAGGAGTATTTTTCTTGTCTTCAGCTAACAAGATTAGTTGTACTCTTTGGTATTGGAAGTATTTTTAACCAACAGCAACTGTCATGGGAACACTCTGGTGTACTAGAAAATCCACTGTCTACAGTTTTCCATCTTGCGCTATTCTTGCAGCCTCTTCCCTTCTGAACTTTCTTATGTAAAGGCATGGGCAGAAATATCATACTTGGTATGGGGAGGGGAAGTGTGTCAGTGAGAAATAGATACTGTTCATTTTTTGACATTTATTTTCCTGTAGTATCTATATGGTTGTCACTGAAAAACCACTCACCTTATTCAGGCAGGAGTAGTACTTGTTAGTAGTATTCTGGGCAAAACATACTACAGATGAAATCTTGTAGGTAAAGCTAAACTCTGTAACTGTGGTTTCTGTTAATGTGTGGAAGCCATTAGGAAGCTGTATGGTTCACTTCTAACTGTAACCTTAACTCTCATTTTAAATGCTTGTTTCCTTTCTATGTTGCTACAGTAGTTATGTGTAGTCACTACTCAGTAGTTACATGGTAGTCTGAGGCAAATTTTAGTCCTGACATGATAAACTAAGTGGAGTTTATACCAAGGTTAAGTTTACTCTTTTGGTTTCTTGTTATCTATGAATTCACAGGAATTTGTTTATTTTAACAGATTTTCCAACATTGCTCCCTAGCTTCCTTTCCATCACGTGCATTGACCCTATGCTATCATGTTGTAGTATCCTTTCTTTAGGGGATGAATGCAAGTTCCCTGCAGAATATATTAGTGATGCTCTTACAAGTGAGGGGGTTTACTGCTAAGCAAGATCAAAGTCATGGTATGCCCTTGATGGTTGCAATCCTCAACAGAGAAGGGAACACAGATGTTGATATGACATCAGTATCAGTTGTTTGTGTGATCTTTTAAATTCACCTTTATTAAGAGGAAAGATTGTTTCAGTCTAGTAAGGTGAAGACACAAGTTGTTTTTAGCTTATATTGTAATATGTGCGAGTGGTTCTTGTGTCCTGTCCTCTACTTGAAGAGGAATTGTGAAAGAGGCTGACATGGTTACCACTTTGAGTATAATACAGCTTGATTCTTCTTTTTTTAGTTTTAATTTTATACTTGAGCTGACAGGATTCTTATGTGCAAATGGGTTTATCTCCAAGATATTTGTGTGCATTCTCCCTAAGTTCAGTTATTACCTGTTAACTTTAGCCCTCTAGTTATGCAGCCAGGTTTTAGTGTGTGGTAGCTATCATTACTCATAGGTTGTCTGCTAAGAGTACTGTTACTTGCTTAGAGCTCTTGAGAAGCCATAATTTTACAGCAGAAAGCAACCATTCTGGATTGTTTGCATGTCAAATGCGCCACAAAAACAACAACTACAAAATGCTAATGTAGCCCAGGATGCAATGAAAAAGATAGGTGTGCTTGTGTACCTTTTTATTTTTACTTTCTTTACCTTTTTTTTTCCCCAACTTTCCTTACGAAAAGGAAAATTCAATGATGACTTACCTACTAATGGCCATAGGAGACAACAGTGGGCCTGGGTTTTTTTAACAGGCTTTGTGCCTGGAAGTTTTTCTGCTAAACTACACTAAAATAGCTTCAGAAATTTGCCATTATTTAGCTAAGACTTTGACAAGCTTGAGAGGTGGACCCATGCAAACCTGATGAAGTTCAATAAGACCGAGTGCAAGGTCCTGCACGTAGGTCAGGGCAATCCCAAGCACAGATACAGGCTGGGCGAGAAGTGGATCAAGAGCAGCCCTGCAGAAAAGGTCTTGAGGGTGTTGGTTTACAAGAAGCTCAACATGACCTGGCAACGTGCACTTGCAGCCCAGAAAGCCAACTGTATCCTGGGCCTCATCAAAAGAAGTGTGACCAGCTGGTTGAGGGAGGTGATTCTGCCCCTCTGCTCTGCTCTGCTCTGGTGAGACCCCACCTGCAGTGCTGCATCCAGCTCTGAGGCCCTGAACATAAGAAGGGCATGGGCTTGTTGGAGCAAGTCCAGAGGAGGGCCAGGAAGATGATCAGGGGGCTGGAACACCTCCCCTGTGAGCACAGGCTGAGAGAGTTGGGGTTGTTCAGCCTGGAGAAGAGAAGGCTCTGGGGAGACCTTATAGCAGCTTTCCAGTACCTGAAAGGGGGCCTATGGGAAAGGTGGGGAGGGACTGTTGATCAGGGAGTGTGGTGATAGAACAAGGGGTAACAGTTTCAAACTGGAAGAGGGGAGACTTAGATTAGAAGTAAGGAAGAAATTCTTCACTGTGATGGCAGTGAGACACTGGCACAGGTTGCCCAGAGAAGCTGTGGCTGCCCCCTCCCTGGCAGTGTTCAAGGCCAGGCTGGATGGGGCTGGGAGCAACCTGGTCTAGTGGAAGGTGTCCCTGCCCATGGCAGGAGGTTGGAACTTTAAGGTCCTTTCCAACCCAAACCATTCTGTGATAATGGATGAGACTAGCACTCCACCAGTAGATCTCAAAAGCACCACATGAAATGGAAAATGGAAATCTTTCTACAATCTTAATGTTAGAGCAGAGTATGTCTCCTGGTGCTTTTGTCCTACCTTAGGTTTGAGTCATATGCAGCATCTGATTTCTTTCATGGTGTGGGCATATTTTTATCAATTAAGGTTAAGAAAATGCTTTATTTAAGTCTTAAAATATGATGTTGGCTATTAGCAGACTGCTGTGTATGAGCAATCACCATAATACATGTGCAGCAGTATCTTCCCCTGTGATTACTGAATGGTTTCTATTTTGGGAATGTTTCATGGCTCAGCTTGGAGTGTTCTTGGGAAAGCTCAAGTAGGCGAGCTTCCAAAAAGCTAGTTTTATTCTGATGCTAAATCTGCAGAGAGGCAGTTCAAAAGACCAGGTGCCTTACATTTTTACAAATAGATCTTTGAAACTTTTCTCTTTTGTTAGACCATGGAATCAATGCAACTCTAATTTCTGAGACTTACTGCTTTTTTTTTTTTTTTCCCTCCTGCCTGCAGCATTATGCCATCTTTTTGATCAGAAGCTTTTTGTTTTAAGTGCTTAGCAGAAAGATGTAGATGTATATAATAATCATTACAGACTTAGCTGTTTCTCACACTGTTCCTGTGTGAATCTCCTTTTGTCAGAGTATCTATGCTGCAGTCACAGGAACCTCAGTTAGCCTCTACTGAACGCTGTGCTGCTGCAGCAAGAGGATAAGTGTCCGTGTACAAGCCAGCTAGTTCTAGGCAAGCTCTGTTATCTCTGGCTACGCTGCAAGCTCTGCCCTTCAGTTTCTCACTCTTTCACAAATCTGTGTTTGAGGCCAGGCAAGAAAAAGTGATATAGGCACCTGCAGTTAATTTTTCCCTGTTCTGTGTTGTTTCTTTCAGCTTTCTTTTTTTTTAAACTAAACAGCTCAACAATGCATACATGTAGTCAAGCATTTATCAGATTCTTTTGTATTGAATCTGATGGAGTAACTAATATCGCAATAGCTAATGTGGTTGACTGGATGAAAATACAGTATACTTGTTTAAATATAGTAGTGCTTTCTGAGCTGAAGAGTTTTGTTTGGTTTCTTTCCACAGAAAATAAATGAAAGCAATTCTCTAACTACTTTTTCCTAAAGAGGAAAAAGGTGGATATGTTAGAACCTACACAATTATTCTTAGAATATTGAAAACTTGCTATACAAGCTTCATATTATTACATGATCTCCAGTGTGAGATGGACTCTTATTTTATACAATGTGCATGGAAATTGCAGCCTATTTCTCTTCCAGTTTGTAAGATAGGGCAGTTGCAGTTTTGTATGTGGAACTTCCCCACCTGCATCTGGAAGGAAATATGTAGTCATTTGTAAACCAAATTAGAGGTATTTGCATATACATTTTGAAAATCTGTATTAGAGTTTCCTTTTCTTTCTTAGAAACAGGTATTTAAATTAATGTGGGGGGTTTTGGGGGAAAAAAAAGGCATTATCTGTAACTGGCCTTTTATGACATGGAAATTAACTTATGTCATAAGAAAATGTCTTTAAGAAAACAGTTATTTCCAGGAAAAATCGTTGTTTAGATGTAAAAATATTGGTGCTTAATATGTTTAGTCTGTCTTTCCAAATTTTGTAAACATCTTTCTATTTTGCTTTTGAAGTAGTTCTTAAATTCTGTCTGCATGTTATTCGTCTGTTAACTCTGCAAATTTTTAGCAATGGTATCTGGTTAGCCACAAGTTTAGTATTCATACATGATATTATGATTTGAGCACTCGTATCAGAACAACACTGCTTCAGCTCACTCGAGCAGTGTACCTCTGCACACACACAAAGGGTGTGCTTCCTTTCTTGTAGATTAAATGTTAATTCACAGGTCTGCAAGCTTCAAAAGATTTGGATTTTATTACTTGATTTTAATTATAAATATTCTTAGAAATCTTTTGTGAAAATTAAGTGTAATGCATTAAAGAATCTGAGGTGGAAAAAACGAAGTATTCAGTCATGTGAATTAATTTAACATTTCCAGTTTATAAAGAGGCAAATCGGATCTGTGTTCTACCATGGAAGAAAAAGATTTAAAGTTTCCTGGATTTTGGATTCCTCATTAAATTGTTTTAAACATGTGGGTGATTCTCTTACAGCTGCGCCGCATGCAGGAGATGATTGCACAGATGCAAGCCCAAATGAGGATGAAGCCTGGTGATGATTAAGATGCTTAACAGCTGGATGCGTCAGGTATGACTTTTCTGACTTGTTTACTCCTCTTACATAAGATTTTCACAATGATTATTGTTATTTTGCACTCTGGACTTGCTTTTACAGAGTGACGTTCTAGGTAGACTAGAAAAAAAAATCTATGCAGATGTTACCTTTTCTGGCTGTTTTTAAGACCTGTAAATGCTTGTCTTCATTGCCTTATTTTTGGGTCATCCAGCTTTGTTTCTGTTAGCAAAAGCTGCTCAGAAAATTAATTTGACTATGGACTATATATAAACAAAAGTTAGAGTGTTTTCGGGTATGCAGGTTGTTGAATTTATAGCAGTTTTTTCAAAGAACCAAACTAAATTTTAGACAAACTGATTTCATGTACTCCCTTCATGTCATATATGATGTATTAGGTGGGATCTGAGAGAGTGAAGAAAAAAATTCTTGTAGCAGATTTTCATGCTTTTTTCAGAGTGCAGCTCTTCTGGCATAATTTTTCTTTTAAATGCAAGTACAAAAAATAGAAGGATATGAGGAGTCTTGTTGCTTAATACTTCAGTTTAATACTCTAGTTGTGATTGCTGGTCTTCTGGAATGTAAAGCTTGAATAAAATGGATTATATTATCCCTTATGACCTTGTGGCAGCTGCCAACATTCCAAGCCTAAAATAATGAGATTTTTTTTTTTGTTGCCTTTATTTGAACCTTCAGTCTTCCTGTTTATATTTAAAAAAAAAAAAAAAAAATTCTCTGAAGGAATAAACTTATTCAGTGGATTCCTACTTAGGCAGATGTTGATGGTTTTACTGGTATGTGCACTGTGATATTTGAGTGAAGTAGTTAAGGGGGGAAAAAAGTAATTTAAACTTACTGACACAGTTCTGAGTTGCAGATAAAGGAGTCTTTGCGTCATGTCTTCCAACTTCCATGCTAAGATATATTTTCCCAGAGTTGGGAAACACTGAGGATAATTTTGTGGCTCACCATGCAGTGTATGTGATAGCAGTGTCTGACATAAAGCTCTTGCTTCCCCAGAAGGAGCTGGTAATTATGCAGCCTGTTAAATATTTTAGTCTGAACTGAAGGTCCCAGGTTTTCGTGGTGACTTTGTTATCATATGGCAAAGCTGACTGCTGAAATGAAATGCCTGTTTGATGCAGGAAACCTTATGTAGTACAAATCAGTACTACAATTGAGCAAAGGAGCTCAATTCTTTCTGCGACTTACAAGTCACATTTAATCACATGACATCCTTTAAACTGATACTCAGTAAGAAAAAAACCCACAGTAACAGGCTTGTCCATAGTTGTTGCTTGCAGAGCACAGAATAGCAAATGATACAAATATAGTCAGAACTCTTTCTTCAGTTCCTAGGTACTGGATTTGCTGTGAAATCGGTATCTGAGGGCTAATAAGATGCAGTGTTCCCACTAATAGTTAGGCAGTAATGGCACCAGAATTCCCGGTGTTTCACAGCTGCTGGCAATACTGGATACGATATTTATAAAACCAAATTGGAGTGTGGTTTGTCCCAGGCTGAATTGGCAGCCATGGATACATAAGTAAACGGAGTTCTGAGCATGCTCATATGCATCCAAGTGAAATGTCATTTTGTAGACACTTTACATTGCTAATCTGGAATACATTTCCGACCACTAAACATGTTAAGCAGGAGAGCTTTGCAGATTTAACTAAGTGTCCACATGATCTTGTGATTTAGTTTGAAATAAATCTTAAAGTTAGTTGGTCTAAAATATTGAATGTGAACAAATTTGGGAAGGATTTGAGTAAGATCTTCATGTATGGAGGTCCTGCTGTTCCTCTGGAATCTGCTAAACTATGTTTCTGCAGCTGCTTGGAAATTGTATTGTTTGACAGCTTGCTTTCAGGAAAGTATTTTGAACTTCTTTTTTGTTAGTCTTGAGATATTGATTGATAGACTCTTGGCATAATTTGTTGGCTGATATGCACAGTTGCAGTCCTGCTAAACCAGAGTGTTGCTGTATGATCCTGTCAGCATGTTGAAGTCAATCGTCACCTAGAACTTAGCCTTAGGGAAGTTTCTGTCGTGCATGTTAATTGCCTTTGCAGTTTAGGGGGAATGATGATTTCAACCTCCAGCATTCCCATCAGATTTATTTGCTGTATTTTATTGAAGTCACAATTTCCAGAAACCAAACTGCCAACAAATTTAAATATACTTTTAGTTCTATCGCAGCTTATCTTGAGCATCTCTCGGGTTCCAGTTTTACAAGAACTGTAAAGGATCAGCTCTGCCACTGAAAGCACAGTCTCTCCCTCAGTTGTTCCTTTGCACTCTTATTTTTGTGCTGAGAAAAATATGTAACTTTGTAGGCAGTTTATGTAAAAAGTCATGTTTTCACTCTTCTTGCTTTGGATAAATACTTATTTATTGATTTTCTTTAAAAGTACCTTAAAAATATTTTCCCCTTCATAAAGCACACATATAAAGATGTTTTCAGATATTTTGGGAAAAGAGGAGTACGGTGTAAATACCCTCATAGATAAGAGCTGGAGAGTAAATTATAGGATAATGAAATGTGGTAATATCTAGATACATGAAATACCCACTTCTGGTTTCAGATGTATTTCGGGGTGGCGAGAAGATTGCTGAATGCTTTGAGGTTTTCGGGAAAGAATCTGGCATTGCATAATGATTAAGAAAATACTTGCCAAAAGACTGATGAGTCTGCATTGCCATAAAGTGCTACACAGATGGGATGACTGGAAGGTCTGGTTTGCCTGATGCCTTTTGAATAGGGGCATCTTTAAAGGCTCTATGGAGAGAGCAAAGGGAGAATTTACTTCAAGCAGTTTCCTTTACTTTCAGGGCTAGAGTAAGAAAAGCATAAGGGGTGTGACAAAGGCAAAAATCTTACACAGGAAATATGTTCAAAGTTTCCAAAGAGGATGGACAGATTTCTTGCTGTGGAGAAGTAGAAATCTGAAGGGGAATGAAGAGGACTGGTGGAGACTGGGTTAGAGGTAGGAAAGGAAGATGATTTTGGAAGCAGGAGTGACCAGTGTGCCAAGTGCAGTTGTTGACAAAAGCCTGAGTGTGGACTTACTCTACAAGGTGGTGGTGATTATCGTCAGTACCAATACAGGCTGGGAGAAGACATGCTAGAGAGCAGCCCTGTGGAAAAAGACTTGGGGCTGCTAGCGGATGAAAAGCTGGAGATGTCACACCAATGCACAATTGCAGCCCAGAATGCCAATCGCATCCTGGGCTGCATCAAAAGAAGTGTGGCCAGCAGATCAAGGGAGGTGATTCTGCCCCTCTGCTCTGCCCTGGTGAGACCTCACCTGAAATACTGCATCCAGCTCTGGAGCCCCCAGCACAAGAAGGACATGGACCTGTTGGAGCATGTCCAGAGGAGGGTCATGAAGATGATCAGGGGGCTGGAGCACCTCTCCTATGAGGACAGGCTGAAAGAGTTGGAGTTGTTCAGCCTGGAGAAGAGAAGGCTCTGGGGGGAACTTAAAGCGATCTTCCAATACCTGAAAGGAGTCTATAAAAAGGCAGGGGAAGAACTGTTCACAAGTGTTTGTAGCAATTGGATGAGGGTTAACGGTTTCAAGCTAGAAAAGCGTAGATTTAGGTTGGACATTAGGAAAAAATCCTTTAATATGAGGATGGTGGATCACTGGAACAGGCTGCCCAGAGAGGTAGTGGAAGCCCCGTCCCTGGAGACATTGAAGGTCAGGCTTGATGGGGCTCCGAGCAACCTGATCTAGTTAGAGATGTCCCTGCTTATTGTAGGGGGGTTGGACTAGATGGCTTTTAGAGGTCCCTTCCAACCCAATACATTCTATGATTAAGAGCTTTTGAGAGCAGCTCTAACAAAAGTGTGTTGACCTACACTTTTGTCTGTTTCCTCTAAACACTTCATAGCTTCTGTGTACAAACAGTGCACGTGGAGGTGTTTGTAGCAGGCAGTGAGAGCACAGCTAGACACCAGAATAGTCATGGAATAAGCAGGAGCAATTGGTTTTTACCCTAACTTTTGATATACTAATCTTACAAGTCCGTGTGAAGCATGGTAAAGACTTCAAGACAAGCTTGATTTTTGAGAATTTTTTGTTTCTAAAAATGCAAGACTGCTGTAAAGAGTAGGAGTTTATTGCTGCTTGTATTTGACATGTTCAGATGAAGGATTGGAGAGGAAGGAGATGAAGGGGTGGAGTAAGTTACCAAAAACTAAAACAGATTTGGTTTTATTTAGATACTCCAATATGAAATGCTTTCAAAATAAGCCTGCAGTAATTCCAACAGCATATTTACTAGTTTTTGAACTTGTCCATCTCAGATGAGCAATTGCAAACAGCTGGAATTACATTTTCAAATTAAATGGTTATTGCTGGGTGTTTCTTCCCTTTCCTTCTCTGTTTCTGAAAGTGTATCTCTGTAATCTGTTTTCCTTTTGTTATTCTTACAAATCTGGGTTGTCTGTCTTCCACTGGGCTCCAAGATCATATTGGGACAAAGCAGTAACAGGAGCCAGGCTATGGAAAGCGGATATAGCCAGCTGGAAATGTAGTTATGGTTAGGGAAATGTGTTCAGAAAAAAACCCAAAAACCAAGCATCTTGCACTTAAAGTGTCTGTAGGATGTTGAAAATTCTTTTAGTATAGCTCATGATTTCCACAAGTATTTTAAAGCCTCCTGAGCTCACCAACACTGTTCTGATTCTTGATAAGAACAGTACTAAAGGCACCAAACAGCTAGTTCTTTCTACCACTGAATTGACATCATTTAACAGAACAACACAAAGCATTGTCATAGCAACCAGCCTTCTAAAACCATGCTGCTGAATGCTGAATTGATCTGATGAGAAATGCCATTTGTGGAAGTGAAGATCATGCTGTAGTTTTTGGCAGCTGAAATTGAGAGCCTAGAGAATGTGAAGCTTGGGCAAATTTGTAGTATTTGGAACAACTGCCTGGCACTGCCAGTAGATGTGTTTCTGGCTAGAGACTAGATTAGAAGAGCACCATCGTTCTCCAGCTCTTTTCAGCTCTTCTAACTGTGGAGTTGTTCAGCAAACCCTGCGTTGATGGGCTAGCACAAGTTTTCATTTCCCTTAGAGTAGACTTATGATGGAAATTTTTGGTTTTCCTCTGCTACTGTACAACTGAAGTGCTGAACTTGTGTGGCTCCATAAGACCTTGAAGTTAACTTGTATAGTGTCCTGGTTTGGGCTAAATCAGAACTAATTCTGGTTTAGTGCTTTAACTTTTCAGTTAAGTCTCCTCTAACTAACGGCATTTTCTGAAACAGCAGCATGTTTTTCCAGACAGTGACTGCTTCTAGCAGTGCTAAGGCCTGATGTTTATAGTTTGTACCAAGGAATGGGATGCAGAGAGGCCCTTGCTTATACTTGCTCTTATAGCGACCAAGGTCACTCCTAAATCTTGTACTGCGTATTGGGGTGCTGGGAATGAAAAGGGTCACACCTGCAGGGAGGAGCGAACTGGACAGGTGACCCAAACCCGACCAACAGAGTGTTCCATCCCATATATGTCATATTTAGTATAAAGCTGAGAGATCACGAGGGTCTTTCTCTCTTCTTCGATGGCCGACATCTGAGGAGGACTCTGTTCTTCTGTCGTCTATCTTAGCAGGGTCCTCAAGAGCCACCTCGTAGCTGGTGCCCACCTGCCATTGTGTATAATGTGCAGAGAGCTAGGCAGGCTTCAGGTGAGAGTTGTTACGACTTTTAATACCTGATGTTCAGAACAATAGTGCTTTCATTTGAATTTGTTCATCTAAAAATAGTATCTTACATCTCCCTGTTAGTGCATACTGCTCTCAGTTGGTGAAGCAGTTATGTTCCTGGATTGTAAGTAGAACGTAATAAAAGATCATGTTGTACTTGGATTGTGACCTTGGCTGTTCCATAGCATCTCTGTCTGTGGCCTCTGACAGAAAGTTGTGCAACTCTTACCAATAGGAAAAAGGTAGCACGTCTTCAAAGCGTTGTACACAAAAAGAAAACTATTGTTAATGTAATACGTAAGTCTGAAGTATCAGTCAGGTCTGTAAATGAGTCTGAAGTATCAGTCAGGTCTCCTGTTTCCTAAATATTGTCTGCTCTTAAAGAATATTGCTTGGGTTTTTAACTGTCTGCATTTTCTATATGCAAAATTTCCAGGAGTTTTTCAGGACCTATTTCAATAAGGAAAATTACCTCCTAGAAATAGCAGTGTATCATTTCTAACACTGTAGGATTTATGCATCTTGAAAAGCACGTTCCCATTGAGACCAATTTCCAGAACTGTGGTGCTTAATGAGGAGAGGAGAGCAAAATGGTCCCCCCTGCTCCCAAAACACTTTCTACTTTGCAGACTTAAAAGCTTTCCAAGGAATGACAAATGAAAAAAATTGAAACACACAATAGCAAGTTTTTCTGATATTTTCACATAATTTCCCAAACCTGTATCTCAATAAATTTTGTCAGTAAATGGATTAATGCAAATTGGTTCAATTTTTGCCAAGTGATTGCAGAGAATATAAAATAGAGAGAATATAAAATTCCTAATGGGTCACTGCAGAAATCCTGTTTTGTGGGGAAAGGTCAGGGGTGAGTGGAAATATATTTATTTTTCAGTAATGTGTCGATGCCTTAGCAAAGATGAAGTCCACAGTGCAGTGGCTACAGTGGCATTCTCAGTTCTTGTGAATAGTTGATGTATTCCACCTCTTCCTGTATCTCGGTGACAGCTGTTGGATGCATGGAATGCGGGGGGCGAGAGGGGGTGCTTGCTGCCAGAATTTCTCAGGCATTAGCGGGCCTGAGGAGCAGAGTACACAAAGCTACCTGGGCCGTGCCAAAGCCTGACGTGGTGTCACGGGGGACCTGTAAATGCTTCAGGCCACCTTTTGCTAAATACACGTTTTTTGGAGAATCGTTTCTTGTAGTTCTGGAGCTTGGAGCCTGATATGCATATGTGACTCGGTGGGTATTAACCCTATTAGCGTATTAAATTAACTGATAACATTCAAAAGCAGTTCAAAGGCCGGTTTTGTAACTTACTATGTACTTGGCTGATGGTGCTTGCTATGAGGAAGTATAAGCTGTTGCTACAAACTGGCAAAAGGAAAGGGAACAAACCTGAAGCACTGAAGTTAACAGAGGATGACTGAAATATCAGAAACTCAAAATATTAGGGGTATGAGTGACAAAAAGGAGTCAAAACTAGCCAACAACAGGACGTTAGTGTCATGCAATACCCATTGTTCTTGGAAAGATGCCATTTCTGAAGGTTTTTGCTAATTATTGGACGCTCAAAGGGCTGTAGCTACAACATAAAACGAGTGCTATTTGAACAAAAAGAATTTAGGCCATGAGAATATGTAACTGCTTCTAAAACAAATTCCTCTCATTAGGGATTCAAAAGTGTACATGGAGAGCTGTCAAGTTGCCCTGCATTGTAGTGGTGTTCTTGGAAGTGGCTGAGAGGGAGGCAAACCTATTCCTTCGCAAGGCTTTTGAAACCTTTAAAAATACAGGATTCTGACCTGTCTGACCATGTGCATCAGGGTGCAGGCATATGCAGTGCTAGTTATGCTACCTACTGAGCAAGTTTTTGTTGTAATAGTATATGGGAAGAATGTATAGTCTTTCTTAAATAGTGGTATGAATTCACGTTGCAGCTGGAGGCATTTATTAAAGCTATGTATTAGTGAAAGGAGTGTGGGGGACTATAACGTTAGTCTAATAAAACTGGAGATAAAATTTGTAAAGAACAGTATCAACCTAATGTATCATAAAATATTGTCTCATAAGGAGATTAGGAAGAAAGAGCAGTGAAATGAATCTACACTGAAAATGCACAAACATACTTTGCCCAAGTATATTCTATGAGCATATAAAATGTGGTATCGTGTTGCTAATGCTGGTAACATCAGTGCACAGCTGTGCTTATAACCCAAGCCTTCATGTTTATTGGAAATTCCAGTCCTTTTGTGAGTCTGGAACATTAGTTACCGTTTCCTCTTGAAGTATCTTCTGTAACAGACTAGAGTTAGGTAAGCCATGGCAGAAATTTAGTTTCATACTCAAAGTAGTAGTATAGCACAAGAGCTTAATTTTGAATTTGAATCTTGAATTTGGTTAGCAATGGACTCTGGCTTTAAAGCCCTAATGATAGGTTGCTTGTTCTAGTTGTTAAGTGAAGTAATGGCCTCCTTAAACTGTAAAGTAATCGTGTATTGGACAAAATTCCCTTGGTGAGAATGGCAAAGAGCAAAGGACCCTGTTGTCAGCTTTTCTTGCTCCTTATCCCAGCTGTAGTCAGCAAGTGTAGTCTGGATGAGTGTTGCACTGTACTGTACAAGGGAGTTGACGCAACAGTGTTTTCTAGGATTATCTTTTTTCCATCCAGATGAATGTTTAGATTAAGCTATTTTTTCCTGTTGGGAATGAGTATTTTTGGGACTGGAGCACTTGAGGTGTCTCCTGAGTTCCAAATCTGACACAGCTTCTTAAGCAGGGTCCAGTTTTTAGGAAAAGCTGGAATCTTGCTTTCTTTGTAGCAGCTGTACAAAGGGAAGTAGCTGCAGAGACATCCAAAACTGGTAGTTATTTTTGAAATTAGAGACCGGTGTCCCTTCTTTCAGCTGTATGAATACTGCTGCATGAATGCTTGGAAAAAGTATGTTTGCTTTCCTGTTTTACCTAAGCAGTGTCATAAAAGTTGTTTGTGCATGACATCAAACTTGCTGCTTACTTTTAGCCCTGTTTACACACGTGGTTTTCATTTTCCTCACCAGAAGTAACGCTTCTGACTGAAATTGGTTTCTTGTGTGCATTACTGTTGAGATGAGCTGTAACGCAGTTCTTCTGTTCTTGCAGACAGAGGGGCGTGCGGGTGCTTAAGAAACTGTGTAACTAAAAATAGATTCTTGTTTATGTGCTTTTACTAATTTGTGATAAATACTTGGGGCCAAACTGCATCTGACTCATCTGATACAGTTCTAATGCGGGTCCCTGTGATGCAGTAACTGAAACGCCCTGTTCCCTGGATTACGCTGCTTTGCTCAGAGGGGCTCAGACTGCCCCAAACACTCTGACAGTGCTGAGAGTTTGTCCTTTCTAATGCTCTTTGTTTTCCACTTTCGTTTGCAGCAGTATACAGTTCTCTAAGTGGATGGGTGCTCTGTTTTCTTTGACCGAATGGTAACGTTCAAATGCAAAAGCTGGATGCCGCAGACCAAGACCTGCGTTAAAACAAACACAAAGTCTGAAGATCGTGTTGTAAAATGGCTTGTTTTATATATTCAATGTTAATCAAGTTATATTGTATCTTTTCTGATTCTTTTGGTAACACTGTCTTCATACTTACAAATGTGGTTTTGTTATCCTTCCTATACCCTTTTATACTGAAACTGGTAGAGTACATTGTTTGGACTAGTCATTGTGATGGGTTTAAGGAATTAATCGTGTATCTGCTAGGTTATTCTGAACAGTTTCGTGATTAATACTAAAAGACTTTGTGGCCTGTTTACAGTAAACGTATGTGTGTTTGCACAGTATCATAACTTTCACTCGGCATTTTAAGTCCTTGTGTATCATATTATTTTTCATAAGTTTCTCTGTGCTTTGGTTACTTTTGAAGCTTCATCTCTGGTGATTTATACTTGTGTGATGTATGAGAAAATGTACAAAACACGGATGATTCACCAGTGATGCAAGGAAGCTGACTTTTCTAAATCATCGTGCCTTAACATACCTTAAACACTACGCATGCCAACAACTTCTGTGGATGCCTCTGAAGATTTGTCTTCAGGTCTCGAGGATTGATGGCAAGAATTTCTGTCACAGGCATTTTTATCTGTCAGCTGGGCAATGGCATGTACTGAACTTTTTATATACTCATAACACTAATTTTCATTGAAGTTTTGTAATAAATTGTATGAATGTGGAAAATGTTGTGTTTTGGGGTGATCTTTGGTTTTTGGATTTTGGCTTTTTTCAGCTGATCTGTGAAGTGTTGTAATGGTGCTGTGCACAGTGCTTGTTCAAAGGAATCGTGATATTTACCCTGGGGAATGAAAGTGTTTTCTAGAATTTGTCTACATACAAACTGCTTTGATTTCATTTCAAAACAACTTTAAAAGTGTTTTAACTGGAAGTTAGGTAGCAAAACTGCATCCACTTTTTTTTTTTTTGGCACCTACTGACATCTTTTAGGTGTGTGAATACCTTGGGAAATCTGATCACACACCTTAGTTTATAAATTCATGAATATTGCTGTTTCCTTTATGTCCTTACTGAGTCCTTACAGCTCTCTTCTGCATGCTTTTGTAGTCTTGCGTGTATTATATATGCATAAGCATAAACTATTTTGCAAATACGGGATTGAGACACTTTGTCTTCTGTACTAAATTGGGGTGTCTTTCATGTAATGATTAGCCCTAATTTTGCTGTCTAGCAATGACTGTTTAATCAGGATAGGATTAGCAAATGATTTGCATCACAGGACTGCATATTTGGCTCATGTTTGGAGTTGAACTGCATAAAATGGGCATGACATTGTTCTCTCCATGGCTGCTATAATGGAGTTGAAAGAAGAAATGGAGTGGCACATTTGTGTTCATACAAAGTCTCTTCAGGTTTTATGAAGATTTGAATTGTAAGCATGTCTGTCAAGAGCGCCAAGGTGAGAGATTTAACGGTAAACATTTTCTCATTGATTGTGTGCCATTATGTGCACCTTTCTTGTTGTTTTTCTTCCAGAATTTTGCAACCACCTTAAACTGATGTGCTGTCTGCTTGTGCTTGTGGAAGTCAGGACAGCCACACCTCTCCCGAGAAACCAAGACTTTAGTTACATACATTAGTGACATACTGGATTAGCCTCTGAACAAAGGTAACATGAAAGGTGCATCTTTCAAAGCAAAGTGGGACAATGGGAAAGCAGGCTTTCAAAACCATTTAGACTGTAATTGTATTACAAATGGAGCTTCCCCCCCCCCCCCCCCCCCCCGCTTTTCAAAGCAAGGCACCTAAAGTCACAGTCACAATTCTTGTGTGTGAAGCCTCAGTGAACAGATTTTCACTAGTGAATACTGATTATCGATTGATAGTATCTGCTTCCTTGTGCATTCCAGCTGGAGCACTTTGGCTCAAAACCTGAGATCTGTTTGAATAATTGTCCAAGACCGGCGTGCAGTACTGCTAATAACCTACCTGAGTGCTTTCCTTTCAACGTAGGCTTAATCTCTATGCCTTCTACCGCTTCTTCATTGTCATCTGACGTTAATCTTCAGATACATTGAAACTTGGTTTTGTTAAAATACTTCACAGCTTAATGGGGGAACACATATTTGTTAAGCCAAGTCTTTGTTGCTATGAAGATCTCTGGATAGAGGGCCCTGGCTACAGGCTAACGTCTGACCTTGCGTATTGGCTTCCGTCAGAAGACAAGCCCCTCTTTCTGAATTCCACTCCACCCTTCTCTGGGCTGACACTTTCCAGCACTGGGACAAAGTGCCCACGTGTAACTATTTTCATGACTGTTCAGCAGGATCAAGGAGCAGGTGACTGTGGTCCTTTTGGTATTCATTAGATTTGAAACATTGTGGCAGATGTTAAAAGAACTCATGAAAGGTTGATTGGCTTGTTGGTGCCTTTAATTGTGGTGTAGAATCTGTAATGGCCTGTGGCTCTCTAGCATTTAAAAACAAGCAAATATGCTGACAATTACCTGATTTTTTTTTTTTTTTTTTGGTTTATTCTGATGCTTTGAATCAATGGCTGAAAGTGAACTCAGGATGAATTAATGGGTTTTTAAAACATGTGGCTGGGCTTGCCAGTCTCTGGTCTTGGAAGTGTCTCCTTGTTTTGATATGAGGGGTATTTTGAATGAGAAGGTGAAAGAAATGGCAAGAGAAATGCCATGACGGCTACAAGGATTTGAAAAGGTAGTACTGTTCCGAAGTAGGGGAGTGTCCTTGCAGTTGTGCAGCCATCACCATGCCAAGCTTATCCTGTCCTGTGTTCGGGAGGGTTTCAAGTCTGATTATTTACCTGTCCTTGAAATGGGGAAGACATGACCCCTCCTTGCAGCTGTGGAAGTCAGGGGAAGGATCGGGGTGTCCTGAGGCTTCACATCTTCTTCTCATTGCTCTTGTACTGTTGAGTTGAAGTCCCTATGAGCTGTTCTTAAATCTTGTGCTATTACTGCCTTTGGAGTGTTTAAAATTAATTTGAGTTCTCTTCTGCCTTTCCTTAAAACGTTACACTGACAGGTTTTACCTAAACTAACTTTCCATCTCACCTCCTTAACATGCTTTAACGGAAATTTGTGCCGTACGGTTGCAGTGTGATTCAGGACTCCCCGCTGTGTTTTTGAGATGCCAAATCTGGAAACGCGTTTCCTATGGGCTCCGTTTGTGGGTGTGACGGTGCATCGCCCCGTCTGGGGGGGGGGGGGGGGGGCGTTCTCTGTTCGGGAGCGGGCAGTGCTGCCTTCCGCGGGGTCTGAGCCTTCGCGGGGGTGTACCCGGCGCGGCCCCGGCTGGGTTCGGGGAGCCGCTCCCGTGCGGTACGCGGGGGGCCCGGCCCGGCCCGGCCCGGCCCGGCTGTCACAGGGCGGCAGAGGCGGGCGGGGCGGGGCGGGGCCGGGGCGGGGCGGGCTCCCGGGATTGGCAGCCCCGGGCCGGCCCCGGCCCCTCGGCGGCGGCGCTGAGGCGGCCCCGGCCGCGCACACGCTCGCACACCGGCGCTATTGTCGGCTCCCGGGCAGGCAGAGCCGCCGCCGGCACCATGAGCACCGGCATGCGGTACAAGAGCAAGCTGGTCAACCCAGGTGAGGCGGCGGGGACGCGCGGCCGCTCCGCCCCGCGGCCCCGGCGCCTCCCGCACCCCTCACTCTCTCTTCTTTTCTCTCCCCGCTGCCGGCTCCCGCCGCGGGCATCCCGCCCCCGCCGATCCGCCCCGCAGAGGAGAAGCAGGTAGGTGGGCTCCCCGCCGCGCACGGCTCGCCGTGGCCGGCCCCGGCCCCGCTCGGTCGGAGCTCCCCGCGCTGGTGCGGCAGCGGGGTGGCGTCCTGCTACCTGGGCGCAGCGGCGCTCAGCCCGGGGCTTGGCCCTTTTTTAGCTGGATTCATCCGAGAAATAGGTGTTTTGCCCGCTTCATCTCCCTGGGTTCTTTTTCAGTGCCTTTGGGCGTGTCGGTTCGGATGGAGACAGCGCAGGGACGGGCAAAGCCGTTTCAGTATTAGGAGCACGTCTCCCCATCCCTCCCTTCCCTCCGCAGCACAGATGCGCAGGCACAGCCCGGTCCTGCCGCTCCCCGCTCCTTGGTGTGTGTAGCAGATCACCACCTCGCAGGTGGCCAGGATTTGGGCGTTAGGGAACGTTTGTTTTGCTTTGCAAAGCAAATAGCTATTTGGAGACATGCCTTTGAGTCCTGGAGAGAGAGGGGGGTGATGCAATCAGATGACATCGACAGGGTTTTTTTTGTTCATTATTTTGGTATTTGAAGGGATTTAGGGTGTTTGACAGGAAGAGGAATGCTTCTCTGAGCTTAAATGTCTAGTAAGGGGTTATTAGCAGAGTCCTGTGTGTTCCTTAGCACCCATCATCATGATGTAGGCAATGTCTGCTGTATATGGAAGAGCTTTTCTGTCTCACAAAGGTGGGGATGGAGGCAATGGTTAACCCAGGAGGGCAGTGCCATGGGTCCCTGCAGTGGGAAGAAGTCCACCCATTCTCAGCCTGGCTTGCACTTGCCTTTGGGTCCAGTCTTTCTCTGAGGCTCTGTTTCCATGTGCAGCAAATGCCTTAGCTGCTCAGACAGCACTACTGCACGCAGAAAAGCAAACTGGCTTTGTAGCAGCTTTGGCATTTACCTGGCCACTGCAGGAAATGGTGTTTCCCTACATAATGCAGACTTGGGCACTGTGAAAAGACACGTGTATTTTTGTGAGCTGATGATTGCAGTGATGAGAGGAACAAACTGAATCCAGGGGTAATAGGATAATGGGGTCTTACCAGGTGCATTTTTCCCAAGCTACTTAAAGAGTTTTGCTAGTATTTTGTAGTTATTTGCCTTATTGCTGTTCATTCTTGGTTTATTTCTGGAAGGAAACAATTGAGAACGTGTTCTGAAATTGTAGAAAATTTGGTGTAAGCTGTGAACTGGAGAGAAGCTTTGTGACCCCCCCCAAAAAACGTGCAGTTCTTTAGTTAATTTGTTTCTAAATAAAGAGGGAAGCAGGTTGTGTATAAGGCTTCTTTCTGTGCATTCCCCAGGGGAAGAAGCAAGATAGAGATCAGAGTATTCTGTTGTAGATATTGTCATAATTCCTGAAGGCCCTTGTCACACTGCATAGGCAAGAGTGGGCTGGAGTCTGTAACCCAAAGAGTTTGTATCTGCAGGAGAGTGTGGTGTTCTGCTGGGGCAAGGGAGATCTTTCCTGAAATGCATAGGTGTGTGCACGTGTATCCACGTATCTTATGCTTAGAGTGTAGAGTGGGTCTTGCATGACAGAGCACAGTTCATTATGAATTTGTGCCAGCCATGTTGCTTGTGGATGGTGGAGGGAAACCAAGCTGTGAATACAAAGCAATCTGTTAAAATTAAAGTGAACGTACAAAACCACAAATGATCTTTATTGAGCATCCTTTGAAAGCAGGAATTTTCTTCCTGTGCTGCCTTGTTCCAATGCACTCACATCTGGCAGCAGGTAACAATTTAAAAGGTTTACTAAAGCTGTGATTCTTGCCTGAACCAATTTTTCAAAATTGATTATAAATGATATTTTTTATAAATAGTTGGGAAATGAAGTGAGCTTCTAAGAGGACAGTACGATAGATGGCATGTAAGTAGGGTAGCCTTCAGTGAAATCTTACTAATATTGATGCCTTACTGAGTATAAATGGAACAGTGTGGTGTCAAAGATTGTGTCTTCATCGTCCCTCATAGTGTAGTCAGGGCTGGTCCAGGGGACTCTGATTTGCAGGTTGGACTCCCAATTGCTACCATTTATAAAGAAAGAATGGTAGAGTCTCCACCTCTCTGATTTCCAAGGAATGACAACTTAATGGGTGTATTTGTCATTGAACTCATATGCGTGCCATTGAAGTCAATGGACATTTAATACTGGTCTCTATGTGCAGAGCATCCACGGGGAAGGGTTGTGGTCTAAGACCCCTGGACTAGGGGGAACCAGTTTCTGGTCTGACGCTCTACAGCAGATTGCCTGGTGAGACCAAGCTCCTCAGTCTCCTTATGCCTTGGTTCAGCGTCTCTCAAAGAGGGGTGGTTTCTCTCTCACCAATTTATATACCACTGAAGCGCTGAGAGAGATTCTTGTGGTGAAGCTGGGTAGGTACATGAAGCAGTGACTAACATTCCATGTGCAGAAGAGTAGGCCCCACATAAGGGAAACCTAGCAATTTGTCGTAAGAGTATTGGCTGGAGAAGCAAACAGGACAAGGGCAGCGGCTGGATGCTCTGCCAAAGCCTGAGGTGCTGCTGTGGGAGGAGTAGAGGTGCAGCCTCCCAAATACCTAGTTAAACTGGAGTGTCCTGGCACACTCCTGTGGAACATGCCTTCTAGTTCGTGTTGTTGGCGTGTGTTTGTTTGGGGTATTACTTTGCCACGTCTCTGAAGCTGGCTACTGCTCATTCAGGCCTGTGTCTCTAATGTTCTTTGAAGTCATTGTTTCTTTATAAATCAGGAGGATGGGAACCTCTCCTTCCCAAGTTGATCTCTCCCCACCCCATCAACTTGCAAAGTTGTTTGGGTGTGGGAGCAGAGACTGTCCAGTGGATCCAGTTCTTTCAGTGGGTTTGAAATTACAGGGCTGTGCCTTTTGCATTCAGCTTGGTCCTTTTTTCTACTTCAGGGTGATCTGAAGTGGTCTGCTTGTCAGTAAAAATATATACCGGGGGGTACTATGTATAGAGAAGATGCCGTGTGAAAGGTAGTGTGACTGGAGGAATGGTTTCAGTGTAAGTCATTGTGAAGCACTGACAACTCCTGAATCCATTGCATTGGTGTTTCGGTATTTGAGAATCTGGGTTTCATATCTTACAAATTTATATTCAAAGTCCTTTGCTTTTTTCTTAGAAAAAAAGAAAGAAGCAGAGATTTTCATCATTCCTGGAGCAGTAGATACTACAACAGCAGAGATGTCTTCCAGCTAAAATAGCAACCTTGCCAACATCAAGCATCGTTTTAAGGGCAACCTTCAACCCCAGCCTTGCCTACCAGAGGACATTGGCTGATGCAGATCCCCCAGTTCCCTGTTAACGTGTGCTGAACCCTATCTCCTTTTCTCTACTGTGCTTATGGAGGTAAGCCCAGATGGGCTTACAAGAAAGTGTACCCCCTGAAAAAGCTATGTATTGCATAGTGCAGAGGTACCCAAGATACTTGTAGATACTGCCCTTGACGCACTGAGGACAACTCCAGTGCAGGCAGCTACTGACGACAAAGAGCAGATTGAGAGGAGGGAGGAGCAGTGATTCCTGTGTCTTGAGCTTTTGCTCAAGTTTGAGGATGAGCTTAACATGACCCTCAATTTCTGTGTAGATACCTATGTGGTGAAAATTGATTAGCTGAGTTTATGGAGTGTGTGATGAAAAGTGTCATCTAAGTGGTGGGCTCCCTTGTACAGCAGTTGTACAACGAAGACCAGAAGCAGATCTTGGTCTTTACAGAATCTTCTCAAAGTCTGGAGCACCCTGGAGGAGTCGTACGTGCACTGTGTGTTTGTGGCGTTGCCATCTTGCACCGAAGTGTTTTCCTTACAATTAACAGTTCTTGTAATCTTGTGACTAGAGGAAAGTTGTTGTCGGTTGTGTAGAAAAGCATAGAGCCTGGAAGGTAAACAGAGTACCACTGACTTTTTTAATTTTCTCAGTGTTAAACCAATTATTTTACAGTTGTGATTCGTTGAGTCATTGGGAGTGGCAATATGGATCTGTGTTCCTGTGCTGTCTGTCATGCTCTGTATCAATTCAGACAGGGTAGTTGTGGTGAGGGGTTTTTTTCTCAGAGAAAGCAAAATTATGTTTGCAGCTGGTGAGTGGGATATTTCACCACAGCTGGATAGTCTCTCACTGTGTCATAGATCGCCCTGGGTGAGGCTGTTTCTCTTTTGACTCCCCATGTTAATGTTTCTTCCAACCTCTGTGTTTTCCAACCCTGGTCTTGCATCCTGGCTACCAAGATGCGCCTGCCAGAAAGGGAGTAGCAAATTAGTCACAGAGGGAAATACTGGAAACAGTCTTAAAGCAGCACATCTCTGCTTGTTTTTCTGATGTCCCAGTGTATCTTGGCCAGACGTAGCATAGGAGTGGAAGCTTTTACTTCTCTGTAAAAAGCCTTGTGTGGTTTGTTAATTTTTTTTTGGCCCCTTTCAAAAGACAATGTTGGTCCCTTGCCCTCCAAACTGAGCAACGGCTCAATGCTCAGAACAGTGTGTCTGGAGCTGGGTGGGACTGCAGCAGGTCAAGAGGTTCAGCCCTGCCTGTCCTTCTGCTGTGCATCTGTCTAAACAGTCCTACTGCAGGAGGCCCTTGTGTCGCACAGATGGGCTATTCTGGGCTGTGGAGGAAAGTCCATCCTGGGCACTTCGACTTCTTTTTAGTTTTATTTTCCCTTCTTTGTCTGCTTGGCTTCTTGGAAAAGGGCTGTAAAAAGAGGTCAGCACATGGACTACGTGGTGAAACAGAACTGCTGGAGAGCTGGGCACAGAATCTGCCTCCTGCTGCTGCTGGTGTCTCTCTTCAATTATTTATGCTCCAAATGGATAAAATGGTTGTTAGTGCAGGGCAGGGGAGAGGTTCAGCCCTCTCGGTGCAAGTAGCAATCTGCAGTTTATGAAAAGGAGAAGTAAGCGTTTCCTGCACGGGGATTTTTGTCCTTCGAATTTCCACGAGCTGCTCAGCTACTTGTGTACGAGTCCAAAGTTCTGCCGCTCTTCTGTGAGCTGCACTGGGCTGTTTGGGGCACGTTAACCAAATGTGTAAGTGTGACAGATGTTGTGGCCTGACCCTTGCTGATGCTAACGGAGTAGGAGCAACCTTCATGTAACCCCAAGAGATGCTTGTGACACTTGCTCAGCTGCTGGGTTGCAGCCTGCTGGGGCATTGCAAAAGGCAGCTCACAACTGCAGAGGTGAAAATGTTGCTGCCATCTGAATGAAGGAGAAACCCGGTCTGTGGATGCTTTTAGTCTCCAAAGTCAAGGAGTCTCTCACAACCACTTAACACTCTCAAAAATGATACTGGCTTCATACTGATAACATTCTTCATTTGAGTCTTCTAGCAATAAATGTAAGGGGGCTGTGACAGTGCCTTGTAAAAGCTGAGGAAAGACAAGGCTAGAGAAACAGCTGGTGGAGTTCAGTGTCTTCGAGAGCCCATATTGCCCACCCTCAGTTTCAGTCTAAGTTGCTGTTCATTAAATACCCCATAAAATGGACATCTTGGAAATTGAGGGGAGTTTCCACCTTCAGCCAGCTGGTTGCTTGCTGTGCCAGGCCAGGTTGGGTCCCTGCTGTGTGTCTTTAGAGCTTTGCCAAATTAAATGTTCAGTCCAAGGGGTTTCCCTAGCGGTTTTGGGACACCTCACTGCCCACAGTGGTGGCTCCTGTAACCATGCTGCAGCTACTGCTCATGTGTGCGGAAACCAAGGCTGGAGAGCTATGCTCCATCTTCAGTACTTCAAGCACTTCTTGCTGAGATATCTCTTGGCTAAGCCAGGAGGGTTCCTCTCCTGTTGTTTCTCTTCCAGTTCAAGCAGCTTCTGTGTTACTTTTTTCCTGGATAGCAGAGCATGAACTGGAGGGCAGCTCCTTTGCGTATCTGCAGGGTCTTCTTGCCTGACCAGCCCTTAGACTTTGTCCCCTTCTTGCCCAAGGCAGAGATTTCCTTGAGACAGTGAAACCACACGAATAATCCTCTAATACTCATGAAAGAAACATGTGGCATCTCTAATACATTGGGTACTTCAGATTTTTGTGAAGCATATGTAAGTTGTTTCAGAGCATACTGGAATAATTGCCATACGAGCTGGATTTTGTCTCTCTGCATGTGTGCGCGCACGTGTGTGTCTACAGTGTGGTTAGCCTCGAAGTGCAGGAAAAAATGTCTGTTGTTACACATTCCTTTTCTTCCAGAGAACTGTCCCTAGAGTTGTGAAGAAGTTTGCAGTCATATTGTTTCCACGAGGCTGTTCAGGAGCTGGATTTGTGTACGGTGCATCAGAAAAGCTGGGATCAGATCCCTGAATGTGTGCTCCTCATCAGTACGTGTGCTGCAGTTCATCCACCACTTGGTATTCCAGAAACATTGATTAAAATGAACAGTGGTGGCAGGCACTGAGTGTGCTGAGAGGAAGGGTTTGTGTGTGCAATGCTACCCGTAGGGGCTGGGCTGCAGAAAGTAAAGGAGATCTGTCGTTCCCTCCTTTCTGTTTTGATGGGCTCAATGGCTTAATAGTCTTAATTCTTTCTCTTTTGGCGGGGGTATTTACAGTGCATTAATTGAAATCTATTACGGCCTGCTAACATTCAGCTCTAGACTGCTGTGTCTTCCCTTAGTCTGTCACTCCTAGCCCCTACCCATGTGGCTGTTACCCCAGCAGTGTCACAGCAGCCACGTGCTGGAGGTGGCTAGGAGAAGAGCGCACTGGAGGGCTGCAGGGACTGGCCTGCTGATGGGCAAAGCTTGGCTAAGTGTTGGCCAAGAGCTGAAGAGGAAGTGAAACCCTGCACAAGCATCTGCAAGGGTGTAACGCCAAGAAGGGGAGGATTTAGTTTCTGGCTTTAGTACAGCTGTCCACTCCTGAAGTCAAAAGAAACAAAAAAGGTAAGTTGAGGCTGAAGTTCAGCTCTAGAAGTAGCTATGCTATACAGTGCAGCACAGTGCAGGGATGCTCGAGACAACACAAACCTCTCTGGATGCAGCCGTGCAGCTTTCAGATTGCATCAGCCTGGTGCCATGCCATGGCAGAGAGTGCTAAGGGAGGCTCAGGGCTAACACTCAGAAATGCAGCATGCTGGAGGATCTCTGGCTGTGGTTCGTGCTAGCTCAGGACTGTGGGATGTGAGCCAATGTAGTCGTAAGTTAGAAGTGGGAAGCCCTTAATAGACGTTAACTCCAGTTTTTCACTAACTTCTTAAATTTGGGCTGTTGTCCTGCACAGTGGCTGTAGCTGACAGGAGGAACAGCTGGTGCCAGGACTGAAGTGCTCACCCTGAAGTTTGCTGATGGGGAGAGAGGAGCAGCATGGTGACTGACCCGTCCCTGCGTGCCACTGCGGTGGCTGTACTGCGTGACTGCTCAAAGCCAAGGAGCAGGAGAGCTGAGGTCCTTTGCTTGCCAGCTTTGTTCAGCTCAGCTCTTTGCTCCTCCTGGGAACTTTGGGAGCGCCCTGTTTGTTTTGAAGCTTGTTATCGAGTGTGTCCAGGGTGTGTGTATGGAGCTGGGATGGCCTGTCTGTGCTTGACCCCGCCCTGGGGCAGCTGGTGCCGTTCTCCCAGAATGACTCCTGGCAGGCGAACCAGGAGCTGGGAGCACAGGCTGAGCAAATAAACCACAGGATTATGAGTGCTAGCTCCTGGAGACTGGCCATGGGGAGCGAGCCCATCCCACTGACCTCTGGACATTCTCAGTGCAGAAGCAAGGAAGGGGAAAAAAGGATCCACTCAGCTTGGGGGAAAAGAGACTCCAAGGGTTTAACGTCTTCCTTCTGCTTTCTCTGAGGCAAAGCCCATGGTGGTACAGATGCCGTCTGGGCTCCAGTGACTATGTTTCATTTTTCCTTGGAGACCCCTGGTGCTTGGAGCTGCGTGAACACACGTGAGAGTGCAGGCCAGGCCTTTTACAGCTTTAGTTTGTATTGCAGTTATTTTTAAGATCACTTCCCAGGCAAGTCACTTCGCTTTCAGCCTTTTGTAATGTCTCCTGGCTATTTCCTCAGTGTGGGAACTATTCTGATCCTGCCTGCCGCACTGAGCTCATTCTTGCTGTGATACGTACACACATGAAGTCTCTTTAGATCCTGCAGTCTTCCATCCACTTTTATTTTCAAATAAATTACATACTACATTAATTATATATTCAGGTGAAATATGAGTCACAAAGGCATCTGCTGTCTGCCTGCCCTACATACATGGCCCCCTTGGCTGTGCTTTCTTTTTAGTTTAAAGCTCTCATGAGTCTCTGCATTGGGTATTAAGTGATGTGAAGTCCTGGAAATGTAGATAAGCAGCATTGGAAATGCCCATCTGGACCAATAGTAATTTCCCTCTGCCTAAGGCCTGCCATAAAAAGTGTCAGGGAGATTTATGGCTTTTAGGATCCTATAGATTCTCAGAGGCTCCTGCTGCTCAGAGGAGCTGATGCCAGCTGGGATCAGACAGTAGTGGAAGAAGCATCACAGCCTTCAGGAGCTGGTGTTTGCTCTGTTTTGTAGGCAGTGGGCTGAATCAAGGCAGCGGGAGTTAAACTGCAAGTGATGTATCCAGCCTGCAGTAAAGCCTTGCTGCTGTGATTGCACAGTGCTGAGATGAGCAAGAGTGTGTCATCGGGACAGCAAGAGAGATGCTGTCTGAGATGATCTCTTATCTCCCGGCGGTTGTGCTTACAGTCCTGACTCTGCATAGATGGTTTCTGCGACGCAGCCGGAGCAGCGCTCTGAAGCTCTTAGCTGGAGCACACAGAAGGGAAACTGCTCGTGTCTCACTCCTGAGACTAATACCTCCGCTGTTCATCTGCTTGCTTTAAAGAGCTCTCCTCTCCTTGAAAGGAGCGCTTGGCGGAGTGTGTATTTATGAGGGAAGTGGATATCAGAAAGGACAGATATTTCACAGGACTTGGTGCTTTTACTGGGCAGTTAATCCAGGCATATGTGTGGGAAGGACTCCAGGTCCACTGAGCAGCCAAACACTCTGGATCTGCTCTAGTCTGCCAGCAGCCCAGGGGCTGACACTTCAGAAGCTCAGACCAGCCCACAGAGGTGAGCAAGTTAGAGGCATATTTTCTGTGTACACTCCAGTACTATCACATTGATCTGCTTGGGATGCTCTTAACCATCACTGTGCAGCAGGAACATCACTTGGATAAGCCTCATCTGCCCTGCCCCACCACACTTGGCTCAGCCCAGGTTCACAGCATTTGACTTCACAGCAATTTAAATAAACCAGAAGTGACTGGATGAAGCCCAGAGTTCCTCTCCTCAGTGCCTGTTCTATTCAGCCTGCAGAAAGGCTGCATGCCATCTCATAGCTGTGTGATGGCATTATTTTCAGCAGCTCTCATTAATGTCAGTGAAAGCCTTTCTGTTTGAGGTGGTAGGTCCTCAGCAGCTGCTCAGAGGTTCCGGCCAGTGCCAGGCATTTTGCTGCCTAGTTTGAATGGCCAATGTCATCTGAACATCTCCCTGCTTCTCCTGTGGTCGCACTGTCATGGGCAGGTGTCGGTCAATAGCAGAATTGTTCTCTTAGTAAACAAGTGATGGTGTTACTGGAGCTGCTCTTCATGTAGCAGCAGCGCAGTGTGTGCATGGGGTTGCTAACGAGGGATGTCATGGGGCTTGTTAGTCTGAAAGCTTAATGAACCATCTTATGTTTCTTTGCAAAGTGTGTGGATGCTTCTTTGCGTGTGCTGTTCTTGTGCTGTGTCTTGCACTCAGGCGTGTTTGGAATTGAAGTGTGTCCCCACAAGGCAGAGCTCACGGCACAGACGTGGGCACTTTGGAGGTCTCAGATCCCATCTATCGTGACATGACAGTGAATGTCCAGGAAATGTGTGGATGAGACCTCTGCTCTTGCTTCCTCAGACATCCTGCATATGCCCGAGGGCTGAACTAATTTGTGGCTCCAGTGAATTCATGTGTATTGGGCACCTAGAGCTTGTCCCTTAGGGGTTTGGGGCTTTTCCTTCATGACAAATAACTATTTTTCTTTCTTATTTTTCAAAAAATAAAATAATTAGGGCATCCACCCACCTCTTGGCTGGCATCCTGCAGTAATAGGCCAGTATGTGTTTTCTTTAGCAGGGGAAAGCAGGTCTTGCTTCGTATTGGTAAGGCAATGGATTACAAATGAGCCTGAAAAGAAAACCTGGTTTCCCCCTTATGGCAAAATTACATCAGGAAATAGTCCTATCAAAATTTCTTAAAGCTGGGCCGTGAATTTGGCCTGTCACTGTTGATTTGATCATGTACAGTGGGAATAGTCTGTTCCAGAGATGTGCAGGTGAGGGAACATGTTTCCTTTTTGCACATAAAATCAGACCTTCTCTGTCCTTGCTGTGTCCCTCAACGCTGGAGGTTACAAATCCTCACGTTACTGATTTTTCTTTCCCTTCTTACCCCCTTGAGGTTGGAAATAAGAAGAGAAAGAACTTGACTTTGTGTAGTCTGAGGGCACGTCAGGCTACTGTGAGCTGCAGGGACAGCCACGTCAGGGGCAGAGTCGTGTTTCTGGGTTAAGCTGGTTTTGTTTGCGTTGGGGACTCAGAGGAGGGCTGCCGAGTCTGGCCAGTACGATATGACATCTAGCACGTCTGTGAGGGGATGGCATGTTTCTGACAGGCCTGTGAGGGGCAGTGGGGCAAGATCCCACAGCTAAACATGGCTAGAGAATAAATCCCAAAAAATAAACCCCAAGAGATTGCTGTTTGGCCTGGCAAGTCAGAGCCCAGGCTGGGAGACCAAGAAAATCCCTCCCTGTCCTGCGTGTGACATTGGTTCTGGGATTTACTTGGAGATGGTTATCCTTGGATTCTTAAAAAAATAAAGGTTTGACTTCATGCTGTGCTGCAAGTCCCAAGAGCTATTCATAGGTATCTAATCTGATTTTGCACCCTGTTCTTGTTAAGGGGCTGGGAGTGACAAGTTACTCTTGGCCTGCTGTCACTTGAGCTGACATTGTGTGGTGCTACTGGCTCTCCACTAATCTATTGGCTGAGCTGGGCATTTCTCCTCCTGCCTCGCTCTTCCATCTTACCTACGTGGCTGTTTCCATTTCCTTTGGTTGCCTTGTAGGAAGACACAATCTAGCAAATGCAATTTTTCCGCTCCATTGCTTCCAAGTTCTTTCTAACACTGGGTATTGCTGCACCTTGTGTGCCCAACAACCACAGCGTTTACAGTCAAATGACTTTCTGTCTTGTCTGATATCTTCTTTAGTCCAATTTCATTGCTCTGACTTCCAGAAATCCATTACAGTCATTTCAAAGTTGACATTTTCATGAACTCTGCTCTTCCAGTGCCTGCTATGTTAACATCTCCCGTCTTATATCTTGTGCACTTTAGCATTCTTGTTATTTTTAGTTGGAGCCCAGAAAGAAATGGATGAAATCAGCAATACCACTAAAAAATCCACAAGAGTGAGGAGTTAACAATTATCTGTTCCTTCAGATGAGGACTGTATTAATGAGTTGGCGTTAACAGTTTTGCTACAGGGCAAGTAGAGGTTGTATTGATGACTCTGACCGGACAAACTTTATAGTGGAAATGAAGACTGAAATAGCAGCAAGACCAGTGTCACAGCAATGCTATCTGCAAAGAACAGATGTTATTGAGAACTCAGTTTGTTCAGTGTGATTGGGCTCTGTCCCTAACCTTTTGTGGGGCGCTAACCTTTTGTGATTGCTTTCTGACTCAATTTTTCAGGGGAGAAATTGTTACCTTAAGGTGAAAGGGATTTTAGGAGGAGTGGGGCAATATAATTTAGAATGTGTGTCCTTTAATGACCCTTTGCAAGATTTAGGGCTTCAGTCTCTGTCTCCTACAATCTAGTTGGATGCTAAGGTTTGTTCCTAAGGCTGTGATTTTTGATGAGAAGAGAGGAAAAATGGTGCTCTCAATCTGGTAGAAAATACCGTCCCTGAGACTTTGTCAGGACAATGCTAATATTACAGGTCTGCCCTGGTCAAGCTGGGTTGCCTGGTCTGGGTGTGGTATTTTATACTGAATTATCGGGGATGAAAGTTGCCAAAATGGTGGAGTTGGGTCGTAAACCCCGTGCCTTTTTGGGAAGATCGTAACAGCAGCTCTGATGTTCTTGCTTCTAGTGCTAAGCAAAATGGGGCCTCGTGTCATGGTGGCAGGTTATTTGGTGTTTGCATGGTGATGGTATCTGTGAAGCCCTCTCCTGGGCTACAGCCCTGCAGTTTCGCGTTGTGCCAGCCCAGAACTGTGGGCTGTCCCTGCCCCAAATTAAGCATTCTGTCTTGCAGTGCCTCAGAGATTGTCAGCGTATTCTGGATTAACGAAGGAGCTGACACGTTCCTCTGGTCTGGGTTGGCAGTGTGGAGATGAAAGACAATAGGATGAAACATCAACTTTTCCACCAAGGCCATTGTACAATATAGTTATATAAGGGCAGATTTTTTAGGCAGTTTGCAATAATACAAACCAAGGACCAGTTTTCTTTAAATACAGATGAAAGTGTCCAAGTCCTTTGAAACTGAGAGGAGCTAGGCACCTCCTGTATTTTTGTAAGTTTGGCTCTGACGAGCAGCCTTGCCACTGTTCTTCCCCCACCATCACTCTAGCTGACTTCAGTTGCTGTGTAGCCAGAGTTCTTGCCATTGCCCATGAGCAGGCTGCTGCAGAGGAATTTACACACCTGGTGCCAGGCTTAGAGTTGCCTTTCATGTGCTGTGGTCCATGGATTAGGTCCAGGAAAGGGGTTGGCAAAGGAAAATAACTGGGAAAATACTGCAGGAGGTAGGTTCCAGGCTGCTCTGAATGGCCCTTTCATTTTTGTCTCAAAAAAATCAGTAAAAGCCATAGCTCTGTGAAAATGGCTTTGGAAGGATCACAGCCGTGCTCAGGAATGATAGACCTATCTAACATTTTGCTTTCTTTATTGGAACAGAAACTGTTACAATGCTGCTTCTCTTTTACGGACTTTGGCAGAGATGCTCCGTTGTGGATTAGTGACCTTAACATCTCGTCGTACCTTGTTTCTTTTGAAAATTGTCCTCTTTATCCTCCTTCAAACTCTTCCTTAAATCCCTCCTGTGCGTACTTGGCAGCAGCTAGCTAGTGGGTAGTCACTGTTTATCACACTAGCTGTGCTGCTTTTTGACTGGTCTGTGCGCTTAGTTTTCTTGTATGCTTCTGATGGCAAGCCCTTTGGGGCTGGGATTGCCTTTGTGCTCTGGTTCAGCACCCTGCACATGGGGATGTGCTCTCTGGGAGTGGGTAGCTGATTGCAGTCCACTCCCTGGATGACAAATCCGGGGCTGAAGAGCTAGGCAGTGCTTTGACCTGAGGCTGGATGCTTCTGCACCCCATGTGCCTGTCTCCGCTTCACCTAGACTTGTCACAGCATGAAAAACTTACGCAGGCTTTGCCTTTGCACATCTCTTCTTACCTTTTGCAGTGTTGATAATTGAGGCCATTCTTGCCTGGTTGAACTCCTCTTGTGCCCTGATCTTTCTGGGTGTGCTAAAGACAGCAAGGGTGGCATGGCAAAAGTTGAGAGAAATGCAACAAAGCAGCTGTTTGGTGTAGCAAGAACATCTGTATTGACTGGGCTCCCTGCAGTTTGGGAGTGGGTGGGTGCTTTCACCTTTAAAATCCAACTCTAAGGCTCTTGCGTAAACAGTGAAATAGGATTCACTCCCAGGGGAACAGTTTATGTAGTTAAATCTTTAAGTATTACTGAAAAAGGAAAATACAACCTTTGTCACCTCTAACTCCACCATGGCACTGATGTCCTTATGTCTGTGGAATTCCTTTGTGTAGAGGAAATCTGTTTAGCCTGGGAAGAGTTTTTTCTTGAATAAGGTTACTTTCTGTTGCTCTTGATACACTAATGATTTCACAGCATCTCTTCCGTATCCTCAGATCTTGCTGTCTAGAATATTCAACAGTCCCTCAGCGGATCTTTGCAGCCTATAGTTTTGGAAAACATAGGGTGTGGTTTTGCATGTTTACCTGTATCATATCTGTGAATTCCTCAAATACAGTACAGTCTGATTCTTACTAAGCTGCTCTGAGTGAAGGCTTTGCTTTCATTCTGAATGGCTTTTACCTGTATATTGAGCAACTTAAAAATAAAAACAAAAAAAACCCCAAACCAAAACAGAAAAACAACATACAGGAAAACGCTGGGGGCATTAGTACATTCCTGCTCTCGCTTGCAGGGTTATTCACGTACAGTTTTTTGCGGACAAAACGGCTGTCTGTTCCTGCACGCAAGGAGCAGCTGAGTACTGGAAAGGTAGTTTTGCAGTAATTTATAGCTTATAGCAAAGAGGAGTCTCCTACAAATGGTGTTGATGGGGTTTCTTCTGGGACAGAGAACATGGCTTAGAGCTCTCCAGGGTGTCTGGGTGCAGGGTGAAGAGCACAACCCTTCCTGAACGCCTTCCAGCCCAGGATCCTTGAGGGCTCGGCAGGCTTCGCTGGCCCAGCCAGGGCAGGTGTGGGTGTTCATAGTGAAGTTCTCCCCACTGCTGTTTTAGAGGTGTCAGAACTGAAGCCCAGGATGTAACGCCTCTGTCTAGAGGCATTTCTGTCTGGAGGCCATGATTTTTAGGGAAGATACACAGCAGATACTTTGATGAGGGAGTGGCTGCACTCCTCTGTGAGTCAATCACACCACAACTGAAGCTTTCTAGAAGCATTTGAGCCTCAGGAATCCCCTTAGCCCAAGTGTCCAACTTCAGACCTGTTCCTTCCATGTAGTGGCTGGTGTTTCTCAGGGTGGCGGGGTACAAAGCATGCCCTGCTCGGCTCATTGCTGTTGGAGCTCTCCTGCTGGGAGCTAGCAGGCGCTGCCCTGTAGGAGATCTGTGGCTCCTCATCTCCCTGACAAGCCAGCCTGTCTCTTGGACATTTTGCTTCCCCACCGGGTGCTCACTGTGTTGATGACTTCTTCTGGCATCTTACCAAGTTACAGGTGTGAAGCCAGAACTGGCAGAAAGAAGCTGGTGGGAATGCAGCCAGGTGGGAACAGCCTGCTGCTGCCTCTACTGAAACATGTCAGTCCCGCAGCGTATTTATTCCTAGTCCGTGCTAAAGAGGAACCACCTGTACAGCCCAGGTCTGTGCCTGGTGCCAGGATTTAAGAGGTTTCTTTCTCTGGTGCCCACTGCTTCTAGAAAGGCTGAAGCCCACAAGGAGGAAAGCTCTTGCTTTCATTGTGTTTTTGGCTGGTTGGTATCCAGGGCTGGCCTCCGGAAAGAGGCCGGGGAGCAAAGTGCTCTCTGAGAGAAGCAGTCGTGCTGTACTTCTCCTACTGTTCAGCCCCAGAGGTGTTGTGTGATCCCGAGAAACTAGCACAGCGTTGGCAGCGCACGTGATCCTGAGTTCCAGTATTCCATCTGCTTGAAGAAAGTCCTAGAAATATGCAGCGTGTGATCCATAGCTGCATACTCAAGCACCCTCTGCCTCTTGCTTCTCTCTCTGTTGCCTTTGCAATAGCTCCCATTACCCCACAGGACTGAGAAGGTATCATGCCAGTGTTGCTTTGGCCAGTCACTGCTGTGGCACGTGTGAGGCCAAGGCCATGTGTGTGGGCTGCAGTTGGGTTGGGTCCAAACAGTGTATGGATCGCAGTGGCTGTATTTGCTGACAAAATGGCCACATCCAATGGCTGCCATTGCAATGAGTTGGGAGTTCTAGAAGAGACCCACAAAACAACAGTGCCTTCCTGTGTAGAGCAAAATCTGGGGTGAGGGGAAATAAACGTGATCATGTAGGAGGGAACTGTGTGACAGTGATGTGCCTTGGCCGTTACTGCTTGAGGCACTGTTGGATGCTGCGGTCAGTTTAGTGCTTCCAAGAATGAAGCACTGATTCATCTGTGGTCAATGTGTTTTTAAAATGATGCCACTAAACTGTCAGTCTGGTTTCTCTTGGCCAAGTGTGACCATTGCAAGGCTCTTTTCCTTAGGGCTCCATTGTGCTAGTGACCTGAATTTCCATCCTCCTTGCTCAGCCTAGTTCCTCAGGCATTGGGTTAAGTACTGCCTGATCCAGGTGGGAGAATCCTGCTGCCACCTTGGCCACTGTGGCCACCTGGACAGTAGAGAACAGGGCTGTGCTGGAGAGGCCGCAGCATTGTGGTGCTGGTGCTCAGTGCTGCATGGATAAGATCTGTTGCCAGTGTAAACCGTTTCCAGCACGGTGAGTGTGGGGAGAAAGAGTTGGGCTGCTGCAGTGCACGTGTCTGAAGGCCAGCAGTTGGAGCTGGGCACAAGGTGGAGCGGTGTGGCTGAGCTAGTCTGACAGCACCAAGCTGCGGTTTCTCCTTACTGCTGTGCTTGGGTTGGATTTGGGGAGCTGGGGGTCAAGCGTAGTCCCATGCAGCTTGTGCCATACCCTGCTATTAACTCAAAGCAGTGCCTGCCTGGTTTGATTTTGCAGGGGAAGGAGGGAGGGTGGAGGGTTCAGATGGCAGTCGACTGGGAGGCAGGGATTAATGAAGTGTTGAGCTCTTAATGGGGAACATGCTCTGTTGATTTGGGTTTCTTTCTCCGCCCATCCCGCTCTTTTTAATCTGTGGCACAGTCTTGAGAGCAGCTTAAGAACGGAAGTGGTTTCAGACTGGAGGTGACCTCATCCGTCTCCAGCTCTGAGGTGGAGCACCATTTGGATCCACAGCCACAGCTTATGCCGCTCTTTGAATGATGCAGGCAGGGGGCTGAGGCTCTGGGGAGAGCCCTGTGCTTCCTACTCAGCGGAGTGCTCTCGGCATGTGTGGGGTAGGATCTCGCCCCAAGGCATCCTGCAGTCTGCCAGCCCCCTGAGGGTGGGTATTGGCAAGACAAGACACAGCTCCAGCCCTGCGAGGTCCTGGCATCTCACCCCTGTTACCAGGATTTAAGGCTGCTTGGTGATGTCTGAGCTGTTGTGCTGCTCTCTCCAACAGTTGTGAGCTATGCAGGGTGGGGACAGAGGGTGTGATGTGACCCCTTTTGTGCTGGTGGAGGGAACGATCCAGTGGAGGAGGAGCACCAGTGTTGGGAACCAGACCTTTGCATCTACTTGAGGAAAGGGGTGTACCTGGGTGCTGGGCTGTAGCACCACGACTGAGGGGCCGTGCCCCACTGCCAGGCAGTATGGCTGTGCAAGTGGGGATGGCTGTGGGGTTTTTTATCTTCCTATTCTCATCCTTCTACGTGCTGGAGTGGGGGTGAAGTAGGAAGGAGAAGAAGACAGAGCAGAGTCCCAAAACCACAGCTGGACAAGAGACCTTTCTGGAAATGGCACATACCAGGGAAGTTTCCTGATTAAAAGTTCAGGCCTGTTGTGCAGGATTCTGAGCCATGCCCAGCTGGAAAACGTGCTCAGTGTGATCGTGTATTGGTGCAGGAAGCTGCTGAAGGTATGTGCATGGGTGGAAGAGTCCCTGCTGGGATATTTTTACCTGAGGGCTCTGTGAATCAGTGGAAAAGGGGATCAGAGCCCTCCCAGAGGCTTTGCTTTCTAGGAGTGGAGATGCCGGTGGGAGTGCTGAGGATCTGGACCGTGGGGTGGGAGCCAGCTCTGGTGTCAGCTCCAGGTCCCAGGCAGTGGGAGGGAGCTCAGGAGACCACAGGCACACACTGCTTGCAGAAACTACCAGAGGATTTTCCTTCCTGACATGATAAAGGGCCCTTCTTCGTCCTGCCTTGATGTCTGCTACTCTGAGATAGCCAGATTTTTCTCTTACACAGTTGGAGCCTGGAGTCTTTGGACTCTGCTGGTGTCCAGCAAGCCCAGCTCTGCCCTGGCTGCTGGAGCTGGTCTGCCAGGCGCAGCTCTGGACTTCAGTAAATGACCATGTGCTCCAGTAAGGACAGCTTCCAAGTGCTGTCTCGCAAGCCATGTGGGTGTTTCCAGCCACTTCCCCTTAAGCCTAGTTGTCTTCTGGCTTGAGCTCAAGCTGAAGAGATGCTGAGCTGTGGTGGGCTATGGGTAGGAAAATAAAAGCTGTCTTTTCTCATGTCCCTGTGGCTGTGTGGCTGCAGAGGAAACTCCCTGTAGCTGGGTAGGCAGTGTAGGAGGGGGATAAGTTCACTGGAGGAATTTGCTTTTCTCTTGGCCTCATCCCAGGTGATATCAAGACTCTTGCTTGGAGATAAATCCCCTCCCACCACTACTAAATAGGGAGAGTTTAACCATTTATGGGATCTAACAAGAGTCTTCCCCCAGCCCTCCTGCCCCTCTGCCCTGTTGCACTGGGAGCAGGGACTGGAAACAGATCCCATCATGACTGTGTCGTGCTGAGGACAAGAGTTTACAGTCCCATTTTCCTCCTTCCTGCCTCAGACTTGTCTCTGTGCTTGTGTGTGATGGAACAATCTGAAAGTGCACGGACAAGTTGGGATTTTGCACAAAAATGTCCCTTCTGTCCCCTCTGCTCAGCATCCCATCGCTGTTCCCATGACACTGGAGTGCAGTGGCAGGTGCCTGTGGCTGGCTGGGTGACAGATGAGCTCTGCCATGTCTGTGAGAAGGGGTTTGGGTCAGCAGAGCCCCAAGGGCTCTGCTGCTGTCAGTGGTGAAGGACACGCGGTGCCAGTGCTCGCTGCTTGGCAGGACTCAGGACCTTGGCAGTCCCCCGCCATCTGCGGCCTCCTGTGTGTGAGCCCCAGCAGCGTGCCAGAAAGGGGCCATTGAGCCTGAGCCCTGCCTGTTGTAAGAGTCAGGAGGGCACAATAAAGAAGATGTGTCCGGGCAGCGGCCTGGAATGGGTTCGTGTGTCAGGAACAAATGAGCCTTTGTACCAGGCACTGCTTTCAGCAGGAGGTTTGTCAGCTCTGGGGCTCGGACACTAGTGCGGGGCTCTGTGCCCAGCCCTGCTGCGCTGCTCGGGGCCTCCTCCCCGGTTCAGGGCTGACAGGCAGCCGGGAGTCAGGGCTGGTGGTTCTTCCTTCGCTGTGGGAGGTCTTTGCAGCAGGTCCTGCATGTCTGAGCATGGCTTTGCTTGGTGGGCTGAGTAGCTGCAGGAGACAGGACTCTCCTGTCCTCTCAAATCCCAGTGTTCGGCAGCCTGGCTGCTCTGTGCCGTGTGTGTGGCCTGAAGCTGTGTGTGTATAGGCTGTGTGTGTTTGCTGCAATGCATAAAGTCCCCAGGAGTGGCCTCAGGGTGACTGGGACAGGGCTGTAATGGACCAGGATGGCAATGTCACTGTATCTGGGGCTTGGAGGAGAACTGTCTCTTGGGAAGAGTTCAGCAGAGCAGGGCTGAGTGGGACCGCTTGACAATATGTGACAGCAACGCAATGTCAGATTGGAGAAGTGAGGGAAGCTCCTATGCTTGGGCTGTTACACTAGATACACTCGTTACAGGAGGATACATACACTTTAGAGAAAGCTGTCTCTTCCAGCTATTGAGAATGGACTTGAGGTCTGGCTGCTCTTCTGTCTCCGGTTGCAGCATCGGTGCCATGCTGGTGCAGAGCTCAGCGTGGCTGTGCCCAGGAGGTGACTGCCAGGTGATTCAGAGCTGCCCTCTCCAGAGTGGTGTGGTTGGTGGTGGGGTATGCGAAACCACAGATGGGCTGAGAAACTGGTGATTGAGGTGGTAGGACAAGATCATGTTGGAAAGTATCCCAAAAGGCTCTAAGCTTCTGGTTTTGTGGTAGTTACGTCCAGCTGGTTGCTGCTACTGCAGTATCACAGTGTGCTACTGCTGCTGCATTTTGTTCATGATACGTCCTAGTATTTCATCCTTTCTCACTAAAAGCACCGTTTCCCAGGAAAACTGGGTTCAGCTTTCTCCAACAAGACTATGAAGCTTTTCTTGGGAAGGAATGGAGAACTTGGTGCATGTTCTGCTGCTCTCTGCCATGGTTGTGAATCCACCACAGGCACCAGCTTTTCCAAAGGGAGGAATTGCTGAGGGGAATTGCAGGGCCTGGGAGGCAGGCTGAGAAGAGCATAATGTCTCTTCTGGCTCTGAAAAAACACTGTGTGTGCTCAGAGAGGAAGCAGCAACCACAGGAAGAGGGTAGTTGCTGAACTGAAATTGCCAAGAATTAAGCAATCTATTTCAAAGCATGAAACCTCCTGTTGAGCAAGAGGACTGTTTTCCCTCCCCAGGCAGGTGTGACCAGTAAAACAAGGCATCAGAGTCCTCCCGTTGTTCAGCTGCCAGACAGGGCCAACACTTCCTTAGCCCTCCCCACACAGGGTGTCCCCCGTTTTTTCCCTTCCCTCTGCTACTGTTTTCAGAAGCTTAGACACTCCCACACTACACACTGCCATTTCTATCTCCACCGTCTGCTCTGTGCTTTTGTGCTCACTAGGGCTGCGCAGGCACCGCTGGCACATCTTGCCCCTTTTTGAGGCAGGTGGGTACGTGGTTGCCCCAAGCGGCGCATCCATAAAAATGAAGACATGAAAAAGGTGTCTAGGTAAAGATTTCTCTGCACAGTATGATCTCTGCGGGACCTGGTAGCTGTTAATTTTTGGATCCTTGCTCATCAGTGGCAGATTTCTTCTGGCTTTGTAGAGAGTGGACCAAGAGATGTGGGAACAGCTTAGTCAACCCCTCCTCTGCTGCGGTGCCGTGCAGAGCAGTTGTGCTGTCTGCTGGGAGCAAGTTCTCTGTGCCCGCAGGGAAGTGGCCTGTGGGTGGGTGTATGGTAGAGCTTGATAGCAAAACCGAAGTGGGAGGGCTGCCGTGCCTCCCAGGTGTGTACTTTGCACAGAAGGAAGGTGTTTGGTCGTTCTGGGGAGGGTGAATTCAGACTGTGTCCGTCCCAACTGGCTGGCTGTTCAGTCTCCATGTGCTCAGGAGAGCAAAGTCTCTCTGGAGTCCTTTGCTCTGTAGCTGCTCCTGCGAGCCAGCACGTAAGTGGAAGCAGATGGCGTCATCTCAGCGGTTAGCAGGAATCTCTTGGTGCTGCAAAACTGCTAATGAAGTTCGGGGCTGGACCGAAGCAGACTGAGGCTGCTGCACTGACGGGGCGTGCTGGCTCGCAGCTCTGTGCTGGGGTGCCCATTATCGTCTCTGTTGCAAGGGCGCTGCGATTGCTGAGCCAACCTCCCCGCCCAGCGAGCTGCAGTGTTTCCTGTAGCAGCCTCGGACAGGGTGTTCATCTGGGCGCCACAGAGCCATCAGGACCTGTCAGTGTCTATCAGTCTCGGTAAATAATCTGTGTGGTCATCCTTACTGTGCATTCCAGACCTTGCATATCACACCTGCATTGTGGAAGGGCATGGGAAGCTCTCTGGTATCCAGCAGTCTCTGTTGAGCCTCTGAGCCAGATATTTCTCTGTCCAAGAGGGTCTTTTGCTCTATTTCACTACCAACTCAGACTAACTATTCTCATTTTTTCCCTACTGGTCAGCATCTCCGATAAGGAGAAGCAACACTCAGCAGCTACTGAGTATTATCTTAAGCTTGGAAAAAACTTTGTTTAAATTCCCTTTGACAGCACAGTTTGATTTAGATATTCAGTGACTTGAAGTTTTCTCCCATCATCACAGCATTTAACAAAATGTGACTCTCCAGTCATGCTGCAGGGCACAGAGAAGTGGCAAGTTGTGCAGCAGAGTTGTAACCAGGCTTGGTGTTTGCTGGAGCAAGTAGGTGGGGGGGAAGGGGAGAGAAACGTGTTGGAGAGCATCTCTTGATTCCCTTTTTGGTTGTTCTGACAGCATCCTCCCCAGTCACGGCCTCAGTGTCTGCATCGGCAGGGTACAAGAAGCCGATGTGAATGCTGGCTGGCCACACAGCCACAGGGAACTGGGGAAAGATCCTGGTCCCCAGCCTCTCTCCATTGGCTTGAGCTGCATGAGCCTTGGGCTGTAAAAAATTTTGACAGTCTTTGAAGCGTGGGATGAGCTCAGCCATCTGCTGCCTTGCAGCCCTTACCTTTTCTTCTTCTTTCATGCAGCAAACTGCCAGGCTTTGTATCTGCCTGGCCGGTCCCACAGCTGTCGGTAGCTGTGCTGGGGACCTCTTCAGGGCTGTGATGCCCTTCGGGAATACCGAGCCACACTGCCACTGTGCAGCAGCAGTGCTGATCCAGCGCAGTCACTGGTGTGTGCCAGGCCTTGGGAAGCTCAACCAGGCCACAAATGGTGGAAGAGGCACCGATTGCTCAACGGCTTCAGTGTCTCTGGCCTCATGGCCAGTGAGCCTGCCAGTGGGACAGCTGGGTAACACTCCATCCAGCACTCGGTGGGCAGCCAGCAATGGGCTAGTATGGATCTGTGGGAGAGAGTTAGCAGCAAGCTCCTGAAATCTTCCGAAAGTCTTTTCAAAGCCCCTTCCATGGGGCAGATGGCAGTTTGGTTTTTGCAGCCAAGTGGAGAGTAGAAACTACCCAGCCCAGGAAGCGATGTGGAGCTGCCCGAAGTCTCAATGGTTTGCGTCAGAGGCCTGTGAGACCCGCAGTGCTCTGCAGGGGCTCCGGACATTGCCTATGGACAATACAGTATGTTATAGGGTACAAGAGGTCAGAATTGACAGATCATCTCTGAAAACCTCAGTCTGCACATCTCCTGTAAGGGGGCATCTCTGGGGAGCCGTAAATCCCAGCAGGATAATTCTTTCTCTGCTGTCCTCTGTCAGGTGGAGAAGATGTGTCTGTGTGTCTTTGCAGGTCCTGGGGACACTTTTGCAATCATCAGGGCTTCAGGTGCCAGTACTGCTTCTCAGAAAGCCACTGCTTAGTGGCAGGGGAGAGGGACAGACATCTTGTATGCTCAGTGAGGATCTCTGTGGATACTTCATCTGGGCACACACTCCTTCCCTTCTCTGGGAGCTCAGAGAGACAGCTCTGTGTTTTACCCCAATTTCATCATTGCTCCATCTCTTCCTCAGGTTTCCTGCAGGAGAGTGTTATGATCTTTTTCTGAGAGCATTTCACACCCTTGCTGATAATCAGGTGTGCTTTTTTAGGCCCTACCCAAAAGAAAGGAGTGTTTCACACCACTAATCATAAATTGAGGCGTGCTGCAACCCGAGTGCAGCTGATGGCTTATTCCTGCTGATTAGCTTGCTTCCAATTGCCAACAACATCGCACTCATTTTAATAACATGCATGATGTGTGTCACTTGAGGAGAAGGGGCAGGGTGCAGGTGTGGGAGGGAAAGTGGTGTTTGCCAGACTGAATAGGATAAATGCTTCTGCAACTAAGCACTCAAATGGTTGCGCAGTTCGCTCTGCTGTTTATATTGAACCGAGAGCAACATCCAGGGGAGGAAGGGAGCAGAATTTCCCTCTGACTAATGCTGCTGGATTGTGCAGGGCTGCGGGGGAACTGTCAGCCGGAGAAACCATCAGGAGGAAAAAGGAAATAGAAAGGGAATCTAATTATCCATCTGCAGAGACAGACGCTAGTCCCAATGCAGGGCCCAGCCCTGGGCAGACTGATGCGGGCAGTGAGGTTTGCACAGACTGGTCATATGGTGGGGCTGGGAAACGGGCTCCCGGGGGTTCCCTCTGGGATGGCAGGTGGTCGAGCACACATCACAGGGAGCCGGGTGAGACTGGAAGCGACATAAGTGTGTTTGCCAGGGACACTGCCCTGTGCAGGCTCCAAAGGGCAGCACTTTGCAGCCAGGTACAGCTGGGTCATGTCTTGGTGGAAGTGGAGTGTGGGCAGAGCTGTGCATGTGCGAAGGGAGGCGGGTGAATGCCTGGCACCCTCTCAGCAGGCTCATCTCAGTCCAGTGGGCTGGTGGTGCAAGCCCAAGGGTGAGGGAAGGAGAGTGGAGGTCTTCACGTGTCTTTGCTATCTCAGCAAGCATGCACAAGGACTGTGCTTCATGTTCCTGCAGCGTGACTGCGTGGGGGCAGCTGACACCAGGGAGGGAGGGTGGGAGACTGGAGCCTGCGGGTCTGAGCGCTGGATGGAGACCTGCAGAAGACCCTCTAGGAAGGAAGAGATGCCTCTACCTCCTTGTCATGAAAAGCAGCAGTCTGTCTGGCCTTGAAGGGTGCTGTCAGCAGAGATTTTCCTCACACAGCCTGAGGCTGGCTTTCCTCTCCTTGAGTGCCTCCCAGGACTGAGGGTTGCTTTAGAGAGCTGTCTTTTCCCCCTTAACTAATGGAATTAAAAACATTCTGGTGAGCTGACAGTGGGCTTATTCTCCTCTCTTGTGGGCATCAGCTACTCCTAAAGTTATATTAATTGTGGCTGGGAGACCCAGACAGAGGTTGGGAGCTATCCCAAAATAGCTGGCTTTCGTTCTCTCAATATTGTTTTCAGGAGCCTGCTGGGAGGACAGCAGGGTTAAGAAAGACCTCCTTGCAGAGCTGGGAGTATCTGTGAGATGGATGTACAGGCGATGAAGTAGGAGCATCCTTGCTTGGGTGGAGCGTCCTGTTTCCAGCCTTCCTTGTCCGCTGCCTTGCTCTCCATGGTCCATGCTTGGTGTGCTGTTTGCAGGTGTGGTGCCCCAGCCTGGACTGTCTTCCCTGGCGATGCCCTTGGACTAGCCCCGCTGGACCAGGCGTGAGTGTCTCACAATGCTCAGAGGCAGTGATGTCCTCTCCGGTTCAGGATTCAGCCTTTTTGGTAGACAGGCCTGATCCTGCATCCCTTACTCACGTGAGCAGTCGTCTCCATTTCAAAGGGACTACTCGGTGAGTAAGGATCGCAGGATTGGGACCACTACCTGTAACTTTAAAGTGGACCTTCTGTAGGATCCTGTCCCCCACCTTTTTCTGTTCATGTATGTTAAGGTGCATCAAGAGCTTACAAAACTGCTGATGCTCCTGTCATTTGGACGGAGAACCTGAGAGCTGGAGAAGCAATGGCCTTCCATTTCGGAGGATAAATCACCATTATTTTCCACCCTCTCCCACCAAATGGCTCCCAGCCCAGCCAGCTTCTGTGCCGTGGAGCAATGTGTACCTGTTTGTCTCCCAAGCGTTCCTGTTCTCGGCTTCCTGGGGCTAGCAGGGCTCTGCTCTGCCTCTCTCTGGTTTTCCCAGTTATGGCTTTGAGATGAGAGGCAGGGAATCTAGGCAAGCCTGATGTGTGCTGCAGAGCTGGAGGATGAAGCAGAGGGAAAGATGAGCAGCGGTAGCACTGAGAGGCTGCTACAGACCTTCCTGCGCCACCTGGTCCCTCCTCCTGTCTGAACGGGCTAAATTTGGAAACCTCTGCCCCTTGCTGAGGTTTGGAATGCGGGCGCGATTGGAGGTGCCGGTGCCAGCGACCCTGTGCGAGGCAGAAGCAACGAGGGTCGCGGGTCTGAGCTGCAAAGTGATTTCTGCCAGGCCGCGGCCAGGGCACGCCGCCGAGCGAGCTCCCTGCCCGGCCCCCCGGGCGCAGCCCCGGCCCCCCGGCCCCGCTCGCCTGCGGAGCAGCTGCGCCCTCGCGTGGAGCGCGTCGGTACCGCCGCAGGCAGCGGGGAGGGTCTGGCTGGAGGCGGCTCCCCCCGCCCCCCCCGTGCTCCTGCCCCCCCGGAGAGGAGAGCGACGAGCCTTTTGTGGCGGAGCCAGCTCCACAGCTGCCCAGTTCGTTGCGTTTTGCAGGTTATCCTAACGGTGAGCAGAGGAGCTGGGGGGGGGGGGGCGACGAGAGCCGTGAACTTGCTCCGGAGGGAGTCACGAGTTTAAACCAGCGGGAAGCGATTTATGGTCCTTGGTCCTTTTTCAGAGCTGGAAGTGGAAGGCGTTGCCTAAGTCACACAGTGAATCTTGGGAAGCGTGAGGTACTTCAAGTGGAAGCAGGGAGCACAAGTACCTTTAAAATGGAATTTGGTAGATTTCTGGAGGGATTATGTGACGAAGCAGCAGTGATCCTTGAGTGGAAATTAAAGCTTGACCTGTGGGGTAGGTAAAAGAAAAGACAGGAGATTTGGTTGCTGTGTTGGTTGTGCTTTTGGCACTGTACATACAGGAGATTAATTGTGTGCCTTGGAATCCCTGTATTTCTGGTCTGGTATCTTGCTTTTCCGTGAGCATCAAAGGATGAAACCTGGCTGAACTGTCAGGGCCCTGATGCTCCCAGTAACCACTTACATAGAGCCTTGCTTTCAAGTTCAAAGTTAAATTAATCATCAGAGTTTAGATCAGCAAGGCATTTTCTCTTGGGTTAGGTCAGCAGGAAACTCAGGGTGAGCGTGCTGCTCTGCTGGTGATGGAGCAGCAGGGTCCAAACCTTGCAATACCTATGAGATTCATCTGTCTGAAGTCAGCAGTGATTTTGCATGTAGCAGGTGAGGAGGCAGCAGGAGGAGAAGGAACCAAGCCATGGATGTTCCCAGCTGTTCACAGGGAAGACACCTGCAGCTCCTCAGCCTCCGTTGCCCTGGTCCAAACTGGGAATGGGTTTACTGCCTGCTGCTGCTTCCATTTGACTTGAGCAAATGGCTCCCCTGGAACTGCCCACCCCATCCTGGTAGAAAACAGCCAGGAACCAAATTTCCCTTCTGTGGGCAATTGTGAAAATAGCTTTGTCTCTTTCGGAGGAAAAAACATAAATGCTGTTATGACGTGACTGTGCTGACCCTGCCGAGCCATGGATATGCAGAGCTTCACCGGTCCTCTGTGCCGGCCAGGCTGGCCAGATGCATCCCTGACAGGATACTATTGCCTGGCTCTGCGCTGCTGAAGAGTGTCTGTCTGGACCAGGCTGAAGATTTTCCTTCCATGATACGCTCCCAGTTGTTCACCAAGGATGGAGCCTGAGCACTGCAGTCCTTATGCCACAGCATTTCTGCCAGAACCCAGCTCCCCTGTGGGTGGGGGACCCCTCCTATGAGCTGGCTGGGGCCCTTTCTCCCTGCACTGTGCTGCTTCCCCTCGCTCCCCTTCCCCCTGGGTGCTCTGGTTGATGAGAGGGGAGAGCTCTTCACACCTGCACCTCTGGATCTAGCTCCCGTTTGTGTTATCTTTGCTGCTCATAGCTGAGCCTCTTGGCTAAGCCCATGCGAAAGGCCACGCATAGATGTTGCCAAGGAGAAAGGCCCCCTGGGAGCTGGGGGCTGCCGGGAGGAAGGTATATGGGACTGTGGTTGTCGTGCCTGGAGCCTGGCCGGGATGGCGTACATTTAGCCAGAATTTCCTCTCCCTGCCCCCATCCCCATCTCTAATCTATGCTGGTCTCTCCTCACTCATCCTTGTGTTGCTTCTGCTCCTTGCTTGTTGGGTTCACAGTCACCTCTACCCACCGTGCTGAGCTCTGTGTGGCTGATCTCTGCCCGTCACCGCTGCCAGGTCCTGAGCACTGGGTGTTTCTCTTAAATGGATGTATCGCTCCCAGCTCCAATGACTGTGCGATAGTCTGCCTTCAATTTGTGCTGTTGGTGGAGCACAGCTCCTTGTTCTTTGTTCCCTCGGCCAGCGGTGTGGAGTGCAGCGTGGGGTTTGCCCCTGCCTGCCCTCGCAAGGCTGATGGGCTGCTCTTGGGGACCATTTCTACGCTCCAGTCAGCTGCCCGGTGGTGAATTTTGCCTTCTGTGAGTTTACATCTAAAAGCATGAAATAATCCATTTTCTCGCCTCTTCTCAGAGCCCATCTTCAGCACTGCAGGCTAGAAATCCCCCCTAACAAAGGGAAAAGTAGGACATTGCTGTGGCTGCTAGTGAACAGCCACAGCTCTACCTACATGTGCTGCGTCCCCTGCTCAGAGCAGCCGTCGAGGCTGAGCCTTCCGCAAGCTGGCTTCAACAAGCCAAAGGAGAGAGATGTTGCAGAAGGGTTTGCTCTGCCTTGGCCTCATTGTTAGTGAGCAAGTGCTCAACGCAGCAGCAATGCGAAGGAGTCGGGCTGTGCTAGACAGCGCTCATTTTTGGGGGTTTGTTTTTTTTTTTTGTGTCTTTCTCTTTTGCTGTCACAGTTTGACAAAGAAGAGCTAGTCCATGAAGTGGGATGGGCTTGGTGCACACCAAATCTGTTTCCCCTGCTGAGTGCTCAGCAGGTTTGGGCCTGGCAGAGCTCTGCTCTGACAGTCAGAAACCTGGATTCTGCTGCCAGCTTCACCCCTGAGCTGCTGCTGCTAGCATCTGCCTGGGGAGGAAGTTAGAGGTGCATGTGGCCCATAAGCCAGTTGGAGAAGACACTCTGGGTTTGCTCTAGACCTTGAAAGGGCAAAAATGTGCTTTTCCCTGCTGAGCTCTGCTGCACGCCATGTGTGAGATGTCCTGTGTGCTATTTTTCCTCTCTTAAGGATGTCATACTTCAAATTTCTTGTTGGAGGAGCAGGCCAGGGTTTACACGGGGCATTTCCAGGGACTGCATGGAAAGGGAGAGGGGCAACCAGAAAGGACAGGAGCAAAATAAGGTTTGGCTTGGCTGTCTTTGGGAAGTTTGCACACAGACCAACCTGAGCCAACGCCTCTGGGTGTGTCATGCAGCACATCTGAGGGACACAATTGTGTCCGCTCCTTGACCCATCATTTCTGGTTTGGTGACTCTGGGTAGGAGAGGAGCCAAGATGAGCATCTCTAGGAGAGGCAGAGGAGACTGAGTCCGGGACCAGTTGACCTGCCTTCAGCATTTTGAAAGCCATAGCGTTGGCTACGCAGTTTTAAGATGATCTCCATAGCCAGGACCTTCTGGGTTTCTTTTCCTCATCTGCTTTCTGCATTCCCAGGCACGGCCTCCTGGCTGGAGTTCCTCCCTGGCTGACGGTTCTGAGAGTGTGTGATGTGTGAGAGCTCAAGGCGCCCAGGAGACAGTAGCTCCTTGTTCCTCTCTGCACTGTCAGCATGGCTCCTGGTGCCATGAACAACACTGTGGTTTTGTCGCAACCAAATCAGTGTTGACTTCATCTGTGATCCCAGCTCAGAAGAATGCTCTGATTTGGTGTAGTGGGCTCGTGAGGACACAGCATGTCTCCATGTGCCCATGGAAGATGCCTGTGGTTGATGGCCATGTGGCCTGTGGTCCTCAGACAAGGGTTTACCAAGCCATGAGAATTCGTGGGTGTTGGAGGGGGTTTGCTTGCAGCTAATGTGGTTTATGATGTGGAAGGACTAGTGAAACCTCTGTGTTATCTTGAGTAAGTTTGGATGCATCTTCAGTTTACCCAGTGCAGACAGTGTGGTACCTTCATTGCTCACAGCTGCCCCCAGACTTCAGGCCACTAGAGACCTTGCAGTAACTTCGTACCTTATAGCAGAACCTGGTGTCAGCCACGCTTGCGGTGTGTGGTGGAGACCCTGGCTTGCAGCCCAAGGGTGACTGGCGCAGGCCCTGCTGGTCAGGTGCTCTCTGGAGCTGCTGCCAGAGACCTGCGGTTCCCAGAGAAGCAGCGGGAGCTCTGGCTGGGGGCGAGGCAGGAGTGTGGCTACAGTCTGTGTCCTTCCCCATTCACGAGCAGAAAGCTGCTCAGGAACCCGTGTGGCAAGTGGCAGGTTACTCCAGCACCACCAGAGTTGCCATCTTGTGTGACTTCATTGTATGTGCTGTGATATTAACTCCCCGGTTTCCGGAATCATGTGATTGTATAAAATTATCAGCTTTTGTCTGTTTCAAATAAATTCCTGTTCAGTTTCTATGACTGCTTGGAAAAGCTGGAAAGCAGGTCTTATAGGTAGGTTCAGAACCCAAACCTGAGGTTTGAATGATTTTTCTGTGCATGCTAGGCTGTTGCTGGGTTTCTTATGCTTAATTAAAAAATACCTCTTTTTTTTGAAATGTCTTCAAAGCTTAAATGGTTGCTATAAGGTCCAGAACACATCAACTGCTCTTACAATTGGATTCAGAGATAAAGCTGCAATAGAGCCTGGACGAGACAACAGATGGACCTGCACCACGTGGAGGCAGATCCACGTCAACCAGGACTAGGATCGGGGAGCTAAGTTTGGACCCTGCTTTTTGGGAGTTTTCTGGACCCTCTAGACCTTCACACACGCTGCCAGAAGCAGCGAGTTTTTGCTGAGAGTAGGTTTCCTTGCAGCAAACCTTTGTCTCTGCTGTGTCAGTCGGGATATCTAAGAAATCCTCCGGCTGAATAAGCCCATTTGACAAAAGGAGTCAGCCTCATGGCTGGGACAGCATCCGGTACGTGCACAGCCTCTCGGCGGGACACTGGCAGAGCGAGAGACATTGCCTCTGGCCTGCTGCCGCAGTGGCTTTGTCCTGTCCTTGCTGGCAGGCTCCTCCCGCAGCAGAGGCAGAGGCAGGAAATCCCGGGCAGCTGCTGTGGGAGCCCACTTGCCTCTCCTCGCCTCTCCTCGCCTCTCCTCCTCGCCTCGCTGGGCTGCCGTGCCGAGGCGAGCCGAGCCAGTCCTGCGTGTGTGTGCATGCGTAGGCGGGGGGGCTGCCGCATGGATTTAGCGAAGGCTGGGAGGGAACACATGGGTTGGGTTTTTTTTCCTTGGCCCGCGGTGGCTGTCTGTCCTGCCGGCCGTGGTTATGGATTCAATCATTATTCAGGAGCGGTTAGTGGAGCGACTGCTTTCTCCCCGGACGCAGGCACAGCGAAGCCACCCGGCCAAGCTGAAGGTACGGGGATGTATTTATAGCACTGTGCGAGCCAGGGAGCAGCAGGGACAGGAGGGGGGAGGATGGTGCCCGAGAAGACGTGTGCGGCACGAGAGGAGACCGCTGAGGAGCAGAGGAGTGGAAAGACCCTGGTAAGGCCGAGATGGCGGGGACAGAAAGGAGGGGAGCAGCCCCCGCGGCAGCAGGGCCGAGGGGTGTGCTGGACAGCTGGGAGATGCACGACATATTTTTGTGCGGTTATTTGAGGCAGCGCTTCCCTGTCTGAATGGCGTATGTGCGCTTGGGGAGGCTCGGGGCAGGGGTTAGCGCTGCGTGCGTGCCCAAATGCAGCCTGGTTTGTGTTACCGTGTTCACGCTGTGCTTTGCTAGCCAGTTCTCCTTCTGCTGCAGCGAATGCTGGTGGGCAAGTGGTTTTGCTGATGTTCCCCCCCGTGCTCAGCCCCAGGCAGGCCCAAGGCAGCAGATGTACGTGGGAGATGCCTCCGGGGCTGTTTGTGTCAGGAATTCCCGCAGCTCGCTGGCAATGACAGGAAGCGAAGGGTCTTCTGCCTCTCCTCTGGGGCTGGGCTGTGCTGGTTCGTGCAGACGCGGACGTGGCGGCTGTGCCTGGCCAGAGGGAAATGGCTGGAGGAAGGGCCACCCGGGAGGGAGCTTGAATGGCTTGTGCTGGAGGCTGTAACACCGAGAGGGTCCCCCCCAGCCCCTGAAGAAGTAGAGGCAGGGGCACCAGGATCCCAGCACAAGTTCCATCATTTATGGTGTTTGCTTCAGACCTGGGGTAGGGGCTATTCTTCAAATTTTCTGTGATCCCATGGTATTTCATTTTAGCCCTTCTGAGCATATGTAGCAAGGCCCCATTTATTCCCAGGCTGAATGGTGAAGTCACATGAGATCTGGATTGGTTTAAACAGCACATCCACCAGAGAGGTGAGGAGGGAATCAGGAAGGACAGGAGCGATGGAGGCTGTGCTGCGTACTGTGCCTTGGAGGTACAGACAGCCCTGCGGACACCTTGGTACCAGGGGTGGCTTCTCTGTGCAATAGATTCCAAATGTTCCTACCCCCGACAGGAACAGGACTTGAACCCACCAGTGCTTTGTTCCTTGGCTTGAACTCCCAGGGAGAGCACTGCCTACCAGGGAGCCTCGGCCGCCCTGGCTGGGTAGCGGAGGATGCAAAGACGCGGAGTGTTGCTGTGATGTCCAGTGAACCAGTGAGCGTGTGCCAAGGCAGAGTACGGACATGTTTTGCTTGGCGTGGGGTACTTTGGTTTGTAACAGGGCCCCAAAAGTCAGCCACATCTCTTGGTGGCCTGGCCTCCTCTGTGGTGCGTGGGGCACGTTCCCAGGCATGTGGGAGCGGGACGCCTGCGGGAACAAAGGCAGCACGTGGAGGAGGCGGTGGGGAGAGGGGCTCCTCATACCAGAGCGCTGCTGGCTCAGCCAGCCGGGGCCTTTTCCTGACAGCTGGGGCTGGCAAGAGAAGTGCAGTGCAGTGACCAGCTGTCCCAGCTTGTGTCAGCTTGATGGAAGCTGGCTCGCGAGGGTCAGGAGCATGCGGAGGGGGCTGTGATGCCAAATATCTCATCTAATTAATGGATTTTAGCTTTTCACAACACAGAAAGGCACCTGCTTCCTTCAGTAGCCCTCTATGACCCCTTCAGTGCTCTCCATCCTGTGCATAGTTGCCCTGCAGACAGTGTCTGTATTGGGTCCCAATAAAGATGGTGAGTGGTGTAGAGCTTTGAGCAAGGCAGACACTAGGCTCAGGAGGCTACTTGGGCTCCTTAAGTGCGATGTTAATGTCAGCACACTAGCAGAGACGGTGGCACGTGCCTGCTGCATTGCCTGAACACGGCTGGGATGGGAGCACACGTTGGGTGTCGCAAAGCCAAGATGAGGAACCGTGGGTCTAGGCTGGCCGTGGTGCAGGGACCACACTGTTGTTCCTGAGAGAAGGCTGTTAGGAGAAGGGCTTCCTTCCCCACAGTTTTCCCTGCATCTCTTGCCTTCACCCTTGGCAGACACACTGGTCATCAGCTCCCGGCAGGGCTCTGCAGGGCGTCCATGGCTGGTCAGAGGGAGGCATGGCTGGGGGCAGGGCTTTTCCCCTTGTGACTCTGGCTGCCTCCACTGCGAGGGAAGCTCTTCCCTTGGTATTGTGCTCAGCACTGATCTTCCTTGCTGCGAGGGAAATGACCACATGAGTCATGGGTAAAGGGCAGTGTCCTGCACCAGCTGGGGTTTGCTCATTTCAAATGTGGTGATTCCCCAAGCTATGGACAGGTAACTAGAGGTACAGTAAATCCACACGTTCTCCGTTGGTCTAAACAGAAATGAGAGATCAGGTTCAGCCAGTTACGCTTGGCTGAAGTAAGCGGAGTTGCACCAGAGCTCAGCTTCCTCGTGTCTCCATTGTCAGCCCTTAGTCATCTAGGTTAAAAAACCAAAGAAAATAAGCGAAACACACCCTAAGCCTCAGCTGTGGTTTTATTAGCACATTGTTGGTACTATTTCACATGTCAAATCACTGGACGGAGCAGGTGATTGTTGTCTTTCCAAAGTCTGGTAAAGATAGGGGCATCTTCCTGCTCAGACCCAAAGCTTGGCTGTATGAGAAGCGCAAGGGGAAGGATGTTGTGTATTTGTGCTGGTCGCTGAGCAACACTGGTCCTTGCGCTGTGAGGCGCAGGCTGTTACGAGTGCGCTTTGGTTGAGTTCATGGATGTGTTTCAGCAGGAAGCAAAGCAGCTGGGAGGCAGCCCTGGCACTGAGGGACACAAGCTGGAAGCGGCCTCTTTTTTCTTGTTTTCTTGATCTTGCCGTTGCCACATTTCTTACCCTGCTTTGCACACCTCATGTTTACCCATTACTGAGCCTTTTCAGTGGCAGTTCGCAGTGTCCCCCAGGCAGGCATTGCTTTGCTGCGTGCAGCTTGTCAGAGCTGCCATCCCATTTTCATCCTGGGGTCTCACTGCACCGCTGCTTTGGGATGCTCCGCAGTTAGCGGCCAGTGGAGTGCTTTGGGCACTCTCTAATTCTCCCCACTTCTCTAATTTCATTTGGTCTTTACCTTTCTGCCTTTCTGGACTGTGGAGTGGTGAAAAAGCATTGCTTCAGCCACGTTAGCAAGGGGGTGAGGTGAGGGAGACCGGAGCCCATGGTCACTCTCTGTCAGGGCTAAAGTGACCAAGTCTGAGACCCAAACCTAACCTAAATTTCTAGAAGGCAGGTACTGTGCTAAAGAACAGAGTCCTTGGGCCATGACGGCCATCAGCCATGTCTTTCCCATCTGAGTGGGCAGCTGCAGAGCAGCCATAACTTGTTGGAGGAGGAGACTCTGTGTCCACTGCTGTATGTCCCCACCGGGACTTTGCAGTCTGCCTGGCTGAGAATGCCCGAGGATGCTCACACATGGACATGCAGTCAGAGGCTGTAGAGGGCTGCTTGCGAGCTGCATTGCCCACTTGCAGTAGGGAAATAAGTGCGAGTCAGCATTGCTCTAAGCTCAACACACTGGATTGTAAATTGTGTTTCTTTAAGTGTGTGCTGCAGGAATGGAGACAGTTAAGCTTAGGAACAGAGGTCTTCCCTGCTGTGCTTGGAGAACCAGTGCCCGGAGAGCTGCATGGTGAGGGCAGCCATATGCTTGAAGACATCCATGGCTGGGTGGGAGCTGGGGCTGGTTTTGAGGAACTCCTGGCTCCATGGATTTGCCTGTGGTGTGAATCCTAGGGGTATGTTTATTTTAAGTGATGTTGAAAAGCAGAGTCTATGATGTCGCTAGCTCAGGCATTTGTGAACGGCTGCTTCCTCTTGGGTCTGGCTTGAAAAGTATGTCACAAGGGAAGTGTTTGCCAGGGCCCATGTGCACCATCCCTTTGTGATGAGGCCTGGGGAGGGGAACGCACTGCTGTGGGGTGCAGGCTGTGAAAGACCAGGGGTGCTCCAGTGGAGGCTGGATGGATGGAGTGGCCAGGCTGTGTGGCCCACAGTTACATGCAGCCACCTGAGCTGTGAGCACTGGACTGTGTGCTGAGCTCAGCCTGAGGGCAGTACCTGGAGCAGGTCTGTGAATCCTGTAAATGAGCTGTGTTCAGCTTTTGGGATGTACCCTGCATGGGTTGGGTGTGTGCCCCTGGGACACAGCGTGTTTGCTCCTGGCTGCGGGAGGCATGCCATGCGCTTGTGCAACACACCATTGGTCATGTCACTCCTTGCGTGCACTTAGTGCGCTTGTACAGAGCAGGTGCCACACTTGTGGGGTGGCTGCAGCTTTTATGCTGTAAGAGAGCGCTCAGTGATGGGGGCTGCATCTGGTGGCTGGTTAGGCAGTAGTTAACACTCCAGTAATACTGTATGTGATACCCTCACCAAAAGCATTTCACCTGTGTTACCAATACTTTTGCATCTTCCCACTTCCCGTGCTCCTTGAACTTCTGTCTCTTCAGAAATAACACTAGAGATTATTCAGGATTTCCTCTTACTCAGCCAGGAGTGGCTGTGACACAGCAAGAAATAATCCCCTCTCAGGTCAAGCAGAAACCAAGCCACCGCACCTTCCCCTAGACACGGCTCAGGACATCACCAGCCCTGGGGTGCTAATTACAGAGAGCTGTCTATCATGTACCACGTGTGCCTCTGGAGGGAGAGATGTGGAAATGACTCTGAAGGACCCGGGGAGAGGTGACATTTGGTGACCCTGCTGTGAAGGAAGCCTCTGACTATGCAGGAGAAACAGGGTTTGGAACGTTGTATGTCAGTAGCAGCCCCAGATGTGCTCTATGGTGGAAACGGTGGGATGTGCCTTTTCGCTTATGCTCTCCATGCTGGGAGGCTTCTATGAACTGCTGTGTTGGCTAGTGACAGCAGCCGAGCAGGGCTGCGACTGGGAGGAGGTGGCCCTCCATGCTCACTTGCAGGAAGGGCAGGAGTCCCTGAGCCTAGAGGAGGTGTGTGCCCTGCCCTGCCCTGCTGCCAGTGCGGGGACCGACCTCTCCCCCAACCCTTGGCTCTTCCTCAAGGGCTTTTGGAGTCCAATGCCCTGTCACTGTGTGAGGCTCAAACAGGAGGGGTGGCACACCCTGACCTGCTCCCATCCTCCTCTGCCCTGCAGGACCATGAGAAGCAGTACGTGGGCTTTGCCACTCTGCCGAACCAGGTCCACCGGAAATCCGTGAAGAAGGGTTTCGACTTCACCCTGATGGTCGCAGGTGAGACTGCCCATGGATGGAGGTGGCTGGGCCACATGGTGGGTGTGTGGAGGGGAACAGCTCTCCTCACTTCCCTTAGGTACCCCCTTACTGCCTGGATCCTCCCCTCTCTCTGTCCTGGTCCTTGTCTCAGACCTTGCTTTGCTCCCCAGCCTGTGCTGCAGTCTGAGAGTTCCCCTAGGAGGAATGGGCCCCTCCTGACCACTCATAACCCAGTTGAGCAAGCTTCTCTTCCAACAGAGTGGCTGCTCTGGGTGGTGAAGGCAGGGCCAGGAAGGGACCGAGGGAAAGGAAGGAGAGGGAGGATGGAGGTGCTCGGAGATCACATGTGTACAAGGATTGAGACATTTTGCAGCAAAAGTCCTCCTGCTGCTGGAAAAATGTAACGCCAATAAACAGCTTCTGGCAGCTCATCTCTCGTCTCTCTCACTTCCTCTGGCTCAGGATTCAAAGCCTTGTTCAGAGTTTCATTTGTAAGTCAATTAGTGGGTCATGTTGCTTGCTTTTCCCTCCTCCCCTTTGCGCTCTGTCAATTAGGAGAGTCGGGTCTGGGCAAATCCACGCTGGTGAATAGCCTGTTCCTGACAGACCTCTACAAAGACAGAAAGCTCCTCAATGCAGAGGGTAAGTTGGGGACAAAGTGGGGTGAACGGTTCTTGTGCCCACAAATCTAGACTGTCCTAAGGACTAGTACTTTGATCCCTTGCTTCAGTGTCAGCTACAGGCTTGGCTGGATCTCAGCCCTGTTACTTGTTGCTCCACTCTCCTTTGCTGGCTGCAGAGGCACTAGTATTCGAGCAAAAAGGGTTTGGCTGTAGGGTTCTTCTGTCCTACAAAGCAAAGACAAGGCTGCAGAGCACCACTAGCCCTTTGGGTTGAGATGTTGAGATTTGTCTTTTGTTCTTGGGTGCTGGAGTGTGGTAGGGATTCCCCTTCACAAATGACTGGGCAAAATATTCAGAACCAGCTGGGCTACAGGCACTTCAGAGGTTTGTGTATCTTCTCAAAGTCTGTCTGCCTGCTGCTGGCCTCCCACAGTACTACTCCCTTGAAGCTCCTTAGATGACGATCAGGGTTTTTTGAAACCTGTGTTACTCCCTGTGCTCGGTGATAAGGAGGGAGCTGGCTTGTTGTGGGTGTGAGCAGGGATCACCTATGTTACTGCCCGGCTTTAACTCATGTATTCCTGTTCAAAGAGAGAATCAACCAGACAGTGGAGATCGTCAAGCACACGGTGGACATTGAGGAGAAGGGTGTCAAGCTGAAGCTGACCATAGTGGACACACCAGGCTTTGGAGATGCTGTTAACAACACTGAGTGGTGAGCAGGCCACTGCTGCCTTCCTTCTAGTCCTTGGCCACGTGTGTTTTCTGTGGATGCTTTACAGGAAGGGGGTCTGGTAGCAGGAAGGGGATGATGCTGCCTCATAGTCTCTAGGACACACTGTCCTGTTAAACACATGATTTTGTTTTGATTGAATTGCCCTTCCCAGCTGGAAGCCCATCACCGACTACATTGACCAGCAGTTTGAACAGTATTTCCGTGATGAGAGCGGCCTGAACCGGAAGAACATCCAGGACAACCGAGTGCATTGCTGCCTCTACTTCATCTCGCCCTTCGGGCATGGGTGAGAGCCCCGACTCCAGGGCCAGGGTGTGACTCAGTCTAGAGGAAAGACCCTTGTGCTCCAGGATTGCCCTATAGCGGCTTGTACCTTGGCAGAGCTGTCTACACAGGAGAGGAGCTGTCTGGATGCTCTCCCTTGGTTGAGCATCACACCACCTCCCTCTCCCTCACTGGCATGACAGACTGCCTGTCATCAGGCAGAGCGGATCTCCCTCAGACCTTACAGCCTGTTTTGGAAATCAGGAGTAATAATGCCACGCAGACTTGTATCTTTCTATCTAGCTAAGCCTGACTGATGGGTAGGAAAGGGAGTTTTAAGCTGCCTTCAGTCCCTGCCCCACGCTGGCTCGTGTGCCAGCCTAGCCTGGGGCAGCTGGAGGGGCCGTGCTGGCTGCCTGTGGCAGAGGACAGCTGGAGGAAGGCCCCAGGCTATGGCCTGGGTAGTATTTGGCCTGCAAGGGAGCAAATACCCAGCCTGTGTCTGCGTGAGATATTCAGCAGCTAAAATCTGAGACAGCTTTCCTGAAGATACAGCCCTAGCTGAGTGCTGTCCCAGTGCTGCTGCAGGCTCTTTTCCCTTCATGCTGGGTGGGTGGGAGAGGCTGGAGGGAGAGCTGCCCAATGTGTCCTTGCTAACTGTGTCCCTTCTTGTCCCTGCTGCAGGCTGAGGCCTGTGGATGTTGAGTTCATGAAGGCTCTGCATGAGAAGGTCAACATTGTGCCCCTGATTGCCAAAGCTGACTGCCTGATCCCCTCTGAGATCCGGAAGCTAAAAGAGAGGGTGAGATGCTCTTTCTCTACAGGGGCATACCTGATGTGGGGTGGGCTGAGGAGGGAGGGGAGATATATATATCTATCTATATATAGACAGCACACGCACGCATGTGTATATATATATACACACACACACAGTACCTCCAGATCTAATTGCAGCAGTGCTTTGCTGTGAGAAGGGAAGTGGTGTCTGCAGAGAGGCCAGCTCTAGCAGAAACATAAAATCCTTTTCCATCTGTACGCTATAGCAAACCCATGGTAGCACAAACAGAGAATAAAGCCAGCATTTCTGTATTGTTCAGTGTTGCGTCCTTTTGTTTTTGTCTTGCATGGACACAGATCCGGGAAGAGATTGACAAATTTGGCATTAAAGTGTACCAGTTTCCTGAGTGTGACTCTGATGAAGATGAGGAGTTCAAGCAGCAAGACAGAGAGCTGAAGGTAAGGAACGTGCCCAGCAGGGGACTGGGAAGTCAGGCTAATGGGTACGTTGGTTGCTTCAGAAGGAGCCAGAGCTGTCCTATATGTGCCAAAGGCCTGTGCTACTGATACCCAGGGGACAGCCTACATTGGCTCACATGATAGATGGCCTGGAGAAGGTGCTGGTGTTCTTGCAGGTGCCACGAAGTCAAGTGTGTCATGAAGACGTGGCACTTCTGCTCTCCCTTCATGCAGTTTCAGTCTTTCCTTGGTCTACTCCAGCCTGTATGTTTAAGATGAAGGCTGAGTTGTACAGAATTTGTAAGCACCACATTTCTGAGTCAGGTCATCAGCAAGGAGGAGCGATCTGTGGGTAAATGAGGCACCAGTGTGACACATTAGTTGCTTGGGGGGAGACAACATGATCATACAGGCCTGTCTGGAGGTCCCAGCAGCCCAGGCCTGACCCTCTCCCAAGCTGAGCCAGCCCTGTGTGTGCATGCAATATGGCCTTGTTTCTCCTGTCAGAGAGGTGCAATGGGCTTTGACTCCCTTCTGAGCAGAGAGGAGCACAGCCTGTACATCCCTGCCTGGACAAACTCTTGGCCTACATTGTCGCACTTGCTTGGTGTCCCAGCCTTTCTGCTCTGGCTTCCTTGTAGAGCTTCACCTCAAAGAAGGGATGCAGGCACATGCAGAGACACAGCTTCCCTCAGGACAGCTGAGAAGGTCAGCCTGGGAATTAGGCTGCCTGCAGATCCCAGTGCCTTAGGCTTTTCTCTGCAACTGGGTTGTGGTGTCCTGTGCTGTGGCACGTGTGGATGTCCCTCTGCCTTTCCTACCAGCACCTTCCTCTTCCTGTTCTGCTCTGCCTGAGCTTGGCCCTTGGAGGAGGGATCCATGGGCAGCTATGGGCTGAGCTGGGCTCAGCAATGCCTCTCATTACAGGAGAGTGCTCCCTTTGCCGTCATTGGCAGTAACACTGTGGTGGAGGCGAAAGGCCAGCGAGTCCGTGGACGGCTCTACCCCTGGGGCATTGTGGAAGGTAAGCGTGGTGCCTGGGAGCTGGCACTGTGAGCGAGGGGCAGGCAGACATGGGGGAAGGCAAGCAGGCACTTGCAACAGGCATGGCAGAGGAGAGCCCACCTCTGCACAGCCGTGACTGACGGTGGCAGCTTTGGCACATGGCAGGGGACAAAGTAGGGTAGAGAGGCACTGGGACTGGCTCAGGAGGTCTGTTGTGGGGATGTAGCAATCACCCAGCCTCTGAAGCCATGACAGAGTGAAGAAGAGAGGCTCCAGTGTGAGTCGAACAATGCCTGGGCTTTAATGCACTAGGATATGGATAAGGGGAGAGGCTGGACATTGCCAGTTTAGCTTCTGGGGAGAAGCCATTGCCCTCAGCCAAACTGAATCACAAACCCCCCTGCACTCCCTCCTCTGCTGCTGCTGCTGTATGTGCTGGAGTTGCTGGGCTGGAGGCTGTGCTGATGCACAGTGTGTTTGTCTCTAACTTTCTTCATTGCTAAAGGGAGAAATTTCATAAAGCCTGTAGGCAGAGTAATCCTGGAATGGCTTTTGCTGCTGTTGCTGACTCCCCCATGCTGGTGCATTGCTTTAAGGTCTTGCAGCTTTAGATCCGAAAAGCTTGTGTGTGCACTTGTGGGCTGGTGCCGGCTGCTTGGGCTGCCCAGCTGCTGGCTCTGCTCTCTCGTTGGCTCTGGAGGGGCCTGTGCCTGTCGAGGTGCTGGCATTTGGCAGTGGGATCAACTTTGTGAGACCCTGGGCCTGACACAGCCAGCTTCCCCGAGCCCTGCGGAGAGGTAAATGGAGATCACCATGGCAGGCACACAGCTGCCCAGCACAACCCTTCCCTGCAGAGTTCCTCAGCACTGCCTGGAGCCTGGCTCCCTCTGGTAGCTCTTTCAGCTCTGCAGACCAATGACTGCCCATGGCTTTGCCTCTCGGGCTGATTTTGCTTACGGGGGCCTTTCAGGAAGTCCGAAATTCTGAGGAGATGAGCAGTTTGCCTCCAGTACTGGCTGTGCTTACTGTGACTATAAGAATAACATCCCATGTACGTGGGAGCAGCATCCTCTTCCAGGACTCTGCTGTACGTGCTTAATTAATCCTCTTACACAGAAAAACTCTTCGGAACACAATGACTTCAGCACTCTTGCCTCAGCATCGAGAAGCACAGAGCATCATCGAGGTCTGCACCAGGGGCAGAGCCCCAGGCAGTGGCAGGGGAGAGTCGAGGGAGGATGAGGAGAGAGCCATGGGGAGAGTTTTAGTCCAGCGTAGGTACTGGTAGGTGAGAAGAGGCTCCCTGGAGAGGGCTGGTGAGGCGTGACATCCAAGCACTCTCTTGTTGTTGCTTCCACAGTGGAAAACCAGGCACACTGTGACTTCGTGAAGCTGCGGAACATGCTGATCCGGACACACATGCACGACCTGAAGGATGTCACTTGTGATGTCCACTACGAGAACTACCGAGCTCAGTGCATCCAGCAAATGACCAGGTGAGTCCCCACCACTTCAACTCGGAGGTGGCAGGGGAGTCTTTCTCTCTGCAGAGCTGGGGTTGCTGTCAGAATGGCTCCTTGGTCAGGAGGCTGCGGATCTGCTGGGGACATGCTGGGCTGCAGCCTGGGGAATGGCACTGGGAAATAAAATAGCAAATCCAAGTGTGTCTCCCACAGCCTGAAGCCATGGTGGGGATGCTTCCTGTCTGAGGATTTCCCATGCAGATCGTGGGAGATGGCCCTGGAGATTCTTTTGAGGAGCTGTTCCTAGAACTGGGTGAAATACATCCAGCCAAATGAAACGGGATAAACCGTCTCTCTGGTGGGTGATAGCTGTGTGCATCGCCAAGAGGAAGGCATTCTGCAGTCTGCAGTTTTGTCCAAATGACAGCATGACCCTTGGGATGCTGCTGTTTCTCGGACAACAGAGCCCAGGCAATTAGCAAGATGCTTAACACATATCCAAAGATTTATCTTCACTGTCTTCCTGTTGCATTTGATTCTCTGGGGTTTTAGTCACAATAATCAGAAGATAGAAGAGAGAACACTCATGGGCTTCTCATTTGAAACTTCTTTTTTTTTCTTTCTCCCTTCCATGACTGAAATACTGGTGACAAATTTTAGGTTTAAGTAGGTCTTGGCTCATCCGTTGTAAATCATCCCCTTCACTTCCTGCCTGAACTGGCTGGGTAGCTCTGTGCTGCCACGTTGCAGAGCAGAAGCAGCTGCACTTCAGCAAGGAACAGTCCTGCATGTGTGCAAACGTGCAGCTTGGCATATTCTGTTCACACGCCGTGTATCTCAGTACTTTTGCATAGCAGATGAGCCTGCCTTTTTCAACAGTGAGAATACAGAGTCCCAAAATAACTATGTTAAATGCTAGAGATCTGTGAGAAGTGTCACAGCTGCTATTTAGGTAGATTATGTATCTATTGAAAGACAAACACAATGAAAAAGCAGTTGCTCAGCTTAAGAAAAGCTTCCGTTTGGTACTGTTTCTCATGCCATGGCTAGTTCCTTGCCAGTGAACAAGTCTCGTAAAACCAGAACGTGGCTATTTCTGGCAGTGGGATAAGGGTCCTTCTCTAGAGAGATGTTTCTGGAGGAGATCCCAAGCTCCAGGGCTGGAATTGACTCAATAATGAACCAACGGTGACTCCAAGTGGTGAACACCTGCAAGTGGCATCTTGACTTCCCAGTTTCAGCCCAGGCATCTTTGGCTGCTACCACCCCCTTCTCACCTACTGAGAGCTCCTCTGACTTTTGGAAGAAAGTCGCCTCCTTCCTGTGTCCTCTGCCTGCACTCGTGTGCTCCCCCAGCCCTCACTGCAATGCTGCTGTGCCATGCCTGTTGTGGCTCGTGTCTCCCACCTCCTGAATACGAGGGCAGGCTTTGTTATCAGACTTGCAGCGGTTGAACTGCTTCCCTGGTTTTATTTTCCTGGGAAAAAAAAGGACCGTGGTGAGCATATGTTGCCTTAAGGGTGCTGATAGTTTGTGTTGATGCTGTGTATATGTATAGACACATGCACAGATGAGCGAAAGGAGACCAGATAAACCGTCTGTAAATGTCTTTGCTGAGCTTGCCTGTGCAGTTACAAAACGTGGTCAGAAACATCAGCGCTTTCTGTGTTTGTTCTCAGTGTAAGCCTGGTTTGGATCTTCTCTGTTAGCTACCCACAAGCTTCTACTTGAAAATGTACTGACTTTGCTCTCATTCTGCATCCGAGTGCATCCCGCACCTCTGGGCTAGATTACCCCACAGCCCCTCCACCTGGCTGGGTGCATGCTGCTGCGTTGCTGGCAGGTCTGCCATTGTGACTGACAGCCAGTGTGTGGTGACAGCCTGAACCACAACTGACTGCATTTCTCCCCTCTCTCCATCTCTAGCAAGCTGACTCAGGACAACAGGATAGAAAGCCCAATTCCTATCCTGCCTCTCCCAACGCCGGACACTGAGACAGAGAAGCTGATCAAAATGAAGGATGAGGAGGTGAGACCCATTTCTGCCTGGGCCTCCTTGGTTTTGGAGTTGGAATTTGAGGAGTTTCTCCAGGATTGCCCCATAGAGGCTGTCCTGGGGCTTCCCACTCCTGTCTCCCAGCGTCATGGGTTCCTGGTGTGGAGGACGGGGTGTGAAAGCTGTGTCTTCCTCTGTCAGGGAGACGTGGCTCCATTGCACCCCAGATACAAATGCCTCTGTGCTCAGACAGCCACAATAGATCCCTTTTTGACTATCTCTTCTCTGTCTCATGCAGTTACGACGGATGCAAGAGATGCTGCAGAAGATGCAGCAGCAGATGCAGGATCAGTGAGAGGCAGGTACTCGGAGGGCAGAGGGAATCCCCCAGTGACCATCTGAGGCCTGGCAAGAGCTGTGGACGTTTAGAAAAGGTTTCCCATTGTATAGAGACTCATGGGCAAGAGCTGCACCCACACCCTCTAATTTATTAGCAGCAATGCTGGCTTTGCAGTCAGCTGGATTGTGGAGGAGGCTGTTCACTTAACGGTTTACTGATGTGTATTTTTTAATAATTATCCTTTCTTTTCTTTTCTTTTCTTTTCTTTCTTTTTTTTTTTTTCCTTTAAAGAAAATAGCCTGGGAAGTCTTTAAGGCATCCTGAAAAAGAAAAAAGAAAAGAAAAAGCTCTTCCTTTCCCATGTACTAATCTCTTGTTTGAGAATGCTCTGGTATTTAAAGTCCTGGTTTCTCTGGTGTACGAACTTGAAGACTATCTGTGTCAATGCACGTATATGTTACCTCCTAAACGAGGTGCTGTGCCCCCCTCCCGGTTCCCCTTGTCTGGGGCCAGCACAAGCATTGTAAAGGCAGCCACACCCTCCTGTGAGTTTGACCTGCGCTGCTCGGGCTCCTCAGCCTGGGGCCAGCTCTGGCCCAGAGAGCTGGGGCTGGGGTTTCTCTGTGCACTGACCTGCTCAGGGGTCCTGATAGTTGCCTGTTTTCCTGCCTGGTTGTTTCTGGGTTTTTCGTTTAGTCGGTTGGTTTTGGTTTTCCTATCAAGGAACTCCAGGATCTTTGCACTCGGCAACAAGGGACTGAGTCTGTTGAGGTCAGTTAGAAGAAGATGTCTTCTACTGCTCTCAGTTATGTCTTTCTGGCAGAGAGGATGAGTTGTTGATTATTGCCTGAAGGAGGGGATGATGGGAGTGAGCACCTTCCCAGCCATGGTTTCTTCCCACAGCAGGCTGGTGTTGGTAGAGGAACCCCAGGGCCCTGCAGTAGCTGGGTGAGGGTATCTCATGGTTTAGCTCTGGTCATCCAGCTGCAGTGTGTCTCCAGTGTCTGCTCTGAAAAGCATCGTGGCAGCTAGAGTGCTTGACTGGGACTGCTTTGGAGGGGGTAGAAACCCTAGGGCTGAAATCCAACCTGAAATGCAGAGCTGTGCCCTAATCCTCAGGCTTTGCGGTCCCACAAGCACGTTGCTGGCTCTGAGCTTCTCCTGGGGAAAGGGGCAGTTTTTGTAGGCTTGTACCAGAGGTCTGCAAGCCACCTGTCCCGGCAGGTCTTGGGTCGGCATGGCAGGTGCAGGAGCATCACTGCATGGGCCTGAGCGCAGCCCAGCAGACTTGACACTTGCTTCCCTGCCCTTCCACTGGGACTCAGCCCTTCTCCCCCTCCCTGGTCCGAGGCTCTTCCTGTCTCAGTGCTGGGAAGGGTGGTGGATCTGCTGGGCAGAGATAAGAGCACTCTTTGGGCAGCAGTTTCTGTCCTGTTCTTGCTTCCTGCAGTATTTTTAACTTTAGCCCAGTCAGAGCAGAGCCCCAGAGTGTGATGTGCCTGACAGGGCAGGCCTCGCCAGCAACACTGCCGTGTTCGCATGGAATCAGGGCTGTTGGAGGGAGAGAGGGTCTTCCCTCCAACTCCAGGGAGTGCTGCCATGGGCTGGGCCCTTCTGCTTCTCTGGCTCTTGGCCCAATTCCTCTGTCCCTTTTTGTATCTGTTCCTCCATCTCTGGCTATCCCCAGTACATCTCCCTGGGTAGGAAGCAGTGTTGGCCAGGAATAGCCAGGTCCTAAATTCTGTTATTAGGTGCTGCGTTTGTCCGATTCCCCCATGGGGCTTTAGAGTCCTGATCAGGACTTGTCCAGGTGGTGAGTAGGTTGGCTGGTTCCAGTTATTCACTGTACAGAGCCTCAGCTTAGCCAGAACATGGGCTGTAGGGGCAGGGGAGAGACCCTGGCACAGTGTGGAAAGACAAAGCGAGAGTGGAAGCCCTTTGGCAGAAATTCGCAAGTTGGGCAAGAGCGGTGTCCAACAATGTTGGGTTTTTTTCTTTTTTTTTCATTCTCCTCCTGTATTGGGCTCACAAATGACAGCAGCAGTGCCAGCCTAGGAGAGGGGAAGGGTTCAGTTTGCCTTCCTAAACATGCAGGACCAAGGTGTTTGAGGAGGAAATACAACCTTTCTTTGTGCGATGTGCTTACTTGAGCAGTGGAGTAGCCTGAAACAGCAGCTTCCTCCAGGTTTTCTGGAGCTGGTTTGCTGCTGTCTGAAGCAGGAGGACTGCTGAGTTCTTAGCTTTAGCTGTGCTAGCATAATGGGAAACATCTTGCAGTACCTGTCCCCTCTTTTCTTACACTAGTCTTGTCTGTGAGGAGGATGTTCTGTTGCAAATGAGCCCTGTCCAGCTGCAGATGTTCCACTTTTGAACAGATTCATTCCTAGAAGATAAAGGAGACCTTTACCCTTTAGCATGGACATAGAGGAGCTGACAGCTTTTATCCTGGGCTGTGTGCAGGTGAGAACACAGGGTACGCTGGTCACAAGCAGGCAGGATTGCTGAGGGTGAATCTGCAACTGTCCCTCTGGGTGAGGAAGTCTCCATCAGCTCAGTGCACATGGCTCCTACATCAAGTTGATAGTCACAAGTCTGTCCTCTGCAGAGACCTGAAGCCTTCGGCTACCAGCTGGCCAAGATGGTTCAAGTTGCACTTAGGAAAAAAATGCGCAGGATTGAGGCACCAGAGATGGCTTCTGCAGAGGGGCAGTGGTACCGCTACGTCTCCGTGTAGGAGGTTCCTTGCCCACAGCAGCAGAGTTTGGGGGCTGCCTGGAAAAGGATTAGAGACTGACTTTGGTGGGCACCACGGAGTCAGACTCTGGTCTGGAAGGTGGCATCTGTTTATTAAACGAGTGTTTTGTACCGCTGCATTGAGCTGCACAGTAAGTGGAGAAGACTCTGAACAAATGTAGCTTGGCCATTTGGCTCTGGCAGTGAGAAGTGTGGATAGGAAAGTAATTTAACACCTCCCCTCACGCAACCCTCCACAGCCTTATGTGTGACCCCTGCGCCCCCAGGCACATTCCCACGCCTCTGCCAAGCTTTGCCCTGCTGAGCGGGTCGCCGCAGGGGTGGTGTGCCACTCCGCACCTGGGGCTGTCCTTACAACTTCTTGGACCTTGTGCCTGACTGGGGATGGAGCCGTGGCATGAACTCCTGGTGTTCCATTGCTGTGCTGGTCCTGTCTGTGCAGTCCTTGCTGCCTCCTTGCATGCCTCCCCCCAGAGAAGGAGTGGTCCCACTCTTCGTGCTCTGTGATGGCGTTCCCTGCTCTTACTCACAAACTCCGCTGTGCTTTAATGCTGGCTTGCTCCTGCCATGCAACTTCCTCACCCCCTGCTCCATTCCTAGGCTCTTTGTTTCCTGTCCACCTGTTGGGTTATTATAATATATATTTTTTTGTAAATTTCTGTTTGAACATTTTGTCATTGTGAACAAAGAAAAATGAAACCTTTTAAAACATATCCATTTTATTAAATGATTATTGTTATTATTATTATTATTATTAATGTTTACTACCTGAATTGATCAGTGAAATAAATAAATTAAAAAACCGCAACCTTTCTGTTTAATTTCCAGTCCCCTTGAGCAGCATTGGTGATACACTATGAGCAGCAGAGAGCCAAACTGACGCTGTGTGTCTTCATCTAATTCTGTCAGAGCAGGCTCCAGGCAGGGCTTCCTGCATGGGCTTTCTGGCCTGTTTATGTCAGAAGCTAGACAAGACGATCTTGAAGTTCTTCTGTCTTCAAGTTTTCTCTAGGAGCAGTGTCTAAATCAGCAATGGGCAGCTCAGCAGGATCCAGTCCCAGGAAATCCACTTTGGAAGTAGCCAAAGAAGCATTGCTGAGTCTGTGCTGCATGCAGAGCCAGAATGGGTCTGGCTCTAGATCAGCTCCATGCCAGACCTGGCCTATGTGAATAAACATAGCACCAAATGCATGAGATGAGGTTAGTTTGCTCAGCAGACTTACCCTGCGGTAGTCAAGCTGCTCCCAAATGGAAAGCAGGCCCTGCAGGAAAAACTGGGTTCATTTGTTAGCCCAAGATCTCTTTCCCACTCTGCCCACCTGCCACAGTGGAACAACTGGAATATCTGCTCCAACTTTCTAGAAATTTAACGCTTAATTGTTTTGTTTAGAGCATCAGAGATTTTCCCTTGGTTAGGGCAAATTCTGCTGTTGTTTACACCCTAAGTTCTCTTAACATCAACACATTCAGGGTGTTCATCATTTGTGCTCTGTACAGTATGCACAGTACAAGGTAACGGAGCGTTTGGTCCAGTGGGGCAACAGTTTCGCAATGTAATTCTGGTGGCCTTATCCTAAGGAGCGTAGCCAATGCCTAGAGTTGGGCTGATGGCAGAAAAATAGCTGTGAAGGTGTGATGGCCTTGAGAAGACAAGATTCTCCCAAAATATTGTTTTGACTCTTGGACTTACCTGTTCAAGTATTTCTGTAGTGCAAATTCTGAATAAAGGATGTGGTCAGTCTTTCTCAGTAACTGCAAGCTGCACTCGTCAAGAGCTGCCGACTCACTTGGCTATCAGAAGAGCAGTCCCTCAGAGCACTATCTTTCCCAGTCTGTCGTCCTTCCTGTGAATCTAACTAGTTTATTTTGATGTAGACAGTGGAACACCAAGAGTTATATTTTACCCCTATAGCAATCATGAGAGGATGCAAGTGCCAAGAGGATCTTTCTCTTTGGCTCAACTATTGACACCAGTGTGGTCACTAGAAGTCCATTTCTTTCAGCAGATCTTCCACTGCTCATTAGGACTAGATTTGTGTCACTACTTCAAGGGAAACCTCAGGGTCAGCACACTGCAAAGTGCTACATAGCACCACTCTGACAAATGTAGTCTTCCTGCTGAGATGGGAAACCAAAGGCCACAGTGCTCAGGGAGCGTGGTACAAACCAGTAACATCACCTTCCAGGCTGAAATGCATTTTGAGTTACTATGCAACTCAGACTTTGTGATGTTTCTGTTGGACTGAGCATGTCCGCCCAGAATCACAGTTATCAGTACTGTCGGCATCTCTCCCAGCAACTGTGTTCTTGCGAGCTGTGTCAGCTCCCATTTCTTGGAAGACTTGCTCAATGAAGCTTCATCTTCCGGTGACATGCAGCAAACTTGCAGGAAGGCCTCCTGTGGGAGGATGAGCCTGACCCTTATCTTGCCAGCCAGCTGCAAGGGGATTATCCGGGAGCTCAGCTATGCAGCTGCAAACACTCTTGCACTGGCTGGACTGCCTTAAGACCTCCTTCTTGTGTTGTAAAGCCAGCAAGAAAGCAAGGATTGAACTACTCTGGTAAGTCAACAAAGCTACCTTCTGTTGTTTGTTTGTTTGTTTTCTTCTGATTTGGTTGACAGATTGCACAGAAAAGCACTGCCTTGTTGAAGGTACGTGTAGTTGTTCTTCGGAAGAAGTTACAGCAGCTCATGTGTTCAGTGGTGGCATGAGACTGCAATACAAAGACAGCTCATTGACCCATGTTTCCCAGCATGGTGACAGCTCCAGAAGATTATTCACCTGTTGATTATTCACATGCTGGAGCAATGTCTAGCATGGAAAACTCCACTGATCTCCATCCTTGGTGGTCAGCACCCTCTCTGCTGGCCAAGGACTGTTTATCACTTCTTTTCAAAACTGAAAAGGCTATTTTTTACTTGTGGTAACAGTAAATTTATTTCTGAATCTCCTCTCGCAGTTTGCATGAACAAAGCTTTGCATACAGATGTAATTCAGGGCTATGATAGGCATGAGCAGTTTCATATTCTAATTTTTGATTTCTTGACATAAATTTTCTTGGCTACCCTAGTAATGCACCTCCAGTAATTCTGTAAGTACAAGCAGCTCTTGTACACATCTGAGGACTAGTGAAAATTAATTTGATGGCTGCAGCTAAGCCTCCCAGTGGCCATCTGTTCATATCCCACCTCAAATCCAGGGTTGGAAGACCAGGAACATTCCCCATCCTGTAATGAGAGATCAGGAATTTGCACAACACCTCTTTTAACTCTGTTCTTTTCAGAGCTCTCACATCTCCTGTGAAGGACACCAAATTCACCCAACTTTAGAAACTCATCCTCAGAACAAACCAAGAAAAGACCTGGGCTGTGGTGTCAGTCCTAGAGTGTGTGGTATCTACTTGCCTGGTCTCTACCTCATCTAGTCTCACCAGGGAAGTGTTTGCAGGTGAAGATGTACAGTGGAATTCTCTTCTTGTCACTCGTTGGCTTCCTCCCACTCGTGATACCCACATGTCCTGTGCCATGCAAATGTGCCACCAACATTATCGACTGCACGTCAAAAGGCCTTACTGTAGCAAAACTACCAGTTGCTTTCCGCCCTTCGGCTGAAATTATCCACCTTGCTTACAACCAGCTCACCTCTATTCCCAATGGGCTCTTTGACAACCTAAGGAGCCTCCAGGTAGTTTACCTGCAGGGCAACCCCTGGGAATGCAACTGTGACATCCTCTACTTGCGCTCCTGGCTCCAGTGGCAGCAGAACCGGACCTTATACAGGGATGTGAGATGCACCTCCCCAGCTCACCTGCAGGACCGGATCATTGCCTATCTCACAGAAGACGAGATCATGTCCACATGCCAGTACTGGTACTGCAGCCTGGCTTTTCTCTCTCAGCTCTGTCTCTTCATCCTCCTTTTCCTCCAGGGTATCTTGGTTATTTTCATCATAGTCTACCTGCAGAAATTTCGGAGAATGACCGCTGAAGCGCGGAGCACCACCCAAGATCTACAACAGCATGTAGACACCTGAGTATCTTCTTCAAGAAGACCCTACAACACAGATTAACATCACAAGACTGAAGACCCTCTTCCCCCTTGGGTGATGTGGTGCCAAGGTGATGTTGTTTGTGATATCCAGAGGGGACAATTCTGTGCAGCATCTGATCCTGACTGCACGCCGAAGCAGGACTTGAACTGATCGGACATCTGCTGTATTTCCAAAGACCTGATCTTGTAGGTTTTAATGCTTTAAACTCTTTGGCATGATCCTGATTGCTTTGCTGAGCTGGTAGTGGTTCTGGTTTGGTAGACTAAGGAAGCTGTAAACTACAGCAACCAGAACTGACTCAAACGGTGCTTGATCTCTCCTATGCTAGAGTATTTCAACCATACTTTCCATGATGCTTCTGATTGCATTGGGTCAGGTGAGGACAGAGATGGACAGTGAACAGTTAAGTTACTGGACTGGGACAATGGAGAAATAGTTCCCTTGGTACTACTACAGGTCACCTTGGTAATTTTGGACAAGTGACTTAGTTTTCTCCTGCCTCAGTTTCCCACCAGTAAAAGCAAAAGGAAGCTGCTTCTTGCCTGGTGCATCTTTTCCAATGTTCTTCTGGGGGAGGAAGGGAGGGAATGTTTAGAAGCCTACCCATTTTACCCTATATTCATTCCTTTTAATATACTTATATAGTTTTAATACTGACTTCAGCATGTACAGAGTCAGACTGGGACCCTGAATGTTAATGAGAAATTCACCCTGAAGCCAAGAGTTGTTGAGACCAGAGGCTCTTTCTGACTGTGCTGGTCCAGTTTTCTTTGGAGCCTCAAACTGCAAGACCCATTAATGTGGCTACTGATGATGATGATGTCCCTTAATTATTTTTGGAACAAAGCAAAATTGAAATAAAATAACTATGTGTGATGATGTATATGGCCTATTTTCCATTCTACACTAGGTGTCTTGCACTCTCTCATGCTCCCTGGCAGTTTCTCAACACTCCCTTACACTCAAACTTTGGGCTGAGCAAACCAAATACCGAAGGCAGGTGGAGATGTTACCAGAAGTCCACCACAGGGTTAAACTTCGACAGCTACCGGCTTCCACGATGGGCCAAATGTGGAGTTTCTTCTAGTTCCACTAACCTGGTGCTTATCTGTTCATGAGGCAGGCTGGGAAGGGAAGGGTGGTTCCTGGGGCGAGCACACCCCTAGGGCGACGGCCCTGCCGGCTGCGGGTGCACGGCCCCTCTGCCCCCAGCCCTGTTCAAGGGGGTTCCAGTTCTCCTCAAGGGCCCCAGTTCAAAGGGGGGGTCCAGTTCTCCTCCAGGGCCCTCAGATCACACAGACGCGCGGCTCAGCCGCCAGAGGAGCCCCTCCCGCGGTAATGGCGGCGTCGGCGCCAATGGCCGCCGCGCGCCCCCTGGCGGTCCTGCTTGGCCGTGGCCGCCCTCACCTGGGGCCCGCCACACCTCGAGGCGCGAGGCCGCTGAGGGAGCCTGTGAGGCGGCGGCAGGAGCGGGGCTGGGCGCTCAGGGGGCTGCCTGAGGAGAAAAGGAGGGTCCTGGGGCTCTTCTGCCTCAGGCTGCTTCACCTTGGCTCATCTCATCTCAGCGGTCCGCACTAGCCCAAAAAAGTACAAAGTTTTGCAGCAGAAAAGCCCCCGGTGCTTGGGTGGAGGCTGAGGTGGGAAGATGGTGTCCTCTGGGCGATATGAATCCCCCTCGCTCTGCTGAGGGAGGACTGGCGTGCAGCATGGCGGGTGGCGTTGAAGGCTGAGGAGGAGGTTCACCATGCTGTGTGTGCCTGGGACAGCCTGATGTGAGGTAAGTGACACACGGCTCTGCTTCGGGAGGCCTCTTTCCTCCCTTTCCTCTCTCTGCTCCCTGTCTCCCCAACACTAATCCTCTGTTGCGTGAGCCTGACTGGGTGTTGCAGTGTAGCACCCAAGGAAATGGAGTTCCAGGTCAGATTTTTTCTTATGGGGACTGGACCTTGCTGAGCTTTGTAGCCGATGCACCTCTTGCTAGGGGCTGCAGTATCCCCTGCGATATAACCGGTGACTGTGGCCTACAAGGGAGAACACAGCTCCACTGAGGAGCCTGCTCTGGAGTTACCCAAATTGGTGGTCTGTGAGGCTCACTGACACTCTCAAATCTCTGATTTTTATGTACTGTTGTATTATTATTTTTTTCCCCCTGAGGAACAAACTTTCTGTAGGAATAGAAAGCCCGTTTTCTGGCTTGTTCTTCCCTAGTGTTCTTTTCCCAGACTCAAGATGCAGATACGTAAGGAAGTTGCACAACCCACTGTCTTTCCTTCGCCCCTTCCTTCTGATTTCTTTAGGTCAATTAAATTGTTATTTTAGCTGTTTTGTGCCTGTTGTTGAAGTCCCTTTCCTTTACTGATACATGCAAGGGATGTAAATGGCCCTTTGCTTTCCCAGTACTATCACAAGATGTGCTAGTGTGGCAGAATGAATCCCTGGGTTTGCCTGCAGATATTTAGCTGCATTTACCTGGGTTAGAGGATGTTGTTAGTGCACGTGCGCAGGTACTGACAGTGCTGCAGGCACAGGCTCAGTTGCTGGGAGAGGCTGGACTGGGAGCAGGCACGATCCCAGCCCTGTGACCGCTGAGCTGCCTGCCTGTCAGCACTGCCGTGGGCTGCTGGAAAACCTTCAGGACTCTGTGTGCCTACAAAGACAGAACAACTGTTGACTTTGGTTTCACTTCCCTGGGGAGGCAGAAGGGGTCCTGACTTTGCATCATTAAGTCTTGGCACATGAAAGGTAAAAAGCCTTTTTGGCATCATTTGCACCTGTGAAGAATGTGACCAGCCGTAGCAATGTGATAATGAATTGCACTGAGCGCAGAGTGATTTGTATGCCATGGCAGCATGTCTAATCCATAAATCTTGGCTTCTCCTGGCTCAGAAAGCTGCACGTCACAGATGCTTTCTTGCTCCACTGGCCTGCAGAGGATCTGCTGTGCTGCTGCTGAAGGGAGGGACTGTCCAAGGCTGCACAGTGACTTCAAAGGGGAAGCAGTGGTAGAATATGACAAAGACAAATGCAAGCTATTAGCCTGCTTTGAAAATAACTTACTAGTATCAAGGCCTATCCAACACCTGGGTATGGAGGATTGTGCTACCAGGCCTGCTGGACAGGCTGCTGCATTGCCAAAGGTTCAGGGTGCTTCCAAGCAGCTCCTTTCTCTGAAAGGTACCAGATTAAAAAATTCTGGGAAAACCAAACCAAAGTGTGTTTGCAGCCTCCATGATGCAGAGCTCCAAACCTGAGGTGTCTAAAAAGCAAGTCAACACTTCCTAAGTGAAGGACCGAATGGTTGGTAGATGACCTGGGGGAAAGCACACTGGTTCTTCCTTCTTTCAAATGCCCTGTTTTTCAGGTATCTGCATGGTGACTCCTGTGTGCTTTGCAGAGTAAAAGAAGTCTTAAAAGCAAAGCAAGATGATTTTGGAGCCTAGAGAATTTTAGCCTGTAATCCCACAGAGAACCAGTTTTTCAGTCCCTGTACCTTATGGTGATAGTGGTTGTGTTTTGCTTCAAGATTGCTGCAGGTGCTTGTTTACAGATTGTTTGGGTTCACGTGGCACCTAGGAACCTAACCCTGCTGTTTTAAATAGACTTTCATAGTTTCTGCACCCTCATACCTGGGATGAAAATATCACATTTGTACCCATGAAGAACAACTTGTCATCCACTGCAGGGCTTTGGTCACTGTGACAGGCTAATTCTGTGCAACGGTTGGAGATTAAGCAGTGCTTGGAGATTGTGTGGAGGGAGAAGCATGGCCTATCCCTGTCTCATGTAGTCACAGCTCTATGCTATGTGTGTGCTCAAGTGAGAACGTTCAATGGATGCCTTGGTGGCAGCCTCATCTGGGATTTGTTGCATTGCTTATAAATTGAAAAAGACATTTTTCATGGTCATTAGTATGAGGCTACCTGGTCTTCTTCAAACCCTTCATTTCCCTTCAGGATTGAAGTATGCAGGGCATCCCAGAGAGAGTGCCAAGAAAAGCAGTGTTGGTTTCACATCATGGGACATCTTGTCTGTCCTAGGGTACATGGGAGAAGAACTATTTTAGAAATGGTTAGAAATGGCTTTTACTTTTTTTATGTATTTGTGTATGAAAACTGAGGCTCCTTCAGGCTCATAAGCCTGATTTTAGAGGGCTTTAATGGAGAGCACATGGTCTAATTTAACAGGTTTCTGCAAATGATTAGTTATCTTGTGTAAATGCCTTGAAAGCAGCAAGTTGCAGTGTTAATATTTGTTCTGAAGACAGTATGTGTGTACATATTGTATGTCTAGATAAAGGTATATGTTCCCTGGAAGGATAGGATAGAGCGCTGCTGGAGGACGTAACAGATTTAAGTGGTTTTAGTCAAAAAAAACCCCCAACCAAATCACCCTCTTAAATCTGCAAGTAATTTTTTTCCTGTTTCTTTACGTGTCTCGTGGCCTGCTGCTGCTCTGAAATGTTTGTGACTATTGAGAACAGAACATGCTGGGAGGTATTTCTTCGTATTTCCACACAGGAGGATTAACCTGAGAGTTATGAAACCAAAATGCCAAGAATGCCCTCTATGAATACCTAATGGTTTAGGCTGTGTAGCACTGATCTGCCACTCTCACCTGTAATTGCTGGTGATCAGTTCTGACCTGCCCTGGCACAGCTGTTTGATGTCATATCAATGTCATTCATTTGTCATGGAAACAGAGCTCTGCTTATTGAATGAAGACTGTCTTTAGAGCCGTTACCCACGTTGACATGTAATTTGGGTTTGCTCGGAAGAGGGCAGCAAATAGCTTTTAATCTCCTGTTTGCTTTTACCGGTAAAATCAACGGGACATGTGGGCCTGGGAGAGGATGAAGGTGAGCGTGGTGTGTGTCTGGCCAAAGAGACTGACATTGATGCTCCAAATTTAGTTGCCTAAAGAGCAGACATTGCTTTTTGAACCTGTAACTACAGGTTTAAACAGTCCTTTTCTTGTTGGTGTTCCACATCAGACTGAAACCGAGAGGAGAGGAAGATGGGCATCATGTTGCTATGGCTGTGATGGAAATAGTTTAATAGTTTTGGTTTTCTGTGGGGTCTTTAGTCTGATGAGCTTTGGAGGGCTGAAATCCACCCCTTGGCGGGTGAGGGGGGGAAAGCTTGCCCATCATCACTGGATGATGAGAGCAGCAGGTTTCTGCTGGTGTGCCTGTTGGAGATGGAAAGGTGCCTGGAGGATGGGTGGTAGGTAGGTGCTCTGAGAATACCCCAGGAATAGGTAGGATGGAGTTGCAGAACAGCTCAAAATTATTGATGTTAGTTCTGTGCATCTGTGGGACAGAAAATGCAGAGGTGAACAGCTAAACATGTAAGCACCCAGGGAGGTAAGCACTGGGAGGAGCTGTGGGGAGCTGAATTCCAGATTGAAGTACTGTGAAACACTGACATCTCCTGTTGTGAATCATAGCCCTTAACTTGGTTGTCTCTCATGGGATATGAAAAGGGCTGTGCCTGTGTTTGGGGAGATTCTTCCACAAGGGGCTTTTACCTCTGGCATTCTCAAGCTCACCAAGAGATGGTGCGGGTGCCGACACTCGCTCTGCATCTCCATTACCTGATCTTTCAACACAGTGTTAGCAAGCTTATTTTTTTCCCAGGCTGAGACACTAATTCCCTCCCATTGATCATGGCCAAAGAAGAGAGCTCAAATGAAGATTTTATTCCAGAAACAATGACCCCCTTATGTGCTGTGTCTTGATCTCGGTGAACGAACCTGCTGGTGAAATGGAGGCTTTTCCCCAGGCTGTTTTGTACCTTTCTCAGGTGAATCTTCATATTAGATCAGCTGCCTGCATTCCTACAGGGAGAGAGAAGGGAGGTAAAGCATGAAATCTTTGTTCCGTGGGGACATGAGACAAAATGACAGTCAATGTGGCTTCATATTTAGTTTCCATAAATCCCCATGTGCTGCAGCGAGGCTGTCCACATCAAAACCTCTGAAGCAGAGGGCAGTTCCCCGCGCAGCTGTACGTGTTTTTCAGCCTTGTTACGCTTCGGGTCCAGTCCAAAGCCTCCGCCCTGGGCTGGCTGTTCACTTCAAACCAAAGCTGGCGTCATCCTTCTTGCCTCATCCTCAGCTCTGCTGTGAGCTGCTGCCTATTCTGTTGGTACCTGCTCTTCCCCACCCTTCCAAGCACTGTCAGCATTTCTGAAGTTGTACATAAAATATAGCTTGCTGCTTTCCCATGTTTGGCCCTTTGCTGGCCGAGCTGCACCAAAAACATCAAACTAATTAATTTGATGACCCAGTGCAGACAGCTTTAAGAGCAGGACATTGGTGTTCTTGATCACTTCCTCTCTTCTCATCCCCTCTGCCACTACCTGTCAAGAATAGCATTTTAATGATCCCTTTGCTGCTTTTTTTCTTTGCCTGAGAATTGCAAAAGTACAGTAAGCAACAGTGTCATTTCTGTGCTGCCAACCTCTAACTGAGTGGAAACCCCTTCCAAGTGGTGTGTCTGAATTTCAGTGTGCAAATTCCCCTGCAGTTTCCCACAGTGCGTCAGGTAGAGTGGTTTATATCTGTCCATTGCTGGTTCTTGGCCTGAGTGAAAAAAGGACTGTAATGTTTTCTATTTCTGTGTTGAGTGAGTGAGACCCATGGAGAGGAGGAAAAGAGATATGGTTACATAAAGTAAAGGTGGAGAGAGAGGGAATTGCATTGTCTGTAATTTGAAAATATATCATGAGATATATTTTCAGGTGTGGATCTGAGAGAAGGCTCCACATTGAGTGCGGTGTGGTTTGAACTATATGGTGGTGTTCACACTCTGGGAGATGTCATGCTTTGGGTAAGTTGCTGTGTGTTGCAATAAACCAGTGCCCTAATTTCTGTTCTAGACGTGCGTGGAAAAAATGACGTGGACATGCAACTGCTGAAAACGTGTGTAGCTTCAAGGCACTGGAAACAGGGAGTGAAATCCTAGCCCTGCTCTGTTCTGCCATTGACTTCAATAAAACCAGCGTTTGCCAAAGGCGCCTTTGGAGTGTATGCTAGGCTGTGCACACAAACTGCCAAGATGAATCTCTTATTTAATGAGATCCAATGCAGGAAGGCACAGCTGTGAGGCATGGGCACTTGGTTATACATGTCTTGGTAGTGTAATGTTAGTTATGTGCAGTAAGGCAAGTATTTCTAAATCCACCAAAAGCATCTGAGTTCTGTCAAAATGAGAGGAAATTGGGAAGAAAATTGGGCACTGTATCCCCTAAACTTGTTCCACTTGTCGTTAATTAGCTGTGGAAAAATTGGCATGTAATTTCAATCCCCATTTGTCTCTGAGTTTCCAGCATTCCTACCTTGCCTTGCCTTTATCTCTGTAGATGTCTGCAGGGCCCCATGTGCTAGGCACTCTATGTTCCCAGGGATGGGAAATTGTGAAATCCATGTGGGATGGGAAATTGTCTCAGGTGTTTCCCATCTTAGATAGGGGAAAAAGAGTCTATCTTGGAAACGATTCAGCTGAAACCCAGGGCACACAACCGGTGCATTTCATCTCCATGCTCAACCTCCTGCCTACTAGCAACACACTTGAATTTCTCAGTGAAAAATTACTCTAATCCAAAAATTGCAGCTTCAATAATTGTGAACTGGAAAACAGACATCTAAACAAGTCCACTGATTTATATATATATTTTTAATCCATGTTTTAAAGATAGATACTTGTACTAGCTGTTCCTTGGTCTTGACAAGTTGAAGGTTTCGTATTAAAATAATAATTCACTGAAAGGTTTCCACCAGCTTTGTATCTTGCACAGTGAAGAGGGTCTGTCTGCTGAAATGTCTTTCATGGCAGAGACAGGAGGATGGGGTAAATGATCTTTGTTAGTAGAATTACCAGTGACCTCATGGCCTAGTGGACTGCTGCTGTTGAGGAGAGGTGGCTTATGGTTCCCTCTGGAGCCAAGCCTCTGTGACATAAATCTTCCTGCAAGAGGCTGGATCTTGCCTAAGTTACAGCTTTATTTTTGCTTTGCTGTGTGAGTGAATCCACCTGATGGAAGCAGAGCAGGACTGACAGCATTTGGGGTTTCTCCCCTGGAAAGCAGAAGGCTTGTGTAGCTTAGAAGCTGAGAGTTTATTAACCACAGTGATCCAGCAGGTCTTGGAAGGACTCCCAGGACCCCTGGAGGTACCGAGCTGCGCGTGTTGACACACTGGGAGTCCAGCGCCTGCTGTGTTTCTCTTGTTTCAAAGGAAATGTCAGTCAGAGAGGGAATATCTCCTCTGTTGGGAAGCAGCTGGAGCGCATATCAAACAGGAGCTTTTGCTGGGTAGGAGGGCAGGGTAGGAGACAGCCTCTTATGTGGAAGGGAAGGGAGCAGATGGGGATCCTGACAGCTGATCCAGCACAGGGATGGCCTGGCATTAGTGCAGTCAAGGGCCTTGGGTTCCCTGCCCACTGCGAGTAGGCTGCAGCCCCAGAGATGCTGGGGTGATGTCTCCTTCGGCTGTGCTGTGGTGGCCGGTGGGGGAAGCGGGTGGGATGGGATGCTGAGCTGGGTGCTGCACGGTTAACAGCTGCACCCTGCCAGGTCCCTGCATCCCTCGGCATTAGCACCAGCAGGGCGTAAGGTAACTCAGTGCTGAAGTAGGCTGGTACAGAGATGGACATCTGTGCCTAGGACGAGAAACATGTAAAGCTGAGAGGCTGTGTGGAACTGCTCTCCTTCCTGCTGTTAGAGCCAGCAGGAGCCTTGTGTAAACCATGCCATGGATTTAGTGACTACCCATTAGAAAAGATAACTTGCTGCAGTATGGGGCATTATCTTGTACCCTTCTCTGGAGCACTTCTGAATCCTTGAGCCATGAGTGGATTCACCAGTGCTCCCCGTGTCAAATGAGATGGGCTGTTCTCTGCCTGGCAGTTGCGCTGTTGGACTGATGCCACAGGGAGTTCATCAGGGTTGCTGGAGAGCATCATGGCTGGGGCGTCTTCACTAGCTGCCCAGGACAGCATTAACACATCCTCAGAGGTCTTTTGCCTTGGCTTACCTGAGCTGAGCGCTGAAAGGATGAAGAGGTCCCTAGCAGGCATGTGGGAGCATTCACTGATGGCTGTTCATTTGCTGTTATGAGCTGCCTGGAACAGGTTTCCTTGCTCAGCTAGGAAGAACCTTGCTGCAGAGTTTAGTATCAGTGCTACCGATGCTTAAAGCAAGCTGACAGCAAACAGCCCTCAGGATGAAGTCTGTGTGTACGACCAGGAAAACGAGCAGGAGTGAGCAGGAAAAAGGGGCTAGATCTGATGGGCAGTTTCCTGGCAACACGGAGCTTGATCTGGGCCGATTACTGAGTATTTACAAATGCTGAAGCAGTTGTTGCCTACTGAGCTGGCCTAGTTGTATCCTCAGCAATTCCTACAGATGGAGAATGAGTGGCAAGAATAACAGACGAGGGAGGATCTGGTTACAGGCTCAGGGAGGAATGCCAGGATTTCCTTGCCTGGCTTGGTGCTGGCTCCTCCTACCCTGCCCTGCCCTCCTACCTTTTGGGCTAATCCAGCCCTGGTTCAGAGTCCAGCACAGCAGGAAAGGGAGGCTCTTCTGTTGAAATCGCTGCACCCGAGTCAGTGTATGCCAAGCTGTACATAAAATAAAACCTAAAATATATTGGAGCTGCTGCACTTAAGCTTGCAATGGAGAAACAAGAAGTAGAACTTGTGGGCTGCCGTGAGGCACCCTGTAGCTTCACAGCAAAGCAGCTTTTGCAGGGACTTTGTGAGCAGAAGGAAAAAGCTGAGGTCTATTTTATTGAGTAGAGTTATCAAGAAACTTAATCTAGGAAGTTAATCTCAGAAGTATGCTAAGTTTGAACATCTGTAAGTGCTTTGAGATTTGTGAGTGAAAAATGCTGGGCAGAAGGAGAGGATGTATCTGTGGTTCAAAGCAGGGCCAAGGATACAACTCCTGCCTACAGCTTGGCTATGCAATAACTTCTGAAAAACTGTTTCTTTGCTTTTGAAATACATTTGACTGCACTAAGTGGCATGGCGTTCTCAAAATGTTTTCCTTGGCCTGTCCAATGCTTCCTGGACTCTATTCCTTCTCTTTTTCTTCACTATTCTTTGCAAACAATTTAGTTTGAACCTTACTTTACTTTGTTTAGGTTTAGTATTTCCCTCAAATATTTAAGGCTATGATACTTATCTTGAGTAGCAAGCCAAGGAATCGCAGAAATTCTGTATTAATGTCTCACCCTCCTTTTGCTAGACAGAGGCTTCCCTGAGCAGAGTTGTAAGCTCCCCAGCTGCTTCTTATTCCACCCTAATGCAGTGTAGAGAGTTTGGTCTGTTACCTTTTGGATGGTGGGACCCTTAAAAATAGCTCTAGGCACTGTTCATCCTTTTACCTACCTTGTAATGAACGTGCTGTTTCAGGAAGTGTGGGGAACATACTTAGTAAAATAAAAGTATCTGTCTCATAGATACTTCCCATCAACAGATCTCTGAGGGCTTTGCCAAGCTGGATACCAGTTGCTACACCTATTGAAAAGATGGAGAAACTGAAGTACGAATAGTTTTGGGATCCCCTGTTCTCACAGAGCATATCAGCAGCAAAGCCGGGATTGAACACAGCTGCATTTCACACCAGCTTCCTGGGAAGTGGGAGGGAGGGATATGCAGCCCAAGGTGGCTGTCTTGCATGTAGCTCTTCCTCGCTTTCTTCTCAATAACTGCACGCTGCAGAAAAGGGACTGTGTTCCCCTGTTCTTCGTGGTGAAGTTGTTGGGTTCCCTCTAGATTTCAGTGAGTCTGAGGCTAGAAGAACTGATGTTACAGGATGACACCAGGGTCTTGGGGACAGTGTCTGTCTCCAGACCCTGTGCTTAGATGGGCAGCTGCTGCCACCTCATAGAAGTCTCATAAAATGCTGCCATGACTCTTCTCAAAGTATTCAAATCCTGGGTGTTATAGGAATGACAGGGAACAAGGGCATTTTTTGATGTTTGGTGCAGCTGGGAGCTGCTGCACTGGGAAGAGATCTCTCTAACTTTGGTCTTGTTGAGCAGGAAATGTATCCTGCAATCTGGCAAGGTGCAGAGCTAGCAGTGGGAACAGAGGTCTCCAGTTGCAATCACGCTTCACTCAAGTGTGCACAGAGATATGGGACAGTGTCCTCTTTCAGTGTGCAAGGAAAGCCAAATCCTGCTTTCATCAGGTCTGCATGGCCTTGAAGTAACTTCATTTCTCTCTGCTATGCTGCAGTGGTGCACTCGGCTCCCCTACTTGTGAACCACAACACCCACTGAGGGATGTGTCTTCAAGCCCCTTCAAGCCCTCAGACATTTTTCCTGGAGGCTGACATACAAAGGCACTTGTGATGCTCAGAAAAGGGAGGGCAGAGTGCATGCCTGCCCCATAAGATAATGCGTCTCCACCTACGCCTGGCATGGCTGTGTTTTTCTAGCTCTTTTGTGGTTTTGTTGTTCTCCCCTTGCACCCACAAGACCCTGCTCTGGCTACGGCAATTGGCTAAATCTTTCTTGTGTTCTTCCCGCAGGACCCAGGCACAAGCACAGCCAAGCTTTTCATATATGTCTGCAGATGGACCTTTGCCCCTATGGTTTGCCTGGCCCCCTCTTCACCCACGGACGGCACGCCAGTGCATGAAGTGGACATTTTCCAGCCCTGAGCTGCCAGAGTTAATTAACCTTCTGCTAAGACCAGGCCAGTCTTTCTGGGAAACTAGATCCATTGGGCTGTGCATTCCACATGCCTCTCTTTGCCTGGCGTCTCACGTATCTGTACAGGAAAACTCCGTTTCTTTCTCCATGTACTTGTGTTTTGGGATTGGAAGGGGCAGAAGCATGGGGAAGAGAGAAGGGATTGAGTTCCCCAAGTCTCCCTGCTGTCAGCAGCTGCCAGGAACTCGCCATGGGAGAGAACCCACCCAAAGCTGCTGGAGATGACTTGGCTTTTCCTGGGTAGAGTATACACACACAGAGTTTTCCCCATCTCCTCTGAGAAAGAGCCAAGTCTCTCCTTCCTTGCAGTAGAGCTGTCTTTGTGTAAGGCAGCTGCCATAGTTTCCTAGGAACTGCTTGACATGGCTGGTCATAACGTTACTCTCCAGCTTAGCCTTTATCCTCTCTCTTCCAGCAGGCTTGCACCACTTTCAGAGGAAAGCACAAGGCTTTTCTCTGGGTTCTGTTTAATTTATGTGATACTACTGGTCAAACCCCTGCAGAATGATGTTCTTAATGCCATTACCCTTTCGGGCCATGGGGCCCGATTTCCTTATGTGCCTTGAGGTTTCAGAGGTCCTTGAGATACCTTTCTCCAAAGAGCCTGTGGAGACAGAGGTCAAGGATTGACTGGACTCTCACTGAAACACTCTGGGCTCCAGTGGCTGAGTTCTTGGGGCAAACTGTAGAGATGAGTATTGAATTCTTCCCTGGCTGATCTTTATCTCGAAACGAAATACCTCTTTTGCACTGCGCCTAGTACATCTGTGTGTTTTCAGGCTTGTACCACCTGCATCACTGTGCTTCATCTCGTGATAGGTTTGTGCTGGTGCCGGAGGGAACAAATGCTGGGTTGTTCAGTCTTCTGACATACGTGCCTGACTCCTGTTGGTAATATGCTGTATAAGGCAATATGCTGTATAAGGCCATTTATCTCCTCTCTGTGGGGCAAAATGCTTTCTTCCAAAAGGCCCTAATCAAGCAGAACGCTGGCCAGACCTGTTCCTGTTAACTGAGCCTGTCTTTCCTTGTAAGAAAAAGTCTAATCGTGCTGTCTTCCAAAAATAATAATTAAAACGTTTAAGCTTGCATGGAAGTGCGTTATGCTCTGGAGAAAGAAAGATAGGGACCTTTTTGACTGGTGATGGGGGCAGGATACAGAGAGTTGTTTGCTTAATGTGAAAAAAGACAGAATTTACCTGTATGGTCCACTCCTGTTTGGATAGAGGCTGCAAATCCCCCTCTCCCGCCTAGTACCATGAGTGAGTTCCAGTAAATCAGGACAAGCTGAGAGGGTTGTGTGTGTTTGGTGGTTTGTTTTTTTTTTTTGGAAAGGGCCTTGATTGTCCAGCTATTTTTCTCCCTTGGTGCCGCTTCACGCCACTTCTGACTTTGATTAATAGGTCTCTGAATAAAATGTTAATCTAACTAGGGGTCCTTGGCCCAGCCCCCCTGACCTCCATGCTGTGCTCCAGAAATATCAGAGAAAACACACAGAGATTTTGTCTCCCTGCAGAGCACTTGTAGCTTTTGATTAATGGGTGGAAGGGCCCAGCTCCAGGTTTGTGGCATCTCTCCCGACTGCAGAAAAATAAGCAAAAAGTCACCAAACATGACACAGAGAAGGAAAGTCCCAGGAGCTGCGATGAGAAGAAAGAAAGGAGAGAGAGCAGCTTATGATTCAAGATGTACCCCACTGTAAGCCTTGGTATTTGTGAGTCTGAGTTCAGACCCTCATCTCCATTTTAACCTTTCTTTATAATGAGCTCAGACCACATTGCTGGATTCAGCAGTTTCCAAGCTCTGGGATGTCTTAACTTCTAATATCTGCATCATGAACTACTCTGCACATTGCCCTGGGCTGACACTTCGCCTGCATGTGTTAAGAGTGGCTAAGATGGCTTAATAAAAAAATGAGACCTTACACTTCAAACAGGACACGTGTTTCCCCTCTTGCTCTTCAAACGCTTGCCCATTCTCTGAATCAAACTTCTTTTGGAGCTTCTGAAATTATCAGAAACATGTGTTTCATTTCTGTTTTCTGGCCAGTACTGAACTTGGAAAGGCTGTTCTTGTATTACTTTCATGTGGAAGCCAGACCTGCTGGAAACTTGCTTGTTCCCTCAAGGTGGATGATTTGGTGGAACTACATGTATAAGAAGCTACTCATGAGAGGCCTTGTATACATGGAGCAATTAGGCTCGAGTGGGTTGGGAAGTCAAACTGTGCTACTATGTTAGTCTGAAGTAAGAGTATCCACTGGAGCAGCTCATCAAAAAAGCTGTTCCTGAGGCAAGCTTTAAGTAATGGTATGGGATGTGGATGAAGTGTGAAGGAGAGTGAAGACTGACATATGTACCACCTTACAATCCCTTACCTTCCCTTGCAATCCTTCTGTCGAGCAGTTAGTGCCCAGCTATGTTCCTCCATTTTGTAGTGGAGTAACTGGAGCAAAGCTTGTATCGCTTAGTTGCTGGTCACAGTGCTGGAAGATACAGGCTGAGCTGTAAGGCAGGTGGGGTTTCTTGTATGTGTGCTCAGTGTTACAATACTGTAGGGAAAGGCTCACACCATTGAGAAAAGAGGGAATAAATTCCCTGAATATTTTGAGACTGCATTTTTTGGTCAGAATATGTAAAGGGCTTTAATTCGTGCAGTTGCAATGCTCCCTTATGCCAAGGAAAGTCTTGCATCCTCAGCTACTGGAGAAATCTTTCAGTTAAGAACAATCAACCCTGATATCAAGACATTTATGCTTTCTTCACCTGCAAGGAATCTGCAAAGCAGTGTGGCCTTTCCTGGCACCGGTGTGGGATCTCGACACTGCTGTATGATCTTCCTTCTTCTCTTGGCATCTCCCTGGAGGCCTTGTCGGTTCTTGACAGGCCTGTCATCCAACTCACTCGACAATGACATGCCTGGAGGATGCGGCTGTCCCTGCTGACAACAGCTTTGTTTCCCATGTGATGGATGGCTTTGTGGCCCAAGCCTTGCCATTGTCCCCTTGCCTGTGGCCTTGCTTCAGTGATTCTTATCTCTGCCCTGGGCATCCACTCCCTGCATCGAAGGTGAGCAGTTACCAGTGCTGCACCTTCTCCCTAGGTGCCTCTCCAGGACCGGGGTGGGGGGAAGGACAACGGGCATCCTCTCGAGATTGAGTGAAGCCAAACTGTGCTGTTTACCCGGGCCTGTGTGGCATTTGGCTCTTATCTGCTGGGGAAGGCAGATGAGGGATTCTTTTTGTTAGTCAAACAGTCAGTTGTATAGGCAGTGTGGAAGTGCTCATGTAATTACCATTCTCTTGCTCTCACACCCCTATCTTGTAAATCACCAATCCATCACAGCCCTCCTCCTTGTATTGTTCTATAATTAACTGGACAAACTACAGGAGCATTGTCACAGCTCCCCATTTACAGAGGAGGGACAAAGGCTTGAAGGAAGATTTCAGTCCCCTTCAGCTTTTTTCCTCCTCTCTTGAACTCTTTTTTTTCTGTATCTTCTGATCCATCTCATGACTCTAAAGATGTCTCACCTGCTTCTCTGAATGACCACTTATTTGCAAACCTACAATCAACACAGAAAGAGTGGCCACAAAAGGACAGACCCAAGGATTTTAACCCTTCTTGTTCCACTACAGATGTGTGCATGTGTGCTCACTCACTCCCTAGTGCAAGGAGCAGCTCAATTCTTCTGAACAGGCTTTGGACCCTCTGCTAATGAAGAAGGGGTGCAGTCGCATCATCCATTCCTTCATGATAATACGCTGGGTATTTAGCTCCTAGCAAAGAGTCTGCTTATGAGTTAGACACTCCCTGGGGCTGGATTATGAGCTACGAGGGAGATGGAAGATTTCCAAAGGGTGTGGTAGTGTGAACATTTGGGGAGTTACTGATAGTTCGGTGTTATTGACCCAGGAAGGTGGATAATATATTTCAAGGTTCCATATAGCTCTGAAGGCTATAAAAAAGTTTGATGTGGGCTCTGGAGCATGGAGGGAACTGGAAGTGATTTGGGGTCGTAAAGCTGGTTTCTCTTCTATAGATCAGGTGAGTGAGGCTGCTATGCTGCTGGGCAGTGTGGAGAGCTGGTTCAACTCTGCAGGAGGTGGAGGCAGAACTTTCCCTAAGTTGGGTCATCTTACTTTGAAAGACTGTTCCCAACAGCCTTTGATGTGGGTATCCTGCTCCAGAGAGAGAATACAGGCCCAGTGAGAGAATACAGGGCCATGGGTGGATCAGGAGAACTGGACTAAAGCTCTGCTCTTCTTGCTTTATCTTCTTTCGCCCTCTTGCCTACAGGGATTTCACTACTTCAAAGCAGGGTGTTTCTCTCACTTTGGCTTACAGCAGCTAGCATGCTGTGGCCCTGTTTGCAGCTGGAAGCTTTAGATGCTGGAGCACTACAAATAACAATCGTTTATAGACCCTCTGTTCTCTTCCTCTGCAAATTTTTAGAAAAGGTCACAGTTCTCACTGATGCTGCTTTGACAGCAGAATTTAGTTCTTGGTGTTGATAGTGTCACGCAGCCAACTTTGCTGATCCCATGGGCGTTCCTTGGAGGAGATTTTGGCTCAGAGGCTGAAAATCTACTTTTCTTCCTTATTTGAGGTGTCAGGTAGGGTCCACTGGATGAAATGTATGCCTTTATGTTCTGGTAGGCCAGGCCTTATACTAAAAAACATTGCTTATTTAACCCCCGTCTCTAAAATCTTCTTTTCCAGCAGTTATGAGCTGTAAATTAAACGTGTCTACTGCATGAAAACTCTGGAGAAGTGACCTGTGGCTGACCTCCAAGCCATGGGTCACTTCTTAGTGCTACCTGCATCCCAGTGACCAGGTCACCTGTATTAATATCTGAGCACATTGGATTCCCTCTTGTAAGGCCAATGAAGCACAGGGTGTCTAAGCTCCTCTTGGAAAGAGGCTTTGCCACTTCAGTACGTTTGAATGGAAAGGGGAAGACCTGTTCGTGTTTATTTTACAGCCCCTTTTATTGACTTGATTTATAGCCTGAGGCTGTGAGTTAATTGAGGTCTAGTCCAGGAGAGGGCACCTGGGAAGGGGAGGTGCTGCAGTGCCACCAGAGAGAAAACATGCAGGAAAGTGCTTTTATAAAGCACAATTTGTTGTGAGCTCTGGCCCTTGCTCTGTGACAGCAAGCCAAGCTCTTGCCACCAGAACTGGTTGTTTTGGCTCAGGGAACATCTTTCGCTCACTGTGGGTGGCAAGAACCAGGGGGGCAGAGGTTGATCAAGAGAAGGTGCTTTTTCCTTGGTGTGCCCTTCATTAAAGCATCCTTTTGCCTGTCTCTTACAGGTGAAACCTAGTCACCTGTATAAGTGCAACTGTCATCGCCTTCTCTAATGGAGACCTGATGGGGTTGTTCCCATAGCCTGAAAGCAGTTACCTTTCAGTGCACACCTCCTGGGCCTGCAGAGCAGATGCCAAGGCCAGCTCTCCTCTTCGGCACCTAAAGTGTGGAATGCAGCGAATGATGCACATTTACATGCAGAGTTCAGAGTTCGTGCACTGAGGCAGGCAAGGAAGCCAGGCTCTTACCCAGGTCAGCTGGCTCCAAGACAAGTCTGGGAAAGAGCTCCTTCAGCCCAGTGCCACCATAACAGAGAGGAAATAATATTCACAGAATAGTTTGGGTTGGAAGGGAACTTTAAAGGCCATCTAGTCCAACCCCCCTGCAGTGAGCAGGGACATCTTTAGATAGATCAGATTGCTCAGAGCCCTATCCAGCTGTTGCTGTGGGTGGCCAAGGGCTAAGCCCGTTGTAAAGCTGGAGGGTGGCAGATCGATCTGGAGGGGTTGGTTCACCCTTTTCTGTGTGGGAAACAGTGTTCTGGCTGTGGGGTTTTGCACAAGCCCCTAGTGCAGGTGCTCTGAGCCTGCTCTGGCTGCTCCTGAGCTCTTGGATATGGGGATAGGCTGGAGCTGAAGGCGTGCCAGCATCTCTGCTTGTTCTTCTGAGCTAGTGGGGTATGAAATCTGTGTGCTATTCCCATTGAAGCTGTGCTAAGAGAACAGTGTTTCTATACTGTAAAAACCCCTGACAGGCCAGGGGCAAAGTTACAGCAACACTTCTTGCTAGGCTGGCTCTGGCACAAACATATGCTACTCTCTTTCCTTTCAGCTATTTACAGCATGCATGTATCATAAATAGTACTGCGCAGCCACTATGCCTTTCACAGAGAGACCTTTCCTTGCTCTGGGAAGGCCTTTTTAGCCTGGTTTGTGCCAGGGAGGGCAAAGGGAGTAAAGATGCTGTCAGATGAACTGCAAGGCTTCCTTCCCTTCCCAGGCTTGTGTGGAGCAGGTACCATGTCTTCATTCCTAGCACCCAGTCACTCCTTGGATGGCTGGTTCAGTAAATTCCAGCTGAATGGGATGGAGCAGCCATGTGCCACAGGCATGGAAATCAAAAGAAGGTGAACTTGTTGAATAATGAATATCCCCATGTCCTTGCACCCCAGTGTTACTAAAAGGGATCACCTAGCGTACCTCTCTCCTTCCACATAATGCTATCCTAAAGCTTGGCAAGGAAGGCTGGGTTTCTAGGGAGAGGCAATATCCTTTTTCAGATAAACTGATAGAGCCAGGAAAAGCAGAAGAACTTTGGATGCATGAATTCTTCTTAAAATCTGAGTACAATCTCAGTAAGCTTTTCTGTTTGTAGGATGTGTGATCTCATTTCTGGGCCTCAGACATATAGTTTGGGGATTACTTTTGTTGTCTTGCATGAGCTTGGTACTGAGCACTGCAGATCAAATCCCCTTTGCTTCAGGAGGCCCTGTCCTGAAGGAAGGCACATCTTGCAAGTGCTCCATTTCCTTTGGGTCCTAGTTGTGTCTGCACTACAGCTCTGTGATAAAGTTGTGCTGTGATTGTTTGTTTGTTTGTTTTAAAATACTTTATGCTGCTTTTTGGAGGATCCCCTTTAGAAAGAGGTCTTGCTGGAAATGAGAACCAATTTTGTACCTTAGATTTTGTCTGAGCAGTGAAAAGAAGTGTTGAGATCAGCCAGGCCAGAGTGAGCAGAGCATATTGATTTTAGCATATTGCTGCACTGGCCCTTTCCCTACCCCAGAGGAAGGGTTCAGAGTTCAAAGGCTGGCACACCTTTAGCAAAGAGCCCCTCTTCCTCTCTCCTCATCCCTTTCATCAGCCTTGTGGGAGAAGCTGCTCTGCCAGTCATAGCAGCAGTTCCCTGGCAGCTCCTGCTTCTTATCCAACCTGCAGTGAAAATCCAAGCCCACAGGCAGCTGCAGCAGGATACTTCTGGACAAAGCAGCCCGGTGGGTCCCTGTGGAGCTGAACCTCCCAAATTCTCAGCCTGCTGATCAGCTCATGGGAGCTCTACGTCAGGGATCTGTGTTGCTAACTCATCACCAGCTGACATGAGCAGGAAATAAAAAGAGCAATTTACCCTTCATTTCTTCTGTGCAATGAGCCCTTTTCTTTAAGCCGTCAGCCCCTTTATCTTATGCCACCAGAGTGGCTGCAGTGTAGCTTGTTTTCATCTGTCAGGGCACTTGTTTAGCCCCGGTCAGATAATCCCCTCTTTCACTCTGAACAAGTAGAGTGCTCCTGGGCTGCGTGGCTCTTCCCCTGCCCCATTGTAGTGCAGCAAGAGAGGGGCCAATACAGCTCAGTATGTGCTGAGGGGGCTGTTCATTGAAGACAAACCCACAGATGCTGGTGATTTTTCAAATATCTTCTGCTCAGCCCTGCCCTTGCTGACTGGAGAGGGACTGAGAGTGACAGGGATGCTGAAGCAGTCAGAATGGCACTCGCAGTTATCCCGTATGTGTGATTTTACGGCAACCACGCCGTCCCTTTGCAGATGTGTGGCAGCGTGGGAGACCTGGTCAGACTGAGGAGAGGGAAGGAGTTTCCTACGCCAAGGGATGGTCTGTACATGGTGTTTGAGGCCTTCTGGCACAGGCTGGCAGCCTTTCTCCCCCGTGCTGCTCCCATCAGGCTAATCCTTCTCTCGCTGGTCGGCAGAGGGCACCAGCAACCTGGAGAGAGTCCTTGGGATGCACTTGCTCTGCTACTTCCAATGGCGAGCAGGCGAGGGAAAAGGGACATAATGCTCTGGGACCGATTTCTCTGACATTTGCATAGAAACCTCTCCCAGCTGGATCTTCCCTCCGGTTGCTCACTCCATCCAGCCAGTCTGGGGAATGGCTTCAGGGGATGTTCCCACGAAAGGATTCTCTGAATCCCATCGCCTGCCTATTGGGCTCGTACACACAGACAGAACTGTGCCCTGCTCATCTCTGCTGCCGGTGGCTGAAGTGAATGTTTTTGACAGAGTCAGTAGCTGGATCAGATCCTTCTGCCTTTCCTTTGCCTCATGCATCAGGTGGTCTGGAGGTGTTCTACAGGGAACATATCCCTGGATCAGGGTACAGCTGTTCTGCATTTCCGTATACGAATTTCCATTAGACCGAGAGACAGGCCGTTTAAGTTAGCAGTGGCTGTATGAGCACTTCCTACTTAACTTTCATTTGGCTTTTTCAATCTCTATCCAAATCTGACCATCACAGCTCTGCTAGAACTGTTTACTGCTCTTTTCTACAGACACGGATGAAAAAACATGCAATGCTGCAAGGGCAGCTTTGAAGGCAGATGTGCTGCACTGAGTGGTACTAATGGCATTCATTATAGCCTTCTTGCCGTAGTTTTAAAAGCATGTGGTATCTAAAAAGACATTCCTTTTTCCTTGTTTTTGTTACATCTCAAACTCTTACTTCCCTCCTGGCCTGCTGAACTCCTTGTTATATGGCTTTTTTTAATGTAGGATCTGTCTCCACGTTACACGTAGTTAAGCTGCTTCTGCAAAGACAACCCTATTTCCCTTTTCCCTGGTCCCTCCTTTGCACTAGATCTAAATCATGTAGTTGCAGGGGAAGTTGATAGAAAGCTAAAAGGAAATAAATTTTCTTTTTTTCTTCAAATTATTTTCCCAAAGATGAACAGTGGAGAATGAGGCCAGATTCCCTTTCATTTCAAGCTGCTTGGCAGGCGGTGTGTAGACAACCTTGCCATCCCTCAGTGTGTGACCCAAATGAAGCAGTCGTTCAACCTTCAGAGTCCAAACCAGTTCTGACTGTCAGGCTTCAGTTGTTTGTAGCATCTCCTGTCAGAGAGGCATGTGTTTCAGTACACCAGCTGCAGTGAAACTAGTGATGATATTGCACACCTTCTGATTTATTGTCAGAACTACCTTCTGATCTCTGTTTCATGTATGTAAGTCTGGAGGAAGGGCACTGATTTTAGCAGACTTATTCCAGCTTCACATGCTGTAACTGAGGTTGGGGTCAGGCTGACTGACGTCTCAGTTTTTGTTACTTCGTGTTTTTCTGTCTCATTTTAATTCCATCTGTTGCTTTCCTAATTGCAGTTGATCGAGGATGAGCAATGAGTCCTACATAAAAGTCTCAATCATCTGCTCGTACACGTCACCTAAATCCCAAACCTGTCAGGTGCTTGATTTCTTTTTCATTAATTTCTATGTACTTTGGCGTTTTCTAGCTTGAACTAGAAAAGCAACAGAGACTGGGAGGCTACAACAGAGCCACTCCTTGAAGGTTTCTTTTTCCACATGGAAATATGGGAAAGGGTCTCTATTAGAGGCTATTTTTTCCAGTCTTCGGGAGTGTTCTTCCTCACGTAGTACAAACATAATGAAACTGACTTTGAGTTATGTTGGCTGACTAAAACAAGGAAGATTTGGCTCAGTGTTAGAAATGACAGATGAATTTGTAACTGTATTTAATTGCTATTGATACTGGCACACTATTTAATTTGTGTAAGGAATCTTCGTATCAGCCAGTACAGAAGTGTTTATCTGAAATTCACTGATTATATATAACTGCTGGGCATCTCTAGATGTGCTTTTCCAGAACTGAATTAAAGATGCTTCTGTAAACTCCAGAAGACAACAGTGCTTCTGGAAATATACAGAGCTGGTTGGGAGTAGTAATCATTGTAGTGTGGTCTGTATGGATCTGCTGGATATGGATCAAACTAGGAATGTGTTTGTGGATGGAGGGATGGGGCACAGAGAACCAGTCACAGGGGATTTAGGTGAAGGTAAGTTTCTCTGGCCAAGATTTAATTTCATATAAGTTCCTTAAAACAGCTTTGTTTGATCAGGAGAGTAGGTCTTATATATTCATATCTCCAATACGTCACCATCAAAGTCTGTTCATGTTTCTTCAACTCCTAGCTTGCTGGTTTTGTTCTGGAGTCAGTTGTCCCAGAATAGTATAGTTCTTCATTACTGCCCCAATTTTTTTCATCTCCACACAGTTGTCACTGACTGGATTGCCTGTACTGTGGAGAGTTAAATAATAACCTAGCTTCATGCTTTGGATTTGGCCAGTGAAGAGCATGTGAGCTCAGAGCTGATGTTTTCTGTTGGCACCTACTGTTCATCCACATCTGGCTATTACTAAAACTCTGACGCTGGAGAGGTGGTTTCAGTCTTCTGGGCTGGAGTCAGTGTTTAGATTGTACAGTTTATTCTTCATGGAAAATCTTGTTGCAGGAAAATATTTTTAAGAAACTGTGTTACTTCTTGTGCAACCTGGAGAGAAACAATAGTATATTACCTTTGTGAAAATTGTGTTTTCACTCCTAAGTGAGAGTCAGATCCTGCTATAGAAATTGCCTTTTACAGGGTAAATACTTCCCAGGACACAATGCTGTCAAAGCAGGTTGTCCTTTGGTCACTTACTGTGGAAGAGATTTCGTGGATTCACTAAAATATGGTTTAACACTCTACATTGGGATCCTGTGAGTGAATTTTTTTAATCACAGTTTAATGCAAGACCACATAGAAAAGTCAAAGGATGCTTGATCATTTTAAATGCTGAAGGTCGTCTTGATTTTATTACAGTTGCAAAAGCTTTTTGGTTTAGGTGTTTTAATTTGGCAGGCTTGAGTTAATGCCAAGGGGACGTAGTGAAAATGCTCTTTTGATGTTCTCATGCCATCCTGTTTGCACAAGTGGCTGTGCCAGGGGTTGGATTTGTTACACAGGAATGAGAACAAGAGCTAAGATATTACGTATTCTGTAGAAACAAGAAACCAAAAGGGATGACTTCTCATCTCCTTCGCACTTGGTAGTGTTTCTTAGGAGTAATCCCAGTTTGCATGCATAGTCCAGTCTTAGAGTGGTTATTGCAAAATAATGTAAGGATTATGCTTTTTCTCCTGGTTCTGTGACTCCCTGGAGCTGTGATCTGCCAGGGTTTCAGAGAGGTTTTGAATCAAATGCTGTGAACCCTGTGGCTTTCTTGGGAGAAATGTCTTCTCTGGTGGCCCAGGGTTGATGGGTTTTGGGGTTGTTTTATGCCTGAGACAGAGAGTTCCATGTTCAGCTTTGCCCAGCCACTTTTGCTTAAAACAGTGCTGCTGATATAAGAGAGGGTAGGGAGTACAGAAGGCTGGTACAAAGAGAAACCCTACAATGAGGGCACTGCCCCAGAGGGACTGTGGGGAGCGAGGGCAGAGAGGGAAACAGCCCACACAGCTAATTGAAAGCGCATCTTCCCGTCAGTCATGGGGCTTGCCCATCAATCATTCTGGCACCAACAGGATCTGACATCAGTAGGGAATTAAATAAACTCCTCTCTCTTTAGGGACCTGCTGATGGAAACCTGTAGGGGGGAAGTGAGCAGAGAAGAGCAGGAAGCGTGTGCGTGGGGGAGGAACAGTCTCAGTGGTCCCCTGGGATGATGCAAGTCTGTCCTTCCTCTTTCTCACACCAGCATGTACAGCTGAAAGAATTTTTCAATGAGTCCCCAAAAAGGTGAATTTAAAGCTGGTAACAGGCCAAGCTCATCTCTGTTTAAATAAACAAACTGCAATAAACAGTATCCTATGGTGAGTGCCCTGAAAGCTGAATGATGCTCTGTGCAGCTGAAAAGTAGTTTTCACCCTTGGGTGAAATTAGTGTTATTGGACTAAAGTAACTGAGAGGTGAATCTGGACCAAAGTGTCAGAGCAAAACGCTGGGAAGAGGAAATGGACCAGAGCAGAGGGTTAGAAGGCGAGACCTTGTTTTCTATCCTGCTGTGAATCTGCCTCTGTGGTGAATTAGGATGTGATTTGAATTAGGATATTACAGTTTGGACCTGGCTGAAATCAAGGGTTCAGTGCAGATAAAGTGACTTATGTCTTCATTGGAGGGGCTATCACCAGTCAGTTGGCTGAAGTGGGTAAAGTGTCAGTGTGCGCACACGTGTGCTTGTGTGGAGGGCTGTGGAGCAGCTGGAAACCATTCGGGCACTGACAAGTCCCCTGATGGACCTCTACTGACATGGAGCAGCTTTGGTTTCAGGAAAGCCAAAGGGAACCTGTCACTAATTAGACACACAGCTAATTAACGAGAAGCAAACAAAGACCAGCAGCTTGTGTTTTGGGAAAGCTCAGCTTTAGTAGCTAAGGACGTCTGCTCCTCCCTTTCAAACCATTTCAAAAACAAACAAAGCGGGGAAGACTTGCATTTCAAAGCAGTGCAAACACTGCCAACCTCAGAAAGCCTTCCAGAAGGGACAGCCAAGAGTGGGATTTAGCAGTGAAAGCAAAAAGGGCTCTCCAGGTGTAATGAGACCTTCCCTGTCCCTAGACCAGGGCCCTCTGAATCCCCAGTGTGAATCTCTTATCCATTAGCTTTTAATTTTTCTTTCTCCAAATAAACACTCCTGTTAAAATTTTGGGTGGGTGGATGGGGAAGAAAGGCAGGTGTGGAAACATGAGCTGCCATTTTGTGCTTTGCTACTTTCCAGGTCTTGCAGAAATGTATTGTATTTCAATTTAAAAACCTTTTTTTGTGCATTGTTTTTATTGATGTTGTATGCTGCTTTATTATTGCAAGGTTGGCTAGAAGTGTAGATCAGTAACATAAATAAGAAAAAATTACCTAGGCTGTGTAAACAGATGCTCTGGAGTGGATGAGGCTCTGTTTGAGTGCTAATATCTTTAATAAGAGAAGTGTGCTTTCAGGATAGAAGGAATCCAAAGCTGTAATCCCAGTTATGAGTCCTCCAATGACCCTGAGACAGCTTGGTTAGAGCCTGATCCTCCAATGAGCCTTGTCAGGGTCCCAAGTCCTGCTCAGAGCAATAATTTTTGACTGCCTCCAAATACACCAGTGCTTGCAAGATTCATTAACTGAGGCTTGCAAAGTGCTTTGAACATGAAACACAGTAAGAATGCCAAGTTATGCGATATTTGGTGTATTTCCTACAGCCATGCATGTTATTAAGGGATAATCTCAGCTTTCAAAAACCAAGGCAGTCTCTAACCCTCTTTGTCGTAGGAAAAAACCAATAATCTGGAAAACAGGACTCAAGGCTTAGAAATTAGGAGGCAAATTTAAAACAACCCACCAAATTATGCTATCTTAATACTAATCTCATGGTTTTGGTTTTAATTTATTTATTTTAAATTTATTTATATTTAAATAATAAAATAGAGTGCTTGGGTTTGACACTATGTGACTATGCTTTAAATATTTATTAAAAGAAAATACATTATTAATTTTCTTGTGCATTCAATATAGAAATTATTAAGTCTTTATCATCACTAATGTGGAAATTTAGCATATCATTTGTCCTCAGATTAGCCTATCAGTATATCTTTGCCTATTTTCTTCCATCATCTTGGAGGAAGGACTGTGTTCCTGGTTAGGGAAACGGCTGGGAGTTGCGGGTTCAGTCTCAGTGCTGTCAATGGCTTCCTGGAAGAGCCTCCTGTGGTCCTGCCAGGATCAGAGTCCTCAGCCCCACAGGGGTGGGAGCAGACATCGGCTCTCTAGCAGACTGTAAAGTGGAGTGAAGGATACTTCCATGGGATGCTGCAGTGTTTAGCTCATGAGTGTTTTTAAAGCACTCTAGCCTCCTTGACCAGAAGGAGTTATCAGAGCGCCTGGTGTTACACTGCAGTAGTAGATCACCACATGCACTTACATTAGGTGTTTTGGTTTTTTTTTCAGCACTCATCTGGTTTTGCTGCTTTATGGCCTGATTTGAAATTGCCTTATACTCTGCTATCAGCATGGGTGTTTGTTGCTGTCAAAGGACCTGTTCAAAGAATCCACAAAGACACAGCAGGATTCCTTCTAATATCATTTTGGCTCAGGTCTCAAATATGTATCAGTAATTAAAAAAAAAAAAAAAAGAAAAAAAAAGAAAAAAAGAAAGAGAAAAAAATGGGAGGAAAAAAAGAAGGCAATGGCTTCGGGTTACAACACGTAAGGAGCATATCAACTTTTCCAGACACAGATTGATTTCGCTGTGCCTCTCCCCATGAATATCCTTAGCTTCTATGAAGTAGCTATTGGAGGCAAATACATGAAGCACTTCATAAAGAAAACATTGTGTGGCACTCCAGTTTCTCTTTCTGGGATGCTACTTAGCCATTTTATTATTGAGGCACTGCAAAAACCCAGAAAGGTACAAAGCAGGACAAGAAGATAATGAGAATTTTCTATCAAGCCAGCACAGGGCTGTTTCAGATGGCATCAGGTTTCTTCAGCCTACTCAGAGCTCGAAAATGTGCCCTTGATTTCAGCCCACAGGAACGTGGGCTTGTGCTGCTTTATTGTCTAATGGATCTTTCACTTGATCTCCTCATAGAAACACGTTGAGCATGTGCTTGGGTCACTTAGAGAAAACTGAACCCCACTCATGTTCTTAGAGTGTAATCCCTTAATATTGATTACTGTGTTGCACAGGGGCAACAGGTAACAAAATCCGTGTGGATTCAGACTGGCAGCTGATCGTCCCACACACGCACGGTTCAGCTGGTGAGCTCTTTGCAGTGTTGGGACTGCTTTGCCTAATCGCTTACCACTGATGTATAAAACACATAAATATGTTGGAACAGAAAGACGGGATTGCAGCAGTTGTTCATCTGAAGTGAACAGATGCAATGGAGGATTTTACTATGGAGTGTGTTCCTCTCTAGATTTTTCTTGTAGGCAGCTCATGTTTATCTTTTGCCAGCTCATGTTAGACCAGAGTAGGGTAATCTTTAAGCCAGTGTATTTTGTGAAATAAAGGCAAGCAACTAATTATAAAATGTATAGGGGGACAATCTAACATTTGTAAAAACAGCTTTCCAATGACCAGAACAATGCTTTGATTGGATTTTGGATGTCTTTCATTTTCTGACATTTTTTTTGTCTCAATGGAAGCCTCATTCTTCTCTGTGGCTTTTGGGGACTATGCAATATGAATTTGTAATTGAAGTGATTTGTGGGGAATACATTATATACTTGGGTCTGAAGGGAGCTAGGAATCTCAAGAACTGTTGTAGCCTGAGGCTGATTTCTAAATATAAAGTACCCTGAGATGATCTGTAATGTTTGAATGTCTCCTTGGTTCAGTTTAATGGTAGCTCAAATGCTGGAGGTGTGAAACAGGAAAATGGACTAATGGGAACCCTTACAAACACTTGAGTCAAGATGAGTGACTAGTTAAAGGTATGGTCATCTGCTCGGTGATTGCTGGGCTATAAAGGGGCATCTTATGGGGGGAAGGAGGGGAGATGCCAACTGGCTTTCTATTCTGCCTCTAAATATAGCAAGTGCAGATTTTGCACCCAGATGGATAGAGCTGCACATACAATACTGCTCATGCAATAACCATGCATTAGAGTATAAAGGTGCAATCCGGGATGCTTACGGGAAATGTGTCCCTTAAGACCACTGTATCATGTTACTCCCAACAAAAAAAAAAAAAAAAGAGATATGCTCTCAGGTTCATTTTACATGAAGCATTTGCCAGTTCTCTACTATTTGATAATTAAAGAGTGTTTCTGTTAAGAGTCCCACATGTACCTCTTAAATGAGCCTGTGATTTCTAAAAACTGTGTTCCCAACAAAATAACTCAAATTATTTTGGCACTCTCATTTCCCAACTAGACACCCTGAGACTGTATTTTTCACAGCATTTTTATCTGGGGTTGTTTTGGCACGAATTTCAAACCTGAATGCATCAGTATCCCCAGGCTATCTTGAGGATCTGATCTAAGAGGCATCTTCACACTTACCCTAAAAGGTTGGAGACGGTATGTGCTGTTAGCTCATTTAAGACCTACAGGTCTGTAACAGACTTGCAGGTCGCTAAGGATCCCTTACTAGCTAGTGAAAAAATGACCTTGGCTGTAATGCCAAATGCTGCTGAAAATCATTATATCCATCAGGATATGCATGACTTGCACTTTAAAACTGTGTTTTTCTTTGGGACAGGATAGTCTTAGGGACAACTGTGTTTGAACAAGATGGTGGGTGAAGAAATCAAAATCTAACACACTGAAGGGGGCTATATATATGGCATTTAAGACTGACATTGCTGTCAGATGATATATTGCTGCTTAGAGTATGACAGATTTGTTATAATTATTAGTTCATTATTAGCTTTATCTAGTTCTTCACTCAGTTCTGTTGTATTACATTCAGTATTTAATACTTGAATCTTCATCCAGACTTAAACTTCTCCCTCTTTTCACTTCCCTCCAATTTGGAGAGATTATGAATTGAGACAAAGTTTGTTAATTTATTAACCTAGAGCTGTTTAAAAACCCATTTGTCAAGATGCTTAGGGAGAGGAGAGGTAAGTCACCAGCCAGCTGGCCATCTTTGCCACCCTCAACATAAAAAAGGGCACCAGATTTCATGAAATGATTCTTGCATCAGACCCCCATCTTTTAGCTGACCAATTACTATTAGAAATCAGCATTTACAGAGCGGGGAATCCTCCATTTTCTTGGGGCAAAAGCCTTGTTAGTCTGGATTTATAGAGAGAAATTATGCCACTTTTTACCATTCCTGAACAGAGCAGACACAGGAGAGCATTCCTTTAGATTTTCTCCTGCTCGAGACATATGCAAGCTAAAGGCACACTGGCAGTGTTGCAATGGAGGCTTTGCATAGCTCTGCATGTTCCCCTTCTCCCTACCACTTTCAAGCTTCAATAGATGTGATCCGATCAGAAGATTTGGTATCTCAGTGACCTGGTTTACATGAGAGCAGCCAGATCTCTGGGCACTTGCAAACTCTCATTTGCAAAGCTGTAGTCATATTTAGAGGATGCTTTTTCAAAGTTTAGCTCCCCTGTCCCCAAATATTGTTTTTCATGCTGTGTTCTAATAGCCGTATTTGGGACCATAGATTCCAGGAATTTAAACTACCACCTTATAAAATGTTAGAATAATCCAGTGCGACATTCAAAACATAAGTGAATTGGAGCCAGCTGGAAACAGAATACAGGAGGTAGATTTTCTCCTGGAGGGGTGCTAATAATTCCTAGTAAAGATCAAAACGAAGCACAGTTGGGTTGGTTTTGGACAGCGCATGGCTTCGCATGAAGAGAATCTCTTCGGTCTGCAGCTTAACATCAGGAGGTCTTTTGCTTTTTACTAGTGGACATCCATTTTCCTGTTCTGTTTGCCACCTGGGCTGTATTTGCAGGTGCGTGCTCTCTCTAGGGCATGCCACCAGACACAGTGAGAGTTGCCTGTGATGCCCAGAGACATCAGTTCAAGTCCCACAGGGCAAGCAGAGCTCAAGGGGGGATCCCGGGAGTGGTTGACAGCACAACGCATGAGTGACCCTCTTCTGTGCTGGGGTAACCGCTCCCCCCCAGGAGCCCAACGCTGCCTCCGAATTGCACTCCACTGCACCTTTGTGCCACATCAGCTTGCCTACCTGGCAGCAGAACAACCTGGATGTGAGGGTTAGAAGAGCCCAGGACTGGTTGTTCCCTGCTCCACTTCCAGTCTTGCTGCTGAGCTTAGGTGTCACAGCCCTGCTCCCAGGTGAGCAGGCCACCAGCACTTTCTTTCCTTGCTCTCTTGATACTTAGGAGTCTTTAAAACACAGCTGTTAGCTGTAGGTAGCTGTCGTTACCTACATTTCATTGTATCATTTGAATCTTATGTTATGCTTTTATGCTCATCAGTGTTGCTCTGCCTTAGTGCCTACTTTGTGTTTGCTGCCCATGCCTTGAAACAGGGATGTACCATCCCTTGGAGTTACCAGTGGATTAAAGCTGCGGCAGTCACCAAATTCCGAGGCAGAAGACTTTGCCTATTGGTGCAGGGGTTCAAGATCTTCATTCAAACCCTGACAGCTAAAAATCTTGATTCACTGGTACAGCCAGCTCAGCAGTGTGCTTGGGCATGTGCTTAGCTTTCACATTGTCCTCAGAGGTCCTTAACCATATGCTGAAACACTTTTTCTGAGTTGATGCTGATGGATAGCACAAATGGTTGTATCACACATGCCAGTGCAGTGCATTAGACAAATGATTTTACTAAATGGGGAGGCATGGGAAGTCTATGAAGCTTGTCATAACCTTTGATCAGTAGCAGGGTGGAGAAAGAAAGAACACTTGGATAATTTTTACATTAGCTTAAGTAAAAATATGTGAATTGATTAGATTCTTTATAACAGAACGATGGCTGAGTTTGTTACTGTGTCTCTGATATTTGCCAAGCAATCTCTATGGCAGCAAATACAGCAGAACTGCAGTCAGGTGTGAGCATGCACACAGCCTGCGTGAGGATATTTCAGGTATGAAGGATTTGCTATGCAAATATTCACCATGAACAGTATCAAGGAGACCAGAACACTGAGGATTCTTCTGCTTTTCTTAAAAAGTCATAGAAACCCTTTTCTTACAGGGATGAGAAAGATGAAGCACTTAGGTCTTTACTGCTGCCCACTTCAATCATTTTTCTTCCCCATTACCCCAATCCCTAGTGCACATTGTACATGTCTACAGGATAGATTAACTACCTCCTCTTTGCATGCAGGGTGCCTCTGGGAGGCTGCAAAACATGCAGGTGTTTTTGCTGTGTTTTATGTGTAGGTCTTGAGTACATGATGCAAGAGGAGTCGTGTCACTCTACTTCTTTCTCTTTTCCTGCAGTGATGCCTCAGGATGGTGGTAACTTAGAATCATAGAACAGTTTCGGTTGGAAGAGACCTTCAAGATCATAGAGTCCAACCTTTGTCCTAGCTCTAGCAACACCACCAAACCATGTCCCTAAGTACAACATCTACCCGTCTCTTAAACACCTCGCTGGGGAGGCTGTTCCAATGCCTGACAACCCTTTCAGTAAAGAAATTCTTCCTAATATCCTAATAATTCAGGGTCTTTGTTTGATAGATCAAAATTCACTTTCTTCCTCTTCCCACTGCCAGTTGGCTCTGAGGTAGCTGTGGCAGACACTACCGAAGAGATCCATGGCAAGTCCTTTTTTCCTATGCTATTCTGTAATGCCCCTGTATATTGCTAAACAGCCATTATGGTCTTCTCCACAGCAAAACAGTTATTTAAAAAAGAACTTGCTGAGATTCACGTTTTTCCTTCTCAAGTCTGATGAATGTCAGGCTACCACCTAGTGTTTCCATCCAGAATATCAGGGCACATGGGATGCTAGGGACATGTTTCTTCTCCCTCAGTATCTTTGTTGTGGCAGGTACTGCTCTAAAGAGGTTCACAGAAGAATTAAGCCTTTTTTCTTATACTTCAGCCACTTTCCTTCCAAGAATTTAAAGGTGCAGCCGGACACCATTCAAAGTAGCTCCTCATTTTGATCAGCCTCCCCGTTTTAATCAGCTCACCTGCGTTTTATGTACATTCAGGTATATTTAGATGACCTGTTAGGCTGGTTAATGTAAGGCAAATGCCAGACACACTTGTGTGTTTATTGTGATGTCCTGATTATTTCTAAACCTTCAAATACATGATGATCCTTTGAGGTTGTATTAGCACCTAGAAGCCCCAGAATCTCATTGTCCTGCAGTTAAACAAACATATCATAACCTACCTGTCAAGTGCAGCACATGGTTCATCAGTGTGTAGTGTCTAAGTACTTACAGAAATCATCTCTTTGCTCATTAGTCTGAGAAGATACTCTGAGAAGTTTTGCTCGGTGTTGTCCCTTTCTAAAGCTAAAGGGAGAGTGGTGGCTTGTCTTTGCCAGAAAAGGATCTAATTTTAAACATGTACATTTTTCTAAGTTACCAGTATCTGTAAGAACTTTTTGAGGCAGTTTGATGATTATGGGACAAGGAGGATTTCCATTTTTGTTGCAGAAGGCTTTTTGCCAATTTTATTAAGCCTTAAGAGAAATTTTTTTGCAGGGGCTTGGTGAGAAAATGTTCTTTATTGTTTCAACATGTCTTGGGACAAATAGAAACTGGTCCTGAGGCAAGACAGTATTCAGAATTAAATTAATTCTCTTAATTATGTTATTTCAAGATACTGTTGATATTGACATGTTTCCCAAAGTGTGCCTGGTACTGTTGGCTGCGTGTCCCCTCCTTTTATTGATATTGCCTTATTCAGTTGATTGGAAATGAAAGTAGATTAATTTTACCTTAAATTTATTCCCTTCAGACAGTAACTCGGAGATAGTATATCCTATATACTTGGCCCTTACTCTGCTGAGTATGTTTCACAAGCTTGGATTCACCCTGGCCCATACACCAATACATTATTATTTTTTGAGTGCAGTGCGTTAGTGCAAAGTGACACGGCATGGTGGGTTCTTGGTTTTACCAGCATGTAGGAAGAGAAAGACCTTGACCTCTGTAGCTTGTGTGTTGGAGATGGGCATCTTTGAAAAAATTTTGGGGCTGCCTCCTCCTGCTCACACTGTGGTGTCACAACACTGCATACTTTTCCATGCAGAAGGTGGAATTGCCATGTCCAGGTTGGGACACGGGTTCACAAGGACTGTGACTTGGCCATAATCTCAAAGGAAATCTGAAAAGCAGAGCTGAGACGTAAGCTTGGAGCTTGTGCCTTAACTGTGCTGTTTTAGACAGTTCAATAGCTAAGGTGCAGGACAGGTTCTTGAGAGATGAGTGACTTGCCAAAAGCCAAGAGGTCAGGAGTAGGAGGAGATTACAAGGCTCCCAGTTGGTTCGGAGTGTCCTGTTCTCCATGCTACACATGCTCCTGGGAAGCAGCACCTGTGGTATAGAAAAGCACCTGGGGCTTAGCACCACTTGCTGGTTAATCTCTGCCCTGTGTGCGTGCCTTTGGGATTCCTCAAAAGCACAAAGCACTGAGGAACCCAGGGCTCTGCCAGTGTATGGGAGAGGAAAACACACAGACACCTTGGAAGGGAAAAGATGTGTCTGTGGGGAGAAGCAAGAAGAGAGGCTGGGAAGTTTCCAGGAGGCAGTTCCAGGCTTGCTAACATGTATTCTCCAGTGTGCCAAATAGCTCTGTAGAAGTCTATGGTTGCAGCAAGGGCTGCTAACAGATATGGCTTATGGCTCTTATTCACCTGCGATGCACAAATGTGGTACGAGGTGCTGCTTTGTAAATTGGATTACAGGATTGGGAAGATTTGTTTGTTGTGTATTGCCAAGTCCCAGCTGTTCCCTCTCATTGCCTACAGCAGAGAAACTGCTCTGTGAGGACAGTGCAAGTCAACTACAGGGGTGCTCACCACCATGAATGCTGAATCCCAGCACAGCTGTGGGTGACAGTCTGGCAGGATGAAGTGACAGGGAGGAGAGGGTTAGCTGCATGAGCTTGGTAGACTGTCCAGAGGGACACAGCTCTCTGGATGGGCATTTGCAGATTTATGGAGCTAGATAAGCATCGGCGACGATGACTAACGACGCCACACAAGGTGAAGGAAAACTGCTTCCAGGAATATAAGTTGTAAGAGGAACACTAAAAATAATGTCAGAAATAATATCTCTTCCAGCCCTGTAGGTATCTGGCAATAAAAATGTATTGATTAGCTGACATCCTTGCTAACAGATGCTAACAAAGAGAGCCTGTACGAGGCTGATTTTTAAACTGAGTCATGGCTTATGCATTGGAAACTATTGGAAAGAAGTTCCTAATGTCTTATATCTACGTGGGCCCTGCTCCCATTTCTGCAGCTGAGCCTCTTTTACCTGGAAGAGCAAATGGGGGTTGTACTTCCCTCTTCTGCCACTCAGAAATAGTGATCTACTTTCTTATCAGCAAATCTCCAGCTCTGCACTTCCTATTCTTGCTATTTTATCTTTTATAGCCTTTGTGGGTTATACATGCCTTGCGTCCCAAAGCTAGTGTGTTAAAGGAGTGCCTTTTCCTGGCACTGGACAGTTCCCTGTCCAAATTCTGAATTTTGCAGCCAAATTCTGCAGTGGTTCTTCAAATTAAATCCCCATTGAAGTGAATTTTTATTCAATTGAGGGGTGGAGAAACGGTTCACTCTGATTCATGGCAGCAGAACTCCTCAGTCCCAGCTGCTCAGCTGATATTAATGCCAGTCTTTCAGTTGCATTCAATAACATTTTGACTTTAATTCCTCTGAGGGATTGGTCTCTTAGATGCCTGAAGTAAAAGCCCGATCCTTGTGTCAGGTGGGCTTCTGCTGTTTTGTGGGCTTGATGAGAAAAGCATTTTTTTATGTGGAGACAAATCAAAGCTGCTTTCTTGCCAGGTGCAGATGAATTGGATGGGTAGAGAAAAGTGGCTTTTTAGTGCAGAGGCGTGTGTTAGCTTAAACAAACAAACAAGAAAAAGAACAACTAAATCTGAGCATGAATTATAGCCTGCTTCAGATTTCGGTGTGTCACGTTTTGAATTGAGCTGGAGTACCTATGGCTTTTTTTTAAATTGCATTTGAACAAAAGTAAATACAAAGAGAAAGAAACCAGGACAGCAAAAGCCTGCAGGAAATTCCTCTACTGTAAACAAAGTCACCTTATGATTGATGTGAATGTACAGCCCCTTGTAAACATGTCTGTTTACTTGCAGGAAACCAGAAAGAACCCACATTGGGTGCTGCTGATTTTATCTAGCTTTGCTTAAATGCTTTTGGCTTCCAGTAGTCACTCCAGAGGGAGCACAGGAGTGATGGCTGCTCCCTGGAAAACTTGAGTCTACTGTACTCTAAAACCTGTGCCAAATACTGCAGATGGGCAGAGCTGCATGGGAAAGTTTGATAGTAGCATTGTGTGGCTATCCTGAACCTCAGCAGTGAAAGCTTATTAATAGTGGATGTGAAGCATTAATCCTTTGCGAAGGTGCTCTAGTTTTCAGTGCACCTAAGGAGGAAATTTTATACCTCTAAAAAGGCAGGAATAACCCTGATCCCACACCCTGAGGTTCCTGCGGGCTCCCACTGAAAATTCTTCTAACAAAGATTGTCAGTGCTACTGAGGTTGATGAATTTTGTATTGATGGGAAATGCTGTAGCTGTTTGTGGCACACGTTGTGTTCGTTTAAAAGTTTGGTCATATCTGAGAGCGAAATCCTGGCTATGCTGAAGTCCATGGGAAACTGGTTGTAGCCTTCAGGGGGGCTGCAAGTCATGGCAAGCAAATCTGGATTTTTTGTAATGGATATATCAGAAATGATGGGGAGCTATGAATTGTCTCCTGCTGGAGATGTGATATGCCTTGCATTATAGAGACAGAGCTAATTACTTGGGTGATGATTTGGTTTTGATCTAAAAATGCCCCCTGCCAGTTGATTGTAATCTGTCTCCCAGGACTGAATGCATTTCAGGGTTCCTCCCAAAGACCTTGTTCTGTCCTTACATGAGCAAAGGGGTTTTTCCCTCAATAAGAATTGCAATTTTGAGATGCTCTGAATGCTGCAAAGAACTGCAGTTTTGAGATGCTCTGAATGCTGCAAACACTTGCCCCTAGCAAAACGCATCAAAATCTGCAGATCTGTTCCCATGGGAAAATGTTACACCTGGGATTGTTCACAAAAACGTGCCTCTGGTTTGTAAATTGCATTGCCATAGATTGTTACATAGAGGGAAAATAGGGAAAAATAGGGAAGGAAATATTTTTTTTTCCCCCTTTGTGCATATGAATTTGGAATTTGAAAGAAGATTTTCAAATATTTTAGGCTAACAATCATTTTGTGCCACAAAGGATCTGACAGCATATTGGCATCTGTGCCTTTGCATATATCAGTTTTCAATGAAAACTATTTACGTGTGTAGGGCTGTTCACAGGCAGCGTTAGTCACTGAGACATTACTGGGTCGTGCTACCACACAAGTACCAATGCATGAAAAGGGGCCCCTCTATTGTTATTTTCTGAGCTGAGTAAAACCCAAAAAATGAAGGTGGGAAAGGGAGGTTGAGATAACAACAGGCAGAGCCTGAGCCTTGCCCGAGCCACATGCTTAATCACGTGTTTAATTTAAGCTTAAGAATGGTCACCCGACTTTGCCTGGTCAACTAGTAAATCACGTTTGCTAATTCGTTACGGACCTCTCCCATATCCCCCCCTACTTGTCTCCTTTCCAGCTGAAAAGTCCTGTCTCTTTAGTCTCGCCTTACATGGAAGGTATTTTCTATTCATACTTATTGCCATTTCCTGTATATTTCCTGGGTCTCTCCTGTCCGTTTAGAGGGAATGAACAGCACAGCAGGCAGTGGTCAAGGCTCACATCCAGGCATAAGGAAGTTTTCTGTTCTGTTCTCTGTTCATTTCCTAACAATTTCTAACATTATAGGGTCCTTCTTGGCCAAGAACAAGCACTGAGTTGATATCTTCAGTGCACTATCCCCAGGGATTTCTAAATCTCTCTTTGTCAGTGGTAATACCTAACCCAGACATGTCAAAGGGTTTATGGAGTTTGAATTTCTCCACGTGTGCATTACTTTGTAGTTATTGAAATATAATTCAGTCTGATGCTTCTGTACCCTGTCAGTCAGTTTGTTGAGATCTCGCTACACCTCATCACTCTCAGTTTCAGATTTTACAATCTTGTATGATTTGGGAAACAATTGCAAATGTCATTTTCCTAATCACCCCTTTCCTGCATTGTTATGGACGAGTTAAACAGGAGAGATGCCAGGCAAGGCCTTTGGAACAGTGTCTTAGGAATCCTGTTCTGCTGTAAAAAGTGAATTTCCTTTCTTTTAACCAGTTACTAATCTACAAGAGGGTGTTCCTTCTCACACCATGACAACATTAGGAATCTTTGATAAGGGACCTTCTTGAAAGATTTTCTTTAAAAAAAAAAAAATTTAAACAATATCAACTAGATCATCCTTACCTATACACACAGTGAATCCTTCAGAGAGCTCTAAGGAATCAGTGGTACCATTATCACATATTTATCCATGCAATTAAGTCTGTTCTTTAGCATAGTTTCCACTAATTTCCTCAGTACAAAGACCAAGTGTAAGTACTCAAATTCCAGGATCACTCATAACTATGTATTTTAGTGAGCAGACCTTTATGATGCCCCAAAATTTAGTTCTACATCTTGATTCAGTATGACATTTACCTACTCTTTGTGAAGATAGTCAGTCTCCCCCTACTTATGCTTTCTATTTTTGCACTTTTTGAAAGTCTCTGAACATGTTATAATCAGGGTCATCATCTTGATGGGACAGTTGAGAGAACAGTCGTAATGGTTCCTATGTAGAAGTAGTCATGTTTACAGACTGAGTTTAGAGAAGAACAAAATTAGCTTCAAAGTTGCAGCTTTATAAGGAAAGTTCAAAGCCTGAATATTGGCTCTGAGACATCCATCAGGCACAGGAGCCATAACAGCCATCTCTGGTTCCCTTTAGGGTAATGCCAGGCATGAAATCCTTGCACTGCTGAAGTCAGTGATGTCAGTAAGAGTAATGAGCTGAAAGTAAAAGGGGAATTTGGGCTAAATAGGGGAAAAATCATGCATGTCACAATTAATACAGACAGGTAGACATATTAGCTGAATAAATAATTGTCTAGAAGCTGATAGAGATTTCCCTACTTAGAAGAGAACTGAAGTCAAGGTTTGTAGGTGCAGGGTAAGCTTGCTTTCTGCGCTGAGGCAGAACCAGGTCCTCTGAGCAGTGGCACTTTGGTTCTATGGCAGTGCTGTTTCAGAGGCAGCATTCTTGCTTAGAAGTATGCCGTTTTCTGACTACCAGCATTGCTGACCAACATTTTACATCTTTAATCATATACTCTTTTGGTTTGTTAAGATGGAGAGGACAGAACAAGAGGAGAATTTATGCCAGACTGAGAACAAACATTGCCTCATGTGGGTGGTTTTATACCTTGGAGGCCAATCCCTCAACTTTCTGACTTGTTCGCCCCCTTCTTTATTTCTGATGGGAAAACAACCCAGAAGGATGTAAATCATGATGCAAGTCTCTCCACCCCATGTAGAAGTGAGAAACTGGAGCACAAGGGGCTGCCACATGCATGCAAAGAGAGAGAAAGGGAGAGCCGGCAGAATGAATTTCTTCTTAATAAATTTGACACAGAGACTGGAAGCGTGTTTATAAAACCCTAACTGAGAGTAGAGGAGGGTTTGTATCTTTGTTTTTTTTAAAGTGCAAAATTAGGGCTGGTTAATTGGACCCATGGGACTGGACAGTGTATAGAAGGCCACCCATCTGGAAACCAGCTGATCACTGCTGAAACTTTCTTCCCAGGCTCTGTCCTTTCTCTGACAGGGTGCTGGGGTTTTATGAGAGGCCAACAGCAAGCCTTTTACAGACTGTAACTCCTTGTCTCAACAAAAATTGCTATAAATTAGCTGGAGAAAGGACCTGAGGGGATTGTCCCAATCTGGCTTGGGATCCCAAGTCCAAAGTCAGCAATTTTAACAGAATAATCTGAGTTTTCAAATCAATTGTGTCTGGAAACAACCTTTACGGGAAATCGGTGAGTGGGAGGTAGCAGGAGACAGTGAAAGGGAGGCAGGGAGTGAGAGAACGTTATTTCTAGATGGTGAAAGTGCAGACCACATAATTCTCTTTTCCCCCAAAGACTTTTCAGGGTATATAAAGGAAATCTGCTTGTCTTTGTTTCCCCAGGAGTCCTTATTTCCTTCAAGCTGAAGGCAGTTTCTGTATAGAACTTAGAGTCATGCTCTGAGCCTGAGTATCCAAAATTCTATAAGCATTCAGAAACTAAGCTTCCATATGACCTTCACAGTGGATCCCATTTTCACAATAACCTAAATCTAATACACCTTGGAACATTCCATTCCCATCTGAAAGATGTAGCAAAAAAAGCCCTTATCTAAATAACCAATCCAATACTAGGCTTGTGTCCCAGAGTGGTTCCACAGTAAACAGGTGCATTTCAGGATGGAAAGAGATTTATCTCAAATCTCAAATCATACCTTGAACAGAGCTGAGCGTTGTATCTGGTCCTGTCAGCTCTGCATGGAGTGTGGAATCGGTGGGGTGATGGTACAGGAGAGAAAGCAACTGAGGTTCTGCTTTTCAAAACAAGGAAGTTAAGTACAAGCTAAAACTTTAATAAGTGCTAAGAAACTTTGTTCAGGAAATTGAACAAATATTTTGATACACTGTACACAAGTAGTTGCCCTATTATAAATACCCAAGCAGCGTTTCCAGGTAAGTAGACTGGATACTTTCTAATGAAAGCTCTTTATGCCTAAGTTTGTTTTGGAACTTTTGAAAATATCAATGAAATAATAGAAGAAAAAAAATCGCCATTAAAAATGATCAGAGAGTAATTTGCTTGGGTTGAACACAAAAATTGCTATAGCAAACTTTTACAGTGTACTTTCATATTTTATGGTAAACTGGTTGGCTGTTCTGTTGCACAGAAGTCTTATGATCTTGATTTTTGCTTTTCAGAGTGGATGACTGAGCCAAGTGGTTGAGGAAGAGGATGGAAGCCACTTGGACTTCTTGTCTTGGAGGGAGGAGGACACGTCTGAGCAAATCAGGAAAATACAGGGATAACTGCAAGAAGCACTTCTAAGCTGGAGGACAGGAGGGGGACACCTAGCACCTTGCCTGGATGTTAACAGCAGTTAATGGCCATGTCCTGGCTGGAAGAGAGAGCAGATCAGCAAAATGCAATTAGCAAGAAAGCCCTTTCAGATCCCTTTCTACCTGAAGACAGCACCAGGTAGGCTGCAGAGGGCTTTGGGTGGGGACACAAACAGCATGTGACTTCAAAGATGGTTTGCGAACTGTGAAGTTTTCTCGGTCATTTCACTTTGTCTTTGTCTGAACTTAGTCTGATTTCTGGAGTTGTGAGTTCAGTCTGTTGTGGGCTGGAGCATTTGGATGTGCTGATGCTGGGCCTTGGCATGGTGTGTATCAATAGTAACGGGGACATGTTGTGGTTTTAAGACGCTTCTTTCCCCAGTCATAGTAGTAATGTCCATTCTGCTTTTAGCTGGAACATGTTTCACTTGTGGATCCTTACACTGCTTGAACTGCAATAATTTATTATTGCCAGGTTTAAAATCAAGTCTGGATTACATAGGAATGTTGACAAATACCCATGGCCCAGCTAGAGCCTAAACCAGAAGGGCAATATCACCAGTTGGTACTATCCTCATATGACCTTTTGGGTGTTAGTATGTGTATGTGCCTTTTGTGTGTGTTAGTGCACAGGACTTTGTGACTGTGCTTTCTCTTCCACAAGATACAGCTGGGGCAAAGGCACATATAGCAACTCAGTGCAGAATTTTGGATATGCAGAAATTGCAGCAATTTGAATTTGGAATAAATTTCTTAAGCTAATTGCAGGAACACTTGGAGGCTCTCAAAATGTCAGAGAAAATACACACTTCCAGTGTGTGAAATGTCCTGGCAGAAAGCTTAGCACAAAATTCCAGAAAACAAAACAAAACTTTCACCAACTTCCACCAGCTGGAGCTGTTACTGTAGCTGCCAGTCTGCCTTGGTTCAGAAATTGCCTACTGCTGGTTGATATGTAGCACTGCGGTGATTGAAAGATACAGTGAAAGGGAGCTCTTTAAGTTCTCAAAATGTATTATGTGTGAAAACATTCAAATATACACTTAATTTAAAAAAAAAAAGCCCTGTTGAGAATCAGGTTTTTTGCTGTTTGCAGGCATGCCAAGAACTCTGCTTTCTCCTGCAATAGGTCATTCTTTAACAGTGTGACTGGGGCTGGTCCAACTCCTATTAAAAGCAGTGGAAAACTGCTAGTGGAAGCTGGATAGGGCTCATCTGGTGCCCTGTTGAAATTTGTGGTGATATACCAAAGCAGAACAAAGATAACAGCCTCAGACTGTAAATTCGTTGGGGCAGGGACTCTGTTTGTATGCATTGTATAGTGTTGAAGACGTTTGTCGACACTTCAGAAATAATGAATAATGCCAGTGTGAGGAGGAAATCTCTCCACTCAACCCTAGGTGTTTCTGCTGCTAAGTGTTGAAAGAGAAACACAGAGCCCTGAACTTTGAAGACTTGGCAGGTGAGGAGAAGGAAAAATCTTTTCACTTCCCATTTAAATTTAAGCTTAAACTGCATTTGTCGGGTCTGGTAGAAATATTTGAGCTTTTAATTTAATGTTGTTGTTTTTGTGAAAACTTCTTGGGATGCACGGCATGAAAACACCTTAGATATGTGGCAAGGTTTTGATTTAATTTCTACTTTCATCTGGTTTCCATTACAAACCAGGCTAATTACAGTAAGATTATCTGTGGCAAAAAATACTAGGGGAAGTGTGAATTTAGAAGTTTTCTCACTATATAGTAACTGTAAAAACAGTCACCAAACAGGTTTTAAAATTATCCAGTATGGGAGGGAACAAAGCCTGGTTGTCTTCATAGTAGCAGGATTTCACTGGCACTATCAAGTTTTCAAAGCTCTCATATTCAACCTATTCACATTTATAGAGAAGCTGCTTTGCACACTCAAATTGCATTTACTCCTATTTTAGACACTTTTAAAATTCTAGCACGAGCTGACATGTCCCTGGTGTTTGAAGTGCCCACGTTACCTGTCCACGTTTTGCCGTTTGTCCACAGCTGATGGATGGGTATGCTCAGGAAAGAAAACTGCTTGTTTAAAAGAAGATTAAAAAAGAAGGTGGGGAGGTTTTAAGCAGTGCTTATGGAAGAGGACTGAAGAGTCCCTTGGCATGGTTTTTCTGCACATGGTGTCTGATAGGATTTCCCCAGGGTAGTGTTGGCTGGGTTCCCTTGCCTGAGCACTGGGATGGTGGCTTAGTGTTAGGCAGTACGCTATTTCCCCCTGCTTCCCTCTCCCAAACTGCTTGTGCTTATAAACCTGGTCATTGAATGATCCTGATTTTAAAACACTCCTGTAATAGCACTCTGGGAACAGGCTGAAGCAGTGAAAAGCAAGGGTATCTCCACTGCTCGAGACAGTGTGCCATCAGTTTATTGCCTTGGTGATACTTCTCTTTGCATACAGACTCTTTGCAATTTGTATTTTATTTCAGATAGTGTCTTAAGGGGCAGTCCCAGGATTTTGAGCTGCCATAATACGAAACTGGCATTAAATGTCTCCACTACAAAAAAAGAACATTGGGGGTTTTTTGTGCTTTGTTTTGCTATTCAGGTTTTTTGTCAGAGAAATGTTTGAATCCATTTTTGCACTGAGGAAGATGAAGAAACTGAAAAACAAGAAACCCCTTAAGAACATGATATTTTGCTGTGATTTATCCTACGATAGATTTGTAGGGAAAGTCTTATAAGACTGAGATAAGCTATCATTACGCACAGGTTTGGTAGTGTATGCGCATATGAAATTCTCGGTAGGAGTGTAACTATCATGAAATGTGTACGTGTATGCAGTGTGGTGAGCTGGGCTGTGGTCCTGCTCCTTCCTTCAGGCGTAGCAGAAGGTAAAACCCCTGGTGACTGTGACAACTGAGACACAGCTGTGGGACGGCTCAGTTTTCTCTTTTAGAAAGCTCAGGTCTACCTAGCTTAGCTTTCTGTTTGGCAAGATCTGTCTGCATCATTTCTAGCCATTGATCCCAGCAACATCCGGGTCTTACAACACAAAAGAACAGAGCAATAAATTCTGTCTCTCTTGTTTCCGTGAGAATTATTGATTCTATACATTTTTTAATGCATGCAAGTCTCTTTTTGGGCATCGCCCTGTGGACACAGACTCCTGTGGACTTTGTGCTTATCAGCCTATGATACGCTATTGTTCTGTACATGTTGACATCATTTGTGTAGCTGTTGAGAGAAGCAGGAAGGAAACTGAAGTGCCAAGTGAATTTCAAAGTCGTTATCACCCTGTGGAAGAGGGACAGTTGTCATGTGAAAAGTGACAGAATTGTCAGGACTGGATCTTGTGGCTTGGTATTTCTGAAACGCAAAGTAAACAGCAAACAAGTAGTTAAACAGAGTGTGGAGAAATGGAGTGTCACATTTGCTGTGTTCAGGCTGACTTGGGAATCCAGGCTCTCAGGCTCACAATGGATGCTGCTGATTCTTTTAAAAAATCTTTTCTTCATTGCACGCATAGAAACATGCTGCTCTTTCTGCAGTGTTTGTGTGGTTGGTTGAGCTTAATATTTGCATGTTAAAAAAACAAGTACTGATCCTTATGTAGTGGAAAGTTGTGTCTGAACAGTGAAGCGTGAATACATCTGTGGACATTTCCAAGATTTGGGATTCTGTAATTATGAGGTTTTGGTCTGGGTCTGTCTCTAACTGTAGCTGAACAAAAACCTCCCCACTGTAAACTTCCTTTCACAATAGAATACAAAACCCCCAAAGCACATAAGCCACAAAAAAACTCTCCGTGTGACCTAGTGAGTTGTCATCAGGAGGTGATCCTGCACCCTTGGCCCTGGTTCTTTTATGGCTTGGACTTAAGCTCTGCCAGAAAAAAGTATTCTTTCTGGTAGTATTTCCTATATTCTGAAGGACGGAGCCTCTCCTTTTTTACTGGATGTTACACCCCTTCTTTCCCCAAAGAGTTAGTCCTCATACGATATAGAATAATGCTAGTTTGGCAGTAAACTAGATCAGCTGATCGAGTAAGTCCTTTCTGCAGTGAATCTGTGATGCTGCTGTACTGGAATGTGTAGAAGGAGCCAAGAAAAAGTTATGGGAGAGTAAAATTGCAGTGTTTGTTCTGGACACATGCAGAAGTTAAAAACACATACAAAGCCATCTACGTCTATATGCATATGATAAAGCAGAATACTTTTTAGGCACACAACACATTTGATTACATTAAAAATCCTTGTGTTCCCTTTTCTTCTCTTGCTTTTTCTGTTGGGTGGTGTTCTTGCTCCTGGGATGAAGGATGTAGATGGGCTGTTGGATCTTCACATCTTCTCCAGAGCTGAGCAGCCTGATCAGCTGCTTTTAAATTTGCTTGTAGGACAGCACAATTTTTTAAATTATTATTATTTTTTCTGTATGAGGTATAGGATTATCTTTGGGATAGGGAGCTCCTGTGACCTGACTGAGCTGCGTTCTCTGAGAAAGAAATGAAGGCAGGAAGTGCATAGGAGACAGATGGGGAAGGAAAGGATATTGCCATCTTTTCTTTTTTGTTCTTTGGGTTCTTCTAGCCCCGATTGTAAGGGATGAGTTGTGCACATCAAGTTCTCATTGACAGATCTTCATCCTCTCCTCTTCTTTGCCTGTTCAGAGCAGGGAAGTACGTGGTCCCATCCCGATGCTGTTTGGGCCTCCCTAAGAGCTACTTGTTACTAGTTTTGAAAACCCCTGCTGATTGCAGGACTTGCAGAGATGGGAGCTCTGCTTGGTAACACGCTTTACCTGCTCTGTGCCCTCTTCTGGGGCTCCAATTGTCGGCACAGAGGATCTGGCATGTTTTCTTGTTTCCACCCTCATAGGGAGAACTGCTTGTGGTTAAGATGATTTGCAAGTGTGGTGTTTTGTGGTTATGTTATTGCTTCCTCCTATAATCCCACATGCTCTGGCGCACAGGGTGTTTAATAGCATCCTCAGGTTGACTCCATGATGACTAATTTGCTCAGACTGCACAGACTGTTCATATCCTCTAGTAAGAAGCTGAGTGGTAAGGATTGATTATAGACCTTAGTGCAGGCTCCTGAAATACAGCCTTCACTTTATGATGGAATCGGTGTGTGAGACCAGATATCCCTCAGATGAAAGCAGTAAAAGAGTTTGTCTGTGGCGAGCATTGGCCTGCATAGACATCTCCAGAGTGGGCTAGCGGCTGACCCAACCTGGCTTATTAGACATGCAGATTGTCACTTCTCCACTCCTTGGCTCTCCAAAGGGACCTTCTATCTAGGATAGTCATCACATTAGCCGTTCTCACCATGACAAAGACTGCTCCTCAGATGGCATCCTGAAAACCACTTGTAACAGCAGACTGAACAAGCCCTCAGACTTCGTCATCCAGGTTGTGAGTCCAGCAGCTTCTGCAGCTCTCTCCAGGCTAGTGCAGTGGGGCTGGCAGTAGTGAATTTAGATCAAACGCAGAGGAACACATGGTGGTACCTGTTGAGCTGTGTTTGATGTAGCCCATTTTTGCACTGATTGACACAGGACCTGCCTTGTGAAGTGAGTGGCTGTGACTTCCCCTGCTGGACTAGGCTGGAAGAGAAATGCAGCCAGGCTTTCTGCTCTCCGCCTTCACTCTAACAAGTTTGGGTGGCTAAGTGCAGATACAAAGGGCACTTCTGTCCAAGCAGCCAAGAGCACATTACCCTTCAGCAGCCCAGCCAGAGCCCTTCGTCTCCTGCTGGCAGATTGATAAGGAGAGACTTTCTTCCTCCACAGCTAAGTGCTGCTCTGATTTACTGCAGCTCTTCCTTAAGCACTTCCGGAGGTCAGAGGGCTGCAGACATTAGCCCATAATGGAAGACCCGAGGTCATTTGTAACCAATACCAATGAACCTGGGTGCTGTGCGGTGCAGCTGGGAGTAAATAAACCTGTCCCCTGGCTTGCTTTGTAGAACTTCTCACTAATGTGACACAGAGAGGAGGATGGAAGAATAATGGAGGGTTCTCATCAGAAGAAATATAGTGCCCAGTGGCTTGTGAAGCGTGCGTGTTTATCTGTTATTCTTGCCGGACACTACCCTGCAATGCAGCTGTGCTCCCTGAGGAGGCTCTGGTGGCTGTGGTGGAGACTGAGGGCTGCATTGCTCATGCCCAGGCAGCCCTTTCTCATCCTACCTTGCTTCAGCCTTGTTTTTTACCATTTATAATGGAAACTTAGAACATTTCTAATTAAAAGATTACTTACGGGTTCAAAGAGCACTAAAAAAAATCTTGTACTGCATTAACACTAGTCTGTATTGGAATCATTCATAATCAGTACAAATTAACCCAAGTTAGACTGGCTATGGTAAAATTGCTGACGGCTTTTGCTCCAACATTGTTTGGAAACTACCCAGCTGCAGTGACTGCTGATAAAAGGAATTAAAATTGTGAGTGTCCTGCAAGCAGACATCCTGGTGGAGGTAACTGAAGGACTGAACACCATGTGCAGGGAAGCTGTCCCAAACAGCATGCACTGCTGTATGTGCAAATGAAGGGACTAATCCTGAAGGCAACGAATTTTTCTGCATTTCAGTGCAGTAAATCCCACTAAAATCCATGGCAGGGCTCTCAGAGGCTGGCTCTGGGGGTCGGCAGCTGCATACTGGTATCCCTGAGAGGCGTGGCTGAGCAGCTGTGGCCTAGGCTGGCTGCAAGGTTGTACATCTGAACTGGGGGCCTGAGAGCCAGCCACTCTTGTGCTGCATCCAAGAGCAGAAAGGGGAAAGTGCCTAAGGCAGAGGGGAGGACAGCTCAAATAGTAATGGAGGTACTGTTAAGGATATTGTTTAGGGCTGTAGCCCTGAAAGCCTGTACTTGGTGCAGCTGTCTCTTTGTTGATTATGAGATGGCCTCTCCTGGTATGACCCACCCTATCCATGCAATGGTCTCTTGAGCTGAGCTGCTGCAGAGGCCACAAAGCTGGGAGCAGTCTGAGTCACTCACGGTGCGAAAACCACCAGTGTGGTATCACCATGAGATGTGCAACTCTTATTCCTGAGTGCATCTGGGAAGCAGTTCCCAGCAGAGCTAGGGAAGTGTCAATGCCATCTAGGATACCTGGGAAAGCCTATCTTTAATACCGTGTTTGGTATTGGTTGACCGTACCCAGAAGAGGTAGATTCAGACTGGAGGAGGTACAGAGAAGGCCTTCTAAACTAATCAGGAAAATGTACTGTTTGTCTTATATAGAAAATTTGGCTTATCTTGTCTAGCAGAATAAATAGGAAGGAGCTGTGGTTGTGCTCTGCCAGTGCACTGGGAGTAAATACCAGGGAAACAGATGATGTATTCACCTTAAAAGATTATGCATTGTATTTTAGATAAAGCCTGCTCAAGGACACCTAAGTGAATGGTAGACAGTCCCTTGTACATTTTGTTTTCACCTTCCTAGGCCCTCCTGTAAAATTCTGGCACATCCACATCCCTCCCCATTCTGCAGAAAATTTACAAAATGGAGTTAGGCAGGATGCCTTCCCCTGTGCATCGAGCCTCTGTGTTCTGTATGTAATTGGGACAGTGGTCCAAAAATCCCATGAAAATATATTTGGCTCAATTGGGCAGGATTTTTACATCTGAAAATGTGAGCTCAAAAGACGGGAAACAGTCTTTTTGAAACTTACGCTTGAAAACGATGGCCATGCATAGCACCTCCATTCATCCAATCATCCCACAACAGGACCTGTCATCAAGTGGTACTCAGACCTGCTCGTGTCTACTCCAGCTTCATTACTGGAAATTAAGTCTATTTATACTGCTTTGAGTGCTCCATGCAATTCAAGTCCTGAGGAGAAAGACAAGCTCAATAGCTTGAGCAGTGTTTGTTTGCCTGGTTTTATCAGTATCAGCAAAGGAAGCAATTTTCATAAACAGCGGGGAGCAGGGAGCCCCTCCTCGCGTGGCTGCTGATCCCTGCGGTGGCTGTACCTTGAGCACCCTGTGGACCGCTCCACACCTGAAGCCTGCCCCAGCAGCACGGAGGTGATGACAATAAGCCTCTAAGACAAACAAAATAACTGAATAAAAAGTGCTGAAAGCCAGCAGCAGGTGAACTGCTAAGAACAAACCCCGCACGCCCATCACCCCGCCTGCAAGGCAGGCTGAGCTGTGGCTGGGCAAAGCTTATCATTTAAGTTAACACATGGTCCTTTTCCCCCCTCCTGCCTCAACACCTCCCTTCCCAACTTTCAACAATTGTTTGATTACTTGTGTGATACAGCTCGAGAGAGAAAATTATTGGCTGCCCCCCTCCCTCTTTCACAACAAAACAGAGAGGAAGCAGCTCAACCTGGGCTTTGTACAGCAGCCAGGTGCTGTTGGGTGGCTGGTCACTGCTCTCTTCAGGAAGGTAAATATTGGGCTAGAGACGATTACAGTTGTGTTCAGAGGAGCACCACACGGGCGGCAGCCTTCATGCTGTCACGGGAACCCTGTGCTCCAACATGCATTTGCATGTCTCCTGCTGAACCAGCTCTTGTTGGTGCGTCTTCAGCAGTAATTGACTCAAGCCTCGAGTAAACATTTGGCTCTGTTAGTTGGAGAGATGGTGCACATATGGAGGTACTCTTTGCGGGGGCTGAAGTGGTGTTTGTCTTTTGCTCCAGCCTAGTTAAAGGCACCTGCGTTAGGAAGCAATCAGACAATCCAGCTGAGATGGCCTGTGCTCCAAAGACCAGTGGTGTCACCAGGACTGTGTGCACTCCAGCAGTCTCTGGAGCATATTCCTCTCCTGCCACATGCTGCTAATTGCTTCCTTTACTTCACTTACAATTCCTAGGAAGAGAAATAGAATTGGAGAAATACTGGAAGTTTTCCCTGTGTCAGTACACTTCCTAAAGCACCTCTCGTCTTAAGAGGCCAACAGCACCTGGATGCAGAGGCACTGGGCTCCAGGAGAAGGCCTTTCCTGAGGTGGAAGCAGTGATTCTTAGGGATAAAATGTCAACAATTGGCAGGATTTGTGTGTCATGCAGTTTGTGTTCGTGGGTGGTGGCAGTGTCTGTACTTGCTCTTAGCAGATTTCACTGTCTGCTGTGGAAAGACAATCCTGCGCTCCATTGTGAAGAGTTGTGCAAAAACTGGCTAGCAAATGTTAATATTGTGATGAGTGGTATCAGCCCCTGCCTGTGTCATCTGTACTAGGGTCTAGCAGATGTACCCAGCACAAAGAGCTGATAAGGTAAACAGTAAGGCCAGATAAAGTAGTATAAAGGGAGCGAAGGCACAAAGAGGTGAAGTAACGTGGTCAAGGTCACCCAGCAGGTCAGGTTTGGGCCAGCCTCTGGGTCTCATGGGTCCCAGGCCAGTGCACTGCCCAGTGCAGCAGGCAGCCTCACACACTCTGTTCTACATCAAATACAGGCATCCTCTGGGAAATAGTTTGCTGTTTTAACAGCTGCAAACTTTGCGCAGGATAGATTTGGGTTATGTGATGCTTTCTTCCAGCTTCTTAGTAGGAAAATCAAGGTAGCATAATGGAAACTCAGGATCTTTTTGGAACAGCTTGGCATGGTGTTAAATCAGCTTTCTACTTGAGCAGCACTGTTCACGCAATCTAGAATTTCATGAGAGCCCAGCAGGGCCACTTCATTGCAACCCCCATAGCTGCAGGAAAAGGAGAGTAAATCTGGGATACGCAGAGATTTTTAGGATTTCTGTTGATCCAAATGGAGCTCACGGCTGGCAAGGCAGGGAAACCTTTTTATATTTTGTCCCTGCCAGATACCTGGGTGGTATTGCCCAATGATGAAGGGACTAGAAGGGGACCCATTTATCATCTCTTCTATTTTCTCTTTTTATTTATTTTTCTTTTAAAAACACGTAAAAAAAATTAATTCAGTGCTGGGGAAAGGTGACAGATTAACAACCCCAGAGATTTCAGCCCTCTGTTTATCCTCTGAACAAAGAGCTGTAAGCACATTCCCAGTACTGCTCTGGCATTGTGCCCCAGCCCTGACCTCAGGGACCAGCTCGTAAGAGAGCAGCTACCCCATCCCTCCAGCCCCTCTGACCCACTGGAGCTGCATCCCCTCAGATGGAATAAGGAGTGATGCTCGGGGCGTGTGTGCCAGGGACTCCTTCAAGTGAGGAAATGGATGACCATCCGCCCATAACTCTGCGTTGTGTTGCATGGTGTCACAGCCACAGTGAGACTGCGCAGCAACAACCTGTGTCTGTGCAGGGCAGCTGCACAGGGATGTTGCTCCAACTCCTTCAGGCCAGGTAACACACTCTGAGGTCTCACTCCGCTTTTCTTTCCAATCTTCAGTCCTCTTCCTCCAAGGAGGGGAAAAAAACTAATCCTCTGAGAGCACAATAGAAAAGGCCCTTGGGATGCCCAGTTGTCTGTGGATGGTGCTTTTCACCTCACTAAAGTGCAGAGTGTATGATGTTTTCATACCAGCGTGTAAAGTAAGACAACTATGTAGCTATGGTATGATTTTAACAGAGTCTATGCACTTGCAGCTCCTGATGGCTTCTGGAAAATTTTTAGATGCTCTATAATCATATGGTTTTATTTAGGGAATAAACATGTACATGGATCCTAGCATTAGATCGCCAACTTTGAAAAGGAAAAATTCATCCCCCATCCCTCCAGCCTTTCTCGCTGACATACTTGGTTGGATTTTATTTGATAATTCTCACTATGGGTGATTTTAGATTCCCACCATAAAGGCCTTGTGTAGTTACCTTTTCATCAGCTCTGGTGTTTGGAATAACCCTTTGCAAACTAGGTACTTCCCTCTGCCATAAAGATGGAGTGTTTGGGAGAAGAGAGGAGAGCATCCTTTACAAACTAGAAAGTGTGGGTTGGGGTAGGGGTGGCACTGTGGGGGGTAAGGCTTCCCGATGCACACGAGCAAGACTTCCGTGCAATTAGTAATGCCGCCACTGCACTCTTCCCTCACTCAAGAAGTGACATTCCAAGACATGTATTTGGTGTTTGAACTACCCTGTCTCCTGGACCCAAGGGACAGGGGCTGGGACAGCTCTGTGGGAGGCCCTGGTGTTGAATCCATTTGGCTGGTGTGCCCAAGGGGCCTTCCGTCATCACCTGCCTCAGTCGGAGCAAAGGCGTCCGCTGCACCAGGTGGTACTGAGGAATTCTATCCAGCGTGAGTTACTCAGGGAAGAAACCCCTCCTTTGCCATTTCTGCCTCTGGTATTGGACGACTGACCCCATCTCCCCTTTTTGCTGAAGAGGCAGAAATTTGATAATGGCCATAATTATGTCTGAACATTAAATGAATGCTCTGGATCATCACTGCTGTATCCATTTGTCCATAATTACCAGCAATGGACATGGTGGCTTCAAAGGCCACCCAGTTATCATTTATGTTTACTATAAACACAGCAGCTGTTTTGGGTTACGAGGGTGGTCGTTTTGCTAGAATTTGATGAGCCAGACCCTGAAATCCTCACCCGACACCAGCTCCCTCCCTCCTTTGGTAAGAAGATTCAGTATAGGAGTGCTCTATGCCACCTGAAGAGGGAGGATGGACGGTCTGTACCTTGTACACCCCTGAGATCTGCAGTTTTCCCAAGCTCCCTCTGAATCCCAGGGAGCTGGTCTGTATTTATGGGGCTATTCCATGTTTGCTAATGCTGTCTCCCCCCGGCACCGCTGCTGTCAGCTTGAGGACTCCAGGAATGCCAAATAGTAATGCTAGGGACAGCAAGAAAGCTTAATGTGTTAACCAGGGTCTCTGCCTGGCAGAGTTGCAAGCAGGGGTAGCTCTGATGGGGAGGATGTAATAAGCTACGCAGAGTTTTAATTTTATATGCTGCACAGCAGAATGGAGAGGTATCTGGAGGTGAAGGGGTGATGGGACCACCAGTTTTGGTTACAGCTATCTGCTCCTACCGGGCAGTGCAACACCTCCCTGTGGGGAGGGACAGCAGGGGCAGGATGGAGGCGGGGAGTTCTGGACCCTCAGCAGTGGTAATTGAAGGATAAGCCTAGCAGCTGTTGCACTGTCTGGGGGGAAAGGATTCAATTCTCCTTCCATGCGCTCCACAGACCCTCTCAGTGCACAGCCTATTTACCATGCTGTGCACTGGGCCAGGATTCAGGACTCTGCCAAAGTCATCAAAAAGCAAGTCTCTCCTTTACAGACCTGCGTGGACACATAGGAGTCTGACACCACATGGCAGAGAAGGCTGTAGCCTCCAAGATAGAGAAACCTTGTGAAACCTTGGCCTACCAGATTCAGGGGGAGCATGGGCATTTGTTTCTGTGGAAGTAGGGATCTCTGCCTTCTGGTGGAAACTGGATCTCTCGGGAGGGATCCAGGCAAGACCAGGGTGTGTGTAGAAAAGCCAGAAAGGGAAAATGCAGACGCAAATCATATGGGGGTGGGCAACAGGGAAGATCTTTTAATTGCATTAAAGTCAAATCATTGCATCAGTTGGTGAACATTCGCATAAACTATATTTGTCCATGAAAGCACATTGGAGAACAGTTGCCCAAATTCCTGCATTGAGGACTAGGTCTTTGATCAAGTGACTAGTTATCAAATATTCAAAAAAAGAAGGTTTCAGAATTAGCCAAACTTTACTAAAGTGTTAAAAACTTCTGCTAGCTTTTTTTGATTCACTTTGCCAAATAGGTGAAAATCCATCTTGCAACCATATGAACTGATGTGTCTTAGGATGTGTAGTTCACAAACCTCACACTGCTGTGTGCAAAGTAGAGCTTTGGATTTTGAAGTGTGGCTGGTGTTGCTTGGGCTGCGCTTCCTTAAAAGGGGACATACATGATAGCTTACCTGTGCCACTAGGAATGACACTGTCCTGTCATAACTCAATGCATGGGGCATTAATAAAAATGTTCTGTGTGTTGTTAGCATGCTCTGAAGCAAAAGACAAAGTCTGCTTCAAGGTGAAGAAGAGAGAAGAAAGCTCAGACAAATATAAAGCTGTGGAGATTTTAAGAGCTCAGGACAGGCTGATGTTGCCTGTGGCATTGGCATAATTTCTACAAAATTACAAGTTGGTAACTCATGCCTGGTGGCAGCAGCAGAGTGTAATTTATAAACTGTTTCTTACTGCCTTTCTTGTCGGTGGGATGGAAGTTACAGTTGCTCACAGTCATTTGGCCAAAAGAGATGGGAGTTTTCCAGGTTTTTCTCTTGGTTGAAAGTCTTCCATTTGGCACAGCGTTTAAGAAATACCATTGGAGTGGGTTTTAAACTAGTTTTTTGCTGGTGTGTAATCCTTCCTGATTTTTGTTCTTACTGCTTTTTTACTGGAGGAAACTGAAGTTCAGTGATCACAGGATGGACTGAAAGGGAATGAAATGAAGGCAACATATTTTGTCGCTGTGATAGCACCACTTTATGAGAACTGAGTTATAACGTGGGGAAATATCACACCACTGCTGGGGAATAAAACTGTGCCCATGCATCAGCTCTGAGGCCAAACACAGACTCCTCCTTCGGGAAGAGAGGCACAGAGGAGACACTGCTGGGCAAGGCTTATGCTTTCAATGAGTGGAAATACTGCATTCAGCCTCACCTCACAGCTTTCTTTGAAGTACCTGGGAGCAGTTCAGCAGAAAGGCTAATCACAGCAGCAGGGGGAAGTGGGCTAGAGACGTGCGGCAGGTAGGCACCTGCAATCTGACTCCAGGTAATGTGGTCTGGTTTGGTTGTTCATCTTCGCTGAAAAAAGATGCTTCATCTTATCTCTAAAGGAAAGAGCAAATTGGCTGGTGTTTGCAGCAGATAACACATATCAGGGTGATGTATTTATAAGGGGAGGAAAGAACAACACAGTCAGTGCCTGTTTGTTTATTGTTTCATGAATTACAAAGGCTAAATAGACTAAACACTCCTTCTCTCCAGAAAGAAAAGAAGTGCCAGTATGTGTGATTAAGAAATTAGCCCTCCAGTGAGGCTCAGACCATTATAATGTTCTCCTTGCAGTCAATAACTGAGATACATCATAGCCTCAAACAATAATATCCACAGAAAAGCCCTGGAGACAGAGAGGTACAAAGCCAGCCTTGTGATAGAAAACCCTTCTCCAAGACTTACTAATAGATACATTAGCTGATGTTGTCATGTTACGGTATGTGTGTATGTTCTGTCATGTGTGGCATGTAGATTATCAGCAGTTTGTGGGTTGTCAATATTTGCAAGTGAATGTTTCATGTTAATTGAGAAAGATGTGTTAGACATCTGGAACGCTGCATCAGGTCTCCTGCACCCTCCGAGGCTTTTTGGCTGTGCACTAGAGCCAGTGACAGTTAATATTTTCGGGTTCTCAGGGTGAAGATTTCAGTGAAGTCCCCAGAGGACTAGAGAGGGATAACCAATGCAGTGCTCTCCTGCACAGATATAAGTTCAAGGAGTATAAGGAATAGGGAGCTGAAATGATTTAATTGTAAGATAAAATGTTAAAAAGGCAAAAGAAAAAAGTGTCTAGCAATACTGTATCAAGAAATGAACTTACAGTAGGAGGGAAACATCAGAGAAGAATAGGTTACATAGCATGACACAGGAGGATACATGCGGGGAATTCTCAAGGAGGAAATTTTAGCCTGCATAGCAGAACATGTTCACTAAAGCAAGGTACATGAAACTGGAAATGGGGAAAGCAAAAACTAGCTTGAGTGCTATGCTAGGAAATGTATCAGAGGCATATTCTGCCTTGGCAGCATGAGAATGGTCTTCCAAATATTTGGGTTTTTTTCATTTTCAGCCTTTGCAACAGCAAAAAGCCAGATCAGACACATGAAATGTTACGCTTGTTCTCAGGACCTGGCCCACCTCCTCTTTAGCCATCAGCCCTCCAGCCCTGTCAAATTGCAAAGGACCAGCTGGAGCAGGTGTCAGCAGAGATGTATCAGCGCAGAGTTTTGCTGGGGTTTCTCAGAGCAAGTGGCAGGATCTCTTTTATCACACTGAGCCTTCTCCTGTCAGCAAAGCAGCCGGATGAAATTTCCTTCTCTGGAGACCCCCCCCTCTGCTGCTGTGTAGCCAAAGGATTTTGTAGGCTCCTTTACTGTCTTAATTCTCATCAGATTTGCATCATTATTCAGGCCTGGAAAAAAATAAAAAACAACATAAAGCCAACTTTAAAACAAAAATCTCTCCACAAAGTCCTTACCAAGGACTTCTGACTTTGACATGTTTGAAAATATTTTGGGATGTTTTGCTTCTGAGCGTTTGGAAAGTCTGGACTGAGCTGTTTTGTACTAACTCTTACAAATGCTTAACATCTGGCTCTGCTGACATTACTTCAGGTATTAATTCTGAGTCATTTAGTGTAGAGTGTGTTTGAACTCATAAAGAACAAAGGTGTTTTCTATATTTCAGTAGACGTGCTTAATATGCAGCATGGTGCCATGGGTCCAGATTTGGGATGCTCCAGGGAAAACCTGGAACTAGAATTCCATTTCAGCCTTCTATAAAAAGCAGGCTATTCAGCAATTTTGAATGATGTCTGAGTTTGATTTTTTTTGAGTGCTTTAATTTTGGGGCATTTCAGTCTGATTTTCTTAATTTCCTACACTTTGAGACCAGGTCAAAGACTGCCCAAGTGTCAAAATGCATTGAACGTGAGATTTAAATCCTCTCCCATAACCTTTGTTCTTTCTCTCAGCTGATTTGCAGTTTCAGAATTTACATGGCAACAGAAGTCCACATATGGGAGGAATAATGAGTTCCAAAAAAGATTTGGCAATCAGCTTTAGAGGGGGAATGCAAAAGACACAAAAGGTGCAGCAATGGTATTCTCAGGTGCTGCTTTTTCCTAGGGGTGCTCTTCCACAGTTCTTGTCATCATAAAGCAAAGTAGATGGTTTTGTTTTATACTTCTTTATAGACATAGTTAAACACTAAGGCAAGGTGAGAAAAAGATTACATCAATCAGAAAGTTATGCATCCTTGATGCCCTGCAGTGGTTAGCTAGCAGGACCGCTCTGTTTCAAGGCTATAAAAATGAGGGCAGGAGGACTCAGCTAGCGTTTCGTAGATTCAGCCCTGCCATACTTTGGGATGATGATTGAATGCTTGTGTTGCAGTCATTGCTAAAATGTGCAACAAAACGTATCAGCTACTTGACAGGACGTAAGGGCCAGACGAAGAGAGTCTTGAGATGAGGAGCTCCCCTTACAAGACTGGACAGGCGTGGCATACACGGAGGAATACATACAATGCAAGTCCAGCCGTATGCTGCTGGTTGTTGCCCATACAGTGTTTGTCTTGCTTGTAGAGCCATTGCAGGGCAGGAACCCCAGCACTATTGTATTGGTAAAGTATCTGGGCTGCAGCCATCCAGTAGCCTTTGTTTCATGGAGGCCCAATGGATTCTACAAGGAGACGAGAACTAGGAGGAAGGCTGGGAGCTCCAGCTGACAGCTCCTGCCAGGAAGCAGGAATTGGCTTGTATTCATTTGATTTATTGTCTCCTCTTCCATAAATGTAAGTTAGGAAATTTTTGCATTGACTTAAAACAAATAAACTTTTCCTACTAAGTGGGAAAGTCAGACTAGCTGAATCTCTGTCCAGAGCTGTTATTCCAGGCAAAGGAATTGGTATTTGATAGACAGAGGTGTTTATTAAACACTTCTGATGGTAAAAAGGAAATTATCAATAATCTCTCTCTATAAAAAAGAGATGTTGCACCATGGAAATTGTGAAACATCACATAAAGGAACAGTCCCACAGCCCAGTTATGAGCATCTTTGCAACCAAATGCCAGTGCAGTCCTTTGAAATGCCAGGGTTAAAAATAGGTGGATTTAATTTAACTTTTTTATTATACCTTTAAAAAAAATTCTTAGGTTACAGTTGAGACAGCAAGGCTGGAGGAAAGAAAGCAGTTAAAAAAAAGATTTAACTGATGCATAGGATTGAGGTATGTTTATTGGGCTGTATGAGACCTGTCCAGCTGGAATCGGCATCAGCGGTCACATTGACGGGTGCTATTCAAGTGATGTCTCTATTCATACAGGATTAGATGGCTGTCTGGCTGCTGGCTGAAAAATCATTATTTTTAGTGCCGTGTCCCTCTAGTCAGTTTTTGTTCTCCTCCTGACAACATGCAGTTGGGATACATTTTATCTTCCCCCTCCCCTTGTACCAGGTTTTGAACAAATAGAATTCTCTCTGGTTGTTAAGCAGTTTTCTCTGGCCATTTTTTCTCGTTTCCTAGCATAGAATGATGGATTTGGTCATTTCTAAGGACCTTCCCAGCTGTTTTGGACACGGAGACAAAAACAAGCTTGAAGAGAGAGATTCATTGATATTATGGAAGATTAGCCTGGGGGGTTAAGGATTTCTTTCAAAAAGAAAACTTTTTTTTCCAGTTTGACTCTTCCCTGGTGTGCATGACTAAAACACCCGTGATATGGAATCAGTGCAAAGACTGAGGGATCTAATCCTCAGCTGCTGTAAACGAGCATTGCCCAGTAACATTCAGTACAAGCTACCCAGGTTTACACCTGCTGGCAAACCACCCGAGGCGGAGGCTGTATGTCTGTTTGGGGCAAGGTGATGCACAACATGGCATTGCCTCTCTGATTTTTCATCAAGAGTGAGCAGCCAGGCAACATATTTTCTTTGAGCCAGGGGTCTGACTGTGCCAGCTAATTGGAGGCATTTGTTTATTCTCTGTCCTCCCCCTCCCGTGCTCCTTACAGAGACGGGCAAACTCTCCCGGCAGCACTCGGTCTATGGTTGGAGGGCATAGCTGTCATTCCATTAGGCTTGGCTAGGCCTGCGTTAAAGCGTGTCATACAAATTGAGGGGATCCAGCATATTGACAGACAGATATTTAGCATGTAATTGCACTGAAAGTACAGCACAAAAGCTCTGGGAGGTAGGAGAATGGAGGATTTGGATTGCATGAGATCTAGTTGGAGTGAGGTTTGGACTTTTTTTCCAAAGCACATTTGAGCTCTGTAACAACAGGTGTGATGGTAACGCACAAATACATCATCCCACAGCCACTGGGGCACTGTGTTAGTCCTCCTCCAGCCTGCCTCTTCCCCCTGAAGAAATCCTGTTTGAGGCAGTATCTGTTGCAGAGCAAGCAAAACCATCCCATGGGCTGATGCACGGCTCCCGCACACTCATACACAGATTCATTTCTCAAAGGAAGCTGAGCTACATGTCTCTGGCTCTATCAAAACATGGCCTCCTGCCCCTTAGCCTCCTCACCCATGCAGCAATGATCCCAAATGCCTCATGCACCACAGGTATTATATCATAAAAATGGAACATAAATTTCACGTATATTTGGCAGTATAGAAAAAGGATCATTTTAATTGCTGGGCTTTAGCATTGGTCATTAAGGACCAATTGCATTTCTGCTGAAACTTTAGCTCCTGCCTCCACATGCAGTTGGGTTGTTTGCGGCTTTGTGCTCCTGGGGCCAGTCTGCACCCATGTGCCCTAATATGGCTTTTAAGGAGCCAAGGTTTCATGGAAAGTCATTGGGTCTTAGAGTCCAAAATTTATCAGTGACTTTTACAAAGACAGCTCATGATCCCAAATCATGCTGTTTTTAAAAACTTTGCACTGACATAGCTGGGATATGGGTCCTAGGTCTTCTGCTGGCCCAGGTGCTGCTCGCACCTGCCTTTCCCCTCCTACAGGTGTTCTGAAGGATTGAGCATCACATCTACAGACACTGCAAATTATCTCAGGTTATAGCAGAGCTACTGAAGTAAAAGTCACAGAGTGACTTCAGAAAAAGCATCTGAACTGGAATTTACCCAAATAATCCCTCAAACACCCAGTGGTCTGAGAGGGAGAGAGCTGTTCAAACATATTTGTTGGGCATGGTCATATGATGTGATTGAAAAGAGAAAGAAACACTGGCTGTTAAGTGTTTCATAGAATCATAGAATCATTAGGTTGGAATGGACCTCTAAGATCATTGAGTCCAGCTGTTGAGCTAATACCACCATGCCCACTAAACCATGTCTACAAGTGCCACATCAACATGTTTTTTGAACACCTCCAGGGATGGTAATTCTACCACTTCCCTGGACAGCCTGTTTCAATGTTTGACTACCCTTTCAGTAAAGAAATTTTTCCTAATAAAATTTCTTTTTTTTTTCCTTTGTAGTAAGACAGGTTGCAGATTAAACTGCTTATGTCAACTAATGGGGAAATAGGTGTAAACCAGTTGCTGGTTCTGTGCTGGAGTCAGGACCAGTGGTGGGAAAACTTACAGTGCTTTTGGGCTGCTTCTTTGCACCATACCTCTGCTTATACGCTTAGGTGAACTTTATCCAAGCATCCCTCAGCTGGAGTTTGTTAAAGGTAAATTTACAAGTGGAACCTTTTAAAACAGGCTACTGAGATCTGATTCTAAGTTTATTTTGAATATTCCTGATGTTTAGAAGTTTAAAATCTATGGTTTTGAACCTGGTCAGAAAGCAGCAGGAGAGAGGTGCAAAAGCAGACTTTAGTTAACAGTTAAATTAACATTTAGTAAATTAACGCTGGACATCTAACAGAGCCCTCAGCTGATGATCAGGAGATCCAGGTTCTGCTGTTTCCAATTTCTGCTGCAGACCTTGTGGGGTCTTTTGCGGAAGACAAAGCATCCCTAACTTCAGTGACATGGTGTTCACTAAGGCTTTGGAGAATTCAAGGACAATGACCAGGCCATGGAAATCCTAATTGAATTTATTAATTTACATTAAGAGGTTCCTTTCCTTAACTCCTACAAACAGCTGAGCAGAGGCAGCATTCCCCAGTGGTCAGACGCCAGGACTGGGTCTGGAGGTGTGTGTTAGGTGTTGTACACACATGTAAGAGGGGAATGTTCCTGTCACTGTGTAGCCTACGTGGATGATAAAATATTGTAAGGAGCTGGGTGGAATGTAGCAACAAGCAGTGTGATTGATCATTGATGATAAGCTCTTGTCATGTTCACTTGATTTAGATTGTTTTAAGTGTATCATTTACTGATGTACCATTTACTGTCTCTGTGAGAGACAGTAGATTCCATAACCAACATTTTTTTGTAAAAAATGATGGTTTTTAGTGCCTCCATTTTTGAATGCCCAAACTGAGAAAGTTTAAAGGGATCTAATTTCTACAGGTACCAAATTGTCCAAAATAGAAAGACATATTTGAGGATTGAGGTCCACAGATAGTCTTCCTTGTTAAAGAATAGCTTTACCAAAAATTGTGGAAGAACTGCAGGTGAAACAAGAAGTGCAGGTAGCACATGTCCGTATGGGCCCATCCCAGAGAATGGGGAAGGTGTAAGCAATGATGGGACACACCTCGGTCCCAGCTTATGCCAAGTGAGTTTGCAGCAACTCAGTTGACTGGGATGGCAAGACTCAGTTTATTCCGGTTTAACTGAGGTCAGAGGGGGACTGGAGGATTTCTGTGGTGCTTTGAGATCATCCAGAAGGAAAAGTGCCAAGCAAGTGTAATATGCACTTTACTAATTGGGGGGCTGTTGCTCCGCTGTTCGCAGCCACACCTTCTGTGTGCTTCCTTTTTGTACAGCCCGGCTCCAGGTTGCTGTTAGGGAACTTGATAAAGGAATAAAGCTGCAAGTGGGATCACGTTTCCCTTCGCCCCTTGTGTGTATGTGTGTGTGTCTTTGTTTTTTCTGTGCTGTAGCTCAGGGGGGCTCGTAAATCTTGGAGACGACTGCGTTTTTTTTCTCTCTCTCGGTATGACTGATGGTGCGAATTTATGTGTGGTATTTCTCTCCCCCAACCTCGCTCTGTTAAAACGAGACAGGAGGCCAGTAATTTTGCAGTGGGAGCTGTGCAGGGTTGTGGGTCCCTCACCTCCTCCTCTTTGCAGCCTGAGGGCCGGCTGTTCCTAAAAGATAATGATTTTGGAGTTTCAGCTGGGGGTGGGATGCTGTTTGTGGTGTTCTCTTTTGCTGGATGAGCATGCTTTGACCCTCTGCTTCAGCACCAGGTGGTGGTGAAGAGAAAGGTGCTGTCAGGGGAAAGATATACACTCCTAGGTTAGTATCCAGCATGGGGAAGGGGAAAATCTTGAGATGTGAGTTAGAACAAGGTATACCAGAGCAGAGATATTTCCGCCTACTTCTTCCCAGAGGATACTTGTTGTTGTTTATAAGTTCTCCAAGGTTCCCTGACAAAAGGAGTCATATGAAATTAATAGTTTTCTAGGAGGAGTTGCTGCATAGCCCAAACCCTGGGAGCATTGCAGCTCACACAGGTGGTGGAATTTGCATCCTTCTGCTGCTAAAGTAAATGCCCAGCTCCTGCCGTGGGAGAGCTGAGGGGTCAGTCCCAAGAGGAGCCAGTGGGAGCACATCCAGCAAAGGGCAAGGGGAATATAGCTGGCATGCAACAAATGGAGGTATTGGCAAAATTCTGGAGATCAGTTAGACCATCACTTGTGAAACAGCATTTCGCTTACTCTAAGTTTTAACTGAAAGAGCATTAAAGGTTCCCCTTACAATGGTGACCGGGGCTTGCTGCACTCTCTGTTGTGCTATCTGAGCAAGTAATCTCAGCTGCTTATTCCTTCTATGAACCGCTTAATGCCAGTAATGCAATACTTTTTTCCACACATGGCCTGGCTGCCTGACTGGTTTATGCCTCTTCAGCTGCCTGGCATTAGTCTCCTCCCATGCAAAGAGTCATCCACACTGTTCCCCCATACAGAGGAGCTCCTGCTCCAACCTGAGCTTTAGGGAACCATCAGTATTAAGGTTCACAGACATGTCTCTGATTTGTATTTAATAACAAGAAAATTAAATAAATTCTGTTAAACTATTTAAACAGTGCTTAGGTTAAAAGATTTGGATGATTATGGGACTTATTTATAACTCTCATACAACTGCACCTATCTGTGGCCTAGCCACTAAACCTGGAAATGTGTTTTTAACGATCAATTTGTCTTTTGTTAATGTGCAATAAATATTTTATTAAAACTAAGCTGAATGCTGTAGCCTTAGCTTACAGGTTACTCAGTTTCATGCCCAGTGCTTTCCCATCTATAAAGATGGATTGGTAAAGACAAAAGAATTCAGGGACCTCACTCACAGATGAGGTTTCAATTTATTGTGTAGTTCTCCTCACAGAAGATGATTTTTTACATCTTTATCAGCTTGACTTGGCCTTCCCCTGCTTTCTGAGTATGAGAAACAATACAAAATGAGGAGGGTTAGGAATGGTTGCTATAAGGCTGCTGGCACTGTAGAGATACAAGAACAAAATGGCCTAATATAACAGCTCCCAAAAGCTCTTTCAGTGATGTAGAAGAATGATCCCTCAGCCTCCAGAGCTTTGTGTCCCCAAGACTGCAAGGTGTCACCTAAACCCTGTGGTGGTTGTTGCTGGGCTTATAACAACAGGGGCTGGTAGCAGAGACCCCAGAGGAAATGGTTAACCACACCACAAGGTTGTGTTGTGGTGTGCCCAGCAGGGTTTATCAAGCCAGGAAGTCTTAGCCTGCCCTTTGCATAGGCTCACATGTCTACTGTCATAATAAACTCTTCAGGCTCTGTTCGCAGTCTTGTTCCTCACTTTCTGTTAACTGAGGAAGCTATACATGCTTGTAGACCCTGCACATCCCAGCGCCTACATTGAACCAGGGAAGAATATCATGGAATCATAGAATCAGCCCATGGCATGTGCCTGCTTCTGCACATCAGAGCTGCTGAGGTTCAGGTACTTGACTCTGTCCTGTTGATGGGCTGCTTGATACCGATTTTCCTGGCATCCTGAAAACCTGGCAACAGAGCCAGGTGGTTTCTCAGAGCACCATACAGTTGCTGAAAAGCGATGGTGCCACCAGGCATCCCAGTGTCAGGTTCTGCATTGCTCCCTTTCTACAGCCGTGCTTTCTGAAGGGAGCTGCCTGGCCAGGGAAGCAAAGCCCTTCTCCAGGAGATCAGCCTCCTGCCTGTGCTCTGCCCCAGGTGCCCTGGACAGTGTATTTAGGCCTGGAGTGCAGGCTGAGCCCAAGTGTTCAGCAGAGTCCTCTGGCCCTGAGTAGTGCATAAAGTGTTTTCACTCGTGCTTTCTAGGTTTCCGGAGGAGTTTGGCCATCACAGCTCAGGAACTTAGCCTTTCCTTCCTGGGGGGCTCAGAGTTGAGAAGCAAAATAATAATTTAAGGTCTCGTCTCCACCTGAAGGCATAACCATGTCACATGGCCCAGTTTAATCAGTTTAAAATGCCTTAAAACCAATCTGGTTTTAGCTAAGCCTATTAAATGCACTTAGTGAACTTCGTCTGCAGCACACAGCAGAGTTGTTCTAAGTTCTGCAGAGTTGAAATGAGCATGGACAGTGTCCCCCTGGGTGATGATGATGATGATGAACACATCTCACAGGCTTCAGAGTGTTTGTATAATCTGAGCTGGTTCCAGCCTGTGCAGGAGCACAACCAAACTCGTGCTGCTGCCCAAAGCTCCAGGTAGACAATCAGGGCTGGCCTCCACCTGGAACAGTGAGGAGGTGGGTATGCTAGGTGGGACAAGGGAGACAAGTAAGTGGAGACAAGTAAGTGCCTGTAAAGGTTGGGCTGAGACACTGGTAGCTGTCAGGATTTATAATGTCAAGTAACACTGCTCTGATTTGTTAATTTTTCTCATTCTGATTTGGAAATGACAGAGGTTCAGGGCCAAAATCTAGGACTTCTATCCTGCAGGTTGGTGTCTTGTCCCTTCCATTAGGACATACATCAAAAGTGATTAAACAAACATTATGTTTTATATTAAAACACGAGTGTGAATCAGAAATGGGGACAATAGCCTCCCACAGCTGTGTCTCTGTGTGAGCCCAGTGTGTTGTGTATGTAAAGTCCACAGGTCAGATTCTTGTCTTGGCTCTGCCCTGGGTCTGTTATCAGACTGTGGGCTGTCCCTTAACCCTCTGGCTGACATTTTAAAAGGCACTTAATGGCCAACTGCAACTAAACATCTATGGAGAAATGACTCCCCAGGGCAGCTTTCAGCTCCAGGGCCTTAGCTGCCGCCTTGAAAGTATGCGGATAACAGTGCTCTCCATCCAGGACAGACTGAGGGAACGCATCTGAGCTCTGTTATCTTTCCAGAGCATGAGGCTTACCTACCCTGAGCAGTATTTGGTTGCTGGAAGGACCATCCAGACACTCATAAATCTTTGGCACAACTCTGAAGCAGCTTTGCTGACAAATTGGCACACACCTCCTCCCCCACCTCGCAACGTGACTCTCGCTCTCAGGGCTGCTAAGAGCTATTTCAGGCCCCGGAACAAATGAAATATTCGTCTCCCCTTTGCCCTGGCAGTTGCCTCCACGCCACCCTTTCCCCTTCCCCCCTGAGCCAAGTGCTTTAGCGCAGAAACCCTAAGCCATCAGTGGCAGCTGCAAGGACAGGAGCAGGCTGGATGAGTGCCACTCTCCAGCCCCTTAAGGTTGCTGAACCCTGGCCAGGCACCCTTCCTCTCCATGTCCCCCTGCTGCTTCACAGCCCACCTCCTCCTCCTTCAACCCGGGCTAAGAAGTTGGCCCCAGATTTGCTCTTGACTTGCCATTGTTCCCCATTAACAGACCTTTCCTTTTGTATGGCACAAGATCCAGAAGTGTCTTGACTGCTCTTTGGGTCTCTTCCCACCCACATTCACCGAGAGCTGGGACATCCAGGGACTATCCTGTGACAGAAGTGAGGGTACATGGCTAAAGGGGACCTAAAAAGCTATCAAGTGTGAGGTGTGTGTGTAACAGACGCACAGAGAAAGAACAGATTGTATGTGGTCATTGTGCTCCATGCCATTGTGAAACACCAACTGCCATACAGCATGCAGAATAAAGACAGCAGAGACTGACTTTCTTTGAAGCCTTTGCTTTGGCTATATTTTTTTTTCTTCTCCTATGCCAAAATGCTCTTAGACACACATCTGCCTTAAAAGCAACAATCTCCCCTTCCATTAGCTCACTTAAAGCTTTTCTGCAAGCTTTTCATTTTGAAAAGGCACAGAAAACCAGAGAAAGAGAATGAGCCCAGGACAATCAGACATGTGGTTCTTGTGACAAAAAAAAAAGTGAATTGAATTTTAGACAAGAAATGTGAGAGATTTAGAACAATAGAGTTAGTACTTAGTGGAATAGCTGCCTGACAAGCAGGTAAGACCAGGGTAATCCTCCATCGGTATGTAAAGCAGACACAGAACAAGAGGAAGAAAATAGGGAGCAGGCTCTTTGCTTGACAATTTAAATCCTAAGGGTACAATAGCTATATAAAGCAGAATCAAGCATGCAGCAGTAGCCATGAGTAAGTATATAGTAACTTTTGCTGTGGGACATGTGTATAACCTATCTAACTCAAGTCAGTGCCAGTGTGGATGTGGCCATAAAATAGACTTCTCTTGCCAGTGCACCTGTGCATGTCTTGTTTCTGTGTGGCATCAGCTAAAGCTTTGGCAGAGCTGGGACGAGTGAACTTTGCAGAGAAGAGCAAGAAGCTGCGAGTGTTAGTTATGGTACTCACAATTTCTTCCTTTCTTCTGGAAGGAAGTGATGATTTGGAAAAACTGAGGAGGCTGCAGCCCTCCATACTGGAAACCCCTGGTGCAAAACTCCTCTGAAGTTTCATTTCAGAAATCACCTGCGAAGAACATATTTGTTCTCACAAGGAGCTGCGTGTCAGGTGAGACAGCAGTGTCACTCCAGCCCTATGCAAAAAACACTAGCTCCTGTAAAGTCAAAGAGTATTAAAGAATTTCAAGCTCAGAGAAACCATGATACAACCAGGCCAGCACAAGTTTATTTAGCAAAATATATTTGTTTTTGCAAAAGAAACGCTGCATGTCTGCAGTGCTTCTGAAGGCCAGGTTCTTAAAGGGGGAACCCCAAGCTAACTCACAGACTAGCACATAATTGTCTCCGGTAGGATGATTTTCTTGCACTTGCCAGTCATGTTAAGCCTCACATAGGGCTGGCTGCCTTTGTCTTCCAAGTGCCTGCTTGTACAATGAGAATTACCTGTTGTGTTATGACAGACAAGTGATTAACATGAGAAAGACAAGTTGGATCTGGTGCTGAGCTTCCTGCATATCTCCCATGTATGCCCTCACAGACGTTTCCTCGGAAGCAAAAGGAACTGTCTGTGCTCCTGGTTGCTCAGAGAAAAACATTTGTGATGGAGTTTGACTCTTCCTGTGTTGCTACAACTCTTGCCAAAGGACTGAGATGTCCATGGGGGCCACTGTAATACAAACAGTGACAGTGTATTAACTGGCTGCTGCCTCCACTCTGTGGTGTGTTTGCAACTAGAAAAAAGAGCTTGGATTTGTGCATCATGCAAATGATGTGCTTTGGTCCTGTACCTTCTTCCATAGATCTCCCATTCCTGAAGACCTTGCAGTATCCCATCTGGCAGTAGTTCTCACTTCATGCCCAAATGAAAACCTAAGACAGCTACGATCCTGTGAGTGAAGATGCTCTCTGTCTCTAGCCCTGCAGTGAAATGTAACTGAAAATACTTTGTCCTAGGAATGAAATACAATTTGCGAGTCAGAAGATCATTTAAGTACATGCTTAGTTTTTTTATACAAGCATTGAGGCTTCTTTATTGGGTAAGGATGCTTTCCTGAACTGGGCATTAAATTGGACTTTTTTGTGGCCTTTTCAATGATTTTCCCATTCAGATCATTTCTACAAAGACATTTGCTTTGATGAGTCCTCCAATTTTTAAATTCTATATGTAGATCCACTAGTACATTCTATCTTTTATGACTTACGCAAATTTTTTTCTTTTTGTAATGATGGTGCTTTACACCTTTTATCCAAGAATCTCCAGTAACTTTCACTTAATTATTTAATAAGCCAAAAATCAGCCCGGATGTACCTGATACCATGTGTCATCTCTATTTTAGGAGGCTAGGAAGCAAAGGATAAGAAATTTAAAAATCAGGTACCAAGCAAAACAGTCTTGGGATAAGACCAAAGGGCTGACGTCCCACCCCTCCTGGGCACCCGCTGCCCATTGCAGCATTGTCTGAACCCCTGCAGAGTCGCAGCTGTGGTGGCACCTGCGCAGCTCGCCAGCCCGCGGTCCCCGCGCAGCCTGTATCTCTCCTCCCTGGGACCTGTGGGATGCAGTGATGGAGTTGCCATTTACCATTAAAAACAAACAACGGGCTGTGGGAATAGGAGCAGCTTCCTTTTCCCTCCAGCCTTGTCAGGCCATTTTGGTGCCGGCTGCGCTGAGCGGCTGTGCTGCGAGGAAGCCTGGAGCGGCCCAGGGCTCCCAGGCGCAGCGCTGGCAGCCAGGGAGGATCAGGAAGTCGGGCAGGGGCAAGGTCACCTCTTGACCTCCCATTCGGCAAAGAATGCAACTTGCTGTCAGGCACTAGGGAAGGCTTTTTTTCTTTCTGCAGCTTAAGATCACGGTGGTTTCTGATGGGAAGAAGCTTATTACACAATTTTTATTTTATTTTCTCAAGTGTTTTTTAAAAGGGTAGATGCCAATGAAATGGTGTAATCACCAGAGAGCTTTGGAGAGCGGCTGTTCACTCAATGGGTATGCAAGGGCAAAATGCCATGATTAGCATTTCATTATGCCATATGAAGCACTAAAGTTCATTACTGATCTTGGCATAACATGAGCATAATCTTTCAAAATAAAATGTTGTATGAGGGAGATCTCTAAAGCACTTCCAAGTACCACTAATCTGACAAAAAATAAAAATTGTGCTCCACTTCTTCCTTAAAATTATGTGATTCCATTGCCACATGGGTTTTGTACCCATGCAAAATCAGGTCCCAGTGGGTGAGTTCGGCTTCTACGGTCTCGTAGAAGAATATACTTTTGAGCACTCGTGCCGTTTGGGTTGTCAAACCTGGCTGGTGTAAGGAGAAAGGAAGGAGCATCTCAGCTTTCTCTGATCATATTTTTAATATTATTGCAAATCTGCCCATTGCAAGTCTATCTTAATAGACATGCCAAACTATCACTGCACCTTTTTCAGAGGTGGGGAAACTGAGGCTGAGATGTTTGTCATGACCTGTCTGGGATCACACCGCTGCTAAGTCAGGGATACAGTCCAGGTCCTCATCGTTTGTCTCCTGTCTTCCCAGCTGGAGTCAGTTTTGCTGCCATTGTAGGATGAAAATAGGGCTGTGTGCTTTGGAAACTGCTGTTTGCTTTTCCTTAGTGAACCCACTGCCAGTCTTGACTGGAGGAAAGCTCTGCAGTGAAGCCTTTCTTCCCAAGTGTCCCTCTGTATCCCACTTCTTCATCTTTTACTGTCAAGAAGCTGTGACATAAGTAAAAGGATCTATTTCTAACTCCTTTTCAGCAAAAAAACCTTCCCTCTGGGTCAGTGTCTGATACTGTGTTGTGGTTACAGAACAGCATGGTGAGACTTGTCCCTCCAAGCATTTTGGAAATGTCAGCCCATCTGAAAGTTGTTCTTTGCAGCAGTATCTATGGCCAAGAGGCAACCAACCTGATTTGCATGGAAACCTGCTGAAGAGCAAGGAGAAAGCCAGAGCGAGGGCCCTAGTTTGTAAGCCAGATGCATAGCAGAGATAACCTGGGAAGTATCTTACTAATAGTCATCAGCTCCCTGAAAAGAAAGCTGTCTGACTGTTCTTGGTATTGTCTGTTTTCCTATGAGAAAGTCAAAATCTAAATATGAGTGCTCAAAAGTATATTCTTCTTTATGCTGGTGTAAATCTAGAGCATATTGAACAGGTTAATGGATTTGCTCTGGATTAAATAGAGTGTAACTCTGAATAAGTTTTGACCCTGGTCTAATTTAATTAGAGAGATTTTAGGGGCAGAAGAGACCTCCTTTGTAACTGTAGACCAATTCTTCAGCTGTGGCCAAGAAATCCAACAATATCTGTGGACCTGTAACAGCTTCCCTGCTCTAGTGCAGAAAGATCCCCACTTCTACATTTTGACAGTGTGAGTGATGGAGAAGCCACCTCTGTTCTGGTTGTGAATACCACTCACAATTAGAAATTAATGTCTTATTTCTCATATTAATCTTCTTGGAGCTTAAATATCCTGAATTTCAGGATGCCTTCTCCTGCAAGAGTGAAAGACTAATCCAACTGGCTGCCAGTGTTTTCCAATGCTGGTATTGTATTTTCTTCTTGAAAAAGAATAATGAAAAGTTTGTTGAACAAAAAGCACAAGAATGCATCTGTCCAGGATACTTCCAGAACTCCCCAAATCCATCCCTCTTAAAAACTCTTTTTGTATTCTGTCTTTGAAGTGATTTCAGACTATTTAATGCATCCTGCACAGATTTTTGTTAGCATTACTTTTGCTCACAATATCATGAAGAACTCACTGTAATCCTTCATAGAAATAGACACACCGATAAGGGGTACATCACTAGAGCAGTCTGTTGCCCTGCTGTTGTCTGCTCCATGCCAGAAAGTGTTGTGTGATATCTGCTACAGGGTGTGAGTCTCCCTTTACCTGGTGCTGCCTGATACCAGTTCTCATGCCATTCCTAGCTCAGCTGCAGAAGCTTAAAGCGGCATGTCAGCAATTCTGATTTATTTAGGTTTGCTACCTCCAGGAGAGGGGAGTGGTTCCACATTAAATATTGAGCTGGCCTAAAATAAGAATATATTTGATTTGCATCAAAAAGAGTTCAGCTGCTTGATTACAAAGTTGGAAGCACAGTTACAAAAGAAAAGCTTAACTAAGAAAATTAATTCTTAAAACATACCTGAACCCTAGCAGTGGCACAGTGAGACTTTGTGTAGCTATTGCAGGTGAAGATGCAAAATCAATGGAGCTCCACCTCCAGGGTGCTGCATCCTAGAGCAGACCAAGGTTTCGGACTCTCCCATACTGTTCTCATACCAAAGGATTACCAGTCGTGTTGTGTCTAAATGACCTTCCACAGCAGCCATCCCCACCCACAGCCATTCCCTTTTACTGGTGGATTTAATTACAAACTACTAAACTCGCAGATTTGATGAGTGCTGCTTATTTGGGAGGATGTACAGGAAACGTTGCTCACGTTTGTTTGGCATTCAGAAATAACTTCGCTCACCCTAAGCTTGTCCTTCTTTTGGTATCTAGGAGCTTAATTCTGTATTCTCCCCAGAGAGCGTGATGGAATATGAACCGTCTCACAGTATTTTTCACTTTAGTTTTATTAAAGCTTTAAAGTAGATAGGAGTAGCTGCAGACATCTCTTTTGTAAAGTTTTGGGAGAAGGCTGAGAGGTGGTTTTCTAGGGTGACCAGGGCTGGTGGGAGACCTGCTGGCTGTAAGGATGTCTGTAATGCTGTGGGGATTGTGTTGTTAAAGCAAGTTAAAGATAATTTAGGACACTTAGGCCCAAACCTTCAAACACATGTAGGAATGCACATCTCCACTCAGCTGGTATCTGAACACTCTGAAACAATATATTGTACAAAGCGGGACAGCTCCCACAAGAGATACGACATCCCCATGTCTGGCAAGAATCACTGGTCTTTTAAGAGGTGGAAGGAGGGAAAAAGGTCTTGCAGTCACATTAGGCATTTCCCGTCGGCACTGCTAACTGCTGGGGAGAACTCAGGGTCCCAAGCAGCAGGAGGAACCTGCATCTTTCTCTTTGATCACTAAGCCCTGTCTATTGCCACTTCATTTCATAGGTGCTCACCCAGTCTGTAAGTGCACTCAGGCTTTACAGCTGGTGGAAGTGGCTGGGGACCAGTTCAGTGTCCCAGTGTTGCTGTAGCACATCCCCTCTGGCTTCTCACATGTTCAGGCTCTGTTCTCTCATCTGCCTGCAACAGCCATTATTGTATTTTTGAGTTATTTTATGATATTCTAAATGTCAAATTGCTTTTAAAAAAGATAGATCTGAAACCAAACAGCCTCCCAGTGCCCTTCACCTTGCTCTGGACAGTCACTAAGAACAGGACAGTCCTTGCCTCTAGTGAGGTAGGCCCAGAAGATCTGCCCCATCTTTAAACATAGAAGAGAGGTGGCTGAGTCAGGAACTCTGTCCCTCACGCAAAGAGAAAGCTCCTTTACATGCAACCTCTTGAAGTCCTCAGTTACCCTTTGAATGTCTCAATTTCCCTCTCTGGACTAGTGAGGTTGATGGGAGTGGTTGGGCTGGGTGGATCTGCAGCTTTGATCCTCTGTTGGAGATTATGAAGCGTTGTCTCTCCGCTGGGCTGGGTGAGATGCGCAGGTAGGCACAGCCCTGAACTTTGGGAAAGTTCATACCTGAACTTTGCATCCATAGCCAACCTGTCCTGTCCAGACCTGCTCCAGGAGAGAGTTTGGTCAGCACCTGTAGGACTTGGGTGGGGGTGGGGGTGAGGAGCTCTTGAATAAAATGATGATGATTAATTATTATTTCATAATGAGGGATTATCACAGGCTTTGCAGCTAAGTAACACAGTACTTAGCATTTCTGAGCTGTGGCACTGTGCACATTCGAAGCGCTGTACAAACAGCAACTAAATTACTAAAATGAAAAGATTATTTAATAGCCCGTGTCTTTGCATTTCTCAGGGAAGGGTGGGGAGTGTTTAGAAACTTACTCTTGACATTACCATGCAGTCACATTCCAAGATTATGGCTCATGTTGCCAGGCCTGTGATGTGCTGGTTCGGCTTTTATATTTGGGAGACTGAAGTTATGAAAATAAAACTAATAGGCTTACCATGTACAAGTGCTCCGCAGTCTTCCCCTAACACCCTGCCGTGGATGACTGGGTGGAGAACTCATAGGACGAGCTCTTTGGCCCAAGCGACATAAGATGTCAGCCTGGCCTTAAAGGCCGTGACTCTCCAAATGTATTTTGACCCAGCACTCCCCACTCACTGTCCTGCAGAAATACCCTGTGCTGCCAAGTGGTATCAGATTATCTCCAGTGATAACATTTGCATCCCAACTCAGTGTCCCACTGCCTCTTCTGCAGCAGAGTTCTCAACAACTTCCAGGGTGTTCATGTTTACAGACCTCACTATTTATTATTGTGGTTTTGCCCTATATTGCATTATCTTCCTGGTCTTCTTAGAGAGAAGAGTATTATGGATTTTTTTTTTAACCACAACCCTGCTTGTTACAGCAGCAGCATCTTCCTTTTTTAAGAATGAAAACCTTAATGGAGAAGAAGAGGTTTAGGGTATTCCATGAAATAGCTATATGGACTATCGGTGGGCCCCACATTAGCAATGTACATTTGTGCAAACACCCTTTTCTCAACCATGCTGGTCTACAAAGCTACTAATGACTTCCAAATCTGCAGCTCACTTGTTTCTACATCTATGAGCAGCCAGGAAAGTTTATTCAGTCTCAGTTTTTCCTATCTTTGAAGTGTTTGGGTCAAACTCATACAATCAGTATTTAGCCCCACTTATGCAGAAAACTTACGGAGTCAGAGCATATTGAAATTTCATTTATGAAGTTTCTTCCACATCAGCTGATTGGGGGTGAGTTACTGCCAGCAGGGAGAGCAGGAAGGCAAAGAAGCTCTCTAGAGACCTTTACAAAGCCAGGTACATGGTCAGGAGGAGATAAGGCATGAGTGTCCTGGGCTTACTCAGACTTCTGTAAAAGGAAGCTATTCATGGGTAGAAAGTCCATTGCTAACACGTCACCCCTTTGCTCTCTTCCTTATGTCATCAAAAATCTAGCAGACACTAAAACCTTCAGGCCATCACAGAGCTGAGTAGCACGTTACCTTTTTCAGCTCCTTCTCCTGTAGCAATTTACCCTGTTAAGGGACTAGCCATCCTCCATGGATGCTTTCAGAGGGCTCAGTTTTCTCCTCAGTACTTCAATAGACACTGACCATAAATAAGATTTTAAGGTCTGCCAGATGGACCAAACTGTCATAGTTGCAGACCAGATGAGTAGGAGAGCATACTACAGGGATACTTAAAGTGGTTAGATGTAATCCATCTTGGATTTGGATGTGATCTGTTTGCATTAGCCTGATAAATCTCAGGGTTTACTAGCTTGTATGCAGTGCTTAGCTCACCCAAACAGCTTATCATGGCATTGGAGGTGCTGGTCTGTGCTGAACCTGAACTTACAGTTTGTGTCTCTGTGGTCTCCAATGTCTGTACCACACTCCATTTCACAGGGCAAATGCGCCAAAGGATCTCAGCCAAAGCTTAGATGCGTGCTGTTTCTCTCTGTAAATCTCCAATGCCTTGAATTATCTTTTGTTAACTGTATTGCTACACATTAATTACTTTGGCTTGTGTGGGGAGTGAGGTTCATCCTTATGCAGCGCCTGCAGTAACTGCTTACACCATGGTGCATCTGGCTGGGCTTGCACCTTTTTCATATTACATCAGTTTGTAATCAGGATTTGGTTTGACACTAGCATAGCTAATGTATTGACACAAAAGTTGAGGTATTAACATAAGAGCATTGCCATCATTTCCTAGTTAATCCTGACAGTAAGAGCTCATCAAAAAATAATTATTTCAACGCCCCTTTTCAGGGGATTTGGTTAGCAATTAAAAGTGCTTCTTACTTTTTTTTTTTCTTTTACATAGCAAAAGGTGCAGTTAAGTTCCAGAAATTCTGCAATCCAGCAAAAGTGTAGGATCATGGTATTTTTTCCTATGGGGGAATGTATTTTCAAACTAATTTTCAAAAATCTTCTGAACTTGACTGATAAGTAAAAGTATTAATTGTTCTCTAATGAGCCTAATTGCTGTTGTAAGAGCACACCAAGGCACAACTGTTGCCTGTTGGAGCGGGAATAAGCTGATAGGAGCTGATGGAAAGGCTGGATGGTTGTCTGAGCCACTGTGAGGTGTTAGGAAAAGTCCCATACACATTTATTTTGGTGGGGTTTCATACATTAATTCTATCTGCTCTTGAGCTTTTTGGAGGATTTGGCTCTGTTCAAGGTCCAAGGCTGCTGAGGAAGAAAGGTGAGGTTACACCTTAGCTCTGGGTGCTGATCACCACAGCTCCAAGTTGTTTCAGTTACTGTGAGCCATTAGTACTTTGCAAAGCTGTGAAAAACAGTAAAGTATTTAAAATATTTTCCTTGTGTTTTCTAGGCTGAACCATGGTGATTTCTTCAACATTTCTTTAGTGAACATTTCCTTCCCAACCTGTCCACTCTATCCAGTTGGTCCACGTCACACCGAAGCCCAGCATCCAAAAACTGGGCAGCATCTGGCAAGCAGGGAAGAAAGGTGGTCTCGCTGGCCCTTCCCCTCTTCATACAGCCCAACCCTCTCTGCAGGAGCAGGAAGCTCCTGCCTCAGATCCACTTGTGTTCCCCAACCCCAGCATGGCTGGAGAACACCTCTGTGCCAGCACTGTTCCTGCAGGGGTGGATGCTCCGTGTGCTCAGTCGTCCCAGGGGAAAATGTCCCCGAGCCTGATCTGGATTTGCTGTGCTCAGTGGAGGGCCATACACCTATTGGGTGAGAGCAGGTGTCTGAGAGGCTGATGCCTCCACCCAGCCATACTGTGAATTTGGGCAAGTCCCTTGTGCCTCAGTTTCCTTGTCTACAAAGTATACGTGTATGTGTCAATGAGAGTCTAAGAAGAAAAATCACTTTGTAAGTACTTATTACTTATTAAATGCAAGTCAGAAGGTGGCACAGGGACTGGAAGATTTATATAGCCATAGGAAAAAAGGCATCTTGTTTCCCGGACAGAAATGTACCATTTCTAATTCTAAGAGAAAATTTTATCCCCCTCTGTAAATAGCGTAGAGAAGTCTCTTGTAAAAAAGGTGAGCATTGATTTCAGAGTTGCAGATTACCAGTGTATCAATATCTTTAGGAAAATCTGGTTCTCACTCTTGTGTAGACTTGATAATCTATGAAAAGTAAGAGGAAAATATGAGAAACATAAATGTGGTCCTGTGGCTGGTGATAATTATTATTTTGTTTTGATTTATCGTTCACAGGAATTTTTTTATGAGAGCCTCACAGGCATAATTCTTTCTCGTGCATAGTTTATTTTTTGCCAAAACGACAAGAGGACAGGATATTTAGCAGAATATGTCTGATGGGTGGGTGGAGAACAGAGAGGATTTGGACTTGTTCCAAACATCGGGAAGGCAAAAGAATGAAAAGAACCCAGCTTATTGCAATAGTGTATTGCTCTTTATCTTGGAAAGGGGTATTTGCCTGAAGTGGCACTCCTAAGTCATCACGGGATTTTATTACAGATATCAGTCTGTACTCCAGCTCAGCCACACCTTCAGAGGGCTCTTCAGCCATTTGCATAATTGCAAAACCCCCAGTGATCAAAATGTATGCAGCTGGCCAAAAAATCAAGAGTTTAAAAATACACTCTTCGTTTTGGCATCTGAGCCTTTCAGATACATTCGGTTTGCATTTTTCTGTGTTTCCCAGTAACCATGAAGAGCAGCAAGGTGCTCTGCTGTTCAGGGTCTTCAATCTGGCAGCTGAGCCTTGGGATACAAATGAGGAAATATGTGATAGCTGCAAAAAAGTCACAAGGGTTGTTACCCAGCAGTTGGGCATGACAGAAGGTTGCCAGACGTTATAAAAAAAAGCACAGAAGTGACTATGGAGATTTTTCAAAGGGGCACTGCTAGGTGCCAAGTGTTTTGGAAAGGCTGTTTCCTATTTTGGATATTAAAATAGAAGTTTTAACTTTTGGGACTGCGTTTGAAAATATTCAACATGCATTTTAGCAGAGTGCAGTGCCAGCTGTCAAGAGCAGGAACTCATGAATAAGTTGTCCCAATGCCAGGTGAAGACTCAGCTTTCCAACCACAGCATTGTGCCTACAACTTCTCACCTTGAAAAGGTTTTAATCCTGTGTATGAGATGCATAGGCAGTTATGGGATTTATGTATGCAAGAGAATTGTGAGGCCTGCCCTTACTTGCAAAATGAGAAGAAAAACCGTATGTTCAGCTCACCTGCTGCCTGATACCACAGTGACTTCAAATCATTGGAAAATTAATAAGTTCATTAGAACTACTGATCCATCTTTTCTACGAAAGTGAAATCTGTTTGTGAGAGGGTTTAGGGAAAAATCAAGTAAATTAAAACAGAGTAAGGAAACAAAGCATTGATTAAGTGTTTTTATTCCATTTCTGGTTATGTTCTTATCCTTATAGTTTTAGTGTAAAGAATTTTTGCACTTGATTTCTATATGTAGTCCTGAAAACAAAGCTGAAAGAGAGCAAAGAAAGCATAGCTCTTATTTCGTGAAGTTTTATCAGCAATTGCCACAGTAAGCTCCTGTCATCTGTATGCCAGCAAATCCTTCCCAGGGTTTCCATCTCAAAGCCTGAGGTTGGTGCATTTAGAGAGGCTGCAAGATGTGTTTCCCTCCCAGAGAGCCAACAGGAGCTTCACGGAGAGCGTGGACTGCCCAGAAACATTGGAAGTGTGATCAGCTTGCTGCCAGGAGCAGGCACGCTGAACACATCACCTCTGCATGCAAATGCCGCCTCCAGGCACAGCCTGTTGCATGTTTAGCTTGAAGAGGGATTTTTGCTCTGACTGACAGTTAAGGGCCACAGCCTCAGAGGTGCTGAGCACCTCAGCACCCAGTGCCTTAACTAGATGTGAAGGTGTTCAGCACCCTCCAGACTGAGCCCTAGGGCCAGGTTTTCAGAGGTTTGCAATGCTGAGCACCTGGGGGTACTGCACATTTCTGAGAATGTCGCTGTTCAAGGAATATTAATAAAATACTCTGCAGGAAATGAATTACATTTTGAGGCTGTTAGTAGCTTCTGTAGAATTTCCTCTATTGCTCCCATTGGAGACCAAGGCCAGAGTCTCCAGAGCTAGCTCTTGCATACTTGACCCCATAGTGAGTTTTGCCTTCACAAGAATAGTTTTGGAGTGTAAACTGTGTCCTGGGATGGCCTCAGGGTTCCCCTAGGGCTCTGGAAAGGGATCATCAGCATGGAACAGTAAGGAGGGGATACTGGCACTGTGTCACACTGGCGGGACTGATGCTAGGATCTGCTGCATCCCCCGACCCTTCCTGGTGGGAGGAAGGGCAGGGTACAAGGAAGATTACAAAAATTTTTCCAAGTTGAACAGTGTGCTCAGTCCATCTGGCTTACCAAAATGAAGTCTGAGAGTTGACTTGGTTACAGGAGATGAGCAACTTTTCAGAAGGAACATACCAAGTACTGAGGGCTGTTTAATCCAGAGAGGAAAGGCATGGCTGAAAGCTGAAGCCAAATAAAAAGAAAATTAGGCACTTTTTTTATTATTTTCACCAGTGAGGATAATTAATCATCAGAACAAGGTTATGTGTACATTTTTCGTTTCTTGCTTCTTCAAATCAAAAGGAGGTGCTTTTCTGGAAGGCAAGGAGCAAGTGGCCAAACACACAGTATTGAACACTGTGTAGAAACACCTAGGTGAAATGCTGGGGTAGGGAAGGGTTCAGATTGGAGCCTCTGATTCTCTCAACTAATTCTCTTTATAAAATTGTTGTCTTCTGAAACATCTCAGTGCTCCACAGCTGTATTTCACACACAGTGCATGTATTTAAGATGGAAAGAAATGCTGCTCAGCACCACATGAGAGCTCAGAGCACTGAAATGAAAAGTGGGCATGGCTCTGCATCACAGAGATGGGAAGGCACTTGCACAGCTGTACAGCCTCAGAAATTCCTAGTGATTCTGCAGAGGTCAGTCCTTCACTCAAAAATGTGTTTCTGATTACATTCTGCCCCCTTGCAGATAACAATGCAGTCAGTGACAAATCTAGGGGAAGAGAGGCTTTTGGAGCAGCTACCATGCATTTGCCTTCCACTAGGCTGACACAGCTCATCTGGTTTAACTTCTGCATGGCAGCTGGGCGCCAGTCAAGCCTGTCGTGGCTTTCCTTGGAGAGTGCAGTTTTCCTCAAAAACAGTATGGCTGCTCTGCCAGTGAAAGGAGCTGCTCTTCTCTCAGTAATACGACAATTACTTATAATGACTGATGTCTGGGTCAGACAGATAGGAGAACTCTTTTGCAAATAAGCAATGCTTTTCCTCAGCAGCCAAATCACGTACTGTACTGAGCAGTACAAAACTAAATGGCTTTATCTCAGAGATCTCCATCTGATATTTTATAAAGCATGCCTGAGCCCTCTTAAATGGGGCAGAAAAGCTTGGCAAAGGTACTTATGAAATACAGCTGGGGCAAGGCAGTCTTTTACCCTCTTCTGGGAGAAAACTCCTGTCCTGGACAGCTGTGGATGGAGGAATGGATGATCCAGCAATTAAGACCCTGGTTGAAGAACTGCATGACCTGGATTCAACAGGTCAGATCTTTTGTCTGGCCCTGGACTGGCTGCTGTGATTTGTTATGCCCTTGTTTTCCTGTTGAAAATAGGGACGGCAGGGTTGTCTGGCAGAGGTACAGGGGGATAGGTGAGCCAGGGTGCTGGGTTCTAAAACAGAAAAACTGAAGAGTTCTCAGAACAGCAAGGCTGCAGCCTCTGCCCCAGAAGGCTCTTGAGAGTCCAAAGTCTGGCTGACTCAGGGAAGCGGCCCCATGACAGGGGAGGCTAGAAGGTCCCAGGCAGGGGGTTCTGCAGAGCCTTGCCAGTGAGCCCCCTTGCTCCTTGCCAGCGCGTTTGGGTGATGATACCAAGCCAACAGGTGGGCAAGGCTCTGCCAGGTTTGGAGCTTAGCCACTGGCCTCGCAGTCAGTAGGTCTAGGACAGGCACGGTGCCCTAGGGCTTCTCCATGGCTTGTGGCTACGGAACAGTTTGGCAAGCAGACTGGCTGCCATGATCCAGAGCCACGCTCCCTTCCTGCCTATGTTTCAAAATGTTTTGGTTTTGCACTCAGTCCAAAATGTAATATCCAAATCCTCCACAAGGACCATTAGCATTCCTGCACAGCTCTTTTAGATCCTCATCAGCTCTCAGATAGATCATTTCCACTTTATAGCACTCATTCTCTTTTATTTTTTCATTCACAACCAATGTTATCTGGAGTTTAGCCTCAGAACCTTGCCTGTTTTGTTCTAATTACAGGTGACTCTGAGCCAAAACCTCAGATACTATCATGTGTGAGCGGGTGGGAAAGTCAGCAGGGAGAGCAGCACACAGGCTTCCTGGCCTCAGCATCTCACCCGGGGCAGGCACAGTGGTGAGAGTCAGGGGCTGGGGTCTAACTCTTGCCCCCCACTACCCTGAACATGATGCTGCAGAGCCAAGCTCCTCACTGGGTTTTGGGCCATGGTATGACCAGTGTATTTTCACGCCTGTAGCTTGCACTCCAGGAAGAAAGTTCTTTGAAAGTAAGCCCTTAGATAACCCAGTATCAGGTGCAGAGAGAAGTTAAAGGCAGGGAGGTACAGGAGAGGCTGCTGAGGAAGGGAGACAGAGGGTCTCTTACAGAAAGAGTAAACTGGGAGCTGCAGGCCACGTGGATCAGGTCACACAAGCTTTCCATATCGATCAGCCTGAATTCCCTATGGGTATTCTCTGTCCATTCCCAGCTGTCTCATTTCCTGGTGGATTACAGTTGGAGCTTTTTAATCTTTTTTTATCTGCTGTAGTCTTCTGCTTGAAGATCCTTCCCCGCATTTGGTCAGGGATGCTGACAAAGCTCTCTGAGCCATCAGTTCCAGTCTTTTCTCTGCATGATGACAAAAGGTGGTTGAAAGCACCAGGGTGGCTGATGCTGGTTTATTTTCAGCCTTCATCAGGGAAAAAAAAAAGAGCATGGAGAAGTGCATGGAGCATGTCTGCAGTAGTGACTAATGACTATTAGACCCTTATTGCTGTCAGGTGAACTAGTAGCCGAGCCTCAGACATGTGGTCATTGTCAAGAGGAATTTTTGACTCCCCTCTTAGGAGCAGCACCTCCTCCTCCTCTCCCCAGCCATTAATTACTTCCACCATCCTTCCAAACTGCCAAGGAGTGAGGAGCAGCAGAGCTGGAGATGAAAGGAAGCAGCGGCTGCCCTGGTTTCCAGGTCTTTCAAATAACCAGTCTGTAATAACTTCCACAGCTGAGGGAAATGGGCGAGCTGTGGGAGGAAGGTCAGCGCTGAGGGGAGGAAGGCTCTCGGGTAGCAATGATGTAGTGGTTCCTAATGGAAGAAACCTGTGGAATTAATCAAGCACCGTGCCTCATTTGTTAATGACAGCACGCCTGAAACGTGCACCAGTCTCTCTTGTTGGTGGGTAGCTGGGACCCTGGAAGCCCGACCAGGCTGTCAGCGTGGGGACTGGGGTCTCGACACAATGGACAAGCCCAGTGGCAGTGGATGCTGAAAGTGACGGGGCGCTGGGATGGGACATGGCTGTCTGTATGCCTTGTCTCTCTAAGCTAGCTGTGAGGGAGCTTGGAGTGAGGCTGGTGCTGACCTCCCATGCTTGGCTTCCAGGCTGTCATGCGTGAAGTCAGTCATGCTCAGTTTCCCCCAGATTAGCACGGGGTATTGAGATGACATTGTTCTGGCTTGCTCGCTGCAGAAAGCAGCAGCTCTGTGGAACCAGTTAAGGCGGTTTGGGCCCAGCTTCCATCTCTTCACCCCCCACACATGCTCCAGAGTTTGGCTTTGATTTCATGGGCCAGAGATGAGCAAGAATCAAAGTGGAATAATGGCTGCTAGTGCACGGGGCAAGTCCCCAACCCCTCACCCCCAGGCTGCCTCTGCAAGCTGATCACACAGACTCAGCAAGCGGGGTGTGCTAGGAGAGCGGTTCTCCTCGCATCCTGTCAAGCGGTGCTGGCAGGCAGAACCCACCACAGCTTCTTGATTTATGGGATAAATTGCTAACGTGGTTTTGGGGAGCATTTGATGTTTGCACCCGCCAAACGCTGTCTCTACTTTGCTCATGGGTATGCACATCCTGGGCGTAGCAAAGTCACCCAGAGCTTCTAAAGGTTCCTGGCCGTTGGTGTTGCTGTAGCAAACCAGCACAGGGGATGAGTCCAGGCTACTTGCACCCTAGCGCCCTGCCTCGCTGCTCCCAGCTGTGCTGTCACCTCTGGCAGTGAACAACTGCTGAATGTGTTGCTGAGGTTGCTGGGGGACTGCTCTGCTCCTGGCAAAGGCAGGCAGAGAAACAGAGACCAGTCTTGGCATCCTGACCCACTCGCTGCGCTCTGTGCTCCTTGGACAGAGATGAAGCTTTGGCCCTCGGTTAACATATTAGGCCTGTGTGACTCCATAGAGAATTGCAGATATGAATGGATAGCAAGTAATGAGTCTTCTCAGATACTATAGTCTTCCTATGTATATAAAGAATAACTTACAGTCTCATTATAGGAAACATATGTGTCCTTTCTCCATAGGCTGGGCAGATTTCTGTTTGAAGAAATGACAGTCTGATCAAAATGCCAAGCCCCATATAGTATCACGTTACACCCAGGAGAGGGGCTGCGTTTTCTGAACCTATGGCTCTTTTTAAGCTCCAATCCCTTTCAAAGGAGTGCAGCTGCACACTGCCTGGTGGGGAAGGGTACTCAAAATATCTGTGAGGTCACTGTCTGATCTTGGATTAGTCATTTACTGCCCCATCCATACCTCAACTTCTCCACTGGTAAAATTGCAATAATACCTATTGACCTTTCAGAAGGTTTTCAAGATTGATTGCAGAAAATACTACAAGGGCAAAAACACAATCTAAGGAAATGTAAAAGGGTAGATTTTCTTGTGCTTGTCAATAGTCCTGATTCCTTTATAGGTAACTACATTAATTGATGCAGTGGATTACAAGCTTTGAAAAGTCAAATAATTGGAAATTATTCCTCTGAAAGATTGGTGCATGTAGGGACTGTTTCAGAAGCTGTAGTCAGAAGCATCTTAAAGCTCACTTATTGTGGCACAAACATCGCTATGTTATGCTAGCACACTTGAAAAGCTGAAAGTGAGATTCACTGGCTTGGGTTTGTATTTCCCAGACACAAGAAACACCGAGAAGTAGATAAACATCCCCTCTAAGCCCCATGAAAACCTAGCCTTTAAAAGCCAAATGCCTTGCAGTGTTCCTGTCACTGCAATAACGCTGGGCAGGGCTGGCTGGTCCTCTGGGAGCTATGGGCCATGTGCCAGTGACGGGGCATCTTCAGTCACACACCGTCCCGAAACAGCAGCTTGCGGGCTCAGAGCCTGGGCATTTGCAGGTGCACCAGGACACCTTCAGGCTCATCCCTGGGCCGATGCTGCAGCGTGAGTTGAACAGCCGAAAAATAGGACTTCATCAACTCAGAAAAACTTCTTTGGAAAGACGTGAAGGTCCCATGTACCTTTTAATGCGATGATCTCAAGTTATGCTGACGCTTTAGGCAGATAACATGGAACAACTGCAGATTCCCTCTTGTGCACAGTGCGCTCTGACTGATGAACCTGACACGCCAGGATTCTTTCATAATTGGCTGGTGTGCGTATGTGCGTTGCCGAGTGAGTCCTCGTGCTTTTTTTCTTTTTCAACCCAGTGATAAATTAAAGTCTTTAGTCCCATTAAAGTATTAAATTTTAGCTAAGTCCTTAATTAAGCACTCCTTGCTTTAATTAAGGCATTAAGCTATAATTAAAAGTTAACACATTGGCAAAATCTCCTTTCTCTTCTGTCTTAACTCCACTGGAGCAGGTTGTGGCCCCAGATGTCAGCTGGTGCTATAAAATCAGGAGAACCTTTCTGAATGTTTTCCCCGGTGTGTGTGAGCAGGCTGTAGTGCACGCCAGCACTTGCCAGCAGAGCCCTGCAACCGACTGGTACATCCAGCATAGCTTTTCACAGCGCACTGGGACGGGTGCAGTGCACTCGGCCTCTCCTCCCAGCTCTTTTCCTCTGGTCCATGAGACAGAGCCCATCCGAGCCCCCACTCTGGGCAGTGTTTCCTAAGACACCATAGGGAAAGTCTCCGTGAGCAGCTTTGCCCACAGCTCATCCAGGGCAGCCAGTAAGTGCACATTCACACTGCTGGGTCTTGTCTTTAGGTGCTGATCTGGTCCCTAGTCTGGCGAGGCAGATAAGTTTCCAAGAAAAAGGTTTTCAAACCAAAAACATTGACCCCTTCAAAACCAGATTGTTTCTATTTACCTGGGCACATCCAAGATCCTGGGTTTGCTTCAAGCCCCAGAATTATGGGCACAATTTTTTTATTTTAAATGGCATATTGTAAACCAGGCTTTTGGCTGTGACAAAGACCTACACTTGGAGCAGGGAAGGATGGTCTTTCAGCTGGCCCTGGGTGGCTTTGTGCAGCTCTCATGGAGGTGTGTGAGGGGGAGTCAAACTTGGAGGAAAATCTCACCCTCAGTGTAAAATTAAAATAAAAGCAGCAGAATTTTTAGCACCAAAAAAAAATAATTCTAGAAAGTGGCAAGTAGGTGTGAGAATCTGCCTTGTAGTAAGTCTACTACCTGAAAACTACAGCGAGTTACAAGAGCTGACAGTATCAGCCAGGACACAGCTGGCTCAGTTCCAGGCTGGTCCAGCAAGAAGCCCAGCATGAGAATACGATGGACTTTCTGGTGCCTTGCTGCAAATCCAGCATGGGTTTCTTGACACTTCAGTTGCACCTTGGTTGTTTCAAGGGGAGGTGAAGCACGTGGGCATGGAAGGCAAAAGCACCGTACTCCATCTTAGTCTTTTAGTCATGTTTCACTTAGATCTTCCATCAAAATCTGCATAGTCTGACTTGTCAAAACCAGCTCATCCCAGCTGTCATTGCAAAAGCCCCTTTCCTTGAAGCAGAATAGAATTGGCAAGGAGAAAACTGCATTCTTAATAGGTTGCATTTCTCCAGCCCTTTTCTTCCAGGGACCTCAAAGATCTCCCAGTGCTAATGACACCCTTGCAGATCATATATTACTGCCTTGTTTTCAAGTCAAGGAAACTGAAGAGCCTGGGTAGAGCAACTCCCAACAGCTCCTCAGCGTCACAGGTCTCAGCTCCCAGCAACTTGTTTTCACAGGGACCCTGACTGCTCTGCTGCAGAGGTTTACATACGGCCAGTGTCAGCAGCAAGCACGCTCCCTCCCCAGTGGCACAGTGGGTGATCACCTCGTCCCTTTTGGGAGAGAAATTGCATGTGCTGGGGGTTCTGGCCAGATGCATACTGAAGAAGTGCAAACCTGCATGGCCTCTTCTCCACAGGAGAGCTCCTCAGCTCTGATGCAGTGTCCTGGATCATCTCTTCTGTCAATGTTAAGGAGGAGAACAACTTTTACACCCTATCTGCATAGAACAGAAGGCTATTGCAGGATCATCGGTGGTTTGGACTCCCATAGCAATGACAGCTTCTTGAATACCAACTCTATAGCATCTGCTTTGGCCAGCAGACTTGAGCATCTTCCTGCACTTGACCTTCTGGCTTGCTGGGCTTCTGCTGGACTTTGGGTGCTCCTGCAGGCAATGCACACACTCACTTACCCACTGCATTACACAGATTAACAGCTTCGGCCTTTCAAACTTTAAGATGCCAGGTCCAGCACTGCTTGTATTTGTGTGTGGATGGTGACTCTTGGGGCCAGTGGGGCTGGACAGAGAGAGGGAATCTGGCACACTGGGTAGTCACTGCGGCCAAGTTCTTCCTCAGCAGAGATACCGTGAAAATTGTAATGCTTTTTACATTATCTTCCTATATAATTGCTTTAAAATTCTGACAGAAGTAATTGAAGGTTGTATTTGAACCGGTACAAGATGGCAAGGGACCTGAAACCAGATCTGCAATGGAGATTTTTCAGTGAAAACGGGAAAAATCCCATTACTGGCAGCAACTCTGCAAAAACAGCCCTCCTGGCCTCCCAGCACGCAGAAGGACGGAGGCAGAGGTCAGCCCCTGAGTCCCTGCGGCGGGCAGCGTGCTGCCACCCGGGCTGTGCGGAGCCGGGGCGGCGGGGGGCGGCGGCCGTTCCCCACTAGGTGTCTCCCTGCGCTGCGGCGCGGCGGCGGCGCCCGGGCCCGGCGGGGCAGCGGGCGGGTGCGGGGCTGAGCCTGCGGTGGCTCCGCTTCTCGCGGAGCGGGGGACGGCCGGGGCGAGGCGGCGGCGCCTGACACGACCCCTGCAGATTCGGTGGGTAGAGTAGGAGTTAAGCGGAGCCCACCTTCCCTCTGAACACCAGGCCTCTCAGCAATGGGACATGAGTTTATTTCTTTCCTAAATAAGATGGAATTCGTACAGAAATATATTTAAGTGCTGGCAAACGGAAAGCAAATGAGAAAACAAGTAGCTAACAGCATTTGGAGACAGAAATCAAACTACGCAGCCTGTTGGCTGATGACCTGTAATAACCAAACCAGCAGTTTGTGTTTAGCTTGCATCCACTTCTGTGCATCGCGCATTAGTAAAAATGCCTGAAAAAACTCCTGTTCTTTGCAGGCTGCTTCTGGTTCATAAAGAGGGTGGTGGTTAGAGCCACAACAGGAAAGAATTTCACAGGTCTCAGCTCTCTGGGGAGAGAGAGGGGCTGCCTGAGTGGGAAGGCCGGTAGCGTAGCCCGGGGCAGTCGGGGAGAGCTGGTCAGTGTGCGTTGGAGGCCCCACACTGGCTCCCACTGTGGGTTCCCATCAGGGCCAGGGGAAATGATGAAATGCAGAGTGCTGCTGTTCTGGACTGTGCATATATACACCAAGTAGAAGGCAACACAACACACAGGGTGCTGAATTCAGCCCAGATATGTCTTGGCAACTGTTCCCAGAGAAAAGCTTAATGTTCAGACGGTCTCACCTGAGCTTGATCTAGAAAGGTGCTTATAAACTGTGATACCCTCGTGTAGCCGCAGAGCTCATGTGCATGAGGCCACATTCGACTGCGCTGGCTTTCTCAGTGCTGATAACTGCTGGGAACCTGGTCTCTCCCATAAACCTGGGACTACCTCTCGGGATTCTGTTGAGTTTAATGTGTCCCTTCTGAAAGACTCTTCCCTGTATTTTGTCATGCCTCAGGCAGTTTGCCCCAAGGCCCTTAGCGACCCTCCAGTGGTGTCCCAGGTCAGAGCAAGGGACCGCACACTCTGCAAGCACCTGCTTGTCATCCTGAGGTGTCTGGGCACTCAGAACAACCAAGAAGAAACTTGCGCTTCTCTGCTCCCTCTTTGCATGGGATACATGTGATGATAGGAAGTGGGAAACTTGCCAGGGTATGAAAATACCTCATCCTTAAGGAAATAAGTCCCTGCGGGGAGCCATTCCTGAGGAGTGGGCAAGACAGCTTGGGAAGCGAGTCCAGGAATGTGGGACGCCTGCTCGCCAAGGAAGCTCCACGTCTACTGGCTCAAAAGGGAGGAATTACTGGAATGTTTGGGGGATCCAAACTATGTCATTGTGAGATAGGAACTGACAGGATTAGGAATAAACCCTTAATGGAGAAAGGTTCCAAACTACCCCCCCTTCAGTGATCATGGGAACTTGGCACGCTCTGGAAGGGAAAAGCCAAGATTTACAAGAGATCTGGGGCAGTTCAGTAAGTTGGGCACTCAGCAGAAAAGCTGTTTGAAAGGCTCAAGTTGTGTGATGGCACTCAGGAAATCACACGTTTTTACAGTGTCTGATATTAGCCCCTCTGTCCTTGCTCACTGGAGGAGCTCTCCCAGGTAGAGGGGACTGTCATGCCTAGGCTGAGGTGCTGGATGACAGACAGCACAGAGGCAAAAGAGCCTTTTTCTGGATAGTTTAGCTACATTTAAACTAAGTCTTTTACCAGCATGTCTATGTGACCTAAATTTTTTTTCAGATCCAAAACAAGTTCCTTGGTGCTAGTGTGATGTCCCAGGGCAGGCAAAGTCTGGGGCACCACATCACAGCAGCTTTTTGGGAAACATTTCCAGCTCTATAGCCAAAAGAAAGACCACAGCGTCTGTGTTAACATCCCCACTGCCTGACACTTTCAGCACTGGCTGTTCAGCAGTTCCTGGCCTTGAGACAATACTGGTGCCAAAGGATTCAGAAAAGGATCAGAGATATATGCAACTCCCCAAAATACCCAGAACCCTAGTATTAAAAAAAAAAAAAAAGTTTTAAACCTCTCCTGCTCTAGATCATGAATGTGGCTTTCAGGCAACAGGGAAAGAGACTTGTGTGCATTTTAGCACCCAACTGTCTGCTGCAGAGCCTGTGGGTATGTTGTTGGGCTATAACAGCTGAATTTCCACATGCCATTTCTTCCTTCGAGTTATCCAGAACTTCAGACCTGGTAAAGTGTCCTGTAGCTGGACGCTGAACAGAGCGACCTGAGACCCATTCGGCTTTGCAGCCTTGTCCTAACAGCCCCTAAGACCACCAGGAAGATATGATGCAAAATCACATTTGCAGCATCACGCCACTTCTGGGGAGATCTAACTTCTAAAGATTCCCATGAGCTCTGCAAATGTCTTTGGCTGGCTGGGAAAGGCACAAACATGGCTATGCTGCTGAGGGCACAGGACTGTTACATAGCAAGACTGCTATTTTTCTTTGAAAGTACACCATGAACCTTGGCTTCAGGAGTGGGAAAAGGAAGGAGAAAGATTAACATGATGAGTGGGAAGAGCTTTTCAATTAGTAGGAGTGTGAGTTTACTGGATCAAAGAGTTGCATGTCAGTTCTGAGACAGAAGCAGAGAGCAGGTCCCACCTAGTTGCTAGATGTGAGTGTGTTTAGCAAAAGTGGTTTTGTGCCTTTTTTCCTGTAGAAGTAGGTGGGTTTTCTAGGAGGTTTATCTCTGATTTCCCACTAGGGTAAGATCTGTTTCAGGCAATACTCTTGAGTATATCTCAAGAGAGAGCCTGGGCATCATGGTGGTAGAGGTGGCTAAGGAAGAGGCTCTGTTGCTAGTATTAGGAGTTTGAGCATACCTTCACAAATGGTAGCTCAGCTGCGGAACAGTGCAAATTTCCTTTGTTCTGAGTTAATATATTTGTCCCAGCTTCTCCCACCCAGACACCTTGGATGTAGTCATTGACTTGCAGAAAAAATTTGAAAGGTCTGTGGGGATTAGCATGATGCTAATAACCTAAAGCCAATATTGAGGTGAAGGGTTGGTTTCAAAGAACCAAAAAACCAAATGTTTTGGAGTGTTTAATAGATAACCAAATACTAGGACAGCTGGATGGCAATTTTCTTGGATTTGGGGTTCAGTTCCTAGAGCCTGTTTTTCGTGGAGTTGTGCTGCCTGCCTGTCCTAATGAGCAACCTGTTGCACAGGTGGAATTTGAGCCAGAAGGCTTCATAAGACTTTGGATTACAGAACACTAGATGTTAGAGAACCGCAGACACCAGCTTATAACACACTCGCATGTCCATAGAAATTCCTGCTCTTTGGCTTTTGAACTTATTTGTACTCAGTTCAAAGACTGCCTGTGGGAATTGAGAGGTTCAGTGCCCAGGGAACAGAGAGGGAGAGAGAGGTTAAGAAGGATGGGCTCTGGGAACAGAGAGTTGGAGCAGAAGAGAGTATGGGAGACATTTGGAGCGCAAGGAGGCGGTCAGGTTCCTGGAGTGCAGGATGATGCTGGGCAAAGGCAAAGGGAAAGCTGGGCATGGAAGAGTTGGAAGAGAAAATGGGCAGGTTTCAGTGGGCCATTTCAGTGCCAGGCTGCAAAGGTCTATGGGGGAAAACAATCATAGGACACTATCAATGGCCAGCTTTATACTGTAGATGCTTTGCTACAAGGTCTGTAATTGCCTTGGTTTCCATAACACACCTCACTTCTCCACTACCTGATGTCATCCGAGAGCACTTTACCAAGGAGACAGCAAAATTCCCAAACCTCAAGCAAACAGATAAATAAAATGACTCATTTATTTTTCACCAGTGATTCTGTGGCAGGTGATGTGGAATGTGAATTCAGATTCACAAATACAGAAATTTTATTACATATATTAATTCTATGTATTAACATAATTCTACATAGTGATTCTATGCACCAATGACTATAAAGATATACCCAACATTATTTGTTTTCTTGAGGTTTTCAAAGAAGACTGTCTAACAAAACTAAAGTCTAGGCAGAAGGATGTGACCTCTACTTAGGAAGGGTTCACCCAAAGACTAAAATTCTTCAAGTCGTGGCCATCTTGAAGCTTGTAGGGAAGGGATAAGAGAATGGAGTTTGAAAGAAAAAAAGCCCCTGTTTGTTAGTTTTATTAGGAAGGCATTTTAATGATAATTTTCCCCTCTGTTCTTTCACAGAGTGATAAGAATCTCTTTTCTTCTTGTTTCTTGGAGGGCACTGGAAGGCATCATGGGTCAGCTAGACTGCCCTTTATCCTCTCCCATCCATCATGGTTCTGGCTGGTGATGGGTTCAAGGTGTTGCGGGTTTGAGATCCTAAGCAGTTCCTAATGCCTCCTCCACACTCTGAAGCCTGCCTTGTTTTTTCAGTAATCCAACCTTTCCCCTTCACCCACGAGAGAGTTTAAAGCATCTGCTACCACAGCTTTCTGAAGAGAATGGGGAAACTGATAAAGAGTTTTCATTGTGCTTTGATTTCCAGGGGAAAATTTCATCCTAGTAATACTGGCACACTGATACATTTTTCTTAAAGGGTAGAAAGGAAGCATGAAAAATCCCAAGAAAATAACTTATAGCTGGCTTCAGTGCTATTATACTGTTATAAAGGACAAATAGGGCACAATCATAAATGTGCCCGAAGACTTTATTTTTCAGGGTCATAGATGAGACATGGAAACTAATTCTACCTTGTGTAGCCCAACAACTTCAATGACTTCTGAATTATCATGTCTTGATATAAACAAGGGCTGCCTATATATTTAGCTCAAGGTGTTCAACTCGGTGCAGAGGGACTGAGAAACAACCGAGAATGACATTGTCAGCATGTTAGCACCAAGGTTCTGAAGCAAATCCCAAGGCTTCCAAATGCTATGTCAAGACAATTTTTTGCTTCGCAACCATGCCTTGCTGTAACAACACACACAGTCTGATGTAGTACAAGGTGAGGGAGAGCTACTACAGGGGCACCTGGGAACGTTAGGGAAGGAATATCATCCCTAATTTGTTCAATGTTAAGCATCACACCCTTGCCATTATTTAACTTTACCTGATCTTTAGCGGGATAATTGGTGTTTAACATCTGTATTATACATCCTTCTTGAGAATGGTGTTGACAGTGCAACCTCTGACACAGCCTGAATGGTAAATATGCTGTGGGGTGCCCTGCCCAAGATAGAAATCTCTGATCTTTCCTCCAGCCAGACTTGCCTGTTTCCTCTCTGACTGAGGTGTAACTTCTGAGTGAGCTGTGAAACTATGGGGTTGCTGCTGTAAATGTGAACAGACAGAAACATGTAGATGTTAAGCAGGAAGAGCCTTGCCAAACAGATCCTTATGTCACTGTGTTGAACTTAATGACAGTGAGATTATAAACCTTAGTACCCCAGACTGCAGGGTAATTTTTTGGGGACCAAGCATGCTACTATGTCCGGACCAACCTGGTCCGAGGTCTCAGTGGATTTTTGTAAAAGTATGGTTGAAGATTTTAAATGCAAACCATCGTAGAGACAATGATGTCAAAACTCCTCCCTGTTCCTTGAAACAATCCCTAGACACCAGGCTGCCGATGGCTGGATCTGGCAGTGTCTGAGCCATGTGCTTGGAAAGGCTCCATAAATCTTGCTCGCACCTTTGGAGTGCTCCTCCTGGTCTCAGGCTGCAAAGGGAGCTTTCTGCAGGATCCCCTTGTACAGAGTGTGCAGACAATGACATTTTTGTCTCGGTTTTCATTTCATATTATTGCACCAGTTGTCCTGGATAAGATCATAAACTTGTCCTCACTGGTAATGTTCTTTCGCAATGTCTGGAGGAGGCAGGAGGAGTTTAAAATTAATGCACCTCCTAGCATGAAATTATTCATGGCTCAACACTTGTAATTACCAGGGCCAGTTTTAGGAAGCTTATAGTTATGAGGAATTTGATATTTTAAGACTTAAAACAAACGTTTTACAAGCTTTATCCTTTGCCCACTGTAGAACACATTATGGTCTGGTAAAATTGCAGTGCATGTGTACCATCCCCAGCCATTCCCGTCAGCTGATCCCACCTGTCAGTCATTCATCACTGAACCATTGCCCGTTAGATAATAAAATTCAGTTGGGGAGGGGAGGTCAGCCCAGCCATTGTGCTAATTCCCAGCCAGAGCAGCAGCTCCTGCAGGCCCAAGGCATCCTGTGCAAAGTTCAAAGCTTTTGGAAAAAGTAATCAGATCAGACCAATTAGGGCCTGTCTGCCTACAGTGACAACTGTGTCAGGAGACCCGTTCACCCCATTCCCTCCTGGGCATGCCCTGACCACATTGATGCCCTGGCTTCAGGCTCCTCTCACCATCCCAGGCTTGTTCTGACATAACTCCATTGCAATTCCTCCTCATTCTCATTAATGCAGGAGCAGAATTTGGCCCCTGGTGCTGTTTTATAGCAAAGAAGGGACTGGCTGAATGGGGAGTAGGGCTTAATTCAATATTTAATCCACGTTCTTAAATTGTGTCTCATATTACCACCCTTTAATTCCCTTTGTTACTCCATGATTTGTTACGTGTTCTGGGGGACTCCCACACAACTCCTAAGTGCTTCTGCAGCTGAGTCAAAGCAATTCTGCTTTTGCTGGAGAACAAAATACCACAGACCCGCAGAGTTTGTGTGGGTGTGTTTTCACACCAAAACTTGCAGCTTCTTCGCCCCATAGAGGAGGCAATTGGCCCGGCCAGTGCCTGAACACATATTACTGCTAGGTTTTTCTTCCACCAAATAGTGCTGCTCTGCTTCCCTCTCCTACCGTTTTCTTCAGTTGAAAAGGGATTTGGAGTTCAGTTTATATTAAGAAATTGCGATGTTCCATCACTAACAGGTAAATAGATACTTTGGACCTTTTTTAACAGCTAAAGGACATGGGTTTCACCTCAGATGTCCCCTTCACATTCTTCTTACACTTTCAAATCAGGAAATGTATGAAAGTCTCAGACCTGTCTGTAAATGTTAGTAAGTCAGTTTTGAATTACATGTTCCATGTTACCTGGACTTTGGCAGTGAAGAGGCCCCTGAACTGCTTGGTGTGTCTGCATTCATTTGCTTCATGGTTGTGATTTGAGCTGTGAAAGGGAAATGGGTCAGAGCTACTGCTCCTACTTGTGTGTTTTGGGTTCTTTGAGGGGATCCAGCAAGTTAGAACAGAGGATTCCTCAGACTGCAATTTTATCACCAAAAAGAAATTCTGGTTGTATTTTGTGTTTCCCACTTATACATACAATGTAAGTTGTTACTAAATGAGAAAAAAATGGCAGTTGATCGTTAGTGATTGATAGAGCATCCAAGAGGTCCTCCAAAACATTCTGTGATATCTTCCTCTCATCTGGCCGTAACCATTGATGACATACTCTATTTATATGTATAAACTGCATGGTTTTAAGCATTTAGACTCTCTTTAGAAGTCATTTATAAATGGGACCTTAATATGAAACACAGCCAGTATTACAGCATCCCAAACCAAGCCAGTATTTATGAAGAAACCACATCCACTGACAAAGTCAAGCTTTTCAGGGTTGCATGGTTTTTCTGGAATGAAGAAGGAAGCAGGCTGGATTGCAGAGCGCAGTGCTTGTGCATTGCCAGCCTTTGCAACAGAATAGTCCAGCTCTGCTCCCTGGGGGAGGCCTGTCCCTTTCTTGATTTATAAATGAGAAACTGAATTGATCAGGAAAAAAATATCTTGCTCTGCATTTTTCAGTTAATGCTCAGTTTGCCACAGGTGTGGGACTCACACATGTTCTATGATGTATCTGGATGTCACAGAAAAAAAATCATTAAAGCATGTACTGATGAAAATTCAGGAGAATACAACAACATACCAAGCTGTTAATTCCTTAATGAGCACAATAATGCAGCCTCTCGCCAAGCTTTAAGTCTAGAGGCCAGTCTGCCAGAGCAGCATATACAAGGCATTATACACCACAGAAGGGAAGGAATTAAAAATTATTTAAGACAACATGTCCTGCTTGGGCTGAGGTACTCTGAGGGCAGCTAAACAGCATCACTCAGAGATTTATGTTGATCTAGGAGGGACAACTCCTGGGAACAGCGCATATGACAACAGGCAGACAAACACAGTCCCATCCAGACATTTTGAATTAATGCCATGGCCAAGTGTTTGGATTTTAAAATGCCTGTCCTAGTTTCAGGCTACCAGATGCCAACTCCCATCTTTCCAGGAGCAGGACTTGACCCTTCATAGGAGGACCTGTCAAGATCTCTGCTTTAATCATTCCAAATGGCCAAAAGAAAAATCAATCTATCATACTGAGAAAAAACTTTTGAGATCACCCCTCAAGGAGGATTGCAAGTAATCCCTGTGCAAAGGCCCTGTAAAGTGATCTCTTTCAAAATCATATGTATGAAATTAGTTATAATCTGCATGGTAACGACCCAAATTTTCAGCTTGACGTGCATGGCACGATAAGGAGAATACAGATGGTTCTAAAGCGGGGGTTTCTACATACCATTTAATTTGGCCATATTGAGATTTTCACTGCATCTCAAAGGCTGTCCCATGAAAACGTGCACAATAAATTGAGGGTGACTGTGTTTTTCTGGTAGAGCCTGACCCTATGCCCTTTGAAACTAGTGACTAATCTTTCACTAATTTTAGAGGTACAGGATCAGCACTTCATAATTTAGGGCCTAATTTTTGTTTGCGTGAAGGTTCTTTTACATTCTCAGAGTTATGAACCCTAACGTAAAAAAAAAATGAGCCTACAGCAGGGACTGTTCAAGGAGCTTGCCTTTGCAAGCAGGTCACCAGAGAGCTCTTTGATGCTCACTCATTCTTTTACTTTTATGTAATTTAATAAAAGCAAACTTAACATTCAGAGTACTGCCGAGGGACAAAGTGCAGTGTAATGGAGGGTCTGGCTTAAATAAGGCACCTTGCATGCAGGAATCATATTCCTGTGCCACAGGGATCAGGCAGCAGAGCACTGAGCTGGGACTGGGGATATTCACAGAAGAAAACATAAGAGCGTTCAAGAACAGGGATATGGATGAGAAGGAGGGAATTTGGGCTACTGTTCCACATGCACAAGGCATGTGGATCTCTGAACACGGAGGATATCATAGTCAGGCTGCCTAGTGGCTGGCTTTGCACAGTCCTGGACTCTAGGCCCAGTTCTCTACCAGCTCGTGTCTCATTGCACACAGAAATGACAAGGAAAGGAGAGCTCTGTCTACCCGTGTACCTGCAGAGTGGAAGCACACCATCCTCTCTCCTGGGGGAATCAGCTGATGGAAATGCACAGAAGCTAAATCATGAAATTTCTCTTTCCCAAGTACACAAAAGGACCATACGGTCCATGTTAAATAAACACTTATCAGATAAAGAATGGAGTTTTGGATGAAGTGCAAGTTGTCCCATTTGCTGCTGTCACTGTTGAAAACCTATCCCCTAGACCAGGGTCTCTGTTGAAAGAGAGACAACAGAAGGCAAAGGACTGTAAAAAAAAATGCCATCAAAGCAACCTGAAGCTCGGAAGAAGTGGATCTAAAAGAGAGAAAAACAGAGCAGCCAAACTGAGGACTTCAGAGGGAAAACCCACTTACTGGAAGAGGAAAAAAAGGCAACCTGTTAAGAAAAGAGCAAGTGAAAAGAACTTGTCCAGGAAAAATAAAATTCTATCAATTCTGTATATAATTTTATCAGAAAATTACAGTAACAGTGAGGGAACCTTCATAAAAGAGCTGATAAGTGGGCTATCTCCTCTGCTATCTGATTGGAGCACCAGCGTTATGTTTTTGCTAATAACTTTATCTCTTGTGGTCTAACGTCTCTGATAAGAGGCAAAGCAAACGCTGTGTTTTCTCCTGTTATGTTTGCAGTAGGCAAGCAGCTTGTTCTTCCACAGATCTCAAAAGTGGGCATCTGCCCAAGAGGAATGGGGAGAGATGGATGGCCAGCTTAGGGTGGTTAGTACACGAGTAGTTCTTGGGACACTTGAGGGCCTGTCCCTGGTTCTGTCCCAGACCTGCTCGGTCACTTCAGCCAAGTCTGTTATCTCCTTGCATCTGTATTTGCCTTAGTCCATAGCAGGGACAGTTTATGCAATACCTGATAGAGTAGGACTGGGGTCTTGCAAATAATACATCACAGAAACACTTGGGTGTCAGAGGAGATCTTGTCCCACCAGCCTGAGGGCCATGTAATAGTCAGGTAAGACTACTACAGTCCTGTCTACCATGACCTGTTCAGCAACTGGAAAGAGAACCCCAGAGTCCTGCTCCCAAGTTCCTGTCTCTTATAACACTGGAAATATTTTGTGTACAACCCCGTTAATTAAAAGTTTGCTAGTAGACACTTGAAGTAATGAAAACCAATACACACCTGCCAGGTCTAAAGACATTTTCTTCAGAGAAACTATTAGATCAACGTACACTAAAACCTGGCCTGTAAATGTTTTGGCCCCAGGGCTTTTCTCATAGTACATTAAAAAAAATGTCAACCCAAGTTAATCCTCCTTCTAACAGTTGGTAGATATGGTTTATCTGATTGAAATGACAGGACAAAGGGATTTTACTGACTTTATTTTCATTATCATTAAGGTAAATGTTTTCGCCTCTCTGAAAAAGAAAAAAGTTATTGGAAAGTTATCTTGTGCTGTGGAATAGAAATTGTCCCATGCAAATTTTGATTCAATATTATTATACACTACTGTAAATAGCATGGTGTTGATTCAGAGAGATCAGGGGGAAGGTACATTTCAGTTAGTCTGTTCATTTGTTTCCAGTTCCTGCTGGGGCAATTGAATTCCAGCTGCTGGCTCTGCTGGTTACGCTCCCCTTTCACTAAGCCTGCAGGCTCTAAGGTCAAGCAGCACTGCTAAGGGCATTCCGTGCTCCATGGCTGTTTTCTCCTGCCCCATGGTTTGTAATCCCTCCTCCTCCCACAGGAAAATACAGATAATGAGACAGTGAAACGCATCTACCTTATTTGTAGTGGACTGACATTGAGTTGGTCCTAAGCATAACTTTAGGTACATTCAGCCCTATGCAGGAAGGAAAATATTGCAGGTAGGTGAAGTAAACCACTCAAATAAACCTGTTCTCGAGAGCTCTATTAGGTAAGGAAAGTCCCGCACAGCACTGACCTTGCTAAACCCTCCACACTTTGCCTTCATTAGGATAAAAGTATGTTACTAATAAATGAGAGGCAAAATCCCATTCGTTCCCAAAATAGGAAGACAAGGCAAGGGGCAGCTCTTGCAGGAGCAGCCTGTTCAAACTATCATTGTATTTGATTCCACCTTGAGGTAGTTGCCCACTGCCTTGTCTTTGCTAGGATGTCACTGCTGGCACAGCTACACCCAGGAATTAGGATGTTAATCCTCTCTTCCCATTAGCACTGGCCAGTGTTGAACATACCTTCCAACACCTGACATATAGCTGTGTGATACATCCCAGGGCAAGAGCCTAGTTTGCTTTCCTACTGAACACAACATAGCTAGGTAAAACATGAAAAATGTTTACATAAATCTCTGCAAAGCACAGGCATGGAGGGGAGAAATGGCCTCAGACCTCCTTTTCATAATGGCACTGCTTCTTGGCCCCATAAAAAGGGATCATTAAATAAAATCCCTTGGCCTCCCAGGCTTATGTCTCTCTATAGGGCTGTATTTAGGAATAGAAATGGGATCTGGCAATTTTTAAAGATTCAGATTCCTTAATCATTCATGGTGGGAGAATGTCACTGAGTGGGGATCCGCACATAAGCCCCAAAGATGGGAAAATACAGGGAGCTTTCGGTTGCTAAGGAATAAATGAGGTTAAACAGTGCACATATCCTTTCCTCATGCAGTGCCTGTCTGGTGGGAATGAAAAGCCCTGAGTTTGGTATGCACTGGTTTGGTGTCTCTAGAAACATCTGGATGGCGAAACAGGACTGTGACTTTGAATATTGTTCTGCACGTTTCTTGCTGTAAAGCCCTATTTCCTCCCATCCTTTCATTCCTCTCCCCATGAAAATGCCTCTCCCCATGACATGATGGAGGAATCGGGAATCCACCTTCCAGGGGGTTAAGAGATTTATTTCAGAGCAGCTGTGACAGGGGTGTAGGTAGAAAGTACATGTGCCCTTATGGGGCAACAGAGCCCAAAGAGCAGCTGCTCTGTACACACCTGCCGTGGGGCATGAGGGAGGGCAGTGATTTATCTGCCATTATCAGTGGAAAAAAACATGTACCAACCAGGCACAGTCTGCCTCTCTTATTTTCCAGCTATTCTATGAAGGCTATTCCTTCTCCCAGGCTTGCCCTTGCTTTTAGCCCATTGTAGTTGGGTTGCACAGGATGTGAAGCCATGGTCAGGTCTCCATGACAAAGGCCAAGATGTTTAAATCCACTAGAGGTATTCAGATCCCCTGCTGTGGAAGGCAGCTTCCTTCCCATGCAGATCTGGATACCAAACACATGCAGTGCTATAGCAGGAACTTCGCCCACTTTGAACCCAAATGTTCAGATCAGATTTCTGCTTAGAAATACTTAGATGCAGAGGAGAAAGCCAAAAATGGTGGTGTGGAAACAGGAGAAGCAATACTACAACACAGCCATCCTTGGGGCCTTCTCTTCAGTTTTCTCTAGCAGGTTTGTCTCTCTTCTTGTTCTCTGTGTAATCTACAGCTGTCTGAGTCTAATGAGCTAAATGAGTGTACGAGCCTGGGTTGGGTGCCCGTTGGCTTAGCAGCTACAGCTGCACACAGGGAAGCGGCAACGCATCCTGGGATGGCCGGGCTGTGTATAAAGGGTGGCACCAGCTGCAGCTCTAACTGTGGGAAAGATGTGTGGGGAGGCTTGTGGCAGGGTAGACAGGGACTCTTAGGACTAGCAGTTCTGTATTGTTAGTCTTCTTGAGAGCCTCCATATCCCCCTATGCACAGTTAAATGAGGTTTAGACTTTCTTTGATACAGCATTAGCTGATATCAAGCTGTTGAGTGAATTTTAGGAGTTTGCCAGGCTGAGGAAGAGGCTAGGCAAAGTGAATGTGGAATCCAAATACAGGGTGAAATGAAAGGCAGTTTCTGGGAAATGGCTTGAGGCTACGGCAAATACTCATCCAGACTTTCACAAATTGGGATTTACTCTTCAAGAGGGCAATGTGTTTTGCAGCATTGCATACATCTCTCTGAATACAGAATATTCTGTACACAGACTGGTGATGAAGAAGTAGCTTTAGTCAGCACAACCTAGTACACACAGGGTGCTTACCCTGTAGAGGGAGTCAGATGGGAAAATCAAAATTGAGTTTTATTATAGATCAAATGAAATAAGCTAGAACTAAGCTTTTCAGGGAGAGCAAGATCTGATCTCCTGTCTTACAAGGCACAGGTGCACCCAAGAACAAGATGAAAAAACAGATTAGCACATGCTTGTAAGGGGATAGCAACATTAGATATAAAATACATCGGCAACGCTCAAAAATATATGAAAAAAAGACAAATAGCAATAGTCTTTTAGTGGTTGTAGAAGGGCTACATCAGAAACTCTGTCATTTAAAATGCTACAAAAAGTAATTAGAGGGGAGCAAAAGGGCTTATTAAAAAACTGATTCTGTTTCCACATGCTTTAAAGGTCTGTTCTTATTTGTAAGACTGGAATAATAGCATTTTCTAATGTTTATGAGAATGGAATTTATACCAAGAGCAAAGAGATTTTTCCATGTGCCAACCATTTACAGGATCTTGAAAATATCCAGAACTGAAGAGATCCTAATATTCCAGATAAGTTTTCATATCAGTGTTCACTTTGCCTTAGTGAGGCCACATTTATAAGAACATGTAGGATTATCTTGTAACCTAAGAATATAGTGTATGTGGAAAGGTTATGGTTGGAAGTTTTTATTCTCGCCTCCCCCCTGCTGCAGTTCAGCTGACAAACACTCAGGCAGCTAATAGAGGACAACAGTGCTGGCTTTTCACAGTGTGTTCGAGAACATGGATTGCAACAAAAGACAAAAGGCTGGATGTTGAAGTATTTATTTTAGTGACTTTAAGGCTTTAGACATTATGTATAACCACTGGTACACATATAATGGTGCACATGGATGAAGTTCTATATCTCTGATAAAGTTTTCTCATGGATTATGATCTTCAGCCTGGGGACGCAGGAGAGGTAGCTAGGAAACTCTGAAGACAAGCTCACTGGCTTCCGTTCACTGTGCTGTTGGGTGTACAGTCCCACAGAGAGAAATGGGGGGGCTGCCGAGCAAAAATGGATGAAAAGCATTGGGTGGGATCGATAGGTATAAATACACTGCACGAGCTGCATCATTAAAACTTGATCCTCTTGGGGTAAAGTGTGTTCAGAAGCATCAATAAGAGCAATTCAAGAACAAATGTAAGGAAACAAATTATCCACTGTAAACTCCAGTGGGAGGCAGAGTTACGCTAGGTTTGAGGAGATGGGTGAAGCTGGTGTTTCATCAGGGACGAAGGAACCACGGTAAATGACCCAAATGGCACTGCTAGTTTAAGATTATAACAATCAGGTGGATGTCTATCCTAAGAAAAGTTATAAGGAGCACAAGTTTTAAGTCAGCTAATCATCGCAAAAATCTTTACTATTTAACTGTAACTTGGTTTAAAAATAGCTACCTGCCAAATGAGAACTAGAGATTCCTCAATATGCTTAGTAGAGAGAAGGTAAGATGAGAAGGTGGCAGAAACTTTCCCCATCCATCCTTGAAAACAGGCTAAAGCAAATTCAGAATTCCACCCAGAGATGGCTCTTCCACAAGCACCATTACCTGAACTCCAGAGAGGCTGTCTCTGGAGTTATTTCATGGGAAGTGCTTTGGATGTTGAGTCAGCACTGCCACTTCTGGTAGCCCTGGGTTTTCCGTGGATGGTTCCTGTGGGCTGAACAGGACTTGTTTATCTGCTACAGCCCAGCCCGGCAGGATTGCAGGCAACATGAAAAATAAACAGGGGATTCTAGCAGCATTATGTCACTCAGGCCAGCCCAAATGCTATAGAGTTGCTGCCAGTTTAGGTCACTTAAGCAAATACTTTGAATGGGTTTAAGAGACAGCTAGACATTTTTATGAGGAGAAAGGAGATTTGCAGATGCAAAGACAAAGCAAGGAGGTGAGTTTGAGATAAACTTAAAGGGCCAGGCTCATTGGGCCAAGTGGCCATTTCCTGACTTGCAATTCTTTGCTTCCTCACATCTATTTACAGACGAGTGCGTGCAGTAGTCCGGTGCATAACCAATGCTCTGAGATACTCGTGTTGCAGAGCACAGAGGGATCATTATAAAGAAAAACACTTTTCATGGAGGAGATGGATGAAAATGGTCTGTAGGACAATCCAGATTCAGTCAAGGTTGCTCCTCAGATTAGATTTGACTGTCTCATGAGTCATTTAAAAATTCATCACTTTCTGCACTAGAGCAAATAAAGATAAGATGGCAGGTAAGGACAAGTCACCAAACTAGTGAGCCGCTGGAGGAATTATTCCTCCTGGGATGTACCCAGCTGGCACTAGAGAGACAGCATTTCCTGGCATGGTCAGGAAGAAATGATGGCACTACCTGTCTGGGATTGTGTAGCTCCATCAGGGCCACCAGAGAGTATCTGACAATGGTATTTTCTTTACTTTATGAAGTATTCTTACCTTTATGAAATGAAAAGGGTAATCAACCATCAAGTGCGGAAGCTTCCAAAGACCTTTTCTATGAAATCTGGTAGAAAACTAGGTCACAGAAGGAAGGAAGTGACATGCTTGCTATATACATTTGATGACAGGAAGGAAATTACTTGCAGAACTAGATTTCTTGGGATTCTGGATCTCCTGTGCATCTAGCCTTGCGCATCTCACTAGAAGTCTGAAATACAAGATTGTCAGGACTCTGAGACCTGTCTCCTTCACATTCCTCTTTGCTTTCTGGATCCTCTCAGAAGGACCTACTGGCCTGAGGCCAGGAAGTCTCACAGATCATACCTTTTTCATAAGATTTACAGTCCACTTTCTAGACAAAGTGGTTCTCCTCCAAACCTAATTTCTTAAACACCCCTTTTCCCAGCCATAATAATAATCAGAGCACTTTGCATGAAAGAAATTCAACCCACTTACAACATCAATTGAGCCTTACACCTCCCCTGCCATGACTGCTCACGTCATTACGTCACTGTCGTTTTTAAAGCTGGCAATGGAAAGAAGGCATACCATAGGGATGTCTCAATTTGTTTTCCATTGCTGCTGCCCTTTATGTCTGACAGAGCTCTCCAGGCCCAGCCCAGAGTGAAGCCTCCCAGACCTTCAGCTTCTTCCTGTTTTTGTCTGGTGGGAGTGATTTTGTTCTTGTTCCTGACCAACAGATCTTCCACAGTGAAAAGTGGGGAGAAAGAAATCATGCAGTATGATACCACAGTAAATAAGGGATTCACTCATTTTTTATTTCTATTCCATGTTCATGTCATTGTCTACTGACTTCATAACATATGTCTCTGTGGCTTTGGAACAAAGCTATGACCTTGTATTTTGATAGAGAAGCATCTGTACATTGATGACATTCTTAAATAATAATTTTCTTTTAGTAAAGCCAGAGCTTTTCCTCTTCACTTGAGCTACAGGGACATAACAATATCAGTCACGTTGCTAATACTCTTCTTTGGAAAGGACACATCCAGTAGCTTCTGCAGGAACAAGCATGATGGGCCAGGTATTTGTGTCAGCCTCCCTGCTGGCCCAAACCAAAGGAGAAGGAACGCAACCTGCCTTCAAGTTTGGGGAAAAAAAACACATTTTCTTCCCATCTTCTTCCAACTCTTGTTCACTGTGGTAGGACTTGAAGCAGAAGTCTCAAGAGGTTCTTTTACGGTACCTCTGTCCTGAACAGAGGAGCAGCATGAAAATACTGAAGACTCCTGGCAGAATGTTTCCAAAGGGATTTCTAACGCAACCTTGCAGGCATAGGCAGCTCAGGTTTTCAGGGTTTTATGTCTCCTATTCTCCAAATCTCTTGTGGATTGTCTCGTCACTAGTTTGCTGTGTGGGAAAAAGTCAAAGCCATTTTCCCCAGTGAGCTGACCCAGCTAGGTGGTTGGTCTGTGCTGACACTGTTACAGGTTCTGTTGTCCATTTTTAAGAAAAATTGTTTCTTTTGCTCTTTGAAAATAATGAAAAATTTGTCTCATGTCAGAGTGGAGGTCACATCTTGGAACAGTTCCTGCAGCTCCAACAGAAAAGGACACACGTGCACACAGAGGCAAAAGACTCAGGTGAAAACAATTCATTATACAGCTTCCATGAACTTTCTTAACTTTAAGCTCCTTTATCTTCTGGGCATGTGTCTCCAAGGCAACCACTTAACTACCACAGGTTTTCCAGCGTGCTACATTTCACATAATCTATCTCTTTTTCCAAAGTTTGAGTTTAGATCCTTGCCTAAATACCTCAGAACTATTTAAAGAGAGTAAAGAAAAAGAAAAGAACTGTGCTATATTTTTAGCAAATAAGCAGTACTGACTTAGATGGCAGTGCTGAGATGCGCAAAAATTCTGTAACTGGAATCACTTGGATAGAGGTAAATTATTATTAATACAGAGCAAAAGGCTGGAAATCATTGAAATGAATGCTAAACTTACGTGCCCCATCCCCCTTCTCTCTGTCTGCTGGGTCTTCAAACTGGGTTAGTAGTCCCAGGGGACTGTTACCCCCAACTTCTGATTGAGCTACAAATACCTCAAGATGAAGTGTGTTGCGCTGTTCTTGTCTGTTCATGTTCTGTTGAAAAACAGAACTGTGCTTAGAAATAAAAAGGGGAAGGAGAGAGCTGCCTGGCCTTTTCTGGGTGAAGAGCAGAATTGAGTTCATGTTGATTGGAGCTCAGAGCATAGGTGGATTTGACTGTGATCGTTAATATGTTAGAAACTTTTACAGAACTAGTATTGTGGAAGTTAGACAGTATGTCAGCCTGCTACCCTTTTCTGTTGTCAGCTATCAGGTTTATGACCCTTATCTCTACCCAGAGATGATCTGTATCCTCTCTTCCTAATTGAGGCTGTAGATAAAGCATCATATATTTACTCTTGTAGTCAGTCTGTTCCTTTAAGGCAAAGAAAGGTTCAGAGGTCTGGTAGCTTAAAGTGAGAGTTCAATGCTGAAGGGTGCCCGGGAGATCTGTGTGCTTCCTCAGCTGATGAAGGCCATGACGGCATATTCAGCCCTCTATTGAGAACAATAGAGGAAGTACAGTTTTCTAGGATGAAAGTTGTTTGTGCTGCTTCTGTTCTGTTGTCCAGCTTTATACCAATCTGCAAGATGGACCTAAACCTTGCAGCCCTGCACCTTGCAACAGAAAATCCCAGGATACCTCACCTTAGTTTTTGAGAGTGACAGATTAATTATTCCAAGTGTACAAAGACAAGATCAGTTTTGAAACACAGTTCACTTTGTAAGGGATGTTCACTCCTTTCCAAGTTACAGTTCTACGGGTTCATTCCATTAGGGATATGATATGAAAAAAAATGCAGTGAGGAATTTTTGAACAGTAAATATAGGGAAGAAAATTGTGATCTAGTTCTGATGTTCCATAACAGCAACAAAAAAAACCCACTAGTGAGCTACTTTATGAGTAGCAGAACTAAGGAACCAGACTTGCTTCAGATTTGTAGATTTCTAACTCTCACACACATACACTGCAATAACTGCAGCTCTTCCCATGTCCTCCATGAGCATCGATGGGGCAAGCACCAGCATGGGCTGCAGCCAGCCTGGGAGACTGTGCACGTGGCTGCCAGGCGCTGTACAACAGCCAAGTACTGCCTGCCTTTCCCTTATGGGGCAGTGGACGAGTCTCTTACCGCAAATTTCTACTTTCACAGAAGTCATAAAATCTCTATTATATTCGCATTGTACACCATGTTTTTAGAAGTTTGCATCTAATGAACCAGAAAATAAAATAATGATCTATTACCAGCTAACCAAGTGTTCAAAGTCCATAACATAATGAATATTATCAATTAGAGAAACTGTGTTTAAGAAACCCCTAATTTGGAATCGGTATTTAAGGAAAGCAGTTAGGGAAGTGTCAGTGTGTTAGGCCAAAAAGATTGTCGAGACACAGGCACTGAGTCTCCCTTGCTTGCTGAGTAGCATCTCACTGCTACAGAGGTGAAGTGCAGGTGTTTGTAAAGTAGGAAGGATTTTCTATGTTATTACCATTAAACTAGGATTGTATTGTAATGCTGGGATGTGACTGCAGTCATCTTTCTCTTCTTCATAAAGAGAAAAAAAGTCACTTAAAACAAGGGAAAAGCTTCATCTAGGCACAGTGGATATAAACTTTATGTACTGTAACCAGCCATTTAACCTCTGCAACCTTATCTATCTGGAGACCAGTTCACATAGTATCCATGAAATGAAGGCCTCAGGCGAATGGTTTGTTGAGTGTTTGTGCAGACTCTCAGATATACACAAAACATCATGAAACACACAAAGGCATAGAAAGCAGAAATGGATTTGTAGAGAAAGAGACAGATCTGCCAAGTTCCTGTCCTGGGATGATAGAACCTCTTGTAAGCATCATTTGCTTTTGTAAGAATAGACACACTTTTTATTACACTTACCCACAAATCTTCCATAATGACTGACTCCAGAGAAGTTTGATAGGGAGGTAAAGGCAGACATTAGGATTTTCATCATTTTTCAGTCTCCCATATGTTCTTACTTGGGCTTTTCCAACCGTCACAAATCCTCCTTTGTAGTTCTGATGAAGCCAGGGCACCCATTAGCTGAAATCCAAAGAGGATTTTTGGTCACAGAGATGGGTTTTTATTCCTTGCAGAAGAAAAGCGATGGCTGATTATCTGCATCTCTCGTTCACATTACTGAAATGTGAACAACTGAAACAAAACCATGTGGTGGTGGTGGTGGTTTCACAGGGTAACAACCCGCTGGGAAGGAGGAAGTTACTGGTGTTATTGGGAAATATGTCAAAAGGGGAATCCGCTGCAAACTGGGATCAGATTTAGTGGTGGTGTACAACTGCTTCTGCTGCCAAGCTGGGTGCAGGGGCACCTTTACAGAAGGGGACTGCAGTAACAGAGCCCTTTGTTGCCTTTTGAAGCCACATAGTCGCCACAGTTGGTCATGCTTGTAAAGGAGAAGCTGTAGCCAGATGTAGCTGGGGGAAGTTCATCCCTCGGTAGTCACTGTTGTTTGTGCTCTCAGAGAGACTGTTTGAGACTCAGCCTTTGGGGTTTTATCTTAAAGCCATGAGCAGAGCTGCTGGCCTGGCCAGGCTGGCTGCCCTCTGGGTTGCAGAAGAGCATTTGCTTGGAGACTTTTCTTCATCTCTCCCAGACTGCACTGACAGGGACACTGCAGTGGGTGGCGGGTGACACACCAAGAGGCTGGCAGGATTTTTGGCACATGCTGGCAGTGTGCTTGTCTCTGCTCTTTGCTTTCATTCAGACTGACTTTAATTCAGACTGACTTTCACTACATGGGGGGGCGGGTTTTTTTGTGGTCTGAAAAGATCTGTATTCAGCCCAGATTTGTCCTACAGACACTGAGAAAGCTGGAATGCAGAAGGCAGTTTCCTTCCAGTGGCCCGCAAGCCTCTCTCAAGGTATATTTAATGGACTACCATTATTTGTGGCCACCTCCCTAGTTGGTGACTGGGAGCCACCAGCAGCAGCTTTTGCAGCAGTGTGTGTGCATCAGCGCTGTGTGCAGAGAAGCATGGCAGAAACCCCAGCCGGCTGAGCCTGACAAACATTTAAACCAGATCCCTTTACAAATGGGAAGAAGTCATAAAATCTGCTGTGAAACCTTAGTCCTAGCTTCAGCTGTTAGTGACTTTAATGGCAAAAGTGCCCTGTCTTCATTATAGGAGCCTTTTACTCCATTGTCCAATTCCCCAAGGGACTCGGAACAGATTGATCCCACAGTAGCACTTCAACTAGTAGCAGAGCAATAAAAATGGGGAAGGAACAAGAAAAAAATCCTGTGTGCTAAACAGCAGCCATTCTGCTGCTGGCTTTCAGCACAGGCAGGTGCTTATGGGGTTTTCAAATCCCTTTTATGGGAGCACTGTAGTAATTCTCTTCTCGGGATGTGCAGAGCACTCAGCCAAAGGAGGACCTGCCTCTACCTGTAGAGAGGAAAATAATTCCTACTCCTCAGTGACAAGCCAAAATTCTTCACAAGTATGCACTAGGAATTAAAGGCCCAGCCCTATTAAGAGCAATAAATTTGTACCAGGGATGTTCTTGGCCCAATAGCGAGAGTAAATTGACACTTTCTGGCGCTGTAACCTCCTGCCAAAGGGTGGGAAGAAGTAACCCAGGTAATAGTAAAGTGATCTCAAAGGGGTTTTTTCTGCAGCCTGGCTTGCGGAATGACAGCCAAATTCTAGCCTTGCGTGAGCCTCTCGAAAGTTTCTTCGAGCTAAAATACTGTGCTTCATATATTACAAGCTGATCAGAAGTGGTTTTTGATCCAACATCAACACCCTCAGAGAGGAAAAGACAGGAGGAGGGAGCAAAGAGCTGGAAGGGAGACAGAGCGGGCACAGACAGGCATGCGCGCAGCACGCAGCGCTCTGCATGGGCTGCGGTGGGGATTGCACGGAGCAGCCGGGCAGAGAGAGCCCTTGTGTCACCTACTGGGGACTGATCCCGTCTGAACCTATAAAGTCAGAGTGTCAGGCTCACAGTTCCAATCCAGCTGATGTATTTGTGCAACATTAAGATCTCCTGAGTGGCAGCTGGGCTACACTATGCCCTGGCCATAGTTGCTTGGAATGTAGAGGCACCTACTAGTAGTGTGGGACTTGCTGCACCTTCCTCACCTCCTTGTGCTAGGAGAGAGATCTCCACAGCACTGCACGTGCCTCATATTAATCTCCTGGTGTTTTGAGAAGGAGTTGTTTAAATATTTTGCTGGGAGCAGTTTTGTGGGTGTGAAAACACGCAGCTTGAGGAAGGTGGCAGGGTGCTGAAGGCTGAGTGATGGACCAACCTGCTGACAAGGGACTGGAGGAGGACTGACAGGTCCTGCGGCCTGCAGCCTGCAACCTGCACAGGGATGGCAAGCAGCACAGGGGAGAGAGCATCAGCACCCTACTTTTGAGTAGGGGTTAGGGAAGAGGTGTGCCTCCAGTCTGTGCCTTCTCCAAATGAGCAGTATTTAGACTCCTCTTTCCAGAGGGCTAAAGACTCCTGGAGCCCCAGCAGCTGAAGAGCAGATCCTGGCTCTGCCCCAAGAGCTTTGCATCTCCAGGGTACTGCAAAGGGACCTTTGACTCTGCAGAGAAGGTGAGAAGGTGGCTAGAAGGGATGGAGAGAAGCTTTGAGTCTGGGGCAGCTCCCTCTGCCCAGGTTGTGTCCAACACCGTGAGCCCCCAGCTCGAGGGGTCATGCAGGTGGCTCAAAGCCAGGTGGTAGGTGCACCGCAAGGAGGAGACAGGCTCTCACCCTGCTGAGCAGTGTGTCTGGGTGTGCTCCCTCCTCGAGGGGCTCACCCAAAAATACTGGTGAAGAGCAAGGCAAGTGAGGGGCTGCTGTTGTGGGAAACAAGCTGCTGCTGCTGCTGCTCCTCGGACTCGGTGTCAGCCAGAACTGGGAGCTGTAAGTGGTGCCTGCCTGGTGACCCCGAATCCTGCCATTGAGGTTGGTGTTTCTAGCATCTCCCTTGAGGCTACCACGGAGTTGGTGGCTTTGTTCTTATTCCCTTTTTTCTGTCTGGGGCCAGGAGTAGCGTCAACTTCTCCCAGCCATCCTCAGTGGGTTCCTTTGCTCAGAGCTGAGAGCACTGTGAACCCTTTCCATACACAGAAAATCATTTCATGGCTCATGAAAAAACAGAATTTTAATGAGATAAAAGTGCTCTGTGAAAATCCCGTGGACAGGAGCCAGCAGTTCCCGAGGGATAGAGATGCCTCTTCTGCTTCTCTGCCTGCCCATATGCTTGCATTTAAAATTATTTATAAACAAGTTCCTGAACTGATGGAACCACTTTTCGTGTGTAACACATAACATTATGCATAGTTACTGAGACCCTAATATGATCAATCTCCTGTGCAGGTGGAGATGGAAGGCGAGGTTCATTTCAAAGGGAGCTGTTTATGTAAGCTTGAGCAGTTCAGACCTCATGTACAGAGCTAGGACAAACAGAGCATGGGGAATTTGGTGCTCTGGGCAAAAGAGGACGGTTAAAGCACGGCAGCTTTGCTGTGCTCGAGCAGGGCCTACTCTGTGCCTGTAAGCGGTGCTATGTGTCTTGCGATGATGTTGCCTGACCCAATGCATCAGATTTGAGACCCATGTTTAGTTTTTCCCCACTCCCAGTGACATGGGCGCTGCTGCACAAAGTGTCATAAATGAGAAAAGTCCCCTGCCCAGCTTTCATATACATCTGTGTCATCTTCATGCTGAATTCAGTTCGGCGGCTTTCCTTTCATCCTGGGAGAAAAGAACAGGCTCTTTAGGATCTGCCCAGTAACCTGCAGCACACTGGAGTCTGTGAAACAAGGCAGTTTGACAGCCAAGGGTCTGATTCTTCACCTATGGATCTCAGAGCAAACCTACCTGGGAAACATGGTGATGTTCCAAGTTACAGGGCTGATTCCCTCAGTCTCCCCACACGCTGACCCTTGTCCCTTTGTGTAGAAGGCAAAGCTGTGGTATCAGTTACACCCTGGGATAAGTTAGTCAGGAAACAGCTGCTGTGAGTGAGGGTATCTCGCTGGGGTTTGGTATTCAGTGGGTGTGTGAAGCTCTCCCACACCCATGGAGATGCTGTTGTACTACCGGAAGAGCACTAAACAAGAGTATATAAAGTGTGGCATTGCCCCACAGCCCTTCACCTCCACCTGCAGCCATCTCTGCACCCTCACAGAGGTCATGCAGAATCCCAGCTCGGGTCAGTTACACACTGCATATCTGCCACATGCCAAATCAGAGCACTTTGCCACTTACACCTGTTTTCTGACCAACATGCACCCAACATGTAACCCACACTGGGGTTTACGTCACCACTGAATTTTCTCTGTGGTGTCAAATGTATTCAGTTTATCATCTACTGTCTGTGGAGCAGACAGGAGAGAAGGGGGGAATCCAAGAGAAGGGAGGAATCCACAACTCACTTCACAGTGGCAGAAGAGTCTTCATCACAGGAGCAGCAGGAATGAAAAGCATTCCTGGTCCTGCCGTAATGCTCTGCAGCGCCTTGCCAGCCTGTGGTCAGCTCCCTCTTGCAGTCACAGAAGCTGCCAGCCTTCCCAGGAGATCAGTGCCATCCAGCACCGAAGGCTGTGCAGGGCAGTGGAGGGACTCCCACCTCTGGTGTGCTGTGCATAGGTTTGCACTCCTCTTCCTGGGTACACAAGACACATCCTGTCCTCCTGGCTCCACAAGAGGAACCTATATGACCAAGAGATGGTCACACTGTGGGCTGAGACCAGGCTTCCCTGGGAGGCTCTCGTTATTGAAATGGTCACTTTCCGCAGCCACAAATAACTTGATGCATGGGAGAGAGGGAGGGAGGTGGCGTGACCGTATCTGATAGCCTCCATTCTCCTGTGCTGATTGGGACCTTAATCTTCACTGCTTTGTGTGACTTCCTTCTCCTTTCTTGTTTGCTTCTCTGGTGTGACTTTACCTTCTGTCTGAGCAAATATCACAGAGAAATCTCTTGTAAACAGGGGGACATGGCATTTTTACAAGCTGAGTTCAAGAGGCATGCTTAGTTATTTGCTTTGGAGTCCATACACAAACTAGACAAGCTAGACAAGTGGTGTATTACCCCAGCCTTTGCCCCTGGAGGGAGCCATGCTCTGCACAGCCTGGCCTGGGGTGTGCAGGTTCAGCACTGATGTTACGTTGGCCCAGACCCTTCAGTTTTCCAGTAAGGGCCCCGCAGAGGAAATCACCCTGAGCTCTCCATGCTTTGTTCCTAGAAGCCACACAGCTCTGTGTCTGTGTGCAGGCAAACCAGCCTGTCTGCCTTCACTCCCTGCTGCAGTTTTTCCACCCAGATGGATTCCTCATTCTGGTTGCAAACCCCTTGTGCGGACGGGTCTCTGATGCCACATAGCACTACATGGGCATCTTGTTTCTTGATTGGGGTAGGAGGGTAATTTATCAAGTAGAAAATATGCCTGGCAACCTGGACTCCTAGTTCCTTTCCCTGGCCAGTCAATGGGTGACAAGTTACTGCTGTCACAATGCTTCCCTCTTGGAAGTACTGTGGAGCTGTAGTGAAAAATTATGCTTGTTAGACGTGATTGCTCCAAGTGTACTCAGGGCTCAGATAATGTTGCCTAGCCAAGCACCAGCCTTGCGGCTCCTCTGGGAACACGTTTGCAAGAAGGGCTGTTTCTACCAGCCCTAGCTTTTCAGGACACTGGTCCTGGCTACCCTGTGTCTCACTCTTCCTGTCTTTGCTCCATCATGGGATTTAATGGTCAAATACTATTTAAGAGGCTTCACAACCAGATACTTTCATAGTGTGAATAATGATAGAGGGGTTAGGGAGGAGCAATGAGTAACACACTGAACCAACAAGCTGCTGTGTGACCTTGAATATCTTTCCACTGCTCACTGCCCTGGCTGTCTCCCTTACTCTTCATCCATCTTCCCTGTTTAGGGATGAACCAGTTTCTAGTAGGAGGGTGTATAATCCTAGTGTAGTGACACACAGACATTCAGTGGGGCCTCAAAGTGTTACCAAAAAGTAGTGAATTTTTCAGTGTTATCGATGCTGTTTATTAGGCTTATATGTAAACCACCCACAGCAGGACTGGTTGTTTCTAGAGTGCATATAGGACAAATAAACATCCTTTGCTCCGCTGCGGGGCCAGCCCAGCCCATACAGTGCCTTCAAAGACCAAGTACCTTCAACAGGGCTTGCTGGAGGAGAAACCATTTCTTTGTCACCAATGTCATAACTCAGCACAGTTGATTTATTGCTTCCTGAGTCCCTCTCCAGTTCCACAGTGTTATCATAGGCTGGTTATAGTGTGCGCTCTCCGGCAGGGTGACTTAAACCAGGACCAGTTCCTGTCGTCTACGTCGAAAGGAACGAGATCAGGTTTGATTAGAAACAGCATGTGGACAGCCTGAGCAAAACCAGCATTAGGAGCATGCCTCTGCTGCTGCCGGCAGGGAGGACGAGGCGTACAGCGATGCCTGGCATACTCTCACAGGCTCTGGCTGAGCTGGGCAGGACATGGCTTCAGATCCAGGCCAGTTCAGGGGACAGACTGGGATTACATAATGCTCAGCATCATGAATGAGCAGAGAGGAAGAGGCAACCAAACAAAACGGACCAAACCTTACTTTCATGTTCCTTTAGTGGAAAATAGACATTTTCCCTCTACCTGGAAATCCCCAGAGGCAACATCTTTTTTTTTATCATCAAAATTTCCCTTAAAAAGTATCTGCGCCTCTCCCATCACTAAAAAGAAATCAATTTTTTAAAAAATCAAAGAAAAATTTTAAAGAAAACAGGAAAGTATTTTTTCTTCGGCAGCAAATCACCTTCCTAACAACTTCTAAACCAGATACTTTATAAAGCCACATTTTTCCTCGTAGTGCAGAATACATAATACATACCTGTGCAACAGCACCAGTGTCTTTTTATGTGTGTGGGTGACATTCAGTGCAAATGCAAGTAGAAGGCTCATGTCCACCAAAAGAGCTGACAGCTTACTGATACGTATTGATCTCACTCTCACTAGGGTTTCTCTTTATATTTCTTTTCTCAGAGCAGGCAGATTTTTCTGATTGGGTGTGGAATGTGTATTTATTGGTTCCACTGCCCTAGGGACTTACATTTTGGCAAGGAAAGCAAAGAAGACGCCAGCAGACAAGAGAGGGTCTAAAAACACTCCTGGTAGGGTTTGAAGGGATGAGCAGCGTAGTTAGCAAAGTTAAATGGTTTTATATGACACAGTTGTCTGCGATTGCAGAGGGCTAGACTCAACCTGCAGACGATCTTTCCAGGCCTGGTTGCCAACTTGGGCATGTCATTCAGGTTCAGCTGTGAATGCAGCCTGGAGAGCCCCTCTCTATGCTAGTGTCTGCCACCAACCTGCTTGGGCAAGTCACTTCCCTGCTCAGAGATGCTTGAAGAGGAAGTTATATTGGCTTCAGTTGAACTTTCTGTTTATAAACTAGTGTGAGCTGCCATGTTGAGAGCTCTGTTTCAGTGTATTTCAGTGTGACCTGTCTCCCAGGGACATCCTTACGCAGGGCTGAGCCACTTTGACCTCAAGTGTAAAGTGGTACCTTAAGTTAAAGTGGTGATGGTGGAGACAAACTCTTCAGTCAAGTCTTCCCCACCTAGATGCCATCCGCTGAGCTGAACCATTGTGTATGGCGCAACTCCCAGTGAGGCTTTGCCAGGCTTAGGCTTTCTCTAAACAGCTATTTTTAGGGTTGATACTATAAATCCCAGTCTCTCCCTCTTCCTGCTGCTTCTTATCTCCTTAAATCATGCATAGTAGCAGCTGCTTGGCTCTACCTCTGACTTCTCCCTCCAAAGGGAAGGGAAACTATTTTGAAATGTAATCCTTTTCCTCTTTTTTTGGCTGGGAAAGACCTGACCTGCAAAACGTGGGCTACGGAGTAACACCACCTTTCTGGTACCTCAAAACTGCAGCCCCAACATGAGATCGGGAGAGGATGGTGAGTTGTGCCGCTCCTGGTAGGTCCCTGCAGAGTGCCGTCGAGGCAGTGCTCATCTGGGTGCTCAGCCACATGGGCTGCCTGCCCTGCACAGCCCTGAGCACGCGGTGCCAAGAGCAATGGCAGGAGGCAGCTATTTGCCAGCTTTTCATATTTACTGAATGCAAACAGGCTGCTTGGATGGGACATGCTGTCCCAACACCTTGCAGGCTAACTAGTTGGCTGCACCACAAGCGTGTGTGGAGGATGCTCACTATGCTGCCCAGCCTTGATTTCCTCACCTCTGCCCCTGTCCCTCCCAGAATCTGAGGGGCAGTGCAAGCTCTCAGCACAGAGACTCTCAGGTGAGGCTGGGAAGGTCTGGTTTTGATTGTTGAGGTTTGGAGGAGTTCTGGGGTTTTGGAGGATTCACAACACATGTCAGAGCTTGGCCTGCTGCATCAAGCCCACTGCGTCATTCCGGATGTCGAGGCGGGTGCTCAGGTGTTGGGCCACCGTGGCTTGTTCCTTTTGGTGTCATATTATTTATGATTCATGTGTTGCCATGACATAACTTCCCATTAAAAACCTGGGCTAGTGACCCAGCTCATCTTCTGCCAAAGCATTTGGCAAAAGGCCCGGCCGCCTGTCTCCCTTTCATCAGTGACCTGTGTGCTGACAGTGCAACTTGCCATCAGCCCCTTCCTCACAGTCCCAGACCCTGCCTCAGGGGCTGGTGGCTTGCAAGGGTGGCTTGCATGGCTTACAGTGCCTGGTAGGCTGGGAGAAGAGACCACGGCTGGGTGGCTCTCACAGCATGCTTGGGAAGTGATTTGTGTGCCTCGTGTGAACACACATACAGGGTTGGCATACAGGTTGGACTCACCAGGGTACAGCTGTGGATGGGAGTATAGGTGCATTTTTGCAGCTCCCTCTGCTACTGTTTGTTCAGCTAACACAGTTGCTTTCATTCAAGAGCTAAATCTCAAGGGGATAATTTGCAAATAGCAACTGTATGTTAAATACTAATTTGTATGTACATGTTTGGGTTCCTTTCCAAAGTCCATTTATCATCTCAGTCCCCCTGCATCTGCTGCTACAAGGCTTTCTGCCAACTCAGCAGAATGGGAACTCCAACTAACCCTGCTCGCACTTGTCTTGCTCCCAGCACCTCCGGATGAGAACTGAACATGGCTGGGTCTGCCATGTGATGAGCCAGACCAGTGCTTGGAGCATGTTAGGGTTTCTATCCAACAGAAAATGCTAAACATGTAAAGTTTATCTGGGCTTGCTGGAGTCTGTACCCATCTCCTGTTCTCACTATTCTAAACTTGGAAAAACAGCCCAGAAAGTTTAGTTGGTAGAAACCAGGAATTTCTCAGGACCTCTAAACTTGGTACAAATTCTGGATGTACAGACAAGACTGATGTGAGACCCTCAGCCTGTGCCAGTGCGTCAGCTTGTGGATTTGCAGTTCTGCTTCTTTCCACTGGAGCTCCCACCAAACGACTCCATGTTGTGCACAGTGCAAGCCCAGAGCCAGCTACTTGCCCAGAGAACTTAGGTGCTAAGTTATATGTGGACCAATATCTAATCTGGGCAGGTCTAAAACTAACCATGAGAAACAACAGCCCTGCTGTATAACAGATGGAGGCAAATTCGCTATAAACCATTTAGGATCAGATCAAAACAGTCCCTGCTGCCTGTGGGCATGCAGGTGGTGAAATCACCAGCACCACCAGTTGCACAAAACAGATCAATACAGCTGAGCCCAGAGCCCATTTTCTGGGGAGACTGGCATTGTATGTAAACTGGAATTTCCTGTAAACCAAGTGCCCCTGCAATAGAAAGAAATGTCCAGGAAACAGCTGCGCACATGCAAAGCACTTTTACTACTTGCCTGATGTTTTCCTCAGCATCACGTTTTCATAAATTTTTTTTAAATGCTTAAATCCTGTGCAAACAACCTTTTTTGCACCAGCTTCCTGCATGACAGTAGCCAAGAGAAACAGCTTCATTTGGGGTGATCCATCTAAGCCACACACCATATTGTCTGGGAATATGGGGACCAGGGATTATTCAGTGGAGGCTGAAAAATGTTAATATTTTATCAGCCACAGAGTAAACAGATAAAGCGGAAACCACTTTATATTTTTCTGAAATGTTAATAATGGGTTGATAATCTCCAAAGCCTACATACTTCCTGTGATTCAAAAGGGACTGCGTGTACTTAACATTCACAGTGCAAACCTGGCACAAGTTACACGCCCTCCCCGGGAAAGGATATCGTTGGTCTGGATGGGAACATGGCACAGAAACCAAAAAGCTGCTTTCTTCGGTTTCTTGATGGAAATTGGAGAGCCACAGGGAAGAGCAGACAAGGTGACAAGGTGACTGGCAACCCTAGATACCTGCCTGGAGCCTGACCCATGCCATCCCCTTAGACCCAGGACCCAGCAGCACTGGTTTGAATCCTAGAAGGACCTGTAAGTGGCTTGGCACATGTGTAAAGATTATCTTTAATTATCTTTAATTGTTGAATTGTGGAAGGACTTGAAGATTTGGGTCAATCCTGAGTTATTAGAATGGGATTCACAGCAAGGCCCAAGTAAAGGGCATCCCTTTGTATATCTGCTGCAGGACAGTTTTATGTCTTCCTCCTTGGCACCAGACCACTCCAGGACCTTGCATCAAAGGCCCCGTGCACTGCTGAGCTGGAGCCAACAGGCCAGCTTTAATGATGACTGGGGTTTGCATGCCACGCTTAGCCCAAACAGGGAGGCTAGTCCCTGCCCACATGAGAAGGCAGAAAATGCCCAAATACCGTCATATGAATCTGGAGAGCATTTGCATGGGAGGACAAAACTGCAGGTCACTTTTGCCTTGTACTTGATGACACATGGTCAGTTTCTGAGTGGTTAAATTAGACTTTTCCCAAACATCAATGATTATAAGTCAGTGTAGCTTTTAGGTAGATCTGCTAATGAGGCTTATGTTGGTGCTTATACGCTACAGGCTGATCTGAGTGCAGAAATGTAAGATGTGACTTTCTGTACCAAGAATTATTTCCATTTTTGATTATATCAAGTCTCTGCAAACTTATTCAGCTCTTATATCCAGAGTGACTGTATTGAAATCAAAATCAAATTCTTGTATTTGGTCTATATATATATAGTTTCTCTGTCTTTGCATCTGGGAACCCTGATGCTTTTCTGGCAGAAGTTGAAAGTTTCTGCCATTTACAGACCTGTGCGAAAACCGACAGGTATAAAATTCCTTTCTTCTGCCAACTTAATGCCATTTTTCTTTTGCAATCAAGGGCCTAAAAACACACACACACATGTATTTTCTGTACCTATTGCCAAAGCCTGGGGGGGGGTGTTGCAGTCTCCCCTTTCTCCAGGGTTTCACTGAGACTCGGCATTTTTTGACAAAGGGTAATGTCATATTGAAAGGCTAGAGCCTAAGCAGAACAAACCCTGCAGCCCTAACTGGCAGCACAAGCTGACCTTTCTTTCAGGTTAGACTTTTCCTCAGGTCTCTGCACGCACATCCCTGTATCTGTTCAGGATGTACCCATTGCCAAGTACAACAGATAATAACTACTATTCACTGTATTGATGGCTCTTCCTCCAAATCACAGCTAGATATCCGTCTTCCACTTTCAACAACAGAAACGAAAGAAACTTCCCCTAATTTGTTGGTATATATGAAGCAAATAATCTTCCTTGGAGATCACAGTCGCCACATTTGTTTTTTTCTTTCAAACTGAATATAACTCAAATATAAAACTTACAGAGTTTTCCCATGTCCTTTCTTGTGATTAAAATCCAGTATTTTCCCAATGTCATTTAGGTTTTATTATGCAGCAGGTACATATTATCAGCAGCAATTAAATGAAGTTTAAAAAATGCTGGGTAATTTTTTGTGTTACTCACTGAGACTTCATTAGTAACCAGTGTTTCATAGGCCTTATCAGCAAAAGTCTTTTGAGTATTATGTTTTGGTGCTTTTTCAATGGAAGATACCTATGAACAGGAAGGTCAGGAACCCCAGAGCTCCATTGCCTCTTTGCTGCTGGTGGATGGAGAGATCCCTCCAGCACCATTCACAGTTATATAGCTTTGATCCAAAACGCTCTCAGGAGACGCGCAGCCCACAAGAATCATACGCGTTGAAGCAGAGCAGGGCAGACACACAAGCTGATGTTAATAATCACAGCTCCTCTGTATTGGCCTCCAGCATCTAATCTAGCAAGCCTTTGCATTACACCAGTTTGGCCCTGCAGATCTCAGCCACCTGAAAGCAGAGGAGCTGTGGAGAGGAGCAGTATCTATGAGTGAGAGGTGCTATGTTCTTCCACATCCAACCCAGTGAGTCTCAGATTCCTGCATGTGTCTCTGGTACTCACTGCCCACCCTCAGCTTCGATCAAGCCTGACTGAGGTCCTGGCATCAGGAAGGGAACTCCTCCGAGAGGAGGTCAGGCTACCCCATGAGCCCTGGAGAGGAGGGCAAGTGGTTGAAAACACAGCAGCTGTGTTGCAGCATTGGCCCCAGGCAGATCCTCCAAGGAGCTGTGCACACGCAGAGGATGCCTGATGGGATTCCCAGACGTTCTGGTTGCCACTCTTGTCCACAGTTTCAAGTAAACAGTTTGGTACCCCTTCCCTTTCAATTCCTGTTTCCCTTTGCAGGCACATGGGAAAAAAGAACTCACATTCCTGAGTCAAATGGGGAAACACAGCCAAATTGGTTGTGCCTTCAGATACTGTTTTCTATTCTTTCCTTCCTACTTTTTTCCTTTCCCTTTGCATGTATGTTGCTGTTTCCACAGCAATGACTAAATATTGACACGCAACATTCACCAAACAAGAAAAACGAGCGCATGAATACATATGAACTGAAACAGAGGGGTTTCCAGTGGCAGGAATTGCTGGTCTGCTCCAAACCAGATGGTAGCAAGAAAGCGCCTACCACCCACCACCCCTGCTTGGGACAGTGGGACTGCCCAGGCTGACAATCCACAAAATTCAAATCTGGCTGCTGGCAGCACTGTATGTGCTATCACAGTGAATTCAAATTCAATGCTGGGGATGCTACTGGAATAAACTGATCATCAGGGAAAAGGCTGTCCCCATTTATCCCTAAGAATCCATGTGAATAGTGTGAATTTACAGTATTTGCAACAGTCTCCATCCATCCACTTGCCTGCATTCCCCAGCAGGTCTTTTCTTTGAGTTACTTTTTAGAAATATAAAGCTCAGCCAAGAAGCAACATCTGTTTTTCAGCAAGATCTTGATTTTTGCAGTTCTACAGCTGGACTGGAGGCTGAGGGGGTTAACTGACTTGCTCAGGTTGAAAATGTTGGGCAGGGGCTTAGGTGGGATTAGAGCCCAGGATGCTCACAGCTTAGTCCTCGCCTTCTCTAACTTCTCAGCCACATGGCCTCTTTGGGTGCAAGGAGAAATTGTTCATGACATCAGGGTGTGTAATTCTGTCACTGCACGCACCAGCAAATGATTTGCCTAGAAAGAAGCGTAATCAATCTCCACTTAAAATTCAGCTTCATGTTACCCTTGGCATAGGATTCGTTAGAGTTTAGGATCTCTATGATGAGAACAGCTCAGAAAGCAGGAGATCCATTTCATGAAAGATGTCAGGTTTTAAAATTTGGTTCCACTCCAAGTGAAAATGAACACAGAAAATGTTGCAGCTTTCCTCAAAGTTTGTTCTCAGCTCCTTCTCAACGAACTACATAGATTATGTTCCATAAGCCTTTTATTATCTGGCGTAGTTTCCAAGCCTTGTCTCATTTAGATATACATTTTTGAGTGCATCCCAATTTTTTCCACATCCTTTTGAAGGGTAGGTCCGAGAGCAGGACAGAATATTCTTGCAGTGGTCTTACTAATTCCTCAGGCAGGCAAAGATAATATCATTTTCATCTCCCCCGATAGTCTCTTCGAGTTCAAACACTCTTAGCCATAGTTTTGCACTGGTATTTTTGTGCTCCCCAGGTCGCTTCTAATGTTTTTAGGGCTCCACATCTCAGAAATAGGACCTCCAGTTTTCACACTGGCTGTTTGGTTTTTTCATTTGGTCACATTCAAGTGCATATTGATCAAATGAGCCAGAGCTTCACAGCAGTCTATGGAGCAGCTCTTCATCCTTGTTACCAACTACCACATTCACTTGTTGAGACAGTTCTTGGTGTTAAGCCTACTTAACTTTGCATTTGGTTCAATATCCTTAAGAAAAAACTGGCTAGTATTTAGTCAAGAGCAGTGCCTGCTAGGATGCCACCAGAAGCAGCCCCACTTTGTTACAGTTCCTCATTTACATCTATTTTGTGTTCTACCAGTTCCCTAATTGTAATCAACTTAAGAAATTCTAGAGAGTGCATACTATTTTTATCAGAATGTCTTGCAGACAAACCTTATGCCTTACAAGAAACTCTCTGTATTCTATCAACACAAGTATTTTTATTAATGAAGCTTGTAATTCCATCAAAAAACAATACAATGTTAGTTTGGCAAAACTTATTTTCCACAAAACTGTGCTGACTGGCATGAAATATGTTACCTTTAAGTTCTTCAGTGCTTGTATCCAGTATCAATCTTTCCACAACTGAACCCAGGATCAATATCAGATGAACTGACTTAATACCACCTGGGGTTTCCCGTCTACCCCTGTTCAAATGTTGGCACAATTTGCAGTTCTTTTCAGTCTCATGGAATTTCCCTTATGTTCCAAAATTTCCTTAAAACCAACCGTAGCAGGTCATACAGCTCCCACTTCTGTTGATCTTAAAGCACTTGACTGCTTCCTGTTGCAAGTTCTCCCTGGTTTCTGATCGATCAGAGAGGATGTCATTAGCACCAAAAGATATATAAATATGCCACTTTTCTTTCTTTGCAAATTCAGATCAGAAATAGTTATTTATGAGTGCTTCCTGACTGAGGAACTGGTCATACTTGGCTATAATGGAGTTCATTACTTCTGGATATATTTCTTACTTTTCCATTGCTATTCTTACTTTGAAAGGCAGTTTTTAGTTTTCTTCTCACCCAGGGTAAGCATGGTTATATTAATAACCCCAATTAACTGCACTCTTAAGCACAATTAAACTGGAGTGGCTTAGTTTCCATTGCAGTTTGTCCTTGAATAGCTTTGATTAAGTGTATGTTTAAGTACTTCAATTAAGATCTGAACGATCTCTTAACTCCAAAGTGGGACACCAGCAAGTGTTGAACTCTCACGCAGAACAAGTTGGTCCTTTCTGCAGAACTTAATATCCAGTGTCTGTGCACAGCGTGACATTTTATTGTCTGAACTCCATCCGTGGGCTTCAGGAGAGCCAGGACTCCATGCTTCAACTGTCTTTATTGAAATGGCTCTTACTGCATGTAGTAAATACTTACCTTAGATATGCCACTTTGAACTCTGCAGTTCAGGTACAGATGCTTGTGAGTAAACATTTTGTTTCACTGCCAGATCTGTGGGTTTAGATAAGTATGGAGGGCTGTAAGTAGGATCTGACTGACTCACAGAAACGTTTCTTTTCATCCAATAACCAGCATGGAAGCCCAGTATTCAAAATCGTGTTTGTTGAGTGCAGAAAGTAGTTTTCTGTAACAGGAAGTTTTAGGTTTGCCAAGCCAAGGAAGCTATCTCAAGCTTATCTCGCCTGTCTGATCATATTTTTCACTGAAAAAAGGCATGATTCTCCTTTGTCAGCTCATGCCAGGGCATAGACATCCTCAGAGACTCTAAGCGATGCTCGTCAAAGTGAATGGAGGGCTGGATGCGGCTTTGTGTTTGTCTTGAACACTGCTATAGGTGGTGCCTGTTGAAAACTTACCCAGGCTTTGTAGAAGCGTAAGCCCTTTTCTGAATGTGTTCCTAAACAGGACCTTTGCCGCTTGTTGTTGTTACCCAGACAAATCTCTGACTATGGGTTATTTGTAAATGACAGCGTGTGATTTGGCACCTTAGGCCCACATAGGTGTTTTGCTGTGCTTGGCCAGTGGCATTGTTTCAAAAGGGAGGATATCCAGAATTGTTTGCTAATAAAAGTCATTGATAATCATGTGTGTAAAGTTCTTGAATTTCCTGACACTTGCCAGTGTTTTCACATTAAGCCAGGGGCTGTCTAAATTCTTGTAAGTAATAAATCACATGCCTCACCCTCCACACAACAGCAGAGCCAAGTTTATTGAATAAAATATTCACACGGTGCCTATTCATCTCCTTGTGGTTAGGACCCATTCAGGTGAGTGCAGGCATCCAGTTAGTAGCTGGCATGCTGTTTGCTGGCTCAGGTGAAGGCAGCCTGGGGTTCCCACCTATCATACCCTCTGATGCCCAAGTGGCAATAGTTCCTTGATGCCTTTGAGAGTGGGTTATGCACAGGGCAGAAAGAAGCCAACAACCAACCTAAAGTTGCTTTCTGTACCTGCCAGAGGTGGATTTAGTCCATTCATCTGCTTGCAAAGATGCTATCACCAGACTGTTCATCTCAGGCTGTAAGTCTTCTAGTCCTTTGTGTGACTCTGTATTCAAACAAAGCAAACTGCCTGCTGCATCCCATGAAGCAGACTGTCACAATAAAGATTTAACAATAATATTATTGTCATTGGCTAGAAAGAAAAGATGCTGTCTAAATGATTGTTTTCCTTGAGAATTTTAACAGAAGTTTTAGTTCAGTGTGAAGAGCAGCTTTGCCTCCTTTTATAAGAATTGGCAGGAAGAGGTAATATTTTAGCTGACGCGTAATCTATCTTGACTCTATTGCTTTTTTATTGTTTGTCAGAAAGGCCCTGGGGGTAAACATTATTTCTTTGTCTGTTTGGGCCCTGGCTTTGTGCCAAGGACACATTTCTCACACCAAGCCTGTTTCTGCATACCGGTGGGGGATAGACTGGGTGAGGACAAATTACTAGCTCTGCACACAGGCCTCTCAGGTGCCATTTACACATCTGTGGAGAGGTCATGGGAGTCAGAGAATGTGAGAGGGAACAGGCTGCAGGGAGCTTCCCAAGCTCCCCTGGAAGTTGTCAGCTGGTGATTTCAGTACAGCATCTCACACCTTGCTCCCAACACTTGTGGCTGAAGAGCTGCAAACCACTCAGCCAGCACTTAGGGCGGCCAGCGAGCCAGCCAAATACTCTTGCTGTGTGTACTGATGAGCCCAGGCAATGACTTAGCAATGATTTGCCGGTTCAGGTGAAACAAATTCTCTCACTTGATCTCCTGCAGCATTCAATAAGGAAAGAGCTGACTTACATTCTCAGCAAAGCTCTTTAGAGTTTGGAGACCTCATTTCCTTAGGCGCCAGCTCTGGAGTCATTGTTCCTGGGACGCCAAACACACAGCAGTTACCTAGCACATTTGTTACCATCTGTACCCGAGAAAGCTTACAATTTTATGCCCTTCTCTGTCCCACCGTCTCTCTATCACCTTCTCTGTGAGTGGTTGAGATGTTAAGTCTGTGCTTTTCTGGTGTCTTCAGTCCTTGGGTCTTGTATGGGCAGTCCTGTCTCTTAAACCAAATGCAAGCATCCCCAAGGCACAAGGTTTCCCATTCAGGACATTACCATAGCTCTGCTGCTGGAATCCACTGCTGAATACCACTGAGGTAGAGACTGTTTGGCCTGATTTGACCAATGTAAATACTTCTCTATGTGGCAAAAGCAGTTGTTCTCACTCTTGCCTCTTGACTTTAAGATGGTTTCTACACCAGGTTTGGTTTATACGTATTGCCAAACCTAGGTTAGTTCCTGATGTCATCTGCTGGACTCATTGGTATTAAAGCTCTTATGCTTGGTCTCAGCATCTGCTGTGCACAGCACAGTATCGTGCAGATGCAGGCCGAAATCCCAGAGAACAAGTCCCCAGGAAGGTGTCAACCACCCAGCCTTCTCTCAGACACTCTATGTCTGTACAGCAGAAGACCTAGAGCAGGAGTTGATTATACTGAAATGTGGGATATTAACTGTTGATAGTTGCAGCCCTGGAGTCTGCTTTTCAGAGAACTGAGTATAAAGGAAGCAATGAACAGCTGGGGGGTGTCAGTGAAATCCTGGGCTTTTAGCAGGGTCAAGGTCTTTCAGCCAGATCAGAGGCCCCAGGTATCCACAGCCTCTCAACGTTTCTTCACCAAGTAGTGAGAACCTTTTTGTTCAATGAGCTCAACAGAACTCAAAGCAGAGCCAGCCAAGCTATAGGAAAACCTGGCTAGCAACACACTCTTGAAAAGGAAAGAAAAAGGAGAATTAAGGAGAAGGAAAGGAACACAGGGGGGAAATGGAAACACCTGCAGGTGCTGAGGTGCTCACCCAGCAGAGAGTTGTCTGAACCACCTGTCTCCATGGGATGTTTTTTTGAATGGTTTTGTCTCCCATCACCTAGAGCACAGCAGCCTAGACAGCTGCCCCCTCCCTCTCTGCTGCTTTAGAAAGTCTTCATCTCTTGTCTGGCACCTTTCTGTCTTTCCTCTCACCAGAAGGACTGGAGGTCTCATCTGGGTGTATCCAACTTTCCAATTTGGCTCTCAAAGTTCATCTAGGCTGACAATATGGAGAGATCCTAGAATGATCCTTCTACTCAGCAAAGGGATCCAACAGCCCCAGCTGGCTCCTGCTGGGGGGGTAGGCAAGAGAATAATGCTCTCTACCCCTGCTGACCTTCCTCTGAGATGAGCAAGATCTGTGTGTTCAAACAGCTGAAAGAGTATTCTCTAAGAAAACCAGCAGAGGAGAGAGCCCATCTGTCTGTATGATTGGTATTTCTTCAGCAAACACTGGCCACTGACTGAGGAATGCTAGAAGCACTGAACACCTAACCTGGGATACTCTGCCAGCAGCTACTATGAAACTTGTTGGTCCCAGGGATGGAATAGTGTTAGTTGGCTTGCTTGGATGTAGAATTAAATTGCTGTTTCATATCAAATATCTTCTCAATTCCCACTACTTAAGATTGCTGAAGGACAAAGTGTAGCAGAGAACACCAAGCTCCTTTGTAAATCACTCATTCTTTTTTTCAGCCTAAGGTGACTCCTGTGGGTGGCATATGAACTGAACCTTCTCTCCAAAATGAGGACAGAAAGCTCTGGGATATGTATCATAAAATATTATCACCTGAAAACCCTACATAAACTCAGAGGAGTCTTAGTCAAATAAGACATTTCCAGTATCCTTCTGAGTGTCTAGTACCAAGAAGTATTAGGGGAGAAAAAAATTCTTCAGTTATTATGAAGTTCACACCTCAGCTGTGAATATTCTTCATGATTTCTTTTCACACACATTTTTTTCAAAGTAATTTAGGGAAGTCCCTCTCTTTTCACAATAGAGATGACAACAGGCATTTTATTAGATTGAAGGTGAAGAAACAGGCATGTCTACTGTACAGAACATAAACAGTCGTCCTTCAGACCTGGCTTCAATTTCTGGCTGTGCCACAGACCTCCTGGGTGAATGACAAACTAACCCTGCCCTGTCCTTGTGTATGTATGTGGTGGCTACCGAGTCCGGCAGGTCATTGAGGAAGGGAGCTTACGTAGCCAGCATATACGTAATGCCTGCTTAGATCCATCTGTAATCTGGTTAGAGGTCTCTATCTCATGGGCACTCTGCGCTTTACTCTACTACACCTGGTAACAGTAACCCAGCCTCAGAGCAGTCCCACTTTACAAGCTAGCAGTGCTCTGTCGAACAGAAGACTATACATTCCTCATTGAAAGCAGGCAGTGATGAGAGTTAGCAGGAAATGGACCTTTAGATCAGGGGGTTTCCTTACATTTCTTTTACTACATCCATTAAGCTTCCTTCCCCCACATCTGGCATGTTGGGGCCTTCTAGTCCCTAAATTAGCTATAATAGAAAGAATGGAAAAGGAATTGAAATTACAAAGGAGAATATGCTCAGAGCTCCTCCTTTTGTAGGGGTGGAAGCAAGGAGAGTGAAGTGGGAAGAGACTTTAGTATATTTGCTCTTTCAGGGATGGGTGCAAGTGTTGGGCTGTTGTTTTTGTTGAAAGCTCTAGGGGCAAAGGGGGTTGTGTCAATGTTTTACAAGTCTCTGGATGACAGTTTGAAACTGCAGCAAGAAATGTGATTCCTGGCTTTGCAGACAGGTTCTGCAAGTCAAGCTTTCTGTTTATTTTAATATTTCAGGGATCCTTCAGTGTGTGTCACATGTACAAAAAGAAAGGGGGAAACTCCTCCTCCTGCATGAACACAGCCACAGAATTGTCTTAAAGGTGCCGAGTTCCTGTGAGCCGCATGCCGACACACACTGTCCACTCCGCAGTCAGACAGTCTCAGCAGGGAATCCCTGCTAGGCCAGCTCAGATCCATGTATACACCTGGCTGTGGACTTGTACTAACACCATGAGTGTGCTCAAGCTAAATAATAAGCTAAAGCTAAAGGACATCTGGCTGATGTGTTCTAGTCATCTTCCGAGAAAAATGAGAGAAACTCCTCGTCCAAGACATTTAAAACTGCTGGTACCAATTGCACATAGGACTGTAAGGAAGGATTCTGTACTGGGAGACATGGGGGGATGCACAGGGAGTCTTCTGCATCTGTAATGTAGGTTATCTCTTGAATCAACTACATAAAGACTCCAGAGCCAACGGTAAGAGTGTAAAAATGTGTAACTTCTAGCTTTAAGTGCTTCCATCTATTTATAATGGCTGTAACTTGCGATTGCTTTGAGGACCATGGAGGGTTTGCTCTGGTGACTGAGGCTGCAACATAGAAGAGAGTGTTACCCTAGGGATGTGGTACATACCTGTGGTCAGTGCACCTTTGCAGTTAATGTTCTTACATGCATGTTTTCTAGAGGTGCTCATGAAGACTGTGATCAGATGACTGCTACATGGTGGGCCACATAAGCTAAATTGGCCACGCTTTTGCTGTCCAGATCCTTGAACTGTTTTAACAATTGGGATTCTACCATTTGGGTTATAATTTCTCCATAGTTATGGTTAAGTGATTAAATTAATTGACTGATGAGCTGCTTCTGAAATTCCTCTGACTTTAAAGTAGGTGTCAGAAGTACAAGTGACAACTGGGCAGTCAGCTGTTGCATCTGTATTGCTATCAGACGTGGGAGAGTACATTTTCTGAGAAACTAGTTGAATTTTTAGTAAAGAAAGTTTTCCCCACCTCTAAACTCAAGTGGCTTCCTGGGTTTATGCAGTTTCCTGCAGAGCTCCACGTCTCTCTTGCATCCCTTCTTTCCTTCCACATCATGATTCCCAATATACTTTATGCTTCGTCACCGAATTTTGCGCATATTCCTGCCAAAGTGGAGCTGTCTGCTGGGATAGGCTATGGCCTCTTTTCAAACAAAAGGAATTGTTTGAATGATGGCAGCCCATGTGCTATAGCTGATGCCACCTGAAATATAAAGATAAAGGACGGATAGGAAAGGCATGCATCATTCTCAGAGAAGAAAGGCAAAAATGAGGTACAGACTTCGTAGACAGGAAAGATGAGCCAGTGAAATTATAGTCTAGGTTCTTCACCTTGGCAAGTCATTTGCCAGTTCTGACCTTATTGCATTCCTGTGGAGGAGGTTTTACTTTTTGGCTCTGAGCAATGGAAGGTGCTACAGTGCCTCTAAAGGGAAGGAGGGTAGATCTGAGTCAAAGGAAGCACACGCATTGTCCCTGTCCCCCAGCCAAGCCCATTCCTCTATGGCAGTGAATGATTGAACAGCACTATGATAAGGACAAAGGGGAGTTGCAATGTTTTGAATAGCAAGCGGAAATGCCTTTAGCCTTGATTAATCTGATTGAGTTCCCAGTTTTGAAAGGAACTGGAGGGCAGACCTGGGAATTTTAGTCAAACGAGAGAAAAAGGAATCCTTGTTCCCAACAGGTAATTAATTTAGTTTTACAGGAATGTTGATACTTTGCACCTATAAGTGCTCCTTCATAGCCCGTAAAAACTTCCCTAGTGCACAGATGGTTTGCTCTTAGACAAACAAGTAAAAAAGTGGTCCATTTTGTGAAAATAAGCCTCCCTACTGAGGGGCATTATAGGACAATAGAGTAGAAATCTGTTAAACACATAATCCATAACCACTGAAAAGCAAGAAGCTAACAGAGTTCTTTGTCCAGTAATCTCTTTTTCGTTGTGTGTCCACTTTCATGTATGAACATCCTTCCTAGAGGGAGCCAATGCCATCATTTGGTTTCCAGGTTTTGGGGACAGTTTTGACATGAAGTCATTAGACATATCAGTATTTCTTGTCTGGGCTTTACAGGGAATTTGTGTGGATTGACACAATACTGAACAGGTGGGATTTGGCCCTATTTTTTGAACATAGACACATCTGGGTGGGTCTGGGTTCCCCACAACCGAGGAGTGTGCAGCTCATCTAAAGCCTGGTGCAAATAATGAAAGACTACTCTTTGCTGACTATGCCTCCTGGCTGATTCATGGAAGGAGAAAGAGAAGTTAACAGAAATTACTGCTGCGAGCTCCCCTCCAGTGATAAAACGTCAGCCAGGAGGATCACTGGGAGACCTGGCACAAAGCAGTCATCCCATGCCCAGACCATTAAGATCATGACAGACACAAATGAAGTCCTGGGAGAGGCTTGAGGTGTTTTCTAGCTTAAACCACAGTCTTGTTCAGTCATAAACTGAAAAACTTGAGAAAAGTCCCAGTAGACACAGCATATTTCATTTTGTGAAAACAAAAATATGAGCCTCCCACATGGGAGTCATGTATTTGGGATGTGGAGGACGGGGTGCTCAGAGCATTGGTGTGTGAGCCAGACAGAGGTAGGCCTGATAGAACAAACACCTGACAAATGGCAGAAAACAGCTGGGTGGAAAAAGGACAAATGAGATGATCCTCTCTCACACCAACTTGGCAACAATTCAAGTTCCCCAGCATGATCTCAACCCAAGCACCTACCAGAGCAGAGTTAGGCACGAACATCCAACAGTAGCCACTCCAGCATCCCCACTCCTCTGCACATGAAAACAGGCCTGATCAGCAACCCATGCTCATGGGGTCTCTGGCTCCGGAAATTTAAAGGTCTTTTCAAGGTAAGGAACAAATCCTCAAACAGTCAATGATGTCACCTCAGGACGTGGACACTCAGCCAACAAAAACCCAGCCACCTGCAGATGGGTCACAAATCAGGGAATGTTTCTATGAGAAAAATGGGGTCCATGCTGGACACAAGAGTGTGTTTTAAGCACTGGAGCAAATGCCAAGTAACTATTCAAATGGCTTTTCAGACCTTTCTACCTGCGATGAGGAGCACCTGCTCCCCTTCTTCTTTTCTGCACCAGACAAATATCTGGCAGTGCCAAGTCAGTAGCTAGGAAATTGCAATAACAATTCCCAAACCAATGGAAGTTACCAAAGGCCCTACGTGAGGATGTGAGAGGTTAGATATTTCCATTGGCCAAAGGAAGGAGGACATGATAAGAAGAAATGATTTTCCGTTGTAGCAATTAGGTCATGGAAATAATTCCTGAAAGATCCACTGGAGAATGGAGTGCCATAGGATAATAAATGGTCATTTTATATCAAGAACATGGACATTTTCATGTATGAGAAGGATAGTTACATTTGTTGAGTTAGGGCAGAGATAAGCAGGCAGGATATGTGGATGGGTGCTAGAAACACTTATGCCTCAAAGCGTAAAAGTTAACTGCTAATTGCCAGTGTTAGGAAAAATATTTTCCTTTCTATATGAACTATTCTGTTCTTTATTTTTTAATTCCAGGATAAGATTCTTGCTTCTGCCTTGGTGTACAGGTCCTAGTCTGTATCAGAAAGAAAACACTTGATTAGACAATAAATGGTTTAGTTCATACTGTCTAAATAAAGTGCTGACTTGGTTGAAATATCCAGGTTTGGGGTTTTTTTTGTTGCTAATGCTTTTGCCATTAGTAACCTAAATGTAAATTATTCCTGTGTTTGCAAGCTTTCAGTTAAAAGGGAAAAGCAGAGGAAAATCCAAATGTACCAAGAAATCTAGAGCTTAAGACTGTATTCTCTTCCCTCAAAGCTATATATCCCTTCTCTGTCTGCTTGTCTAAACAAGTGCAATCAGAAGACAAATGCAAAACAAAATGAGGGAATAATAGAAAAATCATGGTTGAAACTCCTCAAAAGAGCAAGACAATGAAGTCACTGGAGTCTTATCTGCATCTGTTTTGGGAACATTGGGAGAACTGGCGCAAGCCAGAAAACTGCGTTCATCTGGAACAAGGGAGGAGAACGATCTGACAGCTCCCCAAACCAAGGGGCAGGTTAGTCTGGTGTTGCCCATCTCTCTCACACTGAGTCCCCACGAGTTCATATGGAAGATGCTGAGATCCAGCAAATTGTTTGCAGACTTCACAGAAAAGAGTTTTGCACATCAGCTCATGGAAGAGGCTGCCAAGAACAACACTCTAGCTCTGGGATTTACATACATAACATACACACCGCTGCACAGATTAATAGTCTGTGTGTGAGTGAATGGGTGACAGAAGAGCAGGTACCACATCTGGTTCTCATGCCGAGGTTCTTCTGATGGCACTATGAAGAATGGGAGGTGTTTTGAGCAAAACTTGGTTATCCAAAGAAGATCAAGAGAGGATAGTTAAGGTCGGGAGAGAGCATGGGCCCACCTATGATACCAGATCAAGCTCAGGGGATTGACAGCCAGCATGGGTTAGATCAGCTCAAAGGTGGCTCCAGTCTGTATCAGAATATGAGCAGTCTCTGCATCCTTCAAGGGCCAGGACTGTGCAAAAAATGATCCAGCCACTTTGTGCTCCAGCTGCCCTGGCTTTGCCGATCCAGGGGCTCTGAGCTGCAGGACCGAGACACAGGCTGTCTAGACTGCACGTGCAGGATCACAGGCTCTGATCTGGGAGTTGGATGACAACATTTCATAGAGGCAATATTATATTTTCTCTTTTGCCCAATAGCAACAGCTCCATGTCAGGAGGACCCTTGTGGGGGCAGCTGAATTCCTGTGGGGAAAGCTGCCGAGCTGCTTCAGGGGATTTCCTGCAGCGTGTGGGAGCTCAGCAGGCTGCCCAGAGCCCGGGATCCTGCAACCACAGCCCGTCCATCAGCACATTGCCCCATGTGTGATTACAATGGCTTTCACCACTCTCACCCCTCTCTGTCATGTGTTTATAATCACCACCATTATTCTAGAGTTACAGAGCAGAAGCATCCTATGCAAATCAGGGATGCCAGGGTCAGCTAATGAATTGGTTACACCCTTTCCTTCCAAAAAAAACCTGAGCCCTTGGAGAGATACTCACTGTGTGCCATGCAAATGCAGTGGAACCCGTAAAGAGCTGAGTCACCGGTTTTTTCATAGCACAGCTTGCCATAAACAGCTGAGTTTCAGATGCAGGAGCATGTTGGGTTGCAGTGAAATCATTTCAGGAAGTTTTCCTTGGTCTTACAGTTATGTCCTTCAAGTGTCACTCAAGAGATTCAGGCTAGGCTCCTGGTTCTGCATATGCCGGCAGCATGCCCACTGTATCATCTCACTTTGCCTTAGTTTCCCCCACCTATAATCTCTGGTAATAGTAAAACCCCTTTTCTCAGGGCTAGGCAGGCCAGCCTAAATGCAAATATAGCATCTAGTGCCAGTACAGTCCCAGCAATGCTATTGCAATTAAAATGGAGGAAATTTGTGTTTCTTGAATTTTTTGGGAAAGGCAGTGCTTAAGAAACACAATAGCAGGACACCATTCCCATTTGCCTCCCTTCTTACTTGTATAGGAGAAGGATAACTAAATATGACATGTGGCCCCTGGGATGGCATCAAGACATATTACCATGCCAACCTCATCACATGGATCACCACACAGTCCACAGCTGAGAATAACAGGGTGCTGAGGCTCAGTAGTTTCCTGGCTTCCCCTTAGGGCTGGGGTTTGTAAGATTGTTCCCATCAGCAGAGCTTGCTGCTAAAGTCATGCATGTTATTTCTATTGAGCTTTGCCATCACTCTCTTGTTCCTGAAGCCCTGGTGAGTGAGCACGTGTCCCAGCTAGCTGTGTGGTGAGGACTGGCTCATCCACATGGAAGCTGGTGAGAGCTGGGAAGAAGGGAATCCCTACAGCATACAGGGCCTGGCTACCAATAGTGACACACAAGCTGCTTGCTAAGGTGGCATGCAAATACTACCCAGGCATCTGAAGCCTTTCTGTGGCATCTGCCTCTCGCCATGGACCTCAAGCACACTGCTTTGGGATCCCAGCAGTGATGGGGCCCTGGCCCCACCAGTGCATATCCCAGTGTGGACAGTCACTCAGCAGTGCCCTTCCGTGTGCCTTGGACCTGTCCCACAGCACCTGGACATCTTTGCGTTCAGGGTGCCTGTCTTACTGCCCAGACAAATCCCAGTGTGACCTCACTGTAGGCAAAAGTCACCTCAAGGGTGGCATGAGAAAGTCTGTGGTCCTGCTACCGATGCAGATAAAGCAAGTTTCTGTATGACATGTCTTACCAGAAAAGGTAGGAGACACCACTCAGGACACATTAAACACATGCTCCAGTTAATTTATGTGACCTGGCACTCTGAAAACTAATAAAACCAGTTTATACTTTCACTTGCACATGATTAATGGCAAAGCTCTCCGTCATATATCACAGACCATGCCCTAGCTGGGACAAAAATATACAGATTATGGGAGAAATTAGGAATTAACAAAACAGCTGTTAACTGAGCTAGAAATACTCTACCACAGTCCCGTTGTAAATCAGAAAATCACCCTGTGACAGTTCTCCCTGGCTCTTTATGCATTGGTCTGTTCAAAGCCGGGCAAGCAGACAAGAGCAAGAGGGTTCCTCTTTCCTTGGTCTCAGGCTGGTGTCTGCTCAGTGCAAGATGCTGGTTGGACCCATGGTATCCATATTGCTGTCCTCAAAGAGCTTGTGACCACAGCAAGGAAAGACAACAGCACAAAGCTGGTGAATGTCTTTCCTGTATTCACTGGGCAGGCCAGTTCTCTCCTGGCTAGCAGTTTGGTGTATAACTTTCAGAGGCCAATTAACTTGCAGTAATATTTCATATATGCCCAAAGATGCAAAGAAAGGGAGCTTCCCCTCTCAGGATAAGCAGGATGGAAAGTGCAAAAGTTAAATTAAAAATGTTGCTGTAAAGGTCACTCTAGGCAGGTGCAGGTTTCCAAGAGGGAAGGCGTCAGCTGCTAGGAGTCAGCGACCTGAAGTCACTCTGGATCACAACAGCCAGGCTTGTGTGAACTCATATTCTCACAGCGCTTGTCCCGGCTGACGCACGGTGCCCATCTTGTTGTGGACATTCAACACAGGCAGCTTAATAAAAGCCTGCCTTCCTGCCACTTTCCAAATAGGTTTATTTCCTGACCCAGGCAACATCACTGCGGCGGCAAGAAAAAACACTGGCAAACAGGCACATCCTTTGCCTGATTCTCAGAGGGACAGAGGCAGACCTTGCCCAGCAGGATGTGGGGATCCAGGGCACTGCGATTGGTCACCTGCCACCAGCAGAAACAAAACAAAAATGATACTTCACAATGGTGAAAAATAAAATAGAGAGTAATGAGGGTATTTATGTCATTTCCTGATGGGCCATCATAGAGCATGATAACAGGATGGGGTCCCACTGTTGGTTCCTGGATAGCTCAGGCTATTTCCCATAACCCCAGTGACTAAATAGTGCCATGAGGGTAGCCTGAAGCCATAATGCATCCTGCTTCCCCATGCAGATTTCCCCAGGCACCACCTGGTTCATGCAGGAAGTGTGGAACAGTCCCAGAGGGGTCAGATGTGCCCTGGGAACCACAAGCCTTTCACTGGCTTTGAAGGAGAATCAAGAGCAAGTAAAAACATCCAGCTTTGGGAGTATTTGCCCTGCAAAGCGGCCTGGAGACCCTAGTTCCCACCCACTCCCCTTGCTAGTCAGGGCCTTGGCAAGATGCAGGGAGACAGCACTGCATCCAACCACAGCTCCGCTAAAGCCCATCTCTTGCCTCCAACAGTGGCCAAAGCCTGGGGAAGAGCAAAGTAGGACTGCACCAGAAACACCCCTATTGCTCAGTAATCTGTGGCTCAGATTACTCTAAATTCCCGACCCAGAGGTTATCTTTGTGTAAACTGTAGGTTTTCCAATTGAATTATCTGAAAGGCTGCTTAGACTTTTGGGGATTCCTGTGCCCTGGGTAAGGCTTGTAGAAGGGAGTCCCACTTGCTGATCATGGGGAAAGGCAATGTTTTTTTGCCTGTGGACAATGAAGATGGCCACAGGGAAAGCTGGTCCTTCACATGCATATCATTTTAGGAGCAAATGACAAGATTTTTGCCACAGTCCTGGGCAGAGATGGTCCAAGTGGCATCATTCAGGTGACAGGCAAGGCTTCAAATACCTGCCCATATCCAGCAGGGAATTTGCAAGCTCTTATTTTCCAGTCCTATTGCCCTACTTGTTTTTTTCTGGTAGTTTGACAACAGGGAATTGCAGCTCCATTCTCTTCGGCCACAGTCAGATCCATCACAGCAGCAGGAGCCCTGGGCAGGGCAAGAACTCATGGAGCAGTTGAAGGGCTGCATTGGGGCCAGCTACCTGTGGCAGAGTCCTTGCTCTCAGAGCAGGGTTGCTTGATGGATCATCTGGAAAGACAAACCACCTTAAAGATTTCTCAGGATTCAGATAAACCTCTTATGGCCCATCAGGGCATCTCCACTTGACATGTTCCTCTGGATCATGTGTTTAAGCCATCATTTTCTATCCCCACTTTCCAATTCTGTGACTTGCTGCTGGTGCACCATCCATCCTTAGACAAACCTGCCTATTTGCTCCACTGAGACCCCACACTTTCCATTCCCAAGTGCCCATGATGACCCCTTCCTGAAGACTCTTATCCTGCTTAGAGGGCTGTTGCTAAAGTTGTCCTGGGACCTGTCATTGCCCAAGACATGCTTGTTGCCAGTTCCCAGCAGAGTTATTACGAAAAAATCAAATTTCAGATGGAGGTAACAGACATTGACAGCATTTTTGCAGGGACTTTGTGGTGTCCAAAATTGGAATTTCCTTTTGTTAAGACATGTCAGCCAAGGTTTTAAAAGGTCTGAACTTATAATCTGGCACTTTAATCATATGTTAATGCTTTTCTTCAGTTTTGACATGAATTTTGTTTTGTGGTATTAACTGAAGGGGAATTAGGTGTGATTTCAGTCACACAAAAATGTTCTGCTTCAGAACTGAGTACATATCCCTTTTGCTCCCAAATCACATAGTTCAATATACTTATAAAAATTCACAACCAGCTGTACAGCCTCTTATCAGTAACAGAAGCCCTTTACTAGCAACTTTGACATTTTAATAGCTGCAGAGATACTAGTAAAAAAGTTAGAGAGTATTTTTTGAAAATTGGATTTTGTTATTCTCTTAAACACTCTTCTCCTGAGGGGCAGGTACTAGAAAACTAATGTGGTGGTACTAGTTATGCAATTAATATTATTCAGCACTGTAAGATTGATCTCTTTATGAATTAACTTGTCTGTATGGCACAAGGAATTGCTGACTACAGACCAAACATCCCTGCTCATGGAGGAGTGGCAGAAAGAGCCCTGAACTGGGCTGCACTGGAGATCCCATCACTTCAGCCTCCCATTTGCTCTGAGGCCATTTCTTTCCAAACCTGCTTAAAGCAGAGACCCTTGGCACGGACAGGCAGGTCCTGCCAGGAGCCCAGAGCCATGTCACTACAGCCCCATCCTAGAAAAGCAGCAAACACAACATAATTGTCCCTGATGGGAATCATGTCCCTTGCTGGTGACGATGAAGAGAGAAGATCAGTCCTTCCTTCCTTCCTGCCTCGTCCCCTACTTTTGCCACTACAGACAAAACCAGCTGGACTAAAGCAGCTTGGCTCTTGGTCAAAAATAGAAAAGAAATTTGAAAACTGCTTTTATGAAGAGAAAAGAGGGAAGGGAAGGGAAGGGAAGGGAAGGGAAGGGAAGGGAAGGGAAGGGAAGGGAAGGGAAGGGAAGGGAAGGGAAGGGAAGGGAAGGGAAGGGAAGGGAAGGGAAGGGAAGGGAAGGGAAGGGAAGGGAAGGGAAGGGAAGGGAAGGGAAGGGAAGGGAAGGGAAGGGAAGGGAAGGGAAGGGAAGGGAAGGGAAGGGAAGGGAAGGGAAGGGAAGGGAAGGGAAGGGAAGGGAAGGGAAGGGAAGGGAAGGGAAGGGAAGGGAAGGGAAGGGAAGGGAAGGGAAGGGAAGGGAAGGGAAGGGAAGGGAAGAGAGAAGGGAAGGGAAGAGAAGAGATAAAAGACAGTTTATTTCTCCCTCAAACTAAAGCCAAGCTATCAGATACATTTTTTTTTTCTGTGCTACACACTGCAGAGCAGCCACTGTGCAGAGAAGATGCTCCATTAGCCTGATCCCCACCAGCAGCCCTGAGCTTGGCTCAGTTGACGGCTCTGGCCCTGAAAAAAGGATTTCCATCCCTTTGAGAGACAGACTTTTTTGCCTTATATATGATGTAAAATCAGTTTCATAATACAAGCAAAATCTATCATAATCTCTGCATGCTCGGTGCTTATTTCAGAGCCAGCTGCAGCTGTCACAGCCTAATACTCTCTGCTTAGGGTCCGTGTGTGCACAGCTGGCTCTGTCCCGAGCACCTGCCCTCAGCCCTCAGAAGCGAGCCAGGATCCCCCCATTGGGTCTGGGCTCTGGTACTCGACTGCTGTTTTTATTTTGAAACCCCACATTAAAAACATGCCGAGGGGAGGGTACCCTATTCAGAGACAGCCTGGTTGGATTATTTGGGCTTAGAGAGCAAAGTGTCAGGTTTGTGTTTAATGAATATCTCCATCAATCATCCCAGCTGCCCATGGAATAATTACCTTGCAGAGCCCACAGTGGCAGGTAAAGTGCTTGGCTCAGGGCACAGAGCAGGCTTTATTAGAAGTCCCGCTGTAATACTCACCGTTACCATTTGCCTTCAATTACGTTCATGGTTGGTGCTTTGCAATAGATGGCTATTTATTCCTTCTTGGAGGCTGCTTCAGCAGGTACCTCACGTTCCTGTGGTGTTGCAGTCCAGGGGTGCTCACCCCAACCTTTGAGGCATATAAACAAAAGTTGCCAGGGGTGTAAGTTGTCTCCCCAGATGCTGCCGTATTTGGGGAAGTGCAAACCAAAACCACTTCATTTGCGTCCTTTCAGTGTCTCAGCTGTTCTGACTTGGAGTCTTTTGTGCTCAGATATCCATGTGATATAACTGGCTCTGAGAGACTCTCAAGAGCTGCAAGAGAGACAAGCTAGGCTAATTTTGTAAAGCTAATGATTAAACAAAAACAAACTCATTCCCAGTGTAAGTTCCAGTGCCCACGGTCATCTCAGCAATGAATTTGGCCACTTTCACCTCTGCCCTTGCTGGCCTTTATCCCTAAGCATCAGTAGGATGAAATGCCCAAGCTTTGGGCTTTAAAGGACTTTACAAGTTCAGTTTACAAGCTCCATAAAATGCCAAATTCTCTCTCCCCACTGCAGAAGTACCTTGTAAAACATGTCCTATATTGTTTCAGTCTGACAGGTCAGACAGCAAAGGCAAGGCAGCATCTGAGTGGCAGCAAGCAGTGGAGGCAGTGCATCTGGTACCGAGCAGAGTCTCTGGCTGGGAGAGGAGAAAGCAGGAGGTGGACATGGTCGACAGCAAGTAAAAATAATTCTCTGCCTCATGCTATGGGAAAGCCCAAGGGCTAGTTCCACCCTCTGTTTCTCCTCTATTATTGAGCAGTTATTTTCAACGCACATTTTGGTCAGTTTGCTTCAGGGTGTGACATACATAAGCATCTCTGCACATGCTTACATCCTATCCTAGCCTCAGCATCCAGGGCTGTACCAGGGCTGTACCTGGGACCAAGGGGCTCAATCCTTAGCTAAGCATCTGGCACTCTAGAGAAAACTGCGGTGACCCTCCACGGCAAATGCTGGGCACTAACTAGCACCAGGGCAGTAATCCACAATGCCCTTTGCCCCGTCTCAGGTAGTTCCTGCTGTTGATTGTATGCCAGAGGTCTACAGAGGTCATGTACTTCATCTTTCTGCGTTTCAGTTTGGGCTGCCTTGAATAGCAGCAGAAAATGAGCAGCAGCCCCAGCAGATGCACGCAAAACGCTTTCACATCTTACACACATCTACACCCAGAATTATTTGGTGTCAGGCTGAGCACAATGAGTCATAACTCACCTTTTCACTAGAGCTGGAAAAAATACTCCGGACTTGTTGCCAGTTTCAGCACCATTGCTGATGTTTTTAACGCCAAGGGAAACTGTTAGTTGAAGAAGAAAGCAAATAAGGTCTTCCCAACATCAGCTGAAAGACTGCCAGCAAAGGATGGAAAGAAAAATTCTGGGTTCTGCTGATGGCCTGTGTCAATTCATCACATCCAGAAAAAAACTCAAGGAACTGTCAGGATGGCTGGGCTGTGCCAGCACACTGTGCTGGTCAGTCAGGGCCGTCAGGGAGGAGCATGAAGGCATTGTGCTGCCCGTGACAGGGGGAGAAGTCGGGCAGCTGAGGCATCTCCAGATTGCCTGAGGGAGCAAACACTGCCCTGGAAAAAGCTGTGCTTCGATTTACTCAAATGCAGTCTGGGTGATGTATGAATGGGAGCCTGTCGCTGGACACAGTTTTAAAGATGTCTTTTTAAATACACTTGTTCCCAGAAATGATGACAGGTAACGCAATGTCAGGAGCACCCTGAGAAGAAAAAGAGATAAAAAAAGCTTTGCCAACACAGGTGGCCTGCAGATGCCCCCAGCCCTGTTGCACCTGGTGCTGTGGCCCCTGCGTCGCTTCCTGAGGGTGACACACCCTGGCTGTCCCAGATTTGAGGTCTCATGTCAGGGCCACACAGTCTCACAGAGCCCCCCTTTTACACCAGCTCAGGTGCCTCCAGGGATCACCATTGCAACAGCTCCACTCGATGGGACTGAGTTCTCACAGGAGCCAGGCCATTTCAGACTGTATAGGAAAGCAAAAATCTTTCTAAAATCCAGAAGTCCTTTATACAGTAATGACAAGATTTTATTCTTCCCCCATTATGGTGCATAATGTTTATGGGCATTTTTTGGCAAGTTTTCTCTTTTCAATACAAAACTCAACTGGCTTTGAGCAGGGATTCATTGTGGAAAGGGGGACAGGGAGGGACACAAGATCCTGTATCAAGGCTGGATACTCGAGGGGCTCAGGAGCATGGGGAGGGGGGTCAGGGCTTGGGTTCAAGCCCAGCTTTATGCCACCCTGCAGCTACCCAAGCCTTTCAGAGAGGGACACCAGGTTTTCCAAAGTGATTGTCACTCTCAGCCTCCTCAGCACTTACCTCCCCTGCAGCTTCTCAGCTCTGACCACTCCAATCAGCCTCTGCCTTCCTCCTTCCCCAGAAAACCTCCTTCTGCTGGTCTCTACCTGGCCTCAGGCTCTGAGATGAGTTTCAACCTGGGCAGAAGCAGCGGGTGCCTCTGGCAGGCAGGCACCTTGCAGGGCTGCATCCCACAGTCACATTCCAGCCTGGTTGTGTGTCCACAGGCAGAGGCAGGCATGGGTGGCTGCCTGATGGCTACTGGCCTTTTCCGCTGACTTCTTAAATCTGCAATGGCAGTGCCAGTGTAGCTGCAACATTTTTTAGATGTTCAAGAGGACAAAGTTGATACGTGATTCCCCTACTCACTCTGCTAACTTTGGATGCAAACTGTTTACAAACAGCTGTTGTAACATCCCTGAGGTCCAAAGGAAAATGCTCTGCTAGAGAGAAAAAGATCTTAGCATGGACTATATCCAGGAATTTCCTGAACAGAGCCAGGAGCTTGTTCAGATGTTTCCCTTCTAGTATCTGGGTTAACAGGGTCTGTGGAGATGAGAGGGTTTGTCATTCGTAACAGCTGTGACTGGAGCAGGGCTGCGATACAGCCTGGCATGGAGGACAGCCTTGAGGGAGGGTGGCCATCAGGGAGGACAGTCATTGGAGGTCCCACCTGGCTGCGGGGACTCCCACAGCAGCAGCAGCCACCACTGTCCAAGTGATTGCTACTTGGCGAAGACCCCACAGGCTGCGGTGGCATCTCTACTCCCACTGTAAACCCTGGGGCAGGGGCGAGTGTGGCCTACAGTGCCAAGGGTTCCACCAGGAGTTCTGAGACCAGCTCTGCTGGCAGCAAAATCTGGCTGGCCAAGGTGCAGCCCCTTGGCTATCACCTGTGCTGCACAGGCACTGATTGTGCCTGTGCCAGCCCTGACAAGGGAATAGGTGCTACCCCCATGCTCCCAACACCAAGACCTCCGGGGAAGGGAAAGGACAGGTTTTCTCTCCCCATGGAGGATAGAGTAGTGCAAAGACAATGTAGTCTGTGACCATCGGCACTACTTCTGCCCAGCTAAGCCCTCTCTGCCTGCGCTGCTGGGGCTGGAGGGGCCATGCACCAATCCCGCTCATGGCTGGTGGCTGGGGTGCTGGGCTCAGGGTTGGCATGGGTGCTGGGACCCAGCCCACTGCCTCCCTCCTCAGGCTCCCATTTGCTCCTCAGGCTGCCACACCATAAGGGTGTAATTCCTGCTGTATTTAAAAGAGAAACCCTCTTGTCTTCTCATCTCATTATTCCATTAATCTCCCCTCTCCTTGCCCCACTGCATTTACTTTCCATCAGCAGGATCAGCACATGGAGCTGCTTTCTCGCCCTGAAGAAAACTGCTGCTCAGACGCACAACAGGGAGAAAAAATAGCTTGTGAAAGAGGCAATCAGATCCCTCGAGCTAAAGTTAAATTTTCTTTTAGAGAGTCCCACTTTCTGGAAGCAGTTTCCTGCTCTTCTAATTGGTGTTTCTGAAGGGAGAGAAAGAGGTTCCTGTTCCAGCGGTATTAAGCCCTTTAAAGATGCTTTAACTAAACAAAGCAAAGATTAGAGAACACAGATCAGATGTTTTTCCTATCAAAGCTTTTTCTTTTCTTTCTTTCTTTTTTTTTCCCCCCACTGTGGATGTTTTGAGTCTCCTCTGGGCCGGGCTTCATTAAGTCTGTTAACTTCGTAGCGCTGATGTCTCTTTGCCCAGCTCACAGTTTGGGTGGCCTGAACTAAAATCTCCCAAAGGGCTCATTACAGGTGGTAGGCAGACAGGGCTGGAGCCTGGGCCACACCACATATCCCTGAGAGAAATGTGTTTCCCTGACCAAAAAAGCACAATATTATATTCTTAAAACATTCCAGCTCCGTCTGGGTGTTCTCTCCATGCATTCCTGTACGTGGGATTATTATTGTAGAGAATTTATAAAGTCATTCATTTCTCTGGAAGTGTATGACATGGGTTTTGGTTGAATGGGCCCAGTGCAAACTTAGAGCCATGTGGTGCTATAAAAACACAACAGTAAATAAATCAGCAGGGAGAATTTACACTTCAGCCTTCTGATTGTTTTTACATTCGGAGGCTCAGACTAGGAGCCAGAGCGTAAAATAAATACCTGTAGCGCTGAAAATGCAGCGTCACACTCTCGCCTGCTAGCAATCAAACTGGTGAAGCCAAGATACGTGCAAAGCAAGGGTGTTTACAGCGAGCTTGCGGTGACCTTTTTTTCCTTTGGCTGCTTCCTATTTTTCTTGGTGATACCTCAGATCTTTATTATGGTATTGTCGGTCCTAGTGCTCTGTGAGTGAAGGTTGCGTCAGGCCTTCAAGGGTTTGAGTGCTTGATTTTTTTTTTCCTGGGGGTTATTTTTATCACAGCTCTGTACAGAAAAAAAAAAAAAAAAAAAAAAAAAAGAAGTAAAGAAATCACTCCAGGCTGAAACTTGGCAGCTCCTGGGTGTTACCAGGAGGAAATCACGCTTTTCATCTGTGAAAAACAGGAATGAAAGGAGCTGGGAGATGGACATCCGGGCTCTGTGCTTTCATGGTCCTGCCATTGCGCAGGGAGCTGAGGGTGGGAGAGCCAAGGCCCAGGAAGGAGCTGCATGGGTTGGGGCACCTCTCAAACCTGCCTTCAGTGGGAGCCAAATGGAGTTCTCCTTGCCACTCTGACAGGTGACACTGCAGTTTAACGCTCTTCAATCAGAGGAATTTCTGCTGCACTTGTCCTTGCATAACGTGAGATTGTTACCCAGCTGCAGCCTCACCTGCAAAGAGGCAAAGGGTGAAATCATCTTTCATGACATCAAATTGGTTTTGGAAAACTAAAGTTATTCTGAGACAGATGGAACTTTCCTATACTGAAGTAAACCTTTTCCGGACACAAAAATGGATCACAAATCCTGCGAGGCGGTAAAACAGCCCCTGGATTAACCTTCTCCCTGGGAGCCTCCGTGCATACCCCAGGTTGCTCCGGTTGAGTTCTCCTCTGCTGACCATTGCACAAAACCAGATTTTTGCTTTACTGCCAAAAAAGCACTAAGGTTATTTACCACCTCAGAGCTGGGGCCATTGCCAGTTCAGATGGACCATTTCTCATTAGCAATTAGCATCTATCTCGCCACCGATGTCTCCTCCAGGACCGATCTGTAAGAATGCCTGATTTTACCTGTCAGTCTGAAATCATCTCTTCCCACACAAAACAGATGCGGGGGATGTGTGCCAGTGTTGAGGTGACTCTAGGTGACCTGTGGCAGCACAGTGCTTTCATAACCCTCTGGCTGCCTCTGTCCCCCAGCGAGGGAGTCTGGGGCAGCCCCCCTCAGGGACAGTAGCTGTGGCTGTGCCGAGCTTTCTTGCACTAAGAGCCTGCAGTGCTTTTTGCATGCTAGGCAAAATAATGCTGCTAGTGAAGGTATCTGAGAGCATAAGAGAGTGTGGAATTTGGCTCAGTTAAAGGAACATATTACTGGCATTTGCATTTTCCGTATTTTCTTAGTAAAACAAATCTCTGGTCTAATAAAAGGATGAGAATCAAGATAGTGTGGCTCCATGCCTTTGGTAAAAAGAGGTTGTTATACATACACACTCCTCAACTCCCCAGCGCATGCAAGTCTGAATGGGCCACCTCTTTGGGCAGGTTAAGACCTTGAAAACTCTGTTTTGGTGGCTGAGATCAGATTTAAGCCTGCAATTCAAATGGACACACAAAAAACATGAACCCAACTGTGTCTGCAAGAGAGCTTGTCCCCACCATCATGCCAATATTGTGGCTTTTAGTCTCTCTGAAGGTACAGAAACTATGAAAACTGGAAGCACATCAATCTCTATGAATGCATTATACAAAACAGATTCCTGTTATCTTTAATAAAGGATTATTTTTGTTAGCCAGGCAGTAGAGTTGTCGGATAGAAAAATGGAAGTATTTTCCTCTGGTGGGTCCCAGAACACTGCCCTCCAGGAACAGCTCCCCCCTCTTCCAAGCCCCATCCCCAAGATCGTCCTCCACTGTGCATACTCTTTTCATGGGTGAGGAAGCTTTTGTTGAGTTTTTGGGTAATGGATCCTCTATGCTCACTTGCTCTCTGTTTGGATTGTGAAGGAGCCTTTCTAGCAAAGCAGTATTCAGTGGTGGTCTCCAGGAAAAGGCATTTCTTGCATTAAAAACAATAAAAGGTCCAATGTTTTACAGACAGATGTCCATCAACAGCTGGCGCTGGAGTGGGAAGAGAATACCGGATCTTCTCCATCGTCACAGTGCTGGGGCTCTGCGTAGCCACTTGTTTATTTAACAAGCTACATTATTAAACCGGACCTTGGGTTGTGAGTGGAAGCTCAACCCTCTGAAAAGCAACACTGGTGGTTTATAAAGACCTACTTAAAAGACCGTACACTTCACCAGGGCTGCAGGGAAGGGAAAGGACAAAATCTGTATTTCACCAGCTTCCACTAAGTTGGGCCATTGACTCAGCTTGTCTTTGAATTGGACGTCTTTGGACTTGGTCTCATTTGCAAACTTAGCTGTATCAAAATCATGCAGTTGGAGCAGTGTGCTCTGCAAGGAGCACGGGCACCCAGATGGGCAGAGGCCTCTGAATCTGTCCTAAACCAAGCACTCCACTGCACGCAGTGCTTTGGGCAACGATGGCCCATTACCCGGCCTCACAAATCCCACTTGTACTTGGCTTTGAGCCCTTCTCTATCCCACTATTCCCTCCCTAGCCAGGCACTACTGGTTCAAACTATACTAAAGCCCAGAAAGGCTCTTGGGGCTCCCGGCGTGCAGCCAAGCCCTCAGCAGCACTGCCTTCTGCTGCCGGGTACCTGGGCTCGGGCGGCCATGTGTCACAAATTTGTCAGTCCTCTCCACGTGGCAGCTGCCCCCTAACTTTGTCACAGCAGCTGTTTCCCAGGACACAGCAACACTTCCAGCTAAGAAGGGAACATTTTATCCAGCTGAGACTGGCCGGCAATTTAAATGGGGAAATGTAATTACCCACACTTAAATTTGGCCTTGAGATGACATCTGATGTCTCTGTTTGCAGTGAGCACCCGCTGTGCTCTGTGTCAGCCCTCCCCCACCAGGACACCTCTCCTGCCCGTTGGAGGCAGTGCAAGCACTTAAGATGAAGAGTCCCATGTCCTAAGATGCCCTGATAATTCAAGGCAGAAGAAGTTAAACCAAGACTTTCAGAAATACACTAAAAAGCTGTCATTGCCCAAGGTTGTACCTATTCTCCCATTATCTGCAAAGAGGGACTTGTGGGGGATGCACTGTGGAGGCTGTGGTTGGGCCTGTCCTGGGACAGTGCCACCCTCCACAAAACTGGCCAAACTGAGTTTGGGCCCCAAATTATTCCCACAAAGTCTTGTTCTCCTCAGTCACAGCCACCACTGCTTTTGCTTGGGCATTTTTTCTGTGCATTTCCCTTGATTAAAAGGGCCCGTAGGTAAAGCTGGAATCAACTGAGCAGCTCTTTGCTGTGCCCTCCCTGCCAGACCCTTGCTTGCAGGGGCACAGCTCATCACTCCAGGGACAAGGGAGGGTCTGCCCCCCAAAACTACTAAGCTTTCCCTACTGGATATGGAAGTAAAATCAGGGCACTTCCCTTATGCTTTCTACATGCTAGAGGTCAAATTTGTCCAGATCAGCCCTCCCTCCCCCGGCACCGACACTGTGAATACCTGCTGGATGCCTGCTGAACTTGCTAAGCCAAAAACCCACTCTCAGCAACAGCAGCACCCAGCCCAGCCAGCCTCCCTTGCCAGGGCAGGCTGTTGCCCCAGGAATTTGACACTGACTTGATAGCATCAGTTTGTCCACCTGCTAAAGCCCCCGCTCGCTCCGCAAATTGGGCAAGGCAGGCTGATGCCTAGGCTGCCATGGGGACCCAGAGGTGCTTTGTGGCAACCACCATGCCTTGGACAAAAGATTTTGCAAGAAGCAGATTTTCAGTAAAGGAGCCCAAAGCTGACTCAGTTGCCAGGCCGAAGGGGAGCTTTGTACAAGCGTTTGAGCATGGAGGAACCATACAGAAAAGTTGTCCTGCGCCAAGATCTCCCTCTGCACACAACGAGAGCGAGCACTGCACTAAAAGCTGAGCGTGTTTTCCTGCCTCCACTCGCCTTCAGAGCTGCTTGCCTCTTCTGGCACAGCATAGAACTTTGCCTCAGACCAGACAAAACTCTTGTAGGTTTGTCAGAGCATGAAATAAGTTGGAAATCACTAAAACCTGGCATTGAAATGGCAGTGCTCTCAGCACAGCAACACCAAGAAAAGCACGGTTTCTGTGGATTATTTTGCAATGGCTGCATACTTTGATTGTTTCAAAGAGATTTTACATTTGGTTTTTTTCTACTTAGGCAATTTATTCTTTGTCCGTGTTTTCAAGAACTCTAAAATCACTACAGCACAACCCAGCCACTGGGCTGAAAATGTGATATTCCCAAAGCTGTTACGTAGTCCTAGGTATTTTGGACTCTCTTCCTGACACAAGTAACAAAAACAAACACTTGGAAGAGATATGTAATTTTAGCTGGAAGCCAATCTAATTTTTAGGATCATAAACAACATAATCATTATTTAGACTTGACTAACTTGTGTTTCAGTGAAACCTAAAAGTTTCTGTTGTGTGTTCACTAAGGCTGTCATTTCAGGTTGGCCACAATGTGCTTCCGCTAAAGAAAGGAAACAGAAAATGAGAAATTCAGACTCTGATAGTGCACCAAGGCAGAATAATTCAGCATTAGATACAAAGGTTGTGTTTACTCACTCTGAGCCCAAAGTTAATCCTATCCCATCTATTGGCTGCTGTTCTGGAAAGGTTGCACTGGGCAATTCACTTTATTGGATTAACTTCATGTGTGAAGAGCCACCAGCGAGGCCCATTCTCGGGAATTTCCATTATTCAGCAGTAGACCTGTGTTGCACTTTCTTACAGTCCCGTGTTTCTTTTTCTGTAGTTTTATTCTTGATGAACAGCCCTTGGAATATATTTGGTGTGTTGAGCAGCAGGCCCTCAGCACTACTTCACCCCACATAGGTTCTTTCTGCTGGTGGCAGGGATTTGGAGGGTTGCTCAGAAGTGATGGGACTGTTAACAAGATGTGCTGCAGCACCAAGCAGGACAGCCTCAGGGGAAAGGAGCTTCCCAGTAGCAAAAGGTTGAGAATAGACATGGGATCTGGCACTGTCAACATACAAGTTACCTTCCATCAGCTGAGCTGCTGGAGCTGCTTTTCACACTTCTACCTGCACCTGGAGGTAATGCACTTCAGCTGGACCCTGGTGAAACACACCCTTCTTGGCTGGTGTTTCCAGAACTGAGTTAACAGCATAAATCCCACCAGGAGTCAGTGAGATTCAGGATGGTATTTTCAAGAGTGCAAGCATTTTGGTAGTCTGCATCACATCTGCAGAAGTGTATAAGGGTTCCTATTTAATGCAAATAGTGCCTAGTGAAACTAGTAAACCAGTCAAGAGGTCAGGACCAGTATTGCTCTGATTTATTCATCTTTAGTTGTCTTTGTTCTCTCTATCACTGACCAGTGTCTGAATACCTTCAGGTGGCAAATTTGTAGGTACTCAGCAAACGTGCACTTAAGTACTTTCTCACCTTTGAAAATGAGGCTTCCCTGTTGGGAAGTAGCCCATCATGTGTATCAAGCAGAGTCCCCCACATCTGTGTGGAAATCAATGCAGCCTCATTGCAGCTTCAGCAACCTCCATCAGCTGTCTCACATCATAAACAATTTGATTATCATCATTTCTGCTGTAAAGTATTTAATGTCACAGCCAGACACATGGATCTATGTGAATTCATAGCTGTATGCTCTCTACACACTGTTTTCTCTCCTGTTTCAAGAGACTTTGCTGTACCTCTAAGAAACTCCACTTCAGGGAGCCCTGTGGTGCCCATCCCTGCCGTGAGGTGGGTTTGCGGCTTTCCCCGGAGGCTGAGCTGTTAATGGGGAAATCATTTGGGCTTGGTCTCCCGGCAGACTCACGTTCCCATCAGCAGACATGGGCTGCTGCAGACTCCACGAAGCTTCAGGCAGATTTTCCATGCACTGCTCAGCTCTCACATAGCAGAGTGATGCCACACAGGGGTGCTAAAACTTCTTCTATCAAACATCTTCTTGCAAACCCCATTGTTCGGCTATGGGAACCTGCCCCTCTGTCTGGAGGGCAGATCCAGCAAAGCCATTCCAGGGACACTGCCCCTGACCACCCAGGGGCTTGCCTTAGCCCCCGTTCTGCAAAATGATCTGATACCTCTTAGACCACAAAAGTAGAAATAAGATGATTAGTAGGGAGGAGTGGGGTGAAGCGGGCTTAAAAGGGATGAAAGGGAATTTTCTGTTTATAGAGAGATATGCTATTTTTTAAAAAGAAATGCACACTGTCTCTGACTTGCTTTTCACATGAAGCCGGGGTAACCTGATGGGTTAGAGATTTCTTCGGATAAAAGAAAACTTCAGTCAGTCAAACCACTTGCTGAATAAATGCAGGTTTTCTGCAGTTATTTCAGAGACAAACTCAAGCCAGACAGAGGATTTTCCTATCTTAGACCATTAATAATCCAACAGCAAGTGCTGTCTGGTTGTGAATAAGCCAGTAAACAATATTGCATGTACAATATGTAGAATTAATTTCACTATAAATATGGCTCAGGGATATTTTACCTGGATCCCTTTCTGTGTAGAGCTGTATACTTCATTTTCTTAAAGGGTGAATTCATCTCCTCACGGCTGTCACCAGCTTGGGGACCGTGTCACCCACCATGATGCTCCTGTTTCCTGCCAGGGAAGGACCAATGTGTTTTCTGAGCAGCAAGGAGCGACATCACGGCCACCCCAGCCCCAGGGTCCAAGCCTCCGGCCTTGCTGGGAGAAGGGCTGGCCCTGGAGGCCACTCAGCAGCTGACCACTGCCCGAGCAGTAACATGAGCCCTGGCGATGGCTACAATCGTAGACAAATAGTAATAAATAAGCAGCAAACCACTGCGACTTGACAAGCCTTGGGCATCCCCGGGGATTTGTAATGGGATATGGAGGTTTTCACCTCCTGGTCTCTGGTTCACATTTCAAATCCAGCCCCGCTCCGAAGCGACCAAAGGTCATTGCCAGGCTCAGTCGCCCGTGTGAAGACATAAATGGCCTCATTTCTCTAACTCCTCAAGCGAGGCTGGGGGGAGGACTGGGTTTGTTTGGGTTTTATGATCCTGGTGGAACAGCCCGACAGCAAGGCTATCTTTGCGCCTCTGTGTCCAGTCCCTGTCCTGACTGTGTCTGGTGCCCAGACACCTACCTGGCAACTGCTGGGCGCTGTGCCTGGTCCCAGCCCATAAAGCACAGAGGGGCTGGCTTTGCTCTAACTGAACCCTGCATCTCGTTTTACTTTTTCCATCTATAAAGCTAAGCAAGAGTGTGCATTTTTGGTGCATCTTCTGTAAAGGGCCTGGGAGATTTGCAGAGATTGCTGCAAGTGTGAAACACTGCTATTTAATCGCAGATCCTTAGCCTGTCCCCAGAACTTGATCCTGATCCCTGTGGCCCAGATGTCATGGGATGGCAGCAAATGGGTCCTTCTAACCAAACCCTGCATGAAGGGCGGTGGCACTGGTGCAGCCTCCCTCACCAGCTGCACCCTCACCCCGTGGGCAGTCCTGGGGATCCTGGGCATGGTCGGCCTGCCAGGGACCATGCCAGCTTTGATTTCTTTAGTGTCATCTACCTTTGCCCCAGGCTTCAGCTGGGACCAGGGGAAGAGCGTTTATGACCCCTGCTCTTCCACTGTTTCACTCTGCTGGCGGGGAGGTGGCTGGGGCTGGTGTGTCCCTGCCCTTGTGCCCTTGCAGGATCTCAGTGCTGCTGCTCACATCTTGCACCAGACCTTTGCTGTGGCCCCTCCAGCCCATGCATTTCTCATACCATTCGTATAGGGTTCATCTTCCCTTCGTAGCAATCACCAGAGGAGCTTGGGGCTGACGGACCTGCATAGGTTTGCAGATTGTTCTGGATTCCTAGGCATGGAGGTGTTTTATAAATATCCCCGATTATTACAGTGCTCTATTAATAACTGCCTTGGGGAACAATGGGAGCACGCAACAGCTTTGGTCATCCGATGCCAACCAGCCGAGCCTCCACAAGGCCATGGGACATTCCCAGAAAAGTGTCTATTTGGGGAAGCATAGCATTTACACAGAAGCCCAGGGGATGCACGAGGCCCTGGAGGAGACTGGGATGTGATGCCTGCTTCTGGCAACCTGCTGCCTGGGAGCAAAGGTGCTTCTCACTGTTCTGGGCCCTCCCCACAACCAACATTGGGATGTGGCAGGGCCCGGCCTATCCACAGACCTCCCCTCACCCCACTGCGAGGAATGCACCAGAGCTGCGACCCCAGGAATCAGGTCCTGCCTTTCCTCTTCCCCTAGCTGCACCAGACAGGCAAGGCAAGCAGAGAAGGAACGTGGCTTGTGGTAAATTCAGTTCTGCCCAGACACCCTTGTGGTTGCAGCTCCTGCAAAACTTGATGAAGGCTTCTGGGGACATGTCCTGCACATTGTCACAGCCACAATGCCTGCATCGACATGAGTGATTCAGGATGAGACAGCTTTTGGGCAGCCTTGATGCTCAATCAAAAGGCTTTTTGGGGATGAGACAGGAAGTTAGAGGCTGATGGAGTGACCTAGCCTGTGTCCTGCAAGCCACTCCTTCCCACTTGGGCCAGAGACAGGGAGCTCACTGGAGACCCCCTGCCAGCCCACGCTGCTGCACGTGTCCCCAGCATGCCCAGGCATGGTGAGACAGCCCTCCTTATCATGCTGAGGACATGGCAGCAAGGCTTAGCAAAGGTAGAGGAGGAAAGTGAAAGGAGGGAGCACAGCCCTCCTTTCCCCACGAGGGCCATGAGGGAGCCCCACCTCTGCTGGGTGTTATGGTCCCTGCTTGGGATCCCGCCAGGTTCACCAGGGAAAATGGTACTGGGTTTTTTTCACATTGTTCCTGATGGCTGGGCACTTCCTGAGCCTTTCCAGCATCGTGGGGAAGGGGAGCGAGAGGAAAACGGAACCTTTTTTTATTTTCCTTCCTTTCGCAATTTCTCTGCGATCACAAAAAGCCATATTGCAGCTAATTTTCCTGCCTCCGTTCACACAGGCATTTTGCAAGGGCACAGGAATTCCTCTATGAGGGACATGGGCTCTTCTGATGCCCCGCGGCTGGCACCATGCCTCCCTGTGCTCCCCAAGCCACCAACTTATCAGCTTCCTGCACTCAAGAGCTTGGGGTGCAATGTTGGGCCCCGCATCCCACCCGCTGCCCTGGCCTGTGGTGGCAGAGGCAGGGAGCGGAAGCAGAGGCAAGCGCAGAGCCTGCAGCCCTGGGACCTTTGCAGGGGCAGAGGTGGGAATGCAGAGAGGCTGCACCGTAGGGCTGTGACTCACCAGCCCCAGAACATCAGGAAGGGCTGCCATCCCTGCAGGGTCGGGGAACAGGATAGGGCTGAGAACCAACATAGCTCACCACACGCTACTTGCAGCTGCTCTACCTACAGATCTACTGATCTCACAGACTCTGCACTGATTTACCCAGCTAAGGAGACAGGTCTAAAAATGTGAAGGATTATAAAAGTTGCAGAGTTTTTTGCTTTCTATTCATGACCAGGTCACTCAGCAGCCATATAAAGAAGTTGCAGAACTCAGCAGGTACCCAAGGGGACTTTCTGTGCAATATGAAGATGAAACATCTTTCAGTTCATCACTTCTGGAAAAACAGAGGTTTTGTCTAACCTGAATGTTTCTAGGGCCCAAACAGGAGTGCAACCCTACCCTCGGTGCAAGCAGGATGCAGCACGGATGCTCTTGCTCATGGCAGAGTGTGTGTGCCCACATTGGTTCCCTCTCACCATGTTGCAGTTTGCCAGCAAGGGAAAGCCAGTGACGCCTAGAGTGTTTCAGCAGGGTCTGGGCTGGAAACAGGCCTTCTTGCCCCGAGTGTGATCAGAGCCCTAAGCCAAGCAAGGGGACCCAACTCTGAGCATCCACCACCCCCTAATTCCTCCCCGGTTCAGCTTTCACTTGCTTTCCCTTAGTAAGGACATTCTTTTTCTCTTTACCAACTGCAAAGCTGGGGAAACCTAATGCCAGTATTAAGAAAAATACTTTTCAAATTATCCTTTAGTTCCAAAAGCTTAATGTCCTTACACATGCTTAGTGTGGAGTTTCAGCCTCATCTGTCTGCAGCAGGACAGCCCGCCCTGGTTGGGAGCAGCAGGACCCCTTTCATGTCAATGTGCCAGTCCCCCCGCCAGCTGCAGGGAGGAGAGGCCACGTGGAGCATCAGGCCCTCCCAGGAGGAGGCTCCCCAGAACAGCTGAGCACAAATAGCTGGTTAGGTTTTTAAGGTTGTATCTACCTGTGCTGGGAAAGATACAATGGGTGGAGTGGTCCTTCTTTCACCATGGATGGTGCTGGGGGCTTCTGGAGCCCCTGTGCTCTCATGTTGGCTCTGAGAGCAGGACCTGGTGCCCATGACTGCAGCATGGGCATGGCCGTGCTTCATGCGCTGTGTGTGTACAGCACAGAGAACAGGGAAGGACTAACCCATAGCATGAGCCTGAGGATTTCATGCTTACCTGGCTTGAGGCTCTGGCATCATCCCCTCAAGGTGGGACTGTGAGTTATGTGCCAGATGAGCCTGTGGAGAGTGGACTGGTCAAGGTGACGACATCCAAGGGGTCTGTGCAGGCACAGATGGTCCTTTCAGGGAGTAACAGGACAGGAAGGAGCAAAGCTGCAAGGTGGTCTGCTGCTGAGCCCGTCCTACCTCCCTGTGCTGCTGGAGCCTGCATGGAGGCAGCCGTAAGCTGGTGGGGATGGCTGGCAGCTTGTCAAGTGCTTTGCCAGTTGCAGTGATTAGAGCCTGCACCCTCAAACCCACGCCACCCTGCAGCTCCTCTGCATCGCATGGCCATCCCACCTGCCTTACCTGGGATTTTCTGGGTGAAGGAACACGTCACCCCAAAGTGGGGCTGCCCTCTGCACCCTCTCTGCTCCCTCTCCTGCCCCCTTCTGCTCCACAAATAAACAGGGAGGTGCTGACAGCTGCCAGGTTTGGCCAGAAGACTTTTGACAGAAAATTGAAGCCCCTGCTGAGAAGAGAGTGAGCTGAGGGGGGGCTGTGTGCTTGCAAGGCAGCCAGGAGTGCAGCCAGGCTGAAGCGGCTGCATTTTTAAAGCAAATTCAAATACCAGCCTGATGCTTACCTGAGCAGGGAGAGCTGTGAAAGCCCAGCCCAACATTTAATTTCCTTTTCTCTCCTTTTTTTTTCCCCCTAAAGTAACTCATACGTGACATCTGGCATTCATCTTTTCTTTCCTTCACGTGCACAGTAGAAACCCTGGTGTGAGTCATGTCCATTTAAATATGGAAGCACATCATAAAACCTAATGGAGAGTCCAAGAGGTGAGCTTTTATGTGGTTAAAACTCATAGAGAGGTCAAGATTGTTTGGTTTAAACATGGGGGGTCATTCTGCGCATGAAGGTGGTCCTCTAAACCTTTAGAAAGGCTTGTTTGCTCAGCGCAAGGGCTCAGCTCAGCACCCTGTGGTTTTACTGTCTGGCTCCCCACGGCGCTGTGACTGCTGCGGGGAAAGGTTGCATCACCGCAGCACTCCCCATCGCCAATGGAAGGGAAGCACAGGGCTTGGGCTGCATCCCGCAGCTGTGGGGAGCCCATGGCCTCATGGAGGGGTCCCCAGCCAGCAGCAGAAGTGGGAACTGAGGCTGTGCTGGTGATGGGGTTTTGGGGTCATCACCTCGCTCACAGCAAAAAGCAGCAATGGTCACACTGCCTGTCCCGCAAGACCAGAGGAGCTCTGCATTCACCCGTCGTCACCTGTAAAACATGACATGTTTTATAGGACAGGGAAGAGGAGGAGTGTTAACAATTCATTTCTCCTTGTTAAACTCCAGTTTTGTTTTATAGACTCTGAAATAATTTTTGGTGACCATTTATTACTACTTTATTGGCTAGTTTATTGTGACTAAGCACACAATAAAGCAAACCTTCTGGTCAGGGCTGGCATAAAGATGCCGTTTGATCTCCAAATTCTTTTGCCTGATGTACATTAGCTTGAGCCAAAACCAGGCATCTGCAACCCGTCTGGGGTCAGATGGTCCCTGCCTGTCCCTGGGACAGAGACTCATCCCAGTGACTATCTCAGCCATGGGGATGAGTGAGTCCCAATCTGGAGAGGCAAGGGCAGGATCTGTTCCTCTGCTGATCCCCTGGACAGGGATGAAGTTTGACTGTAAGCAAATAAGTCAATTGGGGTTATTAACCATGAATTATATCAATGTGGGTGATCAGCGTAGCCAAGATCATGTCCAACTCTCTCTTCAGTGCAGTCTTGGCTGTGGCAGGCATCAGAGTCGATCCATCCCATATCCTCAGACACCTGCTCCAATGAGGCTGCAGATTTAGGATGCAATTAAAATAATGACAGCCAGAGGCAAAATCCCTGACAACTTAGAGGCATTAAGCACTTCGGTTCTGTGCTGTGGTACTCACTTCCTCCAGCCTTGTTTCCATTACCATAATAACATCTCTATTTCCTGCTGGTGTCCCTGGTCATCTAGCGTGCTGGGTGTCTTGACTAATATAAGACCCTTCCTCAGCTGCCTTTTGAATTTTCCATTATTTAATCCCCAGTTGTCAAGTTGACCCTGGATTGGATGATGGTAGCCTGCACAGTCACCTCTGAGAGTGAAGGAGGAGGTGACTGGTCCCTGCTCAAGACTCTCCCTGTGACCCAGGCTCTTCCCCAGTATCTTATGGCCGTGGGGGTCAGTGCAGTCAGGTTTTGGTGTGGGATCAGCCTTTGAACGGAATCAAGGAGCAATGGCTGGTCCCCATGGTGGTGAGGAACCTCCCAGGTAACCAACTGGCATATCGTGATCTCTATCTCTGCTGATCAGTCTGGGCACCTCCCCTTGCCCCAGGGATCCTGGGGATGCTCCTCATGCCTCCTGCTTCCTTCCTGCAAACTCAAGGGACAAACGATACCCTCATCGTGTGCCAACCTGCTTTGTGTCCTCTGTGCTCAGGTTTATCCATCACCCGCCAGGCTGCTCTCAAGGAGAGCAAAGCGAAGCTGGGTTTCTGCACTCTGGCCAATCTGTGGTTTCTCCTCTGCTGAAGACATTTAAGTGCTTGGGAGAAGGTGCGATTTCATTTAACATCGCTCTGTCCTGTCTCTCGCTGCTTCCTGCCAAGAAACTGTCAGTTCCAGCCAGGCTTCCCGTTTGCTTGTTCTTTGCCATACCATGAAGTCTGGGCTCAGTTTGTAGCTCCTATTAACTGCAAGAAAACAAATCCATCCTGCCCTCGCAGCCCAGGGCTGTGCCTGAACTTTACTGGGCCCTGAGCTTCTCCTCCACTATTCCTTCTCTGCCAGCCTTGCCCCTGCTTGCTGCCAAAAGGCAGAGAAAATGGGATTTCATGCTAATAAGCAATCCAGGTCGAGGTCTTGTTTAAACACAGTCAAAAATGACCCGTCTAGCCTGACTTGCAGCCTTTTGCCTTGCCAAAGCTGAGAGAAGTGGGGAAGAGTCTGTCAAATGGACTGCTTTTAGACCAAGATTTGTGCAGAAGGGAGATGGGCAGCAGGGTGCTGAACCCCTGTTGCTCTAGCTTCTCAGCAGGGCACAATGATAGGATTTATCTTGTTCCCTCAGCCCCATTCCCCTGTCACTGTCTCCCCTGCTCTTTTTTCATTTTCAGGTACAAGGTCTGCTAGTCCTTCCAAGGGGTTTCCATGCAGGTCTGGCAGAGACGCTGCCATATGTTTTTCATTTTGATAACTCCCCTATGGTGTCTGTTATCGCCCAAGTCTCTATTAAGATTTATTCCTGTTATTGTAGCAGTCATTTTCCCCAGTACATGTGCATTGTATTTGGAGAGAGTCATAACCACTCTCCACATCCAACAGATGCTGTAGTCAGAGCGACTCCTGCTTCCATTTACCAGACCTTTCTACTAATATGGGATTTCACCAATAACCACAAGTGCTGTTTGCTCCCCAAGATTTCCGCACTGTCATTTCTTGACTGTGTTAGTGGCAAAACACCAATCAGAGCTCCAGTCTCTTGCAAAGCGAAGGTTTTGCTTGACTTTGTTTTTCAGCCACTTTCCTGTTCAAAGCAGTGGAAGATTCCCGTTCCTGATGGGTGGAGGGCTGAGTAAGGTTGGGGGTGTGCAGACCCAGGGGTGAGCAATGGCCAATGTGAGAGGGGCAAAAGGCTAGTTCCCCTCGCTCGTAGGATTTGATGAGGGTGGGTTGGGGAAGGGGATGGGATCTGCTGGATCTGGTATATGGATTTAAGAGGAGGCCAAGGCTTCTTGCATGGGGCTGGATGCAGCCGGGAGGGGTCAGGCTTTGCTGGCATCAGTTTGGTGGTGCCCCACTACAGCTCTGCCTCTTGGCAGGAGGGTATGAAAGAGATGTTCTCCCTCCACGGGGGCTGGCAGCGACCGTGGCCCCACGGCTGCTTTGATCTTGTCCCTGTTGCAGGCAGCAGTGCAACTTGGGCTCTCTAAGTGAGGCAGCCTGCCCACAGCATCCACAGACCCTTCCAATTTGCCCCTCTTTCATCCTGTAGCAGTTTGGTCAGCTCGTACGGAAGAAAGGAGCTCCAAATGCTTTCCGGGCCTAATAATATCCATCAAAGCATTTCCAGGGCTGAGGCGAGGATATACACTGCAGCACGCAGAGCAGGAAATGGGCTCGGGTTTTCCAAAGCTGCTTCTTCCAGCCAGAGCAAACCACAAGATCACGGGAGGACAAGAGCACTGCGCTCGTGGCTTTGTTTGCCCCAGAAGGAATTGATTTGATGAGAAAGGAAATTGGCTTTCTTTAATCTGTCCTTGTGCTAATTCCGCAGAGGAAGGTGTGAGCATCGGCAGTTCCCGAAACTGAACCACCCCTCAGTGCCAGTCGGTTTGTGCTATTTGCAGGGATGGCAGTGTTTCCCAGGCCATGGCCCATGGGAAGCACCCACAGACCTCAGTGAGCCATGCATGGCAGAGGCAGAGAGCCCTCACCTCCAGGGCCAGTGGCAGTCGGGGCCCCAACAGAGCCAATGGCCAGCCCAGCTTAGGCCCTGGGTGTGTTATGGGTCGCCTTACACATGTGCCTTCCTCAGGTGATGAGGTTCCCGCTACTGGCTTCAGCAGGGCCAGGTTTTCTCCACCAAAAGCCGTGAGGAAGGAAAGAGAGGTGCTTCTTCTCATCTCTGAGGAGTCTGACTGTGCGCCTTCACATTACTTTTCCAAACCCCATCTCTGAGCCCAGTAGGACAAAAAGGGGGATGTCCTTCATGCATCAGCTACATGTATGAGAACAGGTTAGGTTCGAATACCCTTTTCTGTTAAAAATATTATTGGAGAGAATCAAAAGAAACATAAAAAATCCATGGGAACATGAATTCCTGACCAGTTCCAAGCTGGCATTTCAACTGAAAACAGGGAAATGGAATTAATGAGTAGGAAGAACAAGAGCCAACTAAGATGTCATCACAGAAGAGCTAGAAATGATGCAGTGTTACTTTATACAACAAAACCTAAAAATACAATAAATAAATTATACAAAAACCTAAGCCAAGATTATCCTGGATCCCTTTCAATGCCAAACAGCTTTCCCAAAGTGACTAAACATCATCACTGTTGCTTGCACAGGACACTGAGATGCAACTAGCAAAAGGATTTGAATGTGTTGAGCGACCCTGGGCACCCCATGTTGAATTTGTTTGAGGCATCACAGAGGCGGGAGCGGGAGTGCTCTGCTTCATTATGTTTGGTTAGTTTAGTAACACACCATTGCCCTTAGCACGGCTTGTGCAGGGATTACAAAGCCTATTGTAAGGGTTTCCCGGCATTTGGTGAAGTCCCTGCCCCTTCCTTTCCGTGAGATGCCTGTTAAGGGGTGCCAGCTCTCTGGCCAGGACTCTGCAGGCAGGAGCATGCAGGGTGCAGGGCACGCCATGCCTGTGGGCAGGGCTGGCCGCCCAGCCAGCTGGTCTCTATGCCTGGCAGGCCTTGACCGCAGTGGCTGCCTGCTCCGGCAGCTTTGAGCTCCAGCACAGACAATCTGCCTGTCCCCAGCACCCGCAGCAAGGTATCTGCCTGGGTTGATGGGGTGGTGGAAGCGGGAGCCAGAACAATGGTCTAAAATCCTCAAATTCCTTGTGCCCAAGGAGAGGGGTGTGCTGTCAGTAATGTTGGGGGTCTGCAGGCAGGCAGAAGGGACCAGCACTCCTGCCTCACCTGCCCCACCACAGGACTCAGAAAGGGGGTGAGGTGTCCCCCAGGGCATGAGGAAATAGCAAATGGAGCTGAGAACAGCCCACAGGTCACAAAATCCCCTGAGAACAGGCCCATTCACAAGTGCGTAAGGTGAGAAAGAGAAGAAGGGAGAAGAGAATAGAGTGGAGCAGGCTGGCAGAAGCAACACTGCTTTTTTGCAGACTAACATGGGCTCCGGGAAGAGTCCTGGGCTCATCTTCAGAGCCCGTCTTTGCTCTCAGAGACCACACTCTCCCATATGACTTTAACATGTGCAAGCTGCCTCAGTGACAGTGCAGAGCCTGCTGCCTCTCAGCTGTATGCATGCCAGAGGGTACAGCTCCAGCACTGATGCAAGAGAAAAAATCTCCATGATGGAGTTAGTCAGTTTTATGCTGAATTGGATTTGAAGAAGCAGGTGACGTCGGCTGAAGCATCCGTTCCTTATGGTGCTTGGGTTAAGTTTGCAACCAGCATGTCCGATGAAATAACTGGCAATGCAGGGAGAGTACTTTATCCCAGTGGGAGCCCTGTAAATTGTGCAGCCTCCCATTAGCATGCTGATCCCTGTGGTTTATTAGTTGTGTTAATTTGTGCTAACATACTGTGTTGTGTTGTGTTAGTGATTAATATATAGCATCATCTGCCACACCAAAACCCCATGGAAACATATGACCTCCAAAACAAGTAATGCTGATCTGTTCTTTGCTGTAACAGTGGACAAGGTGGAACAACAAGGAATGCCAGGGGTATTTTACTGGCCTAACAGGAAAGGGAAAAAGTCCTTGCAAGGAAAAAATCCTTACAGGACAGTCTACAGCAACTGCAGTAGAGAAATGCCTCCCCTTCCCTCTAGTGACTCGGTTGCAAGTGGGTGGCTTGAAAATGACTCTTGCTCCACAGAAAGGATCCAGTGAGAAGCAGCGAGGCAGCTGCTTTCCCTTCAGATGCAGCACAGCATCAGTGTCCTCCTGCACTCTGCGGAGCTCCTCACTGCTCTTCCCCAGACTTGTGCTGCGATAAGGAAACAGGCTTCAACTGAGACATTTTTGGCACCTCAGTACTGGGGGGGCGGGGGGGGAATCCTTCTTTCAAACTAAAAGCGCCTCATTCCCCTGTGCTCAGGGAGCACAGGCAGCCAAACAAGAGGTTCCCCCTCCTCGCTGGAGCCGGGGGTGCGAGTGAGGAAAGGGCCAGGCCGGAGGGGACAAGCACAAATTTGCTTACACATACTAAGCGGCAGACTTGTGTGTCAGCCTCAGGCAAGAGAGCAGCACCCCCAGTACAGAGCTTTTTGACAGCATTAATGAACATTAATGAGGACAGGAGTGGCAGAGAGTGACTGGTTTTAGAGGCAGCTCCCGGTGCACTCAAAACCAGACGAGCTGGGGTGGGCTCCTGAGGGAGCCCCAGGCAATGACGCCAACTGCCTGGTCCCCTTGCCCAGGCCACCCCAAAGCTCCCAAGGGAGCTCTGCACTCTGGGGCTGGGTGGGGGTCCCAAAAACTTCACGGCCCCAAACTGTGGGCCACACAGGGCAGCTGCACTGCAGGAGAGCACAGATATCTCACTGGAGAAGCATGAGCAGTTGTCGGGGGGAGAAAAAAAATGGAAAAGGAAAAAAGAGGGAGAAAGGGAGAAACCCCACCGGCTGTGTGCTGAGGGAGAGTGGCTGACAGTTTTATTTCTGAGAATTTCCCTGTGCGTGATCTCTACATTGGGATCTGCAGGCAAGTGACCCCATAAAACCTGCCTGAAATCCCCATGGCAAATAACGTGGAGCCAAGGCTGGTAAGCAGGAGCCAGTGTGGGGTGTGGGGGTGCGGGAGACCAGCCCTGCTCCCCTGGGCCCTACGGAGCCCCATGTACAGCCACAGGCTCCCTGCCATGCCCATCTGCAGGGCCAGCCATCCCACGGAGCCCCACAAGCCCCAGCTTTCCCAGGCACGTCACTGCCTATTAGCAAGAAAACAACTTGTTCATGATGATTGCACTGGTTATAACAATAATTATTTATTATTGGGTGCTTTCTTCCTCAGGGTGTTTGTCTCTCTTCTTTTTGTTTCATTCGTTCATGCTTTCTTCCTCTTCTTTTTGTTCTTTGTCTCTCCCTCTCTTTCACTTTTTCTGTTTCTTTATTCCTTTCCTTTCCTTTCCTTTCCTTTCCTTTCCTTTCCTTTCCTTTCCTTTCCTTTCCTTTCCTTTCCTTTCCTTTCCTTTCCTTTCCTTTCCTTTCCTTTCCTTTCCTTTCCTTTCCTTTCCTTTCCTTCCTTCCTTTTCCTTTCCTTTCCCTTTTCCCTTTTCCCTTTCCCCTTTTCCCTTTTCCCTTTTCCCTTTTCCTCCTTTTCCCTTTTTCTCTTCTCTTCTCTTCGGCTTCTCTTCGCTCTTCTCTTCTCTTCTCTCTTCTCTCTTCTCTCTTCTCTTCTCTTCTCTTCTCTTCTCTTTCTCTTCTCTTCTCTTCTCTTCTCTTCTCTTCTCTTCTTCTCTTCCTCTTTCTCTTCTCTCTTCTTCTCTTCTCTTCTCTTCTCTTCTCTTCTCTTCTCTTCTCTTCTCCCTCTCCCTCTCCCTCTCCCTCTCCCTCCCCTTCCCTTTCTCCTTCTCCTTCTCCTTCTCCTTCTCCTCCCTCTCCTTTCATTCCCTCCTTCCCCAGCCCCGACTCCCAAATGCGCCCACCGGCGGAGCCGAGCGCGGCTGCCGTGCGGAGCCGCGGAACGCGGAGCCGAGCGCGGCTGCCGTGCGGAGCCGCGGAACGCGGCGCCGGCGGCCCCAGCACCAACCGCTCCCACCGCGGCCTCAGGTGCCCGCTCCCGGCCGCCCCGCCGTCTCCGTCGCCGTCGCTGCAGGGGACGAGCCGCGCTCCGCGGGGCCGCGCACCTGCCGCGCTCCCTCCGGACGGGACGGGACGGGGCGGTTCAAATCCCCGCTCGGCACCAGCGGCGGGGCCGGGCAGGAGAGGGCTGCCGGGCCGGGCCGGGCCGGGGCAGAGCCGCCCGCTGCCGCCGCTCGGGCGTCCCCGCGGCCGAAGGGGAGCGGCTCGGGGCGGCCGTGGGGGCTCTGGAGGGGTCGGGGCGCCCCGGGGAAACCAGCGAGCTGCAGCGGGGAAGTGAGCCCTGAGGAGCGCCGGGGGACCCCGCGGGGCCCCGCGTAGGGGCGATTGGCACCGAGCCGTGGTGCCAGCACCCCCAGCCCAAACTGCCCCAGGTGCGGGAAAGCGGGTGGGCAAAGCGGCTCCGGCAGAACGCGGCCGCCCCCGGCGCGGGCTTGCCTTGCCTTCCTTTGCGTTCGTAGGTCCTTATCCGTCTGGCCATCTTTCCGATGTCTTTTTCTGTCGCTCATTTTCTTTTTGCTTTCTTTTTCTGTCCTTGTTGGTTTTCTTTTCTTTTCTTTTCTTTTCTTTTTCTTTTCTTTTTCTTTTCTTTTCTTTTCTTTTCTTTTCTTTTCTTTTCTTTTCTTTTCTTTTCTTTTCTTTTCTTTTCTTTTCTTTTCTTTTCTTTTCTTTTTTTCTTTTCTTTTCTTTTCTTTTTTTCTTTTCTTTTCTTTCTTTCTTTCTTTCTTTCTTTCTTTCTTTCTTTCTTTCTTTCTTTCTTTCTTTCTTTCTTTCTTTCTTTCTTTCTTTCTTTCTTTCTTTCTTTCTTTCTTTCTTTTCTTTCTTTCTTTCTTTCTTTTCTTTCTTTCTCTTTCTTTTTCTTTTTTTTTTTTTTCTTTTCTTTTCTTTTCTCTTTTCTTTTCTTTTCTTTTCTTTTCTTTTCTTTTCTTTTCTTTTCTTTTCTTTTCTTTTCTTTTCTTTTCTTTTCTTTTCTTGTCTTTTCTTTTCTTTTCTTTTCTTTTCTTTTCTTTCTTTCTCTTCCTTTCTTTCTTCCTTTCTTCCTTTCTTTCCTTTCCTTTCTTTCTTTCTGTCTCTTTTTCTCTCTTTCTCTTTCCATAATTTTATCTTTTTCTTTGTATTTGTTCCTAATCTTTCTTTTCCTTCTTTCTTCCATTTTCTTTTTTTTTTCTGTTTCTTTTTTCTTTCTTTCATTCTTCTTTCTGTCTTGCCCTACTTTCTTTTTATCTGTTTTTCTCGGTGAGACCCTGTTAACACATTTGAATTTTCTAATTTGTTAGATAGATTCGTTAATTTCGGTTCCTATAGTTCAAACGTCAGTTGCAAAATAATAGTAATAGTCGCCGTAGTCGGAGTACTAACGAGGATGACTGTAATTATAATAACAGTATTCATCGATAACGGTCTCAAATTAAACGCCAGAAAATCCCCGTTTTTCCTGGAACCCGAGGGAACTGAAGGCTTTTTTCACCTGCCGAGATCTCCCCGGTCTCCTCTTTATTTCCCCCCCTTACAACGAATCCGTAAATGTCCGCCGGACCCGTTAACTGAACCTCTACCAATTATTATCGCTTCGCAGCGTTAGCCTTTCCCGAACCGTTCTTTTCCATCGCTCGCAGCGCCCGGGCGGTGCTGCTGCGGCGGTCGGGGAAGCGCGGGGGCCGCGGGGTTCACCCTCCCTGGGCCCGGCCGTGGGAGCCAGCCCGGGGCGCCCCGCCGCAGGTTGCCCATCCGGGAAGCGCGCGGAGAAACAAGCGTCTGCGGACGTGTGCGCGGAGTGCGGTGCCCTGCGTGGCGCCAGCCCCAGCTCGCTGCCGCTGTACCCCCGGTAGTTACTGGCTGCCCCGCAGCTCAGCGGGGAGCCGGGGCTGCCGTGCCAAGCCGGAGCGGGGCCTGCGGGGCCGCCCCCGGCTCCCCTGCAGAGCCTGCGCCCCCCCCCCCCCCCCCCCCCTTCCCCGCAGCCCGGGCTCACGGGGGCCCGTCGGGGAGCAGGGGTTGGGGGGCGGGAGTGACGGCGGGGCCGGGCAAGGGCCGGGGGAGCGGGCAGAAAGGAGGGAACGCGGGAGGGACGAGAGGAGAGATGCGGGCGGATGGGTGAGTGCGAAGGGCGGACGGAGGGAAGGCAGCGGGCGGCGAGGCTGTGTCTCAGCCGGGTCCCGGGGGCGCGGGGAGAGCCCGTCGGGGCCGCGGCGCACCTGCAGCACAGCCCTGGGCTCAAGGTGCGGGGGGACCCGGCCTGGGGGACCCGCGCACCTCCGCAGCAAAAGGGCCGTGGTTTGGTGTAAGCACGGCCCCGGCGCTGGAGCGGAGCGGGGGTGTCAGCGCCCGGGGGCACCTGGCCCGGCCCGTGGGGATCGGTGCCGGCAGGGAGACCCCTGCGAGGAAGGGCGAAGGCAGCAGCCCGCGGTGTCCGCCCCCGCCTCACCTGAAAGGTCTGGGGAATTGCGGGGTGCGGAGCCCAAACGGGGGAGGGGACGGCAGCGGATACCTGCGGCGGGGAGAAGCCTCGCCGGGGCCGGGGGAGGTGGTGGGGCAGCGGGGAGGCGGGCGATGCTCGCGCGCTGGGGACCGCGCCGGGGCGGGGGACTGCTGTCGGGGGGACGAGGAGTCGTTGCAACGTGTTGCTTTCCTCGGTGCCGCCACGGGCTTTTGCACCGCTGGGGCCCACGCGTTTCGAGGCGAAGCAGTTGTCTGTCCGCTGCCCTTCTTCCTCGTCGAGTTCTCGGCGTGTCCGCAGCGGGACCACCCAGACCTCCCCTCCCACCTGCTTGGGCGAGGTGTGAGCTGGGGGACCAGAGAAACCCCCTTGGCCCTCTCCCTGGTGCCCTTCCGACAGCCTCCGGGCTCGATCCGTTCCCCTGCCCGGGCCAGGGACGACCGCAGACCGGGGGCAGAGCGGCATGGCTAACGGCGGGTCAGCAACCCCTCGTCGAGGCTGGGTGCGCTTTGCAGCGCTCCGGCCATGCGGAACGGCCGGGAAACGGGACAAGCGCCCGCGGGGCTGGGTGAGACGACTGGCAAACGCGGCCTCTGGGTTTAGGCCCTTTGGGGGTGCAGGAAAAGGGGACCACCCCTTTTGCAGCACAGCGCCGTGCCACCCGCTCCCTCGGGTTTGCTCTGCCGCCGCGGGGCTCCCCCTTCGCGGGGGAACCGGGGCTGGTTTCGCCCTCTCGTCGTGTCAACTCCGCCCGGCGCCGTTCACGCGTGTGGGAACACCGCGAGGCCGGGCATGGTGTGCGGGAGCGGGGCAGCGGGGTCTCCTCTCAGGGATTTGGGGATTTGGGGCTGCAACCCCGCGGCTCGGCGGGGAGCAGCTCCGCTGCCGCCCGGGGGCCGGCTGGCAACGACTCCCAGCGGGTCCCGTATCCCCGGCAGAGACCGTTCAGCCCGGACCCTGCCGGGCGGTTGGACAGGCCGAGGGGCCCATCCGCGCTCGGGCTGCCCCCGATGTGGCGCCGCTTCCAGATGGGGTTTTACCTCAGGAGCAGGGAAAGAGAAAGGGATAAACCTGGAAAACGGTGCGGGCAAGTAAGGCACGGACAGCAACCCCAAGCTCCCTGGCTCTGCTAGGGCGCTGGATTCGAGGCTTTTCATAATTTCCAGGGAGGGGAATATATTCTTTCCTCCTGGGGCAGAGGCTGCCCACAGCCGGGCCCACCTCGGGGAACGGGCTGGCGTCCTGCTCGCATCAGCCCTTGAGCAGCTCGCACCCGCGGCTTCTCGCTTTCCCCCGGCAGCTCGGCGATATTGTCCCGAGGTGTCCTAACGAAATCCTTTCCCCTCCTCCTTGTAGTGCCGCCAGGTAAGCAGCGCGGGTCAGCACTGGGACACTTTTCTCCGTGGCGCGTCCCCGAGCTCGGGGTAGAAACTGCCCTGGCCGGGAACTGCGCTGCCAACAGCAGCAAAGAAACAAAACACCGATCGTGTCACGCTCTGCCCTTATGCCGTTAGCTGCAGCAACATATGCTCAAATATGTAAGAGTAGTCTAGATTTTTCTCTGCAAATATTTTTACCACATCCAAAGATAATATTTCAACAGAAGAATCAAGCCCCGCAGGCTACAGACAGGGCAGCTATATATAACCCGCTTGCTCACTCCGGCTCTCTGCGCATCGCTCGGGTTATGCAACCCCCATCGCGGCAGTAGCCACCGGCGCGCCCCACGGCTCCGCCCGCCCCGTCGGGGCATATCCCCCGGGATCTCGGTGCAGCCGCCCGCCCGGAGGGACCGGCACCGGGGCTGGGACCGGGACTGGTACCGGGGCCGGGCCGGGCCCGGCGGGGCGGGCGCGCCGCCTCGCCCCGCGCCGATGCGGAGGAAGGGCCCGGGGAACGCAGAGGCGCTCCGAGGGGCCGGTGCCGGGCGGTGAGTATCGCCTCACCCTCGCCGGGACAGGGAGGGGAACCGGGACGGCCCTCCCCGGCGGCCGGCGGAGAGCGGCCCCCGGCGCAGGCGGGCTGTGCAGGTGCTGCCGAGGGAGCGGGCTCTCATGCCGGGACGGGCAAGGAATTGCCTGCCGCCCCGCCTGTTGCTTTCCGTTTTCTCTGGGTTTTTTCGGTTTTGTTTTTTTGTTGTTGTTGTTGTTGGTTTTGTTTTGTTGGGTTTTTTTTTTTCGGCGAAGGAAACGCTCGAACGCTGGCGGGTGCTTTGGGGGCTTGGTGCCCCGGAGCTGAGGGGGTCCCATCCCTCTCAGGCGAGGCGGCCGGAGGTACCTGCATCCGCAGCACACCCCGACGTACCCGGCCCCGCCTGCTGCGGCGGCTCGGGCTGCGAGTCCCCGCGGCCCCCGAGCCCCCGCGGCCGGGCCAGGGCAGCCTGCAGCCCCGCAGTGGATGCGGGCTGGAGGAAGGGCGCAATCCCCATTCTCGGTGCCGGACATCCGCAGCGTGACGCCGGACTCCGGTCGGCGGGCTCGGCTCTTCCCTTCCCGTCGGCCGGCTCCCGGCGCCGTGATTGACACCGCCGGCCCCTCCGCCCGCCCCGCAGCACATCCCATCCCTCCCCGCCGGCCGCTCGCCGTGCCCGGGAGGCGGGGAAGGGCCTCCCCAGCCCTTTGACACCGTCTCGGCAGGAGTTTCACTTCGCTTTCGCCGCCGCCGCCGCCGGTTCTGCAGGCAAACACCCCCGGCTTCCATGTGACGCCTCCCAGCCACTGAATGGGGCAAAGCGCCTATAAGGGAGCCACTTTCCCTACGTGCAGCAGAAAAGGAGGGACGGGGGGGACAGAAGCAGGAGGTGGTGGCTGGGGAGAAGGAAAGAGAAAATAAATTAATAAATCGCAAGGAACGAAGTTGGGTGGAAAGAAACTGAGACCTCAGGGAAGAAATTCGTAGGGTTATTTATTTACTCCCCCCGCCGGTCCCCTCTCGGTGACGGAGCTCGATCCGGCCGTCGCGGTGCTCGGCGCTGGCTGCAAAGGGCCCCGGGGAAGTTTCTTGCTCCCCAGCCCTCTTCCCGGGGGGGGGGACACACACACAGAGGGTTTGGGTTGTTTTCTGTTGGGCTTTTTTTTTTTTAAGCTCCCCCCCCTCGTCTGGAAGGAGGGGGGTCTCGCTCGCACCTCCCTGGATGGTGCGGTAGAAAGGAGGGGAGTGAGGGGGTGGGAGGGGGGGCTCGTGGTGGGAGGCTGCCGCGGCTGCTGCTCCTGCATTGGTGTCTCCCCTATGGACGAAAACAGCCCTCTGTCTCCCAAGGCAAATGCTTTCAGTATCGCCTCTCTGATTTCAGTCGCCGCCGCCGCCGAGCAAGCAGGGAAGGGAGCGCTGGAGGAGCGCCGCGGCGGCCGCAGCGCGCCCGCCCGCCCCGGCTGCCGCCCGCAGAAGATGCACTTCAGCACTGTCACGAGGGACATGGAAGGTGAGCCCCGCGTTCGGCCTCGCAGGGCTGCGGGGACGGGACCCCCCGGCCACCCCGTCTCGGAGTGTTTTCACGCGTCCCGGCCGCAAGGCCGGGGGGAGCGCACGGAGTGCGGCCTGCCCGCGGGGCCGGTCAGAGGGGGCTTTGCCGGGCCCCCCGGCACGCTCGGGCCCCCGCAACCCTCCTTGGAGAATAAGGCTCAGCCCGTGACCCGGTGGCGGCTTCCGACGGCTCCGTCGCTTGAACCCGCGTCTCCTCGGAGGTGCTGGAGCATCCTCCAACAGCGCCGGCAGTCCCCAGGGCAGCGGCGGGCCCGGGCTCGGCTCCCGCCGGCTCTGCAGCCCCTGTCCGGCCTGGGGGCCGCGGCGCACATGACGCAAGAGACCCCTAGGACCTCGAGGAGTCTTTCAGCATCGGAGGGGATACGAAGGAGCCGTCCGTTCCCCGGGGCGGCCTGTCATGCCGCAGGGCCCTCTCGGGCCGGCGGCCGAGGGCTGCGCGGCCGGGGCCGTTCCGGCGCTCCTCGGCACGGATCTGGAGCTTTGCTCTGGTCCCTGTCTGTTCCCCCTCTTTCGCCCGGGGATGGAAAGAAGGGGGAATTGCCAAACCAGATCCGCCTTCCCCTGTCAGCCACGGCCCCGCGGCCCCAGAGCGAGGGACGTTACTTGCAGCACCGTAGCTACACGGAAATAAGAACCGGTTTCTTTCTTTGCGTTCCCCCCCTCCTCCCCTTTACTTTTTTTTTTTTTTTGGGGGGGTAGGGGGTGGGAGTTTGCTCTGTCCCAAATCGTGTGCAGCAAGGGAGGCCTTCTGCAGAGGTAGCGCGGGCTCTGCACCGCCGCGGCTCTTGGTGGATCTCTCGGGTTTGCAAAGGAAAAAAAAAAAAAAAAAAGGGAAAAAAAAAAAAGAAAAGAAAAGAAAAAAAGGAGCAGGCAGGCAGCGGGAGCAGCGAGCTCCCCGCCTGCCCCGGGGGGAGCGGGGCTGGGGCCAAGCAAAGCGGAAAGGGGGAGGCGCCCCGCTGGGCTGGGCGCGGGGCAGGAGAGGAGGCGGAGGGCACCCCGCGGAGCCGGCGCGGCGCGGAGGCGGGGGCCGCGCGGAGCAGCGCGGAGCTGGGGGGGAAAGCGGGAGCCGGAGCGGAGCCCTGACCGCCTGTTTTTGGAATGATTTCAGCTATCTCCAGCCCCTGGCTCACCCAGCTGTCCCATTTTTGCGATGTTGCAGCTTTCACGGCCAACAGCCTGAGCAGCCTGAACGCCTCCGGGGGGTACCACCTCTCCCCCTCCCCGGGGGACCCGTACGGACAGCATGAGCCGCCGCACTACGAGCCCTGCACGGCTCAGCAGCACCCGCACCCGCCGCCCCAGCCCCAGCACGGCTACCCCTTCGGCGGGGCGGCGGCCGGGGCCAACCCGCCGCCCCCAGGCCCCGAGCCGCCCGAGGGCGCCGGGGGAGCCGCCGCGGGGCCGGCCGCCGTGTCGGGCTGCTCCGCAGGGGCTGCCGCTGCGGCCAAGGCGCCGGTGAAGAAGAACCCGAAGGTGGCCAACGTGAGCGTCCAGCTGGAGATGAAGGCGCTATGGGACGAGTTCAACCAGCTGGGCACGGAGATGATCGTCACCAAGGCCGGCAGGTCAGTGCGGAGGCCCCGAGCGGCCCCGGCTCTGCAGCCGCTCCCCCCGGCCGCGGGCACCCCATCTAGCTGGGGCGGGAGAGCCCGGCCGTGGGCCAGGCCGGAGGCGGTTGAATTCTTGGTTTGGGGGGAAAAATCAAAGCTGGCTAAGGGCGAGCTGCGGGGCGGCCCGGCCTGGCCCGGCGGTTGCCGTCATTTGAACCCAGCGCTTCTCTCGGGGCTAAATCTGCGAGTTTTGCGGCCCGAAGGCCTCGGGTGCTGCGGGGGAGAACGCACAGCTCCTGTAGGCTGCAGGCGAAGGCGTGCGGGGGGCGGCGGGCAGGGCGGCCCGGGGCAGCCGCGCCGTGCGCTCCGCCGCCGAGTTTCACTGCCGCTGCAACGGGCGCGGTGGTCGCCGGGCGCCTTCGGCTTGCGGTTGCCTCGCACGGGACTTAGATCCGTGTTTGCGGAGGACACGGCGCTCCCGGGGCGGACAGTAACGGCACGGAGGGGAGGAAAAAGCTAACCAACCAACCCGTGCAATACCTGTAACTAAATAAGTTTTTAGCACGGGCAGACCTTTCCCTTCCGGCGGGGACGCAAACAAACTCTAATTCTGCAGCTTGAAACGTCCTCCAGGACTGTTCCATTTCCTGACTATCGAGTAACGAGCCCGGCTGAGCCCGACTCTCCTCGGCCCTGCTCCGGCCGCCGCGGCGCGGTTCCGCCGGCGGCTTGGCTCGGCGGGCCGGCACCCCGCTCCCGGCAGGGGAACAAAGGAAACGGCTGATGCGACCGTGTTAGAAACGAGCAAAACATGTGAGGGGAAGAGGAACCCCCATTACCGTTGTTAATTGCTGCATTTAATTGGGATCGCCGGGAAGCGCCGCGGTTCGGGTAGAGCTGCGGCACTTTTCTCCGCTCAGGCTCCGGCAAATGTTGCCTTCGGGGGGGCGAGCGCATTGCTCGGGCTGTGGTCTCTTCCCTGATTTAAAGCGATGCGGCGCGGGGGAGAAAAGTAAAACAAACAAATTAACAAATCCCCCGGTGTTTGCGCTCAGTTAGCCCCGGGGATAGCAGCACGGCGGCAGCCGGAGCCCCGGGCACTGCCGCAGCCCCCGTCGCCGGGGGAGAAGGGCGCAGTGCCGCCGGGCGGGCTCCGCTCCGAAAGGGCCCAGCACAAGCGGTGACCGAGGCCGGGCGTTCCCTCTTCTCCCTCCAGAGGTTTTGAGGGTCTCGAAGGTGCAAAAACCGAAATATATTTGTATCTACGCAGTTGCATTTTTTTTTTTTTTTAATTAGCAATCTGCTAAAATAAAAAAAATCACCGTCGTCCCCAGTGGAAGGGCAGCCGGCGGAGGGGCTGGCGCTGCGCTGCGGGACGCCAGGCGTGATTTCCCGCAGACGGTGCCTGCCCCGGCGCCGGGTCGCACAGCCCGCTGTCTCCGGCCGCGGCCCCTGAGCCCGGCGCCGGGCTCGGCGCTGCTTTCCTTAGCGGAAAAGGTGGTTCAGGCTCCAGGCGGAGGCTCTCTGCAAACAGGAGCTCTTCGATCTGGCTTTCTTCGCTCTCGCGGGACAGCGAAAAGATTGAAAATACCCCCCAGAAGCGCTCGGGAATTAACCCCCTTCTATTTGAGTCAGGGGCTTGCCTCCCCTTCTCGTTTATTTTATGACACCGACGAATCTCCGGACAGGCGAGTAAAAACAGGAGAAAACGGGGTAAAACCAGCAGGAAAATGCTCAGAGAAGGTGCTGTGAAGCCTGTCCTCTCCCAGAGCTACTGGGCTGGCCCTACTGTTTGTCTAGGTGGGTCTTGTCATCTCGGGTTGTTTGTTTTAAAACTAAGTTTTAAAACAAGAAACACCGGAACTGGAGCTAATGGGGGCTTTTACACCTTTAAAAACAATAGTAACAGAGACAGTGATTATAAACGTCCTGCAAAGTTTGCTAAAGCGTTACAGAGAGGGAGACGCAGCTGCCCGATCCTGATGCTGCCTGGCAGTGCTGGGCCGGGACTGGAAGGAACTGCGGGGCTGGAGCCCCGCTGCCCTGTCGCCCTGGCCGTGGTGAAAGCAGGCAGCCTTTCCTCGGCGGAGAGCAGCGACACACAACCAAAAAAGTCCCGGGGAGACGCACAGCAGGTCCGGCCGTGCGCCCCGAGAATGAGCCGGGATGCTCTCTCGATGTCCGGGTTTGATCGGGTGTTTTTTTTTCAGGCGCTGTTGGGAGTTTGGTTTTTCAACAGCTGTAAACCCCCTTCCCGAAATGCCGCCCGCTGTCAGTCGCTTGGTTTTTCTGCTCGGGGAAAAAAAAAAAAAAAATCAAGCAAAATCGAAGCTGTAACGAACCCCGACGCGGGGGCGCATCTTCGGTGTGTCCCGCAGAGGAGCCGCAGGCCGGGCCCTGCCCGCGGTGTGTGCAGAGGGAGGGAGGGACGGGGGGGAGGCCGCACCGGCCCCTTCCCTTAGCCCACCCCCGATCGCATTTGCCCCGCAGCCCCTCGAAGGAATCGTGCCGTCTCTGAGAGTGGGACCCGCGCCCCTGGCTTAGCCTGGGGTCCGCGGGGGCTTGCGCGGAGCAGAGCAGTGGGGACAGCCCGGGGACCGACCTGCCCGGGAGCCGCGGGCTCCTTCCCGCTCTCCTTTCGCTCTGCAAAGGTGCGGGGACCGGGAGCTCGGCCGGACTCTGGCAACGAAACAGAGCCGGGAGGGGGCTCGCTGGGAGATCTAGTTCCTGCCCGCCGCGGGGGTGCATTTGCCCCGCCGGGCTGCGAGAGGTCTGCTGGCCCCGGGGACCACACTGCTGCTGTAACCACTGCGCAGATTGGGGGGGGGGGGGGAGCAGAAGAGAAGATGCAGAAGTAGGAACTCGGTCTCTTTGCGAACCGCAGGAGGTTCTAGATGCCTAGGTGGCTCTACCCGGGCTCGGGTGTGGGTCTGGAGACGGGATAATGCCTCGCACTTGCCACAAATCAGGTCAGCTGGAAGGATGGGGAAACCGCGGGGAGGAAATTATTTTCACTTGTGTCTCCCCATGGCAAAGGGGGAGGTGGTGGTGCTTGTTCCCCTAGCCCCTGTGTTCCTCCATGGTGGGGCTTTTTGGGTGCCTAACACAAGTGGCCCTGGAGCCGGAGGGAGAGGCAGGGCCGGCCAGCCCTGCCCCAGCTTGTCCTTCAGGATGCTGCCGAGGGCTGGGGCAGAGAGCAGCCTCTCTTCTCAAGCTGCCCGGCTGCATCTGCCTTTTCTTCCCGTTCCAGCCAGCGGTTCCTGCGAGGGGACCTGACATGGCAACTGGGTGTACGCCGGGGCAGCTGGAGAGGAAGGGTCAGGAGGGCTGCGGGGGTCCTGCACCCAGCCCTAGGCACCCCCAGCCCGGGAGGGCACGGGTACCCGCTCAGGCCCCTCGGGGCTCCCCACTGACCCTCAGCTCAGCTCTCCTCTTTCTCCTCTGTGTGCCAGGCGCATGTTCCCTACCTTCCAAGTGAAGATATTCGGGATGGACCCGATGGCTGACTACATGCTCCTCATGGATTTCGTCCCCGTGGACGACAAGCGATACCGGCAAGTAACACTGTGCCTGCCCTCCCGTGCTTGGTGCTGTAGGGGCTCGCGGGTTGCTGCCCACCCCCTGCCCTTGCCCTCCCTGGGCTTGGGGATGCGCCTCTGGGTCCAACACAAGACAAGGAGGAGAGGCAGAGTGCGGCTGCCCTGGGATCCATTTCACACCGTTGCAACGAGTTTAGGGACGGGGGCTGCGTGAGGTGTGGACCCGCAGGGCCCCCCTTGGCTTTCGCACAACAGGGGCCGCTGGGCAGGCAGCGCGGGTCAAGCAGAAGCGCAGGTTTCCACGGGGCAGCAGGGCAGGAGCCACCTTGTCCTGCCCAGAAAAGCCCTTCCCGTGCTCCTGCTCCACGTCTCCACCCAGCAAACATCCGTTACCCCCTAATAAAAATCCCCCCAGTGCTCATCGAGTGCTGTAGCTTCTCGGCTGGGGCAGGTGGCCTGGCGGTGCCAGCCCCGCGGGTGTCCTGGGGCTGTGCTGTGCCTGCCAGGGAGACCACTGGGTGCTCGGGTGAAGAGAGCAGGTTTTGTGTTCTAGAAAGGCACCGGCCATCCAAGCCACAAAACTCTGCCCTTGTTTCCAGTGGCAGCATAGGAAGGCCTTGGAAACCGGCGACTCGCAAAGCAGTGATGCGGTCTGGTTTGGAAGCCCTTTAATTTAAAGACAGTGAAAGGCACATTATGTATTTAGCTTCAGATCAGGACGCCGAGCAGGCAGCCCACGTAGGGATCGCAGGGTCCGATATATAAATATTTAGACAGATATCCAAATTCTCAGGGCGTCCTAGAAATGTTTGCTTGTCAAGGGAAGTGGGATATATAACATCCAATTGAGTATATCTTTAAAAAGTAATGTTTCTGCTCGAGCCCAATGGTGTCTAATTCCCCCTGTGCAAACACTGGGTTTTAAAGTAAACACGTGTATAGAAGATTGGTTTCTCTGTTTTAAATGTTACTGTTGAATATGCACTTTGAAAGAATGAAACAAGGCTGCTAAACTCTGGACTTGCTATTAATCTACACATAACTTTCCACTCTTCACTTAAAGGCAGAACAGTACTGTATAGAGGGCTCCCTTCCACCTTTTTTTTTTTTGAGAGGAAGGGGGAGCTTTTGTGGCTTCTCTCCCAAACCTGCGCAGGTAGCTATAAATTTCCTTTGCCCTGCAGATTTCTCTCATGCCAGTTCCATCGGCAACGTGATAAAATATTTTTCCTCCCCGCAACGAGTCTGACTGTGGAGAAGAGCTCGGTCTGCTCGTTGCTGTAGGAAGCGGGAGTGATGGGGAAGGCAGCGCTTCCCCCTCCCGGGCCGGATCCTGCGGGGCGCCGCTGCAGGCGGCGGTGGCGGGAGCTCCCCGGGCTGCAGCTGAGGGTGCCTTCCCCTCCCGGCAGGTACGCCTTCCACAGCTCCTCCTGGCTGGTGGCCGGCAAAGCTGACCCCGCCACCCCCGGGAGGGTGCATTACCACCCGGACTCCCCGGCGAAAGGGGCGCAGTGGATGAAGCAGATTGTTTCCTTCGATAAGCTCAAACTGACCAACAATTTGCTGGATGACAACGGGCATGTAAGTGTTCCCGGGGGAAGGTGCCAAACACGGGGTTGCACCGGGGGAGCTCCCCGCGCCCCGATTCCCGTGGGGTGCCCCTGCCCGCCGCCCCTCCCCAGGGGCTCCGGGCCCCCCTCCTGCCCCAGCCCTGCGGCTGCCCCCGGGCAGGGGAGCCACGGGGCCGGGGGCTGCCCTTTCCTTTCTTGATGCTCCGCCTGGATCAGTTATTGTCTCCTTGCTCGTTTTATCATTCAGATCATTTTGAACTCCATGCACAGATACCAGCCGCGTTTTCACGTGGTCTACGTGGACCCCCGGAAAGACAGTGAGAAATACGCGGAGGAGAACTTCAAAACCTTCGTCTTCGAGGAGACGCGCTTCACGGCCGTGACTGCCTACCAGAACCACCGGGTGAGGCGGCAGTGGGGCCCGGGCAACGAAAAAGGGGGGTTGGGGTCTCTGTGGAGGTACAACGGGTGTGGGCGCGCCCGGCGCTGGCTCAGCCCCTTTGCCCGGCTCCCGCGCTGAACGCCGGACTGCGAGTGTCCGGCGGGGGTGTCTGGGGCTACTCCCGCCTCCTCGTCCCATCTGCTAAACCCATTCCGGGGCAGTGCAAGGAACCCGATAGCCGGGGAGCTGCGCAGAGCTGCATCGTTGCACGCCGAGGAAGCGACGTGATCCCCAGCCCCATCGCCAGCTTCCCCCCGCCCGGGGGGACCTCATTACCTATGTAAACCCGAGACTGGGGTTGATTGGGAAACTACAGGCTTCCCGCTGCGAAATGTCACTCACAATTTGTTTGGATAAATCTGTGATTTTACTTCTCTAAGCTCGTAGCGATCTGTTCCTCCTCGAAATACAATTCTATGATAAAAACCGAAACAAAACGAAACAAAACAACCCACCCCCCCTAATCTGATGCGGATTTCTGGGCAGCAGTTAATCCAATTGCTTCTTTAAATCGCATCAGTGTAATGTAGAGAGCAGGAATCCCAGCCGGGAGTGCAAATAGGATTTCATAGCAGGGGCTTTTCAGCGCTGCTCCAAAGCGCCTTGCTCTGCGCTAATGCCACAGTCCTCGCCGGGGCTGGGTCGCGGGGCTGTCGCCGAGCAGCCGCCGGCGGTGCCACCCTCTGCAGTGGCTCCGAGCAAATCGACCCGCGGTCCTCCCGGGATGCTGCGGGCCGGCCGGCACCCTGCCCCGGAGAGGCGGCGGGGCTGGAGCAGGGCTGTGCCTTTAAGGGGCTCCGGAGTCCCTCCCCGGCTGGCATTTGCCTGATGGCTCCGGACAGCTGCTCTTTCTCTCCTGCTTTCTATCAGTTTGACCTCTAAGGCTGGAACTGTCACCGAGGGGCTTAAAGTTTGTTTTTCAACCCATTCCGGAAACTCACAATCACATACTTTATCCGTGGATTTGCTTAAATATAGAAAATGTCCTGCCTTCTCCCCGGCGAATTAAATAAATACATAAGTATGATTTATCCAGTGATTTGTCTTAGCTGCTCCGGTAGTGACCCATATAATGTGGCATTTTCTTACAAGTGCATTTACACAGCTTTTGCAGCCGACTCGGGCTGCCTCTCCCTTCGCCTTGGACTCGTATTAGTTAGTGTACTTGCCTGCATTTTCTAGCAGAGGGAAAGCACATGTTTGTGCTGTGTGGCAGAGCGCACCCCGGCTCCACCGGCCACCTGGACCCTCTCCATTACACCAAGCACTGCTGACTCCCAAGCCTGCTCAGGGCTCTCTGTCTGAGCAGGGAGCCCCGTGTGTGCCATTTTGAGACATTTCACTGCTTCTCCTTACAGATCACACAGCTGAAGATTGCCAGCAACCCTTTCGCCAAGGGATTCCGAGACTGCGACCCTGAGGACTGGTAAGGCTGTGTCTTCATTGGCTGTGACTGCAGCCCACTCTCGCCCCCAGTTTCGCATGCACCTGCACAGCTTACTTTTGCACAAGGCTTACATGGAGTTCGGGGGACACTGGGTCAGGCCCCGTTTGCCAGCTGCAGCTCACAGCAGCAATGCTCCAGGTGCTCATTCTGGTGGATCACCGGCTCCATGTCACTTCTCCCCTTCTTCTTCCAGGCCCAGGAATCATAGGCCAGGGGCCCTCCCTCTCATGAGCGCTTTTGCCAGATCCCGGAATCCAGTCTCTTCCCCGGCCCATCAGAACGGGACAGAGAAAGGTGAGAGCCCCCAACGGCCGGGCCAGCCTGTCACCCGGACCTGCTGGCCTGCACATGCATGCTTGGGGCCAGCCTTGCTCGCCATGCTGGTGCACAGCCGCCTGCAGCGGGTACAGCTCCATTGCTAATAAGCTTTGCACTACCGCCTGTTTTTTAAGCAAAACCAGCCACCTTCATAGCCTAATTATTTTTTCTTGGGTCTAAAACGCTGTTGTGTGCTTAAGCAACTTCGCTGCTTTAAAAACACTGCCCTTTTCCTTTAGCGTCCCCTTTTCGACTGCTGAAAGCAGCAAGGCCAGCTTTTTGGGCAGGGATGCAGCGGCGGCCGATGGCTCCTCCTCGCATTGCCCTTTTAACGCCCCTCGGCAGCGCGTTCAGGGCCGACCCGCTCCCATTCAGGAGCTGCAGTCAGGTCGAACAGCGCCTCTGCCCATTGACTCCTTTCCATTATGCAGAGCAAACAACTGCAAAGACAACCGAGGGCCTTTCTTCCAACACACTCCGGGCCTGCAAAATAAAGGGAAGTCTGTGTTTGTTTAGTGTTACACAATTGCAAAAATTTCAGGCGTGTTCCAGCTTGTCAGTCAATTCAGCTCCGTTTACCGCAGTCAGAAGGTCCTGTCCCACAAGCCCCGGTTCCTGCTGCATGCCGCTGCGCACTGCGCTGCGAGCCTCGCTTTGCTCTTCGCGCGCCGCTTTTTGGTTTATTTAACCGTGCTACGTCAGGCCAGGCCCGCCGCGGGCGGCGGTGCTGACGCTATGTGCCCCCGCAGATGCTTCCGAGAGCCGGCGGGAGTACGAGCGGGAGGCGGCCGGCGGGACCCCGCTGCACGCCGAGGCCGCGCATCAGCAGCTCATGTCCCGCGTGCTCAGCCCCGCGCTGCCGGGCGGCGGCGGCGGCGGCCTCGTGCCGTTGGGCGGCGCGGGCGGCGGCCGGCCCAGCCCGCCCCACCACGAACTGCGCCTGGAGCCCGCCGCCTCGGAGCCCCTCCACCACCACCCCTACAAGTACCCGCCGGCGGCGGCCGCCGCCTACGACCACTACCTGGGGGCGAAGAGCCGGCCCGCGCCCTACCCCCTCCCCAGCATCCGCGGGCACAGCTACCACCACCACCATCACCACCACATGAACGCGGCGGCCGCGGCAGCGGCGGCGGCAGCCGCCAACATGTACTCGTCGGCCGGCGCGCCTGCCAACTACGACTACGGGCCTAGATAACGGCGCCGCCCGCGCCCCGCGGAGCCGGCGACGCCGCGAGAGACTGGCGGCGCCCGCGCGTGCCGCGACCCTCGCTGCCGTCCCCCCTTCCCGCCTTTCCCTCTCTTCCCGCCTTACGAGTGAGCCGATAGGCAGCTTGACTTGATCGACAATTGGAGAGCCCAATCGCAGGAAGCAGGGGCCCCCGTCCCGCTCCCCACCCGTCGGCGGGCCGTGAGGGCGGGCGGAGGCGGTGTGCGGCGAGGGACGGGGGGGTGCCGGGGGCTGCCCGGGGTGCGCCAAGTGCTCCCCATCGCGGTGTGACCCGCAGCTGCACTTTGATAAATGAAGCCATATGTCGTTATCGCCCTTCTCCCCACCCCTGCGCCTCCGTTCTTGCGGATGTCCCACGAGTGAGCCGGGCACTCGGGACCGTAGGGCCGCTGGGAGGCGATGGGAGGACGGGGAACCGACAGCGGTGAGGTCACTTGCCTGTTTCTTGCGCGCCCGCCGCGTTTTCTGATGGAGATTTGCTGTTGCCATCAGTTTCGGCGGTGTCACGGGTGTTTCCCAGCCCAGCGGGGCGTGTAACGTTAGCACCCAGCAGGGAGGGCGGCGGGCTGGCCAGGAGCTCCGGCGGACACCAGCCCCCGGCAGCGGCGGGCCCTGGGGATGGGGGGGGGGGTGTAATTCTGCACAAGTCGATATAGGTCTCTCTTTTTGCCTCGGGGATGCTTAGCCTCCTTCACAGTTGGCTCAGGTGGTTCTTCGAGGAGACTGTCAAAGGAAGCAGAGTTTAGCTTAAGGGAACACTTTGAATCTTCACTGTCAGAACAAATTGTTCACTTCTCCTCCGGTCCTGACCTGCTCGTGAGTTTTGGGGTTCACTGGGGCAGCTTAACCACAACAGCATTTTCTGGAGCTGTTGAGAAAAGCCCACAGCCAACAGCACAGCCGTGTGCACCTTCTTGTTTTCACAACGATGGATGCTAAGGTTGAAAACCAGCTTAGGGGTGGGGGGAGTACCCGCAGAGTTTAGGCTGTGTGTTCTCAGCAATAGTTCGTACATTGGCTGCTTCCCAGGCAGCCTCACAGTACTGCCTTCCTCATCCTTTCCCGAGCTCTTGATGCTCTTCTGTTGAGAAGTGCCTTTTAAAGGAACTTCAGGGGGGTTTCCCCAGAATGCCTTTCTCCTTATATTTGGCTGACTCAAACTGCAGTAGTCCTAAAGCACCTATTCTGCACCTACCTGCTTGCTGCATCTTCCCTCTTAAAGCTGGTAAGTACTTTTTTCTTTTTTTTTTTCCCTTTAATGTCTTCCTTCAGTAATCTTTCCTTATTGTTGAAAAGATGGGCCTGTTCATCACAGTTTCTCCAGTGATGTGTTTTGAATAGTTGGCTTGTGCTTTTTGTCAGATGCTCACAGAACGGCAGTCTCTTTGTGTTCAGAGAAGGTATTGAACAGCTCCTAAGCTGTGTTGGCATACAGTATTATGAACACTTTTCTGATTTTTCCATGTGACTCTATGAAAAGAAGGGTTAGGGTTTGTGTTTTTTTAAGTCCTCTTATTCATCCATGTTTGTGCATTTTCACTACAAACCTTTTAAAACATAATCTTCCCCTTGCGCAGGTGGCAGTGTTAATAGCAGTGTTTATTCCGACTCTGGGCTTTGGGCTTCCAAAACTTTTGGAAGGGTTTAAGAAGGGATACAGGCTAACATGAATATTTTATGTATTTTTTTTTCTGTTATAAAAAAATATATCTGGATCCATGAAAAAAGACTTGTGCAAGAAATATGTATTTTATTTGACATTTGCAGTGAATTGTGAGATTCTTAGTATCTGACTAAACCATAATTAATGTTCTCAGAAAGGTTGATGTAAAATAGCCTTGTGCTTATTATTAGTCAGTGGGAAATGACTCTCGGATGTGCGTTGTTGCTTTGCCGCTGTTATTTCAGTATGATTTGTTATCTGTAAACTGATTAGTGCCAAAGCTTTGGTCAAACGTTTAATGAAGTTGTTATATTTATTATTTCTTTTAAAGATTATACAAACACTTTTTTTTTCCTTGATAGTTGCAGTGTAGGAAAAAAGTGAAGACAACCAAAGAATCATATCTGCAAAAAGTGTAGATACATGTAGATATTTGTAGATATATGTAGATAATCTTATTGCATCTAAATTGAAAAGACATTGGACAGTGACATTTATAAATGTTTTTCCTCCTCTTTCTTTCTTTCATTTCTTGTTTGATTATTTGTGTATATTTGTCTGCTCTGAAGTCTAAACCTCCCCTACAAAATGAGGCCATTTAAATAAGGAGGGATACTAAGCTGGAGTTGTTTAGCCTGAGCAAGTAGTGAATCTCCGTAGGTGATTGCTCCCTCCCTTCTGTCTCCCTGGCTGCCGGAGCTGCCCATGGTTGTAGTGATCTGTCATTAGGCAACAACTGGCAGGGTTGGGGTCCCAGGTTAAATGGATACCGTACACCTCCGTGTATCGGTAAGCACCTGTTTCCTTTAAACATACATGCAGTGCTGCAAGACGTGCCAGTGTCTCTCGGTGCAGACTGGCCACATGCCTTTTCAAACGTGCTTTACTGCACAAGAGCTGAGTGGACTGCATGACCCAGGACTAAACTATGCTCTTACAGAAAGTGGCTCAAGGTCCTTGCCTTGAATTTTAATTTATCTCTGTTTGAAGAAGAGAAAATCACAAAACTTCATCCTATGGCTGTGGGCAGCGGGCCCTCAGGATCACTAGTCTATCGAAGAACTGCTACAGAAGTCCAGTGTCTGAATGGGGAGGAGAGACCGTGCAGCTGTATCACGACTACCGTTTTAACTACGAAAGTAGTATTTCTAACCTTGCTTTTAGGCCATCAACATCCAAGGTGCTTATGTATGTTAGCATTAAGCCTGTTAGCAGTCCACTTCATGTTGTGTTTTAGTCCTTAAATGGAGCTTCCTCGGGGCTTTGACTAGTGTTTCCTCCTTGTATAGCTATGCCTGTCTCACTGGATGAGACTGTTCCAGATATGGAAAGCAAGCAGGTTATTTTTTCTATCACTACAAAAAAATCCACTTCAAAGAAACAAAAAAACCTGTAACACTGCCCATTGACTAGTAGAAGCCTTTTGAAAAATCACAGAAAGTCTAACGCTTTAATTTCATGTTAACTGTCAGTCAGTTAGTCAAGATATATCACGTATAGGCCATTGCCTTATCTATACGTATTGCAGTTTCATTTGAAAAATGACTTTGTATGATTTGATTACATATATGTTTAAACTTCACTCAGTACATGCTGTCACCAAGGTCCATGGCACATACTCGGAAAGAAGGCTGCAGCATTTCCAGACAATACTTCCACTTATGGTTGCCTCAAATCACACATAACACTGTGTATTTAAAAGCTGCTGGTAAAACAGGCTCAAGCACAGAGGTTACAAGCACCTTTTGTCTCTTCCAAACAGGCCTAGAGAATAAATTAGCCATGTGGCTCCATTTTCCAGAGGTACAGGCTGAATTTACTGATTGCTCCAAAGGTTTGAAAACTGCATCACTCACCTCAGTGGATAAATATAGGATTAGGCACCCACAGGTGAAACAAGGGAAGTCTTTGCTTGATCACTTACTCCAAACACTGGGGATAGCTCAGGTTTTCAGAAAGTTGTGTTTTGTTAGTGGCAGTTTTATTTTTTCCTTGCTAACTGATCTGACTAAATTCAGTGTAGGATAGGAGCATGGGGATGAGAGTTCTTCGTGCTTGCAGCATTCATGCACGCTGTTTACACACTTCATGGATGTTCATTTTAACCCTTCCTCCTGCTCAGGGAAACCCTGGAACTGCTTTGGGTGGAACTGTGAAGGTGGTCCTCAGTAGATGCCTCTCAGCATCCTGGGGCATCGGCATCTCTTCAGTCATTCTCAAGTACGCACACACCCCCCATTGCCAGGGAAGCAAGTACTTTCGCTTCCTTCATGCTACAGTCTGTGTAACAGTGGCTTGCAGTGTGGAGAATGAACCAAGGGCTGCGAGGTCCGAGGTCTCCCATGAACTAGGGGCTTCCTAGTGCATCCCTACAGGGAGCCATGGCTAGTGGGGCTGCATGGCTCAGGGCCACCTCAGCTGCTGTGCAGTCCTCCCCCTGGCAAAGAGACCCCATTCTCTCCAGAAAATGGATTGCAGCCTGTGGTGCCTGGGTCCGTGAGCGCACGCGTGTGTGTGTGTGCACGTCTGTGTTTTGGTTCTGTTTGCTTTTCCTTCCCTTGTTCAGTTTCACGATGGGTTGAAAACGAACGTATTTTTGCTGGCAGAGCGTTGAGTCAGTGGGTGCACTGGCCCGGCCCCCCATTTCTGTGAAACGGCCTGTGTAGCCAGGAGACGCTGCGTTGCCCCGGGGGTGGGCTGCGGGGTGCGTGTGGGAGCCGGTGCGCGGCGGCGGCGGCGGCGGCGGGTGTGCCGCGGGCAGCCTGGAGAGCAGGCTCCCTCCAGAGGGAGGAGCGGGGCACCGCACGGGCGGGATCCGGCACACACGGAAAGCGAGCCCGCGGAGAGCTTTTGCCCAAACTTGCAAATACGCACTCCGAGAGAGAAATACAGATTTGCTTTCTAAAGCAAAGACTGGATTTTTGAAGCGCACAGGCATAAACAAGGAAGGCCGGTAATCTGTGAGATAGAAGCTGAGGATAATCAGCCAGCAATCGTTCAGCTGCTGCTGCTCTAAGTTGGGACTATGGAGAGGCCAGTCTGCTAGTGTAGGGGCTTGTATGTGTGTAACTCTTTTTTTTAACAGTATGCAGTTTTTTTCTTCATTTAATTATTCTAATTCATTCGATCAGTAAGATATTTAATTTACATGAGTGTTTGACACAACTAGATGAAAGTGATCGTACCTAAATTACTGGCTGTTATCACGAGTACAGCATGTGCTTATAAAATGTGCTCTCTACTAAAGTGAGAGATACCTATTGTCTGTGGGAGTCTAGTTAGTGTATCAGAGGTTTACTAATCACCAAGAATACTGTTTCATACCTTTTTTTTTTTTTTTTCCCCAGTATGTTGTACGCAGGATCAATGCAAAAAGCAAGAGCTGGCTTTGAAGGTATGCATTGATTCTGAAAAATACGGACGTGTCTCTATACACTATAGATGTACATGTACAAGTCTGCTTTTCAAAAGTCCACCTCCCTTCAGGAAGTCTATGTAAAGTACCGTATGTGTTGCATGTGCCAGAAAAATGCACTCATCCCCCCATTAATAGAAATGACCTATTATAAATTTACCAAAGATACCGTAGTTTTATAAATTGGCCACATATGTCTGTGTAATATATTTATTATATCACATTTCATAGCATTTCTGTTTTATGAAATTCAGCCTTGAGTATGTCACATATGTTTTGCATATATGTGCAATAGTTGGCCAAGTGTATCTGAGTAAAGTATGATAAATGTGTTCTTTCCATATGGGAAATTAAATGTTTTTCCAGATTTTTAAAAAAAGTTTATGAAGAGCAGCCTATACAAAATAATTACAGTAAATCACTCACTTCCATTTAGGTTAAAATTATAAATTTGAACTAGTAACAAAGTGATTAAGAAAAAAAAGCCAGAAAAAAATCACATTTAGGACCTAATTCTATAAGGAGATGGAGCAGCGTAAAGGAGAACATACACATTTCCAGGCTAGCTTCTACATGGTGTAAAATCATGCAAACTTACACAGCAGCTTCCATCTCATGCTCCCGGAGTGCTGCTGTAGCTGCTAAAGGCCAGCTTCTCATCGCCTCCGTGGGAGGACGAACATTTCACACAGCGTGCCTCACTGAGAAAGCAAGTGCCCTGTAACGTCTGTTCTAGCCTGAGCTCCGTTGCAGAACTGTGTGGTTCCTGTGTGAACAGCTCTTTGTGGTCATTGGTAGATGGAGAAGGAAAGGGTATGTTTTCCTGCAACCAAAGGTGCTCTCACTGAGGCTAGTTCTGGTAACTCACCCACCGGTTGTTTCACTGCTGGTGCTATTGCTGCGTTCTGTCCCTGCCTGGGTAACTGCACGAGTGCGCAGGTACTCAGACTGAAGCCCTTGGGCTGTACCTGTAAATTGCAAAAGGACGTTAAAATCAGAATAAACAACATGTAAAACTTGCTGAAGCACCTTCGTGTGCGGTGTTTGCGCACTTAGTTTTTCAATGGTTTTAGCCTGGCTGACGGACAAGGGCTCTGCATTTGTGTTTGCTTTTTCACTCTGCTTGCTTAGTGCTCCCATTGTCCCTCGTTCTGAGGGGCAGGCAGTTCCCCTTCTCCCTCGGTGCTCCCTCCTTCAGCTGCCTTTAGCTGGGCTGTGAGCTCCAACAGTGGGCAGTCAGAGCTAGCACTGAGAGTGGAGGGGTGGCAGGCAAAGCTGTCCCATTCCAATCATCTTAAAAAAGGCAGAGGAGGGGTGGTGAGAGGGGAGTGCAGCGTCCCTCCTCCCAGGCTGATTTTATTTGAGCACTGCCTTACACATTTCGTTTATTTCAGCAAACGTGAGGTGACTCTTTCATTCTATTCCCTTTCCTGCTTGTTGTCAACTACTTCAAACCAGATGGGCTCAAGAGATAAAAACTATAAAGACTCAATGTCTCTATTTAGCATAATGCCAAGTCTGCATGCCATCAAAATATCTGAGGCAAAAAGAATCTGAAAAGACAATACTTACCATAAGCATTATGTTAAAAGCAGCCTAGATGCTTTTCTGTGAACACAATGTATCCATGAATCACTGAGATTTCATATCAGCAAATTTTTTAATTACCATCAAGACAAATGCCATGTCCACATTCTCTGCCATGTTTAAAGTTATTATGCAGGCCAAACGCACCAACCTTCCTCCTACCTATGTCAGAACATGTTTATAGCAAGCAGTGCCATGGGTGCCTGGAAAACGTACCTTTGCATGCATGAGATGTCAGAGCTATGGAGCTCAGAGTGCTAACATCTCCCTAGATTCCCTGATCTGGACGTGATCAGGATCAATCAGTCCTGCAGCTGGTAGGAAAGAGAGGTCATTGCTGTCCAGAAAGTGTCAAAGGGTTTCTATAGTCTTTTGCCACCCTAATTTACATATACTGTGGATACAAACTACAAGGAAACGGCATCCAGCTGTAATCTCAATCTAATGTAGCACCTTTTTTTTTTTTTTTTTTTTTTTTAAGAACTTCAAATTTTAATAGACAATTGTTAGAATTAATATTTTTTTCACTGCCATGTCACTCTTCTGCAAGGAGATAGTCAGTACTGCTCTGGGATGGTTCTTCTGCAGCGCATGTGGCTGCTGCAAGACCTCAGTCCCTCCTGCTGCTGTCTCCAGTGGCACTGTAACATTTGGCATTATGACTGTCCATAGTAAAATAAAAAAAAAATGCTCCTCTGGGTGAACAAAGGCTTGTTTAGAGGTGTAGGCTGCGGTCTACAGGATTGCTTAGTGTTCGGACACCTTTAAAAAAAGGATGCTGGGGAGGTAAAAGCAAGTACTTCTGCAACAGAAATGAGCTGGTGTACGAGTTGAAAGAGACAGGCCTATCACTGTATGCTTACTCTAGGTACTTTTCCTCCCTGCCATCTTTGTGCTTTTCCCATAAGGAATCTGGTGCCTTGCTGGAGGTGGTTTGCTTCAAAGCAACTTTGTGCTTTCCAGAATCTTTGTATCACCTAACGTACAGGGGCAAGTTACTCCTTTGTTCTGATTTGCCCCCTCTGCGCCTTTCCCCTCAACTTATAATACTGAACCGCAAATCAGATTCCTCTGAGGCAAGTCAGAATAAAGCAGTACACAGTAATGCTGCTAGAACATACCGATACATTTCATACCATTAATCAGATGAGCAGAACACTCACAACTGAGAGATTATGTTGCTACGGTCCCAAATACATTTAATAATACATTATAGTGTCAAAGTTTTTGTAATGGATTGTATTGAAGGGGAATAACCCACTAACAGCTAAACCAAAATTTACCTCCTCAGACATGAGAGCATTAAATATATTGTGTGTGTGTGTATGTGTATCACTACTAAATGTATTCGGGGGGATGTCACTGCTCAGGAACAAAATTCTTAATAGGCTGAGTAAATGCAGCTGATGTCTTTAAAAATGCATAGGGGAAGAGATGGCTCAAGCCAAATGGACCTGTTATTTTGTGGTGTTTGATAAGGGGTGGTGGTAAATAAAACCATACACAAGAACAGCTGTGTGACTAACCAGCCCAACCTCTGGCTGCTGGTCTTGCCTTGACCAAAAGGGATGAGAGTATATGGTAAGGTCAGGGGACAAAGAATTTGTTACCCAGAATATGGCTACTTGCTCCACGCTTGCTTTGATGTTGTTGGCAAGTTTCACAACCCGTATGCTTCAATTTAAGTCTATTTAAAAAGTTACTTTTCTAACATCTGCTGTACCTGGTAGTGCAGACATGGGGTTTTTGTGTTTAGTTTCATATTGTGAGCTCCCTAAATGAATTGCCAAAAAAACGCCAGTATGATCTTAATTCCAGATAGTTTTATTCACATTATAACAGAACTTTCAGCATGCCCCAGAAGAGTAGGGCATGGATTAAACACATCCAGCTTTACTTGGAAAAATTACTCTAGTAGGTGTATCCAGGCTGGAATTTTGGAACACTTCAAACAGAAAAAACATGCCTTCTGCCTTAGTCAGTGCCGTCGCTTTCTTGGTAGCACACTGGTCATGCTTAAACACCAAACTTTGTGTCCCAGCATTGCTGTAACATTGTCTAGTATTAATCCAGGCAGTCATGTGCCATGTTTTATGTAATGATCCATACTTTCACACCACAGACACGCAGCCAGAAAAGGAAATACATTAATTTAGCGCTCGATAATCCTTGTTTAATCCCCAGTCCTTTGGTTTATATCACTAACATGGCTCCTGCAGTAGTCAGTGTTCTATCTTTGTTCTTGGCAGACTGAATTAAAGGAAAGATTTATTAATTTGTAAATTGGCTTTGTGGATACATCCTAAATGTGCTAAAACCCAAAGCAGTCAGAAGCCAGTATTGACAACTATAAAAATCTGCTCTTTAAAACTCAAACCTTTGCAACAATCCAAGTCAAGCTGCAGAGAGTAATTTATTGGCTTACTAAAGCAATTGCATTGTATAGGGCTAAATTTAGCTGTCTTACTGCAGGCTCTAGCCTACTTCTTTTTTCATTCATTACTACAAATACAATTAATTTCTTCTTTCCTTGCTCATCTGTACCTGGACTGTAATGTTTTATGGCTCAGGTACTGGTAAGAGAAAGGGGTTGGAACTAATGGATTCATTTGCAAAAAATGTTAGAGGGTCAGAGATCACCATTCATTCCAGTGGTGATAAATATTCCATGTAATTGCTGCACAAATGCTAGTGTTTGGGATTTATTTCTATTAGTTTACGAATGCTAGTTGCTTTCTGCCCTCTCGAGTGCCAAAGACAGTGATTCTTGGGAGGAAGCTTTTTGTAATAATTTAGCTGTCATCACCTTCACTCCTGAATCCTTCAGGCCAGGTACAGGCTAGCCCTGTTCCTTTCTGGCAGGTGAGATTCCACAGCTAACTCCAGCAGCTTAAGGTGGCTCTTCACTCACAGCCTTCCTGCTCGCAAGTCAGCTGAAATCTTGAGTGATAGCCATGCTCATGTTACAATTGTAAAGAGCATTAGGGTTTGTTTTGGTTTTTTTTTGGTTTTTTTTTCAGAAAAAGGAGCTGTTAATTTCCTAGATGCAATCAGACAACTGTATTTTATAGTCTATAGCAACATAGACTGTCCATCCTGTTGGAAAGCATTCTGTGGGGAAGTCCAGGTCAGTTCCTTAAGCAAATAAACTTTTAGAAGACTGTAATTCACATTCAAACTGTGGCATGTAGGCTGAACTCTAAATCAAACTAACTAGTTTGGTTGCTCATTTCAAGGAAACTATAAAACAAAACAAAAAAAAACCCCCTTTACTGACTGTTTAAATAAAATCAGTAGTGATGTAAAGTGTTAATGAATTAATTGTTCAATGTGCAAAAGTATCACATGGATAGTGCTTTGGTAATGGGATGTAAATAAGGATAGGATGGGTTTGTTCTTGCAAGCAGCTCTGCAACATGTGTCCTTCCTCTTGATGCTGATGAAACTCTTTACCTCTGTGTCTGCTTGCTAGTAAGATTACAGATGCAGTTCATGCCCTCATTTTCAGTTTGTGCTTGCATGACAGTTTATTTTTAAATCTACCTAGTCAGACAAACATAAATGTTTAACCCCCATCAAAGGGCAGGAGTTAGATGTGAAGGCACACAGTAATCTTTAGAGTATCTTCCAAAAGACCTTTTGGTAAATCTAAACATCCCTTGTGAGTCTCCATAGTTACTTTAGACATTGACAGTAAATGGCACTTTTCAGAGAAAAGACTATACTCAGGAGTTCCTAACTTTCAGGCTGTGATCTAATAGCACTCATATTAAGACATGGGCTATTAATCCATTCTTCCTAGGGGCTGCCACTGTGCCAATTTCATAGTATTTGCATTAAAAGTAATTTCTGACAGTGGATGCAAGATGCACAGACCGTCAGTTAAAGGTGCACTTAGTGTACTGCTTTGGGACCTAAGGTCTAGCACTGCTGGGGGTGGCTGTGAGCCAGCTCACCATGCCAGGGGCAGAAGCCGGGCTGCATCAATGCCTTGGAGCCTCACAATGGCCCTGAAGCTCAGGTGTTCATAGCTGGCATTCAGAGCAAGGGGTGTGCTGAGCATGGAACTGCCCTGAAATGCTGGAGAGATCTGCATTTTAGTCCCCGCTCCAGTCTTGAAACTGGCTTCTCACCGCTTTCCGTACTCTCTGGTGGCACAGCTGCCTTTTCCTGTCAAAAGGACAAGAGGAGAGCGCGATTACGTCTCTACCAGGAGCAGGCTTGGCCCTTCTCACTTCCTACTGTAACCACTTGCACGAGATGGGCGAACCCTGGATTTCCTTTTCTTTTCTGCTGGATGAGCATTAACCCTACAGCTCAATTCTGTGGAAACTGCCCAACAGTGTAGGCTGCCATTTGCTGCCACGGAGAAGAGGAACGCTTGCACCCTCCAGGCCACTCCCCACCCACACTGCCACCGCAGACCAGCTCTCAAGTCCATTCAGAAGAAGGGGGGAAAGGAACTAGGCTGTACAGTTCAGAGAAGAAACAGTGTTGGTTCACAACACCTGGACTGACTGTGTGTCTTGACCTTGGGGTTTTTTGTTTGGGGTTTTCTGAGTGATAAGCTGTGGAAACTTTAATTTTGCTCAGAAGCTGTTTTTCAGATAGTCCAAAAGCATGTCGGGCTTCAGCACTGAGCAGTTCCATGCCTGTTGTACCAGGAGTCCCAAGAAGGTGTTCCTGGCCTTGATCCATGCAAAATGACAGTAGCAGCTGTGCCTCTAACCTTGTACCTCACAGTTGGGGCGGGGGGGGATAAAGTTCTGATTTTTGACACAGGACACCCAGGTCCGTCCTTGAGGAGATGGAGAGCTTTTTTTTTTAATTTTCTTTTTTCCCCTACCTTCCAGGACAGAGCCCAACCACCAGCTGACTGGTTTTTCAGACATCGGCCTTCATCTGCTCTCATTGAAGGCTCTTGATTGAAAAGCTGCAGTGGTTACACAGGTTAATGCACAGGGCAGGGCACTCTCCTGAGCAGATGGAGAGGTGGGTTCTACCACTTATTTAACTTATTTATTTATAAGCTAAGTGGAGAGGAGACTAAAGCCCAAATGTGTATCCACTGCGTTATGAACTTTTAAAAATTAAGTGATTGTTAAATTGTTCTGGTACAGCAGAATGTCACCAAGTTCTATTTCAAGAGCACCACACAAATGAGAGACACGATGCTCAAGGCTGCCTGACAGGCTTTATGTGCGGACCACACACACAACAATGTTTTCCATATTTATTGCTTGTTTGTTTACGTTGATTCTGACCCACTTTCTTAAAGTGGAAAAAGAAAAAAAAGAGAATGTTTCTTCCAGCAGCAGGTTTGTGGAGAAGGACCATGTCTCATTCCATAAGGCTGCTGGCTGGAGCTCTTGTAGGGTGTAGGTAGCACCTCCCTGTGTGGGAGGTGGATGATGGGTGGAGATGGAGCACTTACCATCTGCACAACTTGGTCCGGTAGATCTAACGAACACCAGCACCTCCCCTTGACTCAGGATCACTCAAAATTAGGCTTTAACTCTCAACTGCAATGTGATCTTCCATGCTGCTACTGAATAGTAAAGAAGCAGTCAAAGAAATGAATTATTTAAAGTGTCATCACACTCCAAAATGTGTAAGGCCAAGTTTTATTTAGAAAAGCCTGGCAGCAGCATCCTGTTTCTGTGTTTTAATGGAAAGAACGTTGGGCTTGGTGCTTGAGACTTTTAGTCCAACACTATTCTCTGCCTGTGAAGCACAGCTGGACAGCAGACCCAGACCTTAATTTGCTTGTGTGTTTTCCCTGAAAAATTTCTAAAGTCTTTTGATGTTGCTGTTCGCTACAATTCTGATGATTTTTTCTTCGATGTCCAGCCCCGTACAGAGGCAGAAACAAGTATTTCCAACAAAGTATCAACAGTGCACAGCCTAGACATGGAGCACTTTGTAAAGCTGAGTTCTAGTTTCCAGGCCCCTTCCTTTCTAACAAACTGGCCCTTGCTAATTGCTTCAGTGGGACAGGTGTAACTGTAGCACTGTGACCGAATACAACAGTAAGGTGTCCAGGAACAGGTTGTTGTATGTCTCATGTGCTTTAGAAGGACGTAAATGCTGCTTCATAATTCAAACAAAAAAAACCTTCATGAACGCATTTCAGCTTCTATGACCATAGAGACGACAAGTTAATGGAACCATTCACACTGGGTGGATAAGGATTTATCCATGCAATTCCCCTAAATGTTAATGGGAGTTGTGTAGCTGAATCCCAGACTTGCCATGCTGAAACTTACCCCTAACTCTCCAAGGAGAAGGGCGCTAATTGGATTGCTGAGTTTAAATCCTTCAGCTAGTCAGTCTATGGAAAGGATTTAGCACTGGCTCTGTAAAAGGCTTTACAAAGCTTTGCAGTGCAGTGCAGGGGAAGATTTTTTCCCCTTTCTTTCTCATGATTAATTGTGAGGCTTGAGGTGACAGGAGACATAATGAAATTCATAAATGCCAAAGGCCGTCCCTAGTCACATTCCTGGCTGTTGGTTTAACTTAGAAACTGACAGAAGTGTGAACAAATCAAGGTTGTTCTGATAGCCTTTCAGTTACAGGGAAGAAAAAGTAACTGACAATGAGAAACCACTGGAGGTGGTTTAATGGGTATAAATTTTCAAGAAAGAGTGATATTTTACACTGATTCAGATTCCTGGGTACATAAATGACTTACAAACAGACATATTCTGCCCCCACCACAGTCTGAGGGATTCCAGTCCTTTTTCACAAAAGATACTGGCACAAGTTATTTAAGCAACCTGCCAAAGAAAAGCTGCTGCAAAACCTGTAGCAGAACTCAAAGTGACTTGTTCTGTGTCTTTGTTTGTGACTGGCCTTGCTGTGCTTGTTACGAATTTTAAAAACATCCACTTCCCTCTCTGTAAAACAAAACTTGCAGCTTGAACAAGCAGCACTAGAATTAATCTAGGACTCTCACTTCAGCCTGGAAATACATTCTCCTACTTCCCCACATCCAGGTTTGAATTACAGTGTAAAGAATTGCTTCACCAATCCTGTTTTCCTAGTCCATGTCACGTCTGAGTATATATTGACCAGATACTGATGCGGTGATCTTTTGAGCCAGCTGCCAGCAGTCTCTCCCTGGGGTTTTTGTGATCTGAGAAGGACACACAATGGACAGTCGCTGAGTGGTAGTCCAGCACTGCTAAGGGCTTCAGTTTTTTCCAGCCAAAGATCCTGATGCGATGATCCCATCCTGCTGTTGCTAAAATCTTCTGGTCTGGACGGATGGCGATATCCGATATGCCAGCATTGACAAGTGTGTGTGTTTTGTAAACCTGCGTGAGAAAGTTATAGATGAGCGCTAATTGTTTAAAACAGAAGAAAAAGGAGCCTTTGGGGATTCTAGAAGGTATACTGCCCATCCATATACACTGGTGTCACATAGGTAGTATGGAGCTTTTCACCACGTGCTGGATGATGCCTTTGTGAGAACAATTACAGACAGATGGAAAAGACCTTAACTTGAGCCTATCTCCAGCACCGTTCTCTAAAAATAAAAGCATCTCTTGTATGTATGTTTTTAGTTTACACTGCATTTAAAGCTATTTATATTCTGTCACAAGTGAAGCTCTGAGTCAAGGTTTTTGAGAACCAGACTACGCAGCTTTGCTCTTTTCTTTCTTCCAGCTATTCTCGCATGAGTGGCGTTCAGACCTACGGCCATATACTTCCCCTACTTTGCAACATTCCCATGATGAGATTCTGAGCTGATGTTTAAACTACCTGCTATTTATTTCTACTACTGTGGCCCCTCACAGAAACCCCAATAAGCTGTGGTAGCATTTACCAGAGTCTTGAGAAAGGAACCCTTCCAGGAATTAGGTTACAGTGTCAGGAAATCTGTATTTCTAGTACTCCTTCCCAAGAGACTTTTATTTACACCAAATTCCAAGAAAGGGATTATGACCAAGTTATTGATTTCAATCTTGGAAGCCTTTTGTTACTGTTTGGAGACTACTGGGGCACAAGTTTCTGAGGGGCACAATTAAATTGGAAGGCTTCCTTCAGGAGGCACTGGGGCTGCACAGGACTTAGCCCTTGGAAAGAGAAGTTTTCACTTCACTGACACGAGTTTCCCTGAAGCAAAGAGGAAAAGCGTAATGTAATACATTTTGCTGTTCTCACCTCTGCTAATGTGTATTAGTCAGCAGCTCACCTCTGAAACGCAGGCAGTATATGCACCAGAGAGAGAGTGTGTGTGTGTGTGTGCGCGCTCACACATGCATGTTGAAATAGTCTAGCTTTTGTCACAGCATGGAGAACAACTTTTGAGCATATGCTGACCTTGAAGTGCTGTTATCTATAAGCACAGTTGGAAATGGTGCATTAATGCCACCATCTACTTAAGACTGAACCTGCAGTTATCTTGTACCAAAGCTTGATATAATTCAGTGCATGTTTGAATACACTGTGTGGTGTTTGCTGTTTTTCTGAGGCAGGAAGGGATTGACAAGCATATTACGTGTGAGTAGCTTTCCTCCTTGAAGACATTCCATGATGCATATTTAATACAGGATTATAAAGAATATATTCATTGCAGATAATTGTAACTATAATGCTGGATGTAGAAAACTAAAACTCCAGAAACACCTGTCAAAAGTTAGTTTCAGATGAACACACCTTGTAATCTTACAGGCACAAAGCAATAAGCAATTATTTTTCAACTATATAACAGCTATATATTCAAACAGCAAGAGATGTGCAATTCGATGAGAAAAAAGGCTAAATGAAACTTGATGTGCTTCCTGCGTGCTCTGTACTTCCCTCTTTAAACAGGACCCAACAAATGTGTCTGCAGCCAATTTGGAACAGAGGACAGCAAGTTTTGCTCAGCCTGATGAACAGTGGGAGGCTGCATGTGGCCTTTTGGGAGGGCTGCTACTGTAAACCCTGTGCTTTTTGCTAGTGTGTATGTTCTTCCCGACTCCTCAGTGACGCTAATGTAACATGGCTTCAGCGGGATTTCTGCTGGCGTCCGCGCACTGGCAAGGGAAGGATTTACTACTTACATCACCAGCCTGGCAAGCATAAGATGGGCCTCACTCTGTAACTGAGATTATTAGCTAATGGCTATAACCAATCCCGGGCGTGGTGCTTCCCATCATTACTGTCAATTATGTGGGCAAGATCCATACGGCAAAATCAGGGCGACTGGGAGAAATTGCATGTCATCAGCAAGCTACAACTTGAAAATGAAGCCTATAATGGTGATGCCTTTTAGCTATGGAACATGAGGGAACAGTGGGCATTTGTGCATAATCTGCAAATACAAGAGAGAAAAACAAAAGTAGAACAACTTGCTCAAGTTATATGCAGCCAGATGAAATCCTAGTAACAGGATTTCTGCCATCCAGTCACTTACCGGCAGCTACTGTAGTCAAATGCGAACAAACATCATTTCCTAACCAGAAAACCAGATTGTAATTAGGAAAACAAAGAGGTAAAAACAGGTGAGCTGTTTTCAACCAGTCATGACCAAGGACACTTGCACCTGCTATCAGATGCATTAAGAAATGTTGACATGCTGAGGCCAACAGATATCTGGCCAACAGATATCCACCTCTCCTTCCCTCCTTAACACGTGCTATCTATGGTTTTTCTTTTTTTTTCTTTTTTTTTTTTTTTTAATCTCCCTCTCCTACACCCAAGTCATGTCTTTAAGCCCTATTCTTATTAGAAAAATAGACAAGATAGCATCAGCCTTAGCTTCAGCATTTGAGGGAAAAGCCTCAGCAACCCAACCAAAAATCTTATGCACTTACATTACAGCTTACAGATTTTTTTTTCTTGTCATATATAAAGGAGCTTCTGTGGTTATCAGATTTCTTAGTTCTGCTTTGTTTATTCACCTGCAGAAGCTGTTTACCTCCTACATTCTACCACAAACATCATCACATAATTACACTATCTCGTCCAAATCAGAAGGCTCATAACCAATCCAGTCATTTGCTGACAGTGATGACTTCAGCAACTTTATTGTCGAAGACAATACACCAAACTTTCCCCATAGCAATAAACTATGAAGTTACCTTCATCATCTATTCATTGACACACTGGAACACTGCCACTTAAAACAGAGCTGAAGTACCATCATTGCGTCATTATTTCTCCAACGGCAGATAGCTATGCACCACGTTTACTTATTAAACCTTTAGAATAAAAATAATGTGCCACTGAGTGGCTTTCCAACATCTACCATTACCTCAGGTACCTGGAATGTCAGGGAAAAAAAATCCCCATCTGGTTTATATTATTAATGCAATAGTGGAAAAAAAAAACTTAATCTATGTTCTTGACAATCTCTAGTGCTCATATGAAAGATGCATTTTATTAGGGCATTCACACTATACATGAAGCACAGAAACATTACTTACAGTTTATAATACTTGGCATTTAAATTTCTTATGAGAAAAGCTACTGTCTCTCAGTGTGATGTACTGAAGATGTAACTAATCCTATCTCCTGGGAATGTGAATACCTTATGGAAAACAATACCTGGAATATTTCAGGTGAACAACTGTTTATTTTTCCCATGAGTCATACCTGTAGCCCTCCATTATGGTTAACTCATAACTGAAATGTGTTGTGGAGAACAGTATTTTCTTTGAATTTAGGAAAAAAGTTATGCTATCATTAATATGAAGGAATAGCTTCCTCTCCAATGCCAGAGTTTTTGAAGCTTTAAGAAGCCTGTCATGATGTCAGATTCCTGACACCTTGGCCTTGGAAAACTAGTCTCAATACCAAGATTCTTACTGGGATTTATCTGCTCACCTTCCTTCTGCTTCCCAGTGCTAAGGACACCAGGTGCATCTAGATGTGTGGCAGTAGTGACAGAAAGGCGGAGGCTGGGGGAGGGCAAACACGACAAAACCCCAAACCATGATAATTTTGTATCAGACTTGTCAAAACTCTTCTTTATCACTTGGCTTAGAATGCCTTTGCTACCCATTCAGAGCCTAGAGTGCCTCGTTTACTTCACGTCATGTTGCTTATTAAAGTTCAGCCATTCTCCTTGGTGAGTGCCATGTCCTCCAAACTTCATCTCAGCTGGATGCATTTACACTACATGCACCGGGGACTTAGTGCCCTTCCACTCCAGAAATGCTAGTTCTGTGGTGATGCCCAATGGAGTAGGTGCCTTCACAGTGTCCCCTGGTGACAAGTCACCACTGGATGTCCCAGCATTTGCTTTTCTTCCTATAGCACCATTCAGAAAACAGCACTAACTTGCTACATGACCTGAAAAAAACCTCCACAAAAGCAGCAAGCTGGAAAAGCGATTATTGTTCTTCCGTGAATTGGTATATCCAGCAGCTCTCTTCTCAAGGATGATACAGGGGCACACAGGGGCTGGCTCAGGTCCTGTTCATTGTGTGTTCAGGGGACAACTGCCACTTTAAAAAAGGTTAAAGCACTCAGCAGTGGGCAGGCTCTGCATGGGCCATTTTGATTTTCATGAACCTTTATTTATGCACTTCATTTCCACACCTAGTTAAAACCTACTTAACCCCTTGGCGCTGTTGGAACACTTGCTGAAGTTGAGATTAAGCAATATTTATTGCCGTTCACTAGCATAACCTGAACCGGTGATTATGAGACCTCCTTCTAAACCAGCCATTCCAGGTATGCGTCGCTCAGACACAAACTGATCTATCCAATTAACTTATTTTCCCTGTCTCCGGCTAGGGCTCTGAAGGTGCCAAAGGAAGCTGGTTGCCTAAACCTCATGTGCTCGTGGTACTAGCTGGGCTACTCCTACTCTTTTTGTTTGTGAAGTGTTTCATGAAATATTTCTGTCTTTCCCACAGTGGAAAGAAAGCTTTATCCATTCAAGCAGAACCTTTGGAAAAGCAATCCTTTGTTTCTCATTTTTATAACTAACTCATTTATAATGTTTAGGACATTCCGAGAGCTGGATACTAGTAACGTGATAAATGAAGATACAGAGGCAATGGCTTGAGTAATGCTAGGCTTGTGTGCCTGGTGCAACTTTGGTAAAACCAGAAACATGTGAGAGAGGGGTTTTTTTAAATTTTTTTTAAATCCTCACCATCTTTTGCTAAGTCTAGTCACATAGCACAGACATTCTAACCAGTCTGTGATTAATTAGCTAGAGATCTGCAACAACTCCTCTTCATGACTAAATATTTTTTCAGTCTATCAAACTGTTAGTGCAAAGTGGGATAAATGACACTGGAGGGCCAATGATCCTGACCTGGAGGTTCTGTTGCTCATTGAGGCTCCAGATGCTCAGCACCTTTTCAGATGAGCCCGAGATCCCCTTGGCCTTCTCCGAGTCAAAGTCAAGGCTCATCACTGGCTCCTGGTGGCAAACAAGTCGGCTCAACGCTTTTCCCATTGACAAATTCCAAAAGACCACTGATCCATCTTCATAGCCAGCCAGAAGCAAAGGCTGTGAACCACAGCTGAGCTGCTCAGAGGAAAAGTAACATTGTTTGAGAAGTAAGTAGTCTGTTAGGAAAATTATCACCCCCAGGTAGGTTTCAGTCCAATCACCAAGAAAATACATGAAAATGCTGAGTGGTGTAGAAGTGAAAAGTTTGGAAATCTGAATGTAAACTCCTGATAGTCCATCCACTTACAAAAAGTATTACTAGGTAACTGCTAACATGTACTCACGGTTTTTATATTGACATATATTTCTATGTTTTATATAGAGAATATGTGTCTAACAAACATGTACATATATACACACGTATAGAAAAGTTCTGCCTGAAAATCCTATTGCCCTCTACAACACCTGAAAAAAGGCTGCCTGAAGTTGGAGGAGCTGAACTTTGCGCTCCTTTAAAAAACCCACAACTACTTTGAGTTACGCTGAAGCCATACAAACCCGTACGGACACTGAAAGAAGTGCCAAGCTCAAAGGTTCCAGTTTCACATTGCCCAGCACAGGGTTACAACAGGCACCGTTTACCCAAGCGCACCACAGTACTTAAAGGCAAACACTGAACCTCTCGTCGGGAATCTCTGGGTGAGTCACCAAGGGGTTAACGGGCGCCCGAGTCCCACTGTAACCAATTGAAAGCTTTTTTGATTAATGATGTCACAGGCCAAAGGGCATGGCACCCTGGGCAGACACCTAATTTATTTAAGCCTCTGAAATAACTCAAAGAAGGGAACATTACTGGATTACATGTCACACTTAAGAAAAATATTCATCATTGCTCCAGCCAAAAGACTAATGACCCCATGAGCAGTAACTGGTTATGTGAGGGAAGCTGCAAATCCCTCGTGGAAAGCAACTAAAAAATAGGCATCTGTTAATGCTGGTTATTACTTCGATAGGAGAAGAAACACCAACATAGACATCGGGATTACGACCACTTCATGCAGGCACATCCAAGAAATGTATCCAACAGATTATCGGGCTCTTTCCAAACACCGTCTGATCCTACAGGATTTGTTTGTTTGGTATTCAATGCAAAATAAAGGTAAATGACATTTATAAAGAATTAATTTTTACTCAATAATCACATTATTGAGTGAGGTTCTTCAAACTCACTGGCTGTCCATGTCACGATACAAACCTGCAGTGGCCAAAGGCTCACTGCCTCTATGAACGGTCCAGACATTCTCCCACTGGTTATTATTTGTTCTAGGGGGAGTTAAACTAACAAGAGACGGGTGCTTGAGGTCACACGACTGCGGAGTAAAAGCCTCATGCTCTTTCTGTTTGATTCAGCCTAAAGAAGTGTTTAAATAAGGAATGGATCTCACTGAGCAGGGATGAAAATTGCCCCTTAAAAGAAGGAAAGCAAGGGGAAATCCCCTACATAGTCTTTCTGAACAGGTCTGTCCACACCTGGGATCCTGCAGGAGCCTTATTCCTTGCTTTAAGATCCCTGTTCTTTTGAGGGAAGGCTCTTTTAGGGAGCATGCTCTGGCTAGAAAGGCCCACCAAGGAGGGCTCTCATAATGCCCAGAACTGTGCACAATTTTTCTCGTCAAATGTTTGATTTGCTAAAATAATATAATGTCAGAGCAATGAATCTATGTCAAATATATGTGAATTAATGTTAACTCATCAGGTATTCTGGAAGAAGAGTACTTGGGTTTTAATACCAGAGAAAAGTTAAGAGAAAATCTGAATGAAATTAGCATTTCAGACTTTATTTACATTTAATAAAGGGTAAAACCTTCAAAGCAAAACAATGTAGTTCATAGGTACTTCAGTTAAGTTGAAAAAAAGCCCCCAGTTTGGGCATAACCTGCTCCCCCCAATTATTTATGCTGCTCTTCTATGAGCACATGACTCCTCCAGAGCCCCGGGGCTCCACCGGAGGGGTAGCTTTCATGAAGCCAACGATGGGCAGGGGCGGCTCCTCTGCCTTCCTCAACACCAGATGGCCAGATTTTCATAGGTGCTCGGAACCCTCATTAAGATAAGAGAGACAGGTGAGTGCTCAGCATCATGGGAAATGCCAAGCAAACCTTGGTTTTTTTGGTTTTTTTTTGTGCTATGGGTATCTTAGCTTAGATTTGAAAAACAGTAATTTGCAAGGGAGATGTAAGATTGGTCTATTTTAAAAACAAAATAGTTTGCGATGAAGTGAAGGTCTCCCACACTACTTCTTCCCGACTTCCCCATACCACATGAAGTGCAATACTTCAAGGAGTACATCTGCTTGAGCCTAAAAAATAAAAGCTATTGAAAGGTCAGGGGAGCTCAGCCTGATGCCTGGACTCACCCAGCAGTGGTTCACAACGGCCTATTTATTTCAGTTCCTAATAACGGACACTTCTGGCGAAAAGTCTTCACCATTCATGTTCTGTTTCAGTGGAAAAATTAAATTATAAATCATTGTTCTTCCTAAGCAGAACGTTTTGTTGTTGCATTTGGATAACTGTCAAGGAAGGAAGAAAAGGTGATCTGCTGTCAACTCAATAGGAATAATTGCTATAGTTTATATAAAGTAATAACTCTACGTTTCCAGTTTCTACATGTATTATTCATGTTGAATTATTTCGTTCGCACCGTTACGCAATATGATGCCTTCCCCAGGGAGTGCAAAAAATTTAAGGGAAGCCTGTCCTTCCTCCTGCAAATCTTACTCCACCCAATTAGTAATAGCAGGGAGGTGTGAAGCTGAAGGGACAATGTATTTAAGAATATGAACCTTACAAGGAAAAAACCCCATTGAATGAACATTTAAGGACAGACCTAGTAAAATTAGCGGGAAAAAAAGCTTCCGAACAACAAAATAAACAGCTGCAAGCTTTTTAACTGCTCAGGAGAAGCCAGTGAGGCTTAATCTCCAAGCCTAACCTAAGCCTCAGTTTCCTTCTGCTCTGTAGTAAGGTTTGTAACTCATGACGCTGCTGGTAAGGTGCATTGTTTCCCTGATACCTGGATCTTTTTCTATTGGCATACAGAAAAATATGGAGACACATGGCTGCAGCCCCCAAACTCCTGTAGGACAACAACCCTGAGCATACTCCCTTCAGCCCATTATGTGGCTCTCTCCATGTCAGCTGCTGTTTCAACATGCTGATTTACTGCGCCATAAGCAAAGTCAAACAGTCTCTTAGGCAACGCGTTGCCCATAAGCGACGGGCTGGGGAGTGCTCATCTCCTGGTATGTCTACATCGCCCAATGCAGTAACGTACAGAGAAATCCTGGATGGCCTCTGTTGAGGAAGGGTGCAGCTGGGTTAGCTCGTGTGCTTCTGCTTTTATGGTTACAGGTTACTCAACCAGCCACTTCCAGTGAAACCACAAACCAGAAGGCAGAGCATCACTTTGGTACACCACCTGTAATTGTTCGCCCGTAAGAGCATCCTCCTCCCCCATGCTTTTAAACCCAGTTGCACACATTTGCAGACGAGCAAATACAGCTGTGAGACTGTAAGGGATTATGATCTATCCTTGCCTGTTGCAGTCTAGGAAGTTGTGGTGACTTCCCAAAGCCAGAATTTGCATGGAATAATTTACCTCTCCCAGTTCCCAGTCTTCTGCTTTATCCCCACTGGCAACAAAATTAAAAACTACATAAAATTAAGACTCTGCACCTGCTCTGCTTCCTAGAGGAATTGCAATATTAACGCATGTAGAAAATATGGCAAGACAGAGGACTTTTTATACCGGCAACAAAATTTTCAACACTGAACATTTCCTCAGTTATCTTCATCTTATTAAAAAATGTCCAGGAGACAGAAAGCCCCATTCATTTCATTGAGTACCGAACACTGCGTGCATTTTTAGGAGAAACTTTCTGTTTAATGAAAGTCTAATCAGTCTATTTAATTTTCCTTCTTTTTTTTTTTTTTCCCCCCTAGTTTTTAATTACAGCATAGGACTTGAACAGTGGCCTCTCCTGCCTTTGTCTGAAGTCAGCAACTGAATTCCTCTAGACGTCAGTCATTCAGGACCCTGAGTGAAGGCACTAAGGCCTCAAATTCACAACTGATTGATAATTTTTCCAATTGAAAGCAATGCAAATATTCAGATGAACCTGAAGGAGTAACACTTGAAATCAGCTCGGATGGTACTGCAGACCTGTAACTACAGGTTGGGGGGGCTGGACTGGGAACCAGCTGTGCCACCAGTTCTTTGGACATTTAGAGCCAATCACCTAAACGCCTTCCTCCCTCTGCTGCTGCCTTTTTGTACTGCTTGTCTTTCACTGTTGGCACCCCATAAACATTATTTGCTGGATACTCTGCAAATGTGGGTTTTTTTCCTTAACTGCTTTTATTTATCTTTTTGTCCAAAGTCAATAGTACCACAGATATTTTGTTCCTATTGTACGTCTGGAATAGAAATGTTCGCAGAGTGCTTCCTTGTCCTGAGGGCATTGAAGCGAATGTAACCTGCCATTAAAATCACTGTTTTTAAGTAACCCAATCATTTCTCATCATTCATAATGCAGCGAGAAACCATATCAAACAACTGACTTTGGTAAGTCATTCATTTGCCTCTTGATTGATGCAAAAACTCTATCTATCCTAAGGATACAAAGCTTTCCTTGAGCATTTGCAAATCTTCCATTAAAGCTTGGAAAGTTCTGAAAGTTACATTAAGGATGTTCACAAATCTTTCCCCCCTTTAATAGTATAATTACTTGATTGGTTTGATAATAAATCAAAATCCAAGTGAAGAAAGATTCATGTGCTTCATATAAAATGAATCACAGGGAAAACATTTCACAATTAGCAGCCGCTCTTGCCTTACCTGCCACAACTTCAGACACATGGGCATGCCCAGCTTGGCACCCACCTCTGGCTTCAAGGTACAGACTGACGTCTTGGATGGCAGCTCCAAAACCTGAACCTGACATCAGGAAAACAAGAATATTTGGTCAGGCTCCAGGTCAAAATTCTGCTGTTAAAAACACAAGTCTTTTAAGGTGATTAAGGCTAGTATAAGCTCTTCCACTAAAAACTGTCTGGAGGAAACTGAGGAATGCATGTTAAGTTGGAGCTGTAAGGGAATCTTCAGCTATCTAAATAAATGCATTGTTTTAGGAAAGACCAGACAAAACTCCTAGAACAAACACACTCTCTTCTTCCACTCTTCTGTTCAGTCTGTATTAAAGTCTTCTTCCCACACAGTGGGTGACATTGTGCATACACCAGAAATACTGCAGACTGCTTCATCTGAAAACACTTCCCCACTTCCTCTCCCTTTCCCCCTTTTCTATCTCTGTTGCAGCTTTCTTTGTTATATTCACTTGTGGACACTTGCGTTGTCTTCTCTGTTCTGTCATGGTAACACAGAGCTTGCATGGAAATATAGGCAACATATGTACATATCTCTAAGGTGCATTTTTTTATTTACTGGCTGACTGCACTAACAAAATGCAAACCCAGAATCATCTGCTGATGCCGGCTGGAGCAGCGATGGCATACAGGTATTTGTGACGCAGTACTGCCTGACCCTAGTCAAAGCAGGGTCAGACAATATTTTGTTAAACACCTGCTCTCTGTCTATGTAGCAGCTTCCGCTGTTGCTTGCACTGATGGCAATGAATTATAGATCTGATTTTTTGAGGGGTTGGGGTTTTTTTTTTAGCATGGGGCAAGTCTTTCCCCTGCTAAGGACGTAGCTCATTTCCACCTCAGGACAATGGCAGGCAAGATCAGGGGAGTTTGCCTTTGCAATTTGGCACTGGAAAGTATTGAGTCTCTTGATTGACACTGAGGTGTCTTGCTCTGGGCTGATTCTCAAGCCTGGAACTATGGAGAAACAGAAGTTCTTAGGTTCTCGCTGCCAGGAACACCCCTGTTCCTCAAATGCGTACTTCATCACGAAGGAGATGCCATGGTTTATCCCCAGTCGGCAGCTCAGCCCCACACAGCTGCTCGCTCACTCCCCCATGGTGGGAGAGAATTGGAAGGGTAAAAGAGAAAAACTGGTGGCTTGAGATAAAGACAGTTTAACAGGTAAAGCAAAAGCCACACACACAAGCAAAGCAAACCAAGGATTCATTCACCACTTCCCAACGGCGGGCAGGTGCTCAGCCATCTCCAGGAAAGCAGGGCTCCGTCACACAGAACGGGTACTTGGGAAGACAAAATGCCATCACTCTGAGCATTTTGCCCTTCTTTCCCCCCGACCCCCCCCCCAGCTTTTCGTTGCTGTGCATGACGTCACATGGTCTGGGATATCCCTTTGGTCAGCTAGGGCCAGCTGTCCCGGCTGTGTCCCCTCCCAACTCCTTGTACACCCCCAGCCTGCTCGCTGATGTGAGAAGCAGAAGAGGCCTTGACTCTGTGTAAGTGCTGCTCTGCAGTAACTAAAACATCCCTGAATTATCAACACTGTTTCCAGCTCAAATCCAAAACACAGCCCCATACTAGCTACTATGAGGAAAATTAACTCTACCCCAGCCAAAACCAGCACAGGTGACCTTTTATTTTCATTAAATAAACAATTGTCTGCATTATCTCATAAAAATTAAAGGACTTCAAACATTTGATGCATCCAGCACCACCAGCCTATTTCAGAACGTGCAAAAGCCCAGCAGTGCTGTTGGACAGCCCCAGTCAGGCGAATTTCCTTAAGCATCTGAGATGAGGTATCACACAAATACGGCTCCCCTGGGAGCCATCAGTCAAGACCGCGGCAGCTGCGATGGCTTTCCAATCCCCAACCTTTAGTTCAAAGCTTGCCAGAACATCTTCCTATTTCTAGAGGTTGTCGGCTGGCCTGCCAAAAGCCAGCTGCACTCTCGGACCGCAAATCGACAATATACAGAACACTTTCTAAAGCCACTTAGCAATGGAGCAGGAAACTATTGTCCAGATTTGAGGAATGGAGACTACAGCAAAGAGCCATCCAGTACGTAGACCAAAGCTATGAACAGACCAAAGCTCGATCACCTGGGAGTTCTGGTTCTTTGGAGCTGCACTCTTAAAGAAAGATGCTTTTCTCTTGGCAACTTTCTCGCTATTAACGTAATGACCAAGTTCGCTATTGCAGGAAATGGGCTATAAATATGAAGATGACCTGCTCTTATCTTGTGTCTTTCATCACTGGCTCTCCAAAGGGCATTGCCTCCTGGACAGGGCTGAAACGGGAAATTTTACATAATAAGGAAGGATGAGTGCACTGTGATAAATGCACTTCTGCAGGTTAAAAGAAAAAAACCACCTCCTTCGCTTTACCTTGATTAAAAACGGATGAAGTGGTACAAGGTCTACATTTGGGCTTGCAAAGGACAAAGAAAACCACAAAGACGAGCAAAGCTTTTTGCAGAAAGCAGGCAGGCATGAGCTGCCTATGCCAGATTGACAGTTCAGAGACTGTCTGCATTAGAGGCAACTGAGCCTTAGAAATAAATACTATTTCATATATTTTGACAACTGTAACCTAAAACTTGAAGTTCTGTGTTTATATTGGTTTTGCTTAATAGGAGAAAGATTTGCCTTTGCCTGAGGTTAATAGTGTTCCTGGGTGGCTAAAACTGGCCACAAGGAAACACACCCTTTTTCTTTTTCACATTAATAAAGCTTTTAACATGTTTCTGGCAAATTGGCAAGAAAAGTGCGTGTAACTCATAATTGGTGATTTAAATGCAATCATGAACAAATAAATGCCTGTTCAGATCTCATTATTTATGGACTGAACCTGCTTTAAGACAAAATTACTCTTTTTTTGGGCACCAGCCAAGCATAAACACTTATTAAGTCTTAATTTTAATCATAAGCTGCAAATGTACTGTGTCTCACAGAGTGCTGCCTATTTGGAAGCACTATATATTATGGGAGCTTTTGTGAACTTATTGAAACCTGACACAGTTCTAATGTAAAGGTTCATACACAGAGTGGAACTCCTTTACCTCAGGAGACAGCATGTTATTATCAGTTTGCAGGGCCCAAGCAAACAAATGAAAATAAACCAGAGAAGAGTTGTAAGGGACATTGGGGTAAATGTCTTCTCTTTGGATCAGATGATTATCTAATTCTTTGTCACCAGAATGTGTGTGTGTACTCTTGCCTGACACTCAAACTCTTCTCTGGCTGACACAAGAATGCACTTGGCAATTTTGTTTAACTTAAATATTATTGAGCACTGCTGTAAATGGAGAGAGTTCTTTGTTTGATCGGAACAAGGTATGGGACGTGGGATGGTTGTAGTTACTGGTGCAGTGTCTACAGGCATACACAGTTCTGTGAAAGGCTGAACATTCTGGCTGTGGGCCAACGAAGTACTTAAATATGTGCTCCATTTCTGCATAGTAAAAAGTTCACATTTTCTTGCAATACAAGCACTTATTACTTCATATATAAAATATGCAACTTTCAGCTTCAAGATACCATCCTATAGTCCAGAAAAGCATGTGACCTTTTATGCTCATGAACAATTTGCAATTAGCTACAATATTTCTTTTCATATTTATGCCACTTCTTTTTTTCTTCAGATTTTTGGTATTTTGGTGTCAAGTATTTGAAATAATTTATTTTTGTGTCATGCCCTCAAATAGTCCTTCAAAGAAAACAAAAATACAATTTCTACAAAGCAGAAGTGGAAATTGCCAACAAAGCTGTCAGTCGATGATTGCTGTGATAATGGGTATTAAATGTGGACTTACCCAGTAGGAACTGAAACGGACCCTGCAATTATCTCACACTGAGCAAACCTCTGGCCGCTAATAGTAATTCAACTATTTCCAGCCGAAGTACCAGTTAAAGAATTAGCCCGGGGTGAAAGACCACATATCGCATTACAAATCACCTGCACCTCCCCTTCTCTCACCAAACACGACTTTCAGCTTCAGATGGAAGATGAGTACCTCCATCTGATGACAGACTTTCTGACCATTAGCTCCCCAGAAGGACTCTTGTTCCCCTTTAACAGTATTCAGCAGCACCAGAAGAGTTTTCAAAATGCCTGCATGTGAAAGACCAGCAGCAGCTGCAAATACTTAAATGTCGGACAAATCTTGGGGTGGTATCCTTGCTTTACAGCACGACTTATATAATTCAGTCATCTTTCTGGCAGGTAAAATTAGTGATTAGAAGCCCCAAAGGTTCCTTGGGCTGCCCTCTCTCTCGAGCAGAGAATTTGCGAGCAATGATGTTTCCCCTTCTCAACGATGTCATTTCAAAACCAAAGGCAATGTCCCAAGCACCAGAAAAAGAGATACTTCCTACCTCCTCCAGGGCTTTGGCTGCCATGGCCATTAACCAGCGTCCCTGTGCCACCTTTAACAGAGAGCATCTGCAGAATCCCACATTCTCCGTGAAGACAGAATCCGTCACTGAAGTCCGTCCCTCTGCTAAATCCCACAAGCAGATCCTCTGGTCACGACCCTGACTGTTACAGTAAAACAAGTTATCCATGAGCAGGCATGAGAAAGCCTGGCTTCCTGCAGGTTAGCATCTCAAGTTGGGTCTTTAACAGGCAGCAAAGGAGTGAGCTTAGCACAGCTTCTGTGGGGGTATTTTTGGGGTCTTTCACGAAATGTGTTGGAACTCAGTGTCACTGAGACCACCACCCTTCTGCTGAGTGCAGAACTGGCCAATGGGTTCAAAAGTTACTGGGAGGAGGGAGGACCTGAGCATCCGTCAGATACACTGCAGTCACAGCCAGCCACGTTTCCTTGGGAAGAGAGACTTGATCGGACACAGTTATGCTATTAATATGTGTGTATATATTTATAAAGTCTCATGAGTATTTGAACATATTCATAATAAAAATACTTACATTTTACCATTGATTAGATCTAATTTAAAAGGAAACAAAAGTATCCAGAGTTACACATTCAACACTCCTTCAGCCTAGCAATGAAATAGAAACGTCAGGCATGTTGACAGCTGAAAGACAAATAGCAAGACAGCAAAGACCTCACCAAGGATAAATAAAAAGCTACAGTTATTCAGCGGTCAACTTCCCACAGCCACAGGGAGGGCACAGAAGACTGTTACGACTGTAGATGTGTGGAGACACAACAGGAGAGGGACTGGCAGCACAGGGAGTAGCAGGAGTTAAACCATGAAACATTGTGGTTAAACCAGCCAAAACCAGAGAACCGGCAGCACACACAGAGACTCCTCCGCACGCCCCTCCGTCCCGCAGACAAGTCTGTGTGTTGGTCCCAGACAGCAAGACCAAGGAGGCCAGACAAAGGGCACAGCATTAATTGCTACACATTTATGTGATCCCACTGGCTCTGGAACAAAGTACCACTGTGGAGAAGCTTCCAGTCCACAAACTACAGCAGTGCAGGGTATGTGTCCTTGTGTTATCACCTGGGACAGGGAATCATCAAAAATCCCTTACCCACTTCTTACTTTAATTAGCAGTGTCACCTGATGGAAGTATGAAACCAAAACAGACTGTTGGGACTTCTTCAACATCAACACAGAAACTCCCATCTGCTATTCACCTGAGTGTCAAAACATTTACAGCACTGGGCATCCAAACAATGTGGTACTGCAAGAAATTGTGATTTAGCTTTAGAGCACAGAAACAAAAAATACAGGTAACTGCTGTCCTAAAATTGCACTGCTGTGTGAACTGTTATACACATACAGCAAAAATAGAGGTATGGAAAAACTCTACAATTATACAAACAATGCTCATTCAATATGATTTTATGGGGGAGAGTGTTGATAATTGTACTTAAGCAGATAACAAATATAAATGCTAATGAGTTCCACTGTGTATTATAAGAGATGTCTTCTCTAGATAAGCATGCCAGAACACCTCCTAGTCATACAGACACCTTGGCATCTACACTAGATCACCTGTCTAATCCAAAGTACACAAATCTTCCCGACCTTCCCTTGCTAAACGAGACCAGAAGATATTTCACAACAAAGCAGAGGTGTGCAACTCAGCATTCTTGCTCATTTTCAGTCTTCCATTCTCCATCTCTGACTCTTCACTTCCTTCCTTATCTTTTCTCCCTCTCCCCTCTATTTATAAACTCACTATATCAATTTTGGTCTTCCTTGAGAAGCAGTTGCGATGCATTTGTCACCTTCAAATGCAAGTGTATTTTCTTTCCCCAAAGACATCCCCTGATCTCAATAAGGACACTATGGACTCCAAGTTGTGATGTCATCACATATATATTATAAAGAAATTAATCGTATCATTTTTTCCACTTTTTGTTCTATAGTTTTCCGGTATTTTTGTACTTCTTTACATTTCCAATTATTTCACTGTTTTTTGCCTGCTGTGCTAACCTGAGGAGCCTGTTTTTACCACCCAGTGTCTCCACGCAGTAGACAGATTTTCTTCCGTGGCCATCCAGCGTTGTGTCCACTCTGTGTGTTTTCAGGTTCCAGACATGAACAAACCCATTCTCAGACCTGGCAGTAAGAACAGACGTTTTTAGTGTGACCACGGCCGACAACCCGATAAGACAGTATGACACTTTTCCGCATGTACAGAGATAACACACGCATCATTCACCAACCATGCGTTTTGTTGTTTTCTCCAGATACAATTTATCTAAATAATACACTTCGTTTTCAAAGGAGATGTCCATAGGGTGCTCAACTCAGACAGAAATGCTGGTTTACTTACCCAGAGAAAAGAACGGGGACATCAGGTTCTTGGCCTCCACAGGAAAAATGCAGAGTGTGGACTGCAGCACTGGTACCTCTGAGAACAAACTGTGGATCCGGGGGCGGCAGAGCCATCCGAGCAAGGGACTGGGGGAGTGAGGAGAAGACACAGATATCATAGAGGGTAAGGCAGCCTAAAGTGAAGTTACAACTTGAAATATATTCTTCTCAGGGCATTTGCTTTTCCTGGTCACTCTCTTCAAATTCTCATCCCTGGGCGCTATTTCTATTTGCCACAGGGTGCAGCGTAAAGTCCTTCCTCTCAACATCGACCGATCAAGCAGCTGTCAAATCTGCTTTTTGCTGCATTCCTTTTTAAGCAAGGTAAGTGCTGAGCTGGCCATGTGTATGCACCTCTTGTGCACTTGTAAAGACAAAATTGTTCAGCTGTTCTCCCTGCTGCAAAAAGGAAGAGCTACAAAACACAAGAAACTGGATACCCATAATTTCAGTGGGTAAGCAATTTATCATTCCACTTAGCCCCTTGGCAAGCCTTTCCCCTTCCTCCCCATAAAAATACTACTTCTGTGCTTTCCACTCACAACCGTTTACAGAAAAGTATTGCAGTGAGCACATCAACTGAAAAGAATTTCAGATGAGATTAGAGTTATGATCATTTTTACACAAGAATCCCAGTACTCCCAAGTGCTTGAATTTTCAGTTCCAAGCATGGTTACTTGAAATGCAGTATTTCACACTAACTTGGTGACTACTGTGTTAAATATTTTATTCCAACGGGTTTGTATTCCCCAAAGGCTCAATAAAGAGAGACGGATGCTTTCAGCTTTATGTCACTGGTTCACATGTGGTCCGAGTCAGCAAAGAACGGGACAAGCACACGCGGAAGCACGTTGCCCTGTCTACCACGGGAAATGTGAAGGACAATCGATTATGAACTCACAGGGACAGCTTGTGTGATCTGATTAGGCACGCTCTTACTGATCTGGCGCCTTCACCAAGTATCTCCATTCACATTAACACCTGTGCAGGCAGTTCTGCACAAGCACCCAAGAAGGACAAGGACGACTTTTCCACATTCTGACTCGCTGCAAATGACCCTCCAGACCTGTGCAGGGACAAGGTAACCAGCAGCTTCTTTGTAAGTACAATTTGCGATTTATTGGAAAATGCATTACAAGAAATGTTTTCACCATGAGAAGTTTTTACTGCTCTATCTGTATCATTACTAGCCATGCTTGTATTTCTGCTTCTTCCCTTCTGAGCTGACCTCACACAGAAGAGGACAGCTTCCGCCACTACAGGTGCCAACTCTCATCACTCTTTCCCATTCATGCATGCACCGGATTAAACAAAATTTTCTATATTCAGTAAGGGAAGACCAGCAGGTGATTTTCTACCTGCTGGTTCACAGGAGAAGAATTGCAGAGAACCAGAACAGAGCGCTAGAGCTACATGTTGCATGGTAAATTAAAAGAACTCAACTTTTAATTGTCACCTCACCTCAGTATCAGCTTTTGAATTGTGTTTAATGGATGCACTTGCTATTGCACCTCACCTGCAGGTCTACCTTGAGTGTTTATAGATCAGTAATCACCATGGTATCTATAGGTCCTAATTAAACACAATTATCTTTTAGGGCTAGTGATGAAACAGGATTCTTCAGCATAATATGCAGTTCTCCCTCAATAGCACTGTGTAATTAGGTATGAAAATAATGAGCTCAGTGGATAACCTCCATGTTTTAGTGCCCTGACTCATCTGTTTTATGACGATGTCTGATGATCTAGACTCATGACAGGCTGGAGTAAATTTTCAGATGATTACACGATGTACAGGTTTGCCCCCATGGTGAGATCCAGCTCCCAAGTGCCCGTCTGTAAGACGCTCCACCTGTGTTATAAACCTGTCAGACTAGGGGTTTTGTCACCAAAGGTCACCTCTTTAGGACACTACAGCTGTACGCTGTTGCCCTCAAAATAACACTTTGTAGAACCACATAAGTAAAATAGTAGCTGGGCAGCTCGTCAGAGGAGCGGGATCCCTCTTCATGGTGGAACGATCCTGGGTTATTGCACCAAGCAAGGAAGACAAAACAGAACTGAGTCAACCCAGAGGCTATCTGGGATTACAAGGTAGGTTTTTAATAGCATTTTTCTAATTACTGACACAGAAGTTTTTGCTGACAGACAGCAAGTGTGTGCGTGGTTGTGGGAAGGGTTACCTGGCATGAAACAGACGCTACTAATGCATGTCTTTACAAGGACAATATTTCAGAAAAATCCTCAGACTGGCTACAGGAAAAAAAACGAGAACTGAAAACATACTTTCAAGCTGTAAGCAAACGAAGCGACTTTTTGCTCCTCAGAGCCTGGTTCTTCAGTTGCTTTTTTGCTAATCAGATATATGAATCTGGAAATTTGGCTTAATATTAAACTTATGTCATTTTTATTTGGCATATGAGTTGATTCCTTATTACTTCCTATAATGACTCAGCAGATGCACAGCAATGTGACAGTATTAAGCGCCTCATTTTTCTTCCAGAAAGTGCTGAACTATAAAAATGTATCTGTGCTGTCTTCCTCATCCATGAGCTTGGACAAGTCACTGAAGACCAAGATTTAATTAAAAGTTCCTAGGTACCTAAATCAACAGAAAGTCCCATCAGGTCACAAATAGATGGAAATTTGGTGCCTTAAAAACTCCAAGAAAGCATCCATCTGTTCCTGTTGACACATAAGCATCCTCAAAAAAAATGACATTCAGCCTACCTTCAACTCACTAGGTAGCTCAATATCTCTACCTTAGTTACAGTGATAAAGAAATATACCAGGTATACTGATACTAACAGAGAACGCTCTGCTAAGCTGACAGCTACAAACACACTAAATAAGTCTGTGCAATGGTTAAAGCCCCTGGGTAAATTTTTCAAAAGTGCCCAAGTGATTTAGAAGCCTAAGACTCAATTTCAAATGAATTTTCAATCCTAAATCTCTAAGACTTTTTCAAGTTTCACTCCAGGTGTCTGAAAATGAGTTCTCTAATTAGCACAACATTTATTTTCTTGTTAACTCCATCTAGCCTCAGGGAGACCAATCTGTTCTTGTTAACTGGGGATATCTGCAGCAAATTTAATTAAATGAATTTGCTTAGTATTTAGGCTGGTCTGAGAGAGAAATCTGTCTCAAGGGCTTGACAAGCAACATGCAACCTACAGAAGAAAGTTCATTTAAAAGCATCTTAGGGCTAGACCATGCGTTTGTCCCTAAGATATCCTCATGCTATGACTCCTGCCTCCTATGAAAGGATGTTAAAAGATAGGAATCATTCTGTTTATGGCATTATTTGTTTGCAAGAGGGTATCACCAGTAAGAGATGCCACACCTCACCATCACGCTCTTGTTTTTTAAAAGATGTTCCACTTTTTATTTCTTCCATCCTTCTCTGTGCTGGTAAGAGCATCCTCCTTCGGGGGCTGAGCTACACTCCGCTATGACACAGACAACCAGCAGTATTTTTCACAAGGTGCGTTGCAAACCCTTGGGCTCCTGCATAGCCTGTCTCTGCTACATGAGCGAGGAGTGGAAAACCCAGCTGTTCAAATCAGTGTTTCAATTAGCAAACAGCTACATGCACCATGCATTAGGCACTAAAAAGGGTTTTGTCTAAAAAATTGCTTCTACTAAATGCCAGAACAATTTAATTTCTTTCAAAATTATGTTATTTTAAAGAACAATTCACTATTAATATCCCTCACAAAACCTACTTTGTTTAGGCTGCAATTAGAATAATCTTCAAATCATTTGAATGTCAATGCAGTGGTATTCCAGTATCATCACTTCAGCATTTGATATAAAAAAGTTAAGCTTTTATTTAATGAGAGTCATTTAAAATATGTAAATGTCAAAAGGATTACCTTAGAAAAATCTCTCAGAGAATTAAAAACATTAACAGATTCCCACAGGAAAAATTCCAGCAGAATTCAGCAACTCTCCTGTTCCCACTCCTGTCACTTGTATTTCTATCACACATTGAAGCAAAAACAAATTGCTATTAAAATATCATCCAAACACCCTCCTCCCCCCACAAACTCCACAGTTCGGTTTGAGATACCAATGGCTCAAAAAAGACAAGAAAAAATCCTCCTCTTTTTTTCTTTAGGCTTATTTAGCGTAGTAAAAACTCAGTGGTAAAAGAGCTTTTTCAGGTATAGCAGAAATAAATCTCTCTAGGTATGTCTGGCAAACTGATTTGGGACTGAAACCAGCAGGTGTGCAGACATAATTACTACTGCAAAATATTCAACACATCCAGGTGTGCTCACAAACAGATATATGAAATCCCTGTTATTTTTTGAAAATTCCTAGCCTACCAGGTGCCACCCTCCCAAAGGAAAAATCAGAGCAAAGAATGAGTTGAGAAAGATGTGAATAAACGGTTCTTCCCTCTTTCCAGCCTTTCCTTTTATTCATACAAAAGCCCTTTTTCAGCCTGCCTACTACCTGCACTCACTCAAAAGTTCCGTGACCCTCTGCCACGTTGTACGGCGCAGCTCTAGTGCCCGAGAGTGTTTTCAAAGTGGGTCACTAGCTGTAACTGCAGAGAAAGTCGGTGGAAATAAAAGACTCCCTCAAATTAACAGTGCAACGCACACCATTTTGTCTATTCCACTACATTTACAATCTCCAGTGTTAAAATACAGCAGGCAGCCCTTGCAGTATGAGCTTTCCAAACACAATATTCCCGTTTCCAGCCTGTAACCCACTGCAGACAACGTGTCTCGTAGTGGTGAAACTACGAGCTGCCCTCTGCCCAAGAAACACCCTTGTAACACGGCTGCCTCTCAATACCGTGGCCCCTCCTCGTGGAGGCAGCTATTGCCTCGCTGGTGTGCGAGTAGCCCAGACGGACGAGAAGGGTCCCCAGAGCACCCGATTCACCTCACTGAATTATGCCAGAACACAGCGGGACTTGGAAACATCTTAGACATCCCTGGTTGACACAAAATGCTGCCCGGTTATATGGCACTTCTAGGAAGCAGAGAACAAGAGTTTAGGGCTACAAGAACCGATTTAATGAGTAGCATTTCCATACACAATTAATAGAGATGCCAGACAAATCTACACAAGTTGAAGGAGTTAAAGTGAATTTTTATAGGTTATTGACTACAAAAGTTCTGAAAGCAGGCATATGGTTTGGTAAACAAATAATTCTCCAGACCTGTTGTGACAAATTTTTAAGCCCAGCTTTTCATTTTGCATGTACAAATCAAAAAATGACGGAACACTCTGAAACAGGAAAGTCAGCAACAGAAAGGGAGTTGCGGGACAGTCAGCTGAAGAAATCTCTTTGTACCTGAGGTGAGAAGTAACTGACTGTACCAGGAAATACCTTTTCGGTGTCCTGTAACAAGCTAAAACATACAAAACACTTAGGGAAGAATGAAACAGCCACTCAGGTTAAAATCCAAAATTAAAAGCCAGGCAGGCTGCTTTTTGCCTTCTTACCCCAGTCCCCCAAAACACAAGGTATGTCTGTCGCGTGCAAAGACAGAAACATGCACTAGTAAAACTAAAATCAGTAGAAGCTTGCACAGCAACTGCCTGCACAGATCAAGAGATGTGGGAGTGCTACACCAATAGTTGCAAAGGTCAGAGCCGCAGAATATATGAAAACTCACTCATCAGTCAACTAACACCACAGCTTTCCCTTTGCTATCTTTGGTGCTACAGTGAGATATAAACCGTATTATACTTTTAGGATTTCTTTAAAGCTAATTTAAAAAATAACTTATTTCAAGTGGAGATTAGAGATCAGTAGAAATCATTAAACCAAAAAATTTATTTCAAGCAGAAATTAGAATTATTAGAAATTTCTAATTTTACGAGTAAAATGTACTAATAAAGCACTCTTAATTTTCATGAGCAAGGATAACCAAATGCTTTCTCTTAAACTGGTTATTTTCATGTTACCACCTACCTATGACTACCAAAGTAGAGATCAAGCACAGTGATGTATATTTGTATTTCATATGTGACTTCAAAACCTAAAAGAAAAAATATTTTTTTTTAAAAAAAGGAAAAAAAAAAAATCACAATTGTGGACTGGGAGCATTCGTTAGTGTGCTTGTGCTTGCGCCAAAAAATACAGTAGCTAGATACTGTAGATAGATTTCTAGATAGGATTCTCTTGCTTGCAAAACTCGCTAGTTAGAGACACATCAATGTCAAAGAGGATGCAATGATTCATATGACCGAGCTACACAATCCCTTATTAACTGATATCATGAACCTGTTGCCACACGGCCAGCATTACAACTGACAAGAGTCCTTCCTTTCGAAGGTTGGGAACACTAAATGCTGCCAGAGCTTTCATTCCAAATAGTCACCAAGTCATTTCTAATGACTAACAATGACTGCCCGCTCAGAAAAACACTTCAAAAGTCTCATTTTGAGAAGTGCCGAGAACCTCCATTTCCCATCGACTTCAAGGGAAGTTAGGAGCTCCCCAAAATTACCTTCTCTCCTGACATTTAGGCAATGAATGATGAAAGTTTCCACATTTTAATTGTAATAGTCAATGGACAAATAGCAAACAAAATTGCTTATCAGCAATTGGTGATAGGCCAAGAAATCCTATGGGAGCAGAAAAGAAAATGACTAATAACCATCATGCAGTGCAACACATTCTTAATGATTTCCACTGAGATAATGGCTCCTCACAGCGTTAGCACCTTTTTTTGTCTCTAAGCATCCCCTAACTGAATGAGCCTAAACCACAATGTATTATGATTTTAAGCAATGAAGTTTGGAGAAAAATGTATATAAATGTCAGTGTGTAACCTTCAGGAATACTGAAACCTGGGGCTGCGTCTTGAGGTTCACTTTCAAATACCTCCATCTGCAATTTTTGAAAAAGTCACTGTACAATAATTATTTTCTATATGAAAACATAGATTCAGCCTGGGAACAAAACTAAGAATGATTGTAACTATCTGAAAGACACTGAGTTAGCATATGGATCTCATTGCCACTTACACATTTTGGTCACTGAAACAAAAAGCTATTAATCAATATGTAAAAGCCATAAATTAACATAAACATTAATCATTCTAATACTCCCACTGTGTCGGACTGATAATTTTTTTCAGTCTTTCATTCTGACATATTCGCCTTCAGCTATCAGCTGGTTGACCTTTTTTAACACAGTTAAACATTTTGGCCATTGCAAATCTTACTGAAGTAAACATTTTGGAGACAGTCAAATATCATGGATACGTTTATGCCAAAAATATGGGGTCTGAAAACACGAGAGCCTCTGCCTCACATGTCATTGCACTAGCTTTTAATAAGGGAGTCTAAAATACAGCATGAAATACAGCTGAAACAGATGAAATTCTAGTGTTTCATAAACAGGTTCATTTTGTAGATGGGGGAACAGACACCCATCTGTTTTACTTTCTGAAACCATTAATTGCTTGGTAAAGCGCAATGATAGAACTACAGACAGCCTGGTTTGGGGAGAAAGCAGGTATAAAAGCCCATAGTAGTTCAGCTCTGCAACTCACTCTCCATAAAATTAATGAAAAAAAAAAAAAAAAGACAACAAATGCCTAATCACTTTGAAAACTTGAAGAATACGAAAATGTGAAAAGAAACTTACACAACTGCCTCTCCATACCATACCATACCATACCATACCACACCATACCATACCATACCATACCACACCATACCATACCATACCATACCATAGACCTAAACTGAATTTAAGTTTGTACACTTGATAAATCATTGTAATCTAGCAGAAAATTGATAAGCCAAGGACCATCAAAAAAACTAGCCTCTAGTTCAGCCATGCACAGCAATCTGTCAGCCACGGGGCTCTGTCTGCCCATCCTCCTTAATTAGGGGTGCTACATAGTGCAGCATCAGCTACAAATCTTTTGGTTGCAAGAGTTAATAATGTCCTCAGATAGCATGGGCTTAATTAAACATCTTCCAGACATTTTAGCAGACATTTCCTGCAATAATCTTGTTTAGTAACAAACTATTAAAAAGAATTGACAGAGAAGAAATATATCAAGTTGTTACAGCAACTGAAGTTTTTTGGGCCAGAATTATATGTCTGCAATTAAGGATTCTGTAACTGAGCAATTAAAATATCACTTTATTTGAAAACTAATTAATTCTAAACACATATTTTCCCCATGACAAACTTTTATGATTATTTAATTTATTCCATTCTAATTACACTTTAATTAATCTACTCTTGTATAATATTATACTGTTATTTTGGCATTTGACCAATGAAGACAATAAATTGATTGCAGTTCCGTTGCGCAAGAGCAGAAACTGTCATGCCAGTTTCAACACCACGTTTATTTATTTGTCTGTTCTATTACTTTTCTTTTCCTCCCACAGGGCATAGGAACACGAAACACAGTACAAATCGGATGACATTTTGTCTTCTATACTTATTTCTTCAAAGTGTGAAATATAACAAGAGTTTTTAGCATTAAGGAAATGTACATGTAACACGATATTACATAATAAAAATATAACCTATAGGAAATTAACTTACATCTAAAATACATCACACAATGACTTATCAACTGATTCCTGATGTACAGGACCATGTCCAGAGCTGCTAGAAACAGAGTTGTTTCCATTGACATTGAGCTCTGCTCAGCATCTGGCCTGACAGAGTCAACAAGAAGGGAGAATGAGACCAAAACCCATTTTCATACTTACCTTAGAGTTCCATTCATTTCAGTATCTCAGTAAGTTTTACAAGACACTGCATTTTAATTTTGCATCAAGTTACCTTCGACTCAACTGAAAAAAAAAGTTTATAAACTATTTTCTTACTCTATAAATACTATATTTGGATTAAACTCCGATAAAAGCAAGATATATAGACATTTTATTACATACAGAGTTAGCAGTGTTGTGTTTAGTTTTGCTTTGGCCATACTTGAAGTAAAAATGACTGTTGTTTACAGTTAGAAGTCCTCAAGCTTCTTTGAATATGAACGTCCCTAAAATTCACAGTTCTTGCACATTTGTTGGGAGGAGATACTGAGCAGTGACTCTTACAAAGACACAATGAAGCAATCTACTTTCCATGCACTTTTTAAACCCCTGCTCGCATTCCGGGCTGTATGCTTTCTTCTGTGCTTATGAAATAACCCTCTATTGTATACGCCTTAACCACAACTGCGACGCCTTGCAGAGGGAGGCAATTAAATTAAAACGCACTGCAAGTTGAGCTGTGACAGTGCTTTCTAAAGTATTTCCTTTTGCTTTGATCATGCAGTTTACATTTCATAGAATTAAAAAGACAAGTACAAAATACGCTCACAAAATACATATTCGTTAAAAGAGGAAAAAAAAAATCTGCACTTAAATGAACAGCCGAAGAACTTTACCAGCACTGCCACAGCAGAAGATATGTTTCTATCAGAATATTACACCCGTTTCCTACCTCCGTGTTTATATTCTCTACATTTGTTTCATAATAGATAAGAAAAATATACTTTGAAATTGCAAATAGGAAACAGGATAAATTGATGTAAACATAGAAGGAATACCAAGTAATCAAAGGTAATTCCTATTTGTGTCCAGCTCATGTTTCAAATTCCAAATTTTGAATCTGATCGACACCTGTCCAAACTGCCAGATGATACTGGCGACACTGCTCAAACGAGGAAGGGTTTGCAGGATTCATTCATTACACCAGTATTTCATAAAGCATTTTCTGTTTGGAAGGTTTCTGTTTCTGTGTAAACTACAGCACGTCTCCGAGACCAGCACCATTACGGGTCATTCTTTGAGGATGGAGAAACTGAGGCAGGGACAGCAAGTGACCTCCCAAGGTGGCACAGTCACTAGAACCGGCGTTAGGACTCCACTCACTGACTCCAGACAGTCCCTTCCCATGGCCAGCGAGATTCCCATGCCACACAGCATTTTTAGAAACAAAGCAGTGTGGACAGTACTTTAATCTGCACCAATTCATTAGGCTAAAACTTTAAACTCTTATTCAGGTGAACTCTCAAGGCCAGAAGCAACTGCATTTCGGTAAAGAACATACCATTTGGTACATACATTTTACTTTCTCCAAGAACCTCTTCAGTATTTAAAAAAAGGAAAGACTTGGCATTATGTATATCACTTTAAAATATACGAGTCCAAGTTACAGACTGTAAAGTATATTTATGCTAAGAAATATCCCCCAAAATTCAAGCTTAATTACTAACAGTATGTGTCATTTGTCTAGTAGGATTCCCATCCAATACAGCATAAGTATTTGGATAAGCCAAGTTACTGGAGAGCAAATTAGTCCAAGAAATCTAATAAGGATCACAATAATTCCAGGGCAAATAGGAATGACATTGACAAGGCAAATATTACCTGAATATCAAATTTTAAAAAATGTTTATTTTAACAGTTTAGGCTAAGCTTACACTTTAGATACAAACCCACAATTGTTCTTTCATGGCAGTTTGATCATGTAACTCTATATCCATTTTGCATAAGCACGTAGGATGCATTAGTTAAATATGCTCATCTCCAAGGCTCTCAGATAAGAGTAGTCATATGATAAACAGTTAAATTGTTAAAATGTGAGGGATATTAATAAAAATCAGGTCCAGCATTTAACAGCAGTTGAATACTGATGATGCTTAATTCCTGGTCTCCAGTGCTGTTTCCTATGTCTATGATGTTCTGATCAGTTAGTTTCTCTCTGTTTTAACGAGTAACACTAACTACTATTTAGCAAATGGAGAGAAATAAAACCACAGCTACAGAATAGAGTTACACAGTTTACACATGTAACTTCAAGCTTCACTCCTCTCATCGACAATAAACTACTCCTGACCAAAAATGCAGTGAAAAATGTGAAACTGTTTCACCACCTTCATTTGAAACTTTGAACAGTTCTGCAGTACCTGAACTTGAACTCCCAGTCTTTGAATGTGTGCCGAACAGCCCCCTATTGTACCGCACTTTTATGCTGGCAGGAACTTAAGTGTCAATCTTTCATCAGATAATCAGATTATGTCATGTTCTGACCAAATTCATTAGGAAAACTTTTACCAACCCTATTATCTCAAACCAGAAAATCTAGATCAAAGTATAACCGATTTTACAGCACAATAAAACTGTTATAAATATTTAAACACTAATTAAAAGGCCTCTTTTGTTAAAAGTAAATAAATAATTGAAAGCTACCTCTTCTCATAAATGCTACTGAATACAACCATATTTATCTCATGCTTCTCAGAAAAATAGGACCTATATATGGTGGAGAATGGGAAGAAATGCACTTAAAAGCAGTCATTTGAGAAGATGCAGAGTTGCTAGACTTTTAAATCATTTGCCTAGAGTAAGTCACACTGAGTGCTCATTCTAGTGACAAAGCATTAACCCCTGAGTGTCTGTGCTAACCCCATTCCCATGGGACAATTGTATCTACTTCATGCAGATGTACTGGATGGATGCTACATCCAAAAGGAAAGAAGAAATCCTACATCGACGAGTAATTTCTCAGTAAATGCAATTATATTGTAATTTGTTTTCTTCCTAAAACATGCATGGTCTTGTCTCCCAAAGATAAATAACTGTAATTAAGTTTGGCAGATGTATTTTATGCTTTTTGAGCAGACATGACATCTGCACAAAACAAACACTGAACGTGAGAGTACTAAATATTTTCCCTTCTCTCCATTTCAGGCGGATAGCAAGCATGGCACAAGAGGGAACCAAAGAATTCATATTAATATAATTAACAGCAAGGAACTGAGTTTAGACTAATCCACAGCAGGCATAGAGACAACAGATAATGACAGGACAGTCATCAATATTGATTTCACATATTTTTCAGTACTACAATCAGATTCTCCATCTGTAACTCAAACTTTAAAAGTATGATAATTTACGGAAAGGAGATTAATTTAGCCATTTTGAGTCAAAGACGTATTTCATAGCTTCATCCCAAATCCTGTATATTGTTAGGATCTTTTTCCCCTTTGAAGACTTAGTGAATGATTGAAGCTTCTACTTTCTGAGAAACAGATAACACAAGACTAGTAATCTGACTCTAAGCCACTGGATAAAGGCAGTTTGTTTCCTCTTAGCCCATCTGTCAACACCTCTTCAGTAATTAGTCCTAATTATTACAAAGGGCTAGCCTCCCATTCGCATTATTAAATCAGAAATAGTATCATAGCCAGGTATCTTTCAACGCCTACCAGACTGGCGACCTTCGATTTCATTGAATCTTCTATCAGTATCCGCCTTTGGAAGAGCCTCAGCAGTAATTTTAGCATCAGCTTCAAAGATGCAGATCCCACAGTGGAATTCCAGGGATGCATTCATATACACACCCACATCATGTGACAGGAGAGCAAGCAACACAATTGACCTTTGCATTGTTCTCTAAACTCCCGTGATATAAACCACACATCTCTATTTTATACAATGGAATGGGGTTCTGCCTGCGTGCTTAGAAGTGCTCCTTTGAACTAAATGCCGATAGGAAAAATAGTGAAACTGTGTCTCTAAAGATGAAGGTCAAATCTTTGTTAAGAAAACAATACATCTGAAACTTTTTTTCAGATCAAGACAAATTTGCAAGAAGTAAATAGTAACTAAAAATATGCATAAATGTATTTAAGTGTGAAGAAGATTTAAAAGGTTTCTTTTGTTTATTTTTACCCTATAGCTGAAGTACTGCCCCAGAAAACTGGAAAACAAAAAGGATGATGACATCGAAACTCTCACCGAACCAAAGCTCAATTAGCTGAGGCTTTAGTCAGACAGTTTTAAGCTCTTCATTTGTGTTAACATTTATTTAACTGAAACAAGAGGAAAAAAAGATACTCTTAAAAACCAAACACTTCATTTCTTTTGATTAAAAGCCAAACATGTTTCCCAATAGCACATCTGAGACCACTAGTGAGGATTCGTTTACACCGGAGTTCTCATCAACAGCAGAGCACTACCAGTTTCCTCAGACACAATGGGCCGACCTGAGCTGCACTGGCACAGTTCATGGCTTGTTTAAGTCTCTACTAAAAGCTTGCGCCCACAGCAGAGGAGCCACACAAATATTCAAAAGTCTCCATGTGAACAAAGCCCACATCCTCTAATTAAAAGAGAGCACGTTTTTGTTGAAATGCTTAATGTTTCAAAAAATAAAGCATACAAAAGACAAATTTTTTAATAAAAAAACATTTTAAAGAACTTTTCTGTGTCCTATATTAAAGTGAATTAGTGATTTTTTTTTTTCCTCTTTGCAGGTCTCCTCAATGCTACAGATGTTGATAACAAACAATATTTAAATAAAGTTTTTTAGAAAGATAAAAAAAGAGCTAGCTACGATATAAGAAGTAGTAGCCTGAATCTTTAGGATTTGACTGAGCGATCAGGAGCTGGGCAGGCACTGAACAGGGTGCATGGGCAGGATACCCCAACCTGCAGCAATGTCACTGCAGCTCTGTGCTGTCACTAAAGCCAAGTGCCTGGAACAGGGACCAAGTCCCAAGTTCTGGGCCCCTGATCTGTGGATGTGGTCGGTCCAAAGTCCCTCTTCTGTCTCATTCTCTCAATGGCCTACTTGGAACTAGCACAGAGACATCTCAGTAGCACACGGTGTTGGAGCACAAAGACACTACTCTGATTCAGCTTCCTGCATACCTTCCTGCTAGAGTACTCATGGCACCATACAACTTCACTGCACCTGGACAGCTTTTCACTTCAGAGATAACTAAAATCCACTGCCAAGAAAAATAAACACACAAACTTAAAATTCATTTTCCAAGTTGTACATTTTCCAAATAAATGCCATGTTAGTAACATGCACACTAACAGCCAGGTATTTGACTATCAATGGATCAACTTAAAATACATTAATATTTCAGGTATCAACAATGCAGTATTAACATACTTGCTACCAGTTTTTTCTTGATTATCCTTATGAGAATTCAGTGTACTAACAATAAGAACCTTTCAAAGAAAACCATTGTATGGTTCCAGTACCTGCAGGGGTCAGACGACTGGTCCATCTAGCCCAGTATCCTGTTTCCCACAGTGGCATGCTGTGTAGAGATGCTATTTAGAGAAAAGACAGAAGCCTGACTGCTTGTGCAGTCCATTCCCCTGCACACTCTTCCATGCACAACTGCTGCTGTATTAGTGATGTTACAGGGCACATCATTTGTAGTCCTGCTGTCTATGAAATTGTCTAATGCCTTTTGAACCTGCTGGTATCACTGCGTTCACTACCTCCTGTGACAAAAAACCCACTATCTGAAGTTTCAGAAAATGAAGGAGTATTTTCTTTTATTTGTTTTAAACCTGATCTCCTACTAGCTTCACTGAGTGCCCTCTACTTCTTGCATTGAGGGGTTTGGAGAGCAACAGTTTCACGTTCAGGTTTTTCAGCATTTCCATGATTTTGTAAATCTCAGTGGTAAATATCTGTCTCTCCAAACTAGAGTACCAGCCTGTTCAATCTCTACTCATATGACAGTTGTTCCATTTCCCCCGATCGTTTCAGTTGCCATTTTCCGCACTATCTCTAACTCCACTAAATCCATCTGGAAAAGCGGAGAACTGAACATAGTAGTTCAGATATGAGCCCAATGAGGTTTTCCTTAGTAGCAAAATTACATCCTTGACAAGATAAATCTTCACTGACCTCAAAAATCACATGTCACTTTCAAGAGAGAAGTTACTTCTTTCTGCAACAGATATAATTCCACCTAATACACCTGGCAAAGGAAGTTCTCTTTGCTCTCAATAGTTCAGGATTTCTGCCGCAGGGCAAGCCAACAGAGGAAAGGCTAAGCGTAAGTGTACTGTCCAAGGATCTACATCCGGAAGAAATGGCATAAAATTTTAATAGCACTTCTTGAAACACCTAGACTTCCTGGAATTACTAGATAAAATCCCACAGGAACTGATAATGTTCTCCGTCCATCCAAGCCTAGCAGACTGCTTCCCTATGCCACTGTGTATCTTTTGGGGAAGAATTTTAAAGGTCCTATCCACTCTACATCAATGCTTGAGAACTTATGGTCCATTTTTATAGCACTAAGCCCTGTAGCTTCTCTTGCTGAGTTGGGCCAAAATCCCTCTAATACATCATGATAGCAGCTGTTTCTCTCCATTCACAGCTACGTGCATTTAAGTGGCATATTTTACAGTAAACCAAATCCTTTCCTATTTTAAGGTTATTTTGTATACGTGGAAACATTGGAGTGGCAACACGCTGCCTTTTCCCCTTGATTTTCATTTCATGTCTTTAACCTTCATGGAAGTGAAAGTGTTTGGGTCAAAAAGAGGCAACAATTATAAAAGCATATGTGCACAGTGTAATCTCAAAAGGAAAAAGAAATCAGACCCCAGCAGGAGGAACAAAAGGAAATATATCTTTGTTCCAGCTGCATGAGCCACTCAAGCACTGAGGAGACAGCGCTGAAACCTCCTCGAGACTGTGCACAACATCGCTGCAATGTAACCACAGCCCTGCCTTGGCCTCGTTTCTGCCACCACATGCCCAAGTCTACCAGCAAGAATCTACTGGGACACAGGAGCCATATCTCCCCGTGCTCACCCAGAAATGCCTCTGTCTCAAAGTGGCAACGAGATGGATGGATCCCATGGCCTTTATCTGGCAGTTTTGCCCAAGTGCAGAGAGGAAGATGAGGCCCCACGTTCCCAGTGCAGTCCTTGCAGGAGGAAATGAAATCTGGATTTCATGACATTGCTAGTAAACTGCCTCTGCAAAGCATAGTCGTTTCTAGATATTACACACTAGAACGTTTTATATAAATATACTTTTGCAGTTTCCTCAGTTCCTACTAAGGTCCAAAAACTTATATACATCAATAATTACACAAAGGTAGCACCACTAAACTAACACTGATTTTAAAGAGACTACTTGCATAGTGAAGATGTTCACACACATCTGCAACAGCCATGGAACATTAGCTTAGCAACCAGCATTAGTGCTCTCAAACACAGAAGTCTTCATAATAATGTGTCTTGTATAAAACCAGACTATAGTTTAACCTGCAAGGTCTTTGGTATGTTCCTTTTTCAAGTCTGCAAGTACTAGTTTCAGGGAAGAAGTCTATGCCAAAGTATATTATACCTACTGTGGCAATAAATTCTTCATGGATGAGGTTTTATACATAAATTACCTTCATTTGCAGTCTCTGAATGCTCTTCCAAATTTTATGGGATAATATGAATTATGAGCACCCATGTATTTCTTGTAGGTATAATGTGAGACAGATTTTTTCCTACTACATGCAAAAGATTATGCGAGTTATACTCTACACCTCCCTCCCTCCACCAGTGTTGAATAAATGTGATAACACGGACCAGTCAATTGCTTACAAGAAGTGTATAGCCTGCTATAAATATATGCATGTAAGAATTAGGTCTACCTAGTACTAAGTATGAATCACATTGTTAAATAAAAGCATTAAAAATATCTGAAAGGTTTTTTCTAAAACTTATAAACTTAGATTTCTTAATCTGCTATTTCTTGGTTTAGTTATTGGTACACTTATGGTTTGGCAAAATAACTCCTTTTAAATAAATTGTACATATAAAGTGCACAATTTATCTTTAATTGAAGCTACCATTGTAATCTTTACAAAACTTGGCTGGATTTCAGTGGTTGGGCTTTAGGTATTTTGCTGGTTCTGCTGGATTTTTAAAACCCTAGAGATCTGGGAATGGAATGAGTCTGTTCACTGTTATTATTAGTCTCTAGTAAATACTGTTGGTGACGCATTGGAACCTAAATCCTAGCCATTCTTCATATATCTGTTGAACACTGGGTGCTTTGGAATCAGTTCATACACAACACTTGCCTCAGAAGCAAAGTTCCATGTTTCCATAGAAGCTCTAATTTCAGGAATCACTAGGAATGTGAACCGGAAAACAGTATCCAGATCCCAATTCTGCAAATTGCTCTACTCGCACTATCTGAATCAGCTTAGTAGTTTCAAAGGCTTTACAAGAACAGATCCAGGATCAGCCATGTTTCTGTAAGGACACATTCTTGGTCCACTGTATTAAACAGCAACAATGCTTCAAAATGCACCTACTCACAGCCACTGAAACCAAGGCAAAACACAGCAGGAATGGTACAGATGGTATGGGAATGCTTGCCCAGCTCCCACGACAGCGGGGGAAGGATTAGGCATGAAGGCTCATCAACAAGATCAGACAAAAGAGAAAACACTGAATCATATAAAAGTAATTACCAGAAAATAAGACTTCTGTAAAATATTTGCAATCAGCTAGTTCAAGCCTTCAGGCTCAGTCTTGTATTGGGCTGCATGTAGCGGCACCACCCCAGGAGGTGCTCCAGGAAGAACGGGTGACTCAGAGTCACAGTTCCTCCCTGGCTCCCTTCCTCTCACATGGGAGAACAAATAATTTCACCTTGTCCTGAATGCAGCGTACTCCCACATTACTCCTAACCAGCTTGACAATATCAAAAGCCATGGCCCTGCTTCCCCTCTGCTCGCCCCAACTTACACGACAGTGAGGGAAGGATCAGGCACGAAGACACCATTGTCTCTCCACCCCGTTGTCTCTCCTTTCCCACCTCCCCACACCCAAAACTGCTGTCTAAAGCGGCCATATGGGACACATTTACTTCCCACTCGTGCCCCGAGGTGCTACTAGGGACAGGAATAATCTAGCATGCAGATAGTATCAGCATGAAAGAGAAGAGAATCCTAGTTAGGAAGAATATACCTCGTCACTAGATAATGATAACCATATTTAATGGGCACAAGCATGAAGGCACGAATTTCAGATTTTCTCCTTACTTTAAAAAATAAGAGGTTATTACAAAATGCAGTTACATCATCAGGCACTATACAATATTTATGGTATAAAATCACTATAATTAAATGCTAAGTGCCGATTTAAATTATTTAGCAGTGGAGCAATAAAATAAGCAAGTGCTTTTAAAATGTTATTTTCACAGAGTAATCACAGAATACAAAAGGAGCTAAAAATTGACCTATCAGGACCGTAGATGCCCCATGGCAAGACATTTAAGGTGCAAGGATTCTCAGGCCCAGTGTAGCAATTAAGCTCTGCATCCCTCAGATCTACTTTTTTGCCACAAGCTTACAGCATAGCTACTATATGGGAAAAGAGAAGAGAGAATTCCTGCCCCGACTGGGTTAGAGTTACCATGTCACCTTAAAACTAGTCACTTGGGAAAAACAAAGGCTTATATGGAGACTAAAAATATTAAAGATCTGAAGCAATGAGGTAGTTCAGTCCACAGTGGCCATGTCTGCACATCTCTCTCCACTGAAGGATCTGGGTTGTATTCATTAGTGTTGGAAAACCTTGCAAGATTATATTAAAAAAAAAAACATTTTAATTGGAAAATTTGTTCCAAAGCATAACCTTTATTGAGAAACATAATCCAAAACATAGGAAATAAAGGATATTCCCAGTAGATATTCTCAATAAGCTATCTGTCATAGAGGGGGGCGAAAGACTGCAATATATAAATATTACTAATTCTATTTTTGGGCTAAATAAGAGTCTTAGACAAATGGTGATAAAAACATCCAGCAAGAGCATAAATGCTGTATAACAGCACCAGGCTGGAGACCGTTCTGCAGTTAAGGCTGTGTATCACCTGTTTATGTAGCACAGCACTACAGACTCTCTCCCTCTCTGCAACCTACTGCAAGTTGGGTGGAGAGCCCTCTGAACCCGGTACAGGGGACCAGACTGCAACAGAAAGGCCACGGTGCTGCTCTGCAAGAAGCGTGTGCCACCACGGCAAGCCACTTCTGCTCCAAGGGCCTCTACTAACCAGCAGCATCCCCAGCTGCACACCAGGAACGCATCCCCTCCAGTCACACAGTAACACGTTTGCCCTGCTGGGAACCAACGTGGCATCATCTCCTATGTCAGAGAACAGAATACTCAAAGGCTGTAACACAGGCGCAAGAATTCAAAGTACTGCTTCAGAAGGTCAAACAGGCCCATTGCAGAAGAGAAAATGTACTAGAGCAAAAAGCTGAACGCTGGCAGGCCAGAGACACAACCTCTAACAAGGCAGAATGAGGAAAAAGGAGGCAGACAGTGAAGTTGGCTGTGCTGACTATACCTCCTCTGGAGAGGCTGCTACTGCCTTTGCACTGGGCAGCACTCAGTCGGAACCAGCCATCACTGATACAGGCTCATGCACTTCCATGTCCCAAGCAACAGACCCATACACCAAGTATTCTGATCCCTAGCAAACATAAAGTCTCTAAGAGAGATACAACCAAAAGAGAGCTCCCATGATGACCTACTGCCACTTCAGTAGTCTCATATTTTTCCACGAAGTTCATTTTCCTTATCCGTGAAAATATATTGGCTCGTAGTACTTAGCAAAATCATAACCTTCTAATTACAGAGCTTGAAGTTGTCAACAATTATTTAGTGAGTGCAATGGAGATAGGTCAGAGTGTAGATACATAGTACATAGGTTCTACTAATCTTTACAAAATCATTCCTTCCTCAGGCAGACACTGTATAAAAGGACATAAAACTGTCTTCAAATTAGGTAGAGGTTTGTCTTTGTAATGAACCTGTAGGTTCACAGTCATTTCACTTAAAAATTTCTTACATGGTTTTGAACATCTACCATTTATAAATGACTACAAATTAAAACCAAAGAAGACATCACACAATATTCAAGCGGAAGCAGATAGCCTGTATTCTCTCCTGCCCCCAGAACACATCAAATTGTTTTGGAATTTTTAGAAACACACTAAATGCTTGGACAACACAGACCTACCAATCTGGGATAAAACTGCATTCTTCCTCCTCTGCTGCTTACTTACATTGCTTTGCCCAGGACAACAAAGACAGCGAGCTTTGGCACAACTTAGCACTTTAAACACCAGAAGAGTCATAGAGTCGTAGAATCACAGAATCATTTTGGTTGGAAAAGACCTTTAAGATCACAAAGTCCAAGCATTAGCCTAGCACTTCCAAGTCCACCACTAAACCATGTCCCTAAGCACCACATCTATACGTCTTTTGAACACCTCCAGGGATGGTGACTCCACTACCTCCCTGGACAGCCCGTTCCAATGTCTGACCACTCTTTCAGTGAAGAAATTTTCCCTGATATCCAATCTAAACCTCCCCTGGTGCAAGTTGAGGCCATTTCCTCTTGTCCTGTCATTAGTTACCTGGGAGAAGAGACCAACACCGGCCTCACTACATCTTCCTTTTAGGTAGCTGTAGAGAGCAATAAGGTCTCCTCTCAGCCTCCTCCTCACTACAGAAGAAATCAATCTGCTTTGTCCCTGGTATTAACGGCCAATGAAAAACAGACCAGGATACTGGGTTCGTGAATACGTTTTCTTTATTCTGCAGAAGGCACAATAAGAAAGTTTTGTGACAGGCCATTCTCCCTCCTGATTTCAAATTGAGAATCCATGGCTTTACAGAGACCTGCAGACACAGCTCTGAGCAACCTCATTCCTATATGGCTCCTATTCTCCCACATTTATGTCTGTGCTCACCCACTGTTTTGGGTGGGTTTGTGGGGTTTTTTTTGTTCACATTAAATGTGTCCATGGGTCTTCTCCACAGCTCATCCTGTGTACACTTAAAATCCTGGATATATCTTTTTTGCAGCTCTACCACTCCCACCTCCAAACACCAACTAGGACTTTTTTCCCTCAAACAGTCTCACCACTTTCTCATGGCAAAACTGGTACTGCAAACTGCCAACTGATTCCTGACTATTTACTTATGTGCGTAGAGCATCATGCAATTCTACAATGTGAATTAAAAAAAAAAAAAATCCTCAAATGCTTACACAATAAGAAGTTACTTTCTTGATATTCAAACTCAAATCCTGATGATAGAAAGTTGCATTTTAAGGAGAGGCAAGTAGAAATTTCTCATCAAACGAACAAGTTGAGCTATGCTTCCGAGTACGTATCACAATATCTTTTTCGCATCACACCTACTTACTAAATATACAAAACACAGAGCAAGTGATAGTTTTGTCAGCCACCAGCTAATCAAATGAAAAATTATTAGGCTTAGAAAAATAATAAAAGCAGAAGCCAGCTGTGCATTTGTTGGATGAAAATCCCAGCGTCTCCCATGTTAGCTCATGTGTATTTCAATTTCTGGGAAGAAAATAATGGGAGTTTCTCCACCCTTTCTCATGTGAGCAATAAAACAGATTTATTACCTAGGATATATTCTGTGTTTTCTCCTGAGGAAAAAAGAAAGTGGTGGAACAAGTTCATTTTTTTTCCCTTCTACAACAAGGATTTTCTTTATAATAAACACAGAGCTTAATTTTGGTATCATATGGCCCTTCTATTTAATGCTTTGGTCACACTTTTTACCTTTCTAAATCTTGAATTGTAGCATTTTCATTTCAGTGGGGAATCTACAGCTGCTCCAGCTGTCTGGAGTGTGAAAAAGGGGTATGTTTTAAAGCAGAATCCTTCCCTCCCCTAAATCAAAGAAATTTAGCTTCTACTGAAAAACTATGGAATAATAATTAAAATTTTAAAAAAATAAAGCTAAACATTAGTCTATGTTTCTTTTCAAATAGTTCTTGCTCAGCTTTACCTTACACCAAACAGTCACCCAGCAGCTCTGGGAAAATTAGGCTGCAAACTCAGAGGTTTAAGACAGGGTTGCATCTCATCTGGGAAGGTTTTCCTGTAAAAATTACTATTTTTTTACTGTAACGGTCACCTTCTGACCTTTAAAAATAAATCATGTAAGAGCAAATTTGCTGACCAAAAGATTTTTTGCTCTTAAGATTCCTAGTTCACTTACAGCATGATGTCACAATTCTAAAGACCTGTGCCGGTAAATCCATTTACAGAAAAGGTGGTTTCCCCTATAACTTTTCACTTTCGAGATGCAGAAGAGACTGATTCATATTTTAAATACTTCTGAATCACGACATAGCCTGGATTCTCCAGTTTAGTGGTCTGGAAACTTTCAAGGCTAATACATGCCTTTTCAAATGACACCCACAGTAATACTTTTTAAGTAAATGTGTTGACTCTAATATTTGTGGCCTAAACGTGCTCCAGAATCTACTCTTGATAACTAGCATCTTTTCCCGACACAGCAAACATCACACTTCTCAAAGTTCCAGTTCTTTCAAATAATCCTACGACATACAAGTGTTTACACCAAGTCATAGATGCCACTGAAACAATTTTTGAAATGATGAGCTATGCCATCATTAGCTGTATTTAAGTAAAATGTACCATAGGAAATGCATTCATTACAGTTGTGAAATTATTTTTATTGCTTATGAACAGCAAAACAAATCCACTTTTTATTGTGCAACTGTGCCAGCACAGAGCTCAAAAGGAAGCTGGGTTGCTTGGGCAAAAATTGTGCAGGTTTTTTGGTAGATTTATTTCTTTCTCATTGCTTTGTGATCACTTTTACTGTTCCATAGAGACCAATAGTTTGGAAAAAAAACCCCAGTAGCTAAAGCAGTTTTCAAGCTATTATTAATTTGAAGCCCTTCATCTGTAGTACCAAGTATATTCTAGTGCAGTCAAACTGTATTCTTAAAAAGAAAGCATAAATTTATCTACACAGGTATTTTTGGGATCAAAACACTATTACTGCTATTAAACTTATCTTTTTTCTTTGCGAAGACAAATATGTAATACTGTGGTGAGGTTTCAAGTTTGTACAAAAGTAATGTATCAGCATTACAACTCAGAAGAGGTGTCCAAAAAGGAAAATTCAACTTTTGGTTTTTTGTCAATACTGTTTGCCTTCACAGTCCCAGAAATCTCACTGACATACATCTATAATCCAATGTAGCTACAACAAAACAATTTATTACAGAAGAGTAGTCATAGCAGCTATTTTCCTCAACGAAGACAGTGCTTCATAATTTTGGAAAGCCAGATTCTTCAGCATCAAATCTCCCATATAAGCTAACTAGCGATGACCGGTTTACAGTTTGGCTGAGCTTGCAGAGAAATAGCATTCAAATTAAAAATATGCAATCACAAAACGTAACATAGCCTGATGTACTATGTGATAGCCAAAAAAATTGTCTCTTTAGAATGTAAGAACATATACGGGTCAGTGGTTCAGCTTTTTTTTTTTTTTCCTCAAAAAGAAACTCACAGTGTTCTAAAGTGGTCAACAGGGTCAGAAAAGGTCTAACGTACTTAGTCAACAGATCTGCTCCCTAATATATTACAATTCTAAGACTGTAATTCTAGTGCTTAAAAATAAGTCTCTACACCAATTAACCAAAATCAGACCATCTATCTGATATTAGAAACTGGCAACTATGCCAGTGCATGCACCAACATAATTTCCATCTGCAGAATCTTTATAACTGATAATGACACATCAAAGCCAGAACACACAGATTTAGATTTCCCGATCACAGGATATTTTTGCAACAAGAAAATACTAGTTTACTTGTAAATCAATAAAAATGTTAATAGGACTCATTAAAAACCAAGAAGTTAGCACAGTAGTTTCTTTAAAATGTAGTAATTTAGTTAAAACATCCTTTATACTCCATGTAACTTATGCAGACAGGATGAATTATTAATGAAACACTTCCCAGTCACGGAGCCCTCTCTAAAAGCCTCACAGAAATGCTACTAAAATTAGGGGTGGCTGGAAGCAGCTGCGGAAGAATGACAGGTCACAAAAAGATTGCACTAAAAAGTGCAGAAAAGTGCTCTTCAAAACGATTCCCAGAGAAAAAGTCACACACATTTCCATCTCTTGTGTCCTCTATTGTTTCCAGAGCACACATCATGTTTTTTTTTTACCTCGTTTGTTTCAAAATAAAGCTACTGAATCTGGACATTAGATTATTTTCTACTGTGAAGTGGCATATAAAGGACATGTATAAGGCACCTTGTTCATTTCAAACCACTACTGAGAAGTAAAATACACGGTAAAAGAAGCCGAATGTCAGGTATCGGTACGCAGGTGTCATCCGAACACTGCACGGTCGCATTCAGAGGGCCACCGAGGTCCACACAGTGCTACCCAGCGAACAAAGCGCCCATGCTGAACCTGCCTGTCCCACAGATGAGCCTCCCCAGGGCGCAGCGCCCGGCTGCAGAAGCAGGCTGCCAGCAGAGGGAAGCAAACCCCCCACACCGGCACAGCAGCGCTGCGCTCCGGCAGCGGGGAGCCCCACACCCCGCTGACGTACTGTGCGAAGGCAAACGGGCGGTCTTGATCTTCTTTCCCCTTCAACCTGCGAAAAATCCATTAAGGCAAGATTTCCTTTGTTTTCTGATAGTAACCAAAGTAAAAACCTAGGAATTCGAGGCAGTCTGCTGAAATGAGGCTAGTTTTGTAGATTTTCATAGGCTATATCTGAATAGAAATTTGCGTTATGAAACTACAATGTATTAATTATGCAGTCACAGAATCACTCTGGATGGAAGGGACCTCAGGAGGTCTGCAGTCTGATCTCCAGCTCAAAGCTGGGTCAGCTGTGAGGCCTGACCAGGTTGATCAGAGAGCTCTACCCAGTTGATAAACACAGTATTATTTTTTCATTTTACTATATTATATGTATTATCAACAATACTACGTTTTACTTTTATAAATGCTTTCAACTGAAGGGTATTAAAGCACTTAAGACGTTACTCATCGACGAGTCTCCCTGAGGACTGCCATTACAATTTTGCAGACAGCAGGGGAAGGCCCAGAGCCAGCACCCACCCACCCGAGGCCATGCTCTCCGTGGACAGAACTGGGCACAACATGCAGTAGACGCAGTTCCTGCCTCCCCTTGATCTGCCCAAGCAGTGTTTATGTAAGCTGCTTCACTATCGCTTACTTTTAAATACCTTAAAAACATTTGTTTCTGTTGGTCATGAAAGCCAAGCGCTGGGATTATTACTGAGGAGTTGTAAAATTCAATACATTAGAATCGTAAGCTCCATGACAGCCAGGTTTGGTATTTACGGCTCACGGATACTAAATATTGGATCGGGTGCTCTCTGAACTCCAGGCACACGGCGTCAGTGTCACAGCTGCCACAGGAGACCTTGCCCAGAGACTCTCCAGGCAAACTGCTTCAGCGCAGTTAGCTGCGACTGACAGACTCCGACCAAGACACTGCTTTTCTCTAGCAGAGGTCTCGGTCAGCCACAGCCGCTCCATCTCCCTCCGGCATTAGACCCGCCGTGGGCGTGGGCCCGCCCCCATCGCTCCCTGGCCAGGACAGACCCCGCGTACCCGTTCCAGCGCCGGCAGCGCCCGGGGGCGCCCGGGCCAAGCGCGACCTCCCGCGCAGGCCGGCCCGCCGCTGCCGCCGTGAGGGAGGCGCGGCGCGAGCCCCGCACGCGGCGAGCTGAGGCACACCGCCGCGCGGCCGTTGCCCTGGCGACGCCCGCGCGCAGGCGCACGTTCCACCCGCCATCCGCCCCGCAGCGCCGCGCGGCCTCAGAGGCGGCGCAGCGGCGGTGACGGGAGCCTCCTCGCAGCTCCGCTGCCGCCTCCGGGCGGAGCTCGCGCCTCCCCAGCGGCCGAGCCCGGAGTCCCCCGTGGCGGCGGGGGTGCAGGGCCGTCCCCCTACCCCCCTCCTCCCCACCTGCCTCTCACCGAGCGCCGCACGGCCTGGGGCGGGGGAGGAAGCGTGACAGCGATGATTCGGCGATCGTCCGCTGTACCTAGGGCTGCCTCCTGGGAACCCAGGCAGACGCAGAGGAGCGCCGAGCGCCACCCTGATGCCCGCGGACCGTTCATGACGTCGGGGGGGGGGGGGGGGGGGCAGGGAGGCGCGCATGCGTGGGGCCGTGGTTCCTCACGGCCAGGCCAGCCCGGTGGCCTGTGGGCCCTCGCCGGTCCCCGAGCGGCCACGGGGGATCTGGCCGGTAAGGGAGGCCTGTGGTGCCGGCAGCGGCACCCCGGGGCGGCGGGAGTCGGCGCAGCCCCCAGGAAGCAGCCCCGCTCTGCGGGCCCTACGGCGACGAGGGGCTTCGGGCCCCTCCGCTCTCGCCCCCACCCGCTCCGTGACCCGGGAGGACCTTACCTTCAGCAGGAGGCAGGGCCAGGCTGGACCTGAAGCGTGTCACTGCTTTGCAGAGGCAGACACGACCACCAGGACAGGCGAAGGACAAGGCGTGATGGAGTGGAGCACTGCGGCACCGACGAGGAGTGCTTGAACCAGCTGGGAAGGCCTTGGCTGGGGCGCTGGTGTCAGGCCGTTATTGCCGTCGAGCGTGCATCGAGTCAGTTGGTGACTTGCGTGGTTCACCATAGTTGGTTACGAAGTTTGGTCAGTGGGGTGTGCGCTAGGCAGTGTGCAGGCTCTTTTCCGCTCTGCTGAGCACAGGAGTTAAGGTGTTCCTGAATTCATTTGCCTCTTCTGGCAACCACGGTCAATCTGGAATTGTTCTGGGATGAACAGACCCGAGTCTTTCAGTGCGACATAGCCACACTTAGTTTTCCAGATGCTGTCCTGCAGGAGAGCTCCTTTTGAGAAGAAATTTGCCTCCTGAAATGGATCCAAATGGAAGTTAATGGTTAGGTGTCATAATTGGACTAAATCGGGGAACAGTTAAATAACCCAGTATGTATTGCTGCTACTAGAACAAAAATGCTCCTATGTGGGATTGGAATTGTACCTTGCTAACATACCCATCCACCCTCCTCAGACAGGTGATGGCAAGCTCAGTGCAGGCATGTACACGTGACAGCACTGCAGAAAGGCATAGTCGTCCCCCTCGAGCACCCTGTTGCTCTTCAGCTACACCAAGACTTGCTCAAGGAAAGCAAATATACCATCATTTGCTAGTGTCACATGGCTAGGAGATAAAAGCTTTGTCATGTATGTGGCTTCTCAGAAGGCTATACTGCTATAATTCCAGCTAGACAGATTGGTACCTCATAAAAGTAGTGCTTTTCAGTTTCCTGCCATTTTTGCCTAGGGAGCTAAGGAGTCTTTCAAAGCTAAATTACACCTAGAGTACCACAGTGCTGTTAAATAAGTGCTATCCTTTTCCACTTCTATTGATGCAAACAAATGCATGGAGATTTTTTGTGAGTTTGTGAAGGTTAATCTGCTCAAATGACACTAAACCTCTCATCAGTAGGAACACCAATTCCGAAATCCTTGCTCTAAAGGGCTCTTAAACGGCATTCAGTGGTTATGAAAACGCAGTACACTGAGGAGGCTATGCCTCTCATTATTAGGCATGTCCTAAGCACAGATAAATACCTTCAGGATTGTATAATGCACAAATGTAGCCCCATATTTCCCTACATGTTTTGCTGAAATGATTTGAATTAAGAGATTGAGAGCAGCAGATCATTGCTATAAAATGCTGTGCATAATGAAACCACACGTGCATTATACTTTCAGGTCTTTAACTTGTTAAATTTGTTAAATGTTTATTAGAATATGGTACAGTTAATATTCCCTACAGTCACCTTGAAAATGAAATACCCCTTTCACACCACAAAGATAATGAGTTATATGGCAAGATAAGGTGGTTACCAGAATTCAGGAATGACAGAATCCAATTAATTTAACAGGAATTAATGCAAGATCAAATTTATTACAGTTGGATGCAATTTTTAATTGAAAGTTCCATTACAGTGCACGTTTTTACATGTTCTCTCCCATCAGTGAGAGATCTCAAAAAAGCAGATTCTCCATTTTAAACAACAGCAATGTATTTATTATATCACAAATAACTCTTTCCTTACATGTTTGCTGTGAGGAATTTCAGGAACCAACAGCCCAGTTGTGCACCAGGGGCTGTGCTCTTGCTCTTTCTCACAGGGAGCCATGACTGAGGCTTAAACAGAAACCTGGGCTTCGTTTTCTTTGGTTGCTTTGCTGGGCTGCCCCTGCCTTGTTACTTGTTCATCCCTTTTGCCATTTTTCAGTCTTCTAGGGGATCACCCCTCTTCTTTTTTTGGCTGGGAGGGTGAAATCATTCCCTCTAGTCAAATAAACCTTTCAACCTCCTATCTTCAAAATAAACACTTTTACTGTGGACAGTCCAAGCTCCTTAGGTAAAGCTTTAGGTCTCAAATCCAAAAGATACACTGTGTCCTTTTAATAATTTCATAGTGGAAACCCTTTATTTGCCCATTCCTGTGGTGTTATGGAGGTTTTCAATGATTCTGGTTTAGGTTTCGGGATTAGGTGAAACCAGAGTGCCTTAAACCTCTTTAGAGGTTTGGGATTAGGTCTGCATCAGGCCTAATACAGCCTTTCTGTGCAAGGCTAAATTAAATGGCAGGAATATTTGTTGTGCACTGATTCACAGGTGTTTGGCAAAATACCAGAAAACATAAAGGAACCACTGGAAGAATCATGAAGGCAAAGCCATCGAAACATGAGTATTGGCTAAGTACTGCAGTATCACTTGCAACTGTGGGGTCTTTCAGACCGCTTCTAAGTGATTTTAAGCATGGATATAATTTTTATGTGTCTCTTTCGCATGAATGTGAGTAAATTGAAGATCTGTTGTGCAAATGGATCATGGATTTTTATTTGGGTATCACATTCTGGTAATTGCTGCCTGGTTTATAGCAAATCTATATTAAAGTTCATCAAACAGCTGATATCACTGAAGCTGTATTGTTTTATTGTACACATAAATTCTACTCCTTCTCTGGAGTACGCATTGCCCTGACAGAATATGCTAGGTCATGAGGAGAAAAGCACAATAGATTTATTCCTTTTATTAAAACACCACGCTGTCTGGCCCAGGAGGCAGAGACGTTTGCCTCATTGATGACCATGGACTAATAGGAGGAGATTTGTTGTGTAGGCTGTCTACTGTGAGGCTTTTCAGCACTTTTCACTAGCTCTGTCTCTAGTAGGGATATTTTTCCTCTATGTGCTCAGCTCCATAGTTTGTAATACTGGCAAGGCCTGACTAACTGGCCATACCCCTAAGGTACTGTCAGAGCTGAGCAGATTCATGAAGCAGAATGAAGAGCAGCTGAGCACGACCGTCTCAGGATCTCTGCAAACCGCAGCAGCTAGTTTGGCTGCATTGGTAGGGAAAAGCTGAGCTTCAGATGCCGGGCTCTGTGAAGCCTGGCCCTGGTATCAAAAGGAGCCAGATTGGTAGTTATGGGGAGGCGATACACAGAGCCCAATGAGTTAGTTCCTATGGCTGTCCAAAATCAGTTACTACCTAAGCATAACTATCTCCTCATACCAAAGCATTTCCTTCACTGATTATGTGCCTGTCAGCCCTCTCCAGAAAAGTGTATTTCGAATGCATTTCTCTTCCCAGATAGACAGATTTCAATTTCAGTTGTAGACTTGCCTGTATTTAGAAAGTTGACTACATCTCAGGGTTACAGGGGTTCTCTGGAGTTTTTTTTTCCATGCCAACAATCAGTTCTGTTGCAGGCAAGCTTTATTGCATTCCTATGGCAAGTCTTCTGATCAGCAATGCACACAGCCAGATCCTGTCTTCTCATGTTTGCTTGCAAAAGCAAAACAGAAATAGTTAAGACAAGTTCCAAAATAATATGTCCCCTCTAATCAGATGAGCTGTAAAAGTAAGAGGGAGGCTAACTAGAAGGATTTAATAATCTTAGAATCTGTATAAAACATTATTTATGGCTTAAGAGCTACACAAGGCTTGAGCTCAAAGTACAAGTTCTTTGCCTCTTTAATGGTGCATGTAAGGAAGAAAAAGAGAAATGTTCCAGTCAAGGACAAAATCATAAAATAATGAGCAGCAGAAGAATTAAATGAAAGTATTAGGGGCCAAGGGAAGCTGAGTGGGAGCTTGTCTTCATACATGATTCATCTAAACTTGAAAAGAAAAAAAAAAAAAGACTCCTCATCCTTAAATGAGATGGTTATTTGAGCATAAATAACAGTCTCATGTCAAATATGCTGCTATTTCCAATGGAGTATTTTCACTACAAAACCACAACATTCCCAGACCTAATCTCCTCAGATAAAACAATACGGCTGGTGGCTGTGAATCAGCACTTTGAAACCAACCTTTGAAAATATCAACACGTTCAGGGTGAAGAGAAATGGAGGAGACAAAGAGCTGCTGTTTATAGAGCTTTGCAAAGAGAGGCCCCACCTTGCTTGCTTGGAAACATGCTGTAACACCCGAGAATTGTTTTTCTCTCCGGGTGGGAAGTCCAGCTCTGTACAGCTACCTCAGGGGACTGGGGCTATTGATGTATCTCTGTGTTTAGTCCCACATGAGGCCAAGCTGCCTCTGAAATCAGGAGCAGTGAAACACCAAAATCCTCCTGGATGCTTGAGCCTTGAATTATTTTACCTTTCAAAACAACAAAGGGCTCTGACTAGAAATCTGGGGGGTTCTTGCATTTTCAGAGCTCATGGAAGGTGGTGGGTGAGCCCAAGCAGAAAGAAGGGGAAAAGGGGCATGACAACATCAAACAGAGACTTGCTGAGCTCCAGCCTGGGGAGGAAGGGTGCGGTGAGAACGAACAGTGGGGCTTTCTGTGCCAAAATGAGCACTCCTCCTTTCCCAACCCATTTGCAGCCACATAGCCATGTCCCCTCCCTTGTGCTGACCCTAGCACTCATCTGAGGAGCGTCAGGACTGATGTAAGGCAGGAGCATGGTGCCAGGAAAGGAAAGGACCTGGGAGGGAGAGCGATCACACTGGAAGAGATCTGCCCTGAGCGGTGGCACTGAAAAGAGCAGGCCAGCCAGGACACAAAGGTTTCCATCCAGCAAATGACATCTCACCTTAAGCAGGAAGCTCATTTCCCTCCACAGCCAGTGAGGAAAAACAGACTCTTAACTACATGGGAACATCCCCTCCACCTTTTTTTTTCTTCCTGATTCCACTGTTTCATAGCATAACACACTTAAACAACAAGCTTTGAAATCCAGAGATGCCATCCCATAGGAAGAAGACTTTGGTCTCAGCACAGCCCCCAGTATTGCTGTACTCTGACTGGGAAGACCTTGCACTGGTGGTGGGGGATGTCCTACGGCAGTGAGATCTGGAGAAGGAAAAAATGGGGAAACACTATGGTGTTTGCATTTTCATGTGGGTTTTAGGGGCATTGTCTATAACTCAGGGAAATTCCTGATGATCTTTTTGAGTGCTTCTCAAAAAAAGAGAAATGAACTGGGCATTGTTCTCCTCAAAGGGATCATTGGAAAATGGCCTTTAGACATGGTCTGGAGGCATCAGCTGCACAACCACCCCACCAGTGCTACCCTTGCAGCAAAGCTCCTGAGGCAGAGCCCAGATGAGAGAAAGAACGCTGACAGGATGCCAAATCCAAACCTTCTGGAACTAGGCAGAAAAGGGGACCAAGGGGCAAACCTATATCTGGGTCCAGCTGCAAAAGACCATGCTTTTGTTAAGTCTGAACAAAAACCTTTGATCCAAACATCCTCACTTTTTAGGGATTCCAAACCTGAGTGAAAACACAGCAGTTTCACCCTAGCTTGAAACACAGCCTCGCACCTTTGATTTCTGAGGACAGATCATTTTTCTTGGGGTGGGGCACGTGGACAGCAACATATACCTCATGTCTGGTTCGGACAGACCAACCAAAAGGCTTAAGTGGACATACAGACTACCAGCAGCATGTGATGGGATTTAGTGCAAGGAAATCAAACTCTCCACCCCACCTCCTAAGCTTATCCTTTAAAGACCAGTCCTGTGCTCACAGCTGGAGTTTATGTGAGTCCTGCCTTATTAATTAAGTGTAGCCAGTGCCTTTCCCCCCTGAATTCCAACAGAAGCAATTAGAAAGCAGATACTTCACACATAACAGCTGGTTCGTTTAATGCCCTCCCCATGCTATTTGCTCCCCTCCCCCAGCCAACTCATGTCCCCCTTTTCCATCCTTTCATGTAATGGAGAAGGAGAATAAAATCAACGTGGCAAAACCAGGGGCAGCAGATAACCATGTTCTTATTAAAAATCATCTAGTGCAATGCTGAAAGCAGAGGAGTGTTGTTGAGAGCATGCTTCTGAGGAGGGGAAAACCTAACAGGTGGGAAAAAGAGCCTTGGCTGTCTATTGTGTCCTCCTTAAGAGGGGATCTGTATCAAAGTAGCAGCATATTTTCTTCACCGCAGGCTGTTGATGTCATTACAGCAAGTCTCGTTTTTATTTAACGCCTGAGTTAAGAGTCACATAAAATTGGCACAGGTGAAGGCACCAGGCCCATTAAGTTGTGCAATGTGACTCTCTGGGAATCTTTTGAATGTTCGTGCACCTCTAATTTATTTATGCTTGGGCAAGCCAGCCCCAGAGCCTCTCCTCTCTGTTTCTCAGTATGAATGCAGCCTCAATCCTGCCATCAGAAACCTACTCAATCCACTAAATTTCCCCCACTCCCAGAGAAGATCCAGTTACAGGAAGGGCAGTCCTGTCCCTCTCTGTGTTACATGCATCACTGGGAGATGCTATGGACATAAAATTAAACCCATAGCCCAAAACACCCATTGTAGCACTGAAAGTGAAATCCTGCCTTGCCAAACAACATTAAGTGCATCTTCTCCTCCTAAACAGGTACTCAGAGGCTGGCTCTTGATTTAAGGCAGGTAGAGCTTTTCAGAGGGAAACCAGGTTAAGAGGAATGGAGATTAATTTGCCTCTGCAAAACACTTCTGAATCAGGGAAGTAATTCCAGTGTATTTGAGGCAAAGGGGTGCTCAAGAGTCATAACAGTTCTTTTCCCAGCATGGTTGGCATTTTTTTAATGTAGAATTTATAGGCAAAATAGAGATCTGGTCCTACACAGGGCATCTGCTCATGACCTCGATAGGAACAATAACAAAAGAGTAGACAGCCAAAGTACCCCAATGCTGTGAGATTTTTCTGCTAGAGGATTCCTTACTGATCCTGAAATCAGGCAGCAATGTGAGGACATTTTCAGTTATAATATGGGGAAGATTTAGGCCCAGCCATAAACTTCCCATTTCCTTCCTCAAAGAGCCAGGCGTTAGAGAGACTGCTATTGCAGCCATCCATCCAGATGTTTGCCATCTTTATCACAAATTTTCAGGAATCTTACAACACTTACACACTCTACAGCCACCTGATGAGGCAGCTATCTAATACTTATGTTACAGACAGGGAGAACAAGTTAGGAAGGATTAAATGATCTGCTCAGCTTCCCGCAAGACAATGCAGGTGTGGCTAGAAATCAAACCTCCCAACTTCCAATCTTTGCTGTGTTATACTAATCTGCTTATATGCTTTGCTGTTAAAAAGAAAAAAAAAATTCAGTAACATGTTTGTGGGTAACTAGTATGGGTACTCCTAATCACAGAAAGATCAGCATATTCTAGAAACTGTTACAGCTGATTAGTCAGCTGAACCCCCCTTCTTTTTTTCCCTCGATCTTTCTAGAAGGAGAAAAATAAAAGGGAAGGGTATCCCTTTATAACTGCAAAGGCTTCAGCTAATGAGAGCTGAAATCGCATTTTATATTTTGGCAGTTAGTAGTAAACACTATTATTAAAGCTATAATAAGATCAGCTAATGTTGTATGAAATATTAGCGATGTCTGAGCACAAAGTAGAGCCCCCATCTCTTTAGTTAAAATTACAAAATGATTAACAGCCCAATTAAAAACATTTTTGTTTTTGACATGATAAATTATACTTTATCTACCTATCTGTAGATATAATTGATTATTTTATCCGTTTGCTGTTGGCTGTCATTAAAAAAGACAGATACCATGGCTTTCTGGCCTCTCTCCCGCTGAGAGAAAGAACAAATCCTGCTATTAACGACAGACAGGATCATTATGAAAAAATTCCATTTGCCACTAGGCAACATAGCCGAGTTCCAGTAATTATTGTATTAGTCAAGCCGTTGAGAAGTTCCATAAAACTGAGAGAGTTTTTAAGGAGCATTCAACTTTATTTGGCAACTTTTGTGATGTAACAATTAAAACCATGCTCCAGGCCCCAAAATGTGCAGGAGATTGCCAAAATCAGATAAAACCCTAGAGGGCCCCTGACTTGCAAAGAAAAAAAAAAATCAAACTGTTTACTTTTAGGATCAGACATTCATCAACATTTGGCTTTTGTTTCAGCCAGTGTCAGATAATAACAGCACCACGTTTTCGGTCGGCTTCTAACAAAACTCTATGCAGCTTCATGTCAGGCATCTGAGAGTTAGCTGGGGCTGATACCAGCCTCTCCTCAGCAGAGGGAAATCTTATGGGATCTGATGCTACCAACCTTGCTTGGCAGATCAAGATACCTGGGAGCACTCAGCAGTACCTTCTGGAGTGAATCATGTCTGTTCTCCACAAGTGAGCATTGGGAAATCACTTGGGAGAAGTGCAAGTTATTCCTTCCTCTCACATCTAGGAGCTGAGCCAGGCAACACCTCAAATTGTCAGGGCTCCAGGGGATAAAGCAGAAGTCTCCTGTCCGTGTACCCCATTAACCTGTCAAGGAAGTGTTAAAAAAAATATTTTAAAAATCACACTTTAAAACTGCTAAGGGAAATTGCTACTGAACCAACTTACAGCCAAGTTTATTATCTACCTACTTCTCTACCAAGGGGTATTAAGGAATAATGATTTACAGTACCAGAAATGAAGGTACAGTATCAGGCTTCTGCAGTGGAAGGTGAAGTTGGTTACAGAATGCAGACCACGTTTAGCCTCATACAGACTATAGGAACCACTTCAAGAGCACATCTGTTTGCAAAGGAGTTAAAAGGGATTGATCTCCCTTCCCAGAATAACGTGCCCAAGTCAGGAATTCTCCACATATCAAAGAAATGTGATGGGAGCAGTAGTTTCCAGGACAGTCAAAGGGAGCTGGGATCTGAACACAGGACAAGGAGCCAGGATACTGCTGTTGTCACTAGGGAACAGCAGTAGGGCAGGGTTTAGCACTAGCATCCTCCCAGCCTCCACCTGGAACATGCCGTACCAAGTAGGACAGATAAAAAGATACACTGGAGCCTGCTATAATATGGCCTTTCATCACACAGCTCCCGGATCGGAGATGGCTGCCAACTGTTAGGGCCTGCTGACCTATTTAATAAAATAAAACAAACCCACAACCTTAGCAATCATGGCTTCTATCTGATTTAAATGGGAACAGCAGCACAGCACTACAGGCCAAGGGCCAGCCACCTGTGGCGCATGGGCAGCTCTTGAACCATATGTTGCATTGCCAAGGTAAAGGCAGGAGCTCAGACTTGTGAGAGAGAGGGTGTGTGAAAGAAAAGTTGCTCCTCTCTCCCAGCTCTGAGACTTATCTTGCTGCTATGCAAGGCAGGTATGCCCAAGTCCCACTAAGCTCAGGAATCAGCAAATGCCGGAAGCTACCGCCACATTTTCTAGCACATTTAACCTCTATTTTGGGTCTGGCAATTGCTAGGGTGTGGTGAGATGTGTTGCTATGGAAGTATAAAACCCTCAATAACTAACTAGCTGCTTTTTAGGAAACGGCATTGCCTTGCAGTTTTCTTCCGCAGAGCTGAAGCATATATTGTGGTAGTATTCAATTTTCTTGGGTTTGGAGCTGTCATCTAAAGTGAAACATCCTAGATCAGCTCAAGAACTTAGGTCAGTATCTGTCAGTGCAGAGAGTGAATAATTTCAGCTCTTATTCTTGAATTATATGAGTAAACTGTGCCAAATCTTCAACATATTAGACTAGTGCCAGATGAAGGCTTAGGAAGTTTTTTTAATATATGTTCTTTATTAGCATTAAAACTTTTATTATTAAAAGAATTATGTTACAACATACATGCACAAGATCCATCTAAACTTAAAAAAAATCATCCGAAAAACTTACATTCCTAATATTTTTTTGTTAGTCCCTTTGGCTTACACCTCATCATGAGTGAGGGAAACGCAAACCCCAGCACACAAGCAAAGGGAACTCAGTGATGAAAGAGGGAGAGTAAAGCGGATGCACAGTGCATTGTTTGTGGGTATTGCTGAGAACAAGACTAATTGGAAAAAATGATAACTTTGTAATGAAATTGTGGGGACTTCGTGTCAAGGGCTACAAAGAAAGCTAAACTCCCTGATTCAGCCAACTCCCTTCAGACCACTGCTATAGTTCCCTTGTGGACTAGAGGAACAAGGCTGCACAATTCAACCAGTTTCCACCCCATCCTGGGCGTTCAGGCTCTAGTTTGTAGGTACTTGCACCTCTCCCCAGTTGTGTCAGTTGGCTGATGTTGCTGTTCAGAAGAATGCCAGACAGCTAGTACTTTAGCCAAACTGATTTCCAGATGACTGATTTTTGTAACTACCACTTCAATTAAAATAAAAAATATATGTAAAAGACACAAGTTTATCACCTGCTAACACATGCCATGGTCATCTCTCGGTCAATTGGCATGCAGAAGACAGAGCCGAAGACTTTTCTTCCACACCACCAGTATCCAGAGGAAAAAAAAGATTAGTCCATCTGCTAAAGCTATCAGGCCCTTCATGCTTCACTATATCAATTCCTATTTATAGGATCCAGTGCCCTCTACTGAGGAGAACTAAAAAAAGCATTAATGTGTCCTGGGACCCACACAATTACTGTTGCGGTGCAGCAGTATTAGAGCTGAACAGTTGGAAGTCTACCTCTCCCCTCCACATCCACACATGCACCCATTGCCCCATCTGCCACCAGTGTTTCCAGATTATTGTAAAGCAACACATGGAAAGTATCGAGGAACTTGCAATGACTACAGAGCTGTCAGAAGAGTAACATGTCACTTTCTGGAAGGGGAAATCCATGTGGACATATGGTAGTCGTGAAAGGAGCTGGACTAGCAACCTTGGCAGGCTTGAGCCGAACAGAAATGTTGCTGCTTTGCCTTGATCTTTATTTACAATAAACGCCTCGGCTCCAGCTCAGCGTTTTATCTGGAAACAGCCGCCGGCATTTCTGCAACCGTGTTCCGTCTCATTGGTGCACTGACATATTTACATGTGGGCCGGGGCCCGGGCAGCTGTGAATAAGGGGCCATATATCAAGAGAGGAAAAAGGGATGCAAAGATGAATTTTATGAAATATTTTCCATTTTTCTTTGACTTGGTTGTGCACTTTGCTACGGCCCATTGGGCACTCACTCAGCACTTGGACACTTTGGTCCATGCAGTCTCGCCTATATTTCTAATTGTGTCTGCGTGCCAAGCCTAGCCCAGTACCTGAGGCAGCCCACAGGGAAATGGAGATTCAAAAAAAAGAAAAAGGTGGGTGGGAGGGAAATTTCCTGCCCTTCAATGGCATGTACCATGGGAAAGAGAGTGATGTCTTCGAAGTCACCAGTTTTTTCTGATTCCTGTAGGACACAGGCTGTTGCATTTTACATCTGAGTGCCAAAGTAAGAGAAATTATTTCCACTACTTTGTGAGAGAAAACAGTCAAGTCCTTTTTTCAATTTAAGGAGGTCATATCATCTTTCATTTCTTCTCTGTTCAATGGAAAGGGTTAATTCCTTACAGCGTTGACTCAATCCTTTCCTTTTTCCCTGTGGCTGACAAATAGGTTGGATGTGTCAACTCTGTTTAAAAAGACACGCTTTGGACATAATATTAATGATATTGTGTGTGCAATAACATTAGAAAACAAACACAGAGGCACTTGGGGAGTCTGAAGGTATCTTCTGGCCCTTCTGGGCTGACAGCACAAGAGTGGCCCTCCAACATTTCCATGTGGAAAAACACTATGTAGCATGAGAGAGTTTACTTTGAGTGACCCTCTTGCCTTTCAAACAATGAGAAGTCAGGACCATTGTGAAGCTGAAAACTTGTTTCATAAGAACAGGCCATTGCTCACCCAGCTGAAGAGGGGAAAAAAACATAAAAAAGGAACCTAGAGAAACAATCGGAAAGAAAAACTGCACATTTGAATGGGATAACTACTGGTGTCTTTCCTCTGGCATTGACATCCTAACAAAGGGTGTGAGAGTTTTTTCCCTTATGTTTTTGCAAGGCGAAGATGGGAAGAGAGCACTGTTTGTTTGTTCATTGGTCTAAAGACCCACTAGCACAAAAAAGTCACTGCAAATACTTATCCAAGGCTCAGGTTCATCCCACTGGGATGCAAGAACTGCATCCTCCCTTGACAGTCTATTTGAGATGCAAAGCAGCATGTGGAAGTGCTTATTTCCCTCTACTGTCTATTTAGGAGGTCTAGGGGAGAGAAGCACAACTCCAGTTATGTCATCTTGGTATGGTCTGAAAGCTACATAGGCCTAATTGATCACACATAGATACTACTTACCACAGATGTGTACAAGGCCTTGGTATAAGTTTCACTTCGAAGACTTGTTAGGCTTTGTGCAGGTGTCCCATCCTAAGTGTCACAGTACAGGCAAAATAAACTAGATGCCCTACTGCCGCTGAACCATAGATTTTTCTGGTACAGCTGTGCTTAAATGGAGCTGAATCAAGGCAATCTCACCTCGGATAAAGGGCCAGCAGTTCCCAGGAAGAGATCTTCCCCACTGAGTAAAATGTCTGTCAGCACTGTTGAAGAATCTTCCAAAGATGGTTCTTTGGAACTCTGTCCTCTGGATGGTTTCACTACCTGCACTGGGGCAGCTGAAGTTGCAGGGGAAAGGAGCACTGGATGTCCTCAAGCATGCCCGGAGCTCAGCAGGAGACTGGCAGGGGAAAAAAAGACAGTGACCACTTTAAGCTAAGACATGGGGATCATTTAGCGACTCGCCCAAAATCATACAGATGGTGCTACACCAAGAAATAGACCCACTAAGCTATCCAACACCTCTGGATTGCTCGTTGAGGATTAGAGTGCATTTAGGAGTCACTTTTCATATATAAATGTAGGATTTGGAGCTATGATGGAATGGCAAATTAAATACTGAGGAGTTTGTCACATCTCTGTTCAAAGCAGGCTAACATTTCATGTAAGGAATTACATGCTTCAGACAGTTGCAATCATCTTCTGCACAAATAATTTAAGTTTACTTCGTCTGTTGTATTCTGATTTAAATTTTTATTGGAAATATAAATACCTATGTCGGTTACCAAACCAAATAAAACAAACATATTGAGTAGGGTCTATTATAGACTAATATGGAAACAAATAATCTGCAAGTCTGGTTTTATTTATAAGCTTATTTGAGTTTTTACTCTAGGCTCATATTAATCGGGTTTGTGGTTTCCACATCTGTACTGTTGATGCCCAGTGCAGACAGCATGCCAAGTTGGACCTGGGCATCCTCCAAGCTCTAAATGGAAAACATGTGCTTCAACTCTAGCTACCTCAAGACAAGCAGGGCAAGTAACCTACTAAGTAACCACAGCGGGTGCAGCAGGCAGAGCAGAACTCTGGGGAGCTTTCTGAGGTGCCTGCTTGCAAGCGTCTTGCTTCTGACTTGCTCCAGGGGCAGCCAGGCTGCCGCCTGTATTATATTCGCTCTCTCTAATGATCAAGAGATACCAATTCCCTTCACAGCCTCCCTTTTCCTCTAGCTGTAGCTAGAAATTCCCAGACTGGACCGGTTAGTTCACAGTGTCAGATAGTAATACATATTCTAGAGGAAGATGGAAGAACTCCTGCAGATGATGGCAATGCAGTATGAATTCTTTCCAGAACCCTTGATTATTTTTAATATTTATAAAAAGCATTCTGAATGTTCACAAGAGCCATAAATATATATAAAAAAATGCCCATGCCCCTTGTCAAGCCAAAATGGATCCAGCTGTTCTGTGGTGCTGGTCTCTGATTGCAGAGAATCCCTGTATTAATGAAAGATGTATAAAGGGAATCCCAAACTAGAAATATGATCTCTGCTAAAGACTGTTCAACTATTAGAGAATATTTCAGGGAAGTATGTGAATACAAAGCTGATTCTCAATACAGTTGAGATCCAGTCTTGAGAAGCCATCTCCATGAGGACATCTGTACTGCTTGCAGACACTTTTCAGAGCAAGCTGTTTCCAGACAAAGTTTGCTTTGTGCTGGTACATCTCCAGAGTTTTGTGCCAGTAGAACTACATCACCACAACCCCATCACCTAGGGCCCAACAGAACCCCAGCACAGTATGAATGCCAGACCTGCTTCTTCCCTGAACACAGGAGGGAGGTCGGTATGAAAGCTGTAGCAAAATGACATATATAACAGTAGTGAAAGAAAGGAAGCAGTATTGCTGGCATCAACACTAGAAATTTGTCAGAGGCAGTCAAATTTATTCCCTGTGTACCCTCTGATGGTCATCCAGCAGCCTCTGCCACCTGTAGCAATTATCTCTTTCCTGACAATTTTGACAAAAGTGACGCATAGCAGTGCCATAAAATATGTTTTTTCAAGTTACTATAGCATCATCTGTGTGTGTTGTTCATAAAGCAATGCCATGACTCGTTTTAAGAATTCAAAGCAGGAAAAGGGGGAATATGGGGGGGGGGTAAAAAATTAACACAACCTCAGTGCCCCAGCCATGTGGAAGGGAATCACTGTCATCCATCATTCTCCTCCTTAGAGAACCACTTTGCCCAACACGGCAGCTCCACTGGCTCCCAGGCACAGGTGATTGTTATGAAACTGAGATGGCAAAAGAGTCTGATAACAGAGGGGCAGATCTGTCATCAGCACAGAAGGCAGTCATTCCTTGTGGCAGTGGCTAGAGAAAAGAAGATGCAATTAACAATTAGCTTTGGTAAGAGAAGACAAAACCCTTAAAGCACAGTTTCTACTGCAGCAAATCAAGCCACAAACTTAGGAGTTAATGTTCAAAGTCCTGGTTCTTGCCTTCCTAGATACACTACAACATGAAAGAGAGAGTGAATTTCTCCTGCCACTTCATTCTGGCTACCTAAGAACTGGTGCTTAGCCATGGAGAAAGGCCAGCTTTGCAATAGTTACAGGAAATGAGAATAGTTTGCAGCATTTCCAAGCAAATCCAGAACACTTTCAGTTTTGTATTTTAGGCACAAAATTCAGGCTTCTCACCCCAGAAAGCAAAATGGAAGCTTTTCGGTGGGTGTTGCACTATCTTCCCTTCCCATCTTCCCCTTGCAGCTCCCCAGTTTCTGAAGTCAGAACCAAATTCACACAGAGCTCTTGGTGTGTCAAACAGGCTTTGCCCTCACAGGTTTGTCCTCAGAGTTGCATCTTCCTGCTCCCAGACTTGGTTCATGGTTCTGGAAAAACATGGTCATGACAGTTACACTGTTTATATACATGAACTGAAAGTTTATCTACATTGCTTTCTTCTAATCAGCTCCCTTAAATACTGCTGTGAGTGCAGCCATGGCAACAACGGACCCAAGAAGCTGTGTCCCCAAGCAGTGAGTCTAAGCTATGCTGTAGGAAAAGGCATGATTCAGAGGACATCATTCCTATACATAGGTCATCCGTGTATTGTCAAGAGCTGCCTCAGAAGGATTGACTGGATTTTTAGCTTAGAAATTCCAGCTATAATTTAGATCTGTTGGACTTAATTTCCAGCAGAGACTAGATCCATGTAATTCAGATTAGTGATTCAAATTTTGACATCTTCCATAAGCCACTAATTGAAGAAACAAAATTGCTCCCAGGTTTTTTTACTAAAAGTACAAAAAAAAGTGTTTGTATGATTTTTTAAAATAATTTTTATAGATAAAAGATGAGCATGCTTCTGTTGGGGCCACATGTAGAGACGTGCAAGGAATATCATCAACTAACATATGCACAAAAGCACTATTTCTGGTGCAAAGTCAGGTATCTTCCTCTCCCTAAGACACCTTGTGTGTGGATCAATTAGGACTCTCAAATGACATTAAAGAACTACCTTCTATGATTTCACAGGTGCAGGAGAACAAATCCAGCACAGCCTACAGGCCTAGCTCAACATCCTGTACAGCACTGCCAGCCATTCGCTCCTCCTTCCTTCCCGATCACTTTGGTTTTGTGCCCTACAATAATTTCCCCTCCTATTCTCTAGCTTTTTTTTTTTTTTTCTTTGTCCCTTGCACACTACAAATTGTTTGTGGTTGCAATGATTGATTTCACAGCTCACACCTAATTTGACCCTATTGACTTCGCTTGCAAAGTGGCAAAAGGGACAATTCCTTGTTGATCCAGACAACTTATCACCCCATGAACACAATAAAAAGGCAGAGCTGGTTATCAACGGGGAGATGCCCATTAGTATTTTTACAGGCAGAATGTCGGGAGGTCCCTTATCAAGCTGAGAGAGAGTTGGCATGTATTCCAGGCATGCAGGGGGGAGGCAGACTGCTTTCAGCCTGCAAGGCCACACAATATGGGAAATGGTCACTTGAAAGAGGAGTGGGAAGACTGACAGATGGTTTGTGCCTGTGCGTTTTTTTAGAGGACACCGGGTTCCTGCCATGGGAACAGCGTGGACAGTAAAGGCAGCGACTAGACGTGAAGAGTGACAAAGCAAGTCAGCCACGGACAGCCTGTGGGAGGCCAGAGGAAATGCACCATTAGTCAAAGTTGGAGGAAAAATAAAATGCGATGACAACTGGGCCATTCATGTGCTTCCCCTTCAAGGACTGACCAGACCCTTCGCAACTGAAAAGACTCAAGTATCAGCTTCTTTTTCTCTTCAGCTAGGCTAATGTGCACTGGCACAGTCTGAGAAACTCCCTTGTCACTGACATTAATTCTTATCTTGTTGTTCTTGGCTACACTTCACTGAAGTACAGTGAGGGAGAGTGCTTCAATCAATAATATAGATCCAAGTGAGCACCCCCCCTCTGCTGTTCTTAGGCATTAACTCAATAGCTTAAAGCAAATGTTCACCCAACTTGTGAACTTGGGAAATATTAAGACTTCCTGAACTAGAGCTAAGACAATGAGGTGGCCTCACAAGGATGTTTAAGCCCCACACATGGACAATCTCATGACTCCAGGGTAGCTTTCTGCACTTTGAGAATTTGCTACTTGATACAAAAAACAAAGACCTTAGAGCTCTCAGTAACCACAGTGACAGAGAAGGTGGCCTTGCATTTCACAAGCAGATTTCATCAGATGGTCTACTTTGCCACTGTCATGGAAACCCTGAGGCGCTGTTGTCACAGCTTGTGAATCTGATGCGTTTTGTCATTATGGAAATATTATGCCCTTCAGAAGGTCAAACTTTGAACAGTCACAAATTGTTGGTCTCTTATTCTTCAGTGGGGACTACACCACAGCTAGGGACAGGACTTACTTAGAACTGCCTCCTCTGGAGCTATGGCATTTCCAGATTTGGAAAGTACAAGAGAGTTAAAGGAAGATGCAGGCAGAAAATCCTGAAATGCTCTCTTATGAATACGTTGGACTCTTACCCCATCTAAAGGGAATTCATTTATTAACACTTAAACAGGGCTAAAAGTAGCTAAGTAAAATAGAATGAGCATCTCACAAAAAAGTGGAACGAGAAAAAATCAAGGAGGAATGAAGAATACAATTAAATCCCTAATTAAGGACAAGAACCAAAGTCCTGACCTGAAACTTCAAGGTGTCCTGGATATATGTAGAATGAACAAGACCAGAAATCAAAGCAAGCAAAGTCTGAAGCGTCAAGGGAATTCTCCTTATTTTTCCTGTGTTTGAAATATGTCTAAGACAAACTCAATGAGAATTAAAAATGCAAAAATCAAAAGTGCTCTCATGATTTCATTAGCTCCCAGTCTGGTGTAATTTAAATGAGTCCAAGAAAAAAATAATCCTTTGACAATCTGAGAGCCATTTCTTAAGTCTCCAAAGCAGCCTGTATTCTTTAAATTACTTCCTTTTGTATGGTTAATAATCTCTGCTTTCTACCTTATGGGAATCATTCATCTAAGCTAGCCAAACTGAACAGTGCTATCAGAGTATGAACACCCTGCTGCCCAAACTGCTGTGCTTAACACCTTCCCAATTATTCAGGAGTCTCTTGCCAGCAGAACATTAGTTGACTCAATTTCTCTAAGGAAAATGCCTGAGTTTCCTGATGTTTTCAGCTGTGCTTGTGCAACTTGCCTTCGTGTGAAGTTGAAAATTAATGCACTTCCTCTTGATCCTTTGAGAGAGAAACGAAAAGGAAGATTACCAAGATTAAATAAAAATGCCAAACTCAATCCTTTGTCCCTGTTGAACAAAGGTGTTTAAATAAAGATTACTGTGCATAACTAATTGTGTTACAAACTAAGGCATCATGTACGACAGCTCAACCTCCTGCATAACACTAAAAGCTGCTACATAACCTGTTGCTCTGACACAGCGTGAATAGAATATTGGTTGCCTGCATTACAGTTCATTCACACATTAGTAACAGATAAAAATAAAATACACTTTCGATTCTGACTGTTATGTTAAGAGTACACCATGGAATAATATATCTGGGCCTTGTCTCACAGGAAGCCTGCAAAGAAGGGAACGTTTATTTATTTTCTTTAATTTTGTTTAAAGCTGTCTTTTTCACTGTTGTTTTTTTTTTCTTGGTACTTTATTTTACTGGAGTTACATAATATTCTAATAGACAAAGACTGAATAGGTATCTATAAGTCCTTTTGTTTTAGATTTGTTTGAGTTACGTTACCATCTAGCTAACTGACCAACTAGCTAATTGTAACTCTTCACACAGCCTCAGGAAAAAGAAGTCTCCTCATGATAGATTTAAGAAGAGGGATCCTGCTGTTCAGTTTTATCCCGAAACAAGGAAAACAAGCCTGATTCCTATGTTATTTTACAGACAGAAAAAAACCCAACAGTCTTTCTGGTCTTCATATGATCTGAAGAAAAATGGGAGGAGGCACAGAAGGGGTGAGTAACTTTACAGTTCATCCTTCACGGAGTATAAAGGGTTTCCTTAAATTATTGTATTACTATATTGGACATACTCTGCCCCACCCCCTCCTTGGACATGCTGGTCCTGACAGGCTGCAGCTCCCAATACCTGTACCTAGCTAACAATGCAAAGCACCTTGTTCAAACAAGACTGGTCTCCATTGCACACTACGCCCCCAGGGAATATCCACTTTTCATAGCACATCTTTCTGACTGATGCAATCAGACTCTGGAAACCTGCCTTATTAGTTTATATTCCAGCTTCTTATGGATGATGTTAATTTTCCATTGTAGGACCAGAAGATTTCAGATGTGCTAGATCTTGTCTATAAGAAACAACAAAAACAACAACAACAAAGGCACGCACAGTACCACACTTAGACATGGACTTCAGTGAACAGCACTCCTTGCAAAGAAAGTCTAGGGGTCACAAAAAAAGACACTCTCCTAACTCCAACAGTGCTTGAAACAAGGTATTTTACAATTACACGATGAATAAATAAATACGCATTTTCTTATTTATTCACACCAGTTATTCTGCTTAATTTCTGCACCAGTTCACCATCCTAATTGTTTTCTTCCTAGATCAGTGGTTTAGTATTAAGCCTTTATATTGCAATGGCCAGAGTTCCATAATATCCATTAAAAATTAGATCATTTTCTGTTGTTTCCCACAGCAAATAGGATCCCATTCATGTCCCAAACAGAACATCAGTAGTTGTAATGGTGTTTTCTTAAGGTGCATATAAGATTAAAGACTGAAATCAAATGCAGTGTTGCCAAAGCCTTTGTAATACACATGTTTTTCATGGCAAGATGATTGACAAGAATTGCAGTAAGGTGCTGAAGGGGATATTTCACCTGGCCCATCAAAACTCAGTGTAGAGGATTAGAACTAAGAAGAGCTGACAATATTGACTTTGAATGCCACAACGGAAACATAATTATCTCTTTGACACGAAGTGGACAGAAATACTCAATTTTATTAAAAAAAAACAGTTAGAGTAATTACACCATATCTGTTGCATGCTGCTTTGGAAAAAAGGTCTGCTCTGCTGTTTCCTCTTTCCCCAGTAAAATTCAAGTTTGGCACTAGAATAAATGTATGCAAACCCAGCCTTTCTGTTGGAAGAACATCAGGAAAACTTTGCACATAAACCTAAAAAACCTCTCTTAAAAGAGAGCACACAGATCTGAAAGAATGAAAAAGTCAATGAATTTTATAGAAGTTTACTCATTGCAAAACAAACTGTCTGCACTATGCTTATTAAAGGCATATTTCATTGCCTAATCATAGATGTCTATTGTACCTTTTATGTTTTGAATCATAATTGCAGTCTGTTCCCCAACTGTAATAATGAAAGACATTTTGGCATCTGCTTACATTGATTCCCCTTTAACAAAGCACTTAAGACACATACTTGCATCCCACCGAAATTAATGGCTAACATTAACTTCAAGTACATTGATTTCACTGTGTTTTAGACAAATGGCAATTCATATGGGCACAAAATTGCCTACTTTGTTGGATAGGCATGAGCCTCTGAAGAGAAGCCTTCAAACTCAAAAGTCTATACAAGTGCAACTGTTTTGGTTAGAAATACTATCTGGTTCGCAATTGCACTATGGCATCTATGTTTTGATCAGAATAACTGTGCTAGCAAAAAAACCCAAAACAAAACCATAACAAAAACCCCACAAGTGTATCTGCTGTACTGAAATATCTTTTCCAGCTCCTGGTCTGGAATAATCTAAACTGTAGAAACGTTTTCCAGTAGGTATAATGATATGCAGTGCATGCATAAATGGGAAAAGGCAAAACTTAATTGTACACAATACCTTAGCATAGAGAATAAGCTATTATTAGGTGTAATACAAACAATGCAGTATATTAAATTCCTAATTTATAAAGATTATTGTCTATATGCTTGTCTGTTATTCTTGTTTGCTTCAGGATTAAGTGGTATATGAAAATAAGGAGAAAAAAAAAATAATCAAGAATTATGCTTACCTTATCCCCTTTTTCAGCCACTATTCCTAGCTATCCTAATTAGTTAGAACCTGCAATGAAATATTCCAGGAAATTAAAACAGATTAAAAATGCAGAAGTAAAAATCCCTTTAAATACAATAGAGTCCATATTCCTTCTCAGCATCATATCCAGGGCATATACTGAGTTAATACTGAACTAGTCTGTTTCAAAGTATCACCTGACTTAATGGTAACATCTCATCAAAATAAGTGGATTTAAAGAAATAAAAGAAGAGATAAATTTGAACAATGTAGTCCCTTCGTTTTCTGACAGAGAATTTTCTCAGAGTTTAAAAAAATACTTTGCTAGTGATTTCCCAGTTAATTTTCCAACATTTTTACCTAGCAGTACCCATAGCTACTAATTGGCTTTGCTGCAACGCATTTTTTCCACTACATGTTCTAGTTTCAAACCCAAAGTGAATAGCTAATGTAGAATAGCTTAGCCCTGCATAATGGTCCAACTGCACTGTATTTCAAGGGAGTTTATTCTCGACGAGTCTTCAAGAAGCATGCCAACACATATGCACTGTGAAAATACCTGTTAGACCTCATTAGCTGGAATAAAGAGGAGAGTATTTAAACCATACTTACCAAGTCTAGAGGTTCTCTTAATTTAAATTTAAAATAAGAAGGTCATCCAGCCTGGAATAACCTCCATGGCTATTCAGTTTACACATCAGAGACAGAGAGGTATTAACATTTCCCTATTAAAAGGTCTATCTACTTCTTCATTTCCTTAACATATACCTCAACCAAGAGAAACAGCATTAAAATAAAAAAGAAATCTTTTGTAAGCAGAAGTCATATGTACAAAATCAAACAAATAATCAAGCATTTACTAGAAAAAAATAATTCTTTATTAATTCATTAAATCACAAGACAATAAATATTGGGATAATACATATGAGGGACCCAGCAATACTCAGACTTGTTTGCACCATGGTGTGGTTTGACAAACAAGCCCTCATCAGCTGGCATCCTGAGAAGAAGCCTGACTAATTTTTTTTCTGTCCACATTTTCACATCTAATCTATAATTTGCAGCGTACATCAGTCATTTCAATTGACATTAGTCAGGCTTTCAAAAAAAAAACTCTTAAGGACCATCCCTGGTGAACCCTTCAGGAAAAAAAGCACAATCACAGTAGCTGTTATTCTGTCTTGCTGTTGACTCTGACATTAGGGTTATGTAGCTGTGAATGTATGTTTAGTTTTACTTCAGGAGGGCAACGTTTTCCACTAAATGAGGAACAGGACTAGGCTGCTGTTCAAAATACAGGATCAATCTTCATGCAGTCCACTCAGCAATTCTAAAACCAAGACAGTTCTATTACTTCTGAGAACAACGACATGCCTTAGTTTCACAGCCCATATACACTCAGGACACATTTCCTTGAGATCTCTTTACTTGTCCTAAATAATTATTTTGAACTTTATGGTGAATGAAATTAACTCATCTTTCCATTGATTTGTCTGTAGGGGCAGACAACTCAGTCTGCTGGATGCATTGGTAGGACAGAGAAGAAAAGCAACTTTCACATGGCTAAACACCAATGTTTTCATTAATGGGTACAAAAGGAACTGTAATAGGTAATCACTACGAAAAAAAAAATCCTGCATCCATATGCACTGCAGTTTAGTCAGAGGTAGAACGTTTCTCACAGCAAAATCTCTGTAGACTGAGATGCTCAGTATCTCAAGGTTTTGAAATATTAAGTAAAACATTTTAAAACCCCCTAATTTACTATGATTTTTTTTTTGTAAACAGGAGAATCTAGCGGAGTTTTTGGCTGTATCGTACTCATAAGACCTTTATTAAAGGAAACAGGAACTTCTGAATGTGCAGGTATGCACACATTTATATACAGATACAAAGTTTTCATCATTTCTTCTAAAGGCAGTTGCAATATTCAGGCAGTGTTTCAACTACACTTCCACTCCAAGCATTTCTTTTCAACTACAAGTTTATGGAAGACTTCACAGATGAAAAATGGCATCAGCAGATCTCATAAGGAGTGCCACTCACAGTCAAACTCTACACCCCTTCCTTTTTACAGACCAGAAATATGGACCAAAAATCAGGAAATTTTCTAAAGAAAACATTTAAGATTCCTTTTGATGTTGTTTGAAGTCAGAATGAATCTTTGAAAAAGGAATATTCTAGTATCAATGAGAGCATGATAAATGGTATTATATCGTATGTTAGAAGGAGGTTCTGATCACTTTTTATCTAATAGTTTCTCTGTCAGGTACAATTCTCATGGTAAAAAGATATCGCACTTGAAATAACCCAACCATTTGTCTGTGCTGCATGCTGCAGCAGTGAAATAGCAATCAAATTAAAAATAGCAAAGACATACATGATCATCAGACTATTTTCCAAACTCTGCAACAAGCAGAAGGACAGCTATGAAAATATCAAATTCCACACACAAAAACACTGATATAAATTAACTGCAAAAGGGATACATTTTGTTTCACCTCAAGCTACTCTCTTCTTTTCCTACATGCACTATTCTACTGTAAAGGGTGCAAGAAACTACGTGACTGCATATCAAAATGTTGGCGACTGGAACTTGGATTGAAATTCAGTGCAGTTTGTTTTGTGTTTGTCTTTGTCAGGCTACCTATTTAACAGGGTTCTGCAAAAGAAGCTTCACTATCAGATTTGTTTCTTTACTGACACAAATTAGCCAGCATCTCCCCCTTCTGGATAGTAGGAAAATAAGCAGAAATTTTCAAAAGATTAATCCTTTCTTACTCTGGCCAATACTCAAAACGCAAAAAGTTTGCAGATAATTATTTTCTATCTTTGTTCTGAGCAGGACCATTTGTTTTCTAGATCACTGTTTAAAGCAGTTGCCTTCAGTAACATGTTTTATTAAAGCCAGACCTAAATCCATTCAGATGTAGTATCCAGTTCATTAGCGAGAAAATCTTAAAAACAAACCAACAAAATATATCACTGTGTCAGCCAGGTTTCTGCACTCTCTAAAACAGAAAATGTTGCATGAATTGGATTATTAGTGGTTTCGATTCTGCTTGTCAGCATTGCTTAATATATATGGTGTTCAAGCAGTAATTTGTGAGATGTGTCAATTTAATTTGAACTAAACTGAATTAGAAATTTCAACAGTAGGCAGAGAAGTCACCATAAAATTCAATTCTTTCTTTAGCACCTCTGAGCTCATTCATTCTCAGCCATCACCATAATGTTATGACAAGGCTGCCACTGATTAATCCACTGGGATTCATCTGCTAGCAGCACAGCTTCAGTGATAAGTGATTTTCTATTAAATTCCTGTACGTATTACATTTTAAAGAAGAAACCTGAAGATGACTGCTTACCCATTGTTACAGACTCTGGGAATTAATTTCTAGTAGTGAGTATAGAGTCTCAGTGTTCAATATTGAGATTGGTAATGAGCTATCCAAGTACTTAGGAGAAAGTATCATCACCAAAATTCTAAGGGAGGCCGCGTCTGATTCCTAGCATCCGTATGACCACTATGTGAGACACTTCTGTTGGCAGTCAAGTCATGCCAACAAAGAAACTCAAATGACAACTGTTTAATTTGTAGATGGCCTCAGATGTCACTGGCTTCAGTTATAGTTACATATAGAAAACTGTGATTACTCCCTAGCTCCCAGTAAGAGAAGAGTTATAGGCACTTTGAAAGAGATTTGTTACAGCAGGACTGCATTGGTTTTAGAACTGTGATGGTGCGAGCACAATTTCTTTGTCTGGCTGTGAGAAAAAGCTGTCTACAGGGAGAACGAGAAAGGTTCCTGAACTCGAACCATTAAAGCTATTTCAACTCTAAGTGCCCCTTTTCTTTACAAATGTATTTTGTGCTTTTTTTCCTTCTTTCCAGGGATGGTATTTAACCTCAGCAGCCTGTGACTGTTGCATCCAAGCCAGAACGCTTTGTAATGTGCAACTTGGTAATTTCTTCAGCACAGGTAGGGTGAATGCCAATTGTCTTCATTAGTTGAGGATACGTAGCACCACATCTACCGAAAAAAAAACAACAGCAAAAAACCACAGAGTCAAACACCATTCACCCGAAGCAGCTAGAATGTCCTAAACCATCAAAGTAACTCTGCTCTTGGCCATTTTGTCAGGTAGAGGAGTTGCATTTATTTTTCAAATGATGCTGCCTATTATTTCTCAGGCACTTACACAACAACATTTAAACGCCCAGCTTCACAACACTGTTAGGTAGGGAAGAACTGTCATAAGAATTGAGACAGAGAGAATTAAGCAATTTACCCCAAGTCACAACTGAGTCTATGGCAAAAACATATGAGAAAGCTGCAGCCTTCAGCTTTTCTTGTACATACATGTGCGTTTCAGTAACTCTGACTCCAGATGGAAAAACACACACATACACACAAAGGAAGAAAATCTTAATTAGGACTGCTGGAAAGAGTCCGCTGAAAAAAGTAGTACCAGAATATTCTTCCATGATCTTAGCAAAAGTCTGGTGCTTACACTGAAATTTTCAATGTTATAAGCAGGAGAAAAAGGTCTCTCATTTGAGAAAACAAAACAAAACAAAAAAACCCCAACAAAAAATCCTTGAGCTAAAATCCCACTTGCTTAATTCTTTTACTTGTCCAATAACATTCTTAGACTTGATGACTTTCCTTGGAGGTGCTATTCCTGGCAGGTCATCCTGTAAGGACAGCTGAAATGGCCCTAAATTCAAGAATTATTTCAAGCTCTCTATGGAATAATATTCTCTCCCTCTACAATATACAGGGAAGAGAGCCATAGATGTCTTCTGGTATCTCCACCTACATCCAAAAAAGAACTGACAAGCAAAAGATCATTGCTGAGCACAGATGTTACTGGAGTGGTAAGTGGGGAGGGAAGATGGAAAAAACATCCTTTGGAGAGGCTGAAGTAAGAGCTAATATCTGACAAAGGAGAACAGCAGCTCTTACAGTGGGTGTTCCACACTGAAAGCTCTGGATTTGTGAAATGCAATAGAAACCAGTACAAGAATCTGACCTGCTGAAAACCTCTTACTGTGGCTAAAGTTTTAATTTCCCTCAGGCAAGGCAGAAAAGCACTTCAGTTTCATGTGCTTCCTTTTCACTGGTTATTTTGGATAAAACTTCAATTACATCCTAAAAAATTTAGTTCTAGAATCTATACCACTGACAATTAATGGACTACAAACACATGTTGAAAATGTGTACTGAGGGTAGACTGCAATCAGTGATTTCCAAGGTATTCCTCACATGGTACTTGTGGTCCTGCCTTCTTAATCCTTTCTGCTTTTCATTTATGCTAGTCACTCACCACTGTAAGACTAAAACTGCAATAAAATGGTGATGATATTTAGGAAAATGAAATAACACCTCAACTGGGGGTGATTTCTCGTGTCCCTGCCTACTTTCTTCAAAGAGGAGTTAAAAACTACAATTTAGTAATGTAAATATACGAATCAACACTCCTGAAGATGTGAATCAGCAATAATAAGGGAAATAAAGAAACAAATAAGAAATAATTATAGCACACAAGAAGCATAGCAGGAATTCTCCATTTCACAGAATCACAGAATCATTTAACCAGAGAGAACCCAGAATCATTCCTTACTCCTTCAGAGGCAGGACTTCTATATTAATATTTGAGCAAAATCTTAAACAAGATCAGGTCACAAATGTTCACCTACTCAAGTGAGTTTGTTACTGCAACTATCAGATAGCTCCAGACAAAAGTACCTCCCCTCTCCCATCATCCTACAGAGGTTTCTTTCTTAACTTATCATATTATGGTTAGCTTATACCCCAGAAATTTAAAATCTCATGCAAGTCCTTGCTGAGTTTTTGAGCAGCAATCGCTGTGCACATTTAAAGATAAGATTAGGAAAGGAAATACTTGGCAGGTGTAAAGAAAAGTTTTTATGAAAAGCACAAATATCCTTTCAAAGAAGTGACTTGCAAAACTATATAGTGATTTCCTGTCCTGTGCATAGAATGCAAAAGAAGCTATACTCTAAGAAAACTAACATTAGTAAGTTAATGCAGAATTTTATTTTTTGCTTTAACTGTATCAAGCCAACAATATATTTTCCTCAGTTGTTCCTTAACTATATCCAGTATTACAGTAACTACATCCAATACATCTTAATGAAGAACTGCAGTATTTTTAGTGAAAATATGTGCAATACTACATAAAAGTAACAAAAAGCATGGATTCTTTATAGTGTTGCCAAAACTAGACAGCTATCTTTTATAATCTTACAATAACTTAAAAAGCAGGCTTTAGAAGCTAGAGACATTCTTTTGTACTTACTTGATTCCAAGAGCAAATCCTTGAATAACTTCGCCTGCATTTGGTCCAATGAAATGAAGGCCAAGTATTCGTTTCTCTCTCTCTCGTAAGCACACCATCTGAAAACAATACGTTACACAGAGATCTTTTCTTAGAACATTTAAAGATAAGGCATGAAGTTGAATTAAATGAAACTGAAGTGCCCCGAGATCCTAGTTCAGCTGTTTATTCCCAGTGTGCCAAGAATTTACACACTTGCTTAAGTCTGGCTGACTTAAGGTCTTAAGTCTTATGCTTGTCCTTAAGCACTTTCCTGAATCAAAGCTTTATTAGTGTATTTCTGTCAGAATTCATGGAGCCACTGACAACGATAATTTGTTGTAAATTGAACATTGTTTGTCATTTGTATGAAATCCCCAAAATACCTTCTGTAGTCTAGTAACCAGACTAGTGTTGTTTTCATAGAATCATTCAGGTTGGAAAAGACCTTTCAGATCATCAAGTCCAACCATCAACCCTACTCTACCAAGTACACCCCTAAACCATATCTCCAAGCACCACATCTAAATGACCTTTAAACATGTTAAGGGATGGTAACTCAACCACCTCCCTGGGCAGCCCATTCCAATGTCTGACAGCCCTTTCAGCGAAAAAAATTTTCCTGATGTCTAGCCTAAACCTACCCTGGTGTAGCTTAAGTCCATTCCCTCTTGTTCTATCATTAATTACCTGTGAGAGGAGACCAGCACCTATCCCTCTACAATGTCCTCTCAGGTAGTTGTAGAGAGCAATAAGGTCTCCCTTGAATGGCCACCTTAGAATTTCTCCAAGCCTGTGCAGTTATTCTTAGCAGCTAATCAGCTGTATTTCCAAAGATGACCACTAGAAATTATAGGATATTTTGTGCTTCTGTGGTTCAGTCAGTTACAGCAGCATGTTTGGCGAGATACATTTACCACATCAGCCACATAACCTAAAAAGGAGTCAAGCCTTGGAAGCAGCCAAAGATGAAAGCAAGTTAATAAGTATCTGGGAGGGCCTGAGTCACTGCACACTTATCTTTTATTAGAGAACTTAATGAAAAATTTTTAGTTCCTTTAAGGACACCATCTTTATAATTATGAAAAGAAAGTCAGTCTTTCCCATCAAGCATTAAATCATCACTAATCTAATAGGTTCTGCCATTCAGTAAAGGCTTGGATTCTTTCATTAGGAATCCCAGGAACAGCAGCAATCCTGACATGGTACTTTAAATATTGAGGAGTTTTAAAGAAACAAGCCTCTTGCAACAGAGTTTTAAACTCTCAAGTTTAATGCTTGTTCATGTGTTTTGGGTCTTTAATTAAAGGACTATATCCAATACCATCCAACAACTATTATGCTATTACTACTTCACCCTCAAATATTCACTTTCATTGACATAATTTAAAGGGAATAGCTAAAAAGAAGTAGCATCACCTTAGTTGCACTAATACTTGGGACAGTTAAGGCAAGCTACTAAGGCACTTAAACAAACCAGATGTGACAAAATATAGTTAGAAAAACTGGTTGCAACTATTGACAATGGATATTCCTTACATAACACAACAATAACAACATAATAATTTGTGATGGACCTACAGAAGTTATTACATTTATTTTAAAAAGATTATTCCCTGATATTAAGGAGAAAAGAAAGAAAAATAAAACTATGATATATTCTACCAACGTTACACTTCAGCTTTTCTAAGATTCTCTACTATGGGCAAGTCCATCAAAAGACTTTTCAACACTGAAGCAACTGGATTGCTCTAGGAGAAGACACATTTCAAGTCCAACACTTTGGTCTAAACCAGGAGGTTTTTGTTTTCATGAGTAAGACTAAACAGTTACTCTAATTTTGTAAGCCTTGTGCTTAATTTTTTTGAAGGTAGCATACTTTCCCCAAGAGATGGCAACTAGTTAAGAACTTTGCTGAGGGAAGCAGAGATTAATCTCGACAGAATTTGGAATATTTCTTAGGACCTTAAGAGCAGTTCAAAGATGGTATCAATCAGCAGAATATCAGCCCTGAAACACTGCTAATATCTGTAAAGCAATTTCAAGATGCAATGGGATATGTAATGAATATTAAACATTTGAAGTTACACTAGAGAAACAGGCTGTCACTAAGAAAATATCTCATCCATCTTCAGAGGTTTTTTTGCCAAACAGTCCTCCTTAAAGCTGTCTGTAGCATATTTTTTGTTTGAAGTTAAAAGCTTACAACACTCACTTTCATATAGCACTGAGTTGCATCCCTTTCAGCCACTGTAAACTCTAAAGGTTTATAATACGCATGGTATACCTGGCAGGGAAAACAGTAACATTTTGCGTTAGAGAGTACTATTATGTCAAAAGCTGCTATTTAGTATTATAATGACTACTATTACTACATATTTATAATGTAGAAAAAAATTATCTATTTTTAACCTGTTCATTATTTTAAAGAAAAATATGGAAAGCACAGTAACAGTTTAATACAAATCTTTCTTAGAGAAGCATTAGATTAAAAACAAAACTGAAAAAACAATCTCAAATAATCACATTACTCAAACCAGTGCCTCAAATTAAAAATGTTAAGTTTTGTTCCTTTAAGGTTCTCCCAGAAGTTTAATACCTTTTTTACTGAAAATAATAAAATCCAAGAAGCTTTCCATATCTATAATAATGTGTACCACAAGACAACCCAAACTGTAATTTTTCATTCTGAATAGTAAATGCTTATTTCTTCATTAATGATTTTGCCTGGAGCTCCAAACGAAATCCATCAGCTGAACTTGCTCTACAATACATACGTAACATTAGCATCTTATGACACACACACATCGTCTGCCTCAATCAGATGAGAACAATTGTTTTACCGCAATTTTTATCATTCTAGATGGCACTAGCATTCAGGAACCCAGATAAGAGTTCTGGGACAGATTTTTGAAGTATAAATTATATTTCAGAATCATAAAAGACAAAACTAATAACTGATTGGACATGAAGTAAAGTATTGTTTTGTATTTCCATAGCTTACTGAGTCATATGCTGACAGGCATTTTAACAAGTGAATAAAGGTAACACAACATATCTTTTCAATGGTGACTTGTTTGAATTTTGTCTTGTTATACAGCGATTGTGAATGTCTTCATCACATGTACCTTAATCTCATTCCTTATATCAGAGGGTTGGGTGTGATGATATGCCATAACAGATTTCTTCCTCAATGTGCAACACCCAGGCATATTATATCAAGACATTTTAGCCACAAAGGCACTTAGCAGCTTGTGTAAAATTTCTGGGGACATACCAAAAATTTAGACTAAAGAACCTGACTAGCAATTCTGACAAAAGGAACATAACCGTTATTTAATGATGCTGCATCATATAACTTTCTAAAATGGCAGCTAGTGTAAAGCTGTCACTCCCTATCGATAATTTTAAGCTCACTAGGTAACAGTTTTTCCATCATGACCTGCTTTTAAAGTCCTGAGCTTTTCTGAAGACACCAGCTCCCTAACTGCAAACATAGTATTTTGGGGACCAAAAATTTTGCCTGATACAACAGTGAAACTTCTGTCTTTTCATAGTGCAACTCTGACACCAACTATAAAATTAAAAATGTTTTCATACCTCAATATTATCTGATCCATAACATTGCACAGCTGCTTCTTCTGACAGTCCAACACAACCATATTCCAAGGGAGTGAAAACTGTAGTAGGTACCTGCTTGCAAGGACATAGGAAGTGTTACTGTTGAACCATATGAAGCAGCTGCATGGCAGATACAGGGGAGACTTTTGCAAGACTGAGAAGTGTAGCTCTATCACATACATCTACTTTGGCCACTGTCAAAGCTGGATTCTAGATAACAAAATGCAATTCCTTTAAAAATTCTTAAGAAAAAAATAGCATAAGATTGGCTTTTATTATTGAAAAAAGAAATATCAACTCACATTGTCATAGTCCATCAATTCTGAAGACTGACCAAAAAGACGCTGAGCCAGCAGTTTTCCTGCAGCTATTGCTGTGGGTGTTAATTCAGGACGGCCCTAAGAAGAGAGCACAAAGCTTTGTTTTAACTAAGAGAGAAGCAGCATCCAAGGATTTCTCCTGGGACAATGGTCAGAGGAAGGCCAAACCTTTGGAATTCCAGCCTAGTAGCCAGGGCTCCAAAAAGAGAAAGTAGTAATAATTTCTGTCCAAACATGCTTTTAAGTTTCCGAGTTTAATACCTGTCTTAATAGGGGGGAATAAATGCCATAAATGTGTCAAAACCTTCTATCTTGTCACCTCTTGAAAAGCAGAGGATATTCACATGCTAACCATTCACATTCCCATTTCTTTCCATAGTGAGTCATCAAGAAATTTTTCAGATGGTCCTTTTAAAGCAGGAAAAGCCTAACATAAAGCAACAGTGTTTTTATAACATCAGACCTTCAAAAAAAGTTATCTGTCACCTTTGTACAGAACACAGGCACAAAACTTAACTATTTGTAGGCACTATTACTGACTTCCTATGTTGGTCCTGGATTGGAGAAGTGGAACACTATTTTGCTAGCACTGCAACCTATAGGCTGAGTTGGTCCTAGTCTCAGGCTCTGGTATTAGAGAAGGACTTTGAAAGGATTGCTATTGGCAAATGCTAACTTCCTGCAAGTGAACAGAATGACAGCAGGATATGACCAGGACGTGCTCCAGTTCAAGCCATGAGTCCCGGCTACTTTTTATATCCAAATAGGACTATGCAGTGTGCCAGAACCTTAATTTTGAGTGCTGGCACAATATCACTGGAGCATCAGAACTCTAGTGCTACCTTTAAAGAGGCTGGAAGTTTTTGCAAATTGAAGTAAGGCATTGTCACAGGAATTTCCTGAAGTCCGAAGAAGAACAGTCCATGTAAGTTAATAAGATCTAACAAATTTCATAAATCTAGTAAAAAACATTATTTAAGAATTCATCCAAGACGTATCATCCAGATGCTTGCCTGAGATGAAGAAAGAGGTCACAAATCTAGAAGGAATGATGTGGAGACATAAGAAAGGCATAACTGAAAACCACCTTTGTGGGACAACATTAAACGCTTTGTAAAACATGTGAAGTTTTGATTCATACGGGTCCTACCAGATACAACACTTGTCACACTCCTGCAAAGCCCCACTTGCAGGTAGTCATCTGACAAGTCCTCAAAAATAGTCTTCAGCTGAAAATAAGAATTCCCCACAACACACATTGAAGTTTTTAAAACTGTTTTTTCATTATCCTAAAGTTTTTTAGCATTTACTGGAATCCATTCCTCTTTCCCAGGCTATCTTTTCTCTACATGTTACTAGATAGACTCTGTACATAGTATTAGCTACCTTTTACTTCAGTACACATACTGTATCAATTATCTGCATATTAATACGCATTTACTCTTTCATCTTTACTAATAACCACTTAAGTTAGAACTTCCATTGGAAAAAACTAAACTGAAACAACATTATGTCTAACCTCGTAACAGAAACTACAATTCTAATTGTTAATGAAGACTAACCTATTTTTCCCCACAGCTCATGACAAATCACAAAACTGCAAGTCTATCCCTTTTTCCCCAAGATCCATCAAGTCATGGTTTTTCAAATCCAGCATTTTGACTTTAAAGTCTGTAAATGTCATTTACCAGATGAAATTTGCCATTTGTTTTTTCTTATACACATTTGCCTGAAACATGGCTGCCAATCATTTCTGTAGCAGGAAATACAGATGTTGTTTTGGCATTCCAGAAATGAATAGAAGATTGGAACGAGAGATAAAATTGTGAAAGCACTGCCATGCATTCCATAAAACCCAACTAATTACTAAAACATCCATGCAGATAAAGCCCAATTTCTTATAAACAATGACTTAAAGACCTTCCTTGGTAAATATTTGAAATGAACATTCACTTTGCAGTCATGTGTGGAACTACTCTGCTGATTATTATGGATACGAATTGTTCATAAGAATCCTCAAATGTATTACACATTTAAACGAGATGGCTCCTAAGAGAGTTTAAAAAGCTTTGAAGTAATGTGTATTTGTTCTAACACAACTCTTTTTGGCCTTATTTCTATTCAAAGCAACATTCTGTACATTCCACCTTCTCTACATATCTTTGTTATAACACCCTTTGAAATATCACAGATGTATAGCAGCATGACCATGTGACAAACCTCCTTCTGAGAGAACTTCTTTATAGTGTGCACCTTGCTTTTCAACAAAAACACTACTGGAGAAACAATTTTAACACAGAGTTTATATCAGCACTGAAAAAAAAATTCAAACTACAATGCCAGCTTGCTCTTCCTCATCCTGATTACAGAAGATGAAAATGCCCAAATGGAATTTTACCTGTCAGTTGAAAATAATATTTTGCCAAAGCTTGAAATACTTTTTTGACGGTAGACAAACTGACTGGCCTTTGTAAGGGTTTCTTCCCCTTTTCTACAAATGAACAGCTTGAGCAACATTAGGATTCCATTTGCCATACGAGGGTGCAACAAGACACCCATGCACACATAGTTTCCCATTTGTGCCAGCTGGGTATGACTCCCAAATGAAAACAGTCATTCTGAGCATAACAGGAAACTTGCCTTTCCCCTCTCTCACTCCCTGTCCAGCCAGGGCACTGAATTAAAACAAAAAAAAATAGTTCTTGCTATTTGGTAGCAATTTAGTGTCTATTCAGTGTCTAAAGGAGGGAGGAGGAGAGCTTTAGAACTACTTGCAAAGCTATGAGCAACAGCACTTTATGACAGGGAGAAAGCAGAGCAAAGGCAAATCCTAAGCAAGAACACGGGAGAAAAAAATCTTATTCTTATAATCAATATTAGGGATCATCGATGCCCATTCACAGGAAACAAGATTCCCTCTTCTGTGCTCTTCTGGTAAGTCTCACCCAGAAAGTATCATACCAAGCTCTACAGCTTTGTGGTTCTTAGCAGGATGCACTTGATTCTTAAGTGTGTATTCTTTGAGATGTGCACTAACACAGAACTTTCTTTCACTGCTGGTTCCCATGCCAATGAAATTTATTAGCTAAATTAATTCTGCTTTAAAAAAAAAAAAAGACAAAATTAATTTAAGTATTCAAATAATTGAATTAGTGGAATTATATGGCTCACAGATAAGATAATGCCAATAATTTCTTCTATCTTTAAACTCTAAATGCACGAGTATTATACTGTGATTTCTTTAATTCCCTGTTTTGAGTCCATATGCAGATAAAAGCTTAAGAGAATATTTCTACAGAGCACTGATTTAACTCTTCAGCTTTTCCCCAATTGTACACTGGACACAGTATAAAACTGTGTTGCTGTTTTTAAAACTTCCATTTAGAAGTGCCTATTGAACAACTCAAGTTCAAAAATCTGCACTAATAAGGACAAAAGCAGGAAAAGGAAATCTAAGTTTTAACAACAAAATGAAAATGACAAATAAATTAAGACCTGATTTTTTAGATCCAGAGTAGGAAAGAGGAGGGCATCCTGCCTCCAATTTTATATTTCTTACTTAACTAAATCCTCAAAGGGCAAAAGACAAAAAGCACCCAAAGGAAATGACTTGCCCAGAATAACACTGCAGATTGGCAGTAAAACGAGCAATAGAATCTAAGGCCCTGCCAGCATTGCCTCTAACAACTGCATCTTGGATTAAATTAAAAAGAAAAGTTTGGAAAGCACGAGGCCCAACCAAAGCATATATCAGGGACAGGCAGGTGTAGGAGGTCTCTGTGAGCAGAAAGAGGACTTCAGGAAATATCGCAGAGCAAGAAGCGACAAGTAGAGAGAGCTGTATGTGAAGTGAGAAGAAAGGAGAGGAACTGTACATAATCCTAAAGCTCATAGTGACTGGACAGGACAGAGAAGCTGTGGAGAGTAAGGAAAAAAAAAAAAAGGAGAAATAGCTGAGCAGGAAAGAGTTTTAACACAGTTTAAAAGGAAATGGCAAGTTGTTTGCATGAAGATGGAGACAGACAGGAAGAAACACATGTCTACGTAGAGGGCAAGAGGTCAGGAATGGTCAGCAAATTTATGAGATTTAAGTGTCTCTGGCAGTTCCAAAGTCCAGTCAGAAATTTGCAGGGCTGTTCCCAAGACATTATGTAACCTGTTACATCTCTTAAAAAACTCAAGAGCACCTGTAGGGTTTATGAATTTAAGAGACCCTTAAAAGATTTTAAACATGGCAGAATGAGAAATCTTTTAAAGGTCTCTCAAATTATACTATCTATGGTGTTTGGATATTGCTACGGTATTTAGATTTACCAGACTTTTGAAACAGATAACTTCACTATATCAAAACCAATCTTGATAGGAAAGCATGTGCTCAATCATATTAAGTTCAACAACAGGTGAAAGAATTTTATATCTTGCAATGTCCAGCCTCTATATTCTACATATTGCTCACGTTTTTCAGGAATAGCAGGCAGCTGATGAAAACATCTTTCTGTAAGCGTACAGTTCAGAATCCAGACAAACATTATTTTTTACAAAGACAACATATTTGAAGATGCCCAACTTAGAGCAGATACTCTGAGTTCTTCTGTAAACTGAAAATTGAGGGGTTGGAAGGATCCGGAGAAGACATTCTTGTCACAGATAACTGTAGACTATCAATAGCACTAGGTTAAGGCCACAGAATGCTGTTTGTGCATCTATAATAAATAAATTATTTTGCTTAACTTATAATGTCCCCTCCTTTAAAAAAATCATAACAAACAACCAACCCCACACCTCATGTTTACTTGGCATAATCATTCACAAATCATGAACAGAAGTCAAATGTATTTAGTATTTGCAACCATTACTTTTTATTATTCTAGAGGAAGATACTTTTGTCAGAAGCATTTTGTGTCAGGGAGCAGAAATTCTGTCTTGTGACTACTCTCACTTAAAACTCAAAATACTAAAAATGGAATTACAGAACTTGTCATGGTCAATCCCAGCAAGTGCATTCAACTCCAGAAGGTAAGAACTGCTTTCACTCAGCATTCACAGCAGTATGAAGTCACATGTCTGAAGTGATAAAAACATTATTAGAGAGATAATTGAAGCGATAAGGGCATTATTATTAGCCTCTGACCAATGATGCATTCCCTGATAAACATCAGTAATAATCTCTAATGCTGAGATACTTCACAAGATCCATGTGAAGGAAATTACTGACCCAGGTGGCTGGCATAAACACTACAGCTCTGCAAAATGAAAAAGAGCAAAACACTAAGATATATGCTAGAGCATGACGACATCTGGGGACTAGTTGGCTTCCTGTTATTGTAAAATAGTTTATGTAGACTCAGTACCTCTGTTATGTCTCCAACTGCATAAATGTGAGGAACAGAAGTAGCTTCACTGGCATCAACAATGATCTTTCCCGTTTCAGAATTAGTTTTCACTCCAACTGTCTCCAAATTGAGAGTTTCAGTGTCAGGGGCTCGACCTTAAGGAAAAAAAAGAAATTAAAGTAAAAACTATTAGAAAACTTCAGCAGTGTTAATCTAAAAAGCTGGCATTCTCCACTGTAGGTTTCCAAGAACTTTGTGCTATTTGATAGTCCAAATAGAAACATGACAAAACTTATTTCATACTGAAAAAGCTGTTAGGATGGAAAGTATGGATACGATTCTCTTTGTGAAAGACCTCTATTACTATTGCTTTTGCTCAGACTGTTTCAGATAAAGTTATCCTTGAAAAATATGCAGGACACCATCCACTGCAAAAAGTGCAAAACCCACATGGTTTAATATTTATTGTACATTCTAAATTCAGTTTTCTAACGTAGCATGAATATACATATAATAACTAAGCAACTTCTACACTGAAAATTTCCAATAAACTTTAACCAAATGACACTCAATACTAACAAACAGCCCGTTGTGCACACTTCTGGATAAAAATTATTAATAATGCTCTTTGACATTAAACATTCCTGAAGTTACCTTTTCTTGTTATCGGATACACTTAAAGCTTTTTTACTTCCCTCAGCTTGGAGGAAATAGCTTACCAACTTTGCTCTCAAGTCCTTAATGCTGAGTTATTTATCTCAAACTCTGTATTTGAGCTATTTCTGTAGAGTTTAGAAACACTATCTTAAACTGATTTAAAAATAAATGAGGCAATTTCTACCAAGCCTAGATTTTATTACAGCTTCCAATCATTTTGAATTCTCTCATCTTTAATAAATATTTTTGTAGTGTTTTCTGCATAGTTATCACTTAGACCACTGAAATCTTGATAATGTTACACTGAGCTTTCTATAGAGCATCTAACAAAGCAATTCCTGACCCAGAAATTGGAATCTTAAATTCTATCCAATTTTTCAAATGTATTTGAAGGTTAACAGCCTACTGAAATTATCAGGAACTCCCAAAATTTGCAGGGACACACAGGATCACATAGAAAACATTACCTGAATATATCCAAATGAAAGAAATTTTGTAACATTCCATCTGTTTTTAGAGGCTATAAATGAACATGGATATAGCTACATCCACATATATAGGTCTCCTTTGTGTGAGTCATGTTTTGTGTTTGATGTTAATATAGAGCTATAGCAAAGCAAAACAAAAAGGGAAGGGTGTTTTCATCATAAAAACAAGCTCTTTGATGTTAATGTAGGAAATTATTAAACAAAAGGAAAACCTCGCTTGTCAATACAGACCTAATTATATGTAAACATATGATTCACTGCTTTATACATCTGCCATATAGCCAGGCCCCCCAAACAATGTCACATCTGAATGCCTCTGTAAAGACTTCTGTGTATTAATTTCATCTGGTGAAACCAACACTTCCTCTGGGAGTACTGACTGAAGCTGTCGGCACTTGGCTATCTGTCTGTCTTCCCTTCTGTTGTCCCCATGGGATGTTGATCTGCTGTTCCTTCTCTGCCCCATGATCCCTAGTCCTGATGCTATCAGGCAACAAAAATAATAAACCTCCAGGACCTTATCTTGGCTCGGATGTGAAACAACTTCCTACCGTTGTATTTCTTTGTGTATTGAGAGTAAAGCCTGGATATTCTGCAAATGGACAACTAATGGGGTTTTCTAGTTTCCCCTTTTTCCTGCCAGGCAGAGCCAAGAGAAAGCTTAGCACGCAATGGCAGTCACTGAAAGAGGAAAAAAAAGAAAAACTGTCCATAGAGTAATTTAAAGACCTGTGACAACAACAGCTGAGTTTATCAAATCTGCAGGATAACACTTAACCTTTCGATTCCAGTCTATTTTAACATGTGTACAGCTTGGTATAAATAGCTAAGAGTGACAAAAAATGTACTACTATACTACTCATAGTGAAATTTCTCTCACAGTTTTACTGCCTAAATATTATTTCTGAAAGCAAAAAGAAAAACTTTAAAAAAGCTGAACTGAAGTTTTATTGGCCTTTGGCCCCATGCTGGCACACCTCCATAAGCCAGAATTACACTTACTGACCTTGCTTCATCTCAAATTCAGTAGCTTAGGATCATGACTATCCAATGTGCCTTGGCAAGTTTTAATGTCAAATTCAGCAAATTCTGATATTTCCCAACATTCACGTACTTGTAGTATAGAATCAGCTCTTGTGATTTCTCAGTAGTATTAGATCAGGACATTTGCTTCATACCCATAACTCCTAAGTTTTTTTACATTTACAGCTTCAAGAAAGCATGAGTTTACAGCTTATTTCTAAGATCCAGAGGGCAATATAAAACTATACCAAATCCTACCAGGCACACAACACAGAGATGGCCCCCCCTGCCTCCCTCCCCCTAAAGTCAGCACATGTGCTTTTAGTTTGAAGATGTCCACTGCCCTGAAACTGCCATGGAACAAGGAGCATATGATTGTATAAGACACAAGAACAGATTTAGCTTTTATTCAAAACAGCAACATATTATGCCAGACCTCTGGAAGAAAGGTGACAATTCAAATCTGACCCTTAAAAAGGTCACCTGCCTCCTGCACTTTTAATACCACATCATAATCTCATCTTTAATAGATCCATTCAATAACCACATAGCTGTAAAAATCTCACAGACCCCTGCTTTCAGGGCCTGCCCCCATTCACTTTTAATTTTAAATGAAAAAAACAGCTTTTTGATCTGTTTTTGTAAAATCTAACAACATGGCTTCCTAAGGGGGCTACTAGCCAGCTTAGCTACAAAGAGTGACAAGATCCTAGTTAAAGCGCCCATCTCAGATACGTGCTAGGCTGGTTATATTGTGATGTGGCATTTCTGTCCCACCATCTGCTGAGGGGCTCTGGTAATCACACTTGCACATAGCGTAAAGTGAAGGCAGTATCAGGCTGTTACGATCTTCAGGTGCAAGACCTTACAGTGGAGACCATTACAGTGGAGACCAAAGCAGCTAAACTGAGAAGAAACCACAGGAATAGGCATAGTCAAGCAAGCAGCAGCAATAAATGAGTGATAGCATAGTCTTGCACACAGCAAGATTTCCCAGGGTGATAAAGGTGCAGCTGACAGCAGAATTTTATAATGGGTCTTCTGCAGTTTCTTAATCAAAGAAGCTGGAATGTCTGTTTGCGTCCCAGCATTTGAAAAATCCAAACTAGAGCCAATCAAGCATTTTATTGCCAGGCGTGACACTGCAGTTGGCCACTGTGAGGATACTGCAGGGTGACAGGATGGTTCTTCTGGCATAAGACTGAAGCCAAATAGTCTTCACTTCTTCCCTACACGTTGGCATTTTGACTTCATAATTTTACCCAATCTGACCTCAGTTTGCCTTAATCAAAACCTCATCTGTATTCCCAGCCTCTCATCTTATTCTGGGTGCCTGACACACTCCTAAAATCAGTTTCAAGACCACTGCCCTTTCCTCCTTCAAATCCCTCCTCAAAACCCACAAGGTGTTCACTAAAACATAGCCAGCTGACAATGACCAATAAAGACCAATTCAGTATAACTAATATTCAGATTACAAGAAAATATTGACAACAGTAATTTTAACTAAGGTAAAAAAAAGTTCAGAACTCTTACTATATTGATAGCAGCACGCACCAATTTTACAAAGACGTTTTTGAACATTTCATGCATTACTGATAAACTTTCAGCATGCCTGAAAAAAAATCTGACCCTTAGTCAGTGCTAGAGCATTAACTGGTTCTTTGCCAAGTCTGCCAAGCTGTACTATCTCTTGTAGCATTGACTATTAATACTTATTACACAGACAAACCACCTCAGCAAAAAGCTTGTGCAATCAGTAAACACTTGGCCATCACCATCCACTGTTCTTCTGAAGTTACTTAGGTATGGAGACATGTCGCTTTCATCCTGCCCAAACAACAACAAAAATCAACTCCAAGTGACATGCAATCACATGAAAACCTTACAGCATCAGACAGATTTCTAACAATTCTATTTGTTTTGTTTTCAAGATCCTGTACAAGGTAAAGTGGGTGGAAACATTTTCTAAGAAAGCTACAGTTCACCTTTACATTAATTCTCCCACACTAAGCTTGCTTTAACCAAAGGTTTTGTACACCCTTAAAAGGATGGCTCTGCAGTCTCAAAAACCAGTACACAACCACCATTCCCAAATGAGGTCACTGGCTTCAATCTCCTAGACAGTTATGGGTGAGCAGAACCTGTATTCTGTAGAAAATGTCACAGTAATTATCCTGGTTTAATGAAATTACTTTGGAGCATTTTCCACTATTTTTTATTTATTTATACCACCATTTAGGTAAAGGCTAGCCATTACCCATCAACTTAAATAGCACCCTAGTGCCGAAATAGTTCTGAACACAAAACGTTCTCTCACACACAGGCATAGCCTAGCATCTAACTCTTCCTCAACATGAAGAAGTAATTTTACTAGCTTGTAACTACAAAAATAGGTAGCATAAAATAAAAGTTCACTCAAAGTTTATGGGTGGGTTAAACAAAAGAAGGAAAAAGTACCATCCAGGCCTCTTTCAATGCAAATAAATTAGTAGCACATTAAAAATAGCCCTCTTGAATAAAGTCTGACTGAATGTCATTGAAACTAGATATTGGGAAAAAACCTAAAAGCACTGGCTGATGTAATGGGACTGACATTAGGACTGCAGAAACCACAACTTACCCAGACAGTAATGAATTAAAATTAATGAGAAAGAGACCAGGGAAGTTCAGAAGAAAGACCCAGAGTCTCAGCAAATGACATCACATTAGTGCTAGCAGTTGTCTGAGATCAACCAAGGTGCATTATTTTTCACTGAATAGTTCAAAGGTTAAAAACTAGATGGCAAGATTTCGTTTGCAAAGATGAATCTAAAGCCCATCCCCTTTTCTATAGGGCCTGGCAGAGATATGCTCACAGGAGATCACAGCAATATTTCACCACTTTTCAAAGAAAATCTGCAAACAGAATTTCTGTTTTCTTAGTTAATCCAAACTGATTTGGTTATAAGACTTGAAGAAAACTACTACCAATAAAAATGTTATGTACATAACGCTTTCTTGACATTGAACAGCACCAGAAAATCTGCCAAGCATCCAGTCTGACACAAAGGACAATATGCTTGTGAGCATATTATGTGCAACACCTGAAACCTGTTCAGCTTTACACTGAGCTAAAGTTATAATTCCTTTTTTATAGCAAAGATGATATTATTTCAAAGACACCATGGCTTTACTCTAAGCTTATGAATGCAAAGGCACTTGAGAATGGTTGTTCCATTGCTCTCATCAGGGAGAAAACTCCTTTTGTAAAGCTAAACTTAAAATCTGCTGATGGTCATCTTTCTGTTAACTTACTAGCACACTACCTCACTTTCTCTGTCAAACTAATTCTAGGATATTTTGTAAACACTGCTTAGTTTAATCACCAATTCAGTGTTGCTCCTCTACACAGTAAGATCCCATTCGATACATGGTAACTCAGTATCTTTTCCAAGGACTTTGTGAATAATCAAATTCCAGTTAGAGCAGTGATGTTTTGCCATCTACTGCAAATTCAAATGGAAATTGGAATTGCCAATTCCTTTTATATAGTAGCTGTGTTGCAACTGCAGCATTCAATCCACAGGTTTCGGTCCTCCAATAGCTGAAACAAATCCACTCTACAAAGCTTGACCTCCCACAGCTTTGCCCTGCAGCTCAGCAGTTGCGTCTGTTTATGAAGGTGTTAATCGCTACCCTTTTCTTTGGGTGGAGACCCCATGTTCAATCTGTACATGCACACACACCTACCACTGCTTTGTAGCTCAGGTATGTCAGGCACCTAACATATACAATTTTTTTTATGTCCTTAAGAGCAGGGGAAATACTATATAATATTAAAAGTTCATTGGTTCCATATTGAACAACAACAACAAAATCTCAAAAGCTCATCCTTTCAGGAGAATTCTCACAAAAGCAGAAGACAGCACTAGTAAAAGAGAGAAGGACATTACAGGACTAGACAGGCAGAATCAAATAAAAGTCAAGAAAAAGCTGTTTCACTGATCTGGAATAACAGTATAGTCACTCAGCAAGGTAACACAGGCCCATAACAGCTACATACAAAAGCTTCGGATTGAAACCTTCAAATTAAAAGGTTAAAAGGTATCAAAATAAGATAATTTTTTTTTCCCCTCAAATATTTTGACCAGTTCAAAAAAGCTGTTAGAAAAGCAAAGGGAGCATTGTGCCTACTTTTACTGGCTTAAGCATACAAGCAAAAAATTACACATTCCAAAAGACAAACAAAACTTTTCAGAGAAACACAACGTAAATTTTATTCAAAGGGCCTACATTAAGAGATAATACTGTAGCTTACCAAACTCAAACTATCTCCCACTGTCAGTAAATATTTTAAATATTATTCATAAAAACCTACTAAAATTCCATGATGCACTTACAAAAATTATGGAAATATCTACTATAATTCAGGCTACAATTAGTTAACAATAGCGGCTGCTTTTTAACTAACTCTACAAGCTGACTCTCTTCAATCAGTATTGTAACTGGCACATCTGCAGACAGGAAATCCTCAACACTACCAAGTTTCCCAGCCTATTATCTGAGACACCTGGTGTGGGTGTGTTGATACAGAACAAAACAATGAATCATATGGACTGCACATCAATTAACCAGCTTTAACTGTTAATATGTTTAATCCTTAAAGGTGGAGTGCCAATCTGAACACGAAAAAGTTCACAAAACCCCTCAAACCCTCAAACTTTTAGTTTTGCAGTTTCTAAATATGAATTGTAACTTAAAAATCTATGACAAAAATTATAATACATGTAGGTCCTCAAAATAGTGAGTGGAGTCATATTGTAACTGAGTTGCAATAGTATATCATGTAACCTTATTCCATTATAATTACACTAAACCAAGATTTTTTTTCTTATTATTTCAATGTAATAGCTCTTTTTATCATCTTTGACAGAAGTAAACAAATTGACTTGACATTTCACAGGTGTGACTCCACCTCAGTGTACTTTTACCTGAAAGCTTGAGAAAAATCAAATACAGCATTTAGAAACCCACTTTTCAGAAACATTTTCATCTCACCTCATGAATATTATTATTCCACAGTTTTCAGGATTGTCATATCTTTGGATAGCATGACCTTTTTTGCTCTTGGCAAGCACTAGTGTCTTTGATTAGTTCTGGTGAGCATAATCTGTTATTATAGGCTGTTTCCACAATTTATAGAGTCCATTGCACTTCTAAGAGAATAGTAATCACGATATACAAAAGAAAATGTTTGTCACAACATACAACCTGCTTTCTGTTTGGGTTATTAGTAAGATATAAATCTGACTTGACCAGGGTAAACGAACAACAGGACACCAGATTTAGACTACTATGCAAAATACAAAACGCTGTAAATGATCTGTAATGTTTCCTGTAATGGATCTATTCTACAACCACAAGAATTTAACTTTATCTGTCATGAACGAAAGAAAGAGTAATGTTTCCCCACCGCTCTAGAACAGTAGTGTCAGATAAAAAGAACAGCTTAAAAAGAATAGCTTAAAAATGAAGTAGTTAAAGGAATTCCTAAAGCTGCTAGTAAAACTGATCATTTCTCTGCATCAAAACAGATTTCTTGGGCAGCAAGTTTAAGCCTACTTACTTTGTTCACCAGATATCATCCACTTGCCAAATGTCACTACTACTTTTAGCCATTCATTATTTACCTGGAATTCCAGATATTCACAAAGATTTATAAGCACAGAAGACAAGAGGTTTCCTATTCTGGCAGGCTTGCGTTCCATCTGAACCAATATACGAACTGAGGGCCAACTCAACAGCAACAGAAAAGCAGCTTAAGGACACAACGCAGAAAGAGTGTTTTTGTTCCTGCAGGCTGAAGCCTTGTACCATACATCATTTAGTGTGTTAATCCTTACAAGTAGCAGCATTTGACTCAAAGGAGGCAAACCCCAGATTTAATTCCCATTTCTGGTGATTATGCTCATAGGCATTTGTCACAAAATTATTTTAAACTTGACTTAGGCATCACATGTCAGTTCCGAGGGCTCTGAGATATGTGAAAGTTCCTAACCAGATTTCAAAAAGCTCTGAAGTTCCAGTGAGCTTGGATTTTTAGGGACAACTACTTCTCTTGCTCTGAACTGGATGGCTGCAGTAACAAATTTAAGCAGCACAGTTTAGAAAAATTCCTAGTAGCCTCTTGAACAAGGTAAATAGGAACTTGTAGCAAATACCTGCATGAATAAGGCAAGAGCATGGACTTAGAGAACACTACCTGCACTACAGAGGTTGCCGGAATTCATGCTCTCACTCTCTAGTAAATGGTATCCCATTTATTGCAGCTCATGCAAAAGTAGTTACCACGGATTTCTTCCATTCGCTCCAAATTTCATGTGTTTTTAGACTGTAAGTGCACAAGTCAGGCATCCAAGAAAAGAATTAAAAAACTATCAATGTTTAGGTCACTAAATATTTAATATTAAAAAAGGGGGGAGGTGTGTGATGCTTGGCCACATACAACATGATTGGGGGACTTCATTTTCAGAATGGAAAGCATTGCAAATTAACGTTAAGATAATCAAGTTTACCTACTGCCCACATCACTGTGTCAAAGGCATCAGTTTCTTCTGTGCCCAGGTCAGTATTTTTCCAGGTGACTTGCAATCTGTTGCTCTCCAATTTTTCAACTTTGGTTGGAAAACATCTCTTTAAAAACTTTGTGCCGTAAGATTCCATGTGCTCAGTTACTAAAGACGCCATTTGCTGTTAAGTAGGGGAAAAAAATTATTTATTCTTAGATATATGACCTTTTTAATGTAAAACCCTCCTTCAGCTATCTTCATGAAAGTCCAGTAAACACACTGTATTTCAAACATTCTTTGTCACTTAGTTACTATGCATTATCAACACATGATAATTTATTGAGCCATTATGACCTGCAACTCCATTCCAAGAGGCATCTAATCTGAATATTCGAACTATTTTCAAAAAAGTAAAATAGTATATGAATAAAATGGTTGCTTTTAAATCATTTGTTGCTTATACAAAAATAGCATCTAGAGAATTTAAAATGTAACATTACCATAATTACCATTTTCTGGCAGCTTGAGGAGAATTAAATACTCTCATAAAGCTAAGGAAGAAAAATAGTTCCCTTTGCCATGACACCTGTCATTTCTCTGCAATGACTATGAATCACTAAGGTTTCCTGGAAAGTTCTGCCACTAAAAGGAAATAATGCTGTTGTTCTAAGAGCCTGCTTGAAATAACGCAACACCACAGTCAGTAGGGTGTCACATTGACAGGTTTATCCAAAGATGCCGTTGTTCTTGACTGCAGTAATTCAGGTTGCTCTTTGACAAAGAGTATGTTCGTTACTGTCCTGGTTTGGGCTAAATCAGAACTAATTCTGTTTTAGCGCTTTTAACTTTTCAGTTAAGTCTCCTCTAACTAACGGCATTTTCTGAAACAGCAGCATGTTTTTCCAGACAGTGACTGCTCCTAGCAGTGATAAGGCCTGGTGTTTATAGTTCGTACCAAGGAATGGGATGCAGAGAGGCCCTTGCTTATACTTGTTCTTATGGCGACCAAGGTCACTGCTAAATCTTGTACTCCGTGTTGGGGTGCCAGGAGTGAAAAGAGTCACACCTACAGGGAGGAGCGAACTGGACAGGTGACCCAAACCTGACCAACAGAGTATTCCATCCCATAGACGTCATATTCAGTAAAAAGCTGAGAGATCACGAGGGTCTCGCGCCTTTGCCCTTCTTCGATGGCCAACATCTGAGGAGGACTGATCCGTGCATCCCTGAATCCAGTGCCTGAGTCCAGCTCCTGCATCCCGTCCCTGTCTGCTGCCGAGTCCAGCCTGGGACTGCCCCAGTGCCAGCCCTGCGGTGTGGTGGTGACGTATTGTCATCAGGGCGGGGGGGAGTTGGGTTCGGTATTGGTTTTGTATATATTTGTACATACTGTATATATTTCATTTTTTCCTTATTATTATCTTTTCTTTTATTGTTATTGTTCCATTAAAGCTGTTTTAGTTTTCTTTTCCAAACCGTAAAGTCTCTCTCCCTTGTTCTCTCTCCTTTTCCCTTTTGGGAGGGGAGAGGGGTTAGTAGAGAGCGTCTGCCATTCGTTGGTTGCCGGCCCAGCCTCAAACCGTGACAGTTACTTAAAGGATATTATCACAAAACCACTCACACAGAACAACTACATGCAAGCTCTCAGCTTATAAAAATTTATTTTCAAAGTTGATATTAACTAATATGAAGGCAACAGCAGGGTTGTATCTCTTCAGAAACATGATAGCTCACTAACTGGTTCCCATCAAACTCAGTGTGGCTACAGACTGAACATAATTATTTTATCTCCATTAATACTTTCTTAACTTTGAAATGTCCACTGTGCTCTTCCTGCCTACAAAGGATCATGTTCTCAGAGAAAGCCCTACTGTAAGTGTTTGTGAAGTGCCACACACACACTCTTAACCCTATTCGCTGCTTGCTCAGATCTTGTGCTGTTACAGGCGTAGATTTCTTCAATGATGAGTGCAAATCCCAAGACACATTCTTACAAAACGTTTTGCAAACTCTGGTACACATATCACTAGTTTAAGGAAGCCACTTCAAAGTGGGAGTGGCTGGCAGGCAACCAGGAGCTGTCACTACCTGCAGTGGTACTTGTCACTGCTGACAGCAATACTCCCTCCTCAAAAACTGTGCTGTTACATATGAAAACAATTTTCCTACGCACTATGTGTGCAAAGAAGTTCTTAAAAGCAAGCCCATAGTTCTATCAGTCTTTCATCAGCTTTGGCCTGTAAATGTTTTGCACTATTGCAATTAAGCATTAAAAAAATCCTAATTCATGATACCAGGAATAATTACTTTAATGTACATTCATTCCCATTCTGAAAAGACTATTTTCAAGTGATTAACATAACACAGTCTTCATTCTGGAAGCTGACATTTTCCAAAGTGATTTGCCCAAGAAAAAAATTTGTTGCAAAATTCAAAGAAAAATGTTCACTGCACTTGTATGTGAAAACCCAGAACTATCTCACTGTTTTAAGAACACTACAGAAACTTTCCCTTCAAAGCAGTGTTAGTATCAAATCTTGCAGGGACAGATTCACAATCACCTTTAACATACTCTCCCTACAGATCTAGGGACCAAAAGGACTATCAAGCCATTAAAGAGATCATCTAATCTGTAAAACGGAGGCTACAAACTCACATCCAAGTAACACCTTTACTGGATCCAGTCACTTGTCTTTAACCTAAACCTGCTATACTACCTTCCATTGCTTCTTTAAGCAGTTATACTTTTTACACAAATCCTATATAAAATCTTTTTTTGTTGTTGTCACCTTATCTCATTGTTATTTCTGATTGCTTTTATTCTCTTTATACAGGAATGCGTTTCTGACTAAAACTGTTTTCTGTTTTGTCAGCACAATCATGATAACTTATACTTTTAAATAAAACTCCTCAAAATCTTTCCCAATTTTGAAATGCGTTTTTTTCTCTTTAAATTTCCCTGCCTGAAAGTTTTTGCTTTTCATTTTCTCCAGCTTAGGGTTGATAGCTCCACTGAAATCACTATATATATTTTTTTTACCTAGTTATAACTGCCACTGTTTTGAAAGTGGTAAGGTCAAGATTCCCAATTCTTATGTCATTACAAACTTTCAGCTTATTTATATATTCATCATAATGAACTCCACATTGAACTACTTCATATGAAGTCAAATAATTTATTTTAAAAATTATTATCTGTAATTCCTAGAAATTTTAAATAGATTGTCTAATGTCTTTAGCAATGGCATAAATCCCTCCCTTGCTTCCCAACCTTTTCAATCTTGTTTTCAGTTAAGCAGGAAGAAAAAAAAAAATTTACTTTTCTGCGTACAGTATCAAGAGATATGATAGGAAAATAAGAAGTAACATTTATTTAGTTTCTCTTCAGAAAGCGCATACTATGAAATGTTTGGAGAAGTCAATGACACTTTTTCTTTAGGAGACAAAAATAATCAAATATACTTTTTAATATATGTGATATATAAGGAGATGTAAGGTATTCTGTACTCACCTGATCAAACCCACGAAGTGGGATACTTCTCATCATGACTGTAGTGTCCAATCCAATGCCCGTTAGAAAACCAGCACACTCAAGTGAAACATCTCGAGAAGCTTCAGTTAAGGAAATAAATACAATAATTTCATATAAATGCAATATAAAAGGGCAGTATACAAGTGGGCTTTTTACCTAGAAATATCAAGACAACATCTTTAGCTTGCCTTTTTTGCACAGAATATAACTCTAAAGCCTTAGAATATTTTCCTCATAGATAACATTGTTTTTAAGAGCCCAAGAATTTATCCTTAGCTGACCTTAATTCTCACGATGCTACTGCATACAAAACTATTACTATTCAATTACCAACTCCCCTACAAGGCATGAACAAAGGAATTCTGAAAACTCAGCTTTCGTAAGAAAGACTGCTATGCTGCTTATAATCGTAAACCATCACAGCTTTTCTCAAAGGATACAGCTGGCTCCAACAACCAACCTGTTAGATAAAAAGAAAAGAAAGTATAAAGCAGTGGAAAGAGCTTGTGCGTATTTCTGCACAAACAAAAAATTATTTTCTGAAGTATGTATAGTTACAAAATTACAAGTTTGAGGAGTGGATTTGATGTTGTTAGATGGGGAGAAAAAGTGTGGCTTGTCAACTCCACAAAGGCAACACCATAACATGTGAGCTTATTTTATTAACAGAATAAAAAAAGGAGAGGCTTATAAGACAAAAGGAATCATTTTTATATTGTAAAGAGTCAATTAAACACATATTCTGAAAGACAAAGTGAAGAAACCCATGAAAAACTCAGAGAAACTAGCAAGGTTAAGAGACATCACAAATATTTCAATTGTGTTCTATGATATACCTCTATTGGCTATATCTGGAACGGACACTGACAGGTTTTTCCCCAAGTGCCTATTGCTACTGATGCCTCATTTTTACAGGGTGTCTCGGCACTGTTGCTCCTGAGACAGTAGGCAACATATAAACATCAGACATGCAGCAGTCTTGTTTGAACTCAAGTATATCTCAAAATTTTTAGAGGTACCTTAACTACTAAATATGTATTTTTAATTATTTTTAAGAAAACTTAACACAATCAGCACATTCAAAATTATCTTCCTACCAAGTGGACTACAGTTTCCAATATAAGATTTTATTAATTACTAAATTTCATTTTGATTTATAACCATCTGCTTTTTAATCACCTTGTTTTTCCAAATGCCAAATATTTGCCCTTCCTGTCTTCAACAGTTTGTGTACACAGTTACAGAAAATCTGCTTAATAGATTTACCTAGACTAGTATTTACCAAATACATCCATTTTAGATCTTAAATAAAACTCCAGCTCCCATTCTCCCCATATTTCACACCCTCTCAACAAAGAATATCACTAAAGTTGCCCATCAACACTTTTAATTTATCAGCTCTCCAGCACAATTTCCATGCCTGTCCTCAGATGCCCTATACCCTGCAGCAGTCCTCTCTCTTCTGACCACATCCTCAGTCTCCTGTATCTGCTGGGTACACAAAAGGCCGAACGCTCAGTCACTGTTCCAGAGGTAAAAGTGGCTCCAACCAGCCAGTTACTGACACTCAGCTGCTGGACAGGCTGCACTCACATTCCTTTGCTGTTCACGTGTTATGCAGACTTGTTAAAATTTCTCAGTTTGGAGATGCATTCCACAAAATATTTCCACTTACAACAAAGTCTTTCGTTGAGTTTTTGAATTAGGAAAAAAGGCATCATCAGGAATCAAAATTTCTAGTTACTATGACAACAGCATAGAATGTTAGGCTCTTTCTGACTATAATTTTCAGCTATGGAAATACAATGCTTTATAAAGAACTTTCATCTCCATGCTTTATGAAGAACTTTTCATAAAAACACAGCCACACAAAAACACAACACACGGAACCCATCTGAATATTTGGCACATTTTTTCTGTTTATTTTGGGCTTTTTTTAATGGTGTCTCTCATACTGCCATATTCAAAAGTTAAAAAATAACTGGATTTTTGGGTATGGAAGAAGTAGTTTGCTAATTGTGTTTTGGAAAGCTAGACATTTTAGAAGTTTACTTTTAAAACTCAAAATACAAACTCACATAATCACAGAGTAGGTTATTTAAAGTTAGGAGGATAAGCAAGGAAGTATAAGTATTATAAGCATAAGTTACAGAACCTTATCATGTTCTTTTACCCATATCCAACCTTGTTTGACTGCTTTGAGGAAGACAAGGTTTAGCAACACAAATGACAACGCCAGCAGAGAGAACCGTTGCACAGAAATAATCCATTAAGTAAAGACCTTTTCCCTCAGCAGCTGTGCCTCCACTAATTCAAAAACTCTAAGCAACAAAACAAAACAAAACTATTTTGACAAAACATGCTCCAAACTCGCAAAAATTCAAAGTAGTCAGATCACAGGAAGGAACACATCTGAAATACCAACCTGTGGCCTACACATCCCACACTGTTTTGTATTCTACATTTTGCTTGATTCCTGGCCAAAATAGCATATGCTAGTATGGTGATCCACACAACAAACATAAACCCTTAAATCCATGGACAAACACACAGAAACCGAAGGCTAATACAAAGTAGTGCATGCATTGCAGTCTGTTTATAAGGAGGTAACATTCATCAACTTTAAAATTTACAAAGCAATGATCCTCCCTCCACTCTGTTACCAGGAAAACTACTGGTACGCACACTCACAAAGACAGAAACGTGGTTCATTGAAGGACGTCAAGAACCTTAGAAAATTAAAATATTTTCTATGTGAACTTGTGTGGCAACTAAAACCAAATGTCAGAGGCATGATGGACCTCTGCAGACAGCAAATTTGGCTGCTTTTTTTTTTGGCTCTGCCACTCACTAGCCACATATCCCTAGGAAAGTTACTCTTCCACAATACTGCGAGAGAGAAACAAGTCCAATACTTGGAAAGCTGTTCATACACAGTCTATCCTATGCTAAGAGAGCAGAGCAAAAATAGTAGGTGAAACACGGGCTTGTGGCCTATACCTTACCCTAAACCAGTTTGCACCATCTCTTAGTTGTAACAGAGATGCTTTGAAATTTCTGAAAAGTGCAGACAGGGGGACTGCTGCTTCATAAGCCCCAGGGATTGCAGAGTCAGTACAACACATGTTTTCTCACAAAAGACCCTAGATAACGTCTATCTAGCCTATAATAAAGACATACAACTTCTGAAGGTATACAGAGAACAGGTTGAGATAAAGAGATTAAAATCTGCTAGTCTGGGTTTTACGTTCAGCAAACAATTTAACATAGTGGGAAATAAATTTTTCCAGCATTAGGGCATCTGATTCATCTGTGAATGGATGATCATGCACTCTTTTAGCATGTAGCTCCTGGGAAGTGCTGCAAAAAGCTGCCCATAAAGAAACATCTACTGGAGATTCACAGGGAATAGAATATCTTTAATTTGGACATATGTTTGCTCTTCTTTTTCATTAGATGAAAAATAGATGCCAGCTGGCAGTCATTCATAGTATCAGCACCATATTATTCACAATTTCTTCTACAAAGTAGAGGGTTCCTGGGCATTGTCAATGTCTAATAGAAAAGTTAAGAAAGCAGAACCTAACCTCGATCACACCTGCTCAATCTCTCACTCATTCTGAACATATTTCAAGGCATCTTTCTAGTTTACTCTGGCAAAAGCCTTCATCTCAGCAGCGCGAATTTCTTCACAATGTTTGTATATCTAAGGGAGTTTTAAGTTGGTTAATGGTTTGCCTTTTTTTTTTTTTTTTTTTTTTTTTTAAATATGAATAACTGCAGGACTGACAGTTCTACAATCCCTGGGCATGTAATTTGTGGCTGAGATACATATGTTTGGAGAGGGAGAAAAGAAAGAGTAAGTACAACACAGCTCAGATTGAAAACAAAAGGTGTTAAACTGAATCTTGGGAGTATTTATAATAGAAACAAATCTGACAGAAACAAACCTTTAACAACTCACTCCTTCATTTGCTAGGACACAGCCTGATAAAGCACAGAAATGCTACTGTAGCCCCTGCAGGCTTGTTTTGACTAAATCTCAGGAATGCAACATATAAACACTAGGCTCCCACATTACACTGTTACAACTTGCATTAGCAGCAACTGGACAAAAGCCACATTTTCACAGAAATGTCTTACAGGGATAAATCTTACCTTTGTTTTTTCGGGGGGGGGGGGGGTGGGGGGTGGGGTGGGGGGCGGGGTGTGTTTTTTTTTTCCTTGCATAAATCATGCTTTCAAAATTCAAGAGGTGACTGATACACTACAAACAACAGCAAATGTACTTTCCTTTTTAAACTGTAACAAGGAGCCCTGTTTATCTATTTGATGTTTAACTTAACACAGGGCATTTTTTTATATTAGAAAGTCACAGCCATGAATGGCAGATCTGTTTTCTTTCAAAACACCAGTACTATAGTTTCAAGTCTCTTTGTTTTATATATACTTTGCTTTTTCTAGAATTGCTCAATAAAGAAAAGAAAAAAGTATTATCTGACTTTCATGCTAGCAAATTGCTCTGTAGTGCACCGTGACTCAGAATCTTACTGTGCTATGTGCTGTAAAAAACCAAGACATTTTAATATTTCCATCAAAACCAATTTTTTAGTATTTCAAACAATAGCTCCCAAAGTATAAGCAAAGGCAAAAGTAACCCAATTGTGTCATCATATTTTCTTGTGTTATCAGAACTGGCACCACTTAAGAGAACATAACATTATGTTGGAGTTCCTTTCCAAATTGAAGAGTAATTTCGCATACACCCGTAGCAAATAAGGACAGTACATCCTTTGTTTAAGTTTATGCTGCCCTCTCGTGACTTCCATGTATAATTGCTACAGCAACCTAAGATGGTGAAAATTCATATTTCATTTTATTTTAGAAGGGAATTTCATAAGGGGAGAGGGGGGAAAATGTATTAGTTGCTAATAAAGGTTGGTAGTGTGATGTTGATGCAGAGCAAACCAAATTCTCAGAAGGAAAACAAAATGACAGATAAAATGGTATATAAAAGGCAATTTTGAACATTTTTCACCTTGCCACAAGGAAAAAGTACAAATTCCAGCATCTATTAAAGCCATGGTAAGGTAACTTACGTTTTTCCAGGAGATTCTTTTAACCAGAACAGATCATCACTTGTGATTCCATACTCCAGTGCACCTGCAATCTATGATCACACAGGTAAGATCTTGCATCTACAATGCAAGTCCTGGCAGCAAAAAAAGCTAATAGCAACTTGGGCTGTGTTAGACGAAGCATAGCCAGTAGACCAAGGGGAATGTACGTGGAGTTGCCCAGATATGTTATTCAATCTTCATCTTCGGAGAATTTTCAAAACCTGACTGCAAAAAACCTTGAGCAACATGATCTGACATCACACCTGATTCAATAGCTGATGCCAACCTCCTTGAGCAGGAGGTTGAACTAGATGACCTCTAGAGATCCATTCCAATCTGAATTATCCTACAGCTCTAAGCAACATCCACATACTAAATTGATGCAAACTGTTTTTTATGGAAATGTTTTTCTGAAAAGCCTGTACTTTATATAAAAGATAATTTTTCACACTACACAAGTACAAAAACCTCTTGTGTGTTTCTTCATATTTACATTCTTTATCCTCCAAATACTCATTATTATCTGCAACAAAACCAGTAAAGCCATTGGAGTAGTTAGATGGCAAGGGTAACTTACGTGTGTAGGATATTTTGGTCTTCCTCCAGTAGCAACGACAATATTTTCTGCAGTAACAATAGTCTACAAACGAAAATACAAAATCAAAATCAAGCAATTGAAATGTTTTTATCTGTCTTTGGATTTTATCTATGTACAAATGAGTGATAAATGAGAAAGCTGGCAGTACCATCTGCTATTTATAGGACATAATAACCAGTAATGCATTAAAAAAGGATGGAGATAAAATAAACTAATACATGCAGGAGTTTCTCCTACACATTCTCTATCAGTTTTTGTTTTAATATTAAGCTTACAATTGTTCCTATACTGGAAAAGATTCTGATGACTGCTTGGAAGCAAGTTGTGCACACACAGAAGCTTTCTAAAATAAAATTTTTGTTCGGACAAAACACACAGAGATCACAGCAAGTGAATTCTGTCTCTAAGGTCTGGAGTTAAGCTACCCCCAAAGTGACAGCTTTTTAGAAAATGCTAGGCATTTACCCTCAAAAAAAGTCTCCTCTCTCAAGCTGATATTAACCAGTAACATTATATAATTACACTCAAAAAGGTGTTAAAAATGCATGTTCAGCCTCTTGTTAAATACACAGAAATGGCCACCACTCTGTTACATGACCCAGTTGTTTGAAGCTGTGCATTCAGTATAATTACCTCCCTCAAACAATTTTGTATTAGAAAGCTAATCACACTCACAATTCACCTGAAGGAGGAAAACATCTCAGACTGATTTAATGCTCAGAGCAATAAGGAGATGTTGGTCCTCTTTACATCTCTGTAAGCATCTATCAAAGCAGTATGACTCTGACAAAAAAAAATATCTTTTGTCTCAGCATTTCCATCTGCAGAGAAAAAGTAACAGCATCTAACTGACAGTTCAGAGGCTAGGGACTCAGCAGACAACAGTCAAGCTCATAAACATCTTCTCTAGGTGGGAAATGGAAATCTACCTCACCAAAATTACTGAATATCTAAAGCAATTTGCAAAAGTACAGTCTAGCTCCCAGTTGACCTGAAAACCAATACGTGAAGACCTAAAATGCTTGAAGTGAATGATACTGCAGAAATCAGCACAGCAGCTCACCTCTTTACCTGCTTTTGTTAAACCACGGACTGTATGCAGATCAGAAAAACTTCCTTTCATGTTGAAATACTTCACCTTCCTGTTTAGAAGAAAACAGCAACATAAATGCACACTTAACAAATAGGAATGAAATACAATCAGCTACCTTTTCCATATCTGAAGTGCTAAAAAGAATAGCAAACAGGTATAGAAAAACAAAAGAAAAAGAAAGCATCTCATTTGTATGATTGTTTGCAGCTCTGTCACATAATTTAAGTCACTTAATTCTTGTGTCACAGTTAACTCCTCTATACAGCAGAGTACCTAACCTTGTAAGATGCTTTGGGATCACGTTATTGACCTCTTCAAATGATATATTTTTCCACCAGACATAGCATTACCATTACTAGCTATAACATTACTAATACAATGCTCATTTGAGAGCATATAAAAGTGACTCAGCAGGAGTCACAAGACTACTACCTGTTAAATTATCCGTTAATATAATTTCTCTATAAAAGGAACTGCATGCTGAAAAGCTTGGAACCATTTCTGCACTGAAAGAAAAAAACCAAGCTGCTCTAGTACAGTGTTATCTGTGGGCTTGTATGGCATACAAATTCTGGCGGACAAGCTTGAAATTATCTTGACAAGCCCTGACTACTCCGTATTAATGCAAAAGCTCTCCAGATTAAAGCAAGCATTCCCTGATCACTACGCTGTTAGAAAGCTTTCACGTATGGTCACTTTCAACCACTATTTCCCAGAAAAGAAACGGAAGGGGGGAAAAAAAGACACTTACATTGGCAAGGGCATTTACATTCCTGAGCAAAAAGGACTTGCAAAATCAAAATACTGGCTCTAATGAGAAACTCCAAAGGCAATTCAGCAATTCTACAAGGAGAAGAGCAGCTCCTTGACTATGGGAAAAAAGATGAACTTCAAAGTCTTATTTACCTGTCTTGTAGTTGCACTCTGTGTCCCCAGTTCAAGGACTTCACATAATTCTGAACAGCCTGTGCCATCACAGACCTATCACAAAACAAGAAACTGAACATGAAGTCATCACGTTACAAATTCAGATTATGCAACTCAAAGATACAGGCAACTGCTAGAAATTAGGAATGTTCTATAGCACTTTTTGTAATAAAATTAAATTATTAAGTCCAAATCAATGTAATATCTACCCTGATAAACCAGTGAATACAGCTTTGTGTTTTAAAAAAGGGGCAGTCTAAAAAGCTTCATGCAAAATTCACTTCCCTAACTAAACAAACACCAGCTGGGAAAAGTTGTTAAGCATTTGCAGCACATAGGAGTAGATACGGGCAATAATCTTTACCAGTTATGATGAACAGGTTGTGCTATATTCCAGCCATAGTGTTGGGCATCCTTAAGGGCACTCCCTAAAAGGGCTGCTTGATGCATAAGCTTTTTAGGAATGCAGCCAACATTCACACAAGTTCCACCAAGTCCCCACTTGGTTCCTTGGAAAATAAAAAAAAAAAAAAAAAGAAAGAAAAAAAAAAAAGTAAACGCATCAGGTTAGCATAACTTAATGCAATCGGGTTACTTGGAGAATTAGGTTGTTCATGCAATTAGTTATAAAGTTCTGAAACAACACACAGTTTACAATCTCCTACAGATCAGTTTCTAACTCTGCTTATGTTAATTTGTTTTGATAAAAACCTCTATATATTTTTCTTCTAAAATTCAAACAATTTCAAGATGTTTCTCAGACCTCTGAAGATCCAGCTGCTCCACATTCACACTTGCTTATTTGCATTTGCAGATCTTATTTCACATATTGTACATGAAGAGCCTCAACATGGTGTGATTCCTAATTTTTAGAATTGTAAACGACATTTTGACAAAGACAATATTCTCACTTATTTAAGTCCAAAGTCTACTACAAATGGTAGCATCAAACACTGCTAACAATCTTAATGTGCAGAAGAAGCAGGCAGATCTGGGACACCATTAGAGAGAATGAACAGATTGGCAAGCTGGGCTTAAGGACTTTTACTACAAGCAAAGCAGGCAGCATGGCTTTGGCCACTTTGCTGCCTGGAGCAGTCTGCTCACCCAGGCAACTGTTTTATACACATGTCCAAACACTATCCTAGTATTTCTCTTCCGTACCTTGTGGAGAAGGTTCCACATAATCCAAAACAGCCACTTTCTTTCCAAACTGAGCAGCTTTAAACAAAAAGCAAGACAAGGTATTTAGAGGAGGGAGAAAAACACAAACCTAAACATTTTTAGTAGCACAGGTATAGATAAAGAGTATAGGAGAAGACAGCTGGTGGTTTTTACTGTCTAACTCAAGACTAGGGACCCAGGCTGCCTATGTAGTCAGCAGATTCTCCAGAAGGCACTTAATAACCCAGACTACAGCCTCCAGCTTCCACCGACCCTAACAATGCAATTTGACAGCAAATGAGATGTTTAAGAACCTTATGGGTTGTCGAGCGCATTACGTTACGAAGGGGCAAGGTTCTCTACAGCAGTTAAACAGTTCTTGGAAACAGTCTGAAGGGACTGTTGTTTTAACACATAAATAAGCAACAGTATAATTAAAAAATACAGTGTCTATGGAGGCACTCCATAGGACTATTTTACAGTAACAGTGAAATAAAAGCTTATTAGATTTTTCCATGACACCAGAAGTATCTTTTTAAAAGGTTAATCAGGAAGCCAAATAAGATCACCTCACCTGAGGGTGTGAATTGATTTGCAGACTAACTGTATGGAGCTGAGTTAATGATTAACGTGCAGGGACTGAAGCATATTGTATTTCTTAAAAAGCTTTAGCATTATCAGTAACACCACTTAAGCTAAAACAAAACTTTTGTTCGTTATACGTACAAACCTTCTTTTGCACAAGCAAGGCCTCCAGACCCTCCACCAATTACCAGAAGATCGTACTCATTCTTTCCTGTGAAGAGGATGTGAAAAAAGAAGGAAGAGAAACAGAAGGAAAAGAAACAGACAGGAGAGGTAAGAAAGAAGATAAATATCAAAAAGTACACTATTTTTTATAATATATTATTGCTGATTTGGTTTTTCTTTACTCTGCTAGAGTATTGTGTTTTTTCAGTGTCCCTAAGCATTCTCCGAACATTGTTAAACTATCTAGTCTGATTTTGTGAATGAAATACAGAAAATAACGCAATCTAAAACAAATGAGGAAATAGATTAGATTTTCATACAATGTCCCAAGAAGCTGTTTCTGCATGATTAGACAGTTGCAACCAGGATTGAGTATAGCTCTTCTGTCTCTGCATTACAGCAGCAAGTTCTACACATAGATTTTTCAGCGCAGTCACCTTATCGGACTTGCAAAGCTTCAGCTGTAGTAGGCCCTGCAGGGGTGTGGGGGGCTGGCCAGAGGGAAGCTGGCACCTTCTGCCATCTCAGCCTCCCCACAGATCAGCCCAGCATCCCAGAGCAGTTTTGAAGTGACAGGAGAAGCCCAAAGATGAGCAGTAACTCGTTTCTTAGCAAGGGTATCGGGACAACCTCTGCTTTCAGAGAGCCGTTAGCGGTTCAGTGAGAGCAGCCAAGGCCCGCAGCATCCCCACACCAGCTGTGCCACCACAGGGTTGGAAGACTTTTCTCTGCAGTTCAGAGTGGGCTGCAGTTGGACTAGGAGCGCTGATACGCCCCGGTCGTTGGAGCCAAGTCTAGAGGAATGGTTTGTCCGCCTCTCGGGCTGCCTCGGTACCTCTCCAGAAAGCCTCACCGCAGGGGGCGGGTGGCCTCGTCCACTTCACAGCCGCCTGCGGCCCAGTACTCCCTCAGCAACTCAGGGGCCGAGAGAAGTACCGGGGCGGGGTGGCTCCGAAAGCCGTTACGGATGGAGGCAGCCCCGTCACCTTCCCCGCCCCGGCCGCTGAGGGAGGAGAGTGGCGCCTCCGAGGAGGGCGGCGAGCTCCGGTCCCCACAGCGGTCACTCAAGCAAGGCGTCCACGGATCTCTCCCCGCCGTGCGGGTGGTGGGAAGGGCTTGGGGAACCCTCCCCAGGCGCTTTCGGCGTCAGGAGGAGAGCGCAGCCCGCTTCCCGCAAGGAAAGCCGGAGGCGCGGCCTCTGCCAGCTCCGAGCCCAGGTGGCCCCCCGTACCTGAGAGGGCTCGTACCGCACGGTACAGCCCCGACACCCCCACGAGACGCTCCCGCCTCAGCCACAGAGCCGCCATGCTGTACGGCAAAGAGCCTCCGCGCCGAGCCAGGACCCCTGCGAGGTGGCCGAGCAGCGCCTGAGTGGAGGGCGGCGACGCCGGGTCGGTGAGGGCGGCGGAGCCCCGTGAGGTTGGCGGGGTGGGGGTGGAGGGGGTCGCGAGAATGGCCGCGTCGCGGGTGGAGCGCGATGCCCGCCCAGCGCGCAGCCCTGAGGGGAGGCGGCCGCTTCCCGCGCAGAGAGAGCGGTCGCCCTGCGCCCGGAGCTCCGGCTGCTGGAGCCGCTGCCAAGCCGCGAGAGGCCTTTCGATAAGGCGGGCACAGGCTCTGGCGTTAGAGAAGGGCGTTTGCATTAAGATCAAGCGTTTGGAAGGGAAAAAACGCCCACGCTTTTGCTGGACTGGCTTCCCCCGAAATGCTGCTGCAAAAGGGGTCCAGGGAAGGCTTTTCAGGAAAGAAACGGAACACAACAACTGCCCAGAACCAACACGGATGGGTCAGAGCCCTGCTTTTTCCTCTCTGAAACAGCGCATCCCTTTGTAGCAGCCACAGTGAGAGGTGGGCGATCGCAGCCCCTTCCTCAAGTCCAGGGTGCAGACTAAAAGTTAAAAACCTCTGAGAAGGTGGTTTGAATAAAGCCCTTCCCTTCCACGAAGGTATTACAGGCAACACGCGATGTTTTGGATTCCTGTGGCTAAGATACGCTCAGGGTTGAGAGCCCATGCTAGGGACTCTGGTCTGCGAGAAGAGGACTTCCCCAATCAAAATGGCGGGGTGGGGGCTGTGCTGCACAGGTCAGTGAACCAAACCAGCACAAACAGCTTTAACACACGGTTTAGCTGTGGTGGGACAGATACCCGTACAGAACGACCTGTCTGGAAACCAGTGTTTCCTATCCCTGTGCCACATGTCACCTATTGATTAAACAAGGGCGATGCTGCTGACCTGCCTCGGATGGCAGTTGTGAGAGTTGTTAATGCTTGTAATGTATTCTGGCCGCCAAAGGTAAAAAGCCTCAACGTAGGCATTGATTGAAACAATACCACAGCGAACAAGGTCTTTCTCATTCAGAAGTGCTCACTGTTGGCCTGTACTGAAGCACAGTAGCGATCCTGCCTGCTGCTGTATGTAGTGGGTCACATGTGATAAATACCACCATAGCCAAGTCAGAGTTTGGGACAAAGAATCAGCTGCTTTTTCTTGGGGAAAAGGGAACTGGCGACAGAAAACAGTTTTAGGCAGTCATGGTTCAGCTGTCTCCGGAGTGAGGGCCTGGCTCACCAGGGGGCAGCATCCAACCATTTTGTTTCAGAAACCAGCAATCATCTGGTCCACAGTTGAGGAGAAAGGGCAGGAAATTAAAATACTCAAAAGAAAGTTTTGTAGAACTAACATCACCTCCAGAGTAGGTCAGATTATTTTTTTTTCACTCCATTAATGTTTGAAAATACACGAAACAGGAATTACTATCACTTTAGTAAATGGATTGATGACTTGTCCAGTATCACTGCTGTTAAAAGAACTCAAAAAACCAAAAACCCTCTCTGTAGCTTCCTGCAGCACTAATCAATAAATCACTAGAAACACTCTTACCCACTGCAGCAGCAGTAGAAATACATGACTAGAGCATACTGAGAGGCCTTTGAATTAAAGAACGCTCAAGTATATTGAGATACTGATCATTTATGCTTTTCAGGTACATGCATGCAAAGTTGGTTTAGTTGTTTGTTTTAGCCACTATCCTGAATTGAATCAGGGAGTGTTGAGCATATGCTCTTCACACAGCGTTTGGTTCAAACATGTTGGATCAAGGGTAGAATTAAATCTCCTCAAACACAAACCACATTTATGTGAAGAAATGTCCCTGCAGCAACATGGTATTTTGCTAATAAGGAAAGGTCTTAAAAGCAGCAAAGCTGTTGATAGAAAACATTACCTTTTAACAGCACCTACACTGCCAATTTGGGAAAGAATTGATTATAAAGTTGGAGTAATTCTTCCCAACTCTTTTAAGGATGGGGTCTTGGCCAAGCACACATTGTAACAGCCACATCATACACTAGCATTACTGATTGGTTTCATTATTTTACAGCTCAGAGTCTAAGTGAACCACAGCCTATGCAACAGTAGTGAGATTGTAGCTTCTTTTAGATGTTTATGTGTTCCTAAACACATCAGCACACACTCCCTTTTCTAGCTTGAAAGCGAGTCGGTTGCTTTCCCTTGTCATCCTTCTTGAGTCATCTGGGAACCAGAACTATCCATAGCAGCCGCTGTGATGCTGGTACGCTGTATGAAGCTGGGGTGTCAGCAGCCCTCTGGCTGTATCACAGCTAATAATAAAGCGCTGTGCAGTTCCACAGGCTAAAGCTTTCCCATTAGGACCGCCATCTTCAGAAGAAAGCACAAAGTCCGTGTGATGCTACTCTCCCTGGTTTTGCACGTTCTCACAAACTTAATCATTGAGACCAGTAAAGGCAAATATCCACAACCAGGAATAGGTTTTTGCCCATGGTGACAATATCAATAACAGAAGTAGCCACTGATACTTGCTGCTGTCAGCACTGAGCAGGTGTGTCTGTACTGCACTTCAGCAATCTTTCTTGGGGACCAGAGGCGGATTCTGGTGATCAGGTTTGGTTTCTAATGTGTCTTTGGCTCATCTCCTATAGCTTTCTACTCTCTTACTTTAATTATTTTGTGGTTAGCATTAAGCTGATCAGAATAATTAGTGATACACATTTTTTTACATATATATAAATTATATATATTAATTTATTTTAAGAAAGCAACTATTTAGTTCTTTAGTGGCAAATACGTTCTACTATCAGGAATCATTTACATGAAGCACTGTGTTTCTGCAGTGAAAGCATATTTTTTCAATACTTGGGATTAAAAAAAACTTCTTACAAGATAGCTATCAGACTTAACATCGTATTTCCACAACATTTTATCAGTTGTAGCTAGTCATATTTAAAGTCATAAATTAACTTAATACGTTAGATGTGGTTTGGTTTATTTCTGGGGGGAGATGTTTATTCAATGTAGTGTAAACAGTGTGGTATTAAAGGGCAAAGGAAACACCACTGTAATACATTTCAGAAGTTTATATAAATCCATTCAACAAAATAGGGGTTTTGTGAGGCATGAATTAGTTCTGTTAACGGGCAGTTTCTCCTTTTGAATTTATTGTAAGGACAGCTTGGAATTCTGTACAGTTTTTTCTTCAAGTAAGTAAGTACCTTTTATTACATTTATCAATGGCTTACTAAAATTCTTCCTCATGAAGACAACCAGGATGAAATACCTCTTCTACCTAAGATGTTAGAAATTTTGAATTTTCAAACGTATCTTGTCTTTCCTGTTTTTCTGGCATGGTTTGCTTTATGTCTTATGTTCCCAGATTAGCAACCTGGCAGGGTGGGTGAAAGAAGAGAGGTGTCAGGTAGATACCATCTTTGGAAGTCATCACATTGCTTCTTTTTTAGTGGGTGGGGTGGGAAATGGGTTGTATCAGAGGTTGCATCTTGTGGCATGACCTAGTTAATAATTTACAGAAGTGTCAGTGAACTATACTGGATCACTGGTTGAACTAAGAGGTCTCTGCATCAGGTAGGACTTTTTAGTTTCTCACCATCTCTCTTGTGATTGAATGTACTTTTTAAATTTTTCTTCCTTGTCATTCCTCTGCTAGTGTGTAGCATGGTGTCCTTAGTATTAAGGAGGAAGGAGGAGGGGGGAAAAGAAAAAGCTTGTGGAAGAAAGGCATGTCAAATGGTGAATATGAAAGTGGAAATAGTCCCTGGCAAGTGAGAGAACTGTATTCCAGAACTGTACAAAAAGGACAGAACAAATGGTAGAAGGGGAAGGGTGGTTACCAGTCTTTTTTCAAAGCAAGGTAAAACCTTCTCATGATTCAAATTGCTAAATATAAGGATAGTATTCTAACATGGAAATTATGCTGATGAGTGAGGACCCTTGTTCAAAGACACAGATCCTGGGTAAACCAGGAAAGTTATTTTTGCCACTTTTATTTGAGGCTTCTTAACTGGCTTGTGTAGCAAGAATTTTCTAATACTACTTTTTGTTGCATATCGCTTTACATTGGTGTGAAGTAATCTGTGGCTGTTTGCTTACAATCACTCTGCTGCATTTTTCTGCATTTTTGATTTCTGCTTTTAAGAGCTTTGGCAAATCAATTTATAGGAGAGTTAAAAGTCAAACTGATAAGGGAAGAAAATGACTAATTTTGGTTTATGAGATCGAGGTGCTAATCAGCTTTTCATGTGAAGTCTACAAAGTTTACAACATTTTGTGGATGGGACAAATATATCCCATTAGCTAACAATTTTTTTATGTAAGATCTGTAAATGTACCTGAAACAACTACATTGAGAAAGCTAAGAGAAGTGCACACATCACAGAATTACTCTAAATTAGGTCATAATTTAAATTCCATTTAAAAATTTAATTCTAAAAGAAAACCATGCATCCTAATATTTGCTAAGTGCCCCAAAAGGACATCTTGTTACAAAGAATACATCCTTCAGCTAACAGTGTTTCCTCTGCTGGAAACATTTGTGCACAGGTTCATAAACCAACAAAAATATTTTAAAATTTCAGCTTTGTTGCTATTTCTTCCTTTGTTTGCCTTTTTTTTTTTTTTTTATTTTCAGAAATTTGTCTGAGAGTAGGACTCATTCAGATTTTAATCTATGTCATTTTATTCCTTCCTTCCTTAACATACAATCTTCTGTTCATAGTTTATCCTAAACAACTAACTGATGGCAAGTGAGGGGAAACAAAGAGCAGAAACAGATGAATCTTCAAGTAACACAAGTTCTTGACTTCATTCAAATGCTTCAGCATATGGTACCAAAAATTGAGGGGAGAAAAGACAGGAATATGTTAGACTTAACTGAGCTTCAAAGTTTTCATGAGGAGTTATAAAGTCTTTGAAAGCAGGAAGTTTTTTTCAGTCTACATGGTAACCTTTTAAGATTCACAGTAAACACAAAATAATCTAACTGCTTGTATAATCTGTTAAATGTTAGAGTACAACTTTGCTGGCCATCTTTCGTCTTTTTTAGCTGTTTCCTATTTTAGATATCTCCAGGCAGTTTCCTGATTCATATGAGTGGTGCTTCCTTTCTCAAAATTCCTCTTTTGCATGTTTCTCAGCAAGAGAAACTAATTTGATGGTTGAAAACAGCAAATTCACATAAAAGAAAATCCCTCCTGCTATTCTGAAAATGCAAGCTCAAAAGAATTTTCTTCCACTCAGTGTTTCACATGATCTGTGGGGTTTATGATAATGTGCTAGCTCTCCTGTCTCCCTTTGTTTAGGCTTTTAAAAACCAGTCTTTGGCCAGGATTATTAGAAGAAGGGAATGCCATTTGTTGTTATGCCAGGCATGGATTTACTGAGAAAGCTTTAGCTCCGTGCTATGCACAGCAAGTGGGGATAGCACTGCCACGTTGCATCATGTGATTGCAGCTGTATAGCCTCCATTTGAGACTGGGAGGACTGTACATGAGCAAGTCTACTCAAGTTTGTACAGACAGATCTGAGCTTAGCTCTGTCAGAGTGAGTCAGTCCTAACTAGCCAGTTGTTCTGGCCTGTACTCGTTCATGTGATGTTGCTCCCAAGCTAAGACATACTGAGTCTGCATCTTCGCATAGATGTGCCCCCTGAATGCAGTGTCCTAACGTTCTGCAATACCAAATCCGGCTCTTAAGATCTCATCTCTACATAAAAATTGCATTACACCAATACATTTATAGCTCTCCACAGTTCTCTAACCTGGATGAATTAATATCAGGGTAAATTTTTACTATTTTTACAAGGATAAGTCATGTGAATAGTGGATAAATGTATGCACTCCGGAGTTTGTAGCATTGTTACTATGTTAGTAAGAACTTACAAAAATATCCATAACTATATAGGCCTTGTCTTGGGCAAAAAGGTAAATTAAAGAAAGGCATAAGCCAATGTCTAACAGCCTACCAGAGAAACTTCTCTTGGAGAAAAAAAATATTCCATAATAACGTATTACAAGTTTTCAACTTTCTATTAACTTGGAAGCAACTTGTAGGAATCAACACAATTTGGGTGGTTTAAGTAACTGAACCTCGGCGTTTGCTGTTATTGACATTCACAATTTTTACTTGTGTAATGAAATACCTAGTCAATAGAAAGGGTTATTTTGCAGGCATAGCTTTTATCATACTTTGCAGGCATAGCCTTTATCATACAAGTAAACAGTTGTGGGCAGGCAGAAGCAAGTTTGCTCCTCCCATGCTTCTAGCCTGAAGAATATGATTCAGCTCAAAGTTAGAAGCCCTTTAGAAGTGTTGTCATGGGACACTGTTCAGTCTGGCAAGTCTTGGCACTAATTTATGCTGCTAAGCAGAAGCTGGGCTGATACCACCCACCAGCTCACAACTAGCTATAGTTAACTGCAAGGACATCTCCAAAGAATAGCTGTATGCTTACAGAACAAGGTCAGTGCATAGAATAAGTTTGACTGTTTTAAGCTCTTTTCTCCACAGCCCAGCAGTAAAAGAAATTCTTAGTTAATTTTAACTGTGGGTGGCATCAGGGATCGTGCAGACACAACCTATCATGGTTTCACAACCAGCTTTCGACCAGACAGAAAATTACTGTCAGTGAAGTTGGAGTGCAGGATTGCTTATTTCATTCTTTGTTCTGCTTGGTGTCTGGATTGTAAGAAAATATTGGTTGAGCTAAAGCTCTGTTATACATGGAAGGGGTACTTCAGAGTTACTCTGTATTGACATTGGGTAATGTACTATATTGCAGGGTCTTAGTTATGTTTTGTTTAGGGTTACTAAAACCACTTTGATTTTCACCTACCTCTTTTTTTCCCCACAATTCTGTATTAAATTAATCCATGTAAAAATTTTATTCTTCTCTTGTCATGCTCTCAGGTAGTCCCTAATTCTTTCAAGGACCTCCCCTCTCATGTGACAAAGCCTGTTTTCAGCTCTTCAGCTCCTGTTTCTGCCATATTTGATAAAGATTCAAAGAAAGGGTTTGTAAAAAGTTTCTAGGCTAGAGCTTCAAACACTCACTAACTAGGTCTGAGTAACTAGATCCAAGTATTGTAGTAAGAATACAGCAGAGAACTACTACGACATTGTGTTTGGGTTTTGTTTTTTCTTATTATTTTCTTTGATGGTACAGTCTAATTGCAGCTTGATTATATTGTTTCCACCTCAAAGGAAACAATATAGATAGTCAAGCCAAAAACAAGGTTTATTAGAATAAGCCTCTTATTTTATCTTAGAGCTGTTTGTAGCTCTAGGTGCTATACAAATTCAAGTGTACTATTTATAATGTATTGATTGCACCTCCTTTTGTAGTTGCTGTTAAGCTATATGTACCTACCCTCCCTCCAACAGCACTCTATATTTAACCCACATGCCTAGGTCTTGTTTCTACGACTTCTGCACTGGCTGTAACATGCCACGTCTGGGCTGAAAAAAGAACTAAATCCCTTGGGCCAAATTCATTCCTGGAGTTGCTTGATTGAACACAGTGCATTTACACTGAGCACAGATTTGGCTCATACCTGACTTTGTCGGCATTCACTGTGCTGTAACTAAGTAACAAGAACGCTGTCATTAAGGGACAGATGAATAGCTTTCTCTAAGGTTATTAGAGCACTGAGCACCTTTAAGGAGCGCAGAAATCTGTGAAAGGAGGAGTTGGGGAAAAGGACACCGCTCCTTTTAGAGTCTGTGTAACAGAACTGATAAGCTATTCCTGTGATGTGATCGAATGTGACTGAATACTGCAGGCTCTTGGACTCTTATTCTATAAAATCCACATCAGAGCAGCACAGGAAAAGATCGGAGGGAACAGCTTCTGCTGTACTAAGAAAGGTACACATTTATATTTTCTTATTTCTCAGACTAACATAATTTGTTATCGTAGGTAACATCACTATTTTAAACAGTGGTGAATATGAAACAAGTGGTATTTTCCACATTCTGGCTGGTACTCATTGTCAGGAAGCCAGTCCGTGGGCAGCAACAGCTTTCACAGAGAAAGAGTAGGACATCTTTGTGTGCAATGCATTTGTATTGTATTGTAAACCTTGACAGCTGAAAGAAGTGAGGTGAGATAACCCTGACTAAATTGAAAATGTAATTTATGGCTATAAGTATGCTGGAATTTGGTACTCATTTGTATTCAAGAAAACGCTGAATGTAAGTCAAGCTTCAGTTCAGTCATATTTGACTGAATAGCTGCTTTTAGAAATGTGTTGCCTGCAGCTGTATTTTATGGGGGTTTCATTCTCAAGAGGGAGTTCTGGTACAGCAAAATGTCTGTGAAGAACAGACAAAAAGCTAGTACTTTTGCTTGCTGGCCCTGTTGCTGCTTATAGACTCTCTTTCTGATGCTCTTTATGGACATTCTTTACCTTCTGTCCTTTAAAAGCAAACTCACATTTACCAACACTGTAAACCACATGTCATACTGGAGATCTCCATAAACAATCTTTGCTTCATCTCTGCACGTAAGCTTACTTTCTTCTGCTTACTCAGCCATGGACTCCTCCAACAAAGCCCTCATGTTCAGAGTCTCATGCATTTGCAGAGCATTGCAGTATTTAAATGCAAAAGAAAAAATTCCTGATTTACAGCTTTAGTTTGCATCAGTGGAAAAAGAGTTTAACCACATTAACTCTGCAAACAATTTACTTGTCACTCAAGTTTAGCAATAGTTTTTAGCAGCCTGCAGCTGGTATCAGGTTTATCACTGCCAGTCCCACACTGCTGTCTTTCAGCATTCCTTCAGGATCACTGGAATTAGAACTGACTGGGAATTTTCTGAAAAAACATAATTTTGGCAGCAGTTGTTGAAACCAGATCTTAATGTGTGAGGCCATCCATACCAGTTTTGCTAAAACTCTCTCAGGGGGGATTTCTCAGAAAGCAGTTTCTAGCTAAAGTAAGAGACACTCTGTGCCCACTCCAGCTACTTTTCTGGGGAGGGCATTCACTTAGGATTTGAGACCAAGGTCTCATGCCCTGCTCTGTCTCAGTTAGGCTACCTCTTCCCATGCAGTTCTTTGGTTACCAGCTATGCTATGGTGGATCCCACCTTGCCTGGCCTGTTAGAGCTGTTCATTTCCATAGAAATAAGCGAACATTTCAGCAGCTATTTCCTTCCTACTCTTTCAGATCCCACAGTGGGTGTCCTCACTACCAAGATCCAGTTATGCACTCCCCCTGGCCTGAAGAGCAGCTGGTGGAGAGCAGAAAGCTGTGCTGGGAGACAGACAGATTTACACTAGATTAGCTGGTAGCCTTGGAAGCAGGGCAGGAGCATGCAGTGGGGATTTGGGACACTGAGGATTCAGTCCTTGATCTTTGTGATATAAAGAGAGAATGTGAAATACGTCTGTCACAAGTGATTATGCTGGGGACAACTAGCCATTTTGGTCTTTCCTCTTCCAGCCCTTTCTCCCTACCTCCATTTGGGGCAAAATCATTCAATAGGAGCTTGTGTTACACCCTTGGGGAACATGAAAATCTCACCTGAACTTCTTACAGAGCAGCTCCTAGTGTGATGACAGGACAGAGCACTTTCTACTTTTAGCAGTTACTGCATCCCAGGTGGGATTTGTACAATTCAGCTGAGCTATGCCAACCACTGGCCTCAAACACTAGTACAAATGCATCTATAATTCTGAGTGGGAATAAGGGCTGTTAGAAACAAATGCTTTCTAGGGGTACCTGAAAGGATCTCATTCCTGAAAAGCTGTCTTTGCTCAAGGCCTGGTATGTTCACTAGACGAATCTGGATCAAAACACTACAGATCCACAATGTGTCTGTGTGGCCAGTTTATTCTAAACGCCACTCTTCTTTATTGGGCACATAACCATTATATAAACCTTTTCCTTTGGCTGATAGCACCAAATACCACTTAGACAATGGCTACTGTGAAGGGAGTTTTAAGTGAGTAGCAATTATCCTAATTGAAATCTCTCTGGGGAGAATGGATTTAAGCACCTTTATGAAGCTTAGTTGATGGGGCTCACTAGTAGGCAGTAGGCACTCTTCTGTTCTTTTCCTTTCATTCAGTAAGAAGAAACCTGTGTTTGTTTCCTTTCAACCTGAGAGGAAGGAAAGAGGAAAGACAAAAGGCCTAGGGGGGGAAAAATACTAATCAGAACTTTGCATTTATAGAAGTCTGAATTTTTGTAGTCATGGTAGTGAAGCTAAATCGTAGTAATTTGAAAAAATCTAGAAAGAGGGAAATTTAGATTTCATACGTGAAATACTTAGTGAAAAATTATATAAAGTCTGTTCAGCTTGTTTTTGTGATGCCAGTGGAAAATCTGAATGTCAAACTCCCAGACTAAGTTTCCAGTGAAACACAAGCTATTCATATTTAGCAATTGCCTGATTATTCTTCTCAGTGTTGCACTCATTTGAAAATACATAAATAATAACAGAAGAATAGGAGGTAAAAAGATATTTTTTTGACCTTTAAAAGTACTAAAATATGAAGCTGTTGAATTGTGTTGCCTACAGCAACAGGATACAATATGTTTGGCAGAAGTTAGTTTAGACTTTCTGACCAAAATACTCTGCCTTCTTGCTCTGGGAAAAGATCAAGAAAAGCAAAATGCCAGAAAACAGAGATTGCCTCATTCAAGACAGCATAGGACAAAGAGTCAGGAACCTCAGTCCCAGCCATGGCCCAGCACAGATCTCCTTGGGCTAGTGCAGAGCAACAGACATTGTTAAAATGTTTGCAGAAATGTGCTGACTCTTCTGTATTGTTTTTGCAATGCTTCTTAAACAGCTAATATATCCCTACTAATATGCAAATCCTCTGCATACTTCAGTGCGTGAGATACTTAAAGTCATAATTTCAGCAGAAGCTTTTAAAGGGCTTGAACTTAAGCCTTTTTAACCCTTTTCTTAAAATAGGGGGTACACCTACCTCCTTCACATAGGTATGTGTATGAGAGGGTTTGATCTGTAAATTTGTATGCCCTGTGTAAAACCATCTAGAAAATTGTTTGCATTATTACATTCTTCTCTCTGAAGAATTAGCAGCAGTGTCTCTGCAATGAGGTAGGCCCTGTTGTCCTCAGGCACTCTACTACTGTAGACCGTTTCTATTATCCTCAATACCATCAGACCATGGAGAGATTCTTTTATGAAAAAAAAGGTTGAATGGTATAAATTTACCAAGCACTCCCTGTTCACCAGGTTATGTGAGCTAATAAAGTCTAAATTAGATTCTAAACCCTTTAGCATCAGAATGCTGAAGTACTGTCTGGATGCTTGGAGACTCGTAATAAACTCTTAACCAACCAACCAGTACTTGGCAGTTAGATTAAATGCATGAAAAATTATAGGAGTATTGGATGTAACATCATCTTTCCTCAAAGGCCTGATTTGCCAGGCAGGCTGAAATAATTTAAGGAAAGTATTTGAAGCACTGTCTGTCTGCATGTTTTCCCTGTTGTTCATAAACTCAAGAATAATAATGTCTCATAAGCGTTTGCTGTCTTGGTATCCCAAAATTGGTCTCTTTAGTTAGTGCAGATAAAATCACTTTGCCTTTCCTCAGGTGTTATCCATCTATCCATAGCAGGGACTTCTCTGACAAAGATTAATTCAGCTTTACAACACCTTGAGAGTTACAGAAGTAGCAGCAACTTTAGCTTACACTTGTAGCAACAAAGGTGTAGGCAAGACAACTCACCCAAGATCAGATCAGAAACATATTGCAAAAATGAGATTCAAACCTAAGTCCCCTGATGCAAGATCACAAAGTTAACTCTCATTCCAGTCCTGGAGAATCGCAGTCTAATGTACATGCTGTCTTTGTAGGCGAGATTTTTTTTTTGGTGATTATATTTAGGACTTCATTTTCAGCACAAAGCAAAGCAGTAACAGTTTATCCAAGCTAAAATTGTAATGAGAGGTTCTGTAATTAGGCTTATAAGGATTCACTTTGATTAGAAAAATGTTCTATCCAACTGTTTTCAACCTCCAAAGTATTTTAATACCTGTCATCTCTTATTTTTGCATCTGTAGGAAATGAGGTGTTAATTACTCATGATGTAATTTAAAGGTGCTTACCTTAAACATGTCTATTTTTCTTCTTGGTAAGTATCAGTTCTTAGCAGAGGGAGGTTGTTCAGGAATCTGAGAGAGAAATAGTTGCAATCAGTAGTTTAGATCAAATCTCTGTACACCTTCCTCGAAGTGTTATGAAAACATCATGTGGTTTTTATGAAACTCTGATAAAAATCTCCATTTGAATTCATCTGGTCACTCAGAGTTATCTTAAAAATTGCTGTTATGATTTCTTCTAATCCTTATTTTATAACTTCAGGGAATTCTAAGACCAATTATTTTTTAACAGTACTTGGAAAAAATTACCAGAAGGACTGATAAATAGCATTACTGAAAGATCTGCATTGTAACCTTTGGTGAAATGGCTGGAGACACCTGTTCAAGAACAAAGAACAGGATGTATTGTTTTGTGCTCCATCACATGGACATTTTTATGTTTTTAGAAAAACTGGAGATCATATAATAGTAAGGGGGTAGTGAATCCCCGAACTTAATGACTATTGCCGTAATAATAGATCCCTAAGTCTGAGCCAGTCTCTTGAGGTTTCTTTTATAGCCATTGGAATGACTTATTTTGTCTTCAAGGGCAGGTAAGTTGGGAAGCAAATTCTCACCATTTGTGTTTGCTTCTCTCTTTGAAAGTGTCTTTTTAAATCTCTGTAAGCTGCAACAAAGGTACTGCCATTCTAATGCCAATTGTTTATGATTTGCATCAGGGGAAGACTGCTGAACTGCCTTATCAAGTTATGATTTGGTCTTACAAAACCTGCCAAAATGAGTAAGATTAGATGCACAAGAAAATAACTTGGTGCTTTAGAAAGACTCATCATTAGTTTGACAGGTTTGGGCATGAAATTTTAATATGTTTTCTTTTAAATTGTGTCTTCTCAAAAACAGATTTAGTGATATGTGTTATTAGTTCCTTTCCATAATGTTATCTTTCCAGTTTTCTGAGGCTCCATTGCTGAACTGTTCATTTTGCTTACTGTTTTTCACTTCAAATTTTATCTTTCAAAGAGAAGGCTCACTTTATCATGGTGTTTCTAATGCACAGAAGAGGTTGCAGTGCTAACCTGTGTATTTGGAACCTCAGTACAAGCATTAAATAATAAGAGTGACTGCCTTGTAATAAGTGGTTATGGGAAACTTGACTACGTGCAAATTCAGTTTTATTGCATATTTAATCAATCTCATGAATCCACATTAAAGCTGAAATTACAGTTGCATTTTCTAAAGCTGTCATAACATGACTGTCTCTTAGAGGTAGTGGTAGTTTTAAATTGGCTGAATTACACACTTAATTTTCATATCAAATATTTTCCAGCTAAGAATATGAAAGCAATTACTTATTTTGGTACAGATATTTTTCCTCTCTGGGTGCATGACCATCACTGATGCATCTTGCTCTTGGCAGGCTGCTTTTACAGTCTACTGCTATCACTTAATTTATTTTCATGTCTAAGACGACGGAAATTAAGAGGGATAAACACTGAAGTAGAAACTGTAAAACAAAAAAAGAAAATATATGTCAGTTTTTCTCCTTTTAAAAGTTACCTTCTCTAAAAAGTCATTTTCAGCCTAATTGCCTCCTAAAGGATCTCTGCTAAGAACAACCAATACTGCCAGTTTATGAAGGCCCTGGGGTGTTATACAGCAACAATAATAATATAATTAAAAAACCCAATAGTTGAAAAACATTCCTTGATACAGCAAAACCAAATTAACTTGTATAGGAATGGAAAAAAGCAACATGTCCTATATAGATTGTTGCTACCTGTGAGCAACCTCTAAGGATCTGTGGAGGCAGGTGGGCTCTGCTGTTACGTGTGGTCACATTCGTGAGGGACTTAGAAGTGCAAAGATCTGAGGCACTGTAAGAAATGGATCCCTCTGAGCACCTGATTATAGGAATGGCCAAGCTGAATTGCTTCCTTGTTTTAAGTTTTAGATCTAAGACCATCCCCAAATCACACACATTTGAGCTTAAGTTTATAGCCTTTTTTTTTGTCTTCTTGACAAATATGTTACACAAAATGTGTAAATGAACCACTGCTGACAGCCACTCACCAGTCTAGATCTGAAGAGACATGAAGAGAAATGCAGGTCAGTATTTTGCCTTCAGAGAGATTCTTGGGTGAACTTGAAGTGACAAGATTTCATAGCTGAAGAACCAAAATTTGTTTCCCAGGTGGCCCAGCAGAACTATCAGTTGTTACCCTTCCAGACAAGCTAAAGGGCTGTCAGCCTGCTCGTGCTTTGGCACAAGGGATGGCTAGAAGAGATACAAGGCTATGGCTATCTCCATGGTTCAGAAACACATCCCAGTTTACACCTTTTTGTCAAGCTAGCTGCATCTTGGTATCAGGATGTTACACTGCAGTACCTGCCATGGGTCTCAGCAGCCTAAATACAATCTATGCCTCTGAAAAGATAGGACTTGTACATCTGAAACAAGGTGTCTTTGTCTGCACAAAGTTCACTCTTCCAAAACAACAAAATCTTTAAAAGGATGCTGCTGTCCAACTAAGGATAAGGGTGAAGTATTTGTTTGTTTAAGATTAGGTGAAGTTACAAAAAATCTTCAGGTCTAATCCAAGTTGGGTGCTTTTCTCTACTCTGGCTAACAGAGACATGTTAAAAAAGAGCTGCAGGCAATGAAGAAGCTGGCTTTCTGTAATACATGGGCTTATGACTATGTGATGTCATATAATTTTGGTGTATGAAGCCTGTAGCAGCGTGGGAAAATAAGACAATGGAAGTCTGGTTTGCTGACATACCCTTCCTTGCCTGGGAAGCAATGTGAAAATGGAGGGGCAGGATTTTACTGTCAAACAGGTCCCTTTTGTTAAGGTATAAAAAGAAGGCTTCACAGTCTGTTCCCTGTCTGAAAAAGAAGTCTCAGCATTCCTGCAGGAGAGGGAGTGGGGCTGAATTAGCCTACAGATACTATCTCTCCCTGTTCTGAGAAATCTTACCAAATGGTGTCATATCTATACTAAGTAATAAAGGAGGAAAGCTATTCCTCAAAAAATACACCACCTAGTTCATCCTGCAGCTATCGACCATTCTTGCTGACCGACAGGTCTTTGAAGGGCAGCCCCAAACACACTGGCAGAATCTCATAGAGCCAAAGCAACAGCCTGTGGCAAGTTGTACTCAGAGGATGCCAAAATATCCATTGTAACCAGAGGATTACAAGTGGCAGTAGTCTGAAATGCTTCTGAATGCCAACAGTCTTCAGTTCTAGTCCTGAATATGGTTGGACTGTCACCAAGTGAGCCACTGGTTTGTGGGGCTCACGCAGTTTCCCTTGTCCAGAGGCAGCAAGGTTAGATACCTGCTGGTACCAGTAAACTCTTTCTGGGCTTCATCCACTTATCGCAGTTCAAAATAATTAATTCTCAACTATGTCAGTAATCCAAATCCATCAACAATGACTGTACAATCAACTAAGCCATGAAAGCCAAGTGAAGACAAGCCAAGCGAAGCTAGAGAGAGATTTTTCTGTTAAACCAATGATATATAGCCTAATCCAAGTTCTCAGTGGACACATAACACAGAACATCTTCATGTAGAATAACTAGACAGGGCAGAAGTCCTATCTGGAAGGTGCAGGACAATTGGGACCGACCAGTAGAACTACTAGTGCATAAAAGGGAAGAAGCAAAATTGACATGCAGGCCCTCATAATCCTGTTGAGGTAAAGAAGCAGGTTCTTATTAGCTGGGAAACAAAATTCAGAAAGCCCAAGAAGCAAGATTTTCATGTGCTAATGATGCTCGTGAAGCCTGAAAGGAAATGTCTCAGGTCAGACTTTGCAAGGAAAGCATTAAAGGAAAGTTATCACCACTGTTGACTACTTAAAAGCAAGAGGAATAGACTTTTAACTGCTCCAAACAAATCATACTTGCTGTGCAACTAAGATAAGCAGATGCGTGAACAAACATCAGCGGTACTGTAGGCTGAGCATATCTCTACGGAAACTTAGTCATCTTCTGAACTCAAAATGTGTTCTGCATGGTGATTCAAAACTTAAAGTAGTGGGATAGATTTTTCCCATGTGTAATGTGTAGGTGCCAAGTCCCACTACAGAATGGAGGTCTGACCACCCATAAAATTTAGGATTTTCCTGTGACAATTTGGGGGGAACAAACAAAAAAGGAAAGCAAGAACCATCTGGGGGAATATTTGGCTAATCATATAGCCCCTTTACCTCTGGTCTTGGGCAACTTAGGCAAAATTTTTGAGGATGATGGCTCCTGTTGGAGCAATGGTTTTGCTGAACTCCAGGTAGGTGGAACATTAATACAAGTGTAAGCGGAAGCTGTTCATCATTTTTAGCAAGATGAAGGAGAAAGAGACTTAATAGAAAGAATCAGAGACTAGAAAGAGTTGAGTGTCATGTTCTTTAAAAGTAACAGTTTAAAAAACAGTGCAACTCAAGTCAGCCTGCTGAGGTTAAGAAACTGGTTCTGAATCATTTAGACCTGTGTTCAAATGCCTAATTAGACTTACAGAACAAATGAACTTTGCATTAATTCATCCCAATACTAACCGGAGCCTATTCCAACTTCTGCTCTTCTCCCAGTGTGCAACTGTCACCCCCGGCTTGTGGGAAGCAGAGGTGCAAAAGTGGAGGTGTTATAAGCTATGTCATCAGAAATGAGGTGTGTTTTGGGTTGTAAGAGAGGAGCTTCACATGCAGAGAGTCCTCAGGCAAATCATAACCCTCAGTTTGACACTCACTCAAGGGCTAAATCAATTCCTTAGTTTAAAGAATCCTTTCTTTATCAGATCTTTTGTGCTGTGACTCCTGCATAGAAGTAAATGCACCTTCCTGTATACCGGCTTGTCCGAAATCCATCAGAGTAAATGGCTTTGATGGGATTTATTGCTTGAGCTGTACAGGGTGACATGCGTCCCATCTGCTGAGCTTTATGTTCAGATGCCCTAAACTCAGACAGAAACACACACCACCCATGCTGCACACACATATGCACCTGCAGCTATGACACTGAATTTCAGGGAGAGAATAAGCACAACCCATCAGATAATTTGAGCTGGCCCGTCGCAGAAGTACAATGTGCGCTTTTGTTACATCTCTTCAATTTCATGAGACTGGGCTCTTCTCTGGTTCAGGGATTCAGTTTTATGTTTTTATGACCAGTGAGAAAATATCTTCACTTTATAAAAAGAAATTAATCTCTTGTTCTCAAGAGTATCAGATTAATAGCTCATGTCAAAGGTTTTATAAGCAGGAAAAAGGCTGGGCAGGCTCTGACAGGAAGGAGGCAGGTAGAGTCCTACTGAAACATCAACCTCAGCTTCTCTGCACAGCATGCAGGAAGGACAGGTGCTGGCAGAGAGGTCTGCATGCAAGGCAGTGACTTAGGACCTGCAGACTGATTTGAAACACAATGTTGCCTAACAGCACCCAGTTTCTGCTGATACTGTGCTCAAAATTAAAGGGTGAGTCATTCCATATTTCTTGACAATGCTAGCTTAGAAGTTTCCCAGTGCTGAAAAATTAGGAGAATGGGATCACATGCAGGCTGTAATTTAAGATTTTATATTCTTTGAAAAATGGTTAGAACAGCTTTGATGCTCAGAGGCTCCTTTGTGCAGCGGCATGCTTGGAGCCAGGACTGAGCAGCTGTGTGGGGGAAGGGACCAGAGCATTAAATAAAGCTACTTGTTGACTGCCTGTAAAATTGGCTTCTAAAAGGAGTGCCACAGAGCACCACCCATTACTAAGTGACAGAGAGTAATTTTCAGCTTCTCTGGACAATATCATAATTAAACTCTGTGTGCTCCTGTTCAGTATGGTTGGTTGTAGGTTATTCAGCTTAATATTTACAAAAAGGATAGCTCTCTCTCGTGCCACCTTAACCCTGGGCTGTTTTTCTCTTTCCTTCCAGATGCTGGAGAGCTCTTCAGTCCTTTTGTTCATTGTCTTCGTCCTGCTTTTCATTTTGCTGCTCTTTGTGGTGCTCATCAGGAAAAACGCCACTGCTGCCCTTATCTGGAATGAAATAATCCGGGAGAAAATAACCAATTTCATCATGAATCAGAGCAAAGAACAGAGGATTTTAAATTTTGTGCTGCAGAACGCAGTCCGAGGAGACCCCTGTAGTGTGGTGGACGCTATAGATAAGTACTGCTCCGAGAAAGAGTGGGCCATGAATGTGGGCCATGAGAAAGGTAATTGCAGCAGGGATCAGCCCTTGAAAGATCCTTCAAGACTAGCATAGTACAGGACATCTTATTGTATTCACTTGGTAACTTTCAGCTGCTGCAAAAAAAAATCCACAACAGCATTGTGGTCAGCAGAGTAGTTCTGTAAACAGTAATGCATGATTGTGCAGATGTCTTTGAGGAGGGGTATCCAGTGAGTAATCCAGGAAGCCATAGGACCAGATCTGGGTTTGTGTATTGTGTACATTGCAAGTGTGTAAGCAGTGGGTGACAATTTATGGGAAAAATGTAGGGTTGTGTTATACCTCAGTTCCTAAACAGGGTGCCCCTTAAGGCATAATTCATTATGTTAAGTAGTGTCAGATCCTTCAATGAAAGAGTAAATTTAAAAAAAAGTATTTTAAACTATATGAATTTTGTATATGCAAGCCTAAGTTACTGTTGAGGGGAGAAATCCTACCCACGTAGCAGAGAAAAGCAGCTATCAGACACTTGCTACTGAGCAAGTAAATAATCTTGGTTTTGCCTACTAAAGGAAAATATGTGGACAAAACTTTTTTTTCATAGTCACAGGAAAGTGACAGTCTTTTCAAAATTTTAACATGTTGCCTTATGAATTAGACACAAAAGTACCTCTTGCTGGGAAATTGCAGGCAAAATTTGCTTAGTCTGGGATTGGTATAGCTAATAAAATACAATTGTAAGCACTGTAAATAAAATGCTTCTCTGTCATATGTACCTTTTGGGAAACTAGCTCCTCTGCATACCAGGCTGGGGTGCTTAGGGCAACAGAACAGAACGTGGTGGCTGAGTAGGAATTCTTAAAGTTCTAAACTTTGATCATTTGGGATTATATTCTTAAAAATTTCACTCTAGTTTTGCTCTGACAAGACGACCTTTCTTCAGATAAGAGCCATCGAAGTTAATGCATCTTTAGTTCATAAGACTTCAAAAGTGACCACATGGTCTCAAGATGCAAGCATCATCACCACACTATTAATAAACAAATGACACCCAGGAAAATTTCACGTAAGGAAATGTATATGTACATTGAAAAATTCCATGTCTCGGAGTAAAATCCCTTCAAATACTGTTTCAGATTAGTTATCTAGTTTCTAGCCATAAAGGTGAGAGGAGACAGTTTTATCACAAATAAATCCTTTTCCTCAGAAGGATTAAATATACATGGTCACTTCAGGAGTATTTTTTGGTTGTTAACAATTGACTAACGTTTTCCATCCCACAAACTCATCTAGTGAATCCAAATATTTTGCAATCTTATAAATAATTTTTCTTTTTCCCTTTAAAACAAGTATTTAGTATGAGAAATTTTGTATCAGACTACTGCATGTAACATTTGCAACAAATACCAGCACTCAGAATTCAGGAGTTACATGTTTCACAAACATGGCCAGTTTCTGCAGTAAGTTCTTGGAAAAAACCACTGCATTTTCTCCTTGTAACATTATAAACATTTCAGTTAATTCAGGGACTTCCTTCCTCAGAAATGTTTATATTGTGAAACCAAGTATGATTTTTTTTAGCTGAAAGTTTGCATTTTGAAACTTAGAATGTCCACGTTCAACTTGGTCACAGATAAGCCAATTTGCAAAAGAAACAATATATAATTTGACATCAACCCCTGATTTTTGAATGTCCTGAGCAACTGAGTACACAGACTTAGTAAGTTTCTTTTCACTAACTTGCTCTTCTTTATGTGAACCAGTTTGATTTTGTCAAAAGTTAAGCCATTTCCATTTTATTCAGGTTTAATTCTAGACAAGACAGTGGAAGAGGTCAATCCATCGGTTGCACTGGAGCTGGGAACATACTGTGGCTACTCAGCAGTTAGGATTGCTCGGCTGCTGAAGGCAGGAGCTCATCTTCTCACTATTGAGTTCAACCCAGAATTTGCTGCTATAGCTAAACAGATGATTGAGTTTGCTGGAGTACAAGATAAGGTAAATACCATTTGTCTCTGGTTGGTGTGAGGAAGCAAAACATGGAGAGTGGGACTTTATCCATATAAACAATAATAGGTTTAAATTTGTCTTTTACTTGTCAAGGAAGTACGACACCCTAAGTGGAAACATGCAGAGTTTAACCATCAGGCTTGTTAGCAGGGAAAAACTACCAGCGTCCCTGCAGAGGATGCTGAGGTTGTCTACTCTTGTCTATACAGTGCAAGTGAGCTACATTTGTTAGCATCAGTCAGGGGTCCAAGTATGATGCAAACCCAGCTGAGAGTCAGGGTAGAGTTTGGGGCTTGTCAAGATGTGTGTAACCAAATCAGGGCTGTTCTCCAAACTTCTTTGCTATGTGAGTCAGGATGAAGATTCAGAGGGGCAAGACTGGTAACAATCATATACGTCCACATCTGCTTAACATTTTGAAAGCATTTAAACTTTATCTTCCAGTTTGGGCTTTTCACTATCCACTGGTTAGTATAGTAGACAGGCCATTTGCTGAGAGCTATTTTCAAAACCTATAGTGACTGTAAAAATAATACAGGCCTGGAAGGAGGCTCCAGATTCAGTCATTTCACTTACTACAATCACAGGACATCAGCACACATAGTCCTTTTCATAAAATTAGTAACCACTATTGCAAAACTGGTTAGATTTACTGCCATTATTGAACTGCAAGACTGCCCCACAGATTCCTCCTCCTGATAACCAGAAGCCTTTCGATAGTATTTATCAATAAATAATTTTTTTCTTGCATCCACAGTCCTTATTAATTTAACTAGCTCCATGCCTAGTTACAGTCCCTGACTTCTCACAGCAGTACAGCTGTGAACTTCACTATGTTACCTCCCGAAAGCCGGACTAGAATATTGGTTTTCTCTATATAAACTAAAAGGTTCAAATCAGTGCCAAGACTGAGTACAACAGAAAATTGAACTGTAGTCTAATTTGTTACAAAGGCTCACAAGAAGCCATTGCATTACGTGCAATGGACTTCAGATGAGATGTACTTACCCAAATCAAGCTGGTCATAATATATATACCTAAATTTTGTGCAATCTGAGGTGTCTTGACTGTACAGTTGGTTGAGATGCAGGTATTTCCAGTCTATAATCCATCTGAGCCCAAGGCAGACGTCCATGGCAGGTCAGGGGGATTCATGCCTGAGAAATGCCTGTCTATTCAACTAGACAACTCACTTCAGCACAGATGATAAAACTAGAGGAAATAAATCCCACCATGAGATCTTCTAATGCATTTCTTAACTTCTTGAAGAGAACCTGAAGTACTAGTGACATCTAAAATTGCATTTTCTCCATCTGATTTAGTCTTCTGATCAGCTGTAAGTCATAAATCAGATTTCCTTACCACTTCTTTCCTCCACTCACAGTGTATAGTGCTTGTTTAACAAATCAATGTGCAGCAGCTTCTTTCAGTTTAACAGTACTTAGGCCAATAAACCTGTGAGGAAGTTGTAATAGCCTCTGTCATGCTTCCTCCCTCTACTGGCCATATCAATTTTACAGGCTGTAGGCTCCAGCTTTATTCTAAACTAACCTGTTCTCGATATTTTTTGCTTCCCTTGGACTACAAGATTCAACTGAGATGTAACTAAAAAAGTAATTTAAAGTACTGTTTTGAACAGGAGATTCCCATGTTCCCAGTAAAGAATCACATTATCCAACAGAAACGAGAGGTCGCTTTTTCTGCTATTCCTAAAAAAAAACCCACCAAACATGCAAACCCATATTTTGGAACACAACTGAGTTGATTTGTCAAAAGAAAAAAAATATACTTGATCTAACCTTATGAAATAATTCAACAGAGGCAATATTGAGCTATTAACAGGATCACTGATGTCTGGCCACAATTTAAAGTGAGCTAGAGGTATGTGCTTTTTCTTAATGGTTCACAATTCATTAGATGGATTTGCATTTCAGGTAAAACTCCTAGAAGGCCCTTCAGAGGAAATTATCCCCCAGCTGAAGAAAAAATATGAAGTGGATACTCTGGATTTTGTCTTCCTGGACCACTGGAAAGACAGATACACACCAGACACCATCCTGCTTCAGGTCAGTTTGCACAATTCCAGTCTGAAAAGTAAAGTAGCAAATACCTTGCTGTCTGTGAGGCCTATATTCTTTATGAAGGACCTCATCCTCTGTAAAATGAAGAAACGCAGTCAAAATATTAACCTTACAAGAAAAGAGGATTTGGGGGACAGTTGTCAGGGACAACTGCTGACACTACATAGCTCAGGACTTGGCAAATACTGTTGAACCATTTTGTTTCCTGAACAAATGGGTCCGCAGTAGAAATCCCAGCTGGAGGAGTGCATGGTCTGGGTCTTACGCTTCCTAGGAGTGTCTCCGTGGTCACTAACCAGAACACTTGACCAAAAAACATCCCGATCCTGGGATCAGGCGAGACTTAGGACCTGCATATCCCAGCTCCACCTCTCTAATTTCCTCAGTACCCTTCTTTGCCTGGGTCTGTGATGCCAGCAGAGCCTTTTGATGAAATACCATTTTGGTAGCACAGTTGGGTATCTTCTTTCTGGGAGTCTAATTAACTGGCTGCAAAGCAGCCTTCAGAGCAGCACAGACTGCCCCAGTTAGGCACTTGCTAGGAAAGTGCTGTCCAACGCTATCTCCAGCCCCAAATGTGGAAAAATCATGCTTGTTTCTTCCCAACGCCCCCTTAAGTATTATTGTTAGCACTACAAAACAAGTTGGCTGAAACACCAGTAGGCAATTATAGGTAACTACCAGAGGACTTCCGGACAGGAAAGTATTTTCGAGTGTTAAATAACGGAGTTTCACAACATCTGTATCTATCAACACAGCACATACAGATACTCTCCTAGATTTGGAGCTGTAGGCTGATAAAATTTTCTACAACTGCCTAACTATTTGTATGGAAGTGTCATTTTTCAATTATTTTCTTCACAAATCAACCCACTTTTTGTTAAGGCTGCCTCTTACATTGAGAACCTGCCAACAACTACTTCCTGACCCCTGCTTGAGGACTACAACATTATTTTCTCATCCAGGCTCCCCTGGTTTTTAATTTCAGGCCTGTCCTCCAGAGAGCTGTTTGAAAAGGAAGTTTGTTTGGGGTTATGAATGTCCAGTATTGAATTTACACAGCAGTAGCTCAAGAAAATGTTCCCTCCCTAGTTATTTTGTACGCAGAGAATGTTTTCTTTTAAACTGGCTGTGTAAGGATGACTGAGCTTTTTTCACTGGGAAGAGCTAGCACATCCTTATCAGAGCTTAACCTTCACAGCACATCCAAAACAAACATAGTTTAGTGCTATCATAATGATCAGTCTGATGCAACTGTGACAAAGTTGCTTTGCTTAAAAAAACCCTCTTGTGAAAGAGGAGGGCCACATAAGTGCTTGGGGGCTGGAGCACCTCCCCTTTGAGGACAGGCTGAGAGAGCTGGGGTTGTTCAGCCTGGAGAAGAGAAGGCTCTGGGTGGACCTTGTAGCGGCCTTTCAGTACTTAAAGGGGGCCTACAGGAAAGGTGGGGACAATCTTTTTAGCAGGGCCTGCTGCGATAGGACAAGGAGCAATGGTTTTAAACTAAAAGAGGGTCAATTTAGACTAGATATAAGGAAGACATTTTTTGCAATGCGGGTGGCAAGACACTGGCACAGGCTGCCCAGAGAGGTGGTAGATGCCCCATCCCTGTAAACACTCAAGGTCAGGTTGGACGGGGCTCTGAGCAACCTGATCCAGCTAAAGATGTCCCTGCTCACTGCAGGGGGTTGGACTAGATGCCCTTGAAAGGTCCCCTCCAATTCTATAATTCTAAATTAAGATGACAAAGAAGAAGAAAAGATCCCCACATTTTCTCAGATGTTACAAACCTTCTAACATGCAATTTTGGCATGTATTACAATATGAATAGCTAATACAAAACATGAATATAAAATATTCAGATGAAATATGTATTGAAAGTGGCCCAGACAGCATTCCTTTACATGCACTTCTAGAAGAGCCTGACACAAAGAGCATCTGAAATCCTGATGACCAGTGGAAAATACAGCATGTTGTCACTTGTAGGCTTCTATAAGCTGCACAACAGCCCAGAGGATATTTGCCATGTCTCTAACATCGCTTCTACTGTGCTGACTGGTGTTCAGTCACCAGAGGCAAGAGCAGTAAACCGAACAGTCTCTGCAGCACGCTCATCAACAGGACTTCTCGAATATATGGGGAGCAACAAAAACCACCCCATGTTCTGGCTTGCAACTGCTGCCTGTAAACACAGCATAACAAGCAGCCTGATTAACTACAGATTGCTTTAAAACAGCTGGTAAGATCAGGTAAGCAACTTCTAGTAGACAAAAATACCAGTAAAAAGGTTTGTAGGTTTACTGGGGATAAACGTTGCACTTGAAGAGAATATTGCAAGTTAATTATGCCTTGTGGAAATGTGTCAGTGATCTTCATTGTGCACAAATGCTGCTTCGTGTCCAGCTCCTGAACAAAGTGGCAGAAAATTGTACAAGATGAGAGGAAAGCAAGTGCAGAAAATATATTCATTTAGCAGGTTTGGAGTTGGACTGAGACTGGCCAAAGCAGACATGCCAGTCTCTCAGGTGACCTTAAGAGCTACTACAACATTTTAAAGGTATATTAAAAAACTTTTCAAACATTAGGCATGAAAGCCAAACCAAAACAATGTTACTGATCATGCAGACATAGTTGGAAACAACCTAAGCACCAAACTGCACACCTCCACTGCACTTGATTTGCTATTTTAGAACCTGTATGACCCAATCTATTATCACCATCTCTAATATTCTACTGATTGTGTTAATAGAAAGAGTCAGCATAGTAAACACGACCACAAAGGATCAGAGTTACTCAGCTTCTCCCATGTCTTCTTCCCTCCAAACCTGTAGTACGATGGGTTTTTGGATGCAGGCACTCGAGTATGACACGGTTAACATGAAAGCACATTACACTCAAGCCAATGTCTGCTTAAACAGCCACCGTGAAGCAATTTCTCTTCTTTCTAGGAATGCAACTTGCTGAGGAAGGGCTCGGTTCTTCTGGCTGACAATGTCATCGTCCCAGGAGCTCCAGAATTCCTTAACTATGTCCGCAACAACCCCCGTTTCCAATGCACTAACTACCCATCTCATCTGGAATATATGAAAGTGCAGGATGCTATGGAAAAGGCTGTGTTCTTGGGATAAAGAGAGCCATTAATACTCAACTTTTGTTTCAAATGACCTAAACGCAACTGCACAGGTTAACTTGTCCATGCTTTATACTTTGGGCTTTTTTGTATTTTGGAGCCTGTAATTAAAGCAAGTGCTAGTGGAGATCATTTTAGACCAGGTGGAAGCCAAGGTCAGGAGTTAAGTCAGATAACTGCCCAAGGCCTGTTCCATTGTTTCACGTAATTCAGCAAACCCCAGGTGATGCACATTGCCTTGCCTTGACCAAGCCATCATCGAACAACACAGTCTGATATTTTGAGCTCAAACCTGAACAACCACAGTTTGAGCTTAGGGTGGGGTGGAGAAAGTTGTTGCAACTTCTGAAGACTTGTGTCCCCAAGTTAAACTGATTAATCCTTACCGAGAGTGGAAAAAAGCATGCATGTTGCAAGAAAAGACTATTTCAGGAGCCCTGATTTTGCTAAATTACTAGCACGCCACAATGTGGCGAAGGTTTTTATCGTGGTATCAGATACATTTTTGCATAGTTACAGCAAAAGTTAATCATTTCTATGCTACACAAAAGAAAGAAGACTGATCCATGCAGTGATGAGGAAATAAAACAGAATTTTGCAGAAGACAAAATTATTAATCTGCTCATGCAGAGGAAGGGAAAAATGAAGTAGTAAATAGCTTAAAATAAAAACAGTAACAGACAACAAAACAAGCAGGCTCTTTCCAAAAGAACACTAAAACTACATCTTATCAGAGACCTTGAGAAAATGCTGTTTATCCCCTCATATTTACTTATCCCTTCATTATATTATATATACATAGTGTGTGCTTTTTTAGGGGCAGGGCAAGCTGCTTACTCTGAAGTGCTGTGTATGTTTAAGATGTTGTATAAAAATAAAGACCAGAGAGAATGCGTTTTACCAGGTGGGTCCTGCACACCCTGGTTAACCTCAGTGTTGTTAACACTATGTGAATAGTGAGGGCTGTCATTGAAAAGATACAAAGCCAAATCTGAAGTCTCTAACTCACCTGAACAATGCAAAAATCCACTGGCATTTCCTGGCATGTCCTGCTGTGATTATATAATGAGGCAATAGTTGCATTTATAAATAAAAATGAAAAAACAATAGAGCAGGCATGTGACTTCCTTTGCTTCTCATGAATTCTGCACTGCACTTGGGATTTCCAGCCTTGGAACAGCCACAGAAAGATCCAACAGCAGAAAATTAGAGTGAAAATCAGGGATAATGGTTCCCATTATGGATTCTTTCAGATCTGTCATCAGCTTCTTCCTTTTATAGCCCACCTGAATGAACTGGTATCCACCCTGGCCTGTGTGCTACAGAAAATCCACCTCCAGGACACCGATAAGGAGCATAGCAGAGAATTGCCCCAGAGTATAAAAGAAAACTCGAACAGGCTAAGGTGACAGAGTCAGTTTAGAAATGGACCAAGCAAACCATGGTGACCCAGCCAGCTTGTGATGTGTGCATTTCACGGCGATATAAGGCGGCAACATTATCAGTTTCTTTAACCATTTAAACTCTGACACATTGAGAAAGACACAAGATTTACCATACTGGATTAGGTTATGCAGAAGCAGCCCTTGTCACTCTGTTGTGCTAAGCCAAGCCCAAGTTCTAACACTTCCATCTCACACTGTAAGTCAACGATTTATTCTGTAAGCTTGCTTAGTGGCACATCCTCTCGGTATTCAGGCTCAACTCAAAGTCACTGGGTCCTTCAGGTCATTCCAAACAATTGTTGCAAAATTTGCAAAAGAATATAATCTTCAAGCCCATTTACTGGCATACACAAGTTCCTAAAGCACACTGGAAAATCTGGATACATACACTTAACCAGACATTTTTTCTGTACACCTAAGGTCATGACTCCAAAGAATTTTGTTTCTAGCTTTAAACACCTTTGCACGTAAACTGTCACTCCTGCCATGGCAGGGCACTTAACACATTCTGATAAACAACCCAAAATCTCAGATACATGCTGAAGGATGTGTAAGAGTAAACAGGTAGACTTGTTCTGCACTTTACAAGAGAGGATCAGAAAAACACATTCCTACTGGTAGTTAATGGGCAAAATTACCGTCCAAGAGACTGTCCAGAAAATTAGGGAAGGAGGGAACCTGTAGAGTTAGCATGGATATTTCAAAATACGCATTAGCGAATAATGCACGTGCAATACATGTGCAAATATAAACACCACCTTTTAGTATAAAAAAAGTATTTTAATTCATTAGAAAGGATCCCCCACATGACAAACTGTAAAAACAAACACAGTGTGTATATCATCAGATTATTTACAAAATTTCATACACAGGAAAAATTTTTCCACTTGACCACACTTCTGAAATGCTCTTAATTATTGGTGGCAAGGGATGAAAAGGAAAAAGCCTGACTCAGTTTGCATGACTGACGATTAGAAAAAAGCCTTTTGGTCAGTTGAGCAAATATGATCTGGAGTCACTGACACATAAATGTGAAATCTCCCAGGGAGAAGAGCTACTTTTCAAAATAAAGTCATGCTTTGAATTCTGGGAGAAGCAAAAGGTAGAAAATGGATCTTCTAATTCAAATACATTCTAAAAACCTTCTGAGCGATACTGCAACATCAGCCTACTGCAAGTAGAAGACACAACCTGTTCTTGCACAAAACAGGTATGGAGCTGTGCATCTGGAAGCACGTGTCTAAGGACTGCCCACTGAGAGCGCACCACTGACAGGAAGCTCTCAAGGGAAAGAACTCCCCTAACACAACACACAGCTTTCAGCAAATTCTCACAACTTATGTCACGAATGGTCGATCCCACCAAATACTGGTAATTGAGATCTATTCTCTGAATGACAGCTACTCTCTAGGTTGTCTTAGTGAGACAGGCAACACATGAAAGTGAGGTCTGGTTTCTGCCAGAGCCTCTCTGTTACCTCAAAGGGACACGATGTCTTTCAAAATACTGAACTGATTCTTTGAATCAGTGTTCAAGAGGAGGACTTATGAGGAAGTCAAACCCAGTGCTAGCCCCTTTCACTTCCTAATGTAATATCAAATTGGGCATAACAGCACCCATATGTAGCAATCCTTAGAGCAGAAATTACTTGTCAGAGCAAACCAGTCACCACACATTTGCACAGGAGCTAGTGCTTCCACTGATATGAGGAAGTGAAAAGCACCCACTGAAGAATTTTAAGCAGCGAGTCAAACATTAGATGCAGTGCAAAGAACATAGAGGAACACCTGCAAGAGCAGCGAGAGAGAGACCACTGAGATCCCAACTCTCCCACCAAAGGTGGGACCACCAGGGCAGTGATGCATGCTTATTTGGTTGAGTAGTCAGTCAATTAGGAACCAAGGTATATCTTAACAATTAATGGCTAGCTATGTTTGCACTGTGTGTGCACATTAAACACAGCAAAAGAGTTTTAGTCTTTGCCTGTCTCTACAGCTCAGTTAACGGTCCCCTTGTAAAACAATTTCCCATTGTAAAAAATCCCGTCAGCTCGTACCAGAATGATATTCTGCCATTGCTGTGCTTCAGTTGCACAGAGACCTTCACAGTAAGACACTGGGGAAGAGACCCATGAGGACAGAATATTCCCCCCGAGACACTGCTGAAACCTGAAACAGAGGAGGGCTGTGATATTTCTTGCCTGTTCTTACCAGGTTAACCTTTCACCTGCAGGACTCACTGCTTCCATTTGCCCAACCAGTGATAAACTGGAAATGAAATCACTTTGACAGCTATAAAAGGTCAGTTGTAGAAACAGCATATTTGTTTTTGCTCCGTACCTTACCTACAGCATCTGCTATTCACTGCCATGTTAGCGCATCCACAAAGAAAAAATCAGATTCCTCACTGCAGCAGAACACCGACGATACCTAGGAGCGAGATGCTAAGCCCAGAAGCCCACATCTTACCACAGCACTTGCGAAACTAGATCTTCCAGCTGCAAGAACAGAATCTGGAGGTGATTTTACAAAACTCCTGGGGATGAATTCAGGACATCTGAAATAAGGAGGGAAGGCAAGCTGAAGATGACCTTCCAAGTGCTGTTTGCAAGCATTCGCAAGTGAATGACACCTTATAGTGCTGTGTGAACGGTACAATCAGGAAATAACATATGATAAACTCTGTTACTGGCAATAATTCCTCAGCCTTTCACTCGAAGAAAACCTGACCTCCACTCTATCTGTAAGACCTTGCAGAACACTTATGTCAAGATGTACTGGGTTTTGTCATGCTTTATGAAGGCACGGTGGTAAGTATGCTGTGTTCATGTGCATCAAGTCTCCCTACTGATCTTATCAACACAGATGCACGTGCCAGGGAGAGGCAGCCCTCAAGAGAATTAAGATCTGTTGGTAACTGGTTGTTACTTGAAATACATAGTTGACTTCTCAGTATTGGGATTTTTCTCCACCCCCCCCCCCCCCCCCGCCCCCAACAACAAAAGTAAATTATTTGGCGCATCCCCAAAATAACAATTTCTCACGTCAACCAAACCACACATTTCAGAAATGTGAAATCTTTGTAGTTACATGAATTTTATGACTAAATTGGGAAAGGTTAATAACTTCGCAAATGGAAAAGCCATCAGCAAGTTATGCTTGTGGTCCCAAATGCGCAGGCCTTTGAACAGTGATGCAGATGTCTATCCCACAGAAATACGCTTGTATATTAAAAAGGAAAAAACCCCATGATCTACAGTCCAGGGTCCTTACATGATATGGTGCTACAACTCCAGCATATGGCAACAAATCAAAAATTCTCAGCTATACTAGTTTAAAGGGTATTCCAATTGCCCTCATTACCACTGGCCTTTTACTAACACTGAGTGCTGACCTGAGCTACAGTTGCGTAATCCCCTGCCACAGAAAACTGCTGTTGCAAAGCCAAAGAATATTTGAGATACCTGACGTAACAAAGAGATAACCAATGGCACATGTATTCTTTCCAGGCATGGTTTATTGAAAACACACCAAATTGTTATCCTACATACCTGGTTTCTAACAAGCATTCTACTTGTCTGCGTTATGGAAAGATCCTATAATAATAATCATACATTCTGTCACGGTAACATTTGTTCTATGAAAAGCATAATCCACCTTTTTTTTTTTTTCCTCTCCATACTTGTAAAATCAAACCATTCTAAGTGTTTCAGTTTATAGTACAGTGTAAATACAATGCAAAATCCCACCAGTCTAAACTACAGAGAGAATGTTGAGCAGTATTACAGAAAACACATTGTTGATTTTTTTTTTTTATTCTCCTACCATGAAAATTTTAAGGCACATGATAGTTACAAACACATTAGCTACTAATTACCAGTAAGCTTCTTAGACTAGTTATTTTGTTTTTCTGAACAGTAAGAACCAGATTTGGCAGGCTTTGTAGTATCTGCGCTATCTTCCTCCTCACCTTGGACTTCAGAACATCCTACCCTGATGCAAAACTTAAGACAGAAAAAAAAGGTTCGTAATACCTTCCCCTTAAATGCACTAGATTAGTTACTGTACCAATAGATCAGAGAATTTCTCTGTCAAAGATAAAAACCCACCGGATTTTATCGGAATCAAAACAAAGAAATTTTGCAAGAAACTATGCCTATATAAACACCTTCAAAAACCATGAGAGCACAACTCCACCCCAACAGCACAAAAACGCTGGCTGAAGTTATTGGCACACTAGTTTTCACTGAATGGACAGTTGGACAGCAGAAGAGGCTATAACCACTCTAATGTGCCCATTGGGCTTCTGAAACTTTGCTTGCTCGAAAGGTTTAAGATGTGCACCTCTCTCACAGGTAGCTGAGCCTATTTGCTCAACTTTAAGGCAAGTAGCAGAAGGTAACTCGCCACCTTCAATCTCATAGAACTGCTCTAGGAGTGAAAACTGCTTTGCCCAGCATAAGCCTTGCACGCTAGAAAGCACTACTGAAAACTGCTCCTCAGAGCTGGCAAGAACTTACTCATCTGCTGTAACAAACATGCCACCCTTGATGTGTGACTTAGAGCAAGTCAGCTCCTAGTTCCCAAGTCAGTCCCTTTCACGATGTCTTGGCAACAGACACAAGATTTGCTTTCCTGATACAGACGCATTCAGAATTGGCATGTCTGAGTGCACGAGGGTAGAACTAGGACAGGCAGGTCTTTTGCCCAGAAAACACTGAAGATCAGGACCTATGGCTGCCCAAGCTGTTCTCTGGGGAGCATTTCAAGCTGGCAACACATCTTGAGTTGTCAAGTTACACTTATGGCTAAATTGCTACTTAACTCCAAGACAGAAACAAAATGTCCTAAAGCCTTGCCTTCCCACTCTCCTCCATGGATTCTGCAGCCAGACCAACCAACCTCAGAAGCTGTAAGCACAAGTACAATTGCTCACACACTCAAACTTGATGCTTCTCCAAGGGAGTCTTGACACGCAATGTTTCCTTTAAAACCTCCACAGCTTAGTGAAGATCTTTAGGAGATGCACAAGCCATCTCCCTGTGAAGAAAGTTCTGCAGTAATTACATGCCATCAGAAGTCTCCCTCTCCCCTATGTTATCTCAGCCCTCGCTGGGTCATCAAATTTTCTCCTCCTCTTTAGCAGGAGTCTTGCAACACCATCACTTCCTTCCACAACCATCCCTCCCACTAGAATTTCTGCAGGTAGAAATCTTCTACCCGAGCCCTTTGCAGGCAGATTCCCTCCAGTTTTCACAGTGGAGCCAACAGGAAAAGAGGAGGTCGCATACCTGAGCCCTAAAAAGCACTGCCTGCCTTTTAGCAGGAGACTCTAGACCCTACTGCAGCTTTAGTCACACACACTGCCACTTTCCCTTCTTTACATACAGTCCCTGCTGCCAAAATACAACAATTACAGGTTCATCCACCCACATCCCAGAACAGCTCAAACAGCCGGTCACACTTGTGCCAACGAGGGGAGAGGTAAGGGCAGGTGTAGGCACCCATCTCACCAGTGAGCTCGTGGCCATAGATAAAAGGGACATTAAATCACCAGACCTGGTTCAAAGTATCTTGCTTTGGACTTCAGCTGGTGGGCTGATAATACAAGGCGGTTAAGTCCCACATGCAAGTCACCTCCCCAATCCATTTTCCTTCCTCAATATCCAAACAACAGTTTGTTGAGAAGAAAAAAAAACATAGCAATGTAAATGATGGGTTATTGCTACATACTTGTGAATTTGTCATTATTGTAAGGCATGGGAAGGGCAGGGGTAAGACGCGAGATTCCCAAGGGAAGTCTTGGCCCACGGACTTGGTATTTGTCTTCTTGATATACCATCCTTTGCTTTTCTGCAGCAATAAACCAGGTTGTCAGCTCACAACTACGCTGGCTGCCATGAACGCTTACCCCCAGGAAAACAAAGAACAGCTTGCTACAATGACCCTGGGCAGGCAACGCCATCTAACCTGACAGGGAGGTTTGCTTATCACAGGATTCAGTGTAAATATAAAAAGGACTTTTGGGGGAAAGCGGGATAGGGTCTGAATTTGCTTCTTGAATACTCCTCGGTCTTGTTAGCCCACTAATGATACAGACCAAAGTAGATTCCAATCCAGATTTCGAGTGTCCCTTTAGTGCCTCACTGAGAGCCATGCGATAGGAGGTCATGGACATAACTGGCCCCTAGTCAACTCACTTTCCCCTTCCTGCAGTTTTCTCTGTTGACCTCTTGCTGGCTTTGAAATATCTGTACAGTAACTAAATCACAAAGTCTTAGCAGAGACTCCTTTCAACAGTCAGGTCTTTATTTTAAGTGAACTTTTGCTCAGACTCCTTTGGTAGATATATGGTTTGAAGTAGATCAGGGACAGACTGACAGCACGGCCCTTCTCTTACACTGTTCTACAGCTACAAAGCAGGTTCCATTGCTAATTACTGAACGTTTTTAAAAAAATCCTTTCATATACAAAAAGAATACACCAAGTACATAACCAAAAGTGATATAAAACTCTTCTCTGTAGCTTGGTTAAAAGGGTCTCCGCGTATTGGCAGAACAAGTATGAAAAGAGCACCATTGATATAATATACAGTCAGACTATGTATCTGGTTTCATTGCCACACTTTATGTCTACACACAGAGAGACACTGCCCCGACACAGATAACCACAGATGTATCTCTTTGCTTTCCTTTGATCCGCTGAGCATCTTTGGCCCAACAGGACACTCTTGTGGGTAAAAAACCAAATCTTTGCTATCTTAATTTGCTCCAAGCAGCTTCAACCTTCCCCAGGATCCAGAAGTGACCACTGCAACGTACACGGAAGATGAGGGTCAAAAGGGAGGGTGCAAAGGAGCACATGTATCATCCAAATCACTGACAGCTTCTGGCATCAGTCTTTTTCCCTGAATCAACAAATGCTTCCCTCTCCTGCAAACTACTTTATGTGGTTTTGTTAACCTATCCTCTGCACAACAATATATATATATAGATATATAGATTTTTTTATTATTTATTTATATATATGTATTCATGTCAAATTTTTAATATACTTAAGAAGATACAAAGCTCTTGGTACTTGCTTTTTTTTAAGTTTTTAAATTTTTTTTTACAAAAATTTTAGATGTTTACTATTACAGTAATATTCTGGGGGAGGTGAGGTTGTTGGATATTTCCCCTTTTTAATTACAAAGGAAATGGCAGGCACTGAAAACAGCAAATGATGGTTGCTAGATTCAAAAAATGTGCTTTCCAGTCACATCACTTTTAGGAGCTTGTTTGAAACTAAACGTGGCAATCCAAGAACAGTGGCAACCAAATAAAATCAGCAAAAGTCCTCTGATGCTACTAGTGAGACATTTGCTTCCTATTCTTATCTGCTGCCCTCCCTTGACCAATGCCTGGAGAAAATCAGTGATCTGAAGTCATTTAGCTTATGGCATCACCAGATACCATATATGCAGAGTACGGTCTTGCAAGGTAAAAATTCCCCCTTACACAAAGCAGGCCTTGGCATCTTAAGAGGAGAACCGTTGCACGAGGGTGATTTTCACACCAAATGAAGTATGTAATCTGAAAACAAAACCAAAGGAACACAGAAATGATGATGATTTAAAAAATGCCAAACCAGTTCCCTTTGTGGCATTTTTCATCACGATCTAGAGCCCAAAGCAAACATGGATCCAACAGTGATAAATTTACCATCAAATGTAAGCGACAGACCCATCCAAAATTTATAGCATATTCAAAATAAGACGTCCTATGAAAAAACTCCTATTTTCTTTCAATATCTTAACAGCTATGGCAAAAGAAATTGTTAATCATCATCAACGCAACACTGGTACATTTGAAATATAAAAGCTCCTTATTGCAACCTTTGAGAACAAGAAAATAAAAAGCCAGCCAACTCCATTTCTCAGCATAGATTTCTGAACCAGGGACACCAAAACCTTCAATAAACTGCTTTTCAATACGTGGAAATAAAAACAGAGCCATTACAGAATTCAAAAGGCAGAAGTATTGTACACCAGATTATAATGATAATATAGCACTGTGATTGATATAGCTTACTCTAAAAGCAGATTATACAGCTTGCATCAATTTTGTCATCCACTCCCCAGTTCATTTGACCAGTGTTTAATAGTTTTTCTTCTTCATTTTCTCCCTTCATTGAAATGCAATAAACTCACTCAATGTTCCTGCACTTGCTGTGGAAATAATAAAGAAAACCTAAACATTTTTCAAAAAGCCTTTAAAAATGTTAGATTCACAGTTCAAAAGAAATCCCCCAAAACAAAAACCAAAACAACGAGCCCCTAACCAGAAAAGTGCTATTATCTTCATAGCTACACCTACGATGTTATTTCAAATATTCTGCAGTTTCTTTTTCACTTGTGAAGCTGTCGTCTTTGCTGCCGTGTGACCTTCACTTCTCATACTTGGCACCATCCACACATAAGAGTCAGCTAAGAACGCAGCAGCTAGATGGAAGCCTGGATCCTATTTTCTTGCAGGAGTGGGAGGGCGGGGGAGGTGGCGGCTATTTGTGGCGGGAATGTAACTGAGTTAAAAAGCAAATTGTCTCGCTGTAAGGCATGGTGCTCCAGGGTTGGCAATGGCAGTCAGTTGTGTTTTCTCCCCACATCCTCCTAGAATCTGCAGCCCGGTCAGTGATGCAGCGCCCCCAAATCCGAATGGCAGTGGTGACTGATGAGATCCTCTGTGTCGATTCAATGTTTGTTTCTCCCCCTCAATTAAAAAAAATGTGGTCGGACTCTAGCCCTGCAAAATAAAGTCAAAACTGATTAATACCAGCAAGTAATATGACCTTGGTGGTCTCCATCACCCACTGGTAGGACAGTGACTAGAAACACCAACCCAACCCCAGTATACGGGTTCCTTGAAGGGTATGACTGGGAGAAAATGAGCACAGCCTTCATTTTTCAAAGCCTGTACCCCACCTGTAAGCCTTCACTGCTCGGAGATGAGCGCAGGAGTGAAGCATATGGGCACTACACACATACGTTCCTTTACCCCTGCCCTTTGGCTGGGCCAACAAGGCTGACCAGGCAGTGCCGACCAGCTGTAGGATGCCAACGGTGCCAGTGCCCGCTCCATGGCTACATAAGAGTACCTGGAAGTGTTGAATTCCAACCCAGGAACAGAATCAATCTGTAAACACTTAGCTCTTAGACTAGACTAAATGAAGAAGGAGGGGGAAAAAAAATAATCCAACACCACCACACAAAAACATACAGGAGTTTTCTCTCCCACTAACGCAAGTGTTTTCCATGTAGAATTATGGGAGTGAATGGTGCTTTGGAATTTGGGCCTTAAAGGCCTGCTGTCCACTCTGATGGGAAAGTTGCCCAGTGCCTTCACAACAGTCACTAAGATTTTCCTTTAGTCATAGCCAGGTGCACAAAACCTGCTGTTCCAAACATAGCGTCACATCTGATGAGTGCCAGAAGGTATAACGGGGGTAGAGGGCTGTCTAGCAAGACAGCAGGAGACAGATTAGCAGTGGCAGGAGCAAAGAAAGGCCAGTGACATTACTGAGGAACTTGGCACGTGGCAAAGGCACAGAACAAGAAAGCGACAAAAAGGCACCTTTCTTTAGCAACGGGGAAAAAAAAAAAAAAAGGAATTGAGAAGTGGGAGTTGTGGGTCAACATTTATTGTGTAACCAAAATCATCTCTCCTTGCAAAGTAACTTGTGCACAGCCAGCAGCTTTCCTGCAGATGTGCAGGGCTGCGTAATTCAGGGGAACCTTAGGGGACATCCATGAATAGTCAAGGATATGCTTTTCCTTAAGTCTCAGGCTAATCCTTAGAATGCACATAGAGGGAAAAAATGGCTGGAAGCAGGAACACACTATTCAGATTAATTCCCATGGCCTAACAGCAGAAATCTTTCACATTTCAGCTGACAACTGATCATTCACAATATCAATTTTCCGTCTGGCTATTTGACAGGTTATTTTTTAATCAAACAGTGGTGTTTGATTGCACTCCATTAAAGACACACTGAATAATATAACCACTTTTTTTTTTTTTCAAACGTATTTCCATTTGTCTGAAAGGACTCAGTTAGCAGTTAGCCTTGAAGAGATTCCACAGCAATACAGATCATGCACGAGACAAGTTAATCACTAGCACCAATTACCATTAAAAGGACCTACCATGCATGCAAATTAGACCCAGGAGTCAACAGGCTGGGGTTTAATGTCACGGGCATCCACCAGATTCACCGAAGCCCTGTTACTCCTGTTAATGTTTTTCCTATTTGTGTCATTCTGCAGCAGAGGGTGAGGAGTTAAAGGCAAAATAGAGCGGATTAATCAAACAAAACCACCAAACAAGTCAGCTTAAGGAAGCACAAGGGAAAATTAGTGGTAGAGAAAGAAACAAGATCAGCAAAGGCACAATACTGACAAAAGCATCTGCAACAGCCAAAAGGCTGCATTTCCCTGCCATCATTTTTCACAATTCTCCAACCACTCTTGAGCCTCAGAGCCATGGTTATCAAACAGCTCACATGCCAGAAGACCCCACAGATACATTTCTGTTTCACTGCACAGCAAGAAGGATGAGTAGCAGCTACTCAGCTCTGCCCAACGGAGGGCATGGCAGCGCATACCTTCGGTGTGTACAACACGCTGATTCAGGCTACCCTCTGCCTTTAAAACCAAGAGGCACCCCAGACTATAGGAGCCATTGTCAAGGCAAAATGTTTTTTCTCTTTTTATCATGAAAGCAAAGTGGCCGCTCACTGAACTCTGGGTCGTGCTTCACTTCAGCCATATACTGGAGTTTGGGCTGCTTGATGGGATTTTGAGGGTTGTATCAAACCACGTTAGTGAGCTTTGAGTGGCAAAAATAACAAGTATTTGTTAATTTTCCTGCCTTCGCTTATTTTCCTTAGAAAGACATTTTCTGTCAAGCTCCTATTGATCAACGTTCTTATGGCACTTGGTGCATCCATTCCCACTGCATCCTTGCAAAACTTATTAGAACTGTGATGAGGGAACTGGAAAGTTTATTCTGTTGACGCTGGTTCACGCAGGGCCATCTCTTGCACTGGAGCAGGGGGGCACACTGCATGACTTGAGTGATGAGCTCAGTTTCATCACTTCCAAAAACAAGTGAGAGAGCACAACCACATCCACCAAAGAGTCTAACTGGCAGCCTCCAACAGGGTGCAGCTATAGCCAGAACTGGCAAACTGAAGAGAGTCATCTGTGCTTAAAAAACGTCCGGCTGGATTGAAGCCATTCTCCAGGGTACACCTTCACAGAAAGGCAAGGCATAGCAGGAAACGCATGAGCAGACAAGTTAATATAGGCAGACTGATGCAGCAGGACATCTTCCTAATTCATGATCTATGGAAATATTTTTCTCCAAATCACATTTTTATTTCCCTTGTTCAATAATAGTAGGTTTCCTTTCAATTGACTGAAGTTTAATTGTTTCCACTCAACATGAATCACCTGGATTTTCTGATAGTATCAGCAACGTGCTGAAGGTTATTAAGGACAGCCTTTTGCAGACTAACAACAGTGTTTCCTACCACTGACTCATGTTTCAATGAATCCTCCTCTTCCTCCTCAAAATTACTTCCCCAGCAGAAAACACAAGCTTGTTTTGAGGCTAGAGAGAACTGACGGCCACAGCATTAATCAACTTTTTAAGAGGTACAGCAATGCAACAGAAATTACACGGAGCCTACTAAGCCACGTTTGAACACAACCCACAATACAAAGAGCTCTGTGAAGTCAGATTGTCCAAGTTTGCTTTTAGAAGGCACCCACATAACTACGTTTGTCTCTTTTCCCTCTCTGTCTCCTTGGCCCATGCCTATAGTTCACCGTCAGGACTGTGAATGAGCGCTGCCGAAACACTGTTCACCATACCGCTGTGACACAGGCAGACAAGCTCACACCTACTGCGCATGGTGAAACCAATACAGCAGCGTGACGGTTTGAAGTGACTATTCTCAGAACAAATTCTGAACGCACTTACACACTTTGGGGCTAGGGAATGCGGTCTGTACGAGGGTGACAGAACAAACACTTTCTATTTTTACAACCTCATCCATTCACAAGAATACAGCGATTGCCTGCATTTGCTCCTGCACTGGAAAGCACCATTTTGTTTTTATTTCTAGCTAGCCAAGTGCTAAGTTACAAAATAGTGCCTTTATCTAAAAAAAATAAAAGCCCTTTACAGCCCCCTGGTGAGTAACTACTCTATATTTCTTGCTGAGGACACTGGGCTTCCTTTCTTTTAAAGGCACTAACTAGCATTCAGCAGTAAAGAGGAAGCTCACTTTTAAAGGCTCTTTCTCCGAGGCATCCCCGGTGTTATCGCTGGTCTTGTATTTGCGCTCCTTGTCCCGGTGATCGATGGTGGAGTACCCATCTGAGGAGAAATAACATGACAGTCAGGCACGAAGCACAAATAAGAGCAGAAACAGAGCTGATGCAAGCAGAATTCTTCAGCAAAGAAACAGGAAAATAAACCATCACAAGCCCACAATGATGGCAGCCTGCTTCTCGCATGTGCTCCAGCTCTGAAATTTCATTTCTACCAGCTTAAAATGAAACAGAAAAGCCCTCTTTTTGTATCACTGCCAGATGCTGGCACTCATTAGCAAGCAGCACTGTTTTCATCCCAGCCTGCTGCACTTTTTAGCGTGCTTAAGGAAGGCAGCAAGTTGTCATCTTGCGCCCTGTGGCTAATGAGCTCCAAATTCAGCCCAAATCCTGTGTTCCTTGCTTAGCAGCCTGATTAATTGGCTGTGTTCGTTCTCGGAATGCTCTGCAGCATGTTCCCACTCTTCCTGAGCCCGACTACTAGCAGGACACGACAATAATTTGGAAAAGTCCCCTTCAGAGCACTGAGAAAAAGGGCCTGTCGAGTTGGGAGAAATCTGATGCAAGCCCTGCTGTGCTTGGACTGCTTTTCATTACAAAGTAGCACCTGTTGGTGCTTTTTCTCCTGACAACTAAGAAACAATATGAAAGCATGAGGAACACAGGGAAGGAAAGGGGGAGAGGGTTTTACAAAGAGGTGGCTCTAATTATTTCAGAACCTTTGCTTTGAATCATTGTCAGCCAATGCAAATCTTAATTTACTTTCCTGATGCACCAAATTTCCCTCATTATCAGTGACAAATAGATTCTCTCCTGCTCTGCTTTGACAGCATCGTAAACTGCAGTAGATGTCACTCAAATTTATAGCTCCCTGCAGGCTTTTGTTTTCCCCTATGTGATTGCAGGATCATTAATGCTTTCATGTCCTGACAAACTGGGTTCTTTGAATATCACAAAGAGCTTTTACATAAACTATCAAAATCCTCCTCTCTTCGTTCATTACTTGCCTGCAACAGGTCATTAAGAAAAGTCAGTGATGTTTTTTGTGGGGTTCCTGTGGCATACAGAGGCACTGTTTGCCCATGCGACAAAAGCAGACGCAGATAGAGCGACTGGTACCAAACACAGTCGCAGAGCAGGGCCCTAAACAATGTTTATGCTGGCCACGGCCAGGTTAGCTTTAAAAGAGCTGTTGCTTTCCCATGTATCTCACGAATCACAAGTGCCCACAGACGTGCAACAAGCACATGATGTAGCATATATTTATGAGATCATGGATAGTAACAGATTATTTACCCACGCTGCCTAAAAGTAACTAAAGAATTTTGGATGTGTACACGTAGTACACAGAAAATAACTGATACACAGGGCTTTACTTACAATTTTTTGTTAACAATGAAAATGCCTAACATTCTTGGCTATTCCTTTTGAATAAAAAAGAAAAAACCTAAAGCCTGCCAGCTGCCTCCAGCTACCCAGCCAGCATTTGTGGAGGAACGCATGACAAATAATTCTTCAAATGACAGGCATGAATACAGCTAGTAAGTCATATCCTAATCTAAAGATTCATCATTTTTTTAGGAGTAAGGAGTTCACACAGGTATGTATTTCAATGACAGAAACATGCTGACTCCCCCCTTGATAAAATCAAACTCACACCAATGAGTGGTTACTTTTTACTATCTAATATTAATTATACTCAAAATGGTGTAAGGGATCACTTTGCATTCTTGTAGTGCCATTATCATGGGTGATCCACAAACATTTTCAAAATTAATTGCCAAGATACAATTTAACCTAGCCCCAGAAAGCAACACCTACTAAGTGAAGTATGGCAGCTGTGATACTTCCCAGGGAGCAAGGTTGGAAGTAAGGACTGTAATCACAAAAAACTAAAACCACAACAGAACTTTAATACTACTAAAAAAATCCCCCATGCTTAGCCAGGACAGCAGCGACAGGAAGATCAAGATTTTTGCACAGTGGCAGTAATCTAACAACAACGAACAGTCAAATTTTTCTTCCTATCTAAGTTCCAAGATATTTTGCAATTCGAACTGTCAGCCCACTGGTGTGTGGTCTGCATGCTAACGGTGCCGCACACACCAGCACTAATGGATTATGTGTTTCTAAAAACCACACACTGTGCTATGACTCTGTCAAGATAAGCAGCAGCGGAGATAGGAAGTTCATGGCCTGACCTAACAAAATGAGAAATACCTTGAAGGGGGCTGCATCAGAGAAGGAACACCTCAGTGCCCCAAGGACCATGGCTCTCCAAAGTAATTAGAAAATACTGCTTCTCCCATGTTACAAATGAATTCTAAAAAGTGATCAGCATTAACTTTGTTTCTGTGGCATAAAGGAGACCTATACAGCTCTTACTGCTCCAAGGCAGAGGAGCATTATTCTGAGTTATACAATCGAATGTATAGACTAAGGTTAGAAGCACGTCCCATTCTTGGCCATTTACTCCCCTCTCTCAACTTTCTGCTTGTTGCCTTCTGTACTGCTTCACTGAGTATCTCCCATTCACTCTGCAGCAACATTTTTATGTCATCACAGATTACAGGATCAAATGCCTGCTGAGTGTCAGTCCATCCGTGCCCTCGCACAGCTCTCAACTTGCATCTGAACTATGTATCTCTAGTCTGAACAATTCTCAGCTTACACATGCTCATGTGACTGACTGTAGGTTAACTGAGGCACAGATACAGTTTTAGAGAAGTCACGAATTTGGCATATAGCCTTGAGATCACAGTTCTGCTGCTTCTACAGACAGCTCAGGGTCACAGCCACCCTCAGGCAGCACTGTGACAGTAAGCATTGATGATCTTCAGATTACTTGGTGCAGAGTTACTTGCCTGGAGCTGATGAGGTCTGACAGACCATCTCTGCACTGGGCTGTCTAGTGCACCCCCCAGTAACTCGTAATACATGTCTTCTTCCATCTCCCAGGACATCTGTGCTCCACCCAGGCCTTCCCATTGCTCTAGACAGCAGGAATCTGACTGGTCTAGTACTGCCAGCTGATGGGGAGCATATGTTTCTGCCACCCTAGCCACACTGATAGTGAATTAATTTCTTTTATAGAGAAGGATGACCCTCACAGCACTAACAAGCTGAGATACCAATAGCAATTTTCTTTTTGCAATCTTGAAGAAGAGTGTACATGGGTTAACAGTAAAGGCCCAGCACCAAGACAGCCGGACCCTGATAAAAAGGGGCAACAGATGAGCGGCAGACAGGCGGTGATGTTCTGGAACAAGCAGTCTTGTACGCTGCAGCGGAGCAGGATGAACGCTCTGGGCTGGAAGGATCTGGCTGGACAGGTGGGTACCTCTAACGTGTGTGGCATGGAAACTCACTGAGTTCTGTGCTGGCACACTCTAATGTGTTTGAGGCAATTACAGTTCTCTACCAAAGCAGTACAGCAGAAAGGTAACTATGCAACGGGGAAGCGTGTAAATTAAATCAAATGGACAACATAAAGCTGGAGACAGAAGATAATTCTCTAAAAGACAGTGAATATAAAGATCTTGGGGTGAGTTAAGTCAGAAATAGGAAAGCAAGAGAAAACGTGCAACTGAAAAAAGAGCACAGGACTTTCTCCAATAAAAAGATAAATGGGAAGCCAAACAACTTTCTTTGGTACTTGGTCACACATTTTGTTTGCAAACATAAGTGAGGTCAGTCTCTCCTGGAGATTCAATGTAGAGTATGTGGGGATACAACCAAACTGCTTACTGGTGGTACAAGCCCAGAGGACTGCACGTTGATGTTCTGCTCCTTATATCTGCCAGTTCACTCCAGAGTGGAAAAAGAACAAAAACTCCAGAATACAACAGTCCACAACGAAGTTAAAAATCAGAAAATATAGTCTAGAGCAGCAGTAAGTATGCCCATAAGACAACAAACACATGGCATTTGGAAGAGCCTGAAGGAAACACATGAAGTACTAAATTGTTATTCCAGTTCCTTGGAATTAAGGACAGTAAACTGGATACATTAATTTAGTCCCTCCTCAGTTGACCTCCGAAACAGCACAGCCATACTGTAGTTAAAAAGCACTCAAGAGCTGGGGTCAGGAAAACTTTGACACATTTCATCTTCTAATAGTGATAAAAAGGATTGGAGAACAGCCCAGGAAATCTGTGATGTGGTACATATGCTGTTAATTTGCATTTAATTTTGTACTCAGAGCTGTATCAGTAACTCCTGAAAGCATAAGGCAACAATTAATATGGAGACTATAAACAATCAGCACTGCCCATACTGCAGCACCTGCTAGCACACAGCTATCCTGCCAGGCAATCTTCTCTGAAGTTATTTTCTTCCACTGTGAGAACAAATGTTTCAGTGTTCCCTTAGGCAAAATACACAGGGACAGTTGATTCATGGCAGGTGGCATCTCATTTTTCTAATACAAAAGGTAATATATACCTGCTGTTTTCACTTCTGAACATGCTTGGCTTTCAGCTTCGTTCTAACTTGCTATTTTTTTCAGCTACAATCACAAATAGCAGTATATCAAACTGTTTGATTAGGAGGCATTAATACGGGTATTTAAATAAAAATAACGTCAACTGGAAGTAGTAAAGCAAATTCCCAAGAGACCACACAGAACCTTTATGTACCCCAGTAAAGAAAAAGAAATCCTCTACAGGTCTTAAAATACAGCGCTTATCAATCTCAAAGCACTTCATTAGGTGGCTGTTCTCAGTCTACAGGAAAAGCCAGATGCAGGCAAGTGAAAGGGGAAGCGGGAATAGCAGCACACACACTAACTTGTCTTTGGTCTTACCTACATTAAACAAAGGCAGAACGGATTTAAACACAAGCGTTACAGTGAAGTAAATTTTCAACTCTTCTTTTTTTTTTTTTTTTTCCTTTCCCTTCTGAATCCCCAGACTTCCAGATCCATAACAGGGAATGCAGCTGCCTCAAGGGCCAGAGACTAGAATGAAAGCTAGGTCAGCGTATCTCCATTATATGCTTAAAGTAGTGGAGAAATTGGTGTGTACACTCTACATGTATTTAAAAAAAAAAAAAAAAAGAAAAAAAAAAGAAAAAAAGACAGGGGGAGTGGGGGGGGAAGACAACGACCAATCTTTTGTAAGGTAATGTTCTGTTTTTAAATGTCAGCTTTATCCATCCGAAAGAATACCACCTAGAGAAATAGCTGAACTTTCCCGTGAGTGACAGTGTGCTCTATTGAAACAGACAGAGGGTTTGATCTATGACTGAATTTACCTGGGCCAAGTTCATCCATAGGTATCATATCACGACTCCCAGATTTCTCGTTATCTATAAAACAGAAACATTGAAAGGACCTGAGTTACATTTGCTTGTCTCAAGACCTGGTAGTTTTAAACTAGTCACAGGACCTGAGAGGTCCATGAAGTGCTAAACACAGACACTACTGTAACAAAACCCCAAACTATTCAACTGTTATCCATTCAGAAAGGGAAGTTTGATTTAAGCTCTCCAGAGAGCACATGTAATCCTTGTATTTTCTGCTTTGGCACTGTAATATAGAACTCCCCCTCTCCAAGTGATAACAGAAACCACAATTCTGCTTTGGACTACCTTCCGCTATTAACAAGCTTCTCTCTGGTCTCTCCAGAATAGAAGAGAAAGAAAATAAGTAAGGATGCAGCTTCACATGGCACACAATCCAGTCTAGCAGCCTGCTGAGCCAACAGAAAGCTAACCCACAAAGAAAACAAGAAGTTTATTGTCAGATCAGCAAACTGACCCAAGCCATCCTCTGTCTGCATAGTCTGACAGATTTGATCAAAGACAGGGAAGGTGGAAACAGGCAAGGCAGTGTGGGGCTGTCTGTTCTGCAGTAATCTGCAGTTAAACCTGGTAAAGTGCAACATGGCAAACTCTGCCACAGGAGACTACAGATTTCTAAAAAAGAAATTTTGACATCAAGGGTTAGAAACTAGAACCAGATTCAGAGACAAAGTAATCATAATGAAACTAAAGCTGGAGCTACACCAGTGTTGGTACGGCTGCCTCAGGCCTCATGAACAAGGACAGACAGGTTTAGCTAGTGTTTGATAAACCATCTCCAACAAAAACCCCCTGCACAGTAGAGGAAGGAGCACTGCCAGCACAGGCACACATATTTAGAAAGGAAAAGACTCCAGCACTGAGTAGGGGTAAGGCCAAGCCAACTGCCTGGCTGAAGGCTAGATTTATTAACATACGACGTTGTCAAACAAGGCTGTTCCCCTCTTTCAAAGTTCCATGTCGAGCCTATCCCAAATTCTCTCAGGAAGATTTAACTGCTTGTTAAAACTGATGTTGCCTACAAGTTGAGAAAACAACATTAGTAGTATACATTTCACAAGGAAAGGAATATTATCCATATCTAGCTAATAGGAACGATAATTTCAGAACTGTGGGATAAAAAGCACCACATAAATAATACATTTTTTACCCCCTCACTGCTGGCCCTATCACTCCCATAACCCAGATGCGGCAAATCCAGAAAACAAGCAAACAAAGCACAACAGGAAAAGTGATAAACAGCAGAACTGACCTTGACTTTTATCCACCAGAGGCAAAGTGCTGTCATCATAGCCAGACCTGCCAGCAGTACCTTTGGAACCCTTTGGAGTTGCAGAAACAGACTACAAGGAAAAAAAAAATTTTTAAAAAAATTTGCATAAATATGAAATTGCTACTCAGGGAAACTGAACAAGAAAAATAAACCAACAGTATGGAGAGACACCATGGAACGCTGCTAAGCCCCCCTTTCTGTTGATAATACAGCACTGCAGTGTTTTTTATTTTCATATAGATTTGTTGATGGAATATTTTTCTTGTTATCTAAATGGTAGCATTGTGGGTCTGTAAAAGGAGCTCAACCTTTATCACAAGGAAAGATGAGGAGGCTGCATGTCAAGAACAGGTGGCTGTCCTACACTGCTAGATGGAATGTTTTGAGTAAGAGACAACTGAGAAAAGACATGCTAATCGTTCCTCCAGTAAAGCACAGGCGTTTGGCCTATACATCCAAACATGTATGGCATACATCCAAACCCTCAAGAGCTACATTTCACAGACCACTGAAAAACATACCCAGCAAGTATATGCACGATGCTGTGACTGAACAGATTACGGTACATTGCTCTATCACCTAGAAGAACAGAATCAAAGCCCACAATCTATTGGACTTTAGTATTAGACTAAGTTAGGACATCTTCCACTCAGGCATTTCCATAACTACTAACTAAATCTAAGACCCAGCATCTTTACCTGGAAATGTGATTTGTTCCACCCATCCTTCTGCAGGGCATTTCGTAGCTCTTTATAGCTCCAGATCATCTGAAGAACGTGAGATGCTGCTTTTGTTTCTCTGGGAGACTGGCTGATTTGCAAGATAAAATTAGAGCTTTAGTATCAAACAATGTAAGACTACCCATATGCTGACTCCTTTGCACCAAAACAATATCCAGAAGATACAGAATACTCCATATAAAGCTATTCTTTAACTTTTAAGCTATAGGATGTAAGTGAAATCATTCAGTGACTTCTTCATATCTATAGGTATTTGTTGACAAAAAAAACCTCCAAAAAGCTGTAAATTGCGCAGATTTATGGCTTTTCACATGTATTGCTGGGCAAGCACTGAAGCCAGGGTGACTCTTTTGTCTTCCAGTTGTCATTAACAAAAGATGGATTCCATTGTACCTGGATTTATTTAGTAAAAAAACAACCCACAACACCAAAACCAATTTCTAAGGCACTTTTTAACCTTCACCCCAACTTACATATATTCCTCACAATCCAATGAAGTTGCTTCGTGGTTTAGAATACCTTACTAAGCAATTTGGGTCAGCAAAAAATAAGCTATTTTTAAACAGGAAATTAAATTTTATCCATTCCTTACTAAGTCAACCCACAAGCACCCTCTATAAAATAAGAGCAGGCTAGATTCTTGGTTGGCTGTTATGTTTCATAACCATGCAAGCCTACAAAGTCTTCAGCTTCTCTCCCAAAAGTTTTCAGCAAATACACCTATAAAGAAGCTCATGTCTAATTGGCTGAACTACATGAAAGAAACTTCCCTCTAAAGTAGTCAGAACACAGTTTTCAACCAAACTGCAGAGTGAAAATTTGTCACTGCAGATGAGCACCACCAGCCCTTCGGCCAGAACGATTACTGCACATCCTTAACCGTTTTACTTAAAAGACAAAGATGTCATCACTGGCATTCCAGGAATGGAACACTGCCACAGGAAAAAGGCCTCCCACACCGAAAATAAAGACAATGGTTTCACTGCAAATGTCTGCTAAATGCATACATGGTGCTAAGATGTATCTGACAAGGAGAGAGCATGCCTTAACACGACTGAAGTGACCACTGAACTGTTTTTTTGTAATCAAGTGAATCTGTTAAAGGTGCTGGCTATTTTTACTGCATATATATTAATTGCTCTGAAAGGTTAGGATGCTTCAATACTTTCTCAAAGCAAAAGCTGCTGTTCATAGGGACATTTTCATGTTTGCAGTGAGTTCTTATGCATTTTGCTTTGAACTGTCACTTACCTTGACTTGCTGATAGCTACCAGCTTCTGAATGCCCTGTGTCTGGATCAGAGACCTTGCATTTTCTGAGCTGTCAGTAATGATTTCATGGATGGTATTCAACACTGCAACCACTGTGTCCTCTTCCAGATTCTTTGCAGATCTCTGCTGCCTGCTGGGCAAATTTCTTACCAGCTCACCCATGGCATAACTACCTAGATAAGGGGAAGAGATACCCTAACAATCATTTCAGCCCCAAGAATCATTTCAGCTTCCCATCCTGAATGATAAAACTCAAGGGTGTTTGCCATGTCAAAAACTTTACAAGGTACGTGTTTCGAACCTCAAGACTGTAACTTAACAGTGTATTTATCATTCATTATTTCAAGGTGATTGAGAGTTGATACCCACGGCAAAGTCCTTCATTATGAATGCTAAAAGGTAGTGAAGTGGGGGAAAAAAACCCTAGCAATCTTTACTGAGAATTTTACCAGCATCTATCATACTTTGCAATGCCTGAGGCAAAAAGCATCCGGTAGCTGCTGCTAATGCCACATATTCATGCTAATACACGCACATGGCTTACTCAACTTAGCCTTGTAATGGGCCTTCTGGGGCAAGGTATGCAGCCATGCATTTATTAACCTTCCCCCAGCAAAGGTAAGAGTATTTCCTCCTGGGTGCAGTTAGCCTTCTCAGTGTATAGTACTGGAGAAAAAACCAAGGAGTCCGGAGTTTATCACTCCCAGGTGTCCGTCTGTACTGTTTGCCTAGCTACACCTCTGAACTACTAAAAAAAGAACCTGATGTATTAAGACAGAATTCCACCTTGCTATTTGTTAGCATCAACTTCGATGATGGCCCTAAACATGTGATCAATATTTCTTGGCCTGACAAAGTTGTAGTTTAAACAAACACATCAGTTAAATACAGAGATATCCAGAGGAAAACTCAACTCACAGATCAATCTTTCAAGATTCCTGCTTATGGGCAGGTGAATGCTTATTTACCCCCTTGGACAGGAGCTAGTCAGCACTGATGAAGAAATAACTTGAAGAAGAGTAAGTTGTTTGGTGTCCAGCTTCTACAAGTACCTACCACTCAAAAGGATGAGAAGGGAAGCAGGAAAGAAAGAAGGGACAACTTTAGAGCCCACTCTGCTTCCCCAGGTTAGCTCGGCATACCAAGGGCAAGACTCCCACTCTAATCCAATAGCAGGCCTGCCTAAGGAGCAACATCTCTGTAACCACCATGTGCAACTAGGAGCACAAGTGCCACGCCAGCCAGCGCTAAGAAAGAGACAAGAAACTTCTTAGCCCACCCAATCCTCTGCACACTTACACACACTCTCCGCTCCTGCAAAAATTTACATCTGGTTTTACTCCCGAGTTAGAGATTTCCCTCTAAACCACACCTTATTTGAATAGATTGGAAATACATTCTGAGATGATAGCCCTCTGCCTGGTGGCTACAGAGCAATCTTAGATAGCGCGGATGGAGACTGTGTACAAAATGAATCCTCAGCACAAGTGACAGAAAATGTGAGGTCTCCCAAGGGTATCCCAAGATCCCAGCCTGGTTAGAAAAGTTCAGAAGATACCTATAAGATCTTTATTGCGACGATCCATGGAAAGGTTTCTCAGGGCAATTGACACAGCCCTCACAACCTTGTCAGAGTCGGACTGGAGCAGCTCCACAAGCACTGGTAAGCCTCTCTCCTTCCGCACTGTTGCACGGATGTACGTGGACCACTGATCAGAACACGCAAGGGAAAAGAAACAACACAAAGTATTGTGAGTTCATATACCTGCCCTTCCCTTGCTGCTGGCATTTCTTTCAGTGCTGTAATTCATTTTTTTCCCTGCAAAGACTAGTTAGGTTGTGTGTGCTGATGCATCTATAACTTAACCCATCATTCAAGTTCATCCAGCACCAAGGAAGACAGGAGGTAGAAGTTCATCCTGCAGCTTAGTAAGCCGGTGGGGAAAGAGGACAGAAATAGAAGGAAGGAGCATCATCCACCAGCATCTGTTATGTACACACCTCTGTGTGAAAACACATCCCTCTGGATTAGGAAAAAAGAGGTCATCTGGAGGGAATGGTAAAGCATTCAAAGCATCTGTTATCTTCCCCCACCTCCAATTTCATGCTTTTATTCTGTTTCATGATTGATTTTAAAATAAACTGTATTCAAGACAGCTGAGATACACCACCTGCTGATCAGTCCCATGTTACCATGCTGTTCTAAGAGTGATCAGGCACACCTTTGAGATCTGCCTGATAAGGGCTGGGGAAGCTTCAGAGAGGATATCAGAGGACACTTTGGAGTGCAGCCTCCTGAGCAATCTGACAATCCAATGAATTAAGTATTCAGGACGCTTAATCATCTAACAACAGGCTTTTCTGAATGGATGAAGCCACAGTTAAGTGGTTTAAGTAGTAAAACTTGCTCATGGTTAAATTGTCATGAGCTCAGTGACACTTCCACCACAAAAACACCGTCTGTCCAGAAGATACAAAACATCTTAAGTGGGCAAATAAGATTGAAATAGTTTCTTTGGAGTTCCCACCTCCACCATTTTCAAATGAGACGTAAACGCACAAAGTAACAGTGTACTTGTAACGGGACATAGCTTTGTTCTTTACTTACACAAAGGAAACAAACGAGACTAAAGAGGAGACTGCACTCACTGTCCAGTTGCCAGCACTGAGATTCTGCAAAGCCCCTGCTGCAGCTTCCAGAGTGTTGAAGTTCTGACTTTCGGTGAGGATGGAGAGGTACAGTCGGACCACATCTGGCTGGTACAGTAATTCAAAGCCTGCAGGTGGGGGAAAACAGAAGCAAGAGAAGCAGAGAAGGTCTTGTATGAATAAACATGTAACAAACCTTTATTTAATCACATAAGAGAACAGCCAAGAGAAAGCTACACCTCAGAAACAAGGGCTTCTGCCACGTCCAGAATATTTTGTCCACAGTTGTTGAAAATGGTGCACATGGGAACTCATGCACAGGACATTCACCTGGGCTGAAGGTCCCTTTGCTTGTCTTCAGGTTGACAACTCTTTCTGGAACCTGCGCTATGCTATATACTGCCCAGCGTGTAATAACAAGGTGACAAAAGGCAATTTTTGTCTGCAAGAATTCTTACTTTGCATCTCTAGACTGGGTTGCAAATTCATGTTGCACTCCTGTTTTCGTTCAAATCTATCTCAGTACCTTTGCAGACACAAACAACAGGGCCAATGACAGCAAGCTACACAATCATACCAGCCACCCCCTTCTCACACCTAGGTGACAAAAGAAAGATGCAAGATGTCAAAGTGACTAGAATCTCCAGTTGATATGGGCAGGCAGAAATGCTGACTCCAGTTCAAATATTAGGAAAAGAAATACACCAGCATCGCACCACACTGGGAGACTGCGACATGCACATATGTTAAATAAAGATCCCCAGAATCAGTTATCAGCTTTGCAGTTTAAGCACTACAGGAATGACAACTATTCCCAGCTCCACCCCAGATTTTGTTTTGTGATGCTGAGTAACTGACAGTAGCATCCATGTCTTGACTTCCTCATCCACAGGATTAGGATTTATCCATCTATCCACATTAAAAAGGGAGTCTTAGCCAACAACTCCATCGTTCTAAGTTACTGCATATTTTGAAGCATTTTTTCTATCTATCTTTACTAACTGTGGCATGACACACTGCATTGATGAGGGAGGAGCACACAAGCATCCAGTTAAACAACTTGCCAGACAAACATGATTTCAAAGATCATGGTACTGTTCAAATTACGTGAACAAAACCTGAATCCCCTAAAGAGTTTTGGTGAGTGCAGGAAGACACAAGCTACCTATGGTCAACATAGGCTCATCTGCAGTCACTGCAGCTGGAAGATATTTCTGGATTGGTCGCTTTTGGGGTGTCTGCAATCAGTAAAGTTCAGCAGGCATTACCTAGGAAAGGATTTCTGGAAAAACTCGACAAGAAAGCGAGCATAAAGGTGTGAAGGAGCTCGAGCAAAGAGGAAATTTGAAGCTTGCTCTGAGCAGAATTTTCTTTTATTATTATTATTATTCGTACACATGCAAAGAATGTTTTTCACATAACAAGATGCTGCCCTAGAAATGTAACACAATTCAAAGCAAGTTTTCCACTAGCAAGATAGGAAATCTACAAACACAAAATCACTTCCTCTCTTCAGTACTTTCTCTTCAAAATCACCCATCTCTCATATACATATTTTTCAGCACATATCACAGATTATCTTATTTCAGATGTCTTGGATCAAACCGAGAAGCAAGAAAACTGAACAAAGCTGTGCTATCCAGTGGATATCCTGTATTTTTTTTTCTTTTTAAAATTCTCTGTTGCTAAAGGCTTTCCAAAATGAAAGCCTTACATTTTAAATTTGTTTCTCCATGTTTTTCATACTAGTTATTGCTGTGGGGCTATGTGAGTCAAGATCTTGGAACTCAATACTTTAAACCTTGTATAACACTACCCATAAACACAGGCCACATTAACCCCCTGGATATACAGGGCTTATACATCCCATTGAAAGCAAGATAACACATTTCATCAGCCAACAGCTTCTTTGCTCCATACCAAAAAACCTGATCTATGCATAAGGATCCATGAGCTCCCACGTGCTGGCTCATACTTTCCTGCTCAGCTTCTCACATGCATCCCAGCATGCCTGCATTCTTCTCAAACGACTGGATAGGTAACCTGCTCCCTGTCTGTGACTGGTTTTAATGCCACCACTTGCTTGCTACATGACACCCTATAGATATGTGCAAGCCACAACAGATGGCGATCCCCAAAGGCATCCTGCCAATCCATATCACTTACTTTCCTCTTCTCCAATGTCCTCTCCTTGCATTGGGATCATTGCCCTCTATATTGAATGCTGAGAAAAACTGTAGTTAATACATGAAGCATGAACAGTTGTATAGCTTTTCTCCATTCCTCAAGTAAGTTTGTGATTATCTGACTCCAATATGACCTTCATAGCACCTTCTTCCTCTGCCACTTCACAAGGTGAACTGGCAATCTAAGAACTCAAGAAAAACACCGCTCCCCGATAAGCGTGCAGTAGTCCTTTCCTGAACACTAATACTTAAAAAATATCTTAAGATAGCTCACTGGAATTTTGACACTGTGTTATCTTTCAAGGAAGCTTTGCCGAAATGTAAATCAGATCAGCAAAAGAGATGAAGGCAGGTTCATTAACAGAACATAATATTCATACAGAACATTTACCGCTTCTGTATTTGAGCTCAGACTTGCCTGTGGTTGAGTAATATGCAATTGTTCAGCCAGTCTTCTCTGATGGCTTTGTTTTAAATGCCTAGTTATAATTTCTGTATACATGGGAACAGCCCCACATGTTCACCCTCCCCTGTCATTTAAGTGCAGCCTACAACGTGCTCTTCCTGTCAGCCTGTACATTCCTTTTTGGGTTGACAGTCCCTTCTTTGCAGCACCTCGCTGTGTACGAATACTAAGACGCAACAACCCTCTCACCTCTGCTCACCCCCTATGGACAGAGCTGCATTCCAGTCACGCACTTCCCACCCGCTTTCTGTCATTACTTCTCTTCATGCATGAAAGCCTCTCCTTTTTCCTCCTCACTAATGCAAGAGCATCTCAAAAACGTCTTCACCTTCTATCTTCAATAATGCACAGCATTTCCTCTGCCAATTACCAGTACATTCCTGCTTTGGGGCATAACCCCTCAGCCAGTTTGGTGGATAATTCCCACCTTGCTCCACACATCCCCACTTCCCCACTACATTTATGCCTCTGCCTTATCAGCAGCACCTGTTTTAAATGGAGTTAGCAAGTGCTGCGCACCAAACACAGAACTCTGTGCTCCCTCATGTCTTCCCTGCTCCTCTCCAGGGCTGCATGCTGCCAGCACTTCTGCGTCAGCCTGGTTATGCCAGAGAAAGGCAGGCAGGAGATGCTAAAACAAAGTATTATGAATGCCCCTCATGGAAGGTTACTCATTAGCAGAGATGAGAACCTAATAGCAAAAAAGTTACCGCTGCACCAGAGGGTTTTTCCCTCATTGACAGCAAGCTGACACTTTTCATAAATGTTATAGTCCCTTAAAAAGAAACAAACGAGTTTTATATTTTCTCCATCTGCCTCCTGTCCTAATGAATTCAGCTCTGCTATTTATAGGATGCAGTTTGTCTGAATTATTAAAAATTTCCTTCCAGTGTTGCGTGGAGGCCTCACACATTTTTCCATGAAGCACTTCAAGCACGTTCCTGGGAAGCACAGCTGGTCTCACCTTCATTAAGCACCTGCTTCTCTTCAAAACTGATTTCCTTAATTTCAAGATCATCTTAATTATTTTTTTCAGGTAATGCTACTTTTGTACAATATACAGCTAATTGCTTATATCCATTTTTTAAATGGAAATGAGAAAAGAGGGTCATTAGTGATAGGTAATACATCAAACAAGAAAAACACCCACTGTTTTTCTTTAACAGGCTGTTTTAATTATAGCCCAGATTCAGCATTGCCCTTAAAAAGATACATTCTCCTGAAACAAATGAGACTTTTCCATTGGTTATGGATTTGTGCTGAATTGCAATCTACACTGTTTCCTCCTGGAAAAGCATGGGGATAAGTTATTTATTGCTTTTTTCCATTGCAGAAAGCAAAGCAAACAAGTTCATCATTATTAGCTTTTGCTTTTTAGAGAGACAGAAAATGCCTCGGACACTGATGTCATTGTGAGCATCAGACATTTTACAGCATCTAAGCATCCCCCCAGCTAATGGCACGAATGTGTATACAAAGGAAGATCTTCCACATTAGCCTCATCTTCATCAACATGCTGTAGTCTCATTTTTCTGAGAAAAAAACCCCAAAAACCTGCTTTGCAGCAGAGTTGCTCAAAATTGGCAAATTGATTAGTTCTGCATGAAGTTCACACTACCAGGAGATGCCAAGTGGATTATCCTTTATTTGCCCACAGAACAGTGACGGCCCAGACAGCAATTCCAATCCTGAATGGAAAACACCTGAGGAATTAACTAGGGCTGATTAGCCCTCTCGATCCACTCAATCCTCAGTCCCTGCGCTGAGAATGATGCAGCAGTTCCTGGATTATCTCCTCCACAAACCTATTTGCTTTCATCTTGGCAATACTGACCCTGTGCCTATACTTAGCTACATTCTGGCAATAGCATAAAATACCGCACCAGGTGCCTATCTCTGATACACCAGCTCCATCCCAAATTCAGACAACTCTCTTTGGAGCAAGGTTGCCAAATCTATTCCCCTTCACCACCCATTCCATTTAGGGTTTATTCTCCTCCTACAGGCAAGGGAAATTATACACATGTGGATACTGGTCAAATGAGAGTTCTCCTATGGCTGCAGCAGAAATGTGCTGCTTCTTTTTCTATCCATACAAAAACTCTGTGTTGCTGTTTAAAAAGCAAATTTCATATGAAGCTGGAAGGATGCTGGCAATGCTGTAGGAAAAATGAAAAAAATCCCTAGCTCTGGGGGGGTGGGGGTGTGTGTGAAATCACTAAAATGAACTCCGACAGCTAATCATTCTTGCAGCGTCCATAGGCGTGTTCACATTACTGTTTTGATTGGGACCACTTTTAAAGCAAATTTCCCACTTCCTGCGCCAGTTCCCAACTCAGAGAAGTGGCGGCACCACCTGGACTCCTTCTGGGACGACACTAACCCAAGAGATGCACTCCAGGACCATACCAAGGGTGTGCCGACCAGGAATGGAAGTTCAAGGGCTGATCTGCTCGCCATGAGCCTCATCTGCTGTGCTGGCCGATGTAAGCGCAAGATGTGACAGCTACCGGCAGATGGAGCGAGAGGAGCCCGAACCGCAACTTCTCTGCAAGGTCACATACTAACGGGCTTTGTAGAATAAGAAAGCAGCTCCCTAAGCAACGAGGAAGCTATAAGCCAAAAGAAAAAAAAAAAATTAAAAAATCGGTGAAGAATCATGTCAGTAAAAGAACCGAACAATGTGATTCTGCAAAGAAAGAAAAGCTCCACCGATCTTGGACTCCTGCCCTCTGCTGACAACAGGCTGGTAACTTCATTACAGCCTGTGTAGTTCATTGTTTGCGAGTTAAACAGTTGTAAACCAGAGTTCAGAATTATTTGCTACAGAAATCTTTTCAGAACATGTAAGCAGCAAATCAGTCCAGCAGTTCAACCTTTCCCTTCCAGGAACACCTCACCCTGCAGTATGGTTTTATAGCAGACCACACAAAAAACCCCATAGAAGGCAGGGAGGAGGCAGCTGGTTACTTTTATAAAACAATTAATCAGATCCTTAAAAGAAACAACCCATCAGCTCCATTCCATCTGTATGCTGTGCTTCAGCACCCGGTGCACAAAGCAGCTTGAATGCCAACATAAACTTGCAAGATTCTTATAACTGAAAGGCTTAACAGTAGCAAAAACGCAGCCAGCTCCAAGAGAGCCAAACGCTTGGCATAATCAATAGAGAATGCAGCTCCATGCAGATACACGTAGAATACAGTGTCATACAACAGAAGCATAGCAAACTTCTGCAACAAATGAAGAAGAAATGAGGGGGAAAGTTCTGAATGGTCCCTATGGCTTTCACCTCAAGGTACAGTACAAGCCAGGGCAGGTATTACGCTTACTGCAGAGATTCAATCATGGATGCAGCACCCACAACTGAGCAGGAGCTCTGAAGACAGACAGAACAGCCTTTGAGCAGTATTGAAAAGAATAACCAGAATAATATGGGACACACGAGACTCAAGTCAGGCTTGAGGGAACGTTTAAAGGAGTTTTTCTATTTAGAAAATGAACACCACAGTGTGTGACCTTTCCAACTGATCTACTAAAAGTCACACAGAAGTTCTAAAATTATGTAAACTCTTCCCAGCTTACCGCTTACTCCCAGAAGGAAAGCAGCAGTGGCACGCTAGTTAAAAAGGGAAGCAAGCAGCCCCTCGCCCCAAAGGATGTAGCAGGACTGTTACCAGCACTGTTACCAGCACTACCAAGCAAGGAGGTATGCAAAAAACCACAGGGAGTTAGGCTGACTGCAGGGAAGGTAGAAAGGCAGCAAGGAAAGGAAATGGGAGGGCAAGGCAGTGCAGGAGAATTAGGGATGCCTGGGAAAACAAACTCTCTTTTGCTATTTCTAGTATTCTTTACATTTCCCAAGCTCCACAAGCTGTCAAAGTAACTTCTCTTACAGAGAGTGCTCTGTAAGAGGTTGGTTATATTCCACTTCATATCCAAAGAATACGCAATTCAACAGAGATGGCTCCATTAAATACAACCCATTTTGACCTCACATGAGTTCCAGCACTTCTGTTTCTGCGAGCAGACATTTTAAAGCTAATGCAGTTTTCCTTTTCCAAAGGACCCGCAAGCACCGTTTCTCCCAACAGCGTTTGACACACTGCCCAATAACAAAGGCTTTTTTCAAGCATATGCAGCTAAGTCTCTTGGCAACTGGAGATGTTCCGTTAACAACCTTCTCTCCTCTGTTCACTAATCAGTAGCAAAGGCTCTGGAGGACCAATACTTAATAAGGATCTGAAAGCTGCTGCAAATAACTAGAGCACTACCCAAGCTACTAGTTCAAAAGGGGAATGCGCTGTCCCCGTAGGCCTGTTACTGAAGGGCAGGAAATAGCGGGCAGCCAGGCTGATGCAGAGAAGGGAGAGTTGCTAAAGGTCTCCACCAAAAGGGAGAGGAGACGTGTGGGTGAGTTACAGCACATTTAAGCATTTGTAGGTCACCTTTTGCAGTGTTTTTCGTTTGTTTTTGAGAAGCACCGTTGTTAAAAACAACAATGCTTTGGAACCGAAGTTAACATTAAGCCCTTTGGCTGAATGATTAAATTGGATGGTTCATGTAAATAGCCTCCTTTACCCCAGTCCCAGAAGACTTGCACCTGACCCTGGAGACTAAGTACAGCACATTAACTGTTATCACTTGCTGTCTCACCAGTTTCTCTGATCCAAAGTTACTTTTATTTATTTCACTGTGATAACTGAATGCATTTTCTTTTAAAGGGTACAGGACAATCATGTCAAAAAAAACAAGTCTGTTTTGAAATGCAATTTGTATCTAAAAATCAAACATTAAATAACATTCTCTCCCTCTCACACCTACAGAACACACACTGGAGTCGCTGCTTTGTGAGCTACATATCAAACAGGATCTGTGTGGAAGCACAGGTTCCCCTTTTCCCATAACCAGCTTATCACGGTGTTTGCAAGCTCCCAGAATGCACTCCAGGCCCTGCATCACCACTGCAAAATCTCAAAGTGGGACTTGGTTCAAAATCCTGGCTCGCACGCGCAAGTGAAGAGGAAACTAAAGGTCTGCCAGCTCTGCAGGGTTTCACAGTGTGACATTGCTAGCCGAGCAAGGGTACTGTACTCCCGGCAGCTCAGGCACACCTGAGACTAAGCTAGGGGTGAACACTGTCTTGCCTGGAGAAATTCTGCATCTGCGGTAGTCTTACAAGTTGTCCCTTAGTTGTCTGAACCACTACAGTGTTTTAAGACAAGACAGATTATCAGGCTGGTGGTCTCACTGACAGTGGATCAATACGCCAGCAGAGCAGCAATGCAAATGCTCCCAGATGCACACAATCTCGCCTGCGGCCTCCAGGGAAGCTTCTTCCTGAAGCTTTCAGGTTGGACACAGCCTCTAACACCTGATACCAGAGGACACTGGGCACAGAGATGATGCGCACTGCACCGGGGGCTTCTTAAACACGCAGCAATTTCGCGCATGCATACAAGATCAATACCAAGCGTGGCATCGATCACGTTATGTTTTCCTGGGAGGGAAAACCTGAATTTCCAGATGCTGCCTGCTACGTAACAGGAATATCAGAACAACACTGGACAAGGTCAAACATCCATGCTTATTCTTTTAGATCTCAGTGCTGCTGCTGCTGCTACTATTGACCATGGGTGCTTCTGACACGTCTGTTCCTGTCTCTGCAAGGATCCAGAATTACACGACTGACTTGTTTTCTTTCTCCTCTCTGAAAGGACCCAGATGGCAGTGCTTGGTGACTGCTCATATGCCCTGAGGGGTGTCTCCTTGTGCAAGGCACCAAACAGCTCTATTTTGTCACCCCTCCTTTTCAGCCACAGATAGCAATTGCAAGGACTGCACAATTCACACTAGAAGTAAGAACATCACCCAGCCTGTCTGGCTTGTCTGACTGCCGGCGTTTGGGCCAGTTACACCAGTAGAAAATGCAGAAGCTCAGGGAGGTGTCAACTTACTGTCCTCAGAGCTGCTAGCACAAGCCACGAACATGTGGGGAAGCCACAATAATCCAAATCCATAGCACAGCCAAAGATCATTCCCTATTTGCAACTTTGGAAAGACACGGTAACGAGGTGACACTACAGAAAGCCTCATCTGATACAGGTAGATGTGAAAACAGACCTCTTGTTAATGGGAAAAGCTTTTAAACAGAGGAATCTGTAGGCTGGAATTTGCTTACTCTCTGCCTTGGTAGGACTTGAATTCACTGCTTTTGGGAGCATATTGCAAGCCTTTTCCATTTAGCTAAGCTTTCCCAAAGGAACAAAAGAAATGAAGAGACGGCTGGCAAAGCTAATGAGGATCAGGAACTTGAGGAAAATTATTACTATTCACATTATGTAAACAAATATGTTTTTACAATTGTACATCCATGTATACATGTCAGAACATGTATGTTTTCAGGGACTTTTCCTTAAACTGAAAAAACCAAAACCAGGTAAAAACATTTTCCTTACAAAGCCCACATACAGCTCAGTAAAGCATGCTACTGCTTTTGTGATCACAGCTGCCATGGGATGCAGCTGAACAGACCCAAGTTAAGACTATTTTCACTGCTGTAACTACTTCAGATGCCTAATTGTCCAGCCCAACCATCAGAAGGTTTGAGCTTAATATATATAAAGTGTGTTTATTAAAGAGAGAGATACTGAGTGAATTCCTGAAGGAAAGTCCATTAAAAAAATCACACCACAGCTATGTTCAGTAATAAAATACAATATGTTGCTGTTACTATCTTATCAACAAGTCCAACACCCTCATAACACAAAAATGTCTCAGAACTAGAGTCATCACTGAAAAGCAACGGCAGTGTTATGGGACTCCTTCCTTTGGCTTGCGGCTGCCTGGACCTACCGTTTTCTTTCCTCTGGTCTTTTGTGCGTTTAACTAAGGACCATGTGTGCCAAATTGCCCTTTTTTGGCCTCAAGCCCCTGTAAAACTGAGTTTTACAGTTCCAGATGCCAATCAGCTGCTTTGACTCCAGGAAGCTAATGAGCTTTTAGCTTCCTCCCAGCTCAGTAGTAGAAACCTGTCTGCAGAGAAAAGCTTACTGCAAAAGGAATCATACATCAGTCCTTGGCTCCAGATGCCACTTCAGTAAATTAATTTTATTAAAAAGATTCTGACATTATTCAGAACTGTTTAGATGTTGAACTTACTGTCAGAACCCCGCAGCAAGTAAGGAAGTACAGAAAAGGGGAATAAACACTACAGAAGACAGCTGCATGGCAAAATAAACCCTACATGGTAATACTTATTTAGTTGAAATATACACACACCCTTAGACACTAAGCACTGAGTTATGCAAGAAAGGTGGAATAAGCACAAAAATGCTTTCTTACCTCTGCAGACCTCTTAAGTATTTTCCTTCCTGTCTCCAAGAGAGACTTTATGAAATGCACTGGATCATGAGGCTGCCTATGGTCCCACTAAGCGCCCTCCCCTGCTACATGACTTATATTGGACACAACAGGCCACTAAATCAAGGCTCGTAAGGGGCCGTGGAGTGGAAGGGAGGCCACGGTGCTGTACAGTGCAAAGCTGCAAGATCCAGCATCAGGTGGGAACCAGCTGTCAGACTGGAGAGCTCTGCACTTACCCACCTGCGAGGTGGCACTGCAGGGCTGGCAGCTAAGAAAAGCAGCAGCCAGCGGTTCTGGCAGCCTGGCTGATGTGTCGGGGGGTGGGGGGTGTCATTGCAGCAAGTGTGGCAGCAGCCACACTCCTCCAGAACTCCATGGATGCTGTTGCTCTCCACCAGGCCTGTGGTGAGTCAGGGTGTGGGGGGACCCACAGCATCTTGTGGGATCAGCCCTTCTCTGCCTTTACACCCCAGGGTGCCGGCACCGGATCTTAACCAGCAAGGCAAAGCCAAATCCTCCATCAGTCGGGAATTTACAGGAACAGGATTGCTCTGTCAGGTATGGGACTATGCTGGTTTTCACCGACTGCGCTTCAAAACACTGCCCTGCTGCTGAGGGACTTTCTGCTCTGGTTTGAAAGCCCGCACACTCCTGACAAGCGTTTGGATGTATCAGCAACGGACGCTTCTCAGAGCTGCAACAGACAAGGATCGACAGACAGTATTTCCATTCGGGCTGGTACCTGTCAGGTTCTCCCCTTTGCAGACACTCTGAGCTTCATCTTCAGCGCCAAGGGAAAAAACAACTTCAAGAAAAACCCCAAATCTTTCAGAGCTCACGCACACTGAACTATACTTGGAAGCCAATTTGAAAGCTTCTTTCTGAGTTATTCATGCTTCACCAAGTCTATTCACACTTCCACTTCTCATCATGCTTTTTATATAAAGTCTCATAAATGGTCATAAGCCATTACACAGGTATTTGGTTATTCATATCAATTCAGTCACTTGTTAGAGGCCTGTCTCCTTAAGGCAGTGAAGGGCAGCACAACTCCACAGCTCGAATTCCTCAAATAAGAAGGAAGAATTCATTTGTCCATTCTCCAGCGGATCTACCCTCACAGAAGCATCAAACACTTCTAAATACTTTCTAGTATTATGGAAGGAAATATTTGGATATAAACAACTAACCTTTTTTTGGGAAATGTTATCAGAATCCAAGCTGAGAAGCCTGCAGGTCCAGTCTCAGCCTAGAGAAATGAAAGGTCAGTGATTCCTCATCACCAGGACTGATAATGGAAGCCTATTTGGTTCATTAGAAGCACAGTCCTGCAATCTTGCCTCTATAAGCATTTTATAAGCAAGTACCATATGGAAAGACTCCCTCATGTTATTAAATAATTTATTATACGCCAACCCAAACACTTCCTCCAATCCTGTTTGTGTCCTGAAATTGCTAATTAATTCCTGCTACAGCTTCCAAAGTCAAAAGTGTGTTTCAATTCCTCTCTCCATTTCATGAAAGCTGCCACATGCACCCAAAGGCAGTCCAGTGCCTCCAATCTGTCTCAATTACAGTCAGTATGCTGCTGTCAGGCAATTCAAGTATCTCCCAAGAAAAAGATTTTTATGTTTTCAATATCAAATAAATGTCAGGCCAGAGCGGAAGCAGTATGAACAGAAGGTTTTCTTCAACTTCTCTAACAAAAAAGGACCTTGCACAGCCCAGGTTTTCAAAGTACACTACTTGGGTACTTAATTCTCCTGGATTTCAGCATAAGCTAGAAACTTTAATGCCTTAAAGAACTAAGATTTCCAACCCATCCTCAAAGCACCATATCCAGGCAAGGACTACAGATGGTGAAGGGCAAGAAAGGATGTTGCTGCTTCTCCCTTACTTGAATTGGGATGCACTGGGACACAACACATTGAAGGTGAGGAGTGAAGAGGTACTCTCCTCCTTTCTGCCAAAGACACTCTGCAGCTTTGTAAAAAACCAGGCAAGTTCCTATTAAATGTAAATAAGCCTGCTGTTTGAAGCACTGCCTGAATGTCTGATAATCACAGCCAGAACCGACACAAAATCAGCTTTGTCCATAGAATTATAGGTTTCCTGGAAACGTGGATCTTGCTCTAAAACTTAAATTTGGACCAAAAAGTGAGATAAGACACCGTGATCTGTACAGAAGTAGCTCTCTGAAGCGTTAGTTGGCCAAACACACATACGTTTTACAAACACAAATAACTCTATTTACAAGTTTAAAAAAAAAAAAAAAAAGAGAAAAAGAAAAAAGATTGGAACCTCAGCATCCAGCAATGAATGAGGTACTTAGCTGAAATGAATAGAGGAAGCACAGAAACATTTTTCAAGAGGCAACAGGGTAACATTACACAGCATCCAACTGCAGCCTGGCCCCATCTTTACCACCCTACAGGAATGGCCTGCATTCACAAACCACCAGAAAGTCATATGAGAAATTTTACAATGAAGCCACAGCAGACAGCACCTCAAAGCAACTCTGACAGCTTCTCTGAAACTACTTCATCACCATTAGAACAGTGGAAAGATCCCTAACCCAACAGCCACTTTGTTAGGACAGTTTTCAATTTCAATGCAGCTTTCTTACAGTAATACTATGCAATTAAAATTGAGCTTAAACCTACCCATGTAAAAGATTCTAATCAGAAGCCGACATTTATTGTGGAGGTTGTTCATGCCTATAGAAAACTCTGAAATGTCACTAAGTGTATATAAGGCAAGATACTTCCTGAAGAGTATCAAAATGTCCATCATTTTACAATCTATACCCCCTTCTATCATTCATATATGCAAGGCAGTGTTATGAATGCCCTGATGGCTTCTCATGGGCCATCTGAGTCCACAGCTCGATCTAGAAATAGGCCTCCAGACTGCACTGAGTGGAATGGCACCAAGTGTTAAGTGTTTCAGGGAAGCTGGGATCCAGCCACACAGAAAACTGTACAGTTTAACTTCAATGCGTTCAATCTCAGCATTGTTTTCAGCAAGCAGGTCTGTAGGATTTGGAAGGGACCTCCTCGTTAGGATTTAACTATTGCGCAAAACCTTGCAGAACTGCCCAAATCTAAGTCACGTACGCCTTCATCAAGTCTTAAGTTTTAGCACTAACCTGAAGGGAAATACTCTCCTGGAAGCAGTGCTCACCTAACTGAATAATCAGGATTACGTCTCATGCTCCTGACACCCACACTTTCTCATTCCTTGAGAAATCCCAAACGCACTGCAACACAACTAACACCTCAGTCATCCTTGACATTTCTCATCTCTCACACATCTGCAGGTTGCCTTTAGTGTGCTGCAGTGATCAATAGCACATTTTATGACTCAACGTGCGAAGTATCCCCAAAACGGGAGTGGGAAACCTGCATTTGCAAGGAATGTAGACTTCCAGTTTCCTCAGTGTTTAAAGGCCACTGGGGACACTACAGTTAAGACAGATCCTTTCTCTAGATCTTATTCTCGTCCCCTCACATTTTGAATGAGTCTTTGGAGACGTTTTTCATGCTTATAATTTTTAAGCTCTCAGCAGGACACGATGCAATTAAATACTCAATCATGATTACAGATTTGCTGGTTGCAATTTTAGAGGTCTCAAAACAAGACCCATCAGATTAAATATTCTTCCTGGCTTCGTATGAGAGGGACGAGAAAAACTGACGTTTCTAAATGGAGAGGGCTTGCTACCTGGCTTGTTAGCATGAGCCAGTAAAAAGCCTTTATTTAGGAACCAGGAAGCATCATCTCTGTTCCCAGTTCTGCCACGGAAATGCCACGTAACTGCAAAACTCACCTCAGCAGTCCATGTCCCCCTTTTCCTTCCCGCACTATTTCTGCCTTGCCTATCTAGACTTGGCCTGTTCAAGCAGACTGCCACAGTGGGCCAGGTACTTACGCTTTACTGAGGCTACAAAGTTCCTCTAAATGTCTCCTACAAAAGCAACAATATACTCAGTGAAGTAAGAGACCACAAGGCGCACAAAACACGACTGAACTGGACATGAGGTGGAAGGATTCTCTCCGCATATCCTCCTCCCAGATAAGCCTGAATCATGGTCTACTCCTAAACAGACAAATAATGTTTCATGCTATTACAGACTTCCAGTTTTCCCATATGACCAAGACACAGAAAATTCAGGGCTAAAACTAATGGTCTGGGAGGCCAAAATAAAAATGCTCTCCTTTCTACCACATACTGATCAACATTCACACTGATCACCTGAAAATGCCTGGGTCAGCAATCAAGCTCTCAGTGGGTTCAGAGCAATGAACAGTTGGATTGACATTGCTTTCTATACCATGCAGAGGTAAGATTCCCTCTGCCTCCAGTTGACAGGTAAATTTAAGTGTCTGCTTTACAATGTAAAATGCCTACCTCTCAGTTCAAGGTCATTTTTCTTCAATCCACAGTTAGAGCTATATGGCACATTAAGTCATATCATTCCCCTGTCATGTTGGAGAAAGTGGGAGCTTTTAAGCCTGTGCAGAGCACTCAGGGTTATAGAAATAAATATGGCTTTATATAGCAGCTTTCACATTCAAGACATCTCGAAGTGGTTTACAAAGTAATGAGTCAGATAATAGGACTGCAACAGCTGTGCAGGTAAACACACCAGAAATTAATGCTGAGAAAACAGAAGTCTTAGTTTTTTGATTCTCTTTATCTGCCTTTCTGCAAAACGTGACCGCTGCTTCAGTGACTGCTGCAGTTTAGAATGCAGTTAGTTGACATTCCAGTTTATTTTAATTTTCAGATTAACTCCATGATTAAAGTTCTCCATTAACTGTAATAAATACTGTTCAAGCAAAAGTGGAAAAAAATGCTAGATGTCTTACTGCACGTACCTCCCCTGTCTTGGCTGCATTATAAGGAAGGCCTCCTTGCTTGATGTCTATTACCTCAATTTGCAATTAGTTCAGAATCACACAACTATTTCATTTTTATTCCCCTTTCTCTCCCCCATTATTAGGTGTTATAATCAAAGACTGATTAATGTAGTGTTGTGAGGACTCCATGGTTCACTGTGCTGGCACCAGTGAAAGTATGTATTATAGGTAAAAATATATTTGTCTTTTAAAAAAGCTATACCTGGGGGGGGGGGGGGGGGGAGAAGAAATATAATTAAAAAAATTAATCATCCTGAGATCCACCAATGATATGCTCCTATCCCAGGTTCCAGGGTCAAATGGGCACTCTCTCCTTCCTATCTGAGTCACCTAGCTAGCTGTCATGGATTAAGTTGTTTTGGAAAAATCTTGTCCCTAAAAAATGGGCTTTTTTTTTTTTTTTCAGACAGATTTTTTTTTGCTGACTTTGTAATCATTTAACAAGAGTCACAGAGAACAATTAGGTTGAAAGAGAGCGTGGGAGGTCACCTGGGCCAGCTTCCTGCTCAAAGCAGGCACAACGCTGACTTCAGACCAAGTTATTTATGCCTTTGTCCAGTCAGGTCTCGAAACGCCTCAATGGTCGGGAACCCTTCAAAACCTCTCTGAGGAATCTGTTCCCATGGTTAATTATGGGGCATTAGCCTGCATTTTTGTGGGCAAAAGAATACCAGATGGGACAGCAAGAGTATCCCAGACAGACGCTTTAAGTAAGATTCAAGAGATGTCTGTCTAGCGTTGAGTTTTGAAAGCATCCGAGTCACGTAGGCCTCTGAGAAAGCTATCCACATTCCTATCACTGCTAGAGGCACAGCCCTCATAACGCTCACCCAGAGCTGTAACTACTTCCTTTTCTTATGCACACGCTATTTCTGGAAATCTGGCAAGGGATTTAAATCAACATTACACCATTTTTCTGCCTCAGCTGTTCTTAAACTTTCTGCTGTTCTCTTAACTTGTCAAGTAGCTTTGTCAGCAGAACTTTGCTGTGGTACTTTTGATGGACACCAGAGACAACCGTAACTTCGTGCAACAAGGTTTTTGTAATTCATTTTGACGCAAAACTTCATCTCTAAATTCCGACAGAAGCTGAGTTCCTCTTCCTTGCACTTCATGGTAACACTGGCTAGGCAATGAGGACAACTTTCTGATTCGCACCCCTCTTCAAAGTATCATCTCATTTTTTACACTTATGCTAAAAGAGAGGAAAAAGTCTCTGAGCTTTCATTGGTGTTGTTTCTTAACTGCAACTAAGTGGTATGGTTTAAATCTCACATAATGCGACAGTGATGGATGGATGAACGAATGGATGGAGTGAGTTTTTCACTGCAGTGACTAAGTCCCAAGACTGAGGCAGTTACAGTGAAGTGGGATAAGCACCTCCCCACCAACTCCTGCTTTTATTCCTGGCAGACTTTCTTGGCACACTCTCATTCTATAAACAGTCTTTGAACAGCATCTGTATAATGAGCTATGCTCTGTAATAACAAGCATTCTATTTTAGAGTAACAATTAGAATTGCTTGTAGAATAGAAATGCTAAATGAGACATGCAAAAACATATACACAAACCAAAGGGTGAGGGAAGAAAGAGTATTAACCATTCTTAGCTGGGGCAAACAGTACAGGGAAGGCTGTGAAAAGAAAAAAATATGAGTGACAACTATCACTTTCCAATACAAACTATTTTATCATCAGATATGTTAGCCAAGTATAAAGGACATGAAAATCCAATCAGTGGTTGAAGCGTGTGCATTGCCAGAGAGCACACAGTGCTATAACTAAAGTAAATGCTGTAGCTGGGCTGTAAAACCTGCCAAGGTCTTGAGTTATGTATTGGTTTCTGTGTACATCCATCTCTACAGAGCATCATAAATAATACAGTTGAACTTCTCCATAAAAATACACAGTAAATGTAATATGCATAGCAAGAATACAAAGCCATTCACAGTATTACCTATTTTCAAAATGCTTTCTACAACATGAACTCCTCAGTCCATTCACGTAACACCCTATTGAGGCAAGCTACTGCCATCCACCTTTAACAGAAATTAGGTTTTTATTTAATTTTTCTATCACTGTGGTGCTAACAACAGTTGTGATACACAATACTTTGGCAGAATTTTGCTGTTTTTACAAACGTACACTCCATCTGCACTTGTTATCACAGCAGCAGTGAAAATAACAGTAATATTCTAGTGAAGGCAGTGGAAGTAGTAGACACTTCATGGAGTTCACTATACCCCTGGCATCTAAATGCAATTAACTTGCTTAAGGCCACTCAGCAAGTCAGTAGCAATGCTGGAATGTGAAAATGAGCCTTTCTTACTTCCAGCCCTGTCTTTTTCTGAAGCTCCAGATCACTCCATGTCCTTAGCTGCTGTAATTACCATGTGCTTGAGTGGAGTTCCTGCTGTTTAGTTTTTCATACGATACTTTATAATGCAAGTATATATAGGCTGTTCTAGTTTAAGATGTTATAACCACATGCCTAAGTCTCATTTTCTGTGCATTTATAACTTGGCCACAAATTCACATCAAGTTGGAAAGGGAATTTACCACCTGGGATTCTTGTCTTTTGAAGATACTGCTAGTTATTATAACATCTACATTCTTAGGTGTCAGCCTCAGGCAAGAAGGAGCTGGAAGCTGACTACTGGAGTTATTTTATAGTCCCATGAGAGCTACAGGTGATAGGACCTCAAGGTGGAGAGGAAGAATCTTTTCCCCTCCATGCACTGAGAAAGACTGAACATTTAAGAATGCAAGAGAAGGATAAAGAGGAGGGAGTAGTTGTGGATGTTCATTCACTATTTCCAGGATAACCAAAGTACCTTAGAGGTGAGCCAGATTTTTCTTAGAATTTGAAACAATTCAAAAAGAAAGCTGTCTTCCTAATTCATCTTGCATGTGACTCCTTGCTGTTAAGACAGAGGTAGAAGACAAAGGGAAAAAGAGGAGCTCTACAGACAAATTATAGCAAAGCCAAGACGTGATGGACAAGAACAACCACCTTATGACTTCATGAAGAGCTGCATATTCTCAACTCTGCATAAATATAGAGCTGAAATTCTCACATCACTACAATTGCTCCTCCTGCCTCCCTGTCCCAGCAGTTGTTTCCCACTGCTCCCTCCGTTTAAACTTCAAAGCTACATAACCTAAAACTGGAAGACATTCACACTATGAAGTGTCCATATTGGGGGTGGGGAGGCATTAGTGGCATTTAGCGATCACGGTTGAAATTTCTTCTCCAGTTTACATTGGTCAAATACCCTTCATGCAGGAGAATTCTTCAAGTTCCCAACTTGAAAATCTTCCTGGTACAAAAGTATCTCTTAACTGGGCAATTTATAGGATAGTCTAGTCACACAACCATTGTGCTTCCCCTTGCTACAGCTGTAAGAGCTTTTCTGTTCCACAGGTGACTAGGAACCTAGCCTGTCTCCTCTGTAAATACAATCTTTGCCTGGATGTCCCTATGGACAAAGCAAGGGACTGGAAAGCACAGCTCAGAGCTGCAATGTCGAGGCATTCTCAGAAGCGAGAGAGCAATGATTTGACAAACATGGTAGCAATTACCAGAATGCAAAGCCAAAGCTATTCTTCACGTTCCTGAGCAGACAGATAACACCAGAGTAAGAGCTGGTCTTGTAACAGTCAAATTCCTCTCACATGATTTGGTGGAATAACTAAACCCCAAACAGCAGGGCTGCTAGTCCCAGCAGCACCACTGTACACAGTTACTGTGTAGGGTTTCAGTCACACCACTAGTATTTCTCCCAGAAAAATATTTGTTTCCTCACAGTCTTCAAAGTAAGAATGCTGTAGGGTAGAATCCCATTAAGCAAAAAGAATTAGTGCCAGAATTCATAAAGGTCATACACACTTGAGAGAAGCAAGGTTGAACTGCAAGTCCTTATCGATATTTGAATATTCCTGCAAAAGTAACTACTATGAACATACACTATTAAATGAATGTCAGTGATGACACCAGCCAATGATGACAGTAAAACTACAGATAAGGCAGACATGCATCTTCCACCTCAAGACAATGCTGATCCTAAGGTAACGCATGCATACATCAATGGATAACAAATATCTAGCAGTTGACAAACGCTGCCATACCTAGGTAGCTACTGAACTGCAAATATCACTTAAGTCACCTGTATGTCAAGAGAGAGCTAAAAGGCTCTAGCACTTGGTGAAAACCACATTTGGCCTACAAAAGAAAAACAACATAAAACCAGCAGACCTTAAGAGAAACTTGGACACTCAGAGATGTTCAGTGATATAACTCACCTCCTTCCAAAAAGGTTTGCTGACTCCTACAGAACAGAGCACTTTGTTTTATTAACTCTAGATTCTAGCAATATAATGCAATACAAAAGCATAACTGTGCCCTTTACATGTTTGCCAAAGTCCTGTTGCAGCAGCATGCACCAAGATAAAAGCCCGAAAGATTTTGTCTAGTTGCTGCTGTTTAATGCATTGCACGACATCTCTCACCTTGGGTACCTGTGGGTAAAACACACTATCTGGGGAAAATCTGCTGCTTTAACTGCTCAGCTCGTTCAGTACTGCTTAAAAATAGGCAGGGGTTGTTTTGGTTATTTTAAACCTCATGCCACTGAGTTATGTAGAAGGAAACATAGGTTGTTCCCTGGACAACATCCTTCAAAGGCCAAGCTGTTCAAGGCTTACTACCTGCACAATGCAACAAGGAAGGAACAACCCTGAAGAATTGTGCTAATGATTTATTTTATGCAGCATCTGTGCAGCAAGATGAGCTTACCACAATGCAAGACTGTGAACTACTAACCACTAGCACTGTTTTGGCAATGAAGTCCAGCAGCTTTGCATGGGTATGACACAAATCTACCATAAAGAACCGACTGACCCTGGCAACAGGCAGCAAGAACTGAAAACAGCTAGTGACAGGGAACATCACGACAACGAAGCAGAATTTATTCAACAGGTTTCAAAGTCACCTGTGCCTAAAAAGCGAGGCAGACTCTTCTATGCATTCCTTCTCCTGCCTTGCTGGCCTACGTAAAACTTCTCAAGCAAGAACTGCAAAACATTTCTAATCAGGTACAATCCTACAGCAAGTTTCCTTTTAGGTGCCCTGAGGTATGTACTGGGACTAGGACTAAGACAGAAGTCAAAGAAAAACACCTTCTCATCTCTGCAGATGAGTCACAACCACCCATCACTGCTCACCTCATCTAGAGTTTACAGAGAACTTGTGTTGTCTCTACACTCTATTAAAAAAACTCCTGTAAAAAGAACAACACTCCTACTGGAATGATTTTCTGTTTTAAGGAAGTTTTATCACGCTACCTATTGGTGACAGAATTTTGCACTCCATTTAGAATCCATGCTAAGTGAGTAACCATTAAACCCTCTCCGTATCTGACTCATACAAGAAATGCACACGTTAAACCACAGAAGGTGTCACAATGTGTCAATGCAGGCTACAACTCTCACAGGCTTAGGCCAGTCTACTTGAAATGAAAATAATAATTGTTCTATAATACACTTGGTATTAGTTCAAATTGCTTGAGTTGTCACGTTAAGAACAACCAGAAGCTATTTCAGACTCATTCTTTTCATTGGAAGAAGACATGTCAGGGCAGAAATAAGACAAAAGACATAATACTATTCCCAGACCTTCCATTCACATTCTAGCTGCATCTCCCCATATGGTTTTTCAAACCCTTCGGTTTCAGCCCTAAACTTATAATTTATGTTCTACATAATCAAATTAAACAGATCTATAAAGATCATAAATAAGAGTTTCCACCTGTAGAGCACAGCTCAGCATGCTGGAAGCAACCACTGCCATGTTTCAACCCAGCTTTGACCAAACAGGTGGCTCAAGGTAAGAACTGCAGAAAGTATGACAATAAAAGCAGAGTATGCCAGAAGAATTAGCAGTCAGCTATGGAAAGAGTGTGTACACAAGAAAGGAAAAATCCACAGGTGCCTGCTCTAAATTCCTTGCAGATGTTGGGAAAAAGTATGAGAATTTACAGGTACCAGGCTGGAGAAAGTTTGGCAAGGGCAGACTCCATATGAGAATTTTCCTATTCAAGGCAATAGATTTTGGCTGACTCAAAGCACTGGAAGACAGATGAGAAATCTTCCACTGCTTTGTAAATTGAGAAACACATGGGACCAAAATGAACACTCTGCTTAGTAAAGCAACAGAAATAAGAGATACTTAATAACTCTGGTAGGAATTCTCAACAATGTGCATGAAATACTTAAGAACATGTTACTTGCTCTCACACGGGAGATCCTCCCAGTCCCTCAACTTCCCCTAGCAGCACAGGAGGGGTGGGGATGGTTCCATTAATCAACCAGTTCTCTCACTTATTCACAATATGACAATCAAAATTAATGATTGAAGGGAGCTGGAAAGGGCAGGTGAGTGCTTGAGTCAACTTGTAAAGATTTAAAGAAAACAAATGAAAACAACAGTGAAATGAGAACAGCAGCTAATCTTAATTACAAACCTAAAGTCAAAGTAAAGCTTCAGTGAAGTTTCTCTCTCCCCCCACTACATGTTGCCTTTAGCTGAAGACAAATTGCCAACATTTTTGTAATCTACTAAGTTAAAGTCATTACCCTGACAGTGCCAGGAAGTCTAATTTCCTGGAGCAGTAACATAAAGATTTATATGTGAATTTAAACATTCACCTTCTGGAATAGAAAATCTATCATCAGCATCAGGCTGCACGGAAAGTGACTGAGGATTTCAGATAATGGAGAAAGAAGAAATTCACCTGCTGACAAGTTCACCCAAAATCTCATTCCCTACCTACAGAGGCTGCTGACCAGGGTAAGTATATACACAAAGCTGAGCTTTCAAATAAATTCAGCTTTTCTGTGAGGTCCCTGCTGTAATAAAATAGACTTGTTCAACTATAAGCAGCTTTAACACTAGTTCAGTGTTTCTGCTTGACTCTCTCCTAAACTTACATTCCCATTAAAATGAAAGCTTAGATAATAAAAATGGGAAATATAAATTAGTAACCACTTTAATAACTGATTTAAAGGAGAGAATGAATTCGCTCATCCACCAGGCTGAAATGAACCTGCACATGTCTCCTTATGGCTGAAAGCTTTCAACTCCTTAACGAGATAAACTGAAATCATAGCTGAAGTTCAACACCCAAAGCACCTTAGAGCATCTACTTTTGTGTCATTAGATGTATATGTGCACAAACAACAAGCCATGAGATTTGCTCAAACCAACAGCACAGAAGCCTGGATTTAATTAGGAACAACCTGCTGATTCCATATAGAAAGCTATTTTGCTCTTCTGGACTTTCTCCCCCCATGTTCCAGCACTGATGAACAGAGGCGGACAATCCAACACCTTCACATCAGGAGGATTAAATGTTACAACCTTTATAACATCTTCAGAAGGCTGACACATATCAATGCTGATTCTTTTCAGAAAACCTCATCGTACAGTCTGCCATCTGAGACACTGCCTTCCACTGCACAGATATGATTAATCCTGATCTCCCCCCAGCGCATGAGCCTCCTGTCGCTATTCCTCCTCAGAAATAAGGACTGTGCGAACAAAGCAAAGGAACTGTGCTATGCTGTGTGTTTAATGTGCACACAGGAGAAATCAGCATTTGCAGTGTGGAAGAGAACACACTGCAGAGGAGACAGCCAACACCACTACCAGTGACCTACTTTATACTGGGGAAGGGATTTCAGGAAGACCTTTTTTTTTTTCCCACCCTCACAGAAGCAGCAATTTTTGAAAGTACTAAATTTAGCAAGGTCCTGAGGACAGCATTCATAATTTCTTGTCAGTGCTGTCCCCTTCTCATATGGCTCTATATAAGCTCTTATCACCTCCCCCCAAAATTTATCATCTCTCTCTCTCTGACTGTCAGAAAAAAATACGCTCCTTTCAACAAAGAGGAAACAAGAAGCTTCTCTTCCACAATCTTTCGTCACGAGGACAGCAGAACTCTGGACACTGCCAGAGCATACATATTTATTCTTTAATATCAGATGAGACAGCTTCTGAAAGCACTGCAAGTTCTCCCGTCTGACATTATCCAGTTTACCACAGATAACAACCCTGAACTGGAAGCTTTCCCCTGCCAGAATGCCTAGCACATAAAATTATTAAAGGCTTAGAAATGGTTTCAGGGCTGCTCAAATGGTGTGCTGCAGCAAAATCTGATTTCCATTAAAAACCCAAGAGCAATCAGAAGAAGAGGAGACTCTAGTTCATCACTTTGAAGAAAAAAAAAAAAAAAAAAAAAAAAGAATTGCCGTCATTCATTCCTTCCTCTCCAGAACAAACAAGTCCCAGGAAAAAAAAACAATGAAAAACTAGCATTTAAACTAGGTAATAACTCACAAGACCCTCTGGACTCTTCAGGATGCGAATGTGTTCCTAAGCTGTCCGGAACAAAGACTGAGAAAACCGCTGCCTCCTGCGCAGACACTAACCCACCCCCATCCCCTCAACGAGAAACTACAGAAGCTTCTGGGTTTACGATGTTCAGCTACAGGACCGGCAGAGATTCCTGCAATTAAAGTAATTTGGAGACCAAACGAAGTTTCCAGGTATCATAGAAAATAGGTCTGAACTAGTTCACTGCTGCTTGTTTGCAGTTTTTCAAGCGATCATAAGCACACTATCAATTAAGCTCAGCGATCATACCTAAGAATATTTTATAGGGAAATCATATTGTCAAGTTCTTGAAACCTTATCTTTAGATCCATGAGATAAGCACCATGGATGTTGACTATAAGATTACAGGAAACTTAACAACACTGCATCCCAGTATTTGTTAACTACCACAATGTTAATTTGCTGCATCGCACGAACAAATCTTATTACTGCAGTTTCATTTGCCGACAAGGACTCCAGCTGAAAACTCTCTTTAATATGGCTTTAATAATACATGAAAGAGATGAATCTATAATTGTTGATTTTTGAAATAGCACTTCATTGTGTCACTCAAACTGAGTGCTTTTGATCATTAAAACTTGCAGGATTTTTTAATCTTAGTTACAAGGTTCAGCTTCAGCTGAGAGCTGATCTCATCAGAGCCAATTATAGTCTATGGCACAGATCTGACCGGAGCTTTTACGGGTTTTAAAACTGCAATTTTGTTTTGTTATCTTACCGAACAATTCAAAGCCCTAGCAGTATTGTTAGAACTTTTCATATCTAGGAACGCTCATGTAAACTAGATGCTTAGCAGGAAACTACTAGTAAAAAAGTGAACAAAAATGCATCACTGAATTTACTTTTTACTCTTGGCACACAAGTGAAAGTTTCTCAGGCCTTTTTCCACAACAAAAGTCTTCTTTCAAAATGCTGTGGGATTAATCTCCTGACCTAATCTAGCATGAGATACACAGTCAGACTAAAATCTATTTGGTTTGGATTAAATGGCGGTACTTCGACATTATCAAACAAAACCTCTTGAAGAGTGTGATTCCTAGCTATTGAAGATCATAATGAGCTGTGTGAGCTCACGGAGACAGATATGTCTCATCAGATACGCCACAACACTGCTACCTTTAACAGATCCACAAGAAAGATTTTTATCTTATTTTGAAGAAAGCTATGCAAGATCCATTTCTTTGCAGAAAGCCTTGATTTCCATCTTTCCCCTTCAGTCCCAATCACATTTAGAAAGGAATGAAAGTGCTGAAGCTCTTGCTATATTTTACATTGCTTTCTTCTTTTGCATCCTTAAGATGTCTCCTTGCTCTGCAATGTAATCAATGCCCAATCCCGAACTGACGACATTGAAGTGAAGGTTGGTTAGGAGAAGTTTCCTGCAGCTCTCCAAATAGGATGGCATTGCACCTTCAAAGAGGTGCATTAGTATCTTGTGCAATAATGCACCAAATGAAAAGTAGCGTTTAGACATTAGCCTAGAAATTGTATCCATTGTAAAGGGGGTCTGTAAAGAGATCAGATGCATCTATATATTAGGCTTAGTTTGCATATCATCAATCAGAGCTCCACTGCCCACGAATTAAGTGAGGGTGCAGCACTTTATGTGTATAATGATTATACCATTACTGACCATCAGTCCATCTCCAAGGACGTTAGATATGGCCTCTCTTGCTGCCCTCAGTTAACAGTAAGGAAACTGAAGCATAAATTAGCTGATTTGATCAAGGTCACTAAAGTAGCATAATTCAGGTATCCCAAGTCCATGGATCTCCACTGAGTCACACTGTCTCTTCATACTCTCCAAAACTCTACAATTGATGCAGGAAGAATTTAAGATTTTCCTTCCAAAGAATACTCAGGTAGTTCTGGGTATTCACAGGTAAGGTGAGGATGCTATGGCAGGGCTTTTCCTGCAAGGCTAGGTTGACAGGGTGGCACCACAGCAGTTGCCATGACAGCAGCTGAATCTTTGCAATGGCATTGCACACGCTTCAAGTGAAAACCTGTGCAATGCTGTAAGAAGCCTGATGAGATCCAAAATCATCTCCCAATCTTCAATTAAAAAGAGTACCACACACGCAGGAAGGGAATGCAGTTTGTTTGTAAAAGGTTTCACCTCTGCCACAGCTAAAATAAAAAAGCACAACGCAGAACAATTTTTCTGAAAACCACACAAATACTACTCACTACAGGTGGGGAGGAATACTGTATGCAGGAGAAAACCGGCTATCAATAAAGACAAAGAAATTGAACCCATTCCCTGCTATGACCCTCCAATTCATCAGAACACCGAAGAACTACAGAGATGCCAGGAAATGGAAAAGGTTAGTGCTAAGTACACTCACCTAATGCATTTCCTAACTCCTTACATTCACATCTAGTGCAGATGATTTGTGAATTGAATCATAAAGGAAGAAAGCATGCACTCACCCCTCTATGGAGTTTCAATCACCTAACACCAAATCAGATGGGCTTCTACAAGATTCCATCAATTCAGTAGGTTTATATAAAAGCTGGTTATATCCAGTATTAATACTAGATAACAACAAGCGCTGACACATCTATTATTTCAATTAACTGAATACAAAAGAAAGAGATCAGCCTGATATGCTCACGTCTCGAGTCCCTTTAAGAGCCTCCAGCTCCCAGATTACTTGTTATTTCCAAAAGCACAAACATTAGCATTACCTTTTGCTGCTTCAGTCCGCTTAGGCAAATCAAGCGTATCAAAATTCCTGTCCAAATCTCCATTCTTCTTTCCTGTGCAAAAAAATAAAACAACAGATGGAAAAGGCTGTCAGCATACTGACAGGTAAGTTTCTGTCATGTGCATCTACAAGATGATAGAAGATATAGACTCAGAATATAAATCACAGACCATTACCCATACTTCTATATATCTGACTTGCAATCCAGCTGCATAGCTGTGGTTTTAGCATGAGTAACTTAGGGACAAAAATCCATGCTACTTCCAGGTTGATCCGCAAACATGCTTAGCACTGGCATTTCAGTGGGTCTTAAGAGTGCTTAAAATCTTGGGAAAATTCTGCCATTTCCCTTCTTGGCAAAGCTATGCCCTCCCTCAGAAGCCCAGTATTTACTGCTTATTTTCAGGGACGAATTTTGACCTGAAGCCCAGCTGAAGCAGAAACTGAGCAGCAGAGCAAAAAAACCAACAGGCTTGCTTTGCAGCCTCTGTTCTCATTGTGCTTATCAGGCAGGAAGGCCTAGACTTAATATATCGTACAGACAGCAGCCAACAACTTCACCTTGAATTGCCCTTCAATCAATAAAGTGTCATTTTGACTATTTATCAGAAACTAATAGAAATAATTCCATACTTTTGCTAAGAGACAGTTTCAAATCATCACCATATCTTTAATTTATACAATCCTTCATAGAAAGCAGAACAAAACCCGGACTTCAGTTTTAGTTAGGTCAGCAATTCAAGGTTATGTCAACAGCTGGGGAGAGAAGGGTTAATTTTCATCCCCTCTTCTCCCTCTCAGGAGCCACTGCCTTGGGTAAGCCCGCATGGAGCTGGGGGATAAGCAGGACACTTGCCATCAGAGAAGTACTGACAGCAGAGAGAGAGACTTGGAAGGAAGTGCAGGAATCTGCATGGCTTCTGAGGACAGCAGTGTACAGTTTAGCTTTCCCAAACTAGATTGAGGGGAAAAACCGAAGTTATTTAATCCCTCTCCCTCAAGAGCACGGGAGGCAGGTGCGATGGGATAAATTCAGAACAACACACTAAGTTGTTAGAGGTGGCTTCTGAACAGGGACTCTACCAGGCTGTTAATGGAGCTTTACAGGAAAGGCTGAAAGCTCCACCAGTCAGGGTGCTTAAAAGCGAACTGGAAAATATAACATGGAGATTAGCCTGACTCTTGACTGGGAACAGGTCACAAAATGGGAAAGGCCAATTCCTGCCCTGTTATAGCAGGGAGCTGGTACAGCTTCTGCACAGTGAATTCAATGGGCCGCTCTACCTTTCCTCTTGACAAAAGGACAAACATATGCAGTACTATACAGAGAAGAAATGAAGCTTTTCAAACCCAATATGAATATTTAAAAATAACATCAAGAGGAAAAAAAGCCTCCCCAAACTCAAGGTAGTATTCCACCCCCTCCCTCCTTTTGGAAATACCACACACTTTTGTTTTGAAACGCCAACACAGAGTATCAGTCAACTACTGTGCCAAACAAAACATGCATCTATAAGTTCTGCTCATTTGAAGTTATTAGCTTAAAGTATGAAAAAGCTCATCTAAGCTGCTAAAAGGTCATGCAGCCAGGTCCCATACCACTCCTTTGAAAGGTATCTTTCCTAAAGGAAGGGACAGGAACTGGCTGCACTTTGCAGCCTTCCATCAAGTTTTCACTCCATGAAAGAATGAGAAACATGCTGCTTGAGGGAACCAAATACCAGAAAGAAAAAATGCTGTTTATCACCAAAGGACACTATTTCATAACGGCAGCTGAACCCAGTTACTGGCTGCAAACCCTTGTTGACCCTTAGAGCACTGACAGTAAAAAGCAGGGCAGGGGGTGGGTGGGGGGGAGCATTGAAGGAAGGAAGTCAGTGTTTAGGTAAGATTACAGACTTAAGACAGACCAAAAAAATGTGACTCCATCCTATCTACAAGTAGGACAAACTGTTTTTTCACATGACCCCGAATTTCATGTCTCTTGCACTAGCTAGTTTAAACCTCAGAACATTTACTTGGAAGAGCCAGACCTTATTCAGCACAACTACTCATTTCAGAAGGTCTCTCTATAATTTAAAGGTTGGGGCTTGGTCCTTCTATCAGCCCTGCAGAACTGAGATAGCACAGTAGAGTTCCCTTCTTTCTAGCGCAACGCTTAGTACGCAGTATGTATTTGTCCACTATTTTTTAAGGAAGAGATTGTCCAGGAGAGCAGTGTTGGCTGCTACATCTTTTGAGCTAGCAACGCCCAAGCAGCTGCCTATTTGCTAAACCATCCTTCACCAAGACAGCACACTTACCTGTGCTCTGTGTTTTTCAGTCACTGTCCCCCAGTTTCTGGGCCAGACTGCAAATATCAGTCATCTTTTATGAAGCCTTTGCTAGTTTGCCTCTCAGCCCTCTGAGAAACTAACTGACCTCACGCGCAAAATCAAGTCTGTTCAAGCCAGAAGTGCCAGCTGTTTACAAATGGAAGCAATTCGGAACACAGAGCCCTGACCAAGGGGATTTCAACTTTAGAAATTATTTCCTTAATCAAACTGATCAAGGGCCAAGTTCAGAAATATCCGAAGCACCTACATTTTCCAGGGCTTTCCTATAGAGAGAAGGTGACCAAGCTGTAACAAGACTTGAAAAGAAAACCATCTAGAAGGCAAAGGTTTCAATCTGTGGCCCAGCTGGTATTTTTCTCATCTGATTTTCACAGGACCCACAAATATTGGTTTGGAGATTCTAAAAACGTGACCAAATTTAGCAAGTTCAAGATCCTACCCATGACAAACAGCCATCCTCTGGGCTGACTGATACCATGAGAAAACCAGCTTCGCTGCCAGCTTCTGTAGCTCTGAACAGCCCCCTCTGTCACTCAAGCCTGTCAGTAATGCTAGTGCACAGGGATGCTGAAATGACCACACTAGGAGTAGAGAAGAAGTTTAAAATCCTGGTTTTGTATATTTAAATTTCTGCCCTTCTATGCATTTCCAAGTTTTCCAGCCTGAGGTATGCCAGAGAAAAGATGCTGTTGGATCACAAGCATAGCTCCCAACTTTGCCAAGAGACAGACAGCTTTGAACATGCCAGCTGACAGGTCTCTTTTATGAGACCTGGCTGTAGGAATTGGCACAGCATTCTGGTTTGGGAAAACTGCCTGACATGAGACTTGCTTGTGCGAGATGCAATTTACAGTCTCTGAAACAGCGGGATTAAAATTCTTTCCCTCTCCCCCCCCGCCTCACTACTTTTCATTATGTAAGAAACAACCAAACCATGACCTTCGGCATTTTCAATCTGTCAGAAACTCAGTATGAACTTTGAAGTGTGACCCAGTGTTATTAACCACTAATGTTGTTGTTGATCTTCCTGAAATGTCATTTTGCTTTACTGGATAATCAAAACAGCTACTCTGCTAGACCATTTCTGCTGAAGGATTAATTCCCAAACACTTTCTTTCTGGTTAAAAAAAAAAAAAGTTGAAGGGAAAGAGATTCTTAGTAACAACCCCCCTCTTGCCCCCCCTAACAGTCAATACTGTGCTTGTTAATGTGTCCACTGAACCGGACAGCAGCAGAGCGACAGAAAGCAAGGGCTGAGCTCTGTCTTGCCAACGTGCCCATCCTCCACAGGCTCACCAGTCACAGTCTGAATCAGTGTCTCGCAGAACAGGACTGAGCACCATTTGTTGGGTGAAGCAATTTGATTTTGTCCCCCCCCCCCCCCCCCATTTCTCCTTTGGCTCAACCCTCTGGAACCCATTGGTCTGAAGCAAGCATCACAAACTGAAAGTGACCCTGCCTTTACCCCTGAATCAGTCTCAGTAACACAGTGAAAGTCAACAGGGCATCCACAGCCTAACAACTTCCCAGCTGAGAAGCAAAAGGTGAGGGAGGCAAACTTTAGCCTCAGCCTTGTGTATTCCAATTGCAATTTTACTTATTGTGCTGGGATGAAAAACTAAAGGGCATATCCCCTACTAGCTAGTCTGAGCGCCAGTAACTTCATCTAGCTAGTCTGAGTGCCAGTAACAAGATGCAGCAGCCCAGGCTACCGTGCCCAAGCAGACAACATACCAAGGATCCCCAAGAATACACATCCAAGCTGCTGAGTCTTCATGGCTACTGGTCCCCAGACCAGCTAGCAAAGCTGTACTTTGATACGACAAGGGTGGTGAGGCAGCTTGCACACTTAGGTGTTCCCTCTCTCACACGGTTATCAGGCCAGCTGCAAATCAGTTCCCTTACTGCACTTACACCAGGAATGAATAACACCTTGTCTTTTCCATTCCCAGTGTGAGGAGATCAAACTGACAATGCTCACTCAATTAGAGGATTTCCATGCCTACTGAAATGAACAGGAGGATGCACTGGGGGAGCAGAGGAGAAGGTGAATGAGCAAGACCTTGATCTCAGCTCTTAGCCTTGCATGTAAATGCTGAACAAAGCATACTATGGCGACGATGAAAAGAAAGTATTGCAAAGACTCACCTTGATTGAACCACTCCTCTAATTACCAGAAAAGCAGCAAAAGAAAAACAAAAATTTACAGGAAGGAAGAAAATACAAAGGAACAGTCACAAAGAGGCAGAATTTCACAGAATAGGTTCAAAACCTGTGTATTACAAGAATACTACAGAACTTTCATCAATTGAAAAACCAAATGAAGATATTCCACTTTCTCCTTTTTGTTCCTGCTGGAAAAAAAAAAAACAATCTTTCTCTTCACAGCTTTTTTTTTTCTTCCTCTTTTCATTAGATGAAAAGATGCTCACAGAATTGAGGAGACAGAAGGATGACTAGCCCTTCGCAGAGGTGTTTGAAATGCTATGATCAATGACCATGAAATAAAATAAAATAAACTAAACATGGAAACACTGCAAAATTAAGTGAACAAGAGGAGGAAATATTTGATCTATTTTAAGTCCTAGACTTTAAGGCAGGTTCAGACCAAGCATTCACATAAATTTAATGGTGAGAAAAAGAAGCTTCTATGATTTTAGAAGCACATTTATTAATGGATTTGATTTTTTTATTTTTTTAAACACAACAGTTGCCTGTCCCCCTCTATCCTTCTACTCTACATAATACCAGCTGTGAGCTCAGCATTATTACCAGTTGATTTCCCTCTAGAGAACAGCACACTTTAAAAAGAGCACTGCAAAAAGGAGGAAAAAAATGTTAAAATACACTTCGGAAATTGTCATTTCCTGCTGTACACACAGACCAAACCCAAGCTGTCACTATGTGCCTGCACTGCTCACTGAAATCTGCAGGTTCATCCTCAGTGTCAGATGATTTCAAGACCAGTTTGTTGAAAGAGACACGATCAGATGCTGATAAACAGAAACTATCAGGGTGTACAGACACAGAAGGTATATATAGGTTAGCCCCAGAGGAAACAGGCAGATACTTGGCGAAGCACAGCCACCTGAGAGCGCTCTCTTTTCACTGTCATCAAGGGGATGATGACAGTTCTCAATCAGCACACTCCTCTCCTCCCACAGCACACACTCATAGCTTTCACGTCTACAAATGCTTTCACTGACTGTTGCTCTCACGCAGCAGAACAACAGGGACTGCGAGTGGCAGGGAGCAGGCTCGAGTCAGCACACATTCAGGGTTTCCAAAGGATATCACACTGAAGTTTTAGTCATTCACTGTGAGAACAGGCTGGTCAGGCAGGTAAAATTCTTTCTTCAGTTCTTCCCCCAGTCATTAAAAGATTCTCATAATTTTTTTTCTATTTATTTTAAACACAGTTTAAATCCAGTTGATGACAGACTAGCCTGCAAAAGCAAGTTCACACTGTGATGACTTCCCTAACACATATGGAAACACATGACATTTTAATACCACATACAGGTCAGATCAAAGGAAGAGTAACATGCAGCACAGTCCATCAAGTTCAAACAATTCCGCATCAGCTCTTCAGGGCCAAAACCCTTCCTAGACGTGGCTAAAAATAGTAAGCCAGAATGTGCGTATACATGAATGAGGAGAAGGGAAACTAGACAGAAAATGGAGTTAATTATCTCTGAATTCAGTCTAGAATAGTCATTTCTCTAAAACAACAAAGAAAACTGATATAATTTGAGTGTCTTTTTCTAAACGAAAGATGGAAGTGGGGTTACTGAGACTATTAATCCTCTCTTGTAACGAAACTCATTTGCAACACTCATGCCCCAGAGGAGAGAACAGGTCTAAAAGTGACTGACAATTAAAAGCTACAAAATCATGTTTGCAATTTAAATTACTGAAAGAGTGACAGAATTGGGAGGTTGTAGGTTTTGGTTGTGAGTGGGAGGATAGGCTTCTTGTTTATTTTCAACTGTAACAGACTGGAGGCATGGAAGATGTACAGACAGGAACGTACAGACCATGCATGGGGATGAACACATGCTGGCCTGGCTTCCAGAGGCCGTGACACATGCTATACAGCCAAGCAAGTGGACTAAGAATGGATTTGACAGATGCCAAGAACACAGAAATTGAAAGGAGAGAGGCAGAGCACATCCATCTTTGTCCAACAGCAGAATGTCGCCTGTCAGCATGCACTGCTCCTATTGAAAGCCAAACGAAACTATAGGAATTGTGGAAAAAAAATCCCCAATACCTAGTAGTAATGCAACAAGGGAGATGAACACATGCCGTGACACTACAAACACGTACCTCCACAAACTGCATCTTCTTGCATGACGAATATGCTTGCAAGAGCAGCCTACACAGCAAAATTTACCCCCAAATCCATTTCTAGTTCTGAGCTCTCTGCAACACATACCTTTAGCCTTTTTTCCACCAAAACAACCAGCATCGTCTTTCTTCTTCTTCTGAGAGCTTCCTGTGCTTGTAGTCTGACTGGCATCTAGTTCTTGGTACTTATCAGCTCCGGGGACCTCTTTGTGGACATGATAGGAAAGGTTCCGCATGATGCACACACAGTTCTCCACAGACTGTTACAGAGAAATTTATGTTATAAGTAGTATTGCACTCTCTTATTTGCAAACTATTAAATTATACAGTGGAGTGTTTGGGGGAATTCAAAAAAAAGCCCACCTGCCCCCAGGAAGAAAATACAGCTTTCAAGGAAGACTTAGTCAAGACCCCTTAAATTAAGGTTCGTTCTTGTTCTAAAGCCAATTTTATTCTTCCAAAAGTGAAGCGCTTCATAAATAGTACCCATTCAAAATGAAAACCCTCTAATCAAAAAATACCACCTGATCTTACATAAAGAATACAATTCACTGAAAGATCTAACACACAGTGGAAAACGATCATATAAGGATCTTATTTTAATACAAGCCTCTCTCTATTCTTCCAACCTTTGCAATCCCCCAGGGGCCCATTTTATTAAACTTTCTCTGGGTGAAACCTAGGCCATGCGAGGATTTCAAGAGAACACACGTTGTCCTGTAGTAATAGCTAATCCGTAGCACATCAGGTTCTGACAAGAGCAATGCTCTGTGGGTTGCAATGGAACCACCAGGTGGTTACAAAATCTACTTCCAAAATCGTCTGATTAAGTGACAGGGCTTTATAATGCCCTTGTACAGTCCATCACATGGTGGGACTCAAAAAGAATAAAATAATGATGCTTTACAAGCCTTATTAGTGTTATAAAGCAACAGTATGCTCCTTCTTTTAATAGTATGCTCTTTCTTTTTCAAGCAGGTTAAATTTATGATATTCCATATGCATTTAAATAAGCTTTTAAGCACCACAAGATCAGACTATGATAAAAACAGATTAACCAAAATCTGAACCTAAAAATAAAAAGCCACAATGAAAGTGCTGCAGGTCTGAAGATATATCTAAACACTCCAGTCTTTAGAGATGGCGCCGAATAAAGTCTTTAAAATGGGAATTGACTCCTTTACTGGTACTGTGCAAAGCACAATAAAATGGGACTCAATTCTGATTTGGAGACTGCACTTAGAAATGTCAATTAAGTAATGCAGAACAACAGCAATAATGTCACTGATAATAATAAAGGACTATTCTCGCCACCTATCACAACCACTTGCCTTTGCTCACATCATCAGCCACACAAGGTAATACAGCAGCATCATGCTGATACCCCATCAGTAGTATCATGGATATCATGACAGAGATGAGAGGAAGACAACATATTTTGAGGCAACCGTAATCCCCTTCTGATACTAGCAAACAGAAATCAGACCCCAGGGCAACGCTTCAGCCTAAACTAATAGAAATATCCTTGAAGTTTTAATACTCAAGTTCACCTTATTGTCTGTATCCTTCTTGCCAACTGCAGACTGTAGAGCATGAAGGAGGGCATCCACCAAGCCATCACACTCTCTTAGTCTTCTGCGTGCTTCTGCTCCATCTGAACTTACATTCCTAACAGGAGAGATTTAAATGAAAATTTAGCCCTCTAACCTTCACACGAAAATTGGGGGTGTGTCGATTTATACTACAATTATGAAGAACTCATTACCTTGGGTGAACAATTTGGAGGCAGTCTGACAAACCTATTAAATCTCAGTAAAATATGGGTGATGCACATCTGCAACTCCCTGAATCTGAACAAAAAGGGGTACAGTCACAGAGGTGCCTATGAACACATTTTTCTGAGCTGCTGGTGAGTCCTGTGACATACCTTAAACTGGACAGGAGTCACAGAAGTGACAAAACCTATGTGGAAAGTTTTCTCAAAGCTGAAACGCACTACTTTTGACAACACCACAGCCAACCCTTCAGTTTTCAGGGTCTCTGAATTCCACAAACCTGAGAGTAAAGTTAACTCTCAAAAGCTCAGGACACAACCATGACCTTCTGCTATCAAGACTGTGCAGCCAATTTTTCTTTTTAACTAACTAGAGGGACTGCCAATCTCCAAGTAATTAACCAATCAATCACGGTCCGTCCCGTCCCCCGTTTCCCCCTGGCTGGTATGTTAATTGGATGACTATGAAAAAAACCCACGTTTTTTCAGAGACCTCTCCAAATTTGAAGACACTTAATTGTGTAGCTTGGTTCTGTAACAGCACATTAACTTTCAATTAAAAACACAAGTGAAAGACACAGATAAATGAATCCCTTCCCCAAATCCTAACACAGCCTCACCTCTAGCAATGGCTGATACAAGGCAGGTAAAGTGGATATTAAAATATGATTCCACAGGATATATGGAAGAGAGAATTCTACTGCTGCTTTTCCATCTCCAGTTGTATTAATCCTTTTGTATCAAAAGCCCAAATGTGAATTTTAATGTAAAGTCTTTATGAAACCGAAATTAGAATTCAAATTCTCTGTGATACCTTTCAGGAGTTGTAACAATAAACGATAGCAGCTCCATGTCCAAGCACATCTATTAAAGTGGAACATTACTTATTAAGCTTGAGGGTGAGAGAAATGGACTAAAAATGGTCTTATCTGGAGCTGTGAATCACATTTGTTACTTCCTCATTAAATCTTAGAAATAGAGCGCTAAAACACATAAGGAACACCTGCAGACTTCAAAAAAAAAAATCAAATTTTGCAAAAAAAAAATAAAATCCTTTGCATCTTTCTAGCCCCATGGCCCATTCACGAGATATTTTTCTATGGTCCATTTGTGCTACCACACTTGTAGCACATTTGTTTTACTCCATTGGTCATCAACAGCATCACAGTATTTTGTATCCGACTTTCTTATTTCTTGATCTGTATTAATATTAAGGTAGACATTGATAATGTTATAGTTGAAAAAGATACTCTAAAAGTGCATCACTAAGACTGTGGCTTGCTGATATTACTTGCTGTATCTTCAACTGTAGAAAAATTTACTGAAAATTAATGCCTCGAGAAAAAATTCCCACATTTATCACATATAAATAGGCATGAAAACTTCGCAGCATCAAATTAATAGCTAATTAATGCTACGAATAAGTTATCCAGACATCAAACTTTGCAGTTTTAATGTTGTAACCAACATATCAGAAAATGTACCTTTATGAGCACCTCATGCAGAAACATCTGCTCTATAAATACCCAGCACTCCCGGGATTTTGCTAGTCCTCCCTCCTTGGGTAATCAAATTCCTGCAGCCCATGAGATTTACCTAACACGGAACAACAAAACCCATTTCCTTGTCTGTAACTATAACCCAGACCTACTGGAGAGCCCAGCTCACATTCTTCACCAGAGAAGTCTAGGCAACACAGATCTCAGAAAGACTAAGGCCGGGGAGATCAGCACCTGCTTCACAGAGTCCGCTCTTTCTACTGCTCCCACACCGCAAAAGGCAGTAAAGATCTCCGAATTCCCATGGGAATACCTGCAGTTCAGAGACACACGCAAGTACGCCAAACATCCCTAAGCACTAAGCAAAGGCAGGCACGATAAAAATGAAGACAGTATGCTTTGAGCAAGTTCTCATCTGGCTATCCCAGAAGCACTCCCAGGACTGGTCCATGATCCAGAGCAACCTTCAGAAGCTCCTGCAACCCAGGAAAACACCACGTTGCATTTGAGCCTGGGGATGTTAAGATCTTATGTCCTTGAAAAACATTGCCCGGTAGTCATCAGTCAAATTCACACCTTGGGTCTTCAGGAGGGACTGTAGTGTGGAGATGAAAGTGATCACATGGACGAGAGAGCTAGCGTTAGTGTTGGTTGTTAAAAGGAAAGAAACTGCAACAGAACAGCCAACCTGGTATCGCACTCCACTGACCAGAGTCAGGAAAAAATCACTTCCAATTTCACATCTGTGCTGAAATTGTTCTTGATGCATCTTATAGATCTATTACATGTTATGGAAAGAAAGACGTAACTAAATCATGTTCTGAAGGAAACGTTCAAAGCAGAGTTTCTAAACACGCTTCTTTCAAGAGTGATGAAAATCAACAAATACACGACAGATTCCAGCAGACATTAACAGCGGATTTGTAGTCATCTTACATGGGGCAACACTCCACGGAAGGAATGCAAAGCCTCACCCAGGGCAGAAACTTCCTGAAATTCATGCAACAGACAGATATGCAACATACGACATCCAGACTTGGATAAAGTAGAGAGTTTTGCTTTTCACTGAACTTTTCTACACATTAGACAAGCATTGTTTTATATCAGAAAAAAAAAAAAAAATTCTTCAGTGGATGGAGTGTTTGACCAAGACACTGCACAGAAAAAGAAGCCAAAACCCCAGCTGAGGTGCTTGTTAACTCTGTTACTCAGGAGCTTAGGCTGCCATGCAACAACTGGAACGGCCCAAAGATTTTGGAATTAAACATGTTATCTCAGTGCTGTGGTTGCTGGGGCAGTTTAATATCAAGAACCTCTACAGACAAAGCCAAAGATACAACTTGAAACGGGAACTCTGCAGGGCTTTTGAGGTGCTGATGACAGGCAAAATCCTGTTACAAATGAAAACAGAGTTGACTGTTCAAATGGGTGGGAATTGAGAGGAGGAACTACCCGAACTATTTTACACAGAACAGTGACCAATGACACCTGCCATTCATCTCTGGAGTCTTGTACAGTCTTTGCTTCCCTTGCCTTGTCTCTTCACCTCCAGAGAGGCCTCTGCTGCTTTCCCTGTTTTTCAATACTTTTCCAAGAGTCAATTAAGTGAAAAATTATTTTAAAAGCAATAGTATCTCTCTCACATCACACTGCAAAGGGTAACAGAAAGCTTCACAGCGTGCTTACCATAAATATACACAATGCCACACTCAAAAGAGCAATTCTAGAAGCTAGACATGGAATTACTGTCCATGTTACTCAAAGTACGTAAGAAGGAAACCAACTGTACAACTGATTTTATGTAAAACAAGCACAAATCTCATTCCAGAGACTTTAAATCCCCAGCCTTTAGCTGGAAAAAGCAACCTGGATTCTTCCTCAAATTCTTGGAGACCAGACTGTAGGCAGGACTGTGAAAGAGGATTTGTAAGGATGTTCAAATATATGCTTTCCCTGGGAAAACAAAACAGAGGAGCACTAAGTAAACGTTGAATAAAAGTAAATACCTACCAGCATGGAAGCACATCAAGCTAGGAATCTAGTCTGCTGGTATTAAAAGACTTCAGAAAATGGCTGGGAATGTGCTGAGAGATTTGTTCATGCTTTAGATAAGGTTTTCATTATCACCAAATAGTCATCTTAATAATATGCAAGTCAATGTAACACTTACCTCTGCAGAACAGAGTTGGTATTCATCACCTCTAGGATAGGTAAGCTGTTACTACTACCTGTGCCACACACCAAAATTATTCTCACGAAAAGAGATTTAAAAGTAATTAAATGGAAGGCAGTTAATTTGCACTATTCCAATGCCCCCACTGTGCTCTCCGTAACAATCTAAAAGACAGTGGAGACATGGAGAGCTTTTAGTTTGGGGGTTTCTTTAATGATAAAGAGAAACTTGAAAACACAAGCATCAGAGACACATTTTTTCTCCGAACACTAAAACTCCAAGACTATTGCTGTGTCTGCCACCTGGCTGAAAAGGGTCATCAGTTGTTATCCCACAGTGCTACAGATGAAGCTGAAAGCCAGAGGTTAGAGTGTTACTGAACACTTCAGTTCAGCAGGTGTAAAAAGCACTTTGTTTAGAGACCCAGCTGGGGATGAAGACAGCAGGTTGGGGACTTTGTTTTTTACATAAATAGAAAGCTGAACTGGAAGTTTTTAAGATATTCTCCTAGTAACATCTCCACCTTTCTCTGAAAGAAGCACGAATGAGAGCTGAAGCTGAGACAGTGATGAGCTCTTTTCAACAGCCTCTTTGTGCACACTGCAGGGTCTCAGATTGCCCAAATGAATCCTACTTCTTACTATTGTAAACAACTTTCTAATCGCTATTTTTGTATTGTCAGGCTAAAGAGTAACATTGGCTCCTATACAGTCTGTCTGAGCACTGTGGAAGAAGATCGGGATACCTGTGATCGTTACAAGCCAGAGAGCTACGAATGACTGGGGTGTCCTGGTGGGGTGGGTGAGCGGCACTTCACGAGTGGGCTGAGTTACAGCAATGCTGCAGCAGAGCTGACAGGCAATACATACACCTCGCTAGACCTTCTAACACCATCACTAAGGCTTTGTTGTCCGGACACCGAGTTTTATATACTTCAGCTGGTAAAAAAACTACAACATTTTCACAAGTCTAATTAAAGCATATTAGTTGTTCTATGCATCCACTCTGACAGTCAGAACCCTTGCTATAAAACCATCCTTCCACATCCACACTTTGCTTCACTATTAGGAATTTTTTTATTTGGATGTCAGCCAAAGGAGAGTGATAAATAATAGTTGCAACAAACCTACTCTATTTCAGAGCCTATTTCTAGGTACTGAATGTCCCAAGGGAGGAATATACAGCATTTTAAAATCATTCCATCATTTCATGCAGAAATAGAATGAATTCCATACTTCAGTTCACATGAAATACCAGGAAGTTTAATTGGTATTAAGTTCATTGTTCTGAAAATAAGAGAGAAAAAGAAAGAAGCTGTCTGTGACACAAAGATAGGCTGATCCAGGCAGCACTGGTCAAAGAGCCCTGTACAACACGATGGAGTTTGGCAGCAGAGAGATGAATCAGAAATAAGGCAGAGAATATGGTAAAGAAAACAGGAAGAAGTCAAAAGTCCAAATAAAATGAATGACAGGGGACCTCTACTGATGATGACATTAGGTAGGAAGCAGCTGTTCAGCTCAAAAAAGGTGTATCAGATCTGGGCAGGAGATCCCACTGGAGATTTCTGCTCAACTTAAGCATCCACTTACCAGCTAAATCAAAGATAACAAGCAGTGGAGCAGCCCCAGTTGCCTTGCAACTGGCTACTTGAATAAAGAGATTTGTTTTATTTAGTTGGTCAAATGCTCAAAGAGGACATACCAAAAGCCACCCCTCAAACAGACTTCACAATCTTCATCTGTGCACCAGTGATACTGGCACAGAGCAAGAGATCTACAAAGCACACTGTTACATGTGTCATATTCACGTCAGCGCTGCCTATAAGAGCTCCCTGCAATAAGCAGGGGCTCAACAGCCGGCAGTACAGTTTAACGTGGTACAGATGTCAAGTTCATCCTTTGTTATTTGTGGCTTTCTATATCCAAAACATCGTGTAATGCCTTTTCAGTAAAAGGCTGACTGGTTACCTCCTGCATGACCTACTTGGAGGGCCTTGCTCTCCTGTAACGCAAAATGATGCAGAAACACACTACACAAGAATTCCACGATGCCTAGCAGCTACTTAGCTTCCAAATTATTGCAGTGTCTGCTTGGAGGAAAGGCTAAGGGGCTCTACTTGCTTTATGACACATGCTTGCTGCAACGTGAAAAGAATCTCAAAAATACAAAATGAGGTATTTATCTAATAAAGGATCATGGCTCACACGCCTTCCAAAGCAAACTATGTCCATTACAGTGACTGCAGTGAGCTTTGTTTCAGTCTTTCTCTTCATCCCACCACAGCGACAGACATTTTGTAGATTCCCTTCACTGACAGTCAAGGGAGAAAGGACCTGGATTCATTCCTAAGTAATGACAGAAGGCAATAAGCAAGTGCACAACTTTCAATTTATACTTCAGATTTGATTGTAAAGCATTAAGGTTGCATGTAACTAGGTTACATCTCTGCTGCTAAAATCTACGCATAATTTATTTATATTACAAGCTAAACATCAGGAACTGTCAGGAGAAACCCTAACAGCTCCTTACTAGCACGAATTAAACACTCTGCTCATCATATAAGCCCCAGGACAGCCATATGCTGTGATCCTGCACAGTATCAGTAAGCTAATTAAGAAACTGCCTTCACTCACTCCTCTCTATTGTGTGGGTTTTTAATTTGAGTTGGTTTTTTTCCAGTCTGGGTTGGACAGATAAGCGTCCTCCTTTTCCACGCTGCTTGCTGCCTCCAAAGTGAAGGTTCACAGGCAAATTTCTGTTCGCTTTTTTTATCTCTTTATAAAACTATTCCTTCGCTGAAAGGCCAGTTCAAAAGTACCTGTTGCACAACCCCACACTGACAGTACCATCAGCTCCAGTTTCTGGGGCAGCAGTCTCCCAAAGGCTGTACCCAGTATGAAAATGAGTGCACCAGCCTCCAAGCATGGTGGGTGGGTGGACAGAGACATGGCAGCATCTGCCCTCTTCTCTGGGCGGGACAGGGAAATGCTAAGCTTTGCAAGAAGTCCTGTCCAGACCTCCTTGGTTAAACAACTGCCCTATAAAACCATACAAAAGGACTACCTGAATTATGATAGGGGAGCACACAGATTAAGAGGAAAAGTCAAACAAATGACATTGTCAAAGAATCCTTTTTGTACTGGGGAAGAAACACAGCTGCTGTAAGGAGAGCTCTGTCCTAATACGAGACTCATGAAGCTCAACTACTAATATGCTGCTAATAAACAAAGAGAAAATAAAAGCTGGCACCTGAACACTCACATTTACATATCTACTCTGTCCCGCTGTGCTTCAATAAGCAAAGTTCCCCTGACACTGAGGGCAGCTTGGCTGGCAGCACTGTAGCAGCATCACCTGAGCTTCACCTCCTGTGCCCTGCTCTTCACTAGACAGCACTTCCAGGTCAAAGATTTGCACTTAAGTGCCTTCTTACTTCAGTCAGCTGGAGATGAAGGCTGCCTCAAGTATATGACTGTGCAGGTAGGACAAATATTATGTGACTGTCACCACATACTATTATCATGCCTGCAGGATTTAAAGATGGATAGAGCTTGAAGGTAATTCACTTTGAAAGCTCTAATTCCCGAGCACTTTTCTTCAGTGAAAAGCCATACATTAATCATTAATAAGAAAGGAGGGCATAAGCACCTGGCTTTGACAGCCTTTCTTCCTTTCTTTCCTCAAATTCAGCATACAGAGATGGGAAGAATAAACGGACACACCAGTATCACTGAGACACTCATACAGTCATTTCCAGGGTGCAGAGAGGGAGAACTTTTCTGCCAAAACAAGACCATAGATGCTGTTTGACAAACCTTCTTTACCTCCATGTACCTCAGACACACACACTCCTGCTACAGTGTGTGCTGTAGGTGTTTGCATACATACATATATTCACAAGTACATAAAGACATTAGGACTCAAGGAACAACTCCACTACCACTAAGCAGTGTTAGGTATGACTGAAGCCCCAAAAGCACTGCAGTAGAAGACGTACATGCATGTACCTCAATGCTCCCTGTCCTCCTCAGAAAAAGGCTTAAAACATTCTCTTACAGAACCTCTATTTGGCACATGCTAAGTATTAATGATTTACTGTCAAGCTCCTGCAGTCCTCTTTCCTCTGAAGCGCGTGAGCCTGCAGATTCTTGCACATCATTTCTCACCCTGATGGTTTTTGGCTCTGAATCTATTGAGTCCTTACCTCTTGTCTTCAAACATCATATCTCACACCATAACTCTTAGGTTTTGATTCCATAGGATCAAACTCCTAATTTGTACCTACAGGAGGTGCTTATTCCCAGTTGTTGTCTCTGGGACCAACCACTTCAAAATCCTTGAACTACTGTATTTACCAGCTTCAGGGGAAGGTAAGGACAGAGGTGCCAATCCCATGTTGAAGACAGGAAAGTGAAGGTCAGTAACTGAAGTCCAGATTCATTCAGGCACTTAGAAACCTGAATCTCACCAATACCAGGAGACAGGGCTATTAAAAATTAGACTGCAAAAACGTTTATACCATTAATCTTGCCTGTAATTATGTCAGAATAGTAGCAGAACAGCAATTAAATCCATACTTCTCAAGTCTCTTGTTACAGCTCTAGCCACCAGGTTGTCCCCTGTCTTCTCAGGAGCCGATGTTGGACAAGCTGTTACGTACAATTTCTATCTGAAGAATGAATGTTTTTAGTGGAAGTCAAGTGGGTGCAGTTTGTTTGTGTTCGTACACCCTCAGCCAGGTCTCTGAACCCTGAGGCTATTTGTGAATGTGAATTTCTGTGTACTTGGAGAACTGACAAGAAATGCTGCAACTACAGATGGTACTCTGGAAAAAGGAGCACTTTGCATCTGTTTGCTATGCAAATTAATTCATTTAACATTTGTTGACAGCAGGTCAGTTTAGCACAGGAATGAGGCTAGAAAGTTGGCAATTTAGGAACTAAGTTCTACTCTGTCCTCTTAGAAGTGAAAAAATCCAAGGGAGAATTAAAAGTAATTAGGCAGAAAACAGCAATTAAGCCCAGAATTAATTTCATTTTAAAACCATTAAAATCCTTGCTGCTTCCAGAGAACTAGGAATCATGGTGGATATCTACACAGAAAACGAGAAAGATAATGTGATGCAGCAGCTCCCTCTGACCCACAGATGTGGCACTTCTCCTCTAAAGCAGAGGAGCATCTTAAGAGAAACCTGGAGACACTGCAAAGGTCTCTGGCACTGTCTGGGTGCACGTAAGCCAGCCGTAGCTCCATCAATCCTGCAAGCAATTCAGCTTGTACTCTTCTTCTAAAGCACCTTAATGTCTGGGTCAAAGTTGTAGGAAGGATCATAAAATGGTCTTGTTAAGATGCACCAAATCATTGCATTATTTAAACTGGAGGAGAGAACAATTTAAAAATGAACGCTTCTGGACTGCAAATCCCAATAGGGATTTAAAGAAAGAAAGAAAAAAAAAAAGACAGTAACTAGAAGAGACAGTCTCAACATACCTAAAAGAATAAAATACAATGCAAAGACGTGAAACTTGTACTCCAAATTAAAGGAACGAATATCTGTGCATATTTAATGTTTTGCTAGCAAATGTCTTCCTTACTTCTTCCCTAGTCCTACTTTTCCATAACCAAAACCCCACTTAATTTCAATAAACCAGTCTTTGCTTTGTTTTTTACTGTTCCTCTCCAGATTTTCACCATACTGATTTCTCCCAACAGGTTCCACAAAATATAATACCACCTTTATTTTACAGAATTACAGCCAAGGTAGCATCTATCATGACCATTTTAAGTAGTCAAATTATTACAGATATTGCAGATCCATTCATCATACCAGATCTGCCCCTAGAAACAAAACACAGCAATGTAAGAGGAAGTATCTTTTTCCTGATCTCAGGATGAGAATGGAGACAAAATTAACATCACCTGCACTAGCTTCTGAAAATTTCAGTGTTTCTTGGTAAAGATTACAGAAAAATTTCATTATCACATCATAGTTTGCAAATTGGCTGCGCTGCCAAGTCTATTTTGCAAAGGGGAATACAGGATTCCCAAAACATTTGAAGAGTTTTCAGCAAGTCAAGTACAGAGTGGGGGTTGGCACACAGAACCCACTCGTCATGTTCCAGATGATATCAGGATTCAAAAGATCCTTACAACAGCCACAGTCATAGGAGAAGGCTTGACTTTAGAAGGAGCCCTTAAAATAAACACTGATCTCCAAAGTCAATATAAACCTTAACCAGTTGCCTTTTCTTCCATTGATTCTTAGTGGCTACGTACACATTGTCAATTAGCTGTGGTAGCTTGGTATGGACACCACTAAGTATCACAAGCAATCCCAGAGTTATTTAACTCATGGCAAAAGACATTGTTATCATTAAGAAAGCCAGTCAAATACTAACTGCACAGTTTCTCTGATTTCCAGCTTGTAACTTACTAGGTCCAACGTTGCTCAGTATCATGCACAGGGCTTTCTCAAATAGCAGCTCAGATCTGTTCCTGAGCGCAAGTCCTTTGGCTATACAGACTAAAATCAACATCAAGCATCACAGATGGATTTTTATTATTTCAGAAAGTGGGTAGAAATCAGGGTTATAGAAAGCCAGTAAGCTACCTTAGCTTTGGCTAAAGGTCAAAAGAGCGCATGGATCCTGCCTCTTATCTTACAAAGTCAATTCCCAAGTAAAGCAACTCTGGTACAGGTACAGATATCTGCTAAGATACTGACCCAATTACTGACCTCTCTGCTAAAGCATCCTTCCATCCCACACACACCTGCAGCACTGCAATATCTGTGCTGCTAATACCAGATATTAATCCACCCTTAGGCACATGCAGACCAAGCTGACTATGCAGGATACAAGTCACCCTGCCCTGCTCAGACCTGGACATTTACCAACATCTGGACTCCCAAAGCGAGGAGGGAGAGAGACTTACAAATTACACAGAGGAAAAAAAAAAGGTATTGTTGACAGGATAGAACTGGAAAGGAAAATGGGATGGATCAGGATTTGAAGAAGAGGTAAAGTGTCGGGGGTTTTCTGCTTGTTTGTTCCGTTTTTTAAATTACTTTTCAAGTTTCAATTATTTTAAAATAAGTGTTTCCAAGGCTCCACATTATCAAAGCAGAGACCTATATTAAGAACAAGGTAAAGATGAGAAAGCAGTGTAAAAAAAAATAAAAAGGCAAATAATTAACTGGCAGTTCACGCTGAGTTTGCAACAAACTCGCCCACATCTGTTGATGAACTTCATTAACTGAAAAAATGATACTGAAAAGATGCCATCCTGCATGCATAACGCCTGTCTTCTGCCCAGATACCTGACTGCAAGGACATCTGAAACCTCAGAAGTTCAAAGATTCCCTCACCGTTTGGAAGGCAACGCAGCACACACCTGAGGCTCACTTCCAGAGGGGACAAAGGAGGCTGGCACACCATCAAGAGGATTAACCCCCCAATTAAATACCAAATCGCTAAAGAGTTTGTAGTCTGCAATAAGCTCCCCATTCTCGGAAAACTGTATTTCTAGGACCAGTTACTGTGTCATCAAGAGAAGAGTAGGCAAAGGGGTTTTTAAACACTGACGTCTGTCAGACAGATGGCTGCAACAATTTATTCTCTGCTGGTGTTAACTATCTTTCTTGCTGATGCTTTTAAGGATGAGCTGCAGAGGATTTCAACAAACAATGCAAAATTACTTCCAACAGAAGTAATGATAATTACTTTGATATGTCTGTTTTTATCCCTAGATCTGGAAGTGCTCTACAAAGGTACGTAGTATCACCGACATTGTAACAAGCGGCACCATCAACTGACAGACAGCTTGTATTTCACCTACTCCTGCATCTTTGTCTGTTGTCCTGGACTCACTTTATCTCACTGCAAGAAGTAAGGAGACAGTAAGACAGTTCTCCCCACTTCCTATGCCAGAGGTTGCTCTTCCACAGCACAAGAGCGCCATGGACAGATCACCTTTTCCAGGTTACCTTTCCCTGCTAACCTGCCATCACATCTCCTTTCACCTTTAAGCAACTACTTTCAAGCATGAAATCACCTTGCCCCACATCTGACTGAAGCTTCAAATTTTCCACAAGGAAGCACATAGTCTCACATGACTATGACAGCAGAGACTATAGATAAAAGACTGAAACACTGTACCCCCCTTCAAGAACAGAAGCAAGCATCATTGACTGGCTGCTGTCCTGATACATTTGAAGTGCATCAGGAACCATTTTAATTACCAAAAGTTCAATTTCTTCAAATTCTTTAATGTATCTCAGTACTACTATGCTCCACACCCCCCTTCATTAGCCTTAAGAATACAACGTCCAAAGTGGCACAAGTTTTTGCATGTCCTGTAAAACCAGTACCTTTGAAGTGAAAAAAAAAAAACCAAAACCAACAAACCAAAGCTATCCTGGAATGTAGAAGTTCAAGTGGATCCACATACTAATAAAAACGTATGATGTGGATTGGGTTAGCTAGTAATGATCAATTTATTGTCTACGCTTACTGGAGAATCTCATATTCATTCAGATAATCCTTTTATCCCCCATCACGACTAATTTCCTCTTGCAGAACACCATTAGAAAACAAGACACTAGTAAGTAAAAACCTATGATGTCTGGAGCCTACTTATAGGACCTCAGTTTCCAGTGGGACTGCAAATAATTTCAGTAATGGGCCCTTTCAGAACACTTTTCATTACTTTCTTCATTTGTGAAGTTACTCAGGGGAATAGTTATTGCAATTTAGAGATCACAAGCCCAAGAAACAGAAATGAACCCACTTCTGAAGATGCATTCATCAGTAGAAACCCGACAGAAGTACACTTCAGAGCAACAGAAGGTACGATGCCAAATCACTATTAGTTTTGTTCAAACTAATTGACTTCATTATAAAGCTGAAGAATCTAACAGGGCATCTCCGCTATTTTATCTCAAAGAAAAAGAAAATTAAAAACTCTGTGTTTAGGGAACATTGATTCTTCAGGTTTTTCAGACAGCATTAGGACTCCTCCTGACCCCAGCTTCCAACAGCTACTGTCCTACTCTCAAGGTGTGCTCAGAAACGCAAATACAATTTCCAACAAGAAAAGGCTCCTTTGCAAGGAATATTAGAAATGTCAGTACTTCAGGTTCTTAACTAATTTCCCACAAGTCCTTAGTCACTTTAGCTTAAAATAGCAGTGCATCCACCAAAGTGTTTCTGGCTAAAACTGGATCCATGTTTCAGGCTCAGTGTAATTCCATGAAACCAGCTCCCCAGCATCTGCAAAAAATGCTTTTTGATAGGAGAAGACCTAAAACCAAGAAGGGAATTGTGTGAAACCACACTTTGTAAATAAATAAAACCAGTACCATGAGGGGAAGAAGAGAAGGTACTCAAAATCTGTAGGAACAGCCCACTGATCGCAGTACAATAGACAAATAAAACCATGATTCTCAGCAGTTGCAGCACAGTTTGCAGTGCAAAATGCTTTTTTTGTACTTAGCTTGGCAGTTAACCTTCCCCAGGTTACTCTCCATTGTGTTGTACACTGCCCTATATAGATCCACTCCCCCTAACCTGGAAAAATGACATACTCTTCACACTGACCCCACTGGACAGACCTACATTGACAAGTCCTACAACAAGAGAGTCCCCAGCAGGCAAATACCCCCTAGCATTGCTATTGTGGCCATTGAAATGGAGATCTCTGCAAAAATGAGAGATATATGATACTTTATTTCAAATCAAAGTAATTTTAACAAAATCCTAAACACAGCACATGGTGAACATATTCATCCTTCACTGTTCTGCCTTACCGTAAGCAACCAGAAGTGTTCTTGAAGACAGTTGTCCACTCAGCATCGCGAGGCTTAGAGTCCTCATTTGGCTCACTCTCCCAACCTGAATGGGGTATAATCACTTCATTGGTAAGTGTCTGCAGACCATGGTTGATGATGACCATCTTCAGGGGCTCATAGGAGGATAAATTCCACAGAGTACCTGCAGTAGAAACAGTGATTACAAGAGACTAACTATTAAAAATTTCTAGATTAAACAGAATCACTAGATTCACAGAGAATTGCTGGAAGGTTATAAATCATAAAACAACAAAAAGGTGAAACCACTTGATGAGATGCCAGACTAGCACATAGCTTAGGGAAAATTCTACAGCCACAGCAACCGAAACATTTCCAAAAGTATGGAAGCACTTATATCAAGACATTGATCTTCTTGAAGTCATCAAGTCTTACAACAGAGTAGACAAATGTGATGTGTTATGCGAGATTAAGAGGATTTTTCTGCTATATACAAATTTTGTTACACTTTTTAAGTCTAGCTATGCCTCAAAAAGTAAAAATTCATCCAGCACAGCAGACAAGCATATTGACAAGTCTTAAAAACAGGGATGAATTTACAGAGCATCATTGATCTAATGCTTATCCTCTGCACAAGACAATATTTCATTCAAGACTCCTCTCTATTATTTACTTTCACATTTTTCTGTCACAGGCAATATCTGTGTTCAAATCACCTGGTGCCAGAAGCATACGATTCCTTGAGGGAGCAGAGAACCAAAACTCCTTTGTCTTTCAATTTTTACCTCAATTATGAGCCAAAGTAGACAGAAGTCAAACATCAAAACAGCAGAACAGAAGAACAGCCTTACAACTGTAGAAATACTGAGATAAGCGATACAACTTCCCAGCAGACCTGTATCAGTGTCCTGACAGTCACTGCTCATTAGGTTAGGGCTAAACAGAACATGCACTTCAGAGAAATTTCTGCATAGGCCCAGCCTGGTAACATTTGAGAACTATCAGTAACATCACTCGAAGGGAGCAAGATGCACACTTTTGATCTCTGAGGAAAAGTGTAAAGACTAGCAAAGCTTCAGAGAGACTGAATAGAAAAGCTAGATTCCCCAGAAATCTTTCCTAAATGGATTAACATTAACCTGAGGCTCCCCATGTTACTGCAACTGTGAATCTGTGCCTATTACAGTGCAAACTGTAGATACCTCTTAGTATACATGTCCAAAGCAAAACACCAAACAACAAAGGTGCAACCTTTTGTTTCAGTCCCTTTCAATCCCTCCAAGCTTTTAAATCTACAATTTTCAAACTTCAAAAATGACTGGCAACACTTTTTGGATCTATTACTTTTGTCACACCGTCTAACAAACACATGGGCTTGCTGGACTCTGTCAGTGAATGGAAAGCAGGCAGGAGTGGGGGAGCCTGCAGCTGTGCAATGAGCCAGTGTGCAGAGAACCGCAGAGCCACCGCACCTACCTCCAAACGAGCGAAGGCAGCTATCTCGTGGGAACGCTCCTTCACACTCAGGCTTCCACTGCTACAAGTTAGAAGTGTCAAATGCCAAACGTCCTATTTTAATATCAGAGTATTATCCATATAGGGTCATGACAGGTACCATGTCAGGACTGGAATTCTACCTCCATTTTGAGTGGTGACTGGCACTTATACGATAACCTCAAAGACTGATAATTAGCAGAGCCTCAGAAATCAAATGCTAAGGTGTCTCCTATTCAAAGTGATCTTTACAAAACCCAGGCACCTGTTCAGACTTAGGAGACCATATTAGCTAATAAAGAAACTCTGAGGCAGACAACAGAATGAACACCATACAAAAACATTGCTTTTCTGGCCTATTGTCCTTGCCACTCATAGACACCACACTGTATAAGACTTATAACCTACATTTTTAAGCTTTCAAAGAAAACTGTATAGGTGAAATATGAATGAATTTTCTCTTTGTATCCATTACAATAAATCACCCTTTGTCACTGCAAAACGCCAAGCAATGGACAGTAAGAAACAAAAACCAAAACCAAGCACAAAATGCTAACTGGTCCCATTTTGTTGTGGAAGAAAGCCTTTACTTCTCCTAACAGATTGGCTTAAAAATATACATCATACAAGATACAAACGCAAGTCAATATTTATAAGATGACTACAAACCCTGACATATAAGTTATCCAATTAATTTTAAATACTTCACTAGACAGTCTTTCTTTAGTTATTGTGTACATACCAATTCCTTAAGCATATCAGACTCATCGATATAAAAATAATAATTACAATTATATCTCTAAATGCGTTTCTGGCTCAGTACTTCAAAATTCAAATGCAAAATCCAAACATCCAGCACTGAACAAGATGGATAAATCCTAGGAAATTATCCAGGATAATCATCTCTGGAGCAAATGTAGATTCAAACTGAGAACACTGGGTGCCGAATACCCTGGTTCTGGAGGGTTATGTCAGGGCTCCCTCACAGGAACATAAATGGAGCATTTGGCATTTGCAGTGGTCAAAAAAACACTATTAGGAAAAGATGGCATCAACTGAGGAACCTAGTACAGTGTTGTAAGGATCCCGCATTTTTATTCTTTTGAAACTGCAAAATATTGCAGCAGGAAACAACGTGGAGATTTAAAATCATCTGTATGTGGAAGGGCTAGGTTTTAAAATCTGACAGCCCTTCATATTTATGCACATCCTTAAATGTGCATACTTTCGCACCTGAAATGAGATTCTGCCTTCTCCCCTTTCCTGGAGGAGTGACATGTGTTATGTGTATAGTGAAACTACAAAGACAGACATATACTTAAAAAGCCAAAAATCCCTATAAATTTTCCAAAAGCTCTAATATTACAGAAGTTTTCCAGTGCTCAAATCTTTCGCTTGTTTTAAGACTTAGAGATTTGTGTCTAGTACAATGTGTAAAACAAAATCATCACCTCCAAACTCCCTCTTCTCTTATATTCTCATTCACCAGTAGCTATTTCAAGACTAAATGTGACTGGGATTCAGTAATATTCCAACTGGATTGCAACACAAAACAGCACTAACCTGCCACACTACCACATACAAGTCAGCTTCACTGATGCTGTAACCCCATTCAGACCAAGAGAACTACCTGCCTCTACAAAAGGATCTCTTGTACATACTCATTCAGAATTTTTATTAAGAGGCTGACTGCAATTTATGCCATACACCATTTAGGGCAAACACATTTTGACTCTCAATCTCATTGAGTGGCTACCAGACAACGGGGACTGAGGTTAAGAGAATGCTTTTTCATCACCCTGTTTGAAGAAAAAAACCTCAACAGTTTACAAGGTTTTCAATTGTTCATCTGCTTCCCATCTCTCAAATGTTTCATAGAAAACATCAACAAACTGTGAGGAGGAGGAAAAGACAGTCTCATTAAAAAAAAATCATTAAAAAAAATAGCACAAACTCTTACAAATTATTCAGAAATTTCAAACCACTTATATTTATAATATTCTCCTTGATGGTTGCATGAAGAAAACCAAAAGAAACACCCTGTTGAACAGCATTCAGCGAAGGAAAACATGCAGCTTAACAGAAAGGTAGCCCAAGATAAACAGGGATGAGTGAACCTTGTGGTTCCAAAGACAAAGAAAATAGTTCAGATTCAAGGTTGACTTCGTTGGGAAAACACTCCACAAGAAAGGATACAGAAAATAAACACTGACAATGCATTTTTCTTATTCAAAATTATGAAACAAAGAGGTCTAAATCCCAGCATCCTTTCAGCTCTTCAGAAAACAAAATCCATGGAAAAGACAGTGATAGTGACAGCCACAGAAACTAAGAAAAAAAAAAAAAAAGGACACACACACACCAAATTCAGATCAGACTGTAGGTTTTAGCAGTGCATTAGTAATTCTGAGTAAAAAGAAAATTAAAACCCTTGTAAATTTGACACTCATCTTTAAAAATCATTCCCTGTCTCTATTAGCATAACACACTAATGATCTAACAAGCTGGAAATACTGTTTTTAAAACTAAGTTTAATCAATTCACATGAACAGCACTCAAGAGAAATCAAGTCACTAACAGAGCAGCATAAGGGAAATGAAGCTATCTAAATTTTCCATGCACTTTCACTACCAGTATTGGCCTTTTTGGCCACAGATTGCATGAATTTTAGGATCAGAAAAGAAAATGAACTATGGCTTTTCAGAAGATGATCACAACCATGATCAATCTTTATTTTATTTGTAAATACTATCTGTAATATACTTACATATTTCTAATGACAACCATTGCCTCTACTCTCTCAGCAAGTTAAGCAGGGACAATAACTACAAGTTTTTATTTCAAAAGCATTGACTACTGTAAAAATATATTTAAAATTACTGTAAGCTATAAACATAGTTATATGATTTACATAACATTAAAAAAACTGATTAGGGCCACAGCCATAATGCCCTAAATCTCCACCTCCCTGGAGCTGTGAAAAGACTTCTAAAGAAATTGTGGCAGAATATATACATGCTATCATCTTCTGAAACTGAAGGGGAATTTTTTCCTGCTGTGCTCGCTTACTTCCAAAAATCCAATGTCACCAAGAAATCAGAAGAAGCTGTTTTAATTCTTTATCCATGGTCCATATCAAATTTGGAAAATTAAAGCACTCTGCATTATATTCACCCTGGACTTCTTGTTGCATGTTGGTCCTGTATGCACTTGTTTGACAGACTTGTTTGTATCATCTTCAGGACTAGAGCTGGGCTTCTTCAAGTTAAGTAGTGGTCAACATGAACTACTGTGTCACAGAACACACCATGAAAAGGGACCTTCTTCTGACAAGCCTCCTAACAGAAAGCAGTAAGCTCATCTGTAACCAGAAAGTTCAGGACAGCATGGTACTTCAAAGAGAAGTTACTGTCTGATCAGCTGACAGGATCTTAGCATACGTAAATGCCCAGAAGGCGTGAATTTGGAGCATGTTGATCGATCTGCAAGTTTCTATTATAGTATTAGATCAAAATATTTCCTCTGCACAGCATTTTGAAGGTCAATCATTTTCAATTAAAACCAGTTTGGCAACATACAGCATCAGTAAAACCACGTTCTGAATCACTTAAAATCCATGCAATGTCATTAAACAGCAAAATTACTTTCGATGTTCTCACAAAGAACAAAATTATTCATTAAAGCTACCTACTTCTGATTACTTTTCAAAGAATGTAATAGAATTTTGGTCTTGCATATCTGATGGGAACATTTCCTCCACAAAACCCCCTTATCACTCAAGATAAAACTTTTGCAGCTTTCCCAATCAGAACAGATTTAATTCCTTATCACCTTAATCCTCATTTCTCTCCATTTCTCAAGAAAATGATCCACCAAAAGTTCATCAGTACAGTTTCAAGACTAGAAAGGGATGGAAGGAAGAATTTTGTGGAATATTTCTCATCACAACTCTGCTCATGATTTACTTACGGACACTCTAACAGTTAAATCAAACTTTTCTTAGTGCAGTAAATAGGAGACTTTTTGTAACTCCACACCTAAAGACAAAGAAAACTGAGATCTGTGGTATTTTATGAATGTATCTTGAGTTTTTAAGGTATTTTTACACACCTCACATATCTGTCTTACCTTAAGCGACAGCAAGTTTTAGTGCCATTTGCAGATATAGCAAGAATGGCTGGCATTAACCCAGAGAAGGTTTTCGAATTCTGCTAAAACCAGTGCTATCTGAAAGAAAAAAAGCTAAAAAGACTTGCTTAATCTGGCAGCAGCGTTGTATCAGTATACTCAGTCTGCTTCCAAAATTGGATGTCAATATATTTGTCTCACTTGTGTTCTCCAAAACCGATATTCTGGGATGCAGTCAAGTGAACACACCTTTGACACATCAAGTCTCGCTCACTCAGCACTGAGCGTCACACATCTGATTGCTCCCTCATGCTCCCTGGCCACTGCATCTACCTCTCACACGTTTTTAACACAGTGGTGCGGCTTTTTTCCCCACTCCATTAACCCACTGACCAGACCCAGCTGGCTGGCCTGATTCATACTGTGCTGGACAGCTGGGGCTGCTGCATCAGATCACCAAGTAAATGAGAGGCCATGGAGCTGTGCTAAAGCCAAGGATTGACTCTCAAATTAGATGAGAATGATGCTCTCTTTTGCCAGAAAGCACCCTCTCCAGCTGCAAATAACGTCTTATTGTATGTTCCCATGTACCTTGTGTCCTGCAGGCAGGCAGCACCCCACACTCAGAGAAGCAAAAGTGCTCTTGAATTCGGACATCTGAATTATGGAAAATTCTTTAAATTACTTATATTTCTTTGGAAAGCAGGATTATTTTAGCATTCATCCACATTTGTGATGACTAGCTGACTATTACTAGTCAGCTTTCAAAAAAACAGCCAGTAATGAGTTAAAGAAATACTGAACCACAGAGAAGTCAAATGTGTCACACCAAACCTGAACTTGCAGCCTGTTAAAAGAAATAAACAGGCAAATCCTTTATGCTGTTGTCTCCCCTCTTCTTGCCTTTTTTTTTTTTCGTTTTTGCATTGCTGCAGAAGTCCTCTGAGATTTCACTCCAGACAGAATGAAAAACTTTGACTGCAAAAGTAGGAACTCAAGATTTCTACCATGAGAATATCAGAATTGTGTTCTGAATTTCTGAGGCTGCAGCAGCCCTGGCTGAATGCTCCCTTTGCACCTCAAGCTGGCTCTCATTTCTCTCTGCTGACTTTTGGAGCTCATTTTTCGAACAGACAATTCCACATTCTCAGCCAAGGCTTTGAACACTGACTGCAAGTATACCAGCATCAGTCACAGAAGCATTGCTGGAATACTCTTCTCTTCTATACTGATGCTTGAATGTCTCACACCGGATCTGGTGATATCATTTTAGAAGTGGAATTAAATTATTCCTGGTTAGGTGGAGATTAAATGCACATCATCTGTTGCTGGACATCTGTTTAGGTTAATGCCCTCAGTATTCCTGGTGTTTCTTAGTAAGGGGAAATAAAGGGCTTTAAATAGCAAAACCCAAAGTGGAATAAAAATACTATATTTAATTAGCAGGAGCTACTATCAAATAAAATGCATTTGAACTGTAAAACTAATTAATCCACAGGAAATCAAAGCCATTGCCACTCAGAATGAAAAGGGAAAGCATCCAGTTTGTTTTTGCCATCTCAAAAGTGACTGATTACCATTTAGCTTTATAATGATATTCCTTCAGAGTAAATTATAGACTGGCTTCTCCTTTTCTGAATCTAAAGAAATCAATTTATTCCTTCTCAGCACTCCAAAAACGAGTTTTGAGTAAACTAGAACAGGAGGTAAACATATAAATTAATTTTTTTAAAATAAAGACTAAGTCAGCCATCATACTAAATGAGTGCCACAAATGGAATATAAATACTACCTACAGAGCTTCCATGTTAAGAGACAAAGCACAGACAGCAACCAAAGCACAACTAATGCGCCAATGCATGCTACTTAGAGGTCTCTCTGAAAGAACAGACAGCTCTCCTTTACCAGCTCACTGGGAAAAGACTGGAAAAATATCCCTGCTAGTTTCTACACTGTATATTTAGACCTAGTTTGCTAAATATCCTGTAATGGCTGGGGAAGAACAGTTGGAACACCCAAGGCCACTGTTCATCTTGGAGAATTATGACTACCAGTAAAAACTTGAAGAGCTGCTATAATTTTTTGAGCCGATTATAGAATGATGATGTTTACTTCTAATGGCTTAATCTGTGTTTGCAATAGAATCTGCTTGGAGAATCCAACACTGATAAGGCAGCTGAATAGTTTCATCCCTGGATCCACTTTCACACTCAAAAAACTTTCTGAAAAATTCTGTTCTGGCACTGAAATTCATTGCAACTGCTCCGGTCTCCATCCAAACATCCCCTGCTGCTTCTGAGAAAAGAAAGGGAAATCCATTTAACTCCTCCTGAGTTACAGGAAAATGAAGAACAGCATATTTGTCCTTAGTTTAAGAGCTGACATACTTTTCCACCCTCTTCCACATAATGGCTGAACTCTGAAACCTGGCATGTACTTTATTACTCTTCCTGGATGATATCCAAGACTAAGTTCAAATAAAAACCAGGTTGAATAATGGAGTTACAAGTGATTGAAAACTCCCTGCAAAGTTTGCACGAACTCAGTAACTACATAATGTAATTCCCCCTTTTCTGATTATTGCAGAAATTATTGCTTATTATAAGCCTCATGTCCAGAGCATCTCAACAGCAGACTATGCTCCTGAAAAATCCGAGTTTTCCAGACCTGAAGTGCTGCAACTTTATGTACAGCCTCAGAGTTCCCAGCACCAGAGGCTGGAAGTGTTCCTGAGGAGACTGACTGTTCTATCAATATGAAGTAGTGGGGACATGGCAGGAGGATTGTTTTATAAGAGATTAACAAGGAAAGTTTTAGATTAGCATATCTTACCTCATGATTATAGCACACTGAGGCAAGCAAACTACAAATTACCTGTCAATGAAGTTGCTATAACTCATTTAAGCTTCAGTAACTCAACCACATGCAGTTACATGCTACATCCAAGAAGCATCATCCATCTCTCAGCAGCCAGGGAAACCCGAGTGTGCTATATACACAGACAACCTCAGTTTCCTCCTGAAGGGCACATTTGCTTTAAGCTTTCTCACACCACAAACGTAGTGCAGCTGAACAGCTGCAGCCAGTGATCTAAATTCTCCTTCAATGCTCTCATCTCCAGAAATTCTTGCTCCTGAAGCTGATAGGACTCCTCTAAAAAATAATTCATTAAAGAAACTACAGACACTGACCTGTAATTAGCTCTCTCACTTCCATGTCATTTGTTTTTCGCAATAGTCTGATCAATGCAGGGATCCCGTCACAGTTCTTTATAGCCACCTTGTTTTCATTATCCTTCCCATAGGAGATGTTTCTGAGAGCCCCACAGGCTTTACGATGGACCTCTGGCTTTGGATGATCAAGTAGGCCCACCAAGATAGGTATGCCTTTAAGGTGCCTCACATCCTTTTTGATTTTATCATTCTCATAGCACAAATGCTGCAAGTAGGCGGCGGCGTTAGACTTGACTGGATCGATAGGGTGACTGAGCATGGCAATTACTTCAGGGAGGTCAGGGTCCCTCCACCTGGGGTCTTTACGAATGCTGTCAATAGAAGGGGAACGCTTCCCCAGGCGGTCAATACTAGCCATGCTTCCTCTCTCTGGCTGTGCTAGTGGTGCTGCGTAGCCACCATGAAGGTAAGGTATCCTCTCTTCAACCATCTCCGTCTCGATGGGGTCATCGTAGCCCCTGTAAGAAGCAACAGTCCCAAGAGAAAGAAAGGGAGGGGGAAAAAAGCACATTTAAACACTGTACCTCTCAGTCAGTATGGAGATTTCAGCTGTGAGCAAACCTTTTAATATCACAAACATCATTAGGGGCAGCATATTTACACTTTCAAATAATTTATTTGTAGTAACTTGAAATTAACCATAGCTGAGTACTCAGCAGTGATGGAACTACAGCACAGTATTTGTTTGGCTAGCAATGTAACAATGATAGGAACTGCAAGTCATCAAACAGATGGCTTTCATTTTTGCTCACTTAGCAAAACAATTATGACAAAGCTGGATTACACTTAGTAGGAAACACTGAATTTGATTAATGCCGCTACTTCTGCAACAAACCAAAACTCTAATTAAAGGCATTCAAGGCCTGGTCAGAGACCACAGACACTTCTCCACAAGTCTGAGAAGTTCCACTACATTTCCGTATTGATGCTCACACAAGTACACTGAACTCATCAATATACATAACAAAGATGATGGAAAACCCAAGTCCTGAATCCAAGCATGTAATAAAAGTCTATTTTGAACAGAATCATCCAGAATACAAGTAAGAGACCGACAATCAAGAGACCTGGCTCCAACTTTTAACACTAGAGTAATTTTCTAGACATCCAAAACAAGTCCAGTACTCGGAGCTTTCCTCCAGATGAGCAACTAAGCTGGATGTCAGACACTCTTAAGATCACCTACAGCATTAGAATGAATGGCATCCATCTCGTTGTGCCATAATTCACTGTAAGTAAGGTTAGCCACAACCACCTAACACACATAAATATTACTGTCCTAGTTCACACAAAGGAGTAAAGTTACAATCAATACAGTCGAAAATATTCTAATAGAGAACACTCTCACAGTACAAATGTCCACACTCTTAAAAAAAAAAATAAAATCAGTATTTGACAAATACTTCTTTTTCTTTACGAATCACTGCTGCAACTATAATCTCTAACCAGAAAAAAATCCCCCCCGCCTCCAATCACTTCCTAGAACTAGCTGCTACAGAACATTTCTGCAAGATATTTCTAAGGAAAAGTATTTTCAACTTCAGAATTTTTTTTTTGAGATTCACTGATACACTTCATCCCTTATTCAAAGTGACACGTCATCCTCCAGAACGTACACAGTTTGTGCAGGGGAGCTTCAGCGCATGTGTGGGGCACCTGGCCTGTGAGATAATACTGAAGTCCTTAGGGGAAGTACAAAAGGAAATCTGAAGCTTGTGCACAGTGACCCACTGGACACAAATTCTCCAATTATTTATATGTGAATAAGCCCACAGGGCAGTAAGGTGACTTGCACCTAACGCTTATGAACTCCCACAAACACTTTCAACTTTGCAATCTATCCTCTCTCCAGCTTCGCCCCAAAGGCTCACACCAGCTCACTAACCTGGCTGAGAAGGATGAAGAGCTGAGGTGACCCACTGGGGAGCTGAATCAAAATTCCAATTAATCCCACTGTATTAAACCTCACGTCTAAGATTTTTCTCCTTCATCCTCCCTTCCCTCTAATAATACTACTCTTAATAGATGCTAACAAACTGATTTCTTTTATATATACACTTTTATTTTTATTTTTTAAACACAGCAGCAGCTTTTTGCCTTACTGTTTTTTCCTGGACAGATAAGCTACTATCTCAGTATTGTAGTTATCTCAAGCAAGCAAGTAGTTTTAATTGCTACAAAATGATTCTTAAAAACTTTCATTTTAAGCACTGACTGATGTTACTGAACAAATTCTGATGTTATGCTGAAGGAAGTATAGACCATTAGAACTCAGAAAGAAAATGCAGCTTGCTGTTATCCTAAAGGGACTGCTAATTAAACTAGACTCTGGGGAGAAGAGCAACTGGAGGTGGAGACTGAACTTAGTCTTGTACAATTAATGCTTTTAATGTTAAAAGCACCTCTACTGACTTTAAGTTCCCTTAATTGCTATTCTAAACCATTAACTGAATGAAAGGATAAAAATGGGCCAGAATCCAAAACTCAAAATGAATCTGAAGAAATCCTTTTATTGATGCAGTTATATTTGTGTATGTATAATTCAGTACTTGCTCTACACAGTAATTTACAGTGTCTGGACAGCCACTGTATTTTCTGTTACAGAACAAAGCTGTTTCCATCATTCCAAGAAGAAAGTAACAACATCGAAAAGATTTACTTTTGTGCATATTCACAGGGCAGAAGCAGTAACAAAAATCCCTTAACTACTCCTCAAACAAAATTCTTGTTTTACACATGCAAATTTGGAACAACCAGCATGAAAACTACAACAAAAACTCATTCCTCAAACTCATCCTCATGTTAAATTCCTATTGACTGCATAAAACAAAAGTAGCAGAAGATTAATTCTAATAATTGCCTTCTGCCAGCTGTTGCTTGCTTGACTTGGTAACTCACAATTCAGCACGTCTCAGTCCTATGAGCTGCCCACAAGAAAACTGTACACCACCTCAATTACACCTGCACAATTAAGTTTCTCTTGCCTTCTCACCCATGCAAATACACAAAGATAATTATTGTCTTGGGATGCAGTTTGTTTGCATTATTTCCACGAAGCCTTCCAAACAGAACCACATAGACAGACCCATCTTCCTCACGCTGTATCCTCTCAGACCCTGTGCCATACAAAGCTCCTTGGTTTTACTACATTTGCCCAAAATAAAACTTCAGAGTTAGGACTTTAAATTGCAACACTGTCACGACAAGACAGAGCACCACACAACTCTTGTACCAACAATACTACCTTTTTTTTAACTGTCAATCACTAGTTATCAAATATGACTATGAATACCTGAAGTATAGAATCAGTCATTAAAAAAGGGAAAAAAGATCACATCCCAACCTCCTACTTACGCTAAGAAAGTTTTTTTGTTTTGTTTTTCTTTTTTTAAATGTTTTTTTTTCTTCTGTTGTTCCGATATGAAGCTACTGATGCACCAAAGACAACCAATAGGCTTTAATGATCCTTGCCTTTGATGATCCCTCTCTAATGAAATCCCCAGGACACAGACCTGGGGTAGAACAGGATATGGGAAGATGCTGAGTGTTTCATGCTGCAGGGAAGAGGTTGCATTCCTGAGCGGGTACAGAGAGCTGCGGCTGTTTTAGGATGAACCACGCAGGTGGTGGTGGGAAGAGCAGCATTGCTTAGAACCCACCAGCCACTGCTCTGTGGTGAAGTGGTGACCACAGCACATACGGCTGGCCTCATCCCCACAGAAGCAGCAAAGCATCCTCAAGGAAACATTAACAGCATTGAAGGGAAGCAGTTTACCAAAATAGATCATTTGCAAAGGAGCAAAGTAACTTATCAGGCAGCAGAATCCAGAACTACCACAAGGCCTTGGCAGACAGAGATGCCCACTCTCTGTGTGAGTGAGGATGGTCTGGCCCAGGTCAAGTCCCACCTCCTCTGCTTTAACAGGATGCTTGGAGGCCAGAGAAGTGCAGGCTAGGCAAAGACTGAAGGTATCCAAGCAAGTGTCTATCAGGGAGTTGAACACACCCAGTTTCTGAACACAAATGAGTAAAATTAGCAACACATTTACACACAGACTACAGAAATCATCTTTCTGACTCAGACTGGCAGGAGACAAATTGGATTTCTCACTTTCACACCAGCACAGCAGCTACATTGGAAAAGAAAGCCACTTGAACAGAAGAAGGACTACTGAGAGCTTCAGCAGATACAATCATCTGTGCTCAGGAGGCCAAGAGCTCTTTCCTCTCAGGACTGAAGAGACCTGGTAGTATGCCAGAGTTGCTGACTACAAGCATCTTGCCTTCCATCTGTTTGTAGCAAGGCAGCTGAGTTTTCAGGATGCCATGGGTCTCACTAATCACCTGTCTCAGGGAATTGATCAAAACACATTCTAGCATAGATAAAAACTGGGAGAGAGCTTGTGGATTTACCATCTTCCTTGTGGCTTCAACATAGGCACATCTGAGTAAACAGGTGAAGGATTTACACATTTAATCCTCAACAATTCATACAAGTGTTACATTCATCACAGTTTGCAGCTGGTGTCTGCTTATGATAAAAGACCAGAAAGGCTTGATATTTCAGTAGGGACCTATGTGCCAAACATTGAAGAGGAAATCTAAAAACTTTGCAGAACAAGGTCCTACTTTTGCCAGCCTCTGTTCCCTCACAGGGGGGACACACAAAAGGATGCAAAACTGCACTGAATCCTCTGCTGAGACAACTCTGAGTTATGGGCCACACAGTTAAACACCAAAATCCCCTTGACTGGAACCACCTAAAAGCTGCTAATGGATGAGCTGACTCAGATTGCCACCTGCCACATTAAAAACTCAGCCATACGTCAGTCTTCTGCTACCACAAGATCAACAAACTGAGATCAAATTCTAAAGAGAAGCCTCAGAAAAAAACAAATCTTTTCCAAACTGACTGCCTTTTTTGCTTCATCATGTTCTGCCCAGACATGTCCATACACTCCTGCCCCAAACTAGACAACATCGCAACGCTGCCTACATCCTAGTATTACACTTATGGTTGGTCATTAAACCAAAGAGGCCTGTTTACAGTGATAGATATCTTCCCAGCCTTAAGGATGCCTGCATGGCTCCTGCTGCGAGACCACATCTGAAATAGGTGAAGTTAGGCCAGAAGTGCTGACTGAAAGTTTATCTACAAACATAAGCCTATATAATCGAGATTGAACAGAGACAGCAGAAGTAGAACATGACTAACATATACATGATATCAATATTCTCACACTGTCTATACGTAACAGAAGCAAGAGAGACCTTGTGTTACAGTTATTTAGTCTAGAATATGGCTCATTTCCTGGTAATAATAATTTGGACCATGAAGTGGTCACCAAATATAATCTCAGTCTCTTAGATCAGGCTTTTGCCACAGAAAATTTAACAGCAGAAAGCTGTTCTGTTGTTGATTTAGTCAACATTTAAAATTCATATCCTGTCTAGTCTGGAATAGTAACACTGGCAATAGCTGCTCAAGAATTTTTAGGGAAAAAGAAGTCCCATGAATGCTAGAAGAAGTGCAAACTGTAGATCTGGAAAGAAATTACCACAGAGGCAACAAATAAGAAGTTGAACAGAAGGTAATGTAAAAAAAAAAAAAAGATTAATTATGACTGCCATTTTTTTCCTGCTCATTTGTATTAACTTCCATTTAATGATTAAAAAATACTCAAATAATAGTAGTGAAGTTTTTTGTAAATGAAAAATATTCAGTACTTCCTGCTTCTCTTCCAAAAAGGACTGCACATAGAACACCTACCAACACCATAAAACTAAATATTTTTAAAGAGGATAATAAAAATCCCATCTAATTTAATAAAGGCAACCTACCAAATGAAGAAAAAAGGGCATAAAGCAAATTAAAAATGTCTAAATACCTTCACAAGCAAATTTGAGTAATATTAAATCAGTATTAAACACCCCAAATGCCCTTCTCTCACCTCAATTTATTATGCAATCTGACTTAATCCAAACCAGAGCACATACTGAAGAAAAGAACATTAAGTGCCAGGTATTCTTCTTGCAGAAAATAATCTATTGTGCAGCAGAGACTCAGCAGAAAACAAGAAACAAACCCAGGTACAAGCACTGAAGAGCCAACAGAGGGAATATTTGCCTTTGTGCACTTATCTGGATTTGCAGGTGTTTGCAAGGAGGCAAATTTTTCCCCAATATAAAATTAAATGTAGAGTAGCTTAAAATGAGGCTGGTGATGACATTTGTTGATCAAATGGAGCAAGTAAGGGATGGAAAGAACAATCTGTACTTGTAATCCCCTTGAGAAAGATCCTCTCCAGACACAGCTGGTTGCCTCCTTATCACGTAGGGGGTGAGACTCACTACCACAGATTCAGATGAGAAACCTCCATTCAGTCCTCTTGGAACAGCAGTAAGGATCTTTACCTTTAAACTATTAACAAATGAGGGCAGCACTTACTGGAAAGAAAATGAGAGAATAACTTCAGTTTCCACAGCGAGTTAGGCAACAGAAGAATTCTGTTTGCAACATGATGAAGATGCCCAAGCTCAAAGTTTGTGTGACGCAGAAAAGCTTCTAACAGTGCCGTTATTACACCTACTCTATACATAAAAAGTTTTTAAATTCAAAAATTTACTTTGAAAAACTTAAGAGATGAATAATCAAGTAGTAATTACCCTCATCTAGTACAAAGCACTATTGGTAGTCTTTAGTGTCTTGCAGATCAGTAGCATATCTGAATAGCAGGTTTATTGAATTGTTCAAGTATTTCTTTGAAATGTCAAAAAGCAACTACTTATGAATAGGCTCTCATACAATCTTCTTACGTTCCCACCAGCAAAAGTTTGCTGCCACAGTCAGGCTAATTACTTGTCAAAGCCTCTTGATCATATTAAGTACGGAAGAAAACTCAGAACAAAAGAACTGTAAAACAAAAATTGTGAATTGGTCCTATCCAAACTGTAAGGAACAATAAATCAAAGGAATGTTTAAAAAAAAAACCAACCACTAAAAAACTTTAAAAATGCAAATGGGTAGGTTCTAAGAATACATTTAATTATTCATCATGCATACAGTTTGAAAAACATTAATAAAAATTTAAAAGCACTGATGCCTCTTTTTAACAACAACTGTAAAACTGCTTAAATGCTGGGTAGCACCAATTAAAGTCTGACAGATTGATCAGTATTTTGGCACCCACTGACTGCACGTATTTCCCTTTAGCCCCATGAAACGTTAACGTGGTTCCACTGGTCAGTAAGCTTGCAAGATCAAAGATGTCACAAAAGGGATTTAAAGGGGTTTCTGGGAGATATCCCTTGATACCTATTCTCTCTTTTGTTTTTTTAAATATAGATGACAATTTGCAGGTCCTCAATTCCATTTAGCTTTAAAATGAACTTCCAGAAATGTGAAGGAAGATAGAATTATGAAAGTATGAACAAAACCATGAATGACAACATCTCCAAGTAGGAGTGCCCCAAGGTATGAGAGCGAAAAGGCCTACCCAAACCCCACTGACAACTACTGCTGATAAAGTGAAGCCTTTGGTCAGAAATATTACATCTAAGGACCATCTACACTCACAGACGCAGGTGGGTTCTAGACTCTCTTCATAGCTCCGGAAACTACACTAAATTAAAAGGAAAACAATGAGAATTAAATCCATATCAAAACATGAATCATGAGGATAATACTTCATGCAGGCACACGCAAGTTTGTACACTGCTTGGAAAAAAAAAGTATAGTCAGGTTCACACTCAGAAGATGACTTTCAGCTGAACAATAAGACTCTTTTCCCAAGCTCATATTATTTTTTTCCCTCCAAATGCAAGAGCTGATAGCTGTGAGCCCAGCATAAACAAAATAGTATCAGAAAATATGGCATAAAATAGAACTTCCCTTGGAAAGGGGACTGAACCAGAAGTAATTTGTGACTGGTCACTTTAGTTACATTAAGTGCAACACAGATGCTCTTATCTCCCCTTTGTATAGGCACAGGACAAAATAATGATCTCGTCTTACAAAATGTTGAAGTACTTCAGTGAGGTTCAGCACAACTTGGTCAGGCAGCTGAGTGTGGGTTAGCACAGGATCAGGAGCTGAGGCTGTCAAACACCTCACAAGACAGTTTTTATATGACAAGACATCCCTTCACCACCAGGTATCAGTTTGGCTGCAACCCCAACCAGCTGTTCAAAATTTTTGTTTGGCAGATGTGCACGTAACCAGATCTGTCAGAAGTCTCAGAGACTAGAAATCCCTCTTTTCACCTTGCTAGTATGGGATGGCTCTGGGAAAATACAATGCAGTCACAACTCTTAAGAGGGGAAAAAAGTAACTTAGCCCTCTTATACAAGATTATATCTTTCTTTCTAAATTCAACCTAAATTAAGCAGCCCAGAAACACCATGAAAGGCTTCTTGAGCACTACCCCCATTCCCTTCTGTATTTCATATGCATTTTGCAGTCTTTTATGGACAAATGTAACAATGGGTTCTACTTGTTTTTCTGTCAAGTCATTCCAGAACTTAGCAGACTATTAAGACTTCAAACGTATGCGTTCAAACAAGCAAAAGCGCTGCAGATTAGCACTGTTAAAAAAAGAAAAAGGCTTTTACCTTCCTTTGTGAGGTCTTCCTCTCTCTGGCACACCTGCAGATGTCCTCCGGTTCACAGTGGAGTAATCAGGATCCAGTTCATACCCTTCATCATCTGCTCCAAGGCTGCGGTTATCATCTTCCAGTCCATAGGGCTCTGGCTGGAAGCGCTCCGGCTGGGAGCGGTTCAAGTCAACATTGCTACCCACTGGCACTTGAGGCTGGGCAACAGGACCATAGTTATCCCTTCTGCTTGGCAAAGTGAAGCTACCGTCATCTGGCCTGTAACTGTTTCCTGGCACGTAGGCGTAGCGAGGACGGTAATTGACACCACGAGACAAACTGCCATAGTTATCAGACAGATCTCCATAACCATCATGACCGATGTAAGGGCGATACTGGCCTTCGTGGCTTTCAGGGTAAGAATCGTTGTAGCTGTTGTAAGATCTGGTTAACGTGGATGATGCCTGTGGCGTGATGTACCGCTCCCCATTCTTCATGTACCTTCTGTCTATTGAATCTGTGTAGCTGCCCATGGGAGATGAGCCATCCATCGATGGCAGGCCATCAGGCCCAAGTGGCACCTGACGCACTGTTCTGGTGGTAACTGTTTTGACCATTTTGGTAACCTGTGAAGAAGTAGCAAATAAATACGTTAATTTTCTCCTTGCTGCACAACGTGATGAGTCATATGGGGAGAAAGCATCACAAAGCATACTACTACAGTGACATGCCTGTTGAATGGAAGTACTGGCGTCCTCATGAGTTCACCTATAGTGGGACAATATTTCTATAAAAAGCTGAAAAGACGGGTCATAGAGCCAGAGTTAAGTGCACTCTGGGGCTCTTACAATCAAATCAAAAACACTGAAGCCACGTGACAGTGCGGGGAAGCAGTGCAAAGTCATCATATCAGTTCAAATTTGCCCAATGTTTTCAGGAGACATCTTTCCTAGAGCAGACTTTACAGTGCTGAGGAGCCACAGCCTGTCCTCCCACAACTAGCATAAATACCACATCACATTCCCTAGTTTGACAGGAATAGTGATATGTTCCTGCCTGATCTGGATCAAGTTTGTACCACTGTGTAACTAGATGGAGCTCAAATTTGGCAGTAGTATTTAGGAAACTATGATCTCAAACAGCAAAATTTTGGGCTTCAAGCTTTTAGACAGCACAACTACTTTCTCTTTTAAGATATGCTTACATTTGATGATCACCATACGAGCCCAACAGGTAGTTGTTGTCATTCCATTATTTCGGTGACTAACAAATTTGCAATAATGAACACTAACGCCACACAGCTTTTGCAACTGCAACTACCCTAAACATACTAGGCTAGACAAGCTTGTTTGAAACATAAAAGAAAAATCAGTACACAAATACATCTTTATCTTTTCGTCCTATAAATCACATTTCATTTCATCACAGAATTAGACTACTTCACATAACTGAAAAAAAACCTGGAAATGTTAAGTGTGCAGACAGCACTTGTGTGCAGGGTTTCTTGCTAAAGGGTAAGAACAAAGACTCCTCAAGAGTTTCCAAGAACGTTCTGCCCTCATGGGAAATGTCTGGTAATCTGCGTAAGACAGCATCAGACAAAAGCAACTACTATTTACAAACTAGCAAAGGATCTTCTGTTTTGGCTGGTATCTGGGGTCTATCAACTTCTGTACTGTCCTCCAGACTGATCAGCAAAAGCTTTTCTGGGGTACAGAGTCCAGCAGAGGTCAATCTACCCTTGGTTACCCTAACCCTAATAAAGTTACTTTAACCTATAAAAGGTTACCCTAACTCTGACTTTCAGCCCTTTATAAAAAAAAAATAAAATAACCCAACCAAGCAATAAAACAACACACCCACAAAGATAAGAGGAATAATCAATCCACCAGACAGTATTACACATCGGGAAGGGAGGAACACAATACAAAATTGTTAAGAGATATTTTGGGTTTCTAGAGTATTACAGAGCTTAATAAGCCTCAGTAAATGATACTCCTCTTCATGTAAGCCACAAAATGAAATGCGTACATCAAGAGAAAAAGCAACTGTAACATTCATTCCTCAATTGCTCAGTGGCTCTGAAGTCCAAATAGATATCTTGACCTACAGCCTCCGATTGAAACATTTAGATTGGCACCACATTAGCCAAGCTGCTGCTAAAACAAAATAATTAGAGTACACCTCTTGAAGTGGCTCCAGACATGTCCTCTAGCCAGATGTTTTCACACAGAAACCCCAAACAGAAAAAAATCACCCAAACAGCATTTCTTTTCCTAGAGATATCTGTGAGCAAACGATACTTCAGCCTAATGAAGTAATGAAATCCTGCAAGACTGAGCGCAGTACAAATGGCTCTCCACCAATAGCATAATTAAAGAGCGTCACAAAGCTGAATAAAGCATAGCCAGGTACCAACATGACCTTAGTATCCAGGCTGGGCCAGAGCTGAAAGAATTTTCCTCTTCAACCCAGAGGGATTTCCTTAACAAGAAACATCAGGAAAGATGCTACCTTCCATGCCTCCAAATCTTTTTTTTTTTTTTTTTTTTTAAGTACACATTTTAATAACTAAAAGAAAGGAAACTAGAAGCTAATAGTTTATTTCATGACATAGAAACCAACAGCGGTTTCTGCTTATTACCTGCGCACGATACTTCTACTTCCCCCTCAGTTACCAGCATGACTACTGTCATGGCATTTATAAAACTAGACAGCATTTAGAGAAGAAAAAGAGCTGGCGTAGCTTACAGTAGCTCTTTGTAAAGTGGATATGTACAAGGCAACACAGCTCAGTATTCTACTGAAGTCTTAAACAACAGTTTTATTCAAAGTAGCATGTTCATAAATAATCTTCTAAGGGTGAAAAAGCAGTATTTCTCAGGCCCAAAATATGGGAGTTTTGCAAAGCAATGACATGGATGCAAAGTGCTGGGCCTTTGCATTCTTGAATTTGGGAACCAGTAACAGGAATAACAGGAAGGAAGGCAGCATTTCAACAATCTGATGAATCAGAAATTGATACTTTTGCTCAGGAAGGAACAAAAGAGGCAGCTTTCTAGACGCCAAGAAAACCACTCACGTAAGCTCACAAAGCTCCTTCTTTCAGCACTATTCAGCTGGAGCCAGATATTTTAAATCTAAATCCAAGTTTTGCTTTTCAAGACATACATTGCCGTGCACGCATAGTTTGTCATGTGTGATTTTTCACAAAGTTGTCAAGATCGGACAAGGCAAGATACCCAACATAACACGTCTGGCTGCAGCAACAGCACAAAAGAAGGAACTCTGTCCTGCAGGATCTTTGGACAAAGGTTTTGCAGAGGAGGCATTGCTGCTGTATGTCTTCACCCAGCATTCCTACTATCAACTGGACTCTTGCTCATTTTTGACTTTAACTTTTTTTTTTTTTTTTTGAGAATCACTGTTATTGTCAAACAGGATCAGGTAACGCAATGCAGAAACACTACGGTAAGGACAACTGTCTATCAATATTCAGTACATGTATGAAAAAAGACAAAGCAGAATTTCAGAACACTTTGAAAATCAATTCCTAGACAACTTCTGACCTAACAGTTACCACTTAATGAGTTTTTCACCATGCTCTGGTACTCTACAGAGTACTTAGAGACTATTTTTGTTTAATATGACCAACACAGAATGTAGAAGATTAATCTGCAATTTTTTCCTAATTCGCTTTATTTTCCTGTCTTCAAGACTAGCATAGACAAGATTTAAATGGCTGTGGCTAGTCAAAAAGACACACTTAGCATCAGCCAGCATATGTAAGAACAAGTTTACAATGTTAGCACAGCTTCACCTCTATTATTTTCTGAACACTGACCTTATTAATGAGTGGAATGAATCAGGACGATCAAAACCTCCTTGTCAGACACATAAAAAGGTACATTTCACTCAAGCACTGAAGTACACATTCCTCATAGCATAAAAGCATTCAATAATGCTAAAGGTGTTATGGTGGGGCAATCAAACAGAGTCTTTATATATTTTGAGAGAGAGGGAGTATTTGCATGCCTCATTTGTCAGGTGTAGGCATTGAGATAGAAGATTTGTCATGTGATAAACAGACTTTGTTGCCTACAGGACAATAAAGGGAAGCTTTTTGGAAGCAATTAGTCAGCATACAGAGGAAGGCCCATTTGTTCGGTTTCCAAGCAAAAAAACCCAAACCAAACCAAAAAAAAAAAAAAAAAACCACCCCACACAAAAACCCCCACCAAACCAAACATCTTTATTTCAGGAAATCCAGCTCAAGGGAATATTTCATTTATATTCCTTAAAAGAACACAGGCTGTCTTGAGCAGCTGACAGCATAGTAATCCTCTCTACCAACATTTTTGTGGTTTCCTTAATACTGATGCATTAGCCAGAGAGAACAAAGCTATTCCAAATGGGAGTCCCAGCAGACTGTCTTATCTGAGATCCTCCAGATGCATCAGATCTTGAGAAAGATTTATCAGCATTAACTCCTCACTACAGATATGCTCTAATGAAAAATTTAGAGATATAAGTTACTTTGAGAAAGTGTAACTCTACTTCCTCTGTCTACTTTCCATCTCTAAATAAGCCTGATTACAAATCAAAGGTGCTCAATTGTTTCAATATTACAATCTCAGAATACCAGACAAAAGCTTCAGATTACTTCCCTATGAAGAGGCTGTCCATGTTTAAAATATATTCGCAATTCTTCATTCCCTGTGAACTATATTAAAGTTTCGACCACAGTAAAAAAAAAAGTTCCAATATACCAACTTATTCAGGCCCTCTGCACTAAAATCCCAAGAGACTGAAAGTTAGTGCTTTCACTGCTGCTCCCCCCACCCCAGACAATAAGTGCACTTCAGGTTTACTGACCCTATCCTTGTTCTTTCCCCCCGACAGTAATTATTTTCTTAAATAAATCCCCTACAGGCCCCATTATAATGTTTTCACTAATTCTATTTCTGGAATCACGTTTGCCAAGAGGACACAAAGGAAATATTTGCACATTTGAAGCAGCTTCTTTATTTTTCTGACCCTCATCCTTCTACTTGTCTTGAAGCATAGGAGAACAAACATGAAAACATCCAACGAATGGACTTATCAGATGCATGCGCACATGGTACAGACAGATCCCTCAAAGTGCACAGTGCTCAGACACAAGAGGAGGAAAGACAGTACTGAGACTTCAGTTGAAGTGGGCTATCATGGTCAAATGTAGTCATCTTAACCCATAGCTGTAATTTTGCCTTCCATTTTGTTATTGAGGTTGATTTTGTTTTGCCCCCCCCTTTTTTTTTGGGGGGGGGGGAGGGATGTGTGTGGAAGTAAGTACATTATAAAAGCTGACAGGGCTAAAAATTTTGTTGAAACTATGTCATAAAACAAAAAACAGATGAGAAGGAATGCACAAGGATAAAAGTGTTCTGATATTTCTGAGAGCTTATTTTTGAGCTACGGACTGTAAAAATTAATCAGCCCAAGCAGGTTGACACTATTACCTTTCTATTAAGTGCTGTGTAAGTACTCACCCCGTAGGTTATCAAAACAACAGCTCAAATTGCTCCCCTTCAATTTTAAGCTTAACGTTTCACATTTTGAAAGGGACCTCAATTTTGGCTGAAATCCCTTCCTGCTCTATTACCTAACTCCCTTAAATTTTCTGCAAAGTTTCGAAGAACTGCATCTCGAGGTACCTGGCAGTGCCACAACCAATGAGTTTCAGCCACAAGCACTTCCCCATCGCTGGTTCTTGGAAGTGGGACCAGCAGCTACTCACTGTTGGGAAAGACCTCGCCTTGCTTGCTGAGTATTAGAAAGCACGAGGCAAAGGGGTGGACTACAAATTAAACAACTTTGTAGACAGACTGATTTCACAGTTTGTTATCCTAAAAGATCATTTTCAATGAATAAAAGTGACCTAAATCTCTCCAATCTTTTAGCATTTCAAAGATAAAAATGAAAGGTGCCTGCAGAAAGAAAAAAGCAAACATTAACGCAAGCACACACATCTGATTTGCTTTACTGAGTTCTCTTGAGCCACTTACAGGCTCCCTTTAACATGTGGCAGGGTTCCAGCCGACAAGCAAGAGGTGGTAGTCTCTCCCCAAGGTGACTTTCACTGTTTCAGCATGATAGGTATTTGGCTTCCAGAGCAATTATAAAGTTGAAATGAAGTATTATCTGCTACATCTTCTGTGCCATGAATGTTATGTAGGGACTTAGTATAATACTAAGAGAATAACAGTTTGGGGAAAATTACTCAGAGAGATCTCATTTTGAAAAGGCAGATGTTCTCTATTTAAACTATGTCAAATATTAAATTCTATTATGCCTTCTTCCTGCTTCACTGCTACAGGCATCTTCAAAAAACTCTCAATGCTTCTAGATTAAGGTTGTTTACTTAATACACTATTGAAGAGAGTAACCTCTATAAATTATGGTTTCAAAACAATGGGGGAAGGGAGAATAAAGGAACAACAGCATACAGGAGCATTCACGTTTACAGCTTTTGCTATGCTTCATTTCGAGAAGAGGAATTTCAGAGGCAATACTCTCCACCAAGCCAAAGATTCACACAATTTAGCAACAATAAGTAACATTTTTCTTTTGAAGAATCAAAAAAAATGCATACTAAATGGCATTAGGCTGACTAATCCCCACATAAGCTATCCCACAAAGAAAGCATACGTTCGGAAAACATCTCTGGTCTCTTTGGCTCTTAAAAACCCATGACCTGTGTTATTTACTCTGTCAAAGGAAGCATCTTGTGCTGCCACTTTCTTTGCAAGACAAACATGCTGGAGATTGTGACAGGCACTGTCCAGTAGAGCCTTCTAGCTGCAGAAGTGATAAAAATAGGTTCTCAAACCAAAGAAGCCTAGAGCACGCACAGCGATGCAGAGCATAAAAGCCTTTATTTGTATGTTGTGCTAACTACCCTGACTTAACTAATCAAAGTAAAAAAAAAAAAAAAAAAAAAAAAAAGTTGAGCATAAACCTAACCCCTTTAACATTTAATGAACACAGTGTGACCATCTAAACTTTAAACATCACCCTTATTAAATAACAGATTAGATATTACTGAAAATAGATGTGAGGCTTCGCACCATAGGAAATGTTACTCCTTTACAAGGTAAGTACTATCGGCATGCTAAGAGCTAAGCCAGATACATGGGGGTTTGGGTTGGTTGGTTTTGGGGGTAAGGTGTTGGGGTTTTTTTTTCCTTTTTTTTTTTCTTTTCTTTTTTTTTTTTTTTCTTTTTAAATCTGGGAGGGAACAGGCAGAGGCACAGAACAGCAGTTTTGGGCTCAACAAAGATCCTAATGCACACTGCATGCCCAGTGGACATGGGTTTGCGTATCTCAACCCAGAAAAATACTTTCCTTCACCATCCTCATCTGAGCAGCAAGGTCAGAACTTTCCTACTGCACAGAGGTACCAAGAAACTTAATTTTCTCCATAAGGCTCTTGCATATAATAGTACAACCCATGAAAGCACCATGATGATACCCATTAGAAGTGATAGAAAGTCGATGTCAATTAACTCCAGGACACTTAACTGATGCTACTAAACTCCAGTGACAACAGTTTTTGTTTTTACATTCCCTACCAAAACAAAAAACAAGTTGAAGAATGATGTCATTAAAACCAAATACAACAAATCTGACCTCAGATTCATATCTAAGACCTGTTAAATATATGCTATATTATCACAGCAAAGAAAAGTCAAAACAAAAGCATTTCAGAGACAAGAACCACCTCAGCAAAGTCACAGCACCTCTTCTGACAGGGTTAGGGCTAAGCCAAACCTATCTGTGTTTTGACATTTCAAAATGACTTTTCTCTGCAACTGGATTTTTTTTTTTTTTAAATTACTTTAAGAGTCGGTCTTTTTAGCAATACTAGGAAATTCAGGAATACTAGGAAACACCACCAGACAGTATGTAAGTTGAAGTCAGCGGCATTATTTCAAACAACATAAATGCAGAGCAAGACAGCTATGCACCCTCCCCCCGTTCTGGATATACGTCAGTGCCTGGAATGAACTACAGTTACGGAAGAGCGCCTTGCTCTTTGAAATGGAACAGTAGCTCTATGGTTGCTGTTTTTTCAATTTTCTTTTCCCATATGCAGACACAATGCCTGTTTTGGAGCTGCCACTGCCCTTTTCTGTGGGAAGATAGAAAAATAGCGGGTACACCACACACAGGAGAAAATCGCACCTTTTAAGCTATGACAAACATGCAGCTTTATCAGTGGCATGACTATTTCAGACAAACTATTTCATTCCATGTAGCCCCATTATCTAGGGACCACTGCATGGCCTCTCCTCTATTTTTACAGTCGTAGCTATCATTTTATTCCCTTGCATAGCTGTACTTACAGTCTCCTAAAACTATGCGCTACTATTAGTTCATATAAAAAGGTGCCCATCACAACTGTAATTTTATCACTTCCTTCCTGTAACAGTTGTTGTTGCTGCCACTAGAAAGAAAACAGCATTTCTTTCAAGTAAGTCACATACTAAATACATTAGATTATTTGAAAAGCTAATTAAAATGCGGGGGTTTTTTAGTGTGTTTTATTTTTAAGACCTTCATCTCCTTCCAACAATGCAAAAATAGGCCAGTTATATTTATCTTCTAATTGCAACAAATATTAAACGAGATACTCAGTTTATAGTAATGTGCACAGGCCCACTGATCTCAGGAAACCAACGTTGACTTCCTCCAACCTGAGGATCTCATGTCCTGAATAGGTACCTTAGAGGGCTGCAATTCTGGAACACTCGTAAAAATAAGCACTGATTTATGCAGTGACCTCTGTTCAATTGCTTTTAACACAGAAAGCAGTTGGACAGTCTCTTCTTTTTTTTAAATCAGTGCTGTTTAGAAGTTTTTAAAAATGGATCACCCTTAATCTTTCACAAGACCAAAACCTAACAATGACTTCAGCTCAAATTCAAAGACGCCAATGATAGGGTGTATTAACGTTCCAGTGGTAGCAGAGAGCATGCAAGGCTGCCATGAACACACAGCATATCCTCAACAGAGACTACAAAACTGTCCTACACAAGGGAACAAAAAGGTATCAGGAAAATTAGAACATAGGCAACACCTGTCATCCAGCCAAACCTGAGGCAGCAGTCACTTGAGAACACACCCAGCTTTCCCCATGCATCAGGAGTAAAATTCCATTCACAAGATTGTCGCAGAATTTAAACACTATGGTATTACTTAAATAGGATGTTTCTTGTTCTAAAGGACAAATGCATAATCGCATATTGTTATTATAGATCATAACTAATTTGAAGACATATTTCGAAGGACATTTTCCTCATCTGCAGAAGTAATTTACTTCAAGCCCTATCAACTCATCTAATTCTTGTATGTGTTTGTGGGGCAATGTCATGAACTGTTTCAGTAAAATAAAGCAAATGTTAAAAGAATAACCAGTCTGGGAAAGGCTTCTAGTGTTTTTGTTTGGTTAACCTGGATAATTTCTACTGTTCAGTCCACAGCTCCATGAACAGCTGTATCAGCAGAGCTGATAGGGAGCAAACTAGACATACACAGAGGTGAAACTAAAAAAGCCCTGAACTCAGCTTCGCTAGCACAGAGAATATTCAAAATCATTGAGGATCACAACAGCATGATTGTCATCACTAATGCTACTCCCTGCTATTTTTATTTCACGATTAGGTGGTATTTTCCCATTTTCCTCATTGGTTATTAACCTCTCACCTTGGTTTCAGTTCTCCTTGTGGTTCCATCTTCAGAAGTGACAATAGATACATGGGAAGTGGGAGTGCCTGGGTCTTCCTCCACAGTAACTGTCTCTTCCACCATTTCTTGAGGCTCTTGCATCATTGCTATTGATGTCTGGTTACTGGGGCTTTGTTCCTAAAGAAGCAGGTAAAAAAAAAAAACAAAAAACAAAAAGCAAAAGCTGTTCAGTTCTACCATCACAGTATAACTATCCTATTGATTTCAGCTTCCTCAGTTGAAACAAAACATTACAACAACTTGCAATTAGAGACTCAGAGAAAGAAGTATTTAGTGTCTCAAAAAGCATGGTGCAACTATGCTGGTATGACTGGGCTCAGCTCAGTAAATGGAAATCGTGTGAAGCATCTATCAAGGACTTCATATTTAGAGGCAACCTACTATTGACTAACAGACTACTGCTAGCTTATATTTAAACCTGCTTTAACTACCTTATATTTAAACCTGCTGTAAGCTTCCTCTTCAATGCCCAGCATAGGAGGAATAGAGTTTTTGTCTGCAAAAACATTAATTCAGTTCTGCAGTGAACAGGACCATTTTCTTTCAGAGCAGTTAATCTTACATACCATTAAAAGTTTATTTCCATTTGATAAAATACACTCAGTCGCAGACTACAGAACGCTACAAAACATCAAGACCTGCTGTTAAACTAACACCTTTCTCAAACGGTCCAATGCAATGGTAACTTAAAAAAATGGATAGTTAGAGATTAATAGCTAAATTACGTGAAACACTACCCTTCTGACATCTTCCCTTTGCTAAGTCCATAAGATCTAACTGGCTATAAGCTTATTTAAAATTTATAACAGATCGACAAGATAAAGAAACACTAAACAGAAAAAGTAGATCAAAGGCTGGTTCTTGCAGGGATACTGCCCAACGAGAATGCTGCTGCTTCTCACTAGCACTAATGCCCGAACTTTCCTTTTCCTTATGCAATTGCGTGTCTCAGAGAAATCAGAGAAGCTCCCCTTTGGTAGATATATGTATTTCAGAAGTTTCACAGCAAGTGGCCAATAAAGAACCAGCTTACATACTGAGAAATAAGACTTTTTCCCAGCATAATGAAACCCTAGCCATGTGAAATAAAATGACAGACTCTTCATTTCATTGTAAGCCCTGCAGATATTGGGGTACACAGGCCTCAAAGCCAAAGCAGGGCTTCTTTTATTGGCCGATCTTGTCAAACAGGCACACAAAGAATATCCTCTATTAAGCAAAAAAAAAAAAATATATGTATACACACACACAAATATACGCACACAGGCGCACTTTTTTTTTTTTTCCCATATAAGAAAAAAGAAAAGGAATGATGCAGAGTCCTAAACTGCAAAGTGAAGACACTCTCCCTAAAGAAAACACCATGGGCAAATTCAGTATACCTTCTCACATCACAGGAAAACAGTATCATAGGGATGAAACTGTTGCTGTGCAGGCGCTGACTCTAATTACATAAAGGTCTGAATATTCTACCTGTGAGCAGCTTCATCACCAGGGAGCTACAACATTTTATTTTTTAACATTTTATTTAGAAAAATTGCATTTCATCCCAATGATGAACTTTGGACTGCCTCTTTTGCTGTGCCATGTTTTGTGCAAGCCCTGACAGACAGTAGCCTTCCAAGTGACCTTATGCTGCTGAGCAGGAGCAGTGTACTGAGGTCTCAATTAAGCTCCACAGCGAAAAGTGTCCTTTAATCCTTGTGTGACCTATCATTTCCTTTGAAACAAGCTGAGATGCCTCTCTTCAGTTTCCTTTATTTACAGCTGTATTCTGACAGTCTGGAACTTGGACTTCAGTAAGGAAGCTGGTTTCATTTTCAGGTAAGTGCTAATATTAACCAAGACCATGCCAATAAGCCTCAGGCAATCATCACAATCAAAACACAACATGGACAACCTTCAAAGATAGCACATGATGGACCACCAGAGGAGATCTACGCAGGCACTATTTCCATTTCTACTGAAACTAGAGAATAACTCAGGCTACAGAATCAATCAACAAAAATAAGGCTTCTGAAATCCTAAAAAATAAATAAAAAATAATATAATCACTCCTTCCAGCGTGCAATACTTAATCATTATGGCCAACAGCTTACGATACATACTGAATCCTCTGTGGTAGGGTTTGGATGTCACATTGTGTCTTCTGCCCACAGCTTCTGAAGGGAAAACTAGCTCCTGGGACAAATATATTAATCTATTAAGCCCTTCACACTTTTCTTTAAGATACTATAATCTAACTGCAACTCCCTTTTTCCCACCCCACAGTGAAGTTCTGCTCTAAACTGAAGTATTTACACAATACTGCAATACAGTAAAGACTCAGAACTTCTATTTATCTTCATGTAACCCCAGCCTTGTTCATAGCAAAGAAACAAGTTACATGTACAGATTTTTTCCATTACACCTTGTCCCTGTAAACCTCGTCATCTCAAAGGCACTGAATGCCAAAACTGCTTCAAGGCGGGACTTTCTCACTCCTCTCACCCATGCATGTACATACATACATCTCCTCCATCATCCCATTCCTAGCTGCATCTTGAGGTGACTGCATGAATTTATCTCTCCTCATTCCCCTCTAGATTCTTCAGAGGCAAACTCTGCTTTGTGATAATAAAACTAAGGCAACAGAAGGTGGAAAGAAATATTTTGCTCTTTGAGCTTTTGCAAAACTTTTGCTTTACAAAAAAAATAGAAGTCTCCCTTTGTATTCAGACTGCCTGTGGGCAAAGGAAACCTTTAAAGCTGGGCACTTAAACATGAGCAAATTGCAAACTAGAGCATATTGACTTTAAATGAGCACTGCGCTCATTTTATCTTTTGGCTGCTTCTAAAATGAAGATTCAGGGAGATACGGTACAGAACTGCATTCCTACAAGATAAAATTATTGTTAGCAAGAGACTGTTCCAAGCATCAGAAAGAATAAAAGCTTGCAAAGTTCAAGGTAGACATCCCAACACAGACAAACATCTTCTTGTGTCTTCTTTATTATGCGAGAAACTGACCAAAGCAGTGAGCAAAGAGGACAGCGTATCATCCAGCTTACTCCCTGAATTAGCTAAAGGAGGTGGCTCTTTGATCTCCAAAACCAGTACTTTCTCCACATTGCTACTTGGAGTTTTCATGAGCTAACATTAGTGTACAAAAGATGCAAAGATTTTGTTATCTGTTTTTAGTTTCCATCATTAAGGATTTTAGGTCATCACAAATTGCAGAAACTGGGACACATTACCCCTTTCAACCACCCTCCTCTGTGCTCAGCTTTTAAGTCAGTATTGAGTATGCTCTTTTTCTAAACACATCTCAGAAAGTTGGATTCCAAACATTTGGCAGGTAAGTCCGATTAAAGTAAAACACAAGTTGCCAGACAGAGCTAGAACATGAGACCCCTAACGAATAATCCTACCAGTAGAACCCTGCCCACTACAGGTAGGCAATTCCCATTTAGAACAACACATACTCAATTGTTTACCTTGCTGGGGGTGTTCAAAGCAAAAGCAACCAGACAATTCCTCTTTTCCTGTAACACTGGTCAAGACCCTGTGGTCCTTCCCCCACTGTTGAACAAGAGGGTGTTCCCTAGCACAAGAGGGATCTGCCATGCCACAGCAATCACTGTCATCAGCTGAACATCTAGGAAGATCAAATCTAAAGGGAGCTTCTTTCCAGTCCTCTTCAATGGGAGACCATCAGGATCTGTGACAGTTGCTGCACGTTGTCTCCCTCCTCCTCCAGGGACCCTCCCTTTGAAACGCTCAAGGCACAACAGCGAAACTACAGAAATTGTGTCACAGGGAGCATCAAGGGCCAGCAGCTGCCTGAGGGATGTGGCGCTGAGGGGGACCCTTTGGACGGCTGGGGATGGGCCTTGCTGGCTGGGGCCCAAGTCCACAGCATCCAAGCAACACAAGCAGGACAGATCTGAGATGGCAGCCAGGTCCAACCAAGAGGCCATACCACAGTGATGAGGGAGGCTCAAGGTCAACCTGGGAAGCAAATGTGCAGGTCAGGTTCCCTGATCCCCAGACAAGTCCACAGTGACAAGGTACATCTGAGGTCAGGCTGGGAAGTCAAGTCTGCAGGTTGGCATCTGGATCAGTGGGGCCCATGGCCAGGCACAGGCATGGCTGTAGCTCAGCTGGACACCGTACTCCTCCAGTGTAGCCCAAGGATGGACTGAGGGCTCAGGGCTGAGCTTAAATAAATACAGCTCCCAGGTCTCTGAGGGGAAGCCCCATGTGAAGCTGGTCAGGGCCACTGAGGTCTGGCAGGGCCCTCAGGGCCCTGAGGAAACCCCGCAGCCCCTCTAAAATGGCAGCAGGCATTCTCTTGCAATAAACACACGTATCAAAAGGTGATATCCCCCCTCCTCAAATTGCTAAGCATTACCATGAGGTCCTTTTCAATTAATAATCTTTGGCTCCTTCCAAGATGATTACAAAACACCACCAAATTATGGGAACAAATTCTCATCCAGTTATTGCATACGGTGTCAGTAGCCATGGCTTTTCTCCCTGCTGTTTTGAGCACCAAATGAATCCTATGCTGTTGATCTCTGCTTGCATCTCCCGTGTGCTTTAAAAAAGCCAAGCTATTTAAAAAGCAAAACAACAATCAATTTATCCCCAGCCTGTAAAAGTTAAGTTTAGATGAAACAGCTAAAGACCTTGTAAAATAAGCAAGAATCATAAAATAGCAGTAATTCTTGTTTTGTTAAAAAACAGAGTGATTTACCATTTAGGGCACATTTCTCCTAGGGCTTATTTTGCATTAGAATACTACAGCTTCTATAATCATCACCATTGCAATTCCTAGAGTTCTATTTCCATCCAAGTAGCTATTTTATATCTTTTTTAATAAAAGAATAACCTCCCCCAGGAGGATCAGACATCCTGCTTTAAGACAGTAAACAAAGTTCTTTATTCTCTGCCTATGAAACAATCTAAAGCAGACTGGAAATAATACAAAATTGCAGGAGATTATTACTTCCACTAAAACAGTCCCTCTTCAAAACCACTGAAAACATGAACATTGAATCATCATTCTCCCAGAGATACCCTTTGTTCAGTAAATTGCAATGCAGGCTATTAGGGCTACTGCTTACTCCAGGCTACTGTCAGATACCAAATTTGAAGGGTTTTGCAAAGCACAAAAGCTGGATTCTATACCAGTGGACATACTTGTCCTCAGTTGACCCCAGCACAGACAAAGCTCAAGTGTATCAACTCCTGTGAAACACATTACAACTCTGGGCATAATTAATGGCATTGGACAACAATGCTAATTGAATTAAATGTGGATTCTCTCTCCTTCTACTACTCTTTGTTTAAATTACTTATTAAAGCTTCAATCTCTGCAAAGCATGAGATTAATTTTTAAGTGTAAAGCAGGCAAAAAATTGGTTTTGTCAGGGTCAAGTCTCAGGCTGGTCTCCTTCCAACTTAGGTCTGCACTTCCAGCTCACTCATCCTCAAGCTGTTATTTCCCAAAAGCATGTGGAGGAGAAAGACAGACAAAAAAACGCAAGTCTGCAGGAAAAAAACAGTTGAAAACATCTTGAGATGTGCATCAGATTGGTAGAAAAGAAAATCACTGGAGTTTAACTTGGTGTATTTGTGGCAGATCTTTCTCCAGTAAAAGATCCACCTCCCCAGCAGCTGAAGACTCTCAAATCTGCTTACTGTCAGATCCTCCTGCTTGTCAGAGCCCCCTTTCTTTCACCACAGCCTGAAGATCCCTGCTGTGCTCTCTGCTCTGGATTTGTCCAGAGAGCTTTCTGTGCATCTCAGTAGTGCACAGAATCCAAGTAGTGTTGGAATCCAAGCCAACTAGCACATGCACATCACTGAGCCTGTATCATCTGAGAGGCAGCTGTACAGGAGACTGTCTTTCTCTTTTCAGATTGTGCTTCAAGAACAGAGAAACAGAGGTAAGCCCTCACATACAGCAGTGCTTGCACTACTGCAAGGCAGGGCACCTTCTGGAAGAACATGGAGGCCTTACATTCAAGGATGGCCACATGCTGCATTCCTCCGGTTCAAAAAAACACAGCAAGGTCCAGGTCTTAGCACCAAGCACAGGCGTTCAGTCACACCTATCCAAACTCTTCACAACCAGGGGAAACAATGCTGCACAGCTGGGATCAAATGAGCACATATTCAGGCAAAACGGCTCTGGAACAACAAAAACACAGACCAGCCTGTACTGAAACCTAGGCAGTATATAACAGAAAAAGTGTCTGCAAGATCGACAACGATTTTAAGATGGGAATACATAAATATCTACTTTGCTGCAGATAAACTGGCCTCCACTTAGTAAGCCTACTTCTCTGGTTAAATGTTACCTGAAACAAAATGTAGTTTTTATATATATATAAATATAAATATATAAATATTTCTATATATATATACACAACGGATTCATCTCACTTCAGTGTGAATCCAAACACATTAACCTATGACAAGCTTCAAGCTCTCTGTTAGAGTTCTCACACAAGCCCTACCCTAAGGCTGGTCAGTTCAGAACATAAGGAAAATGTTAGCCCTAAATGAAAGCAGGCTCTCCTGGCATGGGGTACCAGAATGAACTCAGCCACACACCACAATGCACTAACTGTTTCCTGAACACTTACACACTTCCTTTGTCCCTTAGAAACACACACGACAAGCGACTAACAAATAATGCCAAGAGCTTTTAAAGCACCAAGGTTAAAAAGGAACATTTCAGCAACTGAAAAAACTCTCCAACTACAGAAGTTTTGAAAAGCCACAAAGAGCAGCTTTTTTTGCAAGCAGGCACGGTAATTCACCATGTGAAGGCATCACACCTTTCAGGGAAAGCAAGAGGCGGAGGTGAAGGAGAAGGAATCAAAACCCAGACAAGGCCTGTAGTAGTAATATTCATCCCTCAAGTACTGCAAGACACACTGAGGTTCTGTTCAGCCACGCGGTAACTGCCCATCAACAGGGAAATCTACAGTGCTTGCCCAACGGTCAACAAAGAGGCCTTTTATGCTATTTTAAACAAATCTGAAGTGTCTCAGTTAATGGAAGACCGGGCAATTGGCCCTCAACTATTTCTAATTGACTGGAATGATGGATGAAGCTAAAGGGAAAGCTGACCCACTGAACTTTTCCATACAAAGCTAGAAAACTGAAGGAGATTGTAAACAGTTTATAAGAACGACAAGTGGGAGCGGCAGAATCCCAGAGGCTTTGCTCCTCTCAACCTGCTGTTAAGTTGTTTCAGAAGAAGGAAAACAAAGAGCTTCAACTCAGGCCAACAAACAACAAAAAATATACAGGAGAAGGCCTAAACAAATAGAGTATTTTTCCCATGCTCTCCTCCCCTTTCTCCCGTAGCTACTTAGCTCTGTCATGCAAGCTGGTCCTTTGAATCAGAAAGGGCAATTTGTCACTTTGACAAGTAAGACTCTCTCACTCAGGGCTCTGTATTGCCTTGCCCTGCTTTTCAGATTGACTGGGTGTTAACCAAAGTTGTCAAGACATTACATCTCAGTCAACTTCAACTGATGTGATAATATATACTTAAAACTTACATGTTAATCAGTGCCACTACACTAAAGGTAATGCTCAGCAAATCACACATGCCTATTGATTTTCAGAGCAAAACAATCGCTAGTAGCTTTCATATTGCAAAAGGGCAATACTGCCGCAACGTGATAAGAGAAGTCTGATGACCTAAACAGGTCCTAGGAGGGAAGAGCGAGGACACCCATCTTCCACATAAGGAAATGGATGCATAACAGGTTGAAATTCACAGCACTTATCTTCAGGCAGCTTCGAGAGGTATCTAAACGCACAGTAACTTAATTCTTCCTCTTTAATCAAAAAGAAGAATAGGAGCTTCAGAGAACAGTTCACATCTTCACAGACTAAATCAGCACCTTGGACACATGAGCTCTTGCCACCGATTCCGCAGGGAAATATCAAGTACTTCAAGAAAGTATTAAAGCTGGGGGATGAATCCAGGTCTCAGAGCACCAATATAAGGAGTCTGGAGTAGAACCCAGAATGGGATAAGGGTATCACAATTTATCATTTAATCAGTCTCATAGTCACGAGGCCTTTTTCTCCCCTGTGGTTCAGCAAGATCAAGCCATTATTTTCAATATGAAAATGATAAAGGCAAAAGAAAGAAAACAACAGGCACACAGAGCATTAGGGCTAGCTTTATTTCTTTTAGCTGTCAACAGCACGGCTAGTGTTTATCTGGAAAGTTTGCCCATTAGGAAATCACACTAAATGAGCAGGAAATGACTGGTTCTTACCAAGATTTGTACAGAGTTCACTGATTTGCCAAACTACCTCCCCTCCCAAAGACAAACACAATGCAAATCTGCATGCCTGATCTTTGACCAAACCCAGAACAGATCCAACCTGCTTCCTCTCTAGAGTCTTTCAGACAAACTAACCAAGGCTAAATTAGGCAGATTTTTAGTGGGATGAGGTTACATCATAGATTACGATGTTCCAGCAAGCTTCTTCCTTCATCTCCACCTGCTGCCTCTACAATGCTAGCATTAAGGGTGGTGTGGGATGACTCATTTGTACATTCCTTTCTGCAAGACAGGCGTTCAAACTTTCATTACTTCTTGGCCCCACAGAGTTTGGGTCATAAATTAAACTGATGCATGTATTACCAGATATCAAGTCCACAAACTTACATGCACATAGGAGTCAGAAGTACAAGCTAGGTCCTTCATCTAAAACAAAAAAAAGAACTGTCAGTTTGGCAGATTACAGCAGCAAATTTCTTTATGCAGTTCTTGTGTCCCAGACTCTACCCCAGCCACTTAAACACATCACTACTGCATTAAACCAAAATGTGCCAGACCCAGCCTGTCAGTTCTAGGCTAACGCATGCACGCCTACTTGCAGTGCTACAAAACTACCTTAGAGAATTGCTTTTTAACTTCAAGGCAGATGTAAACCATCTCTGCATTCTTTGAATTATGACTAAGACTGGAACATTATTTGGGTGTCCTAGCAGCCATATCAGATCAGTGTTAAATTTAACTAATCTCCTCACCCACACACAATCTTGCCTGTAGATCTGAACTACACAACAAAACTGCTTTTCGTGTCAAACAAACCACCACAAAACAAAAGGAAATAAAAAAGCTTTTATAATCTTGAAGGAGACAGAAAAAACAGATCACTGATGAATTTTTAAGTGTGCATTCAAAGCAACCTGTTTCTTAAATACATGACTTCTCATTCTAGGGAATACAAAGTGATTGGCAATAAATCTAATCACTCATCTCATAAGGAATGTGCTTGCCAATGCCTCCCACTATTAAGCACCAAAGCAGGTTTGTTTGGCATCAAGACAACAGGACTGTTTCAGTCCAAACAGCTCCCCAAGAGATTACCCATGTTAAATAACATTCTACTTCTTCCCTCTGCATCTCGCCCCCTTCCCTCGCAGCCCCACACCAAAAACCACTCTAAACAAAACATAGCAGGAAACATGCGCAGCCTCTAACAGAGCCCTGGCCCTCAGTATTATGTAACCCCAGAGAACAAAAATGTGACAGCAGGAAAGAAACTGCAGGACGTCTCTAGATGACTACAAGTCCATTTGAACACCAAAAGACACAAACAAGCCAAGAAAGCCAGAGGCTGCTCTGTCTGCTGTAAATCTTCCAAATGGAAGAGATTCCAGCAGAAAGACAATTTTCCCAAGTGCAATGCAGTTACTGTGCTATTTTAACTACCCAAGAGAGTTCACCAATGGCTTTTTTTTCCAGTAGTCTGTTTACTTCACACATTCTCTGCTTATTCATAAGACTGAGCTTACAATCCCTGCTTGTACATGGATAGTCCTCACACAGACTAGAAAGACAGCAGGTAGACTGCCTAAGCCAGTGTTAAACTAGCAATAAACAGTAGAAAGAGAAGAAAAAGAAGATGAAAGACAGCTCTCGGATATCACAGAAAATGCTGAATAAGAACACTTCATCATCTGTATTTGGCATCTGCATGGTCACTACTGGGACTACCTGCTCAGTTCTCATACCCACAGCTATGGAAGGATGTGGATACACTGCAGTGGGCTCAGAGCACAGCTAACAGAACAGCTGAGGACAAAGATCAGAAAGGTCTCTCATCAAGCCCTAAAGTCCAAGCTATTCACCTCAAAGAGAAGGTCAAGGGGTGATTTGACTGCAGTTTAAGTACCTAAAGGTGTAATTGAAAGTTGACAGAGAATCCTTCTTTCTCACAGACAAAGGTTTAACTAGTTCCAGTATCAGGAAACTGAGGGCTGACAAGACACACACATACACATTTTGGTTTTAGACAGCAAGTGAGAGCAGAGCAAGTAAGAAAAAAAACCTCCCCTGCTAAAATTTTGCCAACCACTCAACAGGTTGGACCTATTTATTTTTAAGAAACGTGTTCCTATCTAATCAGCAACCTGATAATGGAGAGGTGCTTATGTACATGCACACAACTACTCCTACTTGACTGCTACACCGCTCTGAAGATTTTTCAGACTAAGAAAATTACATATAAATATATTTAATGACTTAAAGCTTGTGAAGCCCTCCCCCCAGCTCACCCTCAGCAAATTATACTTAAATGCAATAAGGAGACTTTGGTCAGCTAGGGAAGGGTCTAATGAAGGTTCCCTGTTCAGCAATCGTTTTGGCTTAAGGAGTTCCCTCTCCTCCCACCAGTGAGTGATGGTGAATCTCCTTCTCAGCTGGCCCAGCAGTACTTGAAGTAAGGCCAAGTGCAAACCAATGCATCGTGTCAACTCAGCTGAGAAACCACCATCATCAAGGAAGGACTGCCTGTCCCATCCCCCAACCTTTGCTATCTACAGAACAGCTCTCAAAACCTGTTGTACCAGCATAACTAAGATGCCTGAAGGCAAGGGGGGAAAAAGAAGAGATGAGGAGCATTTATCCAGGTACTGTCACCTAGAAAATTCATGGGAAACGACTCAGTCCATTCATTGTATAAGAATGCTAAATATCAACAATCAGGCCATTTAGCAAGGACTGCTGTTAGTGCATGGTAAGCATGAATCTCAGAAAGGAGAAGTCATTTAGGTGAAGGTGGAAGTCACTTGCCCAGAGGTAAATTTCTTCACTAGTGAAGTAAAACGGCTCTCAATTTCTTAGTTAAACATGTTTGGCTTTTTTTTTTTCATTTTACATAAGCTCTGGCTAAGTGTTCCACATGCTTGCTGGAAATACGTATCTTTCTGTGATCACTCCTATTGGCACTGTGTAAACACAGTCAGCACTTCTGGATTAAAGCATTTGAATTGTAAAATCCAATCACATTTACCAAACACCCGATTATTTACATAGTATCTTTTTCATTATTATTTCTGATGTGCTTTTGTTTGGCACTTCACAATGGAATTCAAATGTGATAAAGATTAAGACAAGACATGGCCCTAGAGCCAGCAATCTAAGTCTCTTTCAAACAGGTTCTCAGAGGGCTTTTCAGAGCACCATTTCTCAGTTAAACACAAACAGATAACAACAAGGGATCATACAAGATGAAATTAAGGACTTGCTATTAATGAACATCAGTCAGAAAACTAGATTCATGCTCTGAATGCTGTACTTCCCTAGAGCTTGCAAGACAAGCTGCAAGATTACTGCTTCAACCCACAGATAGGACAGCTGTGTTTCACTCCCACTCCTTGTTGTGGTTTTAGGCCAGGAAAGGGAATCTTTAATTTTTTCCACAGAAGCCTTGCCAAGCTGAGGCTGCAAATAGGATATGGTGTCTTAGTAAACTTCTAGCCAGTTTGCTCATACCCTGGCCAGAGCTCGTTAAAGTACCTCATTCCCTACATACACGCTAGCAGCAGTAACCACCTCTCTTTCATGCAAACCAGCCTCCTGTGTTAGACTCCCACTGGTATTTAGGATTGTGCAGGATATGCCATTTTCACCTGTTCTGACACAGTATGTGGCATCCAGGTAGCCAGCCTTGTCTTCTCTCCTCTATATAAAAGGAACTGCTTCCAGAAGACCCATCTCAGTTACTAAATTTTTGGCAGAAATAAACTGGTTCTTACAGTCAAACTCCCATAAGAGCATTAGAGGAACAAAGTTCTCCATAAGGCATTAGCAGTCCTTGTATCATCTACACACGCAGCTGTCTTTCTCAGAGTTCAAATGAAGTTGTTTTCTTCCAACTCTTCACAAAGAATCAAAGAAGAAACAGCCAGTCACCCCACACACCTTTTTTTTAAACAGCTGGACAGACCCAATCAGGACAAATTTAGCAGCAGCGAGCCCACCACCAGCGATGAACACCCTGCCATAAACACTGTTCCTGCCTCCAGGACTCACCCTGAGCACAGCACTGGGAACACCCTCAGAAATACACACTAGCACGGTTCATTTTCCTTTGGTTTTCTGCTTTTTGGGTTTACCTCTTTCTAAGAGGAGAACAGTGCTTTTTAATCCCTTCCAAGAGTCCCCAGTAGCACAAAAATATCTCCAAAAGGTGCTGCTGAACCCGTGAGTGACGTTTGCTGATCTGGAATAACCCATCATTCATAATGATATTCTTAACAAATGAAGACATTCTCAAGAACAGTCTGACAGAAATCCATAATATTGAACAGCTCAACTTGTTAAACCAGGGAGTAGAATAGTAAAGCATGGAAGAGACTAAGTTTGGCAGAAAGTTGCAAAAGCAACACTGGGAGCCAGAAGTACACCAGGAAAAGAAGGGCAGAGAAGAAAAGCATTAGAAAATGCACCAGTCTATCCAGGCAGGGGAAAAACAAGACAAACTATCGCAGGGGAAAGGAAGAACAGGAAAAAATGAGAAAAGACAGAATCCATAACTGGGAAGAGCTGAGTGTCACATGAAAGCAAAATCGGTGGCTTTCACATGTAAAAAAAGTGGTAGGAAAAGGGAAGGGGGAAGAATAAGAGAAATATTTAAGTCTCCAATTTCATCATGTTAACACTGCTTTAGTTCACCATACAAATCTCTTGACAAATAGTAGCTCTCTCCACACATGGCAGTGTATTAAGATTCTTTAAGGATTTCCAAACAATGCAGTATCATTCTTTGGCTTTTTACACGGTTTGCCTAGACCATGTTTTTGTTGCTAAGCTCTCATTAGAGGCGTATCTTGTACTGGTACTTACTGACAGTGAAGAGATTATAAAATACAAGAAACCTGAACACAAGCACAGCATTTGATTTTACACAAGCAAGTACTCACCAGCAACAGTACAATGCCTTGCTTGTGATTTAGTGATACTTCTATATACATTAAGGACAAGCTGATTGTGCCTGAACTGTTCCATACTAGTGTGTGAGCAATTAATTTAGGGAAGGACAGAAAGGGTCTCTGAGACCCTCCTGGAGAGCACAACTCCAGACGCATCACGACCCATCTCCCACACCAAAAGCTCATGTGGCAGTCACATCATTTGCAGCCTCCCAGCAGGCTGGCTCACTGCATCTGACACATAAGCTTAGGATTGGGGAGGAGTACTGCCCTGGGCCACAAATACCAGGGAAGTGCAAAAACAACACAACACAAAGACAGAGCCAAATTAATAAATAGTGCTTACAAGGGATGACAGCAAGTCAGGAAGAGCAAACGTAACAATCTAGCTGTTTGGGTGGAAAACAAAGATATCCATCCTGAACGGCAAATTCTGTCAAACACCAATGAACACTTCACACACCACAGGCAGAAAACTAGCCTGATTCCACACTTAATTCAATTATCCATGTCAACAGTGACCAAACACATCAGTATTTACAGCTTCCCACCATTTTTTAGTTCACACACGCAGAAATTAAATCAACTTCTGAATAAGGAATCAGCAGCAACTCTGGCCACAGAAAAAAATCCAGAAAAATATTTTTGCTAAGAAGTTTAAACTGAGTACAGCTCCATTTAGAAAATTAAAATATACCCAAGGATAACCGTATTATTCTCTTAGTAAAAGCCACCCAACATATTGTAACAGCTCTTAGTATACATTTTAAATGTGTTTGGAAACCCAGAAAATATACCAGATAACGTGCTCTGTATTCCCTCAGCAGCAGACGTTACAGTAATTCTTAATCCTAGCTTTGTAAACCTTGTAGACATAATTCATTGTGCTTTTGGATCCGTAATATTTTGCAAAGCACTGCAGTTTGGTGGCTTATAAACATGCCCTGCCAGCTCACTGGGTAGAAAGATTTCTGCTGACTTCATGTATCATTTCAGTTGCACTCATCAGGGATTAATAATTTTCCCTGCTAAGGATATAGGCTGCCAGTACTAAGTAGAAAAGGTTATGCATATGTCTGAAAAAGACTGGTGACATTTTGATAGGTGGTACTTGACTATACCAACAAAGACATTAAATATAAATTGTACTAATGCAAACCAGGGTCCTTCATTAAAAAGTGAAAAGCAGATAAACACCCCCAAAGTGACTGAATACTGTACAGCACTGCTTAGAGCATTTAACCCTGTTCTGAAATAACTAAATGTTTTCTTATTTATTTACTATTCACTGTTTATAGGTGTATTGAGACAGTTTTTCTTTGAGAAAGGGAAACAGGGCATGCATCAGCTGTTCTGTCATACTAATTTATACAGGACCACAGATATTCAAACATTAATAAAAGATGCTTTATTCTCAACCAATTAATTTCAAGAAAATCTCGGACTTTTTGACAAGCTGCTAAGTAAGTCCTTCTCTCCAAAACAGATACCTGCTGCTCTTTAGAAGATGAGACAAACTCTGAGCTCTCTACTTTCTCTGACACATCATGAGCAGCCATGATTGTATCGAAGCAGCACAACTTCCAACGTTATGCTGGGGAAGGCACAATACAAGGCTACTGCTGGGAAATGTACCTCGTCATACAGTATTTATGTCCAGCCCTACTGCCTCCATTCATTCTGCCAGTCATTTACAACACAGGAAAACAATCAGACTCACAATTAATTTTAACTGCAAGAGAAGCTCAAGTTGTCCTGTACTAATGATATCTTGAAAATCCCCAAAGAAAAGCTGACAGTAAAAGCCATGTACATACATATGGCTAACAAGCACTGAAGAGGCACTTCACTATTTCTTCCATAAAGTTCAAATAGGATATTTAAATTTCAAATACTTTGGAAATTTTACTGCTTTTTAAGACATAATTGATAAATTTTTTTTGTCATCATAAATGCATTTTATATCCGTAATTTCCTCAAGAGGAAGCAAGATCATCAGATAAGCCTCTGTATTCTTTGCAGACCTTCACAAAGAAATTTCGCCTCTTCTTCACAGTTGCACACATGACACAAGAAATAAGACCATTTTTTAATGGAGAGTATTTCATGTAATGAGAAGAACCCAAGAAACCATAAAGGGAGACTAATTTAAGCATTTCTGGTTCAATCCTCTACCAGTAAGGTCACATTTCAATTCACACTGCCAATTCAGAAGCACTGCCGTATTCTGCAACGAAGGTGATTTTCCATCACAGGGTATTTACATTCCAATAATAGGTTTTGTATCTTTATACTCAGCAGAAAGTAAAGCAAACATCAATACAAATCCTCATAATTAGTCTAATGGAATTTTACACAGTTAAATAAAACTTCAGAACAAATCACTGAACGAATTGCTTCAAGAACATTACCTTCACACCTGCAGCAACACCACAGCAGAAGAAATCATCAGTGAAATCCATTGCTTATAGCATTAGGCAGCATTTTGCAGTTTCAGCAGTCAAGCAAGTTCAAATGGTCAGTAGCAAACAGCTTTTGTAAACCATTTATATCTTGTTACTACTAAAAAAGTTTCACAAGAGAGCTAATTCATTGTCAGGACCAGGTGGAGAGATTTTAAGATCTTCACCATCAATCACCACGCAACAGAAGCATTAGATTACTATTCTTTCTCTTGGAGCTATATGATCTTGATGACAGACCAATGGACTTTTTTCCAAAAGAAGATAAATTAAACAGAGGCTTGTAATTCAGCTGAATTGCCCTGCAGTGTCTATTAACTATTCAGTCTACAATGCTCACATCAGTGCAGTACCACACACAGATGCAAACAAAGCTGCTTCATATTAAGAGGAAGGCACCGACAATACGCTACCCATTCATGCAACAGCTCTTTTAGGGAAGTGTATGTATATGCTTCAGTACATAAAATAGCTATATTTAGAGCTAATAATTCTACATGCACACCACCAATGAAGCGTGCTTCTCAAAACAAAGAGACCATAGACTGCCGGGAGCTGGCCAGACTCGGCTAAGCAGTCCATAGGGCAATGGTGAAAACCGACATGTGTTGACATCAGTTATATGTGAGAACGCTGGTGGCTGAGAGACAGCTTAAGCATTAACTGCAGTCTGCTCTTCTAAAAGCCTGGCAGCAGTAGTCTAGAGGAGGCAGGCCCCAGCCTATCAAGAGAAATAGCAAGTGACAATTCAGGAAAGCATGTTCACTATCCATTCATGCATGCATGCAATCCTGGGCCAAACAGTGGATGTACTAAAAGGTCTTCCCCAGGGGAAAAGTGTTTATTAATTAACATCTACTGAATTAAATGGTTCCCCATATGCTCTGCTGTGCTCCTAAGACTGCAGCCCTAACAATATTACTGCAAGGTGTCAGGTACGGTGACTACCCAGGAAGTTCATCGAGACACTTCATCAAGACACAATCCAAAAAACTAATTTACATCTATCTTTCCACCAAATTCAAAGTGCGTCCATCTACATAAAAGTCATGGAAAATGCATTTAAAATCTCCAAGCCATAATCACCCAGAAAAAAAAAAGCCAACACACGCTCTTACTTCAGACACAAGCGTGGCATATAGCAGAAAAACAAAAGGAGGATGCTGATCTGAGGCCATTGGCTCACCTACTGGCCCATTACCTGCAGTAACCAGGTGTTACTTTCACACACTTTCCATCACACTCCTTACACCAACCTATTCCTAGTAGCTGGTGGTACTACTACCAAATTGATCTTTACATCCACCATATCCTCTCCTTCTACTCCCTTTTATCAGCGCAGGCGAGGTATTTTTGGATTCTGACTACATCTGGCGCAACTCTGTAGAGTGACAGCATTTTTCCAATGTTATTGATCTCATCAAGAGATTTTACTCATCGTATGTCAGTGTCAGCTGGCACGGTCCACAACTTTGGTCATTCCTGCTACAGGAGTCATCCTTCACCAGCCTGTCTGTGTAAGCTCAGGCTGTAGTAGCAGAGGAGGGAAAGCAGTCCCACAAGCATCCTTTTGTAAACGGGTGCTAGCATAGGTTGTGATTCTCATCGATGAGGACAGACTACTCACCACGACGTTCCTCCTTCACTGCAATGCCACCTCTCCCAAGCGCCCTGGATGCACCTACACAGTGTACAGGCCAGCAAAACCCCTTATCACATTAAGGAAGGATGAGCACAGCAAGCTCTCTAGCAGATTCAAAGGCCCTTGATGTCTATTTAGTCCAGGTCTCCAGTATCAGCATTCTCTCACATATGCAACACGCACTTAGTCCGATTCAGAAACTTGAACACCAACAGTTCTAATTACCACACCCAGTGGTAAACTCAGACTGCAGCCACAACATCCGTCAACTCAGACAAAGCTAGCTGCCCCAGCTCCCTTTCAGAAATATTCCAAAGTCGACATCTATAGTGGAAAATCACTGTCCCAGCTAAAAAAAATACTTCGTTCCAAGGTTTTACTACCATACCACCAGTACAATAACACACTGACTACTGCAAGCTGAGCAGGCCCAAGGACCAGTCATTTGACCATTTAGAAAGAAACTGCTCTCGCAACATCAGAAGGGTCTTGGGTGCAGCTGTAATATCACACTTAAAACTTCAAGAGAATGAAGGTAAAAACAGCCTAGCCGTACAACTTTGACAATTCTGCTGCAGCAACTGGTTAAAGCATGCCACAAAAGAAACATTTATCAATATATAGGGGCGTGACTCTATGTGTTCCAAGTTAGCTTCCCACAGAGGAAGATGCTGCCAGGTCACACTGGTAACAAACAGAAGGGTCTGTAGAGAGGCTTAAAATCACATTCCTAAATCAGAGGCCTTGCTAATAATAGCTTCTTTACAAGTACATAATAACTAGAACAAAAATTAAAGCTACCTTCAGAGCGTAACATTTGCTGTGAAACAGGCTGCAAATGAGTGTCAGCAGGCTCTACGCTATCTGTCTGGCAAACAAATTTTCATTTTATACAGGGCATACGACAAGCAAGACTTTTGAAGTGATCTGTATAAAACACTAGCACACAATGCAGTGGTTAGGAACACAGCAAATGAAAAAGGTGGGAAGACAACTCCTGTCTGGGAGAACTGTTTCCGAAAGATTTGCAACATGCCACATGGAACTAGGTACAGCACTTCATCTTTCTGAGAGATGGAAAATCTCTCAAAGCTATGAACCTCTCTAATTCAGAATATCTGCCCCATCCGATGATTAAATCCTTTGACATTTCATTTAGGAGGAGGTATTTCTCTTCCAGATGCTAGTAAAAAGCATACGACAACGAAAATGATAAATGTTCGCTTTCCAGCTGCTCTGATACAGCGTAAGCCTACACAAAGAATCTGAAAAAGCAGTAACCACAGTACCTACAACATAATGTCAATATAACCTCAGTAACCCCCTTGCATACAGACTGAGCTGCTCCTAGAGGCACCTATTTGCTCTTCAAGGATTCAGGCTTGAGGGAATCTTTTCCATGCACTTCATTTTGTTTTGGTTCACTACCCTGCATGCAGATATAGAAGACTTCATAACACATTTGCTGTCCACCTGGAAGACATTAATGATTAATTTCCAAGCAAATCAAATATAGACAGCTCTTCAGCTTTCCTCTGTTTTTTCATTGCTTGCTTTGAAGAAAAAAAGAACAGAAACATCACAAAATCCAGCTAGAGATATTAAAAAAATTGCAGTATTTTTCAGTCTCAGCACAATAGCTGGGGAGTCAAAGGTTTTAATCAAAAAACATGGATTAGAAGAAATGATTTCAAGTACACAAAGTGCATGCCAGATCAAATCTTGTCTCCTGTCATACAAGGTAACCACTATACAGTGGACTAACTTATAAACATTATTTTAACTGTATTTTATATAAATTTGACTCGGTGAAAAGATGTGAAGACGTGATTTGTACTGCCAGTTTCACCCCTAGGAGCACAGGCACTGAGGAACAAGCAAGGACTTAAATGGGGTCCATGCTGAAGGAGGCTCTGCATGCAGAGACAATTCAGTTGGTGGTGAAAGATTACATCCCCCCCTAACTCCTCACCCAGTCCTTTGAAAGATGTCACATTCGTTCTTTCACGTCTGCAGTGCAGTGCTGGGGATGGCTAAACATAGCCCAAAAGGCAACCAACCACAGAAGCAACACATGCTCACTTCATTAAGCACCAGTTCAGACCCTTACAGACAGATCTTGCTCTAAAGGTATTTCAGAGGAGCTAACTCGAGCAGGCCACGAGACACCAACGCAACTCAACTGCCAGAACATGAAAGCATCTGCCAAAGGGAGGGGGGGGAAGTACCAATTAGGGATTGGTGAGAATGGAGAAAGCCACAGCTACATTTTAATTTATCTGTAACTCCATGGTTTCTGCAGTCAGTGGAACCAAGCCATTTGATTTAGATTTATCTCACCTATCAGCCTCTCTGCTCTTGAAAAGGAAAATATTGTTCAGGTTTTTCAAGACAGAGTTAAAAGGAACTCCCTGCAGAGATCTCCCCAGACAAAAAGCTCTAGTGACTTCTTGCAAGATATAAATATACCAGAAACTCTGAAAAAGTTTCTGACTCCAACTTTTTCTTTCACAGTACAGGTTGTCAGATGAGTTCTTGATGTCTTTTGTAGTTGTACATTACCTGGAGGCTAACTGTAGGAAAGATACAGCTATAGCTTCTCAGAGTAACTCCTGATGCAAATACTTTGTCCTGAAGGAAAAACAATGCTCTTTTGCAATAAAATTAAATGACTGGTAAAGCAGAGCAATCACTCTGGAGTAAAGCAACTACTACTACTACTAAAAGCCATGCAAAGGCAGCTGTAATGTATAAAATTTACACTGGAATAGACCACACAGACCAGAAGAGCTATCCTAACATGTCTGTCATCGTCCAAATTCGTAAGATTTTTTCCTTAGTATAAAGGCTTGCAATAGGAATTCAGGAGAATATACGTGAAAATCTTTTGACAATTTGATATACAGAATCCACAAAATATACAAAGGAAAAAAAAATATCAAAAAGCAACTTTATGGAGCGTGCTTAATTGCTTTGTTTCCTGCCTGAAATGTGCCTCCTGATGGAGCAATCCACAATGACAAATGACAGAGGTGCTTTTTTACCCATCCAGTTACCATTCTAGATCTCTGAGATGTTCTGGGAACAGTGGGAGGTAACAGTCTTATCAAAAAATAGCTGGATGGCTAGGGAATGCAAAGAACCAAATGGCTGGACTGTTTGAATAAGGAAAGGACAGATGAACACCCACACACGCCATGCAAAAGACAACAGGGAAATAAAATTGCCTTGATTGATCTGATTTAACATTGCTGAAAATCAGCAATTCACATCTAGGGATTTACTAATAACGTTCTCCCAAGATAGGCTTTGCACAACAGCAGCATTTTGTATCTCTGGTAACACCTTTAAAAAGAAAACCAAACCACACAGAGTACATACAGCAGCATCCACTCCCAGTACTGGTCTGTGCAGTCATAGTCAACTTTCTCAGTCTTTTTCCCTTTGTTCTTCAAAAAAAGAAAAGAAGAGGGGAAAAGATCGCATCTGTGACATACCTTAAAGTATCAGAAACTCGGTCAGCTTTTGCAGCTGTCTGAATCACTCCTCTGAATCCCCTTGCATTTTCTCACAAAATATATGAGTCTTGCACAGACAGGATGCTGTATTGCAACAGATAAAGAGAAAACCTGCAGAATTGAGGTCAGGGGTTTACACCACTGGTTACTGCTATTCTTTTTCATTGGGAGAGGTAGTGGGTTACATGTGGTGCATGTAAAAGAATGAAAGCTAAAGCAAACAGCTTGCAAATCTTCCTAAATTATCTGTACTGAGTAAGAATCATAAAAGCCACACAACATAAAAAAGATTATCATGTTCGGCTAAGCTGACATACACGGATCAGGAAAAGATATCAGAATACTGCCAGAAGTACCAGCATGAGAGATTTCCAGTTTAGGATGCAGTCACCAGGTGTGAAGTATTTGAAGTCCTACAGCTGACCAGAGGTTACAAGAAGAATCCATGAGCACCCTAGCGTAAGCAACTCTGCTGACTGATGGCTCAGGCCTAAAAACTAGTTGAGGGAAAAGATGTAGCAACTCAGAGAATGCCAAAAACGTAGACCAACTTCTATGTGCACTCTAACCTGGAAAATACCTGGAAAGCTGTGTTACAGACATAATGTAATTAGACAGCAAGTCATATATCAGCATTTGATGAACTGATGATCTCTACTACTGTATCAAACAGTCTCAGATTTTTTTGTTTTGACATTTAGGAAAACCAAAAAAGTATTTTCAGAAGTTGCATGCGAGTCACTCACGAGTCTCTGATGTGCCCCCTTTAAAGGAAGCAGACAATTGTGCTGTCATTCCAGTGAAAGTCACGCTACATTTTCTGTTCATGGTGTTCATTCATTAAAAAGAAAGGGAGGAAAAAAATTCTTTCTGCTGGGGCGCAGCTATTGGTAGAAAGAACTACCTCATTCATCTAAATAGTCAGCTCTAAAACCTGCAATAACCATTTAAGTGCCTACTTTGTTAATTATCTCACTGTTTATCTAATTCATTAGGAACATCTAAATAATAAGCTCACTCAGTATAAGCCGAGATCAGAGACATGGAAGACGCCCATTCAGATTATCTAACCTTCTGCTCATCATGCTCTGTCCCCTGCAGCCTCACACAGCAGCTTTATTGGGTTTCTAACCCTCTTGAGACTGTTCAATCATTTCACAGCTCAATACAGCACAGCTTTATAAAAGCTTCCTCTTTCTCTTCTAACACCATTTCCTCTATAGCCTTTGTGTGGACTTTTGGGATGGTAACCTCCGATTTTCCAATTTTATTTCAGGAAAAGGTTCCCCCATCCAGCACGAACGAGGACAACATTCCCCAAGAGAGAGAACGTGTCAATTGCTATATTATTAATCCACTTCCCTTTTCCTCACCTGTTACTTTTGAATTCATTATTTTGCATACAGCTGCAACAACAACTGTTCCTCTGAAAACCAGGATTTCTATAAATACATAGTAGAGCTCACTTGGGAAATAAGTGCAACACACCTTCAAGAAGGCACAAGGAACTGCAAGTGCACCTCCCACATGCCCTCCGTTATATCCTCCATCCACTCCCTTTCAAAAAGGCATGGCACTCGTGATTTCCTTAAGAAAAGATAAAGTGCGTTTCACCTTTTTGTGCTTCATTTCAGTTTGGCATTTATATAACTCAGAAGATAACTACACCTTTTCTGACAATTTTAACATATGATTAAGTGTGCCTCAGATTGGGGTACTTTCACCTTTCTTAGAGATGGTAATTGAAGTTTGCACACGTACTGGTCTGAGAGGTTGTATTAGCAGTTCAAACACTGTTCTCTTCCACTCCTGAGGAGTGACCCAGTCTTCAGGTAGAGTGCAATAGCTGGAGCCTTGAAGAAAAATAAGAACGGGGAAGTGACTGCGAGCCTTTTACTTGGTGGACAAGCCCATGACAACTTCACTCCAAGCAGCAAAACTCAACTGGAGCAAATCATAACAAAGTCCCAGGCCCATCTGAGTTCCTACTAAGGGAGTGGTATTTTCCTCAAGTATTTCCAAACAGCAATCAGTGTGGCTGGGTGTGGGGAGTCAAAACCTTCAGTACAAACCGTTTATTTAAATAACTCCTTTTAATTGCCCTGCCTCACATAGCAGTTTTTAGCCATGGAATCACTTGTGCTTTGAGAAGGGGTGAATATGTACCATTCTGACTGCAATTATAGCACAGTTACTAACACCAATCTCTCAATTTCTGAAATAAAAGCTTCTTAAGCTAATAATGAATTAGAGCATTAAAAAGCAGTGAAACTGATTTCCCATTTAGCAACAGTATAGGAACTGCCAAATGGTTTACTCTTGACTGTTTACTGAGTGTCTGAAATGATGCAGATCATTACTTCCAGAAGGCACCAGAGATGTTAACCTGAAGACTGACACAGGAGACAAAAAACAATATTGCAATAGAGCCACAAAATTGCAACTGTACAATGTATGCAAGCTTTATATAAAACAATATGTTCTTCCGAGAAATTACAGGAATCTGCACGTGAGAGCGCAAAAAGACTTAAATCTGGCCAAATATTGTTAGGACAGCCAGGGCGAATTTACACAGCACACCAAACGCTAATTAAAAATGTTAAACAAAAGGCAACCATCTTGGTCTGTAAATTTTTGCCTCCCAACTGCTGTGTAGGCACATTATTTAGAGCAGCTGTGTTAATAAAAAAGAAAAGCTCTTATGCACATGCATACAAAATTCTGTGCAGACCTTTGACCTTGCAGTGAAGGACTTAGCCTATGTTTAGGCCAACAGAACCTACTTGACTAGTGTCCCAGATTTAGCACTGAGAGGAAAATTAATCTACAGCATAACTCTTCTAAATGAATACGGCTTCATTTAAGTCAAGAGCCAAGTCTGGCTCATGCAGCCAGTGCACAATTAAGTATCAGGCAAGTAAAATGTTGGAAGGAAGAGAAAATTCTCAAATAAACCAGGATAAATAAACCACAATGACAAGGGGCATCTTTGAATTACAACTCCATCACAGTTAAGCCATAGATTCTCAGCCACTTCACAAAACTGAGAAAAAAATGCAATTACTTCCTATTTTGCAGATGGGTAGCTGCACACCAAATGCTATGTCAGCAGCAGCAGTTAGAGTTGAGCTCTTCCCTTCTGATCCATTCCTGTACCCCAGAAATCATTCTTACCATTCCAAAAACTAGTTTTTCCACAAACTCATGGGATTTACTTTCAGTCTATTTCTTAACACATCATTTAAAAGACCTTTAAACAACCTCAAACAGCCTAACTCAGGCCAATACAGAAGCTACCCTAAAATGAAAAGCCCAACGTGAGCAGAAAGCTTAGTGGTGCAGGACACCTTTCATCAGGAAGCCTCATTTAGCTACCTATACTGGCGTGTCTCAGGCACAGCATTGCTAAATCCATGTCATCACAACAGTACAAACGAAGGAACACATTGCTTCTGCTAGGATAAAGCCATCAGAAGAAAACAAAAGCCAGACAGGAAAAAAAAAACCCACAACATTAACTGCAAGTATTTCAATTTTTTTTTTTTTTTTTTTGAGTGTTATAATACTCTCCCCCACCTCTGAAATGGCTCAGAAACTCAAACAAACACATTCAAAACCACATATTGGAAAAGACAGAAGCATGTAAGAGAGTTTGTCCTGGAGGCACAAAACAGAACTGGGTCAGAAAATTGGGTAACATTTGACTTGCTCAGGCCAACACAATCAGGCAAAAAAAAATGAAGTTTTGATTGGATTATGGCCATGCTGGCTTGAAGCAGTTATCTCCTACACTGACTTCAGTACTAAATGCCTTAAGCAATGACACTATCATGTACCACATTTTGAAGAGGATGTGCTTCGTTTCACCCTTTCGCGTTTGCACATCCACAGTGTCCCTTCTTCACCCCCCAGCAAAGAAGAAAAACCTTTCATCATAACCTTTTCCTGAGCTTAACTAAAAATCACCTGGTACTCAACAGAAGCAAGAGCAGAGCAGACAAATGCCATCTTAGAGCAGACACCTGAACCTCCTCTCTTGCAACACCTGAGTGTGCCTATGCAGGTATTGCTATTCAAGTTACACCAGGCAGCGAATATGAGCTTTCTGCTTCTTGCTATTTAAATCAATCCATTTTGAATACCACAAGTATCTTAATATGAGATGACTTCCAGAATGGTCAATCCTGCACTAGTTCACCTATTCCAAAATTTACACTGCTTCTCTGTGGCTAGAAAGAGTCCTAGAGGTAGAAATTTTCACATCTGTTCCTATCCACCATTTCTCTGTAATGGGCTTTCTAGTCCATCCTTTCTTGTTTTTTATTTTTCTCTCCCACCTAAGTAAAGAAGGCAAGATTTGTTCACCCAAAATTGTTGAATCAAGACAGCTGAATAGAGAAAAAAAATAGAAAGCAGTGGGAGGGTAGCAAAAATGGATAAACATGGAAGTGAAAGCACAAGGGTGGGACACTGCTGGGAGCCAGCGTAAGAGCTATTAACACCACACAGTGGAAACCATGTTTAGACAAACCCTGAGGGTACACATCTGGATGGTATTGACAGAAGTGACCTTGCTACAAAGTAGGGACAGCAACAGCTCTCCAATACTGCAGGAGATATCCCAAGCAAATAAAGGCTGTTTTCATTTGTATAGTGTAACTTGAAATAATTCAACCACCTTCCAATAGTATTTTACAGTTTACATTCACCACCTTCTCTACACCCTGAGCAAACGAGCATTCATTTTAAAGGCGACTTATTTCACAGAAGATGAAACTGAGGCACAGACTATCAATAGATTAACCCCCAGTGTTTCAGTGCCTCCAGTTATGCTGAGCTTATGTGACACGTTGGTTGTCAGCAACTGCACGTTAAGTCTCAAGTGCATCAGTGTCTGACAGACAGACTCCTGTCTCTCCCATCATCCAAAGAGGAGACACCAGTTTTTTGACTTTGCAGGCCACTGCAGAGTTCGGCTGATAAAGTTTATTCTTTTTGTGCGGCAGATTTTGTGAAATGTCCCACAAATGGAAGGTTGCCTCTGGAACTCATTTCTCAGGAATTTCAGCAATGCTCTACACAGATGTTACATATCACTTTAGGCTCCTGCTAAAATGCAAAATGTTGTTGAACTCAAATATGAGGGATTAATTCCACAGGACTTTGAACTGCAGAACTCCCATGAACACTGACAGTAATTCCCTCTCATGGCAATGACAATATACTAGCATTAAACAGTGAAATGACAAAAGCAAAAAACTCTACAGTCCTCTGAAGTTCACTGGTATGATATGCCTGGCTAGGGTCCTGAAGCCTTTCCTCATCTTGTTCTCTTTCCCTCATACTTATTTCCTTCCATTTAGCTTAGTTTTTACTAAACTTTTCCAAAGCATTTCCCATGTCAAAAGCATTCGCTCTCCTAAGTATCTAGTATGTTTTCCTAAATTCTCAACATCAGCTACCATTTCTGTAGCAGTTCTAATCTCCTTCGATATTTTCAAACAGCATTCTCTCTCCCTCCTCCTTTACTGCCCATCCTTCCTTAGCATCTGATGCCCAACATCCATCTCCTTCAGTACGTGCCTGAAGCACTCAACCTCCCATTTAATAACTCTGAAAAGCCAGCTCTTCAACCAATACATCAGCATGAGTTATTTCTTCCTCCCTTTTCACGACCTTTTACAACTGTCAAATACAATTCACAGCTCTGCCTCAGAGTTTTTACTACCAGCCTCTTTCAACCAAAGGCATTGGGCCAAAATAATCATTCTCACTTATTAGTCCTACAACCTACTGTCCATCACAGCCATTTTTTAGCATACCTGGATCTACTTTGCACTGTGTTCTAGGGATCACTCATTTTAAGAGAGGTATAGGGAACAGGATGCTGAAGTGGGACACCTGACTCCACCAGTGGCATAATGGAGAGCGTGGGGAAAAGGGATGTTAGCAACTAACCAACGGCATCCATCCACAGAGGCAAACAGATGTGTTTATATTCTTTACAAGAAGCATTATGACCTGTGAGTGTACAAGTTCAGGTTTTTTGTAGAGTCTCAGTTCTGATTCCACAAAGCCTAACCTCAATTTTTCCCTGAAATTGCTCTATTAATAGCAGCTTCTTTCCTCCCGGGAAGTATCAACACAATCATCTCTCAGATTCTTAATATGAGCTAACAACAAAGTAAACTGAAAAGCAAACAACAAAGAAGACAACAATCCAGCTTAGAGAAGGTCTTACCTTTTAGATGCCAAGTGAAAACTCTGTATCTACAAAGGTAGATCAAGTATTTCAGAAACACTCCCTGCCCCACATTTCTTATTCCTACATAGGCAGAGAAGCCTTTTCCATTGGTTTGAAGTCCTGCAGTTCAATCTCAACACTAATACGAACTTTTCAAGTACTTCCTCCTTTTGCGTGTTGTCCATGTGCCTTTTTTTTTTAAAAAAAACCAACCCTTTTTCACGGAAAATAAAGTTATCCTCTAGTCTCCAAACTGAAGCCGCTCTGCATACATCCATAGGTCAAATCTCAAATCCTGGTATTTCTTTATGTTGACATGAAGAAAAGCATGGCTGTTGTAACAAGTACAAAGCCTACAGAGATCACCCAGTCATGTGAATGTGAGCGCTGCTTAGATGGGCAGCTGGAAAACACAGCATCACTCTAGATTTTCTGCTCTTACAGCCAATTCCAACTGTTATACATGCTTACAAGCTTCTCTTACAAAGTCTCTTTAGCTCTTTTTGTAGCTCAGCAGCTCACTCCTGACTTTATACTGATCCTTCTGGGGAAACTACTTTTTCTTCTTTGCATCTTTGCTGTCCATTTCTGTGTTAAGGAATCAATAGATGTGGTTCACTATAAGCCATCGTTCCTCGTTACTACATGGCTCACCACGGCACTGGTCTCGCCATCTGCTGCGCTGGTGAGGCTGGCTTGTGCAACAGGATCTGCTGGCAGGCTGCAAGGCAGGCAGCCAAATAGCTGCAGGCCTAACAACATCATCATCCTTCTCTGTTAAAAATACCACATCCTTCTCCCACAAAAACAGAGCAACTGCTTTCCAACTGAGACATCCAAATCACTCTGCTACCTTAGCATGAAGATACATCCCAAGCTTTGAAACAAAATGTTTCTGCATTTGAAAGACGTCATGGGTTAAAGAAACCTACCCAAGTATTTCCCTATGTTGTCAGAAAGCCAAGCACAGAACAGCAGTCAGACTGACAGACTAACAGGCCAGTACCTATTGTTGGTCAATAGGGTGGCTTTACAGATAAGTTATTTATGTACTGGTTGAATGATACCCATAAAACTTCTTTGATTTGATGCTTATTTGATGCAGATGAACTAAGTCACTAGCTAGCCTTAGTTTTATTGGTTTGAATTTTTTCCAAGCTTAAAATTTTTCTTTCTAGTTTCTTGGGTAATATATTCAAAAGCACCTAAGTTCTGCTGACACCCAGTATCTCCCACCAGTGTAAGCAGATGCGCACCTGGAAAGAATACAATCCTTTACAATACAAAAGCATTATTTTGCTTGTAATAAGCAAAGAAACCCTACAGTAACGAGAGATTTCATCTCCCATGCACAGGAGAGCACGAACAGGGGAACCATGGTCTAAGGAGGTGCTAAAAGATGGAGCAAAGCATTTTGGAACCAGCTTCCACAACAGCAGGCTACGCTGACTTGTATGCACAAGTGAACATGTGGCTGGCACCCAGCAGCACGAGCATAAGAACGGCTTGTGCTTCAGTCAGCTTCTCTAGAAACACATCTAACAGCAAACCACCTACTAGAACACATAATAATCTTTTGATACTCTTAACCCCATAGGGGCCAGATTCCTCAATATGGTAATGCAGAAACAGTACAGAGGACAACTACCTTGGCATGGTTACATCTGGATGATACAGCATGAAAATCATGTATCCTGGATTTTCTGTCCTATAGTAACACAAAGTTTTCCAGCAGGACAAGGACAGTCTTTCAGTAGTAGAGTAAGATTTCAAGGGAAAAAAAAATTATGGTTTTCACTTCTGCACAGAAAACAAAAGGCAGTTGTAGAAATTCTTTTGAAAAAGGACAGTTGAGAACAATTCTGTTGCCTGTTTCAGAAACGTTTAAAGGATACTTTGTAATTTCAAGCCAAAGGATTTTTTCATGGGGGAAGAGGAAGGAAAGAGGAAAACAGTTTCATTTCCCCTGCTCATCTGAACACACATCAAGCGAGCCTTTCAATAACCTCATAAAAATGCGCAAGGCAGACAGAAAATAATTTAGGATGCATTTAGAATTTATTGACTTGGCCTGGTCATACATTTGATAACATACCTTGCTGTTGGTAAGGCAAGTGGGGAAAATAAAATTAAAGCTGATCTGCAGAAACTGGTAGACTTATTTTTAAATGGAGCTTAAAACCAAATCAAACCAAAAAAAAATCTCTGACCTCTCTTTGGAAAATACACTCTCTAAACCACCTCGAAATTAGCCACACTTCCTTGTTTCAGAAGGGTGCCAACACAGCACACCAACCAGCACACATGAGTAGGTCCCAATCTGGAAAGAAGTTAAGAGTACAAGAAAATCTAGACACGCTGTTGAGTCTCTCTAGCTTATGTCTGGAGTAAGTCATCTGAATTTGACTGTTTCAAGAGAAAGAAACTACAACACCCAGTGGCTTTTTTTTTTTTTTAATTTAGTTTTGAATACACTCGTGAGAAGGGGCTGGGGAAGAAGCCTCATGTTGCAATGAGAAGCCTTTTGCCTTACAGCTAGAGAGAAAGCAATCCATCCATTAAAAAAAAACCAAACACAGCAGGAAACAAAAATAGCCAAAAGCTCCTGATAATGATCAAGCATAGTGTTACCTTGCACTCTACCTCTCAATTAAGAGGGAGATTTGGGATGCTTCAAAGGGTACAAAATTCTACTGAAAAAGCCATCACCTCAACATTGACAACAGAACAGCAAAGCCTGCTCCAAGTTCATCACTGAAAGGTACCAGCCTCAACAGTCTACCCCCAGAGGATTATCTTTGAGGCCTTGTATTCAATGCTGTTTAACACACCACAGCACACATTTTAGCTGCTAATTCAACTCTCCAGTCAAAACAGGCAAGAGAAGCAAATGGATAGTTTCTCCCCAGACCTTCATTTTAAACCTACAATCATTTATTTATACATAGCAGTGTTCACACATTCATCCCCAGCAGCCTCTGAAACACAAAGCTCAGTAAACTAATATGGTTAGCATGAGCCTAGATACATAGATTGAAGTAGGGCCCATTTAAAAAAAAGGCAATAAACTACGAGGAGATGATGATATTTCAAAGCACATAGCAAGTCTCTCCTCCTGATCACTATGCCAGTTTTTCAACTGAGCCACAACTGAAAAGTCAGTTTAATAAATACCTCTCATTTCAACAGGCAGGACAGCACCAGGTACCAAGAAATGGTGCAGCTCAGCAGAAACATAATGCAGTGATCACTGGGTGGTTATAATAGAGGGATTATTTTACAATTACAGCAACAATGAAAAAGCAATTTATACAGTAAGACACTGATGTACTGGCAAGCGCCTGTCCAAAGGGATTAAACAGAAGTCTGACACAGACTCTAGACAGAAGATTGTCTTTAGCAAAAGGTTTACGAACTTCCCTAGGCAGTCATATTCCTGTGCAATGTTCCCTAAATTCAGTGTTTTGCATTTAGATCCATTTTAGATAAGAGGCACAACGCACAAATAAGAAATAATGAGCACTTAGAGAATTCTTACTTAAAGAAAATCAAAAGCATTTATGAAAAGGATCACTTTTAATTGCTTCAGAAGGCATACTGTAGAAGCCCCCAAAATACCTTTTATTTCTTGTGTTAAAAATGGTCAAGGAACCCCAGAGGCAACACTGGTAGTTCTTGGGAAGTTCCTGATGCAGCAGTGGCTTTGATAGAGCATCTCAGAAGCCCTTAGCAGGGAATACTAAAAGCAACCATGACAGAGGGCAGCTAGCAAAGAACACCATGTGGATGGAGAGAATGGTTCACAACGTCCCATGTTGTTGAAGCAACACCCCCAGTATTCTCTGAAAAATATCCGCTTAACAGAAACAACTTGTAAGAATAACCTGCAAGTAGATCAGGCACCCTTCCAGAGCAGGGAAAATCCAACCGAGAGGGGAAAAAAAAGTGTTTCAGAAGAGAAATTCGGGTAGTTCAAAGGGAGGGCAGTTGAACATTTTTACAAACCACAAAGCTTTTAGCTGTGGTTGATTTATTAAATGGGTCGTCCTCTTTTTACTATCACTTCAGGCAACAGCTGAATTATTCAGTGAGCTCCAGTTGACTATGTTGTTTCTAAAACACTTGGGCCACCTCTGGGGGAGGCAAAGGGGAATAAAAACATGTTTAAAAGTTAAAGAATTTAACAGAAGTGGGTCCTATCAATTTACGAGAAGTCTCAGAAGCAGGGAGGGAATAAGTATTTCTGTAAGCCTTCTGCTAAGGAAAGCTGTATCACATAGGCACTGCCACGAACTGGAGAGGTGCAGCTCAGCTGTAAAGCTAGCAAAATGAAGACATGAAGACAGTCTCTCTCACCCATACTCTCTAATACTAGTAAAAGGGCGATAACTCTTCTGCTGCTCAAACAAAATAGGACACATGGCTTCAACCTCAGGGATACCAACCATGTGTTTCCATGTGTTTGGAAATACGCACATGCCTTCCCTCTGGAAGTTTCCCATCCCTAACAGAGCAGTCAGAAGAACTTCTCCTGTAAATCAGTGGAGCAAAAAGCTGTTTTCAGACAGTCCTTCAGAGCTTAGAAAATGCAGCACTTTTTTGCTGACCCAAACGAGATTAACTCTAACTAGACAGGGAGAACAAGAATGAAGCCAGTCTCTAAGTGAGGCAAACACCAAGCCATGAGGCTAATAAAAATAACATTCCCCTGAATACATAAGTTCTTATGGATCCCCAGTTCCAGGACCCAAGTTCATAGTGGCTCATAGTGGCATTTAACTAACGAAGACACTGTGTGATGCTCATATGATCAGTAGCTAGTGTCCAGATTTCAGCAGCAACAGCAGCGCTTGGACATGAAGTAGCAGAACAGGCCTTGCGAAACTCTTCCTGACCTAGCGAAGAAGAGGCATTTGCTCCAGAAGAAAGCAGCTTGCTAGAGGAAAGCCTGTTGACAGCAGGGACTCCTGCTATCATTTGTGCCTACTTAGTAATGAGAGTGGTTGCAGAAAAATAGAGGAATCAATCAGCATGTCAAGACAAAACGAAATTAGGCCATACATAAAAAAAAATAAATCATATATTCAGAAATGCGACAGGCCTGACAGCAACTCACTGAAGGCAAAAAACATACACAGTTCTCCACTACGCTAAAAAACAAAACCCAAGAAACCCAAAACCCTGTCGATAATTTATTCCCCTGACTATTTTACTCCTGCTCCCAAAGAGCAGTTCCCTTGCAAACTAGAAAGGTATACTTCAAAATAAAACTCAAATTATTTATGGCTTCTTTCATCTTTAAAGATTACAAGAAATTTATAGGCACGTAATCTATAAAGACACAATCAGAAGCATTTTGACCTAAGTTACAGTATTCTACCTACCAACTAATTCTGAAATATAAAGACAAAAAACAGAATGCAGCACTGACAGCTAATAAGCACTTTGTATCTTTGTAATTTAATGTTTTCTTTTTAGCATCTGTGAGAAACTATCATACACAAAGATCCTTCCAGACTTCTCCCAAGTTTCAACATCACTGCCCCTGGAATTGTTGTTTATATCTACTCAAAGTGATCCTAAGAGATATAAATGCTACAGCTAACTACATAAATACTAATACCTACCTTCCTGAGATGTAAGGCAACAGCAAAGCCTGCTCAAAGACAGACAAGGTTCAGATGTTTGTCACTTACCTTCTCTGGCTTGGTTTTCTGCTCAGCAGAGTTAGTCTGCAGAGCAGCAATGACTGGCATTGTCACACCATTTCACAGAATGACAAAAATTCAGTCCAGAAATTCAGAGGCTACATAAGGATATCTCTCAACTACAAGTCTACGGTTGCCTTTTTTTTTTTGTTCATACAGAAGTCATATGCATATGGAAATTATGTAACAAAAGAATACTGAGTTTTCTAAATAGCTGATAATCTTGATGAATGAGAAAGCTTCCCAGTTTCCTTTTAAAGTCATTCATCCTTTCTGGGAACCATGACTTTACGTTTTTAGTCTTAAACTAAGTATCTGAGTTATTTAAAGGCTTCAAATAACTATAATGCCAGACAAAGCTATCTAAAAAGTCAACAAAGGAAGTAAATATTTCTCAAGAGCATGTGAAAATGGTAAAAGCCAGCAAAACTAAGAGTCAGAGACAATTAACAGGGGCCCAAACCTGGACCCTATAATCTGCTTGCCCAACCAAGTACCATGGACCAAGTACCAGAGACTGGTTATTGCATTACCTCTCTTTGCCCTCAGGTTAGACGGAGAAGTAATAACTTATACTCACTGGATTTATCGCCCATGAAGAATTCTCATTTCTTTCAATTTTTGTCTTGAACCAAAACACTCCATCTCAACTGTTGCATTGTTTTGGGAACCCGGTTTGCTGCTTCCTGCTGTATCCTACATGTTTTGGATCACCAACCAGGCAAGATCCTTTTCCACAATCTTTTCATCTTTTCTTCTAGTGTCTTGATCTTATTAAAAGTTCTTCCTAGCTTTTTCTTCGGTAGCCATTTATTTTTTGTACAGATGAAGTCTGTCCATTCCAGCAAATCCAGGCTTTCTCATTACTGCAGAAATAGCATCGATGCAGGAATTTTAAAAATGTGGGTTTAGTTTGTGCGTGCTCATTGGGATAACTATTAATGCAGTGTAAGAATTACTCATTACAACGATTTCAAAAGGATACTTTAATAGCCTTTATGCAAGAAAAATAAAGTTCAGGTTTCTGAATCACCTATGGAAAACAATCAAATCTGCCTTCTTTTTAAAACTAAGAACATAGTCTTTTTGTTGTATTCCAGTAAAGCTGCTTCATTGTAACCACGCATACTACACAATGCCAATTTTCAGGCTCTAGTGTCATTGGGAAATTCTCACTCGAGTAACTTCCATTCAGTCCTAGCCAAAAGCATTAGAATATGTATTAAGCTGACATGCCATTACCCAGAGAACAGCACCCCAACCAATCCATTTCAAACAATCAGTGAAGTTTATTATACAAACCCAAAATTCAGTATTGAGGATATCTTTGAAATAATCTAGAGTACCATCACTGGAAGAAAACTGTTCACTAAAGCCACCTTCTTTTAAGGTTAAGAGTTCTCCCCCCCGCTCCCTTTCTTTTTTTAAAAAAAAGGCAAAAAATTATGACAGAAATTATGCAATAGGCAGAAAAGGGGCTTATATAAAGTAAATAATGCCTTCTGTGTGGAACAAGCTGAGAGCATTTGGTAAGCATTTCTCTCTCCTCCCCTCCCCCTCTTTTTTAAAAAGCAACTTTCCAGTTAAGAAATCAAATTTTAGAAGAGATTTGCAGGTGAGTAATGACTCCTTTCTTGGTGTGGCCACTCTCATAGCACCACTGAGCAGGAAAATTGATTGGACGTGGTGTAAATTTGACAGTGAGCAGTTCAGACACCAAATGCTGCCTAAGCTTGCACATTTTTTTATCTTCACTTTTTGGAACAGAAGAGCAATGTAAGATTGAGATGCACCAATCAGTAAGTTTAATGCAACTTAATGAGATTTATAGAGTGCTTCTATTCAAGTAAGTCTACCTTTCTCAGACTTTCAAAGACATCACCACACAACCTCAAGACAGCCTCCGCAAAAGATGTCTTGCATTTATCAAACTATGCAGCACCAGCAGATTACCCTCTTTCATAAGGGGTTGCTAATGAATTTTTAGTGACAAAGAGTACAAGGGCAAGAGTCTGTTCAAGACAAGTAACCTCTCCATCCATACCCTCTCTACAGACCAGTTCCCTGAGGTGGCTGGAAGGCTGCCCAGCAGAAAAAGATCTGTGGGTGTTGGTCAACAGCCAGCTGAATATGAGCCAGTAGTGTGCCCAGGGGGCCAAGAAGGCCAACAGCATCCTGGCTTGCATCAGAAATTGCGTGGCCAGCAGAAGTAGGGAAGTGATTGTCCCCCTGTACTAGGCACTAGTAAGGCCGCACCTCAAATACTCTCTTCAGTTTTGGGCCCCTCACTACAAGAAAGAAATTGAGGTGCTGGAGCAGGTCCAAAGAAGGGCAACGAAGCTGGTGAAGGGTCTAGAGCACAAGTCTTACGAGGAGCAGTTGAGGGAACTTGGGTTTCGCCTGGAGAAAAGGAGGCTCCCAAGTAACAAGTGACAGGATACCAGGAAATGGTCTCAAGTTGTGCCAGGGGAGGTTTAGATTGGACATTAATAAGCATTTCTTCACTGAAATGGTTGTCAAGCATTGAAACAGGCTGCCCACGAAGTGGTTGAGTCACCATCCCTGGAGGTATTTAGAGAACATATAGGTGTGGCACTTAGGGACATGGTTTAGTGATGGACTTGGTAGTGCTAGGGTAACAGTTGGGCTCAATCTTAAAGGTCTTTTCCAGCCTAATCATTCTATGATACTGTTATTCACAGGCAGTCACAGTTTCTGCTGACAGCCAGCAGAGGAAGAAGGCTGAGACCCATGAAAGACCCCGACAAGGGAAGTAATTGCTCCAGGGGGAAGATGCCTCACACCAGCCTGGGAACAGAGGAAGTCACCTGCAAAAGCTCCCTGACAGTCAAAGAGGAACTGTCAAGGTCTGCTTGCAGGGTTAGCTTATGTACCTACAATTTCTACTCTTTCAAACCGTATCTTTAAGGTAACCAAGGACTTCAAGCTGCCAGGGGACTTAACACAGCTATGGCTGATTGCACAAACATAGCTATATACATTAGCACTCTGATGTATGCATACTACCAAATAAACTAGAAAAATAGAGAAAGGACAGGGGTACCAGTATTCAAATGAGATCTTTCAAACAGAAAACCTAACCGGCAGCAGTCAGGACAGCAATCTGACACCATCTCCAACAAGCTACTTTAAAACACTATACAAGAACCATTCATGAGAGCAATCTCCTAACTCTTCACCAGCACTCAGGTGATAAAACAACATCTTACAAAGGTTTGCTCTTGAAGAGTTTCATACAAGATGGTGTGCCACCTGCCGCCCTGCCAGGGAGGAACTGTGAAACCTCCTTTTAAGGCCAGCCTGTCTTCCAGCTTTTCAGTGTCCTTTCCCTACTTCCCACTAAGTCTCCAGCATTTTTGATGAATGCTAGGGTGATCAGTAGCAGTAAACCAGATTCACCCTCTCCTTACTCCAGTAAGGAATCATGGGGCCTCCTTATGTCCAGGGAGGACGACAAGGAAAGCTAGGAATGGTAACCAGGTGAGACAGGCCAAAGAAACAGTAATGCCCGCAAGCAAGGCCTAACACCCAGCTTGTACAAGGGCAACTTGGCGAAGAAGCAGAAGTCTAAGGGAAGAAGAGATGAAGGAGAAGCAAAATAAGCAGCAGCCAAAAGACAGAGGAAGAAGAATTCTGAGAGGAATGAAGGAAGTCTGATGTTGGGACAGGATGAGTAGAAGATTTTTTAATTTTTTTTTTAATCTACCAGGGAGAAATGGATTTGGAGAAAGCAGGTAGGAGGCCTTGCTACACAGAAGCATCACACATTTATCTACAAATTTCTCTCATGTATTTTTTTACCATCCAATAGAAACACATCAGATTCATATCTATGTGCAAAAACTCCGTACATCTGTACTTTGTGGGCAGTGTTTACTACATATGTTTCACTTATCATGTCTCTTACCACCTAGTCAATACACAGCAATAAGCATCTGGAAGCATCAATGTTGCTGGCAACACAGATAGAGGTCCAATCTTCAGCCCTAGAGCCACGCGTGCTTGCTAGCACATGGCCTGCTTTCATCTAAGTCCACACAGGGCAGGTATTATTTACTTTGCTGAAACATCCACAGACATTTAACCTGCTCAAGAACTGTTCGATTGCCTCCCTACATGGGAGGGCACAGAAAATAATCATTATAAAGGAAGAACAAGAAACTCCTATAGCTCCTTTTCCTCTCTGCTCTGTGAGAAATGTGCCCAACTGAAGAGACTCCAGAAGAAGCAAATACTCTGAGCCTTTAAAGATAACATTAAGGGGGTGTGAACAGGGGGCACACCTCTTCTGGTCTATATCCCTGAACAGAGCAAGACAAGGATGTTCAAATATACTTTTTCTCATTCTATTACTACTTCATTATTTAAGAATTCTAGAATGTTATCTAGGATTCATATTGGAGACGTGGTATATGTATCATCTCAGATTTTGCACACAGAATTCTTGAAAATCATGTCACTCACTAGGAAAGTGAGCAATTTTTGTTTAATTTATCCCAAACTTCAGAGAATAACTGTTGGTGATAATTCTCTTGTCGTAGTAGTCAATAAACACACAGGATGCCAAATTAATTCCTCACAACCACGCTAACAAACTTTTCTGTAAGTAACACACTGGAGCAGGGTTCCCCAAGACACGGGTCCATACCAAACCCTTCTTCAGCCTTATGATGGGCTCTCAGAGCTTGTACTGATTCTCAGCAGCAAGAGCAGCTCTACCCTTAAGTATGTGTGGACTTTTTAACTCATTTTTTTCAATTTAATAAAAACAAGGCATACAACATGGAAGGTGGAGAGAAGGAGAACAAATCAGACAGCCTAGGATCCTTTATTCAGATTCTTTCTCTAGAAAAATAAATAAAACCAGGGAGCCTTATGGCACAGGACGTGCTAAATGTTCTTTGTAGACCTTCCAAGCACAAGAAAGAAAAACAAAGACATTAACCCAAGCAGTAACAATGCCAATAACCAAATTCCAAAAGCCATGGTGCAGTTAAGGTACCTCACTGCTACATCAACATCACGCTAGCTCCTCTTCACGGCAGAAGAGAAACGTGGAGTTGGAATCATTCAAAACCACTGGAATGGAAATCTCACATCAATTTCAGGAAAAAGCAAAAAAATATTTCTCCACTTGATAGGCATCTGTCACATTTAAAGGAAGACAAAAAACACCTTTCTGTCCCCTTAAAGTCTGGAAATTTCACAGGGAACATTTCCCCAGCAATGATCCTCCTACACTTGGCTAACTAGTCTGCTGCCATTCCAAACGCCTCTGGAAACATCAGCAGGATCCACATACCACAATTAAAAGCTGGCATGTACTCAACCACATTGCTGAACTACCAAATGTTTGTCTTCCAATTAATGTACAACAACTCCCTCTGCAAAAACGCCCCTCCAGCACTGTCTTCTCCAACTGGCAATAGTCAGGTATGGACATTTGCAATAGTTGTAACTACATGTACCACTTTCCGAACCAAAACAGTGACGTTTTCTAGACATAGTACAATCAATTTAGCTCTCTTATTCAAAGCTTTGCAAACCTGTCTTCAAGGCTCTCTACCACTCCAACTGTCTTTTATCCAATAAAAATAGATCCTAGGAAATTAATTTATGTCCTTCTGATACAACTGCCTCCTGTCTTCATCTCCCACACTCAGACCTGCTAGAGCAGACATTGATATTAACTGATGCCTCATCTTCAATAAAATCCACAGGTAACTCAGAAGAGGGAGGTCACAACCACACACAGAATTTGCATCCAACACGTAGACAATGTATGGCAAAATAACAGTAGACAAATATGCTTAGCTTTCTCTACAGTGCTCTACAAATCATTGCTCCGACTCATCATTCACAAGGCTCACACAAAAGGCCTATTCTGGAAGGAGCACAGTGTAGGACTTTGGAAGAGGTAGGCAAAGGAAAAAAGTCAACTACTTCTAGATATCAAGCTATGCAGCTAGCAGACAGTGTACCCACTACACCAGAAGACATGTCTTCCATTTTCCTGCTGTTACTGAACTCTTGTATTTTATCATTATCACAATTATTTCAAAAGATCCTGCTGCTATTCCCTTCCACATTAATTCCAAATATAAAAAAGTACTAATGACAAAAGAACTGCATCCTGCCTCTGTAAGCTTACAGCAATTCTGATCTAATTTCAGCTTTAGTTAATTTAATTGAGACATCTCTAAACAGAAAGGAAGATTGATCATTCGCACAGAGTTATGGGTTTCTAGCCTGAACTCGTACTGACCCCACGGCTAAAGCACCCATGCTGGCCCGACAGGTCCTATACTTCAATAAAAATAAAGCCTACTGAGGAAATGGGCCATGGAACAGCCTGGTGAGGGCAAAATAGGCTCAACATGGTAGATGCTCAAAACTATTAAAGATGCAATGGACAATGTGACTTGGTAACTTTCTGGTTAAAACAACAACCTTTTGTCCCTCACAAAGTCTAACAGATATCCTACCAGACTGGTACAATGCCATGTTTTATCCTATGATGAGAATACACTGTCACTGTACAAGAATAAAAAACCCCAGCAGTTGACTGTAAATCACCACTCTCACAGATTTCAATCGAACTCCTAATGTCAGTAACACTACTTTAGAGCCGAAAACTCAAGACTAATCTCCTCTTACTTCTTACCGTCACTAAAAATAGAAGTGGCACTTAGCTTGAATCTTCTGTCTTCGCTTCCAGATACACCTCACAACTCTGTTTTCCAGCTTGCTTTGGTAGAAGTGAACCCAGATTTAAAATTCCTTTTTTTATTACATAAAAGAGTATGTAAAACATTCAATTTTAATTTGGGAGGGAAGGAATCACGACCTGTCACATGCTCGTTATCCATATTCAAGGAAAAAAAAATTTTATGTTAGACTTCAATGCACTGATGACATCCACATTCACAGAAGTCACTCAATGATTAAACTTACTGATCAAGAGTGAAGCATAAACCTTACCAAGTACGCAGTTTTATTTTATTTGCCATCTACATGAAAAGAATTGAAATACAAGACAGATGTCTATGTTTCAAACTTTTTCCCTGGAAGTCCAAAGTGTTCAAAGCATCTGTTTCTCATTCTGCTGGACTAGAAAGAAATTTCAACATCCTACAAGAAATTATAATTAAAATATATCTTCTGCAGTTTTTCCAATTTAGTCTTCCTACCTTGCTGCTCTTCCACACACCTATGAACAATTATTGAGGTTTAACACGCCCCTGAATTAGTGATATTCTCTCCCCATGTATACCATGCAGGGAAGAAAAAAAGAAGCAACACCAGGGCTATTTTGCCTTGTAGGATTGCGCAAGATGATCAGCTCAGAAGCACAGGCAGGCACGCCCCTGCCAGCAATGGTGAGCCTTCAGGGGGCACAGAGCCTCAAAAGAGAGAAATGAATTAGCTGCTGGAGAGGCTTTTCCTGTCTGCTAAGAAGCCCCTCATGGCCTCCCAACAGACACAAAACACCTACTTATCATTCAGAGGTTCTGAATTCAGTTATTCAAGCCCCACCCATCCACAACAGTTTTTATACACAGTGTTCAAAATTTTGGTCCTTTTCTCTAACTGAAGAAGTTCCAAAGTGGAGAAATGAAGGCCTTTTATATGATTCTCAAAATGGATGCACTAAAAGTACAGTTGTTCGCAGTTTCTCTAGAAGATATTTCTGAATGCGTCAAGAGAACTACAGAACAAAAACCTAACTATATTTCACAATCAATTTATTTACATTAGATTTCCCTGAACAAACAACATTCAAATGGAATCCATAAGCAATCTACTTGAAAAGACAACAAGGCAGCAGCGAACTTTTACATCTCCTAAAAGCTAAAGTGGATATGCCTTGCAACCTTTTTCCTTTCGGTTGGTCACTTGAACAGAGAGGTTCTGGAAACAAACAAAATACTGTCAAAATCAGTATTTGGTTTGCTCCGAGCTGTGTGAAAGAAACATGCAGCCCTCTAAATCAGCAGATTGGTTTTAACAGCATCATCTGAGCTTTAAGGTGTACACACACCAGATTTTTTTTTTTTCTTAAATAGCCATGCCTGAATTTTTTCAGCATTTTGGCATTCTCACAGCATTGTTTTCCAATGTTTCAGACTTTCCAATGTTTCAGACCAAAGTTTATTGTTTAAAAACAGGATCTAAAAATATGCCAAAGTGTTTTCACTTTCAGTTCAATAAGGGGAATCGCAAAATCCTGCACCTGGGAAGGAACAACCCTAGGCACCAATACATGCTGGGGGCCACCCAGCTGGAAAGCAGCTTGGCAGAAAAGGATGGAGGCAGTCCTGGTGGACATCAAGTTGCATGTGAGCCAGCCTGGAGAAAAGAAGGATGGGGGGAGCTTATTAATGCAAAATTATGAGAGTGACAGTACAACAGGCAATGGACACACACTAAAACACAGGAGGTTCTGTCTGAACACCAGCAAACACTTTTTCACTGTGAGGGTGACTGAGCACTGGCACAGATTGCCCAGGGACGCTGCAGAATCTCCATCCTTGGGAGATACTCAAAAGCTGTCTGGACATGGCCCTGGGCGACCGGCTCTAGGTGGATCTGCTTGAGCAGGCGGGTTGGACCAGCTGACCTCCAGAGGCCTTTTCCAACCTCAACCACTTGGTGATTCTGTTGTTCCATTTTAGCCACCAAAATATATCCTACTCTTTCTGAAATTACAAATCTGCATTCCAGTTCCCCTCCAGACACTCCCCTCCTAAAGCAAGCCAACAGGGAAAAAAAAAAAAAACCTCAAAGCCTTTCTGAATTGCCTCCCCCACATTCAAATCTGCAGCAGCTATAAATGCATGCATAGTAATTATCATCTTTACTTGGGGCTAAATAAACAGACTTCAGTCAGCACTGTTTTCTTACTGTGACACAAAGACCACGAGTTTCCTTTCGCTCAGACAGGCAAATGCAGATATAAAACTGGAACACTTTAGAACAGTTTGTCTTTCAGATACCTACTCAAACCACAACATGTCCAAATAATTAAGTTAATATGCCATAATCCAAAATGATACAGATTAAAACAAGAAATTTACTTGAATACCTGCTCCACACAATTTAAAGCATATCTTTACTCTTCCTATGTACTCTCAGGCATGGTCTGAAAGTTAAGACTTCTCAAAACACCAGAAGTACTGAGGTTTTCCCTCAGGTAACTCCAAAGTTACGTTCCCTTATTTCCTCATTGCAGAGCACAGCACCCAGGAACTGTAACACGCTTACCTTTATCTCAATAACAAAGTGTTGACAATCCCTTCAGAATTCATTCTCTTGTACGAAACAGCAAAAAGATCTTTCAAAGTTATCTTTAGCAGTGGACCAGAAAAGTGGAGATGTCCTTAAAGCAAAGACATCCTTAAAGCCTGACCATTCTCTCTCACCTCCACTCTCCCCTGGCTGTATCAGAAGGCCTAGCAAAGCTGTCTCTGCACACCTTCAGACTGCTGCGATCCAGCTAAAATGACTGCTTTAAGCCAAAGCATGCAAACATACACTCCACATTCTCTTTTAAAAAGCTCCTTAAAATCCAGTTCTTCATCAACCATCATTATAAACCCTCTCCACTCTCTGCCTATGTGGCCTGACTTATTTAGAGAACAGGTATCTGAGGTTCCCAGCCTGCAAATCAACTCCCTTCAATCAGGCACCTTTAATCACACGGTCCCAACTGAGGGTTAAAAGGCATGTTCTCATGTACGTTCTTTACATCTGCAACATATTCTTAAAACTATAACAAATACCTGCTCTCTGTCACACTTTGTGCTTCTTTAACCTTTACATGATTGTTGTCTAGAATTAATTCCATATAATTTCTAACACGCTGACTCCATGGTATTGACACATTGTCCCATATTATTATATGTTGATATTCACAGCCACTTCATGAGAAAAAAGGTCCTCGATTAGATTCTAAATCAGTAGCCATAGTATGCTCTAATGCGCTACTCACTAAATTGATCCTTGCTATTGTAAGTCAAAAATGCAACTGATACATTGCACACAATCTTCATTCATCACATTTCAATTAAACTTCTGACAAGGAAAACTGAATTCAAGAGTGACACCATTATCACCAGATGGCTGAAAGTTCAACTCCGCACCAGCAAAAATAACTTGCTGTGCCATCAACACCCTCCTTTTAACAGCCTCCTGTTCTTTTTTCGGTAGCAACTCACTGGCCCCCAAAGCAAAAAAAAACCCAAAGACAACACAGAGCCTGGATTTAGTCTGATAGTTTGTAGCATTTAAGCCAGCTACAAGGCCTTTTGGAGTGTAAAGGTAATGCAACATCAAGCAAAAAGTATTTCCTCAAAACACCCTGAACAGCATTACCATGTCCCTAGCACCCTTCTGACATCACCTTTGCCACTCACCAGTGGTTTCAAAGCATACCAAATGGTGGTGGTTACCACTGGGCATCTATTGCGAAGTCCAAAAGAAAACTGACCAAATGTTTCTTCAAATGCTTTGTCATTTCATTTTACCTCTTAAGAGAGAGCCCAGAGATATCTTGCCACTGCTACAGAATCACTTGCTTTCCAAAAACAACTCAGAAGGTATAGCTGACTCTCCTGAAGGGTCACATTACTCCCATGGTCATTCCTCAGACATCATCACTGAAACTGAGGAACAGCAGAACCTCCGGGCCCCACTGCTATGAAGTACTTAGGTATTCGTGTGGATGACTTTCAGTTCTGGAAATGACAAATCAAGCTGAAATTTGCAAAAGCATATTAAACAAGGCAGGCATCCAGTAGCTCCCAAACTTTCTCAATAGCTGACAACTAGCCTTCTGCACTTACAGAAGTCCGGTGAATTAAAGGAAGAAATATTTGCCTGTATTGTATTGTCCTTCCAAATTAAGGAGTACCAGTCTATAGAGGTTTATCTTTTCTAAATCTTATATTATTTTGATAGGGAACTAAATATAGTAAAATGGTGATTATTTAGCCCATCTTTAAAGCAACAATTTCCATCCCAATTAATTTCCAGTTCCTCAGATTAATTATCTACTCAAATTTTCTTGATACACACACTGCAAGAAGCTGAATGCGTTTCCTGTAAATTAAATTTCCTTTAGAGATAATGATGCTCCTAGAAGAACTTTGACTAAGGCAAAGAATCAAAAATCCATTCTACTGAATCTGCCTGGATGGGTAGAAGGCAGAAATCACTGTCTCTGGACAGTGAAACTCCAGAGGTTGATCCGGAACAATAAGCTGCTTTCACTTGTCCTCAGGGTAACAACCCTAACATAACAACAAGAAGCAGTTCTTCAGTGGCCCAAATAAGAATGAAACTCAACTAAAAAAACTGCAGGGATAAATCACTATTGCTCGCAACTTTAGCCACTGTGGACCTGTACTCAGAAGACTTAACATTTACTGAGCCTGTAGATGGTCCAGACCTGTTTCTGTCACATTTAGTGACAAAGGTCCTAAAAATTTCTGAAATACCCGATTAGTAGCTTCATGAGAAAAGCGGAAAGCAGGCCCTCTGCAGAGAGATCAAGTACTTCCTTCGTTCTGTCAGACCAAAACAGCAGTTGCAACTGTATGCTGTTGCACTCAGGAGCAGGAAGAAGAAAGCACGTAGACCTTTCTCCACCCAGAGCCAGGAAAAGATTCATTCAAACAGCTCCTTATTTTTTCTTGGATTTCTTTCTTCTCATACACTGTAGCCTGATCCTAGAAGGGGCAGGGCTCCAAACTCCTAGGAACAAAACAAGAGAGTTGTCCAAGCTCAGCACCTGTAAAAACCCCTTCGCCAAGAACAGCAGTTGTATTAAAACCATTTAGTGAAATAGATACCACTGTCTTTACAGGGAGGTGAACAGCACCAGAGCCACTTCTCCATCCCTGTGCGAACAAAGCTTCCTCTACAGCGGAGCACCCACCTCTGTGTGGCATTACAAAGGTGCCAGCAACTCTGCTGGACGCTGCCCTATTCAAACTGCAAGCGCAATCAAAGCTCAGCTCCCCTATCTAGTTTCTTATTATGTTTCTTTTGGATTGTTTTGTTATTGTGGAGTACTGGAGTCTAGTTCTGCAGTCATATGCCTGAAACATTACTACCGTACACTGACTGAGCACAGGCTTTCCTTTTACAGGATGTACTCCTCACCCAGATGTGATAGGACTCACGTTCCAGTAGTGTCTAAAACCTGCCTTCATATTTTACCCTACCAGAATGGACTTGCGTGGCTTTTGCCTCATGTTGGAGGCATGAGAGGACAGGTTGAGCACAACAAAAGGAAACTCTGAGAACAAAGCATGTCTGAAATCAAATATCTGCTAAAAGCTTACACACTTCAAGCCTGTCTAGATTACTAACAAGGTTTAAGTGGAAATGCACAGACACCAGAACAAAGGCAGGGTTAGCACACTATACACTGATCTCAAAATATTTAAGCAAAGCATGTGACCATTGATAATATGCACTTTGACTAAACATGCACATAAACAACTTTTTTTCCCCCAGACCTTTAGCGTATGGGTATCTGTCAGTGAGTGAGGAGACAAGACAGTTTAAGAAAAAAAAAAAAAAACACACACACACCACACACAGGGACACATTCCAAATGTACACTGTAAAGTGTAATTGTAATATTATGCACATTCTAGTTTAGAAACAGGTGCATGTACACACTCACATTCTGAAACCTTTAGGTTTTTGAGAAAACATACACAAGAGGAATGATCCTGCTGAGAACAAAGCTTTAGTACTTACCTCCAGTCAGCAACTTCAGCCGGCTGTGTTCTGCACTGAAGCTGGACAAAACCAATTCCGCGCTTTAATAATTGATAAAGCCCCCACCCCAGCTAAGGCAGTCAGTCAGCTGTGCAAGAGTATAAACAAACCACACTACAGTATTTTAATCCACCTGCTTAAAATTCAAACAAAGAAGCATTTTTCAAAAGGAAGTAGAATACCAAAATAAGACAACCAGGTAACAGAACTAAACTTTGTTTCTCTTTTTCTGGATCACACGCTCTGTCAAATCACAGTAGCTATTCATTAAATGACCCATGGACAAAGCCTAGGTAGGCTCCCTTCCTGCTCCAAACCCCAGACCAGAAAACCCTCAGAAGACCTAAGCAAGCAGCAATAATTTCTACTAAGAAACACCTGGTCAGAGATGATAAACATTTGCATGCCTTGTTATTAACAATAAACAGACTGAAAGCAGGCAAAAGCAAATTCTACAGGACCTCATACATCACACCAGAAGTAAAATTCACTTGCTTACAACCAGATAGCAGTGGAAAGCTTGCATCCAAAAATATTCCACGTATGTCCATGTATGTGACAGATCAAGATTCATGGAAAGATATGATGGAGATTATGGGCTCTACCTGTGAGTTTAAGAAATTAATGTCAGCCTAGGGGCAAGTATTTCATAAGTAGGAAACATAAGTGCCATGAACCAAGCTCTCAGCCATCATTTGGAACACTGTATGGAACTGCACCATTTCTACATTATGGCTGACCCATCAGCTGCAAAGATAAAAACAGGGCACTTTGCCTCCTTCTATCTAGGGGCATTCAAATCTTATCAGAAAACAGACATAAAATAGACTACTGCTTTTTTGTGGTAAGTCAGGAACTCTACATGAGAAGCAATGCTCAGGCTTACTAGGAAGGTCATCCCACACACAACAGCTTGCTTCAACTTGGATAAAATAGTAACAACAATACAAACCCACTTCCTCTGTTAAAACACACCACATCATATTTATGCTCAGAGGGAAAAAATAAACAATTAAGAATCCATCATATCATGCCCTTTTTCCTTCTTAGTCTACCTATATTACCACTGATCATTTTTTCTGGAAAAGGTGAACAGTGGGTATTACCTAAAAAAGCCAAAGCCTTGAGAGAACCCATTATTGTCTTTAAGCCTGAGAGCAACCCTTCATAAACCGAAACATTCTTATACAGATGCAGTAAGTCTGATCATCATTGTCATCCAAACATTGTATGCTTTCTGTGATGCAGTTGATGTTATGCAAAAATCCAAGAGATAATGAAGACTCTGTTCTCCAAAATCATAGCGACTACCCTTTGTATGCTAGCAAAATACTATACCAGCTTAGACAGCTGTGAAGACAAAGATGATAAGCAACAGAATATATAAAAATATAACTAGAAACAAATTAACAAATTTACTCTGGGAATTTATGTTTTTAAGGTATTTAGACCTGTAACACTAACCCTTATCCATTATAAGCTGGAGTCATAGTCAAAGTCTACACTGCAACGAAACTTTCCATGTTCCATGTTTGCCTGTAATTGTCCTCATCTGCTCATCTACAGATTAAAAACAGATTAAAACACAAGTTGATATGCTGAAGCACAAGTTTTCCACTATATTTGTGACTACTGTATGCATTTAGGCTCTTTGCTGTTTGCAAAGTGTTTCTTTAAACTGATGCCCATCAGATACAAAACAAAGACAAGAGCTATAAGGAAGTCAATTAAGCTCTGGGATAACCCTAATACTGGACAACCGTACAGTTTATTTGGAAAAATGCAATCAACACTAGAGACATAAAATAATTAAAAATATTTTAGGCAGCTATCTCTACTCCTCACAACTACTACAGGATGGAGCTGCACAGTTCTGCCGCTGTTGCTGGGCTTATAAATAACTGGATATGAATTAAACCCAGAAGAGGAATGAAAAATTGATGTTATAGCAGCACAAGTTTTTCCTTCAGTCCCATCCCATGTGTCTGCCCCCCCCCCCCCCCCCCCATAAAGCTGAAATATTGATGCCATTTTTACAACAATAATATGATTACTTTTCTGTTACTGCAGTTGCACGGGGTAGCTCTGTCACCAAGGCAAGGGGCTAACACTTCCATGAAAGCATCACCTCTACCTGTTCAACAGGCACCCACGGGGGCAGGGGTGGGGGGCAGAAAGAGAGAGGGGGAGAAAAAAGGAGCAGGGTCAGGTCATTAAGCTGAAATCCTAGGAGGTGACCAACATCTTATTTAGGGAAAGATTCATTCAAATTTCATAAAGCCAGGGACGGAGTAAGGTAGGCAGAAAGGATGCTGGTATTAAAAGGAAAATTAACAATGACCTCAATTTAAAACACAGAAATCGCCCACATGGAAACACCCTGACTCACAAACATCTCCGTACTGTAAGGATTTGTAGGAGAAGGTTGCATTCTGGGACATGTCAATTAAAATTAAGAATTAAATAACTCTGTGCAACAGTGCTGAATGGCATTTTCTCTCAAGAGACCACAAGTTCAAATTGAGATTTCAGCTGTGCAATCAGATTTCCATTCTTAACTCTTTCATTTCCAAAGCAATTGATCAGCTCATGACAGTCTTCCCTTGCCTTCAATTCTCAAGTAAATCCAAAGACATTTTATAGAGACCTGTAACTGCCTGAAGCCCAACGTCCAGACTGGGGCAGTACTTCTACCAGAATTAATGAGATATGAGCTCTGCCAGACAGACAGCTAGGTGTGCTAACAGAACCAAATCTAGAACTTCAGGGACCAGTGAAAAAATTGAAAAGTGGCATTGTAACAACAGACTGAAGTGCACTGCTCAACTAATCAAACCATGCAGCAACTTTGAGAAATTTTCTCCTCAACAGTTGCCAGGGCCAATACTTAAGTTTATTTTGTCCACTGGAGAAGCTGGTCTTCGTCACCTCCCATGCACTAACCATGTGTGCAGCCCAATCCCAACCACGCTTCACAGCAAAGTTCACAGCCTGCATCCATTCTGGATGAAACCAAGAACCCACACGAGCCTATAGGCATTCATACTGCATTCCCACCACTGTTACGGGAAACACAACAGAACCACAAAACAGTGTTTCTACTTGAGCTAGACTATGCGAAGTGCCAAACAAAGCCATTTTAGCATATTTTTTCTTCCTCAGGAGAATATGGAGTCGAATTTTAAGAGGGAGGAAATGTACCTTTTCCCAATTTGTTAGGCACCCAAAAATACAGTCTTCGTAATCCAGAGGAAACATTAAAAAACAACATAGTTTAAGTGGTGTGTTTCCATCATTACCTTAAATTTTAAAGGTATCCTTTAAAAGCATTTATCTATAATTTACACCCAAGAGAAACTTAATTCTCCCTGTCCCTTTAAAAGAAAACTGTGGATTTTTAAGAAGAATACAGCAAAACACTTCAGGGAATTTTAAATACAGGAAGGAAGGATAAGAGCATGGGGGAAGAACCCAACAATCTTCATAAATATTTCTGGGACTTCAGTTGCCAAAACAGTATCCGCATAATGTACCTTGGCCATGTTTCTTTGAACACAAGAAAATTCAAAGAGCAACAATTCATGGAACACACCCACACATTTGCAGTACATTTATCCAAGCGTACACAGCACTTCAGCTGCTGTGGACACATCTCTTCCTTTACTGATGATGTACACGTCAGATGTTGATTTTACTAGTGTCTCTTTCTGGAAAGTCTCTGGAATCCAGCCAGTTTGGGATGGGTGTTACACAATATTTTCTACACTTCTTGGTAGAGGCAGCAAAGGAAGAAACCTAAATTTTGAGTATTGAAAAGTTTGCGTTGGTGCTGTTAAGCTGAAATTTTAAAGTGTCAGCTTTGTGAAACAAGGAAAAAGAAAAATAAACCGATCCCATGCAACTGAAACACAAAGATGATTTTGACTGGAGTCTCAAAAACCAAGAAGCAGAAAAAACTTACTGGATTAACAGTGTGTCACACTAGATTTAAAGCAACTTGGAGGCAGATGTTTCAATTCCTATTTACACACCAAAACCAGCAGCCACATTTTCAAAAATGTTCAGTGGGTTGACGCAGCACTCTAATAGATTTCTAATCATGTTTGGAGTTAGTGTATATTTGAAAGGTTTGAATGTCTGTCTCTTATTTTTGGTTGCCTGTATAGAAGCAGTTTTCTCTTGGAAGATTTGGCCCTTGAAGAAATGGAAGGAAAGAATAAATTTTTAAATCAAAAATATTAAAAAGGGTCATAACATTTTCAACAATGGAACTGAACAACATGCTCCCTCTCAATCTCATTCTCATAGAGTTGATGGAGAATACTTATTTTTGTATGTCAAAATACTGAAGCTGCAACTGCAAATACAGAGGTCTGTGTCACTATTACACGAATAATGAATTAGCACTTCTTTGCATCTCCTTGTACAGTTGCAGCCAAGAGAGAAGGGTGTAGTGTCACCTTCTGTTTGCTTCATATTTACTGAATGTTACCCAAGGAAACCTTTTTCGTTATCTCCTACATCTAAAATGATTGATGGCTGCTGTTTTTGATGTAATTACAAATGGCTCTTGCCTCCAGAAATAACCTGCTAAAACGAATATCGTACCCATTACCCTTAAAAACTGCCGACGGTATGCACTGATACATAGCCCTAGTATTACTATGCCACCAGCTGGTGTCATGACTGTCACTGACAGATGAAAAGCTGAATAGGAAAGAGAACAGAAATGGGATGTGAGAAGATCACATCATAAAATACAAGATAAATGTGTCGCTGTGACCAAGATGCATTCGAACCTCAGGTTATAAAACAACGTGTCATGGTAGAAAGAGAAAGAACGACCCAGATGAGATTAAATTGCTAAGGACAAATGTGAAATGTTCCTCGTCTAGCATACGCTTACTCACATTTACATATGCTAATGTAAGAAACAATTTTTAAATATCTTGTACATATACCATAGTCGATTCATTTTGGGCAAATAGGAGAATGAAAAACCAGAAAGTGCCATAGGCTTATTAAAAAGCATGGGGAGGCGGGGACAAAAGACAGGATATGCAGCATCAGGTTCCTACAATTATTGCTAGGACACAATCATCCTGCAGAAGTGAATCAACACCGTAACTAGCAGACTTAAGAAAGCTTCCATATATTTTATTATTATCTACCAACTTGCCTGCCAGTGCCAGAAGGCAAGGACAGGCTTTCCACCAAACTGATTCATCGAAATTGCATCCAGAAAACTGTGTGCTTAACTTCACCCAACCACCAGTGTCAGCTGGCATCCAGTCCCATCGTCCAAGCTTGCTGCCTCCCTTCCTAGTGAGGAAGGCAGAACTTTGTTTCCCTGTCCTATCTGCAAACCAGCCATAGGGTTAATCTGGAACAGCATGTAAACTGTGCTAAGTGCTTCTGAAGCCCATGTCATGGCCACGTAGGTTTCAATGTACGTGTAAACCAAGGCATTATGCAAGTCTTGAATTCTGAAGTTTTGGGAATGTTTTAAGTACTGCCACGCTGATGTCTCAAGGCGAAAAGGTTACAATCTCAGACCAGTCAGGAACAGGGTAGTAAACGGCTGCTTTAGGACAGGTTTTTACCTGCTCACTTTCTATATTCAAATGAGCAACAAGTGAGAACAGAGGGAAGTATCTCAACCACAAAGCCAAATCACAACCATGCAAGAATCATGTAACTCTCATATGACATGAAGACCACCTCTCCTCAAAGATACAACTGTATTTATAAGATCTAGTAGGAGGAAAAAAAAAAAAAAGAAGGGAAAAAGCAACTAGAAGTAAATTTCTTTTGCAGCACACCAGCTAATTTCAAACTATTACCAACTCAACAGAACACAATTACGGCATGGTAATGCACAAGCCAAGCTGCATTTAGGGGAAGTAATGAAACCATATAGCTTTTGAAGTTACCAGCACAGAAATAACCATTCCCTTTTCATTAAAGGCAACTCTTAATATCATTAGTTACTCTTAAAAAGAAAAAAAGTCTATCAGCAATCCAGGAGTTCAAGGGGACATCTACGGCCAGATGCTGAGAAAACAGCAAGAGTTAGATTTTACAACAGTAAGCAGCATCCACATGCACTTTATAAATAAAATCTACAGTTTACAAAGTCACTCTTTACTTTCACAGCACCTGGCATTTAAGTTGAAATCTTTTACAACCCAGAAAAAAAAGAGTATTTATAACTGTTCCCTCATTAGAAGATCATAAAAAATTATCTAAAAAGCTGCACTCTTAAGCTAGTGAAAACCATATCCAAGATTCATCAGAGACTTAAAATGTCAGAGAAATCGCCAAGACAGCCCAGCTTGGCAACACTGGTCTCCCGAAACATATCACTGGTTTGACAGATCAGCTGATAACCAGTGTAATTGAGGCCAGTAACATAGAGCATCTGCTGGATTAAGTTTAAGCGGTAAAGCGTTCCTCCTAATTCAACATACACGAAGAAGAATTACTCTGGTCACCATTGCTACCATTAGGAAGACTGTTTAAGAAGGACGGAACACTAACAGAAGACAGCACAGTGACTGGGAGTAAACAACGTACTTGGGAGAACATCAGCATGACCTGATGCAGAACCAGAGCAGTTGCTCTAAAGAATTTATGCCAATATGAGACAGTGACTCCATGGAAGAGCTTCTAGCCACCACTACAACTGAAAGACTTAGGGTCTGGTTTACCAGTGATTAACAAAGATTCAGGAAGATGCTGATAGAGAACTCCAGCCACGTGCATAATCTGTTTTACAAATAAGTAATTTTGTCCATTCAACACAAAATAACTTGGTTTGCACTACTGTAACACAGTACTGTGTGAAGTACTATATATAGTCTTATATATTCCTTATGAATCCTCTCTCCACAGTTACTTGGAATTTAACATACTTCCAAATGCCTGTATTAAATTCCATCTCATTCAAATCTGGAAAGCTCTCATCCCTACATAGCATTCTGGTATAAACACTGGTTTATGTCTGTTAAATGCATCACAAAACCAACCAGCAAAGGCCCACATGCTGCCAACGTCCAGAAGACAAAAGGACCTTTATTCCCATAACACTGAATTCACCTGAGAACCATATCACTGAAAGAGAAGGATGCAAATAGCTTCAGATGCAAAACTTACTACAACAATTTGGAAGATTTTACAATTCAAACAGCAGAATAATGCTGATTGCACACAGGAGCTATTTACATCTCAGGGCTCTACCACCCACGAACAAATGTGTTGCATACCTTTTATCAGGTCCTTAATGAATTATGAGTTTGTAAGTTGAAAAGTCTTCTGAATGTTCCATATGATTCTGATCAGTGTTACATTACACACATCCAGAGTAATACTACTAAAATTAAATCATCTTATCTCCTCCATATATACATTTTTATATATATATACACACACACACGCACAAACAAAAATACATTCTCTACAGTATAAAAATAAGCCCTCACATTCTGTTTTCATTTCAGGCTTCCATCTCTTTCTCTGAACATTACAATAGTCTGGCTGTGAAAGTTTTACTAAAAATAAAAGTTCAGATCTGTGCCAAGTGATTTAACTTGCAGAGGCAGAAATTCCCAAGCTCAAAAATTCTCCAGGTTTACTCAGAACAGTTTTCACTTTACTTTTTGAATGCCAAAGAGAAGCATTGTGATGCTAAGGATAGCTGTGTGGGATTAGCCAAAAGGGAAAACTCAGGCATTTCAACTTCCTGCTGTAAAGCAGGTGTGGGCTTGACTCAGAGGCAGACAACACAGCTGAAAGTAACGAATTTTCACATTACTGCAGTATACAGGGAGCAACTGAGTCCACGGAATAACCACCCCTTAGTAAGACAGAAGAGATCTTACCCACCCATTGGTAGATACAAAAGATTACAATCCCCCAGAGAAAGTGAGATTTTAGCCTCTGCATGCTCATCAAGCCTCTCTCAGGTACAGTTAACAGTTGTTCACCACTTAAGCATGCAGGCAAATGAATAAAAAAAAGAAATAATCCCAAAGCTTGGTCATAACCTAATGAGATATGTGAGACACAAAGGACACTGAAATTTAAAACTATCACAGTTTCAGTTTCAGGTTTCCTTTTATCCAATAATTTGAAATACACTTGAGTCTCAGGATTTATTTTAGGGACTCCATTCATTCTTAAACCTCTCCTCTTGCCATTTATTCCATGGTTGGGACACAAGGAGGAATCATCAGGTCGCCCTTGCCCTTGAAAGGAAAAACAAAACCAAAGAAAACCTACTAGCAAAATCCTATGTCCACTTCTCACTAGAAACAAAACCTTTGAACATAAGCTAAGTCCACAGAACGGTCCTGAGAACATGTGTTTGCATAACCGAGCGGGTAACCTGTTGTGTAATTTGGGAAATGAACAGCCAGCAGCAGCAAAGGACAGGATCTTCTTAACCCAGCAAAGCTGAAGCTCCCATCTCACACAGCCATACCCACAAATGTTTCTAGAAAGCAGAATATGCAGTGATGGAGTCTTAATTAAATCCATGTTTTCTTAGAAGCATTAATTCTATGTCTCAGACTGCTATCTTGGGGGGTGAGGGAGTAACACCTCCTTAAATTAGCATAGGCATTTCAGAAGTTTTGGGGTACGAAGAACTCAAATATGTTACAGTATGTTCTCTACACCTTTATGGCATACTTCAAATGAAACAGGAGCTTTTTTAGAAGTTTCCCTGCATACAGTTCCACAATTTTGGTATCACAGAGGAAATTAACTTAGAGTAACTGAGGACCAGATGCAGGGAGACAGACACACTGAGAACATGCCAAAATCCTTATATTCAGCGAAATACCTTATTATTTAGAACCCAAATACAGGAGATCTTTTATGTCAACTATTTTCAGCCAGTGGCCCTGACTACTCCTACTAAAGTTAGTATCAAAACCTTAATTTAGCGGCAGAAGTGAACTCCTCAGCAAAGAGTGTTTGAGACTACATGTTTGGCAACAGCCTCGTTAGAAAGGTCCAGCCCATGGCTTTTCAGATGCCACTGTTCAACATGCCTTTTTTCCCCGTTTTGGTCTTCTATAATCAGTATTTCTACATTATGAAAGATGTAGAGTGTACATACTTTTAAGAAAAAAACACCCACCTTATATTTTTAGTAACTGCAGCGTAACTTAAGCAAAAAATGCAGGCAGCCTGATTCTCCCTGTACACCAGCTCACCTGACAAGCTTTGAGACAGGTGGTTAAGTAACACAGCTTTGGGAAGTGCAATTGCTGGAATGCTTTGCTTGATATGACTATTGCTGTTACAAAGCTGTACACACACAAGCAGACACACAAACTGGACATCATAAACCCTCACATCCCAACAGCTTCAACAGCACTTTTAGAACGCAGCTCTTCCAAAAGCATTTTCAGAAACAGAGCACTTCCATTCTCACAACCTACACACTGTGTCCTGCTGGAGCTCCGGAGCATCGTAGCCAGTTAAAGACCCACTGTGCAAGCCCCTATAATCAGGAGGTAAAGGCACATCCCCACACCTGACTTCTGAAGTTCTGCACCTGAGTTAGTCAGTAACTACCTCAAGAGTTAAAACGTCCACCCTCCTGCAGGGAACTACTGCCTCTGTGGCAGAGCTAGCAGAAGGGAGTAAGGGCCTCCACTCAGGTTGCTCCAGTATGTAGTTCAACATCTCAGTAACAGAGTCCTGAAACACATTCACTTCGCACAGCTCTGCTACAGAGGTCACAACTGCTGACAAAGGGTTTACTTCAGGGCACAGGGAGGAGCCAACATGGTGGACTTTTGCATCTCTTCACTCCAAGGTAGCAGAGCACATTAAACTTCTTTCAGGCTTATTATGCGTGACAATCCATATAGCAGTCCACGTTAAAAATTTAAGCTCCCTTGTTACTTGCTTCTTCTAGTATGACTTGCCCAACTGTTTGGAAAATTATGATGCTTTTGCATGCTGCACCTCCATGAACATTTCTTCCACAACATTTCCACCACTGGTACAGACACACATCAGTATGTCACTAATGCATTAACCACTTTTTCATCCTGCCAGATATAAGATTTTATGCTCTCTCTTGTCAGCGTCATCCTCTAGCAAAACACTTCAGGGACCAAGTGCTGAGGAAGAGCAGCCTGAGTTCAGCGCCTGAATTAGGAATGTTAGATTATGAAGAATAACGCAGAACCGAAGAGTTTTTGGCAAAAGTCACTTTAAGTGACTCCTTTCCCCTTCACAACTTCATGGCCCCAAGGCAAGCCAGCACTTTAGGTTTCAGATCCAGATCAAAGCTGTACATCATATAGTGACCAAACATATTTTAACAGTTCCCGACTTCAAGATCCTTCTGAAGCTCACAAACTGTATACTTACTTTCAGGCCACTGCAGAGTATCAGACTCAACAACACCAAGAACGTGACACCTGCCCTGCATGCTCACAGCCACAAGAACAGTTCTTCAGCATTTGTTTCTGCTACCAGTGCTCCCTGGTAAAATGATGCTTTTGGGGCCCAGAACTTCAGGAAGCACAGCTATTCCCAGCAGAAGCCAAAAATGTAGTTAGAAGTTACTCTTTGTTCTTTTTAATTACAATTTCATAACTGTCTTTAGATAAACACATTCGAACTTTAGTCAATGTGGCATAAGTCCATTCTAGTATGTCTCCCACTTTTGCGTAGACTTGCCATTCACCTCAAAGCCATTCATTCCTTTGGCTTAGTTTTACTTCATTGTGATCATTAAAGCTGAAAGATTACTTTCTAGAAGCCCTGTAACTGCACAATAAATTTCTCTGTCAGATCATGGTTTAAAACTACTGCCTTTCATTAAGCAAAGCATTCTCTAATACACTGTTGCAGTATCAGACTGATCAGTTATATTGCAAAAAGACCTCAGAATGAATGAAGAACCCTTGCTCCATCAGAAAAGACAAATAACATATTTCTGTCCGATCCTCAACTATGACAGGCAGCATGAAAATCAAAACCATGAGATTTTTTTTGTTTTGATATGGAAGAAGAGTTTACAAGTTAACTGAAACGCATGACCTAAAGTGATTAACTATAATCTTCCACTCTCACTCAAGCTTTTCCTCCTATCAAAACAGAAAACTCAGAAGACAAGAAGACAGCTCTACTGCACAGGTCAAACGACATTACACACACCTTTTTACAGTTAGCATTCTGATCCTTATCTCTAGTTTTTTCTTCATGTATTAAAAAAACCACAACCAAAATCCCAAAGAGCTGCTAACTATATCTATCTAAAAATCAACAACTCATTACATGTAATTTGACAGGTACAGTAACTTCAGGTCAGGCAGTACGAACACAACCACATATACAAATAAAATCCCTTCCTCCCCAAGAAGTCCACAGGTAGTGTGACACACAAACAAGCACCCAAACAAAACCAGGATTTGGTCCTTTCCAGCAGGCAGGGCAGCGATTACAGGGACTGCCTACAGACAAAGAGCTGATCACTCAAGGGCCCAGCTGAAAGGGCTACTTTCCCCTCAAGACAACCAACATTCTATTTGCATTGAGAAATGATTCAGCCTTCTGTTACTGAGATAGACAAGTTGAACACGGCATGGTTAAACCAAACTGAAGCACCTCTAACAAATCCAGCGCACTGAACCTAAACAAATCCCTAGATGTACTATCAGTGATCCATTATCGTTGCATTTTCTTATCATAAAATATTCTGGTTTAAATTAAAAAGGCAGAGAAGAAAAAGGAGGGTTAAGAAAAACACAACATCTCATCTTAGTCGGAGGAGCAGCTCTACTCTGCCGCCACCTGAATTTATAGGGTTTCCCGAGGCTGACAAGGTAGATGAAGGAGGTTAACAAGGTAAGCGTCTATAAACTACAGAAGTCTACAGGATCTCTATTTATTTAAATCTAGCCTGTAACAGCTTTACTTTGCAATGCCCAATGACACTCCAAGGTAAAGAATAACATTTGAAATCTTTTCGCACAGAGCTGTAAGTCCATTATAATTATTAAGATAACAGCCAAGAGGGCATTTTGTTCAAGACATTTAGAGTGAAAAACTGAAGTTATTTCCTGGTGCGTTCAACAACAAAATCAAAGAGAAAGCAGTGGAACACTGTATGGGAAAAGCAAACATTTAACAGAAGCACAATAGCAAAGCTTTCCTTTCTAAAAGCACTACTTCTAGCTGTTCATGTCAAAGAGCTCCCTAGATTTATTGAACAGGACGAGAAGGTCAAAGAAAACAATGGCTTGCTTTTTTGGGTGTTTCACCAGCTCATGCAACACAGACAAAAGCAAAATATCTCTCTCGAATGCTCTGCTAGGAAGAACAGCTCAGCATTTGCTCTTAGTTCTCAGCTAAAAAATGAAAACACAAGTAAACAAACCCTTCCACCCCCTGACAGCTTTCTCCTTTCCACACACCCAGGACCACCGCACACGCGGCCGCACCGAACTGCCAGAGCCCCAAGGGAAGGACACAAGTTTCGCACTAACCTGTTTGAGTTCCGCAGGCATTTATGCAAGGTGCCAATTCCACAGTCCCTAGCAGAGAACACCTCCAGCTTCCTGCAGACCCTTTGTGGACCCAGCCTTCTCCTCAGCCTCCCTCCAGAGTCTCTGTCCTCCGCGCAGCTCGCTCCTTTTGTACCCTGACCAGCCACCTCGCCGCTGGAGACCCCCCTCCGCAGCCCCCCGCCCAGACAGAGCCCATCCAGGGCAAAGAGCCCACCAACTAACGCCGCTCCGCCGGGAGAAACCACGCGCCGGCGGCTCCCGCCAGGGACGCGTCCCTCTCCCAGGGCTCTCCCCTCCGCTGCCCCCGCGGCTCCGGCCCGGGGGGCGGAACTGACGGGCAGCCGCAGCCGGAGCGGGCTGGGGCTGGGGCGCGGCCACGCCCGGGAGCGCCCGGCGGCTCCGGCTCCCCGGCGGGAGGCGCCGGCTGCGGGCTCGGGGGCAGCGGGCGGAGGCGCTGCAGCTGCGGAGCCTCTCTCCGCGCCCGGCGCCGCCGTGCGGCCCCTCAGACCGGGCGCGGGAGGGCGGCGGCCCGCGGGCGCGGTGGGCACCGACCGACCGACCGGCTGCGCCCGGAGCCCCCCGGCTTTCCCGGCCCGCCCGCCCGCTCTCTGCTGCTGGATTGCAAAGACAAAGAGGGAAAACCGTCAGTAAGCAAAGCGACAGTTCTCAGCGTCTCCGAAAACGCTAACCCGCTGGCCGCGGGGCAGAAAGCCCTGCAGACACCGGCGGCGCTGAAAGCGCAGGTGCCTCGGGAACCACCGGGAGGTCTAACGAGAAAACACAAGAAAGGAAATGCCCTTGCTTGCTTACTTTGGCACTTCACTTCAAGATTAATGCCATCCCTTATGCACCAGCACCACAGAAAGATCATCTTCCAGAGTCTCCTCCTGTTTCCATCTTACACAGAGATGCAGTAAGGCTTACAGCGCACAGTACAACTGGCCTCATTATTTAAAAGCATTCACCTGCCCACAAACCTGTCCCACATTCATTAAAAGATTGTCTTGATAAATTACTCATTACCCAAATGAATACCAGATGTGCTATACCTTGCATCCACCACATTCTGCAACAAAACCTGGGATTTCACAGCATGATAGCATGGTTTTCACATCCATTTATTGCCAGTAAATTGGAAATACCCAGCTTTTAACATTCAGTCTTTGAACAGGCAGCCAGGCTGTGAACCTCCATTAAATCCCTAGGAAGGAAGAGAGCCTCCTATACTTCTCACTCTAGGATCTGATCCTTCTTTCTGCCTTTTCCAAGAAAGTGCAGAATGGGTATGCATTAATAAACATATTAAGACATCAAAAGTCTTACAAGAAAGAGGCCTAGGGAGGTAGATTTAAACTAACCTTAACTAAACCTGAAGGCTTTTCCCCCCCTGGATCCACTGCAGGGGCAGAAGGGCATGCTTACCCAGCACAGGAACTAAAGCCTTGCTCTTCAGATGTAAGCAGTTACCCAGGTCTGAGAGGCAGCCAGCTACGTCCTCCCCCCCTGTGCTAAATAACCAGCTAAGGTTTTCCTCTTCCATACTGGGTTCCTGTAGCAAACCAAAGCAATAAATAAATCCACCACTGTAACAGCTGGTGGCTGAACAATGGTAATTACGGACTGAAAGCTACTGAAATCAAATTAGAGACCATCCCTGGAAAACAGGGATAGTCAGAGACAGCGAGACCAGCTATAAAGTAGAACGGAAGGTACATTACAGTTCTAATCTTCTTTAATTATCAGAATAGGCATCTTTGCAAAAAGGTGTCTTTTAATCCCAGCATCAGGTTCCCTGAAAATTCTAAAACATGCTTCCAGTGTCAATGTAATCAACATGTTAATTAATATCAATCCTACCAGATCAACATGAAAAGGCAGCATCTCCTATACTGACATCTAAGACCAGAAGGAATGTTTCAGACCTATTGAATCCTAATTTCAGCCTTCCTGTTACTGCCAATGTCAGCATTCCAGCTGAATATTAGAGCTAAGGCTTTGTATTTAAGGGCAGAACTATGTTACCTGACTCTGATCCTAAATTTGTTTAAAAATAAATGCCGTAAAGGTTGACAAGGGCAGTGGTAGATGTTCCACAAGGTTTAGCAGAAGCAAAATATTTGCTTCACTGCAGGGAAAAAATACGCTCTGAGTCTCTTTACAGTGCAATAATTTAGAGGCAACTGGTAGTGGCCGTTAATAAAATTCTTAAAGGCCAAAGCAAAAGGAATGCATTTTGTACGAGTGTACTTTTGTATAGCACTCTTTCCCCCCCTTCTCCTTCTCCAACTTTTCTTCAGTTAACAAACTAAAGTAGCTCAACTTTTGTTGAGGCCATGCTGGCACAGAAAAGTACCATTCAATTTAGGCATGCACATGGATACGTGCCAGACCTTTATACACTGTCAAAGAAACAAACGTTATATAAAGTCTATATCCATAGGGCACTAAGTAGCTACTCTTGCATGCAAAATGATGAAAATTAAAACCTTCCTGGATGAACTTGCCAATTCTTACTCACATAAGAAGTCTCTCATGTTGTAAACCCACAGGTATTTGTGCAAGCCATGCAGGATTAGCATTGCTGAATTTTGAAGTCCCACCTTCTGGAGTCAGATCCTTACTTAAAAACGTAATTTTCCTTTCAGAAGTGTAACAGATGCTTGTAAGCCTTCTGGTTGTAAAGTAAATTTTGAAAATGTTTTGACTCAAAGCCAAAGATTTTTTTTTTTTTTTTAAAGGCAAAATACATCTCAAGTCCCCTTATTTCTTAGACACTTGCAATATTTTACCAGCTCACATAATCCTGAATACTAGGATTTGGCAATGCTGAAGTAAAGGAACTAATTACCTAAATAAGAGTTATGGATTAGATCCCTAAGGTTATACTGAACTTCCAAATTCTGGCAACAAACACTCTATCCATTAGTATCAGAGTGCTGACAATGTCACAACCTCCCCCTTCCCCCCTTTTTTTAAATGAACCCTAATTTCTTAATCAGTAATATTTTTCCCAGCTGCAAAAGTAGCGTGAAAACCTTCTTACAGAATTCTCTCTGATAAATTAAATATTTATAAATAGGAAGGGACTGAATTCTCTGGAAGATGGAGTAGTATAGTATCTGGACCAAGCGCTCCTTTTATTTTCTCCCTTTACCCTTAAAAAATTCTCCATCACTAGTACTGCACTATAGATTGATCTGCTCTCACAGGCAGTAAAAATGAAATGGTGTACAGCTCTGCCTGGAAACATAACATATGGCTTCAGTGATATGCAACTTCCATAAACCCAACAGAGCAAGAAGGCACAAGATGCAGCAAGAATCCCAGCTAACCACATAGGCAAAAGCACCACGATCGCCCATGGCAACTCTCAGAATTAGATAGCCTATATTCATATTGGTGCTTCCATGCCGAGGATATTTGATTATCATTCTGCAAATTTGATGCAGCAAATAAACAAGGTAAATGAGAGAACTAAAGAACAGTACATTATGATGTGTCAGTGTGCCCTACTGTAATGATTTTAATACAGATAAATGAACCCAAGAATATTGTATCTCCAATATACCTTTTGAAATCTTTTCCTGTTAGCATTTCTGTCATTTTTAAACATATTTGAGAAGTTACATGAATCCTTTCGAAGCATCTGTACTTGCTCCAAAAGGGTTGCATGACTCTAGCAGGACAAATCCACCAGGATACTTCTAACACTTCCATCAACACGGTTTTGACAATCTCTTTACTTTCATGCTGCAAGGTTAGAAATGGAGACGAAGCCAGATTGCCTCAATTGAGGAGTCGCTGTATATAAATGGAGGATGATTTTCTGTGTCATCCTTATGTAAGAATCCAGTATTAAAGAAGAGGTCTAAAGGATCAGAAGGCTGAACAACAAAATGGCAAAGAGGAAGCCGACGCTTTCTGTAGAGGGACACCATTAGGCACTTCAGTAAGTTCAGGGGATTTTCATTTGTATACAAACACAGCTTCCATCTTGCTACATCTAATATCAGTCAACTCCACTTCATGCAAATTGTCATATGACAGGATGAGAACAAGGACAGTCTGGTGACAGCACTGCTTACAGTAGAAATAAAGGACAGAGGAAGCTACATGTCACTGCATATAGGTCGCAGTTGGATGAATGACCTATGTTTCTTCCCAGCAGCTTAATTTTGATAAGAATCAACTACATTTTAAAAGGGATAAAAATAGAAAAATCTCCTCTAGTTTAAGAAAAAAAAATATTACAATAGTGTTACCTTTATAACAGAATGACAACAGCAAGGAAAACAAATAAAATTTAAGGCTGGTACTGTGACCATAATTTCACACTGGAGTTATTAGAAAGGAAAATAAAGACACTCAAATGCAGGAAAGACAGACACAGTATTAACGATTTTTCATTTCTTAGACTTTGTTTCGGGTTTTGGATTTTCCAGATGATTTGCGCTGTATTTCAAGCTGTACATTACAATCACTTGCTCAGAAGATACCAGCTTAACATATCATTTTCTCATCCAGAGGGCAAAAACATGGTTTGCCATTATGTACTGGATTGATAGCTGTCTGTACAATCAACTGATTTTCATGGTAATTACTGTCCTCCTCAAACCAAAATCTGAAGCTCTTTTAGATTTCTTCCGAAGAGAGAATTACGGTCTCCGTGTATGAAATTTTATTCCAAACCAAGTTTCTTGTATTTGAAATACTTACATATGAAAGTAAGAAGGCAAAAAGGAAGAGCAGCTAATCAAGATGGGTTAGAAACACGGAGGCTATAGTTCTTTTTAATCTTTAACTATGGTATTCTAAAAACGCCACTCTGCCAGCAGCTAAAGATACATTTTAGATTAAGTCCCCAAAATGAACTCTGACAGTATGCTACAGCATTTCCCAGTTACCACAACTATGGTTAAAAAATATTCTCTTCAGCTAGTAATTTGGTTGCTTAAAAAGGGAAGCAGTTTTGGGTTTTAATTTTTGGTGGATTTTTAAATATATAAAGAGTAAACTGTGACATGTATTTAAGTCAAATTCTTTAATTATAGTTGGCACACAGCCTCAGGCTGCCCATGGCCATCTATGGCCATTCTGTTCTCAGTCATACCGATGACTTCAGTGAATTACTCCACATTTGTGACAAAGCAAGTGAAAGCCTAATTTGAACCATTAACAAGACAGCCTAAACTAGCAAAAAGCTCAGTAATTTATCAATGTCATCACAACCCAACATTCATTTTGGGCTCTCTCAGCATTAGTTCACAAGAGCTTATAGGTACTGGAGACAGCTGAAATGGAATTGTAGAAAATTTTTGGGTTTAAAAGCCGGGTTGAACCGTTAAGGTCCAAAGCTCCAAGGGCTCAGGGGAAGAGGAAATTGCCTGTTTGCCTGCTTGTTGGTTTTTAAAGTTTCTGCAAAACATTCTTGCGGCTACATGTGGATCCGCAGGGGTAGAGGCTTATGAAGACCGACTGACTCCTGTGCAATGCCTTGTAGGGATAAAGGTCTGCATGGCTTGTATGAGTATGGATCAAGCCCTGCATTAGTAACAAAATCTTTTTATAAAATTGAGAGATACAGTGCAAAAGGTTTTATGAAGGTTTGAAAGAAATCTTTCTTTCTGAACATGCCAGCTGCACTAGTACAGTAGTACACTTGGGAACTAAAAGGTAGGAGAACTAAAAAATCTTAAAAAGCCAGTACAATTAATCATGATCCACTGTTTGAGCTGAAAAATAAACAAGCAGCAGAACATGAAAAGTAAATCACAACTTTAAAATGTAAGATGTTTTCATATTAATTATCATGTTAATTAATATTATTAAGATGCAAATGTGGTAAATGTGACTAGAAAGGTTTTTTTTTTAAAATCCTGTTAAACCTGACATTAGACTTAATGTTTACATTTGAATGTTTATGTTCTAAGCCATTTTTAATAATTACTTTCAGTTATACTTACTGATCTGGCAACACTCAGAGACATCATGCAAAGAGCAACCTAGAGGCCTGTTTACATAATAAGGTACACACAGCAAGCAGAATTTCTTTTTCATGTGTTTCTCTTGTATGTACTTCTAGAAGAAAACATGGTTCTATTAGTAAAGCAATGTAAAATCATGGGAAATTATTATGAAATGGTAGATTTGTCATTCAAATTAAACAATTTTAATTTAAAACTGGCACAGTTCCAGGCCCAAAAAGTTAAGAGTTGTGGAAAATTATTCTTTCACCCATCTTGGCAAACAAGGTAAGAAAGCCCTTGCCTTTCAGTTGCTTCCAAAACCTCATTTAAAAAAAATTCACACTAAACAAGTTGAGACTTTTCAAGGCAAATGAAACTACAAAAATAATTCTGAGACGCTTAGGGTATATGTGGCCATTGCTTTGCACTATCATTAGCATAAACTGGTTGCTGTCCTGCTGACAAACATTAGATGGCACTTTGGAATTTAGCAGTTACCATATAAAGTTGCAGAGCACATACTCTAAGAGATGAAGTGAGAGACAGGAAGGTGAGGTACTGTTGATGATAGAGAGAAAAGTGAGATTTCTGCAAATGCATGCATCTTTGAGCTAAAAGATATACTTTCAACCTGCACGTGTAAAACTATAAAATGGTAGTTAAATTTTGAAAAACTAAATCACTGTTTTGGAAACAATAAAATAATTATTTCCTTACCAGACAGAGGGTCAGATTCTCAGTTGCTGGATTCCCTTTTTTTAATTTTTTAATAAATCCTTTGGGATCTATTTTTTAAACTAGATTTGCTGACCCAGCTTTATACAAACACTTCTCAGTGCATCAGATTTTGAGTAGATTCTGCTGCATGCCAGCAGATCTGAGCCCCATGTAACTCTAATAAGTGGGGTCTAGGTGGTTTGCTTATCAAATAAAGCCCTTCTGGGAAGCACTTCACAGCTTGATGCAGCTGGTCAAATCTTAGTTGTTGCTGAAATTGATGCTAATACTCCCGTTCACTTGTGTATCCATGTTTTTACCATCTAATGCCTTAAATTAAGACTGAAGAATAATCAAGGGGAGAAGCTATAACAAGAAATAGAAGAACCAGGAAATGTAAATTCTCACAGGAATACTACTTGAGTGCATCTTTCATAGGCTCTCATGTGGTATGTATCATGGATGCCTGTTGCAGAAACTTTTTTTTTTTTGTAAACCTTGTGCTGTCGCATTCCTCCTGCAACACTGGAAGCAGGTTCTAGGATTTCTTTTGGAATTGAGTAATCCCAGCAGAAAGGCAAACAGCAGGAGCTCCTGGAGCTCAGGGTGGAGCAACATGCTATACTGTCACTTTGGAAAGTCTCTGTTGGAAACACTTGCAGTAATTCCAAGAGAGCTACTGCTCTGGCTGAATTCCTGCAAGGTGCAGGCTGGCTTAGCCACACTATCTTAAGCCATCTGCAGTACTTGGGCCCTGAGGAACATCAGTTCCTTGCTTCCAGCTTTCACTATTGCAGAGCTATCAGCAAAAATGCTGACTCTCACTGTAACTGAGGAGTTGATGCTTTCACAGAGATGGGACAATGTCCATAAAAAAGGTGGCAAAAGCTCCAACCTCCAAGCTAAACTCAACTATTATCTCCAACACAGGGACAGGATCATACCTCATGCACGGGGAACATGTCTTCCTGAAAAGCAGCTATGTAATGGCTTCTGTTGCAGTTCCTAACTGTCCTGGGATTCACAGGTACTGCAAATATCTCTTGGCTCACACTGAATTTCGATCTCATTCTCCCATGGGAATCATATTCCCAAATGTCCCCCCTCCTTCCTCCCTGGAACCTTTGAATAGCTGCCCATATGCAGAAGCTGAAACCTGACCCAAGTCATTCCTAGAAATTCATAAGACTACTCTTAGGTACTGAATTTACAGGATCAGGCTGATGGCACAGCTAGTGCACGCGTTACTGCACAGCGATCTGTAGGCCAAGAGAACACGAGAGCTGAATTACAGAGGCAGGGGAGCTGACAGCAGGGCACCAGCAGCTGGCTGGAGAACAGGCATGATATGACTCTGACACCGAACCATACTGTACCCCTGAATGAGGACTTACATTTCTATGGTTTCAACTGGTTTTATAAAGGAATTAGGACTATCCCTACAAATTCTTTCAACATTTTGCAATCTGCTCAGTACTAGCAGAAGTAGAACACACATGGTTAACTACCAATGAGGTTTTTTCTGTCTATTTGGCATTGTAACAGGAAAAGCACTCTAACACCAGGGAGCTGTCATGAACCCACAGCATTGTTGTCTGTACCTGACCTTACCTGTAAGGGGGGGGGGAGGTAATTTTCCACGCTGTCAGTCCCTTAATATGAGCACAAGTATGTTATATAACAAAGGAAGCCAACAGGCATTATAAATTAGAACTAATTACATAAAACTTTACAAGAAAAGATGGAACTGCATTCTGTATTAGATGGAGAGGAGAAAAAAAGGTAAGCCGGTGACTCAGTGGAGCTCAGAACCCATTTTTGCTTCTTCTCTGTGTATGTTCAAATATATATACAATATTAATGCATCCATGTTCTTACTATCAAAGCACTGGAAACAGTCTCTATATTTTAACAGTCTGCCCTATGTCAGTGTTGAGCAGAGAATCTGAAATAAAAGTAATGAAATACAGACAGAAGAGTTATTGTTGCCCAAACTGCAACTCGGAAATGTTAACTTGATGGTATTTTCATTTTAGCTAATCTTGTATTTTTTTTAAATTCTCACCATGTGTTCTGGTATGCTTTAGAGTTCACCTTTTACTTGAACCTGACCCTTAATTCACAAAATGTCATTTTTGGCAGAAGTCACAGGTACCTCAGCTTAACATAAAGACTGACAAATATTGGTTCTTAATTCTGGCTACAAAATACCTGCCTAAAAAATAATAATAAAAAAATTAAAAGAGAGGAAAAATGTGTTTGTTAGTTTTTTAAACAGCTGTTATTTCTCTGGAACATAAGTTGAAATATAAATGATCCAAATCTTAAACTACAAAAATATTCTGTAGCTTTTTTCCCCATAAGCTGATTTTCCTTGAACAGCTACAATCACAATTGCAAAGTGAAGAAAAAAATTAATTTTATTAACTTGGTTGATTACTGACATTTCTAGATGGCCTTTTAGGGTATTATTTGTTGGGAGGTTTGTGGGTATTTTTTGGCAAAAGTGTTAATAGGAAACAAAAACCAACCTCAGTATGTGATTTCTTTTTAGTTGTTTCATTCCCACTTACCTCTCTGCCTTTCTTTCAACTCTATTTTGTTAATACCTTGGTTAAACAAAACATTAGCACCAACATTTGCACCAAAACTACATATAAATTTATGAAAAAGCATGGTCAAACATATGTCAGACCTGGAGAAACATATGGAAAAAGCTCTTACCAGTTACAGACAGGTAGGACACTAATTAAACATGATACAGCCTGTTTATTACCATACCTCTTAGTAATAAAAAAAAAAAAGACTGACTCGAAAACCTCATCACTTAAATAATTTAAGTTGTTTTTTCATTATTTGTATTTAAACAGTTTATTACTGTGTGTATTTCCTTAGTTCAGCAGCAACAGCTTTTGCATTGCACTAACTCCACGACTTTCAAGATGGCCGTGTATAAAGGGAAACAACCCACTAATAGAACTTACGCAAGACATACCTGGAACAGTGTAACTTACCATACCCGGCATCACACTAATTAAGTTCTTTCAGTTTAAAGAACAGAGAGAAGAAAAATCCGAATCTGTAGTGAAATAGTTAAGCTAGCACAAAATGACTGTAGAGCCAGCTTCAGTGAATCATTAATAAGCCTTTATAAATGGCATAATCACAAGCCCTATTTCAGAGAAGGCTGTCTCAGTCACGTCACAAGTTATTGTACACAATACTACAAAAGGTACAAAACAAGCTCAATTCTGCCTCCAACACCATATTCGTGCCATGTTAACTACTGCAATTGCAGTATCACACACAGGGCTGGCTTTACAAGGGACAAGTGAGACGCTTTGTAACAATGTGTATTACTAGGTGTAGCAGCTACATAAATACGAGATATTACGCTATATTCATCGGTATCACATCATGCTGATTCAGCTTGGTTTGATCATTAGAAATTTCAGCCCATACAATGCACTGGCACATTTTACCGTTAAGAATCTCAGTAAGCGTTATTCTTATGTGGTGTGAAAATGCACAACAGATTGACAGGATGAAACCTTTGAAGCTGCTGGCTTAACGCCAAGTCAAAAATTTATCAGTGAAGCTGGCTGGATTGAAGTGTAAACTCAAAACAAGATCCAAAACTTGTATTTTGCTTTGGAAAACGAAGGAAGCTATTTTATTACTCCTTTTAGGGGAAGAAACTAGTCACTAAAGCTGATTTAACTTGGAGTTGCAGTCACAGGTCTCTAGGCACACACTGACTGACAGACCTCTAGAAAGCATACCACAAACCCTATAGCCATTGTTCAGTCACCGTTTACTCCTCAGCAGCCAGTTCTGTGGCATCAGGACTGTAACTGAGCTTCCTTCTTATGGGAACTACTGTTTGATGTGCAAGAAGTATTCCATAAAGTACAGCACAATTCTATAAAACTTGCAACAAGACTACCAATTTAATACCACTAGATTTTAAACAAAAATATCATTTTAAGACAAAAAATTTACACCAGAGTGAATTTATGCTGACAGGCTTTTTTAACAACAGACTTTGTAAAAAGCATGTGGGAATATCTATATTATAGTAATATATATATACACACACACACAATCTCCATTTTGGGTTTAATCTATTCCAGTACCTCCTTAGCCAAATGTACCAGATGATATACCTAAAAAAAACAAACACAAAACCACCCCAAACCCACCACTGGGAACCTAAAAGAATGGAAATAACAGTCAAATGAAATACATTTTTAATTATTGGACGATTTTGTCAATGCAAAGACTTCTGAGATCAATTTGTGTTACTCCTTACAGGTATGAGAGTCAATCTGATATGTAAGACTCTGTACCAGCATGCAAGGGGCTGATTTCTGTTATTTATACCATGTGAAATTTGGCAACTCCCCAGCTTTCCTACCAGTAAGAAGAGGGATAATACCTACCTTTTTATAACAGCAACCCCTCTCAAATCCCTATAAGTCACTGCAAAATCACTGAAATCAAAATATTGTTACAGTGTGTTTGTTGGCAAAAGAGGTTTATTGAATGTTGTACCTTGTTTCGTTATGAAATATTAAGAGGAATGGAAATTGTCAATGGGTACCAATGGGGAAACAGTCTTTGAATGCAAACATTGTTGTTCAGCTCCCCAGCTGATCAGACTTGACAGAGCTTCTCTGAAACTCATGGAGTCATGCCAATTTAAACCAACTCAGGATATAGCCTTGTGTTTAATAAGTTTCACATGTCTGATGTTTTAACAAAAGTTTTAAAAAAATAATATTCTTTATTATTAAAAAGTTATGCTATGAATGGTTAGCTATCCAGTGATAATACTGCACCTTTGTGCATTCAGCCCACTACAGTACATACTCTACACATGTACTTTTATATCTTCTCCCTGTCCAACTTCAGTTCCCGCTGTGAAGAGCAGCAGAAGGCTGATTTGAAAAGAAGTGAAATAGAACCAGGTAGATTAAACTAAATACCTCACACATGAAAAGTATTAAGATTTATCAAGCTTCTAAGAAACGATTATCAACCAGATACTTTAACATGTGGAAGACACATAATAGGTGCTACTCACCCGTGACTTAGAAGCTTATTGGACTACGCCCTGCATTGGTAAATTGATAAAAAGGCAACGACTGCCAGAGCTTGGGATACTATAACTATCAAAAACATAGGGTGGTTACATACTTTACTGCAAAAATTAGAGAAGCACTCAAAAATACACATTAACAGACAGCTCTGCTCTTTTTAGTACAACCAGATTTTCACTTTCAGTAACAGTGTTGGCCAGCTAGGTGGTTCTCACCACTCAAAGCCAGAGCAAGGAACAGAGGCAAGAACATCCTTAAAAACTGGAAGGATTTTTAGGAGATTTTTATTAATAAAAAGCTCTAAGATTAAAATTTCATTAAATATCACATTTTTCAGAGTAATGCAAAGGTTTTCATTGAGTAACTAATGACCTTTTGCCTAGAGGGTTCTTAGTCTGGAAGAGCACTTTATTTAAGCACTTCAAAATCTGCAGTAACGCATGTATAATGTTGCACATCATCCAGAGCTGAAACACTAATTCATGTCAGTGGCTGTACACTCAGCAACAAACTAATTGAAGCCAGCCTCTAAGACTGGGGAAACTACATAGGGCAGAAGTTACATCAACCCACTTCTTCAGCAACATTAACCACACATAGGACTTTTGTCCCTATTCACCAGAAACTGTGCTGGTTAAAGCTAGCTGCTCGTACGGTAGTAGCTGATTATTGCCTCTTGCAGGAAGGAGAGATGGGAACAAAACCTCTGCACAGCCTGAAGGCCACTACCTCCATAAAAGACTCTAATATTAATGAGAGATGCTTCAGCAACATTTAGGACCTCTTATTGTGAGGACAGTATCTCCTAGAAATGCCTCCTCTGGGAAAAATTCCCACTAAAGAATAATCTCAGCTATTTCTAATTGATATTTGAACAAACCATTAATGATTTGTTTAGATTGTTCAAGTAATCAGCTTCTCCCATTAAAAACAACTTTAAGATACTTTTTTAGAAAAATCTCCCACGCATTCTTAATGTAAAATTAAGAAGTCTATGCACATGGTTTTTTGGCAAGTATAGCACATCCCTGACCTCATTTGCAGATCTGGTATTTCTTGTCAGGGGCCAAAGGACACAATGCTATATACACTCCCAGCAAATGTCAGTAAGTGCACCGCAGTTCACATGTTCCACTTGAGTATTCTAAATTCACATCGAACAGGCAGAACTCACCACAAAAGTGAAGAAAGTGGCTAAATAGGCTGCCTAGGACAAGGAGCTATTGCTATGGAATGAGTTTAAAGTTGGTATTTAAAAAAAAAAAAAGAAAAAAAAAAGAGTGGCTGGCAAAAAAAACCCAGAATGAATTAATTAGAATCAATATTTGTGTAAGACTTCGATTTTGTCTTTTAAGGACTTCAGAAAACTGTTACACTTCTGGTGCATGGCCTACATAGTATTTTTCTGTTTCTAAAATTAATAATAATAAAAAAGGCTCAATTTTCTTTTCTAAGAAGGGAGTAAGTTTGGGATTGTATATTACAAAAAGTACTGAGACTCGTTAAGAAAGCCCTGATTATACACACTTCCTTAACAAATCTCTTTGACAGATTCCACTTTGACAATCAAACAACATGGAAAACTGATGCCTGGTTGTGGAGATCATTAAAGACTATTTAGCATTCCCACAAAATGGGAGGTAACCCTCATTTTTTGCCCAAGTTCTACTCAGAATAACTACAATATGTATAATAACCTATGCAACTTCCAAATGGAAAAGCTTCTACGAGACTTATTTTGTAGTATTACAACAAAAGGTTGAATAGGGTGGTGAGCAGAAATCAGTCAGTCCTCACTGAAACAGATAGCTGCATTTCACTGTAGTGCATGAGCAATCCTTATAGACAGCAGAGTATAAAGTGCCTTTTGCTTTGTGTACTCTTAACAATGAAATGCAATATATAATAGTAAAGATGAAATCATTCTATGTTCTGCATAAGACTGAATGTACAGCTTTCATCCTTCATTTAAACACTGTTTAATTAAACCCAGTAAATTAGGGAGGAATTTGGCTCTCAGTACATTTAATGAAAATTCACATAAATAACTGTAATTCTTAACTGTGCATATTTAGCTATTCAACCATTTTATTTCATATACAAGCTATTCTGCAAACCTCAACACTAATTATCTATGAACTGAAGCTCCCCTCACCCAGTGGCAATAAGCTGACTGTACACAGATTCAGTTTGGGGTCACTTACAGGGGTTGTTTCTCCGTAAAAGTCAGGTAGACCCTAGTAACTTAAAGTCTTTCATTAAGTTTTCTTGGAAGTGGTTAGACCTTAAGCCATAACACTGCAGAAAACTCATGCTTCATCAGTTTTGTGGATAAGGAATTTCATTCTGGAGCTATTAATCAGGCACTTTGCGCAAAGTCATTCAGAAAAAGTGAAGGTGAACTTGTCCTTTTTCTATTAAAAAAATATGTAAGCACCTCTCCCCTCTCTCTCTCCAGCCGAGCTGCTAATCAAGAGAATAACAACCTATAGCTTCTACCAGCTACTGTCAGACTTTTAGCCTAATCAGTGCAGGCTGCTCCTTTCACATGAAGTCCCATATTCAACCATCTACATGCACAGAAACATGGCAGCTGTTAATAGAAAAGCTGTGCTAACATAACATAATGTAAAGTCTGCCTGAATGCAGCTCAATGCAAGTATAATTGTAAAACACTCTGGTATAATTGGGAAACAACTTTTAGAATCCCCATAGCCTGGAGTTTCTCTCTGAATTGAACAATGTTTTCCTAGGATACAGACCTTCACAAACGGTACTATTGCTTCTGCATGACTTACCTTGCATGTCAGAGTGATTTGCGAGCTTCAGTAATTTAGAGATGTAAGTAGTTTATCATTGCACATTTAAACAGTTAAAGAACACGTATCAAGCAAAACAATATTGGGAAATCTAAGGCTACCACAAAGCCAGTTTGCATCATTAAAATAAAGTCTATCAATTCAATAAACATGAGAAACAAATTATGAAGTCCTCCCTACATGAACAATAAGACTTTGCAGGAGGGAAATCCCTGCTTTTCAGGCTGTTCCCTCTATTCAAAGCTCAACTATTTCTAATGGAAATTTTGTTTGCTATGGAGATTATGATTCAGCCTTGTTTTTCAATCACCAGCACATCACCATACTTACAGCAAGTGCATAGATTTAGAGGAGGGTGTGAAGATCTCTCTTTAAGGTTTAATGCTCAAGGATGCATACATTTTTAAAAGTATCCCATGAGCTAAGAGGAAGTGAGAGCAACTTCTAAGCCAAGGTTCTGAAGTCTGAGCTACCAAATTAGTCAATGAAGCATACCAACTCTGGGGTATGGCATCAGAAGACAAGCTACAGAATGAAGTGCTGATGACAATCAAGATGCAGCTGACTTTCTGGAATGGGAAATTCTGGTATAGGTGAACTCTAGCAACAGGTAAAATGAGCAGGCTGTTACCTGCAGTACAAGCTGCTGCCAGGCGGTTGCCAGTGGCTGACCATTGCCAATGTTGCAAATGCTCATTCGGTCTGCTGGCTGATTGGCACGCTCAAGTTGCAAGGAGACATTGCGCCGCTCTTCCTCAAGTGCACGGGTAAGCCGCTCGAAACGAGCTTCTTGCTCTTTAACAGATGCTAAAATGCTGGCAGCAGACCTGATATCATAGTCATCCATGATTGTTTTCAAATGCTCCTGCCTGTTAACTGACCAGGGCAAATGGAAAGGGTTAGGTAAAGGGGTGGGGAGGGCACAGGTCAGAGGTTAAAAATAAAAATGCACATTGTTAGTCACCCTACTAAAATACTGCTCACTCTAAGATGCAAACTGCAGTGCTCTTTGAAAAGACTTCCTTTCCATTCATTGATTTGATTTTAAATTAAAAGTAATTAAACCAAGGCTTCCCTATTCAAAAAGGAAAAAAACCCCACATGCTCACCTTGGAGAGAATTTATATTTAATTCCTTTGATCTTTTTGCTAAAATTGCTCTGACAAGAGTTTTCATCCCTCTTGCAAAGCTAATTTCACTGTGCAAATAATAATGTACCTAAAAGAAATATATAAAAAAGATACAGCTTTGGAGGGAATGAGGAATACGATCTTTCTCACTATAGACCTGGAATTTTTGTCTTTAATAGCATAAGTGAGAAGTTTAATATTTTTAAAGACAGAAACTTCATGGTACAAGAAAAAGAATTGTGTCCATTTTTTACAAGTTAATGGAAAACCTCCCCCCAAATTTAGCAGACAGTAGGTGAAAACACTTTTCATTTTTAAATTATAGAGGTACACTGTAATATGGAAAATATTTTTAAAGGCAGACAGTGCAATTGCAGTTGAAATGTGTTTGATGACTTCAGCATGGTAGCCAATGAAACAGTCCTTCATGCAGCTGTTTGCTAATAACGCAAATGAAAAAGCGAAAATCAAGCATCTTCAATGGAAAACACACAGGACTACTTGTCTCTCAATGCAGGAAAAAGAATAACTCAGAAAACAGCTAGGTAGGGTATATCTTCTGCCTTATGACTCCTCTAGCAGAGTTAAGTATTCAGTTTAAAACTCTACCTCCACCTGTATGGTGCATGCAGCAAAACTCCCCACTGATTCCACAGATCTACATGTAAACAAGTATCATCTAAAACATGTCCTAAGAGTATAAACTTGGCAACATAAGCTTAAACGGTGGCTTCAACAGAACACTTTCGCTAAAGCTAAACAAGTAACTAGTTTGCTACTGTTTACTATTAAACCACTTAGAGAACTTCTGAGATGAGCACAGAGGCACAGTTTTCTCCAGCTCCTGTAATTCAAGAACAGTTCATAATTCTGTACTAGAGTTAAGTCCCTAGAAATTGTCCCTTGATGTGCAAACTGGGAGTGATACTTCCTGCTGCCAGAGATTCTTTATTTTCCATCTATCAACAAGGATTTCCATGAGCACCGGTAGTACCAAACCCTGGTTTCCTAAAGCTTCGCATTTCATCGTTCAGTGCCTTTAGATGATGTACACTCTTGACTGATGCTTTTTCCATGACTGTTATATTTACCAGGTCTTTCTCCTGTGCTGATTCTTTGGTAGCTAATGATAATGTGACCATATACTGTTATGATCCCAAAGGAGGGATATTAGTAGAAATTAAGCTGCATGTTTTCACACAGTTTGTTGGAAACTGATAAGCAGGCCTGAGATCTCCCTTCTTTTGTTGTACTTTGTTGAAATCATCCAACAGGCCCAAAAGACACTGGGGTAGAAGTAACAGACTTAAACCCAACAATATATACCTTGATTTCATGGGAAATAACCTGCCAGTAGCTCTGTGGTTCATTGTTAACTCCTAGGGAGTTGCTTTCGAAATAAATCAGGGTGACATGAAATCACGTCGGACACAGTATAAGGATTACCATGTATTAATCTCGTAACATTTATATATAACCATGATTTGAGCCTTTCATGTTTTCAGATCAGTAAGCAGAAGTGACTTTTCTCATTTATGCACAGATTTAACTTCTATCAAGACTCTGGAAGAAAACCAAAAACCACCAAAGGGTTTTCCAGATGTCGCAAACTAGTCAAATGTAGACCAAGCTGTCACCTTCAGAGACCTTCCACTCTGAATCTTGTTTTGCTAGATTATTAAAGTCTGTAAAGCTTTCAGAGAGTACGTCGATTTCTGCAAAGGAGAATCACAACCACCTAAAAGGATAGTGTGACTCACGGGAAGTCTGTATAAACGCAGGACAGAACTGCATGACTCACCTGCTACATCTCAGCATGATGTAGCCCTGGCACAGCTACACATAAACAGAGCCAGAATTTCTGGACCTAAGCTGGCTCGTGTGCAGCCAACTTGCATGTTTCTCCTTTTGTGCTTCCCTGCTTTGCACAGATGGAGACAGCTCTGTTTGTTGTCTTTCCTCCCAGTAGTGCAGACATGCTCACAGACTCCTTAGAGGGAGTGTGAAAGACGTGGGACATCAACAGACACAGGCACTAGTCGTATTTTGGGAAAAACATACATGGAGGTTGGGGTGGGGGGCATTTCTAACTACCTGTTCTTAAAGACAGCTACCTGGTTACTAATTATCACTGCCCTTACACTAAAGCAGAGGAAAAGCATGACTGACACACAGATCCAAATACACCTCAGATGAGGGGATGCTCCAGGCCCAAGGAGGAAAAAAGAAAAGTCAGAACAGGCCAGGGATTAATGAACAGAGACAGGCTCCTTAGAGGTCCTGCAGAGCAGGAACCCAAGTTTCCTCAATCGCTCCCCACAGGGGCCCATCCTTCAGGCAATTCACTGCAGCTAAAACAGTGTTCTCTCACATGTGACTATGATACGACATAGCTGTTATTTTTTGGGACCCCAAGAGGCTGGATACTTCTATGGACTAACTTCAAAAAGTGCATCAAGTAGGGGTGTAGGAAGAAGATGATAGGATGTAAACTACAGTAACTAAATTTAAAAAAACAGGTTCCCTATAGAATATATAATGCAAGTTTCTGCTCTAAGGAAAAGCATTACCAATGGCAGTATGAAAAATTGAGAAGCACCTTCTCTAACACAAATTCTGAAGCAGTAACAGCTTTAATAATAAAAGTCACAGTTGATGACTGAGCTGCTATATAAATTTCAAGTCACATTCTGAGAATGTGACAAAAATCCCATTCAGAAAATCCTTAATGAGCTATAAGCCCTTGATGCCACACACGAGAGAACCTAGAAAATTTGGGTTCTATAAATGGTACAAATCTCTAGAGAGCTACAGAGATCTCTACGCAGAAAATATAATGTTAACCTCCTTACAACCATAAATATTGTGCTGCTTTTCTCTGTGCAAAGAAAAACACAGGCAGAAAATAAACTGCATAAATTTTCAGATGTACAATTAGTCACCATAAAAATCCTAATTGCTATGCAGAAAGAGCAGCAGGACCAATAACTGCCTTTTAAGAACTGTTGGACAAAGACTTCTGTATTTCAAATGTTTTATTAGCAGATAAATACTTGCTTGCTGTTGATTGCACTCCTAATTATTTACCCAGGATCTCAACAATTTACATTATCAGCAGTCTAGACTAGAGGAAAAAAATAAAATTACTGACTCATGAGTTAGCTACTCAGGCTGCCACTTGCAATTTGCTACCATTTGTAAATAAACTGAAGTGCATTGGAAAGGGTATGAATAAATGAAAATATTAGATCTATAGCAGCCAGGTAATACTGTTCCTTAGGCTGCACTTCTAAACACAGCAAACACTTGCCTACTGAGTGTCAAAGGTTACGCTGACAGCAGCAAATCTCTCTCCTGCCTATGTGACTCTAAAAATATTAGTGTTGCATTAAAGTTAGAGTAAAGTAAGTATTTGTTTTTCTGACTGTTCATATGAAAAACTCATGCATCAAATGGCCTCCTAATACAGCTTCAGTGCTCAACAGGGATGAAAATCACCCCTGAAAATGGGGGCCCTATGGACCCTAATACCCCAGCTGATGCCCAAGTTTGAAGGCTCTTGGAAACATTGACATGCCTAGGGTCACTTGGTACTCTTGACAAAAAAAGTGAGTTAACTCTGCACACTAATTTTGCTAATATAGGATGTAGCTGATTGCCAAGAGTTTTTAAAGAGCCATTGAGATTAAGGGGGGGGTCAAGTCCTGGGAGATTTGGGCACCTAAATCCTAGTAGTCCTGGAGAACCTCAAATCCCCTGCACTTTTCAACATATACTGCCTGCCTAAGGCCATCAGGCACTTGAGTGAGCTGCGTTAGATGAGAGCAGTGTCCCACCAGTCAGCTACAGTATATTGCACAGTCTCCTCTCAGCAGGAGGGGAAGTGGCTTACTGTGCATGCAGGAGATTTCTCAGGTCCAGCAGTTTGAATACTGAGCATAGCTGTCCCACTATTGCTTTCTCCCAGCCCAATTCAAGTCCACTAGGTCCTGCTGGCAAGAGATGGTACCATGATGAGCAACAAGACACTTGTACATACCGCAAATCAGCGGCTGTAGGTGCAAACATGAAGGCCTGTGAGCATGCATGGAAACAGTAGCTATGTGTTTCTACAAGGAAGAAAACCATCAGAATAAAAGCAAAAATGTGGCTTAGATAATCTACAGAACTGAAGCATAACTCATGCTAATTATATTTTCCCCCTGAAGTGCCACAAGAGATGAGCAGCATAAAATGATGGTTATCCCCCATGCAATATCAGAAAGCATGCAGAGAAAACCAAGCAATACACACCTAGTGGATTACTGGGGTCTGAATGTTAGAGCTGCTGTGACATCACCCACTAAGACTAGAAAAGTATAGACAAATCAGGAGAACAGCCTCAAGCAGAACCAGCTACAGGAGAGAGGAAAGAGAAGACAGTTAGTTAATAACGTATTACAGCCTCTTCTGTACATGGTCATCTCCGAGGTTCTCCTCACTAGGTTGCACAAATTATTTATTATACTGTTCTCCTTGGAGGGAAAAGAAACAATATTCAGAAAGCAAATCCTGAGACTCCTAAGGAAATAAACCCCCTGGTTAATATGATTTGTCATCAGTGATCAAAACTTACGCTCCTGGGAGACTTACTGTTTATGTCCGAAATCAGGGAAAACTCTGGACTGGAATAAGGATTTTCTTCAGTGTTACAAAACTGCATATTCTAGCCAAACATTTTAAAACACAGAAACGTAACGTGACGGTCTCAGAAATGAGAATTATTTGGGCACGCAAGTTTAGGCCCGACGCCTGATGTCTAAGCCCCCAAATGGCTCAAGATCATTTTATAGATACCTGTTAAGGGGATACATTCATTCTAAAAGATGCACACTGCATAATAGCTTACAGCCACTTTATTTGTTCTACCTGTCTGTAATCTAATCCTATACAAAATCCAAGTGAAAGCAGGTTTTGGGATATTAGGTCAACTGCATAGCTCTATAAATCTCCAATCTGTTTTGTCTTAAAACATTTAGCACCAAAACTCTGGGTCAGCGACTGCAAATTTAGCACCTGTTTTTGCTGGAGAATGTACAGAACCGAATCCATTTTGCAAAGGCATGGTTCTGTGAAGCAGTGTATCCAGTTTTAAGCTACTACCACATCAAAACCACTGCAACCACATGGCATGAAATTCAAAGCCAGTACAAACTTCCTTTGCTGGTTCAAATGTTTTAGAACATTTTCACAGATCAATTTTGCCCCAGCAGATTTTATGCTTGACCAGGTACTATCTGCCTTCCTGAAGCCAGCGTAAACACAGTTTCTTGTGTTTTAGCCAAATTGCAGAAATGTGATCCTTTCTTTGCCTGGATCCAATCTCAAAGGGCATGGAACCATCACGCCAGAAAACTCATTTTTCTTAAACTAACAGAAGTAAATTCTATGCTCAAAACTTACTAGATATAACAAAACCATACAAAGATATGCCCAAAGATGAAAGTCAGGAGGTAGAGTTAGAGAAAGACTAATTCTCAAGCAAATGACCAGAGGGAATAAATTAAGCATAATTCGGTTTCTAACAGACAAAAAAGTAACACGTAGGAAAATAAAATTTTAAAAAAAACCCCATATATTGCACATAAATTCCAAATTGCTTCTCAGACCTTATGGCGAAATCTATCTTGAGCCTGGCTCCTCTCATTGCTGCTCTGGTTGACTGAGTTCTAATTTGACCCTTACGTGACAATCTCCACCAATGAATAGCAATGAGGAATTCACAAAGACAGCTATTTCAATATAGTTCTCTCATAGGCACAGACAGACATACTGTGTTGGTGTCAAAAGAAACAAAAAAAAGAGCTGGTCAGGGTTTTTTTGTTCCTTTGGACAGAAGCAGTCTGTGAAACAAGGCTTAAACTAGGGAAGGAAAAAAGGGCAGAGGAAATACTAACAGGAGAACTCCTTGAGAAGGAACTTCGGCTCTTAAGGACACAGCAATGAACACTGCAGCTCATCAGTTCTATTATTACAGAAAAAATGTCAATGTGTAATATTTGAGGTTTTACATCAGTAGGAAATTTCATCCCATCATCTAGAATGAATAATTCTGTAGAACTAAATAAGTTAATCAAATTAATTTGCAGAATATCATACTATGAAGTAGGTTTGGCAACACAACAAAAGAATCCAGATACGCATACATCTTTGTACATGCAGTACAGTTCCAACACTTCACTCACTACATAACTGGCCCTGGTCAGTAGCACCATAGCATCTCCAATCTTACCTTAATGGTTCCCAGTCCATTTAAAAGTTAATACCTTAATTAACCTCTTAGTTAAAAGCACTGAAATCTTATTGTATTAACTTACAAAAGATACAGTTCTCAGCAAAAAAGAACACAGAATTTTCTTATATCTAATACAATCTTTTTTGTGGGTTAATCAGTGCATGTTTAAATGACACCATTCATCTTTCTACAGCTTCCCTTCAGTAATGATTCCCTACTTCAGCAGTTTGCTACTAGTAAGTTTTTGGGTTTTCCTTCCAAAATTTTATGCAGTATTTTCAGGGCTTGGTGATACGATGTGCCTACATAGCTTTAATTATACTGTAGGTTTATTTCCCTAATAAGGTATATTTCAATTGCTATACTGTACTCCCAAATGGAAAGGAAAACAAATTAGAGCAATACAGAACACCTTTCTAACAAGTGCATACATATAATAGCATAAAGAATTCAGTAATGTATTAAACTTCAAATTGAAACATTTTTACAAGGGCAATTTTTAAAGTAAATGTTTTAGCCTATGATTACTTTTACCCAACGTAAAAATTGCCATTTCTCCTTGAAATTTATCGTTTATAGAGCAGAACAGCATAACAGCACCTTTCTGATGCAGAGCTCTTGCTCTCCAAGACCTAAGAACTTGTCTACACTGAGTAAGCTGAACTCTTCCATCACAGAGCAGTCGTTATGCCACACTTCCTTCAAAGATCAGTGTTTGTGTTAATTAAGCATAAAACAGCACAGCAAAGTGGCATCATGTTACCTCACACCTACTAAGTGCCCACACTAAGGTTTAATGGGCTATGTGATAGTCTATAAATTCACCTGTGCACTGTAAATTCCCTGTGTAAACAAACACTCCCCGTGCATTTTCAAATGAATGTCTAGGTGGAAGAGGTTTTTAAAAAGTCTTGTAAGTATCAAAAGGCTGAACAACATAGAGATGGCTGAATTCTGACTTCAGTACACATCTGCTGAATTTGACTGTGACAGTTAGAATCCCTTGGTATTGTTCCATCTCAGTGAGTGTTAATTCTGTCAACTCAGTCAACAACCATAAAAATAATAGCATCATTAATACTTCATTCCCTACACGTAGGGAATCACTGTTTTGCACAACTTGATTCCTATTCATCTACTTTAGTTGGGAAGCATTTGGAAGACAGCAGTTTCCCTCCTCTTGATACTAAGAAGCCAAGACTGAAGTAACCGGCTGAGCTGAATGATGTGCATAAATCTCATGGAAAAAAATCAGAATATTTTTATTACTTCAGCAATTCCATTTGCTTAATACTGTACATTATAATGAACAGGCCTATGTTTACCCATCCCCAGAAACTTTTATATTTTCCTTTATATTTTTTGTTTTTCTGTAGAAATAAAATGTGACTTGAAGTCAAAGCTAGAATGAACAAGATCCTACTTTGTTATCTCTTTTGGAATACGAACAGAAAATTTGATGCTTCTTAAATCTGACACCTTTTCTTCTGCCTTGGAACTTTCCAAACACAATTGCTACCAGCTTGATTAGTTCATAGGCTGATCACTTTAGAACACATGTCATTGCATTCTAAAGCTGTGCATGTCATTGATTTTTCAAAGGTTTCCCCCACTGAAATCAATAAGGTGTTCTGCTTAAAAATGGATTGCACTTTGTGGTCCCTTTCTGATTCATGTATATTCAGGTTTCCAAGTATTCTCACAGCTGCCTTTAGCAGAAACTGTATGTACCAAGCTTCACCACTTCCTCTGACCCCACTCTGATTCTCACTGACATCAATAGATGCTTTAGCCGCTGTGCTTCCGCTATGAGTGGAAACAGACAATCTGTGCAAACCTTTATTGAGTAGAAAATTCCACTATAACCATTTTACTAGAATACTGTCTTCCAAGCTGCTAGTTTATGTGACTGCTAGATAGTATCAAGCATTAAATTAACTATCAAGGCATTGTTGTCTGCATAGGGTTGTACGGACAGACTTGGTCTGATTTAATTTTTAGCAGAAATACTTTATTACTGTAGAGGCTACCTTGCAAGCAGCGCCACCAAAAATCATTATGTCTATTCTTAGAACAGGGCTATTTCAACGAGAAAGAGAGGAAGATAAAGATCAAAAGTAGCATAGTTCATAATTTCACTCCCTAGTTCTTCCCCTAGTATTTTAAAGCTTGGCTTCATTAATATACGATCCAATTTGGCCACAAATAAGCCAATCGTGAACAAACTGTTAGGCAATTATTTTCTACAGAACACTTAAAAGATTTCACTAAACAATTTACAAGGATCCTCATTTTTCTTGGCTTCTAGAGGGTTTGACTTTTGGTAAAAAGGCTTCCACTTTAACAGAAAAGCTACTGTCAGGAATGCAGTCTGACACTGTCTGTATGTGGGGAACTACAGCTGCAAACAACCATATATTTACAAGCATTAAATCTCCATTTCACAAAACGAAGGAACAAGAGAGTCAGTGGGCAGGCAGCAATTTCCACAGCCAGGCCAGTTTCTCAGTGGCAAAATGGACTAACTGAAATATTACAGTAAGGCTGGAAAATCCTGCAGATGGTCATAATAATTCTTTCATAAAAGATACTATTGTGCTGTCTTTCAATATAACAAAATTGCAAGCAAAGATCAGGCCAGCTATGAAGGTAGGTAGACCAACAGCCTGCTTCATCTATTCCAAATGCTACAATAGCAGTGTCAGCAGACAGTGTATTTAAACTCACTGTCACTAGTTAGAAAAATCATCATTTCACTACACAGCTTAAGAGGAAAAAAAAAATCCAACTGTGATCTCACAGAACAGTAAGTGTTTAAGCTCAGCAACAGATGTGTCAAATGGCTTATCCCAACCATGAGGAGTTAATTGATGCTATAAATAGTACTCTGCAGACAAAAAAAAATCCACTTCATTCTTTTATCCAAAGCACACAGTCTAGCTTTGCTTATCAGTGAAACTATTTTCCTTTAAAGAAGTGGTCTTGGGTGTTTTACATGTAGATTAACAGAGAGATAATTTGATTTCAGGCTATTGAGAGACTTCCTTCCTTTTACGTTTCAGAAGAACAGGGCTGCATGCAGCTAAATGAGATCCATAGATTACAGTAGAAGAAAGGATAATAAAACTGCATAGCTACATTTCTGGGTAATAACGAATGTTTTTAATTCTAGGTCTCCATCTCAGGGTTTATGAGGTCATATCCAATTACTACTTTTAAGATTAACGCAAATAAATGCATCAAAAGGAAATAGATCTTGTAACCCACCTGAATCAAATGCTTAATATCTCCCATAGCATTTTATGCCAATAAATAAACTGGCATTGCTAGGGGAAAAAAAAAAATGAAAAAAATCACATTTCTGAAGTGTTCAGAGCAAGCATCTTCCCTGTGGTGTTCTTACTGCTTTCATGATAGAAAACAAACCAAAAAACCCTCTCCTGTTTTTCTAAATGTGTGCCTTGTTTAACCCTCACAGTCATATCTAGTGGGATGTGTGGCTGCTCTATTGCTCCACCAGGGAACTGAAAACATTAGTATAAACAGGAAAGAAAAAAAATGTTAATATTCATTATTAATTCCTAAAGCTACTAAATCAAATTAAATTTATTAGCTGCTTACCAACCAATCCTACTGCATTATTCTCCCGTATTTCAACCTCTCTCATGAAAAACAACCAGACTTTGACCTTACATTGCTTTAAAACAGGAACAGTATCAATGAAGAGGACAGTAAAGAAATACAAAAAGGGGGAAGAAACAGAATGAGACCCCCTAGCTCTAATTCTCTTCAGTAACATCTGTCTCATTCTGAATCAAGTATTTTTTTCACCAAGCTAAATTAGGAAGCCTGAGGCACTAAGTAAACATACTCCGTTAGACCAAAACTATTGATCTGCTTTCTGCAATTGTAAGTACAGATTCAAAGATGGCAGCGATAGACCCTTCACTGTTTCAGCACCTGTAAATTTAAAATGCAATCCAAGTTCATTTGAGCCTTATGAGTTTAGGATGCAGTCCAAGTTTGCGGTGATTAACACCACAGCTTTTTAGTGTTACAAGGCAAACAATCATTTGAGAACAAATGAATAATATCTGAGCAAAATGAAAGTATTTAGTTTGCCTGATATCTTGAATAATCATCCAGTTCATACATAAACATACAAAGGCAGGAAAACCAGATACATTTTAATGACAGCCTGGGAGATACTCATCATTCAGTAAGATGGATTAGGGCATGTAACATCCCTCAACAGAAGTGTTTTGTTACATACTGCAAAAACGTCCTGCTCCAGAGCCCTGCTGCCTGAGGGGCAGAAACAATGTCACAAGAACTGTGAATTTAACTTCTCTGTTTCCAGGTGCAAGACATTACTGAATCTTCAAAGCAGCAATCCTTATCACTCAGAAGGCATTTTCTATTCTATTAGCCAAGTATAGTGGCTTCCTTGAGGTTAAACCGACAGTCAAAATAGCATCAGAGAACAATGTTCAGGACATATCTCACTCATCTCACTGGGTAAATCAAGATGTCATAGTAACCCCACTGACTGGAATTCAAGCCTTCTTTACTCATTTAGATTTTCACTTGCATGAAACAGAAATGCAGTGCTGTGCTTACTCTGCAAAGTATTATATTCATACATTTATAAAAAATTATGTGCAAGTAGCAATTTTCGCAACTAAGATAAAAGCTTTTTATTCATTGGCTTGTAGCTCTATCAAAATTTAAACTTTGGGTGAATTTTCCCTGGTAGATCTTTCCTTCAGGCTGAATTCTTCTTATAGGAAAACTTAGCTAGAATAATTTGACTGTTTCTCGTATCAGTTAGCGAAATTTTTGTGCAAGTTTCTTCCATTAGTGGCTCTGAAGACATTGTCAACCCTAGGGCTGCCAGCACAGCACAGGGATACGGTCTCCCTTCTGCTCTGTATGCAGCTGAAAAGGTGGCAGAGGTCACCACAACCTTGGAACTGCAACATACCCACACCCAAACTCCAGGGATTCCCCCTTTTCCTGCCTATGAGACCTGTTCTGAATTTGGCCTTATCATAAGCCACCATATAGACCGGACAACTACCACATTTAAACTACATCCTCTATGCTGACGTTGACCCTGATCTGAAAATCAGTAGGAACTGAGGAAGTATTGGATTTAGGGGGTCATTATCAATTGGCTTTTGGACAGATAATTTTCTTCAAGCTAGCTATAGTTAGGCACTGACCTCATCCCTTCCAAGGCTATCCTACTTTTCTATCTTTGACTAAATCTTAATGCTTTCTGTAGCTTATATCACCCTTCAATAATATTTCTTCTTTCCAGGAATACACTTATCACTAGTGCCTAACTAAAGTTACTCTGAAGCAGAAGCATTTCTTCCAGATCACTGAAGATCTGCTCCAAGAATCAAGTTTCTGTTAAAATGTCCCTTTTTAATAACAGTTCTGTTGATAACCATGCTGAGTGGGAAAAACAATAATTTTGCTTTAACTGTTTAGCCACTTCAAATGTTTAAAACAAATTCCCTCTACTAAATCAAATTGAAAATCCTGCACTGTATAAATAGAAAGGTATTCCAGCTATAATAAACACTTATAACTCACTTCATTAAGACAATATAAGTAACAAAGGTAAGTAGCAAACAATTCAGACAGTAAATACAATGTAAACTCAGTTGAGAATCCTTTCTATAAACGACTCAAACTTTAAATGGGCTATATACACTTTCAAGTTTGACATATATAAAAGGGACAATGTTTAATCTAAAAATAATCAAATGAAAATGGGAAGAACTTCATAAAGATCAGTAACACGATACTTGTTATTTTCGAAGAACGCTTGGCTGAAACTATAATCCACCTACATGGAGAAAAATAAAGCAGTACACAAAAGGGAGTAGTATTTCAGGAAAACAAACAACAGAGTACTTAAGTATTTAATCCCATTTTTCACCACCAAGTCCCCATATTTAAAACAGACGCACCAAAGTACTAAGGTGACTTCAGAGCAGTTGAAAATACTTGTGGTCATCCTCTAAGCACCAGAGGACTGGCCTTCTGATCTCAAGAAAGGCTAAGACATAGCTGGCAGGGAGGGAGAGGAGAGAAGAAGACCATTTAGGAGTATGACTTACTGCAGAAAGAAGTGGGATGCAAGACACAATGATAGCCTTTAATCTAGCTTGTTCAGGTACAGAAAAGCTTTAGGAAAGCATGAGTACAAGCTGAGAGCAGGATAGCAAGCGAATGCTCAGAGTCCACCTGCTGCAAATGTGGCTGCAGGAAGAAGTCACACAGCAAGACACATTCCCTGCTCTGTCAGGGGTAGAATGAGACTAAACAAGGATTTCTATGGTAGAAGTGAGACATGGATCAGACATGGGGTGAAGACACAGAAGAGAAAATTCTTGTTCATGTTTTCCTCAGCTAGCACTTGAATTTTACACTGCCAGTGTCTCAGCTCTCAACACAACATAGAATTACAGAGGTTCCTGTCCTAGTTCCATAGTTTTAAGACTCATCATAGCTATTTCCTTCTTTCTGCCCTTCAACCATTCTACCACTGTTTTAAAACAAATTTTAGTAGGCCTTCAACAGCATGCAAACTAATGAACTTCTGAGAAGTAAAAAGATAATTTAAAAAAATAAAAGGACAGTGATTTAAGAGCATGCATAATGACAAAGCAGCAAAATACTCAAGAGACCTGGTGAGCAACTGCAGGAACACAATACCTTTTATAGGGCTCCTTTCTTGTAGTGGCTTTAAGACAGAAATTCTCCCCTGGTTCGATGATAACTCTGTCAGAGAAACAAAGAAACATACAAAGACATTTTTACTCCATCCAGGGGAAGTAGGAAAAGCGGATTATTTTTAAATAATTGATAACATTTACATAATACAGTGAAGATCTATTAGTCACATCCCCCCTTGGTTCCCCTTCTCTTCCTAAGTCACACTGGTGACCAGAAAAAGTGTTACTTCTGACATCTATTCCACCATCACCTGAAACCCCAGGAAAATCCCACAGAACTAAAGTATAGAAAAGAAACTCCATAGGAACAGCTCATTTGGCTAACTGGCTCTTCCAATCCTCTTAGTTATTGTCCCAGTGCCACCCATTTATGCATATATCAAAGATTTCCAAACTTAGAATTTAATCCAGTATATAATTCCCCATTGATTCATAGAATTGAAAGCCAAAAATGTTTCCTTCATAAGCATACAACATAGCATTTTCAGTCATCCAGGTCTAAATACCACCTAGTGACTCTAAAAATGTCAACTGTGGCTACATAAATACACCTCATCCCATTTGACATTTTTTCTTCTACCAGCAAGAAGAGAAAAGAAATCAGGGCAGGAAGACATTCACCTTTCAAATTCACCAGAAAGAACTCAACATTTTTCAACATCTCCTCTTTTGTTTGAGCTTCAGGTAGTATTCCCATAAGAGCATTTCTTATCCTAGAAATTTCTCATACAGATAGCAAGAAGGATCCTTTGTCTCACATTCCCAGTCTCCTCCTCTTTTTTTGAGACCAAGAACATTTCAAGTAGATGATTCCTGCAGATCATCCTTGCTTAGCTCCAATTCAGGCTAAAATTTACCCATAAACCAGACACACCACTACCACTTCCAGCCCACAACATGGCTTCAGCATTAGGCCCTTCCCTTCCACTCCTCTGGCTGGAAGGTACAGTAAGGCCTAATAAATACATCAGTGGTCAGTCAGGAAAAACCCTCCAGACTCACTGTAACCAAACAGGGGCTAAAATAAAATTACAATCTCTGATGTAAGATGAGGGCTTCTTTGAAGCCTAACTTCTTTTAGCCTTTGTCTCATAACAAGAATGACTACCTCCTCTAAGTAGGCTAATTTTATGTATTTTATTAAAATAGTCCCCATTTTAAAGCCAGAAATAATTCACGATTTATGTTTAGTGTCACCTGGAGCAGACAAAAACTACCAAAAAAAAATTTTATTGATTTTTCTTTCCTCCTTTTCCACCTGTATTTTTTCTTTTAGTTGATTCAGAGTCAAGAACACAAGCAGCCTAAGGCATTTGTCTTGACTTGGGACATTCTGGGCAAGACCCAGATCCGCTATAGACTTCATAGATGGCTGTGAGCTGTTTCATCTTTTTTTATTATACAATCTAGGAAGAAACTGCATTTTCCTCCTTCACAAGCTCTCATAGAAATATATACATAAGCTATCATGAGGTATGAGGTGCTTCAGAAAAAAAACATCCACACTACTACTGGTGGTCTTCTAGTGAGATAATCACATTTGTATATTCTGAATTTAGTGTTGATTATCAAGAAAAATCTACCTGACTTTTCAATACAAATCTAATAATTTTCTTTTATTCTTTAAGCAGAATTTTTTGTTAAAGCGTTCAATACCTTGTGCAACCAGAAATGTTAGCAATAAGATAAGAATAGATGATCAAGGCAAGTCCGGAAGAGGCTGCATTGCCAATACAACACATCCACACTGTGGATAAAACCAAGAGATGGCTCAGCAGGAGTTGTGACAAATTCAAAACCACCTCCTCTTGCAAGGTGGCACTATTCTACCTAGTCTTGAGGGTGACAGTCTCTAACACGCTGTCTGGGTTATGGCAAGCAACTGCATCAGCTCATGCTGCCAGACCATGCCATTCTCATCTATTCGCGTGGGTGCAGTCTAACCGACACTGGGAAACCAAGTGTTGGTTTATACGGGCTGATGCCAGCTGAGAGCTTGAGCCCAAAATCCTGAGAATCCTGGAGCTTGCTGAGGGTCATGGATATATTACAAAGTCCCTTTTTCAGCTCTTGGTTGCTCTCCATTTGATAACACGACCTGCACTGCAGGAGAGATGGAAAGCGGAAAAAACCCACTAGCTTAGACCACATGACATTTAATAAAACACCTGTACTTCATTACAAAAATGCTGCCTCATTCCAGTGGTATACTTTTATCACTTATTTTAATCAAGTATCTTACAGCCCTCAGATGAGAAAGGTAGAGAAAAACCTGTAATGCCTTTTCAAATTGCTTGTTATCTCTCACTTGTAACTAATTACCCCAGTCACACTGTTAGAGGTTCTGAGCAGTTTCATGTTCGCCCACCAACAAAAGACTAAAAAAATTAAATTAGACAGTCTCTAGCTATAATAACTAATTAAGATAAATATTTTCAGAACAAGGAACTTAACAGAACATCAAGACACTGATACTGCAAAGTGCATGGGAAAAAATAAAACATCTATCAGCAAACAATTTCTTGTCATGCAACGAGTTCCAAAATTGCATCACAACCACCACTTTGTTCTTTTCTACTCCAGTGAATATAATTAGTTATCAAAATGTCTTTCTAACTTGGTAAGAATGCGAGTAGCTTATTGGACAACAGGAAAGCTTAGGGACAAATTTTGATGCCGCACCATCATAAGTGTATGCAGCAGTGACAGATCAGTATTTTTACACAAACAGCAATCTGTCCTAACATTTGTTTTTACCTCATGCCTTATTTTGCATCCTCTGCTAAGCCTGGACTGTGCTGGTAATCCACTCACCATACCTTCTTGGGTCCTTACTCAAAAAGCTTCTGAACATGTACCCAGTTCTTGAAAACGATTACTGTGCTGTTGTGTGAGAAGCAGTCTTTGACAGGTAAAGCATGGGTAAATCCACTAAATTCAGGGGACTTGCTTGGCTGTTAGTTCACACTGCTCTAGCCTGCTTATAAGTGACGTGGAGACAGCATTACACAAAATCACTGATGAGATGCATTCTGTGGCACTGAGCAGATTCCTTGCCTGTGCATAGAAATCGGTGCAATTAAAACTGCCAAGTGTAAGGCAAGTAGTAAACTCCAAAATAAATGAGACACATAATAAAATGGTGTGGATACACAAGCAGACTACTTTTCAACTCAGCTGCACTATAAGCACGTATTGCAAAATCTTGCCAAGGGCATGAATGGAAAGCCTGTATCTTTGGCTCCGTCTGTCACTTAAACGAGCTTCTCACTGGCATTTCTGGCACTAAAATAACTAAGTTATCCAAAAGAATTTGGATGATCTAATTTATTTGGTAACAGAAAAATCACCTACAGATTCATAGCTACAGCCCTCACTGCACACTTACAACCCAAACTCAGTCTGTATCGCAGACAGCACAACTTCAGTTAACAAGTTACACCAAAAGACACCACCAGAAAAGAGCTCACTTGGTCCCAGGTTAAATTTGTCTGCTTTTCTTTTTCCTATTGATTGCAAGAAGCTCATACCCTCCAATTGCATGTTTTTCTTGGCAGGAGCTTTGTCACAGATAAATCACCAAAAGTATAGGCAAAGCTGAATCGTATTCTTTGAGCTGTATTTTGCATCTGCTGTGATTTACTTTTCTTAACCAAGAGACAAGGACGTGAAGAGAAGGAATTTTTTTCCCTAAGCTCCTTCCTTCACCTTATATCCTTATTTGCTAAACTACTATCTTATTTAATAGAGAAATGTAGGATATTCTGACTGACAACATAGTTCTACTTTTGTGTAAGGTATCAGATGGCAGACATGAGGTATCTACATTATACAACAATATGTGGGTATATATACTCTGTCACAACTTGCATCAAAACATATGAAACAGTCATGGGAAGTGAGGTCTCTCTACTTAAAGGTGCGATACAAACACAGCTACCACACTACACACTTAACAACAGCAAACTGTACACTCATTATAAGGATTTCCACCAAGAGGCGGACTACAAGCTGTTTGATATTCTAACATTTACACTCAGTTATCTTTAGAAATTTATTTTAAACAGCATTATTTTTGTGTTACTTATAAGCTTTGAGTTCCCTTATAAACTCCTACTTGTTCTTAATTATAATGTAAATCAGCATGTTAACATCAAGCAAGCAACTATTAACTAAACCTGCTGATACAAAGAAGGACAAAGTTTGGACAGAAGCAGTGGCAAAATGCCCAGAAAGTTACAAAACCCCTCTGAACAGCTCAGTCAACAGGGATAGATACACAGACCTTTCAAAATAGATGCTCTGGGTAATAGCAGTTACTGCCAATAAATTTTACATAATATTACAAATGCTGTAAAAAGCCCGTGCATCAGTACGCAGACATGTCATAGATAAGAACTGTGGCTTTTTAAAATGTCAGGACTGAAAATGTACAACAGCCTATAAAATGTTGCTCAAGTCATTACATGCTAGCAGTGATGTAAATCATTTATTAAGGAAATGATGGCTGAACTGTGGCAAACAAGATGCACCTATTTCCTCGACTACATTAGTGTGTTGATAAAGACATGGCATATTAAAAGAAAATTTATGAAATGTAGAACTACAAAAGTCAATGTACAGTGATTCAATGTGTTATGATACAAGCAAGTAAAATTAAAGCTAATCCTTTCTACTGAAGGAAATGTCTCAGACTTTTGTGCGTTTGGTAAATTAATATTTATAAGAAGCCCAGACAGTTCAGCGATTTTAATACAGGACTAGGATTTCCTCCTAAACATCAAATAGAGAAGTTGCATTAAAACTGCAGTTTCTTGATTGCTGCAAACCTAAATGACAGTATTTCCAAGATTTGTTTTCTATCATGTCATACAGATTAGCAACTGTACACAACTGGGAGATTTGCAAAATCCACCACGTACCCATGAATTATACACTCCTAATGCTTTAAAGTTAATGCATAATAATCTTCCTATCAAAAGCCTGCTGACGGCTGCTAGTACTATTTTCCTAATATTTCTCATTACAAACATAGACATCTAGGAATGGAAAAACAAGCATGTCTACACAGAATCTAATACCACACAGGTGCACATATATATTACATGTACATGTAATAAGTGAGACTTTGCCAACAACATTGTTTCAAGAATTTACATAGCAATAAAATTGTAGCTGAACACCTTTTATAAAAAATGTAATTCAAAATTTTACAGCCTAATATGCATAAGAATTCATCACACCCAATTAAATTAAAATACAGCACTTGATCACCTTTTGTGTGAATTTTGAAAAGGAATTTTGTTATATTATGCTAATACGGAGTTTCATTTAATTTAGCTGATAATTACCTAATTTTCTTTGCCAGTATACTAAGGATATCCCAATCAAACATGGGATATCCAAAGTCACCTTAGATGTATTACAGAATCAGGATAAATTTAATCATTTTAAATGGGAGGCAAAGGTGATCTTCCAAAAATTTATAATGAAATTTAGTCTTGAAAAAATAAGAAAAAAAAATAAATCGTGGTTTTAGTGATAGTACATTAGTGCTAGCAAAGTTCACAACTGCAGGAAACTCTGGTTGCAGCTCGTTATGTTCTCCAGGGGAGAAATTCCTCTCACAAAGCAAGCCAGACCCAGTGCTGTAATCACTTCCGTGACTGTTTAGCCTGGATAGAAATTGCACAGTTAGGCCTGTAACTGCTGCTTAAGAACCCCAAGACAATAGCACTGAATTTACTGACTGAACACCAAGAGCCTCTTAATATATTTTTGTTCCTTGTTCCTAGAAGTTGTGTGTGTGTGAGCATATAATTACCCAAAACTGAAATTTTTGTCATCATCTTCATTTCATAGCTCTGAAGGGCCATTGCAGGATTCAGTGGTTTTAGCTGAGTTACTGCTAGGCTCATATGCCTCAGTGCAACTCCTGCTAGGCAAGAATGAGATACTGGCCCACAATGTGCTTACAGCGCGAGTATGGCCTTCCAGAGTCAAGCAGACCCAGGCAACAATGGACAATGCAAGAAAAATAGCAAGTGGTGGTGACAGAGTTATGTTGAAGATAAAGCTTAAGATTCACTTTTTTAATCTAGGCTGAATCACCCACCATATACAAATTTCAGTAAGTAACAACTTCCAAGCCAGTATTTTAGTTTGCAATGACTGTCAGTGAAAAAACATTCCTCTTTCAAATACATCTGCTAAAGAATGTTGCACTTAATACAGATTTTTGACACATAGTGTCAATCAGTAAAATTAATTTACCATGATGTAAGATCTGAGTAGACGTTTAATTTGTCTTCTTGCACCTTACACTTTTTTTCCCCAACATTACATTACACACCAACTTGTTCAACTCCAAATGTAACCTTAACCTTAAGCTAATAAACTTGATTTTGTGTAAGAATTATTTTAGATGTTGTGTGCTTTGCAGACGAGTTATTTTCTAAATAAAATAGCAGTTTCTAGTTACTAGTACTAGTAAACACATTCCTGTTAATTAATAACTATATTACACAGTGAATTAACATAATGAAATTCAATCTTAACATTTCCAAGTGATATAAATACCATTTTAAAGTAGTTTCAAAAATATGAATGTTCAGTACAGCCATCCCCAACCATAAAAATAATGAAAATCCAAATGGTCTTTGCTTACTGAAGACTTTTAACTTCAGCATTACAAAGCTTCCTAACCAATCAAGAAGTCCCATTAACAGTCTGGAGGGTGAGAAACAGCTTCCAAGCTTGATTTTCTAATTCAAGGTTATTGTCCCTGCACAGGGGAGAAGCAGGCTCCAGCCTAAACAGAGCAGAAGGACAGAAAACACCAAAGGAGACCATTAGGAAAGGAAGAAAAAAAAAAAAAAAAAAAAAAAAAGAAGGAATCTTAAACGTAAGAGAGAGAAGAGGAAAGCAGCAAATTGTTTAATTTGTGGGTGAATAGCCAAGTTCAACACTGACTGCAAGACACAAAATACAACAGATTCCAGCTGTGAATTTAGTCAAGGGTTTGTATTTGAGTTTCTTGAGGTGACCTATTCAATTCACCATCATATTTAATTGAAATAGTAGATTAAAAGAACTGAGAAATTAAGCTCTCCCATTTGGTCCCTATTTGAAAATGTTTTCATGAAGAGGAGAAAGGTCTTGCTCAAACAAAAAAAAACAACAAAAAAAAAGAGAGAACTTTAATAGATGTGTGTCATGGCTACTCTACCAGGTTTCAAACTAATTTACTGTACAGTCAAACCATTAAGAGTGCCTTCAAATAACTCCTTCAGCACGGACTTCCCAAAGCAAGCTGGAATTTTTAGAAGTAAACTATAAAAAGAAAAGCTTTGTTGACAATTCTAATTCCAAAAAAATAAAACTGCAATTTACAATTAATATCTTACTCTACTCATATAACATAGATTAGGTGCTATAAAACAGCACAATGGTGTAACAGTTTCATTATGATTACAATAACCAGCAGCACTCTGCAGTCAACATTGTCAGATGTTTCTGTGCTGATCTGACATCAGTCTAGCATGTTAATTACGCTGTGCTGACTGCCAGTGGCTAACATCTATTGGCTTGGCAATTAAGCTGGCAAGGTCTCAACTCTGAACAAAAGGCAGCTTCCAGATATTTTGTCAAGCTAGGAAATTTCTGACTGAAAATATGTACTTGAAAAATATCCAGTTCTTCCTGAGCACACACCCTGTGCCCAAATGGAAGAAGAGAACCAGCCTGAAAGAAAGCTTAACAACTAACAATATTTTGTGAATAAAGTTATAGAGCAGTCTAGCTTAATTTAAGAACTACATTTTCTCCATAAATCTGCATTCATACTGAACAGTCTTACTAGTCTATGATGACAACTAGAATACTTAAAGCAGTCACTATCACAATAGTACCTAACCCCTGTAACTGGCATAAGACCTTCTACCACAGACAGATTACCAGTACATGCTAACAAAGTTAAAAGAAAGGAGCATAAAATACAGGTAAGACTGGAGAAATCACATAGAGAATGATAGTTTACTGAAGGTCAGAGCCATGAGTGAGAAGTCAATCTCCTGAATCTCAAAACTAATCCTTAACACATAAGTGATGCCTTCCTCTCATCCTTAGAAAGACAGACAATTGAGTGAGGCCTCAGCCATGTCTCCAACTCTTACAGTTACAATTTTTACATGAAGTAGGATTTAAAAAACAAAAACTAGAACACAGAAAACTAGCTTGAAACAACTGGCAGTCCTGTAGCAAACCTGCAGCATCCATAACACTCTCATAGACAGTAGGAGATGCAAACATCTTCCAGAAAACTGATCAAGTGGATGCACATGCATGCAGCTAAACCTAATGAGCATTCCCACACTAACAAACCACATACAAATGGTTAGAAAATCAAAAGGTGCAAGTAGTCAGATTATTTCAGATGTGCTGGCACTTTTTAAAATTGTATTTTATGTTCCACAGAAGCATTGACTTTACTAATGAGGTTCTGGCTAGTAGAAATTGCAAGGATGTGAAATCTGTAAATGAGTGACAGTGAAAGCATGTAGCATGTCTGTTTGACTTACACAAAAATTACGTATATTCTATTTAATTGCATAACAATGTTTCCATTTCTCTTTGCTGAAAAATAATTTACTAAGTTTATTTATTAACGATGACCTAAAGGCAGAAGTTCACATGAGAAGAAAAAGTAGGATCTCTACTCAGTCATGCACACAAAACAGTGTTACATTAGCACAGACTGAGATCACTAATACAAATTACTTCGATAAAGCAAAGTGAAAATTAAAGGTGAAGTACTGTAGCAATCTAAAACGAAAAACAATTGCCAGGGAAAGATATAAATAGCATCTAAACTTGTTGCTCTACGAATGTAAGAGAGATGGCTAGGAAGAATATCTAAGGACAGGAGAGATCAATCATTTGTGGTTGTTATAGATCAGAGCTTAGTAACCTTTCCTGGCAAACTGGGAATTCTCGCACAAAGCAGAGAGAGCTTACTGAAGAAGGAAATACAAAGAATATTTGTATTCTAAGTCCCAAAACTCTTGCACGCTGTATGCTTCATTTAATACACTCAGACTACCGGGCAGTCATATTACTTCAGCTATTTAAAGACACACCAACTTATTCAAATACTTGGCTACAGTTTTTTCAATTCCCAAGACAAACAAGAGCAGCTAAAATGTGCAGTATTAGCTTCCAGAAGTATGTGTTCCCACATTCACAAAAAGGTTATATGAGTACCTATAATCTCATGTTAATTGAGTCAGGGAATAAGCATGGAAAATACACATATTTATTACCATAGCTTGAAAGCTAGTACTTTCAGTTCATAAATTTAAGGATCGTAGCCCTTGAAACACACACACACAAAAAGAGTTCAGCCTCTTTTTTAAAAAGGATTAAAATGTGAAAGCAGTAGGAATTTGGTTATCCAGATACTTCTGAAGCAAAATTATTTGCTTTGCCATACTGTTTCCTTTTTTATGGTGACTGCTCTCATCTCTTTTTCATGCATTACTGTAGCTCTTCAGATATAGAAAATTTATTACAATCCTACTGTAAAGAAGCTGAAACAATTTCTTTGACCCACTACATTTCTCTTTAAGGCCAATGAAGAGAGATTAAATTAAAATTTATTTATTCCTAAACTCTGACATTTTGCTAATTTCAAGCAACTTCTTGTTGCTTTTTCTAAGAAATAGTTGGGAGGACGTGCTAGAGAAAACCTAAACAAAAGTGTTAGGATTCTGAGTATGAGCTAATATTAAAAAAAAAAAAGCAAGAAAAAAAAAAAAAAAGAGTACACTTATTTCAATCATTGCCTAGTCTTTAAAACCTGCAGACTCAGATCACCAGAAATTTGGCAATTACAGAAACCTGGTTAATCTAGTTTAGCGACAGCTTGACCTCAGAGTCACAAATACTGCATTTTACTACTAGAGAGACACAAACAAGAGATCAAAGACATCTTTGAAAGGCCAAATTAACCAACTAAATACAGCAGTGGTAGTATTGAAGAGTACAGCACATGCTAGAAAGCCTAGCAATGAAACATGCTGACACCAAATAAATTTGTGAGTGGGAAGAACACAGAAACATGAAACACTGGCAAGGGAAGGCGCTCAAGAAACCCACATTTTCACTGTAAACAGAAGCAGTAGTGCCAAGTGTGAACTGGCAACGGAAGCGTGTGCCAGAGTGCATTTGGAGCTAAAACCAGAGAACTGTCACCATGCCTGTCAGGAGTGCCTGAATCATTGTGTTTGACCCTCTCACTGTACGCGTTTTATGCAGCTGCTGCGGTAACTTGCATAGATAAATATTACAAGGTATGAAGTAGCAATGGACTAATTAATATTAATTAATATTTTTGAGACCTGATTTAGTGACTGCCAAGAATTTTTTTTTGTGGCTATGCAGAGGAAAAACAAGCAGAAAAAACAACAAGCAAGCAGGGAAACATGGAAAATAAGGTTAACAGTGAAGAAAGCACATACTGAATCTGTCCTACAGAGCTACCACTTGGCCTGGAGAGGGAACAGGTAATTAATAGAAGACAAATAAACAGGTAAACAATTCACATACATTGGCACTATGCTATAGTTCCTGCTATTCATCTTGATAACAGGGTTAATACACATTCCTGGTAAGATTAGTAAGTGTGGAACCACATTGCTTTTAAAATTTATATATTTATCAGTATACATTTGATATACCTGTCGAATCAGTTTTTCAGTATCACCTAACATTTCTCATTTTGCTCCCAAAGGAGGGAGAAATAAAATCACAACAAAAAAGATCACAGAAACTAACAGTGGCATAGCATTTGAAAGTATGGATACACCGTGCTGCACTCTTGATCTCTCTGGTCTCAGACATGATGGAGAGATCGTGCCTTACAGAACCGTTTTGTCAAAGCATACTGCTCATTACAGATCAAGCTCACAGGAATGGAGCAGGCAGGACAGGGAGTAAGATGACATGAGAAATCACCAAGCAGTAAAAAAGCTGGCAGATCTAATTTTAGCTCTGTCAGCCTGGACTGTGTCCACTTAACAAGCACCAAGTGTGATAAAGCTGATGTACAGGCCAAACCACCAAAAATACAGAAGCAATAACTCTTATCACACAAGTCTTATTTGCATCTTAAATATTTATAATCTTCAGATTTAAGAGACAGAATATGGCTGCACATCTGTTCTTTAATGCCGAACGCATGCCTTTTAACCTAAGCAGCTAAACAACTCCAAACACTACAGTCATGACACTTCCGTGGAACTCTGCAAGCCAGGCTTCCAGCCTGACCCCATCATTAGAAGGCTGTGGCAGGCCATGAATGTTCAGATGTTTCTCCTCTCTCATTACATTATTCCTCCTGAATGATTCAGTGATGTCTCTAGTTTCTGCAGCATCAAAAATGCAGTGAAGGATTGATGAGGCCAAAAATATTGCTCTCAAAAAAAGCTCAGCTTGACTAGTTATTTATCACAAAAAGAAAATACATTTCATACAAGTACCTTGGAAACCAGCAAGATATTTTGATTTCCAGGCACAACAGTCACAGGCTGTAGGTGCTTCTCAGATCTCAAAACATACAGAAATGAAATGGGTCCTATGAATACAGCGTCAGATATGACGACACCATATCAGTCTTCCAAAATTGCACAAAAATATACTTGTCCCACTTGCTAGAATAATCACAATGAAGGAACAAATAATATTTTACTTGATGTCAAAACGTAATCACCCTGAGTAGGGAGAAAAAAAAATTTGCAAAGCTTCTATATATTAAGCTGCTCATATAATGCTAATATATCTCCATGATAAAATAAAACAAGCTGCTATTCCCTTTAGGCCTCATCTAAGTCTTGTTTTTTTGGTCCCTTAAAAACGGAGACTGACTTTTCCGCATGTCCAGAGGCCACTCAGAAACTAAAATAAAGCACAGATGCAAATACACTCTCCACTGAAACCCTGCTATTAACTTACTTTGATTAATAGTACCAGAGTTTTAATAACATAAAGTGAATTTTATGTTATTAAATAAAATATAATCTCCCATAAAAATGTCCATAAATTTTTGTAAATTTTGGTAAAGCTATAGCATATATTTTCTTAGAAGTGATATATGCATAACCTTATTACTAAAAAACCTAACAGTCTCTACAACTGTTAACCACACACAGCTCCATATGAAGGCAATAAGAAATTAGATTGTCCAAAACCTACATAATTTCACTCTAGGTGTTAATTAAAAGAAATCACTAAATCCATGGAGGTTTAAATCAATAAGAGAATAGAAGTCCACATTTAGGTGAGAACAAAATCTAAGGCTAAGGCCACAATAAAACTTAATATTACTCTCCTGTGTTCACTGGTGTTGAGACCTACAAATTGTAATACCTCTGCTGGCGAAAGTCCCAATCTAACATTCTTTTCATGAAAAGTTGTTTAAGAATATGACTGAGCTTTCATTAGGTCTCTGCGATTTACAGTTTTGAAGGGCGGATTTTAATTTTGTGTGTGTCAATCATAAACCCATCCAATTGTCATGGAAACACACAGTCATTCCAATGAAGAGTCAAATGATTAACTTGGCTGCTGGAACAAAAGTTTTATTGCTGCAATTTACTGAAACTGTCTGGTTTGCATTTATTAAGCTGAATAGAATCACAGTAATGGCCATGCTGCTGGACACAGTGCTCTGCCAAGATTTTAAATGGATTTGATACTTAAATTCTTTGCAGAAAACATGCATTATTCTGATTGTATTTAAGCTAGCAGGATGTTATAGGGTACACTTCAATTCTGTAAGACTGCCATGTTTCTGTCTGCCCTCAAACATGACTAATTAGGTTAATTGGGTCAATCAAGAATTTAAGGCATAAGGAAGGCATATCATGCTTAATATACTGCTTTGACAAAGTAATAATGTGATTATTACAATAGCAATTCATGTGATACCCCTATATCTTTGACAGGTCATTTTCAAAGCAGTCTCTTTAGTTAGGTCAGAATTGCTTTTCCAAATCAAGAAACGAACTTACTTGGCCGGCATTCCTCAAAAATCTGCCTTGGGATCTGTAATTAGGGCTAGCCTCACATCAGGATGTGTGTTGCCTCTGAGGCAGTGCAATGCTCCTGGCATTGTTTTGCAGACTAGGAGATAAAGTGAAACTCAGACCCAAGTTCACAAGTTCTTTAAGTACCTAAATACTCACTGATGACAGTTAGGACTAACTCATCTAAAGGAAAACAGAAAAACAAGTAAGGTAGAAAACTTAACAGGAAGTCTATAAGCTTCCTTGTAGGTCTTCCCAGATCATCTTATTTTCTTTTTTCTAGGTCTTTCAGTTCTTAAATTACTGTCCTGAACTCCAGCCATTCTTCCCCTTCTTACAAGCCTATGCACATAGGTTATGCCTCCTGTTTTACTATCCATGCTTTGATTGGGTTATCCATTTTTTCATAAAATTACAATAAATTACAGAAGGAGCATGTACTGGTTAGGAACTGATGAGCACATTCTAGTCAACAACTGAAATTTAAAAAGCTATGTTCCTTATTTATACACATTCACCATGCAGCATGTTCCTTACTGCACATGGATTGCATAGAGTATGTCTGTCCACTGCAACGCCACACAAACCTTCAAATCCTAAACAAATGTTTTAGCCCCTGAAAAGACCTGTAAAAGCAGTGGTCTGCTATCAAAAGCCCACCCTTTTAACAGGCTGCAATTACTGACACTTTTCAAAGTAACTCAAAGCATGTCAGGAGGATGCTTGGTCCTTAAAACCTGTAATGACATAATCATGCAAAAAGACATTATTTAGACTGATTCTGACTGCGAGCTCAGTTTCAGGAGCTGGCTGTTGCAATAAGTATATATAAAGAAATATGTTAATTTATATGCATACGTAATCTGGATACAATGGAGACACCACAAACACAGAATTCAAGCATTTCTTTCTACAGCTCCATTTCTCAGCTGCACCTAAGTCCATAATTCTGAAAGATTAAGAGAGGAATTTGAATTATGTGCAGTAACATTTATTCATACATGTCAAAAGGGTGGCATCCACCTCTCTCCCAAAATGTTAAGGAAAAGAAGAAAGCAAGCTGTATTATAGAAAAGACTGTATAGAGCATCTCCAGATTACAGCTTTATCGAACTGAAAGCATGACATATATTAACCCCTTTTAACTCCTTTCTGAAATCTATCAGCCAGTTATGCCAGAAGCAAAGAGACCAAGTAAAGTGATCTGACATATTGCTACATTCCAGACAGACAACTCGGAAAGATAGTTAACTCACTGAATCCTTTGTCACAGTCTTCTTCACAACTTGCACAGGCTGCTGTCAGCAAAGTCAACTCTAAAGTTTCAAATCCTTAAGAAAACTCAAAATACTGTCTGATGTCAAAAAAAAACCAAACCCAAGTATACTGAACACATAAAATATGAAGAAATTTTTATAATTCCATTAAACAGTAAGAGCTTAATGAAATACCACCTTTAACATCATAATGCAAGTATTTTACATTTATAGAGCTTTTTCAACTTGATACTTCAACATATTTTCCAAGGGAAGTAAAGTTATCACTAGTAAGACACATCATAATCTATCCAATCTATTCTGGGATTAGAAACGAGTTTTTACTTTCATATCCATATTCCTATTCTTTGATCACCATGCTGGCTCCTAAGAATGGAGTAGCTCAAAAGGGAACTAAAAAAAATCCATTAATACCCAAACCTGTAGATAACAGTACATATTTCCACATGCATTTATAATTTCCTGCACACAAATTGGTGTGGTCAAACATCTTCGAAGTCATTTTCAGAGCCTCTGTGAAAATTTAGTAACTATAGTCCGCATTAACTGTGGTTTCAATGCACGTGAGGGCCAAGAGATTGAAGCAGTAACTCGGACTGGCTGCCTCCACAGGCAGAACAATGGAACTGCATCTGAAGCTTTTACCTTCTTCATTTTTTGCCTAAGGCAGATAAACATACAGGCTTACACACATCGAGTATGCTTCACATTGTAACGATACTTCTGAAATCTTAGGTAATTTTAGAAGACAAACAGATTTTTTTCATGCAGTTTCTATGTATCTTTAAACTTGGCTATTTCACTTCAACGTATATCCTTTCTAATTCATACACTAACTCAGATCATTTTTTATATCACAGAAATGAAAAAGATCACATCAGTTCATTCACTGTAAAATTAGACAAACTTAATTGGCTATAAAAGAACTAGACTGCAGAAACTATCCAGGTTAAATCTGAGAAACTGGGAATAGAAGAAAAGGACAAAGATTTTGTTTATGTAACTCAGCAGCATATAGCTAGATCAAATACTTTGTCCAGTACAGAAACAGGATTGGTTGGGTTGCAAGGGTTTGTTTGTTGGGGGTTGTTTTGGGAATGGGGAGGGGCAGTGTTCCCTCAGGTTTTCTTGGCCTGAAGTTTGACTGCTTTTCAAAAAAAGTGATAGAGCAGTTTCACTCCTATCTTTAAAGCACACTGAAGCAATAATCAAGCTCACCATAGAGCAAATGTATCAAGAATTATCTGGCATGTTGCTCTCCACAATTAAGTTGACCACAGTAATAGAAGTTACCCAGCCATAACCCTGAAATTTCACTCCTCTGACATAGCTCTACTAAGTTTTTACATCTACCATAAAATGGTGTAACCTTCACATTATTCCTTCTCTATGTAAAACTGCTCTTCTGAGTCCAACTGAGAAAGAAATCAGATTGTTTAAAAAAATCCTTTTTATCGAAAAACACATGAACAAAGCTAAAAATGTAATTTTAAGTGCTGTGTTTTCCTTTCAGTTTATTATAACAATTTACTCAGAATCACTCACCATCAGCAGCCCTTGGACTTAAATTTCTCCAGTCTTTATTAATACACATACTGCCCAGGACAACGGGTAGTAGGGAAGATTCTGATTGCACAGAGAACTATTCCCCTTTGTACTTGAAATAAATGTACAGAATGTGCAAAATTTACTTTGAAGAACAGAGCTATGACACTTAACATGTTTTATTAAGTAATGAGAAAAGAATGGATGCAGAATTGCACCCTGTACTCACGCCATTAGTCCTACTGGAGCTGGGAAAACTGGCCCCGTGAGTGCTACTGCCCTGAAGCCAAGGTTTGAGGGGTGTGAAATTTCATGCTACAATATCTAAAAATATGTAGAAGTTGGAACAAATTCAACATCTGCAAGCCTACTGAAGTATAAGACTGGCCTTAAATATTTCAGCTATTCCAGTACTCTAGACTCCTACTCTCTTAACAGTGGCCAATAGCTGATGCCAAGGAAAAGTACAAACAGAGACAAACTTACAATAGTACTTTCTCAGGATGATGTTACACACAACAGGAATGTAGGCTGCCATCCTGGATAACAAATCTAGATGTTTGCTACAGCAGAAGCATCTACAGTACAGCCCAAATACTACAGAACTGTATAGGAAGAGTTTTCTGAACTCCTTTCAACACAACGCAATACAGTGGTTTGCCATCAGATCCCCAAATGCAGAATCTTCCAGTCGAAAGATCTCTTTCGCAAGGAAAGGCAGGGAATTATACAATCCACAAGAGACTGCAAATTGCAAATTTGTGGGATGCTTCTGAACACTTGAATATGGAAGGTATTAGTTTTCTGCAGATTTTCTCTACTGCATTATACTAGTTTTCTCATGGAGAGACTGGCAGAGTGACTTTGGATGTATCCTTCCTCCATTGCACCACAACAATGTTGAGCCCAGAGCTCCCTCTTTATCTTCTTAATTTTCTTCTCAGTACTGTGTCATAAGCTCCCATGACAACCTGAGAAGCACAGTTTAAGAGAAACTTAAGGCACATTTTGGAGCATACTGTATTTTTAGTAAGCTAAACAAAGCTAAGCCATATGGTCCTACATTTTAATGTGATGTAATCTAAAACTACTTTTTATTTTTATTTATTTTTTACAATGCAAGACAGTCCTAGTCTTCACAGTATTTTGCACTTCAGATGGATCTTCTAAAGCCGGCTGTTTTGCCTGCAACCAACTTTTGATAATTTGTTCTGCATGTTCTCCAAGACAAAAAATTGGTGCACTGCAATCTCAGACATCACCTGAAACTTTCACAAGCCAATAGAAACAAAGTACTAAACGTATCCCTGACTGATGCACACTTCACTATGGATGAAACTAATCTAAGGCGCTCCCCTGTAATATGTCTCTATATTGAACTGAGTCCTGCTTCTGTAAATATAGAAGAATCGAGTTTAATTAAGCTGACACAGAGAGATTAAGTTTGGATCTCAACTCCTAGCCTTCATGGTAACTTTAAAATATTAAAGTTTGTTATAAGTCCCCATCTCTGAGACCTAAATGCAGTACTGGTCCATGAGTAGGTATCAGAGGTGCTACTAAAAAAAAAAAACAACAAACAAAACACCCCCATAAAATTCACCTAGCACTTTTTGGGGCATTCAAAAACAATTTCAAATCTTCCTACCTATTTTTAAAAACAAGTGAAGGGAGATTACAAAAAAAAAACCCATTATTTTCGTGTGCTAAATCACCTGTTTTTTCAATATATGTAATATATGTCCATCTTAGGCACTGTCCAAAATATAGTGGTCCAAGCAGGTAAATGGTTGAGAACTATGAACTTCTGTTTCATTTTTGCTTGTCTTTTAACACTTTGCTTGCTGTTTATTGTGACTCTAAAACTGAGATAATTCAGAAATTTAATGCAACAGTCCTTGCAAAACATTGTTTAATAGACAGTACTTCGAAGATACAAAAACCCCCAAATACTATTTAAACACTAGAATTGTCTAGTAGTGAATAAGCTACTGCTATAAAAACAGGCAGCAAATGCCTAAAGCAGAATTTCACTTGTTCGGATTGTTTACTAGAGAGATTTAATTGACACACCAGCAGGTTATTTTGCTGGTCTCACTGCCTGTGCTCCAATTCCGCTCACAGATGAATCAATGATGTTCAAATCTTGTTACCTGCCTCTGTGGCTTCAAAACATCTGACTGTGCAAATTATTATTTTATCCTTTTTCATTTGGTAGGCTAGCTGTGTTATGCACAATATTGTCACAAAAATGTATTAGCTCCTCTTTTAGCAATTCAATACACCTTATAATTAAGAAATATTTATTAATATCCCTGGTACGCGTCAAGCCATTAACCCCACACAACAGAAATGAAAATAGATCTCCCAGGAACCCTGTTAAAATAGGGTAGGATCAAGACTTTATATAAAAACTCTTGCAACTAATCTTAAGGCTTCTTTTCTACGGTGGTCACTTAGCATTTTTTGGGCAAACTGACATGAGGAATGTGAGCCCATAACAGCAAGCAACGTACCTTTGAATCTGGAAAAATGTCAAGCCTTTCTTTGGGCTAGTGCCTGAAATCATTTCAGCTCTGGAGTTACCCAGTGGTGTGTGGCAGCAGTGGGAAGACATTGCCTGCTCTGGCTAAGACGTGCCCTCTCCTGGCAGATCCAAGCAATATCCTAGGATGGCTAATGCCTGCCTGGATGAAGAACAACTAGTTCCTCTGTTAATAATACCAATGCACATTACGAGAGGATTTTTATTATTGCTTTTCTAGTAAACATTCATGTACAATGAACTGTTCTTAACACTTCAGAAAATATACTGAACATGTATATTACAAACCTGGCATTTTTCAAATAGTTCTGGCCTTACAAGTACATAAAGGAAAAATCATAGGACAACTAGGAGACTGTTAGTCATCAAAATGTCCATTAGAGGACCAAGAAGTAGGAAAAAAAAAAAGAAAACCAACACCAGAATATAAAACCTTGTCTTGGTTTAATATTTTTGGTTAATGACGGGCATTACTTCATAGGGTTCATATCCCCACGCTGCTGAAGAAGCCACCTAAGATTTTCTATTATTTAATTCAGTTGCCATTTAGCTCCTGAAGAACTTTCTCCATAAAATTCATGCTACTCTCTCTACAAAATTCTGCCACTCATGAGCAGATAGAAAAGCAAAAGCAGGTTAGGACATAAGAGATACTGTTCAATATTAAACATCATAGGTTTAATCAATTAGTGCCTTGAAGTAGGTTCCACTGAGCAGCCCCGTAAATCTGCTGCTTTGCAACTACCCTCCTTTGAGAAATGGACTTACAGAGGTCAGCAGAACTTGTATTGTGCTTTTTAACCTTACAATTACAGTAGGTTTAGAGTAATTTTAGAGTAAAATATTTTATGCAATTTAATTGTTCTCAGTATTTTTCGTGCTATTTCCACTTAAGTATTCAGGCAAACAATTTTTCCAATAGAATGATATAGAAATGCTAACAATAGGTAAAAATTAAAAACATATTTGGAAAGGCAAGTTTTGAATATGATGCATGAATCTTATGGCTCATGTACCTCATCTTGTCCAGACCAGCTTAAATTCTGAGTATTAAAAATAGGTTGTGGTTATGGAATAGAAATAGACAGATGTTAACAGAAGAGAAATTGATACAGTAAGTGCTACCTGATATTAAAAGTAAACGTCCCGTCACTGCTAAGACATATCTAAGGCAAAGAGATCAAACCAGCTTGTGAAATGCTGGACTTTGAGACAATAGGATCAAGAAACCTTCTAGAAGAAACAAAGGAATGAAAGTCCTCAGGCAAAGGACAGATGCATTTGTGTCTTGTTCTGATCATACTGCTGGATAAAATGCTTTTCAGTGCCAAAAATGGTGCCAGTCCACTTTAATCTGACAATGATTACTACGCAGAACTGATATATTTGCTTGAGTCATCAGCTGAAAAACCTGTGTCTGGACTAACCAGGAAGGAGTGGCTTTGAGGTTTCTAAGATTTCTCTGAAGATTAAAGTACAGACTTTAGCAAAGAGATTCAAGCAAAGATTTTTAAAGATCTCTAGAAGTGGAAGTAAAAGGCAAATGGGCAGAATCTGAAACACATATTGTAAGTACAACAGAAAAATATAATTATTTCTCTACTGGTTGAACTGCACTGCAATATTTTAAGACTGTATTTTCTTCCTTTGGGTACAGGAACTGTAAACAAGCACGACTTCTACCTATCACAGTTCCTTAATAGATCTTACACAATCTCAAGCGTACTATTGTCCCTGTTATTTCTCCTCTCCTACATCCTTCCTGCATTTTCTCAAGGACATTGCCCATGTTTGCCCGTTTCCCCATATGGAATTACAGCAAGTAAACATAAATGGAAAATTAATCCACTCCTGCGGAAGTACATGTCGCTCTGAGATCAGTAGAACAAGAACTGGTTCCTGGCAGATGCTGGAACACTGTTCACTCAACACACAGCAAGTACCACTGTTAACACACAGTAACACTTCATTATGAGTTTTTGAAGCGTTACTGCTTTTTCCAACCAGCACAATTCTTGTTCTGTGTTCCTTATTTCCTCCCTTTATTTTCCATAAAGCACCAGAACTAACTCAGTAACATTTTGGTTAGAGGTGATTTCTTATTCCAGACAGTTTGCAGGTTCTGTACCACCCATCCATTTCACCAAATCACTGGAGGATGACAATGCTCTACCCAGCTTATTTACCCGAAGGAAAAATGAAAATGACAAAATGTTTCTTTTGCCTCATCTGCTCCTCACTGGTGCAGAGCTCTATAGGTAAAACACTCATCAGAGCCAAAAGCGTGGGCATGATTGAACTTTAAACAAGCTAAACATCAATTGTTTTTATTTATAGACCCAGGAGACCAATTCAACCTCAAAAGACTAAAGTAAAATTAATTTACTATTCAGAGCTGTCTATAAGACAGGCCTAGCCTGAAAAAATATTAAAAATTAGTATTAAGTAGATGGTATAATTGTTTCCATTGGACAAAATGGCTTAAAATTCCATTTTCACAGTGGTTATAGATCCAGAACATACCTTGCTCCATCCAGGCATTAAATCTAGGAATTTTTTTCCCCCCCATGCCATGCCATTGAGTGCTACTGACTTCGATAAACACTGAATATACAGCATCTCAGGCTGTACCAGATTTATGATCTCTCTAACCGGACTTACTATCTCTGGCATCTGTTCGGGAGGCGCAGCATAAGGCAAGTTCATCAGTTCAAACCTTGTTTATAAATAGATGCTGCAGATGCATTTCAGAGTAGATATTGTAGGCTCTTTATTTTCCATTTGAGAACTCTGCATCCTCTAGATAATGCCCATACATAAATACAGAACATTAACATAACAGCTTAAGAGATGCGATGTGGTATATTTTAAGATATACAAGAATCTGCAGCTTTATGACAGCATCAAAATGGTTGTTAGATTCAGCTGCAGGTTAACACATAGTGCCTAATTTTCACTTCTGTGATACACGTGGCTTGTAGATCAAAAGGTAAACCGTTAAGAATGAGTAACCATTGTCGAACACGCAGTGCAGCACAACTGGCAATCTTCCCATTAGCAAAGTTGCCTGGAAAGAGTTGCCTATCACTTACACCACAGGTATCTAGCTTTCAGCCAGACAGGTCCCCACATCACAAACAACAAATTCACTTCCCGAAACTAAATTGTCGCATGAATTCCAGTCATTCAATATTGCAACTGTATTTCTGTGGCTTAGATTGTGGCAACAGGGAATGAAGCAAGCAGAAAGAAAAGGCTAATTGTAAAAGGTAAAGTTCGCTTTTACAGTGAAATCTTTTTGTTATGAATAATGGACCCAGAAAGGAAGGACAACTATTAATGAATCAGTGATAGAACAAAAAATAATTTGCTGAGGTCATTTAGTCTGTCAGTACTAAAAGATTTGAAAGCCTCTAATTTAGTTCTTCACAAAGGAAGCTCCCTGCTGATAACAACTTCGCAATGAATTTTCAGCATTTAACTTCAAATTGAAATCAGTACTGTAGCTTCCTATTTCTCTATCAGGTACTATTTCAAACACAAAGCTCAAATTCTGGACAGAAAGCATCACTGGCTATTTACAGTTTAGGCAATTTCTTTAGACAGATAATAAATCAAAGTACACATCAATCCAGCAACTGAAGTCCGACTACAGAAATATCTTAAATATTAGTTTATGCACTCAGTGGAGCTCTGCTCCAAACAATGTCTACATCTATCTAAATCAAGTATCCAGTTTCTAGATATTATTTTAGGTGCTTTTGCTTCTGTTTAGTAGGTGTAATGAGAACAGCAGTCACAATGATATTTAAAAAGAAAAAAAATACAGCTAGGTTTCTGCAGTGACACAGAACACGATCAATCTGCTAACACCTGACACCTGATAAGTTCACAGTGTCCATAAAATGCATCACTATACGTATGTGTTAGAAACATCCATATTCTTGGCTCCTTATTCTCCTATAAAACAGGAAAGTGGAATGGCTCTCCTGAGATTCATAAACAGATTTTGATTTCATCCAGAAAAACCTCCATCCTTCTCTTTGCAACAGAAAGCTCTCCCACCTCCACTTGTTCTTCTTTGCAGCTTCAATATAACAGTATGATTCATGGCTTTGTGGATAGCACAGTAAGTTTCACGAAAAACCCCAGACCCATAGCATTAAGATTTTCTGATAGCTATTTATTTATACCTTGCAAGACAAAAGAAATTAAAATGCATTTATATTAAACAAGTGTATCTTCTCCTTCTTTCTTATGGGGTCCATAAAAGACATTTTATTTCACTCCATATACTCTATGCTCATGTATAATGCGAGTTCCATGAGCCCTGACTCCAAGCAAGTGACTTCTACCAGCCAAAGAAATCAGCCCTGCCTATGCTCTGGGAGATTTGCCAAAGAAAAACAAGCTCCATGGTAAAGGTCATTAGGAATAAGAGACATTCTTTACACTGTGCTGAGTACAGAGACTAATCCACTTCTTTTGGTAGGAAGTATGCAGGTAGGGGATGAGCAAGCATTAGTTCCAGACTCTTCCACTCCTACTTTGCTAAGTATATTCAGGGAATCATCCATTTTGACCTGCTTCTTTTGTTCTTGATGTCATGCGCTACAAACCCCGGCATTATGCTTACTAGGACAAATCTATTGTACTGTGCTGGAAATCCTCTCTAATAGTGTGGGGGATGCTAGCAGTAAGGGCAGTAAGTCAGTTGGCTGCTGTTATCATCAATCAAGCATGAAGGCTCTGCTATTCTGCAGCCTGAATTCTTTATCTAACTGATTAGTCATACAGGCCAACTGTATTACAGTATTGCTTCCCAACTCCCATTACAGAACTCCTTCATTTGGAGTATTAAAAAACCCAGCTGATGAGCTCAATGTTGCATGAAACATGCTTTAGAGAGGAAGGAGAGGAGGCAAGGCAGCAGAGGATAGAGAGGAAGAGATACAATCCCCTTATCCCTACAGATCTTCATGCAAAAAGGAAAGGAGTGAAAGCCTGCAAACCAGTTCAAAAGCAAATAAAACAACAAGAGGCCACTAAGACAAACACTAGAAAGCTATGTTAAGGGTCAGAGTGAATTAAATATGCAAAGAAATGAAGCACAGCAAGGAAATAGCCTTACTGGCAGAATTCGCATATCTGTTCCTGTTTGTTAAACAACTGAGAAAGGCATTTCAGGAGAGTATCAGTAACATGAGGCTGAATTTTCTTTTTGCTATGCTCAGGGAGGTTTTCTATTTCAACAGCCCTCTTAAGAAAAAGAAACAGATTCCTTAAAAAACATTCCCCTGTTATTTTCTCTATCACATTCTGTACTGTTCCCCATAGAGACCTTATGTCAAAGGTGGCCTCTTTTGACTTCATAGGAAAGTTACTACTCAGCTATTTCACCCATCCAAGAAAAAGAAAAACACCTTGCTCAAGAATCCGATTTCCGGACTGTAATCTATTTCAGTCTTTTCCCATACGCCCCTACACAAGCACACATGCCTGCTTGCCAGTAGTAAAGCATTAATTCAGGGACTTGACAAGAAGCTATCACATTTTAGCCCAGAATCCCCCTTCTTCCTGCTTCCTTGACCTACACAAACCTATTTTATATGCTCATGCAGTTTCTACTGCATTTTTCTTCTTCCGTGGAAAGTCACACTTGGTTACAAAAACCTTTGAACATAAAGTCCGAGTGTATCACAGCCAAGAACTTAATCTAAAAGGATGAGCATTTACCGCAATGACCTCCATGCTGTCCAGCAGACAGGCACTGAAATAAGATGCTTTACCCATAAATGTCTACCTTTGGATAAATGTCTCGCATCTTACAACCTTGCCAAGCAAAAGTTTTTGATTTGGAATTACATCTATTTTGTCTTAAAAGCAGAGTTACCAATCCAAAGATGTCTTCCTGTTTCCTTTTTTTCCAGCACCTGGCACTACTCTCCTGTTTTAGAGCTTTTGCACACCCTGGAAGTCCTAGTCACTTCTCCATAAGAAGTTGGACCCCAAGTGACTCTCAAACAGCTTTTCTTTCCAGTGAAATGTATAGAGTGCCAGATATTACATGCTATACCAAGTGTCTCCTCTGCAGTTTAAAATATTCCATTCCCACCATACCTGCTGGTTTCAATATTCAGAAGTTCAAGCACTGCTGAGCAGGCACCCAGTGGGATTTCAGAGCAGAATGTAAAGAGGAATTACTTAAGAAAAAAACGCCTGCAATGACGGAGTCCTGCAGTCAGAAAATGTTCCCGTTGCAAAGCCCTCTCCCACCAAATGCTGAGGACATGAGAGAAACAAGAAAACACACAGACAGGCCTGCCCTCCCATCCTGGTCAGATAAACCTACAAAATACACGTTCACAGAGTTGACCATAGTATGTGCCAGATAAATAAAACCAAATTCAAGTATAATCACTATCAATATGCAAGACAAATAAATCAAGCATGCTCTGGATGTGGCTATTCTGTAGCAGATTGCTCTGCTGTCTTCTATCACACATTGCTAGAGGTAAAGACAATTGCAAAACAGAAACAGGAATATTTTGCACTCTATATTCTTTATATCAGGAGCTGACTTTTTTCAGTTTAATATGTATCCACAGAGGCCTAGCCACAACTGTCATCACAGCTAGTCTTTTCTCTAGTGAGTTTCTTGGGGAAGGACTGACTTAATTTCCCTCATTTGTACTGTGCCAAGCACAGTACGGTCTTCGTCCCAACTGAGGCCTCCAGGCACTGTACCAACGCAGTCACCAGACAAGCAAGTTGATGTGCTTAATGCAAAATTCCTCAGTTTTAGCAGGCAGCTTGAAAGATACGAGGATAAAGCAGTGCAACAGTGGTAAACATGACTTAATTGTACTTTTAAAATAAAGCTGCTTACTCCTACTTTTTACTGCTTAGTCCACCATTCTCTCTCCTGCTTCTGTTACTACCTGGACCTGAAGATATTGTTTACATTTATATTTGTTCCAAAAGGTGCTTAGCTTACTCCAGGAATAGCATAAAATAAAAACTATGTACAGTGGGACAGAGAGTTAAAATGACCTTTTTTTTTTTTTTTTTTTTTTGCTAGCATTGCTGAATAAAAGGGCTGAAACATTTATTTTTGAGCCAGTAATGGCAGGATAAGTGTCAGACGTAACGAAAAAAGTTCCACTAGAGCTCTCTGCAGCTTAAATCCCTGTTAAATTTATTCATATTTGATTCCACCCTCAGAAAGCCAGTCCTCTTCTGTCTTTTATTGTTTATATTAGATATAGTGAGTCACGGAAATAAAGTGACATGAAACCACCACATTTACGCTAAAGAAATCATCCCACATCTTTTCAGATTCTCTTTCCTGCTATTTCTGTAGCATGCCTCCAATTGAGTCTGCGAGATTGATTACCCAAGCAAGGGCTAAGTGCTTATTCTTGACTCCAGTTATTTAGCTGCTCACATTCTCATTTTGGCATGCCAATTTAGAGGAAACAGATGCATTACCCATCAGCTACATAACCTAACTGAGTGTATACAGGACCTGTATACACACCTATCTGACCCATACCTATAAACAACAAAGTTACAGTAATGCTAAGCAAAGATAATCACCTGTAAGTACCATTAGTTTCCTTTTCCACATTTATGTAAGTTATGAATACCCTAGGAGAGATGGCGATCTCTCTGTATATAAGAAGTCAAGGACAATCAAATGGCTAACTTCAGCACTTCAGGCACTATCAATGCAGTGAAGAATATCTTCTGAAAACCAAAATTGGTGTGTTTAAGGCATCAGGTTGGCCACAGACTATAAGGAGGAACACAGCCTGTAAGAAGGAACACATCTTGCTTTGTAGTTTTGTGATCACCGCTTTTTCCAATTAAACACTATTTCTAATCTAGTGTCCCTACTATGGCAAAAGAGAAAGGTGACTAGTACTTTTGGTGACTAAATTAACTGGGTGACTGCACAGCTGACAAAGTTACCTTTTGCAAGTAAGCTCCTTCTGCAATACTCCAGATTTGGAAATCAGCCTTAAGTATTCTATTTATGTTCTTTTCTTCCCTACAAAATGGTTCAACTACATGAGATGCAGGCCCAAATATTCTATATATTCAAAAGAATGCCAGATTTAACATAGCAACTTGCATGCGACAGATTACATGCTTTCACTTGGCCACACAGTCAAAAACTCTCTCATGTGAAAATACATTAGAATCTCAGAATCAGTTAGGTTGGAAAAGACCCTTAAGGTCATCTAGTCCCACCATAAACCCAACACTGCCAAGTCCACCAATAAACCATGTCTCTAAATGCCACACCTGCATGTCTTCTAAATACCTCCAGGGACGGTGACTCAACCACTCCCCTGGGCAGCCTGTTCATTTCAATGCTTCAAAACTACTTCAGTGAAGAAATTTTTCCCAATATCCAATCTAAACCTCTCCTGGCACAACTTGAGGCCATTTCCTCTTATCCTATCACTTGGTACTTGGGAGAAGAGACCAACACCCACCTGCTTTCAGGTCACTGTAGAGAGCCATTCCATTGTAGGGGTCTCCCCTGAGCCTCCTTTTCTCCAGGCTAAACAACCCCACCTCCCTCAGCCACTCCTCACAGGACTCATTCTCTTGACCGTTCACCAGTTTCAGACTGAAAAGTCTGAGGTTCCCTGGATCCTCCTTCTGGCCCTTCCTACAGATGGCCATCACATTTGCTAACCTCCAGTCAGCTAGGACCTCCCTGGTTAGCAGAGTTAGACAAACCCTGATGAATGAGGCAAACCTAAGAGAGGAATTACACAGTGGAGGTGTGTTTAACCCATGAAGAGCTCAAACCAAGACAATGTCTTTGCTAGCTAGCACAGTATCCTCAGCCAGTATTTGAAAGTTATGCTACAAGGCCAGTAAAAAAATGCAGATAACTTCCCTTCCTTTGTTCATCCAGCTGCACCAAGTGGTATTAAAAAAAATTTTGACTCCACATTTGATATGCTTCAAACCATTTATAGGATTGATATCAAGCAAATAGTCACAGCTGTCCAACATTTGCCATTCTTAATTTTGTATAACCATAAGGTCACCATGGATTTACTGTATCTTCACCAGCAAAAGACCAGAGTTGCTTCATAATGTTCTAAATGCTTAAACATTAAAATTCATAGCTTTCAGAAAAATTATGCCCAGCTAGTAAACTTCAACTTATCCTATACATACAAATCTTTCACCAAACATATTAATTATGTGATTAAAAATAAAGAGATCACTTCAATTTTTGCAGTAGCTACACCTGCAAATGCAGACAGGTGTTCTGCATAAAGTAGATCTACAGTAATCTTCTGAACTGCAAATTTCTTCTTGCTCCATGCATTTGGTATATATCAGCTTTAATAAAACCTGATCTCAATTCTTTCTTTTAAATTTCACTAGCAACTCCATCCATCATTATTCAAATTAATTTTTACTTTATTTTTAGAGTGATTCTACTTCTCAGTCTTGCATGCTGTTTTTAATGACCCTAACATTTTAATTTAAAAGTCAAAAAATGGCCTATTCAACATTTATAATACTTTTTAGCTATCATGCCATGAAAAACTCCTAATTGTTTTAAGCATACCAGTTTGCAATGATTTTACTTGCTATTTGTCTTTCTGTGTATGTGTGATCTGAAACCTTTCCACTGGAAATTCTGGTACCAAAAGCCACAGCCCCCTGTCTGGGCTATCAGCAACAGTATGAATCACAACTTACATCTACAGTAACTATCATACCAACTACTACTGCTGTGTTTCCAGACTAAGCCTATATAAGTCAGCACTGTATGTTAGTCATGGAGAGTGGGAGCACTCAGTATTTGAAGGTGGGTTTTTTCTCACTGTTTAGCTCAAGCTATAAGGGTTACAGTTTATGGTTTATGACCAAGTCAAACCTAACAAAGCTTCAAACTACTCACATATGCCCAGTCTTACAAGGATATGATAAAAGGTTTAAAGACACTGCTTTGAGCAGGGGCTGGACCAGATGACCTCCAAAGCTCCCTTCTAACATAAATTATTCAGTGATTCTGAGACAAAACACTCTGGTTTCCAAAGCCTTCAAAAAGGACCCACACCTTTAGGCTTTATTCCTTTGAATTTTCAGGAGGTCAAATGCTGACAGAAATTGGGCATTAGCAATTCCTTTGAAGTCAATGGAAATTACAGCACGTCACCCCTTCAAATGGGTTTTGGCTTAAGAAATTTTAGTGTGACTACTAACATGAAGACAGACTTTGGTGTAAAAATTCTGGTGTAACTTCTTTTACTCTACCTCTCCCATCCCAGCATGCATTCATGCATGCAGTCTCCACCACCAAATAAATCAGACACGCTTTTTCACCCTATTGATCAGCCTTAGACACGACACTTTCTTTTACTACTAACCAGCAGAATCAGAGCACAGGAACGTGACAAACGCTTGTAAAGGTTGACTAGCTTACCTCGCCATGATCCTATCCACCTACAAAGGCAAGAGTTACTAATCATGGGATAATCTCAAAGCTATATACCTTCATGGAAAAGAGCTAGTACACCCTACTAATTAAAGTTTTATCAGGAGACTCTGAACATTTTTATTCAGAACTAGCACAAATAATACTTGGACTCCATGATCTTGAAGGTCTCTTCCAACCAAAACTGTTCTATGATTCTACTGATCTCTTTAAATGTAAAGGACAGAAAGAGCTCCTCCTGCTTTTCAATAAACAACATTTGCTGTCATGAAGCTTTATTTTAAAGCCAGATATGTAAAGGCAAAATGAGATAACAAGCAGTTTCAGCACTGTTAATTCCATGCCTAGGCTGCAGAAAGTCCGAGCTGATCATTCCAAATTAACTTCTCTTACTGCAACAGCAGCGTATGATAGTTAATACAACACATCAAGCAGGAGGAGTCCTTCTTGATACCTTTTAACTGATACGCCACTATGTAATTAACTTAAATTAAATCTCTTTCCACTTCTCAAAGCACAGTATGCACTTCCAAAGTATTTTTGAAATTACAGTGTGCAAATAAAACATTCTAGTCCCTTTTCCACTGCCATCCTTCTATCAGATTTCTGTATGGAAATTCCATCCAGAATCAATACTGCTCCATGCTGGCCACAACACAATAACCTCATGGTTACTACTGCCTATAGCTGCAAGGGACGGTGATCAAGACCAACAGAGAGATGGGAATGTCTATTCAAAATAATTATAGCATTAACAGAGGCAACAAAGGATCCTCTCTCTGGACTTGCTAGGATCTGCACCACTGAGGCAAAGAGCATGTTGCCATCTTCTCAGACAAATTGCTCCCATGAAAGATGTTGCTGCTTTGGAAACTCTACAGGAGAATGTAGTTAATCTGACTCACACGTAGGGGTTGTTTATTTGCCCAGAACAGGACTTAATGTGGCAAGCATGAGCAAGCTTGCACTTTAGGAGGAGCTGGGAACTGTTAACAGATTCCCTCTTACTTCTTTGAAACACTTTAGTCTTTATTTGGTACAAAACACCTAGAAGATCAACTTCATTCACTGCTTATAAATTGTTCCACCTGTTGTGACACAAGAAATAAAATTTGAAAATAAATTGAAAAGAGCCACTCTGCTGCTGCTTCTGTAAATATTCTAGACTAGACAGAAAAAACATTGTGTAGCTTCTTGCAACTAAATTCCTCTGAACCTCAGAAGAATGATGGACATATGATGGGAGTTCTTATCACTGTTACTGCTACTGATTGCCTTTACGGCTTCATTTTTATTTCTGTACCTTAGTTCTCTTACTTACAAAATGAGAACACCACCCTTAGAGGTCTGGCTCAACTGTGTAAAAGTAGTTAAAAAGCAAGTTAACTTGAATTTCTAATGCAGCTAATTATTTTTTAAAATATAGTACTTTCTACTTCCTTAAAGAATTAAGAGTAAAGAAGATAACAAGCCACAAATGGCGTTAAAGCTCTGTGTGTGCACCAGACCTCAAACAGGATTTGCTCCTGAGTGTGCTACAAAATCTAATAGTCTTCTGACCATACTGTGAAATGGTAGTGTTCTAACATCATGTTTCATTTACTTATTTAATAACAACGCAATCAATAGACAAACAAAATGTTACTGTTTGTGGTGTTTCCAGCAAAGGAAGCACAGGAAGTAATTGCCAATAATCTCATTACTCGCATTTAGTTACAGTCCTTCAGATATAGCCCTAAACAATCTTCAGGGACAGTAAAATAACCTTCTTTTGGTTATTATCTATAAGTGGGGGAAAATCCTATACACTTACAGTAAGTTCTGGGACAAGGTTTTAAATCCCAGATTTTGAAACAATAAAGATAATGCAAAAAAAAAAAACCCCACCCAAAACCCCCACAAACAGTAACACAACACAATATGGATCTAGGAAAAATGTCAAGTGCTTTCTTTGTATTTTCAGTGCATAATTAATGCTATGCAGAGCTTCCTCTGCAGCTGGGATACAGCGTGACATCTCTGAAGAGGTAATCATGGGAATTGAGGTTTTTATTAAGTCTGTTTAAGGAGTATTGTAATGAAACAAGAAAATTTAAAGGTTGAAGGATCTGAACATGAATTAAACATTACCCTTAACTCTAATGTAAAATAAAAATGTTTGTTCTGTTGATTTCACCTACTACCGCCCAAAAGGTGAAGGCTAAACATATATCACTCATTTTTATTTGGCTGTAAGTCTTGATGCAATAGATATACCTACTCACATGTACCATACTCATTTATTAAGCTCCTGTATCAATTCATACTACTTTCATGGGGACAGCTTACACTGAAGTGATGGAGGAAACTGTGCTACAGTACTTCACTGCAGAATGCCCCCGAGTGCTTCACTATTTCACATTCTTCAACCACCCTTGTAGTGACTTCATGCTACCAAATAAGCAATTCTTTAGTCCTCCCAAACTCATTCACTTCCATTTCCACTTGTCTATTTCAGTCCTGCACAAACAGAGGGAATTAGAGCTTGTGACCTCCTGACCAGTAGATAATGCAACACGGTCCATGATCAGGATTTGCGATATAGCACAATACAGATACAATTACCAGCAGCAACAATGTTAGTTATCCTCCAGCATTTGTGCTTGAGTGTACATTGGCTACAGAATCTTTTTGTGTGATTTACTCTTTTCTAGTTAAATAATTTTCTACTGAAATTGGATTTTCTTTCAGACACGAATAAAGTTATGTTTTCAGGTAGTTGAGCTCAACTGAGAGGCACCTCAAGCTATAGATGCTCTAGCACACATGAAACAGCAGTACATCAAATGGAGCTGAAATTCCTTTTTAAACTACCCCAAAGGAAACAACAAAGGCCAACAGAGATCCCACAAGATTAAGTGGTCAGTAGAGCCAGTCAAAAAGACCAGTTCTACAACCTATGCAAGAGATCAATTCATCAAGAAAGCGTGTGGCATTTCTAAGCCAAGGCATTCACATCAGAGCCCTTTCAACCGTTTGCCTTTAAGACTTTCATGAAACTCATGAAAGAGGAAAGGCAAGGACACCTACACAGTCTGTAAGGGACAAGAGGAGGAAGCAGCCAATTAGCATATTGGTACAGTGATCTAAATTACAGCTAAGCCTGCAGAGGCTATAAAGGCTGCTATATCATAAGTCATTAATGACTTACAGGGATAGAAGGAAGACAGCTTAGTAAAAATCCTGAGAGGCAATAGCCAGGATGTACTGAAATACAAAATAACCACAGGACAAATTGCATCCACATCTTGCTTCAATAGGCTGCTTCTCAGCGGAAAAAACTCCCTTTGCCCTTCCTTTCGCTCTCCTCAATGCTTCTAAATGTCCTACAGCTTTGTAACCCCTTGGGAGCCCTGTGTTCTACAGCTCCCTCTACCATCCCTAAGGCAGATGGTATTCCCTTCATTCATCTACCAAAACCATGCCTGCAGGGAAATGCTTCTGAATGACAGGCAGCACTTTCCAGCTTTTATTGGAGCAAGCAACTGGCTCTGCAGCAAGAGTATATTCTTTTGACAAAGAGAACTCTGGTACTGAGCTGATCAGGTTTTGATTTGTTCCTCTGGCATCTCATTACAGCTGGAGATAGGAAACTATTTCAAAGAGACATAGAAACAATTACGTGCTTGGTATGTGAGTCCCAGAAGCAACTACTGCTATAATTTTTTTTTGTCACACATCAGCTTTTACTGTAATGAGCCTTGAGTTGGGGGGGTGGGGGAAAGAAAAAAAAATATCAGTAAGGGTTATTGAAACTCTGCTATGGCCAGACAAAGTACCAGATTTCACTGGCAGCAGGTATCATACTAATTAAACAATAAAACACTACCTATTAAACCAAATCTGTAGTCAACACAATGGTCATTGTTCTGCTTACACTTAATTCTATGAAGTCACTCATTATCATGTGTGATTTTCAGAATATATATTTTACCTGAAACACAGCAAAGGTGGCTGTGCACACAGGTAGGACTCTGCAATCAGTAGCAGTGAATCATTAGGTACATGAAGATAAGAGAATTATGGTCAAAAGAGGAAAATAAAGACTATAGATTTGTAGGGATTATTTTATTCTTGCTAAGCCCCCTCCATTTTTCAGCAGATCCACTTGAATTTCACCTGAGTTCTAGATCTTCAATCCAAGAAAATATCACTTGGAACCCCTACAACTCTACAGCAGATGATGCCTTCAAAGCATGATACACTTATTGCCCAGTCACTAAATGCAACTATCCTATTCATGCATAAACCTCTCACTCATCCATTATGTTGTAACACTAAGATGCCAGGACAATATGAAGAATTTCAATTACATTTCTAGGGTACATTCAGTGACAATGAAAGTACTGGCCTAATATTCCAATGATCCACAAGTAGGATCTAGCACTTCTGATAGCAGACTGACAACTGCTGTATGCGTGGTACCAGGAAAAGTGAAGGAGGGAGTTGACTATAGTTATATTCCAGCAATAGAAAAGGGCAACTTGTATTTAATTCCATTTTTAAAAAGACATTGGCAGGAAATTCTGATGAAAGCTCCAAATCTTATCCTCTTGAAAAAATTTTCTTCCTATAAACCCCAGGTCTACATTTACCACTGAGAAATTAATAAAAAGCAGTTCTAAAGAACAGAGAGATACATATGGAGCCCCTGCACTCCCCTCTGCACTCACATCAATGCAGTTTTCTGGAGGGCAGTCTCTGCCCATGCTCAAGCCACCTGGAAGTCATACAGCTGTAACCATGGATCCACACTAAAGCTTGGGTTCAGGTGCACTCAGGAAGTTGCATTAGCAAGGCTCAGTGCCATGCTAAACATGTCTGCAAAGATTCCAGATCAAAACCGGTGCCACCCAGCTGGCTTTGCCGTAAACACAACATACAGACTTGCCTTAAGAAGCCTGTGCAGCAAGCAGCACTAATGTTCTAGATTATGACCATGCACAAAACAAGCTACAAATAAAAGCCAAGTTATTTTTGAGTCCTATGCTTGTTTCAGTAGGACATTGGTATACAACTACTTTCAAGCTCTACTAGAAATGCAGGAAAATCACACGCCCTTCTGACAGGCAGAACAAAGCAGAGGCTTGGCTCTCCAAAGAGGTTCTGCATGTGCATATTTCAAGGGACTCTACAAGGAAATAAGGTGACAACACATGGAGAATCCCTCTCCAAAATCACGTCCAAAATGATATAGAGGAAAAGTTTGAGAGTTATCTTATTTCCTGTTATTTTTAAGTGAATGATACTGTTCTTACACTTGTATTTTCATTCCAGAGGATCCAAATATAAACAACTTACGATCTACAAAAAGCAAGAATGTAGACAGTGTCTTTTTAAAGTGATTGCAGCAAGCTAATACTTCAGGCAGCATCACCTGATCTGGAGATGAAGTAAAGCTATACATTGCTGCTACTGACACTAGCTTTGCTCTGTGCAAAACTGTCATCAATAGTATCAGGAAGACAACCGAGTGAGAGACTTCCCATCCCTGTAAAAGAATCAGGTTACCAGCAGAGTAACTCTGTGAGGATTCTTTGCAGAATTTATGTCTGTCTCTCATTTCAGGATTGGAATTTTAAAACCAGCCTGGGACTTTTCATGCATTTCTGCATGAAATATCAGAGATCAGATACTGGAAAGGTAACAATGTGCTTTTTTATTGAGGAAATGACTGTTTATTTCTGTTAGTACAGTAACAGATATGCATTATATACCACTGTCCATTTATCTACTTTCTAACTACAGTATTCACCCACTGAAAAAAAGAAATTAATGAGCACGTAAGCAAGGTAAGAACAATTTTTAATATTCAAATGAGTATACTAACTGAGTGAAACCATTCTTATGTCCCTGTACAAGTAAGGAGGATAAGAGCCAGAATTTACCTTGCGCTAGAAAAGTAACTCCTTGTTCTGTGAAATAGCTTCCTCTAAATACATGTGAAGGATAAGGCAATAGCTAGCATTTCAGATGAACTACTGATTATCCTACAGCACATTATGAAACAGAAGACATCAAGCCAAACATCACAAACTTATCCTAACATAGATAATTATATATTACTCCACATACTCAATGGCAGTCAACCCCCAATGACTGCCAGCAGGCACTGAACCTTAATCTTTAGCATCAAAGCAGCAACACCAATTCACGTGAGTTAAATGAGTAATTCTTTTAGCTGGAACTAGTAGCAGTCTCTTCTTTGCTAGTCAGATCAGCCAACAGAGAAATCGCAAGACAATCTTCACCAGCATGTTACACCTCTAGTAGTTCCAACTGGAAAGAGCATCCTTGTTTCCTGCCCTAAGCTACTGAGCAGTCCTGCTGTTAAACAGCTTCTACATGTCACCCAAAGCTGGTTGCACTTCAGCTGCAAACCAGTAATTGCTCTGTATGTTTTATATATAACAGGGTTGTTTAAAAAAAAAAAAAAAAAAAAGTAAAAAAGTCGCAGAAATTGACTCGGTACCCTAGTCAAATTTTGCCAATAAAAAGCTGTGTTTAATTCTCCTTACTATGAAATGACTAGGTCCCTGCAATGCTATTAATGTAACCTACCAGCAGCCCAGTAAATTCTATACCACCTGGATGGCCACAAAGCAAGAGTAGGGTTTTAAACATTTCTGTATTTCATAAGCTGATTAAGCTCTAATTACAATTATTTTTTACAGTAGTCATTAAAGGTTGGATTTTCATAAGCCAAGAGTTCTCACATCATCAGTCACAGTCACTCAGTAAATTATGGGATAAGCACCTTAAGTGATTATGCATGCATGCAAATGTCCAAACTATTTTTAAAGATATTGGTGCAATTAATAAGACTAATATAATTTGAATTCCTTTAAAATGTAGTGACTGAAATACTTCAGATTTTGAGAGAGGAATTTGTTTATCTAACTGAATTTAACCTCTGTGGATACATTTACACACAAGGTAGAAAACTACATATTTATCATATTCATAAACAGTCTAGTGAGACAATCTTAAATGATAGTATTTTTACTAAATGATTTGACAATCAGTTATTTATACAAAACCAAGATTAGGATATAAACATTTAAAAATTTTGTACGTTGCCCATTTTAAATCAAATGTTGCAGTCGGAAATCAGATAAGTGACCGTACCAGAGAAAATATTTTCAAAATCACAATTTATCACATATCTCTTCGGTCACTAAGATTTGTATTAATTTGTCCATTTCCCAGATCACATGCATAATTATTTCTTAGCTCTTTTCTAAAAAGATATTTTAGATCATACGAGTCGAAGAAATGAAGACCACTCTGCACCGAAGAAGGAACTGCACAACAGCAACAAATTAAACGGAAGGAAATACGCAGGTAATCTAAAGCCTTAAAGGGATGATCACTGCTTACCTTAAGAGCTGTCTGCCAATGATAACATCCTAACGCACCGTATCTGTGTACGGAATTGGTGGGAGAGCCCTAGAAATGAAGCTACTATTTCAGTAACAGAAATAGAGGGCACCAAACTTAGAAGTCACACATCCAGCTCAGCACTGCAGGCAGAGGTCCCAAGCCACCAGACCTTTACCTCATCCACTCCACGGACTGGTAAAACCCTGGCCTTATGTAAATCAAGACTGCCAAAGAGGGAAGGGCTTTCATGATCAAGGGATTTTGCTGAAGTAGGGATTTTTCTTCACAACAGTGAGTGCATTGATTATGCTAAAAATGTAATACCACTTTGGTTACTATGAACCTGTCTTTCAGTCAATATTTAAAGGAGTTTGTAGTATCAACCTCCAGTACCTTCATTCTCTTATAATCTCTTCAGTACACCCTCTTCCTATTCTTGGAGTAACTAGTATTATCCAACAGGATCACAGTGTCTGTACATAGATCATTCTCTGGAAGTTATGAGCTCCGGCACAAATTATTCTGTAACAGAATTAGCTACTGCAACCTAAATAGGACACTAATCCTAATTGAATAAAACCTGTGTAAAGAATAAAATTACACTGTCCCAAGTGGCTCAGAAGCACTGCATCCTAGACACTCAGGTTCAGTAAGTAGCCACTAAATCCACCATTGCTACCGAAGAATTTGTCAGGCACTCACAACATACACATTAAGGAAGCACCTAAAGATACAAACATGCAGGTTCTGGAATTTACTAAAAGATCCAGTACTGAGCTGCCCCCCATTCTCTAAGTCAATGAGCATTAGACATCTAATTTACATCCATGGCTTGAAAACTCTCACTGGATACCTGCTTGCATCTTTTGATCCCTAAATATCCTTGCAAATCCAGCTCATCCTTTTATATCCTGGCTTTCCAATGATGGTGTGACTTTACAGGGTATTTTCCCTCCACCCCGTATTACTGCTGCCTGACAAAAACCCATTAACATCTAATATACACTACCCTGCCCTCATTGTAATAGGTTTGTACTAAGGCTTTTGCTGCTGTGGAGGAACTTCACCAATGACCATACTCCAGGATGGCTGAAAAACTACACACCGTAAGGCATCAACCCTGTCATAAGGATCATACAGGACTTTGACCTCCAGTTGACTTGGGATGAAAAAAGAAAAAAGCCAAAACCACACCCACCCATGACAAATCCAATACTACATTTTCAGGAATGTTGCCTGACATTAGTAAAGACAGTCTAACAATTGGACCACAACTGTAGGGAACAAAGAATTCATCAAGTGCTGTAAGCAGGTTCAAGAATGGGTAACAGCCTTTACAAATCAGAGGACAAGCTAAATCTTATTTAAAGTGATTCTTTACATGTTAAAAACCTGTACCTAATATTTGCACTATGTTGTTAGCAATAGTTCTTTTACTAGTGCGTCTGTTTTAGATGTAGTATGCCAGAAAAAGATAATTTTCAAGAATGGAGTTTCAGCATATGGTTCGCACAGCCGTCACGTTCAGCAGCATCTCACACCATAGCTCTATGTACTGGAGACTAGAAGTCCACACCCAACCACAAGCTGAACAACAGGAATACAAGAGCTTTCCAAAGCAAATAGCAGTTTAGAAACCCTGCACATCCATTTTTTAATTTGTCATCTCTACATATTTACATAAAAATGTTATAAACATGTTTCCACATCCCTGTTAGAATTAAATAAATAAAATTTAAAAAATCTTCAAGTGGAATCGACAGCAGAACATCCTTATACCAGCCTTATTTAACAATTACATTTAGAAATTGATGAAAAAAAGCTCACCAGAGCCACAAGCTCAGTAGCTATAGCAACATGCTTAGCTTCTCAGAAGAATCAAATAAGATAACCTGCTATAAAATGGATGCAAAATAGCTGTCATTGGACATGTGTAATTTCAGAGAACACAACCATAAAAACCAGGTTTTTTCTAACACACAATGCTCCCCTTTACAGAAGTCAAAAAGCTACTCTACAGGCAGTGAGTGAGAATTGAATTTAATTCCTTTACTCTCAGTGTTTTAAAAGCTAAATCTTTTATCTCAAAGCTTAATTGTGCCTTTTAACAAATTAGACTTCACTGGAAATCATTATCTGTTTTCCCCCCTTCTTGTTACAATTCAAAGGCAGCATCTGTTAAAGAGCAAAAATGAACCATTTCCCCCTCATTACACAGAGCAAAAAGTCATCCCAAGTTCACATTACTTCAGAAGGTAATTTCTGTTCATCAGAACAATTTGGTATGTGTTCATTCCTCTGCATCCAGTTTTGCAGGGTAATTTCCTAAAATATTTTGACTTAATTTGGTTTGTAACCATTAACTATGATCACGTTACAGAAGCTGCATGTTTAAGTTAGTAGTCCATGTCAGTGCTGCTAAAAATATTCCCTGGGTTGTAACTTTGTTATATTGTCTGATCATATATTCCTTAAAGCATTACAAAACCCAGCAGTACCCAGAACCCTTATGGGCCATTGATAGGAAGCATATTCTGGAGTCTAAGAGAAGCTGTCTTACTCGGGCATTCCCCTTCCGCAGGAGAAGAGAAGGTAGCTTGTCTCCGCCCTCCATTGAAGGGGTGTTTGGGAGCAGCAGCTGAAGCTCCACAGGAAGGCTACCAACAGCAGCTGCACCCAAAATCATCAGACGGGCGACAACTGGCCCAAGCTGCACCACTGGGCCTCCTTGCTGCAAACATCCTTGGCTTACATCGACTGCTCCTTCTACAGCATGAAAGGCAACTCCTTCAGAATTATTTAAGTAGAATGCATAGGGTGAAGAACAGCTACCAGTAGATCTCTGGAGGACAGCTGTTACTTATGAACTAGAACAAACGCTATCCTGCCTCTTCCCAAGGACCCCCCTCTCCTTCTGCACCTTGGTTAGCAGTACACTTCACAGAACCCTGCTCTTAAAAGGCTTTCTCCAGCAGCTTTCTGGGAACAAAGCTGCTGTAGTTTGTTTGCTTGGATTTTTTTTTTTTTTTTTTTAAAGAAAAACTATCTGTGCTACAATTAAGACTGCAAAAAAAAGAAAGCATAGACATTAATTTTGCACTGCAAGGGACCAAGTCAAGTCAATTAACAATAAAGTATTAATACTACAAAGCAGTGTTTAATTTGTGGCCTTATTCACAAAAGAAAAAGGAGTTATAAACAAGTCAACTAGCAACAAAAATGTCAGTGCTAACTTGGAATTTGAGCTTAACAAAAAAACCTCACCCAAAAGCAAAAGAACAGATTTTAGGGGAACTAAAATAAACAGAAGCATTTTATTTTTTAAACAAAAAACATGTCAACAGTCACTTCTTCTGACAGGCTTTTCCCTTATTCTGCTTCTGTTCATAGACAAGTAGAACACAGATTCCGCAGATGTAGCTTCCTCCTGAATTTAAGTATGATAATCCTTATCTACATCTACCTTTGTAGAAGTTCATAGATAACTATGAGTATAACTTAGGAAGAAAAAGAATTAATAAAAGTGAGCACAGGTTACGCAGAATGCTATACCCACTGTGGTAAGCACAGAGATTCATTTTTTGTTTTCACAGTGGCTCATCTGTCATCTTCTGTGACACAAAGTAAAGTTTATCTGCAAAGAACATTTGTTTGTTTCTTTAAATCTAATTGTAGACAGAACAGAACATATATCAATTCAAGCTTAAAATAAAAATTCCCTAACTGGAGATAGAGGGGCAATAATTATTATTTTCTGAATAGCTTCTTCAACTTTAAAGTAGTCCCGAAACTATTGTTCCATTGCTGTAAAGTAACAGATTTACACACACCAAGCACTAATTTACACTGGCATTACAGAACTCCAGAATAAGCATATCATGGAGCATGTTTACAGCATGACACCCAGAAATCTAAACTTGAAGTTTCCATGCCTTTAATAGAAGAAATATCGCTCATTTCACAAATTCAACTTACTGCTCTGAATTTCAAGATTAGCAGTATTTAGTTTAAAAAAAATTTTAAAAGTTCTTGATTTATCTTCAGTATGAACTCAGACTTACTCAATCCTCGATATTCAGTGTACAATCCTATAATACAGAAATACAAAATAACGTAGCGAGGACTTTTTCATCCCTTCTGAAACAAAAAGTACAGAACACTCAAGCAAGGACTGGAAGTAAATAGCATTATAACAGGCCATTTCACTCCACTGGTAGGAATCCGGGCTTAATTACCCGGCAGTTTGGATTCCAGTGTGTAGCTTTCCTTCCAGTAAAGCAGCGTACACCACTACACTTCAGTATAAGGCCTCAAAGTATTTAAGGATAATCCCTGCCAGCTAGAAAAGAAGGGACACTTCAGTCACTGCTGTAATATAATCCACATACATACTCTGTAACTTATGTCCAAGAGTTCCCATTCCACCTTGGATTTGATTAAATGCTTTCATTTGGTTCATCCAAGTTAAAGAATCACAAGAAAATTCATTGTTTGTTTGGACAGCCCATTTTATAATGTTAGACATAAACACTAGGAGAGGGATGCAAATCTATTTTATCAGCAAGAAGGAAACTATGTCCAATTACTTGCAACTACTGCTCTCTATGCTCGTTTTTTGTTTAACCCAACTATTCCAGTTAGGTCAGCTGGCTGTTAAAAGAAACGTTTAGTAGTGCAGATTGGAAGTATTGCCATGATAAAATTGGTGGTTAATGCTAACCATAAATTAAGCAAAGGCTCCTTTAAAGTCATCACGGATTTTTAATTACAAAATTTATTTACCTGGACTGAAGGTACCAATAACATTCCTATTGTTGGCACTACAGTTGTGGAACTAACAGAAACCTTCTGAGCGCCTGGTCTTAGCAGACAAGTAGTCCTGACCCTTGCAGAGTTCCAGTGGAAGCAAAAAGGTTTGGATTTCATGTTGGATATCCTGATAGTCACGGTTCAGAAAACTCACTGTTTGTAACGGACCATTATCTTCTGAGGATGTATTATTGCTATAATCTGTCTGCTAGCATCAGCCATGAGTGTGGTCTCTTTTTTGATAGAAAGACAGTACTCTCTAAATAGGCCTTTTCCTGCTTTGTTCTGTTCTGTCTTCAACAGAGAAATATATTGAAACTCAGAGGGAGTTGTGTGGCCCATGATTTGCCTAACAGAAGTAGGGGCCCATGCACTTTGAACCACACGTAGAGCAGATCTAACATTTCCATGCCCATTGGCTTATTTGCTGTACATACACTGCTCATATCAATGCACATGTGGAAAACAGTGTGCTGTGACAAAGATTTGGGTATGGGGAAAGAAGATGAAGCACATATGCAAAAGCATATTGACATACAATGACATACTTAGGATTTCCAAATGTCAGGAAGTCCACACATGCAAAATCCTCTTTAGGACAGACTTATGATTTTAATTAGATATTTGTTGAAAGTGAGTAATGCTAATAACTGCAGTATTTGAGCATTTTCATTCAGTCAGCAAAAACTGTCCTATTTTCATAATGCACAAAGAAATAAGAGAATCAATTTTATTATCAAGGTTAATAGACACTTTCTGCAATATGCAACAGTAAAAGTGAGATGAAAAGATAAAAAGGCGGTATATGATTAAAAAGATTCTTTTAGGGTGGGTTTTTTTTTTCCAGGAGTTGGAGGTGGTATACGTTATCCCAGACTTATATAAGTCGTCTCATGTGACTCCTTGGCTGTTGCAGAAAAACCCTGCAACCAAATCTGCTTTTGGATAACTTCAAACATTAGCAGTGTATTTGAAAGTTCTCAACTACACATCGAACACAACAGATCTAATTTCATCAGCACTGAGCAGGAAGTAACTTCACCTCCCACTCAGATTCCAAATTGTATATTTGGCAATTTTTGAAGCTCCCTTCTCTTTAAAAGGGGCATTCAGATTGAGTGACCTCTGCTTTGGGAAAACAGTGGGTGGGTTTCCAGTTAAAAACGTGAATAATTTCAAAGCATTTACAAATTTACTTTCTACTTCAGTTTTCCCCGGGGGATGAGAAAAGGGGATTTTTAAGACAAAGCTAGGTATCCGTAATACTAAATGGTTTCAGCATCTTAAACTCTAGTGATGTTCCAGCTGAATTAAGGATGCACAGCTATGAAGTTTCAAAGGTCTTTAAACGACCTTTGTGCAGTCTTCAAAAACCTTTGTGTCCAGAATTCCTATAGACTTCAGGAAGTCATGATGTGGCTCTTCAGTTTTCTGTAAGCAGATTTACAGGAAATTATTTATACAAATCTCAGGAGCATTGGTGAAAAAAGTATTAATCTTGATCAAATATGTTTTTTCCATCCCTCACTTAACACCTCTCAATCAATGTCAGCAGTATTGCAATTGATCTAATTTAGTGTCAGTCACTCCAACTATTATTCAAAGATTCTTCTCAGATATACAAGTGGGAATCTGGGCAAGAAAGTCTTCAGGATCATTTTTTTTTTTAATGTCAAAAACCAAAGAATGACAAGAACTTGCGCTCATGATCAATTTTACTGTCCCTAATACACAGATGAGAAAAATATATACATATATTCTTGGCTCCCCTCAAATAGCTGCTTTTTTCCCTTGTATATTCAGTATACATAGCATTTAAAAGGGAAATAGAATCAACGGTTTAAAAGAGAGAAGAATCAACTACTAGAATGAAAAGAGACTCATGTTGTCCATTAGCTCCCAGTATTTCATAAACTGCTAAGCTCAGCTCCCAGCACTGGAGAAGTTTTTATAGAAAAGGAATGGGGAAGAAGCAGCAGGTGAAAACTCTAACCACATGCTTTTTCTAGAAGCACACTGAATTTGTCAGCTGGAGAAACAGCTTCTTTAATTGCAAACAAGTAAAAGTAAAAAAGTCTTAAGCCCAGCTTAGTAAGTCAGAAGTTGCTCATCCTCTGTATTCTTGACTATAAGTTTAAGCAAAAGACAAATTCAGAAACTGTACTGACCCCTATCACTTGTTCTGTCTCCAGTTCAAGATCCAATGAAGGCATCAGATGATATTTGATCTCTAGCAATAGCTAAGAAAATGAGAAATAACAAAGAAATAACTACATTAGCAGAATGTAAACTGAATTTTTAAAATTAGTTATCATGTGGGGACAGGAATGGACCATGAGGGAGGCTCTGTAGAAACTTAAGACTAAGTAGGACCCCTCTTTCAAGTAAGCTCTTTTGTCTATGGTGTTTTGGGAGCAGGGAAAAAAGGAATAGGAACACAACAATCTGACAGCCCACTCAAGGTGTCAAAATGCTTTTGTGACCTGTGTAGGGTCAAGTTCCAGCCTCAGGGAAACTGCACTGGATCAGGACGGCATAGGTAGAACTTTACAGGTTAGCATCACTCCAGATACAGCACACTCACAGTCTCTCCTCCTAATTTTTTATTGCTCTATGAATCAGACACCATATGTCAACAGGACACGAGTCTAGCTGGTTATCTGGACCAGCACATAAGGAACAGTCAGCAGACAGTTGCATTGCATCAGAAATGCGTAAGATAGACCCGATTGCTGCACAGTCATCAGGAGTGAGGAAACATTAATTGATGTCTCATGTAACACTTAACAAGCCCAACTGTAGTTACTAAATCATGCTATAGTTCAAACTGTCATATCCAAAGTGCAAACAACATACACTTGCTATTTTAATACCCACAAGGTGTGTGGCTAGAATATCACTGCTGCAGTAGCCAGTAGCAGAAGGATACTTGTATCATACTGTGTATGATAGCCATTCTCTTCTGCTTAACTCAGCTGATCAACCTTTACAGATTCCTCTCAAAGTAGAACTCCCCCACAAACTACTTCTGTGTCAACTAAGAGTTTCTGTCTTTCATTTTTTTCTAACCACAGATAGGTCTAACAATCTAGTGCAGCCCCTGTGATACAGCCAAGGTCACAGTGACACAGGAACAAAGGCCAGGAACTAGCTTCCTGAGCCAGCTTCAGCATCAAGGAAAACTTGATATACACCCGAAGCACTGAAAATCTGTCAAGAGAAACACTGAGATTGATTTAAGTGTCTTAAAAGTTGTCTTTATGAAAGCATAAGAATCTTCAATACTGAAGGATGGCCACGGATTTCTAGCTCAAAACCACTTTTGGTAAGCTCTGCATCTCACTGTTTAGCCCTTCTCTAAGCTACTGTCAAGATACACGTCAAAAACAGTACTCTAGATGAGCTGCCAAATGACAGAGCATAGCTACATTATCAGTTCTAGTTTGCCTAATTCAGTCTACATACAGTCTGAGATCATGACACACTTTTAGCCAGGAAAAACAAGACCAACCTGGAATTTCTGAAAGACTGATTAACATTCCAGAGAGTCTAGCCCCAACTAACTACAAAGCAATAAGGGTTTAAAAAAGAAATATGAACTAGTAAAAATAAATCAACAGGTCTTTAGAAGAATATTGTTGAAAGAAAGTTTAAATTTTCTAAGTAAATGTACTACTTCCATGGATCTGATAATTTTGAATTTACTGTTTCCTTTCCAGTTAATGGGTTTACGACAAATCTCAATTATATGAGTAAAAAATGTAGCTTCTTTTCCAGATCCAGCATGTATGTTCACAACAATACTAATGACAGCTGTACAAGAAAAATAGGCTGTCCATACATAGGTACATTTGACATATTTTTACAAGTTAGGAAAAATCTGAGACCATTCTTCCTAAACATAGAGCACAGACAACCAAGTACAAGGACAGTTAATTTCTTAATGTATTTTTCCTATAGAATACGTAGTCTGATTGAAATCTTCACAATTAAATGAGGTGGTTATTTTCTGTGAATCTTCATCTGTTCATCAGTTAAGTATGATTCCTCTTGTTAGAAACTTGACAGATAACCAGGTCCTGTAATTTTACAATCTTTACTAACATATTCTACAGCCAAAGACAGATTATTTTATGCTTCATGTTAAAAATAGATACATACGATACTAATCTTTCAGTTGTGCTACACCACAGAACTCACTGCTGACCTTGCCATTATTACAATAACATGTCAGTCCTCTGACTTTCCCTGCTGACTGTCCAACTGTGTAAACTGTTTTATTCAAAACATATTGCTGAGAGGAAAAAGGCAGACTTTTTCCTCCACAAGCTAATAGGCAAATGTTCTCCAGAGCAGTTACTCAAATGACTAAACAGTATTTCTTCTAGGGACACATTGTGTAGAATTAGATTTTCAGCAGATTAACATCAGGCATTGGTTGTACCTTCAGCAATTCCTACACAGTTTTTATGCCCACAGTAGGCAAGGACTTGGCATAGTCTCCTCTTCCTGTTGAATACAGCCCTCTTTTAGCCAAGCAGATGCATCTTCATAACAAATCTGTTTACGTTGTTAAACACATTTGTTTCATTTTAATCAGACTACAATTTTTTTCCACCAAAATGAATAGTGTAACCTTGAAGTTTAGATCAAAAGACTAACTGCAAATTCTCCAATCACTTTCAGAATACTGTCTGTCTTCATAAAACTTTTCATTTAAAATGCTACTGAAAGTATTTTAAAATAGTTTCACAAATCATTTACCTTGGTTTCATAGACAAGGAGCAGTTCACAAGATTCTGTCCAGAAACCACTGCTCTCAGATCAGTACCCATCAAAATTTGAAAGTTTAAGAAACTAGTTATTCAAGAGAATGATACTAGGTCTGGTTTTAATGTGAAATCTTCTATTGCAGATTTTAAAAGCCTATGTATGATCTGGCTTAATCAAGTCCTCTTCTTAACAACATGAAAATGCACAAAGGTGTTTATACATAGCATATAGTGCTTTCTCACTTGAGTTACTTAGAGGAAGGAATTAATACATGATTTTTATGACTCTGGAGGTTTCTCAAGAGAAGTATGAGCTTGTACGTTTAATTGATTTACTGAATATGCACTATTACTATGTAAAAGTAATTCTTCTCTGTAATGCTGACCAAATAAATCTTAACAGCTGAATTTGCAAATCAGTTTCTTTATGTCAACAGCTTTGTCATGTCAATAAACACAGCACTAAGCTAGGAGCAAGGATGATTACCCATCTTCTGCTGTCACCTACTTGAGTATAGCTACATTGCTTGCTTGAAACCATCAGACAAGATTTACACTCAGCAGTCAGGAACAAAAATGACCTAATATATCATAGCTGTCATCAGGTAAATGAGAAGAATCTAACATGTCTTAGAGAAAAGGAAAATAAATAAAAACCCCAGAAAATTTCCCTTTTGAATCACAAGACTATAACCTGTAATCTTAGAAGTTTACAGTAAAGTAGCCAGCAAACCTTGAGAAAGGAACTTTGAATTCTGAATTAGTGAGATGATTTCACCAAAGCTTACTATCTTTCTGCAAACTGACATAGTTAAACATAATTGCTGGCTCTCAGCTGTGCTTAAATGGATGAGTTCCAACAGACTGCTGTCATCCTACCAGTGAAATTAAAGCATCTTGCCTCTGGCAGTGTAGACCATTGTGATATTCATGACAAGATGTGAACTGTTTCCTCAACATCACGTAAACAGGTTTTAGCAGCCATGCATCAAAGTCTCACGCTGAAACTTCGCATCAGAACAAACTTTTGTATTTTTGTCTCCTGTGGCAAATTAAGAGTCAATACTGTTCTGGAGAAAAAGCCACAAAACTGGAAAATACTCCATTTTAAATGGCCTTCATCTGTCAGAAGTAGACAAAGTCAAAACTCATTGTCATCTAAAAATGTCTTTCAGATTCTCTAAGTACCATACTGTGTACATAAGCTATCGTACCTGTCATTATCAAGAGCTGGCATTTTAATATTCATGTGATTCCTTACTTTTATGTTCCAATGGTATTGCCTTGAAGGCAGATGAATTAAAACACAGAGGTATCTTGAATAAAACCTTCTCTGCAGGCAGAAGGTAGTACCATTACTTAGTATGTGGTGCTAAAGCAACATGCTACGACCTACAGAGAAGATAAAGATGTTGAGCCAATGCTGTAGATCTCGTAGTTTATGGGCATAAAGAAAAGCTCAGCATAGTGCTTCCTGCTGTGACTAGTTCTTTTGAATTCAATGAAATCCTTTGGAAGAGTAAGCAGCACACTCACTCTAAGTACAGCGCATTAGTTTAGACACCTGCTATAACGAAACATTGAAAAGGAAAGACGAAAAGAATAGGCATACATAGCATGCTAGGAAACAACTCGTCTTCCTAAGTTGCATATTGTAAATATCTGTCTATTTCCAACATTACCATAATCATAGTCATACTGCTTCAGTAAATGTATGCTTAGTAGGACTCATAATAGGGGTGCAGACCAAGTGAAAAAGACAGACACTCAATGTAAGTACTTAAAGGGTTTGGGCATTTGTATCTGAAACTGAAGGAAAAGGAGCATCCCATGCTCATTCTCTTCTTAGTACTTAAAGCAGGAAACCAACAGCTGTAATAAAGCAAGTTTAAATTAAAATTTTTTAACCAGTGGAAAACGCGTTTAAAAAACCAACTACAGTTTCTGGGTTCTGTCTCAGATAATCCACCTTCAGATTAATGAGTATGCCAGAAAAGATGGAGCTGCAGCAAGACACCTAAGGGACTCCTCCAGGATACAATCAAATTTAGAATGGCTTATGAATACACAGAGTAAACTTATCCTATCTACAACCCTCACAAATTACTGAAAAATTGTAATGATTTTATGCTTGTATAGCCCTCTCCAGGATCCTAGTTGTGAGTGCAAAGTAGAAAGAACCCTAACTTCGACTGCCAGATGGATATGACAGGCCTCACTGGTACCCTGGATGCTCCTGACAATCTGTCTATACTGCCTACCTCTTCTTAACAACTATTTTCTCTAAGTCAAATGCAGCCAGGTATTTAAGGTCAGCTCTCTATTTCAAAAAGATAACCTTCCATCTGCTCAAGCAGCTGAGTAACTTGACTGTGTATGACCTGCTAGGTATGCTGTTTTATTATTACAATATCAAAGAAAGAAAGAGAGAGGTGTCAAAAGAGCTTTGTTAGTGCTATTCAAACGATGCACCTGAGCAATTGTGTTTACTTTCAGAATAACAATTTCAGACTGGAGGATTAGTGTCCCACCGATACCAGAAAAACTCAAAGATAATGTTCTTTAAATGAGAGAGACTAAATACTTAATTTCTAGTAAAGGAAATTGATCTTATTTGCAACCTTTTCTTTGGTCAAAAGTGGTCATCAATTCAGAAGATATGAAATGTAAATTAAGTTTATTCAACAAGCTGAAGCATTGCTGGAAAGAAAAGCAGTACTGCTATTATTACCCTGTGGCTGACCACCCACAGATCCATGAAACATGCAGCAATACCATATTGAAATTTGCTATCAGATCATACTGCGTGTTTTCAGGTTAGAAGTGTCCCATTTATTTTTCTAGGATCGGAAGACACAGGGAAGTGAGCAGGTTCTAACACAGAGGATTGGGGCTCCTTATCACACTTAGGCTTGCTCCCTCTATACAACTCAAAACGAAGCCATGCCAGTACAACACTGATATACATTGTTCACCATCAGCACTGTTTAATGATTCCACTTCAATGTTGGCTGTCAGCCATCAAGCCAAAATGGAAAACACGCTAAACATTTTAATTCTAGTAATACTACTGTGTACTTTTCTCTTCCTGGTGCACAAACATCTAACTAATTATGGCTATAGTACACAACAACAATGAAAGACAATTTACAGAGTAGCTTTATTTACCACCAAATTCCTCAGTTTATTTGAAAAGGAAACTGGAATTGATATTTTCAGTTACATTTTCCAAAAATAGTACATTGTCTCAAGTATGTTCTGTACATTAAATAAAACCATGTTCAGTTTATTTTAAATTAATTCACTGTTCACTGGTTTAAGGCCTCTTGGCAGAAAGCAGAAATGTATACATAAAATGCATAATAAATAGAATAATCTTTCTGCTAACTTAAATGTTCAAAAGTTGACCCAACCTTTATTATAAAAAAGCATGTAACTTAGAGCTATTTTCCACCATGAACTAGAAAAGTCAATTGCTTTGGTTAAATCAGAACTCTGTTTTCCTATCACCTATCCTATAAAAACATAGTTTAAAATAAATTAATACTTTTTTGCTAGCTAAAAGCAACAGAAGTAGTGTCAATATTCTTACTTTGAATCACGAAGTTTATTCCATGTAAGACTGAAGTATTTTATGATGTAAGAATATATAAGTTAGAGCAATGTGCAGTTTTAGATTGAGAAATTACGTGATCTGGTGCAGTGCCAGTGGGATACTTAGTTGTGTACCTAAACCCCATCTAGTGTTTAGAACTAGAGTACATGTCTGAAGTCAGACACATACTTTAACTGAAAAAAGGTGTTCAAACATAAGTACAAGAATGTCAAACCCGAAATATTTACCTATACCCTATATACACCTTCCTGTGATAGGGTCTCTTCCAACATATATATTGAGCAAAGTGGCATGGAATTATAAAATGACACCTGAAACTTTTCATACAACTTCTCATGCTTACACAACACAAATGTGAAAGCAGAACTTGTTTTTTAGATCTTACCAAGACATGAAAACTGTTCCCAGAAGACTTCTTGCAGCATATGGTTCGATGAGTTCTCTGGTAAAACATACTCATGATGCTACTATAACTTCCAGCAGAGATTTCATTCCCTTGACTAGGACACACAACCAAGTCATCACCCTTCCTTCTTATTCAATAAAGCAATTTTTTAGCGCCGTTGCCCAGTCCTTACCCACATTAACCATAACCAGTAATCCTAGAGCAGAGGTCACAACTATGCAAATATTAAGTGCAAACGTAGGTATCTGTGCATTGCACAACTGGCCCTAGCCTTAGACTAGCAAGCATATCAGCCAGCTTCTTTTGCCTAGTTAGGCCAGAGACAGGCATATGTCAGTAAGTGGACAGAATAATTTCTCTCTAATTGCTGCCTCCCAACACATCATCACTAAACCTTAAACTGGAAGAGAAGATAGGACAGAAGTTTGACCAGTCATTGTTCTCGACTAGCAAGCATCAGCATAGCCTCCCAGCAACACCACAGCCCACATTAGCGTTCCTTCCCAGCTATGTTGCTCCTGGAGAATAACCTGCTTGACTTTCTGCAAGTAAGGAGCAGAAATGTAGAGCCACAGAGGAACCTACACATCTCCCAGTTATTAACTAGCACACAGGAAGGACACACTCCTTTACAGGCTGGCTCTTCAAACATCTTGCTCTTGTAAACTTTCCCAGCACAGTCAGAACGGACAGTAGAGAAGTGCTGTCAAGGTGAAGTTATTTGCATGGCTTCGTTTGTGCTGAGGAGAGAGAAGGCCTAATTGCTGGTGCAAACACACCCTAAGGCTTTGTTCCTAGCACCTTGCCATAAGCAAAAGCTAGTCCTGTCTAGCAAGTAATTAATACCCTAAGGGAAACTGCAGTGGACGACATCACAGTTCTGCACTGTATTTCCCTCATTATCACCAACTTCCACCGACTTTCAGGGAGTAGTAAGTATTTCCAATATTCCCGTATTTGTTTGAGACAAAGAACCAGTAGAAAATTCTCACTGATGCCTAGCTAGATGTAATTAAGAATTGCCCAGATATACTAAGACTCAGGTCACCTAGCCAAGATAAGATGCTTTTGGATTCCAGCATTATGGAACACTCTGCCTTAAATAGCTGTAGAAAAGCCAAATGGAATATATTTTATTTCAACTAAGTTTCACAGAAAACACCCATATCTGCACTGGATTACAGCTTCTTCAAAAACTGAGGAGCAGTCTGATGTGTGCAACTGCATCAAATCACTAACAATTAATCTGGACACTGTGCAGGGTGAGAGTTTTAAAAAAGGCCAAACCCCGATCTTTAATGATTCAAGAAATTTTCTGAGAATCTTAAACCCCGTTAAGATGGCAGCAACCCAAGACTTTTTCTGTAGCTTTACATCTTCAACACAATAATCATTCTATGATTCTATGTAAATACAAGACATCAATAAAATAAGACTAGCCCTAGACCTTAACTTGCTCCATGAGACAACAAATACAACAGTGTTAATTAGACAGTTTACGTATATGCGGGTTGACACCAGCATTCTTGGTTTAGGTCTGGTCCAGTGACAGCAGACAAAGGATTAAATCATACACAGATCACAGACTTGTGCTAAAGGAAAAACATGTCCAGTGGATTTCTGAACAACTTCTCCTTATAAACGGCTCCTTCAGTTTAAGCATAACATGTAGTTATATAATTACAGACTAAATTGTAAATTAAATTTATTTACCATAAAGTCATATATGGATATTTCTAACAAAAGGAAGCTGTTATTACAATAAAACTGAAATATGTGAAGTTGGTCTTCATAAGAAGTTTTATACTACTTAGCTTCATTGCTAGTCAGCAATTTTGTTTGGGAAGTATCACCACACAGAACGCCTGCAATGTGTGTATAATTACATGTCTTATTTACAAATTTCACCTCCATCGCAGTTATATCCAAAGCAGTATTACATAAAAAAAATCCCTGAGTTCTTACATAACAAATCCCCGAATCCCAATCACATTAGCTACATACTACACGTATTTTTTCCACATAACTGCACACCTGACATCTGCAAAATCTGGCTGAACATTTTCATCTTATATCCCTATTTATTTAAAAATACATAATGTAATTCACATTATCATTTTTTTTCAAAATAAAGAATTTTCTGTTTCCTCACTCCCTATTTTTGTTTTGCCTAATTTAAAACAGTTTCTAAATTTGCTGTGTAGATCACCTCTTATGACATACATATATACATAGTCGCAAGTGTATGTGATTAACGTATTCTAGAGAAAATAGAAAACCCTTAGCATAAAATTATTTACAAATCTCCTGAAACACCATGAGCCAATTACATTTACTTTTATATATTCTATATTTGTATGTATGTCCACACACACACTTTCACCATGGCAAAGATATCATTACAAATCAAGAGTACAGAGAAACCCATCCTTTTATGTTGCTGCCTGCCAAATGGAAATTGATCATTAAATAGCAATTAATTTAATTTGACTGCAGGTCGTGTAGACTGCGAGTAACCATATGTTCATAAAAATATCACATATACAGATAAAAAAGTTTTTATATATATTTATTATACATCAGATTTGCTGAGGAAAATGGTTTGGGCTTACATTTAAGTTGCATAGCCACACTTTCTACAACAGGAAAGAATTGACAAACTGCTCTCATTTATTTCACCTCTAACTCTTCCCCATGTGTGTATCTGTCATACATACTAAAAAAGGGATGACGTACAGTCTTTTTTGGTGGCACTTTCATAGCATTACGTGATCACATACTACCATACGTATTGCAAGTAGCAATACAACTCAGGTCTATAGCAAGTATGCATTCTTTAAGCTTGCCTTGTTCACAACGCAAGTCTAAGCTGAAAGAAGTTGCGTATAATTCTTGTGTGGTTTTTTTTCCAAAAAATTGCTAAATGAAAGTTAAAAGCAACTATAATAACAGACACATCACGAACCAGAAGAGTTGTACTGTAGTGCGGCTTCACTAGAACTCTGCAGTAACAAGCCACACAAACTAGAGAGAATCTTGGAAGCATTTAGGCTGGAACAGACCTTTAAGACCATCGAGTCCCACCATAAACCTAACACTGCCAAGTCCACCAACAAACCCTGTCCCTAAGTGCCACATATACGTGCCTTTTGAAAACCTCCAGGGCTGTATAATCTTTCCCAGACAGGAAAGAGATTTGCATATCAACGAGAGCAGGACAATATGTGGTCATTTTCCTCTGGCAACATCTGTTTTAAGAGAGTCCAGCTGTTTTGTCCCCTCCCGTCCCCTCCCCCCCCCAGTCTTTAAGGTCAGCATGTACCTTAATTCATATCACATGTAGTGGGAGACAACTACAAAACAGAAGTGGAATTAGTCTTTGGTACAAAAGGTACACCAAATAATGACAGACAAATGTACGCTAAAGCCATACTATTAATCAAATTCAAGAATAATAATTCCTACTAATAATCTGGCATTCTTACCACACTTCTCAGCAAAGATTTAATGACTGAGCTGAGAAAGGTCTCATGTTATGAAGACTTCATTACCTTTATGGAATACCACAGCATAAAAGAATCATAAATAATTAAAATTACATTACATTTCTGAAAATAAATAGACCATAGACTATTTTATGATGGCATATTCTTGATTATTCATGGTGTTAGTTCACTTACTTTCTGGCAGTCTAACTTACTAGTATGAAACATTCATGTATCAAAACTTTGTGCAGTGTGTCCAACAAGAGGTTTGTGCTCAACATGAGCTACCAGTATCATTCTGCATCTTACAACTTCTCTTTTCAGAATCTAATACTCCAACCCCAAAATGTAAACTTTTATGTCAATTTAAGGGCACAACCAGATTCTCAATGCCAGCTGGGATAAGAAAATACAGTAGCAATATTTTAAAAGGAAGAAAAATTGGTTTTGGAAATAATGTCATAACACAAAGTCATAATCATAGCACCAGCTTCAATAACATCACAGGCACTACAAAACTGGATCTCATGAATCACACTGTAGCTTACTGCATAATCATATAGTCATGCATCAAAATCATGTAATATAAACTTAGGCCATAACTGAAGTACTGCAGCAGGTCCTCTCTCCCAGCAGAGAGTATGTCCTTCATAACACTGTTAGAAAATGATCAGCCAGACAAACAAAACTTGTGAAGCAGGTGACTATGAGCAGAAAACTGTAAATCTAGATAGTAAGTTATGCACAAACACTTTATTTTTAAAACATCATTAGGTTGACATTCTTTATTCAATAGGAAAAATTAATGTTTCAATTTGTTTTTCTTTCCTGTGAAATATAATAGACACACACACATTCTTAAAAATTCTAAAGCAGAATGAGAAAAAGCAACATGTTAATTACATGTTGATAGACTCAATTATTTATATACAATTATGGTGTCCCAGAAATTAAGGTGAGCATTGCCATTCAGAAGAGTCAAACCTGTTCTCAAAGTTACGTTCCATGTCCTGTTACACTAATGACTATAGTCTCGATAGCAGAATCTTATGTCGCTCTGTTGTTGACACTGATACATGTCCCATCCACCTTTTCAAAGCAGCTACCAGATATGGAGGGTTTAAATCAGGAAGCTACAGAGCACCTATTTGAAGGCAATAAAAATTCTTCAGTAGCAATGGTCTATAGCTTATTGTATCATGTTCAAGCATTCAGGGACTAGTTGTTTTCTTCTCTTCCCTTATCCCCACCCAAAAAATATAGCATGTTTAACTGAGGCATAAAGCAAAGCTGAAAACTCCTCCAGTGAACTACAGGCATAGAAATGGATATAGCACAATTTGGCTGCTGCCCAATTCAGGAATAAAAGATGAGATTGACTTAAAATACACAATTCCAACGCTGTTAAACTTAGGGAAGCTGCAGTCCTATCCCCACAACTTTAACATAGTCAGTTGCCCTATGATTTAAACATGATTTCATTCTAAGACATGCTTAACTGCAGACAGCTTCACAGTATTGAAAAAAAATCAGTAATTTAATACTACTTTTCTCTGGCAAAAGACTTTTAAGTCATTATGTAATACAGTGTTCAAAAAGGAAGAGGAAGACCATGCTTCCATTAATTAAAACAATACTATAAGCAAATTTCTCTGCAATTTTAATGGGACAATAGTAAAAGACCTAAGCAGCAGTTGTTCAGGAACATGATGTTCTTAGTATGGTCCCTTCTCAAGGCCTTCAGAATTTATTTTTATGTAAATTTGCAAAGAAAGCTAAGCACTAGGGTACACATGGGAAAAAAAGGCAAAGACTAAACTAAACCTGGAAAATTTAGAATGCATGTAATAAAGTGATTACAAGTTTTAGTTGGTAGCGAGTACAACAAGCAAAACAATAAAGCAATTGGATGATAATCTTAAATTTGCAGTGATTACTAGAGGTGTATTTTTCTAAGTACCTCACTAAATATAAATTTTATTTATTCAAATGTCTTACATTTTAGGATGTGAGGATCCTATTAATTGCCCTACTCCCTCTAAAGGTAGCATCATAAGCCAAGTTAAGTTAGAGGAAGGTTAGTACACTGCAAGACAATTTTAACGTCATCCACAGCTAAATTTGTCTCTTACACGGGAGTCTAAATCAGTTCTATGAGGCCAACTGACAACATTGTACATTGAAAGAACAGAAAAGAGTGGCCTTCCAAACAAATGCTAACAAAATGCAGTTTAAACTACCTAAGGCAAAAATATTATACACATTTATATATCATATGTTATTACCAAGAAAAAACCCACAAATTTAAATTGGTAACAAAGCACAAATTTAACAATATTCATCCACTTTTGGAAAGTAGCCTTTCAAAGCTAGTGATAAGGGGAGACAGGCATACAATGCTGCTAAACAATAGTAAAAAGGAACTATAGTTTTCAAACAGAATACAGAGACTATGTTTTGAATTCAAACTCAGAATGTGTAAGCTATAGTTTGAATGAACTTGGTCAATCTCAACAGGCTGAACACCAGTTGTGATATCAAGTTCCAACAGAATTATAATATATTTCTCATATACCATTCCCACAGACAAGGATTGCCAGTATTCTACAGACTTAAATATGTAAGGTCTTTTAAATATTATTAAAAGGAGCCATTCAACCACCACTGCTATCCCTCACCATATTTTTGTCCTGTTTAAAATAAAGTGTAATTAAAGGCTCACACAGCATCAATGAAATGTGTAATCCTGCAGCAAATCAACAGCACGAGGCACAGAATGCCTCCTGGCACTAGAGCATTTCTCTCACTTGCTAGACCACATCTCTGATTTCAGCAAGATACATTGCATACTCCTAGCCAGTCACTAAGCTTTAAACGAAAATCCCAAACATTTGTAAATTCCTTGGGCAGCCAGGTTCTTCCATGACATACTCCAAAGCTGCCAGGAGCAGTCTGACAACCACTCTATGAACAGAAGTTCAACAGGACGGATGCACACTACAGGAGTTAAAGAGTGGACTGAACACAGGAAAAAAAATCAAACTCCAAATGCCTGGATAGCAGTTCAGTCACGGCAAGTGAATGCACATCAGTATAATGCAGCCAGACACCACCCCCTGCCCCAGAGATCCTGGCTAATATCTACAAAGATATCAGGCCAGAATTATCCAGCCCAGCCCCCACTTCTTAAGTTCACCATCTCAAACCTTCCCACTCACCTCTCTGTCTCTGGGAGCTCCCCATACCAACAGCCTCAACAGTTTCTGGGATCACAAGATGCTCAGCCAGAGTCTGTAACTGTTCTCAGTCACTGCTAAATCATATGCTAGACTCTAGCCACAAGCTACCAACCCTTCACAAAGCTAAGCAGTCTGAACAGGCTGGTTAAGAAGGCATGTTCAGAAGACGCGGCTTGCTCCTCAATAAAACTTCACTTTTGCAAAATCTTTAGTTATCACCAGTCCGAAGCAAGCATTTAAATGCTCTTAAATCAGACTTTCATCAGAGATGTTTAATGCAATAGTTGCGGTAATTGCCCCTGAATCACTTCTTCATTGAGAGACAACTTTCATCTAGTTCTAGAAGTTTTCTGATAATGTTGGTGACTTAGTGTCTGAAATTCTTCACTTTAATTAAGTAACCACTGGACATCATCCAGAAGACTCAGTTTAAAACACGTTCAATATATAGCATTAACTGGACATTACAAGGAAGCTGGCTAGCAGCTGTTCCTCTTCTCCCTAGTCTAGTACAGGACAAGGCCTGAGTACTGTTACACACTAGCAATACATAAATCTATATGTTTGCTCCAATAAAACCTTTCCTATAAGAGGATTTCAGCTACTCCACAAGGGGTGTCAAAAATTACAGGAGACATAGCTTGTCCATGCTTGAAACTAGATAAAATTGTCCCACGCTACAAATTAGTTTACACTAATGTAAGATGGAATCTCAAGGTAGATGCAGATCTTCAAACAATCTAAATTAACAAATTCTGTAAAGCTTATCCCATCTTGTGCATTTGTGATAATCTTGTAGATTCAGCTTTCCTGTTAGGTACCATTTACACACACCAAGGGTTCTTTAGAATGAATATTCAGTATAAAGCCTCTGCTCAATTATACCACTCTGGCTTCTCCTTTCTTGACAATAACATGAGGGAAAGTCCAGGACCAAAAGTTAGAGTTCTGGTGAGGTTTTTTTGTTCGTTTGTTTGTTTTCTGGAAGAATAAGTCAACTTAAAGAACATTTAAAAGATTAATGATGCATCAGTAGTAATATTTTGCTTTTCCATGTACTTAGCCCGGCTTATCTTTATTTGGACAATTATGTTGCATTACCCACAAAAATCAGAACCTTGAAACTCAAGATAGACACGGTACTGTTGTCACTTATCCAGAAAAATCTATACTAGCATCAGAAAAGGGCTATTTTCTGAGGTGGGGGAAGATGAGAAAAGAAAGAGTAGGATTAATCAAACAACAAAAGCATTTAAGAACAAAAACATTCTCTGAGAAAAATTAACTACACACTGTCTTGGTATTGTATCTGGTTGGCGGGGGGGAATATTGTTGTGGTTGAAAACCAAAGAGTTTCCTCAAGTTTTAGAGTAAGAAAGAATGATTATTGCCTGAAATTCGAGGATTATTCTCCCTAAGAAACTGTCAATTAGCATAACTTTGAACCCAGCAAAACTCTTTCTGACTACCAGATGTAACTATGGCAACAAGATCCAGGAACCTACAATAAATATCATACAGTGTCAATAACCCAGTCTTTTTCATGTAAATAGATAAAGCACAAGGAAGACAGAAGACCATTTCCACTGCTTTAGATTCAGTTTTTAGATCTCTTCAATGCTAGGAATGTTAGTGCATTCCAATGACTAGTAAAATAAAGAGTAAGAGAAAAACAAAGGAAAAGAAAACAACACATCTCACAGAAAAGCTATTTAGAATTTCAAAAAGAATAAAACCACATTTGTACACTTTTTCCATTAAACCTGCGAAATTCTATACACAGATATAATCTCTATTAAGTTATGTAAATAGGTTTGAAATTGTTTCAGGAACACCTACTCAGTTTAAGTGAGATCTTCCTAGTGGAATTTTTAAGTCAGTCCTAAAAATAAACTAAACAGAACAGAAAGTTTTCAAATTCTCTTATTTGGCTACATTTCCCAGTTCCATCTGTAAAGGTATATAGTAGTTTAATTTATGGGAATGTTAAGTCAGACCTTTATACAAAAGCATTTAAAATTGTGAATCATTGTCTAAACATAAAATTAGGTTCCCTTCCCACTTCAGCATAATATGGGAACTTAATGGAAAAGCATAACACACTTCCTTCCCCACAACTTAGAAATGGCTGACAGATTGCACAACAAATGCATCATCATCATCATCCAGAGAGTACTTGGATCTTGGAAAATTTAAAAACCACTGGCTTCCTATCACTTAAAGCCTCCCTTCTCGAAAAGAAAAATAACACGTAACAGCAAAAAAACCCCACATCCTCTGACTAAGAATATAATGCACATCTAAGAGCACAAGGCATGCAAAGAGTTGTCAAGAAGTCAAGCATAAGAGCAGAAAACAGTGATGTTGTGGGATTGAACACAGGGACAGGCATAAAGCTAGAAACTAATGAGGAAGCTGGAGTGAAATGGACAGGGAAAAACACTCTTAGAGAGAAAAAAATGGAACATAAAAATTCAGGAAGAAAAGGGACTGATGACAGAATGACAAATCCTAGACAAGATGCAGAAGTGACACCAGGGAAATGAAGGTTCATTACTAACAAGAGTTCTGAGCTGAAAAGATACAAAGTCACTGCATACCAAAAGGATCCTAATCCAAATGCCATTTCTGCCTCCCTATAGCCCCCTCCAATTGTGCCCAGCCATGAATAGCTTAATGCCTCCTATCCTAATATGAATAGCTTGAAGCCACAGTACTAAATCCCAGCAAGAGCTTAAGACACATGCTGGCCTGGGGTAACTGAATTAAGACAATAAAGATGATTCCATTTCTGTACAGATGAGTCTTCAGGAGAACAGTCACTAGTTACCTTCTTGCTGACTGCAAAGATTTGCTAAAGTATCTTTGCATCCACTAACATCCTAAAAGGGACCGTTAAGAGTTGTGTATTGCCTCCAATTAATTGCTGCACTACTTTTCCCTTAGGTCAAATATTCCTTTAGCGTATGGATTGTCTGACACAAGTCAAAGCATGCAGACTATGCTGTCTTAATATTAACCATGCATTCATGATGCATATTTTCAGAGACAGTATAAAAGGATATGACCCAAAAAAAATTAAAAGCTTCACAGCATTACATCAAAAAAGCCTAAGATTAGATCTGAAAGAGAGCCTCATTTGTTGAAATATATATAACTTAACATTTTTACATTTCTTGCTATTCAATGACCTATTTTCTTATAGTGAAACAGACTACCAGTAACTGAAAGAACGTTTGTACCTATGTTCTGCTCATTTGTCAGCTCTGCAGCCACTACATCCTGGACCATGACCTCATCAGAGCTCTGAGTGGTTTCAGCTTCACACTGTATTTGGACATACATGAACTAAGGTGTCTTGACAATTCGGGTGTCATTCTCCCCATCTTGTCAACAGCAGCTATCCATCCATCCAGTGTATTCTCTGTACTTTCTAGTCCACAAGATCCCACTGCAAAAACAACAAACAAAAAACCCTACCCAAAACAACCAAACCAAAAAACACCACCACCACCTCACACCTCCCCTCACCCCCATGTCTAAGCTCAAATATACTGCTTAAAACTACAGAGAGAAAAGTTAACTGGAGATACTATACTATTTCATGTCCTAACTCAAGCTGCGTGAATAATTGATTTCTCGGTTCGGCAGATCGAACTAAATTTTAAATAGCTCCTTCTCTTGCTCAAACCCTCTCAAAATTTCATTTTGACATGACATGTTCCATTTCAGTCTTGTAACAGAAGTTGTGATATGAAGGCCAGATTCACAAAATGGAGAGGAGAAAGAGGAGTTCCCTTTCACAGAAAATCTCAGTGTGCCTCCACCTTCCCCTGTCCCTGTGACTCCACAAGATACCTAAGCCAATGCAAGAGCTACCTCGTGGTGAAAGGAGCCATCCTGACATCTCCTCCTGTGCTCCCACTGTGAAACACAAGCAGCAGTGAAGGAAGTGGGAGAGACCTTTTTGGCAGCACTACCTATTAGGTTAGCTTAGATCTATCACAAAACTGATCTCTCCATGATCAAGTGCTGCATTCCAAGAACCTTCTCCAATGAAGAGACCAAACGAGACTTACCTCAGAAGCAAGCAATTAAGACATCTTTCTGAACTCAAGTCTCCTGGCACTCAAATCTAATCTTCAGTCAATTCAAACAGAAGATTCAAAGCAAGCTGGAACATTTTCATTATCTTGGACAATAGCAACAGAAGAAACAGAGTGCCTGGGCCAGGAAAGCCTGCAGTAAGCATTTGCCCAAGATGGGAGAGGTATGATTTACCATCTCAGTGCCAAATCAGGTTTCCCACATCCTGGGTAGTATTCTATTACTACTCACTTTTGGATAAGAGGGAAAGCATGTCTCATTTTCTCTGGTTTGTAAACCTAAATTCACTATTTTTCTTAGCTGAAACTCTTCAACTTTTTTTGCAAATGTTTCAAAACCTATGAAATTTCATTTTTTAAGAAATCTTCCTATTTGCTAAAAACATTCCCCGAATTGTTGTACAGTAGTAACATCCTGCATATTAAGCATCATTCCTGCCCACCATTTCACTTCTGGATGAAGTGTCCATGTCTATAGAAATGGGAGTGCTACAAACTGAGATCTTGTGTTTTCAGTACATGCTGCACTTTCTGGTAAGAAACGACAAAGCAAGAAGAGTCAGTTCCATATGGAAAAAGGAATGAGGAACTGGGACAAAACAAACACCAGAACAGTAATCGAAAACTTCCTACTTTTGCCCAGATGCTAAGCCAGGTGACAGTGCTCAGCTGCTGACAAACACAAAGTCTAGGTGAATACATGAGAGTTCTTTTTCAAGTTCATGGGGCTTTCGAATTCCCCCACATCTTCCTGAATCTATTTTTGTCATTAAATGAATAAAATCATTAAAAGGAAGAAAGAAAAGGCACATTTCATTAACTGCTTGCCAAATATCTTATGAGTGGAATTCTCATTGAACTCTGTAAAAATACCTAAATCCTCATACACCTCATATTCCTGAATTGACTTGTTAAATTAAAAAAAAACCTGTGATGCTAACTTTCCAAGGTAATAACTTTATTACTCTGTCTTGGTTTGAAAGATAGGTGTCTGCTGAAGAAGGTAGGAGCCTCCCTTGAAATGGAAAATGCAACCCCCTTTCCTCCAAATCATTATAATTTTGAAATTAAAGGCCCTTCAGGCAAAGATAAAGGGAATAGGAATAACAGTTCTTTACTTATATATATATATATATCTATATATCACAAGGCAGAAAAAAACAACCCACTGGTTTACACTGACAGAGTCAGAAATAACAACCTGACACCCTGTTAGGGTGGCAGTAGCAGTCCGATAAGATGCTGGCTGCAGTCCTCCTGAAGCGATGGATGTAGTTCTGTTGAAGCAGCGATCAGGTAAAAGGGTCTGGTCTTCCTCCGAAGGTCCAGTGGTAGGTAGGTAGCTCTTGTCCTCTGGAACTCCAATGGGGGAAAAACTCCTCTGGGAATCCAGTGGAAGAAGGCTGCTAGGGTGTTCGAAATCTCCGTTTTTATTTGGCATGAACTGCTTGGCTCCTTCCCCCCGGGCGGAGCATCTCACAATGGGATGGGGAGTCGTGAGGCAGTTCCTCGATGGGCCATTAACAGGAGATAGCCCAGGAGGGAGTTACCGATGGGTCAGGCGATAAGGCATTGTTGTGCCCATTAACAGGAGATAGTCCAGAGGGGGGAGGCAGGGAGCACCGCCCCACCTGGTCTCAACAGCTCCTGAAGATGGTAATAGAATACTTTTTGGGGGCACAATTTACACTATAACCTAGGACATACTCAAATAATATCTCTGCTCCTTATAAGACCAAGTGATTCATCCAAGGTCAAACAGCCTATGTCTCTTGACATCAGATTATATTTTAATTGTGACAGCACATATAAATTTAAAGGTGAACCATGCCAGTAGAAACTCAAAACTAGGAGCTGCAGCATTACTAAGACAGGATACAGATTATAGCTCATTGATGGTCTCTGGCTCTAGGAGTCAGAATCATATCACACATCCTTCTCTTAAGGTGCCATGAGTCCCACATCCCAGTCCTGCCACACTTCATTCAAAATCTGCCTGCCTGTCATGAGATCTAACCTCTGCAGTACATTACATGTCCATTAAACACAATTAAGTTATGGAGAATCTGCAATTAACACAGATGCTTTTTTTCCAGTACAGCATATGGAAACAAATACACCATTTCTGATGAGCAATAACAACTATAAAATTAAAACTAAAAACTGTTCCACACTTGTTTCCAATTTTTATTCACAATGCTCAAGTTTGTCTACACCCTAACAGCAGTGTTCAGGACAACAAATACCGTTTTCCTTTAAATTGCTACTTCTGCTTCATTTTTGAAGCAACTCCTTCAACAGCCTATTATGTAGCTTACGAACAGTCAAGGTAAGTACTATCAGGTTTTGCCAAATTAGATATCGAATTTATTAATAATTTACTGTCACTTTTAGTACCATCATTAGAAATAGCTCTCCTGTGAGCTTTCAGTCCATATCAGATACTGTGGTAATTATCCTCAGAATCTAAATCATAATAAAAACAAAATAACCAGACTGAGCAGAAGCAAAAGCCAAATTTTCATCTTCGTAAGTAACATTTCTCACTTTCATGCAAATCCCTGCATGTATATTGAAGGCCATTGAAAAAGAGCTAGTTAGAGATGGCAGTAAAATGAAGAAAAGTATCCATGCAAAAAGTGAGAAAAAGCCATCACTAAGCCTCTCTTTCCACATGAAGGATTTCAAATCACTTTCCTTGCTTTCTTTATAATCCCTTCTGTTTGTCTTTTTTTTTCTCCTCTCTACACTGCCCCCACCTACATACAATCACTATGGAAAATAAGCTCATTATAGTGCAGCATGGGCAAGTAACTGCAGTCAGAAATGAATCAATTGATCCAAAGCTTCATATTAGTGGCTGCCATTTGTATCACGAGGAAAGTCTGATGGCATTCCCTATAGACAGCAACCTATACTGAGAAGAGATCCTGAGCAAATGGTTTTTTCCCCTCGTTTTCCAGGTCATCTTGCCAGGACTCCCTGCTACAATATACTAATCTCAATTACTATGGTTAATATCATACTAGATTCTTTTATTTCTACATTAAAGCTAGTTACATGAGAATTATGGTTGAGGAATTTGTAATCATAAAAGAGTCAAACTCATCAATATCTATACACCTGTCTTCTCCCCAGGAAGTGTTAGCATAGTTACCCTGTATTTTTAAGTTATTTTTAAGCTTTGTCTATAGACACATAACTGACAAGCAGCCTCTTCGCATTTCTTCATCTTTAATTTTGTCAAAGAATCTGGACATGACTCAGCTGAAGTCAACAGAACCACACAATATAATTTTGTTTCAAGTTTGTCATATGACATTTATGTTGCCATAACAAAGATTTATGCAGTAATAAAATTGTACTATTGTTAAACTTTCTAAAGCATATCAGTAACAGGGATTACACAAATCGAGGCACATTGGGGAAAGCAAAAACTGCTATACAAACATTTCTAGATAGTAAGCGTTAATACAATTTGTAGTTCTTCTCAATAAACAATGTCCATCTCATTTATTGCATATCCATGCAGCATTCTGTATAAGTGGAGAAAAATCTGGACCTTCACTTCATGAGATATGACCAATACATTGAATTTGTTGTGTAACAAGTATCTGGAAAGAGGAGAAAAATATTTACCTATGAATGACTCTGAAAATTAACATGAACAATTTCTATCTGTTAAAACTACTTTTTTGTGGCCTTTAAAATGCTCTGACAAGTTTTCTGTATTTATACTTACACCACAGAGAATTCCAAAGAGGTCTACAAATTATGTTTTGAGTACATCACTGCATATCTTCTCCCATTTAAAATATATGCTATTTCAGACCTTGACAAAGTCAAATGATAGAAATATAAGAAGATGTATCAGACCATTAAGGAAAAAAGCCTTTAAGGTAAGTTTAATAAGCATCTTTAGTGCTCTTAAAAATCATCCCTGTATATAGTCTCATCTCACAACAAATTCGTTTCATTCACTGGACTAGTATCCAAAAAAATTCAGCCCAAAGTTATTGTAAAAGCTCACATTTGACCAAAATTTGTCTCGGGTATATTCTATTCCAACAACATGACTATACGGGAAGTTTACGTGTTTGTCCATCTTCCTCACTTATGCTGTTACAACAGACAACCAGCAGTCCTGCCCCATAACTAACAACATATTAGACTGTACAAACAAGAGAGAAACACATACTTTAGTAAGAAAACAGATCAGGATATATTTTATAAATTTATTGCAGAGATACAGAAAAAAAATCAAATTATTGCCTTGAGCATCCTCTGATCCCAAGTTTAGACAGTGATTTTTGTGGCAAGGTTGACCATTATGATCAAAGCATATTTTGCAATCTAGCATACTTGCTACTTAGAATTAGCAAAAAGGAGACTGCAATCCAGAAAGGGACAAATACAAGGGAAAAACGAGATTGTATTTAAAATTCTTTCTATTCCACTGGAATGGTTACCCAGCCTTTAGAAATTGTTGAGCCTCTGGAAGATAGTTTAAACCAAGATTCCCAAAGGGATTAAGAGAAATGGGAGGGGAGCCAGCAAACTGAAGACAAGTTTTACGTACCAAACATTCTCTTCAATAATTCACGAGGCATGAAATTGCCTCATATTATTTGGCTGTGATCCAAAGCAAGGCTACTTTGCAAAGTCCAGAGAAAAGCAAATCAATGTATACAAAAGTGACACATGTAATGCATTTATTTCATAGATTTCAGAATTAAAATATGTAATTGCTTTCTTAGGAAAACACATTAAACACCATGTTAGTGAGTCTTTCATTTTCAGGCAGGTATGCAATTTGCTTCCTTCCCTATATAAGGACCTTATATGAGTCCTATATAAGACAACATGTACGGTCCTTCCCAATTCATGTTTCAAGTCATATGCACAATCCTGCATGTCCTTTAACTTCCATAAAAATTCCATTTACAGAAAGCACAAAGTAACAAAGTATCTTCATTGACTCATTTTGGCCATCACAGTGCAGCACCATTACTACAGTATGTCAATCCAACTAATGTATAAACCAACACCAGCATTTAGACTGAACTTACTTCCTGGTGTGTCCTTAGCTTCTCAGCATGAGTACTCTACTTTTAGGGACTGATTCAACCACCAACCTATCAGGGAGGAATTAACATCAGGAAAAGCACTGAGAAGAAAATATGCTACTTAAACCAACTGTGGTATGTGGAAACAACCAATACCATCTTCATAGCGTTTCCAAAAGATGCTGTTATTAACTACTCTAAACACAGTCCTATTCCACGTTTAAATGAAAAGTGTCTAAAAAATTGCATGGGATTTCATATTTACGGCTTCAAATTGACAACGCAAAATTTTGTTTAATTTGCAAACCAAAAGATTGGTTCTTATAGATAACGAATTCCATCTAGAGTTATGACAAAGCCATTTCTGATTCACATACTATTATAATAAATTTTTCATACATGTATATATTATCTTTACCCATAAAATATCCACACAAAATAAATACCTTCCTTAAAGGAACATCACTGACAATTTAGAAAAGAATCAAGTTGTTACTATTGGAAAAAATCCTGACAGATCTTCTTTTTCAAAGATATTAATTCTACAATAGAACAAATGGTTCCTTAACTTAAAAGTTAAGATCTTGAATCATTCATAAATCAATCATCATGCTCCCCTTGCATTTTACTTAGTGTGCAGGCTGTGCTTGCAATTATTTGGAGAACAGACATTCATGTCATTTCAAGCACAAGGTATTATTATCAATGCAAACAAACCTTAATATCCCCCTCAAATTACATTTGCTATAGCACAAAAATCAGAATACTCACTGTACAGTGAAGGACCTTAGTTCAACCAGTGAGGACCGATGCACCAAACAAGTCTGTAACAATTTGGCTCAACATACACGTAAAATTAGCAGACTAAGATACACGCTATACTGCTGGATAGCTGCAAGGACAAAGGTAGGGCTGAGGAAAGCATTTTATACAGCATAGCTAGTCTTCCTAGCACACCCGTCAGCATGCAAAGCAGTTCCAGAGAAAAGGAGCATCCAAGTGGTCTGCTAGCAGCAGGCAGTCTACTGAAGAAGTGCTGTGGAGCTAAGGCTCTCCCCACTCACCCATTCCTAACCTAAGGGTTCATCAGATGTATACTGCAAGCTTGGGTAGCAACAGGCTGTTCCCTGAAAATTATCATGCCACTGTAAGATGTTAGCAAAAAGAACAAATGCACTTTTAACCACCCTCCTCATGCTCTGAAGAGGCCTTCAGCACCACAAGTGGCCAAAAGCAGGATGAAATTCGGCCAAATACTTACTCTTAGCCTGCAACACACAAGTTAAACCAAAAGCAATACTGCAGGCACATATATTTCATTTATAAAAAATCACAACCAAGCATTTTCTATGGTTTTGTCTGTATTTAATACTGCTTGCCTTTTTTAAAGAAAAAAAACCCAAATTACAGCATTACAAGGTTACAGTATCAAGGGTACGTCAAGGCACAAGGGCTTGCAAAAGTGAATCTCTTGTGATTTCTGCATGAAAAATAATTAGTGCTGCAGTTTCCCCAAACATAAAAGTCCTTTGCACTACCTATTCAAGAAAATACCCCACAAGGTATCAGAAGAAAACCAAAGGCCATTGCTATCATAAAACTAATCAGGATATATTTTCTCATTTGCTACCATTAAGGGAATTCATAACGATTGTCTTGAGTGCCTCTTTAATTTCCTTTTCAATTTTTTTGGCAGGAAACCCTACAGATGCAAGACACAGGGAACACATAAAAACCTTACAAATGCAAGACACAGAGAACACATAAAAGATAGAAAAACATGCATTTCGAAGTGCAACCACATATCTTTAAACTATCTGTCAACTTTAAACTAAATATATGAAGACCATACAACAAATTTATGAAAGGAATAAAAAGTAAAAAGTGGAAGTCAGATTTCATTCATTGGTCCAAACCAGTCCTATTCTAGCCTTGTTTTGTTTTATTCTGTCATATTTGAGGATACAAAATGCACCTGCATATTAAACACATCCTGTGACAACACTACAAAGAATAATTGTGACCTCAACTTGACTCATCTGTTTGGAATTAAGTTACATTAACTGCATTCTGCTGAGGAGTATCTGCATGACCGAAAGAATTAAATCGCAGTTTAATGAGTTATCAGTCTCTAATAGTCTTTTGAGCACTGACAACCAACAGAACAGACTGATGAACTTCTAGCTAGGCCCAAGATCAAGATTATGATTTTGGGTTGATTGATCATATACTCTCCGCAGTGTAACTTGGAGGCAGGGTCAAAACAAAAGGCAAAACCAAGCCCCCTCTTGATACCTGTTGCTTAAAATCTAGGGGAATAAATTATTGAGATTTAGGAGGATTAGGGCTGTGACACTGGAAGCAGATTGCAACAATGGTCCAATCAGAGCTGAAAGACTAAAAATACTCATGAAAATGTAGCAAAGTAAAAATAAAAAGCTACTACCTAGAGTTGTAACTGCCAAAAAGAAGCACAACAGCGTGGCTTGATGATTCTCAGATTACTGGATTCTTTATCTCTTGGGTTCTGTATCTTTCTCCTTCAACTGCCAGCCCTTCCTAGCAGTTCTTCTTAACCTCACAATCCATGAATAAAACAGTTTCAATCTTGCACCCTGTCATCCATTTATCACTCTGTTAAGTCCCTTTGCTGGCTCTGTTTCCCAATTTATGCATCGTAAAATTCTGTACACGTTTAACAGAGCAGCAATTTATAAATAGCTTTTATTATACAAGGCAAGCTCGATGCTCAAACAGGAGGTCAGAGATACTGGCAGTTAATTCTTAAGCTTTTCCATTCTGCTGTTCCTCCCAATTGCTCACAACTAGCTATCCTCAAAGAAGAATGTTAATGTTGATTTGTAATTATCTTTTCTCTTTGATGAGCCCGCTTTAATAGTGGGCAATATCTCTTTTTCATATGTGAAAATTTTCATAGAAAAAATGAAGAGGCCAGGCAGTTATCCCCACACTGAGTCATAAATCAGCCACAGTTCTACTACTTGATAAGTCCAAGGCACATATTCCCATGGCAACATATGGATCCTTTGTTATAGTATCATTTTGCTGAGATATATATTCTGGAGATGGGAGAACCAACTGTAAGCAACAAAGCAAATATGCTTCAGTGGTAGACTAGACTGAAGCAGGGCCATTGACAGAGCAAGTGAAGCAAAGGATCAGGGTACAGATTTCACATCTAGAAACCACTACTCTGTACTAGCAGATGACAGCCTTCTTACATCCATTACGGCTTCTTGCCAAAGTCAATTTAAGCTTACCACTTTCTGTGTGCCTGAAAGGAATAAAGAAAATGCTGAAGAGCTATGGGGCTGTCATTGAGGAGAATGGTGAACGCTGCGGTATGCTGGAACTGGTGGCTCCAAAAGAGGTGAAGTCTACATATTTGTATGGGAAGAGAGGCTGCCCAGCCTCAAGGAGCTCCAGGGTAGCATCCACATGCTAGTAATTCCCTTTCCCTTCATTAGTGTTATGCATTGATGGAATACCCTAAAATAGCTGAATAATGGTGGAAGCAAAGAGTCCATGGGGGAAAGAAGTTGTATGCTAATGTCTCTCCTTGAAAAGATCTTTTTAACAGTCCTTAACATTAACAACCTCTTCCTCTCCTGGTTTGATTCATTTGCTGGCTTACCAGTTCTTTGTGCAGGTATTGCTAGACTAGATAGAAGTTTCCCCCACAGCACAACAACTTGTCACTATGCTTTATAAAATTAATCCAAAACTGAGGTTCTATAAAGAAATTATAATTGTAGGGAAAGCTAATGAAGACATTAAGAACTGAAAACACTTGCTACTCAATTACCACTTTCAATACTACCTAAAAATATTAAAGAATATTATTGCCAACCACTCCAAGACCAGTTTAAGACACCCACTGATATGAATACTTGACCCTGCACTTAAGTATTTAAATCTTTTTAAGGTTCATAGCCCACCTGTTCCCCTTTGAGGTATAGTCTGACACATAGCCAAGAGGGAAGGCTGTTTAGAGCTCTAATAGCACAGAAACCCATTTGCAATTGCTCTTTTCATTTGTCCTCTACAAATCAGTCAAGGACCCAAGCTCTTGAAGAAATACCACTAAATTGGACTCTTGTATTACTACAATTGCTCAGTAGCAAGGCTGCAGATGGAAATAATTCCCAAGCACTAAGAAACTGCAGAGCACCCCAGTAAAAAGACTGATAAGGAGAGGAGAAGAAAAACGTGAAGAGAGCCTCAAAGTGGTTTGTGCTCAGCATGTGCTGAGCTTGTCTCCTCCCTGGGCTAGCTAGTGGGGAAAGCTGGTAATGCTCCACAAACGCCTCAGGCCCCATCCTCTGCCCCACTGTCTGATTTGCACCAGCATGTGCAGCACACATGTTACTGCAGAGCAAAGCAGAGCACCGAAGATAGCTCATCAGTATCAAGGGAGTGTTCTCAACACTGCAGGTCACATGGGGAAGTAGCAAGAGAGAAGGCTATTGTGAGCAAGTCCTCCCAAAACTCCTCTTCTTCAACAGAGACAGGGAAAAGAGAAAGGTGGCAGGGACAACAACATCAAGCATTACCAGGTTCCATTAAAGTTCTCACTAATGTTCTTATTTCAGAGTCATTAGTCTATTGCTTTGAAAAGAGGAGCTATTTGTCCTATAAGTTTTGGTGGAAACCAAGATAATCCTACCCATCATAGGAACAACATCCTGAAAGCATCTCCAAATCAAATAAAGAGGGACAAAACACAAACACTAATTATTTTTTAGGAGGAAGCTTGATACATTTAAATATGTAAAGCATCATGGTTGTGACCAAAAAGGACTGGGCTTAACAACTGTTTTCTAATCAATTCCAAATTGAGGATATGTACTTTAGAGTACAGCCGTCCAACTCTTTCCCATCAAGAGGTCACACATTCAAAAAAGGCACACAGTAATATTATATAGTCCCACACTACTTCAAAGCTTTGGCCCAATTTCAGTGTGATTGGCAGTACACAGGGAACATGCTAATGCATCTGTAGTTTACTGCACTTATCAGGTAAATGGCATTTGCTTATTATTTTGTAAATGTCTCTTCCCATTTTAGAGTAATAGTCTACACATATAAGAGAGCCTCATTAGAAACATTACACAATAACAGATAAAACCCAAAGGAGACGGGGTCCAAAATGCAGGTTCCAGTCAGTTGGCAAGAAAAGCAATAGCTGAGATTAATTTCTTTCTTAGGTCCCATGACTTGAACAGAATGGGAAGTGCAGCAATTATATTCAAATACGATGAATGCCATAATTATGACTTCACAGATAAGTGGAAATATTTTGAGAAGCAGTAGTTCAACTAAAGCCATATTTAAAATAGGGAGTGCTAGACTTTACCTACTATAAAACAGTCGTAAGGGATTAACAACACTTGTGGTTTTAATTGTTTATGTCTAACATATGCTGTTTTGGAATTAAAGAAACAAAATCTCCTGTGTAACACACTACCATTAATAACTGCTACTATAAAGACATAAAGAAAATACACCTAAAGAAACTCTTCTCTCTGAATCAAGGAGGAACTAGTGCCCAAGTGTTAAGGGACACTTAGAAGTTCCCAGAGACCTGTAAAGCTGAGGTCTTCAATATTTGCCGTGAATATTGATGATTAATACTGACTTTAAAAATAACAGAAAACAAGCAATGAATCCTTTCCAAGTAATATGATTTCCTCTGGGGTTACCAGAAGAATTTAAACATTTATTCCACAAGTTTAAAAACAATCAGAATTAAAAAAGGGCAAACAGTTACTACAGACAGAGTTTGATGCGAAGACTGGCCAACTACTAATGAAAGGCCCTCCTTATACAATTTTCTTTTTTAAGATACAGGAAAAAAATGGCAGGAGAATGAAACTTTTTCTTCACAAGTTAGAGGGGCAGAAAGTCACAATAGGCCAAAGTGATTTTCAGCTAGCTTGGTACTTCTGAATGTTAAGATTAACAACAGGTATTTCTGATTTAATTTGCTTGGTTTTAAAAATCACTTTACTGCATGCTAATATAGAACTGCATGACAGCCATAATTCAAAGGCTGTTCGTAAGTACTAGCAGAAAATTCCATGATCAATATAATCTGCCACTTTGAGCAGGGACAGCAGTATTTTCCAGTAATCTTTACCAAGTACTGCTACAACAGAAAAAAAAAATATAAGAAACCTCATTCCAAAAAGTTTAGGATATAGAAGTCGGCTTGCAATTCTGTGTGTCTGGAACTGGCAGAGATGGTAATTCTTCTGTTCTTCTGTTTAAGCCAAAGCAGAAACCAGTCACATGTATCTTTCCACCACCATGCAGACTTCAATTTCAAATGATGTCCTATTAAGGAGTATACTGAAATCTGTGACAAGGAACAAAGCTTAGAAGGATGGAGCAGAAGTTGGAATGAATGTGAAGAGAGAAAAGGGATACACAGATTTTTTGTACAGCTCTTTGAAGGACAGAATGAACAGAAGTTTGAGAGAAACAGTGAAGAAAGGACAGTCAGCAGCTGGACAAGAAAATAATGTAAACACTATGTTGGATAGACCAAGCTAAGAAATATCAAGGATTTCACAAGAGATCAGGGACAGAAAGGTATGAAGTATAGGCACAACAAATTATGCTTTTGCAATTGAGAGGACAGTTTGCATTACAGAAATAGAAGTGAAGCACTACCAGAAAGTGAAGAGCACCTGGGCATTAGAAGAAAAGACAAAAGCACAATGTTATACAACTACAACAAGAAAAAAAACCACATAAGCCCACACAAAACCCCAAGGATCCTAATGAGAGGGAAAAGGGCTGACCCATAGTCCTATTTTCTTTCATATATTCAGCCAACAAACTGCAGAGAATTCCAGCAGCTAGAATTGACAGTGACATTTTAAGTCAATGAGAATCTATTTTACTCTTCCTCCCACAACACAAATGAATAGTAGTGCTAATGAAATTCCATTCCTATTATAAATTGACAAACACAATCCTGCATTCGTGCCTTCCAGCAAAATTTGCCTTTTAACAAACTCAAACTGTTCTGAAATACCCTGTGGTCACACCGTATGACAAAACAAAATGCTGCTCTCTCCTGTGCTGCCCTTCTTCCAATTAACTTGACTTTAGTGGACCCAGATAAAATTTTTTCTACTGTATTTTACACCTATAGTTTTGGATTAATCATATTAAAATGTACAGTTTTATTCACAAACTAATACGCTCTGGTTATTTACTTCACATTTGATCATATGTTTCTGACTGAGAAGGGGCTTCTAATCCATTACACCAAAATAACTTACTTTTAAAAAAAATAAAAATCTATACACACTGATTTCCAGTGCTGTCTTCTCCAAAATGCCAAGGAATTACATTATATGCAGAAATAAAAAGAATTGATTGGATTTTGGACCAAGATACAAAATGTAATCTGTGCACATTATTATTCAGAATGAGAAAAAATATTCTTATTCCTTTCTTTTAAAATAAGTTTTCTCAGAAAGGCTAGATAACCTTTTCCTATGTAATTGTGGTATACTAGGAAAGAAGCCCTTTGTATCTCTCGAAGTGTACAGAGAAAGAATTTTGCATTTCTTTCAGGCAAAAAAGAAATAGCTACAATATTTACCAAGCAGGAAAGAAAAAAAAAGTGTCATGCTGTGAGCTGTCTGTTCTCACAAGTTAAGCAGGGTGTGATCAGCTCTCAACACACCAAATGCACCAGGTGATGCAGTAGTGACCTCTCCTCTGGTTGCATTATACAGAAAAAAAGTAAGGCAAGAGCTTTCGTATTTAAGCTGAGCTGTAAGGTGGTCGATTAGCTGTCAAGAAGCATGAACAATTCCACAGCACATGTGTGCCTGCTTCACAAGTCCCACTGAGAGTATAGACTTTTTTTTCCCCACAGCCTCTAGTTTGTATGTAACTTTCCTTCCACCCCTGAAAAATTATGCACCTTGTTGAGTAGTCAACAATCTGCTCAGCCTGAAAGCTGGCTAACATGACACATCTACTAGTAAGCTCTCCCAAATTTGATAATTCACATTGGTATCTGCTGGGATCAAAGACAATAAATAACTGCAGCGTGTCAGCTCCAAAATCCAATGTGTTTTCTTTATTTAGCTTCTTTCAACATAGCTTTAATACAAACTGAATGGCATAAGCATTGCAAGTGTCACCACTCTTTATAAAAATAAAGAGCTTTTGCAGCCATCGTAAGTCGAGACATGTACTATCCCACACCTTGCTTCCACCATCATCCAGCCACACACTTCAAAGAACAGTCTTCCAAATTCCTTTCTAGAGACTGCCTTCATCTGAACAAGTATCAGTGCCCTTAAGATGTCTTCTCCTCCTCTTGACTTAAATACTGTCTTCCTCAGTCACCAACCAAGCTTTTAGTATTTAAAAACCGGATCCAAGGTATCTCAGCTAGTGCCTTGTCAAGCTGATTATCCCACAACTCTGTTGGTCTTGAAAACCTGACTCTCCATCATACCACAATAAATAATAGCAACTCTTCACTATATAGTAGTTACATAGTAATGGAAATAATATGAAAACTTCAACCTCAAATACAAAGCTAGGACCCAGTCCTGATCTTATATAAGCTCAAACAAGTAAAAATTGCTTCCACAGTTACTTTCAATTAAGTGTGTCCCACTGTGATGGCATGACTAGTTCTGAATTCCAAATAGCTAAGATCACCATGAAAAAGCTACAACAGCTTTGTGTTAACTACAAATTCATTGTCAACGATCATCCTTATATGTGATTAGTACTCTAACACAGATATATTTACTGCAATACAACAGTTCCAGGGCCAAATGAAGAAACACATACCACAGAAAAATCATTTCAGAAACATACAATGGACACCTTAGCCATAGTTCACAACTTTTATTGACCTGTAGTGGGTATTCTAACACATTATTCTGATACTACTATCTTTCAGAAAGACTGGACTCTCCAGTTTCTGTTAAAGAGATCACATGTAACTACTACTAGCCCATCCATTTTCTGAAGATAATAGCAAAAGAACAATAGCACCCATTTACTATAAGCAGTTAGCTCTTGATCTGTAGATAAAAACAAGCTAAGTTTTGCAGTAATGTTATTATAGATAGCTTTGCCTGCAGTCATCTTTTAAAAGCTCCTTATTTCTTCTAAATCACTGCTAAGAGTCAGATTTCTGTGGAGAGAATAAGCATTAACAAGTGAGGGTACCACCACTCTTCCCATCATGTTTCTAACTCTAAATTATTCCCAGAACACTCACCACTCTGTAAAGTGCTTTTTCCTTTATTTTTCTTGACTGTATGCACTTGCATAATAGCTTCACTGGAAAGGAAGGTGTTTTGGTCAAATATTATCCAGTTCACTGCTATCACATACACCAAATAAAACAGAACCTGACAACCAGACAGCGGTAATTCTTCTCACTTGAACTAATTGAAAAACTTAGGAATTAAACCCTTTGGTCCCTGAAAATTAAGGAAGCATTGGCATGGAAAGAGATGAAAACGTACAGCAAAAAAACAATTTTATCATTTGTTAAATAGTAGCAGCTTTTTGTTCCCCAAAAGTACCCATACAGTGTTCCACTATTACTGCTACAACTACCACGAACTGTGGACTATGCCTTCTCAGAAAAACACTATACAAATACCTACAATCTTCTCTACATAGAGAAAGTAGTGAGTTTGTTTCCCTCCATGACATTAACTCCCAAAAAAAGTGCAAATCAGCCTTCTCAACTTTTAAAACTGTCCTTATCTTTACCTCTCACAGAAAAATGGAAAGCCCAGTGAGTAGTGAAAGAATGTAAATTCACACCCTAGATAATTTCATCATAACTTTCCCATACAGACAGAGCTACACATATTTCTCTCCCTTTATTATTGTTGTCTTCACTCAGTAAAAGATGCTTTGTCCTCATGCTGTTTGGAGGAAAGTTACACATTACCACAGAGCTACCTAGGAACAGTTTATTAGCTTCAGGTTTTGGCACTGCTTCCTTCAGGATCTACTTTCCACTCACAGGTAAGTCCTAGAACAGTAACTGCATTGACCACAGGTGGGGGAAATAAGAAGGGGTTTATGCAGCTGTAAGTCTCACCTTTGCAAAGTAAGCTCCTTTCCTAATCTGCCTCAATATACAGTTCAAATTTACTATCATCCTCCCATCATCATCTGCTCCTCTGGTTCTAGACAGCACAATTCCCTTTTCTATTTTACTCCTTTGATTCAGTTGAGGACTATCACTTCTGGTAAGGATTCTGGACAGAAAGATATCAGCCTCTAATACTTAAAAAATAATTACCTTGCTCCTAACCACTTTTATTTCTATGGAAGGTATTGCTCATGGTCATTTGAAACAATTACTGCTTTTTCTTTAACACATGACTATGTAAGGAGGTTTGGTGATAATGCTACAGCACAGAGATGGAACACCTGACAGGTCCAAAAGCAGTTAGGCATCCATAAAGGAGCCGAACTTGCAAATTTTGGCACAGCAAGATCCATTGTTTTGCAAATCTTAAATAGGATTTTCACAAGCCTTCAGCTCCAGTGACTGGGAGAGAGACATCAGCCAGCCAAAGACAGAAATAAGTCAATGAGTTGTATATACATTTTCACCTGCTGGCAGAAAGTGTTTACAAAGCAGTGGCACACTTTTACAGTGGTTTAAGTCTTGAATAAATCCAATAAATCAGTGGAGTTTTTCTTGGTTAAAAAAATAACAAAGCAGCATTTATCCTGCAACATCACTGGAACACAAAGATAACACTGATGTTTTGATAATGCTGTATACCTTGAGATCTGGGGCCCTAATATTACTCTAACTGATGTATAATGTATTTTTTTTTAATTAACAACTGATCACTACTAACACACATAACACATGGCAGTTTCCAAAAACTAGTGTAATAAGCTTAAATTACTAAACACAGAAATATGTTATGATGGTGTTCATCAATTCCAATGATCAGCAAAACAGTATTTTTCAGTTGATGTTTATTGGAAATTAAAAGGTGTTCTAAGCCAGGACTCAAAGGAATGAGCTTGTATTCACCACATACCACTGAATTGCTATAACATGAAACTGACTGTTCTCATTTCTTCAGAGCTGATTGTAGCAAAGCATGATAAAGTCAATACTACAGTTGCAAAAGGCCTTTTCCAAAGTACTACAGCTTGTCAAGAAAGCCTCCATTGTCTATAGAGAAGGGTGAATTAATCTGTTCTCCACTACATCAACAAATAAAGTATTTCTACGTACAGACACCTCCCTCCCAACCTCACTTGGGGATTTTTCCACACTGTACACTCCAGGCTTTCATGTGATACCACTTTTAATGCTTCAGATTCACGGCCCATCATCAGCGGGTTTTATCAAGTATATTCCCTGCGAGTTCAATGTTCAAGTCTCAAACAGCAATGTGAGCTAAACATTTCATGGAACAGGAGAAAGTCTCATCTCTGCTGCAGGACTGTTCAAGGGACATGAAGAGTATAAGAAAGTGTAAGTATAGTATATTTATGTATATAGTGTGTACATATATACACACACACACACACACAGAGTGTAAGAAAGATATTGAGGTGCTGGAGCAGGTCCAGAGAAGGGCAACAAAGCCAGTGAGGGGTCTGGAAAGTATGCCTCATGAGAAGTGCCTGATGGAACTGGGGTTGTTTAGCCTAGTGAAGATGAGGCTGAGAGGAGACCTTATTGCTCTCTACAGCTACCTAAAAGGAAGATGTAGTGAGGCCGGTGTTGGTCTCTTTTCCCAAGTAACTAATGACAAGAGGAAATGGCCTCAACTTGCACCAGAGGAGATTTAGATTGGATATCAGGGAAAGTTTCTTTAATGAAAGAGTGGTCAGACATTTGAACAGGCTGTCCAGGGAGGTGGTGGAGTCACCACCCCTGGAGGTGTTCAAAGGATGTATAGATGTGGTGGTTAGGGACATGGTTTAGTGGTGGGCTTGGTAGTGTCAGGATAATGGTTGGACTTGATGATCTTAAAGGTCTCTTCCAACCAAAATGATTCTATGATTCTAAGAGACTAGCTTACTAGTTAGCAAACACTAACATTCTACTCTTTCACAAAACCTAAGTCTCTGCTTTCTCTCCCTTCTGACCTCGATGACATGTGTGACAAGGCTGTTTTCAAACATACTTCCATCAGCTCCATAAAAAAATTTCTTGAAAGATACACTATTGCATTAACACATGCTGGAAAACATCTAGCCTTTGTGCCACCCCCGGCATCTATAAATACCCAGTGTGATGTGCAACTACCAAACCAAATCCAAACTTTGTCCAAGAATGCTGAAAATGTTATCTTTGTCACCAAATAAAGTGTTACAAACAAGTATGTTTGTAACCAAAATACTATCATGGAGATGTATGTAGTAATACTTGAAAAAATACCAGCAGATATTTTCACAAATGTCTAGCGCCAAGAGAAGAAATTCTCAAAACAAGAAGGGCTGAGATCCATTACAGCATTATGAATTCAATCTTCTGTCATGCAGCTCATTGAGGTAACTACCAATTCTGATTCTCTACAGCTGTAGGAAGGAGAAGAAACTTCAGGAAAGCAAAAGAACTACCATACCATAGGCTACAACTGAATTAGAAGGAGGAACATGCTGAAGGTAATGTCAATGGAAGACCAGGCTAATGATCATTTTAATGAGATAACTATGCCCTCATATCCCCACAACCAAAACTGCCCGAGATCCATCTTTGCAATGGCAGGTAGCAGTTGCAAGGAACAGAAGTCTACCTTTCTACTGATGTGGGTAATGCTAAAGCTGCAATAGTTACTGGAATTCCAGTCAGGAAGGAGGAGGGACAAGTGATGCTTTTAGCTTCCGAGACATATTTCCCTTCTGTTTCTGAATGCACTGTTTCAGGGAAACAATCCCTGCCAGAACTCTCATGGGATAACGCATCTCTGCAGTTGTTCAAGCATAACCCTCCAGATGGAGGGAAAATTCAGCTTTAGATCTAAAAGGCAAAGGTGATTTTTTTTTTTTTAGAGTTTAACGCTCTTGACATTATTATGTAGGCATTTTAAAAGTCTATTCCAAAATTTAACAGTCATCAGGTTTTTAACAGATACCCTTTTTTTTAAGTTGTACAAGGAAAAAGAAGTCTACAAAAATTCTTAATAATTTTCAACACGTTTCTACTGCAAAGTTGGCATGTCAGTTTTAGAAGACTTGTTCCATGAACATCTCTGTTGAAGCAAACAGTAACAATTTGTATACCATATATAGCTTTAAGAAAAAAAATTTAATCAATGCTTACCATAAAGCTTTTTCTAAAGCATAATTTGAAAGTTAACAATGGAGGAATACTGGGATTACAAGAAATCAAAAAAGTAGCAAAAGCCAACAAAATTGCATATCCTCTTTTACGAAGTATTCTTTTTAACAGTTTAAGAATGAAACAATTAAAAACTGTCACCATGCTATGGTGCAGCAGTTGAAAATGGCTGCATTTTAATTGCATCTGTATCTGTTCAGCCATTTAAAGTTAACTGAAGAGGATATGTTTCTGAGATGTCTACTAAGGAACACATATTGTAAGGTATTCCTAAGACAATACTTTATATTTATTGTTTAATTCTTTTAATCATCTAAGTTTCCTTTATCTGCTTTGAAAGGGCTTTAATCGATCTAAATAAAAGGAGAAAATTTGTCTAATATTTATGCCTCACCGATTCTATTAGATGTTGCTGTAACAAATGTAAATCAAGAGATTGAGTCTTAAAGTTTTATTCACTGTAGTTTTAATAGAACATGCCAATATTACTCTAGTATTGCCAGAGATGCCGCCAAGAACACTAAATGAATACTAAGAAGGCCTACCATGACTCTTGTTATGGAAGTACAGATTAAATCCTAAACTTTTAATCTCCCAACTGTATCCACATAGGGAAATTAAGTATGGCTTCAGGGAATATGACAGCAAAGATAGGAGGAGGAAAGCTTGTATGATGATTAACTAAAAACAATCATGTAGAGGTAAATTCTCAGGAATACAACATGGAGCAAGTCATCAGACTTAGTTTGTAAACCATGCCATGAAGGGACAACGGTAAAAGTCCAAATTAAACATAAATAAACTTGGTGTCAGATAAACCAGATAAAAATAATATTCAAGAGCTACGTATAAAGTATCACTAATGTCTACCTATAACATACACTACATGGAAGGAAAATTCCTTTCTAAAATTACTTAGCTCAGACTTGTTTATAAACCAAAACATTCTTTGGGACATTTGAGTACTTGGGTCATATCTTGTATTTCCCAAGCGTGACAAAGAATCTGACATGCCTAAGACTTAATTTTATAATAAACTGAACTGCAGACAATTTTTTTAAAAATAGCTTACTTGCAAGAAATATCAAGCATATTAAGTAGGAGTGTCATGGTTTAAACACAAAGAGTTTGATTAATCTAGAGCAATCCATCAATTAAACAAGATTAATTCATCATTCTTGATTGTTCCAGAAACGATGGTAGAAAACCAAAATAAGCAGACATTGATCTATGAGCAATGAATTATGGGGCAAAATTAATTACAAGGAAGAAAGTATTTATAACAGTTAAAAACCACATGTTCTAGATGGCTCAGGTCTGAAATCTGGCAGCCTGGAAGATGCTACAAATCAAGTCAACTCTGTTCTGCACATTACAATCAAAAATGACCATTTAAAACACACAAACAGTTCTGGAAATACCTATTTAGTATTAATTTCCAAAAAGACAGCTATTTTTAACATTTCACCAATAATTTCTGGGCAACCATTGGCTAGAAGCTTTTATGTGAAATCCACTTGTAACAGCATCTTCTAGGCGGTGTGGAGGTGTGCAGCAGTGGAGGAAGAAAAAATTCTTAGTGAAAGTTATTAAAATGTTTAATTTTGGGAAAAATACTTTCTCTTTTTCTTAAATGACATCTATGCAAATGCCACTAATATAAGAACATTACGCTTTTATTAAGAGTTGAGAACCAATATACAGTTTTAAAAACCGTATCTATTCACGAAATTGCATGCTTTCTCTCTCACCCAGATTCCCTGTTTAGATGACCAGTAATATCTGCAATTGTAGAATTTAGGCCGTTGTCTACCACTACTCCAGTACTCCAGTAAGTATTCATCCTGCAATTCTCCTCCTTGCCTTGTGATAAAGCACTCTGTCTGTTTAGAGCTACTCCTGCATACAATGTAATAAACCACACAAAATACATGCAAAATAACAACAATAAAAACCATGAAGAATAATTACAGATAACCAATTTTTATGGTGCAATGATTTTCAGAGCTGTAGGTACTAAAAAAATCAATATGCTGTCATAACAGAAATGGGTAAAACTCCTACTTAGGAAATACCTTTTTTTCGTAATCAAGTAGTACAATAGTTACTTAGTTTTCATGCAACCCTAGCATTAGCAGGCTATTATAAGCATTTTGTGAAAGGAGAGGAAAAGTCTTCACATTCAGACAGTATATTGTTACTCCCACTGAAAGCCACAGAAATTCTACTGCTGACCTCAGTGGGAGTAAGAGCAGTTCCAAATGGCTCCAGCTTTTCAGATTTTCCACCACAACATCTATTGCAAAAAACTGCAATTCTATTTCATCATTAAAAGCCACAAACCAATAACCAAACAAAATAAACCTAAAATTGTTTTTAAGTGAGCTGTCTCAGCCAATGAGTTGCACTTGTAAAGAAACTAACCAGCATTCTTCAGGGCTGACAAGCAAAAAATTGAAAGCACCATCATTCTTAAAGTGTATGGCGCTCCTAATTAAGGGTGACGTACTCTTTAAAATTAGTACAGAGCATACGTCACTTCTGAAACAAGCAAATCAGTCTTAGTCATGAACTGTGTGAAAAATGTCTTTGGTAATGATAGCACAATTACTACTGTTTCTTCAGCATAGAAGGAGCAGGAACATTTTCAAAGTTGTACATTCCTTTACTTCACAAATAGGCTGCAGAATAATAATAGGTTGCTTGTGTATCCTCAAACAGCATCTCATTTGATTGTCTGCTACTTTTTTTTTTCTAATTTTGCAAAAGTAGTAAGGCTGTTCAGTTAAGAGCTGACTCCTCCTAGTTCCTGTCACTTTATTCCCTTTCACCCCCACAACTATTTTCCTTTGCTCCAAATACCACAGATTACACCTTAGGATGACTGTTACAGGGAAAAATCCCCTAAGAAACCTCTTCTGTATTGTTTAGGATATTAAGAAGCAGTAACTTTCAGTTTTGCTTGTACTGTGTGAACTGTATTCCCATCTTTCACCCAAAATTCTACTTTCCCCAAAACAAAGTTAGAAAGAGACTATTAAAAGAAATTAAATTAGAAAATTAAAGCTTTCAGAAGTTTGAATTATTCAATCAATTTTGTTCATTTAGCATGTACGGCTGTCTTCTGGTTAGTCATTTAAAAGACCAACTTTTAAAAATTATCTTCCTTTATCACAATGTAGATAAGGCTAGATAACAAGGCTTTTCCTTGTGTATGAAAACTTCTGTCTGGTTAGTTATCTCAGGAATAACTTCAAGTCATCAGGACTCAAAACTAATTAATAAACTTCTTGGTCTTTGACTATGCTGACTGTACTGTTCTGACAAGAGCCCTTCACCTAAAACCAGTAAGTTAGCAGAAGCGGCAAATGCTGCAGAAAGCCATACATCCCACCACACAAGTAGAGAACCATGGAATGTATACCTGTGTCATTCATGTGCCAGGTTCCTGCACAGAGAGCTCAGATAACAACCTCAAATAAAGTCTGATGATACAACTGAACACAAAACTGAAAGCAGCTGAGAGCAGGCAGTTAGGAGATGGGAAGCCAGTTCACCTCTTGTCTAGAAGCAGGACAGCAGCAGAACAAAACATTTTGAAAAGGTCCATTTATAATGTTTTAGAAGCTTTATTATTAGTTACATTACATTACATGCAGTTAATTATTTTACATTTTGATTATACAGACATTTTATTGTTATGCGGTGGTTTGCTATTCCAAGCAGACCAACTCAAACTCTTGTGTATTTTAGGCATTCTCAGTTCAATAGTCCTACTGTTCAAGAAAAAGGCCACTAAAGATGACTACTACAAAATTAATCTAATCTTTCACCACTTCATCATTGACTAAAGAATGACAATCGTGAGGAACAGTAAACACCAAGAAGGATTAAATTAGTAACAATTCTGCCTTCTAGATTTCATAGACTAACATGTAGTTAATAAAAGAAAAAGATATGTAAGGAAATAGTGACAACTCTTACCACCCTTTCAGGCGAGTTGTTAGGCCCCTTTCCTCATTCATAAAGCACAACTCAAAGTTATGGATATCCCTGAAAAACACAAGAGACTGGTCAAACTCTGAACAGAAGAACTCTGTAACTGTGACGAATGGCTTGTTGACCTGAGTATTGGGACAATGCTATACACAGCTTCACAGCCTGAACACTTTCCAAAACTGCACTGCTATCCCTGTTCAAAACAGCTGTCAAGACTCTCACCAGCCTCTAGAGTTCCTGCTTCCTGAAGTCAAAGTTCATGGTAGAAATTTCTTATCTGGTTTGAATGCTCTCATACGTGGACAACGTTCTACTGATACATCTGGACCACAAAATCCAAAACCCATTTGTTTTAAGCATACAGTAACAGGATGCAAAGTAGCTGAGATGCTTCTCCTTATTATATCTTTGCTTAAATGTATTTTTTCTGGATCATACACTTGTTCTTAATGACCTAAAGCTTGTTACATACATACAAGAGTATTTTCCACAGAAAAATCACATACTTGAAGTTACAAGGAAACCAGACAATTTTTCAAACCAAGTTAACAATAACACAAAGTGTTAATTCCCAAGGAACACAAACATTGTCTTGGGCTACATTTCACCAAGTCTTAATCAACAGTTCTTTGTGTATTTTAACTCCAAAATCATAAGTTTCCAATTGTTTTACCTCTCTTTGTTTCCAAACTATAAATATATCTGATTCCATACATACATTGCAAACTGGAAGTCACACCATCTAATGTAGAACACTAAAAGGTAGCAGCATTGGAGTTACAGAAAAGAGGATAAACTTTACTCTGACCTTAAAAATCTATAAAACTTTAGATCCCAAATTCCTCCACAGAATTTCTAAAGTTAAAGGGAAGCAAGATACTCAAATAGTACCACAGAATTCTTGATTATCACTACATATTGGGCAAGACACAGAGGACATATATATATGCCCAAGTGTAGCTATACCACTGCAATGCCAAAGCACCACTGGCCACTGGTCCTCCTACAGCTGGCTAGACTGGATTTGTAGGACAGATATATAGGGTATCCCCTAACAGCAGTAATTTAAGTAATCAATATCACAAATAACTAGGGTTTGGTTTGGGTTTTTTGTGGTGGTGGTAGTGGGGGGTTTTTTGGGTTTTGTGGATTTGTTTTTGTCTGTTTGGTTTTGTTTCGTTTTGGGGTTGGTTTTTTTTTTTCAGTTCTCAACATAGAGCTCTCACACACAAGAGCCAACCTAAACCCACTAATACCAGTAAAAAAAAATTACTAACATTCAGACCCATAAAAGATGTATGTGCACTCAATGGGAAAAACAGCTTTTTGTATCAGAGAAGCTGATCATATTTTTAAAAGACCTAAAAAACTTGAACAAAGCTATCTGCAGACTGCTTTTACGAAGAAAGATTTTGGTTTCCCCCCGCCATTCTTCTAAGCCAACCAGCATTTGGCTGCCTTACAAAAACCATATATTCTCCATGTGTGCCTTCACCTTCCATGGTAACTTTAATGTTTCATTTCATAATTTACAAGTTGTAAGCCAACACTATGTCTTAATACAGTAATTCCAGTGACTTTAGGATGACACTTGATGAAAATTTATCCAATTAGTAAACAGGATGCTTTATTTATCTTCAACTCTAAGTAAATGCTTTTAAGTCCTGCAGAACAAAGAGGAAACCTTATCACAGCCTTGAAACATACTAACAAGTAGAGCACATACACGGAAATTCAGTTTGTCACAAAATAAAATTTCATTAAAGGGGTCACGTTGTTCCAGAAGCAGTAGTGAGGGAGATGGTAGAATCACAGGAAATGTGTTGAATCAGTACAAATCCAACCTCAGGCAAGAATTTTCCTCAAAAGTTTTATTTTTATTAGCAATTCAGACTTAGCCTGCTGAGCAATTCAATCCAGAGGTAAGATACAAAATTTGCTATTGCCTGCCCTGTTAATTTTTTCAAAAAAGAAAAAACAAGACATGATTTCCCCTAAGCAAATAGAAATTAAAACAGTGACAACAATCAGAAATAATATTAAACAGACATCAGTGAGGTAATATTCCAGATTAAGAAATGCCACTAATAGCTTGATTAAGATTTAAAACATTGCAACAAATCCTCAATTGACCCTTCTAAATTTATTTTTTAAGTACGGCAATTCTGTATGAGCCATTTTAAAAGCTTCCACTCTAAAAAATTGGAAACTACAACCTATTAAAAAAAAATTTCACCATTAAGCACCTCACTGATTAAGAAAAATCAAAAGCTGAATATCAAGCTCTTTTATGTTGTTTTCAACATAAATCAAGATGCCACTTGAGTTACAAATCTGGGTACTCTGCTACCTATACATGCCTTTAGCACCTAGGAAGATTTCAGGAAGAAATTGTAATTATCTTTAACTTATTTCTACGTATGTTGTAACTTTCTCTCTTTTTTGAGCAACATAGGTCAAAAGTATGTTCCACATTCTGGTAACTTTTCCTTGATTAAAAACTAACCACTATTCAAGCATCTGACTCATGGGAAGAGAAATTCAAGTGTATGATACATGCACTGTAAAGATCAGACTTGAGCAACTCTTGATGAGAACACACACCTGCTATTAAAACATATCCCTAGCTATTTACAATAACATACTCTTAAAATTGCAAGGGCTGTGCATGTAATGTGTCCTTGTGCAGTATAGCCAAGCAAGACACTAGGTAAATCAAGCAGCAAAGTAAGAGAAGAACATTTCCAGTCTTCACTTCTAATCTTAATGTTTAAAGAATTTAGTCTGCCAAAGTCCAGGTCTCAGAAGGTCTGAATTTCTCAGGAACCAAGCCAACACTGAAACTATGGAAGTAGTACAAGTGGAGTTGTATTTTGAACTTGGCAAGTAAGTATCATGGCCAACAAACAACACTAAGGAGAGAAAAAAAAATGGAAAAAGAGGACTTATCTAGTGCTGTATCATGACTCGAACAAACTTTATGCCAGACCAGTTACCCAGAACTAATGACTAGATACTCTGAATAACTACAGTAAGGACTATCTTAATAAGTCTCTTATAAATATTCAGAAGACCCACCATATTAGCAGTTAGAAACATCGTAAAGGGTGAAGGTCTCTTAAAGTACAGCTCAAAGCATAACGCAGCCAACTCTGACCAGAACCTTATGTTGAACCAATGCCGGCTGACAAGGGCATGACCTTCTATTGATGCTGAAAATGATGACTTGGTTCAAAAGTTGTTTTGTTTTGCTGCCACTGATTTAACAGCTCAGGCTTTGTCCCCATGAGATGAGTAAAACATGCTCATCAGGTAACCTAGTTCCACAGAGACAGAATTTTAAACAAAGGCTAAGCACCTTTATTTTTACAAATATGTCCTCAAGGTGCTTTAATACAGACCAGTGGTAGAGGTGAAAACCAAGCACAGATCTCTGGTCACACAAGCATGCCACAGTACCATATTCTCAACAGTAAGACTGCACTGACAAAAGTTACGGGTAACATTAAACACATCAACAAAAAGCAGCAAGCCCTGAGCAAAAACACAGCTCAATATACCATCACAACAATTCTGAGCCTCTTCAAAGATGTGCATAAATAAAAGGAAATCATTTTCACTTTGTTTATCCAGTCTAACAGGCAAGATAATTATGAATTATTTTGGCAACTTCTTTCAGCTTGTCCAAAATATTTACTGCCCATTGTTTTCATCTTCCTAGTTACAGACATGCCAATGTCAGACAATATCTGTTACAATCAACTTGGATTTACTATTTCTACCATCTGTCTTAAGTCTAACCAACAAAGCAATACCGAAAAAAAAGGGGATGAGAGGAAGAAGGGAATCAGAATACCAAAGATAAGCAGGCAGTTTTTTCTTAGTCTGAATGCAACAACAAGAACTCTAAAGGCAAAAATCTTCCAGCTGAGCCAACTATGGCCTCCTGCTGCTGTTACTAACATGGAATTGTAGAAAGTCACAAATATTACTCACGAAGTACAAAATAACAAATAAACAAGATAATTGAAGAAAGACATATCTACTGGCAAAGCCAAAACTCATTACATTATATTCAACATGCTTTGAAGCCAGCTGTATAGAGTGACAGTGGAAGCCTTTACATTTCAAAAAAACCTTCTACAATTCTTTATTTCACTAAAGGCAGAAGTTTGACCTTAAGTGTTAATTTAACTGCATACAACTAAATTGATTAAAAAACCCCAAACAAACTGGACTTTTGTAAACGCAGATGCTAATCCCAGCCTGACCTACAGCTCTGTTCATCCAGCTCTCCCTTTACACCCCTTGCCCATGCTGGGAGATTCACTGATGGGTGAATCTCACTTGTGAGAAACAAAGGGAGATTGTCTTGCATCCCTGAAACTCCTTTCTAGACTTTCTGCCCTTTCCACCAGCAGGATCCTCACAACTATGCTTGTTCTTGTAGAAGACAGAATAATTTGAAGATTATTCAATTATTAACCATTTTATTTTCACAGAATGGTTGATGTTGGAAAGGACCACTGGAGAGCATCTGGTACAATTCCCCTGCTCAAAGTAGAGTCAATTTGAGCAAGTTGCTCAGCATCTTTTCCAGTCAGGTTTTGCTAATCTTCAGGAACGTAATCTCCACAACCTCTCCAGGCAACTTGTTCCAGTATTCAGTTCACCCTTACATTTTTTACCCGCAGTTTTTGATTGCAGTAAGACTTCTCCATTTTGTATCTATCAGCATATTAGGCTGTGCTGCCTGTTGTAGTATTCTTGATCAGTGGGAGCTGCTTAAATCAATGAGCTCTGAAAATGACAGTGAGATGTAAAGCCATGAAATTTATTGAACGTGCCTGCATGTATTAGTAAGGACACAGTATGGCCTCTGGGTCCAATAATGCAGAGAACTGGATTCCTTCATCTTCCAGTGACTGCTCTAAATTCCCTAGTCACACAAGGACACACAAAACAGGCATACATTTTAACTCCTGGATATTACACCTACTTTAAAGCAGTTGGGTTTTGTTCTTGTTACTGTACATACCCAAGAAGTTTCTTTCAATTTCATAGTGTCAAGGATATTTTAAATAATTGGTTTCTCACAAAGAATCTATATTAACATTCCTTGCCTCAAAAAATACATGCAAGCAGTTATTCTGAGGTGAAACTGGCAGAAACCTGTATAAACGCAATGCTTATGAGATTTGTATCATAAATCAGTCACTTGATTCCATGTGAAATGACAGGAATGCACAAGTATATTTTTTTGTTCTTTATTACAAAAGTCTCAAGTGACATTTGCTGTAATAAGGACAGTATTAACAGGCAGTGAAATATCAAAGGTTTCCCCAAGGAGAAGTAAATTCTCTTCATCATTCTCCTCTTAAAATATATAAGTAATTCAGGTGTATTCAGTCAAACTACACCTGTGTGAAGGGAGAAATTAATATCAAGCAGCTAATCACTAATACTAAAACTGTGTAATTGTTATATTTGTGTGTAATTCCTTTCTCATTTTATATTCTCTAGAAGAAAATGCCTTGAGAGATTTCTTTTCCCCATTAGAATTCTCCAATTTGCTGTAAATATTTTATATCCATGCAGCTAAAGTCACTAAGTTATCAATCTTGTACTCTATTTAAGGGTTTTTCCATGCCCGCCCGCCCCCCCCCCCCCCCTTCATTACAGCTATTTTCATTCTGGACTCCGCACACACTGTGGGCACCTATAATCTGTATCTACATTGTAGTAGTAGGATCCTCCCAATTAGATTTAATTTCTTCAAATGAGAAAAAAGTGACATGCTAAGCCTGCCAGTTCTTTGAAGAATGTCCTACAAGGTCAAATGGTGTGTATAAGGGCTTTGTGATCTGTTTGACACAATTAAGATACGGTTGGTCAACATTTCAGATGCCGTCAGTAATGAAAAGCAAAGTAACTGGTATTGATTCCATTCACATCAATCTCAAAATGGTAAACAAAATATATTCTCTTTATAGCAGTCTTATGGGTACATGCAGATATACTTAATAGATTAGAGGCAGTAGAAAGCTCATTTCAATCAGACACTATGTGAAATTTTGGTTTTCTTAACTGAGCTGCTATGCAGACAGTAAAGCTTCTGAGATCTCTACATCACTTATCCTTATGAATTTAACCAAAGTCACAAACTCTCTAAAGGTCAGGACTTTGCCTATAGATTACAGCTCCAGTTTGTCTACTTCTGAAACAATAACTCTGTTCTTCAACAGAGATACCTGTATTACTGTTTTTGAAGCTTTTACAATACTAAAATGTTGGTTTACTGCTTCAAAACCAAAAATTAAATAAGTTAAAACATCACTCTTTCCTTTGTGAGACCAGATGCTTTCCCCTGGATTTCAACCTCTTTTCACAGGAAACAGTTGTGTTTATTCTGTAATTCTTACTAGTCTTTCCCTTCTGTGGTACCATGAAAAACTACACCCTAGATTATTTTTTTAGGCCTCTCAAGGGCTAAAAAGCTTCTCTCACAGGCCTTACTTTCTGCATCATTGGTGGAACCACACAGTACCATCACATATACACTAAATCTCTAGCCTACAGCCTCCTTTTCGCAACTGCATTACTGCAACAGACACACCTGCCTTTGGCAATTAAGTTTTCATCACCAGGATTGGTAGCCATTTTGTTTAATAAAATAAAACACAGCACTTTCAAAATGCAGCAGTATTTATTCTTTATTCATTATTACAGAGGTAGTAAGCCTGTAGCACAAAAGATAAAAACAATAAAAAGCCAATGCATAGTCTTACTTATGCTTAAAATGTCTGTTGCCAATTACTGCAGTTCTCAGTCCAACAATCCCCATCTCCTGATGGAGTAAACAACCTCAACCTCTGTCCCCCAGCTAGTATGCCAGCATTCTAACACTCCCTGTGTAGTCTTAGTTCACATAAATCTCTCCCTCTTTTCTAGACACTGGGTCCTGAAATGGTTAGTGTTACTCGAATCCTCTCTCAAACTGACCACACTAAAGAGGAACTGTCACAATACTGAGAAAAGGAGCAAAGCAGTATACTCCCTCTTAGATAAAGGGAGTTATTTCATTTGAGTGTTAATTGGGTTATTCCCTACTTATCTAAGGTTTTGTTTAATCTCTTGTGTCTGGTTCTTTACACAAGCCCCTTCATCAAGTCTGACAGAAAAAGCAACAAAACACACTATACTAGATTATATCCAAAAAACAAATTGATTTCTTTTGTAAGATGCATACATTTTTAGTAAGCAGGAGAGAATTGCCAATACCAGTGTATGTGACAACAGAAGAACTGCATCAGGAATTCAGTCTGATATTCCAGAGATCCATACTACAAGGAAGATTAACATAGCATAAGTATGAACTACTGAAACCACCTGGGAACGGACTGCCCATTTTATGAGCAGAGAATAAGAGTTTGGATTATTTAGCCCAGCAAAACAAAGGCTGAAAGAAGGTAGAGCTGTCCTCACTGAGTATACTAAACACGCAATTCTGAGAGAGAAAAAAAGAGAAAGAGAGGAGCCATTGAAACAAGATCAAATCATTATGAACAGGCTAAATAGCAAAAATGAAACAAATAAGCTGAAGTATGCATAAATTTTTAACCACCAGAATGATCAGGTCTTGCGAGGCTGACATTGTGTAGAAGATGCTTAAAAGCCAGAACAGCAGAGCTGTCCAGACTCAAAAGAAAGCCCACAGAGCTAAACTTCAGAGGAAGTTCCAATGTGAAATCACTTGCTTACTCTACAGCTCAGGTTTCTGTGATGACAAAGGAATGATGTGACATGCTGGCAGTTTAGAGAATAGCCTTTTTAGACATAACTACTGTATATCACTTTATTGCCCTAAAATACCAGAGACAGGCACTTGGCTATAGGAATATAGATGAAGATTATGGTATATATACAACTTCTTATTTGGAAGAAAAGGAGACAGTGTTTTCCTTAAATATAAGAAAAAAGGAAGCGCTAAACTCAGACTACTGTCCCAGAGCTATGAGGTTCAGAGGCGCAGCTGATGCAGGAAACATGACATATGCTATGTATGGTAACTATTATACTACCAAAATGAGTATCATACAGTTTATCATAATCTGAGGTCCCAGGAGCAGCATCTCTGCCCTTAAATCTTGAGAAATAAAATACTCTGAAGTAAAAACAGCAGAGGTAAGTGAAATACCTACTCTAAAATTAGCAGAATGGGAATTGGAATGAAATTTGAGGTGTCCTCCTTGACTTAATATACAAAAATCTTTGCTTTAAACTGTATTGTTGTATGCTATATGCAGAAATATTGCAAAAGATGGACCAGATGATCTGACAGGTCTTTATGATTTAACTTGGTCTGACTTGTTTTGTGCCCTTCTAGTTCCAAAGCTTTTCCACTCAGTGCTCTATTTCTTTAAGATTCATTGCAACAATAAGTTTTTACATCTTATTTTGACATTACTGATGTTCAACAACTAAAGATTACTCTCTACAAATTAAACGTATTTCCTGATGAAAACACAGAAGGAAAGAAATTAATTTCATTAAAAAAAGATGTGTCTAGTCTTGTTCTGGCTTTGGGTAGATGGTTGTTTAGAATACCTCTCCCAATTTAAAAAAAAAAAAAGGAAGGGCTAAAAAAAAAAAGCTATGACAACTCATACCAGCTACTTTCCAAATCTAACAGTTACAACGTCTCACTACTGAAACACAACACCTCCATGTAGCAGGCACAAGTTTAAATAGTTATTCATGTTTTCTTAAATTGAAGTTATTTATTTAGGAAAATAATGTAGATTATACTGTGAATCAGACTGCATTTTCAAGCCTGCGAGCTACAGCATCAACTTTAATACCTATTTGGATAATACAGAATTTTATGAAAGGCAAACAAATACCAATTAAGAAAGCTAGACAAACTATGAATTCAGTACTTTCTAAAGGTAATGCTACATAGAAAGCTTACTGCATTTTAACAATGGGCATTGTAGTCCTTCAAATATTGATACATAAAATGAGGTAAAAAACCTACAGAATCTATAGCTTTGGTTTCCATAAAAAGGAGATTTCTTTGTATTGGTCCCTGCCTTGGTTACAGCTTTCATAAATTTCAGAGTAACTTGTGAAACTTGAAAGTTCTTCCTGTTCATTTGTGGCACACAGAACTGGCTCTACTTATTTCTATATTCAGATGGAGAAAGTGAAGCAAATTTCTCATTTAGGACCTAAAAAGATTTAATCCAAAGGAAATGGAGAGAATAAAAGGTCAAAATAATATGGGAAGGTAAAACATCTTGTAGAACAGGGTTTGAAACACTCACAGTTCTATTGGACAATGATGTTAAGGTTACAAACATCGCTACCCTCCTACAGAGAGGGAAATGAGAAGAATTTGCTAAATATAGCTAGAACTGTTTGGAAGGATGCCTATCCTTATTTGTGCATTCATCTGTTTAATTGTGGGCAATATAGTCCACTAGACAGCCTGAGGCAAGTGTGGATGTTCAATTTCTCTGTATTATACAATCTCAACTGGAGACTGGACTTAATTATACAGTTTACAATAGTATAAACAGAAACTTTGTATTTTGAAACTCTTCACAATTTGAAGTACCTCTGAACTTTTTTGCTCAGGTTTGGGAATGTACTAAGTGCCTTCAAAACTGTGTGCAGTTTTAAACAAGCATGGTGAAAACAGCCTCGGAATTCTTGTGTTTACTGTATGACCTCAAGTTTTCCAAATCCAAATGTATACAACCAAACACTTATATTTCAACAATCAAAAATCAATCTTTATGCTAAAAGCTCCTCTTAGTTTGCTAGTCTGAGGAAACTGACTTTTTCTCAAATTGATCTGTGCAGTTTTAAAGTAATTGCAATAATTTAATTCTTTAAAAATGCCTGTCAATACATCTTATCAAATTAATCCATCTTTATTTGAATATAAAGCTGAAACAACCACACAAATCTAAAAGAAAGAAGCCAAAGGAAGTTTATACCTGTGATCTAAACCTTTGGAAGGATTCCTAAACCTAACTCCCTTGGTTTCAGTGACAATACTGTAAAGGAATATAATGGAATTTAACAGGCATTGGGTGTCTAAATTCCTTTAGGAATTTGGGCCCAAATTCCTAAGGGATCAGTAAAAAGTCTCAGCCAATGTATCAACTTATTTATAAATCAGAGAGGTTCTCGCATATTCCTTTTGCTCAGGATGCCATCACTACTGATCTTCCTTCAAAGGAAAACTGAGCAAGCCAGGTTGCAAACTTCATCAGATCTCTGCTACTTATTAGCAGAAAGTCCAACAGCTCAAGACATTCCTTAGGGAATTTTCCATCCCCTCAGACTTAGAAAAAATACAGTGATAACTGTCCAGAAAAATTTTGAATTTGAAAGTGAGTGTGTTCAAACAGTCAGGAAGGAAAAATCCCTTGGAAAATAGAATCCTGTATTATCTCCTGATCACATAAACACAAATACTTGCCCAGCATTGTGAAGAGATTAACCTTTATACAATCAATAATATTTAGAGTTTACGTTCATTTTAAATTTAAAAACCACTACTAACAAAACAAGAATTTTGTTATCGGGCCGTACATAACTAGACAAGTTACATACCTCCCTGAAGAGCTAAATGAATATAACAAGCTTCAGTTCTGTTTAACATTAGGTTCCTGAAATTCGGAGTTATCATACTGCTTCTCCGCTTCAAAACAATTTCATGTGGTTTGTGGTGTTGTAAGTGAAGCAAGGTGGTTATTTCCTTGAACAGACAGTTGAGCACAGGTTGGGATTCAGAAACCCTGCCATCAACACCGTAAGTAGTTTGTAAAAGCTGAAGACTCCATCACCTACAGTAACATACCATCATGAAACATTGGTGAAAGAGATAAGGTAGCAAATATTCTTCCACGAAAACCCACATTTTTTATAAGGCAAAATATCAGCACAAAACACGTTCTCAAGAACTAGGATACAATTCATGATTTAACCCCCTAAGAAAATTGTCTGGGGAACACCATTCTGTCTGGATTCCTATTTGTCATACTTGGCAGTTTTATCTCAGCATTAAGCCGAGATAAAAACAAACCAAAACAACATGTAACATATTATTACATAAAAAATAATATTCTACCTGAATTTTATTAGATTTAGTCTAAGCTTGGTATGGAAGTGTTTCACTAAACAGGCCTGATGCTGAGCTTCTTAGTACTGAGTGCACAAATCAGTCCTTTTACACTGTAACTGTTCCTACGGCAGGTAGAGTTTTGGTATAATGCCACTAAACGGGCAACAAATAAGACCTAGAAGTTAACCAAGAACCAGGATTTTATTTAATAACCTGAAGAACAGTAAATTTGAAGACATTCATATTTCTGTGGACTACACAGAGATTAGTCTTGCTGACAAACTGCAGGTATATTTGGATATAAAGACGGTAACACCATCAGAAAAAGAAGGCTGTATATCAAAGAAGCCAGTGCGTGCAATACTTGCAAATTTGAGTTTTCTGTTTGACATTCGAATCAAGAATTAGTGACGTGCACACGAATCTGTATGAACAACTGAATCTGAAGGTTCATATAGGCTTCACACACCAAGGTTATTTGTGATACAATAAGTTTTCTTATGCTTAAAACCCACCAACAGATTTTATTCTATTCAGTATAAAAGCAAACTGATTTTCCATTGGACTCATGGCTAATCATCTATCAACAAAACAGGGTTAGCAAGTAAGGGAATGAACATGTATTTCCAGGAAGCTAGGTATTACTTTCAAGGAACACTGGTACTCCCAAATTCTTGGTCATAATCTGTACCTTCTGTTCAATTTCAGACTTGAGGCTTGGAAAAGAATATCAGAGGATAGCATCAACCTTTTAGAATGTGTTCCTCTATTAGTCCATGATTCTATGATCTTTCCGTGTCTCAGTGGGAAAGGACCCATAAGGAGTAGTTTCAGTATTAAGAGAAAATTACATTCCAGTTTAAGGACAGAACTGGAATAAGGGTTACTGACAAAGAAAGTCTACCAAAGTTTCAAACTTACAGATTATACAACTCGATAAACTTCCATCACCACATCACATTAAAAACAGCATCTTACCCTCCATCTCTAAAATACTGCCTCTGGAGAAGGAACGTGGTTTTTTCCTTCCATTATCTTTCAGCCTGCAGTAAGGAAGTGCCTTGGTCCTGAATGAGAACCCACAGGAATTTAGCAAGTGCTACTTCTGCTTGTAGTAAAATCTTCAATATGTAATTTGCATCTTGATATGTCATCATTTCTTGGTATTTAACTTAGTAACAGCTTCTCTAAAGTAGAGATTTTATTACATAAATTATGGAAGTAGCAGACTGGGCGTAGTGGAGACAGCATAAATTTCTGAATCAATACAAAGTATGTCCCTGGTAGTAGTTGTTATTCTATGCAGGTATGTTATTGATTACAGCCATAATGGTCTCACTTCAGCTGCCATCAGTAACTCACTACTTGTATCGTCACAGCAAATTAAAGAAGAACCAGTCAAAATGTGGGGAAGTTATACCCTCGTGACATGACCCAGCCTGTGGTGCAAAGAAGCAGAACACTGCCAGTTTCAGTTAGGATTCATGTTTGAGACTTCACTTGACATTACATTGATAAAATAATGGCAAATGTGATATTTATTCAGGTAGAAGCAATTATGTCTTAAACATACTGGAAAACTCAAATTTATAGCTACTGCATACAATAAAACTACGCTTTCAATACCTTGGTATCATTATTAGGATACACTTACTGTTATGCCAAACTGAATCAAAGTTCTATGGATGGTTATTGCCATTTTACTGATCAACATGACTGAAGCTTCCTTGCATCAAATTAAGAATTGTAGAAAGAATGTTAGATTATTTAACTTTATTCAACAAGGTTCATTTCTAAATCAAAACTTGACAGCAATATATTGTATCAGAATACTAACCATAAGCCAAAGGTTTGTGAAGTATTGAAAAGTATAGATAATGTTATTACAACAATTGTATGAAACACTTTATTGTTAGCATATATATGCATTTTTCTTTTAAATACTTCATAGTAGACACATAGCAGACAAACACTCATTGTCACTGGCCTACCAAAATAGAGAAACAGATCGAGACATGAGAGAAAAGACTTTCTACTTCCATCAATCTGATCTTTATGCCATTTTAACCCACTGTAGAGGATTAACAAAACATCAGGATTATGTACCAGAGGACAATATAGTTTAATATGTCCACACCAGTAATTACAGTGTTCCGTACACATTCTAGAGAAGCACCGCTTAAAGAAAAAACCCCATACCATTTTAAAGGAACACTGTTTTTGCGAGACACTTTAATTGCATTTCCTATGTATCCTCTGTTGATACTAGAGGGTTTGTCCTTGACAAGCCCCAATATAACACCCTAAGCCATGCTCATATCCACCTTTCTCTCCATGTGCACTTGTCTAAGGCTTCCCTCTCTTTCCCAGGAAAAGCAAAACAGAAACAAACTCTTGCAGTAGCAAGTTTATGGATTCTACTAGACTGTTATGAGCGATGTTACATCAATACACATCACAAGAAACTCAACCAACCATCAACAGAATTCTTTCGAAGTTCTGACAACTGCACAAAATTACCAAAACTATTTTTCCCCCCCTTCAACCTCACACAATTAATCTCATAGGTAACACGCATGAACAGTTGTCTAAAGAAAATTCAACCCATCAATGAGCGACTAGAATACCCACCATGTAAAAGTTCCTCAAAGTTTTCATGTATATGTAACAAGATTAACATTCATGCTGTCTCACTTTCAGCACCTGACATACATGCTTAATTTAGGAAGCTAGTCTCCATACACTATCCATACTTGCTACTCTGCAGAGAGGCAGGCTCCTCCAAACTGCCAGTTAAAACACTTGATTCAAACTCAGACTGAACCAACCTCCAGAGAAGTCAGTCTGTCTCTATCCACTGTTTTTAATGCAGCCAGAAGTGGCTTCCCTTTCAAACTCAGGCATGTAATTAACATGCCTGAGGTTACTGTAACTACCCCAAATTAAGTGTCACATCTCAAATTCTCCTTTCCCAAGATGGTCTGTGCTTTATGAACCATATTTGAAGTCATTCTGCAATTCCCTTTCCTCTAAGGAATCTCTGCAACCTTAGCTACTCTGCATACTGTCAAAAAGACTTATTTTTTCACTTAAAACCTGCAAAAATAAGTCTATCCAATATCATTACATACATTCAGCTCTCATCCAGCTGCAAATCCAGTAGACATGAACACTGTTGATTAGTTAAACATTGCATTACAGTTTCTTAGCCATAGGAATAAGCCAGTAAGTCTGTGTGATCACATCTGTCACTGTTGTGACTAGCAGTTACCTAAAATTTCAGCACTACATAACCCAAATTAAATAGGGAATGTTTATGGTAGTGAGAAGGTCCCATGAAGGAATTGTGCTGACTTGCTTCCAACTCATGGGTAGAAGCAACACTGCCAGAGCAGACGAAGAACAGGCAATTAAATTACTGGAAACAGTAGCTCTAGTTACAATAACTTTATATTGCAACAAATGTAGATTGATTAAGAAAACACTTTCTTACAGCAACAAGTTAAGGTAGCATTTTTCTGTACAAAAACCCCATGATCATTCCTTTTATGACAGCAGAAATGAGAGGAAGAAAATTAAGCTTAGAAAAGAAAAAAGGCACATGTGATACAAAGCTTAGATCCTGCAAATACTTATTTTTTTCTGGCCAGTACTCCAAATTAAGCTACTGCTCAGCACCTCAAAGTCAGTCAATGCCACTGGACCTGTAAGAATTCTTACAGGGATTACTTCATTAGATAATTCAAAATTTAGCCAACTAATAATGCAGGTCTTGATATCAATTCCCTGGAAATTTCACTCTCAAGTATGCCTGTGCACAGGAAGCACTGATACCTAATTCTATACTCCCAGATTATTAAATTCTGAAACAAATAAGGAAAAGAAGAAGTGTGTTAAGTTCACCATAACTTCACAATGTCAGGACTGACCCCAAACTGATTTCCTCACTTCTTCCCTCTCACTTGACTGTAACGTTTAAGCTGTAACTCTTCAGTAATGCATTTCAGAAGACAGTAAATGCTCCACAACTCTTAAATAAACCATAAGCACCTAAACAATAACTGTTCTGGAGGACAAAGGCCTGGCATTAGACTTCAAGCTTCCAATGGCTTATGACAGCAATAAGGCAAACAAAATAAATAATAAAAATGAAATTGTGAAAGATACCTTGACAGTGTCCTTTTAATCTTCAGCCAACTTGAGATGTCATATAAGTACTGAGGCAGTGAAGAGATGATACTGCTTAGACAGCAAAATCTCAATTTCTCCCTGACCTACAAATCATAAGCTAACAGATTAGCCATGCACTGGCATATATCCACACAGTAGCTCACTGAAACCCTGTTGCAGCTTCTGAAACTAAATGCATGTGCTCTGAGATGCAGGAAAACCATAATTATAAACAACACCAACCAAAACATCCACAAAAGATTTTGACACTTCAGTCAAAGACCTCATGGAACAAAGATCCTAAATTGTCCAAGAAAGCCATCATATCTGTAGATATAAAGTCTAGTGCATGCAGTTCAGAAACATAAAGGTCTTCCCACTGCAGTATACACTGGAGAGTGAAGCACGGAAGCACAATCCCACCCACGCATTCCTAATGGATCTTAGTACCTTGTCACACTGTCACCAGCCATGTCACCCTTAGACAAGTGTTTCATTACTTTCTTGGGCTAATCTCAGCCTGCAATCTGTGACCCAAATACTACAGTTTTGCTCTTTCTGAATATACTCTACATTCAAAAAAAAATCACTCAACTTGTCTCACAGTAATTAATACCAGCTGATTAGAGTATTAAGACCTGCAGAATCAGACCTCACAAAGAGGTATTTGGAGAGATGCAGAACTGCACATACTCAGGCTCACAGGTTCCTTCTTCCATGTACTATTGCTAGTAAACATTTTCTATCCCGTACAAAAAGTCTGCACTTGAGAAAACACAAACTTAGGTATCTACAGAAGTACCCACTGATTTTGGTTTTCTAGCTCAACTCCTCAGAAGCCTGATTTTGAAAGATAGGATTAAGCAGATTCCTTAACTTCATTGTGGCCAGCCTCTTAGAACCAACTTTAGATGACTCTTACTTGGAACCAGTGACATTTCCATTAAGTTTATCCAGACTGGACAAAGACGTAACTACATAGCAAAATATGAGTGTATAAACACAGTATCGACTTTCACAGAATTTGATAAAGTAATCAGTTTAAAAAAACAATAAAGCAGTCATTTCAGGTGTATAATGGTGCCTTAGTTAAGATTCATTATTTTCAGAAAGAGGCCATTTGTTTCAATAGTGGTATGCTCCCAATCATGACAGCTATTGTAAGAAAATACATTCAGTTACATTTTTGTGGGAATGAGTAGTAACTAAATGTGAGCTTCATGAACTAAATGGAAGTGTTCTCTAAGATTGAAATATTTAAAAATGCCACCCATATATACATTCCTACTGAGTCTCTGGTACATTTTTTTATCCCCAAGACTAACTGATGTTTTAAGAAAGGCATGTATTTTGGTGGGTCAAAATGTCAAACTATCCTGAAACAGTGGCAATCAATGAGTCTCATTAGGACTCTTAAATGCTATTTTGTTTGATGTAGTGTGTATAAATTAATGATGAATAATAGATGCCATCCACTTACTATTAAATGATCAGCCATTTACACACCACACACCAAAAATGCTACTCCCTGAAAATGTGACTGCTAGATGGTTGACTGCCAGCCTTTCAAAATTCAGTATTACTGAATTGAGCTGCCCGTTCTTACAACGTCGCAGAAAAGCAGACACATAAAAAGACACAGATTTACTCAAGTTAGTTATTTGTCTTATATACTATTTTAAATGAATGTGACCTAAGCTAATGCAGAAGATCTAAACCTCTAGAACCTCAGCATATTGAGTCAGAAGTAGCTTTACAGCATGTTTTTGGATTGCCTAGGAAATGCAAGTGTAGAAGTGAAAAGTACAAACAAGGAACAAAAACCTTGCCCCACAGGTTTTTTGGGGTTGGCTTTGTTTTACACAAGTTAGCCAAGGGAAATAAAACCCACTTCATTACATAAGATGGTTGCTACTTTTTTCAGAAAATATTGAGATAGGTGACTAACCTTCTTGCTTCAGCACACACACAGACCACATCCTACCTGGAATTCAAGAGGATACTCCATCATCTCCCTGTTCTTATTTTAATGCTTAAACCCATGATGTTGCTAATGCCCTTTTCTGAAGAAAACATGTTTGCCCAGTTACACGTACATGCTAAATGTTTCGCATTATGGCAAAAGCACATTTTCTAAAAAAATATGTGGATTTTAATCTTAACAGAAATCTCAGTGCTCATTTCCAGGTGACTCATATGAAGTCTGAGTAAGGTAACTGCATGCAACACATCTGGTAAATTCTTTCCCTATCCATACTAGTGCAACCCTAGAGTTGGCCTTTTTCCTCCTTCTTCTGTAGAGACAGGCAATAAAGCAAAAAATTTGACCTAACCTTTCTGCTTTGAAGATTACTATGATGGCTATTAGGAACAGAATGCACTTACAGTAGACAAGATACTGTCATACTCTGGTTAAACTGTGAAGACATATGCTAAATGTAATCTCACAGTTAGCTGCTACAGCATTTGTTTACAATGTTTGTGTCAATGATTTATACTCACACAATAAAATATTAAGAGCAACAAAATATAAAGCTGGTAGCACAAGAATTCTAACAGGTTTTCCTCACAGTATATTAATTCTGACACTAACCAAGATCCACCAAAAGCACTGCAGAAATAACGTGTTGCGTTACATAAAATCAAATACAGAAGCTTAGTTTTATATAACTGTAATATGCATGCAGATGGTCTTCAGGATAAGGTATCTTCTCTAAACTGCAGTTTGTACAAAATCTGAAGCATAAGCAAAAGGCAGCAATGTTGCCATTTCTAGTGCAGTGTCCTAACTCAATATAATGGGAATCTCTCTCTATTTATAACTCTTACCAGTTCTTACAATATTAAAGAATTGCTGACTTCATTGCAGAGAGTTTGAAGGAATAGATGAAAAAAAAAAATCAAAGGGAACTATTTTTCATCCATTCTAGCTAAATAGCTGGTCAAATCTATGGTTATATTAACTGAAATTCAGTTATTTATATTGACAGCAACTACAGCATAAAAATAAAATCAAAGTCAACTTTATAAAGATCACAATATCAAACAAAATACATCCTATGCATCACTGAACAATACATGATGATATTTCAACTATGCAGCGAAACTATGCAGTCAAACTATTGTTCTTCTAAACCCTGCCCTCCTAATACATTCCTTTAGCCAAGCAATGGGAAGATAAACCCATTTGCCTAATGAAGCATATAATTTAAATATTTCAGACAAGCATTTACAGAGATGTTGCTTAAAATAAATTTAACAGCCATGCATCTAGATATCTTGCATGAAGATCACAGCATAGTTCACAACTTATATTTTTCTGTAGAAACTCCAAACTAGCCAGTCCTTTCAATTAATTTAGTCACTATGTATATCCCATATTACTTTACTATAACAAATCTTTGTTTGCCACAGCATATTTAATATGAAGCTGCATTTTTTGTCTTTTGCAGTGCCTTGCAACACTGCTAAAGCCACTAAAATTTCAGATTTTACTACTGCACCATGCAGTCCTGCACAATCTTGTAAACAAAACAGGTTTATATTTATGAAACCTTAAAGGGCTAATGTACTTTATACAGACTGCAGCACTTCATCCACAGGAAGATAGAACCAATGTCAATATTCTGTCATTTAGAATCATGATTTTTACTATAAAGCATTCCCATTAATATAAAACAGCATGCTTCCCCCCCTCCAAACTTCTACCTAGTGTTTAAGATATTACTAGCATAAAAACAGATCTTCAATTGATGTAAAAAAATCTTGAGGGGTTTTTTTTAACATGCTAAGGATCACATTTCGTATTTGACCTACCTAAGGCACAACAGTACACTGAAAAACGCAAAGTACATGTCACAAGAATTCCCCCGTCGACTTATACAAACAAGTGTCTACATTAAAAAACATAAATCAGTCTTTACAATTTACATGCTAGAAGTAAAGATTTCGAAGAGTTGATCAAGTTTTGCAAACATTATTCATGTACAGCAATATTGCAAGGAAAATTAAAAGAAAAAACTAACTTTGGCTTGTAAGTCTGTAATGGATTTCACGTTTGTGAAGAAATAGATTAGTTTTGTTTGGTCTTTGCTATAAAGAGACTCATATCCTATGCATGCCACAAATAACCTGAGCAATGACTTCCCTCCATGACAAGAGCTGCCCATCATATTGCAGGATTAATACAATGTTGGTTTGTTTAGGGGTTGCTTTTGTGTATGGCTTGCGTATGTAATTTTAGACATTCGTATACATCAACTCCTCATTGTGTATCTCACAATAAACTGATAAACGCTGCGAAACCTTAAACAGCAATCTTTAGCAAACAAAGGCTAGTCTGCAACCGCGATACAAAATCATCCCAAACGTGCTACACCCTGCAAGAACCTCTCACAGAAAATAGCCCGGCAACCTCATTCATTCCCCTCAACCCAACGATCTACTCACCATCTCCTCCGTCTTCTCTTATTTCTCTGTCCCCAGCTTCTTTTCCTTGCTTCTGCTGGCTTCAAGGAGGCGGATGTATCAAAAAAAAAAAAAAAAGAAAGAAAGAAAAACCCCAACTCTTCAATAAAATACTCAGCAACGGCTGAGCAGCGTATCAGCGAGAGCCCCTTGTCTTCCTCGCTCGCCGCCCGTTCCCCGGGAGCAGGCGCCCCTCCGCCGCGCTCCCCGCCCGCCGCTCACGCCCTCCCCACCCCGGCGCAGCCCCGCGGGTGCCCGGCTCCCGCGGAAGGCGCCTACGTCCCCCCGCGCGTTCTCCCGGGAGAGCACCCGGGCTGCATCAGCCTCTCTATCGCCTTCTTACCCACCAACACAACATAGTAGACGGAGCCGGGCTGATTTTCCCCTCCCACCTCCACATTCCTATTTACAAAGGGTATTCAAGAACATCTTTATCCAGCCGGTGGGGGGGGGGGGGGGAGGAGGGAGAGGTAGAAGCAATCATTAACCCTTTTCTTGCATTTACCTTTTCTACTATGATTTTTAGCTGCGTTTTTAAAGCACACGGGGATCTCCCCTCTGTACAAAGCACATAAACCCGCTGCCACCCGGCCTCTGAGCCCCCGCACCCCAGCCTGGCCGCTCGCCACTACTGGAGGAGCACGGTCCTCCCGACGGCCCCCAAGGCCGCTCCAAAAAAAGGTCCAAGGGCAACGCTGCAAAAACGCGTGCCCTTCCGAAACCGCTTTTCGGAAAGCAACCACCCGCAAAGCCGCCCCGGTCGAGCGTCCCTCAGGAGAGGCCCGCCGGGAAAGGAAAACGCATTTCCCAGCCAGCCCCTGTTAGTACCGTCTCTCCAACTCTCTTTTTTAAGCGGGGCGTTATCATCCCTCAACAGTCACACCTGGGGGCAGTTCTAGCGGAAGGGAAGGGGCACCCTGGTCTGCCCGCGCCCCATCGCCACAGCTGCGGCCGGGCCGGGCGGGGCGGGGCAGCGAGGCCGCGACCCACACCCGCCTGCGCTCCCGCCGCCGACCCCTGCCTCGCGCTGCCTGTCTGCGGCCGGCGCGCAAACCGGCGCGCTGCTCCCTCGCTGTGAATTTTCCGATTGGGTAGTTCCTTTGAGATCGCGCCCAGCAACCAAAGCCTCATTGGTGGATTTCCGCCCCGCTCCGGTCGCTGCCTGGCCCAGCTCCGCGCGCCATTGGCCGGCGGGGCTGTCCGTCCGAGCGGGGCAGCAGGGCGCCAGGCGGCTGGCGGGGTCGGGGGAGCTGGGGCCGCCGCTGCCCGCACGGCGCGGAGCGGTGCGCGGGGCACGGCACTGCCACGCGGGAGGGTACGCTGGTGACGTGCTGTCGGCGGGGGCCATGATGTCACCTCACGGGATGGGTCCGGCGAAGCGCGCTAAGCGGCCCGCGGCACCGAGCCCGCCGACGTGCGGTACAGCTAAAGGCGCCCTGTGCCGGGGGAACTCGGCGGTGCTTCCCGCGGCCGTAGGCCGGGAGATGGCGGGCCCGACTACTGCCCGGAGCGTGTGCCGTGACGGAGGGCTCGCCAGGTGCAATGCAGCCAGGTAATGCTGGCACGTCACTCCTACGGATTTGTCTAACGTGACCTTTTCGCCGTTTGCAGCGGTCTGTGCGCTGCGATCGAGCCGCCGCTCAGCCTTCTCTTGGAGAGCTGAATAGCTCGAACTTCCTACGCTCCTGTTTTATGGCTTGATATCTACACCCTTGGCTACTTCTGTGTTCCTCTGAATGATTTCTAGTGGTTTTCCCCTCCTCCCTAACGATGGGTGCCAGAAGTGGTGCAGTGTTCCAAGTGCTACTAGTGCTGTGGACAGCTGAGGCAGCATCACGCCCCTGTCTCCCCTGTATACTCTGTATTTTTTACATTACAGGATTACGGTCGTCCAGTTTACCACAGTATTACCCTGAGAGGTCATGTTGAAACATTTATTTGTATCCTAACAGCTACATTCTTTTCTGAAGTAGTTTTTGCCAAGCTAGCCCCTATCCCTGCATTCTTTAGTTCCAGATGCAGTTGCTTGCATTTTCTAACATTAAAAATGCACTTTGTTGGACTGGGATGATATAGTTGGGCACATCAGATGATTTTGTAACTAATCAGTCATGTGAATTACCCATTCATCTACTAAGCTACAGATTTTACTAAGTAAGGATCTTACATCATCTAGACAATTGTTAGAGATACAAAATAGGATCAGAGCGAGAACTGATCTCTAGAAAACTGCCTGGGTCATTGATGTCTCCTCTTTAGCAACTACTCTTTGAGAGCTCTCAGGCAAAAGATATTTAATCTATTTAAGGTGTGCTTTATGCATTCCAAACAACATGCATTACAAAAGATAGAACAAAGTTTTAAAACAATTGTCAGAACTATTTATCTTTTAGGTTTTGAGAGTATTCTACAAGCTTTTCACTAAACTGCTTGGGTTTTAGCTTTCTCCAGTAGAGGTTCTGCGCTGAGAGCCAGTACCACTCTCTTCATTAAAGATACTTAAAGTGGATACAGAATCATTGCCTATTTGGGATCAGACTATTCCAGTTTGACAAACAATGGGAGCTATACACAGATCCCCTAGGACAGGGTCTAAAAGGGACAGCTAAGTCGAAGTAACTGAGCTGTTTTAGGCAGAACAAAAATGAGACACAAAAATTAGAAGGAAGAGTCTGAATGGCCACCAAATCCAGTATTCACAAATCCTTGCATCAGGCTGTTTTTGTGAAGCCTCCTGAAAAACATTTTAAAATTACTCTTAAGTTATTCTAACTTCCTCTATGTATTAAAAGTAATGAAAAAAAATCAGTAAAAACTAACACCATTAAGTTTTAAGCCTATGGACAAGTCTTCCCATGGAGTTATGTATGCAGACCTATCATCTGAAGTTCTTTAATGGGTATCAAGCATAGAAGCTAAATAATCTTTGGTCAGAGTGATGAAATAGAGTGACAGTAAATAATAATAAATTACATTTAATGTGCATGCGTTTCACCAATTTTAATGTAATAGAGATGAAGAGATTTGTATAATTTATCTACTTATTCATCAGATAACTGTTTTAAAGAACAACTCTGTACCTGAAAACACTAATATATTTTAGTTTTATATGTATCAAGGTTGATATATGTAGGTAATAGCTACAATCTATTATTGTGTTTCAAAAGCAATAGTACAAATAATGATGATAGTATACTCACCCGGCAATTTTCATCAGTCGATTACAAAAGACCTTGCAAAGGGCAACACTACCATCCCATTGTTGATGATGGAGAAAGAAAGTATTGAGATGAACTTGCTCAATGTCATATTCCAGACCAGTGGTGAAGCTAACAATTAACTTCGGGTTTTCTGCATCCAGGATGAAAGGTTTTGCCTCGCCAGCCATGTTGCACACTCATATACCCCTGGGTGATCTTGCCATTAGTGTTCTGTATCTTTTGTGTACTGTGTTTATCTGTGTTAGAGCCTAGAAGAGCAGTCAAGGCTTTTCTGGTCTTCCCTTATAGGCTTCACCGTAGCACGTTTTCAATTTACAGGCTCCACTCTCCTCTATTGCCACTTGTGAAAAAAGTCAGAAATAAAGTTTGAAATCTTGTTTGAAAAACCCACAAGTAACTTAGTATTTCAGTGTGAAAGGACAAAAAGGTGTCACAGATCCAATCCTGGTCTAAATCTGCAGATCTAAGTAAAAATACTAAATGTTTAATTATCAGTTCTGATCGTGCTGTACTTACTAACTGAAAGTAAATTTGACTTTGTCACTTGTGTTTTCCTCAATCCTCAGGAAAGCTGTCCTGGCCTGACTTCATACCATTGCAAGCTCAGGGCTCAGAGACTTTGGGGCCTTTCTGGAAGCAGATTCTCTCCTGAAGGTCATCTCGTTAACACCTGTCCCACAGCGGCCTTATTCTAGAAGTGGGTAAGTAGCGACGTCTCAGCTCACCGAGAATGTCAACAACCCGGTCCTGGGTGTATCAGTCCTCAGAGGGATGAGCCCTTTGAAGCTCAGATCAGGCCTTTGATGTTACTGTTTCATACCTTGAAACAAAATACACTGGATACAGGCTGAGGCGGTGGGATGCAGCCCATGTACTACACCATACCAGAGGCAACTTCTCCGATCCGCTATGGCGGGCATGGGGACATGGCAGACATGGGAACTGTGCTGCAGGTGGGGCACCTCTCGCACCCAGTGCCGCCTCCCCAAGGGTCGGCCCCCCCCACGTAGCAGCGCCAGGCCCCACGGCCAGGCGGGGGGCGGCAGGCCACGGCCCTGCTTATGGCGCCCCGCGACGCCCGAGCCACTGGGGGAAAGGGAGAGGGCGGTGCCCACCGGGCACCTGTGTGCGAAATCAGCCAATGACAGCTTGAGGAGGAGAGGCGGAGGATCCGCCTTCCAATAGCGCGCGGGAGGGCGGGGCGCCCGCAGCCAATAGGGGCGGGCGTTGTTTTGAACTGGTTGCGCTCCCGGAAGCGGTGCGGTGGGGATGTGCTGGTGTCCGCGGCGCGCTCGGGGTGAGTGCGGAGCGCGGCGGGGCTCTTCCCTCCCGCGTGGGGCTGGTGGAGACACCTCGGGCCGGCGCTTCTCCTGCTTCGCGCTTGTGTGGGAGGGGTGGGGGCCAGATCTGGAAATAGCCTTAGGGTCGCTTCACTGGTCGCGAGTGGGGGGCCCGAGCCCGCGGCACCGCCTGGTTGGGAGATAACGGGCTCCTGGTCTGGGGGGGGGACGGGCCCCGCCCGGCCCCGCGGCAGCGGAGGCTGCCCGCCCTTAGCGGGCGACACGGGGGAAACACGCCGCCCCGGAGCGCCTTTTGCTCCAGGAACTTTTTGTCCTAAATTTATCCAGTAGCAAGTACTGGAATATTTTAAAGTGTCAGCCAACACCGAGGTGTTTCCTTTGGTTATGTGATGGCATTTCGTGCTCGCACCGGTGGGGGCTAGTTGGTGCTTGTGTCGCATGCGAGTGTTTGATGAAGTAATCGTTTTAACATATGGTGACCCTTGGACGGCAGTTTGTCAAGAAATAGTCACAGAAAGGCACTGAAGACTACTGATGTTTGAGCTTGTAGGTATTGAAAACACTAGGGGTTTTGAGAGATTCATGATTATATGAGGCCAACAGCGCACAGGATGCTCTGAGACACACGTGGTTACTAGCTCAGTCCCTGCTGTGCATTGCACTATTTCTAGAAGTCAAAATATGTAAGAGAAATGTGAGGTTTTTTCAGTTAAATTCAACCTCAATTTTTTTTTTTAATTTTTTTATTATTTTTTTTTTTTAGTGGAGTTGCTTTCAGGCTTCCCCTAGTCTTAGCAGCAGTTTCCAGTTTGACTGAATTGATCCTGGCTATACAGATATTCAAGTATCTTTGCCCTAACTGAAGCCAACTTGCTATCTATTTTCATTATAAATACTCAATATTTTAAATGAAGTGGCTGAAGGGTGGGCTAATATTTTTTCTGTGTAATTGTTTTGATACGTTTGGCAATGCTTCGGTGCAGTTAGGCACCTCTCTTGTGAACTACTTACACTTGTTCCAGACTCAGTAATAGGATGTCTGCCATCATACCAGCTATGTTCTTGAATGTGGAAGCAACCAGACATATAACATACCTGCAGTAAAATAGGTGGGCCTAGGCACTAGTGTTGCTCTTGTGAGAGCAATTCCAAGCGAACTTGGTGAATGCTGATAGTGATCAGTAACATTACTCTTATGGGCATGCTTTTTTAAAGAACATATTAAAAGCACAATTAAATAAATAACTTTAACAGCAGAACTAACAGAATTCTACTGTCCTTGCATGATGTCTCCTAGAAGGATTATTTGAACTCAAAGCAATAAGCTTTAAAGCTCTTCTGTTGTTGCAATGTTAACTTTGTATGTGTTATCTTGAAAGAACTGAATGTGTTTTTTCTTAAGTAAGGATACTTGCAGGAATTCTTTCATCTACTTAACCGCTTTGAATTTCTGGGTTTTGTTTCCTGGTCCTTTCTTCCTCCCCAAGTTTGTAGGATGTCTGTCACCCCATGGCCCCCCTAAGTTTTGTTCAGGGTCAGTAGTAAGCTCAAAGTTACTGTAGATTAGGTGGGTAGAGTGGGAGTAGAAACACACTTATATAAGTGGTGATTGCAGCCCTTCTGTCACAGGAAGTTAAGCTTAAGAATATAAGACCAGCCATACTGGGTCAGGTCAAAGGTCCATATAGACTGGTATTAATTTTCTGGGAGGGTCTAGAGGAGCATCTCTAGGGGAAAGCATAAGAAAAGAACAAGCATATATAATTCTTTCACTAAGTAATTCCTCCAACTACTTGTAACATAGTTTCTCTATGAATGAGAAATGGAAAACATTTTCTTGCCTGCCCACCCCCCATCAAAAAAAAGAAAAAAAGGGATTCCTAACTGGTTCCTCACTGAAGAAAACCTAGGAATTGTGAAAGCTAAAAGTAACATTCTTTGCCTAGAAGGAGGAAGAAGTATAACAAAAGACTCTGGGTCTGCAGATCTGTTGCAGAGGAGAAGCTAGCACTCTTGAGAAAGTGGGGGAAAGGCTGGCTTACCCCATCCCTTGCAAATGTTTTTAAAACATGGTGTGGTGAAAGGTGATGTTTACTGACATTTGTTTCTCTTGGGAGCTGTACAGTGGACTTAATCTAGTAAGATGCCAGAGAGAGAAATTGAGGAGCTGGAAATAAAATTAGCTCCTTAAACCTGGGAATGACATGCATCTTGCCTGTTATGTTCTGTGTTTTCCTAAGTTTCGCTTTGCATTGGTGTCTCTTGCAGTGAAGACTGGCTCTCCACCTTGGTAGGGTTATAAACCCTAAGTTGGTTACAATCGTCAGAGCAACCTGAAAGGCATCAGATCATGGATCCATCTATTCCATCTCATCTTTATCTTTAATGTTTAGTGTTACTACACAGGAGCATGCTTTAAAAGAAAATGCAACTAAGAGACTTTTCTGTGTAAAAAGAGAAAAAGTAGAAGATTGCTTCTAAAAACTAGTCAAGTATCTCTTATTTTCCGTGATTTTAAGGTTCAGTATATATATATAAAAAAATCTCATTCCACTACTGAAAGAAAATGCATCCAATTTTATTCTTTTATGGGCATTTGAGGGGTATAGCGCTCGGTTTCCTTCAGACAAATTCAGAAGCAGCAGTAAAATAGTTTTAGACTCTGCTGACCATGAGATATTGTTGTGGTACATAAGACTATCAGAATCCAGTGACTAATGATCTTTAGCTGTCTTTTAGACTGCACCTAAACAAGAGTTTCGGATCAGTTGAGAAGCACTTGAGATCACTGTGGTAACTGACAGCTGTTATTTATGATGCTTCATTTGTGAAAACGGAATACATAACATGGCTTCATTTTTCAAAGGCTGCTACTGGGACTTCTTGAGGGTAAAATGGTTTTATGCCAAATTGTGAACTGATTGCTTCTAATCAACCAAATGATGGTAGAATGCTATGAAAAGAACATACACTATCTATCATGTTTTGGTCTCTTGATAGTCCCTCTAAACGCTACCTTATGCTGGCATGTATCCACTCAGGCTTTTAACAGATCGTTAAAATGAGTAAAACAACACACTGTACTGTCTAACAGAGTACAGTAGAACAGAATAAGAATGTTAGTTACTTTAATGTCATTTCCAAATCAGCAGTGCCATTTGGAGCAGAACGCTTAATTACAGGATGTTTGTAATTCTTGTCAAGCTGCTTTGTGTGTGTTAGGCATAAGTTAGGCAGCAAACTAGAAACATATTATAGAAATAGGAGATGGTTGTATCATTTCATCCTTGATAACTATTGTCTGATGGACTAGGAATAATAAAACTAGATTTTATAAAAGTTCATTATTCTGGCAGCAGTAAGTCTTTGCTATCTCCACCTTAGGGTGGAGCCCTTTCTGCAGACCTCGTCATGCTGCACAGTATGTATATTCTGGCTTGCATTGTCTTCAGAAAAGAAGGCATGTGTTGTGGCACAACATAGCCTTTTTTTATTTGAACTTTTTTTTAACTAAGACAAGGCCTGCATCTCTAAGGATAGTTCTGAAGACACAGTTTCTCCTGAGGGGAGCTAGAAAGTCAGCTTTTGGTCAGGCTTTGGACTTGCCATAGAATCAGGTTGCAAGTGTGGAAGCCAATGCTGACCTAATCTTTTTTATCTTCTCCTTTCCTGGATCTGTGGAGACTATAGCTGAATGACAAGAAGGCAGAGTTAAGCACATCTGCTTGTAATGGCAGCTCTACGTAATATGTTCATCTCATCCTTATAGCTGCAGCACCCTCTTTTACACAAACATGAGCTTGAAAGAATGACACCTGTAAAAAGACATTTTTGATTAAACATGTACCTGTCTATGACAGCCTCTCTTTAGTTTTTTTCCTTTTAATGTTTGTTAATTGTCTCAAATTTCAGAATATCCAAAGGAGTCTGACTTACAATATGTTTTTATTTAAGAATTTTAATGCTAACATCCAGCCCTGCATATAAAAACACAACCGGTGTTGCAAAGGCAATGTCAGCTTTGATCGAAGAAGGTACCAAAATACATCGGTTGCCTCCTTTGTCAATGAAGTATTGCTGCTATTTTAAGGGGTAGCTGTGTTTTAGCTGGCTTAAACACTTCTGTCTGTATGAATTAAAAAAAAAAAGGTTGGACTGTTTATATAGGATCTATAGACACTTATGCTTATTTTAAGGCTGGCAGGTGGAGCCCAAGATAATTAATACTGTTTTGATACTTGAAGTTACTTAAAGAACTGTAATAACATCAAGCAGGGTTGATGGGTGACAAAAAGTTCTTCTGTCAAAGCAGTCGTACCCAATAATAATCAGTATGGATTGTAGAAAGGCATCAAAGTGTTAAAAATATTTGTCCCTCTAGTTAATTGTAGTGAGTTAACGAATTTACTCTGCTGTTTTCTGACTGGCAGTTTTTGTGTAAGCTTTATGTTGACCAGTAACTTCGCACAAACAGCTGGACTGAATTGATTATTTGAAGGGAACTCAATAAATCAGCTAATGGAGCCTGAAACCTGTTTATTAAAATAGTAGTCTTATGAGTGATTAATTGTCAACAGGTTTTTTGAGTAATCCATTTAATTTTCTAGCAGGACACCTAATGAATACTGAGAGCCATAACTCCATAGTCAGCAAGAGTAGCCAGTGACAGTTGTCCATTAAAATTGTATTTTATATCCTTCCTTTCACCAAGTGTGCTTCTTTGCACTTTGTCCAAAAAAAAAAAAAGTAAGGGTTACCTACCGTATTCATGCTAATGGTGTAAATGGGTACCTCTCAACTGTAGATTTTGAAGGGATCTCTTCTGAGCTATGAGTGTTGTTTGTGAAATAGTCTGGCATGCCTTAATATTTATAAATGTCAATTTTGATGCTCACACTGAGGAAAAGGTGAAAAGAATGAAGCTATTTTTATTTCTGTCTTTGAAGCAGGGACCAGTGAAAAATAGTGTACAGTATTATTCTAGTGTATTGGTTGCTCCATGAACCACTTTGTTAATGCATTTTATTTAGTGTGTTTTATGGATGTAAGTTAATTTCTGATGGGCAGACAGTAATATATCCTTGATAGTAGAAGCTGTAGCCCTTTGTCTTCTGAAGGACATGCAAAGTTGTAGTTAGAATGAAATCACTTCTGAAACTGAATTGTAAGTCACTATCTCATTTTTATAACAAGTCGCTCAACAAACAGGCAAGAAATCTCTCAATCTAGATTTATTTTTTAGTATAGCTTTTTGGTACATGTCTTAAAGACAAATTAAAGCTCTTTGAGATTATCTGTTCTTTATTTTAGCAAACGTAATCTGTCCATTTTTTTGTGGGCTTCCAAGGAAGATTTTGCAACATGAATTCTCAGAGCCATGGTTCAGTTCAGTCTTGTGCTGTCGCTTCTTTTGTGAAGACTTTTCCAGTAGTAGCTCAGGTCCTTTTGGCATCAAATGTGTGTCATGTGAGACGCTGGCTAATACTTGGCTCTGGTGTCTTTCTGGTTCAGAGACAAAAAATTTACTTCCCTTGTAGGCTGCAGATTTGGGGAGAAAAGGAAAAGTTAAAACACAGATTTGAACTGTAAAATTGAAATGTGCATAATTGAAATCCCATGCATGTGATAAACTTGATTCTTTTGGTAGAAGTTCAAGTAGCAGTAGCAGATCAAATAATGTATGTTAAGAGTTTGCATGGTCAAAAATGTGACTGACATGAGAGTGCCTCTTCAAAATGCTGTTACCAGTTTTAGCTTTCCTAACTGCTTATGTTAAATATGGCTGTTGATGTAGCGACTTATACACCACACTGTAGAGATGCAAATAAACACAGCCTGCAACTCTTACTGAGATACTGCGTGCTCAGGAGAGGGTGGAGCAGTTGTCTACAGAACTTGGAGCAGGGAAGAGGTCTTGCCCAGCTTTGAGCCTGATGCAGCACAGTTGTTCATTGACATTCTTCCTGCTCCCAATTTGATGTTCAGTCAAATAGTTGTCAAGGATGGAATGCTGTCTCTATTTACTTGTGGAGCTGTCTGCGAGAAGATTGTTTGAGGAGCAGAACAGCAGCAGTCAGCTAAAGTAAATCTCTGTTCTTAGTTTGGCATTTATTGCAATGTTCTAACTGTAATGTTGGGAGTGGGGACTGAAAGGTTTCGTCTGTGCTAATTTGAGTCTCATCATTAATGACTTCAGCAAAAAGATTCACTTTTTGAAGGGGCTGGGGAATACTTCCTGTTTGATTTCTGTGTAGCCTGTGCACTAAATTACGTAAACAATAACCACTGTGAGACTTGCATCATTTGGGAAAGAGGGGTGACTGTTACTTGCCCCAGCCTTGCTGGAGGCTTGTGTTATATGTGATTGTGCATCCCTGAGAGGATTATTTGGGAGCCCAGTCTTCTAACAGGAAGAATCTGCCAGACTTGACAATACCGCAGGTTCCTGCAGTTAGCCAATGTGTCGTTCATGTACTGGGCTGCTTGGATTGACAAGCGTATGGTAGGGACGTGTTTGGAAGGTGTTGTAGAAGGAATAGAAGTGGATAATCTTCACAATTATGTTCTGGCTGCACAATAAGCATGCTGAAGAACCTGAGTAATGAAGAAACCCATCTTCCATGTTCCTCTGTGTAGGAGTTGGTCCAAAAAGGAGCATTGTCTCAACCTTGTCGTCAGGAATATGGACTCCGAAAGTTAGGCTAGCATTCTGGGGACACAAAAGTTACCAAACAGAAAAATAAATGTCCAATGAGAAAGCAAGTATGTAAAGGCAGAGTCAGTTTGGAGATGAGAGGAGGACATAAAGCCAGACAAGACGATTCTGGACAGAGACAAGACACAGTTAAGAGAAAGTTATCTGGTGCAGAATAAAGAACAATGTAATGTTCCAGAGGAGAAATCATTAATAGGAAGATCTGCAATTTAAATCCCTTCTTGTAGAAGAAACAGTATCTTGAATAAAGAAACAGAGTTAGGGTATGGCATACAGATACAGCCTGGATATCTGGACAGCATCAGAAATTTGAGGTAAAAAAATAAGTGTAAAAGGTCTCAGAAATACCTAGAGTTGTGTTATGTTTTAACTGTATTGTCTGGAAATGGCACTGTGCTGTAGATCATAAGCTGTCTGTTGATCTAGGAAACTTGTGCTCTGATTTGAACCATGACTGTGATTTTGTTTTGCTTCAGTTTCTTTTTTTAAGAGTTGGAGTGGAAGGTGTGAACAGGTCAGTGTTGTTTATACTTAGTGACATAAAGCAGCTAAGGTACAAGATCCCAAGTTTTGTGAAAAGTGAACAAGATATGTAGACGATCCAAGTCTTCCAAAACTGGTAGTTTGGTTGTACGATTTTGGTATAATTGCAGTCTATTGAAAATTCAGCAGCAGGAGTCTGAGAAGGATGATAACATAACACCTTCTTAAAACTGATTAGATTTTCTAAATAAAGCTGGCTATGGGTCTTTGTAAACACCTAGCTAGTCAGTCAGTTATCCAAAGTTCAAGTCTGCATATTCAATTTATGATTAATTTCTAAACTAGTTATTTTTGGGATTGACTTGTTAGAGATGAAGAAAGCCTGTAGTGTGATTTAATTCCATTTTCTCTAATGCCTTATTGTGTAACCTGTTAAACAGAACATAGTAGGGATAGCTTGGCTATTGCTGCTTTTAGCCAGGAGACTATGAAGTCATCTTGGGAAGGAAATTCTTTTGTCACAGAACAGAATTTAAAATACTTTGTGAGATAGAGGTATACACAAACACACACACTTCCTTGCACTAATTTTCTTGTACCTTTGCAAGTGTGTCAGTAGTCTTGTGCCTCTTTTTGAGTTATTTAATTTCCTGCAATGGAAGAGTCTCTTTGCAGAATATTAGATTGCAAGACTGAACTTGTTGGGCCGCGATAGCAACAGCAGGCTAGTTGTAGTGCTGAACTGTCACTTAAAGGGAGCCAGCAGCTACTGGCAAGATGTTAGTATAAAAAAATCTGTATAAATGCTGCACTTGTAGCTCTGCTTCTGATGATATGAAATGTAGTCAAGATCATCCATTTCATGATATCTTTTAAGGTAAATGATGTGGAAATTAAAGAGCAGGAGTGACACTTTTTACACATCTGGAAGTATGGTTGAAAATCCTACTTTTTGTACAGACATTGCTTCAGTCTCTGTGTTGCTCAGATAACCTTAGAATTGTGGTGTTGAATTCTGCCTGTCCCTCTCCCCTCTTCGCCTATGTGTAAAACTCATGCATAGAAAAAGCTCTCGGTAGCAGTAAAACGTGGTTATGTGTGGTTGGTTGGTAGCATTCTGATAACTGTTTTAGCAGCCACGAAAAGTGAAGATCAGGCTGCAGTTTTATTACCAGAAAAATTTTCTCGGGGCAACACAAAATATTTGAAAGCTGTTACGTGGTTTCTGAAATAGAAAGCACATTTGTCGTGCCATCTGAGCATGGCCAGAATTTTAAACGTACCGCAAGTGCTGGAAACTGTTCATCAAAATGTACACTTTGGTCCAGTATATTTTTTGTTTGTACCTAATGTTTTTCTCTATGGTATACAATGATACTTTTTCCTGGACTTTGATAATAGCTTGGCCTAAAGGATACTTTATTTACAGGTTTGGGAGTGTCTTTGATCAGGCCTTTTCCAGCTTCTGCAACAGTTTGAGTCTTATTTTCTCCTTTTATTCTAACCAAAGCATTTTGTCATACTTAAGAGGTGTGGGGGGAAGTAGTGGTACTTCATTGTTAATGAGCAGAGAATTACATAATAGTCTTTCTCTCGTATATTGCTAGCACTCTAGGCTTTTGTCAGTATTTTACTGATTGTTGTTTCTTTCCTAAAAACCTGAATTAACCAAGAATAATTTTGAAACAACTGCCATAAGAATTTTGGTAGTAAACCATTCATTGAAACAAATCTATTCTGGAAGTTCTATTTTATTTATTTATTTTTGTTGTGAGCTGTTAGTGAGAACATTGCAATATTTAAACTTGAGCATAGAGGCAAGGTTATCTCTCTATAATTTGCAGTATAATAGATAACCTTTATTTGCTTTGTAGGCAATTACAGAATGACCTTGCACTGAGCCTTTGTGGAAGAAGTAAGATTTGAACATCAGTTCTTCAATGTGCATCCTTTTATTCAAATTTGACCCACGACCAGTTTCAAAAAATGCATACAGGTAAACGTGGTTCTATTTAAAACAGACTTGTTTATAATTTTTTTATACAATTTCTTTTAGCAGCTGATGAATGAATTACAAACTCAATTTGTATTGCATGTCTTATGTATTTGATTATGCTTTCGTAATGTTTAACTTCATTACTTTCCCTGTTGGAGTACTTACTGTAACCTTTTGAGAACCCTTTGTTTTTAGACTAGGTCGGAAGACTTGGGCTTTGTAATCATGGACCTTTTGCTGGTGATCTATCATGCAGTGTAGGATAAATCCTTTAAATACTGTAATCCAGAGTTTGAAAGTCCTGCCATCTACTTTATTGTTTAAACTAAGAGGAATTGTGTTTGGTTTAGGGCATCACAGCTGTAGCTGTACCCTTCTTTCAGTAGGGTAGATAAGTTTAGGGCTTTCAGTTTGAAACCAACAATTTCAATTTAGCCTGGAAAGTAATAGGCAGACAGTAGAGAGGAGTATTGCTGTCATTAACCGCTCTGTGTATTAATTTCATAGAATGGTTTGGGTTGGAAGGGACCTTGAAGATCATCTAGTCCAACCCCCCCTGCCATGGGCAGGGACACCTTCCACTAGACCAGGTTGCCCCAAGCCCCGTCTAACCTGGCTTTGAACACTCCCAGGGAGGGGGCAGCCACAGTTTCTCTGGGCAACCTGTGCCAGTGTCTCACCATCCCTGTAGTGAGGAACTTCTTCCTAATACCTAATCTAAATCTCCCCTCTTTCAGTTTGCAGCCATTACCCCTCGTCCTATCATTACAGTCCCTGATCAAGAGTCCCTCCCAACCTTCCCTGGAGGCCCCCTTTAGGTACTGGAAGGCCATTAGGAGGTCTCCCCAGAGCCTTCTCTTTTCCAGGCTGAAATTTCTCCTCTGTTAATATGTGCTGGTCCAGTCTTGTAAGCCAAGCAAGCAGTGTGCTATGAATCCAAAATCCTGTTTATGTAGCTTATGGTTAACTTTGAATTGCCAAGTTGTCCTGTTTCCTCCCAAGGACAGTACCTTCTTGTTCATTGCGTAGTTCACTAGTCTATTCCATGTTAGATCATGGCTACCACTGCTTGCTCTCCCACTGTGTTTTTGATGGAACTGGCTAGTTTGTGAATAGGTGCAGTTGCTTTTTAAAATACGGATAGATGAAATCAAGGTATCCTCACAGTTATTTATGTCTATCAGTTTGCTTTTGGGACAAGGTGAACCTAAAGATCTGCAGTTGCTGCTTGTCTTAAAATTAAGTTCTTACGATTTCAGAAAATGCTAGAAATCAAATCTTACTGCTTTTAAACTGATTATACTCCTGTATCAATGTAAAATAAGTACTGCTGTGAACTGGAGAACAAGAAAGTTTTAGTAAGTGTCCTAGCCTTCCTCATCCCCCAAATCTGCTTGCAATTAAAATTTTAGGTAATAAATTAAGTCACATGTATGTAAAGTTCAGCTAAAAGCTTAAGACGAAATAAGCATTCATGCTTCTAGGTGAGTTTTACTGGTTGTGTTGATGTCATACAGTCAGTTTCCCAAACATTAAACTTCCTGTAATAATTTTCTGTCTTGTTACAGCCCTTAATTTTAAAAGTTCATCTCCAGCATCAGGATCTTTCAGTACATTCAGTACGTAATAGAAAGATAGCACTTCAGGCCACTAAGAAGACTGTAGATTTCTATTTCTTTCCATATTTATGTGTACTGCGTAGGTTACGTATTGCTTTGTGGTACAAGTATTGGTATCCAGAAGCTGTTAGTCAGTCCGCTCATTGTGCCTTTCATTGACTTACCTTTCTGCCCTTTTGTATTGAGAAGCAGATGCCATTCTATAGAAAGAAAGGAAATGAGAACCAAAACTTCAATTGTCCGTAGAGCGCACTCCTCTCTGCGTCTGGTATCTGCCTTAAAAGGGTTTTTGTTTAAGATGTGACTGTGCTGAATTAATATATCCATTTATTTGGTCTGACTTTCTTTGTGTTGCTAGTTAGCAAAAGACAGATTCATCAATTTGATGCCTCTTGGGAAAATCCTTTGGATATAAACTGTAGTTGCTTGCCAAGTGAACTTTCTGCCACAATCAATATTTAAAAGTAAAACCTACAGGAGTTTGCTTGCTATAAAAAATTGCATCAAGATTGAAATTATTGATTTATAGCAGAAACTAACTTGTTACCAGTGTCAAAATAGGAAAACACTTTTGAGATGTTTTGTCCCAAATTCGGGAATATGTAATTGTGTTTAACTTTCTCAGTACCTTTTGTTAAGCAGTGTCTTGCTCTATACCTCTGAGATAAATTACTCTGAGCCATCTGTTTTGATGATAAGTGCCAGGCTATAGTATTCTTGGTGTCAGATTTTAGTGTCAGATACATAACTTTAGTCTCTTTTTTTTTTTTTCCCTTTACACACACCATAAAAAAAATCTTTGTTTTTCTTCAGAAGAACATTGAAGTTTTTAAAGTTGTTCCTAAGGGGTTTTCACCTTTGCCTCAGCCTTTTGAAGAACATAGGTCTGCTTATTGGTTGTGAACAGTACCCAGTGCTCTTAATTCTCTGAACAATATTATAGCCATTAGACCAAGGCTATATAGTCTCTATACTAGTCTCTTGTAAGCGTAATTTTTCCTGACAACGTGTGTGTGTTACACTATGCTATAGCTCTGTTTATTTCACAGTGGGGGAACAGTTTTCCCAACCAAAAGGGGATTCCTGTACCTGCAGACGTACTAAGTTGTCTGTCCACATTAAAACAGGTATCTACAATCACTTTTCTTACCGTCCTTTACTTTGCATCTCTAACTAAAAAGAGTCTAAAATAGGCATTAAAAGTTGAAAAGATAAGCTGCATATCATTGGCCATTTTCTTGTAGCCGATAAACTTTCTCAAACTAAAACATGTTCTCCATAACACTTAGGAGAATCTTCCATCCAGGTATACTTTGGTTTCTAGAGCGGTACATTGGCCAATTTTCATGAGCACCTAGTTAAGCAAAAAGCTTACAGTTCACCCTTGTGATACACTAGTGAATCTGTCTTCCTGTACCCTTGCAACTTGCTGTTTTACCCTTTTTCCTCTGTTATCTCTACAGGCCTATTTGTAGTAAAGTTTAGTGTGGTGTAACAAACACTTTACTGTAGTCCATTATTATTGTCAAAGGTAATATGCTGCCTTTACATCTTTCTGAACTATACTGTGCGCATCTCACAAATAAATACATGTTTCAAGCTTCAAAGCTATAATTAGAGTCTTTTTTATGGAACTGAATTACATTGTAGGAAATTGCTTTAATGGAATGATTTCTCATGTTTTCATCTATGCCTCAACTTAAAATATATCTTAATATGTAAATCCTAATACATCTGAATTATTTCAGCTATAAAAATAGCTGAATAGGCTTTTTGCAATTTATTAGAAGGTGAGGGTCACTTAATACCGCTCCTTTTCAGTGTGATTATGTTTCATAAAAGACAAAATGAAGATGTTTTGATTATAGTGATCTTGTATACTAGCCTAGTGCTAAATTTAGGAGTCTGTATTAGGCTTGAGATGGGGAATATTCAATCACACCAGAAAGACTTTGCTTATTTTTAGTGTTTAAATACTATAAACAAACCATGGTTTCATGTCAAGCATTATTGAAGGCGAAATATAATTGGAGCTTCAGGAAATGAGAAATGGAGTTCAGCCAAACTATTTTTTAACAGTAGAGATGTTTATTTAAATAAAAATCTGTAAAAGGAGGATGCGTGCTATAAATGGAGGGTATTCAAGCAAGATGACAGAAATTTGGTAAACCAGCTGCAAGCCTATAGATCGAAGACTAGAATCAACTAGAAGAGGAGAAGTAACATAAGTCTGAAAGGAATGATATTATTATTTGGCATGGGAAAAATAAAAATGTATGTATACACTGTGCTGTCCAAGAGATGCTATCTCAGTTGGGCAAAATACTAAGCATCTTCCTTACAGAAAGGATGTCATTGAAGTGTTTAGTCTTTTTCGGTTTCTTTGATTGTAATTCTTTATCTGTAGTATTTCTAATGTGCAACTGGTGTCTCGTGATCATGTTTTAAAACATTGTGTTAATGAAGAGATGAATTTGCAGGGAAGTCTAGAAACCTACTGAAAATACCAGTGTATTTGAATGCTCAGTAATGAGATTTCATTGGAATTGATTCTTGTGTGTTGTGGCTTAAAAACTAAAATGAAAATTGCGTGGTCAAACTTCGGTTTACGATAGCAAACTTGGCTTCTGCTGTGTAAATGTAATTGACATGTGACTGGTAGGAGGACCTGACAGTGAAAAAGCTACTGAGGTTATAGGAAACTGGTTAAGAAAAATCTGCGGGTTTGTGAAAGATGGCATTTCATTAAAATTACAGCAACATAGCTGGAGAGAATGGGGGATGCTTACAATCTTGCAGCTGAAATAAAGGCAAGTCATGTCATGGCTAATAATGAGCAGGACTTCGGAAGCTCTAGCTGTTGGATTACAGCATGGTGTGGAGGAGCTGCATACAAGTGCGGCTGCAGTCACCTGTGGCCCTGAGGTTCCAGCATATGGCTTGCCTCAGGTTACAGTTGTCTTTTGCCCTTTGCTTGGATCAGCCAAACCTATTAACTGCTCTTCAGGTGAGGATGTTCTACCAGTGAAAACCACTCTTTTTTTTTCTTTTTTAAATTCCAAAATAATGACTGAGAAAAGATTGATGGAAGAGCAGCATCAAATGAAAGCTCATCTGCAAGTTTGAAAATGGCAGCGTCTGAATGCCGATTCTCAGCAGAAAATCCCAGTAACAATTCTAACTCAAGCTTTTGTTCGTAGATACCCTGCATCTTTTTGATATTGCAATAAATCATTAAATTTAGTTTCTGATGTCATCTTCCATTGGTTTTGGATAACAGAAAATGCTAACTTTCTCACTTTTTCAAAAGATGGATGTGCATAGTCAGATTAGTCAAGACTTTTCTTTCTAGTACTCCAGTATTAACACTGCTAATGAGATGACTGTAGCATGCAGTTCAGTAAGGTATTTGTATGATCTGTACAAGTTGCTTTGTTTTAATAACTTCTGCTATATGAAATGGACAGAGAAACAGTTTTTGCTTTCCAAAGGCCAAGAATGGAGACTGTTCTAAATTCCTCTGAAGCTGTCTGGCTGTACTGACTCTCTAAATCTCACCTGCTTTACATTCACAGCCTCACTGGCTTGAACTGGTGTTATCATTCAATTTGACTGATCTGTATTGCTGCCAAGCCTGTAACTTTTGAGGAAGACCTGTCTGATCTTGTATGTCCGCTTCTTGAATATCATGTTGAACTTGGTCTTTCAAGTATGCAGGTGCCATTTATGATAATTAGCAAAGTACAGAGATAACTATCAAAGTAAAAAGTACATGTTTTCTAAAATTATTAAATTTTAGATGGCATGTGAAGAGCTGCAGCATGCTTTTTATCAGGACAGCACTTGGTCTTATGGAGTGATGTGTTTATTTCTAAATATAAATAATGGATTTCATCTGGAAACATTTTTCAATTGCATGATATTTTTCATAACTTCTTCCACCTGATTGTGTAGCCTCCAGGGCTGCTTCTGTTTTCTTTGCTGCAGGGGCTGACTCTCATTAACGATTCAACTATTTTGTCCTACTGTTCTGGTAGAACTCAGATTATGCAAGCAACTACACACACAAACACACCCCACCCCCCACCCCCAACAAAAAAGAAAGGGGAAAAGCCACACCAAAATACCTCTAGATTGTTACCCATGCCTTTTGCCTTTACTTCTCTGCCTTCTTGAGCATGCTGCTGTTTCTTCAAATGTATTTCAGTGGGGTTGGACCTTTGAGACTCACAAATTTGTCTCTGGTCTGGGTATTTACAGACAAAAGCATCTGACTTGTATCTTTGAATCACATAAATAGAGCTTTAGGTGTCAAAGTTGGATTAAAAAATACTGTAACTACATCATCCTAAGTCATGATTCATTAAAAACAAACTGTCATGCTTCAGATTTTTTGCTAAGTTACCTATAAATCTGTGGGTTACCTTTAAATTTTCTTTAATTAAACTGTAACTTCACATGCTGAGGAATTTTAAGATTGAATTAAGATCATGAAAGCAATCTCCTGCGTTGTAAGTATTATTCTTTGAAAATAATAGCTGCTTCATTCACACACAAGATAGACTTGCTGAATGTCTCAAGACAATGAGAGAGAAGGCTGCTGTCAGATGTCATTTGACCTTTACACTGAGTGGTAAAGGTGAGATGGGAGGACAAAGGATGGTTTCATGTCGAAAATGAGCTAATGCTGTGGCAAGAATTGGATTCTATTCCTGTGTGTACTGTGAAGTTCCTATTTGTAAGTGACAGTATCTTTTTCCTCTTGTATTCTACAGGCTTATTCTAGCAGCTAATAGAGATGAATTTTACCATAGACCATCCAAATCAGCAGATTTTTGGGACAGCAGCAATGAGATTCTTAGTGGTATGTATGTCTTGTTTTGAGTGGTTTTCATATAATTTGTAAAGTAATATAGCCTGTATTTTTTTGTTATTGGGGTGGTGCATTTCTAATGAGAAACACGCTTCTCTACTTCTGGGGAAAATATGTCATAAGTTTGAAAGATGAGTTGTGCTATTACTATCTTATGTGTTCTAGTGTCTTGTGGGTTTTTTTCCCAGTTTTATGTTCTTTAACTGATTTCAGCCTGAGCAGTGCAGTGGAAATATATCAGAATAATTTGTCCATCACAAATGATTACTTTAGCTTTGTCAGATACACTGCAATACTCCTTAAAATAAGTGGAATTAGTTATTCTGCAGACTCATTGTCTGTAATAGTGACTTAAAATCATTAAATCAAGCCTCAAGAAAATGAAAACTTTCTCATTTCTTACCAGTTAATAATTTGTAGGCTACACGATAATTTTAGTTACTGATCCATCAGTTCATTAGCTTTCTAGTGTCTTTTAGTGTCTACATTTTGCTAAACTGATAGTACAATTGCTCGGCTGTCTGGTTCCCCTTTGTTAAGGAGTCTCTCTGTAGCCATTTTAAAGTATAATCAATACTTCTGCCTTTTCTCAGAAACAGAAATAAAGCTGTGGAAGACAAAGCATTGTTTAAATGCAAATACTCTTTGATGCTGTGTGTTGTTGTCATTGGCAGGGAGGCCTGTGAGGATAAATTACTCCCATTGCACTACAACTCCCTTGCTTCTGGATGACGTTTCTGTTTTGTGCCAGACATTCTGGGTGATACTTTCTGTGCTATATAGCAGTTTAAAACAAATGAAAACCTATCCTGAAAGCTGAAGGGCCCTGAAATTTTGTCTTTTATACCCTTGTCAGCTCTGTCTGTGTTTTGCATAAGAAACTGGTATATTCTCCATCCAGGGGGTGTATCTGTGGAAATCCCATGAATATATGCCTTTGAGTTAATAACACTGAAATGAATGCAGCAAGTTGAACCAAAATAAATCTGATTTATTCTTTGTGTGGTTTAAAAATGAAAAAAATATTTTGCACTCATAGCAATTTTGGAAAACAGGAATTGCTATATGTTAATCACTGGGCATTGGTCAACAAAGCTGTATGTTTTTCTTTTGTGTGCCTTTCAGTTAAGGTAGAGAACAGTGGTAAAAGTATAGTGTAAAGATGTTGTATGGCTAAACTAGATATTGAAGTTTTGGATACTGAAGAAAGAAAGGAGTTTCTGAATAAGGATCCAAAACCTGTTCTTTTGATCTTCTAATGAAAGTTATCTTATGACATGATGATTCATAATTAAAAGTTTTCTAACAGTATACATGTTATATTGAACTGTTCTTGTTTTTCCATTAAATGCTTGCCAGTTAACATGAGCTCATTACAAATAGGTAGCGATTGGGGTTTTTTGACTTATACTGTCTTTCAAGAGGTTTGGTTGTGGGCTTCACTTCTGTGGATCCCCCTCCTCGATGTAAATGACTGTTACCAGAGTCCAAAATTTTTATCTTGTTACTAAGCTTACTCTAAATTTTTCTAGTTGCTTGCAAATTTAAACTTGCGAATAAGATTAATCTTCTGAGATTTGCTTTTTGAGTTAACAAGCATTCTGAGTCTACTTAGTTTTGTGTGTGTTTTAGCATATATACAAAGCTTATAATTTTGCTTTTACATTTAATTTTCTCAGTAACTCTCATCTATTATTGCAGTAGCTTGGAAAATACTTGATAGTGCAGGACTGGAGGGTAGGTAATTTAAGTGAGCTTACCTCACTTGTCCAGAAAGAGAGTCTTGTACCTGCTGCATTTTATCCAGCCTGATCAAGCCTCGGGATTTGCATTAAGAAATTCTGATTTAAGATTGGGATTTTTTTAAAATGAATGTAATAGCCTAACTCTTACTTATTCCATTAGGTCTGGATATGGAGGAAGGAAAAGAAGGTGGAACGTGGCTGGGAATTAGTAAAAAAGGCAAGATGGCAGCCCTGACAAACTATATGCAGCCAAAGATTGATAAAAATGCAAAAGGAAGAGGTATGAAGGAGTAGAAATAGAAAATGAAGAAAGTGGACGAACGAGCCCTGGTGTCCCAGTAAAATAGTGATGATTTACAGTATTAATTTTTTTACACCACGTTATGGACAAACAAAACTGTTATGTTCTGCAAACAGAACTTGTGAACTGATGAGTTTGAGTACCTGTGGGGCACTTGGCTTGGATAATGATATTCTAATCAAGCAGGCAAAATTACAAGATGGAGTGCCTTGAGCCTGAAGCTACATTCAGACAAGAAATGAAGCACCAACTGTCTTCTCTTGAAAGTAGTTCTAATGAGCAGTCAGAACTACTAGACAAGCATTGAGCTAGATTTAGATTACAGTAGACTTTTTTAAATGCGTATGTTCTTCTTCAAACATCTAAGCAAAGGAAACAGTGCAACTTAAGGCTAGCCTAAAAGATTATTGTAGTCTCTTTTCCCCTACACATGGATAAATCACAGGAGCAGATGTAATAGGAAGAAAACTTCATCTGAAAGAGCGTGTCTGTGGGTTTTTGTTTTTTTTTTAAGTAAAAATAGGTCTGTTTGTAACTGTCGTATGGGACTGCATTGGGAATACATTGCCATGGCAAAACATGTTATACAGAGAAAGAAATGAACCATGTCATTTGTATTTCATTTCATATATCAGGGAAATGATGCAAGACAAGAAAGAGTTAGGCAAGGTGGGAGGAGAGGAAAGGCACATCCGGTGTTTGTAAATACGGATTCTGTAGAAATTTTGACCAGGAGTTTTTGACCGAATTCTTCAGAGAAGAGTCAAGCTCTTAATGTGAACATGATGCATTTTAGAGGCTGGTTGGTGGTTTATGTTTTGGTTTGTTTGTTGGTAGGGTTTATTCACCCACTGTTGTACCCTGTTGGTAACAGGAATCTTGTGTCTTACCGTTTATTTTACCAAGCCTGTCAGAATAGTGAGTTCACACATACAAGTTGCTCTATGTACTTCTCTTTCTTAGGTGCTCTTGTAACAAACTTCTTGACTGCAGATCTGGACAGCTACTCTTACTTGAAGAAAGTTTCAGTAGAAGGACATCTTTACAATGGATTTAATTTATTAGCAGCTGACTTGAAGTAAGTCTACAAAGCGTCAGTTCAAATGTCAAAGGGAGAAAGATAACAGAAGTGATGTAAATATACTTCTTAGCACAGAAGTGTAACAGTACAGAAGCCTGTCACAAACTAAAGCTAGAACTCTTCTTTTTTGCTGAATAACATGTAAGGTCCTAATGTTACTCTAGTCATTATTTCCTTTGTTATTTTTTCATCTTTCAAACGCTGGAGGGCTACCTTGTATTCTGATCACTGCTTCCCACAAAACTTCTTGCAAGGCCATAGTCAATCTTTACCCTGAAGGCTATGTGGCTTATGTTTTGGAGAAAATGAAACCTTGGCTCTATAATTTCTCTTTTTTTTTTTTTCTTTTTTTTTTTGTCTCTGAGAGGTGGCATGCTGTGGCAGAATTAGAACAGCTGAAAGCTTTCAAGCTATTATTCCTGTCACAGTGGCTATATCATTACTCTTTGCTGAAACATTAAAAAAAAAAAAAAATCAGCACGTAACAAATGTTAACTTCAAGTTTCTGCAGCTGAAGAAAGGGCATTGGGTACTTGATTATAGTCAATGTGGTTGTCATAGTCCTTTCCACTGCACATGCATGTGTGTGCACACATGTATATATGCTGATTTTTCTTTGCGTTATGCCTGATTCAAAAGAATGGAAATCCAGGGCTAAGACATCTCCAGGCTATGTATCAGTTCTCGGTTAGATGCATATTTCATGATCATAAGCAGGTATAAATTGCCAAGAGCATGCTACTGCTTTGGCCTACTTTCTGCCGAAGCATTAATCTTACTAGACAACCTGATGGTGCAGGGCCTTCTCCCACTCAGCTTTTCTGCATGCTTCTGGGAAACTACATAGCCTAAAAGCAGAAGGTCATAGTGTTTCCTGTTTTCACTGAAAATAAATTCTAGCACCCTATCACTAACTGGGCTTGTGTTTACATTTTTTTACTTTCTGTATTAGACCTCCTTCAGCTGGTGGTTCAGACTTACCAGTCATTTCTTCCTTACTCTCCCACTTTCCTGCGTTTTGTCAGTCTGGGGGCTTTTTTTGTTTTCTTTGTTGGGTTTTTTTGGGATTGGTTTGGTTTGTGGAGTTTTGGTTTTGTGTTCTTTATTTTGTTTTGGTTTTTTCTAAGAAGCTCCTTTATTTCACGTTCTGCTGGGCTGTTAGTTTTAATTTTTTTAATTGTTATGATAGGGTGGGAAAGTGAAAAGAAACTCATATAGGTGATTGAAGTCTAAAAGGATCAATACAGAAAGGCAGACGCGTGCCACCTGTGAAGATACCAGGAGTGTATTTCTGCTTGGTGTATCTGCTTAGAAATAAGAGTATAGGTTATGTTTCCAGAAGTTTAATACAGGAGCAGATTAGGCAATTACAGGGTTTGCTGCTTTTCTGTTATTTTTACTCTCTACTTTACAACGTTCGTTACCCCAGCAGAGACTTCTCAGAATTTTTCTGTTGCTTAAATTATTTTTTACCATGGTCAGAGGATTTGACTTTTTGTGCTCTCTGCTGCATGTTGCTGCCTGGCTAGCTTTCATAAATTGGAAGGTTATCTGTAACTGAAAAGATAACAGAAGAAATAGTCTTACTATGTTTTCAAGCAAACATGATACTCAAAGTGTGACCTACCTAGCAAGCAGTAGTTTAAGTTTCTTTGTTCTAATTTAGGTAAATAGAGTAGTCATAATGGCTGCTAGAATAATGCCATTAGATTCGATTGACATTATTTGTTAAGGCAGTCATTCGTGTGTTGGTTTTGTTTGTTTATTTGTCCACGCTAGGCTGATAGGGAATTTTATGCTCAATTGAATGGTCTTTCTGTGGTGATGCAGGTCATAATTCTTGCTGAGTTATCACTCCGAAAGCTGTATGTGTTGAATAACTTCTCCATTTTGACGTGTCCTTAGCCTTGGATACTCTGATGAAATGAAATTCTTTGCAAGCTAATGATGCAGAACAATTTCTATAAGATATGTAAACTTGTCATTTTAGAAAATTAGAAGTACTCCTGAGAGAAATGTAGAGAGAAAGGTAGGGTATAAATGGAAGCTACTTTTCTATGTAAATAGAAAACATTATTGTAGTTGATGCTATTTCGTTGGGCCATGTTACTGTTCAAAGTAAAGATTGAAGACTATTGTTAAGATGATGTTCTGTTATGTAACGAATAATGTTTGGCTCTGTTAGAGTGGTGGGAAATGGAGAGGAAACTCAAATTGAAAGTGTAAATGAAGCACTTTTGGGGACGGGTGTATCTGAGCACATGATATTGCTGACTGTAAGAGAGAGAGTTTTACACTGTTAGAGTCTTCAGGTACACATTTCAGGGAAAGAAATTTTTATCTTCTCTCTGTATTACTATGATGACAGTATGCTAGATGGTACAGGTGCAATGATGTGAGAAGGAGAGCTGGAAACTACCATAGGGGTTGTAAAATCTCGTTTATTTCCATAGCTTTGTGTGACTCTTATTTTAAACATGGATGGGTTTTGACACTTTTAGTGTAATCTGTTTGCTCTGTTGCATCTCATGATGTCAATTTAAACACTATTCATTTCTTATTTTAATAAGAATGCTGTATTGGGAAAAATAGTTAGTACTTTCAGTTTTCTGATCTTTTCAGTTTATCATCTTGCTGCACCTGCTGAGGATGAGATTCATGAAAACTTATCCCATTATACTAAATGTACATTTATGTTGAATGTATGGCATATGGCAAACTGTCTATTTGGACTCATGTGGCTGCAAAATTAGCTTCCAAGAAGGCAGTGTTGCTGCTTCTCCAATTTTGACTATCAGTAAGTCTGATTAGAAAGGAACAAGGTTATCAGCGGGTAGACTGCTCTCTAAGAAAATGTCTGCTTAAGATTCAGAGCAGTTTTCCTTCTTTCTCCCTTTGTGATATCTGAAGTAATAGTGAGCTGCTTCTGTAGATGATCATGGCAGCAGTTTTGTCTTGGGGAAATCTGTGTTTATGTCCAAGAAATCTAGTTGCTACACTTGCTCCGACTTTCATGGGTATCTCCAACTTCTGTTAGGGCTGTTGTGGCAGTGTCTCACTTTCGTTCCATACTGCCAAGTGTGTAATACAGGCTGCCCTGAAGGACAAACTGAAGTGGCAGTTTATTGTCACTCTCCCAGCAAGTTTAGAGTCCCTGACAGGTTGTCAGTTAGAGCCCATATTGTTTATGTGCAATAAGATCCCTGTGTAATAGGAGCAAATCACTTTCTCCATGAGGAATTGATGAATTGTCTCATACAAAACAAGTTGGCTGGAGGGACCTGCAGAAAAAGGCCTTTGCTGTAAGCTTTTCTGCTCTCCCCTGTGACAGGCAATTTTCGGTGCCAGGGAAAAGGTAGTAAAATATACCATCACCTGCACTGACTAATTTGTTAATGAATTGAAAATAGAGATTATGTAGTAGAATGTATTCTTCATGTTCTGATCTGGAGAGTAAAGTTTGGTTAATAATAGGGTTTATCCTTGATGTGATGGTGGATAAGACTGAGTTCCAGTTGAAACTGTAGCTCCCCAAACAATGGGTTGGAACGCGTGTGTGAGAAGGGGAATAGATACATAAATATATAACAAAGTATATGTTAAAATGTGTTTCCATATATAAATTACGTAAAAATATAGAGAGACTGTGTGTAATTTTTTTATTTTTTAATATTGAAATCTACAGTTGGTTAGTTATGTAGCAACATCATTGATGAGGTAAAAAAAGCCAACTGAAGAAAAGTTTTTCGGGAGAGGAGTTAACTGAGCTGTTGATAATGCGGAGTCTCATAAGATTGAAACACCTGAGGAGCGTGACCAGGTTTTACAAACATGGGCTGTCTTGTTCAGTATGGTTGTCAAGAGAAGGCTACGTGGGAGGGATTTGATTGCTCTCCAGAGATTAGACTTGGGAGCCTTTCTAGTGAAGTGAGACTGCTGATGTGGAAAGAATGTAGATGGGCAAATTGTCATGATTGCTCTGTAAGCTAACTTTAACATTTCTTCTCATGCATTGTCTCTCCTAATACCACCTTCTGCAGACTACATCTGTCTTTCTCCTTGTGACTTCCTCATGAAAATGAGGTGTCAGAGTACTTCTCTAATGTGTTCTGTTCTACTACCTTTGAAATATTTCTGTATAGATCCTCAGTCAAGTCTAATGAGATGGACAGTCCAATGTCAGGAGAAGGAAAAAAGCTTCTGAAAAACTTTTTAATTTTATTGCTTCCTTCTTATGTCAGCTTCTGCCTGGCTCAAAAAATGAGGACAACACCAAAAAAACATTTAGACACTGACAACAAAATCAGAGTAGCACTTTAAAGCAGACTTTGTATGCTGTGAGTATCCAGCAGTATTCTTTTCACCTTTTTATTTTATGGTAGGTGGTATAGGTACAGAAATGTTTGGACTTTGTAGTTGGTGGCTTGGTGTTTGCTTGTTTGTTTTTATCTTCAGAACAGAGAGTTTTCTGAGTAGGTCATGAACATTTGAAAAAAAGACAAATAATCTGTGAACCATACTACTCAGCTGAAACTCCTGTTCAGCATTTCAAGCTTCCAACTTCATCTTTTCTCCTTGCACAAAAAAAAGTAGATGCACACATTTGTAAAACAATCCAGTGCCCTTATTTGTAAAATATTCACCATCTTAGAAGATTAGAGCTCAGTGCCCAGGGGAGTGATCACTTTGTGATCACCACACCCTGTGGAGCTTTACTGCCTTATTACTTTTTTCTTTTCCTTTCTGTCTATGTTTTTGTTGAACATGACTTGGAGTCACCTTGAAGTTGAAGCAGGGCAGGGGTGCAGAAGGACATTGCTTGTATTTCATCAGCATTAAGAAGTAATTGTGGCAGACTCTGCATGGCTTTCATGTTTATGAAGCATCTATTAGTACTGAGACTTATGCTGCCTAGAATATTTCCTAGAACATTTATTATTGCTTACTTTTTTTTTTGACAGAAGATGTATCTAAGAGCATAATTTTTATGTGGTTTTAGTTTATTTTCTTTCTGTTGTCAGCTATGGCTGGGATTTAAAAAAAAATAAATCTACTGGATCCTATTGTCATTACTTTAATTATGTCTTTATTACTTCTCCAGTGAAATTGGTATCTATACCTGTAAAGCTGGGAGAGAACAGAGTCTGAGTCCAGGCCACGGTTTTGAGCTGTTGCTGCGATCAAGCTTACAGTGATTTTTTTCATCTCTGCTTCTGCCTTGATGTTCAGTACTAGTATCTGTAAACAGTAGGAAGAGAATAGGCAGAGGCAAATGATAAAAGAAAGAGTAGCTGCCTGGCACGGTGAACTAAGTTTTGGAAGTATCCCCATTTCAGAAGTCTCTTGGAAGGCTTCAGTCTTTTAACAGCAGCAGTGTTGCAGTGGAGGTAAGTGTAATAGAAAACACACACCTGGGAGAATGTGGAATGTGGAAACAATAAGATACAGATGTCCTGAATTAATGACCCTGCAGTTTGTATGTATTCCCCATCTTTTTGTTAAACTCCAGGGGATCTTGTTACTGAATTTGTCAGTCACGGGGAATCTCAGAACAGATGCTAGATGATAATATTCTTTCACATTAAAAGCCATTGCTAAAGGAAGTCAGTAGTCCCTACTCATTCAGCACGCAGTCTCATTCATGACAGTCTTGCAGCTGTGTTCAAGGGCTTGCTTGGGCCATTTGTCTACCTTTCCATCTGAAACTGTCTTTTGAGACCTCAGGTGATAACAATTGCTCTGATCTTTTCTCTTCATAGACCTTCTGTAGCAGATACAGGTTTGACAATTTGAAAAGAGGGTATTTAATGCACCAATAAAATAGTTTGTAATTGCTGGTGTCTTAACTGAAAAAACTCCTATAATAACTTCAATGATTTTGCTTTTTTTGCTTACATATATTACAAGCATTGTGTGTTATGATTGCTACTGTAGTTTTAATTTATTTTTTTTAATGATCCAAGTGTTAATGTTAAAATAGGCCCTTAGCAGCCAACTTTTTTCCCTCATTTTTAGCTTTGATTTATTTATATAAATATAAATATTCTATTTATATTATATATAATATAAATAATACATTATTTATATATATGATGTGCTTAGTCATTGTCTGATTGTATTAATTCCAATTGGATTTTATTTATGGATTATATTTTTCAAAGTACTATTTCTTGCTTTTGAGACAAAATATAAATAGTTTGCTCCATGAAATGCACCGATTCAACAGTGTCAGGTGACTTAAATACTTTACTTGACTGACTCTTAGACTCGCATGTGGCTTTTTCTATGCCCCTGTTCATGGAAGATGCTGTGTGCCAGTGAACTCTTACGAGTATATGGTTTCTTGTATCCTGGCATGTGACTGAGACCAAGAAGTCAGACTGGTCTATTAGTGACAGCTCAGCTCATTGTTCTCCTTTTTTAGCTGCCTTTTTCTAGTGTTAGTGCTAACTGTGTGCCAACTCTAAATGTACTGATTGGAACCAGGCTTGTAGGAAGGTGTGTAACCCCATCTGGGATAGACACATCATACATGTTGACATCACTTTATGCTAACCATTAACTAGCCATAAAGATAATATGCTGAGGAGAAGACAGACCTGACATTGCTAAAATGGCCAGCTGGTCCTAACCAAACATTAATAAACAAGAACTTGAGAACACTAAGTATAACTTCCATTCAGTTTTCAGCCTAGGTCTAGACTTTGTTTATGTAAGGCTTTGCAAGAGGCATAACATGCTTTGAGAAAGATGATTAACACCATCCTGGTTTTAAGGGGTTGTTTTTTGGTTTTTTTTTTGAATAACTGAACTCGTACACCCAGATCTCCCCATAGAAGGTCTGTTGATCCTTTGAACTCCATTCTTTTTCTACTCCTGTAAGGTCCTAGGCATGTCAGATATGTAGCTTAGTATTTGCAGCCAAATAAGGTATGGCACAATTTCTCTGGCTAGCTAACTTTTTTCCTGTTTTCTTGAAGACCTGGCAGAATCCAGTTAGGGGAAGAATGTATGGAAGTCTTATATTCAAAATTTTAGAAAATTTGTAATAGCATCCATCTAGCTTAAAAGCAAGATATCCTGGTAATTTAACTGAAGGGAGCTAGTAACAGGAAAGAGTCAAAGACTTCTCATTGTATATTGCATGACTAAAAAACTAGTTTCAGGAAATACACCTTTTGGTCAGATTTTTCCCATTCTTCCAGTTATTTATTTCTAATACTTAAGCTTATTCAACAAAGAAAATGTTGTATGTCTGGTGAAAACAGCTGCTGTTTTGATTGCTGTGTTTCCTACTCCTGAACAAACTATAGCTTTTTTTCTGTGTAATTTTTAATTTGTAACTTGTTTGTACCTGAAGGAGTCTAAAGAAATAGAAGGGAAGTTCAGGTTGTTGCTAATAGAGGTGGGTTTTTTTTCCCCACCTGTACTTTTCAGCAGCACTTTCTCATATTCATTGGAAATGCTATATTTCTCTGCCTTAGTGTGTTTAAAAATAATTATTGAAATGCCTTTTGTCTCCGATTTAAGAAAATACAACTCTCAATAGATTCCTTAGGTGGGTCACATACCAAATTTAATCTGTGGTAGTGGAACAGAAATTTGCATCTCAAGAAATTAAGGAAAGAAAATTATAGTCATATCTGTGTTTAGCTTCTACTTTGTTTCAGCTGCTTTTGTTGTGGACTGTCTAGGTATTCCCAGTGCAAATACTTCAATGGGTTAAAGAAACAAATGGCCTTTTCACTAACATACTTTTTTTATTATTGATGGAGAAGAGTATTTTTACTGAATCACAAGTAATACATTCACGTGAGAACTCTGTCAGAAACTAGTGAAAATGTTTAGTGCATAAGAATTAGGGCTAGAACAGGAAAGAAGTGATTGTTATTCAGTGCCCTGCTGAAACTAAAGCATGCCAGTTGTCAGGGTTCTGATGTGGGCGGTTGTCTGTGGAGAGTTGGGGTGGTCAGTAAGGAGTCTTGACCTCAGTGTAAGGTAAACTTGAACAAGGATCTTAATGTTGAAAAGAAAAATCGAGATAAGGAAAAAAGATGTCTTTTAATCCACAAGAGGAAGGTTCAGAAAATGTCACATTTCTTTCAACAGTAAATAAATTGTAAATTAAATAACTGAGAGCTTTTTCTATGCTATTTAACAATAAAAGCAACAATATGCAAATACCACGTGCTACAATTACTGTCTTCTAACTATGCCAAAAAACTTTGACATCTTTCTGTAAGGCACCAGAGAAGTCTCATGAGTTTGGGAGGAGGAAGAGTACTGCCCAGAGGAGGAAAGGCATTTTTATTTTTGGCTTATGTGGTTTTTCTTTTTATTCCTCCTCTTGCCTCTTCTGCCTTGTATAATTAATAAGTTAATATTTCCCTCTTCATTTGGCTGTCTTGCAAAGGATGCTGTAGAACATCTTTCAGAATGGCTTTCTAAGAAGAATATAAACAGCTAAATCAGGACTGTTTTGCTTGTTATTAAGGTTTGAGTAGCGGATGCTAACTTATGCAGAGCAATTCAACTTCCAGGACATCATTAATGAGATTGCATTCTATATTCTCTTATTTGCATCAAGGCACAGATACGTCTTTTTATCTTAGGAGAAAATGAGGAGCTGGAAATGGCTTCTTTTACTGTATTATGTTTTATGCTACTCAATCTAAATTCCGTCTTAACTGCAAGTTGTGTGTGTGTGTGTTTATTTTGTTGGGTGGTTTTTTAATTCAAAAAGTCTGCTGTATAAGGAGGTAGAGCTTGGGGGACAAATTAAAAGCTGAACTACAGTCAGAATGTATTCGTTGGTAACTGGAATAATACACTCTTCCACCGTGAACAAGTAAATCACTAGAGAAATACAGAATTACATTATATCCTGGCTGTGTGCTGGCAAATTAAAACAAACAAACAAAAAAACCCCACAAACACATACCTGCCCCCCCACGCACACACACAAACAACCAAACCCACACAACCAACCAACCAAAACCCCAACTAAAACAAACAAACAAACAAAAAATTAAAAAAACCACACCAACTAGTAGCAATCTGAGGAATCACTAGTTCATGTCAGCTGATGGGACTGAGGGATGTCGAGAGTGAGACAGCTAATGGCACTGCACTCCCCACCCTCCGTTTCCCAGAAGACACACAAGGCTTTTTGATGACTTTCTTGATTATTTTTTTTTCTTATCAGTTGATTTGGTATTTGTGTTGTCCATATCAGTATGAAAACTTTGAAAAATCTGTGCTATTTGGATATGCTGATACGGTCTCTGCCAAGTGAGAGTTGTTTGCAGGGTTGGAAGCTGCTTTTGAAAGTTAGATGAGATCCTCCCTGCTAAACTTTGCACAAGACAGCGAGTACTGAAGCCAGTACCTATGATTTGGGAGAGAGTTTACAAACAGTAACTACAATTATCTGAAAACAGCCTGAAAATGTGTCTCTGTCATTTAAATGACCCAACTATGCCCTATGACATTGCCATAAGTGGGCCTAAAAATTTACTTCTGCCAGATAAAATGGCCCACAGCAGTCAGCCTCTTAGAATGCAGAGCGATTCAGAAGAGATGATGGGAAAAGGTTACTTGCTGTGATGGACTGTCCTTTTGTTTTAATGTGCCCCCTTTCCCTAAGTAACTTAACTCCCGGTTATTCAAAACTACAGATTTTTTTGCCATTAAGCCTGGCTACTTTCCATGCAGCAGTTCTGGGGTTTTACTGAATTTTATTACAGTTATGTTTAAAAATTATAATGGTACTGTTTGACAATAGTACAGCTAATACAGTATTTTGAGAGGAGGAGAGTAATATAACTCCTCAATTAATCTCTGAGCTGTGCCATTGTAGTAGTAACAGTGGGAGAAACATCTTGCTGTGTTTGAAGATTGCATGAAATTAGAGCATAATCAAATATAGAAGCTGATGGTTTTTCAAGGAGAAATTCTTACTTATATTTTTCAGTACCACCAAAGGCGATGTAATTTGCTACTATGGAAACAAAGGAGAACCAGAACCTGTTTTCCTAAATCCTGGTAGGTTTTTTTCAGAAAGGTTTGAATATTACTTGTTGTTTTAGAGGAGTTGGAATGTAGCTGTGTTGCTCTAGTAATTTAGCTATTTAAGCATTGTCTTCACTAACTTTTTCTTTGCATTCTTAAAAAAAAAAAAAAAATATGAATGTCCTTAAATTCATTTATTTACTAATAAATTTCAGTAAAGAATCAATAGTTCATTAAAACTTTCTGTCCATGTCAGTGTACCCACCTGCTCTGCGATTAGTAGGATGCTCCTTAGGTAACTGAAGGACAGAAGTCTGTCTTGAGGAATGGAATTTTCAGAGGTTTGTGGACTTGACCCTGACTTTCCTTATCCAGCACTGTTAAGGGCGTAGTGTGACTAAAGGCATAGTGTGACTGTGCTCCCCTAGGGACAGAGTTGGCTTTAAAAAAAAATCAATTTATGTATTTGTTTTAGCAGGTGGATTGATATAAAATACTTAAAATCTAGTCTTTTGCTAGCCAACTACATAGAACAATACTTCAGAATTCGTCACCAAAAAGCCAATTTAAAAGGACAAGGACACATAGAAGGCTCTGAGCATTGTAGCTGGTTGATAACAGGTAACGACAGTGGCTTATTTTGCCTGCTTAGGTTAATGGTCAAAATGTTGCTGCCAGTAGGTAAATAGTTACTGTAGCAATTACAGCATAAATTGTTGGAAACCGCTAATAGATATTGTACAGCTACAAGCACAAAAGAGGTTTTAATACCAACACTAAAAAAAAAAAATAAAATTAAAATTGGCTGTTTATCGAAATGAGAAACTGAATTACAAATTTTAGGTATCTGCAGGCTGTAGCAAAGGTAGTTCTGCTCTCTATGCTTCAACAACAAATTCATTTTCTGTGTACATGGCTGCCTTTAGGGAGAGATGAGGTTTAGTGGTGTTTGTGCTTATTTGTTTGGGTTGTGGTGAGAAATATAGGGTACCTCTAAAGAGAAAGCTCTTTGTCATCAAATATTGCTTTGCAGTGTTTTTCAAAAGTAGAATCAGAGGTAAAAATAAATTATGATTAATATAGCTAAACTGGAAAAGACTAGACTGCAAAAATTATATAATTCTATTGTATGTTTTTCATAGTTTAGCAAACCAGAGCTTAAAAGTAACTGCTGCAAATATGGATTAGATTAAAACAGTGAAACCAAGTACTGAGTGTTAGTACAGGGAGGAGTGCTTAAGCACAGTCTAGTGTAAGATGCATACCTGCTGTAGTCTCCTGTTTAGGAACAGGGCATGTGCTTTATAGCATACCTGCAGGTAAAGATTAGCTAGGGAATCACTTAAGTTACATTAAAATTTGTGAAATCTGTAGTGACAACTGCAAATCACCAGAATACTGTTTCCAACTAAATTGATCATTTCCCCCTGCCACTCCTGAACATTTGTAGATAGTGTGCAGCTAGAAGTGGTCCACAGGGACTGGTCTCTGAACAGTTGATTGTTACTGCTTTTAAATCTTAAATTTATCACATAGCCTCCTTATTACACATTTCATTAATTTCATGACATGTAAAGCTTGAAGATTTAATGTTGCTTTACAGACATAAACTCAATATCATGATTACAAGTTATTTTTTGCGTAGGTTATATAATAAGCTAATGTTTCTATTAGTGTTGTGTTCTGGAGGAAAAAAGGCTTTGATATTTCACACCACAGTGTACACTGTGTTAATGACAGTGCTGCAAATCTCAAATTCAACTAATTTTAGTAACCTTAAAGCAATGATGCTCTGAAGTGGGTCTTTGGTTTTTGGTTGTGGGGTTTTTTTTGTGGTTGTGCCTTGTTTTTGTGGGGTTTTCTTCCCTAATAAAACAGTCAGAAGTAGTAGTCCAGAAGAGTTGTTGAGAAATGGTTATGTTATTTTGAGTTACACACCTGGGAGACTCCTACTATCTGGAGGGATGTTGTATTTATTTTATTACATGATATACATCTTAAGTACATGCTTTAATGACCTCACTTATTTTTGAACCAAAATGAAAGCTGGCAATAGGATAAATAAGCAAATTATCGTAAGAGATTCATGATGAATTTGATGATAGCATTTGTTTTCGTCTCTTGGACTGTGTGGGATAAGATGATGATGAATTTATTTTTTGTATAGTACTTAAGTAATTTTCTTTGGTCCAGAGCTTAATAAGTTGTTTGGGTTTTGTTGGGGTTTTTCTATGTATAGGAATATATGGCTTGAGTAATTCTTTGTTGGATACACCATGGAAGAAACTTCAATATGGGAAGCAGCTTTTCACAGAAGTGGTCAAGAGAAGTCAAGACCTTACCAAAGAAGACTTGGTGCAGGAGCTTCTTGCAGTGATGAATAATCAAGAGCCGTAAGAAAATGATAGCCAGAGTTTACTCAAAATATGCTTATGACCAGTTTAAAAAATGCTTGTAGAAACTGTTTTGACAAAAAAGATATTTTAGCCTTATATTAATTGACTAAAGCTGGGTAAAGAAGGGCAAAAGTAGTGTTCTTTCTCTCCATAGAGACTGACTTTCAACAATATTGATTTTTAAGCAGGAGACACAGTAAACATTATTACTGCAGTCTTGGTACTCAAAGACTGTACACTGGTGTGTCTGTGCCCTTTTCTTTTAAAGATTGCACTTCTCTTAGTAAGGGTAATGAGTGCAAGACAAGGGATGTGTAAGTTGCTTGCTGTAAGCTTTGTGGAGGCTCTCTGTAGGGCAAGGTTCAGTTTCTTACACCACACAGAGTAAACACTTGTTTACGTGAGCACGTTTGTGTTAGTAGCTGCTAGCTCTTCTGTATTGCTATCCAGAGTGTAGACAGAGGGTGGAGAAGCATGCTATTTTCAAACTAGAACCAGCTTTCTTCCTCAAACGCACTTATTTTAGGCCGAATGAGGGAATGAGATAAGGGAGTGTTTGCACAGTTCAGCTGTGGTCCTCTGGTCAAGAAAGTTACCAAGAGATGAGTTTGAGTATCTAAGTAAGGTTCCTGGACTCACTACTGGCTATATAGTGAACCTGAGCCCATAAGCTAGATGTTTAGAAGTAAAGGAAATTGATACCATTTCAATGTCCACACATGGAGTTAGGGTAAAGGAGATGCTGTGGTCTAAATTCGTATTATTGCTCACCATCCAGTAACTTTGATATTTAGCCTGACTTTTACTTGTCTAGGGGGTGATCTGTGGTGAAGCAAAGCTGTTTCTAGTGTATAGGTCTGGTTTCCTGACTTTATCACACATTTTTAATGCCAATGCTCATGTTTGTGGCACTTTTCAGTGGTTCAAAATAAATATTTACACAAGAACTCTGATATCTGAGCCACAAGTAGTAATTGGGAAGTCTGCTAAGCTGTCTTAATTACATCATCTGACACCAGATCAAGTGATTTTAAAAAAAATTGCTATTTTTACCTTTTACTAGTAAAAAGACAAAGGTATAAGATACAATACAGTCAAAGTAATCTTCTCTTAATATTCAATAATTCAGTATGATCTCATCTGAAATCATCTGACTATAAAACAGAAATAGTAACTTACAAAAAGCAGTATTTTAAACTGTCTGTAATCTTTCCAAAGCACACTTCAAGATGAAATGATCTTTTAATAATAAATATAAACACATGGGTATGTGCTAGCTTTGAACTTTCTTAAAATATCTTATTGCCTGTTACTTTATGATCACTTCGTGTGTGTTACAGGAATTAAGGGAGTGCAGTGGTTGGTTTACTCTTAGCATTCCCTTCTTTCCTGCTGGATACAGTTTTTGCCCTTCACCCCCTCTCTTCTGCTTGAGTCCTGCCTTTGACTGTGATCTCAGGGATGTACTGCAATTCCTTCCAGTCTTCTTAAAACTGCTGGGGGTCATTAAGCTGAGAGAGCAGTGTGTTCTGCAGAGTATACGAGAACTGTCAGTGGTGGAGTATGAGAGAGAAGCTGATGGTTCTCATGGGCTAAAGTGCCCTGCTGTGTGCCTTCTCTGTTACGTCATGGTGTGCTCCAGCCATGTGCCCAATACAGGAGTCAGAAGAGCTTAGTTGCCCTATTCGCACCTATTCTTGCTTCTCCCTGAAACACTCACAGGTCCTCTACCACAGCAACGAAGTGAATGATCCCAGTTACATGTAGAGGTCAGTTAGAGTATAACAAATTGCACAGCCTCCTCTACAGATCAGGATGAGCTCTGAAAATGGGGTTGAATTGATCAGTCTGGTTTGTTATGCCCTTTTCCCCAACATTCACTGTACAGCTGATAGGCTGCTGAATTATTATTTTTTAATAGGTACAAGTGGGTCTGTGCTAGGAGGCAGAAATGGGATTATTTCTTTAAGATGGAAGCATCTTAAAAATCAAACACAAAAACCTGCTATAATAATAGTCAAATCGGACTTTAAAGATTCCAATTTTATTTGTCACTGAAGTAGGAAGCCTTACTTATGGCTAGTACTTGAGAATATGTTCTGGTGATGTGAATGGAAAGCCACGGATGTGGGATTGCTGCAGTAACCTTTGTGACTTCAGCATTTCTTCTGTGGGATGCTGATACTTGTTTAATTACTGTAAGTGAAGCTTGATATGCTTTATAATAAGTTATGTTTCTAAATATCTTTCAAGCTCTAATAGGAATATGGGTCAAGAAACTTGGGCACAAGCTCACCTTGTCCTCTGCTGCATTTTCATGAATTTAATTTTAGGGATTGTCCTGAGTATTTTCCAGGTGTTCCAAATAAGATCAAAGGAAGCAGAGAGGTTGTCTATGACACAAAAAGAACTCCTGGAGTCTAACTGGGAAAATGCTGGTTTATGTGATGTGCCTCAAATTACTTGATCATTAATGTTTTAATTGAAACTAAAATACAGACAAAGAATAACAAGGAAAGTGAAAAACTTGTCAGATACCCAAAAAATGCTCTCTTAAAGTGAGACAAAAGTTCAAGAGCTTGAAAGAATCTCTTTGGGAACGAGCTTACAAACTGTTTTATCTTTGGTTTTCTCCATACTTTAGTTTCGAATATAGTTCACACTTTTGTACTTTTTGAAAAGTGATTGTTACTTTTCAACCACTCGGTCAACACAGCTTGGTTCAAAAGGGATGAATGTGTTAACAATTAAGAATTCAATTTATTTTTTTATTACTTTATTACTTTTTTCAGTCAACTACCAGACCCTGCGATTGAAGACCAAGGGAAGGATTATATACGTCCTATATTGAATAAGTACGCGGCTGTATGTGTTCGTTGCCCAGGTTATGGAACAAGGTAAAAAAATCATAGTCCGAAATAGATGTGTACTGGATCAAAGCATATCTCAAATCAAAATTATGCTGCTGTAATTTTTAATTCTATAGTGACCGCTTAAAGTTTGTTCAGATAGTAATCAAGTATAATTCAGTGAAGTATTTTTTTCCTCAGTATTGCGGCATCTTAGATTTGCTACTGATGAGCATTTTAAGGACACATTATGGTTCGTCTTTGGTGGGGAGTGTGACACAGCTTCAGCTTGTCCAAGACAAGATAGTACAGTTCTCCTGGTTCCCCAGGGTAGTAGGAGATCTGACTATTCTTATTTTGATCTTATCAAAACATGAAAAGCTTTGAAATCATGTTTTTAGCAGAAAAAACACAAATATCTTCTGAATCTGTGGAACTGCAGAACACATTTCTCTTCCAAGACCAAGAATAGTGTCATCTGCATAGTTAAATTAGAGGTTTTTTTAGACGTGTCATTGATGTGTAGCTGCCATTTTCATGCGTTAAAAACCTATTACTCTTGTTCATAAGAATGTGTGTTTCCACTTTTCCCCTAACTGATGCTGCTGTCTTTAGTGAGATACTCTCACTTTCTGCTCAGACTGTTCTACCGAAGTTGCAAGAAGAATAGAATAATGCAATGCATCTAGCATTTGATCTTCAATGGGACAAAATTATAGGTGAACCCTGTTGCTGCTGGTAGGGAATTCCTACTCTAAGTCTGCCAATGATTTTGTCAGATTGCGCGCTCTGGCATAGTGAGCTGTGGTATTTCTAGTGTAGAGATGTAAACTGATAAGCAGAGAACGCTCACTTCTGTATTTTAAGTTGGTATTCTGAGAAGGAAACCACTGCAAAAAAGGAGTATGTCTATAAAATGTATTCAAAGAACATCTTAAATATGGAATAATGAAGACTTAAAATAGTAAAGAAACATCTTCCTTCCCTTGCTTCTCATGTTGCTGTCTAGCTATTTCAAAGGAAACAGGGATAACTCAGTAGAAATACTGACCTCTTACTGGTGAATTAGCACTAGATTTCAAGTCTTCTCTGCTACTACAATTGTATGCTCACACTTACCTTTCCCATAGCAACATGGCTTAGTGAATAGAGATTGTTAATTACACCTCACAGTAATCTTCTGAGGAAATTCAGCACTTTTTTACATGAGTGAACAACTGTGAAATGACTTGGGGAAGGCCACCATATCAGGATGGTGGACAACTACTTCTGTCAGTCATCTCTCTCTGGCCAGGGTTACTGCAGGGTCCACAGAGAAATGACAGCTTACACATGACAGAGTGGCATAGATGCATGAATGGAATCTGCTTTTTGTGAAAACGAATTTCTTCTTTGGAAGATCCCCAGAGAGAGAAGAGTTTTTCTGCGATTGTGTAGCAGTGTTTGATGATAATAATTAACAATGTTTAAATCTTAATGGAAAATTGATTTGAAGGGAAAGAAAGAAAGAGTACTATTGATATGAATAACCGTCAGGGTGCATGTAGGCTGTAAAGAAATGTTTGGGTTTATGCTACTTTGGAGTTGAACACTTGACACTAAAAAAAAAAAAAAGTTTAAATGAGCAGCTTTGTGTGTCAGCTGCTACAAGTGCAACAGGGAATCAGAGCAGTGGAGTGATGGAAGAAGGGACTGAAAATGCCCCTTTGAACTTGCCAGGGCAACTTCTGCCCTGCTAATGTGGTGGTGATGTGGTCAAGAAAAAAAATGAGCTCATACTTTTGGGGATGAGGGGATGGGACCCTGCAAATTTATGTAATGGACACAAGTCTTAACCTTCTACTCTTATGTTGTTTCAGGACTAACACTGTCATTCTCATTGATTCAGAAGGACGAGTTACTTTCACAGAGCGCAACATGATCAATGCAGATGTCAACCAGTGGAAAACAAGCACCTATGAATTCGAACTGCACACTTAACAACTTTCCATTTGAATGGTTTGTAATAATAGCAATGAGAAAACAAGCCATTAAGCTCTAGTAAATGTTTTGTGCCAGCCTTCACAAGCTAAAAATAGCAGGGAAAGCAAAATGAACTGGTAGCGCGCTCTGTCAGGCTCACAAATCCCTTGGATAAAACCAAAAGAAGAAACTGTTTCTACATTAAGTAGCAGCTTATCAGAAATATTTTTTTTAATAATGCCCTGCCCAAGACAAAGTCATTGCCTTTTTTTTTGGGTGGGGTGTGTGTGTGTGTGTGTTTTGGTTTGGTTTTTGTTGGGGTTTTTTTTAAAGATGTTTTAGGTAGACTCTTAAACATGTTTTCAGTTCCAAGGATGGGAAACATTTGCTGCTTTTACTTTTCTATCTGAAGGTTTTACCAAACTGTTCTTTCTCTTCAACATACGCTTTTAAGCTGATGCCAGTGTGTGTTAAATGAAGGTATGTTATCTTTGTAGCATTAAGTGTTTTAGTAACATTTAAAATTCTCAGCAGTGCCATGGTGCAATGTTCTGCCTAGGGAGGGCAGAGCAGGGTGGATTCTTTACATTTGTTTTCCTACAGATAGTACAGCAATAGATCTTATTTCTAAAACTTGATTTGACGGTAGATAGGAAATTTAGTTCAGTCTCTGATCGGTTTTGCTGAAAAAAAAAAATCATGGGAGCAGACTTGCTTACCTTTGACTGGAATAAAATTGTTTGTATTGTGACATCTTGTTTCCCAGTAGTCTAATTAGCGATATTGGTTTTCTTATTCCCCAGCAGGCAGGTAAGGAATAGGTATTTGTTAGCAAACAGAAGCTGAATATGAAGTTTATATGTTTTGTGTGTGTGCAATTTTGGCTTTATTTCTTTATTGGTATAATATGTTAAAGCCTGGAGTGACTGCTCATAGACATTTGGTCAAAATAGTTATTTGTTGTAAGGTGACATTACTGCAGTCTTATATTGCTGAAAACTTTGGGTATTAAGATGCACCTCTTATGTTCTAACATCTGTGAATTAAAAAGCTATTTAAATGCATGCTTTTTTCATTTATTCCTTGTCAGTGTAGGTGATAGAAGATTCTAGCTAATATCAAGATATTTTAAAAACCTAAGTTATTTTGCCGTTATTGGTGTTCTGTTTTGACTTATGTTGAATGCTGAATATCAAGTTAGTAATGGATCACTGCTATTTTTTCTCTATATATGCTGAATGTGTTCCTTTTGCAAGCCTCTGATTATTAATTACTACAAAGTAGCAAGATTTCTGAAACTCTTCACAAAGATGTGCAACTGTTCTGTGCCCGAGCTTAGGTGTTCAGGCATTCTCACTAGTGAGTGTGTATCTGTCTGTAATGGAGGCAGCAGTAAATTAGACGCAGTGTTGAGGTGAAGTACTACTGTGAATGGCCGTTCCCAGATTTCTAATTGCCAGGAGATGCTAAAGCAGCATTTAGTCAATTATTTCCTTTGTATTTGCATATTTAAGTAGCTTCCAGATACCAGGACTGCTTGCATGACTAGTCACAGATTGTTGATTCAGTACTATATAAATGACTTTTTGACCACCTTGATTGCAAGATGATTGGTGCAGTCTTGTTGGATTGTACATGGTTTCAAACTTGGATCTTTCCAGACTCTCTTTCTGAGCTTTAGGAAATGGTTAGCCCTTTTTTATCTTTTGATGACTGTTTAAACCATGTATTTGTATGAATAAAAATGTTATTGTTATTTTTAGATGCAGAGAAAGAGCCATAGCTGTCTTAAATTTAAATTTGACAAATGCATTTAAAAAACAAAACTCTGCTTGAATGGCTTAATCTTACTGAGAGTTTGCATAGCAAACTTTTTTATATCTTAAGAAAAAAAATTGCCAGTGTATATTTGAACAAGACCTTGTCTTTAAAGACATTACCTAAATGGCAAACAAAATGCTTGCATACCACTTCATGCTAAAAGCATTTATAAACCTTAGTTTTTATAGTAGTCCCGCAATAATAAAGATTTATTCTTATTTTTTACATGTAGGCAAAGAAAAAGCAAGTCAGAGCTTAGATGTAAAAAGAGATGATAATAATGTATTTTCCTTTGCCAGAATCAAAATTCTAAATCCAGGATTTGCTTTTGTCTGGCAATTAAAATAAACAGTAAAGAATCAAAGCCTCTGATGTTATTTTTTATTATGCCAGCATAGTTAATAAAGTGAGCTTTTTTAACTTCTGAAGCTTATGAGAGTTTTTTCACTGGCTTCAGTGGAAACAAGATCAGGGCTGCAGTGTGGATATCAGCAAATGATGCTTGTCCATAGAAATTACCAGGTATTCATGAAATGCATAACTTACTGTGTGCAAATCATAGTTGCAATGAATCCACTAGAAAAGTAAACTGTCATTAAAGTTAACAAAGTATTTTATTTTTATAGAAGCATTTTTAAGAATAAAAGGGGATTTTAAATATGAGTTTTAAAGGATATAAAGGAAAAACATGTATATAGGAAACTATTGCATGGCATTTTACTAAGTTTGCTCATATATAACATCTTTTCAAACTCATAAATTTGCAAGAGATTTTCGTTTCCTGTCTTTTTTTCTATCAAAACAGTAGTGGAAGAAATTGGAAAATACTGTAAAGAATCAATTTTTTTTTTTTGCTTAAAATTTTTATAATTGTTGTTTACATGTGTGTTCAAAGCTAGAAATGGAATAAAGTCAATCTGGTGACCAGTCTTTGTCAACATTAATAGATTGTGCATTTTTGCACATATGTTTATGTTAATTTGCCTGTAACTTTGTGTGATAAGATGAAGTAAAATTTTAATGAGGAGATAGCAACAAAAGAACTTAATGTCAATTTCTGGTACTTCATTCCTTTTTAAGAGTGCTGTATTTTTCTGGGGATTTTGTTTGGTTTTTGTTGTTTTGTTCTATCTGTTGTGCGTTTTTTAATTCTATGCTGTTGCGTGGTTATACTTGTCTTATCCAGGTAAAAAAGCTGGAAAATATCTCTTAAACGCTAATAATCCAGATTTGGGGCATTTTGCTTTGTTTTTCAGGTTAGTAAACAGAATGTATTTATTGAAATGTTCCCAGCCCAAGTATCATAGTAATCAGTTCTCTGAAGTACTCTCCAACTTTTGACAACCAGTATGTGCCCACCATCTCCCCTCCTAAAAGCAAATGTCCTCTTTTTACTAGGCCTGGCTGGATTCTGCTCCAAGCACAGCAAGATCAGGTAGAAAACACAAAGGTTCTCAAACCCTGACTGTCTGAAACAATGTCTGGAGCATCCCTCTTCCTGCCATGACCTCAAGGTACTTAGAATCTGCCTTCTCCCTTGCAGACTGGAGTGGATCCTTCAAATTTTGATACCAGAATGTGCCAAGCAAGCCCTTAAAGGAAGAGGGACTGGCATATTCTTGCGTATAAAATGGTGGAGCCATCTCAGAGCTAGTTTTAGCTTTACAAGCAGTGACCTTTTCAAACTGACAGTCACTTTGAGAAGACAAGCAACTGGTATTGTCATTGTTAAGGTGGCCAACCCAAATGAAATCTAGGGGAATTCGCAAAATCTGCAAAATGAAAAAGCATTATTAACTCTCAGGCCTCTAAAGTTGTCACTGCCAATTGTCTGTGCAACAAGATAAACTTGGTTGGGATTACTGGTCTTGAAATTAGATGGTTGCATCAAATTTTTGTGGCAAGAGAAGTTACTAATTATCAGGAACCTTGAAAATTAGTATAATGGTAAATATATGTTAAAAAGTACTTTGAGGGGCTCAGATTACCCCCCAAAAATTGAAATAACTGCAGCAGAGATGCAGTACAGACAATAGGAAGGAAAGAGCAAAACCACTGCTTCCTTAGTGAAAAGCCAGAGCCTCACAAAGTGTTACTGAAGGGCAAGAATCCAGGTTCACTGTGGAAAAAGTCTGGATCCTGGGCAGACCTAGGAATCTCTTTTTACCCTAAGTTGAGACTACCTTAATGTTCTGCCATATATGGGCATTGGGGTGGAGATGTAATTGTCTTGTCTTCCTGTTACCAGTAGCTTTAATAAATACATTCTTAACAGACCAGAGAATGAGCTAGGTCTTTGAAGGCCCTCAGTATGTTCAAAACTTAACTGATATTTATTATTACCAATGAAATGCGCCAAAATAAATATTAAGACAAAATATTAATAAGACTTGGGACAGTTTTCATAATATCATAAGGAAGTAAGTAATTGCAAAATGATTACCTACTAAGCAGTAATAAGGCAGTCATTAATGCATCTTATGTTTTAAACTTAGCTTGAAGAACTTAAATAATGCACATTTATGTCTTAGCAAGCATCCGTATTTATATGGAATATTAGCTACTAGGAATTAGTTTTATATCACTTAGATTCATGTAATAGAGTAGTGCTAATGTTCTTCATCTGATTCATTTTCTGCAGAGAAGTCTTGTTGATAGGTTCTGAGGATTTAGGAAATGCTCTTGACTTGGTGAAAATAGAATCTGTATTGTCATCAGCTGGAAGGGCAATAGAATAAACCATGAGAATTGCATAACCCATCGATAGGACTCATGCTGTGAAATATAAGTTAAGGTGAACAGAGTGAAGAAAATATTGAATATATAAAATGAGTACGTTAAGTAACTATCTCTGGAACATCCTGTAACAAAACTTTGAAACTGAATGAAAAAGCAGTAGCACATCAAAGTACTCAAATTTACTGTATCTTTTAAAACAGAAGACATAAGGACTGAACTTAGGGTCATAGATGCGGGACAAAAGTAATAATGAATTTAAACTTTTATATTAAATAGGATAGACAAGAATTAAAATCATTTAAGTCATCACTTAATGAGAAATTAATGAGAAAAACAATTTTTGCTGATCCAAATTAAATTTTTTTGTCTGTGCTAGAAAGATAAATGGAGAAAAACAAATACAACCTAAAAACAGTTGGAGAAATGGAGGAGAAGGCCATACTTAACTTAGCAGAGAACAAATATGATGAAGAAAATCCATTCTGTTGAAAGATGTTCTGAAGATGATCTGCAAAAGCTTTAATAGAAAAGAAGTGGCTGTTTTACAGGTAGACAGAGATAAACAGTGTAGCTTTAAGACATCCAGGCTACATCAGGAATATTTACTGGCACTTCTATTCAGACCTTTATTCTAAACATGAAGTTCTGTGTGGCCTGATTAAGCTACTATTTTATATATATAAAAATCTGTTATATATTTTATATATATAAAAACATATTTACAAAGAGTTTGGTGTAGAATTCAGAATCATCATCAGAATGGAATATCTGTTCTGATATCATTTGCATTCAACCATGCCAAAAAGGTCACTCTACATGGACAGTTCTGTAATGTGTTGCTAGAGAGGCTATGTTTTGAAAAGTGGCTGTAATGCAAAGGTAAAATGAACAGCAAATAGGACTGCAAAGTTGAGGAATGCTTGGTAGTGACTTCAATGCAGGCATTAGGTTTAACAGGTAAAATAAAATAACCTCCATATTCTGAATATCTTTGCTAAAATGGCACCTTTTCCAGCATGCATTTCACTTCCTGAGATTTGTCTTACTTTCTTTCTTTGTGTCTTTACTAAATATCAGTTTGAGTGATCACATTACTTACTAAAACTGTAGTATTTGCATTATTAAGTATTTGTCTCAACATGCAAACCCTTGATCTTTCTTAAAACATTATAAAAATGCATGTGAAGTCCTGATCTCTCTCCTGAAGAGTTCAAGCTTGAAATGGTATTCAGTGATGTATTCTTTTGATTAAAATTAAAAACCCAAACAAAATCTCCAAACCCCAAACCAGAACAACTCTGCGCGCAGATTATAAAGCTTCCACTGAAGCTATGATTCTTACATAGGTATGGGATTTGACCTTCTTTAAATTATTTTGAGTAGCATAGAAATAGTTGTTATGCAAATAATTTCTGCAGAATACATTTTATCTATGAAATTTACTATGAAGTGTAATGATGCTACTGTACACTTTGTCTCTGCAATTATGATTATGTAGTCATAACTTAGGAAAGAATTTAAACAAATGTATAAGATGGCCTTTACGTGAACATTTAGAAGCCTATTTATTCCTCACTTAACTTGCTGTGAATTAAGGGGCGTCAGCACATTCTTGATAATCATATGCTTAAATATTCTCATTAAAGTGTTCTGGAACTGCGACAGTTTTATGAAACTTTTTATATGAGCTTGTTCTTTTCATGGTCTTTGAGAATGACAGCGCCTACTGATGCAACAAGGTGCTTGACAAGCTTGCCTCTGGTGACAGAGGAAGTGTTTTCAATGGAAATCTCACCTGACGTGCCAGCCCTTGCAGGCACAGAGCCAACCTTGGTCAGTAACTTACCAGATTGTGTAAACACATTGATTGCTTCTGTTCAGTGGAGAAAACCACATCACTTTCCAGACATTAATTAAGATAGATTAAATAATAAACCGAAGAATGTGTGGAGCCAACAGTGTTCTTTCTTGTGGTACAACATTATAATTAGTATTCAAGAATTGAGGCTTTTGCCTCTCATTAAAAGAATGTGCTCTTCCAAGAAAAAGGTGCATGAGAGAGCTTTTTCTCCCTCAGTACTTGATCTGCTGGTTACTGGAAATAACCATAGAGCCGAGGTCTTAGTCAAATGCTTTTATCCATCTCTTGTTTGTCATATCTCACTTGAATGGCTGGCATTTAGAGAGGAATTAACTGTCCTTTCAATTACAGATGGGTCTATGTTAGTACCTTTGTTTGATTAGTAATTGCCCTTACATGATTTTTCTGATAGTCCTTATTTGCTGTGCTTTGGCTCACATTTCAGGGCAACCTCAGATCACAGGGGCTAGACTGTTTCCAGATGGAACGGAACTGGTAGATGCACTAAGCATACTCCTACAGGTAATAGGTTTAGCCTGAAACAAAACTCTCTGAAATATATGTAGCATGGACATTAAGTACTCTGCAACGATTGTTTTGCTGTATAAATCTCCTTTTGTTGGTCTGCTTTACTTACAGATGTAGCATGTGATAGATGTGTGTTGCATCGGTATCCTTGCAATATGGCAGTTGCAAATTTTTCTGTTTTCTTTAGCAGTATATTGTGCCTGTCAAGTCTGAGTACTCTCTTGGTATAATAGCCGTGTGTTTTAGACTCGCAAAGCAATCCCAGAATGGCAGTTACATAAAAAAATGGCCATACCAGCTCAATTGTGCTTTCAGAAGCATAACTTATTTTGCCTCTGTTGGGGAAAACAAAGGTACTGACATTTATGGTTTTGCTCATAGAAGTACAACTACTCCTGGATTTTTGGCAGACAAAGATTATGCTCCTGATTCATGTCTGCATGCCACCAGTGGTATATACAGTAGACTAAGCTAAGGAATTGGAGCAACAGTTTTGTAGCTGTAGCTCACAGCAGTCCTGTGGAACAACAAAGTACACTTTATCACAGGTTTGAACTTAAAACATCATGATGTATAATGATTCGCAAGAAAAACTGCCACTTAACAGAAGTCACTGGCTGGAGAAGTTTGGGAGGAGCCAGGATGTCTAAAGTACTCATTGTCAATGGAGTACTGCTATAGCTGTGCAGAAGTAACTGAGATTGACTTGCAGGGTTAGTTTAACTGAACAGTGGCATGTGGTAGAGATGTGTGACGTGAAAGCATCTACAAGGCTGGCTCAGAGGATTTGGTTTTCTTTTATGCTTAAGGTTATCTTTACAAAAAGTAGATAAATATTAGCTATTCTAGAAAAGTGCTCTCAACTATTTGGATGAGAGGGTCTATCGAAAATGAAGTATGAAGACTGCCATTCTGTCCCGCATGGATGTTGTTTAATGTTTTTCTCTACTATTTCCATAGATAAAATGAGTGTGTTTAAGAATGCAGGATTTTCAGCCCTGGAAACAAGTTTGGTTTATGTACCAAGAGCAAGCAAGGGCAGCCTTGATCACTGTACAATAGCACCAACCCAGGTCCAACTGGGAATTGCAGAGAATGTTCCTTAGGAGTGACTGGTGCAGTCCAGTTTCTAATGTGAAGTTACTTAACTTAGCTAGTTACTTAAAAATCGGCATCTTTCTTTAGCCAAATTTGTAATATCTTTAAAAACAAAACCAAACAAAAAAAAAAAACCCACAACAGAAAAGATTAATTAAATCAAATTGGTCAAAGGCAGATTATTGAACATGGAGATGAGTGCTTTCCTCCATGCTGGTTAGAGTTGCATGGAACAGTATGCATATTCCAGCACAGATGAGAGACAGTAGCCTTGCCATTGTACAGATCCTGTGTTTAACCTGCAGCTGTGTCCACCTTGTAAATTTACCACCACAGTGGTAGCGGATTGGATTGTTACAGTGGCTTAGCAATGTCATTCAAAGTGTATAGCAGGCAGGAATTCAGATCACCAGTGTTGTGTCCAGGTGCATTTATCACAAGAACATTCCATATATAAGGTATTTGAATATGATGATAGAGTAATTCAGGTGAGAGGAAAACCCAGAAGAGAAAATTACTTGTGGGCTCTAACAGGGAGCAGTTGTTACTTATTTGACCTCTTAGTCATCATATCCCACTTTAAGTAATGTTATCTTTAGAAAAATGCCTGCCTTATTGGACAAAGTGCTAACAGCAATCTGAAACTTTGGAGAAGTAACCGATTGGTTGAAGTTTCTCCAACAGAAAAATCAGATGTTAGGTGTGCTTCTGTAGACAGCACGGTTTAGTTTGCCTTCAGTCTGCATGGGTGCCAAGTGCAAGATTAGTAATTCTGTGGGACCATTGAGCCAAAGGATCTGTCTACTTCGATTATCTTTTGTAGTGAACAACCACCTCTTTTGACATTGGAGGACTGATCTGAGCTTGCTCATGGACTCCTCCTGACATCTTTCCATGGCTGTCCAGTGATGACTGACAGAGGTTAGGTTGAAGAGAGCTGATTTCAGCAAAAAGTGAGACACAAAAATACATGATGAAAACAAATACCAGTTTGCCAGTACAAAAAAAAAAGGAAAAGTTGCAAAACAACGTAATTTATTGAAATAGAAGTAATGCAGGCTGAGCAAAATTTGTCTTCCAGTAGCTTTCACTGTTGGAACAGCACAGTATGTGCTGCAGTTACTCACGTTGTAACTAAGAACGTGAAAAAGACACTGGCTCCACCTAATTTTCACTCTGATGAATGCAGCCTGTTAATTTGATGGTCTTCCCTATAGTCTTGTTTTCTGTATTTTGTGTTGACAGCAATTGTTTCTGTCCAGCCTCCCTATATCTTCTGTATGAAAATCCTCCTTGTCATTAAGAACTGATTTTTTTTGTTGATGATGATGGTAGTTCAGGGTACTGGTGTAAATCCTTACTGCACTATGCAGGTGGACCTGCACGCTTCTCATTCAAAAGTCTGGATGGAAGATAAGATTTTTGTGCACATTTTATAAGTCTTTTGTCAGAAGTCCAGGTGATCAAAATTTTCAGGTGAATTTGCAACTTGTCAGACATAGCAGATTGGATTTAATTCGCCAGAGGTCACATAGGCCTTCTGGGTTGAAAATGTGACCATGATTTTAACATTCTCTTGGTGAAACCATTATTTTGCTACAAGACTGTTATGCTTTTGTTTATAGAAAGTTAGAAGTATATTTCCCTTGTAGTATCAGAGTCTCAAAGAATCAGCTGTTGCATCATTGCTTTAAGTCATAGTACTATGATTCTCTGAAAACGGATGTACAATGGGAAACCTAACATACTGGTTGTTTTTTAACTTTGAAAGCACTGTAGGCATTTTAATTCTTCCAACTCTATGCAAAAATCTCTGTTTGTGCCTCTTCTGATCCTAACTGAAATGTTGCTGTTTATGTACATACAAAAAAAATTTAACATATTTTCTGAAGCGTGCAATACTTCAGTTGTACGGTCACAGAAATTGGATGCAAATGGGTCGTGATACTTGCTTTTTCATGTACCCTTTGAAAGGGACAATCTTCTCCTGTCACAGAGTTGGCAATTTATGAGGTGACATGACACAGCTAGTTTACAGCAAATGCTGACATCAACTCAAATTCTGTACTTCATCATGAGATTTTTTTTCCCTCAGCTTTGAAGGTTGAAGCGTGATGTAAATGGCTGTTTTGCAAATCATGGATTTTTATTAAATATGCATTCTGAAGTGGTTTAACATTAATAAAAGCAGTCATAATTTAAAAACCACTCTAAAATAATGGCTTGAGTACAGAAGCCTGTTATGAGGAATTAAAAATTAGAAACTGCTTTCAGTTTTTGAGGGCAGCTTGCAAAGATTTAAACCAGTTTCAGTAACCTTATCATTATGTGTTGCTACAGTACCATGACATTATGTCCATACAAATTATCACCATAACATTAGAGGTCTTCAAAATATTCTTTAAATTACTGTTATCTTTCATAACAGTATTTGGGGACATCAAAGACAGGAGAGGAGTGAAATATTAGGAATTCTCATGTCCTGAAATTGCATATGGAAACAAAAACATTAATCATAGTTAAATGCTATTATACTGCTGGTGATTAAACCAATATGTATTACAACAATATTTTGTGTCTGATGTTGATTTCGAATCGGTATGATAGGGAAGGACAGACAGGCAACCCTGTAATTTCACTGTGTTAATAAAAGCTACTATAGTTCTGTATTGGGGGGCAGGGGGGGGGGAGAGATTATAAAGTATCAAAGTGAATTAGAACAGCAAATGTTCATTAACCATTTAGAAGTAATTTTACATAAATTGTGTAAGATGTTTTCTGTGATTGTTTAGGAATTGTGTCTAAACACTACAATCAGATTTGGAACTTATTCTGTGAACTGCTTGGTATGTGACATGAACGATGGCCCTACTTTGATTTATCCTTTTTAAGTAAATCAGTTTTGAAGGGGTAATGTTGTAGTTGTGCTGCTTAAAGATACAAAGCAGAGTTTGTAGGGAAAAGTGACATTTATCTTTTTTCTTTTAGCCTGCTACGGGGGGGGGGGGGGGGGGGGGGGGAGCCTGATAAAGGCAATTAACTTCCTACAACCCTTGCTTTTGCTGTTTTTTTCCAATTTAAATTAAGAGCTGCTGAAGTGAAAGGACAAAACGCACTGAGAATCAGATCATCAACAGCCGAACGAGGTAAGAATCCCGGTAGGGACGATTCTCTGAATTGCCCTCCAAGGGTAGGGAAGCCCCCCTGGTTCGGTGCGGCGCCCTGCCCTGCCCTGCCCTGCCACCTGCGGCTGGCCCTGCTCCCGCAGCACCCTCCTACGGCTGGTTCCGAGCCCGTGCAAGGCCGGGCCTACTTCGGAGGCTGGGCTCCCTCGCTGAACCGGGGGCCGGTGTTCGCCTCTTGCCGCCAGGGCCGGGCGCCCCTGCCGCTGCCGGGGAAGGGGCCCCGGTGTATCCGTTTGGGGTGCGGTGAAACGAGAGGCCTTGTCCCAACGGCCCGGCGGGTCCCGGGGCGCTCTGCTCGCTCCCCTGGGCCTCGCTGCCCGCCCGTCTCCCCTCAGCGGCCGCCTTTAACGACCTCCGGCACCGCTCCCTGCCGCCGAAGAATTCCTCCCTCGGCTGCGTTGCCCTGGAGACGGCGCGATGGCGGCAGCGCCGTGGCCGGCTCGGGGCCTCCCCGGGGCTGAGCGCCTGCGGCAGCGGCTTCCGCGGGCCCCAGACAAAGGAGCCCGCCCTCCGCCGGGCGCCGCTCCCCGCATCGTGGCCGGCCGCGCCTTCCCGGCGTCTCGGTCCCGCCCCCGCCTCCCTCTCATTGGTCTGGTACTGTGAGGGCGTATGCCTTTCTTGTCTCTATTGGTAGAGCGGGCTAACATGCCAGGGAGTCCACCACTAGCCACCGAGATTTCAAATTCTTGACGGAAGAGACAGGGAAGGCAATTGGCTTGATGAGCGCGACCTCCCTCCTATGGGGACTGGAGCCACTCGGAGCAGGCGTTTAAAGATGGCGGCAGCGGCACGGGGTGGGGGACGGTTTTCGTGAAGGGGCCGAGCTCGCCTTCCTCCCCCGACTCGCGGAGGAGCAGCGGGCACACCGGGGATGGCTCAGGTGGGTGCTCGCCCTGTGGGGCGACGGAGAGGGCGCGCACGAATGAGCCTGCGCGGCCCCGTCGCCGCCGCGCGGGCAGCCACCCCTCCGTCCCCACAGGCCGCGGCCCTGCGGGGCTCGCCGCGCTCCTCGCCGCCTCTCTCGCTCGGCCCCCCGCCTCCGGGCCGGCGCCGCGGGCAGGGAGCCGGGAGGAGCCTTTCCCCGAGTAGCGGAGGCGAATGCACCGACGTCTTGTCGCTCGAGCAGGCCGGGGGCTGCCCTCCCCAGCGGGTGTTGCCGTGCGGCGCTTCCCCCGCACCCCCGGCTGGAGCCTCCTTCCCTCAGAGCTGCTGATTTGTTTTGTTTAGGGGTTTGGTTTGTGGGTTGGTTTGTTTTGTTTGCGTTTTTCTGGGGGGATGGTGATTTTTTTTTTTTTTTGTTCCCACTAGCCACCTCCCTACTCGCTCCAGCCGTAGAATTTCATTCAAGGTAGTAGAAGGAAAGGAAACGCCATGTCTTTCTATCCTGCGCACACCTCCTTGTCAGTGGAGTGACTGGGAGTATCGGCTCTGGCGTGAGATTCTACACGCATCGTGTCTCACAGTACATGTGTGTGTCTTGGGGAGGGTGAGAGGGAGGGGTTCCTCTGGATACGTCCGTTTATACAGGGGAGAAGAAAATATCTCGCCTCCTGTGCAAAGTTAGGAAGAAAAGGCAGCTCTTCAGCAACGTGTGTGCGGGCACCCATTCACTTACTTTAGTTCTAGTATGTTGGGCTGGTGAAGATAAGGTGGCGTGTCTGCCCGTAGCTGTCAGGATTCTTCTTTGTGTGTTCTATTAATGGTGAAGTACAGGTATGTCTTTCTCTAAATTATCTCGTTCAATCTCTAGGAAGTTTATTCTCCTAAATTTCTTCACTTCTTTTTGCTGGAAAAAATGGAGTCCTATGTTTTGCACCTCTTTTTCTTAGGCATCACTCCCTTACAAACTGGGATTGAGGGCTTGCTGGCTGAACTCATTCAATTTCTTTACTCCTTTAGGTTGTGAGTTAGAGTTGTTGGAATTGGATCTTTAATTTTTCTTTTGTGAGTATAACTTTTCTCCCTTCTGGTTAGGTAATTAAACTTAAGTGTTCCTGGGTTTAATTCTGGATGAGGAGCTAGGCCATTAGTTCCTTTGGGCATCTCCTTTTGACTATCAGGATTATTTCAGGGTTTTAGGGAATGAGAGGGAAATTTGGTTCGTTATGTCTGTTGTTTTTCTTTACAAGTAAGAAGCTGTTTGTGATGTGGAAGGAGTACTTTTTCTCCTTCCTAGGCTCCGATTTGCAGATTTTTAAATTTTTTTAAAAAAACAATGTCATGGTTTATACAATAAATTGAAACAGTCTAAACCCTGCCAGAAAACTGGTCAAGCTATAAAAGCAGCAATTGCTTTGCCATTTTTGAGTATTTCCAGAATTATCTACTCTGTTCATTTTGAAATGGGATGAAGTCTTATGAACTGGAGAAGTTCTTTAGCCTTGTCTGTATTTGCAACTGATGATATTGTGGTTGGGCCCTGACTGCGTTTTCATAACTGCCTTGATAACTTACACAAAGTGGTTGTTTCCTTCAGAATCTTTCTATTCTGAAGCTGATAATGGGGAGAGAAATGGGGGCACGTAGTAGTTAACTTGCAGAATGTTTTTCTTTTAAGACTTCCTGTTGAGGTTTAAAGAAAATAAATGCAGTCTCCTTGGGTTTTGGGTTCTTTTTAGCAGTTGATAATAAATAGGATTAATTTATTTTTAGGTCTGTATATATCAAAAAGATAGAATAGGTATCGGCATAATAAAAAGAAGGTGGACGATTGTGAGCGAGGAATTACTTTGACGAGGGTTAAAGTTGAGTAGATCTTTAAGCATGATCAATGCCTTGTAAATTCTGCTCTGCAGAGTTGCCATTTGGAGGCAGGGGGTGAGGAGGAGGACTTTGTATTTGAATAGCAAAAAAGGAGTTTGCTCTGAGCCACTTTCCTCTGAATGTGAAGTAAGCGGTTTCTAACAAGGAATCTAGTTTCTTTTTAAAAGTGGTTTTTGAAGAGAGAATCTGTGATATGCTCTTCCTTGTTCCTGATTGCAGCTACAGGTATTCATGAAGAAAATACTTTCTTTGTTGATTTCATTTGTAAGACTGCCGACATGCTGTACCGTGAAGGGGGTTCCTCTTTGAGTTTGGGCGGTGCTGGTTACAAATTTTAAGATTCTGTTTTTTTCCTGTCTTGAAAAAGAGGTACCTTTTTCTATGTGTACTTTTTTCCTCCCTATTCAGATTGTGGGAACAGACAGTGGTACTTCTGAAGAAGTAGGTTGGTTTTTTTTTTATTTCTGCCTTCAAAGAACATCTGTAAGACAATCAAGCCAAGACACCGCTTTTGTTGGGGCCTGTGCAGTTTGCTGCGTTACATTTAGATGTCCACCATGTGTCTGTTTCTGAGTTTACTTTGTGACATGAAACTTTTTCAAATAATCTGCTAAAATAAGTGCAAGCAATTAAAAATGTGGAATTTGCATGTACTGATGATCTGGAGAACATGAGCTGTGCCTTCATATTTTCAGCAGTTCATTGAGAGTTCCTTCAGTGTTTAGTACTGGCTGCTGTGGCTGTCAAGGGTGTTCTGTATCTTTTTAAGGAGTCTTTATGGAAACTGTCGATGGAACTTGGTGGAGCCTTGGAGGATAAAATCTGTTCTTTCAGGACAAGTTACTCAAGGATGACAGTAGGCAGACCAGCTTACGTTGTGTTCTAATATAACCTAGTATGCTAAATTTGTTTTTACGTGTGGTGGTTGGGTTCCCCAGATCTAAGGTCTGTATGGCTGTTTTTAACCTACAGGCTCATCTAACCCATTCTTCTAGGTTTCGTCCCTTCTGTCTGTCTTTTAAAATACCTGATATCTAAGGGAAAATACTTAGTGGCTTTGTTGTGGGGTGTTGTGCTTTTTTTCCAGCCCCTGATATAAAGGGCGTATTGTAACATCAGTTGGCAAGACAGTAGATGGGAATTGGACCTGTGTTACTCTGCTTCTCCCTGGCTTTGTGGGTTATAGGGAGCTATTGTAGCCCGCTGTAACTGTAGAGCTGCCAGACTCTCTTATCTTACCCTAGGGATGTGGCAGGTTTATGACTAGAAATGCAAAAGCCACTTTAAACTCCTCTTGGTCTGGTAATTTTTCTGGCTTCAGTATGTGTACTGGGTAGTAGACAATCCCTGGCAGTGATTCGGTATGCTATTCATTATTTCAAGGCCAACAAGAGGGGGAAGACAACAAGAATTTCATTGTTAATAGTGCTTGAATAGAATAACAAGACATCTTTTCTGCAAAAAGCAGAGGTGTAGTATCAGCAAACTACCAAAGCTAGGCAGGTAAAGATTAATTTCTTGTGTTTTGATGTTGGTGGTGTTAAAACACACTTCAGCATAGGAGCAGGACATGGATCAGGGATATGGGAACTGTATTCATGATCGTGTCTTATGACTTGTCAAAAATAGTCTTTCTAGTTGGACCAGTAGCTCCTTGATCCTATGCGAAGGTAGTGCTCTTTCAAATTCTAGAATACAAATTTCAGTATTTCATTTCTGTGTAAATTAATTGTTTACTCTTTTCAAGAGTCTTCTAAAAACTCTAAGGTAGAAAAATTAGATTACTTAAGCATTTAGTTTTCAGGAGTTACTCAACTTGTACTGTGACTTTTGATTCTTTTGTTCAGAATTAACAATGAAGATGCTAATGATTTATTGTGAAGAACTTAATATTTGTCATTCACCTTTTTTTTCTGTTTTAATCTGAAGATGAGGAAGGGAGATTATTAGACAAATATATTTCTAGAGGTGTTCTGTATAACATTAGGTGTTTCAGAACCTGTTGAAAGGAGGAGTTGATCACTACTCAGGTGATTGTATGATCATCTTGTAGGATGGAATGGTTTTAAATATATAGAATTGCTTGTCTTACTGGTGAATGAGCTGGTTTTCATTCTGGAAAGTAATATGCTTGTATCTGAGGAGAAGAGATTATTTTAGAGCTTTTATCAAAATGAAGTCTTTTTCCTTAATTCTATAGCACATGTCAAGCTCAGCATATTGAATGTGTCATGGTTTTGAGTATGTTAAAAAAAAAACCCAAACAACCCACACCAAAAAAAACCCCAAAAGTATGAACTATTCTGCTGCCCCAGCGAAACTTTCTTTATTGGCAAATCACTAAAGCAAGCACTTGCTCTATTGTATAGTTTGCTTTCTTCCAGGTAGGTAGCCTCTGTTGTTGAATTTTAATTGATACCATTATAACTTCTGATTCCCAGCTTCCTGCCTTGCCCCAGTTGGTGTTTGGATATTGCTGTTGGTTTGTTCTGTCTGGGCTGGCATAGAGATACATCACAGAATTATGTTTGGCTTCTCCAAGTCCCTCATGACAACCCAGACATTGTGCCCTGTTGCTTTCAAATGTTATACAGCGTACAGTGATGCTAAAGACTGGAGCTCATGTTTCTAGGATACTTGGGTAGACTTTCTCTACTACCTGGAAATACTTTGAACAGAGCAGATTCAGCCAACTGGCTGTCTTGGGCAGAGTAACACTGCTTTATTTCTAGCTTGTAGTAAGATTTAAGTCCAGTTTCGGGTGGCATGGTGGGACTTGGAGAAACCAAAATAACAGGTAAGAAATTGTGCTTCCTTTCCCTGAGTGCTTATAGTCCTACACAGATGACAAAAGTGTGATTGAAGAAGCCATCATAGATGTGGTAGAAAGAACTCACTTAATATTAAAAGACCAACCGAGCAAACCCAAAACACACACACCTCACCCCCTGTAAAATTTCCTAGAGCAATTGAATTTTTTTTTCCAGGTTAAATTACCTAAAACATTGGTTTCTAAATGCTTTCCAGAATTAATTTGAGCTTTAATGCTATATATCTGGGCCTGAATTCCTCAGACATAACAAGTATGTAGTCCCATAATAGTACGGAATATAAGATCAAATGTCTAATATCTGTTTATTTAGAGAGTAATTTTGTGTGAGTTTTTAGTAAATTATAAGATTTCCTGTTAAAACTTCCAGTGAGATTGCAAAAATATCTAATAACGTAAACTTGCAAAAAGCCATGTGTCTTGTAAGACCATAGTTGTTAAAATCTTGTTGGTTTTGCAGATTTTCTTTAACTGTAGCTAATTATCCTTTCTACTGTGTGGGTAAGTATGGCTCAAATACCAGGTTGTTTTAAGTAACAGGAGAATTCCCCCAAATCCACAGTTTTTAGTCTGGTCCCTGTAAATGAGATGCTTCATGCCCTGCCTGCTAACCAAACAGAGATAGCCAACAAATTATACATGCAACTATGTGTTAGCAAATTCTTGTGCTGGTGTACATATCAAGCAGTTAAAATTTCAGCCTCATTCAGAATGATATCAAGATGCCCTGCTTTTTTTCACTGTAAAAATGTCACTTTTACTTCTACTTGAAACCTATGCCAGAAGAAGTGACATTTTTTCTTTTTGCCTGGGATACAATTTCCTTTTTTTTTTTTTTTTTTTTTCCTGTGACAAAGGTCTTTTTTTTTCTTCTAGGTTGAAAGAAGAAAGGGAGACCTGCTTGTCCAATGAAGATGCAGTCTTAGTCTTCAGCTATTTAAGCTGAATGCATTGTGATTTCCAATAATTGAGACAGTGATTCTGAAAGCTGTCTACATTAATGAAAAGAACAATGTAGTCAGCTTAACTGAATCATCAGTGTTGCATATTGACTAGGACATGATAAACCAATCTTGATGGACTTATGCATGTTAGGAATATAGATATAAACATTTATTAAAGCATTGTGTTTTTTAAAACAGTAGTTTTAAAAATGGAGAAATATGAAAATGTACCACCCCTCCCTAAAGAACCTGCAAGAGAAATGAATGTGGAGAATCATACTTGTCCCCCACCTCTGCCGCCTAATGAACAGCCTCCACCACCTCCCCTGCAAACGTCCAGTGACGCAGAGGTAATGGACGTTGGCTCTGGTGGTGATGGACAGTCAGATACCCCTGCTGGGGACACGCACAGTATCTGCAGAACACAGCTTCTCACAAAGGGATCTGCCTGCTACAAAAGTCGTCTTATAATAGACCCTAACAATAGTGACCAAAGCCCAAGAACTGCTCGTCATGCACCTTCAGTTCGAAAGTTCACCCCAGATCTTAAGTTACTTAAAGATGTAAAGATTAGTGTTAGCTTTACAGAAAGCTGCAAAAGCAAAGATAGGAAAGTTCTGTACACTGGAGTTGAGCAGGATTATAAGGCAGATACAGATTTTGGTATTAATAATGTCAACGGGGATTTGCATGCTTGTCCTTTCGGTGGTAGTAATGGTAAAGCTGTAGGAGTAGGGGGTGAAAATGATGACAAGAAGGATGATGAAAATGATATTGATCAGGAAAAGAGAGTGGAATATGCAGTTCTGGATGAGCTAGAAGATTTTACCGACAATTTGATGGAAATAGATGAAGAAGGAGGAGGGTTCACATCTAAAGCAATCGTTCAAAGAGATAAAGTGGATGAAGAAACCTTGAATTACTCATACGAGGTAAGCAAATTCACAGGTTGTTGGTGGGTAAGAGGTTTCGAAGTGGCTAGAAAAAAATATGCAAGATGTTCACTGAAACAGTCTCTTTAGAAGTGTGCAGTACTTGAGTCAAAAATGCAGAATTTTCAGAGACAGAACTTTGGCTGAATACTTTTGTAAATTATCTTGGTCAAACTTCTGAGCCCTGTAGAAGCTTCTATCGTCTTGTTTAAAATAACATTTAAAAGGCGTCTTAAACAATTGCAGCTCTTTTTATCATGAAAAATATCAGTTCTCACAAAAACTTACTTTCTTATTTTTCAGTCTTTTTACTGGAATCATTGGAAATCTCTAGTTTCTATGTACTTCCATATGGAAGTACACAGAGAGAACATATACTTTTTCTTTTCAAGGGGAAAGGGAGGTTAGTAGACCCAGAAGGATAGTGTCTCATGAAGTCTCTTTCAGGATGACTTTGATAATGATGTGGATGCTCTGCTGGAAGAGGGTCTTCGAGCACCCAAAACAAGGAGACTAGAAAATGAGAAATATGGTGGTGAAAGTGATCACCAGTCTGATGGAGAAACAAGTGTGCAGCCAATGATGACCAAAATTAAAACTGTACTTAAAAGTAAGTTACTATTTGTTAAATATCTATATTTTTTTTCGTATGGCTTATGTCTGTAGAACAAAAGTATATCAGCAAGCAAAGTTTAGGAGAGCAATTCTTGTGAAATAGTTAATATGTTGCAGAATTTTATTGTTTGAAGGCTTCTTACTATAGGACATGATTTTTCATGTTCCTGAACAGTGATTTTTGAGAGTGCTTTTGATCTTCATGTGTTGTATGTAATGAGAATGTATTTTAGTGTATGGATTTGTGAAAAATTATGAAGATTGTTACCTCAGTGGTGGGAAGGTGAACAAGAATGTTCTGGGTTTTTGTCTCCAATACCATGAAATAGCTGAAGATTGTTTATGGTCATTGTGGACTTCTTCCTACTTTAGTGATATAACTTCTGTTGCTGAAACTGCGCTATGTGAAGTCTTTATGCATGCAGTACTAGGTTAAGAAAATAATTAGAAAAGTCAGTGGCTTACATTTATCCTGTTTCACCATGTAAATATTACAAACTGCTAATAAAGAAGAGCTGAGAATGTGAATCAATCCAGAAGAATGCAGCTGAAAATAGTCTGAATTAGAATTAAAACTTGAAACTGCTCTAGAGGAGTATTTTACAGCTTTGCTATATTCTGAAATATGAAACCAAGCAGTTTTTCCCTCCCAAGTTTTATACTAACACAGGATTGCCAGGAAACTCCCAGCTAAAATGAGTCTGGCTTCTGATGTAGAGAGGAGTGAGACCATTCTTTGGTTTCTGAAATAGAAAGGAGTAAGCATAAGCATTTTATTGCAATACTGTTTCTTTTGCTATGTGATTCCTCATGTTGACGTACCGTACTCTAATTTCAGTCTTGTTTTCTGGAAGAAGTAGTATTCTTGATGGCTAAGGTATTTAAGTATAAAGGCTTGCAGACTTGATCCTGGTTTGTATCATGCTTACATTGAATAATATAATAGGAAAGCCTTAGATTACAGCCTACTCACTGCTGGCTGTTTGGGGCTATGGGTCTAGTGGTGCCTTCAATGCAAACTTATCCCCGAGTGTCAAGTACAAAAATTTTTAATGGAAAACTCAAGTTGTTTCAAAAGCAAGTATGACTTTTCCATTAAATATAGTGGTGTTTGTGATACAAATACCTGAAGAAGACTAAAGAGAAGAGAAGGTTCACGGGTGAAATGAATGAGTCAGTCTGTATAAAAATTAGTGCTACTATTGCTTTTCAGTCAAAAACATAGTGGAATCTGTCATTTTGCAGGGTTTAATGTGGATTAGAAGTATATGCCTTTTTATTAAAGCAAAACAAAGTCTTTCTGCAAAACTTTTTTAGTCTTGTTTCAGTTTATCCTTTGAGATGGAAAAAGCAATAAAAATAAAAACCTTGATCCTTTTTCTTTTCTTCTAAGCAGTCTATCCAAGTTTAAAGCCGTTCTTTTCTTTAAAGGTCGTGGCCGCCCTCCTACAGAACCTTTGCCAGATGGATGGATCATGACATTCCATAACTCGGGCATTCCTGTATATCTGCACAGAGAATCTAGAGTTGTTACCTGGTCTAGACCTTATTTCTTGGGAACAGGAAGCATAAGGGTGAGAGCTGTCAATTACTTAAATACTGAGATTTAAAAGTTAGATATGTTCCTGCAAACAGTTCAATGGTTTTCTACTTTAGTAGGCTTCTTTCCAGTGTTAGAATTAAGGTACTTCAAAAATAAACTCCTCTGTTTCTGAAAATACGGTAGGATTTTTCTGACTGCGTTACATTTTTCTGGTTTTGCAATGAGTTTGGGCAGTTGAAGTGCACAAGCTGGTCTTGTTTGGTGCCTTCGTTGTTCTGGCATTTGGCTGCAAAATGGTGGTTTTATTCCACCATGAAATATATTTAGATCATTTATTTGTAGCTATAAACTAGCCTGAGCTGTGGCTTACGGTTGACATTTACAGAAGTAAGCATGTGGTGTTCATGAACTCAAGGAATCTGCAGGATCTGGATTTAATGTCATGGGCTCAAACCCCAAGATAGCTTAATGGATTTTATGGAAGCATGTAGTATTTGCATGTAATTGAACAGAGTATACTTTGGATTTAAAACAGCGAATGCACTTTGAAGGTTTATGTGAGTGCTACATGGTGCCAAGATACCACAGGAGTGGACCTACTCAGATTTTGAGTAGAGTAAGATTGCTGACCAAAGAGAAACTTGAGCCTAGACTAAATAAAAGTAACTTCCATCTTGATTACATCTTTTGAGTTTTGCTTTTGGTGATCTTGAGGTACTGAAATCTTCTGTATTATTTTGTATTTGCAGAAACATGATCCTCCCCTTAGTAGCATTCCCTGCTTGCATTACAAAAAAATGAAGGAAAATGAGGAAAGGGAACAAAACAATGACATAACCCCAAATGGGGAAGTATCCCCTGTAAAGCACCTAGATAAATCTTCAGAACTGGATTGCCAAACAGAAGAGCCAGATTCTACTGCTGCTGATTCTGGGCCTTTAGATGACAAAGACCCCTCAGGGGGAGATGCAGCACAAGGAGCCTTAGGACAAGTTAAGGCCAAAGTTGAAGTATGTAAAGATGAATCTGTAGGTATGTATGGAAAGTGGAGTCTTTTCTTGACTGGAGTTGGGGTAATGGTGATTGGGATACATATGCTTTATTCCAGACTTGGCAACTGAATAATATCTTGCCTGAAATGAAGTAGTCAGTTGTCTTTCTACATGGTTCTGCAGAGATCTGGAGAAATAGATGCAATATTAGAAATCAATTTTGATTTTAACAGGAAGAGAAACATACAGTGGAGACTTTTTTTTTTGAAGGCTTGAGAGTCCACGTGCGAAGGTTTTACACACAAAAATGTGAAAATTTTGGAATTTTAGTCCTGTAGACTTTATCTCAGTTTAAGAATCAATTAAATCAATGTGTATGTGTGAATTGCTGTTGTCAAGTATGTTTCACAGAACCACAGAATGTGAGGGGTTGGAAGGGACCTCGAAAGATCATCTGGTCCAACCCCCTGCCAGAGTAGGACCACCTAGAGTAGATCCCACAGGAATGTGCCCGGGGGGGGTTTTGAATGTCTCCAGAGAAGCAGACTCCACAACCTCTCTGGGCAGCCTGTGTGTGTTTGTGTGACTTCTTTAAATAGGCTTTTCTATGCAGTCTCTATATTGACTGAATTGTGTCTATTTTCGGTATGATCTCTTAGGATAAATGATGCAGTTAAACTGAATTTGCTTACTTGCACAAGTCTGGCAGAATAAGTAATGCAAATATAATTGCCCTCATGCAAAGGGGCGTCATGCTTCATTATTTTAGTTATGTGAGTCTGATAGCTTTTACACAAAAAGCTGCCTGAAGAAGTCATGCCAGAATCACTGCCAAACTCAGAGGAGCTTGTAGAGAAAGCTCATGTGCCACTTACCTCAACTACATACCCGAGAGCACCGTCCACGTAAATTACTGTTGCTCAGAATACTGATAGGAATTGTGGGCTACCACTTACCTTTGTAGTGTTGAACCAGAAAACTTGTCCGTGTTGTTACACATGTCTTGTTTAGTCCAAAAACCATGTCAGAAAATTAAAAAAAAAAAAATTTAGCAGCAGGACTAAACCCAGTAAGCGCTTGCTTTCTACATGAAGTTCACCTGTCTGTCTCTCTCTTTAAATAGGATCTGTTCTGTATTACTGAAAAAAATACTGACTGATCAAGTATAAGCCTGACTTGCATTTGGAATTCCTTGTGGAAGGAAACAATACCAACAGCTTCCTTTTGTTTGTTTACATCTTGAGATGCTACTCTTTATTTTTGTTGATTATGTCTGCAGAAATATCCTATAAAGGAGAAGCAGCTGTACTTCAACGGGGGCAGTCTTTTAGTGTTCTGTATGTGAAAATGAATGTGTTAAATTCTGTTTGGAGGCCAGCAGATATTCATGGAGCTCGTGGAGCATCATTACATGGTGTTTCATGGTACACTGTTTAATCAGTAGACAGCAATAGTCAGTTTTGGCTTCAGGAAACTGAGGCTGATGGCATAACTATTGTTGCTTACTGTATCCCTTGCTTCAGGTAACGAGAAGCTGAATGGGTGAAGTAGAACAATTACTAGTGTTTTGTTACGTATTGGGTTGGGTGTTATGCTGGTTAGGGCTTACTAAAATCTTCAAGTGACCAAATAAAATGCTCTTTTTTCTGTTTTGTTTTCCAGTTTGCACAAATGTTTTACATCTGACCTGGTAACAGGAAACATTGTAATTAGTTTTGTTAGTATAAAAGATCATCTTAACCTTGAGTGCGTTACTTTTGTTCCTAGTCTAAAACAATAATTGTAACGTGTTTAAAACGGTGGAAATAGTGAACTTAATGTTTACTCAGTGGTAGAGTAACTTGTTTGTGTTTCTTAGATCTGGAAGATTTTAGACGCTATCTTGAAAAGCGTTTTGACTTTGAACAAGTTACTGTAAAAAAATTCAGAACCTGGGCTGAGAGACGGCAATTCAATCGTGAAATGAAGCGGAAGCAGGCAGAATCAGAGCGGCCTATTCTGCCTGCCAATCAGAAACTCATTACCTTGTCTGTACAAGATGCACCTACAAAGAAAGGTTAGTTTGTCTACCTGTAGTTCAGATATTCTGTATGAAAGACTAATTACGGTTCTAAGCTTGACTGAAAAAAAAAAGAAAAAAAATCCTGTAATAAGTCCACTTTCTTCTTGTTCTGGGATTCTGTGTTCTTGAATCAATCATATCACATAGTAAAGGAAAAATACTGTCAAAATACATTTCCTATTAAAAAGAGTAATTCCTAAATGAAAGGATTTTTGTTTAAGGTTGCAGTCCTGGTAACTGGTTACTACCTTCAGCTACATGTTACTGTTAGTTGATACTGAAAACCCTTCTGCCTAGTCACTCAGTGCTACTGCCTTCTCAGTTCTATACCAGTTCTGATTGGTCCCATATTAGGGACTGGTTACAAATGCCAGATTGATCCAGATTAAAACCTACAATTAAAAATACAAATTTAAAGCAGTTTGATGGATACAGTTAAGAATGAACTGTCTATGCAGTTAGGTACTGTGGTGTGAGGAGTGGGTGGCACATCTGATGAGAAGCTGGGGGAATTAGCTCTGATCTCTATTGGCTGTGTAGCCATAATAGTATGATTTACTGCAGTCTGATATTTCAAATGTCCATAGACCTGTGGTTTGGGTTGTGTTCTCTTTTTGTACATTGTCATATTTCTGGGTTTCTTCTCTTCAGTAGAATTAAAGCTTGTGAATTGCCTATAGACCATTTCCTGTTACGGGGAGGTGCAGCTGAATTTTTAGTTAATACACTTTACCTTAAATTCTAGGTTTAGAGGTGCATTGAAACTCTCTGAATTAAGGACTCGCTTGTACTTTATCTATCTAAATCTTAACTTTCTCTCCCATACTGCCATAGTGCCCACTGAGGCAGGATTTGGGCTCCTGACTAACAATACTGTTGCAGGAAAAAAAAAAAAAAGGAAAAGGACCTTTCAAATAAAAAGAGCACATTCAGGGCAAGGGGTCAGTGACCTCATCTGTGGTTTGCTAAACAGGATTTTGTGGGGAGAAAAAACAGAGTGAATCTGGTTTGTGGATTTGAAGTCTACCTGCATATTGTTAGAAGGGAGATACAGTGTGTTTAGGAGCAAATTGGAGGATTTCTAATTGATGTTAGCTGCCAAAAATGCTGCACATCAAGGCCTAGAGGCTGTGGGTCTGCAAACGTTGAACACAGAATATTTGACTTCTCTCATAATTAGTACCTGTCCAGTTGTTGACAGAAATTTCTCAGACTTATTTCTCAATATTTTTTTCAGAGAAAATGGACTTTGAGGTCATGATTATCCGTGTGTGATTCAACAGCATTGCATTTAATTTGAGCGGGCACTTATTCCTTGGAGCTTGTCATTCATTTATTTATCTGTTTCTAGTAGAACCTGTCTGTGACAGCCTGGAACTACTTTGCTGTGTTCCCCTCCCCCTGTGTTTTTTTGTAGAATTTGTCATTAATCCCAATGGGAAATCCGAAGTTTGCATACTGCATGAGTATATGCAACGAGTCCTAAAGGTTCGCCCTGTTTACAATTTCTTTGAATGTGGTAAGTCTGTTAAGTTTTATAATTGACCGCATGCTGTTTTGAAGGGCTTATCTTATGCTTGGATAGCTAAGAAAACAAAAAAACAAACAATGGGCATTTTCCTAGGGAATGCCTTGAAAGTCTATTGTGAGTCAAATTCCAGCTAGTTTTCTGTATCGTAAACGTGGCTTTTGAGGATACAAGTAGTCTTATAGTTAAAATAACAGTATGGGTTTTTACTTGGGAAACTATGCCTAAGTGAAAATGGATCTGAGTAACTCATTTGCATCTAAAAGGATGCATCAGAGATACACGGGCAGTTACAGTTTTGCTGACTGTGCACAATAAATATTTGCTTAATTTTCTTGTCATTGATGTCCAGAAAATCCAGTTGTAAGGTACCCGTTGTTTTAGTGAATCATCAGAATCCTGAAGGAAAAAAAAGTTAAATACTAAACCTGAATAGTTTCTGAAGAGAAATGTGTAGGCCTTCAGTTATGAAGCTGTTAAGGTTTTGAAAGGTTTCTGCAGGCACATATGTACCCTCTCTAGAGCTGTAATAATTTGAGGTATTTTTGTGGTTTTGTCTGTTCTGGTTTTATTCCAATTAACAAAAAATACAGTACATCTTTTAGATATGTAGAGTTTCAAAATCCTTTAACTGTTCAACTTACTGTATGATTGTTCTGTCATGGAGGTTCGTATTTAAATTTGCTCATCCTAAGAGAATTGTGAATGTATAAATTGATGTTAAAAATTTAAATGGACACCAGAAGTGACTATGTAGACTATTTGTCTTGTGTGACTATTCTCCAAGGTCATTGATAAATTATAACTAGTATTAGCGGAGAAATTACTCATTAGGTGCAGATTGCAAAAGGTTCATATGCAGTTGGTAGGAATTGATTTGATATAAATGTTCCCCAATTTTGCTCATAGTATTAGAAGAATAGAAACAGAAGTGTCATTATACTGGACTAAAAGTAAGTTAAAGAGTTACTATGTTGTTCCATGATTAGTGTGGGATTTATGTGAAATGCCGGATAGATACCCGTTTGTGTTTTAAAACAGCTTTTCATTTTATTCTGTGTCAGTGGTGTGAGAGGTAGTTTGGTGGTTCCTGACGTAGGCTGTACTGAGACGGTGTAAGTGATACTAGCACTCAGAAAAACAAAAACTTGTGTAGAATTTTATTTTAGCTAAATATTGTGGGGAAATGCACTTGATGCTTAATCAAGAATCTAAAAATGTTGCATATATGGCAAATAGAACTGGAGTCAAATTAATGTTGATGGGTTTTTTTTCTGTAAATTCCAGCCAGATTGCCTTATCTAGCTGCATTTGGGATTACTTTACTAAGTGATACAGCATCCGTTCTTTGCATTTTTGCTTTTGTCGGGGGAGTTTTTGGGTACCTTATGGAGAATGAAGGAATTAGAGCTTTTTCAGCAGCAGGCTTGAAAGGATTGAGTCCTGCAGTCAGCATCCAAGGAATTACAAGTCTGGCATCTTAGTTCAGTATGGAATATATAATTATTCAGAATTTGTTATTCCTATATGTGCATTGCATAATGTAACTGAATTTTCAATATCAGCTCTTGTATTTACACTGTGTTAGTGATACAAAAACAGAATCACAGAGTGTCAGGGGTTGGAAGGGACCTCGAAAGATCATCTAGTCCAACCCCCCTGCCAGAGCAGGACCACCTAGAGTAGATCACACAGGAATGCATCCAGGCGGGTTTTGAATGTCTCCAGGGAAGGAGACTCCACCACCTCTCTGGGCAGCCTGTTCCAGTGCTCTGCCACCGTCTCAGTGAAAATTTTTTTCCTTACGTTAGCGTGGAACCTCCTATGCTCCAGTTTGCACCCGTGGCCCCTTGTCCTGTCATTGGACATCACCGAGAAGAGCCCGGCTCCATCCTCCTGACACTCGCCCTTTACATATTTATGAACATTAATGAGGTCACCCCTCAGTCTCCTCCAAGCCGAAGAGACTCAACTCCCTCAGCCTGTCGTCAGAAGGGAGATGTTCCACCCCCTTCATCACCTTTGTGGCTCTGCGCTGGACTCTTTCCAGCAGCTCCCCGTCCTTCTTGAACTGAGGGGCCCAGAACTGGACACACTATTCCAGATGGGGTCTCACCAGGGCAGAGTAGAGGGGGAGAAGAACCTCTCTTGACCTACTGACCACACCCCTTCTAATCCACCCCAGGATGCCACTGGCCTTCTTGGCCACGAGGGCACATTGCTGGCTCATGGTCATCCTGCTGTTCACCAGGACCCCCAGGTCCCTTTCCCCTACGCTACTCTCCAACAGCTCAGTCCCCAACCTATGCTGGTACATACATGGGGTTGTTCTTTCCCAGATGCAAGACTCTACGCTTGCCCATGTTGTATTTCATTAAATTTCTCCCCACCCAGCTCTCCAGCCTGTCTAGGTCTCGCTGAACGGCAGCACAGCCTTCTGTCATGTCATTAAACTTTGAAATTAACATTTGAATTCTGGCACATTACAAATGATCTCTTAAAAAGTAAAAGTTCTTCATTTAGAAGAATGAAGTACATGGTGTTAAGTCTCTGTTAGTGGAAAACTGTGTTCTTTATATACTGGAGTAAGCAATTCTATAGTCTTTTTGAAGAGTAAACCATTTCCATCCCTCTTGAAGGTGAAATGAAGAAGAAAATGGATCTTGGTAGTGGTGGTATTTAATGTTCATGATGAGTATTTTACATTGGGAGTCCTGAAAAGCTTTTCTTTCCTCCTCTCTTTCCAGAGAACCCAAGTGAACCTTTTGGAGCCTCAGTGATTATTGATGGAGTAACTTATGGGGCAGGAACTGCCAGCAGCAAAAAACTTGCCAAGAATAAAGCTGGTAACATTTTTTCTTTCTTAATGCCAACTGCTGAATTGTTTTATCTGTTTTAATTTCTGCTTTGAGGATGACATATTTGCAATAGTAAGTAGGAATCATTTTGTTAATAGTCAAAGAAGGTATACTGGTGGTTTTTTGGTAAAAGTTATAAATACTGTTGCAGAGACTTTTCTGACAGCTTTTTTCAGTTCAACAATGTACTGGGATAGAAAACCATGAAGAAACTTCAGGTGTCAACTTACATGTAAACTATTGATGTATACCGAGTAGCTGTAAGAGCATCTGTCTCTAATGGTCAAACCAATAAGAATGTTGGGGGGTTTATATTGTCACCTGCAATATAAACACCTGGTGTATATAGATTTTAGCAAAATTAAAATCTTTGCCCTTCTTTAAAAACAAGCTTTTGATTGTTTTGTTTATTTTTGTGGTAATGAAACAATTGCACTGAACTGTGTGATTCTTGATTTCCAAGTACTTGTCTTCATTATTTTGTGTAAGTGTAATAAATATGTAAATAATTAATATCTAGATGAGAATGTCTGAAACATTAGAACTTCTTACTGGTCTCTAGATTTAAATATCTTTAGCACAAGGATCAAGAAAAAAGTAATTTCTCAAAATGTAAAGATGTGTAACGTACCTGTGGTACTTTCTGCAGTTCTGAAATATGTTAGTGTAGCTAAATCACCAAAAGCCAGCCAAGAATTGTTTCTGCATGAAAAAAGGTGTTTTGCTGTGAAAATTTAGGCAAATTCTGTGTGTACTTTTTGTACAGTACTAGGGTTCTGAGTGACCTAGTGATACAGTACTAGGTTTCAGCTGTAACAACTCAGGGGTGATAGCAACTCTCTAATTTTAGGTCCTAAGGGCTCTATGTCACTTTTAAAATTATATTTTATTACAATTTTTTTCCTTTCGTAGACATTTGCAAAAAAGCAGTTTCTTCTTAGTTTAGTTGTGAGACTTCCATTATCAACTTGAAACAAGTAGTTTGGATTTTTTTTTTTGTCCTCCTTAAAAAGTGCAAAATGCCCATCTTATCTGAAAAGTTGTTTTACAATATGAGTGGATATTTCTAGGGGAGATGTGAGGCTTGCTTAAAGTGTCCTTCATTCTACTAGTTTTCTTTGCAGTCATTGTTTAAAATAAACATAATCAAGATGTTTAATCATTTTCTGCAGCTCGAGCTACACTGGAAATCCTTATTCCTGACTTTGTTAAACAGACCTCTGAGGAGAAGCCCAAAGACAGTGAAGAACTTGAGGTACTAAACTCTTACGTGCTGTCTGTTTTTAAAAACATTACACCATGTCAGAAATACTAGTGAAAATTTATAATGTTGTTTTGTCAGTCAGATGGAGATTGATATTCTTCATTTATAGCAACATCCATAGCAATGAAAATATTTTTTTTCTGTTGGAACTGATCAGAAAATTTGCTGTGATGCAGAGAACTAGTCCCTTGTTGAAATATCAGGTCACTTACTGAAGACCTGAAATGTTCCAAGACACTAGACTGTGTGTACTGTCCTGGCTTCCAGAATCTTCTGGTTGATACCTTGAAAGAGCTAGATGCTGTCTGGTCTTGTGTGATTGTCTTAGAAGACTGAGTAAGGACTAAGGGTGCCCAGGCTTCTGAGACGCTTTTACTTAGCTATGAAAGCTACTTACTGCCAGATCAGACAGCTAAAATTTCAGGCTTTAAGTGGTGACATTTGAGAAAATCAAAGGAGGAGTTTCTTTAAGTGGAGAGCATGTGCTATATTTGCAGGTATTGGAAATGTTAGATAGCTAGTTCATCGGTGAAACTTTCACTTCCAATTCAGCATGTAACAGGCCATCAGTAAGAAGCAAAGGAAAAATCGGTGATCAGCCTGAAAGGAGTGTTTTCATTTTAGAAAGTGTAATCTGTGGAATGGGTTGTTTGTACACTTGCTTTGACTAAAACTGTACTGTAGGCCCTACACTATTGAAATGGTCATTAAGAAAATGCAGCCAATTTTTTCCGTTGTTTTAAAATAAAATACAAAATGTTACAATAGCTGTTACCTTTTCTTTTATTAAACTACAGCATTTTGGTAAGGAGAATTTCATGATTAGTTAAAACAAATAAAATAACCTTGTCCTGAGGGAGAAAGAACAGTAAAGAATTTGTAAGATTGTCAGGTTTGTGTTTATCTTGTATAATGTGAAATTGGAGTTAAGAATTATTTAAATTTCTGTCTGCAAATACATGACTAGATGGGGCAGTTTTAGTAATGTTGGTCAATACCTTGATTATGGGTTTAAATATACTTCTTTAAGTATTAAGCCCAGAGTAACAGAATTTGTTTAATGTTGCAGAGGACAAATGAGGGTTAAGAACAGTGTTAAAGTCTTACTTGCACAAAAGTGCAATAACCCTTTTCAATTCCTTTGTAGTATTTTAACCATATCAGTATTGAGGACTCACGGGTATATGAACTCACCAGTAAAGCTGGACTCTTGTCTCCATATCAGATTCTCCATGAGTGCCTTAAAAGGTAAGGGCGCAGAATAAGGAGCAAATTCTGTAGTGTACAGGTGTTTGGGTTGGGGCACGTTGCTTGCTTGCTTGCTGGTACCCACAGTGTTTGTCAGTAACTCGGACATTCGCGGGCTGGCCAAGCTTGCCACACTCACTGCGGCTGTAGGAGACGTGGTGTGGACTGACCTCATTAATGCTGTATCTTCCATTAATTTGTATTATCCCTCTTCAGAGATTAGGGTTTAGTTGTGGGATATACAAATATATAATAAAACTGTTTGTTAATTAATGTCTTAAAATTTATTGTTAATGTATATAGTTCCATTGTGATGATGGTCAAAGATAACTGCAACCACTTCAGCTGTTTGTGATTTTACTTAGTGTATGGTACTGATTTTGTTTGTGCTTTAGAAACCACGGAATGGGTGATACATCCATAAAGTTTGAAGTGATTCCTGGTAAAAATCAGAAGAGCGAATATGTCATGACTTGCGGCAAGCACACGGTGCGAGGCTGGTGTAAGTATAGTGCTTGGTGTGACCTCTGATAATATCTTCCCTTTCTGCTGTTCTTGTTTGTTGTCCATTTTGTAGGTGCTTGTTCAGCTATCCAGCTTGTTACACGCTTATTCTACTCTTCTCTGCTATCTCAGTGTTGAATAATGCAAGTAAATATTGGTGTTCATCTAATTACCTCATGTGCCAGAATTGACACACTTTCATGGTTATTTTTACAGGCAAAAATAAGAGAGTGGGGAAACAATTAGCTTCTCAGAAAATCCTACAGCTACTGCATCCACATGTGAAAAATTGGGGCTCTCTTTTGCGTATGTATGGTAGAGAGAATAGCAAGATGGTTAAACAGGTGAACATGATTTTGTTTGATTGTAACCTACCTTGTGATTGTATTTTTGGTTTTCTGGTTTTCTGGGGTTTTAAATTTAGTTGCAACAAAGCTTTAACAGTATCTATTTTGGCATAATAGTGTTGTGTTCCCTGTTGTGGTAAAGGCAGTATGCATTCGATGAGCAGTTCTCAATTCTTCTGAATTGATTCTGATACCTTGCTGTTGCCAGAACATGAGTGCTCTCATTGACAGTAATAATTGTGTTAATCTTGCATCTTCCAGGTCAAAATTATATAACCTATTTAATACTTAACTAACTCATGGAAATCTGTGTTATTACTTAAGGAAGTACAGTTATCACAGGTTAAGTGTCTGCTCCATGTATTTTAATTTTTTTTTTCATTCAAAAAGCTCATCTGTTGTTGCTTATGGTTCTGTTCCATAGGAAACCTCTGATAAAAGTGTGATAGAACTTCAGCAGTATGCCAAAAAGAACAAGCCAAATCTGCACATCCTGAACAAGTTACAGGAAGAAATGAAAAAACTGGCACAAGAAAGAGTGAGTATATGCTCTTTTGTGCTTACAAGCAGGAAAAATGCCATGGGTCAGACTCTTTGCTTGTTTTCTACAGTATCTCTTATAAAGGGAGATGTTCGAAACTTGATTGGGCGGGGCTACTTTTAGAGAGATTTTCATTGTCTCTTAAACTGGTTTATAACTTACTGGTAAAATTAAAAGTTAAGGTAAAATTAAGTTTATTTTTAACGTTAGAACAAGTTAGCCTTTCACAACAATTGACACAAGTTTGGGTAAAATTGTTCAAAATTTTAAAACAGTGTTTTATTATTGTATTCTCTTTATGACTATGTGGTGGGGTTTGTTTCATATTCTTTTAGGAGGAAACACGAAAGAAACCCAAGATGACAATAGTGGAATCAGCTCAACCCGGTAGTGAACCTCTCTGTACTGTTGATGTGTAATGAGAAAATTTACAAGTGGGGAGCAATAACACAAATGGAGGAACTAGATTTTCAACAATTATTTAAAAATTGTTTGCTGCAGAATGCAAGATAACTTTTAAAATCCAAGCTGCTTCAGTTATGCATTGTTCTTTTTGCATCATCAGGGCAATATTACTTTTTCCTATTTTCTTTTTCTTTTTTTTTTAATACCTCTGAGATATGTTCGTTTAAAGGATTGATCATAAAGATCTCTACTTGGGCAAATGCACAGAGGACAGGCATGTTCACACAGGATAAAATCAATCAAGCACTTTTTACTGGAAAGCCATCCATGTTGTTTGAAATGGATGTGTTTTAAGGACGAAATTCAGAATATCTATGTACAGGTTGAAGCTGATATTATATATATACACACACATTCATATATATGTATATATAAAAGAAATATATGTACATCTTCTTGTATGAACATGCCTAAAACTATTTTTGTGAAAAGTTTTGTTGCATTTCAGCACATAATAATATGCACTGATAAGACACTTTGGTGACAAATACGTGAAAGTGATGAGCAATGTTCCTAATGCCATAGGATTAGGCCAGTAATGCTGTTCCTTTTTGGTTTGGTTTTTTGTCTCCTGCCAGGCTTAGTTATTCAAGATCACAGTATGCAGATTTTTTTATTACTTGAAAAGAACAAGTCATACCTGGTAGTGTTAAGAGCAACAGGCTGGATATCCAAAATCATTGGGTTTTATTTTAATTGAAAAGAGCCTATGTTAGTTTACAGATCAGTTGAAAGAGGAAAATATGGCCCTATTTATCCGATTAAAATAAAAACTGTAATTTGAAAGGTTGTTTTCAAAGCTTGGAGCCAAAACGCAGCTGATGATGGTAGACAGTCTGAAAATATTTTGCCAATTATGTGTTTAAAGACCTTCCATTCCCTTCTCCCAGCAATAAAATGATTTTTTTATTTGTTTGGAGTCAGAATACATCTGACTTGATCAGTTAAGTCTTAATTAATTTGTAACATAAAAGCAAAGAATTAAAAAAAAAAAAACCACAACCCTAAGAAATATGAAATAACTGCAGCAATTCAGGGGTTTTAAGATGGTTTTGTTTTTACTTTTTTAATTACATTTTTAGTTTTTAAAGAAAAAGTGTAACTTCTGCAATGAAAATTAGAATGTAGGTTTGGAATATGACATAGAGTAATGAGTAGAATGAGACCATAACAGGTTATACTGATAAATAAGAAAATCACAAATATGCAACTATTATAAAATACAATCTCAGAAAACAGGCAGTACTCCCTGTGTCATCTGAGGCTCTATTAAGCACAGAAGAAACAGTTTGGGCTATAGTGAAAGCACTGCTTTGTGGGTTCCCTTCTTCGTACGGGGCTCTTCCCTGGGTGGTTGCAGTAAGTCTTCTCTTAGGACCATTTGTGTGGGTTCTTTGGTTTGTTCTTGAAGAGAGTGAAAACCAAGCTGGTGATAGGGCTTCAGTGGTTTCTCCAAGAGTTGTACTGCTCTATTTTACGCTCCTACTCCTGTAGGAGTGAAAGAGGTCAGTTCTTTGTAATTGCTCCAGCTCCTGGTACTTACCTGGACAGCGGGCTGGGAGCTTGAGGGGTTGGGTTTGGTTTTGTGTTTTGGTTGGGGTTTTTTACCATGTTATGTATAGAGTGCTGCAGTATAGTGAATTTAGTGCCTACTGGATTTTAACAATATTGGCATCGGTATTGTAAGACCTCCTTTTAGCATCACCTGTTATTTTGGAAATAGGTGGATTTTAATTTATCTCTCAAACTAATGTTCTCTAATATGCATATAAAGTTTGAGGTTAAACAGGAGTAGTCTTGGAGTCTTACCCGTTTCTGTGTTTGAGTGATATGCTCAGAGGTCTCTGCAAATACAAATTCACCCATTTTTTTATTATTATATTTAGCTTTTCAGTTCCACGAGTTGTAATCCTGTTGTAACAGGATACGGGTAGTTGGAAGACTATACATAAACTATTATTTAAATAAGTGGCCTATCTTAAAAAACAAAAAACAAAAAACACTGCCTCTGCTTTTTTTTGTATAGCTTTAATAAATCTCCATCTTTTGAAGGGTATATAATATTGGTGCAGTAGTGACAAGCAGTGATTACTGTTTGTCTCTCTTTTTGTTGTTCTTTTTGTTTTGTTTTCATAAAGACAGGGCTTATATCTTCTATGACTAAATGTATTACTCTTTTAGGTAGGTTTTACTTCAGCTTATATGTTTTCAGCAGAAAAATATGTACATGGATGGCACTGTAAAAGACAAATCACCCTTGTAGATCTTTTTATAAATCCGAATGTCAATGCATTTGCAGGTCACCTGCAGAATATCCATAGATGCCTCGCTTACAAATTTGTTTTCATTATTTTTAAGAGGATTGCTGTATTACCTCAGTCTGCCACTATCAGAATCACAAGGTGACCATTGCCCTTAATTAAAACACCCAGAGATTTTGTTGTGAACCAAAGCCTAGAACGTTTATTATGCATTCTAAACAAAAACAAACAAAAAAGATGGTATTAGACCTTGCTGCAGCCTTTAACTGGAGAGATGTCCAGAAAATAGCGCAATAACTGCTGGAACAAACAACTTAACTGCTGTTTATGTCATTGTGAAGTATTCTTGTGTTTTAATGTTTACTATTGTTTGGAGTGTAACAGTCTTGCATTTGCACATAAGCACGAGCTGCTGTGATAGAGGATAGATCATTGCATTAACTTCAGCTTCTGCATGAACACTTACAGTGTGATTCAAGATGTATCCTAAACTTGTCTTGTAACTCGTGTGTTTTCTAGGTAATCGGCTGTAAAGGTTTAGATCTTGATTGTATGAATGCATAAAACAACTGCTGCTTTTGTCACTGATACTTGTTATTTATCCCTTCTATATCCAGAGGAGGATAGGTATTTTTATAGGGATGGAGTGTATTTTTAAGAACTGTTCCATCCTGGGGGAATTAAACAATTTTTGCTTTGCATATTATGTGCTTCTCGACAAAAGTGTGGTATATTGACTTTAAGGATTAAATTAGTGTGCATTCAAATCTTTATGGTACTGATGGAAAACTTACTGTGACTTCCAGTGAATAGTCAGATGCTACCTATTTAAACACCAGTCATCCAGCTTTTTCTTACATATTTATTAAACAAAACTGATGAAGTAGATGGGTACTCAGAAGTTTGGAAAGATGATTATGCGTAAACTTAACTGTTGTTTGTAAACTTCCACTTTCCTATGATGCTGTTAGGCTTTATACAAATATATTTCTAACATCCAAGTATTTAAAAGCATCATGATTATCTTAATTCTCTAGACTGTACTTTGGTTCTGGAGTAAAATTCAGGAAGTGATAGCCTCCTAACTCTGTGGGAAGAAATGTGAAGTGCAAGAAGCCATGCTGTTGTTAACCAAATAAAATGATCAGTTACAGTATTCTGATGTGTATCTGAGAAAGTGAAAAAACAAAACAAAACAAAATTCATTCTTATTGCCCAAGTAGGTAACAATGGTTGCTGTATGAATTGTGTTGGGTGCAGTTGCTTGATGCCAGTGCTAAATTGGTACAACTATAAAGCCTCATTTTCACCGAGCCTCTGCTTGCTTTTTTTCTGCACAATCATATAATCCTGTGTGTTTGGTCTTTGAGTACTACATGTGTATTTTTCAGACAATTAGTTTTGAGCAATAAAGTTTGATATTATAAAATGCTCCAGTGTGATCAGTATTATGATAGCTTAAGTATATTGAGAAAAAGGAACTTTTATTCCTTGATTCCTGTAGGTATTTTTAAATAGAAATTAAATCAGTACAGGCTTATTGGTTATGGAAATGCTTATTTTATTGCTTTTTTTGGTAAGGCATTGAATGTTTACATGGTTAGACATCACTTGGAAGGAAACTAAATTAAAACTTTTTCTTGAATTGGAATTTGTATTTTTACTTGAATGACACAACCCAAAGTTGCTGGGTTTGGTACCTGTTGTCATAGGCCTACTGAACTGGAAAGGAGGGGCTATCAGCAAGTCTGGGTGCTATAGTAGTGGATTTTTTTTTTTATTCAAACCATGCATTAATGTACAATAGAAGTATGTTCAGTAACTTGAGATTTACAATCAATCAAGCTAACAATCAGTGTTACTGTCTGTTCTGTAGCATGGGTCACAATCTGTTAAATTAATGCTAGGTGCTGAGCATTTGCACAGGAGTATGAATCCTGACTGGAAAAAAGCAACTTGTGCAAGGGTCTCAGGTTTGTCTTCCTGCCCAATACAGGCACTGGAAGTGCAGGATAAGGTGTTGGGCCTTGTGGTTCAGCAGGGTTCACTGTTGTGACCTGGGGGCCTGCAGTACGTGCTCCCTAGGTTAAGGGTTTGCATTCGATACAGCTGCCTTTTTCTCTTGCTGCGCAGGGCTCCAAGTAAAACAGCTGGAAAGATGCCTGAGCGAAGATCCTTGTGCACTTGGAAATTAAATCCTGTGTTCAGTCCATCTGCAGGGTCCTCCTTGCCGCTTGGTGGCTCAGCTGTGGATTTGTAGCAGCTATTCACTAACACTTGAAGTGTGGTGTATTATACTCACACTGGAAGGGATGGTGTTGCATTAAAAATCAGCCCAGGTTTCAAATAGTTGTAGCTGAATAGAGTTGTGGAATACTTTTACTTAAAGCTGTTTGAACTGTTTAAAGTTCAAACCTTTAAACTTTGTTTAAAGGAGACCACCCTGTATATTGTTATTTCACTCACCTGAATTTCCCCGAGGGCAGGAGAAAAGCAGGATTTGGCCTAATAGTACATAATGAAATTTAATTGAAATTGGATGAGGAAATAATTTGGAAGCCTTGCAGCTACTCTGTTGTACAGATTTATTACCTGGATGTACAGAAACAATGTTACTGAAGCAGTTAACAAGCAAAAGCAGCTTCTGGAAAGTGTCTTTGAGGAGTTAAGGTGATTCCCGCTCTTCAAGTGCAGTATCTGCAGATACGGGCGTTGCCTGGCTCGCATCAGTGTTAGGTGTGTGGGTGCCATCCAAGCCCTCGGGGTCACACCCTGCACTTGTGACCTGGGTAGCATCAGGCATTGCTTCAGCAGAGCTCCCGTTTGTATAGTCACCCCTTTCAAAGAGTATCAGTAACTCGCAATGCCTGGTCTGAGGGAAGAGATCCACAGCCATTGCTTTAACCGGACGGAAGGAAGCTCCTTTCACTCTGTTGGAAGGGGCCCGGCAAAGGCTTGATGGGAAAGAAAGGGGACGAAGAACTGTATTAACATCGGAGTACACTGTTCGTCACTGCTACTCCTCTATGAAAGGTTGGGTTTTTTCCCCAAGCCTCAGTTCCACAACAGTTATTCACCACCCCTAGTTACTTCCATTATTACTTATGTATTGGGCAATACGGTTCCAAGCTTGCTGCGCAGCAGCTGTCAACTGTTTCTGGTGAAAGGTGAGCTTCAATGAATATGCCTTAAGAGTTAAAATCCAGTTATGGTCCCTCGCCCACAAGAAGCACATATTTTTCTTCCTACCACATTTACTTAGTCAACTTAGGCAAGAAATACTTACTCCACAAAGTTATTCATTGCGGCTCTGGGATTGCAGGATACATAGATAAGCTTCTTCAGATGTTCAGCTCTTCTAATGGCAAGAATTACCTTGGAATCTAGATGATCAAAACCAAGACAGCTGTTTACCAGTTCTGTGTGCATCAACAGACTCACAAAAATTTCAGGTTATACTCCAGCATGAACAAAACTGTTGCAATACCTGGTTGCTTCAAGCTATACCTGAAGCCTCCTGCTTAATTTATTCCATGGGTGTTTTCTTGGGTTCACCACCAAACACCAATTAGGAGGACGGACTTCAAGCAAGAGAAGGTAAACTTACGCAGCCCTGCTCGTGGCGGATCAACAATAGTAATCGGGTTCTGAGGAGCCAATATGTTAATTAGGGAAGGAACAATATCTTCTGCCTTCCCACAATGAAATTCAATATTATTCAGTTCTATAAAAAAATGAAAATATGTTAGAGTATTTATCTAGTCAAAGCATCTTTCAGTACACTCAAACTGGATATTAAGTTTGGATGCCTTAGAAACTGAATTGTTTAGTCTACCCTGAAATCAGTGTAATTTAAACAATCATTGGTGCTTCAGATCATTTAAACAACAGTAACTTGAGCATCTTCCATTATCTGGACTAAAGCAAAACTCCACAAAAAATAGCTGCCATTAATGTTTTATTAACTGTGGCTTCATCTCACTTTTACACTGAAATGTTTTATTTTTGGAGGGGAAAAAAAAAAGGCAAGCTAGCTGTTAAGAGGAAAATGGATCTCTCAGACTAATCCCTCTTGCGAACAAATACCATGTTAAATATTTGAAGTGGAGAAGATTACCATCAACAACATGTGATTCCAAGTTCTCAGACAACTTAAACTAGCTATACAACTACTGTACTTAACAAATAAAGATCTTAGCATTTTAGTTTAACTAACCATTAATCTGGGCATTCACTTTGGCATCCTGCACAGCTTCTTGGCAGAGTTCAATTCCAATCACTTTCTTCACTTTCTATAGAATCAAGGCAAAAAGATCTGTCTGGTATGTAGATTTAATCGTTATTCACAGCGTCAGCAACTCGCTACTATACGTGAATGTTTACGAGCACCTGGTCAGCGAATTATTGCCTTGCAGCTAGAAAAAAGGCTGACAAGGGACCTGCGCAAATAAACAGGGACTTTCTACACCGAAGTTGTGGGATGAACACCTTTTATCCCACCTGTATGCGACAGACTCCAGTTATGTTGGTGTCTGTCTTTTTTGGGGGCCAGACCTTATATGGTCTAACAAGCTCTGCTCTAAAAATTATGTAAGAAATGTTGGTTATTCATATCCAAAGCTTTCTGAGAAAGTCCAAAGTAGTTAAGTGGATAGATTCTAGTAAATTTTATCCTACAGAACTACAGCCTCTTTTGACTGAATTAGTTTCAAAATAATTTATGCTGCTCAACACAAGGGTGAGCTTTCATAGTGATTTGGTAAAACAGCTGCAGGTAGTTGAATTAGAAATTAATTTAAAAAACTAAGATACATGTTACATTTCAAGTACATCAACTATTTTCTTTCATTGTAATCACAACTAAAGATCTACCTCTGTTAAAAGTAGCTTATATCTAGGAAGAGGAATTGCTCACTCACCTTTGCCAAAGAAATCCCAATAGTTCCTGTACCACAGCAAATGTCAAGTACGGTGCTCTCCTGGCTCAGCTGCGCCCACTCCCTAATGGCGGTATACAAAACTTCTGCAGCTTGTGTGTTTACCTGTGAAATCATGCTTCTAATAGGTCTACTTCTTGATAAATAGTAAATGTGTTTTAATGAGCCTTAGGACAGCAGGTTTTCTCTTTCTTGAGTCTAAGAAACAAGTCAACTTCACATAGAAGTTAAAATCACAAATCCCTGACCTAGACCAGCACACATTAAGAGATCACCGTTCTGTTGTTAAAAGTCTTGCTCAGTTCTCTCCGAGAAGCAATGTTTTGTTATCTATATTCTAGTAAAACCATGACTTGTTCTACAGTACCTAAAAAGGAAGTGTGGAAACTAGAGGAGACAGCAGACAAAATAATTAAGCAAAATGCTAAGAAATAAAGTGAATTCCAGACTTTAAAAATACTTCCTTTCCTTGAATAGGAAGTAAGAAAGATTCAAAACCAGGAGAATATAACCATGATAATACACTCCGCAAGCTTTATTTTAACCTTGTGTGTAATACTGCTTTAAAGTAAATGCTGTAATTACACATTATGGTTAAGGAAGTAGTGTGTAATAAGCTTTCTAAACTAGTGCCTCTAGAGCAAGCATATTCTTTGTCTTGAAGAGCAAGAAAAGCATGCTGTGGAAAAAAAAAGCAGCCTGTAATCTATGGCAAATAATATAAAACATAGTTAAATGTCAACATATTTACAATGCCAAGTAATAATATACTTCCTTCCTATTTCAATGCTTTCCACTTCAATGATATAGGCTACCTGCTGAGGCTTTAAAGTGTTGGGAGGGCAGAAATAAGTTTGAAAAAACACACAAAAATTAGCACTACAAAGATTCCTGAACTACATATTGCATGTTCTGTATACATAAAGGCTGCCATTCAGCAGGAGGTGAATGATACTGAACCAGTAAAAAGAAAAAAAAGTTGTCTTCAACATGCTCCCACCATATTTACACTCATTCACTGTTTTTACAGCCAAGCCTAATACTCGGTATTAATCACACCAAATATATAAAAGATTAAATCTCTAGGTACACAACATCTTGTTAAAGAGCATTAGCCAAGCGTAAGGGCATTAATGCAAACTCAGCTAAATTAGCAACATCATATCATCCTTACTTGAAAAAATGCATGAGGAGAAATTCTGAATTTTAGGCCAAGAAGTTCTTCATAGATGTACTTATCACCAGCCACATGCTCTAAAGGCAAGTCTTCTAGATTGGGAGATTTCCTGCGGTGGGAGGGCAAGGCACCGGGAAACAAAATAAAGAAAGAAAAAAAAAAAAAGGAAAGAAGACAAACACGTTTATTACAATTTTTACTACAGCTGTAGTCATCTTAAAAATTGTAGTAGTACATACTAAGCAGTAATTTATAGTGGGCCAACATTTATCATGTCCTCTATCTTCTTGGCCATTTTCTTCTTACAGTGTACAACTGCTCCATTGATGTCACCAGTAGGACCATTACTGTCTCTAGATAAAGATGGTGTGAGCCTTGTGCTCTGTGGAAGAGGGTGGGGAGATTAAAAAAAATCACTTAAAATAGGGAAGGAGGCAGAAGTAAGTTCTTGATGATAATTAGAATCCATCTACTGCAGTAAACACTTCTACAGCTGGGCAGCCAGCAACTAGTAGTGGGTTCACCCACTGAAACTCCAGCTGCCTTTATCCAGCGAATACCACAGAGAACTGGAAATTTCAGGAGTCTTTTGTGGAAAAGGTAAATAACTGTTCAACAAATTGGTAACGCTGCTGCTGCTACTTTTATGAAATAGACAAAAATAATGGTGTGGAAGTACTACCTACTTTTCTGTTGCAAACACCAAAAATTCAGCCACCGCCAAAATCCCCCAAAGCAAAGTCAACTCCCTCACCTTTGTCCTTCCTCCACAAAGTACAGAGAAGTAACACCACTGCTCTTTCCCATCCCTTCTGTGAAGTATTTTGCCAGAGAAGTTTTCAGGTCAGCTAGCTCCTCTTTACCTAATTTCTAAAGGTTTCATTTGAAAGAAGGGAAAATAATCATATTAGTGACTTAGAATATGACTAAGTGTATGCCTTCTATAAGCATATTAATTACTTGCTCATTTGCATGTATCAGACCAGTCTCAATGGAAGAGTAGTAATGCAAGGTAAACTACACCAAGTAATTATTCTATTTCTCTTTCGCATGCACTATTCATAAAGTCAAATTTATGTAATTTTTAAAGCTGTGTGTCTGAGCTGCACATTATATTTCAACTTGAATACCTGAGGATTAAAATAAACGATTGCCATGATGTGGCTGTTCCTGCTGGTACGGACTGTGAGCTGTTTCCAGTGACCTTCATAGGTTTCTGGGCTGTAAACTGAGTAAGGGGTTGACCTGCAATTTTCAGAAGCTCAGTTACTTAACAGAGAATTACTTTACATAACATTCAACAATTTATTGAAACAAAAGCTCATCATGCAAAGTGACGAAAAATGTTAAGTTTGTCAAGAAAAGAATGACTTCCACATCTTAATTAAAAGAAAAAAAGAGACTGATGAATAAATAATACCTCCTAATAATCTGTCCCTGCTTCTCACAATCCTTTTACCCATTTTAAGCCATCCAAAATTATAGATAGGATTATAGGCAGCTTCTCACCGCATTCAGAGAAGGACAGAACTTTTTACGATGCCTTCCCTGGCTTCTGTGCTTCATACCAAGTTCAAATTTTCCATCTTCGAGATTCTTCCAAGGTTTCCATTTTTGAGGATTTAATTACTTTTTCTAAAAAGTATTGTTGCATAAACTTACAACTTTTGTTTTATTCCTTGTTGTAGGATGAGTCTTCATCCAAGGAAGCAACCGACCTTTGTTATCCAAATTCCTCTTTTAAAAAGCCTTTTTCTGAGCAGCAGAAACTCTCAAATAACACACTTTTCATTGTAGACTTATACATCTCATTGCTTGCAATAAAGCTGTTTGGCTGGTACCTGTCCCTCCATCTCAGAACAGCTGAGCACGAGCAAGAGAAAAATACCCAGTGACTGAGGCACAAGATGTAAACATCAAAGAATTGCTGAAAGTTGAGATCTTAGATTTAAAGCTCAGAACAAATACTAAACTTTTAATAATATTTAATTTTATAAATATTTTTGAGTAAGATATAAACGGATAACTCATTTTACTTATGCTCACCTTATGTAGTCTTGGAAAGCTTTTACTACTTTTTTGGCAATAGCAGGAATGTGAATAGTATCAAATGGCTCCACTACAGCACATGTACCACCCTTATATTTGCCAAGACGACAACCCACCGTTTTGTCTTCTTGATTTACACCAATCCCAATCAAGAACTCACATTTGTTGCGATATTCAGTCTAGATTTAAAATAAAGTTATGTAAGATATTTACATAGCACTTACTTATTTGTACATGCCAAGTTTCTCCTGAAACAACCCTCATATGGTTAAATGTATTTGCAAATGGACACAGGACATTCAGTTCATAGGGAAGATATTCGCAGATTTTGGTGTATGAGAACTAACAGCAATAATGAAAAAGTATTAGCAAGTCTTGTTATTTAAAGAGCGATATATTGCCTCTGTTGAAGAATGTTTGTATTAGCCTACAACACAAGCTTGTAGGGACAGCACGTTCACTTCAAAGTTAGCCTATCCAGTTAACTGTAACTATTCTCCTTTTGGTAAATATTTCCACACAGTATTTACATGAAAGGCAACGTCTAAAATTCATCATTCATTACAAGATGAAGTCAAATACTCAGTTTGTCCACTGTCTCTTAAGACCAAATGATTAATTTAACCCTAAGCTCATTAACCCCGTTCCACACTTTACCTGGGATTACATTACCTGTAATGGTGATGCTTTCACTCCCTCTACTGGGCAACACAATTTATTGTACTTCTGCTTCTGCACGAACAACCAAGGTAGTAAAGCTCTGTTGTTATTTCCTATTTCCCTGCCCAAATCAGAAACAAAAATCGTAAAATACACATTTAGAAAAAACAGGTTAACAGTCGCACAGGACTTTTTTTTCTTTTTGTATAGTGCATAAAGAAGTATCAGATTATCAGAGTATTTCTTCCAGCAGAATTTTTTAACAAGCAAATGCCCTCTAACTTTGTAAAAGCTGTAACCTGAAAAAACAGTTAAACGTAGTTATGAAGGTATGTACTAGATTCATCAATGTACCCATGCATGAAGAGAATGCCAGTTTTACCTACATAAGTAAGTATGGCAAGAGATAGAAGTGATACTTTGATCTACAACGACTAGGCATAAAAATTTGAGGGGATTTTTAAAGAGCAAATTCACCATCTCTACAGATTGATTACTTTACACCGTTTGACAGCGCCAGGTTTTTTTTCCATGTTACAGGCACACAGGCCTATGGAACAACAAACCTTAAAACGATGACCCTTTATTCGCAGTCTCGCGAGGCTGACCAAGAACAGCAATAGCAAGTTTTGTCAGCTGGAGCAGCATTCAAGTCCCGGCATCACAGATTATCTTTTATTTGTCAGGGGATTTGGGTTTTGACCTACCTTTAACTTACTTCATTTTAGAAATTGCAATTTGTGCAAGTTGAGCTATATCTCAACATAAGGTCAAGTCTGGTAAACATTACAGTAGCTTTACAAAGAGGAATTACTTTGTCAGCTTCTGCAGCACTTGTTCGCATTCCTGCTTCTTTCTGGCCAGCTGCTCTCCGTAGGGCACGTTCCACAGCGGGGTCACCACGTCGGCTATCCGCTTGCTCGGAGGCTCGTCTCCGCTGGCTCTGGAGGGAACCGGCCGCTTCGCCTCTCCCTGCTCCGTCTCCTCTTCTTTCTTCCTTTTTTTCGCAATCGGGTCAGCCTTCGGCTTGGCAAGCCTAACGCTCAGGGGCCGGCTCTTCCACAGAACCCCGTGGAGGACCTTCATGGCCTTGTCCCTCTCCTCCTCGCTCTTAAACGTCACGAACGCAAACGTCTGCCTCCCGAAAAGTTTTATCTTATGAGGATTGAGTCCATATTTGGCAAGGAACTTTTTCACATCGTTAAACCCGATGTATTTGGGAAGGTTTTGTATTTCTACTTTATAGATCTCGGAGGTAAACAAGTCTCCCTTCGTGTATCTGTACACGTCGGGGCAGGCTGCAGGGCTCTCCGCGGGGTCACCCTCGCCTCCGCCGGCCTTGCTCTCCACTTCAGCCCCACCTTCGGCCTCCGGCACGGGAGCCGCGGCGCCGCCGGGGTGGCACCGCTCGCCCCCCTCCGCCATGCTCCCGCCGGCCGCCGCCGCCAGCCGCCCTCCGCCCGGACACCAGGTCAACCCCGGCCCCGCGTGCTCCGCGCAGACCTCGCGCTTCCTCCTGCCGGGCTCCTGAGGGCGGGGCTGTGGCGTCACCGAGAGACCGTTGCAGAAGGAACGGGGATGGCGGGGGGGAGAAACGACAGATTATTTTAAATGTCTGCCCCTCACCGCTGCCGTTCCTCGCGCGTGGGGTCAGCTGCGTCGCTTAAAAATAATAATAAAAGCGACTAAATTGTTGCCCCCTCCGTCACGCACGTGGGCGCCATCTTGGGTCGCGGCGCGGGGTGGCCGCCGCCATGCCGCGAGGGCTGATGGGAAGCGCATCGGGAACGGGAGAACAAAAAAGCTTCGCCGGGGGCGGGAGGGGCCCGGGACGGCGATCGGCGGCGCAGGCCGGTGCCAACGCGGCCGCCGGGCGCTCTCTCGGCGCCGGGACCCGCCAGCCGCGGCGCGGAGCGACAGGGACCGGGGCGGGGCGGGGCGGGCGCGCGGGGCTGGCGGAAAGTGGGTGTTTCCCATCAGGCCTTGCGGCGGCGGCGGCGCGGGCTGCGGGAATGAGGTAAAGGCGGGAGGGGCGGGGGCGCGCGGCAGGAAGCTCGGCGGCCAGGCGGTAACGGCGAGCGGAGCGGAGCGAGCGCGGCCCCATGGCGGACACCAAGGTGAGGGCAGCGGGCGCGCTCTTGCCGGCCGGAGGGCCGGGGCGGGAAGGCCTGGCGCTGAGGGGGAAAGAGGGGGCAGCGTGGGCCGGGGTGGCGGATGATGGGGGCGGGAGAGTAACGGAAACAGGTGGGGCCCGGCCGGCGGCGGAGGGCCGCGGGGAGAGAGGGCCCGAGAGCCTGCTGCGGCGAGAGGCGGCCCGCAGGAGCCGAAGGGCTTGGGAGGGCGGGAGACCCAGGTCAAGCGAGGCCCGGGGCCGGGAAGGACGAGCCCCGGGCCTTGTGGGAGGTTAGGGAGCGGCAGCGCCGCCGCGTCCCCGCCTGGCTCTGCGCGGCGGGGCTGGGGCCGCCCGGCCGTTGCAGCGGCTCGGGCGCGTGTGCCTCCTGGGGCCTGGCCCCTGGCAGAGCGGAGCGTGGGAGGCCGAGGCGCTCCGCTCCCGCTCCGCCAGGCCTGCGCGGCCGCGTCCCTTCCCGAGCGGGAGGAAGCCGGAGCCTCTTGCCGACGCCACGGCTTCTTTTGCGACTCGGGCGCTTTCGAGTGATTCCCCTCTCCCCGTTTCCCTCTTTTCTTCTCCCTCTTTTCCGCCCCTCCCCCCAGCCCGGCTGACTGAACCCTTCGTGCCGCGGCCCGGCGAGAGGAGTAGCCCCACGTGCTTTATATCGCGGCAGGGCGGGATCTTATCGTGATAGCGGGATCTGCTTTCCCTCACATGTGGCTATTGCCTTTCTGATGGCTCCTGTAATTAATTGGTCAGGCGCAGAACGGGTGATGAGTTACAGTACGAGATGTGCTACTTACTACCGGAGGAGGCAATATATAAAAGTTTGGCCAATGTTTATTTTCTGTTTCTTGTTACAGAGGTGTCTTAATGTCTGTCTTGCTTTTTTTTTCTTACATACTGGATAATTGATGAGCTGTTGTTGACATAACCAGGATTTATTTTGTAACATTTCTTACCTAATTTCCCCCTTGCCCCCCCTTTTTTTTTTTACTGTTTAATAAAAATAGACTGCTTCATTTCAGTTGCTTTATACATGTGTTGTGTGTACCTGCTCTGTAAAGGATATTCTAAATAGAGCCTGTAAGAGCAGATAAAGTGAAAATAAGATTTAAGTATCTTCAATGTATAGACTGTTTTTCCTTTCTCTGTTATTCAAACAACAAAAAACTCCAAATCAGTTCCCTTGACCTGAGGTAGCTGTTTGTGGCCTCATTAAACTTGCAGATGAATCTCCCTTCTAGGCTTCTCTACTGAATGCCTCTTGGCAGTGCATATGTATGAGATATTAGAGATGCTTTATCATTTACTTACTAGTTGCGTACTAAAACCAGTTCTTAAGCTTAACGAATGCTATGACAGATTCCTAAATAACTGAATAGGAAGTAGTATTCTGGCCATTTACCCGTAACCTGAAGTTCCCCAAAGAACCTTAAAACAAAAAACTTAAATTATTTCATGAGCTTTGCAACTGTGCTTCAAAAATATCTTTTCTTTTCTTTCTTCGTATAACTCTGTTTTGACTTTAAAGCCATTTATTTTCAGCTATGATAATTTTTCTTCATTGTTACAGGGTATTTCAGTTACTAAGATCTAATTGATGAATAGTCATAAATGTTTTCATTTTAAACACATATATGAGTACTTCAGAATTTAAGTACATAGCGAGTTTTGTGGGTTTGTGTTTTTTTTTTTTTTTCTCTCCAGGAAACACATGAGGAGCATGATACTTCTACTGAAAATGCAGATGATTCTAACCATGACCCTCAGTTTGAGCCCATAGTTTCCCTTCCTGAGCAAGAAATAAAAACTCTGGAAGAGGATGAGGAGGAACTCTTTAAGATGTAAATAGAATATTTCCCTATATTGTTCTATTATTATTTATGTTGAAATTGTGTGGTCACTGCATAAAACAAGTATCTTAGGGAAAAAAAATGGGGCATATGTAGCATTGCTGCCGTGCATCCCTGTTGTAAAGGGTGATGTGTGACATACTGAAACAATAAAAGCAATAGATGCAGCGCAGTATTGGGGCATTTGCAGCAGTACCTTTCTGTTGTCTTACATAATTTTATCCTTAGATATGCTTTCTTGTCGAATTGGGATAGCTTGCTTAAGATGTATGATCTGCTTGAAGAAACACGGAGGCTAAAGGCTTAAGAAGTGTTTTGAATTTGATCCATGATGTGTTTGCTTTAAATAGGTTTAAAAAATACTGTTTCTACTTAATTGCAGAAGGGTTTTGTTCATCTGGAAGAAAGATCTGAGTTCTCTTTATACAGATTCTGGTAAAAGCTAAAGTGATGGTCAGTTTCTGACAAGTGGGATGGTGAGATCTCAGACGGTTAGGCCTCTGCATGTGACATGCAGTATCAGGTGGAAAGAAGATTTTTTTAATTATTATTTAAAAAGTAGGGGGAATAATAATCTATATTCCAGTGCTCTGTAAGTTCGCTTTTATGTCTACAAAGGGGTGAAGGAGGAAAGGAATCCTGTTCTTGAATGCTGGTTGTTCTCATAGCTAAACTTAGGGGAATCACCTATTGAACACCAGCTGGACTTGGAAGGAAGGATGGCCTTGCTTTGGAACAAAGTAGTTCGTCTGCATCAGAGTATCTGTTTGAGTAGCTTGCTCCAACATTGACACCTTGTCTTGAAGGACCTGGCTTATTACAAGTCCCTATCCCTTGCTCTTTATAGAAAAGTCTATTTTGTATGTGTCCTGTAGTGCGAGCAGGTGCTTCCTTTCCTATAGCAGTGTCTTAAATGCCTCGCTAGCAGAGCTCAGACTGTCTATTGGGTCAGTTTTGACTAATGTCCCAAACTGCTCCTGTTTCTCTTTTGGCACACTGGCATCTTGGAAGATTAAACAGTGATGTTCTGAAGCAGGTATGTTGCACTGCAGTGCAGCACTAAGCTTCCTTTATTCCTGACTTAAGAATAGCAATAACGAGGTTTTTGGAGTTAAAAGGAAATGAGTGACTCTAGAGGGTGAGGCACTTTGTTAACAGTTGATCGAACATTGGCCTTGGAAGTATACAGGAGTCTTTACTTAGCCTCAAGCTGCTCAGTTTCTTGAATTAATATATACTGTTGGTTAGATGGAGCAGTTGTATTCATAGTGTGTATATATATAAAGAACTCTAGCTATAGCAACACCTGTTAATTAACTACCTTAGTGTAAAAGCCTGTTTATCATCCCCTAAAAGTGTCTTCAGAACCTGTTGAAATTTAGTGTAGCTATTATGTAATTACTAGTAGTTTGTTATTAAATTTGAGTTTATCATATCAGTTTCTAAATTTGTATGCTGAAGTAGAGCAGGGAAACTTACAAAAAGAATTGTTTCCTCATGTGTTGCTTTTAAAAAACCAACTGTACTGTTCAGTCAAGTATGCTCTTGCAATAAATGTTTCTACATGCAGGCTAACTTCTTAAATTCTCTCTTCTTCAAGGCGAGCAAAGCTATTCCGATTTGCATCTGAGAATGACCTTCCAGAATGGAAAGAACGAGGAACTGGTGATGTAAAACTCCTGAAACACAAGGAGAAGGGAACAATTCGCCTCCTCATGAGGAGGGATAAAACCCTAAAAATCTGTGCTAATCATTATAGTATGTTATACATTGCTATACTTATTTTTGTTTTTAAAAAATAAGCTTGTAGAATTCTATGTTGTAGGTTAAGAGCTCAGTGTCTTTTTAGTAGCAGCTAGATAACTGCTGTGTGTCTTTAAACAGGCATCAGATTTATGTTATACTGTAGAGTTCTTTCTTGCTCTGCACACAAGGCTGCAAGCATCAAAACCGATGAGTGCTTATTGTTATTAGTGGAAAGAAGCTGTAGTTGGTTTTGGTGATTGCCTGCAAGGCTGTATGTAAAAGTTGTTGAGTTTTTTTTCTTCAGACTCTGATAGTGTTCCAAAGACACTTTAAAATTTAGCTGGGATAGACAGACATTATGGGATTGCTCCTGGGAGTGTGTGTGTGTTTTTAATGATTAATAGGCTGTAGAAAATGTGGGCCTTAATACTGTTTAGGATAGGAGATTAATATATGCTAGCTTTTCATAAAAGATTGAGAAATAAGCAGTCATGTAGTAGTTTACTACTTTGAGCTAAATGTTTGAATTAGTAGAAATAATTGCTTAGCCATCAGAAACGGATACTGAGGTGCTAAACTAATCTGTGACTGCCTTTCTCTGCTTGTGAAATAAACCGAAATGAACGGGGTACATTCAGCTAACTCATTCAAAAAGAATGTGTATTGAGAGCTGATGGAGCAGGAGAGGTTTGTTCCTTTGATCCTCTTTGAATAAAAATAAACACAAAAGGGCAAGACAGACTTTAAAGTCAATATAACTAGCAGCAAGTAGACTAATTTGGTAATACTTTGTTACTTACTTGCTTTGATAATACTCAGGTTTTTATATGAAGAGTATATGGTATTCTGTGGAGTTAACTACGTTTAGATAGCTGGAAATAACTTGTTTGAAGTAGCTTTAATACAAATCAGAAGTCAGAAGCAATAATGCTTGTTTTCTTTGGGTAGACCTCTTCAGAAAGTCAGAGTATTCAGAGGACACAGGTGTTCCTGTTCAGTAAATTAAATGGCAAATATGAAAGCAGCGTTGTCACCAAACCTTTTGTTGAGGAAAATAAAAGTTGCATGTTGAGAGAATTGGTAAATTTATAGTATCCATGTCAAAAGGCTTTTTCCTGGAAAAACTGCTTTCAGTATGGATGTCTTTATTGAATTTATGCTGACTCACAGGCAGACAATAGCACTCTCTTCATTTTTGCAAAACAGTAAATGAAACAAAATGCAATTTGACCTCTAAACTTGATAAATGCAAGAAAGTGAGTAGACTCTTCAGATTTCTCCTGAACTGAACAAAGAACCTAGCAGTCAGGGAAGAAAAAAAAGCCCTGCTTAAACTTTGCATGTGTCTAATGTAAAAAAGTCTGAGTAGTGTGAGAAGTAACATTCCAACTGCTCCAGTCAGTCGGGTGAAGGGATTATAGTGTCTTGGAGAGAAAGGGCTCCACTTAACGGGAAGGAGCAAATGGATTAAAAATACGCTGTGCACACCTTGTGGCACTGCGGAGTTCTATAACACGTTGTAGTGGGGCTTTAAACCTAGTTTGATGACTAATTGTAGGAATAAGGCTCTGTTAAAAAAAAAATCCTGTAGTTTGCAAAAGAATGAATGCTGTTTGTCTGTCTGGACGCCTTTTCCTCCTAAACCATTTGACTGTTCTTCAGAGTTGTGCTTACTGACTGTATCTCTCTTAGTATCACAATCATCTGTTTTGAACAAGAATTAAATCAGTTTCTTAATGGTAGGGAATCTAGCATTCTTTTATAGAGTAATGGTCTTGCATGATGGTATTTGGGGATGTAAGGAAAAATATATGGGCACGATTGTCTTCTATTTATCCAAAAGTAAATCTGTGTAAAGTGCTTTACATAACCATAGCAGTCAGTTGCAAATAAGATTTATGGAGGCTGGTATGGAAAACATTTGCTATTGTACTGTGTACATCTTTTAATGCTTTCTTTTCAGTCACACCCTTAATGGAGCTGAAGCCTAATGCTGGGAGTGACAGGGCATGGGTCTGGAACACACATGCTGACTTTGCAGATGAAAGCCCCAAGCCTGAACTTCTGGCAATCCGATTTTTAAATGCAGAGAGTGAGTGGACTGGCACTGAACTTACGTTGATTATATACTGTTCTGTTATGCTACGTGTCTGAACGCTACTGTAAACCACTGTTGTAGATATGCTGTATCTTACGACTGCATGGTAGCATTAGCTAATTACTGCTTTAACTGAGAGAAGTCAGTTAATCACTTAACCATACGTGTTGACAAACAGTGTCATAAGTAAGTCTCAGTAATATTTATAGAACTTTCTGCCCTAGGCACTTTTTTTAACTTAAGCCATTTCGTGCAAGTGTAATGCCAATTAGAGTAAAACTAAAAGCAGTAATGGGTTAGAGATTAATGCATGCAGCTTCCTTTCATTTATGTCAGGTGCTCAACTGTAGTTAAGGTGACATTTTTGCATTAGAAGCAAGAAAATGATGACCTGAGTTTTCTGGTCCATCTGCATTAGCAGAATATCTGACTTTTTTTTTTTTAATGAAGTATGTAGTCTCTTCTTTGCTTTAATTAAATGGAGTACTCAGTGAGAAGTGCTGGTTAAACCCAACTAATCACACTAGTTGATGGGTCTGTCTGGAGTGACTGCACTGACTACCAGAACAGAAAGTAGATCTACAATTACATATGGATCAGCTAGCAGGGCTCAATGACGGTCTGGCTTTCCCAGCTCCTTAGGACTGAATCAAAGAAGTGTTTTTTTTTCTTGAAAAAAGAAGCAAAATGAAAGAGGAGAAATAATGTTGCGTTTCTTGTTTTACCATTAGGCACACAAATTTAGTGTTAACCACCTCTTCTCCATACATGCTAGATGGCTAATGAAGTGGCTGTATATTTTAAAACTAGATGGATTTGCCTATATCTGGGCAGAGCTTAGTATTAGTATATCTTGCTTGCTTCCTTTTCCTCAAGTCTCCAACATCATATTATATAGCCAAATAAATCTTTCTGATCCACCTGCTTGGTGCTTGCTTCTTTCTAATCAAATATGAAATAAAGAGTTTTGGCAACTATTTGCTCATCTTTGAAAAGTCTTTCCCTCTTTCTGGTAGAGGCTGTTTAGCTTATTGAGTGTTTTGTCTTGAGGGAGTAGTCCTCTTTGCCTGTTTGCCCTTTGCAGTATTGACTAAGCAGATGGCAGGTGAACGTAAGTATGCCCTTCAAGTATCTGTCCTTTTTAAGATGCTTGAAGAGGAATCGATACAAATACTGCATGGACTAGTTTCAGAGTGGATTCTGAATTCCTGTGGGGCAAGAGTGACCTCATGTGGTCAGTCAGATCAGGTTGGCATACCAAATTATCTTCTTTATCGTTCTGGTGTTAGAAAGTAGCTTGCCTGGTCTGCTTTTACATCATCTTGCTTATATTGTGTAGCTACATTATTGTAACTTGATCAGCTGCTTGGAATGACTGTTAAATCAAGTGGTGGCTTAGGTCAAAACCCCCTAACATTCTGTGATTCTGTGTGATTAATGCTTCCTTAGCTAATGTAGCAAGGGATAGCTTGAGTCCACGCCTTTGGGTATTGAATCTGAATGCTGTACTAATGAAACAGGCTTTATCTTTCGTTATTGATGCTAAGTAGCCTAAGTTATGGTAAGGGTGTGGAGATCTTTTAGGATATAATGTAGCTGACAAGGATAGTAGATCAAAGTTAATGTTCAGTGTTTTGCATGCAGATAGCTGTATTAGCAGTCTCTGACATCATATTCCTGTGGGCTAGGGAGAGCTGAGAGTTAACTACAAAACAGCTCCTTGTGGCATTATGTTTTAAAAATCGTGCAAAATAAGCTGTTTTAATAGACTTTCTAAAGAAAGTAAATGCTCCTGCACAAAGATGTGATTCAAGAATTTTGTATAGAGTCTTGTATGATTTTAAACTAGATAACTTCAGAAGTGCCCACAAGTTTCTTTTACACAAAACTCGGGTATCTTTGCTTAAGGTTGCAAGGAGGTACAACTAACGAAAAAATATTCTGTCTTTACTGAAACAGATGCACAGAAATTCAAGGCAAAATTTGAAGAATGCAGAAATGAAGTAGACAAGAGAGCAAAGAAAGGTAAGGTTAAAAGTCTAAAGCGTAGTACCCTGCCACTTTCTCTAGCTGTTGGAGTGGTTATAGCCCCCTGGAGTATCATTGTGTATTAGCAGACTCACTCTGTGCTGAACTGCAGTCTTCAGTTCAGGCGCTTTTTCTGTCTGCAAGAGTAATAGTTCACAGGAGTGACAACTGCCTTCTTTCTTGTAGAAGGCTGTTACAGTTGCTGTTGGGACATTACTTCTTGGAACGGCTGCTAGGAAGCATTTTTGGTTTATAGTACACAAATGAACTGTGAACACTGCAACTACAGTGACATTTCCTCCTTCTGGTTCCCCTTCCCAAATTCCATAAATTTGCAAGTAGAATGCTTAATTGTTATAGTTGTTAATGTGTATGAAGTTGTAGCATTTCTTCACAGGTCTCTTTTTTTTTTTTTTTTCCCACTACATTAATGTACCACCTTGTAGAATTGCCTACATGACAAGGTATTTCACCATGTAAAATAAACACTTCCCTTTTTCTAAAGTACAGCTTACTAGTGGTCTGCAGCCAATGCTCTTCCAGATACTTAGATCAGAATTTTTCAGTCTTAAGAAATTCCTATTCCCTAGTTTGAAACTGGGGAACTTGGCTTTTGTTTTATTAGCAAGAAGCTAGGAACTTGAGACATTGACTTGACTGGACACTGTATGGAGTCTGTTGCTGGTAGCAGCAAAGCTGACCAAATGTTACGTGTTTCTCGGACACTATGAGTAGGCTCTCATTTAGTGATTAAAATCTGCAAGTGGCATTTCTCAAATTCTGACATCTAGGGTAATTACCAAAGGAAAAGAAATGGAATGAATCACTCCAGTGCTCAGTGGAGAATTTCTTTGCTTTTGTTCATATTAGAAACAGATCTATCTGTCCCCACCCTCCTCACCCTCCACATCTCTGCTCTTTCCGTGTAACAGAAAAATCCAGTACTGCCTGTGTGTAACTTTCTTCTTAATCAATCTCTTAGCAGGCACAGACAAAAATGATAGTGCTGATAAAGTTGCTGAAAAGCTAGAAGAGCTTTCTGTAAAGGAAGAGAGCAAAGAATCTGAGAAGAAAGAGACCAAGGAAAAAACTGAAGAAAAGCAATAAATCATCCTGGGCCTTGCAGTTTTTCCTTTACTTTTTTCTCTTTTTTTTTTATTATTTTTACAAGGGACTTTATAAGGAACTGAATTCAACGTTCAGGTTGTTTTTTCTAAGCTTTTGCCCTTTTGAAGATGTCTTCAGAAAATCCATTCCCCAGTCATGACAATGTACTGTGCTAACTTTCTTTTCCATAGTGGAAACACTTATTTATAGTCATCCAAAAGAGTGAATAAAACAAACTTAAACAGCATCAGAGGACAGAACTGAGTTTTCTGTATACTTTAAAAGCTTATGAATTACACTTGTTTCATTGGGTGTTGAGATAAATATCATCATGGTTGTGGATTAACTAGGTTATCAGACTTTACTGACAGGGAAGATTAAGATTACGTACTTGTTTCTTATGTGGCTTCTAAAACTGCAATATAACAGGTCTTTCACACTTTTTCTGCTGTGTGGTCCCGAGCAGGGAATGTGCCAGAAATTCTTGAAATGCAGCAGACTTCTGGAATCAGGTGATAGAGCGTTCCTGGCACACTAAGGTAATGGGTCTGCCTGAGATGCAGCCCTCACCGTGCTGTGCAGTGGTAGCTAGATGACACCAGTGTTTTGAGTACTGCTGAGCAGGGCTCACACAGCATCACGACTGTCTCCCCAACATTTTCCCAGTAGGCTGGGAGTGGGTAAAACCTTGGGAGGGGATATAGCCAGGACAGCTGACCCAGACTGACCAAAGGGATATTCCATCCCACATGATGTCTGCTCAGCAATAGAAGCCGGGGAAAACAGGAAGGGGGGGACATTCATTTCATGTTTGTTGTCTAGAGCAACCGCTATGCGTGCCGGAGCCCTGCTTCACAGAAAGTGGCTGGACATCACCTGCTGCTGGGAAGTAGAGAATAAGGAATAAGATCTTTTGTTTTGCCTTTGCTTCCGCGCGTGGCTCTTTGCCTCATTAAACTGTCTTTATCTGACCCACGTGCCTGTTATATTTTCTCTCCCCTGTCCAGCTGAGGAGGTGAGAGTGATAGAGTGGCTTTGGTGGGTACCTGGCATCTGGCCAGGGCCAAACCACCACAGTCTTTTTGGCGCCCAGTGTGGGGCATGATAATGGCAGTTTTGCATTAAGTGTGCTGTAGCTGTAGTAGCTATTAAGTGGCAAAACTCCTGTGCAGGTCACGGAGTTTGTTAGTTGCCGTTGCAGTGCTTATCTCTTTATTTTGCTCTGCTTGGGGACATGCTAGTACAAACAGTTGCTATGTACTTTGGTATCGTATTGATAGCTTTAATGTGCTGGGGAAGCTATTGTGTGGGGAGGATGAAGGAGCTTGGGAGCGTGCTAGCTCAAACAATAGCTATGTGCTCTTGCCTGGTAGTGATGGCCTTGTGCTTCAGGAGCTATGTTGTGGAGAAGATGAAAGAATCCATCTCCCTCTCCCTACCTGAAATTGATGTGGATGATTTTGTTAGCGGGCTCCCAAGTTTCTCATTCACCCTTATGTGAGTTGTTTAATATTACTCATTCTTACTTTTGGCATGGTATGGGTTCTGTGGAATCTGGCATCATCCTGGTATAAGAGAAGACAGCTTTTGGGTCAGGCAATACTGAAAAGTGCCCTGAGGTGGCTGGTCCGTGGGTGGCAGGGTGTGTGGAAGGATTTGGGCAGATTCTTAGGACGGTTATCACCTCCCATAACCTGGGACTTCACACCTGAACAGGCAAGCGATCCTAGCAAACTAATGCACCACCTGATAGAAGGATGTCTTACCTACCCCAATGAAACCCAGCAGCTTCTAGCCCTGTACTGGGGCCTTGCTTGTGGCTATCGAGCCACAGTTCAGTACTCTGAGGACTGTGGCTGAAGCAGGGACCCAAACTACATCTGAGAACACCATGGCTGAGATGGGAACCCAAACAACAACGACTACAGTAATTGCCCCAGTAGTGAAGAAGAAACAGTGGATAAGAAAAGCAACAGGTCCATATGCTCGATTAACAGGGGAGGAAGAAGTATCGAATCAAGAAGCTGGTCCTTCAGCAAGGAAATCAGAGGAAGAAATAAGAGAAATCAAACAAGAAGCAGAAACTACTTGGTCCTTAACCTCAGAACTTTGAGACCTGCAGAAAGATTACAGCTGTCAGCCGGGTGAGTGTATTGCTGCCTGGATGCTCCGATGCTGGGATAACAGGACTGACAGCCAGTTAACAGCTGGAAGGTAGGGAAGCCCAACAGCTGGGATCCTTGCTAGAGACCGGGGAATAGAGAGAGGAATTGGAAAAGAGACAGCAATTTGCAGTCTCTGAAGATGGCTGCTCTCAAGTGTAAAGGCAAGATATCCATTCAAGGAAGATCTTGCAACCTCACCAGGAAAGTGGACTACTGCAGATGAAGGCATCCAGTACCTGAGAGAACTAGTGGTGCTGGAAATCATGTATAGCAATCTGGACAAAGATAGTCCCCAAAGATCCAGAGGATGTTCTGTGCACACGGGCCTTGTGGAGGAAGGTGGTTCAAAGCACCCCATATGGCGAGTGCAAAAGTCTGATGGAGGGTGGAGGTTAACAGTAGACTATCGTGGCCTGAACGAAGTGACGCCACCGTTGAGTGCTGCTGTACCAGATATGCTAGAGCTCCAGCATGAACTGGAGTCGAAGGCAGCGAAGTGGTATGCTACGATTGATATTGCCAACGTGTTTTTCTCAATTCCTTTGGCAGCAGAGTGCAGGCCACAGTTTGCCTTCACATGGAGGGGTATCCAATATACCTGGAATTGATTGCCCCAGGGGTGGAAGCACAGCCCTACCATTTGTCATGGACTAATACAAACTGCACTGGAAAAGGGCAATGCCCCTGAACATCTACAATACATTGACATCATTGTGTGGGGTGATAAGGCAGAAGAAGTATTTGAGAAAGGGAAAAAAAAAGTAATTCAAATTCTTCTGAAGGCTGGCTTCGCCATAAAGAAAAACAAAGTTAAGGGACCTGCACAGGAGATTCAGTTCTTAGGAATAAAGTGGCAGGATGGACGTAGTCATGTGCCTATGAACATGGTCAACAAGATAGCAACTATGTCTCCACCAGCTAACAAAAAAGGAAGCACAAGCTTTCCTAGGCCTTGTGGGGTTCTGGAGAATCGTATTCCAGGTTATAGTCAGCTTGTGAGTCCTCTATTGAGTAACACGAAAGAAGAACTGTTTTGAGAGGGGCTCTGAGCAACAACAAGCCTTTGAGCATATCAAACAGGAGATAGCTCGTACGGTAGCTCTTGGGCCTGTCCGGACAGGACCAGTTGTGCAAAATGTACTCTATACTGCAGCTGGGGAGCATGGTCTCACCTGGAGCCTCTGGCAGAAAACATCAGGAGAAACCCGAGGTCGACCATTAGGGTTTTGGAGCTGAGGATATCGAGGATCAGAAGCCCACTACGCTCCGACTGAAAAGGAGATACTAGCAGCATATGAGGGGGTTCGAGCTGCTTCAGAAGTTGTTGATACAGAAGCATCTCTCCTCTTGGCATCACGATTGCCTGTGTTACACTGGATGTTCAAAGGAGACATGCCTTCTACGCATCATGCAATCAGCACTACATGGAGTAAGTGGGTAGCATTGATCACCCAACGAGCTCTACTGGGAAAACCCAACCGTCCAGGAATCCTGGAAGAAATCGTGGACTGGCCAGAAGGCAGAGATTTTGGAGCACTGCCTGAGGAGATGGCTCGTGCCCAAGAGGCACCACCATCTAATGAGTTATCAGAAGATGAAAGGCGTTATGCTTTGTTTACAGATGGATCCTGTCGTGTGGTAGGAAACCGTCGGAAGTGGAAAGCTGCTGTGTGGAATCCCACATGACAAGTCTTTGAGGCTGCTGAAGGAGAAGGCGAGTCAAGTCAGTTTGCAGAAGTAAAAGCTATCCAAGTAGCCCTGGAGATTGCAGAGAGAGAAAAGTGGCCAGTACTCTATACTGATTCCTGGATGGTGGCTAATGCCCTATGGGGTTGGTTACAGCACTGGAAGACGACTAATTGGCAGTGCAGGGGTAAACCCATCTGGGCTGCTGTACTCTTAAATACATTATCACAGAGGCGAATGGCTCGGCCTTGGCCAGCGGCGGGTCTGTCTTAAAGCTGGCTGGCATTGTCTGTATCCGACATAGGGGAAACTTCTAGCAGCTTCATACAGAAGCCACCCCTGTAGTTGTTGTGTCCCCCCCCACTACCAAAACCTTGCCACGCAGACCCATTATGTTCCACCCATCGCCTCTGAATGACGTATTTAAGAATTATCATTAAAATCCACATTTATCACAGAAACTTCACTGAACATCAACGCACAAAAAAAATTCCCCAGACCAAAATTAAATTAACTTCATCACAACACCAAACAAAGGTGGGCAATTCACACACAATCCAGCCCTTGGCCCTTCACCACAATTACAACATAAATTTTCCATAATCATTCCACTTTCTAACATTGTTACATCCATGTTTTGCCTGTCATCTCTCCCAGGTATTATCCTTATCTCATATTCTTTGAGCCCCACATTGGGCGCCAAAAAGACTGTGGTGGGTTGACCCTGGCCAAGATGCCAGGTGCCCACCAAAGCCACTCTATCACTCCCCCTCCTTAACTGGACAGGAGACAGGAGAGAGGAGAGAGAAAAAAAAGTAACAACAGGCTTGTGAGGCTGAGATAAGGACAGGGAGATCACTCAGCATTTACTGTCATGAGCAAAACAGACTTGACTGAAGGGAAATGTAATTTATTACCAATTAACTCAGAGAGGAGTAATGAGAAATAAAACCAAATCTTAAAACACCTTCCCCCCACCCCTCCCTCCTTTCCTGGACTTAACTTTGATCCTGATTTTTATTCCCTCCTCCCCCCCCAGTGGCACAGGGGGGAAAACGGACTGGGGATTGGGGTCAGTTCATCACACTGTTGTTTTCTACTGCTTCTTCCTCCTCAGGGGGAGGACTCCTCACACGTTTCCCCTGCTCCAATGTGGGGTCCCCCTCATGGGAGGAAGTCCTCCATGACTTCTCCAGCGTGAGTCTTCCCACGGGTTCAGTTCTTCATGAACTGCTCCAACGTGGGTCTCCTCCATGGGGTGCAGTCCTTCAGGAACCGACTGCTCCAGCGTGAGCCCCCCTCCCGGGGTCTCTGGCAGCAAACCTGCTCCAGCGTGGGCTTCTCTCTCTCCACGGGCCACAGGTCCTGCCGGGAGCCTGCTCCGGTGCAGGCTTCCCACGGGGTCACAGCTTCCTTCAGGCACCCACCTACTCCGGCGTGGGGGCCCTCCACGGGGTGTAGGCAGTCATCTGCTCCACTGCCCATGGGCTGCAGGGGGACAGCCTGCCTCACCATGGTCTTCACCACAGGCCGCAGGGGAATCGCTGCTCCGGCGCCTGGAGCATCTCCTCCCCCTCCTTCTGCACTGACCTGGGTGTCTGCAGGATGTTTCTCTCACATATTCTCACTCCTCTCACTCGCTGCAATTACTGCTGCGCAACAACTTTTTCACTCTCTTAAATACGTTATCACAGAGGTGAAAAACGCTGTCGCTGATGGGCTCGACCTTGGCCAGCGGCGGGTCCGTCTTAAAGCCGGCTGGCATTGGCTTATCCAACATAGGGGAAACTTCTAGCAGCTTCGTACAGAAGCCACCCCTGTAACCCACCCCCTGCTACCAAAACCTTGCCACGCAGACCCGTTACAGAGGGTGGCAGTCTGACATTCACTTTGGAGCAGTGGATTGTTACACGTGCTTGAGGGGCACTCTCCTTGCCAGAACGGGGCAATTGTCGAAATCTCTTCCCTGCAAATGTTTTCTGTTTATCTGGTTTCAAGTTAGTTCTAGAGAGCAGGAGATTAAACTATAGTAAGCAATAAAATCAACACAATTTTTAAGTCTGATAAATTAATGGAATTTCATGGTTAACCACTAATACAAGGATAGTGTTAGGGTAGCAATAAAATAATAATGAAAACTGGACAAAACTTGCTACACACTTTAAGACTGTATGATGTTGACATTGGATAGCAAGACCTTTTTACCTTTATAAAGAGGTGTTCCAAATAGATCAGGCTCTGCAGTCTACCTGATGAAAATACTTTTTTTTTAAACAATCTTGTCTTTCTACTTAGCACTGCCTTTTGATGCTACAATGAACTAGTCTTAAATCTGGAACTGTAATTAAGGTACTCACTTCATTCAAACAAAGGAATTCCTTTGGTGGTGTGCATGTTCCCCTTCAAGTACAGCCGATATCAAAAGTCTGTTAATTAACAAAGAAGGTTGAAAGGCAAAATGAAATGCTCTTCAGTGTTTCTGGTTTGGAAATAACAAGACAAAGCTATTCTGAAGTATTTAACATTTGAATGTAAAAGCCAAATCTTTATCCGTGAGTCACTGTAAATTCTCTGATCTGATGATGTCAAACAGTGTGTCTAAATTGATAGAAATTACATCTGAAATTTTCAAAATAAATTTAAATTTTCATTTAAAGGATTTGCTTTTTATTTAAAGAACTCTTACTGGGAATGCATTTTTAGCCTGCAGAGGCAAAGTGATGAAGGCAGCAAAATGGGTGAGTTTGATTTCACTGTCAAACATTGTGCAGAAGAGGGGAGGAAACACTTAATTTGTCTTAGATACTGATGCCTCCTGCTTAATTTTATAACCCTCTCTTCTTCCCCTCTTCACTTATTCATGCATGCTTAAATGATTTCAAGACATTTCCATTCCTGTTTAGGTTAGCTGATCCGTGTTTACAGTTCATGGATTACAACTGTCCTTATTGCAAGTGCAATCTCGAAGAGCCAAGTTATGATGGACTGCTAAGTAAAATAATTTCTCTGGATATTACTTGGCTGAAGAAGGTCTTAGTCTTCTGAACTAAAGGATGGTTAATCAATGTTTTGGTCACTTTGAAGCCGTAGCTGTGCTGTTCTACAAATTAAAAAGCAGTAAGTATAAAATGGATCTTGGTGAGATAAGGCGCTTTTTGGTGTAAGTCATTCTGATGACAAATTTTCCTATATGTAACATAGACTACCAAGAGATGTCCTTGAAATGTTTTTGTAGCTTACTGTGTCTGAGTGTTCTAGAGATCTAGCTGATGCTGTGTCTTGTTGTCCCCCCTGCCCAGGTCACCAGGTGTTTGTGCTTTCCCACCATCTTCACTGTTAGCAGGGTTATTGATATGATAGAACCTGACCTGCCTTGTCAGGCAATAGAGTCTCTTGAAATAGTAACTTGACTTAAAAATGATCGTAGTTCTTTGACAGAAAGGTGGCCTTGTAGTGTAAAAGTTCCTTCTTGAATTTGTGGGCAACTACTAAAATATGTCAGTTGCCTTATACTTGTTTCTGAGATGGCAATAACTTCAGTGTGATCTCAATGTCCTCTGAAGGTATTTTGTTGTAGTAAAAATGGATCATGCAGAAACTTTTCTAATTCATTGTTCAGGCACAGTACAGAAATTCACTGAATCTTTAATTCCTGCACTTTATAGGGGTGTGTTGAGACTTAATTTGTCTCTAGGATTCTAGAGGCAAACTGGATTCTAGGCTATTTTAACACCTCCAGTTGAATAGCGGCCACTTTCCCTTTTACTCCCAGTGAGGCAAGGTAACTCCTAGCATGTTTAAACATAGACCAAAATAACGGGGAAGATAGTTTTGTTAATGCATCTGGCTAGAGAATAAAGTCTTTTTAAGCACTTCTAACTTTAACAACAGCATTACTGAGAATACATCTGAATCTTACAGAAGGTACAAGTGAAGATTTTTAAGAGGTTTTGATCCATTTTCAGTAAAAATGGAAACTCAGTAGGATCAGCAAAGCATTGTCAGGTGCTGAAGTCTGCAATTTGTACAAATTCTGCTTGCTTCACGTGCAGAAGGATGCTATATAGCCAGGCTTAGTAACCCAGCCTTTATCGGTACTCATGGTTTTCTGTGTGTGAAACTGGATGGATGAGGAGTGTCTGAGGACACCTGAATAATGAAATAATGAATTTAACTTAGAAATAGTTAAATTTTGATGATCATCAAAATAGTATGTTCTTAACAGGTAGTTAAGGTCTTGAAAAATAGAAAGTTTTTTTAATTATAAAACTGAATTCAAAATAGTTCTCTCTAAATCCCATGTTAATTATTTTGAAGACTACACTAATAGTCTGTTTCTTTTTTTTCTCCAGGAATAAGCTTGTATTAGTGATACTAAATGTCTTATTCACAAGTTGCAAACACCCCAATTTGCTGTATTTTGACACTGTAAATAATGATTTTTTTTCCTGTGTAATAAGGTAGCTTGTATCAAACACAAGTTCTCTGTGATACCAAAAACTCAGAAAATTAAAATTCTCAACACTATGCAGACATGAGAATGTTGTGAATCTTTATTTTTTTAATGCAACATGCTCAAGAAATATCTGTATGTAAAGGGCAAAAATACGAGTCTGAATAGTTCTTTCGGTTTTGTTAACTAAATGTCTTGCACCTATCTTCTTCATGGAAAGGACTGTGATAGGGCTGTGTGGAGAGGAGGAAGAGGGGTGGGGTGTGCAGGTATGCAATCTCTTTTCTCACTTGGTTTTCTGTGGAGATGTGTGGGGAGGTATTTGGCTCAGAAAGCATCTGCAGCCTGAGCGGTACCTCCTGCCTGTGAAGGAGCACCTGCAGCCCTGACCAACAGTACCAGTTAGGAGTATGGGTTTACCAGTTTGAGAATCCATCAGGTCCGGGAGGGTGGATGCTGTGCTTTATGGCTAGTGACGAGTCACGCTGACCTCTGACTTCCCACAACAGAAGTGCCATGCCTTACGCCCCTTCATCTCAATGCATTCCTTTGAATAACTTAATGAAAATTTAATGTTAGTAGAAACTTCCCTAAAGGCAAGACTATCTGATTTACAGTTCAGAAAACTTGGTTTGATACCTTATTAATACTGAATTGCAACTATTTGTGTAGAAATGGAGATTGTGGGGGAGAGAACATTATAAATGGCCTTATTTCTCGATCTTCTGTACAGATTGCTGTCAGCTTTTAGTGCTGAGTACTTAAACAAAGCTTAAGGTTTAAAACAAACCCAAAACTCTCTCCAGTTAAGTCTCTGTACCCATCTTCGTTTGTGCCCTTCTATTCCCAGTACACCTTTCTGTTCTGGCCTGTCCAGCTTGTTTTTGGCAAGCTGTATTTTCTAAGGGGCCTGTGGCAAGCTGGTGTCTTGATTAGCCAAACCAATTTCAAAGTGTTCTTAAATTGCTGGGGGCTTGTCTATGTGTAAACTTGGACTAGTTTAGTGCAGTGAGGTGTGTATAATTTTTGGTTTTGTTTTTCAATTTTTGCTTTTATCATGGTTTATTTAGGATTTACTTTAAAGGTCTTCGTAATTTGATTTAGCTAGAATTGCTCTTTAAAATAGAAAGAAGATGAATTGCCAGTCTTTCACTAACCTTAACTAAATCTTTGACAACGCATCATTTTCAGAGTCAGGAGATGACAAAAACTAACAGCAACAGATCAGAATTATTTTGCTTGATGGAGAGAAGTTTGAAGTAATCAGCTGTAGTGGATTGTACATGTAAGGCATTTCTCAGAGTCTAGTTTCTTCAAGTAAGCAACTTATGCAAATAAGGAAGTAATTTTTGAAGCTGTGAAAACTGACAAGCACAGGAGCAAAAAAACCTGAAATGTAAGAGCTGAATAGTTAGCAGTATCTACAGCTGTCAGATTCATGACCACTGGTGTATTTTTCCAATATGCAAATTTAAGTATAGAGTACCTTTGTCAACTTCTGTCACACTCGACATTAACGACTGACTTAAGACCTGTTCATATTTGAAAGACTTGTTCATGTAACTAGTTTGCTGTAGTCTCCTAGTGAAAATGCAACCTATATTAGATCCATAAATAAATTACATTTGTAGAAATACTTGTTTAAAGTATTAATTGTGAAGCGAGGGTTTGTGGGGTATAGTTTGTTATGATCTTAACCGACATAACGACAAATATTTTAACTACAAACAAGGTGCTAGCACAATTCTGGATTAGATGTTACACACAGGAGACTTTTTTTATTTTATGGAAGGTGTCTGACAACTGCGAGTGTTTCATGAACTTTATAGTTTTAAACTTTTTTTCAAATTTCAAGCTGGATAAGTCCAGCTTTTTGTTGTTTATCAGTCTTGGCTCTACAAATGTACACGAGCTGATTGACTGTATTGTAGATATTAGCTGTTGTATCAAGATGTGCAATTTACTTACGAGTTAACAGAGAAGCCAATGGTTTCACAAGTTCTTGCTTATTCATGTTGTGCTGGCTGTCCTCATTTCAAGCAGCTGAAAGTAGATCGTTTTCTAATGTGTTATTTCCATAAAAGCAATTATAGCAATGTAAATGTCAACAAAGATGGATTAGACATTAAAATGACTGAATACTTTGCATTCTTTGGAGGATATCTCTCAAGACTATTCTACTAGGTATAATTAAAGTTACATTGCTTCATATAAATAATGCTTATCAGTTTTAACATTTTAATTTGTTTGTTGGTACATGAACCACTGTTGGCTTTCTGAGTTTCAGCAGCATCATTTGGAGTGATATTCCGTCCTAGTGGAAGAGAATTACACTTTGTTAATGGTTTTAAACAGGATGGTTGGTGAACCTTCAAAACTGTTCAGACACCTACATTACTCTAATGTAAGTAGTTCCTTGTGGGGATGGTTTAGGAATCAGTCTGTAAATAATCCAAGTCTCATCATAAATGCAGCTTGATATGCCCCATCACTGCAATTGGGAAGTATGTCAGTTCTGTTCTAAGCAAATGCTATTCAATGGGAAATGTCTAGAAAGCATCTAGAAAATTATATGGGATACTTGTTCAGGCTACTGAAAAGTCATTATTAGGCAATATTTTTTGGATAGGTCTGGTAAGAAATAAACTAAACAACTAAAGGAAAATTGTCATATTAAAGTTCCAATTAGAAGGCCTGGCCTGTACCCAGAACTGTCTGGCCTTGCTTGGACTCTGTGCCAGCACCACGCTGCACACAACGATCCAGATGTCCTCTGTACTGAGCACTGCAAGTCTGAGGGAAAACCAGCTTTTACTAAACACCTAATTGCGGATCCTTCAGGATCCTGCCAATGACCCTGAACAGTTCACAGGTCACTGGTTCTACATGGGCTGGCAAATGCATTTATTGTAGTAAGCAAATCCAGTAAGAAAAACAGAATTATTTATTCTGGTCATTGTTTAATGACAACAGCTAATACAAGCTAGGAGCTAAATTGCCCAGTGACCAATAAAAGATTCCAGGGACTTTCAGTGATTCCAAGTGTGCAAGATAGAAGAATTTTCTTAGCTAAGATTTCCAGCTAAATTAGTGCCATGATTTGATATGAAAATTGCATGGCAATCAAGATTTCTTGGTGCTTGCTTTTGTCCTGAGTTTCCTTTCATCTTACCAGCTTTGAGAATGGTGCCCTGGCATGTGGTTCCAACACAGCTTCTGTGGTTGGCCCTTTCTCTCTTGAGGTAAAGCCTCAGAGTAAAATCTTGCAAGAAGTCATGCAATTACAAGCCATCCTCTGCCTGCTTTTTAGATTGTTCTTTGTAGCTGTATTAGTTCTTTGGGTCATCATGCAATCTTCCTAACTCATGCTGCCATTGCTGTTTAACCTCAGTGCTGCCAAAACCTTCTGGCACACTAAGAAAGTAGTGTGAATCCAGAAACTACAGTCCTTGAAATAAAGGCGTTCCAGGAGAGCAGCTCTGAGATGTTCCTATTCTGCTTTAGTCAAGTCCTCCTCGGACATCCTTACTATTTGAATAGTAAAGTCATCTCATGGCTTTAAATGTACCTGCCTTTTAATAGTGAGATTGAATGTTGCTCAGCAGTGCTTTATGTTGTCTTGAAAACACTGCTCTCAAGAACTGGAATGTTAATGGGAAGGAAGTGAGGTGTACTGTGGGAATTGTCAGACACCAAATTACAGAAATTTATTGCTTTCTGATAGGTGATCTACAAGGTGCAGCAGAAAAAAAGTAATCTCAAAACAGAATTCAGCATAACACTGTAGCCTTGTAACATGGACTGTCTCAGCCCTTGTTTGGAAATGCTGGTTCTGCATGACTGCCCTGTTGCACCGCAAGAGTGTCCTGATCCACAGGATGACTGTGCAGCTCAGACCAGGCTTGCACAGTGATCTTTAAGATCAGCTGAGGTTTGGAGATGCACCTTTTTTTTTTTTTCCACTATGAAAGCTGCAGTTCTTTGTGCCCTCATGCCAGCTACTCGTGCCATTATCTTTAGTGTCCCTCTATAATTGCTGCATGACTGGGAGATTAAAAAAAAAAAGGCAAAGTTGCTTGCTGCTGAGTACCTCCCTTCAGAACAGGAGTGGCTTGAAAGATTGGCCCTCTAAATTGGGGCTGTTGCAGTGAGGCTGTGGAGATGCATTCGTGTGTCAGAGAGATAAAGGGAAAACCATTGTGAGGGGTGGAAGGAACAAGACCACTGAATCCTCCCCACTTGCAAAGCTGCCTTTGAGAGGCACTTTCTCAGGAGGTGAGAATCCTTATAGGAAAATACCATCGAAAGTAATGCGGTGCAGAGAACAGAGGTAGGAATAGTCTACTTAACTCCTGTATTCACCTCAAGCAATGTTACTGTCCCAGAAAGGCTTTGTCCTTAATGAAATTTAAGTAAGTCACCAGTGATGAACTTGTGCTTATTGGTCCCTAACTCCTGCTAGAAACTTGACAGGATGCTTCTGTTGCTCATCTGGAAAGGAAATGTGTGTCCATGCTGAAAATGCAGTTCTGACTTTCACTTGGGAGATAACTTCTTTACTACTTTTAAAGCCCTAAGAAATACATTTGAGTAAGTCTCTAACTGTCCATTACAGGATGCTAACCAAACTTTATAAATGGTCTATAATGCTTCTTACGATAACACTTTGCAGTTTAAAATAAAAATATTAGTGGAAAAATAATCAGGGTTATGTTTGCAACTGAAATTCTTCACCAGGAATGCTTCTTGAGTGGGGAGGAGGAAAGGGCTTGACCTGATGAAAGGGATGAAGTCTCTGCTTATGTTGTGCAAGTGGTGCTAAACTAACTCATGACTTGAGTGTATTAGGTGTGCTCCTGAAATGTATCTTCCGGCTTCGTTTTGTTGAAAAGGAAGCTAGTTACCTACTTTTGGACTGCTCAGCAGTATGCATCAAACTATGGTAAGTGACGGTGATGGAGAGCTTGGCTTCCAAAGTATACTTTTGATCCAACGTAATATGCTAGTGTAGATGCACCTGAAGGCTTTCAGATTAGTATGAGGAGTTTGGTTCTGCGTAAAGTTCTTGACCTTTTGATTAGTTACAAGGATTTTAAGACTCATTTCAGTAAGCCGGCATGACCAGCACTAGCGAAGCATAGGAAACATTCAATGGTCCCCAAGCATTCAAAAATAACTTTAGATGTTGTCCCGCCCTTTCCTTAAAAACCCAAGTCTGGAGTTCATTTTAAGTTGCCTTCTGGCTTTAGTCCCTTTTGGATAAAACTCGATGTTTTAAGAATTGTTCTCAGAGGGCTAGAGAATAGCGGGAGGCAGTTGTTAGCAAAAGCTGAGATTTCGCATAACCATATGCCTGCAGGCTGGAACTTGCTGGATTTGCTTATATTAAAGCTGATGCTCGCAATTTTTTTTGCAAACTGCAAAGTTGAGGACCCTTACTTGCTTTTTTTGCTTTTTTTTTTTTTTTTTTTGGGTTTTACTTGTTCTGTTCTTAATTACCTGTAGGACTGTGGAGCTCATCTAGTCTCCTACGGGAGATGCTAATGGGAAATGTCTTTTCAGAACAGAACTGGAGTATGTCCCTTCTAGGACAAGCTTACTTTTAAGAACACCCAACAGAAGCTGCAAATGTGGCTTGTGTTGTCCATGTAGTGGTTACTCTTTATTTGTATGTTGGCAGCTGCAAATGGGGGATTAGCTGAGGAAGAAAGCAGGAGGCAGGGAGAGACCTGCAGCTCCTGGTCTTGATTTCTAAACTTCCAAGTGGCCTTGATCCCTTCCTCCCATCTGAGGGTTTACTTGTGACTAAGGAGAGCCCCCTGAACGTGAACAGAGGGGCTATTCGCACAGTGCTCTTCAGCTGATTTGGTGAACTTCCTGATGTTACCTTAAATTACCTCTTATTTCTGCCTGCTGATGCTAATGGATAGATTTAAAAAGAACAGAGTATAACGTAATTTCACCTGTGTTTGCACCCAGTTATTCATCTTAGAACTAGTTAAATTTGGCAGAGTGCAGCAGTTCTCTTAATACTGCGAATCTGGGTTTAGTTGAACAAAACGTAGGGTTTATTCACCGAGCTAGCAACGCACGATTTGTGTCCCCCTGGACTCGCTCTGAACTTACTGCAGGCCCTGGTCCTGCAACCCGCCGCCCCCGAAGGGACCCTCTCCGTCGCGCCCAGCCCCGCCGGCTCCAGCGGGGCGCTGCAGCAGCGGGCGCCGCCCGGGCGCTTCGCCCGACGCTCTGGGGCGCTGCGGCTGCGGAGCGAGCGGCCGCACTAGCGCGGTGTCCCACCGCGAGCCCTGCGGAGCTCCAGAAATTGCCTTTTTTTTTTCTTTTCCCCCTCTCCTCCCCTCCCCCTTGTAAGAGAGAGAAGGAGATCCGCCCCTCTGCTGCGGGAGGGACCGTCCCCGCCGCGCCCCGAGCGGCCGTTCCGCGGGGCCGCGCCGTGCCGCGCCGTGCCGTTCCGCGGGGCCGCGCCGGCTGCGCGCCCCTGCCTCGGCGCAGCGCTACCTTAAGGGGCTGGTTGACATCAGCCGAGTGGGCCGGGCGGTGTGGGTGGGATTTCCTGTGCTGGAGGTCAGCTGCTCCCGTCCCTCGCCCGTCCCTCCCTGCCGCCCGGGTCCCGCTCTCCCCGCGCCGGAGGGTCCCCGCATCCTCCCGGCTCCCTCCTCTCGGGTCGGATTTACAGAGTGATGTGTGAGCTACAGGATGCCCAGCAGCACTGGAAAGAGGTTTAAACCTACTAAATACATCCCTGTCTCCACAGCAGCTGCCTTATTAGTGGGTTCGACTACTTTATTTTTTGTTTTCACGTAAGTACCGCTCTGGCGGAGGGGGGCCCGGGCTGGGGCCGCCCGGCCCGGCGGGGGGAGGCGGCCGGGCTTGACAGCTCCTCCAGGCCCTGCCGCTGCTGGTCCCGCTCCCCGCCTGCCTCCTGCTGCCGCTTCCCGGCTTCGGTTCGCGGAGGCTTCTTACCGCTCCGTACCATAAAACGTGTCTGACAGTCAGATCCACCATTTCATGGCACGTAAAGCCTGTCGGGCTCCCGCAGCTGCCGGCTGTGCACATCAAAGGTGCCAGTTAACCGCAGCCCCCCTCTCCGCCGGCTGTGCCAGCAGGGCTGGTGCAGGGGGGAGGAATGCAGCCCCCGGCACAGCCGCCCTGGTGCCGACAGGCGTGAGCCCAGCCTGGGTTTGATCTGGCCAAAGTCTCTTCTGCTTCAGGAGGCAGAGCTGGCCGAGAATCTCTCCCGTGTTCCGGCAGACCCTTTTGAAGTGGAAGGAATCCTATTCTGAGCATTACGGAGTCTACATATTTTTATGTAACTGGCCCTAAAAGCCAGAGGATCTAATGAACAAATTTAGATTTGCTTGAAGGAGGGAGGAGGAAACTTTTTTTTCCCTCCCTGTTTTCTCTTCTCTCATTCCCTTCTCCCTTAAATGCAAAATTGAGCGCTGGCGGTCGGCTTGCAGATCTCCTGTAGTTATATTAATATGTGAGTGGTGTAGTGCTTCAGCTTTCTGTTTCCTCTCCCTTTACATAAACTTGAGTTCTGTCGATGGCTAACCCTCCCTGTGCTGGGAGAACGGCAGCTTCCCTGCAGAGGCGTTGCTGGTATTTCGAGAGAGATGCTACAAAACTGTGCTACGAAATGTGATTTGCCTAAGCTGCTTTTTGAGAAGGTGAAAAGATTGGTATTGGATATTGAGACATTGTTTTGCTTATTTTGAAACTGTTCTCCTTGTTTCGCCATTGCTAATTTTTCACTGAGCTCGGTGAAGCTGTCAGAAGCAGAAGGCTATGTAACAGTGGGAGTATGTGTCTATGCCGTTATCCTTGGTTTGGCTGTGATATGATTGTCAGTGTTTCAAAATGCTCATTACTGATACGGTGATCGTAATGTAGGATTTCAGAATAAAACACAAATGTTGTTTTGTCTAACAGTTTCTTAAATTGAAACAGGTTTTGACACAGAGTTATGCTCTTGACTTAACGTGACTTGATTTCTCATTCCTTGGTTTTAATGCCTTTGATATGAAGTACTGGTAAATTCTTTCAGGATATTATACTGTTTCAAGAACTGGTACAAGTGTAAGCCTGTCATTCATCATTTGGGCATCCAATTATAGTTTGATGCTTGTGGGCAAACGAGACAGAAGTTGGCTTCTGTGATGGACTTGGTTGACACTGGTGTTGTGACTATATATATATATATATATATTTTAATGGTTTCACAGTCAAAAAAAAGGGGTTTTAATGCTGGCACTTGTTTTTCCTGCATCTAGTGAAGCGGATGTATGTGAAGGTGTTATTGGAAGCTCTATGTTTGTTTTCACATGATACTTGCAATGCAGAGCTACAAATTGCTTTGTGATGTAAGACTTTCCTGGTAACACCATTGTTGTAGAAACATCCTTTCTGCAGCAGGACATCAACTGGGATGTTGGTTCTAGAATTTGTTGCTGGATGGAAGAAGCAATTGGCTTTAGTCTATTACTGAAACTCAAACTTCACTCTGCTCCCTCTGTTATCAGTGAATAATTACATACAAAATGAAGTATTTTTAGGATCTCTCCATATTGTAGCTTGGCCTGTGCATCTTGAAGTGTTAGTAAATTTTTTGAGGATTGTCCCAGACATACGTTCTCTGCTGCTGCCAAGTCTTGTGTGTAATCAAAGTAACACATAATTGAGCAACTGTTGTCAGGCAGTATCTGAAGTGCTGTCCATTCAAAAATACTCAGATAAATTTGTATGGGATTGCTGTTGTTTTTTATCCTGAACAGTTTTAGTAAAATCTATCTTTGTCTTGGAATCAAAGCAAGTAGTACGTATGGGATTAGCGTCCTGTGTGGTGGTGGGTTTTTTCCCCTTTTCTGAGCATCTCCATTTTTGTCTTTTTTTTTTCCGCGGGCAGTGTTTTGTGTCCTGAAGATGGTTTTTGTTGTGATATGTTACTCAAGGCTGAGATAAACCTGCATTTTCAGGGGTGTTGATTTGCACAACTCTTTCGATATTAGGTAGATCTCCTGATATGCCACAGTCGAGGCACTGGCCTCAGTGTTATTGATACAATCCATGCTTGCTTGTCACAGCGTAAGAACTTTATCAGATGAAGATTTACGTGTGTGTGTGCTTATTAATTCCTTATTCGTGTCATTTAAACCCTTACTGAATAGAAGAAATAATCCTTTTAAGGCATTACAAACATTTCTGAGTAACACGTGTGAAAAACAGAGGCTCTGACTCTGCTTTCTCCCTAGATGTGTTTGTGGGCTCAAGCCACATGTTTGAGTGTCTGCCAGATGAAAGGCTCTTTGAACTTGAAGGCCAGGGTTAGCTTTTGTGCAGTATAGTCTTTATTTGTAGCTTTTATCAAATCACCTTCCCTAACAGCAGCACATAAAGAGTGTTTGAAATACACAGTATCCCCTATTAGTTCATGGTGGTGTTGATCAGTCATACTCATTTATATTTTATTTTGGGAAAACTCCATTATAGATTCTCCTTTATTCTTTTTTCCCAGCTAACTATTTAGGATTCACTATATCACTGCTGTATTCTTTCTGGTTTTACAAGGGGGAAATAAACTATTTAGCTATCAAGACTATTGCCTGGAAAGGCAGCTAAATACTGCAGTTGTATTATTGCAGGCTTTTACCTCTCCATGTGTGCTCCTTTAATAATAAATACAAGCGTGTGTGTAGGTGGTCTAATTTGTCACAGTAGGAGAGTAAACAAGCATTAACTCTAAGCATTATGAAGGAACATATCAATAATGTTATATATAATGATTAGGTTAATTCGCTTACATGAACAAATCAAATGGCATAATGGAGGAAGACCCAATTCTTCTTCACATTGCAAGAATCCAGAGTAATTCAGTTGTAGCAGACCTGAACTTATTTCTGCCAAAACCTTTTTTCTTCATATTTCTCATAAGGCTTTTTGTTAGAGATAACAGTTTAACCTATTTCCGTGAAGTCTGGGCTCTTATGCCTTGGACTGCTGGCTGCTATGATGTAAACCTTAGTGTGTTCATTCAAAGAACCTGAGTTTTGAGAACTTCCCACCTTATTTTAGGTTGCACGCAATCGCTATTACTTCAGTATTAGAGAATGCAGCTTAATTGTCAGTAAGCATAATGCTGTAGAGCATAACATCACCCAACGAACTATTACAGTTATACTTGATGATTTAAAGGTCTTTTCCAACCTAAATGATTCTGTGATTCTTCTGGAGCTAATAGTTCTTTTCACATGTTTAAATTGTGCTACTTACTGTAGTTTTTAATGCTGAGAACCTCTGAGTTAGTTTAGCAGCTGCAATGCCTGTATCTATAGATTACACAGCAAGCTAAAAGCATAAAGTTTTAAGGAAAAACTGTGTCTCCGTTTAGTAAGGAGAAAAAAAGCTCTTCATTCTCTCACTGAATATTGTAGACTAGAAATTTCTGATAAAATACCCATTTTCAGACTGTGTTTTCTGTAGCATGCAGTCACTTGAGCGCCTTTGAAGTATGACAGAAACATGTAATTCATAACAAAGGTCCAGGTGCCACAACTTCTTTGATATAATGGTAGTAACACTGCTGTATATTATTCCCTTAAATAGGAAAATAAAATGGGTAATTTTCTGGGTGAAACGAAAGCACAAGTAAGGTGAAAACTCATTCAGTCAATACTGAAAATAAGACTTCAACTTTGTTCTTAGAAGTCATAATGGGAGGTAATCATAGGTGTATGGCACAGACATGCAATTGGCACTAGTGTAGTCTGTGACAGGGGAATTTAATATCGGTAACCTTCAGGAAACAACTGAGGAGTGATAAATTGGTGTAGAAAAGCAACTGAAGTTGAAGTCACAGTAGGGATGGAAAGAAAATAGAGAAATAGCCTATACCCTTGCTATTCAGATGGTAGAAGGAGGAAGAATGGCTGGTAGACTGTACTCAGTAGAGGCAGACTCAGTAGCAGGGCTGGTGGGTTTACCTTAGCGAGAAGGAAAGCTTGGCTTCATTCATGAATGTTTAAAAAAAATGGTCGGTATTCCCCCCCACATTTGTATATTGTGTTACTGTATTTCATGAAGTAGAAAGACTCAGCATTTCTGCAATGGCTTAAACATACAGCTTAGCTGTTTATGAATTCGGATACCCTTATGATAAATGCACTTCTTAAATCATAAGCACTTCCCTCCCCCCCAGTTACCTGATCGTGCACTGAAATAACTCTTAAATAAGTATCTAATAGCATTTTAAAGTTCAAAACTATAGTAACCATTCTGGATGGTAGTTAATGTAAATATAATTATATGTGTACCTAAAATTCTTGAACTATCTATTTGGTCTCATCCTCCCATGACTTGTATATGTTCATAGATCAAAAAAGGGGAAAGCACCGTCTGCTTTTTTGACTTGGGTTTGTTTAGTGACTAGCAAAGGTCAAGCTAATAGAAGATCATCTTTGCTTTAGTGAATTTGATTTGTAGCCAAAGATTATTACCTAAAATATTTTAAGGACTTCAGTGTACTCCAGTTCCAGATGTTCAGATGTTCACTTCTGCCAGTTCAGTGTTCTGATTTCAGTTCGAAATCACATTTTATCATTTGTTCTCATGTACTTACAGATGTTAGGGAGCTTCATCTGTAAAGCAGGTGCATTTTGTACCAGCATAGAGGAAACAGAACTGGATGGTGATAAATAGATGCACAAAAAAAGAGAAATAAATATAAAATTGTAGCTCAGAGTGTTTGATCTTGATATGCTGCTGGACAGCTCAAGTTCTGCCTTGGAGTGTGATCTTTTACATCCCTGTTATAGTTTGGCCTCTGCCTAATAGCTGGCTGAAGGCTGCTTGTGGATTTGGGTCTAGCTCTGGTGGTAGTTGCTTGCGACTTATGATGCCAGAAGTTCAAGATTTACTGTGGTGTGTGTAAAAGCACGCGGAAACATGGCTACTTTGCTCATCCACTTTCCCCTTGTACTAACTGAATGGTCATACCAGATATCCTTGTAATTCTGAAACTCTGCAACACAAAACTCAACTTCCTGGTCTGTTTCTAGCTATTCTAGGGCTTCATTTGATATTGGTAGTGCTAATTGACAAGAACCAATTCCCCCTTCTTAGACTTTCTTTCCAAACCGTACTTCTCTATTTGGAGTATTAACATCTTTCAGATTTTTTTTTTTTTTTTTTTTTTTTTTCTCCCATGTGCCAAATCAAGAAACTGCTGGAACTGGTAGGGACCAGCTTCACAAAGTCTACATTCACTGACAGCCGTGCAGATGATGCTATATAGAGGAAAAAGGGTGCACAAATAAGGGTGCATCAGTTTAATCAGGTGAATTTAAAAACTGACTTGAAAAACAAACACTGATTTCAAGTAGTGCAGTTTAGCCTACTGAGATATCTTAACATTTTCCATCTTAAATGCATCTTTAATGGCAGGTTTTCCCTGTCCATTCTACTTGTGATCCAGAAAAGGTAAGGGTTGCCAGGTTGACCTGAGTATCTCAGTTGTCATGTTTGTCAGCTTCTGAAAAAATATTTATTCTTGTTATGACAAAGAAATGTCCTTTTAAGCTGTGGCAATTTCACCTTGGTATATATTTTTGTAAAGAGAATCTAGACAAACTTGTCATGCAAGATAAAAAGACAGGCAATCTTCAACAGGAAAATCCATTTTACTGAAGTGTGAAAAAAGTTGTTGTTGTTTTTTTTTTTTTTCTCATGCTGGGACAAAGCTCAGTTTTACTGCTTTTAACTAGTTGGTTCTATCATTGCTTCCAAGGGGACCAGCAAAGTTGGCAAGACAGGACACTTCTGAAAGTTATTAAAATTCATTCCTTTAGAAAAAAACCCGATGTTTATTATCAACAGGAATATTTGTTCTTCCTATATTTTGGGAGAGGGAAAAGGAGAATCATGGTGGTTGACAGTAGTAAATAGCTAGACATCTCCCGTGGTGTGAAGCACAGCTATCTGCAGCCATCACAGTGGCATTTCAATGCTCACTGTAGATCTAGTTTCAAAGGCAGAAGAGCTAATGCAATGGAAGTTATTCCTGTACATGAGGCATCCACAGCTGTAGTCAGTGTGTGATTTATGCCAGTAGCAACCTCCTTTCTATTTTTCCTAATGAGCAGAGATTAAGGATGTGTGGAAACAGGAATGAGAGAATGTCTTGATTAGATCAGGGTGGACCTCTCAGCCTTTGTACATGAATATACAAGCAATTTTTCTATTTTTGTTTAAAGTCCTTTTCAAGATGCTAATTTAAATCCTGCCCATGTTTGTCCAAGTATGTCACACACAGAAGCAATTTCTACAAAATTGTTCAAACATCTCACTTGGTTTGTTAGTGATGTAGACCAAGGGATGTTACTGTTCAAAACACAAATAAAACTTAAATTGAGAGACAGGTACATGTGGTGACCTTGGAGGTCTGATTTTTGAGGTTCATTACCTAGGACAGTTGTTGATTATATACTTAATATTTTTGTGTAAACAACTTATTCTGTTACTAGGTGTTTCTTAGCTGAAATCAGCTGTAGGACCCTGCAGTGTGGGGAACCATATGGGACCTGCTCTTCACTTCCTGCTACAAGGAAACTTTTCAAGGCCTATAAATGGAAACCATGAGTTTTGTTTAGTTTGCGTTGAAGGATGTCTGGAATACAGCAATAAGGTGGTATAAGCCAATTTATAACACGAAATTTATACCAGAGGGGGGAGAAATATCTTAAAAGCTGAATCAGTGCTACACTTCTGTAACTAGTGCAAAAGTGGAACACTGATTTACGCCAGCAGGTACGGGACTTCTTTCTCCCTAATCCAAAAGTAATTTGGGGACGCTGTTACAGAGCTACTATTAGTTGATCATTTGTCAGTGGGAGCTGCTAGTGAAACTGAAAGGAAGAGGCATGGGGGTTGAAACAGTAACGCTGCAGTTTTTAATGGAAACTGTATTATTCTTTAGCAAAGAATACCATAGACTGGAAAAACATAGTCAGCCTAGATCTTATTTTACCGTGGGACAGGCGGTTTTGGGGATCCTTGCTTGGTGATTGCAATAATTAATTCAAATGAGTACACCATAGCATAGTGTATAGACATAAATCTTCAGCCAGTAATCTGTATCCAGAAAGAGGATTTAATTAGTCCCTGATTGTTCTTCTGCAATTACTAATGCAATTTAGCTAGACTTGCTTCAAAGCTGTCCAAAGTATCTAAAATTCTGAGCTCTAAACCTATTATGCAGACATTAGTGGGTACTTGACTCTGTTTTTCTGAGGATAGATGTTATGGAATAAACTGTACAGTAACCCATACTTAGATATTGCTCTGGTTACCATGGTTTTCTGTTCGTGAAAGTGCAAATGCAGATTTTGAGGACTTCAAATGTGTAATCCATATGAAATATCTGCTGCTATGTCAAGATCATCCAGTTAGTTACAAAGGACGGTGGAGCCAGGTGCAGAAAAAAGACCTCTTGAATTTCAGATCTAAACACCAAAGCAGCTGTTCCCAGCGTACATATGCAGCATTTTGTTATCTACTTTAATGTTGTGGGAAGTCACATAATTAGGAAATGCTGCCCGTTGTGCAAGAGGACAACAAGCTCTATGGAGCAAGGAAGGCAATATGGAGATGGGAATACATGAAATAGAGATTGTTGTCGAGCACATATAAAATGATGTCGTCATTTTTTGATGAAGGAAGGCGTTCATAGAGGCTGACTGCTCAGTAATTCCCATGGAAATAAGGTTTGTATGTGCCACTTTGAAGTGACCGCTCTCCAGAAAACCACCCAGACTAAACTAATCGCAGAATATTCTTAAATTAACAAATTACTTTTTTAAGTTGGTGCCTAACAAAGCAAACTTGAAACTGCTTAAATATATAAGGGTTTTCATAAATAAAGTCAGACAAAGCCTTATTCTCCCAGGATTCCTAAAACTAAATTGGTATTTACATTAGCTCTCTTTCGTATCTTCAGGGAAATAATCCAAAGTAATATCTGTATCAATACAGTTTAAGTACAGTGCTGGGAATAAGGAAAGCTTGGACACTTCTATAAACAAGCATCATTTTAATTTAAACTTGTGTCAGCACAGAAATGCTTCAAAATGGAAAGGTTCAGCTTTAAACTTTTCTGCCTACTCTGATCCCAGTCGGCTGGGAGAGGCAGGTATTTTCTTACGGAAAAACACTTCCTCTCCCCCTTTCCAGCCAGTTCAGTTTCAAAAGTTATTTGGGATTATTTTCATTGTGTATAACCTCCCTTTCAGTTTTTTTCTCATGAGTGCGATCTCATTTTGCATATTTAGCTTTCTCTGAAGATTAATGTTTGCCCTAGCAGTAAGACTCTCCAGATGTGTTATGATCTAATAACGCTGAGCACCAGTGGTTAACCCTTGTCTGCTGTCAGCAGCTTGCTGAACCACCTCCCAGCATTTGATTATGTATTTTATTGGCTCCAAGCAGCAGGAGCCATTAGTTGTGTAGGTGGGTGCGCTCTCTCTCCATGAGGTTTGTGTCTCGCATTGGGTTTGGAAACTGTGGCCCAGAGACTTCCCCCTGGAACCACACTGTTAACTTGGCTGCTTCTCCAACATACCAAGGCACAGTGGTGGAACAGGGACTTGGGGATGTCACTATGATCATCTTCTTGTGGTCAAACCTGTGACTTTGCCCAGTAACTCTAGGTTCTCCTCTCTGTTTGTTTGTTTGTTTGTTTTTTTTTTAATCTTATTTTCTCATGTCTCCCTTGCACAGTGTGTGTCTTACGTGTATCTTTTCTGTTTGAAGATCCTTCTGCAACCCTTGCCTCATCACTTGGCCGCATGGAAGCAAATTACTTTTCTAGCAGGTCACTCCTTGAATGTAGACTGAGGTTTGTGGGTCGAGTTGGCAATCTAGGTTCATTTTTAGGGGTTGTACAGACATTAGCACTGTCCTTGTGCTTTACATCTGTGGCTCACAAAGGTTGCTAGGATGAAGTTGGGATTTGGCCTGGCAGGACTCATTTTCTTTGGGTATTATGTGGCACGTAGCCCTGATGTTGCCTTGGTTAAAAATTATTAGCAAGACCCCAAAGGCATGAACTCTTTACTGTATATGTGCATTTCTGATTAAAGAACGTTGTCTCCTTTCTTAACTGCTATCTAGGTGACAACTGGAATTTCCCATTCTCACAAATTTATTGGATCAGAAATGTTATTCTGGTCCCTACCTCCAAAACAATTGTGTTTCTTGCCTGCCTTCAGTTGTAACTTCTGCAGCTGGTCTTGAACCAGGTTAAATGCTTAAAACCGTTCAAGAGCAGCTGTGCAGAAGCTAGCAAAAACTGCTACAGGTAGAGCCATAACAGCAAACAGAACATGCACAGTAACCCTGTTATAATATAGCTATATATCAGTTATATAATAGCGTTACAATTTAGTATCCTAATTCACAGGGTCATTAGTTCTCATCATATTCTTTAACTCTGTTTACGCTACATGCTAATTACTCTGCAAAGAACCAAGTACCAGCTTGTGTAGTAATGCAGCTTTAAAGAGAGATTTCATACTATGTGCATTTTAAAATAACATTGTACAAAGTAACAGCCTCTCTCTATGGTTTTTAACTTGGTCAGTGCACAAGTACGCTGGCTTTGTACGTACCACATTGTGTAAATGGCTGACAAGTCTTTGTGACAAAAACAATAAAAGCATCAACAAGCACTGGAATTTTTTTTCAAGTTTTGATAACTCTGTATGAGAAGTATATAAAATGGCTGCTTCCTGATACATACTGAGTCAAACAGAAGGAGATATAAACCCACTGAATCTGATGAGGTAACTTCTGATTCATGTATGTAAGTTGTAGCATCTGCAGCAGCAAAGGGGATTAATATTTGCCATAGAAATTTCAAAGTGCAAAGACAATGCAAGATTAAAGTAACAGGACTTCAGGGAATGGCCATTAAATCAATGTGATTTTTAATTTTTTATTATTTTTTTTTTAAATTGTGGAACAAAACTTCTAGTACATGTCCAGACACAGAACTGTACCAGAAAATAAACTGCAAGGACCACCTGAGCTCCACTCGGCAGAGCTCTGCTGAGAATGTACCCTCATCTTACGTAATACTTATTTATAATACTGAGAGAGTTGATTCCTTGAAGTGGGGATGATTCTGATTGTGTCATCTTTGTGTATTTTCAGAAAATGGCATTTGACAGGTTGCAAGGGCAGTAAGATGTAAGGTCTTACACATGACATTGAATTTGGTCCTGCTGATGATAATAAGCTGTTTTCAACAGGTTGGGAAAGATCTGCTTTCCTTCTCTAATGCTTGAGCTGAAGACGACTGGATAGAACATAGTATAGTGATCTTACGTTTCACATTTGAGCCCTTTCTGGTAGGAAGCTTTGAGTATGGTCATAAGCCTTCCCGGGAGCCTTCCTGACTTACGTAGGACCATGTGTCATTCCCATTTGGGACTTGTCCAGAGACACCATTACTCAGTCAGAGGACGGTGCTGGAAAAGATGCAGACCTGGGAAAATGCTCTGGTGTGTATACGTATGTATATGTATTTTTAAATGATTTTGTGGTTACGACTGTTATTAGGGCCACCTAATGCCCGGGCTCAGATTGTAATCTTGCAAAAAGCTTTCTGTACTCTTTCTGGCAAGTCGCTTAATCCTTCTTCTGCATTAAGCGCAAGATTTTACCTGTGGTTATTTCTTATACTGGTAGTTAGCTGGGGCAAAACTGTGCCACTCCCTATGTTAAATTCTCTGTCCCTTCTGGTCTCCAGCAACACAACTTGTCAATTAAGTTATTGGTGCTATCATCCCCATTCCTCAAAGAGGGAAAGTGAGGCAGAGAGGCACAGTACAACTGGAGTATTGGTGTTTAGGAAGTTTTGCATATATGTGCCAACTCCAGGCTAATGTCCTGTGAGTCCAAGACTCAGCGGAGATTATTCTTTCAGAGAGGGCTTCTGAAGATATGATTTATTCTAGAGTTTCTTCTCCATCTAATGTCAGTTTGGGCCATCCTCAAATGCAAAGGAAAGTCATGCAGCAAGACCGTTTTGCTTAATGCTTAAATCTGCATGAATGTATGAATATGGAGATACATACACTAAAGCTTCATTGTCTGTCTTTAAAGGTTTAATGGTAACATTGTAGTCTTTAAACTTTCATTTGTATGTCATTCCACAATGGCCAATTACTTTTGCCAAATAATTTTTCTTGCATTGTATTACAAAGGCTAGTGGGATAGAGCTAAACACAGTATCTGTGGTTCAAGAACTGAAAAATTAATGATTCCTTCTCTAGCGTGCTGTTTGATTTATAATTCATACATGATAAAATAGAAATGCACTTCTGAGCCAGGTATCATCTCTCCATTTACTATCTAGGTGGGGTTTTTAAATTCTTCCCTTGGTGGATGTTGGGGGTATGTGAATTTTGGGCCCTAGATTGTTCCTGAAGAAGGTGGTTGCCAGACCCTCACTTTCTTCACCTGTAATCTCCTTCAGACTCTTCATCCTTTGTACTGTGTGGCCCCAGGAGTTGCACTGACCCCGAAACGCATAGCTGCTGTAGCAGACCACTGCCATGACCCTTGACTTCCAGCATAACCCGAGTGTGTGGTTTACCCTTTCAGAGGCACTTGACAATAGAAGGAAATGCAGAAGTACAGGGGTTTTGAAGCATCGTAAGCAACTACTTACAGCCACTCTCCATCTTAAGGAGAGACACAGGTCTGGACTAAGCACTAACCCCTTTACACAACACCCCCTCACTTTCTATGTAACTTCTGAGTGGGCTGTAAAGACCACTCTGGGTCTTCCTGGGCTATCTGGCTCCCTCTGGTCTGGCTCTTATGCTGTGGTTTTTTGCTGTTCTCAGCCTTTCTCTTGACAGGTGACCTCCAGACCAGTCTGGGTGGATAAGGCGTTTTGCCCAATACACACATATAGGGTGATCCACTGCTTGTTTACCTTTCTCTGAAATGCCAGAGGAAAGGGATTCAGGGGTCTGAGGTGCAATTAAAAAAATCTAATCCCATCTGTTGAGCTGGAGTGGCTTTTACGGGTTGATGCAACAGTTTTTCTGTATGGAAGTACTCTCAGTGGGTCACTGTCTTTATTGTGACTCATGCACATTTGGTATCTTCTCCAAAGAGGCTGACCAACATTTCTATCTTCCCCACTTAGAAGTTCTGTATTTTTAGTCTGTGAATTTACTTGATCTAGAAAAGTAGACAGAGTTTGGTCTGCTCAACAGGGAGAGATGTCTAACAACTTGCCAGTTACGTTGTCCTCTTCTGGATACAACAGAGCCCTGTTTAGTTGAGAGATGTGTTGGATTCTGCGTTTTTGTGATGAATATGCTTTATGCTTTTGTTTGCATCTTTCAGAGTGGCGTTATTTATTTTTGTTGCTTCAGCTGCTTTGGAAATGAGGAAAAGCTATTTTGAGTGTAATATCCACTTGGCATTAAAACCCCTGTCTCTTCTTGCCAGTTTTCTTCTTGGTTCCCCTAGAAATACTTTTCTGTTGAGCTGCTTCTGCCATTGTGTATGTTGTGATAGGTCTCCAAAACAGCATACTATGCATGCACGATGGGTGGATGCCTGCATGTCTGATGAGGGATTGATTCCCCTGGGCGTGCAAGTCCTGCCAATTCTTCAGTTAGAAAACTTAAGGTTTTAATATACATTCTGTCTTTTAGTCCCAGTTTGGCCTCTTCTTTTGGAAGACATGTCTTCAGAGCAAGGAATGATATACTGCGTTATATATTTTTTTAAATAAAAAAGAGTTTACACTTACATTGAGTTAGTTAATTAAACAGTGTGCATCTAATTCAGACTTCTCCCCTTAATTCTCTTCTCACCCTTTCTTACCATGCCTGCTTAAATAACTTGATGAAGTTGGATAAGAATTACACAGATGGGATGAAGCCCATCTAAGGCTAGAACCTGATTCTCATCTCCTGACATGCCAATTAAAATCTCACTGCAAAACGATTATTCCTAGGTATTCAAGTGACTGCATGCTCAGTTTAAATGCCTCGGAGGGCTGTTGGTCCTCCTAGCTCATTGTGTTACTTCAGCTGTCTCTGTCATCCTGCATGTCCTGGTCCATATCCTTCTGAAAGAGGGCTGTGTGCTGCCCAAGGACAAGATCCTGTTCCATAACTCAGAAGTGATGAGCTTTTCAACAGAAAAAAGAATAACATTCTTCAGCTTCCTCTTGGAAATGACTGAATCATTTTGGTTAAAGCCTTAAAGTGGAACAAATATTTTGCTTGAAGGGGAGAGCTAGTAGAAAGACTGCTGTCTAACAGTTAATTTGGCAAAGTGATTTAGGATGGAAAATACCATGCAACATTGCTCTATACCTGTGCACTTTCAGTGCCATCCACAGATATCTGAACACACTCCCATCAACTTTTCCAGTGGCTGTCAGTCTTTAGATGCTTCTCTTCACTCAGTTTTCAAGTTAGACTTTCTAATTTTCAAGAAGTACTGAGCCTACCCTCTGAAAGTCAGTCCTCTTAAATCAGCTTCTTCCATAGGGTGACAGTCTTCGAAAGATCTTGTTTGCTCTTTGTTTTTTGAGTTCAGAAAACAGTGCTTCAAATTAAATTATCTCCTCCTGAAGACACTTCAGACAAATTTACCAGTCTGCCTTCAATTGGTAGGGGACTGGATAGAAAGACAGGAAAGTGCAAGATACTGCTATTGTGAATTAGTCTTGCAATAGGAAGGATTTCTTAGTTTTCCCCCCATCTTAATGTTTACACAAAGGAACTGTATCAAAGGAAGAAGTTGCAGAGTGGTAAGGGTTCTGATTTCCCATGGCAGTAACACAAAAGGGATTTTATGTTTTCTCCAGGAATATAAAACCACTTGACTATCACTTCCCTGACTTTACCTGTGATATGCTGAAGGCTGTTGGAAGGAAGGTTCATCAAGGGAGGCCTAGACTAATCACTGCTGACTTTTACTCTGTGCTGTGGTAGTGTTGTCTGGGTCCGTGTTCAGAAAGTAGAAACTTGTCAAAAGTCAATAGATCCACATTGAATTTCCAAATGATTATTAGTATTCTACATGCAGGTTAGCTTTCTTTTTTGTGCTTATTTAATAATGGCCTCCTAAAAATATAATCAATAAATGAACACAGGATAGGTGCTGCACTAGGCACACTTAAAATGCAGTCATGTATTTGAAATCTAAAATTCTTTATTTCAAACTAAAGAAAATAGAAAGAAAAAAAATATCAGAATCCCTAAGGGGAAATTACTGCATATTTTTTATATTTGTGTTCTAGAGCTATGGCTGGTCCAATGTTCTTTGTCATTCTCCCACAAAGTGACAATAATCCATCAAGCATGCTTCCATGCAGATACTACAAGGTTTTAGGTGTATTGTATTATAAATGTGTACCTGGAAATAAACTGCCAAACTCCATTTTTGGATGAGCCTTAAAGGAAGATTCAGGCATAATAGAACAGACTTGTTTAGTGACAGTTCAGCATCACTTCAGTTGCCATGTATGATCACCCTATCAAGAACTGCATCCTGCTGCGATGACAGTTTGCTGGAAACTCTCCACAGATTCATTGGAAGTTGGCTGAGCCCCAGCTCCACAAATTAGTGGTCAGAAGAGACTGTAGGGCACAAGTCTATCCAATTTGTAGTGCTGATTTGATTCTTTTTTTAATTAACACTTTAAAAAGTGTGTCAGCAGAGTGCCAAAAAGACAAGAAATGATCAGCTAAAACATTTTATTGCAGCATATGATGCTGTTCCATATTATCATGGGAACATGGCACTTGGATATGGCAATATTTTTGTCTGTTACTTTTGTTCATTTTATGGTCAATAGCAATTTGAAATACTCTAAATAGTCTTCAAAACAAATTCTGGGGGTTTGCCCCCCCCTCTTTTTTTTTTTTCTCCTTAAATCCTTTTCCCTGAATTCTCTTAGAGTCCAGTATCTTAATGAATTTAAAGCCAAAAAGTTGAATTTATTTTCCCTTTTTAAAAAATATTAATTCTGCAAGACTGCTTTCTGTGCGGTGTCTCTGGCTTAAAGAGGTGGTTGGCAACAATTACGTAAGGAAGTACAATAGTCCGTAGTCCTTTGTAGATCCTGCGAATAAAGTCAGGATTAATAAAATCTGGCTGGCTGACTTTTGATGAAATCATCTTTCTCCTTTTTTTTTTAAGCATAATTTTTTTTTCTTTTTTTTTTTTTTTGAACTGCTGCTTCCTCAGTGCTTTGTGTGAGACTTGTCACTACTCCATCCATTCCTTCAGTATTGCGTTGCAAGGGTAGTGAATGCCAGGATGAACGCTTGAAAGATCAGAGCAGTGGTGACAGCAGCTTTAAATGCATCCTTGCTTATGGTTCATGTTGTAATGTTTCCTAGAGAGTTGCCAGTTTATGGCTTCAGATTTTGGAAATATTCTGTGCAGGTGGATTGTGCCAGGTGCTGGAGCCATCAGTATAAAGCCGGCTTGCTGTGTTAGGGCCTCATACTGTTTACAGCCCTGCATAGAGCAGGGTGGGCGAATTCCCATTCAAGACTCTCCCTTTACCCTACCCTACTGGGCTGACCTTGGTCCACTGCCAAATGCCCACCCAGCCGCTCTCGCACTCTTCCCCCTCAACAGGACGGGGGACAAAATAAGATGCAAAAGCTTGGGGGTTGAGATAAAAGACTGAGAGATCACTTACCAATTACCACCATGGATAAAACAGACTCAACTTGGGGAAAATTAAATTAATTTATTGCCAATTAAAAGAGATTTGGATGGTGAGAACCAAACAGAAAAACTAAGCATCTTCCCCCCCTGCCCATACCCCCCTTTTTTTGCAAGCTCAGCTTCATTCCTTTATTCCCAACTCCTCTACCTCTTCCTGCCCCCCTGAGCAGTGCAGAGGGGATGTGGAATGGAGGTGGTTGTTAGTCCACAGCATTCCCTCTCTGTCGCTCCTTCCTCCTCACATGTTCGCTCCGGTGTGGGCTCTCCACTGGCCGCAGTTCCTTCAGGAAATACCCACCTGCTCCAGCATGGGGTCCTCCACGGGCTGCAGCGCGGCTGGCTGCTCCGGCACAGCCCCCTCCACAGCCCGCAGGCGGGTGTCTGCTCCCCGCGGCCTCTCCCTCACGGCGGCAGGGGACTCTCTGCCCCGGCCCTGCCGCACCTCCTCCTCCCCCTGCTCCCACCCGGGGCTCGCAGGGCCGTTTCTCACACCTTTTTCCTCGCTCCGTGCGGCGTTTGGCCCTTTCTTACCTGTGCTTCCCCAGAGGCGCCACCAGCCTCGCTGAGGGGCGCAGCCAGGCCCTGCCATGGCGGGGCAGCCTCTCGGCTCTCTTCAGAGGGGCCCTGCAGCCCCCCGGCTGCCAGCCCCTGGGCATGTGAACATAAACTGCTCAAAAATAAAAATTCTACGTAGATGTTTCAGTAGACCTACATCTGTGTGAACCTTTACACGTAGGAGAAGGAGGCTGTGACAAAGCAATGATGGTGATAACAAGAACAAAGGCCCTTTTGACCTTCATGATGCCCAGCTGCACCACCCAGGTCAGTCCAACAAGTTGGGAGAAAATGGATTTTGTCAATTTCTTCTGCATATGAACTACTTGGGTTTTAGTAGCTCTGAACAAACACTTCAGGAAAATTATCTAATGTGAGAGTGCAGTGATGGCTCACGCTGATTTATGAAATTCCTCAGATTCTGTGAGTCATGTTAATGTGGCTTCTTCAGATGTGACTCAAGTATCTGCCATTTGCATGTCTTCCTTAATAGCTTCTGTGTCATAGTCTGAGGGTTGTGGGAGTCCGAGCTGGGAGTTTCATTCAACCACGAGACAAACGTACATCAGTTCTTGGGTGCCTGCAAGCTGCTGACAATGTGGAAGGGCTAATGCTGCACTGGCTCTAAACTGTCCCCCCCATGAGGGCTGGCTTCAGGTATTACTACTTAACTTCAAAAGTCAGCTGTGTTAATTTTGACTGGCTCTTTAAAAGCCTTGTCACTCTTGCTAATCTCATTGAAAACTTGATGTTTTCTTTTGGTTTTAACACCTGTTGGATGCTGGTTTCCAGTTACAGGGCTGAGATTTTTAGAACAAACTTTCCAGAGAATATCTGCCTTTTCTCTAGGGGCAAGAAAAGATTTAAAGATGTGGAGAACGCATACACTATCATCCATGTAGTAGAGGGATAAATTATGAAACATTTATCACAGGGATATGTTTGGGTAACTTTGGCAGTGTACCCTATTATTGGAGAGGAGAGTATGCAGGAAGGGACAAGCAGGAATAATAGTCTTCTGTCAATGTCAGTAAAAGTGACTAGGTCAAAAGCTCTGTCAAAAACAGAGGTTCCAGAGCAGAAATACTAAAGCTTCAGCCTAGTTCACAGTTTTCTTTTCCTACCCTGAAGCACTCAGTCATAATTGCCTTTGCTCATACTATACCTGTCAACAGATGACACTGTTAAGCACTGAACTTGGTAAGTGTCACAGCAATGTGTTTTGCCCTGCCAGGAGGGAGGTGGCATGTGTCCATCTCCTGGTATTTGCCCTAGTCTGCTAGCTCCGCCACCCCCCGCAATCTAAAGATAATGCCAAACAGTAATTTTTTAACAGTTTCCGCTTTGGCTAATCTTCCCGGTAAAGTAATTGTAAATTATTTCTGTGTTCCTTGTACAGATGTATGAGCATGTCTTCTTGGCACTGCTTTTGCCTCATACCAAGAGATCTGGTGGGACTGCCTGGAGCCATTTGATCTGAATGCCCTGGGCAGGGTTAGGTATCAGTAGAGAAACTTGGCTGTAAAACCTATGGATTGCATGTAGGCACAGGCTGAACGTTCACTGTGAACAGCTGAGCCTTGCTGGTGGTGAGCTAGCTCACTGTGGTAACAAGAAAGACCAAGCACTGGACAGAGAAATGCAAGGCTTGTTCTGAACATCTGTTTAGTGATAATTACTCAACAGTTTTTCAGTGCCAAAGGTATAGAGAGGTAAGTAGATATTACCTAAGCCCCTCAGGGTTTACCATCTACTGACTAGTATGTTTTTAAACCTGACTAGTGCCTACAGCCAGATTCACCTTGTGAGCATAATTACCTGCTGAAAATACCTACTTTTTTGAAAACACTGTATCATTCAGGAAAGCAGAGGAAGTCAGTTATGGCATTCTGGATTTTTTGGAACACTTTTAGTGTTTTTAGCCTGTTTTCCTGAAGAAATGACTTTATTTTGTTTGTTTGTCTGTCCATTCCTTCCATTCTGAACTTTTAAAACCATTACCCGTTTCTATGAAGTTCAATAAGGGTACTGAAACCTTTAAGATGGTAAAAGAAATTTAGTACCTGAGTATAGGAAAGAAACCATGAATTAGTACCCTATTGAGGGAATAGCTTTCATGTGAACTCAACAGTTACATCTGGACAGATCTCCAAGTTTCCTCGTTGGAAAACTGTTCAGCCAGGTCTTGGGTATGATTTCCCCTGTTTGCCTGCTAGGGGAACATGAAGGGAAACTGGAAGAAGTGTTTCTTCAGGGTTATAAGATAATATTCTGAAAGAGGATATAGAGGAGACTTTGATATATGCGTATACAGAGGCAATATACAAAGGAAAAAGTCATGAGTGTGAGCAGCGATTGCTAGCGGGGGGTTGATGTTACACAAGGATGCAGGATGCATATCCATGGGAGGCATTTGTTCATCTGGTCATGAAATCTGTTGTTTCATCTTAATATAGAGGAGCTCTCAGATCACCTCCTTGTATAATTAGAAAAAACATGCTGGGTGTAAACCCAGTTGACTGTCCTTCCTGGGCCCCTTTAAAAATACAACAGAACTGCTTTTAATGCCTCTGTTTATTTTGGTACAGTATCCAGACTGCTGGAAATATGTTTATAGCACAGCCTAATAAGCTGAGGCTCCTCTGTAAGATTCCAGTGCCTCATGGCTGGATAGAAAAAGCTGATGCTTTCTAAATATGTATTTATGTCAGACTCTGGCTAGCACTAACAGTTAATGCCATGAGAAACTGCCTATTTAATGCCACCTAAACTAAGCTTGAGTAGCAATTGTTCCTCAGCATATGCTGAAGAGAGGTCCTAGTTACTGCAGCGTTCGTTTACTTATGCAGTAGTCAGATTTATCAACACCTCGTCTGTGTTGTGAACTTCGCCCATTATATTAGGCCATCTGTATTTAAGCTTGATGACTTTGTGGGAAACCATTTTAATTTGCTGTCTACCTGTGAAGCACTAATTCCAAGTTGACTTTGAAATCTGGTTAATGTTTTAGATGCGAGAAACCCAAGTATATGAAAATAGTTTATTTACATTGGACTGGAGTTTTAACTGCTGTGAGTGCCTGAAGCAAATTTAAGTGAGGTAGAAGCTGCTCTTTAGCATGCTGGCAGGCTTTCTACCCACTTCAGTGCAGTAGTTTTAATCTCTTGTTCTTCACACTTCTTTTCCGAAAGGAAGTGCATTTTGCCTGATGCATAATGACATCATTAACTGGAAGATAGTTTTGGAAACTGCACTTTTTGATAGAAATGGCTTCCACAGCAGGGAGAAAGTTATTGAAGCCTAAAATAAAACAGAAGTTTGTTTTCCAACACAAAAACTATGCTAAATGTTGAATGGATAATCTTGATAGTGCAAGATTGGAGTTGTTTGGGTGAAACTTGCTGCTTGAAGTCACAGCTGGTTCCCAAATGGTTTAAAAAGCCAGTTTGCTGCATCTGCTTTCCCTGCCCGTGAATTGCCCCAGTTATTCATGGCTTACGAGGGGTTGGTGCTCACTCTCCCTTTTTTCTCCAGGCTCAGGCCATTGGACTTGTCAGCTCTTTCTCCCTGAAATCGGATTGTACGGAAAAGTGGGCATTCTCTTCCCTTGCTCTCCCAAATCTAAAAGCTCACTGCAGAAGCTTTACTGTAATTGATAGTTTGCTATTGGTGCAGCTAGCATAAATAGAGTATGGAGAATTTTGCTTCACTGCATGTTGGAAGGAACCGAACAGGAATGTTTTCCAGTGTGCCTCTGAAAAGCGCCTATCTTATGTACACTTTTAAATCTCATGCAGTCTAAAAGCTAATATTAATAATGAACTCTTAAGGCTGGCTGGAGAAGATAATTAATTTGAGGTATAGAATAACTTTTCTGTCAGAGTTTTGGCCAGCCCTGCTTAATATGAGTAGTAGTTAAATCCTTCTGAATTTCGACAGAATATAGGCATCTTAAATGATTTACAGGTTTTTGAAAACACTGTTATCATACCATGACAGCATTTTAATGAACTACTTTTTTGAATTACAACTGTAACTAATATCTGCTGGAGTAGTAGCTCTTTTGGTACGTAGGAGAGTTGTTGCCAGGAATATATCGAATATTTGAAGCCCAAATTGGATGTAGTGAGTCTAGTTGGCTCATTCAATAACTTGTTAGCAAAGCATAAAAATTCTACTGGAGCAAACTCATCCTTGCTTTCGAAGAACATTCCTGTTCTTTATTAACAGGTTGAAGATTGTTTAAGCAGTTTTGATTTTTTTTGGGAGGGAATGTCCTTGTGTGTGCATGCTGGCTGCCTTTAATAGACCACTGTCTGGTTTGGGCTTTACAATGATTAGCTGTGTGGTGCAAAGGGCTCGTCTTCCTTGCTGTGTTCCTTATGTCCCTTTTTACGTGCTGAAATTACTTAGGGAGCAGCAGCTTCTCTGAGGCACAGCCAGATGGCTGGGCACTCTGCATCACCTGCTGAAAGGCAGGGCGGCATTGCATACAGATGACTTGTAGCACCTTAAACTCACTCTAGTGTAAGCAGAAATTGCAGCTTCCTGAAGCAGCCAAACGTGACCCTTGTATACCAAGTTCCACTTTAGGCTCCTAGCTCTTTCTGGGCACCTGGCAATGGACAAGGCTGCCATCTCATTCTGGGGTGCACGGGACTAAGTGGTTTTTGTTTAAGTAGGTGAGGCCCAAATGAACACTTTTTTTGGCAAAAGTGGCTGGGAACCGGTGGGTATTTAATCTGTGTGCTTTTAATGAGCTAACAAGCAGTGCTATTCCTCACACCAGTTGTTTTTGCTGGCTTATAGTCCAAACCTGCAGAGGAGCGAGAGGTAATGTGAATCTGAGCACTTTGGTCACTGTTCTGGGTCTTTATTTGGCATTAGCAATTTCAGAAGGGTGCTCAGAGGGCTGGCAGGGAGATTTTGCTCCCTGAGGATGATGCCTGAGAGACCTTTCTTTGAAGTCCTTGGGCAGCAAGAGAGAGAGCCTATCCTGTTGCATCGTGTTTTGTTTCTGGGGAGAAATATGATCTAGAGTGACCAGGGACAGGTGGACTGTGTCAGAGGTCCAAAAGAAGAGGCTAATAAAAATGCAGATCCTAAGGCTTAGACATTTTTACACATGTGCTAAGCTATATAAAAAGCCTGTTCTGTATTAGCTATTTTAAAACACATGGGAAAAATTAAGTGACTCTGATGCCTCTGTTGCTGACCTCAGTTCTTTCTCTATACAAGCAATTTCATTGATTTAAGGCAAAGCAAAGGAGTATTTGGGATTTTAGTGGAACTGATGTGTTTCTTTGTGTCATCCTGAAAGAATTATGAAGTCTTGAATAAGCAAATAATGCAGAGGACTGAAGTGGTCATGATATTTCATGCAAAGAAGAGATCTAGTTACAACATAGGTTTTTTGCATACCTGGCCCGTCACTGGGCAGCAAATGTGTACAGAACAAACGAAATTTTTTGTCATAGTTGGACCATTTTCTTGCCTCTGTAGTACAACAAAGAAAACTGAAGTGGTAAACTGCACTACAGTATTACCAGTCTCACTCCTGGCTGTGTGAACAACTAACCTGCTTAAGTGGGTGCTAGTACGGATGGAGACCAGGACTGGGGATTTCTATGTTGTAATTTGCAGCTTCTTCAGTCACTAGTGTGTACTGTGTGACTTTTATATTCTAGTTACGACATTTGAAAATACACATCCTCAGAAAGTTACGTGTTTAATGGAAACCTATCTGGCGGGAAGGTTGTCTGTTCTTGTATCTGCTTTGTGGTGAAAGGGAGTAAGTGCTTGGCCTTGATAAGCTCTTGTGCCAAGTGTTCTTTTGAAAACAAAACAAAATATTATGGTCCATAGTTATTTTCAGCAGGGCCTTGTTTGGAAAGGAAATAGGACTTCAAATTAAATAATTGCTCTCCATGGATGGAAAACATGTGGTTTTTCTTCTACCATCTATACTGCCTTGTTTGCTCGGTGCTTCAGTGTTACACTAAAATCTTAAGAGCCAGGATGCTGTTGGGTTAATCAATGAAAATGGTTTTCATTGATTGCTGTGGAAAGAAAAGAACCAACTGATTTAATTAAGCCAATGCCATGTGTATCTAGAAAAGTGACTATTGATCTGCATGTTTTAAATTAAAGTAAAGAGTGTGCAATTTTTGTAAACCCTTGGCTCCCCACTTACTGGTTTGGGTAGGACTTCACCAATTGCTGGCGTGCCCTACAAAGCAGCTTCGTTTGGCAAGGCCTCAAACTGCGACACAGGCACAGAGGAGCAGAATGCAGAACTCTAGCTGGGGCTCAGAGAACAACAATGGCGTGAAGTGACACTTTAATTTTCTGCTCTTCGTTCCTCCATTTGAGTAGCAAGCTTGTCTGGAAATCAGCTGACTAAAGCTGTAGGAAGCCACTATTTGTACTACATACTACTTTTTAAATAGATACGTTCAGAGAGGGAACCATTCCCTCTGACATTCACAACTCATGAGAATTCTGGGAGACAGGAGCTCCAGGGTATGATTTAACGTCTCTTTTTACTGTTTTTAGCTTTTCTATTTATTTTGCTCTGTCAAAGTAGAGCAGATCACCTGTCCAAATTTGAGCTTTCTGTGTTGACACTAAGGCTTGCATTAGAAGTAGAAAGCTGCCCAGCTTTGGACTGCTAGAATAAGAAAATAGTTGTAATGTAGTCCTGTTAAAAGCAAGTACTTTCAGATGCTTCTCAAGCCCTTGGTCAGTCTTTCCTGTCTCTTAAACTTGCTTTACCTGCTTCTGTGTGAAAAGCTTCTAATTTTTCCTGCCCAACTGTGGATATTATGTGAATAGGAGGAAAAACATGGCAAAGCAAGACTTCAAGCAGTAAAATGAATACTAACCTGAGTGTGTTGAGGACAGAAGCAAGGACTGAAATCGCTGAAGATCTTAACAGTCGGATGTTGTTTAATGATTGTCAGAAGCTGGCTTACCCTGTGCTGTTTCTGCAGAAGGTACCATACCTTCTCCCTGCTTGTGGCCCTTTACTCCCTTTGTGTGGCCAGCAGTAGTCTCCCTGTGGCAGAGTGGTGCTGGTTTTCATCGAGATGTGTTTCCCCAATTCGGTTTGCTATGTAAGCAGTAGCAAAGAGGGTTGGACTGTGCTCTCTGCAGTTGCCACTGGTGTTGCCATAGAATTTTTTGTGAAACTATGCCCTGAGCGTCCCTTGGGCATGAAATCACTGTTTTCTCGTTTAAATTACAGGTTGCAGTGACAAGCTACCGTAATCGTAATTATCCCCAACACTTCCATTATAAGACCTTAATTTTTAATTTCTGTGAAACTAGCCATTTGGGTCAAGAAAAACGCTTCACACTGAGGGATTTTGTGTGTGCGTAGGCTAAACCAGAATGATGTTAAGGAAAAAATGTTTTGCCTATCAGAAACTTCAGGTTCAGGAAAAGTAAATGTTAGGGACTTGAAATAGGACAACAGGTTGGCTTTTGTGCTAGGCTTTTTTTCTGTCCTCATGAAGATCTTCATAAACTTGGTCAAGTTTTTAAATCTCTACAAAGAGCAGTGGGGTTTGTGTTCAGTGGCTGACCACGACAGTCTCTTAATGCTACACCCTCATGGAGCATGGTCTGCTGCCTGGGGAGCTCTGCTACCTGCACCAGGACTGCCCTGTCCCAAGAAGGCAGCTCTGCACACTGTGGAGGAGACATAGGGCACTTCTCATATGTGGCTTTTTACCCAGGCTTTGGATCTTGCTACTGTCAGAAATGAGAGCAGAATCATTTCCTCATGTGTTTTCTCACTGCTTCTGTGGTGGGCAATCAGGGAGCAAGGTGGGGGTGGGGGCGAAGAGCCTGAAAGTAGCTGGGTAACCTGTTTTCGGATCAACTTATAGTGATTGCAGTCTTGGGTTTTTGAAGAGCAATGTAATATACTTGTGACTTTTAACTCTGAGTGCTCTCAGCTTCATCTTTCACTGACTACAAAATGCCAAGGTCCCTGAAAAGTCAGGTTCTAGGTAACGCAAAACATTTTTGGTTCCCTTCAGCGAAATCAAACTGAGATGGACTCCTAGGGTGTTACAATGATAAATGTTAATGTTGGAAAAGCGTTCATATGAAGTTAATTATAACAGAACGTCCCAGAAGGAGAAAATTCTATATTGAGTACAGAATGTGCATAACATGCAGCAAATATGGCCTGAGGCCACACATTGACTGGGTACAATGAAAAGGAATACTTAACGGCTACCTGCTCAGCGAGCATGCTTAAAGTAGCAGCAGCCCTTTAGGGAATACAGGCAATAAAGAGATTAAATTTGTCCCTCTTGTTACGTGTAAGTGGCTTTAAAGATTCATGGACAGTTTTATTCCAGCAGTCCAATTTTCTGAGCACTTGCCTTTATGCCAGGATTGTCACTTTAATATATTTAAAAAATATGATGACACTGAAAATTCATATTCGTCAAGTTGTAAAAACAAGAGCTGGGCTTGGGGCTGGTTTTTTCTCAGTCTCTTAGTTTGAGGAAGGTAGGAACTCCAATATTCTATGTATAAAGTGGAAAAATGTAAAGGTTATTAAGCAATTTGGGTTGCCTTGGGTTGATCTGGGTTGTTTTGGTGCATTTTTCCTCTTTATTGTTGAAATCAACACAGATGATCTCAGAGCGATTAAGAAATGTTACTGCATGCATAAATATTAGGAAAGCTGCTTGCTTCCCCAGGAATTACAGTAAAGTCTATTAATCTTAGCACACAGCCTATTTTTACAATTAGAATTATGGGTTTCAGTTTGTTATGGTCACATTTCTGCAAGACTAACTTGGATGGTTCCATCTCTCACTTCTAAATAAGGGGAGTTATAGGATGTGTTAAGCAGTAAGCAGTATCATAAATTTAAGTCTTATGTTTTAAGAACAAAATCTTAGTCCTCCTTGCATTCTCCATGAGTGTTTAATATTTCACAAGTTTGACTCTTCTGTAGTCTTTTATGACTTTGTAAGTTTTATGGATTTGAGTTCAAAAATTGATATTTTTTTATACAACTTCAAATAGATTGGGTGAAAGTAATTATTATTCTTTGAAATAATTACAAGCATAGCAACTATTTGAGACAGAAATAACTGGGATTTCAAATTCTTGCATGCAAAGCTATTCATCAACTAAATCAGTCCCTGATGGAAGGGGAAGGGGGGCAGGAGTAGTCACCATGCTTTTGTGACACAATTAAACAAGGAGGATATTGTGTCCTAAAAGTCCTACTGCACAGATTTAAGGTATCTTTTATTTTTTTCCTCTAGTATTTTTAACTAAGGATTAGCAGAAAAAAAAAAAAAAGGGCAAACTGTATGTCTCTCAGGCTGTGAGATAAGGATAAATACTTTCTTGCCTAAATGTAATTCCTTACATTTTATAAAGAACTTCAGAAAGGTTTTTAGAATAAAAATATAGCGTGTGTAAGAAGGCTAAATGGGTTAAGAATTTGATAAAATGTTGCTTTTGATGAAATTCTGATTTTTAAAAATTACTAAGAAAGGTATTTTCTTCCTGCAGGGATCAAATGGGGGTTGATGGCAGCAGTGGGAAGGGTGGACAGGAGTAGAATGGGAGGACATGCTGATGGGAAAGTGGTTACTGTTCCAGTCTGAAATAGTATAATCAAAATTTCTTTATTCTATTGCAAGAAAGAGCTTGGGAAGACAAGAAATTAAATTGTTTGATATTTAGACTTCTATGTCCTAACGTTTATTGGTTTGCATTATGAGAATTGTGGGTTTCTGTCTGTATTAACGGCTGTCGCCTCTATGTCTCCTAGTTGCATGAGCAACAAACCATGTACTTAAAGCTTGTTAATTCCCCAAAGGACGGAAGGGAATGTTTGGACCATTTATTTGAAAGTTAATTATTGCTCTAAGCAACCCCTTCAAGTTGACACTTAAAATTGACACTATTGCATTGATTCAAGTCTGAAACATATGGAAAATGTTATGATATTGAAAAAGAACATTTAGACTAATAATGTCTGTTGTAAAACAGTCATGAGTTTTAAATCATGCTTGCTCTTGTAGGTGTCCTGGTTTTTTCTCTGTATAAATATGGGTAAAGAGTTCAAATTTTGATTGTTTGAACTCTACTAGATGAACAGTCAGGGAAGAATATTTCTACCATGGGACAACTTTGAAAATTTCAGAATTTGCTTTTGTTTTCTTGGAAAGAAAACTTTCAGAATGAAGCACAATGTTCTGTAAGACGCCAAGCCACACTTTCAATAGTTGTGGGATTTTTCAATTAGACTCCTGCATGTCTGGAGCTTGGTCTTAATATGAATTTCATACAAACTTAAAACCTGTTTTTGCTTCAGTGAAAAAAAAGCAGAACTAGATTTGGTCAATGTCATGATGATCTCTGATACCAAACTGAACTGAACTAAGCATTGCCTTGACTTCAGGAGGATTTAGAATAGTTTCTCATGTTTATTGCTTGCTCTTCGCATTCTAATGTAATTTATTTGTTGAAATGTAAAAGCCCAATACGTGTTGAATCATGTCATCAAAGAAAAGTTATTCTACTCTCTTTTGACGGGAAGAAGAGGAAAAGGGAAGAAAAAAATTGCACATTCCTCACTTAGAAAAGAATTTTTTGAGAAACTTTTTACATTCCCTAGCAAATGCAAGCATGCAGATGGATCCTTCTGTCTGCTTCCTTGTCTTTCCGTGTTGTGTACTGTACATGTAGAGTTGTTTTAAAGTTCAGCACTGCTTAACCCTCCCCACCCCCTTTAATGCCTTTTTTTTTTTTTTTTTTAAGTAATAATTCACAACAGGATATGATGATGTTGTCCAATCTGGCCACACCTAATCTGTGCTGGGACACACTGACTTCATTCATTTGTAGGTGTGGTGATTATTAAGACAGTTTGTCACCGCACCCTGGAGTGTTTTATTGCAATCATAAAGTGGTTCAGCTACAGGAAACACCACTTTTCTAGAGGAAAAACTGGTAACTTTCTACTTCTAAAAGAACTCATTCCAGGAATGCGTAGCGTAAAAATTTCACGACCTGGAATAATCATTGAGCTCGTACCAAATATACAAAGAATCGAATGGCTTTTTCCATTGAGTAACAGTGTACCTCAATATTTTAAAACAATTATCTTGGTTTGTATGGTTCTGAATTTTCATCAAATCTTGGGTAGAATGGCTGGAGGGAGGGCTCACGTTTTTCGTCTTCCTCTGGCATTCAGAAAGGCTCATTTTATTGTGTGAACTTTTTTGTGGGCAATCCAGAAGGCAAACTGCCGAGCTTTGGAAGTGGAAATGTTTTACTTTTTGGCTGGGAGGTTGTTCATGGCACAGAGCAACGTTGGAGGGTAAGAATAAGTAGAGTTCATGTGTATTTCTGCTGCATATTGATGTTAATTTGGTCTTGAACATCAGTTCAATTTACAAAACTTTTTTGCCTGCTGTTAGAAGAAGCCTCAAATTTAATCAGAAATGATAAAAAGAGCTCTTGTGCCTTGCAGAGCACCAGAAATGCAGCTGATGAATGACCAGACTGAGGTATTTTTAAATTTGGGCTTGCTGGAGGGATCTGGACTTACAGTCACTTCCAAGTAATTAAGTTAGGAGGAAAGACCTTTTTAGAGTAGTATAAGGGATGAGCTATATTAAGAAGTGCTAGTTTCTTATTGTGAACGCAGCTACACTACTGAAATGATTTGCCTTGGTTATAACTAGGGAAATTGATTAATACTGACCAGCTGGAGGTGTGTATTTCCTGTGTAAGTAGGAAAGGACATAAAATTCAGTTTAAAGCTGGCTTGTGAACTTGAGTAAAACAAGACAAATCGCAGAATTTCAAGAAGTGATGGTCATGTCAATCGTGCGGCCACCCACAAATGACATTTTCCGGTATCTTTTACTCTGGGCTTCATCCCGTCTTGCAGATAAGCCAGTGCTGAGATTCCAGAAGAGTGCAGGGTAGCTGTGCAGCAAGAGGCTGAATCTCCCTAAAGAAAACTTACTAGATCTCTACCTTAACGGAGTTTAAAGCCTGATAGTCAGGTAGTTGGGGATGGAGGCACATCTAATAGAATTCAATCAGCTTGATATTCCTGTGTTTGTAGAAGATGAATGAGAAGAGAATGGTACTGTCTCACAAAGCTGGGCTGTGATGCTGGTCTTCCTGTGAAATTTTTTGTATCTTTGTAATAATTTCCTTTTTCAGAAGGGGCTGGCAGCTTTGCTGATGGGGAGATCTTTAATTTTATTTATTGCTGTTGTCACAGATCTGCTTCTCTTGACACTATGCTGAATATCCTTTCCCAAGTCCTTGTATCTATAGAGTCCTTTCCCGAAAAAATTTACACAGGAGGGAGAGCATGCTAATGTGGACTGCCTTGCTGTTTGTTGCAGATCAGACCCATTTCATCATTTTTTGCTTATGAAATGAAATATAGAAGTCAAATTTGTTTGCCGTGCACCTTTGGCATATTTAAAAGGCTACTTTTGTTGTGAGTGGAGGAGCATTAAGAAATCATGGTTGAAAATGTAGAGAGGCAGCAACAGTGGAACTGCTTTGAGGCTAAGTGGTAGCATTTATATGGTGTTGATTTCTCTGCGTTTAAAGTATATCACATGATCAACAGAGTGGTCTTTGCCACGATAAAATCTCCCTTTTCCTTGCTGTCAGTTGTTCCCAGCTGCCAAGCTGTTTCATGCATCCCTATCCATGGGAAATCCCTTTTCCCATGAAGAGAATGTAAAAGAAGCCAAGATCTCCTCCCCTTTTTTCCAGCCATAAGGCCATGTCCAGCTCCTCTGTTGCACTTCCAGAAGAAGGAAGTCTCTTTCTCCACGTGTGAGTCTGTCAGGCAGAGTCTGTGGTGGAGTGCAGCAGAGGATCCTGACCAGCGTTCCCCCTGGCCAGTTTTCTTTTCAGGAATCTTGAGTGGCTGGAGGAATTAAGCAAAATATGCTTGCGTACATCTGGAAGATAAGATCTGTTGGGTGCTGTGTAGTATTTTGGATGACTTCCACTTTTTTAATGCTGCAGGTCGTGTAGTGCCTGAGCTTCAGGCAGTTTGATTAACTCTTGGCAAAGATGGCTCGCTTCACATTAAGTGTTTGTGCTACCTAACTGTAAATCATAGACATTTCCTGAACTACTGGCATTTAGGATAATTTATAACTTTCAGTTCTCTTTTTTCTTTTTCTTTAATCATTTTGTACATCTTATTTCTCCATCAGTGTAAAAATATTGTCTGGAGAGCAATAAAAAAATCAGGAGCCTCACTGTGCTTGTATACAGTAAGGCAGGAAATGGACCTCCTAAATGTGTGTGCAGGTGTGACCATAAAAATGCTAGAATGCTGTTCTTCATTTGCAATGAGTTATTCTAGTGAAAACCCTGGAGTTCTGGAATATTTTGGAACTGAGAAAAAGCTAACTAAACTTGGCAGGGTTATGCTTTACAGACCCTACAGTCCCCTGCCCCTTCTCTAGCTTGTTTCTGCTCTGTAGGTTAACTGATGCAACATTTTTTCCCCTTAAGTTACTGAAAGCATTGTGGACCAAAGAGAGCTCATCTTGTCTTTCCACTTGTGAATTTGCCTTATTAGGAGGCAGTTGAACAATTTTATACAAGTGCATGACTAACTTTGGACCCTTTTTTGTAACCCTTTTGTCTAGAGAAACAAGAAAAGAATTCCTTAGTCAGAAAAATAAAAGGAATGTCATGCTGTTTTCTTTACTTCTTTCCAGTGTATCCCTAATAAAGGGCTTGATCAAAGGCCAAGGAACGATCTGTCTTATTTTGCATTGCTGTTCAACAGCATGAATGTGGAAAGGGTTTGATTCTGGTTTTAGTGAAATGATCCCCCTCAAAAGTTGGCAAAAGTAGGCTGGCACAATCTCCCATTTGGGCTTGAGGATCCTTTTGAGGATATTTCTGCTACTGGACATGCTTCATATAGATGTCCAATCAAGTTGGCAGTCTGTTTCACCTTGCGTCCGTCTAAGGGAGAGCTTTGAACTGGTTTTAACAGCTGCACAAATTGTGCACCTAAGAACCTCTCCCTCTTTTTGTGGCTGAGTCTGAATATTTTGTCCATGGGAACAACAGCTCCATAGCAAGAGCTGTAGAAATAAGGCAGCTTAACAGCACATTTTTTTAAAAAGTATACTTTAAAAAAACATTGTCTGGAGGGAAACTTCACATCAACATTTATATATCTTCCTCTAGGGGAAGCACTAGAGGTGGTGCAGTATTTTGCTGTTTAATATCCAATGGAAGAAACAGCTTCACTTTCATACTGAAGATGTTGTGCTAGTATCACTGAGACCATACACCTCTGTGCCAGCCAGTCCACTGTAGAAATTTCATTGTGTGTTCTTATGGAAGCTAAACAGTATTTTCTTTTTCGGGGGATATTTTGTCTAGTCTTTGGCACTTCACTTTGTGTTGGAAATGTAAGTTTCTTCCTAGGGCACGCATGATTTACTGTAATACCCTATTATTTAGATATGGGAGCACAAAGAATGTGTTTGCAGAAAAAGGTCCTGCTTTAGTAAGACTGTAAATTGAGTGAATAGGTGCATTATGAGGAGGCTGTTTTTTCAAGATCTCTAACAGACCATAGTTGTAAAGCTTTCTAAACAAATAAAAAGAAAACCACTATATGTAAGTGGAGCCTTTTGTCCAAGTTACTACTTGGAGAAATGTTTCATTGGGATAATCCAAATATGTTACTAATTAAAAAGGATTTTACAATTTTAGGTTTTCAGAAATTTTATTTATATTAATAAGTACTTATTTATTTGTTCAATTTAATGACGATGGTGCAATAAATACCCTCAAAAGATACACAAAGATCTTTTTTGTGTGTTCTCAAGCTATAGTTAGGGGACACCAGTGAATCAGCCAACAACGTGCTTTGGTTGTTGCTTTTTCAGTAGGAACACTTAAAGAGATTTAGGAATTGTCTGTCCTTACCAAGAAAAGTACATATTTTGAAAACTCTTGTTGAGCTTTGGTTTTGATCAACAAGTGGTGAGTTTGGTTTTGGCCCAATTAAAGATCTGATCCAAAGCCTATTGAATTTAATTGGAGTGATTCCAGTCATTTTAAGAGTTCTGGATCTGGCCCATGTTTTTAGCAAAGAAATGGTGCAGGGTGCTAGTTAAGCATCTGTCAGTTCTTTTTAGCAAGGCCACATCTGGATTCTCTTGTAGCTTGCTTCTCCTTTATTTTAGACATCAGTCCCACTCTTTGTGGGCCAGGCTTCTATTGTTTTTCATGCTCCCATCCTTCCCCTCTTCTTGAACAACCACGATTAAGTACGCCTGACAAAATACCGGTGTATAAAACGTAAGATCTGCCAGACTTTGCATGTTTTGGATTTCTTTGTTTTCCTTAAATTTGTTTTTGCCAACATCTGCCTCCTGTGTCTCTCACATACTTGCTGTTTTTCTGAGATACTGGAGGAGTGTTTCTAACAAAGAACACCACAGATGTAGCTACGAAACTGGCAATTTACTCCCTTGATGGAAAGAAAACTATGAAACAGTCTGCCCAGTTAGGACGTTAAGGGAATGATTTATCGTTTTCCTTCATATCAGATTGTTTTGCAAGTATGTTGTAAATGGGAGTTTGTTTTTAGGGCACATGATTTAGGAAAATGTTTTATCTGCGTAGGCCTGATTAACCAGGTCAGTTTCATATTCCTAATAGTTTCTTTGCAGTCAAGTACATTTGGGTCTGAATTGGTGCATGTCTTCAATGTGCATCTGAAAATTAGAATTTCATAAGGTTTGAGTTGTATCAGAGGTGGTGCTGGAGCACTAGTGTGTGTTGTCACACGTGTCATAACTCTTGATTTAAACAGTCCCGGGTGTAAAATTAGCTTATAGATGTGTTGGATTGGGGAGTCAAGAGCTGCTGATGCCTCACTCCTCTGACAGGCACTGAATGCAGAGGGCTTGTGAATGCTGTGTTTATGTAATGCTCTTAGAGGGGGAAACTGTTGCATAAACACCACTCCTTTACTTTGCTGAAGGTTATTGCTTTTGAGCCACTCATTGTTCTTAGTAAGTTGCATGAGACTCTATTAGGTGAGTTTAAGATTAATGTGGCTTTATGATACACTTGCTGTTCAGCTGCTGGGATGTTCGGAGGAGGCAGGTGGGAAGGAAGGGGAAGGAATGCAGAAAATATCAGAAAATACTGCAGGGAAAAATTACTGCAAATTTCATAACTGTCAAAACCTTTAAATAGCATGCTGTGCCAATAAAACATCAGTTGAAGTGCATTGCTGCAGAGCTCAATTCCAGGCAGCCTCAATATTACTAAGAAATAAGAAATTACAAGTGATCATGTCTCTCATTGTGGCACTCTTCACTTAAAAAGATTGCTGGATCCATTGGTTGAGGTTTAAATGGGCTGTGAGTAGGACCCAGTTTCTTGCGTTAACATTTCTGGAATGTCATTTTGGTTTCCTGGGGCTTATAAGACACTTCAGTAAACGTTTAAGGTGTCTGGCTAGGGAAGCAGGAAAATCAACTTCTCTGTATCGTATTTTCAATGATTTATGCAGCACCAACATACGTGTGTGTGTGTGTGTGTGTGTGTATATATATATATATACACACACACCCCACAAACATATATATGTGTATGTGTGTGTGTATAGAGAAGCCCATAACAGAAGTAAGACAATTCTGCTTTGTTCAGAAGAGTCGACAGTTTTATGTTTTCCTCATCTCATGTGCAGTTATAAACCCATCAAGCAGGGACCTGCGTTTCTCTCTACTTTCTTTCTGTTTCTCCATTACTGTAGTTGACCCAGCACAGCTTATTGTTCCCACCTTCTGCTGCACCTAAATGGTCTTTTAAATAATTTGCATATGAGGGATGTGTGAGTGAAAGCCATGTCCAAACAGGAGATCATGTTTTGAACTTTTCAGATGTTTGACTAGAGTATTGGAACTACTCTAGAATTTTGTTTGATTTGGAGAAGGAAACTGTATTTTTTTTTTCTTAGTAATAAGATCTCTAGGGTGAATTTTGATGGCTGAGGTCTATTTTTCTGAATTTAAGCATCAAGCATGTGTACCTGAGGTTTATGCTAAGGCAACTAGAACTACTGTGTTTGATCCTATGGAAAATCTTTAAGTGAGGCCATGCTGGAGTGTTACAGGTGTGTTCAGGGACTCATGCTTTGTACTGTAATGTTTGATTTTGGTCCAAAGGAGTACAAGAAGATGTGGATGTCTGAACAATATTCAGGATGGGAAACTCAACTAAAGAAATCTCTAGCAGGGTCATGATGTTACTAGACATAGCCAGTAATTGTTTTTAATATTTTTATTTTGGATCGTGCTGCAAATTACTCATTCTTTAAGAGCTAAGCTAATTGGATCATAGAATGAGAAGGATATAGGGAGGAAGGAGGAATAATTAGCAATACACAAGTTGGCATGTGCTGTGAACTTGCTATCTGGCTGAGGAAAGGATCAAGGGATGTATGTGCACAAAGCTGTCTACCAGTGGCTGGGAGCTGGTTAACTGCTAATCCAGGAGCTGCATGCTGCTGGCTCTGAAGCTGCAAGCTTTACTTGGTAACAGGATTTTGAAGCATTTGGAAAAGAATGGGACTTGCTCTTCTTGTGTCCTTGAGGAGTGACACATGCTGTTTATCATGGCTGTGCTGCACAGACTGAGAAATCACTTCTGAAGGAGGAGAAAGAAATTTTAGCAGACGTGAACATGTAGTGTAAGTGTAGGATATGTGAAAGAAAGAGTAGAGGAAAATGTGCACCTGGAACACATCTTAGTCATATTCTTTGTCAGATAACCCTTAGTACTCTCTAATCTATCACTATGGGCAATGGCCTTATGATTTAGTTGTGGAGTACTTGGTGAAAAGACAAGGCTTCAGCCAAACATTCAGCAGAAGCATAGGAAGAGGCAGTGGGCTGTGCTGCTAGGGGAAGTCTCTCCTGCTGCGATGAAGAATTTGCACAGCTCTACTCTGAAATGGTCAGGCTTGTGTTTGGGCTGCTAGTAGGTGTAGAGGGAATATGTCATAGTGAGATGGGGGTGTGGGAACAAGACAATTTAAACTCCTAAGAAATTCTTGCCTTAGGCATGAGAAAGTGATATTTAAGCTGCTGCAAGAATTGAAATTACCTATAAATAATGGGATAGGGTCGCTTAAATCAGAACATGTATTTCTGTGCTGACAATGTACGGCATCTGCTTCTGCTTTAAGCAGGGACTGAAGAGACTTGGCGAAAAAACAGGCTTTGGCATCACATGCACGGGGAGCTAATAAAAGGCTATAAATCGAGCAAATATAAGGGCCTCTTCACATTGACATTTCCTTTTGAGAAAGTAGTTAGGGATGGGGATGAAATTTTAAAGAAAACACATGGATTGGGAGACTTTGAGAGGATCTCAAACAGAAGAGCAAAGAATGTATCAGTACTTTCTTGCTGAGTATAAAATCTCTGGTCTTTCGAGACTGAGCTGGAAGTCAGAAATTTTGCCCCAGACTGCTGCCTGCTTGACAAATGGCTTAGCCTATGGTATGTCTTCCATTTCTGATGAATCTTTGAAGTGTACTGTGTTGCTGGATGAAACACATGGTATTTATGTTTTGACAGCAAAACAAATACCATGTATTCATATGCTCGGACACTAATCTTTTGAAGAGAAAAACAAAACCCAAACTCAGCCATGATAAAATCTTGGCAGCAAAGTAGACCCAGATGAACTGCATTTTGTATGCAGTACAAAAAAGCTTCAGTTTCTTCTTCCCTTTCTCTGGCTAACTAGCTTTAACGCTTTCCAGTGGATAGTTTGCTCTTGCTTTCAGGCTATTTCACAGGCTGTAGTTAGCTTTGTGCGTACATTCAATATTCTGTTGGTGATAAAATTCCCATGATGGTTGTGAGGAAAGTCCATGCATGCGAGATGCTACAACGCAAGTACGGAATTTTTAAAAGAATCACCCTTGGCTATGATTCAAATTGTTTGCAATGAGTCCTAAAACACTTCAAGACTGTACATGCTTGTACAGTGCCTTTCTCAAAAGGGTATTGCTTCACAAGTGGTAATCTTAGGTGGGATTGCAATGGAAATGGTCGTAACAGGCAAAGTTACAGCTGGAGAAAAATCTTCTGCAAGATTGATTTATCTTTTCTGCTTTGGCAAGAGTGTTTTTATTCAAGCAGTATCTGAAACAGTATTGAGCAAATTTGAACTTCTTAGGATCTGTTGGGAGAAAAGGCAGATAGAGTGGGAAATAGCTCAAAAACTCCATGTATTGTTTCCTGTATATCCCCAAGTCAAGGCCTTGAGCTAAAATCTTGATTTCTAGAGGTGGGAGTTGTTCTAGAGGTCTTGTTCTGTAGTCAGCTTTTCAGATTGCCCTGGAAGGCTGATGACATCCTGAGAAAAAACTGTGTTAAAGGAAAGTCTCTGCAATACTTGTGCTTCTAGTAAACTCTGGCTTCAGTTTGCTTAACTCTTTGGCGTGCATTAGACCCATTAGTGTGATTTAAGCAGGCTTTTCACTGTAACAGGGCAGGCTTGCTGGCCTTTGGTTAGCAAAAAAGCAGGAGTTGAATTAATACATTTTCTGACAGTGTGCAAAGTACCCAGACAGTTTGTATAGGCATTAGCAGTAAATGACTGGTAATTACTCTAGTTTCCTAACCTAGCAGAGACCCTACATGCTTTATTAATCTTACGATTGTGGAATGAAACAGAGGAAGGTGTTAGGCTGTAGAGGCTGCAGCGTGCAAAGCTTGAAACAAATCTCAGTCAATAGATCATCATAACCAGCTGCTGCCTTTTGATCAGGAGAAACACAAGAATTATCTGACTTAATAGCTGTAAATACATGTTCTGATTAGGTACCAAGCAATGTTATTTCTTCAATGGGTTTCTGTAGAAGTTTGCCGTTAATGATGCATAGTACTGAAGGACTAGCTCAAGGGAGAGATGGGACGTCCTGTATTTTCAGACGACTCTGTCCTGGGGACTAGCACTCCAGATGATACGTTTAAAAAGGAGCTGTTTTGAAAGTGTGTCTTCATTCTGGTTACAAAGTTCTGCAGAAGGGCACAGGAAGATGTATTAGTGGGAAGGGTTTGCTTTAGGCCTGCTGACTAGCTTTCCGCTATTTCAGACCCTAGTGCTCAGGAAATCAAATGTACACTTTATTATTTAGCACAATAGAAGTTGTATATTCTTTTTATAATATACCTTGTAATAGAGGAATGGAAGGTTTTATCTACAGGGAGTGCTGTACTTAAGGGCTTTTAGTGAAATTTAGTACTGAAACATACCTGTAGATACTTTTTAAATCTGCAAGCTTCGTGCTAACATCCATGTAGATTACTTGCTGGCCAGGTTTTTTTTAGTTAACACATTCAAGATGGATATTTGGCAATGTTTAGTTTTAACTGCCTGGATGGCTGAAAAGCCGAGTGCTTTATTATACATCTGGTCTGTATAATGGGACTGGTCTCAATGCTACCAGTGGCATGTCAGTTTTTCTGCTGTTAAAGCTGCTAGTAGACGTCTTGGAGCATGTTTTGGCCAACTAGAAAGCATTTGAAAATCTCATCCAAGAAACAGAATAGTGCAATCTGCTATTTTTGTGGGATGATGGGTGGATTTACAATGCAGTTGAACAGAATGAGATCTTGCATAGGCTTCTGAGTCTCTGTAGTAATTCAGCTTCCTTGAGAGCTCAGCTATTACTTTGTCTTTTTGTAAACCATCTCAAACAGTACAGATTTAAACCTATTCCTTGAATGGCAATTATCATTTTAGGTCTGGGACAGTAAATTTAGGTCTCAGACAGTAAATTGCTATCAGCCACAGCCAATGTGTTCAGACCAAAGGTTCTGACTTTGCTGTTTGACTGCAGAGGCATAGACCATAGGGTAATAGATTCCAGGTGTTGCAGAGCTGAATGGGTGATAAATTTGGATTCATAGCTCCAAAATTAGCACTTATTTAGCAAGCTGTATATGTAAATAAAGAGACTTAAACTTTGAAAGCAAACAGAGTGAATTTTTAGGCCATTTTCCGGTGTTACTTACGAGGATGGCTGGGCAAGATTCTACAGAATATTGTGTGTGCATTTGAGTGCAGATGACAAATGAAAAACTTATGTTTTCTTAGTTTCTCCTCCTCTCTCCCTACTCCCTGCTGGACTTGAAAGCTGGAAAAGGGCTAAATAAATCCTCTTTAACATCTCAGATACTCTGAAATGTAGTCCCAAATTCTGTGCTTCAGTCTTGCGGAGTACTCTGAGCATTCATCAGTTTCTGCAGATAGGATCTGTATCTCTGTGCTTCATTCCTAAAAGACTGTGAATGTGTTTCTAAACCGCACAAAATATCCGATGGGCTTTCTTTAACGCTAAATATCGATCATATACATAATTGAATATTCTACTTTTAGAGTTTATACCTGGACCGATATAGAACAGAGTGCCTTAATTTAGCATTCAAGTATTGAAATCTTGGCCTACATTTTGAAGCTGCAGGCCTTATTTCCCTAATCACAAAATAAGGCAATAATTTGGTTTTTTACAGAACATCCACTTCAAGCTGTGATCGGATGCAGTCTGCCTAGCTTCTGCTTACCCCAGCTGTTTCATTTCAGGGACAGCATGGTGAGGACAATAGTGGACCTAGTTCCTCATTCCCAAGAAGTTTCCCTGCAAAGTACAAAGCTTTCAGCTTTAGGTGATCTGTACCAGGTCTCCTGCCCTAACAGCAATGTCCAAATGTAAAGGTAAAAATTGGAAATTTAGTGAGTCTTTAGAAACCAAGATTCTTAAAATAATTATTTTGCTTACTAGCTGAAAGCTAAAGTTTGTTATTCTCAACAAAAAATTGGCTGCTAACAGGCATGCCACTTTTGAAGGAAATGCTTCTGGTAATTCACTGTTGATGTTCTGAAACATTCTTCTGTTTTTATCACTGTTAAAGCACAGGACTGAAAAGTCTGGAAAAGGAGGCAGTGTTCAGTCCGGTGGACAGAATTTACAGGATACTGTAAATTGAAGCAAACATAAGAGGCGAACACCTGAAAGCTCTTCAGATGATTTAGTAGGTGCAAATTGTCCTACTAAGCACAGATAAGTAGTAAGAACACTTCTTACTATTTGCCACCTGCTTTTTTTTAGGGTTTTTTTCTTCCCTTCTTCCCTCCACTACAGGAAAAAAACCCAACCACTTATTGGTGAAGGTATAGCAAATAGGAAGCACTATTACCCTAGTTTTCCAGGAGGTGATTTACTCATGAGCAAAAAAAAAAAAACCCAAAACTGTCTGGACAAAAGATTTGCCTAGATCCCAGGGTTCAGTTCAGTCCTTGTTTAGATTTGTAAAGAAAAGCAGTCTCTTGTGGAGAGGTTTGGGAGACATCCTGCCTTGCATGGTCTTTCATAAGAATGGAGATGCATTTGAAATACAAAACAGATGCATTTGAAATACAAAACATTCTCTCTTCAAAGTATCTTTTCAACTATGGATAAAAGTCAGACCTGCCAGGGTGAATTAGCTTTATCTAGGGTGAGATTCACTCTTCAGCTCACATACTACTGTTCTTCTCCTCTGGATTTCCTGGCCTTCAAACTGAACTCAGAAGCAGAAGGATTCTGTATAGGTGGCTGGTGATTTATTTTACTTCCTCTTTAGAGCAAAGTGGTGCCCTGCAAATTTAAATGGATAGGAAGTGCATGGTGAATTGATCATAATGGGGTGTTTTTCTGCTGTCTAATCTTTCCTTTATGCTGTGCAGTGCAACCAGGCATATGAGTGGTTCATAGCATGTAACTTCCTAGATTCCATAGGGCATAGGGCAGCCAAGTAAATAGTGCTTAAACTTCCCAGTGATTTGTGTCCCCACTTAAACTGAAGTTCTGAGTGTCAAGCCTTTTAGCTAGAGGGTGATCAGAAACACCTTTATTTTAGCGTCAAGTTACAGTTTCAGTCTCATAAAACTAAGTGGTTTTCCCCCTAAAATGCAGGTGCTATGTATATTGGCTTATATTTTAATTAATTACTTCTATTTGTCATATATTGGCTATATAAGTTGACTAAAAAAGCTAAAAGGATCTGTCCAAAGTCTTTAAGGAGCTTGGTTAATGTCTCACATAAATATTGACTTACAGAAAGGCTTGTCTTTTATATTAAAGAATGACTATAAAATAACTAATAAACAGATTTCTAGATTTGTGATCCGGTGGTCAGCTAATAGAACAAAAGATTTTCATAGAGCTTGACTTGCTGCATCACAGGAATGAGAGATCATAGTGGATGGTTTACAGAAGCGAATCTTTAATGTGTGAGTGTATACTTGGTGCAGTTGGGTATTGAGTGGGTAATACAGTGAAAGAATGCAAAAGAAATATCAGTAGCCCATGAAAATTTAAAAATGGACTAAACTTTTGGGGGTTTGAATTTGACAATACCTCTTTTTAAATATAAGCATTATTTATCCTGTGCTTTACAAGAGGTAAAATATGCTAAGCAATACATAGTCCTTGCCCTGAAGAATTGTGCAATGCTCAATGGATGTAAAGCACCAGAGAGAGCCATGAGAATATCATTATTGATATAATATGTGGAGTAGATGGGTTTTGAAGATGTTCAAAGCACTGTAGGTATCATGAAAAATCCATCTGCATAAGAAACAATGCAATGAAAGCAGTTTGCACCGTAATGTACTAATGGTCAGAATCTGCCTCTCCCTGAAAATGCTAGTTTAGAGGCTCCAGAGTAGTGGTGACACTGACACAGAGGCTACTAGTATTTCAAGGTTCAGGATTCAAGAGGAATGGAAGAAAGAAACCCATTCTTTGTAGGAAGAGTAAAAGTAGCTTAATAAGCAGAACAGCTGCCAAAACAGGATTCGTCGTCTCCTGCGTGCTTGACTGCAGGTAAAAGGCAGCTCTGAGATTGTTTCAGGGAACAGTAAGATCTTTGTATAGTTTTAGCTGCCATAAATTGTCTTCAAGTGTGGTAGAACTGAAGGGGAAGGAGTTTAAATGAAGGGATGTTACAGACGATTTTGAGCAATACGTAGATGGTTAAGACTGTGGGAAGGACACTTAGAGAGGCTGTAAGGAACGAAGATTTTGCAGTGACTTGAGTGCTTTAAAACCTAGGGGGGGAGGAGCAGCTGTGTTTATCTGTTGTAATTGCTTAAGTAGAAACTGGATGTTTGTAAGTAGTAGTACCACTTAATTGTACTCTGCTTCCCAAACACCTAAAACATGTCCTTCTGGGAGTTGGGAGCATCAGAAGGCATCTGGAAGAGAAGGAGGTTGGACTTCTGTTAGTCCCTCTCGGATACAGATGCAATTGCTGCCTCTGCTGCACTTTTCAAAAGGATCCCATCCCTGGGCTGTGTGACCCAAGGTTGTGCGCACAGTGCTTTTCTCCATTTGCGATTCCAGGAACAGCACTCTTTTTAAAGCTGAAGGCAAAGATGAGTGAATGCTGCTCCAGATGGGAACTGACAAGTTTGAAAACATGTCAGCATGTGTATATTTTTAATTTCAAAGGCATCACGCTAGCGTTAGAGCTGCTTTAATTCTAGCAGCAGCTCTGTAGAACTAGACAATCCCTGAACATCTCTACCGTAGCACAAGCACATTGGCAAAAACACAAGCCCCTTTTGGCCACTTAATTTGTAATCAAGGTAAAATATTCTTATTCCTGTCTTTTGGACTGATCAGCTACTTCATGAGGATTTTGTTCTTTGGGCTAATTCTGACATTACATATACCAATCACAGAACACTAAGGACAAATCTGTTATGGATAGCTATGTAATACTGGCTTTTGAAGTTCAGTCCATAGAGTTCGGTGAGGTTGAAACTGAAGATTATTCTAAACAGATTCTATTAATAGTGATGCTGCTAGGCGACTGAGCCAGAATTCTCTGTACAAGAGCCGACGTGTGTTCTGAAATATGTTTGGTGTTGGTGCTTGAGATGTAGATTTGGAGGTGGGAAAGATTCTTAATGCAAAGTTTCATCACATGGTGATCATTTTATTTCCAAGTTCACTCTACAAAATTACATTGTCCTCCAAGGCCATTGTTTGTCAGCAGGGATGGATGCTCAAAGGGGCTGGAGGGTGTGCCTCAACTTTTGATAATGGGTGTCGAAATATGGAACTATTTACAGCTGCTTCTCAATTCCACTATGCAAAACTGTATGATAAACAGCAGCTCTGGAGGTCACATCTGGTATGTCGTGTCTGTTGGCAGGAAGGCAGTGAAAGGCAAGATTGAGTGCTCAGTGTCTGTGGGTGTTTGAGACCCATGAGAATTCTTTAAGAATGCCAAAGTGTAGAATGCCAAAATTTGTTGTCTAACATCTGGGTTCAAACTTCCCTCCATACCTATAGCCAACTTGCTGAGCTGTGAGCTAAAGTAGAATCTGCGTGCCTGATACCTTCCTATGTTACTTCTCTCTGAGCATGCATCTTTGTGAAATGAAAAGGTGGAAATATTTGGTTATTGTTAAACAATATCCTAATTCATGGCAAAACCCAAGCTTTATTTTTTTAAATGGCATTCCTAGACAAGTGATTGGTGTGCTTCACTAAGAATGATTTTTGTTTCTTTGATGTAGTTTGTCAATGTATCTGTATTATTGCTTATGTGCCATAAATCTTAGAACGACAACCTGTGATAGTAACTGTGCAGTACAAAATGTTTCTAGGCTTAATCAGTGACTCCACCAATTGCTTTCATCTCAGTAAAAAGAATAGCAATAGCATCTGCTTATGTGATACCCCGAGGTCCTGCAGCAGCCATCAGTTTGTGAACTCCTTGCAGAGTTTCCTTCAAGAGGAGTGCCATTTCCAGAGAATTCTGTGCATTGTTTCAGGTGTGTGGAGAGCAGCAGAGGTGCTTGGTTAGTGGCCTCTAGCAGTCGACACTGGAGGGCTTTGCCTTGTCTGCCATGATCTTTTTATTGCCTTCCTGCCTGAGAGTAATGAGCTTTTAGTTCTGATGCTTAGTGAGATTAGACCTTATATAAATGGCCCTTACATAAAACACAATAGAATGATAAACTTGTCTTATTAGTAACATACAAAGCAGACTATATAATTACCCAAGAAGTGAAAACTAGAGATGCGAATACCTGGACGTGCTGTGTGATGTTATTTCAGAAAGCCTAGTTTTAGTTTATATTTTTTTATGTGCTTTATGTATAATGTCAGTAAGCCTAAGAAATCTGAAAAATGTTTCTTGAGCAAGTTCTAATCAACTGGCTCTGCAGAAGAGATTGAACCAAAGTTCACCTTAAAAGAAAACTGAAACTGGTATTATATTAGACTGGGTATGAAATAGCTTACTAAGTTAGGGCAAGCTGTGTCCAGTTAGATACCATTTGATGATAAGGACTAGCCTGCCAGAGGTCTAACAGCGAAAAACACTAAGTGTTGTGGTTAGAGCTTGGATGTTGCTTGAATGATTCAGATGTTAGTATTTCCCAACTTCCCAGATATCTGCAAATGTTAAACTCCTAGTTGTTGCTTTTTAAAAGACATTTATATTGGGCAACTTCTTATCTGTCTTTACTATTTTCAGTATTCAAACCAAAGATGCCCAGACTGAATGTGAATACTATATAAGGCTATTTACTCTTTTTAGACTTCCTCCTAAGGAAATGCCAGGCTTCTGCGATTGCCCTGTCAGCTGAATAACTTCTGAATTCATTGGTCAGCTTTAACCACATTTGAAAAGAGAGCTAGAAGCCTGGAAAAGCCTTGCTCTCTCTGAAGTAGAAGGATGACACAAATTAATGTTTCTGCTCAGGAGAAAGCAGCATGCAGGCAGCATTCAGCTGTTGCACATCATTTGACAGCAGCTGACCAGTGAATCGGCCAGCATGGACTGGAGGTCAGTCTGCATCTGTGGAGCTTCTGACTGCTTGTGGCACATACTATCTTCTGCCTGCTGGAATTACTGTAGAGATGTGTGGGGGTTATTGGAAGGAAGGGGTGAATTAGCGAGAGGATAAAGGATGCAAATAGGAAATTAAGCTTCTTCACTTCTGTGCCTGTGAAGTAATTTGTGGGTTTTATTTTGTTTTCCCTATTACCTGAGTAAATAATTCAGTTTTGTTCCGTGTGATCTTATAGCACATGATTATGAAGTGAGGTTGCTAACAGAACTCACTTATTTTCCCTTCTCATGCATGTGGAGTCTTCATTTTTTTTCATCCACATAATTTTGGAGTCAGAAGTTGTTTCACACTTCTTTCAACACCAGCTTTTAGGAAACTTGCTTTTGTCCACCCATGAATAGACTAATCTCTAGAAGCATGATTGATTATTTGTTCATTAGCAGTATCTTTTTCTAGCTCAGACAGCCTTAGCACACTATAGGACATACAGTATCTTTTCCCTTTAATGCTTGGCCTTAATTATATTTTCTCTTTATATATGAACTATATACACATTTATTTCTAAAACAATGTATGATAAGAGCTGCAAGAAATACCTGAGAATGTCAAATGGGACTAAATGACAGAGAGAAGAGACTACCTCAAACCTGAAACAAATTTCCTCTGAAATACGGCTGTGATCCTTGGGTGGTCTTTCTTTGGGGCTCATCTGACTGCTTGAAGTCAAAGAAAACGAAGTGCTGTGTGATTTGATATTATTGCAGGGAGGAACTTCATGGGTCATCAAATCCAGCTCTATGAAAAAAGCGCATTCAACCAAAAGCGTAGTTGATAGATGTACCTGCCCTTCATCTTGTGTCTTGAACTGCTTCAGATTTCTGATAGTTTAGAAGTCTTGCTTTGAATGTGGATGGAAGATTTTATTGTTGGTGCTAAATTATGATCTTGCTAGCTCTGTCTGCCCTGAGCTTTGCCATCAGTGACGCAAGAATGCTAGAATAGATAAGATGTGATGAATGAGTACTTCTTACGGGTTTTTTCCCTAAGCATCTGCTGTTGGCCGCTGTCAGAGACAGGAGGCTGAGCCTGCTGAACTTGTGCTCTGATACGATACAAATGTTACTTTCCTTAAGAATTTTGAAAATCCTCTCCCTTTGAAGCAGAGGAGAGGAAGAAGAGGGGTCCTGCATGACTGGAATGCTGTAGTGCGTCCTACATGGACCAAGGAGGAGGAGTGACATTTCTAAGCAAAGCATTCATGTTGCCTCACTTTACCAAAGGTTGCATGTCGTTCTTGTCTGGCACACACCACTTACCCTTGTACTTGTTCACGCAAGCAGCTTTGGCAAATGTTTTCTTCCTCTGTCACACTCACATATCAAAGAATATCTGTGGAAACAAGAGGCTAATCAATCACACTTGTATTTTGAATGAGAACTGGAAACTGCAGAGAAATGGATTGGAGGTTTGTAACACACCACCTTTGAAACAGAATGTTTGTTCTTATTTCTAACTTTCCAAAATAATCTGTGTCTTTAGCCAGAGATTCTGGTTTTTATATGAAAGGCAGGACTGGATGTGAGAAAGGCTGGATCAGGACTTATGTATACAAAGTTTAGTACTGTAAATTATTGAATCTACAATCTATCTAGTTTCTAAAGGGGTCTCTAGATTTCACTTGTGTAAATGTGACCATTTTGATTATCTGAAATTGCAAGTAAAGAAGTTAAGCTTGGTGCTATGGAAAGTAATAGTTTCGCCAGTAAATAGTGTCTGAGTTTGCTGTTTTATTGGTTCACTGCGCCTCCTCCCTCCTTGATTAATTTGAATTTCTAGTTTCCTGACTTTAACATCTATGAATTTAAAAAACTTGATCCTACAAACACTTGCACAGACACACATAAAGGGTCACTTCAACTCTTGACACTAAAGCTTCATGAGCAGTAAAAAACCCGAAATAATCTTAGTGCATCTGTTTTTAACTGGATGATGAGTCCACTTCTGATTTAATAAAGAAATCATAGAATCATCATAGAATGGAGGGAAGCAGTGTTTTGCATCTGAATATTCAGGCATATATGAGTGGAATAATCTCTCAAGTAAACTTATTTTTTTTTCTTTGTAAATGTTCCTATTTAGTAGGCTTGACCTCTAAACTTTTCCATTACTCCTTAACAGATCATATTGCCTGGACCTTGCACAAGGAACATACGATGAACTCTGATATTGACAGGTCTTGAAAGCTCCTGAATAGAATAAATGTCTTTTTGCCCTTCTTAGAGATGGCCTTTTTGCCCTTTTTAGAGTTTGAATCTAATCCAAGAAAAGGCTAGGAATTAGCTCAGCTACAAACAAAACCTGACTACTTGCATTGGCTCCTGAATTATGAATTGAAACTTCATAATGGAAATGTGAGGCCAAGTAGTCTAAACATTAAAGTTGCCTTGTTGGGTTTTTTTGAATAAGTGCAGGTAGTTCTGCTGTTTTTCTTCTGTGTGGCTTTTGCTTCCCTTCCTGTTTCATTCTTGCTTGTTTTAGTACCTAATTGTAGGCATACAATGAATAGAGCAAAATCATACTTCAGAGGCTATGGTACAGGAAGCTTTCCAAATGCATGTAAAATTTGGAAAACATGTAGCTATTTAACTTTATGTTCGAATGTTCAGTGTGATAAGGGTTTAAGGGAAAGACTACAAGATCCTGTAAGTATGTACATAGTACCAAACTAGCTTTTATCCCTTTTTTTCCTGTAATATTCAGGGAAGATTATAATATTGATCAGTGATTCCCAAGTGCTAATTTTGGCTAGAAGATGTCTGTATTAATTTAATTACTTAATGTTTCTTCTGTCCATCTTGTTATCTTAGCCTTGATTGACTTCTTTTTTTTTCTCCACTCTCAACTTTAAAGTATTAAAGTAACTCAGCTTAGTATTTGAATCATCTCCATACCCTTAGTGGAATGACAGAGGCCTGCATACCCATAAGTACACCTGAAAGTATTTGTAGTATCAGGCTCAGATGCAAAAATTCACTAGAAGGAACCAGTAACCATCTTGTTTCACTGTCTGTAACTTGTAGCAAGCTACTCTTGAGTCATTTACCTGCCAGGATGCTGAAATTCTTCAAGACTTGTCCACTATTGTGTAGCTATTGCCTGTGCTCTGTGTTATCAGAGGTGTAGCTCTGCCTCTGGCTTCACCTGCTTTAACTGATGTTGGCTGAATGTATGCACTTTTATGGTCTTCTTTGTCTTTTTACTTTTTTTATCATTCTGCTGATCTATGTGTTAGCAGAACATTTTTTTCAGTTAATTTATTATATCTAGATTTCAGCATTTTTATGGATCTGGATGAGCATCTGGCTAGCTCCGATTAATGCAAAACCAAACTGAAGTAATTCCATTCCCCAGTGAGTTTATGCTGTCAACTACTTTGAGATCTGTCAGTTGGCCAACGCTTAATTCATTTAACATGTGCTTTATTGACACATGAGCCAAATTTGTAGTCAGAATATCATGTGGTATAAGTCATATGCCTTGAAAATCTTAACTACTCAGCTAACTCTACCACTAGCAGTGATTTCAAATTCTGAAATAAGGTTTGTTTGAATATCAGTATCATAATCCCCTTGAGATTGCCATCAGTTGCATTCCTGTCCTTTAATAGAAACCTATGCAAATTTTTCAGTTTCAGTCCAGCATTGATCTTGGACAAACAAGGCTACAGTTGCCAAGGCTGTTCTGCTTTAAGTGTTAGCATGAAGTTAGTAGTAATTTCTTCTGGGTACCATGGAGAATTGCATCCAGTTCATCCTGCACTGTGAGATTTACATTTAAAAATGAACTCGTTACAGGCTGAGTATCTGTTGATGCTGTTAAAAACTGTAAACAGACTGGAAAATATGGAGATGATACAATATGTGTTGTGTGAGGAAAGTGTTTCAAATAGATCACAAACTGCTGGCTTCCATCAAGACATGGGTGACTCTTGTAATGCACTTCTGTCTTCCAAGTGCTGGTCAGAGGTCAGCATCTCTGTAAAGACAGTGTTTGTACTTGATGTCATTGTTTATGCTTTGATTCACAAGTCTAGTTTCTTTTTGTGTTTTCTTCAGTGGAAAGAGATGTTAATAAACGTTTTGCAGATATGAATGCTCATCACAACTTAGCTAAAGTTAGCATGCATTTCTTAAATCTTCGAGCTCCTTGACAAGTGGAGAAACTGGCCTGGCCTCCTAGTCAAAAATTAAACTGGGGCTACTGCAGGTTTCATCTTGATCTCTTGCTTTAGATTCTCAAGTTTAGCAGCTGTTGCAGCAGCTTCCCAGGACCAGTATGTTGGGAAGGGGACCTCGCTGTTAACATCACACAGTTTGAGGGTTTGGGAGGAGAAGAAGGTTTGAATAGATGAGATGGCATCTTCTGCTTGAAATATAATACTGAAGAGGCTCCAGAATATTGAAGGGCTTGCCTCTTTGCAAATTTCTATCACTAAATTGTAATCTCAAAAGAAGAATCTGTTACACTGAGGGAAGATCTGCATGGAGTTTAAAATTAGATCTATTTTAGTTTTGCATAAATCCATCCTTACTAATCTTAATCTGTCTTTACTAATCTTGCTAGCCTTCAGCAGAATTGGAAAAGGCTGTTCTGAAATCAAAATACGCAAACTCATGTCAAAAATCACTTTCTGAAGGTAGCTGGTATGCAGTCAACACCCTTTACATGCATCTGATAACTTGAATTATCCATTACTGATGTCTTTATCAAAGTAGCCGTGCTATAAGGGTGAGGAACAGCCATCTGCTCACAGCAGGATTAATCCAATTGATGGTCTGTGAACATGCGGCTGCTTCATGTATCTGCCTCTGTGAATGATGGGAGAGGCAGTTGCTGCCGTATCACTGTAGAGATAAGTGTGTGACCCACCGCAGTTGAAAAAATTCCCCCAGGATGCCCAAGCTTTTATTTTCTACACCAGTAACAAAAGAAACAGTTGTTCAGGGTGTTTTTGTCTACGTTTGTACTGCTAGAAAAGGAGGATGGAACTAAAATCCATAATATTCTTAATATTACCTCAAAATTGAACCATGGATTGAATCTCCTTTTGCTTAAGGAGTGTAATAAATATTTATTTTGGGTAAATGGGAATGTCAGCAGAACAGATAAATACAAAAAGAGTTCAAGATTTCTTTTTCTTCCTTTTAGTTCCTTTGAGGTTTTCCTGTAGGGTTTCATTATTAACAATGAAATAGGAAACTTGCTCAAGGGCAGAATTGTGCTCTGAGAATCATAAGTGTGGTTATAAAAACAATTTTTTTCTTCCGTGGTACACCAGATAGCTTAAATTTTAACCCTGTAAAGCAGGATCCATGAATTGGACCATATGAATTTTTGCTGATAAGGTTTTGAATTAATCCCATTTTGTACAGACCTGTGCTTGCAGAAGCTTAAGGAAATTCATCATAGTTGCAGATTGTTTTCAAGTAATATCCTTATGGACTATGAAGCCTATCCTTTTATGATAAATGCATAAAGGTTTTGCTTAACTTCCTTTTTGAGCCACTCCATCTCTAATCTCCGTTGCTCAGTTTTTAAGTAGGCTTTGGCAGTCTGGCTGAACTGTAATAGTGCTGACATTGAAATCACACAGCACGGTGTGGGGGGAGGGATGTTAGAGGAGGTTCACTGTAGACACAGCTTGGATTTTTCCTCCCCTTTCATACAGCTGAAACTCTTCCTGCTCAGACAAGCAGTCAGTGTGATTTTTGAATATTTGGGTGGAGGATAATATACAGCAAAGTAATTCGACTGTAATCCCTAAGGATGGGATAACAAATAACATCCCTGCTGTACAGGCAGCTGGAATGATTTAGAAGGTGTAAAGGGGCTTAATGTTCTGAGGAGCTGCCTTTATAGCATGCTTTTGAGTAGGCACATCTGTAACTTTGCAAATGGAATCACTTGCAGGCTTAGACGTGGCCGCTGGTTTGTTTGCTCTGTTGAGGAGGTGACTAAGCATCTGCAACCCGCTGGCAGGTGTGCTGAAAGCTGCAGGTGTGGTTTCCAAGGCTGGCTTTGGAAACAGTCATTTGCTTGCAGTTATCAATGCATTGTCGCTACTTGTCTTTCCAGAACAATCATTGTTGAGAAAATTACAGCATTAAGTAAACATTTTTCTTCATATCAGTGTTGTTATTTTTTAATCTGACTGGGTAAAGGAGAATAACAGTAGCTCTATGAGGATCTTTAGTGGAGAACTTTCTCTTGGGTATTCGTCACACAGCCATTCCGCTCTGTGCAGGTGTACCAGGGCTTACACTCCAGGGCTGAAATGAGGGCAGCAGGGGGACGTTTGGGCTGGGACTTATGCTGCCACTTCCAAAATCTGGGCCAAGCATGAATGGTTTTCAAAATCAACATTTCTGTTTCAGATATGGTGCCCTCTTACTTATTATAGCAGCAGATATTGAGGTTTTAATTTCTCCAGATTCAACTGCAAAGCGGAAGGATTGTGTGAAGAGATACTGATAGCCTATTCTTCTTTGTGAGTACACCTGAAGAGAGAACGATCCAAGCATTTTTTGTGTTACATGTCTGTCTCTGAGACTGTTGTATCCAGATGACGAGCTTTTACTTTAAAAAAAAAAAAGCCAAGCAAAAAACCCAAAATCGACAAAACTCACCTGTGTAGCTGCATCCAAGCTAATGCTTGTTAGGAGTGTGTTGGCCTGTTCCTTGTTTCACAGTTTGGGCTTTACAACTTGTGATGTTGTGATAACCCATGGCAGAAGGGGAGCTATGGGAGCATGGGAATCATGTGGTGGCTGCAGACGTGGGCTCAGTTTCTGATCCATTCAGAATCAGATGGCCCAAACCCACCCCAGGTTTAGTCATATTTCTTCAGGTTTCTCTTTAATTCCTTACTTCTTGCTGTCATCTGTATTAATCTGATCACAGAATGGAGGTTTATATGCCAAGTCGCAATGAAATGAAGTCATATGCAAGTGGGTGCTGTTAATTTCAGTTATAGTTATTGAAAGGCTTTGGAGAAATTAAAAAGTTTGGGGTTTGTTTTGGTTTGTTTTTCATAAGAACGTATAAATGAAAAGTGCACATTTTAAACAGATGGATGTGTGAATGGTGAGGAGGTAATCTGATCTATAAATATAAATGGAACTTGGTCTACTTACGGCTTCAAGTCAAAAGCATTGGGTTTAAAAATAATTTTCAATTAAAACCCCCTGCTTTAACTTGAAAATAGTTTTACTTCTGAACAGAATATTTCATACTGATTGACCGGAGAGAAACTTGTAGCCTCATGAGGCTCTTGATGAGAATTGCTTTTCAACTGAGCAGCTCTGTCAGGCATGCAGATCTGAAAGTCACAGCATGCTCAGCCTCTGCCCTTGTTGCCAAAGTTCTGCAGGCCAAATTATTCCCAGTATGACACCTAAAAAAATTAATCTGTGTTGATTTGTACTTCCTCTCACAGTGCTTGTCTTGTAACTATTCAGCTGTACTGGGTCCATAGACAGGATATAGGGCTAGATGGACCCAGTACAGCTGAAGTAATAGTTGCAAGACAAGCACTGTGAGAGGAAGTACAAATCAACACAGATTAATTTGACTTAATCAATTAATTAAGTAATTGACTGTAGCCAGTAGCAGTTGCCTGAAGAGGAGTATTGGAACAATCCAGTTAAGATGCTTGGCCAAAATATTCTCCCTGCTTCCTACAACTGCAGTCCAGAGTGCTCTTAAATCAGCAGTGGTGTCTTTTTCTGCACAGTATCAAGCAAGGATCATGGAGCATGTTGCAGAGAGTGCCCCAGCAGTATGGCTGGTGCCGGGACTGGGTCTGCCGGTGTTTGGCCTCCTGTGTGGAGAAGCCAGGATCCAGCCCCAGATGTCTCCATGGCGAAGCTGTACTGGTTACCAGGTTGGGAGGGGTAGTCTACTCAGACGAGCATGAGGCTCCTTTGTCATCAGCAGGTCCCATACCAGAGCCAGCTACTCGGAGCAGGTCTGGGAATAGAATTTGCTCCTCTGAGCTCATGCAATAATAAATGTTGGCCATAATTGAAGGAGAATGGACTCTAATGTAAGTAATTATTGTAATAAGGCTAAATAAATTAACAACACCTTCTGTAGCCAAAAAGTATTCAGCTAAAGTAGAGAGTTGAAATATGCAGAGGAGAAGCCTTCTCCAGAAAGTAAAGGGCCACCAGCTGTTATTAGGTGCTGTTTTGCTAGCATGGGAGTGCTGATCCCCACTCTTCATTGCTTTTTTAGGCTGTTGCTTTTCTTCCTGAAGGTCATTGTTCCTGAGGAGGGTGTGGGGGGTCATATGAACTGTGCTACCCCTGAACAGCGCCACTGCTGGAAACTTAGAGAGCTTTTCAGTTTGTCAGACTTCTGGTGAAAGCCTCAGATCTGTGTTACACAATCAAGCCTCAGTTCACACTTGTTGTGGAGGCTGGTAGCTGGTAACGTGTGGGCAGGCTTCAGTCTGCCTCTGAAAAGGTTTTGTTCAGTGTGTGCCTCTGCTTGGCTCGTCAGGCCCTTGCATTTTTCAAAATGTTAAGTATTCAGCTCTACTCCACTACATTAACTCACAAATCTTCTATTGTTTGGCCCTTTTCTGAAGAGCACATTATATGCGGTGGCATGAATGGTAGCCAGACCGTATCTGCGGTGCACACAAAGGTGCTCTGGTCTTCAGCTGGTGCCACCCACCGTTGGGTGGTGTAGGACTGCCTGAGTCAGGGGTGCTTTGGACTTGTTCTTCTTGGCTTAAACTTGAGAATGAAAGGATAAAAGTACTGTGGCTTTTGTTCAGTTGGGACAGGCAATGATAGGTACATAATGCTCCTCTTCTTGGAGTTGTCAGATGGAAGGGAGCTAATGTGATAACCCATAATACTTTGTCTTCTGTGATCTTGAGAGGTACCTGTGCTTAAGCATCTAATTTCCAATGGAGAGGGCTGGAGGGAAAAAAAAAATCCCTGTTAAGGCTCAAATACAGTCTATCCAAGCTGCTGAATTTTCATCAAAAGCAGGAAACAGATGGATGGGCACAGCTGCAGAAGGTGCTGCGACTTCTCTGGAAAAGCTACCCAGGCACGTGCTGCAAGCAGGGACATCAGCACAGCGCTGCTGTTCTGCACGGGGCCGCTGCTTGGTGCCAGCGGATGGATGGTCTTACAGCCCACGCTGCTCATGGAGATGCCATTTCGGAGAGGAACCTGCCTGGCGTTACTCCCAGCTCCCAGTGATGTACGCTTGCCTACAGGATCTGCTCACTGTAGAAAAAGAAAAATGCATCAAAGACTGCATCAAAGATGTTCCTAAGTCTTACATTTCTGAAGCATGCTGTGGGCCCTGACCTGGTGATCTTACCCTTATATCCTTTCCAGAAGCACCTCATTGCTCTGTCTCACTGCTGAATTCTTCATTTCAGACTGGACAGTTGCATGATGAAGAGGTCTTGTAACTTGGTGGGGTCTCAGAAGCAGCCAGAGAAATCTCTGGGATGCCCTAGGGTGGTGTTTCTTATGGTCTTCTTGAGACAGAAAAGAAAAGAGGGTCCAGCAGCCAAGCATTGTCCCAGCTCTCTGCCCAACCACTCATGCAGTGCCATTGTGATGTTCAATCATTACTCAAGTGCTACACTTTAAAAATTGGTCGGTGCATGTTGTTTATCTGGGACCTGCAGTCCTTGATTCCTCCTGTTTATTTGAAAGGTACAAATATTTAGATCTCTTCCAGAAACAGATCTGTGTTATTTAGGAGATTTCTTTTCTTAAGCAGTGTAGTTTAGTTTTTTAGTTTTCTTCTTTTGCATAGTTTTTGCAGAAATTAAAGATTTTCCAAGCAAGAAGCCTATGTAAGCCCAACTGTGTAGTGGGGAGAATGTGTTTCTCTGCTTGCTTTCCCTTTTTTTAAAGACAAAAGAGCCTTATTGAAATGTGCTTCCTTTCTGGCTACTCATGGGTTTTCCTTCCTTCCTCCTTGCAATGAGCTTAACATTCTCCCATCCTGTTGGGTATAAATTTCAGCCTGAACTGTTTTCCTTGTTGAGGTGTTGAGTCACTGGCCTTGAATGGGAACCTGTGATGAGACAGGGAGAAGTTTGGGCTTGGAAAGGAAGAGGTTTTTCCAGCCCAGGCAGTGCATGGGATGGATTTTAAAAACAAGGATAAGGTGCTATTCATTTTTTGCCTGGGGTTGCTCATATTCTCTTTTCCTAGTTTTATTTCTGGGTGCTTTCTTATGTTGGATCTGGATAAATTCCAGGACATAATACACAAAATACCTAGAGGAAGAGCTGGTTCCTGCTCGGTAACAATGTTCCATTTTAAGCTGTCTCAGGTTAAAGGGAAAAAAAATACGATGCCATCTCCCTCGAATTTGTTTGTCTCTTGGAGAAAAGATGCTGAAAGACTTGCTTCAAAGGCTCTGTGTGGGAATTATGTCCTGAAGCTGGATATTCTCCAGGGCTTAATTGTGCTTATTCATAGACACACTGAAGTTTATGAACTGGACAGCAGACCTCTAAATTTGGCTCTAACTGTGGAGAGGGTATTGGTTTTTTCACACTCTGATTAGCAACATTGAGCACAGATATACACTTTGTAATAATTACTAAAATGGACAGGAATTAAAGCAAGATGTGCTCTGAACGCAAACCAGATAAGCTACACAAGTCTTCTTTCTATCTGAATTTCCCACTTAAGTAAGATTTTATTTTGTGTTGTGTTGGATCGTGTTATATGGGGTATATCTTGTCTCTCTCTCCCCCCTAGAAATTCTTTCTGGTCTAAAGTCTACAGTAGCAGACGACTCTGCAAGATGAAGAAAACAAGGCTGAGCAATGTAGTTAAACCAGCAACAATGAGATTAGGTTACTGCCTCACGTACACTTTTGCCAATCTCAGAGAAATCTGAATCCAAATATCTTTATTACTAATATTATCTATGTTTTGGAGGTTTCTTTTACCCCCTCCCGCCCCTTTTTTTCCCCAAACAATAGGGATGAGAAATTAACTTTTAAAAATAGAACTCAAATTAACATTATTGTAAACTAGCCGAGCTTGTGTGAAAGTTTTGTTTGGTTGGTTTAAGCAAAAATGAGTGCTTTTTTGTTTGGTAGAAGAGCAGTTATGACTTCAAAACCAGTTAAAACCAATGCATACTGCTGCCTTCATGGACTTCCTGAGTTCCACACTCCTGTGGAGAACCAGCAGTCCAAGAGGGTCACAAAAGTGTTTTAGAGGGCTTTTTTTTATTGTGTGTTTTTTTTGTTGTTCTTCTGCTTTATTTGCAGATGAATTTATAATGGATAAGATTCTTTAGTAATATTTCTTTTTTAGAAAGCTCCTGTATGAATGAAACTCAAAAGGGTTTGTTAGGGATTTTTTTCAAGAGCTCTACCTTGAAAGAATATTTTCTTGTTTCTGGTATTGCTTAGGATTTATGTATTAGGAAAAACACAGGTTTCCTCATGGCATCTTAAATAAGTGTGCAAAAAAGCTGAAAAGAAGTATTGTTTGGACAAAGCGCAAGTAGCATGATTTGCTGATGTCAGTTTTGTCAGTGTTGGGGCAAATTGGGAAGTGTCTTCTGTTCAGAATTTTATCCACCCAGAGCTGCACTGCAAATTAATTTTGAAAATTGCTGCTGAAAGGAAATTAATGAAATATATGCAATGAGAAAATTAATTTTTTTTATAACATTAACAGGTAAAAATGTTGAGTGACATATTTTTTTTCATGGAAGTCATAACATTTAGATGTGTAAGAATATAACTGCCTTTTAAAATGTAAAATAGCTCCATAAGACTACTTAACTGTCTGTGCATGACATCCTCTAGGCTCTTTAACTAACGTTTGCTTTGTTAGTGAGATGAAGCAAGGATTTGAAAATGAAAGACAGTTGTGGTTTGGAAGAGCAGTTGTTATTAGTGAACTTTGTTTCTTGGAAAACTAAGACCACAGAGCTGGTAACTTGTGAGGTATTGAAGCCTATGATTCAGGCAGATGTGCAGGTCCTATTTTGAAGGATTTTGATGATCAAGGATCACTGTGCATTTCAGTGAGATATTTCGATTTCTATCCTGCTTGAAAGTGTGCACCTTTCTCCTGTCTGTGTTTGAAAAATCGTGAAAGAACCACAGGCTGGATAGCAGCTAAACTAATCCAGATTAAAAAGGCTGCGGTCTGGGATAGCTGAGGGTCTCCATACTCTGGCAATTGCCTACCCAAGTGTAGAGGCTGAGCGCAGTGTCATTACAGTATTCACAAGTCTTGTGGTTGCTGAGCCAATATTGGAAGATTTTAATCTAACATAGAACAAATATCATCATCATCTTTCATATCTCTGAAAGCAGCAATGTGCTCAGTATCTTTTATGTTTGATTCTTGCAGGCACTTTGAATGCCTATCTTATACACTGTATCCTGCCTTTGAATTTGCATAACACTTCATCTTTCCGTGGAAGAGCCAACTTTAGGATGAAGACTACTAAAACCTCAGGGTTGCACTCTGTAACTGAACTGCTTTAGAGGTCAAGCCAGCTGAATTCTAATTTATGGAAGAAAGCTACCCATGCTGCATTTGCACTGTACACGTTTAGGGAGATTTGGAAGAGTTGATCTTGAAGTGTCATTTAGGCTGATCTGTTTTAATGAAAATTTTGCCTGTGAGAGCCCTTGAACACACACTAATGAGTAAAGAGGTGAACAGAAGTGGATCACAGAATTCTGAATCCACATTATACCGTATATCAAGAGATTAACTTTGTAAATAAATATACTGACAACTCTATCCAAGCCTCTTCACAGTTCAAATTTGAAGTTCAATGTTGTGGTTCAAGCCCATCTTGAATCATAAGTCCACCAAAAATTCAAGGTCAAGAGGGCCCAAAGCTACCAGTCACTTTCTTTTCTGTTGGGAATGCTTGTAAGACGGCTCTTATTTTTAGTATCTGACATTGGGAATGGGAACTGGAGTGCATAGAGGAATGGAGGTCTTTGCAAAAAATACCAGACCAAGCAACAGTGTTGTTCCACCCTTGAATCAGGACGCAATGGTATATAGCTGTCACAGAGTCCTGTACAGCTGCTAGATGAGCAGTGTCATGAGTCAAGATCCATGCTGTGGTATTCCCCTTCTGTATCTTTTTATTAAGCACAATTCTTTGGACAGAAGTAATTTTAGCAATTTTAGGAGGATTTGGGAACTTTCCCCTTCCCTGCCCCTTGGCTTAAGGCTGTAGTTCATCTGAAAACTGAAAATGCCATTTACAAAAAAGAAAATCACAAGCCTCCATGATAGATCACTAATCTGTCCTTAAGGAAATGGCAGTGAGTAAGAGGGGCAAGTCTGCATCTGGGGAGGCAGTGGGGAGAGGACTGTGAAGTCTCATCGACTGCTCAGTTAATGGCAACATACTGAACTGTCAGGCAGGCTCATTAGGGACACGCTGTTAATTTGGTCAGGCAAGCGCTGCCAGGCTGCATTGTGTACAGTTAAGCAGTGTGAATAGAGCCTGTAAGCAAAGCTGCTGGAATCAGCTTTTGTGTTCCCTTTGGATGGCTGTCCTCTGTTTTTGGCTTCTTTTCCTGTTCAAAGTGGCCACGTGGAGTTTTGGCACTGTTAGTGTTGACCGAAGATTAGTTATAGATTGCAGAAGTAATATGATTTGTGCTGAATGAGTTACCCTGCTTCTCTTCTTAGCTGTTTTTGCATACGTGCATTTACGCAGAGTGTCAGTTCACTATTTCTACTTCTGGTGACTTAATGAGAAATGGATTAAGCCCTTTCTCTTTAAAACCCAATTTGAAATGCTATAGGTATTTTCCTTATCTTTATTCCTCACATCTGCTAGGCACTAGCTATATGGCAATTAAAGTTTGTATTTCTTTTCTGCTGTCGAAAGAGAACCTTCTCCCCTCCACTTCCCACAAGTCACAGAGTCCTGCAGGTGGTTTTGGAAGTACAGCAGTATGTGCCTTATAAATCCACTACAGTCCCTAGAAGAGCTCAGTAGTGAGCTGTAATGTTATGGACTGACCCTTGTGGGCAGAGAAGAGGGAGAATAGTGGTGGGGAAAACCTGCTATGTGCAACCTAGCTGGGTGGGTGTCCTAACTCCTTGTGTGATGAACTGGAGTGATTCCTCATGTGATTATTGTAAAAGGTTGAGCAAGGGTAAGAGATTGTTTCCATTTCATAAAGGGAACAACCAGATTGTCTCAATGCTGTCTCTCCCCAGCGTGCGTCAGAATATACTGTTAATTTAGGAGTTGGAACCCAACGGAGGATTTTCTGATTCTGTACCATGTGTTTGCCTTTATGACTCCAGTTACTCTCTCATCCTTTGGGGATGTTTTTCTCTGACATCTTCAGTCTTATTAAAACTTATTTTTGTTTCTGCTTAGTCTTCTGCCAGAGAAAAAAAAAATGAAAAAAGAAAAAGTGAATATGAGCCAGCATTGTGCCTTTGTAGCCCAGGAAGATAATCGCATCCTGAGCTGCATCAAGAGAAGTGTTCTGCCCTCTACTCAGCTGTGGTGAGACCCCACCTGCAGTGCTGTGTCCAGCTCTGGGGCCTCCAGCACAAGAAAGACATAGACCTGTTGGAGTGAGTCCAGAGGAGGGTCATGAAGATGTTCAGGGGGCTGGAGCACCTCCCCTGTGAGCACAGGCTGAGAGAGTTGGGGTTGTTCAGCCTGGAGAAGAGAAGCTCCAGGGAGACCTTATAGCGGCCTTCCAGTGCTTAAAGGGAGGCTACGGGAAAGGTGGGGAGGGACTTCGATCAGGGAGTGTAGTGATAGGATGAGGGGTAATGGTTTCAAAGTGAAAGAGGGGAGATTCAGATTAGATATTAGGAAGAAGTTCTTCAATGTGAAGGTGGTGAGACACTGGAACAGGTTGCCCAGGGAAGCTGTGGCTGCCCCCTCCCTGGAAGTGTTCAAGGCCAGGTTGGATGGGGCTGGGAGCAACCTGGTCTGGTGGAAGGTGTCCCTGCCCATGGTAGGGGGTGTGGAACAAGATGATATTTAAGGTCCCTTCTAACCCGAACTATTCTATTAAAAGGCTGAAATTAATAATTTCTTAGTAGCTATTTTCTTAGTTTTCACCTGATTTATCTCATTATATTAAGGATGAGTCAAATACACCATTAGGAGTTTCAGATGCTATCAGAACCGAAGCAGGAAAAGGTTTCCCAGGAGATCGACTGTGTGTACTTGCATGGAACAGACTTAGCAGGAAATTGACCTGCACAATTACTTTGCAGAGTGCTGCACAGTTCCAGCACTTCTGTCACTAAATACCTGGGGTAATCATTAGTTGTGAATAGATGACGTTCTCCACCTACTGTGTCAGGCTCTGTTATCATGCTAGGAGGCTGCCCTCCTCCCCAGAAACAAGAGGAGTTCATGCCTCTGCCTATTCAGATAGAGGGATATCTATTTAATGCAGTGCCCAATTTAGGGGAGCAAAGTGTTTTTCCACCCTTGGAAAAACACTTGCTGTGTGGGAGGGAGTACTTCTTACAAACACTGAATTTCCTCATTTTACTTTACCAGGGATTTCTATTAGAATAAGGCTGGAGGGAGGGAAATTTGGAATGATTCAGGGAAGCTTTGACTCAGGAAGGGGAGAATGATTCATAGATTTTTATTATTGTTATTTATTAAGGAGAACAGACCATTGAACTTAATCTTTTACTTATCTTTCTCTTTGAAAAACTTAAAGCACTTATGCAGTGAGCCCAAAAGAGTTTGTGAGTTTGAACCAAGGTCTTTCAGCATAAAAGCATAAATCCCAGTTGTGGGTGCTAGCCTGCAACCACTTTAAGGTAGATTTATTCCTATTACCCTCATACTTGATAAGTATTTTCATAGTGAATCCTTAGTGCACCCCTTCACTGTTTGTGAAACAAGGTGGTAAATAAATTGTTCATGGGAAACGGGGCAGCAGAAGCACTTTACAAAACAGATCTGACAAGTCTTGAGACTTGCCACTTTCTGCTTTGTGACAATGGTCCATTTATCTCTTTTTATTGCTGGAGTCTCGATGTAAAAGGTCATTCATTTGAGAGTTGTTCTTTAGTTTGGATGGGGAAAATTTGATTACTGAGAAGAGCAGCTTGTTTGATAACAACCTTTTTCTTAATGTGGAAATGAACATTTACTTCTCGAAAAATAACTGTTAATAGTCAAAATACAAGATCAGCCACAAGGTGTACGGTACAAAGAAGTTGTTAAGATCCAGCTTAACATAATTTTAAGAACTATGAGGTGATTTACATTTATTTTTGTATTCTGTTAGTATGAAAAAAATATTAGTACAACCTAAATTATGTTTTAATTAAAATTTGGCAAGAGAATTTAAATGAAGGAAAAATCAACACTTGACACAGTCTGTGTCACAACTGTAATTTCATTCCTGTGCTTCAGAAGATAGTATAAGTTAGTCTTTTAGCTAATTCCTTAGGTCAATTCTTTAAAGAATCAGTCAAACTAGATTCTGTCCAGTTTATGAAAATGGAAAGGCACTTGACTTTGGCCACATGGTCTTACCTTTTCACTTACGGTATCCTATTGTAAAGGCCCATAAAGCCCAAATACTTTTGGGTGTGCTGTCAGTGGCTGAGAGTCAGAGAAGCTTCCAAGCTTTTAACATACTTTTAACTGGTGGAGACTGAAACAAACATCATTATCCTCCTGAAAAATCCTGTTAGCAAAGCAGTCTCATCATATCTAAGCTACTGGCTTGAATTTTCCTCCAGTTGTTGTCTTTTAACAGCTTCATCTCAGCAGAGATAAGAGAATGCATGCAAAGACTTTTCTAGTGAGAAAAATTAGAGAGAAAGGACAGACGTCCATTGTCACAGCAAGTATAGAAACTTGAACTTAGATCTGTACTTTACTGCACTGGGGAAGGCAGAAGTCCTCAGTTTCCCGAACTGTGAAGCAAACACTTCTGACCAACTCAACACCTGTCCTAGAAGGATTTCCTTATAGGCTCAAGAAAACTGGTATATGTCAGTAGCTGTAATAAACACATTGTGCAAAGTTAAGAAGTCTCCGAGGCTTTGGTTAATCAACAGAAATCTTAATTAAGTTCAACTTCTGATAAGAATTTATTGGTAATTACAGACATTTAGTTGACATGTTAGCAATCCTCTGAGGTCACTAAAAGTAATTTCTTGGTTCATACTTATTAATGCTGTTGAAACTTTTTTTGCTTAAAGGTCCAATGTAATGTCAGCCACATGGCAGTGGAAGAGATGCGATAAGGCATCAGAAATCCATCAATAGTTTCTCAGAAAAGCTGGAAAATAAACTCTTCGAACTTCCCTGTAGTCAGCTTATGCCTCGAATGAACTTGTCCTGTGTCCTGTCAGAGAATAACTGTTTTGATAGAATAATAACTGTTGAATAACTGTTTTGATACAAATAAGATCTCCTCTGTCAGGATTGTGAGTACCTTCAATTCCGAAAGTGAGCCACGCAGTCACTAGAGTGTATGGGTAAAATTACAAGGAGAGGCCGTGTAAGAACAAACATGCGTCAAATATACGGTATAGGCTTCCTCCTAATGGCCTTGGACTTTGTAGCCCACTTAGGTTGCCAGAATTGAACACGATATACAGTTTGTGGCTTTTGTGCCTTATTTCTTAATGCAATACATGATGTACAAATCATACACTGCAGCAAAATACAGGGATCTATAGTTACCCTACCAAGTGGCCTGTCTCCTGTCCTTCATTTGACCCCTGGTGTTCTCCTTGGCTATTCTGATTTCCCTCTCCAAATTAGCAATCTCTGCATAAAGAAAACAAACATCAAAATCAATCCAAGCAAGAAGGATCTTCATAATGAGACTAAAGGCTCCATTTCATGGAAAGATTTTGTCAGTCAGCAACAAGCTAAAATCCACAGTCCAGGCAGTACATCCCAGAGATCATTATTAAGGACTGTGGTTAAAAACTATTTGCCTGGAAGTGATTTTACTGCTTGGGCAAATCTCTCGCAGGTGCAATCTATTAGGAAGGCCAGACTGCTTCTTATGAACAAGGAAGAAAGAATGATCCAAAGAATAGGCAATGATGTGTTGCCTTGCCAGCTGGGAAAGTCCAAGACTGCAAATTTTAGTGGAAGTAGATTTTTTGGGGGGAAAATCCATAGTCTATAACGGGATTTTTGAAAGGAACTATTTATTCTGTACAAAATTGTCCAGTCTACAAAACTGGTAGTTTAAGAAATGAACAGAAATACCCAAAGAAAGACTCAAGCAACCTAACCTGGTTATTGCATGAATGTTGCCCTCTGTTCGTATAGTATAGGTGGGACTGGCACTAGATTTAAGTCATCTGCTATGCAACGTAATTTGCTTTGCCATAGCCAATTTCAACTGCAGCAGCCAACACTGGCTGCTCAAGTTGGGTGACACCAGCATTTGCGATCTGAGATGCAATCCCCTTTTTTCTTTTTTTCTTTTCTTTTTTTTTTTTTTTTTTTTTGAAGATGATCAAAAGAATCAAAATTATAGGGACCTTCCTCACCTGAGAAGCACAGAGTTAGGTAAGTAGATATTCTTGCAAATTCTCTTGACAGCACCCCCCAGGTTCAGCCTGACGATACAACACTGATATGTTCCTCTTTTCTCCTAGGAATGAGAATTCAAGATCCAGCAAGAAGGTAAGCTACGTAGTTAGTTATAATGAATTCCACATCCATTCCAAAAAGACTTTTCCTAGAAATCCTTTCAATCTGAAATACAAATATTCTTTGAAGTCAGTTCTCTTGCAAAATGTTCTGATCAATTTTTTTATGTAATACCTTAAAGTACATGTAGAATGTGATAATTTATTCTTTTGTTTCCTTGGCTAAGGAAAATTCAGTGTGTATTTTTGCTTTACCCCACTAGTTTGAGTGATTCATCTTGCCTTCCAAAATTATTACATGTCTATCAATCCAACTGCAAACCCTTTTCGAAAACTCCTTGCCATGGTTATATATATTGAATAAATTGAAGCCAAACTATCAAATACATGTTTCTGCAATAAAATGATTGCTAGGATTATAATAACTGTCTAGCTGGAACTGAGAGCTATTTCAGCATTGAGCAAATAAACCAACCAACCTTCCCGTTCCCCACCCCCATCACTAAAACCACTGGAAAGTGTGTATAACCAGTATTTGATATTTTTCTGCAGCATCCAGAGGAGCCTGCGGAAGCAACCACCTGAAACAGTCCTCTCAGTACTTTCCACCTGTAGCCTCATGTGCCTTATCTCCAAATCACTTCATTTGGGCTTTCTCCTGGCACTGAGTCACTCTGCCTGTTGTTAAACATTTTCCCATCTGTTTCTGGCTCCACACTGGATTTCTCCTGGACCCTGAAAGTGGTGAATAGTTTTGAAGGAAAATGACACGACTGAAGCAGAATACAGTTTGAAGAGCCCTCCGCATGTTATTGCTAAATCCTGGAAGCCTCCTTTCAGGATTAATGGTTCCTTAGTTGCTTCGATAGCCGGGGCTAGCAGCAGTCTGGTAGGCAGAGCAGGTCTCAGGTGGCCTCCTCGGCTCTGTTTTTGCCTCAGGTAGTTTTCATTCCTTTTTCCTCAGAGCTCTCTTTCCTCCTCAGCTACTCTTCTTCCTCTCTTACTCATGTGGTGTTGCTCTTCTGTGCAGATACATGTAACTTAAACCATGGTTGCTCTGGTTACCCTTCTGCTCTTTGTATTTGACTATGAAATTTTACTTTATTTTTAATCAAACCACATCACATTTTTGTGGGAGGGTCACAGAAGCGTGTTTGGCATGTTCAAGTTGCCACTGTGAGGTTCTTCTCCAAACAGAATTCAAACCATTGTGTTACAATCTGTACCAGACCCTTCCTAGCAGCTGTGTTTATACAGCTTCTAGTAAAATGGGTCCCTGATTAGGACTTTTGAATAGCTCATTCACTGAAAAAATGATGTTTTGAACCAGCTAAAGCTATTTTAAAAATTGGGATAATATATGATTAAAAGTTTTGGTTTGAAGAAATGTCAGTGGCAACACCCTGCCAAATTTTAGGCCCAAAACATCATCACCATTAATATCACAAAGATTAAGTTACCAGAATTTAATTGGGCAAGAAGTGTTTTCCTTTTTGCTTGTTTAAAAAAAATTCATTTGACAGAGATTGAAAATTGTATGTTCAGAGTAGTTACCCAAAATTGTTAATTTGGTAAATTCTATGAAACTGAGGACAGGTTCTTTATCTTGGAATTGTCAAGCAACAGTAATTTGGGGGCAACTTGATCCAGAATGAGAAACTGAACATTAGAGCGGTTCTGGGGTTGCTTCGGGTTGCTTCACACCTATCAAGACAAGCTCTTTGAAAAACCAGAACCTATCTTCCATTCTGAGTGACAGCGATACATGCTACAAACCCTGTGTGTTGGACAGGTGGGTTGTAATAGCCACTCTGTTCCTGCCATGCCAGGCAATTTCTTTATGAGGTTGGAGAAGTGACAGTTGGTGTGCCAGCAGCAATGCCTTCTGGTGTGCAGGGAACCCTACAGGCTTGAAAAGTGTTAAGTCTGGGAGGAAAAGATACCTCATCTGGGCTGTTCCCCACTGTGGAGTTGGCAGCTGCATTTGCAATATTCTGCAAGTTTGGTTACATGCTTTCTTGCTGCAGATACTGGCGTTGAAAAAAACCAGTAAGAGTACATTAAAGCAGGGAATCACAAGTGCTGTTTCTCCTCTATTAAACTGGAACACATGATTAAAGGACCAAAAGCTATTTCGGCTGACAAACTCCATACTTAAATGTTTTTTAAATCGTAAACTAAGAGCAAAGATTTATAAGTTTGTGTCATGATCCATAAATCTAGATCCCCTCTTGTCCTTTTACTTGAGACAAATGGCTTGTAGAGGAAATTGTAGTGGTTTGGATAAGTCTAGGTTTCAGCAGTCAGCCCTCTTAGGTCAGACATGTAAGAAACATCTGTAATTGTTTGAGGAATTTGGCAGATGATCTTGTACTTAAATCACATTTTCCTCTTTGAAAGTGGGAAATGTTCATGTATAAATTAGACACACAAGCCACGTACCTCTGCACTTGTGGCAACTTGCTGTTACCTTGCAAATACTACTGCATGGTAAAAGCAAGTTGATACCTTGCTGTAGTAAGAGATCAGCTTAAGGTTCTTTAAAACTGTGTGCCTTTTTTGTGCCCCAGATCAAAATGTAATAGTTTTAAGTTATGCAGCATCTGTGTATCTGCACAATTAAGTGGCAGGCTACTTCAGTGTTCGGAATTTGCCACTTGGTTTGGATTTTGAGTAAGACTAAAATCAAATGGTTCTTTGGGTAAAATTATACAAACCCTCCTTTTGGAGGCAGAATTGCTAAGTTATGTGCATAGTTGTCACATACTGGCCCTCTGAGTACATTTAGCATACAGTTGTGCCTAGTCATGTCTAGAATCATCTCATCCTGTAATGAGATCATATGAATTCAAAGCATATTAAATTGAATCCTGGTTTTCAGGATTATACCCTGTAAATTTAAAATTGCAGAGTATAAGAAAGGCATAATGTTCCTGACTGCTCATTATAAAAAATGAGGCCCAGCTGATTGTGAAGTAAGTCTTTTTTGGTTCTGCCACTGAAAGCAGAATTTAGTAAACAGACTTCAGTGGGAGATTCAAGGTGATGTCTGGTGACTTTTGTCAAGCAGAACAAATGATTGGTATGTTTGCTAGAATTGTATTAGTGCTGGACGCTTCCGGTACAGCGCAAGCAAATGAAGTTTAAAAGTCTGGCTGTATATCAGCAAACTTTGCCTTTTGATTGAGTCTACAAACGCTGTGGCATAGACCCTCCGGGCAGGAATTTGAGGCTCTGCTTTGTTTGATGCCAGGTCCTTTAATAGTTTCAGAAAGTTATTTTGCTTATAATAGGAAAGCACAATGAAAATAGGCAAAATCCTGAATAATGTGTTAAAATCAATTCCTGTGTGTCGGATTCCTGCATAGCATGTCCTTTAGTGGACACAGTAGTTGTCTGAACAACCTGAGGAAGAAGCTGTCACACAGATGCTGCATACAGGCTGCATCTATGTGTGTTCCAGCTCAGGAATGACAAAGCATAGCTATCAAGTCCTTAAGCTTAGCCTAGCTCTTAGTGGACAAAGAGCCAAAACCAAGCAAGAAAACACCCCACACCCCCCCCCCCCCAAAAGTCAAAATTTGCAACTACTTGTCATTGTTTTTTGTATGAACAACCTATAAGAGATAAAGACTATGTTGAGGATTTGGAGACTCATCTGTGGTTCTGACCTTGACCACTGAAATGCTGGTAAGTTTACTGTGGAAGTGCCCTTGGTAGCTTTGAGCTTGAGGGTGTACTAGATTTCTTCTAGCAGCTTTTGGTGACCAGTCTTGTGTGATGCCAAGCCTCTCCATGTTCAGCACCCTGCTTTATTCTAAGGACAAGCTTAGTTGGTTGTCAGTAGTCCTTCTGAGGCAGGGATTTTTACTACGGACTGATTGAGCGAGAATCACACTAGAGAGAATGAAAATGGAAGAACAAAAAATACCCCTACTGCCTTCAGTCTGTCAATACTGCAGCACCATGGAAAACAGACTTACTGTTTTCTTGCAACACTTTCTGCCACCTCCTTTACTCTTGTTTTCCCTTCTGTCCTCTGTACTTTTTCCTCGGTGCTCTCTCTTCTACATTCAGGGTCTCCCTCTGTTTTCACTTGCTGTTCCTTTCCACACTTAATCCAAGGCAGTCAGTTCTAACTGGGTTTTTTTGCCTCTACTCCCTAGGAAACATCTACATCCTTTCTGTTCCCTTCCCAAAAGCTGGGGTTTTTTGTATGCCAGCACTGGCATGTCTTAGCCAGCTGCAAGCCTCCCTGCTCCTCTAGCCAAGCAAGTAGTTGATAGCAACAGACAGGGTGCCTGACTGGACTCAGATGTGTATCTCCCTTTTGAGATATTCTTGGTGGCTGCTGCCATGCTCGTTGCAGCATGGCCCAGTTTCTCTGTATGTGGTGGGGGTGGCAGGAAGGGTCGGCATAGAAAGTGCAAAGCAATCTGGCATCTTTCACAATTACAGTTTTTTTCCCCATAAATCATAGAGTAGGTTTCATTTTCAGGAAGATTAACCTGTTTGGAAGATGTTCACATCTTCAGGGGAATACGGTTCAGGGAAATACTTCAGGGGAATACAGTATTTCTCTTGCAAGCCTATCTGAACCGCTTCAAGAAGTTGCAGTGACTATGTTAGAGCTGGTTGGCAGTTGTCAGTCACTGTTTATACATCTTCAGTGTTTTTCTTAGGCAGGCTGAATCACCTGGTATAGCTCTCCGGAATCTAGCAGGAGGCAGTGCAGCATTTTCATTTAATTGCTTGTGGAGATAGCTGCAGGATTGTGGTGTCAGAAAATATTGCAAAATCTCAAGGGATGTCTTGGCGTTTTGTTGCCACGATAAAGTCATTGTTGTCACAGTGGCTTAGTACAGCCACAGAATATATGTACAATTATTTATGCAGCCTGAAAATGTAGTGCAATAAATAAAATACTGTATTTGCATTCTGCAGCTGGCATTTGAGTCTTCTAATGCTACTTTTGTCCTTTGCTGTATTGTTTAAATGTGTATTCCTTATATTTGAGATTTATAAAGCTGTTAAGAAGAGTTGTATGCTGTCAGTCTGGTCACATTTTGCAACCAGTCTTAAATATGATCCTACTTGTGGGTTTGTGTTTCTCAGCTGTCTTTATTACCTAGGCATTTCAGTTTTGTAAATCCGTATTTATAAGGAATTTGTTTCACAGTAGAACTGCCATTGCATTGCTAATAGCAGGATGACTAGTGGCCTGAAAATGAGGTGTCGAGCGAACATAGGCAGTTTCTGCTTGAGTTTTTTCAACTGTCCCTGAAGCCCATCCCATGTTCTGGAGCAATTGCAAAGTAAGATTAATGCAGCGCAGAGCTGCTGCTAAATTGCAGGAGAGCAGTCATTTGAGAGAAAAATGACGTTGCTGTGTCTCCACCCCTCCCCTGGCAGGTCAAAAGGTAGCTTTCATTGAGAACTTAAAGGTATCTGCTTTTCTGTGTATCATAGTTGAGAATTCCTTGTTCAGGGTTATGTTCAGTGTATGTAAAGTATTAGCCTACAGCAGGAGTGTATTTTTACAGTCAAAATTACCCGAGTTGCACAAGTGCAAAAAATGCTTTCTCTGTATTGTGTTTTTGAAGATCCTTTTCTCACACTCTAATCTTTGTGTCTATTCCTCTTGTCTTCTGTGAGGTTTCAGTTCAAGCATTATGATTAAATCAGAAGAGCATTCACCCTGTGAACAACATGAAGAATGTTCCAATTACATTCTTACCTGTATCTGCAGGATTAGTCCATGAACTCTTTAGCTGAAAACATCCCTGGCAGGTTGCTCATGCACAGTCATTCTGGCCCAAGCAGAATTGCTTACATAAGTAAAAAACCTCATTGTGATCTCGCAATGCTACTTAACAAAGTCATAGGCACATTGGTCATGGTAGTTTTACTGGAGGAGCTTTCCTGATGCTTCTTTGTGCTTTTACTATTTCCATTTGTCATGGCTCTGGTGCCTCTCACTTCTGGGTTTGTTTGCAGTAGGAGCTTTGTTTCTCTGTTATGATACATTTGCGAATTCACTGCTTTTTCTCCCAGAACTTAAACTGGAGAGAGAGTTCTAATATGTCTTGCAGAACAGATCTGAAATCCAAGCTAATCAGACTAATCTGATAAAATAGGTTTTAGAATTAATCTAACACCAACCTGGTGCTCTGTAAAAAGCATACATAAGCAGTATTTATTTCTGTAGCCACAAGAGGGGGGAAAAATAAGCCCACATGTAGGATGGCTGCATTCAGCTACTGCAGCAGCAAAAATTTCCTAAGAACACTGAACATGATAATCACAGTCCAGTGGTTTGCCTGAACTTGCTAATAAATGTTTGTGCACAAAGCCAGCCTCTCTGAGAAAGGAGAGGTTGAGCTGAAAATCATCTCTGGAAACCTGGAGGAATTTTAAGGTGAATAGGGAGAAGAAGAGTAGGAAAAATATGATTTTCAGGCTGTGATGAAAGATGGCTTTGGAGGATGTATGCATGTGCAAGGAGCCTGAGGGGAGGAAGTGGGAGACAGAAAATTCAATGTCTTTGAACACTGACAAATCGCCTGGCTATGCTTAATGATCTGACAGCATCTTCTCACCGGCTGCATTAACATTAGGGCTATTCGTCACTTTTATAGGTTCATAGCATTAGGTAACACAACTTTTCTGTCAACACATGGCTTTTCCTGCCTGCTGAGCTGACGAACGGCTTCTTACGGTTACTTCAGCAGGGGAAGCACACAAACAAGCAGGTCATACTCTATTTCAGATTATATGTGATTTATGTCTGAGAACCATTTTTGTCTGCCACAACCACTTGAGGCTTGAGACATTGATTGCAGAAACTGTTATTTTGCTATTCATCATCAAAGGTTTGGTTGAAGGTTTCTTCTTATCAAAATAGTTGTGTCTTCACAGCCCGCTTAGTAAGACTTTCCAGTGTCCACTTTGATGTAGTTCAGGAATGGCTGAAAGTAATAAACATACAAATGGAGAGGTTTTCATAAAGGTAGCATTTGTTTTGGGAAGCAGTGATATCTTTGCCATTTATTACTGGGAAGCAGCTATATCATCATACTTGTTGGGAGACAGCCGTATACAGCTGCTGGGTGGAACTGATTTTTAGAAGGCTATTTTATAAGAAGCCTTGTTCATCACAGTGATCCACTGAAAGGCCTTGATGCTGAGAAAACTAATGGGTATACTATATCGTCAGCAACCATAATGAAATAAGAAATTAGGGGCATTAGAGTCTATTGGGTTTGGGTTTCTTCATATTTAAAATGTTTTTGTGTGAAAGTCTTGTTGATGGTTTTGGTGGTGATGGTAGTTGCATTGGTCATTCACATGATTTGCCATAGATGCTAGCTTTTTGGACCAGGAAGGACTGTCCAGTGCTTATGCTGTTAAACTTTAAGAAAATGCTTCATGTATAAAGTGATGAGATTTTGTGGTTGACTAAAGAATGTATGGAAGGAGGGAGAGCAGCATTGGAAGAGGGGGGATTCCATTTGCAAATAACATAGAGGCCAGGCCCTGCTGTTTATAGTATGGAGTTTCTGTCATATTCCTCTAACACAGTGATGGTGAGAAGTAATTCAGAAGTGTGTTCTGATTTGACCATGCTTATGAGCTTTCTTGTTTTCCCTAGGTACACTTGCATTATCTGAATTTCCCTAAGGGAGACCTTCTAAGCAGAGTTTAAATTAAATCTTAACATTTGCCAGAATAAAAGTGAACATTGTATAACCGATCACAAAAACTACCATTTATGTTTGTGTGCAAGTATCAAAGAGGACTTTGGCATAACTAACACAGTATCCTATGCAAATATTCATAGTTGAAAAGGAATTAATCCCTTTCCAAAGGACCAGCACGAATCTTTCACTGGCACATAAGCCTGCTTTTGAGGGAGCAGGTGCCTAGCAAGCCCTGAGGATTCAGATTTCAAAACAATCTACTCTGCATTGATACATGCAAATATCTTAAAAACAAATTTTCAAACTCTTGTTCTCTTATAACATAAATTTGCTATAACTTCTATATATTGTGGATTTAGCTGTAACTTAGATGGCATGCAGAAATTCTGTAAGAGCAGAACTTTGATAATCTCAGTCTGGAACTGGACAATATCAGCTCTAAACTGGGATAGAACAAAGCTGTAATTGATGACTAGTCAGGTCTCTTTGCCAAGATGCTCATTTTGATCCTTCATAGCAAGAGACCCTTATTTTGTAAAAATCCTTTTGTTGGTGAAGACAGCAGACAGGTTCTATTCTGTCCTCGGAGAGGGTGGCACAGTGCCAGTGTCAGCAGCCAGCAATCCAAAGTGTTGTGTTTAATCACAAGATTAATTTTTCCTTTTATTGGCTTTTCCTTTCAATATCACCAAGCATGACATGTTGTAAAACAGTAACACTAGTTGAACAAGGGTTGGCTAGCATCTCTAAGCCCCTTGGCTCTGTTGATAGCAAAATGAACATTTGGCTTGATGTGCAGCCAACAGAGACTCCCAGGAAACCAAACTGGGAAAATACACTTGTCTATGAATGGGCCATGTGGCTGGTGAAGAATTAGGGAAGAGGAAACAAGATGCACCTGGGTATAAGAGATAGACTAGGGCTCACATTCTTTTTTTTCTTACACATTTCAAGCATCTACAGTTTCAATAGCATGTCAAATGCCTGAGTTTTCAAGCTATAGAGCAAATCCATTAATGGTCTGTGGTTACATTAGGATGTATTTATTTTAGCCTTAGACTGGCCATATGCAAGTTAGCTTCTAAAAGGAGGTGGCAGTAGATCCAGATCAAATTAAAGATTTGTACTCATCCTACTGACTGCAAGAGGTTATGCCTTGCATTGAATCAGGTTGGAAAAAACAACTTTTTTTTTCAGAGGGATGGTACTAAATTCAAAACTTTTTTAACCTCAGAGTCTTCAGCAGTGACTGAGTGAGCATCCCTAGTGTGCTGTGCCATCATGCAGAAATCTGGTCACAGGTAGGAGTGTTTGTGGTGGAGAAAAAGGCAGGCTTAGCCTGTCTGCACCTGCAAACAACCAATGTTTATTCATCTTCATTCAAGGGACTTCTGTGGTCTTGGAATGGAAAGTTTAGCAGAGTTTGGTGTGAGTGCAAGGCAAAGTAGGATATGTCAGCTTCCAGAACCCACCATTTTGAGGGTTATTAAATATTTTTAAACTTATATGAATATATTCCCATCTTTCTACGGTCTGTGTTGTAACCTATGAATATTATACTCCTAATGATCTGTGCTGCCAAAGACAGATGATAGAACTTTACTGTATACACAAGAAGATAAGTGTACCTTCAGGGTAATGTCTCTTTAAATTAAGATTTCTGTTTGTTGAGTTGACTCATTTTACTTATATCTTCAGCAAAAAGGCACAGATTTTCATGTACCGTTTGCAAGCCAAAAGTTGCATTTTATTAGGTTTAATAATCAATGGGTAGGGCAAACAATAATCAGTTACTTTACTGTACGAATAATATAGGTGCTACAAGATCAAGGACGATTGCATGGTACAGTCAGGTGCTGGTGCTGGTTTGTCAAGGCTGGGTTCCCTTGAAAGCAGAGGTTTTAGGTTGCTGCCTTGACTTGCAGTTGTTCTTAATGCCCATTTTACAGGAGCTGCTTCTGTCAATTCTTTCTTCTGCTGGAGATCCTTCTGCATAAACTGTTCTATGATTGGTAATCTTGTTAAAAGATTTCAGTAACTCAAAAGTAAAAATCCACAAATGGATCTTGTGTACTATGGCGCCCCTATTGAATGTCACTTTTTCAAACAGACACCATGGGGCAGCTCTCAAGGAAATGGCCTTGAAATTTTTTGTTTCAGGGATTAAACTTTTAAGCCCCCATTTCCAACGTCATGCCTGCCTTTTCAAGGAGCTGAGACTTGAGGGTGGGGGGGATTAGGTATGGTTGTGCATTTATGTAAATATGGAGTGTTGACTGGAAGTTGCAGGAAGAGATTGCAACCAAACAGCTGTCTTTGCAAATTCAGTATTTATTGCAGAGTTAAACAAAATCCCTTATTGTTTAGAGCATTATTTGCCTTGGGCATTGACTTAGACAGTCGCGTTGGCTGAAAAGAATTTCCTAACTCCCTTTTCCACACAACAGAAGATTAAGTAGATAAGAGCAACAATTGGCTGTTTTGATCTGGCCTTGACATGTGTTCCAATCATCTACTTCATGACCCAACTAAATTTTTTTTCTCTTTCATGGCTGCAGCACTTTACTCCTACTTTACCATCACTGCCACTTACTCTCCATCAGGGGCTTCTTTCTGAGCTTTCTTTCTGGTCGAAAGTGAACAGTTTTAAAAGATTCCTGCTGCATAGTGTGCAAATTCCTTATGCACAGGGAGTGTTCCTGGCACATTAATAGTATGCAAAGAATTACAAAAAAGCTCCATTGACAGAAACAAGTTCAAAGCAAAAGTTAAAGGAATTGCATGAGGAAGCTTTAGTATTCTATACAAGAGTCCAAAAAATTGTGATGCTCCATGGTGATGGTAATGAAAGTTCGAGACGATGAATTACAGAATATTTCTGTGGAGAGCTTTCCCCTAAAATTTCCCTGGCTGATCTCATGCACTGTCCCACCATCTGCTGGGAAAAGGCTTCTGATCAGCAATATAAGTGGGTCACATAAGTTTCCTGCATCTTGCCAGGCCCCCAGGCAGCTCTAATCAAACCTTTTTTAAAATGCTTACTTGGTTTCTGAACAGAATTTATCAGCTGACAAGGAGCAGTGATTTAACTAGTTCGGTCCTTGATGCAGTTGCATGCTGTAGGAAAAGCTGGAGAAGTCCCATTTTCCTTTCCATGTGCTGCTTTGTAGAAGGGGCCATCTGGTACAGCAAGATGGTGGCAGTGTTGCTGGCCATTTCTGGAGGGCAAAGATTTGAGGCTGCTGTCTTCCCTTTTGACCTAGGGTCAAGGCTGACTCCAGCTGGTGCTCAACTCCAGCTGTGCTGGCAGGTAGATTTTTGATTCCCTGCACTTGGTACTACAATCCTATTTACATCAGATCTTTGCTCGGAAGGAACAAATGCACTAATATCCAGGAAAAACTGTCTTCTTGTTGCTCAAGTAGAAGTGTTGGTCTATTAGTCTCTTTTATATTATCAATGAATTTCGAAGTCCACATTGTAAATGTTGTGATTTGGCTTAAATGTAAATATAGAATGGATCTGGAGCCTGACACAGTGGAGTTGCAGCTATTGGTTGCAACAGCTTTGAAGGGCTGGAGTTTGCAGCCACATTAAGACAGAACATAACTGGGAGTGTCTGGAAGCTGAGCACATATCTTCACTTCAGCCTTTTTCTTCACACACAGCTGTGGTAGTAGGAGATGAGGTCGCACTAAATGATTGTAATACTGACAGTGCTGTGTTTCTTTATGCTTATTTAGTTCCTGTGTTGTATCTCTGCAGTCTGCGAACACTGCAGTCACAACCGCTTTCATTGTTTCAAACAACAGTGTTTCAACATGCAGACCACCCATGACTAAGGACTACAGTAGATTATGAAGAATCTTCCACAGTGTGAAGGTGCTGAGCAGCTAACTAGTAGAATTGAACTTAAAATACTTAACTGAACTGGCTCAATAAGCATCTGCATTGCAGAGTTGTACTGATCTAAGTAGACCGATGTTGGGCTTGCCTATGCTAATACAATTTTTCTACTGGACCATGGTTAATTACCCAATACTAGCGGGCAGGAATCACCTGTAAGGTTGTATCCACTGTGCAGAAAGGGGATGCTTAAGGAGCAAAATATTTGAAGGTGACTCTCACAGTTTAGCCTCCACACATGAGCGGTATGATACAGGAAAGCTTGTACAGCACTAGAGACAACTTAGCAACAACTGATTGACTAAAATGTGACAGTATGGAAACTGAAAATTGAGGAGAATGTAAAGTAACATGTTGTGGTGCTGTGTGGGTTGCTTTTCACTGAGTTTACAGAAAAGGCCACCATAAAAGACAAGTGTAAAACAGGCCTTTCCTATTTACTGGAAAAAGGGGCCTTTGTGCCTACTGAAAAATCCGGACATTTCCAAAATTCAGAAGTTGCCAGAGAAATAGCGAGCAAATGAATGTGTCCTTTCTGGAAACCTTTTTTGATCCAGACGATGCAGTTCTTATTTTTGCCTGTTTGCCTTTGCTAACTTCTGTGGAGTCACGCTGCATTTAGAGTAGATGTCAAGCCAAACACAACTGTTTGTAATACTGTTTGCACACAAAGCAAGGTGTGTTGTTAGAAGTAGCTTTCAACACAAAAGCAAGTGACAAACAATAGATTTCACTAATCGAAAAAATGGTGCGTTGCTTTGTTCAGTCAATGACTTTAATGGTTAAAAAAGGAAAAAAAAAAAAAGCCTGAACAAACCATGTCCTTTTCAATAAAGGTTGTCCAATAAATCTTTCACATTTTTGTCAGTCTGCAAATCAACTTGACACAGTCATTGATTCCTAAAATTTTAGATCAGGTGGTAACTACTGGACTCAAAACTCGTTTAGGACCCACTAGCACAGCCACATGGGTTTGGCACTTTCACCATTTAACGTGGCTCTGTGAGGCAGCTGCAGATCATTTACTCTGTCTCCTGAGTCACAGTTTAGGAACCCTTAATCCAAAACGAATGCTGTAAATCATCCCCTGTGGACCCAGCGAAGTCATCCAAGCTGAAGATGGATGGGAAATTACAACAATTTGCAAGAGAGATGTTCCAGAGAGATTCTGCTTTTCATGATTTGTACTCCTAACTCAGGAAGGGGGAGCTGGAGGTTTAACTCCGTTGCAGACAACTGCTCAGAGCCTTGTGCAGAGTTTGCTGGAGTTTCCTGAACTCAGTGTGGTATGTGTGCATCATGGGGTGGTGGAAAAACAAGTCACGCGTTCTCTATCCTGTCACCACGGGTTTTCTTCCTGTTTGAAGGCAGCTGAGCACTTTAAGTTCTTTTCTTTGTCGCTGGTTGTGCTGTCACAAATGAGCAACACAAGATTGTATGTAATTTGAACAATTCAACGCCTGGTGTTTGTGAAGGCAAGCACTTGGAGTCAAGTTGAACATGTAGGAAACAAAATCCTGGTAGAAAGTGAATCTGTTTCTCCTTGCCTGCTCCTCCCCTCTGCTGCCCAAGCGGCCTTTCTGCCAGAAGTGCACACCCAGATTGACTTTTAAGAAGGGCACAGCTTTGTTGAAATGGTTTAACTACACAGGTGCCGTGCTGTCCCGCACCTCGTAGGAAGGGGTGGTACAGAGGCTCTGGTGGGCGCACATTCTCTGGACAGACTCTTTGCTTTTTCTAGATCTATTAAGGATTTTCTGGATTCACTTTAACCCCTTCCTTGTCTTGTTGGCACAAATTGTGAATAATTTAAAACATTTCCGGTTTAAGGCTGGGTTCTGCTGCCTTGGCATCTGTTATTACTCAGAATGAGGATACTTGCGTTTTTGTGCTGGCTGTGTTCACTGTATCTTTAGCATAACCATATCATGATTCTCTCTTAGCCTTTTTTTCCCCCTAACATTCACAGAAAGTCCCTGGGAAACCAAAGCTGTGGTTATGTGAATTCAAGAGAAGCAAGAAATACTAGAGGCGCTGCTGTCTATCAATTAAAAACACAAGGCAGACGCGTTTTCTCATCTTGTGCAGTTAAGACAACTAACTTGGAGCTTTTGCTTTTCTTTTCAGTAATCTTTTGAAGGAGGACTATTTTCTGTATAGCCTTTGCAAGCATGGAGTTTTGCAATTCAGAAATACTAACAAGTCTTAAGTATTTAATTCAGCAATGATGATTGCTTTTGTTCGTGTCTGGAAAAGATTCATTCAGACCACAACCTCCAGATGTCCCAGGGACTGTGGTTTGCCTTGAGCTGTCATGGGGAGGGAGAAGAGAGAATACAATGGTTTAGAAAGTAAATGCAGAGTTAAAGTGCCTGTATGGGCAGCACTCCATTTTGAGGGAAAAGGCAGGATCCAAGCTGTCTTTTGTTTAATTACAAAAAATCAAAGCAAAGCACCATGAAAAGCGAACAGATTTGTTAACTTGTCAATTACTTGATTGATCTGATATTGTAAAAAAAAACCCAAACAACCCTGCTGATAACTGTGTTTAATATTGAACAGAAAATGATGAAGAGCTGATAAAACGAGCATGCGACTCATGCCTGAGGAACAAACGATGTAAAAGGCTCTTTTCCCAACTGTAGTGTATGGAAACAGGTCTATAAGCACATCAGAAAATTAGGTATAAACATCTCAAGTGAGAAGCTTTGGGAGGGCTGCCTTCATAGAAGATGAGGAAGAAGATGGGCCCCGTTCCACATCTGCATCTCCATGCCTGCCTTGCAGCAGTGTAAATCTCTTGTTTTAAGGACTTATTAGTCTGTTGCTGATAACCACTGATTTCAGCCATTCTTTCAGTAAATCTGTGTCTATTCCTAGTTGGTGAACTTCTCTTGAGACTGGCTTTTCAGTTAAATTTTATTGACGTATCTGTGTATTCTTTTAAAAGGAAAACTTCCCAACATTGCTGAGGAAGGGCAGTTAAAGATGAGGTGTTCCCAGAGTAAAAAATTTGTTGGAATGAGGAATATGTAGGCAAACTGGTGAAAAAAATAACCCTCAACCAGGTCACTTACTATAACTACTTGACTATACTTATTCAGGTAAATAAAAAAGAGCCTTTTTTTGGTCCAGCAGGTGAATGAAAAAAATAATTTTTTTAGGATTCAAATGTGCATCCTGGAATTAAGACATGAAAAAGGGACTTTTTTGGCTCTGAAAAAGAAATTGCTTTTTATATTCACCAAAGGGTACTTCAGGGATTTAACTTCCGAGAACATGGTTCATTTTTACCATGTTATTGCCCTTTGGAGTCAGGTAGAGTGTACTACATTTTGAGAAGTTATGAGTTTCCTTTGAAGTTTTCTTCAGAATACGAATCGTAGCTCTGTGCTTGGATTTTCCAGTAGTCATGTAAAAAAAAAAAAAAAATCTATACCAAAAATTTTGACAGTGACGTATTGGAGCAGTTTCTGTTATGTAACAAATTTATAAAACAGCTTCAGAAAAGGACAGGGATATTCTGGGTTTGTGGGTTTTTTTAATTTTTAATTTTATTTTTCCCCCCTCAGATCAAAGGAGGTGAAAGCACAGTTCTAACTTTGCAAGCTTTGCTTATGTCTCTGTGGCTGGTCTGTGATGTGCAGCTCCACAGTTCCCATAACCGTTGTGGTAGACTGTCAGATGTTGAAGAGGAATGTAAAGGAAAGTAAGGTATCCCGGAGTTTAAGACATTTTCTAGTATAAGCCAAAGCTAGTTTGCTTGTGGCATATCATTTTCAGCAAATATTCAAGGGGGAAGGGCAGGAGGGATAAGGCGTTCATTCAGAAAAACAGAACAGTAAATTATTTTCATTACAGCTGTTCAGCAAGAAGTAAATGTTCATATTTTTCTGCAAAGCAGGATGATGGTACCTACTCTTTAAATTGAATCAAGGGGAAAAAAAGCATGAATTATGAACTTCAGCAAAGTTCAGGAGTAACTGGGTATTTAAAAAGTACGCATAACTGTTGCTATTGGAAGCAGTGGTAGAACTCCACAGACAAAACATGCCACAGTTCAGATCTCTGTCCAAACCTCTTGCTTGAAAGTTTGGCCTGGAAATTTCTCAACAGTTAAATCATAAGATGCTTGATGCGTCTCATTCTGGTCCCAGCTGGGAATCTGGAAAGTGTAATGCTTAAGCTGAATATTCACTTTGATTCTTGGAAACGGGAACAAGTTTCATCAAGAAACTGTTTCTTTTTTATTTTTCTTTTTTTTTTTTCCTGGATTGGTTTGCCTATTGCATATTGTTAGCAGATGGTCACACATATGCCATATCCATAGTCTTCTATTTTGGTATAGGAGATGCTAATTGTCACATTTTGACTCGGGAGTGTATTAAGCTTTGTTAATGCATCTCGGATAATTGTAATCCTAGCTTGTGTTCCTGAATTACGGCAACAGAGTTGGAACACTTTTCAGTTCATCAGGCCCAGGGCACAATTGTACCTTTTCTGGTAACTTTGTGGTTCTTCCAACAAAACACCCCCCAAAATCACAAAACCTATAGGCTTTTAGTGAATACTGAGGTATTAGTAGGGAAAACAGCTACTTTATGTCCACTGCAGTACGTGAGCAAGCTACTCTTCTGTGTTTAAAAACGATGGGGTTTGGGGTAGAGCAAATAATACACGAGTAAAGCAATGACACTTCCCCCTGCCATTGTGGCTGCTGGTGAGATCCCCATCTTGTTCCACTTTAGAGTGGAATTGGTGAGAAACGACTGCATATACGAGGCTGAATCCCGTTTCCCTGTCTCTGTAATTAAGATGCTATCGTCTCTTAGGATGCTTTCTAAGCGAAGTAATTTTGTTTTCTGTCAACCTGAATTGAATACCTGTGCACAAAAACAAATATTGGAAGACTCCCTTTATATTTTGTCCAAGCTGACAGAAACATTTAGACTTAAGATGGTGATGCTGTGCCTCATCATTTAAATAATAAAAAACCCCACAACTGTTAATGTGACAGTCACTGTGGATTGTTTTAGGTTTTTATTGCTCCCCGAAAGCATTTTTGTTTTTGACAGGTAATAAGATTTTACCTGCAGTAGAATCTGCCTCCAGAAGCCAGACCTAATCCTGTTAGATGGCGAGCAGAGATGTTGCAGTCGTCGATGTGCAGACAGGGGAGGCTTGGGACTTGGGTTTGGTTTGTGCTGTTAAAATTGGATGCTTAATCTAAGACAGGGGGTCACAGTTATTTAACAGTTTGAGAAGACAGTGGCTGTGCTTCTACCTCAGTGGCTCTTTTTGGTATCTGTTGAGAGGGTGCATGGCAACAGCCATGAATCTCCTGCGTGTGTCACCTTTGCCTCTGAGCCAGGGACATCTATTTGCAGATCTGCCCATGGGATGTGAGACCTGTGGAGGCACCTGAGAATGCCTTTGCATTGCCACACACCCAAATTAAAGCAGCAATAGCACCATGTTCCTCTGCTGCATGAGGACATGTATGTTGCTGCTCTGTCGTTTAATTTAGCAACAGGGCAATGGGAGGGAGAAAAATGGAAACAGAGCCTGAAAGTTATTCAGTGATTTCTCTGGGAGACTCAAGGAAAGGGGAATGGCTCCACAGAGGGAAAGAGAAGGCAGACTTCTAGTAGAGATGTTCAGAAAAAGGCTGTTCTGACCCTGCTGCTGCCTGGGGGTGTGCCTTCCCACAACTAGAAAGGGGAATGAAGATGGTGGTGTTACTGAGGAAGGATGGTGATAATGAAAACGAGCTGAAGTTTGATGTGTTTCTTAATTTGATGAATGCAAATAGAGGAATGCATTTAGTTTTGTAACATTTCCACTGGACTAAGCAGTGTTGTTTTGTTATTATTGCACCCTTACTTTTGTTTTGAACTGCATACATCTCTTGCTTGCAACATAATCCTGCACGTTTGCTTGCTGGCTTGTGTGTCCCACTACCCTCTGCTGGAAGAAATGAGGATTTTTCAGCTGTGTCCTTGTGCCCCAAAGCAGTCACAGTCTTCCAGCAGAAACAGGCTGTGAACTGGCTTGGGAGGACCTCAATTCTACCCTGCTGTTGCTGGCATCCATCCTACAGAGGAAAGACCTGGTCTATAAAGTGTTGCTTGGTTTCAGAACGGTGCATGGCCGGGTGAGGTGGTGCACATAGGGTCTGTGATTGCAGGGTGCTGAACTGGATGACTGTCCTAGTTTGTTCTGTTACCTTGGTCATAGTTGTTAGGTCTGTTCCGGTTTATCATTAAAGGTGTTGCCAAAACAGACTGAATCACTGATGATTCTCCTCTGATGGCCTGTCTTGAGAGGTGGCTGGTACCAGCTGCTGGCTTGAGAAGGGGTATAACGTCCCAAAGCTGGTGGCCACAGGGCCATGTTCTTCCCAAATGCAAAGTTTGTTTTATAGGTTGAAACATGAAGGACTCTTGTATTTTTCTTTTCTTAGATCTCAGCTAAAGCAATTTTGATATTTCCCCCCCCCCCACTTAAAATCTTTAATATATTAGGGCCCCCTTATACCAGCCATGCAAGTGTTCTTTTTCAGTGTAGTGAGAATAAAGCATAGAAATGTCATGTTGCCAGTTCAGGTTTCCATAAAACCCCTTTGGGAGGATATTCCAGAGGGAAATTAAAGATGAGATTCTAAGAGAGGCTTTTGTTTTATTATTGTATATTTGCTCCAGTACTTGATGTATGAGAATGTTTACACTTTCTACCCTATCTTCTTTATCTATTTGCAATAAAGGTACCTCTATCTCTTTGTTTCGTTTATCTCATCTGTAAAATATGAAGTCCCTAATCTTTCTGGTTCATGCAGGGAAACCTTGCAATAACTGCAGTAATTTTGCTGCATATGTGTCTAGAAATCTTCAAACAAGAGAGTTCAGATTAGGACTGGCTTCTTGATAAAAGAACTTGCATAGCAGCTCTGAAGCATGTTATTCAGGCCATGGACAGGTATTGTTTCCACAATTTCAAAGGCAATACATGATCCAGACAAATCTGCAAGAGCCTCTCATCTTAATTAGTTGTAAATTTCCTGAACAGCTCTCACAAGTCATGGAAGAAATTTAACTGCTATTACCACCCTCACAGGATTTTCCTTCCCCTCCTTTGTACAGGTCTCTCTAGCTGTCCCAGCACTGCAAAGAGCAGCTGGCAGATTTGTCAGAGCCGGCTGGATATTGGGGTTTGTGCCCTCCTCCCTAAACACCTGAATTGTGGTGGCAATGTCAGACCTCTCCTGCAGCTGGGTGGTCCTTCATGTCCTTTCAGCTCAGGCCACCCCTGACAGGGCCAGCTGGCGTCTCACTGCCAGTTCATGAAGCCAGTGGCATGCATGGTAGAGAGATAAGGTCCTCCAGTAAGATATTCCTTACTAGTTAGTATCCATTACCCCAAGCAGCCCCTGCAGCTCTTTCAATGCAGAGTTTGAACAAGGCATCTTGCTCTCTGATGCAGACCCGTGACGGGCACCCTGACACCCAGGCTGTCCAGGATTAAGCTCAGACACCTGCACTGTCTGCTGGTGTCCTCTGCTTTTCTTCTTGTTCCCTGCATCTTGGAAAGCACATTATGCTACCCCATTCTCTGCTAATCCACAGAGACTTGATCACAGAGTTCAGAGCTCCTATTGAATATTTCTTATGCATATTGGCTCATTGTTAATTTAAGTGGCACATACTTTAATCTAATAGATGTCTTTTAGTTAAGTAATTTCTCCAGTAGCTGTAAAGGGATGGTGTCTTGTGAAATTTAATTTCTTTCTACTCAGCTCATGTGGAAAATTATATCTCGAAAGTCAAATTAACTTTTCAACAAGGGTAATATAGACTGTATCTTTTCACTGATGTCACCACCCCTGCCCTTAATCTCATAATATTTCTTTACTTGTTTCTCTGTCTCATCGTAGCATACTTATAATGAGCTACCTTGCTTCCACTACACCACTATCTTGGGAGTTCAAACACTGAATGTGTAGAATGTGTACTAGATGTCTTCTGCCAGTATGTAGCTGGGGAATACAGTGAGCAAAGTCTGTAAAAATCCTTCTGTGCCACTAGCTGGGATCACCTCAAGTGTGTCTGAATTAGGCTGCTAACAATTTGAACTTATTTTAAAAGCAACTCTGTAGGAGCAGACCACCTCACCTTTCTGCATGGCTAGTGGGTTCATGTGTCTATTGACAAGGAAGAGGACAATAGGGAAACCACTGGAGAACAGCCTTCAGTCAAGGAGGAGCTATCCTGTGCCTTTCTTCCATCAGAGAGGTGTGTGTGGGATCTGGCAAGTGCAATTCCATCTATCCAACAAAAACTTGGGTTACAGATTGCTGAGAGGTCTGGAAGATCATGAGGGTCACTAGTGGTGTAAAATGCAAATAAACTGTGTTCTTCATCACGGAAGGAAATGGTACTCTGGTGGACTCAAGATGAGGGGCTGTCTCTTTTTAGCAGTGCTGTAGTAGATGTGGCATTGATTTAATAGTTCTGATGTTTACAAATTAGAATCACAAGTTCGCATTCCACATGGCGTCTTCGAAAATGCTCAGAAAAACTCAGCTCGCGTAGTGAGTGTCTCCCTTTCAGACACTGTGGATTATCTTTCAACCTCCCTGGACACCGTGCTGGGCAACTGGACCGTGATTATGGCTGAAAGTGGTGCAAACAGGAGCATAGATTGAGGGCAATGCAGCCACATGCACTGAGAGCTTGGCTGTGTTATGAGTTACTGGTTCATACAGCATCTTTTCGAGATAATGCTCTGATTTCCCATTTAACAAGGTTTCTGCAGCTTGATAATTCCCTTATGTGAATTTTGGAACAGGCTGGAAGTCATTCAGCTGTTGCAGCACAGAGATGCTGGTGGCCAGCCATATGCAGACAGAACTGCAAAGGAATGTTACTGGGCAGCAGTTCCTTCTTTTTCTGACCAAATGGATTTAAAACTTTCAGTGTGACAGGGCAACTAGTGTCTCCCCTTCTGTGGTTATTTTGCCATGACTCCTTACTGTCCTCCTCTTCTGTCACGACCCAAAGACCACCCATACACTCAGGTATGTTATTAGCTGCTGGAAAAAGTGGAACTTGTTTCCAGCTGCTCAGCATGGTACTGATAAAAGGTTGACGCATGTTTGAGAAGCCCTGGATTACACTTCTCGTTGCCTCTTCCAGCTTGCATGGCATTTTCAGCTTTGCAAAGTCCAGGGCTGAGAAAGCAAACCCAGTAGCTTTACATAAGGGTGTTTGTCCCTGGGATCAGTGTGCTCACTCTGTAACCTGCACTCAAGAGTCTGCTCCGATTTGCCCATGCACTAGCAATCGGCTCCTTTCCATGAGGCACCAGAGGGTTTACTGCTACTCAGGGTGACTCTGCTTGCAGCCCATTAGGTGCTTGAAGTGCCATGAAGACCTACTGTCTCACTTTTATGTGAGCTTTACCCTTCTCCTAATATAAAAATGTTATTGTGTTCTCTGAAATACAGCCTATATATACCCTAGAATCAATGTGCAATGAATGACTTCAATTTGAGGTGCAAATAAAAAGCTGGGCATTTCAAGTGATGCTACACTATTACAGCATATTCCTTTACAAGTATATCAAAACAAAAACTGTCCTGGGCTTTCATAGATGTCAGTAAGTGCTAACTGGCTCTGTGTAGGTACTTAATCCACTGCAGGACAACACAAAAGTCAAAGCACTGTGTAGAGAAGGATTTTGCTCATCTGATCTGTATTTGCAAATGAGCCCAGCCCCCGCCTGCTGCTGCGAACAAATAAATGCAGCTCCCAGCAGTAACTGATCTCTTTGCTACTTTTATGGGTGTTCTACCAGGTTTCTGGGCTCCCAGCAGCTACTGAATTTGCAGAGAGCATCTCTGCAAAGCATGTGCATTGAGTCGAGCACAATCCAGTCCTGTCTGCTCACCATGTACACGAGGTGAAATCACATTGTGTGTGTAGCTCGTAAGAGTATGTCCTGCCCACTGGCTGCAGGGCCAATCTGTGCCTGTGCAATAGGTCTGGGATGGCTGGATGGCTTCTGAACTTAAGGATGATGATGGATATGTTTACCGATGTGGTTGTCTCACTCAGAGTTGGTTACTGGTATTGTTCCTTCTCTGTATTTCTCCCACATCAATTCACACAACAATAGTCTTTTCTCAGATATCTGGAGACTATTTTAAAAGGGAGGAAAGGAACATGCTCCTGAGCTTTCAAGCAGCTTTGTGAAAAGGGTAGAGTGTATTTTACTTTGGGGGTGATGTATAGCCCAGATAAGACTTTTCACCAAGGACCATTATATCTCAAGTTGACTTTTAAATTGATTTAGCTCCTCTGATCTGTACATTGCCAGACATGAACCACTAGCCTTTGGATGGAGTCCAGGGTGTAATGGAAAGTTCACTGAAACCCCATCAGCTCTGAATTAAACCTGAATGAATTTCAGTGCAGCACATTTCTTGTGAATAATTAAACATGGTTAAGCAGGTGATGGATTTGAACCTCTGTCTCTAGTGTTCAGCTATATTTCAATTAGGAAGGGGCTGATGAAATTCCTGAGGGTTTTGGTGGTGGGATTTGGGGAGATTTTTTGCCTCTTGTGATGGTTAACTGCACCTAGAAAACTAGGGTAGATGTTTTGGTATCTCCCACCCGCCACCAGCATGAGGTGTTCCATGTGGCACTCAGCTCTCATCCATTTCTGTTTCTCACTAGTAAATTCTCCAGTATTTACTTCTCCTTTTCACTTTTTTATGTAACATTCTGATTTGTTATCCTTTACTTTAGATCACTTTCTGTCAGTACAACTGTTGTACTCACAGAGAGGAGGTAGTGCTATGGCAATTATATATTATCTACAGTCTTGCCAATGAGTAAGATATGGTGCAGAAATTAGTTCATTTATCAAAATCTGATGTGGCAGAGCTGAGCAAAGGACCCAGCTGTCCTGAACCTCCTGCTATATTCACAAGACCTGCCATTCTGTTTCATGTTGGTGTCCTGGTTTGAGCTCAGACGCACTCTCTCCTGACAGTCTCCAGTGATGCCTTGTTAAACCTACAGATGTCTTAGCACCTTGGGAAATATTTTTAGATGTACAATAATCTCCAAGCTATCTTTGGTAGTGACAAAAAATGGAAAATGATTTTTTTTTTTTCTTCTGTTACTATTCCAGAAAGGTACTTTCCTGTGATTTCAGGGTAGGAAAGAGGATATAAATGGAAAAATCTCACCCAGGCTGGTATATGTGAGAAATGTGTTAGATTTTCACTGCTAAAGACTAAGAGAGCTCTGCCCTTCTCTGCTCTGTAGTTCAGACTGGGCGATGGACAGCTTTCAGGGTGCTGTCTTGCACTTTCTCTGTCCTACATACACACTGGTGGAATGGACTTTAAGGTATAATGTTTACATCTAATTCCAAATTCTTCTAAAATGTGGGTGTTCAGAATCAGTCAGTTGATAGCCCTTTCATTTATGGTCCAGCTGGTACAGTGCTGGATTAGGAGGACTTTCACCTCTGTGTACCTGTCTCACCTCAGCCATCCAGACTGTTGTGCCTTTCAGGGTAGGACAGCTTTCAGGCAGCCCAGGATGCTGTGTCCAGCTCCCAGCATTACTGTATATCGGGGTAATGTAAGAAATATTAAATCTTTGATCGGATCTGGTGATGATTAGAAATTTTTTATGTGGATTTTATAGTACACACATCGGTACATGTTCTTAACAGTCAGGGTTTGGCTAGAAACTCTCGAAGAGGAATCAGACCAGGACAGTCTGCTACAGATTTAAGGACATAGTTAGAAAGTTTTCAGTGAAATTAGTACCAGTGCGTAGCCAAATTATGTTTGCTTGTTGACCCCTCTTATCTAATTAATCCCTACTTCACTGAGCTGCTTCTACTTGATGCACTGAATCAGCTATTTCATATTACTGTTTCACCACTCTAATGGTGGAAGAAGTTGATTCAAGTGAAGGGGTGCTTTCTTTTCTGTGTTATAAACCCATGCCTTGTGATTTGTGTGGAAATAAATTGTTTTGTTGCGTATCAACCATCTGTTTGAGACTGAGGGGAAGGATGTGTGGTAATCTCAGATAAAATATTAGGTGCAGCTAAGCAGCCAAATAGACATTCCTCGGGGTCTTCTTATTAGGTGTGGTAAGTATCCAAAGTTTGGGTGCCTGGCTGTACTTGTGAGGTTCCCACATTTTCTCTGTGCAATATACAAGAGGATTTCACTGTCTTTCTGTTAGAAGGGTTGTAGCCTCCTGCTCCATTTCTGCTCCTCATGTCTGGCCTCCAGGCACCCAGAACCCCGAGGGAGCCTGTGCGCACACATGCTTTTTTTGCTCCAAGCAGAGTGTAAAACAAACCACTGGCCTTGTTTACTAGGTAACGCGCCTCACACAGCAGCCCATCAGCAGGAGTGGTGTGCCTCACCTTGCCCAGTTAAGGAGAGGGTGATGGGTGCCTGGAGCGAACACCAGGGCCACCAGCCTGGCCCTAACAGAGACGCTTTGAGATTTGCAAAATCAAAGGTGATCCCTTCTCTGTCCTGCATGGGGAAGATGGTCTGTCAGTAGTTCCTGTCTCATTTGCAAAAGGCCTAATTGGGGCAGAGGGGGGGAAGCAGATGGCTTTCAGTCACTCTGCAAGATGATGTCAGAGCCAAGACTAAAACCTGGTTCCTGAAATCCCAGGCTCCATCCTTTATGGCCTACTGCCTTTCTAAGGCAGTAAGGTTTTAAAGAAAAACAGCAAATCTTAATTTAGAGCAGGATTCAAGAAAAATGTCTTATTCAATTACTTAATTATAGGTGAACTATAAGACACAAACATGTCTTGCTATGAAGCACCAAGCAAAAAAGCAGAAAGGATTATTTGTTGTTTAATTTAGCGGAGGAAGGCAGCTGATGATACGTAAGTCTATCTGACACCTAGCAAGTCGTGCAATCCTATTTGTTAATCTTTTTAACTTTCCATTTTATTAGAATAGGGTTTCAAGAGCAAATAGAATAAATAAGATTAAATCTGTCACCCTGAATTACTCTCCTCTGAGTTATAAGCAGAATCATTCTATGTCGGAGAAGTATAATTATGAGGAAAATGCTGCCTGTGTAATTGTGTGCTTCATTCAGAAGAATTTGAGATCCGTAATTATCTCTAGTATGCCACGGTGGCGTGTGCTGGCTCTTAATTTCTGCAGTAAACAAAACCATTGAAGGTTTCTGTCCTGAGCAGTTCTTGATGTAGCATGGCTGGTACCCTCGACAGTAGCAATATCATCCCTTCAGGTCTCCTGGTTCAAGTGAGGGATCCAAACTGACCTGGAATACAGCACCCATTGTACATTCATTTTCTCATCTACCTTGAACTTAAAGGTTGAATGTGCAGTGAGGAATAATGGCCATGGGGAACAGAGAATCTTCTTAGCTGTAGATATGCCAGGTGAGGCGTGTCTAGCTGCTTATGCAAAAAGCAAGTCATAGCACATCAGATGCTGTGTTCGATCACTCAACTTTTCAGTGGTCCAAGGATGTTGCCTTTGATCTCTGCAATGACTGTGATTCTGCAGGTGCTCAGCAAACAAAGGGTACAGCTTTCTTTTGCAATAATTAAGCTGTAATAGAAAAGCTCTGGTTTAGGACTTGGTGGTTTTGCTCTCAGATGTCAGTGCACATCAGAAATACTGGGATTTAGTTTTTCTCTCAGAAAAATCTGGTGTGGTTCTCCATTAGGGGACCATACACTGCTCTTGGCTCTACTTAATTTATATGGCTCTATAAAATTTGTGGTATCCTTCATGCTATATAATTCCACTGTGAGGTGGGTTGAAGACACAAGACTCTAGCCTCTTGAAATTTTGGGTTCACCAGCCAAAGAAAGCTTTGAATCCATGTGTTGTTTATCTAGATTCGTAACAACTTATGTTAGAAAAAACAACTGAAAAGTTTAGCTAGGTTTGTCTCATAGATGGGCGTTATTGCCACTGGAGGCAGATCTCCTGGAGAAAGGATATGCATAAAGTAAAAAGAAACTCACTACAGGTCCTGCTCAAACATTTCTGCAGCTTCCTTCTCAAGGCAGAGTCAGAAGCCAGTCTTGCATGATGGATTAGTGATAAAACAACCTGCCAGACTTGGACTAGAATTTCTGTTACTTTGCCTGAAATTATGTGTGCATTAGGGGAAAGGGATAGGGAGGATGCGTCATTTTTTGGGAGTCCTAGTAGCAGTTTTATTTTCTTTTTCAGACTTTCTTACAGTTAAGAGCCAGGACTTGATCTCCACATCTGTTTTTATCGGTCAGTTTAGATTACAAATAAGGCCCCTTTTGTCCCATCTAATTTTATGTAATCTGTGATGCTGAATAAAGATTCTGGGAAGAAAAAACGGAAGGATTATGAACAGACCTTCTGGCTAGTATGTACAATGACTCACTCTATCCTTTATTTCAACTTCCGTGAAGTGTTTGCAGATACACTATTTACCCATTAAATGAGCTGTTCAGTTTAGCTTATGGCTAAAGTTTTTCCTAGTGTTTTGATGTATTTGTTGAGAACATGACAAAGTAAATCACAAATGAAAATGTTAACAAATGCTTACATTAATCATTTGAGACAGCCTTTCTCATTATAATCTTGTTCTGAGTAGCTAGTTATCTGTAAGAAAGGGTTTCCTGTCCCTTGATTTGCCAACTCACTTGACTTTACTGCCAAGGAATTCTCTCCTCCATGCTTGACAAGCAATGGGTAACTTCATAATCTTTCTCTGTGTAGGCAATTTCTTCATGGGAAGAAATTAAGTCAGTCATGCCCATTACTGGATCTAATTTTACTATAATTTAGCGGGAAGAACCCTTCCCTTGGTAGAATTCATACTATAACAACTTATTTCAGGATTTCTTTTGCTTTACTCCAAAAGATCTGGCAAAAACAGTTACTAGTGACAGGCCTGCAGCTTGCTTGGCAAGGTCACTGCAGCACATTTCATGTCAGGTGAGAAACTTCTGCCTTGCCTTAGTTTTCAGTCATCAGCAGCTGCTTTGAAGAAAACTGAGCATGGCAGCAAGTCAGTATGACCTTGCTGCATGTTGAAATTCCACCTCCTGGCAAACAGAAGGGTCTTAGGGTACCTCACGGAGTCAAGCTGTCTTCATCTGTGTCTATCTGAGCTAGTTCATCTCCATCAGCTTTCTCTTCTACAAGACCTGCTTCTTTACCCAAGCTCCGTGACCACCTGGATGAGATCCCAGATGCAAGAGAAACACAGAGAAATTCAGCTCTTTCCTGGTCTTCTAATAGGTGTTAATTTCCTGGGCCTTTCCCTGCTAAGACCAGTACCAGGAGAAACCCCATGCTTCTGCTCCCCTTCTGTGGGCTACAGCAAAGCATCCTTACTCAAGTGAGAATTATTTTTTTTCTTCTCCCCTAGTCAACCTGAAGATTTAGCCCTGGCCACAGATGTATCTTACTCTTGGCTTTACAGTTCATTCACCCTGGGTAGGATTTGTCCATTTTTTACTCACTCCAGGCCAGGCTGATTGAAGCACACAAGTAGGTGTGCTTCTCTTTGTACATGCTGTGGAGATCAGAGGTTTAAGAATTCTGTTCTGCTTTATACCAGTGAAAATAGGAAGTAACACCAACTGCAACAAGGCTGTATAGAAGGTAAACAGAAATGTGACAATGGGACGAAGCTTTTACCCAGAGAAGCGAAATGCCAGGTTGCAAATAAGGCAATAGGGTGGCAAAGCTCTATGAGCCATGTGAACAATTGGTGCTTTCTGTGCTATGAAACAATGCAGCTTTACAGAGGGTGACTGCAGTGTGCTTTAGAACACTGAAACTGGCTCTATGGAAATTTCTGTTGTTAAATTGCAAATTCAGCCTTGCTGCATGGCTGGCGGGGGGGGGACAAGACTGCTTCTCTATGTGATGATGGTAAATGGGAAGAAACGACGTGTTACAGCCAAAAGAACCCTTACCTAGATCTTTTCTTCTCCACAGGTGCCCCTGGTTGACAAAAGCCATCTCCCCAGCCATCCCAGTGTACAATGGGCTCGTGTTCTTGTTTGTACTGGCAAACTTCAGCATGGCAACTTTCATGGATCCTGGAGTTTTCCCACGAGGTAACAGAGAGTGGGACTGTTGGGGGCGGGGGGGGGGGAACCCAAGCCAAAGGAGGTGTCAGATATCCAAATACACTGTTTGCTGACTAATCTCCTTTTTTCTGGTATTCTTTCTTGTAGAGTTTATTTATTTACTTATTTATTATACTCATCTAGGAGTAGGGGCAGGATGATAGTGAAATGTTGGATACCCTCCATCTCTCTTCTGAGCTTGGAGGTGTCAGTTGTCTTTGCACTTGCTCAGACTGGCAGTCGAGGGCACAGGGTTGCGTAGAATGATTCTCCTTGAGTAGCTCTTCTGACTGATGTGATTGCGATTGCCATCCCCTGTGTCATGCTGGCACATTGGATTTAAGTCACTGTCTTCACAATAGGTAGCAGAGCATGGTGGAGGGGAGAGGCTAAACTTTCTGAAACAGCCTCATCAAAGAAGACCTTCCAGAAAGCCTTAAAACAAATGCAAAAGCACTGAATGCTAAAAAAGATAATGATTAAGGCTTGCCTTAGAGTGTCTAAAAATGTATACATTTAGAAAGATATGCCTGCTTAAATTGTACTGATTCACCACTGATTAAATAGAATAAAGATCCTTCAGCTTTCCTAACGGGAACCACAGTGTAGCTATCACTTTTAACACATCTTAATGAGAGAATTATTACCTCATTTTGTCTATATTCAAATAATTATTCACATGCAGTTTGCAGCAGAGACTGCTCAAGGCAGTCTTGCTAAACCAATGGATCTGTGCTCTCTGCAAGCTGTGCTTTCTCACCTCTATTCACTGAATTCAATATCTATTTTGAATTGCTACCAGACAAGAAGAAGGTGCCTGTCCTGCTGGCTTTTCTGAATAGCAACTGCCAGGTTTTTCCAGGCAGCAGGGTCTAGTGATGAGCATCTGTCTGCCATTCCTTTCAGCTGAAGCTTTTGAACCCCTGATTAAGTGTTGCAGTGCTGCAGTTAAGGAAATAATTGTGTGTAATGGCAAACTAAGGCAAAGGCAAGATTCAGTCATTTGCGCAAGATTAAGTGATGTAGTGTTTAGGTGCTTAAAGTTACAAATAGGTGCTAGTGAGGTTTTCAAAAGAGCATAAGTACTTACAGCCTTTAATGAATTTCCTGGACTTTTTAGTTCATCTCAGCAGAGATAACAGTGGTTAAACATGCTTTGGGTGTGAGGTTATTGAAAGCATCCATGCTCTGCCTGTGGTAGGAGGAGAACTGGAATAAAGTTGTTCAGTTTTGAAAAGCCCTGTCTGGGAATCTGATATCTTTGTGCAATGTAGTTCCCTCAGACCAGAGCCTGCAGCTGGGTGCTCACCATGCCCTGTGAGTGATCAGTACTGAGTGTATTGTAAATTCATACCTTCCTTTGCACTTCTCTAACTTCCTTTTGCAAACAAGTTCTTTATTTTGGACTTTGCATTTGAAGGAGAAACACACAGGGTGATCAAATAGAAACTTTGACGCTTTCTTCTCACCTTACCTCCTTTTCCATCTCCCTTGACACAAGGGAATCATGAACAAAGTAGGAAGAGGAGGAGTTCTTACAGCTCGCCATTCTTCTGTCTCTTAATTTGTGGGCTTGGCCTTATATCTCTGTGCTGTGTGTGTGCTTGGTCTGGAAGAGGCTGGCAGCAAGGGGAGGAGGGAAAGGACGAGAAAAGGGGTGGAAGTCATCCTGGAATAAAGTGATGGAGTAGGAGTTTATATGTGTGAAGGAAGCATACTAATAAGGAAAAGAAAAGATGGAAAAGACTATAAATACCAGTGCTGGGAGGAAAAAGGAGCAGATGTTATTTCAGATCACAAGTTAGCAAGTGAAAAAAAGCTATCACCACCCCACGCCACCCGCAGAGCTGCCAGCGCAAGGAGTTCAAAATTTGTAGGAGTGATTTAAAATGAATATACAATAGATCTGTTTGCTTTCTGTTATTGAAATAAGGTTTAATCTTCTTGTTTTTCAAGCTTCTTAGCACATTTCTGATAATTACAAATTTACTTCAATCTAAAACAACAAATAAGCAATACAAAAGCTGAGATTCTAATGAAATCACGTGATTCCTGTAAGGAAGCCACTATAGATCGTAAGATGTTATAAATATATATATATATATGTATTTATATATATAAAACCAAGAGACTTGGCTGCCCTGTGTCTATGGATCAGAGTATGAGAATCTGTGTAGTAAGATACATTCCCCTGCCAATGTATTTTCAGATCACTGAAATCTGGAAATAAACACATTTCTACCTATATTGTATGAGCTTACAGGTTCTCTGGAGATAAAACTTGGGCTATGGGGGGAAGTAAACCCAGCTCACTCTTGTATTGTTGAAGAGGGCCTGAATCAAACTCCCAGAGCCATTACTCATTTTTGAGTCCATTTTTAATTTCTTGGCTCTCTGAATATTTCTGGTATGAATCGGGATTGGCTCTGTGTCAGTGAGTTGCCAGTAATACACCAAAATGAATGAGAAGGAAAGGAAGTATTAAGTCACTGAAATTGGGGCTACCCTGACAAATCTGATTTACAGTCTGGGTTGAGACTGGCAATGTTCGTTGCTGACTAATTATAGATACCAACTGCAAACTGGCTTCTGGTATTTTTGATGTGAATCTATTTTATACAAACTCTTCAAGTGTGTGTCAGTTCTGCAAGACTAATGTGTTTATATGCATGTAGGTATATACTATGTCCAGACTTTTTGTCTGCATAGTCATTTTTTTTACAAGAGCTTGAAAGGTTTGACTGTTCTAGCATCTTGTTTTCATATGGCCACATGTATTATACAAATGGGCTAGTTTATAATAGTATTGAAGAACCTACAGATTGTATTTATAGAAGTGCCTAAGGGATTTAGATTTAGAGTCTAGCACTCGCCAAGAGTCCCACTGACTAGTTATGAAGGAAAATTACAGAGAATGGTGCCAGTAGAGAACTCTGCTTCCACACACAAATGTTAATGCAGAGAATACTCTTGCAAGATAAATACTGTAGCTGAGCCAGATCACAAGCTCATCTAAGTGAAGGGAGAAACTCCCTCTGAAGTCAATGGAAACTGGATCATGGTAACACATCTAGAGAGGATTTAATATAGAACTAAATGACAGTGATTGATGCCCCACTGGGACAATATAATCAAATTCCACCTAATTTGTAGCCAGTCAACCAATGCCAACTGCACTATAATGTTTAATCAGCTGTAAAATAGATATGAACTTCTTAGATTTTCTCTGTCAAAAGGAAACAAATAAAGATCACAGGAATCCAGAAAAAAAGATGAACTTTCATGAACATCATTCCAATTTTTTCCCTTTTCTTCCAAATACATATTTGTCTATTATAGACTGGCTTTCATTTTGTGCATTTATTTTTAAATGGCATCTTTTCTTAAACAGGGCAGCGCTTAGCTGAGATGATAAACCATCTGCCCTCCACGTTGTCCCTAATAAGATGACTGCGATACTGTCATCCTCATCTTACTAATGGCAAAGAGAGGCTAAATGACTAGCTCAAGGCCACAGAGTGAGAAAATTAGAATACAGGACTTCCTGACTCACAGTCCTGTGCTCAGATCAGTAGACCATGCTGCCTTTGAGAGAGGTGAGATCTTCCCAGTTATGTACCGTTACTAAAACAAGAGCATTCTGGGTATGCTATGAAGAGGTGAGCACGGGGTATGCTATAGAGAAGTAAGCACTGATGCAAGGACTTTTCACGGGCACACAAATTGCTTCAGAATGGTATATCTCACTGTGGCATCCGAATCCCTGGAGCAACAGGTCTTTGGAATGATTGTGGGCTGACGCTAGAGTGCTGAACAAGTTGTCATCACTTAGGGTCATCTGGGTTGATTTTTGGGGTTTGAGTTAGCACAACCTTCTTCTAATATTTGTCGATGTAATCTCTTTCACTTTATGTGCTGGTAGGCTAGCATTCAATTAATCCCAAGTGCATGCAGCAGAACTTCTCACGACGAGGGCTTGGGTGATTTCCATCCCCTCTGACTCTAGTCTGCAGCTCATCTCATTCATTCGGGTTGTAAATGCTGGCTAAGACTCAAACACCTCTCTTTGTCCAGGGGCTGGTGAGTAAGGCTGCACAGCACTCCTATGGGAGGTGCTAAAATGAGTCCTGATCACTGAAGTGTTCTGCAGCCCGAACAACCTGTTCTGACAGCCCATCACTTCCACCACTCTGTTATTTCTCTGACAAGCCCAAGAGCATGTGCAGTGCACCTGTATCCAAGGCACTGACTGGATTAGCTCTTATATTTTTACCCTCTGTTATTTTCACTAACTTTTAGTTTTGCATTGAGCAGCAGATGAAGATGAAGATAAAGACGACGACTTCCGAGCTCCACTCTACAAGAATGTGGAGATTAAAGGAATCCAAGTACGGATGAAATGGTGTGCCACCTGCCACTTCTACCGTCCTCCACGCTGCTCTCACTGCAGCGTCTGTGACAACTGTGTTGAGGTAAAAGTTTTGTTGATTACGTGATCTGTTGTTTTTGCCTCAGTGATGGGGTTGCACATACTACTAGAAACATGCAGTTGGGTCCTTCCCCCAGTGTTTCAGTTCTTGCAAGTTCCCAGCTGTAGCCTTGCTGTTGGATTCCTCCTAATTATTACCATTTGAAACACGGCTGTTAGTTATGATGTGTGTTGCATATACAGTAATTTTGATGTCAGCTTTGTTGCCAGTGATAATTAGAATAAAAGTTTATAGTGCTGGCTATGTCTTCCTTGAAGTAGTTAAGGAATTATGAATGTAAAAAAGGCATGAATGGAAAAGTTGATGCAGAGTAAAAGTGCAGCAGAGCAGGAAATTCAGGGTGAACCATTGTAGCTTGTCATGTGTAAGCTTAGGGCTCATCATTTAATTTGGAATAAACTGGTGCCTACATTAGTGGACAAGCAGAGAAGCAGAAATTGTGTGTGAGCTTTAGGAAAACCGAACTCAGAATTCAGCGAGTGGTTCTTCAGTCAGTGGAAGGACCCCATGTTTGTTTCAACACCCCAACTCGGGAGCATGAACTCATTGATGTTTCTAATGTTGGTTGCTCTGAATTATGGGACTTTCATGTTTCTTGATTGACCTAGAGTCTTGGTGAAGCACACAGGATTTTTAAAAAAATAACCCCCAAACAGTAAGATGTGCTTTTGGGCTATAAACATCTCCCAAACTTGTGAGTACAGAGTGCTGTATCCACAGCAGTTAAATTGCCAGGGGGGATTTTTTATTGCTGAGCTAAAAATTCCACTTCTTAAGGATCACTTCTGCTGCAAGGTCTTTTTTTTTTTCCAATAGAAAGATGAAATCTTTACTATATCTACAATATATTCAGCTGTGCCATTAGAATGAAAGGAATTACTAATCAGAAAAGGAAAAAATACCAGAGTCAGCTGGAATGCTGTATACACCATCTTTGTCCTAATCCTCTTTGCCATAAGCAGGGGAATAGTCCCAAAGAAAGCATCACAGTTACGTGTGAGGGACAGACTGCTTGGGTTTATCTTGTGTCAGTCATTTCCTCCTTCAGGGCAATATATATCTAAGTTATAGTTAATCTGGAAGCAGTGCTGTGCCTAGTAACCATCAACAAATAGAACAAGGCTGTCCTGTTGTGGAAGGCCTTAGAAGGATGTGGGATTTGAGAAGATGGAGAGAAAGGAGCTGCCAACGTCCCTGGATAGAGGGGAATAGCCACAGCTATTCATAAGTTGTGTCACACAATTTCTTTAGACTGTTGTGAATTGTTGAATAGAGCTAGATTTTTTAATAGAAAACCTGAGTCATATATTCCTAGTTTTAAACCATAAATGTTTTCACTAATTCTAGACCCTGAATATTGTTTAGATGATGGTAAATTCTCAGTTGTCCTATGGAATTTCTTTCTTCTGCTCTCCCCAGTGGCTCAACATGAAAATTCATTTTCAACAAATGAAGTTTTCTCAGAAAAAAGATTGCTCAAAACTCACTAGTATAAACACTTGTGATTTCATGCTGCCATAAGGCCTCCAAGGGAGTCAGTTCTGCAGCAGAAATGAAAATGGGAGAGAATCCAAAAGAAAGCTAAATAAAATAGCAGAATGCAAGGTGACTCTACATAGAAGTTTTATTGATGGTCAGATCAGTTGAATGTTCCTTCCTATTCTGGTGGGCAAGTAAGAAGCTCTACTTGTATAATTAAATTATGACTGCTGTGGAGGAATGTAGGCAAAAAGCATTAATGACTTCTGAATCAATAAATCATGGTCTTAAACAGCATGCTTTATTGATTCTTGTGATGCTTATTTCCCACTCACCTGTGTATTGTAGAAGAGCTTGGAAACAGTGATAGGAGCGACTCTACTGGCTTTTCCGTTGGAACCCATTCAGGGTCATAATTCACATCTTTTCACTTTCAGTCTAGAATGTGCAATAAAAATTATTTTCCCAAACTTTTGAGCTAATTTGATAAAAAAGAACAAACAACAAAAGCCAACAACACTTGCAGAAATAAAATCAGTTAAAACCTAAAGCCTGCTGTGAGCAGATGGACCTAAAAATGAATCTGTAACAAAAGTAGTCAGATTTTTGTTTTCTTTACTGAAGTGTTTGCAGTGGGTACTTATATAGTTTAATAATCCGTAGATATTTTGGGCTGCATACAACCAGATTTGCATAACAGACATATGCTCTGTCAGCATTTCAGATGTAGCCAATCTTTATTAAGTTGCCCCTGTCATTTTCTAATGTGCTTTGAGAAAGCTCTAATCCATTTTCTTGTATTTTGTAAATTTTTAGAAAATACATTGTGCCAAACTTAAAAATACAAAACCTCTTTTGTCATCATTGAGGAATATTTAAAAATAGCATTGTCACAAAACAAAGAATAAACAATTCCTTTCTTCATGCAGTGAGTGTGTAATATCTGTTCTGAAGAACTCAGAAATAAGAAAGGTTTATTTCTTGCACCTGATCTTGTCTTCACGTCAAGAATAATCACATTGAAGACAGTGGATTTACATGCTTATAAAACTGTGTAAAGGCACTTGAAAGCTGTTTGTGGCTTGCCCTCATTATTAAATCTCCTGTTAAAAGGGATCTGACTTTATGAGGGACTTTGAGCTTTTGACTGAGACAAACAGTTAGGCTTGGGTTCATAACTATTAATGAACTTGTGCAGAACTTTGCCTGTGTCTTACCCAGCTGTTGCTTTTCTTTGGGGACCTGCTTGGTAAAAAAGAATCTTTTGTGATGTCCATTGTTTAAAGTGGGTTCATTCAGCTACGTATGAACACAGAAACATGGGGCAGAGAATTCTGCAGCAGTATTGCATCTTCAAAACATTCAAGGTTATAAGTACTTCATTGTAATTAACTCATGCTAAGGATGATAAAAAATTAGTGCTTCTGCTGCTAGCAGATAAATCGCTGTCTTTTATTTTTTTATATCCTCTCTCCAAACCCTGTAAACACTCAAGTACCTCTCCATCCATAGATACAGAAACCACTTGATCCTAAGAAGAGCCTTATAAAGAGAGTCTAGCACATTGTAAAGCTGCAGAACTAGCCTGATGTAATTTTCCATGACAGTGGTTCAGTTTTATCTCTAAGACAGTGTGTTTGCTTTCACCGTTTGGATATTGTTCCCTATCTCTCCCTTTCTTTACAAGGATTTTGACCATCACTGCCCATGGGTCAACAATTGCATAGGACGGAGGAACTACCGCTATTTTTTTCTCTTCTTGCTGTCCTTAAGTACGCACATGGTTGGAGTATTCACCTTTGGACTCATCTTTGTACTAAACCATATGGAAAAGCTGGGAGCAGCTCATACTACCATTACGTATCCTTCTTTTTGGTCTTTCAAGACTAAAGGTGGCCTTGAGGAAAATGTGAATGAATCTGAAGATTTGTCTTCCTGGAACTGGTGGAGATCTACTCCTCTCGTGATCCCCCATTGCTCTTCCCCTGGAAATGCTTAGTGCAGGTTTTCCTCTGTACCCATCTGACCTGTGTAACCATCGATTACACCCAAAACCATAGCTGGCCTGTTGTCTATCTCAGTTTTTGCCATGACAACCCAGAAGAAGGGTATGCTGCCTCCCTGAATTCCAATTGGGCGTGACTAAACTGCTGGGTACTATTCGTTGTTTTTAAAACTCTGTTACTGTATTTTAAAGCAGAGTTTGCCCTGGAAGCAATCTCCTTGCATGCTAGCATAACACACGGACTGCTGGCTGTAAGGGGTGCTACCCTTGTTGATAGATTAGCACAGAACAGTCTTTACAAGGTGGTTAGAGCCAGAATCAATGAGTTCACATTATTTTTTAACCATCTTGAGGATAAGGATCCAGGCTAGGAGAAGGTGGACCTTCTTTCAAAGTATTTGAAATAAAATTTAGTTAGACTTAATTAAAGGTGAAGGACACCTTCCCTATTTCCAAGGTTTTTTTTTTCTTCTTTTTCTCTCCCTCTCCTTCACAGCCTCTTTTTCCATTCACTCATCCCAGTTTCTTTAACTCCTGGATACAGAATGGCTGTCATGTGTGTGGCTGGGTTATTTTTTATTCCTGTCATTGGTCTCACTGGCTTCCATATTGTTCTAGTGGCCCGAGGGCGCACAACGAATGAACAGGTAAGAAGCAATCCTTCTCTGTGTTTGCGGCTAAGATGTTGAGTTGGGAAGGAAAGTCAGCAAGTCAGCTTGGATAAAGCAAAAAAATGATCCAAATCTTAGCAGTAACACTCTTACCGGAGCTTTTGTGAAGATCTAGGAAGATAGCCTAGTTTTTTATTTTCAGATTTTTTTCTTGAATGCATTACAAGCAAAGATTTTCCCCTTCTAACCACAAAGGATCATCCCAGGCTTACTTACCATTTAAAATCTACTCCTGGCCTTGAAATAGATTTTATGTGGTGAGTACCGTCAACCCTAGAAGTTCAAACTTTATGACTCAGACTGAACAAACCATGAGATTGAATGAAAGAAAGAAAGGAAAAGATTAAATCATGCTTTTGCCCTTTCTCTTGATATTTTGAACTCCCCCAGCTAAACCACACTGCACATAATAAGGTCTGAGCTAGCTTTTTGTCTCTCTCTATCTCTCTATTGTTCTCCTGCGTATGTGCACACGCACGCAGAGAGGCTATTGGACCTAACTTGTTTTACTTCTCCAAACCAAGTGCCAACGTGACATCTTGTGCCAAAAAGCCTGTAAATCTTTGGTTCCCCTGCAGTTACTCAAATGTATATAATCCACAGTGCCTGTGTGGGCGATCCAGACCTATATGCATGTGCACATCAACAGCATGGTACGGGTGATAGAGATCTAGTCATGGGATTGACAGCATGCCCCTGCCATTCGTAAGGGGTAGCTCAGTTAGAAAGCTTGACACTGGGTTACTCAGTGTGCCAGTCTGCTGCACACAGCGTTTTCAGCTTTCTGCCCAAGGCTAATTAATTGTGTGCATTCCAGTGTTTTACCCTTTCACAGTTCCAGCTCCAAAGCGCCCCTAACACATCCGGGGGTTGTTTTGCTTCTTTTTCCACGTCATACTTCTTTTTCTTTTTTTTTTTTTTTCCAAATGCATTTTTACTACTCTTGCGTCTATGGGCGCTTTCTAGCTCCTGCTGAGCAGTGTACTGTTCTGGCTGTCCTGCAGGCTGATGGCTTCGTATTTATGTAGCTTGTATGGCTGCTGTTCAGACTGTAAGAGTTGAAGACGTCTGTCTGAAGCCAGGCTTTCGTAAACTGGGATGAGTCTCCTATCCCACAAGAGACAATAAAAACTTTTATCCAGAATGGCATGGGAGGTTTACATAAGCAAAGAATCTGAAGTCATCCTGAATTGTTGCCTAACACGGCCTTTGAACAAAGCAGTCTTACCATAACTGTAGATCTTTAAATACTTTTCTCTGTCCTGCTTGGAATCAGCTGCTTTTCATTTTAAAATTGATTTTGGCCAAGTATTTGGTTTGATGGTGCTAACGATGGTAGCATGAAACCCAGGGCATTTCAGTCTCATAGCCCAAATCATGGTCTGCTTTAGGCTTGTCTTTGTGCAGTGATGAAAACTGTGCATGAATATTTTAGGCTGAGGAGGAAGGAAAAATTTAAATTAAAAAAAGAGTAAAATTTAACTTCTGGTGTTTGTGGCTATGCTAACATTTAGAAAGGCTGAGAATTTTGCATTTAACTTAATTGAAATTATTGGAAAATGCATCCTAGCTTGGTTTGGTTTCCTGAGCTACCAAACCACTTGAGATTAATTTTGAGATTAATTTATCTTCCCATGCCATTTTCTGAAAATTAAGTATAAGCTGGTCTTAATTTCTGTTTAGTCATATGTACTGCCTGTCTTTAACTGGAGGATGGATGTTCCCAGCCTTCAGGTCCCTTTCAAAGGAAGCATATCTAAGTAATTAGAGCACCAGACCAGGAGTGATGGATATGAGATCTGCTTCTAGCTCTGTCACTGTTTTAAAACATTCAATTTCCTCCTGCAGTCTCAGTATTGATTCTCTTTTGTTACATTGTTAGTTATCTGCTGTCAGCTTTCTAGTTACAATATGCTCAGCTACACTTGTCCTCTTTTCCCAGTACGTTTTATAGGCCAGTGGTACAGACATTTTTGGTGTTTTACTGTATATTTTTGGTATTTGTTCATTCCAGAATTCATTGGGTTTGAGCATTCATAGTAGGCAGACTGTGATTTAGGAGTGCATAGTGGCTGAGTTTAGATGTTTGTGAGCTTTCTGAATGCCTCTGAAAGTCTTTTATGGAATCAAAATAACCCATAGCTCAACATCTGCTCATATCCTGGTATTTTTAGTTTCTGAATAGAGTAAATAAATATCCTTCCTTCTGAGACTATGTATCAGTGGATTTCAAACTGCTTTAGAAACCAAATTGATATAATTAGTAATGTAATCTGTGAGTTAGAGAAATTTTATTTCGTATTGTGTTTGAGAAAATGGGCACAGAGATATGAAGTGCTTTGCCAGCATCTGGCACAAGTCAGCTTAAGCCCAGGATTGAATGCAGATGTGCCAAATGTCCCAGGCCCATGTTTTAGTCATCAGGTTACTCTTCCAACACTCAGAACTTCCAACATTTCTCTCTTGGCCTTTTAAAGAGTTTTATGTTATATCAAAGAGGCCAGCATAATATATTGCAAAATCATTTAATCGTTGTTATTTTATGTGCAAGTAATTAAAGTATTTCTGATACTCCATAAACTTGTTGCTAGATCAGAACTGTGAGTTGATTAAACTGCGTTACTTGCAAACAGCAACAGAAATGCTTTTAATGGCAACCACTATTAATCTCTCTGGCTTTGTTGGTATTTATCCCCATATGGTTACTTTCAAGTATCTGCCTGTAGAGTACAAACCCTTTATAATGCTTATGAAGCTTTGAATGGATCCCACCAGTCTAATGAGGCTTGGCTTTTATTAAACTAGCTCATTTCCAAGCAAACATTGTAATCACCAGGGAGTTCCTGGCACCCTCCTGCATAAGGCAGTGGTTCGTACTGGTTGCCGCCAGGGATGGGATGCTGACAGAAAGGAAACTTTGCTCTCATCCAACATTACGAATGTTGAATTGACATTCCTGTTTGTTTGGAGGGGACCTGCCAAGGCAGAGGAGTGGAAGTGACAGGGGAATCAAAGGACCAAAACAGGTTGTCTGGCTGACAGCAGGCACAAATCTAATGCAGGTGCAGCATGCAGAGGTGAACCTGGCCGCTTTGAAACCCAGTCACATTGAGCTCACTGCCCTTTTGGGAAAGGGTATTTAGCTGATGTGCCTCCTGGCTAGAAGTAGCTGATGGGGGTGGTGCATTAGAGCAGGAAAGAGGAAGTACAGCATTCAAAGAACAATGATCTGTTTGGGAAGGACAGTAGGGTCAGAGCAAGGCATACTTACTCTTGGCTTTCTGAGGGTTGGATAATGACTTTTATATAACCAGAGGTTTGAGGACTGTCCTGAATATGTTTCCAGGTGACAGGTAAATTCCGTGGGGGAGTGAATCCTTTTACCCGAGGATGCTGCGGAAACGTGGAACATGTGCTTTGCAGCCCCTTGGCTCCCAGGTAAAGAAATGCACTTAACTGAGAATGAGGGAGGTGGAGTAGTTGTTGGGACAGAGGAAGAAAATGTACTTGGTTGGGCTCACAAGTGAAGACCACTGATGAAATAACAGGGAAGTAAAGCAAAACACTCCTGAAGACAGAGCTCTGTGATAGCTGCTTCACTGTTCCATGGTTCATAACCCTCATCCCAGAAACCTTTATTTGGAATGAGCGTGTCAAATTATATCAAGAGCTGATACCCTTGACTTCACCAACTTGTTTATCCAGTGGATTTCAGTAACAAGTTAAGTTTCCATATGTTATCATATTCCCAACACAGCTTTTTGCACTGTACAGTCAATGTCCAGGTGTTCTAGTCTGCTGGAGAAAAGGAAGGAATCTAAAATCAGCCTTTCTCCTTAAGACTTAAAGCTAATTTAAGGCTTCTATGGTTTTCAATCTCACTGGCACTTTCATTATCATAAAACAGATTTTCAATGAAGTCTACATCATGGAACTTGGGATTTTATTTATGGCTTTCTATTTTTGGGGAAATGGATTTATCGTTTCACATTTTGAAATCAGGATTTTAATGCAATAGATCAGATGGAGTGCTGAGCTGTCCAGCCTACAAACATGTTAATAATCATACTACAAGATGACTTATTTGAGCCTTTTCAGGGCGTTGAGCAATTCCAGACCCTGACACTATTATCTGCCTTTTTTTTTTCCTCTTCACTATGCAACAAATAAGTCCTAAAAGACTGTTACATGTGTTAAAGTGAAGACACTGGAACAGCTGCTTCTCAAAATTACCAAAACGTGACAGGTCAAGATTCTTTAAGAGAGCAGGATACAAGAAGCTGGGAGACACTCCTGTTAAGAGAAGGGTGTGAATACTATCATCATGGCTATTCTCAGACTTTCAGCAAGCAGAATGTTTGTGTTTTGTGAAGACCTGTTCAAGTTGTCCTGTATATTGGAAGTCACTGAGCCATCACTACTAGAATGCCATATTTGCTAGATAAAACCGAGAAAGGTTGTGTGTTTATTGATATTTATGCATTGTACAGCCACTGCATAGTTGTGCTTACAGAATCCTAGTCCACTGGAAAAAATTAGATATCTAAAGTCAGCCCTTTCCTTTTAAACTTGTTGCTTCCTATGGACCTGTCTGTTTCTTTTACCTCCATTTATCTGATCACTCTAAACATGGTACAGAAACAAGTCACCGTATGGTAAGCTAGAACTGACTGCACATCATCTTCTCCATGTTAATTCCCCATGTGCTGGGTCTTATTCCCCCAGTCACCATCTTCCACTGCAGGGAAGCTCTTTCATATCAGCTAGGTAAGAGCTAGTAGATCACTTCCATTGGTGGTAGGCCTCTCTTGCTCTCCTCATGTGAACTGTGTTGTTGTCCATCAGTGCTTCAAAAATTGCTTGGGTTTTTTAATGTATCCTCTCCTTTTTGCTCACTAAAAAAACCCCATTGGTCTTTTTTACTGCTTTTTAATTATTACATCCATTTAAATAAATGATCTGTTAGAGAGTAGCGTAAGGGAAAGGGACCTGGGGGTCCTGGTGAACAGCAGGATGACCATGAGCCAGCAATGTGCCCTCGTGGCCAAGAAGGCCAATGGCATCCTGGGGTGGATTAGAAGGGGTGTGGTCAGTAGGTCGAGAGAGGTTCTCCTCCCCCTCTCCTCTGCCCTGGTGAGACCGCACCTGGAATAGTGTGTCCAGTTCTGGGCCCCTCAGTTCAAGAAGGACGGGGAGCTGCTGGAAAGAGCCCAGCGCAGAGCCCCAGAGATGATGAAGGGGGTGGAACATCTCCCTTCTGATGAAAGGCTGAGGGAGCTGGGTCTCTTGAGCTTGGAGAAGAGGAGACTGAAAGATGACCCCATTAATGTTTATAAATACATAAAGGGCGAGTGTCAGGAGGATGGAGCCGGGCTCTTCTCGGTGATGGCCAATGACAGGACAAGGGGCAACACGTGCAAACTGGAGCATAGGAGGTTCCACATTAACGTAAGGAAAAAATTTTTCACTGAGAGGATGACAGAGCACTGGAACAGGCTGCCCAGAGAGGTGGTGGAGTCTCCTTCCCTGGAGACATTCAAAACCCATCTGGATGCATTCCTGTGTGATCTACTCTAGGTGGTCCTACTCTGGCAGGGGGGTTGGACTAGATGATCTTTTGAGGTCCCTTCCAACGCCTAACATTCTGTGATTCTGTAAATGGAGGAAGATTTTCTTGTCTCTATGCCTTGTTCTTAGGTTATTGTTTATTTTAATGATGGCTGTTGAACAATTAATCAGGTACATAGTTGAGCCCAAGAAAAAGCAAGCTGTGAGTGTGAAGCCTCCTTTCCTCAGACCTGATTTATCTGAGCGACAGATCACAGTGAAGATCAGTGACAACGGGATCCAAGCCAACCTCAACCGGAGCAAGGTAAGGAAGGCAGCCTTCAAGTGCTGCTTTTGAAGAGCATGGATTGAGCTTTATCGAGCCTGGGAATGAGTTTGTCATTGAAAATCTCATTGAGATGATTAATTTTTTGGAGAAAATTATAGAGGTCAAGTCCTTGTAACATAATTCATCCTCTGAAAGTAACCCAGGTTCAGTAACAGCAGCTCTTGATTCAGTAACAGCCCTACAGCCCTTTCTGCAGCTCTATAATAGAATGCCTCTGGGCATCTTTTGGAAGAGGTGACTGTTCTTTGTAGTAGTTACTTTCTGTCCCAAGAGTTGCCACCTTGTGGTGTTCAAATTAATTTTAATGAACCCGCAGTGTGCGGGAACTCTTATACCACCAAGTCAGCTGTTCTACTTCAGAGGTTTTGAGCTTCCAGACTGCAGGAAGGCTTGTGGTCCAGTGAAAGGAATATTGTCTCAGAAACTGAGTTCTCTTCTCTACTTTTTTCAATTTCTCCTGGCTTGAAATAGACAGAAGGGTTTGTTTAGTGATATAAAAAGCAATGGATTCACAAGAAGCCACCTTGCAGGATTTTTGTGGATAGTTACTTGTTACACTCAGCATAGTTACTTGCTGAGAACTGCCTCAAAAGTTGCTGAAAAATGCTAGAAAACACCGTTGTCTTCTACCACATATTAACTAGCGTGTTGATAATGTTATTTAGCATGCCAAGTAGACTAGTATACTGCATTTAAAATTATACTGGCTTGTTACGACAATGCTAATTTTACACCTGACTGTCCTTGTCTGCTGTGGATGCTAAATCATGTTTGCCATTATAGGTATAGGTAGTTCTTGTTCTGTGGTACCTCCAGCACTCTGACGCGTGCTGTTTCTTAACCAAGTTGTGGGTAACGATTGATTCTTTGTTCATTTTCAGTCTAAAATTAGCCTGGAAGGTCTGGAGGATAAAAGTATCGATGTGCAACCACCTCTCCCACCTAAAGGAGATCCAAGCAAGTACTCTGAGCTAAAAGGGCAATTGGGAACCAGTGAAGGTATCGTTGCATGTTCAGTGTTTTATTTTTCTTAAAAAGAAAATATTTCAGCCTCTTTAAAAGGCTTCTGGTATTCTTTCAAAACAGTAAGGGATCTGGGTGAAGGGTTTTTTTCTATTTATAGGAGTTCTGAGCTAGGGGAATAAAGAGCAGGAAAGGGAGAGAAAAGTCAGATTGAAGTGGTTCACTCAAGCGTAAGTTGTGTATTTCATATCAGTTCCGCAGAGTTTTAAAACCCTTTTAAACCCCCTCTTAAATTTTTGATCAGTTTTGAAATGAAAACTGTCATTTTGAACTAAGGAATCAGAAATATTAGCATGAAATGCTTAGGCATTACAAACTGAATTATTTCATTTATGAAAATGTTAAATGAAATCTTTGATACTATGAAAAAAGCTCTTTTTTTCAGACAAAACTAGTAGCTGAATTCAACCCATCTAGTATTTCAAATTATGGCAAAATATGTCACATCACTTAATAAATTCTACTTTGTTTCTTCTCTTTAGACTGCTGATCTGGCAGCAATATACTGTTGTTTCCACAGGGGCCCCATTGATTTTGGTGGAATTCTGCACAAAAGTACCAAGTTTTATTCTTTCCAGAACACATTGCAGAGGACCATGGATAGCAAGGAATTAGGGATGATAGCTTTTTATTTACAGATTTTAATAGAAAGTGTTTTTTTTTTTTCTTTTACAGAAGATGGCCTTTCACCCAAACTTATCAGCCCTCCTACACCTGCCATGTACAAGTATCGACCAGCTTTCAGCAACAATCCCAAAGTCCACTACCATGCTACAGCTGAGCAGGTGAGCGAGCCGGGGAGAATCTGCTCTCAGCTACACTGGGCAACATGGAGCTGACGATAAATTCACCACAGGGCTCTAGTGAACGTCAAGAGTGTAAAAGTAAATAACAACACTTGGTGTTGTTGTGCAATAGTGGATATTTTCACTATGCTCCTTATGAAAACATGTCTGCTTTTGCAGTTTTCCCCTGTTGAGTTTGACACATCTGTCCTGCTGACAGGCATGCACTGCTGCTTTACCAGTGTCTTGGCCTGATCCTGAGGTGCTGAGAAGTGTCACCTCCCATTGGCTTCTCCTGACATAGGTGCCAGCTCACATTCATTTCAGAGAGAGCTGGGCACACTTAGTGCTTTTCTGGATCAGACCCTTTGGCCAACAGACAACATGCTCAGTGATTCCTTAAGATGTCAGCTTGCAAAACAGAAAAAACTTTTAAAGCACCCCAAGAGATATTTTAGTTAAAATTAATGGAAGATTCCTCATATTTGACCTTCCTTAGCACCTTCTCAGTGCATTTGAGTTATATGGAAAAAACCCCTTCCTAACACTTGGCACCATTTCCTCCTATCAAGAAAACTGAGGTCCAAATAATTAGAGAGACTTGCTCTGGAATTTTGACTGTTTTCTCTTTTGCTTACGAGTTTTGAAAAAGTTTACACTGTTTCCTTTGGAAGCAGAGTGCAAAACTAACCCTGGTGCCAACAGGCTTGTTTTTCTCACTTGTCACGGATTTGTTGCAAATATTCTTTGGTCTCCCAGGACCTGAGAACAGCAGTTTCAAAGTCACTGGTCTGACTTGTGTATTTGCAGTATGTTTGCAAGTCTTCACACACCAGTGGAGATACCCTTCAAACACACATACCACACACAATGCAGTTTTCTTACAATTGATTTCATCAGGTCCTCCAGTGTCACCCCTGCAATAACAAGAAGGGGGTAATATAAGTGAGGAAAGGAAAATATGGTAGAGATATATAATTGACTGCAGCAACACTGGAATAAGGCAGAATGTTCCTTAAATGGTGAAGAAAACTTTTCTAGTATCCTTCTCATTTCAAAAAGAAAGATGGTGATAGATGGTGGAATTCCAGCTGCCACCAAGTTTGGGGTTTAGCCTTAGTGCAATAATTGTAAATCTTATTCTCTGGATTTGTCCACTTAGTGAAGAAAAGATTGGCTTAGGAAAGGGAACATAAGAACAACAGTGTGCTCACTGAATCCAAAAAGTTTAATATCCTATCATCTTCGCTTTATTACATGAAAAATGGCTTGACATCCAATTCAAAATATTCTATTTACAGGCATTAGCTAGCAATTTTGAGCTGTGTAAGCAACAGTATTTTGGGTCATGACGCCAAAAGTCAGAGCGCCATGGAAGGCAAGCTGATTCTATTCGTTCAGTACATATTCATAGATGCAATATAGATAAGGCATGGGTTCTGATTAGGCCAGGAGACTGGGCAGTGCTATGAAATGATAACAGGGTACAGCACCTTTACTCTGAGGCTTCCTGTTTCAATCCTAACCTAAAAGATGTTGTTTCTATAGGCTGACTGGTGTGCATACAATCAGCTTTGTGGACTTGTTCGACTTTATATTAGTCTCAGCTTTCTAGTAGTTGAGTGGGAATATTATAAAAATTAGTTCACTTGGCAAGCTGATAGGATAGCATGTATTTGTTTGCCAAGCCATATCTAAGTATAAGGTACAGAGGGAAAGAGACTAGCTGGTGTGAGGAATATCATATTGTCTCTTCTGTATCAGTTCTTCAGCCTGCCAATGTAATTCTGCTTTTGAGCAGTGAAAGCTGTTAGGAAAGAGGGATTGGGGCACAAGGATAAGTAGCACAAATGCAAGCTACATCATTGCTCTCTTTTCGTCCTTTACAGGCTGTCACTTGGTCTCCTTTTTCCAGAGAAGGCCAATTTAGCACCATGCTCTAGAAGATAGTGAGCTGGTTTGCATATTTCTCTACCTTCTAGCTCAAAGAAAAAAACTTGAAGAAGAACTCAAAATAAAACACGTTTTTGCCAGTTAGGCTTTTTTGGATAATTTTCCTTTAAAAGAAATTAGATAAAGAACCAACTGCGTTGACTGCATTTCTGATTAAATATGTGACTGATAATAATTCTTTGTTTGCAGAGACAATGTAGCCAGTTTATTGTGCACATGGCAAACTCTTCCTTAAAAATAACAGCAAAATAATTTGCTTAGCACAGAATGGCATTTTAAGTGCACAGATCTGTAACTAATCTTTCATAGAGTAAACCAAAGTGAAGTCCTATCTGTTTTCAATGCACATAAATAAATTATGACCTATGTTTCCTTCTCTGATGTGGCCATTCTCTCCTACTCAGGCAATAAAAAAGAGAAAATTGCTTCATTTTTTTGTTTAAATGGTGGGAAGGAGCCTCTCTGCTTTAATTAAGCTTAGGTGCTTAATTTTGAAGACCTATGACCAGAAATTCGGAATTACTGAATATTCGTAGCTCTGAGTAAAGCGGATAAGAGTTTGCTGGTCCCTAATGTGTTGAAATAAAGCCTAAAGTATTTCTGACTCAGCACGCAAAACCAGACATCCCTCAACTCGAGAGCTATTTGTAGAAAACTTGAAGTGCTTTTTCCAAGGGCAGTATTATCAGATTACAACCTGATATACCTTGACTGAGACATGAGTCTCAGTTTAGAAGGTCTCTCATTCTGTGTTTTCAGTGTCCATGTATTGACATGTCTATTAGTGTCAATATTATTTATCACTTACTATGAATAACTCCTTCTTGCTTCTAAAGTGCTTATCCATATGCTGAACAGAAGTTAGGAGATTCCTTGTAATGAACCTGTGTCATAGCTGGGCTGAGAGTCTGAGAGAAGACCTCCAGCTCTTTTCTTCCCATGCACTCACCATGGAGAGGAAACCTCTATTTACATATCGTTTACTTCTGATTCTCATATTCACCTCTGTTTTAGATCACCATGCAGGAAGGACACAGTCAAGGGGCTCTGATAGAAGAGGATGGCAGGAGCCTTGATTACCAGTCCGAACCCAGCTTGGACATCCCCAGCTACCGGAAGAGCTCCCTCCACAAGACCTATCAGTCTTCCCCACTCCAGATAGATTCCTTTGCCATCAATTCACGATCCCTGAGCCTGAAATCTGCTGGCAGGAGAGGGACAGACAAAGTGCCCCTTCATCCAATGAAGTCTGAAGGGGCAGCTTCCACCCCTTACAAAAGCATCTTCTCTCCCAATTCCCTGTCAAACAGAAATGGGAGTCTTTCGTATGACAGTTTGCTAAACCCCATGTCGCCCTCGGGGAGGAAGTGCATTGCCCATTCTGCAGTCAGCTCCGTTGGGTACCACTCCCCGTATTTATCAGCCAAAATGTGCCATCTACGGGGGAGCGAGCTGCAACGCCAGCCACCGCAGAGCTTCAGCCCAGTGCTGGGGGATCCAGCTCCACATCAGCGAGACCCCTCCCCAGTCCGCTATGATAACCTTTCCAAAACCATCATGGCATCCATCCAGGAGAGGAAGGAGATGGAAGAGAGGGAGAAGCTTCTCCACTCACACCCTGATTCAGTGTTTGCAGACTCAGGTGTCTATGACACCCCTAGCTCTTACAGCCTTCAGCAAGTCAGCACGCTCTCTGAAGACCCACGCAGCATGGCAGTGAGATATGGATCTAGAGACAATCTGATGGCTGCTACCAGTTTTAGCACAAGGAACCCTATACTGCAGTCCTCAGTATCTTCACTCTCAAGTGCAATGACAAGAGCACCAAGGACTTCCACAACCTCTCTGCAAGCTGATTTAGCCAATAATAATGTCCAGTCCCACCAAGCACTACAGGGCAGGGTGAGCAATGGCTCCTACAAATCCCCAGGCCACCAGGTCCCGTCGTCCCCCACAGGGATGCCTAGGTCACCCTCTTACGGAGGCCCGAAGGCTGTCTCATTTGTAAACACTGTGGAAATTACAGAGGTGCAATCAGTGGGAGCACAAAGGTATGTACTGCTGTAGGTGCCGCTTAGCAATGCGAATCTGTTTGCAAGCAAGTGCGGAGGGCTCTGCTGGAGGCATGACCCAGATTACCTGTTTGCTGCAGGCTAGCGAGGGTGGGAGGTTTGTGGGTGCTCGTCAATTCTCCAACACCCTCATAGCAAACTCATCATGACAAAATGTTTGCAGGTTTGCTGTAACTTGAACTGCAGGCGGTCAATTAAGTTGTAAAAGTCATTGCGATTCAGTGTCTTACCTGAATCAGGTAATTTGCAAGATACGAGGCAGCTTATCCCTCCCATTAGGCACAAGGTGGTGGAGCTGTTTTAGCTTGCAGCCTAATGGGAGGCTGGACCCAGCCGTTGTTTGGACTCAGAGGCAAAGCTGGGATTACAGTGTGTGCAAGCATACCCTGCACTAAGGGAAACAGGGGCTGAGACCAGTCCTGGAAATTGTGCGTGGCATAAAGAGCTGTGTATTTAGCTGTGTTGAGTGCCCAGTAGTACAGAACTGGTGATAAAAGCACAGACCATCTTGCCATTACCTTAGGGCCTCACTGCCTCCTTCCTTTCTGTGAGAAAGCATGGGGAGAGAGAGGATTTGCTGTGCTGAGAGCTTGAGTAAGTGGTATCTGAGCAAGATCCTCAGCTGCAGCATCTGCTTGTGCTTATCTTTCTTTCTCTTCCTTCTGGAGACTATAAGGCCTGGAAGGTCTGGAAAGAGCTATATGGTCCCACTGAGGATGCAGTATTTCAGCCAAGGCGGGGTCTGGAGTGCTAATCAGAAATATCTAGGTTTTCTTTGCATCTGGCACTTACTGCACTATGCTGTCCTCTGGTTAAGATCCCAGGTTTCTCGCTCCAATATTATCCAACATTTTGGGGAAAGTTATTGCAATGTGGGAGAACCATTGTTGTAGGTCTAATGAAGTTTAGTGCCAGCAAGTTTTTCTCAAGGTTTTCAGATAAATTGTAGTTGTTAAGATGATTTGTCTACTGATGGAAGATCTAACTTCGAGGAGGTAGGCAGCCATTTTTTCCTCTTCGTATGTATTAAAGAAATTAGTCTGTTTCAGTGAAAGAAGACCTATGGACTTTCTTTTGCCTCTCTGCCCTCTCTTTGAGACCTGGATGTGTCAGCTGCTGCTGTAGCAAAGATTCTAATGAAAAGCTGTTTGCCTTTTCTTAGATCTCTGATTCTTGGTTATGCTGTCAGCCTGTTGGTCCCACTGCTTTTACATTGTGCTTCTTTAAAATGTAGAGCCTGTAAATTCACTTCAGTTCAGCTCTTCGAAGTAATGAAAAATACAGTGTTTGGCAAAAGTGGTCTAGCTATTAAAATAGCTACAGATCCCATCAGATGTTAAAGAAAGTTGCAGACACATGATACCATTGCAGAGGATCTTTTTTACTGAGGTTCCTAAAGTCAAGTCAAATTCCTAGATTAATAAATAAATAGCTTAATAAACTTCAAGTATTTTACCTAGTGAAATAAAGTTCCCACAGGCACTCTGTGCTTTGTAAACCTACCGTGTTTTCTCTGTCAGTAACAATACAAATTACTTTCCCTTCTCTCCTTTCCCCTAACGCTCCCCAGCTCCTTTCTGCCTGGTTTCAGGAGACAGACTGTGTTCTTCAGGAGAATTTCAGCGCTGAATTAGGGCTTTTATAATACTTCGGTGAGACAAATGTAGAATTAGTTCCCTGCATATTTTGGCTGTTTGGGGATACAGCAGCATTTTATGAAACCACACAAATTTTTTTTTTATATTTATGTGTGTGTGTGTTTTGCTGGTTCAGATACCCACAACTCCATTCTCTAGTACAAGCACAGCTTAAACACATAGGAGCAGCTGGGCTGGTGTGAGCTGACAGACCATGCTACTCTTTCACGTAAAGAAAGAAATAGCCTTTTGAATACAGTTAATCCATCAAACCCTCTGGCCTCCAGAAAAAGTCAGGGTGGTCAGAAATAGCTCAGGCTGCCTCGGTTTGCAGGGAGACAGAAAGTGTTCCCTTCTGGAAGATATTTCAGCTCCCAGTCAGTGCTGCTGGCAGGAGCCAGTCTTAAACTTCAGACTGACGCAAACCCAAGCAGACGTCCACTGTGGAGAAATAAGATGTAAGAATACAGCAGGCTCCAGTTATGCTGGCACTTCCAGAACATACACAAGTTCTTTGGTAGGCTTTTACCTAATCACTTCGTGAGTCTTGGGAATGAGACATTAAGCTTTAGTGTCTAGTGGCCTAGATTTAAAAGATCTTTTGAGGAAATCTTGTTGTCCGTGCTCCCTGGAAGTAGGTCATAAAAAAGAAAGTTATTTTAAAGAGTCCATCCGGAATGTGGTCTTTAATTACAGCCTTTCTAGAGTGCTCCCTGACTTGATTCAGTTTGTGTCTTCTGTTATAAAGAAGTCTTATGCTTCACCTCTCTTACGTCTTTCAGAGATGAGCAACATAATTTTGTTTAACTGACTGTTTAACTGGGAAGTGTTTTTTTCTGAGTATTTTTGTAAGACACAGTTTGGCTTAAGGTCAGCGGTGGTGACAGTTGAACACCTCTGCATCCTACAAGTGCTTATGCAATTAGTTTGGTTCAGCAAAGCATTTAAGCAGGTAATTAAATGAACAAATATTACTGGGGTCTGATCCATGAACCTAATGACCAGATGAATTCTCTCGTTTCAATGGCTTTTCATCAAGCATATTGGCTTCAACCAGATTGCTCCCATGCTTGAATATTTTGCAACACTGGGACTCAGGGTAACAGGGATAATTTTTTATCCTGAGTGAAGCCATTTTGTTCTCACACTTTGGTCACTAACATTTCATCTTTCAATATTTCTTTTGATGCAGGGATGACATGCAGTTGAAGACACCTCACAGTAAAATAAATGGACAGCCAAAAGGAATATCCAGGCTGGGTTCAACATCAAGTTCCCAGGGGACGCCTGTCAGCCCTGCTAGACACTCAAATGTTAAGAAGGTGTCTGGAGTTGGTGGAACAACTTACGAAATTTCAGTGTAAAATAAAATTAATTAAAAATAAAGAGCCATCCACTCAGCCAGCCATGAAGCTAGGAGCACTGTGAAGACTCAAATAACAACAAAGAAGGAGCAGCAGCAGCCGGCCACTCTCCTTTTCTTGTTTTGAGTTTGTTCTGTTTTCATCTTTCTCTTTTGGCCAAAAACCAGCTGCAGCTTTATTCCTGAGGGAATAAAATTGTACAGTCCATCAGACTCTTCGTGAACCGACAGGCGGGAACTGGCTATGACCTAACACCACAGCCACAGCGGATTTCTTTCATGCAAGAGAGTGCTAAAGCCATTGTGCGTGTGTCTGTCCAACAAACCTGTTGTGTATCAGTTGTGCTGTGAAAAAGTACGGTCAGTCCAGGATCATCCAGTTTTTCCCATGTCCCTTCGCAGTTCTTCTGGCCAGCAATGTGTCCAGCAGGAGTCAGATGCCCGACTGCTGTTTTCCTGCCGACATGGAAAGCAGGCTTCCTGTGCTGGGCAGTCTGCGTGTGTGAGAACTGCTCTGTGTTCCCCAGGCATGGCAGGTTGGGTTCCTCCTCCTGGGAAGGAGCAAAGCAAGGGCACTTGGGCCACGAACGCCATATCGTCTATAAAAGCCTCCCTGCTCCCTGGTCCTGGATGGGAGCAGGAGAAAGGATAGCAACAGCTTCTCACTGTCTGCCATTTGCCTCCTTGTGTGTGAAATTGTGTGTGTGTGTGTGTGCGCGCGCGCGCGTGTTCGTCTCTCGTGGAAAAGGACCGCAACACCAGTGAGGATCTTCCACTCTGACCTCTTGCTCCGTCTGGTTTTTAAAGGCTTCTCTGACTCAGAAACAAAACCAAGCAGATAAGAATGGAAATGTTTGGATGGGAACATATTTTAAACAGCCGTCAGCTGCTTTCCCTGCACCCTCCTTATTACCTGTTGGATTTAGGCAATAACATGGTTTACTGCCTTGCCCTGGTGCCGTCGGTGTAATCCTGCAGCAAGGTTATCATGATCTGTTGAATTTACAGTGTGTGTACCTGAGCCAAGCATACATCTAAAGGATATAAATTTTCTGTCTGCCTAATTACTAGCACATTCCCTTTGGTCTTCAATACTGTTAGACAAAGGATTTTTCCATGTGGGGTTCTTTACCCCTAAGGAACACCTTTTTAAGAAAATATCAATCAAATCTATTTAACACTCTGAGGTTTCATTTTCCCGTCTCCATAAAACTACATTTATTTTGTTGTATTTAAATACAACTATAAAAAACAAGAAAGGGGTGTGTTAGTTTTGTCACAAATATGAGGACTCTGGCAAAGCTAATTTTGGGACAAATGGAACTTTTTTTCTTTTCTCCATTCCTTATCTCCTTTTCCTTCCCATTCAGTTACCACCTCAGACATCAAAAGTACTGAGATCTGGACCAATGCCAACTAACCAGATCATGTGTGCAATTAAGAATATCCTGAGCAACTGTTGCCAAAGTCACTAAAAATTATTATTTATCACTGAGCCAGTCAGCATACAAAACCTCAACTTACCACCTGATTCTCCTGGTGAATAGTTTTGACTAGAGAGCTAAATTCATCGTTTTTCAGGGTATTTGTTTCAAGGGGTTGAATCCCTTTTCGTCCTTGACTATAATGGAGAGCTCTTCAGATGTTTGGTAGCAATTCAGAATGTGTTGATAGCATCTTGTTTTCATGTATGTTGAGATTAATTATTCCAGAAGGCAAATATTGACCTCCATTTTATCTGGTTAAAATTTATCTTTTGATTTGATAAATCTTGACATCTGCTGCAATACATGTTTATTATGTCCCTGGTATATCACATCATTTTTTGGAGAGGAAGGTTGAAGACAACATAAGAAAGTTAATCGTCTCTCTGTGTAATGCTCTATTTTGCCTGAAGGGAGAAACCTGGAAAGCAATGCAGCTGCAATAGGTCAAAGTTATGAGAGAGTGAACTAGAAATCAGTGTGTGTTTTATTGCCTTGTCGATATTTTAAATGCCTACTGTAGGGACATTGCAGAGCAGAGAAGCAATAGTCTTTCTATGCAGATTTGTTCATTGGCATATAGAATATTGTCTTTAGTTGGAGGCACCACAGTACCAGAAAGGTGCTGGCAAACTGGATCGGGTAGAGATGGCACAATATATATTGAAAGACTGGATGGGCTGGCTGATGAGAAAATTTAAAGGGCTAAACCCATGTCACTGGCTAAGCAATGAAGTGGAAATTGAGTATTATAATTTTATAAACACATAAGTTAGAAGATGTAAAACCAAAGGTAAATCAAAGGGTTGTCACTGGTAACCGATGGTCTACATTTGGAAGGGGGCAGAAAAGATGGAGGGGAAGAGGCAGTGGAATAGTCTTCCCAGGCAGAGTATTGGAGACTTATTTAAAACAGTCAAAGTATATTTGGACAAATCATTAAAAAAAATTCAGCAAGAGGTGAGCCTGCAGGGGCAAGGGGCTAGACCAGATGGCCTTACAGATTTCTTCCATGTTTAACTGTTACTAATCTGCTACTCTACCCTGATGTTAACTCCTCAGGAAGATGCAGTACTTCCGCAAGGACTGGAATTCACTCTGGTGCATAGAATACCACAAGACTTACTTGTTTTTAAAGTATCATGTATGCCATATGTAAGCCCTGAAAAAGAGGGGTTATGCGGCACACTGAATTTGGGCTAGGGAGCTGTACAAGGGCACATTTTATCATGTATCTTTGAATACGTACATGAAATTCATGCAAGCAAGGCTGAAAATTTGCACCAGTGTAATATTTGAGATTTGCATCCCAGTGATGCTCCACTTTGATCGTTCTTTCTCCGGCATTTATAAACTAAAAAGCTACTGAGGAACTTGAAGGGCCAAAGAGCCTTTGAAGTTAACTACATTAGTTCACGTGAGAATTTCTCAGTAAGACTAAACACAGTATTGTGTGTATAAGGCACTAATATCCAGGGTTGTTTTGACATAGTTCACAAGGGGTAAGGGAGGAAAGAATGAATGCACTGTGTCATTACAGGTTCAGATGTAAGGATTATATATTTTGTGAGTAGTTTTGCCCACAATTGGAGAGACATTCGACTTGTTAATAGATTTACAATGGTACCAAAGTAGTTGGGTTTTTTTCCTTTTGCGGTTTGCATATAACTCAGTGCACATAGCCTGGAGTAAATTATTCAAATCTTCTGCAAGAATAATCCGAGCAGAACTGTTAACAGGAGATTGCATGCAGCAAATCCAGCCTCATTTCCATCCAAGGCACTGAACCTGCAGCTATTTTCTCATAAATGTAAGTGTCTGTTTCCATAGCTCCTGTTTTGGGACTGAGGACCTATTTATTAGGTCTAATTTTGGAGCAGAATCCAGCCATGTTAAAGTGTAGTTCTTCAAGCAGTTTACAGATTAGCAGTAAGGTTCTTCTGCCCAGATAGTCTCAGTTTTTACAGACACTGCAGGCGAAATCTTCAGCTGGTGTAAATTGGTGTGGCTCCATCAAAGCTCATTTACGTGATGCTAATTTACAGTAGGTGGGGATCAGCCATGAAAATCCAGCACAAGTTAACACATCTTGTAAAGTAGCTTCTTTATTTTTGTCTTGTTTATTTCATGTTTCAGAAGTCTTAAATCTTTTCAACATGTTTTTATTTTTAGCTGTGGATTGTATTACTTATTTAAAAAACAGCAATAGTTTTTGTTTAGTTTATGCATCAATTTTCATTGCATATTGCATTTTATTAGCCATTTTTTCCCTGTTCATACACTCCCATTTAGCCTCCAGGTTTTCATTGTAGTACAATCTGCCTTGAAAAGTTGGATCTCTGTCTCTTTAATTGTATAATATATTAAGTGTTATGAAATTAAATGTACCTTACTACATGGGTGGGAGAGAGAGGAAATATTTTTACTTGAAGCCTTAATATTTTCTTTTTTTACTACTTTGTTTGTTGACCTCATAGGAAAGTCTGAATAGCAAAGACTTTGAAACTCTGGGCCAAATACTGCACTGATATACAACCAGCATTTGGCCGCCTATGTCAAAACTGGATGCAGACATAACCCGAAGTGAACAAAGGAAAAAGCCTCAGGGTGGCATATTTTCCTGAAGATCATTAATACAGTCTCAAAATGTGTCTGTAGGCAAGTACATTAAAGAAGTCTTCAAGTCTTGAATTTTTAAGAAAGGTGATAGCAGGAACTGCCCTAATATCTTACATTTGCATTTTCTTTTTAAATTAAACAAAACAAAACAAATGTAATGACTTAGTTTGGTTGAAGTTGGCTCTAAGGGTTGCACAGAGCTATGTGTTAGTAGCCATGTGCAGCAAATGAACTGTGTTGTGTTGCTGTCTAAAATTGCTAACCAAGCATAATGTTATGTCAACTTGGCCTAAGATAATCACCTCGTGGGCGTTATAATGGACGTTCCTCAGATGATGCCTATTCTCCTGTAAGCCTAATGTGGAAATTGCAATGTGGTTTTCTTTGGACTATATCTGTGGTCCAGACTAGAGATATAGATATATAGATATATAGATATATATATTCAATATTTTTTTTGTGTGTGGGAAAGATGGGGTCAAGGTTGCTGTCTCCGACAGTCTGGAAAGTTAATGTTGAACCGTTTTTATGGTCTGTATTTCACCTGTTCTGCCACCTTGAATTGTTGGAATGTATCTGTGCAGGCTTTGTGGAGCTCTGTCTGTAACCTTTTTTGTGGCTCTCGTAATACATATATATTTTTTAAACCTTTGAGTCACTTCAGTATTTTTAAGTGTCCGGTTTACCCTGACGAGTTACTCCTGAGATGCACTTGTTTGCCGAGGTGGTTCATGGTGTACTGCCCTTTTTCACTTCCACTTGTGCAAAACATGAACTGAAACAGTAGAACTGGAAAGGCAATTTCCCGTGCAAAATATGCAAAACAAGTGATTGCAGTTTAAGTCTTATTTTCAAGGTGCTTACGATAGAGTAGGAAATATGCTTAGTCTTTAAATGATTGTCTCCTAGTTGTGACCAATGGATCATGCTAATGAGGCCACAGTAAGTGGTCCATGAAACAACACTAAATGATGTTTTCTGTACTGTTTTTTATTAAAGTTGTGGGGTTCTTAAGGGTCCTGTGGTCCAGCACGATTGTGAATCACTGCTACAGAGTAACTGCGGAAAAAATGTTATGTTGGTATTTGTTGAAATGTTCCATCCAGGATACCTGGATTTATACATCCCAAAGATTACCATTTTTAATCTATCTTCATCTGTCTGTCTGTTTCTAGTCTTTGAAATTATGTCCGTTTGATCTGTAAGACTGGCTTGTAACACACACAGTTGCCAAGCCCTCCTTACAGCAGCTGCTCCAGGATTTCTGATGCCATAATTTGCATATATAGGCTAATTACATTAAGCAAGGATCCATTCAAGCATGTTCATTATAAATGCCAGTCATATTTGTGTGCTGTCTTGTCATCACATGGCAGAGATTACTTTATATATAAAATGGCCAAAAATGTAATCACCAGGCTCCGTCAATATTGGCTACATCGAACAGAATTATATAAGCTCATGATCTGTTTTAGTACATCTTATTTAATGACATCTTGGCTTACAGCACTCTTGGTTTTAATGGATAAATTATCCAAGTTTGTATTCATTTCTCCATTATTGTTATTTTTTATTCTACAGGACAAGTTTCAGTTCACGTTTTGGAACGTAATAAGGAGAGATAAAGGAATCTGTTTATACAGGTGAATGTATCTTTTAAGAGAGGAGCAGTTATATAATAAATAGATTAGAATTACTGTCAAAATAGGGTTTGTTCATCTTGTCAAATAACTTGAATTTTAAAGTAAGGCTTATTTCACAGCTGATATCTCTGTAACCCTGAACCACTTAAAAAATGTCTTGGTTAGACATTTCAAATTATATAAAGATATACGATCTACTTTTACAGATTAAGAACAGTCCTAGAGAAGTGATGGTACATTTTACAGTGCCTTATATATATGTGTATATATATATATGTATATATATAATGCCTATATGTATATAATGTATACATAACTCTGTACATATATTCGAGTAAAACTAGTTACAGGTGTCCCTAACTGATGTATTTTAAATGTAACTGATATGTGTTGACAGAAAAAAAAAGGTTGTATCAGCAGCAAAATACGAAACCAAAAATACTTACTAAAACGTAAGCAAATAAAATAGACTGGAAACGGTGTTTCTACCAGTGGTTATGTTCCAGGCCATGGAAGACTGGTTCGTAGACCCACTGTTTTAAGGGATGTTCAGAGAGAAGGGAAGGCAGTAGTGGAAGCTTGGAGAAAGCGGAGAATATATAAGAGCATGAGGGATGCCTGAGAGCACCCCAGTGCTCAGACCTGTAAAGGAGAGGTGCAGGAGGAGGGGACGGGCTGTCTTTCAGGGGAAGCTGAGGCCTTAGACAAACCATCAGAAATCTCCTCAAACAAGTGGCCTTGGGAAAACTCGCTGTTGTCCGTGACAACAAGAAACCTTCAGCCCCACTGGCATTGACGATATTTCATCAATTCTTTCAAACGGGCAAACTGATTCTTTCACCCCAAGTGGCTTTTTTTTCTGCCAACAGGGATACAGTATTCTTGGCTCTGGCTAGATATGGAACAGGGATTTTCGCAAAGCTTCAGACTGGATCTTATCTAGAGAGAGGAAAGTGGCTTCTGTGGAAGAGACTCTCATCTCCTGAATGTAAGGAAAGATTATTCATGTTTTCTTTCCCTTACAAATTATTTCATGCTCTGTTGCCATCCTATTCACCTTTTACACATGCATCCCTTGTGTGGATTTTTCAGACAGTAATTTTGTCATTTATTTGCAAGGAATATAAAGCACAGACATAGCCTATCCATATGGCATTAGATCTAGAATATATCTGGCCTGAGATAGACAGCATACGAGACTATGAGAGCACTGTGGGCAATGTTGACGTTTACCAATATTTCTGGGCTGTCGTAAGATATTCTGTCTATTCACTCCTCATTAATCAAAGTAATTTCTGCATTCATAGGCATTGACCAGTTTGATCAGACTATAGGGCAGAAGTGTGCAACAGAACTTATGCAGCAGATTCTGCCAGTTCATGAGCTTTTCTAGGAGTTTAGTTGCATTTTAGAATAATAGGTGTACCACAACTAAGTCTTGTATTTTAAAAAATATGCTCTTTCTGAAATAAAACAATATTACAAATATAAGTAATTCAAAAACCTTTCTTTCAGCAGGCTTTTTGAAATATCTGCCATGTAAAAACCATGAGGGCCATATACTGCCTCCTAAAGTTTATTTCACACTTTTAGACTCTAAGCCTCCATGTGGGGCTTGTACATCCATCTGTTTCTTCAATATGAGGTAAGAACAGGATTTTCAAGGATGTATTTGAGCATTGTTTCTGTGTGTGAAACCCTCCCATTGAACTCAAACTGAAAGAAATGATGGGGAGGATATGTCTGATTAGCTGGAGAAAGGGCAATGCCTGCAGCACTTTAAGGGAAAAAGTAGCCTTCTAATGAAGAACCATTGCTCAGTTAGCACTGTTGTTTTGGAACCAAGCATGCCCGTGAGTTTAGGTTCAATAAATCATGTTGTTACACACAGTCAGCAATGAGGACTCAATGTAGGGCTTTCAACACCAAAATCACAAGCCTTGAATACTCAAGATGAACACCTAAAATGAGAATTCCTGTTTTCAGAGTGGCACAATAACACATTAAGCTCATGAATGCCATGCCTAGCTCACATTGAAATCTTAGCTCCCCTGCAATCAATGGTAGTTTATCCTTTAATATTAATGGAGCCTCAATGTACTCAACATGCCATTGGGAGTGGCACCCATAGGAACTAGCTCACTGCTATAGTTCATTGACATTGAGACTTCTTCAAGCCTCTAACTTGGAGCAAATCAAATACTTGTCATCTTTTTTCCCCACAACAGGACAAAGGGGAAAGTGGAATTTCATAAACACATCCCATTTTTGGGCCAACTCTACTTTTAATAGAGCTTCTGTCCCTACTACAGGGAACTTAGATAAATAGTCTTCATATAGGCATTTTTGAGTGCCAGTCAGCAAGGGGGTGTTTGGGTTTACTAGTGAAGCAGCAACGTGGTGCTTTTCTGCTTTCGGGCTTGTCCTTTCATGCAGCATGCAGGTAAGTGGCTCCTGGATGGTGGTTTCTTCCTGCATTCACTGGCTTAATGGATATGAGGTGGATGGCTCCTGTGTGCGCCAGTGGCAAAGCCTCTTTCAGTTATGTAGGTGCAGAGCACCTGGGGATCTTTGGATCAAAGATGACTGTGGAAGCTCAAAAAGATGCATTATAATCTGGTTCTAGTCCTGGGCCCAGGTGGTTTAGCAGAATACAGATTTACTGACAGCTTTTTCTCTTGTACAGTCATTTGAACAGATGGTGAAAGGGTTTTTGTTGTTGTTTCTTTTTTATAAATACAAACCAATGCTACTTTTTTCGTAAGAAAAGCTCACCTTGTAGAAACTGCAGTGTCTGAGTAAATTCTGTGAGTAACAGCATGATTCTGTTTTTGCAGCCTGAATATTATGAATCCATCTGGCCTTGGGATCAGCCCTTATTGTCTCATCGACAGATATCTAAAATAACAGACTTAAAAACAGGGAAGTAAGTAGTTATAAATAGGCAGTACTTGGTTATGACTAATTTTTCAGACACACTAAGACATAATGGAGACAAACTGCTGTGTTGTTGGCCACAATCTTCTATATCAAAATGCACATGCTTTGCGCTGCTGTCTTGTGGCAGTTTCCCAGTGTTAAGCCATGACTCGCAGTAAGAGATGTACCAGTTAGAGGTTCAGCTGGAAACATGGACGGCACTTAAGGCATAGGAATGGGCTTCAGGCATTCTGGCACCAGTTCCTGGCTCCACTACAAATTACTGCTGACTCGTACGTCTGTCTTTGCCTCTTCGCTCCATGTCAGATGCGACTTCCTGACCTCACAAATGTAATGTGTTTGTGAGAGGCTCAAACCCTATCATTCTGCAGCTGTGTAGCTGGAGCCAAGCAGACACATCCCATAGGCATCCAGGAGCAATAGAGCAAATTTGGGGTGTATTTAACTCAAATGAAAGCATCACTCCAGGTCATGTTCTTGGGGAGGAAGTTTTGGGTGTTTGTGTGATGGGTGGCGCTGACGGTAGTCTTGGTCTTTCACACTGACTTTGGAAAGATGTTTTAGTAAATATATGAAAGGCATTTCTGCCTTGATCCTTCCCTTGACCTCCTGCATATTTCCGTACAATCCAAACCCTCTGCATAATACCCACACAGCACTATCCTCATTCCAAGAGACCATATGCTTTATTGCCTTAAGCAGTTCCCTTCTTCCCTGCCTGCTTATTGGAATAGTTGTACATATATGTAATAATAACTAAAATTACTGAGCAGAAACACAGTAAAAGAAATAGCTGTAGGTTGGGAGTGACCTCAAAAAGGGGGGACGCTGCAGTGTGCTGTTGCTGCCATTGACGTGCTGTGGGCTGCTGAGGAAATACAGCCTTTTGCATTTTTTTCTTGAGAGCAAGGACCAAGCTGCTGTGTTGCCATGAGAAAACTGTTACTAATTCCTTTCTTTTTTGTGGCTGTCTTAATGTTGTGCAGAAATACATATGTATTTATCTACAATACCATATTCATAACATATGAATATTATCAAAGAAGGAATAATGTTTTAGTGCACAAAATAGTTCCTTTGCTAGTATAGTCTTTTATTCAATACTGCCTTTCTAATAAAGGGCCAGGAAAGCGCTAGAAATTATTAATCACTGTGACGTTTAACACAGGAAAGCACATCCTGCTTTAAGGGATAGGAAGATTAGGTGTGTGCCTGTGTAAACAGAAGCTGCATGAGTTTAACTGTGAAGGCAAAATAAGTATATTTATTTCCACTTCTATTGAAGCACAGGATATCTACATTTTTCAAGACCTGTAAAACCTTCATAAGAAAATATACCATAGTAATTTACTGTATGTATCCCTCATTTTTACAGAATTTATAATATTCTTTATGAGTATTTTAATTTAATTTTGAAAATAACTTTTTTTTATATTATTTAAACAAATTCTAGAGATATCTGTAGAGACTCTCTTCATGTATATCTAAAGCCCAGGATGCTGCAGAAATGCATTTTAGCACAGTGTCACAAATGATGGAGACAGTCCTTCTTGGGTACAAGAGACTTGGGATGTGCTATCCTTGGTTTTGGTGTGTTTATATATATACCCACAGAGCCTGATCGCCAGAAGGAGTCTAAGCATCCTGCTGTTGGATGGAATCATTACAGCACCCCTGCATCCAGAAGTGCTTTGCCTGTCTGAAGCAGGGACCTGTGAAATGTCTTTGCAGGTACAGTGTGTCTGTGCTCCCTCCTAGCTCGAACACTGGGCAGTTTTAGGCAGTGAGCTCTTCTGTGCTCTTTTTCTTTGGCGATCAGGACGTGCTGCCTGCCACCCAGTGCGGGTGAGGCACAGGCCTGGGAACGATGACACGGGTTGTGTTGGCAGCTGTGTCACTGACTTACTCTTTGATCCTGGGAAAGCCATGTCACACTTGGCAGCTGTTATTCCAGTATGACACAGAAGGTGAGATCCTCTGGATTTAAATTGCCAAGTGACTTGCAGTGTTGGGTCATGTGGCCAGATCTGAGTGAAGTCTGTTGGCAACCGGGCATTGCTTGGTAGAGGCTATATGGTGACCATATGGACACTATGCCTTGTGGAAAAGTGTGGGTCTTCAGAGGGCATTCTTACAGTCCCTAGCTCAGGTCAGAGAGAAAACAGAGGTAATGAAAAAGGGAAAAGAAGTATCTTCAACTGACATTAAAAGGAATAGGCAGTGTCAAAAGAGACCAAAGGGCAGTTGGGTTTATTGCTGGCAAGATAAATTTCCTCAGGTTTCCATCAGCATGAAGGATTGACTGGCTGGGTCAGGCAGCACACCATTAAGTACCTAGATCTCTTCTTCCTGCTCCAGATGGATTTCCATCGTTATTTTGCCGAACAACAGAAGGTTATAATGTAGGCAGGGCCTTGTTGAGGGCTGGGGTATAAGGCAGAGTAATAACATAAATCTTCAGAGCCTTATCACAGGTTTGGCTGAGAACAGAAAGCAGACTGGCAGTGAAAAGTTCAAATGGATCTCTGTCCTCACAGGGTAGCCGTTAGTTTTTGGCAATTCCACAGTCCTCTGCACATATCCTGGAGGGACACTTTTAGTATAAAATGTATTTTTTAATTTTAAGCAGCAACCAGTCTTTCAATGCCATGTGTCTGTCAAATGCACTGTAAAAAGGCAGAGTGAAGCATTGTAAAAGTAACTCCCCTCCACAAACGGTTGAAGTCAGTAAGAAGAAAACATTTGTAATTTTTTTCCAGGCCAGTTTACAGTTCCAAGTTATGTTTTATATGACATATTACATTAATTACCAAACATAAATTCAATCTGGAGCAACAATAAATTGCTTATCACTCTTCATTTTGCAGATATAAACTGTTACAGAAGATCTGAAACACAGATTCCAAAAACTTGCATAAAATGTATACTATGTATTTTAGCTACAGCAATAACTGCTGAATGTGGATTTTGCTAATATTTTAAAAAGAATTCTGCATCAATTCCTACTAAAAGCAACAATTACTTTAGCTAATGAACCTGTAGTTCATTTCAGCTAAGTAATATTCATACATTCTTTCTTTTTGAAGCCAAGTCACTGGTAAATCACACCAGATTATAACAATAAAGTGCTAGTGGCAAATCAGTTAGGGTAAAAAAACAATTCAAAGAGTTTCTCTTTGGAGCAACTCCCATCAAGAACTCTCTTTTGAACCCAGTTGGTTTAAAGCTGATAAATGACATAATTAATGCCATGGAGAAAGCAAACAAGTAGTGAGTATCTCTGCTTCCCACGGTACAAGAAACAGTGAGCACTAAATGAAATTACCAAAAAGCAGAATGAAAACACAAGGCAGAACTTTTTCAAGAAAGCAGATTAAATTGCCACAGGATGTTGTGAAAGCCATATCACTGGACTAAGAGAAAAGCAACAAAGGTGTCCTTTGGCGCAGCATTAGCTCTGCTACTGTTACTAGCAATCCCCTGCATGGGGATGTGACAGCAATGCTCTCTTTAGTCCAGGTTGACATTAGTCAATTTTTGAAGCCTAGTTCCTTGGATGCTCCATGACTGCCTAATTTCATGCTCCAGAATAAATTCATCACTTGAGTCCTACAACTGGTGATTTTGATAACTTAAACTAGTGTGGTGGTCTGACTAGCTCAATGCAGAGGGCTGATTTTCACCTGAGGGTCCTTAAAATTTCCCTAGGAAATGCATTAATACATTAGCAGAAGTTTGATTGAACGAGCTCAGTCACATCACTTGGAAGAGAGAAAAAGCCACCGTGCCATTTTGCCTGATCTATATATATAGCAATTTCCAAGTTGCTACACACACACACATGCATATATACACACACACACACATGCATATATATATATACATCTATTTACATATATATGTGCGCAGGTATTTATAAAAGCAACCACAGCCTTTCAATTGTGTGTGCTGTGATTCATCAGCAGCAATAGTTTTTGGCAGGGACATAATTTAAAATCTTCTGCTGAGGATGCCTGCCAAAACGTTGTTGGACAGAGATGGGATGAAGAAAGTTATTTATAAATGGGTATAATTAGGTCCTGTGCTTATTAGTGTTGGGAATCAGACAGAAAAACTACATGTGTAGTAATGAGTATTGTAATATGAGAAGATGCTCTCCATGATTTTCTACTTGTTGATTGAAATTAAAAAAAAAAAAGTCTCCGGTGAAATAACATCATTATGTGCTGCTCCCAGCTAGGAGATTCAGACTGTGGGAGTGTGTGTGTGATGCTGTACGACAGGTCTCAGTTACACTAATGGAAGTCTGGAACACTTCCACAGGATCCAGGTGCTGATTGTTATAACCGATGTTAGACTCTGTTTCCTCAGACCTGAACTTTGCATTTTGTGTTCAGGCAAAAAATAAACTCTGAACAGACATAGGAACTGTAGTAACTCCTCTTATTTGGAAGCAATGGCTCTCGACGACACTGCTCAGCCTGATGCTCTGCTTATCATCATCGTCAGCAGAGGCAAGGTTATTTCTGTCTCATCAGTCATGTAGATGTACGTTACATCCCTTTTTTCTTGAGAAATACTGTCTCTGGGACAAATTCATCTTTTCACTGGTATTCTCCCTAGAGGTATAAACGCAGCGTGACATTCATCCACACAGGGTCTGAAAGGAGCCTGTGCTCACACAGTCACTCTAGAGCACCCAGGACAATGCTCACCGGCCATTTCTTACTGAAGTGTTTGTTACACAGTAAGTCAAGAGAATAGCAATTAATATTAAAGAATTCTTAGCTCCTGGCTTTATACCAAGCTTACTAGATAGTGTGACTAAATGTATAATGAGAACTTAAGCACACATCTGTGTTTAAACAGTTGAATATCCCATTAACTTTTCTTACTTCTCAAGACATTTGGACTGATCTCACAATGCTTGAGATTTTTAAGGTCCCAAGCTCCTACAGTCTCAAGTAAACACTTGCTTATGGGGGTTTTTGAGTTTTTCAGTAGAGGTGGGGGGAAAAAAATTACTTCAGCATTGCAGAGAAAAGCTTGAAATACAAAAATGCTACCTCTCCAAACCCCCCAAACCTCAGAAAAGTAAGTGCCAAGCTCATTATTTCTCCTGAAAAATGTGAGATTCTTAAACACTGGCACAATACTGACAAGGTCTACTGACTTCAGAAAGATTATTCATGTATTTTAAGGTGGGTGCAGTCTAAGCAAGTGTTCTGCTTGGTCTGGGCCTCAGTCTCTCTGAAACTGGGGTGCTGTTTGGAAAGCCCGTCCAGCTAAACTGGAGCTGCAGCTGCTATTTCTGCCATGTCCCCAGCAGAGAATGTCATGTACGTGGCTGACTATCTTGCAGGTTCTTCAGACCTACAGTTAGCATCACTTCCCCAAAAACTGTTTCATCCCAGGTTTTGCCTACACGCATACAAGCCTCAATGCAGCTTGTATGTGAAAACACTGCATATAAATGCTTGTTTCCAAAAAAAGGAACAGCGGGTTTGAGACAGGCTGTGCTAAGCTCATCCCTAGGGTGATTTTTCTGAAATAAAGCAGGGAATATCTGAAACAGCTCCTGGCAGAGTGATAGGAAAGGATATCCATTTGGGGGGAACTAGAATTTTGCCTTTATATTTCTTGTCAAGCGTTAAATGGAACGTTAAAACTAGAAATCACCTAAACTGTGTAATTATGATTTTGCAAGCAGAGTGCTCTTTTTCCTGCTAAGTGAATTTTGCAGATCAGGTCTTTTAATCGTTTGCCAGGGCACCTAAAAGCAGAGCTGGGTTTAGGGCATAGACTGCGGTGCCTAAATGTTAAGTGCCTAGTAGTGACTGTTACTATCAAATGCAAAAGAAGCCAATGCTGTCAAGTCCTTAAGTGTAAACAGCATAGAGATCAGCTGAACTTTGCAAAAGCAACAAATGCTGTTGCAAAAGCAAATTATCACTTGCTAACCAGGATTAGGAAAAATGCCTGAGTTCTGTTTCATTGTTGTGAGCTATCAGCAGCACCTGCGCTTCGTTATCCAAATAAAAGTTTACTCTTACCTGAGACAAAAAGGGGGGGGCGCGCAGTCCTTGAGGCAATAATCTGAAATCCCCTTTTGTTTCCTGGATTGTGATTACAGTAAAATACTTTGCTTATGTTTCCATTCCTTAGACCATCTGTTTCAAATTAAACCCTTCTGGTGTGATACATCATTATTTATTAGAGCGTTACATTAGATAATGTAGTGTTAGTATTTTTGTTATAAACCCTCAGTTTCATGAGTATGACTTCAGGGGCAGAACTGGATGTGTTTACTTAATGAAAGGGCCTGAGACTGTGTTAATAAAACAAGCTTACCAGTCCAGAAATGATTTTTTTTTTTAGGTCTTTCCTTTCATATAAAAAAGGATACATAATAAATACAAATCTAAATATATATAAAAATATATTTTTTTAGTGTATCTTTTGATTTGTAACTGAATGTTTGTGCTTGGTGGAGTGAAACCTTCTCATTGTAAATGACTGAAAGCTAAGATACTGAGGACTTGTTGATAATAAACACCTAAAGGTGAAAACAATACCCTATACATGATGGGGTGACATCCATTTTCATAAATCTGCAATGCCCTGTAGCATTCAAGGCACACACCCATGTGATTCTAGAGCAACTGAAGATCTGGCAGGTAACGCCCCCCCCACCCCAAAGGAGTTTTCTAAAAGTTTTTATTCTTGCCCTCTGTGGCAACTCTTTTCTCATGCTTTCCGTCAGAGGCAAGGCTTCCTAACACCAGTACGCAGGAGGCAGACTAGAGCTGTCCTCTCATTGCAGTCTCAACCACTTGGAGACAATTTAAGAACTACAACACCTTGTGAGGAGATTTTTTTTTCAATTCTCAGTGTTAATGAGACTTTAGTTACAGTGTACTAAAGAGGCTTATTCCTTACTGAAGGAGTAAGGAAAGAGATTCAGTCACAGGAAAGAAGAGCAGTTCGTTAGAGATACTTCCTTGAGATACTTCAGTTTACCAGTGATATCCAGTGTTACTAAAGAAATTTCTGTCAATCTACTTCAGTTAGAAAGTTGGTGACTGTGAGTGTAAAATTAAGAAATGGAATAATCTTTCATGATATAAAGACTTTCCATGCTTTAGATAAGGCGAAGCCGAGTTTTAAATAAGCTTATAGAGAGTATGTCTGGGAAGAGGACAAGTCTTTCATCCTAAATGAGCTTCTCTCTCGTTTTTTTTCTGGTCAAAGATCAGAAGGATCCTTTAGCAGGTGATTCACAGCACCTAGATTAAACTCAAGATCTGAATCACTGCTAACATATATATTATAGACTTTCTTTTATGCCAAAACCTCGCTAGATTTTGTGTTGTATTTAACCAACACAGTACTTGCGTGGTTGTGCTTACCCCTCAGTGATGTGGTCAAGACATGGTCAGGAAGCCAGTAACTGCTTCAACATTTTTTTAAGTGGTCAAGTCATACAAACCAAAGTTGCTTAAAAGCAGTATTCTCTCTTGCTCTATAAAAAATGTATTAAGTGAGCTTAAGCAGCATCACTTTATAACCCAAAAGTTTAAACTAGTGTTATCATTTACATTTTGCTGGGTCTGAAGCAGGCCAGGATGACATCAATATTTCCTTTAAGAAGGCCAGCAGTAAATCCACAGTATATGTCTGAATACATTTGGATCAAATGACATAATGTTTCCTTTTTCTCTCTCTCTTTCGAGAATAAATTTTGAAATTTTTTTACATTGGGAGGATGGTACATGGTGAGTAAATGTGTTTGGGGTCCTGGAAAAGGCCTTTCAAAACCACATTTTCCTAATTTAAAATGTCCTTTTATTACTTTAATTGTTTTGTTTAAAAAAAAAAAAGTCTGAAAGTTCATAAATTTTGCTTGCCAACTGTAGGCTAGAGATCTGCCCTTGCTCTCCCTGTAACTAATGGTAAAACATCCAAACGCTGACGCATCCCTGTAGTGATCCAGGTCCCATAAAGAAAACCTTCGTATTCCTCGGGTAGTGAAGTTAACCCCGAGGGCTGCCGTTGCTCCTGCTGTTGCCACAAGGTTTTTCTGTGTGCCAGAGGAGAGCACCTTTTGTCAGGCCACAGCTGTACTGACTTTTCTGCCAACCGTCCTGGCCCTCTGACTTCTGTTTTCCTTTCTTCTGGTCACAGCATAGTTAAGAGGCCACCCTAACCTTGGGCTCCTTGCTTGAAGGTATCTCTGCATCTAGGCATAGAAATGGGATAATGCCCCGGGAATCATCGCCGAGTGTTGGACCTGTGGCATCATAGCACAGGCATTCACTGTTTTAGCTAACAGAGTAATTCCATTAGTGGGCACCATCAGTAGGTTGTTATCCTTTTAGAAGGATTTTCTGCTCACAGATTAAATACAATACAATAAAACTGAATTAGAATAGTAGCAATATATGTAAAAAAACCAAACAGCAAGAAATGAAGTCGTTATTAATGTAATGCAGGGTTGTATATTCAAGCTAGTGGTAACACTTCAACAAATTATTTTTAGAGGGTTTTTTTAACCTAATTGAATTGCAAGTTTTACAAAATGGTAAACATAATTAAAAATAACATTTGGTACTTACTGGGCAAAATCTAAGACAAATCTCAAAGGACTTTTGCACATAAAGTGTGTAAGTACTTTGGTACCTACAGCAAACAAAAATAAACTGCAGAATGTGAGCATATGCACAGGAGATTTCTGATTGTGAAGTGTTATCACAGAAGAATGCATCCAAAATGCAGCGCTGAGGCAAACAATCAATATTGCCCATTTCCATTTTCTAGCACAATGAGGTTGCCCAGATGTTCAGCAATACATTTTTGCTGAGGAAACAATTTTTATTACTGCTTAACAGCAGTTCAAACGTTTCTGGTGGTGGACTGAGTTCAGCCCTGCTGTAAGTTGGTGCCACTGTCGAGCACTTGGTGCTTGCCTCTGTCTGCACTGGGATTTTGACCTCAAGCGTTGGATATTTGTGCAATCGATGCGCCTTTAATAGCACTGCAGTTTCAAACTGAACCATATGATTTTAGAATTCATTTCAAGCAGTTGAGAGATTTATCAGGAATTGCACTATTTGTCTCATCCAGCTTCAGCCTGTCCCTGTCCCCAAATGGATGATGGTACCTGGTGCAGTTTTTTCTTTCTTTTGTGAGTTGTTGGAGGTCAAATATAGCACCTGCGATTCAGGTTAGAGGGCAGGCTGCAGGGGAAGAGATAGGATACAAGTGGTTCAATTAATGGAGAACGAACGGTATGAGGGATAAAAGAGAAAAGCCATTACAGGGGGGAAAAGAAGTCATTTGCAGGAAGCTAGGAGACTGAGAATGGGAAAAAGAACTGTGCTATCTGTGAGGTTTTAAAACTATTTTTTTTCTATCTGGGCCCTTGATAAGAAAGAACATATACAGTATAAATTCAGAAGCCTGCCTCTATGATAAGGGCTAATACTTCCAAGATAAACTAAAGAAAAAGAATCAAATTAAAATGTTAAAGCTATAGGAGAAGAAATAGAAAGCTGAGTACCTTAAATATAGAGAATGAGGCAGGCAAGAAGGATAAAGGAGCGGAAAAACCATCTAGTCTGTAGCAAATTTTCATCAGGGTCTCTGATGTTTGTCTGAGCCCTGGGGGCCACTGTTGATCTGTACGATGTCCAAGAGCCAAAGGACCTGTGCTACAGTCAGATCTGTTTCTGTGTCTGCACTATCTGTGTGTGAGACAGAGACACAAAGTGGTGGACAGGGGAAAGACACTCAGCTAGGAAAGCTGGGAAGAGGTTTAATTCCTTTAGCAGAAAGACCATTTTCTTTCGGGCAGGCACAGCGTCCTTGTAGTTCTGACGAGGGAGCCTGTTGGCACCACAACTAAGCAGAAGAGATCTCTGTGTGCTTGGAGGAGGGAACAGACTCTATATTCGGTTGTTCTGGAGTCACTCACGCTGATTGAGACCTGGCTGTTGGAAACTGCCTACCCAGCTGGCACATGAGTGGAACAACATGAATAGTGCAATAGTGCAGTTTGCAGTGTGGGGAATGTGGTAAGGAGGCAAGGCTTGAGCAGGTGGACGGGAATTAGAAGAATGCATAATTAAATACACAAAGGCTGAGTAATGGAATCTAAAATCTGCCAGCATCCTGAGATCCACATTCAATAGCATTTCTGTCACCTCCGCAAACTGCTGAATTTAACGGGTAGCGATCAGTGCTGAATTTTGGGTGTCAGCTCCGAAAAAAGGGGGCTCTGCTCTGCTTCTCTTTCCCCAATGCTTCTGTTGTGAGGTTATTAAGACATTGCTGATCTATAGATAACGAATGTTCCAGTTTGACCACGTAGTTTCTTCTACACAGCGCAATGCTGGTGGAGCCAAACTGAGGTCTTGCTTCCGAAAGCAGCCTCTTTGTGAAGCGAGGAGCAGCGTCCAGGCAAGAAAGGGCACAACCAACGCTGCTCCTTTGTACCGAGTAGGGAATGGGAATGCCCAGCCCTGGCGTAGCCAACTCAGCTCTGCTGAGACCAGCTGCCTGGTGACCACTGGTATTCCCAAAACCCAGGTTCCCGGTTTCCAATGCCAGGAACCCAGTGCCGACTTATTATAAGAGACTGGTTCCTACATAAGTCAGCTCACAGCTTGTAACTAAATATGACGCACCCTTTACCCATTGCAACCTCCCATTCATGCCGGGAGCGCTCACACTGGCACCTGCATTAGGTCGTTCACACCAGGCAGGGCCGGAGGTGATTTCCCTGCCCGGGGTCCCAGTGAACCGGCCGGGGCAGGAACCGGTTTTCGACCGGTCGGGCAGGATCAGCCCCTTCACCCTGGGGCCGAGGCCTCCGGCTTGACCCCTGAGCACCGCGGCTGAGGGAGGCTGAGCCCGGGCTGCCCAGAGGCCAGGCCCAAGGCCGAGGCCCCCCGTCGTGAGGCGGCGCCAACCCCCGGGCACCGCCCGAGCGCCCGCGCCTGAGCGGGCCGGGCCCTGCGCAGCGCCGAGCGCCCCGCCCCGCCCCGCCCCGCGCGCCTTCGCGGAGGAATCTTGCCCCACGCCGCGCTCCGTCCGGGGCGGGGCGGCGCGCTCGGCGGGCGGCGCTGGGTCTGAGGGGGCACGCGGCCCGCCGCCCGCGCCATGTCGTTCCGCCGCGCCTTGGCGCTGGCCGCCTGCGGGCTGGCCGGCGGCTCCGTCCTCTTCTCCGCCGTGGTCGTGGGCAAGCAGCCGGCCCGCGGCGGCGATACCGAGCCGCGGCCGGGGGGAACTGCCGCCGCCGCCGTTCCTCCCGCCTCCGCGGCGCCGCCGGGTTTGCTGCTGCTGCCGCCCGCTGCCGCCGCCGCCGCCTCCTGCCCACCCGCCCCCGGCTGGATCGAGAGACCTGCCGGTACCAGCGGCTACTGGGACAGCAACTGGGACAGGTAGGTGCGGCGGGGCTGCCGTGGCGGGGTCTCCTTCCCCCGCCTGGGTGGGGATCCCGCTCCCGGGCGGCGGCCGTGGTGAGGGGCCCGGAGGGGACCCCCCGCCGCGAGGGCGGCGGAGGGAGCAGCCCTTAAATCCGCCCGCGTCGGAGTCGTGCGTGGAGGAACGGGTGTGTGCGGGCTCAGGGCTGGGGGTGAGCGCCCCTCTGACGGGACCGGGGGAAGGGGAGGCCCCGGGCTCCCCGCCGGAGCTGTCTCGGCGCGGCCGGGGAGCCCCTGGACCGGACCGGCCTCTCGCTGACCCGGGCCCCCTCAGCCCGCGGCTGCGTCGGGCTGTGGGCAGTGCAGAGCCCGGGGCGACAGCGCCTCAGTGCGCCAGGGGCAAGTCAGGAGCTCGCAGGACTCGTTACCAGGTCCAGTTTTAGGTGGTGAACTGTTCAAAGCAGAACGTAGCTGAAATTCTTGGATGTTCTTCAAAATTCTTGACGTTCTAGGGCACCTGAGTCCTCTGAAGGGATGCATGCCCCGTGTCTTTAGTTCAGAGACTTCCCCCGCTGTAAAGATGCGCAGACCCCTTTATGGTAGTGCTTTCATCCAGTGGGATTGCAGAGCCTTGAGTTTGTGATACATGTGAGCCCAGTGTGGAAGATGCACCTGTTTTTTTTCAACACAGTGTTAACCGCATCTCAGTATCGCTTTATGTCTACACCAAGGTTTTTCTGTTTAATGACAGCACCCTTGTGAGTGACAATCGTTTGCACGTGCCAGGCATGTATAGGCCGCCTGCTTCTGTTGGCCAAGGCTGTTGACCATAACTGCAAGTTACTGCTCTTAAATCCTTGTAATGTTGCTTTGAACCGAAGTTGGCTGCGTTCTTTGTAGTGTTGAAGTGCATTCACCCAAGGGTTAACTGCATTTTTTTCCTGATTCTTTAATTAGAGTGTGCAAATATATGTGTTGAGCTTTGGCTCATTTAGCTTCCGTCTGGTAGAATTATCTCCCCAGGGAGACTTATGTCAGGCTCCAGTTTAATCATAGTAAATCCAAGCTTAAGCACTAGCAGATTTTTATTGTATAATGCATCCTGTTTTGATTTTTGAGATGCTACAGAATCAGATGCTTATATAAATAGGGCTACATATACCCTAATTATAAAAATAAAACTTCAATTAAATTAGTTGGTTAGACAGTTACATTGAGGAAGGTACTAAAGCTACTTGTTTAACTGCAGATCCTGGCCTTTCTGGTTCTGCTAAATGGTCAGTTTTCTTCAAGGGTTCTAAAGTATTTTCAGACTCGTGTAACTTTTTTTTTTTTTTAATTTATTTAGCCAGTTCAGGAAGTAGAGATTGTGGTATAGCTGATGTAGCTGTCACGATTGTCTGAACAGATAAAGCTAGATGACACTTTATAGCAGTGAAGGATAATGTACTATATCACCGTTCATTATAGTGTGCAAACAGTGGATGTGTATTATGTAATTACATTATCACAGATAGACTTTAGTTTTCTGCTGCTTGGTGTCTACCAGCTGGTGTGGTATGGCTTTGGCTATACCTGGTTGAAGTCTTAATTTTGATTTTTGGATGACATGAGCAGAAACGCTTCACATGTGAAGTTGTTAGATGGCTTATAAATACACAAATACTCTGACCACTTCTCTTTGGGGGTGGGCAGAGGGCAGGGAATGATTTACAAAGTCAAGTTGTGAGGAAATAACCAGGTATTAGAATATTCTTAACAACTGATGGCTTTTCAAGTTTGAAACAAAAGAATGCAAGTATCTCATTTTCAGACTTCCCATTGATCTGATAGGATGCTACACCTAGGATGTTGCATTGGTCTGTGCCACTTGCACAGGAATTGTGCAGCTCTGTTCTTGGAGAAAACTAGACACAGTTTCATTCATATAAAATACTTTATCTGAAGGCTGTTCTAATTAAGCTTATGTTAACTGGAAAGCTTGGTGTGAGAGGGGGGAAAAAAAAGGCTTTTAATTACTGTCTAAATTTCTGGGCTTCAGGCACCTTCCTGTGTTTTCTGAGTGGTTCTTGCAAATAGTTTTATTAGAAATAAAACCAGAAATACCTAGATTTCAAAGTATGTTACAAGAATTAAGTCATTTGTCAGGCTGACTGATATGTTTTGGTGATATGCAGGACTTCCTGGAAGAAAGGTGAGAAGGGCACTGTTGGGGATGAAGTGATACTTTCATTTTAGTTAGGCTTAAAGATGCTCCTTGGCACTACCGTTGCTTTTTAGCAAAGTTCTGCCCAGCTTGGATGATTTTTTTTTATAAGGGAATGCAGAAAACTGCATTTGTCAGTTTCTGAGTTTCAGTGGCCTAAAAGAACCTACTTAAGTCTTAGCAGTATTAAAAGTTTTCCTGCTCGTAAATGTTCTAAAACTATCTTATGCTAAAAATACCGTTGAGCTTGGTTGTCCACTCACAACTTGTTAAAGCATGTGTTGCTTTTCAAAGTGCTTGTTACCATTGAGTAACGCCAGAGGTGCTGGCGGGAGAAGGCAGGACTTTCACTCGGGCATTTCTTGTTACGTGTTTCTGCCATAGGATGAATTAATCCCTATGTTATTTTACAAATGTGCTTGAATTTTTCAGGTGTTTTTTTTCTGTTTCCCTAATGTATCTTTCCAGCACTATAGTTTCTACTGAATCAAAGGAAGTGTCCTGTGAAATAGCAATGGAACTTCCTGTTGTTGAACTATTGTTTCAGTTTTAATGCCTTGCTGAACTGCGTTAGCAGCTTAAGGAATGTGTTGAGCCTCATTGTTTAATAGAAATCATGTCTTTACTGAAGCAAAATGGATGCAGGGCTCTTTAAAGCCAATTTGGCTGTGAACTGTAGAAATAGGTATATGAAGCAGCAATTTTCTATGACCAAATTACTTTGTCTCAAACTGAATAAAAATTATATTCTTGATTAAATAAATCTATAAACAAATAAAGAAACAAGTTTAATTATACTAATGGAAGAAGTGAGGTCTGATATGAAATAAATTGTTCTTTAGGTGTGAGATCAAGGGAAAGGATTTACGCTCCGAGGTGAAGAGACATAGCAAAAGGATTTATATTAATGGGGTAGGGGATCAGTGCAGAGGGGGGACCAGAAGATAATCTGTGGAAGATTTGGACAGGGTTGATGATGGTAGTGCAGTGTTGGTGTCAGCAGCAGGGAATCTGTGGCACTAATCGATGATATTGAGGGAGGGAGGGGAAGATCCTTTGTGCCCTGTGTCCTCTTGAGGAACCGGATCAGCTGTCTGGGTGATGTGCAAGAGGGACGGTTATGGTACGCAGAAAGGGAGACTAGGGTGCCATGACAAAAGGGAGAAAGATCGAAGTGGCATGAAGGGAGAATGATGAAAAAGATGAAAGGATAAATAAACACTCCAGGCTGAAAAATAAAAAATGTTACTGGAGAGACCTGATGTGACCTAGTTTAAAGCACAAAATAGTTCTCAATGTGCACTGCAGAAAGTTGGAGTCTTTGTAGGATATTGTTGGGGGGGGATGTTTTTTTAGTCCTTCGATGTAAATGTGATTGATAAAGTGCAGATTTTGTAGGTGTTATCACAGGGCCTTTGAGATAGGGAACATTTTCTTTCCTTTATGATCAGTCAACACCTCTTCCTCTTTTCCTGGGTATCATTTAGAGTTAGTTTGTTTTGTCAAAAAACCTACCATTATACCTGTGACTGAAAATCAGTGAAAATCCCAAGAATAACCATGGAATCAACAGGAGCTCAAAGATAAAGTGTTTACTAGTGTTTATAATCTTCTTGTCCAGACAGACTGTACCTTTTGTATGTTTTAGTGTACACCATCTGTTTGCATTAGGATTTAACTTTTTCTGTTGCATTTATTGTTTTTTATTTTTCCCAAGAATTGATTGAGGTGGCTGTCACTAAACAGCAAATTTATCTGCGTCAGTTACACCTTTTAACATTTTTTTTTTTTTTAATGCAGACTTTTATTTATAGCTCTCCACAATGGTTTGAATCAGTTTTGCAATATAAATGACTAAATAGTCAATTTTAGTACTTCAGCTGTATCTAGTGATAAGGCAGGACAACCCATCTGTAAAATTCCTCTGCCCTTTAGTCTCCCCTATCTAAAAATGGTGTTTTAAATGTGTTTGTTTAGACGTGAACCACTGGCTCTTATCAACCTCAAAAAGAAAAATGAGGAAACTGGGGAAGAAGAACTTGCCTCACGTTTAGGTCACTGCAAAGCAAAAGCCACCAGGCACATATTCCTCATCCGTCATTCTCAGTATAATTTGGATGGCCGGGCTGATAAAGACCGAACTCTGACCCCACTGGGTATGTATGGCAAGAAGCACTGTACTTTGCATTTTGAGAGAATGGCTTTTCACGTGCTGCTGTCCTGATGACTGCAGGTCAGTAACTCGGCTCCCTTCTGGGTCTCACTGCCAAACCCTAATCCACCTCCTGGATCCTTTGTGGCAGGAAGATCATAGCTCAACTAGCAGTAATCGCGCCTTGGATTAACCCCGCGGGCTGCGGTACTGCTGCTGCACAAAGCTGTCATGACTAACATGAATGTCAAGATGTCATGAATGAGTTTGGGTTTTCCATTTTTGATCCTCCTAGTCTAAACATTGAGACATGCTTTACAGGTTTCTAAACACAGTTATAAAGAAACTTCACAAAGGAAACTTCCAATTATCTTAAAGTTAATTTGAGCAAATTTTCATGCTAGCTGATGTAATTCCCCAGCGGTAAGGCTTTTAAACAGAGCTCCATGACTAACTTTGGGATAGATTTCTCTTAAAAGGTATCTTGTGTTTCCATTAGTTAATTTGCTGATTTATATTAAGAAGAATTACCCCTGACTTTCCTTTCAGTTGGAGTCTTTAAATACGTTTCACTTTTGCTACTAATGACTGTTTCTGGGAATACTGCTGATCAGTTACATGAAATGAGACTAACCTCTGTGTCTGTTAATCTTAATTCATTGATCCATTGACTGGGTCTCATGTTAATTAGTATGTTATTATTTTTTAATAGTGCACTTGAAAAAGGAGTGGACACTTTCTTGATTATATGTATGCCAACACTGTTTTGAGGGGGGAAGAATTATTATTGTGCAGTGCTGCTTGAGGTTTTGGAAGTCTGGTGCCAAATGATTAGTATAAACACCTTCCCCCACCCCAAGTCTTAATCACCAGTGTGCAAATGGGAGTGAAATGCTAATTTCAGGACTAAAGTGCTATCTTAAACTGGAAACAAAGTATAATCTTCATCCTGTCTTACCCTGTGCCTTGGCTAAGTTACTTAAACTGTCTGTTGTCTTTTCGCCTACCTACCTAAAAGATGGAATAAAGCCTTCCCTAGGATGTCCAAGTGGTTCTTAGCTGTTCCAAGCCAATGTTGCCTTTATGAAAAATGTACTGTCGGATCTGAGTGGATCGGTTTGATGGAGTCTCTTCTCCTGTGCTCCCTGCACGTAGTGATGGCAGATGGCTTGGGTCAGCGCTGTCTTTTATTGGAAGTGGCTCCCTTGGGATGGGGCTAGCAGGGATATTGAATACTTTAGTGGAAGTCTCTGAATAAGTTTTGATTTTTTTTTTTTTAAATTAAAAATAAACCCCAACTTATTTTTCCTGCTGATGGAAATATGACTTGAAATTGTCTGGCCAATAAGCTTGATCTGAATAAGTAGTGACTCTGGTAAAAACGTTTTCCAATTACTCTTTGAAAGGGAAAAAACTGACATCGCTGGAGACCTTTTACGTCTGCTGGCCAACTTGGTAGTTTGTGTGAGGCGCTTACGCGAGTGTCACCAATATATATAATGAATATTCTTTTTAAGGACGAGAGCAGGCTGAACTGACTGGACACAGGCTGGCGAGTTTGGGATTAAAATTTGATCAGATTATCCACTCCTCCATGACTAGAGCAACTGAAACAACTGAAATTATAAGTAAACATCTCCCAGGTAAGTGACTTCCCTTAATTTTTTCATTGTCGTCTGATCCTTAAAACTGCTTCCAGTAGCCTTCTAGTCTTGACCTTAAAGTTGAGGTGTTATTTAGCCAACTTCTAGCCCTGTGTGAATATGTCTGTATTTATAAAGAAACTAAAACCCCTAATTTTGCTTGTTTCCAGTTCATCTTTAAAAATATGAGGGACCTGCCCCTCTGAGTGACTAGCTGCTGCCTGTGTGGCAGAACTCGGCTGGTTGCTTTTCACTTACACGTTTTTGTAAAGCAGAGACTGTCACAGGTCGTCAGGGTTGGTGCAGGCCTCGGTCTCGGGGCAGTAGTGCAGGAGGGAAGAGGGCCATGAACTCCAGTTCTTGTACTGGTGCTTGCTGGGTTAGTTAACAGGCCCTGCATGTGCGCTGTGCCGCCCTGGGTGCGGGGGAAGCTGTGGCACACTCACAAGGGTGTGGGGACTTTTTAACAGGGATGCGTGATTGTTTTGTCTGTACGGGTTTTTGGGTGGTTGTGTTTGGGGGTTTTGGGGGGTGGTGGGGTGGTGTGTTGGTTGTTTGCTTTGGTTGTTTTTTGTTTGTTTGTTTGTTTGTTTGTTTTTTCCTGATATTCAGACATATTAGAATCTAAACTAAAGATATTTGGCTGTAGATAATTGTCTGGTAATTTAGCAGATAATCAGGTATGACAAGGTGAAAGTCAGTTCTTTTAACCATTCTGCTGCTTCAAAAAAAACCCCAAACCAACAAAACTAAACCACCACCCCCCAACCCCCAAAACAAAGGGAAAAAACCCCCCAAACCATCTTTCCTTCCTCAGAGTAAGGATTAAAATATTACTATAAATATTAAATGTATAAAATGTAGTGTTAACATTAATTCCATTAATGAGCAGTAAGCATTAACTGACATAGAGCTTTAGATTAACACCTTGCAAGTGCTTTTCTTCCAAGTGCAGCAGCCTGGGAGGACTCAGCTTGCCGTGCCCGGCTGGTCTGGCTGTTCTCCGTTGGAATGAGCTTCATGGTGCTGACAACAAAACAGTTGTGTTGGAGATTCACACACCCTGACAGGAAGTGTGTGGGCTCAACTGGTCTTTAGGTTGGAGAGGAAGAATTCTGTGAAGAAAGACTATGGAAAATGTATTGGTTGTAGAGTTGTGGGCTTGTTTGCAGTGGTGTGTGAAGTAACAACCCCTTTCTGAATGTGTATTTAATATTTCAGGAGTCAAAAAAATTAGTACTGATCTGCTGAGAGAGGGAGCACCTATAGAACCAGACCCTCCAGTCTCTCACTGGAAACCAGAAGCTGTGGTAACTTTTTACTTAAGTTTTTGTTTTTTCTTGTTATGTTTTGGGGTTTTTTATAAATAGCATACTTAATATTGACAGTAGCAATAACTTTCAGTGTCTGAGCTGATGCTTTTCACCTAGACCTTAGGCAATTGCATACTTTCCTCCTCCCCAGTAAGTGCACAGAACAGTTAAAGTAACTCGCCATCCTCAAGTTTTAGTTCAGGCTCAAGTGTGCGTCCCTGTGAAGAAGACGACACAGCGCATCTGCAAGTGCAGACACTGGCACGTGCTGCTCTGAGCTGTGGTTAACTCTGAACTCTGTGCCATTAGCAGTATTATGAAGATGGAGCTCGAATTGAGGCTGCTTTTCGAAACTTCATTCATAGAGCTGATGCAAAGCAGGAAGAAGACAGCTACGAGATCTTTGTCTGCCACGCCAACGTGATCCGCTACATTGTGTGCAGGTACGTGCTGGACGGCGTGTTCTCCTGCGTCCTTTAGAAGGTCGTAGTCCCACTGAGATAGTGCTGGTGTATGGCAGCGCTGAGCTGGGAGGTGTGTTGATCTGGCTCGTTTGGAAGTGGTTGGAGATCAGTGCCTGCATTGTGAGCAGCTGCTTCTGCAACTTCATTGCAGGATTAATTTGCAGATACACGACACATTTGAAAATGAGAGCACTTGCATTCTAATTCTGAAGTGAAAATTGCTCATTGGTGAGACTCGAAACCTTTTTTTTGTATGTCTGAACACACTCTAATACCATATGCTTCTGCTGCCCATAAACCTGAGGACAATGCCTGTGTGGACTGTTGGAAAAGACAACAAATAGAGCATCTGACTGGATGCGTCTTCTTGAGGTGACGTGAATTCGATCTTGCATAATGAAAGATTGATTTAGTTTTGGGAATTCTTTACTAATGGAAGTTTTTGTATTATGTTCAAGTTGTATTAGTGTGGTTTTGCTGTACCATCCCATATTGGATTAGAGGGGAGAGTGGATCTTTCTGCTGACATCAAGGTTGTTCACGAAGGAGAGAACAGTTCTGGATCTCTGTCTCTGTATCCAGTCAGCTGAGTCTGTTCTATTCCTCTTCCCTATCAACAAAGCACCGTCTGCAAGATAAATTGTCTTGAGCAGGACAGATGTGATTAAACTTTAATCTGATCAATACCTACAACAATTTCAGTTAGCTTTATTTAGCTGATCTAGTTAAGTGCTAGCCTGTCTGCTCTGTGGACTGCTTTAGAGCTCTTCAAAACTGCTATACTTAAAATTATCGATCAGGTAAATGGAATATTCTTTCCTGTGCCAGAAAAAAAGATTGTCTTGCTGTTGCCTGTAGGCGTCTTCTGAAATACTTGTGTACTTTTTCTCTCTTCAGTGTTTCTTCCCTCCTCTTTTTAAACTCTCTTCTGTGCCTTCCACTCCAGGCTATCTGGTACCACAATTGAACACAATCCATGTAGCGTTCCCTTTCAATCCAGCTTGGCTGTAGCTGTTATTTAATTTCTTAGCCCTTCTAAAAGGCTGTCATAGGAGCCAAAACCAAGTTATTCCTCAGTATCTGAGGCAAAAGAGGTTTGAGACGGTATTTTTTTCAAACTGTTTATTACAATTGATTGAACTCCTGAGGCTGTTTGGTTGGGAAGTTTAGAATAGCTGGAGACTAGCTGAGATACTGTGTTTCCACAAAAAGCGCAAGGCGCTTTTTCTTGCCACTTCTGGGGCACAGTGTGGCTGATGGGGAGCGGCTCTGGTCCATTTTTTCCATAGGCACATGTGGGCAAGTAGAATGGATCCCGTCTATCTCGCTGCCCCTTCTGTGCTGTTGCTACCGTGGTATACCCATGGTGGTAAGGCTAAAATAGCGCGTAAAAGTGTGCCGTTTGCCACTTACGCCTCTGCTCCGGTGAGGAAGACGCGGCGGGGGGGGGGCGTGGGTGGGTGTGGGTGTGAACCATCTTCTCTGTCCTGAAGCGCACAGGGTTGTGTGGTGCTGCAGTGGGCGCAGTGACCAGCTGGAACCAGGCCATCTGTTGTCCTGTTTGTTAGGCGGTTGCTCGGTGCGCTTCCAGCAACCGGCCTGATGTTAGAGCTCCTACCTGCTGTCGATTTGAATTAATCCTGTCTGCAATAATCATACCCATCTGCTGGCCTCTGCTTATGCAAGGGCACTGCTGGCACTGGTCCAGTTACCAACGCTGCGGGTTGGTATCTGTCACACAAGAACACTGTTTTTCCCAAGGCTGACTGGCTGTGGGGGTGTTTGCATGCCAGCTGCAGAATGACCAACCCTTTTCTTTCTTCCCCTTACCTGGAACAGAAGGTTATGCTGTGAGGGCATGTCAGTGTAACTGTTCAGTAATTTTTTTTTTTATTTCAATAGGGCATTGCAGTTCCCCCCAGAAGGCTGGCTGCGAATGTCTCTTAACAATGGCAGTATAACTCACTTGGTGATACGTCCCAATGGAAGAGTGGCACTTCGAACACTGGGTGACACAGGTTTCATGCCTCCAGACAAAATCACGCGCACCTGAATAAGCAAAACTGATGGCTGTCCAGCAGCTGCCTCTAGTCTCGTTGCACTAGTACATTCAGCTACGGTACCACTAGATTTTTATCTGTTATGTTGGGGTGTGATGCTGTTTTAAAGATGTCCTTTAGCCCCTCGCCTCCTTCATACATATTCATATCTGCCTTTCAGTTCAGAGGAGAAAAAAGATCTTTCTAAGCTTGAAGCTGTCCAGTCCTCAAGTATCCCCCAAAAGGCAAAGCTGAGCTGTGGAATACACCGAGATTGAATGTCTGTGCTCAGCTGTTGCAAGAGCACTGACTTTCCCCCCACCCATTTCTGTAACCAAAGCTTGCTCCTGTGGAGATCTTTCTTGTGCAGGAAAGCAGTTGGTGTGGGAACTGGAAGGAACAGCCTTGTATCACACGGCAGCTGAAGCTGAAGACAAGCCAGCTTGTTTCAACTCCTGCAGCAGTGACAAACAGCGTAGCCTGCTGTTCAAAGGACAAAGGGATAAGGCTTCAGTTTTCGGAAGCGGTTGGGGATGTATGTTTTTGTTATGTCATTGTTCCCCTCTGCCCCCAAAAAAGCTCATGCAAACTGTGCCTGGAGGTTGTTAGCGTAAAGCAAGGAGAGTAAAAAACCCATTTGCCTCAGCACTGTGGTGCTAGAATTAACTGCTGCTTATCCTAAGTGTTCCTCCATCCTCGGGCAGTACTTTATAAAAGCCTTTAACTAAAACGTGGTCTGGAGAAGGATGTAGTCATGAGTTTGTAGCAGTACAATGGAAGGAAAGCAGTGAGCTTCTGAAAGTGCTTCCAGTTGCTGACTCTCACATTATTTTTTTTTAAGTGCTTTCTGCACACAAATTTGTATTTGTTGCTACCTTGCTTTCAGAGCAGAGAAAAAACACACTGAGTTCAAGGTAGCAATAGGTCAGATTCTGCTGTATTGGAGCAAACTGCTGCATAAAACTACTCTTGCCTGACCAGTGAGAAAGTATCTGTGGGCTGGCTTTTCCAGGCCAAGTGCACAGTACAGCCGGTGGGCAGAACGCTGCAAGTGGCTCCTCTGTACGGCAGTGCTGGCCTTGTTCCTAGGGAAAATGCAGGTGGCCGAGAACTAGGTTTCATTTTTGAGGGGAGGACGCAGGAGCATTTAATCTTAAGGGTGTCTGATAGGCACTGAACTGGTGCAGTAACTTGGCTCAATACCTGGAATGTTGAAAAACTTCACCGAATGCACAGTCTTGCCCATACTAGAGGACAGCAAACAGAACGAACTTGTTTGACAGGTTCTCGTATCACCAAGTGTTGAGGAGACCCTAAACTCACTCCTGTCAGAGCTGTATGAAGCACAACCATGGCACACAACCTAGCGGGACAAGGCCTAAGGGCTTGTTTGATAGAGGACTGCTACTTCAGGATGATTCTAAGGAAACGGGCTGTTGTGTAGTGCAAGTTGTGGGGGCAAGAGGAAACCATCATGATGTGTATCTCATTGATGCAATGAGAATAATTTATCAGTTTTTGTCTATTAACTTTTTAAAGTTTTGAATAAAATAACTGGCCTGTCTGTCTTGTCTCTTCAGTTGAATAGTTGTATGAATGACCCTCTCCTGTAGAACAGACAGCTGAAGTGCTGCAGACAGACTCTGGGTGTTTCTGCCAGCTGAGCAGCCTTTGTATCCCACAGCGCCTGGGGCAACAATTCAGTTACCCCTTTACCTCCAAATAGCTGAGCGCCACACCTGAGCCAGGAGCTAGCTCAGCCTTCCTCATCATCCTCAGCAGCCACTACAGCAACCTCTGTGCCAGCACTGTGCACCCAAGAGGGACTGCTGGAGTCCAGGCGTAGGGCTGTGTCACCGCCACACGGAACAGGAGCACCAACGCGAGCGAGATGAAAATTCTGTGCATTTTTTATTTGTGTGTGTGCGTACACATACCCTCTCACATCCATACCCTTCTGTACCCCCCACGCTCATCAACAGGTCCTTGGTGGGCAGCCAGAGGCCACGCGACACCTCTTTGCACATGTACAGAAATTAACATTTTCAGTGGCACATAATTTTAAATTTCATTCTTTCCCCCGACAACTTAAGTACATAGTTTTTACAGTATTCTGGCCTCCTGTTTCTTAAACAGTCTGAGACTATTCAAGTCTTCAGTGGCATAATCCAATGTCACTGTGCACGCACACACAGTGTTAGTAAGGCCTGGGCAAATCAGTGATTTGCCATGTCATGTTATCACCTCAGCTACTTACCACTGTGCCCCTTACGCTAAATACAGTGTGACACTTTAGCTACTCATTTACTAGAACACGGGGTGACTGGATTTTTAACATGACACTTGGCTAATGAAAAAAAAAAGCCCACAACTAAACTTTGGGCCAAGAAAACACAATTCAAGCAGTTTCAATCTGATTTTAAAGTGTCTCCACAATCGTGAATGACCAAATCGCTACATCGATTGCTATTTTTTTTAACAGCTGAAGTAAATATATTGTTAGGAAAAACAGCCTTGTCAGCTGCAGTACAACTGGACTAATGCACATTATATAACACAGTTAAAAAAATTCTCTTCACCAAACCAAAGTTGTAACATGAAAAGGGAAGGGTTGGGGGGGTGTGGGGGGTGTGTGTGAGGTGTGGCTGGCTGGCTACATGAATATACCGGTAATAGACATTAAATATTACAAATAGAAAGCAAAGTATAACAAAGGTAAGAAAGGACAAAAAGGAAGAAGCGCTCGAGTGTTAGTATCAGTTTCCCGGCTCTGTAACAAACTCTTCTCAGAAGGTCAGCGGCACCTTAGGACAGCTCAAGAAGGACCAAGGTGGACAACAGCAGCTGCACGTGCAGCAACTTACCAAGGAATTTGGCTTTAACAGTATTAGGCAGTTACTCATCATCTGAATAGTTTCTCCGGAATGACAAAGACAACATTTACATTTAATTATTAAAAAAAACAGAACTAAACTAAAAAAAAACAAAACAAAAAACCCCAAACCTTTTAAAGTAAAAACTGTAGGAATCTGGGACCTAAAAAAGTTGTTTGAGACCAGAGAGACCGCTGCATCAAAAACCTTATGAAAAAGTCAGTTCATATACTTGGTAACATAGCACATTATGTTTGGTTTTTGTTTTTGCTTTTTTAAATTTCTCTTAAAAAAATGACACCCCCTACCCACCCCACAACCCCCAGCTAGTTGTCTGGAATATCACTGAACGACAGTCACTTGTGTGAAGTAGCACTTTCTAATGGCCAGCTCATTGGAAATAGGCTTCATTACAAAGAAAGAGCTAAATAAGCCTTTTTTTTTAAGAATAATTTCTAAAATAGGAATGCTCTCCCCCAGCAGAGAGCTAGCGCACCAAATAAACTTAGAGAGACATTAAAATACTTTCCCTTCAGAAAGCCCGGAAGAAAAACGGTGTTTTATGTGCCCATAGTAAGTGGATGCCACTTTTTTTTTTTTTTTTTCAAACTTCTAAAAGAACAAGAATTTAATTTAAAAAAAAAAAAAAAATGTTACAAAAGGCACGATTAAGCTTGCAAAAGCATTAAGTAAGTGCAGGGTTTTTCTCGGGTTTGCACCAGAGCATGAACCTACGGAAGGGTGTACAGTTCGGGCAGCAACAGTCGCTCTGCCCTGTGCAGCAGCCACCGAGCCTCCCGAGCTGCGCCTGCCCCGTCCCGTCCCGTCTCCAGCCGCACACCGGGCTCGCAAGGCAGGGCCCTGCTTTCTCCCTCACCACGGGGCACCCGCAAAGCCAAACCCGTCCCTTCTCAGCAGCGCGGCCGTGGCAGATTTTAGTTTCCTGATCAGATGTACGCTGTAAGGACAGACAGGTTTGGTTTTTCTTAACTAGAGCGCGAGCAACGCTAGAGAACTCCCGTTCTGGAAGCCTTTCCAGCAACACTGCAACCATTGTTAAGCTTGATACGGGAAACTCGTGAGTTCTGGAAAGCATTCTTCAACCTCAGCATCGTACTGTCGAAACAAGTCATTCTCACAGAAGGCTAGAGAGTAAAATTACTGACTGCTGTAACAAAAACTCATTACCACATCAAGACTAGAGACATAGTAAAAGCTTAGATTTCAATAAAAATATTTTTAGTCCTTATTCCTCTCTCTTTACAGTTGGGAAATAAGGAGCCACATCACGGGCCACTGGCTAGCACTCTAATGTATTACAAACTAGACCATTAAGGTACGGTGCTGGTAAATTTGCTGAAGTTATTGCTGATGTGCTTTTGTGTAATAACTATTAAAATCTGCTAATGTTAAAAGCTTCTGTGGGGAAAAAAAAAACAGCTAATTTTTAGATAATTTTTTTTTAAATCTTCAAACTAACATTTAAAGGAATACCAGTAATTTCTATAGTGCCCCTTCACTGAAACAGTAGATCACGGTGGTTTTAACAGCCTCAGAACAAGCAAGGACTGGAGGTTTCTGTGTAAGACGTGCACACATACACACATATATGTAAGCGTGCGTGTGTATTCAACTGTCCAGACCAACGTGCCGGCCACGAACACTTACTTTCTGGTTACGCACAGGGTTTCACATCCACACGCGGCACTGGAAAGCTGCCTCGACCCAGGCTTTGTTTTAGGCTTTTCACTTTGAGCATTCCCCTTGCAAATGGAAGAGCATTTTACTTCTTGCCCTCAATTTCCTCTCACAAGACCATTTACTGATGATGTGCTTCCTCTAGACTACCCAAGAAAAGAAACGCAGCTGAGGGCTAACGGGTTCGTTACAATAATGACAACTGGTGATAGTAAAATACCACCATTTCTAAGTAGAGGTTCAGCTCACCGCTTTACTGGCAACAAGGGTTAATTCATAGCTACCAGACAACTGCACCGACTGTCACTAACTTCTTGCCTATCACCAGTAATCTATCTCATGGGTGGCATAAAGACATCTATTCAATTTTTTTTTTTTTTTTTTAACATATAGTTGTCCTCAACTGAGGAAAAATAAATAGCCAAGTACAAACCTCATGTCACTTTAGTAACATTGTAGTTTTTTCCTCCACTCTATCAATGAAAATACAACTGAAGTCCCAGGAAGATGAACCATATCTTAGTGGGCAGGAGGCTCTGAAAAATAACGCAGTTTTAACAGAGCGTGGTTGACACAAGCTGGACTGTAGCGCCCGGGACTCCCAGGGTCTGGAGAGAACGAGGAGGCATTGCCGTATTTGCCTGGACTTCCTGTTACGGGACTATTTCTTCCTGAATTAGAATACACTGCAGCAGCTGGAAGGCCAGCAGCGATGGTTTGGGACTTGAATCTTGCCTTCAGTGATGGACTTGGCCAACTGAAAGAAACAGAGAGTCATTTTGCATTTTGTTAAGAAAACTGCAACAAGGAGAGCAGTGCTTTTACTCAGTATCACTTACAGATCTTCGAAGTAACGCACCAGCAGAGAAAAACCGTAACTGATAAGAGACAGGTCTGAAAAGCAGCAGCAACAGCACGACATAGTACACAGGCTGCCGCATCAGCAAGGTGTCATTTGTCCAAAACAGCCATCAAGAATAGCAACGGGTGCTTGTGAGGCACCTGGGCGATTCTAGTCCAACACTCCCACTAGAAAAGGGCCTCAAGATCAAAGCCGACCTGCCCTTGGTTAGTGCCACAGCTACGGCTGTGGCTGAGCAGGATTTCCCCCTCCTTTTTCAAAATAATCTCTGTGTGGTACCACTGCAAAACCAACGAGGTGACAGAGCAAACCTTGGCACCGTTAAATAACGACAGTAATTGGTTCCACTTACGTGACAGAACAGTGACTACACCAAAAAACCTTGTGTTAAATTGCAGCACTTTAGAAGAACATCTTGGACCTTTCAGACAGTGGAGTAAGAATGAAAAAAGCCTGACAATGAGCCTATTTCTTTCAAAAAGTTAATCACAAAATTCTGGGGACAAGAGAACTCAACTTTGAAAAGTGGAGTGGTACAAGGACACCACATCAACCAGGTAGATGAAAATATTTCCCTGTTTCTACTCCATTTCAAGTCACAGAAAAATCTCAGTGGGCTTCCTGTTTTTTCTAAAACCACTCGATGGCCCTCTTTCAGTGCAGTATTTGAGATAGAGAGAAGCAAGCTGCTTCTTTCCCAGTGCTCAGCGCTGGGCAGCATCTCTCCTTCCACTTACCACCTGCACTTCTTTCAGCCCTCTCACGTGTTTTTTCCACTCTTTCCACAACATTCCTCCTGCTCCAATCTGCCAACTTAACACAGCTGCACTTCTCAGCTGCTGGTTCCTTGCTCTGAATTTTGTGGCCAATAAAGCTATTGATCAGATTTTAAATTCTCACAAGTTCTGACGGAGCTTTAAAGGCTCTGCCATTAAAGCATGTTTTGGAGAATGAGTGATTAATGCCCGAGTTGAGAACTTCCTATGGAAGTATTTCTCATAGTAAGTGGTATTTCTGTGGCACCAGGTTGTCTGTTCCTTTCCCCAGAACTTCATCACTACTATATATAAATCGCAGGCTGCCTACGTAAGGCACTGTTAGTGTCTGACCCATGTCTGCCACAGTGGAAATAAATCTTCATTTTAATACAATTACAAAAAGAAGCCACTCGCATGGAAACTGTTGCTTTGGGTCCCCAAAAGCAACCGCGTTCAAAACAAAACGTAGGAACGGCGCAACATGTCGCCTGCCAACAAACGCCGTCTGCTCCCGCAGCAAAACCTGACATCCTCTAAAGACTTAACACCCACCATTGCTCACACCAGCAATTCCTCTGAACTGGCGTAACAGAGGGTAAAAACAAAAATAGTAATAAAAAGATGCCTGAAGATCTTAAGTTCCCTTTAACATCACTGTGCACAACCCAAGTACCTCAAAGCAACACGACATTCTTGCACTGCATCCACAACAGGGATCAATTACCAACCGACACCACAACCACCACAAAGACCAACGAAGGATCCAAGAACTAAAGAACACATCAGCAAACCGAGACGTTTGCATCTGGAAAACGCTTATGGTCTCGAGACCTTCATTTTCTGTCTGATTTGTCTGTACAGACAGGCTGCAGTTTGTACACAGCTACTGTGCAGGATAATAGAAGGAATTTGACTGCGGCACCAGTAAACTTTCCTTTCTAATAGTCATCTGCCCAAAAAAGGCTTGGTGATTAATTTCTGAAACAGACTAATAGTTAATACAGCTGAATATTTAAAACAAGGTTTTTGTGAGCAGCAAGGCCTGAAATTCTAGCTGTCCAAGCTATTCTGCAGCTGACCTGACAAAATGTCAACTCATTTGACTGAATCTGCAGAAATACCTTTGCCTGTCAGATGAAGAGTACGACTGCACCGCATGTTTCCATTTGTAGATCATCGGGTATTTCTGTGGATCAACCTCTACTGCTTCTATAGCTGCTAAGACATCGCTATCCAGCTTCGAGGGCTGCTCCCTAGAATAGAAACAGAACTAGATGAAAAGAGAACTATGTATTTGTTCAGGCCATAAAACATCCCAATTCCAAAACATTTATTTTTTATACAAGCAAACAAATTACCCATGCTCCTCTATAAACACAGTTTCTCTATGAACTTTTCCCGGCAGGCCCACCCATAAATGACTGTCCATTATTATGCAGTAGTCTCATAAAACAAAAGTTTTGAAAATTTAATCTGACAACATCCCGAGAGTGAAGTAAACACTTTGTTCATGAAGTCACAAGCCTGTCAGATGAACGGTAAACAGCAAAGTTAATTGAAATTATTTGGAAACAAAGACTTTTCTTCTTCCTTCTGGTTTAGACGTGGTATTCATTCAGGTAACCAGCTGCAAGACAACTGTGTGGCTACCATGCAAGCACTGAAGGAAGGTCAGAGGATCATTCAAGGCTGACTGCCGCTAGTGCTGTTAGTATCACACAATCAAAGCAGCCTTGCTGTCAGGGATATTATAAAAAGCTTATGTTCTGCACACATAACCCAAAGGGCAAAAAGAAGTGTTAAAAAAGACAATTCTTACCCAAGCAGGAATAACTTCTTAGAACTGTCATTTGCGGGGGAAGCCTTCAAAAGACATTTCTGGGAAGAAGGTTCTTGACGTCGTTGTGCCTCCTTAGTCTGAATTCCAGCTTCCACGGACTGTCTCTCCTTGTCTGACGGTGTTCTGTGGTCTGTCCTTGGCTTGGTCTGTCCAGGTTTACCTGCACCACTTGGTTGGGAAGAACTTGCCAGTGAAACTGCATAGCAGGACTTGTCCAGATGGCCCTTGGATATTCTCACCTGACTTGTTCCTTCAGCCAGAATTCTCTCTTTCTCACTTTTTTCAGTGATTTTGTTTGATTCTCCTGCAACCGCTTGTTCTTGGAATGACAGGCTTTCAAATTCTGACATTAAATTGGAAACGGGCGATACAAGGCACTCTTCTCCATGACGCAAATGCCTTCTGTCACTAATTATCCTTTCACTGGACACAGGATTACAAAATCCGTTTTTGCTGGAAGAAGCCGCCTTTTCATAGTGCCGGGGGGGATCTGACGTTTCTATGATGTTTCCTGTATGCTCCATTGACAAGATGTCACACTCAGCATCTCCAATAGCATCAATGCTGGGTTCTTTGGACACAACAGGTTGGCTGATATTCCGTGCTGCATTTTGTCTGTTTTTAATTTCTTCTAAGCTCATGTCATCATCATCCTCATCCAAAAATGCTCCAACAGAAATAGAATTACAGCACTTTTTACCCTTACCTGTAAACAATTTTAATAAGAGTAACACATAAAAAGATTTTCAACAGAATGCCAATTGAATAAACTAGGAACAAATACACAATCTTCATGTCTTACTCTATTTATTGAAGTCCTCTCTAATTTTATTTATGCAACAGCATGAACTAACCTAACTAAAGCTACAAATGCACAAAATGACACTATGCCTGTACCTTTTTTGCAAATAACCCTTTAGTCATTTAGTCTAGTCATTTGAGAGCTGTATTTCCTACACTCCTCACTTCAATCATTAACCAGCAAAGGATAAAGTCAGGACAAAGCAGAACACGGTAGGAAAATGCTACTAATACAGAATAGCTTAGAGTTTCCACCTCTTCCAAAACACAAAGGTCCAACGACCACCCTTCAGGGTCTTGTCAGCCCAGGCTCATCCCTGTACCAGAGCCCCTTCAGACATATCACCACACAGGAGAGGAGGAGGAAAGGGCACAAAGGTTTGGGACTAGTATGTGCCTTCCACAAGCACATGGCAAGCAGTGGTCTCAGAAGGTATAAAACTTTCCCGGGTTTTGTTCAGTGTCTTTCACCCGCAACTGTAAAGAGTTATTTATTTATTTTAAGAAGATGTTTACTCTGTATCTGCGGATTACAAAATTCTGTAAGATGAATTCCCAAACGCTCTGAGTAAACACACACTGAGGACAGAGGTTTTCATATAGGAATTTCACATGGGGGCTACAATCAAGTGAAGTACTTCATATGAAGGATAACCAACACCTAATAAGGTCTGTTCTAATTCAGCTACATTCACTTCACGGTGTTGTTAGCTCCTTTTTCAATACTAGAATCAGACTGTTTGGATAACAGATTAATAATAGCTACCACAACAGAGGAACGCTACTTCCCCTGGGCACCAAGCTTTTTCTCTCCCTCTCCTCCCTAGGCACAACCTGTTGTTTGTAGCATTTGCCCTTTTCTTACCAGAAGGATGTGGAGTCTTGTATCTGTTGCAGGTTTCATTTTCCCCTGTTTCTTGCTGAGCCTTTTCGCTCATTTCCCGATGACTCAGGTACTCTTCTAATTTTCCCAACCCCTCCTGGGAAGACAGATCAACAAAACAGCCCAGAAATTCCCAGTATTCAACCCACGGGAACCCCAGTTCATGAGCTAACTCCCTGCAATAAATAAAATAAAACGAATCATTTGTGAAGACATAAATATTAGTTTGACAATAGTTTTCTGAACACATTTTATCAGCTATTAATAGGGGTATAAACGTGCAACTAGGCAACACAATTCCACCACAATCAACAGTCTGCAAAAGTGATACATACATCCTTAGCAAACATAGTATCTCATTTTTTCTAGAGTATTTTTCAAATTTAATCTACTATTCGTACAGTTAGCACCACAAATATTGCTATTTTTAAGCTGACTGTATCTAGACATCAGATAGAGATGAATCCCCACCGATGCCGGCATCATTTGAATGATACTCCATTCAACAGCTTTTTCATTTGGGAAAGGGAGAAGGGAGGAGGAAGCGAGGGGTTATTTCAAAGAAAGAAATCTAATCAGCTTTTAACAAAGTATGTTCTTTCATATATGGCTGAACCAAGGTCCTTTAATAGCAAGGACATATACCACGACACACAGCTTTTATAAAGCACGACACTTGTGTTGGGATCTCTCCATTCTGCTATCTTTTTAACAATTCTCAATTTTACAGAAAAAGTAGGCTATATGTAATTTTAGATTTGACAAAATAGGCAAGTAAATGTTCGAGAAAAGCATTCTATACATACCAACAATAACAGTTAAAATATCTTTTTCTTTATTTCCAAAGCTAAGCTAGCTAGGTCTCACTTTTTTAGCTATTTGTTTACAAAAAAAATACAGTAAAAACCCAACTACAATATAACTAAAAAATAAACTACAATATACAAAAACTTCGTATTTGTGCCAGCAGCTTTTGCCCTAACATATTGGTCAGTAATAATATAAAAATAACCATACACTCAGCACAAATCTTTTGCTTTCAACTGCTCTGCCTATTGGTAATTTTTTATACTGATACTCTTTTAGATACCTTCCAACTCTTTCGACACCTCTCTCCAGATCAGATTTCCTGACATTGTGAAAGAAGCCAGCTCTCTCTCGAGGTGGAGTCTTCCAAAGCCTGCGAAATTCTTCAGCCTTTAAAAAACAGAAATAATTAAAAACCCCTGCCCCCACAAGATGAAGCTAACTCACCGCTGGCTAAACGTGTGCCTATAGGTCTAGAAGACATTTAGCTGTTTGCTGTCTACATGTAAACAAGTCAAGTTCTGCCAAAGAATTGCTCAGCTCTAGCTATGAACAACCTCATGCTGGATGTTACGTTACTCCTCCTTGTATTACTGGTTTATTACTTTACTTTGATCTCATAACTGCCATTAAAAGAGTAAGGACTATAAAGTAAAACCACCTTAAAGTGAACGTAGAGATACCAAGTCTGCCTGGTTTTAATTTGCATGCAGCAGAAAACAGGTAATGTCTTGTAATTTTGCCATGTCATTATAATTCTATTTAATGACAAATGCTCTCTTGGTCACTGGTTTCTAAGGTGGTATTTTTATATGTATATCTTTAATTCTGCAGACTTGCTATAATTATTAGAATATATTCTTGCCATTTGCTTTGAAGTTTGAATTCGAACTCCTAAACAGAATAAACTAATGGATTTTTGTATAATCCCAAATTTTATGCCTTTATATGAAAATAATCAGCAACAGCAATGAAGAATTACATTCAGACATGAGAAATATCTGTCAGCAATCAATATAATGCATTGTTTACACCCTAGGTAAAATTTTTCAAAGTCTATTTACATTTCTGTCAGGGGAACAGAAAACTGACCAGCAAGCACATTTAAAAGAAAAAAAGCATTAAGCATTTTGGTAAAATTCAGTCCTGGAAGAATTCCAGCATTAAATGACAGAAAGTCAATGGTATTTATTCACTATTTCTAAAGCAGTCATACTTCCAGCATGTTCATATTAAACAAAGGAGTCAAAGAAACGCTTATAAATTTATAATATATTTAGCTGGTACCTAAGTATTCCTCCTGAAAACTAAAGACTTCACTTTCCTACTAGACAACCAACACATTTCCAAAACTATCCCAACACCTACTACTTGGTTATCAGTTTTTCCACTTAGAAAAAAACACATTAATTCGGTAAGCAGAGGTCATAAACTGCTTCTAACATGCAGTGTCGATTTCTAGAAATGAGATAAAGATTTAGCTAAGATTTTTTTAACCGACTCATATTCACACTGAAAGGCTTTGTTTCAGATTAGAAAGTTAGAGCAATTATCTGTAAGACAATGAAAGGTTTGTCAGAGTGCTCTTCGAATAGATTCCAATAGGAGAAAGAACAGAACAACTTCCTTTTGACTGAACTTCCACTCTTCTTATTTACATCACCCTTTTCTCTGGTTTCAGCAATAAAAAATATTTAGAAGTTTCGGTGCTTCTCCTTCTCTACGGAGGCAGATCCATCTCTTCAAGAAACAGAGTGCCACAATCTGTACGAGCAGCAAGCTGCACCACACAGGGAACCATGGGTGGAGCTTCTAATGGTTCTTTATGAAAAAAAAAAAGAAGGAAAAAAATAGGCATGAGAGTCACATGAAATTCTCTCCTTACCTTCGAGGGGCTCATGGGGCCTGCGAAAGCTCTTATAGACAGCACTGGATCTTTGGGGCTGCCAGCGTATTTGGATAAAGTTCTTTGGGGACCGTCGTCTGTCTGATCGGGTGACCATGGCGCACCGATTACAGGAGCTGAGGAGTTGTCTTCTGCTCTCAAGAGGGGTACATAGTAGCGACCTAAAATAAATAATACAAAGCTTTCTTAAGGACCTTATGTTACATTAGCCTGCTGCTCCTTCCTAGAACACCAATACACCCCTACACTTAACCACCTGACTTTATTTCATTAGTAAAACCACTTGTAATTCAAACTCACTGTTTCAATATTTATTGCCTGCTTACAGGCTGTGTTTCAGTGCAGGCTCTCTTCTCTTGGAAATACAAAAACATCTGCATTGATACATACATCCCTGCCCTAAGGATCTCCAACAAATTTCAAAACCTCCTTTTGCCAATGCCTAAACCCACACAGGACAAAACAGTGAAAAGTTCTATGTCAAAGAAATTACATGACTCCCCAGCATGACAAATAAATCTCTTGCTCTGTAAAGATCTTTTGTTTGTTTTTAAATTAAACTTTCCGCTTCAGGCTTGCTGAATAAAATAAGGGCCATGCCTACATTACAGAGCTATGAGGATAACTGTGTGATCCATACAGTGAGACTTCTTACCATGTAATTTAAAAGATAGAAAGTTTTCTGTTCCTTGCCAGTTTTGCAGTTTCTCTTTGGTTTTCACAGCACTGTACAGCAGCACCACTTACGAACAGAATGGAAGACAGCAAAGGGCCAAAACACATGCCTGATACAGGATAAAACTGAATACAGACCTTTCAAGTACTCTCTTAGTTTTTCTTTCAATTCTGCAGATTTATTCTTGCTTCTTTCACAAACTACCTGTTAATATAATTGTAGTAGTTTGTTAGTAGAGCAGAAGACTGATCAATCTCAAACTAATCGTAATGCGTGCTCCTTTTGGACTATCACATCACTGGCCATCTCATCCAGTACTTTTAATTCATAGCAGAACAAACCACTAAAATACATCCACATCCATAAAATGGATACTGTAAAGAAAAGGCAGTGAATCATAAAATCTGGAACTTTTCCCCAGATACAATCAACATGAAATATTTTTAATGCTACCAAAGATTTACACTCTAGTCATGACACTAGTATCATACTACAAGCCTTCTATCTACAGTAGTTAGTAAATGAACTTGAAAAATATTGATTAGGCATAAGATTTTTGGTTTTGTTGTGGAAATGGAGAGACTTACTTCTGCTGGAGTCTGATCATATTTGTTTCTCGGATTTTTTACAATAGCTGGGTGTGAGGTAAGCACATTAACAACGTCCAAATGCCCAAACTTGCAGGCAAAATGCAATGGAGTATCAAATCCCTGCAGTGGGAAAAAGGGAAAATTCACATGCATTTGGAAACATGATAAAGTCAATCCCACCTATTTTATTTTGAGACTGGGAAAAGTAAATAAATGTCACAACTAGTTATCAGGGCTCTTAATAGACCTTTTCCCACCATATTGTACAATAATGATTATTAAACCCCACAAAACTCATGAACAGCTCATTTTGCTGGAAGTGTCCCCTTCTATTCTCTTTCCTTCTCCCTTCCACATCCTTAACACCTTTCAGGTGTTTCCACATCAGTAAGAAACTGGCAAACATTGAAATCCTACCATTTTATCTGGAGTATTAAGGTAAAGGTCAACAATGTATTGGATGCGATTCTTCAACATTGCATCATTATCATCCGGATACATGAGCCGCATAAATTCAGGATTTTCCAAAGTGTCCAGTAATAATTGGCAGATACCAGGTTGATTCTCCTTGGCAGCAACATGCATGACATTGTACCTACACCCTTCCTGAAAAAAAAAGACAAGCATCAGAATGAACTGAAATCTAAGCAGCTTTCTTCCACCCACACACTTAACTGATTTTAACTGTGCAAATACAAAGGTTCCCACATGGAGTCTTACATTCAGATTTTTGTTTCCTAGTAATTTGTTACAAAAAGATGTTTACAAAACAGTACATGACATTCAGAACTGCAGTAAATTATATGACATTGTAAAGACTTCTGCATCTTTATACCCACATTATCCTTACAATTACGAAAATCATTCTTACACTCCACTACAGTCTTTTTCAACATCTAGGGCAAAAATGCGGCAAAGAAGGTGTATTAGGATAACACATCATAAAAGGAGATGGGAAGTTCAGTGTATAAAAAGAGCAGGAAATGGATGTGTAGGTAAGTATGAAATTCAGTTTTCTGTAATGTATTACATACAAAATGTCAACAGCTTCACAAAGCTGGTCTGACCGAAGTCATTTATTAAGACTGTCAGCACCTGCCAAACAGTACCTTATACATGGACTTCAGATGCAGAGCTCGTTTTGAAATTTAATGGCGGTGCCTAGGCAAGCAGTGCTGTAGGAAGAAACACCTAGTTACAGCCTAGGCACTACCCTGCTCCTTAAAATCATTCTATTTTTAAAAGACTGGAATTACTGGGAGGAGATCAATACCACACGAAGACAAGACTATTCTTTCACTACTGGATAAAACTATTGCTCCCCTAAAGAACTGCATACTTGGTTTCTTTAGCTCTTCTGGAGCAAAGAGAACTCTCAGTTATGCCGGGTGACTTGGGCAAGACAGACAACTGCCATGTTTCTCTCAGCTTTCAGCTATTATCAATAAAAACTGAGAAACTCTGCACAGGTGGTAACAAGGTATCTTGACGGAAGAGCAGGAAACAACATTCCTTCCAGTTCTACTTATCAGGCCTCAAAGCTAAATCACTAAACCAGAACTTGGATTTTCTATTTTATTTTTTTTACCTGTACAACTGTTGGATTGTCTCCAGACCCAATCAGGTAACGAGGGTTACTCCAAATAAGTTCGGAAAATGTTGCTGTGTCTCCTTTCTCAACAGCTTTCCGAAGTTTGGCAGTAAGATCTTGCGTACGTGGACTTTTGTAACTGTTGGCTCTCTCCTTATTAGCAGTTTCGGTCTCAGGGGAGCATAAGCCATCTATCAGAACAGACGTAACACGTTTCTAGATACATTCTTTTCAGCGATCACTATTTTCACACCCAGACCATGAAAGTAAGCTTTTAATCTAAAATATGAATTAACTTTGCATCTTTAATGTACAGGACTAAGAAACTGAGATCAATGACAAGACATTTAAAAATACAAGTGGTTAGTAATAGGGAGGGAGGAGAGTATGAGTTACCTTGTAAAACTGTTTCAGAATTTAACAGAGACTGGTAAATCATATAATTACCAACCTGCTTCCATCCAAACTTCAGAACAAAACTCAACAAGAAAGAAGACTTTCCCGAATATTAAAATTGCTTTTGCAGTTCTGTGACTACCCAGTCCCTTTAATCTAGCAATTTGGAACACTGTGAAATATAATCAGTGTTTACCATTTTATTTCTCAACTTACAAACTTAGGTAATAATTAAGTACAGTTTCAATACGCTCTGCAATTTCATTAGTGTCTTATTGAACCGGAAAATCCTGAAGTCCAAGAGAAAAATCAAATCCTACCAAATATAACCAGAGGCTACTAAGCAACATATCGATGCAGGCCATTACCAACATTTCACCTTTAGAAAAACAGCAACATTTTTCAGTTTAAAATTCATGCAAACCAGAACAACAACAATTGCTTTTCAAAGTAACCAGTTTATCGTAGAACAGACCATAGAAACCACACACTGAAGGCCGAACCTCATGCTTTAAAACACAAGGAGCAGTCTTCCATAGATCCTGGGGCTCTAATTTACTTCTGTGGTAGCTCTTTACAAAAGAAATGCCAGGATTCCAACATAATTTACTTCCTTTTTTTATTTCTGTACATAAACTTGCTCCTTTCTTGGAAAAGCATCAATTAACTTTAAGGATGACTTCTCCAGTGACAGTATCATTTTATACAAAAGTAAAACCAGATCTGAATTAAAAAAATAAAATATGCTTTTTATTGTCTGTTTCTAATTTATTTCACAGGAAAAAAACCCACCATAATTAAATACTGGTGGTCACATCTATTTACACAGTAATTTTATTTGGTAAGCAAGCTCTGGAGCTGTGATCTAACACTTGTTTACAGCTTATCTTAAACACTACCACTCTAAAGGGATTTCAATTTATTAAGACACTTCACCCTTTAAATTTTTTTCTCTTATTAGTATATTGGTTATGAAGTTGCTGCTTCTTCTCTCATAAAAAGTGAACAAACTGCATATTGCATCCACTGTACGCAGATGAACACCCTCACCTCTGTTAAATGATCCCATTTTCACTGGAGACAAACATAAAGAGGACTTGCTTGGAGATGGGAAATAATCACAGATTCCTTTAGCAAATTTCTCAGCATCCTCTCTGTTTGAAAAAGCTTTAAAACGGGAACCCTTAATCATCTTAACAGCTTGGAGAGCTTCCTTTTTATCTTCATAAACATGTATTCTCTCTGCAACAAAGTGCAATCAAAGTTACTTCAATAATCTCAGATTTGTTCCCAGAAACAGATTACAAAATTCTCAGACTATCCTTCCAGCTTTGGTCTCAAACCGTTTCTCTACCAACCATGGTGTAAGAATAAAAAGTCCTTTTAAATTTTGTCTCTCAGAAACCGAGCAGAGGAATTTTAGGCACTCCAGCTAACATCAGGTGACATGTGTACAGTGTTTGGCCATCCATCGCAATCAATACCTAAACATTTTTTCACACAGATGGGCCAGCTTCACCATGTGAGTACTTCACATCCAGACTGACAAGCAAACTCACCCTGCATTACTTTCCATGTTCTGTTGTTCAGAAAGCCCAGCTATGTAAGCGGTCCACTGTCACAACATTAAGACCTCTACATAGAACCTCAGACAGTAAATCAAATTCTCCTTCCTCTCCTTTTGCATTAACGTGAATTTGTTCAAATTAAGATATGTGAGTATCCTTTTTACGAGAAAGAATACTTACTACTTGCTACTGTCTCAGAGTAAACAATCCTATGTGCACTACCGGAATTCTGCCACTAGGTAATTTAGTAATTCCTTATTGCAGTATTCATCGAGAAAATATGAAGCATGACTGATGCTTCTAGATACCATTAAGACAGAAAGGAGAATATGAAATCTGTTAGAAGAGATCATTTAAGCTTCAACTGATGACAGTATAAATAGTTTTTTGACTGTTTATTTGTAGCGTTACTCCTTATTCTTGAGAGGGATTAAAGGCACAGGACGGGTATGAGTAGCGCTTGGAAATCATTTTCTTCATCTGAGCCACATCAAGCAGAAGATACTCAGGTGTATCAACTATTACAGCAGAACACCCGGGATGCCTTACAACTGTGTTTCTATGCCTCAGAAGATCCAATAAATACTATTTACAGAAACAAAAAAATACTTCAAGCAATGCTTAGAAGGCTAATACAGTGGTGTTCGTATCACCTGCTATACAGAAAAAGGTCTATTTAGACATGACTGTAAAACACTTATCCTTGGCAGTAAAGGAAATTAATATTTACCATTCCTTGCCAGTATGTCATCATAAACTGGACAAACGCCATAGAATAGTGGTGGATCTCTGGACAGTGTCTGAGTACTAACTTGCGAATCAACACATCCTGCTCCACAGACTGGAGCTGAACAGTTCACGTGCATCACATCATCTTCTTCTGGAGGGTTCACACCTACACAGTACCCAAAGTCCAACTCTTCAGAAACACTTCCATGACCGTTGTGATTCACTGTGGCAGTTTTCAAAGCCTTCTGTGCTTCTGCCCGGCTGCTATCAGATGGGGCATTTCCAGCAGCCTCCTCTGACAGAGCAGATCTCTCTTCCTCCAATGCCCCTTGCTGCTCCAACAATGCCTGAGCCAATTTCTTTTCAAAAATAAACCTAGTAGTTGAGGTAATGGGCCCACATTTCAGTCCTGCTCTTACAATTTCTTCTCTAAGTTCATCAGGGGTGAGCTGCTTCAATCGGGACAATACGGAATCCATTGTTATTTCACCTACAGGAAAGACAAAAAAGAGGAGATAAACCATAAAGAACGACATAACTTTTTTTCTGCTATTAAAACCAAGGAAAAAAGTGTTTTCAGATTCTGAAGAGATTATCATGGTTGCAGAGAAGACAAAATATTTTTCAACTCAACACATTAAAAACATTTTTAAGCTATCAGACTTACACCAAGAGCTTATTTCCTCTCCTCTCACAACTACCTGAAAGAATATTTACAGCTTAGATTTTATTCTCGTTTGTCCTTTTCAAATTCCTTTCGGAGTGAAAATTCAATGCAGAATACTTATGCACGAAAATTTGTGACAGGCTGAGAAATACTCGATTCCTGCCACGAAAGGCACAATCTGTATATGTAATGGAATACAAGAACACAGTAAGTAGTTAGACCCAGTATGAGATCCTGGTTGGGCAGCACCTACAGCTAAAAGCACTGCACTATTTCTATTATTTCCTTAAGAAGTTCTAGCTGACAAAAGTAAAAGGCCTAAGTATGATGCAGCAACCACGGGCGTCTATCTCTGCCCACGATACAAGGCTGGCACTATTTACACCACATGTTGTTTCCCAGCCCCCGTTTTGAGAGCAAACAGCCAGAAGACAAGAACAGCCGATCTTTTCAGATTTCCCTCTCCGACAGAGAGCGGGAACAGGGAGAACTTCTCCATTTCCAAAGGAAAACGCTTCTTTCTGGTACGACACTACAAGTCCTGCAGCTCACTTCCCTCCATGTAATCCACACACAACTTCCGCACAGTCACCACAAAGATAAAAAAAACAACATGATGCCAATGCAAATTTCTTGCTGAGAAACACAACACAAAAACACAGGATTTGGGCAGCTCAAGAACATAAGAAGCTTTAAAGTTATTTCATCAGTTTGCACCCATGTATCTCCACAAAGGCCGTGACTTTTTCCTGCTGCACACCATGCAGAAAGGACAGCTTTAGGATAGAAATGATCAGGCTGTCATGTTCCTTCAGCTTGCTTTCACTCCCTCCTTAAACTGACCCTTCCTTTGCCACCCAGACATTTTATGGGCCATACTGGTTTGGACAGGTGTGTATGGCATTTTTAGTACTTTATTTTCAATTCCAGGTTTCATCCTCAGTGTAGGAAACTTAAGACTACCGGATCACATTTGCAGCTCTTCCACATGAATTGATCCGTACTTTTTTAGCCATGCTATATTTGGAATAACACAACTCCTAATCATTAGACAAAGCAATCTCCCAGGTACAGTCAGTATCATCTGCAATTTTAAGGTAAATCTCCGCAAAACCACACTTGCGGACACATGTAGCAGCATACGAAACGTTCACAACTTATGAGCTCTCCCACTTTACAAACAGGGTGCACAAGCAGCCCTTAGCATGAGCCAGAGCATCCACTCTGGTGGGCAAAAACCTTTGTCAGGGAAACTAATGTGAGGCTTGCACGGTGAATGGCTGCACCCCAACATAGCAGGGATGCAGCACACTAAATACTGGTTCCTAGTAAGTTAATTATTCTTTTTGTCAGAGAGTACAAACTCAGCAGTAATTCCAAAATTGCATCTTCATCATAGACTCACAGTATAGTCCAACTCCCTTATTCTTTCACATTTATTGCCAATAGCAGCATCACAAAACACACCCTCAAAACAGACATGACAATTTTGCTTTTTAAATTACCCAAGGATAAGCTAGTAAAGAATCTAACTTTTCATATATTAAAGAACCCCAAATGCACACAGCAGTTTTCGTAACTGTTAGCAGTAATCAATATAGACAAGTGAAATTTCCACCAGAAACTGACTTCAAAACTGTTACAATTCTAATAATAGCAAATACTATGTAAAAAGATGTTAATGTCAAATTTTAATTAGGTTTTCAAGTATTATTACAACTTGATAGTTATGTGACTTTGAGGGTTGTTTTCTTGGAGGGCCATTTCCTTTGAGAGTTGTTCCTTTTTTTTTTTTTTGAATGTACGATTTTAAATACCTCGTGGTTAGAGAACGTACCTCGGTCCCTGAATATTTCATGAATATTAACTGGAACCTCACTGAAATGATGGGAAATGAGAGTATATCAAAACCAAAACAACCAAACTGCCACAGTTGATGCTGCCGAGCTACCTCCCCAAAGTATTCTAGAGCTCCCTTATGATTCCTGAACCTCCAAGCAACCTCATTGTTACCATTCTCCAACTTGCCCACAAGATTGCAAAGCCAGATCTGAAAGATCTTCTTGCTTATTTTTCATTCTTAATCCTCTTGTTTTTTCTACATAGATTTGGTGCCATTATGTTTTAATCAGGGGATAAAATGTGGCCCTGAGGTCAATTACAAGAATATCAAAACTTGCTATTCTAAGCATTTTATTTTTGAGACAGCATAACCAAAAAAGCACAAGAAAGATGAAAACTCAGAAGGAAGAAAGTTTATTGCAGAAACAACTAAAGGAAAACACTTTGAAAGAGTCAATGTAACGCCTTAAAGAATTAACTCAGGAAACGCTCCTATTTTTAGGGTTCAGAACCAGCAGAACCATTCTGCAGGAGGGCAGAGCCTTACGTACATATAATTCACTGCATACACAGGCACACGCAGAACCTTTCTTCTTGGACTGTGGTTAAGTAAAAAATGTCGTGAAGGAGGGATTTCTCTGGTATCTTATGTTCTGAAAGAACTTAGCACCTAAAATTTTCATCCTCATCTATGTAAGAAAAAGTATTTATTTCATGCATCAATTACAACTCAGGCACAACTAAGAGAGTGAAATGACAGAGCAGACCAACAGCGAAGAAATCAAACTTTGGTTTAAGATCTTTTGATAGCACAAAGAATTTTCTACAATAAGCTTGCTGTGGAAACAGGAAAAACACTGTTGGAACGACAATAGCCACTTGACTGTCAAAGAGATGATACTCAAGTAACCGGTCCACTACTTCCACATTAATGTGTTTTCCTGTTCAGAAGCAGCAGGTTAGTTTCTCAAAGCAACGCAATTGTTTGAAATCCAGTGAGCGTTAATTTATTACAGCAGAGGAGATCCATTTTTTTGATCAAGAGTATGCTGAAATGGGCACACGCTTTTTCACACAGTGCAGCTGTTTCATAGCACTGTAATGTTCTTTCAAAAAGAACGTAATCGATTTTGAAGATTCCCAAAACTTACTTAAAAATAACAGGGAACTTTCATGAAACGTGTGTGTGTTCTGACGTTACGTTTTCAGCTAACATGGATAAGCATTTATTAATTTTTAACTGCATCACCTATTTTGATCTGTCCAAAATAAAGGGTGACTTGCAAACCTGAGAAATAGCAATTGCCTGGTTTAAGATAATCCTTTGATCATTTGCTACACGCACATGCAAAAGGTGATTATTTGAATCTTAAAACACATTTTATGTAACTTCAAATGATCCAGCGTACAGGCAGCACTCATGCAGCTATCTTTTCTAGTTTAGCACACAAGCTTTTGCAAGTTACCTTTAGTTGTTTTTAACTACTGTAACAACAACAAACACACGTTTGAGGCTTCTTCCAAACCAACCAAAGTCTGGAAGTACGAGCAAGAGATGTATTTTCCCTTGTCTTACTGCATCAATATGAAACAGCAAAATCTGTTTCCAGAAAAATTAAGACTAGTACCAAGAGAAAACGAACGACTGACTTTTAAGGATGGCAAAACTATTTTATTCCACTGCTCATTAAATCCTTCAGTAAATGAGAAATGTAAGAAAACACTTTTTTTTTTTTTCCTTTTGAGGCAGGAATTAAATGAGAGACAGAAATTAAATGAGAGACAGATCCTGCCTTCCTGCCTTTGGCTGTATTTCAGCTGTTAGGGTTTGCAGACGGCAGAGTAACTGTGGCAGTGCGATCGGCTATTTAGTCTACACTGCCTGTTGCCAAATTAGCTAACGGTTATGAACGACATGGCAGCAACAGAACTTCAAAACAAACTTGGAATGAGCTGTGAGAAAGCCAGGATTAAAAGAAAAGGGGCTGGGGGGGGGACACACGGGGAGGACTTCTCGGGAACGAGAAATGAACATGTGTTTTTAGAGCTAGCGAGGGAGGCAGCCAGGGCGCGGGAGGACTTGGAGAGCAGGAGCAGGGACGCGAGCAGGGCGGAGCAGGCAGCAGCCGACCCTGCCGCCGCAAGCAGGGCAGAGCCGTGCGACGGGAGCGGAGGGCAGCGCCGGGGGCCGCCCGCGACCAAGAGGACACGGGGCGCCCGGCGCGACAGGGCCGGGCCCGGCGGGCGCCCCCGAGCTCCGCCCGTGGCAGCGGGCCCCCGGGGCCGCGGAGACAGAAAGGCCGAGCGGTCGCAGGCCTCGCCGGGCGGTGCCCGCTGCCCGGCCGGCTCTCCCGCAGAGAGAGAGGCAGCGCCACCCCCCGCCGACCTCGCCCGAGTCTCTCACCTGGGCGGCTCCCGCTGCAGCGCCGGCTCCCCGCCGAGAGCGGAGCCGGGGAGGAGAGCGGGGCCGGTGAAGAGATGGCCGCCGCCGCCGCCCCGCGGCCGCCCGGCCTCCGCTCCAGCAGCCGCAGCAGCCAGCCCACGGCGCCGATGACCGCGCAGGCGGCCAAGAGCTCCCAGCCCGGCCAGCGGCCCCAGCCGGCTCCCCACAGGGAGCCCCAGCCCCCAGCGGCCCCGACCCACCGCTCCATGCCCCGGCCAGCGTCCCACCCGCCGCCACTCCCCGCACGCCCTTCGGGGACGGTACCTCAGCGGCCTCCCGGCTTCCGTCTCTCCTCCTCCCGCCCCGCCCCGCCAGGCCTCCTCCCCGCGAGACGCCGGGCCTGCCCGCGCTGCTGCCTGACAGAAAAACCCGGCCAGCCCGGCCCGGCGCCGTGGGGTGGGGGTTCGTTCAGCTCCCCCCGGGGTTCTGCCGGTGGGGGCTGGCCTCGGCGGAAAAGCCGCTGTTCCTGGGGCGCGGAGCAGGTGTAGGTCAGGGGTCCGGACTGATGCTGTGCAGAGACATTTCCCGCCCCCCCGCCTCCAAAGCGTAGACACATACGGGTCACCACCTGCCGTGTTCACCGAGAGTCAGAACGTGTGTTTACAGGGCAGAAACCCGCTCGGTACCGGCGGGGGCGGTGATACTCCGGAAAGCTCCAAGCGCTGCAGGAGGCCCGGGCAAGCAGCAGGAAGGGCCGCAGGCCCTCGCGCGTCAGAAGGGAGCACGTCCCCTCACAGATCTCAGCTCGCGCCCCGCTGGGTACGATACGACGTCACTACCGGACGGGTACAGCTGCTTGAAGTGGAAGCAAACCGGCCCGTTACTGGTTTAAAGGCGGAGACGAAAGGGCAGGGCTGCAAGAAGCTGTTGACAACCTCCCTCCGACGCCCAGTGTTCGATAGTACAAGCAAGGTGCGGGCATTTCTCTCCTCGTCACCGCCATGGGCTAATTTAGGACCAAGATGACATTTCTGCATTGTTCCGCTTTGTACTGTCAGGCTTCAGCTGCTGGCAAATTCAGGCCAAGGGAGATACACTCATTACTTTTCTTTCCCCCACGTTCTGTAAACTGAGAAAAAGTAAATGTAATGGAAACACAAATTTTAGATGTGTGAAAAATAAGTGAAAAAAATCAAGATGCAATAAAACAGTCTTTCAAAACAGGGTGGGTTTTTCCTTAAATGTGGCTATACAGCATGTTCAGCATCCTAAACATAAAATTAGTGTCCAAAACCAGAGAGAAGATGGTGTCAATTTCTCTTTAAAAGTAGAAACAACATGGAGCCCTTTACCAAAAATAGTTTATTGCACAAAACTTTTAAAGGAATTCCTATGCACATTATTTTTATAATCAACATGCTCTGTATGATCATAAACAGTAATTGTACATAGTGTAACTCCTCCATCCCCTGGGTTATCCACTCAAGAACATGAATGATTAACTTCTACCTTTACAAATACAGCCTAAGCAGACATTACTGAATGTCATGTATAAAACATAACAATATTTCATTTACAATATCCAGAACATCCTTCCCTCCCCCAGAAATCGGTGCATCTGTATTGGAAATTAGGCTGCCCTACTGCCCAAGACTGAAGTGTTACACAGTGGTAGGAGACAAGAGTGATCACATGACAGCTGATGAGCATTAGTAATTACTTTGGGCTCTAATTGCTTCCACATGAAAATATTTAAAGGCTCTGGTCACAGCAAGTTATGTGCAACTATTCAACACTTCCCCAGCGAAGTTAAAACATACATCACAGGCTTTTGCATCACCAGTAGTGAATTTGTCATCTTTAAGTTAAATTTGTATCGATGATACTACCTGTCTCTGGTGTACCTTTAACGTTGTCATAGCTAACATTAAAACACCCACACCACTCCCTGTACTCCCCTAAAGAGGCATAAGTAATCCATGAAAATATGAGCACTAGAACTTTAATTCTGGATATTACTCTACTCTTTACATTGGTGAAGAGTAGTGAAATTCTCACAGGTTTCAGCTCAGATATTGCCTGAATAAACAGTATGGGATCAGATCCTCCCATTGCACGAGTGGATAAGGGGCTCAGCTGATCCCAGTACAGTGCACAAATATTTCCAAGAAATCTGGAAGACAATAGAATGGAGCATTATGCAACGTTCAGCAACACCAGCGACTCAGGAACTAACACTTTTTTCCATTGTAGGGTTTGCTGGTTTTTCATTGTTTGTTTGTTTTAAATAAGACACTTATTCAAGAGTCCTCAAAAACCCAACAGCATATGAAAAAGTAATGCTGCAGCAGCATTTACTAACTTTCATCAGTTGGGAAACTTTCTCACACTACAGTGACATTTCTCCTTCATCAACAAAACTTGGTTTAGCAGGTAGCAACCACTGAAGAAACAGACACAGAAAATACATTCTATTGCAGTGCTTAAAAAAGGAAAAGGAAAAAAAAAAATCTTTAAGAGATCATTCTTCAGCTTTTCCTCTGATGTACTTGTCAGTGTTGTGACAAGCAGAGGGGAGGCAGTTTTCATTCCTACAACTAGTTTATTTTATCACCTAGACAGCAGACCTGAAGCTTTGTAGAGCGAGCATGCTCAGCCTCAGGGTGAGGCTTTTTAATAAAACAGCAACTATTTCTCTGGATAATTAAGAAACATAGCTGATGAGCTTCAAAAAGGCCTTGCTTTTATCACATGCTGCATGCTGCTTCTAGAAGGCTTCCCAGTGACTTTGGTAACTTAATTGACTTAGTACCTCACCAGATTTAAGACCCTCAAGTCTCACTGTCTGTCCTTCACTTAAGTAAATGGCATGGTTCCTCTGTTTATAGAAAAAACACACAGTGAATGTAAAATGAAAATACCTGCTGTCCAGGTACTTTCAGCGACAGACAGGTGGGTCAATGCAGAAATCGAATCTGAGCACTTCACAACAGTTCCCTCATGTTTAAAAGGCAAAACACGCAACTAACACTACTTGATTGTGTAACTCAGATGTGTTTGCAACGGGCTAGTGAGGAAATACAGCGCTCCACTGAGAACAACACAGTATGATTATTGATACAAAAAGGGAGAGCAGACACTCTGAAGAACTATGAAAGTTTCTAACAATTCTGGCTTTTTTTATACCAAATAAAACCTTTATCCATAGAACTGTTGCCAAACTTAAGAGATTAAAACAGAATGGATTCTTAACTGTAGGCAATGTATTTACTATAATGAACAGCAACATTAACGCTGCACAAGTGTTATTTTATTTAAAATCCTGAACATCTGATAACTTTTTTATACTGAATATTATTTGTTACATAGTTTTAATTTTGTTCTTTAACAATACTGCATTTTTTTTTCTTCTTTGAGCTTAATATACAGGCAACTTCAAGAACGTGCGGCAGCGAGATAATCAGTACCATTTACTCTATAAAGTAGACGGCAGCAGTATGCAGATACTAACATACCTAAGCTAGTCTGTGAAGCTTTTGACTTTTCTCTGAATTGTCTGCTAGTTCTGTATGATGGACACCTAATGCCACACTAATGCATTTCTTCCTTCACCAATTTCAAAACCTTGGCTTCTGGCATCGCTTGGCTTTGATCCCAGTAAAATGTAAGTTAATGTCCAGTAGCTAAGGGGCATGTGATCAGTCAGTATAGACACTTCAAGTGCAAAGCGTTTGACTTTGACTGAGCTTGAATTGGTAACTATGAAAAATCAGACTTTGGATAAATATGGGTGGGTTTGGGGTTTTTTGTTTGTTTGCTCATTTTTTGCCTTACTGCTAAGCAAACTGCAATCATTGCCTGCTCCCCACCCCTCCAAACAACCAAACCCATCCAAAAGCAGCATCTTTGGAAAAATACATGAACTAGAATTTTTGTTTTTTCCCCAGCCACTTAGTTTACTTGTACGTTTGTGGGGTTTTCAAACACCGAACGACAGTGGATATAATTGACCTGCTTCCTTTATGTTTTACAGACAGAAACATTCTAGTATATGAGTTGCCACTAAGTCTTCCAAAATGTCACATATATTTTGATCTGTGCTTTAGCACTTAGCACATTAGGTGAAGCAGTACCTCCCCAGTGAATTTTAGAATGAGGAGAGGGCAGGCTTTTCGCTGCACTATGAGCCACATGGAGCAACGGGACCAAAGGTGAAGGAGTCTAAAGTGGGCTGCTTTAGTAATAATCTAGTCAACATGCTCTGCAGAGGGGCTGCCACAGTACCAACCTTTCCATTCTTGGTGGACACCTTGTAATACAGGGTGCAAAAAGTAGAGGAAGTGTGGGGGAAAAAGATAAAGCTAATAAAAAGAATAATTTTATAGGCATTATAATTTTGTCTTTTAAAGTAAAAACAATTACATTTCTAAAAGCTCTGGCTTTAGGGGCTAATTTCCCTAAACCATTTGTACAGTATGTCCAAAACCAGCAAACTTAAATGTAACATTAAAACAATGACAGCAACAAAAAACCCCTTGTCAACCTTAACTTAAAATACATAAGCATATTAAAACAGAGATTCAAAATCAGAAAATTATTATTTTTTTTTATATATATATATATATTACACGCATACCTTTTTCAAGGGTGTCTACTTCAAAAGTTGAACTAAAAAGGTGCAACAAGTGTTTGTGCAGTGAAGCAAAGCTCCCTACTGGCCTGCGACTGTAAGAGAAAAACTGATACTTCAGAAAACAGCCAGGCAGATCTGCCAAAGATACATTCTTGTCTGCATTGCTTGTCTTTACGGTCTTATTTCTCTTGCTATAGGTCAGAGGCCATCTTTATAACTAAAAATGGCTTCAAATGAAATTTTTTTCTTTAAATACAGATATCTGTAATCTGAATTTCAAGAATAAGAGATTATAGGAGGGAGGAGAGAGGATGCTCAGAATATCCAGTTCTTAACCACTGCTAATGGCTGAACATGAGCAGAACTTATTTTTCCCTGTGAATTGGATACAACCCAAGATGGGGGAAAACATCACACACCACCACCACCCCCCAAATTAAAAAAAAAAACAAAACAAAAACAAAACCAACAAAAAAACAACCCACCACCAAAATTCAGATGTTACATAATTAACAGTCGTTCCTTAACCTCACCCAGATTGAACAAATACAGACCTGGAACCAGATGCTCATCTTGACCTCATTTTTAAGCTTTCATCTGAATCTCTTACTAAACCCCAAAATCAGCTAGATTTACCACTTGGCAGTCCCCAACATGACAGAATTATTATGGTAAGGTTTGAAACAAACCCGTGGAATGGCATGATCTGCATTTAATCACACCAGTTTCTCAAACCATGACCTTTGCTTCTATAGGCAAAAGCACAACTCTGAACACCGTTTTTGAAAATGAAATAAATAAATAATTTTGATAAAGATTTGTTTACATACTTAAAGCAATAGGAAGAAAGACAACTGATAAGGAGGTTATAGTGTCAAAGCTTCCTTGTCACTAACACTACAATTCTCTTTCTTTTCATCTACAGTAGGAACCTCCTGCTGGTCTGACGCAGTTGCAGGACCGGTAGAGGTAAGGTCCATTAGCTGTCCCTCAATCTGAGTCCACGAGGACATTGATTCATGTACTGTAATGGTGTGTTCCTCCATCTGACGCTGAAGGCTGTCCATTTCTTGCCTTTTGAAAGTGTTGAGAACAAAAAAAAAAAAAAAAGAAAAAAATTTACAAGCAGAAAACCTACTCCAAGACTAAGCTATAGCTGTATACAAGAGAAAGTAGTCTACAGGAAGCTTAGGAATTATCCTTCTTTAATTTAAGAGCAAAGCAAATAAAATATGCTTAATTCAAAAATAAGGGCCAACAATGCAGCAGCTCCTTTGCTGCACATACTTATTGCCAGGGATGATGCAGCACGGTTTCCTCAGTAAAGGCACTTAGTGACTGCAACCTGGTGAATGTGGTACTCTTGCAGGTATAAAAGACAACATGGGAAGTAGAGGTGAGGAAAGCAGCACAGAAAAATCACTAGATAAATGCATTATGACATTAGTGAGACACCAAGCTAGCAAAGCAACTAGTCTAGTAGTATAGGATCACAGAACGTTATCACAGGCTCAGTCTCCTCAAACATCAACTAAGGTGGTAACAGCAGCTCAGTTCTCCTAATAACCTGAACTCCCCATCTTCCTGAGGTTGCAGCTGTCCTGCTCAGAATCTCACGTGCAACCTTGTAAGGGAAGATCTGAAAACCTATTTTTGGCAGAATGAACTTCCTCTGTAGAGACTTCTCATTAACACACTGCCTGGGCTTCTATCACAAGCAGCCTTTCTGATGCTGTGGAGAGAGAGAACCACCAGCTTTTCCACCAGAAAGAACAACCAGAAATAGCTGTTTCTGGTTTGTTCTGCTGTGTACAAATTTAAAGGCTTCTTTCCCTATTTCATTACTGTACAAGCAAGCACTTACAATGACAGAACATCCTACTGTCCTAAATATAGTCCCAATAAGAGGAAAAGAATTCATTTTACAAATCCTTTTTTCCTTAGGCTGGCAGCTGGTTTCTTGGAAACATTTTTAAGATTATTTAATATGGTTGAAAATAAAAGGTCATACTTCAATTGCCGAAGACAGCTGTTCAGATTTTTTAAAGGCTCCTTGCTCACAGCTGTCGATGGTTTCAACAGTTCTTCCAGTAAGGCAGCAGGCACTGGACAATCAGGAATCTTGACTGGAGTCACAGGATTTGAAGAGTTATTCTCTCCTTTCACTTCCTTCCTCTGGTTAAAGGAAAAAAAGGAGAGCCGGAAATACAGTTAAGTTATTCCATCCATGTCATTTTCACCACATAGAAAGAATCTCATGTCACACTACTGGTATGTAGCTGCACTATACAGCAGGAATCAGAAGCACATTCATGTTAAGTCTCACTGGCCACAAGCAAAAGCTCCTAACCTGATGTCATCTGCTAGCCATGCTCATAAGTAAACAAACAACATCTAGAAGGACCTACTCAAGAACTCACCCTACTAAAAAAATTAAACAGGAAGGATTTAAAGTAAGTGACTTGGATCTTCACATTCTAATAACATTCTTTCAGTATAGTTAAGAGAACAATTCAGAAAAAAAAAAAAAAAATCAGTTAAGTACAATCGAAGAACTGCTTTTGGAAATTCTGGAACCTGCAGGATGAGGTATCAGAACCAATGTCTAAAAGAATTAAATGGAGGCGTCCACACGAAATTCTGTCTTGCTAAGCGGGAGAATTACTTCAGGGAGGGAAAGAGCATTTTTTGTGTACTAGTAGCAAATCAGAACACTCAAAGAAACCACTGATAGTTACCTTTAGAAATTGTGGAAGGATGAAAAACTAGACAGTATGGAGAGGACAGACATGAACATTAAGAAGGTACTAACTATAAGAAGATATTAACTCCACATTTGCCCATGATTCATTATTTAAGCGCTACATTTTTTGCTTTATTATTATTGTAAGTCAAAATGTAATTTTTAAATAATATGCTAAATACACAGATTTCTGAAGTAAAAGGTGGGAAGTCGAGATCAGAACAGTTACTTTTGCCTGCAAATCTTCCTGTATTTATCATTTACATATCAGAACATCAGTAAGTCTGTATCACAGGCAGGCATTTCAGTTCAGAGTTTTCACCAGGCTTCCTGCAGCAAAGTGCTTTTCTGGTGCTTTAATTTAAGAGCGTTAGCAGCGTATTTTCCGCTACCCTACAACATGTATTCTTCCTATTTAAATACCTTCTTCATCTTGCCGAGCTTCAGGTCCGACTTCAGTTGCTGGTTCTGCTGCAGCAGAGACTTCATGCTGTTCTTCAGTTCTGTCACTTTAGCCTGCAGCATAAACTTATCCTTCTGAGTCGCTGATAGGTCTTCCCTCACCATTTCCAACTCAGCCTTGATATTCTAAATGAAAAAAAGAAGAGAATCAATGTGGTACAGGGAAATGGTATAAAAATTCCAGCCAACTAATGTTTTTATCATTTTTTCCAGTTTCCAGGGGAAACCAGAGAAAGAAGTAACACATAGCACTGCTATTTGAAACCAATTTGCCCTGCCAGAAAACCAGGAATTAGATTTAAAAAGTCAGTATCCTATTTTAATGGTGTAAGGTCAAGGAAATAACTAGCTAACAGCACAGTCAAAGTAAAACTGAAAAAAGACACTGCAAAACATGCAGTGAATAAGTTTTTATGAATCAAAATTTATTTGAAAAGTATCAGTATAAGTATGCTTTTAAACAATAAAAATACTGTTTTAATTATCCCCTTACAGCAATACCAGTTATCCATCAGAATCTCCACAGGCTAGATTAAATACCTGCAAGACAACTTGTATCCCTTCTAACTCCTTGTGGCTGCGCTGTTCACTCATATCCAACTGCTGCCTAAGTGTTTCGATATCTCTTTCTTTTCGTTCTACTTCCCACTTGAGGTCTTCCACCTACCGGGGAGGAAAGTTTTAGAATTATCTACAGGTACAGTCAACCACAAAATCTGAAATATATTATTATGTCTCATGAACCCTTTCTGGTTCTAAGAAAACCTAGCAAAACTTAATTTAAAAAAAAAGCCTGAATTAAAAGCAAATGAAATCATACAATTTATCATTAAATAAGGATAAACACAGTAAATTTGTAGGTTTTACCTCTTGGCTTACTACAGGCTGTTCAGTGAGCTTGTCATCCAGCTTTTTCTGCAGAAGTTGGAGCTGAGACCTGGCTTCTGCCAGCTCTTGCTGAAACTGTGATACCTCCTGGGAACGTTTTTCATCCTCTACCCTGCACAGCGGGATTAACAGACACAGCAGTTATTCAATCTGTCCTTTAAAACAAGTACTTCACCGGGTTAGCTATGTAACCATACATGACAGGACAGCGCATGGAACCTGGTTAGTTACAGCTTTGACTGAAGGCTTTTCCAACATATTCACAGCAAGAGTTAAATCACAAAAAGATTTTACGAGACAGATGCATAAATATATCAATTTTGCTTTTGTTTTAGGAGGAATAGGGTTAACCTCATATCCATTCTCATGTAGGTCTGATAATTTCTTATAATTTAAGAAAATACCTTCTATACAAGACAACAAATTGAATTTTAATATATTGTGGAATATATTCAACAATCAAACTTATCCTCTATGTAGTTCCTCAGGAATGTGAAAGAAAAAAAAGTAATAGGGTATCTATGAAGTGTTAATCCTTACTAGTAACATGAAATAGTAGAAATCTGTGTTGAAACTATAAAAAAAGCAGACAGTGAAGCCTAAATACAGCACACTCCAGGTCTAACTGAATTATGAAGAGAGAGAAAAATGCAAGTATTTGCCTAGAGTCCAAACATGCATCTTACGGTCAGGCTCAGCTGGGCTACATTTCAACATAATCCACTCCAGAGGAGCAAAACCAAAAATTCACTAATGCTTTTTCAGAGGATTTGTTTTATTTACTATTCTCTAAGAACTTGGACATTTACTTACTGCAGTTTGTCCACTTCAACCTGAAGGGCTTGGACAAGCAGTTCTTTGGCATGTAGCTCTTTCTTGATTTCACTGAGCTCGAGCACAGCAGCTTTGTAGTGACGGCGGTTATGTGCTGCATCCACTTTGGCTGCTGCTTCCTACAAAAAAAAAAAAAAAAAAAAAAAGATGAAATTTTTCTCTGTTTTATCACTGTAGGTGAATCAAAGGGAGCTAGACTAAAGGGTACAAAACAAATCAAGAAGGAAGTTGTGCAGCTGTTAACAGTTCACTTTTTCTCTAGAAAAACTTATTAGTGTTGTTATCCTTATTAATGCTAATGGTGGTTAATAACTACATATAATGGAAGAAGCACATTTGCCACACTGCTTCTTCATTGTGAATTTCTGGATGAAGTATCATCACTTCAGGATGCATTACAATGGAACTTTCTTGGTAGTCAATGAGTACGCTTAACACAGGACAACAGAAAAGACAATTGATCTTTCAGCCACTGGCCATTGTGACAGAGACCCTGCAGGAAGCAGTATGTTATAAAGCGTAGATTTTGTTTCAAGCTACTTTTTAAATACTTCGCATTTAAATCACCTTTTAAGTAAATAAAACAAAAGATGTGCCATTACCTGCTTCTTAAGTTCTTTAACTTTTGACTTTTCTTTCTCTAAGGAAGCCTGTAAAGCTTGAATAAGTTGTTGCATTTGCTGATCCTCTTCCTCTTTCCGTTTTAGGACTGCCTGAACCTATATCATGTTGGAAAACAAATGCACGTTTTCTGCAGGCTCACTGGAAGACCAGAAATGCCAGTAGAGGAAATACAAACACAAGCCAACGCAGGGATTGCAAAACCTCTCTCTGCTGTTCAGTGGTAACTCTTCCCTCAACATTAAAAGTACCTATGGTTAAATGGTAGCTCATTGTCTGTATCCCCATTTGCTTCTACCCCACGAATATATTACTATTGGCATAAAAATTGTTCATCTCAATGGATCTGTATGTAACACAGTCTGTATGTTTCAACTAATTTAAGTGAACTACCCTTTCACTACTGCAAATATTTTCGTGTGATTTGGTTTTTAGTGCAAAGTCTCATTTCTGATCCCTTGTTTAGCCCCCTATATTACTGCTGTTATACAACACACAGGAGACTCAGATCTGGAGAAAATGCACCAACTTTGTGTCAGGTGAGTGGAGGTGGCTACATCCTGTTATCAGAAATATGAGCTAACTCCTTTCTGAAGATACTATAGCAAAAGGTCGAATACCTGTAGATTCAGTTGTACCAAGTCTGCCTCTCTTTTTGCTAATGCGGTTTCAAGGATATTGTTGTGCTCCCGCAAAGCGGCATTGGACTGACTGAGACCTGTAAGTTTTCCACGTTCATGCTCCAGTTCAAGGGCCAACTTCTTATTTATGTCTTCTAAACGTTTTATCTTCCTCCTGAAGCCTCTAGATTCCTGAAGCTATAGCCAAAGAAAAAAACCAAATCAAACAAACAAAACCAAACAACTCCAGATTACTACCACAAAAAACTTGTGAACTAAACTCATTAAACAAGTTTGCTTTCCCCGAGTGGGATTTCTTTTTTTTTTCCCCTTTGCTTTTTTCTTTTTTAAATGAACACTTCAAAGTAAGTTCAGTTAGGTATTTTTTTCCTTTTGGAAGACTAAAATGCTTGCTAGAAAGCAGAATCCCAGGAGTACCGTTCAGGTGCAGATCAAAAGTATTTGATATCTGTATTTGTGCAACTCTACAACTGAACACTACCACCCTGCCCTCAAAAATCACTGAGCATCCATGACTCCAAATAGTTTCAGAAGATAATGATCCATGCATCCTCACTGTCTCATGACCAGACACGGCTCGTATCTAATACAGTAACTACTTTTCTCTCTCATCTTCTTTTCCCCTATACAACAATGATTCATGAAACCACAAAGAACCAGCACAGGGCAGCAAAATTAGCAAGTGTCACTGACACGATGTTTCCTACCTAAGATTCCGATTTCTGCCACTGTTGGAATAAAGTTATGGTACTAAAATTTCTCCCTGCCTCTCAGGCACGTTTTACTGTCACCTTCCCATCTACCATGAAAATTCAAGCAATCACCTCATCCTCAAGCTCCAGCACTTTCTCTCTGTATTCTTCAAGCTCCTGGCTGGTAAGTGAAATCACTTCTTGCAACTCTTTTTCCAGCATCAACTTACTACTGCTAACAGCTTGCAATTCTGTCTCCAGAGCTTGAATCCTTTCCTAAAGACAAAGGGATCACAAGCATGATTAATGTATCACCCATTTACAGGAGTAATTTTGATTTTATTAAAAAGCCCTACTTCTCTAAAAAAATATTAAATGAGGTGCTAGTGCTTAATGTAAAGGTCTTGCTCAGAGCTTTCCACCCTTGCATCCAGCTACTGCTGTTAGCATATTTGATATCTTGCTCCATTGGTCCAAGGAATTGTTGCTTCACCCAGTAAATTAATTTTCTTATCACAGGCACAACATATATGAGAAGAACTTTTAACTGTCAATGAGAAAAAAGCAGTAAGATTTAGAACTTTGGAAAAATCTTCAGATGCTGAGTGCCTGAGCTCAGATTACAAGTGCTAACCCAAAAGATATAATTCAAAAAACCAAAAAACAAAAAAGAAAAAACACACCAACAAAACCAAAGCCTGCCAAACCCCCTCTCTCAAACATAGTTAAGGAAATTCTCTGTGCTCAGAACACTGATCCCATGTTCTTCTCTAGCTTTATGTTCCAAATGTTTTCAACACTTCAGTGTAAAATAATATTTCAAGACTTGTATTTAATAACAAGTTATCTCTGTCTTTGTACTAACAATGTTAAAGACATCTGCATACTTGAGCAATCTGGTTGTTTCCACCATCAGTGATCTGAGATTTTAGCTTGCTCAACTCTGCTTCGGCAGATTCCTTTGCAGCGAGGGATTCCTGTAGCCGACGACTAAGGATGCCAACTGCATTCTCATAGGCTTTGTGTTTTACTTTCATCTCTTTCTGAGCACTCGTCAGATCTGACCCTAGACGCTTCATTTTCTGTTTCTGCTCAGTAATGGCCCTGGAGTGAAAGGAAAAACAAAACATCAGGTAAAAACAAAAACTGCCTGAAAACAGTACTGAAAGATTAGTATTTCACATGGCCCAACAAAAACCAACATCCAGTTCTCTCCCCTTGTCCCAGAGTCACCTGTCTCATCAGAGAAAGCCATCAGGTTGGTAAGGTACAATTTAGCCCTTTGTAAGACAATACCTTGGAGACTCCTGATAACATTCTAAGAAAATACTTACTGTAATTAAGAGGTCTTTGTCAGAATTATTAAAACTCCAATATGAAGGAATATATAGTACTTCCTAAAAATAACACAGACTTTAGAGTAAGAATCCAGTCTAATCTGAGATCTGTGGTAGATATGACAGTATCATAAAAACCCTGTGAACTCCAATGGAAAATAAATATAGTTCTCATTAATGCCAACATTCTAGCTAGTCAAGGACAAAATTCAGTGAATGGCAATCAGGATTAACTCCAATATGTATGTTGTATGGCAGATACTGTTGATTAAAAGCATAAGTGAATCAGAGGAGAAGCTGCAACTCCTGTGTAGCATGCAAACAACACTTTGCCATGGATATGACTCTATGACTCTCTGACTATTTAAATTTCCCAAAGGAAAGACTAGGGAACAGGAAAAGAACGATTGCTAAAAAGGTGAATATGAAAAACAAATGCTGTAGTTCTTTTGTCTGTGCTAAAAGAACACTTACTTTTTTGCTTCTTCTTGCATGTGTTCTACTTGTTGTTTTAATGCCTGATTTGCCTCAGCAAGAGATGTCATTTGTTCCTTATCAAACTGCAAAGACTTAATAGGAAGGAAAAAAGTACCAGTGAGAGTAAGAACAAAAGCATGTTTGCTGTATGTCGGATTCTAAAAGAATAAGCATGAAATTTCAAAATTATTTCCACCTCTAAACAGAAACTGTTCCAAGGTTCTCTGCCTCCTTTCTCTTTCCTCTTTATTCCTTCTTTAATTCTTCCCTCTGTGGCCACCACCATAACATGTATGAACAGAATTCTAGTTTGGTCTTTGCTCTCAGATGGAGTTCACTTTGGGACGAAGGAATCTGCTTCCACATCACACCTCTACCACTCCTGTAGCGTGCTCCTTCCCACCTACTTGCATGAGATGTTAGTAAGTACTGTATTGATCATGTACTTACAGAATTTTGGCAGGTATATGCTCAAATGTATAGGCAATATTAAATATTTAACCAAGAACCTTAACTTGCAGGTGGTCATACTGTTTATTTCCAAAGTTAATAGAAATAGCAATGTATCCTGGATGTGACATTCTCAAAGTCCAAAGCTTAACACCTTCCATACCTGTAGGCGTGTTTCCATATCATCTCGTTCTTTCTGCACTGACTGAAGATGATTCTCTATTTCCACCATCTGCTGCTGAACCTGAGATACTTCCTTCTGTAGTTTCGAATGTTCCGATTCAAGTGACTGTTTTTCAACTTGAATTTTTAGTAGGTCTCGTTTTAACTCTTTCACTTCTGAGTCCAGCCGCTTCTTTGTAGCTTTCAGTTCACTAATCAGCTGGTCCTTAGAACTTGCATCTCTTCGATAAGCTTCCACCATTACCTTGGACACAAGAGTTTCAAGAGGACAGTGTCACCTCTGTTACAGCTTTTTAAACTTTAGAGTAATTTACTATAAAGTATTTACTGACATCATTTTAGTTTGGAGGGGTGCATCATCTTCTGTAACATATTTACTCTGGTTCAAAGGCTTTTATGAAAGCTCAGGTATCAAATATCAGAATGTAACAGCAGTTCATAAAAACCTCTGAATAAGAGTGTTAATAGCAGTAAGGGATACTCTTCACATTCTTTATGGAACAGCACTAATTACATGCCTTTTTCCAAGCTAAACTAATTGTAAAAAAATTTAACCATCTCATGCATACACTTATAACTTTCGTCATGACAAGAGGGGCTTAACTGAGACTGACAGCTGAAACAGTCTTCCCAAACTTAAGCCTAACAAGCTAAAACAACCTTTGGCATTAGGTTAATAAGCAATCAAGCAGCAAATTAATGGTGCCACCCTAGACACCCTATAAGACACATATGTGCAACACTAATGGCATATCAATTTCAAATTAATATTTAAAAACTGTGTAAATTCAAAATAAAATTTGCCATAAAGCACTTATTTTCCATTTAATTACTGAAGCAACTATTGCTTTTTAAAGCTGCAGGAAAATTACACTTGAAGCTTTTCATGAGTGCTTTTGCAAACTTAGTATTGGGAAACCAGAGAGAGATTTTATATGGTGGATCATTTGGCAATCTCCAATGAAAGCGTGAATTAGTTGTCGGATCTGCTTTTACATCAAGTACGGATAAAAATTCAACTGTACGAAACACAGAAACTGTGTAATTATGTCAAAGTTCTTTGATATAGAAAATTGACTCTAGTGTCCTCACAAAGCCCTCAGAAGTACATGTCTTCACTGTAAAAAAACCCCATATATTCCTTGGTTTTACTTCCTTGAAATAGCCTGGTTTTGCTTACCTTCTGCTGCAGGAACTGTTCCTTCACTTTTTGAACCTGTTTTTTAAGGCTGGCATTTTCTTGTTGCAGATTTTCTATCTGCCAGATTAAAAAAAAAAAAAAAAAGCAAACGTGTTGCTTTACATGCCAAATGTCATATTCTACATTATGTCAAGCAGTGACATTATCTTTTGCTATGCTTGACCCAATTGCCTAATCTAATGAGGATCCTGTTTCTGACTAGGCATCTCAACGGCACTGTTAGATAACACAGCATTTTATACAGAAATACATTCACACAAGTCACCACATAGTCAGCCTTGTCAACCCTCAGGAATGCATGAAGTCCCCTTTATCCTGCCACTGAAGTTTTAGAATGCATCATTAGCATATATATGTTGTATTTGGATGGCATCTGTTCACACATACATGATCAAATGAAGAAACCAGCTGGCTCTTGGAAGACAAAAAAGTCCCAATCTTTACGTTAAATATATTTCCACAGTTCTTCAATACTTCTACTGGCAATACTATCAAGTCTCACTCCTATCTTCAAAAGAAATCTCTAAAAGATCACTGGGAACTCATCACTACCAGTATTCAATAAGAAATCTCTTGCTATGGAGCTTGGATGCTCTAAAAGATACAGATCATACATGACTATCAAACTAAAGCGTGAAAGGAAGAGTCACCACAATTTAAGGCAGTCACAAAAAGAATAAGCATATGCATTAGGCTTGATCTTGTAAAATAGTTCAATGACTAGAAAAAAACCTCAGTTGGTATATAGCACTATGCAAAAGCAAACCCTGCTCTATTGTTTCAAGAGAAAAGGCACAATTAAACATGATCAAATTACTGCCTAAGGAAGATGTCTGGCCCACAGTGCCACAGAAAAGGAGCACACTAAAAAATCACTTCCAAAAATGTGATCTGTACTCAAAATTACTGTGTTTTAAAACTGGTAGACTTTAGAAAGATGGTGGCTCTTGGAAACAGTCAGAACAAGATCAATTAACCTCAGCTTCCCATCCCATACCACACAAATCCATCAACGCATATAGATACCAAGGGATATTAAACTGTAAGCTCACCAATGATGTAATAGGATGTAAAGTGTCAGATAGTCTACCAACAGGGAAAAATGAGAGAGTTGATTAAAATACTCCCACTAGCTGAATCTCACAACTACACACATATACAAACTCATGTGTACCAATCTCTCCTCTCATGCAATTGGCTCTGTCATGTGCCTGTGGCAATACTTGCCTGCAACAGCTGTTTTAAAGAAGATACTTTTAACGATTCATTACCTGGCTCGACTTGACTGCCATTTCTTGCCTCAGATGTTCCAAGATTTCTGATGCTACTTCTGTGTCTTCTCCAAGGCGCATTGCTCCTTCGTCAAGTTGCTCTTTGCTTGCTTTTGCTGCCTGCAGAGCTACTTCCAAGACAATCTTCTCATTCTGCAAATACTGGATCATGTCATCTTTAGAAGTAGCGTCACTTTGGAATTCTTCTAATCTGGCCTTCAGTTCATCATACTGTGTCTGAAGGTCATCTAGGGACTGCTCTTTGGTGTGCAACATCTCTTGGGTCAGAGTGAATTGCTTCATTAGGTCTAGGTGTTCTTGCTGTAAAGACTCAAGCTGCAGATCTCGTTGATGCAAAGTCAGCTTGACCTGGGAAGAAGTATTTTAAGATTAAATTCATACAAAATGAATGTTATCTTTGCAAGCACACCTCAATCAAAATACTTTAACTAATACTTCAGCTTCTAGGAGAAAACAGCAAAAGGTGAAAATACTTTTTAACTTTCCTAGGTGACTACTTTTGTTTGCTCTATTAATTGCAGTGATTGCCTTCTGCAGCACCCGTAATCTTATAGGCTAAGCAATGACAAGAATGACAAACCTAAAATAGTAAGATTCACAGTATTCTAAATTTTTATTTGAAAATTTTGTCCACAGTAGATATACTGGGTAAATTCTGTGTTATTAATGATAATGCCATATAATTACATGGAATATAATACTGAGCTATCACATACTTCATCTGATTCCAGACCTTGACATGCTGCCTTTGTGAAGTTACACAAGATCAAAGCAAGATTCTGTAGCAAAGTACAGATTTATTACACTGTAAGTGTATGTAATGATATCCTGACTGCCTACCAACTTTGAACATGGATTTATGCTTCTTGTCTACACTTAGAATAATCACATACTGAATTCACTATAAAAAAAAACAACCCCAACATCTACAAGACAGTAGTATTGAAATTTCAAACAAGTACTGTTACTGAGATGGTTGAAAAAGAGGGAATCTTTTCACCTGGGACTTTAATATTGACTTCCTTTTTTTGCAGCAATCTTTCAGGTTTTAAAAAGAAAAAACTTAGAGCTCAGGATCTATTTACTATTGCCTTTTCAGCCAAATAAGATTTTCCCTTGAAATCCTTGGGAAGTTACCTAATAACAGTCTACCTGTTCCAAGTCTTGCTCCAATGTTGCTGCAGAATCAGCCATTTTCTGAAGCTGTTCCTTCTCATCCTCAAACTCCTCTAGTTTTCTCTGCAAGTCTTCTTCCACCATGGTTTTAGCCTCCTGGATCTGCATGAAGGCAGCTTCTTGATCTAACATGTCAGCCTGTACAGAGAAAGCAAGGAATCAACTTTTACAATTTCAATAGGTGGGGGGAAAGGTGAATTATCAAGAAAATTTCTAGAGAAGAGACATAAACAAAAATATTTCTAATGTCTGCCTTACACACCTGTGTGTCTTTACTGAAGCCACCCATTCATATACTTAAGACACTTTAGAATACAGTGAATGTCTTGTATACTTGTGAGAATCAGAACTCCTCTTAAATAACACCCTGCCCTTTCTAAATTGATTAAACAAGACGTAAAGAAAAAGAATCTTTATTAAAATTAAGTTGTTTGGAAAAGTTCTGAAACAAAAGAGATTCCCTGGATGCTGTAGCTACTCTGTGAAACAGCAATTCCTATCATTTATGCAACCACTATTAGTAACATTGACTGACCTGCTGCTTTACGGCCCTTTGAGGCTCAGAAGTAGGAATTTCACTGAAATTCAATTAAGGTTCTATATGCTTTGAAAGTGAGCATACTGTACTTCAGATTTTACCCCTTTTCTTACTGGACAGCAAGAAGGACAAATCTGAGTAGCAAGCAATTTCACACACTTAAGAAGTACTTTACTTAGTTTAACTTCCAATTAAGTTTTCCCTTGAAAAAGCTCATGAAAGGGCAAAGCAGAACATTTACATCCACCTTTAAAATTCAATTAAAAACAAATACCAGAGCTGAAAATGCAAGTATCACCTTGGAATGGGAATCACATAGCCTTGCTCCCTCTTACTGTTCATGATGTCACGCAAAATTGAATCAACTCATAACAATTCAATGTTACTTTGCCAGAATAGCCTCGAGTTTGCAAAACCTAAATACACAACCTAGGCAGAACGTAATTCATGAAGACCACCTACAACCATACCTCAATATTTTGCAGCTGTGCTGCAATACGTTCCTTTTCTTTTATGGATCTGTGCTGAGTTTCAGTCAGCTGCTGAGACAGTGCCACATTCTCTAGTTTGAGATGTTCCAACATACCCGCTTGAGTCATTTGCCCAGCCTAAAGGAAGGGGGAAAAAAAAAATTCACATACAAACAGTCAAAATTTGGCCAACAGATTTAAGAGTTTCAGGAAAAAAAAAAAAAAATCACGTTGAATCTATTTGTGACTTAGCTGCTACCTTCATGGCACTGCAGAACTTCATCCACAGAAAGCAGGGGCTTTGGTTAAATTTATGTCTCAGCATTAACCTGAACTAACCCTTCACAATGAAAAACAAAACACCAGACCCGCTGCTCTCCACCTGAAGAATACACAAATGAGACCAGCTCCCTTGTCTGAGCTCATAAACAACGTCCTCTGGCTAAAACTAACATTAAAAAGAACAGATTCTCAGTCCTGCCATATGCAAGTAAATCATAATACCTGTATATTGGCCATCTCACTCTGCAGCCTGACACGTGCCTCCTGTGCTAGTACAAGCTGCTGCTGGTACCACTGCCGCACATTCTGGAGTGATGTGATTTCTGTTTCAGATGCCTTTAGCTTATTGGTCAGTGTGGTCCGTTCCAGCTGCACCTTCTGAAGCTGGTTCTGTAAGGAAGCCAATTGCTGTCGCAGATCATGAACTAGAAAAAGAAAAATAAAGAACTTGGACTAGCACACTCCATTGTTCTATTTTTATGCACACACTTTCAAGCATTATTGCTACATTCATAGATTTTTCTTTTTTTTCTTTTTTCTTTCTTTTTGAACAAAAACGTATATGCCTAATTACATAAAGATTGGCTTTTCCTGCAAAAGTGAGGAGAAATGCTAGAATACAAAGTATCAAGACATATGCAGAATAAAATTAAAATAAATTAATCACTTCTTTAAGCATTAATAGTTCCTTAAAGGCAGAAAATATGAACTAATTAAAAATCAGGAAGAAGGTATCTGGCATGTAGAGTCATTGCTACAAACCAATATTTGTGCAGTTTTTTTAAAAACCCATTAGTCCACTGTGAAACAGTTACTTATGCCTCCCTCTCCAAGTGGGCAGAGGCAGCTTGCAAATTGTGGCACTACTGTGACACGAAATAAAAACCAATCATCTTAAAACTCAGACCATTTTATTCATATGACATCAATGAAACACAAATTAAAATTCCTTCTTCTTCCTGAACTTCAGAATTACGTTGAAATAAAATGATCTATGGAATAACAAATTTTAAAGACTGACATTTACATCATCCCACCTGTGCTGTCTCTGGTGAGAACATTTTTTTGCATATCTTCAACCTTCATCAGGAGTCTTTGGTACTGCTCCTCTGCTAACTGCAAATCATTATTTGAAGAAGCCAAACTAGCATTCTTTGCTTCCAAGGTATTTTGCAGGTCAGCCATTGCTCGTTCCAGATCCCAGCAAGACTGCTTTAACGTGGCCACTTCTGAGCTCAGAGATTCCTGCTTCTGCTGGCTGTTTTGGCTGTGCTCCATCTGTGCCTGAAGCTTCATGTTCAAAGCTGCAAGCTGGGCTTGTAGCTCAGTCTTCTCTTTGAGAGCCTGAATGTGTCCAGAAAAATCAAAATACAGAAGTCTTATGAGAAAACACATTAATGGCTGATTAAAGAAGATGCCCAGCATCCTAGAAGATGCTAAGGCAAAGACCACTTGCTTGTAAAAAATTCTTTTTTAAAGTGACTTCTCACCTAGCAGGTATTTCAAATAGTCAAAGAAAATACAGAGGAAATCACAGACAAGACGTATAGCATTACACGTATATATATAGCACTATATTATATGTCAGTAACCATGTCAGGATTTTTAATAAGACACATGTTTCCACACTTTAAGGAAGAATGATTTCTATTGTATGTGTTACACCATCAATCAAGACAAAGATAAAATACAGCTATGTAGACATTGCTAGCATTACTCTGGATTTATCATTTCTCATAATATTACTTCAAAAAAAAAAAGAAACTTTTGAAAACTTTATTCACTACGTATTTATCCTCTTAAGCCTCTGTACTGGGTTTGCCTGGTAAGATTTTGGTAGCGGGGGGACTACAGGGGTGGCTTCTGTCAGAAGCTGCTAGAAGCTTCCCCTATGTCCAACAGAGCCAATGCCAGCCGGCTCCAAGATGGACCCGCCACTGCCCAAGGCCAAGCCCATCAGCAATAGTGGTACTGCGTCTATGATAACATATTTAAGAACGGGGAAAAAAAACCCACAGCAACTGCAGCCAGACAGAGTAGTGAGAATATGTGAGAGAAACAGCCCCGTAGACACCAAGGCTGGTGAAGGAGGAGGGAGAGAAGATGCTCCAGGCACTGGAGCAGAGATCCCCCTGCAGCCCATGGTGAAGTCCATGGTGAGGCAGGCTGTCCTCCTGCAGCCCATGGAAGTTAATGGTGGAGCAGATATCCACCTGCAGCCCATGGAGGACCCCACACTGGAGCAGGTGGGTGCCCTAAGGAGGCCGCAACCCTGTGGGAGGCCTGTGCTGAAGCAGTCTCCTGGCAGGACCCATGACTCCATGAAGAAAAAAGCCAATGCTGGAGCAGGTTTGCTGGCAGGACTTGCGACCTCATGGGGGACACACACTGGAGCAGTCTGTTCCTGAAGGACTGCACCCCCTGTGAGGGACCCATGCTAGAGCAGTTTGTGAAGAACTGCAGCCCATGGGAGGGACTCATATTGGAGAAGTTTGTAGAGTACTGTCCCTCATGGGAGGGACCCCATGCTGGAGCAGGCAAAGAGTGTCAGGAGTCCTCCCCCTGAGAATGAAGGAGCAGCAGAAACAACATGTGAACAACTGACCACAACCCAAATTCCCCATCCCCCTGTGCTGCTGGGGGGAGGAGGCAGAGAAAAACCAGGAGCAAAGTCGAGCCTGGGAAGAAGGGAGGGGTGGGGGAAAAGTGATTTGGTTTTATTTCTCATTATCCTACTCTGATTTGATTGGTAATAAATTAAACTAATCTCCCCAAGTTGAGTCTGTTTTGCCTGTGACTGTAATTGGCAAGTGACCTCCCTGTCCTTATCTCAACCCACGAGCCTTTTGTTATATTTTTTCTCTCCCCTGTCCAGCTGAGGATAGAGTGATAGAGTAGCTCTGGTAGGCACCTGGCATCCAGCCAGGGTCAACCCACCACAGCATCCTTGCAAAGTGCCTTATTCAACAGTGTTTTTACAAAACACAATTCCCACAAGTAATGAGGAGGCGGCTCTTGAAAATTAATTAACATATTAATATAATTTGCTAAATACAGAAAATCAAATTCATTTTCTACCTGATTAGCTTCTAGTGAGAGTGCTTCTAATTGTCCTTCAAGTCTCATCTTCTCCTTCAGAACCTGCAACATTTCGTCATGAGTTCCTGCGATAGAGCTTTCCATAGAAACACTGGAGACAGAGACAGCACATACAGAGTTAAAGGGTTAGAACACAACACTCATCTAGCCAAAGAAAAGTGAAGCTGAAATTAAGAAGTACTCAGACTCCAATGTGTGACCTAGAATTTAGGACATTTTTTTCTGGCTTTGTGATGGATCCGGAACACAGTGAAACAACCTTTGTCACCATCCAAAGAGATAAAGTAATTATATTCACATGAAGGCTTTATACATTAGTTTCCTATATTTGCAGCAACTAGAATCTAGTGTGGCACCCATATATTTGTAACTTTATAGAATTGCAACAGCTGACTTCACTATATTCTGTATCTGCATGTCCCATTATAAGCAGATGAATGGATGTAATGGGAGCACAAAACCTCCACAAATATTGTCCGCAATTGTCTGCTTTAACGTGAAAGTGCCTAAGAAGTACCAACAGCTGCTGCAAAAGAAGGAAGAACAGGTATTTGATATAAAGGATTTCTTATGCACCTTGCCTGATATGCAGCCAAGGAGGCTAGAGAAAAAGATCTTCTCTCTCTCATTACTGTTAGAATTAAGTCTAAGCTGGAATAATTGTCAACAACTGATTTTACCTTAACATCTCAGAGCATTGCACTTTATTGAACAACAACAACAAAAAAGACAATTTCAAAATTAGCATGCATAAAACATGCACCTGCAGACAACTGATAAAAAACACAACTACATTGTTAACTGCTTCACCAGTCATCCACTTGCTTGCTGAATCACAGTTTAATACCTACCATATACACACAAGCTTGTGAGACTAAGCAGATCTCATTCTAAAGGGCTGAAGAGGATAAGAGTATCTAGGACAAGACTTTCGGCATTTCATAACTATTTGAGGTCTGAAAGGTACATGCGTAGATCAGGACAAGGATGATAATAAACATCACTGAGTCAGTTAAGTCTTTCAGACTTAAAAGATCAATGTCCCATCAGCGATTCAGTGAACAAATGCCTGCTTCACAAGTAAACACAGACAGAAGCAATTGCTAGCAGTACATTTAAAACAGACTGTAAGTGGCAAAGATATCTTTCTCTAAAGATACTCTCAGTAAATAGGCACTCAAGTAAAGTGACCTTTCAGTTTCTTTTAGAATTTGTAAGTCAACAACAGATTTGATCATAATGAATTTAAGTTAAAACTGGATTCAAAGTTAGAAAAGGTAAGAGTAATAGGCTGCCTGTTCCAAGAAAGTATAATGCCTAATATTGGCCTTGCTGTACAGTCATCTTTCTTACCTGCTAGAAATACTGTCTCTCCTACTCCGTACTTCCCCATTAACTTCTTGCCCTTGGGCTTGATGCTCCACTGCTGCAGCCTGTAGCACCTCACTGATTGAAGGAAATTGCCCCATTGCATCAGGATGTATCTTCTGGCCGTTTATTGTATACAGAATACCCTGTTTGCCTTCTGCATTCTGTAAGCTGTTATACAGCCCTTTTCCTGACACACTGCTGTAGGTAGAGCTGTCACTCTCATTTCCATCCAGCCTCATTCCCACTTCACTCCCATCAATCTCTGAAATGCTATCTCCTGCCAAGGAAGAAGTCTCTATTCGATCATCTGTGTCAGAGGACAGACTAATCTCAGAAACAACTGATGTTGGACCACTTCTGCTTTGCTTCAGAGTCCCACCAGATAAATCAGCAGCTACAAAATTCCCAGTAGCATTTCCAGAGCCTGAATCTTCAGTTTTGTAGTCAGCCAAGGACCGGATCTTACTGGGCTTAGATTTTGAACTTCTTCTCTCTTTTGATGATGCTGGAAGTCCCAAGCTACCCAGTTTTGGGCCCCTGGGGACACTGGTCCGCAAAAAGGAATATTCTTTTGTCATTGCTACAGTGCTAGCTCTTGGCAAGATTTCTGGATTTAACATCAGCTCAGGATCTAGGGTGCTGGAGGGCCGGTTTTTGGATGTAGACTGATTCGACTGAAAGAAGCAAAGAGCCAACGATAAATTCCAGAATGTTACATTTGAACTAGCATCAAACACTTATTTTGCTGTACAACTTAATATGTAAAGCTCTACAGTTTTACATTAATATTTAAATATATGCACGATTTAATAAACAAGGTGAATTAAACTAGCAATCAACCCTATCAAGGCTCAGTATGCGCATGGTGAAAATGATCAAGGTAGAGCCCAAAAGCTAACTGAAAAATATAGGAAAAATGTAACATTTAGGTTACTTAAGTTTCGGGTTTGTTTTTTTTTCCTCTCTATTTTAAGTAGTGCAAAATGGTATGTTACCGATGAGGTAACAGAGAACCAAATCTTGCATGTCCAGAAGAAAAAAATGCTTTCCCACATTTGAGAAAATTACTGAATGTTTAAAGCAGAGAAAATGGTAATTTAGAGCACAGAAAGGATAAAGTTTTCAAGCTTCTCAACAACACACTGAATCTAGATCTGTTGTGTGGTACTCACTCTTTCCTGATGTCTCTTCACTCTGTATTGTTTGAGCTGTTCTTCTAGCCGTCTTCTTGCTTGAAGTCTTATTTGCTCTTCTTTCTCCAATGGGAGTGAAGACTCTACTGAGCCTGGAAGTGAAAGGCAACTTTACAGTCAAACAGAAAACTTCAACACAGGCACATCTGATGCAAAAGGAAAAAGCCCCTCCTACCACCAGCAACATGCTTCATGCTTAAGCAAGGAACGCAAGAAAAGCCTATTGGCATGCACCTCAGAATACCCTCTTCTAATACAACCTTGTGTAAGCATTGATAAAGCTTGTGTGTTTCCATTGCTCAGTTTGCAAACGCTGTAGTTCCTCCATGTATGTATGACAAGAGATGATCCAGCAAGAACAAAACTATTGCTGTCAATTAATCTCACCTGTCCTGCACTTCTGACAGTACTAAAAATATAAAACTAAACAAGACCTAAGTGGTGGCCTCATTCCCTACAGGTCAGAGAAAGACGCATTTTCTTTCTTTTTAACTCACATTCAATCTTTCCCATAGTAAGGCTTTTAGAAAATATTATTTCAGAAAACTCCTGCAGCATTAGAAACCTTAACAGAAAGGCTTCCCCATTCTCTCCCCTTTAATGCTCTTCTCTTCCCCTCTTTATTACTTAGCTTAAAATCTCCTGGTTCCACTGTTCTTTTTTTTTGTCACCTGTTATCCTAATAATGAAGAAGATGAGAATAGCTTCAGCCCCAGAAAGCATAAATTCCCCTCCAGCATGAGAATGATTTTTAAACGGTAAGGCACGTGCCTTAGCTGCAGCAGAGGGTGGTTTACAGAAAGAAAATTAATTGTAGTTCAAAGTAAAAGCTTATTGCAAAAACTGCAAAAAGTTTAGTCCAAGCTTAAATTATGTTATAGGATTCTAGAGCCAGGCTCAGAGTAAAAAGCTTTATGCAGCAAGAGAAAGCAGGGGCGCCACCATAAACAGATGCTTACACAATTCAGTTTCTTGCATGGGAAGACTTAGTTTGAGTGACTGCAAAGCTTCTTTTCTAAGAACTATGCCCTCAGCACTAGTTCCCTGAGACTTCCTTAGGCTGTCATGGAAACCAGTCACACCTGGGGACGACTCTTGACCCTGAGCTCTGCTGGTGGGGTCAAAAGATACAGAAGAGTCAGGGAAGAGCGACTCTGGCCCATTCTGGCAGACGTCCACTTTGCTGTCTATCTCCAGACTTCCCTCTTCATTTGGCACTTCGTTGACATTCATACTGGTAGCTGGAAAAGAAAGTTTCACTGAGCTACAGTTTAAGCCACACATTTATCTTCACACCTCCACCCAAATACAATGCTACCACTATTGACTGTAAGAATATGGAAATTCCTAATGACAGCAACCAGCAGGAGATATTTTATAGAGGACTTCATTTAAAAAAACCAGAATGAGTATTTTTCATTTGCTTTACTACATTGCCTTCACACGGGACCTCAAAAGCGATCATAAAATATCTTCAAAACCTCCCACGGGTTTTTAAATCTTGTTAGGTTTAGAAGCACGAAACACCTAGTGTAAGTAACGTGATCTGTGTCACGCTGAGTGGCAACCTACTACAAATAAGATTCAGAAACTGTGGGTCTGTGCTGAATGACTCAGCTATCTGGTATGCTGCTGGGCACAGGGGAGAAAGCATCCACCATCCCAAATTCCAGCCTCCAAGCAGTGTCTCAATGTTAAAACAAGTTTACGTTTTTTCAAATGGGACATATTTATCAGAAGTACAGTAGCGAAGCTCACATGTATAAAACCAATAAATCTACCAATTAAAAGGCAATTCAAGAACCACTTTAATATTAATTTTATCCCCACTTACTAATATTGGATTTTTCTTTTCCATCATGAAAAATGCATCTTCAAAACCAGTTCAAAGCTTCACAGGTTTATATTTTGGGTTTCTCATACATTTCTACTTCACTCAGCTGGGGACTACTTACATTTATGAAATTGCTGTTGCAACAAAACTGTATCTAACTTTAAATGCATTATTATAGATCTCAAATGAGCAGGGTACTGAAATAGCCACTGCCTTTCTGTTCATTCCCACACCATGGATCACTAGAATAACTGGAACTCATTGGAACAATATGGAAGATTTAATTATTTTTTCATAAAGATGTTTGAAAATATTTAACATTTATGATCACAAAGTATTTGCAACTGGAAAAATCAAGTTTCCTCTCTACTTTTTCGTCCTTTCAGAGCTACTGACTTCAATAAGCAGTTTGGATTTTCATCTGCTCAAAGAAGATATGGAAAGAAAAAAACAAATGAGAACTGAGAAACAGAAACACTTTCAGAGGATCTAAGGTGCACATGCAGAAATATTCTGTAGCCAGGAAGTTGACTACAACGATTCAATAAAACTTTAATTATTGATTTAGACCAGCCCATTTACATATTGCTATTAAACTTTTCCACCCATGTAATGAATCACTACAAACTTCTGAAAGCAAAACAATTCAAAAATAAAGCGATTATCATTCATGTATGTGTAGAAAATTAAAGTGCATCCTGAAATTAAATAAGCCATATGGGAAAAAGTAGGAAGGTAGGACTTTGTAATAGTTTCGCCTTTTGATATTGAAGAAAGCAAAAGGTTTCCTTTTAAGCGCAGTCAAATCTCACTTGAGAGTAATTAAACGAGGATAAATTTCCACCCCTAACCATTTGTTCCCACCTCTGTGGTGCATCCTCTCTTAAGCCAGCACAGACATTTGTACAGCAAACCAGCTCAGAGGAAACTGAATGTGGGTTAAAATAAAAAGTTTTCAGCCTTAGGTTGCCAAAACCCATCAGCTGACTAAGGTTTGAATTAAAACACTTTCGAGTATCTTATTTGTCACACAGAAAGCATTTTCAGGCCATTTTAGCCTGAATCAGTTCTCTGATTTAGTTCACCACGTAGTCACAAAAACAGTTGCAGGCATGATGGAAGGGATGGGTGCAACAAGGATGCAAAGGAGGACAGAGTATAGGACTGCCTTTTTAATGGCTAATCAAAGTTAGAATTTAAGGCATTTTAAAACTAAAAGACTGTCAAACCCAAATTTAAAATAGATGTCAGTGCTAAGAATAGCCATCAAAAGCCAGAAATAAGAAGGTACCTCCCACTTTCAGAAATACTGTTTCTGCCCATCTTTCAGAAACTGCAGCTATTACGGCATCAGGTTTATACTTTATTCACGTTTTCATCTTCACAACCGCGAGTGGTATGCACGCATAAAAGAGATGCTGGAGCAAAATTCTGGAGGAATGGTTTCCTGGCAACTTCCTGAGGCCATGAAACACTCAGAATCTAAACGCTGCCTTAAACTAATTTAATTGCAGTAGTGTCAATACAACTGCAGGCTTTTTAGAACAGTGAAGAAGATGCAAGATTGAAAACAGCAGAAAGACATACTACCTATTTGTAAGCCACAATTCAACTGTTTGGACAGTGTCCAACAAAGGAGAAGACAGGAACATGTGATCTGCAACTTCATAAAAGATGAATGAATCATCATGTCACTACACTCTGCCAGTCTGCTAACGGGCAGTGTAAGAAATGCAAATAAAGTCTCAGGCCTCCACTTTCTCGCCTGTGACAAGATGACAAATCTGCAGTAGGAGAGGAGGGCGGAAGGCTAGCAACTTCATCACATGATCACCTCCTTTCATGCAAGGAATCTCTGTACTTTTGTGTATCTACACATTGCAACATACGTACATCTCCTCCACCCATCTACCATCATATACATACCAACATATCCTTAGATACCTGTAGTGGAAACATGGAGATTTTAATTCAATACAATTAAAAGATTTTCACAATGAAAGCAGTTAAATACCGGAATGGGTAGAGAGGCTGTTGAACCTCCCTCTCTGGAGATTTTCAGAATTCAACAGGACAAGGCCCTGAGCAACCTGATCTAGCTTTAAAGCTAGGTCTGCTCTGCACATGAGGTTGGACTAGATGACCCACAGAGATCCCTTTCAACCTAAGTTTGATCCTATAATCTACTCAGATCAGTGCTCTCATAAGTTTCTTGTAAACAGCTGCACAATTACTTTATTATAGAGCTTGTCTACATATAAAAGCTATTTTGATATAATTTGGGAAGTACATGCCAGCATCTCTCCTCCATAAATGGACGTTTAGGGGGACTTTTTGAGTGCATTTTGATTTTTGCTTCATTGATTTAAATTATTAGAAAAATTTCTTTTGCCAGAATAAAGTACTCCATGAGCTCATGAGCTTACTCCACAACAATCATTTCAGAACACTTATTTCTAGTGAATTTCAGGTATATACTCCTGGAAACACTACCAGAAGACAGAGTAACACCCTGAGCAGCACTGAGAGCCAATAGTACTTGTCAATAGTTTGGTTTTGTTTTGAAAAAGTAAGTTTTAAAACAAAATATAGTATTGCCATACACTGAGACATAGCCTTCACCAAACTTGCTTAAAGCTGTTGTACAAGCAATTCATTACCTCAAGGAAAAAAGTCCTTCAGCATCACCTGAAAAGCAAAACAGAAAAGCCTGGGTAAGACTAGGAAACGATTCGGTGCATATGGAGTAACTTACTATTAATTTCATCTGTTGTAACTGGCAAATCTGACTTGACTTCACAATCCAGAAGTTCTTCAGAGCTGCTAAGGGCCCTACTACTGCTTCTGTTCTCCAAGTGAACATCTTGCTGGACAGATGAGGAGTCCATGGTAAAAACAATTCAGATCCCTGGAAAGTTTTTCTTCCGAATACTTTGCCACCAAGTGAACTACCAAGTCCTGTTTCTCTCCATCAGCAACAACAGCATCAAGATGTTACACAGGAGCACAGTTCTGAGTTTTACAGCTGTTGGTGTGCAGCAGGCACCCAATAATTCCAAGAGATCATGAAAATAGCTTGCAGTCGAAGTTGTAATCACCAAGGAGCTGCATCCTCTGGAAACAAAATGTAATAAATTTACAAACATTTCTTACAGCTTTGAAAATACGAGTTAAAAAGCAAGTAGTGCTCACAGATTACCCACCAGCCCAGCTTCAACACACAGAACCAGGACACAGGGTAATAACAGAGACAATGAAATACAAACAAGTATCCAGCTTTTGTGAATAAGAAGTGATCTATTTAACAGCTTTTTTATTATCACTTTTTTTTTTTAGTAGCATTGATACACCAATGTGATGACGCAACAAAATAATATTCAGTGAGACAACTAATTTAAGATCGCTGTCCCTTTTAATGGAAATGCCTCTTTGGCCTCTGCTTTAATAAGCAAGCCAGTATTCAGAGTAATATTAACTCTGTAAATTACAGCCTGGACTTTCATACCATATATTTCATTTCAAGGACCTACTGCCATTTTAAGTTTCAGTAACTTTGGTTAGAATGCAGTACGGAATTCAGATTTACTTTATTTTTTTAAAGTTAAATTACTTCATTACTGTTTACATGTCTGCAGAGCAACCAGTATGTATCACTGTACAGAGCCTGAACTACTAATTACAGCATGCATTGGCAGTCAGAACATGGCTTGGGCTACAGTTCAACACTGCCTTCTCATATGGCGAGTCAAGAAGAAGATTTCCAAAAACAGTTTACAGAATTTGCAAATGATTCTCTGGGCACTCAGAACTTACCTTTGGGTATAGATGCAGCAACTAATACAACCTGACAGAAGTTGTTGTACATAGCCACTTCAAGTATTTAAATTTTGTCCGAACTGTTACTGACAGCTGAATTCAGATTACAAAATGTTATGGTTCCTATTTACTAAAGGAACATAAGAAATCCCTAGTTTAAAAAAGGGGGGGTTGTGCGGAGAATATCAAGTCAGGCATACTTTTGTTGAATTTTTACATGAACACAAACATTTTGAGCAACATTCCTTCCATATCTCCAGAGAGTACTTGCGTAACTGCTACTGTACCAAACTGCCCTGGTGACCCAGCAGCACCACCAGTCATCTCCAAAACATCACTGAAGCTGCTAGCAGCTCAGGATACACAGGACTAGACGATTATGTAGGTGATCCTTATGTAGGTGAGCTGTGAAGGAGCCAGAAACCTGCAGGACATTTCTAAAAGAGACCCTCCACCGAACAGAAAGATTAATACCTTCAATGTGGTTTGTCATTGATTTTTAAAAGCTTTTGTGTATAACAAAGCTTACAATAAAACTTCTGGAAGAATAGCCGTTGTACAGCAAATAGACACTATATGACAGGTCACAAAGAGGAATTACAGACAAAAGGCAAACACAATTTAGACTGCTTAGACCTTGGCAAAATTCAGCCAACGTTGTCATAAAACAGTTTTTAATAATCAGGGTCATGAAGAACGGCTTTCTCCTGTACGACTCACTCCCAGATATTAAAGATTAGAGTATTTTGGCTTCAAAATCCTTTTGTATGTCTGTGTTGAGCACAGGCAGACACACACACACAGATGTACGCACGCCAGGCAACCCAGCAATAACCACCTCAACAGGCACAGAAGCCGCACGAAAACAACCGATTTTGTTTAAAACACCAATAACCAGGAAGGCAACGGAGCCCGGCGCCAGGCTGCAGGCACCGCCCGGCGAGACACGGCCGACGGGTCCCTGGGCACGGGCCGCGGCACCTCTCTGCGGCGCCAGCACAGGCACCCGGAGGCCCGGCGCCACAGCCCGCGGAACCGGGCCAGGCGGCTCCTCGCACCCCGGCAGGCCGCGGAGAGGGAGAGCAGCCCCGACCGCGCGCCCCCCTCCTCCCCCGGCCTGAAGCAGCGCCCGGCCGCCCCCAGCCGCCCCCCGCCGGGCGCCGCGCCTCAGCCGCCCCCGCGCCCCGCCGCCACCCTTCCCGGCGAGAGCCCCGCTGACCTGGGGCCGCCCGCCTGGCGCCCGGCTCCTGCCCGAGACGTGGCGCTGCCTCCGCCGGGAAGGGGAGGGCGCGGCGGTGCAACGCGGTTCTCCCTCCCCCGCCAGCCGGGCGCCGCCGCCGCCGAGGGCCGGGCCGGACCCGGCGCGGCCGCCTCCGCCCCGCGGCCGCGCCGCCCCCGCACAGCTGGGGCCCGCGCCCCTCGGCTGGGAGTCGCGGCGACCCGGTGCAGCCGAGAAGGCGGCCGATGCCGCCAGGCCCGCTGGAGAGGCGGCGGCTTTTCCAGACGGACTCTTCCGGGAGCGGAGGGAGGAGGAGCGGCTTTACTCGTCGGGGCCCCCGCGGCCCGGGCTGGGCTCCCCGCCGCCCGGGCCGGGCTTTCCTCAGCGCCGTCCCGGGGCCTTGCCGCAGGGGCCGCCAGGAGCGGCGAGGCCTTGTCTCCCCTGAGGGGAGCCCGCGGCGGGGGCAGGGCCAGACCGGCCGAGGAGGACTTACCGGCTCCCTCCGGCCTCCCTGCAGGACCCCGAGACCGGCAGCCGACTTGCATGAATTAAATCTGAGCATAAATTAAAAATTAAATCCGTGTGTAAAAGCGATGCGCCGTCCCTCGCAGCCTTCGTTATCTGGATCATTCACGTTCCTGCATTACTGTTACCACTTACTGGATTAGAGTCAGGGGAGTTCAATGACATGTCCTCTTAATGTCATGTTTCCAGCGTTCCTGATGGCCTTTTCCTCATAAATTGGTCCTTAAAGTTCTCAGCATCTTTTTGGCATCTGGCATCCCAGAAGGCCTCCGGGGTACCTGGAACTCGTGCATCGGAGTTCACACAACTGTTTCCTCCTACACTTACGTAGGTGGTTTTTGCTTTTCTAGATTTTTTTTTTCCATTAGTATAGTAGCTTATCCCATTACACTGGGATTATTTGGGGGTTGCTGGGGAGTTTATTGATTGGGTAGATTTTATTCCTAACCCTGCTAGGGTCTCTGTATGGACCAGAATGTTGTTTAATAAATGATAAGGTATGGAAAACCAGACATCTCTGTGAAAGGCCACATACTGCCCCACCCACCCCCCACTATTCAGAAAACTCTGAACATTTTCATAATAAGAATTCCTTCTAACATGATATTGTCATCCTAAATATAATTTCCAGGTAAACATAATCCGCTTTTCCAGGTATTCCTCTTTTCTTTCATCAACCGGTCCAAATTATCCTTAATGTGAACATGAACCCTCTGAGCTGTTTCTCTAGGAAGGCATGAGGCTGTTAGACAAGTCAGGAAGATAGTTAAACCATCAGCAAGTCTAAATTGTTTAAATTGCAAACCTGTTAACCAAGCTCCTGGCACATTGCTAATGACAGTAACTGGGTGTTTTCCTGCATGCATTACGCAGAGGTAGCCCTCGAGGCATGATTTGGAAAAGAACATTACTTTACAAACTAATTCAGGAAGAGGACTATTTTCCAGTGCAGATGCATGGATCTGAGAGAGGCTAGCAAGCCCGATGATCAGAGATAAGGACTAAATGAGCTCGATCAAGAAGGGCTGCATAGTGTGCACCTCAGCGCAATCTTAGAGACTCTACTGAATGAAACACCTTTTACTGTTCAGAAATTCACAAACTCAGTAAGGGATGTGCACAAATATTTGGATAAAGTATACTTGGGTTCAGAGAACAGCCTCCTTCTGCTGTTCTGCTGCCTGAGCGTGATGCCTGTACAAGTGGGCAATCCCAGGCTTGAAGTTAGACCTTCTTGGCTGGATGCACATGTTTGGCATTGACCTTCTCAGCCGTATGTGGGATTTGTATGGGTGAAGGAGAGACGAGTGAAAGGGGCATTAACAAAATGAGCCTCTGCTGAGATTTGAGAGGAATTCCCAAGAACTCGTGTGTATGAATGAGTGTTTCAAATTCTTTAGTAGTGACCTTCGCTAGCTACTTTTCCACAGAAGATGTCAAGGACAATATGGTGAGGAAGATTTGAATGCCTAATCTTCATTCAATCTGTTGCTCTGATTTTCTTTTAAGAATGTAAAGTTGGAGTTTTGCCTCCCACAGAGAACTCAAATTAAGAACTGTTGAGTCAGTAATGTAGCTGTTCAGTTGGAGTATTTGTCCATGTTTGCTTCTTGACTTTGATCCCATCTCTCTAGGACAATTTATTGTTTGGGTAAAACTCAAAGTATCTCTTTTTTACTTATTAGTCTGCCACATGGCACCAAGGCCCCCAGCTACAGGGATAACCACTGGTTTAGAGACTACCACCCAAGCATGGGGCAGAGGTATAGCAGGCTTAAGAGGGCTGCCTGAACGAGAAAGAGAATCCTTCATAGTGAAAGATATCTGTCATCAGTAACATAACTTTTAGCACAACAAGGGAATGTCATGGTAGTTGTTTAAAAAGCCAGAAAAGTTGTCTAATACAAATGAGGCCTTTAAGTGCCCGGATTCCTGTAAATTTGCAGGAGACTTGTTTGTGTAAACTGCAGTCTCTGTCTCCAGCAGAGAAAGAGCCCATGGCTCATGCTGAAATCTATTCAAGTTCCTATTGCAGAGCACTCTTTTATTCTTCAAATAAAAAAATCAGAAGGTACAAAAATGAGCCTTTTAATCACAGACAGCTGCAGCATTCTTTCACCCTGCAACTAGGCTGCGTGCAGGAGCTGTGGTGCCACCATCTCTCCAAGCAAGTCCTCTCAGACCTTAATAGGAGTTGTCTTTTTCTGGAACCCAGAGGGCCTTGCCCCTAAAAGGGGAAGGCAAATTTATTCATCTTTGCTCTGACCAAAATAAAAAGGCATATAATTCCAAATTAAAAAGCTCAGCTAACAATTAAAATTAACAGGGAATGACAGATCATTTGCAGAGCTACCTACCCAGCAGGTAATTTCTGTAACTCGCTGTGTATGTGTAGCAATGGCACTGTCGAAAGAGGAAGAGTCAAGTAGGAGAGAAAGGCTCCATACTCTGCAGAAGCAGAGGGTGGCACTCTCTGCACAGCACAAAGCCCATGCGTGGTGCTTTCCAGTTACAGCTATTACAGCTACAAACATGTTTTTCTAAATAGTTCCTTAGCAAAGATCTTGTTCTCTAACTGCTGACAACACCGTGTTTCAGTTCCCTGGGCTTATTGCATGTTTTTCTGCTTGCATATTTCTATTGTTTGGTGTCACTCAGTCTGCAAAAACTTCATTAAAAAAGAAACCTGTGCTAACCACATATAAATAGCTCTTATTACTGGCAGACTGCAATCAGGCTCAGGCATCCAGCTCTTCTCTCACAGACACTGAGGGAAAAAAATAATATTGTGTTAAATACAGACTGTGGAACTAGAATTCAGGTTTTCAGAAATGTGGTTTGTTAAAGATTGCCTTAATATTTTATTTATATCTTGTATTTACTTATAAATTTTATTTATATATGTGAAACATTCATACAGCATCCTACCTAAGCAATTTTGAACATGTCTGTTTTAGCATAGGTAAGTATTTAAAGTGTTACTTTCCTGACTCATTTCTGTAAACAGGGGAGACACTCAGATGTAACTGTGGCACGTCTGATACAACAACGTAGGTCAGAATAGATTTAATCAACCTCTACTCTATATAAGAGAAGGCTGGGAAAGCATAAAAAGCCGTGTTGTGTAACCAGGAGGTTTGCAGATGAGAACTCTTGCTTACAAAGAATAAACTAAGATTTAAGGCCTCGTTACTGAAAGTATCTTGCCAATGCCCTCCTCCTGTTTAAAGCTGGATTCAGTTTGGTCACACCAGCTGTTTTGAAAAACAGAAACTGCTAAGAGCTGCATTCATTTCTGTGGGACATTCCACTATAGTCTCCCTGGGTGAGGACCGTTTTGGTATCAAGATGCCTCACATATTTAAGGAAATTAGTTCAGAAATTTGTCTTTCCATGTATCAGTGTGTGTCTAACAGTGGATCAAAATTACTGGGTTTTAGTGGTTTTAAGCTTGGCTTTCCCACAATAAAGGATTTTTGCTGCCAGGCTGGAAGCAGTAAGTTTCTACTTTTTTTTTTTTTTTCCTGGAAATGACTTTCCCAGCCTGGGGCTACTGGTTAAGAAAGTGCTGCCATTACACACACAAGTCCTGTCCACTAACTTCATAAATGTCACTGGATGTAGTGCTTGCTTCAGCATTACAGCAGCCTTTGAAACGGCACAGTATGGTAGGTAACATGGGCCTGTCCTCGGAAGGACTTGCTAAAAGAGCATGAAAACCTTGAATTTTTCAACAGTGAGCCCAATGAAGAGAACAGGACACTTCTTTCTTAAAGATGGCTCAATGACCGTGCAAGAGGCTTGGCCTTGTCTGTTCAGGGATGAGCACAGTTGCACCTGCATGTCCCCTGCCTGATGCATGGTGGGAATGGGGTACAACTGGTCTGGGCTGTGTGGCAACTATGTGAGAGCTAGAGCTGTAGAGAGTGTAAGATAGGTAATAAAGGGTAGGCAGGAAGCAAAGTCCCTTTTACCCTTCTGTCCTTTCTTGATCCTTCCAGTAAACCTACCGCTGGTCTACCTCCAGCTGCCTTGCAAGGCTGTCTAATGGGCAGCTGGGCCAGAGACCATGGGAAGCCAGATCACCAGCTAGATGTTCCCTGGAAGGGGCGTTAGAAGCCCTGCTTGCAGGCTCAGTGCACCACTTGCAAGCCTGGCTTCATGGCTGTTACCTTCAGTGGGCAGTTAGACACCGTTTGATCGTAGTCTTCCATGCTGCCTGGTGTGGGAAGTTGTCCATGCCCGTACAAAGTCCCACTGCCTACTCACAGAGGGAGCTCATAAATACATAAACATATAGCTCATAATCTTCATAAAAACTACGGTTTGAAAGGGTTACCACTCTGAGCTGAAAATACTTATGAGCAGACCACTATAAGTTTGGTCTTTAATTCTAGATGCTAAGTCGTTGCTAAGCCATAGTGGTGAAGTGGTGTGTAGACAGGTCCTGCTAGCAGAGGGATGCTGCCGAGATAAGGGAACAAAGACATACTGACAGAATTTGCCAGGCCAAGAACAGAGTAAACACAAACATGAGAAATCAGCATACATTTGTGTCTGACCTGAGACATGCTCAAGGTCTACCGCTTGGAACAGCAGCATAGCCCACACAGCAGCCTCTTTGCCTCAAAAGGATTACGGGTGCCTGCACTCAGATGACCCTTGGAAAGGAATCCAAATAACAGGGATGTAAGATCCTTAAAAAGAGAGCTGCATTGCTAGACTTGGGCATGTTCTCTCTCTTTCATTTAAATATTTTTATGTTATTATTCCAGCCCTGTCCAAGTGAAGAAAAAATCACTTTTTGAATACCCTTTTCTGCCAGCTAGTCCTTGAACTAACGTCCTCAACAACTGTGCATTAACATAAGGAAACAGCAGATGGAATCTTTGTATTTACTTCTGTCACACTGAGCTTCATGTGGAAAAAAAAGTAGATTTCTTGTTTCAGGGATTTTTCAAAGCTTAACGTACATTTATGGTGACATCGCCTTGAGATTTGACCGTGAGTGTTAAGAAAAGCAATGCACCACAGTGCTATGCTACAGAGACCAGACTGCCCTTCAGGCAGAAGTGTTCTGCTTGGAAAAATCCCTTCCCTCTTAAAAACCCCTCCTGCCAGAGATGCCAAGTGTCCTGGGTTATGTGTTTATTCAGAATAGATATAATGTAGTTATATATGCTTTTTCAGTTGACAGGTAACTCAAAGAAATATTACCCAGGAGGAGCAAAATGTAAATTTGAACATGAGCAATCACTGTGAATAACTGACAAGGTCATAGCCTAGGAACACCATCCACACAGAATTTGCCCTGAAAAGAGAAGGGAGAAATAAGAATTTGCCACACAAAGAATTATTTGCATCTTCTGCCTTCAGTACAAGAAGTATAAACAACCTAATTACGCTATCAAGATATTCCTTATGTGCCCTGACATCGAAAGGCTATTTCTACATTAGCAAATGCAAATTTCCCAGGGAGGCAGCATGGTCCAAGAGGGCAGTCAGCAGTCAGAGTCCTGTCTCTGATTCCCTCTCAGCCTTGGGCTAATCATGTTACTTTTTCTAGCTGTCCCTGGTTCGTACAATAAAGGATAACAGACGACTTCATCTCACAAGCACTGCAAGAATTACGTGGATATCTGTTTCACCTCTTTGGGAGTCAAGCATTATTTTCTATAGACAGGACATCAAACCCACAGAGCAGGTGAATAGCCCTGGATCACACATGAGCTCAGCGTCAGCATGCATTCAACAGGAGACTCCTGCCTCCGTGCCTGTGCCCAGCCTCTCCTGCTTTCATGACAAAGTATAAATTCAAGACATTACTTCGATTTACACAATGAAATGACAATATGGTAAGTCAAATACAAAGTACATTTGTGCATTTATGAAAAAGAAAAAAGTTTTCTTTGACACCAGTCCTCCAACTTCATGCTTATTATGTGCACCCACTTGGACACCAACTGAAGGTGTTATCCAGTTTTTTTCCATTTATTACATTGTCCTCTGAAAACCAGGTTAATCTCTGCTCTTTGAGAAAAAGGAATTCAGGAACTGGTGTGCCAACGCAGCCCAAGAGCCTGGCTAGTCCATTGTCCCTTTTCCAGTAGTGTCTGGCCCAAGAATTTTTTGGGAAAGGTGTAAGAAACCCCGTAATAACCTGCCCCTTGGCAGATTCCCCTCCCATGCCAGACAGTTAGGGGTGGATCTGGGAGGGCTCCTGCTGCTGCTTACTGTGAGAAGGTAACTGAGCTAAAAAAAGCAGCTCCAAGTGTAAAACCACAGTATTTTGTCAAATAATTTTACTTTTAAAATAGATTATTGCAACTCTTCCTACAGAATAGAAGAATTAACTGCAGGTAGCAATGTATCTTCACTGCCACCTGCAAGGACAGAATAATTTTTGGGTGCTGGGGTCTGTGAGGCTGCCCGACACTCACTGGAGCATGTGGTGTGGCTGGGTGGGGTACAGGAGACAGTCCCATCTGGAAAACCAGAAATCTGCCTCAGAAACGAGGCGTGTTCCCTGCCCTTCCATAATCTCCAGAAAGGTTAAGTAGCTGCTGTACCCTGACCGCTCGTGTTCGTCCAGCTCCTTCTCTTTGGGCTCCCGAGGATGCCCAGCGGCGTTCCTTCCCCGTCCTTTGCTCCATGCTCAGATGAGGCTGGGGTGACTCTTCCTCCTTGAAAAGCCCTGAGCCCTTTTCTTATTTCCCATTCCACTGATAATTCACCCCCGTGACGGGGCTCCAGGGTCTGGCAGGCGACCAGAGCACCGTCCGGGTACGCTGCCGGGGGCAGCTGCCCTCGCCAGTGCCAGGACACCAGCCCCTCCATCTCCCCACCGCGCAGACGGAGAAACTTTTCCCGCAGCGGCCCGCTCAAGCAGGCTGCCCGGAGGGGCCGGGCTGCCCCCATCCCCGGCGGCTCCCAAGCCCGGAGCGGATCCACCCCGGGCACCCCGCTCTGACCCCGCTGGCAGCGGGGCGCTCGGACCACGCACCTCCGCTCCCCGCCAGCCCGGGCAGCTCCGCGGCCGCCCGCCCGACCCCCCGCTCCGCTCCCGCGGCGCCTCGCCGAGCTCCGCGCCGCAGGTGACCCCCCGGGGGAGGGCAGGGGCCGGGAGCGGCCGGGGGAGGGGGCGAGGGGCGGGGAGGCCGGGCTCGGGGGGTCGCTGTCAGCGGCGCCCGCTCGGGGCACGGCTCGGCTCGGCAGCGCGGAGATCCGCTCGGCTCGGCGCGGCACGGCTCGGCACGGCGCAGCGCCCCGCGCCATGGTCCGCAGCTTCCCCGGCGCGGGGCTCGTCCTGGCGGCGGCCGCGGCGCTCTGCCTCGGCGGGGCGGGAGGCAAGGTAACCCCCTGCGGCACCGGGCGGCCCCTGCCCGCCCCTGCCGACACCGGGCGCCCGGCGGCGGGCAGGGCGGCAGCCGGCTCCCAGCGCGGCGCGGACAGCGGCAGACCCGACGGGGAGGGGGTGCCCCGGGGCTCGGCGTGCATCGGGGAGGGAGATCCGCCGGGACGAGGGAAGGCACCGGGAGTCCCGGGACGAGGGATGCAGCAGAGCTGCTGGGAGTCCCGGGACGAGGGGTGCGGTGGTGCTCCCGGGACGAAGGATGCCCCGCGGCTCCCGGGAGGAGGGATGCAGCGGGGCTGCCGGGGCGGGGGCGGCTGCGCTGCGCCTTTGGGACCGCGGGCTCCCCTCGGCCCCTGCCCGCTCGGTGGCGGGGTTTGGGTGCGTCTCTTTAGGGCTGGCTGGTGGCTCTCCCCGGAGTCCAAAAGGCGCCGGGAGACACGATGCTGCGGGAGTCTGGCTCTGGATCACCCTCTCTCCGCTTCGATAGTGTCAGACCCGAAATCCGGTGCGAGCCCCGTGGCAACCGATAGAAGAGCATTTCCAGCAGAAATCAGAGCACTTGCCCAAAGGCATCCCTAACATGAGGTAGCCTGGCGTAAGAAGTCCAGACCAACCACCTTGTGCTGTCTTACTACCTTCCCCATGCTCTCCGGTCTTGTGCAGCTCTCTGTAGTACGGAGAGCAGGTAAACGCTGGGAATGACAGATACAGCTCCCAGGGCAGGGATCTTGGCATAGGCTGGGAGCCACTGGGTGAGCACTGGGGGAACCAGGGTGGTGATGGAAAGGCAGGCATGGAAACACAGAGTACCCCACAACTAGGAGCAGCTGCAGAGCAAACAGTTGCCCTGTGCTTTGGAAAGGGTAAGCAGTCCTGGTCCCACTGAAGTGAGTGGGACTTTTCCTGTGGACCCTGATAGGAGCAAGATTTGATACTTCTGGTAGAGATTCTCAGATCTATAAAATGTGAGCCACTACAGTATAGGAAATCACATTCCATACTTTTATGTCTTTTGTTGTGTATCTATATATAAAGAAAAAACGGGGGGGTGGGGGGGGTGGGGTGTGTGCTTTCATTGGTGGAAAACAGCATTGTAATTCTGCCTGATACACCAACTCCCTGCCACAGCACATACAAACACAGCAATGACTTTGTGGTTGAAACGAAGATGTTTTATCTCACTCTGGTATCCTAGTGAAGATAGCTACAGTGAGAACTTCTTAATTAAGCCACATTTCTGGCACTGAAGTACTAAGTATTAACTTTACAAAGGTGCACACTTAAATCTGTTGAATTTTATGGTTGTGGGGTTTTGTCTTTTGTTTCTCTTTCAGCTCAGAACTGTGTTGCGGGACCTGTGAGCTACCCCAGCTGCATATGTCTCTTATTAAACTACTCAACTTGCTTGCTGCCCTAAGTTATTACATCCTTCCTGTTCTAGTTTTGTTCTAACTTTGCGTGTGCAGTCATGAGATGGACCAAGTATTAGCTGTGTGGTGTGCCTTTGGGTGTGAGTGGCAATGGTGGGACACAAAATGCATCAGCAAGCTGTTTAATTTTTGCTTGATTTTTCTTTTTTCTGTTTCCTAGCCAGCCTCTGTTCTCTAACTCTGAAATCAGGACTGTTTGATTTCCCATCAAGCAATATCTAAATTAAAGTATTGACCATCAGCACTCTAGAAAAGAAACTGCCTCCTTAATGAAGAAGCAACAGCCTCTTGCATACACTCCCAGAGTTGGCTTCTTGCTGTGTCAATTATTCTTTTGATCACATGTTGTCTGTACTCTTAACATACTGGACAATTTCTTTTGCAGAATGAACCTTGGGCATTTTCTATTGCTTATCTGTCACCTAAACGTGACAAATGAAATCTGTGTGTGCAAACAGCCATGTGTGTATAACTCTTCCTACCTGTTTTTCTTACTTAAGTCGCAGTTGCTCTTTACTCATAAAGGACTGCACTATGCTGCATAGGCTTCATTATTTTTATCTTTTTTGGCTACATTCTGATAGTGTTGCTATGCTAGTAAAAAAATACACATCCCACTCTAAGTTGGTGGTTCAAATATGGTTCAATTTAATAGTTGAAAAAAGATATTCAAAGATTTATGAGAAATGGATTGTCGTCTGGCTTAGGGTTAGTGATATAAAAATGTAGCAGCAACTCCCTTGGCAAGGGCAATGTCTGCATGAGGTACAGGAAACTGAATTGTTCTTTTCATCCAGGAAGGCGGTCTCTGCTACTCAGAGTTGAGGAACTTTGGGATGCTGTGAGGTAGCGTGGATGTTTGAAACATGCTCTGTGGCAAAGTAGAGCTCTCTCTGAAATCCTTCACTGAGTACTACAGCAATATAAAAATAGGAGTTAGATCAAATGAAAGAAAATTTGAAGATAAGGTGTAGGATGTTTCCTCCTGCATGTCGGTATCAGATGGAACGAGATGTGCAGATAAGTGGCTTGTTTATCCTGAGGGGAGAATGTAGCCTGATGAAAGAATAACATAGTCAAAATTATGTCTCTGTATGCCCATAAAATATTATCTGTTTAATCAAATCCCTAGGGAGGAGGTCTCTATGCCAGTGCCATCCTTCATCTGGAATTGTTCTATTCACTTGCTGGCTTAAAGAAAAAAATCAAGCCTTTCTTGCTCCTTTTAAGAGAAGAAATCTTAGCGATCATAGACCCTGTAGTGAAAGTCTTAGTCCTGCTCCCAGTGAGGACTATGGCAAAATTTCCGCTGGTTTCAGAGGGAGCAGGATGCTTCCCAAGATCAGTGAAGGATTAAAAAAAAAAAATCAACTACTAAAATATGCACCTCAATTAGCAAAGAATGTGGCCTGATTAGTAAAGTGTATGAAATTTCAGCTATTAAATTCTACGGCCCTGATCAACAAAGCACGCTGCACAATTGGCAATGTATCCAGAATCTCAACTACTGTACTAGTCTCCTGCCAGATCAATCAAGCATGCAGCTGAATCAGTAAATTATGCAACTGGAGCAGCAAAATATGCACTTCTGATTGGGGGGGGGGGGGGGGGGGAGGATATGGAAATTGTTTCAAATGTTTTAAATTGAGACACAATAGGTCTGTTTAGCGGTCAACCTCTGCCTTAAGAAAAGTGGAGGCAAAATTTATAACTTTTATCAAGTCTTTCCAGACAATTGCTGGGCTGGAAAAGTTCATTCCTCAAACGGCTCAGTGTCTGCTAGCAGCAGCTCTGTTCTATACTGGATGGCACATCTGGTTCCAATCCCAGCTGCTGCCAGGTGTGGGGGTTATTTTAGTAACACTTGAATGGCACTTTTAGGTCCAGGTATCTTTTGCTTTATAGGTACAGCACTGTATATGCACACCAGGCTGTCTTTCTGTCTCAAGAAACGAAGCCAGTCAAAGACAAATAAGGCATCTTCAAAGAATCTGAAAGTTTTGTTGGCAATAAGCTTAATATCTATTAATCTCTTCACTGTCTGTGAAAGTACTCTGTGCCTTAGGAGTAAAGAAATAATAGGTCTTTCCTATTTTCTTTATATCTTGATTAATTGCCATAGCTGCATCCTGTCTTGTTTACAGGGTACCTTGGCAGATATTTACTGTGTGGAGAGTTTGGATGTTCGGCCAGTATGGGGAGCAGCTATATTCATATATTGTGAAGCAGTAGAGCTGTTTCTCCCTAGATTGCGCATATGTGCTTTAAAAATCCAGCCACAGTAGCTGGTTCTGATCTTCAGAAGTTTTGTTTTAAATTATTATATTATTTTTTATACACAAGACCTGCAGGTTGTCCTATTTTAATAAAGATGCAGTTTCAGGAGTTCTATAAACTGGGTTTTTTTTATGTCTGGAAGTTAACCATCTTACACTGCCTCTACTCAAGGAAAGCATGAGAATTGCTTTGTTTTATTGCACTGTTCACTTTAGTACTCAGAAGTCTGAAACATTGTTTGAGTCTAAGAAGTATCTGGGCTCGCTTCTTTTTTTTTTTTTTTTTAATCCACTACAGTTGGTACATAAAACTGGCTTGCGTTGAACTTCTTATTTACCAAATTTCTGTCTCATTTCCAGGTCAGTTCAATGAATGATCCTATTTAGTTCTTTTTCCTGTTTAAAATATTTCCTACTGAGTCCAGAGCAGTGCCCTTAAAACATAATTGATTTGGGTCATTGAACCTTTATTTTTCATGCGTGTTAGTTTGCATCCCGCCACTGGTCTGACTGGTATTTCAATTAGAAAAATGCAGGCGGATTTCTCCTAGAGGCTAAAGTTCACGTGGAGTCTCTGGCGAAATAAGATCCTCGAGTACGTATCCCTGGAACTGGGCAATGATTTGTAACTTTTTTTTAATTCTCTGTCTGGCCAGAATGTTGTAAATCTGGCGCTCTCTTGTTAGCTTCACGCTAAGCAGCAATAATGTCCACAGTGTTTTAGTCCTGATAATTCTAATTACTAAAGCACTGAAGAAGCTGAAAGCTGAGAAGATGGATGAGGCTGGCCTCAAGTCCTGCACAGCACATGGGACTCTCTCTTTGTAGAGCTGAACCATAATTCTCTTGTTTGCCAAGGCCAGCAATGGAAGCAGCAGCCAATGTAAGAGAAGTAAGCCAGTGGCAGAAGATTTCTGGAACAATGTGGGTAATCTTTATGCGAAAGGAGCTAAAAGAGTGCAGTAACATGCAGCATGCCAGCCATCCTTGGGATGAAAATACTGAAGTAATTTTTGTTTCTTTGCTATCTAAGTAGGTTGAAGCAAACATTCCTGTTGCACTGGTTTAGAAAGACCCAGCAAACAAACTTTCCTGTGGTAACCAACAAATAATTACTATCCTCCCCATCTGCTTCTTTGCATGACAGACCAGGAATAGTGGTAAAATGTTCAAGTGTCTTTCTTCTTGCCTCCCTTTCTTCTTAAAAAAAAAAAGAGCTTGTGGCATGTTTGGTACCAGAGTGGTTACCCAGCAGTAGTGTAGCTAGACCAGGTCTGGTATAGCAACTCTTCCCATTACACACTATTATTACAAGGTCGGTCTATGCACTGGTATCTCAGGTCTATAAAAAATAAAAAGCAATAATAAATATTCAACTTGGTGTTCAGATACTTCCTTGACTATGGGAAGTACTAAACAGAAAAATAATCCTCTTCTACTTGTACAAATCCATGGCAGGAGGAGGGCACTATAGGGTCTTGCATTAATATGTGAAACAATTATACAGCAGTAGGGAAAAGCCTTACTGGCAGCCGTAGTTCTCGAACTCAATCTAAGAACATCATAATTCCTCTTACAAGCTCTCAGCAGCAAATGGCCTTACAGTTCATTTTGAATATCCTTACTTATGTCACTGCCAATGAAAAGGAGGTTCCAATTTTGAGAGGAGAAAGGCTGTTTTGCCTGTATTTCCTTTCTAGACTTCTTGGGGCCCTACTGGACCTCACAGAAGTTATCTGGGACTTCAGGAGGATTTAAATCAGGCCGCAAATACAGCTGTCTTGGATTAATAATGATGTACATTGAGGACAACATCTGTATTTGGGTTTGGGTGGAGTCCTTTCATGGTAGAAGAGTTGGTAATACTTTTACAGCACCTTTCATCAGAGGATTTCAGAGTTTCACAAATATCTAATTACAGAAACTATTAAATTGTGTGAAATCCTTGGTCCCGGGGGAGTACAGGCAGCACCATTATGCTTCAATATAAAGCAGGGGTGGGTGGTGTTCAAAGTGGCAAAACAAAAGCAAATCTGCCACATGCAAGCCGTAACCTGCTGCGCTATCTCATTTTCATCCAGCATTTTATTCTTCTCATTTCTTTATATTAGCAGCCAGGTTGCAACATCAAACCAGCTAAACAAAATGGGCTGGTACAAGCCTCCGTTCAGGACTGCTGTCAGCTCTGAAGAAGGGACTTTTGGAAACTCACTGATCTCTTAGTAATCTGTTTCCAGAGTCTTTGTGTTCCATTATTCTGTTAAGGAGCAGCAGGACTGTAGTGAGAGTCAGGTGCCAAGGATGCTGTAAGGACAGCTTCCTGAACACAGGAGATCTGGGATAAAAAGCCTCTGAAAGTCCAACCTGACCCAAATCCCAGAAAGTTGATTGCTCAGTCTTTCCAAGGAGGGTGTGCCTGCTCTGTGCCATACTTAATTTGGGATTAGCAATGGGAGATCTAATCCACTTGTTCTACCTAAATCCAGCTCTCTCCTGGTCTTGGTTAGTAAATATTGCACTGTTTTGAATGACTGTTTAAGTTTTTATTAAAGGGATTTTTTTTTTTTTTTCTGGATTTGACTTAAAATGTGGAGCCTTTACTGTTAGAACTGAGGCTTGAAGCCCAGGCTGCCCATCCCCTTGTCTTCCTGCCTGTGTTATAGATCTGCATGGGTGGGCAGTTCAGGTGAATCTGAGACCTTGCTATTTGAATACAAAGAAGAACTCAAGAAGTTGCTCATCAAGACTAACTTTAAACGCGAGCTTAGCAGGCTGAACACTTTGATTTGCCTCTAAAATCAACAGTAACTTATTCCAGGTTTCCTGGTTGAAACTTGAATGGGGAAGAAGAAAGGATGTCTGCAAAGCAGATTTATTTGGAAAAATAAACCGCTCACTGGTTGGAACCCTGTAACAACAAACCCAGTGCTTAGTTTTTCCTCTGGCTGCAGTATCTGTGATTTTTTCTGCTTTCTCCCACACCCCTCCCTGCTATGCCCTCATGGTCTCCACTTCTGTGTAGGCAGTAAAGTAAAATTTACAAGCATCCTGCTCTCTGAAATCCTGGCAAAGGCGGAGTCTTGGAAATTTCCCTTTGCAGAGTGCACAAGAGGAGACTAATCCTGGAACAACGATGTGGGGAAAAGTGCTGCTGTTTGTATACCATCCAAAACTAAGGATGTGTGTTCAGACTGTAACAGACCTCTGAACGGCCAGCCTCAGCTGTAGCAATGGCTCATCTAGAAGCCTAGTTAAAAATACTGCATAAAAGGGAGAGGGGTTTTCTTTGTTTGCTTGTTAAGGATCACTATCCATGTCTTCTGCGTAAGCCCTCTCAGCTGTTAGTGACATTTAGTGAAACAATGACCCGGATCCTGAAGAGTTGCAGTAACAACTCTGCAGCACGCTAGTGGCAATACAGAATATTTGCAGGTTTTAGCTTGCACATGTGGAATGTTTCCTTCTCTGTGTGTTTGTACAATGGACTTCCAACATGTGAAACATCTGAAGTGTCTGGATGAGACAATAGGGTCATGCAGCTGGAAATCCAAGCACAAACAGCTTGCTTTTTTGCAAGGCCAGTTTACACGTATGTGTGTGTTTTGTTTGCTTTTAAAGATCCAAATTTATTTCCTGGGAAGTGACCAGCAAAAATTGCATGGGATTGCCTTTCAGTTCCCCTTTTCTCCTGGAAAGATCTTTCTGGTAGGTTCAAAACAAAACAAAGCATTTTTGGGCATTTAAGCTGCATATGGACTTCATTATTTAAATCTCCCCCGTGTATTCTGGAGGCTATATATATAAAGTTAATTTGGGAACACCAGTTTGACAGATTTCTATAAACATACATAACTCACTCAATGGACTTTTATACTGAACTCGACAAACAGACTTTTACTGCAATGCTATAGCTTTTGTTTTGTTATATATTTTGCCTGGTTACCAAGCAGGTCAAACAATCTGACCATGTTTTCTGCTCTTTAATTTGAGCTGCTTTGGCCTGTTCAGTTTATTGAAAATGAAAACCAGATTGATCTTCTGGAAACTCCCTCATCACCCCTGTTGGTTCCCACCAACCCTATCGTTTACTGTTATTTTTTTCTATGGTGTGTTGCATACACTTAGTTAATGAGAACTTGCTCTAGTAGAAAAAAGACCTATGCTGACCTATTAAAACCCTGAAGCAAATGGCCATGGCATCTTGAACTCTTCATTACACTGCCTTACTTTTATTTACGATGGTCCCATCATATTCATGATTATTTGCCTGAGGAGACACTCTAAATGATGCCTTTGTTTCTCTTTCAAAGCTTTACATTTTTTTTAATGTTTGAATGAGGGTATTTTCTGTAAAAAAAACCCCAAACAACTAGAACAGGGATAGCAGCTTTGTATAGATGTAGGATCTTATTTGATATGGCATCTTGCATCTTTGTGGAGAATCCCTATTTGTCTGTTGAATGTCAAGTCACAAGAGTTTGATCTTGTTTTTTTTCCGCCTGCAAGGATTAGTCTGAAAAGTCCACAAGAAAAAGCTGGTTGCTGATGTGAATTCTAGCACTCCCTGGTGGATATTATCTTAGATATGCAGTACGCTTCCTTAGCCATTAAAGCTAATGTTGGGATGAAAGGGGAAAACCAATGTTCAGGCTGCTCTCATAATGACATGTCTCACTTGCAGTTGTTGCATGAACACACCACAACAAATTTATGAGATACTAATGACAGATTTCTGCTTAAAATAGTTCTACTTCATGAGTGTAATAGTTCCCAAGGGAATGCTTCCTAGTTGAGTGGGTCTTTCCAAGCATTGGATTTGCATATTTTAAACAGATTTTTCAAATAATTTTGTGGAAAAAAACCCTAGCTTTTGTCCCTTTCAGACCAAGATGAGAAGAAGGAAAATAATATTGCAATGTGGGGCTGCAGTGAAGGATGAAGAAGAGTTCAGAATAAGACCTGGCATTTAGTTTCTAGTAAAAGCAGCTGGATATAAATCTATCAATGAAATTAAAGAAAAAATTTGGAAGTGTCCTATGCCTTGGCCTAGGTCTCTTCCAGAGCATTTCTGTCTGTATTTCACACTTCTACCAGTATTTTATCTATTTCATGAGCATGTGTACACTTTGGCATACAACAATTACTGAGTAATCAGTGAATGCGAGGGTTACTCCTGTGGTGGTAACTTCAACCTGGGACACTGTCAGGTAGTGAATGTACCCATAAACTGCCAGGCTGCTGCCAAGCTCAGAGGAAAAACTATTAATCATAAGAATTTCTAGCCTTAAAAATCTAAATCAAAGAAAGAACTGGGTAAGGAGAGAGAACTCTGCTTAGCCAGACTTACATAGCTGTAACTTGCAAGACCTCTTGTAGGTGAATCCAACTCAATCATAATTAAAGAACTGAAAGGGGAGAACTAAAACTTCTACCTATTTATGATGTGGGGAAAAAGAGCAAGAATGGCTTTATCATCTTTTCAATATCCTGAGATTTCACCTATGAACATTTAGGTAGCTGAGTTAGACAGTAAGCCTCCTAAAGTCTCACCTTCGCTGAGAGGGGGAGATATTCTTTCAGAGGGCTGTTAAGACCATCTAACTCCTGCTCTGAATTTCCCTCTGCAGGTAACAACTCTGGCTTTTGCCTCCAGAGGGAGGCAAGCCAAATTAGCCAGCAAAGCCCCGCACGCAAAGCTGGGTTATTTTCATTCAAGGCCTTACATAGGATCAGGTACTCAGAATATCTACAGCTACTGCAGAAAACTCTGCCCATTGCTCATAACTGCCATGTAGGTTGGCATCTCTGGCCTAATAAGGATAAACTGGTTTTGCTTCTCACCTGAACCTCCCAAAAGCAGCAGAGCATGAGGCTGCCTTTCCTCTGGTTGCTCCGTAGGCAAGTACAAAATGTCAAATTGCAATGTATGCCAAGACTGCATATGCTGCTGATCATGCTACGGAAGGCTGTGCTGTTCCATGGGCGATTGTTCAGAAAACAGCCGCTGTTTGTGTCTTTGGGAACAAGCATTTTTTTGTAAGGAGAAAAAGGCATTGCATCTCTGGAGTTAAATGAGGAGGTCTGTTGTTTTCCACAGAAACTGGAGTGCGTAGCTGTGCCTGGTGGTTGTCGGAGTGCCCGTGTTTGTTTTCTTGTGATTCTCCTTTTCCCCACCTCCTGTTCTCAGAGAGGACCAAGGAGGGATGGTGACCTCATGGTGCAATCATGCAATCTGCTTGAGGCCAGGTATCAAAATACACTGCAGCTGTGAAGCTGGGACCTCCCTGTGGCTGGGGGGCCCAGGCCTCCTGGCTCTAATGAGATCACTGACCTTCTCCTGCCACTTCTTCTGCAGCTGCTTTGATTCATAGAGATTTGTTGTGGCAATGGCCTGCCTAACGGTTTGGCAAGCTGCCGTAGGAAATGCTGCATCTACAGGCAGGCACTAGGAGCTGGCCTTGGAGACCCAGAGCAGGTGAAGATATCCTGAGCCCTGCCAGTCTCTTTCCATCCTGACAGAGCCTACTTGCCTTTATCCAAGGGTATGCAAACATTACCATCCTCCCCGATTGATTTTTTTTTTTTTTTCCTAAGAATTGAGGAGAACGTTGTCTGTTCTCCAGTGAAATAAAGCAGTTCCTTCCAAGCAACCTTGTTGTGACGCTTGAGCTTGGGGCTGAGCTGCAGCAAAGTCACATATGGGAAGAATAAGAGAAAATAGCATGCCTACAGTCTGAGGCATGTTTGGGCCTCAAGTCCTGAAGTTTCTTTCAGACTTTGTATTCTTTGCTCTAATTGCTGCACTGCATTCCTTCTTCCCTCCTCTTCTAACAATATTTTTATTTTCCTTGTCTCCTGCAGCAGCAGGCTTTCATAGCCCCCTTCCCTTCCTACCTGACTATTTGTTCTCTTCAAATGTCCTGTAAACCATCAAAAACAATAGAAAACTTAGTGATAGCTGTGAAAACAGGGCCCTGTGAAGCTTTGGTGCCAAGAAGAAATATAAGACAAGTCAGGTTCTTGCCTGAAAATGAGATTTGCAGAGTAGAAATGTCACATCCATAATCACTTTTGTGTGGTAGAACTGCTGCTACCCACCACTGAGATAACAGAGCATCTGTTAAAAATGCAGTTTTGGTTTTGCTTAAATCCAGAAGGTTGCACTCACTTCAAGAAATACTAGCCCCTTGTTTAAAAACCTGAGTGCAACTGCTCTGATACCATACATGTATTAAAAACAAATGTGTGCTCGGCCCCATTTCAGAGTCCCACAACTGAACCCTGTTCGGTGCTTGTGTATGTGAATTTGCTCAGGGAGCAAGGAGAAAGTATGAAGTGTGTGTGCAGGTATATGGGTTTGTGTTGGGATAGGGATATTGGGAGGGTGAGGGAGACCCCTTAGCAAGCAGGATACTCTCAAAATCGATGAGAACTCTTTTGGAGATCAATCTGAAAAAAAGTCACAGTTAAGGACTGGAAAAAGGAGACAGGGAAAACTCTTTCCTAATAACTAAGCAAAGTGTTGGCAATTTCTGTTATAATCTATCAGTCCCATGTCCTGATCTGCTTCTGCCAGGTCTGATTCTTTCAAGCATCCTTGAAGAGTTGCCCTAACACAGAATGAAAGAGTCGTCTTTCGCTGTTGCCTCATGCTTTAAACAGCAAAGGCAATTTGGCAGAGGGGGAAATCGTGATTCCAAGGCAATTCCAGGAATTCTTGTACTGCCAGGTGGAAAAATAGGTTAGATGTGCTGCTGCTGTATCTAGTTCACACTAATAAAAGAAAATAAGCCTTGCATGTAAAGATGAGCTGAAAATGCAAAATTAAGTAGAGTGCTAATTTTATAAAGTCTCCGATTCACTTTGTCCTTCACTTGGAAGAAGTCCTACCAGCTTTGATCTCTAGATCAGTCAGCTAGTGAAGTAAGTGTGGTCACTTAAACTAACAGACTGGAGTTTTATATCTTACTCTTGGGATAGTCTTTCCTCAGATCCTGTGTTTGACAAGCATCCAAAAAGCTCAGACTTCCCTAACTTGGAAATACTGTGAGAGGAGTACTTGAGGCTTTCACTGGGAACCACAAGAGCTGTACTTCTGGTAGCTTTGCAGCTAGTTCCAGCCACGTCAGCAAGTAAAGACTTGTCTATATTTTGTTTTTCCCCCTTAAGCTGGGCTTGTGGAATGAACACTTTTCCTTTTTCCTTCTCGTTTTCTTTTTTAAACCCCAAGTTTAGCATTTTCTTTCTGCTCTGGCTGAAAGTTTGGGCCACTTCATATTTCATCCCAGGTGGTTGGCTCTATTCAAGTGTCCTTGTGAGTCCAAGTGATCTTTAACTCAGAATGAACCTCCTATGTTTGGAGGGGAGAAGGGGGAAGTAACCGAGATACCATACCTCACCCTGCATGTTTTGAGCAATTGCAAAGATGTGGTGGAGCCAGAGTTTTAAAGAGGTCCCTGGGGCAGAATAAAATGTGAAGGAGCTGGTGAGGTAGTCTCAAAGCGTTGCCAACTTTTTGAAAGAAACACACATGTGCGTGCATGTGTGCACATAAAGTGTTTTTAATTTTGGAGGAGTGATGAATCCTAAATAAAGCTTGCTGGATTTTCACCCCGCTGATACTACGGTGAGCTCAGATGTCTAAATTTAGTTATCCAGACTGAACAATCTTGGATTCTAAAACTGTATCCATCTCTGTCCAGAAACTAACTGCATACCTCTGTGGCTGCTGTTGAGTCAGCTGTAGGCTGACAAGATAAGGCTACTATGGAACTGCCATATGCTGCCTGCAGTCCTGTTCTGGCACCAGGCAGCTGCAGTGGATTTTGTTTTTTTAAATGAAGGGGAAAAAAAAAAAAAATCTACCTGGGGAGGGATTCTCTCTTTCCTACTCAAAAAAAAAAAAAAAAAGGCAGTAAACGATCGTTTATGTAGTGGGGCTAGAAAGGGACAAAACATAAAAGAATCTTAGAGTCAAAAGCACAGGATCATAACCAAGTGTTTTGACTTCAGAGTGATTTTTTTTTAAGGGCCTACAGTCTGCATAAATAGCATCTATCCTCACCTTCACTCATTACTCTAGTATTAAATCTTCCTAGTACAGTCTTCAAGCAAAGACCAAAAAGCACTTCAACTTGGATAAGGATCAACTTGGATAACACATCTGTTCCTGAAAAGACTAATAAATGCCGCATCTCTTAAATGTTCAGTCAGTTTGAAATATAGCGGATTATTCCTTCTCTGTCATTTTTAAAAAGAAGTGGAAGTGACATTCTTAAGTTTGCCTGAAACTGGAAATACATGTGAGAAATGAGAGAAGCTGAGCTGTGCATAAGGCATTAATGAGGGTGAAGTGGGTTATGATCTTTGCAGATCATTTCCTCACAAGCCTACAGTTGGGTATCTCTGTTAAGTGTGTGGCTTGGCCCCTGAGGATGTCTTCGAAATTTAGTGGCTCAGCTGTGTGTCTCCAGTTTCCTCTGCTGAGGCTTTCACTCTGACTCTGGGTATGCACCAAGAGAACTTGCTATTTTTTGGGTGAGTATGTTATAAAAGAAAACAAACTACATTGGACAGGTCCCAAGCCAAAGAATATGAGATTGTGCTCACAGAGGAATGACAAACATCAAGACAGGATGTCCTCCTTCCTCTTCTTTGAAGTAAATACACTTTAAAAATAAACAGTCTTTGGGATGCAAGCAAGACAGCATCCTCCGGGATGCTGCAAACAGCAGCTCCTTGTAACGGGCTTTAACATGAATGAAGAAAATGTATCTTCACCTTTTTGAGCTTCAGCAAAAACTGTGAGCACAAATGGGCTGAGGGTTTCCCTAGCTGGGACCTTGCATCACTTTGTTTCCACTTCTCTTCAGCAGGGCTTCTGTCTTTACAAGCTAAACCACATGGCTGTGTCACCTCTTACTAGCTACATGTCACAGCATCCTCCCCCCCGTTCTCTCTGGGCTCCCAGCATCACCTCATGCCAGAAGCATTTCTCTCTTGGAGGCAGGACAGAAAAGCTTGAGGAACTGAGCCATCCCTACTTCTGGTGATTCAAGGCAAAGGCTGGTATTCATTACTGAGGAGCACTCATGGGCCAGCTGGAGGCTTCCACAACTTGCCATTTGTGCCTTTTGCAAGACCCTGCTGCAGGTTTCGAGTGTGGCTTCACTCTGGTGGAAGGAGTCAGGAGGGTCTCCTGGCTTTAATGTAAGGTGCTGCAAGAACTTGTCGTGACCTGGCAAAATGAAAAGCTCACTTCTGTGCATGCCTCTGATCTAGCTCTAGTCTGGTGCCTTCTTTGGCAGCAATTATGATTAAAGGTGCTAATTAAATTATTCTCGTAGCAAGCATAGAGCATGTTGATTCCCTGACAATGTTCTACTGGAATAATGCAGAGGCTCCAGGGCTACATTTGTAGGTGTTGTGTGAGTGGAGAGCAGATTTGGGGGTTATATTACTCAGATAACGATAACTGCTCTTTCCTGTGCATACAGTTGGTTGGGCCTTATAATAAACCTCCGTCTGGCAAACCCAATTATTTTCCCCCTTTCCTGCATGGGAATTCTGCTTTTTATCATTGCCACCTGTTTCTCAAGAGGTCTTTGGTGTATAGCATCCATTCTGAAGAAATCACATACTGGCTTTGCGCTGCACCCCTGCATATCATGCTGGTATCTGCAGTGAGATTTCTGAACAATGGCTTGCAGGCACTTGTAGCCACATCTGTTCCAACCTAGCATAGCTTTATGCTTAAGAAAAACTCCCAGGCTCTCTACAACTGCATTGCACATGGGTTTGTTGCAAACCTACACTTCAGAGGGCAGCAGAGCATTCGTCCCACCATCGGGGCAGCACTGCCAGAATCACCTATGAGGCAATAGCAAAAGGTCCTCCTTGTACTTCTTAGCCCTGTGTTTCCTGGTGCAGAGGTCTTATAACTCCTTACCTATGTGTATCGTAAATAGCTCAAAGCTAATGCTAGTATTAACTACTCATTTCTAGAGCGTCCAAATGTCAGCACAGGAGGACATAAGTAAGCGTGTGACAATGGGGCATTTTTTAGTAGTGGGCATAGATTTAAGCTTCTCAGTGGGCTATGTAGTGTGAAGAGGGGAAATGCAGCATCTTGGCATGTTCTGAAATATCCAACTGTTGTATTTCTGGACAAGAAGCAACAGCTGAGATTTGAGTTATTTCATCTGTGCAACCTACTAGATGCCATACCCCAATTATCCTAATTCAGCAGGCAGGTAGGGTATGTCTGTATGTCTGATCATGGCAGGCTAGAGGTTCAGTTCAACGCAACTGTTTTAAACATTGAGGATTCCTAGCCAGAGCGGGAAGTAGCTGAAAAGCAGGTGAACAGGACGGGTAATCTGGTTCTCCCTGCTCATAATTGACCTAATTGGTGTGGGCATATATCAAGTGTTGTTTTTAAAAAAACCCAACAACCTATCATTTGCCAAGATTAAAAGCGTGCCAGATTTTTTGCATCTCTCTGTCAAAAGCCCACAAGTCTATAACGTGCTGCAGAAGGGAACATCTGTGTCTAATTGATGAAACTCAGCCTTCATAATGAATGATTGAAATGAACTAAACAGCTTTGTCATTCATTCAGTTGTGGATTATAAATTAATCAGAAATCCACCCCCCACACCCCCTGAATCTGTCTTGCATTTCCTGTCCCTTGTGGGTTTTTTTTCCTGGTCTCAGAGCAAGTCTTGAATCTTGTTGGTCTCCCAGGCCACAATAAATGAACAATTCCCCCACTGCTGTGACCTTTCAGCCATATTTCTGGAATGCACAAATTCCCTCCTGCCCAGGGTACCTGTTGGGATTCAGCTAGATTCTGCAGCCAACTGGCAGCTACGTGGCTCATAGGCAACAAGAGGCATTTGAGTTTGAATCCAAGACTCCTTGGGTCTACACAGAGTCTGCAAGATATTTCTCTTCAAACGATGACAGATTCCAGTGAAAATGAAGGCAGGAAAGGGAGCCTATCCTGAAAGCAGGGCTGAGGGATTTATGTGGGGATGCACTTACCCATTCAGCACTTTGGTGATTAGTCCCACAAGATCCACTAAACTGAAGGCTGCTGCTTTTGGGTGTTAACAAAGTCTTCTGGTAGTAGAGGTGGGGCTGTGAACGCCTCCAAGCGCCTTCTCAGTGTCTGAAGAAAGGCAACTAGATCAGTTCACATATTCCTCAAAATAAAATCTCAACCCTCAATCATTGCTAATTTAAGGAGCTTGGGCCAATCTGTAATCCTCCCACATCCAGGAGTACCACCCTGCAATAGCAGCAGCTCTGATGCACATTCTGGCTCCAAAACTGGGTACATATTTTAGTTGAAAAATTAGGCATTATTTACTGTTTCTTGCTATGTAAATACCTTGTTTAAAAGTGAGCTCAAAAGACTATAGCATGGGACAAAGGCAATCTGCACCGATATTCTAGGACAGAGGAAAGGAACATGAGACAAGTCACAGAAAAGCCCTCTTTCCTTCTTCCAAGCGTAGGAGCGATCCTCTCCCTGAGGGAAGAGGAGCATATTCACTGGATACCAGCTAGTTTTCAGTAAAATCCAAGTGACAACAAATGTGTCTGTAGTTCTGATGTGAATGAACAAATGGATCTAAATGTTAGGATCTGTAGCCTCTTAAACTGACAAAGTTTTGGTATTTTCACTGAGATTTTTACCACGATTTAGCTAATTCAGACTAAGCCCCAAAACGTCACCTCCTAGAGAAAATACCAGTAAATTTTATTAATTTATTTTGGTATTACATGCTGTGAGACTCCTAAGGCATTAGACAGAGAATAATCTGTATTTAGCACATGAACGTGGTTTCTTTTCCACTTGAGACTTCAAGCTGTAGTCCAGCCCATGTGCCTTAAATGAGAAGAATACCTGTAGTTTATTTCACTATAATTAACGTGAGTTTTGATTTAAGTGACACTTCTAAAAGTCAAAGATTGGATTTCGAGTTGAATACAGAATATGATTTCCACCCTCTTGCTATTTTGGTCCTTTTCTATTGCCATGCTGCCATCTACCCTGAAATTGCTCAGAATATGAACAGCACCTGCTGGAAAACAAAGGTCATGCCTTGCAGAACAGGTCTGCCTTTTTGTTTTTATTTAGGGCTTTTAACATTCGGCATTACATTTTTTCTCCTTTTCATTTCAATATGAGCCAAGGGGAGGGACTAAGAGAAAAAAAATCTGGAGTATTTTGATCTTTGTGGCTTTATATGGACTTCATAAGCTTTGTTTGTTCTACTGCCAAACTTCCTTTGTGTTTAAATAGATAACAGACCAAGACGACTAATCATTTCCAATAAAAAAAGCCCACAAAACCCGAAGCATTCCCTTTCTTTTCCAATTAATGCTTGTAAACCCATGCTCCTAGTCAGGGCTTGTGACTTCAGTACTTCTGGCTTATTTTTTTCCCATTTTCAAAAACAACTGCCCAAGGCACAGACAGGGCTCTGTGCTCTCCAGATTTGTGAAAGAATCTTCAGAAAAGGCTCTGAGAGTGTCTTTGGGAGAAGGTAAATATGATGTATGAAAGCAGCCTCATGTACCTTTAGAGAAGAGGCAGCATGGTAGTTAGTGCCACCAGTTATGGACTTCCTTCCTTTTTGGACTCTGAAGGCTATTTATGGAGACAGAAGAAATAGCAAGTTTCACATGGGACTGTCACTGTGTTATGTAAAATGCATGTTGATTGCTGGTTTGCTAGTGAGAGCTGGTATCTGCTATCACTATTTTGAGAGGCTTCGCATTTGAAGAGGAGACAATTTATCCAATCAAAACCACTTAGATTTTACTGCTTATTGAAGTAAATAAGGCTGAATGTCTTTGAAACAGAAGATGAGTTGGATGGATGAATCATGGGTAATCATCAATGCAAGGGGTTTTTTAACATTAAAAAAACGTTTTTGTGATGAAAATAACGCAGAGTTCAAGATGCTGCGGTGACATGGTTTTTCTTTAGCTTCTTCAGATTTTTGTCACACAACCAGCTGTTTAGGACAACACATTTGTGCAGTCCAAAAGTTGTATGTTAGCAAATAGCAGAAATGGATGCTGCTATGATCAGTAGTAGAAAGTGAGAATTATGTGAATTACTCATCTGGGTTATATTTCTGTGGAAGTTGATTATTCAGTATACACTTCTATAGTCTCTAAGTGGCTTTCCATATTAGAGAGATTAATGCTCCAAATGGGAAAGTAGAAGACAGACTTGTACAACTTGGGCTTGATGATCTTCGAGGTCTTCTCCAACCTAATGAATCTATCATTCTAAGCTTAATGAATTCCCCTTTCTTGAGGCTATCTTGTAACAGTCCCTGAAGTGAAAGAAAGGAGTAGGACCTTCAGTAGGTCTAGCAGACTGCATCCTGTGTATAATCTCTGGCAAGATGTAAGATTATTTGTTTTATTTCCCAGGTGTATTATTCCTGTGGTGCAGTGGTGGAATCGATGGAAAGAGGCCTGATTTTGTCACCAGGTTTTCCAAACAACTACTACCCAGGGACACACTGCGTTTGGCAATTTTTCATTCCCATGAGAACCCATCTTATCTTGGAAATTTTTGACTTTGACATTTTTGAGAGTTCTGGTGCAACTCCAACCCCCTGGGATGGCTTTTCAGCCCCTGCTAAAACAGGAAATAAGGACATGCGTTCTCTGGAGGAAAACTTGGACTTTGCTCTCCATACTACAAAACCCTCTCTCCAGACCTGGATGTCGAAGGTGGCTCAAAATCTGAGCAGCACAGGAGATCAGTCAAAGGACCTTGCTAGTCACCTGGATGAACTTTCAAGAACCACCTCAAAAAAAGATGAAGCCAAACAAGCATCTGAAGAAAATCAGTCAAAGCAGATGAAGGAACCCAAAGAAATTACCAAGGCTCAAACAGAGGAACTGCCATTCCCTGTGGCTGCTAGTGCCCCAATGCGGAGGCAAAATACCAGTGGTCTGGAAACAGAAGAAGATTTGAAAGGGAAAATCTTGCTTTCCCACCTAGCTGCTAGTGAGAGAGATGAAGTTATGGTAGAGAGCTGGACCCTTCCCACAACAGCATTGCCCATGGAAATCTCCTCCAGCCCACAGTCAGCAGTGGATGTCTGTCCCCATGATGTGCTATATGTTTCTGATCTCATCACATTTTCCTCTCGCTTCTGTGGACCAAATTCACCTTTAAACAAGACCATGGTCTTTGGTTCATCTCTGGAAATGGTTGAGGTTATCATGGAACTAATCACCACGACAGACCGGGGCCGAGGCTTTGCAATGCTCTTCGAATACAAGAATATCACTGAACCTAACACTGTAGATGCTGTGAGGCAGGAGAGAAAGGAAAACATGATGATGCTGGCGATTATAACAGGGATTGTCTTCTTTGCACTTGCTTTGCTCTCTGCCTTCTGCATAGCTTGCAGGTAAGGTGACGCATACCTGAGGCTTTGAAGCATGTGATGTTATCCATACAGGAAAAAGACCAGAAAACAAAGTTATGTTTCCTTTGCTCTGCTAATGCTTGCTGTCCTGTAAGTGTGTGGATACAGAGGAGATCAATGTCAGTCACTACTCCTGCTCAGTTTTCTTTCCTAGTTCTACAGCTCCTATGCCTCAAATTAATTTTCTGTTTCCTGAAGAAATACCTGAAGGGTGAGGCTTTTCTTGGACATTTTTTGTTTCATGGCAGTGGTGCCTTTGAACCTCAGTTTTGAGATGCTAAGTGGCCAGTGGACCAATGCAGAATAGAAAGATCATCTTTCCCCAAGTCTTTGGAGCAGGCTGAGCTGACAGCCTCTGTGTCTTTTCACAGTGATTCCATAGTTTCACTCTAACCATCACTAATGGTCTGCAGAAAAGTAAACAAAAGTATTACCACTTAGAATTAAGATTAAATATTTTCCAGTCTGTAGCATGTTTTATCCAAGAGACTGTGCAGACATTTTAATTCCAGTGCATTTCGTGTGTTCAGCAGTCATCTGCACATCCCTTTGACTGCTAGGGAAGGGATGGGGGCCATGCTGCAGTACCTGTGATTGTCCCCAGATGTCATCCAAAATGACAGTCAAGTGAGCTGATGGTCAGGCTGTGTTGCTGATTTCCAGGTCCTGATGCTAACTAGTTAAATGGCTAAAACCATACCTCTCCACTCAATTGCTTTTGTTTTATGTATTTCTTTTCTCTATATCTATCAGGAGAAAGCTTCTCCACCCCCCAGTACATGTTTGCGTTTTTCTTACTAACCCTACTGAAAACATTTTTGTAGAAAGTGATTTATTTTTTTCCTTTTCAACAAATTCAAAACAGAGCCCAAGCTCCCCAGGCTTTTGTCAAAACAAACAGTATTTTTCAAATGTTTTGACTTCAATGAAGACACCAGGTGAACTGAAACAAATACTGTCCCTTGCAGGGCTCCACTGTGGTGACTGGGTGTTAGTAATAGTGTTAATTTCCCAGTGTCAGCATGCAACTGGCCTGTCTTCCCTCTTCATGCATCCCCTGCCTCATCTGCTGTGCATCCTCCAACCCAGAAGGTCTCAGGATTGCCCAGCTACTCCTGATCACTGAGGTTGGTTTGGTAGAGGAACTTTGTTTTCCTTGTCCTTTTGGAGGCTACATTTCTAGCTATTGCTGAATAAATACAAAATATAGGCCATTGTACTGGGTGTAAGAGAACATGGGCAAGGTGGTGAAGCTTAAATATAATCTCCCTTGCTGTATATAGAAATTCCTGCTTTCGGGGTCTGAGCTTTTCATAGTTTTAAGAGTTAAACTTGCATGTGTTGTATCTAACTAACCTTTTTCCATTTTAAAGTGCTTGCAGAACACTAATTTAGACCACAATTTTTTGCTAGCTCTAAAGGAAAACGTCTGGTGGAAAATGTCTTCCAGATACCAAATACTTTATTTTTATACCCTAGCCAATCTTCAAGAGAGACAGAAACATGCTCCCTTCACTATGGCAGCAGTCAGGGCCGATACACATGTCAAGTAGGCTATTCTTGCTCCATTACCCCTATTTAATTTCACTGTAACTATCCATGAAGCAGAGTATTATTCAAACTAAAAAGCACACTGGCAATCTGAGATTTCACTGGCTGAAGCTTACTCTGCATGGCCTGTTTAGAAAGTCAGGCCATGCTGCTCACATGCACAATTTGGCTTTTTGCTTGTCGGATGTTTACAAAATAAAGTAAAATTCTGCTCTTGCTGACCAACAGAGAAAAAACTGAACGCGTTTTTTTCCCCTCACACAAATGTTTGTATGTTCTGATCACTGCAAATACATCCTACCAGGGGTCCTATGGTGCAGGACCAGGATCAGACTCACTTCTTTTAACACTGGTATTTATGCCTTTTCGTTACTCTACAACTCTTTTTAAAGGAAGATATACCTCAGTCAGCTATTGACTGTACATAGAGCCTATCCCTAGTCCTTTAGCCTCTTGAAAGGCCATTTACTGTCCCAGCTGCCTATATTCCCTGTGTGCAGTTCCAGGGAGGCCTTGATTACAATACTTCATTTCTTGTCAGACTTAAAGCATTTAAGTGAGATCCAACACATGTGGAAGCGAAGCCATGACCTGTGCTGAGTAACCTTGCTTGTGTTGCACTGGAAGAGTCTTTTTTCCTCTTTACTGGGCTAACTGCTTTGAGGCTATTGGTCTCTGGCCCCAAAAGCACTGGTGCTGGTTGGAGTTTGCATACACTTCCCAGCTGTGGGTTTTTAACACAGCTCAGAATCAGACTGCAGAGGCCATTAAGCACATCTAAACCTCTTTTAGTTTGAGCCCACCAAGCTCTATTTCATGGTTCTTGCCCTAAATAGGGGCTTGAAATCAGGTGTCAGATGCGTATTAGCCACAGCCTGTCCTCGCAGCAGAAAATGTCAGGATGGCAAGGGGTGGGCTGAGGGGAGAAATGAAGACGCTTTAACAATGCAGCACACTGAGAAATGGGATCAGCTCTCTGAGGCATGGTAATACTCATCCTGGCTGGAGTGTGCCATTGCAAAAGACGCTAATAGCAACCTTGAAGCTCTTGGCCTTGTAAACTTGCCTTCCACTTTCTTTTCTCTTTGTACTTTACTTGTTCCTCTGGTACCAGGTTTAGCTGTATTTTTTTTTTTTTTTCCCCATTTCTATCTGCTGCTCTTGCTCAGCTAAAAGTAGCAGGCTCTGCCTTGCCAGGGATAGAAATGGCCCGGGATGGGCTTGGCACCTACCGCCACTCCAATGCACCAAGTTGTCAGCAGTGTCTGCTCAGGCTCATTGCATTCAGCCAGGGCAAAGCTCTCTGGGGAAACTCCAAGTCTCTGCCACACTGCAGCTTTTGTTTGCTGTTTGGGGAGGGAATGAAAGCTTCGGTTGTTAGTTGGCCAATAATTCTAATTACTTTTGGCCATGAGGCCTGGCTCTAGTGATGGGGTATTTTTTATTTTCTTTCCCAAGCCCCAAGAACAACAGACATGTCCACCTTATTTAATTTTAATCCTGTCCAATGCAGTCAGACTTTTGCTCGATGGTTGCAACCCATGGATTGCAACTGCATTTTACATCTGCATAGCCTGCCAACGACCTGTTTCCAGTTACAACCCCCTACGTGTACAGCTATTTCATCAAGTCATCATGTGCTGCCATCTCTCTTCATGCAAGCTGCCCTGCCAGTCACTGCCTGCAGCCTGGCTGTCACCTGGGGATGACACTTTTCCTTTGTCATATAATGGCCTCCTAGAGAATCCTCATCACTTCTGGGCTAAAACCAGACCTTTGCTCTGCTATCCTCCTGTTAGGCACAACCCAAAACCCCTCCCTGCCTGTTATAGCTGTGTTCTCCATTTCTGTCCCTCTACACATCGGGCTGGGTTAGTTAGAGACCTAAGACGGCTAGGCCTAGCTGGAGCTGCCTCCTGGGGAACACAGGACAATTTCCACAAAGCTTCCAAGAGACTTCAATTTTTTGGTTTACTTGAGAAGTCTGAAGCAACTCTTTTAAAAAAAAAAAAAATTACAACTTCTTAAAATGATGGAAGCCAGTGTATTTGCATGTTGGCTGGTTTATATCCATGAGCTGTGCACGATCTAAATCGCTGGCCTTTGTGGCGAGGTATTGCAGTGTGCCACAGGACGCGTAGTCCAACTGGAGAATGAGCTAAAGCAAGGCTAAGATCCCAAGTCCTGCGAACTAGCACATCTCTTCAGGCACTGTGGCAGCAGCTCTGAATAGAAGGAAAAAAACCTAATCTTGAGTTTCCACAAAAATTGTTGGCCGAATCTAGAGTCTCTTACCCTTTGCGTGTGTTGGTTTTAAACAGTAAATCAAATTGTTCAGTGGAAATCAGACACTCGATACCCAAAGCGTGATGAGGGAAGAAAAAGTGAAAATGGGGACATTCCAGCCAGTTACCACTTTTTAAATCTTGATTTAAACTTTAGTAAGAACAGGACTCTTCCTTCTCTTACTCCCCCTACCATACTTGCACAGAAAATGTCTTTGCTAGTGGCACCTTACTCTCCCTTTCGTTTGTGCTGCCAAACAGCAGTGTGGATTTCAAGGTAGTTACAGTGTCTCCTGAGTATTGTAGGGCACAGCATTTATAAAGATGGCAAGGAAAGGAGCCAAGTGGATGTAAGGTATTTCGGTTTCTTAATGCAGAACTTGCCCTGTCTACCAATAGTTTATCATAGCTGTCAGTTTCTGAGACTTAAAGTGGAAATTTCATCTTTTTGGCTTTGTCACAGAGAATATGAATATCTTATAAATGGGACAGCTGTATACAAGAATCCAAGGAAATTGTTTTTATTTGCATTTTTGAGAACTTGAACATTTTGTTTGTTAAGTCATGCTAAAAGTTCAAATAACAAACCCAAAACTGAGACCATCCAAATAACTAAAAAGTCTGGGTTGCCAATGCCTCATGTTCAATGTGAAAGAAATATGTGCTAAGTTGTGTTTTCGTAGAGGAGAACATTTCCTTTGTGCTCTTTAATCCCTGGGTGGGAATTTTTTAACAAATTTGCTTGCAACATGCCAGTTATTTGAAACAAGAATATTTTATAGGAATAGATCAGATTTTACTACATTTTTGTCATGGATTTTGGTGGGAAAGAGCTGGTAGGAGGGGAAGAGATTAAAAAAAATGAATGCAATGTGGAGAGAGCAGGGAATTCTCCCACCGTCTACCTGAATACCTTGACCACCCCACTAATTCATTATTTTGGGGCATGTTTTGCCAGGTCGTTTCTGCTGAAATTGTTCTGGCGTCCAGTAAGAGCATCGTGTGTGTGTGTGTGTGTGTGTAATATTTACATACACATTTTCCACTCTGAAGTATTTCCTTTTTGGTTTGATCTTGCTTGAGAAGGCAATGCCACTCCTACTTGGAAGCCTTGCCCTGCTCCCCCTTCCTGAATCAGTGTATTAAGGAAGAGCCTTCCCTGCTTTAGCCCTGAGTTCCCCTGAGAAGCCCAAGCAGTGGCCAATGCCATTGTGCCTCCTGGAGTAACAGCTATCTGTCTGGACCTCTTCTGGATTAAATTCTCAAGTGCCAACTTGCTCTCCTCTTTTTCTGTAATCTTCTCTGTATTCACTAGGAATAGCAGAGGGGGCGTGTCATGGGGTTTTTTTTCTCCCTCAATTCACTTGTCAGTCAATAAGCATTTTTTAAGAGATCCAATGATACGGTGAAGGAATGAAACACACCATACCCAAGATGGAGCACATGCTGGCTCCCAGCCAGCCTCATCAGGTGGCCTCTGAGCCCCCAGTTCTTAAAACCAAACAGTAATGAAAAGATGACTGAAAACTTGAAGTCTTGGCTTCAACACATCACTACCAAAAGCAACTTTGCATGGAGGAGATTAAGTGCCTTAAAACAAACCAACCCCTCCAACAAGAACAGGAAAAACACCAGCCAACAGCAGGGATAGTAGGGAAAACAGTAACACAGGTCACATCATATCTGGTCAGTGCCTTAATGCTCCCATGTGTCTCTGCACTGTCCCATGGAGAACTGCCGTGCACAAAGACAAAACACACTTGCTTTAGTCATTATTGCGTTCATTACTACAGCCCTTCTTTGTGACATCTTTAAGTCTTACTCATCCAAAAGTAAATAACGCTAGTTGTTTCATAATCTCTGTTTTAGTAAAAACATGAAAAAATGGTTAAGAATGTGCTTTTGTCTCCCTTCAGCAGAGGCACGTTTACCCAGTAATCATCTGCCATACTGCTGTCTTTTAATAGTGTTCATACAAATGAACATCTGATGCTCTCTGCTTGCTAAATATAATCCAGCACGCAATATTGGCTGCACAGACAAAATATTCTCTCTAACAGCATAAGAATGATGTCACTGCCCAGACCAAAGGCAGGATTTCTGTCCTGCTATTTAGTTACTGACGTGAAAGAGCGGCTGGCAGGGGGGAGCCTGCAGCCTGGTGGGACTTGGCAGAGGTCTGAACTCCTTTCCTGCTTTTGCAGCGATCATGGAAAGAAGATGATAGGTTCTTCTCTTTTTCAGCTGACTTTCCGCTACATGAGCGTATGATTTTCTCCCTTGGCCTACAGGCCTTGTTGCCCTAAGCCTTGGCAAGTATTTTGGATGCTGCTGTAGGCAGGAGAGCTCATAACCTGCTGGGTCCCCCTTGTAGGATGAGCACAGCTGAGACCTTCCCTTCTGTGGATCTTTAACTCACTCGTGGGCTTGTTGTTGTTGTTGCTGTCTCTCCTTTCCAGGCAGAGAACGTGCCCCAAAAGGAGCTCATCCAACGCATGCAGTGACCAGGAGGTTAGTGCTAATGGCTTCAACAATTTCTGATTCTCTCTTTCATATTGGCTGTTGCACTGTTTATCTGACGATGTTTACTGGGGCATGTTCTGAGTTGTAGAATGGGATCCAGAACTCTGCCGTTGATATCAATGAGCTCCAGCTGGTGGTGCCAAGTCGGGAGAATGAAAACAACAACCACTCTGTCAGCCGGGAGCAGGCGGGTAAGCACAGGGCAGCGGCCGGAGCAGGTCAGGACACCCCATAGCCCCTGGCCAGTTAATCAGATCATTTCTTCCTTGCAGTCCTCCTCGCTGTCTCGCCTGTGCACAGCTGGAGAGCTGCTTCACAGCAGAAATCCTTTGTTGTGGGAACTATTCCTTGCTGCTCTCCCAACTTGCTGGTAGGGTAATTCCCCTGGCAAGGAGCATACACAAGCACAGCTCCAGGATGCTGCCAACAAAAGCTGTCATGGCACATGGCATTGCAGAGACACTGGGTTAGCAGAGCAAATGTGTCAGGTTCAGGCTGTTACAAACAAACTACAGAGATCCATAAATTGTGGAAGAGTTTCACCTGCCTTGTGCCTAACCTTGTCTGGAAAGGGTGGGTTTTACAATGCTTACATTGGCTTTGGGCAACTTTGACTCCTGGAGTTAACTTTTTCTGAAAAGCTTTATGGATGAGACTGCTTTAGGTGGCATTTACTTGAGAGTGCATTTCAAGAACAAGAGACCCCCAGCTGAGCGGCAGATAATGTCACTTGCTGCAGTTTTGAGTCACAACACATGAATTATACCAGTGCCCATTTGGTTGGTGAAAGCCAACAGGGAGCTACTTTATGTTGTGTTGCTACACACCATCAGCTTCCCACTAAACCATCAGCCATTACACACAGCTCTCATGAGGATATCTTCCTAAAAAGCTATTTCTGTGCTCCCAATCATGGCAGTTTCCCACCTTCTTTGGAAAAATCATCAAGGAGGTTGTGGCTAGAGCTTTCCTGGCCAGGACCAGAGGACAGGCCCTGGGGACACATGCACACACATGCTTCTGCGGCAGTCCCTGGAGCATAAGGTTGCCTGTAGGAGCAGCATCACTAGGGTTTAAGCGAAAAGCACAGTTCCCAATATTGACAGGGATGAGTAAATAAAGAAGGAGTTGAGCAAATCTGCAAGTTTCAGATCTACAGCACAACCTTGTGTGTTTAGTATGAGGCATTTGAGTTTGGGCCTGTCTTTATTAGAAAGCAGACCCAAGAGTGTTCCTCCCCGACCCTTTTGTTTTGTTTTTAAAAGCTTGCAGTTTCAGCAGAGCAAACTGTTGGCTGGAATTTTGTTCTGGCTGGTGCAAGAGACAGCCAAAGCCTGCTCTAGTTTGTCTGGGGAGAGAGGGAGGAGGGTTTGTCATGGAGGAGTTGGGAACAGATGTTTTGAACTCTTGCAAGCAGTCTTTATAGATTTTTTTTTCTTTTCTCAGTCACTTCCTGTGGAGGCAGCACAGAACGGTCTCCTCAGGACACTGACCCAGATGTGCCCTCCTCCATATCTGCAGTGACCACTGAGACTGGGAGTGATGAAGTGTTTATTATTTCTGCTGGACCTGGTGCCAGTGGGCTGAGCTTTACCACCTACAAAATACAGGTAGGAATGCTCTTTGGCACCTCTAGCAAGCCATGGGATGTCCTTATTGGACAGCACTTGTCATATCTGTCCGTTTATGCTTACTGCCCACTTTGCAAGAAAGTTAGTGACTGAGCCAGGTGGTTCTAACCCTCGAGCTGAGCTGCCATCAAATGACACGGGCTGTGATCCCCCGAGCCAGCATCTTCCCAGCTTTGAGAAGAACAAGTGCAGAAGTCTGCCTTGGATCCTATAGGTGATAAATGCAGAGGTCTACCAGCAGGCAGTAGGACCAGCCGTCAGAAATATGTTAATTGGCAAAGATGATGTTCCATTAAAAACATCACTTGTAACAACTGAAGAGCCTGAGAGTCAGACCTGCTCCTGCCCACCACTACCAGCTGAGTTACTCAGCTCCTTAGAAGGTTATTTAACTGTCTCTCTAGGCTGATGTGAAAATTATCAGTGTATGCTCCAAAAAATTGAAAAGTGAAAGCACTGAGATCCTTTCAAATACACATACAGAAACCTGAATCAGTTCAGTAAGTTCTCTCTTGTTTTAGCTCTTTCCCCTGCACTCCTGGTCAGTTATTTGTTTAGAAACAGATGATAGCTCAGAAGTCTCCGGTCTGGCTGCCACTTTTTCAGCCTTGAGCATAGCGCCTGACAGAGCACATCCATTACAAGTCTATATTAAAGCCTTTCCCAAGTCAATACTCTCCTATCCAGTGCCCTCTCTCTTTTTCCCACAAGAAGAAAAACAGCCAGCACAAGGAACTCACATGCCTCAGGACAGTCTGTAATACTTCTGTCACAGTTTACAAAACAAAAGCATTCTGTATCCCTGCACTTGATTAGGAAATTAGCCAGGAGGCCAGGCTGGTCAGGATTTTCCTACGCTAGTGTGAGACACGTGCTATGCTTTTCCTCCAGTTGGCTACACTGATTAACAGAGAGAAAGAAGAGAAAACAGCTCTTGTCCCTTCCCTTGCCTGGGCACATTACCTTCTGCAGAGCAGGGCACTGGGAGCTGTATTGGTGCCCAAATTGGGCACCCTTGAGCACCTGCACTCCTTGGTCATTCTTTCCAGTGGAGAGGGCTTCACCTGCTGGCAGTCATGTACAAATACAGCTTCTAGACCGGAGGGAAACCCATTTTCCTCTTTTTCCCCACTCTAGTCAGAATGAGTACAGTTAAAGAAAAACATTTCTATTCTGCCATCCCTTCTGCAAGCAATCTGTTAGAGAAGATATATATGTATAACACACACATAAAATAGTGTTAAAACAGGTCTAAGTGACAGTAAACCAAAAGATTAAAGTGACTTACCACATTATTAATGCAGGAGGCAGCTCCTTCTTAGTGATGTCTATGCTGCATACAAGTGATACTCTCAACCATTAAGGAGCAGAAAACTTATCCAGGAAGGGTGAAAGGGCCTCTTTAAAAGCACTGGGTCTTTCCCCACAGCTGAAGACTATCCTCCCCAAGGAGGGTGGAAATTGAGCACAGCAGGCTGATTACAAGCCTGCGCTTCAACGGGATCTCTTCAGGCCACTTGCATTACTCAGGGTTACTGGATGTTAGAAGGTTACTGGATGTTAGAAATAAACATGTTTACAGTTTAATTTCTAAATGTGTATTTTTAGGGTGTAAAATGCAACTGGCCAGCCAGCTCCTGACTTTAGTCTCTGAGCCCTGCGGAGGGTATGGTGCGTATCTCTTGTGGACCAGCCCTAGGCAAGTAGGATGAGTTATCCACCGGAGCATAGCCACTTTCTTGGCAGGAGCTAAGAAGTTATCCTCATGTGATAAGACGTGTGAAATCCTGAGCCTTTACAGTACAGTAAACAACGCCATCAGACTCACATCACCCAAAATACTTGACTAGAGAAAGCAAGCTGTAAGGAGTTTTCGTTAAAAAAAATTATCCAGGTCTTTTTACTGAGAAGTGGTGGCTGGCCACTTAGTGTTGTGCCCCCCAATAAGTGTGAGCCTCAGCTCTGCTGGGCAGGAGCCAGTGATAAACTGGCTTTTGCTTTTTAGCTTTTAAAACCCATTCGAAGATACCTATCCCCTGTCAGGAGGCAAGGGCTGGGAGAGCAAATACGCATCTCTGTATGTGGACTAGCATGAGGAAACAGAGGGCAGGATGGCTTTCTGATGGATTCTGAGGTGTCCTCCAGGAGGGTCATGGCTTTCTGTTTGGTTTAAGTCCTCATTCAGCCTTTGGCTAACTTATAACTATGACCGCTGGCTTCTATTTCAGACATTATACGTTTCAGAAGCAAAGGCTGGAGTAAAGAGTATTATCGTGGAGGTTTAAGAAACATGTTTTGCTAAAACATTTTCAAAAACCTAGAAAATACATTATTGATCTTCATAGTTACTTCCAGTATATCTGTCTCAAAACCAGTGACTAGCTTTTACACCAGTTTGGAAGTACGTATAATAATATTACAATAATAAATGCTAAGACAGCCTGAAGAGGCTTCTGAGGAGAAGACAGCGGGCTTATGAATTTATAAGTGAAGATTGTTACTTTAATCAAATCTGAGACTAAGAGTTTAATATTGAAACAAACTTATCCAGAGCCTGAAGCCTCTTCCAGCTTCCTACTGAGAGTTTTTTCTGCTGTAGCAGCTAATTTCTTGCCTCTCTGCCCATCCACTTCCAATATGACATTTTAACTAAATAGTTTCTTTGATTTGCAGAAACTTGAGAGATTCAGAAATAACAAATGACAAGTTTCTGGTTTCTCAGGACTTTGAAATCCAGGACACGTTGAGATTTATTTCAGACCCTCTTTAAGGACTATGTGAACTTTGGGAATGTGGATTTTGCATTCTTCTCATGACAACCATATTCGCACAGCTGAAAATTAAAAATACATGTAGAGTTGTGGAACAGGAGGCTTATATAAATAACAGGTGAAGTATTAGTAAGAATGAAAGGAGATTCTTAGGACAGTTAAGGGTTCTTTAACTTTTCTGGCTTTAAACTCACATCAATATTACGGACAAAGATTGTGACTTTAAATGTAACATCAGAACATCTAAAGTATGGAAGAGATCTTTAGAAGTTTTCTGTAGTTCATTCCCATGTCAGATCAACTCTGCTTATACACAGAGCTGGTGACAATGGTTTAATGTGGTCTCACCTTCCAATGATGCCTATTTTACACCTGCCTAGATGTCTTGTTCTACTGCTAAAGCACGTTTTCCACCTGAAAAGCACTTCTTACGTGAAATTAAAATCTCCTTGGCTCCAACCTGGGTCTTGTGCTTCTTGTTCTATTCACCACAGGCACTGAGAACAGATTATTCCCTTTATCTTTGGTTTAAATTATTTTTATTTTCTTAATTCTTCCCTAACATAGGATAAAGAGCACCACTTACTTCAGTTTCCCCTCCTGAATTGTGCATTTTTGAGACTTCTGATTCTCTTGCTGCTTGCTTCTGGATTTGTTTCAGCAGGCCCCATCCCCCTTGAAGTTTTGTTTCCCCAGACAGACACATCTGGAGCCTTCCAAGAGCCAAGCAGAGTGGAAGAATTATGTTTTACATACTGAAGTTTACTACTCTCATCTGCCAGATATCCCCAGTAAAATAAAGCTGTAGATATTTGGTGTATTCAGTAGTGAGAGTGGTAGGACTTTATTTCCTATGTCACTGAAATGTCCAAATTCAGTGTTAAACCTGAAACTGGGGAAGGAAGGTAAAATTTTCATCCAGGGAAGCCAGTGAACTTCAGGCAGCCCGCTGGAAGAGCAACAAGGAGAAGTTGCATTCCTGATTCTTGTCCTGAGAAGAGAACTGCTGAAGAAATCAGTCTCTTACACTAACAGCATATTTTTTAAGTATTTTTAAAACCTTTTCATGAAAGATGCTGAAAATTATCTTTATTTACTCTTTTCAGGACAAAAACCTAAAAAGAAGTGTCACGAGCCCAGCCTCTGTGTCTGACTGGCTGACTTCTAATCACATGGCTGCAGGAGCAGACGCTGTTGAGAAGGGGAACGTCCAGCTGGAAAATCACTGTCCCAGACAACGCACGTGGAGTGCCCGCACTTTCCATGACTTCCTGGCTCCAATACCACATCTACAGAAAAAATGGTGCAGCTGGAGCACCAACAGTCCCTTCACAAAGCTGGTTGACAACAGCGTAAGTCTTGCAAGGAGGGGAGGACGTGGTGGTCGGGGTCTATGCCCCAGTACCCCCAGCTGCTTGCTGATGGGACATGTTTTCCCCTCAGCCTACTGCTTTGCCTCTCCAACCTGCAGTGCAATACACATTTCAGTCCATCTTGCTTGGTGCATGGGAAACTCTTTTGCCTAAGTATATTGTAATTTATTTAGACTTTCCTGAAGTGCTAAGCAGCTGTATTTCCCAGCAGTTAGCACCTGGTTAAGAAATGATCCCTAGTCCAGAAAAACATTTAAAAATGCCTTCAGACTAAATTATCTCATTGAATGTTCTGACACGTACCTTTTTTCCCCTGGTTATGCCTCCAATTTATTTTAATTGACTTATTACTATTGCATTGCGAGGAATCCGTAGGTGTGGGAGGGATATCTAGGTCTCATTGACTGTAATCATCAAACTAAGAGCTTGTTACAAAGCTAATAGAGGATATTTCTTCTTTTTTAAGGTAATAACATAGGTTTTTGCTAAAGAATGTAGCTCACCTCTAACATAACCAGGAATTTTAACTTTTAGTTCCCTTGGGATCAAAGTTGCTCAAGCGCTTTACATGGGATGTCTACTAATTTATTATTATTTTGTGCAGGGTTTTCCTACAGCTGCAAGATCCCAAGGTGTGCCAACCAGAAAGGTAATCTCAGCCACTGAGATAGAGGGAGCATCAGAGACCATTTACTCTGATTCATCTGTCAGTAATGCCTCATACCCCCTCACTCTGTCTGCACAAAGGCAGCGGAAGCTAAGCTCCTGCAATTTGAAGAAATCCAGGTTTGGGAACCCTTATTTTGGATTTTTAGCCAGTTCACCTGACAGCAAACATGTGAGGTCCGTGGATCCCTCAAGACACCTAGTGGCAGCATCTCCAGTTAACAGCCAAAGCCCCAAAAATCTTCTAGAGAGCGCCAACCCACTAAAAATCAACTTGGTCAATGGTTCAAAAACAAAGGAGCTTATGGTAGAAACAGATAAAAACAAACCGGTTTTTGTTATTTCTGAAGAAGGGGATGATCAGCAGCCTCTGGTTCTAGCAGAACATCTTAGTCAATGTGCAGATCATCTATCAGAGCAAAATGCAGTGTATGCTCCAGCTGTGCCAGATAAACAGCCGGTGGTTCTGACTGTTGAGGGGAACAGTTCTGCCAGCTTCACGTCAAATCTTCCCCTTTGGGCAAAATCCCCTGGTTTATACAAAGGTCACGTGAAGGCCCCTAGCTCTTCCAGGGACCAGCAGAGCTCAGCAGTTGTAGATGCTAATACTACTGAGACCTCACAGAACTGTGATCCCCTAGCTGCTCCTACGCTATGCCAAGCTTCAGTCCAGTGATGCCCTCAGAAAGACTGAAACATCAGTTCACAAAAACAGAGGCAACAGGGACGTGATCAGAGTGGAAGCTGTGCCAAGTAGCTGGGTGTGGCAGTCATAGATGGATGCAACTTTGTTAAGAGCGGTCTTTGCTTCCCACCCGTTGGGACTGAGATTACAAGGGTCCATGCCATAGCACAGCACAAATGCCATCTTCCCTTACGTTCACTAACCTCATCTCTATTCTTCTGCATGAAATTTTGGTGTGGTTTATACAAGAAAGTATCCTCTGAAAAGGTGCTTCAGACTGCAGAAAAACCTTTTCTCGAATGAGAAACAAAAGTCATTTGAGTGGTTACATTGCGGTTTCTATCTGAAATGTAAATCAGTCCTCTGTCACTGTGGTATCACTTGAGTCTTTCTGTTGGGAGCTATGAGTTAAATTCTGTTTATAGCTGTGCCTGTACAATCCAAGCCTTGCCAAGCCAAGGTAAGAATTCGATCATGCATGTTTGCATACAGTTTTGTAAACTTAATTTTAAGCATTTCATAACTTCTGCACTCTAGCACAAAGTTTACCAAGCATTAGCATGTCTAATATTAAAGACCATGGTTATCTCATATCCTAACTCTTTAGAAAACTGTACAGACAAGCTGAGCAACCCAATACTGGATGCTAGTTCTATAAAAGTCTGACGTAGCTTTATCTTTGTTAGATCTACATAGGCTTAAAACACCTCAGTAAACTACATTTTTAAGTGCTTCCTCATGGTAACAGAAGCACGTGTACAGACACACGGAAATACTAGGAATAATCTTCAGCATCCAGCACTTGGATATTTGCAGCTGCTCTGATCCTATATCCACCAGCTATTTATTGCTGGTAACGCACATTGACTAGAGAATTATTTCCCTTCCTTTAGCAGGCAAGACTTAAAAGACAAAATTAAGTGGGGCAAACTTTGAGTGCTCACTTTCTTTAGAAATGAACTACTAAGTGGCTGTGCCTCCCTGATTACAAATCCAGGGCATTCAATGGAACACTGAACCAAAGGGAAGCCTGCTAGTCCTATTGCCTTTAATAACCCCATCAGTATTTTAATTGCCTCCTGGTGATTTTTTCCTATCGTTGCAAGAGACTCCTGATGTTCAGCCCACAACTTAGAATTTTTTTGCTTTCTTAAATGAAAGAAATTCCCCATGAAGCTGTATTTTGCAGCTGACACAGCATATTGTTTTAAAGCAATAGTATGTCATAAAACAGGTGTCAGAAATCTTCTGTACAAGTCTTCCCTTACATTAGCTACAGTGTGCATTGAGTTATCTTAAGCCTTCTATGCGAAGGCGTTTAAGTCTGATTCTTGAAATATTTAACTGAATTATTTATGATTTCACCTGCTATTACAGCTTCCATTTGCTACCTATTAATGTCTGAGATATGCAACACAAGATTGTAGGTTTTGACTTATATTTTCTATGTTTACGTGTCTATGTAGACATAGAAGCCTTGCCTCTGGTAGCAGTGGAAGCAAAAACGTATATACCCTTGAGCAGCTGACTCGAACAGCAAAGAAGTCTCTGCATTTGTTTTTACCAGACTGTGTTGAGTAGTTTTGAAGCACAAAAGTCTGGCTCCAAGTTGTTGGTTTGTTGTTTTTTGGGGGGGGGTTGTTGTTGGTTTTTTTTTTCTAAATTAATGCTACATGATTCAAAGGGAAGAGTTAATATATTTATGAGTCAAGCAAATATTCAGAAGTCTTCAGTACCCTAATAACAACTTCCACTGCATTAAATTAATATACATTATAATTCAGTCAATGGTTCTGTTACTTACTACATTTCTAAAGACTGAAGTACTAAAATCTACTTTTGAAAAGTACTTGTGTTCAGTTATTGACAATAGCTACATTTAAAGGGCTGGGAAAAGTGGCTTTTTCAATAAAAGCATGTTTAATTCTTCATATCTACAATGCAATGAATCTTATTTTGTTTATTTTGCTGAAAGACTAAGTTGTATGGGCACTGCCTCGAAGCACCAGTACATTGCGTGGTGTACACCAGTACAGCAACCTCCCTAGTGGTTGCTGCAATGGAAAGAACACAAAAGCTGCTGCATCATTCAGTGAGCAAACACCCGAGGGTTAGATCATTTGATTTCTCCTCAGTAACGTAGGAGATAACGAGGTGGCTCTTTACACTGACTTCCTCTACTACCTAGCTGTGTAACCAAAGAACACATTCTGCTAAACCTGTGAGGACTGCTGCCAGAGGCTGGCTTCTGTGGGAGTTTGGATTTCCTTTCATATACTGCTTAAATTAACACTGTGCACCTCTTCCATCCCTGCCTCCTGCAGCAGTCGATAGCCAGTTACACACAAGACACTAAACCAGGTATCATACGCTCAGCACGGACTGTATACACAGACATGTTGAGAGTGGCCCTCCTCTTAAAGAGGATGCAACATTGAGCAACGCTGCTTATTCTCGGAACAGATGTGGCTGCTAGGCCAAACTGCTCAAAGGTGGTGTCTTCTGCCCCCAAAGTTACTGAAGCCCAACTGGTGCATCTGCAGGGACACCAAGACCATCGCCTTGCTCTTGGTCAGCCTGGAACAGCCAGGAGTACAACATACGGGAGACTCAAGCTTAAGTTCCTGACTCGCCTTTTGAAGTTGATTTTTTTTAGGCAGATCCCTAAAATTAACTGCTAAAGAGGTATTCTGTACCTTAAAAGAATTTATAAAAGTATTTTCTTCTTCTTACAGCTAAAAGAACTGGCTTGAAATTCTGCTCTTTTTTTTGCATGTCCGTCCGTGTCCCGTCCCCCCCCCCCGAAGCAGCTTCTACCCATACTCTTCAAAAAAGTCATAGCACAAATTTAAGACATCCTGAAAGCTCTGGGTGGAATAAGTGCTCTCAGCTATAAATATTGACTAGGTTTAGTTTTTAAATAGTATTATTTACGGCATTTATTTTGTTCCTAACAGCTACATTACTTCTGAGAGCTATGGTGCCACTTGTCAATGGCAGCAAAGCTCACAACTCATGCACAGGCTCGGGATTCAGTTTTACCTTTGTGGTAATGCAGTCAGTTTCCTGTGCTCTTTTGCATACCGTAACTAAGCAGCAAATGGGATAAGCATGCTAAACACTTGCTGAAGAGGAGGAAAATAATTTCAATCACAATTGCACGGGGAAAAAATGTCCAGAAATGTTATGGAGCTAACAAACAGAAGGAGTATTCTCTTCAGTAAAACTGGATTTGAATAATGTTCACTTTTTTGTTTAATTAATTATCCTGGAATATACTAGGCAATCCCTCTATCCAATGTGTTAGATAGATTGAATAGGACAAAAATACGTGAGCATGCCCCATTTTTTCATTGTTGAAACAGAGCTTCAAAATAAAAGCTTGGAGCTATACAAGCTGACACAAATCCTGTGTGCTAGGTTTCTTACTGTCAGGTAGTTAAAATGGTGGAGAATGGAGGCTCAATGGAAAAACAATCCAAAAGATTTAACATGCAGCTAATGCATCCTAACTTTGAGGATTCAGAGCAGCACTCAGCAAGAAACACCCATTTATAACTTCTTATCAGAAACATGAACTGAGGTTTCCTTTCAGAAATCTAACTTTTCTTTAAGAGCAGTTGGTTACAAAGCATCCTACTCATAACTGTTTGGGGTTTTGTTTTTTGTGGCACATGAGCCATTACAAAATACATTTGACTCAAATACTCCAGTCAGTTACTAGATTTTATTCTAAACAATTAAAGATTAATTTTGATTGCAAGGAAAAAAAAGATATGTCCTAAGCCAACACTTACCTAACGAAAGCCAGCAACTGAAACTCAGCAGCACTGAAAAGAATACCCAACAGAGACCAAATATAGCTTCAACATATATTCATGGTCTGTCTAGAAATGTCTTTGATGTTAAACCTCATATGGCACACTTAGCATTTTTTATAATTCATTTCCTATGGAAACTAATGAGCTTAAGGGTGAAATTACCTCATTGAAAGTCAAAATGGTGAAGTGTGAAGAAAAGAAGGATGACCTGAAAAGCAGATTTAGAAGCAATCTTTGCATATTAAGCATTGCTGTGGGAAATAGTATAATTAGTTTTCTTCAGAAGTTATTCCTTGGAATTGTGTAAGTGGTATTTCAGCTCCCAAACATCATGCAGAAAGAATGTTAGATAAAATAAGTGGAAAAAATGCAAAATCCCCACAGATTCTTTTTCAAATTGAAAGATCCTTTTCCTAACTTCCAGTAACACAGCGACTGTTCGTTTATTTTTAGAAGGCAGACTGTACAAAATAAGGCCCCCTTCCAGGAGAAATTTCTAAGAGGCCATAAGAAACAACATTCTCAGACCATAATTTAGAATTGAGCATTCTCTTCTCAAATGCCTAACTCCTTTTACTTGAATCAACTTATTTCCCTAAGCTCTTGCTGTAGGCCAAGCCATCTGCACTACACAATTCTACTGAAGGCTAGAAATTGATACAAAATGGATGTATTTTGTTCGCAGAATAAATGAGCTAATGATTGATCTTTGAGTGTCAAATACCAGGATTTTTCTATTAAATTCAAGAAAACTGTATCAGAGCTTAAACACAAATTACCCTACACAGTTGCCAATTCAAAATACTTGAGACACACTGAGGGCTCTCAGGTTAACAGTGACTGTTGAGATCAGTATGTTTTCAGCTATTAAAGCTGCAAAAGGCCATATATTGTACTCTTTTTCTCACAATCATGCTACAATTTTTTCTTTATTCTTTTTGGAGGAAGTGCTCAGAAGAGCTTATGCTGTGCCAGAACTGATCACTTGATAAATCCAAAATCAGCAGCTTCCTCAAACTGAATTAGTTACAAGTCATTTGTTGACATAATGGAGTATAAAACACTTAAATCCACCAATGTAAGTGCAGGGCAAGCCAAAAACATTACAGGTTTTAAGGTCTGTCAGCTTGTCTTTATGGCATACAGAACAACACATCATTTTCACTTTTACATTACTTAACCTGAGTTTGAATTTCTCTTGAATTTAGTCTGAAGAACAAATGACAGCTCGTTTAAGAACAGCAATATAGATTAGCTACAAAATTAAAGGATATCCAGCTTCAAGTGTGGGAATGGCAGCAGTGCAAAAATCCTAGGATGCTAAACTGCAATTTGAAGCTTAACAACTCTGGCATCAGTGTCTTCCACCTCGGGTAGAACAGGGCGCAGACAAGTCCTCCTATTTACTCAGCAAGGGAAAAGTTCTATTCAGAAAAAGTTCAATTAATAGTAGACATTTGAAACCTTATCATTTATACAAATTAGATCACTGTAAAGATGAACACCATATGACAATCATTTTCTCTAGCCTGCTGTTAAATCAATAGTGGCATAATGCTTGCCACTTCAGTGTTTACAGTGTTGCAAGAAATTAAAATAGTATCCACTTTTTTTAAAGTAATAAATTTTTTTATTTACTAGCATCTTGTCTTGAAGTCATCTTGTTGTCAAAAATTAATTCTATTTAATAGTTTTTCACTTACATGGTTTGTTATAAATCCTGTAGAGATACTGATGATCCTTTGTGATACCATCTGACACTTCTAAGAAAGTTTGAGAGAATTTCTTGGAATGACACAAAAACTCATGTCATTTTCAATTACTACGAGTTCAAGGATGATATTTAGTTGTAAAATCTCAACATTCACTAACTAATAGCTTGACCAAGCATTAGCAAGTGATGCATACATCCATTTCTGTGGTGAGAGAATATGCCACAGAAGAAACAGAAACAGACAACTTCAGTGAATCTTTTTTTTTTTTTTCTCTTCTTTTTTAATTAATAACTTCTTAGTTCAGGAAAAAAATAAATCACAAAAGAGAACTGGAAGAACTACTCTCCACCTTCTTTATAAAAGAACTTTCTCAAAGAGAGAGACTATATACCTTGTTCACCACTATGTCAAACCCTATCATAATCAGTTTTTACAACATCTATTCTACCACATTTCATGCTCAGCTTCCAAATATCTCTTATAAAGGAGGTGGGGGTGTGCTTTAGACAGGTTAAAAATATGCTGCACCTTTACAGTATTTAAACAATTACACCAAGCATAGTTCATACATTTAATCACATCAACTATCACCTGGTAACCATACATTTAAAAAGGTCTAATGTATAGAGTATGTAATACCCATGACAGATACTCTTACTTACTTAAGAGTATATAAAGATCAGGATTTATTCACCCTCCCCATCTGCAACTTAATTTCTCATCTCTTCCTGGTACAATATAAATGACGAAAAAAAAAAAAATCCCTTCATTCCATTGCACTACCGCAACCCTATATGCATAGAAAGGCAGATTAATTATCTGTTAACAGGGAAGAGGGGTTTATAAAAGGAATTTGAAGAACCTCTACTGCACATGTAATTTAGATGTTAAGTACATGAGTTCTGTTGTTTGGGGGTTTTTTCCCCAATTTTTTTTCTTGAAGTCACGTCATACATCCTTATACAAACACAACTTGAGTAAGTGCGAGCGAGGTTGTACATAGTACTGTAGACACATTCTTGACCAACAAAAAAGATTCAGCACAAGAGGCTTGAACACTAGTACAGTGACAAGTCTATGCTGAAAGCCCATCTGGGGTGTGGGAAGTAGTGAACGAGAATGCAAAGCACATTTCTGCATATAATGTGCAAAGGCTTGATCTCCACAACTGCATTCAATTTGCTACATGCACAGCCAGAGATGAAAATGAGATCAAAAACAGCTGGGAATGGTTGTCCTGAGAAGATACAATAACCATTAAAAAAAAAAAAATCTAAACATAAAATACAAATACAGAAGCAACAGAACATTGTTAATAATACTAAAAGACAGAAACACACTGTTGTTGTTAAAAGAAGTTTCAAGTATTATTCCAGATCCAATTTCAATCCTACTCACAGGAGAAAATGCCCAGAGATTAGGAAGAGAAATCCACACCAAAGTGTATTTTTAATAGCATACGGGCATGGTCAACAGACTCATCCTTACAACAGCTATTTTAAAAAATAAAAATCTAAACAAAAATGCACCATTCTGATTAGCATTCATATTAAGGTGTGCATTACTGGAAATAGTTGTTTAATTCACTGACCCCAGTAGATGCAATGTGCTGCATCATTTGTGCTCCATTATATCACAAGATATCGTGTGTACACTTTTTAACATAGAAGTATAAATCCTGCTCATAAAATAAGGCATACTTAAAAACAACATGGTATCTACAGAGGTAACTTTGTATGCTATGTTCTCATTCCGTCTCACTGTTCTAGGTATGATGAAAAACAAAAATTGGTCCCAGTTGAGGTTTGTCAACATTCGCTACCAGATGATGATGAAACAGATCAGATCATATGAATCTGCGGGGTGGGTTGTGTCGGGATATTTGCGTGTTTTTTTTTTTTTTTTTTTAAATGGTGCTTGGGACATTTCCTGAACAAGCTCTGCAGAAGGCATGAAAATAAAATCTACATTTTTTATGTCAGCTACACCAGTGTTCCCCTTCATCATCCCTATCCCTATCCAGAAATGCCTCCATATTGCTACAATTTGTCCAAACTAAATTACTTACGTAAGATTGTTCCTTCCAGTAAAGCTGCTATATTCTGTTTTACATTATAGCTTTTTCGACATTTTCACCAGTGTATGCATGCTAGAGAACAGCTGCACGGCAGAAGTACATATTTAGCATACGGTATCAAACCAAAAAAGAAATACAAAAAAATGAACCAGTGTGTCCTACTGGCTGCTCTATGTCAAAAGCACTGTTTGGTCTTCTGATATAAAACACTACAGAAGTAATATTAGCAGAATTCTGTTCTGCTTCAAGTATTACCCCAACTTTAAATGTGATTTTCAAATTTTTGTGCAATTATTTTTGTAATTTAATATGAATAAAAACATCAACACGACTAAACTAAGAAAAGAAGCTGTACTACTTCCACTATAACACTGCACATATGGTAGAAGCTTTAAGTTGAAACAGCTGTTTAATGGACGGAATTTTACTTTTTTTTAAAGTGAATATTAATGTGGTTTCTAGCCCAAATGCAATGGGTAGCGACAAAATATCAGACTACCACAAAATGCAGTTGCAAATATACACTGAGAATCTCCTTCTTAAATATTAATGGCTCTTGAAATATCCATCAGATACTTTTACAAAACATTTCTATTTTAAGTCTAAGGATTTTTTTTAGTTTCTTCACAAGTAGTGCAAATACACTCCTTATTCTTAGGTCTTCCCAAGATATGGCTGGTTTTTGTGTGTGTGATTTCTGTTTGTGTTCTTCACTGAAGTGATACATGGACACTGTAGTCATGAGGATGGAATGCAATGCTTGCTGGAGTTTCTTGTAAAAAAAAAAAAAACAAACCAAAACCAACTACCTTATTCATGTACAGCTGTAAAATTCTACAAACTAAAACAGTTCACACCAGATTCCCTGATGCAAAAGTTATTGATTCCCTGCTATGGGGGAACTGAGAAGATCCCCTGAAACCTTAAGACTGTACAAGCAGTGTCACAGGTTTTTTTTGTCCCCTCTCTACAGACTACAAGTATTCAGTTCTTGAATCGTGTTTGTTCACAAATGTGATTGAATTTCCTGAAATAAAAAAAAAACAAACAACAAAAAGTATTAAAATGTAACAAAGTTCTCAGAAGTCAGGCAACAAAATACTGTGCATCTTTCATAGGTATTTTCAATGTTAAACAGTTTAAAGCAGAACATTTACACACTAACGTATCTTTTTCAGAACCTGTTTAGATTGGACTCTGCCACCATGTTATCTGTAACAGGATTTTCAACATCTCTTCTGCCCAACCCTTGTTAGTTTTATTATGCACACAGAAAACCTGTTATTACAAGCCTCCCTCTATAATTCTGCATACTTCAAACCCAGAAGGCAATTAAAACTGGAATCAGCAAATTAATTTTGCCCTGTGAGCCATTAGTAATTTTTAGACACCATTACACAAGACACCAAGAACTAGAATTAACCAGGCTAATAATACATTTCAACATAAACATGCTCTTTCACTGGCTTAGATTCTTCTTCTGGAACAAAAAAGCAGTTTTTCCTCATTCTGTATTATTTAGGTTTTATGGAATGGCAAGCCTGTCCATGAATTAAATTGATAACACAAATTTGTACAAAGGCACTTCTTCCCAGTTCTCAAAAATGTCACGCTATTCATTCTTTGTTTTTCTCTACTTGGGTTATGCATCCCCGATACACAACTGAAACGGGAGTTGCGGTGTCAAGTGTGTATATACATATACATGTGGAAGAGATGATGCAAAAGAGACCATGAATTTTCTCCCTCTTGCTGAATCAGATCAAAGATTAGAAAGAAACCTTGCTTACATAACCAAACTACTTAGCAAAACAGTTTAGCTTGACAAAAAAAAAAAAAGTAACTGCATATCTAAGAGTGGTATGACAGGATTGTTTGCTTTTACTGATTTCAGGAATTAAGAGCAGCAGCCAGTAAGGTTCTAGCAATAGCTAATGCTTGAAGGAAAAAAAAAAAAAAAAAGAGAAAAAGAAAAAGGAAAAAACCCATGAGTCATTTCTATTCTAGATGGAATTATCCACCACAATATGAACAAAGACGAGTACTGGTGAGTACTTTGATAATGAATTAACTCTCTAACATTTCAAAACAAAATCTCCTCTGGGAATGTAGACAGTCCTGCAATGTGAAGTTACAGCTAGCAGCGGTACGTTGAATTACATCTGCAACTTAAATCCCAAATTATATTTGAAAGTTATTTGGTAAAACCTTCAGAATTTGTAAGAGACTGAGGATGGATATTTTACAAGTCTTTTCTTATGATCTGCTTGCTTGAGCTGTACAGACTGGGTATTTTCAACCTGTAGTACCTGAAATATTAAAGGTATTATGCTAAGTGTGTATCTTCATTGCAGCATTAGAAAGATGCTGTAGAATCTACTATTCATTAAAGCAGTTTCTCAATACAGGGTAACAGCTCATCTTCCTTAAATTGCACTGAGAATTTAGGGAATTATTCATAAAGCAAGAAGGACTTTTCTACCCACCCTAGAACCAGTTAACTCTTAGGTACATAATTTTTGCTTTGTTTTACAAGGCTTTAATATTTGTCTTGCCACACGTGCATCTTTTCTTAAGAATGAAATTGCACTGGTTATCAGTAGCCTTTTTTTTTAATCAAGGACCTTGATTTGTTTTGGATGGACATTTCTCATGAATGACCAGATAGCAGGAGCCCACGTCCCCTAGATGTATTAAAACACTTGAGACAGTAGAAGCTTCAGACTCAGTGTTCCATTTTCACCATATGCCGGATTTCTTAGGTCAGATGTGTAAGACCTAGAAACTCCCCCAGGAACTGCTAAGTCACACCAGGTTCCTAACGTTACATGTTCCACACTTCTCTTGTTTCTCTTGTTGACAATTATTCCCACCAATTTATCCCTTCAAAGTACGCTGCACTTCACTAGAAGAGTCTCTCATAGTTTCAAATGGAAATTGCACAGGGCTAATTATTGTATATAGAGTGTTTTTAAGAAGCACCCAGACATAAGTAAATGAGAAGCTGCTTCAGTGGGAGAATAGCAATGAAGGGGGAGATGAGGGTGGAAAACAAGACTCAAGAAGCGTTAGCAATGGGTTACATCAACTTACGAGTGCTCTAGCAGTGCCCTTCTGACATGCATGAAGAGCTCATTTCAAAGTTGTATTAAAAAAAACCCTACAAAAAAACCCTCAAAGCTCACCCAATTTTGCTTATGCTGCAACAGTGTTACTCATGCAATTTCTGGCACTTCAAAGGTTGGGGTTTTTTTGTTGTTGTTTTTAAAAAGAAACAAAACCCCAAACACCTCCTAAATTCTATAACTTACATGGCATGATGTGCTTTGACCTGAGTTCGACAGTTGCGCCCCCAGTAGCAATCAGGACGTGATGTGACAGTCACTACAAAAAAAGCAAATGAAATGCTGCATTTATTACAAAAGTCATTAAATAAGGTGATGTAGATTATTAAGTCACTGCTAGTGGTGGTTACTCATCAGAGTAGGCTTTGTAGAGAAACAAGACATGATTGGCAAGAAACGACTGTAAACTATATTGGTTCACCTTTCTAGAAACAAAGCAAACACTTAATGAAGGACAAAAAATTAATTCTGAATAGTAGGCTCGTGCAGACTTATGATGAAAGGATTTGGTTCTCTGCTGTCAACTGAAATTTTACCATTTAGTTTAATAGAAACAGACTTTACAATTTAAGACACTGGGCATATGTCTACACATCTTTCCCTATGAAAGAAAAATTTATTAATTTGGTAGAGTTTGGGGTTTTTTCCCCACTTTTACATACATTATAACTCAGCTGTCCAGCAGTCCGTTACACTAAAATGAAAAGCAGTACTAAGGAGAAACAAGCAGACTGCCTCTCATTAGGCACAGCAGCAGAAGCAGACTTCTCAACAGTTAAAGACAGGCAAGCTGTCACTAACAACAGGAACTAGATGGACAAAAGTAACATTTAAAAGTAGACTGTTGGAAGAGCTTCTGCTCCCCACAGATTTAGGATTGAAGGAGACACAGTTTCTTGCATGCAATTTTATACTGAAACTGTAAATGCAACCGGATTTAGAATTAATTTATGAAAAGATTCTTGTTCCTAGTTAAGAGCTGGTAAAATGTGAAATTGTTCAGGAGGTGCATCATTTTATGTATTCAAATGGGAAAAGAAATTAAACTACAGCAACTAGTTCCTGTTGACTATATTTTGGATTTTACTTAATTCCTCTTTTCACTATGCAGATATATTTACTCTACAGATGAGAAACTGTACTGAAAAAAAAGACTCCATTAGGGAGTCTGACAATAACTATATGCAAGCTTAGCAGCCGACAAGTAAAGCAATCAGTACAAGATACTACTCCTGGAAAGAGGCACTGGGCTACATGAAGGTGCTAAAAAACCAAGGATACAACTGAATAACTCTTTAGATGGCTTTTCCCTCTTACTGTGCGAAGCAATCCCCACCTGGCAATTCAGCAACAGGAATATTCTGCCTGTACTGGTAGGCAAGTTCTCGAAAGTTGCGAAGGCCACAACAGTAGCAAAGCACTGTGTTCCCAGTTATTCTGTAATCTGGGGAGAAAAGCAGTTTGTACATAATGTCAGTGTAAGGCTTGAGAAATCAGACTTAACAAAGATGTCTTGATGGCACTGGTTATGTACCCAGAACTTCAAACCTCTTGATGATATTACTGAGCTATATATAGGCAAAGAGTTATACATGTACAAAAATGAACATAACACATACCTGACAAAATAAAAACTCCTCTTTGAAGAGCTAAGAGACTTTCATTTAACATATTTTTCCACGTCAAACCCCTGGATGCCAGGTAATCCTGAAAAGAGCAAAGAAAAATCTCTGACATTAAAGTCATTCACCCTCCAGTATTTCCAAATCTAGATCTAACTAGGATTTCAAAACGGGTTGATGCTGGTTACAAGTTAAAATTAAATATCTTTAACTTAATTAGCATGATCCTTTCAGATCACCAACGAAACCTTCCATTCAGTGTCTTTTTTTCAGAAGATCCCCACTTTTGCCAAAAGAATGCAAATACATTCATTTCAGTCACACTCTCATTTACCTTAAATCAAGATTTCATCCACTTTACCTAATTTAAATAACCCTGTTATGGTATGGGCAAAATATTTTCCATGCAACCTAGCATGAAATTTAACTTGTCTGGGAAAAACTATTTAACAAGCCTTTTTTCCTGGTGTATTTTTAGTGAATTATTTTTCTCTTAAGTAATATTTTGGATATTACACTTTAGACTGTAGAAACTGGCTTCCTAACAAATATGTCATACAAGTAAAATTCTTTTATGATTTAACAACCAAACATATCTACAGTGTGTCCATCAGTCATTTAAACTCAAATTCAGAAGTTTTGTCTAGAATTTTGGCCTTCTTGGCACCTGTCGGACATACACATCGGAGAAATTAAACACCAGGATTGCATGAAAATGATTTTTTTGTTGTTAATTTAGGCTGGTGCTAAATAGAATGCATCTCTAGAATATGACGCCTTCTTGCACAGAGGCTGAAAATGCGTCCAGTCTAGACACAGTAACTATAACTTTGGTCCAGCTCATTAAATTTGCCTTTTAGAATCAGGTGCTGCCAAGTGGCACAATGCTACCACTGTAACTGTTAGGCAGCACATCACTGTCATTTCGTGAGTAAGAACATCTTAAACTTTGTACATTATTATACATCACACACAACGATTTTTAAACATACCTTCAGGATATCTGACTCATAGTGGTTGTTATTTAGGACTCCATCTAAACACTTATCACCAAGATTTATTTCTAATCAGAACAAGAAGAAAAGTAGTTACTATTTCTTCCCCCAACCCTATGGCCCTCACACATTTTCTGATGATTCTGTTGTTTCCTGAAATAACATGCACAGACTCACGTGAGCATCAAGTAAATGACTGCAACATATGCTAAAGCATGTGATATATAACTTCCAGTGGCAAAGACATTGAGATTTTACAGTTTCACCTTTAGTCCACAAACACTACTAATCTGCACAAATTAACAGTGCTATTAAAGCATATTCCACTAGCTTCAAACTGCAGCCAAGTCATTTCAACTGTTCTAATTTATTTTTAAAAGTGTCTAAAACCTTGAGTTTCAGAAGTCTGCATGTTTAAGAGTAAGGTCCTTTTCTGATCAGTTAACATCAGTCAGTTGTTCAGTGCTCTTTACAGATTTGTATGATTCTCTTACCAGGATGAAATGCACCATAATTCTTTTTATACGGGAAAGTGTTATGCTCCACAAGCGTAGTTTTCAAACCAAATATGGTATGAAGATAAGAAGTTAAATCCTCTCAAAGTTAAGACACATACCACTCAATAATTTTTTATGTTTGTGATGAGAGGACACAGACTGTTTCCTTTTGCATGACTGTGCTACAAACTAACCTATTATATTTCTCAATTACCTAAAGTTCAAGACAGACAGACATTATTGCAAAGTGAGCAGGCTCATAAGAAACAGATTATTCCACAATACCACAGAATGGTGCCAAACAGCCAAAACACGCCATCCGAGTGCAGCCCCAGTATAAGTGACAGAAGGGTTGCAGACAAACTGTACCTGTAAAATAACAAAGAAAACCTCTGTAAGGATCTACACACAACAAAAACTCAACAGTTATTGCTCTCATAAATCAAAAACAGTACAGCATGGATAAACTTGGTCAAAAAAAGTACACCTTTCTCATTTGAAATACATTCTACAGGAACAAAACATTTTACAAAGGAAGATTCTTTCACGCTGTCACTACAAGAGTCCAGATAAAAAAATATTCACATAAAGAACACTCTTCAAAGTAAACTTAAGTTTAATTAAAAACAAGGAGAGATTTAGTTCTGCAGCCAAGAGAAAGAAAGAAAGAAAGAAAGAAAGAAAGAAAGAAAGAAAGAAAGAAAGAAAGAAAGAAAGAAAGAAAGAAAGAAAGAAAGAAAGAAAGAAAGAAAGAAAGAAAGAAAGAAAGAAAGAAAGAAAGAAAGAAAGAAAGAAAGAAAGAAAGAAAGAAAGAAAGAAAGAAAGAAAGAAAGAAAGAAAGAAAGAAAGAAAGAAAGAAAGAAAGAAAGAAAGAAAGAAAGAAAGAAAGAAAGAAAGAAAAACTACACACATTGCTGAGGAGCAACATGAGGATTCTGCTCACGCTCTGCTCTTCGGTCAGGCATTGGCTGAAAGCAGCAGGTGCATATTACATGACTTCCTTGAGTAGGACACACATATTCCTGGACAGCTAGATGAGTTAAAAATGGAAAAAAAATGGGTAGACTGAACAATATGCACAACTGCAACCTGAACTAGGAATCTTAGTGAATATTAGCAACATAAAAATCCGAAAGTAACAACCAAGCAACATAATTTTTACAAAGATTCTACAAAAGAGCAGAAAAATGTCATTCTGACTTCTAAACTACGTAGGTGTGTAAAATATTTCAATATGTAGAACAGTTTAAGAGCTATCAACCATCAACAATCTATTTTGGACAAATATACAGAAAAATCATGGTAAAATTTCATGATATTTGCAGAGACACCTATGCCAAGTGGTATTGTAACTCTTGCAGTAGTATCTGTGAGAGTGAGCTTGTTTAGCTCATAATGGGCGTATGAGTTGTAGTATTTTAGTATGCCACTACTGAGAAGATTTTGTGACACTGACCTGCAGGGAAGTTGGCAGATGTAGATGGTGCATCTCCCAGTGCTTGCATTCCTCCTGCTTCTGTCTCTTGGCCTGTGCCAGGCAGAGTTGGAACAGAGTGTCTTCGATACCCTGGGCACTGTCTGCATACTATATATGGTTGACTGAAAGAATAAGACAAGGTCGTAGGAAATCACAGCCAACAAATGCAAACACGACTCATATCCCTATGCTAGACAAGGGTTGGTCATATTTTCAAAGTTTAAGTTTAGAGTTTCTTCATCCTGTAACATATAGAAGTTTACATAACTCATTTCCTCCCAGCTGTGAAGACTGCTGTAGTTGCAACAGATAAAAACTTTGTATTTTGTAGTATTCCCCAAGTAGTTAAAAAAAAAAAAAAAAAAAAGAGCAGTAGGACTAGAAGTGACATGAACAAGAAAAAGAGAAACAAAGCTGGAATAATTATCTACACGAGGAGTTCCATTGCAGCTACACTCATAGGGTCATGGACTGCTTTATGACCTGACAAGTTCTTGGCCTTAAACCTGTTTTCTCTAAAGCAACAGACAATTTGTAACTGGAAAAGGTAATTCCACGTATCTCACATGAAGCTGTTGCACAATTCAGGACAGGGCTGTTGGTCATAAACTTGCTGGACTCCTAAGAAGTTCTAATTTTAATTATTTTTTGTTGAGTGCTCAAGGTTCAGTAGGACAGCCAGGAGAATTGCCAAGGTAATTACCGGTAAGAATGAACTTACCTGGGAACAAAAGTAGGATTCATTCTGGCAATGACCATGGAAACACTATCAGCAATAACAATGTTAGTGAAACTAGTGCAGTTTGTGGGTTTGTGCATTCCAACATAAGTAAATCTAATTCAGCGCACAACTTAAATAGGCATACCTGATATCTGAAGATTCACTGTCTACATCTGACAATTCCAATAAATCTTCAGAACTTCCTTCCTCGTCCGAAAAAGATCTCCGCACCTTAGGTTGCAACATGTCTTGAGTAATTTTGTTTCTAGCATCCATGCTACGTACATCATCTTCATTACGACATTTATCTGGCATAAGAACCAAATTCAAATTTCAAGAGAAGAACACCTCAACCCTTATCCCCACCCTACTTTACTAACACAGTTACAATTACTGTGGTCTCATTTCCATAAAACTATTTTTTGGCTAACAGAGTTCTAGGAGATCTTAGTTAAATTCCTCTCTCTGTTAAGGGAAGCGTAGTACCAGGCAACTTAAGTTTTGTTTTCAAGAGGCCATGATCAAAGTTAATTAAATCCATATTCAGGTATATTTTTCAGAAGTATCTGAGTTTAGGTGGCCTAATCAGTCAGTGTGCCCTATTTGATAAAACTGATATGCTTCTCACAATTAAGTAGCAAAATAAAATTAAGAATTCTTAGCATACCCAGTTATAGTATCAAATCACCTTCAATTCTCACCCAGTATTTGAAATATTACAAGTTATTATGTCATATTAAATGCACTTGTTTTCTTACAGCCAAGTCAAAGAAAACAGCAGAGTAATAAAACATACATAGAAATTTAATAGACATACATCAATTACACAGCTAATGTGTGAAATACATCAGATTCTGTTACGCAGACTGTTCAACTTGCCTGGATGCTGAATCAGATAAGCTTCAACCAAGTTGTTCAATATGTGATTTTTACAAATACGTTCTACTGGACAACGACAAGTTGGACACAGAGAAGATCTTTCCATCCATCCCGAGTAGCAGGCAGCACAAAAAGTATGCATACAAGGCTGCAAGCTGGAAAAGACAAATATAAAAACAATGAAAGGAATGGAGTCAAAATACAAATCTTTCCTTTTTCAGATACATTCATAACACTCAAAAACTGTTTAGCAGTGATTTGGCTATATAGCTTGAGAGGGTGGGGGGAGGGGACTCAGAAGGGCTTGTGAAAACCCTAAATACTCTGGCCTCCTCAGACAGTTGTCATTGAACTTCTATTATTGCCACATGACTACAGCTTTTGTCAATCATACATACCTTACACAGTCATGCAGCAGTTCTTGGCAGATAATGCAAGTCAATGTTTCTTCCATCTTATCCGGTTTCACGTTTGATGTTTTTGCATCTTCAGAGCCAATTTTAATTATACATTCATTTGGAGCTGCTGGTGAAAGATTTGGACAAGCATCTTCATCTAGAAAGACAGAAGATTCCACAGTATGTCATTTTTGAAGTTTTTTAAAATTTATTTTTATTTGTGTTAAAAAAAGACCTGAAAGATATACACTGATTCACTGTTCACTGGCAATGGTCCTACTAAAAGTTCTTGGTTTACACCTAACAGCTTCTGCTACTGAAGGCATTTTCACTGGAGCAGAAATCAAGTCAAGAAGAAGCAAGAAAGAAATGGAAGGAGTGATGACAGCTGACCTGACTCAATTGTGGGAGCACAGAATGAGATGGGAGTTTTGCTTTTCTTATTTAATACAATACTAAAACATAAAATAGCATGGTAAGGACGAAAAAAGTTACCTATCCCCTACTAACATAGCCTTTCAAGACCTTCTAGGTTTGATATGTGTGCATTCTGAATTTATTTCATAAAAGCACAGATCCTTATGTTTCTGTTAATCTCACTGGGCTTCTATGAATTGTGGACATAAGTTTCTAATTAGTTTTTTAAACTAACTTTCAACAATAACACTAAAATAAGAGTGCAGGGTAGGTTGTGCAATCCTGCATACTAGCCTCCTTTTAGTTTCTTCTTAGCAGGTTCCAAACCTTCCTCCTCCCCTGTCCTTTGAGAATCTGATTCTGCTTTTTCTTTGTCAGTGATTTCTGAAGTGATTGCAGAGGTTTCGGTATTCGTATCCAGATTTTCATGTTTGTCATGCAGTGCTCTTAGACACACAGATTCTAAGACTGGGAAAGCAGGCACAGGAGTGAAAACTGAGGACTGTGATCCTGCAAAATAAAAACAGAAACATGAACACGGCTACATACAGGTATGGGACATGTGAAAACAAAAGGTACTCAAACACTGACGCACACACATCAATCCAAACAGCTGAATAGAAAAAAGTGGAGCAAAAAAGCAACGTCTGCATAGCTATACTAAATGCATTCTGAGCCAATCTGACTTATTGGAAGACCTGGGGGGAAATCACGGTATTAGACGTGTAACCCTACTTAAAAACACCATTCCTCTTTAAATTGTATTTATTCATAAGACAACTACTATTCAACCAGGTCTTCCTGACAAAGATGCCAGGCAGAGGACTGATGCAACACTGATCATATGTAACAGGTCAGGACCACAGTGGAGGGCATAGCTTTGTTTTCATAGGAGCATGTCCAAAAAGTCCCAATGAACTGTTGACAAACGCCATTTTCTAGATAGCCGTTTCTGCTCCAGTTCTATTTTAAGACTTCACAGAATCACAGACGACCAAACACAGAATCAGTTACATGGCATTGTGGTATTGCACTTGACAACATTACACAAGATACCGGACTAGGGATCCATGTGGTATATTTTGGCCTCAGAGCTCTAAGCAAGGGAAAGCGGACTGCTGATCGGCAGTAGTTTCTCGGAGTGACTGCATGAGCACGAGCACTCTTATCTACTTCCTTTGTTACATGAGCCACATAGATTTGCCAAGTTTTCACCAGTCCTCCACTACAAAACCATACTGTAAAGATTGAACAGTTTGGGCTTTATGTGCATTTTCTGCCCCTCTGAGCATCAGCAATTCTCACAATTGCCTTTCTCATCCACCAAGATTTACCCTGTCTACTCAGAGAGAGAAAGCTAAAATGCACATATCCACCTGGTATTTTCACTAGAACTGTACAAAGCAAATGCTAAAGACCCAGATAAGGGTAAGAGATTAATCTTGTAAAATTCAAAACTGGACTAACAGTTGATGGGATATCAAACTTCAAATATTTCACACAATTCTTACCAGATGTAGAAGGATTATCCTGCTGAACAGATGCAGACTCAGTAAGAGAGGTAGAAGAAGCATTAAAGAGGTTAGATGTAGAAGTAGATGGCTGTGGTTCCTCATAGCAAGACTGAGTAGCTGACGGTGATGAGGTAATTTGGGTCTCATCATTACTTCTTCCTGTACTTGAGGTATCTTTGGTCACATGGCATTGGTTTTCTACATTAACTTCTACAGTTGGAAGGGAGAAAAGGAAAGAAAAAGATCTATGTGACAGGCACCACATCATGGCTTCAAAATTCCAAGGAACCAAACTCTCTCAAGAGGGTTACATTAGTCATTGGAGCTTAGCTCCTCTTCATGGATCTTGATTTACCTCCTTACCTACTGGTTCTTGAGTTGCATCATGTTTTGTGTTTAAGGATTCATAAAGATAAGCAACATCTGAAAGATTAAAAAATACAGATCAGAATCTTTAAACAAAAATTCACTAACCTTAATCTCACATAAACAACTGTTCACAAGTGGCTGCTTCCCCAAAGTGTCAGACAATGAAGATAAATGAGGGGTCACCTCTATAGTACAATGTTACTCCTACTTAGGTGGCAATTAGGAACAGCACAGCACAGTCTTTTCTTCTCAGGAAACCAGGCAGAGCAGCTTTTGTGTGACATGTAACTTGTGCCAGCCATGGAACCAGAGGCTTAATAATTTCTTAAACCTAAAATCTGCTCTGTGTCAGAACAAACTGTATTTTTACTGATACTTAAATGAAAGGTCTTCGAAGCACCTTATTATTTCTGAGCTCACTTCTCAACTTCTTCAACCAATTTTGTTTAATTTCTTTTTGAAATACATGAACTCTCAAAAATACAGATTAAGACATGCCATAAATTTCATCCAGAAACTAATTCAGTATCTATTAATAAAACCAACTGGATAATACCCATTCCTTCTCCACCTTACTTCAACCTCATACAGTTCCAAAGATTCCCCTAACATCCTTTTTTTTTTTTTTCTTTCCCAATCTCCAGCCTAGAAGCAAATAAGACTCTCTGTTTGTAGCCATCCTTTTTCTGATTAAAAGTTAAGAGTATTGTCTCCTTCAGAACTACTCGGGACAGCCAAATACGTGTGCCAAATCCAAATTCTCTCTCTGTCTTTGAAGATGGATAAGCTGAAAACACAGAACTGGAGGCTTAGTAATTCAAATACTTCTTTACCCAAACAAAAATCAAGAAATCAGTGATTCAGTTCATTACAAAGTACCTGGAAAATTCATGTAAGTGAATTTTTTCAAGTAGCATCAACTGCAATAGTGCCACCTTAGAAAGGGTTTGTGAGATAAACAAGCCATAAGACAGATAAATATAGCTTATCACTGCTTCTTGTAACATTTACATCAGACAGCATAAATCTGTCTGTATATAAATTAACAGCAACTTCATAAAGGAAGAATTTCAGTTGTGAGTTGTACGTATCTAGAATTTTTTAGATTAACAGTTCATATGTCTATTACTTTAAGAAAACTGTAAATACCGTCTTGTTTTTTAAATCAAATATCATGCTGTAAATGTATCTAATACTACACCCTCCCATCTCCCAGTATAACCAATTATCTTCACAATAATAGGGGAGCTTATGATCATACAAAATCTGCCTGTTCACCTTAAAGTTCTACTTCAGAGCTATCAAATACAGTAATGAGAATTAACATTTAAAATGCCTCTTTCATTAAAAGTTTTTTCCAGAAAGCGAGTGTTCTCCACTAAACTTAAATACTATACACTTCACACTTAAAAAGAGAACTGCATGGTAATGGACAGAGAATTTGGCTGGGGCACAACAATACTTATGTAAAAGACAGAGCTTGCCCATTCCTTCTTTCCCCCCATTTATCAAAGTTGAACTCCATCTGCTATCTCATAATAATGAGTGATTAAGTTCTTCCTGTAAATCTTTTCCTTCAGTGCTGGATTTAATGACCCTGTATAACTGAATGAAATGAAATTGTATGAAATGAAAAGGTAAGAAATTAAAATTCTGCTGCCTCAATAGTCATAATTTCCCAAACCATTTATTAACATCTTTAAAACAGATGACAACACAGATCATTCATGAAATCTTTTATTAATTTTGTTCCGTTGCAAAAACTGAGCATTTATACCTAAACCTTGGTCCCCGACTTCTACTCAGTTAACATATGAAACATTACTTTGTGCCCCACAACAGCTTGGCTTATCTAAAAACCTTTGAGGAAGGACCTCCATTAATTTTTTATTTATTTATTTTTAAAAACCCAGTTCTGTTATTTCAATTGCATCATCCCAAAAAGAATTCCTGAAAAGAATTATAGATATGCGAGGCATGATTCTTCCTTAAGACCACACAAATATTTTTCCAAGTTTACTAATTCTACTTTCACTACAGGGCTTTTTTCCCCACCGTCCCCCTTTTTGCCTCTTCCCTCTTTAAAACAAAAAAAACCCAATCCAAAAAAAAACAAAAAAACTTTTGCAGCCTTTCCTTCTGGTGCCAAAAATTGCTTCAATGTGATATATAAAGTATCACTAATTACCCCAGTAATTTGACTTCTAAAAGGAGCATTGGGCACGTGATCAGGACCTCATCAGCTACCATTCCATGGATTAGTTCTTCCAAAACTACTTCTAGGCACACTGCAATTTCAGACAGTTGCTCAGACTTGTCCCTTTAAAAATTGGCACGAGACCTCTTCTACACAGAATTGTTTTTAAACATTAGCAAATTATTTGTCTTAAAATTGAGCAATTCCGTTTTGATTGTACTGATATTTCTTTTCCTCTCATGACTCGAAAAAAGAACTAAGCATACCATTTAAAAAAAATATCATTTACTTACTGTTCTCTGGCTCATTTTTTCTGTAAACAACATAGATCACATCTCCAGTCTGTAAAGGGTATGTCTGCTTCTTAACCACTTTCAGTTTATTAATTACTGTTCCATTTGTACTGTAAAGAAAAAGAAAAGATAACTTAGCATAAATGCTTTCATATTAGATAGGAGAAGGAAAGGAAAACACAAGATACTTTTAATAAAGCAAAACTATTGGCTCCCAAAAAAAATGTAAGCCAGGATTTAAAAAAAAAAAAAAAGTCCGGAAACAAATACAAAATTTATCCCAAAGACAGAAGTGCAGAGCTACTAAGACTTCAAAGCTCATTTACAGCTACTGATAAAGAGATGGTAGCTGACAAACAGACAGACAAAAGATCCCTGACATTTGGCCAATGTCTTAAAATAATTAGATGATTGTTTCTGTACAACATCTCCACCCTTTAAGTATAAACCAGGAAACAGGAGTTCTATTCAAGAAGTTCTAGGTTATGTTTTCCAATTAACACTGGGAATCTCCTAAGACATTCTGTGACAAAGGAACTTTTCCTGTACAGTCAGGGATGCCACACAGCATTAATTCTTCTCCCCTCTTGCTTCAAATAGTAAAAAACCTGAAATTCCAAGGTTACTTAGACTGTTTGCAACTCAAAAGCAAGAAGTTGGTAAGGAAAACCAGTTATATCTAATTAAAAGATGAGTTGGAATGAATTATTTTGATATTAATAAAAACTCCAAGACTCATGGAAGATATTAAATTGGTGAGCGCTGCCAATTAGGGGAAGTATCTCCTTCGCTATGGATGATGTTTTATACACAAGTTATTAGTGTTTTATAACCACATCAAGTTATTGAAGTACTGAATAATTCCAGCTCCGTTGCAATAAGCCTCTTTCAGGGCTGCAGAATTCTAGAATTTCAGACTTCTGCCATTCAAAATCTCAGCAATTAGTACCAAATATAAACAAACAGAAATCTGCTTCTCCACTTAGCAGAGCAAGCTGCTGCATGAAATAGCAGCAAACCTCTGCTGCCACCTCCTGGAGACCACCACTTGTGCCCAGGACACAACCCAGCCTTCCTCAAACAGACCTGGAAAAATCTCTTGTCATTTAGTAACATGCAAAGAGAAAGAAAATTAGAACTTTGTATCGTGACCTTTTTGAACACAAAGTCAAAAGCATTACATTAAAAAGTCAAAAGGAAAAGCAAGCCCTTTTGAATCACTACAGCAAGTCTTGATCAAGGTATCAGTCTTGCTCTTACCTCTGCAACGGTTTTCACTATCTACATGGTTGAATCAACTAATTCAACATAAATAACAAGATACAAAAAAATAAGAATCACAGAACGTTTGGGGTTGGAAGGGACCTCTGGAGATCGTCTAGTCTAACCCCCCCACTAAAGCAGGATCACCTAGAGAAGGTTGCACAGGATCACGTCCAGGCAGGTTTTGAGTATCTCCAGGGAAGGAGACTCCACAATCAGCCTGGGCAGCCTGTTCCAGTGCTCTGTCACCCTCAAAGCAGAGAAGTTTTTCTTCATGTTCAGGTGCTCCAGTTTGTGCCCATTGCCCCTTGTCCTGTCACTGGGCATCACTGAGAAGAGTCTGACCCCATCCTTTTGACACCTGCCCTTTAGATATTTATAAGTGTTGATAAGGTCCCTTCTCAGTCTTCTCTTCTCCAGGCTAAAGAGCCCCAGGTCTCTCAGCCTTTCCTCATAAGAGAGATGCTTCAGTCCCCTCATCATCTTTGTCGCCCTCCACTGGACTCTCTCCAGTAGTTCCCTGTCTCTCTTGAACTGGGGGGCCCAGAACTGGACACACTATTCCAGATGTGGCCTCACCAGGGCAGAGTAGAGGAGGAGGAGAACCTCCCTTGAACTGCTGGCCACACTCTTCTTAAGGTACCCCAGGACAACATTGGCCTTCTTGGCCACAAAGGGCACATTGCCAGCTCATGGTCAACTTGCTGTCCACCAGGACTCCCAGGCCTTTATTGACAGAGCTGCTTTCCAGCAGGTCAACCCGTAACCTGTACTGGTGCATCAGGTTACTCCTCCCCAGGTGCAGGACCCTACACTTGAACTGTATTAGGTTCCTTATTAGGTTCCTCTCTGCCCAACTTTCTAGCCTGTCCAGGTCTCGCTGAATTGCAGCACAGCCTTCCGGTGTATCAGCTACTCCTCCCAGTTTTGTATCACCAAAATCCTACTTTAAACATCAAGAAACAAAAATCTTTGGGTCACATCAATATTTGCTCTATTAAAGAATGTCCAAGCTTCTCCTATACACAAGAAAAGTATTTTAAGCTTGCCTTTTTACCTCAGGCATGCAGATGTTGACTAATCTGAGAGACATCAGCACCAACGAACAAGCAGAACAGAGACATCACTAAAAGAACATCAAAGTTCAGCAGTTAAAAGGAAAAAAGAATTTTAGTTAGTCTGTTAGAAACTATACTCATTTTTAACTTAACATTGATGCTAGTGGTAATATACTAAAAAGATTATGTTGAAGCAAAAATTGTACCTCATTCAATTGTCAAAGAAACAGTAAAGCTCACAACAATCCCTGAAACCTGTTAGAGGTCTTTTAACAAAACTAGGAAACATCAAGTTTGACCTCCTTAGTTTTCCAGAAAGTAAAACAGACCTTCTTTTGCTGCGCTTGCAGCCCAGAAAGCAAACCGCATCCTGGGCTGCACCAAAAGATGTGTGGCCAGGTCAAGGGAGGTGATTCTGCCCCTCTACTCTGTCCTCATGAGACCCCACCTGGAATACGGTGTCCAGCTGTGGAGCCCCCACACAAGAAAGACATGGAGCTGTTGGAGCAAGTCCAGAGGAGGGCTACCAAGATGGTCAGATGGTTGGAACATGTTTCTTAAGAAGAAAGGCTGAGAGAGTTGGGTTTGTTCAGCGTGGAAAAAGAGAAGGCTCTGGGGAGACCTTATAGTGGCCTTCCAGTACCTGAAGGGGGCCTACAAGAAGGCTGGGGAAGGTCTTTTCACAAGGGCCTTCAGTGATAGGATGAGGGGTAATGGTTGGAAGCTGGGAGAGGGCAGGTTTAGACTAGATGTAAGAAAGAAGTTCTTCACCCTAAGGGTGGTGAGGCACCACCACAGGTTGCCCAGGGAAGCTGTGGCTGCCCCCTCCCTGGCAGTGTTTAAGGCCAGGTTGAATGGAGCCTTGAGCAACCTGGTCTAGTGGGAGGTGTCCCTGCCATGGCAGGGGAGTTGGAACTAGGAGATCTTCGTGGTCCCTTCCTACCCAAACCATTCTATGATTCTATGGTAATGAAACTGCTAAACTCAAGTAACAAGAATTGTCTCTTACTGAGGTTTAGCTTCTACAGGCAATTTCTAATCCCAGTATTTCAGTATACATAGGGAAAAAAATGTCACAACAATGTATTTTATGAAGTTACTCTGTCATGACTGCCAAGTTTCAAGATGGTTATGAGGGACAATAAGTCAAGTGAGGTATTATTGGAAACAGAAAAAAAAAATTTAAAAAATCATCACACACCTAGTAACCACTCGTGCTTGATCTCACAAGGCAAGCTGCAGAAACAGCCACCCAAGACCCTAACTGTCAAACTGACCACAAATAGCCAAACCTTTTCAGTTTTGTACAGCTATACAGACTTCAGTGAGAGCTGACTAATTAATTATCTGGCATCCATGGACCGAAATGAACTGGGAATAAACTGATACCACTTAACACAGAAAACCATAAGCTTTTCTTAAATACATTAGCAAACTGAAGTAGTTATATTTATATCTCAGCCAATAATCAAAGGGAAAAAACCATCCATCTACACCAGATAATTGTATTAGTCTTTCATTTCCAGTCTCAGGCTTTAGCATGAGGCATTTAACAGATATGTGGACATAATAGATTAATGTTGTGGGTATTTTTTTAACCAGACATACACAATAAATTATGACATTTCTACATTCCTCTGATGTTTCAAATTAAAGTAAGGTCCCCATAAAATAAGTAGAAAGTACAATGAGAATCCCAGATATGAAGGCCATTCATTAGGACTTAATATTGAATTGACACCAACTGGCTGCATAATTTTTAAGGTGGGGAAGAAAAACAGTACTATCAGATATAAATTGTCTGTGTTGTGAAATAATGTCACAAAAGGTCCCAATATCACTTTTCTAAAGACTGGAAGAAAAAAAAAAGTCAGGCCTTGACTCAATTCCAATGTGGTTGATGACTCAACAGTTTGATTAATGAACCACACATTACCTTTACTTCCCAATCCCAACTGTTGTGCAGAATTGATGTGAACAGCTACATTTCACTCAAAATCGTCTGACTTTTGAAGTCGGTGAATGATCTAGGTGTTGTAAGATACTTTGGTATGCTTCCAAGAAAAATGCCAGACTGTTATTTTTTAGTAATTACTAGTGTCCATCCAGGAAAAGAATGTAATTTACGGTAAAGCTTCTGGGTTCATAGTTATCTGCTATTTAAATGCATATTATCCTGAACACATTGTAAACTGAAATGAGTTTTGAATTCTATTAAGTTACAGAATCCCTTCTGTACTGTGTCATTCTCCATTCTTTTAATGTTCACAGAAGTAGGTCTGACTGGTAGGGTGAAGAGACTTTGGTAGCAAAAAGGACACCAGCGCCAAATGAAGATCAACCTCTGATTTACCCAGAATATCTGCTTGCCTGTCACATGAGTATCAGTCATGTGTAAATAGTTTCCTGCTCTGAAACATCACTTAGAATCCTTAAAAAAAAATTCCTAGAAGACAAGAAGAGGAGGTCTTTAAGAAAATTACCCTAGTTGCCCTTAAAATTTCTTTTTCAAAATGGAGACTCTTATGATTGCTTTTACTTAGGGCAAGCCAACTAGTGCCTGCACTGTGTTAGGTTAGCTTGTACAATTTGTTTTCTTTCATGCAGTATAAAGCAACTAGTGCATGGTCTGGAAATTAAAGCAGAAACATACTCCAAAAAAGGGTGAGTCTGTGAATATTTTATTGTACTATTTCCTAACTTGGCTTTTATTCCTACCAAACTTCTATTTACTCAATAATTTTGAGTTCTCTACACATTTTCTTTCACCTGCAAATTCTTTCCAAAGTAGATCCAAGAACTCATTATGCTACCAGGGAGATAAAAAGCTGTCTACATATATTTGATGATACTCTTTGGTTTAGCTACAATACAGAAACAAAGTCCACTCACTTCAACTGTCCCACACTAGCTGCCTCCTTCAATGCATTCCTCTTCACCAGAAAAATCTGAGCTTGACCACAGCAATGTTTCCAAACTATTTTCCCCTTCAAAGAAGAAAAAGCTGACATTGTAGTATTTTTCTGGGACTCTGGGCATCTGTATGGCCAACTCAAACATTCTTTCAGCCTGCTTGATTTTTTGGAGCTTATCTGATATTCAGCACAACCATTGGAAGACCCAGAAGACCAGACAGTCTTCTGCAAGTAGCAGTATCAACCCGTTTTGTCTCTTGATTCAACAAATGGTAGCCACTCACAGGCAAGCAGAACACATAAAGGACCTTACTCTTTTTTTGTTAGATACAAAGGAGTACAACATGCATATAGTGGTCTATATATGCAGACTTTCTATTACACTACCATTGTAACAAGCCTCGCCTTCTCATTAATACATCATACAGAAAATAACTTTAATTTGGCTTTGCTAGTTTTCTGCTGGCTGCACCTTCTGCCTCAGGGGGTGGAGAGGTGTGTGGAGGGGGGAAAAAAAAAGGTAGGAATGTTTCTACATCATTCACAATTTCTTTAGCTTGTATTATCATGACATTGGTCTAAACCAATTCTACCAGCTACATGCAACTGAAACTAAGGACAATTTCTCAAGCTTAGACTTACAGCTACACTCTGAGACTGCCATTATAGTCAAACGCGGCCTGATTTGTTGTTTGAAATGTCTTGACATTTGTGATAACATTGGAGAATGACAATTATAAGCCATTTCCTAGACATCCCAGCTAGGCCTGATATTTTTCCCTAAAATTTACAATTCCATCCCACAAGTTCTGGGAGTGTAAGCCCCCCAGGGATCTATCCAGGGTCCTCTCCTGGTTATTTTCTCTAGCTACAACCTAGAAGTGGAGACAAAATCCACCCACAGACATCAAGCTTGTGGATGACACCAAAGCAGGGGCAGAGCTGGGCGGCCATTCAGAGGCACTTAGGCAGGCTAGAGGAACAGGCTGATGGGAACAGCACGACATTCAGAAATGACAAACCCCCAGGCCTGCACCTGGGATGCCATAACTACCTGCAACAGTACAGGCTAGACACCAGCTAGCAAAGGTTCTTGGTGGATTGTACAACTAAGCATAAGATCATACACCTTGGACTTATGCCTAGGCTTAAGTTGGCAGCATACCTTGGCAGTGACGAAGGCCTATGGCACGCTTGGCTGTATTAACAGGGGTGTAGTCAGTGATTATTATTCCCTTTTACTTGGAACTCATTAGTCCACGTCTAAAATATTACATCTAGTTTTGGGTCACCTAGTACAAGGAAGGTCTTGATAAACTCGAGCAAGTCCAACAGATAGCCACCGATATGGCCAGACAGCTGGAGCACAAGACCTACGAGCTAAGGCACCAGGGGAACCGGGCTTGTTTTGCCTGGGAGAAGGCAGCTTGGTGAGCAGGGGACCTAGCAGCAGCCAGTACCTATGAAGAAGTTACTGAGGTGACAAAGGTCATAAATTGAAATAAGGAAGATTCAAATGGACACAAGGGAAAAAAAAAAAAAAAATATCACTGTGAGGGTCGTTAAGGTCTGGAATAAAGGCCCCATGAGGCCACAGAACCTCTGTCTTTGGAGGTTTTCAGGACCAGACTAGAAAAAGCCTAAACAACCTAGTTCAAATCCATCTTTGACAGAGTTTGAACTAAGTGACCTCCTGAGGTCTCTTCCGACATGAATAATTCTGTATGTTTCATTTTAATAGAGGAAAGAAAAAGAAATGCATAGCCCACATAGATATCTGGAAGTGAGTTCCTCACCCTGAAAAAAGACTGCTTTTAATATCAACATAGCTACTGATTGATCAAGAGACAGAAAAGGAGCAGAGATGCAAAAATTCTACTGAAGAAAAAAAAGTCAACTAAAGCTCCTACATTCTGCCAGTGCCCCCCAAAAATGTGCATGCCATTCAATTAGACAGTTCAAAGGTTTTCAGAATATTCTTGGAGGGATTTTTGTCAAAAGCTCAGCAGGTATTTGATACTAACCCTGAGCTACCTATTTAATTGCATTCTGGTATGTTGGATCAGGGATTTGGCACGATACCCTTCAAAACCTCAAACATGAAATTTCCTCTTTATGTATGTACATCAATATATTTTGAAGCGTCTTCTCCGTCTTTGGGTAAAATGCCTTCCAGACATGAAAAATGGGGGGGAGCTGGCAGAAATGTATTATTTATTTCTTTACTGACTGCAATAAACTGGCAGAAGAAGAATGCGGTTTACAGAAGCATTTTAAAATGTCACAGAATTCTTGAAATGTAATAAACCAGAAGCTTTTGACAATCTTAGACAAAACATCCTGTCAAAAATGAAGCAGATGAAAATTTGAAGAGGGTTACAATATCCTCCTAAGAAATACCCTTCCATTCAAATTCTTACCGCAAATTTTATAAACGAAACCAGAAAACAAACTAAAATTCATTGGAAGCCACTCACAACCCCTGACGTGCTATCTGTACTCGCACATTAGCCTTAGAACTCTACAGGAAATAGCCTCACCAGTATAGCAAGTTCACTGGCCTTCAGTATGTGAAGAAGTATGTAATTAACTTTATATACTAAATTAGGGGCTTTTTTTAAGAGTAGTTCCAGTGAAGTATGTGCTTCTACCTCTCTACATTAAGGACTTTAGTTCTCGCACCCCTAACTTAACACAGAAACACTCAGAAAAGAAACTAATCATTCTGGTTAAACAAAAGAAACAAAACAAATACCAATAGTAGAAATCTAGCAAACATATTTTATTATTAAGTTAGACTGAATAGGCTCTAATCTCCATCTGACACACCCATCACAACTGCTAGACTACTACAGTGCTTATGCTGTATAGTCTATGGATATTTTAAATACCAGAAAGATGTACAACAAGTACAGATTTTTACTCCACATCTGTTTTATGCTTTGAGATCATCACTGCAGGTATTTTCATCCCTACTTAAGTGCCTGAAATGAGACACACTCATGTTTAGAGCTTTTAAGAATGCTGGCGTCACTTTTTTCACAAGTCTAAAGAAATACGCTACAGAATCATTACATCAACAGTATTTCTCATCCAGTAGACTATGAATTCCTTTGTAGAGAAAAAAAAATATTTATAAAGAGCCAAAAAAACCCCAAACCTAGATGTAAAAGGTGGGAAAAAAGAAACAAAGAAGAGAAGGATTTACTATTGATGGCTCAAGCAATACACAAGATATTACTTCACAGACTGAAAAGAAGAGCAGAAGTTCACAGAAGAACCAACCTTGTATCTTCCAATGACACCTGACCAGATTCTTCATCCACTACAATTTTACAGTGATCTCCAGACACCAACTTGTTGCCAGGGAACGATAAATCACAACCTTAAAAAGAAAGCAGATTTTCCAGTGTGCTTAAAAATACACATTACACAGACAGATCAGCATTCTACATGGCTATAAATGCACAACAGACTCATGTACATCTGCACTAGTTCAAAACTACTGGCATATAGGCAGCAACACAGTCTAGTACGTTACACATAAATACAAGTGGTGAGATAGCCCTATGTACTGATACCAGCTTATTTCAACTGTTTCAAGATGGCTTAGTTCTCTTCCCCCCCCCCCCAATCCTAGCCCTTACAAATGGAAACCAAATGACACTTACTCTGTTCTAGAGCAGTACAGAGGTAAATTCACACTTATTTGAAGTACTCAATCTAATTCTAGTGCCATACATCACAGTGCACCCAGCTCTTTTCCCACATCACTGTCACACTGTTGCATTGCATTTCACTTCTGCTTCATTCTGGTATATTGGGCGGTAGTAGTAGGCACCAACAGCTGATCAATAAAAGAGTATTACTGTTCTATATTAAAGACTTTTTCTTTTGTTTTTAAATAGGAAAACTTTCCTCATCTCCATTGACAGCATTATTACATTAATAAAGCTCAAGGGAGATTAAAAATCCAGGACGAAGATTTAGGGATATGCAAGAGAAGTGTAATGACAATGTTGATGTGATAGAAACCTTCCCACCTACGACGCCAGAGCTCTAGGCAAATCTAGTATTTTTACTTCGCTTTAACATTGACTGTTCAAGGCAATGCTCAAGGTTTCCCACTAATCTCTCTCACAAATGACTCGAAGTACTTGCTTACATGAAAGTTATAATTAGCAGATGTGATTCACTTCCACCTGTTCACACTGTGGGTGCACTGTATCTCAGCCTGGAAGAACAATGTATCCAGAAGGAACGTAGTAGCCACTATACACGCTGGTGACAGTTCATCACTATCTACTCCTAATACTCAAGGAACAATCAACAGCTACAGAGCTAACTGTTGCCACGCAACTTGTGATGCTAGGAAGCCCACTAGAAATGAGAAGACTACATTTTATTCAGGAGTGTGCCAACATTTCCCTTCTATTCTACGGAGTTAGACTTTCATAGGGGAGCAGGAAGGACAAAATGCTTTGAATAAGCACTTCTAATGCTCCTGAAGATTTTCTAAGTAATATTTATAACTCAAAGCTTGGTATTCTTGTAACCACTCATTTTATTAATCCATAGCAAACAGTTATGGAAGTAACAGAACATGCAAAAATTCATCTTTTTTCTGCAGGACAACCTTCAACTAGACCTCAATTTGAATAATTTGCCTACAACTTAGATAACGCTAACCAATCTATATGTATATTACTAAATGTAAATAGGCAAAACATTTTTCCTACAATATATTATCTGAATTTCTCACAGAGCTATAGCATCTGGTGTTTGATCAAGACTATTTACAGGATATGACTAGTCAGTCAAATAGCTTGAACTGATTAACAGGAAACTGAAAATTAGTGCTGTCAGGGCAGAGTAAAAAAATTAAAACACTGCAATGATTATGTAAGTAAGCATGAAATCCTTTAAAATAAAGGCAAGTAGGGAAAGCCCTAGACTCTGGGAATAAAGCTTTCAAATCCACTCTCAGAGAAACTTTCAGTACTTGGCAATCTTTATATGGCCAGAAGAATTAAGGGCTTTTACGTGGGCGTTTTCTTTTCTGTGAAGCACAAGCATTTTGCATTGCAGTTCCAACTTATTTTAACCACAGAAACGAAATGGGAACGCAAACAGGACCAACACACAGAAACTCTTCTGAATCAACAATCGTCTTTTCTTACTTGTACAAACTATCACAGACAACCTAAAAGGCATATTCACTTTTAAACGTGCACATGTCACAAGCTGATAAAAAAAGAAAAGGTCAGTGCAAAACCTCCTCTTCACACAGAGCCAAGAGATAAATTAGGAGTAAGGGACTGCCTAGCAAGCGCCTCCAACAGTTGAAAGCACCAAACCGAACTAGTTTCAGTCCACCTTCCAATGTTTGAAAGGCCAGGAGGGGGGATCGCCGCTCTCCCCCAAACACCGCCCTGTGCCAGCGCAGCGTGTCCCTGTCCCACCTTTCTTCCGCCCAATTGTCCATTCTCTTTTCAGCAGCAAGACGTGCGGCTCTGCCTCCTCAGCACCCAGCCGGATCAGCTTCCCCCAGGGCTGCTGCTGCTGCTGGCTCTGCTCGCCTCCTTCCGAGTGCTCCATTTGGATTCACATCTGACAAAAAAACAAACAAAGCGAACCGAAAACCCACCATCACACAGGACCCGGGGGGGGAAGGGGGAGAGGGCTCGCCCGGGGCCGGCAGCCCCCTCCTCCTCCTGGGGGCCGGGCCCTGCGCGCCGCCGCCTCGCAGCCCCCACACCCCCGGGGGCTCCCCCGGCCCTTGCCCTGCCCGATTCCTTTTGTGTGGAACGGGAAAGCCCTCCCCCTAGGCCACTCGGCCCCCCCGCAACCAGCCCACCCCCTTCCCTTCGCCCCCACCCCACAGGGCCGCTCCCCGCCTGAGGGGGAGCGGGCTGGGGCGGCCTCCCTCCGCTCACTTCTCTCCCTAACTTTCCGCCCTCCGCCCCCAGCGGGCCCCGCTCCCCCCGGCGGCGAGGGGCGGCGAAGGGAGGGCAGGGGGTGCCGCGCCCCCCACCCCCCCCCCCCGGCCGCCTCCGCCCGCCCCCTCCGGCCCGGCGCCCCCCCGCTCGGCGCCAGCCCTTACACCCAGTCCCGCGGCCGAGGCGGCTCCTGTCAACAGACATTGCCACCATCAGCTGATCAGGGGTGGGCGGGGCCAGGCCTGCCATTGGAGGCGGCGCACGGCGGCCCTAGAGCACGCACCGCGGGGAGAGGCGGGCCTTCCGGCGCCTACACCACCGAGCCGCGCGAGCTAGAGCGCCGCATGTTCCGGCGAGGCCGCGGCGCGCCGCCGTACATAGAGAAAAGAAGGACGATAGTGAGGCTTGGGCGCCGGAGACGCCTCGGCGGACATCTTGGGTGTGGGCCAGCTCGCCGGCGGGGCAAGGCCCTCGCCGCCATCTTGGTTGCGGGCGGATGGAGCGCCTCACAGCGGGTTGTGTGTGCCGGCAGGCTCCTGAGCTCGTTTAATCGGTCACATGCGGTGAAAAATAATTGTCGTTTAACTCTTGGACGTTGAAGCGTTATTGGTTTGGCAGCAGCGGCTAAATAAAAACATACTTGCTGTTCCAGGGACATGCTTTAGAAAGAAAGTTCACACTGAGGCAGAGTCAGTGACCACTGATGGACGTCCATGCCCCGACAGGGCAGCCCCAGTTTTAATCAGAAGGCTCTTCCAAACCAAAACCTACAGTTACCAGGGTCAAAAGCAAGCAGCACAGCTTTCTGCGCCTTAAGAATTGTCATTTCACTCATTGTGGCCCCACCAACCATGTAATTTCAATATCCTCGTCTACACTAGTTGGAAACTAGCTCAAAAAAGACCCAAAACAGCAACAAAAAACCCCAAACAAAGCAGCAAGTGGAAGAGCTCATCATTTCCCCAATGGCAGCCCTGTCGCTTGTCACCCTGCACCAGCAGGGCCTGCAGGGCCTGTGCTCCTGACCCCATGCATGAACCCAGCCTCTGTGGGGCCATCACGCTCATCCTCGTTTGCCCAGGTCCCTGCTTTGTCTTCACACCTTCTACATCCCACTGGGAGCCGCCTCAGAGAGCTAAAATGACCGAAAACAAATCACTACCTTGCTTGCTTACATCTGGCTCCCACCTTAGGCCGGTCTGAAGTCCCGTGGAGCAGCATCGTCTCTCCCCGTCACAGGCTCCATGCTGCCTTCACCCGCTGGCCTCACAGCCGGCTTGCCTCAGGCAGTCACCCCTGGTGCCTTCCTACTCAGCTGGGCCCGGAAGGTTTCCAGCTGGCGGCTGCCTTTTCACTACCAGAGGCGTACAGGTAGTTGGAACTTCTTCCTCAAGGTCTGATGAAAGACTTCTTAGGCATCAGTCTTTCTTCCCTTGATATGACCCTTGAAGGATTCCACAGCCTCATCCAAATCAGCTAATATAACAGGCCCCTCAAAGGCTATTGAGAAAGCCAGTACCTGAAATTTGGTAGTCCTTTCCCTACTACCCACTTGTTAATCCTCTTGTTTCTCTATATTGATGACTTTTTTTTTCCTGGGACATTTGCACCACTTGTACCACAATCTTTTTAGGCCAGTTAGCACCCCATGTAAAGTGGCTTCTTAGGCAAACAAATTGTAGTCCTTTTGCACAACATCAGTAGCAACCTTCTAGTTGTGAATTCTTTTATCACATTCATCTGAAGAACTCTAACAGTTTTATGTGAATCAAAACAGAGGAGGAAGAAGCAGAGCTATCCTGGATCTCCCTGCTGGTTGCTGGTCATCTTCTTAAATTAGTCATGTAACATGCATGGAGGCAGTGACCCTTCTTTTTTGCCCTTCACTCAGATGATTTTGAAGTTTGGATTAAATCAGAAGGCATGAAGACAGAAACAAAACACTGAAACCAAAACCATTTGCAATTCTTTACTTTGATACTCCTGCTTGGTTCACAGGCTTGAGCTCTCAGATTTTGCTTTTATCTTAACCTTTCCTGGAAACTCTGCGGATCCACCTGGCAACATGAATCTCACAGCAATACCAGTGCACGCAAGAGAGCTGCATGGAACTACTGATACAAACAAAATCATTCAAATACAAAAGTGTTTTTGGATCTGCAGCTTTAACTGATACATAGTGCACAGTATTGCTTCACAGTTCTCAATCGCATGGGCCCCAGTTCAGGAGAAAATGTAAGCACACATGTAAGTCAAAATTGATGCATGTACTTAAGAGCTTTGTGTTATTGACCTTAGTCTTAACTCTTCCCTTAGTAATAATATTACCAAAAAATGGTTCTTTGAGGCCTGACTGCATTCCTTCAAAAGGATTTGTCTGTAAAATAGCCTGCTTACTTTCCACTTTGCCCTCACTAAGGGCTGGTGCCTTTCATACATTCGAAGAGAGGCACACCAGTGGAAGTTACAAACACTCAGAAGCATTGTCATGGTGCTTCATTCCTATTACTGCTCACAGTGACTCGTAATTGTTATCTCTGAGTGGCAGAGGAAAGTACCAGCACATGGGAGATGGAACTAAAAGCCCAACAACCAAATCTTTTGTGTAAACTGTAGCATTAGGGAGGAAGTTGTTTTGTTATATTGTGGCATTGAGAAAACATAGTTTCCAAATATTCCTGCCAAGCGATCCCTCTGCAATCACACCAAGGAATTACTGCACCTCAGTGATAGCACAGTGCAAGCAAACGATTGGTTCAGCTCTTGCAGCTCTCCCATAGTATCCATGTAAAAAGACAGCAAGTGAAACATACAGCTAGCTTAACGAGTCCTGTGTGGATAGGAGACTCAATTAAAATTAAATTATACAACAAATTAGGTTTTAAATGCTGTGCTGCTTAGCCAGCCAGACAAATAATAATTAGAGATGTACTGATCTGCTATGTGCAGTTGAACAGCAGACTGCTGTAGCTGCTTTTCAGTGTACACTGATAACCCTTCCCTCCCAGCTCAGGGTAGTTTTATATGGCATTCCAAGTAAGCCATCCCTCGACAGGCCTGCTTTGTACTTGTCTCCCTCCTGAGCTGGGCAGAATGGACAGCGTCTTTTTCTAGAGTCCATCTTTCCCATCTGTTCCATCAGTTAATGTTACTTTAGCAATATACCTCCCCCTCTTCTTTCTTTCTAGAATCGAAGTCGTTCTAGATGGAAGTAGTTTGCAGGATCTGCATTGTATAGGTATACATGTATTAGATTCAGGAGAAAAACAAGCTACAAATATTATCTCTTTTTTCCCCTACCAATAGTGGTACACATACCAGCAGTTTCAAAATACTCCACAATGCATAGATGGATATGAGCCAGAAACTGCCACCTCTGATAATGGTTCTAGGAAAAGAAATTTAGGAGTTTCTGTTAAAGAACAGTACAGAAATCAGTCCTGTTGAAAAGGACCTGAAGACAGCTACTCAAATCCTACTGTAAAATTTCAAATGTATTAATGTAAAATTCAAATGATATTAATGTCTGGAGCTCTCTATAGTCCTGTGATAGATAACATTCAGCAAGACTGATGCTGTTTAATTTTCTCTGCCATTTTTTTCACCTGTGGTGAAAGTAGTATTAAATGCTTAACATCAGATCTGGCAAATACAACATGGAAAACATGTTTCATGATTAAAAGAATAATTATGGAAATTGCATGGAAATTAAAGTATTTAAAGATCATCCTAAGCCAGCACAGTAATGTTATCATACAGCAATCTTCAGTTGTGGTTTCCTACTGCTGGTTGCTTGTCTATGGGTAAGGAAAAATAACTTTGTAGTGCAAAAGGAAACATATCAAGGACAGCCTTTTGGCCAAGCATTTTTCCAAATACAGATAGCCCAGTCCTGCAGATAATCTATGTTCATGACATGCTGTAAATGAGAATGCACTATTAACATGAAGGGCTTTCAGAATCAGGGAAACAGCCCCAGATCTCTTCCTTATTATGTGATAGAGAAAGGAAGACAGACAGAGACATCATATGAGAAGGGAACAGGAAAAGGATCATTTATGCCCTTTTTCTTATGCTGTTTACCCAGACATTTGTTACTGACCACTGCTAGTGTTTGGGAAGCTTTTAATCTAGGGGAAGCTAGCATGGCAGTTCCTGTGTTGTGACTCTCTCTCCTTATTAGTGCACTGCAAAGCCTTTGAATTACTCATGAGTTACAAGGTTAAGCAGCAATGAGTCTCAGTATGTCGAAAGCAAGGACTGCTTGGGAAATTCAGAGGACCTTTCAGGAAAACAAATGAAACTAGCACACCAAAATCATGCACGCAGGAGCTAATGAAACAATGCAGTTCCCGGGAAGAAATTCCTTTCAGCAAGGACCATGACTGAGCTTTGTTGCTGGGGCAGAAGGAGAAATGAAGAGACTGCTCTGTGCCCAGCTGACAAACGTGGATCAACCATAATGCAATTATTGTTCACACTTCACAGGTTAGCTTCACTGGATGCAGCTCTGATAGACAACATTCCCCCTTCTCTTTGAAACCCCTTTGTAAATGCAGCCAGGTATTTCCCAAAGAGAGCTAACAAATGATAATAATTGAAGAAGCTTGTTGACATTTCTTTTTAGAAATCACTAACATCCAATTATTTTGTTACATTCAAATACAATTTTAAAGCTGTGTAAATATGCATTTTAGCATTATTTACATCCTTCTTTTCTTGCAGCCTGGAGGGACAGAGAGGTTTAAATTTTTGCCTTTGGCATTTTTTAGTCTCTGAGCATCAAACTATGTAGCTAGCTTCTAAGCCCAGCACATGGCCATTTCTGTCTAACAAAGAAAGCAATTCCTCTTGAGTAGCAAAATGGAAGTGTTTCTAATAGCCTTAGGTTTTCTAAGACATGGGTTTATTTTGTTTTGTAAATCGAGGCACAGCCCTACAGTAAGATCTTCCCCTGCTTTACCTGGCTTGAGCCTACGCTAGCCATAAGAGTAAGGATGTGTACTGATTCTTACATGTCTTGGGCCAGATTCAAATGGACTCCTTTAATGGTTCTTCATGTCATTTATAGGTGACATTCCAAGTTTTCTGTTTGATTGTTTAATTAATGATGTTAAAGAAATTCTCCAGCATTTCCCCAGTCACAGTCTTAGATTGACATGTTTAGTCTGAGGAAGAAAAAAAATTGCATGTATTATCTCAGGATGAAAAACTGCCTACAGAAAAATTACATGAATATTTCTGCAAAGACTCCCTCTCCATAGATAATTGGGAAAATTTACAGTCTAGTTAAAGAATTGATTGCATCAAAGGGGATTTTTAAAATACTTCCTTCCTTTAAGTGTTTTCAAACATACTTCCTCCAGGGGGTGCCAAATTAACACCACTGGGAAGTAAAAAATGTATAAATTATCCACACCAAGGACATAACATATGTCCATACTGTACATTTCACTGTACCTTGTGAGTGATGCACCCCTCCAGCCTAAGCCAAAGGCATCAGTGTTTAGACAGAAATTTCTCAGCTGTTCATTTGTGAGTCTCTCTTTAAGTCAGAAACAGTGCTGGCTCATCATACAATTAATGTCATACACAGTCTATGTTGAGTTCAGATAGGACACATTCCTCAGAAAAGAGCTTTAAGAGTGTCTGAGTGGACAAATACATCTATGTCAGCCTTTAAAAGGTGGAGACTTTGGGGAGGGGAGAAATTACAAATGCAGTGACAGCTGTATGTAGCTTCAACCAGATTATGAATAAGGGCAGAAACCTGGACACAAGAACTAAAATGAAGCAGAAAAGCTGAAGAAAAGATGGTCAGTAGTGTCATCAAGTTTTCTACAGGTCTGCAGGGAATGTCAGCCCCAAGTAGGATGTCTGTTAATGTCATTATAGCAGAGGAGAAGTTTCACTGGCTCAGAAAATAGAGATCTATCACTTAAAACAGAAACCTTGCTTTGAACAAGGACCACTTTACTCTTAGGGAACTCTATTTACTACATGAGAAAAATCAATCTAATCACTCTTTCCAGACAAAAGAGCAAGAGAAAAAGAAAATTGTTGAGGAGGAATATAATAATGTATATACCCTTTCCACATTTCACTGATCACGTTTTTCTTTTATCTACACAGCAGTTAAAATAATCACACAGTCCAGCTATTCTGAATCCTTCATCCACTGCATTAGAAATATTACTGAAAGAGTGCCTGTTTATCTTTTACTTGACAGTAAAATCTCTGCTGGGTAATTATTTAAGTAGAAAAATTCTATAAGACTCCAATAGCGAAAGACAAAATCCCTAATATATACTTACTTTGTCCTCTCATTTCAAAATGCAAGTTTACTTTTCTTACTTTGAGATTAGCAACAAAAGCCACCACTAGCAGTGAAAACCAAGAGGATTAATCTGTAACATCATATAAGTGTGAACATTGTCAGAATGAAAAAATATATTAATCCATTATTAGTGCGATCTCAGATCCAGGATTGTCAGTTAACACTGTACTGAGATGCAAAAAAGATGCTTGTTATCCCCAAAAATCACCTCACTAAATTCTGAGGTGCATATACCAGTGGAGTACCACTGCAGTCACTGATAAGCAACTTTGCATCAGCTGAAAATATAATCACTTGTCTAGATCAGGCAAAACTTTGAATTGCTGTGGAAGCACAATGAATTCACGAACCAAAACCTTGAATGCTGGGAGTGATTTCTGTGACCATATAGGGAGCTGTAGCAATGGGCTCCAGAGGAAACGTTTTCCTAGTCTTCCTCGTGGAGAGTAGGTGTTGAAAGTTTTCAGCTCTTTTGGGGGAAGGAGAGCACACTTTGGTGGGGTTCAGGAGGAAGCAACTGACCCATCCAGGTACTCTGCCTTGCAGATCCCCTCTCAGCTGAATGTCTTTGTAATGGGTTGCTCTACAACAACCCCAGGAAATACTGTCCCTGGACAATGCGAACAAATCCTTTTCAAGGTGGATATGAAGAAAGGGAATGTAGAGGCAGAAAAGGTAACCAAATGAAATGGGAATGATGGGCTGAGTGCAGTTCCTCCTCCCAGGCTGGTGAGGTAGGTCTTTATATCACAGTCTCATAGAACAGCAGGCTAAGCAACATACAGTCAAGATGTTTAATGAAATTTCTTTTTATTTTACATATTGTACAGTGTAATGATCTGTAAATTGACTGGTGTAGGCACTGAACCAGATAAGTAGGTAAGAATTAGATATCACCTGCAGTACATACCTGGAATTTGAGTCATTGTTTTTGTAAATGATAGCCCTAAATTGCATCACCTTCAGACTAGACGCTGGGATTAATGCAACATTTTATCTTGTTCCTTGCTTTCTGCCAATGATGTATTCTAGAGACACATTGTTATTTTTATTTTGCATTACCTTTGGAGATGAAGGCTTGCACGCTAATCCACTTTAAACTAAATTGCCTCCTGAGAAAGGGAAGAGTCTGTCTTCTGCATTGTGTACAAAAACAAAAGGTCCTACAACATCTTGTCTTGCTTATTATTGGCAGAGAGTCAGATCCATCAACCCTGGGGGACAGGGCAGCATTTTTTATTTTTTTATTTGATTTATTAAAAATCCCTGCTGTGGATATTGAGAGGAAATCGGCCATAATTCAGGAGCAGTAGTTCTGATGGACAGTGAGATGGAAGGTTTCATATTAAAGCCTTAGGAGGCCAAAAAGAAAATTGAAAATCTGGAAGTATTGGCTGATGGGCACTATACTTTCATTATAAAGAACACCAAGCTCTATAAACTTCTTGGTGGGAGGGATAAGAGTAGAATCAAAACAGTGACCTTGAGATCAGGCTCAGGCTCGGGAATGGTAGGTTTACAACAGATGCCAAGTAAAGGAGAGGAAGAGGAAATGTAAGTCAGATGTCATGTTCAACTTGGATCTCATTCTGGGCCCTCCTGGTCAAAAAAATGTCCACATTTATAGTTTCTTCCTGTATAACAAAACAGATATATAGTATTTTCTCTCCATCCATGCAACTGGAACTTTTAACTAGGTTCTCTTTGCTTTGCATCTCCACTGCTGCATTATTCTCTCCTCTGTTTTTGTTATTTGATGTCTTGCCCCATTCTTTTTCCTAGCCAGTACCCTGCTTTGACCAGATCATTTTCTATCTACAGCCCATGTTTGATTCACCATTCTCTATTGCAACAAGGAAAAAGCTATTTGATTAATTTCAAAGACCTGTTTTGAGCTATCTTCATCCAGCCTGTCATCTCAAATTCACCTTTAGGAGTCAGAGCTCACCTCTGATTAGTCACATTGCCAGTCTGTTTGACCTCTTTGTTACATTTTCTGACAACTACCATATATTTTTTTTCTCCCCAAACTGCCATTCATCCATTATAGGAACGTGCTGTAACAGCTACGTAAATAAGTTAATCATCATCCTTCAAAGCTTTTTTTTTCCCCGTGTTACCTACAAAAGCACCTATCACCAGGTGACTAGATGTCATGCCAAGACCACAGGCTAATACATGAACATTATTTTATCTTATTGTTTGCTTGTAGTGTTCCATCGCAGAATCACAGAATGGTGGGATTTGTTTGGTACCCCTGATATCCCAGTCACTTGTTACATCCTGACGCATGCTTGGCTTGGGAGATCTTTGGCATGTAGACCCTCCTTCTCTTTCACACATGTGCTGGACCACATGTAGTAGAGGCCTGGTCAATACTTAGAGCATGCAGGGACTATAGCAGTGCAAATAATTAATGTCAGTCTTTCCTCACTTCTAAGCTGATGGATGTTGTTCTCCTCCAGTTCCCCAACAACAAAGGGATGAGTGGGAGAAGATGCAGTACTCTGCTGTAGTATAAATAGGGCTAGAAAGGCTAAGGAGCTCAGCCTACTGCAGTAGGGGTGGTGTTGCTTACTGATAGCAGTCCCGCAGCCAGGAGAGAGGGTTTGATAGTTCTGAAGAAATACCAGTTATCGTGGTATGATGCATAAAGAAATACAGGGAGAAAGTTGATTTATGCATGGACTTTATCCCACATTTCCTCCTAAGCCTGATCTCCATCTAAACAAATCACATTGTAGACCCTTACTTGGGCTAGGTTTAGAGAAGCCAAAAAGCATATATCATTTGATAGCTAAAGCTCTGGAGGCAAATGGTTATGATTTATGGGGGTGTTGGAACACCCACAGCTCAGCATCCAAAGCAGGACAAGGTGGGTATTGGTACACCATCACCACGTGTTTTTTCATATGCAAACACTGGTTGCTTAAACACCCTGCATTCAGGTTTGACAGACTGTAAAGTACTGAAAGTCACAACTTCCCCAAAACGCTGGCCTTGGTGTTACTCATTTTATGGCGTTCTCATCTTTTACAGCAGTGTATATGTGGAGAAGTAACGGTTCAAGAGCTCACCTAAATCATTGGTTTCCAGCTTATGGTCTGCAGAGCCTGGCAAGCCCATGGAAAACTTCTGAAGAGTCTGCAAAAAGTATTGAGAAAAAGCAAATTCATATGTGCCAGACATCAATTTACATATGTGAAATTCCTCGAGGAGTCTGCACTACTCCTGGAAAATTTTTTAGGGGTCCACAAATCAAAAAAGGTTGAAAAACCACTGACCTAAATCTTCTCCTGCAACAGCAAATGGCCTAGAACTGCAGCAATATGAGAACTTGGCACTAAGGAATAGCATGACAGCTAAGCAGCAGAAAATCTCTGCAGCTTCTCACAGATGTAAATGGAAGCAAGTAGGACAGACATATATCTGTTTAGCTTTTGTAAGTATTTGTTCAGGGATTAGTGTTAAAACAGACTCTGAGAATAAAAAGGGCAGCCCATCTCAATCCTAACTAAAGTAATCTTGACTACAGATTACCACATGCAACAGATCTGGAGATGGATGTGTTCCTTATACAGAGCAGTCATTTCAAAGCCTGGACTTTCACTAAGTTAAAAAAAAAAAATCAGACAAGGACAATCCCTATTAAGGCATCGTGTAGTTATTTCAGTAGATTCTCTGGAAATAAGCTTGTTTCTGTGCTAATTTTTCTTCTGGCAGAACCAATTCATTCTTGGCCTTTACAAGCTGGTCTTTTACATTTGATTCAAAATTGGATTTGGGCCTTTGGGGATATCTGATGTCAGCCTTCCTAATGTAGTGTCAACATGAAGACACAAAGAGATAAAAAGTCAGTTTCACTTAGAGTTTCCTTTTTCCAGGGTCTAATCTGGATTTTTCACTCCCTTTCACTTTTGCACTCTTGATCACTGCATCTCCTTGTCTGGAGTCACATTAAGCAGGAGGGCAAGAGTGTGCTTAGCCAGCCTCCTTGGTTTATAGGCAGGGTCACTTACGCAGCTGGAACACATACTTATACTTCATGATATCACCTCATAAAACAATCACACAGCAGACAAATTTTAAGGACACATTTGAAAAGCAGAAACTCTGGGGTCAGGGTGGTGTAGACTGGAGGAAGGGTAAATGTAGGCTACAAAATAGAAATAATGAGGCTCACTTTGCTGGAGGAAATGGTCAAACATCAGCATTTCAATAGAAGAGGTCAAAACATTTCATCCAATACAGGATGTAGTTTCCTGCAGACTAAGCTAATAACAACCCGTAACATCTGTATTCTGTACCACACTTTTTAAATATGATGGCCAAACTGTAGATTTCTTCCCACAAAGACTTATACTATCCCTCTCGCCTCCCTTCCTGGCCCATTGTGCAGTCTGTGCTCATCTGGAACATATGAACTAACCAACTAAAAACGGGACGCAAAGGAAAAAGAGCAAGAACACAGAATCTCTCAAAGGTATTAGGAAAAACAGTGTGTAGGCACACAGCTCAGGACTTTTGTAACACGCACAGAGGAAGACTGAATTACGATTCCTTGGACAACCTTAGTTCTGGACTTCCCTGACACATATGACTTTGCAACAATCAAGGCTGTGTCATTCCTTAGGGCAATAATATACATTATTTATTAGACTACAAGTTGATGATTCTTCCAACCAAAACAAGCACAAGCAAAGTATTTTCTGCCCTTGCCTGTGAAAGGCTTTAAGTTTATATTCTCTTGCAGAGTATGACTGGGAAGCAAAGTGCTTATCTCTTCCTCTTCTTAAGTGTCACAGCCTGTGTGTAGAGCTAACTTAGATAGGACATAGCACCTATGCAAATAACATGTCAGTGGGTAAATGCATGGTACACCAAGTAGGATAAATTCATACTTAAAATCACATGTGACTCATAAAATGAAGATTTCCTATCTAGGCAGATTCATATACTCTTTTCCTGAAAGTGTAAAATGCTGTGACAAAAAAACCTGAACAACCCAATAGAAAAACTCAACCAGAAAAAATCTTCATGCATTTCCCAGCTTGCAGCACTTTCATGATTCAAATACCTACAGACTCAAACTCTTGCTCCCACCACCACTGCAGAGCAGAAAGTGGAGCTGCTTTGTGCAGTGGCTTACTCACTTCTTGCTTAGCATGTTAGATTTCACAAAGGCATTAGAGAAGGCATTTTGCTCCAGGTCTCAAACATGATAACTGAGACAGGATTTTATGCCACAGGTAGAACATAACCTTTCTGCCATATTACCTGTCTTCTTAAAAGATAAGGAAAATCCTCACATTCAGATGAGCTGAACAGCTGCTCAGTTTTGCAGAAGAATTGTGAATTTTTCCTTGATGCTGTTTTCTCCTTTGCTTACACCTATGTTTAATTTAACATCTTCTATTCCACTGTTTTCCGAGCAGTCACTGCCCAACAGCACATACTCCCATCAGCTTAGCAGCCTACACCAGCCAAGATCATGTTAAATAGTTGATTGGATTCAGCTGGGACTTTCTGCATTGTAGAAAGAGCAGGCAGGTGTTGGAATACAGTTTCTGGGTGTCGTTCTGGATATCCCCATCAATCCCTTGCCAGAAAGAGAAAAAGCAGCATCACATTTTTCATAGTCCTTTCTTTAGTGACATTTCCTTCCTCCCACTAAGCAAATGTCCAGGGGAGATAAATGAATTGCTTCATATATCTAGAGGATCTTTTAAATTCTTGATCCAGGCTAAGTGTGCAAGAATGAGAACAATAATAGGGAGCTGAATGGAGGAAGGAGATTCAAACACACGAACTCTCAGATTGCGAAAAAAAAAAATAAATAAAGAGCTAGAAAATGGAGGCATGGCACAAGAAAATAACGGAGGCACAGGGATACTCCAAAATAATGCAGCTGCTAGAGGAGAAGAAAAAAGCCAACACAAAAGAACCTCATGCAGTAAAGGGAGTGTTGATGTTTGGCAATGCTCAGAAATTTTAATACTGATGTGTAAAATTAAACCATGACAGCAGTAAAGGCTTATCTGCAAGCGTCACGTTACTTCCCCTGGGATCACTACCTTCCCACTGGTGCTTCTGTCATCTTCTCCTTCCCCCTGCAAATCTCACTTGACCTGAATTCTTATGATTTGACTCCATAATCCTCTGGTTTCCTCTGTACGCACACAAAAGATTATTGTACAAAAGCGAATTCCCAGGGCCTTGGGCTTTGCTTTCCATTTAGTTAAAGAATTATCCTACAGTAGTTTAGGTGCTGGGAAACTTGTCCTGTAGATTATTGCCTACAGGGCAAATGCTGACGAGGCTGCTAACGAGAGAACAGATGTTCAGTGGCTTATGAGCCTTGCTGAATGTAAATATCTTCAGCACAGTGCTTGTCAATAAGCCTCTGCCTGAGAATTGCAAACCTTATGGACCAAATTCACCCACAGTGTAAATGCATGGGCTTAGGCAGAACTACTCTGAGGAAAAAGCTGGTCCTTGATCTGCACCAGAGAGACAGAATTTAAAAGCTTGTACAGAAATTGAGACTAAATGTTGTAAAAATGTAATACTTTTAAACAAAATCTTGCCTCTTTCCAAGAGAAAATGCAGCTCTTGGATCTATTATGACACAGCAGGCCTAAAATAAATAGATTTCCCTGAGATACTGGTATTAGGGGGGAAAAGATCTTACAGTGACTGGATGTCTAAAATTTTGCTTGCCTCTGTAAAAGGATGTTCTGCTTACAGGGCCTAAGTTTCGTCCAGTGGATGTTGTCTTGCCAGGCAGCAGCAGTTTAAGGGTCTGCAAGTGAAATGCTCTACCAAAGCAGCATGTTTGCTCCCCATTGCCTGATGAACGACCTTCAGAGCACGTACACTTGAGCAAGGGCTGGGGTGCCTCTGAGTGGCTTTTTCTTTACAAGGTCTCTTGACAGAAGACCAAGATATACAACGAGGACACTTGCCTTCAATGTTTACTCCTTCCAGCCACCTTTCCTGCAGCAAGAGCAGGCTGACCACCCTCTGCACCTCATCTTTGCCATGGCAAAGCTCAGTTGTACCTACATTGCTGGAAAGCCACGAGCTCTTGCTGATCATAGATCGCCACTTCACCGTGAAGTTTAATAACTGCGCTCAGGTTGCTTGGTATAGTTTTCAGGATCCGCTAGTGAATCCTTCCAGCAGAGCATGCCAGCTCTCTGCGTCTTTGCCAAGTGGGGCTCAAAGTTCCCACTTACAGTGTGAGAAGGGAAGGTGAGTGAGCAGGGTCTCTTCTATCAATGAGCCCATGAAATCACAAAGGGGCTGTTTTTTTCTGGGAGTCCTTTGTTACAAATGCATAACTGCAATCTGAAAAATAAACAAACTCCACCACGTACAACATTTAATTGAAAAGCTGGGAAGCTGAAACTTGGGAGACCTGGGTCAGCTACTGAGCTGCTTTATGATGTGGAACAAAACACTTTGCTTGCTCACTCTGTCCTGTCCTAATCAAATTGCCAGCTCTGCACAGGCAAAACTGAGTTTTATTAGATGTGCATACTCTACTGAGCACAGTGAAGACCTTGTCTCACCTGAGGCTTCTAGGTATTCTTGTAGCACACATAATAATAACACTTAATAGTTCAATCTCTTGTGGTGGGAAGTCCCATGAAAAATATTTAGTACATGCTTTTGTGTATATAAAAGTGCTTGGCATGAAAAGATGCCACAGAAAATACTGTCATTACAATCTCTTCTTTTGGAGGTAGACATTTACTACTGTAATGCGATCACCTCTGGGTGGAAAGCACCAGCTGTTGCAGACCGCACAGGAACAGCAGCACGCTGCCAGGTCCGACATGCAGCATCTGCAGCAGGAACACGGGCAGGACCCAACCTGCTCAGCCTTGCTCCGTCCCCTTGCCCTCTCCCTGCAGGCAAACCGCAGCTGGTAGGGCTGAGCTATCCCAGCTGGATCCTGGCCAGGACAATAAGGTTGACACCCCGATTCTCACCGGAACCGTCACAGATTATTACCACCTAACCAAAGCCTCCGCAGCATCTCGGTGCTCCAGTGGGCGCTCAGCCTGCACCCGCCCGGCCCGCTTAGCCTCTGGGGCAGAGCAGGGCCATGGCAGCCAGGCCGAAGGTTACGTAGGTAAGGGGTATTTCGGCATGTAAACCTCTATGGAAATGTACAAATATTAGATACTTGCGTCACTGCTGAGCCTTACTTTAGTTGCACCGTTTTTAGGATGAGATCATTAGCAGCTCTAACATTTTGAGCTTAAGCAAAGCTATTTTGTGTGTTTCTTAAGCCCTTTAGCATCCGCGGGGCAAAGCAGGAGCTACGGCAGGAGGGCACACGGCTTGCTGGGTTTTGGCAGAACAGCGTGGGATTTACTTCCCCTCCTTAAGCTCCCGCAGCGGCAGGAGTTGCCGGTCCCAGAGCGAGCGGGGACCCCGGCTCAGCCCCCGGGCCCGGCACCGCCCGGGCAAGCGGCGCTGGAGCAGGGCGGCCGCGGCGGGGCGGCGGTGCCTCCCGGCTGTCCTTGAGCTCCTCCGGCACTAGATGGCAATGTGGGTCTTCAGCAGCTGCGGGAAGGCGGCCCTGGGGGCGCCCGTGTGGGGGTGGGTGCCCCTGGGCACCCCTCAGCACCTCCGCATCCCTCCCCGCCCCTCTGCATCCCTCCCTGTAGCCCCCATAAGACCTCAGGCGGTCTGCTAGACAAAATGTGGAAAGAAATGCTCCTTGGTGGCTGTCATCGCCCTGTGCCTCCAACAACTGCCTCTCTTGCTGGATTGGGTTTTACCCATCTCTGGGAATGAAAGCTGCAGCTAGCAGCAGGGCAGGTTAGTGCTGGCCACAACACCTATTCCTGTGGATGGGGAGCAGCACATCGCTGCCCTGCTCACTGCTGGGACCCGCAGTATCCATGGGGACAATACGGGACAGGAAACCTCATCTGCAGGCAGCAAAACGTGCCCATGTTGCAATCGTGGCCAAGCTCTTGTCAGGCCACACACCCCTGAAGTTCTGCATGTAGCACTGGTAGGAAAGCACCAGCCTTGCCACCACCAGGAACTGACAACACTGGCTGTCTTCTGCAGCCTTTCTGCCCAGAAAAGGTTAACATTTCCTTTTCTGAGTATAGAATAACATTTCTGAGCGTTTCTATCTGAACATTTTATTAGTTACCCTCAATCCAGTGACTTTTTCATATGAAGAGAGCATTTTTCTTAAGAAAAAGTCACAGACAGCCTTTGCTGTTGTTGCCTTTGGATGGAGTTTTGTCTGTGGGTCATGGGCAGGTTTTTAAGACAAAATTTTAAGATGAATGACAAAGGACACCTTGAACTTTGCAACAAAGAAATGATCTGCTGCTAGATTTCTAGTTTTCTGTTTAGTTTTTAGATCTGCCATGCAATGGAACATTTGATATTTCAGTTCCAGCTTTAATGGGCATATGTCCTATCTTGCACCTTACCCCAGTGGTGATATGTGTTACACGAGTTGCTTCCTCCAAGCTTGTCATAATTCTGTCATGCTTCTTAGAGTTGCCTCCACTTTGTGTTATCTCTCTGCCGATCACACTGCTAGAAGGAGAATTTCACAGCAGCATTCAGCAGGAGCGAGCGGGGGGCTAACAGTGGGCTGTCAGTGCGCGCAACCAGCTCCCCATCCTGATTTGTGCTGCCTGTTGCACCAGGGACTTACCATTAACTCTGTTGTCATTCCTTGTCTGCTTTAACATGATTGCTTTCAAGATTTGTCTCTCCAGGAGAACATCTGTGTTTTGGATTAGTTTTCCCTAGACAGATTTACTTACAGTTTTTCCACATTAAATCTCCATATTTTGTTGCTTTCTAGTCTACCTAGGTCCTTTTTGGTATTATTCCTCCAGGTGCATTCAAAATCTCCCCATTTAGTGGAGTCAGCAAAGTGCTCTGGTATCCTAATTTACTCTTTGTATTAGACTATGAATGAATTACACATTCCTGGATGTCCTACTGTAACACTGTGTGTTCACTTCTTGCAGTCCTTTGTTTACGGTTCATGCTTCTGTCGTCTGCGTGATCGTGCCAATATCCAAAAGGTTTTAAATTACTGTTTCCATCAGGCACATATGAAAAAGCTATAAAAGCCAAAATAACTCCCCCAATTGTTCTGCTTATCAGTCATAGTTACACTAACTTCTGAATATTACAAGAGTTTCCTCTTTGTATCTGTTTTATTTTACTAAATACAAGCTTATAGTAACTTCCAGACCACTATTGATTCCTGTTTGAAAATTGTTTGGATATTTAATTTTCGCCCTCTTTTCTGCTTGTATAATATCAGGTTTCCATTGCTTAGTTGTAACTGGTGGAAAATGTTTCTTGTCCTTTGATTGATGGACATAACACTATAAATATGACCATAAAAGGAATAAATAATTTTGAATGACAACAATTGTGCCTGACAACAGAATGAAATTAGATGATGAATAAATTTAAAGAGTTTAGTTTTCTGCCCTTTATTTTACCCATGTATTGAATTCAGGGTGAAAGCATACGTAAACTGTGTCCCCAAAACACACATTGCCTTGTCTGCATTCCTGCCTTTCAGCCAGATATGCCTTTTTTTTGACCTCGATGCTCTGAGGTTGAATACTATGCAACCTGTCTTGAAAACATGAGCGGAGCTGGCGGCTGTGGCTGTGCCAGCAGCTGGGGTTACCACAGCCCTAAAGCTCACCTTTAAAGCATATGAGAAAGCTTACACTGAAGGACATACAGACGGCAAAACTGTGAGGAGTGCCTAGCCAGCACGACCCGGTGCCTGCTGGAGAAACCACATTTCTGATCTGTACAGCTTCACTTGGCCAAGAAGCGAGGAGGTGAAGGAGGCTTAGTGCTAACTTGCTGTGCTCCCTGCTGCTGAAACTATCATAGCTACACAGCACGCTTGTGTTATTTTCTACTTCATGTCCCAGCATTGCTTTCAGTGAGAGCTACTTCCATTTCCTTCTGCTCTTCTCTTTTCTTAATAGAGAGCCACATCCTATTCCTTATGTTCACTCTTACTCCTGGTAGGGTTGCAATTTGAGCACTGCAGTATGATTTAGTCCAAGGCCTTGTTCTCTCAAGGCATTTCATCTCCTTTCTCTTTTGAATGCACTTGAGAACAAGGACCTAGGTAGTGTATCCTTCTGAGGAGTCACAGTAAGAGGATTTTTACCTCTACAACTAGCCTGTTGACCGATTAAATCCTCACAGCAATCACAACAAAGACTATCCAGTTTGCGATACTTCTCCCCAAACTCAAGGACTCCATTGCTTCACTGTCACTGTGACATGACTCACTTTTTTTTTTTTTTTCTCCCCAGCCATTCTGTGGTGGAAAGAGACATTTAAATGTTCTGAAGATTCCTTTGTCCATTATTATTTTAAAACTGAGCGTGGGATCAAGCAGCTCAGTTCCCAGTGAGCTTTTTGGATGATGTGGCTAAGGCTGTGGTCACATTAGTGCCTTCCGCTGACTGCCACAGACTTTGAATACACCCTTCATGTGGGGGAGGATGGAAACGTATATCTAAAGACCTTGCTTAGCCCGATACTGATCTCTGAGGCCATTATACTTTGGCTTACGCCCATTCTCTAGATCCTCCCACCCTTGCCCTCTTTATCTTTACTGAGGATGATAGTGAAGTGTGGGCACGGTGGGAGCTGAAGATTCACTGTGATCATTTGCAATAGCAATTAGCAAATGCCTGTGCTCACCTGAAGCCTCTCTGGCATGACGGAGTGCAGCACATGTCCTTCAGATCCCATCCCTGCACCAGGCTGTGCAAAGTCCTGCAGGATCAGGGCTCCCAGCTTAGCCTTGCTGACAGACAGATAAGGGCAGAGATAGACAGCCCTCCTCTCTCTCCCGTATTCAGCTGTCCCTCCTCCTCCTCCTCCTCCTCCCACCTGTGAGGCTTTTGCTGTGTTAGAGCTTAGTGCATTCAGCTGTCTTCCACCTCCATCATTGCTTTGATAACTGATAGCAGGGAAGGTACTACTTAAAGAATCTGGGTGACTGTTAGCAAAATAAACAGGAGATGAAAGATAAGGCAGTCTCCTTGGTGCATAATTACCTTAAATGAAGGTCTGTTTGCTAATACTGTTGTTTTGATGTGCTAAATAGCTTGATCTTAACGCCCCAGCAAATACTAAAACTAACGTAATTCCCAATGATGTCACACCAAGATTACAGAGACTACATGGAGGCAGGAGAGGAATATCCATAAAGCAGTTGTGTGTGTAGGGAGTGCTCCCAAATCACCTGGTGTGGCAGGCGGCAGACTCATCTTCACAGGCAGCTCTGCTGTCAGCACAGGTTTGCAAAAACCCTTGAAGCGATGCTTCCAGGCAGGCAAATGGCTCTCTCAAATTCACCTACTCCCTCCCTTCCAGCCTGAGCTTGAGGAGACGCTCTCAGGTGTGCAGCAAGGAGAGCTCTCTGCATTCCCACTACGGTGCTCTGCATGGCAGCACTTGCTCCCCACTTCTTCCCGTAAGAGGGATGCTCTCCCTTTGCTCATTCTGAATAGGGCTGAAAAAAGCTGCAGCTGGCTTCTAGGCAGCTGGGTTACCTGAGTGTACACATAATCTGAGCTGTGTGTGATTGCAGGGTTCCTCTCTTTTATTTAATTGTCTGCCTGGAAGCATCTCCTGACCTAATTATGCCTGCAGTTGTGTCACTTAACTTGTCCTGTGTGCCGAGCGGCAGAGCATGAGCAGGGAGCTCTGTGCACACACTCTCACACGACTGAGCTAATAGAGACTGACAGAGGGTATCGGGTTTTTTAAGACTGAGAAGGCTCCTGGGGTGTTACTAATCCCCTAGAGGTGCCATTAGCTTATGATAACCACACCTTTGAAATTGTTTTATTGCTTTAATAATGTGGTGGTGATGGAAAATGGGGAACACGCCACATTTATTATTTATGCTGGTAAAAGATGAAAGTTAGCAATTAGAAGCTTTAAACCACAGGTTCGGCAGAACTACACGACTTACATTTATTCATTTTTGGACTATCCACCCCAGCACTGGAATGCCCTTACTATCCAGGTTTGTTAAGTTGGGCCGCCTACACGAGCCACGGCAAAGTGGCAGGCCAGCACAATTAACACTGCAAGACAGATACACATCGTAACTGCAGGGATGGGTGGAGATTTCCTGGTGGGGAACTGTTGGAAATGGAATGGTTCTTTATGATATCTGAACTAATCTTGTGCTATGATAATTCTGTATTGCTTAAGTGCTTGCAGCCTTTCTGTGCTGCGTAGTCATGCTGTGGCAGCTGCTGCGTGCATCTGATCCAAACTCGCTGCTTCCCTACACACTTAATTGGTAAAATTGCCACCTATTGTTTATAAAAAAGCGTGGAAAGAGTGAGCAGAATCTTGGTTCCCCAGGACTGTAGAGCAGTGGCCCTGCTGCCACACAGCTGGGAATCACACTCTGTCAGCTCAAGGCAACACAGGGAGGATGCATGTTGTACCATATGCGTCGTGACATCTACATCTGGATGGAGCAGCTCCACTGAAATAAAAGAAGCTGGTGCAGCTCACGGTAGAGTGCAACATGAGGCCTTTTAAGGCTGCCATGCTTCCAAAGTGTGGGGTTTTATCCTGAGCGCCTAGAGAAAGGGCCATCAACACCACAGCAGAAGGGAAAGGGAGGAAAGGCTTGTTGTAAAAGAAACTTGCCAAGACAGCGTATGTCCATGCTTGGAGCTGTAATGGAAGCAATTTCACTAATCTGCCTTGCAGCCCACTTTCTCATTCTGTGTGATCCTTCAGTGAGGTTGCAAGCTTGTTTGATCGCTTCACCTTAGGATCAAATAAGCAGAGGGCTGACTGGGTGTTTTATCTCCAGTTGGCAGAAAATGGAGGTGAGAGAGAGCAAGCATGTGAGTTTCTATTAAGAATAGAGAGATTAATGCACCCAAATTTAATTGGAATTGCACAAGCAGGCAAGAGGTGTCAAGCTCTGAGTTCATGCATAGATTATGTGGGTGTCCTATGTACTACATTTCGAACATCGGCAGCACGACTATCTCAGCTTTGTACTTTGGTCCTTACTATGAGCTTTCATGTTGGTTACCAGTATTATACATCCTTATTTCTATTGTACACCCTTCTGCCCTTTGCCTCATTGCGCTGCACCACTCCCATTGGAAGGCTGCCTGCAGACAGAATTGATGCAGGGACCTTGTCCATGACCTGGTTTCCCCTTGGCTACAACATACTCAACATTATCAATGTCACAACCATTCCCTTACCACAGCCTGGAGAGAAGCCCCTTCACTGAAGCAGACCCTGAAGCAAACTTAGGCCAACTGCAGGCCATGTCCAAAGCCCAGTGTTTTTGTGGGTGAGCAGTGCTGGAGTGCAGCAGCTGGCTGTGCAGGGCAAAGCAGGACCCCTGAGGTTGTCAGCACGCTTCTAACGAGCATGGGCACTGTTACGTCAGTGTGTTGTCAACTGGGATCCACGTTGTTCCTCTGGAAGGCTGAGTCAATGGCTTAACACAGGAGGATTACATTACCATCAGCCACAGGCACCCACATTATTCAGGCAAGAAGAAACCACATACGCAACCTGGATTCTCAGCCTGCATCCCATGCCTGACAAGTTCTCACTTCGCAGGATCTGATTCACTTTGTGGGTGTCTCTTTTTCTCCAAGCAAAGGCCTTAGGGCTGCACATCCCTTCCTGAAGAAATTACACATGATTCTAGCCAGGCTGCTGAAAGGTTGAAGCTGGTACCGTCAGCACTGCAAGTGTGGGCTGCTACTGCTTAAAGAAGGTAATCTGTTTTAAGCCCATTCATTATCTTCTTGCATGAACATCGCCTTTTGACAAAACCCTATGCCTTTGGTTCAGGTTATTCCTGTAAGACTGGAGTTTGGCGATGGCCGTGGGCAAAGCTCAGCCTGGAGATGGGTTTCGTTTCTTTTCCTCAAGGCTGCTGTCAGCCTTGGCTACACTCAGGGACCTTCCCTAGCAGCACTGGCAGGCCAAGGAGCCCACCCTCACTCAGAGGATTGTGCTGTGCTAGGAAAAATGCTTCTGGCTCTTCTCACATGTATTTGGGGCAGAAAGAAGGTGTAGTTTAGATTAGAGCAGTGTGGCTTTATCAGTGTTTATCAGTGTAGGAGTTCTGCTCCGTGTAGCATAACAGCCTCAAGTCCTTTTAAACCCTGACATCAATATGTGGTGATAAGATAACACTGGTTATCCTGTACCGGTTGCTCTAGATAAGATAAACCCTTTTATGCTTTAAAACAGGACTCAAAGTTTCTGCTATGTTTTCTTTTCCTTTTAATGTAGCAAACTCCAGAAACATTTTATTTCTAACAGAGTGGTATTTGTAAGAGCAGATAAAAATAGTACATATCATAAATAAGACTTTCCAAACTTGCCGAAGGAGCATTAAACATTTTCTTTCAAAGACTAAATTGAAATGAGCTGGTGGGAGGTAGATTTCAATGTCTTAGAAAATTGTTGGATTAATTAGAAGCTAAAATTATTCCAAGTAAGTGGCCATGCCTACATTTGTTTCATCAGACCAGTGTTCACACAGTAATATTTCAGCAGCAGTGGATATTAATTTTAAGGTGGTTACTTTTAATTAGCATGGAGTAACTGTTGTAGAAGTATTGCCTGAGACAGCAGTATGGGGCATTTCCATTTTGCATCTAAAGCTGGAACTGAATCTCTCTGTGCAAGCCAGTATATCTATAGATCTACAGCACTGACTCTTCAAGCAGAGACTACATCTTTGGAGAATTTGGAGGCACATCCATTCATTAGTGAGTTAAAATTAATAACTAGGTCCTTTATGAAATTTAGCACTTTAGTCTTGTTTGTCCCAAATGATTTTAACAATGGAATAACAGACTCTTCACATTTTCTGTATAATTAAAATTAATTGAAATGATGTGCATTAGTTGTAATTAAGCTATGCCGCTAAGAGTGGTTGTATCTAATTGCTATGATTATATAGGCTACAAACAAGCTCAAGTAACGAAAGTGGAGTTATTGTGACACAAGAACTCAGCCACCCGCCACCTTCCCATGACTGATGGTCTGCACAGGGGGAAGGCTGTTCCCCAGTGCTACCATGAACAGTCTTTGAGCTCACGCTTGTGCCCAAAACCGGAACATTAAAGGTTGCCATTGAACCCTTCGCTCAGCTTTAATGTAGCGCTAGTGAGGTAGAAACTGAGGCAGGAATGCAGCTCCTGTAAAGCACAGAAGCCTTTAAATACAGGCACAGCCTGTAAATCACTGGATTAACCACAAATTGAGCACTACCAATGCATCCCAGTCACATCAGGCACCCCTTTACGCCAGTACCAGATGCACTGTAGGAGCTGCACAGCACCAGAAGGTGACCCTGTGAGGGTGATAGCAAACTCCTGCTTTTAGCTCCAACGATCTCTGTGTACCCGTGGCAAAGTTCTGCGGCTGCAAAGCACCTCCAGGCCCCTTTGTCCAGCCGCTTCACACTGGAACTGCCCACAGCAGTGCTGCAAAGGGACAAGGAAACAAAATAAAAAAATTCTCCACTGCTCCATTAGCTCTTTAAAGCTCAGGTTGAGGTAATCAGGCCTAAATCACAGATTTGTGGTCATTATGTAAGCCACTACAGGATCAGGTCGAGGTTGTTTTGGATGTCATACCCATGCAATCACTTCTTTTTTGTGTTCCATGCTTAGGCTTTTCTGAGCAGCGTCTTGAAAGTGCAACTCTAATTGTAGGTTTCCTACATTTATAATGCATGGTTTGGGGAATAACAAGTCCCTTATATTATTATTTTTTTCTTTATTTTTTTGCTTTTCAATGCCTTGTGAATATTGAGCTTAATTTCATCCAAAACCCAGGAGAGAATGTTTGTATGCTTTTTGGTATGGGAGTAAAAGCAAAGAATTGAACCGATGCTGTTGTAATCTGCCCTCTCGCCACCTGCAGCTGGCTTGTGCATGACAGGCCCCAGAACGCAAGGCTGTGTCGTGTCTTGCAGGATGTTAGAAAAATGAACATTTCAGCAGGGTTTCAGCCTCTACAGCACATGGGAGCAGGAAGGATATGGCCTAGCTTTGCCAGCTGTTCATGTGCCCACATCACAGAGCAAAACAGCCTCACTAAAGCATTCGCCTAGCAGCAGGGCAGATGCAAAGTTCTGTGCTCAATACACAGCAGGCAACAAAGAATTATAAACTGCCCAAATTTCCCTTCTTAGAGTGCACTGGGAATGATCGACAGGGCTGCCAAGCAAAGCCTCTAGGAATGTATAGCACATGGAAATCTTCCTGTTAATTAATAAGGGATTGTGCTTTCGGCAAGTGACTCCTGAAGGATTTCTCCCACCCTGTGTCTGTCCCTAACTCAGGGCAGGTCTCTGCTGAGGAAGCTTTGTTTATTCCCATAGTCCAAACACTCCAGATGAGGATGTAACTTTCAGGCATCCACCTTGGATGAAACCTCTTGGCATGCCGCAGCCTGCTCCCCTCTAAAATCCCAGGAATCCACTTCTTGCCATACTGTTCTGTAGCCCAGCGTTGCAAGATCAGTTTTATCCTTGAAAGACTCAGCTGTCTACCTTCAGGCTTAGCAACATGATTGCAAGAAAACATTTATCCTTTACACATGGGTGTAAATTAGTGACCCTCTCTCACACAAGTGTGACAATCTGGCTGATTTCCATCTTCTTGTTTCTTTGATGATCTGCATACTGTGAAGGTTAGGGTACAGATTTAGACATCCTGGGGTAACCACAGGGCCCATGTGTGCTAGCACTAACGGAGCTGCACTAATATTATTACAGTGGGGAAGGAGAGCCTTAAATAACAAACAAACAAAAACCACTCAAGATGGACAGACCATGATATAGGTCGGAGGGTGGAGGGGAGAGTGCAGGGAAGTGAGAGAAACCATTAACATTTTGCAACATTAGTCAGGAGCCTGGGGACCTGCTATAGCAAATAAAAAACCCACATAATTTAGCCAAGGGAATTCAGCCAAAAAAATTAGAAGTTTCATTTTTTTTTTCAATGTAATAACTTTTTACTCCATTTAATCTGCAGTTCAACCATCTGAACAGATAATAGAAAAGTACTGTGAGATAGGGAACAATCAGAACTGAAGTAAAGGGGAGAAATAATGCTCAGAAACATGCAGGCATGTTCACAAGCAACAGTCATCCAAGATACGAGAGAAACCAGGAGGCAAGTAAATCAGGACAAAACCAGATCTTCCTACCCGACCCCAGGAAACACGAGGAACCTGCTGTGCATTTCCATCTGGCAGCAATGCAGACCAGCACAGGAGCTGTGGACACAAGATTCCATCAACAACCCCTGAGCTTGCAGCCTCAGTAACCTCCAGTCCCCATCTATCGCTGCTGGAGAGTTCAAGTCACAAACTCAGCATCGAGACACTGTTCTGTGACAAAGGTGCAGCTCTTACCATTCCCCCTTCTTGCTTAAAAGGAAAACTTCAGTTTAGGGTTTTGTGCCACTGAAGCCAAGAACATTAGCAGGAGCAGACTTTGTCATCCCATTTATTCTGTTTAAAAATTAGTATTTTAACTTGTTTACAACTTGTGGCTCTACTTACCTGTTGTCTTTGCTAATAAATGTCTTCAAGTGGATAATGGGGGGGGGGAGGAGGCACCTGAGGTTAATTGCTGCCCCCCAGTCAGGTTGTGGCTTTGTCCTGTATTTTTAGAAATTTCAAGAAGCTAAACTTGTTGAAACTCAGGGCTGAAAAAAATAGGTTCAGGTGTACATGGGAGCGTGCATCTCATCACTGCCTTGCTTGTGTGATAGGGCACTGACTCACACGCATCCTCAAAGCCACAAATGAAGATACCGGTTAAGGCCCAATATTTCAAACAGAAAATTTCCATCATGCATTTCTGAAGCTCGGAGCTTCTACAATGTAGAGTTTGCAGTCAAAAGAATATGAAAGCGAGGAGATGGGAAGCTTTGGTTTTGCCCTTAGCGAAGGGGCAAAAGGAAAGGCAGATGGTACGTGAGGTCTAAATGGAGCCGTGTGCCTCTGGTGGGCACAGCTCCACACCACCAACGGATTTGTAAGGAGTAGTACAAATGAGGTTGAACCTTCAACCATTCTAGGAGGAGAAGTGAAGAAAAACATCATATCAAAGCATTCAGGGGGGATTCGGGTTGGCTGAACATGAGACACGCTGCTGGAGCCCGGCCAGGCAGGGGAGTTGAGCCCAGGAGGTCTGCAGAGGGAGCGGGCAGGGGCTGGCAGGAGCCCAGCAGCTGGCCTGCAGCACCGCTGCCAGGAGAACGAAGCCACCAGTGATCCTGCTGCTGGCTAGTCTAAACAGAGAGAAGTTAGAGGTGTGCTGCCGCTGAAGCGACCTAGTGAGCAAGCCAGAGAGACCAGGACAAGTAGCTGCTCTGCTTGTGACAGCCGGCACTCCTCCCGCTGCCTGACAGACTCTGCCGGCCTGTGCCGCGGGAAGGGCTGCGCGGGGGCGAATGGACCAAAGCAACCAAAGCCAAGCCAGACCTGCCTTGGAAGAGCCAAAGGTGCTGGCCAGCTCTGCAGACCAAGGTCAGCCGCCCCGCTGCTCGGCAGGCAGGCTTGAAAGGATCTGCTGCAGTGAGAGCGTTTTCCCAAGGCTTTGCAGGATGTTTAAAAAAAACCCCAAACCTCTGATGTTTGGGTGTGCAGGCAAGCAGGATTACCTTCCTAACTGAAGAGACAACTCAGAAATTTTTAATATCTGCCCTGGTGTGAGCTGAAGAAAACATATTTTTGGAGATTTCCCTGTCAAAACCAAATAAAGGTGGCGGCTCATGTCCAAAACCCAGCAACTTAAATAAAGAGGATATCTTTAGATATTAAACGATCTGGATTCCTTATGTATACGTGCCTCCCAGCTGGTCCTATTTTGTACTCATCTAGTATTTGATAGCCAATTTCTCCAAAAATCACCTTTGTTTAATGCTCTTTAAAGGCTGTATTACCTTCTTTCCCCTTGAAGAATTTCACCTGAACTATGTAGTTTTTAAACATACCCTAGTTAAGATGTTTGGGCCTTTGGTATCTGGACTTTCTACAAACAATTTCCTCTCTTCCTCACAATACTTCCTTATCCTCCCCCAAAACATCGAATACATCTTAAAAGTAATCAAGAAGCCACAGCAACTGCTCCTGGCAGGAAGCTGCTGAGCTGTTATCCAGAAGCCTGACCAGCATTATTTGGAACAGATGCTCTTTCAGCTTTGTAATTTTCAGCCAAAAACAATGGCAGTAAGTAAAAGTAAAGCTGTAGGTCACAGGAAGGCTAAACCGTATGAGAATCATGTGAAAATATTGTTGATTTCACACATCCTCTCATTTACAGCACATGCTTCTGAAATGGTCTGTGAACCCCAAGGTGTAGCTGCAGCCTTGACCTCCACGTGTATGACCTGGATTTGCCACCAGCTGAGACTCACTGGGAGAAGCCAAGCACAGGGTCTCCGTCCCGCTGGAGCCCTGGATGCAGACTGTGCCGCAGGAGGAAACCCACACGCCTGCCTGGGTTGGGGAGATGGGGCAGACCTCAGGATCTGTTGCCACCTGTACCCGTCACCCCTGTCAGCCCATGGGAAGGGCACAAGGTGACATTATTAGCCGAACAGCCAGCATCTGGCTGTGTAAAGACTTTTGGCTTACCTGTGAGCCAAGAGCAGTCACCGATGTAGAAAATGAGGTGGCAGCCTGCTCGCCTGCATGGCCGTCTTAGCACCCAGGAGCTCATGCAGCTTTGGGGAGGCAGGTCCCTTCCTTGGGGGATCCCAGGGCCCCATGGGACAGGGCATAGGACAACGGCTGCAAAGCAGAATGATGCTTTCAGTTAGTTGGGCCAGGCAGGCAAATTTTGGTCTCCCCAGCTGGATGAAGGGTTCGCTGGGCTCGGGCTGACCCTTCCCTTCGCTAGGCATGCTCAGTTTAACAGAGCTGAAGAAACGAGCAAGTCTCAGGAAATAAATGTTTTCAGTCTCTTTTTTTATTGCCTGTAAAATAGCAGGAGGCTTTCAAAGCAACAGCAAATCCTGTTAAAAAAAGTAGAGAAAATTAAAGAAATGTTTCTTGTCTCAGATCCAGCCCTTTTCACCTTAACTTTCCATCATGGTACATAAAACTTTTGTATATTTTGGCAGAGGAGAGAAATAGCTTTTACCCCTTCTCTTCCTTGCGCAGGCCAGGAGCTCTGAGTGAGCTTTAAAACAGAGTTTTGCACAAACACAGAATGGCCAAATAATAGAGCAAGAAAACAGCATTAAACTTTGTAGACAATCAACTTTATTCTGTGCACAGCAGCTAGTTTCTCCTGCTCTCAGCAGAAATAAAAATTTACAAGCGTTCTGGGAAAGCATTAAAAACCAAACACGTCCAGACAAAGTCTAGTGCAAACTACTTGGAAATAGATCTGTGCATCACCTCCTGAAAGGCTCATTCCAGCTGTGCTGGTGTAGCCAAGCTGACAGTGTCCAAAACAAACACACCCTGAGAGCTCAGGGTGGGATTTGAGGGTTGAGATTTTGATATCAGTCATCCATGTGTCCTAGAGAGGCAGTCACAGGTCTCTGCTCTTGTGACTCTTCGGATCAAAGACCTTTTCTGCATCATTGCTTGCACACTGCCACAGAGGAAGGCTGCCTATGTATTTGGGAGAAAGTGGAACCTCCCAGCACCAGGAGGAAAAACGCAGCTACTAAAGAGACGGGATCAAAGATAAGAGGATAGCACGCGTTCACAGGCACTCACCCCAGCCCTTTCCACAGGGAGCATATTAGGTTTGCTGTACACTCCTATTGCACTGAATGTCATCTTCCAAGCATAGCAAATAACGTTTTCATAAAGCACTGCTTTTAATCAAGCACAACCTTCATATCCCCAGAGGAGCTATCTGGAGTCTATCCCTTTTCTCTACTGTTCTTTTTTGCCCCCTTTTAACTCCGTCCCTTAGAGGCTTGTGCCTCCAGCAAGGAGGGCTCCATGTGGTTCCCTTCGGAGCTCATTAACACTGGTCCATCTATCAGGCCATGAGGCTGAGAGCGAGATGCACGGTGCCCACAGTCCCCCAGGACCGAGCACGCCGCCTGCGTGCAGGGCTTGGCTGTCGCATAGCGATGCATTAATGGCTGCGGTGCTTGCGTGAAAGCTCAGTGTGGTACCTGATTATACAGCCCCGTGCATGCTGGGACACTTAAGCAGGATGCCAGTCTTGATGGAGCAGTGGGATCCAGCAAGACCTGTACTTACGCGGTATGTTAGAAACACGAATTACACTTCAGTGCCATCCAAACATAGAGTGGGTTATTTGCATACCCTGTCGCTGTTGCAGCTGGGGTCAGAGGCTGGGGTGTCCAGATTTAAACTGCCTAAAATGCATTTTAGAATATCAATCCAAAGCAATACCCGCATTACTGCGGTAATGGAGACCAGCCCCTTTCCAAGCACCAACTCCATGACCTCGTGCGTGATCACCAGTGAACCTGTTGACTGGCAAGCATCTTGTGAGGGTGAGAGCAAGACCAGCTTCCCAAGGAGTCAGATGGTTATTTCCTGCATTGCAGGTGCTTTCTATCCAACACAAGGAGAAAAGCCTTCCAAATTTTTTGTGTTTCTTTAGCAAGTACCAATGCTTGGGGCAAGGGGTTGAATCCCTCTTCCATGCACAGTTTGCAGTCAGTAAGTGCTCCTGAATAGAAAGGCAGAGGCACCATCAGCTGTACAGAAGATAGGACTGTTGTCTAATGAGAGTGGCCAAGGAGCACCAATACAAGCACACTCTTAGCTACACACATAGTGCTGCTGGTGGGATTTACCTGTCCTCATGGCTGGCTCTGGGCAGAACCCATCATATCTGAATCTCAGAGCACGAGGACTGATCAGGGGAATGTAGTAGAGTGAAGGCTTTTGCTCTCAGGTGCAAATGGTTCATTATGGCCTTTCTCAGACTGTGCTGATGAGAGGAATCATTCTTCACTGATGAGAAATCCTGCATTTTCTTCTCTGGGAGAACACAGCTTTGTTCCCTTCCCCCATTTAATAATGCACAATTTATCAGGCTAAATTGGTGAGCCTGGTAGCAAGTGATTCAAATCATCTTCAGCAGCTATAAGCAATCACATATACTTGAAGAAACCCACTTATACCACTTTCTGCAAAATCTGAGGAAAGCTGGCTATGAATGCACTACCGAGCCTATTAATGCTCAAGAAAACCCATTTAAATAAACCTCTAATGGCTGATTGAGACCTCCATAACGAATCTCCATAAAAAGTCAGCTCCTTCCTTCGGGCTGGGCAGGCCAAGTGCCTCCCTGGCTCTCTTGCTAGCTGTGGGTTGGAAAAGCAAATGAATGGAAAGACAATGGTGCTGTGGGGAGAAAGGAGGGAAGCCTCCTGGTTCTTCAAGGGTTGGCGATCTCAGCCTCACCAAGAAGGTCACAAAGTGCCGAGTCTGACCTGTGTCTCCTGATACTATAGGAAACAGTTTAGTGGACTGCAGTGACCACCATGCCCAGAAAAGCTGTCTCTCACTTTCCTCCTACACAAAGCACAAAGATGTCTGAGGATGCAGAGTAGAAAGGCTGATGTCTCACGCGGTTTTGCAGGCTGAGCTGTGTACTCATTTCCATAGGAGACCTGCCAGACCGCACTGGCAGCTCAGCTCATGGCGCCCTTCCCCTAATTTGCCACTGAGTCAGTGACCCAGCAAAGGGCACTGAACACCTGAGGGTGCTCTGAGTCCTGACATTGAGCAGAAAAGCCTCCAGCACAGTTACTGTGATGGCACCGAGGGCACTTAATCCTTGGTGACTCGTCTACATTTCACCTTGGGGTCAAGACTGCCCTACCCAGATAATTTACACTTTTCCCTTCCAGTGAGGGACAAGCATTTTCTTAGCTCAAAACAAATCTTGTTAACAAAACAACTGTTTTACTGCAAGGAAAAATGCATTGTCTCATGGGCCCATCCAAAGTGTATTCAACATTAGATCAGCTGGGCTACCTGGCTGAGCCCTCTCTGGAGAGCCTAAAAAAGTTAGCCTTTTCCAGACTGCAAATCCAAACGTTTTGCTACTAGCAGAAAAAGCAGTTCTATGTCCCCTTACAGCCCACTTTAGCCCAACATTTTAAGCCTGCCCAAAATTGGAGCGGCTGCATAGACTGAAGGTACAGAAGGAGAGGGGAAGGCAGCCTCTGCCAATCCCAGCTGCTTGTCTCACCTCTTGCATCCTGCTCCTGCCTGTCCTTGGGTGCATCTGGACAATGATGTGGTCAGCAGGAAACTGCCTTGCCCCAACAGCCTGTTTCAGCATGTAGCAGGCTCCCACACCCCACAGAACATAGTAAATAAATGTCCACAAACCTTTCAAAAGCATTTACGTGCCAACCACCCACCTCCCCTTCAAAGCAGCAGGACCCCAACTGGGAAACACCCCTTTGCTCTAGAAAAAGGTGGCCCTGTTCCCTCCTCATCCCTATAAACTCTTCTGGCTCCTGATGCCCCCCAGGTGCCTCTGTTTTGGGCAGATTGGCTCTTGCCAGCAGCTGGGGGGGGTTTGCCAGGCACTGAGTCCTCAGGCGGCTGGCAATGGGATCCTGAAAGCCTGGGCTGTGGCATGAGCCTCCTCCCGAGCACAGCCTTCCTGTGCCCTCCCTGAGCAACAGCCACCGGCCCCGGTGGTCCCCGAGGGCTCGCATCACCCTGCTCGAGATGTGGGTGGTCGTCAAGATGGAGACAGGGCACTGCGATCAGCACGCCTGGGCCCTCAAGCCCGGAAAGGCTGCGGGTGCCTCCAGAAAGCGAGGACTGTCCTCCTGTCGCTGCTTTTGTAGTAGCAACTGCTGCGCTGAGATAAAAGCTTTTGTTTGCCTTTTCTCTCCTACATTCCTAATCTTCCTCCGTGCTGGTCTCTCCTATAGTCCATCAAGCACTTCTAATCTCTAATTGCATATGACTGATGAGCCTGAACTCCATACATGGCGTTGCCAAGAACCACTTTTTTCAGAGCCTGCTTTAGCTCTTTAGGCCAGTCATAACACACTGCAGGACCATTAAGAGTTTATAGTTTGTATACATAACACCCTCGGAGTACCAGAGGGTGGTTTATCCAAACAGAAAAGAATTGAGATGAATGAATGCAGAAATGACTTTTGGCCAGGAAATACTTTAATTTTAATTAGGGGGGAAGGGGGCGCGAGAGGAATGAAGAGGCTTTCTTCTCTCACAAAAGACAAGACTAATGAGTTTACAGCTGCAGGCGCTGACCTTGGAGCATCCCGTATAATGCTAGTGCTGAAATGTTTGGATGTGATGTTAGACCCGATAACCTTGCTTCTAAAAGGAAGAAATAAAGGGAAATGGCCGAATGGGGAGAGATTCATTTCATGGGGATGTACAGACACATTTATTTATTTTCCCCCTCTCGCATTCCCGTTCAGCTGCCTTTGGCGACACAGCCGTTTGCCCAGCTGCTGAGCTTCCTATGGGCCTCATCTATTTTGCAGAAAAAATAGTCAGTTACGGCAGTTTTCCCATATTTAAGACCCTCCCTTGTCCCAAAGCCCCTCTTGTACGCTCCCACCTCTCTGGAGCCTGTGGCTGGAGGGAATGGGGTGGCAGAGCCCAGGGGAGCCCCAGCACTGGGCAGCCTGTGCACGAGGGAAGATGCAGCCAGGGCTTCTGATGCAGCGGCTTGAAATGGGCTGAAAGCCCGAAATATCTGTGCTCGGCACAGACATCACCACCCGCTTCACTTTGTCACTGGCTTGTGGTGTTTGAGCCCGTGCCAGCACCCGCAGCGCTGGGCTCACAGTCATCCCCAGCCTGGGAGGCTCCTTCTCCTGCCCTGGCAGTGTCACGGCACGGGGACCCCGTCCAGGCGTGGTGCAGAAAAGGAGCCACCTGCCCGCCGGGCCCTGAGCTGACGCGAGTTGTCAGCGGGGTCTTCCTGGGGCGTGTGCCGGAGCAGCAGCCACCCAGCCCTCCCTCCCCCTCGTGGGCACGGCCGCTGGCGTGTGCTGTGGCTTGTGCCGGGCTGATCCCGCGCCTCCATCCATTGGCATCGTGCTGACTTCACAAAAGGTGCAGCTTGCACATCTTCCAAAAACTGCAGAGCTGTTGCTCCCACCTGCCTCCCCAGCCCATCCCCTCCAGGCTGGGGACATCAGCCATGAAGTCTCCCAGCAGCTTCCAGGCACCCTGGCATCCCCTTACTCCCCTGGAGCTCTTTCCACATCCCTGTAAGGCATCATCTGGCCCTGCAGATCCTCCCACGGATGCTGCCGTGCTACAGCCACAGCAATTATTAAACTCCCGTGCCACAGTGTGAAGCTGCTGTGAGCTGTCGGGGCTGTGAAGCCAGCTTTGCCTCCAGGGAATCAACACCCCCTGCCCTGCTGAGTCAGCAGCCAGACGGGCTGAAACAATGGTGCACGTTAATGGAGCAGAATAGCCATCGGTGTTTCCTATTAAAAGTATTTTTATGATGATGATTATTATTAATATTATATAGGAGCTGTAATTTTCTCCCGAATCACTCCAACATCTCACAAAATAAACAGTTGCTGTATTATCCCCTTGTAAATGAGACCACAGGATTGTAAACTTTAATTTGTTACTTTTGGCTGCTCTCAGGTTTGGCAGACAATTAAACCAATTCATTAGTTCACAGAGGCACATTTTTGGCCATGTCTGGCTGTGTGAAGTCATCCAGTGAACACGTTGGAGGCAGGGTGCAGAAAAGCCATACAGTGTCTTTGCCACAGGATCCGTCAGTAATGGTCCAAATAGGCGGGAGTGGATTTTGCAGATGCAGGTGTGTGGGGTCAGGTTCATCCTGTTGTTTTGCTGTGCCCTGGGCATGTGCCAGTGGCAGCCCAGTGCCCTGAGTTGCTGGCCAGAGATGCGGTATCGATCCTGTATCTGACTGGAAGGTAGCTGGGTCGTGCCTGAGGCTTAACCTTTAAATTCTGCAGAGTTTGATCAGTGAAACTCCACAGGACATGGTGGAAAATGCTGAGCTCTTGGAATGGCTAATCTGGCGGTGCATGACCTCCGGAGCCATCCCCACCAGCTGAATTAATTCCTTGAATAGCCGGGCTGCTTTCGATCCCTGCTTTCTCAGCTGCAGACACATGGTTAGCCTGTACGACCCCATGACAGCAGTGCATGGCTTTTAGCCTTTTCAGGGCTGCCAGTCATATGTGCTGAGAGTTAAGGTGTGGGGCTTTTTAAAGGGAAGCCATAATAGTGTATTTTATGGTACTATCACCTCCCCTGTCCAAAGGGGCTTAGTGCAAACCACGAATCAAATGAGGTTCTTGTGTCAGACGTTTTCCACACACTGTAGTTTCTTAGATGATCATTAACAAACCAAAAATCCTGAGCCATCTTAGTTTTGAAAAAAACCCAACAACCAGACATAAAATTCCTCCCTTTTCCTTTGTTCACTCCACAGTAGGTGTAGAAGCCCTCAGTGCCTGTGACCAAGTATCCATCAACACTCTGAGGCAGGTGGAAAGGCACCTGATCTTCACAGTGGCCTTGATGGCGCTGTGTAATGCTATTTGTTACCGAGATACAGCAGGAAATTCGCTCACTTGTTTTCTCTCTTTCTGCCAGTCCTTTGTTGGCTGATAGACAAGGTATGGCTGCCCGCATCCTAATGGGTTTTGTGGGAATCTACACATAAGTGGCTGAAGGCATCCTTAAAAGCAGGCAGGAGGTTTTCAGCTCGCAGCTCATATTGGTGAAATGCAAAGAATAATACAGATTCCAGAAGGGGACCTGAAGTGCTTTAGGTCAGTTTTCTTCCAGCTTTTTCACTGAGCAAGCCATTAAGGAGACACTCTTAAATCCTTTCATCCTCCTTCCAAAGCATTGCATTGGCCCCGTGTCTGTGACAGTAATTCAGCAAGCCCCCAGGAAGGATTTTACAGGTGACGGTGGTTCCTGCATTTCTGTTTAAGAGCCATTGACCTGGATGAAAGGATTTTCGAAGCCATAGAGGGACATGGGACAGAAGAGGATCTTTGCCTTACAGTACAATTAAAAAAAGGAATTTCCAGCATCTCCACTCTCCTGGTACCATTAAGCCAATGTGGAAGAGATTGAGACCCCCTGAGGCTTGGTCTCACCCAGCACAAGGCTCCAATGTGGTGCTCAGCTGGGCTCATTCCCTCTCAAATTAAAATTATTCATTCCTTTCTTATTTCAATGAAATGGCTTTCTCTCAAAAATCACTCTTGTCTCAGGGTTTTTGGAGTCAATTTTTTTTTTGGAGCGCTATTTTATAGCACTCAAAATGAAAAGAAAGGTTTTTGAATTACAAAACTTAAAAGCTTCTCCAAACTAGTTCCCCAACACTGCGGTTCTCGCTGGCCAGCACTTTGAATTGGGATTTGCACAGAGTTTTGCAATTTTCTCCGAGTGATCCCATCACTGCCAGCGTGTCCAGGGAGTGTTGCTGGGCACTGGCTCTCCATCGGCTGGAAATGCTGGAGAGAAGGAGAGGCTGTGGTAGGGAGCGGAGCATTTATGAAAAGCTGGTGTCTTACTTCAGTGTCTAACTGGTTTTGCCTTTTCCTGAAATAGTAATATTTATTAACAGAAGTGTAGACCTAATTACAACTTCTTATATTGCAACAGCTCTTCCGCAAAACAGCAGCAGAAACCTGCCTGCCCCAGCTGAGCTGCAGCTGTTTCCTTGCACGGTTCCCCCTGCCGCTGGCAAGGACGTGCGGTGTGTGACCGAGGCCGATGCGGGTGTGAGCGGGGACCCCGTCTCCTTTAGGTGTCTAACACACCCTCTGCTCCTCAAAGTGCTTTTGGGGACACGAACGGCTTCACCCCGCTGTGGGCAGCTGCAGTTCGCTGCATGAATTTTTATCAGGAGTTGGAGGAGGAGGATGAAGCAGGTTGAGTTTTGAGTCAAAAAATAAGTCCCCTAGTTTTGTCCTTTCAGCTATCTATCAAGGCTCAGTGCAAAGGGCCTGACATCTGGCCAGTGCCGCCCGGCTGCTGTGATCCCTGTGACACACAAACCGCCGTGGAGCCGGTAATGAGGGACCTTCTGCTAAATGGCCAATTGAGCAGCCGGTGCCTGCCGAACGGCTTCATCGCGGGAGGGACGGCTGGGTATATCTCTATTTTGACACATCCTCGCTGAATGAGGAAGAGAACAAGCAGAAAATGGCTGATGATAAATGCAGCAATTAGGGAAGCTTAATGGAGCAGAAGGTTTTTTGTGAGAAGACAAAGAAATTGCTGGGCTGACACCTGCAAGGAGGACCCAGCCGCTGCCTTGGGAGGCCTCCAGCTGTGCGGCAGCAGCAGGGGCTGGGGTGAGAAGAGATGACCCTTTTCCTTCATACACAAATCCATCTCAAAGGCCTTGAAAAAATATTTTCCAAGTTAAACTTCAAAACACCATTTGATTTTTCTTTTTCCCCATTATGTTCAGAAACAGTAGCCTGTAATTTAGGCCGGTTGCAGCCCTCCCCTGCTCCCTGCTTTATATTCGGTTTCATGTAATACAGTGTGCCACTGGGACAGGCGTTTTCCTGACAAAATATTGATCTCGGTGGAATGAAAGAGCTGCAGCCTCAGCGGGGGGTTGCTGTCGTGCCAGATGTGGGTGGGCATGAGGGGGCTCCCCCGGACGCCGCTGCTGCGCCCGCAGTGATGCCCTGCTGAAGGCTGAGCCCACGACCTGCCGCACTCTTCCCAAAGCACCACGTTTCCGAGCTAAGCCCTGAGCCACCAGCTCCCCAGGATTTGAGTCGATGTGCTAAATTTGTTTGCCAAAGCCGCATTTCTCTTTGTTTCCCTGGTTAGAGTCTTCCCAAAGCAAACTGCTTGTGCAAAGGGACACCAAGAAGCACTGGGGAAAGCTCCATAAGGGGGTGTGCAGGGAAAGACCCAGCAGCCAAGGTTTCAGTGACAGGCGATGCCATTTTGGACTCTCACAAGACCATTACCAAAATCCCAACCCCCAAAAATTGCAACACAACTATTTTCCTAAGACTTTGGCAAAAAGGAATTTCCTGAAGGAGGTAAAGGAAAGTTTTCCTTTTTTTTGTTTGGTAGGAGCCAAAGAAACACAAACCCTGTCTTCCCCACCGCCCAGGGCTTCTTGGCTCGAGCCGAGCTGCACACTGATTCACCTCTTCTCTCGTTCTGGCACTTGCTAGCCTGCCCGAAGCAAAGCTGGTGTGTCCCGCTCTTGCCTAAGCTCTCAGGATATTGCATTTCTGTCTAGCTGGCTTCTGGTGCTTTCCCTCCTCCGGACCCAGGCGATGTTGGCGTTGGAGATCTCATGGTGGCAGCTCAGCCTGCTGAGGAGGCCTTGGGTTCTTCTACATCAACCCTTTGTTTGCCTAACTTGGGGTCACCAGTAACTAACTCCACGTATCTACGGTATCTATAAAGGCTGGAATGGACAATTCCCACATGCTTATTTTAGGCAATAAAGCTTGCTTTTTAGGGAAGCACTAGATCTTTTTGTCAAAAAACAGTTAATGCTTTTTACAAATGATCTGAGAACTCATTATAGGTTTACAGATTGGCTTCTCCCCTCACTCCATGATCTCCTGGTTATTTGTGTATTTTATTGAGCAGTCCAGGACTGGCCCCCGTTAACTGAAGCAGGTGCACACCAAATCTCATCCCATCAAGCTGCGGTGGCACATCGCATCACGTTTCGGACAAAAGATAACGCAAGTGCAAGAGCTGGTCTCCTTCCTTATGATTTCCCAGGCATCTTTTTAAAAACAGGCTGCCTGAGGCAAGCAATGAGCCTTACAAATCCCATCCTCTTCTTCTTACCCTCATTTGTTTGCTACATCCCACCCTTTGTCAGTGACTGAGGGAAGTCTCTAGGGAGATGGCTGAAGAATAAAAGTGGTAAAACCCACACAAAATGAAAGCTCAACAGTGGTAGAAACGCATAAAACCCAGGAAGTCCTTCTGTACCAGTTCTTTTTAGCAGAAGGCGGCTCAGCTGGGGTGGCTTAAAGGAATAAGGCTGAATTAATTAGTTTCTCTGTTTAGGTAATAATACCATTAATCACGATGAACCATTTTGTGAGAAGGCTGATACTTGGCACTGCGGAATTCAGCAGGAATCCCACTGTAGTGCAGCATTATTGATGGGTCATCCTCCGAAAGCGCAAGAGCAATGCCTCCTAATACAGTAAATGGCAAACCGCTGATTTTCTTTTAATATTCAGACTGCCACAACATCAGTCATAATGAATTCTTCTGGCACCGGTGTGGCTGCAATAAGCAATCCTTCAGGAATGCCAGGGGAGCACAGCATCGATTTAACGCTCACCTTTTAAATCGTACACGGACCAAATGCTTCCGAGGGTACAGTCCGCTTTTGTGGTTTTTTGAAGTGTGCAGTAACAACCCCCTTGCTCGCACTTATCTGCACTGGGGAGATGCAGCCACGGACTCTCTCTAACAGAGGGGAGGGAGGTTCATTTATGCAGGTCTGTGTTAGAGGTGGTGTCAAGCAAGACGCCATGTTGGACAATGGCACCAGGAGAGAACGACAAACCCCCTGCGCCAGCATATGAGTATCTTCATGCTGAGTCCAACACACTTTTCACTTCCACCATGTGTTCTACGTTCCTCCGATTTCAGCTGGGAGAGCAGGTGCTGATTTTTAATGCCTATTTTGTTTTAAGCCTCCTTTCATCAGATTAAGGACCCTGCTATTTTATTTCATTTTATTTTTTTATGCTCAGTAATTTAGTCACACACAAACTCAAAACCAGAAGCTGTAACATGCTGTTAAAGCACAGTCGCCCACTGTTAAATCAGCTCCTGAGAGCAAGGGGGCTTGGAGCACTTTTCCGTCCCCCCGCAGATGTCGGCGCTCAGCCTACGGGGAAAGCTGGGGAAGCAAATGAAAACGCACGGGGAGAGCAGTGCTCGAGGCGATAACCTTCCGTAGCGATGCTGGCAGCACCACCCCTTCGAAGAAGCTGCTGCACAGAGGCTGTGCCTCCTTCTCCATCCTGCTTTCCCCCCAGCAGAAGGCTGCCACATCAGCACACCGGGCGCAGAGCCCGAGGTGCCCCCCGCGCCGGGGCCACGGGGCCGGAGAGCTGCCGCCGAGCCGGGGAGCACCGCTCTGCTCCCCAGCCCTGACCGCCACGGCTGCGGCCTCCGAAGCGTCTTGTGGGCCACGTTCCTGCTGCCGGGAAAGGTCCACAACCAAAATAAAACCCCTCTCCCAGCGCCAACCCCTTCCGCCAGCTGCCGGCCGCCGCCTCCTCCCAGCCGCCGAAGGACCGTCGATAAACCATTAGCCTCCGAGTCAACAGCACTGGCTACGACACACAAACACTCAACTACCTTTTTCATCCAAAATCAATGTTGTATTTATCTTCATTGATCTACAAGGAAACTGAATGTTTAAAATTACAGGGGGTGCAGGGGGGAGGATGGGGAGGGGGGGGAAACAAGAGTTACAGAGCCAAGAAAATAGTAGCGGATGGCTGAATTAACTAGAGAGAAAAAGCCCAGGATATATAAAACATGGACACTGAAAAATAAAATAAGGGAGGGGGGATGGTACAGCAAGTAAAACATGGCAAAATTTACATATGGATGAAAAGTAAAATTGGAAATAAAAAATAAATCATGCCAAAAAGCAGTTCAAGGCAGAACCACACTGAAACAAACATTTGCTTATGGTCTTCATGTACTATAGATAATATATCAGAATTTCTTTTTTTTTTAATCAACCATTAGACTTTTTTTTTGCACTCCTAAAATTCTACTTTGTCTTGTATACAGATTCCAATAAGAACACTGCACAATTAGCACAAGGGGTCCACGGAAAATTGTCCTTGCTTGCCAGCGATCCTGCCCACAACACAAAAAAAGAGGAAAAAAAAAGGAAAAAAAAATAAGGAAAGGGTCTGCCGCATGGTACTGTGCCAGTTCCATCTGCTTTTGCCAGCTTGAAAAGTAGGAAACCAAAATTCCCTTCCAGGAGCGTGTGTCTCTCTCTTTCCTTGATGAACTGTCCCTTGTGTTTGTACAAAAAAATTCAGTCTCTCTTTATTTTTTTTTTGTTAAACACAAGCATCCTTCTTCCTGTTCACATGCCACTTCCATTCTGTCTCCATAGTTGCGAGTTGGTTGTTTTTGGGTTGTTTTTTTTTTTTTTTTAAACCTTCCTCCCCCCAACATCCACTAAGACCTGCCTCCAAGTTCTTGCATAGTTGAAGTATATATGCCGTACTTAGCTTTCTGAGCGTGAATTTCTGACTGTGACAAGAGTATGAGTTGTAACCATGTTAACAAATAACCAGAGTGGTTCTAGAAACCATTTTTATAAAGTCTACCTATGTTAAGAATTTAATATTGGTGTACATTTATATTAACAGAATATTTACAGTTTGTTTTCTTTGTTTTTTTTTTTTTGTTTAAAACAAGAAGTCAAAAAAAATTCCTCTTAAATTTCTGCATAATATAATAAGGCAAAAACCAAACAGTTTTGTACATTATTATTATTATTAATATTTTAATATATATCTGTAACTTCGGTTCCAAAGTACCAAGGTAAGTGATCAATTGGCCTCAGAAGGGAACCTCACAGTGGACTGTAAAACTACAGTATTTCCATAAATAATACTTTTAAGAAACCCTGGGTATTTCTTTCTTAAGGATCTGAGGCCTTTAAAATGCAAATTTAACTAAAAACAAAAGCAAAATTTCTTCTTTTTTTAAGTGAATAAAGAGCACAAAATTAAAAAAAATACAAATCCATTAAAAATGTTTCTCACATTTGGGAAAAAATGTACAAACTTGATATTTTTAACTCATTTTTGTTTTAGCACAGAAACAAAAAAACAAAAAGAAAAATCAATACCTATATATTAAATTCCCATTCTCAGCAACCTTCTTGTTGGAAAGTCTGCATCCCCGACCCCGTTATTTATGGAAATGTGCTTAACTTCTACAAATTTTACATTAAAAAAAAAAAGTTTACAGCAGTGCATTTTGTAAAAGGTTTGTTTTTTGTTTTGTTTTGTTTTGTTTTTTTCCTGTTTGTTTTTTTTGTTTGTTTGTTTTATATACAGGCAAGTTTAAAATTCAATATTGGGGACTATCGTGCCTCTACTTCTTTGGGGTTCCTAGAGGGGGAATAGTCCCTGGACTCTGAGTTTGTGAGTGGAGTAGTCCTGCGTGGGGAGGCAGGTCTGGTGCTGCTCGCTGGTACAAGAGGCGGTGGGGCGCTCAGCGCTGCGGTTGGCGGGTTCCTGTTTAAAATCCCATTGTGCATGGCAGTGGATGGACTCAGTCTGGGGTAATGCATCCCGCTTAGATGAGGCATGAAGGATGGCACGTGTGCCAGGTGACTTTCGATGGGGGACGAGTGCAAGTGGTGCATTCTCGCACGCTCAAGTTCCTCCCGTAAGTGCAAGCGCTCTCTTTCCTCCACTTGCCGCAACCGCTCCTGCTCTCGGCGGGCTTCAAGAAGGTTTTCATGGTTATAGTCGTGCGGCTCCCTGTCTCTGTAAGAACGCTCATGGTCGTAAAATCCAGACGTGGTAGGGAACCTATGGATAGGATCCGTCCGGAGCTGGAAGTCCATTCGACGGTGTAGGTCTAAGCTCCGGTAGGCATCTCGCAATGGGTCCCTCATCGGGTCCCAAGAAAACCCAGGGTGTGGCAGCCTCTCTCTTCCCGACAAAGGATTCATGCCTATGAGCGGGGTCATCATTCTGCTGCGGTCCAGAACATTCATGTTGTTCATCTGGTGCACGCTGCCCATGGAGATGGGCATAGAGGCAGCCATCGAGTGAGGCAATGATAATCCATGCAAAGTAGGCGGTGGGGGATGCTCCACTGACCGGGAGTGCTGTGAAGGCTCAGACCCTACCACCAGCACATCGCTGTCTTCCTTCCTCTCCTCTTTGACTTTGATGTCATTCTTAATCTTCTGGAGGTCGCTGGGAAGCTCTGTCTTTCTCTCCATGTCCTTGCTCATTAGATTGGTAAGCTTCAAGCTCTCACTTAGTGCAGGTTTGCTGTATGGGGATACAGACTGGATTACTGGCTTTGTGTTGTCCTCAGAGGGTCTCTTATTATCATGGCTTGGAGTTTCCTTCACTGGGGAACGGCTCTCCTTAATCTTGTGTTCTGCAATGGGTGGCTCTCTCAGACGGTCCGGGTGCTCTCGCTCGGGTTCTTTGGACCTTTCCCTTTCACCGAGGCTAACCTGCCGGATGGCATCACTGGAGGTTTGGCTGTTGCTGCGGATGAGATTGCTTATCTGATGTGTCACTGGAGCTGATGCCGGTGAGGATCTGTTTGAATGTCTGTTTTTATCCATGAGGTCTCTGTAAAAAGAGAGAACATACGTCCTTGGGTTTGTGAGCAAACACACGTGATGCTGGACACACATAGTGCTGTGTCTAGTTGTGTAATTTGAAATTGCTCAGAAAATGATTTGAAAAGCTCTGCTAGCATCAGCTATAGCTGTGATGCTACACTAAAAGATACGCACTACTTGCCTTCACATAGAAAAAAAAGGCTAAATGTCCACAAATTTGGGGACTAAACCGGGGATGCATTTGAAAGAACAGTATAGTCACCCTAAAAGAAAGACCACTTCACTGAGAAATGTAGGGGAAGAAGAGTTATAGACAGCTTTTTTTTAAAAAAAAGATGCTTACTGTGTGTTCATATATACATCTTGCTGCCAGACAACGATCTTCTTGGCTGTAACACTCTTAACTCAGGTTCTTTTCCTAAAAAACATGGGTCCAGGCACACAAAACAGCAGCCTACACACATGTATGCAGGTCCTTCACACGACAGCCTCATCGACTGGAAGCAGCCGTAATATGATGCTTATTTTCCTACGGAGCGGCAGGAGAGTTTTTGTTGTTGGCAGTTTTGGCAGGTAAGCGAAGTGCTTAAGGGAAAAACACCCTCGAATAGGCCATGAAACTGAGCAATCAACCCCTGTTTCAAGAGGACCTGCTATGATGAACGAGGGGTTTGATGACAATGTCCACGGTTTAGAACGAGAGGCATGAGGGTTTCCATTTCTAACTGCACCTCTATCCCTGAGCAAGCCAATTAGTCAGTTACTTCCACCTCTTTAAGAGGGGAATAAATAATGCTCACCTTTTAAAAGCACTTCGCTCTAAATGAGAGAGACTTTAAATGCAAAGTATGATGGTGTGATTGAGAGAACTGCATTATGCAGCTGAGAGGCTCACTGATGCCTATGTTTTGTGCCAGGTTTGCTTTTGAGAGCTGTAAGACCTGAGTGCTGAAAGCTGGAGGTGATTTGGGGAGTTCTGTAAGTATTTATCCCTTATGATTACATTTGCTAACCCAGATTTCTCCCTCTGCAGTAGTCCTGATTGCTGGTCAAGGATGTGGTTTATTAAAACCACGTCCAAACAGGGATGTTGGGGACAGCTCAAGCTGAATTAATAGAAATGTAATAGAGGCGTTAATTCCTGTGTGAACACTCTTGAGAGTAAACTAACCATGGTTTGCAATGAATTACACTAACGCCAAGAAGGGAGCGTCCTACCTGAATGACTATCCACGCAAGGCTGTCAGGCCATTTAACATTTAAAGCAAGATGATTTTCAGCCTATTGCTTCCATATAATCTCGTTCACAGGCACTGCCTGAAGATCTCATTAGAAGCACTCCAGTCAAACTCTGAACCCCCTATCACGAGTCAAACGCACACATCTAAGACTTGCAGGCTGTTATTGCCTACAAAGCAGTAGCCTGCTGGAGACAACCGGGCTCTGAAATATAAAGGGCTTTACAGCTTCAAAATCATGTAACTGGAAGCTCACGAAGTATCTACAGCCCAGGTGACACAGTCCTGTCATCGGTAATACGGGCTTGTCTACAATGCAATTTTTTACAAGCAGTTTTGCTAACGCATTCATGCACTGCTCCAGACAGAGGCATTTGCATTTTTATCTTGTTAATGTCCAGCTAACATTTGAATTCATCAGCGTATCTGTACATTAATGAGAGCTATGACTGTCTCCAAAGGACCCATCACGCTACCTTCGTGATTTCAGAACATACAGCAATCCTAAAGCAGCTGCATTGAAAACAGCCAAGTATACCCTGAAAACACAGCGACACGCTCACTCCCTCAGCCTGCTGCGTTTTATTAACCTGCTAGCGGGGACTGGCTTACCGTGTTTCCACAGAGGACAAATCCTAAAAGGCAAAGACGGGTTTTTTTGTGTGGCTAGTACTCGTGCTTGTTTGAGGGAAAGGCCTATCAGCTGCTTCAAAGACAAGCAATGTTTTGCTCTGAAGATTATTTTATGATTGTAAAAAATAGAAAAAAATATAGAGGAAAAATAAGCCCAGAAGAAAGTGCTCAAAAGCACACGCTGCTTACCTCTCTTTGTCTCTGTCGTCTTTACTCAGAGAAAGATCCCTCTTCTCGGGCTCTCGCTCCCGCTCTCTGTCTCTGTCATGGTTTGTCACCGAGGAGCTTCGCTCAGAATCGGTAGGCTTGGGCCACTGTGGAGGTGTTGGGAAGGACGGTGGGGTCCGATGGAGTCTATTCCATGGCTCATGTGGATTATTGAAATTCTGCAGGTTTGGGCCATCTTTGTGAGTAAAAATGTTGTTGTGAGCTAGAATAACGGCAGGGGGAGGAAGAGTTAAAAATAATACAAACCAAGTGATTACATTTACATTTTGCACAATGCTAATCACAACCAGAACTGTCCTTTTGAGACCTTTTAATGTGGAGCTAATGGTGAGGGGGAGCTACTAGCAGGTGGACAGAGATACCTCCAACACTGGGTGTAAGATCCACCAGCTCTTTTAAGGCTATTGGTGGAGGAAGCTTTAACTACACATCTGAATAACTCAGAGATGACTGAAAACACCCAGCTCCTCTTCTCCCCCCACCCCAGTAAGGGTTCCAGCACAAAAGCAGTATTTTTCCTCAGCTCCTCTCACTGGCAGAAACTTTAATCTGTGGGTAGTTACAAGCAATCAGCTGCCTGCAGCTGAGGATTCAGGGACTTCTTTGTTAAAGAAACCAGACTTTGGTGGTATGTGTGTGTGTGTGTGTATAAAAATAGAGCTTGGCTGTAGGCTTTTCAGAACAGTCACTTGATTTTCCTCCATCAATCTTCAGCTGATTCCTGTTGCACCATGAGATGCAAAAGCATGCTCTCTTGTGTGTGGCTCTCAAGCGTGTCTTGCCTACAGGTAACACGTTTTTGAAGTAAAATGATTTTATACAGGTAATTTAAACTTCAGACAACAGTTACAGAGGAAGCCTACACGCTGAATTAGGGTCAGTATCAACAGCTGTTCCACTATGCATCTTCGCCGTTGAAGGGTGTTACTTTAGATGCCCATAGGGTCCCAGAGCTCCCTGGGGTCTTGCAGCTCTAGCACCTCTAGGAGCACACAAGGTACCAACCTTCAGCAGTGAGGAGACACAGAGCTCAGCTAATGATGTCTGTGACATGCAGAAAAGCTCCCACCGCAGAGACCTGGAAATCTTAGGTGCAGTGTTTTCAGATAGGAGAATGGAGGTTAGGAATTAAACTTCTTTAAAAACTACCACCAGCTGCTGTAAATATTAGCATGTGGCTTTTCTGGAAGGGATGTTTGTCTGCAGTAACCCAGCCAGTACTTACTCAGAGCATGACTGCCTAATCCTCCAAAGGCATTGCTGCCTAAGTTCCCAAGGCCGCTGAAGGTGCTTGACCTGCTAAATGGATCTGGAAAGGCAAACAGGGATTTAGCAGGCATTTAGCCAAGAATGTTGGAGAATGAAACGCACCCCTCCCCTTCTTAACGGTCTGAATCCAAGTAGGATTAGGCCAGACTTTAAGCTGATCCTTCTCATTGCAAGGTTCTTTGCACAGAAAATTCCCATCACGTTAAAATGGAGAAGGGATTCAGTGCTCACTCTGCAAACAGATGCTGTAATAAACTTTTGTATGCCAGTCAGAGGGGAGCTAGAAATTAAGGTCTAATAGCTGAAATTCGGGTGGCTACCGCTGAGCTATAACTCTCCTTCCTTATCAGTACTAACAGCAGAAGCACTGCAATTGCTTTTAAAGAACCTCAGCAGGCTCCTTGGTCAGCATATTGAGGGGAGGCATCATTTCACTCTTGTTTCTGTATGCAACTTTCTACCCTCTTTGTAATAGTGCACAGAGACAGTCCTCAGCTAATTGCTACGGACATCCATCCTTACACCAACCTAACATGTGAGCCTGTTTGTGCCAAAATCCTCTCCTAGAATAGCTTCCTTGATCCCAGTGGTGGTGGAAATGATAGTGCAGCCTTAGGAGCTACTAAGACAAGGGGATGGGAGGCTTGTATGCTCTCAGGCAAAGAAGACTCTTGCCTTTCCCAGTCAAGCATCCAACTATTTGGCTACTGGCACTTGTCTTTACAGAAAGTCCTGTCTTTTTGTGTCGTTAAAGGCAACCATCATTGGAAGAGGTTTCTCTCTGAGCAGATACAGCCCGACGCAGGTTTCTGCACTCCAGAAATGGCTGTGTGTTAAATCGTGCCACTGTACTTGTTTTCATTCCTACTGGTCATCTCTAAAGAACCCTTCTGCCCACTGTCTTTTTGACTGCCCCTTTAAAGTCTTTAACTTGCCATGTTACAGAAGGTGTGTTGCTCTCTACTTCCTCACGGATATCCTCATACTTAAAATATCAAGGCAAATAGCACAAATAGCTTGGACCTTTAAGCAAACCACTATTTGCTTATTCACTTATTTTTAAACAGCTGTTCTTGCCCTTCCCCTTTGATATTTAGTAGTTGAGTGACTCTGTAGAGATACAGTTAATTTTGACAGAATGTTCAGGAATTGATGTAAATCTGGGTATTTGCAACAGAATAAAAGTCTACCAGGTCATGTGGCATGCCACATTTACTGATTGGATGAGTGTTACTAAAACATTAATCAACAGAGCTTGAACTTTAATTGGCAATGAGCTGCTTGTGAGCTTCTAAAATGAGGAAATTTGAGAAAATCAGGCTCTACTTATTGCCAATTAGGAAACTGAAAGGCTGGCAAAATGTGCAGAACAGCTATTTGCCAGGAACTGTTCGCTGAACTTTATCGAAGAACCTAGCCAAGAAGTTTCATAGGTGGGAAACAGTGTGGGAGGAGCCCATTTTAAGCTGGGGCTTGTTTGAGGTACCGTTGCACAGATTTCCCCCATTTTCTTGGGCACACTCAGCAGCACAGAAGGGGTCTAGGTCACACTTCAGCTCCTGGGCAGTGTCCCAGCAGTGACAGACCTGCTTGCTCTGCAACGCCCTCTTCTATTGCAGGAGGGAAGGTGCTGGGAAGCTGGCATGGGTGAGAAGCCAGCTCACCTCTGGCTCCTGAGGCAGTTTAAGCCTCTCCCTCCCCTAGTGCTACAGTGCCTTAAGGCAGGACCAACCGGCGAGCCAGGAATGGGTCAGAGGTATAAAGGTGAAGGCAGGGTTTACTTACACTTACCTGCCAAGTGGTTAGTAGGCAGGAAACTGCTGTGGTGAGGTGAAGGGCCAAAAGGGGTGGTGGCTGGATGTGTCGCACCTGTGAGAACAAGGCCCCGGTTTAGTTCAGTGGCCAGTGGCTGCCTGCACACGCAGAGGTCCAGGCCATCGCACTCGAGAACCAGACGCGAAGGCACGGGCCAGATTTAAACCCAGCAAAGGCAGGACAAGACCCCAAAGACCAGCTGAGCGAGCTACAGGCAGGATTTCTCTGAGTGGCCTTTGAAGGAGCCTGTGGGCACTAGGAGGCAGGAGGAGACCTTGCACTGAGCACTGCTGCCCACCTGTAGTAATGAGGAAGTTAATCTCTTTGTCTGGTGTTTTCAGCCATTACTCTGTGTTTACATTAAAACAGGTCAGGCCGGGTTATGGGCCCAGACAGAAGGTGCTCGGAAGTGACTGATATGAAACACCAGTTAATGACAGGCACGCAGGGAACATCAATCATGCCTCTCCCATGAGGGCTCCATCTCTGCTCTCACATCTGTCTCTTCACCCACAGGCTCCCCCCGCGGTATTTGTTTCCCTTTCCTAGACACTGCTTATGGCCACGGTGCCACGCTACCCCATGGGGAAGGAGCACCGCTGCTGAGCATGCTGGATTACATGAGGCTGAGGCAAGGAGCAAGAATGGGCTGAAACAAGCTGGTCTGCCCTGTGTTTCAAGGTGGACTAGGCTCATGCAGAAAATTCTGCTCCTCTTTCAGAGCAGAAAATGGGAGACGTGCTTCCTTCGCAGGCAGACACATGCGAACCTGAATGGGCTGGCAACTGCAGTGTGAAAAGCCCTGGTGTCACCCACCACTGGGATGCATGGTTTTCAGAGGAACATATATTGCCATGTATCCTGCCAATGACAGTATGTTTGGGCAATCTCATGGGCCTGGCTTTCGCCCCCTAAGATTAGTACAGTTGACTTTCAGGATGCACCTGAAATCACTTTCTGAATATTTATATTTCAGATGTGTGTGACAAAATACTCCTGTGGCTCCAGTATTACAGTGGTAAGACCAGCCCTTTCCAACTGTTCAGACTGTAAATGTCCTTTTGGTGCCTCCTCCCTGCCACTACTTCCACTACTGCAGACAAAGCAGAATTAGCAACTATCATAACTTTCAGATGCTGCCCGGATGCAAACCCAACTTCTGCCTCCCTTGCAGAAAGCAAGACTTGTCATACCTGTGCATTAACTGTCTCATTTTGTTAGAAACCAGTAATTCCACACAGTGACAGAAGCAGCACTTTCCCAAGTACATGTTAAGTCATGCGCAAAATAGGCCAACACCTAAATAAAGCTTGCGTATTTTGTTGGTAAAAAGTTAACTTCCCTCAACACCGGGAAGAGTAACGGGTCAACTCTAGCAAACACCAGTAGCCACACTGGGCAGGAACATGGGCTCTTCACTAACAGCTCACTTACCCAGTCACTGCTTTCTCAAGTGATAACTTTCTTTTATAGAAAAGAGGATTATGATCCTTCTCCTCCCACCTGGCGCTCTAGCTCTCCTGTCACCTTCACCACAAAGACTTCTGCCTCGTCTGTGGCCCGTATGAATGATTCCCACCAGTGTCAGACCCGCTCTGCTAAGTTCCTGCCCCTCATCTCTAAGCCACATCAAATGCATGTTTCCACCATATGTCATCAGTGCTGATAACACTATGGAAGGTCACAGCAAAAGTGGGGGGAAATGGAGGGAAGAAATTAACAGGCACAGGAGAAATTGCATCCCAAACACAGCCCTAACAGTGTTTTATGGAGGTGCTGGTCAGTCCCTGACCTGGTCTTCCTTGGTGACAGAGCCCAACAACAGATGGTTATTGTAAAACGCATTCATGTGTCCAGAACACGAGCAGACTATAAAACTGGAGAGGGAGACAGCGCTGCATGTCCCTCACCAGCTTGGGCACCACAAACCTAAGCAGCCAGAAAATGAGTTGAGGAAACTTAAGAAACACCACAGCAACGAGACCTGAAGTTATCTATAAACATTCTGACTGCTCCAACGCTTCAAGACGGATGGAGACTGTCATCTTTCTAATCCTTTAAGATTTCAGAAGGTGTATAATGGATGTGAGATTTCTTCAAAGGAGACGGCTTACAAACTCAACTACACGGGCTGATAATAAAAAATCCTCTGGAGAAAGCCAGGAGTGGCACTGGAGGCTGTCAGGTAGTTATTAAATATAGTGTCTGCCAGGCAGCTGAACATCCGTCCTGAAGACAGGTGGCCCTAAGATAACTTATGTCTCCCACAGTAACGAGGCAATGCAGCAGAACCAATGATTCACATCAACTGCATGGTTGTTTGATAAGGTGAAAAGAATGCCTCGGATATTGCAGAGTAAAAGATTTATTCATCTATATATTACTGCTGCTATGTTTGTTCACTTTGATAGCACTCTTTACCTAGATTTACCATGTGATGGCTCTTGTGATTAATATACTCACAGACAAGATGCTGTAAGGTTGTTTATCTCTGGTGAAAGTTTTCTATTAATTTGCCTTCTTTAATGTATCTATTCCATACTACTTCCCCTTTTGCTTTTATGAATGGAGAAGCAACACCACCCTTGCATCTTTAAGAGAAAAGACTCAGGATACCAGCTGCCTGTTAGGGTAAACTCTGCCCAATACAGCCTTCAGTAGCAAAACCATACATAAAACAAGATTCTTGTAGCAACAACACAGGCCAGACTGAAGACAGTGATAAGGAAACAGCTGCCATAGGAAAAGACTCAGAGGTTTGTAAATCAGCTGTGCTGATGCACCCAAGCAGATGCACTAAGTATCGTGGCCCCGCACAATCAAAGTATCTTCACAGAGACCAAAATACAGAGTAGAATCCTCCAGTGTACAGCCAGTATCAGCACTGATTATATGTGGTGGAAACACGCATTTGATGGCTAAGAATTTCCATACACAGATAAGGGCAGAAAGACAAACTGAACCACTGGTGGAGTTCTGAAGGCTCTCTGACATCTGCATTTGAAACTCAGTTCTCACGGAGGTTTCAGCTTGATTCTCCTCTGTTGCTTTTCTGTCACGTTTGGGACAAAATTTAACACTTCTACCCTCACTCATTTCAGCCGGGTTGAACCAAGGTTGAGTATGACCATGTCTGCACTGAGTTAGAATGAGAGCACAGTACTGCATCATAAAACCAGAGTGAAGTTAGGAAAGAAAATTAGTTGCCAATTAATAACATACAAAGGAAGACTTTGACATCTTAAACACAGAAAGAAAATCTGAAAAAGTCTAGGAGAAAAGTTAAGCCCTGGGAAGAGAACAAAACCAACATTTCGTAGGTGGAAATCAGCAAGAATAGCACTAGTGACCTCCAAAACCAGAATGTCAAAGTTGCAGTCTCCTGTGGCCAGAGCCATCAAGAACAGTGCAGTGAAGCTTACTGCATTTTGGTAATTGCATTAACTGTAATTACTTCTCCAACAGATTGGAAAGCAATTGATCAATTCAAACTGTATTTAACTATTTTTATTTATTTATTTATTATTTAATACATCATTTTAAGCCTTAGAGATTGCTGGACTTCATGACACATAGGGGAATTTTATATTTCAAAACAAACTTCTGTGATATATTCCATGCTGTTATTGAAGTCTTTTTTGTACAAAACCCCCTTGTTTTCAGAAAACAAACTGAAAGTTGGTGAGTGGAGGAAGAGAAAAACAACACGGCAAATATAAAAGCAAGAAAGAGACTGAGGCCACTTCCAATCCTGTGCAATGGAAACATTTTCAAGTGTTTTGTCAAAATAGCTTTTAAAAAACTCTATAGCCTATTAATCAGGCACAGAAGAACCAGCTGCAGAGCCATGAATTTAAGAGCCAACTGCTGCAGCTCAGTGACATGCACAGGAGATTCTGCACTGGAGGTGGTGGCAGAGACCAGCCCAGCAGCTCTGAGAACCTCGCTCACAGCAGTCTCCAGTGCCTCCGCATCCCTATGAACCTTCAGTTTTTGAGGCACACACAGCTGCAGGGAAACACATTGCATATACTGACTGTTCGGGTTTTTTTTGGCAACAAATTATGATCTTCCCTTACCTGTGGTAGAAAACAGAGGCCTGGCAAGATCCTGTGGATAATGGAAGCCTGGAAACACTCCAGGGGCGGGAGGTCTGCTGAACAGGTCAAGTTTACCACCTATCTCTAGCTTGTGGGGATCCAGCTGCATTTGCTGTCAAATGATATAAAAACAATCTCATTATACACTCCCTTTTTTACGGGAGAAAAAGAGAGGGAGTTCAGGCTCACTTCTGCTTAGCTCTGCCAGGGAGAGTTAGCGAGAGTGACAGCAGCGTCTCTGGTCACGTACTGCAGTCATGCTCTGACAGAGTCTGTAAGGCCATTTCGCTCCACAGCCTCCCAGCTGCCTGCCTCATCCACATGGATAAGGTCTGAAGTGAGCTTTCAGCCCCTCAGCACACACAGTGGAGCATGCAACGTGATACACTGAGTGCGCTGCACCCCAGGATCAGTCGGTGCTCTCAGCCTGACAAAAAATACTCTGCAGGCGGAAAGCTGCCGACAGAAGTCTTGAGAGCTGGGTGACAGACTCGTCTGTTTTGCTTCTCCAGTTTGGAAAGAGAGAGATGTTCCTAGACTATGCCCTTCCTGCAGCTAGTACAGGTCAGTATGCAGACAAGGGGCAAAAGATAGAGAGAACTATGAGGCTCCTCCAGAGGCTATTTTTATCCTTCCCCTATAGAAGTGAGCATGGTTGGAACTGCACCTAAGTCACGTATATTAACATACAGACCTAAGTCTCTCAGTAGCTTAAAGATGATATACTTGCTTATAAAAAAAACGGACACAGACCACTTGAAGAGGTCCTATTTACAGTGCACCTACTGAAGTACTGAATTGTCTTCATTAATAGGACAAAAAACTACAGCAGGAGCTATGAAAAAATAAAACGCTACAAAAGTCCCATTATCAGCTATTCTGCTGGCCGCAGGGAGCTTCGGGCCTGTAACAGCACCCCGGTGTACCTACAAATTGTTACCTCTGGAGTTATAAACCCCCTCCCTCTGTCCATTGTCATGGCAGCGCAGAAAGCCCAACAACCACTAACATGGTGATGATCAACCTACTCGCCTGCTCTATGTTTTGTAATATGTTCTTCACTGTATCAGTCATTTCGTTATGACTGGGATAATACTCCATATTCCACAGGAGGTACTAGTACAGAAGGGAAATGGCATTAAACACATATGCTTTGTAAAAAAAGATGAATTTGGGGCAAAAATACACCACCTCCCCCCTCCCCTTCTTCTTCTCTTTCTGGCTGTACACTTATTATCTCTTGCGCACTTTGCTACCCTTCAACCTAACTCCTTTGCCTTCAGATAAACTTTAACAATAAATGTTAAAGGATTGAAAGTGTTAGTTAATCAATATGGGCAAGCTTGAGAATCACCAACAGTAACTGCTTCCTGCTCATTACTCACTAAAATATAATCTGTAAGTCAGAAGACTTGGCTTTGTTCCAGAAAATGTCTGAATTACCTTTATCTTTTGCTGGTGATGGTAGATCTGCCAGGCGATCTGTACATGAACTGCACACCACTTCCCGGGTTTCTGCAATGGAAAGCACAAGAATTTAGATTAATTTATACGTTAGCAATCTACATCAGATAGAACGTTTCATTTCCCTTACTGTCAAACAGGCAGCTAAGCAATGAGAAAGGCTGATTACTAAAACGGCACAATAGGTGATCAACATTTTTTTCTGTACTGCAGCAGATGATGTTTAAATCAAGAAGGAAGCGAACAGGAACATTGTGGGATGTGGGATATCTTCCTCACCTCATGGAGACCTGAGATCCCTGCCTTGTTCTTTCCTACTTGCACTCCCCCCTTCATACCCTGAAATAAATGGCAGAAAAGAACAGCATGCCATGCTTAAGAGAAAGCAGCTAATAGTTAACAGCTCTGTTTCTGAAAAGAGCCCTGTTCATTCATCCCTGCTGCTCTGCTGGCTAAGTCATGCGTGGTTATTATGGCTACTTGTATTTGGGGAGGAAAAGGGTATGGACAAACAATCACCAGGGATGAGCAGTGCCACAGCTGAACGAGTTACTGTTTTTCAGATGAGCTGTGGTACTCACTTTAGGGTGTTTCTGTGGACCATCAGAAGCACAAATAAAACAGATTGACCTAAGCCACCATGAATCTGATCACTGGTGAGTCTGTCCATGCCCACAGTCATTTATTTCTGTGACCCTTATTTAGTACTGTGAACTATTAATGCACAGAAAATTGATGCAAAATAAGGTTGGGAATCCAAACTAAATGATATTAAGCAGAAGCACCTAAGAGCTAACTATGACATTTTGCTTTAAATAAAGGACGAGCGTGAAATTTTCTACCAGACATGTTACATTTCAAAACTGCATGCACAGTTATTTGAAGCGCGTGTGTGCATATATATATATATATATATGTATGTATATAAAATCCCCCACAAACCTTACTTACTCTTACTGGAGGCCTATAAGGGTCTGACACCTATGGAAAAAGCAGAAATAAAACAATCAGTCCTTCTCAAACTGGCCAATATACAAAAAGGTGGGGAACTTCCTTCCTCTGAACAAGTAAAAGCATTTAGAAAGCAATGTTCCAGAGAAGTCCCCTGTGACACAGGAAACCTAAAAGGCTTAAAGAAGGCTTAAAACTTCTCTTTCATTCCTTGCACCAAACTCAGCAGAATTTTATGATAAACAAAGCAGCTTCATGCCAGCAACTGAACAGTTCAGTGCTTTTCTGAACCTTATAATCGCTCTGAAATGGAGCGCATAAAACTAATCTCCAAGCAATACTTAGGGGAAAGACCTTGAAGGGGTTTCCTGCCCCATTTCCCTCTCACTTTGTTTAAAGAAGTCAATACATCCCTTTGTATTCACGACTGGTGGAGGCTACTGTTGTCTCACCAGAAAAAGAAACTTCTGTCCTGACTGCACGTTCCAAGTCTAGAAGGCCAATTTGCTCACCCGCTGCTCTCTTTTTTTTATGATCAATCACTGTGTTTACTGTAAAACTAGATAAGCTGAAAGGAAGGTTATATACTGTTGCCTACCCCTGGAGTCTTCTGCAGCAGTGTATGGTGGACTGTGCCTGGTCTACCTGCTACATCAATAGGGTTTGACGTCTGAAAGACAAGGACAGAGCGTGAGTAATACTGTATCATACCAGCAGTACATTTACCATCCCTATCTGATGTTAATGGCATTAATTAGTCCATGTTTGTACTGTGCTTTGAACACGCATATTGCTACATTAGCGTAAAATGTTATCTCTTACTCACAGCCAACAGCATTTAACCACCATGACATCTATTATTATTTTGCAGCAGTAAGAGTATTACAGCAGCACCCCTAAGCCCCACCGAAATCACAACCCCATTGTGCTACGCAGTATGCAAGCAGATGGGAAGAGACAGTCCCTGCCCCTCAAGCTTATTCTTTAGACAAAGAACAGGCAGGCAGTAGGAGAGAGAACGAGAGAGGTGGACTGGCTCCCTTCACGTTTGAGGCAGCAACCAGTATCGCAGTTAGGAACAGAACAACTCAAACATCTTAGTCCCATATTGCACCTGTTGGACCATGGCCCCTCTCGAACTGGGGCTCAGTAACACAACGGCTAAAACTGCAACAGCCCATGTATTTGCTTCGACAAGGCAAAATGAGAAACCTTAGAAGGTGCTTGTGGGTCTTTTATAGCTTTGCATTGTTTATCCCATCATTTTCCAGCAAGAATTAAACACCTCACTGAATGAATCCCTGTTCCTCCTCCTCCTCCTCCAGATCCCACCTGTTGCCCTGTCCTAGACGACCCTCAAGAACTCATTCATCTTCTCACTCTGGCATTCATCCATCTCCCACTCCCAGAGCAACTGCACCTGGTGCCTCTGAGCAGCTGAGTGCAGAGGGGTTAAACCTCATTCCCTGAGAGATTATTTCACTCACATTCTAGGTCAAATTACAGTAGATTTCAAACAGTCAAAGTGTACGAGGAATGAGGAAAATCATGGGTATGGGAGGAAAGATAGGTTTTAATTTAATCTAAGGCTACATAACTTCCAGACTCATTAAAAAGAGAATTCTCATTTGTGTGTGTGTAGGTAAGTCAACAAACTCCCCAGGCAGATCTGTGCTCTCAGGGCCTGTCTGACAGCTGAGGTAGATATAAGGTGGCAAATAAGTTACAGCTATCATACAGGCAAGAGCTTTAAGATCACAACATGTTAATAGCATGGTGTCATCCTGTCCCTTTGTCCCCTGGAGAAAGATGTGAATGCTTCCTCCAGCAAAGTAAACTGAATACTTCTGACCTTTTCAAGTTCTTAGCTTGTGAGAAATGGCCTTTGGGAAACTCACTGAGAAGTTTACCGTCAGCCTGGATTTATGTGCAGTGGATTTACATGCACAGCTGTAGGCAACTGACACGGGAAGGGGAAAAACAAAATCAAGACCTCTGCTTTGGAAAGCAAGAAGTGCAGGATTCAGCGTACCAAAACCAAATCATCAGGTCTGTAGTGATTATGAAGGCTTTAGTCAAGCAGCCTGGGAGGGAGAGAGCATGGAAAAACAATGCAGTAATGATGACTACAGTGGCTTTGCTCAGCAGTTCAGCTCTGTCTCCTCTAAGAAACTGGAGAATAATGTGCCAAAGTGGCAGATCCATTTTTCAGCCTATCCATGGTTTGTTTTTTTTTTTTCAGGTTTTAGATTCCACGTAAATACAGCACTGGCCAGAGATCAAGTGACGTTAGTGATTAACCATGGAACCAGAGCGTGACCTTGTGTTGCTTAAACTCAAGCTAGCAAATTTCTATGTATCTATCTTTAAAAAGAATTAAAAGCAGCACTAAGAACTGTTTAAAAATGTAAAGGGTCTGTGTTCACTTCTTCTTTCTTGCTGTGTAACTCCTTCTCTTTGGTCTAATGGTATTTTACAGTGAGATGGTATCTATAAAGCTCTGTAATGAAGATGGAAACCAGAAGAGCATGCTATTGGTATATCAGAAGCTCCTAATCAACAGTAGCCTTATGGCAAAACTGAACCCTATCTTCATACTGGCAAAACTTTGCCAATTCCACCTTATATGTGCAGCTCCTTTCCTTGGGAAGTCAAGTTGACACCCTGACAACTTGGGGTTTGTAGGGATCCCCTGGCATCCCCTATAAGAACAGCAACAATTAACACTGGCAGACAAACTCCATCAGGGGACAGCTATGTTCTGTCCCTCTTGCTCCCTCTGCTTAGATACAACTGCTCCTCTTCTATGCCTGTAGCCACTACATACAGAACTCTCGTTGAAAAAAGACATTTTAGAGACTTTGCAATTTGTAATGTATCCAGAAAATGAAACAACATAAGGTAGTCAATGGGCACTGAGGAAATACTCCAGCTTCCATTACAAAAACTAAGTTAAGTGGGCAGGTTGTAAGAGCCCTTATTTGCAGCAGTTGCTAATTACTGACTTCCACCATCATCAGTGAGACTGCTGAGGGGAGCACACCCCACAGCCCTGTTTGGTATGGTTACAGAAATGACTTTCCAAATGCAAACACAAACAGGCTGGCTACAGTGCTGGTCCTTCAAGTCTTCTAACACAGCAGCAGGGCTCTATGGAAATGCAGTTCAAGATAAGAAATCTCTAAAATCACACAGTACATGAGGAAGCTAAACACATGTGCCCTTACAAATGGAGCAAATGCTCCATTTAGAACAAATGCTATATAGATAAAATGCACCTTTTTTTTTGTTTGGAGGGATTTAGCAGTTTCCGTACATTTAAAAATAGTTAACAAAAAGAACAAGCCCGGGAGAAAAAAAAAAGGCAGTGCATACCACAGAATTCATCAAAAATGGTGGTTATCATGGCAACATTTCCAAATGCCAATCAGTTCTAGCTGTAATGATATGTTACAGATGCAGTGTACCTTTCGAACACACTATATGTCAAAGAAACCTGCAGACATTAATCAACCCTTACAAAACCTGCAAGATAACTTTATAGATGAGGAAGCTGAGGATCTGAAGATTTAAGTGACTTGCCCAAGGTCAGACAGAGCTGGGAATAAAAATTCAGCTCCTTCAAATTGCTCTCCCATTTACAGCAGTCTCTCCCTATTGTTCCCCCACTTGTACAGTCCATTTCTCGTTTTTGTCTGGGAATAAACACAGTTTATCTTTTGCAATCTCAAACCGTTAAATTTATAAAATGATTTGAGACTTGTGGGTCTATTATTAGCTGTAAATATTGCAATCAAATAATGCATTTGACTGTATGCTCCTCCTCCAGTTTCAGTTGACCTCCCAAGTGAACCACTATATCCTTTTCCAAGGAACGATCTGTAGTGCCAAGAGAAAATTTCTGCTGAAGTGTTGGCTGCTTTGTGCAGAGGATTCTCACAGATCTGCAGGGTGATCACTTCCAACCCTGTGCTGCACTCCTAGCTAAATCATGGGCTACGAAATCACCAGAGACACGACTCTGAACACAGTTTCTCTCCCAGCAAAAGAACAAAGCCTTCATAAGAAGAAGTTTGTACCTTCGGTTGAAATGCTCCCTGAAGTGACCCAAAGGGACCTGAATGTGGAAGCATGGGTGGCATTCCAGGCATTGCTGGAGGATAGGTTGGAAAGAACTACAAAAGAAAAAGAGATGCTTATGTCACAGGACAACTTGAACAATAATGGAGGTAGGTGCCAAGCCTGGCAAATACAAAAATAGTACTGTGTTGAGTGCCACAGTGAAAGTATACACTAAATTTGCTTTCAAAATTTTTAAGAGCAAAGCCAAAACTTGGAAAATGCGCTCATCTGATGAATTTTCTAGATAGTGCTGAACAAGTGTGCCTTCAAAATTTGTGGACTATTGCAGGAAGCACAGAGCATTCACCATTTTTAAAGGAACTGGAATAATCTGGGGTTTATGTTAACTTTTGGTTAACTTTGCATTTTTCTGCAGTAGCAGACAAATTGATCCTGTTTTGAAACGTGACCTGCTTTAATTTTCGAAGCAAAAAAGAACCACAAGATGCTGCATTGCAATGCTAACCACAGGCAACATGCACACCACCTTGTAGTTGCGTAGGCTGGGTTAAATTTTGCTTAGGCCTCTCCTGAGCACATACAGCAGTTTTACAAGTCCCAAAACATGTAGTTTTTGTGCTTTGGAGCAGTGGGGAGCACCAGGAAGAAACCACCAGTCTGACTTACTCCTGTGACCTGAGCAAAATCTTGTGAAAGAGCCATGCACTCCGGGCTGCTGCACTGTGAGAAGCACCAGCTGCAAAGATACTGCAATGACCACTGATTTAGCCATTTCTGCGCATTCCCTGCCATCCCAGGCACAGCAATATAGAGCCACAGAGCAAATATGCAGTAGATAAAGATTTAAAAAAAAAAAGCCCAAATAAAATTTTGTACCTTAAAAAAAAAAAAATCAAGATGGAAAAAGAGCTTTAGGAATGAATGAATCAAAACACTACCCATCAATCAAAAACAAGCAAAAGAAGTGCAAGCAGAACCATTAACAAAGACAGCACCTAGAAAGGTAAGCACTCACGTTGGAATGTCGAAAGTAAGGGTTGTCTAATTTGGGAGCGTACTTGTCAAACTGGAAAGAAAAGAGAAAAAAAGGACACGTGTGAGTTCAGTTTCGGCAGTAGCGGACACATCAGGATTTCAACACAGACAAACAACCGTGGCCCGTTTGTACAGCATTTAACAGAGCAGAACTGACTGGTTATTCCACACTGGCCCATCAGGGAGCTGACTGATTTCCCAAAGCTAATGGAGACGGAAAGGCGCTAGCCCCCGGGTTGTGCCGGGTGCTGCTGAGTCTCACTGCAGAACCCCGGCTGCAGGCACTACATGAAGAGGTTCCTTCACTGTGAAGCGAGCAGTCCTGATTATCTGCAGCACAGCGAAACACAGGGAAGTTCAGCTCCAGGTCTAGATCTGGGATCTGCCCCTGGAGCAGTGAACTAGATCACAGACTAGAAGGTAGGGAACATTTTCCATCAGACCCCACCATCTACTATGGTGGCCCAGTACTAGTTCCCCATTTTCTGGGTTCCTGTATGTGACAAAATTGCTTGGAAAAGGGCTCAATTGCTTTAGATGCACAAGTCTCTATACATTCCCCCACCCCTGCAAAAAAAGAGTGCCCAGAGAAAAGGTGATTGTTAACCTTTTCCATTCCAGCATGGGGTTTTAACATCCCCATGTGTGCAGTCTGTGCCCTGTATTTATTTTTATGCCATTTGTCCTGTACCACCTTGGAAGCAAAACCAAAGCATATATACATTGCATTTTTGAACAGTATGTACATTCTGCTGGGGAGGAGGGAGCAGGGAAGAAGGCAGGGAAGGGAGCTGTAGGACCCCACGAAAAGCTGCTTATTTGGCAAGTCAGCTGCTGTTTCACACTCCTCTGTGCAGTAGAGTAGATTTGTAATTTCATTAATTACAGTTATTACTGGAGCCATGTCCCCTCCAGTGTAAATACCATAAATTACCAAACACATGCAGCTGTAAATTTCAACACTCTTCTCTGGTGTTGGGATTAGCAGACCTGATCTAGTGGAATATAAGAAGATGTGAGTGAAATATAACAAAAAGAGCCTTGCAAGCTGTTTTTGCTATGAAGGCTGACATCAACGGGCACGGGTGGGAAGGAGCTGTTTGCAGGATCGGATATCAAGATTCTTAAATAACACAGGAGGTTTCTGAGAAAAGTTTCAAGGTTTTTTTACAGAGATCAAGAAAATAAGGGAAGGTGTTTACACACGAGTACATTGAGCAAACACCTGGGGCTGGATTTTAGGTGGATGGTATTACTTTTGTCTTGCTGCTAAGCAGATCACAACCCCAGAAAGTCATTGGGCAGTTAACAACAAGAAAAAAAAGCGAGAAACATTATGCTCTTTGAGTTCTTGGTAGTTCTTCCCAAATGCTACTTTTGCTGTTACTCCTGGCTTTGGCTAGCAGAAAGTTGTTTCTACATTCTGGACACAGCGTGAAACTGAGAGGGGGAAAATGATGAATCTTGTTCTTTCAAATCTCACAAAGTAACTGCCAGAAATGAGGAGACAGTGCATCTTGAAGTACTGACAAAACCCATTTGTAGCCGATCTTAACAATTTTATAACAGCTGCAGCAAAGTCCCATTGTGTTACAAGCAAATTCAATGGCAAAAAAGCTAACGCTTATTACATGGCCAGGAGGATCTCTCCCACAAGAACCAGCCATACACAAATTAGTGCTCGTCGATGTAATCAAATAATAAATGCCAACATCAATACAGATTAGGGAATTAGGAGGAAGAGGGACAAAACTTGTATCAGATGAGACGCTGCACTATGGCAAGAGCTCTGGGTAAGCAAGTACCATCTGCCCAGCTATGAACGGTTGTGTGGACTGCATTTGTACCGGAGGCCACCCATCTTGTGGCATCCTTGTTGGTGTGTTTTGGTGTGTCAGCACGTGGCTCTGGGAAAAAGGGAATAAAAATATACAGCAGGACACACAAAAAGGGAAACTAAAGGGAGTCTGGACTCGTCTCATGGGTGCGGTATCTGCTCAGGGGTAGCAGCGTGGGGGACTTGGAGGCTTGGTGTGGAGGCTCTGGATGGAAAGGGGGTCCCTTCCGAGTGCTGGGCCTGTGTCTCCAGGCCTCCTGGTCGGAAGGGCAGGGACAGCACACCTGGCTGAAATGAAGAGGACTGGGTTTTGTTTGACAAGAGTGGGTTAGGCTTTTTGACCAGAGATGCTCTACTTATCCTCACATTTTGGGCTGGGGTACGCACCATGGGAGGTGCAGAGGGCGGCATGAGCGGCGTCTGGGGCAAGCTGGATGGAAAAGGAGTGAATGTGTGCTGGTGGGTGTGTTGGTGCTGATGCGTGTGTTGGTGCTGGTGAAACTCCGCTCTCAGCAGCGGCACCGGGCCAAGTGAGGCAGCGGCCCGGTCCGAACTCTGAACCAAAAACCGGTTGTTCAGCTCTTGCCTGAGCAGTTCGTGATCTAGAGGAGAGAGAGAGAGAAAAAAAAAAGACACAGAGGCCCGTGGGCCTGTGAGTACCACAAAGACGGAGGAGAAAGAGTCAATATTCACCTGGCATTCCCTGTTTCTGCAGGTCATGCTGTGGTGGTTTTCTACGTGAGGACTCATTGGTGGAGGTAAGAGAGATGCCTGTGACAAAGTACCAATCAGAATCCCCGAATGAGGCTGGCAATACATGATTGGTTGGTTGAATGATATCAACAGGCTGGTATCTAAAGACAAGAGAGAACACCATGAGTCATCACAGCAGAAAACATCATCGGGGGCGTCAGCAAGCATCCGCCCCCGGCCCCCCGCCCGCGGCCCCGCTACCCCCGCGCAGCTCCGACGGGTTACTCCTCCTCCCTGGCACCTGACGGCCATAGCACTGAGGTGGCTCCAGGAATGGACCTCAGAGGCCTGGTCTCGCAGCACGGTGGCTGGACCTTCCCACACCAGCAAGATGCTGGGGAGCACCCTCGAGAACAACGGCTCGCTTTAAAATGAGTAATACTGACCTGTTTCCTCTGGAGGTTTGAAATTCAGAAGCATACACGTACACTGAAAATGGATGGTGGGCCTAACGTGTGTTAAACTAACATGTACGTACTTAAGAGGTAAAATTTCAACAAGATCTACAACCATGGATTTGGGTGGCTGGAAAACTACCTGCTCAAATGGCCATTACTCAACTGATCCCTGTGCCATCCTCCCCCTTCTCAGCCCCAGGACATGCACACAGTGACCAGGATCATCTGTCCTACAAATCGAGGCCTTCTTTGCAATATGTTTTTTTGCGAGATCTTAAATACTAATCAGTCCTTTCCTCTATTTCTAACAGGCTCTAATTGTAATTTTTTGTCCTTGCCTCCAGGCTTTTCTCCTACGAGAAAATACGGAGGAGGAATCAGTGGGAAGAGGAGAAACATTGAACTGGCTCAAGAGCTCATGAAGGTGGCCACAACTGCAGAAACAAAATGTTCCACCCTATGACACGTGGCCTTTTCTCAGCATCTTCCTCTGCAAGAACAACTTGCACTGAATTTTAATGTGGTTTAGGGTGGTGGAAGATACAAGCGCTTTAGAAATTATATGACTGAAGACAGTAAGGACAAATGTCCACCTCCCCAAAATGTCTGCTGGTATCAATTAAATCCATCTGTGGTTTTTCTAAGAACTTCAAACAGGAATCAGCATCAAACATGTTATATATTTTCTAAGCTGAGAACAACCTGTGTCACCAGCTGTGGATGACATACACCCAGTCCTGACCTAGTTGCTTCTGAATTCATATGAATCCACTTCTTTCAGCGTTAACACCCCTTTTAAACTACAGCACTGAATATAAAGGGGTGAAAGAATGCATATGCTTTGAAGTTTTATTTCATGTTCTGCAGGCATGTCTTTGACTTAAATTTTCTAGAGTAACATTAGAAATGCCTAAATCAATCACTTTCTGAAATGACATGGTTAAGATCTTTAAAAACAGGCACTCTGATGGGGAACTTCCAAGGTCTCTACTACCACTTAGAAGCCTACATCCTATTGAAAGTCACTTTTGAAAGCAAATGTTGGGTGCCTAAGTCATTTGCTTTTCAGTAATAAATGTACTGCTAAGAGCAAGTACTGTGTACCGCTACAAACTTTCTAACAATTAATACAAAGGAGAAAGTACATATACTTGTGATACTGAAGCCTAAAGCACTGGAGCAAAAGAGCCTATAACGGGTTCTCCTTGGAGCAAGCAAACAAGAAAAAAAAACTAGGCTGAAAGCACTTAGGTCCAAAACCTAACCTCTTTAGAGAGTATGATTTCATACGTGTGTGTTTATGCATTTAAATCTGGCATGACTTAAAGAAACCGAATCCTTCTGTTAGCATCAAGATAATCCACTTTTCTGGAGGGAGAGATAACAGCGAGTTGGCAGTTTTAAGTGCTTTGATATCCAATTTCTTTAAGAGACTTGAAGTCAGACTGAGATTTGCAGCTGGCTCCAGCCTGTAGCCCTGTACCACAACTTTGGCCTTTGTCAGGAAAAGAAAGGCCCAGAGATGTCTGGAGGAGTGGTGTGGCACTTGGGAGGAGTGGCTGCTTCATAGTAATGATGGGACTGCTGAGTGACAGGGCTCTGTGACAGGGCTCTGAGCAATGTTAGGATCAGAACTAAGTTCTTGTGCCTGCCAGTTGACGCCTTGTCCCACGGGTCTGGGACACCACAACTAGGAGCAGAGTAACTGAGAAGTCCTCTGAATGCTCAAACACTACTGCTCGGTGTGCACATGTGAGGTGGGCATGGCAGAAAAGAGCTCAATCCTGCTCACGTTGCTAGGTACCCTCACGTTCAGAAAAGAGGACACAAAGGCTGCTGTTTCCTCAGTGTATCCTACAGCAGGGCCAGCCTTGGTGCCCTTGACTAGAGGGCAGCAGCCCACGCAAGGGTTGCTCCTAGGTTACTTGCACAGCAAGGACTACGCTGCTAGCAGCAGTTGGATCCCAGCTCTTTAGGGCTGCTCAGCAATAATGTTTGCTTTTAAGAAACTTTTCTGTGAATGACAACAGAAGCTCCTGGCTCTGCAGCGCTCTGTATTGATTTTATGATGTGCCACTTTGCAGGCAATTCATATAATGCAGACAAGAGGCATTTCACTGTCTGCAGGGTTAGACACCCAGACCTTTCCCTTCACTAACTTTGGCTTCTCCTGCTTAAACGGCAGGAGAAATCCTTTTAGTAGGAGCAAGACTGTTACTGTTTCCTGGCAAGCTGCTGAATGTGAATAGGTCACTTGATCTTGCACCTCCTGAAGTTAATGGTGAGAACATACTTGCTTTTAGTGACTGCAATACCATGCTTTTAGTGAGTGCATTGCTATTTCCTTTTGCAATACTTTCAAAGTCTCCATCACAGTAGTCCTTTGCCTTAAACAGGGGAGGCAATGAATAGGTCTCCCACAGTGCTGCCAACATCTCCCCAGCCATGTGGCTGAAATTCTAGATGGTGCCAGGGCCTGTGAAAGCCGGCAGCTTTGGCCTATGTGGTCCTGCCTCTGGCCAGGAACCCATGGCACTTTTGTCTATCATCGTTCTGAGAGTTCACTTTGGGACAATTGACATTTTAATTTCATTTAAAGAAGCAGTTATAAATAACGGGATGTTTTTTAGCTCCTGGAAGAAACAGGATGCAAGGCCATCAGATTTTTCTGCAGCAAATCTGCCCTCTCCTTATTCCTTTAACTGGCTTCATAGGAAACAGAGGGCAATTTTTGCAAAATGTTTGTCCCGTTTAATCCCTGCTAAGTTAGTTGTGGAGTCAAATGCCAGATCAAAAGGAGGCCCCAGCAAGTGAAAGCTGCAGGGAAGTCTCCATCTGCCAGGGTCTTTTCCAGGGACAGCTGTAGGCTAATGGACAATCTATAAACTGGGCATTTAGGGCAGAAGTGGCAATAGAATGGGGGCCAGGGTGAACTTTTAAAAAGGACAAAACGATAGTGAGAGCTGAACCGTAGAGCTTGTCAGCTGAGCGGTCTTTGCCTCAGACAGAAAGGCCAAGGAGCCATGGGCACACAGAAAGCTTGTGCTGCTGCAGGCAGAGGATCCTGCTCTGCTGGCAGGATGTGCTGCTTTGTCAAAGGATCAGAGCAGGGGATAGGTGTTCAGTCAGAATAACTTTCTGGGATGATTAGGAACAGTTTTTTCAAGTCAGTTCTAACAGCAGCAATTTTCATTAGAGAAGGGAGAAAGAAAGGGAGAATAGCAAACAGTACATCACTCCTTTGTTAACCTAAAATATGTCTGATGACTGTGTAATGCCACACTGGACAACTCATGTCCTGAAAAGGTGATTTTTTTTGGAAAGAATTGGTTCTAAGACTTCTTCTAGGAAGCTGCAGTGCTGTCTCTACAATCTCTCATCTGGTAAAGCATGTCCAAGTCTCCTACCTGCTTCACAAGCACTCTCACAGTTCCAGCACACACTGCCTGCGGTGGGGTCTGCGTCACTTTGTTTTACCTGCCCACCAGCCAGCCCATCTTTCAACACCCTCCAGTGCATGCACAGCAGATCAGCCCTGGAAGAAGAAGGGAACCTACCCGCAGGGTGACCTGGTATCACGAGGCTGTTGGTAGGTAACGCTGGTGGAGGTGGCAGCGTGGGTGGGGTGGCAAACATGGCCGGATGGTGCTGGTGTTGGGTCTGCGATCTGAGAGAGAAGTGCGAGGTAGCAAGATTAGAGATGGAGAGGGGCAGAGCTGGGCCGGAGGAATGGTGTGGAGGAATCTGGGGAGAGAGGGGAAGGTGTTTTGGGAGGCTGATGCTTGTTGCACTGCTAGCACTGCTGCTCCGGCTGCAGAGAGAAAAAGATGGGGGGAAGCAGAGGGGGGGGAGAGAGAGAGAGAGAGAGAGAGAGAGAGAGAGAGAGAGAGAGAGAGAGAGAGAGAAGAGAGAGAGTGTGTTACAATACAAGACAAACAGTGCAAGAAATACACCACCAGAAACAACACAACTACTTAACACTGGTCTCCCCAAGCTTATGATTTTGTTTTTCAAAATGGCTGTGGAGACAGTAAAGAATCTTAATGAACTTCTCTAACAAGGCAGGACGGGGCTTGGGCTCTCTTGAGTGGCATTTCCTCTGGTGCTTGAGCAAGTTACAATCCTCAGAGCTATCTATGAGATATTGACGAAGGCCATAGAGGCAGCTGGATTTTGCACCTTTTATTTAGCCTCTGACGACCTTGCAGTGGCCATGTGCGTCCTTGTGATCCTACGACGCAATTACTCTAATTTCTTTTTCTGTTGTGCTAGGTGCACAGAATTGCATAGTCTGAGTGACTTTGGGACCAAGTTGTATCTGCTGTGCATGCTGTGTAGTTAATATTCACACAAGCATGCAAACACACACCATGTTAATAAATTTTCCTCATAATAATTCTGTATTTCACATCTTCTTCTATTATTATTACTCCACTGCAAGTGATCTAAGTTTTGTGGGATGAAAGGCACTATTGCTGCAGTTATTATTTAGTGTAATTCCCACTGTATCAATTATTTGTTGCAATCTAAACCTCTATCTTGAATAGTTTGAAATATTTTAATACATTTATACTGTGGTGGCATTTACAGTGCAAACCCACAAGAGAGTTTAAGTATGCAGCATACTATGAAATACACATTAATGGCAGCTCTCTCTATTCATAGTTTGACCCTTGTGCAGCCAAATATTATGTTTTAAATAAGTTTTCTCATCTTGTTTAAACTAGCCTAGTTCTGCTTTGGGAGGAAAGGTATGCTTTCGGCACCAGCAAAAAGACTACAGAGGTTCCAGCTGAGTAGCTAAACTCTTTTCTCTAGAAACGTTTTATCCATACCAATTTCACCCATCCTACTGACTGGATGGAGTCAATTTAAACAGTTAAGCTAAGCCTCCCGCTATCCTGCTAGATCTCAACATGTCAGACTGAAGCAGATTTCTCAGCCTACATGGGAGCCCTGTTCTAAGGGACACAGCTCTTTCCAATATAGATATCCCTCTTTGATGATGGTGAACCAAAAGAACTGTGATAACCATGAACAAACCTACTTCAATGGAATTCTTTCTGAATATGAAACAAGGGAGTTGCTCAAACTTAAACCACCTTGAATTTCTAAGGCAAGAACTAGCCAGCTCAGACAAGACAATGCAAAACTCTACTAGAAAGTAGACCTAAAGGAACTTTACCCCACATGTGCCTTTCTCCCAGAAAGCGAACATTTATCACCATGTTTCAAATGAAGTTATCCACCACTTCTGGAAAATCCAATATGCAAAACATGGAACATCTTACACAGACAGTAGGAGTGCTTGTCTCACCTCCCAGCAATTTCTATCCCATCTGAAACAAGCTTTAATCCAGCAGAAGCATAAACATGACATGTGTATCCCTTTCCCCTACCTGATATTATTGAGTCCGTTGTGGGCCACCTGGTGATGCACTTGGTAATTGAGAGGTGGAGGGATGTGACTCGGAGGCTGGGTCCGAAGCTCAGGTATTAACTGAGGCTGCGACTGCGGCCGAGGTTGAGGTTGTGACTGTGGCCGAGGCTGTGGCTGAGGCGTGAGCCTTGGTGGTGCTGGTGCTGAAATCACTGGCTCCTTCTTCAACAGTGGGCTTGCTCTGGCGCTTGACGTGGGCGCTGAAGAAGTAGAAGTCACAACGGCAGCTACTGGCTGGGGGCTGGGGATAGGCAGGGCGAAGGGCACGTCGGTGCTCAGTTCCCGGCTCCGCTCTAGCCCAGACACCTTTGGGACATTGGCTGCTTTTGCTTCTGGCTTGTCATTCAAGGTGGGACCTTATGGAGCAACAAGAAAAAGAACAAAGTGCATGCTGAAAGGTCTGTGTTTGTTTCTCTGCTTGGTAGAACATATGCCTGAGAAAAAAGAAGTCATGTTTCAGCTCGTGGGAGCATCGTGGGAGCACTGCTGCTACAAGATGGATGCGTGTTTGTGTGTCTGTCCTTCCGCTGTCCTTGACTGGCCAGTCTAGTACTTGTTAGCATGTGCGTAAGAGACTTAGCTGTCATTAAATGACCATGTACTACGAAGAACATACTTCTACAGAGTCCCAAGGTTACGTAGAGTAGGAGTGTGAACGTGTCTCAAGTTACTGCTACAGTATTTCCTGCTCAATGTAAGTTTTAAGGCTGATGATGAACTCATGAACACAAGCCTGATCATTAAGACACTTGATTTTCTCAACAGTCTTTCAAGGTCATCTACACTATGTTCAGGATCAACTCCAACTACAATGCACTGTGCCCCAAGCACCAACCATTAATGATAGCCCCCACCTGGCTTCTAGGGAGAAGGCTACTTGGGATCTTTGTGTAGCAAAAGATGGGATAGTTCTGCAGTGAAGCTGTGACACTGCCATTCCCTGGCTACACACTTGTGTGGAAGAACAGAACAGAGAAGACTGGAAAAATCCAGTCAGAAGCGCAGTGAGCACCCAAGTGTAGTCCTTCTCACCCTAAGTATTGCACACTCCTGTATGCACAGCACTATCAGGAATGCTGCCACCTTGCAAAATGCATTTACAGTGAGAATTCCATATGGAATTACTCCTTCTATGATGACAACTATTTCCTTTTAACCTAAATTAAACTAAACAAAGCAGCCCAAAGGGTTAAAAGGCTGGAAAGGAAAAAAGGGAAAAGGGAGGAGAGGAAAAATATTTCAGATCAAGCAGTATCCAAAAGCTCAAAGACAACCAAAAAGACCAACATGAATGTGATTCAACTCCCACTCTAACTCCCTTTTTGACATACTCTGTGTATCCTTGAGTGCACATATACCCACAATCACAAGAAAAGCTGTTTGTGGGCTACCAGAACTAGTGTTGTCCATGTGCTCCCCCCCCCGCACACACAGCATTTTTGACTTTTAGGATACATGCTTTTATTATCCACCAGAACGTGCTAGGGGCTGTCTGTGTTTAGTTGGCTTGCAGACATGCAAGAGATGCTACCTACACTCATTAACATGCTCCCCACAACCTCATGAACAAATTCCACCTTTGAAATTTTCCCATCTCATCAAAGAACTGAGCCAGTTCCTGATGTAGGAGGTGTGGAAATAACACACAACACAGACTGCGAGCTAATTCTGGCCACGCAGACGATCTAACCAGGCATTTGCCAACGCAGCGAGGCCAGAGTCCTCACTGCTGCTGCTTCAACGACTTGAGCACCACCATGCCGGCATTAGATGAGAGGAGGACAGCGATGAATCAGAGCCTGTAGCACACCAGCTCACTTTCCTTACAGAAAAAGCCCACACGGTGATGGCATCTCCTTCCTTGAGACAAAAGGCAGTTTCCCACATGGCTTCTGGCTCTGCTTGCACTCTCACCATTGCACCATTTCCTTCATCAGTCAGTCAATCAATCAATCAATCACTACATATGTATAATTTCAGAATGTGAAAAGAGAATGAATTGAAACATATGAACTATGTTTATCAGTTGAAGATGTCTCAAGACTTCTGGCCTCAAACCCACAAATAACAGCAAAAGAAGCCTTTACAAACACCAGTGCTCTGGCTGGCAGCAAGTGCGATCAACCCTGTATTTCCCAGAACCTTATACTTTTTCACAGGTTTGACACAATGTCTGGAGGTTCTAAATTATTCCCTACAAGTTATAAGGCTAACTCTTGTTTCAGTGAATTTGTTTTTCCAATATGAGTTCATGTATCACAGACGCCCTGGTTTTGAAATCTAACTAGACTTGGTTCCAATGTTATTTAGTGTGGCAAAGAATGTATTTCTAAAATCAAATTCTCATCACTCTTGTGCACCATCATTTTTTTATAATGCCACCTACGTTTGTAAATTTTCCTCAGATTTCATTACTAACAATCGAAAAATTGTCATTGACTAGTCAAGCCAGGGGTCCCCACACTGTGCGTTTTGGAAGAAGTGTATTAACAGCTGTAGGTCCCACTGTTTTTCAGGAGCTACCCATTAAAAACAACTGGGTTTCATTCCTGACCATAGGTTTCCTGAGAGCCTATTAGCCCTTTCCATCCAACAAGCCTCCTACAGATTTAAACTTCATATTGTGTAATTATAGCCAACACAGACTAATGGTGTATATTCAAAACACACTGGCACCACAAAAGTTAGTTGAGTAAAAAGTCAATTAGATCCAAAACAAATCAATAAAGTCCCACATTAAAAGCAGCTGTTTGACCAGTTTTATGTACAACTATTGATTCCCTGTGGTGTCAGCATTAGTTCTCATTTGCAATTTTCCCAAAGCAAAAGCTCATGCTCCTTTGCTGACTGAACTGACCAGCCAACCTGGTTGTAGTTGTTAGCACTAGGGGTACACGACTAATTTCTGCTGCCAACTTGCATCTCTCAGGTTGCAATACTGAAATGTTTTTGTGTTTCTTCTTGACAACAATGAAAATACCCAGATGCTCCTCTGGAAAAGCTACAGGCATGAGTGTGAGTATCTTCTCTGCTTCTGTAGCCACATTAGCTAAAGCAGAAACACTGAGAAGGGCAAGATAATGGTGTGAATTCATGGGTGAGCGTGGAGAAGCATGTGAGAGACAGGAGAATCCCTAATCTTTCTCAGCCACCACACAGGAAGGATGGTGGATGAATTCTGTTTCCCCTTCTGATGGCTGAGATGCAGAACAAGAGAGAAGCTGATTCACGTGGTTGACATGAGGGTGGAACTGCAATGGGTGAAGGGAAGGGAACCACACGTGAACAACAGCAGGACAAACCACGGAGAGAAATGACGGGAAGACAGCGATGCCAGGCATTGGGACATGCCTGATGTTTGAAAGTCAAACCCTCTGAAAAGGAAACTTTTCTCCCATCTAGGTCTAGTTTCACTTAAGTCTCTGGTAAAACAGATTTGGACAAAATGGAAAGCAGATGCCCAAATGGAAATACATCTCATCTGTACGTCTCACTACTCTAGAAAACCCAAAAGGCACTTCTAAGCAAAGACTTAAGACCCTTCACTTCAGCTAACTCCATGGAGTGCTGTCTCATGACTTACACTCTGACATTGAAGAACATACACATGTCCTGGTTTCTTTCTTTCCTTTCACATGCTTCTACCAATTTAGTTCTACCTGTTCAGCGACTGTTTCCAACACCCAGTCACTAGCTAACCATACTCCAGAGGTCTCCAGAAACCTGACAATTTCAAGGGCATTTTCCCTGTGCAACCAAAGAAAAAACGACTTCCAAAGGCTATAATTACCTGGTTTCTTAGTTTCTCAACGAGATCCTTATCATGATACCTATCACTAAATTCTCCAATTTGAGACTTTCCTCTCCACTGACATGAAAGTATTTGAAATCCCTCAGAAAGTTAGTTTTAATGATTTTAATGAGAGATGTTACCTACTCTGATCAGGATCTCAAACTCTGCAATTTCTCTGTAGGATGCTCAAATATCCCTCCTAAGCCAACTACACTCTTGTATGCCCAAGTTCCTTCCAACTGACCATGCTATTCACATAAGGAAATATCCCAAGGAAAGAAACCAAATATTCCCTTGTGCAAGCTGGATCAGGTTTCATTGAGATCCTTTCAGAAACTCTGTACTTTGGCTCCTCATCTAGCCCTTCTGAGCAGATGGACCCACGGAGCTGAGCACAACTGCCCTGACAAAAGCACAGACCCACCAGACCACACCACACCACAACGTTCTAGAGGCAAAAATCTGTTTATTTTTACCAAGTCCTAGAGTAATTTTCATGCTTAATGATAACAGGCTGAGCCAATTTGCCTAAGACTTGACAGTCAGCTCCAATAATTCAACCTTAATTAAACTCGAACGCATGTCAGTTCAGCTCGTCCCTTCACAGGAAAACTGACATTTGCAATGATTCATGTTTCAGCCATGTTACGGGAAGGCTGGATCACATCTGCCATTCTCCACCACGCAGAGCGCTACCCCTTTTCAGCATGCCAACTTTGTTTATTTTCTAACCAAACACTTTGGACTTCTTCCATTGAGAGGTTTTCTTAAATGAACAGACAGCGAATCATGTCTTGATCTCACAGGGATAAATGATGACCGAGTGTGAGAGACAGGGAAGAAAGGGCCGAAACTGCTCTAACAAGAAAAATAGTAACAACCTGGGATTAGTAATTCTTGCCTCCTTGATCAACTAATCTGTCATATGGAGCGTTGCAAAATTTTAACCTCCCTTTATCTTGGGATATGTGCCATTCTGATTTAACCCAGTAAAGATGAAAACTTCTCACAGCTTTTAAAAGCACAGAAAGCTTTAGCTATTGCTGCCGTAAATCTGTAGAAAGAAAAGTTGAGGTTCAAGGAAAACCCCACAGCCAACTACAGCTGAATTTGCTACAAAATGGATTTCAGAAGGAGTTACCTGAACCTGAAAGACCATCAGCATGGATCTAGTATGAAACTTCAGTGAATTAAAAATGTGTGATGGAATAAACACCCACTGCCCATTCCCCTTGGCTGTACAGGGCGACATGCTTGCCAGTGTGTAACTACACAGCATTGCAGGCTAAATACAATACAGAAAGTCCCAGACACAAATTAAACCTTTCTGTTACAGGAATTTGCTTTCAAGCTGATTAAGAGTAGCTCAAGTGCAAGGGATTAAACATGTAAAGGCTGCTTTGAGAACTCCAGTAAGCAGTTACTGTGTTATACAAACAGCACTTAGGGCAACAGCAGTTCCAGCCCTGCCTCTTGCTCTTTGCAAGCTGCTGGTTGCCGCTGAAAGGGGACTGTCAACACAAGTACAATGTGATTGGAAATAATCTAATCTTGCTTGCACGCCTTTCCTTTGTCTCTGGAAAAAAAGAGAAGTGGAGTCATTCAGACATCTTTCTGCAGTCTTCCTTGCTGTATTCAAACAGCAAGGGTGATGGGGTGATGTGAGAAAGAAATTCTTCTCCTACATCCATCAATGACATCTTTACCAATGGCAGTTTCCCAAGAAACACAACAACCACCATCTGCAGCCCATCTATCCACCCTGTACACATCCTTGAAAACAGACATAAGCCAGGCTTGCTATGATGAACCCTGCTCCATATTACAATTCCAGCAAGAAACGTTGCAAAAGCATCACCACAGGAATTACAGGGACATATGTGGCAAGAAGCTGAGTATTTCAGATTTAGCCGATGAGTCCCAGAGATGAGTTTCGAACCATCAGCATGAGGAATGCATACAGAAGAGTGTGATTTTACAGCAGTAGGTCAAAACAAAGAAATTAACTAAAGAAGTGTATTCAATGAACTTCAGCAAACCTTTTTTTTTTAAACGGAGCTTTTAGATTGCTGCATAATGTATTGTGGATATGCAACATATACAAGCACAAGAGAGAATAAAACATATTGCACTGGCAATGATAGCACTGACACTGGTAGAGCGCTTACAAGTGAAAATCAATATTTAAGTGCTAATTCTTTATTCCTAGCTAGCTTTTGCTTTTATACAGATGGCTTTCTCATTGCGTTTTAGGAAGGTACCACTATTTAAGACATTAGATGATTAGCTTGGTCTGCAGAGGTAAGGCAAGCAGAACTACAACACAGAAGCTACCCAACATATGGGGCACTGAGTTCCTCCACCTACTTTAATGCAAATCTGCTTAAGATAAGATATAAAGACTTGGGACTCGCACATAAAACCACTGGCTGGAAGGCTCCATGGTGTGTAATGCAAACCATTTCTAACGTTATTGTGAAGCAAAGGCCAAATTTCCACCGTGACAGCAGCATACTGCACAAGTTAGGGTGTGTCAAAAAAAACGTTCTCCTGCAACACAGGCTCCTCAGAGCATCATCACAGGCCTCTGGTGCCTTTTACACAAATAATGGCCGTGTTTTCTCACGGAGGAAAGTAAGGCGAGTGTAAGCACAAACCCTGACGCCTGGCTTTGAACCCACGCTGCCGAGCGCAGCCGCCTGCGTGTGGGGGAGCAGGCCTTTGTTCACAGCGCGGCTCCCCCAGCTCGTCCCCACGACTGAGCGCCGCCGCTGCTTTCAGTGGGAAGCTCCTTCCGCAATCCTGGTCAGGATTCGGCCCCTATCACTCAGTTCATTTGTACAGAGCTGTCTGTCAAGTCAAATCGTCTTGCCGCAATCTGAAACACCCTCCGAACAGCTGCCACTATCAATTACTCTCCCAGACAGCCTTGACTATCAGGAAGAGAACTGGAGCGAGCACTTGCCAGTTTTAATAAACTGTGTTGCCCAAGTCATTTAACCTGCTAGATTGCTGTACGCTGGGGCTGTAACAAGCCTTCAGCTTTTCAACCTAGAAGAAAGCAACAGTGGCAAAAAGCTGTCAGCTTGGTCCTCAGAATTAACTTCCAAGGGTGTCTTCCCCCCCACTCCTTTCTGAAGCACCCAAGTTTAAAAGTAAAATATCTTCAAGTCATTTTCATAATGTCATGACAAGGAGAGCATCTCCCATTTTTAACAGAAAGCCAGCAACTTCCGAGAGCGAAGCGCTGACATGCTCCATGACTTCCATGTTAGGAGCACAGCTGAGCAGAGAGCACTCCTCTCTCTCACACCCGCACAGACAGGTCCCATGGGCACACCGCAGCGCCGGCTCTGTCCATGTATGGGTCACCACCATCCCAGCGAGGCTGATGCAGCCCAGTGCTTCAGGATGCCCTGACCACCTCCAGGGCTCTGCACTCACCTCTCCAGCCCGATTCCTTACACTCTCAGTATGGTGTACAGTTTCTCACACAACTGAAAACTCAAGCATGGCAATTTTACTCCCATACTTTCAGGACTGGTAGGAGAGATTTCTTGAAGAAGCGTTAAACCTAAAAAACTTCCATCCAGATCAGTGTTTTCTGTTTGTGGCTCACATATATACCAAGATATCTGTGAATGTTAACAAAAAAGAAAAGGTCTATTGTCATTTGGATTAATTTGCCATATAAGAATCTGCACTTCCACTACAAGGCTTATTGGACCCTGCAAATCAAAAAGAAGATTCAAAACCACTATGCTAAATGTTTTCTTTAGCCAGCTACGTAGGTAAGAGCCTTTGTCGTGAAAGCTTGCAGCACAGAAAGATTTCACCCGCTCCCCTAGAAACTGAGAGCAACAGCATTAAGACCTACAGACTTGATGCTGATTTGCTGCTTTATGGTTCTTTAATGGGATGTTTTATTCCTAGAGATTTGGGAGCTTTCCATGCTCTATCCAGGCATGTTAGCTGTAAGCATGCATGATGACACTCCAAAGCTGCAGGAGCTGAATGAAAATGGGTGCCAAACACAAGGATTGGGGCCAGAGCATAAAGAAGAAGGATCACCATTCAAATCCCCCCAAAGTCAGTCACACTGCATTTCCCTAGCAATGCTGCTTCTGGCAACATTTCAATGCAAAGCTGAAACTGGATTTGCAGCTAAAGCACCTACTGTGGATGCTGGCGTTGTAATGAGATTGAAAGTTTCATACAGGCTTTTAATCTAGGGCTATAATGGTGGATCAAACGCTGCAGGGTCAAATCTCTTCAGCACTGCGCCTAAGCAGATGCTGGATGCCTAAAAACCAGTGATGTAGGAGCCACTGTATTGCCCTGGCCAAAAAATGTTACTAAGACTTCTTGCAGTTACTTACTAAAGGTGTGTTTGTCTTGTTTCGTTCTGTTTTTTTAACGTGTGATGGCATATTGTACACCTAATCTGAGTGACAGACAAGCAACAAGGTAAATAAGCTATTAGAAAGACACCCCGCCCCCCCGCCCCATGAAAGCATGCAAGCACAAATACTCAACTCCAGATGTAAGCCTTTAAACAAACTGTTATATACCAAGGAATCTTATGATTTTAACTAGTCAAACAAGGGCAAATAATAAACCACCAACTACTACATTACAGGAGAAAATGTACTACTTTTGCTGTTTGAAATCCATATCGATTCCCATCTAGCCTGCGAGTGAGTTATTAATCACTCCAATTAAATCATGAACACAGGTCTTTACACTGAAATTGAACCCCCACCAATAGATCGATAACTCAAACCTCCAAGAGCAATTACCGCTCAGCATAATAGAGCAGCTTGTTACAGAGAGCTCCATGCAGACCACAATTCTCTCTGTCATGTCTTTCACCGGCAGTGCAAGCAAACTGGGGAAAAAAAAGATTTTATAACTATTATTTTCAAAATAAACAGACATCTGCTTAGAGTTACCTAATCTCTCACATCACAGAGGCAGATCTGCCAAGGTCACATTGGAGGCATGATTACATTTTTTCACAATTTGTTATTCTAGCAAAGCCCTGATAAGATTGAACTATTGAAGTTCACACTTCGGTTTAATTTCAAGAGGTTAAATGCCAAATCCTTTTCTTATTGCTACAAGGAAGGGATCTACCGGGCTGCATAATACCCTGTGTAGGCTAAGACAACAACTTTGTTTTATCTGCACAGACTTATAAAGGTTTTGATTTTTTTTTTTTTAAAATGACATCAGAGAACTCCAAACTCCCAAAAAATCATTTAAAGTAAAATCAGAAAGTGAGACTGTTCCAGAGAGTGTGAATGACCTTTCAGACCTTCCAGCCTGGAGAAGTTAAGTCAACAGCTGGCTGAGAAAGCACTCTGGCTAACCAAAACCAGAAAAAGGCAAGAAAGAACATTCTCAACCACCAGATCACCTCTGCTGGGAACAGGACATAATTACCCTAGCCAGCCAAGCGTACGCAGGGTCACAGAAATTCCCATCTCTGCCTTGGAAGACAACTGATGCTTGTCCTGATGCAAGGAAAAGAGGAACCATCCGTGCTCAAGCTCTCGAGTGCCACTGTGCTGCTTAGCTCCCATGTCCTTTCCAGGTGAGAGCCGTATTTCTGCACGCATCCTTGCTTCTGATCCGCTGGCCCCTTCAAGCAGGCCCCTGAGCGCCATCCATCATCCTTCATTAGGGAAGCTATTGGCAGCCAATTAAGTGGTGATGGACCCACATCACTAAGCTAATCAAGACGAGTTCATGCCATACCCTTCAGCCTGCAGGCACTGGCTCCTGTCTACGATGGGTGTCACATCACTGCTGCTTCTCCTTGCAGACTCACTGTGGGATACGTCAAAACAGCCTTGGCCAGGGCTCGACAAACGCACGGGAAAATGACACCAGATCAGGCAACGCAAGAAAGCAAGCAGGTAGAGGGGCAGTGCTACTGCTGGGATCTCACCATGGCTTTCCACCGCCAGACACACAAGCAGCTTCTACAAAAGGCAGGGAGAGAGAGAGATTACCTATTCCCCACTGCAGCAGAGGCAGAAAGAGCCCAGACAACAGTCTTCTTCCTCCCTAAAGGTGAGAGATTGCAACTGGAGTCAGAAAGATCAAATTGTGTTGTGATCTCTTGTCTGGAATGTGGTATGTGCTACTCATGTGAACTGCATCAGCTCAAAATCCAACATCCTGCACACACCTCCTGAAAGAGAGCTCATCTCTGGTCTCTAGATGACCACATGCATCACATTCTGTGCTCCTGGTTGGCTTTACAAACATTTTTACTGGAAATACAAAGGCACTCAACAGACCCTTTAATACATCCAAATTCAGTCCCTGGATAGACATGTATGGATTCAAAATCGCTTTTCAGGGCAGAGAAGAACCCTATATAAACAAAATTTTAAAGGGCAAGAATCCTCTTTCATTTTCACCCCTTCCTGAGTCTATAAGGATAAAGAATCACGTCTCTCCACTTAAACCAATGAGTGAACATTACTTAGAGCAGAGAATAGCAAGTAACAGTGTGTAGGATCCCCTTTCCCTGGAACTCAAAGAACTCAGACTGGAACTGAAAGGAGTGACTGACCACGTACAAATTAGCAAAATCCTGTCTTATTTGTTAAGTCCAGCTCTGACAGTTCAGTAGCTGCTGTCACATTATTGCTAATATGCTTATAGTTTGGGAAAACAACACCTGAGATTGAGTGCTTGTTAAGTGGGGCCAGCGGTCTCCAAGCAGCAGCTCCCCATACCCTGTAACCTCCCACTGCCCTCCCTCCCCATTCCCAGGCCTAACGAGGCACCTTCCAGACGGATCCCTCTCAGATTTAGTAGCAGCACCTTACTACTCTAAAACAACACGTTTAGCTGTTACCAAATTGCCTCCATTTTGCTGGCAGTTATGCAGTAGCACCTCTTTCCATTAACTTTGTTGAGAATCTAGGGTCAAGGTAAAGAAAAACTGGAAGAACTTTCCTGCAAGCTCAGGAGCAATAATGTCTCCTACCTCGCTCCTATGTGCACAGTCAAAATCCAGCTCTAGAGCTGCATGAATGACATCTTAAGAAAAATTTGAGATATTGAAGTTAACAGACTGAATACATTCAACAACATTTCAAGTTGCATCATGGATAATTAAAATATTTAAGGGACAAGCTGCAAGTTGTTAATCAGGGAACATTTACTTGAATGGTGCATGCCCTTTGGATTTGGTCCCTATGGCAACCAAATACTCCAAAAGGATGTGCTGGGAGAAGCATGTCAGGAGCTGCCTCAACGTTTTAATTCACAGAGTGAGCAATGAATAAATACAGCTACTGACAAGCACAACACAGGCAAAAAAGGTTTGTAAACAGCATTAGGAAGCCACATATAGCCTTTTGCTTTTTAAGACTGAAAAAATCCACTCCTCCTTTAAACACACCCACTATAATTATCAAGAAAACAGGACTGTGTTGCACACAGGGTGTTGAATCACACGTATTAGCTACTGATAATAAGTTTTATGACAGAGGAGCTTTTCTTCAGTTTCTATAACTTCTCAGTCATTGAGAAATTGTGATTGTGTTCCCACTCCCCATACTGGAAGCTGTTGTATTAAAATCAGAAAAACCTTTTCCATCTCACCTGGCTCAACAGGAGATAAACTTTGAGGATGCACAGCATGTGAAGGAAGCATGGCAGCGTGCTCAAGAAGGAAAATGTGAGGGATGATTGGCTTTTCCTTCAAAACAGGAAGAGTGGCTTGGTACGCAACAAGGAAAAGAAGAGAGTACTTCACTGCACTGCAGAAGGCGAACTTCTTCAGCATGATCTCAGAGTGCGTGAAACGCAGCTGCAAAGCTCCTTCCAGCTTTCTCCTTTGATGAAGTGTGAATACTTCAACAGGCAGTAGAAATTTTGGAAATACTTTGGTGACAGAAATGCTTGAGAATAATCTAAGATCTGGCATCTAGTAAGACCTAACAAAGGAACAGAGGGACATTGTGTTGTGCACTGCAATGGAAATGAACCCTATTAATGAAAAGATACTCTGGAATATCTTCTTGCATGAGGGTTTATGGCTGTGGAAAGAAATCTCACGAGGCTGGAGGGTGCTGGATGGTGTAGGGCTGCATGGACTGCTGCAATGCAAGCCTGAATGGGCAAAAAGCCTGAAACGGTAACTCAAGACTTGCAAACCCAAATGCTTGCTCTTTACTCCTTCCTGTTGACTCCTTGGAGTCCCTTCACACCTACTGTCGTGGCCCTGCAACGACTGTTAAGTGTAAGCACAACAACTTCTACAAGGCTGCTGGATGGAAGCGGTACCTTCAGCTTCAGGTTGTCAGGGCCATGGAAGACACTGGTGACTCTGACATGCGTGAGGAACTATTCACTGTAGTGACAGAGAGTCATTCAGTAGACCATTCTACCCTGCTAACTGATGTATCTGGCTTGCTTGGAGATGGGATTTGCTGGAAGCCCCAGCAGCACGCAGCTCTGCCCTCTCCTACTTCCCAGGCAGAGCTACAACTCTCCCAACCCGCATGTCACCCTCTGAGCCGGAACTGGGCAGGCACTGCCACAGTAATAACCTCCGTCTTAGGCACCAAACCAGTACAGGCTCAGACATCTGTAACGATAATCACAGGAGTTACTTCATGCAAAACTGCTGCCCATTTTTATTTCAGTATCGGGTGAAAGAAAGAGACAAGTATCTGGGCTTAGCCTGCAGATACTTTTCCAAGACAGTAATTGCTGCATAATTTATATTCTTGTTTTCACATGTTTGCCATGTGTACCAACAATCCTACTGAATTCACTGTAACTTTTTCCTTCAAGTCCTCTCCATGTCACAGTTTTTCCGAACAGCAGAAACACAAACAAGCAGAACCTCAGCACTAAGCAGCAACTTGGGTTTTGCAAATTCTTGTAATCCCAGATTCTTGCACATTAGGAGGGGAAAGTGAGGTCCAAGCTAATTCTTTACAGTTTGCACTCCATATTAGCAGATCGGACAACATCTTTCACTCATTATACCTGTATTTCCCTGCAAGTAGCTCTCTGTTAAGTCAGAATTGAGCCTTCATATCTCTACCCAAAGCCACCTCCTTCTCATCAACTCCAGATCACAGAGGCTGGAGGAGTGCTGCCCTCTACATGAGGCAAGGCTCAGAAATAGTATGTGTGACTGACAGGAAATCTCAGCACAGTTAGAAGCAATTTATAGCTTCTGCACCGAAGAGGCTCACAAAGAAGTGGTAGCAATGATGCAGGTCCTCACCTCAGCATTTCAGCAATGGTTTGAGGCACCTTTGCTCATATTAAAACTACCTGGAGATTACATACTAGATCCTTGCAGGGACAGGACTCCTTCTTTAAGAAATGCATTTGTTCTAACAGACCCCAAATGGTTAATCAATCCAATGATTATAAATTAAATGCCTCATCTCTTAATGGGCAGAATCCAAGCTCTGGTCCCACTGGTTTTGTTTTTTGAGGACACAATATGGTTTTGGTTTTGAGGACAACACTCTAAACTGCCAGCGGTTAGTTTCAGAGAACCACCTCCTCCCACATTAACATATTCATTTGCAAAATCTATCACATATGTTGCGTGCAAACTGGCTGAGAGTTTGATTCAGCTGTGACAGCATGACAGCCTCTAGCCCAAATATCTGAAAGTAATAAAATCCACACCATCCTCCTGGTTCCTCGCGCTAACAGTGAATTGACCTGTATTTACGTTGCACTATCAGTAGTGGGGAACCTACAGAGATACATAACGACGTCAGTTTCTAATATGTCTCCATTTTAGCTTCCTTCTCCCTTGGCTTGAAATAAGGATACTAATCCTAAATCTAGCATTTTGCCTTTCCACTAATTTTCTACTATAACAATAAGGGAAATGGTAAGGAAGGGTAGTGCATCTGTTCATCTCTCAGATGCAACTGTAACAAGGACCACAGACAAAGCTGGAGCGCCAAGGGGCCTTACGCCAGAGCAACGCAGGACTGAACACTGCATTGCAGAAGAGAACAAACCTCTCTGTCTGGGCTGTGGTGCAAGTAACACCACACAGCGTCCTCATCCCTCGGCCCTGCCTTCTTACTTTCCTGGCCATACCCATTTTCGCTTTCTTGGGCATCTAACCAAATCGCAGCAGCATCTCTTCATCTTATACAGAGGTACATGCTTGTTTCCAGAAGACGGGAAACAGTACCACTGGCCCATGCCGGGGTTGTGGACCGCACAGGGGGATAACTGTCACATGAAACTGCAAGCAATAGTGGTTTAGTTACAGGCTATGCTCATGGCTAATGGAAATGACTGGACTATCACATCCTACCTTACGATTAGTCCACAAACAGAAACTAGGCCAGAAGAGACAGAGCACCCATTATTTCATACACGGGAAGCAAGGAAAATTATGGAATAGCCTCTTGCAGAAAGTAGGTGTTCCAGTGTTTTTAAAAAACTTCTCTGCAGCCCTTTGTTTTGCAGGCAGGCTGGCTCAGAGCTGGGCTGTTCCCACAGACTCGGCACTCCCCAGAGCTGTCAGGCTGCCGAAGGCTCGGAGTAGCTGCTCTGAATGAGTACATTTCTTCCCATTAATTCATTAACACCAAAGACAGATTTCCCTTACGGTAGGTCCTGCATCATGTTTCTGAAAACTCCCAGCCTTTTCTAAGGCCGAACACAACCAAGAGCGGCAGGAAGGAAGCAAGGATATTCCCCATCATGAAAGGAGAAAAAAGGCGCTGAGGGAGCAGACAGCCTCTCCGATGCCACGCTACATCTCCAGGGACTAAGGCTTTGCTGCATCCACAAGATAAATCCACCTTCTGCCCCTCTTCCCACAGCAGCACAGAGTAACTCCCCCGTTACCAGTGCTCGATGCTGGTAAAGGTCTCCCTTGTCTTCCTTGTGTAAGGCATTTCCCACCCCTTCATTTTATAAATTACCAGAACAGACATTTAAATGTTCAAGAGTAATCTGAACAGAGTATTCATGCCGTGGGCATTTTTAGGCTCTACAAGGAGAGAAACAAAAGGGCCTCATTTAATACCTCCCTACAGCATTCCCTGTTCCTGCTCTTCCCTTGTGAATCTCCAAAGGCAAACTCTCAGAGGTTCAAGGCTCCTGCAATACCCCAGCCCTCCCCTCTCCCTTTTTAAGAGCAAGAAGGGCTTTTAAAGCAAACCATGCTGGCTGACTGAAACAGGTGGTGGAAATCCTTTAAAGGAGAGAAAAATCATTTGTAACTAAAAAAAGAGAAGAAAATTCTGATTCCTGTGGTTTTATTAAGCACCTGCGGGAGTCATTCGGATGGCAGGCACATCTGCCACTTTGGTGGCTCCCTCGGTGCCCGAGCACTGGAGCTGCAGAACAGAGAGAATAAACAGCCTCTGTGCACCTGCACCCTCCAACTCCCAGGATGCCAAGGAGTGGGGTGGCTCTGCCTGTTTTATGAGGGATTTTATGAGTGTTTTATCAGTCCCAGAGCCTCATGGCCCAGGTTAGGGTCTGAGCCTGTCTTCTGCCGTGGATTTTGAGATCTAGCTTTACAAAACCAGTGGAAGCATCTATCTTCGCCAATATACAGAAACCATCCAATATTTGAACAGTTTTGTGCTAGATCAAAAAGCTGGACCTGCAAAACCATCCTTGGGGCTTTGCTTTTATTCTTTAACAAAACCCTCCCCTCAATAACTTTCTGATCCTCAGCCTTGGAAAGAAACATCACAATACACTGAGTCTAGCAATATACCTTAATCTCTTGCCTTGTAACTGACATGTAAAGAAGTCTAACTAGGAAAGGAACCCCAGGGCAAGGTTGGAAAAGCTGGGTTTGTTGTGTGGCACTTGGAGACAGCGGCTCTCCTAGAAAGTAGGGAAAGAGCTGCAGCCCCAGGACAGCAGCTTGCTCCCCACCTCCCCTTGCCAGCTGTGCTGTCTCCGCCTTTCTTCTTCCCTTATTGTCAAAACTGAAGAAGGGAGAGGTGACAAGCTGGAAAGGCATGGCCAAGATTCAAGAACGAGAGTTCAAAGCACCCCTGTCGCGCTCCAAAGTGCTGTTATGGCTGCTCCCTGTGTGCAGGGAATTAGGATATGGCCCCCAATCCAGCTACGAGCAAAGAAGGCAGAGGAATAGATGTGCTTTCTGCAGAGACCTCAGGTACTGCTCCTTTACTGTATTAGTTGGCAAGCACAAGGTACAGAAACATCCATAGCTAAAAGCAAATGTTGGAATCCAGGTTTATCTGGATGTGATCTAAAGGACGCTTCGCTGTGATGTGGCTAATGCAGTTGTTTGTTCAAGAGCTAAAAGGAAGGGATATTTCTTCCTATGGAGGAGGTCCAGGAAATTAAGCCTGGACTTGACTCAGATCTCCCTCCATTCTCATATGGGTTTTTTTCCCACAAAGAGGGGGTGGTGGTGGGCTTGAATATTCTCCAAACGTGACCTCCCTTTCTTCCACAAGTAATTTATAGAGAAAAAGGTCTGAAGTCCCTGCAGTCTTCTACAGATATGCCACATTCTGGAGTTCCGGGCTTCTCCCCGTTTCTTTGTTTCTCCGTACCAAATTCGTCTGTTCACAACCTGCACTGAAGTGATTTCAAGATGCGTGTGCCCCCCCCTCCCCATGCACAGCAGCTGGTGATGTCTGCATGTATGTTTGGTGACATGCTATCATTAAACAGTTTCTCAGCAGCCAGTCCCACAGCAGTGCCAGAAAAAAACTGGCATATGCCTTTACACAGCCTGAAACACCACTGCAGTATTTACATCCCTTCCAAAGAACCGCAGAAACATTTATCACTGTATGGTCAACCTCTACTCGTTACATACCAGCACTGGTGTCCTGGAGAAGGACTGTATCACAAACAAGCGCCCACTTCAAGTACCTTTGGGGTACTCAGCATGCTGTGGCTGCACTGAATTGGTTTCTGACCAGAAAAGAGAACACCTTCTTCAATCGTGCTGTAGAAATAGTTTCCTTATGGCCAAACTTCAGAGATATTCACCACCTGATACTGAGGTTGATTTTCTAAGAGCTAAGGATCATAAAAGCAGCCATGTGTTTAAACAAGAGGTCATTATCCACCAGCTCCAGGGTTCAGTGCAAGCTTCTAAGCAAAGAGCAATTTGAAAATAGAGCTGTTAAAGCACTAACAGTAATTTAGAGTAGTTTAAGTTTCTGTTTTACTGATTTTTCTGGCTAAGATTCATAGGGCTATCAAATTAGCATCTAGGTATCTTGTTGAGGAGAGTAAAGTCAATAATCTGACAGGTCCATTTCGTTTCTCTTTACTGCTGCAATTGTGTGACTTCATCGATACTCAGACCTGAAGGCAATGGACAGAAGGACAATGCCCTATGGCAGATGCCAAGCCCCTGTTTTGTGTGTCATACAGTGTAGTCCAACAGATGAGATCTGAGAAACAGCAATCAGAAGGAACTGTTTCTACTCAAGATGCCATAACAGCAAAAGTTTAATATTAACTCACTGGTTCACAATACAATTATACAAGGGATATTTTTCAAAGGTGCAAAGTCAGCAAGAGATTAATTGAGGGTTTGACCCAAACCTTTAAACGCCTTGTAACCACACAGTTCACCCGCACCATAACCTGGGAAGCTTTTCAGGACCAACAGTAGCAAAAGACAACATTTGTTATTTAAATAAATGTGTTCTATGAACTCTCTGCAGAGAAATCTGCTTTACCCAACACCAACCTCTGCAGTCTCTCTAGCTTCATCAATCCAATGTGGTAGGAAGAGAAGCTCCTCCACACCCTTCCCTCCTCTCCCTCTCCTCCACCTCCAGACAGTACATCACTTGCAGCATCGGTTAGTGCTGCACTCAGCGGTTCACGTTGCCAGACTGGTCAAACCTGCACATGGAAGGAAAGACACCTTTCCATCGCCACCTCTGGAAAGATGCAGATGCGGTAGGAAAAGCCCTGCAAAGTCTCCTCGTTCCCTTTGAAACCCGAGGAGAACAGATGAGCAGCACATTTGAAATTAATTACAGCAAAACCTACTGCATTGTTCTCTCCTCCCCTTCCTTTTTCCCCTGACCCCCTCATTGCAGAGCTTCCACTGGAACCTCTGTGGTGTGTATATTTTCCTAAAGTCGCCGGGGCCAAAACGGTACAGCTGAGACATTCACAGAAGTCAAAGAAAGTGCAGAGCCAGGTTAGCACACAGGGGTACAATAGTTCCTTAAGAGCGAGCGTCTCCCCCGCTGCTGCCCCCCTCCTCCCAAACCTTCCGTCTCTAATGAACCTTTGGTGTCTGTCCACAAAAAACAAACATCAATCAGGCAACAGGCTGTTCCTTTTCCCCTGTCGCTAGTCTGAAATAACAGTCATCCCCCGCTGGGCTGGGAACACCACTTCCCTCTCCAGCACACATACGGGATAATAAGGGGGAGGCGAAGGAGGGAGGAAAACCCGCTCCGAGGTGCCAGAATACACAGTGAGCCGTGCCTTTCAGAGCCAGAGAAAACTTGGGAACACAACAGCTTTTGATTCCTCCTGCCCCACTGGGCACGTTAATTATTTAATAGTTGGCTTGTGAATTGGTGGTGGTGGTAGGAACAGGGTGGAAGGGAAATCAGGCTTCCCCCCCCCCCCCCCCCCCCCCCCAGCCCCCTCCCCACGCTGGCAGAATAGTGTGTGTGCCCACACGTGTGCGTGTGTGTGTGTGTGTGTGCGAGGCTTCAGGAACGCCTGGGAGCCTGCTCTGAGCAGCGTCCTCCCTCTGCCGCTCTCACAAGACCCTCCTTGTTGTCTTGTGACCACAGCGGCTACAGACAGCATGGGACAGCATCTGGATCAAATGAGGTATGGGGCAAAGAAACGCACCCTGTCTGCTCTCCGTTTGGAGGCTGATATTTTTCATGTATTATGACAGGGGGAAGGGCACTTTGGAGTTTATATTGGATTTCAACAGAGTTGGAAAACAGAGCTGCAAATCAAACAGAGATCAGTTTATGATTTGCAACCAGGGCTTTCTAGGTGTCTGAAGCAACACTTTGGAAGGAGAGTGGGGAAAAGGAGAATGTAACTACATCTCATTTGGATGGAGAGGACTCACAGATGTTAGGAATATTTTTGATCAACAGCTTTCCTGGCACTGCTTGTGGTGGAATCCACAACCTTGACGGCTAGCTGAGTAAGAAAGTGCTGGCAAGCTCCTGCCTGCATGCAGGCAATTTGCAATGCTGCCAGTCAATATTTCAGTGAAAACAAAATTGCAGGGATCATATTAAAAGAGGAAAAGGGAAAAATAAAACAAAACAAAAACGAGCCTTCCCTTTTAAAAGAAACTCTGATACGACCTGATGGGAAAAACCCTCCCAAATCAAAACTTGCTCTTTGTTTGTTTAAAATTAACACACTGTGATGGCAGTCCTGCCGTGAGCACGCGAAGGCAAGCCCGCCAGCAGCAACAGAAGCAGACTCAGCAAGAAGTGGCTTTACACAGGGACACCTGGGTGGCATGTTTAGTACAGGCCTGCAGGAAATGATGCAGAAAGAGGTTTATAGTTGTGTCCATTTGGTGGAATAAATGCATGCAGCAGGCACAGGTCTGAGCCAAAAACCTGGACTCAGTCCTCTTCAACTGTCGGGAGGAGAGGGGAAGGGATGGGAAGAAAAGGAGAGCTTCTGCAGCAATATTTTCAAATTTGGGTCTGGCTATAGCCATGCTTGCCTATTCCTAGTTTAAAGCAATGGTATTCCTGTGAGAAACAGCAAGCACTGTAGCCTAGGCACCATTTCTCACTGGACCGGTCTTGAGATGACTGACACAGGCTCTCAAGGGTATCTAAGATTCTGGTACAGCTCATACCACCATTTGCAGGATCTTTGGAGTGCCCCTGAATTACTCTCACCTCCATGGCTTGCAACAGGGTGCTCTGCTGCTCACGGCCACAGGAGTCAGGCCCTTTTCTGCCCTTGGCCTCAGGACTATGCTGCCACTGTCAGTGGCGAGTCCTCAGATGCCTGCTTATGGCTGTTTTACAGCATGTATTGCTGGAATGACATAAAGGGTCCAGAGACTGGCCTGTAATGCAAAAATATTTCAGGCCAAAAGGTACATTATGCTCAGAGAATTTGTTTGTTGATCCAGTGAAAGGTATAAAATAATCTGCTCCACTTTGGTTATTAAACTGATCAGTACAGAATGTAATGGACATATTCTAGTTGTTGGTTTCAGGTTTTTAGCTCAATTTTAAAGACTGGTTCAACAGAACTTTCAATGCTCACACTGTAAATTTCTTCCTCCAGTCATTAAGCCTGTATTAAATCAGGTTGCCTCTGCAGAGCTTGCACTGCGAGAACCTCTCAGTGTACCCAGAGAAGGCCAGCCACGTAGGAAAGCAACCGGCTGGGGACAGCTTAGCTGTTTGGAAGCCAAATCACGTAGTACTGAGAAAATTAAAATGTTAGCTGCTCCATCCAACAAGGCCGGTCCTTTTCTGCCACCCTGCTTTGTGGATAGCTTCCCAGGGAGCAGGCTCTGGCTTTGCTTTTGCAGTTTAACATTCACGACTCAATGCAGCTTGAGGTGGGTTTGCAAACTGTGATGTGATCCTTGGCGATGCTGCGCGGTGCTACGCTTCCCAAGATGTCACAAGGACAAGGACTCGGGAACCTGAAGGGACAAACTCTTCTTCCACAGGTTTCACACTGTGAGACAGGGAGTGTTCAGGAAACAGATCTCTCTCAAAACTGGATCAATAAATATGGAAATACAATACAAACTAAGCAGACACCAGCAGCAGATGCAGGTTCACAGACGTCTGCTTATTACCAAACCTCACTCCAGCTGAGACTTAAATAGCCTCCTTTATGCAAAACGGGAGAGGGAGCGGAATTGAAGGAAACTGGCAATTACACAATTTTATTTCCCTCCTAGCCCATTCGCTTTTCATCAGGTGGCTCTGCACTCGCATACGAAAGGCGCCTGTGAGCGCTACGTTAAGCACAAAGCCAGCTTGATACTTTCCTTTCACTGGGAGGAAGTCTTCATGTGCTTTTCTGGATGCAGTGGGAAAAACACAGCGAACACATTATTTTATATTATTTTGAAAGCAGTAGGAGTGCCTGAGAAACCGGGACTTCCAGGATGCATCATCCCTCTTTTCCAAGGCTGCAACCTCTCCCAGACACAATGGTGCTCAGAAGCAGATGCTGGGGTCTAAGTTTAACCCTGCACCAGGATTTACCTATATAGATCCATCTGCGATCTTCTTCCTCACCTTTTAGAACAAACAAAATCCTCCTTTCTAAAATCTCCACCCAAACTCTAGTGGGCTGACTGATGAAGAACCCACCATCTCACAGTGCTAGAGGATGTACTGGGTGCAATCAGGCTTTCCTGGCTTTGCTGCGCACCTTGCTGATACATTTTAAGAATCTATCTCCAACAGGGCAAAAAGTGATGTCCATTTCATTGGAGAGAGAACTGGAAGTCTGACTATTCCCTTATGGATAAGCCTTAAATAATTTATTAGTGATGAAACCAATATGTTTCTTCAGAAACTTAATAGGGTTCCATAAAAATTACTTCAATAACTTTTAAAATTTAATGGTGAACAAGAACCTTTCCACAGGCTTTTTGAACCGTCCGACTGAATCCCAGAGCGGGGATATAATTCTGCAATAAATTTTGCAGGACGGTTAAAAAAAAATATAGAAAGCTTTTAATTTCCTATTACCTCCTGTAAGACTTTGCCATCAATTTAAAGCAAATAAATGAACTAAAAGCACTGCAGTCACTTTTCTGTCCCAGCAATTTACAAGAAAATATTTACTGTTTGGAAAAAAACTCAACAAACTAGAACAAGTATCCTTTTCAGAAACACAGACATGCAAACACAAACGCTATGCCAAGTCCTGCTCTCTTATACGTTGGTGTAAACCCAAATAAATCCAGTGAACTCAATGGAGTCAGTATGGCTCTACCTGGCTGAACCGAGCCCGGGAGCCGGGGCCGAGTGCACAGAGCAGCAGAGATGGAAAGAAGGGCTCATGCTGCGAGTCCCTGGGCAGCTCAGCAGCAACATTAACAGGCTCCACGGGGACCTGTGTTCAGCTCTTGTTAGCAGGAAGGATGGTCAGCGAAGCAAGGAGGTGAGAGAAGTGGCGAGCACATGCGTGCACAGCTCGCGCAGTTATTAAAGGAGAAAACAGCAGGAACCCTGTGGGCTGAAAGCAAGCCCCGAACCTGGCCTCCTTCTTCCCCTCCCACGGGACAGGACTGGAGAGCTTCATCACTTGCAGTGATTTCAAACAAAGCTAATATAAAACCAACAAAATATAAAATTTGGAATACAGCATGAGCTACTACTACTCGCCACACAAGCTGATTGGGACAGCAGGATCCTGCTCATCAGCCATGTCCCTGTCCTGGGAGGAAGGCCTCTGTCTCTGGGGGGGTGGTGAGAGGAGAGGGGGAAGCAGCGAGATGGTGACAGCACCCTCTTTTCCTTAAGTCTCTGCTGCTGGATGCTGGGGCCTCGCTGGGACTTACAGACCTCAACCAGCCTCACACACAAAAGAGTAACCAGATCCATTTGCAATTAAACAGCACAGCCTGGTCTCATTGATCACTCCATTGACTGCCCAGAAGGAAACACAAGCTGACCAGGGGTCAGATCCAGCTCCCCCCTGCACCAGCCTTCTCACCCCCCACCGCCTTGTCAAATTACATGTCGATCCTCAGGCTGCCCTATTTTATGCTGATGACCTGCACCGAGCTCAGGGTTACCGTGTCTGCAGGAGTCCCTAATGGGCTATTACACAGCACAGGATAGCTGCCCATCAGTAACTTGTCAAACAGCTTCACCACAACAGAAACATGGAGCATGGGGTGGAGAGCTGCACGGAAAAGAGCACTGGAGAGCTTGAAAAACTAGCAGAAGCCTAGGCTGTGCACAGCATGGTGCACACCTCCAGCACAGGTCAAGGGGGGCTGCAGAGAAGGAGAATTCTCCTTCGTGAGAAGCAACCTGACTTAAATGGGGACGTGGTGGCCACAAAGTGCTCAGACCTGTATTAGAGGTCCAGACACCTCCTCTAACCCTGCTAGTCCACATGAAGAGGGAATCAGGTTTATTGCCAGCGTCCGATTTTCTAAGAAACCGAAGCTTTATAAAATCTGACATGAATACAACATGTCTCTCAGGTATTTTAAAAGGAGAATTGAGAAGACCTAATAGCTTAGTGGGGGTTGCAACTGCTGCTCACCATCCTACAGCACCCTTCTGGTGCGAAGATACAACCTATGCCAGCATCCTGCAATCAGGGACAGCAGCTGGAAACAGCGCTACGACTTACCGGCTTGGCTTTGGCTACTCAAGAAAACAGATAAGCAAACTATAAAAAGGGAGTAAAGACAGTATCTTTTGAACATCCTTTAAAAGCCTAGACAATGTAAACTAGTACGTGCTTTGGAAGGAATTTCTTTCTTTCCCCCTTTTTTTCTGATTCACAGTTTGATAGTCCTTTTATCTACTTTCACATGAACCAAGAAAAGCTAGAATGTGCCTACTCAATCAATGAGTATGTGCTGGCCCATTCAGGATATATATTATTTTGCTTTTATAGTTTATTTTAAATAAAAAGTATAATTAAAGAAAATAAACCACCCACTTCATAACATTTATACAACGAAGACTTTATTTATTTTATTTACGTTTTGGTGGGCAAGGCACAGCATGCAGTTAGCTTTCTGTGATACTTAACAAAGCCGCATTTGAAATTTAAAATCTTTAAGGAAATGAACAAATTCTGCAGAGGAAGGGCAGTTGAGCAAAGAGACTTCTTACATTACCCTAGGTAATTGTGCATATATAGTTTCTGTGTGCCTCTCTCTACTCCAAAAACATATCCACGACTTGGATGCTTTAAATCAAAAAGCAATTTCAGCCTGTAATTCTCAAATAAATAATTAAACACATTTTATCTCTTACAGTATTGCTTCTATTCATTCTAATCCCACTGACAGGAATGCAGCAACATACCCCACATCCTTAAAATAACAAAACAAAACACAAGATACCAACCAGAAGGCCTGGAAATGTTTATAATTCAACTTTTCAACTCTCTTGGCTGCAGCCTGAAGCTACAAAGAAAGCTCTATGCTGGCTCACTTGAAGGAGACAAGTCTGGAGATAGATGTGCAAACCACCCAGCAAACAGTGCAAGCAAAACCTGCCCGCTTGCACGAAGCAGCTCTAACGTTGGGAGGCATACAACACTCAATTTGTGTTGAAGTTAATAAATTACCCACTTTTGCAGTTTTAACTGAGTTTTACTGGACAGTGTGGTTAAGGTGAATGGCTTCTTCTACTTGGCCATCATATTTTCACAGACAGCTGCTATGGATAGGGATGGTTATACCCCGAACTACTACTGAACACATATAAAATAGCTAACGGGAGACAGAAAGTACATTCCCATTCCCAAAGAGAAGGCTGAGAGCCTTCAGAAAACTGCAGGAGGACTGAAAGACTGCACTATTTTCTGTGTTTGGTTTTGTTCTGAAATGTGGCTAACTGGCTGTGACTTGGGTGATTATCTCAGCTACCCACACTGTTTGAAAATCAAAGTCCTCCTCCTTCTCAGGCCACTGTATAATTATATATACGCATATGCAAGAAAGCTAATGTACTCATCCAGGCAGTGACAAAATCAAATAGAACTTTTCAAAAAGAGGATGCTGGGATGTGCTCACATGCTGGATTTAGCAGTAGTTCAGGGTATCCAGTATTGCCAATCCCCGAAGCGTTTACAAATCACAAACCATCTTTAAAACAAGGTTAAAACCAAAGTATTTGGGCTTCTTTTTGACTACCTGCTGGCTTTGAAGCACAGAAGAATCAGAGTTCCAGGCTCTTCTCTGTAGCCAGGAATACTAAAGTCTTGGTAAAAAAAACGAAATTAAAGCTTAGATTTTTGTACAATCCTCTGAGGGCCTGGGTTTTGTGAAAAACAGAGAATACTGTAAGGTTGCGATAAAATCACAAGAGATGCAACATGGGGAGTAGAGCAGCTGCAGAGCATCCTGAGCACTGTATAAATCACAGCAATGTGGTTGCTATCTAAATAAATGCATTACTTATTTTGTTTATTATTACAGATGCTGCTGTGGAAGCTTGTGCATGCCTGTAATTATGGTGGACTCCTGTCCAAAGATTCATACCATGCCCCTCAAGTTCATTGACTGTGCAGGTAACGACACACAAGACAGTGACCTCATCAAAGTGTAACCAGAGCCTGGGTTACGTAAAACTGAGATCAAGAGACGAGATGCATCTCTGCTTTTCCTGCATCTCAGACCCCACTGTGGAGCCCGCGCAAGAGAACTGGGAAAACTGACCTCCATTCTTGTAAAACATAGCTAACTGCCTCACCGAGTGCCCTGAGACTTATCTGCTGTGTGTCTATGCAGACCTCCTTGTGACAGAAAGCTCTACATCCAGGCACAGTAAAATAGAGTCCCTGAAAGAAAGGTGGGCTTGATTACAGGAGATGCTGGCCCAACTCAGACAGGGAGTCTCTAACCCTGACAGTGGGAGAGAGAGGGCCAGGGGGACAGGACCAGAGGCAGAGAAAAGCACGCAAGCAGCAGAGGAGACACTGGGCTCTTCACTCCCCTGTCAGCGCTGAGCAACCATTAAGCTGTGTTGCTGCAAACCTGCACCAAGCACGTTATTTTGAGCTCAGATGCATTCAGGTTGTTTTCTGCTTCACTGGGCACTCACAGGTTTCTCCTGGAGAGCCGACTTGCTGCCCTCCTGTCCTGCCCCTGCCCTGCTGCCCCTCCTTTCCCCTCTCACCCCATCTCACAGTAATAACCATCAGTTTTTAACAGCATGTCCTACACTGGAGGTTTTGTAGTTCCAGCTTTTAAAATGATTTAGTGTGACAGTTTAGTGTTGAATTTTTTTAAAAAAAAGGAAGAGAAGAAGCAAAGAGAAAAAGGAGAGACAGTCCCCTTAAGGCAATAACATTATGGAGCAGTGATCTCAGAGGAACAAGGGTTCTTCTCTGGTTCAGATGTGCTTGTCAGAGCTCAGTGTCATCTCTGTACAAGAAATCTCTCTTGCTGGCCCAAGGCACAGTTTTGTGGTCAAGAGGACAGAAAATAAAGGGAGGGAACTTCAAAGAACCATAAGCTGCATTAGCCCGCTGGGGCGGGTGGCTGCAGCACATCCCATGGCTGACAATTACGACCTGCACACTGAGAAAGCTTGCCTCCCTCTTGTCAGAGGGATAAGACACAGGCTGTGAGCTTTAGAGCTTTGAGGATGTGTACAGTTCATGATGAAAGATAGCACTTCAAAGCCCTCTGCCTAGAAACCCAGGGAGAAGTGAGAGCAGAGGGTAAGCAATCTTTTTTTCCTGGGGGGTGCATATGTGGGGGAAGGATAAGACTTATTTTGACTGTCATTTATTATTGCCATGAAAATGAAGCCTTGCACTGTTTATGGAATCTCTCATTAAAAGGATCTCTTGATAAATCGCTTGATAAACATTCATTAATTAAGTCTCTCAGCGCACTCGGTTGAGAAGCATTAGTCTTCATTTTGGAGGAGGGGCAAATCGAGGCATGGAGCTCAGCAAGCCCCCAACCAGCCCGGGGCAGAGCTGGGTCCCAGCCAGTCGCTCTGTGCCACCAGATAGATGGATTACACCACTCCCTACATGTCCAGCTTGATTTTGATCCAAAGATAGGAGCAACTTACTCAGCGTCAACAAATTTCAAAGCCCTTTGTCCCCCCACTGCTGCCCAGTGTCCCCCAGGGCCACAGGGCAGATGTGGCTGTGCAGGTCCGGCTCCTCCATGGGGGTCTTGGCTGATACCCTGGGGGCTCCCGCACACCCCTTTCATCTCACAGGTGGCACCTCCACACCCACAACCTGCCCAGGGTTATGAACAGAGACACTTTAGCTGCTACCCAGCCTCCACTTACTCCGCAATGAAGATTTCCCTCCTCAGGACCCTTGACCAATGCTAAAGCCATTTGGGAAACATCTACTTTAAGACACCCAATTTTACCCTAACCCCACCTGGCCCTGGGTTCAAACGCTGGGGACTCAGCAAGTCTCTCGGGCTACAGCTGCAAGGTTACTGTGGTAGAAAAGGCACCACCTCTCCAGCTTTCCCTGGCATACAGCAGGTCTGGAGCAAGGAGAGGTGGGAGAAAACTCAACTGCCCCCAGCCAGACCCATCGGGGAAGCCCACTGTAGCAGGGAGCCAGCAGCAAGAGCGCAACACTCCAGTCCTTAAAATACAAACTATCCTACCCCACACACACTTAAAAATATCATCACAGCAGGCAGGTGGAGGTCCTTCCAGTGACTCAGGGGTAAACGTCCCTCTCTCCTCAGACCCACAACACATCTGCCCTCCTATCAATCACCATCACTCTCTCTACTTCATCCACGCACTTGGAGACAGAGGGATGGATTCGGCTTTTGCCTATGCCTCCCCTGCCCTGCAGGGCACTTGCCCTTCAGAAAAAGCAAAGCACTGGCTGGGAGATTCCTGTGAGAAAGGAGCTGCATAAGAGAGCAAACAGACCTTTATTATTTGTTTATTGATTTATTCACCAGGAGGATGTAACACCCGGCCCTTGGCAGCAAATGCCCTTGTAACTCTGTGCCGCAGTGACAAGTTGGCTAAACAAATGCTTTTCTGCGTCAGAAAACAAAGACCTGTCAGCAGATCAGATCAGGGATTCTCTGCTTTTACTTTTAATTATAATTTCCTTACACAGAGGATTTAATCTCCTCTTCTCCTGGAAGTTCAAAGTTTCCCATTCAGCCTATTTCACAGCTGTGACTACTAAGGTCACCCCAGGTCAGGACACCTCTCTCCCTCGCATAATAGTGACTGGTCCCCAAAGTGGACATCTACGCCGTGCATCTGTTGTTGCAGATGAACTGGTGTCAAAAGGAGGAGCACCGCTGCCATCGCGGCCCCGGCAGGGAGGGGGCAAAGACAAAACGTTACCCGGAGAGGCCCAGACAAAAGATGCTGCTCCTCAGGCCTTTTGTGGAGCTGTGAAATATGGTCAAAGGTTACGTTATACAGCTGTTCCAGCCTCAAATAAGCGAAACCCATCTATCTTAATACTTAATTGCATTGCTAAGCTGCTGATAAACTAGGACAGCATAAAACAAATATGCAGGGCCAAACACATCCCCAGGGAAAGTTTGCGAGAACAGAGGGAGTTGCACCAGACAATGAATCTACTTCACTGTGTTTTAAAAGCCTGGTTACCTTCAATACAAGCTGTAGCATGGATGCTGCAGATTCACTAGTTAATATCTCTCCAAGAAGGCCGCAAGTGTTTACAAAAGAAGGGCACAGTGCAAATGCCCACGGGAGAGGACGAGCACATGCCGCGCCACGTGTGTGCCCATCAGGAAACCGTGTTGAGCTAATCCCCTCCCCGCACAGCCACCACGGCTCCAGCCCTGGAGAACACGGGCCTTAAATCAACGCTCTTATCTCACAAAAGGAATTTAAGCGCAAGGCTTTGAAAGTCACTTTCTCCCGGCCATATGGTATCACCGAACCTGGTCGTGTCGGAGCAGCGTTCATTTGCATGTGCGAGAGACAAATCTGGCTCCTGCTTTACGGGAGTGATAACAGGGCAAGGGGTAGAATTTAACACTGTTTGGGTTTCTGTGCAAAATCTCGACGAGGTAAATTTCTCTAGCCTCTCAACGCAAGTGCCAAATGCTGAGGTAGCCCCCAGCAGAGCTTGTCCACGATCACAGCCCATGCTGATCAGCAAGGCTCCACCGGTACACAGCCAGGGTAAAAGAAAAGTCCAAGACAAAAATCATGATTTGAACCCAAAGCTGGCAATGTCTACACTCACAGTAAACCAAACAAGAACGAGGCTTAAGTTACAGGGATATAAACAGCAGTGAACACAAACTTCAAGACAGCAAATTCACAGGCATTCACACATTTAACTTCCTGATAGGGAGGTATTTTGAAAACTTGTGTTGCTGAGCTGTTCTGTGATATGAAGGGGTGGGGGATCTCAGGCTTCAGCACAAGGAGGAGCCAACAAAGCTGCTAACGCTTCCACATAAGCCTTTCCAGCAGATCTCTGCCATGCATTTACGCAGGATGGCAAGATTTTTGTTTTGCTGAGGCAGTGCCGTATGGGCAATCTGGTTTGCCTTATCAGCGAGCCAAGGCTGAGAGAACAGAAATGCTCTTCCCCACCATTTGTTTAAACTTCCCTCCGTCCCCCAGATAAAGCTGCACACTTTTGTAAAAGTATCTGCAAATGTATTAACATAATGGGCTTGTCATCGGTTTCCACAATTGGCACTGAAAATCTGCGAAGCTTGGAAAGAAAGAATTCCTAATACTCACCGCTGCTAAAGAGCCCAACTATAAACTGGGCCTGGATCCAGGTGATGGAACACACAACCACCAAAACGCCTTTCCATGGCCAGCACCTACTCCCACACAACTGCAAATTACTCCCTTCTTGGCCCTCTTGAAATAATTCAAGAAGGTTATTTCATCACTTCTTATTAATGGGCCTCATCTCCCCTCTTTGGGGTATTTGCATGTCCCTAGAATTCATTATTGCTCTAAATTGATTTTATTCTGCAGCTCAATGCTGGGAACACGGCAGAACAGCCACACAACCTGACAATTCATTCAGAGCCACACCACCAACCTCCTCGCGTCATAATGTGGAACCATTCCCAGCGCAATGCTTTCCATCATGCACCACTCTGTGCCCTCTCCAAGGCTGTTTCTTCAGTATTTTTGCCCAGTATCCATCTCAGTGAGATTATCCCTGGGAACACATGAAACTAGAGCAGCCCTGTTTTACGGCTGTACCAAGCCCTCAAAGGAGGGCTTGGTGTATTTAGAGCTATGTCACTGTACCTCCCAAGGGGAATGCGAAACGGCGCAGTCTCTTAGCAACACCCGGTGCGTAACACAGGTAACTCTCAATTAATAGTAATAGTGGGAGCCGCGAGCTGAAATCCTGCAACGTGCTGAGCACCTTCCACCTCATTTTGGAGAATCAAGGCGTACAGACACACATGCTCTGTGCACGCTGGCAAGACAGGGATGTGCAAGCCCTTGTAAGGATAATACAGATAACACTGAAATATTGATTTGTTTAAAAGAAATGAGGATTTGATTGTGTTAGAGGGAAAAGCATATCCCCTACGGTAAAGGCTGACTTCTCGTTTGTCAGTAATCCCTCTCCCTCAGACATTTGTTACAAGTCTGACTGGTAGTGAAGAAGTCCCAGCCCACACTGAGACAATGCAGCTCTAAATTTTAACTTAATCATCACAAGCCTGTAAAGCTGATCTTTATGACAATGTGCATGGCGAAATTAAAGGCACTGGCAAAACTGATGTCAGGCTATTTGCACGATACAGATTCACAACTCAAATCTCTTGCTCTAAGATAAGGAAAGCATTTCTCCAGATCACTTACCTTTATTTGCTGCAGGGGAGAACAGCTTCTCAGAGCCTACAGATGCCTGAAAAAGAAAAAGAAAAAGAGGGTGAGTAATACTGAAGGAGAATTTAGGAAGGCTTGCTCATAAAAACAGCTCATAAAACAAGTCGGTTATCTGTAGACCTGCAATTACATATCGCACCTGGAGGGTGCAATGTTGTGCCATTAAAGAATAAGCATGCATCCTAAGAAGATGAAAGCAAAGCGTATACAAGTACTGTCCTGATCTCACCCAGCTATATCCTCCTGTCTCGTTTATTTAGGCAGCCATGCAATGCACAGCTATTTTATCCATGATTCCTCATATAAAAACAAAACCAGTGAAACTGCTATCAAGCTGAAGAAAAAAAAAAACATTTCAAAGCCTCTCTCATTGAAAATAAGCTCATTTCTTGCTGAACATGCAAAATGTAATTTGTGTATTGGAAACACAAGTTGCAACTGAACACATCCGTATGAAGGGTGTTATTTAATTTTATGCCAAATGATAGGTACATGCTGCTATGCACTTAGTTGAGTATGAAATAAAATGACTTCCTCTTGGAAGAAGCCCGTCTCCTTGCAAACTGGGTTGCACTATGCTGTTTGAACTCCACGGCAGTGTATTTGTGCTCCTCACAGCTCTGGGAAATAGTTAAAGAAATCCAATTAACCTAAACCTTGTAAACAGCTTCATGATAATCAGGGTCACTGGGTTACAGACAAGATGGTAATGACAGACAGGGAAAAAAAGTCCATTCATTGTAAATAAAGCTTTTATGAGTTAATTTGATGGCTTCCTTCCCTCCCCCCACTGATATCAAACAGTCAACCTATTTCAGCATACGCTTTTCCTCCTCGCTATCTGATAAAATAGCAAGTAGCCTCTACAGAATCAAAGCTGGTCTGGGAGCAGGGAGCACGATCAACATTACTACCATCTACAAGATAGCTGAAAATATCATCAACATTTTGGCACTGACTGCTGCACGAATAAAATGGGGTGAAGTACAAAGCTGAAGAGCAAAAGATATTGAAAGTGAAAAAAGCCTTTCTCTGCTGGCTCTGCTTTAAAAACAATGAATTAATTCAACACATGGCTGAACTAAGTTGACTTTCTTTTTGATTTTATTGATTTTATTCCAAAGTGCCTTGGGAGATTTGCATGATAAAAGAGCACTATGAATTGTATTACATTGTTGTATATTTTAAATGACGACTCAGAAGGAAAAAAACAAATAGTAAAATGCAAGAAGATCTGCATGAGATATAGTAATAAGCAAGAAACAGCAATCTATTAATGTTATTTCTAAGGAAAGTGGCACTGCAAGCACTGAATGTCTTATTTAATGCAAATGCATAAAAAAGAGAGGGAAAACAACATGAAAAATAGGTTGAGGCTGAGACACATAATAAAGAAATTCTGAATCATGTCCACGACAAAGCTGCACGTGTAGCTGTGGCATGTATGATTGTTACACAGCTCAGCAAAAGGATCCTAAAAATCTTAGGGAAAATCAGTTACCTGCACGATCCCTTCACTGCGTGGATTAAAGAGAGGAAGAACCAGGATTAAACAAGGTTTTGCCTAGGCTGGTTTGCAAATAAAGTGTAACAGTGTCACACAGCAGCAACAACAGTGGTGCATAAAACGTTTGACAGCCAACTCTGAATTTACAACCCATTGTTAAGAGCTTTTTCCACTTATAATCAACACAAAGTCACCACGAATGCAGAGCACATCTGCAGGCTCTGGGAACTAACCCACACTAGCAGCTTACACAAAGCCAGGACCTAGCCTCAAAGCACTCCACAAGCACTAGGACACGTGGCAGGTGGATAAATAAGATTTCCCCATTTTATAGGCAATGAAACTTGGGCGCAGCTTGCGCTAAAGCCCAAGCAGTAAATCGGCAGCTGAGCCACGAATCCCAAGTGCCGTTTTTTGATGCTGGGGTGCAGGGTGTGCAGCTCACGAGAGGGGCCCATTCTCCGGCAGCCTCCTCGGGAGAGCGGCCCTTCCCGGGGTGCTGTCGGAGCACAGCAGCCACCCCAGCTGGGAGAAGCTTCATGCTTCACCCGGTCTGGAAAGTTGGGTCCCACCGACACCGCTTTATGGCAATCACCAGCTCACTCCCTTCTGTGTAATTCAGTATTGAGGATTTAATATAGACTGGCACTGTTTAATCACGAGCTAAAGATCTCAGTGTTACAGGTCCGGACTATATAGAAACGATGTTTAAGGAAGTCAAACAAGAAAATTCACTTTAGGATAAAGTAAAACACACAGATTATTGCTCAGTCTTCTGATAGCAGTATGTGGCACCACCTTCAACAACCAGAGCCAACCTTTAAAAGCAGTGTTTTCAACATCACAGCCACGGTTTACAAACACAAACCTTCACACCTAGAGTTTACAGTAACTTTTGCTCTCAATTCTGGTGATTTCTAACTCCAGATCTGAGCAGTTTTTGGCATGAGCACCATTCTGAAACAGTGAATGCCTGTGCTATAGGATATTCTGCAAGCTGCTGTAAAGGCAGGAGGGAAGCTGGGGGAAGAAGAGCTGAATACATCATTCAATTCCATCAGTCACCCTTTAAAGGAAGCACACAATAAAACCTATGTGTCTCAGGGAGCCCACTAATGAGTGAAAAAATCCAGCAAACCAACGCATCTGCTAAAACAAGTCCCCTCCCAAATTTTCTGCTGTTTCAAGCAAATCATTTGCATATGTTTAGGAAGGTTTTTTTTTTTAAAAAAGGTGGAATTCTTCTCTTGTGAGCAAAACCAGGCATTTGGAGTCCTTTACACGGAAGGGTTCAAGCCACCCCAGGAAATCACACTTTTTTTGATTAGTAAATGAAAGTAGAAATTCCCCCCCCATTGCCTCCTGCCTGCCTCCATCTGAAGGACCACCTTGGGGACGAGGGCAGCTGGAGCAGCTCTGTGCACCCCTCAAGTCTTTCACTAACCCCTAAATGCCTTTTTGTGGCTGCAGAGACATCCCCTGCTGCTTGCAAAGTCCCACCCTCACCCCCAAAAAAGACCTTTGCATTTTAAGCATATCTAGCATCTATCCTGTGAAACACACACAAACGATTTCAGAGAGCAGCACAGTTTCTGAGGTAGCCTCACACTGCTGAAACTTTTACGACACAGCACCTTTTTGATGACACGCTAAGATCTGCACCAAGCCTTGCACATCCCCCTTTGTGCTTTGTTCAACAAAGTTAGCAATTCTCTGTCCCATTTTGATTTTCTTTCTTTTCTACACCAGATCTAAAGGGGAAAATGTCTCCACCCAGTTGACAGTTTGAAACCAGGCTGAATACACTGCAGAGAAAAACAACATTTCTGCCCTGTTTCTGCTTTGCAAAGAGCAAGAAGAGGAGTGGTGATCCAGTTCCTCATCCTTCCTCCCCTTGAACCCAGTATGTATAAACACTGCTTCAATTTTCAGCACTAAAAGCTTAGCAAAGGCAGCTTTTTCCTCAAAAGGTAAGGTGGCAACCACAAAGGATGTAGCACACCCTCTCCTCTGAAGGTGAATAGCGAGGCCTAATGAAGTCCATGCCTCATTCATCCTGGTTGCCACTAACCCAAGGCAGCTGAAAGGTGTAAGAGTCTTACAGATTAATAATTCAATGATTATATATAACAGAACAACATCATCTGACAGAGACAGCATTATAAACTATGTCAGGCCTCACAGTAATTACTTTTTTTTTTTTCTTTCTATGTAGCCTATAAAATGGCTAACGGAATAAAATCGTTCCTTATCACCAACAACAGAGGCTCTGTGGATCTTATCTGGAGCACCAAATACCAGATCCAAGCCTGAAACTTCAAGCACCTGATGACAAGACATTGGGAAATGGCTAAAAAGGCTGCAGTTGTGGTTCACCAGGAGGAAGAGCATGTGGCGTTAGGGACCTGGTATGTATGTTTTGCACAGGGCAAAAGCCAAGCATTCCCTCCATATCTGAGTCCCGTACAGTAGGCAGAAGGAAAAGGAGGCAGTAAAATACAGTTTAAATTTTATTTCTGGATGGCTGCCTATCTTCTAGACAGCCGAGAGCCAGTCTCAAGACAGACTGTTTTCACACCGTTACTGAACTTAGCAAGCACTAAAAAGCTCTGAAGAAAACCCTTCTTCATGAGATTTTCAAATAGAAGTGTTAGATATGCTTAGACTACCTTAAAATTTTGGATCAATTTTCATTCCTTCCTCTGATATGTTTTCCCTGCTTTTACCTACCACTCTGATGCCACTTGATTGCTTGTCTAGCAGAGATTTTCAGCACGTCAGTATTGCTTGACTAGTTTCCAGTTGATTCTGTAAGTCATTCATACCAGACCCCTTCATTGAGTAATATGAGAAAAATAACTAAAACAGGAAGGTACTGTTTGGGTTGTGATTCTTCTATAGGAAATGGAAATTGATACGTATAGAAAGGTGCAAGAGGAGCCTAGAAATCACACACACACACACAAAACCAAACTAAAATTCACCCTTAAGACCAAAGAAGTATTCGACACATTCCAGGATGTAGAAGCAACCCATGGGTAACACTGCCTGCATTGTGAGAGGATGTTTCAAGGGAACCTATGGCCTTTTCAAAACCAGGATTACTTTTGGAGGGAAATCACAGCTTAATTAAGAAGACAAAAGAAAAATTAGACCTGCAAGTCAGTCATTTTGTGCACATCACGGGAAAAAAAAAACTGGAATAAGAAGTACATGAATTACCTTTTTGTGATACTTTCTAGGAAAATCCAGCATTGTGGTTCACAGCTGGCTGGGACAGAGCACAACCCAGCTGTGTAGGGGACTGAGAGGGAACAGGATACATACTGGACTTCCACCAATCCACACTACATTTTGTGACTGACTCCCGACAGCAAAGACATTCTCTTGTCCCCTTCCCTCCTGAGACCTTCACACAGAATTTATAGACTGGACTTTCAAGGGGGCTCAGCAGCTGCCCTTGGAGCACCAACCTGATTGGAGCTATTGGGTATAGAGCATTTCCAAAAATCCATTTAGATACTTGAATGGAGATCAGGTTGTTGTGGAAGATCTGGTTCCAGCTGATGGTCAGGATCATTTATGAAATTCTGGCTGTTGATGTCCAATGCAAATAAGGACTAATAATAAATATTATTCCCCAAGCAAGAATAAATGCCAGACAGATCTCCATCTTGCTAGCAACAATCCTAAAACTTCAGTTGTGCCTTTAGCTACACCATAACACATCACAGTGAAACATGCAGCACAAACACCCTGAACAGGCAACTACTTATTGAAATGGAAATGCCTTAAATGCCCCAGATACTTCTAGTTCAATTTTGATTTAAGCCCGTCTCTGGGGAGTACTGATGTGACTTCCATATCTTGCATGAAAGTTTACAGAAGGTCTACCAGAAACAAAAAGCTTCTTGGACTGTACTTTCGTACAGCAACATACTTGCTTAGGTTCCCACCTCGCATTCATTTAGCACATGCATATTCAGTACTGCTACAGTCCTGGAAAGGGCCTTTCACAATGCACTGCTCTCTTTGTCACTTTGCCTTCCAAGAATGCTTATTTCTCTCAGCAGTTTATGTAACCATGACTATTTTTTGCAAGAGCCCCTTTGAGAAGCTAGCACAAGTCTGGCAACAGAGAATTAAATTAGGGCATAGAGAGCCTAGAAGTAGAGATCACTGGTCCAAATTCACCGTTGAATTACACTGAGCTTACATGATGGCAAACAGAAAGCAAGGCAAAGTGGATGATGAGTGGAAGGTACCAAAGGAAATGCTACATAGACAGTTGGATTCAGTTAGTGCAGGGCAATGAGGAGCCAAGCCCATTGCTCCTCCTCAAGTTCGACATCATGGTTTTATTTTGGACCTTCTCTTTTGGCAACACAGTGATAAGCTTAAAATAACACCATTCTGAATCCAGAGCATGTTCCTCATCGTTTTACAACCATTTGGGGATAGATCAAACTAGTTTAGATTAAGCAGCAACTGTAATTCTTAAACATATGCTGCTGCGGTCTGTTGGCTTATTGCACAGATGCGCCTCTTACCGTGACGAGGGGTGACCTAATGCTCCGAAAGCCGCGGGACGCCTGACCTACAGCATGTCTGCTATCAGAGCCTCAGGGCACAGACTTGCTAACTCCTCTTCCCTCTCTTCTCAAACCATCCCTCCAGCCTCTGGAGAATGGCTATAGCCCAGAGTTTTCCCCTTCCTATCCTCTCCATTAGCCATGCTTTATGATTCATCTTCCTCTGAGCAGTTGCTGTCTCCCAAAGGAAAAGATCAAACTCCCTCTCTTTCCCAGCTGAACTCCAATAAATAAATAAATACATGCACAGAAAAAAAATTTAGTGAAGGAGAAGAAGGGGGAAGCTGGGGAGTTCCTGGGCCTCACCAAGGCTGGTCATACAGCTGCAAAAGGTCCCTCAGCTGTTTGCAGAGACACTGACCAGAAAAGAAAATCTCCATCTGTCTCCCATTAAAACCAGCCAAAATGCTTGCTTAAGGTTATTGTGCCTGTGTGGCCTAATTTAAATTAAGATGTGCTTGTTCCTTACCTCAGTATCCTCCTCCCTCAAACTTCAGCCCCAAAATGCGACCAAAACCTACCTTGATTTTACACGCCTGGCTATTGGCTATTTTCCATTCTAACCAGCACTGATTTCCCCTTTACTAGATGTTCGTATGCTCCACGTCCTAGGTTAGTCCCACCAAGCAGGGGCCAGTTACAGTCAGCAGGAAAAAAGAAAAAAGCAGAATGTGAAGTAGATATTGCTGTTGTTTTTCTCACACCAGATTGTTTTTACTTCTGTGTTCACGGACACCACCACAGGCATGGCTTCTGGGTAGTCTGGCCTATGAATGGCATCCAGAGGACAGACCTCTCCCTGTGTCACTGGATCAGGCTGCACCTCTCACCGTAGGTCTGAGGCAGCAACATGTCCATGTTAAGGGCAAACGATAAAATGCCCCATTCTCCATGATACACTTATAAAAGTGCCTCATGCGATCTGTTTTTAAACATCTCAAACACCAGAGACCTCATGCCTTTTCCCGAGAGCTGATCCCCCTCCTGAACAGGCAGGCTTTTCAGCCTGGCCTTCCACTTTAAAATTTTTCCATTACCCAGACATTGACTTAGACAACCACAGACTTGATTACCAATTCAGCTTTTGGTACAAATGAAGGGGAAAACCTGCCTACAAGTAGGAAAGGTTGGGAATGCTGTGTAACATACTACTATAGTAGTTTGTATTATTGTCATTACAGCTTGAAAGTATCTAGCCAGACTATCTATTTGGCTGGGATACTGTTTTTTATTTGCACTAAATCAAGCAGAATGGCGAGTGCTCTTTGCAGAACTACCTAAAACTTCTTATAATTCAAAGGCTGCATTGTAGGAAGAGTGATGGGGGAGAGCAGGGACTGTACTGCAAATGACAGGTGGCAGACTGTTGTTTGGTACCTACCAAATTACTCTGCTGCTCCCAGGGCTGCCTTGGCATTTCATTATCCCAACTCTCTCCTGGAAGGATGTGGACATAAATTCACACCTCATGTCCTGGTTTCCGTCAAACTGAGTAAGAGTGCAAATGCTGGCACCAACTGGGAATGCCAAGCAGGGCTTGGCATGCTAGAACAAACTCTCAGCTGTGGTCTTTGCCAGCTACCTGCATTTATCATTGTAATGGCCTGCCAGACAGGACTTGGCAACCGACGGAGGAGGGCGGGAGGAGGAGGGCCAGGCTCTGCACTGCCAAGCAATTCATTCCTGTAGCTCCTGCCATCACTGTACCAGCAGGGCAACCTTCATTTTATTTTATCTTTTAACCAATTACGTGTCACCCAAATCCCACCTGCAGCCTTCTCCAACACAAATGGCTATAAATCACAGTCCAGAGACCAAGAGGGGTTTGCAAGACATTTGATTTCATAAAAAGGTCACTGTCTGTCTGAGAATTGCTGCAGTTCAAAAACGCACTGAATAACAACCCGCATTGGCAGACAGGGAAGGAACCGCTTCCATGGTCTGTTGCATGTTGTCAGATAATATTAGAACAATTAGGGAGGCCAACAATGGCAGAATCATTAGGCTTCAGCTGAACCAAAGAGCTGATACGAATTCAGTGAAACATCTCCTCCTTTCAATTTTTGAAGAAAACATAATTGAGTAAAAAAAAAAAAAAAAAAGGGAAAATTGCATGAGCACACTAGAAACATTCAACATAACCACCTTGAACAGGTAAGCAGAATACATGCCTGTCGTCACTGCAGCCTGCTCCAATCTGCCTAGGTATTTCAGAGCTTAACACCGTGCTTTGTTATTTCTCAGATGACTGCAATACTCTGTGGTCTCAGACTACTCAGGACGGTTTGCTGTTTAGGGGAAATGCTATCTTCTCATTTTCAATCCATATCCTGGATATGTAGTAGACCCTGTATAGCACTTTATGCGAACCACATCACACAGCAAACATTGGGGGATGCTCAAAAATCATTTGACACCGATGCTGTTCTGGACGCCCTTTGTGTTCATCCCTTTTTTGCAGGTGATGTCCTGCCAGACAGCCCTCTGACAAACCAGCACTGAAGTATCTGAAAAGGATCAGGCTAACTGCAATAAATACATGAGATACAGAAAAGACTGCATTGTCCTCCTAGCCCAGATCATGATGTATGACATACGGACATCCCTCCAAAAGAAGTTCCCAGTTACAGATGCAATCTTGCCGTGGCCCTTTCCTGGGCTGCGGGGTCAGGAGCTTATCAGGCAGGCGGCTCTTGTCCGCTGCTATTGAAACTTGCTGTAGTACCCGCAGCAACCTCAAAGGAGTGCCTCTGCAGAAGGCTCTTTTGTTGTTGTTGTTTCTAATTCGCTGCTCCAAAATATTTCTTGGCTGCATCCCAGGGCTGAAGCCTTATCTGCCCATCCCCCGGGCAGACACACAGCAGCTGTGGAGGCTTATCACGGCTGCCTGTCCACTGAGTTTACAAATTAACACCCTATCGAGGCTGCACGAGGCCTGATTAATCAGAGAGAGGCAGTCTGAGGGTCTTTATCACCATAAGCGGCTGCTGGGAGAGAAGTCACAAATCTCTCAGGAGGCCGGAGATGCCTTACAAATGAAAGAGCAGGAGGCCGGAGAGGAGGAGGGCACAGTGGTAGGGGAAGCAGATATTTTAGAGATAGTGCTGGTGGAGGTAATGGAGCAATGGGAGGGGGTGAGCTGCAGGCGAACGCCAGTACATTATGACAGCTAAAAAAAAAGATAATTAACAGCCTATACCTCATGATTCTAGCTTTCCCTCCCCGGGGCTATAATTTAGCCTATTGCTCCTTTGCTCCAGAGGACAATAAACATTTATTATGTTAAACACATAACTGTGCTGCACAAAAGCACCGTTCTTTCCCAGGTCCACTCCTTTCACAGCTGTGCAATCCAGGAGGAGGATGAGGCTTCTGAAGTGGGCTCCCCTTTTATGCAGAAAACGACTCAGTTTGGATACAAAACGCATCCCTGGCTTTACCCAAAGTTGTAGTGTGCTGGATGCATTCATACTTCACATGAAGGCAAATGCCAAGAGACCGAGAGCTCTTAAGACAGGTTCGCTGGCCCACCAGCATCTGACACCCAGCATAAGGATGTGCCTGGGAGCAGAAGCATCGGCAGTCTGGAGCAGCTCCAGCTGCAACTGCAGAGATTGTGGGATTCAGGCAGGCTTCACCATTCACCACCTAAAAGTACCCCTTTCTAATTCAGCAGCCTCACTAAGAGGTTTATTGGGAAATTTTCAATCCCACCAGAATTATGTATAGGAGACATTCTTATCACAAGATGAATATTACAGTTGTGTGAATTGTACTGGCCCTGCCCCCTCCCAGCACTTCATTCCCTGTAACAGCACAGTGATTTAGGAGATTTGTCTGCTACAGTCGACTATGGTTCAGGCACTGCTCTTCCTTTACTTCAGTGCTAGTAGTACATGCTGGAGCCCTCCAACTCTGTGCTTGTGCCAGGACAATAAAAAATAATTATAAAGACCAAGGGGAATCACAGTAAAGAGATTTAAAAACTAATATGTCTTTAAAGGAAACCAAATTGGGCATCTGTCTACATTTGTCAACATTCATTTGTATTTTTAAGTTTTCAGGTTTAATCCTTGCAACCAAGACACAGCCGGATTTTTCCTTTAAAGTGTAATATATATGCAAGTTGAGATTTTCATGCAGCAACACGACTCCAGAAGGTAAAACTTTAAGAAAAATGTTACCAACATGATGACATTCATAAGCAAACACTGCAAACACCTCCTGCTCAGTCCTTTCTATTAACACACCAGTAAACAATTCAACAAATAACTTCTGGACAAAAAGGTTATTCACTGCAGCTTTACCACCAACACTGCCAGCCTTCAGCATGATCTTGGGGAATGTCCATTCCCGTTTTACCCATGGAAACTGCAGAAATACAGAAGAGGTCTGCCGCAGCCTTACTGAACATCTTCAGGCTAGCTCTTTTCAGACAGCACCAGAAAGGAAAATAAAACAAAAATGAATGATCATCTGCGTCCTCCTCCTCTCTTGATCCAATGAGAAAACTATTTCCTGAACCACCTGGATTATGGGTCTATGAACCTTTGCAGATGCTGAAGTTTTAACAATATCCATTAGGTTAATTAGAAACAGGCAAGTAGATTCTGAGTATTAGTCCAGGAAAAGAACACCACCTTTTTTATTTGAAAACTCCCTGCCAGGCTCTGTGAAGTAGACAGACAGCTGCGGAAGGTCTTCTCACAGCTCTCCTCTGCAAACAGGCATGAGATTAATTTGAGCTGGGAGCTGGGCTGGACTACCACCCGTTATATTCAGCAGACCCATGAGTAATCAAATGAAGAAGCTACAAGGCAATGATACCTCCCGTCACCCCAATCAGGTAACAGCAACTCTATACATGAAGGAAACATCAAATATTCATTAGGTAAGCAATATGAACGTGGTAATCTCAAAACATCGTGAAATTTTAGAAGATGTCTCTGTGGTGTTTATCAGATTGACTCTTTTAACTTCATTATCAAGTCTGCCCATCAACCTGCCCCCCCGAAAAAATGTCTCTGTTGGACTAGCTGTTCCCTGTAGCTCTGCTCCGTACGTGGACACCTTCACCGACAACAGAAGGCACACCGCAGCGTGCAGTAGTATTTAAAGACTCAACAGATAGGATTAGGAACACCTAAAAAAGAAGGAACCATGACAGCATATAAATTTCCCTACAAACAGAGGCTGTGAAGGAGAAAATAAGGAAGAAATACTATGGTTCACATCTGCAAAGCATTTGGCTTCCTACCCCTCACTCATTCAAGGGCAGTGAAGTGCACTCACCTACTTTTTACAGAAAAGGGGCACCAAGCATTTCTCTTGTGCTATACAGTAAGTCAAGAAAGAAGCTCTCACTATTCTACTTTGATTAAATATGGCATTAACTGACCTCATCTTCTGTGTAAGAAGGCGGTGAAGGGGGCAGTCCACCATTTGCAGCCAACATATAATCTGTCTTCTCCAATTAGATATGCTTTGCAACAAGTGTGGTGGATCCATTTATTTCTGTACTGCAATAATGCAGATAAATCCAACTTTGGCTCCAGTCCCACTGCTTTCAAAGCTGGGGCTCCGCATTTCCAATCCTTGCCCTTATTTTTCTTTCCCCCTTTCTGCTGCAAAATGTCACCAATTTACTTTAGCCTGGGGGCCCATTTCGAGCTTTACCGCTAATATACGAGAAATGCATTTTTCAAGCTGTTACCACTTAACTGTACTGATATCAGCCACTCAGGGGACACAATATTGTTTACACATCCTGCTCTATGGAATAAGCACGGATGCCAAAACTCTGCCTGGGTTGTGAAGGAGACGTTTACTCTCTGTTTTATGAGATTTCCTCGATTTGTGGCTGTCTCAATGGTCGTAAAAACAGCTGTAAATCAAAAGAGCACCACAAAATTGCAATAACAACTGTCGAACTCAGCTCTAAAGAGCATAACTCCCAGCAACAGAAGGTAGAAGGCTTTCTCCTGATTTAATACCAGGTGTGGGGGAGCCCTAGCAAGTCTACGTGCAGCACCATGTCTGCCCACAGTCACCCACACACGGGCTCAGCCAAAACCCTCTTTTTTTTGGCTGCTCCCCTATCACTTGCCCCTACTCTGCCCCACGTAGTCCCTTCCGGCCTCTTTCCTCCTCTTTTCTGGAAAACAGAAGTCTTTTTTAAATGCCAGGAGAATGCTTATACAAGTAACTGCTGAATGCATGGCCCTGCTTAAAGCATTAAAATAGACAGAAAAGTCAGTCCAGTGTTCAAACATGACTGCGCTTTGAATTGTGGCTGCCGTGCAAAATGGCAATGGCTTTAGCAGATTACCTCAGCAAGAGCCTGTCGCCTTGTTGCTGGACTACCCGAGAGAGCCCAAATTCCTGCACAGTCTCTCAGCCCAGTTTTTAGGGAGTGGAGTGAAGGAGGAGAGGGCTGGTGAGACATGAGTTATTAACAACCGTCTTCTGGGAGCTGATTCTAGCTAAAATGGTTCCAGAACAGGCAGCTCCATTTGCTCTGACAGTCTCCAGTGAGGACTGGCCAAGCAGCAGATGCACGAATTCGAAAGTTTCTGTTACTGTGTGCCACTGGCTACAGTCCAAACCAAAGAGAGAGTTTCACCCCGTGGGTAAAACAGCCTTCCTGGATTTTTCCATGCCCCATTCCAGTTGCTTTCACAAACAATCTTCTCATCCTTGTCTCAAAAAACCTAACAGACTCTCAGTTCTTGCATCTCGTTGCCCTCCCCAATCTAAGACTAACTCAGCCAACAAATTTCCTTCACCACCTCCCAGCTCTTTGAGAAATCAGCTGTGGCACCAACAGCCACGCTATAAACCCTCGGCCAACTGACTTGCCTAGCCTCTTTGTGCCCTCCATCCAAATCATGGAAATCTTTCCTGTCCTCACCGGCCAGGTCTTCATTCTCTTTTTCAAGTTTCCTCTTAAATCAAACTTCTTTCATGGCATTTAAATAGCCTAATTTTCTCCTTTACAGAAGGAGGCTTGTATGTGCATAAGCCAAAGTACGTGAAGAAATGGGGAAAGTTCATGGGAAGTAAGTTAGAGGCTGCTCATCTCAGTTTCTTTTCTATTGTCTGCAGCAGACTAAACCACACTTGGGTTCTAGTGTGTTACTGTATCTGTGCCTGGTGGTGTTTCTCCAGATGCATATCCTAATTATGCTCTTCAAGTAAATGTCCCATGGAGCAAGGTAGTAGAAACCAAAACCTCTTTACAGTCACCATCATGCTGTGATCCATTCTGGACAGGAACTCCCCCCTGCATTGAGAGGACAATTTAATTTCCATGGACCACTTCATGCGAAGGGAAAAGGATCTATATTCTTTTGTCTGAACTCCACAAAGTGTCAGCCCTTCTTTTCCCACTCTTCTGGTAGATGTGTACATTCACATTCTTGAGAGAATCCCCAATAGACAGGAACAGTCTTTCACTTCCAATACGTTATGCCTCCCTGCTATAATCCTTTCCTTTTTGTACAATGCCTCTTGACTTTCCTTTGGCTCTTCTCTTTGCAATTTTCCCTTTATGAATACAATCAGAGAGACAAAACAAAAAAATCCCCCAAACCCAAATGAACAAAAAACATCATTCGGAGCCTTTGCCGATGATGTTACTGGCAATTCCAGTTGAGAAATCATCTGTACAGACATGAACTGATCTGACATAGGGAACAGCTAGTTTTATTTCAAAAAGCGCTGTGTGCTCAATGTTCTGGGTACAGGAACTCTGCAAGCCAGCTGAAGCTAATAGGGTGAATATGTGATCAGCTACACCCATGCAGCTCTTCCAAATTTATTTCTTTTGTACTACAGCAACTATCTGGGTGGGGTTGCAAGGAACATTAAAGCAGTCAAACACATACCATGCCAACTGCTGACCACAAAACCCAGGCCATTTCCTCCTGCAGGAACCATAAGAAACTTCTCCCAGTTATTGGCTTGTATTAGTAACCACCTATTTTCCACAAAACCATGGTTCTGCGTGCTGAAAGTTACTAGATCTGGAGTCTGGTGAGTCTCAAGAAGGATGGAAGGCTGAACTCTAGAGGCCTGCCTCGTACCAGGAAGGTGGTGTACTCTAGCAGGACAGTCCATCTAACAGCACTTGTTATGATAAGGTGTAATTGCAGGGCAATTACCAGGTTTATTTTCTGTATGTGCTGATATGATTTTGCCTGTAAAATTTCGTTTGCCTGCAGTAAGCAGTAGACGCCTGCCAGAGGTTTTGTGCTCTAAAACCTTCTACCGTGTTTATTCACGGACCTGTGAATAAGCAGAGCACCACTGACTCGGCTTTGCTCTTCTCCCTTCATGGTGTCATCTGAGGGAGGATGTTTTCTGAGTGTTTTCTGAGTTGGCTAATGCTTGCCATGCTCAGCTACCAACTGGAGAGTTTCCAGGACACTCATACCCATGGCTTGCCAAAGGGCCAGGTCGGCTCTGGGCAGAAGACAACTGGCCCAGTTGGAGGAGGAGGAACATCACTGGTGTGTGTGTTCAACCACTAGCTTTGCACAGGCGATGCTTTTGAAAAAAACAGGAGAGCAAGCTGTACTTGACCTCTCTTTGGCTAACTATGTGCTCATTTGCCAAGACAGCAACAACTCTACTCAGCTGTCAGGTTGTTAACCCCTCCAGACAACTGTGCCTCCGTGAGCCGTGCTGAGCTCCTGTGGCTTGGTCTTGGCTGATCTCCCCCTGGCCACTTAGTGGCAAGGGCTGATGCCAGTGCTCTTCCCACATCTCTCTTCAAAAGTCACACAACAGCGAACAGCTCAATTCACTGGAGCTTATTTCTTGAACTGGAGGCAGTGTTATAATGTAGTGTTATAAGAAACCTTTATGATTTTATACTAGACATGACTGTGCCTGCTTAGTAAGGAGATGAAAAGCCTACAGTGAAAAAGGAGGCAGAATAATCCTGCATGTTAATACACAGTGACTAACACCTTCCCGGTGACAATCTCCCTGTACTCACTGCAGAGGGATGTGTGTAATGATCCTCCAGAGACACTATCTTGAAAATGCACAAAAGGCTCTGATCAGACCAGAGCATCTTCTGATTAGCTTAGCAAGAGTGGTAGAAGGGACATCAATTTTCTAGAAAGTGCATTCAGAATAGCATTTGATCAAATGCTTAGCTCCATGTATGCGCTTAATCTCACTGTAGCCGGAGCACTTTCCTAAACCAATGCCTTGTTTATTTCTTCTGTGAAAAATAAAATGATGGAAAGGCCTCCAAAACTAAAAATGTAGACTTGAATAGTCAACAGTTTAGGAAAATTCTGATGAGGCTCTGAATTTCTGTGGCTTTCAGCTCATCTGTAAAATGATCTGGAAGTGCTGACTTTTGCAAATGAGAGGAGGAAAGACATAGAAAATAAAGATAAATAGCCACAGTGGATGAAGCTGCTATGTTACCGTAAAGATAGTCTAGATCAGTCCAAAGCAAATGCAGGCACCTTTTGTTTGGTATACCCTTCCTGAGATTTTACTGGGTTTTTTTCCTTTCCTAAAACAATACCAGATACACCTTGACAAATCTGGCAAGCTGCAGCCAATACATCTGCTTCTCTGCATTGGGCAGACCACAGAAAATGGAACTTTTCTTTCCTATTTGCCTCCCAGTTTTGTTGCTGCTGCTTCCCCCTAATGCACTTGCAACTCTTTCCCCTGCTCCCCTGGCTGGTGACTGATTGCTGGACTTGGAGCATCTGGCTGATGGAGTCGCGACTGCTGTTTCGTATGCACTTCAGTGGTTCCAATCAGACCTTGGTGTCTCCTGCCCAGCTCTGCAAGAACGCAAAGCAAAAGGTGCAGCAGTTCTGTACCCAAGGAGCCAAAGACACTTTCTAAGCTCATTTAAAACACATATTTTACTAGATTTTTCTCAAAATAAGACACTTCAAGTGCACAAGGTAAGTAAGAGCAGCAAAAGCAGTCTAGGGCACTTCAATAATTTGTATTTTTAATTTTTCCCAAAACCACGTCTTTTCCAACTTTTATCACTTTGGACAACACAATTTTATGCAAGACTATATGCACAGCTATTCAAGGTTGACTAAGCTCCTGTTTAACACAACCAAGGAAATGTTTGGTTTCCTACGTCCAATCCAAGCTTTCAAGTCCCAAGACATACTGCTGTATCTCACGGGAAAAGAAATGCAAAGAAGTCAATCCCTACATTTCTACCTTAATCTCTAGACAAGTAATTCCAGCACCCCAAGTCCTCCTCCAGCAAAACAGAGCAGCCCAAAGCATGTTCTGAGCTGGGTACTCACAAAGAACCACTGCGGTTTTTGTTGCCTTCATTGTGAACACTTCAGGGCAATGACCACCTTTAATTTGTGTCTTCTATAACATCAAATACGATATTAAAACCTAAGAAATAGTTGTGCTTGTGCATGATAACCTGAAGGCTTTTTCACTCTAAACCACTTCCAACGTGTACAGACAAAAGAAATAATGTCATCCTGCCTCCAACACTCCCAGCAATCAGAGGCAACGTTAACCATAACTTTGCTTCTGCTTTACATTAACGTTTCTGTGCATTACAAATAAGCACTTCATTCAAAGATCTCTCCCCAATTTATTTCACTCCAAAAAAGGAGACAGATGGTAGAAGACAGAGGGTTTTACAGTAAGAAGGGTTGGATATTTTTCCTCTTCATTTGTTCCCTACGCTGTTTCTTATCCTTGGGGACCTGGAGTTTCTTTTGATAGCACCACGCTGCCTAATAAACACGCATACAAGCACAGTCACAAGTATACATCTATCATCAAAGAGCCCTCCTTGTCTCCACTCCCCACAAAGTTGATTAATGATTACGTGTTTAACACATACATTATACATGGGAGGGGGAGACGAAGAGGGTAAATCCAAGCCGCTGTATACATTTACATATATTTACATAGTCACATAAAGAAAGCAGAGGAAAGCAAAAGAGGGCCATTCCCATTGGGACAAAAATCCATTTTGGTAAACATACCTCCTAGCTCCCCTTTTAAAAATACAAAAGCAAAGGAAAGGCTCTACCTGGCCTAAGGAAGAAACTAGAGAATGAGCAAGCAGCCTTGTTTGGTTCCTGCAGTTTCACCCTGACACGAAATTACTAACTCCATTATCTGCAGTTGCACTACTGATGGTTTGTAAATGTGAGAAAGGAAAGTGGTTAAAGTTTGAAGGGTGCTCTTGGTTTGTGTTATTAATTCATACAGCTAAAATCCCAGTTCGGCAGGCAATAAATTAGATAATTAATTCAATTAAATGTGTCCTTTATGTAGGAAGAAAAAAATGATCTATTTTGTCACATCAATCAATACCCAAAGGTACTGGGAGCATTTCATAGACTGCAACCTGGGGTGACTACAGATCAACCACAAAGCCACGACTGATCCTCAAACACAGACGAAGAAGGGATGTAGTGCGGAAGGGTACAATATGGCAAACTTCCTTCTACATCCTTCCAGGCTGAGCCAATACTTGGACCTGGATAACTGCCCGTGTGAAATAAAGCAGCCTGAAGGCTGCTTTAATCATGCTGACTGCCAGCGGTCTCAAGCAATTGTTCCAGCAGCTGGGGGACCAGTACCATGCTGAAGGACTCCCCTGACAAAGTCCCTTCTGGCAGCTGGGACAAAGCTGGCACTGAAACTGCTATTGTGGCTCTCTGCTCTCCAAAGCGTCCTCGTACAGAGTTAATCTTCCAGCCACCCGCTCTGCTGGTTTTCAAACATCTTTGCAAGGTTCAGATTTAATACTGCTCCATTCGCAGGGGGTTCTTGTAGTATGCTAGCAGCAGACAATTGTGTTTGGCATTAATCTCTGCTGAACCAATCTATAACGGCTTTCTGCTGGTCCAACTCCACCAGTCACAGCCACGGCACAAGTGCTGGTAAAGACAAGGTGCAGAGCAGCGGCCACTGACAATATTTCTAAAATGTACCCGCCTAGCATCAACCCTAAAGAGTGGAAGGGATAGACTGGGGGAGCAACTGGATGAAACGTTAGAAAAAGAAACCTTCCATACACAGGTCTGGTCACAGTCCTAAGGCTGTGGCAGCTGGATGGCCAGAAAGCAAAACCACCTAGAACGCATGAATAAGGAACGCTATTTTTTCCCTTCTTTTTCACCCCGTAACCTTTTGACTCTAAGTCATGACTGCTGACCCTATGACTTCACACTTTCTCTGTCCATAAAGGAAAGGGCCTGAACTAAATAAAGAAGTCCTTTTCTTCCACCTGCTCATCCCTTATTTCAAATATAAACACAATCAAAATACAAACGTTTTCTTTAGCTTTAGAAGAGTGGAAGAGATTTGCCTTGAGTTTTCCAAATAGAAAAATTCACAACTGCTCAGGAAACTGCAGCTAAGAGGCTCCATTTAAACTAAGCCAACCACCCGTGTTCATCGTCTCGCCTGCATCCTTTCCTTTGCTCCCTGATCTCTCCAGGTCCTCGCAGACCAGGTTGTTTCAATGCACTTCACCACACTACGAACTGAAGCAGATGGAGACTATTGCCACAAACACATCATAACATAAATCTGCAGCAGCCACTGTAAAGTGTTAAGTTAATTTGTGCTGAAATGAAGCTGTCCAGGGGAGAATCAGTGTCATGATGCATGGCAGCACATCCTTCTAGTGTGCAAGGTCACTGCGTATCACCAGCTGTAGGACCAGGGTTTGCATCAGCTCAGCACATGCATTTTCCTTGGCGTATCTTATCACTGCCTCATATAAATGCATGTATACCATCCTTGCATCGCTACTGCAGCGTCTTGTGGTGGATATTTCAGGTCTACCTGGGCTACAGCCAGGAGATCTCATCTTCATAACAGTAATTAACAAAGAAATACAGCTCCTTCAAAGCACTCTCAGTTCACGTCCACTAGTACAGATCGTGTACCTGATCTCAGCCAGTGCTTATTTGTTTAGAAACCTAAAAACGGTCTCCAACACACAATGGAAAGACATGCACGGTAAAAATATAACAAATACTAAGCCATCCTTTCCCAATCTAGAGATCTGTGAGCCACATATGGTTTGTCTGAATTGGTATCTAGTTGGCCTCCAAACCAGAGCACCAAATTTCTGAGACAAGGCAAGAATTTAGGACGTTTTGATTCTGAGACAAGGAAAATGATCACAATAAGTGTTGCGGCTCAAGTGAGGTGTTAATGTCACATCCCTTCTACCCCTCCTTGGCTGATGACCAGATGCAGGTCACAGTGCTGTCTTCCAAAAGCAGCAGTTGCTCATGCCCAGTGTTTATCCGCTCAATGTTATGGGTCACAGTGTCAAACGTCTGTTAAGTGAGCTATGGTTGAACATGCTGCCTGTTTCATGGTCTTGCACATGTCCAGGGGTTCGAAAAGTGCTGTAATGAAACTCACTTTTATCTTCACTACTTCTAGATTTCAATTTATTTATTTCCAAATTGACAAAACGAACAAGACAGTCACTCTGGAGACTGTTCAACAACACACAGCCGAACCTCAAGACTATCTGCCATCTCTGAGTAATGTTGCACAAGTCTGTGCCAGCAGAAAAAATGACTCAACTTGCAGACTCCGGGGACTTTGGGGTTGAAGAAACCGACAAACCATGTGTGCAAAAAAATGTGATTGCTCTTTGCAACTTTTAAAGCAGGGAGATCTCACAGAACAAAAACTGAAAAGCCAACAAGGGACTCTCACTAACTGAAGAGTGTGCAAGACATGGGAAGTACCACCACTGACTAAACAGTACTAGCACTCCTCCACCAGGCTTGAAGACAAGATTACAGTCACAGCTCAAGCAATATGACTTTTTTAAATCAAAGAGATTTTGAACTATCTTAGACACAGAAGCCATGAAAATGAGGCACGACTGGAAGATCTCCAAATACCATCTGAAACAAAGATTTTGCTCTCTAGAGTAATTTCAAGGCAGCCAAAATCTTTATCGTGTCATCTTGCCAAAACATAAAAGCCATATAAAATTGCAAGTGGGATAAGGGCTATCCTCAACCTGCTCGGGGGTAGGTAGCCAGGAACGATGCCCCACAGTAATCACACTTAAGGCACCTTTCAACAGGCAGCAGTGAAAAGCAGGACATGAGAAAGCGAAGGGGTACATCAAGCCGATGCACAGAGAAGGTTCAAGGTTTGGTGTTATTTCACATTATACACAGAGAGAGGCTTACGAGTTCACATTAAAGACACAAAACAAGGGAAGAGAGCGACTGATCAGTGATTTCTGATCTTGCCATGAGTGAGTGCAAGGTGACCAAGAGAGAAGGACATTCAACCTCACACTTGGTGCCCGACCCAGTGCTTTGGAGGGAGCGCCAACAAATGGACAGGAATAACATGTTGTGCTGCCAGCGTGGCTGCATTGTTGCCTCTCTTCAGCCATGCTAACCAAAGCCTCATCAAAGATCGCTGCAGGGACCTTCCTCACTTCATAAAGAACAAACTGACTACATGAAAACATGGGAGGGGAAAAAGAAAAAAATCACATCAGACAGGGGGAGCAGAAGTTTCCCTGCTGTTAGTGCCTTGGGTGGGCAGTGAATCCAGTGTTGCACACCAGAATAAAATGAAGGCAAACTAGTAAGAAATGAAAAGCACACAATGGAGCGCTACAACTGAGATATTCACGAGACTGAGCAAGGTTTAAAGCTCACAGATTACAGCAAAGTACGATATGATAGAGTCGGCAAGCTTCCCCAGTACAGAAGTGACTCAAACTTTGACACTTTCACTTTCAAATTCCTGTTCAAATACGAGTTTCCCTACAGCTACAAAAGCAATGAAAAAACCCCATAGCCACGTCTCAAAAAAGCCCCAATCTGCAGCAGAGAATCCTTTTTTGTCCTCCATGTTTGTACAGTATCAGGTGCAGTGAAATCCTGGTCTGTCACTCAGGCTTTCAGGTACTACTATAATGCAAATAGCAATAAAAAAAAAATCGCCCCTTGAAATAGCAATCTTGAAAAAAACATTACCCTTGGTACTGCAGATACCCCTATAATAATCTCCACCGTAAATTGAAAATGTTACCATCACACCAAGAAGCACTGGAAATATTTAGTGCTGCTGTTATCAACCTGGGTTTAGTTTCATTAGTAGTCCAGACATGCGGTAATGAAGAACCCATTCAATTCTCTATCTCTGTTAGTGGTACACTTCACGGGCTCATGGAAAGCACACATAAAACTGTTATCTCTGACAGGGATGGACACATGTGTGCATGTCCCAGATTTGGAAATTGCATTGCAGCAAGTACAGCCTTCACGTCACTCAACTGTATAGCTTAGAATTTTATATTTTAATTTTTTTGATGTCTGGGGAGATTAAAATGAGAACTGGCAGCATGTGCAAGGGATACTACACTTTGAATGTGTTATCTATAGTGATTCAGGCTTCCTGGAGCTCCAGCTGAAGCAGGTTTTTCACGATGGAAGAAACCACATTACATTGCTCCCTAGGAAGTGAAACAAAACAATAAAGGACGGTTAATCTCTTCTCTAATTCTGCTCTGTGGGACAACTCCTTCAGCAAGCAGCGCCTGGCTGTATCTACCTGGGAGGGGGTCATTTTACTTCGGCTTCCTCTTCTGCTTCCCTCTGTCCCTGGGAGCGCTCTGTCTCCCTGCTGCATCTTTCAATGGCTTTATCAGAGCTTGCACCAACTCAAGCGTGAGAAGTAGCTCTGGGCCCAGCAGGGAGAGGTGGGGGAGTGTGTGTCTGTGTGTGCTGCAGGGGGGAGAGAGGGGAAGACGAGGGAGGAAATGTTATTCTGTCCTTTGTCTTTTCAACAATTTCTTTTTAATGCAACTTGCAGAGCAGCATATAATTAGGGGTCTTGCGGAGCAGGCTTAAACTCAGGAGTAACCCTTCTAACGACCTCAGCAACGGATAATCAGGTACGCGGCTGTGGGGCACAGCACGCCTCCCCACCCGCCGCGCATCTCGGCCTCGTAATTAGAAGCCTCCACACTCCGCTGCATAAAGGCAGATTGCAAGGACAGCGTGAAGCCCTTGTTTGAAGCTGGGGGCACAAAGATTGCAGTGCCTGTGATGGATGGAGACAAAGACTCTGATACTGGAACGCTTCCAGCAGCCTCCGAATACTTGCAGCATTTCTGATGGACATTTTCAGGATTTCTTAGAGCGGCAAGGTTTATTCTCCCGCATCCCCCTCGGAATTCCTCCACAGCTCCCTAAGCCTGAGAGGGATATGGATGTGCCACTGTAGGGGCACACCTCTCCAGAGACATTTCCACTGTTTTATCATGAGAAAAAATGTGTTGCCCCCTTTCCCCCAAGTATTTTTGTTAGTTCTCGTTCCTGACTGAGAAGAACATGCTCACACTTATGTGCTGAAGACACAGGGCTCAACGCCCCCCCCCCCCCGAAATTCCCAAGCCAGAATGGTGTTTAGCTGACTATGTCCACACTGATCTGAAGCTGTTGTAGCAAGTATTATGTTTAAGTTGTAGCTGATGTTAGCGTAATTTCCCTTAAAGCTTAAGCATGAATAAAAAAAAAATCCCCTTCTTAAAAAGGCACGTAAACCCCCTCTCTCTTTACTGATCACAACTTATTTTTCTGTAACTATTTAAATAACTTTAAGCACAGGATTAAACAAAAACTGACACTGAAGTGTACCCCAGCTACAGAAGGGAGGGAAGGGGAAGAAAAGGAAGGAGGACAGGATCTTCGGATGGGGAAAAACTAAGAGAGTGAAGGGAGGGTCAGTTTGTCTTAAGTAGCCTCTCAGAAAACAGATGCTGACTTCCATTTTACCCCAACTCCACCACCTTATTTTCATATTTTTGGCTGTCGCCATGGCTTGTTTGCGTGTTCCTCCACACCCAACCTTTCCTGTGCAGTGCTGCAGCTTCTTGTCCCACCTCGGCCACAGCAGCAGAAAAGCAAATGGGAGAAGACCAAACAGCTCAGGCAACTCGAGCACAGCACAGCAACAGACTGAAAAAAGCAGCAAAGCCAATAGGGCTTGAATAATAAAACAGAAGAAGAAAAACCAGTAGAGCCACTCAGAAGCTGTCAATTGCCAGACAGACAAGCTCCCTTGGAAAGAGCACAGGAGGCAGGTTCAGGGAAGAGCAATATCCATAAAGCAACACAGTGCCAGTGTTTTTTTTCTTCAGTTTATAATGACAAATTAACAGGGGCTGGAAGAGAACAAAATGTGGAAGATTTTCATAGGAGAAATCAGGACACCCTGCCAAGGACGGCTGCCACGAACTCAAGTTATCCGAGAACTCACATTTGTAGGCACTTCAAACTGAGGAAGATCATTAACGAGCCAGTAATAACCACCAGCAAAAGGAGCATAACCTGGACTCGTAATTACATTTCATTCTGAATAATGAAAGGGCAAAAGCATCCACACACTGAGATGCTGCGGCTAAAAACACTAACAAAAGCTGATGCGATTTGTATTGTCTCCTACCCTACCCTTTGCTTAATGTAACAGCTGTTGCTACATGAAAGTGGTCTCCATCCTGTCTTCCAGTCTGTCTGTCTTGTGTTCTCCTCCCTGCTCAAGAAGTACAGTAATTTCCTAAGTGCTACAACACCCTATAGAAAAACAGACTGTAATGTACTCTGTACAACTCAGCTTAAAAATTCCTTTGCCTCTTGGCACATCGACCCACTGGACCACTGGGCTCCACGACCAGTCCACTGTTCTTTGGAAATCAGTAGATGCAATAGCTTAAAGGGAGCAAAGCAGCCTTACAGTGCTGGATCCTACAAAGATTCTTCAGCTCTCCCCTCAAGAGGAAAAAGCAACTGAATCCCATTAAAGCGGTGAGAAAGCGCAGCCTGGCTACCGAGTGTACAGCCCATTTCAGCACGGCTGTTAAGAAAGGTTCCTGCCCACCATGGAAGAGGAGCGATCCTCTCCAGAGTCCCAGCTTGCAGTCTCCCAGCCCCTTGGAAATGCAGGCCTCCTGATTTATCTTCCTGCGCTGCCAGCAGTGAAGCCATGCGGACAGTAGCTGGCACGGCTCCTGCTGTCCTCAGAGATCGGGTCCTCGCTGCGAACTGCGTGAGGCGGAGCTGGACGAGATCGGTCAAGGAGGATAATAAAAAGATTCCAGAGGGCTCTTCTGCCTCTGAAGACATGTTACTGTTGACTCCTTTATTGTGATTAACTCCTTGACATCCTCCTCTCATGACAAGTGGGGGAGGACAGACAGAATTTGGTGATCGCTTTATCAGTGAATTACCTCCTTCCCTTTCAAACCTCACCCCCACCTATATTCTTTATGGCTCAGCTTATGAGAGTTTACAGCCAGATAGAAGTTTGACAGTTGGCATTTCATTGCAGAGAAATTTGGTTTGGGGCATCCCACGCTCCTTTGCCAGAACCAGTGGTAATACCATTCGCAAGCTTAAGCCCACACCGAGAGCTCTCTATGAGGAAAAGAAATCCTCTTCTCCCAAACCTCCTGTTCAGATGACAGTAATTAGGGAATCTCACCACTCTAGACCTGGAGAGGGAGGGGATGTTCATGGTAACTGGAGACATTACATAAGCCACACTGTGCTTATAAAAAAAAAAAAAGAAAAGAAAAGAAAAAGTACACACAGAAGAAACCAGCACCCTTCCCCCCAACCTGACTGGCATTTCCTGAATAAATTGTGGTTTTTTTCAGGCACATTGGTGTGCTTTTTAATACTGGAGACTACTGAAAAGACTCCTGCAGCACGATTAAGTGTAATGTAGTGTAAGAAAAATAGGAAGGAGGGGGGAAACACTCAGAAAGGCAATCAAAGTGAAAAATCTATCAATAGTGTGGTGGCTCTGGTGGAGCCAGGAGTCCTGTTCTGAACATGCTCTGACTTCCCAGTCATTTGCTCTGCCGGACACTCTGGGGACCCCAGCACAGCAAACTACAATTTCTAGTAAATATATCCCAGGGACACAATTAGTTTTTCAGCTGGGGGCATGATAAATTGGTCATGCATAATTCAAGGCCAGAGCAGGCTGGAGTATAAACTGCTCCGTGGAAGCTTCCAACTCCCTGACAGAAAAAATGCAAATGGGCTGCCTGGCGCAGGGGCTGACGGACCCTGCTAACGCTGCTGGCTTCATCTCACTGCCTGCGTGCTCCCATGTCCACCTACGTGCATGGCAACAACCATTTTAGCCTCTCCTTCTATGCATCTCTCGGTGATTTTAATTTCACAGCAAAGTATCCATCACTGTCCGATGGCCTTTTGGGACTGAACGCACATTGTTATCACAACAAATACTGCTCTCTGCTCGCTCTATTCTGTTTTTTCCATACGCAAACACAAGAGAATGGTTTCAGCACAGAAAGCGGCTAAGGGACTGTGTGGTCTATTGTCAGCATTAGGTGGCCTGGGGCAAGTAATTTCAGATCTGCCTCAGTGTTCCCATCTACACAACAGAGATAATTCCAACCATGCAACTGCACGGTTAGCAAGATGCACTCACTTTGGGGTCCGATAAAGGTCTAAGAGGTGGCTGAAGATATGCGGCCCAGCTAAAGCAACAGCCTCAAGGTCTCAGAGCTTATTCTAGGTGTTTAAACAAATGCAGCTACCTGTTCAAAGTGATCCTGTAGGCGAACAAGAGAACTTGCTGCTTCATAGAGGTTAGCTTATTGATGAATAAAATGAAACCCCCAAGTAAACCTTGAGAGTCCTTCAAAATTCTGTCCTCAGGTTTCTCTGTGCATATCCTACAGCCTCCCAGCCAAGGAGGGATACACAGTGTATATGCTGGAAAAATCTGCTACAAAAATCATTACAAGTAGTCTCACTGCAAGCAAAATTAGTATTTGCCATCTCAGAAACAGCCATGTCACTGAAGGCTGATAGCTCTGTTTCACCAGCCGCAGTTTTGCTACCTTACAAAATTCTGAACTGCTTCTCTGTATGTGTTACCATTTTCTGCTCTTCAGGAACAGAACAGGCATTTTAAGTCCAGTCTGTGGGAAATACTCTTAAGTGGGGCTGAGGCAGAGCAGGGATATTAATAAAGGAAAATTTTGTTTCATTTTTGGCAGTGTATCTGCAGGTATAGCAGCCCTTTATTTTCATGGTCAGTTCCACATACCCAAATAGGTAACTCTGGTTTCTGCCTAGTAGTTAGTGAAAATAATCCAGGTTTGTCAGTTTGTTTTAATAGGAACGCTATTTTTTTTTTTTGTGAGCATAACTCTTGTATAAAGCTGGGTTTTCCTAGAATGAGACCAAATAAAATCCAAGCAGAGACACCTGGGGTACAAATCTAGGGAGCAGAGACGTCCACCTTAGTAATACTGAACATCCTCAACTTTAAGTGACATAATTCTGCCAATTCTCAAAGTAACACTTACTATCATCAAGTCCAGGAGAACCCAAACTGTTTAACACAATAACACTGTGATTAATTTAAAAACTTTCTCATGTTGCACCTTCCTGTACTAGGCAGTGCTAACATGTCTCAAAAACCTGTAAGCACGGCCCTCTTCCACCCTCTTTCCATCAGCACAGAGAACGACAAACAATGCATGAGAATATTCTGATACTTGCATTTACATACATCAGATATCTGAACTGCTGGAGAAATCTTCCTAACATAAAATGTCAACACCCTCCTACCCTAACCATACGTTGCATTCTTCAGTTTTACAGCTTCTGGAATATTATAACCCATGTTCAAGAAGAGGGAAGTGTCCTCAAGAAACTCCCTCTCTCATCCCTGTGAAATCCAGTCTCTTCCAACAATTCTTCCTCCTTCTTTCACTCTTTCGGTCTGTCCTCAGATTTGTCTACATGGACCTAATTCATTGGTTTAAGATATGATTGTGTAAAACCAGGTAAAATGCCTTACTTTCTTTTGAAAAAAATGTTTTGTTTTGTTTTTCAGTGTATGTTTAGACAAATAACTCTTAAACCGAAGGCTCAGGACACTTTTGGCAAGACTAACACAGAGGAAATCTCAATGCTCCACTCACTGCATACCCTTCTTTGAAAGGGCAAATGCCCTCTGTCATCTTCTAACAGATGCTCCCTGAGCTATAGGTGTCCCTTGATGCTACCATACAACGTGCCACCTTCTGATATCCTTTATGGAGAGGGTAAGAAATAAAATGTAGATAAACATTTCATTCAAACAATTTTTCTTTGCCTAACTAAGCTGGTGTGTACCTGTAGGCACACACACAATTAGCTGCAAAACTGTTATGAAAATAGGCCAGTCCAGATTTCCCTTTGGACTAATGAACTAAATTAGTGCTTCAAAAATAAACCCCATATTTAACTAAACTTGCACAGTTGTATACGATTCAGCAAGTCTGTCTTGTGGGGACACCTTCACCCTAGAAAGCGATCCTGCAATGACAAAACAACGAGCACAGTATTTACAGGGCTGTCTTACAGGCATGGGGGCGATGGTACTCCTGCAGCCCAGATGTCTGCGGGACTGAACCTGAAGATGGCATTTTGATCCCAGAAGGTTTTTTGGTCACCAAGAATATGAAGCTTTGCAAGCTCTGATGTCTGTCAGCAGACTGTGGAGGAGCCTGAGGGTGTGACAGCAACAATTTCACCAACAACTTCAAGTGATGCCAAGCTATTGTGGGCTGGAGGCTAAGCCATTACAGAGCAGGAGCTGAAGGTGGACTGAAGGACCAAGCCACTGCGCTATTCCCAAGAATTACATTTCCTCCAAGCCACCAAGTCCTTTCTTTTCCCAATTAAACAAAAAAATATACAAACCTTTTAAAATTTAAGTAGGGTTTCAAAGGTCAGCTCTGTCCACATCAGCCCACAGGGATTACATTAAAAAACCCACCATGAATGAAATTTTTTTGCTTAGTGAAAACAGCAGGGACAAAATAGTGCTAATGAGGATTATTATTTTTATGCACAATGGCAGGCTTTTTATCTTCACACATGAATGTCTTCTCCATTAAAATAAAATTCCCTGACACACATGGTGCACTAATTGTGCTATAAGGGCTATCTGCCTTACAGCAATTCCACTCGGTCAGTTCCGGTTGTGGTGGGTTTTTTTGGGTTGGTTTTTCTTTGCGCCTTTTTTTTTTTTTTTTTTTTTTTTAAATTTCAGCATATGTTAAAACCTGTAGCTGAAAGAGGTAACATTACTAATAAAAAAAAAAGCCAATGTCTTCACGATACAGGATCTCTGCACACTGCACTTCTGAATTACAAGGTTTTATGGTTCCCGGCACACCCTTCACACTTTGGTTCGAATGCACAGCCACTTTCACAAAAAAGTTTTTAGCGTGGTACAAATTTGTTTAATTTAATTGTATACAAAACCAGTGTGTTTGTGTATTCAGGTAGCGGTTATATTGCTCATAGGCTTAAGCACAGGTACAGCCAGAACACCCAAGTCAATACACAACTGGGCACGCTGCAAAACACCAAAAAACAGTTAGAAGAAAGTCACAAGGGGAACCCCATCAACAAGAGATGATTGTGGACGGTCATGCATCGAAACCATTGGTCTGAATTTCCTGGTGGAAATTTCTAGGTGCAAAGCAAAAAGATGCTTAAAATCCACTATCAAAAACATGACCATGAATTACCAGTGTCAGGAAGCCCATGTGAAGGCGGCTTCACAAATCATCCATTTAAGGAAGAACCGGCCTGTCCCTACCCACACAAGGAAAATGAACAAAATAACCTAAAGTATTACGTGGTCTTGCTACATAGCCTGAAGGCCAACAAGCACCGGCTCTGATGGGCCAAGGTGTAAGAGGTAATTCCAGCACGAAGGGCCCTCCGTGAAGAACTCGCCCCTGCTAGCCATTACACTCAAGAGTCTGTCAAGCCTCGTTGCCCAGATGCTCTCAGCCAGCAAGGTAAAAATGAGCAAGGAGAAAGCTTCAAGATACCACAGCAAAACAACAGTCTTCTGGGAATCAATGCAGAAGGCTCTCCACAAATAGAGCTACACCTTTATACTGGTAACCCTACGTACACACACGAGAGCTATGGGATGGTGATGTGTGTAACCACCATCCTGCAGACAAAACTCTGCATTTTATTTACAGAGCTCATATCTACAACACATCGTTAAGTGGAGCCTCCCAGGCATTTACAAGGCTAGAAAATTAAAACTGCAGTTTGGTCAGAAATACTAAAAAGCCTTGGTGGTTCCATGAAGCCAACGGCCCCCGATGGAGGCTGAACCAGCAATTCCTTCCTGGGTTTCCACTGGAAAAAGATTAGAAGCGCATTAGATATAATATACCCATATGCTTTGTTTCGCTTGCTTTTTGTTTTGCCTTTTAAGAAAAGAAGAGTGAGATAGAGACTTCCCCTCCAGAATATTAAAAGTAACAAATTTAAAAAAATTATTAACAAACACTAACTCAGATCATTATCCAACCTGGCAACAGACCAGAGAAAATTTATAGCCGACGTGCAACATCAGCTTTCATCCAGAAATGCTAATTTCAGTAAAATGAATAGTGTGTGGGCTTTTCATACTGCTTTGCATTTGGCTCCTCACAGCCCTGTTTAAAGCCTGGGAACCGGCCATATAGTTAAACTGCACAGATGTTCAACAATCTGTACTTGTGTTAATTACCCTAATGTGAGCAGAAACTCAACAGATCCCTGCTAATGAAGGAGAAAGTTTTCCAGTGTGACTACCGTATGTTTCATTGTCACTGTATTACCAAGCTTCTCCCCCTCCTTCTTCTGCCCCCCCAACTCCTATTCTCTCCATCTCCTTTGCATTCACATCACCCTCCTACCTCAGCATGCATGAATTGGACCAACTAATGACTGTGTATTCGCAACATGGCAGACACCATTAGGCTCATCGGAGGTGCGGCTGCTGAATTTTAACAGGCAATTTTAAACAAGGTAAGAAAAACAGATTCATCATGCTCCTGATTCTCTCATCCCCACCCATCTGCCATACTTCTGCCCTTGCCACAGCTCAAAAACACTCGCAAAGTGCAAATACACTTCCCCCTCTCTGAAACACCGAAGCGTAGAAAGCAACGCAAATAGATGTTGCTGGGCAATTACTGGAGATGGAAGGCAGAGAGTGGGGCGCATCCGGGAGGACGGGCTAACAAGAGGGCTCAGGAGTAAGGCTGGAGCGTGGGCTTGGGGAGGGAGCACATTGCTCTGTCCTGGCCGGCAGCACGGTTGCCGAAACGGGCTGCGGCCGATCCTGTCTGCTGCTCCCCCCTATCAAGAAGTGAGAGCTGCTGAATTTCATTGTGGGAGCCACAAGAGCAGCAGTTGCATGTTCAGCTGTGCACAGGCGGGTAAGACAGGGTTCTCAAGGGCACGACGGAAAAGAGCAGGCAACGCTCAAGTGATCAGTGCTGCCAGTAGCAATGAACCAATACTGCGGCACAACTTAACCCGGCATTAAAACATACTCGACCTCTGAAGAACTGCTTCTCCCACTGAGGATCTCGCTTTCACTTCCAGCGTCTCTCTGCCCTGCTGCCTCCTGCCAATCACCACCTTCAGCCACTTCTCTCAAAGCAATCTGCTTGGCAAGCAGAAGGCAAAGGGGGCCGGGTAAGGACAACCGACTTTCACCCCGTTAAGCCCGAGGTGACCTCTGACTGATACCAGCCCTGGCCTAAGCCAGAGGTCACATCTCCCAGGTGCCACCACTTCACAGTCAGGCCAGTCTTCACCGGCAAATTATATTACAATGACTCTCATGGGAACAAATGCACTCCCCATGCTGGACTTGACTGGCAGACTCTCCCCTACGGAGGAAGCGGGCAGGGGAGCTCAGTTATTGCATCCATCCTGCTAGCTCAGCCTCCTTTGTCAGTCACAAGCCAACAACTCGCACAGTCAGAACTGGAGTAGCAGCTGCCGATCCAGCGAACTCGGCCGTGCCGTGGCACGTTTCACCCACGCTGTTCCACACCACCACTCCGCTCAGGACAGGGCACTCCATTCCAGCTCTCCACCCACAAAAGCTTGAGTTGCCTCTCAAAAACCTTGCTCTTGATGAATTGAGGAGAGACAGGGGAGAAACAGAAAAAGGTGGGGAGGGGATCCAGCATAACCTAGAAAGAGTTGAAAATTATTTAGAGAGCACTTGGCTCTTTTCTCCTACCTCTTCATCATTAGTACTGGAAGCAACACAGCTGTCTAATGGCAACTTCAGGCACCCATGGGCCAGCGAAGCGACATTTTCCACACTTAAATAACACTGAGCTGATTTAATTACTGCACTTAATAGTAACAAAAGATGTCTCAATTTAATCTTCAAACGGCCCTCCAAGATCAAAACACAGCTGGCTGGATAACAAGATGGCCTAGGCCAGCAAACAAGTAGGTCCAATTTGTTCAAGAGCTGCATCCACTCCTCAGTATGAAAGGCCAAGGAACACTTGTGTGTCGAACAAATCAAAGAAAGCAGCACTCTTGTCGCCTCCCTCCCTCCTCGCCTGACTTTTGTGATATAGAAAAAAAATAAAAAGGCAGCTAATTCACGGGTAAAGAAATGCAACATGATAAAAGCACAAATGATGATGTTTGGGAGAGAAAGAAGTAAGAATGAAGATTTAACAGGTTTTGTTTTTATAATCCTTCAAGATGATTAGGAATGAATGAATCAGATTAAAATCACATGGGGACAAAGGAAGGTCTCTAACTCTCCTGTTTTTCCTTCCATACTGGACAGAAGGAGACAGCTCATTAAGGAAAGCCCTCAAGACACAGCCACAGTGAGGAACAATCAAGTTGGCTTTTTTTTTTTTTTTTTTTTTAAAGTGTCTATTAAGCTGCGGTTGGGCCAGAAAAAGTTGGGAAAAATTAACCATTTACTTCTAATGTTTTCTAATTGTCCATACTGGGTTGTGATTGTTACTTTTTGCAAACTATTCTGACAAACGTCCCTCTCTTGAGCAGCTTTCAACGCATATTCCCACTGACACAATGGCTGGGTCTCTCTAGGCACTGTCACGGAATTTTAAGTTTTTGCACATTCTATTACAGCTAAACATGGAAAAATTACAGCCAATCTTTCAGCCACTGCAACATTTCTGTGATCCTCTGAGCAGCAGAGAAGTGTAAATAAACTCGTGTTGTACACAGGGTGTAGCTTTCCAACTCCCCCTTCCAACTACTGATAGTAACAGGAGGGGCACACACTTTTTTGATCCAAGTTCTACTAGTATTAAATACAAACAAGTTCGTAGAAATCAGTCTGTTGAGCTTTGTGGGATTACTTTGGATTGACAATGGTCTGTGGGACACTGTTGCTGAAAGCTCAGCATGTTTTTTCTAGTAATTTTTCCCTAAACTTTTTCGCTTGATGGAGAACTATGATTAGGTAACTTAAGCGCTTCAATTTTCTTGGAGCTCTTGATCATGTTTTTTTGGGATTATGGTTTCTCCGGGTTTTGTTTTTTATTATATACAGAGCTTATCCATCAATAGCAGTTCTTAACCAACAGATGATGATGTCATTGGCCACCGCACCATGAATTTGGAAGACTGAGGACAAAGGGGAATTTGCTACAACTCTGGTGACTCCTCTCCTTGGACTGTGACACAATAGAGGAAGATGATGTCTACGTTTACAATGATGAGACAATCCAGTGGCTTGCTCAAACACCTTGGCAGGCATGAGACATCTAACCAGAGAACCATAGAGTCACTTAAGAGGGAGGGACTTTGAGAGGTCATCTGGCTCAACCTGCTGCTCAAACAGGGCTAACTTTATATTCAAGCGGGTTCCAAAGGGCCTTGGTTAGCTGAATCTGCAAGCAAACTTCGGGCTAATTCCCGCACTGTTCATGTAAGTACCTTCCTTCCCCGGTGACTTTGACCCTGGACAGACCTGTACTTTTAAAAACACATCATTTTGCAATAAACTGGTGAAGAAGTACTCATTGCTTCAATTCACAATACAGGCTCTGGACTGATCTGTGTTCAAATTCAGAGAATGAATCTTCATACTTCAAACTAGCTGTGTTCAGACATCTGAATGGCAACTGGGAATAAAATTTCCCATCCCTCTGCCCAATTGGTTTCATTTAAGCAGGGTTGAACCTTAGCTTAAAACCACTTTCCCAACCAGTTTAAGTTCTAGATCAGTGACAAGTGATCTTGAGGAGGCACTTGCTGCTGAAGCTTGATCAAGTTCATGTTTCCCATTTCCATGTTTGTTTAAGTAAGTGACAAAGATGGGGGGACCAAAGGCAATTCCCTTAACTAGAATTCACAAGTGCAACCAACTAGAAAATCTCCCGCCTGCTTGTGAGGAGGGAGTCAGACTTTCTCAAAGACTAAAAGACGGCTCTGCTCAATGCCTGGCAGTACGTACAAAGCGCCAAGTGTGAAATCCTGACCCCGCTGCAGTCAGTGGCAAAATTCCCATAGATTTCCTCAAGGCCAGGATGTACAAACCTGTTCAGACAATTCATAAACCACCATTTCAAGGGCACACCTTTGCATGACATTCCCAAGGGCCTTTTGAGTTTTGACTTAAATGCCTGGATTATTTTTACAATTCCAGTTACAGGTTCTTTGTTCACAGGGAACTAAGCAATACAAAGAACACAGCGAGAGAACAATGGAGGTATTACCATGCATGATTTGTCTTAAAAAAAATTCTTTCTTTTCATGAAGTTATATATCCAATTTCAGTCTTTATTATCACTTTGCCATGTGAGAAAGTGGTTCTTAATTTTAATAAAGGGAAGGAGCTTCATATTTCAACAAGAGCTAAAATGCTTCCTGCGATACAGGAGGTGGAAAGCTCTTTTGCTAACAGCTACTGCATGCCAGATTCAGGGAGGGAAAGGGAAATAATCCATCCACACCAAGTAAATAAATCTTGTCTAGGACATACCTAATGGTGGGCAGTAGCCCAAAGACATCTTGTCCAATGAGATCATTTCTGCCCCCTCCATTTTAATGGGAATCAAGAGCTTGCTCTGCCACACACATATTAACATTTCACTTGTCACCAAACCTGGGGTCCAAGCAAGTACACATCCCACTGCAGTCTATGGTGCATCAATGGACTAATAAAAATCTTTCTAACCTATCTAGAGAAAGAGCCATACACCTATCTCTGGAACCTTTTGCTAAGATTTCAAGGTATTTTCTCCCACAAATCTACCTTAAAAAGGAGTCTGTGGTATATTTAAGAAGGTTCTCATCCAAAACTTACCTGTATTCTATTTTACATGAAGAATGACAAGTTTAACCCAGTCTACAAAACAAAAGAAAGCGAGTGACCCAAATTCATACAGGCTTGTGCAGTTTACCTTTGAAAAAATGCTAGAGGCCCACCACTCCCATTTCATGCTACTATATACATTTTAAAATGGAAATGCTAGTTGTGTTTGGTCAGCCGAAGCTTCAGGTCTATTCCAGTTTGAAACACGTTATGGAAATTCCTTTTTCCCTGAAGATGACCAATAGCCCTATTATTTTACAGCCTTTCCCATTAGACCCTGTTTACACTAGCACTGGAGCCATAACAGCAAAATTCATCTTTAAACATGGTCCTCACTGGCAAGAAGTAAACACAGTTTTGTGAAGTTATTTTTAATATTGTTCCATCTCTCTCTGTTCTGGCAAAGGAAACAAAGTTAGCTGTAACCTGAGTACCACAAATCTGGTTTAAACATGGCCTACTTGATGCAACATACATTAGTAGATGATCTGCTTTTGTCCAGTGCAGCATTTCACCTCTGCACGAGCAGCAGCCACACAACAGAGGTGGGGGCAGAGCAGTGAAGCCCCTTACCTGCTGTCAGGGCCCATTTGTTCACTACGAACAAAAAGCAAAGTGAGAGAAAGCAGTTCACATACCACAGCTCTCTAATATCTTTACTTCTTTTTTAAAGGCTGAAAAATTTAAGAGTTTTACAGAGTGAAATATCATCTCCTCTGGTCCAGATATCAACAGGCTCCTTTCAGCCACGTGCGAGCTCTTCTTTCATTCCTCAGCCTTGGCAAGTACACCACCACACAACTGAAGGAAATACAGAGTCCTTTGCAGAAGATCTAACTTGGGCTGCAGCTACACGGTCATCCAAACAAACAGGACTGTGTACAGTGCCAAGATTCTAATTTTCCACTCAAAAACCTCAGGCACAGGCAGGCAAGGTGTCTTGCACAGCAAGGGCTTACCAGAGAGGAGCACACAGCATAGGTCTCCTGCCCTGGATGCCCCAGCCACTGGGGCCTGCTACCTGGGCATTCTACAGAGCTGCAAGAATATTAAGAGGGACAATACGTTATTCATTGCACATGTTAACTGTTATTCATCCTATACTCTGAATCTCAGTACAAGGAAAAAATTAAGAAACTCTAGGAAACTGGGAGCCATGTGTGGAAGACATTCCTACTGAAAAAGTAGTGATAAGAAAATCAGCAAAACACCTCCTGACAAATTTCAAGCCAGATCCAGAGAAAGAAACGGAGAAAGCAAAGCAGTAGAAGCAACTAGCACTTGCATCTTCCAACTCTCTTACATACAACTCTCAGCAAAGGGATTCAGCTGTGACGAACAGGGCTGTGAGATACAGAAGCAAGATACAGTGTGGTTTTACCATTCTTTTCAGGTAGCCGAGTATGAAATCCCTGCCCTTCTCTCTTCTTGGGCCATTCATCTTTTGCAGGTGATGGAAAGCCACTCTCCCAGCTGGTGGTCCTGCTCTTGAAGACCTTAATGCTTAATTGCCACAAATCAATTCCAACCTCGATGCTCAGGCTGCTGCTACGCGGTCCCCCCTTTCCACCCCTTTCTCTTTACACTGATTGCAGCTCAGGATCCTCTCATGTTACTAAATCAATCTTTGGACACACCACCTTGGAAAAACAAAGAAGCAGCACCAGACGCTGCTCACTGCGGCCAGCGTGATGAGCTGATGTTACGCAAGAACACCAGCCTAAAAAAAATGTCAACCCTGTGTCTCTGTGTGTGTGCGCATGTGTTCACACACACATGCCTCCTATTTTATTTTTTTGTTCGACTGGAATTAATCAGGAACGATAAACACTGTTTGTCTCCTGAAAGCAGCAGTGGGGGGATGAAATATGCCTCTTAAGCTTATCAGCTTCAGTGCCACTGAAGAGAAAGCTGGCTTCTAAGCCCAGGGATAATGGGCTGTCCTTTCAGGAAGGTATCAGAGGTCTCAGGAGAGGGAGACAGCACAATGGTGTGACCTTCAGCTAATAAAGCCCACCCTAGAGTCCAAAGAAGCTTGGGGAATATTGACAAAAGTTCATATTTACAACAGCCTGGACTCTTTCCAGATACCATTACCAGTTTAGAGAGCTGCAGCCTCTGTACATACACTCACACAGGCTTTTATTCTGCCTCCTCCATTCTTTCTTTGTTCCCATGCTGGCAAAAAAAATTAGTCAGAAAATGGCAATTCTTCTGCTAACAAGGCCTTACTAGCATCTTTTTTAATGAAGAGAGTTATTTAAAATTTCAGTTTCAACCTCAGCACTATCTTCTACTTGAAGGAGATTCAAGGCCTCTTGCAAGAATTCTCAGTGCGTCATCATGCTCATCAGGAAGAAAGCATATGTGTTTTTGTGGAAAATCTGCTGATGCATTTATAATTCTTTAAACAAAAAGGCAGCCAGCATATTGTAAAATGAGAAGGTTGCTGTGTTTTGGGTTTTTTTTAAATTTTATTTTTTATTTTTTTTTAAAAAACAGGCACTGGCAATCAATGCAGCCCCAGTCAGAAATACAAAACCAAAGCTTTTTCAGGCAGAAACTGATTCTCCCCTGCCCCCCTCCCGCCCCGTCTGCGTTGTGGTTAGCAAAATGACGTTTAGCCCATAACTAGAGTGCATAGGCATGACTGGAATACAAATAATAAACAATATTTTTAAAACTGTTCATACAGTGAAAAAGCCAATTTCAAAACGTAAAAAAAAACCTGTTTGAAGCAAAAGTTTCATTTTTCCGCCTCCTAAAGTAGTTCCAAAACAAATATCTAAAAATAAAGGTTTGGAGGAAATCTATTTTCAAGGGTAATTTCACTGAAATCAGTATTAAATCTCAAAACGTTTAATGGAAATAACATCTTCAGTGACAGAACTGTTTTGACCGCACTTTTCAATCCAGCCATGCCAGTCTGCCATTTTTATTTATCTGCCTCATAATTCATCCTTGCCAAGCTGAAACTCATCTTGCTGGGGTTCAGAAGGGATAAAAAAACTGGAATAGGTTAGAAATATTCCCAGTAACATCTTCTAAAAGGTGCCTCTCTATCTTGGTGGTCCCGTTTACCACGCTGGTTATTTAACAGGCAGGAAGAAGGCAACAGACCTCTACAAAGACCACAAATTTCTTGCTTTTGCAACTTCTGCTTTCCAGTGAAGAACTCATTTCCACTAACAGCTACAGTTATATCAGCTACATAGGCTCACAAGTAGTTTTCCAGTTTCCTAGAGTTTTGGCCCAAGCATGCATTTTATCTGCTCTCCTTATCCCATCCAGCCATATACAGTCAAGAGAGTCCAGGTGATTGATTACAGCCTGTCAGAATCCAAAGTAGGCAAATTAGGTATTAATGTTGTGCTTAATGTGCTCACACAAACAAGGTCATTGGTTGCATCAAGACTAATAGGAGATGACACACACTGGGACTGCATGGCCCAGGGGACTGGAAACAGCACGGCAAGTCTTCAGTTTATGGCCACTATTTCAAAACCAAGCCTGACCCTACAGACCTACTACCCCTGTGATGACTGCTCAGCAATCCGCCCGAGATCCACTCACAGCACAAACTCAGGGTAGGAACACTCAGTGCTCCACTGCCTCAGGACAGAGGCACTGCTATTGCCTCGACTGCAGCCAAATTTTGATCATTGTCAAGATTAACTACCCGCCATCCTTGCTCCCAAATGTTCCTCCAAATTACACTTGTTCTCCCTCTAGGGGTTAGCTAACAAAATCAATAAGTAGTACTGAATTTAGGAGGTGGTGTAAAATACCAGAAAAGAAAGAGTCCTAGGAAGTCAATAGTGCCATCAGAAAGATGAAACCACACTAATCTTGAAAAGTATCAACCAATTCATCTGTGGGGAAGTAACACAGAACCAACTGCAAGAAAAAGTAAGTTGGAAAAGTGAAAGGTATTGGGTTCCTCCAGCAGGAACCTGTAGCTCTGCTTGGAAAGCTAGAGCCCAGTAGGGCGAAATACCCATCACAATCCCACCTGAGGGCATGGCGACAGAGAGAAGATTGTTGAAGCAAAGTAAAACACAATTTTCTATGGATAAGAGAAGGCACTACAAATAGTACGAAATACTCTGAATCGGTTTCTAAGACCATCTCTCTGTGCACTACTACAAGGATGTGAGGTTATGTCTCCTGGCTGCCACCAAGGCCCTAGCTAAGTGCTTTTCACTGCCTAACCTTTAAAACAGAACTGTTTTATTTATAATAACAGCGAGTTCCTATTGAGAAGCTCCAGCAACAACTGTGTCTGGTTGTAATCTTATACCTGTTTTCCATGGCAGAACCCCCTGGCTCTCAGGAAACCATGGGGTATTAACTGCATGCCAGAGAAACAGGGAGATCCAGGACACGTCTTCTGCTGTGGTGGATGGGCAACTGCTCTGAACTGCTGCCCTCTTCACTTCCAAATCCCAAACACTCAGAAAGTCCTGCTTTCAGGGTATGATTTTAATAATGAGTATAGGAGACAGAAGGCTGAAAAAACAAGCTCTGTCCTGAGAAGGTGTGAATTATCCCACCTGTGGCTGTCTTGGGCACGTTCTCCTGCACCCTGCCTTTGAGCACTAAAGTAAGGAACCTAAATGACCTGCTCGTGTTGTTGCATGACATGGTGCAAGACTTTGTCCTCCTCGAGCCAAAGGCAAAAGAAATTCAAGGCTTGAAATTGCAAAGAATTAAGACTTAATATCAGCAAGACAGCAAGTGGATCTGAGAGGCCTGTTTCCCTCTGAATTTCTCCTTGCTGCTGTAACGTGTTCACACTGAAAATTTTCCTTTGAGCAACTGCCTGACTAAAATACAGCACACCCTTACCATAAAGTCCTTTGTTAAAACATCTTTGCCATAAAGCTGCAAAACCTTGGCTCCCAAGTACATTAAATCCTTATAAACCTGCCTTCATTTTAACCACGCAGTATTTCAAGACACAAAGCGCTTCTTCCGAGAGATAGCACTTTAATGAGGAAAGGGGTAAAATATATAAACCAAACCTCATTATAGCATAATTTCTAGGAGACAAGTATGCTGTTATAAAAAGAAGCCATGGCAATTGCATTTCACGTAGCTTGAAGATTTAATACTTTTAAAAAGCCACTACTACTTCCAGTCACTCACTGGTGGTGTTTTGTTTTGAACATAACAGAAAGCAACCAGAACTACGGGTCCACTGTCAGCTATATATTTTATATTCCGTAAATTGTTGCAAACGATGGATACAACTCTACTGCCTGCTCACAAAATGTATTGCGGATTGGACAGTAAGGGACTGACTACAAGTTCCTGCGTATGCTTTCACCTTTAAACCTCTCCATTCTTAAAGGTTGTTGCTTTAAACATGATGATGTAGCATGGACACGGTAAATTACCTAAACCAGATCCAATTCTTACTGGACTGAAAGCAGTTATAATGATACAGCTTGTTCACATGTTAAGAACAAAGTCAAAGAAACCCACCGAAAACCAGACTACAAGAATCATCTAGGGTACTGACAGACCAATGAAAGTGATGAATATAACACCATTTAATAGCACCTGTCAGATAAACCAGGGTAACTGGCACATGAAAGGGACTGCAATTCGTTTCCAAAAATGAGAATACTCGATTTTTTTAAAACCTGAAACTCAGTTGCTTTCTGCAAAGTCAAATGGAACAACCTCCCCAGCCAACCAGAAAAGTGCTACTGGAAAAATCTGCTCTCTCTAAGAACAAACTACCTATCCATCACAGGTGCATCCTGAATTACATTGGTCTAGAAGACTTTTAAACTTAATCTAATAAAAAAAGCCATTATTGATTACAGTTCTTCCACATTAGTCTTCCAGGAGTAACTTCTGAAATGAAAGCTCAGCAATGATTAGGTATTTACTACAATCAGTAGAGAAAAATAGTGAAAAAAGATGAGCGTAAAGGTCATCAGAGAGACAATGTACTACTATTTTTTTTTATAGGAGGGAAACAAAACAAACAAACAAAACCCCAACCCCCCAAATAACCCCAACCCAAACCCAACAACAGCAGGGGGGATGCACTTCACGGCAGCTTTGACTTGAAGCACATGTAACACTGATTGATGGATACTGAAAGCGGAGACAGCAGTGGAAAATTAAACCCAACCAAGCACCAAAATTGGGACAGGTTTTTTTGATTCTTGGTACTACTTTAGAAAATTATGCAAGAAGGGTCAGAATTTCAGCAAATGATCATTTTAGCTACTGCCATAGATCTGGGTCAACACCAGCGTAAAAAGCTGACATGTAACTGATGCCTACAGCCTGGTTAGGATAAGCATTTCCTCTTAGCTCTTCGCTGTAGCTTATAACGAATGAAATTCTGGACTGAAGGGTGCTTGTTCTGCCTGATTACCAGAAGGTTCAATATGCACTACATGGCTACAGCAATGGAGTAGCATTTCTGACTGCAGTTCTCAGAGAGGACACCTGAAGAGAACATGATACACCAACCCTTTTCCTACATATAAAATCAATAACCTTGCCTGTGGGTCCTGCTTCTGAGATACTTTTACAATTTTAATTTCTACTGATGTGACTCTTCTTTCCATGTTTAGAGTAAAAGGATAACAGCTTCCTCCTCCACCATCATCACTCCCTTTTAAGTCAGAAGAGACTTTTCCAGCTCTTATCAACTTTGTCACGGGAGAAGACAGCAGGCTGGACAAGTCTGAGTCAGCATGTCAGCACACAAATTATCACAGGATGTCTGGCATTAAGGTAACCCAGCCTAGCACGTGCCTTCCCTTAACTCAACTTTTACTTTAATATTTTTCTGCTTGGCTGTGCAACTAAACCTCAAGGAAGAAAATAGCTGCAAGCAAGTGCACATGCTACTTTTGTTTTACAACCTTCACACTTCCTCCCTTAATAACAGAGGATTTGGGGTGCTAGAAATGAGAAGCCTTATCACAAATGCGTAATGAGACCCTGAGCTGACAGGTTAGCTGACATGGAACTGTTAACAGTGAATTGGCTTGGAGACAGTGGGGAAAAAAAAAAAAGCAAAGGAAAAAAAAAAGGAGACAGAGAGAGTGAGGGAGACAGAGACAGCAACCAATTCAGCTGCAAGAAATCAAGCTAAATCAGTCCCAAGTGCCCATGTTGGAGAGACTTGATCTCATACCTTGCTTGTTATCAAGGCACTCCTGATACGAGTCAGCTCCAGTTCCGTTGCGGTCTACAGACAAAACAAAAAGTTTCATTCATATCAAACATAAATATTAGAAACTTCTCAAATGGCAGCCTTGCTGGAGCAACATGTTACGTGCAAATAGCGCTAGTTCTTTAGGAGGCCATGCTGGTTCACTGACACAGACTGTGACTTGTTACGACCAAGCTGCAATAAACTGCACCAACCCGTTATGAGAAGTTTATTTTCGTCCTGGGCAGTAGATGCAGGATGCTTTCCTCCCAGCCCTGCCCGTCTGTCTCCACACTGGTGAGGGGACAGTGGAGGGGATCACAGCTGGAGCTGCTCTCAGTAAGTTCCTTAAGCACATGGAAGATGGAATACCTGGGATTTAGATCTGTCACTACACTGTCCACTGTGGGCCCTATGAAACCACTGGTTTAAACCAGCAGATCCCAACTACGGTCTGGAATAGACTTCTCTGTGGCTCGTGGTGCTGTGCTCCCTTTCGGTTTTTGGCTGCTACATCGCATTAAAGACAACCGAAAATACAAGAAGATACTTTCCAAATATTAGTCTTCCACGGAACAATGTTACTGTAGTTACCACTAGGGTTATTTGATCCAGCAGCAAGAGAGGAGTTGGTCTGTGCCATGAAAACGGGGGAGAAACCAATACTCCTGTACTCGTGTGTGCTTTACACAAGGAAGAAACCACAGAGCTCCCAAACACAAGTGGGGTCACACAAGTGGCAGTTCACAGCCAGCACGGGTATCACCTAACAAAACCCTTCATCTGCATTAGAGGTTCAGCTAGATCTCATCGGCTGTGTGTAAAATGGTTTAAACTGTAGGTTAGCAGAATCAGGTTACAACACGACTTGGACCTCAAAAGCAAACCAAAGAATGTTCCAGCACGGCTTCTCCTCCTGCTTTACAATTCACTTCAACCACAAAAGAAGTCTGTATTGTCCTTAAGAAAAAATACTAAATGCATCTGTAAACCCTGGCTAAATCCATGCTCCGCCAGCAGCTTACATGCACCTTACATACCGTGCTAACTACGAGGAATAAAGCAGCTGAGCCCATGTGTTTGCACACACAAAGGGTCCTCAGAAAGTCAATGTTTCGTACACCACATGTATAAGAATGCACATGGTGCTCAAATCAGGCCTGCTGCGTAACTACCAAACCATTCGATCAGGTCATGCATGGCACACACACCTATCATACCAACTCCAGTGGCACTGGAGACAGCTCCTCTACTGTTACATTTTTACCCGTGTGGTGACCACAACTAATAAAAAAGCCACCTGGGACTCGGCAGTTAGCACCCCTTAGGCTGAACTGGGCAGACAAGCTATCCAGTAACAGTACTTCACTCTCACCATCAAGAGAACCAGCACAACAGCAACATGTTAGTTTCTTTCCAAAGATGCTCTTCAGGGCCAAAAGGTCAGAAATATCGTTTGCAACAGAAAAAAAAGACGCTACTGAGAACCCTCCCACCAAGGCACCTGCAAACAACTGTATTTATGCACCTCAAAAAGTAACTGGCCCCTAAATATGATGTCTTTCTCACATTTCTCCGTGTGACAAATGCATTCCTCCCACACAAACTGCCCTTCTGTCTTAGCTCAGCCAACAGCTGGTGATGGATCCTTGAATGTACAAGAGATCCAGATCAGAGTTAAAAGGCTTCACATTCAGCAATAGCATTTAATGAACAAAGAAGCAAAAATTAAAGTTTCCCCACTGTTTATGTTGTGTAAATCCCAGATAATAGATCTTCTCCCTAATCCTAATGAGGCCTTCCTATTAAAATCTTTATTAGCTTTCAGCTCTGCAGATTGCCCAAAGGCTCATCAGTTTCCCTATCTCTCAGTACCAAGATCTGCTTTAACTTTTACAAATAGCTCTAAGATATTTCTCAGCTTATCAGCATTGCCAAGCAGTCTGTCTTATCATTACTATTGCAGATAAAATAAATGAGCTCAGGATGATATGAATAATAGCATTTTCTGTAGGCTGGTTTCCCATTACATTTTCAACAGATTGTAGATTTAAACTTCAGCACAAAAGAAAAAAAAAAAAGAAAAAAAGAAGCAGAGGGGGAAGGGTGGCTTTTTTTTTCCTTCCCATTTACCTTCACTGTCTTAGAGGTAGGCTACATTTTAAAGCTCACCTGACGCAAGTTAGTAATTAATTTTGAAAGGGAGCAGAACCACCTCAGCTCTGCCTTCTCTGAAGACCAAAAGCACAGTTACTTCTGGGATGTTTTTTCAGCTGCATTTGTCAGAGAGAAGCAAGGGCTAAATTGCACTCTGCCTAATGAAGCCATCTTCATTAGTTTGCTCCTTTCCCTAGCAGACTAGGAATACCAGTCAGATTGGGAATTGAAATCATGAAAAGCAACAGAACTGCATTTGAATTAAAAGACTAGGCTACAAAGGTCTCCGATGTCTGCTCCAGGCTGATTAGCACGAGGCGCGTGTGGCACCGTTGCGGCACAGAGCGAATTTTACAGCGCACGTTTGCGGATAAAGGCAAGGCGTTCGTGGGAGACAAGGAAGCTGAAAGACTAACACGTCTCTCCCTTTTCGTGACAGCGAGCAGGGAGGTCATGTTCTGGCAACCATCTTCTGCCTAGTCCCTGCAGCAATCACTACAGGGTTAAATGCTTTCCTGCTCCCCAAATTCTTAGCCCTGTCACTGTATCAAGGTTATCTATTATTGGCAGTGACAGGTGAAAATTAATCTCCTAATTATTTCTTGCTGTGTAATCTGCACTGAAGAAGTAACATAAAAGGATTACGGTACACCCTCTACGGAAGGCTTTGCTAGAGAGCCAGTCATCCAGGGAGATACAAGGTATGTGGTAAAGAGATATTTATGACGGATTTCCAACCATTTTGAAGGCAGACTATACTATAACTCTATAACCTACAGCTTCGGAGTAAGGATCTACTTGCAGGTATCTTAATAGCCTAGATGCTTTCTATTGTTGATTATTCCATGGAAAAGCCCCCAAGATTTATACTCATTATGTCCCTGATTCTCCTTTGGTATAGCAGTTATTGCAGGAACAGCATCCACATACAGCTGTTTTTTACCCCCCACAGGAACATTACAGCAAACAGCGTACCCAGCTTACCTTAACTCAGTATTAAAAATCTTGTAGCTACCTTCTATGGCAATTTAACGGTAACATTTTTTCCACAAGAACATAAGCTAGACTGATTACTTCCAAAATTTAAAAGATTCTTAAAAAAAAAAATCTCATTTTGTAAGCAAGCTAGAAATATCTTTGGCAACAACACAAACAGACACCTTGAAATGCTGTCTTCAAGTAAACTCTAACTCTTTTCTTACCATCCACCATAAAGTAAGGTTTATTTTTACAGTAATAAAGAATATACATTTTATTTTTAACCCTTTCAATGCAGCCATATAAATATAAAGCCAGAGACAAATGGTTGTTCTGGAGAACCTGTTTTTCTATACCCATGTCAACAGCACCATCCTAGTTTAAGCTTACAAGAACCAACAATCACAGGCTGCCGATCTCACCATTTAAAATGACACCAGCTACCTTGAGAGATGCTCTCATACTAAACCGTGCCTGCGAGGTGGTTAATGCAGGGGTCACTATCTGTAAAACTCTGGCAGGGTAACGGGACAGGGCCGCGAGGAAGATTCACACCCCGGCACCACCGTCTGCAATCAAGTCCTTCCACCAGTATCAGTCACAGGTATTTTCAGGTTCCTTCATGGCTATCTCTTCTACAGGGTGAAGAAACATCACTAATTCCCTTATGCAAACTCCCAGTGCTTAACTCCAGCATCACTTTCACCTTTTTGGAAAGCCAAGCCCTGCCACAAACTTTGAAATCAACACACTGGTCAGCAGTGAGCGGCCACCACTCTGGTTTGCATTTCCAGGGACCAGGATCTCACAACGGAGTCGATGTTAGGCAAATCAGCACAGATAACTGACACTAAACCCAAACACAAAATGAAACCATCAAGAAGACACTAAAATTGGGACTGTCCTACGAAACCCAGCCACACCTCGACAGCTGCAATGTCCCCGGCAGCCACAAGGTGGCACACAAAATACTACCAAATATTATCAATGAACTGCTGAAACAAGGGCCTGGACTTCAAAACAGCCATTGCACCTTTAACTTCCTAAAAATAGTGATAGCTGTGCAAATCTGCCTCGATTACCAGAGCCACCATCAGGGGTCACTGCGCCACCTCGGCTGCTGGAATCCGCGTAAAGGCGATTTTCAGAGAAACCCACAAAGCTGGAACACGTTTGGAACTCGAGGGACAAAAGCTGGACAAGCCATTTGAAAAAATTACTAGAATCACCAGCACTCAGATTTTAAACGAGCAACTCAAATTAGGCAAATTCCCCAGCAGTGACGAGGTGTTAAGATTGTTCACCTTTTTCCTCTGTTGGTTTTAACACCTCCGAGCCCGTGTGCGGGCAGGCCCTGCCGGCCAGCTCGGCGCTCGGTTCCTGGAGGCTAACCGCTCGCTCTGAACGCCGAGCAGGAAAATGCTCAAGGGCAGGTGTGTGCAAACGGATTATTTTCCCGTTTAAGGCAACAGCTACTAAAAAAGTAAGGCTTTATTTAAGTCATTTTTAACAAGTGCTTTCTTCTCCATCTGGAAGTCAGCTCCTAGGCGATCCTTAGGATATTACGAGGACTCTGAGAACATGTATCCAGCTACCAAGTTTTATTGAATCCACAACATCATGTATACAGATTTCTACATATTCCATTTTCACCAGCATGAGGATAAGGTCGTTTGTGTTTACACCATTAAGGCTAGAGATTTTCTTTTCCCTTAGGACCTATTTTCAATAGATAACCAGAAATAATTTCATGAAGCCTAGAACAGAATATAAGCCCTTAATGGTTTACCCTTGGTGTTAAATAACTAAGGAAATTATTCACTCGCATCTCTCATTTTGTGGACGTTTTAATCTTACAGTTACCTAATCTCTTACAAGGTAATTACGAGAACAAAAGAAATGTGTACAGAGGCAAAGCACCCACCTACTAACGTATCAGTACTACTTTTAACAAGCCTGTTTTTCAGTAAGATGTTTTGCTTATGGAAATCTGAAGAACAAATTCCTATCCATAGGCATTTTCCCCAAATGCTCCATCACCAACCTCATTATACGATACAGAAATTCTCCCAAGGGGTATTATGTAATGGCAATCCCTCCTTCCTCTCCCTAAGGAGTGTATTTCTCATTACATCTCCTAGTAATTGATCAGTCTAGGAAATCATTTCTGGTAAAACCATATGTTTCTTTACCTAGTTCAAAATTTCCATCTTTATTCAGAAGGATAGAAGACTGTAAGAAACCCTAAAATTTCCCTTTCTGATGCAGAATGCCAGTCTTTGCTCAAACACACTATTAAGCAAGGAGCAACACATTCTTGTACCTGCCTGACTTCAGATCTTGGAAATTCATAAATTAAAATTAACCAGCTTACATTTCCTATTCCAATGATACAGATAAGTGTACTTGACTGAATCTTCTGTAATGGCTTTAAAAACACTGCTTCGTATCCAAATATATCCAGAGACCACAATCCCTAACTGTTATGGGTCGCTCAACACAAGGATGCTGGGAGTCCAAAAAAAAAAAAAGAAAAAAAAAGATTTAAGGCAGAAAATGACACACACATCTGTGCTTTCCAGAAGTACCACACAGCACAGACTGGCTCACTGAAGAATGCAGCCCTTTTCATGGCCACTTTTGTCAACACATCACCATTAAACATCTCAACAGTTTTTAGCTTAGAGAGCAACAACAGCAAACACTAATATTGAAAGTGAGCACTTCAAATCACAACATTCTTGCAAAACTGGAGTAAAATAAATATGAACTATTGCTAAATATCTGTAGTTTATCACTGGAATCCAAAGCATACTCCAATCCCTTTTTTAACTTAAAAATACCAGAGCTACTTGTGACACTGCTATTCGATTTAGCCAGCACAGGCCACCAGGTCCAACAGATGACTGCACGTCCCGATAGAGTAACACTGGGATATATTTTGCTCCTTCGTTTATGAGAACAGACTGCCCCTCTCTGATAAACAAGGCTTAAGGTTTCACTTAGAATAACTCACCTCCCAAATAAAATAAAATAAAATAAATAATTTTGTACTAGTGAAAACTCAGTATCCAACTAAATAAAATACTGCCTTCCTTGTTTTATAGCATTAATCTCCTCTGGAAAAGAAAGTGAGGCAGCCCAAGCTAGTGCCTTTTGGCTTTAGCACAAGGCAGCTTCAGGGAACTGTTGCCAGCAAAGAAGAAAATTCTTGAAGAGAGCATTAGAAGTCTGCCACTTGTAGGAAGTTAATGCTGTGTGTATAAATCAAGCAGCTCGCCCTTGTAAGTCTGTATGGGGGGAAAATCGGATTTATACATAAACATAAACCTCTGAAGTAAATTCTGATCAGGGATGACCAGAGATTTAACTCTCTAGAAAGAAGAATGGGAAGACTCTATTTTCCTGTAATACCTTCGCAGCCTTTTCCAGTTGAGCAAGGCATTCTTTCAAGAATTAATAACGAAGTAAATAATCCCAGTTTCTGCAGCACAGGGGAGACCAGTTAAGGACGATCTCCAAAACCCAAAGCAATCATTCAGAACAGTAACTTACATAACAAGAAATTATCTTTGTTACAAAATTAGGTTAAAAGGACCTCAGATGCTGTAATGTTACAAAAAAATCAGGACATGCCTTGAGAAGATTAGCTAGCAAGCAGCCTCCTGAGATAAATGCGCAACTTCAAGACGACTTTACGAGCCTAAAAAACACAGTTAAAATTCCGGAGAGACGTACAAGCCTTTGCCATTTAAAAAGGTCCCCCTTTCCTTCCCTCTGCCCTTGCCTTATTCCTGAGCTTTTCCCAAACCATCTTTAGTTAACCAGTGACCTGGAAATCTTACTTCGCCCCCCCTCCCCCTTTTCAAATTTGTCACTTTTAAACACACAAGGTTTAATTTCTTAATTGGATTAATTTTTTCTCTCGAGCTAAGCAGAGGGGCTCAGCGGCAGCCGCGGGGACCGGAGCAGCGCCTGGGCAGCCCCGTGTTTCGGCGCGGCCAGCGCGATCCGCCAGGCTCGGCGAGGCGGCCGGGCTGTGCCTCAGGCCAACAGACGCACGGAAAAAAAAAAAAATCCACGAAGACCATTTAAAAATTTGTTATTCTTTGTGAGTAGTGGGGCCCTGGCCTGCACTGAAGGGGTTAACGCCGGCTACAGATTTTTAAGTTTGTTACCGCTTTTACTAGCCAGCAATCCCAGGCAAACACCGTCCTCACCCGGCAGCCTGCCACAGCCCCCAGCCCGGCAGGAGAACACCCCGAAAGAGCCGATTCGCGACATTCTGCCGAGGGGGACACTGACGCGCCCGCACAGCCGGTCTGCGGGCGGCTGCCGGGTAGCGCCGCCACGGTCACCCGTGGGTGGGAGCAGCGCGGCTCCGCCGGGGCTCACCGGCGCGGTGCCGGGATGGGGGTGTCGCCCCGGCCCCGCTCTCTGCGGCCCGATGAAGGCAGCGATTCAATATTTATTATATATCCCCCACCCCCCCCCCTTTCCTGGAAGTGGGGGCGGGGTGTGGGAAGAGGGACGTGGTCGCACTGGAGGAATGTGCGAAATAGGGTGGAAAAAAAAAAAAAGCAGCTTGGGAGCGCATCGCATCCCGGCAGCTCCTCGCTGCTAAGCCTCTTTTTTATTTTATTTTATTTAAACACAGCCAGTCTCCCCGCAAAACAAACCCCTTCTCCACAATTCTGTACAGGGAGCTCCTCGGTTCGCCTCCGGGAATGGGTAAAACCACGGGTTTCTGCCTCTCCGCGCTTCGCCCCGCTGCATCCCAACACCCGCTCGGCAGGAAGGGACGCGAACCACCCCCGAAAAGCAAACGGGGCCGAAGAGGGGGGGCGGCAGCAAGCAAACGCCGCGGCCGGAAAAATCAAACCACCTCGTCGACTGCACCGAAAAAGGCACCAAAAAAAAAAAAAAAAAAAGAAACAAACAAAAAAAGAAACACACAAAAAACCCGCACGCACACAACCATCGCACCGGGCGGAAAACACGGCGATTTCCTTCTCCCGTCTGACCGCAAAGCCGCCGAACTCCCCGACTCCCGCAGCCCGCCTGAAAAACATTTCCCTCGCCGAGAAACGGGGGTCGGGGAGGGGAAGAGAAGCCCCTCTCCCCCCCCCGAGAGGGGTGGGGGGTCCCCGGTCCCGAGGGCGCCCACCCGCCCCGCCGCTACTTACCCCGCGGCGCGCAGACCATGGCGAGCCCCGCCGGCGAGCCGGGCCCCCGCGGGATAATCCACAAGGCGAGGCCGGGCGGGCCCCGCGGGCGCGGCGCGGAGCGGAGCCGCTCGGGGCCCCCCCGCAGCGGCACAACCCGGCGCCCGGCCCGGGGGTGCCCCGGGGGTCCCGCCGGCCCCCGCCGCGGCTCCTCCGCCTCCTCCCGCCGCCGCAGTCCTCCGCCGCTCGCTCCTCTTCCTTCGCCCGTTCGGGGGGTGCGGGCAGCGCGTCTCTTTCCTTTCTTTCCTGGTTTTTTCCCCTCTTCCCCCAACCCCCCCCCTTTTTTTTTTTTTAACCTCCCCCCTGGCCGAACCCGGGGCTCAAAGTTTGCGCCCCCTCCGCCTCGCCCCGGTGGGCTGCGTCCCCGCCGCCCGGTCAGCCCCGGAGCCGCCGCGCAGACGGCGCTACGGGTCCATCACCCGCGGGGCCGCGGCGGGGCGAAAAGCACGCGAGGGGGGGAAAAGCCCACAGACACACCAAAAAAAAAAAAAAGGAAAAAAAAAAAAACCAACAGCCCAAAAAGAAAAAAAAGCAGCGACCCAGGCGGCTCCAGCCGGCATCCGACGAGGGAGAGAGGAGGGTGAAAGCTCAGCCGCGCAGGCAGCCCCAGCCCGGCCCCATCTAGGGGCTTCCCCCGGCGGCGGGCTTCTCTCTTTCTTTCTTTTTGTGATTCACGCCTCGGTAGCCATTATTCCCAAACATGGACGAGGAGGAACCGCGCCGAAGCCCGCTCCACTCCGCGGCGGCTGTGCCGCTCCTCGGGCGCTCCGCGGCGCGACTGCTCCGCGCGGCCGCGGCCAGCGCCTCCCGCCCCGCGCCCGCCCGCCGCCAGGCGAGACCAATCCAGCCACGAGACGCGGATCCCCGCCGCCCGGCTCGGCTCGGCTTGCGCGCGCCCGCCTGTCCGCCCCGCCCCGCCGCGGGGCACGCGCGGGACCCGCTGTCGGGGCAGCGGGCGCGGGGCGCGCGCGTGCAGGCGGTCCCGGAGCGGAAGCGGCGCGCGGTCTCTGCGCGCGCGCGCGCGCGCCAGAGTGCACGGTCCGTGTGTGCACAGCCCGTGTGCCCGCGCATTGTCTGGGTGCGCGCAGCGCGTGCGGCCGTGCACGGGCGGTGCGAGCTCGGCCCAAATCCACGTGCGCCGGGCGCGTTCGTGCATGGCCGGTGCGTCCGCGGTGCGCGGTGGTGTGCGTGAGCCGCGTGTGCAACCTGCGTGTGCGCGTGGGCTCTGTGCTCGGTGTGTACGCGCGGCCCGCGTGCGTGTGCACGGCCTGCAGCTTTGTGCCGTCTGTGCCTGAGCTGCCTTGGTGTGCACGGCCAGTGCGTGCGTGTGCATGCACGGTGTGCGTGTGCACGACAGCTACGTGCGCACACAGTCTGTACTGATGTGTGCGTCCTGGGTGCGCGCACACTGTGCACGCGTGTGTGGCCTGTGCGTGCGCACGCACACGGCCGGTATTCGCTGTGGCCGTGCGTGCACGGTGTGTGCGCGCTCACGGCCGGAGAGCGCGAGGAGCGCGTCTGGTGCTCGCTCAACGCATGGTGTGCGTGTGCGCGCACGCGTCCCCCCGCACCCCGCTCTCCCGGGGGGCTGAGGCCGCACTCCTCTCCCTCCGTCTCCCACGTCCGCTGCAGCCTTCTGTGTCCCTGGGACGCCCCCAGAGCCGCGGGGATCCGGACCCGGGCGGAGGGAGGGGAGAAGAGCAAAGGAGACGTTCAATCGCGATTAACCTTCGCGCGGCAAAGAGCGGTTCGGAGGGGGGTTTAACACAGAACCACTGTCGCCGCGATGCACGGGTGCTTCAATCAACAGCAATCAATGGCCACGGGGCCGACGATCCCGCCTGGTTCGCGCCAGCCGCGGCCGACGGGCTGCCCAGGGCCGGGTGAGCCCCTGCCCGCCCTCTCCCCGTGCCCGAGCCTCCCGCGTGGCCCTCTCCCCTCCCGCAGCGCCCCTCCGCTCGCCCAGCACCCGGACACCCCGCTCGGCACCGCCTGCCCTCGCTCGGCCGGTGCCCACACGTGGCCCCAGCACCGCGGCTGCCCCTCGGGTTCGAGGGAACGGAGGGGAATGGAGCTGCCCGAGCGCGGCTTTCAGCTGGCCCTGAGAAACGATCTGAACCTCTTCAGGGAGAAAGGCAGTAAACATCTGTATACCATTAAATCCATTAGATGTGTTCATTATTTGATATTGATTGGTATATCACTACACAAAGTTAATATATTATGATTATTAGTATATCGTTAAATCATTAAATACGACAGCAGATGCAATAAATAATTTCCAGGGGATCTCTACTGACATTTAGAAATTGATGGGTATGTTTTTCCTTTTGCATCCTGGCTGACTGCAGGACTGCAGCGACGCTCTGCCTGGTCTCCTTCCCCTGCTTTCCTCTGCACGTAAAGGCAGCCAAAAGAGCCTGCTCCGCCATGCCCACGTTTGCATTTTAAAAGATGAAGCTGAATTAATACAAGCTGCAAAGAAACCTGTCGGACGAGGATATTCAAACCACTTGCACGAAACGGGGAGCCACCGGAAGGATTTACACCGGAGGCTGTATCTTGGTGTTGCTCAGGGAGAAGAACTTGCAACACCAACAGGATCTTTGTGTGAAAGGGTGAGGCTGGAGCTGCCCTTCCGCCTCCTGCAGGTACCCAGCGTGGCGAGCTCTCCTGACTGGAGCACAGCAGCGACAGCATCCCCAAACCCTCAGCCCAGACTCCAGGTCACGGGGGGTTCGTGGATTTATGGCACAGCTCCTCGTGAAAGAGCAGATGTTGGAGAGCGCGCACATCTGTATCTTTACAGCAGGGGAGCTGGATGCCAATCAGGGTTAATTCGGGATAAATTTACAAGAGCGCACAGCATGACCCAAGGTACCTCTTTATTGGCCTACTACAGGCCTGCTAAATACATTGGCCGACTACTACACATTAAAGCCACATGAGCTTGTATGTTCAAAATGAATTTTACAGGAAGACACAGGGATAGAAAAAGGAGGAGAGCCTGTGTCACAAACGACATCCAGATGTGAAAACACTGTAAATACAAACATCAAAAGGCTCACCCCTCCACATTTTGCAAAGACAACACTGGAGAAAGGACTCGCTGCATTTAAACAAATATTCTCGGCAAGGAAGCCAAGGAGCCTGCTGTCCCCGGTGCACAGCAACCCCCCACGGATCCGAGTGGGAATGAGCCATTCGTCAAGGCAAATACGCAGCAAGTATTATGCCATCCTCTAGCCGTTCCAACCTTGGATCAGGGGCAATGCAATGGGATGGAAGGGGAGGTGTTTTCCTAAGACCAGAAGTTTAATAACTCAAATCTGAAAACTGCACTCCAAAAAGCATGTGATTATTTAGATAAAGTCTCCAGAGCTATGACATACTTCTTCCTAGAACTGGTATCATTCAGGGATGGCTCTTAAGCCTTGCCAGTTGCATGAAATAACTAAATAAATAGGTGCCTTTTAAAGCCTTGGCATTTGCTGCAGTGAAGATACAACTGCAGTGGTATCCCAGAAAACCTGGCATATCTGGTAAGCCACTCAGTATCTTTGTGTTAAGAAGACATGGCAAATGAAAGGCCATTCCCCTGGAAGGGCTCTGAAGAGCTCGAAATCTCCTCTCACATGGACCTACAGAGGAGGATGAACCAGCAGCGAGTTACCGCGAGTGAAGGACGAGTGTTTCCAGAGCCAAGGACTCATCCCATCCGTCACCTGTCACACTGCCCCTTTCCCTTCTCACCTACCTCTGACTGCAGCCAGACACAACGGGGGACAAAGATGGCTTGAAGCGGAACAGAAGAAACCTAAAGTAGTGCCAATGGCAATGAAAACCACTTAAGACCCTTCCAGAAAGGCAGGGGTTGATGGGTAAGTGGTGCACCCAGGGTGCAATCTCAGATGTTTATTTAATGTTCTCGGTTCAGCCCTTTAACGTGCAAACCGAGATGACAGCACGGGGCGTTACCTGACTGAACTCTCCCCTCGGAGCGGCATGGCCAGGCATCGCGCTGGTGCAATGTGAAAGCGAAGCTTATATGGGCTGTATTCTCGTTTTCTCGGCTTTTCATGCTGCTCTCTGACTGCCAACACCTTACACGCACGTACGCAGACCACATGAGGGCCTCTAGACCGAGCTTGTGCTAATCTCTTGAAGGTGCTGGGATGCCAGGGTGCGGGGGCCGCAGGAGTGCTCACAGAAAGATGAAATGAGATGAGACAGGCGGTGGCTATCGTTTTTATTCAGGTCTGACTCAAGGCTGCAGGATCAGAGCCACCCGCTCTACCAGCAGTATCTGTCCCAAGTGGAGAGCCCTCCCTCGAGACAGGACTCCATCAGACTAAACTGGTGCTTGAAGAGAGCACAGAGGACTCTCCTCACACCCCGAGCCAGACCATGCTTCTTATTTTGGAGCTAAAAGCTTCAAGCAGTTTGAGACTGGCAGTGCTGACAACAGAAGGAGAAAGCACTTAACCATAGCGTTGCATAAAGATGTCATGAGGAAATCAGGATTTTACAGTAGAGAGAGTAGAAAAACACTCAGGAAGAGCTTAGATAAACTCAGGGCTAGATTCAATAAGAGACGCCAGCCGCCTCCTGCGCTGTGTGCCCCCACCTGGGCTTCTGCTGGGAGGCAGCCGGAGAGAAGTTTTATTGAATCTTTTATTGAATCTGTCTCTAGGCTGGTAGCTGCGCGAGGTACCCTCACCAGGGCCTAAAAATAGAAAGGAAGTGACACAGGAATTTGCAGTGAAACTGTTAAAATATGCTCTCATTTGCTCTAAAAGAACGCGTGCGCTGGGCGAGGGAGCGCGGCGGGGCGCAGCGGGGCGCGCCAGGATGCCTGCCGGGCACCCGAAGCTGCCGGGGCCGCTGCCGAGAGCCCCAGCGGGCCCCGGCTGCAGCCAGCGCGGGAGCTGGGCTGCAGGTCTCCATCCTTGTGTTTGCTGGTGCTGCACAGCTCCGCTCCTAGGCCTAGCACCACCGCAGAACTATTTAGCCACTGGAGTATCACATTACGTGCAAAATCTATAGCTGCTCAGGAGCTTAATTTTGACACACAATTTTCACTTGCTGAACAGAAAAGGGAGGGGAAGCCTGAAACTGTCTAAACAAAAGAATGTCTTTTTCCACTGCGCTTTCAAATGTTCATAAACCGAACAGAATACAGTTAGAGACGGCCCTTCGCCTCGGGGCATCCAAGGCTATGGCTCCAATTAAAGAGAACAAGGATACAGGAGGTGGTACCTCCAGTCTGATTGCTCTCGCCTGGGGCAGCTAAGCCTCATGAATAAACACTGTTGACTCTAACTCTCAACAAAACAATTACACATTTGTTTTCAGAATACATTTTCTTAGCCTTTCCACTTGCAATTTTTGCTACTATAAACTAGCCAGGACAAGAATAAATACCTTTGTGATTCTCTAAACATCCTTGTAATTGCAGTACTTCACTCATGAATGTGTATTTCAACAGAAGAAAAGATCCCATGTGATATGAAAAAATGTTTCTTTGAAGTAACCTTTCAGAATTAGATGCAAAATACTTACAGCTAATTATTATTACAAGAACTCCTGTACACACCGCCAGCTACAGGAGTGAAAAACTTATGCACAAATCCAGTTATCTTTGAAGAACGCAAACACAAGGCGAGACTTGGTTTTAGGACTCCTGCCAAGTATGGTTGCCAGCGTGGTGCAGCCCTGGGGGCCCCCCATCTCCCCATGGACCTGTCAGCCCTCCTGGACCTCCCTCCTGGCAAACCCCACTGCAATCAACCTGCGAACGGGGCTCCAAAGGGACGCTGCTGAGAGAGGAGGGGGTGCTTCTACAACTCATAAGGGCCTGCTCAGCTGTCTCCTGAGTGCAAGAGAAAGGAGTGGCCGGATTTCCATTGTTGTGGAAAGTCTAACCAGAACAGGCAGGGGATGAACCCAAGCGAAAGTGGGTGCGTAACTTCCTCCCACCCCAAGCACCCGGCTGTTCCAGCAGCCAGGGCAAAACCTGGAGCTTTTATGAAGACAGAAGAAGATAGCCCTAGCTGGCCCTTAGAGGCTCAGCTTTCTTGTAAAGATGGGTGCAGAAGTAAAGCAGAACTCCACTTTCCTTCCGAGGACAGCAGTGGAAGGAGAAGAATGATTTACTCAACTTTCTAAGGATTCTTCCCAGAAAACCAACCTATTGCTGCAAAGCTGAACAGCCAACCACCAACCACCACTTCAACTTACCAAGCCTTAAACTGCAGTTTCTCTGCTTAGCACAAAGGATTTTGGCCAATAAATAGACTTTTTTTTCCTTAGACGTGCTTCTTAACTTAGTATCCCCCTTCTCACTGTTAGTGCACGGATGAGAAAATACGGAATGGGAAAGTCACGGAGAGCCTGCTACCCTGGACAGGAGTCACTCAGGCTATGGATTTGGGAACGTCGAAGCAGTATGTTAACGATACTCGTTCCACATTCAAAGTCATAAGACAAGCGATGCTGCCTGCTCCTATATGTTATTTATATATTGTGTTAAGCAACAATGTGCAAATGAGCTGGAGCACAAAATATCAGACACGGCAAGATGTTAGAGCACAGTACTACACAGCGCAACAAAGATAAGTGACTCTCCGTATGGGGCCCTGTATCCTAGGAGTGTTTATACTTGATTGTATAATTGGGACCACAGCCAGCTCATCCTCAAATATACAGCATGATATGGTTAGGCACTGCATCTGTAACGTATATAACTTTAGATGTCAAAGCATCTTTGTTTGAAGTCAACAGCAATAAAAACTGCATTTGTACGAGAGCTTAGCATGTGGGAATACATATTGCTAAACCAGGACGTTAACACATGGCCCTCCTCAGCCTGCTGCTTCCAAAAGCATGCCTTTCAAAACTGGGATGAGCATGCCAGTAATCTGCAGGATATTTTAAAACTTGGAGAAATCTACGACAATCATCCAGTATTGTAGAAAACTGTGTTTGGGCAAATTTACCTTTGGTAGATACTGGTGTAATTCCTTCTACTTTGAAAGATTTGGGTCCTTCGCACATATGGACATGTTAAGTGTAAAAAAAATACCACATAAGGATTTTTATGTCATATTTCATTTTGCAGAACCTTTGCTTAGTCACTTAGTGACCAATTACTGACTTACATAAGTGAAACTTTCAAATGTATACAAACTTTCAAAGGCACACAACCCTACCCTTTTAAGGTCACTATCTTGATATTATTTCATTAAGGCTCACAAATTATATCAGAACTGTGTTAAGCTTATGGGATTGCTGTGAATTCCCGTTCTGGATATTAAACTTTAAACAAATATTATGATTGTATTCCAAAAGCTGGAAGGGGCTGATGATTTTGAAAGTGCTACTTTGGCATCATTGTACAGCTCCATTCTTTTATGTATGTTTTGTTAAAACACAAAGAAACTCTATTTATGAAAAGCCAGTCTTAAATCTATAGTTTGTGAAGCCATAATTTGTGGTTGCAATTGTGGTTAATTTACCAAAGAAAGCCTTTTGGTTCACAGTGCACCATACTTACTATTTTTCATAAACTATCAGAGCAAAAAAACCCCTTCAACATGTCAGATTATGTGATGATCCAGCAATGTTGCAATTTTCCAACTCCTATTTTGTGGTATACCATATTATATGCACAGGAATGCTACATCATTTATTCTGGAGCACAGCCCTGTAATTATTGCTGGCAAACTACTAATTACATACCGCCATCAAATCTAACAATTTTCCCAATAAAAAAAAAATAACTACTTTCGTGTGGAATATAGCAAATACAGCCATGAGCGCACGCATGTTTTTATTTTAACACGCATGCCATACGGTATCGATCCTCCACTCATATATACTTCACCTAAAATATCTGCGCTGGCAATGGGATTCTGCAAGCTTTGCGTTATGGTACAATGCCATGGGGCACGAGAGGCCTCAGCTGTGAACTCCCGTTCTGAACTGGCGTCTCGCCCCATCCGAGGACCAAACCTCTCAGCTCACTCTTTTTTTTTTTTTTTGGCTTGATCTAACTAAGATTCAGGCCCTGCAACAACATAGGGGTCTAGATCTCGAGTTCCCCAGACTCCAGGACTGCTGCGTTTGGAATTTTGTCATTGGTTCGTATTTAGAAGCTACAATATGGATCTACTTCTGTGTTCCCTCCCAAGAGCGATGGTTAGCGCTGTGGAGAAAGCCTGTCAGCTGGTCAGAAACCTGCTTCTCTGCATCCCAAGGAATTCTAAGAACCATGGCAAATTTCAACTGCAGAACCGCACAGTTTTGAGTTGCTTCTAGGAAAAAAGGAGGGATTATGGGCAAGAGGGAGCACACAACAATAATTCCCCAAAGATAATGCCCTACATACACTGACATTTCCAGAAATCGGCCACAAATTCGACAGCTTGGAGCAGCCCCACCGCTCCCTTGCAGTGCAGGAGGAGCACAGGCAGAAAAGCAGCAGGCGCATATTGAAATCTGTCAATGCTTCTACGCGAGGCTGTCTGTGCCTAACACACTCGGGTGATTTAATGCACGCCCGTCCCGTGCCCAGGCTACCCGTGGGCTGGCAGGGCACCACGGGAGGAACGCTGCTGCAGTCTCCCAGGGAAAACGTGGGGTGAAGTGGGAGCTGCGGCACTGCAGGGAGCCAATTATGGATTTGAGGCTCCAGGCTGCTCGCTCAGAGCATCTGCCCGGGCGGCTGCGGGGCTCCTGCGCTCGCAGCCAGCAGCAAGATCACCTGCAGGGCGGTGGATGATGCCAGCGGAGCTCAGCAGCGTGCCAGGGTGCGGGGCAGATGGGGCTCGCGGCTGCAGGAGCTGCTTTCCCCCAGCAGCACGTACAGCCCTGGAGGGCTTCCCTAATGATCTGGGTTGCCCCAGCAGCCAAGGGCAGGGGGAGAAGGCCAAACCAGCATCAGCTTCTATTGGATCATTTTTCGTCATTCACAGAACCCCCTCCTGGCTTGTGGGGGGGCTATTTTGACAGGCAGAAGAAAGGGAACAAACTGTGTCAATTCCCCCCAACACAGCTTCCCCCGGACTCCACCCTCCCGAGTGGTGTGTTTCTGCCTTGGCAATCAAAACATCTGTGAGGCTCGCTCCCTTTTAAAAACATGACAAACAGCATAGGTATGTGAGACGATTTTCTTAATCTTTCTCAATTTTCTCCTATTTCAAAACTGCAGTTAAAGTTGACTGCGGAGCAAATCCCTTTCCTGCTTGTTTGAAGGTATGGAGCAATGTAAGGAGCTTGTTGCACACTTTGATGATAACGTGTGAAATGAAGCAGCCAGGGGCGCTTGTGAAGGATGTCAGAAAAATCCCACTGGAGTACAGTAACCCCAACGCCTCCGTGGCAGCACAGGGCAGACACTGCTAGCACAAAGCTGCACATAGCTGCAAAATCGGGCGCAGCTCTGGTAAAGCATGGACTATTTGCTTAAGTTCCAGCATTTACGCCTCAGTGTCCTTAGCAGCTTCAATAAGAATAAAGCATGCTTTGCATGCCAAGCAAGTTGGCTGATCTTAGTCACGGCCTTGGTCAAACACAAGGAGTTGCTTGACAAGGAAGAACTGCAACTAAAAACATTAAAAAATGTTAACAGAACTCGCAGCTTGCAAGTTTAGTGTTGTATCTGAAGCCTGATGGTCTTTCGGAACTACCCTCAATATTCATCTCAGCAGGAGTTTTCAGGAACCAACACTCCTTTTCCTCTTTGTGTCTCTGTTCTTATTTATTTTGCAACTACAGAAATGGTCTGTTTTTTTTTAAAAAAGTGACAGGTATAAGACTCAGCTCACATGGATAACTCTGGAAAAAGAGATTTTATTCCCTGAGTCTACTTTCAGGTTTGCTGCTATCAGTCGAGGATTAGTCAGCTAACATGGCATCTCTGTTGACATACATTTTCTCCCCACAGCTAAGACAGCTTAACTACTTTATACCCAGAATATGCAATGGTTAACCAGATATTTTCAAAAAAATAAAAGTATCTCCTGCTTATTCATTTGTAATTCTGCTTTTAGTATTGAATTGGAATCCACAGACAAAGAAATAAGCACCCAAACCCCTCGTGCCTCTAAAATACGCTCACATGCAAAGCTTGAATTACGGTTAGATAAATAAATGAACAGAAGTAGTTACTTGGCCAGTCTTGCAAGTGCACAGAATCCATTTAAAATCTTGCATATGTTTTCTTCTTCAGCATATACACATTACAAGGATTAAACAGAAAGGGAAACTTACACCTTTAGACACACTTTGTGTCTCAATACCAACGGCAGCACTAGCTTCTCTGGAAGGATTATCAAGGCTACACCCCCATGCAGCTGTCAGTCCCTGGGGCTGTAATTCAGCTATCCTGCTCTCACTCTATCCATCACATTTACACAAATCCCCAAGGTGGACTGCCTTCTAAATGTCTTTACCTTGTGCATTATCCTGGGGCTTAACAATCCAATATTGGTGCAGCCAAGGATAATTACTCTCCATTGATGATAAAACACCCTGAATCCTGTCAGGCATGGCAATTTGCATCTTACAGTGCTGAGGATCAATAGATGCAACAAAGGAGTGAAACCTGATTAGATACTGCTGCCTCTCAATGGAAAGGGAAGAGCTGATTGTTTTGCAGGGTTGGAGTCCTGGTTAAAAGGGAAACGGAGGTTTCCCTTGCCATCCAGAGGGACCTTGACAGGCTGGAGAGGTGGGCCCCTGCGAACCTCATGAAGTTCAACAAGGCCAAGTGCAAGGCCCTGCACCTGGGTCGGGGCAGTCCCAAGCACAGATACAGGCTGGGCGAGGAGTGGATCAAGAGCAGCCCTGCGGGGAAGGACTTGGGGGCGTTGGTTGACAAGAAGCTCAACATGACCTGGCAATATGTGATTGCAGAAAGCAAATTGCATCCTGGCCTGCATCAAAAGAAGTGTGACCAGCAGTCAAGGGAGGTGATTCTCCCTCTCTACTCCACTGCCATGAGACCCCACCTGGGTCCCCCAAGATAAGAAGGACATGGACCTGTTGGAGCAATTCCAGAGGATGATCAGGGGGCTGGAACACCTCCTCTGTGAGGACAGGCTGAGAGAGTTGGGGTTGTTCAGACTAGAGAAGGCTCTGGGGAGACCTTATAGAGGCCTTCCAGTACCTAAAGGGGGCCTACAGGAAAGGTGGGGAGGGACTTTTTACCAGGGAGTGTAGTGATAGGACAAGGAGTAATGGTTTTAAATTGAAAGAGGGTAGATTTACATTAGTTATGAGGAAGAAATTCTGCACTGTGAGGGTGGTGAGACACTGGAACAGGTTGCCCAGAGAAGCTGTGGCTGCCTCCTCCCTGGCAGTGTTCAAGGCCAGGTTGGATGGGGCTTGGAGCAACCTGGTCCAGTGGGAGGTGTCTCTGCCCATGGCAGGGGGCTTGGACTAGATGACTTTGAAGGTCCCTTCCAACCCAAACCATTCTGATTCTGTGACTTCCACTACAACACAGTCCTCAAACCTACTGTTTGCCTAGAAACTGCTGCGGGGAGTTTGAGACTTGAGGAGAACTTAGGTGAACAAACAACCAGGTCTTACATACTCCTGGTAAAGAAGGACTGGTATTTACTTGTGCCAGTGTGGCTCGTGCAGTTTCACCATAACCCAAGAGAATACAGCGGACGTGAATTGTCTGGAGCTCCAAGAGGTTCTACTTTTTCCCCAGTTTTATAGATTTACAGTATAAAGAGGTCAAGTAACTAGTTCACAATCACACACTGCTTCAATAATGTGCCTGGTAGTTGGCTATTTGCTCTCCAAATCGATCTATTTCTGAAGCATCCTCTAAGAGTGTGGCCCAGCAAAGAGGTCCTGCCCTGCCAAGGCAGCAGAAATGTCATATATATTTAAAATAAGGGACTGCAGGATTTTTCAACCACAACTAACCAGGTAAGCAGATGTATGAAGGTGGAGGTGGCATAAAGAATTATCCCAACCCATTCAACAGTCTTCTAACACTAATCTAACACTGAATCTGATCGAAGATAAGAGCAGCAGTGGGTGAACTTCGGTTCCCACATTTAATCTAGAGAGACATCACAAGCTTCCGCCTCTTCAAGTCTTTATTTGGAGGCCAGCAACACATTGACAGAAAACCATGGTTTGGCTGACAGCACTGCTGGGCTGCAGGCAGGGAATGCATTCCCGTTTGGACGTGATTCTCCACCGCTGACACTCCCTGGGCTCAGCTGTGCCCATCTCCCACAGCACGCCCAGATTAGTGATACCAAAGCTCAGCCCTGGGCTGCAGACCAACAGCTCCCAGAATGGCTGTAGCTAACTGTGTTCAATCTGGATTTTTGCTGGGTTTCTGGTGGCAGAGCTACGTTAAGCAGGGATTGCATCTCTCCAAGCTCTTGCCAGGCTGAAAGAAATGCAGACTTTTCTTCTGGGGAAATTAGTTAGTGAGGGAAAAGCTGAATTTGGGGGATTCCCGACCATATAAAGGACAATGTTTTAAAAAAGCCTCAACACATGAATGATGCAGAAAATAAAACAACATCAAGAAAAGAGCTGGGCACATCTTTTCAGAATGCATCCTCTGAGTCTGATGAAGAAGGGCTCAAAGAAAGAGAGGAGGAAAGCACAGGAAAAGAGAAAACTCTTCAGAAACCAGCTGGGAATAGTCTGTTCTTATCAAAACACGATGCTGACACAGACCTGTCACGGAGCCAACATCTGCTCCCAACTCGCAGAGTCAGTCCGAGGCATGCTGAGCGTCTACTACACACTCAGACACAGGAACACCAAGAGTTGACTTGGCACGTTGGACATAAATGAGAAGAGTTTCTGAAAGCACCAGTGAGCTCAACGGGAAGAAAACTTGCTCCTTTGATGGAAAAACTTTTTATTTTGACCTACAAGCAAACTTACAGATTTTCTCTGCAGAAAGGAGTCTCTTCCAAAGTGAGAAATGGAAAAAAAGCCCGATTCTGGACCTCTGACAGATATGGTAGTGTCTACTAAAGCCAACAGGGGGGTTGCATATGGCAAGCCTGAAAAACTGAGGCTCATTAACATTACGGCATAGGATTAACACTATTTTATGGTCATAAGGATGTGTCTCTTTCATCCTGACGGCTGCTTAGTGTTGGTTGATTCAGGTGCCACATATTAATGCCTAAGAGTAAATTTAATATTGGTGAGAAGTACCAACCCCGCATCTGAAATCCTTTCTCTCCTTCACTCATGCAACGGAGTAGAAGCACGCTTTCTCACCCTGACCTCCTATTAACCTGAAACCTATCCTAGACAATCACCTTAAAGGCTTTCACTCTCCTCGCCTGCTTCAATCCCCAGCATTTTTGGGGTACCAGAAAGGATTTTCAAACAGTCTGAGACACCACCGCCACAAAACAGATGGCAACTATCCCACCTAGGGGGAGACACCAAACAACATCCATTGGATTCTCACATGAGCATCCAGCTCCTGGCACTGCCCGTGCCTCTGCAGTGACACTTCGAATCTACCCTGCATTGTGAGAACCCATCACTCATCATGAAGAAAGGGACATTATTATGGCTTTCCATCTGTCAGTACAAAGTGAAATGTAACTTTGTATTGGGCCCTCCACTCTGCACTCAGGCATGGAAGATTTAGAGCTTGCTGCTCTGTATTTGAAATGGGAAATTGGAGTGGAGCTGCTGAGTCATGAGAACAGGGGCCCGTATCGCCAGCTGCTTCTCCCTGGGGAAAACCGCTAATCCCCTCTGATGCACCGGGGTGCAATTGATTCCTCAGGATTCCCGCACACTCCCACAATCTCAGACTGTCAGAGGTGCATTGATTTGTTCGGCAGTGGAGAACAGAGCAGACATAATGGAGGTGATTTTTAAGGTGATGATTGCTATGGGTGCGTGAAGATAAAAGTGTATGAAATAAGCGACCTTTAGAACTCAAAACTGAGCAGCTCAGTGCATCTAACACAGGTGAGCAGGAGCCTAATGAATTCACAGGGTGTAATAAACCCGGTGGAAACTGGCTGAAAGTAGACTTACGGTAATAATGCATCTCCTTGCAACACAGTGCACTCAAGGACACTGTCCTCATCAAAATGACATTCTGTATGGTGGAAGAAAACAGAAGGAGAGCGTAAATGTAGGGACCTCATGAACAACCATGACCAAGTGCTGGACAAGAGCATCCTATTAAAGACAATGATGCTGAACCCTCGAAAACAAATGTAAATTAGCAAAACTGCTAGTCAGAGTTTGCCAGGAAAGCTTCTGGTCATCGTTAACTGCTTTGCACAACTGGAAGGGAGAGGAAAAGGGTCAGGATAAAGACCTATTTCCCTATCATTTCATCACATCACTCTTCATATAAGCACCCTGCTGACCAGCCTTCTCCCAGAACTTCTCAGCGATTAGCACCATGCTGTTTCTTACTGTGAATTCGAACAAGAGTAGCACAAAGCTATCAGCAGGGACTTCAGTGATCAGAAACTGCTCAGCCAATTTTCGCTATCATTTTTTTCTATGTCAAACAAATGCCTATTGTCACCGGGCCTGCTCCTGTGGCATGTTGAGAGCTTCTGCAAATTGCAGAGACCCCTGTCTCTGATTTTAAATCCCTAAAATGTTAGCTCTCACCTTATAGACTAACAGATGAGCAAAGGACAGGGAACCAGGAGCTGCTGGTGGTAATTCTGGCTATTGATGTGCAGCATAAGTATCCTGGGTACCCTGCCCCTGCTTCAACCTTCCCTGCCTGCAGCACAGGGATGGAAAATAACAGTATCTCCCCTGCCCCGAGACAAAGGGAACCTAAGTTTTTTTTAAGATGCAAAGTGCTAATTGTTAATATTCAGACTGCAGGTCTTGGCACTGGGATTAGAACTGGCAGAACTATGCAAGCTACTGTTGCAGTCACCAAATGTAACAGGCCTGCAACACAGACTTCACCTTAAAAAAAACAGGGAGTTGGGAATTTATTCAGCTGTTTCTTAGAAAGGCTTCACTTCACCTGCAAAACAAGAACTGTGCCGCTACCAACAAGTTTTCTCCTTGAATGGGAACCTACTCTGCCGGCAGTCCTGTTTGACCCTGCAGTGAAACCATGATCCTGTACTTATGAGATCACCATCATTTGCGATGGGACTGTCACACATCGATGCGATGTCACCATTCAGCCATATGACTCTGGTGGAAGCGGAAAGAGAAGGAGCAGATGGGCTATGAAGTGTGTAACCCTGATTTAATGTTGTTAATGCTTTTTGATAATTAGCAGAGGTGTTGCAGGCCTTACAGGAAAACAAGGAAAAGAGAAATGGATTTGGGCAAATACAGGGTGTATTTTAGAGCTTCCTCCAGCCTGCAGATTTCTTTTCAACACCACATACATTGCACTTTCTTTTTTAAAGCAGCCACTGTAAGGGCCAGGGCATTGTATAACAAGAAGAATGGTCAAACACAATTTTAATGTGTCTAGTAAGGCAGAGTGCAATACTTACATGTATCAGAACAAGCAATGTGCCAAAGTGCCTGATGATAAGGAAGAAATGTGTCCTCCATCAAGAAAAACCAGTTTAATGTGCACACTGGGAGCAGAGTATTACACAGATACCACTTTCTTCTGGCCATGTGAATTTAAGGAACCCCTGCTGGTAACTGAGATTCCTTGCAGACAATCAGACCAGAAGCAAAATGTTATAAATTCTTAAGGTACTGTACGACGTGAGATACATCCTCACATTTTACACAAAACTGAGAAGGGAAAGATACCATGTAAGCATCTGAACTCCCATACAACAAATGCCATTTCAAGCATCATTTATTATGCTGCCTTTCACAGACTTTTACAATCCTCAATATGGTTAGCAATTCCAGCTGACTCGTAAAGCGGTTTTAAAATTCATCACTGAAAAGAATGTTTATCTCTGTGTTTTCTCCAGTTCGGAAGTAAAATTAGACTCTTAAAACCTGGGGATGGTGTGTCTTTAATTTTGTTTAGAACAGAAAATAACTGTGATATGAAAGGTTTAATGAGGTTAGAAATCTAAAAGGAAATGGAGTGGGAATAGATTATCAAGAGAAATAAAGCCAACCGCTGGAGAGTACACTAATATTAAATATTAGGTTTCTAAACCAAATATATATAATCCATTTAGGGACTTAATAGTGGTTCTCAGAAGCACATTTATCTACAGCTTATGGTTCAACAACCAATATTATAACTCCATTTGTCATTGTTAGGCGAGGGGAATGGATGTCAGGGAGGCGAGGGTCAGCAGATGAGGAGGAGATCGGAGAAGACTCAGCTACCGCACATTACAGACGGCACTTGGAGGGGAAGAGCTTGCTTGTGGATTTCTGGATCCACACTGAAGATCCGTTGGCTGCCCTGAAAACGTCTCCTGATGAAAACACTCCTTTTTTCGGTTTCCTCACGAAGAACAAAGGCAACATATTCAAGCAGGGCTTTACACCCATTTTTCATTCAGCGAGATACTTGCACGTGTGCCTAACTAAATGTGGGATTACGCACTTGATTAAAATTAGCGACACGCTTAAACTACTTGACGAATTGGGTCATTAGATACCTAAGTCAATATGAGATAAGGAGCTCTGGAAATCAAGACAAATTGAAAACTCAAAAATGGATTTTGGTTCTTAGCTTTTGGCACCTACATTAACAAATTTAAAGTATAGGCAAAGATTTAACTAAACCTCTTGATATTAACACCTAAAATGAAATCCTTGCTTTGAAAACACCTGCTCTCTTTCTGGCTTTCCCGGATATCGGGGCAGTGAGATGACCAGCTGTGGGACAGCTCTGCCCTCTGCAGCTCCACTGATCTTCAAGTAGCTCTTGAAGCTGCAGAAAAAACTTGCACCATTAAGAGACTAGGAGATGGAATATTTAGGAAAAAATATGGAAAGATGCACGGGTTTTCACACTGCTGTTTTAGAAAACGCCAAAAGAGCCCCGGGTGGAGATACCAGCTACCTGCCAATACAAAGGGAGAGCTGCTGGATGAACAACAATTCCTTATCACTCTTGCCAGGGCTGCCCAGTTAACCTCTCTGTACCATCATAAGAACAGGGTGAGGTCTATAGGCAGAGGCAATTTTTTTTATTACACTAAATAGTTGGATAAAACACACAAATGCCAAGCGCGCTGATCCTTCCTGCTGCAGTGGCCTTTTTGTATGGGCTGTGTGCCAGGAAGCTTGTCATTTTGCCCCAGTTCCATCTGCTGGCCAAACACCAGGCACCCTCTCCCTCCCTCTGCATTCTGCCTTGCTGCATCCGTCAATGAAGAAGGAGGCTGATGTTCCATTTCACACTTGGGATCACTGTGTTATTTTGGTTATTCATTGTGTTTTCCCTGTCTTTTCCTTTCTGAAAGGACGCCTGCTGTCAGGGACCCACCACTTCCAAGTACACGCTCAGCCTGCCAGCTCCAGGCTTCTGGATGCAGCCAGCAGCTCGCGGAGGACTCCCAGGCATGCCTCCTTTCTGTTTTTGCAGGAGGGGAGGGAAGCTGAGCTCGGAGGATGACACAGTAGGAACAGAAGTGTGCTCCTTTCTCTTAAAAGGCTCCAAATCTGCTCTCTCTCCAGCCCCAAAGTACTTCTTGGGCCAATTCTTGGTTGACTGAAATCTTGAAATGTCACCAAGAACTGGAGCAAGCCAATCCAATGTGCTTGTTTGAAGTGGTCAAAATGAAGTAAAACACACTCCACTACAAATAACACTTGGCTACTTCCAGCAGAAATGCTTTTTCCTATCAATGAAATTTTGAGGAATCTCAGGGACTTCAGTACCATATGTTGGCTATCACTCTACTCCTAGCCTGGGTATTAGTGGGTTTTTACTACTATCACCATCAATAACAGCAACCGAATTAGCTGTAGGATTCACAAATTCATCCTCGGAGTGGTATGACCAAATTCTTTCACATAATTTGCCTGAGTGACAGAAAAATATGTTGCTAGTGTAAAACAAGTCTGGAGACTTAAAATGCTTTTAATTCTGAAAAAAAAAAAAAGTAATGCAGAGCTCCTTTTTAACTTCAGAGAGCTTTGAATCAAGACCTCACTTCAGAAAAAGTGCTTAATTTTAATGTTTAACTCAAACTGAAATCAGTTTTGGTGAATGAAATCTGTAAACTTTTTTTTTTTACAGCAAACACAGGGAAGCAGTTTTTCCACATGACATGTCATTAAATTGTGGAATTCACTACCACAGGATGTTGCAGAGGCCAAAAATATAAATGAGTTCAAAAAAAGATTAGACAAATTCACGGGGGATAAGTCCACCAGTGGCAATTAAACACAATGGTCTGGATACGACCTCTGGCTCAGGAAGTTCCTAAAGTGCTGACTGCCAGACACAAGACTGGGGAAAGGGTCACCCTGTACAATCCTGTTTCTTATATTCCTTCCTGAGCATCTCCTGTTGACCACTGACGGAGCAGGGATTTCTGTGCTAGACAAGCTGTCCCCACATGGTAATTCCTCTGATCTTCACAACATTTGGATCTGAACAAAGCTCTAAAATTTGTGGCAAAGCAGGGATTTGTTAATATGCAGAACACTGCTATTTTTTTTTCACGTCTTGAAAAGTTTTCCATGATTTTCAATAAAAACCAAGCTTTACTAATAATTTCAGTGACAAAGTATCTCACACTTCTTGCCACCCCCATTGAAAAAGGAGATCCAAAGCAGATATTAAATGTAACAGAATAAATTGTTTGTTCCTACTAGTATGCAGCTATACTATTACTGTTTTATACTTTTGACCAAATTCTGGTGAAATGGCTGAACTTGACTCATATTCCTTTAAGTAATTTAAACAATGTTGTGTCCAAATGTCTTGCAGAAGTAGAATTATTACAGCATTTTATGCAGGAGGAGTTTGCTTCAATGGGGTGCAGACATACAGGGACATAACTCTGAGGTCTAGAGCTCCTTCTCAGACTTATTTACAGTGCAATTCTTAAGTCTTATGATTGTTGGTGCTTTTCTTGAAGCCCATCTATATGTGTAATTCTGTGAGAATCTTGGTGTTCGATGAAACAGAAAATGATACATTTCTATCACTGTGAAGCTTAAAAATGTGATCTAAATGCATTCCCTCACCCCCCAAAGGCTGGGGTAAGGCAGACAAAAAGACCTCATGTAAAAACCAAGCCTCCCCTTTAGAAACAAAGCATTTTCTGGGAGCCATGATATCTGATGACATGGCTCAAATCTATTTATTAGACACAACCGAGTCCCAAATTGCAAGCAACCAGATGTAGCTTAAATTTCATATTCTGTGAGCCCCAAAATAGCACAAGTTCTTCATCACATTCTTTAGTCTTGCATCTCAACTACAGAGTGTGACACAGATTTGGAATTAACCTGTATGAGTTTGTCACACAATATAATGAAAATGTCATGAACCAAAATCCTTGGTTAACCACTAGTCAGAGACAGCTAAATAATTAAACAGCTGAATTCACAGTAACATCCCCTCTATGTACAGATTTCCACTGGTTTAAAAAACTATTTTGCTAACGTGTGGCAAAACTTAACATCCGTTGTATTAAATTTTATTTTATTTAAGCCTAGTCAAATTTAAATTAAGATCAAGACAGATCTATTTAATCCTGGTTTAAAAAGAGAGAAGAATGTCCATGCTGAGTTTTGCATAGTTCAAGACGAATTATTTAAATCATGTCCTTAGTTACTGACTAGTACCACTGTGAACACAAACAATTCCTAGGTTAGGAATTTTTTTACTTCTTAGTACTTGTAAAAGTAATTTTTAGAAAAGTCTTTTTTAAAAAATGTTCATTTGTGTCTTTCTTGTTACTTGTGCTGTACAAAGACATTTCAAATTTTTTTTTTTAACAATATGTGTATATACCTACTGAGATTTTATCCACTGTATTTCTAACACGAGAAACTTCAGCAGTAGAAAGCCTAAACAGCTTGGGCAAAAATATTTTCTTCTTTCAAGCTTTCCATCTCATGATTCTTCATGGACGCGTAATTTCATGGAGTCCATAAGTCCTTAAGAGCCTGCTGGACAACGCACGACTAGATGCCTAGCAGAACGTCACCGTGATTTACAGAACAAACCAATGCCCTAACTTCCCTAGACAGCCTTTAGCTTTCTTTATAAATCATACAAAAGTACGTAAACATCTTTTTTCCTTTTTTAAGCTACCACCTACAGACAACACAAACATTTGTTTCTTTCAGTTTCTGTTAGCCATAAACTTTGCAAAATTAAAGAAAAGCCATAAGCAGGACCTGAGTATTGCAGGCATTTTGAAGGCAGGCATCAAGATGAACGCTAACACAGCACTGAGTTCCATCAGCATATTCTTTAAGTAGATCTAAATTATTTTTCTGTGCTGTTTTTTTCAATTTGTCGCATCAGATTCAGTTGTTTTCAGGTCAGGTACCATGAGCCATTTGGTAACTGAACACCTCCTTATTTTCAATCAGAGCTATGCTATGTTCATGCAGTTCTAGCCCTTTTAATTTCTGTTGTCCTTCCCTAATTTGCTTTTTGTCTTTTAAAAAGTCTGTAAGTGATGACATTAACATTTCTTCTCATCCCAGTCAGCTGGTACCATACTGAAAACTGTGATGTTACCCACCCTGAGCTCAAAAGCATCTGAAATCAGTGTGGTGACCCCAGCAAAATCCAAGCAGTGGCAGTGGTCCCCACTTCCAAACTTTTCCCTCTCATCTACTCTTTTTTTTCTCATCCCCTTGCAGCATACTTTTCTCCTATTCATTTGGAGGCAATGGGAAGGCAGGAAGAGGCTTCTTTGGTGATTTTTTTAGGAAAGGTTTTGTTTCCAGCCTATGGCAGCTTCTATTAGGAGGGAAACAAAGAGAATGAGCAGATCCTGTTGTGGTGACGTAAAGCCTAAGAGATATTTCAGGGTCACCAGCTATCTTATATAGACAACATCTGGCAAAATCATCCAGCAGCAATATGGATACCAGCCCCAGGAAATACTGGTACACATGGCCAGAAAAAAAATAGAGTATTCTGGGTTTTATTTTTTAAAAAAGTCCTTTTTTGTCAAGAAGAAAAGAGTGACATATCCACAAACAGCAGCGGAGACTCGCCGGCGCAGGCAGTGATAGATGAGGACTTTTGCTCGCTCTCAGATGCATGGAAGAGAATAGTTTTTTGTGTTAAGAGTTCATTACAGCTTCAGCCCTCCTACTGCACTGTTTCCTCTGAAATCAGGGGCAAGATTAAATCTGTTGTAGCGGAGCGCTCCGTAATGGCTCTGACAGACGTTGTTTTTCCTCGGCCTCACATCTGGGAGTTAACCAGCAGAGCACTTGAAACCAACCAGGTCAGCTCTTTAGTTGAGTTTCGTGTCTAATCAGCCAGGAAGGCTGAGGCCTCAGGTCACACATGGAAATCACTAGAGCTATTTAAGTCGCCAGAGGTTATTAATAAATCTCCCACTATTTCCTTAAGTAAATAATTGGAGGCCCATCTTTCAAACAAGTTATGTCTGGCCATGTTATGGTACCAATTTTATCCTTCCTTTTTTCCCCTCACCAAGCAGGAAGAACAAATCTCTGGTGACAACAATGGCAAAACTGTGAATTATAAACATCCATGTGTCTCTCATTTGAATGCCTCCTCGAGTTTCCTTGACAGCTGGGGGAGAGAGAGGCTCTTAGTCTTTCCACCAGAGCCTGAGCCACCGAAACCGCTCTCGCGCCAGCAGAGAGTCTAGGGGAAAGCCACTCAGCTCTGGCTGCCAGGTGAAACACACTCCCCCCATTAGGTGCTGTTAGGTAGCCCAGTTCAGGTCCTTCTGGGCTGCACAAGGGAAACGAGGGGAAAAGTCTGACCGTGTAAAATGGCCGAAGCCAGGGCTTGGACGTTTCAAGAAAGGAAGAAAAGTGCTAAAGGAGAGATGGGGTTTGCAATGCCACATCCTCCCTTCAAGTCATGCACAGGCACGGGGCTTAACCGAGCGCAGGGGACTTACCAGAGACCCCAGTCTTTCCTGAATATGTTTTACTTTCAACTTCAGCAATAACACACCACTTTGTTTTCACTGTCATTGCACTAAGGCAGATATGCATGTGCTTACACATGGAGAAATTAACACCAGCCCTGGCCACTGCCTATTGCCAAAACTGCACCGCAGCGGCAATCCTCCACCGGTGTGACCTGTGGGGAAAGCTGGGGTAAGTACTGAGGGGGTCCTGCACTGCCAGCTGCAGGGCCATACCTCCAGCAGGATGCTGCATGTCCCTCCTGCTCACCCTGACTCAGACAGACAAATTCAACAAGATGCCGCTCTTGCCTGCCCCTCCTGCCCCTGTGTACGCCAAGCCACCGCACCGAGCTCCTCACAGGTCTCAGAGATATTTATGGCAGCTGTGATAACCCCAATGCATCTTCTAGCTGCCAGATCACTTCCACTGCTGCGCTGAGTTACAAGTTGTCTTTGTTTGAACTTCTTTCAAGATGATGCAGAGTCTCAGACATTAGGAATACAGAATGGGTGCTTTAAACAAAGCGAAAGTCTACGTGCAAACGTGTATCTTGTGCATATACGTGTACACAGATACATCCATCCCTTTACAACAAATAACCTAAAGTTTGCCTTGCAACAAAGAACACTGGCTTCATCCTTCTAAACACATCAGCAAAACTGCAGGTTAATAACCATTACAGCCTTCACACAAAAGGAAATCTTTTAAATTTGCAATAAAGACCTTTTTTTTTTTGCATTTTTTGAAAACAGAGGATCTGTTCCCTCTCACGACAACACACTTTTATTTGTGATTTAAAAAATTTTCATACTTGAGTCATGTTTTCCTTCTTTCTTTACCTCACTTGCAAAGATTAATGCCTTGAACCTAAAAAACAGGCTTTCAGGAGGAGGATTCTCCTCACATGATCCTTGCTTTGCGGCATTTCTAACAGGGGCTATCGACTTAATTAACTGTAACTTCAGGTCTGAATCTCCCAACAGAAAGCCAATTTGAGCTGTAGCTATGTACTGCTTCAGCCAAGCGATACTGAAGTATAACCCTCCCGTGCCTGCAAAGAGGAGAAACGCAGCCCTGCCTCTTTGGAGCGTGTCAGGCCGCAGGAGATGCACGCCATGGCTGTCCCGAGACAGGCTGATAGATATCTCAGGCCACCGGCAGCAAAGCTTTGTTCAAAAAGCGACATATTGAGCCTGTGTGAGCACGAATGTGTGAGTGGGGGAGGATGGGGGAGAGGTGGAGGTAGTGCAGCTCTCTGGCACCCGGGCTGTCGCCCAGGCAGCACTGATGTGGGCACTGGAGGGAGTTGCTTGCCAATCCTTCTGGCAGAAGAAAAACTGCTACAGATGGCAACTGCCAGCAGGGAACGAACAGCAAAACCAGAGGAATTCATGACAGAAATTACACAGAGAAAGAGGAAAAAAAGCATTTCCAATGTACTCGTTTCATCTTTCCAGTTAAAGGAAAACCTGCTATCAAGAGCCCAGATGAACAGCTCCACTAAAGCCAAGGGTGGAAATCGCTGTAGGGCCATCAGAGCCAGCGGAGCTCCTTCAATTAAGAATCTACCGCGCAATGTGCTTACACACAGTCACTACACACACACACAATATATGTATTTGCTTGTAAAGATTTGGGTGCACTAAATGAGTGACATTATGTATGCATATATGTATTTTTGCGGCTGTGGCTCAAGAACTACAGTGAACAAAAGCAAAATCTGTGGAATTTGCACATCTTTCCTTTCTGCATGACAGAAGATGCCAGATGAAGATATTTGCTGTCCTATCCACTTAAGAGAGCAAAGTAGGGAGCGGGAAAGGAAAAAAAAAAAAAGAAAAAAAAACCCTCAGCAAGCAGGAACACTTAAAATGAGTTACCATGTCTGGTCACTCAATCCTTTAAGCCCTGCCAACACTTTCCTGTGATTAGTTAGTAAATCTGACAAGGCCTGCGTTTGTTCACAGCTTATTGACAGAACTGTATTGATAAAGCAATATCCAAGCCTGGGGAAAGAAAGCCCACAATCTCATTTTACTTTCTCAAGTCTTTATTGCACAAAGGTATTTTTCCTGGATGAATTAATTTTCCTGAAACTAAAGTTTTAATTTTCTGAGGGAGCAGCTCTTATATCATTGCTTAATAATTATTTATCGACTGGGTAGACATTAAACATGGGAGAGGAAAAACATATCACACACATTTATTTGTGCAGATTTCTGACCTGATGATGCAGGGACGTTTGTTCGGAGTTCACGAGAGACAGTAGCTGTGGGGGTTATAATTTTTCCATCCCCCAGAGACACCCCATGCTTTCCTGTTCCCTGTGCCCCTGCTCATCCTGAGCTTCTTCCTAGAACCCACCTCCGTCTCCCCAGGAGGTTTGTGTCACGGCCATCACGTCCTGGATGAGACCGCTGATGGGGTCCCTTGAGGACCCATTAGTGCCGCTCATAAATTAGCCAGATGGGGTTTGCCTTGACCGAGTTGCAGCGGGTTGGGTCTGGAAGGGAACCCAGAGCTTTTACCCCACGCAGAGGGAACTCACTACGTTTTCAAAGATTAGGAGCACTGTGATATGAAAAAGTAGGAAGGGACAGGATTAAAACCACAGATGATTTCATGTTAAAACCACATACACTGCTGAAGCCTAATTGCAGGATTTCACATCCAGTTGAATTTTATGAGTTTGACGAATCCAGAGCGTCCATAAAGAAGAGGTAGTGTGTTCAATGATTTCAAACCAAAGTGAGTGAAAATGGGTTCAGTAACAACCTCTGGATACAGACACCAGCAGAGAGCAAGCAGTGGTGCAACAGCTTCATTCCAAGAGGTTGGAGAAGGTGCCAAATGTTTATTTCTACATGCTCCCACTTGAGATCGCACAGTTTAAAGAGATCCAACGACCACTGCTGAAGCTGGCAGTTGACAGAATTTGTTGGAAAAACATTCTCTGTTGGTGTTTCATTTACTGTTTCCCTTTCTCTTTTCTGTGGGTAGTGGAAATTGGCAGATGTAAGCCAGTGAAGAAGTGGAACATCACCACCAAAATATGGAGTGAAAGGGAAAATCCCTTCATCATTTAAGTAAACCATCATCAGATACCAATGAATCATATCTCAAAAGCCTATCCAGGCTCCCCTGGCATTACAAATCCAGAGTCCTCTGGGCTCTTCTGTAATCACTATTGATTATGACTTTAAAACCAAAAAAAAAATCCTCCTTGCTAACAATAAAAAAATCACTTGTTCTAAATGCAAAATAAAGCATTTTTCAAAAATGGGCTGAAAAATGTACACGCATATCTTCAAAGGCTATTTTCACTATTGTAGGCATGGACGTATTAAGACTTCTAAAATTTATGAAGGAAAGAAAGTGAGAGAAATTACAACTAGCCGAAAAACAGGCTGTTCTAGGAAGAGGAAGAGGCTAAGAAAGCATACATACTTCAGGTGGTGAATGCTTATTACTAATAACCTGTAACAATATTGTCCCTTTATTACCTAATACTTATCAAAAAGAAAAGAAAATTCTTTTGCCATAGGGAAAAGATGTCTCATGGGAGTGTAGGTGACGTCAAGGAGGCTGATTGCAGAACCTAGAACCAGGGATCCTGAGGTCCAAGCCTCATGTCCATCTGGCTGCATTCTTCACCCGGCAGACTGCATCGTCACAACTCCTCCTTATTCACCAGCAGTGTATTAATAAGGAAAGTAGCAAGAACCTACAGACGTTAGGTGTGTTTTGAACAGATTACTTCATGTACCAATGACCTTCTGAAAAAGCAGAGGCATTACTATAGCTGTATTACCCCAGGCTTATGCAACTCCAATTTGATGGTGGAATTGGAGAAAGGAGCCACCTCTAAGTGGGAGCTCACAGTAAGGATCTGAGATGTTCATAGTGAGTGCTGTGATGTGGCAGAGCTCAGCACAGCTCTCCCTCCTCAGGTCTTGCTTCCCCGGAGGCAGATCCCCATCTGGCTGACTGCTGAGAATCGCTGACACTGTTCAAGGAGAAGCCCCCGCTCTTTTGGGAGAGCTGTCGCAGCATTCTGGAGACATGGCTCAGCCATGTAGGTTCTTACTAGTTTCCTTATTAATACAACACTGGTGGGATGCCACAGCTCTTGCTTAAGCCAAGTGGGGTTGCAGTCTCACAATTCTCATTTTGACTGTAAACAAAGAGCCCAGCCCTCTGTGGTAAGGATCTGGGGATGACTTATTGTTAGAGCTGGATGCTGGAAATTATTGCTGTGGCAGCACTTTGTTTTGCATCGAATGGCATTTCATAACATAATCACCTCAACCCCACCACGAACATGGATGATGCTCCGTTCAGGAGAACTTTTGATAGTTTGTCAAATGACGTTTTATAACTGAGTTACCTCCAGTCCAGTCTGCTGTTTCATGCACTGGTGGGCTGGACAGAAGGAAGCTGGTATGTCCGCAGTATGTAGCAGCACAGGGGCACTAAAACCAGTGCAGGCCTTCTCCATCGCAGCCATTTCTAAACTCTATAAACCAGAATCTCCCCACTACCAGCTTTTCAAAATACCTCCAGATTCAGAATTGAGATACAGTCTTTTCCTGAAGGAATTCACCATTATGGTACAAGACTCAATATTCTCGTTTTTTAGAAAATTACAAGAGTGCAGATTTTTGGAAGTGGGAAGTCTGGTTTAATCAAAAGACTTACCATATGGCTCTGGACACAAATCTCAGAATCGCAATTTCTAAGAAAAAAAGGCCCTGAATTTCTGGATATGCTTCTTGAAACCTCTCTGTCCCAACTTTCACAGGAGCTGAGCATGTGCAAACCCTCCAACAGTCAGCAGTATTGAGTGTTCAACAACTTTTGCACTGGGTATTTTAGAGGACAGTTCCTAAAATCAATCTCTGTACCTCACTTGTGTCACCTGTTTCATGGCAATGCTCATATAGGTCACATCAGAGATACAAGTTTTACTACATTATTAATACCTAAGAAACACTTTGCAACTGCAGGTTGGAAGAAGCACTACGCTTTAAAAATCTTCAACTGCTGAATACTGTCACGCTTCCACTGCTTCCAGCAGGAGCAAACCCATCCCCACAGATGATCTACTCTACAGTTATCAGTCCCTCTCTCTAACTTGTGGCTGTTTGGTGGAGTGACAGCTAAGGCGGGATGTTTATTTCAAGTGCACAGATGATGAGAGTAAGACAAGACAAAACAAAGAATAGGACAGTTCAGGCTCTGTTGGTCTTATCCATATATATGTATGTTCAGGCCACCAAATGCTGTTCTGGCTGCACAGGAGAATGTAACATGAGTACAAATACAGCTTCTGTCATATGTTATCTCACAGGACCATGGTAGGTATGAATGACCTTTAGTTTAAGTGAGAACCAGGCTTTGCATGCAAAAGAGCTGTCTGACCGTGAGAGCTATTAGGCTTTGGAATGATTTCCTAAGGGGGGCTGAAGAAGCTGTCATTTGGTACACTTAAGGCTGAATTAGACAAGAACTGGAAAATATATTTAAATAGAAAATACTATCTTGTCAGCAGGATGGATGACGTGACCTAACACATGGTTCTCCAACCCTAATTTCTATGAATACCTGCAGCTCAGACCTTGTGTATGCTGAAAAGGGTCTACCAGGAAAGCTTTTGCTGAAGATGCGAGACCCAGCTTCTGCTGAACAGAGAATACTAGTTTCCTAAAAAAAGAACAAGTTGAACCAGTAACAGGATTTCTTGTTGATAAAATTGTATCTACGCTGGTGTTTGGTCATCCATTTTAATTTATTTAAAATCTCTGTCTTTCCCTACATTCTTTGTTAACACAACTATGCCATCCTAAAACTTTAGTATAGTTTAATCTCTAACTAGGGTGTATCTACACACCAGACCAAACAGACACGGGCAATGCACACATGCTACTGCAAACCAGATCTAATAATGAAATGTGCCAGGTCACTGTCATTATATGCACAACTACAAGCTCTGCTTATACAATAAATATTCACTAATCGGTAATATGATTGCTGGAATGCTAGGAGGATAAGGAGGGCTGCAGAGGGGAGAAACGTGCCCCTTTTATTATCACAATTTCTCTGAAGCCATGACATATCTATGCAGAACACATTTTCCTACCACATGTGTTGATCTAGAACTAAGCAGGAGATGGATGCTGAAGAGAGCAATTTTCATCATCCCTGGAGAGATTTGTAAAACAAGAGAGAGGGGTTTTTATTCCTCTTTCTCTGAAAGAGGCACTGGCTCCTTTCCACTTCCAATTTCACCATGGCTGCACACGACTAAACATCCACTTTGACACTAATGCGGAGTGGTGCTCTCTACTAGGCTGGGTCAGCCAGCTCTCCTGCCTGACTGGCCAAGTGATTACAAAATCATTAATGGTATATTTTACACCCCGTATTTCTTAAAAAACATAATTACTAGGGAAATCATTCTTCTTTTATCCAGGATTTTTTCTTTTATTTTTTTTTTTCCCAAAGACACATGTGCTCACTCTCTCATAACAGTCAAAATGAGGTCAGAAACTTGAACATATGTGGCTGTGTGTGCTTTCTCCTCCAACCAGAAATGACAAAGCAGAGTTTGGCAAAGCAATAAAGGAATGGCCACAAATCAGCCAGGATTATCTGACTTCCTTTAAGAAAGCCATAAATTGTTTACAGCAGCATTGGTCTTTAATGGCAGAATGGGGGGCGATGGAGGGGAAAGCTTTAATCTAACAATTTCAACACATTGCCAAAGTCCTTTCCTGTAGTTTACAATAAAAGAACCTCCAAGCATCTAACTTATGTTGGCTGGACTTTTTATTTTCACGGAAAAGATCCTTCCCATGCTCCCTTCTCTTTCACTACAGAAACAGACTGGAGTGTAATGAGGTTAAGTTTTAAAGCACTAAGCATTTGACAAAAATGCTTGCAAAGATTTTAGCACCAGAAAACCTCTAGAGAAACTGGGCAGAGCCTGGGATAATACACAACAGACTCCTCCAACCTTAATGCACTGGGAATTGGAAGTGCATTAGGATTTTGGCTGCAGCTGGGCTTTTTATGGCCACTGGATTCTCAGCACCACCGCTGCTAATAATACATAGGTGAGGGGACATGGAGACAGAGTTTGCTGTGATTGCTACTCACTGTACAGCACAAACCAGTTCCAAATAGGAAAAGGCAGCAGTTAAAAAAAGTACTCTGGAACAGAGCCAATCTGCACAATTCATATACATGAATTTCTAACACTGAACCTTCTTTCCCCCTCCAGCGCAATTCTACACTTGAAGTTGTTTGGTTTTATCCTTTTGTTCTTGCTTATCCTAGGGGGCAATTGTGAAATTCAGAACCATCACTGGAATTCGGACAATGAATATTTGCAAAGTTTGAGGGCACCCATGGTGAAATTTTTAGAGATAGGATCTATGCCTCCTGTGTTTCTTTGTGTATTTTGCCCTTTGGGGCCATTTCCCAAAAGGCACTGTGGAGCAACATGCATCTAACACAAACAATGCAAGCATTTCCACTGCCTGAGATGGAAATCCCCAAAATCCTTTCCTACAGCTCCTCTGAATATTTGGATCATCCCTGCTGCTGCACTGTACTTCTTCAGTCACACACCACTTTTGGAAAATGCATTTCTACTGCAGGAATGATGTAACTAAATACAGCACAGCCCACATGGTTTGAAGAGTTTGTCAACAGAAAATATCCATTCCAGACTACTAGTGTCTGAGAACTGGAATGTTTCCAAATCTATTTATCTCATCACTTTATAGAAGCGCTTTCCACCCTCCTCTTGATATTTCAGAAATTTATTTGCCTCCCATTATAAAAATAAATACAAGTGCTCTCTCTCCCCAATACCCAAACAGTAATTAGTTATAATGATTATTATTTATGTTGTGGCAGTGCCTTGGAGCCCCAGACATAGGCTGGGACCTGATATGGTTATATGTTTATAATCCCTCCTCTACATGCTACTTAACAGCACATTGCTTGAAAGCCAGTAAAAGCAAATTCTTTAACTATCATGAAGGAGACTGCCGGCAAAGTTTCCCCAAAGCTCTGGATAAAAATCCCAAGAGGTTGAGTGGTTCCCCATACTGCAAACTCTAGCTCTGGCAACGGCTGGTCATCCTAGTTGAATTTTTTGTTTGGCTGAAAACAAACTCATGAGGCTCAAGTACAAAAAGGCAACGTACAGTGTTTCAAGGGCAAGAGGGAAACCATTCTTTTCTTGAAAAGCTTTTCTTTAATAATTAAGGCTGAAAAATTACTTGTATTTTCCCATGCGCTGATGAGAAAGTTATAGGAAGGAAGGAGACACAGGAAGATCCAAACAGCACAGAAGCATAGGATGAAGTACTTTTATGGATAATTGCCATGTAACTCTCTATTTTCTTTCTGGTGCCTAGATATTATTGAGTAAAACTAATTAGAAATGCAATAGATAAATGTACCCAGAATTCTTCATATCCTCTGAGTGGTTCCAATACCACCCAGCAGGGACCTTGCATTTGCTGGGTAGGCAAATGATTTTCTCATAAAAAGCTGGACGACTCTTATCATGGCTCATTTTCTCCTTTAACCTATACTATTACTGCTCCTCCTCCTAACAAAGTGAAATATAACACCCGTCAGAGTTGTAATGATTCCTTAACTATAGATGCAAGTAAAAAGCAACCCGCCCCCAACCCCCAGCACAGAAGGCAAGATGAGCGCAGCTAGTTAGCCCTGTCTCTAATTAACGCATTTTGCTTTTCCTGCCAGGTGTGGTCCCCATTTCTCACTCATTGGTTTCCCTCCCCAACAATTTATTCTTCAAAAGCAGAAGCAAGTGATGGAAACAGAACCTGCAAAATACAAATAATGAAGCAAATCAGCGTTGGTTTTTTTCTTGCTGCTCAAGAACTTTAAAGATGTTTAGGGAAAAAAAACCAACAAAAAACCCCAACCAAAACAAAAACCTTTCCACTAAGTAATTGAGTCTGCACTCTTGTATCAGACATTCAATGCTAATTTGGAGTCCTGTCTTATCGCATTACAGACAAACACAAGGCCCCTTACATCAAGTGCAACAAAATAGCTACACTCGGCATTATTAATGAAGTAGATGGATTAATTTCCTATTTATGAGAAGCTAACCAACTGGCTAGCTTGCTGACAGCACTATTAATGATCCTTAATGCCCCACAGGCGGTAATGGGTCCCGCTGGGAGATCTAGGAGCGCTGCAATTTGTATTGAGGATTTAGACATAACAAAAAAAAAAAAAAGCCCTCCTGGGAGCAGGCAGTTGATCAGCGGGCGCCCCAGCGGAACACAGCAGACAAATAATAAATGACAGCCTTGCGATTAAATCAAACCTTCTACTTTAAGTGTTAAAGTGTCTGACTGTCACTAACAATCTAGTGGTTGTTAAAGCCTCCCGGGGCCTCCAGGAACAGACGCAGTGAGCTGGAAGGTAAAAGGGGGGGTGAGCGGCAGTGGCAGCAGCGGGAGCCTTGCTGTCTTGAGAAGGGAAGCTGCATTAATGCAGGAATTTAGACAACCACTGAACTCCAGCTCTGCTTTTTGAGGTACCACAGACCCAGGGCGCAGGACCCCCAAAAGTCTACAGAGCCTTAAAAGAAAGATTTTTACCTGGGAATGGAACTGAAGCTTCCCTAATCCCAACTCTCAAGCCCTGCAAACCTGCTTACAGTGAACTTCGCAGTCCAGAGTGACCGGGACTCCCTGATGTCAGATCACGTCTTGGGTAAACGAACGGTTGCCTGCTGCTATCTAGGAATTTCAGTTTCCATTCATATGTCTGTACATTCAGGATGGAAACCAGAGGGCTGTGTTTCTAGATTCAAAAGGGACAGGCTGAGGTGTGAACAGAAGTCCTGGAGGCAACATGGATTTCATTCACTTAGTCTTCTTGATAAATGCAGCCATACACACTCTGTCTTCCTTATATTTAGCTTCCTTGCTGCCCTAGACTGATCACATCCTGGGGCTGGGTGACAGCTTGGAGAAATCCCAATGCTTTCTCTTCTGGAGATCAGTGTTCAGAGATAGAGATGAAACGGGCAAGTAGGCGAGATGAAAATAAGCACTGAAATGGTCCTTTGCACATCAGCCTCTATCAAAACACCAAAGCAAGAGCCGAGGCTTAGTGAGTTAAGGAGGCGCAAGGCCAGCATTTTGTTCTGATTGGGAAAATTGTCTCCCTCCTCTTGTAATCCTCTCTCCATGCCATGACCGATTGGATGCTTCTGTCTTCTTGGGTCTTCTCCCACCCCATTTTAAAAGCCCAGTGCTACATCCAGTGCTACATACAATTAAGGTGAAGAATGTGAAGATTTTAAACAAGGTTAATCTATCTTTAAAGAAACATTTAGAAAATCAAGGGAGTTGGCTGTTGTGCACCTGCCATCAGCAGTAATAAAAATACATTCTTGTAATCCAACTCAGGCAGTGTTAAATTCACTCAAGTGTGCTTCAAAGCAGATGCCCAGACTGGAGGATGATGAACCTTTGTATCTTGCAGGACAAACCAATACTATTAAACCTGCTAATAAGACTTCTATGCATAAGGACACAGGATGTATCATTTGCAGATGTTCTTAAAAAGTTAACAAACAGAAAAAACATCCAGTACAGTAGGTATACATTTCTAAAGTCACATGCAATACTTTACATTAAAAAAAAAAGGCAGAAGGTTTTTTCAAAGAATATTTTTGTAGTGAGAAAGATGAAAGGGGAAAAGAAAAACCCATACAAGGAGAAGAATTTCAAGGTATCTTATATTTTTCTTAAAAGGAAAAAGAAAACAAAGCCTCAGTTACATGCTCATGAGTTAACTGCTGGATATTCACTTTAAGAAATGATATACAACTACCACAATGAAATTCAACTTCACCTTCCTCTTCAAGTCTTACAGCATTACACCCGGACAAAATCAGCATCCATGAAATCAGAGTTCACATTGGGCATATGCGTGCTCATACATACCTACCTAATTTGGGAAGTATGTACATTAAACACATATTATATCTACACACACTTAAATGAAAATGTCTTATTTCAATGTTGATAAAATCGTCCACAGTAGCAGCTCTCAGCCACCAGCTATCGCCCATTTGCAACACCCAGAGCCCATACGGCAGAGCCTGGGGTACGAATGCAGCTCCCCCACGCCCTGGGGATGGCAGAGCCTGTTCATGATGCCAGTGCTCAAGTGAAAGCTCTGTGCTTGTCACAGGCAGTGTAAGTGCAGTACTTCATCTTTCGAAAGGATGTTACTTGCCACTTACTGCATACCACCCGTTCAAGCTGTATCGCAGCCCTATTTTACTGACAAGAAAGATAAGAAGGGCACATGACTAATTTGTCTGAAGCTACAGAGGGAGTCAATAGGAGGAAAGGAGATGGGACCTCAGAGATCTTCCTCCTTCCTGTGCTCAGGCCACTTGCTGATAATGATATGGCAGTGCCTGAACGAGATAACCCAGATGAAATGCAAACAACACACACGGCAACATCATCCCCCATTCTCTCCTCCCACAAACGGTAGTGTACGATTCAAAAAGACAAAACCCGAACAAATTTAAGAACAAAGACTAGCAAAAAACGAGGAGAAACTTGCACAAGGATTCCCATGCAAGGCAACAGCACAAGAATCCCATTTTGGTGCCCTATCCATGCTGCTTTTCCCTGAAAACTTCAGATCTAATAATAATGTTGAAGGAAAACCTTCTGAAGCCAGCAGGACTCATCCTGCTGATGTGTCAGGTCTGGACTAGGCTCAGCATATCCTCCCCTGTACTGAAGTAACAATGGGCAACTGTTCCCAGCTTGACCCCGCAATGCTTGGAGCTGGGATCCAGCAGGAACCCTTGTCCTCAGGCACAGTGTTGGGAGATGCAGTGCTGACAGCAGTTTGCTCCAGCCAACGCTCTCCAAGAAGGCAACCCACCCCTTGACAGACCAGAACACTCAAGTGTTTGCACAGCAAAACACCACTGCCTACATACACCTCTTCACACCCCTTGTTCGCTTCCCTGCTGACACACTTGCAGAAAAAAGGAAAGGTCCTTCCACCTTCTTCCTCCTCATCTGCTATTCCCATCATCCAGGAAACAGAACATTTTCCTTCTAGATGCTTTGTAAAACCTACACGGAAGCTTTATGACTCTTCTGAACTGTAGCTGTTAGGTTTCACAGGCACTGAAAGGTGGCCCCTCTGCCCGGACACAACACAGAGGAGCCATGCAGTAGATCCTCCACCCCATACAGAAGCCCTCGATACAGCGCAGAGCTCTGAGAAACAGCAGTGCAGGTGAGGGAACCGGAATTTTGTCTGGTTTTTACATGGACTCCCTGAGACCACCCCTATCACGGATGTGAGATGATATCTGGTCTGCTATCTTGCAAGAAACAGTCATGCAATTTAATGGCATGATCATACCTTGGTACTGCAGCCTGGGAAGAGAGCCATAAATAATCATCTCAGCTCATATACATCAATTTATTCTATTACCTATCCATGTGTGTTTTCTGGCAGAATTAGTCTTTTCTCTTTTTAACCATACAATTTAACAACAGGCCACTGAAGAGAACCCACTGGAAAACACAGCAGCCAATTGGATTTTCTTCCCCTTATGTGTGCTTCAGTAAAGAACACATAATGGGAAAAAAATACAGTGTATGATGGGGAACTATGGTAGGCACTGGCTGCCAAGAAGGTAGTATCTACAGAACCACGCTTATTTATCTATCTTTTAGCTCATACAAGCTGTTCTATTATAGTCTCTGGGTGGGGAAGCATCGATTTTAAACCACCACAAGCTAAAGAACAACTGATCTGACAAAATGTCAGTGTGGAACAGAGCCCTCCTGATGCAGGGAAGGCAATGTACTGCCCCTGCCCTCAGGCAGGAGCCTCAGTCCAACGGGTAAGAGATGCGCTCAGAGGCAACTGAGGGCAAGTGGAGGTTGCCGGGTGCTGAAAGCCCCCCGACAGACTCCTATCAGGGTTTAAATATGGGGGCAGAAAATGGGGGGGGGGGGGCAATTCTATGCTTGCCTGGCTCCATGTTGGATACCACCTGAATTAATGTCATGGCCCAACGAGCATGGGTAGGACTGGGCACCACCAGAGAGGTGGGGAGATCTCTGGAATGTGGCATGTCTGTAGAAGCACTGGCACTGGAGGGCAACAGCCTCTGAGTGGCTGTAGTGAGGACCCACGTTTCGGATAAGGGTCAACAACTGCACATCAGCTTTGTGAGCCTATTTAGGAGCTCCAGTTTCTCCTGGAAAGACTGCCAAATTTTTCTTTGGCTGGTGATCTATCAGCCATGACCTTTGGTCAAGCGTATCACAAAAGGTGAGACTGCACGTACATCAGATGACAACAAAGTCAGTATGTAGAGAAAAAATGCTCTTCATAAGGCACCTTCCTCCCATTCATCACATAAACACACTGCTAATTTCTTTAGCCTGTCCTCTCCTGTCTTCCTAGTGCTGGCATAAAATTGGATCCTGAGCCTTGTTTGCTTGATCAGGTCTCCCCTCCTCCAACCTGTCCTCACCCCCTGCACCCACCCACCACTTTGCCCCCACCGTCCTCGCTCAGGTGGGGAAGGCAAAAAATAATAGTGACAGCCCCCTCGGGAAAGCCAAGAGGCCCTTGCAAAGTGCACCGCAAAAATGAACGCGCCTGCTCACTCATCACATTTCGCATTCGTTCTGCCACTCGCTGTCAAATTAAAATGTGGCCAACAACTCATTTCTCCTGCTCTCACAGTTACAAATTAGTCCATTAAGCTGTCTGCAGCAAGCCTTTTTTCCTCTTCCCAGTAATGGCCTCCGAGAATTCCTTCATAATCGCCAAGTCCTCCTGGGATGCCCACCGAAAGCAGATGGAGAAGCTCCCGGGTAATACAAGGCACTTTTTAATGACACAACATGCTGTGGGTTTTATTTTATTTTATTTTTTTATGTCCCTGTTCTCCCTTCATCATCTTTCCCCCTTCCCTGCTTTCTTCCACCAGGATGATTAGGAATTAAAAAAAATAAATAAAAGGGAAGCGGGGACGGAGGTGCATGGATGCTTCTGTGCAGAGGCTGACAGCTACAGAAAGCGGTGGGGGGAATCAGCTTCAACTCCCTAATTAAAACCTCCTAATTGAATTATCTTTATTGAAAAATTAGATCTTCCATTGGAAGCTTAGAGATCTGGGAAGACAGACGATCAAGTCCTCCTGTAGATGACTAATCTGTTTCATTTATCGTGTCTTCTCCTCCCCAGGCAGAGGCTGCACAGACGACAATCGTCTCTTCCGCGGGCCAGACCTGTCGCAGAGCGAATCGTTCCTGACAGAACAAGTTGCTTAATGCAGAATCCCCTCTCTTAAGGGATGTTTTGGAGAGCCAAAAGGACTTGAGTGTTATTAGCAAGTAAAGGGCTAGTATCATCTGGGAGTTGTCTTTATTTATTTAAAAGAGCATCTTATAAAGTGAGGCTGTTACAGCAGTCTGTTCATGCAGGTGGTACAGGGAAGGGGCTGCCGACCCCGGCACTGGCGAGGGCACTGTAACCCCCATAAAGCTGCTGTGTATAGAAACAAGGCATTAAACAGCAGGCAAACATTTTCTGTACATTGATGATGCACAGAAAAAAATTATACCAACTAAATACAGCCAGCTGGTATCTATGCTGCACTTTAAATAACAGCAACTACAGACACATCTTTCCTGTCCGTCTGTTAACCCAAAGACTTAGTCCTGGAGGTGCTGCTGGAGAGCAGCACGGCTCACCCACAGCCCATGTGGCAGATGACTACCCTGGTGAGCGCCCGGACCAGAACATGGCTGTACCCAGCTGGCACTTCTTCTGAGCTGGCTCGGGCTCCCCTTCCCAACACTGGGCTTGGCAGCCCCCCACCCTGATCACAGCAATGGGCACAGCTCTGAAGGGCACTACCTTCCAGACACCACCCTGCACTGAAGGGGCTGGCTAGGAGGATGCTTTGCTTTACATAGTGCAATAAGAAAAATCGTAATTTGGAGAACTTGTAGTGGACTTGGTCCTTCCTTTTCAGGTTACTGACCCAAATTGAGTTCAGCCTCTATGTCCTATTTGATGCTTACTTGGTGATGAAGAGAGGAAGAGATTGAATCTGCCCCCCATGTGGCATTCACCTCACAAAATCACAGCTGGCCTTTTCTGGAAGTCTCTGGACAAAGAGGCAAGATCAGTGGTGTCTGGGAATTTCCTATCCCATCCCATTCTTCTACTTTTTCAAAACAAGGAGGAAAAGTTCTTCCCAGTGGAAACTACTGGAGTCATACGTGTTGGCAATTCTTGTTTCCCATGAACTGTCGAAGGGTAGAAAACCCAAATCAGTCTTTGCCCATTTGTCTTCCTCCCTTTTTCCCACCAAATCAGAAAACTGGCTTCAAAATAGTAAGATGAAAACCTAAATAAATAAATGCATTGTGCATTCCTTTAATTTGCTTGCTGACTTTGCAGTGGGGTGACTCCTATTGCCAAGTCTCCTTAGTGACTGCATAGATTAATTTTTCTTTCATATGAAAGTCAAAATTCCTTATCTCTTTGCAGAATTCCAGGAGCTGTGCCTTTAAGGAAACATTTTGCAGTAAAATTACAAGATTCAGTGACATTACAGTAGTCCCTCTTCAGCCTCCTCCCACATCAAATAAAATTCAGTGACTCGGCTGCCACCCTGCCGCTCTCCTCCCAGCTCTGCTGTGAGTGACAGGCATGCCGTGCTCACACTATCCTGGGGAACAGCCAAAGTATTCATGGATCTTATTGCTAGACAGGCTGCGATAAGGCTGTTCTCATGGCTGCACACCCCACAGACAGGCAGAAAGAGAAACAAGAAAGAAGGCAGCAACGGGGAGTAAAGTCCTCTCAACACCTTTAAGGAGATGCTGTGTGCTGGAGGGTGAGAGGAGATTTTTCATGGGGAGGAGCTGTGTTATGAATGTATATATTTTAAGGTGGGGAGGGGAAGGAATAAAACAGTTTCCTGGAAGTGAAGAAAAATTAGCTGTCTTTGCAAGTCTGAGGCCAGCTGGGAAGACAGAAGCGTGATTCAGTTTTTGTTTAAAGAAAACCCACTCCAAGTGGCAGAAGTGTCCAAAAAACCCACAACCAGCCCCAGCCCCAAACCCCTAAGTCATGTACTAGGAGAAGGAAAAACCCAACTTTCTCTAAACACAGATGAGTCAATGTGAATAAAGTGTGTCCCTCACATATCATAAATTATTGCTTTAGGAAGAAAACAGGTAGTGTTCCTTTGAACAGTAATATACAAACATTCCCACTGGCAGAACAAAACAGGGGAGGAAGACTTCAAGTAGATCACTTCACCCTTGGATTTTGTTACCACTATCTGCTCATTTATCTTCTTTTCACAACATAAAGACTTCCTAATTGTATTATATTTATAGCAAATATGAGACAACCTCTCTACGCTTTTTCATACTGTTCTTTTCTGCTCTTTACAATAAATTCTGTGAAAAGGAAGAGGTAACCTTTTATCTTCTCTATTTACGTGTATGCTCTAGACAAAGATAACAGCTAGAAGAAATCAGCTAGTACCTAGAAATGCCATAGTGCTTAGTAGAAGTTGAGGGAAACAGGCACACATATAGAGTGAGGGCTTGGATGTAACCAGAAGAGCATCCATCCATGTCGGCTCTGATTTTGGTGCAGATAATTAGCTAAAGAAGGTTTGGACAGCATTAAAACAAACTGAATGGCATTTGCAAGGAGGTCTGCTAACTCTTCCCTATTTCTGTTGCATTGTTGTCCCAAAATATAACGAGAAGGACCATGCTATTGGAAATGCTAGTTCAAATAAAAAGAAACCTAAAACATTGACCCTTGGGTTGTCAATGGGACGCGCTTTTTAAGGCACCTGCCATATTCAAAACTGCACATAAAATCCAAGTTAACCCACTGCAGTCCCACTCACTTTCTGCAGGAGTTAACACCTTTGCCTTGTCCAAGTAAGAGAGATTTTGGATTAGCCATTTGTGACAGCAACCTAACTTGCATACAGCTCCAGAGCAATTGTGCACACCAATCTATTTGCATACACATTTTTTTAACTGGCTTGCTGCTCTGTTTAAAACATCTCCTTGAAATAACCTTGAATCTACAGCACATACACAGTGTACATGCACAGATATGAAAGCACGTGCGCGAGTTCCACGTCATCATTATAAAAATATTATGGTATAGTACTGCTTCAGTTAAGCATCAAAACTCCATAGCTTACAATTTCACTTCATTACTTGGGGCAATTTCTGAAGAAATACTTTAGTATTTTTAAGAGCACACATATGAGAGACCATATATACTGCCGCTGGCCGCTGGTTTCCATAAATCTTTCAAAACCAATATTTATACTCCCATGAAGGAGTGCTGGCTGCTTATTTTCCATCTCTGCAAAAGTGGTCAGATCAATAGTTCTGTGTATGTTACTTGGAAACATGTCACAGCAGCCTCTAAAGCCTCTTTTTCCTTTGTCTGAAATCGATTTCTGTAATATGCAAATATTAAGAAAAAGGAAGCTTTAAGTTTCCTCTTAGGATCCTTTGTGAATCCTTCAGAATCCAGACACCACTATGACGGAAAATTAAAACCCGCCAGCAGTTTACTGTCTCCCCTGAGCGCCAGTCGCGCTGTGATCCTAACACTTTGCTCCAAGCTATGAAATTCTGAAATTTGCATATTCCTCACTTCGGGATTGTTTCGGCAAAAAGGTAAAACACCGTGGAGCTGCCTGCCTGCAAAAACAACCCTCTCCTCAGACAACCTTCCTCCCTCTGAAGATGACAAAAGAGGAGGAGGAGGATTTCCACTGCTCCTCTATGCCAACGAAAAGATAACACCACTCACCCTCGCTTTAGCTATTGCTGCACACCCAATGTTTTACTTAATATACAGGATCAGGAAAATTAAACTTGTGTTATGGAGTCTAACTTTGAGAAGGAGCAAAGAGGCATGCCGTATTCACTGGAACTTTTTGTGAGAGACTTTTTATATATATATATATCTCTATATATCCCCCCCTCATTTTTTTTCAGCACAGCTTGAGCCCTGAAGCTTTTATTAAAAAAATAAAAAAGGGAAAAAAAACTCCAAACCAAGCAGTGTACAGAAGTGGGGGGAGTAGAGAAGGTTTAACAAGCTCCAAGTCATAGATTATAAGCCGCTGCTAAAAATTTATGGCTGTTTGGATCTTTGCCACACTGAACAGATTGGCAAGCTGATCAGAATCGCAGCAGGCTGCCTAATGAGTCCCACACAATTTTTCACCCCATATTTTTCCAATAAAAAAGCAGTTAAATACCAACCGCAGCCACAGCAGAGCCTGCCATCTGGCTGCTTTTTTCTCCAGCCATCATTAAAATGGTTCTTGGCAGTTTACACCTCGCTTTTTTCTGTACAGATGTGGAACGAATTTTCTGACAACCCTTGGATGAAACAGGGGGCTTTATTGAGCTTTACAGATTAACTGCCTAACTTCTGGTCCTAATTTTAAATGTCTTAGCACACCGGAGGCATCATTTTAAGTGAGCTAATTGTACGTATCTGAGCCTACCAGCAACATTTGGTTAAGTTAGTGAGATTCAAAATCAACATTTCAAGGAGCTGTGTAACCCATGCCACCACGGTCACCGACGTCTGGCCTATGCTGTGAGTTCACAGGGATTAAAAATAATAACTATAAGGATAGCGTTCGAAAGCATCTACAGAGGAAACCAAATAATTATGGCTTCAACCCATTTATTGCAGGCTAATGAATATGAGCAGCTTTATTTCTTATCCTTTGCTTTTATTGTTGTCCCCACACAGCAGTTTGGTTAGCCGGGGAGTAATGGAGGCCCATATTTGTGGTTACTCCATTGACCCGAGCACAGCGGAATGAAGCTGCAGCCCTGAGTATCTGGTTAGATGTGTTCGAGCCATGGCGCAGCTGACTTGAAAGCAGCTCAACTCACCCCTTTGTCACTGGAAAATACAGTGAGCGGAGGGAGAGGAAAGCTGATTTTGGAGCACAGTATTTATGCACAGAACAACTATTTTTTACAATCAAGTTTTGAAACCAGAAATGCAAAGCAAAGGTCCTTTAGAAACCTAGGAAAAAAAATCAAAATATAGCTAAGAAGCACATTTAAAAACTATTCATGTGCCAAACAGAAGCAGGATAGGCTGGGATGGATACAATTGGTTGAATGTCAGCGGACAGTTTTGATTAATGTAGTCTGCAAGTCCGGGCAGTCTGGGGGATGGGAGCAGGAGGGCAGCCAGCTGAAGTGCAGTTGAGATGCTCTGAAAACAGTGTTTCAGTCTTTCCCTAATGACTTGTCAAGACCACGAAAGAAGCAGTGGAAGTGAAGGGACTGGAGCCCAGGTCCTCTGAGGGCAAAGCTAGAGGTCTGTCAGACCCCTCTTTCTCTCTGAAAAGATGACAAACAGCAGCAGAACATCAAGGAGGCTTTTTATCATTTTGCTCTCCTTCGCATCCCTAACACAGATTATTACTTATGCCAATCATTTTATAATGACCAGTGGATTTAAAAAATGAATAATTTATAGGAATGTTGATAACATTTATTTGTTTTCAGCAAGGACTTCATAGAATCATAGAAATGCAGTACAGAAAGGGACCTTAAAAGGTCATTCTAGACCCCCTGCTCTGAAAGAGATTATGGTGGAGATTATGTGCATAATAATGTAAATGACCCTATAACTGTACTCCAGAATCAACATTTTCATTAAGAAATATATTGCCCTTGTAATCCTACTGGTTGGGGAGATAACCTTCAGAGTGCAAGCTGACGCAACCACAGCCACGCAAGCCTGGAAACAGGCAGAAACAGTGACCCTGAGATGGCACAAATGGGCATTTATTCAGAAACCTACCAAGCACACGCTGGAGATGAATACAACTGTCTGACTGTGTAACGATAGCTTTAATTAACGTATGGTTCTATGACTGTCCAAAAAGGGCAGCAGTTTTGGGGGACGGGAGCAGCAGAGTACTCAGGTGAAGCTGAGAATTGTGTGTGATGGAAATAAAGGGTTCCATGCTTGTGCTCTGCTGTTGAAGTCACCCTTGGCCCCCAAACTGTGATGTGTCCTATCCCCATTACTGGAAATAGCTGTGCAAATTGCTGACGAAAAAGAGAAAAAAAAATTACCTCCATCTCTTTAGTGGGTGCTGAAAGCTCCAATTTATCTCCTGCCGATCGACCTAAAACACCAGTTCACCCTAAAAGCACTGATGTACTTTCAATGCACAATCCTGCAGCCCGCTGCAAGCCTCATGGCAGTAATAAAAAGAATTGACTTGAGCATCAGTAGTCAGGCCAGACAGTTCTGGGGTTCCAAACTCTGTAATTTGGGCCTGGTGTGCAGTGTAGGGTAAAGGACTTTGTTTTATAGCAAAGTAAACTAAAAACTAAGCAAATCTGCCAGAGCAACTTTTTGTCCTATTACACTTCTGGTAAATTTTGCTTCTACGAACCATTACTGTATGAAGAGGTATTCACATACACACACATTGCCTTGACATTTGCACTTTTTTATATAAACATTTTTACAATATTCCATTACCACAGAATGCACCAGCTAATAGCCAAATCCCTAAAGCTGCTAACAATCAAGTCTGGCTCAAAGTCGCCTCTGAATAACTTCCATTTCTTCAATGCTTTTGCACAGCAGGATTGCTAATAAACAACCGGGCAGTAAAACTACAAGTCAGCCAGGACTGCCTCTGTCTTCTCCAGTTCAGGGAATTGCTCTAATACAATGTGGAAATATATCCTGTGACCAAGCAGCCCCTGGGAATTCTTACATTTCAGGTTGGGTTGTCTTCATTTGGGTTATTTTGGGATACGCACAAAAATGAGTCCCAATTCCCTTTCCCTTGCTCTCCACCCCCCACAGTCACACACTCCACCAAGCAAAACATTCTAGTTACTTAAATGTGGCCAGGGAATAAACTATTTCAAGAAAAAAAAATAATAGTCTCATCTTAAATGGTTTCCATCCAATCAAATTATTTAGCCCAGAAGCTAAAATGATTTAGCCTTTACACAAGTCTAACACAACAGCGTTTGCATAACTTACTCGAGCTCTCTCTCCGTCTGTCCCATGGAGAGTTCCCAGCCCACAGAGAAGACACAAAGATAACTGGGCACTTGATCCAGGGCTAGCTTTCCTTTCACTTAGGACCCATCTAAATCGAAGGTGCGGTAGGGTTACCTGTGTAGGGCAAACCGCCCTTTATTTTACAGATCCGTCAACAGCTACACTCTCAGTGCTGCAATGAGCTCTGCAGCCCAACTGCATTTTCTAGCGCTGGGGCTAACGAAGAGCAGGAGCAGGAGTTTCCGAACAAAGTACTGGGGTGAGATGCTAAGCAGCAGGTGTCTCTTCATGCAGAAACCCTGAATACAGCAGCCTTTTCTGCCCTGGACAGCCACGTCACTACAGAACATACTAAAATTCACATTTTAAGCTTTCACGCTTGTTTCAGCCCTGCAGTGTGTTTTATTTTTATTGCTTATTATGGCTAAGGCAGTGTAACTGACATGTTGTCTTTACAGATAATGTTCTTATGGTGAGACTCAAAACTAGTTTTAGGGTTATTAATGATCCTTTCCTCCTCACTATTTTTAAGGGTTTATGGTTTAGATTTGAGATTTTAGCTGTAGGCAGAAATATGATGCAAACTGATCCAAGAATTTTTCCCCTCGATCCTATTAAAAATAAATTCCCTTTATTGCAAAGGTAAAAGAAAATTCACAGTGAAAAAGGTAACAAATGGATTAGGGGTATTTTCGAGTCATTAATTTTCACTCAAAAAAAAAAAAAATTTAAACCACATCATCTTCCTAAGAAATAAGGCTTTGCTCTTGTCATTAAAAAAGCTCAGCACTTCAAATCCGTGGGACACACGCAGGAAAAAGGAAAGTAAACAAGCAGAGCGTTCTAAACAGAAGAGCTGGACTCAGAGCAAGAAGCACAAAGCCAGCCTTTTGGACGTCTTGGGGTTATATAGTTTGAATTCTGCATTTATAGGCATCAGCAGGAATTTTGCCAATGACTTAACTGACTTTCATGCTATAAAGCTAGAATGATCCATTTTGATTAACTGCTCTGACCTCCTGCATAACACAGGCTTATAGCACAGGGCCAAGATTTCATCCCAAATCTGGACAGAAGAGAGATGCACAACATATGAGTCAGCAGGACAAGCACAACAATTTTAATTTTAAAATGCCAAGTCGTGCTGGCAGGGGAAAACAGGGTGGATGATGGACAGTTCTGGATACTGAGAGGATTCTTGAATTATTGGGAGATACTTGGCTATGTCAAGCAAACTGACTGAGCTAGCTTTCATCTCTTGTTTTTAATTATCTTTACTCTTTCAGAATTTCCTTGTTGTGCTAAAAGTTGCCTGCTGTAAGCCTCCTCCCCAGATCTAATCTTTTTGCTTGAGGCAATTGGGGCAGGGTTATTTTGACATGCAAACGAAGAGGACATATGTTGAATGCAAATGAGAGGGCCACAGCTTAGAGCAGACGGGTTTTTTTTCCCCTGCCCCAGGCACTTCTGTTGTTGCTTAACAGGATTTCCTGGGGATCTAGAGCAACACTTTCACATCAGGGTCTCTAAACTCCGGCTGCCCATGCAGCCACCCAGGGGCAGCCGTGGCGAAGGAGGTCAGACAGCCCCGCCGCGGCTCCGGCTTTCCGAGGGGGAGGCACCGGGGGCGACGGCTGCCGCGCCGCGCCCCGCCGAGCGGCAGCTCCGCCGGAGCCGCGCGGGCCGGAGAGCTGCGGAGCAGAGCTGGCCCGAGGCCAGCCGCCTGGCCGGCCTCCCTCGCTATTTGTTGTTCTCAGGTATTAACATCGGAAAGTTGGCTACTGTGTACTGGCAGTAACTTCTCCATGTTATTTAATACACGTTATTGTATTCACATTGTAAAGGGCCCACGCCCTGTTCTGATTCAAGACCTAGATACAGGGTCATTATGGTGCTATAAACACCACCTTTAAAAGCCCGACTATGTATTGACACAGCTTTTTATACGTGCAGAACAGACTCCCAAACACTGTGATGGCGTTTTACACCGGGCTCATGTGTCCCCAGGATGGCATTAATTGAAATAGTACCGTGAAAGCAAAAGGAAACATATGAAGCAGCAAGATCTGTGCAAAATAATTCGGAGATAAGACATCAAGGCAATTTGGAGAGGAGGCCAGATTCTGTGCTTGAGCCTTTGCTTGCCAAGATTGTTAACAGTCATCGAAGGGTGAACACTACCAGGGGAAGCATTTGAGAACTTGCCTTTGCTACCAAGAAAGGTGCTTAAATTTCAAAATACCCAAAAGGTAAGCTACCCATCCCCAGATAAAAGCACAGGCAAGATGTGAATTTTTTTTTTTTTTAAAGAAAAGGAAACGAAAAAGATGGTCACACAACACTTGGCACAAATCACACCATTCATTGCAAGAAATCACTTCTGGCCAACCTATCCCCATGGGCTTAGAGGGCTGTCAACAAACACCACAACCACAGTGAACTTGCAGGTCCCTCCCTTTAGTGGGTCTGCTCCAGCCAGAATGGGACTGCTGACTATTGGAGGTGGGGGTTGGCTTTTTCAGGATAAACTAATTATATCGACATACTTGTCCACGGCTCTAAATAAGGCAGATTTGGAACAGAAGCAGAAGAAGAAAGTCTTATAGATGGTACTGCCACTTGGCAGCTTACAACAAGGCTTGGGTGCCCTCCTGACCTGTGCTGGCTCTCCCCAGGGAGCAGCCCCACAGGCACAGGCAAGAGCAAGTCAGATGGGGTCAACAGATGGCTGAGAATATGGTGCACATTAATACACATTCTTCATGTGCCTGTCTCTGGCCCAGAGATAAGCAGGAGAGGAATTTGGCCCCAGTACATTCAGCAAAACCATGGTCATATTGCACTGAAACCTCTACTGGCATCCAAGAGGTAGCCAAGGGCTTGCTGCCAGATTCAAGTACTTCATTCTTAATGCACTATGGCTTTGCTTTTGTGGTTTTGAGAAAGTGATGTTAAATTCTCTTAAAACGTGTTAGGAAAAACCCTGACGTATGATTTGCGTACAAATGGATGCAGTGATGTTGCACATGTCAAAGTGTGCATATGGGTAACCTGATAATCACATAATTTACCTTGACGCCTCTCTGAAAAGACATCATTGTCCCTCTAATTTTGATTCCTTGTAAATAATCAATCAATCAATTAGCTAATCTGCTCGAACACTGCCCCCACCCCTTTATGTTTCCAATTAAAAGTGTGAAAGGCAAGTGCAGACAGATTTACACGACATTCCAGAGGCAAGCGGCAATGGGTATTTTTTCAGTGATCTTATCAAGTGCCCTTTAAGTACGCTTGGGGTTTCTTGTGATCTTGACTGCTAAGCAATTCTGAGCATTCCTTTTTTTCCTGACAGAAAACATGTCTTTATGGGGTTGCCTTTTGGGAAATTCCTCATATAGAATATCCAGCAAACTACTTAGGAAATAGTGTTTTCCTTTCAAAAGCCTACCTGTGCAACTATAAGGACTTCGTTTTTCTGAAACTCTTAGAACATGCAAACTGACATTTCTAAGAGTATTCTGACTTGTCTGGATCTGATGCCACTTTTGTAGAGGCAGCAATAGCCATCTGTCTTACACGAGGCTAAGCTCCTGCCAAACTTCACATCCTTGCTCCAAAGCATGGAAGTGTGCAAGTTTCTTAGCAAATTACTTGCAAGTGCTTATAACACGACCAAACCAATTTATTGCCCCCATCTTATTTTTTGAGGGAGCCAAATCTTTTTATTCGAACTTTCAAAGAAAAGGAAATCAGCTGCAGGCAGACACACAACATGGAAAATTTCGTCTCCAACAGCTTAAGTTTGGCAAAGCTACAAGCAATTGACAGCAGCCCTGCAAGGGGAAGTGCCAGACAATTCCAGCGGTGGGCAGGGCTTCCAGCTCCACCTGCAGCCTGGCCAGGAACGCATGGACATCGTGTCAGGCCCAAGCCCTCTCCCAGGCAGCTATTTTTAAGAAGGCAGGAAAAGTGATTCGTGGTGTGTATTGAGTGGATTGCTAACAATGCGGTGGCTGAAGTGTAAGAAGGCACAGCCATACAACTGGGGAGCTTTATAGTAGAGGAAGACGGATCAACCATGGCTACTGTACACGACTCGAAAAATTTACCCATTATGCACATAGATTTGGAGTCTGCTTTAGGCACTTCAGTTGACACTTGCTGCAACACAATTTTTACATATAATGTTAAATTATATCTTCAATCAAAAGGAAATGGAAATTCCTCAAACTGCAAAATAACAAGTCAAGACCTCACCAAGATAAAAATCAGACAAAGAAAATGAATTAGAACAGCACAAAACTGAGCAGCAACTGGAAAGGCACAACACTTTTCCCCAAGCCAAAGCCTTACTTACGTATTAGGTATAAAATACCCTTTCAGGAATGAGCCAAAGATTTTTTTTTTTTTTAAACTGAACAGAGTCAATCTTACTATTAAATTTTATCCTTCTGTAAGTGGCAAGGATATACTTGTTAGCGTAAAGCATTAGTGATGACACCGATCTCTGTTTTTCAGATGAGAGGCGGCATTGCCCTGTGGACTAAAAATGGCATTGCAGGTATGCTGCATGCAAATCCCTGTGGGGTTATTAATTCCTGGGAGCACTGAGGCAATGCCACACTCATTTCTGCTGCCTAACTGCCGTAATATCCTTTCCATGACACAATCATTGCACTGGAGCTAAAGAGTGCCACTACTACTTTAAGAGCTACAGCCAGTGATCTCAGTTATTTCAAGTGAAAATCTAGTTGCACTGGGGTCTGTAAAAATTTTGCTGTCAATTTTAATGCACCAGGATCTCACCTTTGGTATCATTTTTCCCTAATAAAACAGGGATGATCACACTTGCAGATCTGTTAGAGTTGGACAAGGACAAGTTAATGTGCATTCCGCATTCTGAATGTGTAGCATAATAAGTACATGAATTATTTATATGTATAAATTTAAACTCTTTGATTGAAATGTAAGACTGGTTGATTAGAAATAAACTTCCTCCATCTTTGATACCGAGGTGCTCTGCCACAGGAGCTTAAAACAGTGTGGGCTCCCTGGATGCCGTCTCCTCAGTGCCAGCACTAGTATTCACGACATAACACAGAAATCCAGAGCTGACCCAGCTGAAGAGAAGCCATGCAAAAGTACCCTAAACCCCCAACTTTTCAGCTAGATGAGTTTACTGGACCAGCTCACTGCACAAACGCAGAGCACTGGTCATGCCAGGGGAGCGTATAGCTGAGACCGAGGGGTCACAGCAGCATCAGCTTAGATCAGCCTCAGTTGCCAGGTTAAACACCAGTCACTGTTAAATCTATCTCCTCCCAGAAATGCTGGGTTTTTTTGTTTGGTTGGGGTTTTGGTCTCTTGAAAACAGATACATCTATATCTCTAGGTATCTCTCCCAGTAGTGCAATAGCTTAACAGAGGCCCATCAGTGCTATCGTGCACTTCATGTTTTAACTACCTCATTTAATAATCTGCAAAAAGCAAAAAGGCCCGGCCAATTAACTGACATAGCGATTTGTTATCAGGGGGTCCCAAAGGTAGAGCTGTAAGAATAAGAAATGTGTATTGAGAAAACAAAGTCACACAACCAACAGTATCTGTGTAGATAAGGCCACTCAGTCAAACATATTCTACTCTTGCTGATGTGGATTTAAGTCAGAGCTTTTAATGTTCTTTGCTCCAGACACCAGGTAGGTATCAACTAAAATGTGGCTTTCTGTAAGAAAAGCATAACCCCTAACCTGAAAAAGTGACCTCTGATTGCTCCTTGGCTTCATCATTATCAACTGCTCTTCTCAGTCATTCGGCAAAAAGTTTTCCAGCAACTTCAGTTGCTGTTGATACAATTTATGTCCTCAGTACAGTACTTAAGACAGTAACTGAGTTCTTGTCCCCAAACGTCAGAGCAGCTCAGTGCTGGAATACGTGCAACTTTGTAATTTCACCCGTTTTTGTTGCAGATGCTGCGTGGGGAGTTTGTATATAATACGAAATGGGGTAAGAGAACATCTATTATTAACGCAGCCTCATGAAGCAAATAACTTGCTGGGTCATTAACTCACCATCTACGCAGAAATTCTAAGAAGTTTCTAACTCACCATCTACACAGAAATTCTTACGCGTGGGACAGTGCCTCCAAAGCCTAACACCAAGACCTGCAGGAGTTCACAGTGAGTCCGGTGCCAACAACCAGTATGAATCGTACCATGTTTACTCCAGGAGATCTGCATGACCCACCTCAGTGGAGATCACCATCACTCCTCTGCTTTGCTTACAACTTTCCTCATTAAGCTCAGGATGTATTTAATTCCAGTTCACACAGTCCGTGCTTTACACTGAGCAGAAACACCATACTCAGTTCATCTTTCTTTTCCAAAATACACGTGCTCAGTGTTTTTAAGCAACACAGGTGGTCTTTTTGCACAAGCATGCCAGACTGGACTTCTAACACATCAGAACAGCCATACAGCACAGCTGACACCACTCAGAGCTGCTGGTGTGGATGCGGCAGAGGAAGGTGAAGTCAATAATACTAATTTTTTTTGAAATTATTTCCAAAAAACTGATAGCTTTCACACTTTCCTTGATACAAGGTAAGACATGCTGGCTTCTCTCCACCTAAGGCAGCCTTCCCTCCCAGCCATTACCCATAACCACTGCTCCAGCAGCCTGATGCATATGCTGGCTGGCTTTGCTGCAAGAAGTCTCTCTCTGCTGGAAGAGGCATTAATTATAAGCAGGCAAGAAGAAACTTATGCAGCATTGATGGCCGCTCTGCTGGTTGCTTTTCCTTGTACTAAGCTTGTTTTCATTAACTTCCCAAATAAATGATAAAAGGCACAGGCCTCAGCAACAGAAAGACAAAACTGTAATCATTGGAGTAGCTGGCTGGCTTCCTATATGTATATGTGGAAGCACTGTTTATATCTGTGCAAGTGCATACATACACAGGCTTTCCTGCCAAGCAGTTCAACTAATCCAACCATCAGCATAAAATATTAGTTCACTGTAAGCTTGAACACTTGGCTACCTTCTTGGTATCGTGGTTTCAAGCTAAACCCAAACTCACTTAAGGTAGCAAGTTTTGTGTTCTGCCTACAGACTTGGTAAAAATAAGTAAACAAAGAGGTGAATCAGCGGCACTCTGTTCTCACTGAGAGGCAATGCTGACAGTGCTTAGAATTTTAACATGAAATATTGATGACATACTGATGATTATGCTGATTAAAACTGTGATTATTGATTATCCTGATAATTATCACATTTTATATATGTGTGGGTGCTCAGAGCCTGGGCCAGAAAAGAGACTTTCCTGCAAGTTCTGCCCAGACACACAGCAAGAAGAACATCTGATAAAAGTTCTGCTTTTGAAGTTCCAGGTTCCAAGTTTAAAAGATAAAACTTGAGCAGGAGTCACGGCTTTCACTAGCAACTGCAAACTAATCTTCCAGGCCTCACAGATATGTTAAAAAAAACCCTGAAAAGCACTCATCAGCAGAAACAGTAAAAGGCAGATCAAAAACCATACCCCTAATTCAATGCAATGTTCTGAATAATGATTTTTAAGAAAAATCACATTATTTTCTAGAGCCTAACTCATGATTTTTAAACATTAGGGGTTTGCCAAACTGCTGGTATAAATCTGGAACCGCTCCACTGACGTCACTGAAACTGCACCAATGTAAAAATGGCATCAGGGAGAACAGAAACAGGCTGAGAGAATTGGACAGCTGTGACCACTAACACAGGCTGCGCATTAGCAAAGATCAAAGACTAGTTTTTACAAAACATTTTGGCTTGGTTTTTATTTTACTCAGTTAGGGTAAAACATGGCCCACATTTGCTCTCAGTAGCTTGACGGGCTAAAAATTCTTCACTGACTCTTGAACACAGGAGAATACCAACGGGTATTTAGTTACCTATTCTTCTGAGAGGTACATCTATCTGTTGCTAGGAGGCTTCAGTCACTCGAAACACAAGATTTTTTTTCCCTTCTAACTGCATGACTGCGGTGAGGATGCCGTAGCAGATAAACACAACCTTCTGGTCTCAAGTCCCACCCCACTCCCAGACTTCATTACTCAGAAACATCCCCATCCTCTTGGCAAGGGGAACAGAGACCAACAGGAATGCCTCTAAAGGTTAAACACATGAACTTTTGTCATGTTAAAAAACAAGAAAAAGGGGAGGAAAAGAGCACAGGCAGAGGAGAGCACTACAAATCAGGCCAACTGACTGCTCAGCAGAAACAGAGGGCAAAGGGTGTGCGCACCATTATCCAGAGGGGAACACACTATCCAGAACCACTGTTCACACCCAGCGTCTGCAGAGAAAACAATTGTCGTAATTGAAAAACCCTCAGAGACAGCAATTTTTAGGCATGGATTTTCTATCAGGAAATGCTGGATCGTGGCAGTAAGTGTGTTACTGATAGAGATGATAAAACAGCAGGGTTATATGAACATGTCTATCTCCAAGGCCAGAAGAAAAGCTAAAATCTCCAAGGTCCTTTTTGGAGAAGAATCATAAAAGCTACTGACTGCATTTCCCAGGTATTTTTGTATCATGATTAAATCTGTTTCTAGCATTACACCTTTAAGAAAGATCAAAGGTAGGCAGCGAGGGAAGGAGGTACACACTGACTTCCACTAATTGAAGCAAGCTGAAGCCTCCAGCACCTTCTGGGTTCTCCAAAGTTTCCCTCTCTCTCTCAGCATCTCCTCTGCCCTCCCCTGCGGCCTCCCAGCCCCAGCCCTTGCAAAAGTGAGTGCATCAGAGGACTGACACAACAGAGATGCCTTTTCTAGCTGCTTGGGTACAGGAGCAGGAATAAAAACATCCAAAATCTCAGAACAATCACTGACAGAAACTTGCTGTAGTTCTTTGTTTAATTTCCGTGCCTCATTTTTTCCATCTTTAAGAAAAGACATCAAAGAACATCAAGGTTTAGCAGCCGTTAACAACATACGTGTTTCAATACCAGTATCAGCGAAACACTGCATGCAACTCATCCCAGTAACAAAACCTATCAAAGCAAAGCTGTACTGGGAAAAACTAGTTTCTCAGCATAACTGTATGTGCAGCAAGGGCTTCTGCCAATCTCCTCCTACCCCAGACCAACCCAATTAAGCTGCTAGAACCTGCAGCATAAAGATATCTATGGCATCCCATGTGGGGCTTCGCAATAACCTGACTGACTCAAGCACGATAATGCTGAGAGCATCACGGATTCTGCACTCAGCTAAACAAGCATACTTGGATACCTCTTTCTTACCATTTACCTTCTCCAGTGTTTCTGCTTCCTTCTCTCACACATCTGTCCTTTGATTATAAGCTCCTGGGGAACTCCTGGGAGGTGCTGGCTTCCCTGGAGAGGCTGCGAGTCAGGCTCTGCACTAGCCTCTACGGAGGTTACAATTTCCATCCACTCATCCCACTGCACTTGTGTATTAGCAAGGAAGGGAGAGAGAGTTCCTTGTAAATGCCTCCAGGGGTCAAGCACAACTTTGCCTTTGATGCTTAATAAAGTTTTGAAATCAAAAGCACTATGTAAATGTTGTTCTTATTATCAGGTAGGTGTGTTCTGGTTCTCTTCCAGGAGAGCTCAGCTGCTGAAAGTGGCTGGTATTAGAAGCAGGTCTTGGATGTTCGGCACCCAGCTTTGCACGGAGAAGACTGACATAAGAGCTTGGCACATAGCAATGAAAGAGGATGCAATCTGATTTGGCAAATTAGCCCCTGGGATGATGCAGTTGCCATATGTACCTAGGTGCCAAATTTCAAATGGAGCAGAGTGACCTGACCCTGACCTTTGGCTCAGAGCGCTAAATTCCCTCTCCAGGGAGCCTCTCTAGCCTGAAGCGTGTTTCAAAGCTGTGAAGAGAATAAACGTATTCACCTGGGGGATATTTACAGCAGAACATTTGTTTTCACTTATGCTGAAATCTAAGGAGAGTTTTGGTAGAGTCTCTGCATGTCATTCATTCCAACAACAGGTTTTGCAACTCTTCTTATGCAGGTGTCTGAGGCCCGTGCAAATCTCTCTGGCTGACCACAAGTATCTGATAAACTCTCTGTTCTAGCCAATAATTTGCCCAACTTGGTATTTTTCAAACAGAAGCAAACATCATCTTTCTCACTGCTTACCAAAGACACCACAGTACAAGACAAGGAGGCTGCCAGTTGCAAAACTTCGCTGCTTTTAATAAATATACTCAAGAGGTTTACAAGTAGTATTGTAAATAATTTAATCTACACTTTCCAGAAGCTGAATGAAGTGTTTTGTTTTGGTTTGTTTGTGCTTTTTTTTTTTTTTTTTTTTAATCCTTGCATTGCAAACTAGTATTTAGCTTGCTAATTAAAAACAATTGCTTAATGGGTCATCAGACAGCAAGTTAGACAGGTTAGACGTAAGAATGAACGTAAACCAGAGGCAACAGTCGGAGCTTTCTGAGCTTCAGACTAGTATGATGATATCCAAAATACAGGAACAGTAAAGAAAAGTAAGAGAAGGCAAGTAAAGGTTCAAAGTCAAGCAGATTAGTTAAAATAGTTCTACGACACAAAACAACTTTAGATCTTTACAGTCCAGTTCAGCAATGAAATGCCACTTACACTCAAAAGGCAACCTCCATGCGGATATGCTTTCATCTGGCTTTTTGCTTTATCATTTTAGTTGACTTGCATTAACTTTTCCAAGTACCCTGGTACAGACACAAAGCCAGAGATCATCTCAAACGCATGCCCGCTCTTCTGGAAAGCGGCATCAGTCCTAGAAAAAACTGCTTCCCTTTTTTCCAACCTGCTCAGATTACCGGTAGTTTGAAAACTTATCCAAACACTTTCTTCAGATTCAAATTGTGCTTGAAAGAGATTGTAGAAGTATTCAGAGAAAAGTTGAGAGAAGAACTGAATGCAGCATTATGGGAAAGGCAGTAGTATAGATAAACCAGTCAGCTAGCAGAATTACATCTTTATTTTAAGGAACTGAGTCACTTCTGAAATGCATCATTTGTTTAAATTACAGGAAATAAAGGTTTACGACCAGGGACGAGTTTGGCAAACCTTGTTAAGAAAAAACAAAGGTTTGTACGATCTGTGGAACCTGATCTCTGAAAGGCTGGTACATCCCTAAAAGCAGCAGCAAAACGAGAGAGAAAGCTTTGCTAAACTGCGTTTCTATCCAAGTTTCACATAGAGAACATCTGTTTGCACCCTACAACATACACAGGCATTTGATAAACACTTTCTTTCTTCTCACTTTACGATGGCTCTTTGGCTCACACAAAATTTAACACTACTTTTTATATAGTCTCACCCATTTCAAGTGCCATACAACCAGACATCAAAAAAATAAACGCTTAAAGATGCAAAGTAAAGCATTTAAAAAAAATTGGGGAAAAAAATACTTCGGGTTGTCTACTCAACCTTAATTTAGCTCTCCTTTGCGTGCATGCTTCAGTTGTGTAGTAAACCCCTTTTTGTTTTCAAAATCTGGCTCCCTCGTTTCCTCAGCAATCCCATCACAGTCTCTGGTTCCCCTGTCACCACATCAGGCCCACACCTCCACCCTGCAGCATCTGCCATCTTCCTCCATACTGCTGGATGCCAACAGGAAAAGCTATAAGCATAAACGGGACGTGCTTTTGCCATCTACCATCTTCTCTGCTCCAGAACTTTGCTGGCAGCGAGGAGAAGTAAGTGGAAGAACATCCTGTGCTGAAGTGTTTCAGCTGAAATTCACCCAAATAATTCAGTCTGAAGAAGATTCTCAACAAAGAAATTCACAATGACGAAGTCTGGCCAGATTGTAACCATAGGAGAGCAGAGCCTCATGGTATAAATTGTAAGATAACCTTAATATCTGGCTTTCCTTCCTGTCCTGTTTACAGGAGGGTGGGAAAGACCTCTACGTTTTGTGATTTTGAGAAGAACGAAGAGAACAGGTCTCTCAAGCTTCCTGCAAATAAACAAGGATAATTTGTGTGTCCAGGATGACAGTAAAGCTTGTCAGTGAGAAGCTTCTAGCAGAGAATGAAGTCAGCTGCCCATGACAGAGACAAATGCCATTTCAAGGAAAAACACTGTGCTGAGATTGGACAAGATTTTCCATACTCATCTTGCCTTTAGAAAATAACCCTGAACTTCAGACTTATAAAAACACACTGAGAGACAAGCATCTTTTACCTTGCCTTGGCAGCTTCAGAAGAACGCCACAAATAAATCATAGAAGCAAACAGAATACTCATAAAAAAACCTTGCCGCATGACACAGACTGGAGCAGAGGATGCACTGAAACACTGATTCATGAGCCTGACTCTCTGAACCTGCTATTGTAAATGTCATTTGCCAACGCCTCCCCATTCCTACCAGCAGGCTGAAGCAGCAATTAAAGAAGTGGGAGTGCTCTGCAAGCCTCCCCTGTCTGTAACAGACCCACAGCCAGCTATTTATTAGGTAATCCAATTACTCTGATGTGACCTTACTCCATGCATTCACGTCTAGTCAGACTACAGGATAGCCTATCAACCTGGGTGGTTTTTTTACAATGCAAACCCCTGCTCCTCTAATAACAGAGGTTATTACAAAACACAGCTAATGCACAAAACATTGCATCTCCTTCGCATCTCCCCTTCTCTCATCACTTTCCAGTTGTTTGGAGAGCAATTACACGCCCAAGCGCAAAGGAGAACAGGTTGAGACCAGTCTCTTGCACCCACTTCTTGGACCGTGCTTTCTTCCAGGCCTCCCCTCATACCTGGGAGGAGCTCCCCATTAACATCTGCAGAGCTGCCTCATTATTCTCAAAACTTTTCTTTACAGCAACACCACTGATGGCAGTTAGGCCTCTTGGGTATGACGAGGCCACTGCTTACCATGTTGGCTTACAGGACCTCTTTAGAGCACACGCATCACCTCTCTTGCTTTTTCCCAGGAACATGAGCTCCCTGGAGTGGGGACAGCCTTTTTTGTGAAGTACGTAGCCTAGTGTGGATATGGTCCTCCTGGGGGCTTTCATACAACAAATAACAACACCAGGGCAACTTCCAGCATCACCCAACAGAGCTTTCCTTGGAAATCAATGACAAAGTTGCAAGACTGACTGTCAAAGCATCTAAGACCTCTCCTGCAACAACCGTTCAGAAATCTCTTGCAAGTAGACCTACGAAAGACACTTTGAAGAACTTGGATTCCTAGCCAATGTGCGAGGCAAATCCCAGTTTATACTCCTTTTGAAACAGGCTCTTTCAAGGTGTGCAGGGCTTTTGCTTGGAAATATGCTGACAGAGGACCTTGGTCTGTATCCATTGACCTCTGATGACAGAGATTAGATAACAAATGAATGGAAGTGCTTTCAGCAGTGGTGCTGTGTGCTGAGAGACATAATAAAGAGCATGTATCACGGCAATACTCAGCATATAAAATTTCCTGGAGAGATTAACCAGTGAGAAAAAAGGGCTTTGGTATGCCCCTGTTTGTTACACTGACTTTCCCGGAGTAAAGAATACTTCCCAGCTCTCTCCTGCTCTGAAAAATACTACAGCCTCTGCAGACTCCTGAAGAAACTTGCAGTTCTTGATGCTGAAGGGTCACTTCCAAACATCCTTTATTTCCTTCTCTTCAATGCTTTTCATGATATGCTTTGACATGAAGCGTCTGATAAAATAAGACGCAAAAGCTAGGGCACAGGAGAGGAGTAAGGTGTAAGAGTGGGCACATCTATGGCCATGCAAAAACGATAAATAAAAGAAAAACGAGTAAGGGAGTTTCTAAATGCAAAGGATCACAGTAACCTCTCTAGAGGTTCACCAGGCAAGGGGTTTGCAGGCAATATTTCTCATTAAAACAATAGGCTTTTCTTTTTTTCTTTTGGCACTGTTCTGTGACACAGCCCATAAAGTTGATGTAGGCGCCAAAATTTTGAGGGTCAGACACTTTGTCAGCCTGTGCTTCCCAAAACATTTTGGGCCTTTCTGGTGTAGTGTAAGTGAGTCCGTAATCACTGCTGCTTAATACCCCAACAGAGCTTGCAAACGAGGAAATTGTGCTGTATTAGTGAGAAACACGTCTCCAAGGCAGGGTTCACTTCAAATAGACACAAATCCCTATGCAAAATACAAAGCCATGCAAAACACAATAGGCTTGTTTCATTAGCTTTTGATCAGCTATAGGTAAAGGAAATGGCATAGTCCTTGTAATAACTGACACAGAGTTTTTGCCGTGCTTCTGACCAAGTCTGCCTGGTTTTCCACTCTCTTCTTCTAATTGAACATAAATAAGATTACACCTTTGGGCTTGGGATTATTTCTAGTTGTGTAGCTTTACACCTTCCACCTTGCTGTGTCTTAATGTCTCTCTTCCAACTTTTGCCCAGGTTAAAGATGCATATAAACCTCTGCCCCTGAGAAAGCTCATCCCAGGTAGCTTCTACAGAAGCCGACACTACTATCTTGTCTGTGCCTGGTGGTGCCACTGGATGTAGGGTCTGCTACAAGCTGAACATCATCCAAGCCACAGGCACCAGCCAGGTACAGCGTCCAAAGCTATTCTCCCCGCTGCACGTCTCCTTCAGCCTGTGCAGGCACAGGCAGCTGCTACAAGGAACGAGGAATGGTTCTTCCCTGTGCGAAGCTTTACTGAGCCCTGGAAACATCACAGCTACCTTCGTGGAGCAGCTGATGTGCACAGGAATCCCAGTAATCAAATCACGGGGGTGGCTTCAGTGCTATGCCCCCCCCCACTGTACGGAAGGCCAGCAGGCAAGGATTACCTAGGACGATTTAATTATGTGTGAAAACAGCTGCAAAGCTTTATGGGATTTTAGGGCTGTTGTTCTTTGGATAGGAGGGGGAAAAGGAGGAGGAATCAGACACGAAGCGAGCTGGCTGGGGATGACCTGTAATGGCAGGGAAACACACCGTCATACACATGAGCAAAAGATTAAGGACTGATGTATACAAAGCTGTTTTTTCTCAAAGGGTTTGCTTTTCATGACTTGTCACCTGGAACGGGGTCAGGGTGACCCGCTGTGTCTCCCACACACCTAGTGCCATGAGAGATGACCGCTCATTTCCTGCACCCACCTTCTTTATCAAACAAAAAGGCTACTTTGCCACTATTTACCTATACTTCTGTGTTAAAAGACCATGGTGGCCTAAGGGGAAGTGAGGTGTATTCTTGCTGATATTAGTTGAAATCTTGGTCATATTTAAATTAATGAGAGTTTTATTACTGCTTTCGAACAGACCAGAGTTTAACCCATGAGAATACAGTGTCTGGAGAACAGAAGGTAATAAAGTCCAAGTAAAAACTACACATTATCTTTTAAGCAGCCTTGTCTGAGCTATTTTGCCCTCCTTGATTCCATTAAAAAGTCTCCGTGCCTTGCAAAACATCTGTAGAGGAAAACAAACCACCACAGAGAAAACTTCACTTGGTATTAACTTTCATAAGGCATGATGAGAGCTCATCAATGCAGTCTGTAAGCTGGTTGATTTAAGGACTCCACCAAACATGTCTCACACAGGAATTACAATGCATGTGGTATTTGTTTGTTTTTGTTTTTATTTCAATTTTATTTCTGGATTCTACTTTGCTTTGCAAGTTTTTTTTTCTTGCATGACAAGCAATATCCAGTTATTCATGCACTGCCTTTTTTGTTTTGTTTTAAGTTGACATTTTGCCCAAGCTTAAGACCACAAGATGCTTACTAGAGCGGTTCTCCTAGCTTCAACGAGGTCTCCTGTGCTGCTAGCTTTTAAAAATTAGTACATACTAAACCTAATACACATAAACCCAAGACACACAGTTAGTGACATCAGCCACAATTTCCCCTCCACATGTGTGCGTGCATTTTCTCTGTCTATGCACAATGGTGTTTCCAACCTGAAAACAATGCATTCAAGGAAAAAATATGGGTTTGTGTGATGGGATTTCCAATGGAGCCTGAAGGACTTTGGTATCCCCAGACTATAAAGAAAGTCCAGAGAACAGAATGCTTAACATCTCCCGCCTCCTTTGAATTCCCAGCCTTACTGAACCAAGAATAAAGAAAGCCTGGCCCATAAGCAGGAATCCACTAATTAAAGAGAAATGGGGCTTATTTGTCTTGGTTTCTGAAGTCACAGTTCTCCACTTCTGAAAACACAAGTTTCTCACCAGCTCTTTTCCGCCCTAGGGCTGTGACCTAAGAAGCTTAAATGATATACAGATTTTGGTCAAAATCTGCTCCTTATTTGCTGGACTTCAAATGTGCAAGCAATTACTGAATGGGTCTTGTTTATTGAATAAAAGTATTTAGGCATTATGTTTACAAAGGCCTAGAAACATTAAAATCTAGTGAAAAACAATTATTTTTACAGAATACATCTGTAAGCAATATGAAATCATTTTGTTTTTGTAAATTTATCCATAATAGACTTATTGTTGATGTGGAAAATGTTCACATTGCAGAAGTGAATTATTTTGAAATGCCAAACTTAATAAAGAAGAAATTATTGCAAATAGTATCACAACCCTTAAAGAAAAAAAAAAAGCCGAAATACCAGTGGTTTCCTAACTAGTCAATCCTCTTCAGATTGGCAGACCTCTTCAGACTAATCAGGAAGAGTTAGACAAATAGTTACTTTATTACGGAGGCTGTCAAATAAATCAGAATCTGGCAAGCAACTGTTTCGGAGCCCTGCAGCCTGCCTGGCTTCTCTTCCTGTAAAACCAAGGCAGTTACAACAGACCCACGTATGTGTGTGTTTGTCTGCACAGCAATGTGTAGGCTTCAGGCCTCTAAACAAAACTTCTTCCAAATTTGGGCCAGCATTTTTCTTGGCTTCCCCAGGTTTTGTTGTGGAACATAGCTGAGAGAAGAAATGTTTGCTAACCAATTAATTCAAGTCACTGCTGTTATTTTTAATGGAGAGCTCTGAAGCTCAGCTCACAAAGAGTAATGAGAAAATAATGTTTTAAACAACATCAGCAGAGGAATTAGGCCACGGACTTGAACTACATTATCCGATTCTTGCCGCAGAGTTATTTTGCCCCCAAAATGTTTGCTCTTTACAGTGGCACGATGAATGGGAATTCTGCCTAAGGTACAAGCCTGAGACACGGCCACAACTGAAGGTCACAGAACAGCGAGTTTCAGCAATCAGCCACAAGAAATGGTTGCTTGTGCTGCTGCATGCCGGACTCCAAACACCCTCTTAACACTGGTAGGTTTTGTATGTGTGGGAACGAGTGAAAAGTGAGGTCCTGTTTTAGCAGAGTACTGGGCCGCATTTAATCTGCTGTCCCACAGCACTTCAGCGTGTATTTAAACTGATGCCGAAGAGACTTAGGTACATAATTAGACTTCAGCATTCCTCAGTCATTCTGCTGAATAGAAGGAAGAAGAGAGCTGCATCGAGAGGTAAGTAACAGCGTAACTTTTTGCACCTCCATTCAATCCATTTTGTGTTGTTTATCTGCATTGAACAGTATTGATTTGAAAGGCAGTGACAGGGCAGAGGGAAGGCAAAAAGGAGACAGGGCAGGGAGGGAGGAGGAAAGTTTGAAATTAACATCCACAATGGGTGTAAATGAACACTGGGGCTTACAGTCCTGTTTGTTTTCAAGCACAGCTATTATACAGAATATATTCACCAGCTGAACAGCCAAGAACTGTAGTTGGAAACTGTAAGAGTGGCTAAGCAAGAACTACTTACTTCTGCCTCCTTTACGTCCACGGCAATGCAAACTGGCAGCACTGACAAATCAATTCAACATCAGCGATGTTACAGACTTGCTAAGAAGAAGGGATATAAGAACTTCTGAAGCTAATAAGATGGCTTAAAAACATCCTTTTCTTGCACTGGACCATATTAAAAGCGAGCAGCGCAGATGGACTTGCACCTGCTTCCAGATGGAAGTGGTAGCTAGTGCAGTGCTATTCTTAATATGAATTAACTTTTAATACAGATCTGCTTTAGTTCTAATTGACTTTACAGCGCTACTAAAAATAACCATTCGTCTAGCTGGCAGGCATGCTCCTCCCCTTCCCCATGGCTCAATATGGACAGGGAACACCTCAGTGCAAATGGCACCAGCCTTTTTCTCACCCAGAGCAGTTTTCTACTCCCTGTGTCACTTTTTCCTCCATGGGGCCAACGGTGAACAACTGTCCACAGCTGGCAGCAGAACTGCTGATCACCGGGATTTGTCTCCTAAAAGTAATTTATTTGATGCAAAGCCCACCCCCATAAATTTAGACAGCTGTAGCCTACGCTGCCATTCCCACACGCATGTATGAAATGAACACGCTGCCACGAAGTAAATGCAACTGCTTTCCAGAAGCAGCCTGCACGCCTGCTCCTACACCGCTGCAAGCACCACGTAAGCCACTCCTTGAGGGAGCAGCTAGCTTGAAGAGGGGATGATGAAAGTGCTCCTCGTTTCTCATCCCAGTGCATGACTGGGGCTGATCTCCATGAGGTGGAGGGCTGCGCTGGACGCAGGGCAGCCTGTACAACTACCAGTGGTAGCCCCACCACGGCACGTGGGTGAGATGCAGGAAGGTTTCTCCTTCAACCTCCACTAGTGCAGTTCCCTGCTGCTACTATCCATGCTGGGATGAACATGTCCCTGTGTCCTGCTCTGTGGACAAGCACTGTGAAGGGCAACTGCTATCCTCCTCTCATATGCAGCCTATTTCCCATTTCCTTCCTTCTATATGCTAGATTTATTTTGATTTTTAAGTTTTAACAAGTTTTTACTCATTTGTTTAAGGCAACTTGCCCTTCCATCTGGTTTATACTGTACATCATCACCTATTGCCCTGCCATGAGCCTACTCTGAATATTTGAGCTGTTGATGGCTGTTGGTGATGCATGAAGCAGCAACAAACTGAGCTGCAAAGACTTCAAAAGGCTGAGGATAACTAAGAGCAAGGGTACTGGGGGAGCTGACAGAAGTGCTCACCAAGCCACTTTCAATCATTTACCAGCAGTCCTGGCTAACTGAGGAGGTCCCAGCTGATTACAAGAAGGGCTGGAAGGAGGATCTGGGGAACAACAGGCCTGTCAGTCTGACCCCAGTGTCAGGGAGTTTATGGAGCAGATCATCCTGAGCATCATCATGCGGCATGTACAGGACAACCAGGTGATCAGACCCAGTCAGCGAGTTTATGAAAGGCAGGTCCTGCTTGACTAACCTGACCTCCTTCTATTGACAAGGTGACCCCCTTAGTGGATGAGGGAAAGTCTGTGGATGTTGACTACCTGGACTTCAGTAAAGCCTTTGACATCATTTCCCACAGCATTCTCCTAGAGAAATTAGTTGCTCATGGCTTGGACAGGTGTACACTAAGCTGGGTAAAAAACTGGCTGGATGGCCAAGCCCGAAGAGTGGTGGTGAGTGGGGTCAAATCCAGCTGGTGGTTGGTTGTAAGTGGTGTTCCCCAGGGCTCAGTGTTGGGGCCAGTTCTGTTTAACATCTTTACCAATGATCTGGAGGAAGGGATCGAGTGCACCCTCAGTAAGTCTGCAGTCAGCACCACGTTGGGCAGCAGTGTTGACCTGCTTGAGGGTAGGAAGGCTCTGCAGAGGGTTCTGAACAGGCCAGATTGATGGGCCAAGACCAACTGTACGAGGTTTAGCAAGGCCAAGTGCTGGGCCCTGCATTTGGGTCACAACCACCCCATGCAACGCTACGTGCTTGGGGAAGAGTGTCTGGAAGAGTGCCCAGTAGTAAAGGACCTGGGGGTGCTGGTCGACAGCCAGATGGCTATGAGCCAGCAGTGTGCCCAGGTGGGCGGGAAGGCCAACAGCATCCTGGCCTGCATCAGAAATAGTGTGGCCAGCAGGAGTAGGGAAGTGATTGTGCCCCTGTACTCAGCACTGGTGAGGCCTCACCTCAAATACTGTTCAGCTACAAGACAGACACTGAGGTGCTGGAGCAGGTCCAGAGAAGGGCAGCTAAGCCGGTGAAGGGTCTAGAGCACAAGTCCTGCCAGGAGCGGCTGAGAGAACTGGGGTTGTTTAGCCCGGAGAAAAGGAGGCTGAGGGGAGACCTTATTGCTCTCTACAATGACCTGAAAGGAGGTTGTAGTGAGGTGGGGGTCAGTCTCTGCTCCCAAGTAACGAGCAATAGGGTAAGAAGAAACAGCCTCAAGTTGTGCCAGGGGAGGTTTAGATTGGATATTGGGAAAAATTTCTTCACCAAAAGGTTTGTCAAGCATTGGAACAGGCTGCCCAGGGAAGTGGCTGAGTCACCATCCCTGGAGGTATTTACAAGACATGTAGATGTGGTGGTTAGTGACATGGTTTAGTGATGGACTTGGCAGAGCTAGGTTAATGGTTGGACTCCATGATCTTAGAGGTCTTTTCCAATCTAAATGATTTTATGATTGTTTTGACTAAACTCAGACATATACACCAAGAAGCTGTCATTTCTTCCAACCTTGCTCTCTCCCTCTCTGGAACCACCTTTTAATTTGTTGCAGTTGCACAAATGTCCTCTGTGTGTTAAAAGTTCAAAGGAAACAGCCATCCAAAATACATGTTGATACTCCACCACTTAAAAAACACTTCTCCGATGAAATTATGGAAACAGGCTCTAATGCTTCAGAAAGGGTAAGACTTTCGAGTGTTACATAAAGCTTTATGACTTCTTAAAGCAAAACCAAAATATATTCCAGTTCAGCTAAAGGTAATTATTTTTTCAGGAATTGTCTATCACAAGCAGAGACAGTTAGGGTGTAGAAGGCAAACATCTAAGGGTTAGTTTTGGCTGAGACAGCAGTCTGCCATCCAGACTCATGGAGAGGAATTAGAGCACAGCGCTGAACAAGAAGACCAGGAATTAGTGTCCCACAACAGTTCTGACTGACTCACTGCAGGACCGCAGCTAAGTTGCATTATCTCTGAGCCTCAGTTTCTTCAGTGGAAAATGCTAATAATGATGTTTAGCCAATTTCCTAACAGATTTTGGATAAAACAGGCTCACAAATAATTTCTGTGTGTTATTTGTACTCCAAGAATGACCATGAAATGCTAGGTCACCTACTCCATGGGAGGCACACACTGTCTTGTGGATCCTAAAAGGTAACACTTGCAGCAAATACAAACTACCACTAAATGCACACCATCCTATGTGTAACATTTGGTAGGCTTTGTGGGGAAGAACCACAGATTAGTCCTTGCAGGAAGCCTATCTCATGGAGAAAACCACCAATGAGAGATTGTCAGCTTACAGCTCAGGGGCCAGGAGCACGGGCAAAGCAGAGGAGGTGCAAGTGATGCCATCCCAGAGAGTTGGGAAAAGGTAGCATGGTGCAGGATCTTGAAAAGTAGGACAAGAAACGCACATTTCACAAAAAAGTAGGACTAAAAATACAAGGATGGGAGGGAGACCTTTTTGGTGGGATATACAATGTCTTTTTATGGGGACAAGCTCAATAACCACAACACAAGAAATTCTACTTTCTTCAACTTCACTTTCTGGGGATAGAGTGAGGTTATCTAAAGATTTAAAGACAGGAAAAGTGACTGCAGTCATTCAGTAACCAGGATCTGAGTGTCCATAACGTAGAGTGACACGTATAACACACATTGGTCACTGCAGCCACCTTTGTGGCAATTAATACAAAGGACAGACACTTTAAAATCTTTGTTGGTTAGCAAATGTTACTCTGCACTTTTATTCTCGCATGATACCCTTAACTCAGTTTATATATGAATAGGATCCCTTTCAATTTTAGGATAATGTCTTCTATACTTACAATATTCAGGATAGCTACACATGCTTGATTACTTTTAAAACACTTATCATGATTCTATTTAAAAATAAATGAATCCTATTTAAAAGTGACTTGTCCCCATCTTCTAGTATTTATGGACAAGGACATATGGGGCTGATTTCTCTCATTATTAAGCAGCATGTCTGAGGCTTAAATCATTTAAATTATTCATGGACAGCAATTGGGCTACTCATGCAAACTCCCACTTACATAAGGAGTCCCAGTGATAGGACCAGTCCAGTGGATGAAGACGGCTGAACGGACTTTGGGACGCACAGAGGATCCACAGATACTGCTAACTTTGATTAAGGTGAGGAGTACTTTTGAAAACTGGGCCGCATCTTCACTCATAAATACCATTTAACTGCAACTTTCAACATGGTTCTTCTGATTGACATTTTCTTCAAAGGTTACTGTGCCTGAGGTTCTGAGTGGTGATCACTAGTGGCTGAAGGAATATGAGTGATTGTGCACTGATGACCATAACAAAACCCAAGCCTGCTGCAAGACATTTCTAGAGCACTGAGTTACGTGAGACCTTCCTTTTTGGTTGGAGTTCAGGGTGTTCCTGACAGTGGCCAGACACAAGGTGGACATCGCTGCAGAACCTGGGCTATGAAAGCTTTCATGAAGAACAAAGCTGACTCTAAACAAACAGAGAAAATCATCTCCAAGCAGCAGAAACTACCCATCTCTAGTATGAATACTACTGTTCCCACAACACTGAAATCTGAGACAGGAGATGGATAAATCAACCACACTGTTGAGCTTGGACTGTAATAGTCCAAATGACAAAGGCTGTAAACATTTAAAACTCTGCTATAAAGAGACTTTCCAGCCTATCACAGACTACTCTGATCTCTGACAACCTCACTGGTGGAAGACCTTGAGCTCACTGTTAGCATGCTTTCAATCAGTGGAGTCAGAGTGACAGAATAGGAATTGCCCTTCATGGAAAAAAAGAGTTATGGTTATTCTTTGCAACATTTTGTTTTTAATTAAACAGGTATGTTTCTTGCTCTCTTCAGAATGAGCCCAAGGAACATTTGTAATCATTTTCAGGTCACATTATATTGTACACATTGCAGCTGATTTCACAGCTATGTGTGCAAGTTACTATTTTTCTGCAAAACTAAATCCTTATGAAGGTAACAGCAGACAGTAAGCATCACCAACATCTGGCACTTAACAATGCATTTTAGGAAAACACGGTCTAGCTCTTAGAAGAAGAAACTTTCATATTTCTGCCGGACCTCTCTTCCCAGCCCCACCTCTGAGCCCCAGCATGTACTGGACTATGCCCCCATATGTGATCTTGACGGTAAAGATTTTGGTTTATTTCTTTTTCCCCTAAGAAAGGCAAAAAGGTTAGTAAGTCTTTAAACTCTCAGTTCTTAAGGCTGTTAATATTTCACATTGCCAGCAGGGAAAGGAATTAAAACTGCCAGTAGCTATCCAGACAGATTTTAAAATCCCCTTCCCTCCCCCTTCTCTCTGCCTCCCTCAGCTTCAGAGGATATTTTCCCCGCAAATTGGTTTTAAATTAAGGAAGGTGATGAAGGCAATGTGCCGTCTCAGCATTTTCCCAGGTGCACTTAATCTAATTTCATTAAGGAGATCAGGACAGATGATCGCTACAGTTGAAACATTAAGTCTGTCCATTTTTGTATAAAAAAAACATTAAGTTTGTCAAAGTGCCGGCGGGTGGGCTGTTTATTATTGGAGATGAAGGCGCACTTTGCTTCCCCAATAAACTGTCAGGAGTAGTAAACCACAAATTAAGTCAGCTGCTGCCAAAGATTTAGGCAAAGATCTCCAACTAATTTTGACGCAGGTGTGGGAAAGGCCAAGGAAACAGAGGCTTTAAGTTGGTCTGTATGCTCTGGAAACCAAGCCTTTTGTGTGTGTTTGAGGTATTTCAATCTGACCCATCGAAGAGTAGAAGACTGGGCTTCAGCAGATGTGATCAAGCAGAACTGCTGATGCTCCTGACACTCCGGACACAGTGTTGATGGAAGCTGTGCAACAGCGTGCACTGCACAGTCCAAACCGCAGACTTTGCTTTAACCCTTTGCTTTAACCTGCACTCATCCTGCCGGGACTCATCATCTTGCCTTACACAGACAGGAACTCATAAAAGCTTCAATCAAGCCACAGCTGTTTTGAACTTATGCACAGCTTGGACTAAAACCTAAAATCACATTCCTCAGACAATCATACAGACATCATAGAAAATTAGAAGAAATCGATCAACATGCAGAAAAACTATGGAAGACTATTTAAAAGCCAAGAATGAAATTAAGTGAAGTTTTCAGATCGAATTTTCAGGCACTACAGAGTCAAATGTGAGCCATTTGCTAAGGAGAACATCCTCTCAAGAAAAAAGCAGCTGAGCAGAACTTGTTGTTAAAGACCATCAAGAAATATTAAAATGCATAAAACACTAACTGGAATTACACAAACTTTACTGTACATACAGAGAAATTAATAATCACTAATATGGAATCAGGACTGACATTCCAGCTGGAGCTTCATGATGAGGGAAAACTACCGTGTTGGCAGGTAACGTGTGCTATGTATTGCTTTGAGCATCAAAGGTGGGCAGAGCAGAGGCAGGTTCATTTCCCCATCCCAGGTGCAGCAAGGGAGGAACAGAGCCCGCTCTGCTGTGAGGCTGCCGCAGCTCTGCAGGGATTTGGAGGGACCAGGAAAGGTCGGAAGAAGCCAGCCTACGCCAGGACAAACGACTGGCTGACCTCTGGGTAGACCCAGAGATGAAGGCTCACAGGTGAATGAAAGATAAAGGCTTTTCTTTGCTGCCTGGAAAGAACTGTGTGGAGCCGGTGTGTCTGTACCACAGCCAGCGCTAGAACTAAAGGGTGACCCTGCAGGGAGCAGAGAGAGGCTTATTTACAAACACTTATTTTCATCTCTCTCGCTTTGAGTTTTCTTTCTTTGAAAAGCACCTCACTTTGGTCTGTGTTTGTGGAAAGCTGGGACTCTGGGGACTCCTGCCCCTGCGGGTGCACAGCAAAGGCTGGGCAGCGCCACCTGAAACATCTCCCCTGACTCAGAGTGCCAAGCCAAGCCCCTTACTGATTTTGCAGACAAAAGCACCAGTTGATAAGCAGCTAAGTGAAAACAGCAGCTGATAAGTGTTGGGAGACTCACCTAGGCAAAAGAATACTCATTTCAATCATGATGCTTTAGGTAAGGGTGAATTCCCAAGCAAGGTCAGGCAGACATTACTTCTAGTCTTTACTACTGATCCAAATGTTGTTGCTGCCTCTCACATATCTGGAAAACTCCTGTAGTGAAACCTAGTTTGGATTTTTTGCAAATTGGACCCAAAAGCAAGAATCACTGGAAAGCTACAAAACCCAAAGCTGACTCTTGGGCCATCCTTGATTTGTATCCTTTACGCCCGCAGAGGACACCCAGTGCTGCACGCTATGCTCTCCTGTATTATTTAACCTTGTAAAACAATTTTGGAATACAGTAGTGAGAAACTCTGCAAGCCAAACGAGGGCCTGCAATTGCAGCTATTGGAGTATGCATCCTCCAAAATTCTCGTTTTCTTGGCATTGTCATTGTTAATTAAATAATTCAATTTAATTAATCAAATTGCCTAACTCGACTGCCAATTCCTATCACCTGCCTACTGTTATGTTCTATCTGATCACCTTCCAAGGAGTTACTGCCATTGCACAGGTAGCCCTCTGGATTTATAGTTATGCTATAATGGTGCTTCTTGATGTGGGCAGACAGCTGTATAAGATTGCTCTTTTCCCTGTGCCTCAGATTCTAAAAGTTTCTTCACAAGGTCCCTGGTAAGATAAGAAAATGCTCATGGATGAGGAACAGGAACAGGGAGATGTTAAACAACAGAGAAAGCGGAGAGCTAGGGACATGCTGACTGCCAGTGACATAACTGGTATTATCCTGTCTTGCCCAAGAGCTCTCCATAAGATCTCTTCAGTCCTTTTATGTGACTCAATGATGGATTTTTGTCAGCAAACTAGAAGGCTCTTCTCATTGTTTGCTCTGAATTTTTTTTTTCTACATTTTCAAGAATGAACATGGACACCACAGACTGTGATGACTCAGCTTGTTATACACAGACCGATGTACTTAAAATGTGAGTTTTTGTCTGGATAAAAGAAAAACACAAAATCTCAGTGGGAGGGGAGAACAGTGGTGCTGAAGCTTTGAGTCTTGTTTCATTTTTTTCAACCGCATTCTTGCTTTACTTAAATGCAAAGGTCAAGAAGGGTCATTATTATGAATACTTTTTACTGGATTTGCAGACCCTCTTGTGGGGAAGGACAACTTGGAGGGCTCCTTTCCCTCTGGAAGGGCTTACAGGGCCCTTCAACTGCCCCAAGTCTCAATGGGAACCTTTGTGTCTGCTCTGTGCACATGGTGGGTGGAACGACAGAAGCTGAGGGCATGCCAAGGCTCTTCACCCATCTGGCACTTCCCAAAGGGCGACTGAGTGAACTGGGTATGCAGCGGGCCTGCAGGATGCTATTTTGCTGGTAAATCTGTTCATGGGGAACGACAAAATAAATCCACTGAGTGGTGAATTTTTGTCTTCCTGTACTTGCAACAACTTTACGTTTGCCTGTTTATAGCACCCAAATCTTTCAAGGGCTACAAGGTTATTTTAAAGTCAATATTTTCATATTGTTTAAAAAGCAGATCTGTTTTTAATAACAACATGCAGCTCATCTGTCAAACAGAGACTTCCCTCCATTAAAAGAACTAACCACCTTTACCCAGTTATTATTATATGGGAGTTAGGTTTCTCACTGGTTTTCATGCTGCCATCACTGGGTTTTCAGTCTGTAAGAATTAAACCTTAGAAGAAAAACTGATTCTGTGCACATATGTGCATGCACATGTGTATATGCTATACTACTGCATGCTGCTAAGCCTGCAACATAGCCCAGGCACACACTTCTGCATTCAGCATTGCTGTCTGTAAGCAAGAGCATACTACAGTAAAAGGACCACTCAAACACTGTCTGAAAACCCAGCTGGAACCTAACTGGCAAATGGAGACTTCTCATTATTAGTCACAGCTGAAAAGTGTCATAGATTGAAGTGTAATGCTAACAGAAGTGCAAATACTGCCATGTGAAAGCCCTCGGTTCAATTCCGTGTTTGATCTCTCCCTTCTGCTGCAACCAGTAAGAACTGGGATTGCTGGAAGAGTACCAAGTTTCATTTCTCAGAGAAAGGGACAATCTAACAATGGACAAAACCAATTTGTGGACCTTGGCCTGGGCAGGCTTCAAAAGTAGCAAATAACAGATTACCTGAAGTTGGAACTAAACTTCCAGCCTCATGGAAACAAGACTTATCAGATGGAATCCAGTTTTTCCATTGCTAGATAAGATGTGAGGAGCAGGGGGAAAGAAGCCTCCCGCAATAGTGCTGCCAATAATAGCCCCTGTGGACTTCAAATGAGTGGCACTGAGGGGTCCAGGGACTGAGACTGCCAGCCCCATGATACAACACACTGATGAGGCCATGAGAGCAGGAGTGTAAAAATGCCACAAAACACATAGAAATTTGGATTGAGGTAGGATCTTTGGGAACAGACACTGTGCAGTTTGGCTTCCTCTCCCTCACTGAACTGCACCTTGACTTCCAAAGCCTTTCACAATCCCCTTCCCTAGATCTCACCTTCCTTGACCACCAGCTACCTGACACAGCTCCTCCCTCCCTGGGCTTCAACAGCTCCTGTCTGCTCTGCTCCTGCCACTGTAGCTGCTGCTGTAATTCTGAGCACTGTTAAGATCATCTTCCTTGAACCTTTTCATCTGGTGTCCTGGGGCTTTATCTCTGGGTAATCTCATACGCAAGCACACATACACAGAGCGACCACTTCCACTAAAGCAACTCCTAGATCCCTATTTGTTATTACATCCCTTTCTCCTGCTGCCTAAACCATGATTTTTCTTGTGGGCTTGTAGACACCCTTTCAAGGTCAACAGTGCTGAAACAGAAGTGATAATTTCATCTCCCAGATCCTCCACACAGTTTACTCTCCTCATTGCTTCCACTGCTATCACTTCCACCTCTCACTCAAGCCTATAGCTCTCAGTGCTGTCTTTGACTCGCACCACGCCCTACGTCTTGACATCCAACCTATGTTTAAGTCCTGTATATCCTTCCTCTCTATAACATAATGAGCATCCTCTGTTCATCCACACAACTAAGCTCTTGGTCGAGCTCTCACTACCTCACCTTTCATTTACCATTTTATCGTTTCCTCTGGTGACAGCAGATGTAACTATGCCAAGGAAAAAGCTGCCGCAAGATCATTTTCCTAGTCCGTGGCTTTGCTCCCTACACAGCTTCCCACTTTCCGAATTGCAAACTGTAATCCTTCATGTTTTGACTCTTTCACAGCTTACCTCTTCTTCCCTACGCTGACATTCAGTATTGTTGTAAACTCTCATCTCTCACTGGTCTGACTTGATCACCCCCTTGTTAAACTTTCAAATAAGCACCTCCCTGATACTTACCACTGCGCCTTTCACTACAGAGAATAACTTCCCATTCACAGCCATAAAGCTACCTGATTTACCCTCTCAAATGCCTCCTAAAACGTTCTGCTTTACCTGAAGACCTACAAAACCGAAGCTGGTCAACAACAAGGCTGCTGACATACTGAAACAGTGCTGCTGTTCACATGCCCCCCCATTTAGCTGAGTCCCTTCACTCTAATCTCATCCTTAAGCCACGAGCTGTCCTGCAGCTATACAGCACGTAGCGGGTTGGGAACCCAGCCCGTGGTGGAGCAATCACAGCACTACCACGTTGCTCTGCTCCCATGTCCCAAGTGCTAAATCGCACCCGCTCGTGCGCCGCTGCACACTTCAGGCACCTACCGGGCCTCAGGAATTAGCACGGCAAACCACAGCACGGCACGGCCCAACTCCCATCGCTGCGAGCAGGGCCTAACAACTCACTGCGCTGCTGCAGAAAGTAGTGTGAAAATACTGTTTTAAAACCCCACTTCAAAACTTTTTTGCTTCCATCTTGGATATAGCTTTACCTGTCTCAAAAGTCCCTTGCTATAGCTAAAACACAAACAAACTACAGAACAAGTATATGGCAAATACTGATTCCACTTAGAAATACAGTGTCATTTTTTGTACAACTTACTTAGCATCACATTAAATGAAGGAATGCCTGATATCTAACCCCTGATTTGGAGAGCTCACTTACACTGCGGGGCCATGTAATTAAGCTGACAACCCACAATTTTGCACACAGCAGACAGAAGTCCAAGACTGAAAGAACATGAACACTGAATTACTTTTATAGAAAGAAACAGGCTTTTTTGTAATGCAATCTTGAACACTGTTATTAAAAAAATGAGAGCAACATTTTGGAGTAACGAGCAGAGATTACTCATTCCCTTGTTTTACACAAGTTGACTTTTGGCTTTCTGCAGAACACCATTTAACAGAGCACATTACCAAGCTGCTAGCCACTTTTCACAGTGATGCTAAAGCAGGTAAGAGACAATAAGTGGAACTGTTGATGGTTTATATTACTCTATTATGTTAATGTTCACTAAAGTATGCCATAAGCTCTCTCATTACATGTGTATAAACCAATTCTCTGTGGTGTTATTCCTGTGCTAAATGCTATAACTACATAAATCTTGAATTAATGGAGACTTTATAGTTCCTGAAAATGAAGGGTAATTGCTATCTGTTAATGCTGTTGTTGCTATTAAAGGAAGTATATATTTTCAGTAACAATGTTTATGGACCGTGAGCCTCACATTGCAGCTACTGCACAGTGCAGAGATAGTGTAATACGATTATCAGACTAACTCCTTTTCTCTCCCTCCTCCCTCACAAAAAGCACAGTATCATTTCCACAGCTTCGACAAACTACCCTGCAATTCTCCTAACAGTTGCAGAGCCCTTTCAATGAATATACAGTAAGAGAAACAGGATTTGCATTTCCATCCCTGGGAACGCCTGATTTGCTAAGTTTCTCGCTTGGTTAAATGGCTGGACAGCTCACTTTATTAGTCTGGGTATCTCGAACAGTTCTTCTAGAAGCATGTGGTGACAGAATGATAGGTGTGAGAAAGTATCATCCTACTTACTTCCTTTGAGATTTCAGCAGTGATGCAGAAGTGAAAGGCTGTATTTGGCCAGAGACAGCTCTCAGAAAGTAGATGGGATGGACAAGTCCCCAGCCCTGGGCTCCTCTTCTCTGATTATTAAAAACAGCAGCGCACTGTCTGGAAACACACTCACAATCTGGTGTGAAACTGTACCTCGCACTAAAGTAATGCCTCCTCGATTCTGATATACCATACGTACGACTGACTATGCTCAATTACTTTTCTCCCCTGGAGTCCTGCACAACACTGCACAAGGAAAAAATCAAAACCATCAGGAGTGTGTTTATATTTTTCAATACAGTGAGGGTAAAGCCTTAATTTTAGTCTAACATCTATGTTTTAAAACATTAAGAGCTCAATAGCCTGTATACCTATGAACTAAATCAATCGTGGATAATTAGTAGCATGGTACAGAGAGAGAAGTAGGAGGGGGAAAATTTCAGATTTGCTTCTAGCTCTGTCACTGACTCAGTTTGTACTTGTACACGAACTTCTTTTTTTGTCTGCTTTCCTCATGAGTTACAAACAGACGACAGTGATCCGCTGTTTATGACTAACAAAAAGTGTTATGCAAATCCAAAGCACATTAGTAATTCCTGCCCTGCCCTTCATTAGCACCAGTGCGTGTAGGTGTACCTAGCGAAGGCTGCTTCTTGCTGACCAAGCAGGAAAGCAGGATTGCTCCGTAGCGCTGTGAAACGAAGCCAGCCCATCATGTAATTCGGGAAGCCTGACGCTGGGCTAGACTGTATGTCGAATACTCCATCTGGCTGCAACAGCCAGAGAGCATTATTAGAAGATACATTTTGCCAAAACATGGAAGGAGGAAAACCTGCTCTTCAGTGTAATCCCTCAGGGCATTCACGCCAATATTTTTATAGCTCCGTGTTGCACCAGCCAGGTTAAGTTTTAGATAAATACTGAATGTGTTTCCAGGGGAGTATAGTATGTCAGGTATCAACAAAGAGAGCCCTTGTGTTCCCCAACTGGAAGGCAATGGTGCATTTACATTATCCCCATGAAAGGTTTGAAGCCTCTTCACTTACAGCCTTGGTGAGTTCACATGCACACGTCATTGCTGACAAGAAGAGCAACCCTAGTTAATTCTAGAGACCTATTTAATAGAAGCAGTGTCATGTCTCATGTCTCTACAGATCAGGCAAGAGACAGAAAGACGATGATCTTTTGCTGCCCTCTTTATGAAGAAAATAAATGTTATTATTAAGGTGGAATCACCTTAAGGAGAAGTAGCTGGGAAATATGTGAGCCTAGAAGGTCAAATTACAGTTATAGATACGTAAACAAATGCCATATTAATGGTAAGGAACACTATAATAGCCTTTCATTTGCTGTAAAGGACAGTAAGTTACCAGCCAAACACAATGCAGCTTCCTCTGAAGGTAACCTCAGATCCCACATTCTGAAAGCTAATCAATGTTGTTCAGATTTCAATTTCTTCTCTACAAGGTGAAGTCAAACCTAATCTAACAAACGTCAGTCTCAGATGTAATGCCGCTAGCTGGGTCTACCAGTGTAATTTAGATAATCATTAATAGCATAGCTGTATAATAAAACTACATGTCACTTACAACTTCATCTGAGGTTTGACTGGCAGATCTTTAAACAGTTTTCTAAGTGATTGCTTTTACTTTCTTTGATTGGGCAGTCTACGAAACGCTTTAACCCCATTGTATCTATGCTTTTAGGGAATAATTTTTTACCCTCACCACCCCCGCCATCAGCTCTGCTCCTGTGTAACCTTGTAAGAAACAGAACGCAGGGGGTGGTGGTGGTTTCAGGGAGTGACTTTATACATATATACACATAAAATAAAATAAAATACAAAACAATAACATATGTACATTATCTTTCATTCAACATATATGATTTAAATGTTTCTCTTCAATCAAAACAGTTTTTCCCATATTCCAGGGATATTTGGTATCTGATGGAATTTTCAAAAGAAGTTGAAGAAACCTCAATGCTTCCCAAGCTCTAACAATAGTAACAAAAAGAAAAAGACTCAACCAGAAGAAGCTTTCAGTGTAGTCTCTTGAACTCATGGTAACCTCCGATGTATGGCTGCAGCCAAGTGTGCTGCCAAGGAGACAGGGCTATCTGAAGTCAGTCTTTACTTTTGTAATGCTGATCCAGTAGAAACCTCCGTGCCACAGCTTCTCATGAATGAATGCAAGAGACTGGACAGCCAAAATATAATAAAAGTTTGATGAAGATCTAACCTGGGACTGCCAAGTTTGATCTGCCAGAAGAGAAGTCAGCAAGGGATACTCAAAACCTTTTATACATTTGATGCTTAAAAACATGGTGCAACTGTTGCCATGTAGCGGGACTTCTCTGTTTTCCTGGCAAAGGTGAAACAAGAAATCCCTGTACAAAACCACACAACTACAACCTTTCAACGACCAACCTCTGTATCCAAACGAAGGTCAGAAAAATCATTGCTCTGTGATAAATATGCATGCAACATGACAAAACACTCCTTGACAGTTACCACACCACCTTTGAGGGTAGGTACCAGTTGTCCCATCTTCTAAACTGATTACCAAACTGACATCTTCAAAGGTTACTATAAATAAAATATGGACTCCTGACAAGTTATCAGAAGAGACTTTCTCTGAAACAGCGCTAATGCTGTGACTCAGGTCTCACCAAATGCTCACATAATAATCAAGGCAGACTATTATGTTAATGGGAGTTTCTTTTCTGTAAAGGAAAACTAGCGAAGATCACAGAGTACCTGATCCAATGTTTTTTCATTCAATTCTAGGTATTTTTCAAGTTGACATGAAGACTGGAGGAAAAATATTATTTTCAAATTCATTCTTATTTTGTCTATGAGGGAATTTCCAAGCTAGTAAAGCACATGAAAGAAGAAAATTCAGTCTTACCTTATCGTCAATATCACTCTCGCTGTCACACTGTGGATTAGAGAGAGAAAAAAAATATTTTGAGAAACACCTTTTTGTATAGGGATCTTTTGCATCATCCTCTTAAATCCTTAGGACAGCTGTTTATGATGTTCTCAGTTCAATGAAAGTCATTTTTGATACTTACAGTAATGCCTTTTAGATTGCTAGCATAACCCAGACAAAGCCAATTTCTCTCTTATACAAAAATATGGTATACTCTTACTTGGATGGGGGAAAGTGAACTTTAAACCAGAAAGACAATCAGCAATGCATTATAATAACAACTATAACATGAACACTACAACAAGAAGCATGTCTTTTTATCATCCCAAATTGTGGAATATATAGTAACAGTTTTGCATTGCTTCACCTTGATAAGCACTTTGTCATCTAACAAGGAAACTGTGAAACCGGCAATCAATTTCTAATTTAATGAGTGGTACTAAGAATAGTAATTAAAATACATCATAAATTCTGGTACATTTTTTAGTTTGAATGAGATCACGATCCTATGTGTGAGGAAGTGTTTACTTAAAGACTTTTAGAGTGTAATCTCTTACAGCCTCTGAAAATGAAATGCGCTATTCTCACAGCGCAAATAACGGAAAGATAACTTGAGCACTGAACATTTCAGGACATGCATATCTTCTTGGCTGGAGCTGAGAAAGATTTACAGTTGGGAACAAAAATAAATCTCTTGGTGTCTGTTATACTGACAGAAAGTGGCCAGCGCGTTTTGTAGCTTTTGTGCCCAAGGGGAATTTTCTTCTTCAGACAGCCGCTGACAGGGATGGTCCGGGTGGGCTTCCGTAACTGGCGGCACCCTATGGAGTTTACTGGTTCAACAAGAGGGGACTCTGCAAGCCAGCAATGACAAGCTACAAATGTGGAAATGGTCCATAAGAATGCACATGCTTCGATGTCATGAATGTAAAAGGAGCGATAGATCTGTTTGGTCAGGTTGTCCAGCTCCTGCTCCTCACGGAGCAGGGAGGGGGTATCTTGCCTGTCATGTCCCTTTATCCTAAAGTTACCAAGCAGAATTTTCAGCCGTTATATTCTTAGTTTTCTGCAGATTTTTGAGACTACTTCATGGTTTTTTCTATTTGGCACACAAAATTATTTACCCCAAACACTTGAGTAACCTTTTACACTTAAATTCTCTGAAACACACCAAGAGCATGAAAAGCCATGATACAGTGGAGGAGTCTCCCACAGTAAGTCTGCAGTGAAGACTGCTCATCTTCCCAACTGACTCCTTATTTCCATTTAACTGCAGTGGAAACGTTTGGTTTAAAGAACCTGTTTTTCTATAGTCTTGACTAAGAAAAACTCCTTTTCTTTCAAAATGAAACCGTTCTACACTACCCCACCTGATCCACAGCATGTTTTTCAGAGAGAAATCCAACTGTTTAGTAGGATGCACACGGATCTAATTGTATTGGTAACTATTTTGGGAAAAAAAGAACTTGAAGCAAAAATAGGAGAAATTACAGTAAGGCATAACACTGCTCTGCAGGGGCCGGAGAGCAGTGGGTGGGCAAGTCCTATGGGAAGAACCAGTGTTAATGCCAGCAGACTGCATTAAGCCCTCGCCAATTCCTTTGTGCACGGAAGGCAAGAACATCATGTAGTCACGTCTAGCAAATACCTTCCTGTAAGCTGTTTGTGACTTTTTTTGGGGACTTTTATTCCATCACTGAGCTTTATGAAAATTATTATAGGAAACACAGTTTCTGTTTTTTCACAAACCAGACATTCAGATTAAAGTAAAATCAGTCCTGATAAATCAGCAGCAGCAGCCATTTGCTGACTCTCCCAAACCCACGCCACGTAATCACGAACAATCAGAAGCCTCAGCTCTGGGCCTGGAACAGGACTACTTGTCCATCACCACTGACACATGCTGAAACAGGTTTGCTGGGCAAAGGCTGCCCCAGTACCTGCTGCATTTGTGCTTGCTCAAGACAGCGCTAATTCACGCTGACGAAGCAACGCATCCATCAGAACCAAGGTGGGGGGTGGGGGAAGATGCAGTCACAGCAGTACGCTTGTTATTATTTACATGCTCCTGAGAAATGACGGCTGACTCAAGAGAAGCCGTTCACCTCCACCCAGGGGGCTCGAATCAAGTCAGAATGCTACAAGGAAGGTGCATTCCCCCAAATTACTACCATAATTGCGTGGGTCAGGAAGACCATGTTATTTTACCCTTTACACTTAGTCTGCGCTAAAGGACCCTAAGTTACCATTTTAATCATTGCGCTCATTGAACCTGCACACGCATATTTTAGAGGCAGAATATTTTAATGACGTGATTCAACCTGCACAGTTCAGACTAAAGCATGTTACAATGGAATTACGCCTATCAGAAAAATGGCATTAAAATTCGTTAGTACACTCAGCCCTGTGTTGCTTAAAATTGTATGCTTACGCAACACCAAAACAAATTTTAATTCTTATAGGGACTTAAAGAATGATACACTGAAGTAAGAAAAAAAATCAAATAAATTAAACTCAGAAATACATTGACTAGAAAACATTAAACATTATCATTAAAACTCAGATGCTTTTGTCTATGAGCCCTGGTTTAATAAAACTGCAGTACTGTAAACATCAATAAATTTAGCTTAAAAATATTTAAGAGCAGATGTAAACAACTTTGGGGAACTTTAGTAACCATTATTATTCAAATACAATGTTGTATTTTAGTCTTGCTTTCTTGTTTTGTAACAAAACTTGTCTCCCTATTTCTTACTGCATTATGATATTTAAAAAAATGACAGGCTTTTTCTTGTTGAAAACAGATTTGACCTCAAAAATTAGTATGCCTATGAGTATAAAAATCTATTACAGATGGTTTGCATTGCTAAAAGGTGCAGAATTGCTTTTTTTAGATGCCTAATTTTGCTTTGTACCAATATGCAACTTTGCCTCATGCAGATAAGTGAAAGTTGCAGAAAGCCAGTGAACCATCAAATCCACATGCTAAATTTTATAAACAGACATACGAATGAAGCAAACATCTGCTCTCTGAGGATACATTTTTTCCCCATTCAGGATCTATAAACACTCCATAATTAATTGTTTTTAAAATGGAAAGGACAGCAAAGAATTTTGTTTCATTTTAGCTTACATCTTCCTTACTTTAATCATGACTGCATCAGTCTTGCAACTGAAGAAGCCAGCGGGGCTGTGGGTGCAGATCCACAGGCGAACGCGGCTCTGTGTGGACACGGAACCCACTGTGCAGCTGTGACTGCAAGATGGGTGCTTTAAAAAACGTATTTCTCACAGCAAGTTGCATAATTTCTTGTTTGCCTTATGAAACAGCGGTGCTTTCCCACCTCTGCCAGCCACATAGGACACACTCATGCACACAAATTGTCCCTCTATCAATTCCTACCACGTGGCTTTTAAACCACCAAAAATACCACAACTTAATCCATGTGAGAATGAAGTCCCAAACCAACCTAAAGCTACTATGCAGTCTACATGATGAGAGATCGTGGGGGAAGAATTATCATACCATTATTTATAAAATCTGGACTTCTGCTTAACATACAGCATCCTGGAAAATGGAGAGACTCATGGCTACTAACCCATGTTAATCTCCCACTGACTCCTGAAGAAAATACAGCCAGCTTTGGTGGAAAAAACCCCCAAGCTTCAGAATTCACTTAGGTTTTCCTCTTCTTATTTTAAAGAAACAGGCTCCCACATTCACACCGAGAAACAGGAACCCATAGGCTGCTGAACACGCAACAGCACCGAAAAAAACAACAGCAAAACCAAACCTGGCTCGACAGATCTGCAAAAAACAGAACTGCTGTTGACCCCCTCCCGTCGTGGGGGTGTTAAAAAACTCGATTTCAATGGGCTGGTTCAGTTTCTGTGGTAACAGCCCGGAGTCATACACCCACTTTTCTCCAGCCTCCTCGCCCCTGCAAAGCCCTGGGTCAACAAAGAGAGACCGAGGCTGGTGCGTTGCATGGCTGGGATGTTTAAATGAATAATGAAGTCATAGGAGAAACTCTGGTTTGACCCAGAGGATTTTCTGTGTCTTAAAAGACAATTTATTCCGGCCTGGCGAGGAGGAGGCCGGTGGCTCTCCCTCCCGAGGGCCGAGCAGGCCAAGGCCGCGCCGCCACCCGGCCAGCGCTCACCTCCCACGCAGCTGTTGTGCAGGGACAAAAGCCCTTGTCAAAACAAAAAAGTTAAAGAAAATGTGGAGAATGGCAACTGTTGACAGCTACGGGGGCTCATTGAAAGACAAAAGCTTCAATTACCTGGATTTTTCTAAAGGCCTGTTAACACTCCTGGTCTATAAGCGAAACTGTAAACAGCCATTGTGCCGGGTTCATAAAGGCTCCTAAAAGGATTATTCACTGGGTTGTGCCAATTGCCTCTCAATTCCACCAAGAATGTTTGCAAAGCCGACCCCTAATTGTGGTGCTTTTTGGAAACAATTTCTTGCAGTGACAGATTCCAGTCAGAAACAGCCTCCCATGAGGTAAAGTTAAGCAGAAACAACACATAATTCAGGCGGAATCGGCTCAGTGCGCTGTAAAAAGGCCTTGTCGCTCCCTCCTCCTCCCCACGGCTGCCCCACAGAAGAGGACGCAAATGTTGCAGACGTGGGCCCTCCTCTCGCAAAGCGCAGCACCAAAAAGGCTCTGCCGAACCGGCTGTGGGTGCACCGGGACAGGGCACAGTCTGGCCGCTGCTGGCAGCAGCCGTGCTCGGGATGCAGCTTCAAGCTCTGGATGAAGTAAGGAGTGAAACAACAAAAAGCTGGTGCTTTCCGAATCTCCACCTAAGCACCTGCAGCAACTCCACCATCCCTTCCATCCCACCTCTTCCCCTCTTGCATCCAAAAGACCAAAAAAGGCAGCATCTGCAGAAGCAGCACTTAGGCTCCGTGGTCCGGGACACCTCCACTGGCACTGGGCTTGCTACAATCTATATTAAGTTGTTTGTACTGTCATTCTGGATGTTTTCTGGTGAGTTTAAGAACCATGAAAACATCCTTTGACTCTTTTCTTACCCCCAACGCTTTAACTTCCAGTTTTTCTTCACATAAATAAAAGCGCTATGTTGATTAATGTGAAATCATGAACTCACATAAACCACCTCATGCCAGGAACAAGAGCTCCAAGAAATGAAAACAAAAACAACTGCAACAAGATTGGCAACACTTGGGTGTTATGTCATCAGTTAGGTGCTGAGAAACACTCTTGTTACTTGAAACGAGGCCACATCCTCCAAGCATTTGAGAATTGCGCAGAAGTCACCTCAGTTTATTCACATAAACGTGTATCTCCTATTCCATCCAAACCCAGAGGTTTATGATCTGGGTCGTGCCTACACAGCCTCAAGGCTATAGGGCCTCGTTGTGCCAGATGCTATACAGCACAGAAGTTACAGGTTCCTGCGCAAACAGCTGATGGAAAGGCTTGTTTTTCCTTTGCACACAAACACACATACCTACAGATATTATTTAAATTATGATTAAGCACAGGGTGATAGACATCTAAGCTAGCCGTGTGAAAAAACAGATCGCAGCCCGGGGGGACATGTAATCTAACCAGTCTACCTGCAACTAAAATTGCCTGGGGAAGCATAAGGCCGAGAGAAGAGGAGGAAAAAAAATGAACTATATAGTCTACAAAATTACAATGCAAGTTGGCAGGGTAGAACATATATGTAAAAAGTTGTATAGAACATATGAGCAGTGTAGATACCTATGGAGCTCGCACACCCACTCACACAGTCCCAGAGGATGGCCACGTTACTGCTATCTTCTTATTTCCAACCATGTTTAGTTACTGAATTTTCTTTTAATGGCAAGGCTCAGGGAAACATTAGGCTTAAATCCCAATTTGTTAATGTTTCTTTTAAAGGAAGACAAAAAATCAAGCCCGTTTTTAAGAGCCCTCACTCTCTCCCTGTCCTCTGAGGTAACTTCCCCGGAGCAGCTCGCAGCAGCGCGTATGGATGCGTGCTTGTGTGTGCAGGGGGAGGGGGTTGGTTCCTATTAAGTCTGGCATCGGATTCATGTCTGCAGGGGCTTGCTTAAGATGATAGGAAGAGAGAGTTTTATCATGAGGCAGACTGACAGAAAAGCCTGCTAATGGGACTTGAGGCATACACAGGAAAGAAAGTGCCAAAACATTAAGCTACCGCCAAGTGTCAGAGGGCCACTGATTTATTGCAGCAATTTTGCCACTGTGTCCTTTATAAGGTCCCACAAGTCCTTCCTCCTGGCAAGAAGCTGTGAGCTGCTGCAGCTCGGGGAGAAGTTTAGATCCAGAGTGCAGAAAGTGTCCAAGCGAAAGGCGGGGGCCGGGGGGAGGACGGAAATCGAATGTTGACTTGAACTTGCCCCAGGCAGCAGAGTCCTCTTAGCTCCACTGCCTCCCTGACAGTTTGATGAAATGAGTCAGGGCCTCCCTATGGCTAGACCAGCTCAGGCTTCCAAGTGCCGGGGTAGAGCTGTAAGAAACAGATTGAGCCTCAGGGCAGCAATTTTTTTTTTTTTTCTTTTTTTTTTTCCCCTTTCTCTCCTCAGCATTTGGCTGGGGGAAGGGGGAGGTTATGAGCACTACAGATGTATAGGCTGAGCCTTTGTCTGCGGAGGGGGAGGGCGAGGGGGAGAGAGAAGAACAGCAAGAGAGTATTAGCTATGGCAGCCGAGAATAGCCCTGAGCACTATAACTAATTTTGAGGGGCAGTGATGCATTGTACGGGCTATGTGCTGTTTGGTCTGAGGGGGCCCCTGTTGTGAAGCAGCAATCAAGAGGACATTTTGTTAAGTGACCAACAGCTGTCATCTGCAAGCCCAGAGTAGGGAAGGAGGGAGCAAGGGGGAGGGGGGGAAAAAAAAAAAAAGAGCATTTGTCCCTTGGAGGCAGAGCACATTAATCCACCAATCTGCCACAGCTTTAACTCTAAACGTGCTCGGTGCCTCCGAAGAGCTGAACTCCACTCCATCAGCCGCCCGGAGAGATGGGTACCTCTCGCCCTGCTTCAGCCTGCCAGACGCAGGGAGCTTCCCTACCTCTGCGGGTCGAGGAACCGACGCTAAAAATACTGTTTAAGTCTCTTTTCATTCTATAAAATTGAGTTGATCTGCTGCAGCTTAGGGTCAATCCCTCAAGGACTGTTTTTTCCCCCCTTCCCTTTTCCTTAGCACTCATAAATTAATCAGGAAGACCCTGACTAAGTCATTTCATGCTGTACAACATAAAAGAAAGTCCCCTGACGATCCATGCAAGGATCTATTAAAAGCGGGAGGAGGGAGGGAGGAAGGGTTAGGGAAGAGGGAGAAAACGGAGGGGGGGAAGGAAAAAACTCAACCTTTTTGATATTTTAGGATAAAAGCTGGAGGACTTTGTTACAAATTCTAGCCAACATCAAAACACCTTAAATAATTCAAAGAACATGTTAAAGGGAAGAAACTGAATGTTGCTCTGATGTTCAGTTGATGCAACGCAGAATATTACCCAAAACAGCACAGCCTGTTAAGGGAGACAGCAGCCTTGAGCATTTCAGTTCTTTAGAAAAATGTCAGAACCTGTAAAAATCATAATTTCCAGCAACTTTTTTTTTTTTTTTTTTGCATGATATAAACTCAGCGAGACTGAAATGTAGGTTTCTGACAAGCTGTTAACAAGACAACTTTAGAAATCTGTCTGGAGCTCTCAGGGAGATGGGCTGCCATTTCACTGCTTCGAAGAAGTTCATGACATGACAAGCAAAAATCAGGGAACAGAGACCTAAAAACCACGGTGTAATTTTCATTTGCTTCTGTCGTGAAAGAATTCAAGCAGAAATATTAGAAGGCTGCACAACTAAAAAATCCAGCTACTGGAAAATCATTGCTGTGGTTTGACAAGCACATCTTTTACGCTGAAAATGGTTTCTTTATTATTACACCTCTATACAGGAAAGCACTTTTGGAAAAAAAGGAATAATCACAAATTATTCCTTGAGATCTACAAAGTAAGATCTACAGCTGCCTACTTTCAAGCCAAGTCTAAAAATTAACTACTTCACAGGACAGAGTGACCAACTCATCTTGAAAAAGCTGTAAGAGTCACCAGATTTCTCTTGGTTTCCCACATCCCTGCCCTCCCTCCCCGTAGGAAAGGCAGAAGTATCTTCCCATAACACAAGTCTTTTACTGGAGCCTGCACAGATGAATGTTACTACATAAGCGCTTAATAAAGACCAAATAATTAAAAATAGAAAAGTCACTACCCAATGCCATGTGCACAGCAATGTTTGTACCACATTGAAGAGAGGCTGTCCATTTCTATATACCAGTATAATGCTCTTCCATAATTTTTGGATGATTTAATGATACCTGTTCCAGAATCAATCTATTCTACTCTATGGTTAGATCGATTGATCTATCGATCTACATATATCTGTTTCAGTGTACAATCTCCCTCCCTTTCACTATTTGGTCTCATTCTAAGTATTTAATGGTAGGCTGATACAGCTGCCTTTAAGTTAATTTACTGATTGTGATTGACTCATTATATCTGTGGTTGCAGAATCTTGGTACCCTTGGGACAGATGCTTTGGGAAACCCAAAGACTGCCAGCTGCGTACATACAATCTTGTGCTTAACTTCAGCCCACATTACCGAGAGAGAGACCGGACAATGCAGAAGATCATTTTCACTTTTAATGCCTATGATTATACCAAGGGGTAATGTGAATTATGGGCCAAATTTAGCCCAGCATTTGCAAGGACCACACAAATAATGAACTGAAGCTTCTTCACCTCTTTTCTATTTCAACTCATTTCCACACAGCTCCAGTGGTGCGATCCTACAGCCATGCTTGGGTAATTGAAAGGACACTGCACACAAAGTTGAATGGCTGACACTGCCTTTCACCAATTTGCGAAATGGAGGAGACTCTGACAAGAGAGATGCAGTTTGCTTCTCTTCTGAAGTGCTCACAAGTTCTTTTCATTCTCCCCTCGCTTGGGCATTGTGTCACCTGTCACTCATTTTCTTTTCATTAGACAGACACTCTTGGAGACATTACAGCTTCAGAGCTGTATATGGGTTTTCACTAAGGAACCAGAGAAACATCCATTACTTTCCTACTCCACAGTTTTAATCTGTGACTAACACCATTTGCCTTGCTGCCTCCCCTTTACCATGAGCCTCCTGGCTTGAAGTTACCTGGACCCCCCTGCCCCAGCTCCTTTGGTTCCTCATGCTCTCCAGGAAGGAGCACAAATCAAGAGAGGATTTGCACAGAGCAAATCTAATTTTGTTTAGTGCAAGGATGCCTAGACAGGACATGTCCAACAGAAGTGGCTTAAAGCCATTATTTACAACAATGAGAGGCTGCTGCGGTTTGGTGGGGGCTGAGGTTATAAGCTTTCTTTAAAATTAAGGAGGAGTTTAGGACTTAATGTGGATATAGCCAAAAGCCACTTTAACCATAATGATCTGTCTAGTAATTCCTCACTTACTATAAACATCAGTTTTCTTCTGTTTGGACTGCAAATCTAGTCCGTTACTATGCCATGTCCACGTCATTATGGAGTCACCAAAAAGTACTTGGCCCCTACAAAATAATAGGATTTGTTAAAGTACCCCTGCCCTAATGGAAAGCATCTAGTTATTCTCAGCTCTCTGACTCCACGGTATGTGACTCTGGAAGTTTCATTTACATATTTATTTAGTGGAGAACATGCATGGCTGTCTTCCTTCAGTGCAGAACCATTATTAGCTGCGGGAAGCTGTTAGAGAGGATTTCAGCACGGAACTCAGGAGGAAAGCCACTTCTTAATACGTTAGTATCCTGCCTAGTAACAGTCACCCTCCAGAATGAGGTTGATGGATTTCTGGTTATGAAACTTGCTGTGGTTTGTAACAGCTGATTCACATGAATATTTATTTTATCTCGTTTATACATTTCATTTTTTTATATGTACAGACACACACACTTTTTCTCATGCCACCAACTTCATTCTTCCTTACTTCTCCCTGTAAGTCCAAGTGGTGCAGTGACAAAAGAACATACCAGGCTGTGCATGAAGACATCTACCTGATGACTCTAAAGTTCCGCCCAAGTGTAGCACAGATTTTTCCATGCAAATGCAAGCTAGACACACAAAAATTTCTAACATGAATACTCACAAGTGAGGATTAGTTTTAGAATCAGAGCTGGCATCGTTTAAGTATGAAGGCAAATCTCTGCTGTGCCTTGTAACCATTTATTCTGGACCTGGCAGGACAAGTGTGCTGAAGGCAATTTGAATCAATTGGGGTGAAAGGCTACACACATTGAAACATATCGCTATGATGCTGTATGTAATATTTTAGCATACTATTCAATTAGAAACTTTGGACTCGGAAAACAATCTAAGGCACCTACTGTGTTCTCAACCTACATTATTAACTCAGTAAAATGAAGTACAGTTCATCCCTAATGAATATAGGAAGGTTATGGGAACCAGCTGCTTTGTTTTCTTGAATGCCTGTAGCCACTAAGAAGTGAAGTCCCTGTTGCTGTCAGGGACAAGATTTACAATACTTGTATATAATTAATATAAGAATTAGTAATATATAATTCCACTGCTATTTAACTCATTTATGTTCTTGTGGCTAAAAAATATAAAGCTTACAATAGCTGCCATTAATGTTTGCATTATTGAACATTAAAATTCAAATCTGGTAAAAGATTTAGCACAAGAATTGAGATATCTACAGAAGACCTATTCCTCCAAGGAAACTCTCAGAGCATGTGCTTGCAGATTTCATCCACTGCTTTTAAAATAAACCTTGAGGGAAGGATGCCCCGCTCGCCACAGGCAAGCTACCCTGGAACAAAGAAATTCACCAAGAGAGAAATAGAAAAGATTTAAAATACAAAAAGTAAAAATACTCCTCTCCCGCCCCCCAAAATCTCAAGCAGTAGTCATTAACATAAATACAATGCAAATTAAATCTTTTTTTTTCCCCCTTTTGTTCCATTTAGATCTTAAAAATATTAAAGTAGGTAAGTCTGGGAAGTGAAGGACAAGCATTGCCTAGGGCATACATTTGGGTGTCTTCAATGTAATCTAAGGAATACAGCAGAGGCTGCAAGCTAACTCGGTAAGAAAATAATGTAGCTGGTTATTCACTCTTGCAGAATTATTCCTTGACAAAGCTAAATCTAAAAGCTTCAAGGCCTATGCCATTACCTGGAAAATACTTCTTTGGACGACTAAATGACAAACCTTTACATATTAAGCAATTTTAAAAATACATATTTGCTATTTCAGGTGAATTGTAAAGGCTCCCCACTACCTTAGTACATCTGCTCCTCTCTTCCAGCCCCCCTAGATACTCATTTGTTGTTGTCAGCCCCCAAAATGTCAATGATTGATGTAAATGTAATGATTTACAAGATGGAGCCTCCTACCTCACTGTTCCACTTTCAGACTGTAAAGGTAGATTGACCAGCACTGACCTCAAAGATCAAGACTAAGGCTGGTAGTACATGTTGAAAGATGGGACTGCAAATAGCCTTAGCTAAACTATCCTGAAACTTTCTGAACAGGACATTGATCCTTTCTGTTGTCAGTTTTTTGTTGTGGTTTTTGGTGTTTTTTTTTTTTTTCCTTTTCCTTCCAGGACTGATGTGGAAATGCTCACTTGTGTGGGTAGATGTCATTTATGAATAGAAGCTCCAACACGTCAAAGTCTTTCCTCAGTAGTGACAGCCCCCTATATGGCTAGTCCAGACTGGAGCGATTAGAGAATAAAAGAAAAAGGAAACATCTCAACAGGAGGGCAAATAAAAGAAAAAGAACAGAAGACTGAAGAGCAAGAAAGGAAAAAACAACTCACTGCACTGTGGACCAATAATGAGATGAGACTACAAGCACTGTCTGTTTGGGAATGAACTCTATCACCTCTAATCAGTAACCATTATTATTAGCACAATGATAAAACTGCTGATAATTAGATGGAGCAAACTATTAGGTATTTATCACAGAGTAAGAGTACATTGAATTACAGAAACTATTAATTTTCCAATAGGTTATTATGGACAAAGGTGAACATGAAATCTGTTTGAAAAACTGGAAAATACACTGACCACATTGTTTTAACTCCTTTCAGTTTTTGTGCACCGGCACTATAAAGTAGACAAGTCTTCCTGCTCCAGCATGAGCTGCGGCACAGTCAGTAGTTCTTTTTTCACTTGTGATTTCTGCTGTATCGTGATACACCAACCAACTCACGTGTGGTTTGCAGCCACATGCAGCAATAAAATGCATAAATGGCAACTCATGATAACACTATTATGAGCATGTGTCACTACTGCACACATAGTAACAACAGGGGTTTTCATGGACTGCAGAGTAATTAGATGTCTTTAAATATGCTTTAAAGCTTTTTCATGGAGCTAGAGTGTGGGAAGGTTCTCCTCAGCATTTATGCAAAGTACTTGTACAGATAACAAAGCTCAAGAGCTTCTGGCCAGCTTTTAGCAGCACAGGTGGAGAACGACAGGGTCTCACGCTAATCGATGTACATTAAAAAAGTTCTCTAAAATGCACACCTAACACTTTCGTTTATGAAGCAGAAAAAAGCATTCAAAACAAATCACTTTGTTAGCTCAGCTGTCTAATGAAAAATTGCCACGATTACAAAAACAAATCTTTGTTTTCAATTTTCAGTAAGCAGAGCTTTAAAAGAACAAGCTGCTCTTGAAAGCATGATAGTTTTTTTCCCTAAAAAAGGAAAGAAAGAAATCCTTCCTAGCAACTGCAATTATGATACTTTCATGTCAAATGAATTATATTACTGAAAATAAATCTTTCTAAGATGCACAAGAGGGTTATCTGGCTCCAGTCAGACTTATGCATTACTGGTTTTATATGTTGTACTCTACTTGATTAATATAGGTAATCAAATTATATTGCCTTCCACTGTGCTCTCAAATTCAAGGCTATAATGTTTTCAATGACAAAGTTCATAGAGTTGTATAAAAATGTACCTCATGCTGTACCAGCCCTTTATTGCTGTAGTAAAACACCATTTTCAATTTAGTAATAAGTGATATAAAACAGAGTGTCTTGATTGGCAGGGTCGTATTCATTATCTAGTGCCCTACGACACAGCACAGTTCAGAATGGAAATTTAAGGACAGAATCTACCATAATCTCAGATGCTGATACTTCAGGGAATAAAATGATTTCTTTTTCACGAGTTGTCTAAAGAAGGACACGGAACTGGACACAAAGACACACACACGTATTATACACACACACATATTTAGATGGAAGGGAGAAAGGGGCAGGTAGAGACTCATCATAGCATGCTACTACTCCATACAGGTTTTCCTGCACTAGAACCAATCCTGCACTACTCCTTCCCTCCTGGAATAGTGAATGAAAAAAGAAAGTAACAGAAAAAGAGGAGGCATGACAAGACAATCTGGATAGCAGCTGATTGGAGAGCTCTTTCTGGCTCTGACACTGGCCTGACTCGTGACCAGAAGAAAAACTTCAGGGCTTTGCCGAGTGTTTAACTTGAGGTGCCTTAATGAAGTTGTGTTATCAAGTGCTCTTCACTTTATGAACATCAGGATTCTCTAAAGAGCTGTAAATTAGACTGTCAAAACCGGTAAAATCTTAAGTTTGCAGCTACCTTTGAATATGTAAATCCTAACCCCTCCCTTCCTTCTTTTCTCTTCTGTAAATTAGGAATAATGTTTACCATCAAACCAACCAGTCTTTGAGTTCTATAGTGGCAAAGTATTCTGGTAAGCCTTGTCATCACTACAGACAGTATCTAGAAGAGCAAGAATTATAAAGCCATTTTCTGTTGAACTAAATGGCAGAGATATTGTTAGCTGGTATCTTTTCTAAGCATGTATGCTGAGCAAATGATATGATCAGGAAAGACAACTCTTGGACTCAGGAATTGGTAATGTTATCTTAGTTTTGTTTCCTTGGCAACTTGACCTTTCATAATTTGCCCAAAGGCAAAATATGGGCAGCATATCCCTTTCAAATCATACCTCAATAATCTTGTGATTAAAAGCATCACCAGAATGTGGCCTTGCCATAAGATGGAGAATTAACGACTCTCTACTAAATGATCCACTGATGTTGAATCTAATTTAAGTAGCCTTGCAAGAATATTTAACACTTAATGATAGGCTCTGTATTAGAGTAGGTTTAATCTAGGATGCAGCCACAGATGTCATAAGAAGGAATTAATCAGCATTGCTTCCACTAAAACAGAAATGCAAAATTGCTGAACAGAATGTATTAGAAACAGATTAAAGAACTGGGACTTAAACATAAAAGAAACAGAGCTGATGCCACCCTCAGAGAGCTAATTTGAAATACAGGAAAACTTAATTCGCCTTTAACTGAAGAATTGGGGTGTTTGAAGTTACTAAAGAGAAGCTTGCGTTATCAAGAAGGAAAGAAAGGCAGATAGTCTTTTCCCTCATCAATTAAAAATGAAAGCCCAACCCAAATATTAATGCCTGCCTCGAAATCCCAACAAAATGAAGTTATTGATGCTCTAGAGACTATTGCTGCTACATGAAGATTTATACTCAATGAAGCGCTGCGGAAGTTTCACTGATTTGGAACAGTCCCGCCCAATTTAGACAAGTTACCTTTCAGAAAAGCACATCTCGGAAACAGGGAAATACGGCCTATGGTTATTGGAATGCTTGCAGTTGGGGAAAAAGATGAAATACGGTATTTGCAAATTCACTCTGAACTCCCTACATAGAAAGAATTGCCCATCCAAAGGTTTGCATAAACATCTACATTACAATTACTCATTGTCTCTTCATCATCTCCCCTATTATTTGAGGACTTCATGCTGTCCACAGGGTTTACAGTGCCCAGCTCTTTCATTAAGAAAGACAGGTTAGAGTGTAAAGCCAGAAGGGACCACAGACCATCAGTTCAGAGCACCTATATAGCCCAGGTCGTTAAATTTCAACTAGTAACTTCCCTCCAGTCTTGATTTGAAGATATTGAGAGTGAATTCCCTAATCCTATGAATCCTTAGAAGTATATGTCATGGATATTGCATTCTTAAAATTTTCGAGTTAAAGTTAATGTTCCTGGTGATGATGAGGACAACTGAAGTTTAGCACAATTATATTTTTGCTGAAAACATCTAGGAGTGTGCTGAATACTCCAATGGCCTGATTCAACTAGTGCACTCCTGATTTACTATCACTGCTATTAAAAAGGTTTTTGACCTGGTTGAGTGGCCTTTCCTTGAAAAATTACAAAACAATCTGTCTAGCTTTGGTCCCAATTTTCATTGATAGCCGAATAGAACATACAAATCATCTCAGGGCTTGTTCCCAAATTAATGAAAAACTTATATAAAGCTTTGATCTTGATGGAAGAATCCATCAAGACTTCCCATTTGTCTCCCTAATTACTTGCTTTGATGCTCACGGCTTGCAATCACTGCATAACTTAATGTCCTGAGGTTGCCATAGCTACCATTAGTGAAGCACAACGAGAGACATCACTTTGCACATAAGCCACCTTTGCTAGATGTTTGCTTCTTTGCTTCTGGCTGTTCCTCCACCAGCAGCGGTATAAAAGTACTCCTGTACTGCACCAGAAGTTAATAAAATAGTTCCTATTAATTTTATTACAAATGTTACTGGTAACATTCACTTTTTCTTTCTCTCTGCTGCTCATACACTGGAGGTCTGGAAAGCAATGAAGTGGTTAGAAGGCAAGTGTGCAAGCAAGGACTGAGTTTACTCCCTAACTCGAACCACAATTTGCTGTGTGATTCTGTGTCTCGATTTCCTTGACTCTTGAAGGACAGCAGTGATGCATCTCTCATCACACAGTCCTGTTTTGAGAACACACTGCTAAGAACCGATGAAGAAAATGTGTAATAATATTCACTTTTCACAAAAAAATTGCTTGAAGTGAGCTCAATTACACATTTCTACAACTTCTTGGTTAGCTAAACACCTTTAATTAAACCTCTAAACTTCTTTTTTCATCAAGGACACTGAACAAGTAATGATGCATCATTACTAGTAACTGCTCACTGAAAATAAGAAATGAGCAATCACTTATTTGCTTATCTAATGACCTCTAAGGACAGTGACATGCGTGATAAATGCACAGTGTGGTGTATTTCCTCATTTACTCTATTGATTTGATGTAATGTCAAGAAACGCAGTAAGCCATTACACGCCAACAAAAAAACATATTTTGCTCTAAAGTGTACGTGTATTGGTAACTTTAGTCAACATACAAGTTTTTGAACTTTCTGCAATTATTTCACAAAAGTTTTCAGCACAATCTGTTCTCAGAAGTTTTCAGTTCTCAGAAAAATGACACACAAATGAAATATCTGAGTGGGAAACATCATCCTAACATATTTCAAATAACTAACCAAGGTTGACTGGAAAATTCCGACAGTAACAACACAATGCTGCTTATTTCGGTTATTAGGAAGATATATCACTATAATATTCTGCTCCTGCCAGAGTTTTATGCATTCTTTTAAGTGTATGAATTCTAAATCTTTTTTGTTCTGAATACAGTATTTTCCTCTGGGAGGTATAGTACATGGTAAGTGTGGGAAGTTAACATGTAATTAGCATGGTAATGTCTAAGCAAATTATATCATGCTAGAGTTAATAGAAGTTCAGATTAGAAATAATCCTCTGAGCACAGCCAGCGTGAAATACAAGTTTCTATACCGCTCAGTAACCCGAAAACGTCCAGGATCCTCAAGCACCTACCAAACACCCTGGCACCTCAGATGCCCTACTGCTCATTACTGACCGATGGTGTTTAACACTGCTCCACGAGGATCTGTCTGAAGTTTGGAAATCACTCGGGCACAGCTTTTCCAATGAGCTGTGGATGGTGGGAAATGATGGAACTCACATCCCATAGGACCAAGTTCTAAATCTTCACCCGCAGTGTGAGAGCAGGAGACTTTATTAGATGCTCTCTTGCTAATTTTCCTCACGATTAAATTTACTTATTTTCCTCAAGGAGTGACTATTAAAAATAAACCTACTGTGGTTTTATTTTTAGCAGACCCTGTAGTTAAGTCATGCCTGACAAGATGTGAATCAGAACCATTGCACTAGCAACAGGGTTGCATTTATAACAGACAGCCCTAGCACTGCAATAATGCTCTCGGTAAATGACCCACTATTGGTATCCTAACAACTTCTTACTATTTTATTTAGAAACAAATAGCAAGGAGAGAGAGGGAGATTCCAAATTAATTAAATGGGCTTAGTGAAGAAGAACAATCAATTTTGGCATGAATGCTACACATTACTTTTTAAAAATCAAACCAATACTACATGCTATTTAGCAATTCCAGAACCCACATAGTGACAGAAAACAGCTAAGTGAATCGATAACCAGAATAAGCAGAAATCAGAATAAACAGATTAGGGCAATCATCATTGGACAATCCATAGAAATAAGGACAGTCATTTTTCAAGTACTTAATGACAGTACCAAAAGTTACAAGACAATGAAGAAAAGGAGTAGGAGCTATTTTTACACAATTGCCTTTCTTCTGAAGAACACAAGGCTGAAGACCTTGGATTCATCTCTCAAATACCATGGCTCATAATATGACAGGTTGTAATGCACAGCACATGAGAGAGAATACATAAGCCAACATAAAATTCAGCTTGATTAATATATGATTAGTTCACGTTCGTACAATGCTTTGAAGATGTGAAGTGCTAATTAGAATTTCTGGATTAGGCTGGTTGATGCCCCAATGCAATCCGGATCAGTAAATAAAAAACTGTGCAGAAGTTTAAACTAACTGCCCAAAGACTGAAGAACCCATGAGACATTAAGAAATGCTTTAAATTTCAAGTGGATAAACAAACGTATAGAAGAGAGAGAGAAGGAGAATTCAGTACCCTAGTGAAGATATTTAAGAGAGATAGATGAAGATATTTAAGACAGAAAGATATAGTTGGTGATTATTTGAAAAACTCTGGTTCACCTCCCTCTACCATCACTGGAGATACTCCCATCGGCTCATGAGATGCAGAGATATCTCAGCTCAGGAACCCGTAAATATTTGCTGAACCAAAACTTTAAAATCTAATGACCTTAGCGGAACATAAACAAATATCTTCCCAAGAGTTGCTCTGCAGTAATGAGAATAAAAAAGGTATTTAATTTGATATGTGCAAGGGAAAAAAAAGATGTAGCCTCAGACTGGAGAGTGGAAGAAGAGGAAAAAAGAGGAAATTCCTCTCTAGCTTTAATCTGAAATTTTGAAACGGGACTTCAGGATGGGGGGAAAGAATGGCACCTGCAGCAGATGAACAGTATGTGGCTCATAGCACTCAATTTTATTTTTTTTTTTTTTTTTTTTTATTAGAGAGCAGAATGTAAAGTCATTTACAGCAAAAAGGCCATCCCAATGCATCTCTCGCATGGGACCAATACAGAGCTTGGGATCAAAACAGAATGCCGTCCAACAGAGAGATGTTGACTCTGCTACTGATCTGGCCTTTTCCTGCTTAATTAAAGCTACTGAACACTTGAGCTGGAAAACTGTAATCCCCATTAAAGTGTCATTTTAGCGGTAGGTGATCAGACCTTTCAAGCTACACGAAGTAATTATGCTAGCAGGAACCATGTGTAGTATTAATGCAACCACGGGAAAACTGTTAATGCACAATCTGGTAACCAGCTAAGGATTACCAGGCAAACTAGTATTTTCAGCTCCAGCCATGTCTGAATCGAGACAAAAGTCCCAGTAGGTAGCCATGCCCCGTGCCACGTGGAGAAGACGTGGGGCTCTAATTCTATGTAAGCACTAAGCAGGACCGGATTACCGTATCTGTGGGAGCAGAGACTGCATGTAATGGTTATTTATCCTTCGGTTTGAAATAAAATAAAGATGAAATGTACCAAAACAGCAGGCTGAAAACAATGAAATACTCGGTGCATGAATATTTACTTTTGATCTCCATTATAATGCAGAAATAGACGTGGAGGCCTAGAGAACAGAAATTGGTTTTGTACTGCAGTATGTTCTATGGAATAAGAATCATGACTAAAGAAAGCCCCAGAAACACAAAAAACTTGTAGACTTAAAGCCACTACAGATGCAACGCAGTTGCACTTAAAGCTTGGCAAATTCTTTGCGAGCTGACTTCAAAAACAGTATTTGGGGGGCAGGGAGAGAGAGGTCTGCTGGAGATGCCCAGTGGTTAGAAGGCATATTGTTAGAAGGCAGAAACCACATTAAATCACTCATCCTCCAATGCCTGAATTACTGGAAAGAACTGAGACAGAAGAAAGCCAAAACAAAGCAAACCTCCTAATTAGTGTTAAAATGAAACAAAGGCACTTTCGTATTAAGCAGGATGCACTTTTTTCTGTAGTGTGCTCTTGTAGAGGTCTAGGACTATCACTCACATAATATATGAAAAGATGTAATCCCTAGGTATATACAAATCTTTTCCAAGTGTTTTTAAAGCTTGCGTCTGTAGCAATACATATTTTGCAGCAAATATTTAGAATGAAATATTTCATAAAGTACTTCAGCACTTCTTTGAGTGTTTAATTTATCTGACATAAAAGAACAAGAGTGTATAGCATTTTCCTGTAAGTGGATGTAAAATACGCATTGCATGGATCCCTATAATTAAAAAAACAGCAAATCATTGTCATTAATGCACAAGCAAGATCATAAATGAATACATTATTAAGTCCTACTGAATTAATGTTTAACTGCAATAGAGTTGAAATTGAATGAGGCAATTAATCAGAGTAAGAACTGGAAAAAAAAAGCCACATCTGTCTCACTTTGAATACATTGAGCAAAACGACCTTCAAAACGGTACTGCCAATCAAACCACGCCGCCCACTGATTTGACAGTCTTGGTGCCACCACAGAGAGAAAGTTTAGTCAGTGTAACAGATACAAGCTTTCCATCTGAGTCACTTCATGGGTACATCTCACCCTGAGGGAATAAAACATTATGTCTCAAGGGTCTTATTTCATAAAATCATGAATGTTCAGATGGTGAAGATCATGCTGGTTATAAATGTGAACTACATCTGCTCAGAGTCACTAGAAAATGGAACTGGGGGAGTTGACACACATTAACGATAATTTTTGAAGGCTTAATGCTCTTCAACATCTAGGGGAGGCTAAAAAAATTATGTTCAGAAGCTTTTGTTCCATGGACTACGCTTTGATCAACTAAAATACATTAAGTGAAATTTTTCCTCATCAGTCTTAAACTCTGTAGTGGAATTTTCTTTAACGGGTTAATTAAACTCCCTCAGGTTCTTAACTGTTGAAAAGTCTTAGTTCAATTTATTTCAGAGTTTAAGGAGGAATGAAATGATAATACTAATGATGATAATGACCCTTATCCTAGCTAAAGCTTTTTGCACTTCCCATGTAGAACAGTATCTATTGTTCACGAGTCCTACCTTTGACAGATAGGTAGGTATATGTACTTTTCTTCAGTGTAACATATTATGAATATTAAACAATATTTTAAAAGAAAAATCCATTGGTATTTTTGTAGCAAGTTCTTAAGCAATAATTATCTCTGAATAAAGACTTTTTTCCCTCTCAATGCAAATGAACTTCAAATTTTCCAAACCATAATTGTTTTCCTACACTGAACTGATGGAGCAACTGGCATGTAGGTAATCAGCACATTCATTTCCCTTTCAGCAGCACCAAGGACTAGATTTAGGATTTTCCACTTAAAAAAAAAAAAAAAAAAAAAGAAAAAAAGGATTGCTGAGATATTCATTGATAAAGCAGCTAATAACTAGGGGTTAGGAAAGTTTGCCAGAGAGCTGAATCGTGGTTAACCTGTTCCTACACTCCTGCTATCATATTGATGAGTGCGTTAGAGCCATTGTGTTACTTCACAATGCACAGTAATTTGTCATTTGTGCACAATACATAGCTTTTTGCACCAAAAAAGCCAAGTCAAGATATACAGTTATCTTTCCATCAACACTTGCAATCACACATTTGCCCACAGTGCATAAAATGGGTACAGCCAATACACCTGGAGATCAGCATGAGCGTATCCATACAGCCTGCACCATCTCTGTTCATCAGGGGAGAGATGGTGTCTCATGCTCCAATTCACCCCCGTCACTGCAATTTTTTATGGTGCATTTGAAAAGCAACTCCCAGCACTGAGAAGTTAAAAACTTGTTGGGAAACTGAGGTCTAGCGTGGGGAATGAAGTTAGAGTGTGGGATTATAACGGTTCTGGGTCAGTAGGGAGGAGGATGGCAGGGTAGGTTCTGGGTCTCTGCCAGCTTTAGGACTTTGAAGAGTTGTTTCATGCACATTTCCTCACTCCCTCAGGCAATGAAGTTCCGCCAGTGAGCAACAAAACTGTGCTTGACTTTTGGGTAATAGTCTAGAACTAATGTTCTGTGCTGATCTGCACATCCCTCTCTTCAATAAGAGTCATAGTAACTATATAATAATAAATAATGCAAAGAAGCTTATTCATCTGTTGTTTGGTTTCAGACTGTGATCTCTCTCTTGCTTGACCTGAAGAGATGGTGCGCTTGGTGAGAGTGGACAACAGTTGCAGAGGTTTTGATCTTCATAATCCTCTACCAAAACTTGTAATGGTGACTCAAAGCCATTGTCAGAGGCTATGAGGGACATTAACAAGATGAAAAGTTCATTTCAGCTGCTGTAGAAAGACTGAGGAATACAAATCTCACATGCCTTTTTTCTGGTCATATTTATTAATGAGTACAGGTCAGAGAAGGAGCTGGAAAGCACAGCCCTAGGAAGCATCAGGTCTTGTTTCCTGAGAAAAGCAACACCTGGAACATGCCAAGGCTCACCTCAGATAAAGTTGATTCCCTTTAAGGGCAGGGAATACTCCTGCATATTTTAAGGACTTTTAGATAAACTTTAGACAATTCCCCAAGATATATTTTCAGGCTGGCAATATTTTATTGGGCTACCAGCATGAGATCTAGGCATGTCTGGATACCTGCCAGCATGTATCAATCTATCCTACCCTTCTCTGACACAAGATTTGTTCCGACTGTAACATCAAATACGAAGATTTTAACAGAACTGTGACACAGGGTATCAATTTGATACAAACTCAGGATGGAACAGCACAGCAGGATGGAATCATTGCTGCACAGGACTGCTTCAGCCTTGGCCGCCTAGTGTAAGATATCATCGCTTTTATTAAATCGATCATGCCAAAATAGTTTATCAGCACCCAAATGCAAAGGAGAGCATTAATGATGCCAACTATCTGCAGAGTTAGTTAACTGATCCTGTTTCATAGGAAAATGTAGGATTCAAGGCTGAATCCTGACCTGACCATAGCCAATGGTCTGCATTTTGTCGACTTCCATGAGACTGATGCGATCTATAACAAAAAGGGTGAAGAAGGAAGAGAAAGAAGAGAGCATGAGTGGGGGAAATTCACTAACACACAAACCCAGAAGATAAAATCAACAAAGCAATTAAGCTTCAACAGAAACAAGACAGTTTTTTTGTTTTGTTTTGGCTTGTTTTTTTTTTTTCCTGTGTGAATGTTAATTACTGTGCCTTACAGCAGAGATAACGAGAGGGTTTTACTGCCTAGCATTTTTCAAACAAAGACATGAAAAATTCATGAGCAGGGAAGACCTTGGTGTTGAGCTTCAGTTTTCTTGTCAAATATTTCAGCTCTGGAGGTCCTTGGGAAGGTTACACAGCAATATTCAAGTCTAAAGGATGCCTGTCAGCTGGATCGAAAAGCAACAGGAATTTTATAGGCTACATGTGACCTTGTCAACGTATTTTCACTGGCCAACAGTGTCTTCCAGCATCATTCACCCAGTTTACAATAAAAACCAAACACTAAAATGCCTGCCCTCCTAAGGACAGAGCACTCACAACACTTAAGTTCTTAGGAACTAAGATGGTTCACCTGATGTCAAGCATCACTCTGAAAACAGTCCAAATGTGCCTTTGTGTTGACAGTCAGAGACTCGGCTCCAGGGAAACTTTGCCAGTCACGGAAATTTTATCAGGACTCTGTGCAGTCCAAAATGTCACCCTTTAACTGGGAAGAAAGATTCCACTATGTTTGGCACAGCTTCTAAGAAGATCTAAAATCTCTTTTCAAGTAACTGGTTTAGACAGGCGGATCTTTTGCAAGTTAGCTGTACCTTTATTAAAACTCAGCTGAGGGTTGTTTTTTTTTTTAAAGGTTACAAAAAGGAGTTGCTGTTTGCTGACATGTAGGTCAGGCACAGATCAATTGTGAGGAGAATAAGGCCATTTAGTGGACTAACAAGAAACAAGTATCACACAAAAGCTTTTGGGATCATGTGAAACTCCTTCCCTTACCTAATCAAATTCACCATAGCAGAAGCAGGAATTTGATGAGGTCTTCGAAGTCTGAACTGCCCAGCGTTTTCTTTCCTTGTTAGTTTAATATAGAGGAATCCCCCAGGTGAGTCACTAAGAATCATTCTTCAAATCAAAAACTTCCCTAATCCGTGGCCTCACACTTTTAAAAATCATTCTGCATCAAAATTCTCAGCATACCACCTCTTCTAGAATATAGACTACTTGACAAAGACAAGATCATTGTTGCGTGCATAGTCTGCGTGCTCTGTCTGCACCAATCTTCACACAAACACGACAGCTCGGTAGCACAGAACATGCTGCAAGATCAGAAGCCTGATTGTGAATTTGAGGCAATTTTTGAATTAATCTCCCTTCCCAGAAAGCCTTTTTGGCAAGTAGGCAGATATAACATATGCTTAATTCTCTGAAGTTAGGCAAGAACCTTCAGCTAAAAGTATTAACAAACAAGGAGAAACCTCTCATAATCACGTCTGTGTTGAAGACCTCAGTAGAGCCAAAAAGTTTACACTGGTACACTGATTCTCTCCCAAAGTACTGTTTTGAAATAAGACTCTTCTTTAGAAGCAAAATTTCCTAGTCTGAATGGTTTGCAGGTGTTTCCTATACCTGTGTTTGGCTCATACAGCTTAGTTTCATATGTAACACCACACTGCTCCTTGTGACTCAAGAACCTGGGAAGTATTTATCTTGCTAGTTTTGGTACCACTAAACCCAAAAGGGCTTTGGCAGTCACAGAGGTACTTACCAGTATTTTCCAGTAAGGACACTGGAATTGGAAGGCAACATTTGATTACGTATTCCAGTACTAAGACTTTAGGAGTACAGATGTGGCCCATCAGTTAAAGCAGAAGGCTCTGAACACTGACATCACTCTCAGATGAGTGGTGTAGACAAATTTGTAACTAGGGCTCTTCTTCCCCTAAGTGTTTGCCACCAAAATCAAGACGTTCTAAGTTCCCGACAACTACAAACCCTTACAAGCAGCAAATCCTCCTGTCAAAATACTTTCTCCTTCACATCTGCTGAGATTTCACTCAACTGTTGCCACCACTTGCCTGCCTAGAAGCGCAATGGGATTCAACTTCTTCTCTAAAAGCAAAAAGTTATTAAGACTATTAAGTCTTTGTTTCAAAATCAAGTGACAGGAAGGAATGCTAGCAGCTCCTTTCTCTTCTTTTATAAGCTGTTGCTGATGAATGCCATCCTGGTCTTTGAGAGAGATCTGCTGGTGTTTAGAGGAAACATGGTAAACAAGAGACGAAAAGTCAAAGGAGAAGTAAATAAGCACATTGGTTTCATCAACTCTGTATCTTAGACTGGTGATAAAAAAAGATGCAGTGCACTTAACCTCAACATGCTTCTCTTCAGTACCCACACTATGCTGTGTGCTTGTGACCACTGTACGCTCTCAGCTAACCACACCCAGCTCTCACATCACAGCGCCGAGGCACGCAGCCTTCCAACGCCGCTGTCTTAGCCAGCCCCTCTCAGCTCTTCTGGGTGCAACAAGGCACAAAATTGCTCTTCCCAGCTGTTCTTCTCCATGCTTCGCTCCCTGGCTGCACTTCTCTCAGCAAACAATCTCCTCCTACTTGGGACACATGTTTTTGTTGCAGGAAATCTCTTTCAGATAGTTGCCTTACTCGCAAAATTTGTGAGGATGGATTCTCAGCTGCACTCTAAATCTGCTGTGAGCAGCGAGTGGGATACAGAGCTGATGTAAAATTACTATTTTTACTTTCCTAAGGCCGACACTGAGCTCACTGTATCTTTTGGACAGACTACACTGGCAAACCCCATCCACATATGGCTGGTTTAGTGCTTGGTGGATGCATCAGAGAATTCAGCACTGGGTGTAGCGCATTTTGGAAATCGGATTTCTGGTCCCAGTCTGAGCCTGATTCCAGCGTGACCCAAGGAGAACAATGCTTTGTGATTCCTAAGGAAACACCCAGCTCGATAAAAAAACAGAAGAATTCAAAAGCCAATTTGCTGCTCCTGTGACCTTAGCTTGTACCTCTTCATCATGCAACACTGCGGTGACCCCAATATGAAAAAGAAAAAAAATAAATATCCCCTCTGTAATAATTTATGACTGCATTTGGGAACAACAGAGCAGAGTTTGAGTCAATCCTACAGTGATGTTGAGCTTCCTCCCGCTGGTACAAACTCCCACTGGGGTTACTGAGATCCTGACCAGCCTCCTTCTGTAACGAGCGTCTGGGCTCCACCACTCACTTTCAGTATTGGCTAATGTGGATCCTTCGCAAACCATTTTTTCCAAAGTTTTGATTCCTGCCAAGTGCCTTCTTTTTTTGTTTGTTTTAAATCAAAGTTGTCTCTTCCCTTGCCTACTCTTCCCTTGCAATCCTTTTTGTTCCTGCCATGGTAGGAAGCGCTGCCTTTCATTTCAGAGCACTGCAAAGTTGCAGGTGAAATCTGTTAGACCACAGAGCAGCTAATGCAACAAAGGAGAAGTTTTGACTAAAGGGAAGTGCCCTGTAGGTTTTCCTATCAGTATCTCAGGTTGACCAATTTGTAGCTTGGTTTGTGCCCTGGGGCACCTCACTGAGAACATTATGGAGTAAATCAGGGCAGGTTTTGTCCATTATTCCTGACCCAAAACATTTATCATGCTGGAGCTGCAGATACAGCAAACTGCACCACTTTGCTCCAGTTTTAAGTACGAAAGCGTTTATATGTGAGTCATCAGTACTACCAGCATGACCAATTTGGTTTCCACTTTACCAGAAATCGTGTAACTAAACTTCCAAGGGAGAAGATAGACCTAATGACTATGTGCAACTTACATATTCAGTAGGTCTCTCCTGTTTTTCCCAGATACTGATGGAATTGGAGAGTTTGGGCTGAAACAGTGCTGGAAATGGCTTTGCAAAAAAAAGAAAAAAAAAAAAAAAGAGAAAAATTTTCCCAGAATCCAAATGTAAACAGGGAACTTAAAGCTGGTATTTGCCATTTAAAAGGTACATTTACCTTAGGTATAAGGGGAAAACTTACATGGTACCAAACTGCAGAGACTCCCTCTCCCCTTATACCTTGTGACATCTCTCTTTACTTGTATATTTTTTAATTATTACCCAGTCTATTTATTTTTCAGGTTTGGGTCCAATCTAAGATTCATAACCACAGATGCACCATTGTGGAAGCGTGACGATATCCGCAAAGTACACGAGACAAGTCAGTCTGCTGAAGCCGTGGCGGGTGCTGTTAGACCTTAAATAGCAGGGGCAGTTTCAGGTCCAAATTGAGGAGTGGGGTTATGACTGGATGGCTCGTGCAGCACCTGCACGCACCAGGCTTGGCTACCGTTCACTCTCTCGCTTTCATGAGAACCAAAATTCAGCCTCCTACACATCCACCACAAAAAGGAAACTCTATATAGATACAGCCAAATTGATCGTGGCTGATGGTTAAGTGGAGGGGAATATAACCCAGGTAAAGCCACCCGAAATGCAACTAACCCACTGTGTGAAACGATCCCCATAGCAAACCTCCACCATTTTGATCCTGAAATCATGGTGTCCTCCATCCGGTGCTTATTTACCCAAGAAAATAATGCAGCTGCAAAGTCAGTTTTATCATGGCTTAAGCTCTTTTCCTGCTGAGCTGAATAAAAGATGGAGAGTACTCAAGTGATTTAGGCATGTCTTACAATGGGTTAGTGACTCATCTGGGTTTAGAAAAAATTCAGAGTTTTTCCTTGCTCACAGGCCTGTATTTCAAACACAGTGTTTTCTTTTGACTATTCCTGTTTTTATTTCATCTGGTTTCAATTGAGTAAAATTAGAATCACGAAGTTTAAACTATATTGTGGACTGGTGAAACATTCAAACACACAGAGGAGTTTATATTGAATGCAGACCATTTGCTGAGATTCATTATCAGCTAAGCATCAACTAATGAAGGCTGCCAGATTAACTGTCCTCAGCCATGCAACAGTAGAACGTTTTCCTTGTCTCCAGCTGGCTATCCAGGTTTTTTTTTTTTTCATTTATGGATGTGGCTTATAGCACAGAGATTACTGGACACAGGCAGACTGCCTTGGTTGTACTGAATGTAATCCCTAAGGAATTTCTGAACATACAAGTCTGACACTTGCTATTTCACCAGCACCAGAAACATTGCAAGGCACAGGTAACATGAAAAGGAAGCTGTGTCTTGGTGATAAGAGAAAAGAAAAATGTTTAAGAACAAGGCGGATTTGTTTTCAATGTACTGCAAAATGAAGCAACTTTAGAGAGTTTTGAGACATGCTTCCTCTAAAATGCAGCTGCTAGAACGCCTTCATAGCAGGATAAATGGTTTCAGTTCACTCGCACATTCAGATGCTAGATCCTAAACCCTAGATCCAGGTCATTCACTGTCTTCAGAACACAGGAAAAGACAGGAAGAAAGACTTAAATTGGAGACACTGTCCAGTATTACTGCCTTACTCATGTTAAGCATTACTTTGTAAGCCATGAATACAAACTTTCAAGCAAACTCATTTGAAGGTTTACTTCAAAATAAAGCAAGCTGTTAAAAGTCTGTACTTGTATGCATACTACTTAATTACTAGAGGCTTCCATTAATGAAAAAAATGGCTGCAAATTGTATTCATTAAGCCCTGTAGTGTACAGAAAACTCTTCTTGTTGAGAGAACCTGATGCTGCTGCAGGTAACCATGTATCTGTTCGGGAAAACAAAATTAAGCCAAAGAAGTGAAACGCAATTGCTCAGGTGCTTGTCTCAGCCATGGCAGTGCTCTGCAAGATCTGTCCTGCAGTCTGCAGCCTGGTACCACCCAAGGAAAACCCTGTGGGAGCACCTGGGAGGCTTCAATTACTCCTACTGCAGTGGTCCAAGCATCAACTCAAGGATGTTTTCTTAATTTGACGGGTAACCTGCCTCCCTGCAATGATTTGAGGGTCTCAGTTGCTTCCTAATGCACAGATGTTATGAATTAATAAACATCTTCATAACTAGTGTGTTGAGTATCAGTTTCAGAGAAAAATAAGAGGCAGGTAAATGCCCAAGGAGTTATAATTTCTTTTCTAGAGACAGGCTGACTGAGACCCACTGTTTGACTGCTGCCTGTGCTGCCCTGGATGTGTCTTTGCTATCAGGGCCTTAGTCTCATAACTTCCACAGGCTCTTGATTAAAAAAAGAGTATCTTCGGGAGTTCAAAGGGAAAATGTACTTGTCTGGGCTTCTCTGTAGGCATTTCAGTGAAGATCTCAGATCACGATACTGAAGTAGTATCCCCAGGAGAGGATAATAGGCTACACAATTGCCTCCTCTCACTCTTGTAACATCCTCCTCCTCCTCCTCCTCCTCACACTAGTCTGCAGCTGTTCTCACACTGAGATATTTACTGTTTCCAGGAGATAACAGCGACAAGCAGAGACTCGATGAAGGCCAGCATGTCACCATGCTCCTATCAGAGCAGACATCACACTGTCAGTGTAAGCGTCCAAGCGAGGTGCAGTTTGGAGGCTGCAGTTAGAGAAACGCGTATTGTCACTGGATGACCAAAGGCATTGACATCAGGTGCCATCACAGGGCATGAACCTAAAGCACCAGCAGAGCCTGGCAGTAACAAAGAGCTCTCCAAAGCTTGAGGCTTGGTGCCTCCTCCCAGGTTCTCTGGCTCTGCAGAAGGCTCTGTAGCCACCTGACGCTGCCACACAACAGACCCTCAGGAGTCCACTGAACTCAGGCAATTTTCAAACTTTCCAGCACATTTCAAAACCATAATCTTTCTATGAAGCCTCTATTAAATACATACATATGCACACACATATACATTTATCAGATAAACACAATCTGCCTTGATCTTATGAAGAAGAGAAAAAGTTTGCTGGGAAAAGCACTTTTAGCCATGTCTGAACTATGAACTGAAATTCAAAATCAAGGGATTTCTGTTCATTTTTGACTTATGTTATAATTGGCATCACAAACCTGCAACTGCTAGTAGTGGAAGTAGCTCTTTTACTAAAATACTGTATCATTTCTGACATTAGCAGTATGGGAATTCATGCAATAGTGATCTATATTCCCATGCTGCTTTCAGATTGGTTTAGCAAACAGAATGATGAATGCTGAACTATTACAACAGATACATCTACCACTCCTGCTCTTCTGAGAACAACAAAAAAATTATGCAGTTGGGCAGGCAAAATCCTGTGCTTTCTATATGAAAAAAACCTGTCATGAAAAACCATTTATTTTCAAAAAGTCTGGATTAAGTCCCATTTAAAAATCAGGCCTATCAACACACTATAAAAACTCCTATCAATTAGGAAAAAGTTCTTATCTATTTGAAGAGAAATAAGACTGTCCTCGACATTATCACACTATTAAGAAGGATGGTACACCATGATCTCCACATGGGAATGCTTTTTTTTTTTTTTGTAACACCACAACACTTCTTTAAAATCGTATGACAAGTGTCATGACTCTTAATGACACTTCGTAATCTGAGCAGCTGGCTTTTAAAACGAGATGTGGCACAAGAAACTTCGGAGGCAGAAGCAGGCTGCCAATCACGGGTACGTCCCGCAGCCATATCTCCATCTTTGTCATAACTCGCCCTTGCCCTGTTTTGGAAGAAGGCAAAGGACTGGAATCTGTTATTTAGATGATATCCGACAAGCCTGTTTAACATTCATGCCATTCTCCAGGGAATTAGCACCAAGGGATCCGCCACAGCAGTTGGCTTCGCTCAGCGCTGCTGGTCGCAGGGTCCCAGGCTGGCCAGCTCGCCCGGGGTTGCGGGCTCTGCCTTGGTAACAGATTGAGAGGAGCCAAGCACAGGCATACAGCTGAACTCATTATTATATTTAAAATGTTACAGGAACCTCAAAAACAGATTAAGTAATGCAATAATAAAACTCTCAGTGAACCTGTGCAATAAAATCCATCAACAGAGGAGATGGGTAATATAATCTCTTCAGAAAAAAAAAATCCTCTGCTCTGCCTGAATTACCTTGTGCACCACAAGATAGAGGATTTAGACTATGGCAGCGGATTGAAATCTCTCTTCAGGGACATCCTTCTCATAATTGTACATTCATGCCTCTCTCCCCAGTAGTAGCCTAAATACAATTTACCGTTGCACACATTTTTATAGGGTTTCTGCAAATCCGCCACTTTATTACCACCCCGGTTATAAGGGGCCACACGGCAATTCCTAAGGGTTCACTAACTGAGCAAGATATTAAGCTTGAATAAAAAGAATCAAAAACGCCTATCTACAATTTATAGTTCTCTATAAAGGACCTTGGGGAACTGCAATTTGAAGGTGAAAAGTAAATGGAAAGCAGATTTCAGCTGAAAAATTCCATATGATCGATGGAAAAGACTTAGGGAGAATTATCCAGAGAGGTTTTTAAGGTGTGCTAAAGTTAAAAACATACAACTCCAAATTACACACAAGGCACACAACATCCCGGTGTGGATACATCTGATTAATCAGGTCTATTCAGAGCTTGGTAACAGCTGCCTTCTTTATGCACATCTCATGAAAGCCATCCCATTTTACACCTTTCTTCAGAGGAAAGAAAGGTAAAAAGAAGATTCTAAAACCTCTGAGGGGGCCCACAGTACCTAACAGTTTCCCAGTTTGTCTGAGAGATACTGAGGTCCAGGAGGTGAGACTCCTGCAGCTAACTAAGCCACAGACCACTTGGGTCTGAGCAAATCATCTAGTTGGTGGAGTGATGGAGTTTCAGTTCATTCAGCACTGCTGTTTTCTGAAATTGGAATGAAAATGTTACAGAAATGAAAGCTACTATTGCGGTGGTTTTTTGTCTTCCTAAAGTTACAAGAACAATAATATAAACTCACTGTAACATCTAATTATAACTACCAAAACAGAGAAAAAATCTATGCAGTTATTTGTAACTACCTACAGAAATTAGGGAATAATTTAAATTATTAATACGAGTAAAAAGAAGTAAAGGGTACATGGTGTGGCAGATGTATCCTCATGCCAAACTCAGAAGGCAAGTGTTTGATTGCAGAAGTGCATCGTTAACACTGTCATATCTTGAAACACTTGAAAATCAGGATCGGATGTTTTACTGAAAAATAAACTCTAGTGCTCCAACACACCTTCAGTTTGGCTGAATGCAGACCAGGCGATGGAGCAGTGATAAAAGATTCTTACTTCTGAAGAGATGGCCCAAAACCTCCGCTTAATTGCAAAACATCCAGTGACGAGCTTGGCCCACTGAATCTATGAAATGGCATATGCCTACAGGAACGACTCTGTTCTCAAACGCTTTCTTTCCCACCCAAGAATATGGTGCAACATACAGCTACTGCTTCAGTACAGGATCCCATGTGCTGGAGGGATGGGACGTTTCCAGACAGTGAACTTCCTTGTTGATGAAAAGCACAATATTTATCTCTGAATCTTTGGCAATTTTTGAATAGTGTCATAATTCACAGAATCTGTGGAATCTGAAACACTGACATATGGTAATTAACCCTCTTTTCATCTCTTTTTGATTCAATTGCACAGGATAAGTATAGTAATCCATATCTCCAGGTGGGAAAATCTGTTTTTTTTTTTTTTTTTTTTTTTTTTGCTTTGAGGAGATGGAGATAAAAATTGTAGACTGTATTTGATGCCGAATCAAATGAAGACGTGATGCATTCGGGCTGCTGTATATCCACTACTGCCATGATGGTTTTATTATTTATTATTTAGCCTACTGCTAAGTCCAGGAATAATGGCTAAGAAACCAAGTTGTGAAGGTGTCACTCTTCTGCATGTGCCGTCATCTTCTTTATGCTGGTGCTTTGGACAGCAGCACAGCCCTACCAATTCAGGTCCCGTTATTTACGACTTTTCAATTTGAGCCTTAATAAATCGCGCTCAGAGACAAGTGTGATTTCCCAGCTAAGGAAATGCATACAAGGAAGAGGTAGGTGCAATCGAAATGTCTTGGGAGTCCATGGATGATGGGCTATTAGAGGAAGACGTGTGGGGAGGCACCCTTGCTTTTACACTGGCTCTGCTGCAGACTTTCAGTGGATTTTTTTTTTGGAAATCACATGCTCTGTCAGTGCTTGGTTCGTCATCCAACCTCCCTTCCTCCTCCTCTCCCATACTCCTTCCCCACTTCAGCTATCTAGAAGGCTCTTGGCAAAGACTGTCTCTAACATGTACTTGCATATGGCAGAACATCTATCTTGATTGAAGCAACTAGGCATTAATGTATAACACAAATAATGAACAATGAGTCATCTGAACAGGCTTGATATGAAGGGCTGCTTTTTTCAAATCTGGGCCTCAGTAAAGCTTTGAAGGATAATTTCCACTAAAAATTGGATCTACTCCATCAAGAAGAACACAAATCCCTGTTTCCTCCAGATTGTTTCACTCGATTCACTAAAATGTTTATTCTACACTCAGAAAAAAGTTGCTGGAATTTCTAAACTGCATTAAAATTAATCCTTTGCTTCTTTACAGTTGCCTTTTTCAGTGCTTCCTTTGTTCCAAGCTGGCGCTTATGGGAGCTTTCATAACCAGCAGGCAATCACATACATCCTTCCTGTTTGCAGTTTTTACTGTACTTTACACAAACAAAAAATGTGGAACAGTCCAAAGAACATCTCAGATATCTGAGAAAGAAGAAGGTAAATGTTGCTAACAGTTCCCAGCAGAAGACAAGAAGCAGATAAAGACACCTAGGCTTTGAAATGGAGCTACCTTATTAACTCACTTCCTACTTTGTGAAAATAAGAACACGAGATGACCCAGCAAGACTCTGACAATCCCATAGCGCTCTTGAAGCACAGATCTGCTCCAAAGGGACCATTTGAACACCAGCATAGCAGCCTTACAAAGGGCGGTGGAAATTAGCGCACAGAAAGCCCATGCCAGATCGTAACAGCATTGGCCTTGGCAACTAGGAAAGGACAGGGCTTGCCCTTTAGCATTTAGAACAAATTAACATATAAAATACCAGAAGCCCCTACTCCTCCCTGCCGTGCTGTTCAGCTACCTGGCCCATATTAGGCTCTAATTCCAACTGAGTTTTAATTAAGGGCTCTTCCCAGTGGGTACCTCAAGCAGGTTTGAATAGCTTATTTTTGAGGTAACGGTCAGCCGTGAGAAATGCTCAGTGGCCAGTGACCCTTTTCTGTCCCTCTACTTAATACGTGGGGAACACATACAATGAATGAGCCACGTGTTGTGGCACTGGCCGACAAATATCCTTTCCCATCAGCTGACGCTGAAAAGAGACACCTACCTTTGCAGCGAGTACTCCAGGACATTTAACAAACCTTTACTACCTTTTGTGAACCTGTGTCTCATCAAAATTTAAACAGACACATTGTCACACTTCAAAAACATCCTATTTCCTGCCAATGAAACAGCGAATAGCTGCTTAATGTTCTCCAGTGGTATTTGTTATAGACCAAGAAGCTCGGCCTCTGCGGTCTCTGGTACACGACAAAACATACTCATTTTTCAACAGCCGTGTATCTGAAAATAGACAGGGCTCAGGTGTTTTTACTACAATGTCATACAAAAAACCTGCGAGTGCACTGATAAAATAGCCCTTGTCTACATGAGCATTTGATTTTTGCTAGCCCTGGTGCAGCTGTACTGCTATTGAAAACAGTATAAAATATTCAAGCATACGTGGGCCTTTGAGGAAAAAAGAAGCTGCACGGTTTTATGCACCTATCTGATACACATCAGTGGGGAAGGCCAGTCTAATTGCTACAGCTTGAAACAGAGGAAATATTTTCAGTTGCATCCTTATCCGTCTATCTACTTACCCACCTATCTATCTATCCGGTGATACAGCAGGAAAAACGGTCTCTGTCATTTGCCCTTCCCCAAGCTTTGGCTAGGTGCTGTACCAACATATCATAAAAGACTCTTGCTTCTCCAAAACTAAAGAAGCAGCAGGGAATCACCCTGCCCAGGGTCGCAGCAGCTTTGGAAGCGGAGCCAAAGCCAGAGTCCTGCTCTTCTAACAGACCCACCACCTCTACTTTGTGCCTAAGGCTCACCTCGGTGCTTCGGTGCTTTGGAGACAGCGGTTTGTTCTCTATGAGACGGTTTGTTCTCTATGGGACAACGCAGACAACTACAGAGGGGCCGACGGAAGCTTAACCCTACTGTGTACTAACATATGGACAGAAAGCAGCAGAGGGCAAAACTGCCTTCGGTCTCACAGCAAAGGTCTCTCTCTGAAATTACTCTCTCACCAATGTACAGGGTTTGCTGTCACACAGCTAACCGCTTGACCATCAGCCAGTTGTTGGTAATGTGCTTTACTCTCTTTCTAGGAGGAGAATGATGCTTTTAATAGGGACAATAACAGTTAAAACGTCTTTGTAGCGATTGGGGAATAATAATAATGAATATATGTATGAAACTAAACAGTCGCAATGGATTAGAGACAGTCCTTTGCCAAGAAGGCTGCAACTAGAACAAAATGCAACCTAGATGCTTTTTTTTTGGTGTTTATTGCTTGAATGAATGATGTTCATAAGGCTTCTCATAGCTGCAGAGTACTGATTGATATCAGTGCTGTGCTACACAGGTCAATAAAGAAGAGAATTTCTCTATTACCACAATGATCCATGAAAGTGATTACTCCCATTTTGACTTACTTTCTAAAAAATAATCTGCATGTAGCAATACACTTGCCAAATGTTCCTTGTGTGCTCCGGTGAGCATCCTGAAACTGCCGCAGACGCAGTTTTGTGGAACAGGACTGGAAATACTGAGAAATGTGGAGGGCACGGAGCACGTACAGTCTCTGATACAGCTAAGAACAGTTTTCATGCTGCTGGACCAATCAGGAGCAGCCATATAGTGGGGTGTAACAGCTTCTCACTCTGTCACATCTCCTACCACGAGGAATACGGAGAGATGGGATGAAGTCAGGTGCTTCCCAGGGGCTCTTGGCTCCCCCTCCAGCCCCCCCCTCAGGATTTCACTGAGGAAAACCATCTCTGCAGCCCAGATCCTGCCCACTGCACCCTGCATCGCTCTGTCCATCTCTCTCTCACACACTCGGCTCTTACTTCCTTTTTTCCTGCTGGCAGAAGACACCTTATCTAGAAGGTTATGCATCACCGTGATACATTTGCTTTTGAAGTACTGAGTGGCTTTTAGACTCTGGCATTTTGAACTTTCAGGGAGGAAGAATGTTACTCTCACAACAAACTTTGAAGTCTGTTTCCTGAAAGCATTAACTGTTTACTCTCTTCTTCTCTTTCTTGGCCACTTTAAGCTCCTCTAGAGTAAACACAGTCCTCACACCCAAAAAATCTTACCATCCAGGTATCAAATAGCATCCAAAACACAAGAAATAAATGCAAGTATTTAAAAAACATGGAGAATAAGACCACAGCTGTAACGGGGACTACAGCCCCCTCTTCACATACTTCTCATTTACACTATACAAATGTGGCATCTTTTGCCATCTGGGCACATACTTCACAAGAAGCAAAAGCTATCACCAAATATTCACCCTTTTCCAAATCTCCTTAACACAAGCCAATCTGGGTCTCAAATATTTTTTCAAGGGCAAGCATTTTGGTCCCTAACCCTCACCTTTGCCTCACAGGTTTTTAGCAAAAGCTTAGTGGTGTGTTAAAAACTACAACTGCAAAAAAAGGACCACATCAAAGAAATCTTTGGTTGTATTTGTGTATCCTACCACTTCCAAAAAACTAGGTCATAATTTCATATTCAGTTACACAATCACCAAATCCAGCAATGACTAGAGAAGAACCTGATCCTGTAATTTATTCTATTCCAAACAGAAGTTTAGGATAACAAAGATTCAGCCTGATAACTTCCCATATTTAATGTAATTCTTTGTCACAAAACCAGAAACAAAAGCAAGTTCTTTGCATTAGGCTGTATTGTCAATTTAAATACCTTTGAACAGACTTCTGCGGTTGAATGACCTGGGATGGCTACGTGCTCAAAACAACCAACCCTCCGTTTAAGAACAAAGAAAAGCGTTCTTTTCTTTTAATCTGATAAACTTACATTCTGATCTTAATGGGTAAGGCAATTTTGCAAAATTTGTCTTCTTTCGCATTAAAGAAACAGAATTTCTGACTAGCACCAGGTCTTTTAATTAAAACTGGCATTTTGAAAGATATTGTCAACAAAAATAAACCACCAAAACTCCACCCAGCTCACACAGTGGAGTTTTGTCAGTGAGTCACCCTTTCCTCCTTAGTAGCAATTAAAATATATATTGATTCTTTCACTTCTTTGCAGTAAAACACATTCAAAGCAAGTGTTAAATAACATTTCTTGGTTCCTGCTTCAACCTGATCGTCTGCTTCTCGTTATCCTTCTAAGAAACAGGAGGAGGAATCTTGCTCAACTCACTGAAAAGAAATGGCTTTTGCATAACTGTAACTTCACGAGAAAAGCGGTGACACAACCACCCTGCAGAAGCCTGGGTGATGATGCAAACCAGGCAGTTTCAAAATACAACGCACCTTCTAATGCTGGAGTGAAGGGCTGAGATGAGGAACCTGTCAAAAAAGGTGCACCAGGAGAGTAGAGCAGAGAAGACTTAAGCAAGCCTTGCTCATATGCATTCCCCTTTTCTCCCTCTGTCACAAGTGCAGCCCATCCGAGTCTATTGGGAAAATACATCTGGTACCTGGCAGTTCCCTCTCTAGTGCCTTGATCTAGTGTACATTTCTTCCACATGTGTATTTTCTCAATGTGACTCCACAATTATCCCTGGGAAAGCTTACGAGAACATTCTGTGCCTCCCTTTTGCTCCTACCCTTTCCAGGAAAGAAGAGATCCAATATTCCCACTGCTTCTGAGTTCATATTTGCCCTCCACATTTCGGTGGAATCCCTACTGATGACTCAGGAGCTTCATAAGATAGAAACTAGAATTATGTATCTTTTCATACGCTGAACCAAGGGCTTCTTTGCTTTAAGCCAAAGCTAGAGCCACAACAATTATTAGCTAGTCTCTGTTGTCTCAAAGTTTCCTTCACTGGGTTTGAAGGGATTTATTGGTAATATAATTGCTTTTATTCCTAGTCACGAACAGACAACTTAACAAAAAGAAATGGTGGGATGGTAAAGCGGACAAATTCAGAAATCTGGTGCAAGATGTTGTTTGAATTACCACTGCAGATGAAATACGAAAAAAAGAGAAAAAAAACAGTGGATTTGCACTGTCCTGAAGCAAGGTTGGATGCAGCTGTGATACACAGTACGTATGGGAAAGGAGACCAAAAGATATCTGTCCAACTATTCCCCCAAAGGTATCACTCGGAGCACTCCCTGCCCCAGTCACTGGCCTAGCTGCTACAGTACACTGCTCAGTTTTCTGATCCAGACCAGGTGACCTGATGGATGATGTGAACTGGGCGAACACAAGACACTGGGCTCACTACAAGACTGAAAGTTACCTGGGTTGTGTTATACATAAGGTGTGCCTCAAGGAACTGGTTCTATCTGGCCCTAAAACCTACTTTTTTTTGAAAGAATATTGCGTACTTTGCTACGTTGGCTTAAAACTCTCTAAAGCTTTTAGCCACATGTATTTGATCACCTGCAGTCTGACCGTGAGGTGGTGGCTTGGCATCACTCATCCGAACGCCCTCCCCACGCTTAGCCTGCTTTCACACCCATGCACCTCCCGTTTCGCACTTCCACGGCCACTCTCTGTGTCACAAGGACCACTTTCATCCTGAAATTTAAACATTTTTTTGAGAAATCAGGACGTGAAAGAATGGTAAAAAGATATCATTAAAAATTTGCTTGAGGAACCATAATTTTACATTTGCAAATTCTGTGTTGACTTGCCTTGTTTATCCGAAAAAGTCATCCCTTCTGCCCTGAGAACATGCTTTTCCTAGAAGGAGACTTGCAGGGCTCTTCCCTTTTGAAAAAATCCCACTGCCACCACTACTGGCCAACATCTGCTGCTCCTTTGCAAGGTAACAGGCCCTTTCCCCGTAACGACTAATTGCTGCGTGTCAGACTCTGCCGTGCTCAGGCTCAGCTGGCCTCTGGCCTAGAAGCTGCACTCTGCTTCTTGGCTGCCATTTGGCATGTTTTCCCTATTTTTGTTTTAACCCTTTTTCCTTTCTTAGAAGATTTTCCAGGCTGGGAAATTCAATCAGAGGCTGCCCCCAGCGGCTTGGCTGCCAGCAGGGAGGTTTGCCAGCCTGCAGCTGGCTGGGCGAGAATTGGACGCTTCCGCTCCCATCTCCCCAGGGAGCTCGTGCCCCCAGCTCGGCTTGGACACTGCTGCAAAGGCGCTTGAGAAACTGTGGTGTCTCTGCTTCCCCCTTCCCCTGGGGAAGAACTGAGACTCCCATCCTTTAGGAACTTGGCTATCCCTTTCAGTGACAGCAGCACACAAACCACGAGGCACAAGGGAAAAACGTGTTCAAGATGGGACACGGACTCATGCCTGCAATGATACACTTACGTTTACAACAGTGGCTCTTGCCCTGAAGAGGCAGTTGAAGCCTCATCATTGTTGAATGAGCTAAGTTTCAAGAATGTGGAAAAAAACACAAAAGGTCTCCAAAATGTCCCATGCCACCATCACCTCACCTTCAAGTTGCCACCACCACCAAAACTTCGGTGTTTTTGATGGCACAGAAAGCTTGGAAACTTCATATGTGAATGACTTTCTCTTGATACGTAAGATCTACGTACAAAAGGTAAAGATCTGGGGTGAAACCGAGGTAGTGCCAAAGGATGCAGTCAGGAGGGAAGGTAACGTGGACCGCAGTTGCAATGCTGTTGTGTAGGTCACAGAGCTGACGGCACATTAGGCATGAAAAGTACAGCGCTCAAAACCCCCTAAGTAATATTAAATACTGGAACTCGTCCCTTTGGCATGAGAACTTACTGTAAGAACATCAAAACCTTCACGTTTCACACTAAGTTTCCATACAATTTTGAATCATATTCAAAGTCTTGGACCTTATTGCTACGGCACTCGCCGGCTTACATCCAAGTTATCTAAGAGATTACTGAGTGTTCTGGGATGGCAAAGAAAATGTTGACATATTTACAGTTAGCTTTTCTATAACTTGTAAGTTACAGAATTGATGTCCAGTATCCGCAGACAATGTGCATGATACAGACAGTGGAAAAAGAAGGTATTTGCTCGTTTGCTCCTTAGACCTTTTGCTGCAAGCATTCACAATATAAATAAAACCCACAAATATTATCTCACTCCCAATACAATTATTTATGTTCCCCTACACAGCCTAATAACAAACATATTTCTTTTCTGGGAAGAGAGATCTCAAGTGGTTTAAGGACTATACCGCTTTTATCAGAATGGCAAAATGAACTGCAGCCATGTCATAGCACAGACCCAGTCAGGATAACCCTATGGTTTATTAGAAGAGGTATAAATACATTCAGACCACAGAAAATCCATGTGTGTGTGTATTTTTTCTTTTGGAAGGAAAGAAATCTGACAGCAAGTTTCCAAGGCCCAAGATCAGAGCTGAGTTTTCTTTCTCATCACCAAGCCAACACAGGAGAGCGCGTGGTGCATCAGCAGAGTCATGCCCTGGGGACACTTGCATGGGGATGGGCCAGTTCAGCTTTCAGCATGAGACGGCTGCAATTCTCCTGCGCTTCCTAACGTGTTTGACGGCGTTCCTTTGGGTAAACTCTGGGGAAGCATGGCTGGCCCTTATAGCTACTGCTCCCTGGGAGGGGTGTCTTCTCCATTGAGAAAGGTGAAATTTCCACCACCTGCAAGCACAGTAGGAGACCTGGACCAACCTACAACACAGACATGTGGGCTCTTTGCGTCCCCACATATGGTCATACTAGAAAGAAAGCATTTGCTTAACTATGTGCTGTTTCTATCAGCTCAGCGTGGTACTACAAGGCAAGGCTGGGTAAGTATTGCAACATATGAAGCAAATACTGCTTTTTCTGCTTAAGCCATAATCTGTCTGCAATCTTGTTTTAACTGTATGTGTGTGGGATGCAAGAGAATTTAAAAGAAGTGATTTAAAGCTTCTTTCTTTTTGCAAGAAAAACCCCAGAACAGAAATACCCAAACCCTAACAGTTTGACAGTCAAGACTAACCCTCCAGTTCAGTGCCAGACTTAATGGAAGACAAAACATAAGGAAACGTTTTTATTTTGAAGCTCCCAAGACACTCTTCCACACAATAGCAAGAAAAAACATTTCAGAAGTGCCAAAAATCAGGGAAGTGCTCCACTTACTTATTTTTATGGTCAGTCACTGATTATGCTGGTATTTGACTTTCGCTCTGAAATCTTAGCTGTGTTTAAATAGAGATAATACACAACTGGCTCAGGGTAAATCCACAGGCAAAACGAGACGTCCACAGGGCTTGAATAGAACACAGACTGTCGCCATCTATAAACGCTGATAGAAACCTCTATTTCATTTTTGATATTTTTAGCTTGCAGATTTCTAGGACAGCGATACCTTTCTGTACTACATTCCATGCACTGGATTATCTTCTGTTACATTTCCAAAGGACTTCGTACGCAAGTACCTAAATGCCTGTTCTTTTACCAGAAGAAGAAATCTGAATTTATTTATTTAAACTATCATGATGCTCATCATAAGTTTTAAGACTCTCAAAGACATCAAAAGGCTTTCAATCAAAGCATAGGGTGCTACGAAATGCAGGAAATAAAGGCAAGCGGCCAAGTAAAAAAGCTTCCAGCCTTTCCATATGCTCCTTCAGACTATGGCAATTACGTATCTCCAGACAACGGCCAACACCGACGTGACCTTTAAGGTATCAGCAGTCTCACTTGCTCGAGCCTCTACAAACATTCAACCTATGCAGTGTCTGGGAAAGCTACAGACTCTTGGATGGTGTCAAAAAGCCCATCCAGACTCTGCAGAGCCCATGGACTGAATGGATTATGGAAGAGAGACCTGTGACAGCAAATGTGCTCTCCCATAGTACCTGGTCATGTATTATACAAAAATCACAATTTCTACTGTATTTTTGTCCCTTGGTGCAACGAGGAAAACCTACCAATTCTCAGATTAGTCACCACCCACTGAACAAAACACTCAAGGTCGCACACGCCTCACGGATGAATTCAACAGTTGAGCTCTATTCCAATTTCTCAACATTCCTCAGACGAAGCATCTCACAGTATCTCAGTGCCTGTATCTGGGTTTATTTGACACTGCCAAATTTCCTCCCCCAATCCTGTCTATCTCCCTTCTCATTGGCCTCCATATTAATGAGACTAAGCTAACAGATTGCGGCATGTCAACATGCTGAGCTGACATCCTGCTGCCCCCTCCATGTCTGTCTGACTTTTAAGCTTTTTCTTTCCGTTTCCCTTCTGGATTACGTGTAACATGCACTGTAGTCCAGGAATGCCTCTTGCTTTGGCTGCCTCGTCTCTCTTTTTGGCATGCTCATGGAGCCGGAGGGAATCTTGCTGAGGCTGGCTTAGTCGCCTGTTTGCCCTTTAATGAACATAAAAAAGAAAGCAGAATCTATGCCATTTTGATGTTTCTATTAATACAGGCCACAAGAAAGCTCAGGTTCCTGCTACAAAGATCACAGAAAAACAAAGGCATTTGTAGCAGTTGAAGCACAGAAGGGCTTGATCATACTGCAAAGAAAAGAGCAATTATCCGGCAATACAAGGCATGTGCATTTAGTTTAAATTTGTTCAGCATGGCAATTTGGTAAATTCTGCTGTCACTTTCTGGCATTCCTGAACTTCCTCTTGAACGACCTTTACTTAAGGATTTATTTTCACTCACTGAACTAAGTATGTTCAGCACAATGGAAATGCGTCCTTGGAAAGTCACCAACTATACATGGGATACATCTTGAAGCTGGAAGCTGAAACAGTGATGTTCTTTGATAGCCCTTTCCTCCCCTCTCTTGGATCCAACAAAGGTGAACACTTGGGGAGTTATACCTTGTTTTTCCATGGGATGTCCCACACAGCAAGGTCTCTTGAAGAACGACAAATCCAGGAGCAAAGACCAGGGGGAGGCAAACAGAGGGAAGGATAGCATCCACACAACATGATTTCAAGTTCAGCTACAAACATGTCTGGGAAGCTAAGACAGGTTCTCGAACAGTGATTTCTTGTGTCAAAAAAAGCAACCACCAAATATGACAATGTTCAGTTGGAGTGACCTTTGCAAGAAATCTAGGGAAAAAGAAAAGAGCAGGATCTTTCCTTCCTAGGGAGGATTGTGAATCGTCTCCCAACTGCACTCCTGAGCGTGAATCAATTTTCTTCCAGTCGATAACTAGCGCAAAGGTTCTAACCTTCATTTGTGCTCCAAATACTCAATCGGGGATGTAGAACACATACCAATTAAGCAATTCAGCTAAAATAAGAAGGCCGTGAACCAACATCGTTGCTGCAGCTGCCCCTGAGGGATCGAGGGTTAGCAGCTTGGGGAAAAGGTAATTTATTGAGCTTAATACTCTGCGAAATGTTCTCATGATAATAAGATTGTAAGATCGTTTTAATATCTGAAGTCATGTTGAAAAGGTCATTTCTCATCTTTTACGCCTACCTAAGTCATGTAAATTAGAGCTACTCAAACAGAGTCGAGGATGTTTGCAGCCTAAGTTTTTCTGTATTTTTGGATGACAGAGAAAAATGTCAGTAATCCCAAGTGGTGGACACAATCACAGTGCCACGAGTTTTAGAATAGCAACATTAATGGATGCAGCTACTTTTGCTATGCATTAGGCCAGCATTTCATCTTTGACCTAGTAGATTTTAATCAGACTTTTTTCCTCCTTTTTAATGTTGTGATTTGAAGAATGTTAAAAAAATATTTCAATCACACTACATGCAATCTGAAAGGGGAGGGGAATACAGCTGATGTATTCGCCAGAAGTTTTATAACAGAGGAAAATGGGGCACTGGCAATTTCACAAAGCACGCCTCTTTTCCAACATGTTTTTTTCCATAAGAGAGAATTAACTTGGGAGATTTTTTTTCTTTCCTTTTTTAAAATGCTTTCTAGGCAGAAACTTTGTAGGCTCTGCTTCCACATCTTCCAGCCAACATTCCTAAATCACAACTTGCAGCTGCCCTCGCTATTGCAGCCTTGGAGCCTCCATTTGGCAGCGCATCAGCATCATGCCAAGATGTGGTGTTTCCGTGATGCGCACAATTACCCAACAGGGATGGAGCCGAGATCCCCAAACGCATCTCACTAAGGCCCCTGAATCATATTTGAAACGAGGACTTCAAAATTTATAACAGCATTAGGCTATCTAGGCCCTTAGTTTCATTTATGTTTTGAAGCTTCAAATCCATCACACAACTGAGCTAAACGAGGGCATTATTCAGAGTAGTAATGCATTCAATCCCATGTTGTCTAAAAGACAGAAATCCCCTTCTGTTCTCTTTTTTTTTTCTTAATAGGTTCCAGCATCTTCTTCCCTCCTCACCTTTCAGTTACCCCAAATCTTGTCCTTTACTACAGCCACTATAACAAACAACTCCCCCAGGAAAGATTCCTTTGCTGCCCCTCTTTCTAATAGTTTTTCTGCCTCCTCTCTCCTGAACCACTACCCAGTTTGTGACTCTTCACTGGTCAGGCCGCAAGCTTTTCAGAGGAAAAGTCGTCTCTTTTTTTTTTTTGCTTGGCAGTATGCTCCAAAGGTGCTATGCAAACAATTTATTGTAACAGATTGCGGCCCAGAGTAATTTAATAGACTGTAAACCCCAGCTCAGGAGAGCTGGCGATCCAGCATTTACAAAGCATGCCATGCTTCTATTTTTCCATACATAATACATAAATCTCTCTGTTGCTGTGGCTCTGTTTTCAGATTTGCTGGGTATTGTATGGGAAAATTTTCTGACTATTTATCAGCTCCGTTTTCTCCGTCAGCCTTTATCATCCCTTATAGTCCTTCTGAAAACTCCCTGAAACAGTGAGTTTGAGGCAGCTGCCAAACAATGTTACAGCTTTCCAAGGGTGGGACTCTCTGCAAAGAGGGCTGTATCCCACCATGCCAAGATTGCCACCCCTATTATTATAGTTGCAATAATAAAGATGATAACATCAAGCTGAACCACTCTATCACACCAGAAGAGCTGGGAGGGAAAGGAAACGTCTGCTTGCTTGTCCTTTTTGGCTTCCTCAGTTTGGTCCAAAGCGCTGAGGGGAGGACGCTTGAAAACCAAGAATCCTGCCCCATCATTTGCATGACATCTGGGTGATTCACTAACAACAACTCTTTCATGGTAATGCTGCACCCCACTGCGATTTCTCTGGTTTCGTTACTAGGTGGCCACATCTAATAACAAGCCTGCCAGGAACTTCACAGATCCCATTAGAGCACTTAGTCGACAAAAAGTTAGTGCCAGCTTCCAGGTAACAAAACACACCCCAGCTCTATCAATGCTCGCTTTTTTTCTCAAGCTCAGTTTTGGTAGGGAACTCATGGCATCCAGCTAGAAAGGTTTTCCACTATGAACTGTACTTTCAAGGAAAGTCATTCATAAATGAGAAAGGGAAAAATTAATCCTGAAAAACAGAGAAAATGGAGTAGCAATAGAGCTCCTGAGCAAAAGCAAGAAGATTTTTCGTTTGCCCAATGGATTACAGGTTAAACCTGAAACCTATTGGTTAGACATGTGTGTGAATGGGTGTATTTGCATGCTTCGCCAAAGGCAAAAAACACAAGAAGCTTCAGTTTTGAAGACTGTCTTCACTGCATGGGTTTCAATCTGGATGTTGTTGACTGCTACTGTTGACTGCTACTAATAGACCAGCACATCAAGACAGAAAGTGCACAACTCGCTGAGCACCGGTGCTTGCCAGGTTGTCTCCTCCTTTCCCCGTCTCCTTCTCAATAAATACCAAGCAAGTGAAGTTTCCAAAGCACAAGCAGAACTTATGAAACTGCGAAACAATAAATCAAGTTTGCCTCACTTCGGCAGTAGCCTGCCTTACCAATTTGCACCCCGTTTGGGATGAAAGTGGATGTACGTATTTCACGTGCAGAGGCAAGCAGCGGTTAATGGGAAACCTGCCATCCACTCTTTGCAGCATGTGCCAGACACTGCAGCCTGCATATTAATAGATGATAAATCACTATTTGGTAGAAATATGTATTTTACACATAGCTTAATATATGTTCATAAAAAAAGGCTGAAACTTTTTAATTCCAGGCATTTATACCTTCAGCCAATTAAAAAAACTCCAGTATAGTTTGGAAGGAGCCAATATTTCATTGTAGACTGGAAAAATCTCTGCAAAAGGGAAAAATAACCCTCAAAGTACATAAATAGTACAAATTATAGAATACACTTTCTGCAATTCTCCAAAACTTATCTGGAACGCTACTTAAAAAAAATGATCAGGGTATAAGATCTCATAGAAAAAATTACACAACTTCCACACGCTTTTTTAAAGTCAGCCTTTTTGTAGGGAACTTTGCAGCACACATAATAAAAGTGTAGCAGAGGGACAAGGTATTTCAAATAGCCTCAATTTTTTCATGAAGATCACTCATTCGTTTTCCTCTAATTCTTTTCATAACAGCAGACAGTCTCTTTCCTGAGTTTTTATAGGTTTTGTATGGTCAAATGTCTCAAGAAGTAAAACTAGTAAGTGATGCTCTAGTGGACTTACTGCAGTCAACAAAAGAGGAGTATTTATTCCTTAATTAGTGACTTCAAGAAATGCCAGGTCTGTATCAACACAGGACTCATCTGGCTATTGTAACTCCAGGTGCCCAGGTCCTAAATCTGGCCAGTACTTCCTTTTGCTTCAGCCGTACTCAGGATCAATGAAATGACTACGTCCTATTCAAATGGCATTTGAATGCTAGAAAACTACAGGGATACCACCAGCTAGCTAACCACTACCACGCTCTCATCTCTTATGATACAGCAATATCTATGCAACAACCTTCTGCGTATTATCGACAGGTGGGTTTTAAAGGAAAGCATACACCAAACCAGATCTCTAAGAGACTCTGCTCCCAGTAGGCCATTCACAGCCAACCTACGACGTTGGAGGGAACAGCCTGGTGCTCTCCTTCACAGACCATTTAGCCCTTCGTTAACTGACGACCGCACAGAGCACAGCCAAGAAAGCAACCATAGACAGTGCTGAATCTGGAAAACGTGCTGCATGAAAGAAGTGATTAACTTCATATATTCAACCAGATCAAAGATTTCTAACTTAAACTTCCTACGCGTCAAACTTCACAGCTGTTCCCTTTATCAGCTCACTAGGAAGCAGTCTCTGTGGATTGGTGCAATTCTTTGTAAAACCTCAATTGCTCTTCAATAAAAGAGGTCTAATTTTTACAGTAAAGTTCTGCTTACATTTAGTATCATCATCTGACCACAAGTGCCAAATATAAAAGTTACTGGGACTCACTTTAATTGCGTTTTGTGCACTCTTTGTGAGCTACATCCTTTAGCCTTACTCAATGCACGCTCAGGCAACTATGACATCAGGTTCTACCAGTCAACACTTAACCTCCCTTCACTGTGGAAATCCAGCATTAACTTCCATTGCTGTAGACTGGAACCAAAATGTCCTTCACAAGTAAAGTTCTACATGTAATATTACACTACAAGAGTAATACTCTACATCAGTTGTTCTTTTAAAATTTTCTCTAAAGCAAGAATAAGTATTAAAAAAAATGCACCAACTCTTTTCTCTCCTGCTGTCCTTCTCTTGAGGAGTCCTCAAAGCCAATTACGACATCATTAAACAGTCAGGCCCAGTAATGTAAGAAAGAGCACCGTGGAGCACCTACAGCACTACTGCAACTGCTCGTTAGAGCAAAGGCCGTAATCCCAATTAAGGACACTCACTGTTTAAGCAGTGCAAGCAGTTGCAATCCTTCTGGCATTCAAGACTGTGCCCCTGGCAGGGATGAGGGGGCTGCGATCCTGTTTGGGAGTGCAAATCAAGCCTCCAATAATTCGGAGCAAACAGGCTTTCCATTAACTTTTTCCTCTTCCAATATTTAGTTTAACTACCTGTGTTAAAGCTGGGAGGAACATTTTCTGCTAAATGCATTCATTTGCAGGCCCATCTCTTGCCCAAATACCTAAAGTAGTGCAGCAATAGTTTCATGCTAATGCACATCTTGGTTAAATAAACCAGTTTTCCAGGCTGCTAGGTTTTCATTTACATTTCTGGAAGATTAGTCTGAGCTATGGAACTGAACACCACGTACGCTGGGAAACGGGAAGAGGTAAATTAGTCCTTTCTTGTACAAGTTTCCACCTGAGAGCCACCTGGCTCCACCAGGTCCCAGACACCTGAGTTGCCCATGAACCTCTCTGCTTCTGTGGGGAGAGAGGCGAGAGCAGTACTGGGGTCAGCACACCAGCTCAGCAGGCTGGGGCTGTACACAAACCACCCTTTACCATGGAATATAGGTACCAGCCTCAGCTTAATAGCATATACTTGGGGCACTTTCCTTGAGGTTTGAAGTAGGATGTTTACCCAACCCACCTGAGGCAGTCACCAGGAGGGAAAAAAAAAAAAGAAAAAGGAATGATAATAAAAGGTTGATTAATTATGTGCAATAACTGGGACAGCATATCATGAAAATTCCATTCTTGTTTACTCAGCTAATTCACTTTTTATGAGTGTTTAGGCTTTAAAGCAAAACAAAGCACTAATTACCCAATTAACGAGCAATTAAGTTACTGCAGCCTAATAGCCTGTACAGTGGCTGCCTTTATGAGTCTGATGGTGAGTTAGAGACCCATTAAACAAATTTATACACAGCTGTAGCAAACATTACATTTCCAGAGATGTTACATTACATGCTAATATTTTCACAGCCTTGAAACATCATTCACTGGTTTAGTGAACAGTGTTTGCCAGTTTGCTCAGCCGAGGTCTGACAAAGGGGAGGTCTCTCACATTTTACCAGCAGCTATTACCCACGGGTAGAAGAGAAGTGGGGCTCTGTATCCCAAAGCCTTCTTGAAAAACCAGGTGACTTTTAACCAAGGTGAGTAGCATTTACCTTAAAACTTTTAAATTTTGCCTTAATTTAGGAAGAAATCACAGTCCAGTCATAAAATAAATAAATGTACTTATTTGCAGGAGTCTAAGATGCTCTCTGCAGCAGGTGACATTGTACTGGAAGTTTTAGGTTTGCAATCAGGTCATGAAGGTGAGGATGTTTTACTGTGTGAAGAGACAAGATGTTTTTGTAGGCAGATGGGATTACCTGTGATGAAGCATGACATTCCTGAGTTATGGTTCAGGACCAGAAGCGGGATCTCCCCTCCTACACACCGAGCAGCACCAAGACACAGTGGCAGGAATGCTAAAGGCCAAGTTTTGATCTCAACTCCTGTGCTCTCTTCTCTTCCATGATTATGTCAAATCCACTATATTATAACTCTATTTCAGTGTGGTTCAATTTTCACATCAATAATGGGTGTATCTTTTCGTGCAATTTTGACTGCATGGAGAAAAGCTTTCTTTTTAAAGTATCCATTTAATCTTAGTTAAAGAAAATGTATTTTTTCTGAGCAAGACTAATTGAAACTCAAACCAAATAGATCATTTATTTTTGCCCATACAGGACAGGTTTCCATTTATCTACTAGCACACATAAAACCTTAGATCACTTCTTTCACAGGCATAGCATCACTTCAAAACACAGACTATGTAAATAAGAAATGTTTCATAGACCAAAACAGTGTAAGCAGTGCAGTCCTGCAAGCCTGCTGTACTTCCCAAGTAACTCCATGGAAATGCGCAGCAAGCTATAGAGATTGTTACGTATATTACTGGTCTGACTTTAAACTTATGTTAAAGATAAGCCATTATTTGGAAGTCCAGGAGCTGGAACTACGTATTTTTTCAAGCTGCATACACACATCAGACCTTCGAGCTGTCATCGTCACAGTCCCACTGAATTCCATGAAGTGCACTGATTTATAGCAGTCACTAAAGATCTGCTTCCTAAACATTTGCTAATAAATATAAAGACACACCTGAGCTAATGAATTCAAAAGCATGAAGCTATCCCATTTGTCTTACGGATGAACAGTTCGGCTCACACCCCGTACCTTACAGACACTTCCCCAATCAGAATTGCTAATGAGGCCCTGTTGCCTTTGGCCTGTGTTTAGAGCTGCTTCTTGTGCAAATTCTCTGATATCTAATAAGGCATAAGCTTAAGCTTCAACATTTTGCCTAGTGGGAATACTGAAGATGAGTTCTTTTCTTTTTTTCCCCACAAACACTGTAAGAATTTACTGGGTTTGAGATGTTTATTGTTCCAGCAAATCTGATGGACCAACTTGCTTAAAAAAAAATAATTCTAATATCCACCCATTCTAATGGGGGAAGCACAGACAGACACACAAGGACATGTGATTGCATAAATCTAGTTTTCTTAGGAAACCAGGCTAAAGGAGAAAGGTAACAATCTCCTTTTTGGGGTAGACAGTTGCATGGATGAGTATATCAAGGTAGGTTTTGTAAGGTATTTAAAAACAACAAAGGATAGAAAAGGTATGGAAAACCAACAGGCAACAACAGCACAAAGCCAGAGCAATCCTCATTTGGAGATCATAAACAGTGTAGCAAGGTAAATGATCAGCCAAGATGAAAAATGTGGAAAAAACCCCTGAAGGCAACAAACAAGATTCAAAGCATCTACATCTCACCTGAAAAAGGACATCTTTTAATCACATCTACATTAATGCTTTCTTAGAAACTTCATCACCCATCAGCCACTCCAACTTGCAACCCAGCAGCGTCTGGTTTTGATGGAATAATGTCTCCCAACTCTATCCTTTGTCTTTCATTTTTTTTTACTTTAGTTTTTATTAAAGAAAAGGTCTTACCTGGCCTGTTTTGTATTGTTCTCTCCGCTCTCTCTTTTTTTTTTAATCTAAAGTAATTTCAAAGAGTGAGCGTCAGATATCAAACCCAATATCCTTTTTCTCATTAGCACTTTTCCCGTGCAGACCTTCAAATGCGGTAATAATTAATGAGTCTGTGTCAGAAAATGAATAAAAGATGGCTCAGATGCTTCACTGTTCAGGGCTGACCTTTAGCTGAGTCTACTGTATTAATATATTCTTGTGTTGTCAGACTCAAAGAGCTAACTGCCTTATGAATTATTTATCAACACAAAAAGTCTTAACCAGAAACAGTGTTAACATTAATTTCTAACCCTCTGTGTCACAGCAAAGCCTGCCTGCACTGCATAATTGAATTTTAGTTTTAGACAAGCAATCAAAGCACAAGTCGCTGTTGTTGTAAGTGTGGCTGCCTATGATAGCAAGAGGAACGGCTGCTCTTTTTGCACATCTGGTGCATTACAGGCAGTTCAGGTTTCTGTGAGCACTAAGCCCGACTGCAGACAAACGTGGAATGGGTTTGCAGCAATGAGAAGTGCTGTGGCTCCCTCCTCCCAGAACCGATGCTAGATGCTGAACTGCTTATTATCCTGCTATTGGTATTTCTAATTGGGGCTGGTATGGAAATGTGTTACGACTTCTCCACTTTCAACATACTGAGGAGTTGTCTGCTACACCTGAATCGTAGCGATGAGGCTGGGAAGACTGCTCAAAGGCTCTGGCACTTGGTTCTTGGCTCTTGCCTCTGTCTCTCCCAGATGAGAGTCCATTGATCTCCCTGCTCTCCCCTGGATGATCCCCAAATACATAAGCTTCTGCAACTCCACCATTTGCAGCCATTGTAGAAGTGGGTTTCAACTGCTAACCCCAGGCAATTTTGAGCAATTGTCAAATTGATTTACAGGTTAGACTTAATTTGTATCATGCTAACCCAATCAAAACCTAAGATACAAGGGCTCAGTTAGGACTTAAGGGTAGTATTCACAATTGTTCCCTCCAGAAGAGTCTCGGGAAATTATGCTTGTGCTGTACCAATGGCAGAGATGTAACAACACATGTGTAGGAGGGAAATACCTTTATACCCTGGTGGAATACACCAGCCTCCTTCACAGCTCCAGCAAAATCACCACCAGCCTAGTACTCTTTTTTTCAGTTCACACTCTGTGACTGAGGTTTGTTCAACCCTGAAGAAACAGTTCAGAGACGATCAACAGAGCATGAGGGCCTTATAGAAATGAGACATGGCTTTAGGCAATAAATCCTGGAACAACTCAGCCAAACAGCAGCTTTGGTAGTTTTCCCTCTCCATTCTCAGAGTCAGCAAGGGCAAGCAGAGAAGAATTAAATCCCTTTGGTCCTCTCCCATCTAAGTGAAGAATGAAGTGGGAACTCTTTAGCTTTACAAAGATATCTTCTATTTCTTTTCCTGGGAGCTTAAACCCAGAGGTTGAATGAGAACCAGGAGAGCCTAGCACAGGAAAAACCTGCTGCTGATAGACCTCCAGAAGAACTCAGGTCTGAACAGAGATGATGGAGAAGCACCAAGAGCTCAGACAAGTGATCATGCTGCAGACACCCTGTGGAGCACAAAAGCGCAGCTCACTCAGCTGCTCCAAGGGAGAGTAACCCTACCCAAAGACGAATGGGGAAAAAAAGAAAAAACCCCTCTCGTTCAGCAATCCATCATCTTGGTGGCCTGATAAAGCAAATGAGTTTGACTATGTTTGCAAAACCTGTTGTGGCCTCATGCTGAACCTCTCCTCCGTGGCTTGGGAGCTGCAACTCCCGCTGGGGAAGTTGGGATCCAGATCAAAACCTCTGAACTACAGGCACATTAACGGTGAGGCAGGAAAGCAGTGTTTTTACAAAGCTACCAGCAGGATCTGGATGCTTAGTGGAAACTGGGTGCCTTAATCCCTAGAGGGCTTTGAAAAATCTTAATAAAAAAGATCTCCACCATCTCCAAAGTGAGGAATGGGTATTACTCCTTACCTAATGACTGACCTGGTAATCAAATGATCACTCTTCCCAGGAGCTGTGTGTATCACACCTTTGCTACAAGAAAGCAGACGACTACAAGTGTTTTAATCTGAGCTGAAAAGTGCTGAGCTTTGCGGGTGTTAGATTATGTGATTCTGGGTTTTCCTCCAAGATTGCCAGCCAAGTTTCAATGGAAAACAAGACACGACATTTTTCAACACTCTGCTAACTCTTCTTAAGACTAATCTTTTATAGGCGCTGGGATCTTCAGAGCAGATTTTTTTTCTGTAGTTGTTTTTATTTTTACTCTGGAGCCTATGATGGAATAAATCAGTCTTTGCCAAACCAGATACTTTTCTTTGGCAGACATTTGCACATTAAATCTAAAATTGTTTGCCATGACACAGTGAAAAGCAATTCTTGAAAGCCACTTCACATCCTTCCTGCAAGATCTCACTAGCACCTCCGTAAGTAACACCAACCTGTTTTTTGGAGATCTGATAACCTGGCACATTCAGTTGTTCCTTGTACCATTAGTGCTCAGAGCAAAATCGATGATAAAAGCTCTGGAAGACATGCACTTCTGCAGTAAATCCGTAAGACAGCTCAGGTCTCCCTTCAATTTGGTATTTATTATTTTTTTCCCCAAACACAGCAGAAGATGGTGACAACGAGTTCCCATCTGTACATGCCTGTTCCCAAGCTATGGAAAATGACTCTATAGGCCAACTGGAAGCTGAATAGTTTATACATGAGCCAAAGGTTTAAGGATGACCGATACGCTGGGATTGACTCTTTGCCCCTGCCAAAGGCTCGTGGAGGGTATGTGCTACGCACGCGCTGCAACGTTGGCAAACAGATAAACATAGCTCCTTGCTTTACAGCTATTGCACAGGCGAGGGGACCTGCTTCCTATGCCCTTGCTTTCTGTGTCCCAAACTCTCTCTGTTGGTTGTATAAAATATATTACAATTGGGGATATTATTTTTTTTTTCCTAATCTTCCACTTCAATATACCAGACTAAGCTAGTAAAAAAATGAGACGGTCATGCTCTTTTAAAATAACAAAACACCCACCCTGGCAGTTATGACATAACCCGGCAGATTTTTCTTGTTACTTTGCTGTTTTAAGTGCCTCACTCAATGTGAATCCAATTACCAAGGCCTTTGTTTTCTCTAACAAAGGGACTGTGTTTCGGGGCTCTGTCTCATCTGGCTTCAATCATCTCTCATGAGGGGAGCTCACTAACAACCACCTTGGGATACCTTTTATGACAGATTTGGGAAAGCGCATGAAAGAAGGGGTGGTTTGAAGAAAGAGGAGACAAGGTAGATTACCCTCCCCCCCTTTTTTTTTTTTTTTTGACAAGTGCGTAGGCTTTCCACAGAGCTCCAGTAAACCTGAGTATGACATAGCCCCGGCCACGGATGGAAATGATTTTCGAGTGGCTATTTTTTTGGACTGAACTGTGGCTTATTTTAGAAGTCTCCAAAGTCTTCTGAAAGAAGGAAGGAAAAAAGCCCAGCTCTGGATCTTCCCTGGCCCATGTGGCTGAAAATTACCCGTTTTACTACTACGAAAGCCGGTGCCAGTTGGCCAGCCTGGACAGACATGTTTTCTTTTCCCTTTTAGGCCTATTCTATAGCAGATTTTTCCTCATAAAACTTACAAGTGGTGCAGCTCTTCTCAAGTTTGAAAAGCAAAACTTTTTGAAATCAGTAGGACTCAATTAATGCGTCCGAGCACAACAGATCCTTCAAGCGACACAAGGAAAGAGACTTTCCTCTGCTAGAAATGGGAATTTCATTCTCTCCCCTTTCATCACAGGAGGCAATCACGATTGCTCAAGTCATGCTTTAAAAGTAATCATTTCAATACCAGACTAGTAAACAAAGTCTTATTCCATCCTGAAATGTTGTATTTATAAGGAAAAACCCATCCCCAAAGCAATCTTTCCCTGTTAATTGCAGTGTAAAAGACCATCAAACATACTGTTAGTATTATTTTCTCAATGTTGCATGTAAAATTTACGGTGCAATTTCCATTGTATTCAATAACCAGCACAAGAACTAGCGCTAAGCCTAAAAAAGCTTGTTTTAATCACATATTTATCTCAGTTGTTTTGCTTTTATTCAGTTTATTAATTTTTTTCACAGGGCCATGAGTAGGTTACAACAGTTCCCAAACACCTGATAGGGAAAAGTACTTAAGGTTTCTGGATCAATTCTTTTCTATTGCATGTGACAAGGACAGAAATCTGCCAATTCTCCCCTCTCTTAACGTTTTGGGAACCCCAGCGAATGGCCCACAGTTATACAAAGTCTTCTGAAGATTGGTCTATTGTCTCAAAGGTTCCTGGCTGTTGCAGCACTTGCTCTCAGAGGCCATCACCTTCACATCCCCTGGTCTATTAGGAGAAAAAAGAAACCCCCAAACAGCTGCAATGACAAAAGCCTCATTTAATAATAAAAAGAAAAAGGATGAGTACAGGGGAGAACTATTCAGCCTTTGATCAGAATCCCAGATGTTTCCTGAAGCCCCAGGAAATTACTAAAATGAGGGAAACAGTGAGAAGTAGCAGCCTCCAGGCCCTGCTACCCAGCTTTGGCTTTTGACTAGTTAAATCAGGATTTTGGGGAAGAACTTCACCACCCTACAGTGTTCACAGCATCACAGCTCTGGATGGGACCATCTAGTCCCTCCTTCCTCTTAGTAGGATCAACTACCATCTGCTCTTTACCGGAAGAACGGTGATCTATGCCAGCACCTCTACGCCCTTACCTTTGGAAAGCTTTTCATAGTGTCCTCATGTAGTTTTGTGCTCTTGTTTGCCTCTGGGTTTGAACGGTCATTTTAGATGAATACAACCATTCCCAAAGCACAGGGGAGAATTTTTGCTCTGAAACAGCCTATTCATGATTTGGTTTTGGGTCCACAAGCAACGCACAGACCTGTACCAGACACGGCACTGCACTGACAACCCCATACAAATCACAAGAGCTACTGCGTTAGGCTAATGTGGGCAATGACCCAGGCAACATGATTTACCAGTACAGTAACTATCACACATTTCATGCTGATTTACTAAGTCCTTACATGAGCGCTGGAGCTAAAACTTACCCTGGATGTTGCAGAACTCAAGTGATAACTGTTTTGATCTACTCAGACCACAGAGGCATCCCCAGGGCAGGGTCAGGTCTTCAGCTGAGCTGGACCACACCCACAGCTGTAGAAGGCAAGGCACTCCACTCCAGACCCTATCTCCTAACAATCCAAAGCCCCCACTCAATGGCATGTAACACATAGGACCATACAAAGGCAATCACAGACTGAGAAAAACTAGCATGCTCCTCCTGTAACAAAGGAAAATGTTTACCTGGTTACGTGCTTTCCCTGCTAGCTTAAAAAGTTTGCTTAAAAAGGATTGTCCCGCTAGGCTGGTAGAAACATAAGGGGATGTGAAATGCTGGGTTCAAAACCATTAATGTGGAAAGTCAGAAATCAGTACTGAGGATTCTGTAGCTGAGAAACATTCAATTACTGTGAGCGGATGGATGCAGCTGAGGGTTAGTCATGATGCTTCAGCCAAGACTTCAGGAGAGACTAAGCTGCCTGCCTTAGCCTATTATTATAACCTACTATTAGAAAAACTGCCCTGCTAAAATTCAATGGATTAGCCTGAATTTTAAAAATTTTAGCTTCTGTTCTTTATACATTTATTTGCAGGGTTAAAAACCCCACCCCTACTCCACAGTACAAAGCCTATCAGGCAAAACCACTGGGATTCCAAGAGTTTACCCCATGCAGACACCTCCTGAAATTTTAACAAATGTTCCTACACATCTCATACTCCTGGCTGAGCCCTAACCCCCTGTGCTCGTAGGTAGTTGACATCAACTGGATAGTGGAACTATCCAGGCACAAGGAAGATATGCTTTGGTTTTGTGTGTGGGTTTTTTAATATACAGAAAAATCAATGCAGTTTTTCCATAAAACACTAATCATTCTAACTCTCACTATGAATAATTAAGAGCATTAATCATATTTCAGGCAAATATTTCCATACAGTCTATTAATATATCCCAATCAGATCATAAAGACTCAAGAGCAGTAATAACTGAGATTCTAAGCTCTGCTAAAAGCACTCTCTTTTAAGACATACTGTGGTTCCAGATGTTTTGTGCAGCTATTTATTTAGCTTGTAAACAAGCCACCAAAAACATTCCACATAATGATGGGAGAACCGCAATTACATTGTTGTGGGGATTTACAAAGAGCTCAGCATACTTTTGTGATTTAGAGAAGAGAAATCTCCCATTCTTTCTGAGAGCTGATTTCCAGATTTACGTCTGTGCTGTGAAGCGCCCTGGGAATCATTAAAATGGTGACAAAGAAAAGTGATTTTCTTTATTAAAAGAGGAATGGAGGAGGGGAGGGTGAAATAAGAGAAGCATCCCTGCTGTCCCCCCACAACAGATTACTTTCCTCCTTGTCAGAAATTTTATGTGGAGATCGAATGACCATCAGGCAGCATTGATAGTCTTTTGTTTCAATTTTTACGCTTATTTATTAACAGCAAATTGCTAGAATAGCAGCACTTCAGTTTATCCTACGACAAGCACTACCCTCTCCCTTTTTGAACCCTGCTCGAGGAACGATACCACCAGTGCGGCCGCACCACAACCTGTTGCCTATGTGGTAGCTTTAAGGTGCCAAAACTTGGAAAAAGTGGCACTACGCACCATGGGAGGTTCTTGCTCCCTTCCCCCCATGTGGTCATGTCCATGCCAGCAGGCTCGGGACTAAATGGAGCTGCTCCTTCCCAATGCTCTCCCCACTCTGGCCGAAGTGAAGGCACAGGCGTCAGAGGAAAAGCAGAGGCCAGCCGCCACCACCCAACTGCCCCGATGCATGTCCAATCACCCAGTGCATTTCATTTTGAGTCTTCATCAGCCATCAAGTAGCTACAATTTTTAACTGATACCGATTTGAGCTGGCCAGTGAAGGTGGAAATCTCTGTATCCCATTAAGAGTTCCCCAAGCTGTGGAGACCTCATGATCTCATTTTGTGATTTGTAATGCAATCTAATCACTCCAAACCAAACTGGGTTCAGCCTTCATCTCCAGATGCTGTCTTTGGTTCTGCAAAGGGTCATTCCAGTTCAATGTTCACACCTTATCCTACTTCTGCAGCATAAAAAAATATAACCATATATTCCTCTATAGAAAAAAGACCAAAGAACCAAACCACCATTTTCAGCACTTCATAGATTTGCTGCTTTCATTCAAATCCAGCTTAACGGCTGTGACTCCAACCGCTAGCTCCAGGAAATTCTCTTGTTTACGCTCCAAGTCTCACACTTTGTGCAGCCGCCGGGGCATAGCTCACCTTTGTGCTGTGGCTGACACTGCCTGCCTGCCGCTGCCAGCAACGGGGGAACATCGCGTCCTCAAACCCTGCCCTGGGGCTTGGATCTAAAGGCAGCCACCTATAAAACCAAACGCTGCTTAATTCAGCCAACAAGGACACAAAGGTCCCTTTTTTGAATTTAATTTTTTTGAACTGTTTCAGTGAAAAGCCCAGGTTTTCTAACTTCTGGGTAGCTGAATATCAAGATTTTCATTGTGATGAGGGTGCAGAGCCCCAGGGTGCGACTAGTCCCCGAGCTGCAGTTGACCTCCTCCCATGGATGGGGATCACTTACATCCAGTGCCCTTGACAGCATGCTCCCGCGTCCCTCTGCTCTGGAGTGAGCTCTCGCTGCACAGGTAAATCCTGAGCCTGCCTGCGGTAAATTAATGAAGAAGTGACATCCCCACCATAATTCCTAGGGAGAGAGTGATGAGAGGCCTTAAACATGATTGCTTTCCATCTGTATATGTGCTTAAAGACTGTAAAATAAATTAATGGGGAAATCTAAAACATAATGATAAGGATTCCCCGCTGAACAGGTGTTTTTTCCATCCATGAAATTACAAGTTGCCAGGAAAAGACATGGGCCCAGCTCAGTTTTATTTCAGTCTCAGCTCCTTCCATTAAAATAATAACAGGCTTTATGTTCCTGAAGCTGTAATTAAACAAGTGCTTTGCAAGGAAGACCTACAGCTTGTTGTACTGGAAATAAAAGGGAAGCTACAGCAAACTGCTCAGATTGGCCATTCCCACTTCTTCTCCCTACCTCCTCATGTAACTTTCTAGACAAGCTCTCATTTCACGCTGCTGGGTTTATTGTTTTGGGTTGAGTCCGCACACCTCCCCACCCTGCTTTTTTAATGAAGAATATATAATCATTGAAGAACATTTAGAATCTAGTCAGAAAACATAAACTAGAAATAAAGTAGATCCTCCAAGAGCTGCACAGACAGCCTTTGCCTTCATCCTGCGCAGGCAGTTGCCACCACTATCTGACAGGGACAACCCAAACAACTGCTGCATGGCACTGAGCATCCTTCCAGTCACACAGTGTGTAAATGATGAATTCTGCTCTCAAACATGTAACATAATGTATGGTGTGAAAAAAGAGAAAACCCACGAGTGCTGTTGCTGCATATTTATGATATAAAATAAGCATTAGCATATGGGAGAGCTCTAAAGGGAAAACAGAGCACAGCTTCCTCCAAATTTAGAACAATCGAATCAGTTATAGAATCTGGGACTTCCAAGAGAAATATGCATTTTTACTAAGGCAGAAGTCAGTTAACCTGTCTATAACCCCTTTAAACAAAAGATCCATCTTCGGCTTACATGATAAGAGAACAGCGACATAAGCTAAACATGCTGTTTAACTTAGGATTTTTACTTTTTTAATATAATTTGGGTAAGAAGATAAGGAGTATTTTCTCACTCCTCTGCCCATCCACTTTTCTGAGTGGTGAAATATAATTACGAAGCAACAATAGAACGCTTAGAGAGAACATAGGATATGGAGTGATGATAATTACTAATAAGCAGCTACAGCAAATTCTTTACTTGCATGTGGAGTACAGAATTTCACATTACAAAATAAAACACATTTACAATGGGTACTCTCTACTAGCACACGTAGCTGACCTACAAACATCTAGCTCAACAAGGACGCTAATTATTAAGCTTTACATGATTTAGCAACACAACTGAAATACAGAACAATTTAACTGTGGGAACGAAAGTGGCTCTAGCAGACAGTTCCTGAAATATTGGGAGCCCCTGGCTGTGGAAGGAAGAAGTCACTCTACAGGCACGCACCAGGCCAGATCCCCAGGCAGGACTGATGTCCGCCTCCATTTTACTTCAAAGTCTCCTTCGTTAACGTCCTACTGCACATTTTGCCAATATCTCAGGAATGAAAGCAGAAACCTTTGCAACCAACAGCACGGACTGTTGTAGCACGAGCGAAGCCAAGGCTCTGTAAGCAGGGATGGAAAGCAACATGCCCTTTGCAGACTCCGGCTAAGGGCCATCTGCAACATGCCTGATTAATGCTCACGTCGTGGACAATGATCATAGCTTACAGAAACAAAACAAGGTTACACCGCATCCCTCTTTGGGTGTATAAATTGGCATTTGCAGACAGATTGAGCTGACCCTGACAGGACGGAAATCCCAGGCAAGTAATCCCTTTTGTGAGGACAACGTTCAATAACATTTTCCTCATTGTACTATTAAGTATACTTACTTATCATTAACGCAAACTAGGTATGTCCCCTTGTTTTGACCTTCTTCCTTCTCCTGAAAGGTCACATACATTGTCACGAGTGTGGGCAAAACTCTCCTTTATCTATTAAACACCTCTACATTCCCGGAGTGTTGCCATAGTTCAAAGCCGTACTCAACGCAACAGCTTTGAGTATTCCTTTCTTACGTTACAGATTTGCACATGCACTCAGCTCTTTCAAGTGATGAACTTCCCCAAAACTCCACCATTTGTCCAAGTGCACCTTTTGTTAAGCCACCATTATGCACAAACTCTGCCTTTTTATGAACTAGAAAAAACTTGCATAACAAACAATATTGCCCAGTAGCTAGTTAAGCAAATTAATGCCACTTCCTTGTAAAAACAATCCGATTTAAATTTTAGTTCATTATAGTCAAGACTAATCCTAAGAAGAACATTAACAAAACTCAGAAAAAAAAAAGTAGACAAGGAGAACTCTCTTCTACAGCACCGTCCATTATTTCAAAATGTCTACGATTTAAAACTTGAAAGAAAATGCAAATTAAGACTCCAGTGACACAGAGTAATGGGTAGAGAAATGATCCCAGGCAGAAAAACCAACACCAATGCAGGACTGGTCAAGTCCATTTCCCCCACCTCTACGTGCAGGTTTTCTTCACCAAGGGTGGTCACTGGGCAAAAGACAGAGGTAGAGTCCCCAAACATTGTGCTACAAGGGGTACAGTCCTACGAGGCACACACAGATGTCTCCAAGGCCTCTCTTGACATTAGTACAGTAGAGAACAGCCTGCTGGCAGCAACTGGTGTAAAGATTTCCAGTACACAGAGGCTCTGGCTATGAGGAGCCCTCAGTGAATGATAACTGGTGGCAGCACAAACACAATTTTCCAGCCACTTTGTCCTCAGAGGCTAATTTCTTTCCAGACACCGCCAAATAGACATTTAAGTCTTTTTTTCATCCAAAATATACAATGCTTGGCCAGAGCAGGAAAGCCATGAAAGACAACAGTGGTACAGACTTCAGTAAAACACTGGTGAAATGAGCCCTAGCTGCTTGCCATATCTCTTTGCTGTTTCAGCCACAGAGTGCCCAGAAAATTACCGTAAGTTTGAAAAAAATTATCTTCTGGTGCTTTCTTAAAGACACACTGCATGAGGAATTTTGTCCCCTCTTACTGTATCTTAATTGTTGCTCAAATTGTTTCCTAACAGATATCTACGTGCAAATGTAATGTTTTGGTTTTATCTTTCGGCTTCAAGATTAGGCTTCAAATTAAAATGGAAGGGTTGTGTTCCAGACTTCAAGAAGTGAGGTATAAATAACGACGAGTTAATTAGCAGTGTGCTGATAGGTGCCGGCACCACAAAGACAATGCTTCTGCATTTTGTGCCTGAGCATAAGAGCCATCTACTGCAAGAGAGCACTATGCTTCCTATCGGTCCTTCAAAGTAAGGTACTGATACGGGGCGTATTTATGAGCAGTAACAGGGTAGATGTAAAGGAAGGTCCCACATGTTGATAAATGCTCAGTATCATGGAAGAAAATGTAACCTTAGGAGAATAACTGCAAATTCATCAAAGGTCCGTGCAAGCTTCACCCACAGCACACAACATGGAAATGCAGGGCAGCCTCTTGCCAGGTGGGAGGAGAGGAGGAGAACTGCTCAGACTCTGTAATTTAATGTTGTCTTTTTCAATAAAAGTTAAAGATACTTGGAAGCTCAGGGTACATAAATGCTGGAATTTATAGCTGTCCTGGAGACAGCTGTATGATATACTGTTCAGTGGGAAGGCCACCACAATTAGCCTGGCTTCCAGGCTTATTTTATTGGAGGGAGGGGGTGATAGGCACTGTTTAGAAAGTGGGAAGTAACAGAGAACAAAGTCTGTCCTTCGAATCATTTTACAAGCGTACATAAGAGTAAGGTACACATACAGGCAAGTAATCTGTGGAGGGAGGGTCCCTTGGAGAGCATGACTCCAGGATCCAGACAAGGGAGGGACTGTAATACAGCACTTGTCTTTCTAAAAATGTATTTTGCTGTTGCAGAATTACTACTCTTTTCTCGTGTTGTCCAGAATATTGTAAAAACCCGCACTGTCTATCTCTCTTGGAGGGTCATACACAACACAGAACAGACATACATTTCTTTTCTGGTGCCTGCAGAGGGAATACAATGTACCACGAGGTATTTAGGAGCCTTCATACCATGATAAGAGTACAACGTACAAATAAAAGCACGTAGGTCCCATAAAATAATTAACTGTTAGAAAGTTGCCCTTGTAAAGCTCCCAACAAGAACCAAAAAGCATTCTGCAAATATCGTCAGCGTTTGCATTTGTATAGGAGGCAACCAGGCACAGACGGCAAGTACCCTGCCTGAGGTCACACCGTGAAGATTTTACAATGTTTGCAACTGGGGAAACACAGAAGTGAACATGCAGATAAACACTGTGTATGCAGGACTAGGTATCTCACTAGTTTGCATGTCCAGCTTTACTTCATTGATTTCACAATTCCATTAAACTGATATTCTGTTATGGATCTAACCATATACCTTTGAGTGCATTGTAATGCAGTGCTACCTGCATCAGGTTTAGTACTCCTGTACAGGTCCCACACCACTAATAAGTGGAGGAAGAAGCTACTACCATGGCCAGGGAGGAGTGTGGTCGAAAGGCATTTTTGTGGGAAAATGGTTATTTCAGCATGCAAAGCAGGTACTTTCTGTGCCACTTAACACTAAGCCACTTCCCTGTCTGTGCTAAGATAATTATTCTGTTTTCATGAAGAGCTGATCCCTCACAGATTGAGGCTGAGTTGAGAGAGCTTTGAACAGTGTGGCGCACGTTTTGCCTAGTGTTTGCCTGAAATACCTAATGCCTTCTGAGAACATATAACTACCTGGCAAGAGAAAAACATGCCATATCGTGAGCCTCCACATGATGAATTAAGCTGGATTTGCTTTTGCTTCTCTTTGTACTTCTTTTTTTTGAAACAAGACTAGAGGTGCTTGAAGAACACAATAAGCTCATCCCATTTACCTGTTCCCAAGCTGCACTCAGCACGCAGTCTGACACTTCTGCTCCAGACCCAAAGAAGGGCTTGTCTGTTTTCTCCAGCTACAGCAGTCTGTCCAATAAAAGACTGCCTAGGTACCTCACCTCTTCCCCAACCTTTCCTAAGAAAGCTTTTTACTGAGATCTCAATGGTAGGTAAAGTGAGAAAAGGATAAAGCTACAGCTGGTGACTTTTAGAGGAAATCATTGCACCATCATTTTCAGCCCCAAAAAAACCCAAAAAAAGGTCAGGATTAAGCTAGCAGGGCTTCAAATGCAAGAGTTGATGTGGTTAAACATTATCATCAAGGGATGATGACAGGTAGGACGGTCTGTGCTCTGAGTGGAGAAGTATCATATTCCTGACCTCATCCTCAGCTGCACCAAGGCATCCCTGTTGCACTGAACGTCTCCCCCAGGGGAAAGGGGCCAATGTAAGGCAATTTCACGTTTCTTATTTTAACTCCACCTTTCATAATAATGGGCTACATGTATGAACAATTCAATTTCTCCATAAAAGAGGATTTAATCTTACCATCCCTCCTTTGAACCTAATTGATGTGACAGTATTTGTAACACACTTTGTCTCATTACCTACAAAGGTAAGTGAGAAACCAGGATGCTTCAGACCAGTTCCCAGCAACAATGATTTTTGGTTTTTCCACAAAAGAAGAACTGGCAGAAAATTCACTCAGCTCATGTGAAACTTAGGGGAGGAGTAAATGAATTGCTCTTTTATCATGTCTTATTAAGAATGCTCAGTATATAATCCATTCTTCAAATTATACTCTGTTGAAACAGTCAGATAATCATATTAAGAAGGTGAATGGAAGAGGAGAACAGCACAGTTAGTACCTGTCACTTTAGTAAAAGCAGCTATATGCATGCATAATACGTTTGTTTCTCAACTAGGATTCTAAAATAGTGTATTTTAGAGCCATATATTTAGCGAAGTAATACCATGTACTGCAATAATACACTGTAACGTTACTCAAATTGCTGTCACAAATGAAAACAGAGCTCTTAAATACTTAGAAAGATTTAGCTCCTATATTGCAATACTATTTCTTGAAACCCCCACCCCAAATCACTAGGTAGCAGGGCACTGGGGGAGAGAAAGGAGCTCACAGAAGGGCACATGAATGCAATGGCATCACGGAGAAAGCATGTCCAGCCATTTGCAAATAGAAATTTTAGAAGCTAGAATAAAATATCTTCACCTTTCATTGATATATAAGAACGAAACAGTACAGTACATCTACATAATATGTATTATGCAACTTTATTTTTATCACAGGGTTCTTCTAGCTGAATGCACAAGCAACTTTGACTCTGCTGTCATGATTTATTTTATCACCCCAAAACCTCCAGTAAAAAGGAGCCTTTTATTTGCAGTTTGACAAGCTACCGTCTCTATTTATTTAACACTACAGCGCATCATAAGGGTGCTGTGTTGCTCCTCTGTGCAGGAGACCCAGACTGAGCTTTGTGACTCTCTCTAGTCTCTTCTGTCATTCTCATTTCTGTGTTTCTCCATCTGAACACTTGCCATGGTCCTACTAGCTGCTCTTTGATGCTTTGCACAGTGGCAAGCAGGAAAGTCACAAAGTGACTTCACCCTTCTCTTCTTTTCCCAACAGCTGCTGATGACCTAAGTCATGGTCGTTACCCAGTTGGCTAATAAAGAGCTGTTACACTGAGACACAGGATCTTTTTCACAACAAAACACATGCAAACCTGACATATTGGCTAAAAACTTTACTTAATGTGTAACACCACAGCTCTCGCTATGTAAGTGAAGATTTTATAATGTGATTTCTCACCTACGTCCTGAAAACATCTGGTTTAGAAAGCAAGCGTACTTCCCAGCGCTTACAGGAATGTTCTGACACCAAGAGGAAAACAACCGTTCCATTATAGAAGTTAAGGACTCCTCAGATTTTTAAATTTCTCACTTAGCACCTTCAAGGCTTTCCTTATGTCTTTGCACCTTCCAACGGCAGAGTTCTCTCTCCCGTCCTGTGAATGAGGCATCACCTTTTTTTTTCCTACTTCAAGAACTTTCTTTATATGATCACTGAATCATGAAATACCCTGTTTTTGCCACTCCTGGCTACTTCACTGTAGTGTTCCCACCAGATTTGCTTATCAAAGGTCATAAACCTTACGCCACTGCTAATAACAGCAGCAGCTCTGCGATACTGTTCTGCCAAATTTCTGTACGCAGCTGCTGGCTGCAGGTAAACTTCTGATCCCATTTAGAGTAGATAACAACATGATAGCATTTCACCTGGCAACAGCCGGGCAAGTGCTGATGTTTTGGGGTAATTATTTTTTAGTTTATTTCTTTTTCCAAAAGAAAAAACTTTTCTAGTTACAGCTCTGAAGTGGGAGTCAGGAATTTCGGTTCCTGTTCCAGCGCTGCTGAACTCACTATTTTCTGTGCTAACAACCTGTGGTTGCGGTGGTACTAAGGATATCTACGTACAAAATACATGCATCATCACACAGATTTGACATGTGCAAGTATACCTGTGTGAATGCACACAATGCTGGCAGGTTAGACACAGAGAACTATTTGGAATATGTCTTTTTTGTCTAAATCATTGACAAACCTCCTTAAGAAGTAGCCAGTAAGGCAAGTAAGCTAATCAGTCCACCGCCAGTATTAAGTCTAAAACAATCTCCAGCTGAAATGTGATTAATCCATGCATGACAGCTTAAAGGTCAAAGCTAGAATGCAGAGCTTCTTGACTGCAAAGAAAGAACTGACTTATTTTTATCTCTTCTTTAAAAATTACAGCAGCCATGAAGTGGCTCAAGGAGCAGAGTAATGAACGTCATAAACCTGCCTCATAAAAATGGCATTCATGCAGTAATACAGCAGGTCAGATGAGCAGGGAACATTTCATTAAAAATTCCCCTTCTTGCCTACCCAAGAGAGACTTAAAACTAATCATATAAAATGGCTGAGTGACACCATTAACGAGCATTAATATTTTAAAGCTTTAATAGTACAACAGAGCTAGGCTGTTATATCAAAATTATACAACCTTATTAGACAGTGCACTTGGCTGCATTGTACTTGAACTGTCAGTACCCCTGATTGGAAATATTAAGGTGGCCATGAACTACAGCACAAACACCTTAGCTGTTGTTTGTCCGTGCTTCGAAGGCTTGGTAGTTTCCTGATGTGCTAAATTATGGACAATTTTGCGAGGCACAAGCTGATTTACCTTATCCATACCAAAGGAGGGAGACCTTTACTGTGAGAAATGGGAAAGGCTGCTTTCAGAAAGCTATTAATTTTAAAGATGCCAATTAGAATTCAGATTCTTGTGATCTGGATTACAGTTACAAAATTAGCACAACCATGTGGGCAGGAAAACATCTTCCATCTTCTAGACTTCCCTTCAGCAGCAAGAAGTGATAAAACTGGAGAAACCAGAGAGACTAGCATGTGCATGTATCCCTAACTCTAAAGACAAAGATAAATGTCATTCATATTACTCTTCTGGGGACAACTAAGGATCTAGTTGACAAGCTCAACTAAAAGCTTCACTGGGGATTACCTGCAGTCACACACAGTAATCCTGCGAGTTAGAACCGCTCGCTTAATAAACAACAGTTTCCAACTGTGCCTCTTTTCCTTGTGGCAAAATCAAATCTTGATCACAGATCCTGGACATGAAACACAAGAAAGGGAATTGGAGGAGGAGATACAGAAAAATACAGGATTTAAGGCAAGAGGTTTATCCTTTTTTTTTTTTTTTTTTTTTTTGGCAAGTAGTGTAGACCATATCAAACCTCTCAAATTTACGAAATGCTCACTGCCTTCACTGTTGCTCTCTTCCATGATGGTGTACTTCTAAACACACACAAACCTAGCAGCAACCAGCACTGCTCCCCTTTTAAACTTTAATGATTTGTAGGACAGCAATCAACCGCCTCTGATGATAACATAGCCTGTACCTTGCAACCTTAGCAGGCATCCTACTTTAGGAACATCTGAAAGCTCAGCAAAGTTATCGTTTAAGAGAACCTCTTAATTACTCTGGCATTATAATGAATGTTTCTCATAGGCGCCCAGCTGTTTTGTTTCCTTTTGCAAAGAGGCAGAGAAATGAATTGCTCAACAACTGCCTGAGTGATAAGACACCGGTATTCTTAAGATTGAAGAGATAATGTTGATGACTGTGAGCTATTTCCCTCTCCCTAAATGCTATAATTTTAGTGAGCAATTTAAGAAGGATTTCTCAGACAAGAGAGGAATGGCAGGAGTTGGCTCAGTGTTGGTTACTTAGGCAATGTTTATAGTAAATTGATGCTATGATTTTCAAGGAGAAAAGAGATTTAGGAAAACTGCAGTAATCCAGTACTTGACAGTCTTGTCTTTGTTAAATACCGCACATAATTCTCATCAGCACTGCTTTCTGCATTTCATAAATGAGGAAGTTGAAAGAAATATTAATATCTCACATAAATGCTATTGGGGTCAGGCAACAAATTTTCTTGGCTGTACGTAATGACAGATTACCAGCTCTTGAGTTTGTTGAAGGAATCACTTCCTAATAGCATCCCTCCCAAAATGCAGGAGCATGTGACAGCATGACAATTCCTGGGGTCAAGTAATAAAACAGTAGAAACCAAAGGTGCTGCAACAGACCTTCCCCCAAAAGAGAACAGACAACAAAACCATGCAATGGGCATCAGTAAAAGCTGGTTAAAACATCCAAGGGTTCATGTTCTCTACCACATTCTCAGCATACACCGATGATAGCTCGCAAAATTCTGTTCCTTCACTCATCCAGAACAAATAACTTGTTTGACATACACATGGTAACGCTGCAAAATTATTGCTGTCTTCTGTTTCCAAATCACAAGCATTCATATCAGTCTTAGTTAAGACTAGCCGGTTGGGTCATACATTTTCAGCTCAATACACTGATTTAAAAAACTTACAGTAATGATGTATCACTGTGACGTATGACCAGGCACTACGTGACAGGGACGAGGAGAATCTATCATGCTGTGTCTAACAGCTTTGACACTGCTTGAAGACCACAGTCAGCAACAGACCTTCCTGAATTACAATGATGTTGCCCAACTGGAGAGAATCAAACAGCAAAAATAATTAGGGAACCGAGGCAATCTGCTCATGACTTATGACAGAATGGATTGAACAAGGCGGCCTTGACAGCAATAGCCACGCAAGAACGCTGGAGTGGAAGTATGTTGTTGTTAAAACAATGCCAAGAAAAACTACAATGTACTGAACAACACAGACACCTAAAAAGGGGAAATACTAAGGCTGTTATTTTGACTTGCGTATAATGGAAAAATAAGGAGGTTCATTAAATAAAAGACAATTTAGAGTGACTCCAAGAGTTCGTCAGCCTTCCCAGGGACATGCAGAATGGCTGCTGCTTTGCCCAGCAGCAGCCAGGCTGCACATGCACAGCCTGATTATCTGCAAGGGGACGAACTTAGACAAACTGTCTTTTACATCTCTATTTTCCACAATCATTTGAAATACAAATCTGACCTGCCTGTAAATAACCTCTCTCTCAGCTAGAAAATAAAGTCTCATACAAAACAGTACTCTTCATTTATGACTCTTTTAGGATTCAGGCTCCCCTGGGATTCTCGTACTTGGTTACACAAGCAAGCTGCAAAAGCAAAGAGAAACTGCTGCAAAGCAAGCTGACAGTAGCTCCACTCAGACGTCAAAAGAAACATAATTGATAGGACTATTTGGAAGCATACAGGCTGAGAAGTATCTCTGACAACTGAAACTGTGCTAGAAAAATGTAGTAATTTGCCCAGATAGAGTTTACAACCCATAATCATTTCAGAAGTTCCTCTCTTTCAATAGGGTAGCTTGACTGAAAATTAGTATGAGACCTGCAGGGAGCCAACATCCATTATTAGTAGCACATAAGTGTAGAGTAATTGCCACAAAGCAGGTGCATGGTTGCTTTGAACTGCAAGAAGGGATGAGGGAGGTGGGGAAGGACACCTGAATTCAGGAATCAGCGCAAAATGCCTGGCTTTAAATATGACATTTCAGCCCCTGCCAGGCTTGTCCTGTGTTACCGACGGATTTGGTAAGCAGCTGCCTCTCATACTTCTCCATACCTCAAGGCTGTCTGGTAAAGAGGTGGCAAATAAGAAAGAGAGAAGGAGCAATGCAGAAAACAGGCAAACATAAAAATGCCAGGGCTTTCATCGCGTCTGCAGGCTTTGGGAATCATGGCAACTTACAGACCGCTCTGGAGGGCAAAGCTACATGGTTTCTATTAGTCTCAGCAGACTGCTCATCACACAACTGCAGAGTAATTTCAAACGTTATCATGGGGGCACAGTCTCCCTTGTACTTCAAAATATTTACAGAGTAATACAGAAAAAGAAATCTTTCCCTCTCCTCTTTTTTTTTTTTTTAAAGTACGCATAAGGTTAACGGAGGAAAACTGTACTTAAGGCTGACGTACACCAGCAAAAGTCATCATACCCCTCCTGCTTGTCAACCAGGCCCCGTTTGTCTCATTTCCAGCTTAAGCCTGCATTTCATCTTCTGAAAAGCCTCCAAACCCTCCACTTCCCAATTTCACCTTTGCTTCTGTTGCTTTGTTCTTAAATCAAGTGATGAGAGAACATGAGGATGATTTTATCAAAATAATCATTATGGATGGTATTGTTAAAAAAAAAAAAAAAAAAAAAAAAAAATCAGTGCTGAACTGTTCACTTGCCCGAATAATTACAGAGGATGAAGAATCCCCTTCGTGGGACATGTTCTTCTGTGGCAGTGAGGATGGGAGGCAGAAACACTACATCAATCAAGCCAGACAGGAAGAGCCCGTCCTTTTTATGCAAAAAGGATTTTGCATTTCCAACTGTGTTGCTCCAGTTTAATGAAAGCAGCGATTGCAAGCTCCCATGTAACACTTCAGCTCTGTGCAAGGACATGCAAAACCTTCCAGCCTTTTACACAATTTATTTCTTTATCTAATAAATCAAGTCAGGCCTTTTTGAGTAAAGCATCGCTCCTTGTGAAGGAGTGAAGAACCGCCTCATTTGACAGTGCAAGGAAGGGGAAAAAAACCTAATGGGGGAGCCAGCTTCATTTCAAGGTGACACTAAGCAGAGAAAGAGGAGAGGCGGCAGATTGGTATTCTGCGAGGCTCCACGCAGGCGTTGGACATGAGATTCCTCTGAATTGAGGGAGTCTCACTCCATTAATTCAAAAACCGATTGAGGTGGAGGGAAAGTAGAGCAATATGCATTATGTATTTGTTACAAAACTATTGTGTCAAAGCAATATTTAGTGGTAAATTATGGCACTATCAGGAGTAGGATGCCACATACATAAATCAATTTGTCTCCTCTGCTGGCAGGAGTGTGACAAAAAGATAAGAGCTCATCAGTGCCGTTATTTCCCTGGGCTGCAGGAGAAGGGACAAGGGGGTGGGGAAGAGCTGCCTGGAGAGCCAAACACACCACTGATTCTAAGTGACAAAAGGAGGAAGGCCTTTAACTTTGATGAGCAGAGTTAAGGTGCTATCGCCAAGTTAAAACAAAGAAATCAAACACCTGCTAAGGAAAAGGTTGTTCAGTACAAACAAACTTGTCTCTTCCCTACAGGAGAGGGAAGGGGAGGACAGAGACTGACTACTCCTCATTTATTTTTCTAAAGTCAGCTTGAAAAATTGATAAAGATTGGACCAATAATATTTTCTGTAGCAGAAGAGTGGATAAAAAGGACTAAGAGTTTATTAGAATAAAGGGAAGTACAAATAGCACCCTGCTAAATGGTAATTATGCCTTTATGGAAATATCCTGTTAATTACTAGGTCATTTTTTGTTTTACAATTGAGTTGTCAATTTGCAGTTAATTTAGGCCATGCCAGTCTAATAGCTATTTACAGATTGCACAATTGCCTATACGGGAGGAGCATGTGGCCTCCGGGCAACAGATGCCATTTTGGGAATGCTGGAGGTAAAGTATCATTGAACAAATGCAAGCTATCAACCCAAAGGCAGCTCCGGCAGGGGGGTATGCACACAATAACAATAAACACAGCGAGTGGAATAACGGAGAGGCTTCTTCACTTCACTTAGTGCTCAGTTTATGGTAATAAGATAGAGCAGCATGTTAGAGGAGCTATTAAATAAAATCATAATTATCCCTCTCTTTAACACCACCAAGCAGTTGTTAGCTCTTCTCTACCTGTAACACATCTGAAGTCACAAACCCCAAATAAGAGCACTGAAACCCCCCCACAATCAATGACGTTTGATTTGTGGTGTGTCCATTCACCCATTCACCATGGGGATCTTAACATAAGCTTGACCCTGAGATAGCTGGAAGCATCTCTATTTCTGGCACCTCTTTAGCACAAGTGTGTCCGGAACAGGATGAAATACAAAAATGAGAGCCAGGGATTTACTGTGAGAGGTGAAGAGGTGAAACCACCCATAACAGATGCCAGCCAGGACACGATGAAATACTGAGCCAACCAACCAGTTTGCCACAGCACCAGGGAGCCATCACTACCACTGAGGAGAAACGCAGAGCTCTCAGTTGAGGAATAAAGCACACACAAAATATCTGCAGGAATTGCTTTCCCCTCTGAAAAGACAAAGATCTCTGAGGCATCCACATGGATTACATCTACAAGACATTTAGAAATGTAAAACACAAGCCCAATACCTGTTGCTTTGCAACATGCTTGTCTGTTTGTTCCCAAATAAGGCTTTATGTATTTCAAAGGATAAACCCTGTGTCCATGTAATGACTGGAAATAAAAAAGCCTGGACTATTGTCTAGTCATGACCTTTGAGGGAGCCCAAGAGTTGCTCCTGATGTTCTCTTCCTCAATGTCTTCGTGGACAGTGGAAACATGTTTCCTTGCTCAGTTCCAGCCTTTAGATTTTAAGAGTTTAAGACAGGTGAAGTCAGAGGACTTCTCACCAACATCTGTTTTAAAGTAACCAAACTAACAATACAAGGGATTTTATGCACCACATTTCACATGGAGACCTTTTCTTAAGACCTCCTGAGGTGCTGTCATGTATATTAGAAGTTAAAGCCCTGGTTTTCTTTGGTAAAGTGAAGTAAGGGAGTCTATTCTTACTAACATGTTGAGAAAACAACATGAAGAGACTTTACAAGCTATTCTACTTTCAGCTTAGTCCAAAGCATGATTTCAACTTCCCGTAATAACTACAAATGGAAGTAATGAAGGGCAAAGAGGAAAAATACAAAATAAAAAACAACAAACAACTCAAGCAGATTAGCAGGCACTTTATGAAATTATCAGTTTGCAACAGTATAAACAATTTTAAGTCAATTTATAAAAAATATTCCCAGAAGGCAATCAAGTAAATCAGGTAATTATATCCTGTAAAGGGAGATAACATCAGGAAAATTAGAAACACTTCTGCACATAAATCAGAGGAAGGAAAGCCTTCACACTTCATTTACTCATTATCACATTTTATGTATTTCTTTGCAGAAGACAAGGAGCTGGCATGGTTAACGTTGGCTGCTGGGTGTCCCGATTATCATTTGTGTTTATGGAAATGGCTTGAGGTCAGCTTACATAATGTTGTCAATCAACAAAACATGGAAAATTTGACAAACAGATGACGGAGCAAAGTGACAGGACCTTATTCCATAGGAATAGGGTTCACACTGTGAATACTGACACTGGGAGAGAGCCTGAGCGTTCAAAATTGAGCCTTGCTCAGACAGGACTGAGGACAGCCAAGGCTTTGGAGGAGCTCGGGATTTCAGGTCTGGGGTGTGGCTTCAATGAGCTCATACATTTGTTGCTGCAGTAATCCTAGTGACCAGCAAGCACCCTCCAGTAAAACCAGAAGTTACATGTCTAAAATAAGGAGTCTCTCTAGTTCCCTGTCTAGGAGCTTGGACTGTTTACTGTCATGGCTAAAGACTTCCCAAAGTCTTGGCTTGGATTAGCCATCAAAGGATGGACCATTGATTGATTTCTAGATAAAACACTTCCAGTACAGCTCTGTTTGGTGTATCTTTAGTATCATATCTACCTATCACAATTTTATCTGCCTTAGGACGGAAATGGCAAGCAAGCTTCATAAGCAGATTGAAAGGTGGAGTCTAATTTCACTTCAGCTTCTGTCAGCAACACCTGCGGTATGTCATTTTGTTCTCTCTATCTCCAGTCGATCATGGCATGTCTCAATGTCTTTTAGTAATCATATCCATGGGGAATTATTGTTTCTCTTTTCACCAGAAAAAGAAAACCACCAGTGTCACATACCTAAAATGTAGCGTTCGACTTGGCCAAGCTGTTAAGCACCTATTTAAAGCTAGGCGCATGCTTAAATTTCATTAAAATTAACAGGACTTAAAGAAAGTGCCTCAAGCTAAGCATGTTTTAAGTGCTTTGTTGAATATACTTAAGCAATTGCTTAAATGCTTCCCTGAATTGGTGTCAAACTTACACTAAATCAGGGTCCTCGCTGGTTTTATTCCAGCATGTCACGAGTCATGTGAAGAGATGTTGTTTAGCTAAATCTTCCATTTTTTCCTTAGGATATGTAAGAGTTGTCCTATTTCCTGCTGCAAGCAAAATATATAAAAAAATGTCAATGGGGAAATCGCTGGTTGCCAAAGCATCTCTAAGATATTATGGCAGATAAGCCTTTTAGTAGTTAATATTCGTCCCCAGCCACATCCCTACTTTATAGATTATCATTTCTCTTTAATAAAGGAAAACCCTAAATCCCGCAGCTTCAGCTGGAGATGGATTTTCATTTATTTGGTTGCAAGAAACCAAATTAAGAAAATTACTTTCTAACTAATTTTATAGTGCTAAAGAACATCTGATGATATGCTGGGGAAAAGCTTCAAGCTTTCTGGACGAAGCCGTTAAGACATGAGTAATAATTGGAAATTTACTGTGAATAAATCTTGACAAAATTAAACTGCATTTAAGTATGTTCTATAAAAGCCAGGTCAAATGGCAAATGACGAATGTCCTGTGTCGCTTGGTGTGGGGAAAGGTATTGTATAAAACCAGAATAATTACTTCCTCCAAGTACTAAGCACAGGTAAAACTTTTTTTTCCCTTGTGTACAAGAAATCCAAGCATAAAATAACCAAATTTTTCTTTCTCATTCCTGACTCAAACTCAGCTCTGGAGGGAAATGTCTGGAGCTGCACATGGCACAGTAGGACAGAAGACACAACCTCCTTTAAAAACTCACTCACCACCAGTACACAGTGCTCTGTAATAGTCTTCATCAAATCAGCACAATTGCTTTTGACACAGAGGTAGGATTACATTACATCAAAATTTTTCCACAATCATTTTTATAGGTTGGTCCAGATTCTCAACTGGTATGAAATAAAGACAATGTAGCCCATTTATCCCAGCTGCTGACCTGGTCTATGAAAAAACAAAACTTAGAAGCATTGCCACATCATTGTGCATTACTTGCAGATAATGAGCAGGTGTAGTACAAATCATAACTGTCATTTATGGGTAGAAATTTAACGTGATAACTATAAAGGAGAAGGTTGACTCCCATGGAGCTAGGATTTCACCAGCATTTGCAAAGCATCATCACTGTGAAACAAGTATTCTGAACACAGAGAAAGAGATCTCCCTCCTTAGGAGGAAAAAAACCCTTAAAAAAGAACAAAAAGATAATTCAGTCATAAGCTATCATCCTTCTAAAGACTTTGTCACAGTACATTAAAACAATAGAAAACTACAAATGTTATAATCAAATGTTTTTGTAAGTTAATCATTTCAGCTTCCAGGACAGATTTTTCACTGGTGAAAGCTGACACACTTGGTTGAAATCAATGGAGCTATGACAATTTACTCCAGCTAAAGGTCTGGCCCATTGGTTTCTGAAATTCAGGCAGAACTGAAGGAAGAAAGCATAAATTTACAAGCAAAAAAGATTGAGAGAGGCCATGAACCTTTCTCACCTTTACTTCCCAAGTCACAGACCAGAGAACACAGCCCAGAATAAGGCAATGGGGAAGAAACTGTGCTCTTCATTTACTTTACCTGTATTTCCTAATAGGGGTGGAAGAACAATTAGCAAACCAAGATCAGATTTGCTACATAGTAACGCAGTTTATGCCACAAATTAGGAGCTATATATGTACAACGTCCTGTATCACTTCAGCACTAATGATATTGGCAACTGATATACAGTTCATCACGCAGTCCAACTCAAAGACCTCGTTTTATAAAGCTCAGAATCTCAGTTTTACAAAATCTGATCCCCAAGTCATCTCAGCAAAATAGCAGCAGAGCTAGAAACACAATGTACACCCCAGATTCCCAGGCGCATCCTATTTCCTAACTCACCTGTATTTACCCTTTCATGGTTCCCTTCCTCAAAAGTCTTTAGCATCCACAAAGAATTTATCCCAATGTCACCTGTTCAAGCAGGGAAGTACAACCCATTTTAGGGATGGACAAGTAAGTATAGCCAATGGGGATTTATCAGCTCAGTGTCTTGTGGATCTAGACCAGAAAAGTTAATTGACTTGTCTACAATTTCATTGATTCAAGATTTCACTGAACAGCCAGAAACTGAACCCACACATTGTCAATCCCAGTTCAGCATCATAAGTTACAAAAGCATCCTCCTAGCAAGCCTCAGTTGGAAAGATGGAAGCCAGGACACGGGTTCCAGGAAATGAGAGTGGGTACAGGGAAAGCAAATCAACTACCAGCATGAGAAGCACCTGCATGTTGATGGAAAAGACAGTGCAAGCTGTGAATGGCCGGTCACTGATGGGAACCCGGACCGCGGGCAGAGAAGGGGCAGGCCAAGCACGCGGCTCAGAGACCGCCCCAGGCTTCGCTTCGCACACAGCCCCAACGCTGATGTGGGCTCAGGGCTGAGCCGCACAGGGAGGGAGGAAGGCTTGGAAAATTCCACAGACATAGCTCAGACTTCAGAATGAAACAAAAATATTATAATTTAGCATGAAAGGCAAAGGTACTTCCTAAGGAAAACATTGGGAAGAAGGAACTTTTCTTGCAACCCTAAACAGAAGCACACTGTCTTTTTATGAGATTACACAGCAAATATCTGCTAGCAGGTATGTATTAAATACTGCTGGGTTTTCCTTCACAATATGTTGCTTTTACTACCATGCAGTTAAAAACAAAAACCCTGCTGATCCAAAACCTTTGAAGTAATGTCTGTTATGTTTCCTGCTGTTACTATTTGTCCAGTAATACTTTGCTACAGAAGTTAGGCAAACTTGTCACGTAAAGTGTTTAACAGTCCCCACTGAGGCTGGCCCAGAGCCCTGTCCCTGCTCTCACATCAGCTCGGGTGCTCGCCAAACTGCAAGACATTTTTATTTTAATCTAGAGAAAAGGAAGGTAGGACTTGATGTTATTGATCAGCCCAACGGACCATCAAGACCTACCAGAGACGTCTGCTACTAATCTATACTTTCTGGTTCACAGGAAGGTAACTGTACATGACAGATGTGCAATTCATCTCTGATAATGCACTGAGAATAATTAGCTCACGATGTTTCTTTGTACCTACTTATCTTTGTATCTCTGTCTATCTCTATTTTCTTTTCTGAGACATCCTTTTAGACTACCCTATTTTTTTATACTTACTTCCCATGAGTACACCATTGGCAGGCACTGTTAACTTTAAGGCACCAAGAAGAGCTCTCCGCTATCTAAATTATTTGTAGTATTTCTTGGCTGAATGTGGGTGTTTAAAAAATGTATTTCAGAGCATCAAACAGGAGAGAGAAGGATGAGTTACCTGAAAGATTATAGAGGGTTCGGGGTAGACTGATTTAGTAACATCTGCTCATGAGGAGCCTGCAGCTCTTTTAGGAAGCGGTGGAAAGCAGCAGCCAAGCCTGTGAATTGCACATTATACCCTCCTGAACACAGACAGCTTTGTGGAAACAGAACATCCTGTCAGCACGGCTATTTGACAGCCTCAGGTAGCGCTTGCTAACAAGGATGAGCTTTATTTATTTATTTTTAAAGCAGCTCATTTTTATGATTACTCCAAACCAAAGTGAGATTTTGGGATTGAGTTTGAGAACTAGTATCAAGTGCTGCACAAAGGCAGGGACTCTTTCTGGAAGGTCACAGCTCAGCAAAACAGGGAACCAATTATACACCTGCTCCCACAGCTTCCATTCAGGTTACACAGGCGTACGATGCCAGTTTCTTGTAAGGATTGGGGATAAATCAGATCTGGGAACAGCAATCACCATCCTTTCAGACAAACAGGGCTGCAGTTCCCTGGACTGAACTATTCAACTCTTGCTTTCTTTAGTGGAAAGGATGAGCCTTGCAGCTTCCCTTAGGGCCAGTGTCACTGCAGCCCCAGCAGCGAAAAGGACACTCACTGGAATACACACAGCTCTTGCTGCACCAACGAGAAAATGGCTCCTGCTTCAGCCTGAAATACGTGTTGGTGGCACGAAACAGCAGCATTCACTGCCTTTTTCCCAATTATCCATCAGCACCTACCACCAACCAAGCTGGTCAAAGGCTGCCTCTGACTGTTTGTTGTCCTCCAAGAAGTCAGCAGCAGGATGCCGCTTTCACACTCCAGGTTAGGTTTCCTCTCCCATCTGGCCTATGCTATGTCTTCAGAGAGAAGATTTCATTTACAGGCTGTTTGCCATGAAGGAAGAAAACTGTCTGCTACTTCTGCTCTCTGCAGGGATGATGATACAGCACGCTTGCTCTGCTAACTATCTGCTACTGCTTTGTAGCACACAAGGAAAACGTCTATTGACTGCCACTGGCTGTTAATAACACTCATGAGAAAGAGATCCCTTTTTTTCATTAATATGCTGCTCTTGAGTCCTCACAGATTAAAATTGGTACTTTCAGAGGCAGCACAATGGGATGGGCAATGGGAATGAAGAGAGACAGGACTCTCCAGTACTTGTAAGTGAACTTTGTATGGAAGAAATGAACACAGGTTTTTCCTCCTGTTCTCTCCAGCCATAAAGCCCAAGGGACTCTATCAAGTTCAAGAAGACAGCAAAAGCTGCTGCTCTTTCTTCTTCGTGCCTGGTTCTTATTTCCTCTTAAAAATACATTTCATCAGGATGCTGCAACTCAGTACCCTGGATAACAGGAAGGGGAAGAAAGCAGGTCTCTTGCCGGCGAAGGTTTTACGCATGAGGCATAGCCCCATCACAGATCTCCTAAGGAATTGATATGATCTCCCTATGGACATCAGGCAACTATGATTTTCCCCTGTCCTTTTTGGTTCAAAGTGTGTGAAAATCAGAGCTACACTGCAGCCTACCAAGGTGGCATTCCTGTAACACACAGCTGAGGCTGTGTGCTGCCCACGCTGTGCCCTGGGTGGGATTATTGGGCAGGATGGGGCACACTGGGAGAGCGTGGGAAGCAAATCTGGTGGAACAAGGCCCAGTGCTATCACGCTGGAGCGGGCACGGAAGTCACTTGTCGTGTCAACTGTGCACAGACGACCCCAGGAAAGGAGCCAGCCAGGTCCCTGCAGACCAGAGTCCAGCAGCAAACTGACAGGTTGATGGGGACAGCTGGGGGACCCTCCCATAACACATGGGACCAAACTCTCCCCCACCTACAGCCTCTCATGGCTCTGATCCACAGAGCCAAATTCACATAAGCAACCTGCTCACAATTAAGTCAGAAGTATTTTAGTGATTGAAGTCACAAGAATGTAACAAAGAATATTAATCATTTTCCCAACAACCTGAGCCAGAAAATAAGTCCTAACATTTATGGTTCGAGTTCAGGTTTGGGCTTGCGGATTTTCTTAGCCCTCCCTCAGGCTTGCAACCCTCGAACAGTCCTGTTATTCTCAGCTCAGTTGAGGCAGGGCAATAAGCCATTTGTACGCCCCCCTCCTTCCACTTCCACTGTCTCCTTTTAATCTTTTGGCACTTGTCTCAGGGTAGTACATAACTCTGCAGGAATTCCATTGTCATGTAGCATTAATTTAATGTCCACTTATTATAAAGTGTTATGGAGAAGTAATACAGTATTCGTGGATGAAAAGATTACATTAGAAACCTGACTGTATAATGAAGATGCCGTTTTGAAAGGTGCTGCCTATTGTTGTTCAGCATCTTACATTCCGTAGAAGGAAAGTGCTGCTTGTTTTGACAAGCAACTGAAATTTCCGTTTACTGCTTTAACAGCAATGTTTTAACTGTCATTCTGTGAGGACAGAAATGTTCTGAAGTTCAAAACACACTTATCAAGGATTGATTTGGACATACTTGCTTGCCTGTTTATAGATACGTATTTAAATGTCAAATTAGCTTGGAAGTCTAATTTTCTTGTCCTGGTTGATAAAGAATTTCAGGGCACAGGACCCAGTGGCACTTCAGACCAGATCTGTTACATGACTAACAGGCAATTTGCAGCTCTCAGTTTTATTTTACTTCAAAAGACAAAACCCATCTACTGAATACGGGAGGTTCCACCATCACTCTTTAAAAAACATTTTAACCTACTTAGTTGGAACAGGTAACCGTGAGAGCATACAGCTGTACTACAGGATGACTATCTACTGATACAGTGCTGCAGTTAAACAAAGATGCTCATTTCCAAAATAGCACAGGTGGCTCAGCGAGAGCCCCCGCACTCCCGCGGGAGAAGGGCAGCTTCCCTGGCAGATGCAGGACCGTACCCCGTGCTCCCCCACCTGTGAGCGCACGGCTGTATCAGCGGGAGAGCCCTGCCACCACCATGCACCTCGCCCGGAGCCAGCTGGGACCACAACGGTTGGCTTCAGCTCTTCCTCTGCTGCAAATGAAGCTGCCCACTCGGTGCACATCCACCTGGGAGGGCTGTAAGAACTGCTCTGGACCATCACTTCTGAATTAGATTTGGCACGGACCAGAGGTTATTTGGCTCCTGGATGACACTAACTTTAACCTCTCATCTATGCCTCATCTGCACTGGCACAAGAAAAGCAGACCCTGGTACTTCTATAGTGGTAAGCACCTATACAAACAATTATTAAAAGGTGCTAATGACTCTGGCAGCCAGTTTGAAAAATGACAGTGGCTGAAGTTAAGAAGAACTGAATAGAACGACATAGTCCTGAACAACACAGGACTCAGCATTTAATGCAAGTGTGAACGTTACCCATTGTCACAATAAACATAGTTACTAAAAACAACAGGAACTTCAAAACAAGCAAATCCACAGGCAACGTCTAAATAAATCCAACTGAAGGAGCACTGAAGTTGCTGGAACGATGCTCCTTCATACCAGATTTTCCTTTTTTCATTTGCAGTATTGCCAACAACGTGAATTTCACAACAATAGGCAGGAGGATATGATTCTGCTAGTTAGAAGATTCTCATTTTTGATGCTGTGAGACGTAACCAAGAGACAAGCTTTCTGTATAAAGATGCCTGAGTTTGAAAGCTTAAAGAGTTTTGCTAAAGCAAGGATCTTTCAGTGACTGGCATTTCAGGATGCCACGGGATGGTGAACGTCAATAGTCACACAGCAAACTCACCACACTGCTTCCAATGTCCCCTTTTGTGCCTACCAACACTTTATTTCAGTCTCATAGCTATGGAACAGAAATGGAAATGTACAAACAGAAGCAGAAACTAATGTAATGTCACTCTGGGTCAGTGCAGAGGAGGGAATACTCTGAGCATCACCCACCAGGACACAGCAGAGCATGGGTAACCTAGCATCTGTCTGTCCACAGCAGGGATGCTTGGCTTTGGTGGCGCTTCAGCTGTTTTGCTTCCAAAAAAGTAGGAATATTTTTTCTCTTGTTCCAAAGATCATTGTTTCACACATAATGTTACGGTGTTTTAACTTAATGAAGTCAATGGTGTGAATAATTAAAATTACATGATAAAAGAGAAATCAAAAAACACTTTCCTCCCAAGTTTGAAGCAGTTACAGGATATTAATTAAAAAGTAACCAGAGGAAAAAAAAAATTATGCTCAGATAAAACTCTCTGAAAATGAAGGGCTGATACGTAACTAAGCAGATCCAGGCAAGACAATGCAACTGGCAGGTAGCCCTTTCCAGTGTCTCCAGAACAGTTTCTGGACAATAAGAGGAAGTGTTGGAAATGAAGCGCCTGCAACCTTCCTGACACCATGACAGTGACAAAGAGCATATGTCTGTTTAGCTTCAATGGAAGCTCTGTAAATACCGATGGTAAATAGACACTTGTCTGAACAATTACATCTCGGGAAATTATTACCAAATCTACTGCCAAAGTGTATGCAGAACGAGACAGACGCGATGCCCTCTTGCAGCGCTCATCTCCCGAGCATCTGGCCAGGTGGCTGCAATTCCCCTGCACTGCAGCCATGGCAGAGAGCCGAGCAAGGAGGAGCCCGGACAGCTGATGAACCGACCCACAGCGTGGGGACAACCCCACGCCCTGGGGCCTGTCTCTCCACGCTGACAAGGCCTCTCCTCTTGCTGGTCCACCAGTTCTTCTCTAAATTAGGCACTTGACCACGGAAACAAATTCCCTGCCAGCATCACTGGAAGGTCTGATACCAGCACGGTTGTCCCTGCCCAGCAGCTACATCCCCAGAGCACACTCAGCCTGGGCAAAGCCTCGTCCTGGGGGAAGGCAGGGGCACCAGGGCAGGCTTTCTGGCTCACACAGCAGCAGGACTTGGGAACAGTGGATCGACTGACAGCTTCAGATGCTCACATTGCCGTATGGCAACAATCCACCAGCACAAAACTGATACTGCGAGTTATCAAGACTATTTAAAGATGAGCGGCAGCTAGGAGAGCTCACAGCAGAAGGGATGAGGTAAGGGGAAGTTCGACAATGAGAGAGAAAACACAAGATGGGGAAACAGAAAAGGAAAACAAGAACCTATTCCAATCTGTTGTTTCCTCTGTTACGACTGATACCTCTTCCCTCTAAAAATGCAGCAGGCTGTCAGAGGCTTAAGACTCACAACTTATTTGGTCTGATGAAATTGAGGGAGATGTTCTGTAAGTCGCCAGGCACAAGGGCATGCATACGAGCTGCTGAGCATACGGACCCAAGATGCTCTGCTTCCTGGCTCCGTCCCAGCTACGTGAGATTGTTTCAGTGATGTACAAGGACCTGTATTTTATATTAAGACAATAATCACTTGAACCTCCAGGCTAACATGAGAATTTCAATTATCACTTACAACAAAAAATTAGCAAGGTTCTCCATTGCTGAAGGGAACACCTATTTTGTATTTTAACTAAACATACTGGGTGCCTTTGTTATTTTATTTGAATGTCATATGATCTTGGTGGTATGGGACAAGAGGTCAATTTGAGAATGAGCACCAAGGCCTTACATTTTTACTGTGTTCCTTCCAAGTTGATATTTTCTATATTCAGTAAAAATGTTGCTCATTGTAATATTATTTCTCTTGAATATGCCACGAGCTGCTGCACAAGAGCTTTTATTTGATGAAAGCAGGTTACAAAGGTGTTGCATTTCAGAATATAAGAACATTCTGTGTAAATGAAAACAAAAACCATTAGGTTTTTAACAGGGGAATTTCAAAATCTAATGCACGCCTCTGGCAGCTGTGATTTCACCCTACCATGGTGCAGAGGTCTCATTATTGCATTTAAAGGGAGATTTGGAGAAGATTGGAATCAGCTTGCAACCATTTCCATGACCAATGTCCAGCAATCCTGCACTCTGAATGTGAGTGTCTCACTGGCTGCATCATTTTCCAGAGAGGAAAAGGAAAAGTGAATTACTCAACTATCACATGAAGGTGAACCTCAGACCTATTTAAATGATATCAGCATAAAGCCTCAAACCTTCTGTTATACATACATGCAACATTTTTTTCAATTAAGTGAAAATTTACAGTCTCCAAAACAATATATGAGATACAGTTGTTAGGTATCAACTGATAACATCTATGGCTAATGATCCCTACAGCATTTAAGTATAAGCCAGCACTAAGATCACAGAAAAGAAATAGCAAGACTACTGCTTACAACCCTGCCTCCAAGCAAAGAACACCTTAATGGTAATGATTTGCTTAAGTTTCTTCGTTTTTTTCACATGGAGTGCTGTGTTGAAATTTTATTCGGGGGGGTGGTGGAGGGGACACAGACAACAGGGGATCAAGAGTTGCAGGGAGACACATTCTTGGTAAATCCACACGGGCAGAGAACTCTATCATAGGGAAGGAGATACTGTTTGGGTGGTTGTTGTTGTTTTAAATAGATGAGACAGTTTTACCCAAATCTAAAGACCCACCTATAATGCTTTAGGGATCCTTTTCCATTGAGCTTTTGCTACCACTGAGTAAACCACATAGGAGCAAAAGAGAACTGGAGAAGTAGCAAAGCTGATGGCAGTGACTCTGGCCAGCAGCCATGGAGACAGGGCTTTCTGCCTCGTCTTACCATTTTCTTCTGTTATTGTAGGAATACGTACATCACACTTGCCTTTTGCTCTACCAGTTGTACCTTGGCAACACAGAATTCACACTCCTTTTAAAGGTCAGTCTTTAATCATGCCACTGTGCAGCTGTAACTGTAGAGGTGCACAGAAGGTCCACAGTGTTCTCCAATGAGAGTGAATAGCAGCCAAACCGAAATATTTTAGAGTTCCAGGTAAATTATCTTCTTCCATATTCCCTGGGCTATAGTCCAGTAAAGCCTGTTTCAACTTGAATTTAATGCAAGACTCTACAATGGCTTTTTCAGCATGTCTTTAAAGCACACAGGCACTTGCCAGAACAGACTGCTCGCATGCATTCCCTATATGATAATTTCCAAGGCTTCTAGTATAGATGACTCCATAAATGTATTTTTCAGTGCTACAAGGCAAGATTCTGATCTCAGTCACAGTGATGTAAATCTATTATAATTTCATAATCTAGCCTTTAGCATTTTTAATTTCTCAGAATGCCACTGGGGTATATTTACTTCCTATTTTCCACAGCCTGTTAGGTGAGAATTATAGTCATGTTGTCCAAAGCACACTCTAATCTTATATGCATCCATTAGTGGCTTAAGAAAAATAATCAGACTGTCCAATCAGCCTAACAGATAACACACAAGCCATCATTTACATGTTATCCCTTTCTGCAACATTGTGATTTCCACTTGGCCCCAGGGTAACACACTATCGGTATTAGCAATTTTCCTTGTAAATTAATCAGAACCACCTAGCAAATAATTACAAACTTCTCTTCCAAATCTATTATCTTCAAGTTTAAATGTGGGCAGATGGTAGGCCTTAGGGCATGTTTTATTCCAGGTATGGAATTAATTGATGATTTCTCACATTATAAACAGAGAACTTCGAATTATTGTTGAACCTCTAATTTTTTCCCCTCTCATCCTGTTAATGTTCATGCTAGGTAAATGTCTGGCAGCAATAAAATGTGCATTTTAAATACTTAGCCAATTTTGATTCAGGTAAGAGAATCACAAGCTCCATTCTCACCAGCACACTGATATTCAAAGCCTCTCTGTAATACTCATCCTCTGATGGGTAAGAATTAATTTATTCCTCAGGCTCCCTGCCCTTCAGTGGAGCTGGACACTTTTCTAAATAGGACTATGACATGCACAGTAGTTTCAGAATATAAATAGTCTAAGTATAAGACATCTGGGTTTGAAAATCAATTTTTCCTTCAAATTGATACCCTAGAGCTGAGAACTGATTACTCATTAATTAATTAAGCTTTCAATGAGCACAGGATCTTTGGACGCCCAGACAAGGGGGAGGGGAACTCCTGGAATACCTGGTCCAATGCATACATGGAATATCTAACCTTTAAGACTTAGAAGGCCTTTTCTCATTAAGCCAAAGAACTCAGATACCATCACCCCTAAAATCAGTATGTAAAGACAGGTTCATGCAAAAGGCTGCCCTTGCCTGTTTGACAGGTTCTGAAGCCTGACGAGTCTCAGGCTTAGACATCCAGGGACCTGGGAAGACTCCACTCAATTCGAACACCCACCTATTATGGAGCTACACAAGTACCAAGGTTTGCCTCAAAGGCAGTAGCGCTGTACTGCATCACTTAGAGCCATCGGATCAACTAAACTGTTTTGTAATTAAGAATGTATTTCATGCTCAATACCTTTGCCTCAGAACAGTGTGGTACTTGCTATTCTTTACTCCTCATAAAATGGGGATATACCAAAAATAGAACTATTGTCTATTGCCTAGACTTTCAGCATCAGTGCTATTGTTGGCTTAGAGATATCTACTGTATCGTAATTAAAATGAACTTGAGCTGATCACAGGCAGCCAGGGTCCAGTATGGACACGGTAATATTATTTTTAAACATAATTATTCGTCTTACTCTATGCAGAGATGGAATTCCTTCTGTAATAAATAAATAAATAACTCTATAAATCACAGCCATACAACAAAGCACTGGGAGTTTAATTCATTGCTTCCTTCCTTTATTATTTTTCTTTATGACTTCCTCATTTGGAACTTCTCCTATTCACTCACTCAAGTAAAAACAAGCTTATGCAATCATACATCACGTTTCCCTCTCTTTCCTGGAAGGAGGGGGAGGAAACCAGCTCAAAACAATTGAAACCATCAGAGAGGTTTTCCCAGTTGAGACAAGTGACAAACATGTAGTCAGCACAGCGTCCCTCTCACCATTGTCTCCCTACAACAGCCTATCAACACTGCACATGGAAATCCTAAATTCACCTTACAGCCAAGGAAAACCCCAGCAAAATAGCTATTAAAGAACATTTGTTCTTAGACATTCTCGAGAACCACGTAGGTATTAATATAAAGCCTGTATAACAGATATGGTATGGATGGAAAGCTTTGTCTTGCTCTTCACTTGAGGAACGCCTATTCTTTGTCAGCAATTCGTGATCAGCAAAATGAAATCAGAACAACTAACTGGGTAAAAGACAAAAAGACAAACAGCTTTTAATAATGTATAAAGTTGATCACAGTGCATTCCCAAGACTGAGATCCACTGCCAGTATCTAGCAAACAAACTATTATGATTGCATTAACAGAAGACGCCTGATGCACAAGGAACATGATTAATTTTAAACAAGTAACTTCACTGGCCAAGGTTCTCAGAAGCAATGAATCACTTTGAACACCAGCCTTTCCCCTACCCCTGTGTACAACTCAAGATACTTGAAGGGAAGCCTTGCTTTCAGAACATGAAGCTTATCTTGAAGTATCTGGAGTTGTAGGTGGGAGAGAGGGGGTGTCTGGCATTCAAAATCATTACTGGTAGCCAAAATGACAAGTTTTCTTTGAAAACAGCAACGACTGAGTCCAATGGGAAGGGTATTACAGAAGCACACATGTTATGCTGCCCAAAGCAAGAGCCTAAAGTTGCACAACCAGACGAATCGGACCTTACAGTGAGAGTGGCGGTGGATTATGTGATAGGAAATGTGGCCTCAAACAATTACTTACCAAGCTGACTATGTATCCTAAGGGGCTGGAGGAAGGATGTACAAAGACCTGGAATTTAAGAAGTAGGCAAGCAAAAGGTCAGGGTTTCCATAGACCAAATTCAACTTCCTTGAAAAGGAAAAATTTGATTTTGTTTATATAAGTAAGGAAGCTTCTATTATCTCTCTTGGCCTCTTCACTGATCAGAATTGTTTAGGTAATGCTTGGGAAGGGAAAGACAGATATGGTATAACCTGAAACTATGAACTGCCATCTCTCAGCAACACATTAAGCTCTTTGAAGACAAACAGGAATAATTAATAACACTTTTTTAAATAAAAAAGGAGGATGGATGCAACCTAATTCCATAATTAAAGGGTTAATTATATGCATGATAAAAATAAGTTTTATGTTTTACTGTGCACACCCAATCCCTATAATCTGGTCATAAATAAAAGGGCTGGTGATAAGGAAAGCTGCAGGCAGGAGAGCAACTCACCGTCTTTAATGGGCAGTTATATGACATGCTGCTAGTACATTGGCAGTAAATCAGCAGAAACATCTTTTATAGAGTTCTAGTTTTTATGATGTCATTAACTTTCCTCCTTATACTTAAGGGATAATGAAATAAAGTCATGAGGAGGGATCAAAGGATGAGCCCGAACTGTGTAGTCTGAAACAGCCACAGGGGAATGAATTTTGCCCACACTTTCCTGCAGACATTTTGATGGTGGAGAGGAGTGAAGAGCGGAGAAGGCAAGACAGACCACAAAACTTTTGGCAAACCCTGAATAGCACACATATTAATGAGCTGTTTTATGAGAAGAGTTCTTTAAGCAATATTCCTGTGGCTTCAAAACACTGCAATTTAGCAATAATTTAAACACACAAGGTGGTGGGATCAACACTATGTTCAAAGAAACGGCAAGACAGGCTGCAACATTAGCACACCCATATTGGAAAGATGCCAGGTACAACAACATCACCTCATCCTCTTGTGTAATTAGAAACACCAAGCAGGAGGGCGATCGATAGGGTAATGCACAGCATACAATAACCAGTGGACACCATTAAACTAAGGCAGTAACACTGGAAAGTTATGACAGTTATGAACCATTTAGGTCAAGTCAGGCATCAATCTAACACAAATGGAAGAAAGTGTTGCCAGCAGATCTGTATCTAATTAAAAAAATTAAAGTAAATCTCCCCCTGCCTAGCAGCGGTCACTGTGATTAAAATTACTCCCACAGCGCACCTACCAGACAAGCCTTAGAAAGCAGGATGAAGCTTCCTGGTTTTGCTGGTGTCTAGAAGCAGCTTTCAAGGGATCCCTGAAGGGGACTGGCTCTGGACTCCCTTTCGACAGTACACCATATAGGAAAACCAAATAGAACCAATGTGGCGTGAGTGTCAGAGCACACTTTTGAGCGACACCTACAACAGGTCTGTGAGTAATAGATTATCTCAACACATATTAACTGCTGTTTGTAACTCACAATGCTGTTCAAAAGTCACAACCTAGTTTGCATAAAACCCAAAGAAACTCTCTTTTAAGCTCTACAAAAAGAGCATTTCTTCCTTCCCAAGGAATGGCATTCCATTAAGGCACAAGGATAACGTGGTTTTTTTACAGTATCACACAGTATGTGTCTTACATATTAGCTTAGACTTGCACAGGAAATGCCAGTTGTTCAACACCTCATGACTGTTTACAGTTGCAGACTGCAGATGTGATCCAAAACGCTGCGAAGTGCAGAGCCTGCATGGCCTGCAATGAGCAACTGGAAGATGCCTTCAGATAGCAAGGCACCACAGCTTCCTGAGTTCAGGCGAACATTTACTCCGTTTGCTCACCTGAGTGATTTTTTCAGCTTCAGAAGAACTATTTCCAAGATTAACACCTGCCCAAACAAGACTCCATGCTAAGTCTAGGTTAAAACTATGGCTATCAGCTTACTAAGGGCAAATAAAATTTTAAAAATCCCATTACTACTAAAGAATTGAGAGCCTCAATTCCACAAATGACAGAATCTAAAAATTGGTAGGGGAAACAATGTCTTGACTTCCTGATCATTCCTTACTGTTTATTGCACTCTCGTCTACCCATTAAAGACAAAATTTTGTGTCTTCCCACTGAAGGAAAATACCCAGTGTTGGCTGTTTCTTAACACAGAAATTATATGCAACCTGAGTCTCCTCCTCCTTGCAGTCCAATGTTTTCTTTCCCTTGTTTCGCATAACTCTGTTTAGTGGGTTTTGCCATGGAAATGAAGATGGAGAAGTTAATTAACCCATCTTAGGGATTTGCACGACCATGTGGGAAGCTCTAGGTCAGCGTATCTGTCTGCAAATACGGTGATCAATTAGCATGAAGAACATTTATCAACAAGAGGTGTTACATTTTCCACAAGCAATCTTTCAGCAAAACACTAGCCGTGCTGTATAGCAAGGATCGGACACGTTAGTTAAGATTCTGGAGACCGCTCTGCCCAAGTATCACGCAGCTCGCAGCAAAGTACCGACTCCACTCATCTTCCCATTCAGATTGAAACTGTCTTTTGTCTGATATATGCACGCAGTGGCGTGATGGAAGAGTAACCCATCCTGTCTGCCATGGAATAATAATGGTTATGTCAATGTGCCTGTCGATCTCATGCCTGAGGATCTCTCACGTGCTCCCCTCCCTCCTTGCAACTGCAGCTACGTTGAAAGTTCAACCCTGACAAGGCAGTATTAGAGACGGAGAGAAGCTCTACTGGTGTTATTAAAAGAAGGGAGGGGGGAAAATGGAGGAGCTAATTGTATTCAGTACAACTCTTCCTAAAAATAAGAAACTGAGTTACCACAGTGTTTCTTATAGGGCTTTATGCATTCAAACTTCTCTAAATGAGGGACTACACCATGCATTGTGCATCGCCATATAGATGATACCATTACCTAAAATTGAACTCTTGTCTTTTCAACCTACCCTGCACTCCAATTTGTCACAGAAACAGTTTCCTTGGCCCATTCACATAATGAATGTGGATATGAAGTTAATGCCAAGGAAGATAAGCACCCTCAGGGTTATTTAAGACTACCCTTCTCTGTCACTCCCTGCATTATTTCTTAGGCATCATAATATAGGAGTTAAAAAAAAAAGCAGAAGGGGAAACGGTAGTGGCACATCATTCAGATCTGATGCCAGCATTTACAGTAACCTTGCTGGCTGAAAAGTATTTTACTGTTACCGATTTCATAATCTATCAAGATCAACCTTAAAATTGTTTTGTTTTCAGAGAAGATACTGAAGGACATATTGCACAAGGATATTTTGTCAGGCTAACATCTCTTCTGTTTCTGCAGAAAACTTCTCACGTTCTTCACATGTATCATATTCATCCAGTGAGGTATGAAAACACACCAGGTTCCACAAAGCAACAAGTCATATTTCAGAAGCTCAGTGTTTTGTTAGGGTGCTCTGGATGAAGTGCTGTCCAGCTGAAAGGAAAGGCTCAACTCCCATTAATATCAGTCAGGCAAGAATTTAACTCTTTTTAATTGTCCCTTTTAGCTTAAACATAGCCATACTAGCAGTGAGAAGGTAAAGTAAACCGGCTTCTGTGTTCCGACTCCAGCAGACTCAGAGAGGAACTGCTGCTCAGACAAGCTTTCCAGCTGTTGAAGTCCACCATCATATCTAACCAAGAAATGTTGCCTACGCTGCAAAATTTTGCAAGATTCTTTGCTACCTAAACAGCAGCAGTGCACATGTGGTGGACCAAGCCTGTACTTGGAGTATATCAGCAGGACTGAGGTGCCTTGAAATGCAAGGCTTGTAAGCTGGGAGGTTAAAAGCAGTATTAGAGAATTAGGTGTCCAATTCCCACTGAGAACTAGCAGTAATTAGTATCTACAATAATACAAAGGCCCATGTAATTAGTATGCAAAGATGCTTGTGCTGAAGGCAGGCTGACTGAGATTTAATTTTTAGGGTTTCCACAGAGATTTTATTTGCAACCTAGCACTTGATTTTACCTTCAATATTGCCCTATATCCTACCTACCCTATCCTTACACCACAGGCCAGCAAGATTGCAAAACTGGGCTTATCTACAGAGAGCGTTTCCCTGCTATGGAGGCTGTGAAGTCCCTCAATTTAAATTGCAATGGTTTCTTTGAAGGATTGCTAAGTGGCAAGAACAAAACCTATGACTGTCAGGCTCTAAGCATCACAATTTCTTATGGCTTTACAGCAGAACATTAAGACAGGATGAGGAATTAGCTGTGTCAAGGAGAAAATTTGCTACTGTCAAATTTGTTTAGTTATTTGGAGTTACAAATATGATTTGCTGCTACCAAAAAATCAACTAGGCTGTATTAAAAGTGTAATTTGATACCCAGCTATAAATCTCTTTAATAAAGGTGTGGTGGAAATGATGTTATCCATATATAAAGATTAATCTCTATTTAAATATATATAAATTCAGGAAGCTGAATGACGCTGAAGCTGAGAGGCATCTTCTAAAGTGCAAAGCTGCTTTGTTACTCCCGGTAAATGCTAATTTTTTTTGCTGCCCGTTTGGTTGTACTTTACATTTAACCACACAGTTTTATTTATTATTCTCCCTCTGAACTTTCACGGCATCCCTTTCATCAGTTAAATTCCCCCTTTCGAAACAAACATCTATTTGAACAAAAACAGTCTTTAAAAAAAAAAAAAAAAAAAGAATCAAAGCATTTTTAGTGAAATGAAGTTTTCTGGACTGAATTACCCAGCCTACACCATAGCATGCTCAGCCACTGGAAATTATTTAGAAACAACCGAAGGATAGGGCCAAAGGCCCGAGGCCTTTATCTGGGCCAGATGATTGATGTGCTGTGGGCCCCGCTGTGGTTAACAGTGATTTTTATCTGTTGCTAGCAGCAACAGTCAGGGCCCAGCGTGAGGCCAGCAGCCGGCCATGGCGCTGCAGCAGGCCCGCACACAGGGACAGACAAATAGTCTTTTCAGCCGGACAGGTCTCGTGGGGGGCTTTGACATAAAGGGCCCTTTGGAAAGGCTGGAATTGTCAGCCCTTTGATGGCCGCATGCTGGGCCATTAGCTTCTGTTACTAATTTGCGGTGCATGTGAGAGGGCAGATCCACGGGAACACCTGCGAGCGGCTCGGGTGCATTGTGGGACGGGTTTTGTAGGGAGAGCCAAGGAATAAAGGACGAGGCATAACCCTTCCAACTAAAGGGCAGATGACACAGGCTATTATCGTTTCCAGCCATCAAAAGGATGGCTCTGAACTAACATCAAGACGTCTAACTCAAACCTGGAAAAGCAAAGAAACTGGGGAAATTCAGAGTTAGCAAGGGGCCGTCTGTAACACAACGTGCCGGGCTCCTGCAGGAACTTTTTGCCAGGAGGTAACATTACACTTTGGGATACCCGAGAGAAACAGGCAGGATTTAAGGATAAACCATCACCTGTGCTTGTACCGATTCCAAAATTCCCCGTCCCCTCGAGCCCCTGTGTGCAAAATATAAAAATGTAACAGGGGAAAATAATATTGAAGATGAAGATGTTTATGGCAGATGCCAGCCCTGGACAGAAGTGGAAGAAATGCCATTTTCAACTGTTGGGGTAACTTCTTAAACCCATGGATTCCTGCACTCTGAACAACACGATGTTCTTCCACCAGCAGATCCCATAGACCATTAAAGCCTTCACACAACTGGGCCTGTCAACGCACTCTGAAGGTCTCCCCGCCCCGCACATGAGTTAACTGAGGCACAGCAAACAGCATGCCCGAGATCGCAGAGCAAGATTATAGGAGTGCTGGGAATACAACACAGACCTCCTGTCTCCTCCTCCTGGCTTTGAACACAAAACCACGCTTCCTTTGTTGGTTAACATTCAGGATGCCAAAATTACAAGCATTCAAGGCTGCAACTTTAAAGATTAATATAAAAGCAACTTTTGTATTACATTTGTGCAAGCAACCAGAAAAGTACATATTGTAAAATAATCCGCAAGTCGCACTACTGTAGGCCACTTCAGTGACTAATCAACATGTTAACTTTCAGGCCGAGTTTCACTGGAAAGCAATTTTTCCAACCAAATTATAAAGTCTACTTGAGTAACGGAATCATTTACAACTCTCATGGCACTGTGGTGTTACAAAAATACCACTCCAACAAAATTAAATAGGCGTCAGAGACCACCACAATATCCAAACAAATCCAACCCCAACTCTAGCCAGAAGGAAGAAAGCCCACTGCGGTAGACAGAGTCTGCACTGATGCTAAAGATACACTTTTCTTGAACAATATTTCTGTAAAACATGTTTTGCACAGTCCGTATTCAGGCTCAGCAGTGCTCAGAGGCAGAAGCCAGAAATGGCCCTACCGCATCAAGCCACTAGCTTTCAGCCCTGGGACATCAGACCTCCAGCTTTGCTGGGTACTTCTTCGACAAACTGAAATAAGGTAGCTAAGAAAAGCAAGCCTGTGGTCAAGATGGCCTTAAATTCAAAATAGAGGGCTCTGCAACTTCAGTGGCGTTCCTCTTAGGGTGTTTGCAAATTGAAAGAGGTTGAAAACCACCAGCAAGACTCTAAGTGAGGTATGAGAGAAAGCTACCATTATAAAGCAGGCTTGGGTAAAAGGGGAACAGACTTTAATTGAAACCCAAAAAATATTAAAAGCACATTACTCCAAGCCTGAAATCAGAAATTGCCAACAGCAAGGCTCCATGACGTTCTGAATCTGGCTCCTCACAATGCAACTTTAATTACGAGTTCTTCCTACCTGTGCTTCCAGCTTTACAGCAATTGAACACATTCAAATGTCTGAAAACCTCAATTCATGAGATCTCGATCAAACCATTGTAATCTCATTTTGAATGACATGTTTGCCTTAGGTTTCACAACCACTGATAAGAATTCATTTCTTTTAAAGCAAATTCTGACAAAATCAATCAATGTGAGACGGTACTGGTGAGTGAAAAACACGACACTCAGTAAAGCCGCAAGCCACAGCCCCACTGTGGTCCTGCTTAGACAGAAAGACCCACACCCTCTATATACTGGGCTTTCTTGGGATTCTTGCACCTTCCTGCTGCTGTCATTGACAGGGATGAAAAAACATCCTACTGTTCTCCCACTCATTGTCCAAGGCCAGTGAGGTAAAGAGCTACCTGAACAGAATACATACGCAGAAGGATGTTTGCCCAAGGCAAAGAGAGATCAGAGATAAGGTTTGATCAGATCAGGTGTAAAACATCTGTTGAGGTGAAGCAGAAACTAGTCCTACTGAGGATCTTTCTTTCACAAGAAAGATTCTTCAAGTGAAACAAAGCAAAAAACTCCAAAGCCCCCTTCCTTGCCCCCCAAAAGCTAGATAAAACCAGTAGGTGCTGAATGTTCAGGCACTGAACCATCTGCACACCTCATAGCTTATGATCCATCCCACTGGCCCCGCACCCAAGAGCTGGCAGGCAGCCCCCACAGCAGCTTTGTTTCTGCACATTTCAAGATTATTCAACCCTTTCACGCAATCATCTTCTACTCACTTTCCCCAGCTGTCCAGTATAGCAATGAAGAAAATTAATGTGAAACTGCAAACTGCCCTTCTAATTTTTCTTACTCTTTTGAGAACCTCCCCTCCCCTCTTTGATCTTCCCAGTGAGCCTGTTTTGATTGCTGACCCAACCACCTGAACAGAAACTTTAAAGCGCAAGTCGCTGATGCACAGTGTGTCATCGCACTTTGGGCAACAAGACGGGTGGTGTGCAGACACTTTAGTTAAAAGCATGCCAAACTCCTTCTTCCTAAACACCAGATTAATCTAAAGTTCATTTGCATTGCTCTTCATGCATGTTTGAACACGTACACTTCATTTAAACTACACTGCCTAAAACAACTTCCAGTATTTTTCTCACTCAATGCCACAGTAGTACTGAAAGCTTTTGAGGAACTGCTTTTTCCTTTATATTTGCAAGACTATTCAAATTCCAGCATTCAGTTCCAAAAGGCAACTATCACACCAACATTGCAAACCCAACAGCTCCGTGGCCATCATTCAACTGAGGAACTCAACACAAACACTTTTCAAAATCCTTAGGTTGGTTTGCTGTTTTTCCCTTTCCCCAAGACGCTCTAAAAACTACTGAGTTTACGGAGGAAATGGGGCCTGACAGGCTACACTGCCCACAACACTTGCGCTCTCTGCACCAACCACAGAGAAGCCCATCAGTGACTCAGAGACTAATTATCAGCTTGTGCTAACATCCTTCAGACAAAATGATTAACTTCACATTGATCATTGGCCATTATACAACTAAAGTCACTGAAATAAAACACTGCTGCAGAATCAATTTCTTTGGGTTTAGACAATGAATGCCTTGGTTATTATTTCCCACATAAACGCCTTTTTTTTCCATGTACGTATCAAGAGCCCGTCAAACCGCAGCAGCATAACAGATTTGTGTATTCATCCTGTTTAGTGTCTACTAAGGATTTCTATACGGTGCCCCCCATCCTGCAGACCTAGCCCAGCTCCCAAGGCCTTCTGCCTTTCTGCTTAGCTCCTTGGTCTCTGTTCCCATGTCTGACGAAGGAAACACAGAGAATTTAAGAAGAAACATTGAGAAGAAAGAAAGAGAGAAAGAAAGAAAAGCTTTTCTTCTAGGGAACTATTTTTCTCGAAATATTAACCAATTCTTACCCTACCTTCTCACATGGCACCAGATACAGTGTTTGTGGAAACAGCCCCTTTAATTCCCTGCCTTCCAATGCTCTAAATAGGATCCATAAATAGGATTCATATAATGAAGCTGATTCTGGCATGCCTGAAAAAGTTCTACTTGTTAAGAAAAATATTTGAAGAATGATATACTCTGAGAAATACCAATGTTTGTTTGTTCTGAAATGCAAATACGCAAATAAGGACACAGTATGTTTTAAAAAATAAGTCTTAAATAGCTGCCCAGAATAATGCAGCCAAGCTTGAGAAAAAGATGTCTATATGAAAGTCATCGTTATCTAGCAGTAGGACTAATCCAAAGAGATTGGTTTGAAATAGAAAAAGAAAGAAAACAAGAAAAGTGACAAACACATGAGACTGCAGCATTTGGTTTCAAAGTGGGCCAGGTGGCTTCCTTGGCACTTTGGCAGCAGAGAATATTTCAGACTCTCAGCACATTCTGAAGGCAGAGAAGCTGCCTGCCCCAGCCGCAGCCTGCTGGGTCATCGCAGGTTCAGAGATCGCGCTTGCTATCCAGCAAAAGCAGCTGTACTTTCCCCACTGACGGCTAGATTTAGAAGCAGTTGCAGAGATCTTCATATTACCACGCCTCTTTGCAACGCCGGGCAATCACAAATGCTACTGCAGGCTGCAGGTTATCTAAACGAGGTGCCTGATACTCCAGTTCTTCTAGTCATCACACAACTCACAGGTGGGTAAGACTCTTTCGAGCTGAGACATGCCTCTCGTCAGACTAAGCGGTGGTTAATACTTTGAGAGTGTCACCAGGACACCAGAGACCAGGGCACAAGGGAGATGCCATCGTGCATTTGATTCTGCAGCTTCACAGTGGCATGTTCTGTTGTCATTGGAGCTGACGACTCCTAGTCCTGTCTCATGCCAGCGCTACGCTGCTTTGCCCTTTGAATTTTAGCTTATGCTCTGCACAATCTCATCCCTTGGAGCACACGCTAGGTCGCAGGCTGTCCAGCAGACAATTTTGGATATGGTCAGTCCCTGTTGCTTCCAGATGATACAAACAGGAACAGTCATTTACCTGAAATTATCCAAGAAAAAAAGGTGGGAAGAGGCGGAAAGAGAGGGAAAGAAAAAATTTCTCTCTATAAAATTGCTCAGTTTGTGGGCAGAGTTTTAAGAATAAAATATTTTCTTCTAGTCCCTTCAAGTGCTCTCCACCCCACAGCCTGCAAACAGGCACGTTATGCTGCAGGAATGATCTTCACAAGCTCTGACATTCTAGGAAAGGCAGCAGTTTAGCCACCGCCTGTGTCTTGCACAACAATTAGTAGAGCTTCATTGCTATACATCAAAGATGTGGTCTTGCCTTGGATAAGGAACTCTTAAAAGGGACGTGTTAAATACATTTCTCAGGAAAAACAGCGTAACAACAACAAAACCTGCAAAAAAATAAAACACAAGAAACCAACCACACAGGCACACACACAAGCTTCCAGACATTTAATTACAAAATATATGCGTATGACAGACATCAACAAGCCTACAGGAAGATTCCTGCTTCAGTATTCAACGCAGCCTCCATAAATATTTCAAGGTTTCAAATGGGTGCTTTGCTATAGCACAGTTTCCATTTGCACAAGTGCCAGAAGGAAGAATTCAACACAGGCTTAAAGCAAAACCAGAGTATTTTCCTGTAAAACTTTAATTGGGAAACTGACACTATATAATCTGTACATCGTTGCCTCCGAGCTGTTGTTAAAAAATTAAAGCTGTATCAAAAGGACTGCTTTGTTAAATTAACACGTTATGCATACCAGACATAATCTGCACCAGGAAAGGAAATAGCTTTGAGTCAAAAATGCACTGATTGTTATGGTTGTCATTGACAGAGGCTGAGCCAAGCAGCGTAAGCAGACAAAAGCATCTTACATGCCTCCTGTACAGACACATGCCCTTACAAACACGCAGGCTTTATTTCAAAACCCGAACAAAACCAACAGACAGGCAGGATTTCATTACGGTGATCATTACAGCTACAAATCACACATCAGACTGTGTGAATGCGGTATGAAGCCCTGACGACGTGCAGGTACAGGGCGAGGCTGCGCTGCCGGAGCCCTGCGGCTGAGCCCACCTTTGCTTTGACTGCGAGGCCAGCAGCGAGGAAGGGGCTAGAGCCCTCACTGCTAGTGGGATGGCCCTGACGGGTGCAAGGGCTCTGGACCGGCCGTGGGAGCCTCTCCCCACGGCTGCAAGACATCCCAGCCCCTTGCTCCAGCAGGAGGCACTGCCTTCCCCACGCTTGCTCCGCAGCATCCGCAGGACGTCAAGCACTGCCAGGACGGGCACCCACAGCATGGGGAGCTGCAAGCTGCGGCTGGGGCACAGAAGCTGAGGGGCCTGGTTGGGGACAGGGACATGTGACAAGCAGCACATGTACCCTAGGCACAAGACACAAAAACTAGGTGGACCTTCCGTTCAGAACTACCTTACCTATTTTAGTAAACGCTCTGTAAAACACTCTCCATCTGTACATCTCAATGAACAACGGAGACGTGTACCACTACCACGTTTTAAGGCTAGAGAAATTCAGGCACTAAGGCTCAGAGCAACCTGCCCAAGGCCTCTTTGAAAGTACCGATTTAAAACCTCATTTGCTCAAGGTGTCTCTCTGAAGCTTGTCTGTTCTAATCCTGAGGTTTGCTCAGCCAATATGACAAAAACAAACCAAGCGCCCTAAGTGGTCCCAAGGAAATGCCGACCATCTCCGTTTCAACCTTTGCTCGCCCTTGTCACAGCCACCATCACTTTGGCTTCAGATTAGTCCAGGTTCATCAAACAGGCTACACTTTGAAGAGTGACTCATCACTTTGCATGCCTAAACTCCTGGCAATGTGACAGCCTCAAAGAGGCCAAGTTTTCTAAAATATGGAGCACGGTCTCTCGGAAAAAGACTGGTTCCTCATATGTTTCAAGTTGTTCACCTCCAAATTTGAAGCGCCAAAGTAATTTTGGAAGATCTGAAGTACAACGTTTCCTCAATAAGATTTTATAGCTTTGCATGCAACGGTCTGTTAGCTTCATTCTGTTCACTGAGAGTCTAAAGCACTGCTGTGGTCTGCAGCAGTGGACCAGTTAACAGTTTTGAGGCTTTTAAGATAAACAAAGTTTCCCTTGACGTTGTAAACTCTTCAGGTGGTTAGAGACAACAGTTTCTGCTTTTTTGATATCTTCTCAGAAAAGAGCTCACATAATTTTATCAGTCTCTGGGGTGACCATCAGATAACCAAGCTGTTCCTGTCTGAACCACTCAATGCATCTCCACCTTCCTGTCACTGGCAATCCACAAGACAACCAGGGGATTCGAGCTAACCACACGGCTCACAACTTAACTGATTAAGTAGGTGGGAACTGATGCCAGCTCAGCTCAAAGTGTCTTTCTCTGCTAACCAGAAGCTAGCCGCAAGCTGTAGAGGGGAATGACCACAGATAACACACTGATACCGAAACCGTTTGGTGAAGGTGCAGCTTCCTGTTCGAGTGCTCTCACAATCTCTCAGAAATGAATCTTCAGCAGGAAACTGGCTGCAGTTAAATAGGCTGTCTAGGTCGTCATGTGGCGTGTATTACTGACTCTTGTTTTCAAGGGACCATTTATTACTCTCGCCCGCCCGCTTCCCCAGCTCTCTAGAAATGAACAGAATTCGGGCTCTTCAGAGAACTGCAAGTCCTTAGGGGGAGGGAAAGATGCTTAGAAGTCTGTGACCACCCTCCACAACTCGAAGCCTGCCAGTTACACAGTGCTTAGTGGCCTCGGGCATCTTCACTGTGATATCCTAATCTTCATGCTTCAAGCTCTTTTTCTCTTAAACCAGTGTGCTACTTGGCCTAGATGTTATTAAGCAGCTTTGGAAGAGTAACATGAATACAGCTGGGAAAACGTGTTCTGCAAACTGGAAGAGGAGGTTTGACCTAACTCGGATCACAAGCCTTACAATCGTGCTTGGGTCAAGACCTGCTTGTGTTTTGCTACAAAGAATGCTTACAGAGAAAAGCCTTTTAAATTAGTGATTTTGAGAATAAATTTTGAATCTTTGGTTCATTACAAGTATCCCAATAAGTATAGCTTCTCAGCTGTTCATGCTGCTGCTGCTGCCCAGAGCCTGAAGGTCCTAGTCCTCACCTAGTGAAGTCAGTAAGAACTTTCTCCTGCTGGCACCATTTAGTGTCCTTAACTAGGCAGCAGAAAGAAGGGCATGTGGCTTTGGTCACACAATCCCTTTCGGAGTTCTAATAGTTGCCACAATGATCTGATGATATATGGAAATCAGTTCATCAAGAATAATTTTGAACAAAAGTAGTGTTAAACCATATGCTGCAACTGAAGGTAGGGTGAAACCCCACAGACAACAGTTACGTTTTTACTTCCTCAGCTCTAGCTATTTGTAGAGTGTATGTGACACAAGACAAAATAAAGCAGTTAACCACTGCAGCTGATGGCAGAGTTTCATCAATCTATTAAAACAGGTATATATTTTACCTACCTCAATGTAACAGTTTTTTCCTGTAGTGATTACCAACTGGTCCAAGTATGATGCTGCATGAGCTAAAAGCACACACTATGCAATCCATACTGTCCTTCATCTACCCCGCTCTAATGGCTACATGTCCAAAAATCATCCTGCTTTGATTAGCTGATTTCAAGGGTAGCATGAACCTTTCCAACATCTAGTATGACCAAGTCCAGAAAACCTGAGCACCACACCCAACAGCTTCTGAACCCCCAAACTTCTTTTTTGCTTACAGATAGCGAAGTACCAGTCTAAAAAATTGAACTGAGGTTTGCATCTACACAGTCCTAACATGTTACTCAAAGACTGCCAATGTCATGAGGCTTTCTGGAGAACACATGTGGTGAATCAATCAGACAAGAAAATTCCACAGATCTAGGCCCTAAGTGTCCAGGCACAGACTTTCATCCATTCTACAGCACAGAGATGAGACGCAGACAGTAAAGGTATGAATCAGGCTACATTCCAGTAGAAACCACTGCAGACGTGTCCACAATGATGTAACTGTATGGCAATTTCACATCATTCTGGTTGCGAAACTCTGAATAGTAGCACAGTAATGCATCTGGGAAAGAATCTATAAATAAAGCAGTTAATTCTGTTAAAATCTAGATGTGATACCACTTGAGTGTGTAACTCAGCAGCATCATGTAAGGACCACTAGTGCTTGCTGGATTTTTGTATTATTTTTTTGAGACACATACTAACAGCATAATCAAAAGCAATTTTGAGCTCAAAACTGACCCCAAGGTTACAAGACACTATGGCAGACTGTTCCCTTTCATTGGAAGTACATCGTACAGGCAAGACTTTAGCACATACACACCGGATGGACCACAGGGCTAATTAAAAAGCTGCTTTGGTGGTTGTATCTGTTCCAAGAACAGGTTAGTAAACCAAACTTTAAAAAGTAATGAGACCGAAGAAGCAGACAATCCCCACAAAACCAAAGCAGAGCTCAGAGTGATGAACAGTTGTTTCACTCAACCTCACTGCCTTTGAGTTCCTGACCTGTGATGAGCTGAAAAATGAGAGAACAGCTACAATCACTTGAAAACTAAGCTGAAACACTGGATATTTTGAACTGGAAGTTAAAAATTTCTCCATGAAATTACTCTCATTGATCAAGGGGTTTGAAAACAAGACTTATAATGACCACATTTCGGGTACGGCAATGCTTTAATTTCAGAATAACGCCACTGCCTCCCTAAAGCCATTTAATAAAACAAAGAGCCATGAAAAAAAGCAGACAGTACTTGGCCCTGCCAGTTGCCAAATGGTATGGCAAAGGTCTCCCACCCCTGCATGATTCGTATCCCATCCACAAGTTACACGCACCGGCTTCATTTACATTTCTGCCCTTGCCCTGCATTCCCTGGCTTTCTAAAATCGCACTTGGTCCTTTTGCATCATGTAAGGAGTCGTCTTTTATGGTTTCATTTATTTATTTGCTATAAAAAGGAGAAAGAACACTTTTCTAAAACGTTACCAACAAGTCAGGGTGACTTGGGCTGGAGTCGACCACAAGGAACTGTGATGCTGAAACGTTAAAGTGGTGGGAAGTAAAAGCACTGACCCTGTGTAAGAAACATTTCACGTGGCTGACCAGGGTTTCCATCTGAATGCTCCTCTTCCAGCAAAGCAAGTGCTGTAGATGAGAAATCCAGTCTCTTCAGCAACGAGTCCACCCTTGCAGCAGGAGCTTAACCATTCCTAAAAAGGCTGCCCAGCAACCCTGGGCTCCTCCCTGAACCACCTTCTTACAGAAGCAAGCATGGAGCCACTTCTCTGTTCTCTCATCCCTCGGGAATGAAGAAGTGCTGCCTCTCCACTGCAGATACAACTACATGCCCAACCATATTTACATTTTAGCAGCCAGGCTGAAACATGAAGCGAGAACAAGAGAAACCTCAGCCTACAGCAGATTTCCCTCCCATTTGCAGTTTTTGCAGCAGAGCCACCACACCTTCAGCATGTTACCAAAAGCTTTCTTTGGTGTGAGATCTGACTTAGGATTGCATCTGTTGTTTTGTTAAATTAAAAGTTGCATCTTTACCTTCTGTTAAGAAAAGGAAAAAATTGAAGATCTCTCTCTAGCCTTTAATAACATATCCCAGTTAAAAAAACAAAGGAGGCAAGCTAAAAAATGCAAGCGATGAAATTGAGTAAAGGCCACCAACCTAGGGAAACCTTCCTTATCCTCTGAAAGTGCAGGGACTAGTTTTATCACCAACCCAAATAACTTACCTTCTCTAGACTAGTTTATTTCATTGCAGTCTAAGACAGGGAAATCCATTTTGGGACTGACAAGCAATCAGTCCCTGAGCATAAGTACAACAGGGTATTCCAGTGAGCTGCACAATTAAATATTTTAAATCTTACAATGCTTTAAGATGACGGATGGTGCTCTCTAATGCCAACAACACCCACAAAGTTGATGCACTTGATCCCTTTTCCTTGTACTCTCTTGTTCACCTACTATTAAGGCCAACAAAACATGTTGTTCATGTTTTATTTCTACAATGGCATTCTGAGTTAGTGGTGCTGTTATTTCCTCTATTGCTCCCCTTACACACTGTGGTTTTGGGTGCAGGTTTCTGCAAGGGCATACTGAGATACGAGATAAAACAAGAGAGCGTGAACCCCTGTTCCCCCACCCAGTGAATTTCTTCTGAGGAACCTACCACAGCACCCAGCACAACAAACACCAGCAAGCTCCAGCAGCCCTCAGAAATGGGCTGTGTTAACCCCTTCCCTAGTTATAAAACTTAGCACTGCCAAATCTCACTGCACGAGACTACTAAAGAATTAAAGAAAAATCAAAAGCAAATCCCCCAAGAGGCCCCGCACTTAACCTCTGTTCACTGTGCTCATCAGGTAAGTACCCCTGATTCTAATCAACTGTCTGTTTTAATCATCCCTTTGTTGTTTTTGGTAAAGGGAAGGAAAGAAAGTTAAAACAAGGCAATGGATTGTAAGGAAAGCGAGCCATGAGAGCAAATAATAATGTGAAAACAGCTGAGACAGACAAGCAAATACCTTGCCTTATTACACAAAGCAAGCTACAGCATATATATAACACAACTGCCTCAGGAAAGTCTTAATCAAAAAGGTCCAGAAATAAAGACCAGATATTCTCAAAATCCTTTGCCTTTCCTCTTCAGCAGGATGTAATCCTTTCCAGGCTGGTGAATTCAAGATGGATTTAGGACAACTCTTCATTTTAGCGTGCAAGGCCAGTAGCAGCGAGGTTATCCTACCCCAAAAGCCAAGGAGCACTGGGAATTTCGGGGGATGCGTCTGTACAACAATAGCACCTTTCTAGTCCGATTAGAGATCTGTTCTCCCATACTGCCCCAAGTCGAGGGCAATGGCAGGGGAGATTAAAAACGTGGGCAAAAATCACACAGAATTCATATGCGCTGTCCCTCAAGGGGCTCGCGAGGGCTCGCAGTGTCAGCTGTCTGCACTTCCACAGCTGGGGGGTTTATGGAAATGAACATCATCCCATCCCGCTCCGGCCGCAGGGACAAAGGGGCATCGCTGCCGGTACGGCTGCACTGGGAGCCTCCTAGGCAGCCCTTCTGCCAAGGCCACTGGTTCAGGCAGACTGAAATTCAGCCAGAGAGGGCCCTTTGTGCTTGCTTATAGCTGTGGAGATGAGTGAAAATTTATGAGACTTCATCCTAATTAAAAGCAGAGGTCATCTAAGAAGAAACAGACTTTCAGAAAAGGGAACTTCTCAAGGAAAATGTGTTGTAAGGAAGTTCATGGACTTCACTATTTGTGAAGCTGAAGTACGTAGTTTATTTACGTTTGTACTTCTGCTTAGGCTTTTCATGGGACATTTCAAAAACCCCCAAGAGCGCCCACGAATCTGGAATAATATACGCACTAATTACTCAACAGTATTTGAGCTCATGGGTTACGGGACAGCCCCTGGAGTCAAAGGGCCAGCTCCTTGGCTGGCTTACACCAATCCATCCCACTAGGCACGCGGAGCAAACAAACTCTTTATTTACTCAGCGAACGCAGCTTGTCCAGGTGAATTCAAGCATGGGGACAGTTCTTGTAAAGTGATGCTATTTAGGAACACGTGAAAAGAAAACCAGTGGAAGTTAAATGCTTTGGATTGACACTCGCATTTTATTCCCAGCTCTCTAAAATTCCTTTCAAAATTCTTTATGTTTCTATTACATACTATTATTTTTCTATTTTTTTAATCCTTTGTGCTGGCATTACTCTTACACACAGTATCACTTTATTACAGACCCTTTTTCTTTTCTTATCTGTCTTCAAAGAAGATAAGAGTATTGCTCCACCTGAAGGGGACCTATCTGCCATTCTTTTTCTTGTCCAGAAAAAAAAGACAATTATAGTCCCTCTTTTATACTTGGCATTATGGCAAAACGAGACTGATACTTATTTTGGAATTATTACTCCCCTATGCATAACTGTTGTCCAGAAAGTCTTGCTCATGTTGCCAGCCCACAGACACACTATTGTAGGAAATATATCTTAAATTCATTTTTATCATTTAACTTTGGCTCCAGCTCAAGGAGTTTCAGATTCATACCAAGAGCCCTGTTTCCAACATCGATTTTTGGCAAGGTAAAATGCTAATTTATCACAGGTCCTAAAATACAATGAATTTTCCAACCCAGCTAAGAAATCTTACCTACCTACAAAGGAGAGATTTTTCACTAGTGTATGACAGATTGGCAGGTGGAGAAACCCCATTAGTTACAATTCAAGTTTGCCTCTGGTCACTGAGCATGCTTCCACGCTCAGGAGCTGAAGCACTCTCAAGAATTCCCAACCAGAAGTATTATATGCTTCATAGCAATAATTTTGTTGATCTTTATGTAGAAATTTATCCTTCTCAGGACACTGGTTTCTCCACGGCAATCTCAAAGACGGCAAGGTATATAATCATCACCTGGGGTCTTGGACCATGCTCCACGCAGAAGCGGTACTGACTTAAGCTCTGTGCAGAAAAGATGCTGCCAAAGCTGCTTTTCCAAGTCTGACAATTTGGTCCCACCCTAAAAGCACAAGAGCATCCTTGAAGCACACAGTGGATCATGGGAATGGTGCTGGTGTGATCGTCAGCAAGCTTCTGTAACCATTACACTGCAACGGCGAACCTGCCTGTGCACATACCGAGGACTTCTGGCATGGGAACAGCCTCCTTAGTGGGGGCCATCTGTTTCAGGGTTTCACAGAACTGCACTGAGCTGGCACAAAACTAAAACAGGCCACGAAGAGAGATTTACAGGGTACACAAGGGTATAAAAACCTGCAAAGTGTCAACAGTTCCTAGGCTGATGATTACCTAGCACTTTGCAGTCATTCATATCTGTCCTCTTCCCACTGAGCTGCTTGTGCTGGACACCACCTCCACGCTGCAAATCAGGTGAACTACAGCTTAGTAGCTGCTGGCCCATCAAGTGTGCTCACTGGTATAAGCTAAAAGGATCTGAGTGTGGTAAGGCGGTCATGAGCAGCTGTGTTGTACTGCAACATCAAGCACAAAGCACAGGAGAAGATTTCTGGAATGCTGTAAAGATCATCACTCGCAACTGGAGAGCCAGTTCCACAAAGTCAACAATGTAATTTGAGAGAAACAGCCAGGAAGGAGCAGACTGGGGTACAGGCAGATGGTACAGCAGGACTCAGGGTACTCAAAGCCTACCCAGTGCTTGCCTGTACCACCTCAGGTTCCAGCTTCATCTGTATAACGAGATAATCATTCTCAGGCTACATCACCAAGCAGAAGGAAAGCAGGTCACAGATAGCACTGAGTTGACTCTGGATGACCCAAGTGTCTCTGCAAGCCTTATGGTGTTTTGCACATTTCTTTCTGTCCATGAGCTGCAGTCGAAGTTATCTGAGACACTGGTTTCCGGCACTCAACAAGGAAGATGTAAAATCAACAGAATTTGATGAGCTGCCAGGGATTTGACTAGGCTGCAAAGACTTTGATATTTTACAGAAGCTCAGAATAAAAATCAGCTGCCGCTGTTGCCAAGTATATGTTACTGTTTTTATTAAAAAAAAAAAAAACAAACCCAAAACAAACCAACTTCCAAGAACAAATAAAACCAAACAAAGACATCTCATCCTCCTGTTCTTTTGTTCCAAGGTACACTCAGACAGGTTGGTTCACCGGCTATCCATTTGCCATATGCTTTCAAGTTTGTTCTTTTATTCACTCCCACATTTTATCCCCTTACATTTCAGAAGAGGAACAGCTGCACAGATGCACTATAAATAAACTACATAATTTATTGGAAGAGGTTTTTTGTTTATTTTTTTAAGCTACCACATATTCCCAGTTCTATCCTTTTCCGTGCTCTCTACAAAACTGAGTCTAATTCAGCTGTAACTTGGGTTTCTCTGTATGATGTGCTCAACCTTATAAATAAGTGCAAGTTTTTAGCCATTAATAACAAACTGTATGTACTGATGTTATCTTCATTTTAACTATTTTCTAACTATGTTAGGTTCTGGATTGACTTAACTATAAGAAATAAATTTGAAAAACGGTCCACAGGGTGGATGTATATCAGTGATACACCGGAATTAGCTGTGTATGGAGGTTTCCAATTCTCTGCATATTTTTTAATAAATCAGTGCATTTTCAGGTAGACAGGCCTCTCATCCTGTTACCAAACAGACAATCTGTTTTGTCTGCTCAGAGGACAGACAGACCTTTCTGACTAAAATCACTAATCTCATTTGTGTGTGCAGGAAGTGTGACAAATGGCTAGAGTAGTTTATCACACGAATGTAACCATCAAGTCATAAAGGGAATAAGACATTAACCTCCATAAACAAACTAGCATTCTATTTCTCAGCACAGCGGAAGTGTACATTTAATAAGATAAGGATATGAAACACATGCTACCGATGAGATATGGAGCTTGCAGAAACAGTACAGACATAGATATGTCTCATGTTATCCAAGTAAAAGTAAATGCCATTCAAAACTTTATTTTGGGAAATACATTTATAAGAAATTTTGTCTGCGATATCTACAGATAGACCACGAAACCATGTGCCAAGTCACTGTTAACACTACTTTTGAGGCTACAATTTAAATCTAGGTGCAGCTGAAGCTAACCAGAGGTTTTGTGGTAACTTCATTGAGAGCAGAATTTCATGGAGTTATTTCAAGCGCGGTCCTTATTTAGGCACTTAACGTGCCAAGGGAAGCCTGAAGTCAATGAAGTTTTTGGAATATTCAACACTCAGGAGTTATTATTTAGACACCTGCACTTAGTTTTCTTATTAGCTTTAGGTCCAGAGTCTGTACCTGATAGACCAGCAGTTTGCCACGGTTTTCAACAGAGCCTGCTCTGACCGCACAGACCGGCCTTGCCTGCCTTCTCCCTGCGGCCCAGCTGGATGAGCTGAACCTTGGATTAAGATTTTTCACACAAGATTACTACTACAGGTTTTAAGGCCTCTTTTTGCAAATGCACATTTCCTTAAAATGTGCATTTTCTGCAAATGTTTCTGAAAGCAAACATCTCTGCAAGGATGGATGAAGCAAGTGAATGCAAGGCGTGCAGATTCGAAATGAGCTAATTAAAAATGAATACGCACAAAATAGTTTGTGGTATTTAAACAGCTGCTTATGAAACTCAGTACAAGAACTTCACCGAGTAACAATATATATCATCATTTCGCAAGTGACAGCCTTCCACAAAACAAGCTGTGCAGAGTTATCAGGAGGAGCACTCAATACGAGAACGGTGTCTCCATCGTGCCTCTGGCTAGCACCATTTTTTACCACGCTTTCACCACGTCTGGCAACCAACCTATTTGATGTAAACAGGGGCAGAGCTAAAATACTGACTTAGTGTTTCATGTACAGCTGCTTTCAAGAGAAAATGAAAACTGTTACAAGATATTATGGACAACCCCTGGTTTGGGGCCAGTTGTCTTGAACTGGTGGTCTGAACATCTCTCTGTCACCTGGGAGAACCAGCTTCCAGTGCAGGTTTGGGCCAGCAAGGTCTGTCAGTGCTGGAAGCAAGCATAAGTCTCTGCCTTATGCTAAATCAATTTAGAGCAGCATCGGAGTCTTAAGGGAAACGGTCAGCCTCAACAGCTGGTACATGGTGAGGCAGAAGGCAGTTTAATAGGGAAAATGACAACCCATAAGGAAAAGCAACCCCAGCTCACACTACTCATGATCTCAAAATACTGCCTTGGCATGCAGAAAGCTCTTACCTCCCTTGAGAAGTTATGGGTTGGCTAAATAAAAGAACCTTGTCCCCACACACGCACAGAGAAGGAGCTAGAAAATTTCTCAGAATCATTTCTCTGTGAGACAAAAGTAAATTTCTTAAAAGCCCGCAATAGAGGAAAACAGTCCTATGATTTATTGGCCTTGAGACTCTAAAAAGAACTCTTTGGCCTTTTTCCATTAAAATTTTGCAACCTGTGTTATAGGCAGTGGGAAATTGTTTAATTCCCAAACCATGCCCTCAGTCATAAAATCTGTGAAGATGATTCATTATTATTTATGTGGTGCCATGGGCATGTATGGCATTTTACAGACAAATAGAAGATACAGCATCTGCCTTAGAAGCTTAGGTGAATCCAAGTGTTCATGCAGCACTCAACTGGTCCTAGAGCAAACATTCCTCATCCCTGAATGAATTAAGTAATGATACTCACCTGGGACGCTGGAAAGATTGAGACAGGAGGATACTTAGGAGATACGTGTCATTACTGTCTAAAAATTTGTGACATTATTTCATTAAAACTGTAAGACTTTTCAAGTCATATATTATTTTGTAATGGCTTTATGATTAAAATGTACTTAGTCTTGTATTATGAATTGCTGATAATATGTATGACAGCATGCGACGGTGTCACTATGAAATCAGACCATAAATTCTGCACTGCCTAGCAATTTGTTTCTCTGTGCACACAGCACTGGGTAGGAGCTCACAGGTTCCATCATACAACTCTAAACATAAAACATAAATTACTGAAGGAAAATCATTCATGTGATTATCGCCAAAAAACAAACAAACATGTACTAGGTCTCCACATCAACTTCCTGAAGTATATAAAATCCACCCTTGTTCTGGTCTATGAAAAGTGAGTAATTATAGCTCTTGGTAAGAAACAGTTTGAGATCATTTACCTAGAAGGCAAAACTTTATCATGGCAGTGAAAACAGGAACTATTGTCAGTAAGTGCAGGCAGGAATTGTTAGCTGGACTGAGACATTCTCCTTCAGATTGGCATACAAGATCAGCATACGCCTTCATCTACAACCTTTGCACTAGCAGTGAGGGCATATATGAGGGCATTATTGGCTGAACAACCACTGCATCGTAACAGTTATCTACACATCACACATTCTTTACAAGAGTCAGATATAATGTGATTCCAGGAATTTTCATGTTGACATTGCTAACCCGCTCACACCCTCTCCTACCTCCTTGTTAATATATACAATAAGGTCTATGTGCTTGCCTTTTTGGACGGCTGAGCAGCAAAGGTACTCAAGATAAACAAATAATTATACCACCTCTACATGAAGAAATGTCATTATTACACATACAAATAAGGTACAACTGAACAGAAACGGTCAATTAGACATCACTGTTATATTGCACACACATGCAGTCCTGGCCCTGTAACACCAGCCCTAGAACAATGGTACCTATGGCACTCCTGCGAAGAAAACACCAGCAACACCCTCCTCTGAAAACAAGGGAGCTTGTTTTGTAACTCAGAGCTTGTAAATATGAGAATATTGACTTTTTTTTTGTTCACACTGGTGAGGGTCACAATTCTCCTGAAAATGGAGTAGTAATTTTGTGTTTCATTCTTGTATTTGATGCACAAATGAAAACTTGTACAGGGGAGGGAGGAGAAGAGGGAAGCATCTCCCACTGGGGCTAAAAACTCTCCCCACTCATGTCTTTTAATTCTCAGGAAGTGACTATCTAGCTGAAATCCACTATAAAACAACAAAACAACCCCCTCCCTATAAGCATAAAACTAAACTGAAGAAGCCCCCAGACTCTTACCGCACTCTCACATGTCAGGGCTGTCCCCTGCCAGGTGCATGACAGTCCTGTACTCTAACCCTATAATTTACGTTCTGCATTTCCTTCATGTCAGTGGATATGCAATAGGTAGCGTAAACCTCTGCAATCAACATCAACAGAAGTGAAAGAATTAGCTGTAAAATGACTTACGGAGTAGCCTCTTCCTGAAAGCGATTGAGCAGAACTCTGTGGGAGGAAACAATATGCCACAGTAAGTAATGCAAGAGATTCTGTGTAATGTAAGATAAGAATCATTTTGTGATTCCCTCCCCCAGCCCAGTATTCCTTAGGGGAAAACTTCACAACCAGAGCGCCTCAAATGATCTTCTGACATTCTGTGTGCTGCCACAGGAGTAACAGCGAAACAGCATTTCCAGGTGAGGGCTCCAGGGCTATTTCAGACAAGGGTTTCATAAGCTAGAGTGGGGCTTCGACAGCACCTCCCAACTAAGGTAAGAGCACTCAGCGCAGTGTATGTCTTCGTAGCAGCACAGTGTGCATTTTGAGCAGCCCCTCTTCAGGGTGTACTGGCAGCTTCCAAGAACAGCACACAGGCGTAAGGATGCTCTCCTGAGTCAGGGCTGCACATTTTGCCTCATCAACTCCAACTTTCAATCATGTAACCGTATATCCCACTTTCCATTCCCCTGTACGAATTCGTTAGCCTCCAGCCTTCATTGCTGCAGTATTACCACATGACAACTCTATCTGAAACAACAATAGCGGCAAAGCACTAATTGATCATCTCTCGGAGCTTTAATAAGCATTCTGTCCCTTTTGAATAAGTTAAATTACATTGTTTACTCCTGCTCTTCATTTCAGCTCCTCCTGCTCCTTTCTCTACCACATCCTTACCTCTTTCACACGCTGCCAAATCATTTGGTTCTCTTCCTTTTCATTACACCATCTCGAGTCACTTGGATCCCTTCCCTTCTCTACGACCCAAGGCTGTCGAGCTGCTGTTTTTCACTGGCAGTGGCTTTCTCGAAGCAGCTAAATGAATTCCACCTCTATCTCTAGCTGCCGCTATATGCCTTCTTTTCGGAAATTAAAAAGAAGCCGGGAACAGTGGTGGCATATGACACCACATGACCCAGCAAGTACTCTGCAGGCCAATTTCCAGGTGTGATTTATAATCATGATGCCCTCGCTGCGTGATTTTATTAAACAAGATTCAGGGAGTCTTAGCAGTCCTGTTTGCAAGACTGATGTTCTAGTGGGTATCAAAGCCTGAACAAAAATACCAAGTTGTTGCAGGCTGATCTTGAGGATTGTTTGTCTTTTTGCAGCAGCGCCCAAAGTTACCGTGTTACTAAATCACCACAACGGCACAACACTCCCAAAGAGGTCGATGCAAACTGATGGCAGGCTACTGCAAATACTTGTAATTTTCCACCAGTAAGATAACAGTTCCTTTGTACTACCAGTTTGCAAACCTTTTGATCAGAAAACACCTAGACACATGCAGAAACATTTCCAGACTCCTGCACTCAATAGAAGACTCGATTGTCTTGTCGGTCTGTCCATGCACACTCTGTGCCACTGTCTTGCAACTGCCCAAGACACCAGAGAAGCAATTTGCCAGCCAAGTACCCTCGGAGGAAAGTTTCCAAAGCCAAGAGGAGACAACAGCAAAGCCCTACAATTAAGCGAGTGGGCCGCTGGAGGAGGGAGGGCTCCCCACTAGCCCTCTCACCAGCTGGCACAGGAACCAGGGTGCCAGACAGAAGGAAAGCTGTGGCACAGCTCTTCACATGTCTTACACGCAGGTCTGCAGCCAACGTGTGACTGGGTGCCAGTCCCCATCCCTGGCATGCAACGCCTGCACCTCTGCCCTGCTGTAGCTCAGAAGACCTCTGCTCTGCAGGAACAGGACAGCTTTCACAGGGGCCTCTGAGATAGCAGTACCAAACCGCTAACCATTTAACTTTCTGCCTTTTGCATATTGCACACTGATTTGGCCTCTGCCTTCACACGCTACAAAAAAAGTAGAGAGTTATTTATAAACCTCTTCAATGTAAACTGCCCAGAAATAAAGCTACAGACCGGTGATGTGAAGGACAGTAGCATTTATCTCCATTTTTGAGAAACTAAGAGAAACCTATCCCTCCCTCTAAATACTTCCAAAAGACAACCCCAAACAAATCATGGAATTCAGCCTTGTATAGAAAAAAGGTTAATAACAATATCCTGCTATCTATTTAAGTATGCTGAACAGTTATCTGTTCTGACACTTCGGATAGCTTGATCAGGCATTTCACCTAAAGTACATATAGAAATGAGAACAGGGCAAATCACCTACTTGGAGAGGTGGGAGAGGGAAAGGAGAAAGGGTGGCAGTTCTCACTCCTCCCTCATCAACTCAGATTTAACAAAGATTGACAAGGTCTAACAAATTGGAAATAATAACCAAAAACAGAAACAAGAGGTTTCATTAGAAGTTTCTCTCTAGGGAAACTGCCTCTCAGAGCATTTTCACTTTAACAGTTATTTTCAATCTTTGAGTCTTGTGCACGCTCAAAATATCTTCCCAGGATGGAGCAGACCCTTGGACAACAAACTCGAACACACTAACAATAGACCTGCTTTTCTTAGATAACTTTCAGGCATCCCAAGCTGTCCAAGAACCCCAGGAATCTGCAGACCACTGATTTAAAACCACTGAGTGGAAAACAATAAAAACAGTTGCTGAATAAAATGTTACATCAGAAATAATTAAAACTGAATGGCAATTTACTCTGGCATTTTTCACATGTAAGAACTCCTTCCTCCCTTACAAGTTTTAACATTAAATTTCCTGGAAATCAGGGAGGAAAACGGTGTGTGTCCCCATGTCCGTGTCGTGTCCCGTGTCCGTCCGTGTCGTGTCCCGTCCCCTTCCTCCATTTTTTATTGCATGTGTAAAGCTAGTAACCAGTGAATACTTTGGATTCAAATTGCAAAAACCCTTTTCAACAATCAGGCTTACGTACAGGCATGTCCCACACTCTCCAGAGCTGTCTGCATGCATTTTTCTGCAGACCTAACAAACCACTATTGCTTTCTTGCTTAGCTGGGAACACTGCAGGCTCTTTAGGAGGATCCATACCAACTGCCACATGTAGAAACTTTGAAAGCCCCAGCTAATATCAGCTACAAGTGTCAGAGCAGAGCAGTTTGCATGCAACTGCAATGGATGTTCCTAAAGAAAAAAATCTTTGAGGGGTTGATATAAACATAGTTCAATCCATATGTCTCTACATCAAGATCAAATAATGAGAAAAGTAATCAATCGTGGCTGCAAATATAAGAAACGTTAGTGGAAGTTTAACTTGGCATCTACCCAAAGCTGAAGAAACCTCCTTTGACTATGAACGGGTGCTTGTCTGGCAAGAGAAGTGACTGGAGTAAATCTTCAGCTGGAATGACTTACAGGGGCTCTTACTACAGGACAGGAGCACTTACATGGAGGGCTGTCATAAAATTCTCCTTCTAAAAACAGTCTATTTGCTATCTTGGTCAATTTTCTCCTTGTCTGAAAGTACCTCAAGCAGCAGGGCACGATGGTCACCGGGGTACCCAGCTAGCCACACTCATGGTAGTGCTGCACTGACCAGCACAGCGCCTGCCTGGTAGCTCTGGTTCACCCAAGACCAAAACCCAAACCAGCTCTACTGCTTCAACCCAGGCAACCAAGCGGGCTCGGTTCTGGCCTTCAAACACTGTCTGAAGGAAGCATCACAGGCAGGAAAGATGCAGCCAAACGCACAATTCAAAGACAAGAGGATCGCGACACCCCTGGACGCGGCCAATCCTCTGCAGCCCCAGGCAGGAACAGCTGCCGTGCCATGCTTTTCCAAACGCCTTCACATCTGCAAAACCCAACACGACACAAGCGGGAGATGGGGAGAGCGATGTGCCCGCACAACCCAAGTGCCACGCGCACCGAGCAGGCAGGGGCCGGCAGGCACGGTCTGCCAGCCCGCCAGGGAAGCCGCCGTGGTGGACGCATGCACGCCGAGCTTGCAGACATTGCTCCTGTTGGCTGCAGCTGCCGCGTGAAGCAATCCCGAGCAGACCCTCGGGGAGGGCACAGGCCCTGTCTGACCAGCTTTTGTGCCTCTCGTGCCTCTTTCAGCACTGTCTGGAATACCCTGGGTTTCTAAGGGAGACTGTTACTAGTTAGGGGCAAAATGAGTGTGGTCTGTGAATTTAATGACGCATAAGTGGGACTCCAGTGCTAGATGGCATTTGTGCATAAAGATAAATGGCTTATAATATTTTGCAGATGATGTGATCTTTTACAACTAAAGATTTTTGGTTCCTTTTAAGCCCAAGGTTAAAAACAAAACCAGACAGCACAGACAAGACATTTCAGTTATGTCACAGAATGAATTATTTCTACCCTGGGATAGATCTCATGTTAATTACACTGGATATAAAAAAAAATACACCTTTCTGGCAGCAAAGACAAAATCTTACTGTTGAAATACTACTATCCCCCCCCCGATGTCCTTGAGAGTCCGAGTTAGACTGCAATCTGCAATTGTATGTAAAAGATTTCCTCCTTTATTGCTGATAAACACCATGATTGCAATTTAGAGAAGAAAATCACGACAAAATCCCACCAATAACCTTCAGCAGGTTTTACAAGATTGTCTATTAAATGGACAAGAAAAGTTATTTCCCCTGTATAAATAAAAGCATGGCCTTCCACTGTTCTCATGATGCAAATGGAATCAAGACACCCTCTGTTCAGCTTCTTAAAGCCATTGGGTTATTTACTGAACAAAAAAAGACAGTAGGAAGGGCTTTAAAATTCAGTAATAATCAAGGTAATAGGGCACCTTGAGCCAACTCCCGCTCTCAATGGATCAGGCAGGTTTCAAGCTAGATCTCTTGTATCCTTGATATATGAACTAACTATAAGGGGATTAGATAAAAGCAGGTGATGGCAGCCCAGCCACAAAATTAGCTCTTGTTTTTAGCATTCATTTCCCTCCTCTTTGGCTAGAAGACCTAAATTAACGTATTCCAGGTATGTCAAGAGTTCAATTCCAGCTTTTCTGAAATGTGCCACTTTCGTTGGCTGAAACCAAGACTTATCAAGTATCTCCATGTCAGCTGTCGAAATAGCTGTTTTGGGCACATAGCTTTTCCTATGTGGGCACAGGACAGTCCCCCAGAAGATCCCTCTAGCACTGTTATTAACGCCACCTCCATGTCAGTCTGGAAACCGAGGCAAAGAAAGACTTAGACACAGCCAGTGTCACCCGAGGAGTCCCCAGCAGAGGAGGGAACCGACAGACTTCCCAGCTCCTATTTAGTGGCTCATCTTGCCTTGCCGAATCACAGGCCCAAAGTTATCATACGGCCCAATGCTGCAAGCCTGATTTGGTTCAGTAATACAGAGAGAACTGATTTTTAATTATGTTTTATAGCATTCATTCAGGATGAAACTCACATCAACTGTACCTGTCTTCCATTATTTCTCAGTTCCCCCAATTCTGCAGTCAGATAGGACTAAGGCACAAGGATGGATGCATGTTTATCCATCCACTTGGTCATTACGGAACAACAACAGAATATCAGTTCAGCTTTTAATACTGGAAAAATTGAGTATTTCCTTTCCAAGCAAGAAGTCCCTTATAAAACTCAAATACCTTGGAATGAGAAGAGTAAGTGGGGAGGAGGGCAAAAAGGGCCAAGGGCAGAAGATATCCCAGACCTTAACATGGAGTCTCTTAACACAATTAATTTCCATAGTCACACTCCTGTCTGTTAATACAATGAGTTCAATTGACTTGGCAAAGGTCACAGAGTGCTTCTGATGTTCACTTAGATTAGAAATCAGGACCTGACAAGATAACCACAATACATGATGAATGATTTTGGAGGTCATGCAAAACTTGAATGCGTTCCCTCTTTAATTTACTTATTATGTTCAATAAACAAAGGTGGTTATTCTTGGAAATACTGCAAAACCAGTTCAGTAAGATATCAAACTACACAAGGTCTAAACACCTGTAACTGGCTTGATAAGCTACAGACCACCTTCCAACCAAGACACTTAGATTCCTACAGCTCATGGCCACAGACAGCAGAAGGAAAGACAGCTGCTGACCAGGAATGAATGAACTGCGTACAGTAAGCCAGGAACAATATGAAAAGATGTCACATTTCTGAAACGCACGGAACATGCACGAGTGCTGTTCCCATTCAAACCATCACCCCTCAGCCAACTTCACAAAACTCTCTCCAGACTTTCTTTCTTCCTAGCTATCCTTCACTACCTGAAGCTTCATGCAAGTCATTACAAATTTGCTCATAATTTCTGCTGCAGCAGTTTTCATGCAATCATTTGGTATTTTGAGGGACACAAGGATAAAAGTAGACAGCATGCTGAAGGGACATGAGTTTTTGCCTCCAGAAGAATATGACCTAAAATATTTCATAACCCTTGCACGTATATTCCCAAGACTCATGGTTTGAGGAGGTGGTCTTAAAATTATCCTGTTGCTACCTTTATTCCACTAAGCTCTACGATGCTCTTATTCTACTCTTCAAACTGGGTATTAGATTCAAGTGTGTCATACATGGGGAATAAGAAACAGCATGTGCCACAAAGAGTCTGCAGTCCACATGTTGCTATGTCAGGCCTTCCAAAAAACTCCTTCAACACACTCAGCAACACTCCTGACTATCACACTGAGCTGTTCCTGGCCTGAGACATGCCACGCTCTGCTGTCGCACTGCCAACCTGCCTGGAGCCAAGACCAGGTGTCCTACATGTGCCAAAGTTTGCAAAGTGGATAAATATGGACCCGTGGTGCAACTGTGGTCCAGTTCTCACTTCAGAGGCTCATTTGATCACGCTTCTGGCAAGGTACTTGAGCCTGAGGCACGTGTAACAGACCTTTGTACCCTGCTGCTGCTTTAATCCCTTTGCCCCAGGAGGGGAAGCATGGTACAGAAAGTAGGAGGGAAGGGGGAGATAGAGCCTGTGATGGCACACAAAGAAAAGCAGATCACAGTGAACTGTTTGAATTAGAAATCACAGAAGTTATTTTGTATTCATCTACCAAAGAGAGAATTTTATATCTAGTCTATACAATATGCTAAACACTTATCAAAGAACATTTAGAGAGAGGAAAATCTCCACATTTCCTGAAAGACTGCTTTTCGTTTATTATGTTTAAAGAAAAACAAACAAACATGAAGACAGGATGATGGAAAATAGAAAACACAGTTTGGGGGATGGGGGATGAGAAGCAAAAGCTCTGAACAACTTAGTAGCAACACTTGCCGGTTTTATGCACAGCTGAAACCAATCCCTTGAAAAGGAGAGTTTTGACTCTTAAGTGGCCAGCACCTCTTGCAACATATTTCCTAATCAGTGAGTATTTATGGTCGATATTTTATATTTCCAATTTCCCCCTAAGGGCTCGTGAGAAAGCAGCACACCTGCCAACCTTTTCAGCTGGGCCAATAATTGCCAATTTGCTCTTTGCCTTAGTATATCACTCAATTTAGCCCTGGCTGTGCCCTGCATACATCCTCATTCATCTCTGTGCCCCCATGACAATTAGAGTGTTAGCTTCAGCTAACTAGGGCAACTATTCTACTAGGGTTGGAAGACAATTATTAGTCTATTTTCCCATCTTGTGGCAACAAAATTGAGAATCCATGACAATTACATTCAGCAATTCTGCACTCTGCCGCCTGCTCCCCCTCCTTGCCCCCACCTTCCGAATATTTCAAATTATCACAGCTCTACTACCACATTCAAATTTTCCATGTTCACGGGGAGTGAGGCTTCTATTTAAATGATAATGAGGGACGATCCATTCAATTTAGTGAGGGAGAAAATCCATTAAAAAGCAGGCAGTTCTTAAGCTGATGGGTCAAGAAAAAGATAAAAACCTTTTTTTCAAGCCATTATACAAGGCTCTGTGTGGATTTTTGGACTGTTCAGGACATCAGAAAAGATTAGGACAATTATGGAACATGGGGAAAAACCAAAACAAAATACCCAAGCCTCCACTTTTAGTTGGGTCAACACAACAAAATAGCAGTATGGCTTATCTGACTCTTAATTCTCTGGCAGCTTCCAATTACCTCACTATGAAAGACAGCAGAGGAAAATCCCATTTTGGAAAAAGGCTGTTGACTCTGTGTTGGTTGTAGAAGACCTGAGAGTACATATGTAATAGGGATGTCGGCTTTGTAAATAGATTTTAAGGGAATTTTACATCAACACTGGGAACACAAACAAGTGGCAAATTCCCATCCTCTCTCCCCCACACCAAACCATCTGCTGTGCAAACCTGGGCTAAAACTTCTCTGTTTTTCTGCTCCAAAGTTTCATCATCCCAAAGAAGAGACCAGCCTCAACAAATCAAACCTCTGCAGCCAGAGGTGATTCCACTAGATCATAATAAGCATTTTTTTTCCCCAACAACCCATAATAAATGGCACTCAGTGTAATGTCTGGAAAGACGTACTACACAAGACAAGACAATTGCTGTCTTACTATGAAGTCGCAGCACTCTCCCTACAGCAAGTTTCACCGTGGCACAGAAGCAGCAAAACACTCTGGGTTTTGTTGCGGACGGACCGATGGCTACGTGTGCATGTGATTCTGTGCGTGCAAGACATAATCAATCATTTGCCTCAGTTTTTCTTAGAGTACAATTATTTCACAACAGACCAGGCCACCTCTTGACTTCATGGTCCATTAGAGACTAATGACATGCATTAATGTAAATAAAGAACAACTTGCTGGCATCCCATTGAACGAGTCACCTCAAGAAACAAATCACACAGAAGAGCTAAGCTGTTCATAATAGCGCCTTCTAAATGGAGACCAACAATGAAGCGGGAGGGAGGACTCCCGTGCTCCTAAGGTGGCAACGCTGAATACTATAGCTGCCACTTTCATACACGTATTTCCTACCACACCTGCTGTGTGCTGCCGTACAGCAGCCAAACCTGCTACCTCCCGCCTCATTTACTCTATTGTTCACCCAAGTTAATGGGGAAAGAGATGGGAGGGAAAGGCAACATGAAAAAACAGTCCTGAAGGCCAAATGCACCAAGAAACAGCAGGAGAGCTACTTGGGGGAGAGTGAGAAACAGCCCAGGTTCCTCCTGCTGCAGAGCATCTGTCTGCAAGGACAGGCGGCCACCCCAGCACAGCCTTGTGCTACGGCCTTGACTTGTAAACGCTAACCACAAGGAAAAACCACCCCTGCCTTCCCTTTATGTCCTTACTGCCCTGTGGCTTTTTAATCCTCAGTGCCACACGTAAGGGGGTGCATCACTTCAGCTGCACACCATCTATTTACACAGCATGCTGGGAAGTACAGCTTCAGAGACATACAGGGACCAGGCACAGCTGCACGGAAAATCCTGCAGGAATCGATGCTCAGCAGCGTGTCATCACCTTCTCTCCCCTTCCCTGTTCCCTCTCTGCAAAAAGAAAAAGTCTGCCGCCTTATTCCTTTGCACGCAAATGGGGAAAACCATCCGATTGCACCCGCGGGACTTTCTAAGACTTTCTGATAGTCACTAAATAGACTACAGAACATTTACTAGTACGCGAGGAAGCGTTATACGTAATTAAAGCTAAATTGCACTCGTCAAATAATGAACGAAGAGCATTTTGTGATTCATGAACCTTACTTTTCAAACTGTTTAATTACTAATTTGAAAAATTCTCATTTGCAATGGGTCACCAGGTCACAAGAGCAGCTTCAGCAAAGCTCTGAAGTGTGCTCCGGCCTTCAGGCACTGCCCAAATGTCCCCATTGACTGAAAAAGAATGGACTGCCTATTTCCCACTGAATTTCACTGGCTGCTGAACTAGCTTTAAAGATTCTGCAAGAATTAGGCACTCAAGACTCAATTCTTGCAGGCTCAGCCTGCAACTTTGGGGGCAAAGGGAAAGGAGGAGAAAAAAAGTGGAAGTGCATCAGCTCAACAAGGAAAGTCTCCAAGACCACTTAACGCTTTGACCCAAGCTAATCGCTAAGTCTGAATATGTCATTCCTCTCCCGTGGCCCCACGTTATGGTACAGCACCCCTACCAGGCACCCCTGCTCACATACCTGTCAAGAGTGGCCAAGGGGAGGGGAAGGAGAGAATCGCATAAATATATGTATATATAAAATTACAATCATTATTGACTAATAACACAGTCAAAGACGCCCCGCAGCAAGGGGATTTATCCAAATGGCCCCCCCCTCGCCGACTTTCCCCACCGTGGCGCGTGGGTTCACAATCCTGGAAGCAGATCACAGGACACGTTATTTTTCTCTTCCTCCCACTGCGTCGGCTGTTTACAGCGCCCCATTCACACTCCAAACATGTAGAGAGAATTTTCCCCCGTCACATTTCCCTGTCAGAGCTGTCAAGCTGAATCCCGCTTTAATCTGCCAAAAGCACTTTTCTGCTGACATTTTTAATAAATACTTTCAGCTTTTAAACACATTCGTGGGAGCCATTTTTTCCCCTTTTTCTCCCTTCTCCTCCTGTAGAATGGGCTCTGAAAGCCTTAATAGCAAATACATTACACTTATCAAAGGCTTCCCCCCCTTCCTTTTGCATCCTGAAGCGGAGGTAGTGTTTTCAATTTTAAAGCTAAATTAACTGTCCAATTGAATTTAGCTGGTGTGAGCCGTTTTCTGTGACAGGTTTTAGTTATGAAGCATATTTTACATTAATAGAACTCAACATGAAAACCACTCGCTCTGGGATTTCTGTGGCTTGCCATTGAAATGGCAAATTTAATATTTCAGACATGCTCGTGCCAGCGTTTGATTATTGTTCTTCATTTAAATCTCTCCTAACGGGAAAGGTCCTAATTAGTAAAAAATCATGTTTTAATGAAGGCGAAATGCTAATTGCTAACACAAAAAGCCTTCATATAAAATTATCCCAGCACTGCCATTGATTTCTTGGTGACTCAAAAGCCCATTTGTATGTTTACACACTAAGGCACCGTTTGCTTTTGTTTTATCATAACATTTCACTCAACGTACCATCGAATTTCCTGAGAGAAAGACAGCTTTCCCTCAAAACCCTTTCATAACTTGGTGGCAGGAAGTATAAAATTAGATGAACTGACTTTGCACCCAAACTACGTGATTACATGCAGCAGCTAAACCCAAAGATACTGTAAAGAGCTTTTTAACACAACTTCTTTGAGAAAACAAAACAAAACATCAAGCCATTTTTCCCCGAGGAATAACAATTCCATTTTGTTTTCCCATCTCTGATCTTTCACTTATCATATTATTTGCGCCATGATTATAGTGTTTGCAAGGCAGCTCAACCACTTATGCCATAACACTCAATCATGACATAAAAAAAAAGTTATTACACAGTGACCTCTGGATGCCAACATTTGTTCAGCAAGATTTATGAAAAGCCATGTCAGCAGCGGGAACTGCAGCAATGAAGCGATGCTTTCTCCTGAATGGTACTTACATCACTGAGACGGTCCCTTGAGCTGCTCCGCTGAGAGCTTGTGGCCTCCCTGATGCTGTCTTCCTCGCTATTTCTGCCACTTCTGCTTGTAGGGACCTTCATCTAGAGGGAGAAGAAGGAGGGGGGGAAAAAGGAGATTTTCAAGCTCTGCCACCTGTTCCCGAGGTTGCCGACAGCGGTTTAGTCAATGCTTCGCTCCTATGCCCGTGGCACTGTGGAGAAGATGGTCCTGAACACATGGGGCTCCTCTGAAGTTGTGCTTGATCACATGTGTTCATACTCCCTTTTGCTAACGTGTGAGGGAAGGGGTGCCTTTAGCACTCCTGGAAGCAGGCAAGGCTGTGTAAAGTCCTAGGGCCCGACACAAGAGGGAAGCAGACAGACCCCTTCCACTCTTTCCTACCAGCAAACCTCAACTGTGACACTGGTGTTTCAGCACTGCCACTTGCTGCTGGGCCACCGCTGACCCAATGGCCAAGTCTCCAGTTCCTAGTCCAGAGATGTGCCTCAAGGCCACCCCCAGTGACTGCACTGAAAGGTCAGTACCAGCATGATGGCCAGGTGCCTAAATACCGTGAAGGACACCGGCCTGAAACAACTTGCTTGAGATAACACACAAAACGAAGTAGAGAACGATTAACTCTTACAGCCAAGGCTGGTTCTCTAACCACTAAATCATCCTACTTCCTTCACTTGAAGTTGTGCTTGTGTTTGCATGTGAGAGGTGCCAATGTTTGAAATCACAGCAACTTTCCACTTACATCTGCAAAGAGTGCTACAGGGGGAGGAGAAGGGTAGGATAGATATGTCATTCACAGCTTCATTCCTGGGCTCATTTACTAACAAATTATTCTGCTAATTCCCTTGTGAAATATTGGGTGGAAAGAAGTGTTTAATTTATTAATAGGTTCTATTCATATCAGTTTGGTTCCATTTAAATTACACTATTTAAAATGTCGGCTTGTACAAATTGGTACTTTTAATGGCAATAAAATCCCCTTGTTTTTTTCTGTCCTATTTCACTGCAGTCTCAGTAGCTAGCAGGGTTTGCTTATGGTGCTCTGAGACAACCCCAGCACGTTCAAGCAGCCCTGCCATTGAGGCACAAGGACCCGTACTCGGTGGACACGCTGCCCCAACGCAGGCACTGCAACCTGAGCCCCGGGAGCGCGGTGATCACTACGCTCCCATGGACGTTTGATATCGCTGCCAGCTAAGGGCCCCACAGTCTGTCAGTATTTTAATACAATACTCAGGATATTATATGGAGAATGAGTACTCGTCCAGTCTGGAGGCCGCAGCCCTGTATAGGCTTGTATAGTAAAGGACACAGAAAGCATCATGCTCGTGTCCAAGCCACAGTACATTTCTGATGGAAGTCCTTACTCTTCATGCCTTCTGCCCCCTTACACCTCACTGATACACTTTCTTCCTCAGGATAAGGCTTTTAGACTCAGCCATATCAAAGTGGTAGAAATATGTATTTGTTCATAGCCACCTTGTTGTGCAACCACCGCTCTCAGTATCAGTGTCCTGTCTCATCCATGGTAAACCACATTTCCAGTATGTTGCCCACCTGCAAACTTTTATCAAGACCAATTTTTCACCTTTGCTCCTATGCCAAAATGTTCAAACACCACAGCAATGAGAGGTAATCCCTGCTGGGATCTGCTACAAGTATTTCCAACCAACAGTGTGCCTACATTTGCAACTACCAGCATCAGGCAAGAAGGCAGCTAAGAATCCACTTGAAATTCATCATGTTGAATCCACATTGTCTGTTTCCTTGATAGAAAGGCCAACAGCATCAAGCACAGAAATCTAACTATACTACATCAATACTGTGGCCGTTATCCACCAAATTTTTAATCCCACATGTAATTAAATAAATTCGATAAGATTTTTTTCCTAAGTACATAAAATGATTGTCATTCACTTATTTTATTCTATTTTAGAGCTTTATTAACCAATTATGATTTCAGCTATCCCATTATCTTGCCTAGGATTGATGCCAAGCCAATAGGACAAATGATAATATCCTATTAATTACAGCCTTGCGAAAACACTGGCACACCAACTTTCTTCTGTCAGCTGGATCTTCCTACACTTACTCAAAACCCAGTTCTACTGGTTCCCAGTCATCAGCCAGCTCTTATGAAGCTCCTGGATGTAAGGTATCCAACCTGCTAATTTCAAAGCTTCAGACATAGCAGGTGCTTTGTTTCTCCCTGAAATAGGAACCACTTAACTATTACAGGACAGAATTACAATTTACCTAAATACAGTACAGAAATACCCATTGAATTCTACAGATCCATAACCCTAGTGCTCCCACCTAAGAACACATCAGAGCCTGTCAAAATTATTACACTTTTGACCTAAACAACTGCTAGACAGCTGCAAATTAAAGGAAAAAGTAAGTTACACCATTCCAAATCCTTTCACCTTCCCAAGAGCAAATGTTCACCAGAATTATTCAAAAGGACTAAACTGCCAGCTGTTTAAAGTTAGCACAGACTCACCCAACCTATTACCAGACTCCAACCTTTTGCTGCTTTTCTTGAGTTACAGTCAGCTCCCAACACCACCTGTTTTCTTCTCTCCAAATTTCATTAAAGGAAAACTACACCTACACCCACAGTAACAAATTGAGACAATTTGACCTGACAAGGTCTTGCACGGGCAAGCAAATTAGAAGCATCACTGCTGCCATTAACCTTTCCAAGTAAATATCAATTATTAAACTTGCTGCACTACCTCTGTCCCCAGTTTGCTGCTGTGAATTAAGAGGGTCATCAGCCTTTTTGACAGATCTTGTTCATTTACACCTGCTGCCTGCCAGCAGGGGAGCCCGCACACCCGCAGCCGGAGTGCTGAGCCAAGCTGCCTTAATTCATCAGTAATTACCCTAATGAGCCACATGCAGGACCCAACTAGGAGGACAAGTTGTTCTGCTAAATGGATGCATTGGTTTCACAGGCACTCTCTGCGGACCTGGGTATCAGCAAACTGGTCAAAAGCTTCTTTCCTGAAGTTGCTTTTGGCTTGGCTGCTTGATTTCTAGTGATTTTCTCTGTGTGTTTTTGCTGGAGTTGCAGAAATTCCTCCTGATCGTGTTCCCTGATTGAGCTTTACTATTAAAAAAAAAATAAAAAAAAGAAGTATTCCTCTTCTTTGAAAAGGTCATTACTTTTTTAGAGTCTGCAAAGGCTCTGTGGGCCAGAGTTGAGGTGGGTTCCCAGCCCCAGCCTGGGAACATCATGGCCACCTCAGCACAGCACAGACCCAAACAAGCAACTCCTCAAATTCATACACAAAATACACTACGTCCTCTTGTACAACACATTGCCAGAGACTTACACAGACATAACAGCAACACAAGCCACCATTACTAAATACCTCAGGTAGAGGAGCCAAATAATCCATCTAAACATGGGCTTGAGCAGGGGAGGGCCATCTGAGAGAAGCTGCCTTTCCACTTGGATAAAGCTGCCCTACTACTCTTACAGAAAAGCACTAAAATCACTAACAAGCAGTGTTCAGGAAGGAACCCCCTCTCCAGCTTGTTGACTTTGCCTGTCTGAATGTACCCGCACAGCCCGCTGCTATTTTCTGCTTCGATGGCAGCAAAGGCCCCTCTCCAGGCCCTGCCAGACGGTGTTTTCCAGTCAGTGTAACAGAGCCGAAACAGAAGCTCAGGAAACAGCAGGTAGAAGCATATGACGGACAAATTTGAGTATGTTTGATCACATTAACTTTAGGTCTGCTCAAAATATTTTAGGAGTCATCCGAGAAGCAAAAAGTCTCAAAATAACCCCAATGTCCAAAGCTCATCAAGAGAGAGTCTTGGAAAGGTGCTGCTCAGCCTTGTCTCCCGAGGTTTGGGTGTGTGGGAGGGAATCTCTGCTAAAGTGTAGGTGGACTACTGTGTCACTTCAAGACAGCTAAGCTAGAACAAAATAAAAAGGCACAAGGGGACAACTGAAGTTCTTTGGTAATTTATTTTTACCGAAGGCCAAACCCTGTTCTCATCCAAATCCTAAGTCAGCCAGACATTCATGTGAGTATGCATTCACTGAAACATTAAACAGGTGTCGAAGTTTACTCAAGCAGAGCCTATTTCATCACTGAAGTTAGCAGAATTCTCCAAAAGCATTAATTAAACCCAAGACTACTTAAAAACCAGACCAACACAGCCTCCCACAAGATAAAGAGCACACCTGACAATGCTACACACCACAAAGAAAAGCTGGCAGCAGGCAATCCCGGCTATCTGCAATAGCTGCAGTTCAGTTTTTACCAGGAACTACAGAACATGAAAGACACCGTTTCCAGCTCCGTGGGAGCGGGCCAGCGCTGCAGACCAGGCTGGCTTGGCAGGGAACGACCAGGGGCAAGGTACAGAGGGTTTGTAAGGCCATGATCAATTTGCATGCTGCAGGTGCTTGTGGACAGTCCCAAGCCACATTTGGAGCCAAGAATTATGAACCTTGCACTGCTGGACATCATGTAGCATGATTAAACATCATAACTCATTCCGGTAATAACTCTAGCTCTCATTAAAGTCCAGTTTTGCTACCCTGGACTGCTGCTGCCTTTTCATGTCCCCATCCAACTTCCCCCTCCCTATTTCTTCTTATGGGGCGGGGGTGGAGGAATATATGAATGGGCAGAACAGGTCTTGCTTCCCTAAAAGGGCTTTTTCATTACACTATGCTGGCTCTCAGCCCCCGCTTTTTAATCATAATAGATCAGCCTGCTCTTCATTTATTTAAGCTTTTCCGATGTCAGAGGAAAGCACATTTTTATTTGGCGCACCTATTTTCAAATCACGGGCATGCTGCCCCTGCTCATTATTAATAAATACATTTCGATTTATCACAAGCTCCGTTTGAGTGCCACGGGGAGCCTGGGGCAAAAGGAGACAAATTCTTTTCTTAAGTTGTTCTGAAAGGTGCTGGGCTTCCCGACCCTCACCCCCATTAACCCAGCACAGCTAGTGCGCTCCTACTGGGAGCTCCACAGCTTGCGCAGCGGCAAACTCGGACTGATCTTGTGCCATCTCAATATATTTGTTCATTATCTTGCGCACACACAGAAGCATTTGGAAATGTACTCGGGGCACAGGCCAAATTGAATCATCTGCCTTCATTTTCCACACGATCTGAAGCTACAGCTGCTACAACAGGCTGTGGGATTTTTATTTTCCTTCCTTAACAGTTTTTTTTTCTCACTCTTAAAGTCACAGCAGTCTGATTTTAAACCTCTTGTCATTGCTTGGGTTTGTGTCTGGTTTTTACAAAACGGGTCTTGCATACAGACACGGTGGGAAAAGAAATTCCCAACTACCTCCCTCCATGCTATTCTGAAGGCAAGACAGAAAGCAGCACCCTTGGGGAGAGACATAATTAAAATATTCCCCTCGGAGATGCCTGTTCGGGTGGCTCAGATGGGTCAATTAATCCACCAATCCCCTCACCTCTGCCAGTGGACAGGCACTGTCAGGAATGGCACCCACCTACTTTATGCTATGCTTGGGAGCAGGGAATGGTCCCACGAAAACAAAGAAGCCCTTCCAGATTAGAAGGGGCAAAGAGCTCTACACAGCACTGAGCCAAGCTATCTCCTTTCAGGAAAAGGTACCTCCTTTCAAAAAGCTTCGAGGAAAAATGTTTACTTTCTCTTTAGAGCTCTAGAATCTTTAGATCTGGAAGATCACCTTTCATTTGTCTTGAGAGAAAGGACAGACCAAACAAAACCCTCAGATTTAGGATTTTACTGACTTCATGGCAAATCTATTTTGGCAGAAGCTGCTTGGAGATAAGTAGGTACAGCTGAGAGGCATCCAAGTCCCAGAATTTAGGTCCAAGCTTTTAGCTCACCAGAGACAGGGATGAATCCACCCTATCATGCTCATCTATCTAAACTAATGTTGCTGAATGCCACTTTACATCTTATCAGTGTGTAATGACTTTATCACCTGCTCTGCCAAAGGACCCTTTTTCGACTGTTTCTATAGGGTCAATCTGAGGAAGAAAAATTTCCTGCAGATAAGATTTCATACTAACAAAGACTGTGATTTCCCCCCAGCTACAAGAATTGTTAAGAGCAACTGTTCCAAAAACTTACCAAAACTATTTGTATGGCCCGTTCCCTTCCCAATGAACATGAAAATGATGCTTAAACAATATTTTGGGAAGATTTCTTTGCTAACATATGCTTGCATTTTATTATCAACTCCCAGATAGGCTCGTGTTTCTCCTGCTAGACTAGCAGCAGTAGCAGCTTTCTGCAGCAGGAGACAGTAAACTGCCTTAATAAATACAAATGGACAATTTAATTAGAATATATTGGAGACTTGGAAAAAGTACTATTTGTGGATGAAGCAGTCTGTTAAGGGATTGCACTCAAGGCTAGTTCAGTGTATTTTAAGCAGGCAACAATAAGTGGCAGTGAAACATACTGCACAGAGCTCCACCCCGTGATTAAAGACCACACTGAAATTATAAATGTCTGTTTTCCAGAAGGGGGGGGGGGGAGAGAAGTCACCCAGGTGCCTCTGGTTTTAATGCTTGAAACAAAACAAACCATTTGGCTTTAAAAATGAACTTCTTTAAACCTGAGAATAGCCATGTATCAAAACAAGGTGGAATCAGCTAAACACATTACTTCTGACTTGTTTCCTTGAAAATCCAGCCTTAATGCATTCTAACAAAATTTATCTATCCCAAGCATACCTCATAATGAGATCAACTGGGAAAAATATCAGGCTTGTTTGTATATTTTATACTTGCTCTAACTTGGCAGTTTGGAGATTATGTATTCCCCAGGTCCCTCCTTAAATCGTTTCACACGCTGCAATTTGATTTTCTTTGCTTGCCCTTTTCCACAATTTTTTTGATACATTTTATTGAGTTCTGGCTCAGAGGGAAACGTTCCCTTTGAATTAAGGGTGCAATCATTTTTTTCCCTCTAAATAAGGACATATGGTGTAGAAAGTAATGTTATGGTCCGAGGATTTTATGATTGAAGTAGGACTCATTTTAAAAAATGACAGTAGCATCAGGTTAGATTAGAGCAGCTTTTCTAATTGGTGGTGCTGCTGTGGATGTTGTGATCGGCTATCTTAGCTATAACTCATTTTAAATATGACATGTCCATTTTTACTTACTGTGATGAAGAAGAAAACAGCAGTGTTAAGTTATGATACAGAAGGAAATTAGTCCTTTTTAAAAAACAAACAAACAAAAACCAACCAAACACAAAACCATTCAGAAAGCTGTATGGTTTTTAGAAACTTTAGAGTTTATACATTTAACTGGTATGCAGAATTCTGGTTTCTAATCGTGACTTACCCATTTCCTCTGGATAAATTACTTAACCTGTATTGCAGTTGAGCAGTCTGTAAGATGTTGGTTAATTTTTACCTCTCTCTGGGACACTGAGAGCTTGAATTAATGTGAGCAAAGGATTTCTGTGCTTAGAAGCTGCCAGAGTCAGCTGCTACAGGAAGGCAAGTACAACTTACTGTAATAAGAAGTATTATTAGTGAAAAATCAAAATATTCAAAAGCGGTTGTTAGTTTCTTAGGTACTTGAGCAACGTTAACTACTCATTAATAACCTAACTTTGCATCTTAATGCTTGCAACGAGACATAAGGGTCATGTTCCATTTTTTAGAAACAAGTGAAAACTGAGCTCATTTGGTGTGGTCCATTGGCTTTGCAGTTTTTGGAAGAGTTACTATATGATGCTCCTATTAGACAGAGTAACAGGCTACAATGAGCTCAGCTTTAGCTCCCAGAGGTGCTTCCCCAGGTCTGGCATCTCTGTCTACACTGCCGCACGTGCCGCCAGCGACACAAAGCACTTCTCACGCTAGGATCGCAGAGGTGCACAGCAGCCCAAAGCTTCCTGCAGTGCCCGTGCAGACTCTGCTGAATACCGGCTGCTGACTTGTTTTGCCTTTCTAAGTACCTATCTAGAGAGAAACCATGTTTGAGCTTACCATTTTTGAGAGGTGTGGCCAAAAGACTGGGCCAGCACCACCGAGAGACTGGAGAAGCGTTTTCATTAGTGTGCGGCGCAGAGAGGCCATAAGGAGGATCAGGGTTGGCATTTCTGCAGCTCAACTGATGCACTGGAACCATCACAAAGGTTTTTCACAGCTTCTCGGCTGGCAGGTGGCCTCGGCTGCAAAGCAGAGCCGGCACCACTTCCCTGCAATGGCCTGCGCTCTCAGGATCGGGAGGCTCACTGCGATGCAAGATCTAATGCTTATTTTGGAAAAGAGCTGGTGCTTAAGCAGGCAAAACTGCTCGATTTTACAGCTGCCATCAGGCCTGCATAGCAAACTGCACTCTGCATGCCCCCAGCCGTACTTGGCAGATGGTAGTAGACAGCTGGGAAAATCTGGGTTTGACATACGTCAATGATAAACTGTGTCAGTGTAGACCTGCTTAGGTTACAGCTAGCTAGCTGGTGTGCAGGAGTGAGACTTTGACTGGTGAAGGGTAAATAGCATTCCTAACCCATTTAGCTAAAACCTGCCTGCCACAACAGGGTAGGCAGACAGCACCCATGGGCCCTCAGGGCTGTCTGGAGAGGCAGACAAGGCGATAAAGGGGTAACGTGCCATTTTGCCATTTTGCCATTCTTGGGCTATAGCACAAAACCAGAACAACATGTAACAAAACAGTGCCCACCGCAAGAGATGACTTATCGGGTCCTGTTGCAAAGGCAGACTATAAGAAATTGCCAGAGAAAAGTCAGGACTCCTCTCACTCCCTCAGGGAAGAAAACCCAGAAAAATCAAATAAAATTATTGGGGCACCTTAGTCTGAGTTTATAAATAAATTAAGGCACCTGTAAGCACACACACACAAAAAGACTCACACAACTTGGTGACTGAAGAGAAGCTGCCTGTAAAGCTGGGAGATGACAATGAAACCATAGCTGGACAAGCGACAGACATAATCACCATCAATGAAAAGGCAGCACCTAATAATTATTGTACCAGCTGTAACCGTTAGCCAAAATGGGATGCCCTAACTATACTATAATTTAGCAACAGGTCTAAAGGAAGAGCATCCAATAAATACTCCATGAGGCTGCTGAAAGCCTCTGAGCAAGTTACTAAATAAGATTTGTAGCTTTGAGTTTTACATAAAGGTGATTTGGACCTGTGATTCTGGGTTACAAAACGGCATCCAATACGTATCAAATGAGAAGTTGATTTTGCACATTTTTTTGGTGGTGGGAAAGAAATGGATACACTAAAGATCAGCTCAGGACTCTTAGAACAGATGCATCAAGTGTTACCAACACCAGTGCAGCTGACCATATCGAAAGGATTACTGTAAGGGAAGTAACTCTGAGCAGGAGGGAGGTATGATTGACTAAGCATTCGTTTAGCAAGGAGAGCGCTGTGTTCAGCTGGAGCCAATGGACTAAATTAGGCTGAGTTTACACTATGCTTTTAAACACCATGTAGGAAGCAATCAGAATTGACAGCTTTAACATCGCTGCCACCTATGCATACAGATACCATCTATTAAAGGCTAATATCAACAGCTGTGATGTTCAAAGCAAAACCAGACTTAATACACATAATAAATTGTCCAAAGCTGCAGGAGATGTTTCAAAATATATTTGGAAATTCAACCAAGAAAAATCTCTCTGTACTCTACAGTATTTCTCTCTTCTAGTAATATTAACCACCAAAAGCAGGGTTTTGAATCGAAGACAAAAGGTGATGATAACCTTCAAAAGTGATTTTAGAAAGAGAAGATCCCAAAAAACAAGGTAAACACATTATTAATGGTGTCAGACAGGCGAAACATTCAATGCAGTTCTGCTTTGTCCTTAGGAGGAAAACAAACTCATTCTTCAGTCTTCTAATAATAAACAGAAGATACTAGACAACATTTGCTAAGAACAAAATGCAACCTGTTGCACAAGCTCTAAAACGGGAGATCATGTGCACACAGATGTTTTAACAGATCTTGGATAGCCACTGAGAAAACTGAAAAAAGACAAGTGTTAGAGAAATATTTCAAAGGAGCAACCAGGACTGGCTAGGCAGCTATAGGCGCATTGCTGTGATACCAGGCTTGAACAGAAGAAGAAAAAAAAACAGTACTGGATTCAATTGAGAATTAAACTATTTCAGTCAACAAGGTTTTCTGGAATATTAATCTTCCTGAATAAGCCTGATTTCATTTCTTTGATAAGTTTGGTTGAAAAGAGAACTGGATAAATGTGATACAATTGATTCTTGATGCACTTATACTGCAAGACATTCCGATAAAAATTAGCGTTATGTAAATATCAATAAAGCATATTTTAAGTGGGGAACATATCAGCTAAGTTTTCAAAAAGTAGTGTCAATAAATAAACATTAATGTTTGCTACTGAAAGTAGGAGAATTTAAACAAGGCTTGCAGTTATTCAATAGTTCCATCAATATCTGAGAAAAATACTATCAAAGCCACTGCAGATAGTTTATAGATGCCAACAATACTTGTTTAGAAATAAATAAGGAAGAGGAGGGGAAGGGAGTTTTATGCAGCAGCTTGGAATCCCTGAAAAACACACCTCGTTAGAAAAAACATAACCCAAAGCAGAGCTGCACTTTGATTATGAGGAATGAAGGCAGCTGCCTGCAGCTACTATAGAAGAAGAGACTATGCTGCCAGAGCTGCTCAGGAAAAGCTGGGAGGGTCACAGTGGACAAACACCTCCATGTGATCTTCCACCACAATGCTAAAACCAAAGGGAACTAATCCAGTCCCTGAGCAAGGGAAAAGAGGCCACTTTCTCTTGGATATAGCATTGATAGGAATAATTTTGGAATGCTGGCTAGATCTATAGCCTCTCCAGACAAGCTCAAGGCAAAGCTCTTCTGAACTGACAACCCATGGCAGCTACAGTCTAACCTGTGGTACAGACTTGGGTAGCTTATGCAGACCACAGAGGTCCATCAAACTGCCATTAAAAAGGCAAAAATTGCCAGCAACTGTCCAGCTGTGACGCACTGCAGATCTCTGCTTACTTAGAGCTGGGAACAAAAGTTACCGTCCTGATGCAGACCTGCAGTGAAGGAGGGGTTTGTAACGGCAGCCTGCAAACCCTGTGGGTTCCTGCCGGTAGTTCAAGGCAGGGACAAAAGCATCCACATTCTCGCTCAACAATTCACTCAAGCTCTCAAAGGGTCCCATGTGAAAAACCCATGCTTAGTACAGTAGGGTTTCAAATTCATTACTAGGACTCTGAGGCACCACAATAACACAATTAAACCACCACCAGATGTGTGTCATATAATACATGTTAAAAAAAGAAAAGACATACTGTGTGCAGATACAACAACAATTTGCTGTTCAAATTAATTCAGGAATCAGTACCATCCCTATAAACCAAATATATAAAACATATGCTACTGTAGGCATGCATAAATTGCATGCAATTTTTTCCAGATAAAGCCACACATGCAATTAATAAACTAAAGTGAAAAAAAGAAAAGAAACAAAGTAAATAAATAAATACAAAGGCTGCCCAGAGAATGATGAATTTTGCAGAAACTGCTGTCAAAGATCACAGTGCTGAGCAGACAGAGAGACACTGCCGCAAGCTCGTACCCTACCCTCAACAGTACAGTCACACCCTGGCCTCAGTTCATCTGAACAGAGAACTTGCATGTAACCGAAACAGACACTAAACAGAGACCCAACCAGTTTTTATGCCCAGCACTAGCCTAAGGTCAAGCTACAGTGGCATGGTTTAAATCACAGGAGATAGCAGACAGTCTTTCACACACACAGATCAGGCCTAATATCACATGTTTTCAGCCATTCTGCAAACCAGCCCACAATCACGTCCCTGTTATATCTGAAGATCCCGTAAAACCAAGGAGGAAGGCTCTAGCGTAGCAGCAGCCAGGGGAAAAGCTTGCAAGAGAACCACCACTTCAATGCAGAGGGAACTGATGGATGGTCAGCATGAGCTGTGGTGTGGTGTGAACTCAGCAAAGCAGAGACAATCCCCACACACACCCCATGAACATTTTTATTCCAACTTCTACCTTGTTCTACTCAGACCTACGATTTGCTTTTATTGACAACCCAAACTACCAAGGCCCTACTTACACTCTGTCTGGACTAGTCTGTCGGACTAGTCTGCCTTGACTTCTTGGGACCTGTCCTTTCCCTGGCAGAAGTCTTCGTCCTCCAGCTAACTGTCCCTCATCACCCACAGGCAATGGAAAGCTAACTGCAGCTGCTTCAGTTAAGTCTCAACAAGAACCAGAGCCATTTTCTTCAGGCTCCCCGCACTAGCAGACGAACCAAGCCCCTCTGGCAAAAATCAGAGCACACCTTACACCTCTGGAAAGCAGGTCCCTGGCTCTGTTCTCAAAGCAGAGGCAATCTGAAACATCATTGCTGTCTGGCTGTGATCAGTCAAGACATCACTGTTGTCAAGGAAACTTTCAGTAAGGCCACGAGATCCTACACCACCACTGCAAGTTTTCTCATTTGAGAAAACAGTGTTATAACTACCAGAGCAAGCACAGCCAGCTCCACGGAGAAACACAGAAGCAATTTCCTCTAAATGCCCAGGGGACATCCTGTTTGCTGTTCAACATCCTGAAGAAAACAAAAATCTAAGAATAATTACAGCCGAAGCAACCAAGGTGAAGCCCTTTGGTAATTTTCAGCCCTGAATAACTAAAAAGCGGTGACAATTATTTTAGCTAATGATCGCTGAACTTTGAGATTAACATTCACAGCTGAGGAACGGGAAGCAACTCTTCAGAAGGCAGCACTGCTGTTAGGCCAAGCCCAGAGCTCTGTGAAATAGCTGGTTGACACTTGCTATCATCAAGGGACACAGTGCATTACCCAAAGATGCAAGGAAGTAAAGAAAGCACAGAAAGCTCAGTAAAGATGGACTGAGAGCCTACCCTACCTTCTTCCTATGTAACACAGACTGCATCAATTTATGATGGAGGAAAATGCTTCTTGTTGGCCCGTACTTGTACTCTCATGGTGTGCAGCACAGAGTGGCTTGGCACTAACTTTACACTCCCTACAACCATAGTTTTTAAAATTTCTCAGACACAAAAGGACTGGCCGAAACACTGTACCTTTGAATGAAAAACAGGATCTGGATTTCATACTGTGTTTTCTGCTATGACAAAAAAGCTAACTCCAGTGTCCTTGTTCTGAATGCTCTTCCTGACTTGTATGTCTCCAAAATCCAACCCCAAACTCTTTGGCTCAGATTATTCTTCTTGTGATGGTTACAGACAAAAAAAAAGAAGAAAAACCCCACACACACTAGCATGCCTTGCTGAAGATTAATCCTCCCCCTGCAGCTGGAAGGTGATGATCTTCCAAATGTGTAAACTCCATCCTGATATAGCAAACTGCAGAAGTAACCACGAGGCAGATACACACCATCTACCAAAGGTTATCCAGCTGGTCTGAATTGTTCCCTGTGAGGTGAGACATCCTCTTCTCCCTGATTCTGGAGAGCAAAGCTGCACTGGTGCCTTTCAGAAAGGAGTCGGGCTGTGCTTGGGGATGAGCTGGGTTCAGAGGAGGGGAAAGCTGCCCAAGGCGGGCCCAGAGAAACGCAAGCCATTGCGCCTGCATCGTTTCACAGAGGGCACAAAGGCTCGTTAAGCGCCTAATAAACAAGTCCACTAGTTTAACTAAAAGCCTGATCGGAAGCTGGTTTAAACTGCTGTAAATGGTGCAGAGCATGCTTACCGAGCTTTTAGCCAAACCTTAGTTTTGTTCAGGTTAAAATAAGTTATGAATCAGTTGAACTTGAACTGGAACAAGCAGCTTTTAAGGCAAAATTAAAGTAACAGCCCAGTTAAGTTAGACTCCTGCAGTCCTTCCCATTAGAATGGTTTTACTTGCAGGAAATGCTTATCTTCCTTGCCACATTTGGTGCAGAAAGGCATTTTAAACAGCAATAAGCAACTGTTTTCTCTACTTCTTCAGTGGCAAAGTCTAGAGTTATACAAACAGCACCTTAGAGGATAACATAGTAATAGCAAGATGTATGTATTAATGAGCCTACTCATATTTCCTGAGAGCGTCTCCAAATACTCTGCAAATACCCATCAAGTTTAAACAGCAAGGATGTGCAGCGGGTAGTATTATCACCCTGTCTCAGAAGGAATGAAAAGATCAGATGACTTTGGAATGTCAAGCAATGGACCTGGGATAAGGCAAGGACTACAACTATAGAGAGAACCGGATGGGTAAAAGCATTGCAGGTTTTAATGGCAACTATCTTTCATCTTAACCACAAGATGATTCTCCCTGCATGATGTGTAAGTAAATATTTCTTAGAAAGAAAGTATCTTAACAGAATAGAGCTTGCTGAGAAAGCAAAAAAAGGAATCACTGCTTTTTTGGATACTGCATGGGAACCCCGTACCTCCACAGGAAATATTTTAGTAAAAAGATGCACAGAGATACAGTGTGAAAAAATGAAGCCATTGGATAGGAAGGTTTTGTGGAAGAGGGGCAAGGGAGCACGCCTTTTCTACTGGGAAGATACGATGGGATTCAGGACTGCTCTTGACACACAGGACAGTGAGGTTTTACGTGGGCAGCAAGACCTGTGTCTGAGTGTGGCCCGAAGGCAGGAGGCTTCAAAATACCTTGGATCCAGATTTGGGAAATGACCAAGGTCTGTCACACCCCGGGGCGTTTACAAGCAGCAGTGGGGCCCAGAACTGCTGTAACCAGGGAGAACAAAACTGAAAGCTCAATCCAGAGACCAAAAGTCAGCAAAAGGACTTCTCTGAATCGTAGCTCTTTCTGTAAGAGCAAGCGTGGGAAAAGGAACAAAGCCCAAAATAACAAAATTCACTAAGGCAGAACTATGGGTAGAGCTACATAATCAGGTAATTATTCAGATCTTTAATGTTCCCTTGTTGCTGCCTGTAGATGAGCAGCAAGAGGACACTAGAAGTAGCAAGTGGGAATGGCAAAAGCCTCTAAAATTATGATGCAAAAACTGAACATGTATCCTGGAGATGTAAAACTGGTCTCACATGGAGCTTTTGTGCTAACAGTTGTCTCAGTCGATATGCAAATTCTGTAACAGTACATGTCTTGATACCATTGCACTATAAATATCCTTGCTCGGAACACTTCACCTTACTGCTATTCACAATGTACCTGACAGTTTCCTATTTAAAACAATATTACTGCTAAAGGAAACCATTAATGGAGGGCTAAAGGAAACAATCTTACTCACTGAACCAACACTGTTGTCTTGGCGAAACAAAGCAATTAACATCTGAGTTCACAGGAAAATATATTAGCACAACAGATGCGTGTGCATGTATTTCGGCCCTTTGGTAAAATGCACTGTTTTGGGGCCAGATGTTTCTGCTCATGCCAAAGAAGAATCCAGCTGCATCAAGCTGTGAATATTTCTTCTGATCTGTCAAAATCTGCTATGAACTAGAAGAGAAAAAAACAGAACTGAAGTTTGAAATAGAAGTCTGTTTTCCACTGGGGATTTTACCACCATCTGTATTTTAAAAGCTTTAGAACAACTCGAGAGAGTCTGAAAAAGTTTGCAACACAATAGGAAAAGCATATTGAAAAATCATTTAAGTAAGGTTTCTGGTAGAGTTGAAACATATGGTAAAAGACTAGTTTTGTGCACGTTTTTTCCCCTTAAAAATCAATTTATACTTATTAGTTGGATTTACAACATGGTTAAATTGTACAGCCTTTTTTGTAATGTGCTGCCATTAGGAGCCGAACTCTCATTACTGAGATGATACAGCAATATTGAATTACTGGGCAAACAAGGTCCTTTTTCAAAAACACCAGAGGTGATTCTTTTTCTCACGGTTTCTAAAACCAGGTGGTTGGGGTTTTTTTCTTTCATTAATGGAATTACTATGGATTTGCACTGATGCAAGAGTAAAATTATACCCTTTTCCTGAAACCATAAAAAAGGAGCCAAAATGGAAACAGGATAGCTAAGCATAAAATAGGGCAGCATCTCCTAACAAGGTAAATTCACAAATTATGCCATGTTTGTCAGCGCTTGGTATTGTCCTTCCTAAAAATCATCCACCTAGCAGGACAGGCATGCTCCCACCTCCCAGACCACCTGTGGAAAAGCCTGTAACTCATCTCAGAGAAACCTCTGTTGTTTTATCCCAAAACCCCAGCTCCTTCTCCCCACAGGAGAATGCAGTGGCAGGAGCAGGATCAAACAGTGACTTCCTTGAATAAGTGGCTGCACCGCGATCTCCTGGCAAGTCCTAAAGCTGAGATTTTCTGAAGTGCCCCAGGGTACCTTGACTCCTAAAGGTGGGAGATTCCAATTTCTTACGTTCCACCCTCAAAATTTCAGCCTTAAAAAAAATGCAAATCTCCTGAAACAGACAAATATATACAGTACAGTGCAAAGGAAGCGGAATATAGCTGGATGTATCTGAACTGAACTCAGTTTAAATTCTGATCTTCTCCAGTTATCGCCGGCTCTCCACATTTGTACGCCAGCACTCAGGCAGCTGTGCTGCCTTCCAGGTGTGCGGCGCAGCTTTGCCACTGACAGGGTTATCTATTTTACAAAGAATTATGCTAGCAGTGAAAATCACAGTAGAATTGTTTTGAAAGAAGCAAGTCTCAGATGGACAATTTAGATTTCACAGAAGTTGAAAGAGGATTTGCAGGTTCAAATTATTAATCAACACCCTGCCAGGCAGGGGCCAAGAGCAATCTGCCGGTGCTGAGTTTTCTTGGACTTAGACTGTAAAATCTGGATTTTAGATTGACTCAGTGGGGAGAGGGTTTTTGTGCCTACAGCTCTTTCCTTCTGAAGCATGTATGCAAAGACAATCCTTAGCTTTCAGAGGCAAATATGAAGTTTTGGGTGGTGGGGGAAGTTGTTCTTCCAGGAAATTGGGCATTCAGGGGCTTTCTGAGCCAGTGGACACACTGTACGTGACAAGGTTACTTCTCTGTTGTTAAAATCATGTTCCAGCTATGACAAGACATAATAAATTGCATATGGGGCCTTTCTTTTGTTAGCAAGAAACACAGATAAAAAAGGCCAGAAAAAGGTGGGTGCCCTCAAGCGTACCCAGCCTGTTGCTGCAACAGCATCAGTTCTCCCACAGTGACAACAGCGATGACACAGGCTGCTCTGGTGACGAAGAATTTAATTCTAATAAGCACCTAGCACATTGTAACAACAGTTAATCACAGGGAATCACACGGCGGGTGCCTCCAGTCACATCAGGCTACCTTTAGCATCCTTTTGCTTGACCTATCAAGCTGACAAACGCCTTCAAAATTTTGCAGGGCCAAACTTAAAGAAAAAGAGGGGGGAAAAAAAGATGACCAAAAAAAAGAGGAAAAAAAGGGAGAAACGCTTCATAAACAATTTTAAAGAAAATGTTAACTAATATTTATCTACAAACAAAAATGTAAATCAGGTAGAAGCACATTCCACCATTTGCTGCACAATTCTATAAACCCCAACACAATCTCCTGGGGAACAGTCCCTGCCACTACTCAGTGGACCGCGGGCATCTGCGGTTGGGACAAGCAGTAGCAGGGATTTGACGAGCCTCTCAGTCACAGCTTGATGGTGTATTTCAGAAGAGCACCCCATCTGTGCAGATACTTAAAATGCGGCTCTCACATGCCAGAAGCCGCCCCATCTCCCGCGGTTCGGCACTCGGAGCGGAGGAGGCTGAGAAGCGGGGATCCCGCAGCCCAGCCTGGCCAGCGCTGGTGCAATACGGGTTCCTGAGCAGCTGCCGGTGCTCCCACATCTGAAGCCCCAGAGTGTGCGTGGTTGAACGTGTCAGGGTCTGAGTGCAGGGTGCTGCAGGCAGCATCCCCGAGCAGGGGAAGAGGTGCAAGTGGCAGAAGGGTAGGGGAAAGGTGCAACACCACGTGAGAGAGAAGATGCACGAGACAGAACTGCCCAACGTGCAAGCCAGACAGCATCCGTCCCAGGTCTCCTCTCTCCTGTACATCTTCATTACAAAGAAGTGTTGCAAGATGAAAATTGGGAGCTTGAGGCCAAAATCAAAATAGAAAGAACGGGATATGCTCCCACAGACCTTGACTGAAAACGATGATTTACTTTTTCTTTATTTTTACCTTAGCTGTGTCTCAGTGAAGCTATCCACACAAGTGTCACACTGCTGCTCCTATTGCACAATTTTATAATACTACTTGTTTCCTCTTCCCAGCTATTCATCAAGGATTACCCCCAGCACAGCCCTCTGTTCTTTCAGATCTAGTCAGAAGGCAAATTAGTCACAGCCTGATGGGGGAGTGCTAAATTTTTCATTACAATCTTTCTCCGGAGGTTTGGTGTTTAATAATTTGTACTATATAAAATTTCACATATGGGAAAACACGGCACCACACAGCCTCTCCAGATGCCTTTTTTTTTTTTTCTTGCTGCTAATCATGTGAGCCCCCCAGCTAAAGGAGTGGATTTAGGGCATAATTAAAGCTTTATACTTTAATAGTAATATGGGTAAAGCTCAATTTTATTTTTGAGAAGAACACACCACATTTGTAAATTCCCATTTCACTGAGGATCAATTTTCAAACAGGCTTTGTAGCCAGGCTTCTTTGTTCCTGATATACCATGGAAACATAAACCACGTAAGCAGCTCGTGGTACTGTAAAAGATGCACACCCCTGCTTAGCTGCTGCAGAGGCTGTTTAATTCCTTACGATCAATCCAAGAGTGGTGGTGGTTGTGCAAGGGACATCTGTAAGAGAGCCTTAACATCATCTGCTCTGGTTTTCACCATATAATTGACAGTGGGCTCTCTCAGATTGGTCATACAAACTTGAAATCTCTGAAAGCTTTAGCTACAGCCCTAAACAGAGCTGAAGTGATTTAACTTCATTGTTGCTCTCCTAAACCTCCCACCAGCCACCACCTTTCTTCCTTCCCCACACATCCCGGAAACCGCAGAGCTGCTGTCATGCGTGGGAATGCAAAGCCTTCCTGATCTTCCCACAAAACTGCTTCCTCCCCACATTTCTGATGAGAAGAACAACCTGGAACACACTTTCAGGATTAACTACAGCTACATGCAGAGAGTTTACACACCGGTTAAGACCTCCGAAAGCCTCACTGTAAAGACTTAAGTGGGACCCAAGTAGGGGACAGATTCTGCAGTAGGTACTTCACAACAAACGACCCATCCTGTATTCTACTTACTGCTGTAACCTACCAAATGTCACACCGTTTCTCAACCCTGGGCATTTTTCTCTGTATCTTCCAAAATCCCTTCATCTTCTCAGTAACATACTGAGATCTCAGAAATGACACACTGCTGCAGAGTATGACAGATAGGAAGGGTAAGTGAAAGGGAAGAAGGGGTGCTGGCAGAAAGGCAGGAGACATTCCTTGCATGGCTGAGACAGGAATAATTATGCAATGGTCAGCACTTTGAGGACCAATTTTAATTATTTGATGAACTCTGGAGTACAGCTCCCTTAAAGAAAGAAGCACTCCAGTGATTATGTTCCCAGGGTGACAACTTAAAATATCAAGTCCTTTCCCTCTTCTCCTAAATATCCTCCCAAGTAAATTCGGGAAACACACAGAGAAGGACAATGACCACCTTTCACAATATGGTTTTAATTCAATCCAAGTTTCTGCCATGTGCTCAAGAGATGTACAGACTGCCTTAAAATGAAGTGCTTCGGTGTTGTGATGGATTTTTGATTTCCCATAGAGAAACGAGGTGATAAAGAACCAGTCTGAACTAGTGTGGTAAAAATTTACAGTATTCTTTGACAAATCTCATGCTTCAACAGAAAGGAAAGATTCCAGTTTTGCAAATAAGTGTCTCTATGCCCCTACGTCATGGTTGAAAGTCAGGTTTTACTCTATCAATCAGCAGCAATACTGGGTGAGGTAAAGTAAAACTTATTATGGATAAGCAGGTACACAGCTCTCAGAGCCTGCACTATGCTGGCAGATTTATCGAATGACTTAGAACTGAGAAATAATGACCTTGAAAGTGAGAGCTTATTTCTGGTTTTATCCATCTTTAATATCACAGCTTAAACTAAATCAACCATGCATTTAAGATCTATATTGTATCCTTCCAAATCTACTTGAGAATGCTGAAGTCTTGAAATGTTACTTGTTGAAGTGCAGAGCTTATTGCAGGTCAAAATTTTACTTGCCTTCTGACTGATTATGTGTGTTACTTAAATCAGTACAACCGATAACAGGACAGAGAGCTCCCCAAACTTAGTGAACCTTCTTAGTGGCTATGAAACGAAAGAGGTAAAACTTGTGACATGTGGTAGTCAAATTTAAATATAAGAAAGAAATATATATACTTAAAAGTGGTTTCTAAATGTCTTTATGTTGAGTTCCAGTTTCGCTGGCATGTATAGGTCCTGCTGGGTGAAGACTCTCAGCTCTGTAATCCTTATGTTCTTCACTGGGTAGCTTTATGCAGACTCAATTAGCAACCAGTTGCAAGAGTGGCTCAGAGCAGAAAGTGACCGTGAGGAGGTTCATTCATCTCAACACCTATCAGTCATTTCCATGAAATCCTTGGGCAGGGAAATACACATATGGAGACAAAATAAAGGCAAAGCCTCCATGCCAAAGAGCAGCTTGGACTCTTGCCATCAGGCCCATGACAGCAATCCCTCATTCTCCAGGACATCTGCTTATCCAGCAAAACCCAAGACAGTTGCCCAGCAGACAGGACAGCACAGGGGTTAGTATATGTGGCACAGAGTCAAGTTCTACCCCTGGCTCTGACCTTAGGCACATTAATCTCTACTGATGCCCCCCTCTTCTTTTCTTCCTTAAATAGAAACCAGTTATACATAATGTCATGCTCAGTCTGTGAGGCTGAGTTTATCTGTGACTGCCAAAAGCACGGTAATCTTCAGTACGAAGTATGATTACTCTGTCACCATGCATCTCTACAGATAGCAACGCTCACGCTATCCTTTGAACGGTAAGAGGTCAAACCACTGATGTTAAACCCATGAGGCCTGAGAGCTGAAGGACGAGCTGCAGTATCAGTTTTTGCCAGAGAAAACTCATCCATGTTCTGATTTGGCGGGAGAAGGATTTATATCAACTTACACCAGATAAGGAACATGGGAAATAAATACATAAGTCAGAACTTACTAATGGGTATTATTTCTCAGATAGTAGCAAGTTAATGCTATATAGCTAGGCAACAAAGCCATTCCATCCTTGATAAAGGCATAAACACATTAAAGGAATAATCCCTGTGTGACACGAGGTTACTTGTGCATTCATAAAATTTTCACTGCTTCTGCCAGCACTGCCTTTTAAAAATCACTGTTCTGTCCCAGCTTGATCAAACCCTGCAGCCCATGATTTGCTTCTCCTTCAATATGCTCAAACATGCAGAGAATCCCATTATAAATCCCTTTTTAAAGGATAAATAGGACTCTCCTGTATCACAGATGAAGCAGCAGCTTGACCTAATTTCAGTAGTTCCGTATTATTTCCAGTATCAACTTATCTATCAATTACACCCTGCCACGAAAACACCACGGTCATGCTTTGCACCCAGGCCCCGTTTCAGAGGAGGAACTACTGGAAGCAAAGCCCTACCATTGCTGGTGCTCCACCAGTGCAGGTGCTGGGTCACTCATTTACCCTGTCCCTGCCCACTAAATCTGCATGATGCTTTACTTCACACATATTTACTGGGTGTTCAGTCCTGATCCCCTCAAGTTACAGGTCATTTTCCTAATCAGTAGAAGCAGTAATTCAACACTAACGAAAGGGTTAAGCATGTGTTTGTTTTCCATTATTGTAACAGCGTCCTTCTGTTTATCAGTTGCCTTTGAAGAAAGTACAGATTACAAAGTACACGACGAGCAGCAGGCCCTCTTCAAAACAAGCACTGTTATAAGCTGCCATGGTATGGACTAGCAAATGGGTAGCTTTTCTTTAACTTGTGAAAATAAGAAGCTAATGAACAAAGAAATAATGATCTGATTCTATGTCAAAGAATCCAGCTTGAACCAACTCAACATTTTGTGATCCTTTTCTTCCCCTTAAAAAAATTCACAAAGCAAAACCAAAACTCTTAAGATAATATAACTTATTAATAACATTTACTGGGGGGTAATTTTACATTCTTAGCTCAACACAATATTTACTACCATTTCACCATTCTGGGTGTGGGGTCTGTGGGTATTTGGCTACATGGACCGATCCATCAAAATATTGTAAGCATCACTTTCTTTCTGCAGAAAGACAATTTGGGAACCTTTACTACTCATCTTAGATTTCCCTGTGCAGACAGGATAAGCAGCAGAACGTAAAATAATGAAAACAGCTATTCAGGAGAAACCTTTTTTTCACCTTCCTAAGGACACTGAGAAAACCTGCATTTAGAGGTGAAAATTCTCATAATAAAAAAGTTCAAGTTATCCTTTTTTGAGCTAGCATTAAGGTCACAATAATCTCTTAATCATAGAAATTCATAATACAGCACAGTAAGGCCTCTTGAAGGATCAAGGTATTTCCTAAACTTTAGTGTAACAAGACAGTTTAAAAAAATGACAGTTTTCAAGGCTTGGGCTCTCTCCAGATAGACTCATTAGTTATTGCGAAATACAGGATTGCTTCATTACTGACGCACACATTTGAAAATAAACACTCTGCTTCCTTAGAACTTCAAGAAAGCCACACGCAAGTCATAAGCCAAGACTCACACATCAGGATATGAGTTGTTACAGCTCTGCTTAAACCGCTGAAGTTCTGACTGGTTCAATTATACAGAGGGACAATAATGAAAGGAGAAACCAAAACACATACCCATCTGCAATACGGAGTATGAAATCATGATAATAGAGAATTACACAGAAGAACATTATTTTGAAGCACCTTTTTCTTCTGGGAAACCACAGCAGAAGAAAAGATGGTGATATCTAAGTATAATTTAAAAAAAAAAAAAAATAGAGAAACTAACATTGTATTTGTCTGTTGGTAAAATGAAGGGAGGGGAAGAGAGACCTGTTACCAAAAAGCTCTCTAACTGCAATCCTTCCCCTTTCCTGAAATCAATGATATCTTGGGGCAAAAAGAGACAGCTCTTTCCTTGCTGAAATTTCACAGCAAATGGTTTTACAAGCTTCATGTTGCTTTCTCAACCATTAGTGAGCCACTTTAATGGGAAAACTTACCCCAGCTCATAGGAATTGGCACATTTCAGGCAAGCTCTGAGTGAAAATGGTTTACCAGATAGCAAATACAAGTGATCTAATGATGAATGCGCCTCCTCCTTTCAATGAGTAAGTTGCTAAAAACAAAACCCTGATGCCAATTTGTAAGATTTAATGAATATGCAGACTGTTAAATGAATAGACTATGCCCCAGAGCTGCTCATTTAGGATGCTGCTGTTATAATAAAATTAGGTAAGTGTCCAATGAAAGCTCAGGACCCTGGGCTGGTGCCATCTAATTGAAGTTTACAACTTTATTGCAGATTCCTTGCATTTTATACGTTTGCTTTGTAGAATTTAATAGCTGGTGGCCTTGGATCTAACTTAATTACAAATCAGAAAGGAAGGTTGTGTCAGCATGATAACATTTGGCTAAGCTGAAATGTCGGTTTCAGGCATATTTCACCTGTTCTCATCTTAATTTAACTGGACTAATAGGTCCTAATCACACAGAACAAATGGGTCTTTAAAGTAAAGACATAAAATTAAGGGCCACACATGTCCTTCATTGCCAATGAAAGCACTGGAGTCAGTGGCAACAAGTGCCCAACAAGCAGCCCTGAACTGCAGCTGAAGATCAGGAGAGACAACGTGGTCAACCCCAATCAAACAGACCCCAGGAAGGCCCAAGTGAGGAGGGGAAACAAGCCCCAGTTTAAGTCTTGTGAACCATCATGATGTTAGAGCTTGAAGACATCCTGAAGGGGAGAAAATGGCAGGTGCAAATGGAGTGAAAGGTGATAGCAGTTACCTGCCCACGGTTAAGGAGTCTCCAGGCAGGGTAGTGGTGAAGGAGAGCGCATTTCACCTGGTATCTGTCGCAAGGGACAAGGAAGGAGAGGTGGGGAGGGTTTCGGATTCAGAGGTGGTATATACCCATGGCTTTCACATTTATTTTTCAAAAGTATAACAACCACCTGATGGAAAGAGCTGATTGGCAGATGCCAAGCAAAACACTTTGAGAAGATAAAAAAAGCCACGAGAAAGCAAGACTAACTTTCTAGAAGATAAGATTGAGCGTGTTCACTATAAACAAAACCACCTCCACATCCCACATACACAGACACGTACTGTGCAGCAGTCCATTAACACTCACTATGTTCCACTGATTAAAAAGAAAATTTAATACATCTGTTGGAACCCAGAGACAGAATAAATATCCTTATCGTTCCATTTACTGTAAATAATACTTAAGTGCAAGTCAAATATTAGCTATATTCAGCACAGCATCGTAACAAAACAGGCACTGCTAACATTATGGTCCCAAACTGTGTTATTCTTAATTAACATCTGACATATATCTGCTTTTGCAATCACCCATTACTGATTAAATGACAAGGCACAATGTCAGATGCATAATCTGATTGGTTAGTACTCAGTTACCAAGGTGTTACATTTTGAAATTGCCTGTGAATTGATTTCTTTTATTGAATTAATAAGTGTTATCATACTGTACAGAAGGTAAAATTGCTACTGAATGTGAGCGATAACATATAATTACAGAAAATCAAATCCTAATCTGCAGAGCCAAGCCAGGTGTCAACATTTTAATTGTAGTTAGGGAAGCGCAGTATCACCATGGAGCACGGGGAGGAAGGGAAGAGATATCTCAAGTGTAGGAAGAAAGAAATATATTGCATAAAACCCCAACTTTAGTTCAGCATGATAGCAGCCTTGAGGGATGTCAACCACTCGTGTGTGCAGAAATATTATACTTAATTTTTCATTTTAGACTATAATCCCACATGCTGGGACACCTGACTGTCATCCAGACCCAAATCTATCTCTCAAGAGTCTTAAGATTTGCATTTTTGGGAGAATGCTTCTGAAAGATTTTAGGAGATAGAAGCATAAAATACACAAATTATGCACTTTCTCCATTCTTTCCTCAAAAAAAAAAAAAACAACAAAGATCCCTTCTTTCCCCAGAAAGATCAAGTCCCTGTGAGATGATATCACAATTTTCTGCTATAAATAAAAACTGAAAGATTTTATTAATTTTAGTAGCTTTACACGCTATTTCAGTGAAAAATGCCTCTTCAAGCCTTTTCCTAGTTGCTCTCCCTGTTTGCCTGTATTCAAACATGACACTACTGCAACTACCGGCGTCTAAATTGATGATGTTAAATTGGCGTAACCCCCTTGCATGGACACTCTCAAATTAGCTAGTTCCAATACATTTGATCTATATCAGCCACTCTTTAACCAATTTGAGCGTTCATGCTAACAGACCACACCAGTTTAACTATGTGTACTCAGAAAACGATGTCACTAAATTGCCACAATTTCTTTGGATTAACGAAGCCTAGGAGAGCCCCAGCTTCCTCCTCTCGCCGCACAAGGAAGGAGCCATTCAAGCCACCATAACAGACCTGGCAGACTTTGATTCTCACTCGTTGGTGCACTTCCAAAATTTTTCCATCTCACTCCTCTGTCCATGCAGCAATTCCAGGTCCCCATATCTCCACCCCTTCCTCCTCTCTGCTGGTGCCTTCCCACCATCAGTACCCAAGTCATCTTCTCCCACTGCCATCCCAAAGAGCTTGGCTCGTGATGCTGTTTCTCCCGTCCTCCTGAGGGCTCAATGGGGCTGTTCACCATCAGGCATAATCTACCAGCTTTTTCTGTTGTGACCTTCTCTCATTTTGGATTCTCTGTGATCTCTGTGCTTTGGAAAAGTGACCCGTCTAGGCACAAGATGGGGTAGCACACAGACAGGAGGCACCAAGGGCAAATGACAAAGCTTTGTTCAAAGATTATGCTTCTTCCCTACTACACCACGAGCCAGCTACCAATTTGCAAAACATCTGTTCAAATCATCAACTTTTTCTTTTGTTCAGGGATAAAGAGGAAGAGTTAAGTCATCCTGTTTGTACACAGAAAGAGAAGTTAAAAACCATGCTACTACCACCCAATTGGCAAGATATCTTGGCAGCAGGATGGCATATAAAAATTTTACAAGAAGCTCTTTCCAAATTAATTCCTTCTATGCTTCTGTTTTCAGGGTAATAGTGAAAGTTTCCCTTCTTGAATTGCAAACCCCTGGGCTTAGCTGTGAGATTACCAGGCCAGCAAGATCTTAACACAGCGACACAGTGAAGTAATGCAAGAGCTAGCCAGTCGCAGCTTTGTGTCTCAAGAACTATGAGCGCATCTTGCACATACAGTCTTCCAAGGCAGTCAGGAAAAACAGGAATCTAGGCAGGGGTATGCAGCCTGACAACATGGAGTGCCTAGGCAAGCAAAATTTTGGCTGGATACAGACAAGCCATCATTGCATGGAGAAGGGAGAGAACAGCACCTCTTTGGTACGAGTGCATCTTAATTCTGTATATTGGCCTGCCTTTTAGACATTAATAAAGTTGTTGGACAAAAAAAACAACCAACAACCAAAAAAACCCCACCTTATTACTGGAGTTAAAGTAACATTTTTGAAAAACAATTTCTAAAACATGACATGTATAACTTGGCTCTGCAGTGATCACAGTGGGGGAAATAACTAGTAGCAGTTGTTATATGTCTGAAGAATGTGAACTCTGGAGAGTAGGGGGATTTAGACTAGCAGAAGGTGGCTGAACTATCATAATGGGGGAAAAAAATACCTACATAGAAGACAAGCCTTTTCTCAAATAATTTCTTTCTACAGTTAAAGGTAAGTGCCAGGGAACATCACCGCAGGAGAGTGAAAGCCTGCATCAACTGAGATGAACTGCACCAACTTGGAGACCTTTTGCTATGATGAACATCTGCATGACCTCCATGCAGGAGCTCCGGAAAAACGGCAAGCAGCTAATTGGGTTTCCTTTCCAGTCACTCAATTTACAGCTACTTCCTGACCTTGACTTTACAACGTTTGGAGCCTTGGTGGTTTAATGAGCTAAAATTAATGCTTTTTCACAAACAGAACCTGTCCAGGTATGTTCCTGTATCTCTTCTAGGTTGCAGCCACTGCAGTGCAGCAGCAGTTGCTTGTCGTGCCCCAGACGACCCAGTTTTTGGAAGAACATGGGAAGGATGCTGCCTCCAACATCCCTTTACTGAAACACGCCATGCAAAAAGCATGCTGATGGTGCTGACGCACGGGGAAAGATTAGACAGAGCGGCACCACGGAGCAGCAGCGGTCTGTGTGCTGCCACGCGCGAAGGGAACTCCTGACCTCGGCTTGATGCATTTCTTCCAATTCAAGGAGACAGAGCCGTAACAGCCCAGACGTGACAGTCCCATGGCAGCTTTAGCTGATGGAAGTTATAAGCTAACCAATTCCCACTCTTCCCTTTGCCCCCAGCCATATGTTCCCACCTTCCCCCTTGCACCAGTACCTTTATGACTAAGTGGTGAGACAATTCAAGAAATTAGCCCAAAAGGAACCAATTTTATTTTATTTTTTTTTTTTAAATCATGTTAGCTTTCAGCTGGTTGAGCTCTCTGCAGCAGTTACGAGCACACATGCTAGTGGCTGGGAGGGAAGCGAACATGTGACTGGAAGCACAAGGGAGGGAGGTGAAGACCCTCTCCCATGCTGGGAGCACGGCCTCGGGCTCACAAGACCCTGTGGGCTGGCACAGCACAGGGCAAGCTCCTCTTGCCCTATTTTGAAGAGGCCTTCAAAAGAGGAGAATCGCTGCAGTAATTCCCTTGAATTCTGCTGTGCAAAACCACAGTTACAGCTATCCCAGATCTTGCTGTTCTGTAGGACAGACTCCCAGGATGCATCTTCCTTCAATAATCTCCTGTATATTGCTGCAAGTAACTTGGGCACCTACTTAATCTGTGACCTTACAGCTCCTGTCAAGCAGACTGTGACCTCTCTAGACTCATATTATCCATTACCAAATTTTCATTTTTATTAAGCTCAGGAGAGACTTCTTTCCTTCTCCTCTAGGAAGCATGAATTCTCTTGTGTCATTTATTCCAACAAATGATTTATACCAAGAGCCTGTCAACTACAGGAGGTACTTGCTTGTGCTTACTATACCTGCAAGTAGCTCTGTCCTTTCCAGGTCATTACTAATAAAGCACTTATCCCTCATACAAGCACAAATGCCTCCCTGTGCTCTCACAGGTATTTATCTGAGCACTTCAGACTTCTCAGTGGATTTATCCTCATAGTGCTCTGGTGAGCTGGGCATTGGCGTAGTTTCTGTTACAAAGATAAAGAACGAGGCTCAGAGACTGAATTCAGCTCTTTGCTGCTTCGAGGAGACTTAATCTCCTGAATCAGGATGCTGTAACAAAACTGTTCCCTCTTCCTACTCCCCAAACCTGGTTCCACTTGGGACAGCAGGAAAGTATTCGTGGTCCATCATAAATTCTCTGCTTTATCAGCCAGCCCCACACCAGCAGAGTTTTGCTGCCCCAGTCTGCAGAAGAGATGGCTTCATCCTGTGGCCGTTTCTTACTAATGAAGTGCTTATGAAAGTGAGCATCGAAAACCCTGCGGCCCAGCCTGCATGACCTAAATGATCACCCTCCTGTCCCGCTCCCCATTCACAGATGACTCATAAGACGAAGTCTCCCTACTGCTTAGCACGATTTGCTATGCAGCCAGCCAGATTTCACGAACAACAGTAAAACAAATATATTTGTCTTGCAACTAGAGAGCCAAGACAAGCAAGGAGCAAAGCTGGGGGCCAACTGTAACACCACAGATTTTGGCAGCCAGCCCACTTTCCAGCTCCTTATATATTTTTGTCCCAACTTTCCACCTAGTTCTTCCTCTTTTCAGTATTTCTGGGCAGATCATAACACCCACTGAAGAGCGACAAACGGCTGCGTGGCTAGGTGCTTGCCCTTGATAAATTAAGGCATCTCCACGCTCCCTCCTCTCCCACTCTTTCCAGCATTACTTCATCACAGGCAAGGCTGAGAAGCCTGTTGCTGCTGTTTCTCTTTCAAACCCTAAAGCCAACCGGCAAACCAGAATTTAACCTCACAGCTGCTGAATACAGTTAGATTAATACACATTGGCCAAACAAAATATTGCTTTTAAAATGCAATTTGTGCTTGGCACTGAACACATTGGGAGAATGCAGAGCAATCTGCACTACAGACCAGCTCATAACCCTACCCAGAAAGTGCTTTGATGCCCCTAATTTACATCTGACAGCCTTAATGCGTTTTGGAAAGAGGCAGTAAAGTAGAAAGCCCCTGCACTAATCACAACTGATGTAAGAAAACTGGAAACACTTAATTGCTTTAATTTGTTGTAAAATTCTTTATGTGTGCACACCCTCTTCCCAAAATTTAAAAAGTCACAGCAAGATGGTGGCAAAAATGGGGAAATTCTGGCAAGTTATGATGACCCTTTTAGCCTGAAAACTCTTCTTATTGATCCAAAATACACCTGGCAGTTTATTTCTGGTGGGGTAGGGGAAAGGAAAGCATCACAAAAGGCTTTCATCTGTGATTATCTTGCCCGATCCTCATGCAGCTTCATACCGCTGCACCAAGCTGCAGATGTACACATCTGCACAGGTATTTACGGTCAATCTCTTGCAAACAAAATGCGTATTTCCCCACCACAATAAAAGTCAGTTCAAAGCAGGCTGCTTGCATTGAAGTCCATGGGAGATTTTTTCCCCCCCATCAATTTTAGCAGAGCTTGGGTTGGGCCCATTGAAATAGTTTGCTTCAGGAAAATCCTCACTTGTTGATTAGGCCTCAGTAGGAAAAAACCACAAAGAATAGCTTATTTTTATTCATTGTGCCCATTCCCCAAAAAAACTTTAAATTAATCCTCCAATTTCATTTCAAGCTGCTTTTCTGCTGCACTTGGTTGCTGAAGGAGAAAAGATTCTGGAGAAAGTGACACAGGTGAATTACATTTGCTCAACATTTTCAGCATTAAATAACCTGCACATAACTCAGGCTCACTCGAAAGGTACACTGCAATGATCTGACATAAAATACAGCTCTGCTAAGCCAAAAAAGATAAAACAGGGATACCTTCGTATTTAAAGGGGAAACAGTGAAGGATTTCATATTTTAACGAGAGACAGATGCCGACCACTGAATGAATCACTCTGCCCACAATTAAAGAGTCTTCTGATGTCTGAAGACTCTTCCTGTCATGAAAACTCTTGGATGCTATTTCACCTCCATCCTAAGCCTGATTTCAGACTGAAAGAGGGGGATCCAAATGTTGATGTCACCCCAGACACCACTTATAGTCTCCATTTCCCCTTTGAAGAACTTGGTATTAATTTCTGTCTATTCGGGGTTTTATGGTTTTATAGGTCTTCAGGCACCCTTAGAGCTAGACGGGAGATATGAAAAATCAACAACGGACCAAGGAATTTCCAGGCACCATATTTTAGTATTTCATGCAAAACAGCAGTATTTAAATTGGGGATCTGTCTCACTAACATTCAAACCACAGTACAAAAATAGAAAAACTAACTTTCAAGTACACAAAGAACACAAGAATGTTTTACAGTTTTGCTGATGCTTCAACTGTAACAATCTAAGAATCCCAGGCAACTGAAAGTTACAGGGAGAAACTGGACCTTTATTATTATTATCCAGTTGGGCTACCTGGGGGCAAAAAAAAGAAAAACCAGCTTCCAGGTACACAGTCTTTTCATGAGATGCCCAAAAGCTTGTGTCTTACCTGGTTATTTGCATGTCCAAAAAACCTTCTCTTTTTTACAATTACAGTGAATTCTGTATTTTCATTTACTTACCACTACTACTCCCTGAGCATGAACAAATCTCTCAGCTTTTCTGCTATGAGGTAAAAGGATGGGTTTTTTTAAAAATAAATAAATCTTATCTTGGGCTGAAAAATCACCTGAGGGTACTCTTGCTTCACTTCAGCTGCAGCATCCCCTGGGAAACTGGTCTCCAAGCTTAACTAGCCTTCTTGTTGCGAATTTTTCCTACTGTCTCTTCCAATAGCCAGTATCCTCCTTGACATTCAGAATTAAACGTATTGCACCCACCATGAGAACCAAATTAACTTAACAGAATGCCTTGCATAGTTTATAGTAAACCGTATTTCTATGTCCTGATGATTATTTTTTGCCCTACAACAAGATGGCATTGCATATCCAGATATTTAGTGATCTGCTGTAACCCTGAAACCCTCCACGCATGCTTCCTTCTGGCAGAACAGGTACCTGACCAGTTCTGGTCTTTTACAGCCATTCATTCCTTCTTTGCGTAGCTCTGCTAAACCATAACCTATTTTTTTCAGACCATTTCTATTATTTCAGATCCCCCTCAATCTGAGTCCTGAACTCGGCTGTGCTTGTACCTGTCTCAGCTTAGCATGATCTGCAAAGTGCATAACAGTGCTCTCTAGTATGTCATCCAAGTATTACTGGAAGTAGTGACTACTGCAGGAGCTGTAGGTCTCCAGCTCTTCCAGGGACTGCTGCCTTCTATGTGCTTAGAAACAACTTGATCATCTTTATCATACATTTCCAAAAAAAAATTCTCTACATTACAGGCTTCCCAGCCTACAGCTCCTCCCTTTCTCCCTTTTTGAGATATCCCATTAAGTTTTCTTTTCTCCAGTCTTCTCAAGCCTCATTTGTCCTCCACAGATTTTCAAAGATTATCACTAATGGCACTGAAATTGCTTCAGCTAGTTTTCTAACTACCCGGAGCTGAATTCCTCCAGGCTCTGCTAACTTAAGTATTCAAACCTATTCTTTCTCTCTTTCCTGATAGCGTGCTGGCTGCACGGCTGCAGCTGACCCTCTCAGAAAGAACAGAAAGGATAAAAAAAGTCATTTGGCACTTCTGTTTTCTCACTTCCATCTTTTGAGAGCTTTTCCTTTCCACTGAGCAGTGGACTAACTTATTCCCTGGCCGAGCTCTTGCTACAAACACATTTATAGAAACCCCTCTGGCTGCCCTTTATGTCTTTTGCCAATTGTAGCTCATTTGGACTTTGGCCCTTCATTTTTCTTTGCACGTTCATGCTAAAATTGTTCTCAACAGTTTGACCTACTCTCCAATTTTTTTATGTTGCTTTGGAGTTTCAGGTCATTAAAGAGCCCATGATTTAGCTAAAGTAATCTCTTACTATGTTTCCCATCTGCCCTCTCCATTAAGGGAGTTCATACTTGTGCCATTAAATTTGGTTCTCTAAGAGACTTCCAACTCTCCTAAACTTCCTCTTCACTCTGAGCAGGTTGCCAAGACCGCAGCTCTGAGCTGACTGAAGCTTCCTTGAAACTCATTATCTTCCCCATGCCGCTCTCCCTACTTTTCTTCTTAATAACCAGCAGTCTGGCAATCTAGAAATGTTTTTATTTTAGAAAAGCTGTTCTGCTCAGGTAGATTCATTTCCCAACTACGGACTGAATTACAGTTACAGATCAGTGTGTATCTGTTCTGTTTTGGCTCCTGGAGGTGAACTAGGGTGTACTTCAATCCCTGCCAAAGTCTCACAGCCAAAACTGTCCTGCTGCAAAGCATCACCCCAAAATAGAACAATTTGCAAAGAATGAAAGGTTAAAAAAAAAAAAATCTCAGACTTTTCTGGAAGGACAGATACATCCTCTAAAGAACCTGAATCTCTAGGTTAGTGTCCTTAGAAAAGGCTGCAGAATCCACCTTGCTGCTGGCACAAGATATAATGAAGGATTTAAGTACAGGTTGTAAAATTCTATGTGCTGTCCTAGATAATTTATACCTTTCCAAACTATGCCTCTCCATTCCTTAAACACAGGAGATCACCCTCGAGGAGGCAGCCGTGACCCCAGTCCTTTCAACATCCTCTCTCTGCACAGGGGATACTTATATCCTACCGCCGTGCTTAGCTGCACAGTAGCAGTCAATAGGAAAGAGTGACTTAGACAGAGGAGCTAAGAAAGAACAAATATTTTTATAGCAGCCCCCTAATACTTAGAGTAGGGCAGGAAGACGACAGCATGTACAAGGGAGCCATTGAAAACAGCACTGCTCCTAACATGTGCTTAGAAAGATATCTGTTATCTGGGGTTTGCCAGCTGGCTCCTGTATGCACAAGATCACAGTGCCTTTAACTCTGTTTGCTTCGCCGTTCCCAGGAACGCAGTCTTTGCCTTGAAGAAAAATCCCATCCTGCTGTGGGCTGTGATTAGCTGGCCCCAAACAGCCCCCGCCACCCAGGCTTCAGCCAGGCTGCCCCACTGCTCCTCCCTGCCCTAAGGGAGCTGCTAGCACCCTGGCTAAGTCCTGGCAGCTCTCCTCAGGAGGCCTGTATGAGAGATGCATTTCACTTTCTCCAACTGCCCATCACCCATTATCTCCTGCAACAGCAAAAAACATGTTTTAGGTAAAACCCCCAAACAATCCCAGGGAACGGACTGTGCCCTGCACTAAGAAGGAAAGCAAACCCTCTCCCCAGGGTCCCTGTTAATCCACCTGCAGGAATCGACCTTCCTTCCCAATACCAAATCTGCCAACGGTTGATCTCAGCAACTGGGCACCGAGCCATCACTGGGAGGACCAGCACACCCATCTCTAGCTCCACCTCCAGCCCTTCAGCAAAGGTGATTCTCCTGCCCCAACTCCTCCAGTGCAGGGCAAGAAATCTTTCTTGGCCCTTGCAAAGAAGCAGGACATGCAGCCACAGGATTAATACAGCATAAATATGGTGCAATGAGTTATCCACAACCTGATCCATATTAAGGTTCCATATTACCAGCTTAATTTCTGGCTGCTCCCTATTGGGCCGTACAGCTCCTTCTCTGTATGTTTCAAACTTCACCTTAAAACAATTTAGGTCCCCGCTCCCACGACTGTCTTTGGTGAAAACTCACCCCTAAGAACACCTGGGCACTGTCAGTATGCCCTCTCACAGAAATTAAGACTATAATGTTCTCCTACAGAAGCAGTATTTCTCCTACTAATTTGCTTTTACCCAACTATTTGCGCCTCCATCAAACATCCTAAGCTGTCTGTATTAATATTTAGGTTTCTGGTTTATTTTTTCTTTCTAGTTTGTTTCAATTTATGGTGTGCTTCTCCATTTAATATTAAATCGACAGTGACAGATCATCACCCTTTTTCCAAATTCACTAAATGGTTTAATAATATAATTTTTAGAAACAGATTTGTGGCTCGCATGCACACACACACCAAGGCAAAATAAAGATGACAGCACATTTGAACAAGGCAGCAATAAAACAGTGATAGCAATAAAGAATAAAAATGCTATATCAGGTTGCCATGGGAACCAGCATTCAAGGACTCCAGGTAATGTTGTAAAACATGCCACTGAGCATAAAGCAGCTAAGCAGGTTAAGAGGTTATTTATTAGGCTGCAACATGTTGTGCAGTGCCCTCTGGTGAGAGCGCAAGAGAGACACAAACAGGTTCAAAACTGAGGTGGAAGATGCAAGTATTGGTGCCCCGCGCGTATCACCCGGGAGCTGTCAGCTTGGCAGCTGCATAAATTGGAAGGAACCGGCGTGCGCCACAGGCAGAATGCAGAAGGTACGGCTGCGTGTGCAGAGCTACGGAGAGGCGCCGCCAGGACACGCACCCGCATTGGCTTTACTCTCCCTCTTGTAGGAGCCAAGAGCACCGTAGCACACAAAGGAAGGTACACCAAGGGCTCTGGGAAACATTTCAGTAGGTGGCAGCTTCTGACCTCTGCGAAGCGCTGCTTTTCCTGCTGAGGGTAACGGACACAGCTAAGATGAAAACTCAGTAGGTATGATTAAGGCCAGTAAACACAATCCTTGGTTGTGATATGTTTTCCTAAGGACTGAAACTGTAACTATTCCATGCCCAGAAATTTCACTAAAATTAGCAGCAGCTCTGCATGTGGAAGAGTTGCAAAAGCAGCGTCAGATTCCCTGGAGCCCTGGGGCACCATGTGCAGCACGCCCCGCAGAGGAGCACAGAGAAACAAGTCAACAAGGTAAGGAACCCACGCGCAGAAAACCAAAAAAGCAATTCAGGAATTCAAATCAACTCAAGTTAAAGCAACCCCAGAGAGTACTTTCCTACGTGAGACAAAAAGACATAGATACCAACCAAGCACAAGACGTTCTTAAGCATCTTGACAACGCAGAACCTTTTCCATGACTGCACAACCCCCATACAAAACAGAGAATGCTGCGAAACATTTTGAGTGCAACATGCTCCATTGCAACCTCACAACGAAACTCCAGGCTCACGTGGAGGTCGGTGGCTGCTGGCCATTTCTATAACTGCAAAAAGCAGGCATCCGTGTCTCTTTCCAGGCACCATTAGTTAAATATAAGGATTTACTTGGTGGCGCGGAATAGGTTGCTTACAAATATCACAGCACAGGATTTGCTTTTTTCCTACAGGCCTTTCTCTGGGGAAATCAATAGAAAATCCAGTTAAATGATTTTTTAATAAACACTGTTAATGTTTTGTATAGATTGGCTCCTCCAAAACTGGAATCAGAGCTAACACTATCCCATTCCATCACCCTTCCCGTTACACCTAAAATAGTGGAAATCATAACACAGAGAGAGAATGATTTTTAAGCCTGCCAAAACCTTGCATAACACAAGGCATGGCTGGATTAACTTTTTCTATCAGTGAAGCCAGACTATTTAGCTTAATATTCAGCAGTGCTTTCAGTGCAGCTTTCCTCTGCTAGGGTCAGTGCATGGCCAGCCTGCCAGCGCTGCTCTGCCGACAGCCAATTCCAGTACCCATAGCAGCTCTGCGGCTAACAGAAGACCTGGATTTGTCTTTAAACTGCAGAAATACTGCTGGGGCAGTGGAGATGGGGCTGGAATATGAAACCCGGCTCTCCTTGTTTTTCCCTGCACTGTTAAAGCTGTCAATTCAATTCTCCCCCCACTAAGTGGCACCAATGCACCGCAAACCACAACGAAAACATCTGTACAGACAGCTTATAAATAAATATTCCCCTGTCTTCCTGAGCCTGGCCCGCAGTGGGGGAAATCAAACAAGCGGGGGACTGTGTGCGGGAAGGGGCCGTGGGCGCTGCCGCAGCCCAGCTCTCCCCCAGCGAAGCGGCCTCCGTGGCACAGCGGCAGCCCTTGGGGGCTGGCTCTCCCCCCTCATAAACATTTTAATTTTGTGGAACTGCAGGTTACAAGGACCCAAGCAAAGAGAAAAAGGCAAACTGGCATTCTTCTGTTAACTGTACCCCTCAACACCTGCTCTCGCTTTGAAAAGGGGTGCAAGGACGGCAGCAAACATCGAAACCCACGCAGCATTGAGCCAAGCCCAACCCAGACTCCATGCAGTTGAACTGCATGTAATCTACACCACAAATCAAACCGTGAACACCAAAGCACTGTTGTTTTTCTTTCAGACAGCCCTTGCGATGCCCTTTTGCTGAGGAAAGCTGTAAAGACTGCCCTCAGTTCCTGGCTGAAATCACCCAGGCTTCACCCAAGCTTTACCTACCAGACACTTGTGGTACCGTAGAGAGTATACGTGGGGCAGGGACAACTCGGCTGTAAATCAAATCTACCGAAAAAACCCCAAATCTACAGCTCAAACCTATTGTGGCTGGGAAAAGGTTATGCAAATCACAAAACCCATTTACGTTAACCATCACGCAAGAGCAGAAGCTAACAGGGGAAAAATGTCTAGGAATTATCTTATCACTAGTGCTCTTTGAGAGAAGTGATAATTAACCAAAAATGTATCAAAGAACAAATAAATTACTAAGCAAAAATGTACTTCACTCATACCAACACAAATGGGAGCAACTGAGCGGTTTGGGACATTACAGTTCCCTCGTCATGCCCTGCCATTTGGAACAGTGACAGCAATGGTCACTGCTAACTGGGGAAACCAGGCCGTGTGCTGAGCAAAGGCCAAAGGACTTCTTGTTCAAACGGGCACGTCACCTCCGTATTAACATACGCACTACTGCAAAACAACTTACTACTGATTGCATATTGTAGATATTTCAGCTCAAGTGCAACACTAGAAAGTGTGCCAATAACACAGAGGCAGACAAGAGACTGAAAGCTTACGCTTCAAAAAGGATCAAGAGATGATAGCAGTCTGCACTAAGGAAAAAACCAACTCCATATATAAACACGGCACTGCCTCTACAGCAGCTGTTTTCATTATTGAGCCATGGTAACTTATGGTATTTGTATGCCATGGGATGTACAGCAGCTGGTGAATGCACAGGTGACACCAGACTGCTGTGCTGAGTACTGCCCGGATGGGAGGAGCAGAACCTGGCGGCGATGGAAGATGGGTCTCAGCAGTTTCACCAGCGTCTGTCTCACATTTGCTTCAGCAGAAAGCTGCTGGAAAAGAGCAGCCCCATAACGCATTCCCATGCAGGCCAGCCTGGCCAGACACCCAGATCCCTGTGCTGGAAGCTAACAGACATTGACACACAACCCCCAGCCTAGGAGAACTGCCTGTGGCTGATGGTCACCACACTCCAGACCAGATACACCAATCTAACCTCTTAAATCAGCAACAGGCAATGGCCACAGAAGAATAACTTCCGTTCACCTACAGTAGAGTTAAAGAGCCACAATCACCACCTTTTTATTCCAGCAAATCTGAGCAGTTATCCCTAAGAGGAAGAAAATATCCCTAAGGGGAAGGAAAAAAAGAAAAAAAAAAAGTTCACGGGTGCCTCCTGAATTTGTTTTTAAAACATCACTCACAGATGTAGTACTGGCATGAAACCAGTGCACTGAATCTAAAACAGGGAATAAGAGAATCTCATTGGTTCGAAACATTACAAATATCCTACACTGAACACTGGGGCATCACATCACTGGCTATGGATGTTGACTTGCTTCTTTATGCTCCCCCCACCTTCCCCCATGCAATACCCAACAGCTGATTATTCTGTTGTTTGTAGTAGACTGAAGTTATTAAGCTTAACCCTAGTCCTGTGGGAAGGTTAGTGATCCACAGGCATGACATGCTGTTATTTATAGCTGATTAAGTTCTATTTATCTACATTTAAATATTGCAGGAGATGGGAGAGATCCCAAAACACATCTGTGTCTTACTAGAAACACCAGCTGTGTGTGGTACCTTTAAGTTTGCCTTTCTCAAGAGGTTATAAGGAAACAAAAAACCCAAACAGAATAATTCAAGTTCTTCACTGTAGCTAAATAAATTGGTGTGGTTTAGTCATGACCTTCAAGATGTAAACCTGACATCCCATGCAACTGAACTGCTTCAAACTCAAACCCAAAATCAGCTAGGCCACTTTGAAGCTGTTCTGAGCACTATAATTGCATTTAATTCTTACTGTAAGACTGTTCACATCTTAAGAGACATGAGAAAGGTGACCAGCAGGTCACAAACCAGATCTTTAGAGCCATAACTTCTGAGCCTCTATACATTTAGGAAGAGCACTGTGGTTTCCCTAGCAAGACCATCTTCATACATGATCTATTTTCACACACACAAAGGAAGACAAGCTAACCGAGGGGATGCAGTTCTGTCACCACCCTTTCCTTCAGACAGATGTGGTGCTAGGGTCTAGAGAAACAATAAAGGTTGGCATTAAAAACCTTTGTGCTTGCTTCCTCCGTGTAATTTAAATTATTGTGTTTCTGGTGGTAGAGAACAATACCAGAATTACTTGCACATAGGAGATGGAAATGTTTTCAAGAACAGTATAATAGTAACTCAAAGTCAGGCTCTAGAGGAAGGGGATGGCACTGTCCTGTCACTATTAGCACCAAATCATAAGAGGTAAAGCAGAGTTTACCTCCTTAATCGCCAAAACAGAATGCCATGAAGGAAACAGTAAAGCTCATGTCCCCTTCTGTAATAGTCTTGAGTTGAAGCATCCAGCTAGCAACAGGAGAACACAGCAGGGACATCTAGGTCTTGTGGCTGCAGAACTGTAACGCTCCATGAGATGCTTCTCAAGAACCGGAAGAATGATCTATCATCTGTGTTCCTTATCCTACGTCTTTGCATGCAAAGCTGTATGTGATCTGCGAGATTTTCTTTGGTAACTGTTCCAGGCCAGAAGAGCTAGCTGAGTTTCACTTTTACCATCACCTGAAATGGAGCCGAGATTCAAAATGAAACTTCAGGGTAAAATGCAAAACCTCCGAGTTTTGCAAAGAATTGTTTGAAATGCCTTGCCAGAGCTTTGATAACCTCTTCTTGCACAGGAATTAGTGAGACTGTACCCACAGAAGCTCTGTGAAACTGTGCATCTTGAAGAGAGGACACCTGCAAGGACTACTTTCACCCAAGCCACAGAATGCAATCTTCTGATGGAAGCTTAACCAGCTGTCAATCACTCAAAACCAGACCAAATTGCTGTGGAAGCTCACATCAGGCTTTGTTTGCAATCCTCGAACCCAGTTTGACCTGGGTGGTAAAAGCCACTCAATTCTGCCTTTACAAGTTCTCTTGGGAGGCTCCAGGCTCTGACCATCCCCACACCATGCAGTGGCCAGCGAATCCTTGCTCTTACCAGTCCCAGCTCACATGTACTCAAGTGACGTAAGTGTGGGCTGATATTAACAGAGTGTTAAACCTCAAATTAGAGTATGGCTGGAGTAAGCCTGGGACATTTCCACAGTTTCCCTGAGAAAGGCAACGCTGCCAGCTCTTTGTTTTGTTGCGAAGCATGTGATAATTTGGCATCATCCTCTAAGTTTGGAAATTTGCTGGAACAAAAGAAATGTTGAGCTTTCATTAAGAGGAAAAAACAAAGTGTACAGTCTCAAGTCACAAATACAGACTTGAAAATACAGCCTATGAGTGCCTGAACGCAATTAAGAAGAATCTAACCCAGTACTCATTAAGTATCTCAGTTGCTGGGTATCTTATTTGTTCATTCTTATTATTTGATTAGATTTGATAACTCACTTTGGAGTCGTATTTCTGCTGTGGTTCATCTTTTGCTTAATCGCTCTTTCACAGGCCTCCTGTACAATCCAAACAAAATCATGTAGTCACCCTACACTTCAGTCCAGTATTTCTAAAAACAAGAGTCTGATAATTCTTTTTCTTCCAGCTTTGACTGTTCTGTTTCCCTACTGTCATCTCTTCCAGGGCTCAAGATGTTTTACACCATGCCTCTCAGAATGTCTCCAATATGAGTACCTAAGTAACAAAAAAAATCAACTATCATTGCATCAGAAATGTAATTTTCACAGTCTCAAAAACTAATCCATTCCTGGACAGGAACCAGAGCTCCAACACAAATGCTGCCCCATTAAAAACTTGCCATGTATATGCTCTCATCGACATATAAACAAAAGAGTTTTAGCTCACAGTGATCTCATAAAACTCATCTTTTGAGATATAACCAACATACAGAGTGACCAGCCTCTTAACTGCTAGTTTCTTTTATCGGTGCTTTTAGATGATGTGTTTCAGCAGTTGCAAACGTACATGGCCGTACATTCAGTAAGCCAACTGCCAAAAAGGTTCCTTCCATATCACATGAAAAAAACCAAAGCATTTCGGGTTAAGAACAAGGAAAAAAAACACAGAAACAAAACCAACAGCAAAGTGAAGTCTGGTTATTCCAGAGTACAGTTACCCCTGGTACTTTGTGCTGCAATTATTTACATATCCCCAGATAGTCAAACTGATGTGGTCCAAAGTTTTGTTGTGGAGATTGTAGAACACGTTGTGCCTATGCCAACGGGAGCACACTTAGCATGTTATCAGGCTGAATGGTGAAACTGAGGATACACTAGATTTGCCACTAGAGGGGAAAAAAAAAAAAAAAAAAAAAAAAAATCACTAAGCCACACGAAATCAGCTCATCACAAACACCAAGTCAAAAAACCACAACAAAATACAAAAACAAATTCAAGCACGCTACAGAAAGTAGGTACAAGTTACAACCACCTTGACATCTTGAGACTCTCCGGTTGGGCGAACAGCACTAGTAACCCACACCTTCCAGCTCTGCACCATCCAGCTTCTCAGCAACTTCAATGCAGGGGCTCAACAGTGAGTACATCATCATGTAGTTCAGCCCAGAACATAAAGAAATGTACTTGAAAGCTGCAGTTAAGGCTTCTTCACACATTGTCCCAAACAATCTTCTCTCCACTCTTGCAGATGCAAGATAAAAAGATACCACTTGTAAACAGTCAGATATCTGCCAGGCTCAGCAGCTGCAATCCTGATGCCCTGCCTGCCACAGCTCCTGGCGGAGCCGCACCCTGATAACCACAGGACAAAAATACATCATCTGGTAAAGGCAGCAGCACAGCATTGTAAAAGGCAAGGTGGAGATTCAGCTTTACCAACAGGACACTCCTCTTAATACTCATATAATAACAGTAGTATTTGTTACACATCAGTGTGTTACAAGTGCTGCTTGGTATGAGAATTACAACTGTCCTGTTGTGCCGGCAATACCATGTAGCCATTTGCATGTTGTTTAAAAAGGTAATGCTTTTAGGTAGGAGAACCCCAGTGGTGGAATGCAAGCGACTCTACTGACTACCAAACCAAGAGAAGTTTAACTGTGACCAGTCACAGATTATTTCAGAATTTTGTAAATACAATTAATACACAACACACACAATTACCTGAGCATACACTTCTTCCCCATGCTTATTTAGCAATATCTTCAGATTATCCTTTGGCTGGACAGGCTAAAAACACATCTGTAGACAAGGAACGCCTGGATGAACTGCTTTACTACTAAGCCTAATGAGCATGAGCAGAAATCTAAAAGCAAAGAACACTAAAAAGGGTTTTCACCACGAAAATTCATCCTGAAATGCCATTTTCTAGCCATAGTCCTACAAGTTCAGTATTTTCCCTATTGTTCAACTGAGTTCCATAGTTTCTCTCTTTCCTCACTTCAGATTACATTTACACTAAAACCAATTAAATATAAATTATTTTTAAAAACTAAGCAGCATACACTTTCAGATGTGTAAGAGCTACTGAGTGCATAATTTATTAGGAGAAAGGCAGAATAAGGCCATACTGCCATAGCATATAAATCACCTTCAATAAGAATTAGACAAAAATACCACATTGGTTTTTGTAACCCTGCTTCTGTCCCATTCAGTACATACATACGGGATGAGTTCAACTGGAGGTTTGTTACTAGCCTCTATCTTAAAAAAACACAAAATCACAAACCCCAAAACATAACAGTCAAAACCAGTATAACCATGTACTGCTGCAAACATTGAGTAGCTTTCAAAGGGCTAGTATTTTACATCCCCATGAAATGAACTGTCGTAAACAAATAGATTTTTACAGGAACTTTATATTCTGGTAAGTACCGGGAGAATGCTACCAAGCACTCTGAGCGACCCAGCCTTTTGTATCCTCGTAGCTTCTGAAACTCTGCGCGCAGCTCAGCGTGCCTAAACTGGATCAGATGGCAAGAGGCGCAGCAGTACCTTGTTTTCCTTCTTCCCCTCAGCATTCACTTCCACTCCTCAGCACGGGTCACCTCCTCTACACATACGCACCGTTTCCAGAAAGTGCTCAGAAGAGGCTGTCTCAAAATAGCAACGATCCAAAACAAGAGCTTAAGCACTTAAACAAAAACATGAAACAAAAGAAGAGAAAGGGGGCGGAGGGAAAAAAAAAAAAAATCCAGTGGAATAAATCCAACCGTAGCTTCTCGGCAGCTCAGCAAGCCCCTAGCAAGTGCCAGCAGTTTCAAAAGAGCTGTAATCTCTAAACTGTTATCAAGGTTTTATCACACTCGAGTTCTTATCTAAACCAAACAATCACTAGAACAGCAGCTGATAAGGCATCCTGACAAGGTAATTTCAGCAATTTAAATCCACAGCTACAGCCATCATACACAGAGAATATTTTAACACTCTTTCCAGTTTAACCTCTAATCTCTCTTCCTCTGTTCTTTCCAAACACAGAGCCAATTTTTCTCCCTTACAGCCGGGCGCATTTCCTGCCATCGCTCGTGTTATGGGCAGGTGCCCTTTGAGCTCTCCCCTTTGGCGTGTGCAGCCCATCCACCAACACCAGCTTGCTTAATCAAAAGGACCATTATTTTCTCTCTGAATTCAAGTGGCCATTTTCTCTGGTTTGACAAAGGTCCATCTTTAAAAGCAGTGGCTACATCTGTCACAAGCTGCTGTGTGGGAAAAGAGAGGGAAATCAAAGGCAGCAAACATGAGGCAGGATCAGCCTCGTCCCTGGTGTAATTGGGTGTAACGCAGTAGAAATATTTTATTTGTAGACCCGTGGGATTTTCACCTAGAACATCCCACCCACATGTCACATGGCAGGATTAGCTCATGAGCCTTTTAGCTCAATGTCTCCTCTTCCAAAACCATTCATTGGCCAAAAATCCAGTATCTTTTTCTCCATTTTCGCTTGTAACAGACCTTTTACATCAGGCCAGACTTCGATTTACAGGCCATCTGAAAACACTTATTCATGCTAAATGTAGCTGGCAAGTGACATCCAAAACCAAAACCAAACCAGCTACCTCAACTGGACAGAAGCATCAGTCGATCTGATGCAATTTCTTCTGGACACTAGATACCGCCTTGACACAATTCTCAATTATTTCTCTCCTTATGCTGGAGTAGTAAAGCAATATTAAGCTACTAACACATTCCTGTGTCTACAAAGCGAAGCAGCAACTTGCCTATATCGCATAACGTACATAAGACAGGGCAGAGCAGCTTTAGAATCACCCGAGTTTACCCTTGGCTTTCCACAGCTCCCACGAGGCCGGGGAGCCGATCACAGCTCTTGTGCAATCACCCTGGGCACACCCAGCATCTGCAAGTGCATCAGAAGCAGCAGCCAGAGCTACTAAAGTTACTTGAGTTAACTGGAGGAAAGTTCCCAGAGTAAACCACATCCAGGTCCCCTTAGCGGTGCCGTAACTGACTTTGTCAGAGCTGTTGTCTTCATATGGACAGAAAGTGAATCGTGTAAACTAGAGAAATTGCTCAATTCCTCAGGTTGAGCTTTCAAAATCGGGAAAGGGAATTCAAGATTTCTTGGCATATGCACACAGGGAAAAAAAACCAACCACCAGATGCTGCAACACCCAAGAAATCCTTTCACTAAAGATGGAAAATTCCTTTACACCTTATTTCAAAAACTTTCTTCAATCAAAACTTAATGAACCAAGAGACAAAACAGATGCAAACCCCCATTTTCCTCTATAAATCATTGTGTCTGACATGTGAAATGCAAACTAATTTGTTTAAATTACAAGACTTAAATGTTGATACAGAAATAATAGAGTGTCTTCAGATTTTAATCAGGAAAAAAATATATCTTGAGTTTCAGAAAAAAATCACCCAGCTCAAGTAGGAAGAGAACATATAAATACAACATAGTGACCTTATCCTTCGCTAGCCCAAAGAGCAATAAGTGATTTCCCTTCTCTTACAGGGTAAAGACTAATAATTCTTTCATTCCTGAATAGCTCCAACTGGGACAGTACTGGGTTTTCTGGCATCAGGGAAACACACCGTAAGTTAACTTATTTACTGGGTTTGAAAAACTTGATGTATTTGAATGTTGTTCTAAAGGAGGCTACATCAAGATCCAGATAGCATGAGTACCTAATACAAAGGAAGAAAAACAATCATCTAGTTCTAAAAAGACGTGCAGTTTGTACCAAAATATACATCATCTTTGTGCCCTTCTGCGGCATTTGGAGAGTTATTGGGGCTGGATATTGTATTCAAATGGGTCTCTATTGTATAACATTTGCAAGGACAGTGTATTACCCCTGGGTCCAACTGGTCTGCTTCAAGAACAAACGAACGTTACAGTTCAACCCGTTTCTTCAACCAACCCCGAGTGCACAGCCAACTTGCCTGTGAAAGCACAGTTATGATACATCCACTCAGCATTTAAAACATCCAATCTAACCTGCCATAAACTGTCACTTCAGGCATTTATGGCAGACAGTAAACACATGCTTATCAGAGAACAACTGCACCCTGTGAGCTCAGCCAATGGAGCAGCATTTCTTATCAAATCTATGGCTTATCAGGGAACCTAACAAAAATAAAGGTTACACCATATGGTCTCCTCCTTTTTACCTCTGCTCCATTGAGACATATGACTTCAATTAAAACTACATTGCTCAGACTTTGCAGACTTGCTTCCTCCTTGTCTGCCCTTGAAAGCAAAATCCTACCTTTAGAGCAAGGCACACAGAAAAAAGCCCCTACAAAACTCCACTAAGTTGACAAATATCCCATTGACCCAGCTTTTGCCATCAGAGGCCCTCACTCATGCCCACCTGCATGGATCAATAGCCCGACATGGCAGTGTTTACCTTGCGTGAGCCTCCCCCCAGCCCCAGCATCTGCTCCCACGCGGCTTCCTGCACTTCAGACACAAAATGAAGGTCAAGAGGCATCGCGAGCAAGCATGGCGCGCCCCTGCTCGTGGGCCAGCGGGGGATATTTGCACAGTCCCTGGAATCACATTTAAATTCTATCAATGGAGACAATTTCTGCTGTTAGCGCCAGACAATGATATGGTTAACCAAATTAACATGTCAAAACAAAAAAAAAGAATAATAAAGTAAGAAAAAACTCAAATTCCCTTATTTCTTCGTCTTATCAGGAGTTGTCTAAAAATGTTAGCTCACGTTGCTTGAACAAAGGTATTTCTGAAGCACGCAGAAGCAAGGATTGTTGTTTGACCAATACAGTTATTAAAGCTCCCTTTGAAAGGCACATTTGTCCACACAAAATGAGTTGTTCCTCCCTCTGCAGTTGTTACATACCACACCACAGCCCTGGTCTCTTACTGGCGAAGTAACAAAAGCCCCTTCAAACAGAACAGGTTTACTCGCTGTCTGTAACTTAAATGAACTTAATTAAGATTCATTTAATTAAATGTTGCTTAACAGTTGAAACCATTATTAGATCACCTTCCATCCGTAAGTTTACAGCAGTGGCACTGGCAAGTAACCATGTAGATGGCAGCCAGATGGATACTGAGAAGCAGGTTTCCTGTGTGATTATTCACATTGTTTTCTAAAACAATTGGTATTAAAATAAATGCAACTGTTTGTATTTACAGCCATATAAGTAAATTCCTAAATTAAAAAGGATCAGAAGAATTTCAGGCTCTGAGCTGCTGACAGTTGGCAAGCTGTGCTTTACACTACCTGAAGTCTCCTCTGCTTCCAGGGAACAGGTCAGTAAACAGTTACTCAACACAAGCGACTTGATTTTTTTATTCAGATCAGGTTTTTCAGATTACAAAGCAGCTGTCAGTACCATCACAGGACTGGATGAATAGTGACTTTAAAAAAAATTCAAAAGAAGCAGCCAAACTAGTCACTCATCACTTTAAACTACACAGTCCTAGTCAATCCACGCTCCTAATCTCGACATCTGAAATTTCCTTCTAAGACATCTATCTTGTCGGATATTATAAATTAATCTGAAAAATGGAATTACCCTGTAAAGTGGTCTGTTATTTCCCTCTACTTTTGATACAATCTAAGAATAAAACATTTGAGATCTACAATCTGTTGTTGACACTTTATTTTGCTGAGCTGTATAGTCTGGAACAAGAAACATTCATTTGTACTTACAGACAGATATTGACTTTAATCACTATTATCCAAATTGCTGCAGTGGTATTTGCTAGGTTTTGAGAGCATAAAACTTGCTTCTCTGTGACATCACCAAAGGTAATCAGCGTAATGCTTTTCTTGCAAGCTGAAAAGATATCTTCCTGCTATTCTGCTGCCACACAGCCAAGCACACACTCTTTATCAGAGCTTTGCTAAGCCCAAGTGTTGCTGCTCACAATTCTCACAGCTTGACTACAGACAGAAACGACTCCAAATTGAGTCAGAATATTCATTTAGATGCCGACATTCCTTTCAGATAAGAAGCCTTTTCCAGTTCACTTTACTACACTGAATTAAGGTAAACTGCTAAGAGAGCCACGTGATGAGCTCTTTCGGGTCATTTCTCCTTGTAAACAAGCCCTGTAAAAAATCTGGGGGCTGCTGAAAATGCTGCAGGGAACATCAGCTCTGCCCTGGGGAGCATTCTGCCACCTTGGCTCCTGGTTCCACACCTCCTCCCTGTGCTGCAGCCTGAGGTCCTCCTCGGGGGACTAGGGTCTCGATCTAGAAGAACCTTCCTATTGATTAGCTGTTGGGTTTTTTTGTTGTTGGTTGTTTTTTTTTTTTCAATAAAATCTTTAAAATTAGCTACTTATCTATCTTATCTCTTCTTTCAGTACTATCGACAGCTGCTTTGCCAAGAAAAAACATGACAGTGCTTCCAACTTTTTTTTTTTTTTTTTTTTTTTTTTTTTAAAATCCTTGCTGTATAAATTTGTACTGGCTTCATGGACTACCTATGTATTCTGTTGTTACCAAACCAGGTTAAATGTAGTTCTAAGGTAATGCACTTACAACTCAGCGAACTCATAAACACAAACCCTCCTTGATAAGCAAGCAATAAAAACCTGTCCTTTATTGCCACCAAGGTAATTCATACCTTGATACATCTATTATTTCAGTACTAAGATTATTTTACTGCAGCAAACTGAATTCCTCATGAAGGAAATAAAAGAAAATAAAATGCATGAGAAACACTGAAGCAAAACTCAGCTTCTGTGAGAGACCAGAGAACAAAAAATTTCAAGAGAAACTGAAATTAGTACTGATATTACAAGAAAGGATAACTTAGAAAAACATTATTTCTCATAGTATTGCTGGTATAATTCGAAGAATGTCAGGACTAAGCATTTCTATACTGCACTTCATCAAAGACTATCAGAGAATAAGCATTAAACAGCTCACTTCACAGCCGCCTCAAGGACAGGTTTCCAGCTTCTAGCAAACAAACCTGCAGTAGGCAAAACGCTGCGAGTCAGAATCTGACGTCTGATTTCTGACTTATGCTTTCTCACTATTGCAAAATCTTCCCTTTCCATAGCCTGGAACTGATTTGCAAATTATTCTTTTACTAGTGTTCAAAAAATTGGGAATGGGTTGAAAGATCATGGATAGTCCTGAGAATTTACTCAATTTGTGCAAAGATTTAGATGGCAAGTTAACCATCTGCTCTATGTTGGAACAGCTGAGAATTAGAACTCTTGTTCCCATTCGTGATCTTAATTCCACAGGCTCCAAAAATGTTTTCATTAACACAATTTTTGTATTCAGAGAATCACACACCACAGTCGTCGTCCTAAACCCCCACTCAATGCTTTGTACCATATGACATTTCTTGATCAATACTAATACGATTCACAAATTGGTAGAGGATTTGGAAATACGGTTTGTGTTTTATTCATTTGGAAGTCTCTAAGACCTTAATTATAGGGAGGCTAATCCTTTGTTTTCAAAGAGAGGAACGTTAACTAGTTCATTTCTATTCACTAGTCAATGTACTATAACTGGTATTTCAGTAATGCAGGTTTACTACGCTTTAATAGGAGACTGGAATACAGATGAAGCAGCTCAACATGAGCTACAGCCAACAGAACCTAAAATCTCGCCACTCCAGGCAGGTATTGCACAGCTGTGAAGCAGTTTACACGAAATAAGCTGCTCTCTGGTTCATAGCAGACAGATGTCCCATGTCAAAAGCCCCAGCACTGCCATCAGTACTGCCCGACGACTGCATCAGGAGGTCAAGCAGAGAATAGCCCATCAAGGGCCCGCAGGCACGAGGAGAGGGATGAACAGCCTCATTTGTTACCGTTATTAATGTGTGCAGCGTGGCAGCATATAAAGGCTGGTATCGGGACAGAGGCTCACCGACGGGTGTACACATCTCAGCAGAGAGCATCCTTCCCTAAAAGACCTACATCTACAGTTTAACGATGCAACATAACACTGGCAAACCGGCACAGTAAAGTACTGTGTCATTTTGTAAACTTCATTGGACGGGGCTTTTCTCGGTTTTTAAGCTAAAGGTACAGAAGGGGACAAGGGAAGTCAAAGCAATCCCAGCTGAGCGGGTGGCATGGCTTCCACAGGCAGAGAGAGAATTCAGAAAGGCTACAAAGGAAATTAAGGCACCATCTGTTTTGATTTGAGGAGGAAGGCTTCCCTATGCATTAAAAAGCAGTCAGATAAAACATGAGATACAACACTCGTTTGGTACTCAGCAATGGCTAGGACCCTTGTGAAGGAAACAGAGGGCTGACGTTTGTACTCAGTGGATGCCAGACGAGAAAGACTTAATCAGTGTCATCAAAAATGAAGGACCGTCTTTCTATGTATAGCATTACAGTGCAGAATCTCCCATCAGAGGATGAGTCTATTGTCATGGAGCACTTCAAGCTTCTCCTTCAGATGGAGATTTGCTGTATGCAAGAATCAGTCTGTAAGCAATTACAAGAGTTTATAGTGTGTTTTCATTTTCCAGTAAGGCAACTAGAAAGTGATTTCTCAGTAACACAAGGATTGAAAACAGAATTGTGATCCCCACTGAGTATGGCACAGTGTTACAAGCAACGGCTACCACCCCCACCAAAAAAAAAAAAAGTTGGAAAAATCAAGCAGTCAAAACACACTGGCTGCACCCACACAACAGAGAAGCTAGAGAGAGGAAGGGAGGACCAGAACCATTTCCCTATGTCCCATCTTCAGCTACACACAGCCACAATTCACCAGGTTTATTTTCACTGACTGCCACAAGAAGTCCACCTTGCCCAGACATAGTCTAGCTGAAGTTCCCACAACACCAAAGTCCATGACTATTTGGGCTAACACAACCCTGCACTGTCCACTAGACAGTGCAAGTTTGTTCTTCACTGCAAGGAGAACAAGAAATGATGAAAGTCACAAAGATTAACAACAAAAGAAAAATGTAAAAATGAGAGAAGTGAAAGCTACAGTATAGGACAGTTACAGAGATAGGTTAATTATTAACACTGAGGACTTAGCATTCCCTGAATCTTTAAAAAATGTTTAACTAGCAGTTCGAGCCACAGTAAGGAAAGTACTTGGTTGATTCTTCTTCCCATTCTGCAGAAGAGGAAGCTGAGGTGAGGAATAAGCTCTTAAAGCCACAGAGAAAGGCACAGCAACCTGAATGAAGTGTCTGGCTTCTCATGACGCCTGTTAGATTTAAAGTCCTCTCCTCCAGTTTATTCTCTTATAAACCTTGATCAGGAAAGTGGAAATCAGTATCTTTTAAGTAGCAACATTCTTATTTGTGAATTGAAAAGCACTTGCTACAAGGGACAAAAAAAAAAAAAAAAAGACTGACCTTTGACATTTTTGAAAGCTCAATAAATGACAATAGGAAGCAAAATTGTATCATGCATCAATAAACTGTAAATTATTTTATGATATGAGAGGTTATTTAATCTAAAACTATAACTATTAAGGAGAGTGATAAGAGATAAGGAAGGTAAAGACTCAGGGACTTTTCAGTCTCATATCTTATCATTTCCAGTGTAATATTAACCAGCTTGATTCACAATATCCCAGTCACTTTGTGGTCTTTCCACAGTTGAAAACAATTAGCAAATATGAAGTATCCAGAACTTTGTTCAGTTGTGCCACTAAAACAATACAATCTTGGTTTTGATCATGCATTCAAGCTACAGTAGCAGCAATACAGGGAAGATGTTAATCCTGCAGATTTTTTTTTTGTTAAACCTGTGTAAACTTTATTTTGATTTTACCCTGAAAAGGAGAGTTTGAACTCTTACTGCTCCTCTACAGTCAACACACTTTTTAATCCACTTGGCAAAGATCATTGAACTGCCTTCTAATACACTGCTCTGACATCTCTCTAACTACTTTTGCAATGTTTTCCAGCAGCCATTGATTTATGTTAGAAGTCCACAAGAATAGTCACATTAATAAAACTGATTGTCTCTCTCATCACAGAAATTATTTAATGATTGAGGTACTGTCACGCACATTCACCTGTACCCAAAGAAAAACCAATTTACCAGCTAGACCACCCGCCCACTGTTAAATCGTTTCTTTAGCTTGCATCATTATTGATTTTAATTGAAGAAATCATGATTTGTCAGAGGTTGTACTGCCTGAAAACTAAAAACTCTTTAATGCGCTGGTAAAATCGCAGGTGGTTTCGTCCACAAACAGTGGAAGAGTATTGCTCAACCAAATCCTCGTATCACAAACCTGCAATCACACACCACAGCCTAGGATTGTTTCAGATCTTGTAAACTGTTGCGGTTGGATAAGACAGCTCCAAGCAGAATACTGGGGCTTGCTGGTTGGAGACAGATAGATAGATAAATAGATAATTTTATTAAATATAATTTATCCTCCTCTCCTCTAATTCTCTCTCCTGCCAAGATTTATTCATATCAATAATCTCTCAACTTCAAGGGGTTAATGAGTATAAAATATTGGTGTGTGGTGCAACCGTAGGGACATAATTTCACATATACTTCAATGTGACACAAGCCAACACAGAGGCCAGAAGTGCAGAACCTTCCTCCCCCAGGTCACTGCTGCTCCTGCACCCCACCAGAAGTGGTGGTGTACATCAGAAAACCAGTGTGGCTAAAAACAAACTGCCTAAAAAATGGAAAAAAAAAACAAACCCAAACCAAAAACCAAACCACCAAACCAAACCCAAATCAAAACAACAAAACCCCCAGTTCACTATGATCCTAACCCTCAGTTGTCCTGCCACGAGGGAGCCGCAGGCATTAGGAAGAAAGACAGTTGGAAAGAGGCAGGAGTGCTTCTTCACAACAGTGCTAGCTCGGAGCCTATATAAAACCTTGCTCCAAAAACACATGCAGTAACTGCATCCCATATAGCATTAAGGAGCAAACGCTTTCTGGAGGTGGCTGTTAGGTGGCTATTTTTGGCCAACAAAGCAAGAGTGTTATTTTCTCTGATGACAAGAGCACTACGTTAAAGAAAAAGGCCGGGCAAACAAAATACAATCCACACTTACATATTCTCTTCCCTTCTAACACAGAGCTGTCTTCAGCCATTTTACATACTGACAGCTACTTGGCTGATCCTCACTGGTGCTGTCCAAAATAAGGTGTTTCAACACATGCTTATGTTGCAAACAACATTCAAAAGCTCTTCCTTTTGTTGCAACATTGAACCAAAACAAACTTTGAAATCTCAGAAGCTGCAACAAAACAGATTTGTCATTCTCCAAGCCAGCTTTAATCCTCACACCACAGGACCCCGAAAAGCAGGGCCGGAGATACTTTCTGCTCAGGACTGCAGGAGCTGTATTTCAAGCATGTTCTTGAAAGCTCATCATCCAGTTCCTCCACAGATTGTGCCATCAAAAGCCTCTAACATGCGGAGGTGGGTGAGGCCTCAAACACTTGGTATTTCTCAAGGGAAAATAATATCCTGGGTTTCCCCACTGGAGGGTAGATGGGGGAAAAACAACCCGTGAAGGTGGTTTCCAGCCACTATTATATACACACAAAGGCACAGCAAAGAGCATAAATATTCCCCACCCAAGAAGCTCACCCTTAACCTCTACGTCCTGAGCAATTTTCCCATTAGGTTATTGCATCTGCTTTGTGAAGTTACACTGCCTATTGTTACAGCAGCTATAGATATATGGAGGGATGGATACACTACCTCATGAGACTGAAAGTAGATATTTTATAAAAAACATTTCTAACACAGCTGCAGAGCAGGAAGAGAGATGAGAACTGACCTGCTCAAATATTGCCACCTGCCCTGCTGATTCACTGCCACCTTTAGCTCTACACAGTAATAGCAAGTCTATCTATTTCTCTCTCTCCCTCTTGGAGCAAGGTTTTCTATAACTTAAGCCCAAAAGCCTGGTCAGATTTTAGTTGCTTTTACATAACTTTTCATTTGACACACACACCTCATTGAAGAGGGGTTTTTCCTCTTGAAAACAGACCTATGTGCTCTGTGTGTTGGGGAAATACAGACTCACACACACCTTTGATCAGATATGTAACATCTGCATCTGTTTCAGAAAAACAATTCTGTCAGGCATTTCAGTGAGCTATCACTGGGATACTCCAAATTATCAGGAGACCAAAAAGGCAGTAACCTTGAAAAGCCATGTTCGCTCTGAACACTCTCTGACAACGCATGCCTGCAGCAACTGGCTGTAAGAGGGTAAGAGACATTCTCCAGCTCAGAAAGAAACAAGGGGAAAACAGATCTGGAAGCATCCCTAGACTTTCTAAAATGTAAAAAAAAAAAAAAAAAAAAGACTTCAGCTCTCAAGATTTGAAAGATGGAAATCTCCCAGCATCCTGCAGCAGCAGCCAGATGGTGTATCTTTGCTTTCCAAGGCCTAGAAGAGCCATTTGAGCTAGAAGGCAAAGACAAACAAGCAGTTGTAATCACACAACTCACCAGCACCTGGCAGATAATAAATGCTGCCACTTAAGAAACCTACAGAATAAGCTACATTTGGCTCAAGAGCCTCAGCTGAAGGTAGCTGAACAGCTATGAGCACCAGCCTGTAACAGCAGCTCAGGACAGTGTTTTTCTATGTTCTTCCCATTATCTTTGATGAGGAAACAACTGGGAGCCAAAAGGCCTTTGAAAACCACCAGAGTTAAGGATTTGGTCAGGAATCTTCTGCTTAAGAAATGTGACCAATTCAGGACAGGAAATAAATATTTACTGAATGCCTGTAAAACCCCTAGCTCTGCTTTTTGAGCCCACAAGGCATGAATACTACCCAGTACTAAAGCGTGTATTATGTCCCACTGTTTCATCACTCAGTGCAATGCATGGTAACCAGGAAAAGAAATAAAAATGGAAGCAGAGAAGGGAAAAGCTGGGAACTAAAGGTCACATAGGAGTAAGCTGGACTAGCAGGAGACAGCAACAGGCACATAATCCAACACAAACAATATGAGGGCACAGGAGATTTGGTTCTCCTCTTCCCTCCTTTCCATACCATGTACCTCCAGCTACCACCTCCCTGGCTGCTTCTTCAGATCCCTCCCCAAGCTGCACGTGATTTCTTCCAATTTGGTCTCCTTGTGCTCTAACTTAGGTTATGGGAACTCTTCCCTTTTTTTTTTTTTTTTGCAGCAAAGACAAAGCCTGTAACAGAGGTGACCAAGCCTGTGGGCCACTCCATTGTGATACAGGGCACCACTGCATCCAGAGGTTTCAGAGAAACTGACCTGCTCTTGCACAGATGTTCTAGGATGCTGATGTCATATTTACACACAGAAAAACAGAGTATGAGACCTGAAGGTGTGAATTTTTCCTAATGCACCAGTGTGCCTCTTCACTGACCTAGCAGCAGCTCTTCCAAGGGTCAGACTTTGACTTCATTCTCTCCGCTGAATTAATCACAGGTTTCTCAGTTAGGATTGCCAAAAGAAAAATGGAGCCAATGAGTGCAGATGTTGGCACTCTGGGAGCTGGATCGGATCCACCATCTCATTTTGTGCAGTCACTGCACAGCTGTCAGACAGAACAGTTATGGTCATTACCAAGCAGGGGAAAGAATGGAGCCAGATACCTACACAGAAGTGTCTGTATTTTATAGTCAGCTTTGAGCCATATGTTGGGCTTTACTCCACAAAAGTATTCAGAGATACTCTAGTGTGGAAATATAAATCAGCAAACTCAAGATACTTCTTTGCAAAACTAGTTTTTCCACATAAGTTATTTACCTACACAAGAATATACCCAGCAAAACAGTGCTGGAACTTTCCCTAACTTCGTTCACAATAGGAAGGTAAGCAACTTGGAAGTATGGATGAACTGATCCAAAGCTGACTTGGAAAGCTACTAATACATCTGTCTCTAATTCATCCTTTCCAAAGCTAAGGTTAAGAACAGTTCTGCCCCTTAGTCCAAAGAGGGGGTCTGAGCCAGCCACGCACTGGGATGCCAGGAGCAGAAGCGAGGACGCAGCCCACATGTTTGATTAAAACGTGGCTGTCTTGCATTAAAACATTAGTTCATAAGCACTCCATGTTGACAGTTTATCTCCATTCATCAGTTACGTGGAATCCAGAGAACATGTCATACAGTCAGAAGACTTTTCACTTTTTGAGTCATACGGATATAAAGAAATCCATAGCATCCCCCCAGTGTCGCTCACCTGTGCAGCACATTTGCCTTTTACAGTGATTGTTTTCCTTGTTAGACACTGCTGGAAAGAGTCCTGTATTTTATGCACCTAATTCAGAGCTACATTTCCTCTGGGTTTCTATATGCTCACAACTGGCAACAACTATTGATTACTGCGAACATTCCCCTTTTCTTTACTATTACTTAAACAAATGTAGAAAAATCCTAGACAGCATTTTTCAAAAAAACAGGCTGGTAAAACCAGAAGCTATCTTATCTCACTGCTGTATGGAGTACGTACAGCAGTCTACTCCCAGTGAACAACTCCATTTAAAGATGATTAACTGCAAGAAAATTATTAATGTGGGAAGCATTTCAAAGCAAATATGGAGATTTCCATACAAGTGCTAATCTTCTAAATAACCTCTCTCCCATTGTACAGCTTGCCAAAAGGTGATTTTCTGACAGCAAAGAATGAAGTGTCAGCATTGCAGGGGTAAATGGGTTGATACTTTACATTTGCCTCCCTATATTATACCAGGACCATACAAGATAAAAATACACTGGTAATTCCAAGAACATTTAGGTAGGTATTTTAACAGTGTTTTTAATATATATATATATACATGTACAGTTTATGTGTATATTTATACACACAAGCAATAGTTATGGTTATTTCAACAATTTGAAAGAAAAAAAACAAACCAAGGAAATCGGTATTTTTTTCTTCAGCCTATATTTGCTATTTGTAGGGCATTAAAACAAAATACTGCTAAAAAATGTATTCAAGTGTAACTAGAATAAAATAAGGAACAAATTTACATTCTCAGAATCTATACTATTAGCCAGCTAGGGATTGATTAGTTTAGGCTTCCAAGAGGTACACTGGATAAATAACTAGAAGGGGAATGATTGACACCTACTCAGTTTGGCTGGACAGCATGTTCCTCAATAAAGATAAAAGGAAGGCAAAATAGAACTATGAAAAATTTTCCAAAAAAAAGACCTAGAAGTATGGATTTTTCACTCATTTTACTCCTATGCCCCCCAAAAGCAAAATCAAAGACCAATGGTGATGCACTGAGGCAAATAATTTGTCCTCAGTGAGGCAGCCGTGTCCGGGAGCTCAGTGGCATCACACATACCTTCATTCTGATCTGAGAAGTCCCCCTGGTTTGTGTGTAGGCCTGAGCTGAACCACGTTCAGCTGCAGTTTCACTGCCCACAGTGACCCATTTCAGGTTAGGAAATAACTACATGGTAAACCAAGCTGGAATTTGCAACATAGGTGGGGATAAGAGAAGCCGACAGGAACTCCTCCTTCACCCATATTCAGGTTTCCTAGTGCCCGCTCTGAGCCCCAGATCCAACAAAGCCTAATTTCATACAGACCAGTGTCCTGCTCCTTAATCATCTGCTGCAGAGTAACTTTGCCAGGTGAAGCTGCTCTTCACTGGGAAAGCTGAAGCACCAGCTCAGATGTCTCTTCCCCTCTGAACATGCCAGAGAACCTGTGCTGCAGGCTCTTTCCTACACATAGGGTTTCTTATGGGGAGCAAATATAGGATTTCTCTCTATCCCTCACACACTTACTCACATTTAATTTTTAAGAAGTCTATTGGACTTGCCCTACCTGGTTTAAGTCAGATGACTTAAAAGTTACTGCACAGTAGGAAGAAAATAAAAAAAAAAAAAAAAAAATATCACACACACGATTGCATGAGGCAAATTCCCATAGAAAAACCAAGCTAAAAATAAGCAGGGTGCAACCTACTCTCAGAAATACCATCAACTCATTAGGACATTGCCTAAAAGATATGCAGCTTGGAATTTTTTTTTTCCCCCCTAGGAATCTCTACACCCCCCCTATATGTAAAGGCCTACAGCTGAATGCAGGGCACAGCCTCATCCTTGCTTGGGCACAGCTGAGATCAAGCTTTACTTAAAAACAAACAACCAACAACAAAACACCGCCACTGTGGAAGGATGGAAGATTACAGGTAACTGCTAGCTACAGAGCAATGTACTTATTTATTTCTGTAAGTCCAACAGAAACACGGCAGAAGCTTAGGGACAAGACAGTTGAGACAAAATGACTCTGCACACATTTAAAAAAACCTTAGGAACTCTCTTTCTTTCTGTGCAATCAGCCTAATTACACTTATGTAGAAGTCTAATTACACCTCTGCATTAGCTACCAGTGAAGTGTTTCTTGGGTTATTTCTGAGCAGCCTACAATTAAATGAACTCATCCGTTAAGTGACACTTTGTGTGTTTAGTCTTACTGCTCCAATTATGTACCTCAAATCAGCCCCTGAAAATCCTCCTTGCTGCCAAAGATATCCCTGTGAAAAATGAAGGATATTGGAGATGGCTTGAAAAACACCGCTGACATTAAAAACAACTGCTGTTATGCAAAGCCCTGCATTTTATTCAAATTTGTGCTGCTTGAGATGCAAACAAGACTCATTTCACTACATGGCTGTGGTATTCATTTATTAACTATTCCGCATGAAATCCATTTCTAAATGATTTCACTAAAGTTCATAAGCCATTTTAAAACTCAGAAACTGATGAAAAAGGAAATGATCCAGCAGTTACAAACCTTGAACTAAAAGTCTGATGGAAATAATTTTATTTCTCGATTTAAACAGCATATGAAATTGGATTCAATCCCAAAATCATTACATGCTCTTTTTAATTAAAACTTATGAAGGTTCTAGAAAGTGGCTATACTTTGAGAAAGAAAGATCTCTTTTCTGAGTTCACTGCTGAAGTAACCTATGACTAATATTTGGCAACAGCCAACAAACGAGGCAAACTGAACAAGGTTGCCACATTTTTACTTTGGTGATACATGCTTTAATATCCAAAACCTGGTATTAACAAGGACTATGACTTTAGCTGGCAATACCTAAGCTTCCTCCTCTATCTTCCAGGCATCAGTAGTTCAATGTAAACAAGAAAGAAACCTGCAATAGGCTGAAATTTGCTTTGTGTCATCAGCTCCCACCTCTCAATGGGGGTTCTGATACACTACCTATAAATAACACTGACAGTAAAGGGGTTTGCAGGGTGTGCTTATTTTATTTTTTTTTTCCTTTAAACAACCTTTCCCACTCTATTTAGGCAGGTTCCTGGGCAAAACAGAGTACAAACTTTCTCACGTGACCAGCTGCCCAGACCGAAGGACAGACTTACAGGAATAAGTGGTTCATGCGATTAGCTGCTCTCCAAGCTCTTCCCAGAGCAGGTGAAGAGCAGAGAGCTGTGTTCCTCGCAAAGCTCAATGGGGCACCTGAACCACCACTCATGGTAGAAGAGACACTTCCGTGCCTTGGCTAGGTAAGCAAGAGAGCTGAATTGTGCCTCTGCAGACCTCTGTGCCCTGTAAACCCAGAAGGAGGACTCCAAAGCTAGCTCGGAGAACCAGCACTGCTAACACAGTGCTAACATCCCAAAGCTGTTCTCCAAACCTTTCATTATTCTTCACTCCAGTTTTTGGGTAACTTCACCTGCAAGCAAAATTCAGCTCATGTTTCAACAGAGACGATGCACAGATGGATGCCTCAATCTCTGTCTCTTGCGACTGTCTTGGGTTCACCATTGCTAAAATAATGTTTTTTCCTCTCCTGCATTCCTCCTTGCCCCTGAAGTCACCAGCCTGTCTACAAGCAGAGTATTGTTTTCAACATAAGACCCACACTGTGTTCCCATAACCATGGTGTTTTTACAACATTTTCTGCTTCACGGTACTAACATCTCTCTTTTCTTTCCACACAGGTGGACTGCGCTGCACATCCTTCGCTATAGCCGCATCAGTGCCATTCACCTCATTGCAGAGCTGCTGCAAAGCTCCCTGCTACCTCCCTGCACTGAGCTGAGCATCCCTCCCTTCAATCATTCCAACAATCAACTGGTTTTAATCACATCAAGCTCGAGCAGCTTCTTTTCACTTTCAAGACCTCCACAGCCTCCCTGTACCCCACACAGCGCTCACACACAGGCATGCTGACTACCACGGCCCTGTTTCCCAGCGTGGAGGACTCGTTCATGTTTTACAGAAACAAGTCATACCATCATCCAGTGTACTACTTGAGCAAGAACCACAGTCACAACATGATCCATTTATTACACATGTATGTGCACTTACAGAACAGGAGGCTGCCACAATGCAAATCCCCTCCTCTGAAAGAAGTTCATGGCCAGTGAAACAGCACAATGTTGAATTTCTCTGCTATTCATTCACTGAGCTGCAGCTGAGGGTAGCATTGCTCTGTGCAACTCAGGAGGAAAGACCCATCAGCCAAAAAGCAACAAAAGCCTCAGCCACGTACCCCTTTTTAAGCAAGTATGCTGTATGCAAATGAAATCCAACTGAAGATATCACTACAATGTTAATGAAACCCTAAGCACTGAAAAAAATAAGTGTCAAGGGAGCGTAAAAGCGTATTTTGAAACCATGGCATGCTATTACAGAAAACATCTTATGACTGCCACGGTCACCTTCGCCCAACAGACTTTGCATAGTACAGAAACATTTGCCATCTGCAGTATTACCGAATAGACATATTCTCATCGGTCTATTAAGACAGAACTTTTACTCGCTTGGGTCAATAAGATGGCTCTTTAAAATCATATCATGCTTTCAAAAATAAAGAGGGATTCTTTCAAGACCTAGTTTCTTCAAGTAACTTCTGATTAATCTGTGAATGAGCAGCTGCCTGTAGACCAGAGCCAGTGCTGCCAGTTCCCTTTTGCAGAATACTCCATTTGTATCTGGACCTGCAGGGAGCAAATTTAAAGTTCATCTTGATCCTACATTAGCGCTTAACTTTACACACTATCAGCAGTCCCACTGAAATTACCACCTGGAAGTCAAACAGTAGAGTAACTTCTGCAAGAATTCAGCATTACATGAAAAGCTTCAATCGACAGGAGTGCTGGTGTACTTGCCAGAAACAGAGGGACTTTCCTTAAACTCTTGGTTTGACTTAACATCCACTGAAGGTTCCACTCCTGTCAACTCTGAAGAGTGTAGGGTCACACACCCGTACCAAGAGGTAAAAAAGGGCCTCTCGTGAGATACTCATAGCTACCTTCCTTCTTACATATGCTGAATGACTGTATTTGAAACTTTCAGAGTGAATGTAATGGATATATCAAATCCCAAAATGATATAAAATTCCTTGTGTAACCTGAGACCTCTGTAATATAATATGAAGATTATTATAAGATCAAAGTCAGGGAGCTGGTTGGGGTAAAATATAGGACACAACTGTTTGCAAACTGGTCCAACTATTGTATTTGAGGCTTTCCAGCTACTGAATAAATGACAATGACATTCCTTCTACATCTACAGGTTTGCACCCTACCCTCCTGTGTTTCATTAATCTGCTTTCTTTACAAAACACTCTAAGCAGTGCTATTCCACAATGCTACTCCACCTTACTAATGGTGCAACTTACCTTGTAAAACCCTTCAGAGAAGAAGGATCAGCATTTAAGTAGTTTCTTCATTCTAATGCAGCACAAAATGATCCAAAACAAACACTAGCAAATTTGCATTTCAGCATGACAGCAGCAATCTCAACAGTGGTACCACACAGAGCATGAACAACTAGGTTTGTTTTCTGGTTCGGACAAGTACTGCAAATCACCTCTGAAAAATGACGACTTTACAGGAACTTTGCTTTTAGGACAAAATCTCCATAAAACATGCAACCTGGGTACAAATGCCAAGTGGGAACCTGCAGGAGTCTTCCCTCTCTTCCCTGCTTGACCTCATTATCTGCTCAGAGCCCACTTAGCAGCTCAGTCTCACCACTGAAACCTCACAAATTAACAGCGCTTACAAGAGTGCATGAACCATAAATCACCTGGGGCGACCTTCCAATGAAGAGGAGCTGCCACATGAAGTCTCGTGGCAGAACCTGAAATGAGGTTATTTTAACAGCAAGGAAAAAACCTCTCTCAAAAAGCTTTTCCCATTTCTTACCAGCATCAATTTAAAATAGTTATTCGCATTAAAATTAAGTGAGAGAAAAAGTCTAGTTTAGCATACTAATAGCTTTCTTGAGCTCAGGTTTCTGTTCAACAATCAGCAGCTTTAGAAGGGTTTAAGCATCTTGTTTTAACTGTGCCCTGACAGGATCCTGTCTGAGAAGGTGCTTAAGCACTTCACTGATGCGCTGTAGGTCCAAGGCAGCAGCTTTCTCCTCCGGAGGGAAATGCTCTGCAAATCACAACACTGCTAATCCTTGAACATTTGCAAATACCAGTTCAACCAGCAGGAGATCAAATCACCAGCTGGACTGTTTCTCACCGGCACTTCATGTTCAACAGCAAACAAGGCTCTACAGTCAGGCAAGGTCAATAAGCAGGGGATGCTCATCAATGTAGCTATCAGTAGATAAAATGGTTCTCCAGGTGGCTCAGGTTATGCTCAGAAACCAACTTGAGGTAAGTTTCTTAATTGGTTTCGCACTCAAACATGCTTAAACTTAGTGTTGTATTTGCTGCTGTCTTCATTTAGCTTTCCAGGATTCTTCCAGTAAATGATAACCATTCCACCAAAACATGACATTTCTACACACGTGACAACTCTAGGGCACTGTCACAAACTCCAGTTCCATTGTTTGGATGACAGGGCTTCATCCAGATTAGTTGATGGCACACCTCTATGTTCAGACATTTCAGTTCTTACTGGGCGGCATGCTTGAGAAAGGAGAAACTGGGGAGCAGGGCTAGGACCAGCAGGGATGAACTCAGGGCACTGGGAGGACATGAGGGAGGGACAGGGTCAGGAATGCGGACAGGGACAGAGCAGCGTGTCTGCAAACAGAAGAAATGCAGCTTAATAGGAGACCTACACCGTGTTTTGCAAGACCTCTGTTCTACTCATTTCTGAATGTCCAAACCAAAAAGATCTTCATCATAGACTTCAGGATGCCATCTCACCGCCTCCATGTCAAACAAAGCAACCGAACATTTCAGTCTCCCTTCCCTCTGCCTACCCATCTGTATATTTTTCTGCAGACCAATGTACATGGTCCTGGGGCGACAACTCCTGAGGAGGAGTGGAAAAGCACTGGTATTTCAATGCTCTATCACAAGCAAAACCTGTTATTTCACCAGAAGAAATTCCTAAAATTTAACTTCCTCTTAAAGTTTATTTTTAATGACCAAACACTATTAAACTCCATGTACACAGCAGGACCTCTTACTAGAAGAAAGTCTTTGAAAAGAATCGTCATCAAAATAATGAAGACTGCTATATGAATTTTTATCTTTCTTTTAAAAGTACTAAGGATATATGAAAAAGATCAACACTTTTTTTAAAAACAAACAAACCAGACACACCAAGAGTACATGGCATTCCCTTCTATCAGGATGGCCGCATTTCATCAGAAACTGGAAAGAAGAAAGCATTGGAAGGAAGAGACAAGGAAGTTAAACCTCAGCAAGGGCACACCCCAAAGGTGCGGGCTGCCCTTGATTCCCTGGTGAGGGGCAGAGACAGCGCCACGTCCTGCTTTAGCTTTTAGGATTTCTGAAACATTAAACTTACTCTGTTAAACTGGGAGGAATCCCATGCTGAAACACTGACAAAAGAACAACAAAGCGTTGCTTTGTGATCGGTTGCTTTCTACACAAAAGAGACAAGCAGTTCTTTTTCCATGCAGAAATATGGGAGTAAGGTGCAAAGATGAGAAATACCAGTGGAACCACTGCCTTCAGGGACTGTTTATGCAGAGGGTGTTATATTTCTTATACTTAGAAATCGCCAACATGGGGAACAACAGGAAGGGAACACTCTGCATCACGTACAGCCCCCCATCTTGCTAATGAGACAAATTAACAAGTGGAGTCATTTTACAGATCTTGCTTCACACGTCAGACCCATGCTGAGACTGCAAGGCAGTTCTCTCAGCTGGGTTTCTTTTGATTTGTCAACTAAACACGTACTCTGAACGAATGGATCAATCCCTTGAAATGTATCCTCTTTCACTAAGGTGTTAAAGCAATGTGCTGCTTTTCCAGATGAGAAGACCACAGGAAACAAATCCATTTTTTTAAAAAAGAAAAGAAAAAACCTTTCAATTGTGCATGTTCCCATCATCGGGTGCAAATCTCCACTTCGATGCCTGTGTTGTGATTAAAAGCACTCCCTGTACCTTTTCCAGGAAACTCTGGTGTGCCTTAAGAAACCAAATTCTGTTACAGTACCGAAATACCAGCAGCCTCTGACTCAGTTTGTATGAAGCCATTCCTCTCCGTCACGTCTGCTCTGCTCTCCCCTGATGCAAGGCCACCCACCCAAGCACACACCCAATTAATCTACAATTGAGGGCACTAAGCTGCTAAAGCTCTGCTTTTTGCTGGGACATAAGGTCAGGATTGCCCCTTCGGTGCTGCCAGCTGCTGTGGTTTTTCCCTTTTTGAGGTGGACATGGCTCATCTACCTTGCGTGCACCAAGAGGGACTATCCAGAAAGTTTCCACAAAGGAGGAGGAAGAGCACGTGTGGTCCCAGGACACCAGGCTGGAGAGGCTTTCATCAGCACGTGCCTTCTTGCAGCAGCCCAGCGTAAGCCTCTCCATTACAAGATGACCATATCCTGGCTCCGAACTGGGTACCAAATCCCTCTGAAAACATTATTGTCACTCTTCCTTCCTTAGAAATAAGCATTATATTGTTATGACATGGGGCTGCTTTATTTTTTAAATCTTACTTTTCTGATCCACATTCACTACCTGGAAGGGGTGGCTTGAATCTGGAAGTTCTATATTAGAAGTAAAAAACCCTCTGGGAAGCATGCATGGAGAAGCAGGAAGAAACTGGAGTGGATTGAAAAGTAACTATTAAAAAGTCACTTATATTCCCCACTTCTGAAGGAAACCAATTACAGAAATCCTGCATTTATGGCACTTGAACTCATGTTTTGTCTGGAGTACATTTCTCTATTCCAACTCCTAAAAGGATTCTTCATGAATTTCTGGATCCAAAAGTCATCGACAGCATCAAGTGCCAACACAGGCAGCGATCACAGCCAACAAGTATCCACTAATTAAGAAACCAAATGCCATTAAGAGCAGATTTATAATGTAAATACTTCCTGCGCAATCCTCGTTTGACTGAAGTCCACCATCTTACCAAGCACCCCATGCACTCTAACAGTTAATGTGACATTTAACTGTCAGTAGGTCTCAGAGATAACAGCTATCTATATCAAACAGAGGCATTTCACGGCATTCCAAACTATCATTTCTAGCTGTAAATAAAAACAGACAGAAATCACCCTGTCAATTCAATACATTATTTGAATTAGGCACCAAACCCCCGGTGTCTGAATTCATGGATGTTACAGATGACAAGACTTCGCTCTTCAACTCTTCCGAAATCAAATCTGAAAACAGGTCAAATGATTGCTGCACACCTGAAACGTCAGCTAGATTTACTAAGAAATCCACTCAGAGTGCAGGCAGGAGCTTTAGGTGGTAATTTAATGGTATTGGGAGAAAGGAATGAATAATTCACTGGGTTTACACAGTCAAAACTTACCACTTTTGGTGAACTTTACCTCTGAGATTTTAGATTCATTCAAACCCGAACCACAGCTCAGCAGGTGCAAATTCATAAAAGCACAGAGTTTGCATGACTCACTTCTAACTGAAACCACCATCTTTTTGCAAAGCAGCAGCTGTGGCAAGCGCTCTAAGAGAATAAATATTTATTCCTCCTTAAATAAAGCTGCCTTCCCACCCACCAGTGCAAGCAGAACAATCAAAGGCTTCTCACGGACAATTAGAGGAAAAACTCCTGCCTGCCAAAGTCAACCATTGCCAGCACAGCGAAACCTAGGACACTAGCTTTACAGCTCCTTTGAGGAAAAAGGCTTCCGTTACAAATCTCTGAGGATTTCAAGCTTGTTTCATAGCCACAAGGATTATTTTCCTCCTTTCCTGCCCAGCTCTTCCTTCAGAATTCATCAATATCACTCCTTGCTGCTACATAACATCAACACGATGCATCATACCGCAGCTTCCCTTCCCAAGGGGCATGAATAGCATACTAGTACTAACCGTATTTTTAAGTTCAGTTTATCTATTCACTCTGATTTCTGCTATTTTTATATCTGACTATTCATCTTCTAAAACAGTCTTTTGTGATGACAAATAACAAGATAGATTAATTCCTTTTTGCTCCAGATGTGAAGATAAATTATTTTAATTAGATAAGAAACAGCCCTTGTCACTGAAACTGCTAAAGATGCTCAGAACACAGTACTAAACAGTTGAAACTTTTATACAGTTAAGTTGATGGTTTTAGTTAACTTTTATTGCTCTTTGTTGATTTTTATTGTTCTTTGTGCTTCTATATACTCCTCAGAGGCACTGGGCTGAGGGATTAGAACAGCAATATCCAGATGCAGAAGGCCAGCAGCTGAACTTACAGCAAGGATCTAACTGGCGAGAGCCATATTTTTGGCACACAAATGGTTCATTTTGCAGAGTAATGGGTTTGTGCCATGGGACCTGCATGCAGACAGAGACTGGACTCTTCCTAAATTTGAAGGAGGTCCAGGTTGCAAGCAACTTTGCAAAGGCCGTGCTGGCAGGAAGGCTGGACACCCATACAACCCCACCACACCTACAGGAGATGCCTAGCACTTACCTCCTGACATGCTTTGTGGTCATTCACACCAATACATTCTCCATAGCCCTTCATTCTCCACCCTTGAAACCAGTTCTATACAGTCCTACGTAAGAGATGAAGGAAGATGTAGAAGCAAGAACCACTGGATTGACCAGCAGAGATCACAGGAATATTCCTGCTGTGGCAACCAAATCGCCTGCAGGTTCAGACTCAGGTAGTGCTGGTGCTCGAGGTCTGGATCCTTGGAAGAACAAGGGCTTGCTGGAGGAGCATGTAGCTTGGCACTCACACTGGGTGTTTCATCAATGCTGCTCACATAAAACAAACAAGAGTTAAATTTGGGCTACTGAAGTCTCCTTCCTAGCTCCATCCCCTTTTTATCACTTGTTTCTTTGCCAAGAATGATGTCATCTGCACAGTATTCGCACCCAGATTCTTATCTTTCACGTGGCAATACTGCAAATGGAAATTCATGTTTTCTGTTCATAACAAACAGACCAGCAACTGAGCAATCACACACACGTGATGTCAAACCCTAATGAAATCACAGACTCCACCAATCCTCAGTGACATGTTCAGACTACAATCCCTACCGGGCATGTAATGGCAAAGGCAACTGCTGAGAGCATCCTGGATTATATCCAGCCTCTTCCCCAGCAAAAGAGGGTAATTAAGCTTTTGGGTATCAACTGGAAACGCTGTCTGGAAACGCTCCTTCATGCGGGATTTTCCCAGCAGAGGGCACTTTTGATTCACAGACCACTTCGGATGCTGCTTTTTGTTATTCTCCATCGCCATCTCAAAGAGCTGAAGCAGAGGTGGTGCTGTCTGCTTAAAAATAAAGACATCGTTGCTTTAGCTCCACTTTCCTTCCTCCCTCTCTCCTCCAACAAGTTTTATTAAGTTCTCATCTTTAATTCATGCCTGCAGCAGAGCTGATGTCACATTTTTTTTTGCTATTAAAAAAAGATCCACAAAGCACAAGCCAAGCTTGCAGTGGTATCTCACCTACTTTCTTTCTCTATTTTTATTTTCACTTCCAGTGACTTGCTAACATTCATTATCCTCAAAAACTGGAAACATATTCCAACAGAAGCATGACTCTAGCACTCAGAGGAAAGCAAACAAACCACCTATTAGATTATACACTCTGTCCCATACAAAGGCAGGACACAGCCCACCAGAGACCTATCACAAATTAAATCCTCCAGTTGTCTGCAGGGAAATTGCAGGGTGTTAGGGACCCAGTGAAATAAACAACTTAGCAACTGTTAAGGTGAATTCCCCTTTGGGAAACTGTCATTTCACAGTGGATGCAAAGTGAGAATGAAGGAGGACGTGTGATAAGACAGTGTGTGGGGGAGAATTTTCCAGCAAAAGCCCTGGGAATTGAGATGTTTTTAACTGCTAAAATACAAAGCAATAATAAAGAAAAGGATGTCTTCATCAACTAACACACACATCTGTCCTAAGTTAAAACACTGGGAAGACCAAGCACTGCTGGTTTTCTGTAATTCTGCTTTGTTTGCATACAGCTGGGACGTGGTTTTTAGGCTGGCAGCACCATGTAGCTGACTGAAGGCCAGACAGCTTATTTTAGGGCAGTAAAGATGCCAAGAGTCCTGTCCCCACGTTCCCTGCTATAAAATCCTATGCCTGTGCCTACCAGGGCACTGTCCATGGAGACTAACAACTCAGCAGAGTCCACCAGCATGCACTTGGACCCACCAGCATCCACATCTGGCATTTCAGCTTCTACCAACAGCCCTGAGGACACCTGTGGGCAATAGAAATTTCGTAGAGGTTGATCAATGTCACACTGCAGACAAAGAGAAGCTCATTCAGTAGTAAGCAGCCCAACCGAACAAGTCATTTCCTCTACAAGTTATATAATCTAGAATCACTCTGGTTCCTCTTGGCTCATGAATGAACAGTTGTTTTTTTCAAAAGTCAGAGCAGCGGGTGGTGTGGTCATGTTGTGTAAGATAATACAAAGAGCAGAATGATTACTGCCAAAGGAAAAGACACTGTATCATAGGCTTTGTATTTTCTACCGTGTTTTTTTGAGTAGGACTTCTTGCAGAATCGCTTGTTTGTTTGTGTCAAGTTTTACTGGAACGTATGCAATTATCAACCGTCTTTCCAAACCAGGAGAAGCTGTCATTAACATGTTTGAATAAAATGCAAGAAAGTCACTGAAGATCACTGGGATTGTGCAATATTTGTGTAACAGTACGTTGAGAAGAAGGGTTATGGGAAAAATCAAACCCCAAAGGCCAGAGACTGTTGCTTTTGAAACAAGAGTGAACCCCAAATACATCAATAGTTATACTGAAGTCAACAGTTTACACAATAATTCCCTGTTGCAGGGAAGGGGCACATTATTCAGCTTATGCAAGGCAGCAAGGGGAACTGTAGAAGGCAGCACAAGTGCAGTGTTAAAAGTTGAAGTTTGGACTCAAAAGCAAAAAAATGTGGAATTAGGCCCTTTCTATGGTTCTATACTTTGCCTTTAGGGCTTGTAATAGGATATGTAATCACATGATATTGTAATGTCTTTGCTATTATTTTACAAAAGCTGTAACTGTTGATATCAGATACTTAAAGCTAGCACCACACACCAATCCTGTTCTGTGTAAAGCCCAGCACCAAAATGCCTCCCCACATCAGCACCAGCTTGTAAATCATGAACAGTATTTGGAAAAGAGGGTATTGCCCTGTCGGCTGTTAATCGTTAGCAGGCCTGAACGTATATTCAGTAGCAATCATTTTGAGAAAAATACATTAAATCTGCAATACAATGAAGTTTGGCCAGATTCCAAATCCTTCATAGTCCACAGGCACCTTTCTATTGCCTTCAGCATGCTTTGAACCACACGGCACTATGGGCTGTATTATGGTCCATATAAAAAAAAAAAAACACCCAGAAGATCCTCACAGTCACCAATTCCAGTTCACACACAAACAACACGTTGAATACAAATATCTAAACTATGGCACTCACATAAGCTAGGAGAAAGCTTGGTGGCCATACCTGAATTCTGTAATTCAGACAAATGAGGTAACAAAGAGCAAACTGGTCCCAAGACTCACAGCAGAAAGATGGATATTTTAACACAGACATAGCTCTTCACTGCGTCCCATGAACTGCCCTGTCATCACCACTGAGGGCGCAGCAGGAACTATCAATATTGGCACTACGGCCAGAAGGAATTTTTAACACATTACAGGCTTCTGGAATAACAACAAAAAAACCTAGCAAACAAATTTTGTGCAAGAATGGTGAAAGAGTTTTGAGCAAACTTTTTAACACAACTACCTGCCCCAAGCCAAATCCTCCTGCTTCGTTTGCCTTTTCCCTTAAAACACTGCTTATCCCACCAGCCAGCCAGTGTGCCGGTGCTTATTTATCACAAGGAAAAATATATCCAGCTCCCAGCTCCTGCAGGATTGCAGCAGCCCAAAGACTTCAGCTGCTTCCACCTACCAGCAGCTTCCTCAGCGAAGGGAGAATGGAGGGATTGTTTGCATCTCTCTACAGCCCTGAAAAGCTTCGTGCCACCACTGAGCTTTTGCTGAATAGACACGGTGCCAGGAAGTCAGCGCCTGTGAGCTCCTGCTTGTTTTCAGGCCTGGCAGTGATGGATTACGTACAACCACAAGCTGGGCACAAACCAGCTGTCTATATGTCTTTTCCAAACATCTTGCTTCAGTTTCTGTATTACAGAGGTGCCAGTGCCTTGTTTCAGGATGCCTACTGCATAAAGACCACATATTTCTCTGAATATTTTACTGTCACACAGAGGGATTGGACTTTTTTTTTTTTTTTTAAATGCTGTTGCTCCTTCCCCAGCACATTCCCCATAATAAAAGTCCCTCTGTTCCCAGAGGCCTGAAGCTGAAATGACAAACTGCGCTACAGCTTTTCTCCACACAGAAACCCACGCACGCTGATCCTGCTGTCTCCTGCTGATGTGTGAGAAACCTGTGCCACACACACCCCAATCCTCCTTCCACTCCTGACAGGGCACTGTGTAACAGCAGCGCCTCTGAACTTCACAGTCCTGCTGTGTTTGCATCATGGACTAGAGGGGAAAAAAAAGGAGACGATACAGCTAGCATTCTCCTCCTGGCCCTTCACACAAACACTAAAGGGCAAAGCAGCGTAACAGCTTTGCGAAGAGTCTAAACCTGCCACGTCCAAGACTGTATATTATCCTTTGTATTAATGTATACAGATGCTACATGTACAGGCACATATACAAGTTTGTGTGGGATCTCCAAAGGACGTCTGGAGGAAAGGGCTGTAAACAGCATCTATTCAAGACAGTGAACTTGGGGGGGGGGGGGCAGCGGTGTAGAGATAAAAATACTAGTTATTGAATTTGGGTCTGTCAACCACCAGGATTCAGTGCTGAATACACTTTGAAAAGCCTTCCAGTTTTGGGGCAAAAGCCACAGTAACACTGTCATGCTGTCCTGCAAAGCTGAAGTAATTCCCAGGGAACAACCTTGAATTAGACTGCAGCACTGCCTACATAGCAAAAGCAAAACACAGATGAAAGATGTTTCCCCTCATCTCTCCCTGAAGGAAAAAAAGGAAAAAACACAACAAAAAAACCCCCAAAAACCTAAACCATCCTTCTTAGGTTTAGAAGGAGATCACAGGGAGGAAAACATGTAGGAGTCCAGACCAAAGGAGAGAGCTGTAGACCAGGCATCGCTGCATCTGCTCCAGCTACACACAGTTGTTTAAAAAAAGCATTATGAATTTTTCTCTCTCTTTAGATGTCTTGCCTGGATGCTTTAAAGCAGCCTCAGAGGAATGTGCTCTTGGGTCTGAATCCCGTAGGAAATTATCCTTTGTGGTGGATGGTCTCCCCTTGGGGCCCGTCTGTGTGTTTTGCTTTCATGTAATCCTCCCACCTTGGTTTTCTAATGTAATGCTATCCACATTATTATAGCTCTTTGATACTCTCAAATAGTACTTACTCATGCTGTCATATTTTCAGCTCCTCCAGACAGGGTCTGACTGGCTTGGATGGCTTGTGGTTCGTGCCATAAATATTTAGTTAAGTCACCAAAAGATACCATGGAGCGGTTGCACGCCAACGGCAGACATTGCACACAGGAGTGCCTGGGCCATTTGCTCTTTCCAAGTGGGATGTGCCGGAGATGTGCACAGGCATGTGCTCTACGAGAACAACAGAAGCTAAAATACAAGCACCACTCAGTCAGGCTTTGCTGACAGCTGCTAACTAGTTTTTTGTCCTAGTTCTCTTTTCTTTCTACAACTTCTGTTCCAAGAAAGTTCAGCAGATCATGTGCAAATTTTCAAGACAGCTCATTACTGTGTTTTAGACCAATTTTACTAACTAACAGCCCACCAGGTCCAGCATCCTGACCTGTAGACAAGACTCCCTCTACACTGCCTATGACTGAAACTTTCTCAAAAGACATGAATCTTTACTGCCATTACTGCTCTCATTGGCACTGAGAGCAGGGTTTTGTGGTTTCCTTTCTAGTTCCTCTGCATCACATAACCTCAGTGTTAGGTTTGCATCATCTTTGTTGTCTCACCGATGCACCACGGGAATTTAACCGTAAAGCAAGCCTCCACTTTGAGTGTTCTCTTTTCTTTATTCTGGCATGAATTTACACCCTGACAAGTTGGATCTTTAATATCCCTCCTACACACATGCACAGAGACAACTTCAATACCTCCCCCGCTCACACAGCGGATACCCTTAAAAACATGAATCAACGTTTACCCGCAGTTTTCCTACAGTGCTATCTAACTACCAGCAGTTATAGCCTATGTGTAGGAACAAACTGAAATACCACTGTATGGCTGACTGCTCTCCTGTGGTTTCCCTCTTGAAAGTTATCTCCACTTGTAATGCAGGCTTAACAGCAGTGAGGAAATGCAGCCCATCAGAGTAACAGAATATAGAGGACCTGGACCCTGTTTCTAACCCGTTTGCTTGCTGGATGCCCACAACTACTCCAGCACTCATCACCAGCCTGCCTTCAGTTTTCCCACCTGCAACACTGCAACAATAATTCTGAACCTTTCTGCAGAATACTAAGAAAACAATGACAAGAGGTAAATTTTGTAGCTAGTTGATTATTACTAACAATTGTGTGCTGCAGTCAACCTTCAAGCTTCCCATCTAATGCAGGGAAGCATTTCATGAACACAAGGCAGATAAACCTCACAGCATGTGTGAAGAGGTGAGAGCAAGCATGCTCATTAATGACACTTTCCCTTAAATTTTGAAGGCTGTTCTGAACAAGAAACTCAATCTCGGCCAAAGAAAACCGTGATCACATCACAATTAGGTTGGCCCATTGCTATGTAAGCTTCACTGCTACAGCTACACAAATTTCTGGCCTGAACTAGTCTAGCATTAAAAAATGTGGAGAACTACTGCCAGGTCACTGCATCACTGCCCCCGTTTATTATATTTTGTAAAATATATTTGAATTATATTATTAATTACATAATTATTCTAATTATATAATAGTCCACAGCAATAGGGGTTAAGTAAATATTTTTTTTTCTCTCTCCCTTCCCTAAGGAGGGTTGATATGAAGGAGAAATGTTCAGTTCCATTTACAAGATCTGTCCCAAGCCGGTGCTCAAACCATGTCGTGTGGTAGCAGTCCTCAGGCCATTCCACCAGAGAAGTGCTCTAGCAACAGCAGCACAGCAATTCTGCTTTGTCTTACTGTCAGCTGTGCTGAAAGGCAGCAAAGTAGGAAGAGGTTTTGCTTCATTCTCCACTGCACAGCAATAAATTGACATAGCACAGCTGCAGTCTGCTCAAGCTTAAGAAAGGAAGAAAACAATTTGGGGCTCACATCTGTGCAGCAACTATTAAAGAACCTACCCATCTCTATTCCACCAAAGAACTGACCTAGCTATGCAGTTCACTTTTGCTGATGACATTAGCTTTAGGAAACTCTCAGCATGTTTATTTTGCAAACAGCATTCTGCTTGGAAATTACAAAAGAATCAGAAGTGCCACTTGCTGTTAGACAACATTATAATGCAAAATGAAGCACAACCATTGTGATGGGAGAACACATTCATTAACTCAAGAGAGTTGGCAGTCTTCTGATATTTAGTAGATTTTTCTCAAATTCAACCCCCTGGAGTTATGTGATCTGAAAATCTCTATTTTCTTCTTTTAATAAAACATTTTTAGCAGCCCTCATACCTGTAAGAGTTGGAAGTTAATTACCAAAAGGACAAGTATAGAGATTTAAAAATTTTATGTTGAAGTATCATCTATTTTCAGGGCAATACTAGGATTCTGAACATCAGGTTTGGTAACTCTGAACAACTGGCCTACAGGACTTCTGTTCCTTATCTCTGTATCAAAAGCTAAATCATTCATCTTTTTAAGACCGTTTATGACTGCTTACAAAACAAAGACACTGGAATTCTCAAAAGCCATGGGCCTAATTCCCATTTTTTGTTACAGCTACACAATTGTGCTGACTTGCAAACTGTTATGACTGATGTTAGAATAATGCAACTATCATAATCAATTGATTCTTACATGATCTAATTGTCTTTTTTACTTACTTAAATAATTTTTGACCTGAAAATACCTCTGCACTTTGAGGATATTCACAAGGTGTGTGTTACTATAAAAGTACCCAGCAGTATTCTTGAAAAATTTCCTTTCTGGAAGATCTGTTTTCCAAACAGGGCCCCTTAGAAGAGCACAAATGGATCTATTTGAAATCTATTACTTCTGTAAGAAACCAAACTGCACATGTCAATTTGCAAAGGAACAAAAGGAGATGGTTGCATCCTTTGAAGATGCATTAGCAAAACAACCCAAAGACAAAACAATTGACTATCACCGATTTTTCTTCATAGATCACTTATCCGAAGAAGAACCGGTAGCTCAGAAGTCATAAAGAAAAAGAAGAAAGAAAAAAAAAAACCCACTCAAAGAAAAATGCAAGTTTTACTACCTTGCAGTATATTTGGAGAGCCCACCCTTCGCACTGACGTCCTGGTTTTACACAGCACACAGAATAGCCTCCCCAGCCAGCCAGGCCACCGACAGAAAACATCAGCCAGTTCACAGGACTTAGATGAATGAAGCTTAATGACAAATGGTGAAAAAGACCAGAACAACATTGAATCTGGTTTCCTTCTGCCTACAGAACTGATAGAGCCACAGGCCTTTCAGTGCTGCTAGCACTAATTAGATCTGCACAGCTAGAATGGAATACATTAAGGTTAAAAAAAATTACCCTCTGAACCCACTAGTACATATCCACAGGAACTATTCATTTAAACTTCAACTTAAATACGTATTTATCTTTGTGCTCTGAAGTCTAATATACCTCATTTTCAATTTAACCTCTCCTCTTTCAGGCTTTGTAGAAGTTGCACAAGATCATTTACACGGAGATTTAATGTTTATAAAAAATTCAAGCAATTGGAAGAGCCCAACATTTCAAAGGGTCAGCAATCAATGCACACAACCCCCACACCCCGTCCAACTGGAGACATACAGGCAGAAACTGTCAAATGCACGTTAGGAAACGTTCTGTGTTTCACATCCCTGGCAAAGCATGGGAAGGCATAGCTGCAAAGAGAGGAACACAGGCCAGATCCTCCAGTAACATAAACTGTAAAAACTCCTCTGACTGCAAGTTGGCTCGCAGAGTCAGACTCAAATACTCACTGGGCCAGCTCGTAAGGCAAAGCAACTCTCAGAAGGAGGAGAAGGTGGCAGATATGCAGCCAAGGTGGGGAAACACGTCATTCCAGCCCAGGATGGAGACCTGGCCATGCACTGCTTCCCCAGAGCTTCGTCTCAATGTGCTTCTCTGTGGCACGCTGCTCTTCCCTTCCCGAGAAGGGCTGCTCGCCGAAGAGGGCAGAGTTCAGGGTGCGTTAGGCTCATGCTCCCAATCCCCCTGCATCGTTTGGTTGTTTGGGTTTTTTTGATTTTTTTGTTTCTAATTTTTAAAGAGGAAATTAGGAGATCCATCATCCAGAGATACCTTTCAAGTACAGACAAAAATCCCTACACTTCTTGCAGGCTGCATCCCGCCCGTGTACAGTTGTAAAGTCACAACCTCTCCTTTGCTAAGCAGCACTGTTCCAGCACCGAGTTAAGTCAAAGCAGAAGCCCAGCGTGAAATCCCCACACAAACATACTTAGCAAGATGTTCTCAAAACCTTCGTCTTCTCGAGCTTGATGGGGTCCAGAGACTGCCATTTGTACCCTTGACCCACCATCAAGAGCGTTTACATTTTTTTAAACCCGAGATGTAGATTTAATAGCTTTCTATTAGGCCCGTTCTGATGGGAGTCTTTGAAAGTCAGATTCCTGCTATTAGCACACAAAAGGTTAGAATGGTTTCCATTATACGCTATCCAAGCACCTCATCAACACTAGAGTACCTAATGGTCACAAAATGTCAACTTGCAACTTCTGTGCGTAAGAGGAAGATATTACGCCTGCTTTTACACATGAAACAGTGAAGTACCTTAAATAACCTGCCGAAGGTCATATATGGATCTATAGATGACCCACTCAAGCAGTGTAATCAAGAAATCACCCTTCTTGCTTGTATGATTGTGTTAGTACTTCAAGGGGATTTTTATGTAGCATAAATTAGGGTGAAACATTTCTTTCCAGTGGAAAGACCCCAAAACCACAAGTACACACAAACATCAACTTTCAGTCACTTCAAGAAGCCTTGTTCAGAGGTAGTACTTTAGCCCCTTATTTACAGTAGTAAGACACAGTAAATCCATGCAGCAGAACAAAATTACTTTAATTGATTAAGGAGAAAATCAGCACATGGTGTTCAGAGCGCCTGCCCCAAAATTAGAGATAAAACCATTTCAACTTGGCAAAATAAATGCTAGAATTATAGTTCATTAGAAGCTTTCTTAATTTCTTTGCATCAGACAAAATTCCCCCCCTCATTTCTTCTGTTTCATACACAAACTCAAGTAACTTTTCTATGCCAATATCCCCAGAGAGTTGTAAATTCTCAACGAAAGCCCAACAACAAATTGGAACAAATATAACGTGAGATTTCAAATGCAAATTGTAAATAACATGTAACACATTTTTTTCCTTGTTTGGATTTACATTGAGTTTCTATCCATTCTCTTTTCTGAAGGTTTTACTGCACTGAGGAGGCTCATAATGTAATATGTGACAGCAAGCATAAGTTAATGAAAGACAGTAACTTTTCAAAGCATACATGCCAAAATGAAACATTCTGCAAGTAAACTAACATGGGCTTGTCTCCTCAAGGAGAGTGCTCTTTCAGAACAAGGTCTGAAAGCGTGTCCCAGCTTGGCTCTCAAGAACCCACTATGTACTGATTTTAGTGGCTTGAACCCATTTTAATACTCAAGTATAGCTGATGAGAAGCAGTATGTAAGGGTAAGCAAGCAAAACCCACCACCAAACACCCGACGAACGCTGATTAGCTTCTTGCTAATACAAAATACAACTTCTAAACGTATGAATCTGGCATGTACGGACAGCTAGTATCACCTTCATTTTGAAACAGTCTCAGCTACTTCAGAAATCCGCATGAGCAGAAAGACTGTAACTATTTTTTTAATCATACATGTGAACATGTATCCAAGTGTATAACAAGCAGCAAATCTGACCAAATCTCTTGTACTACCTACTGCCAGAAATAGATCCTTACGGGGCACAATACACTGGAAGTAAAAATAAAGTAAGGTAAGTAAAGAAAAAGTAAAGCAACGTGCCCGTTTTGTCTTTAAAAGTGCCCACCCCAAAAACTGCCTCTCTCAGGGAAGCACCATGGCAGCTCGAGTGCCTGGCAGAGCAGGATTATAGCTGTCGGGTAGCGCACACGTAGCCCAGAGCTTACTGAAGCTTTGCAGATAAGAGATAAGCAATACTTTATATTTCACTCAGATGTAGATTATGAGCCAGGGAAAAGCAAGCTTAAAAGGTGAATGGCTTCTTTTGGCATTAGCTGAAATCTCTGTATAGTCTCCAAAGAAAGCCGACAGTGAGGTCAAGCTACAGTATGGGAATTCTATAGTCAATAAAAAACCCTGTTTTTTAAGCTCTGAGTCAGAAAAATTCTATGTGGATGACCACTTATTGAAAGGGTCATCATCCAACAGAGAGAAAATTGCTAGAGCAACAAAGAGCCCAGAAGTATTCCTCAGTTTATAGAAACCACAGAGAAGGGCAAATTCTAAATCTGTCTCCTCCTAGTATTAATCTAGTTTGCCTCCAAGGATCAATTTATCCAGTAGAAACCACATTGTGATGGTACAGTCAAGTTCCTCCTCCTCTGAAATCTGAGCTTAAATCATAAAGCCAAACTATTGTTTTATGGCTGCATGCTGACATTTAAATATTTCTCTAGCACTGAAAGCATAGCTCAAGCACTGCACTGACAAGCAAGGAGGGCAGACGTGGGCTCTTACCCCAAACCGTTTTGGTTTTGTTTTGTTTTTTTCTTCAGTTTTCCTCAGTGGAGCAACTTTTCTCTTTACTACAGTTTAGGTGACTGCACTGTGCATTGGCATTAGTCAGAGCTTAGGAAGAACATTTACAGATTTCCCACTAACTCCCAAGGCCCTGAGTGTTCCCGTATCGCAGAGGAGTTCGCAACGCACCCTAACGATGACTGCACCCATTAGGGTACACTTGCACCCACGCTGCTGGAGGAAGAACTATCCCGACATAGCAGTAGCCTCGCCCAGGAGTTCTCGCACTAAGATCACTGAAACAAAGCTTGAATGGGCTCCTCCATGGATTCTGTAGCAGGAATTCCCATGCATTACGTGACTCCCTGTGAACAAAGCCAGCCCATCAAGTCTGACAACAGAATGTCCCACCGCAGCGCAAATAAAAACCTTTTCTATCTTAGGGCAGATATCCCTCCTCCACAAATCTAACTTTCTGCAACTGTTCTCCTTTCTGATATTCATTCTTAAAGCATCCAAGTTACATTTTTCTTCTCCTCACTTGCTCACATTGGTGCTCCCAAAGCAATGAATTTGGTTTGCTAAGTATGCAATCAGGGGAGATGGGGAACACAAGGCACAGATTAAAAAATTGCTTAGGCTGGGTTCTTTCTTAGCACTTCACCCTTTTGATATATCCGTGTGGTAAGCTCAACACTGAACAGCACTTGACTCAGCTCAGTTTGGAACAGGGAGAAATTAATTGCAATCTAATAGAATTCAAATTAGTACAAGGGATCCCATCATTACGGGACAAGAAAGAGTAAAACCGCAGTACATTAGCCGGCTAGCAAAGGGCTTCAGTCAATGCAGTGGAACAGGCAACACCATCACTGAGACATGATGAATTGATACCTCAATAATTGTAATTTATTAGTCGGTGGTGCTGAACTACCATATGAACCAGGTGGGAACAGACTAAACCTATGCAGTGTGCAGTGTTTGCGGAAGGAATGACTTTCCCTTTGCAAGGGCTAACTTGAAATAATTTTACACTGATGTGAAGACGTGTCACAGCTTAATTCAAGCAGCAGTTATGTGTACTGGAGGATGAAAGTGTAAATCAGCAGCAGACTGGGAAACAGAAGGCTCCTGGTATCAAATGTCAGTGGAGTTGCTCCCTCACTGTGCAACCTCTGACAAGTCACTTGACCTCCTGGTGCTTCAATCAAGGCAGCTACAGCCCTGGGTTAGAAGCAAGATTCCCATCATAAGCCACATTCGCCCTCTTTGCTTAGATCTTTGGTAAACTGCAGCCCCTACCTCGCTGTATTTGAGACTGACATTGGAATTACTACATGAGACTGGCCTGTAGATATTTAAAGTCGTGTGTGACAAACAGGCTTTATGTAATGAATTACGTTTAAGCTGCGAGAGTAAACTTGACAGACATGCACATGCATTCACACAAAGCCCAACGGTCCCACTTCCACATGAGCGGCTCCAAGGGAACATCTATAAAGCAAAATGAAGGTTCACTTGTGGCATGGATGAGTGCACCTGCAACGATTTCCTTCCAGGTAGCACACAGACAGGGTAGTAGAGCCCAAGGCAGCTGAGGTTAACAAGCTTGGATCCCTCTGGGCTTACATTCCTGTTCCTCCTCTCTGCTGAAGCCTATGCCACTGAATATTCATAACTTGTTGCTAAATTAAGCAATCATTCACATGGCTAGTAATGCTACACTCCCCCCTAATTTTGCTGTGCAGGCAGAATTTTAGGAATTTGGAATATTCTCCAGTTAGTTTCAGAAAACAGAATGCAACCCACCAACACTGGAGGTGCCAACACAACTCACTGGCAGCTGCTATTCCCCTCCCATCTTCTGTCAGGGAAAGGTCTTCTGGATGCCAAACGCCCTGAAGGACAGATCTACCACCCTCACACCTAGCTGGACCTTAACAACTCCTTTTGCCTCTTCCCACCTGAGGTCAGAGAGGGAAAAGCAGAAGTCTCCTTGGCAGTCACTCCAGGGAGGATCAGAAGATGACACTGGAGGTGAAGGTCTGGGTCTCTGAGCTAAGGGTAGTACATAAACAAATCCCACTGCTAGGAAGAATAAAAGGGACGAATTCACACTGAATTGCAGAAAATGTTTTTTTTGGCAAGCCAGGGCTTTGACAGCCCTTTTTAGCCCATTGCAATAAACTTTATGTATGTCTCATACTCTTAAGCTGCATAATCAAGTGGGGCTGTTTCAGAGTAATATATACCTGAGCCCTTTCTCAAGCATACGTGAGTGGATCTACTCCTTCCTAAAGCTTCCCGAGAAGCCCGTTACTAAAGACAGAAAACCACAAAATTATACACTCAGTACTTCCAACCAGCTCTTCACCCTAGAAGACCTTTGGAGGGTTTATAATTAAGAAAAAGAAAATGCTTAGGCTAGAAAACTGGCCCAGCAAGTTTGCTATCAAGATCCTTCCCTGGGTTTGTACTGAGGGTGGAAACACCCTCAGTATTCACACCTAGTTCTCAATCAAGAGATGATGATTAATACCAGCATTAGATCATCCTCAGCAATTGCCAGAGCTTTCTGCAAGGTTCTTGGTGGACTGAATTATCGAACGGTGCTCAGCACCTCTAAGCAAGCTCTTGGAAACTGAAGATGGCATCCATCCTGGACACCTAATGTGGCACATTCACATGGCATGAAGTAGAAATACCAGCTTGGATGGAGTGACTTCTCTGATGCCCTCCATCTGAACCAGTTCGTCATGCTTTGGGTCAGCTCCGAGCTGGCGCGGCAGTGCCGTTTCCAAATCTAGTCAAGTCTCTGTACAATGTTCCACAACTTAAGACCAGTCCCTTAAATCTTGATAGCAAGACCAAGACTCCAACAGCAACGGCCTCTTCCCTTCCTTCTTCAGGTTGAAAACACAGCCTTGTATGTTCCTGCATGGTAATAAAATAATCATGTCCCCTACTACTTTTCTTCTGTATATTACAAGCTTTTTTAAAAGACAGAAAAAATCATTTACTCCATGTTACAAATAAACAAGGAGACAAAGACTAAGTAGTTTTCCCCATTGTCCCACAATCTAGTGGTAGAACTTGGTAGCATAAAATCTTTAACCTCAACAACTCCACCAATTAGCACTATCAGCAAGAATACAGCCTCTCCTCCCCTCCCAGAGAGAGTTATTTTTTGAGGAGGCGGCAGCGGCGAAGAGTTTTTAAATTACGTGTCTGCAGTGTCTGGAAACAGAATAAAAAAACAACTCAGCTACTAACTACCACCATGCTAGAGATCAAGATTTCTATGCCATTCTGAAATAAAAATATCACATAGAAGTTAATTCCCTATAGAGTGACTACCAGGTTAAAGCCAGTATCTGATACTGCAAAAGATCGTATAATTTGTTTAATTTGTATTTTAATATACGTAGTTCAGCATTGGAAACACCTAATTTTTCAGATAGGTAGAAGGAAAATATTGACTTTTAGTGATTAAATCCTAATTCTGTCAGAACAAGCTTCAAGTCAACAAGTACATCAATACTTAACTAGGAGTTAACTAAGGGCTCTCATTTGTGTAGTTGTATTAACAGCTTTTGTTGCTTAAAATGACTAGAAGAGCCTTTCAGACTAAGCTGTTTTAGCAGATATACCTTAAACAATTACAGTACATCTCAATAGGTCTTTGAATGGCAGGATATACCTGATCAATGTAAGTCACATGATACTGAATACTTCAAGTCTGTTTTCTACATTCTGCAAATGAACACACAGCTGAAGCAGTAGAAATTCCTATCATTATCAATGTAAATTAAAGACATTCTGCCTAAATAAATAAATAACCACCGTTAGGAAAATAAGCACATGATGCTCCAGAAGGAAGCCTCTGAAATGATCAGAAATCCTTCTTTGAGCCCCTTTAATGGAGCACAACATACATCTTGCAACAGCCTGCATATTTTATTTGCCTGGATCTACCAAAATAGAAGAAAAACATTTATTCTAGTAAGGGGTATCAAAATACAAAAATGGAAGTAAGAGTATGCTGGTAAGAGAGATTTATGTAAATGCTTAAGGGAGTGAGGAGCACATCGTATCAACAACTCACTGGGATTTAGGCTCTCAGCTAATGGCATCCTCGTGGTGGTGATTTCTTGTAAGAGCACATTTTTTATTTGTGTTTACAAGACTTGAGTAGCATAGAGCTCACACTCTTTTTTTTTAAACAAAGCTGGCTCTTACCAAAAGACTTCACAAGTCTGTAAGAGCTCCCACTTCCACACCCTCCTAAATCCAGCCCTCATCAGCACGATGGTTCTGAGGAACATCCAACAGCTGCCGTTCCAAGCTCTTCAGGACCAAAAGCCTAGTATGCATGAATGCTCCTCTTGCAGTTAAGGGCAGAGCTACTGAAGTGCAAGCCTCCAGGGTCTACATCACTGCTAATTTCTTGACACAACTCACCCTTTCTTCTTCATTTTGCGATTAAAATAATTTTCTCAAACCAAATTTCTCCCTGTGCTCTCAGTTTCAATAAACAATAACAACCAGGTATTTGTCAAGCTCCCATACAACTTATTCTGTAACTCGTCTGGCCTTTGGCTTTGCCTTAGGCTTGTGTCTTTTTGAGGTGACCAAGGTTGCCAGACAATTCAGTTCCTACTAAATAATATGCACACACACCAGAAAAAAAAAAAAAACACCCCCAAAAAAACCAAAACCCCACACCACCAAAAAACCCACAAAACCCACCACCCACAAAACATACTACTGTGTTGTTTTTTTTTTTCCTCTGGGACAATGTAGACTTTATTACATCTGCTATTACAACGTGCCTATAACAATGTTCTCTAACAAGCAGCCCTAAGGTCAAATGTGTCCCTTGATCAATTTACTACAGGTCCCTGGTGCTGCGGCTGTGGGTAGACTGTCTGGGGAAAAAAAAAAAAAAAAATCCCTTTATTCCTTTGCTTCACTGTAAGGAAAAAAAAAAAGCTGTCTCAAAGACATTTTTCTTCTCCCTCTGCTCTTGACAAGTCAGGTAAACAGGGAGGGAATAACTAGCTGCAAAGGACTGTAAGTGACCAGCATTTGTACAGGCATATAAAAACATACTGTTTATTTACCAAGCTACTCAACGCACGAGGATGATTGAGAACAAGGCTAAGGGGACTGGGGAGATGTCTTTGCAAAATACTGCAAAGCTATTTTGCATGAGAACAAATAAAAGGCGTTCTGGATGTGATATGGTCAAAGCACTCTGACAAGCAATAACACTAATTCAGAGGTGCTCCTAGCAGTGTAGCCATCCTGTAACCTACTCCTAGTTTGTCAGTAAAGCTGTGCTCCTAGCCGTGTAGCCATCCTGTAACCTACTCCTAGTTTGTCAGTAAAGCTGTGCTCCTAGCCGTGTAGCCATCCTGTAACCTACTCCTAGTTTGTCAGTAAAGCTATTTTTGCTCATCAGATCAGTATCAACCATTAAGTAATGACTGCACCCAGGAAAGCAGACTTGATACTAGCAGACTTGCTATAGAAATCGCTTCCTGCTTGCACTCAAGCAGCAGGGAAGGAGTTAATCTCATTGGCCAAAATGGCTGAGTACCACTCTTACTCATGCCCAACTGTATGAGTTTTGTTTCATATGTTGTGATTTATTTTCATCTCTACGCGTGGATTTTAGTCACAGACTGGCACTGACGTTAATGGGAACTGCCCTATTCAGCCCCACAACACGGAGTCGGACCAGAGCTCCGGGTGCCTCCAGCTATTAGTAGACGATTCTTGGGATTATCTTTGCTTATTCACGATGCATCGATTCTCATCACTTCTGATTAAACACAGTAATTCTTGTAACCACGGAATGAGCAACCCCTGTAAGACACATCCCCCTCCCCCTCCCCCCATAAAAAAGTACCCTTTGCAAATGACCTATAATGGGTCTAAATAAAGCCTGAGCTGTTCCTTACTCATGCATAACTTCACTGCTTCTGTTCCCTCCACACCCTGCCCAGTTGGCATAATTTGAAGAAGGGTTTTGGCATGAACAATTGAAACACCCACATGCTGCCTGAACTAAAAAGCTTGATCCTAGAGTCCTTTTCTTTCTGAGCGATAGCTAAATGAGACTTTTATTTTGATAATGCAGGTCCCGTCCGCACTGTAGGTTTCAACCCATGAAGGCTGAACTCCAACCACGTTCTCAGATTAGTACAGCTACAGTCTACAGCATCTCACCCCACACGATGGCTAGAGAAGGCTTAAAACCCGACAGAACTCCAACCTTTACATTTCATATGACCAGAATAAAATTCCCTCTAAATTACCAGACTCTGCCTCTAAAAATCCAGAAGTCGCCACACGTGGTAATTAGCACACACCTTGGTGTGGTCCAAAACCAAGACGTGAACAAAGAACAAGCACGTGCCACAGGAACAGTCACAAGCTGCTTCAAAGCGCATGCATTCCTGCTCCAGCGCCATACCCTGAAACAATTTTAATCCATCTTTCTCTTTAAGTAGAGACAGCACCACCACCGACGATGATACGACAGTGACAAAGGAGGGCTGAAATTCAGACCCAAATTGTTATTCCCCTCAGCTAGGCAGTTATGCACAAGAAACACTGCTTGTAAACACTTCTTTGTCAAACACTCAATTACAAGCTGCTTTATGAACAAAATGAGCCAGTCGCAAGGAAAGCAGGAGATGAAAATGGGGAAGCAATGTAAAATGGCATGCAGCCATTACGCCACCACGTCCCTCGGTAACGCTCAGGGCCGGACTACCAGCCGCTCTTACGGGAGGGCATGGACTCGTGCTGGGAAAACACTGCATTCAGCTTTTCAGAATGGGTCCAGGTTTTGTGGATCTAGACTTTTTTTTCTGCTGCAGGGATTATTTCCTATGCGGTAAGCAAAGAATAACTTTTTTATTTTTATATTATTGGTTTTGGCAGTATGCACCTGGAAGAAAAAGAGCACACGCACAAATGAGGAGCAAGTTAAAAAATCTCAATTCAGGCAACACTTGTAACATGACTCTCTTCCTTCGTGTCATCCCCATTTACATCTTTATACACTGAAATTGCTCCATACAAGCTGAAAAATAACTGGAAAGCACATTTATTTTTTTCATGTTAAAGCTGAAGATACACTCCACAGCAGACGTATCTGACCAGCTGAACTATCTCCACCTTCAATCCTAAAGGACTGAGACACTAACTCCAAAAAGATACCTATGACTGACACTACAGCCAATAAATGTCATGTTAAATTACAAAATATTGCCCTATGGCCATTTGAAAGTTTTGAGCACCAGCAGAAAGACAACTTTATGAGATCCAGCACCACCTTCCAGAAGGCTGCAATATTACAGCATCAGAAGGCTATTCATCACAGCACTGTTATTCTAGCTGCCTTGGACAGCATCCACTACTTGATCCATTACCTCGTCCTTGGATTCTTTTAGCAATATTATTCCAGTGGATAAGGTTTCCCCTGGAAAAGGTTTTTCCCTTGTTTTTACTATTCAGTGTCAATGAGTCAAGCAGGGCTGTAAGAGGAAACATTAGAAAGTGCAAAAAGAAACCTATTACTAGTCTTCCACTTCAGCTTGCATTGGACCTGCACTTGAAGAAAGAATCGAGCCCATCCTCCTTTCCCAGTGCCAAAAATCAAAGCCTTTAACCAGAAGAAAGTGGAATGGGGAAGGAAGGGTGAAGATGAAAGATTTGGTTTTAAATTAAAAAACCTGCACATATTTACATAATTGACTTTAGACACTGACTTTTACAATCCAGCAGCTACCCAAATAATACTTTGCTTTGTAATCTCAACAATTCCAACTACAGAGAAACAGAACTGAGAGGAAGCTACCGGGAAAAAAAACCAAAACAAAACAAACAAACAAAACTCCTTTTGCATATAATGATAATAGGAGTTTATATGTGAAATTTCTAAACTTAACATTTGAAATATCCTCCTTGGTAGGACTTTCTTTTTTTAAATAAACTAATTTCAAGGCTTAACTTCAGAAAAATTTTAGAATCAATTTACAGTGCTAACAGCTGGAAAAACCTACAGACAGGGCATATTTCAGCTCCTGAGTTAAAAGATACATACATGCCCAACTACACCTTAGGACTCCCTCAACCAGTAAGCTTGGAAGAGCTTTAAATCTATCACAAACCCCTGCTGGCTTTATTTAATTCTTCAGTTTCTTTTAGGCAAAACGTTAAGAGAAAACAGCACAGGTTTCATTGACTGACTTTGCCAAATATATAGTGCAATGGCATTCACCTGAAGAACTACTAGTAACCTTGCTTGAAGGACTAAAGGGAAAAAAATAAGTGCTTATTTTACCTAAGAGATGTCTTCAAACCGAAGATGTGCTTACTCAAGCTGTGTATATTCTCAACAGCTCGCGTAAACCATCCATCAGGCAGAAGTATGAAAATTAGCTCCCTTAAGAATCCACACTGAAAAGAGGTCGAGGGATGTGGGTAACACTGCCTGAGGCAGCAGTTTGTTAGGCGAGAGCAACTGAGAGGTGGAAAACAGCATCATCTTTGATACGCTTCCACGAGGAAAGCCAAGTGAGCTGGAGCAGTGCCATTAAATGACTTCAGGCAAAGACTGGCAACTGCCAAAGCGATTCTGCTACAGCTCCTGGTGCACTGATCCCAGCAGTCTCTTGCAGAAACGGAGATCCATGGCCAGCAGTAAGCAAGGACAAGTTCTCCATGTTGGAAGTCATAGCCTCTCATGAAAAGATATTTATTCTGCCTCAACCACAAGATCTATTGGGATATCATTTTTATATTTGTTTTACATCAGCTCAGATTTAGACTGGAACTGTGCAGATGGTTTAGTTGTTATAGTGATAAGCATGCTAGAGGAAGAGTATTGTCTGTCTACATCTACTATGCTTCTTTCACACACACACACAAAATACCTGCGATCATCCCAAAAATTACAAGGATGATCATAAGAAACTATACTCTACCTGCTGCCATTCAGAGGCTTTGTGTTTTACTGCAGACATTGGGTGCAAGCCCAAGAATGGGGACTACAATTAGTAACAGACCCCAAACCCTTGTACAAGCTAGCTAAAATAGCAGGCAGCTAGTGCTTAAACCAAGATGGAACAACCCTTTAGACGCTTCTTGTCCAAAGCAGAAAAACAACGTGTAAAAAGGTCACAGCTGCTTCAGCTGCTTCTAGGTCCTAGCCTCTTCCACGGCATGGGCATTACACCTACAAAAAGGGGCTCTACGCAGCTCACAGGACACCCAGAACATGCCCTATCTCACAGTCATGAAGAGATGTGCAAGAAAAACCTCCAGCCAAGGCTCTTAATCTCTTGACACAGCACACACTACCAGGACTAGCTGGAGACAGAGCACCATTCAACTGTCTTTCTCCATTCTTCAATCTGCTAAAATCATGAGATACAACAGAAGTGCTCTGTCTTGGTGCCTTCTCTTGTCCAAAAGCAAATATACAAATAAAATAAAAAAAAAATTGAGAGGAGGGAAGAAGGAAAAGAAAGACGACTTTGTGCATTGTGTCAACCAATTAAATTCAACAGAAAAAAAAAAGATACAAGTGGTTATAGCTTCCTGTAAATTACTTCATGTAATTAAATCCTCTTCTCTAAATTACAAACCATTTAGCTCTTCCTTTATAACAATGTAACCAATGACCAACAACAACCTTTTTTATAGCATCTGATGCCACATAAGTTGTTAGCAATGAAATTTCCTTTTTATTTCTCCCTTTCAAAAGAAGCCATTGTAACAAGATTCAGTCATAGCTACTTAGAGAACATCAGCAAGAGAGGATTGCTTTGTTTCTCTTTTTTCCCTGCTCATGTCTGAGGCTGTATTTAAGCAAATGGGACCTAAAGTCCTTATCAGTCATCTATAACTGCATGCGGAGAAGTTAACCTGCAGGAGTTTTAAAATGTGGACCTTATAACTGGTTTGATTCTTTCCATACCTACAACATAATTTTCTTACATCGTAGCAGTGTGACTTAACTATCTTCCTATCACTTCAATTTTCTGACCATTTTTAACTTTGAAAACACCAGGAACATCAGGTCAAGTCTTCCCTGTTTGCTGGGGATGAGTCTTGTGAGATGAGAGCTGCTCAGAGAAGCTTCCTCTAGATCGCTCCGTTTATGAAATGTCTGCGTGCCTCGAGTTACTGAGATCTGTTGGGCCACACTTCACTGGGTCTGCAGCTATCGTGTCTTCTCAGATGAGGAACCGAGACGGAGACATAAGGCCCACGAAGACGCTGCGGTTCAGCTCCGCTAGAGGTAGTATAAGAAGTCCCAACGCAGAGAAAGCACTGGTAGCATCCAGTGCTTTAATCACTGTGCTCCCCAGACCTGCTCTAACACATGTTAAAAATGCCAGCAGCCATCTGGAGGCCTAAACACGCTGCTATTGCCCAAATGCTGTTAAGTGGGAGAGGTAAATGGGGACAGACAGGAATTTGGAAGAAAAAGCAGGGACAAAGAAGGTAGAAGCCAATGCTGCAGGCAGAGCCTCAGGGTCCGGTTCTGAACACAGCAGGGTCAATACTTCGTAACAGCATTATGATCCTTAAATATATAAAAAGCAGGAAGCAAGAGTGCCCGTGGCAAAACACTGCATCCCCATCCCCATGGCCACCCAACCTCCACTTGCTCTGCCCCCAGCGAGCAGTCCCCACCCAAGCAGAAGCGAAGCCCACGGCAGTAAGGTGCTGGTGCAGGTGAGTGAGCCCTGCCCAACCCAGCGCACAGCCAGCAGCCCCCAGCTGCGCTCCCGGGCTGGGGCACACCAAGGAGGCAGCTGAGCCTCTCTGGAAGGATCAGGCAAGTCCTACAAGAGCAGGGAGAAGTGGGGCACATGAAGCAGCAATACTGGCAAGTGAGGATCAGCTACAAAAGAGAAACCCACTGGTCCTTTGGGTTAGTGAATAATTATTTCACTGCATCACTGAAAAACACAAAGCCATGTTCTCCTACATATAACACTTTCAGCAGCCAAAACACACTTTACATGAGTCCATTCAGAAAACAGTATTTGCAGTGTAGTAAAATCCAGCACATGCTTGTCTCATGCTTCAGCATTGGTCTAAAACCAGTTGGATTTCCCCCCCTACCTCCAGTCTAATAAACATGGTCTCCTCAATTTATGTTTCCCTACCAGAACTGCAGAGCGCTTTGAAATACGTTTTTCCAGCTTAAACAAAGGCCTTCTGCAGTAGTTCCCAGTGGTTTTATGGCACTATTTTGCACTACTCCTCCTGAAGCACAGTATGTCACAGAGATCAGCTATGGAAGCTGTGCTGTAGCTGTGAAAAGATGTCTGCAATCCCGTGATGAAGTTACCTGTGCCACATCTATAATGCAAACCTTAATTGTTTATGGTTTGTACAGCACTTTAAAGAAACTAAGCACTGAAGAAACTAAACACGCTGCCAAGTTCCCCCTCTGTTGCAGACTGGGCTTTGCAGCCACTTCAAGAATCTTGATGAATTCTTGGATAAATTTAGCAAAAACAAAAGCACTTCTTTGTAATAGCAGGGTTTCGTTTGGGAAATAAACATCCAGTATTTATTTACAAAGGATTTTCCCTCCTCCCGCCACTGCTGTGCTATGCCCACTGCTTCCCCTCTACTTTGATGCAGAAAACAGAATACCAAGCGCCTAACCAGGACTTAAAGCAGATTTTTAAATTAGCTCCTGACAGTGCAAACAGATTGCTATTGATTGAAATGAGGCTGATTTTAGGCCTTGGATTAGCAAACCTAATGACTAAATACTGTATTGCCCATTTCAGTACTTTGCACCGTTACTCCCCAGTGGGTTCCCAGGCAGCTGTGAAGTCTCTGCACTCGCAGATTAGCGTGAGAGAGCAAGGCCAGGCCATCTGTGGCTGTGCTGCGCGGCCCTGCTCAGCCGGAAACAAGGCCCTCCTCCGAAATCCGCCGGGACAGGGCCCCAGCACCACAGCCTCATTAAGGGCTTTGAAGCCAGCGGGACTGTTCACATGTCCAGAAGCGAGCACGTGCTCGAGCAGGCTCTGCTGAACCGCAGCCCCGCAGCTCACCCGAGCGGGCCTCCGCTGCCGTCCTTGGCCCAGCCGAAGGGAATCCAAGCACCCACCCAAGCCGCTTTCCTGGCCTTCCAGACAGCCTGGCTGGAGTCAGTGGGAGAGAGACTTCATGCAGATAACATGTGTTATGTTAACGGCCCAACTCTCCTAGCAATCATAAATGTGTACTTAAAACTAATTGGTACAGGGCTTTCATGTCCAAATTGTACATTCTTGTACTTACAAAGGTAGAAATGGATCCTTGTTTTAAGCAATACGTGAAGCAACATTTTCCCGATTAAAAGAAAATGGACTTTCTTTTCCCCTTTTGCTTTGTTGTTTAGTTTCAAAGAACATTTAAATAACAATATCTGCTAACAAAAAGGGTAACATCAATTAGAAACAAAAAAGAAACCGGTTTGTATAATTTCAGTGTTCAAAAGCAGCAAAATGCAAACACCAAAGCAGCACACACCAAACCAAACCAATCCCCAAAACCCACATTAAAGGCATCCTTTTTTTTTTTTTTCTCAGCAAGTTGGCTGCCTAGAATTCATTTGCTTTTAATAGCCTGAGATACCAAAGGTAACAGAAGTTACTATTATATTTAGGCCCTCTTAGAAACAATTCAGCTTCCAAACACTGCATTATTAAGACATGGAAGGCATATCCATACCTGTCCCCTGGCCTACAGACAAAGACTCCAAAGGTGGGTTTTTTTTATTCACTCTCCTATGTGGCTGCAGAATCTCAGCTAAGAAAGGTACGTTTCAGTCTCTGAACTCTGTGTCATTAAGCAAACACTCTGCCTTCAGCCCACCAGTGGCTTCAAAAGCACATTCAAGTTTTTGATTTACCATCTATCACAACCTGGAACAATACAAATAAAAATCAAGCAGCTACGTGCTCCTACTGCCCAACCATCAGCACAGGCAGTATGATGCCAAAGGAAGTTTTTCCACACAAGGTATCCCATTATTCCATTAGCCAGATGAGTTTCTAGACTGTTTCTCTCTACCTTGGGAAAAGCCTCATAGCCTTTCACAGTACCACCACCACACACAAAATGGGGCCAAGGGTATGTAACTGGTTTGAAGACAAGCTATCAATTTTCACCTACATGTCAGAAGAAACAGTGTGCACCCTGGATGGAAAATGACTTAGTGCATCACCTTTAGCTCAGATCAGCAGTAACCCAGACCAGTGTTTTCCTGGGGGGTGGGAAGGGTGATACATTCATCAATGAATGTTGGATAACGAGCTGATGAGCATCACAGAAAAAAAAAAAAAAAATAAATCACATGAATAGGTAATCAAACATGTTAATGTAATTTAGCAGTTCCAGTCCAGCAAGAGCCACAGCAACAATATACATTAATCATCAATAATGCTCAGCAGTTTGACGAAGGCTGGGGATTGAATGAGGCACAGGAATTAACTCTGCTTTCCCTCCCTCCAGGAAGCTCTGCCGAACTCACAGAGATGTCACACCTCCAGAGCAACATGACAGCGTTAGCTTTCTCGCCCTTTCCTCCCATACTCCAAACCCAGCACGCTATTTATGAGCACCAAATACGTGCTACACCACCCTGTTCTCCTCAGCTTCTTTGAGACTCTTCCTCATCTCGGGTGATTTAAACAGTGGGTGAGAAAAGGAAGGAGGAGGTGTAAGACACTCATCTTCGTGACAAATGACTATTTGCAGAACAAAGTGTTATTACAGCCGCATTTAACATCTAAGCATATTCAATACACCATGATGCTCCCGAGCTGACTAACCACAGAGCTTGAGGTTAAGCTAACTCGAAATATCAGAAACTCTTTCCTACTAGCCCCAACCCTTTTCAGAAGGAGGTCACTCCATTTTCAGTCTATGTACAGAAATCGCAATGGGTCCTGAAGCTTGGGAAAACAACCCACTGTTCTACATCCAGGGTGCCTCTCAGCAGCTCAGACATTCAGAGAAATAAGCAACTCCAAAAATGAACCCAGAAAACAGAAAAACAGCTCCGCTAAGGCTAATGAAAGACAGACTGAAAGTTCAAAGGGTGACTCTCCAAAAACTAGAAGAATGACTTAGGACAACACAAGGAAGCGTAACTGGAATTAAGAGGTTTTATCTTACATCTACCTCTTACTTCATCTAAGTGAATTATACACCCAACCACAGAGGAATCCTTTAAAGAGGTGACGGGGTCCTCTCCCCCACCAGCACTGTCTCCAGCTGTGGTGGGGATTCCCTTCCACAAACCACTGGGTTAGTCTTGGACACGACCTTTAAAAAAAGGCAATGACCGGAGTTGGAGGCAACTATACACTTTCAAAGGGGCAAAAGGCCACTCTGGCTACACTAAAATACATCATAGCTTTAAACATTTTCGTATTCCTTGACACACCCCTGATGACTGAGAGAGGTTTTGTCGATTCCCATCATAGAGCAGTAGTTTCAAGTCAGAACTTTTCCCTGCACACATGCATTGAGAACAGCCCCAAATCCTGGCTAATCTTTGGCCAAAGGACCTATGACTATGTGAAATGCCCCTTTTCCCCTTCTGCTTGGTTGTAGCAGGAGCTAAATGTGTTTGAATGCTTTTTATACATCATTGGAGTAATGGGCTGGAAAGGACAGACTGGCTTTTGCAACCCTCTCCCCATAACCTGAGGTACAGAAGAACCAAATGTTCAGAAGCAAATAGTAATCTGGATGCTTTGTCAAAAGGAGTGAAGTATTAATCTAATTTTCTAAACAAAGCAGACAACCTGGCACTCAAATCAGCTTACCACTTTGCACCTCTCTACAAGGATTAGCAGAATGCCATAATTATAATGCCCAATTTGATTTATTAGAGGAGGCTGCGTAGAAAAGATGACAATTCAGTAGCATTGTAGAGAGAAGGGATGAGAGTATAAGGAATGCTTCAAATCGAACACTAATTTCTAAGCAACATCTCAATATAATTAGCATTAATTACAGTAAGCTTTCCAAATTAGGTATAAACCTATGTTTAATAACCCTGAGATGTAAATATCACCCCCAAATTCCAGGAAACTTAATATTACAGCCAATTTGTCTAGACAGCTTGGCAGGAAATGCCAGAATTCTAGGTGTGAACTTTGTGGTTATTAAAAAAAGGAAAAATTATCGAACTTGTCTATTTCATTTGCATAATTAGTTTGCATTAAGAATAGCCTAGTTTATCTAGCTTAGATTTTGCTGCTACTTTCATCAACCTTACAGACCTGAAAACTTGTCTGGTTTTCACAACTATATCAGCTAGGATAATAAAAGGTATTTAAAAAAACTCCTTTTTCAATAAAAGATGAATTCTAAGCGTGACTTGTTTAAAGAGGCACAGTGTATCAATGAGTCACTCACCACAGGTTTTATTTTATACTCTTTGTGCAAGCTCCTCGCTCTTTTTGGAGTTTCTTACTTATACTTACAGGAAAAAAAGATTAAACAATAGAAGATTAATTCAGGTTTTCACGAATGTGGCAGCAAATACCCTATTTAATCACTGATGGCAGCCTAATACTACCCAGTAGAAACAGACAACATCCTCATTTTTCAGAGCTGAAATACAAATAATCTAAATGTTTGGTAAACTAGGGTCGCAGCATGTAATTACAGAAACTGGAGTTTGGCCAGCGTAACAAAACCTTTTACCCCAAAGATTTCTATGGCAGTGTCATGAAATCCCTAGGAGCCACAACTACTTGAAACTTAGTTTCAAACTTCACCTAGAAGATGTCACTAGGAACAACCCTTCCCTTCTCTGCAGTGGGCAAGGAACCGGCTCACCCCAGCTCCAGAGAGAGGGGACCTCCCTGCTGCCCCACAGAGCGCCGCCTCACACATCCACCACCAAATACTGAAATGCACCAAAATACCTGCAATGTAATTTTAGACCTGAAGGAATTCTAACCCGTATAAAGGCAGTATTTACCCAAGCCAGGCTTTCACTTTAGAGAGACTTGGGTAGCAATCGAGACCTAATGACCTCCTGTGGTGCTCCTCGTTTCCATACTCAACTGCACCACTCTCAGTTGCATCAACACGAGCGTTGGTAAGGTCACTCCTGGGACCAGAGTGGAAAGTGAGCCAGTTTTATGCATACTTTGCAAGGGTCGCTGGACTGGCGTTTGGAGCCTTTTCATGTAAATAAAAAAACCTGACACAACAGCAGCTTTACAAAGGCAGAAGAGCTGATGAAGCACAATGCCACAATCCTCGCACAAGCGGCAGGCAGGAATACCATCCAGCACTACCGCTTCTAAACATTTCATATCAAAGCCAGGGACTTCTGGTGATATACATGCCTTAGCATTTTGTGGGTTTGGATGCCAAGAAAAGGACCCTAGCTGCTCAAACTTTCATTGAAACTAAAATGTGCATCTATTCACCCATAATAAAAAGTCATTTTAATTTGCACAGAGTGAATATTTGTGCACAAACTCATTGCACCTGTAACCAGAAGGGGAACTGAAACCCTATCACTCAACTACTAACAAAAACAAACAAGAAACTTGATGTATTTTAACTACATATAGACTGACTAGCCTAAAACCAAAACATTTGGTATCACTTTGGGGAGTTAAAAGAAAACAAACCTGGCAAATATTTTACTAGGAGTGCGTGGTTACATGATTTGCAACCTAAATATTTGTAAACAGAAAAGTACTAACATCTTTACATAAGTTATTTGTACTGACTTGTTCCAACTATTTTTTTTAAATCTAAAGGAAGAAGTTAGTGAGAACAATTAGCCACCAGAAGAGTGGGGCCATGAGCAAACCATTAGAACGTCTAACCTAAAATGTGATAAACCCTTATGAATGAACGTGCTACAATACAATCACAAAGATTGCTTGTGGTGATGAAGTTATGCAGGGGGTTACAGTAGATAACATTAATGTTCAAGTCCTAAAATATTTAAAGTCTGAAAAAACACTTCCTATAACTGGACAATTCACTCTTCTGGCACATATACGGAATTAGTTTCACAGGACAGAAGGTGTGCTTGGGTTAAACAGCTCTTTTTCCCTGCATCATGGAGAATAAAAAAATAGTTTTTCATCGTAGTGTACTTCTTCGCTTAGAACAAATGCTAGAGAGTCAAATACACTGGTCTTCCCACTGGCTGCCATTTGGCACCAGTTAATGGACAACTGGGAAAGTGTTTGTTCATAGATGTAGGCTGCTGTGCCATGTGGATTTCAAACTGATGAATGAGCACTGAGTCACCAACAAATCTCCCTGCTGAGCAGCAGTTAAGTGATAAATAGACTGCACGTCATAGTGCCTCCTCTTTGTCACCTCCCGGCTCTGCGCACACTGCGGTTCAGACAGGAGCCTGCCCAATCATCCCCTCCAGCATGACAACTCTTAATTCATTAATGCTCTACCACATTTTAGAAGAGCATGGCGGAAAGACTCCCCAGAGCACAACTTCCTCCAAAATGACCTTCCAAGTCTAAAATACTTGAATATTCTCTCCGTCTCAAGATACTGTTTTGGGGGCACACGAACTTCGTTCACGGGATGGGCATATTCATGTTTGCAACTTCCAGGTGCACATTAACAAGCACATCTTCCCCAAAGAAGGCTATGATCCAACTAATGGTTTCTATCTGTGTCTAAGACTGTAAGAGCCACAAACCTACAGTGTGAATCACCCTACTGTCTCAAAGTTGCAAGGGAGATCTGCTCCTTCCTTCCTACATTACCAAGTACACCTGGTCTTCCATTTTAGCTTATGAAACTTGCCCACAACACAGGATTTGTGCACTTGGGCAGAAGTCTTATAAAAGACACTGTTTTCACCAGCACAAGTCACCAGAGAAGCCAGTTACATTAACGACCCCAACCTACCAGCAGGACAACATTTCACAGGGGCCAAAGCCACAACACGGTCGCTTCAGATGAGAAATAATCTCCCTACCTGCTTGGATAGCTTCAAGGGGAGTTTCTTCTTCATCCGTTCTTTGCCTCTTTCTGCCTCTCTCTCAGAGCTCCCAGCATCATTGTTATGGCCATTTTCACTCGGCTCAGCAGACACACAGTTTTCAGATTCTCTAGGTTTCTTTCCTGGATGCCTCTCCCACTTCTCCTTCCGCTCCTGAGGCTTTAGTGACATGTCCTTCTGTAAAGGAGAAAAAAAATTTTGTAAGTTCTTTCAGTTCTCTGAGACTACTTTTAAGCATTAAGCAGTATAAATATTGAATAAAAACACAAACAAGGCGGCATGTTCTTTCCAGAGATGACTTAAGATGAATAATTAGGCACGCACAATGCAAACAGTAATTTTAGATTAGATTAGGATGAATGCTCTCCAGGCTATGTGTTTGATTAATTTCAGAGATGCTGGAACTGGTTATGAAAATGAGTTTGCTTCAGATTAATTCAGGAACCACACGTCAACAACACATGAACAAATCGGCATCCTGAAGGAAAGCCTTTAACTGCTCAACTGAAAAGAGGTGGGTTTAATTTTGTTTTGTTTCTGATCTCAGAAAGCAACATATCAGACCCCCCTTAGGCCTGACAGTCTCTGAGTCACAGTAGCATTCATATGGAGAAACGCACTTCTAAAGCCTACACTGCGCTCAATAAGCCACCGAAGATCAATGGGATCTAAACACATAACAGAGGTTGAACACTTCTAAGCGCTAAGTGTCTGCCCTGAATCAGGACTATAACATACAATCTAAGCGCAGTTTAAAAGCGGGTATGTCATGTCATAACGATTAACATAGGAAGTGAGATCAGAGAAGGGAATTACTACTGCTATCCCTGGCATCTCTGAGGACTGAAAGCTGAACTCTTGGTGACAACGTATCAACCTCTCCCCCTACACACACCACAGAAAAAGAGTTTAAGAAATAACACGCCAAATCATTATGACATTAGTTCACTACGGCTAGATAAATTTTTCCCCAATGCCTTTTATTAACTGCTCAAGGGTGAAAACTAAACTCTTTTTGGAAGGTTTTGCAGAATCTCTATCCCAATTAATTTTTTACATGAGGTAAAAATACCAGATCAGGAGAGACCTTAAAAGCACTGTTTATCATGCCAAAATTTGACACCTTCAGCCACATTATTTTTTCTAAACATCTCATTCCCCCTTTTCTAAATGCCTTGCTTCTGACTCAAGCAATTACATCATGGATATTTGTGTCCTATGTAAATGGAGCTCGCAGTACAACTTGCTCAAGTCAACGCACACACCTTGAGCACTGCAAAAGAACTCATGAAAATCATTAGCTCTCTAGCCTCTCAAAAACTAAAGCCCAACAAAAAAAAAAAAAAGAAAATTAGGAATTGAGATGAAATGCCCTGCTGATTGCTCGAGATGACTTCCTCCCCCTCTCGTTTAACCGGCGATTTTGACTGCCTCAGTGTGCAACATGCTGATTCCACTCCAAGTCACTCACTGCTCAGTTACCCTTCCCTGTGAAGTGAGACGATGCACTGACACTTTAGGGTCACAGAGACACAGAAATTTGAATCACGATGATAAAATACATACAGTTGTTTCCTATTCCAACCCAGGTCCAAAGATAATTAGCCAGCACCCAATCTCTATACCCCTTGTGCAGGGGTCCTGTGTGGCTAGCAAGCTTCTCTTAAAGCACCCATATAGACAGCAAGTTGCAAAACCCCCAAAGATACAACCCTCACTCCAAAACTAAAATAAGTAGCACTGTCTGAGAGGTGCAGAACACACCAGAATACAGCTCAGCTTGCCAATTCCATAACTAGTGAAAGAGCAAGGAAAATGATTGTCTGGCATTATTCTCCATGAATGATAAAACGAGGAATACAAATTAGTGTTTAGTTGCTCACTTCGATTTTTAGTTTTAATATAACACTCTAAAGCAGCAGTTCGATGCCACTTAAAGAAGGTCACATTGTCCTATTTACTGGGAAGCTGCTGAGATAGAAATCAAAATGTTAAGTTTTAGTAACTCATCAGAAACTAGTGCAATGGAAATGACATCTGTTAACTGAAACTCAGCAAAATATTAGAAACAGAAGTCACCAAAAATGTGCACTTCTTCATAAAGCCACATGCAGCTGCAAAGAGACAGCAGATGCATGGAAGATGCTGCAGGAGGTGACACAGGCCCCTGATAAGGGAGAAAGAAGGCTGTGGCAGGGGAATGCCACCACCTGAAAGCACCAGCAAATAATGCACTCCTGGCTGAGCGTGTAATACTCACTTTTAACTACGCTTTCAAAGGCAGTAAACGGCCATTTTGGTTTAAATTCTATCTGGCTTCACATGGGGATTGGGCCTCTGTTAATGCCTTGGGGAAAGTCTTCCCTCAGTACCCGCAGCACACTCACTGCAGGTTTTAGATGATTCACTTCACCACATAACTAGTCTGGAAATCTGTATTTTTCCCCTTACTGAATCCTACAAAATTTCCTACTTAGAAATTTAGCTTTTTATCCCCATTTTGTTTGGAGATTTAAGGGTTGTCTGATCGCTGAGCTACTACCAAAATTAATTCAGGGAATGCAGTCATAGCTGGATCAAAGCCAAGGAAATAATGCATTCACTTGTAGTGCCACTTGCATCCAAGAATCTCAAGCACTTTCCAAACAGCCGTGAATTAAGACCCAAGCCTTGGTAGCCAAGGCTGCTGCTTGCCTCTGGCAGGAGAAAGGCGGAGTGAGGCAACCTCAGCTCTGCAGCACGTCTGGGGCAGCCGTGGGCAAGAAGCCAAATTTGTCGGCCCCATGACAAGAAAAATCTATTACACAGTCCCATTCCTTCCCACTTCAGCAGAGGATGCAGCTCACACGACTTTGCTTTTTCTGGGAACATGGGACACTGAACACACCTTCTCCTTTCTGACAGAGGGTGACAGCAGGGCTGTTCTCTGTGCTGCTAAAAGCAGACCTCTTTGCAGCCTCAGGCTGAGAGCAGGAGGGGGCTAATGGGGTTTCTGTTCTTACTTCCTTTGTTTCCTTTCTATTTATTCTACTAAAAGAGCCTTCCAGCAATTGCTCTTTTACTGAAGTTTATGACCTCCAAGTTGGGGACCTCACTTAGCACAAGAGCTTACTATTTTTGGATGTGCATCTGTGCTTGTGCACAGGCAATTGCTGGAAAATTTAAGCACATACAGAATGTATGGTACATCACTACAGTGAACTATGTTTATTGATGCACCTTGGCTTCAATGCAGAAATCCCAGCCTGCAGATGAGACTGGCCTTCCGACAAACTGCTCCACTGGAGCCTTCCCTCCAGACAAGCCCAGGCCAGTAGTTATTTCTGCCCTTTGCACACCACATAAAGCCTAGAGATTCACACAGCAACAGCATCTGAAGTCAGGCCCTGAAGTCAAAAGGTCTCCATAACTAGCCTTGGGGTTTCTGCCCAACCCAGGAGTCAGCAGATCTGGCTACTTTGCTGTTAGGGCCAGCAAACCACCTCCTCCAGGGAAGGACGGTAGATCCAGGCCCATTCTTTCTTCTCAGTTCCAGGAAGGAGATTGCCAAATCTTGTTCCAGAATACACAAAACTATTTTGTTCCTCACTACTCACAGCTTCCAGGGCTGTCTCCTACCTGTCCTCACATAAGAATCTCTCTCACACCTTCCAGGGCAGACTACAGCCTCTCCATCTGCAGCCCCTCGTCTGTCGGGGCTGCAGACAGAGAGCAGATGGTTCTAATTGGCTGCATGGTTACAGATAAGGAAGAATTAGGCCTTTCTTTAGAGCCTCTTTCCTGGCAGTTACTCCATGAAACATACAGATTCCATCCCCCTGTTTGCTTATTTGGATGTACAGATACCAAAGGACGCTTCAGCTCTACCTGAAATACCTTGCACACCAGTAGCTGTGAAGATCCACTGGCAAAGACTGCAGCACAGGCTGGCAACCCAAGCGTGTAACCTAGACTCTGCAACAGATTTTGAGAACCCGTAATAAAAATCTCTGTGAATCTTTTTTCATTGCTATTTGGCCCAAGCTAGTTAAAGCTATGTAATTGCACCTCTGCTTGTGGTAGAGCTGGCGACACCCTTAATCACTTGGAACACTCCTTCATGAAAAGCCATTTTTCTGTCACCAAGGCACAGCTGCGATCTCCAAAGACACTCAAGGTGCACACGGCTGAGTTTATAAATAAAGCTGTGAATAACGTGGGTGCACGGTCCTTGGCTCTGGAATGAGACTCTTCTTACCCCTGAAATGCCACAGCAAGAGACTTCTGCACAGTGGGCTCCACATTGCTGGTTTGAGCAGCAATCAGCTCTAGAGAACCCTGGTGCAAGCTCACATCCACAGCCATCCGCTGGCTGGAGTTACCACTGCATGTTTGCTCAGCCCAGCTCAAGCTCTGCCTTAATCCTCTGAGTTTACACAGCTCTCAGAAAGCACGTACGGGGAGGTTGGTGTTGTAAATACCTTTCATACACAGGGAACACTTAAAGAACCTGAAAAAAAAGTGCAAAAATGATAGCTAGATGATTAACCTCAAGCATGCTGCTAGGGTGCAGAGGACAAAAATAACACCCAAAGCTGATAAAATAACTACCATCAGCCCTCAAGTACCAGTTCAAAATGCAGCCCTGGTGCAAAATCAAGTCCATTACAATCCCGCATCCCCAGGGCCCATTGGACACTGCAAGGCTCAGACAAGCAGCCAAGGACTGGTTACACTCCACTCCTGCCAGCCTGCCTCTGCTGACTTTAGAAGATTATATGGGCTGATTTCCCAGAAGGGAAACAGCCTCCAGCTTCTCTCTCCACAACTCTTCACTGCAGCACTTACTCCTTAAGTTGGAGAATGTGAAACAACCCCCTGAACATCAAACAGAAGGATCCACACAAAGGAAATAAAAAAACCCCATTGCTGTCTCTAAAACTGACCCCGCTTGTCCCTCTTTCTGCCTCCAGCTTCTCTCAGCAAAACTGCAATGGAAAAGCCCCTGAGGATCTGAGCACCATCTATCCTTGTATCAACTCTATCATGCAATTAGCAGTAGCATTGTCAAATGTGTTTGTTTAATAGTTCAGGGAGGGATCCTGTCTCAGAGAGGAACTGAAACAGATTTATTTTCAATTAGGTTACTTTTAAAATACTCCTATTGACCTGTTACCAAGTTTATAGAACAGCAACATAGAAACAAATGCTGACTTAATATTCTCATGCTTTCTAAGTAGACAAAGCACATTACAAATACAGACAGGACCACTGCTAAGGTAAATCTACTGTCCATTCAGTTGCATAAAGGTGACACAGGAGATGGTAATTCAAATGGAAAGATAATATTGGAGACATACATGAGAAACATATGAAAAGTTAACTTTAAGGCAAGAATAGAAGATGGGTCCATAGAGAGAGAAACCACTGCAAGAACAGGAGCCAGCACAAGAAAAGACAAGTAGCCAACAGGCAAATGAAACAAGGTGAATAATAGAGAGGGGAAAAAAGGGAGAAAAAAGGAATGGGATAAGATGTAACCCAACCAGAGGGTATCAGATAGGACTACACCAAGGTGACTGAATTGGAACTCAACGTGGGGAACAGGCAGCAAATGCAAGTGGAGATTTTAAAAGTGAGCAGGAGCACACTTTAACAGTGGGAGAGGAGGAGAAGTTTGAGCGCTCTGCTCTGGAGAGCTGTGGGGTGGAAGGAGCACACAGTGAGGGCAGCAAAGGGGAAGGAGCTGCGGAGCTAGGACTGGCCCAGAGCTCGGCACAGCAGCTCCTCGCTGGCAGCAGGCCAGCCCGGCTTCACTCTCACCAGAGCGCAGGGCGCTTTGGGAGGCAGTTGGCTGGCATCTCCAGCCGGCAGGCTGCAGTTTTCGTGGATGGGGAAGTTCTCGCTTTTCCTGTAACGTAACACACACTTGTTTGTTTTACTTTCCTGCCCTCTCTTCTCCCCCACTGCGAACTTCACTAAAAACATAACTCAAGCCCATAGCTTTTCAGCCAAAGCCACTAAAGCTTTTTTAAAAGGCAAAAAAGAAAAAAAAAAAAAAAAAGAGCCTAGCTTCGAAGTGACTCTCTTGCTTTGACCCTACATTCAAGCAATGCAATCAATATCAATTAAAATGATTGCAAATGAAATCCTTGCTTGTTTAACCTTAGACTGCAACTCTCCTTTCGTAGCTGACATATTCCAGATGAGTTTGGGTCTTGCTTTTTAAAATGCATCACGTTTGCTCTGACCCTGTCACACGTTTAGCTCAAGAGTAAGATGACTTTTTGACAAGACAGCTTTGGAAATGTTAAGACATTTGAAGCTGCCACTGGTTTGCAGGTTTATGATACATGATTTAACTTAAAAATAAAAGTGGATGAACCAGGAAACTCACTGTAATTGAAACAGTGAAATTTATTACCAGAGGCTGCGTTTCTGTCACCTGTGAAGAGCTAAAGAGCAAGCTGCGGTACTCTGCTAAATGCCTACTTGTTATGTCTCCCAAGAATTAAGACCTTCACTGCTAGGACCTCGAAGACACTGTACCAAGTAGAGTCGCCTGGGACAAATGTTACCTCATCACAATGCAGCCAAAAATTACAAAAGGGAAGGTCAGTATCGCTCTACTTGTAAATTTGTTTCAATCCACCATGATTTTACAAGGCTTTGATTGCTCTCTTTGCTTGCACGAGACTTGAATAAATAATGATAAAGTGCTGAGCAGTAATTGTTTTTAAAAGCTGGGGAGAAGGGGCTGGTACTGTTGTTCTTCTCAATTACTTGAGAAAAAAACCCCAGTCCTCTCCCTCCATGGTACTACCAAGTACCTGTAATCAGAGTACTTAATAGTCATTTAGGGGACAATAAAAGTAAGAACGTATACAGTAAATACCTTCTCTTTAGTAAGAGGTCAGAGAAATCTGCACTAATGTGAGCATATGGTTGTCCATATTTTTGGTATAGACCCTTCTCCACCATCACCCATTGGGGAGATGGGTACACAAAATGTACTGTTTTAAGCCGCGCTCTGCAAGCTCAACAGGAAGCCAGCGTGGCTTTCTCCCTCTCCTCCAATTTCCTCTTCAGAGCCTGCGTGTGCCTCACTGCAGGAACAACACCCGTCTTCCTCGCTACCTACCAACAGACATACTGTACAGCTATTAAAACTCCCACAGGTGCTTGCTGTCCATCAGAAAGGAAATGATCCCATTTCAAGCCATCAGTATTTCCTCCAGTGATGGCAGTAAATGCCCGACGAGTGCTCACAGAATTACTGTCAGCGGAAAGTGTGTCAGAGAGCAAGGGAGCTTAAATGATTGAAGGGAAGCTGGGGCACCATTTTCAGGTAGATGAAATGAGGCATATTGCAAGCCCAGCCTGCCCAGCTTTTACAGGCTGCAGGAGTGCTGAAAGGCGCTACTGTTCGTACACTACAAGGCCAACCTGCCCAGCTTTCACAGCAGATAAAAGTACATTTTGGCTGAAGCTGCTTTCAGCCAGGACCGGGAGCTCAGCCTGCTCAGTTTATGTAGTGTATGAAGGAGTTTGAAAAGAGCTTGTGCTTATCTGACAGCACCTACTTCAGCTTATTTAAGCAGCATCGCCGCACCGCTGGGTATGAATGCTGAGCACAGAGCGTGTCCCTCCTGCAAACTCCCATCATCTCGGTGAGCTCCCTCCTATGAGGGAACAAATAGGATGGCAACAGCACCGCGTGCTGCCCTCACGCTGCCCAACGTTTCACAAGTGACAGACTGTGCGTAACACCTCCATTTTAAAGAATGTAATTTTGGGGACATCCATCTCCAAACTTCCAAAGGGATCCAGCAAGTAAGTGGCATAGTCAGGCACACACTCTAGGTCCAGTATTTTGGAAAGACATTCCTCAAGTGTGCCAATATTCAATGACACTGCTGGGCCCACGCTGCTGATAGGCAGCAATCACAAGCTTGTTTACAGAGCAGCCTTTAAACACTTAATCTGACCCAATTCCCCTTCTCCCCAGATTATTTAAACAAGCACTCATACCGAATTCAAACAGCTCCCATCAAGTGAGAGAATTAGGACCTGAAGAAGCAGCTCCTTGCTTGAGGCAGATGTGGCCGTTTCATCACTCATTTCCAATCTTGCCAGGAAGGCAACACAACCTCCAGTCTCCAGCTGCACCAGCTGGCCCCCAGCTGCCAAAGGAAAAGGCATGAGGGTCCTACCAGCACAAACTGGTACAGCAGCTGGATGCTTTCACCTTTACCAATTGTCAGCTAAACGACTCAGAAAAAACAGGACTGTTCAGTAAAAGATGCCTCTGGCCTATTTGTCACTATGGAGAGGAATGCTTAGAAATACTGGCTGTCTCTTTAAAATTAATAATAAAAGGTGAAGACACAACTGTTTCGACCTCTGATGAGAGGAGGATGTCATGCTTCCATAAGCTAGACTCTGGAAACAGAGTTGAATCAACCTGAGGCTGGGCAGATGGACTGGGCATACGGCTCATTTACCAAAGGCAGGGGCCTAAATTGGTCTCCGCCATCTATACTGCTGCATTTAAAGTTCTGATCTTCATAGTGCAAAGCATATAGCAGCCACATCATGACTGTACCGATTACCATGTGAATAGCTTCATACTTGAAACTTAAAAGATACAGCTATCACCTTAGGTAGCTTGGTCACAAATTCAAGAACTTCAGACAAGATTTGTTAAGTAATTCAAAGCTTCAACTCACTAAATACAAACACAAAGTGTTAATTTATTTTCTAGGATTCCTGATTCAACCACACGTGTTGTCTCCACTCATTTTATGGCACGTACTTTTAAAACATAGCCATGAAAAATGTGCTGCTCTTAAAGCACCTATGGAATGAAAGCTCCAGACAAATCTCCCATGTGGTGACAGCCTCAAACACATTCACTCTACAAGCAGCTGCGGACGTTTTGAGACTCCAGCCTATGCACTTTTATTACCACCCTCTCAGGAAGGGTGCCATTCCCAAAGATGCTGCAGAACACAGGTAAGAATGTCCTTCAGCAACAGCACAGCTGTCCGCAAGCTTAGCTACAACTGCAGTTTGACACAGCTTGCACAAAGCCAATGAACACTGCGCTGAAGGAGATTAACACTTGCAAATTCACTTCTGCCAACAATACTGTAGGGGTGAGAGAATCCAGAAGAAAAAACAGCCATATCCTGATCCCTGGTGCTGCGTGATAAATTAATTTATGTTTAAACACTATGAAACTAGAGGCATTTTTTACCAACTCTGCAGTTGCCCTCAGTGGTAGGCAACAATTTTCAGTTCAGCTGTCATGAGGTCTAGAATGTGTATTAAATAATTAGTCCTCTGGTAGTTTCTTTTGGCTAGGAAACAAACGAGAAGAAATACAAACGATCCAACAACAAGAAATATGTCGAAGCCAGCCATCTCCACAAACAGCTGCCCATAGCATATGACTTCAACCTAAGGGGAACTCTGAGTGAGGTGACTTCTAGCAGGAGAGAAATGCCTTTCTAAATATCTAAATGTCACACACACTAATGAAAACTCCAGGACAGTGCATCTGTGCCACCCTCGTCACTCCTGCTCCTCCTCAAACATGCTGCTGGAGAAATGTATTGTACAACAGAGGTCTACAGCTGTCAGTCTCGCCAGCAGCTATGTTCTCCCACGTCGAGTGGCTTAGCACACCATGTGCTCGCGAGCAGCTCATCTATAACTGGTTTGCTAGAACAAACAACAAGCAACGAAATGTTTCCATATATCCTTAGGGCTTCCTAGAATAGTTCCAAATATTCTGGTATCTGTGTCAGGAACAAAACATTCATTTATATCCTAGGCAATCACTGAGAAAGGGGAAACACACGCTATAGTAGCAAGCAATTTCGATGTATTCTGTTACAAAACATTTTCAGACAGAGAGCTCAAAGGTCATTAATAGATTTTCATATGTTTACAGACAGCAGCAATTTCAAGCTCTGTAATTTTAAAACTGCATGTCAGTCTCTCAACTTCCAGCTGTTATTTCAACATTAGAAAATGAACACAATGCAAAGGTTACACAATCACTTGAACCAGCTTATCCTGTAGATCCAGTCATACAGATCATTATTAAATTCTAATTACATATATATTATTTTACAACTCTTATTAGAACAGCAGGGCAAATCCTCTTTTATAAAGAGATCAACAGTTTAGAAAAAGAGGCCAGAAAGGTTATTCTTTTAACGTGACAGAGAGTTGCTCCTCTCTTTCCCTCCATCACCTAAACCACTGCTGATTGATGAGTCTCAGAAACAAAGCTGCACCTTGTTACCACACCAGTTGGTGCACATACAGCTATCAGCCCGTATTTTGCTTAAGTGCTTTATAGATCCCTAATATATAGACATTGATGCCTACTTAAAATAACCATCTTTGATCAGAGGGGAAAAAAAAAAAAACCAAAAGGCATTTATTGGTAACCTGGTGTACTGTCTGAATACGCTTCTGTTTTTCCTTTATACAAATACCTTGACACCAAGAAGACACCCTGCAAAACTTTGAGATTTCTCCTAAGGAGCCTATTGTTATCAAACCTAAAACTTCACAAGACATCAGGCTTCCATATCATAGATTTTATTTTATTTTATTTTTGGATCAGAAGAAATTGTAATCACCCGATCTGACCCTTTTATCATGCAGCCAAATGAAAAAAAAAAAAATCACCTGTGAAGTGGTCTTAGAGAAATTTTGGAAGTGCACTAGCAAACTACTCCATTACCAAATAAGAAAAACAGCAAATTATGTTTTGCTCTTGCCTCTCATTTTTCTCTCTCTATTCCCAGGCAGTGCAAAGTGTTACCCACTCTGGTTTATTCTGCCCAAATCCAGCTGTCAGTCACACAGCATGTAACCTCAATGGGAATTGAAGAATCTCATCCCCAAGATTCAGCTTTGAAGCAGGACAGACCAGCAACGTCCCTTTGTGCGAGCGAGGTCTCCTGCAGTGACAGCAACGCTACCCTGGCAAAGTGATGTCTCTCTAATCCCCAGCGCATCCTTAGCCAGCAATGAATTTCACACTAGGAAATTCCATGCTTTGACATTAAATAATTCCAGCTGGGATTTTCAAAGGATAAGAGATAGCAGTCCAATCCCATCACATTCCAATAGGAAGCCCTTAAGGTTTGGTTTATTTTCTTTTGAAAAAGGAAACCCATATTTCATTCTCATTTCCATCCCAGTTTCCTCTGGGAGATGAAACCAAAAGCAAGAAACAGAGGGAAAAAGCGGTGCTAATGGGAAGACAGACTTTTACGAGGCTGACAAATGACACCACCGATTCTTGGGTACATCAGTTTGCAACATGTGATACAAGAGGGAACAGTTAAATCAGCACATTCATTAATGCTCCTGAGAGAAAGGAGGATCTGTACTTTTGCCTGGTTAGTCTCACTTGCCACTAAGGAACAAGTAACCAAGCAAACACTCCACCAGGACGGTAGACAAATCCCAAGAGTGAACAAAACCAGCACGCTGTAGAGAGGAGAACATGTGCAGAATCAAAATGATGAGATCCACTTATCCAAGCATGTCAAATTAGGCCGCAGGCAGGCAGAGCTGACAGGACAATAACCCACTGCAGAGAAAGACCTCAGCAGAGCAGGTGCCGTCAATCACTCCTCCTTGCTGTCTCACCACATCCAGAGTGAGTGGTACAAGTTTTCATTGGCTTTGCCACTCTCCTTCCATTATGTTTAGAGGATTTGAGTTTTCCCCCCATCCAAGTGGCACTAAGCTGGGCCTCCTCAACCCATGCTAAATTATGAGTTTCTCTTAATGCTTAGTTTCCAGATTCAGAAACCTCTATCTTCACAGACCTGCACTTCACAAACCTGAAAACGGAGGCAGGCTGGTTTGTAGGACCTGTTCCTGTCTGGAACAAGGCTTTACCAGTCACAGACTAGAGAAAGGGGCTTTCATGCAAAGTTTTCCATTTGCTGCTAGCCCTCAACTTTGAAATGCAACAGAGAATTCAAACACGATACAGAGCAGCAACTTTCATCACTCCTAACCCACTTAAATTAGTTAAGAGCCCTTGTACATCTCACAATTCCTGTCTAGAGGGCTTAACTTTGCTTCGCATTTACTGTTCACAGCACCTTGTCAATGGTAAACATCACAGAGTGAGAAATACAGATGCAGCACACAGTATTTGTTTGTTCAAATGGGTATAACCCTTTGGCAAGAACCAAAAAATCCAGTCAACATGAGAAGGGTTAAGACAGAGCAGATGCAACTAGACTCTGGAGAACAGCCTGCGTGGAAGCAGGGTTTCTTGTGATTACTTCTGTCTTGTAGCTCTTAATAAGCCACATCACAGCTGACATCTCCACCAGCTATCTGCTTCCTTATGTAGATAACCAGAAACAGAAAAGCTGACACGGCAATTATGTTACACACAGACGCTACCTAACAACTCTCAGTGCTACAACAGCACGAGCGATGAAGAACAAGCACATCCTGAATGCTCATCCAGGCTCTGACATCAATTCTCAGCGCCACCATAGGCGAGGTACCTGGTTTAAAAACTGTTTTCAAAAGCGCTCGCGAAAGCAGGTAAGAGTTGCAGCACACCTCTCTCAAAGGTGTCACAACGCAAAGGGCTTTCACGATGCAAACGAGCTGTCAAAGCGTTTCACAGCCGCTGCTCACTAACAACGCTCTGATCCCCATCACAGCCGCAGCCCAGGAGGCTCCGGGTGCCCGTCCCCTCCCACGGCACCTCGCACCTCTCCCCAGCCGCCACTGCGAAGCCCCCGGCGGGGACGCTCGGCGGCAGGCGGGCTCCCCCCCGCCACCTCCTCCTCCTCCTCCTCCTCCTCCTTGGGAGGCTGTTGCCAAGCGACAGGGCCGCCGGCTCCGCAAACCCGCCCCGGTCCCCAACACGGCACCCAACGGGCCACTGCGTCCCTCTCGCAGCCCTTGAACATATTGCTTTTACGTGTAAAGCCGCTCTGGTCAAGGAATTCGGGGAGCCCTACTGATGGTGAGAGCTGCAGATCAAAAGATAACATCAAGGAGGTTACATTTCAAAAAGCAGATAAAAGGGCAGAAGGGGAAATTTCACGTATCGGACCAGAACTGCTCACTAAAGCAGAAAGAGGTTTAAGACACAGGAGTTTCCAGGTATTTGTTTCCAGCGAAGGATATGGATTTCCCAAGGTCCCCACCACGACCGAGCGAAACTGTAAGCGTCGGTTCTCGGGTTTCGGCAGGATCTGCAAAAGCAGGTGACCGAGAGACCAGCACCCTTTCTGCAATGCCAGAAGCAAATGTCTTCTCAAACCTTACAGATACAGACTGACAATACAATGGCTTTGAAAACCAGAAAGACCAGTTTACACACCCACAGAAGGGGGCAACCTGGGGACTGCAGGGCCACGGTAATTAAGGCATGCTTAACAGCAGTTCATCCCCCGTCTCTCTCCACACATTACTCTGTTACTGATACAGATGAGGTTTGTGGCTTTCACATCCCATTAGGGAAAGCCTTCCTCCACCAAAAAAAAAAGAAAATTAAAAAAGCATGCTGAGAATTTGAGGAAAAGTTCTTTCATCGTTTATAAATATCATCATCATTTGGCTTTTATCAGGCTTTTTCATTAGCGATTCTTAAAGCACAACACAAAGGGAATCAGCATTTTGGGCTCTATTTTACAGAATGAGAAATGCACAAATACAAAGCAACTTGCCCAAATAAACCATCTCTGGCAAATCTAGGAGGAGAACCTACATCTCCCAGCTCCTAGATCATACTGTGCTCCAGCAGAACCAATAGTCAAATGACACTGAAGTCTCCTTCTGACACTAGAAAGGATTTCGAGTTGCTGGTAGAGAGCAGATTTTTCTAGGACACACAGTAAATGCAAACACAGATATTAGTTACAGAGCAGGCAACAGGTGGGATCTGTACAGCTTCAACCTTATATCCTTTTAAGTGTCTTGGATAAAATCAGCTTGAGAATAGTGAGGACAACATGATCAATATATTAAGTCAAGCTGTTTGTTACCGAAAGAGGAGAACTGGCAGCTCTTCTTGGCTTCTGAAATATGACACATAACCTGGCCTTTCTAATGTGCTACTTTGGATGGCACCCAAATCCAGCACCATCTGGCTAGCATGGGCACATGTATACAAAGAGGACAGAAGAGACTCATGGCTGACAGATAAAGTGACATATCAGTGCAGCAACACAGACTTTAAATCTCTTCAGAGTTTGCAAAGCCAGCTGAGCACGCTGGAAACATGAGGCCAGTTAAGTGACTTCAGGGCAATATGAGGGCTGAGACTTTCTCATACACATGAGAATGGGGCAAACGTTTGTTTTGCTTGTAGAAACCATGGCCAATGGTACAAAAAAAGCCCACAAAATGCTTTTCCTGGTGTAGATTCGAAGCAGAGGGTATCACATTTCCTCCCTTGCCCCAGAGCTAATCCCTAAATTTGAAAGCTTGATTTTTCCACCTCTGTTTTTCCATTCACTCTTGCATGACGCTCTCCTGGCATCACATGGCAGTCAAAACCAACATGTTATTCCATGGCTTAGAACTTCTTAAAGCTTGGCCTCTCAGCAACAACACAGGCCACTCCTTTCTTCCCTCTGGCTACCAGGATGCAATGCACAGATTCTTCTAGATTCAGTTTCTAACATTTAAGGGATGATTTGGCAGTAAGGAAATGACAATATTTAGGTAACAGCATGAATAGCAATCTGGCCAAGAGAACAAGTGGGATGTCTCATAATCACATCTAACATCCAATTCTGCATTCACCTACATGGTTTTAAGCAGCTGTTATCGCCACTGAGATAAGGAGAGTTGCAACAGTGGAGAAGCAAGAACAATCATGAACTCAATTTATGTCAATTCAAAAAAAAAGAAAAAACAAAAAACCCCCACCAAACCTAGGAATTACTGAGGAATTCAATAAAATGGCAATTACAGTTTAAGAAAACATGGATCAACCTACCCACCTTATCTTCTTCCTGAAGGTTATCATCCCAACACCAGGAGACACAAGAGAACATAGGCTAGCCTGATACTATCACACTGTGGATCCAACAGGAGAGTTCATTGAAACGAGCAATTCTCTGATACACCAAAAACCCAGCTGTGTTGAGGGATTAAAATGGACTTAAAAATCATAGCTGTCATTTGGGAGGAAACTATCCCCAAAAATGTGATCAGAGGTTCACAAATCATCCTGGTTTAGATTTCAAGGCATCAAGCTTGAAAATCTAAACAATTCCCTTATTAAATAAGTTCAAAGGGATTTCTTAACTGTCTACACCACCAGGTCCTCCTATTGATTTGGGCCTCATAGCGATATTTTTCCCATACAGTGAATACTTTTTTCCTTGGAGCACATTAAAGTGTTGTTTCAGAAAGCAGAGGGAAACAGAAAGCACTGCCACAACCACAAATTGAGAGAGAGACAACTCCTCCTCCTTGGATATCCAAAATTTCAAAGCCACAGAGACTGGAACATTATCTTTTAACAAATGCAAACATGCCAAGTAGGGGTGACTCAGAGTGATGGTCCAAAGCAAGGTAATCACTTTCAGATACTGAAGCCCACTAGACTCCCACATACATTCTCAATTCTTTCACTTAAAGAGTAAAGGCATCTAAGAATTGGGTTTGTGTCTTTCCTCTTTGCTGCAATACTTGACAGCATCACACAAGTCCTTCTGACTGTTTCCTATCTGGCGTTACAGTACAAAACACTGCAGATAAACCATGTGTGGTTTTCAACCCTTAAGTTTTTAACCAAGCACAGGAGGAAGTCGCTTCCTCTGCACAAAAAGGGCATTTGATGAAGAAGTTTCAAGTGAATGAGAAACTTCCAATTAGAACAGTCGTTGGGAACTCTGAAGATAAAACCATCATTTTTTCTGTCATGTTTCTTTAGCATTAACTATCCCCCACTACCCCGATAGACAGCATGTTTATTATGCCTTCTCCAAAGATGCCATGGCAAAATCTTTTATCCTTGTTTTAAATTCCCTCATTAACTCATTGTGAAAGTTTCATGTATGTGTTAAAATACTGTAAGTTCATTAGCTATCAATCCCAACTACATCTATCACAAGCAAAGAATTAACCCTGATTTTTTTTAATTATTATTCCAACAACTCAGGTGAACAAACAAATAAGCAAGTACATTTAGCAACAAACAAATGATAAGCTCTTGTAAAAAGGGTCTTAAGGTTTGCAGGCCAAACTTAAAAGGAGTCATGAGGTTTGGAGTTAACCCCTTGTTCTGGTCTTGGTATTTTAAGCCATTAGTAAAATCTATCCGGCAACTGTAAAACAGACAGTAAAAGAAATATTTTAACACTCTAAAACCCCAGTATTTTACACAGAGTAGTCAAACCTTGTTCTGAGCCTGATCCGCTTTTCATTCAGAGATCAGCTGGCTTTACAGAACAAGTCAATTATCCTTTCCTCAGTTTTGCAGGTGACAGAGCTCCCAGTGACATGCCTTCTCCCAGCTCTATGCCCCAATGCCTGATCTCTGGTTTCAGCATCCCAGCGCCTGCCTCAAGCATGAACTTCGATGCACGGTGCAGCGCTTCCTTCCAGAGCCAAGAAACGCAGGGACAGAGGCGTGGAGAAACACCCCCGCTGCTCCCTGCACCGCACTGCTGTCCCCATGCAAAGGTTTCGTTTCGGCAACTTCCACTAGCTTTGCCCTCACGGAGCACTTGCTCCCTCCCCTTATCTAATCTTACTTTATGGTACTTCACAGTATCACAGGTCTGGCATTTAAAGCATTTAAAAGAAAAACAGGCTGCAGAAGCACCCAGGGAGATTAGAATTAGGGTGCTAATTCTCTTTGCTGGCCAGCGAGGAGGTGTTGGTGCAAGGGCCAGCACTCTGCAGAGGCATGCCAGGTCCCCATCCCTGCTACCCATCCTAGCTGTGCCTTGATCTGCTGAGAACGACCTTGGGGAAGCCCTTCTTCCTTCCTGGCTGAAGGGACAATGCAGTCAACACGTGGGAAAACTCAAAATGGCTTTGGCAGTCCCCGACGCAGCACCAGCACAAACATTTGGACAGCAGCACAGTGAACTGGACCAGTTTGCTGACCTAGCTAACCAGGTAGTCACAGAGACAGCAGTACTGACACCACGCAGCAGACAGCGGAACCCGAGAAGCTGAGGATGAGGTGTCTGTGACTGCCTCAGTCAGCAAAGTCACTGAAAAGTTTTTAAACAAACGATACCCTGAGCTCGAGTTGAAACATACTGTGTGATGAAGCAATGAAAACAAAGGGGAACTGTAAAAGAAAGAGTAAGCCTCTTCTCCCCCTAGCATACCAAACTAAAAATAATTAGAAAAAAATTAATTAGTATTTTAAGAGTATGCAAGGGATCCATGACAAGCAAAACACTAAGTTATATTCAGGTTTTAAACTTCTAAAATTTGGTAAATACATCGGGCTACTGACAGAAAAACGCATATAGAAACTCCTTATATATTGAACTCACACAACAATCACAAAGCCCCTTACTTGCATTAAACCAGCCCCTGTTGCCTTCTGTACTTTTACACAGGTAAGACAACGCACCTCTGTAGTAACTTTAAAACCCAGTGTTACCAATGAAATACTAATTCCCAGGACCCAGTTTCGCTTTTTGTTTCTGAAGAACCACTAATTCTTTAGGGCTTTCCTGTTCTTTGCCATACTTTCCACAGCTACTTTCCCTGTCATTTTACTGGATTACAAACATTTTGGAAGCTGGAGAACACAGTATTTAACATTTTATAGAAACATCTGCCAACAGAGCTGCTGAACACTCTTGTAAGAGAGACAGAGATGTTTATTTAGACATGCTGCTGACGTTTCCTGTTGCATTTTGATCCTGAGGCATATGTAGTCCTTCCAAACAATTTAGCATGTACTGTGGAAGCACAGTTCTCAGAGAAGTGCAGCTGAAAGTAATTGAGATTGAAATTTCAGGACCACGGCAGGAAAGCCGTTACCAAAGCTCCTCCCAAGGCTCCAGGCAGAACAAGCACCTGGCAGAAAGGCAGGTACAAGGCTTCTGGAGTACCAACATCTGAAAGGCACAAAGTCTGGGGCTTGTTCGGGACAATTTCATGACTGGCTTGAGCGGTGCTGGTAACACTAGCAGGCAACAGAGGACTGCGATGTGCAGTGGCCTCCTTTCAAGCTGGCCACCCCATTCACAGCCGTAGGATGCCACCACAACAGCCTGTGTAACAGAAGGCGCAAAATTCACACAGAAAAGCGACACATCCGTGATGCTGCAGCAGCAATGCAGGTGTCCTGAACTGGGTGCTACTCCCATGAGCGAGCTACTCATCACCACGCAGAGCTAGCTGGGTTAGCCCTCTAGTAGGTCAGTCTCAGCACTGAACGATGCACAGGTATGTCCTTAATGCTCTGGGTCTGTGATCTCTGCTAGATTTAATTACAGTGGCCGAAAGAGCCATCATCTGACTCCTCCCTGCCCTTCTGCTGGAATTTACCACTCCACAAGTACAGCTGACAGAAGAGAGCTTACCCAGCCCACAGCCCCTGCGGTTCATAACCTGATGGATTACTGTAAACTATAAATTGATCACAGTTAAATCATCTTCAGCTGCCGCAGCAAAATCCCACAGCTATAATGAATCTACATCCCTAGTCTCTCTCCCTTTGTTTCTTACCTGTTAAGAGAAAAGTAACCCTTCATTACAAAGTTAAAACCATTATGTTGAGCTACAGTTTTCAGACCAACTACATAAGCACTTAAGGAAAAAAGTTATTTATCCATCATCCAATGAAGAAAAAAAGCACAGTTATCAACCAGCCATACAGCAATCTGAAGAAAAAGAGAGAATCCCAAACGCTACGCTTTTGACATGATCCCTAAAAGCAAAGGGTAATACTTTCAACAACAGATTACGAATCTGTGTATACAGAAAGGATTAATACAGCTTGTTCGTTACTGAGATGAAGGAAAGTACATGAAAAAAAATTGAAAAGGAGAACCTTGAATTAAAGCTAACCACACAAAAATTAAGGGGTTTATTAAGAGCTGTAGACTTAGGCAAGCAAAGTACTTGTATGCAGCAGAGAAAGAGGAAATCTTCTAGTCCAGCTGAATTTACTCACTTAGCAGTGTGGATTTCATTCTCTCCCCCCCAAGAATACTTTTGCAAAAGTAGCTGATTCACCTTGTGTTTGAGTCTAGAAAACAGTGAGGCAAAAGGATTTCATTGCGTTAAGACCCCTTTAACTTCCCCATGAGAAAAAAAAAAAAAGGATCTTTGCCTGCAAAGCTTGATCCTGCACAGTAACACATGCACGAGTTTTGTCTTTTCTTCTACGCATGTTTTAAGTTATTTGTGTAAATAACCATGCTGCTTACCCCCATCTGGTTTCCATAGGGAAGCATTTTAACTGTGAAGAAAATGAAGACAAAAACTGGTATATTGTGAAAAATGCATTTTCTGCTACTACTTTCAACAAGAACCAGCCCAGGAATTTACTTTCACTTGAGCCTGCTTCAATAATGCTGAGAATCTGCACATATTAGGGTAGAGCAAATTACTCCAATTAAAAAAGAAATGGTACTGCTCTATCTATCCACATACTTATAATTACTCTGAAAGAAGTAAATTTATTTTTTTTTTTTGATTCTTCTTTTGGGTCCAGAGGTTTTTAATTCCTGATAAAGGTCAAATCATCTCGTTCAGAAGAGATGATGAAGCTCCACCAGAATTTGACTGAAAAAGGTCACCAAATCCAAATGTTCTCATAATCTTTAAATAAACTCATAGGCCTTTGCTCAAGTATATTTAAGGACACTGCAGTAAAATGTATATTATTATTTCCAGCCACTCTTATCAGTCAGAGCTTGTACTAAACGGCTAGAAATCTGAGCATCACTGCACCTTTTTATAAATTCTGTCTATCAAACGGAACCAAAAATTCCCAATGCTACGAATATGCCATAGTGACTTATGATTCGAGTCAACAGAAATATGTTAATTTTAAGGGGGGGGGGATAAAAGAACAATACACAAAACTCCAGGTCGGAATCTCTTTAACAGATTAAACTGATTAACTAACAAATTAGCACCAAGATACATAGCGATAACTAAACAGCAAACACTGTTTTAGAAGCAGTAGATGCATTCGCCTTAGGACACCTGATGCACTTGCCTTCACATTAATCAGTTCAGATATACTACTGCGTTTTCTTTTGTCAGACGCAACTCCTAATAGAAAAACCCAGAGTATAAATAATCTGTTAAATAAATGAACCAGTATGTATCCAACTTCAAGAATCACAGGATTCAAATTTGTTCTGTCCAATAACTACAAGGAAAAAATCCAAGTAGGTCAGTTCCTAGCAATGACCAACACACATCTGAAGCAAACTTTTGGGCCATGAAGACTTGCAGAAACTGAAGGCAGCAAGCACAAATGACTAGTTCATAAATCAGTCATATTAACAGGTTAAAAATAAACATGACCAACCATCTCAATAGCTTCAGAGCACTCTGATCCCAGAGCAGAGCACAGCCAACCAGTTGCAAAACTGCAACTTGGAGCTGTCAACAAGCAACTTCCTAAATTTGCTTTTCTTCTTCATTCCCTGGCACCGAGTGTCTGGATTCACATCACAAGGTTAATTAACCAGGTGACAAAGAGAGTCAGGGAATCCCAAAACCACCTCCGTGCTCACCTTTCTGACAGCAGAGGTAGTTGTGTCTCAGAATTTCTGACGATTTTCTCAGTCAGTCAGTCCAACCAACATACCTTCTCTGCCTGCCTTCCCTCCCCTTGCTGCTTACTCCCCAGCCTATTTCATTTGGAACCTTTCCCTAATATTAAAATACATAATTTGAGGCTGCATGCACAGTACACACACACACAGAGTTAATATCAGCCTTCAGCCAAGGGAAAAATGGGTACGTCACTGGAAGGGAAGTGCTAAGAAGAGAATACAGATACTGGGAAGGAAATAAATATCATTTTTGAAATAGCGGGGCTAAGAAGGATGTCTTTCTTTTGAGGGCAGTGCAGGTATTTGATGCATTCCCTTCCTCCCGCTCCCCAACAGTTTTCATGCACACTAAAGAAAACAGATCTGGGCTCTCCAGCAAATTTGCCCACAAAGAAATCCAGCTGTTGAGCAGCCAGAAACAAGGACCCTGTGCAGGTCCCCAGCGGCCCCGTGCAGGTCCCCAGCGGCCCCGTGCAGCTGCAGACACTGAGAGGTCTCCGCATCACTTTTGCAATGTGAGGGAGCAACACTCCCATGGCTTAAGGTCTCAAAACATTTCTTGTCCCAAAAGCTCCTTCTGGCATATATTTTTTTAGGCACAATTCAAATAGCGTTCTCTGAAATTACTTCCAAGAATTCAGAACCAAAAAACCTCAAGCAGGCTCTCAGATAACAGGCTCATTTTAAAGAGCGACTGGAAGTGCAAGCTACCTGCCAACTGAATTATTTAGAAGCCATGTGCACGGGACTTCCAAGCACTACTTATTGCTGCTGGTGTAGTCCCTTCACCTTCAGGACGGACAAGGCTGTGTCTGACTCAGACTGACATTAAAAGAAAAAGATCCCTTTGTGCTAGAACAGAGGGTCTCATGCGGCAAAACTCACGAGCTAAGAACAGAAATACAATACTATATATAAAACCCAAGATCATACAAACACCATTACAGACTGATGATAAGACTGTACTTTCTCCTACAGTAAATTTTTAAACATACCCCCTACTAACAGTTTGTGTTTCCCCCCGTTTTTTCCCAAAAATAGGGCTTACAAAGACAAGTGATGCAAAATCGGTCAGAGCTTCAGCCAGACAGTCACATTTCTCCATTAAGCCTTATTAGAACATACTCTCCAATTCAGCCTTTACTCAAGGAAGGTTTCCAACTGCCACATAAGCCACACATCATTTGTAATGTGGACAAAAATCCACTAAGAATTAGTCTAAAACCAAACTCACTTCCTCTTCAAGCTTGGACCAAGATTTGAATCAAGGTCTCTGGAGGCAAAAAGACTACAGCATTATAAATCATTACTGGCTGCTTATTTGCTTTCCTTGCATATTTTTACACTTACTCGAAATCCATGTATGTGCAACATTAAAAAAATTCATGAGGTATTTCAGATTATATCAAGAGACAATAGCAAATTGTTACTTTGAAGGTCTGTGAATTGAAACTGTTTGCATTCATCAGTGGATTTGTTATAAAACAGAAAAACTGAAATTAATTCATAGTCATTTAATCACAGCAGCCTTGATTCACCTCTCAGCCACAAAACACAAAGGCATGCCATGATTCTGTATTTCCAGGACTTAAACACCTTGAAATCCCTGGATAAGAGTTAACACCCTTTTATTTCACTAACGGAACTAGTAATTTCACTAAGAAAATAGTCACAGGTGTAGTCACACATCTATATGTACCACGTTTATGGGAGTGGAGGCACTTACCACTATTAGCAAGTCTTTTTTTATTTTGCAGGTTAAAAGCTACTCAGGATATACAGTACATAATTTTAATAATTTAAATGCTTAATCTACAGATTTCATACCTTTATTTAATTCTGTAATTTGACGGGAAAACTGAATCAAACATGGTCAGGTTACACAAGAAGTTAGTAGCCAAAGCAACCTCAGAACCACGGTTTTCAGTGATCCCACCTTTAAGCCTTGTTCCTTAGGGCATTATCTCTCCAAAAATTTCGCTTACATGAGAACCACTACCTTAGATAGAAGACCACCATCAGCAACAAAGTAAAGCTCAGCAACTGTTCTGCCTGGAGGAAGCCCCTTAACTCAGGAAAATGTTTAAAATACCACTGAGGGGATCCCAGAACAGGCCTCAGCTGTGGAACGGACACTTCCTGGGGAAGACAGCAGCAACGAGGTGCGCTTCATGAGACGAGGTGGTAAAGGAAAAATCAAGTATTAGCAAGGGCCAAAGTCCTCTCTGCGATCTCAGTGCTTCCCAAGCTGTCAGTAATGAGGCTGCTGCTGTCACTTACCCCCTCATTCACTCTCTCCCATCAGACACTGATAGCACGCCTGTCACAGCCATCGCGAAGCGGGAGTCAGAGATGACAAATCACAGGGAATACGTGTCAACACAATCAACTGGCCTGAAGACAGACAGCTGGTGCGCAAATTCCACCACAGACAGTATCGCTTGTGAAATCATTCCAAGGCATTTTTAGCAATTGCAAGCTCTCAACAACAGCCCTGATTGCTAAAAATAGCCCACTGAAGACTTGCTCCAGCATTAACAGCAGCGCTGGCTAAATTTGAGTCATGACCCACTTGGTGACATACAAGCAAAACAAGCACAAACCTCATAAAGAAGTAAGAGATTAGAGTGCTTAGAGCCCCAGCAATTTTAATGCATCTATATTACAATGTTTTCTCAACAACATTCATGTCAGTTGATAATATATTCCCCTGAAATGCTGGATAGGCAGGCAGGCAGGATCCTCTACAGCTAGGTAAAAAGTGAAGGCTTGGGTAATTCTTCAGCACAGACATATTCTTCAGCACAGACATACATCAGTGTCGTTCAATACAAACCCTCCTCACTGCAAACAAAAGGTGCACCAAGGCATCAAAGGTGCTAAGTGTCCCCATCTCTTACATTTCCAAAGTTCCTGCTGAGCATCTGTCAGCTTACAAAATATAACTACAATATCCTGGAAAAAACAGAAAACGCTGCTTCACCAATGGTTTTGAATCTTGAGAAGTAGCAGCATGACAGGGAGAAGAAAGAAAAAAAAGAAAAAAAAGGAGATCCACTTCTTTTTGGTACACAACTAACCACAAAAATATCCTTTTCTTAGTGAGAGCTGTAGCAGCACCTGCAAGCTGTAACCGTTCAAGACTTTTGAGAACAATGTAGAAAAACTGCATGGGCACAAAGCACTCTTAAAATCCACATACCCTGACAGCAGCATTGACTCTTCAGATCTAAGTAAGGACAGAATTAATCCCCAGACTGTTTTAACACGAAAATCTACTGCCTCAAACCTCCTCATTGCAGGTACACTACCACAGGCCACCGGACTTGTCTGAATTAACCCTAGACTGAAACATAGTCTCTTGTTTAAAAGATTCAGTTCAGAGATATTGAGAGACGGAGCCATCACAACCCTTGATAAACTGCTACAGTCATTAATCAATCATCCCGGTAAAATTTTGCAGCTTATCTCTAGTCTAAAGGTATCAACGTTATAGCCTTCCAGCCACTGGATCTTGTTACGGTTTTGACTGCCAGGCGGAAGAGCTCTGTTATCAAATTTCTCTTCCCTATACAGGCTGTTATAAATTGTAATCGTGTCACCCCTTTACCCTCCTACAATAAACCAGACAGAGCTCCTGGAGCCCTTCCCTGCAAAACAGTTTTTTTTTTTTCTGATTCTTCAACAGTTCTCACGACACTTCTCTGAACTCTCTTCAATTTTTAAACATCCTTCTTGAACTGCAAGCAGCAGCATGGGATCCAGTATTCAGGTTACACTTTTGCCAATGCCTAATACAGGGCTCTACAGCCACCTTAGACCTAACTCAACTCAGTATTTCCTTGTCTACATGTTCAAGGATTTCAATCTTGGGCACAGCCAGATTGCGAAAACGCAAGTTCAGACGGTTATCTATCTTGACACCCAAGCCTCTTTCAGGATAGCCATTTCTCAGGAGACTGCTATCCCGCTTCCATCTCATTATACATGAAGGGCCCTCAGTTTTTCTCTAGAGTACGGCATTTTATTGCATCAGAACACACTGTTCACGAAACAATCCCAGTCACTCAGGTCCTGTGCCTTACCTCGCACCCCACCTAATCTGCATGTTATCTGAGGACTTTATAAGTAATGGTTTCATCCCCATACCCTCCCCACCCCCCCCACCCCCCCCTCCACCCGGGTCACTGATTAAAACATGTTAAATAGTGCTACTCTAAGGACCTACTACAAGCATACCTTTTGGAAGCTGCTTCTTTTTTGCCTGCCCTATGTTGAAACCTTCCAGTTAGACAGTTTTGAATCCAGTTCTCATGCTGCTTCTACTAAATATCTGAATTAACAAAATAATAAAGCTGGGACAAATCCACTCAACTTCAAAATAGACTGAATGAAATATCGGAGGCTTTCACAGCTGATTGCAACAGATCTCAGAGAAACAGAATTACCAGCTACCATTCAGATAGGCTAAAGCTTATTTTAAGGGTCCACATCCAGCTGCCTGCTTTGCCACTGTCCCTCTAGAAAGCAGAGCTGCACGTTTGGTGGTTGCTGCTGAAGGTTGTGTCACCAACCTGCCACATTAGCCTGCCTGGGGGCAGCACATCCAGCAGAGGAAGGGAAAGCTCCTGCTCCCAGAAGAAACTCCTCAGGGTTATGTAGGGTGGCCTTCTCCAGATTAGACGAGCCAGGGTTGTGCCTTTGAAGCACAGAGCAGCTGGTCCTCTTAACTCTTCTCAGTGGGGTCCCCTAATCCTAACCTGATAGAATTAGATTATCCGTAATGCAAGGAGATTTAAGTGCGATGAGAAAAACGTTCTCCAAGTGAGCACAAGAGCAGAGTTACAAGACCGTGCAAGACGTGCCCTATTGCTTACACAGCGTTGAGTGGCCCCAGCACAAGCTCGGCCAGCTCCACTGTGCAGCTACAAGCCTCACCCCACCCACAGCATGCGGCTGCACAGAACAACTACGCTTTGCAGCCCTACTTGAAGAAAATAAGGTGTTTTAAGAGCACACTTGCTGATCTGTAATATTGCAGGTTATTATCTGGGGTTATTCCATAGTTTCTTCTAAATCCTAGAAAACTGTACTCTGTAAATAAGGGCTTGCTGCTCTGGTGAAGAAGGGTAGGATGTCATCCAGACAAGACTGTGACATGCAGTGATGAAATGAACCCCTCCTCCTTCGTGTCCACAAAATGATGGATCAGGAAACCAGCCAGTACCTCCATTTACCACCAACTAGACCTCACACTCCCTATTTTGCACTTAAATTACGTTTCTCTATATCAAAGTATCACAATTGCCACCTCTTCCTGCTGCTGCATAGCCTCTTAGAAAAGCCACAACCACAGCCAACACTGTTTCCACAAGCCCTGTTATAGATAAGTCCTTGATGGACAAGCAAACCACGAGAAAAGGGATGCAAGGAATGTTCTGAAGAAACTGCACAGTATCTAAACATAGATAGTTGAATCCTCTGGGTCTAAAACTCAGAATTCATCCTTATAACACCAGTGCCCACCACTGCACTCTTCCTCCTCCCAGCAGCACCGTCACACTTGCACAGAGCAGAAGTCAACGAAAATTTCTTCCATTTGTCTCTTAGGTTGCTGCTAGCTCCCAATCAAAGCAAATTTTATTCTTTAAGAAGTGCTCCTGATGGCATACAATCACACGTAGCTTAACCTTTAAAATAACTTTGATCTTGAGCCACTCCAAACCAAAGATCTGGAAATCACATACTTTAAATGCCACTCAGGGTTCTAAACAGCCAGTGCAAGGATAAAAGCGAAACGTTTTTTTGCTGCCTCTACATATTACGAAGATGCCTATTCTCTGCACTAGCAAGACATTTTTAAAAGGATTTCTGGTCTGCTGTGATGTCTCACCTGAACACAAAGACAGGGATGACTCAGGAGTGAGGCACCACCTCCTTTGTCTTAGCAGGGTTTGTCCTTCCTTGTGATGACTGATGACCCAAATCGAGGTCCCTGGATGCTTATGGTTAACAACCCAATTCTTCAACAAGTTTACCACAACACAAAACCTCATCTGATACAGAATCCAGCTGAAGAAATGTGCCTTTGAAGTGTGAAGTATTACAGCATCCAGGTAACATTAATGGATCAATGACACCAATGACAACAAAAGCAACTTCACCTACAAAATACTGAGGTTGTAACTGACTGGTCCTTGTCAGTGCTGAGATTCTGTATTAAGGATGGAAATAAAAGGCATACAGTTAAATTTAAGCAGAAAGAAAACCTAAGATTAGCTGCAGAACAGGTGTCTCATTCTCCCACACCTAGAGAAATTAAACCCCTGCTTAGATTCCCCCTCCCACTTCCCAAAGCTTTATAAAGATAGCCCTGGATAAACTTCCCAGGCATGACAATCTGGAATTTCTCAAAAGAACAGCATGTTAATGATAAATTCATGCAGGGGTGTAGGAAATTAATATAAAATGGCAGGGTTTTTGGCAACATTGCATATTACACAGTAGCAAGAGCCTTATCCCCATCACCGAGCACAACCCGAGGTTGAAGGAGGGCGTTGCTTTTCTTTGTACTTGGCAGGAATAGCCTGGCATAAGCCAGCGAGCCGACAGCGAGCCTGGGCGAGCAGGGCCCGGCAGCAAAGATTGGGAGCTTTACTACAACACCCAGCCCAGAAGCTGACAGCTCTCTCATGTCAGTCCCACACAACTCTGCAAGGAGTTTGCCTGCTCACCAGGGATTTTTCTTCTGTACATATTCTCCACCACTACTGTCAGAACACCAAGGAAAGTACTTGGCAAATTTGGCTGTGTCATTTTTCAGTGGCTTTTGTGTCACTGGAACTGACAAGCCCCTTATCCTGCCTGACAGGAACAGCCACGAGGACTTCTTGAAGTGAGTCTGCAACACAGGCCAGACAGAGCTCCTCATTTTCCTTCTAGCTCCAGTAATAGCTCTGAAGCGCTACAACTGCACGTCTGCCCCATGCAAAGTTTTTGTTTGAACACTCCTGCGATGATGAACTGGCTTGTCTCTAGAAAGTGAGGTTTTAAATATATTTATAAGACGACTTATCACAAAAATTATATAAATGAGCTTTCCTGATGCTTGACAATGTTTTTAGCCACATCACTGTAAAGCCTTTATCTTGTCTAGCAAAAGTTGGCAGGTTAAATCCAACTTAGACACTTGAGACTGCACAAATGACTGATGCCAGTCAAGAAGCCAAAGCATCAAATCACTGTAAGTGCAGGAATACTTTTTCATAATCATTTAATACTTCAAGGCAAACAATAAACATGCCTCACTGCTCTGCAGCCTTTACCCAAGTATCTCCCTGACTTCACTTGAATTCGGACTAGTGTCACCATCTCATTTTCAAAGAATCTTCCTTTCACCTCTATTGCCAACAGATTTCCTGTTCCCCTCAGTGCCTTTTCTTCATTTGTTTAAAAAAAAAATATATAAAAAAATAAATTGCCAGGTCAAAGAGCCTTCTCACCTTGTACTAATTGTATTAGTACCTACACAACAAATGGAAAATGTATTGTGCAGTGAGGGTAGCACATCATACACATACCATAGGGAAAACCCATGAATCAAGATCAAGTACAGCTCAACCAAGAAATACAACCTTTTCAAACTTTAGAAGAGAATTGGAGTGGCCATAAATATGTAGCTAATGAGGGCTTTAGTGGGATCTGTGCTCCTTACTCGTTCAAACCCACCAAACCAAACTCAAATTCTGAACATCAACAGTGCCAAAATCTTCAAGATTTCTGTATTTGCTCTGCTTATACAAAGCCCAGGCATTCTTACAACCATCTCTTCCCTTTGCTCATAAATATTTATCTAGTTGGAGCCAAATGCATAAATGAACCTTCCAACCCGCTTATGGCTGTTCTCCTTTTAATCCTTAATCCCTTTGCACTATCTTTCTTGTTTCTAACCTGCAGAGGACTCTGACTGTTTACATTTAATTCTTCTTACACATGCCCTGGAGCACAAATGGCTTGTCAGGTTAAAGATAAAGCAAACATGTACTGCCACCAGTAGAGTAACCAGCCTTTTTGATATCAGAACACCTGCAGCCAAGGCAGGCCGGGTAATGGAAGAAAGAACGAGTAAGTGATTTGGCTGAGATCTCCCCACTCAGCAAATACATGGACTTTTCTAGGACAAACCTCTTGCCTGCTACTCACACTCACTAGTTCCAAAGATGGTCCCCTTCCTCTTTTTAATCAAATGCAGCAGCTCCAGGGATGACACAGCCAGAGATGAGCCAGAGAGATTATATACAAATTGCATCTTGAACAGCCAAGCAAGCAGAGCAGAGAAAGCAGAGGTACAATATCTACGCCAAAGAGGTCAGCAACGGGAGGCTTGAAGCCATCAAGAGATGAGAAAGTCCTGGACAGTTTATCAGTACAGGAAGAAACATCAAGTCAGGAGGAGCATTTGGAAGAAACAAACATTAGAATTTAGGCTTGGAGAGGGTCAGTGGAACAAAAAGGCAAGGTTTGTCAGAGTCAAGAGCTTTGGTTCCTGAACAAGTCCTTTCCATTTTCCTCCTGACCCGCATTTCCAACCACAAAGCCTTCCATTTTTTTGGAGCTACACTTAAATTAGTCCTCAATTTTAGACCAAAGGCACAAGTGAAATCCCAACACAGTTTTCTTCAGTAACAAACACCTCTCATTACTGCTGAGGATTAAAGACTATCCACTTTCTTCACTCCCTGAAGAGCCTTCCCTTCACTTTAAGCAGCACACTAGCTGTGAAGTCTGCCAGCTAGAGCTGCTGTCTGGAAATCTGATAGACCACTGCCCAGGGCAACTGGGTGGGATGATGCTGCCAAAAAAAAAAGTTGCCAAGGCCCTGCCCACACTCACTCCTGGGACTTAAGAGAGCATGGATTTTTTTGATGTGTGTTTCTTTCTGTTGTTCTTTCCAATCAACTTACTACTGTTACTTTCTTGTTTCTAACCTGCTGTTACTACTGTTCCTTCAGAATAGAAAAATTTAGGGTTTTGGAAAATGTATCTAAGTATGCGACGGCATCATCTGGCAGATTAGGCATTTAACTGCAAGGATAACATTACATAAATCACAGCAATGAGCCTGCTGAAGCACAATGTTTCCACCTTGCTTCTACCCCGAAATGTCAGGCTGCTGAAAAATACATTGGATTTTGACATAATTTAGAAAATATTTATCCTTATTTCTTTCAAAAATCCTCCCTTAAATCACACACGCCACACACCCCCCTTCAGCCACACAGAACACGAACAGCACAAAAACAAGAAAAGAAAGGGTGAAAGTGGAGATCAAAAGAGAGTAAGTGAAACCCCTTAAACTGCAGGAGCCCCTGGACAACTGTGCCGTATTTGCAAACAACGCCCTCCCATCAGTCTGGAAGCTCTCAGATTTGGAGTAAATGTACATGTTGATTCTTTGATATAATTAACGTTGTTTGTCTCGGCATCAGTAAAAACAGGCTTTTGCCTCCTAGCAAAATTTTTAGCTATGCGCACTATTGTTTACTTGAATGAAAGGCTAAAGAGCTAACTGAAGCTTTTTTCTATTGTGAAAATTTCAAATACCATGGAAGTGTATCAGTTTATGAACAAACCTTGCTGATCGACACATACAAAGCACACCCTTTAAAAAAAAAAAACAAACAAAACCCCAGAAAACCAAATTCAATCTAATCGTTTTCTTCCAACATTTCTCAAATACTTTCAACAAGGCAAACAACTGTCAGTCAACATCTAGTTATAAAAGTCTTCTTAAAGTCTTATGAAAATGTATCAATGTACCTACATCCACTATCGTATATTTACATGGCTTCTTGGAAATCTTAGCCCTGAATAAATAAATACTTGAAAATGCCTAACTTTGGCACAAATGCTTCTTGCTGTTCCAGCTGCTACAGGAAGATTAAGCTGTGATCCACCTGCTAGTAGCTAGCAGGTAGGAACAGAGAGGTGATGCCCAGAACAGGTAAGGCAAAGGCTCCAGGGAGCTCTGCAGTCTGGCACATACGTGCTCCAGCAGGAGGGGGTATGTTCTTCCGATTGCTGGAACAAATCCACTAAAAACTGGTGACCCGAATACCTCTCTGGGGAGAAGACCTAGATTTAAAACTACTAAGTTTTGACTTGCTCTTTCTTGAATTTATGTTTTGTTTGATAGCTGCTTCCTGTTTAAAGGTGCAGATTCAGGACTAGACAAATTAAGGTGAGAAATGGCTCAGTAAAGCCGCTGTGAGCTTAGCCAATGGATCAAGTCCTCTGCGACTACTGTAACGCAGCGTCCACAATGGAGGAGTTTATCACCACTTCGGAACAAGAGCAACAAAGCCTTCCTGCAGTGGGCCCGAAGGGCTGGGTTTACAGGGCAAAGCCCTGCCTCAAATCTGAGATCGATGGGCAGCGTGAGAACCCCAGCAGCTCTGACTGCAAGTTGCAATAACTGATTGGTAGGGAGAGGTAGCAGGTTAATTTACAGCGGCAGGACCTGCATGGAGAGAGATTCTATAAGTTAGTAATTTGGGAAAGAAATATACCCATAGAGCACTGGGACTTTGGAAGCAGTGTTTTTTCTTCTTTAATGCAATATTTGAAGTTACCTATGACAAAATAAAAAATAATAATAAAAAAAAAAAAAGGAGCACTACCCAAACCTTGTAATAAACCTTGACTTCACACAACTAAGCAGCTGCTAAATCCTCTAACACTTCTTAACTGCCTAAATACAAAGCACTAACCACTCTGTCCCTTGTGCCTCAGCTAGCCAACTTGGGAGTTTGGCAAGTTTAAACCTCCTCTCACACAGCCATGGCAAAATTTTGGATTGTTTTTTACTTTTCTTTTTCTTTTTAAAAACACATCTCCAGTAACACCACTGAGCATCCTCCCACTGACACTTCATTACAGGCTGAAAATCCGGAGCATCGCAGTTACAAATTCACAGGACAAAGTGTCTGCTGCTTTTACTACTCTTCCAAATTGGTTATTAAAACTTTCAAAAGCTGAGAACACAAAGGTCCCAGGACACTGTCTGCCCACTGGAGCAGCCAGTCTTTATGCATTTAAACACCATGCTTTCCACTTCATGCCTCCACCAGCTGCTTTCATTTAGATGCGGGTCACATTCACACAGACTAGAAAGCATCACAAACCCATACAAATTGCTAACATGGGAGTTCAGGTCCTTGAAACTCATGCGCTGCAGCCAATGAAGAGTCTATATTTTCTCCATTAAATCTTTAAATAATAATAATACTCCTATTAATAAATAAGGTGCCTTTCTTTTTTAGTGCTGGTGGCTGGTGTCTAGGATAACTTTGCTATAGATTTAATTATTTTTTTTAGTAGATGGACAAATCTATTAAGTGGCCATAAAATACATAACTTCAGTGGTCTGAGACACTGATTTTCTTGTCAATCCACCAGTCACAGTTCATACATGCTTGCAACGTTTCAGGAGTCGGGGAAGCAAACTTGGGGAAGAGCATCAGTTGAAACTGGTTTCCAATGTCAGATCAGAGAGCACACAGGCAGCAGCAGAGAAACATATGTTTGAACCCAAGCCAAAAATCTGGCTTCCTTAAGAAGTATAGGATGACAAGCCTCTTGTAGTGGTAATAGTAGGCTGAAAAGTGGGGGTGGAAAAATTCCCTCTGCTCATGCAGAAGGCAAATTCTGTAACATCCACCTAACAGTATTTAAATCAAAACAGCTGGGCTTTGGAGAAAGCCATCAAAATGACCCATTAAAGACAGTCAAAAGCTTGACACTTTAGTAAATAACACTTTGGTGTCAAAAACCTAAAGCACTTTGCAGGACATACACCCATACATTACTTGTTGAGAGCTGATAAATGTCTACCCCTTTGCTATCTTACACTAACATTTCCATGGAATTGAGCATATGAAAATTGGTGGTGATCAAAAGTTAATTACAGTGTTTATGTCAAAAAATCAAAAAAAGCAGAACAGTGACTTCTAGTTTGCGCGTTCCCTTCACTAAACTCAGCTACTTCCAGCAAGAGAGACTCCAAGGGAACAGTATTTGCTCCTATCAGCAGGACTGATGGCCTGTTCTGTTCTGTCCACGGTTCAGAGCAGACTAATAGTACCAACCTAGAGATGAAAAATATTGCTATGAAAGCAGTCCCTCTGTTGCCAACAACAGAAATTCTAGATGCACCTGAGTACTAGAAAACTGCATAGTCAGAAAGACAAGAAAAAAATATCCCAGACAACCCCCCAAAACCCAGGAAAAAGACACAGATGCAAGTTCCACTGCAATCCTGCATCTACAGAGGGCCAATACAAACTTTGGCTGAGGCTGTGTCCCAAGTCTGTAGACTTAGTAAAAGCTACTGCTTTGGTTTTTTTTCTGCTGCGTGTCCTCCTCCTCCTTGAAATAGATTGTGCTCATTAACAGTTTTGTGCCATCTGATGAAAAGATACTCTAGAAACTGGCTTGCATAGCTGCTTATACAGCAGCAAATACCGTATTTGTGGAGTACAAGTGAGCAGAAAGACATCTGCTTGCTTGACTTCAGTAGGTACAAGTGGCTCTTCCTTCAGGACAAGCTTGCTTCCTCTGCTTGAGCGTTCATTGCCTGAACTGTCTTGCCTCGGATGGTTGAATCCAATCAGTTTCCTTTTTGCATATCAAAGAGTTGATTTTTCCGGAGGATTGCAGGCCATGCACAGAGGCTGCTGTCCAAGGCTTGTAAGATGCTCCTCTGCACCTGCACGCAGTTTATAAACTTCAGTTCCACAACAACTGAACAGAAATTATTTCTATATTCCAATTCTTAGCTACTCAACAGCTTTGATACTATTCCTGCATTCACCCAACATTCGAAGGGACTTCAGATCAAAAATAGTCACAGTCCTTTTAAGAAAAATTAGTGGATTACAGCCACCCCTCCAGTCCTGAATTCAGCTGCAGCTGTCATGGATTAGCACCCTTAAAAAAAACCAACACTGAAAGCCTAGAACAAGCAGCTACTCAGGTGGGAGGCAGCGTCCGGAGGAGAACACACTGCTCCTCTGTGCAAAGGATGATTTAGCAAAGGAAAAGAGCTGCCTCTCAAGCTGCCGGGAATCTGCTTCTCTGCCTGGACATTTCTATTTCATAAGACTGACCCACCTCAAATACGAAGATACGCTTTGTTAAATATCAACAAGATACCAGCCCGCTATTACCTGGAAGCTGCTGACTTGTGTTCCTTGCAGAACAAGCAGCATTGATCGTTATCTACATTTCAAGACTGCCCCAGAAGCAGACAAATTCTCCAGGGAGAAAGATTCTGCATTCATGTTAGCACTCGTAGAAGTAAACAAGCAAACAGAGAAATGTAGAATTTGTATTATTTCTAGACAGCAAAGCTTTCTGTGAAGTGTCAGCAGTTCTGTTTTTGTAGGCTGTTTAAAAAAAAAAAAAGTCAAGCCTTAACATGTTTCTTCTTGGTCTCAGTGAAAACACACAAGCAAAATGAGATCATAAGTAAGCTTGTAATTGGTATTCCTACATCCAAAAGGTGACCAGATTGAAGCCTGAAAATTAAGTCTTCATAAAGTAGCATTTTCCAAACCTGCCAATTCCCACTACTTCAAATGACAGCAGCTTTGACAAAGAAAGTGCTATTCTGCTTTCCTAGTAGGCAGAGCTACTGCCAAGAATTAAGAGAATCCTTCTTTCTTAAATTAAAACAGTTTAGGTTCCTCACTTTGTCTGGAACCTGAAGGGAATGCAAAGAGAACACGGGCGAGGTGTAAGAGCACTACTTTTTACAGGGAGGGTTTCTTTAAATTTTTTTTCTGACATCAAGGAAATAGCTCTAGGAGCAAAATATGTATGGACTGATTCTTAGAGGGTCCACCTGCCCAAGACCAGTGCAAAGCAAGCTAATTTACTCCTCATTTTTTGGGTGTGTTTTTCTTTTTAAACACAGTAACATTTCATCTGAATTTCAGTGTGCATGCTCAACTGCTGAATAATCCATGGATTTAAGTGTCCCTAAATACACAGTGAAAAGATGGATTACCCATTAGGATAAAATAATATACACAAGCCCCTAAATTCATATGTACACTGTGATACACATTCTAAATAGTCTCTGTGTGTGAATTTAAATGATAATATGCATGCTAAAAAGTTTCAAAAGACACCTTTACAAAGGAGCCATTACCACTGTGTAAATAATACATCATCTAAAATAAATTTTCTGAACTCTCATGAAAGGATCTTTTTTGGTCAACATAAAAAGAATAAAAGAAACAAACACATAGATAAAATACAAATGGTATTATGGGTTTGGTTTAAATTAGTAACAGTGCATGTGTGAGAAGGGATTATTTAGTTCCTACCACAGCCTATTTTATATTCCTTTACTTTTGCCCAGAAATCGTGCAAAAGTTAAAGGGCCCAATGGATTAATAAAGTAATGATTTACAGTCTCTGCAAACCATGACCTCTTGCCAATTTTCCAGTGGACACCTTAAGAAACCTCATATACATCCACTTCTCTACAGCACACACAAACCTGCTTTTCTTAATTAATTTCCATGGACTCTTGATAATTACCCACAGATTCTAGACTAAAAAGGCTAAAACATTCCTTCCACACATCCAGACAGCACTGCATGGAAGAAACAGAATCCCCATCGCTGCCTTGTAGAAACAGAAACCAGTGCTTCAGAGGAAGCAAGCTTCGATCAAGAAGGTTTGGGAAGGTGTGATGGTTGAGAGACCAGTTTTAGGAGGATGAAACAGCTATGCAAAATAGTGAAGTCTTAAACATGAATGATCAGGTTTTACAACTTCTTTAACTCCAAGTTTCAATAAAGTCTGTTTGGCATACACAGCTTTGCCAAGTCTAAGTTTGGTATAACATATTAGAATTTGCTAGTAAAACTTACATTACTGAGCACTGAGTAACAAGGTGCTTTATAGTGATACTACAATACACACAACCGAACCCACACGTGGAAACCACAGTCTGCACACCACTACATCCACCAGTGTACTGAGAGCCATACAACTAATCCACAGCAAAGGCCCGAACGAATTATGCATCCAATTTCCTTCTCAGGAATATTCATATGCCTCATGTGCAGGTACTGTTCTGAAAACCCCAGATCTAAATTATTTCTTACCACATTTCATTGCTGAAAAGCAAACACAACATTAACTATCCCCAGCACATTTGTGTTTGAAGGCATACCTTCATATGCTAATGCCTACACACATATTGAGCCCAATGATATGCCATCACATACACCAATATGACAAAATCATAGCTCTGCACCAAATACATGCAGGAAAGGGAAAATCCACTTTCATTACCTCTGCAGCAAGTGGCTAAAATAATTTCGATCACAAGGGGTGACAGACATAGGAGCACATTACAGATACATAGCTCTGCTGCCCCTGAAATGGGAATATGTTCCCTTTTGTTTTGTATCACAACTCGTACCAAGCCCTTCTCTCCTGACCTGGCCTTCTCCCACAAAGCCCAGTCCTTCCCTCCTCTTCCAAATAAGCAATGAAAAAGAAAAAAAAAAAAAGCAGGTTTCTCCTTTTCAGGGACAGGAGATGGATAAAAACAGTGCCCTGGGGGAAAGAAATAGAGGAGCTGTTTGAACACGATCCTGCTCAGCTCAGCTCTCGCCATCAGAGGAACTTCTGCGGGGTTCAAAACTTCAGGACTGGCCCCAGGATCCCGACACAACCCCGACCAGAAGTGGCATGTGCTTTTCCAGTCAAGATGTCACTTGCCTGGACACGTGCCGGTGCCAGCTGTTCCTGCTGAAAGCTTAAGCCTGCAACTGTTTTGCTTCGTTTTCCTGGCCGCTCTCAAGTTAGTTTTTGATTTTGCCTTTCCAAAAGTGGTTTAAAGAGGAATAAAACCAATAAAAGCACACAAGAGCTGGTGTACCTTCCTTCATGTGAAGCTAAACAACAAATGCACAAACCCTTTACTCTAAGCAATCGCTATCACAATCTGCACTCTAAAATTTTTAAGATACATGCCAAGTCTTGCTTATGCAGTGCAACTGCACCCTCCTCCTGCTGTCAACACCCACATGTCCCACTCCCTCTTTTTGCTCTCCCAGAAGTTACTCCCATTTCCCATCGGTTTAGGGTGGAAGCAGAGGAGCCCCACCTGACCCGAAGTCAGCATGAATTGCCAAGTGCTCCCCAAAGGGCTCCAGCATCTGAGAGCTGGGTGGGGAAACAGCAGAACCCAGCCCACTAATAAAAGCCCTATTTACATGGCTAACCAAGGACACCTTGCATGCTGCATAGGAGAGACAGATTCATCTAACCACATATTAACATAATTTGTCCTAATATTTAGCAATGGATTATTTTTTTTTAAGTTGACAGTTTCAGTCCTCAGCCAGAGGAAGCCTTGTGTTCTCAAAAGGCAACGTTAAAAAGAAAAAACAAAAAACACACCCAAAGACCCAGTGAATTTGGAGCGTGGCAATAGGAAAAATTGATGCATACCATCTGCTCTGCAAATTATTTTCCACATGACATTTTCCCCCGCCCCTCCCTGAAGACTCCCATTCAGTTGGCTGCTGTCTGGGTTACTGGAGAAGCCAGGAGCCCGTTCAAGGACCCGGTCCCCACTGTGCTCTCTGCCACAGGGCCAGGATGACACAGCCGCCTGGGCTTCTGCAACAGCCCTCCGACACAGGCGACAGAGCCACGCAACTTAGAAAAATACTCATAAAAAGGACATATTTGCATCCCTAAGCAAACCCTTTAAAAGGATATATTTGCCCACACAGTGCTGCTGAGAGACACACAAGTAAGTGACTTTAAGAGCTCTTTAAACTGGAATGTAGATGTATCAAAGGTAAGCTCGGGTTTTGGATTCAATAAGCTATTGCTCCACTCTTCACTCTTGGCAGTTTGGCCTGAAACAATCCCAGGCAATTCTTCTAAGCTGAGCCCAATTACTTCATGACATCTTGCTTCAAACCAATTAAGGTTGAGGAAACAGAGCTTCACTTAGGGATCATTCCAGAGAGGAACAGTCAGTTTCTGAAGACAGTATTTTTCTGGGCTTTGGTTTAGATCCATTTGCCAAGTTCTTTATTAGCACTTTTTTTTTTTTACTTTTTTTTTTTTTTTTTTTTTTGGCTGGGGGTGCACAGGGCGGTGGGGGGGGGGAGAAACATTCCCATCATCTTTGACATTTCTGCTGGGGTTTGGGGAACAAGCTCCTTACCTAGCCTAAGCAGAAAGGCTAAAACTGTTGAATGGAGACAGTACCAGGCCTCTACAACACAGAAGACAAATTTTGCATTCTGTCAGCGCCAGTACTAGCATGGAAAAAGTGAAATGGTTCTTAGGAGTGAAAGGGCAAATGCAAAACAAACAATTACAAATGAGATTAAAAAGTAAAAAGAAAACCAGACATCTTAAACCTTCACCTATGTTAGGTCACAAGCTTCAGCAATATTTTTTCCATTTTAAATCAACCTAACTTTATTTATAAACAAAATTCTATTATACATTGTTCATATCCTAGACACTAATGCACATGCATCTAAAACTGTGATGCCCCAAAATACAAAAGTTGATTCTTTTGGTAAAGTGACATTTCCCAGGAAATTCAATTTTAATCAGGTTCTATTTTCTTTCTTTTGCTGTTATTCAAGTGTAATAACAAACTTGTGTAATTTACCCTAAAAAAAAAAAAAAAAGACAGACAAAAATTTGGTAAATGAACTGAAAAATGTCATTAAGGGGATTTCTAAATCCCTGTTTAATGAAGCATAATCAATTGGGTTGTTTCTGTTCTTTTTTTTTTTTTGTAAGGTAAGAGTGAGTTTTATTTTTAATAGTTTTTTCTGTTGTTTCTGTAATTTTTAATACAGCAAAGCTTTGCACAGAAAATTCAGACTCTTAGAGCATTCGCATTACTACTTAACCTGACTAAAACTTGAAGTGTATAGGCCTCACTTCCTCTCACTGTACACCTCTAGGACAAGTCTGGGTCTGCCTGGCCTGCAGCCTCCCAAGAGGTGGGCAAAGACAGCTGAGCCCTCTCTTGGAGGGCAGCTGCTGGTTCTTCTTAAGAAGCAGCTCTGAAAAATCCTTATTCCCTCCGCCCCTTAGTACAGTCCCTCAATTAATGTCTTTAGAGGCAGATCAGAAGAATACAGTTATCTGAAGACATCAAGCATATCAGAGCAATTCCATAAGAGGAAAGAGCAGTCTTATAGCTAAAAGACCTTAGAGAATGCCATCCAGCCACTCCTGAAATCGGTTTGGTCACCAGTTTTCATTAAAAGATGACGCCAACCTGCAGCATTTCATCTAAAATATCATTCCTGCTGCAACTCTTGAGGCACATATTGCAACTGTGAAATTACTAACAAAAGTGGGAGGTGGAGAAGTTGCCCCCTGACACACATCTTTCTACAAGCAGTACTATTTAAAAAAATAAAAAAGTAATCATATTTAAATATTACATACTTCTGTTATGCAAAACTCAAGACAGTTTCTGCAGCCAGAACTGGTGAGTTGATAAAATTAATAGATCAGGAATAGGCTGCATTTCCAGTCTACAAGAGAAAAATTGCATCTTCCATGAAGACACAAATTCGACATATTTCCTTTCCAACAATTTTGACTTTTGTTCAGCGCTGGAAAAAGTCTCGCTCCATATCCCACTGTCAGGCTGGGGCACCAAAAATTAACTTGCTGATTTTGCTTTCTTACAGCAAGCATTTCAATGAATGCTTCCTTCTTTTGAGACAGAAAACACATAAGAAACTCAATTGATTCAAAGCTTGTCTTGTGCTGCTTTTTCTTTATCCCTAGAGTAATGTATTGGTTTTTTAAGCAAAGCAAACAGAGAGGATTTAGTAGAATACAATTTCTTTTGTTTTATTGCTCCATTAATTTTATTTATGTTCAAATACGTTGCTTTTATCAATTTGGTATGAGGGAGAGAGATGCATCAAGGGAAGAAACATGATTGTACTTCAAAATGAGGCACAGGGCAGAACAGGAGCAGGAGATGCCTGAACCACCTAAGGTGATCAGTCATATTAATACAATGCAGTTCTGATAGGTAGCAATTACGGGGTAATAGATAGTCCAAGTATTATTCAAAAGTCTACTGCAACCATACATTTAGAACTGTGCCTTTACATTCCCCTTCCTGCAGATATACATGCAAGCTGTCATTATTTAAGAAGAGAAAAAAATTCCTCTCTTAGCAGTATAGTTTGGATTTTCTAGTCTGTGTCTCTTGAAAAGTCTGCCACTGCAGAACAAGTGACCAATTTCCCAGGTTTCTTTCTTTACGGTGTTATCGTTGATCACTCAACTGTGCCTCGGTCAGCAAAGCAATAAATGCTCTTATCTTAAGGAACTGTAATGACGATAACACCTCGCCAAAACCTAATTAAATACTAACTAAAAAAATTCCAGAATGAAACAGATGCTCTTGCTAACTGAACCCACTACACAGGGCACTTCTGGGTTAACATGCTGCCATATAGGGTTTTTTCAAGAATGTAATAAAAAGGACAAGTTTTTTAAGGCAGCATCCTTGACAGCATGAATTGGATAGAAAAGAAGAAAAAGCAAAGCACCTAGCTACAAGAAATGAATGATGATGGAGACCCTGAAAAAGGCCTTTCCTAATGACAAGATATTACTGCACAGGTTAATGAAAACCAAATACCAATTTAACATACTAACCTTTAAGCAAATTGAGTTCAACTAATCAAGAGCCCTCCAAAAGGGTATTTTGAACTAAGAGAAAAGACTGGAAAAATCATTTACATAAGATGGCTGGTAATGGTGCATTTAATGGCATTACTGATAGGGAATTATAGTAAGGAAATGAACACATCATGTACAACCTATTCCCTAAAGCATTTAAAAGGACATCTCCAAAGAGACAAATTCTACCTGTTGGTAGTGAAGCACAGTTCCCATTAACAAGCAAGGCAATAGCAGACTCTTCCTCAGGACACCCCTCCCACAGAATTTTAAACCGAAATAATATCTACCATCCAAACCCAGACTGAGCAGCTTCATTGCATAAGGGCTCTCTGCATCAGTTTTGATAACTAAAGGGCAGTCCACCTCTGAATCAGATTATGCATTTCCTCCCCTGAACTCCTCCAGCAGAGAAGAATATTTATTACCCATGATCTGCTATTTCTTTATGGACTCTATAGGAGGATGTGACATCAATCTCTGAGTACCTCTGCCTAAAGATTACCAGATAAATAAATCCTCACACACTTCTTTTTAAAGTATTACCCTGGCAAACATACTCAGAAAAAATCCTGAATTTGTGCAGGTACATTTGCAAGGCTGTGTACATGCCTGCCCTCACCTTGTCCCAGGCACCAACACAAGCTGTATTTTTTAATGTCCATTTAGCATGACGCAAGAACAAGAAATCTCCTTCTTCCCTCTCTAAAATTGAATGCAGTGCAATTCTTAGAAATTTATCCAGACAGCTAAACAAAAAGTGGTATTACCCTACATAACAAAAAAAGACTAACTCGCATAAAAGTGAAGAGAGGCAACTGGCTTTGCAGCCCCTATGTGTGTGCACAGGAACGGCACTGAGGTTTTTCGTCTGTTGTTTCCTTCCTGCCCCCGTCAAACCCCACAGCTCCCCAAAACAGGTTTGAAAGTCTGCTTTCCACCACCACTACAGACTGAAGATTACTGGAAACAATTCAGCAGTCCGCAACTAAGCACCACTCCTGTGATTTATCACTTGCCACTCGCACTGCGGCAACTGCAAGCTACATACCCTTGTTTGTCCAACAAAACAGCATCGAATTATATGGTTGGGAATGTGTCCAGCATCGCATAACAAGTCCAGGTCTTAATAGATGCAAGATGTTAACATTACAATAAAATCAGGGCACATCATCTTTAGGAAATACATTTTAGAATAATATTAAGCTCTGTAATACATTATCTTTGATAATAGCAGACAAAGCAGCCCTTACATTAGCCTTTTTGAGGAGGACAGAGGAGCAGGCATTTCTCCCCTGAAGATTTCTAACATAACAGGGAATAGCTGGCAACTAACAAATGCTTGCTTTGGCAAACATATAACGCCACTGGTTGTGCATTTGCTAATATTTTCAAACTCTTTAAAAATGACCTAACACACCAGGCACAGTTGGCTTTACTCGCACATCAGTGTTTTCTTCAAGCACTCTCAGCCTTGTCAGATAACCGTGGAAAGACATGGAGATTGTCACCTAAATGAGCATTCAAACAACAAGATTACTGGAAATAATCTGTACAAATGTAAGTGGGGCAACAGTAATTGAGCAGATTTAGTAAGACAATAAGAGGCCTTTACCCAGGAAAGCATCAGTGAACAATGGGCCCTAACCCTACAACAAAAGCACTTCAGATAGTCCACCCAAGAGGCATGGTGACCATGCCTTCACTGACACTCCTGGCTAGGGTTGCACTCACTACATTTTAAGCCTTTAATAGATTGGTTTTTATTTTTAAAATGTCATCTGCTTTCTTTCACTTTGGAGAAGTACTGAACTATTTTAACACCCACCTAATGGATGCCGTTTAGCGCTTTCTGGAATTAAAGAAAGATACCCAGAAAAGTCATCAAAAAAAAAAAAAAAAGACGCTAGTCACAGTTACATTGAACTACTTAAATCTCCTACTTACGTTTCAATATATCATGCTGTAATTTTATGAGTCGGATACCCTCCTTGCTTTCAGTTCAGCTAAAGTTTAAGTAGCGTGATCCTTGCTGGCTGCACTGAAAGCACTAACCTAAGATATTTGGCTAACAGCTGCCCTTCAATCCTTTCATTCTTCTCTTCATTACTCATTTCTGTTTCACTGTCTGAACAATAAGAAACACATTATGAATCTAAAGTTTTCCAGTACTAGGAACCTTACATTCATTTGGGAAAAGAAAAAAGAGCCCATGGAAATGTGTGTACAGTTAATAAAAGATCCAAACCTTTTGTGAAACTATACCTTGCAGTTAAGGGATTCCACAATTAGAACATAATTACTCAGCCATATAATGTGTCAAATTATGGAGAATGATTATTTGTTAAACTACAGATAAAGAGAAGAATGAATAAATCTGGAGCCACAGATAAAACCAATTAAATGAAAGTCCTTCCCTTTAGCATTCTTCTAACACTTTGGAGACCATCTCTGTACCCAGGACTAGTTTACATGCACAATTGCTGTGATAAAACTTTTACACTCTATACATAGCATAAATCCCAGTAGTAAATAATTCAGTACAAGAAATGGCTGCAAAAGAGGGACAGCTGGTGCTGACAACGCTATCAGCATCTTTGCTACTACATGACATACACTTAGTTATGAGTGGAGTCAGATTATGGAGAAGACAACACAAATTCCAGGTTAAGCTTGGAGTTGTTACAGGATTTCACTTATTACTTGAATGAGAGCCAGTGTTCTTTAAAGTAGTGTTCAAAATTAAACTGTCTGTCTTCAGGTCCCTTCCAACCCAAACCATTCTATGATTTTGTAACTCGGAATGACTGAGAAGGCCTTTGCACACCAATTCAAAGCACACTAAGAGAAGACCTGAAACAGGCAGTGAAAGACAACACTCCTCTTTGTTTGGTGTAAATCCTAAAATGCAGTTATTGCAGAGAATATGCCAAGCAGGCAGCCCTGCTGGAGTCAGTACCACAGACACCTCCTGGACCAGCACAACAGCAGCCTGTCCTAAAAACAGCTGCCTGCCCTGAAAGTTACACCAGGCCTCAGCAGAGTGATGACATACAGGAAAGCTGAGCAGAAACAGTAAGGAACAATAAGAACAAAGGATTCAAAAACAGTCCCAGAGGAACACTTACTTCAAATTAAAAGCCACGCATGCACGCTCTGCACATGAATTAAATCATCACCCATAAGTTGTTCTGCTTTTCCAATTCATGGATTTCATCCCATAAAACAGTCTTCCACCTACCTCTAGAATTTGACTTTTTATTGGACTTCCTTGCAACTGCACCTTGATTTTTTTCCTACTCCCCAAAGCTTATTAAGTCACAAAAAACCTGCCAGTTTTGGTACTTGATCATGCAGTACGCAATGCTTTGCCTTACCCACTAGAACACAGAGTCACCAAGAGTTCTTGCAAGTACAAACAATATCAGACCTTAGGTCACCTGCTTTTCTCTGCCCCTTCACTACACAACAGTACAATTCTTGCCTCGATACAACTTCAGGAATGCACAATCCATCCATAAATTGAAGAGTGACCTATAAGAATAGCATTATTATTCCGTAAGGCATTGATAAAAATCAAGAAAGGAATTGGGTAAACTACACTGAGAACACAGCTAGTGATATATTAGGGATCCAGCATCTTAATTAGAATCAATAATTACATTCTCTTTCAAAGAAACTGAGGTGTAAGAGACACTAATGTCATCTTTTCCTGCCCAATAATATAATATTGACTTTTTTAAACGAAAGACGAAGTCAGAAGATGAATTACGGCCATTTTAGAAGACTTCAATGTAACATTGGGCCACACTGCTCACACTGTGACAAATTTAAATAAAGATAAATCCAGTCAATATAATCTTTTAACGAGGTATGAGATGGGAAATCAATGGAAAAGGGTCCTAGTCTCAGCACCTGACCCAGATGCCTAACAGTAATATTTACCCAGTTTACAGAAGCACTGAACAAACCAGAAACATTATGTAAAACACTACATCTGTAAAACATAAATTCCTATTAATATCGCTGCTTTTAAAGACATCGATTCATCAATATTTACTTTTTAGATATTACACTGACATTTTAATTTGACAAAACCTACAGCAAACTCCCCAAAAATCCAAATTGGCATTATCAAAACATCGATCTCGCAGTGATACCAAGTTTCAAAGACTATTAAAAGTGAGTAAATGAGACCTCACTTGTGCAACACATGTCCGAACTAGCCAGAAGAAAACAAAAACAAAACACCTCATCGAAAGCAAAGAACTCCACCCTCAAATTACTATCACAGGAATGAAAAGCTGCTGGTGTAGTATCCATTAGTCACTCGGCTTCCACAGTACCATTGCGCACTGACTCACAGCCGCCTCCTTGAAGCCAACAGCTGTAGGGCAATTCCCTGCCAAAGGGGCTCAGGGGACAGGAGCAGTTTTGCTGTTCCTTACAGACCCCACACACTGCTGGAGTCTCACAGCCAGAGCCCTACAGCTGTACAGAAAGGTCCATCAAACCTCCATTGCTAAGGAAAATTAAAAGCCATTTATAAAAATGTTAAATTTAAAAACGTTTTTTAAATCTCATGTGAAGGAGGCATTTCACCGCTGCTGTGGTGACCACTGTCATCTGTCCGCACTCAAGGCTACCAGCAGACCTAGAACCCCTAAAGGTTTGCTTCAAAAACACAGATTCTTGTTTTCAGAAAAGAATCACATCTCCAATACTTACAAACAGCACGGGACATGTTATAAAATGCTGTATAGCTTTCCAGTTACTTCTAAAGGACTTTAGAAAAAAACTCATGTATCCAGGGCCATAAAAATGCACTTCTCCTCATTCTGGTTAGAACATCATCAAAATACCATTTGCCTTTTTACAAGCCCAATTAGTCCCCAGATCCCTCTAATGACTCTCGCTTTTTCTGGCTGGTATCAGAAATCATTATATTTAAACTGGATGCATTTCAGAAGGAAACCAGAATGGCTGAATTTTTGTATTTATTAATAGTGCTCAGAAGCACATAGTTATCTAAGATTATCTGTTATCTTTATGCAGAAAGCATGTCTCCACTAAATGAGAAGTGTATATACGATCAACTAAATTGCTGCTGAAACTCACATGACATTTAGATATTTTACTTAATGTGAGAAAAGCAGTGCTACAAGCTAAAACAGTTAAATGTATTACACCACTTGCGCCATAATACAGTATCAAATTCAACAGCACTGAGCACACCATCCAAGCTTGATTTATTGCAGCTAATTGCTAATTAGGGTTATTTTTGAAGCACTGCTGTTTGCATTGCACCAGATTTGCACTTGGGGAGAAAACAGGATTTACAAGGTCAGAACGAAGTTTAAACATTTGTATACAGACTGCTTCACTCCCCTCCGTATTGCTAAAAGATCTCAGCAATCTGAAGACAACAGTATTTACACATGTGACGGTATTAAAACCAGGCACTCCCAACTTTGGATAAAGCCATTATTAACATGCAACAATTCAAAGTAGAATTGCAATGGTTACCCAGACAACTTTCTAATTAAATAATGGCAGTAATATCACTATGCTTCCATGTACTACATTAAGAACTGAACAGTGCCTCACTAATAATGCATTGGTCATTTGCATACTCTAAAGACCCTGGCTGCCAGTATCAGCTATGGACCATCATATCGTTAACCACCAACACCCACCCCACATCCCCTCCCATGGCCAGTCAGGAAGATGACCACACCAGTAATTCACAGGGGCTCCCGTTTCAAACTCCTGCCTATTAAGACCCATTAAAGCATTGTTAGGAGGAGGATAATCCTCAAGATCAAAACTCGGCTGTTTCTTTTAGAAATCAAACCCCACTGTAGACTACATGATCCCAAATTTTAGCATCAATCTTCTCGTTCCCCTAGCAGATTACTGTCTGGTGTTTTAGGCACCATGGCAGCATGTCTGCAACCAAAATATCATCACACTAACTGAAGCCCAAGTGATCGGCCTGTTGTGCTGGATTCCCTAGTGCCTCTGCAACGTCTCTGCCAATACCCAACACAGCTATATTCATCTGTACTGCAGGTGAGCTATGCTGGACTAATTCACCTTCCAAAATTCTACTACAGCTGTCAGTAACGATAAAAGTAGACTGTCAGAGTGCTACTAATCCCTTGAAAAATAAAGCTTCAGTTCAGTTAGACTGGATACAGGACACTAACATGCAGGCTGTACAGAATTAAGTGACTATAGCGAGAAAGTATGAAAGCTGAGTGACCTCTAATCAAGAAAACATGATGTGCCTAGACTTACCAAAGGTTCCTCTTGAATTATTACCTCAGTTCAGATTTATTTTTATGATTTGCTATAACTCTTTCCAAATCTTCTCTAATCATTAGCTGTATCAGCAGTATGAGAGCCATATGAAAGATAGCGCACTGTTATTTTTGGTTTCAAGAGACCAATTGCACTTCCAAATATACTGCTAGCATAATCCAGTCAGGCTGTGGTTTCATAAATCCAGAGAGTTTTCTTGGCATATTATCCCAGAGACGAAGACAGCTAGTACAAAACCTCAGGGGAATGGGGATTCACAGCTTTGACTTCATGAACTGTAGCACAGGGTCACGCTTAAACATTAAAAGAAGAAACAAAAATGTGGTTCTTTCTATGCCTGCCCAAGGAAACTGTTCAGAGAACTTGCTTTTGGTAGGAATGAAGAACTCGAGTCCTTCCCATATCCCTAGAAATACATTCATATTTGGGCAGCATGCAGGAGTCTGAATGAAGGAGTTCCCAAAGCGGAGTGCTACGGAAACAGGATAAAGACACTTCTCCAGCCCTAAAGCACGCACACTATAGCATTGGCTCTGCCCTTACTGTGGGTACATAGTGCCCAATTGTGTCTTCATGGAAAAATATATCTGCATCACTAGAAGGCTGCTTACAGACCAGCTGTTCCTTCCTGTTCTCCACTCTGTTTTTAAAGGAAAGCCGTGCTTCTTCCTATCCTCCCCCATCAGACTTCTACAAGTACAAAAGGACTGCAGCACACGCCAAGGGGCAGACCTCTTCAGCACTAGTTGACAGGAAGGGCCTGGATGCCACAGGATTCGGTCTTTTCCTCTGTATTACATCACACAATACAGAACCATTGCTATTTTGAATAATCCTCCCCAGTCAACACATGCTCTCAGAAAACTGCAATATAGCAAATTTGGCCTCCACACTATTCACAAGATGTTTTGCATCAGTAGCTTCAGCTATTTCAAATGTTGATCAGGAGCTCAAGGCACGGAGAAGACTGACACAGTGGCTTACGTCTGACCTCAGGATCTCTCAGGAAAAGAGTCTTTGAGGAAGTACTGGGAGGTGGGATGGGCAGAGAATACATTGTAAGATATACATACTCTCTTCACTCAAGGGAAAAATCCAGCTCTGTTTGGAACTTTTGAGTAAGCTCTTAAACTCATTCACTTTTGCTTACTCCACCCTGTTATCATGCACTGTTTTACCATTGCCAATATTGTCCTTGAGACAGGCTGGACATGTTTGTACAGCACCCAGCAGCACGGACCTTTTTTAAAGTCTTGTGGGCATTGCTACAACATCAATGTTCAGACTCAGAGCAATTACTTCTGACTGCACTAATGAGACAAGCATGCTGTTTCTGTACTATATATATACATTATACACAAATTTCATTTAACGAGTATCTTGGCTGTGATGTAAACCCATCCCTACTTAATTTATGTTTGCACACATTTGGACTGAAAATTAAAATTAATAGAAAGCTAAAATAAATAAAAGAGCTCCTGCTGCTCTGTGTGAACATTCAAGAAAGCAAGAAGCAGAAACACTTCATTCCCCCATAACCCCGGCACAGAGTGCTGATGATTCCCAATTACTAAACAGCCCTGTGAGACACCATGGATTGACTTGGGGTGGGGGGGGATGTGTGTGACGTGAGGGGTGCACAGAATAGAGGAATTTTCTCCATTCATCAGGCAGTCTTTCCCTCTCCGTACAGCGTGGGGACTAATGCACGTAAATCCCTGGTTCATCAAGAAGTGAATAGACCTTTTGTTGCAGTCTATTACAGTTATAAAGATTCTGGCCACGCTTCTTTTACCACCACCATCCCCTCTACCAAAATGAAAGGTAGAGCTTAAAAACACAGAAACAGATCAGGATTCAAAGCACGATGGAACAGCCCGGCTGCACCACTAAGGAAAAAAAAAAAACCAAACCTGCCAGCCCCCTTTTCAGGGCCTTACGACACCACTTTTGAGAAGTTTTGCTCAGGCAGCTGACATCCAGTTTTCGTCTTCTACTGCAGATGTGCGGCTTTCCTGCACAATAGGCGCCTGCAGCCCTGGCTCTCTTCCAGGTCCCACTGTGTGACAGTAACAAAAGGCGAAGCTGGAAGCCCTCAGCTACAGCACAACTCTAAATGATTTAGTGACCACGGCGTCCAGACCTTGGCAGCAGCTGCTGCTTTAAAGGGACATTACCCAAGCAGTCAGTAAACCACAGAGGCAGGCGGTTTTTCACACTAGATTTTAAAAGTTCTGTTCAGAATTGAAATGGTCCTGCCACATTTCTTTAAAAACCCAAGGCAGACAGTGGGCAGATGGGAGAGAACAGGACAGGCAGGGATCGCCGTCGGAAGTTGTTAGTGCAATATCACAAAGCCTAAAAGACCATCAATTATAGTATCCTCCACAAAAGGATTTCAAGGCACTCTGCAAGCATTAGTGATGGCAACCTTCCACCTCCATGGCCATGTGTTATTTTCACTTTACAGTTAGAAAAATAAAGCCCTTAGATTAAACTATCCATTAGAGACCAGGACAACTTAAACTCAGGGTGATACTCCATAGACTCCTTTTCTCCTAAGTGTGTGGAAAAAACTGCCTCTTCACATATTAACATTGCATCATGTTATGAATTTCCATTTTCTTTGGTTTCTGCACCACCACGATGCTACAAAATGGCTTTTGCAGAGAGTTTTTACTCTGAACGCTATCTCTAGCTTGTGAAGATATTTATGAGCACCATCATACGAGCTCAGCATTGGACATCAATGCATACCATATCTTAATGCATACTGGTCTTAGGGAAGCATACTGTCAGTCCCCTGCCTAAGTCCACAGCAGTTTTTGAGCACCTATTCCAGAAAGTTATGGGCTATAAGAGCTGGATTGGTTTTTGGTGTTGTTTTGTTTTGGGTTTTGTTGTGTTTTTTGGTTTTGTTTTTGTTTTTACCTAGTACAAGATCCAAACAAATCCACAAATCTCTTCAAACCCCACGAGATATTTTACCTTCTCTCCAAGCTGCAAAATAGCTGAGCTTTTGCTACAAAACTTCTCACGTGCACCACAGGATCAATGAACCAAGCTAGTGCAAAAAAACCCAGCAAAAACAAGCACTGCCTTTGCTCAGCATTCAAGCTCTTCTGCCCATCATTTCTTTTCTACCTTTTGATAACAGAGGGTTGAGGCCCTGACACAAAATGGGTCCTTGTTTAGTTCTGCAGACACATCCTGCCACCTTCTTTGGTGCACGGCAGAGCCAAGCGTCTTAGTGGTGCTCATAAAACAGTTGACCCCAGCTTCTTCCCAGAGCTCAGCTCCCCTGCTTTGAACCACCAGTCTGTACTGTAAATACTGCCTATGAGAACCCTGCAGGCAAATGGAGGGCAAGTGATTGACCAAAAAAACCACCAAATGGCTCCTTGCAAAGAGAAATCAGTAGCCACTTGTGCTAGTGCAAGAAATAAACATGTCAATTCAAGTAAAAAAAACCCAAGAATTTACGTGAACAGTAGCTACTGTGCAGCAAATACACAAAACCATTTCTGTCAACACAGCACTAATTAAGATGGATAAACATTCGTTTCGATAATCTCCCTCCTCCTCCACCCTCCAGAGTAATTTAGTTGCCCACAGGGAAAAAAAACACATACAAGAGACTGATAAAAGAGACATATCAAAAAGGTGCATGTATTTCTATATGCCACAAGCAGGTAACACAGCACTGCTAGACCTCTGTTGGGAGGGGGAAAAGTACGATTTTATATTTCTTTGTGGAGTCTAAAAGTAATTTTAAAAGGACATTTTTAAATCATCCTTCACCACCTGCAGTCAAGTGGTCATTAAAAAAAAAAGGCACTGTAATCAAAGCGCCCAGTAACTGCCGAGAAACACTTAATCCACTAAGCAGCACTGCTCCATCCATTCACTCCGCAGCCATCCCAAGCAAGTAAAACAAAGCCACGCTCGCTCAGTCAGATTTTCAGCTCCTGTGTGAGGGCTGATGGCGAGAGGGGGCAAGGAATGTAAAGACCTTACTGTGTTAACCCACAAACAACAGCAGATTTAACTGGGACCTAGGACAGCTTCACCCAGGTGCCTTGCCCCAGGATCTGGGGTTTGCCTGCTGGGACAGCAATGCACGAACAGGTTTCGGTTCTTCGTCTCAGCTCTGGCAGTTTTCAGTCCACAATACTGAAGTGGTGTCTTTTTCAATGACTTTAATATGCCGGGAAGGGAAACGAGCAGGAGCTGTTACATGTTCTGTTGGACCTTTCCTGCTTAGAAGAGTGGGGAGGGAGGGAGAAAATCCCTTTGCTCTACCAGCATGCTGCTACACACAAGAAGACATCAGTGAGAGGTGGGCAGCGCAGCAGCAAATCTGATACCAGGAAATGTTGTGTAATGTCAAACACACAGAACAAAAGAATGATTTCCTACTCCCCCAACGGAATATACCATATGTAGCCTTATACTGTGCTCTAAAACACAGCAGCTGCCTGACCAACCCAAACAACATAGACTTGGTAGGACTGGAGATATTTTTCCACCTCACTGAAACAAAGTTCAGGGAAATGGGAACAGCAAGCCCAGGTTTCTGTAGCACCAAGCTGGAAATCAGAAATCAATGCAGCTTCCAGCATTCTGCTCTACAGAAGCATCAGGAATTTAAGCAACTAATAGCTGGAACAGGGGAAGGGGAGGGAAAGGAGAGGGATTCACAGCATTTGTTAGGCAGTAATTTCTCTTTTAGCTGTCCTGGATGTGGTGCTGACCGACCATGTTAAAATGGTGCTCCCCTAAGCTGGAGAAGCACTGACCCTTAGGAACAGGGCAAGAAATCAAAAGCAAGGAAAAAATAAACAACTAAGAGGAGAGACAGCAATTCTTCTTTGCTAAAGGATATAATTTTTTTGTTGCATGTGACTTCAGGTGACCAGTGGGTGAAGATCTGGTCTAATCCCCTTAAGTGGCAGTACTTTCAACAGTGCTAACAGCAAAAGTTGCTCCCTGCAACACATGGGCCAGATCTCCCAGTTGTTGAAACAGACTAGGGCTATGCCAGGAAACACTGCAGGCCATTTTTGGGTCAGGGACATGACTGCCTGCCTGCTGCCAGCCACCACTGCTGTTTGACGGGCAGCATGGAACAGCAGAGCCATCGCTGGGATTCCTGCACAACATGGGGCAAGAGACAGGTTTATCTATGATAATTTCACAGCATTCTCTCCCTCCATTTCCTGGTTGTTTTCCAGGTGCACCTTGTTATGCTGTAAAAGCATTATGTGCCTGTGATCACGGTGGTAAGACATACCATGACATGTAGCTAAAGGCAGAAGGCTCTGCAAAAACAAGCAGGCAGGTCTGCTTTGTTCTCAGCAGTCAGTTCCAGAGCCCAAGCTACCAAAAGACAAAACAGGGTTTTGCAGGGACAGGGTGCCAGGTATCCGGTGTACTGCCACTGACTCGTTATAGGGTAGGAGAAAAGTCACTTTGCACCACGTTTACCCTTGTTTCGCAAGTGCAAAACAGGTCCTGAGGCTCTTAATGTTTACATGGAGAAAGATAGCAAAAGCTTATTTCAAGCTCTTTCGGTAGAAGGACCATGCCTCTTCCCTGGTCTACACAATTACCAAACTCTCAGATTTCTACCATTTGCTAGGATCCCAGACTGACTGCGACAACTTAACCCAATCTGAAACACAGGCAGAGACTCTCAACTCACCACCCACTCCCAGAGTTGAAAGGAGCAAGGACTCCAAAAGGTTGAACTGTAACAGGCAAATGTATTTTTAACAAATTCTGTTTCTATAAATATTACAAAGCTTTCTGCTCTTTGGAGGCTGCTCTGCTCCCAGTGCTGCTGACATTACGGTGACATTTAGGAGGCCTTCACATTGCCTTACTGCCTTTCGTATGCTGGTTTTGTTCAAGGGATCAGAGAGACATATGAAGACACAAGGGCCGCTTATTCAAACTCTGCTCACTCGCTGACCTGCTGCTCACGCGGGAGTCAGGAGCACAAAGGGGCTCTCCATGTCAAGTGTGCTCGCTGCCGCTGTCTCCACCACTCTGGAATGCATATAAATGCAAAGGACACTAACCCTGAGGTGCCACCAACAAGGCACAGGGGTGAAGGGATGGGGACATTGATTTCTGAAGCTGCACAAGGGCTTCGGGTAGTCCCAGCTGGTACTGTACCCTGTCCACGCAACATAAAGGCTTTTCTTCATTTATTGATTCCTGCATTTGCTGTCTCTTTCTCTTTTTTCAAAGCTATTTTCCCCACATCCTCTGCCCTCCCCCTCCATTTCTTCACTTTCTCGCATTCTCTCCAGAGACTGCTGCCAGCATGGCTGCGAGGCCAGCGGGCAGCATGAACGGCACCAAACTGGCAGGCGCCCCAGATGCTGACATCACCTCCTCTCCTGCCCCCAGCCTCCACCAACCTGGGCTCCAGATCCTGCACCCAAAACGCCGAGTGTCTAATTCACTGACCGCTGCCTTTGCGCCAGCTTCCAGCTTAACCTGTAGCTCTTCTGTTATTAAAAAATAAGGTGGGTATACAGCAAGGGACAAAATGCATTTAAAAAAAAAAAAAAAGGAGGGGTCTTCCCAAATCAGGTTAAGACAGACACCAACACTTGGGTTAGGATCCTTTAGATAGTGTTCTCCTGCATTTCATGAACAGGCCAGCCCAGAGAAGCATGCTGTCTACAAGGTAGGAAATGACTCTTACATACCTAAACAGGTGCTAAGTGACTAGTTACCAGGATCCTATCTGTACATCAGCACATTTTTTAGAAAATGCTGCAACTATTAAAAATCCAGGAAAAAAAAAAAAAAAAAAGAACAGAAACATTGAAACATTGTTAGTTATCTCCAGGATTCAGCTGTTCAGCCTCATTCAGGGTGAGCTGCCGCTGGAATACCCAGTAACACTTTCAATTAAATTTAAGACGACATCTTCTCCACATCACAAAACCCTGATATCACGTACACGCTGTCCTGTTACCTTCTGGTTATTTTGAACAGATATTACACTGATACTTACGATGCAGAATCCCTGTTCTCACTTAAGCAGGTGCTTAATATTAGGGATGGAGAAAGCTCCAAACACAACAGATCCAGGACTCACTGTACCATATGTTATTTGGACTAGGTTTTATTTTGCATAGATATCTAATGGTTTTCTTAACAGGAAACTTCCATAGACTTTCTTTTCTTATTACAGGATATTAAAGCCTTGACAATGGTGGTGTTACAGCTCCAACAGAATTCTCCCATTGCAGACAAAGGAAAAATAACACATCTCACTGCAGTTTGCACCAGCAGAAATGGTTTGAAAATTTGTTCGAACACTTAACAAAATGTTTTTGGCCTCCTCTGACATTTAACATAGGTATTGTCGCTCTAAGAGAACTGTGATTCACAAGAACTGCATACTCGAATAGGATCATTCCACAAAACTTTCAGTCTACCCTAGAAGAAAATTGCCCATCACTTTTTGTAATTCAATGAAAACGAAGAGCACAACTGTAGTTATTTAACCTTTCATCAAAAACTGTGAATATCTGATAATAATATGTACAATCTATAAAGGCTTCGAGTCAACACTTTTTATAAGCAGATTTGTAAGGTAATAAATTTTCCATGACTTAACGATCAGCTTTGCCTATGAAAGCCAATGTTGTAATTCCCAATTGATTGTAGATGTTAATCTTGCAAGACTCTTGTTCTTATGTTGTGATTTATTAGCTGAATTAATGACAGATTGCACTGTTTAAAACAAGCTGCTGTTTTACACAATAACCCAGGAAGCTCTGTCCAACTGAGTCACTGCAAGGATGGGAGAAGGGTAGTGAGCAAGGTGAAACTGCTCAGGATACCTGAGCTAATTTGTCTTATTGCCTTTGAAATGCAGCACTAATTGTTTAACAATTAACCCTATGACTGAACACCAGGAGAGCTGAATGGCAGCAGCTATTCAGGCGCTCTGCAGACTCTGGGATTCGCATCCAGTCTCTGCAATTCATTTACACTGAGACATTCTGCTTTCTCATGGAAAACAACAGAAGATTCCCCCAACCCCCTGCCGCACACACTGACTCCTTTGGGTTTGAAGACATTGGAAAAGAAAAATCCCACGTGCTTTCTGTGTATATGTATGTGACTAGAAAAGAAAAACTGCAGAGTAAGGACAGATCTGATTCCTCGGGCCTTATCTTACTGCTACCACAAAGCCAGTGCCATTATGTGTAATAAATTATAACCTTCTCTCCCGATTATTCATTCTCTACCTCTTCAGCAACAGTTCCGGCGTAGGACAGAATGTGCCACAAACATGCTCTCACAATGCAGTCAAATAGAGGGCCAACATTGTAGTGGAAACAATGATGGTTCCTTGGTTAGTCTTAGTCTGCAGGTTTTATGAATTGCGATGCTGTAATAAACTCAGACCTTTTCCTGTCAACTCTGCCACTGAGACACAATACAGGAGACAAGAGCTGGAGCTGTGAATTGGGGGTGGGGTGTGTAACCCAAACCCTGCAACCACAGGGCAAGTACTCAGAGAGCTTGAATTCTGATGCAGGAGCCACATGTTCTGCAGTAAACGGCTCCCCCCTTCATCTGCTTTTTAAAAGCTTGCCTCTGAAGGGATCCCTCTGTTCCGCAGTGAATTTGAACTTGCTTCTGTGCTTCTTCGCAAGTGCTTCAGCGACTGGAGGCACTTCCTGTGCCGCAGAGCGCCAAGCGTTGCCAATTCCCATCGAGCCACCTCTTGCAGCTCCAGTGCCTCGCTCGCTCTTCCCTGCTACTCCCTGCCTTGCAAGAGCAGTGGCATATGCTGCTCTGTGGTACGGCTTCAGAGGTGAGCGTAGATTTAAAAATAAGTAAGTAAAATCAAATAAAGGAAGCGAAAGGATGGAGCCTTGCGTGGCTGGTTCTGAACAGGTGTAATTCACAGTCACCTCCGAAGAGTCACACCGAATCCCTGGGACCACTGCTGTGATCGGTTATTAAAAAGTGGCCCCAGCCATCTGCTGGTGGTCAAGCTCCATGATGTGGCAATCAATTACAGCTGTTATCTTGTCCTAGCTTTGACAGATGTTCCTCTCTTTCATTGTACAGTAATTACTAGTTAGCTGCCAGCAGGCTTCACACTTTAATTGTGGCGCTAATTTGAGACAAAGAGAGGAAAAAATAGGGAGAGACAAGACAGGGAAAGGCAAAAGCTAAGACAGCTGTGGCAATTGGAGCACCCATGCATTAAACATTTCTTTACAAACAGTAGGTGAAGGCAACCAGTTACCCCAATAAGACTTTAAAAAGCAACAGTCGAGCACCATCCAGCATAGCCTGCAGTCCTTGTTCCTTTTGAGGGGAAAGAGGGACACTTTTCTCTTTCCTTGCCAAACAGGCTATGCTAAAAATACCTGCCAGCCTTCTGGCAATGCATGGCTTCATACTGCCACGCAGCGTGGTGCCAAGTACTTCACAGTAGTGAAAATTGGACAGATAAAGACACAGGGTGGGGTTTTGATTTTTTTGAGGGTTTTTTAAACCTTCTCAGAGAACATGGAACCTACTGAAATTATAACACAGATGAATTACTGCTGCAAAACACAAGCAAATGCATTCCATCACCTCACTAGAGCCTGAGAATCACATAGCACCTGCTCTGCAATCTGGTGTTCACAGAGAGCCTTTGGAGATGGGCAGGAGCAAGCAAGTGCCCTAGCTGATCAGACCAGGAGCCAGCAAGGTAGGAAACCTGGAGACTTGTTTCTTATGTAACCCAGAACTCTAAAGGGTCTTCAAAAAAGGGACCTGACAAGCTGTATCCTTTTCTTCCTGCCTGATTTAGATGCAGCATTTCAGTGTAATTACTACAGCCACATCTTGTCTTAGTTTCTGCACATCACGTAATGATGCAGCCCTATATCCCAATAAAAAGACACTACAATGACCGTAACAACATGCATAGACCCACAGTAAAATCCTCATCAGCTGCTTTTTAATGACACTGAATAGTTTCACATGTGCTTATATCCTCTGTTTAGACTGCAAAGGAAATTTTTTTTTAAGGTGTTAAATGGTCAAAAGACTGTCTTTAAACAGGTTTCAGAAACTAAACATCAAAATTCCACTGGAAGGGTGAACAACAAGCAGAAAGACATTCAATTGTTAAGAACACTCCTGCAACAAGCTACAGACACCCTCCTACCGGATGTCCAAATCTGCATTAACTATTTTCTTTTCGATTTAATTCACAATGGACCTATTTCTGCTGTTGAATATTTATTGAATCTTTCAGTAGCACTTAGGCTGTGGTTCAGTGATGTGATGTGTTTGGCAGTAACAGCAGCTTACAACAGTTCCTGTCACGCTCTCTCCCTTTCCTCTACTGCCCACCCCATGCCCAGCCTCATGCCACTGTATGCTCCCTGCTGCAAGTTGTGGCAGCACAACTATTTCTACACCCATTCAGATCAGGAAATAGAGAATGGCAGAAGGAATTAACACCCTCATTTCACATTAAAAAAAAAAAAAAATCGGGGGGGAGGAGACTAGCCTTGTGCTGGCACAATTGACACTGAGGTTTCACAAAACAGCTTACTACCACCCAAGGATCAACCAATCGCCTGAACTGGTGATGGGGAGGAGAACCAGACAGCTTCCACCGGTGTGGAAGAGCTCAGCCATCTTAGAAGCCATACACTGGTACAGCATATCACGTGTGTGGGAATGAGAAACGCAAAACCGCTCATACCGGTATTACTGAGAACTGCTTACCAACAAGACATGCCCCTGGTTTAATTGGACACAGTCAACTGCAGGCAGCCGGACTGGAGCTCAGATTTCTGGAGTGCTCAAATCCACGCATGTTCTCTGCCCAAAAACTTGTTTCTTTTTTATGTGCTCTCAGATTTTACATTTTAATGCCGCTTACTGACCTTTTAATTGTTTTATTTCTCTGTCACGATCTCAAGGATCAAGTTTGTTGATTTCACATTTTATTATTACTTTGGTTTTGGGAGAACTTCTGCAATCAAATTGTTGGGAAAATGTATGAGGTTTTGGTGGTTGCTGAAAACAACCAGCCAGCTCCTGCTGATAATGGCAGTGTTAACTGTCTGGGATCACCACATAGCAGCTGTCAAGGGAAAAGGGGGGAAGGGATAAAGCTGTGTATTTTTAACATGTTCCTAGCATTGCAACTAGCAGAAGTAGTGGTTTTACAGAAGCAAACTATGTGGTTCACTGACCAATGATTTGAAATGGCTTCTCCACAGGAACTGCCATTTATCTGGATTACTGCTTTTTGCAAAGGGACTTTGGGACAGTGCCATAAACATCTGCCAGACAGGAGGATGTTATGCAGATGGGCAAGAAAAGTAGGTTGACCAAAACCCACTAAGGCCTTGCTACCTGACAAAGTAACGTCAATGGCTTTGAAAACAGCATCACAGGAAGCATAACTGTACCTAGAATAATCTTCATCTTCCTAGTCTGCTTACCAGCTGATGTTACTACTTGACTTCTGTGTATCCTACAGGCAAGCTGTCCTTTCTGTTTGTTTCAATGCATTGGTCCTCCTCTTCAGACACATATTCGAGAAAGAGTTTACAGAACATATTCCCTACCAGCTGAAATTCTGGATGACATCCCCCATGCTACCTTGCCAAAGATGAGCAAATACTACCTTTACATCTCCAAGTAACCTGAGACAACAATTGACCATGATCCCACTATAATTTCTCCTGGAAATACTTGCTGTGATGATGTGCTAGCCGAGCAGCCAGCCATGATCCCACAAAGTCCCACCACTACCATTCTTCTCAAGGACACCACACTAGTACAACAAGCAATACAAGTTAAACTGCACTGCTCTCCCCCTTTCATCCCCCAAAAGAGAGCCACATGTCCCCCAGAGAGTGGAACCCTGGAGTCAGAGGGTGCTGACCTCTGAGCTCCGCCTCCACCAGACAGGACTTGTTAAATGCAAGGCAATCTCTCAACTGTCATCAATGCTAAACAGGCAATTACTGTGCTGATTGATTGATTACATTTCCCTGTCTAAATTATATCAGGAGCGAGGCAAATCACTCTGAGAACAAGAAAAAAATCACAGCCTAACGTCAGGCAAAAGTGCAGAGAACCGTTTTTGCCAGTATGAACAACAAGCAGGCGGACTAGAGTCAAACCAAGGCCCTGAGTAAACAGTCCTGAAAGCAAAATGATCCAAAACCCTCCTGACCAGGGAAAACCTGGGCAGGGATTTACAAATCAGCCATGACCACATCAGGCCATGACCTTTCGCGTGACATTAACTGGAGGAGAAAAAAAAAAGAAAAGAAAGGTCTCCAGAGACCAATGATCCCCGAGTGCCACAGAAGTGCATCCATTCCCCATATACACTACGGAAGCAGCACCACTCCAACAGAAACAACACACCCTCCCTCTCCCGGCTGCGTTTCTTTTCCCTCCTATATGTTTTTCCATTTTGTACCAGCTGACTTGAGTGTCCTTATTGTGCTTTCGTTTTCATCGACAATCTCTTAGCGCCCCTGGTCTCCAGCTGACAGCTCGCAGACAGCTGCTGCAGGTACAACAGAAATGGTTCCAAACCTGCTCCATTTCACAGGGCAGCACAGCCTACCAAACCCACACACGACCTTACCAACTCTGAGACAAATTGCTGTCCTGAGCCCCTGCAAAGGGTGCTGAAGCTGCCTGGCTCCGTGTTTTTCGGCAGCTCTGCGGCACTATTTGCCTGCCCTGCTGCCTCAAGGGCTTTACCTCGCGCTCCTGCCTCCACCTGCCCGTTTCCACATGCACCCCACCGTTTTTTAAGGCCTTTATTTCTCAGCACTGCTTCTTCTCCCCTCCTGCAGGCACACCCACACTCCAAGTTTGATCCTCAAATACAACCCTGAAAGCTTTTCCTCACAAACTTCGTATTTCACCCCAGCCGCTGCTCCAACTCACCGCTCACTGCTCTCCTCCCTGCATTCTCACCGCTGCCCCCCGGCACACGAGGACCCCAGACTCACGGCATTTCCAGCACAAAGCGGCCCAGGGACACAGGCTGGCAGCAGGGCCTCTGAGGGGAGGGAGCACCGCAGAAGCAAAGCCCCGTTTGCCAGGGATGGGGACCTGCAAGACATCCTCCAGAGCCAAGCTGGGGCACCGCTGCTGACAGGGAGAGATGAAGGATGGGCTCGGCCCTCAGCCTCTCCCCCGGGCCTGAACACAACGCACAGCTGGGGAGGCCCCATCAGGGAGAGGTTTCCTCAGGCTGAGGGGCCACTGGCCCTCAGCTCCTCTCTGGCCAGGGGTGCTATGCCCAGCTAGGAGGGCTCAGCCCAGACTTTTCCAAGCACCTTAAACATGCTGGCACTGCTGGGTGTCGTGGCCAAGCTACCCAGGGCACCAGCACGGCCCTCCACCCACAACCAGACACAAACGCTGAAGAAACATGCAGTGAGCCAGCCTTCAGGGCCTTTCTACTAACCCTTTCCTCGTTTCAACAAACAGCTAAAGGGGCAAAAGAAGGGTACCCCCTCCTCCCCTTCCCCAGTGTCCGTCATGGCGCTGGCACCTCCCCAGCACAAGACTCCATGACAACCCATGCCGGCTTTTGAACCATATCCCACAGCAAGCTTAAGCTTTCAATTCTTATTAAGGGCTCCCTCACTCACAGCAGGAAAGTCTATTACAGCTGCTTCACCGCAGGGCATTGCCATTTCCACTCACCCAGGCGTCACTCAGCCCCCCGGCCACCCTGTGCCCATCCAGTGCCCGAGGACGCTGCAGACAGTAATTAAGGCCAAAGCTCCGTAAGGGAGGGAAGGGCACAGTGCATGAAGCCCAGCTGCCAAAACTTTTAATTCCTTCTCACAGGATCAGGGCTGAAATGTTTGAAATAATTTCTTAACAAAAACAAAAGAGGCTGCTGAAAAGAATAACATTATGACAGCTGCTGGGAAAGTCACCAGTGGGTGAATATCGGTCGACGCGCCGATCCCCATCCCTGCGCCACTGCTTACAGGAAGGAAGGGATTTTTATATCCTGAACAGCAGTCTACGCTTTTTATTTATTTTCCCCTTTCTCTCAAAGCCACCCTGGCTTAAGCTCTCTGCTCTCCTTTTTCCAGCCTTCAGGACAGCTTTGACAAGTTGGAAAAAGAGACGAATTCGGCAGACGCCACACTACGTTTGCATTTCAGCAGCAACAGTCTGGTGACCAGAGGAGACTGGCACAGAGAGGCTGACCTGCACCCCTCACCTTGCACAGGCTATGGCAGCAAGCATGGGACAGATACTCTGTTTAACTCCCTTTAAAGTACTGCTACACAACTGGGATGTTTGGTTAGATCAGACAGACTTTGTGACATGAACAGGTCTTTCCTGCCAGAAACATGTTCTCAAGTGGAAGGTGTTTTCACCAGAAATCTCCACCCTTTTTTCAAGGCCAAAAGCTTTGCTGCTGTTACATTTTAGGACAGACTTGCTTGCTGTAAGCTACTCCTAAACAAAGTTTCCCCACAGAAGAGAAAACCTGCCTGTGCAGTCATTATAAGAAATTAAACAGAGTTTCACATGAAATTAAGTTAATTATGTATACTTAATAACAGGTATGGGCTTTAACAACAACAGATGTTGCACAGATGTGGTTCAAGGTAAAGACAACAACAAAAGCTCTCCTGGTGCTTCAGAAAATGTTTCTACGGAGCACCCCTGCACCATACCACCTCTGTCTTTAGCCAGCTGTCAGTTACATTTTGTTTCTTACCTAGGTTTAGCAAACCTCCCTTGCCCACTACATACACACCACCTTGTTTCTGTTTGGGTTTTTTGGGAGGATGGGAGGTGTTTGGTTTTTTAAACATAGAGGCAGCACTGAAAGATTTTCAAAAGAGAATTTCCTGATCATTCCCACTGCTGCAGCTGCCTCTGAGGCTATTCTACAAGCTTCTCCTGCCCCATCACCAATTAGCTTGTGTGCAGAAAGCAGAACATGTCAGAAATCTCTGTCCGGCCTTGCATTTCCCCTTGGTCAAATATTTTTCAGGAAGTAGTTGATCTGGCCTGCAGGATATGAAAACCAAGGTCAACCACATCACTAAATGACTGGCAAGAAAAGAAAATACTAGTATGTCTGAAGGGGGGCCAAGAGAATTAACGTTAAGGGGAAATTATTTACGATGAAGCTCTGCAAAATGGGAAAAACAGCGCTATTGTGTTTCACAAGACTATTGTCATAATCAAAGATACTGTGGCACTAAGATACACCCTAACAAATGACATACCATTCCTAATAAACACATTTACATACTGTTGCATGTGATAATTTCTTTTATTCTACAGTCACTAGCTACATTTCCAGATCCTTTGATTTCTGTCCAACACAAAAACCTAGCTTGCCCTTGCTCATGCATTTGGGAAGCCAGCACGAAAATATTCCACTATGCAGAATAGCGGCTTGTACAAATGTGCCAGGAAAAAGTAGCTCTGTGTGATCTTATGCATTATGAACATAATGCTTGCAATTTTTTCACGCACAGGAGCACAGGGTTTCACTTCATGAACCACAGGAGAAGAAAGAACAAAGAGGAGAAAGTCATGGGGGGAAAGTGCCTTAGAAGTTTGCAGTCTTAAAACAGGATTTGAGAAACATTCCGACATTTTAACTTGCATTTGGCAAGATCAAGTTTGATTGTAGTTTATAGCAGCTCTGAGCAATGCACTGGGAAAAAACAGAGCCAAACGCTAGCAGGTGAACAGGAGCAAAAGAAGAACATAGCAGGGCTGTAACTTTCCTCATTATATCACGAGTCTTCTCTGGCTCCTCACTGCATTCCCTGCTCTGCCTGACTCAAACTAACTAAGGGACCCGCACACTAATCACGCAGCAGCTCTGGGCTACGTGCACCACCTTCACCCCACATCACCCAGGCACAATCCGGAAAGGCAGGCAGCACCACGTACAGAAAAGCGTGCTGGAAGGCGTTTGGGGAGGAGCTCCAGTTCTGCTCAGTCTCCCACCCCAAACAGAACAAGTCTCTCGCCAGACCCTGGCTGAAATTTGGCACCTTTGCCTCTTTGCATGCAGTACAGATGGCAGGATAGACGCGCCTGCTGGTGCAGGAAAGCTGTGCCAGTTCTTAGGAGGTGGCAGGGAAGGAAGGCATTAGTAGAAAGGGTCACCAAGATCAGTGCTCACTTCCCTGATCTCAGCCTCTTTTCTGAGAGACCGCTGGAGAGATCTGGGAAGAGGGCAGTTCTCACTACTAGATGCCACTATCCAAGTATTTAAAGGATCTCCCTCTTCCCCACAAATCGCATGTCCTGCTTGATGAATTTATTTTTTTTTCCTTCTCTCTGAACAGCTGCTTATCTACACTCCTTTCCCTGTCCATTTCTGTTGATTTAATTAATGCTCCTCTCAATATTCTCCAAGGAAACTAATGGCTTTGTTGGTCACTGAAAGGTGCCAAGTAATTTGCATGACCATTTCCAGTTAAGATTCCTTAGAATATTGCTGTCAGCTAGCCTTGTTTTACAACAAATTAGTTAAGCACATGAAAATGTTCAGCTACGAGGATGCACAGTCTAAACGTGCAATCAAAAAGAGGCAATACCCTCTCTCCTACTTCTCCAACACCACTTGTACTGCATTCACTGCAGTCTTACACCACACTCCTGTTCCCCATGAACCCAAATAAGGCTGCAGTACAAATAAATAGAAAAGCTCCCCAGATTTTTTTCTTCTGTTTAGCCTCTGTAATGTCTGCCAGAGCCAAACAGAAAGACCAGGTTTTGGTTTCGACTGAGATATTAAAAGTCCTCCAGAGGCTGAAAATCATGCAAGGGAAAATTGGATTTTAAGGCACAATAAACATGTCTTCATGAGACACTAAAACCCTTTGCAAAATAAATATAAATGCTCATGTAAAGCAAACACCAGACATCATATCTCTCATCAGCCGTAGGCCTGCATGCCCAGGAGAAAAAACATATGCAATATTATAGATACAAGACTGGGTTTTCAGGCAAGGCAGTTGCTCTTTGTGCCTCCATTCCCCAGCCCTTCTGGAAATAAAAATTATTCCTTCTTTCTCTCTCCCCACTCCCACGCCTAAACAACTACTTCCCGGTTGCCATTCCCTCCTCCTATCTATAAAATGAGGAAAATGAAACAAAATCCTTAAAAAGCCTCAATACCCAGAGACAAAACACACTGTGTAAGACCTAGGTATTATCGTACAAAGTAAGCTTGCTTAGGGGCTCAAGGATTTTTTTTGTGGATATAGTGACATATCAAAAGCAGTCTTCAGAGAGCCTTACACAGCACACATGCTGTGAATCTGTAAACTTTTTAGTGGCCATTTGCACATAAAAAAAAAAAGCATGTTTTAAAAATCCTTGAAGATCAAAGCACATCAGAACAGAGTTTTAGATAAAAGGAAAGATAACATGGTGCAGAGATCCCTAGAGCCAACCCAGCGGTTTTCATGACATTTTAGTTGCATCTTTATTCCTTTCTATCTCAAAAAACCCAAAGGTCAATTTATTTAAATTGGTCAAAGATCAGCTAGAAAGTGAGAAAGACTAGAAATAAATAGGGATTGACACAGAGCACACCTGAAAGATGCTTTTCAGAGGAAATATTTTTTCCTGTATTTGGCAAGCACATCATACACTTGGGGCACTAAATACTATTTCAAATAACCACACAGGTCGGCTGCAGAAGTCAGCTCAGGTGCATCAGTGACCAAGTAGTGCAGATGAACCTTGCTTGCTCTGCAACAGCATACAAAATCGCTCACATGAAGCAGAACTCTAATCTTGTATGACCACCAGAACATCGTTCTGATAAGCACAGAATGATACACCAAATATCCAATGTCATTATTCAGTAGAAATAGCTTCCAGCAAAATAATTCTCAACTACAGAAATTACACCTATATGCACAAAATCTGACTACAGTCATGCTACTGTATAACTAGATGCAAAGACGACATTTTTCATCATGTTCTGTGGTACTTCATACTTGCTTGAAAGTAAGCACAATTCTCTGCAGTTTATTCAAAAAAGAAAAGTATATGAAAAAGACATCAAAAGTTATTGCTAAATGTTTAAAGTGGCTTGCTTTTGCCATCAAAATGGCTCTGCACTATTTTAAAAGAATAATTGTGAAACAGGAGCTTGTATGAACTTTCATCACCTTTCTTGAGATACCAGTCTTCTGGACTGGTGATAGGACAGGGCTGGTGGGACAGAGCTGGAAGTGTGGGGCACTGGTTAGGCAAAGGGGCAGTGGTGGGGTATGAGCCCTGGGCTGAAGCATGACATACCACCTCTGAAGACACGAGGCAAAGCAAAACCCCTTGCTGAAAAGCACTTACAAGAACAGAGTGGTCTCTCCCTCACAAAGACAGCACATCCAAATCAAATCGTTTAGCCTTCACTTTTCCAAATTCTGAATAGCGGTCAAAATCTGGAGCTGGACCATTGTCAAGAGTGAAAAATGCTCCCTAGCTCATTAATGTAAAACCCCACATTCAAATTCAAGATTTTATGGACAGCTACAAACAATCAGCCAGACAACATTACTTTGCATTAATCAAGCCACTGTTGACACTTGACAGCACCGAACACATGATTTGTCCAATTTGTTTTACTATAGAATACTGTCAATTTAACAAAATTATTTTATGAAGCTCTTCAGAAAATTCTCAAGTTCCTTAGAAACCCAGAGCTTCTGGTTCCTTAGCAATTAACTTTGCTGCACTGTAAATGGAATTGGTACCTTAATCCAGTAAAAGAGAGATAGACTTAATCATGATTTGAAACAAATTTAGCCAAGATACAAAAGAAAGCATCAAGAAAGTTCATACATACAAACTGAAAGCCAGAAACTGAACGGACCCATCAGCTGAGGATGCAGTGCTTTAAGACCAAAGCTATTTTAATACCAGACAGCTATTTTTACCAGTTTTAAAACCTATCTTTAGCCCTTTTTTACAATCAGGGATCCCATTTTCTGAAAATTCCTCCTATGAAGACCAGCTTCCTAAAAGGCACCACAATTTGACCACCTAAATAAAATACACATGTTTAAAAATCATCTGTCATGGTCATAAGTCACTTTACAGTGCAGATTAGGCCTTCAGAAAGCAGATGTCTGGTGGTCTAGAGATGAGCTATTTAAATGAGGCTGGGGAAAGCCTGAGAAATGGCAGTAGATACCATCTGTGCTATATATAGGCTTGTAAGGCTTGAGGTAGAGGCAGCAGGAGATACCTCTGAAGTTTTCAGAATGTAATCCATGCTACATCATCAGCTATCTCCTGGCTGTTAGCCACCTTGCATTTTGCTTTTTTATTGCAGTAAGTAATACTTAATTTTTACCAGATGTTCATTCATCAATATCCCCAGAGACTGCTCCAAGCACATTCATTTCCCACTCAGCCTTTTCAAACTGGTAAAGTCCACCAGCAACACTCCGATTCCTCCCAGCCTTTTCACAAATCCGAAGCTGAGATGGCTGAAAAGATGGCAGAGACAACCTATCTCTTTCTGAGGGTACGAAAGTCATGTCCTTGCAGCAGTCCTCTAAGTTTCTACAGCACTGATTTCCAGTTGGTAGTATTTTGAGTACTTCTAGGAGAGTCTGCAACAGCTAACTACGAACACCACAAGCCAACCGTCAAGTAAGGTTAAACTCCCTCCAATGGGACTAGCACCTCAGTGATTTTACTTTTTTTTTTTTTTTTTTTTTTTAAGGGAACTCAAGAAGAAAAAAGCTGAAAGCCACTATTCTGTTGTAAAAGGAGTTTCAGGAGGGCAGTTATGCAGCCCCACGGGAGAGAGTACAAAACACAAGCCATACAAACCCTTTTCCTTTCTTTTTTGTTTTAAAGCGGGTCAACATGCAGTGTTTCTCTTGGAAGTAGGACCAGTTGGCTCAAACTCTCCAAACATAAAATTACTGAGCTTGCTTGGGAAATCTATGCAAGTTGTACTATTACTTCAAATGCTAACAAGACGGCTGGGGTACTGCTAGCCAAGTGTGTGGGTCATGCGGCGCTTTTATTTGCTAATGAACATTGAGGGTGGGTTTGCCCTGAGAACAAAAACCTGAGAAACATCATAACTTGGCTCAGGGCATGCTCTCTGATAAATGCTGGGAATATGTATTGGAAATATGTATTTTAAGAGCCTACCTGAAATAAAGCTCACTCTCATACCAGCAGTTCAGTCAGTTTTGTTTCCTCCCCACTTACTGCCCCTTTGAGATTGGGGGCTCATTCAAGAGTGTACCTCCCCTGGCACATATGCCAGCCTGGATCTCTGCAGTCCTCAGGAGGCAAGGGATGCACCAAAAAAACCAGGCTCTTTCCCAGGCAGCCATCAGGTATTGCCACAGCAGCTAAATGGCTCTGGTTAACTCTGAAACCTCTGCCCTGCTGCCGGGGCTGGATACACAGCAATTCCACCCCATCTTAGACTGCCAGATCTTCATGCCTGTACTGCTGAATTCACACTTTCACTCTCCAGCTCCCTTCACTGTACCTCCCCTCTCTCAACCCTTTTTTTTTTAAAACTACAAAAGTTTGTTTAAACAAAGAGGCACTCTTGGCCTCAAAGATATTTTATCTTTTTTTCCCATTCCCTTCCCTTGCCCTTTTCCCAGCAGAAATCACACTCACGTGCTGTGTTTGTTCCGCATGGAGGAACTTCCCTTTGCCCCTGCTCACCCTTCCCCACCAGGACATCAAATCACAAGTTTTATGGCGCCCCTTGCACTGCAGCTGAGACTGAAGAAAGGAGGATCAAAGCAGCTGTGAATAAATAACGCTAATAATAATGGTGGTGTTACGAACATTAATTATTAATATATTTTATTTCTAAACCACCATGACAGCCTAGACCACCCTGCAAAAGATGAGGTACATCTGTTACACACTCTCTTCCCTGAAAGCAGTGTTAGAGGAGTTTTGTGGATTTGAGAGGTTTGAAAAGCATCAGTAGTCAGAAAACACCCCACTTTAGACAAATTCAACAGGTTAACAACCCAGCAGCCAGCAACTGGTTCAGCAGGTAGCATGGTGCAGAGTCCAGTAAATAAAAGAGCTTCCTGCAAAGCATGGAGTTTTCAAGTGCTGTCTGAACTGAGAGAATACGCTAAGCCTGTAAAGACAAAAATTTAGGCTGCAGATGTCATTAGCCTAGTTTTGCTCAATGTCATGCACAAATACATGATTTTGCTGTTAAGTTTTCAAGAGATACTTAAACTATAAGTGTTAACATTTCAGGATGTTTCACAGCTTAAAAATACTCCTGTAAGTAGAATGGGCACAAAGGTGACAAGAGGCAGGAAAGCACCACGATGACAAGATCGATAATTGTAAGATCTCGCTGCTCTTTCAACAAGGTGTTAAACACAACTTGTACCCTGCATCAAGTTTCTGCCCTCTTGGCTGTGCTTCGCAGTACTGACCAGCTTTGTGGCAAAACAGCAAAACCCAGAACACCTGAGCACGCATTCAGCAAGTAACCCAAGCCTGTGTCAAAGCCAAAAAGAAAATAGATTCAAAACCAACCAGGTGGCTTTCTGCTGGGTTACTGGGCTCCGGACATGTCCATTGCTGGCACCACAAACCCCAGCTGGGATCTGCATGCCAGAGGTTCAACTTCCACTGCGAACTTTCAACACTTCTGTCTCTCTCATGAATAATCACCATGTGTGTGCAATTACAGACCCAAGGAAAAGTGCTATTTTGCATTTTTCTCTTCCGTGCCAGAAGCTGCCTACTTTATTAGGTATTCCAGAATAAGGACTGGAATCACCCTGGGTTCTCCACAAGTAATATTTATGTTGGAAGGAAGGAAGTGACTCCATTCTTTAGAGCCAGGGCAGATCTGGGCTTCCAGGTCTCACACAGACACTCCCAAGAGGCAAAAAAAAACCCAAACAAAAGCAAAACCCACAAGGATTTGAAGGGAAAATTACAGTTCAGAAGACACCATGTTTGCTGATCCTATGACTCTTTCACTAATGCATTCCCCAAAAGGATTTTTTTTTCTACCTAGTCTTTTTGTTTGTTTGTTTGAATGAAGGCCCTAGGAATATGCAAATGTGTAAGATGTTGGGTAAAGCTGTGATGTTAGTCATCACCTTACACTTAATTTTTCAGAAAAGCAAACTGACATTTAAAAATAAAGTCTACACAGGCAGAAGAAATTACAGAAAATATATTAAACACTGTTTAGGCTAAACATTAATGCAAATGTTTTTCAACACAATTTTAAAAACACCTCTGCTATTATAGAAAAGCAATTAGTTGTATCTTAATTCTCTACAAAGTTAAACATTGCCAAATTGATTTTCCTGATTTTTGGGGGGTGGGGGGGTGTCCATGACTCAGTCTAGGCAATTATCAATGGGGATGCTGAAAACACTTCCTAGGTCTGTATGAGGAGAAGCCTTTTCTCAAGTACCAGAGACAGAAATGAAACCCCAAACAGCTCCAGTCTACAGAGCTTTAGGCTGTAACTTTGTTTGGACACAGACATTCTTGACAGGCGGAGGATAATTATAAGGCTTGATCCAGCCATGTGGTTCCACCTACCTAAAGAGAAAGGTGCGATTTTAGAACAACTTAGTAAATAGGTGCAGTCTCCTGTGGACAAGCTCTAAAAAACTTCAAATGGTTTGAGCTTAAGTGGTCTTACAATTAATTAGGAGCTGAGCTGGTTTAGAATGCCCATGTCTGAAAAGAAGGATTTCTGCGTCTTCCTAAACTAGTTATGCACGTGCAACTCAGGCAACTGGAACGCCAAAAAAAGAGGGATTTACCCTTAAACAACAATCAGCTACTAAGTAAGGAAACCAAGGTGGTGGTGGTATAGGGAACCAAGATTAAATTTTAGTAATTTTGTACAACAGTTTATTCCAGTGTCATCACCTTCTATCTCTTTTTGAGCAACAGGCTTTCACCACAAGGGAAATGAAATAAATTAAGTGGAGAACAACACTGGAAACAGTTTTACACGCCATTTAGCAAGGCTTCAGACTTTTTTTTAAATTGTGAATTCTGTTCACTGGAAGTCTTACCTGTACTCATGAAGCTCATGCTAAGAGACAGAAAGTCCTGTACTCTGTACAAGTATCCTGTTGTATCAGTGGATGTTTGAAAATGATGTTACCTGGACTAAACTTTACATCAGTGAATCTTAAAGATAGTGAAGATCAAATCTGCCTGTTCAGTACACACACACTTCAGATTGTGCAAAAATCATTCACTGTCCTTTCAGAGCATCCCCATGGCCTGTGCTTATGGCAAATTCAGTACCTGCTTTTATTCATCTTTACTTCTAACTAGTCCTCACACTAACTCAAAGCACACTAGCTTTTTCACTTCCTTTTTCAAGAGCAGCAAGAGGGATCAATATGAGAATAGCTGAAATATAAAACAGATGCTTTAATGTTTCCCAAGTTTTTACTACCATGTAATTTTAAGGGCTAATTATGAAATTACTGTCTACGTTCAAAAGAATTTTCCTCCAAACCAACATGCAAGTTCCTTACCAACATCCAAGTCAGCCACAGAGATATTTTAGAGGGGTAACAGTCCCACGTTGAGTGGGCTTCTTGGCCAACCCTTCCCCTATATTATCTGACTCAGTCTCAAACGTATGATGCTTTTTGGTAATTTTCAATCACTAAAGCTGAAACAAAACAGATGCCAGTCTGTGTTAGTATTACAGTAAGCTTTATAACCCTAAACACAACATAGCAATAATGTGGTAGATGCCGTTGGCTTGTCTTCCTGATGTTCGCATTTGAAGAAACCAAACTAAATAAAAATCTGCTTTCTTTAAACTGAATTTGACAGCCTGAATTTCCAGACTGGTCTGATCTTGCACTTTGTGGAGACACAGTTTGTGGGTTCATGCCAAGGGAGACGGCAGTATGATTCACAGTCAGGGGGAGCAGAGGGAAACAAATTAAATTTTACTTTTAAGAAAGGTGGGATCTAGAGAAGCCTGAGGGGATGGTGGAGGAGGACAAAAACCTGGCCTGCAACTTTACTTTGGGCAAAAAGACAGTCCATTTAACCCCTACGCTCTTTTTCTCTGCTCTTGAATTTTTCACTGCCTGACCTTTAGTTGCGATTTACTAAAGACTTTACACAGATATTTCTCAGTCTTCAGCTGCAGATGAATGATCATTATAAGAAATGCTCAAAAATCGAACTGTTATGATTAGGGACATATTTAACACTCCACTAAACCAGCAGAGTCAGCTTACAGAACCAGCTTGTGATCTGTAATTGCAGTCTTCAGCTAAAAGTTGTCACGGAAAATGTTTTTAACACTTCTGTTTTAACAAATCCAACTACCAAATCAGCCCGTTACTTGCTATCAGGATCTTCACACTTCTAACAGTTAAACCCAAGAGGCAATTAATGCAAGTATAGTCCAAAAATAATCATTTAAAAGTGCACAAACAAGGATACTGTAGGGGCGCATTAACAGCCTGCTGCTTGCATTCAACTCCTTGACTATTGTGTTGCCTTGCTGCCAATACACACTTGCCTATTCCAGTAACCACATTTTATAAACCAATTGTTATTAATAGGAATCATAAGCTGCATGCATACACACAAAGGACTCCACAGCTTCCTCACACAGAAAAGAAATTTCAGTTTCTCTTAAGAAGCTATATAAAGTTCACGAAAAATTTCTACTCAGAGTTTGCAAGAAAAGAGTAGGAAAGCACAGAGTGTACTGTGCTCAGCTCCATCTCCATCTTTAACCACCTGGAGTGAAGTCTCCTGGACTTCACCAGCAGGTTCACTAAGCATCTGTGACAGAGATCATCTTGGTTAGGAACAGAACTGGATGCTACCAAGATAAAGGTAACAAAGCCAACTGTTCTGAACGTTCATGTAAGTAAAACAAGCTTTGGGACTGTTACATGCACCCCTAAGGTGAAGAGATCTGCAGAAATAAAGATTCCTTGGTCATCTTCGCTATTACAATCTTCTTTGGGGATCTGTGATCGCTCTGTGACTGCATTCTACCAGACCTGCGTACAGTCACTGTCATGCTCACACTGCGAACCAACTAATTGTGTCAAGAAAGATAAAGCTCACTTCCAGCCCTGGAGAGCTCTCAAAAATACAGACTGATAGAAGGGGGGTGAGGGAAGGAAAGCTTTGAAAGATCAAAAAAGTAACTGAATTTATAAAAAGCACACTTTCTAGTCTCAGGATGTGCAGTAACCCACAAAAACATGTTTAAAAAATTCAGCCAAACATACTGAGAGGGGAGCAAAACTCACCCAGGTAAGGTAATGTGTCATAAAATGACTAATGGTACCACTAAGACTCAATTGACAGCAAGACGATGACAAGCAAAATATATTGCTTCATTTTATTTTTCCATCATGCTCCCTTAATAAATTCAAGGCAGGGAAAGCAAGCTTTGAAAGCACAGAACAGCAACAGAGAACAAAGAAAAAAAACAGCAAAATTCAAACCTGAATCAGAGGAAAACACACAACAGAGCAATGGAAATAAATTTAACTTTTATATCTGCAAAATTGTGGTTGTCTTCAGAATGATGCTGTGCACGCTTCTGCTTTCCCAGGGAAGATACAAGTGTATCCATCCTTACATTGCTGCTAACATCCTCCCCAAATCCAGACTGACTGATCTCCACAGCTGGGGAAGACGGACAGGCTTCCCTGTGTTCACTGCATGCAGCTAGTTACGACAGGTATATTCTGAGTTCATGCCCTAACTTGTTCGATGTTAATTTACTCACACACCTGTGTCTCAGGTGTCTTCTTCCCCTTCTCCCAGACAGGATTTTTCCAATTATTGGTCAGCTTCTGCTCCATTAGAGCCCAAAATTATTCACCTTTTAGATACCTCAAAGAGCACTCCCTCTCCCACCCCATCCCAGGGATGAAGTTGTCCAAGACAGGTATCTATGTGCTGCTCTTTCTATTTTAACAGCAGAGTTGGGAAGACATTCACCTGTGGTTAGTCACGTAATAGTGTCAAACTTCTCTTTGCCACTTCTGTTACTTTAAAATATTAAAAGCGCTGCTCTTGCACATTTTGCCACGTAGAATAGGGAGGAAAAAAAATGCATTGAGCTTTTCAATAGAAATTGTTTCAGCGGATTTGACATGCGATGTTTTTGAAAGGGTCACAAAACAAAGCTAATCCGTTGATTTCAACTTCAGTCTAAATGTTTCTGTAATACACAAACAGTTAGTGAAATTCACCATGAATTTAAAAGTTAATAAATTCAAACTGAAGAGACTACGGCATCATCTACTTCCACACCATCTAAAAGGACATACATCCTCAACTGCTTTGGCAAGAAGTAGTAAAAATTCCAATTATGTTTTCTAGGAATAGTTAACTGGAAAGGCCTGTGTTTCTCTGTTTTCTCTCAATCTCTAGCCACAAGGGAGGTAAAAAAAAAAATCCAATCTTTTACCTACTCATCAATTTAATAAAATGTCAAAAACACACAGGATCACTTGAGCATGTGGATTTGACTCCATTATTATACCATATAATTTCAACAGCCTGTGGTTTTATTGTCCACAAAAAGCAGTAACTTACTGAAGTGAAAACAACAGTGGTATTGCATTTGTAGTACACCACCACACACTCACAACCTTAAAGCTGAAACCTGTTTGTATTTCCTCATGTGCAAAAGTCATCAAGGCTTTTTGGAACAAACACATCTTTTTTTTTCTTTAAAAAAGTGATTAGGCAACAACACAGCTTTATACTTAATTAAAAAAGAAAAGTCATCATATGCATTACAGGAATTGCTTTACCTAAAATGACTCAGCTCTGTCCCATCAGAGGCCAGCCAACACCGACACTGCTGCATAAAAACCAGATTTCATTCCTTACCTTCCCCATACCACGTACCTCTAATATTTATGGGCAGTCTGCTAATGGAGATTAGGCTATGACTTATCAGGCTGCAATAAGGCATGTTAACATGGAATTATGGCCTTTTAGCATAACCAATAATGATGGGTAATGTTATTTACCTGAAGAAAGAAACATCGCTGTCACAGCTGCAGCTCATTCTAGTGAGTATAATTTAGTTCAATCATTTATAAGTGCCTGCCTTGCTTACGCTTTCCATTTTAATTTCCTTGTACTCCTTTAGTGTTCCTTGTACTAAATCTCACCATATTTAGAAAGACAGTTTGGATGTCCTACATAATAACCTATGAAGGTAACCAAAAGGAAAGCCTGACACACACTATTATTTTGCCAAAGTGAGATCCATTGACCAGTCACAGCACCTGAAGACTAATCCTGCACACACAGACACACACACACCCCCCACCTGAGGCACAGGCAGTCCTGCTGACTGCAACGCCGTGACTCACGCCGGCTTGTAAATGTCTGCAGAGCAGAGGGAGACCTAACACATATAAATACGTCTGAGGTCACACTTCAGGTCCCCAAGATTTTTTTCCTTCTCTTCTCCTTCGCCGATGTAGCAAAATGATTGCATTGAAAGCTGCATGGTATTCTGCATGAATAGTACACACAATTGCACTCACTGTTTAAGACAAGTTCTGTCACTTCTGTCGTGTCTTCTATCCCTAAGCTAAACTCAAGACCCCATGTTTTGCTCATCCATCATACAAACAGCCAAACACCATTAGCAGAGAACTCATCCCCAAGCAGATATAAGAGAGCCATTAAGTCAGCCTCCCCAGCCCTCCAGCTCCCGGCAGCAGCTGGAAGCATGCACATTGGATCTCTGCTGGGATTCTCCTCCCTCTTCCACGGGATGGTCTCCCTTAACTGGGCCTGATTTGCAAAACAAGAAAATCATGGCAAATCACAATGGAACAATTACGCTTCAAAGAAGAATCAATAAAATCCCTACTGTGGATTTTTCCCTTTCAGGCAACACCAACGATTTAGAAAATCCTACTTATTTTTACATAGCAAGCATTCAGGGGCTGCCCCACAGCACTGACACGAGGGAGATGCACATGTCAGGTAAGCAGGCCACAGCAAATTTGTAATTATCTGGAGAGATTAATATAGCAATTCTATAAATACCTCCAAAGAGTTTACTATGTTCTACTCAACTCGAGCAGCCTTCAAGACTTAAGACTATCGAGCTATTGTGTGCATTGAGACAGCTGATTTGAGGTCCAGAACAAGAGATTTCACAGAAGGAACAGGTGGACAACAAGGATGTTAAAAGAGCATCGTAACAATGAGTAAAAGGCGATAAAAATTCTGAACAATGTCTATTGGATTTTTCTTTAAAAGCATGTAAGCTTTCTAACCAATTTTGCTGGTGATTAACAAAAGAAGCCCTTCAAAAACCTGTTCATTTACAAGCCCACTCATTTATTCTCTGCGTGCATGATGTGATCTTGGCACGGACGTAGACACTTGAGAAGAGATTATTTTCATCCGCCAATATAGTTACGATTTTGCTAATATGTCTTCCTTGTCCAGGATATTTTTAAGCAATCTGAAGACTAATGAATCATATGGAAGAAGAATGTTACTGGGCAGAATACGTGAGGCATGAAAAAAGACAGACAGCTGAACAATTAATTTTCAATTACAATTAAGTAAGGGCATTTTCTGAGAACATTTATTCAGAAAAGACATCACCGAGACTTTAGTCGCTTTCTGTGACATGAGCAAGATCATTCAAACTAGGCAGGTTCATGCAAACAGAAAATATCTAGTGAATTTCACAGACTAAGCAAGTTAATCTTGCACATAAAATATGAATACGCAGAGAAGAAAACTTAATTCTTAAAACTGAATTAATTCCAGACCTTAAAGCACAGACTGGATGTAAGTGTCCCAGCTTGAGCTGCTCCTCGAATGGGCCTGTTCTGCTAAAGCGTAATTATCATCATACACCATCTCATGGGATTGCCCTGAACTGTTCTCAATGTGGTTAGTAAAACTCTGGCTGTGTTAAATTATTTTCAAACTGGTGTTACTCTTACTTCTAAAAATACAGAGTGAATAACTTACCATCTATTTGGAGAAGGGCGAAGTTAGATAGATGGGTCTGTGTGACAATTTCCCATTTTACTTTGATTCAGTTAACACATGGAGAAAAGGGGAATTCATAAAAGGGGAATTCATAAGCCAACTAATTTTAAAGAAAACAAAAACTGGATTACATCCATGAGATATTTAGAAGACAATACTGGACTTTAAGCTCAGAATTGCAACATTCAAAGAAAAGAGGGCTAGAAAGACTAGAAAAAAAAACCTATTGGCCATTAAGTCAGAAGCAGCAAAGGAAAAAATGTGTTTGAGAGCTTTTTAATTACTTTACAAGTATTAATCCTTATTAAGTATCAATTAGGGAGGGTTTTGTTTTTTTTGTTTTTTTTTTTTCCCCTGAAGTGCTACACTGTATAAAACACTGTCCAACAAGGCTACTCCTTTGGGGCGGGGGTGGGGGGGTGGGGGGGAAGAGTTTTGCATGAATGTGGTTTCTTTGCTTTTTCGATCTGCCACATTATCCAAGACTTTTACGGTGTTTCAACCACCAGCTATGGTGAAAGTGTAACTGTTGTAACAAGAGGAAATGAAAACACAAGTGGCTCTGATGAGAAGCTTATGAAGAAGAATTAAGCATAACAGTAAGGTACTGTCTTAGCTGAAAATAAATTCTTCATAAACAAGAGAGCTGCTAACTTGGGATGAGTGGTTAACTACCTCTTAGCCTTTCCTCTTCCCTTCTACGAACTCAGTAAGGGCTTCACCCACCATAAGATCTAATCAAATGTGCTCACAGTGAGACCAGGAGGAAAGGGACAGCAGGACAGACGAGCTCTGCATTACCTGGCAATACTGCATCCAGGCTTTACAACACTGTGCATATGCAAGGACCACCTCTCTTAAGGACATGCCAATTGAAATGTTAATTATACAAACTGAAGGGTAAAGACGCCCCTGAAAGAGAAGAATAAACACCCATAGGAGAAGGAGCATTATATTATTTTTTTATTATTGTTATTGGAAGAGACTTTCAGTGACTGAGGGATTAATTCATCTGCTTTATGCGTTCAATTTATTCATATACACATCATGTTTGTTCATTATACTACTCTTTCAAACCATGCACATACACACAAAGTTCATCTGAAGCCTGAAACAACCCACCTCTGAGCAGATGCAATTCTTGTAAAAGATTAATAGGCACAACAAGCAATCTCGGCTGTAGGGGGAAAAACATCCTAGTTAAATATTTCAGCGCTTTCATCAAACATCTGTCCTCTACACTGTGCTTGCTAGAATGGCAAGGTAGCTTCTCACAAAGATTAACAGACATCTGCTCGACTAAAATCAACATGTTCTGTGGAGTGCCAGCTAAACGCCGAGCGCAGCATCTCGGAGTAACTCAGCATCCCATTGTGAGCCTGTGAAGATGTATTAGCTACCTTCAAAATGCATCCCTTGTAAGAGAACCACATGGGTGAGGTTTTATGTTAATACAAAATCAGCTGGCATAATACATGTAAACAACACTGGGAGCCTGCTTCCTAAGGAAGGGAGCAAAAGGAGACATACATCCAGAGCTGCACACGAGATGGCTCACTTTTCGCTTTAACAGCCAGTTGTAAAGGCAGGAAACTGCAAGCAGCAATAAGTTTCAGTGCCAGACAAATAAGGTTGCTTGGAAATGGCAGTGGCTTGTTTTTACTACCCTCTCTCCCAACACTTCAATATAGAAAAAAAAAAATAGGCAAGTTTTGAAACACCTTACACACATTCAAGTAAAGCGGAGATGTGGAAGGACATTGGTACTAGGGGGAGAAGCTGCAGGATGTTATTTTACACCTGAAGCAAGTACAAAACGATCAGCACTTGAGCAGTTTCCCTCTGCAGGGGATTTTTGGTCACCATGCAGGCTGCCACCGCAATTCATTCTTCCTCCCTTCCGTGAGGACGTTCGCTCACGCCATGCCCATCTGCCTTTAACACAGCAACGCTCAAACATCTCTCACCTGCATCACCCCAGCAGTGCTCAGGACTACCCCATGCCCTAAAAATCCCTGCAAATACTGACCAGCTCCTCATACAGGGTCCCACAGCAAAGCCAACCCCACTGCACGCAGGGGCGAGCTGGAAGGCAGCTGAGTGTTTCTGGAGCATGGCCCCAGGTAGCTCCAGTCAGACCCAGAATAAACTAGGAGTAAAATAAATAAAGGCCTAGGAAATGCTCTAACATCTTCCACTTGAAAAATAATTAATGTTGTACCATGGATGGCAAATAGCCTTGGGATCTGATGGTCTGCCAGGGCTTCCTCAAAGAAGTCACTAGACCTAGGGTTTCTAACTCATCTCACCTCACACACCGCAGAGCACCAGGGAAAGGTTAAATGCTCCTCACTTCCACACATGGAGGTCACATCCCTGTGCAGGGCATTGGCCAGTCACACCATCCTCCCCCTCTTGCAACAGGTCATCATCATCGCCCCTGCACGCAAACCTCTTCAGCTGCTGGTACAACCCCATGCAGAATCAGGTCTTCAAAACAACTGTCTTTTCCAGGGTTTTTTTGAACATGTGTCACAAGCTGTATTTAGATTCCAGGCTCCTGCTTGGGGAAGCAGGGAAGTAAGAGGAGACACAAGACAGGAGCATGTGAGAGCTTTTGGAAAGGCCAAGGGGGATCCTTTCAAAGCAGCCTCTGCCACCCAAAAATTGAACCTACCAGCCAGAGAAATAAAAGGCTGTTAAAACTTGGCAGGACCACTCATCCCTGCTCCAGTGTCAAATGACTTCTTGTGGCACTGCATGACACTTCCAGCACCCGTCACTCAAATGCTGTGTTGTGGTACAGCTCAGTTTTTGGAGAAGCGTTCAAAGCCAAGGATTACCAACATACACCTTCATCACCTGGTGCCTCCTACCAAGTACAGACTGAAGGGATTTCCCTGAAGCTGTGAGCAGCACAGGAGTACAATTATCCTAATAGCAACTTCCCTCCCAGAAGAGCGTACCCATTTTCCAACAGGCACTAAAAATAAAAATAATTTTAAATGAGGCACCCAATGAACAAGCTGACTTTTTTTTCTTAAATGAGAGCAATGAAGTACTTAAAGTATGTAGCATTTAATAATATTTAAAATATAGAGGCAATATCCAGGCTTTAACGGCTCAGAGCTGCCATTAAAATTAATAGGGCTACCTACTAATTACCTCTGAGGATCAGACCACTGGGTTCCTTGAGGATTTGCACTCCTCCAATTCAAAAACACTGGCTTAATCTCTCTTCAGTCTTCCTCATCTTATTTTAAATAAGCATGCAACATAATGGCCTTTTTTTTTAGCCCCCAACCCTGCTTTTGAAGCAGCTATATATCTCAGATTGCTATCCACAAAAGAAGGAAACTAACAAACAGGACCACAAATACTCACAGTAGTTGGACAAACACCAAGTCAGTAAGTCAGCAACAACCACCTGCACACCAGTGTCTCATGCAGAGAACAACATTAAGTTACATCGAAGTCCCAAGTTCGCTGTCTCACAAGAACCCTTCTTGCTGAATACATCAAGGACTCCTGCTCAAATAACAAAAAATTATACCCTTTTCACAATTTCATAAGCTTAGTGAGATTCATCCACTGTTTTGAGGTCTCCCCAAAACCTGCTGTGTTACTGGGTATGAGACTTACTCCCATGAAGGAAGAACAGGTGATCCGAGGGCTTGGGTGGTGGGGATTTGCATTCATCTTCCTGCCACCAGTTGCCTCCCGAGCTGTAGGCAATGGCTGCCGGGGCAGCTCCCACTCCCACACTCCAGGCATCTGCTCCATGCAATCACTGCTGGCACGTGCTTTGCTACACATCGCGACCAAGCCCAGCCTGCTCTTGAGGGGCTCCTCTGAAGGCTGGTGTTCAGTGGACCGTTGGAGGACAGACAACTTGGGAATTTCTGCTCCTGCCTCAAACTGTTTAACTAACACCAAATTACAGTGAACAAGAGGTGACATTAAGATCTGCATCTGTGGCACAGACTCAGCCTTTTGCTCAGTCATGCTCGCTCTTCCCCAGTCAGTTGCCTTGGGAGCTGCAGTAATATCCAGGAAAACACAAGTTAGCTATAACCCACTGCAGCAAGTAATATTTTCTCTGTGCGTTTTTTTTTCCCTTCCCTTTTAAAAAATCAATATGCAATTCTGTCAAAGAACATGAAGCAAATGAGCCTTGACTCCCTGCCTTCTCCTCCATGCCCCTGAAACCTTTCCACTGTGCACTAACCCTTCAGCAAGCCCAGCATATCTGTGCCCGTCTAGGGTCTCCCCTGCCAGCTGGCCTGTACTGGAAAGGTCAGCAATCAGAAACTCGACCTCTCCCGTATCAAATAGCTTTGATCAGTGATATTAAAACAAGATGCCAGAGAGACTATGTTGTGGTGTGCAATAAAAGCAGTTGTTATGCTTGCTATTCACGTGTAGCTGTCCTGGTTAACCAAGATAGGTATTATTGAAGTGCTGCTTCCTTCCCCTATGCCCCTCATGGCCAGGAGCAGGAGGGGCGGGATTTTTTTTCCGATTCCTGCTCGAAGCTATCCAAGATTTAGAAGGGAAAAGCAGATTCAGCAAACAGAAGACGATGACTTCCCCCATCATATGGGGAAGGAGGGGCTATGCTGGAAACTAAGCCTGTATGAATATTCAAACACTGCTTCGCTTCCATCCCTCTGCAGGAAGCGTGCTGATGCTCGAGAGTCCACTTCATTAACTCAGCACCAACCCCAGAGCATTTCCTCAACTAATACTCAGAGATTTCTGATGACAGCAGGTCTAATCAGCAAGAGCACACCCATAATGGTGAAAAGGTGCAGTACATTCGTATAAAACAGCTTCAAAAATCAAAGAATGTGCCTCCCCAGACTTGACAAATCACATTGTCAGCTTCAGAGCAAGACTGTTAAAGGGGGAATCTTACAGCAAGAAGGTTTCTGGCGCTCAGCCCTGCGTATTTCAGCAAACTCACAATTCCCAGGTAATGCATCTCACATGCAAAAAGCATCTCAGCACCAGATCTCTGCACCCAAAGGTGCAGACAGGTACCTACCTGGGAACTTTCAAAAAAGGTTCCATACTTTGCTCTGAGTGATTTTACTGAAAATTTCATTGTATCTTTATCTAGTTATGGTCTGGCACTCCATCTACATAGAAGCCATGCATCAAAATACCTTGTTGAAAGTTCCCACAGAAGCAGTATGCAAAATGGATTGCTTTCACGTCTGAGTGACTCTCCTCTTGTTCAGGAGAGGGCTATCATGTTTTCCATAACTTGCTCAGTTTATTGTCTGCAGTCAGGCAGCATCACTAGCATTGTTACTGCCAAGTAAACCATGATATTATTATTCTCCCGAGACTTAATCCACAACCCACTGAAGACAATGGAAAGCCTCCTCTTCACTTCTACAGGCTGCGCATCAGCTTGTTTAGCCATGCTGCTGGTTAAGTACACATTTAAGCCATTAAAACCATCACTAACACCACACCAGTCAGAAAAGGGTGGACGGACATGCCAGCACCCAGCCCCAAGCGCAGCTTCGTGTTGGTTCCCCAGCCCACCCACAGGTTTCTGTCAGGCACCAAGATTACAAAAGCACTCTCTTCACAGCACTAATATTTGAAAGTTTTCAGCTCTCACATGTCAAACCAAGCGGGTTAGCCCAAGGAGCACTTGTTGGGGCTGTCTCCAGCCTGGCATAGCATTGCTGGACCCAGGGAGTGAGGACTCTGCACCCTCCTGGGGACCAAATGGCTCGGGGCATCCCCAGAGTGGCACCACAGACTTTTAGCAGCATCATTGCATTCATTTATTAAAGCCTTTGTTAAGATTCGTAGGAGAGCAAAAACAAAACCTTCCAAGTTTTGCCACTGCTTCTCACTTTTGTCCTGCTATGAGGCTGTCAGCATGTTTTAAGGGAGAAGGGAATATGCACATTTCCACCCCAAACCCTTTCCTGACCATGCCACTGTCTTCAGAGCCACTTTTGTTCTACCAACCATCTTAAAAGCTGAGAAACACAAGCTTTCTCTTTCAAACACAAATGCCAGATGTCCCTACATCTGAAATACGCTTTCTTTTGACATTTTCCTATTATGTAAAAAAAGGAGCAGGGAAATATTTAAAAGGCAGCAAATAAAGGAAAAACTTAATCACCCAATGCAAAGCAAAGCCCATGAGACTTGATTCAATTTCCACAAAGTTTAGTAAAATTCTTTAAAAGACAGAATATTTATATCAACAAGAGCATCCAGATTTATAGAGGCAGGAAGAAAAGGAGAACAGTATGCAGCAAGGCTTGGAAGGGATATAAATCTGCCTGCTTCAAGAGCAATTTAAGCTTTGAACTGTTATATAAATACAACAGTCGGAAACTTTCTGTGTCAACAGAGTCACTCCCTTCTCTCAGTTGGTTTTATTTCTCCTTCAAACACCATGCAGCAGACCACGCTCTCCTCCCCTCTGGCACAGCTGCCCAAGCCCCTGTGGATGCTCTTGCCCAGCCGGGGGACCCCAGCTCCAAGCCCGAGCACTGGCCCAGGACACCCCAGGCTCAGACCTGCAGCACAGTTTCAAGCTCTGCCTCCTCCCAGCACTGCAGCAAAGCAGAAGGGACAGGGCAATTTTAGCACCATCTTTGACAAGCTGTGATTAACCCTTCGGCACACTACAGCCAAGTATCTATCCAGAACTCTGTGTTCAATCCAGAGGAACAAAGGAGTGATGACATTTAAGAAAAATACATGCAAAAGTAGCAAACTCTTATTGAAATAAGCAAATTCAAAGCGAGGTTACGTGAGTATCCTCCTCCAGCGGGGAGGCAGCCGGCTCTCGCTGCAGGGTAAACACCAAGGAAATGTTCCTGCTGCCCTGAGGGTCTGATCATGGATTCAGCAGTTTCAGGGCCAGCACTTCCACCTTGCAGCACCATCAGCATCATCATCTATTTACTCAGCCACAGATGAGAACTACCAGGCGAAAGCACTGCCATGACTTCCCAACCTGGCAATTAGGACATGAGAGACAGAGGCATTATGTTTTACAACAGCAGGAACTTTCCACTATTAGAAAAAGAAAGGTCCTTCAAGTCCTGCTGTCCAAGCTACAGTCACTGCCTCCACACGCACACATGTGTATGTTGCACTAGGCTGTGTACCTGTGGACGCAACTTTCCAGAAAATTCAGTAACACTGCAATGAAAAAGATAATTTTCAAAGCTTCAAATCCAGGTGCTTAGAACTAATTAACTTCATTACTAGACTTCACAGGGAAAAAATGTATTTTTAAAAAATCAAAACGAAAAATCATTCTTTCCACAGCTATAAAGTGCTACAAAATCCATTTTATCTCTACATATCCCACATCCTCTTTATAATGCTTTTGAATGCTGTGCATTAAATCCTATTAATTTATAGGTATTATTAAAGGCACCTGAATTTAATATTCAAATGGCCAAATTTTTTTCTTTTTTTTAATCTTAGCATAAAGCAAAAGCCTCTCTCATGTGTGCCTAGTGAAGAAACACAGCTAAGCAAGGCCAGCATCCATCTAGCACCTGCACTAATATTTAAACATCAGTGACAATATCCCTCAAACCCTCAAATCTCTTCCTTAACCACCTTCTTTCTTGAGTTGTGCAGTTGATGATCTTCCCTTCCAGTGAAGCCAAACTACTTCCCAGAACCTCCCCCAAGCTCCCTAACCCGAGGTCCAGGTTTCCACAGCACACTGCAGCTCATCTGCTCCGTACAAGTCAGCTCTCCCTCCCTCCCTCCCTTGTAGGAAGAGCTGAATCCCCCTCTCCCAGTCGAGCACCACGGCTGAATTCCCTCTGATCAACAGATCCTAAATTCCTGTATTATCTTGTGACTGCATAATTATTGATAGAAGATGGGATGATAGAGAGAATCCATAAATCATTCATTTTTCTCTGAAAAATGAAAAACGACTGCAGGCAAACTTTCCACTGATGTTTTGGTTGCTTCACTGAAAGCAACTGTGTGTTTTGTTCAGACAGTTGTCTTGCATGATTCATTGCAAGGCCATTAGAAGAACTACACTCTTACATTTTAAGATTATTTGTACTACAGCACATAACCATTCCCACTTTGCTCTCTTCTCAACACCAACAGCCCTTTACCTTACTGCTCTCTCAATAATACACCAGAAAACGATGCATAAGAGGAAAAGTATCCATGCTGTCCTGCCTATGAATCAGCCTGGCAGGATATAATTCCCACAGGGCAGGGAAGACGGGGCGGGGGGGGGGTGGGGGTAGGGGGTGGAATACAGCTGTTGGCAAATTTTCAGCAGCCAATATTCCTTAGAAACATATAGATTTGATTAAAAACGTTTGCTTTCTGTCCAAATCTGGTAGGAGAAAATGAATGGTGCTCTTTGTTAGCCATCAATCTTCCCCACTTGTCCATGTGCCAGATGGCACCACACTTCATAGGAGGAGGAACAATAAGCAAAGAGTCAGTTGTGCAGTAAGTTTGCTTATAATCATTTAATCTCAAACAAACAAAAGGAGAATAAGGATGGAAAGAGGGAAAGAAGAATATTAACTCAGCACTCACTGACTTTTTTTTTTTTTTAATAAAACCCCACTCTTGACAATGCTAATCGTTTGTTGCTGTTTCTGAAATTTCTATTCCCCCCAAATGGATTTTGCATTTTTAAGAGCGCATCAAATGGAGCACGAAAATTTGTTATTAAAGAGCAAAATGGAAATATTTATAATGTGCAAGAGAAGCCTGAATCCTACTGCACGGACAAACGCCCCCTTTCCCAGCCCCAAGAGCTCCCATACTGCATAGCTGAGACAGTGAGAGGGTGGGAGGACAGGAGCAAGAAACGTACACTAGCCTCACCGAGATATCCCTTAAAATGAAATTCAGTTACAAGTTTAGTCTGTCAAGACAACTGTTAAAAACAAACAATCAACATCTTTTACTTTTTAAGAGAGAACTTAATGTGTAAATCACCGAGACACAGGAGGAACCCTACAGTGCCATTTTCACGGAGTTGCACTTCAGAATATAGCTGCACTTTAAGATTTGATACCGCTTAACAGCATCTGTTGGTATTGTGCCAATAGCATATGTTGGGAGCAGATATGGATTCAAATGCCAGCAACAATATGTATTTTAAACCTAGCTAAAGAACAACAGAGCAAAGGGAACAGCAAGACCTCTCACGTGAAAAGCAGAGCCTGGATGAACTCCCATAGCCAAACTCAAACCCAAAATTAGCTGCAGGTTCACAATTAACGGTTAAACAGTGCCATGGAATAGCTACATCAGATCAGAGCCCCAGGGGGACTGAGGCAGGGGAAACTAAACTGATCTGCCCAAGCACAGGCAGCGTAAGAGTAGGAGGTGAAGGGAAAGTTTCCCAGCTCTCACCACTGCGCAGGCTGCACAACTGGCTGCCTCCACGATTCAGAAAGCAAGAGCTCTGCTCCCATTGCTCCCCTTTCCAGACCTGCTGCAAAATATCACCAAGGGTATGGAAAAGGCGATCGGCACACTGAACTGCGGTTCAGTAACAGTTCGAGGCTCAGTGAACCAGTTCTCTTAAAATCAGCGTGCAAGGAAGCATTTTGGTTTTGCTCTATTATTGTAAACAACACAATAGGAATTGCAAAGATGACACGTGCTGCATTCTAGCCTGAACCAGGAGGCCTCATGTTTTTGGAAAGTGTTGGACATACACTCTCTCTCTGAGGATCTCATTCACAGACACACGCACATTAAAGAAAAAAAAATAATCAAAAACCAGGAAAAAAAAAAAAAAAACAACTTGAAAATTTTGGCCCTGTCAGTACTGACAGATGAAATAATCCTAGGGGTAACATTATTGCCTCCACTCTAACAGATCAGATTTAGACAGCCGGGATTCATTCTTTTGGCTCTGCTGTTGACCTGCTGCTTGAGCCTATTCATCTCCCCTCTGTACTTCTGTTTGCTCATCTGCAAAATGAGCAAGATACTAATCTCCTGTTCAAAGCATTTTAAAACTGTGGCTGGAATAGCTAAGGGCTGCTGGTGTGAAGAATCACATCACTTGCAACCTTTTTTCCAGCTGTTAAGTAGTTAATTGCTCAATCTGAAGTGATCAAATGGTTTCCTTCTCTAACCAGTTCTTCCTATCAAATTGAGATCTTGAAGTATCGCTAAAAACATCTTGCAGAATTAATGGTCTAATTTCTCTACCAAATGTATTCATTCCTCATCTGACAGCTTGGTGAGGTGCAAAGCCAGGCAGGAGAGAAGCTCTGCAAAATAAAGAAATAAGTAGCAGAAACAACACATCCCCAACCCCACCCCTAAACAAACCAACCCACAGTAACCAACTCACCTGAACTCCAAAACATCAAGAAAAATTACATCTGCCTAATACATTAAAGATAACAGCAACAGCCCCACGGTTACTGTATTATCCAGCACCGAACAATTTCATGCTTTTAAACTACTTCATGGGGAGAAAAAGTCACAGTGAGTCTTGGCAATACCTTAAGTGGAGCAAAGTGAAAAACAGCCTGAGCTACAATACGGGGAGCTGTTTGCGTTCAAAGTAACTTAATCTTCTAATACGGCTGTGTACTTTAAATGCACAGGAGGAAGGAGCTTTGAGGCATTATCTGCTGCACACAGAGGATCCAGGGCAAGCAATACTGGCTGGCGCTGCTCAGCTCCATGCCACAGCGTGGGGGTAGGTCAAGGCTGGCAACAGCTGGAGAAAGGGTAAAACTAATACTGAGGGCCAACGTTTTGCGCCGTCTTATATAGGTTAAAACAAATTGCTCTGATTGGAACACGCCCCGGTTTCAGAGATGAAAACTTTGACACCACGGCGTGAGGCTAGTTGCACAGCAGTCGTGTGTAGATGCAATCAGTGAAAACATACATATAGACACACACACAACACTCTTTCATTTAAAAGATATTTAAATCCAGAAGGCAGAACAGATGCAAGTGGCAGAGAAAGTTTTTGTTACTCCTGTTGAAAACCTCGGCACAGGGAGATTAAGTTAACCTGTGAAACCTCAGAGCTGAGAACTGGATTTAAGTCCCAATCTTACACATATAAGCAACCTCTCTAGAATATCTAGCCTGAAACCAAGCACCGCTCAATAGGATTGAGAGATACTCAGTTTCCCAAGGTAGCGCCTCATTTTCTATCCTGACACCAACAAAGCAGCAGCATCTTATGCTTTCATATTAGTTGCAAGCACTCCCATGAAGGTGAAACTTTTTTTCTTTTTTAAACTAATTTAGTTTTAATGAGCTCGGTTCCCATTTCGGTTTCTCTGCAAGACACAGAGCTATCACAAGAGGCCTGTTAAATTATGCACCTTTAAGGATAAGGTGAACTTCAGACTTAAAAACCCCTAATCTTAAACCAAGATAAAGCATTTTGCAAAGTAGAAACGCTGAAGACATTCAGTGTTACAGTGGGACTCCCTCCTTGCCCTTGGAGAGCGAAAAGGAAAGTATCAAAGAGTGACAAACAGAGAAGAAAGGGAGCGTGCCTATCAGGTTGTCAATCTGCCAATAAATCCCAGAGCTCCGCTAATGCCTTCAGTTCCCCAACACATCTCACACTGTTTAAAGACACTGTGATGTGCACTCTGAAAGAATTCAAGGAGGTAGAAGCAAAGCCCAAGGCCTTTACGCTTAACTGTTGAGAAAGAAAAGGTAAGAGGAGAAAACTCTCAGCTACAAGGATTTAATACACTTCAGTGCTGAAGTGCACCTGCAGCTTCTCCTATTTATCACCGTGCCTCTGTAATTTATAGATTTGCACTTTATGCTGATACCCAGCCTGATACATGAGTATCTGTGCATGGCAAAGGATGAAGGAGAGTCAGAGAAGGGCACTTGCCTGCCCAATATTCACCACTCTGTGAAAAAAAGAGTGAGGAAAAAAGCCACCATTGCATCACAAAATAAAAATTCAGGTTTATTTCCCTCCCCTCCCCCACCCCCCCCCAGAATAAAATGCATCAGACTCCCAAAACATTGAACTCTGGGGTGAAACACTGCCTCATCTAGATTGCAGATCTTGAAATGGGCTTCAAAAGCACCATAGTTCAGGGCAGATTTACACCAAAACCAGCATCACAGCATTCCGGCTATTCATGTTTACCACTACAACTTTCTCTAAGTGCCAAATGAGGTTAAGACCCTCCCATTTTTTTTTAAATTCCCCCCCCCAAGACTTTTTACACTTCTTCCTAAGACTTAGTAGCCCACTCCACAGTAAGCCAGGCACCTGGCTCTGCAGTAGTGGATTAATAATCACAACAACATAGTTGTAAGACTGCCTGACTGAATTGTGGTTCTATAGCAGCATTAAATTGAGACTGACTACCAAAACGCATCTTTTGCATCAAAACCAAATTACATCATCTTTTCCCAACACCTGCCAGGCCAATATGGATACATATTCACTTCAGTAGAAAACAGAGGTGGGTACAAGCCACGAAATGTCAAAGTGCATCCCAAAATTCCAGCCCCTTGCATTTTCCATTTTAAATCCCCAAAATATTTGCTTCAGTCTTTCCTAGCACATATTAAGTAAGGTACATACTATATTTCTTTTTGTTTGTTTTAGAAACTTCAGTAATCTTTCTGGATTATTTTTTTTTTTAAGCCAGTGGTTAACAGCCACCACGTCCAACTTAGGCTGTTTAAAAAGTGTAGCATGCTCTGGTTTCTGCTTTTCACCTCTAAGCACAGAAGCATTTACTGTAGCACTTTATCCACACATGCATTTCAGGGGCCAATGACTTCCCAAGCACACCGCAGTCAGCGCCGCTGTAACATTCCCTAAGCACGACCTAAGATCTCCCAGGGAAAGTCTCCAGAGTAAGAGCCAGGCAGTGACCAAACATCATTACAGCCAGACTCTTTGATATCTGCATGATGTATCAAAGCCAAAGAACAATTCATTTAAAAATATTCACCACGGGCTATTTTAAATTAAATTTTAAATTTATAAAACCATGATAAGGAATAGAAATTTCCATTTTATGAGGGTTTTTTAAAATCACGTAAGTTGGAGAGGGGTAGGGAGAAGAGATTTCTCGATTTTAATAAGGATACAATTTTAACTGCCAGAAATGCATTGCATTTGTCTGATGAGTCTCAGAGCAACCCTTAACCACCCTGCCCTTCCTGACATTGATGGATTACATAATTCCAGGAAGTAAAATATAATTATGGAGACAGATGAACAGACACCCAAGAAACAGAATAAAAAGATACTGCATAGCCATAAAAAGCAATATTTCACATATAACATTATTAAAACTAAGAAAATGTTATCTAAGAAAATGTTATCTGCATAAAGACTCTGCCTATTGAAACGCGTAAAGAATAGGCGGAATTGTTCTGTGCATGGTCTACCCCAAATTTGTTTGCACAGTTGTTTTACAGCAGTATTTCAAGATACCTGTACCATTATGTAGGCACACTGTATAAACTTATAATACATAATAAAACTACCAGAATTTATCTTTTCCACACCAGCCAGCACCAGAACATCTTCTGTATTACCTGCTTGACTAGGTGATCAGGTTCTGATTTCCAACAATGAGTATCTGCTTTAATCACCAAAGAGGGGAGGTTGGACAGGAGCTCTGGAGACTACCTAGTCCAAATCCCACTCACAGCAGGGTCAGCCAGAGCAGGCTGCTCAGGACCATGTCCAGTCGGGTTAATGTGATGGGTCATTCAAGTTACACACAACTGCGTCTCCCAATTAGTCAAATAATGCTCAAGAATCTGACAATAATTAAGATTTTACTTTTAAGATAAAGTGGCTTTTTTTAGTTCTAGCACCAATGCATGGAAAGATGCAAGATGCCACTTTCTACCCCTACTTCATTCACACAGTGTCATTATTTCAATCCATTTTCCCCGATACCAACAGTTCATCAACTAAAAGCTCTCCAAAAAAAAAAAAAAAAATCCTCCCCCTCAACTTTCTTCACCTAACAAATCATGGACTTAGCCCTTTCCAGATCAAAACTTCCATGACAAAGCCTCACATTGTGCCCTAAAGGTCAGCACAGAGCCCAGCTCAGACAAAGGGGGAAACAAGTCCACAGGCTGGGGGCTGATCAATTTGGCCAGGTTATTTCTCTTAAAAGCAGGAAATCCCAAGGGAGTAGGTCTTGGGCTACAGACACTTCCCAGAGGTAATTCCTGAACTAATTTCAAAGTGATGGCACACATTCCTTGGCAAGGCACAGCACAAATATTTCTTGCATGCATGAACTGCTGGGAGCCACTGGAGAGCCTGGTACTGTTCACGATGACCAATTAAGTTTGCAAACCTTTAATCCAGCCTGTAAGCACTTTAAAACAGAGACGGTGTTTTTTGCTCTTTTCTGTTCCTTAACACAACAGGGCTAATCCTTGTTCAACATTTAAGGGGGCTTCCAACATGAATAACCTCCTCCTCAAAACAGTTGATTTTTACACTAACACTGGAGTAGAAAAAAAAAATACATTTTCTTGTTAAAGAGTTGGTCTAAAAAGCTGAACTACAAAGTGCATTTTTCTGTCTGTGTTTTTAAAAGATTATTGTAACTCAACTAAAGGATTGAAGAGCAATGAAGGAAAAAAAAGCTTTAAACAAAAAGACCCAAGGAGCAAGCTAAGCAACATGCACGTATATCTTACATATACAGCCTTTCCCTTCAAATCACTTAAGAAAAATGTTTTCTAGACAGATGGTGTTTTCCCTGTCTTGACTCCAGTTCAAATCCCCTTTTTGGAGAGACCAAGTTTTCCACTGAACTGCACATTATACACCAACAAAGAATAAATAGGCTAAATATAGCTTGCAGCCAAATTGCTGCAGTCTTGCAATGCAGCATATTCAGGAGTCCTTTAAGGACAGCCAGCATGCTGGCAATGCAGCCTGCACTAAGTTTAGGTTCTTCACTTTATAAATCATTACCTCCACATCAATCAGCGCCATCCCCTTCAGAGCTCACTTGAAGCATGCTGCTTCTCACAACTGCAAAAGCAATGGGATACGGAACCATCCCTCTGCAAGCTGCTGGTTCCTTTGTTATGTTCTCCTGGTCAGTAATGACTAGAATTCATTATCCCACCACTGCTCTTCAATAAATTGTATGAAGTGCCTAGTAGCACTCTCGACCATTGGGGGATGCCCATCTTCTTTTGAGCAGCTAGCCCACTGACAGAGTGAAGACCTGAAGGTGAGGAAAGCAGCTGCTTATCTTCTCACCCTTCAAAGCATCTGAGAAGTCACAGCTGAGGCTACCATTGTCAGAAACCAAGGATCAGCAGCACTGCTGCTAAGAAAACAACCCGAAACCCACCACTACATACACTCAAAAACATTGTTCAAGGAAGTGCTGAGCATCCATGCACTTTTTGTGATGGTCCCCAAGAGGTGTGCACTTCTTTTCTCCCCGTTTCAGAAGCACTGGTGAATTTGTTGCTTTCCAGCCTCAGCTGGTGCTTCTGTTTGTGGCAGCTTGTCCAAAGCACAGGACATGTTACGCCTTCCAATAGCACAGTGCTTCTGGTCCTCCAGCAGCACACTGTGACGTTCAGAGATCTGGGCCCTTGACAGGACATGGGGCTCACTGTAGGAATTAGGATTTGGGCTCCACCAGCCACGCGATGGAGAACATCAGAGCACAGTGTCATAATTGGCTCTCCTGGCACCAAAAATCCCTTTCACAGGGAAGGAGTTTGGGCCAGTGAAAGCCCTATCAATGTTTTTCAGGAAATCTCTTAGCAAAACTCACTCCACTTTATATGCCCACTGCTGCATGGGCTACATGATGTGCTACCCTCAGCAGGAGGAGAGCCAAAACGCAGAAGAAAGATTCACTGTTCAGGCTAACCAGGCACTCACAGAGACCTGCAGTGTGAGCTGCCCCCTCGCACGCTTGCAGCTAAGCCCAGAGGCACAGCGAGGGGCTTGAGCTCACGGAGGTTTCCAAACCTTACCGAAACCAGCAGTAAACTGACAGCACACCAGCTCATTCAGCAGAAGCAGATGTACGGTGCCAGGGGCTGCCAGCGTCCCCATCAGCTCAGACGGGGAGAAAGCGAGCCAGGTCTCTGCATTCGGCGCTGCTTGGTTTGCAGGCACTGAGCGAGCGTTGCTCTCGCGTGCGTGTACCCCACAGACTCAGAGCTTCTCCGGGCCCCTCTTTTAGCACTTTCCCAGGCACGGTCCTGCCCCTCACTTCGCAACACCCAGCTGCAAAAGCTCTGTGGGAACCCAGGCACACCCAGAGACGAGCAGCTCTGGGGCTGTTTGTAGGGGAGGAGAACTGCTGGGGCGAGGGGAAGAGATGGGAAGGGGGAGATAGAGATGGCCAATGTTGAGGAACAAATTGGGGGTGGGAGGTAAAAGTGAAAAATCAGTGACCTTCAAAAATCTACAGAGGGTTTTTCATTGTTGGGGTTCTTTTTCTTTGTTAAGCAGTCTGTTACCTGACCCACTGAGAGCCATCTGGCCCCAGGCGAGTTGCTGCCTATGTACACATTTATTTAGGTTTTATTTCGGCAGGCGAGCTCCCTGTCGCGGTGGTAACGCAGGAAACACTGATTGTTTTACATGTTTACAAACAGCCCCTTCAGATCTCCCTTCCCTCTCTGTCCCCTGAGGTAATATGTATTGTAATAAATTCATAATTCACATTACGATGATTTAAACAGCTTTGGAGTGGCATGTTTTAGTGCCTTGATTCAATTGTCTGCCTCGCAAACTGACAGCCTGCTCGCTGCAACTCCCCGGCGGTGGGAAGCCGCTCCCTCCCGCAAACAGGGATAAATATGCGGGAAGAGTCACGCTTGCTAGAAAAGGAATTAGTAACAACGTCATTTAAGCTCTTCACCAAGGAGATGGGATAAATACTGCTGTCGCGCCCCAAGCACATTACTGGGCTACAAAGCTTTGTTTGCGGTCGCTTTTGGACAGTGCCATCAAGAAGCAGCTTTTCATTACATTTGTGATAAATCCTTACCATCCGGGAAAAAAAATCCTCGCAAGCTTATTACCACCAAGCCTCCTTCCATATGCACAGCTTCTTGCAAGACGTATGTCAAGGAAGGAAGGCCGGACTGCAGTAAGGTAGAAGGAGATAAACTACGTGTCAGAGGGAAATGGCACAGGAGTCACTAACTCTGTTTAAGGAGGATCTTGAGCAATGAAAATCCACTGACAAAATATCAGCATTTCTGCTGTTGTCACAACACAAGGAAATTGTCCTACTACAACCTGGCAGCAAAAGTTAGTTTTTAAATGTAATGACTGGCTTAAGAGGTAAGCAGCTGCATGTAAATACATTATAGATACTGGGTAACTGCTTAGTGTTTTCACCTCGTGCTAACCCCAAGCCACTCTCATAAGCACTCATAAGCTGTTAGTCACTACCTGCTTTCCCTATAGATGCAAGAATACGCAGATGAACAACAAAAGAATAAAAATCAATGTCATAGATTCGCTTTGATGTTTTTAAAGCTGCAAAACTTAGTACACGTCCTTTCTATATTCATGTTGCAACTTTTGTAAGCCACACTGGTGGAATTATCAAAGCATCAGCAATTACACTTATGGCAGGAAAACCATTATAAAAGGGTCACACTGTGATTAAAGCATATTTTGCTATTACAATCTGGATGTCTTTTTTTGTTGTTTTTAATTAGGTGCATTCTAGTTAAGATAAAAATACGTTAATTTTTTCTTTCTTTCTTTTCCTATTATTAAAGCACCAAACTGTTAAGCGCAGTTGTTGATAGATCTGTTCCATATTGCTATACGTACTTTAAGAAAAAGAATCAGTCATGAGGATCACTGATACTTTGAGTCAGAAAAGCTTTTTTTCCTTTGGAGTAACTAAACGCAGTCTATTAGAGTCATCAAACTGCACCTTCATAAACACGGAGGAATAGGAGGGACTGTCCCACGCTGAATCCAATCCCCAGTACTGTTTGATTAACAGAAGTTCATCTTGCAGAAGCTCTCCCTGGATGTGAAGCGAGCCTCTTTGCACAGAGATGGCTGCCTTTGGCAGAAGTGTCTGCTCACACCCCAAACCCTGACTTGGGGGCCACTGGCCACAGACAAAGCAGGGTGACTTCTCTTCCATCACCTCTGCCAGGCTGCAGCAGTTCTCCAGCAGAAACAACCGACTTCCACAGGCTTCATCTTGGCCAAGTTACATGCCTCTGCCCCTAATCCACAGCTCTGGGCAGACAAGGGAACCATGGGGGTTGGGGGGCAGATTTCTTTTCCACCACCTTTTCCAGATCAGTTCCTAGGGAAATTGGGACTCCTTAGTTTCCCAAATCCAGGGATTATTTAGTGCTACAGTATCTACACAATCATAGACAGCACAGAAAGAACAACAGCTTCAAGCCACTTCTGCCTGCATGTTTTATGACAAATGCTGGTGATGTCCCTCCTCAGTCCCAACAGATCAGTCTCCAAGACAGGTTTTTACACATAGAAGGTACTAAATCCATTATTTGCTTTCTTAAACCAAAGGTATTCAGTCCCCTCTTCTAAAAGGCCGAGATGAACTACACTATAGCAGAACTCAAGGGAATGGCCAGCAAAAGGTGAGGATGCACTGAAGCAGGAGGCAAAACTTTCCCACAGCAGTAGGAAGATATGTTTTTTCTAATCAGTGGCCAGCCCCAGCCCCCAGAAATGCCTTTTTTTTTTTTTTTTTTTTTAGGAAAAAACACACCCCAATGAAAAGGGAGGGAAAAGGATTAAAGCACCCTAAAGGAAACCTTTCAAGAAAAGTCAGGAGGCAGCACTAGAAGGCACCTGACTACAATAAGCATTTTACTGAATTTTAAAGAACTGGAAGAGCCCTCCTCTTACCACCTAGCACACTCCTGTGCCAACAAACACCACGCTGCAGCGTTACCTTACCCATGAGCCACGGAGGGCACTCACCTGCCCTCAGAGCACATACCAGACCACAGTCACAGCAGGTCCAGCCGGCTCCCACCACCACCCTGCCCACATCCACCTCCACAGCTCAATCAGATGCTTCCTGCTGCCATCGCTCCTATCACACTGCTGTTCCTCAACTTTCCTCTTCAGACTAAAGCATCCAGTTTCCCACCAAAACTTAACCCACAGACCATAATTCCAGCCTGTTCAGGGTCATCTGTGGCTGCAGGAAATCCCCTCCATCAACGTTGTTTCCCCTCTGCCCCATACTCTGGAATTACCACGCTTGGCTTTTCTACCACCTTCACGACCTGTTACCTGCAGACACTTCAAAGGGCCTTACATTCACTTTGAGATGTACAACAAAGACAAGCACAATGTTCCAGCTGAGATTTCCCAGCCACAGTGGAGACACTGCCTGGCAGTATTTTCTGTCTTTCCCACATCCATGCCATCCCAGAGGAATAGCCATCCCTGATCAATTACCACAGTCATCTTTTCCTGTCTCTCCACATACCACAAATCCTCAGTTTATTTTTGTTTTCGGTCTCTAATCATGGCATTTGGTGCTATTAAGTTTTACCCTATTTCTGTTACGCTTCTGTTATACTCCACATCATACTGTAATTTTAAACAGCAAAAGCAACAAAATTACTTGTACTGCAATCAGCCAACTACACAAAGATAAAACTAATCATTTAATAAGTCATCCCAGGGATTTTTTTTCCTCCATAGAAAAGGGCAGCAAGGCATCAGATCACAAATTAATCAAACTCCTAGACATCTTCATTTCTGCTCTTCTTTCAACCACAGAAGTGATGTTTTCCACTCACTTAATACACTTACTCTAAATCTAGCTGTCTTCAGAATCATTTCAATTAGACAATTCCTTTTTTCTCCATTACGACACTTAGAGATTTAAAGCACATGTACTCTCCATAAAAACACTGAGATGTAACATCCTCAGATCCCATTTACACCAGATAAGCCACAGCCTCAACTTTGCTTCCTCGCCCTGGATCTGCAGTCCAGCCTTGTAAACACAAGAGACCACCCAGCAAGGGAAGAGACGCACGAGCTACTGCAGTTACCCCGATTTAGCTGCCAGGTCCAGCGCTGAGCCCCTCCTTACCCCCATCCTCAACATCTTTCCAAGCACTGTAGACACCTTATACTTTCTTCAACAAGTGAATACAGAAACAAGTATTTATGATCTCAGACCACAGCACTTTCTAGGTCTCAAAGTCTGGTGAACAAACAAAAGACGTCTTTAGAGCAGGGGGAAATTTTTCATCCTTCTATCTCTGAGAAAATACAAGAGCTTAGACAGGGCAGATCGTGTATTTTAGCACAATCCTCCTCCAAACCTCGCAGCTGACTGTCAAGCCATATTAGCACAGATCTGTCTCATAACTCACTCAGGATGCACTTCTCAAAAATTCAAACCTCAGAACATATGTACCCATTGAGATAGGGCACAAAATAAAAAAAATTCAACAGAAAAGTCAACAACAGTTTATAAAGAAGGATTATGGATGCAAAGAGATTTGCATCTGATATATAAGCAAATCCCAGTGATCTGGATTAAAGCAGGCAAGCCTACTTCAGACACCCAGAAAGTCAGGAAAAAAAGAACAATTAAAAATTCTACAGGGGTATAATTCAGCCTGTAGTGCAAAACAGAATATTTAATTATTCCAGAATAAAATTCAGTGGGCATAAAGCTTCCAGCAGTTTGAAAAGAGGTGTCTGGAAATACCAGGAAATGAGAATCAGTTTATCCAAAGAAAATTAAGGAGATTATATGAGGTTGAGGAAAAAGGAAAGGCCACACAGTCCTTTCTCCTTCCACCCCTTGTCACCTCTCCTTCCCAGAAAATCAAGCCACAGCAGTGCAGAGAGTACGGAAGAAACAGCCCTAAATCAGACTGGAGCACTCCACCAAAAACTTCAGCTTTTCTCAAAAGCTGGTGTTTTTTTTAACCAATTTCCCACTAATAATTCCGTTTTGGTCAGAGGCACGAAACATCAGACGGTTCAGCGGAAGGAGAGCCAGGCTCCGCACGCCCGCCACTCCCCTTTGCTGGCAGCAGTGCCCAACCGGAGCGGAGCTTCGCTAAGGAAATGAGATGGCACTTAGCACCATCAGCACCTACAGCAATGGGATGTTTTGATTAACACAGTGTCAGGCAATAGAGGAAAAACATATTTAGACCCAGATCAGCATATGCTTCACTTAACAATAATCGCCTCGACAGCTAAAGTATATACTGATCTGGGTCTAAACAAGTTTTTTTTTCTTGTAAGGCTTTGCACGACATCAGCAAAAAGGTATGAATTAAGGAAAATACTGTCTTTAGCTGACTTTAGTGCCTTTTAAAATAATTTTGTTCCTACATCCTATGGAGAAGAGCTCTCTGATCCATCTTACATGGTAGAGACCCTGACTCCCCTTTTACAAACTGTAAATTCACAGTGACAACTGGTTTTTTGTTTCCTAAACAGAACAAAACTAGTTCCATCTGCATTTTAATGAAGAAAAGACTGCAGAGCTATTATCCAAGGATATTAAAGGAGACTTTTTAAAGATACAGGGTCCTTCAGCCCCCCTCACTCTCTGCAGTGCCTGAAGAGTGATGAGCTGTATAGGGAAGCTGAAGCAAACCTGAGCAGCCTGAGCTCCAAACGCTCCTCCCCACACTAATAGTAAAAGCTTGCTGCGTCTCAAACAGCAAAATTCCCCATTCTTTGCAAAGGAGGGGGACGGGAGGGGAAAAAAAAAAAAAAAAAAAAAAAAAAAAAAATCAATCAGAAGCTGTCATGATATCCCATTGTTCAGCACTGTTAGCAGTAGAAAACAGTCACCGGGGATTAAGCCAGCACAGTATGTATAGTAGTTACTGACTGTTAAGCAAACGCAGGCTGCCTGGTAACACAGGGTACAAGGCTGTGATTAATCACTACGATGCAACAGAAGGGGTACTACTGTGAGATAACGTCAGGAACTGAACTGTGCCCTGCCTCTAATGACAAGTTGCTTATCCTAACATGCTCCACATTTGTATGACTAAGAAAGCACCCTCACCCTGCTTATTTCCTTCTGACAGATGGCCAAGGTCTGAAGGATGCAGCCAGGGTAGCAGGGGACAGGTGAAACACCCAGGGTTCGATTCTTGAAGGTACCCAGACTAAAAGCATCTTTGATGGGAGCCGGTGTAAAGTGTTTCTCCAAGAAAGCATTTAAAACCATCATCTTTTACACCCAAATCACACCACTAGGAAGCTCCTCTGGATTTACAGCAACAATATTTTTCTAGATAAACCACAACTGGTGGCAGCCTGTGGGGAAAACAAAGCTGGTATTTTCTATATCTGTTTGATATATTAAAAAAAAAAAAAAAAAAAAAATCAAGAAGAAACTTAAGCTTCAGAACTTCAAGGAATCAACATCCCCTTTCACAAAATACCTTACAAAGCTAAACCTATATTCTTTACTTTCCCTGATACTCATTGTAACTAAATTTCAAGTGACCTCTGAAAACTGGGTAGGTGGTTATGAATCCTGTTTCAATCTATTCCCAGAATTGATTTTTTTTTGTTTGTCTGGGGCTTAAAAATATGTGGCAAGAAAAATCCAAAAGCTCTGTACCATCAGCAGGGGAAGGAAGGAGAATCTACTGCATCCTCCATTCTGCCCACTGCAATGGGCAATTAGTGAAGTTCTTCACTGCATTAAACAGTATTTTGTGGGAACAATTATTTATTAAGAGTATGGACAATAGCATTGATTGTTACAAGTTTGATTGATTAAACAGACAAATTGGCACAGTTTCTCCTTCCCTGCCTGCCATATGTTTCTTCTTAAACATCTGGTAAAGTCTTTGTATTTCCTTGAGTAACCTAACAGGTGTTGAACCAAATCCTTAATGCTTCAATTTTCCCATTGGAAGCAGATGGGTGAAGGAGACAGAAGAACATTGCATTTTCATATATCTCTCTCCTTCTCTGTGGTGGCCTCAGTAATAGCCTGAGGATAAAAGTAGTAAAGGAGATTTCAGATTAATCACTAAAGTGATCTTTTGATTTGGAGAAGGAAGCCAGACCTTACTCCATCGGTTCAATTTCCCCCTTTTCCTTTTCACAAGTGCAAAGGATTAAAAAAAAAAAAAAAATACTTTACATCAGCACTTCATATTCCTGTCATTAAAAATGTTTAAAATTCTGCCTCCTATCTGAAGGGTTATTTCTATGTTGTGCTTGGGCCATGGTGGGAACGCACACCGCAGTCCCCTCTCCTCCACTGCTGGAAGCCATCGACTGCCACAGGATACCAGCCCTCGCTCAAAGTCATATGTTGGGCAGAGCGCCAAATATGTAATTCTAGCTGAAAGAGCAGAAACACAGGTGCCTAACATTGAGAGGGCACTCTTTATTTTGAAAAACGCAACACCACTTTAGCTAATTAGGTCTTATCTGTTTAAAGCTACAGGATAGTTTGATAACAATTAGGAAGGACTCCCAACAGGCTGCTGGGATCAAAGGCCCTTTCTGCTACGACGTTTAACAAGGAAATTAACACTTTTGCCAAGTAATTTGCACATGCTGCCAAAGTTGTTTTAACTTGCTGTAATATTTTAGTTTTAAATATGTACCTGCAGAGATACTGCTTTAATTTGAGTGTTCAGTGTGCCAGCTATGGGCTCCCAACCACAACACCAGCTCCCATTTACTGCTGGAGGGGAGCTTCCACAAATGGTCTAAGGAAGGGCTTGCTTCTATTCACTTAAAGAAATAGAAGAAAAAAAAAAAAAATAGTTTGAAGGCAAAAAATTCCCTCCTGCTTTTTTTCTTCATGGAAACTAAATATTTCCAAAAGACTGCCTGTGGGATCCCAACGCCTAAATGTCACAAAAATTAATGAGAGCTGTGATGCCGAGATGCCATGCGTGCTTGGAAAATTCCAACTGGACTCTTCTGATGGGTTTTTAATACTGGAGACTAGGGAGCAATCATGACTCCAGAGAGCTGTAATGATGAATGGCTGGGGGATAGTGAATATAATAAGGGAAAATACAAATTCAACAGCTGTATTTCATAAAGAAACAATAAAACCATGCATAGCAGTTTTTCTTTTTTAATTCAGTGCAATGTTTAAAGAGACCTTCTGATACCCAGTAAATTATGCTCACATATCCGCTGCTGATTACTCTTTAATAAAATCAAGCTTCCAGCAGATCAGGGTACTTGTTTTCTGGTTCCCTGGGCTGCAGGGCAGGGCTAAGCACCAGCACTCACAGTCGGACTCTCGGCTTCCTTAAAGTACAGTGTGTTGCACCCTAAACAGAGAGTCACCCTATCGTATCCCGAGCCACCTACGTGACACAGCCGCTGCACTTTGTGCTACTAAACAAACTGAAGGATCAATCCTGGAAGGAGAGCCTTTCCCCAGGCTGCTGCTGTACAGAGACAATTCACTCGGCATTAGTCAGCTCAGGTTAATGGACAAGAAGCCAGAGTTTATCAGGGGATTTCCACAACACAGTTGTTCTCAGCCAGGAGGCTGTGCACCAACTCAAAAGCTAAAATTATGTTTATTTCTTTTAGTAAATCAAGTAAACCCAATTGAGAGAGACAACAGCACTGTGGCTAAAGCCATGCAGTGAAATTTGGAGGGCTGGGGGCAGCCTGACATTGGTTTACTTCCGTTTGCTACGATGAGGAAGTCAGTGATGGCCTTCACTGACAGAGTGGAGATGGCCAGTGTTGAACACTACAGTGGCCTCCAGTCTTCACCATCACCTCACGCGCAGCTACAGCATCATCCAGCCTCTGGATAGAGAACAGGCTGCCCAGCCACAGCGAAGATTACCTGTCGCTCCTAATTAAACACTGGTCCCATTTCATTAGAAATTAATTTTCAGGTATCTCTTCCCCCATTCCCTCAGTGACACTGAGCCCACACTGCAGCATGGACAGCCCTAAGCCACCAGCTGGTGGTCAGAGCAGACAGGGAAGGAACGCAACTCCTGCAGCACATCGGTTCACAGAAGGAAGATGGAAGTGCCATCCTTGGATCCGGAGGCAAAGGATAACTGTTTTTAAATCTGGAACCACTAACACCAGACTCTCACAGGCAAGCATGCCACTTTATTTTTTCGAACACTTCTTTTGTTCACTTCAGTAACTCAACCACATCACAGCCAGTGACCCGCTGCAGTACTGTGCAAAAACATACAATCAAACTGAGACGTTTGTGACCCAGTAAGACATTTACTGTGCCGAGAAATCTGAACGCAACGGTTGGAGTTGCAGAGGCGGCGGCCAGGTATGATCAGCACAGAACCACATCCTGATGTTGCAGCGAACCCCACAACGGCACCGCGGGCTCGTCCTCTGCTGCCAGCAACCAACTTTCAAAGCCACCTTCAGCTTTTTATAGCCCTTCAAAGAAAGCTTCAAGTTTTCTACCACTTTTAATTAGAGCGCACAGAGTGCACCAGGTTCTCAAGTTCCTAATCATACAAGCTTTGTGAATTTATTAGCAAGACAGCAGACAGCATGAGAAAAGGAATTAGAGTATTTGCACTCCTTTTGCTACTTCTGTCCAAATGATGATCATTACATGCCAAGAGACTCCAAGGGCTCAGCATTACCATGTTACAGTAGCTCCCGGACTCTTAAAGGCTAAAGGCTTAAACCAAAATCAGAGTGCTAGGTGCTATGAAAAGGTTGGGGGAAAGAAAAACAGCTTCTGACAAGTTCTAAGCAGACAAGCAAGCAAGGAATAAGGAGACCAGTAACTGTCACACATTTCTTATTTGACCTCGGGCAAATGGTTTACTTTTTGCCTCAGATTCATATCTGTAAAATCTGCTAATACTAACTGCATTCAGAGCTCCCAAGCTCCATGCCTTAGCCAATACAGTCCATTTCTAAAAATTAAAAATAATGTTGTAGTCAAGTAAGATGAATAGTTACTCATATTTTTGGCTATGAAACACTCTGCTGATCCAGTCACTTCAGGATAATTCTTGAAGTGTAAAACTGTGTATTGTTAGAAAGATTTTCTCCCTAAAATTAATTATGAAACTGGATACATTAACCCAAATGAATACCTTATTTCTAAAGTGATATTTAATACTGCGTATGAAGTGCATGTACCTTCCCTAACCCTTAAATACAACAGCATCTATGAAAAAACCCAGTACATCAATCTGCTGTTATACAGAAAAAGCTGCACTTCTAGATTTGGCTCAATATACACATCAAGAGACAGACTCTCAAATCACCAGAAACTTCACTCTTCAGATGGCTTGTTGGATTCCTGAGAGTGAAGAGCTCTTTCTGGCTCATACATATAGTAAGCAAAGAACAGCCAGAGCGTTATTCGCTTTTGAGGACAGGTCTTTTTCAACCCAAGCCAGAGAAGGTTTGGAGCCTTATTTCAGATGACTAGCAATTAAAATCCAAACCAAAAAGCCAACCAACCCCCCTTTCCCCAACAGTAACAAGAAGCCAACCCCAGAACACAGTAACTACAGCCAATTTTGCAAGATACTTTCTGAAAGGTGGAAATTTGGATGGATTCCTAATTTGATTTTTTTTTTTTTCCAAGAGAGCTCACATGCTAATTGCAGGGACAGCAATACAGGTGCCCTCACCCATGTAGAAGAAGGTGGTCTCCAACCCCTTGCACAAAGACATAAGCCTACACTGAATTTAGTAAACTCATTCCACTTCAATTTTCTCTTGTTTCCCTCAGACAGTTTCCCAATGGTCTCTCTGACATCCAGAACTGTGTTACAGAAAACATATCCTTGTTATCACCTCAAAATTAAGGATGCTGCACACAAGTTAATCACTTTCACGGGCAGCCAACACATGGATCCAGATAACACCACCACAGGACAGACTCACAGATCACTCACTGAAGTGGTCACAGGCCTCTTCAGAGCAAAGATTAGAGACAGTCAGTCATAGGAGGACAAAGGTTGTCCAAAGTCAGTCTGATTGACATTCTCCTTAAAAATCCTGGCTTAATACTGATGTCAAAAATAGCTTGGATTACTACAACGGAACTGTTTGGTCAGATCTACTGATGATACCAAAAAAGTCACCAGGAACATTAGCTGAGAATAAAAAGACAAACTTCTAGGAAATAAATCAAACTCAGAGGGCTCATTTCCGTTTCTAACAAAACAATTTAAGTTTCAGACTTAACAGGATAAGGAGTACTCAGGTACAAGTCAAGTCCCATTGACTTCCCAAACCTACCAGCGAAGACTAAGGAATCAGATTCAGCCAGTTTCGAAAGCAGGAGCAGGTAGAACAACATTTTGAACCTCTCCTTCCACTTACTGTCTGGGAAAGGGGAAAGCTGCAATGCCACAGAAAACAGACTTTTGGAAGAACAAATAAACAGTTGGGATCCTTCTTCCTGCGCTGGCGCTGAGCACCTCTGCTTTCCTGGCTAACCAGAGCCACCCGCACCCCGAACAGCTCCAACCCTTCCCTCCCGCGTTACCCTACCATTTTAGATAAGCACCACGTTACTGCTTCAAGAAACACAGGGGAGTTTTGCAAGTGTGAGAGTGGTGGCAAGCAATGTAGCGAAGTGAAAAGCTGTCATCATGAGGCCTGCCAGACCCCTCAGCCTTTCAATTTGTGCACGTGTGCCAGAAAAAATAAAGAGTTTAGACAACCATGCTTGGTGCGGTTGTTAATCACTATCGCCAGCTGAACAGGTTCCACACCAGAGGGATGACCAGCAAAGCAGATGGGGAGTTACACTGGAAAGAAAGGCACTGCTTAAACTGAGACAGGTAAGTAAAGAGGTACAACGCAATATGCGGAACTGAAATACAAGTGCCACATGAGAAGGAAAAAGTTTAACAAAAAAATGCAAAGCCCAATAAAAAGTATAAAAGCACATTTTGAGCAGGCAAGACTATAGAAACGTGCTGAAGGACTACCACACCTTGCCTTCTGCTCGATACAGAAAGATGCAACTTGTCAGCTCCTTTGACCTGTGCATTATTACTGTAAAACCACTCCCACCAGTTAATTCTACAGCCAAAAATCTCACCAGCCAGTTCTAATCCTTTTAAATGGTGGGAGATTTCCGCTCATCTTCTACATCTAGGGATCAAACCAGCAATGCAGAAACAGGAGGGGAAAAAAATTTAGTTTAGTTTGATGTAGCACTAGGATATTTTCAGTTGAACAATTAAGTTAAATGTGACACAGCTTTAAAATAAAATCCATAATGCTCTTCGCTGCAAGCATCTTGGGAAGTCTCCTCCAAGTGTATTTAATAGGATCCTATCTTCCAGACCTTCCCCTTTATGGTTTCCTAACTCAGGCTTACACGTGCTTAGGTAAATCCCCATTGCAGACTTGGATAAAAGGTCTCCTTTTCACACAGTTTTCCACCTAGAAATGGTGCTAGCACATAAGCAAAAACATTCTGCTTCTACTTACAGTTATGAAAACCTCAGAAGGGGAAGCTCTGGTATAAACAACACAATGCTGTCTGCCCAAGTCTGCAGGCAAGCTGCGAAGGTGCATGTTTCAGCACTGTTAACAGTAGTCTCATTATGGACATTTTAGCATCAGATGCAGCAGAAACAAACCCAAGTCTCCCCTCTTAAAAAATACTTTCAGATCTGTCAGTAACTTCTACAGTGACTGGACTTTTTTTTCACATGGATCTCCTGTGCACTGAAATGTCAAAATTGGAAAGAATTGAGACCACATAAAATAAGTAGGATTTAGTAACAACTGTCAAGAAAACAAAATTAATAGTCTCCCATTTCCACATTTCTATAACAAAAATTTTAATTTCTGGAAGACCAGACATCCCTGGTGTATTTGATCTGCTCCAGTAGTTGCCAGTTTGGAATCAATGCTATCAGCCTGTGGCAGGTTTCTTTATTTAAAGATGTGAATCAACACAGCAGCAGATGGTCCTTGCATACCTACAAAAACTCAGAGGTCCCAGGCACAGGAAAACACACAGAAAACTGCAACTCTACGCACTTGTCTAATAGGACATTTTGGTGATGCTCGTGATGCAAGAACAGCTGCATCTGTACTTTGCCCACCAACAGTTCAAAAGCCGACTGCCAAGTCATACATGAGGTTTATTGACACTGCAAACTTTATTGAAATCTGATTTATAAACACTGCTCAGCAAGTTGGGGATAAACCCTTAAGTAACTACACAAACAACCCAGCAGACTCAATCTAAAACTCAGCTCTACAGTCCGAACAATTTACTTTTTTTTTTTTTTAAAGTATTGTTCCAAGAGCATGAGTTTGATGCAATTCAGCTGTGTGGGACAGCATGCCAACAAAATACATCTGTCACTAATAAAAATAACAAAATGGAGCCTGGGTAAGGCCTGTCTGTACTTCTGCATCAACTTCCACTCATTCCTACCAAGTTAGACTATTAATAGCACCATCAATGCAGCAATAAACTAAATACTTTTAATAGCCATACTAGAAAGTTTACCAAACAACTAACAAACTGTGCAAGAGCAACAGCACACTTTAATACCATAGCTGCAAAAAGAAGCCTTATAAGGCACATGTATTGCTGTACTACTAACTCTTGTGTTTTTCTTGCAATTAAACCAGCTTCATTCATTACTGAAATCATCCTTGTGATTATGTGGGAAGCTCCTTCTCCCCATCGCAGGGAAAAGCACAAATATGAAGACTGCAGAAAGACAGGGGATGGGAGGGGACAGTGGTGGGCCGAGTGAAATCAAAAGCTCTGAGCCACCAGGCCATCACAGGGCTGCAGCAGCGGCAGCCAAAACCCCACCTCTCAGATCCGGCAGAAATAGAAACACTGAGGACGTTGTGCATTAGAAGCAAACTTGTGTGCTTTACTACGGTTGGAGTCAAGAGAGCCCGACTTTTCTAACCTTCGAAAAAGACCAAGTTTCTCACACACTCTCCTCTCTAACCCCAGCCCGTTGGGAATCAGGAGCGATGCAAGGCAAACAGAGATGCACCTTCCATGATGGAGACTGTACATCGCAACATCACAAAGTTTTGCTGTTCGCTCAGCTTACATCACAATCTGTCACGTATAACATAATACAGTGTGAATTTTGAATTGATTTCTGATCTGCAGATTTCCCCTGCCATTTCAAATTCTTATTTTTTTAATCATCTAAAAAAGGCCAGTAATTGCACAAGGAAAACTCATCAAGAACTATGGGCATGTCAGGGAAATCAATTTAAAATTTCCAGTTTTATTTAGGGAAAAAAACGGTCATTCTGCTTTAACCACCTTATCACAGGAGTGAATGCAAACTAAACCAAGCAAGATAGACCACTGCCGTTAGGAAAAGCTGGTAACGTAACCCAGCTGCCATCCAAAGCACTCCTCACTGCATTTTATTTTCTTGTATAACAACTCTCTCAGAAACAAGCAAGTTTTATAAAGAGGTTTAGTAGCACACAAATTGCCAAAACATCACTTTCTGTGTCCACAAGAATGTATTTTTTTTCTGTCAGCCTGGGTTCTCAAGTTCCCCATCAGACTGATTTACACATAGTAAACCTAAACAGACTGACAATCATGCCCGACAACTTTCACTTGCCCTCCCAGTCTTTACTCCTTATGATATTCTTAATACTCTAGAAATACCACTTCTCTCTCTCTCAGCGATATTTCTATCAGTTTAGCTTCCTCGCCAAAAACTGCAAGCAAATAAGTACATTCACTCCCACCCAAAAGCAGAAATATGCTGCAAGATTTGTTGGGGAGTTTTGTTTTGTTTATGTGTCCACACATGTTAACTGTGCCATAAAGAAGTGAATGGGTTCAAACCTCTGGGAAGCCTTTCACATGGCTTTAGAAAACCGTACCTGCAAACTGGGAACCTGAAGCACAGCTCCTGCAGCTGAGGGTTAACAATCTTCCTTTCCTTTTTGTCCATTGCCTTTGCTTTGCAGACCCTCGGGAGGCAGCTCTTGGGGCAGCTGAGTAAAACACAACCCTGTTGAGCAGCATTTAGCACAACACTAACCTCACTGGGATCTCTACAACCTCCCAGGGTAGCAACAAAATATTACTGTATTTATCCGCTTATGTGTACGTTTTGAGCCAGCATCTGCTTGAAGATGTGTACACGTATGTAAGTCAGCAGTAGGAAACTGGGTCTTCTGGGAGATCACTATCTCTGGGCGCTGGCGCTTGCAGGGACAGGATCCCTTTGAGAAAAGCACCAGCTCCTACAGCATAATGCCAAGCACTGATGGTCTCCATAACGCGCCTACAAAAGGTGCATCATTGCACGGGCACAGCTGTGACGTGGAGTAACTAATGCATGCTCCCCTCTGCATGACACGTAAACATCTCCTCCAAACCTAGAATTTAACGTTCTGTATGGAAACAGCTCCTTTCTCCCCGAATGCTTTGGATACAGGAACTGACTCATCCTTATGGTTGTTTTGTTTTTTTTTTTTTTTTTCCACTTTTCCTCATTCCAGTGCAGATAGGAAAAATAATAGTCTTCATTTCAATATTTAATCATATGCTTAATTTAATAATGAGTCCAAGAATAATTTAATCCTGGCTATCAACATAAGAGATATTGTTCCTTTCACTTGACTGTAAGAAAATAAAACCCCTCTGCTCTCTGGCTTCTCACAGGCCAGGGTTTTGCTCACTCTGACTTATAACGTAAATACAAATTACATTATAAATTTGATTATGCACAGAAAACCTTGGCCTGCATTTGGAAAGGGGCACAGGATGCTCCTCCTAAAAATTTCACCTGCCTAATTAGAAATGCTGCCATCTCCCTTGAACGAATAAACTCGCTTATGAAACAGAGAGGGAGCTGACATTTCATGGCACATCGCCTCGTGCCTCAGTGAAGAAAAACACATCACGTGCCACAGATTTCTGGAAGCATCACCACTCCCTTATGGTACATGATCTCTTGCCAGGAATAAATAGGACAGAGTCCAGCACAGGAATCACATAACATTTGACTCGCACATCGTTTTTCTGTTATTGTATGTTATTATACTAAAGGCACTGTTCAGGTACTGTCCACTCTGGAAAAATCTCATTAGTTATGAAAAACTTAGAATTAAGTACAAAGTGATTAATAATCCAGAATGTCTTGCTTAGATGCTCAGTGTGAAACTTGGAAAGAGTCCAAATCTCTGAAGGCGGCATGCGCTTTTTGCACATTACCTTTATGCAATTTAAATGATGCCCCAAAATACGGTCTTTTGAGGACAAATGGTACTTGTTCTCTAAACATTTGTTAATACTCTTGGGATTGATCTCTAAGCATTTTGTCCATCTACAAAGCACAATAATGACAATGCTATTATTTTACATTAAAATATTTTAACGTATAATTAATTCTAGCTTGGCGATATTTACGCATTTAAACTCTCTTTGTCTCTTAAAAGCTTTAATTTCAGCTTCCCAACCTTTTTCCTTCTAAAACATATCTGCTCAGTATTACATGTGTGTACTCCCACACTTAAATCCCGCTTCCTCCTCTATTTCTCATTGTGCATACTTTACTTCGGAAACATTAAGCAGAATTTATCACTTACTTCTGGAAAAAGAAAGTGTTTAAAATTTGAATACAAGTCCTTCAGAGATAAAGCATCCCAGGTTATATCTAATGATGTCCAGGGGAATTCTATGCAAGTGATGAGCTGCCTGCTAATATGTCGATGCTTTAGGGAAGAAAAATATCAATTAAATTTCATGGCATGCAACCACATATTGACCTTGAAAGCTATCTGTAACTCAGTTTAAACTTGAAAATTCAAAGTCTAAGTCAGAACTTCTGCCCTAATTGGTTTTAACTTCATTGAAGAATGGCACAGCTCTACAGAGACCCCAGAAAAATTAAGGGAATCAAGCTGGAGAAAAAAAAAAAAAAAAAATCCCCCAAATCCTATTAAGTGTTTAACTATGACATTTGTGTGTGCCTCTAGTCTCCCTCCCCTGGGTTTTGTCCATTGCTTCAAGAGATATTAATGGTTCTTTTCTCTTTCAGCCTTCTGATAATGCTAAAAAAAAAAAAAAGTCAACAGTCATGACAGCCCCCGTCTGCCAGCTCCTCAGCAGCGTTGCACCGGTGCTTCTGTGAGGATTTCTATGACAAAGTATTTTATTACCGAGAGAATTACAATCTGACACCATCCTGTACAGCACACGGACAGTGAGGGCAAGTCAGACGAAGAAAATCCACTATTATAAACTGTTCCACAGGTCAAAGGAAACCCATGAGGCAAATCTCACACCTGGAACTGGACTTGAACTTTAAAGCCTCTCCCACTGCACTGCCCTTTACCAAGAATGCTGTAATTCGGACTGTGCCAGATCTTCCACTGTAATTCCAATGGCAGGGGGTTTTTTTGGTTGTTTTTTGTTTGGGTTTTTGTTTGGTTTTTTTTTTTTTTTTTAATTATTATCATCTGCACTGATCTAGCTTCTCAGCCTGAGAAAACAGTATTTCTGCCTTTGGTTAGTTAGCATACTGTTTTCCCCACCATGAAGAAACAAAAGGAGAGTAGGATGTGTGCCTGTCTTCCCTACCAGAGTTCAAGCAAAGAAAAAAAATCTGCTTTACTTATTTAGAATAAATATACTTAATTTCATCAAATATATATGAGCTGGATATCCAAGCCACCAAACAGAAAAAGGAGAAGGAAGTCATATTTTGTATTTATTGAACATGTCCAGAAAAGCCTAGCTCCTCCTTAATACAATTCAACTTGCCTTCTATAGATGTTTACAGATCACAAGCAGCAACACCAGGACCTAATGCGTATCTCCTTGTTGGAGGACAACGAAGCATGCCTTCTCACTGAAAATTCTGGGCTTTGTATCAGTAACAAAAGATTTCAAAATTCCTCCAACATTCCTTGGAGGTTCAATTAAAATCTGTGATGTCTGGGCTGGGCTGATGAAAGGGCACAACTGAAACAGCACAACTCCTCCCTCGTCGGCTAACAGTACATGTTCTGGGTAGAACATGATCTGGCAGTATCCATTTATTTTCTGTGAGAATTAATATGATGACTCTTCACAGGTGAGAAGTTAATTTACACCATGACTGGCAGCCACTCAGATCACGAGGTCAAGTGAGCTGATAGAGCCATTAACCCTATCAAACAATTAACCCTTATAATGGTGGTTTCCTCCCCCTTGCAGCAAGAAGAATATAAAACCCTGCACAATTAAAGAGATGCCCAAGTCAGCTCCAAAATCCAGAGCTCTCTGTGAAACCCAGCTCACCTGATTTTAAAGTTGAAAAAAGGTGAGAAAAGAAAATGTTTCTTTTGATCACAGCCCACAGATCCTCCTATCCAAGACAGTTCGCACCCCGGTTCAGGCCATAGCTTCACAAACCTCTCCCTGCATCTTTGCCAGCACCAGACCATGGTGAATTCTGCAGCATCCCAAGGCACCTGAGAGGCCCCTGGGGCATCCACATCCCACCAGACACACAGCTATAAATATATACATATACATACACACCCCCCCCTCGCCTCTTTCCTCTGCTTTGCAACATCTTGCAGAAGCTAAAGCATGAACCACTCCTGCAAACAGGCTGGGCTGTGTAACATATGAGGTTCCTTCCTCATGAAATTTGTGCTCAGACTTCTTAAAGTTTGAGGAATTACTTGAAGAGCAAAAGACAAATCAGACAGCTCGTAGCTTCGCATTAAGGATCCCAGAAGCAACACAGCAGCTCTTTCTTCATGGAGCATGAGTACCAGGACTCAGCTCAGAGAGAAGCTTGTAAGCAGATGGAGCAGCAACCCATTTGGCTAAAAAAAAAAAAAAAAAAAAATAGCCAGAAATCCACATCAGAGGCTCGGGCAGATCCCAGAGCAACACTCAAGTCCAGCCTCAGCACTCCTGCAGCACTCAGATGGATGTATCTTTCTTAAGTCTCTGTATAACGGGATAAAATGAGATGCTGCGGTTCAATGACACAGACTGAAGGGAATTAAGGCCTGACACGTCCCTGCTTAGAGGGGATAGAGATAAGCCTAGAGAGAACTCTTACCTAGAGCAATACCAACAGGCAAAGCTATGGCACGCGCTTTTGGATTGCTGTAGGGCTTTCGAAACAGAAACAATTAGCACAAGCAGGACTGCCTGGCATGGACACACAGCAGCGCGCTCCTGCTGAGCCACACCTCGCTCCCCGTGTATTTGCCCAGAGACCTGCATTGCTCAGGCTGACAGCAGGATGAAAACAGGGGCCACCTTATTGTCACATAGATGTTCCTTCCAAACATCACCCGTGGTAGAGCACCGACGATGGAGTCCAGCTTTGCTGACTCCAAGCTGACATGCCGTAACAGCTCCCATCTGGGGCTGCAACGAGCTGCAAGTCAAGAGGGGAAAGCAGGAGGTGCGGGGAGAAGGGGGATGCTAAGCGGCAACAAGCCCAGGATGAGCTACGTTTCCGGCAAAAATTTTTACAATACATTCTCTAATCACCTAGAGCTTCTGCTGCAGGACTCTTTCCACTGTCTCTGTCTCCAGGGAAGTAACACGGCTTTGCTTCATTGCATGGGCCATGAGTTTCATGTAAAGTTCATTCCCTCACGCTCCAAAACTGGTATCAGGAGGGAATTTCACACCCTCCCCAAGGTGTCCACCAACTCGTATATCAGAAACAAAAGCCACCGTGCAGCAGGAACTGGGTAATTACACTGGGTTTTTACACAGCTGCTTGTGGTTCGGGTCAGACATTGGCATTTCAAGGGGGGTATTTCTTTGAAGCCTACAGAACCCTTTGGAAGGGCTTTGGTTCAGGACAGCTGGGTTGTCCTCAGCCAGAATCTCCCTTAAAAGTCTGCTGGCACTGGCCTCACATATTATTCTGGACTCATACACGGCCCAGGAGGGGATAGACCAGAGCTGGCTCCTCAGCAGCACTACAGATATACCACTTTCACCTCAGCAATAAAACATCAAAAGTCTGGGCGTTTCTAAAAAAAAAAAAATTTCAAGTTCCAACCCCTTCCCTAATTTCCCCAATCACATTAACAGTTTTACCACAACAGGAAAAAAAAAAAAACAACACAAAAACAAAAACCCCTTTGAGCATTTCATATCTGGGTGGGGGTTTAGTATCACTAAAGCCTCTCACTGGTTTTCAATACAGCTTTATTTTAAGAAAGCATCTATTATATGAAGCTGGAGCTTTGGCAGGCACAGCAGAAGCCTGGCCACGCAGAAAAGGAGGACAATACTGAAAGTGCACTATTATTTTGTCACTTTTCCACATTTCTTAATATCAACTTAGTGAAAAAGTTCACCACTTACTGGAAGTTACTTATGATTTCTGCATTATTCTGCAGCCAGGATACAGCCTCTCCCTTTCTATCCTCCTACACAGATTTAGTAGAAATGTTTTCTAGCAGTTAATCTGAGCCAGCTATTTAGTTTTGGCTTGGCGATATTTTCAACTAGAGGCAGGTCCAGCCTCCAGGAAAACAACTTATGCAGCAAGAGGGTGGGACACTACCAGAGAACACATAATAAAGTAAATATCAAATATGACCCATGAAAGGAGAAGAAAACTAAGAGATCTTTTTTCCAGAAGTCATTTACACTGATGTAAAACATGAAATTCCTTATGGCCATAGAGATGGAAGGCCAGACTCGCATCCAAAAGAAAGCATATCCAAAAGGCCCAGCATCAAAACAACCCCCCAGCAGGCTTAAGAAAAAGTTCATCAACCCAGCTCATAAATCTCACAGCAAATCTCCGAGGAAGAACAACTTCACAGCAGTTTTTCCTCTGCTGCACTCCAAGTTCAAGGACCTAAAGCAGCTCCTCCATCAACCAGGGTCCTGCTGGTATCGATGGAGAGATATTGCTGTGCATCTATTGATTAACTTCAACCTAGCATTTTCCAGTTGCCTGAGAATCAATTTAATATCATTGCTGAAAGCAGCGAGGATAAAAAAAGCTAGATGGATACCTTTGATCTACACAGTTTTACCAGGCACCAGCAGCTAAAGCATTGCTGAGATTCTCCTTAAGACATTTTCCCCTCCTTGGGATTATTTTGCAGTTCATTCAATAAAGCAGCAAAATAATTTCCTGACAAACTAGGAAATGAGCGTTGGACCGAATTCAAGAACTTCAGAAAATATTAGAAACAGAGATTTAACAGAAAGCGCTTGGATCCCACTGACCTTACAGACAAGTCACACTGTCATTTCCTCAGCCATCAAACCCAACCTGTTCAAAGGCAGGCGGGAGGGAAATAATCCTCACTGTGAGGCACACTTCACTGCCTTCAACCTTCGACACACTTCCAAAAGCAAGGCTGAAGGAGTCACATACATGGCAATCCTCATCCACTAAGCGTCCACCATGATAGTCTGCTGCAAAAACAATGCGATTGGTAAAAAAAAATATATTCAAAAGTCTGAACTGCCTCTAGTTGTGCAGGGAAGTCTCCATGGAGTAGGTGGGCAGCGAAATCACAACACAAAGTTCAATCTGCAGTGGCAGACAAGTTACTTCAATGAATCCATGCCTTTATTCTCATTCTGGAAGCAAGGGCAGGAACGTCAGCTTACCCACATGGACAGCAAGCTCCTTGGGGGAGAAGCTGTCCCATCTTCAACAGCAAAACAAGCACAGCAAGGCCCTGGACTTCATCACAACTGAGAGGCACTGCTCAAGTTCAAATAATAGCTGCACTTTCTGCGCTAGTTCAACACCCTCCGTTTTCCCCAAATGGGTTGTATGTATCACCCGCGTGTAGTACAACGTCTTTCATAAACAGCTTAGTTGAAAGCAAAGCTAGGGAAGTTCCTCAATTATTATGCTCCCTATTGCTTTTCCAGAGTGTGTGGCATGGCCATCAAAAGAAAACCCCCACAAAAAAAAAAAACACAAACCACACAACCAAGAAACTGAGTTGTCAAAGCTCTATTTTACCTTCTGCAAATGAAAAATAACTGCTCCTTATTTCAGCTCCAATAGCTCATTTTCAATCTACTTTTGACTCCAAGCAGTGCCCAGACAAAGCAACAGTTCAGTGCAACACATGCTTTTCTGAATTTAACGCTTGATGATGAAGTTAGTGTTTGCTCCTAGAGTAGCTGTCAGACATCTCTGTCTCTACAGTTACAACATGCAGCCCTAAACCCAAGAAACTGGAGAAAGCTCAAGTTCATTAGGGATCACTGCTCTACAACTGGAATCTCTGCTGAAGAAATGAGGTAAGGTGCTCACAGAACTTGCAGTACGTCATTGTGTTTTCTGCCAACAAACTACACCATTTCTTAAAGTCTTAATTCCACTTTCAAAAGGCCCAAAAGTGCTTTAAGCAGTGGCCAGCACAAACCCTCCCCAAGCCTTGCTAGGCAATCTCCCATCTGCTCCAAAGAGTGGGTGAAGCTTACTAAAGGGAATGAAAGGATTAGGCAGGCTCATTTACAGGACACAGTATTGTAGCACAGATCATTCCTCTTCACAGAATAAATCCAATATATGGCAAATTGACCTTTTTTCTTTAAAAAAAATAAAGGCAAACCACATTCAAAGCTGGCACCTCCTGAGGGCTGCACTGTGGGCTTTAGGTGGTGGGATGGGGTAACTCCTGAACCAAGTCAAGATAGAAGCTGCAGACAAGCACAGAGATGAGACCCAGTACAACATGTGTGTCGGGAGAACAGGCTACACCATGAGGGTTTGGGGTTAGGTGTTGCAGGGACACCATAGTGGTCCAACCAAATTCTGGGTAAAGCAAATTCTTTCATCTCACTAGCAAGGTTTACATTAGCAGCAGCGAAATGAGAGTCATTTCAACAGCTTACCAGAAAATCTAGGAAGCGCTCCAGGACTTTGTGAATGAGAAATCAACTAGAAGCACTGCCGTGCAGTTTTCATGCAATTTTTAGGTTTTTGGCTAACTAAATATTAGTAGAAGAAGAAAAAAAAAAAAAGGAATAGGACTTTAACCTTAATCCAGCATAGAGCCACAGCATGTTTCCAAGTCCTTCCCCCAACTTCCCATGGGACTTCCCGCTTCTTTAACTGTAAACATGTGAGAAGTCTCTGCACGATTGAACTAAAAGTAGTACATTTGCTTTCTCAACAGTTACACTTGCCTATTAAACTTTAAACTCAGTTCTTCAGTATGTGAATGTTCGTATGTCCAGTTAGGAGCATCGGATTTCCTTGCACAAGTGTCTTGACACACTTCTTCCTGGTCAGCTCTTCCAGCAGAAGCTTTGAAAGGAACAAATGTAGCTGCTGGTTCCTGCTCAGCACATTGTTTTTTCCAGAAACAGACACCCACCATTTCCATCCAAAGCTTCGACATGTTTCCTTTAAAAAGGAAATAATTCAAGATTTTTTTCCAGTAGTAAAGAGCAATTGTTCCAATATTTAAATTCTTAAGTTAGTGTTTAGACCCACCATTATGGGGGTACTGCCAAAGCATTTGAATGAAATAAATTAACTCAATGAGCTGCCGCTATTGGAAACTCCTCTCTGGCTCAGGTTTGTGTATTGAAGGAAACACACCAATATATTTATTTACTCTCTACTCTTCCTTCACAACCAAAGCAGTTTAAGTCAGCAATATATGTGTAAAACAGGTGCGATTCTACCATATCCTATGCGACTGTAGGCAATTCAGGTTGATCTCAAAATGCAAGACCCTCCAGTATTTCAAGGGTATCATGGCAAAGGCCAGAGTTCCTAATATTAGGAAAAAGGCACATTATTATCCCAGCACTAATACGAAGTGGGCACTACACGAGCATTTAGGAACACTCAGTCCCTTTATGGAAAATGTAAACCTTTCAGTAGCCACAACAAAAGGTGGGTTGAGAGTAGCCCACGGCAGCAAAAGCTTGGCTCTGCTGCTGGGACGCCGCAGGCACACAAGAAGCGCTTCTGGCAGCGCCGTACGGCGTGAGCCACCCTCCACGCAAACCTCAGCTTTGTTCAGGTTGCTAGAACGCAAGAACAGCAGTTCTCACATTTCAGCTTCAGTGCCACGTACCAGGGTTTTGTCAGCCAGCCGGGCTAATGGAGTTCATCCATCCCAGCAACACAAGTGAGCACCCAAAGAGAAAGAGGAGAGAATTTAATCAAACACCAGTTTTGTACGAAAATGGTCATTATTGATTCTCATCAGACACAGCTAAGCAGACAAAGAGAATAACTTGAGCCAAATAAATCCTTAATTTTTTCCCCACTGAGATAAGATTACAATAGCCTTCCAATCTTTAGCTGTTCTCCTTTGTGAGAGTTGCACATATGTGCTTTTTATTAGTTTTTGGCTTAGCAATTAGATGGATTTTCAGTTACTTCCAGAAATGTTGCAGGATGACTGAACTGCAGCTAATCTTTGCTTCTCACTAAATGGGAATATGAAAAATGCAGCAGGGCTCTCCAGCACTACAGCCAATGCATCTCAATTTTGCACTTTCATACAGAAATGTAAATGCTATATTTTATAGCTGAACTCTTGCACAGGTGCCAAAAAGAGAACTATAAGGAGAGAACTAGTTATAATCATTGATTTGTAGGGAGGAGAAAGAAAAATAACACGGACATTCCCCGCCAGGAGATGACCAATTTTCCAATAGTTCTGCCACACAAAAAGGGACTTCTTAAGATGTGGGATTTTTTTAAAAAGCCATTAAAGCAAAACAGAGGATTACAGCTACAACAAGCTATCCATTAACTCTAATTAGCAAGTATTTGTTGTCTGGATTTAAAACTTCCCAACTTGGTGTTAATGAACTGTAACACTGTAGCAAAAGGTATTAATAAAAACACCAGACTGTGGGCTAGATAATAGCTCTCTGCTCACATTCCAGCAGAAGCTAGTGGGGGATTTTTCTTCCCTGCTTCAATCCAGGAAGTGCAAAACAGGGAATACAAGTATTTAAAGTGGTTGCACTGGAAGACTAAGAGAAGATATTTACCTTGCAAAATTATATTTAAACTTCTACTCCATATTCTGTTTTGAGAGAAGTAAGCCTCTTGTAATCTACAAACGTAGACAAATTACGCTTTCGTTTTTTCCTCCTTGTAAGAAAACAAGTGATAGAGCAATTGGAGGGTGGGAGACAATAACGAAACTTAGTCTTAAAATTGTTCTGGTTTTTTGTTGTTGCTGCGGGTGTTTTTGTTTGCTTGGGTTTGGGAGTGAGGTTGGTCAGTTTTTGTTGCTGTTTTTTTTAGTCTCCTTTTAAGATTCCAGAGAGGAGCAAACAAAAAGCAACTTTGAAATTGCTGCATCCTGTGGCAATTTTAGAGACCTCGTCCTGGAGGTCAAGTCCTTCTGGCATGACAGCAACACACCGTGGTGTGAAGTCCTCACCCAGCCAGGCCCGCAGGGTCCACAAGCTCACCTGGCCCCATTGCACACCCAGGCCAGCCACACGTGCCCCCCCATGCAATTGGGGTAAGTGACCCCTATGCAACCTCAAACTCAACACCCTGGAAAATGAAACTTTGCTGCCGAGAATAAAGCCATCTTCAGGAGTCTGCACAGGAAAATAGCTGTTCTCCCAACATGATGAGATGCAACAGCTTCACTGCTTATTTTGAGATTTATACCTGCACATGCTTTTGGCTGTAGTTCTCAAAAGGCTACTCAAGATTTGGCTAATTCTAACAACTACAGCAAAAGCTACCAAGAGCCTTTCCTGGTGTAATGCTGCCCTAGACACCACGGGATACCCTTCCTTCTGTACCAGCACGCTTTAAAAACGGACAGACAACTGCTAACTTCGGTGGAAAAGAGCTTAAAGCCACAGCCCAAAACCAGTGCATTCAGGCCAGCCGCAGAAATTGGAAAAATCATACCACAAAAGGTATCAAACCCTCACTTTCTGATGTGAGCAAGGAAGGCTGAACTGCCCAGACCCCTCTCATCAGCTCTGGCATGCAATTAAAGCTCTTTAATCTTTCCTACTTTAATTTTGCCCCATGGAAAGCAACAACCACCCAGCTGCCACGGAGAACAGAGGGGTGGGAGACACCAGCAGTTGGCGAAAGGAAAGGGCTCTCTTTCCACCCACCTGCAAATGCATTTTCTATCTTCCAGCTAATCTCCCAATTGTCTTCTAAGGAATTCCTCCATTAATCTTTCAACAGGATACTTCATTCATATCAAAAGCTTTCATTTCTACACATTCCTGTGATCATATTCTGGCATTACAAGACATGATCTATTTAATACACTGTACGCATGCTGATTTCATACCTGCCCAGCCTGGATCTACGTACAGACTCGGGATCTCAGTGGCCATACAACACCATAAAGCCGCTGCTAGAAGCCGTTTCAGCAGCTCCTGCCCCCTTTGTCAAAGCAGTACTGGCCCAGTTTGCTATACTGACCCAGTTTGTTTGCTGTTCTGGCTCTCCCTGTAAAGCCTGCTGCTTCAATGCTTTGAAATACAAGCAAGCGCTCTCGGTGTCAGGATCAGTATAACAGACAAAGCTGGACCCCTCCAGTGTGCAACAGCTACTAAGCTGCTGGGTTTGCTGGAAGTTATTTCACTACCCCAGCATCTTCTTCCTAGGGCACCCAGGGCCAAGGAGGAACAGAGAAGTCCTCCAAGAAGTCTATGCAAAAGGAGAAGGGGAAGAAATGAGGAGAGAGAAAGAGGAAAACCATTTACTGGTCACTGAATCAGCTGGAACCTGACCCTGGCTGCATCTTGCCACCGACAGCATTAACTACAAGCAGCTTCCATTCAGCAGCTCCTGCCAAAAATAAACAGTGCCGGCTTTCCTGGCTGCTTGCTTGGGTTTGCTCTCAATGTTTTTTTTCTTGCCTCTTCTGGCTAATTGGGATACGCTACGTTTCCTCCAACCAAGTAGTTTCTTGGTTTGTTTCTACCCACTGCCTTACTAAAATTGGAACAGTTTCTCACAGTAAAGAATGAAAATAAAAGCTGTTCGATCGAAGATGGCCACAGCAGGCTTCTTGGCATTTTAGTGGAAAGATGGAAAAAGGGATAAGAGGAGTTAAAACAGGTACATAGCAACATCCCGCTGTAAGCATTTCCCCTACCATTGGCACTGTTACTCTCCCTTCAATGCTTTCCCCTTTTTACTGAGGAATCATCGATTTACAAACAATACTGGTGCTAGCCAATTTTAATATGGGCCAAAACATTCATGCTGCCCATCTTCATTAGGCACTGGTGGGTTTTTTGGGGGTGTCGGCTTTTTATTTATTACACAATCCACCGCACAAGGATCCACTGCATCCAGCTCCTCCAATTACAAACAAGCCCTTCTCCTGAGTTTTTTCTCTAGGACATTTTCATGCACAAGCAAAACAGGGAATTAACTCCTCCTCCTTACAGAGCACTTGTTCTACACTTTTTAAATTAAAAATAAATACTCATGGACATAGGTAGAACAGGGTAACTTAGACATCATTCATGGAAAAAAAAAACACCCTGGTTATACCAATAATGAACTGAACTGCAAACTGCCAAACGTGATGAAGACGCTCTAAGGGCTTTATAGCAAATACAGTTACCTTCTGGAAGAAACCCCAGTGGCCCACAGCACACACCAAAGTGTTTCGAGTTGTGGCGGGCAAAAGGGTTTAATAACCACCACAGCAAAGCAAGAATTAAGAAATAAACGAACAAGGCTAATGGTGTTGAAAGAATATTTAAGAAAGCCCAACAAACTCCACGGATTTAAGGTTTTGGGCCAGCTTGCTTCTGTATAAAATCTCCTCGCAATGCGAGCAAACAAAAGGGGAAAGAGTAGTTTTGTCAAGCTAAACAGCATGTTTCTGACCCAGCCACTGAAAAATAAGTTCAAAGGCCCTTTAAAACTGTGCTATTTTAATATGCTGTAAGAAGTGCTCTCTGCCTTCTAATTTGTTCAGCTCTTTGAAACACCTAATTTCCTCTGCACTGTCACTGCACAGCACACTGAAGGCTCATGGAGCCCTGCCACTTGATTCAACACCAATAGTCACATTTCAATAGGCAATTCCACTTGAAAGGCTATAAATGAAGGGAAAAAAGATGTCTTCGAACCAGAGAATGCAACGCAACACCATTTATTTATATCCAAGTCCTCTTTTCTGTGGCTGGCTACTGTAGGCAGAAGCCAGAGAAGTGGAGCTTTAATGCCTAGATAATTAATTCTAAGTGGTTTTAAAACTGCTAGAAATTTAAGGTAGACAAGATGCAACACTGGAGAGTCAAGCTGCTGTGCTCTTTGCTCTGGAATGCACTGTTTACTCTGGCATCACATAAAATATATAAAGGATTTCTCAAGGAAAAGGAAAAGAGAAAAACAGGCCTGTAAGCCTCATTATTCTATAGAACAAAAGCAAAAAGGTGTGTTTCAGGCCAAATCACAGTTGTGTTTCAATAGGGATGGGGAAGTGAAACAGAATCATAATTTTGTATTTATTAAAAATCATTTACTACAATTGCCATCAACAGGACCGCAGGGCTGTTAACAAGAACCTCCCTAGAGTCAGAAGCATCAACTTCTACAAGCATATACAGATTTAAAGAAAAATTAAATTAAAAATAAATTTAATAATATTACTTTGGAGAACATTTATAATTCCTGAGTGTGTTTTCTTTATTTCCTTTCCAAACTTCCTTATTAAGATTTTGCGAAATTATAATGAAACTTGACAATAAACCACATGGTGCCTAAGCACACTTCCAAATTAGTCAGTTGGTAATTCCACCAGCTGCACAGCAACTATTTGTGCGTCCTCAGACAGCAAATGCTCCTCTTCCTCCAAAGGCCAAGCCAGGCTCTCAGGGGTTTCAGAACATCCCTGAGAGAGAGACAGTGTGAAACACTGTGGAGCTCCTCCGCACCACCCCACCACTCAGCGGAGCATTCTCCACACTCCTTGTGAGCCAGGGAAACAACAGTTAAGATGCTGATCAGGTCACACACTAGGTTAAAAAAAAAAAACAAACATAACATCACATCACTGAAGATACTTTGATTGGAGGAAAAAAGAAGCAGGCACACAGAAAAATTTCACAAGGATGACTGTATAAATCCGTTGTACACATGCAAGACTAGCCAGACACGATGATCAGTATTATCATCATTACTCTCCACTTTGTTGGTCTCCAATAATAGCAATTTATTCTCCTTCAAGTTTTGTAAGACAAAGTCTTACACATACCACCTAACATGGCCATGGAGCCCAGCTCTCCACACAGATTTACCCTTTCAGAGCGACTTCAAACTGAGTTTTCAGCCAGGAGTGTTAACACCACCTTAAACACTAAGTGAGGGCGACCAAAGCTCCACTGCTCCTGCCCTTGCAGCCCAAAAAGGGCAAGTTGCTCTGATTTTCTCCATCAAAAGGCCATCAATCACACACACACCCCCCTTTGCTGAAGCTAGGCATCCCACAGCAGTTTTAACCCCCCTTCTTTGCCAAAACAACCATCCATTCAACGTTCACCGAGCACCTTTTTCTGAGGGGCTGCTACTCAATTTATATATAGGATATATACGCTATTATATACCTGAGCAGCCATCTCGTTTGTAAAGACAGCAGAGGAAATTAGCAAGAGCACCCAGCAGCTGAAAAGCCACGACCACAAACCACTACAGGGAAGTCAAAGCTGGGTGGTGGTGCAGTGAATTACAGGCGACTTGTCCAAAAGCAAAAGACTACAGCAAACAGATGCAGCAGCCAGAAACAGCCTTCCAGCCTGCTCCATCTAACATTTCTTCTCTCTGTTCCTGTTTCCCATCTTAAAGGGTTTGGCCATCTTTGTCATCCTTTGCCAGCAAGGCAAATATAGGAAAATAAACACTTTTGGGGCAAGAAACGCACCGTGCTGTTCAATTCTGGACAAAAGAGCAAATAGCTGGTGGCACTCAGAGCCACGGGCAGGCTGGCAGCAGCCAGAAACCCGTTCTCTTTGCAGCACGTCTGACACACCACTAACATCTCTGCAGTTGTAGCAAAAGACAGAAGAGGCTGATTTCTATCTTGAAAGGAGCTGGAGCCCGAGGCCATTACAAGCACAGCCTGGAGAGAGGCCGATTTCACGGGTTTGCTGGTTTGCAGCACCGTTCCCACTCGTACTGCTACCGCACAGCGCAGCGTAGCATCTTCAAAGCACCCTAACGACTTGGGCAGCCGGCTGGCCACCTCACTCAGGTATGTGTAAGAAAGTATTACCAATTCCTTTCAAAAGCGACCCACGCACCTCACCAGGGTACTAGTGACACACAAAAAGCGATAAGCAATACCCTAAAGTTTCCACCATCAGCAAGTGAGAAGTCCAAATGATAAGTTTTGTTTTCTCCTTCCTACAAATAAATAAATAAATAAATAAATAAATAAATAAATAAATAAAATCAAGTGCACTCTCAGGACTCACTGAAGCCCCTGCAGCTGAAGGCCACGTACCTGTAGGGCCCCCCTAGACCCAACAGAGGAAGGGCAGCTTATAAGGAAGGCAAGAGACCCATTTGTACTGCACCCCACAGTCTGGCCTGCAGGAAAGCTGCAACCCAACCCACTCTGCTTTCACACACAAAGCAAGAAAAGAAAACAAACAAACAAACAAAACCCAGTGTTTGTTACACAGCTGAGTCTCAGCACTATGGAGTGAGCCGAGGTCTTCAAATATTCAAAGAAGAAAGAGATCTGTCAAAATGCAACCAAAGAAACACCACTAAAAACCCTACTACAGCAAATTAAAAAAAAAAAAAGACAAACAAAACACACAAATAAATTAAAGTGAAGTATAGTGTAAACTACAATGCTAGCAAGAGGGAAGGAGTGGATGAGGAGAGGAACTTGTCACCAATTCAGAGATTATAGGTTTTGGGGTTTTTTCATATATTCAGGAATAATAATTAAAGGTAAAACACAACAAGATCCAATTTGTCACACAACACCTGCAATCAGCTGAGTGAAAAAGACTACATAAATAAAACTCCAAACGAAAAATCCCACTGTTGAACTCCTACATTGCAAAGTATACTTCATGATTGTTTAATTAAAGTCATTTTTAGCTTTGCATGGCTGCAATCACCAAACATTGTCTCCCTGTCAGCATCTGAGGGGCTAACATACTGTTGCCAACAATTAGCACAAATCTGGCTGATATTGTTTTCTCTAAAAATAAACCATGCATGTTAAGTAGCTTGAGAACAAACATGAAAACAAGATTTTAGGATAACATTTTTCTTTGCAGTGGAAACGCAGTCCTGCAGGAAGCCCAAGCAATCACTCCAGGATCTACTCAAACACCACCACACATCTTTGCTGCTGGCGAAGTACCACCAGGACATAAATTGGAAGTTCTGGACACCTGTGATTAAGAAACCTTTCGAAGCAGAGGAAAGACATTAATTCCAGTCTCTTGGCCAAAATCCATTTGGGAAAATTCCTCATTTCCCTTCTTCACCAGCAAAGGTTAGAGCTTGGACATCACAGCAAGAGAAGATCATGCAAGAAAACAGCCCCTGTGAAGTTCTCTTCTTTTGGCAAACTGACTTTTCCCTAACCTGAGCCATCAAGAAGAAAATCCACCAACACCAAAATAATGCCATGAGCACACAAGTCACCTGGCTTGGGAAGGATGCTGTCCTCTGAATTAGCAGCATGTGAGAAGCAAGCATGAAAGCACTTCTAACGGCTTCTTTGTTCACCACCCACCTTCACCTTCAGGTCCCAGCCATTCACCCATGACATGCTCCATTCCCAGATGCAGTTGCCCAACAAAGATGGTTAAATGTGACTCAGAGAACACAGATAACTCTTTAGTTCTGAAGAAACAGTATTTTTAAACACAGACTGAAACTGCCAAAAAAGGGAAGAAAAACAACTTATTGCTGTTTACAGTCAAGACCATTTGAACTCCTGCACTGACAATGGTAATCATGAACCTAATCTGAGGATTAGAAGCAGAAACATATTCCAGTTTTTAAGCCAACATATCTCCTTTCCAGCACTTACCTGACACATGGATTAGAAGTAAAGGTGGCTTTAGGTGGCAGAGGAATAGGCAGGGGCCTTGTCCATACTCTGCGTATTCCCTCTTACGCTAAATATGCTACGTCATAACAAAACTAATGCTGGAAACCCTTTACCAGACTGAAGAAGTTAACGTTTTTGTATCGGTGGATAGGAAGTCTATAACTGCTTATTTTATACCCTGTTCTCATCTCTGAAGGCTTTTCTTCTCTAGAGCAAACTAATCAGCCAGCCTGCATTATATGTTGTTTCACCAGGCCTGGCTCCTCTCAGCATCTCTACTGATCTTCACTCAGTAAGCCACTAGCAAAAGGTTTTGAAAATTTGCTGGTTTTGTAGTTCCCAGAGAAAGCAGAGTCCAGTTTAGGGGGATTGCCAGATTCGGGTTTGAGAGCTCAGCCCTTCGGGGGAAAGATCACCATTTTCCAAAACATGCAACAACATTCAAATCCTGTTCTGCTGTTCGGTCACACGTGCCTGTGTCTCTATTGCTCCATGCTCCTTCTTGCCAAAGGAGGTTGTAGATGACGATGGAGAATGGGATTGAGGAGAGAGAACAGACAAGTGCCACATACCTACAGACAGCAAATAAACCAGAAAAAAAAGAATCTACAACATTGACACAGAAACACCAACAGGAGAAAGATATGAAGAGAGGGGTAGGAAGGTGGCAACTTTTAATAAGTAACTGTAAGCTTCTGGACAAATTATTTTTCCCTTGGACTCCACACAGTCATCTTTCCAATATACCTCCCTCAGGTTCCTATTTCCTCTCTAGCCCATAGCGGTAAAGAAAATTGGTGCAATTTCAGTGTAGTTTTGCCATGCTTTTTTGGTGTGTGTGCGAGATGACCTTTGTTCCTTCTCCTCTTGTAAGTCATTTTCTCTATGCATACATGAAACCAACTCAAAATAAACCGAACTAAAATTGATCACCAGCCTTCCTATTAAATATCGTATTAGATCCTCCGTACATAGTCAGACTTGCTGACTCAACTGAACAGACCTGGACTTGCTGAAGCGTGTCTGACCCCCACCCAGGAGGAAAAGGACCACACCAGAAGATACACATGCAAACAGAAGCGCTGGCTGTCCCGAGGGCTTCATGCACCACGTGCATGTGCACACTGCAATTCTGTTGTGTCAAGTCTCCAGCTGACTTTCACACTGTGCAGACATTATCCCCCGGCAAACAATGGCACTCATTCTCCTGCCTGTTCCCAACAGCCAGCAGTACACCGTGGGTCCTGCTGAACCCACTGAACACAAATGCCAGCCTAGTATAACATTACCGGCTCACAGCCTTTGCACAAAGCCAGGCTCACTGCTCAGCCAAAGCCCGTTAAGCGAGCCGCAGCCCAGCCTGTGGATCTCCACGCCCTTCAAAGGGAGCAAAGCAGTGGAACGAGTTCAACAGCCAGGGGAAGAGCCCAGGCTGGGGTGGCAACAAGCAGAAGTGACAGAAAGAAGAGAGAAAACAAGATTCTGCAACATAATGAAACCTCAATTTTAGACCTGAACTTGCCCAAAGCCAGGGAGACATAGATCTAAATCAACAAAGTAGTGAATTTATTTTTGATTGTTTACAGTTGAAGACCATGCACCTCTAGGACTATCACACTGAAGATAACCCGACGTGAGACTCCTGTGTCAACCGCTCCTCTCTTTCCCCCGTACAGTATAGTATCCCAGGCCTAACTGCTGTTCTGAAGAGTGCATGATTTCAAAACACAACCTCAAACCTGAGGTTTAATTCCTTCACAGCTGCTCCAACAGCCAACAGGAGGAACAGACCCGTGTGCCCAGGGTCCAGCAGCACAGCCATACCCCTGGCTCAGTCTCGCTGCACTCATCCAGCCTGGACCTCTCAAACTTCTTTGTGGCCACAACGCCAAGAAATCAGGACGTGTAGCCAGAGGGCTGACTGACTCAAAGCTAGCGCTAAGCAACATGCTGAAGACAGACTTGTTGTCTACAGCCTGGCCCAAGGGGCAAGTGGGTGGAGGACCACTGGGCAACCGGCCCTTTCCTTGGCTCGCTGGACCTAGCACAACTCCAGCCAAGCACATGGCAGACACCGTGCTACCACAGGGAAGATTGGCCAGGGGCTTCCTTGGAGCTCGAGCACACAGGGATCAGCTCCACATCTGCTTTTAGCCTGCAGCCTGAATGTTGGTTTTTTTTTTCAGGCTCTTTCATCTCCATCCTGCTCCCTGGCAGTGGGAGTGATGCCCGATGGGAACCAGACAAGAGCCAGCCCTCCTCCTGCGAGCCATCAACCTCAGGGTGAAGGAGCTGATGGGTGGGGGGACAAGCATGGCTGGTTCTCTACTCTTTCAGTATTTACTGTAATTCAGCTCACTGCCCTTTCGTTTCGGCCGTGGCGGCTCCATACGCACCCCAGCACACACCCCCCACCTCTGAAGGCACCCGGACCCCCCCCCCCCAGAAACACGGCTCACACCTCCCGCCGTGGGGAGGGTGACGAGGCGGGGGGAGGCAGCAGCAGATGGAGGAAGCACAGCCCTGCCATTTCCTGCAGTTTGCTAATCTGCACCGTGCAGCTGCAAACCCCAGGCCGGGGCACAGCTCGATGGCGTTACCAACCCACCATGAAGGCAAGGCTCTGCCCAGCCACCCCGCGCCTGTGCCCAGTCTGAGGCAGGCAGGACTGCAGCTCCTGCATTCAAGCCAGGAAATCCCAGCCACAGTTAAATTGTGGGGTTTTCTAATTCTCATGAGTGTGAACAGCTCAGGCTGCAAGGCAAGCCCAAATCGGTCTGGCCATGCTGAAGGGGTGATGACTGGCCCTGGCTGGTCAGCTCTGGAGAAAGCCTGGAGTGATGTCACATGCAATTAATGTGATTTAAAAACTCCTCCACCCTGTGCCTAACAACCCACTAAAAGGAGGAAAAAAATATTTAAAAAAAAAAAAAAAGGAAATAAAAACACAAAATACACCCTGTGTTCCCGCTGCAGCCAGCTCCCCTGGTGGCAGCCACTGTTCGGGAAGGAAAGGCAGAATCAATCCCCTTCATCAGAAGAGGCTTATAACTCATGGGGGCATCCAAACTTGCTTGACAAGGGGGATAAATCTGTACTTAGGAGGAAATAGAGCTCTCTCCACTATAGATACGATATAGATCGCATAATGAGGCGCTTCCTTGCCCACACCACCACAAACACAAGTGGCTTGCACGTGGAAAAATAAGTATATATAGTTTTCTTTAAAAATCCACCACCCATTTCACCTCCCCCTCACTTCAAGCAGTGAAAACAGCCTCTGTCCAACCGTCACGTGAGATTTAAGCAGAAATGACAAGAAAGGCAGCTTTGTGCAACTCTCCCTGCAATTTCCCCATCTATGATGTACAAGGAAAGCAGAAAGAGATGGAGAATTTGACAACATGCAGAGGACAAACAAAATGACCAGTAACAGTATACTGCATGTATACACCCCCCACACACTGACCCACAGACCAACCATCACTGCCTGCTTCTCTATAGCTATAGGGCACTCTGCTGCTCTTTGCTGGAATTTATTAAAAACGTATCAGCAAAATAATAGGAATAAAGTCCCAAAAGAATATTTCCCCCTGCTGCTCCACTGCCATTGCAAGATTCCCTCTTTAGGCAGTGATCTAGAGCTCTAGCAGGGTCCAGTGACAGTGCCCTAGCTCAGACACACTGGTTTGATGAAAACATGTTAATACCATGCTATGGATGTAATTTTTTTTTTCCTTCAATCCAAGGACTTGAGGGATGCAGACCAGCCCTGGCAGTAATTATTATAGTACCTCCATGCATAACTCCCCTGGTTATTCCAGCTACAACCCCAGTAATATGGTCCTCTGCTCTTTTTAAAGTAGCCTTTCACGCGGCTGCCTAAAATGTAACTTGCTCTTGTTTCCCAAGATCTAAGGCTTGTACTAGCACAATCACTCTTATGCACATTTAACGGTGCACCAGTTTGAATTTTGGGGAAGCAAACTGCTCACAGTCTTGATTACACGCATTGTGCAATTTGGGTGGGTTTGGGGCTGGGTGGTTTTGGTTTTTTAAAAAGAAAATTTATGACAATTTTTAATTTGTACCCACCACTGAAAAAGCATTCCAGGACATCTGTCCCCAGCAAACCAGTACTACTAACAAGTCCCCTAAGCAGGTACGAAGAGCCTTTGAGATTTCCTGGCTCAAAACCACAAGGGAACGATCCATGGCACAAGATGATGAGCTATGTTTGTAGAAGGGGCTGGGAATGAAGAACAACCCACAGCTACACATCCAGAAATATCCAAGTGTACAGTCTGGAGGAGAAACTGTCTTTCAGCTTTTCATCTTTCCCCTCATGGAAGATTAAAAATCAATTTTGAGTCTTGTCACCTAAAAGCTTTAAGACAGTGGATCCATTAGACAGAAGTGAAGAGACATCTCCAGCTATCGGTTATAAAATCATACACCAAGGCCACCAAGCCAATTTTCCCCTTCAAAATTCTTCAGCTTCCACACAAATCTCACACCCCTCCAGCTCCCCCAACATTTACACAATATCCAGGAGAGCTGAGGGTGGGGGAAAAAAGAAAGTAAACCCCTGTGCGTGTAACAGCAGGGTTTCTACCGCACTTGGCAGACCTCCGGAAGATGAGAGGCAAAACTCCCAAGGGCAGCATGCAGGGAAGGGATCTGCTCTGGGCAGCTCTGCGGGGCACTCCCACGTGCTTCAGCAATCCCGGCCGCACCAGCGAGCGATGCCAGGGCTGCGTACACTTGGGAGAAAGGATGAATTCACAAGCATTTTACAGAACCAAGGAGAGGCAGGAAACGTTTAGCAGGGAAAATATGATCTCTGAGAGCAACCTATTGCCTTGCTATGCTGCTGTCTGCACTTTCCAACTGATTACGCCAAAGGATAGGGCGGGGGGGGGGGGATTTTCACAACCTAAATCCCGAGAATATAGAAAAAGGTGGGGGAGGAGAGAACAGCAACAGCCGAAGGATGTTCAGCAGCAAAAGATGCTTTTTACTGTTACAGTAACAAAAATTCAGTTACTAAACAGGTGGGGAGAAAAGCCTTTTAACAGGAACGGCTGAGAGACTGATTTGAGAATGAGAAAAAGCTCATTTTTACAGAGGGAAAAGCTTTACCCCATGTAGCTATTTGTAGCTAGTAGAATACACTGGATTTCTTGCCTTTATCACCACAAACAAGAGTCTGTTTGTAATGTAAAGCTGCAAGTTACATGGCCAGTACCAGTGTCTGTTCCTTTATACTTCATCTCCCAACTTTATCATAAACAAACACACAGCTTACAGCTGCCTATAAATTTCATCCTCAAACTCTTCAGAACAAAAACACTGTGTACTTTAATCTTAATGTACTTCCTATCAAAAAGATCCTGCATGCAGGGTTTACAACTACTGAGCAGTAGAAGTACCATGAGATAAGTTATCCTTGTTTTACAGAATAAACAGAGGGACAGATATTAAATAACTTATCCAGACGAGGGAAAAAGTGACTTGCCTCAATTTTCAACTCTGATTTTTCCAGCCCCCACAAGCTGTGCTCAAAGTACTTTGGAGGGGCTCTTGAGCAGCTACTGCAGACAAAATATTTGCAAAAATTAAATCTCACACCCAGTTTTAATAAAACTTACACACTGATGTTCAATAAGCAGGACATGAAAAGCCTCACAAGTTTAAACAGCTCAGAGAACTTAAACTAGGCGCTTGTGCACCTGCAATTATCTGAACAGTAGCTTTTGTGCAAAACCAGGAGACTTCATAGGTGCTCCTCTGTTCAAAAAAAATCTACAGTGCCTTCAGAGGTCAGTCCCAAAAGAACAGGCAAAGGAACAAACAGGAGCTTACAAGAAACCTAAGACAGGTCCAATTATTTTAAGTACATGGAAGGGAGAAAACATGCTCGTGCATGGATGCGCATGCACATAACTATTATAGCTGGTTAGTGTATGATGTGAAACAGGGAACTCCTTCAGCTACCAAAGAAGTTGGTAACACCAGGTGGAGGCAGGTGGATACAACCACCTCCTCGGAAGCCACTTTCTAACGTACAAAGTTATTATCACTTTAAGACGAAGTTGTCATGAGAAAATAAATACATAATTTCCTTAAAATACTTCTCAACCTACAATCTTTGTTCTGTGAATCCACCAGAAGATTGCAGAATGCTTGACGAGGCATTGTTTCACAGACCCCTGAAAAGGTTAAATTTATAAAAACCTCTACCTCTCATCAAAAGAGGAAATGCTCAAGCAGTTTAAATTCGGCATAGCAAGTAACTTGCATACAGATTAGCTAATTTATTTGCTATGATGCTGCAAGATACTGTTTTATTAGCTTAATTTGTCTTTAGCAGCACTGGAGACCAAGGTAACTACAGCTGAGTTGCTGGAGCCTGTACAGAAGAAGAAATGGCTTTTGAAAAAGTATCTTGTTATTCTTGCATTTGCAAACTGGTTTTTGTTTGTTTTTAAAAAATGCTTGCTTATTTGAAGCAAATGAAGCTTTTAAAAAGCTAGCTGTCTGTCGGCAAATATTTTAGACCATTTCTCCACTTCAAAGACTGCTCATATCAGAGAATCTACAAAGTCCACAGCATGCTACATTGACACAAATCCCTGACAGAAACAGAGCTTATATTTAACCTACTAGCAAAATTCAGCTACCTGAATAATTAATATTCTTCAAATTAGGATTTCACTTAGCTCTCTAGGTGTACAATATTAAACCTATTACCATTTGTTAATTTCCAGCACACCAGTGGAGTTAACAACAAAATCAGAGAGCAGACGCAGAAACTTGGCGCCAGTGAAGACAGAGTTTTGACACTGGCTTCAGTGGGGCAGGATTTCACCCTTGGTCACTCCATGCTGCTTCAGTTTATTTTCCCTTCTTTCCCTCAGCTCTTTTTTTTTTTTTCCCTTTCATATCTCTTCTGAAATACACCGCAGCTCCAGCAAGTTCCTAGCCCTCGAACAATGTGTTCTCAAACTACACAGCCGAGAACGCCAATACAAATGCAATCGTTGCTGCAGCTTCTACAGAGCTGGGACCACTTTACATCATCCTGTCAGATATTAAAAAAAAAAAAAAAAAAGAAAGAAAGAAAAAAGAAATAAAGAAAAAAAGGTTACAATACAAGTGAGCCATCTTGTCTCCTTCAAGTGTGAAAAGGCTCCGAGAGTGAAAAAATACAAAGCAGCTAATGGTAATCAGTTACACAGAAACCCTCATCCATGCATTTTGCTTCCAGGGAGCACCAAGCGTATGAGATGAAAATGCGACATCACATCCACGTGGAATTCTGCACCTAATCTGCAAACCAGTTACCATGACTGCACATGCAAATTGGTCAGATAAAAGCCAGTCAGAGGAATAATTGGCTATTTGGAGGTACAAAATGACTAATCTATCACAGCCACTACACAAGTGTTTTTTTCCTCCGCTTCATAATTGCGCCACTTAATTCTCCAAGTCCAACCCAGTATTTCGGATGCAATATGGCACAGTAAGTACTGTAACAAAGCAGGCTCCATCCAGATCTCCACCACTGCTGTGACAAGCCCAGACTTTCATCTGTGCCCCACAGTCTCTGGTGGGAAGCGACTTGCTGAAGTCACCTTCCAAAGGTAACTACAAAAAACACACCCAATTCCCAGCAGTCTCAAACACCTCTTTGTAGAGAGCTGTGTATCCTCTGAAGAAGTCTTGGAAGCACTAGCGCTGAAAACCCCAGCGCGGGTGGCATCCCTGCTGTGTGTCACCAATACCACTTGTGAGCCTGATCATCCATCAGGACAGGTACTCTCTCCTAAACAGAGTAAGTTCAACAACTGACAAAAAAACCCATCACCATTTAGTCTTTTAGTAACTACAACCAGCTTCATTCCAGATCCTCACAAATAAGGCAGGAGCAAAGCATTAGTCATTTCTCCCCTCATCTAGGAGGCAATGGCAATCAGTGACAAATTATTTCCCTTATTGACAAACACAAAGACCAGCTAGCTCCAACTTTAACACCACTTTTACCTAATAAGATACCAACTATTTTACTGATGGAAGTATTGATAATTCTCTTTTGATGTCCTCTTCCTGGGATATGACATCAAATCAACTAAGGCAGAACTGTAGAAGAATACAGGAGGCAAGCAGAGCAGGTACAAAACTTCACACTCAAATGCTTAGACTTCTATTAAACACCTCAAGAAAGCAGGAAAGTTAAAGCCTTGAATATTCTCCTTTCTAAGCACAGAGCAAATGGATCAGTTGCTAGTAATTATTTGCTTTCCCTCTGTTTCAGGTGTTCCCATCTGGGAAACAGGCCTAATGTCTTCATTAACCTAGACAGCAAGTGTTAAGTCCTACACAGAAGTCGATATACCACTATAATCTCATTTTTCTTATCTTCAGAAGTTTATAACAAACCACCATCCTCTTTTCATATTCTCAGATCAAAATACAAGTGCTTGACCTTAAAAAGGACATAAGCAAGTCAGCCTCCCACCTGCAAAGCCGTACCTGCTCATACCAAACCGACAGCTGTAGGCAGGAAGTAAAAGAACGTTTGTACGTGTGAAACTCTAGGAGAAACGAAAGCAAAAAGACAGTCCTGTGTCTGAGACTATCTAATTACGAGATTACCAAGGGAAGCTTGCACGTTTCTTATAGTTAAATTCCAAGTCAATCTTCCCATTGCAGCTGGGAATCCAGTGCATAACCAACTGCCCTTTCTCCTGCAAGTGGGGTCAAGAAAGCCCCTGGCTCCAGACAAGTTTCTCCCATGCATTTCTGGCAGGTGCTTTCCCATCTTCTATCTCCTTGCATCTTCTGATGAATCCATATGTGCTGCTGGAGATGGGATTTGGCATGTAAGCTCAGATGTAAAAACCCTCTCCCCAGATGTGCTAATCCCCTCTGGCAACCCCACTTCACCACACATGACCTCCAATGGCATGATTTGACAAGGTCAATGACTACTGTGCCACAGAGGTTACTTTTGCTCACTGAAGTCTCCGATGTGCACACAAGAGGGTCCCTCCCCCTCTTTTAATGCAATTAAATGCTTTTTATTTAGAAATTTGCGCAATTTATGTGCAATTTTCTCACCCTCCCCACACAAGCAGCCTCCATGAAAACCATTTTCTGCAGCAGAGCCAGCATTTAGCTGGGCTCAAACACTGATCGTATGCTCCTGACACTTTCTTCAATCCCTCCGTGGGATTCCAGCAGGGGAAATGACACTGATGAGAAGAGCTGCTTCCCACTTCTTTGGGATTTAATACCCAATATAGGCTTCTCCTTTATACAACACATGCACAGGACATGGTACAGAAAGAAAAATAGGAGGAGGAAAAAAGAACAGAAGGCTAAAAAGAAGGAATTCTTGCATGAATTAAGCTACGAATGCCACTTACAGACTGAACTACTTTTAATCTCCTGCCATCAAGAGCGCTAGATACCTCATCCACTCCAAGCACCCGACCAAGCACAAACAAAAGCCTGTCTCTTCTTTCTCCCTGTCACATTGAAACTAATCAGTGAAAACAAGGTAGAAACAGGGTTTTCAGAGCAATTAAATTGCAAGTGAGGTATTATCTTTCCCAGTAATCCTTTCTACCTTCAGCAGTTCCTCACTACACCATATATGACCACACCATCCCAACTTCACAAGCTTAACCAAGACCAGAGTCATTCCAGCACCATCATCATTTTACACCATTCACTTCAGTGGACCCCTGACCTAGAAGATGACCAAAACCACAGAAAGAACATGTAGCTATAATCCTGCTACAAAGGCTCAGGCCATATTTACAGGGTTTCTTTAATCAATACACATCTGCCCTGCATCCCTCTCTCCCCTGCGTCCTGCGTCCTGCCTCCTCTGTGCCAGAAGGGCATTTGTGTGGCTCTGCAGCGAGCCAGATCAGGGAACCAGGGAATTAGTTTTCCTGGCAGCATAAATGCTAGCGCTGGCACAAGGGAGGTAATCGGGACAAGCAGCCAGGGCAGGAAAGGACCATCCCCTTCAGCAAAAACACGTACTTATGTCAGATTAAAGTGGTCACAGCCCCAGCTCCCTCTCCCTATTTCTGCAAGCGTGGGAATTACCCAGCAGCGTGGAAGATCAAGCCGTTTAGCTTTGCAAGAGGGTGTCTGTTTAAATACAGAGCTATTTTCACAGCTTGTTTCTTCTCTCACCAGCTTCCCCTCCCTTTAAAAAAAAAAAAAAGTCTGAATAAAGAGATTTGGACCCCATGAGTCGCCATGTTCCAGTACCTGGGTATAGAGCAAAGGACATGGTGCTGTGCTGCAAGGGGCTGAGGACGGAAGCCCTGGGCTCCTAAATGGAAGGGTGCTAACGTTTTCTCTGGCAAGGTAAACAAACCCTGCAGTACAAAGATTGAATGACTCCATGGAACAAAAGGGAAAATAAGGTCAATCAGAAAAAAAAAAAAAAAAAAAAGAAAGAAAACGAAACAAGAAGCAGTGGCAATGAGAGAGATATGACAGATACAAACAGACCAAAAACCCCAACAGGCTGCTCATTAGCTCGGAAGCCGAGCACATGGCAAAAAAAAAAAAAAAAGAGAAGAATTTACTTCTTTCTCAACTGGAATGTTTGCATAATTGTCACTTTCAATTTTACATAATTCCCTTTTTTACACATTTGTTTCATGTCTAGGCCACCATGCATGAAATAAATCCCTGTATCAGAGCACGGCCTGTCTGTGCGCCATGCGGCACTAAGGAGATTGGGTTTCCCGTGTTACATTCCAAGAAGGTGTGAACAATGCTTTATCAGACTTAAAATAATATCAACCAAACAGATATCCGCCCCAGCCAGGATGTGTTTGCCTAGACAGACTTTTCTAAAATCATAAAGCTGCGTGAGTAAGGTATTATTTAAGCACTAATTAAATACCATTTTTCCCCTTCCCTCCATGGGGCACACTGAACACAAGACAAGCACCGCACCAAGAAATAATTCAGTCTGAAGTTTCAGGGTTGTTTCTTCCCCCATCCCAATTAAAGTTACATGCATTCACTTTGGGTATAGGTTCCATTTTCTTCATATTTAGTGCTGATACCCAGGTGCCCTATTAAAAAAGCTAAATTACAAGCCCAGATACTGAAATATCAACACTAATTAGGTCTTTTAGACACACATTTTTAGATGCTGTTTAGAAAAATCTACATTAAGAAGAGTGGGGGCAAAGGATGAACTTTCAACATTAAAAGGAGTAGCACTAAGTAACTAGGCACCCAAATTCTCATTCTTTATTTAAAAATAGAGACAAAACATTTCAATGACCATAGAAGAACACGACACTGTTTCTTTGTTCAGGCTGAGCAAAATATAAAACAGAAAGAGTAAAAGCTGCTAAACACAGATTATATCTAAAGTTCATTCAGCCTTAAAGCTTGACAACATATCATTAGAAGAACTAGAAAGTCTGAAAAAAAAAAAAAAATCTGTACGTCACTGCAAAGGTTTTACCTTATAATTCAGCTGTAACCCAAATTCTGACCTTTTTGAAAGGTACCTGCAGTCCCCAGAAAGCAGCATTTGAACATTTCTAGTTTGGCAGCTGCCTGGGAAGCATAAGCAACGGGATGTCAATTCACCAGCCGGGAAAACCTCCAGCCTGTTTCTGTTCCTTTCACCAGTATCAGGAACATGTTGCAAGACACCAGCATTTACTCTTTTTGAAAAGGCTTGATCACCGTGAACACACAAAGCCAGCTGATTTCCCTCCCTGCTCCCCCATGCTTTTTCACTTCCAGCCCTGCTTCCAGCAGCATGCTGGTTAAACCACATCACCACAAGCTCCCACTCTCCCCAGAGCATCCCTCTACCATGAGGGGAGACCCACACACTCACACCACTTTCTGCTCCCTGCCATCAAAAGGGCCAGGCTTACACCATGATTAACCCCCTCCCAATCCCAAAGTATGTACAGGGATGCTCCAGTAAAATTGGTAAAATAAGCTACACTTTGTATTTTTTCCCCCTCCAGGTCTGTATTCTTATTGCCATGCTTTTTGTGTCTGCGTTTATGCTTTAGGCACAGACTCATTATTCCTACAGTATTCAGCAGAGACCAAGTGAAGAATCACGTTTTGCTTATGTTCTGAACATCACAAAGGTAATACCAGGAAAAACACCAGTGACTTCATCTGCTAAACACTGTTAAAATTCCTATTCCCCGTTTATAAGACACATGTACAAAAGGAGAGAGATCTAAGAGAACAAAAAGAATTCACCTATTGCTTCAGACAAAAATCTATCGCCCCTCCTCAGTAGTTGCTCCTTTTTGCCCAGGAAGGGCACCGAAACAGTGAAAATTCACCTACTAGTAATTAGCAGAAAATCAGAATTACATAAAAATCAAATCAAGAAATAATCCCAAATGAAGGCAAGCTTTATTTGCTTGCAGGAAACAAACCACCAGAAGCTGCCCATTTACCAGCCCTAACGCTGAACCACACCCCACATCACAGCATCTCGCCACACTTCACAAGATCGTCCCCAGGTGCTGGCCACCGCTGCAGAGGACAGGCACACCAGGGAAGCAGATGCCCACCCAGCCCGCAGTGACACAGCTTGTGGGGACAGCCGGACCTCTCTGGCTCCTGGCCCCACGGCAGGACAGCCCACTGGCAGCCTCCTCAGAGTTTTTGCTGGCTGTTTCCATTCAACCCAGAACTGGCACTTCCTAAAAACTGGATTCGGCTGGTTGAAGTTTGAGACCAGCATGTGAGCTTCGCCGTTTTACTGTAGTAACTCCACACTGCCTGCTTGCTTCCCAATGCCGCCGTGCACAGACGGGTTGCCTTTGGTCCTGCTGGTACAGCACACAAACCTCTCATCTCCAAGCAACCGCAGGAAGCGATGGCAGTGAGATCTGCCAATTGCTACATGAGCGTTTAAAAAAAAAAAAAAAAAAAAAAAAAGACCCATCTTTTTACCATAAAGTAAACCAAATTACTTGATTTTAGGTGACCAGTAGATTGTACTTCACGCCGGCAGTTTACACCCTGTCCTTTCCAAGGTCAAATTAAGATCCTTACACATTGTACCAATTTTATAACAAAGTTACAGAGAAGTCTCATAAAACATGCCCCCTGTTCAGGCTGCCTATCTTTATGACAAAACTACACTGAAGACATGCAACCAGACACAGTATATGAGTGCACACCACAAACATAGCAGCAAACAGCTATTTAGTAACAGCCACAGCTAGCTGACCTTCAAGCAGAAATTCAGTAACCCGATGATGATGACATTCCTGGCCCTGGATTGTCTGCAGCATTTATTTTGGCAGCAGTAAGGAAAATCCACTGATATGTTTTGACCAGGAAGCACTGATCAGGAAACAAGCCTAGACCTCACTCCTGTGCAACAGGGAGACTTGGAACACCCTCCCCTGGAAACACACACATGCCTGCTTCATCCGAGCAACACAACAGATGTCAATAACCAAGAGCAACAATTTTAAGATCTTAAAAACCAGTAGCATGGCTTGCCTCGAAGCTGCAGCACAAGAGCAGTATGCGCCTAGAGACCAGGAACTTCATAAACCCAGCGATGACAAGCCTGGGCTCCTCCTGGGTGGAGGAAAACCAGGCAATACACTCAGAGACTTCACAACCCATTAATGTATTTCTCAGGACACAACACGGCTGAAGCTAAGAAACCAAAGACACTCTGTCTGGAAACAGCCTGTGTAAACAGTTTGTTTTTTAAAAAAACAGGAGACCAACTTCAGAAATAATTCTTGGGAACTTATCAAGAAAATAAACTACATATAGATGTTTATCTGAGCTATCACCTGGGAGTTTACACTAGTTTACATAGGCCCCTGTTACAGGAGTTCATAACCTCTGTTTTGGAAATGGCATGTCCTACACTTGCCAAAACACAAACTCATTCTCTAACTGAGGCAATTAGGTTTGATGTGAACACAAGGCTCTAGACAACCTCCTATCCAACAGCTACTAACAAGATCATCTTTTCTTGCAAAAAGCCTAAAACCTATACAGATGGCTTTGTAACATGCATGGGAACCTTCTTCTGATCAAGCCCTGCAAGCACTTTTGCCTAGATGCAGATAAAACTCTAATTTCTAAGTCACATACCCTATGTGACTTGGTGTCATCCAATGATGTGGAAGAAAAGTCATGAGCTGTATGAAATCAAGTTACAGATCACGTGCAGCCCAGAGGCTCTCATTTCTGTTTCACTAACCCTCTTCCCAATACAAACAGCATTGGAAACGTCAGTGCCTGTATCAAAGCAGTCTCAAAATGGTTCTCTCTACACAAGTTACAATGACCCCGCAGATGCAGCCACCTCCATAGCAAGGGAAAGGATCTGAGAGTAGCTCAACTTCAAACTCCCATCTAGTACCTGCAGAGACAAGCCTACAAACAAAAAACCCCCATCCACTCCCCTCACTGCCAAACACACACTGCAGGGGGTTTAAGAGTCGGTCCAAAGAACAGCACTGTCTCAACCTTGTCATCAGGGATATGGACAGTAAGGTACCTCGAAAGTCAGGCTAACATCTTGACATGAGTCTGCAGCGGCCTGCCTGAGACACAGTTGCTGATCCTGGGAATGGAATGCCAGGCTTGTAAGGTCATTGTGCCCTGGACAGAGCAAGGATGAGAGCTGAGCAACTTGTTCATCTGGCAGAAAAGAGCAAAAGGATAGGAGTACTGGGATCTGCTTTTCCCTTCTAGAAACCTTGAGAGGTGAGATAACAGCCGAAAGAGGGAGCTTTGCAGGGGCAAGATGGCTCTGTTTTGGCTAAAGAGTGCCATGCCATTCTCCGGTACCAGGGACGAGCCTGAGAACTGTTATCAAGAAAGATCGATCAGCATTGATGAAGCCAAGAAGAGGTGGAGATACAGAGGAGCAGCAAGGTGTGTTACTTGGCATAAAAGATGGCTCCTCAGCAACCAAACTTTGGAAGCTTTCCCCACCAAGGATCAAGACAATAGTTAGGACCGGCAGGAAGCTGCCTGGACCTGGGACCATAAGGATGCCTTGGACCCACAGGGGTAGCTATCAATCTCTTTCCTCTTTTCACTTTACTTTTCCCTTTCCTTTCACCCTCTTTACCTATCGCACGCCGCTTTAAGGGCAAACAATAAAATTGCACTGTTTGATTGAAGCAACCCCTTTTGACATGGTCGCCTTAATTTTGCACTTTGAGATCACAGCAAACGAACCATCACGAGTTCGAGTGGACCATGACAGGGGGCGGCCCAAAGAGCATTAATAGGGCTTGAATAGGGTTATCAGTTTGTTTGATGTAATCAACAACATTACCATGTGCACATTATGTACACACATGTACAGACATCTGTAGAGTTTGACAGATGAGCTGATAGCAGGCGAGTTATAGAATCCATCTGGTTGGAAAACCATTGTCATTTTCAGCTAAAAATCATATTAGCAAACTCATATCGCAACTTGGTGCTATTTAGCTTCAAACTAGAATATTAGAGCAAATGGTATTCTTTTTTCCTGGAGAGATCTTGCAAAATATTCAGTAAGCCGACACTAATAGCGGTATGGCAGGGGTTTCTTTCCTTTTTTTTTTTTTTTTTTTTTTAAATGCAGCAAGTGCTTTAGTTAAGTCTGAAAAAAAAGGAAGGAGGTTTTTGCCTATCTCACAACAAAACCTCTCTTGAGATATGAGTCTGTTCTGCATCAGGAGAGTTTCCTAGCAAATGCATGGACGGGTGCTTCTATGAGAAGCAAGATTATAAATCCAGAGCATCAGTAAGGACTGATGAAGCCTAAGAGAACTTAAGAAGCCCTGAGTCAAGGCCTGTATTTTAACTCTTCAGAGGAGACAGAGAACCAAAGCTTGGAAAAATCTCATTCTAAGTTTACACTTGCAGCGGTACCCAGAGCATAGCACGCTCAGTGGGGCATTGCACTGGTCAGTACATTCCAAGCGAAAGACGCTCACACACCACACATGAACCTGAGGTGGGGCAGAGGGGAAACATTTCACTAGCAGTTCACACAGGAAGACTTTGACTTTGGCTGCAAGCTACTGAAGTGACAAACAAGGCCAGAAGACACCAATGTGCTTACCTGCTTCCCATTACAACACCCAGCAGGCGGCCATGAGCAGCATTGCAGCATGCTGCCCTTGCACCCGCACAAAACTCATCTGATCATGGACAAGCACATCCCCACCCCGTAACATGGCGAAACAGGGGACACTATCGCGGCTCCTAAGCACTAACGGCGTGAGCAGCTCTTTCATCCGAGGCTCTCCCATCACCTCCTGCACAAACACAGCCCGCATTTCAAGTAACACGTACCAGGGTTGAAAGACAAGAGACAGTTCCGTCGAGTCAGAGGGGTGACATGAATTTCCCTAAACAGCAAATCCAGCCTTCCATTGGGTACCTAAGCAATGGCACCGGCAGCCAAGGTGGCACAGGCGGTGATGAAAGGACTTGCCCGGAGCTCAGAGAGGAAACTTGTGGCAGAGTCAGAAAGAAAACCCCGTTATCTCAACTTCCGGACCCCTCTGCTAACCACCAGACCACAAAACACTTTTATTGTAGGATACCATTACGACAAACAGCTATTTTCTGTTAGCAGAAAACCCACTTTGCAGTTTTACTTTTAAAAATCCATTTTTACTCCAACTCCATAGGATTGCAAGCCAGCCCTGTGACACAGCGTAAACAATTTCTCCCTCCTTTGCATGCCCCAGTTTTATTAAGTAATCCCCATAAAAGCAATTACTGAGCTTTGGACTGAAAAATAACTAGAAAAAAAAAAAAAAGGAGACAGCAAATTCTGTGTATCTTCATTTGCATACAGATTCCCTCCCTCCCCCTTTCTAAGGTTTTTGCCATGAGGTCTTTTATGTCTCTTTCAATAATCATATAATTATATGATTCCTAAAGTACACGCTGGCAACACTTCAGGGGATTTTAGTCATTACAGGTGACAAGACTTTTCTCTCATGTCTAATGCTCGCTAGGATTTCCTTCCACTTCATTCACAGATAAGATGAAGAACCAAATGACACCCAAACCCTCTCCCAGACAGATTTTGTGGGAATCAGCCCTCTTCCTTCTCCACTATGGATACATGGAAGCGGGCAGAACTGAACTTTAATGAACTTCAACCGGAATGAAGCGTTTTTTCAATTAAGCAGCCATCATTTTTCCCAGGCACCACGTCCAACTATTTTAATGGCTTTCACATTTTTTCTTTAATTTTACAATCTGAAAGAAATGCCAAGGTTCCATCAAGGACCAAGAACGCCGTAATTTCATTTCATCCAATGGTTGCAAGTTATTAACAAGCTGTCAAAACACCATAATTATTTTATATCAAGTTTGACTGATTCCATAAACATCTCTTAGCCGCATACTATCTTGAGCCTCATTCCCCCTGAGTGCAAGTATGTTCTCAGGCTAAGTGGAATAAAGAGGCTGCACATCCTCTTCAACAGCCGTGCAAGAGACATTTATAAGCCACCAAAAATTCAGCAGCAATAATACATTTATTATAGCTGATGCACTTGATATCACTGTAAGGTCGGAGACCTTTCTTCTTTTAAAATTCTTTGGGGTTTTAGCTCCTCTGTACAAATAAGAGCTACCAGGAAAGAAACCGCAGCCTCGCTAGCCAACAGGGGAGGTTAAAGAAATGAGCTTGGTGTCCGTCAGCACGCCACAGCCCGCTGAATAGCCAGAAGCCCTAAATTATCATTTGTTTCCCAACTTGGGCTGCACGCTTCCTCCTAACCTAAGCATCTCCTCACTAAGTACAGGCTAGATCAGGGATACACTAGCATCAGAATACATCAATCTATATTTAAAACTGGGAAAAAAAACCACCAAACGGTTACAGTCATATTCTTACAAAGCTAGAAAGAACATCTGTTGGTGCGGAAGATAATGCAACGATACCCAAACACAAACACTATAAACTTCACGTTTAGAACTACAGGCACAAACGCACTATAGGGTGGGGGGTGGTTTGCTTGCTTTTTTCTGAATGGCTATCACAACCTCTTCAGAAGAGAGCAAAGCAGGCTTTGGACAGAGGAGAGGAGCCCAAGCACAGCTCCCTTGCCCTGCTGACAGTGCCCAGCAGTCCCCAAAATAGATCATTTGCCTTCAAATTGCCATGTTTTTGTGGCATAACTATAGATAGCCAGTACAAGATTAAAAAAGCTTTGCTCGGAGCACAAAGGGAGAGACAGGAATGGTGCCATAAGCCCATGTTTTGCAGCCAGTAGTGCAGGGAAATCATTTTGATCCCTTCAATCCCCTTATCCATGCCAACCACTGACCTTGCAGATGCAACTTTTGTTCAAGTTTAGTCCCTTTTTGGCTTGAAGCAAGGCAGAGCTACAAAGGAAACACTCCGCATTCATCTTGGATAATGCAAGTGCTATGTATATAGCTGCCCCTGCGCTCCTTTTCACCAGGTATTTCTGAACTTCAGATCCAGTCACTCAGTACAAAATAATTACACTACAAAAATTGCCATGCACCTATTCACCTGTCATTAGGGCCTGACACATCTGCTGGCCTGGCTGGGCACAGGGTGGGAGAGTGCTGCAGCCGGTGCAGTTCGTACCTGCCCAGCTTTCACAATTGCTTGCACCAGAGGAACTGGACCAACAACTAAACGCAGGTCAGGTTTTGCCTAGGCAGCTCAGAAGCTGTTTAACCCTCTCCTCCATTTTAAACATTTTGGATTAATAACAGAGAGACTGATGCACCTTTCAGCGTCTGAACAGCATTCTTAATAGTTCAATAGTTTTGGAAAAGAGACTATTTTTCAAGGACATTGAACAGGGCCAGTAAAATAGTGCTCCAACTCTCTCCTCTATGCAAGGAGCACAGCTGGAGCGGTCACAGCCCCCGTTGTGCTGAACACAGCAGAGCCAGAAGATATTTAAACAGCAAGAGCCACTTCACCTACATAAAACTCTTTTATACCTTTACCATGATAAACTGGAGGCATTAAAGTGCAGTGAATTGGAAATTGTTCTCACTTACAGCTGGATGTTCACATACAACTGATACCAAGACGCACGTCCTCTGTACTGTATTTCAAATCTTTATTTTAAAAAAAATATTGCATCGAGCAGGACACAGTGTTTCAGTTCCGCTGATACTGTTCGCTCTCAAGTACTTGCTGAAGTACCAGGGACAAACTACACTATGTTACCCACAACCTATATCACCAGAACAAAGACCAGAAGCTAGAGAAGCTGAAGCAATAAGCACATTTTGGTAGCAATTTCCCCAGCCAAGGTGCACACAGGTTTAGAATCTACACACAGGCAAAGCCCACCAGCTCTAGCTAAGCCTGATGCAGTGGGAGCAGCCTGCGGTGGCTGTGCCTGGAGAATGCAACACCTCACGCCAAGAATCAGAAAGCAGGAGCACAGGAGGATATCAAGAGGGAAAAAAGAAAAAAAAAAAATAAACCCACCCCAAAACCTTTGTATCAGTGTAACTGTCTCCAGCCTGGGTATTGTACCTCTGTACCTCTACAAATTTTTAAAGAGGTACATTTGTGCGATACATCAGCCCCTTCCGCAGAGCAAGCAGGAATCTATCAAAGAAACAAAGTGAAATATGCCAGGCTGATCTCATCCTACCTGGCTCCCTTGTTCACTGTTATTCTCCCAGAAAGTAACATTGCGACAGTCAGTCTCATTCTGTGAAATAACTGAGATAAATGATAAAAAGTGCATCTTGTTAGCATACTGAGAGGACAGTAAAGTTCTCGGGTCTTACTAGACAAGAAGTAAAATGTACTACTGCAAGTAAACATTAATTTTGATCCAATATCATCTATTAGTTGGGTGAAGTGGAATGTCAATTTTATATATCCCTTCTTTAAAAAAAATTCTTATCTGTGCAATACAGAGTATCTCTATTTCTTAAATATGATACACTTAAATTTTTTTTAATTAATTATAATTTATCTTCTGAATTTCTCTGTGGTGGTTGGTCCACTTGACCTTTCAGCAAGGTTCCTCTCATGTTTTACCCCAGCTTTCAGACCACTGAAGAAAGGCTGAGCTGTTTGCTACAGTAAAATATTTTGGAAAAATTAGGAAGATATTAAGAGGTCTTTCAAAAAGACCAGACAGAGTCAAGTACAGTTTGAGCTAAAAATGAGACCTCAGGTAGGGATGAGGGTGACCGCTGAGCTTGGTTAGGACTTTTACAGCCAAGTCTCAGGAAAGCAAACTCTTTCCTTTCTCCAACACCATCACAGTCACGCTAAAAGCACTAACGGTGCCTTGGCCTAGGCTGCCCCAGCCAGGGGCTGTACTTGTCCCACACCCAGTGCACAAGTCCTGTTGTGCAGCTCGCTCTCCAGTGCCCAGTATGCCCACTGATCCCAGTAGGTTTTACTGATGAGTAGAGAACTCCAGCTCCAGCAAAATCTGACAGTGGTTTGCAGGGAACCTAGCTCCCCTCGGTTCCTGGCCTGACTGAGCAGATCCCTCAGGCTTTCCAGAGCTCACCCCTCTGTGTTAGCTCTGCATTAACCACCTCTTACTCCTTAACAAGAACAAAAATACCTTAAGTACCCGCTTCGGACAAGATCCAAAAAATCAACAGCTAGGAGAACAAATCAATGGAGACTAACAAGCCTTCGGGAAAACCAAAAGGCATTTTGAGCCTTTAAAGCACCATCCAGAAAATCATTAGCTTTCCTGAGGTTAAAAGCTTTTTTTAAAGGAATAACCGGCCATCAGAAACACTAACCCAATACACCATCACCTGACAATTAAGTAGAAGGGAAAAATACTTAAATATCTAGAGACTTGTTTTGAAACATAAGACTAGCTATGGAAAAAACTAAGCTGCAAAGTACATATACAGAGATAGGATGATAAATGAGAAGTTACATAGCTAGGTCAGTGGAACTAGCACAAAACCTTTGGAACAGGAAGCTGCAGTTAAATACACTGGTTTTCTTATCAATGAGAGATCAGAGCAACAGTAACAGCACAGTGTACAACACACATGTGAAAACAGCCTTATCAAGATAACAGCTGAAGAACTTATGGATTCTGTCCAGAAGTCTACTATCACCATTAGGCTTTCTAAACTCTGCTACACTCAAGTGCAACAGCAGAGAAGGGACTGTGATGTACCACTGCCAGATCTCTGGGTACAAACAAAAGTAAGAGTGGGCAAAGTGTTAATCTCCTCAGGGTCTGCGACCAGATCCAGCTGGGCCCTAACTCAGTTCGTAAGGACAGCATCACCACTTCAACATGACATGCACAAAGTCAAGGTCTGCCTCTTTTCAGCTCATGTCGCTCTTCACACATTTGCGAGTGGATTCTCCATGAGATTCTATAAATAGATTAAACATTCCTAAAAAACCATACACACTAGGAAAACTAAAATTTCCATACAGCGTTCCAAAGCTTTGCTGGAATCTGTAAAAATGATAAACAACAGCCAAAAAGAAAACACAACCCCTTGTCTTTCCAACTACTTCGGGAGAACAATTGCTCTCAAAGATCGCATTCATTAACATTCTGATGAAGTTCCCTTTTAGCGCTGTTTTTCATACTTGAAAGGAACAGCTATGATCAGAGAGAGCCCTCAACTACCGACTCACTCATTTAGATTCTCTCGCTCTGATTCACCAATCACCTTCAAGAATAATTAGCAGCTTCATCTGAACGTAATGAATATACACACATGCTCACATACATACCATTCATTTCGGAAGGCAGCGAGAAATCCCCCGTTTCCCAGCCCGCCAGCTTTCCTGATGCCCAGCCCAGGAACCATCTCCTGGGCAGCACCATCACCTGATGGTTTTTCAGTAGGTGCCCATCTCGTTGACCACCTCAAGCCAGAAGGTCAGGGCAAACTAAGTTTCCAGGTTGTGAACTCCAAAGTTGTGTTCGGTGTCTGGGTGTTAAAAAAAAAAAAAAAACACCTGCAACACACCACCACTACACACACATCAGCTGCCTGTAACCTGAGTTGGAGCCGGATTTACACAAGAAGATTCAGAGGAAGGAAGGGAAAGGGGAAGTTTTAACTTCTTATGCACAGAAAGAGGTTGCTGCTGGTTTGTCTGTGTGGGCTTTTTTTTTTTTTCTCCTTAATTTAAAATACATATATAATCATCTCTATCTTTATGTGAAAGAAGGTAGGATAGCAGATCCTGAAGTCAAGTCACAAGTATCACCAAAACAAGTTGCACTATTTTCACATAACAACTGCCAAAGGAAACATTGCCACATGAGTTAAATCAGAATCCAGAAAGCTTAAAATTCACACTAAAGAGCTAAAGGAGATGTCATAAAGCCATCCCTCAGTATTAACCTTAACTGTTCATACCTCCAGGTGAACACAAAGGAAGATTACATAAATATATATATATAGTTGTTCTATAAAGCACCCTTTATTTACAGGAACTCCAGAGGTGAGAATTTTCTTCAGTGGGGAAGGGGAATTCACAATATTTTGAGATAAAAACAAACAAAAAAACCACCCTCCTCCTTCCAAATGCTTCTACCATTAAGTTCTGCCTAACCATTGAGAAATTTAATTTCCAAGGGGAAGCCCAAAGCTTAGCTAGCCTACTAAATGTAATCACAGATCACCAAGTGACAAACACACCTAGAAGAAGAATACAAGAATGGATCACAACAAACTACCACATATGCAACAAAAGCTCCCTTTGGGGACTAGAAATTAAATGAAACAGACTTTCTTAGTCCGGTAGTGTCCCTAGGCTGTGTACTTACTTTTATTCTTTCTCCCCCCTCATGAACATAGGTTTCAATTCTTATTTTCAAAATGTCAGCACAGCAGATTTTACGTACTCTTAAAAAATACACACTGAAATACAAATATCCTCCAAAGCAGAAGAAAACCACCTGTTGCAGTCAAGTTTGCTAGGGAACACAGCTCCACACCATGCAAAACGACCTTGCCTTTTCAGTCATTTACATGGGTATATATCGCTTTAAAGTAGTTTTGCCTTAATAATCCCCTTTCCTTGCTGCTGCAGCAAATCTGCCAGACATCACCCATGGTCAAAGGCAGCACCGCATGGAAAAAAATCCACACAATGCAGAGTATTTTCTCCTTTTCAGTCTTACTGTGATTTACAAAATGCACATGATCATTAGGGCTCTCCGAAAACCTCAAATACAACATACCTCCTAGTTCAGGACCTGCAAGAAACACGTGAATTCTGCTCACGCCATTCCCTACAAGGTGCCAACTACCATCCAAGATACTGAGGTGCACACATGTGGTACATACAGTACAAATAAATTAATTTCAAGCGGTACTGAAGTATTTTGCAAGAGTTTGAAAGGCCATAGTTTTGTAAAGACTTTTTTTTTTAAAGAAAAAACAGAATTGCTTCCGCAGACAGATGTACTTTGGGGTGGCAGGAGTTTAAGGTCACCTTCTAACCTTGAGCGCCCTATTATCAAGGTTACAGTTTGGTTGATTTGATAACAAGGCTTATGCCATTTGAAAAGCCCAGAGTTTTCCCCATCAGCCCTGGAGGGACTGTACTATCATTTGACTTCTATTTCCTGATAATGTGCTCATCATGGTAGAAAATTTCTGCAGGAAGATGAATTTTACTTTCTTCACTGACAGCTCAGTAGAGACTCAGGGGTTTAATTGGACCTATCTGCTGATGCATATTTGACTAAGAGCATGCTCAAGAGAAAAAAAAAAAAGATACAGACAGGTCTATGGCTTTAGAGGCACACGGAAGCAGATCACTCGCTCATTATCAGTTCTGCATAGACAAAGTAGTTGGCTTTCCTCTTAGGACAACACCCCACAAATGATGCCGTGACAGGCCAAAGAATTGCCGCTGCCAAGCTTACACAAACCAACTTCCCGCTCCAGTACCCACACACCTAGTGCTGCTCAGGGACTGCTGGGCTAAACATCCCTCCTGAGCAGAAGCCCAGGCTCCCCAGGCAAAGGTTTCATCACCCTGACACCAGGGTAGATGGCCAAGGCCACCACTGACACCTCCATGGGCGCATAAGGACCATCTCTGGGACCTTGAGAAGTTGATTCTATGGGTAAAAAAACTCCCGACAGCCACGATGTCACCAGAGGCCTGCATGGCAGGAGGGGTGCGCTGGGGAGAAGCAAAGCCCACAAACAAAATGGGATCTCAAAGGCTGAGCCAAAGATGTTAGAGATCCCAGGGCAAATCTGAGATTATTCATTAGCCTGCACAGGACCCTTGGTTACCGTAACACGGGTTAATAGATACACAAGTGACAGGAAATCTAAAGTAGGGAGAACACCCAAAACTTCGCCCATGTTTTCACCACAGTGTGTCAAACAAAGTGGGCAAACGCACCAGGATTGCTCATATTTACTGGGAATTCAAGTTATTACACCTGTCAAGCGACTTGTTAGGTGCTTTCTCTCAACAACTCACTTCTCCCCCTCGTACACAAACAAAACAAAAATCAAAAGCCAAAGTCTTAGTTTGTCAATGCCCCTCTGAAAATATTAAATTTCCTGCTCTGCTTAACTTAGCTCAGACAAGGCAGGCAGTATTTGCTCAGCAAATATTGTTTGTAATAAGTTAGACAAGCAATATTTTTTGCCAGCCTATTAACACCAGAAAAATATGTACAGTCAACAAGAGATGAAGAATTTGTTCAATTACTTCAAAAATGGGAATTACAACCAAGGGATTATTATCCATTTAAACATCTCTTTTCCACAAAATGTCAAACACTAGCCATTTGCTAACAATCTCCGGAGACAGATAAAGTAACATTTTGGCAATGCAAACACAAACTCTTCGAGTCCGGGGGGGGTGGGGGGGTGGGGGGGAGCGTGGGGGGAGGGGGTGGGGGGGGAGAAGGGGGGAGGGCGGGAGGGGGAAGCTCCACCATTCACAACAATACCGGACCTTCCCAACACGCCAGGAATATTTTGCAGCCCTCCGCCAACCAATTAAAACCCCAAACAAACATTTGACTTGCCCTAAGTGATAGTTAACACCAGCCGGAGGGAGAAGGGCTGGCTGGGGAAGAGGGGGGTGGGGAAGGGGGGGGGGGGGAGGAGGTCAGCAAGTTGCCAGCGGGGCTGCGAACACCGGGCTGGCTCGCCACCCTCCAGACCGCAGCCCCGAGATCCCTCCGGGCTGACAACCAGGATTAATACACATTAATTGCTAATTGCAAAATTCAGCAGCCTGAAAGCGCCGCGCTTCCTTTTTCAATTTTTTCTTCTTTTTTTTTTTTTTTCCCCTTCCCAATCCCTCCCCCCCCCCCCCCCTTTTTCTCCACCACCCCCCCCCCGCCCCGCAGGAGGAAAGACCCCGACCCCCCTCGGCCCTTACCTCCAGGGCTTCCAGGGTGTTGAAGCTGGCTATGGCGAAGCCATCGATCAGGTCCTCTTCCTGGGAGCTGGACTCGCGGCGGCGGCGGCGCGGGGGCCGGGCGGCGCGGGCGGCGGGCGGCGGGCCCCGCGGGGCGGTGCAGTTCTGGCCGCCGTTCTCCTTGCCGGGGCTCGGCTCCTTCTCGGAGCCCGAGGAAGGGCTCTGGTTCCGCGGGTCGCGGGCCGCCGCCTCCCGCCGCCGCACGCGGTCCCGCTGCGACCTCGACCTCCGGCTCTGCCGGATTTTCCCATCCATTGCCGAAGAAGAAGCAAATAAAAAAATATTTAAAAATAATAATAATAGTAATATAATAAAAATAATTAAAAATAAAAAAGGAGAAGGCCGGGCGCGGGGGGGCTGGTGGGGGGGGCGCGGGGGGAGAGAAAAGTCGCCCCCCTCCAACTCACCGCTTCCCCTCTTCAAACCCCGGAGCCCTTAAAAAATAATAATAATAACAATTTAAAAAAAAAAAATCAACAACAACAAAAAAATCCTGCTGTTCAGACCCTCGGATCCAGGGCGATGATAATCCACAGAGCAAGGCTGGGTGGCGGTGGGGCGAGCGGCACACACACACAAAAAATATTAAATCCACGGAATGACCTTGACAAATTTCCACCCCCCGCCCCCCCCCCCACCCCCCAAAAAAAGCAGAGACGGGAAGAGGAGGGGAGGAAAAAAAAAAAAAAAAAAAAAAGAGGGGGGGGGATATATCTGGATCAGGACGAGGACACCTCGGATTCACTCGGCGCGGAAGAGAGAGGCAGATCCAGGAGGTTCGACCCAGCTCGGGATAATCCAGGCGCGGCGCCCCCTCCCCGGGGGCAGCGCCGCTCCGGGGCCCCGCTCCGGCCGCCGCGCACCGCGGCGGGGGGGCCGCCGCCGCCGCCGCGCTCGCCGCCCAACTTTCTTGCCGCGGAGCGAGCGAGACAATCCCTGGGCAGCCCCCGCCGCCGCCCGCCGCCGCCGCCCGCCGCCGCCGCCGACCCCTCCTCGCCGGGCGCCGCCGGCGGCTCGCAGCCCCCCGCCGGCGCGGCGCGGCGCCCCCACCGCCGCCGCCCGCTGCCGGATGGCGCTCGCCCGCCCGCCCCAGCCCGGCCGCCCGCGGCGCGGCGCAGCCCCGGCCCCCAGAAGCCGCTCAGTCGGCGCTGCCCGGATGCCGCCCCATTCTCCCCGAGCTGGGACGCGGCGCTAGCACCGCCCGGCCGGCCGCGCATGAGCAGGGCTGCCAGCTGCGCGTCATTCCCCGGCGCAGGCCCGGCCGTGCCCCCGGCCCCCCCCCTTCCTCCTCCTCCTTCCCGCCCCGCCGCCGCCGAGCGACTGCCCCCCCCCCCGCGCCGCCCGCCCTCGCCTCGCCTCAGCGGGGAGCGGGGGTAGGAGGGGGCGCCGCGGCCCGCCTTCGTTCCCGCCGCCGGGGAAAGTTTCCCCCCCCCCCGGCCCGGCTCCCGCACCTCTTCCCTGCAGCGGCCCGGCGACGCCCCCTGCCCCGCTCTCCCCTCACGGGACCGGTTGAGACCCCGGGAAATGGAGGGGGGCGCCGCCGGCAGACCCGCGGGGCAGTGAGAGTGGCTGATCGGGGTCGCGGGACGAGGGGACGGGGCGAGTTGGGGACAAGGGACGACCTGGGGACAAACAGTGGGACCAGGGACAAGCTACGGGACAGGTTGGGGGCTAAACGATGAACCGAAGGACGAGGGATGAGCTGAGGGACAGGTTGGGGATCAAAGGATGAGCCATGGACAAGGAACGAGCACGAGGGACAAGCTGAGGGATGAGTTGGGGATTGAGGAGAACCTGAGGGACATGGGAAGAGCTGAGGGATGAGCCAGGGAACAATCCGGGGGTCAAGGGACAAATTAGGGGACAAGCTGCTGATAGAGCGCCGGAGCAGAGGAGCTGGGCAGCCGGAGCTCTAGGTGGGACATGGAACAGCACAAGGGGGCCGAGGCAGAAGGCCAGGGTTATGGAGATGGAGGCAGGAGACCCTTCCCGTTCTTTACCCCTTGCTCCCCATCTGTCCATCTGGCTGAGGTTTCGTTTGGGCTCTGCAATGCAGGACAAGGCTGCAGTTCCCGCCTTGTTTCCCTGCCGGTTTGGGCCTTCTTGCGAGGATCGCCTCAGCCGAGGCTGGATCCCTGGGTACTTCCCTGGAAAGGGGTCCAGCCTGGTGGCTGACCGAGCAGCTGTGCAATGCCTGGCCCCAGGGACAGCGCTGAGGGAGGTGTGCCTGGATCAGGGCCCCGACACAGAGCACTGGCTGTACCACGTATCACAATGGTAGCAGGACCTAATCCTCCTGTTATCATCTTTTATTGCACGTAGTCAGATATTACCGCACGTTACCATCACTCCTGGGTACTCCTTTCCTTGAGCGTGGCTGGCTTTACTCCATTTGACTGACTTGGCTTCATTCCTTATGTCTTCAGCTGCTTTTGCCTTCCCCACAGGGTAGCCTTCAGTTCTGGACGTGAGAGAAGTTAGAAGGATGTTGTGAAATAAAACCTGAAGAAGTCCACCAAGCTCCATAAATAAGCAGGGGAAAATCCATGAAGGAGGTTCAGTGTTAGCAGGAACCGTGGAAGTCAGGGAAGCCAAAAAAGTCTCCTGGCAGCTGCTCACACTTGTGTTCCAGTTCAATCATCGCCAGGGATGGTGGCTTCCTCAGGCCAGTGCCCCAGCAGTGGCAGGCTGGTAGCTGGGTGTCTAACACACCCATCAAAGGCTTTGACATGGGGACTGCGGTGCCTGCCTTTCCTCGATTTTCTTATATTCCTCATCAAATTGTAACCACAAAAATTAGCCTACTTCTGCCTGGCCCAAACAGGCTCTTTTAGAAGGGTTCCTGGTATCTGGTGACAGCTTTGCCCTACCTTACTTAAATAAGAACTAAAATAAATATCATCCTTTTAAAATGTAGCATAGAAACGTCATTTAAATTTAAGCAATTTAAAACCAAAGGTGGAAATCCCAAAGCCTCTTAATGCAAATAGCCAGTCATGCATTGCAGGCCTCAATCACACTTGTATCGGTGTCATTTGTGTCCTAATAAAATCCTATAATCTTTTGTGTGCCAATTAAACAAGGAAGATAGCTAAGTCTAGCTGCTTCCTTGGGTAATTACAGGCTAGTGGAGAGTCAGACAGTTATCTGCCGTGGGTTTTGCTGGACTGTGGATTTCCAACGGGGTATTTTCCTCTCCTGTTTCTTTAGGGGACAGTACTATAATTTTTTAGACATACGGTATTTTAAAGCTATAACCAAGATCCAGGGGATGGCTGTAATGAAAGATCTGGAGTTCAGATGCACCCAGTTAAACAATGGATTGAGCTTAACAACTGTATTTGCTTTACCAATATTTTAAGAGTTGCTTTCTAGAAAAGAGCATTTCCACTGAGTCCAGTAAGCTGTTTTTACATTTGTGAGCCTGTCCTTTAATTTACAAGGTAATTTCTGTGTTGCTTATAAGTACATCATAAGGGTAAGTCATTAAAAAAGATAAACTGGGGAATTTTTAACAGTTTCTCTTGGTAGCACTCATTCAGCCCTGCTGTGCTTTAGGTCCTCCATCATTAATATGCATTTCTAGTTCTCTTTTTTTCATTCACTTCCAAATTTGCTGACCAACAAGGACAGTGGAAATTGCCTGTAAAGTTCCTTTCTTTATTTCCTGTCAGCAGGGTCATCAAGATTCTCATCCCGCTTACGTGTTTACGTACAGGAGTTTAATGTCACTGTGAACATAAACCGAAGGTGCCTTCTGGGGAAAGTTGTGAATACAATTTTTTTTCCAATTAACTCCCCAGATTGAGCAGCACTATGGTTATCCATAGTTATCCCCGATTTTGTATATATGTATATTTTTGTTGAAAGATGCAGCAGAAGGGTCATCCAAAGGAATTAACAAAATCAAACAGTCCACATGTGAAAGGATGCCTCTATTTGAAACAGCATCTCAGAATCAATCGTGCCTTTCCTTCCACCAAGGCAATTTCACATTTTCAATAGAAGTCAGACCTACAGTGATTTCCGCCCCCCCCTCCCCAGCATCAAATGGCTTTCTGCACAATGATATTCATCGTGTTATAACTCTAGGTGAATGATAATGGATCAGAGGGAATGAAAACAGATGGATGTTAAAACAGACAATTCCCTACCATGAACCTGGGAGCCCTCCACTGCTGCCTAGCCCGTTCATTCAGTTCATAATTGTATTAGACATTCCAACAATAGAGAGGCCTTCTTCATTAATCCTGAATTTACTGAAAAGAAGCTTTGCAGACTATAGCTCTTTCGGTGCTTAGACAACACCAGGCAAAATTTGCCACAGGCTTAAATGGATAAAACTCAGCTAGATAGAAACTAACACAGAAAATTCCAAAAGAAGCAAAAGAGATGGGCCAGTGAGACAAGGAAGGAGGACAACGAGCAGCAGCAGCAGCAGCACTGCGGGTGGACAGGAGATCCTCAAGTACCTGTGCAACAGAGCTGCAGCTTGGACAATACCAAGGAAATTTATAGAAAAGCTTTCCTCTTGCTGGAGTGCAGGCATAACTGAACGTATCAAAATTGCACCTGCATTTGATCTGATCTGATCTGATTTTCCCTTTCCAGCCACCAGCCTACAGCTAGCCAGGCAAGCCAGTGAATGCCAATCCCTGCCATGTGATGGGGCACAACCTTTTTGTAACCCGGGTCTGCATCAGGTGACTGGGGCTAAGCAATACAGATCAAGTCTCTTACCAGCTGTCCTGTGAGTCAGACCTTGATTACAATATTGACATTAACATTTTAATCACATGCATGCTGCTGCAGATTTTAATGACCAACTTGCTATGCCTTTGATTTTTGAGGATCAGAAATTAGACCCTTGTTCATAGCTTGAGTGAGTACAGCATCAGAACAGCAGCTACCATAGCAGTAAACATGGCATTGCTCTCGCCACGAGCCTGCCCCTGGACATTAACCTTGCTGGCACTGGAACACCTCACTGGAATGAGGACTTTGTTCTCAATTACTCTATTCCTCTGTCTGGGGCAGGACTGGAAGTTATGAAAAGAGGAGAAGGGCGGTGCTTTTGTATGCTCTGTAGCCTGAGGCAATGTGAAAATCTATCCAGTCCCTGTCTAACTATCATTTTCAGATTCCCAGGGACTTTAATCAGAGCAGAGCAATCCAGAGACATTTCCTTCATCCCATGGAGCTGGAAGCAGGGCTGCTATTATGCTTTCCCTGCCTTGAGCTGTCAGAGCAAGGTGAAGAAACTTCAGTGCAAATGAGAATCGGGCCCCAAATCTCCGTTGCTCTCACCCCAAACGTACTCCACAATCTGTTGCAAACACCACAACTTGAATCTGTGGGGCCTTGTTCTGTTAAAGACTATCATGTCCAAGGTGGATGGACAACCAAAAGGTCAGAATAAATAAACTGAATACAAAATTGCTTAAGGCAAAGAGAGACCACAGGCTCTTGTTGCCGTTCTGACATGGACCAGAAGATACTTCAAGATGTTAAATAAGCTGGTCTTTGCATCGCTGGCCTTAGCTGTGTTCTGTTGTTTCTCCTCCTGCCACCCCAATATTTTGCTAAAACAATCAGGCCTTAACTGCTTGGTATCCCTTCCACAAACACGGGCTGCCTTTATCACTTGCTTCATCACGGTCATTTGCACTGAAAATACATAATCACTGTCAGAGTACAAAGAATCATTACGAATAATTAGTTACTTCCAATATGGCAAGTCAGTCTCATAAATCTTGAATATTTGGCTTTGGTTTTGGAAAGAGATTCCTTAATGGCTATACTTGTGAGACTCTGTTAATTGATATAAAATTGTATTCAAAATTAAATTTGTTTTAACAGATCTAAATCACCCCAATAAATCAGCTGAAGCCTATCTGCTTTAAGGGTTCAAGTATGGGTTTTTTTTTTGCCTTTGGAAGAAAGTGTGTGCTTGCAATCAATGTGTAGAGGGCTGGATCTGACCCTCTCCGCGTTTACTAACAGCTTCCAGGCGCTGACATGGAGGTGATTTGCTGGCCTGAGAAGGCATAAAGGAGGGGGTAGGGAGTGCAGCCCCCCCAGCCAGCTGTGGCAGCTCTGGGGCATTGGCCTTCCTGCCAGGCAGGTCGGGGGGCACAGCACAGTCAGGGTTTTGGCTGGTCTGAGCTCACAGCCTCAGCTCCGGTGCAGCCCATGTGTAGGAAAGGAATTGCCTGTCTCTGGTCTGAGTGGGCAAAGGAGAGGTGGGAAAAGAAGGAGTTCAAGTCTATGTGTGATAGTCAGATATTGATGTTTTATATTTTTATGGGTAATAGTAGTGTGAGTGGTAGTTCTTTTGATACTTTTTTTTTCTCCAGAGAAACCAGCTTTTTCATCTGATTTTGTCATGGATGAGAGGTGATGGTTAGTAACAATAGCTTAGTTTTACTTGACTGTATGTTCTCTATTTAGCTCCTGAAATTGTTTCAGGACAGGATGTTATTACCTTTACCCTTATTTTAAACCGGGGAAATGGAGATACGGAGACAAAACTACAGTATTCCTCTCCCATAACTTCTTCAGTAGGCTGTGTTCCTCACCTATGCAGTGGGGAGCACAAATGCTTCCTGAGATCCTGTGTGGTAAAAATCTGGTGGAAGAATTCCCCATTTGCATCCTGTCTGCTTTTACTGTCTGTTATCTTAAATCTCTCTCTAATTTTTTTTTCTTCACCAGAGATTCTTTCTTGCCTACTTCATCTCAGCAAAACTTTCCCCACCCTTCTCCCTAAGTTGTTGCCTGTATTTTTGCCTGTCTGATCTCCCTCAGGTTCTAGCTGTCGAACTTGTTCCATGTGGGCAGGCTCCGACTCCTGCCTGCAGCCTTATGAAGTCTGATGCTCTGCCCGGGGATTTGCATAGGCATGGGTCAGGTTTCAGGAGGCTGCGAGCCTTGCAGGGTATGCGCTGCCTCTTGCTTCGTATGTGTAAAGTCTGAAAACTGCCGTGTCTCTTGTCAGGCCCGGCAGCATAATGATCAGTAGCTAATATTATGTCTTGCTTGACTAGGTATGCCTAAATCCTGTTGGGCTCAGTGATCTATTTAATGATTCTTTCACTTGCTTTTAGAATGTTGCTAGTGTATAGCCACCGTCTCCAGTGCTCAATGTGTCGTGCGGTACATGGTATTTAGGGACGTATAAAAACTAAAATCTTCTCAATCAGCTTTATTAGGTGCAACCATTGCAACTGCTGGAAATTTTCCTTGGATAGAAGTAGCTTCCAAGTGCGTTGTAGGTTGTGCTCATTTTACTCCTGAATTTGTTAAAGTTAATACATTTCATTTTAATCTCTCAGTGCATATTGTCAATCATCTAGGAGTTGAAAGAAAAAACCTCTTAAAAAAACCCAACCAAACAAAAAAACGACCCACCCACTGTGGGAAACCTGAAAATTAAGACTGTAAATATGTTTTTCTGTTTGAAGTCTGGAAAGGGTCCAGAGAAGGATCACGAAGACTATCAGAGGACTGGAAGACCTGCCATAGGAATAAAGGCTGAGAAAACTGGGTTTGCTCAGCGTTGAGACGAGAGGGCTTAGGGGAGACCTTATCACCATGTACCAGTACATAAAGGGTGGCTACCAAGAAGATGGAGACTCCCTTTTTATGAGGAGCCACATGGAAAAAACAAGGGGTAATGGACACAAGTTACTCCTGGGGAGATTTCAATTGGATTCCAGAAGAAACTTTTTCACCTTGAGAACAATTAGGCATTAGAATAATCTCCCAGGGGAAGTGGTGGATTCCCCTACATTGGACAGTTTTGAGACTCAGCTTGACAGGGTGCTGGGCCACACATTTAATCTATATTTTTACCTTGAAATGTTGGACTAGATGATCCTTGAGGTCCCTTCCAACCTGGTATTCCATGATTCTGTGAATTTGGGGGAAAGCTAGTGAAAAACTAACTTGGAGAAGATCTATCTGGCAGTCTACAACTTCCAGAGCTCTAATAAAGGCTGTCAGAGTGTGCACATGTAACTTAACACGTGGTCAGCTACTTACGATAAACAGGTGCTAAAACAATTCTGCAGTATTTCTTCCGTTAACATTTTGTCTCTTTAAAGCAACCATCAGGAAGATGTGTCAACTTAATCACAGTGTCTGGGAGCAAGGAGTTTACTAGTACCTACATAACTTGCTAACAAACGCTTCTCTGCACTGGGGATTTGAGCTATCTGTGTACCAGCAGCAGGCTAGACACAAATGCAGACGGGCAAAATCACAATGATACATAATTTATAACAGGTCAAGTTACCCTTCGTGGAAAGTAGGTGAGCTGGACAAGTGTTAGACAGGGCTTCACCCTCAGTGTTGTTGATGGCTATGATAGGGAATTTATTCCCAGAATGGACAAAGCTTAACAAATTACTGCACAGTTGTATGCCCTAATGGCTTTGGGTGGTTAGACCAACTTTGCATGAGCTAAATCAGAAATGGATTCAAAGATATTCAGAAGAACATAATAGTTAAAATGTTGGCTTGGCTGCCTGGAATCATTTTGCAAAGAGAAAGGTAGAACTGGAAGCTAAATAACAGGGAAACAGGAAAGATTGAAATGGATCACCGGCTGTTAGAGTGAATGTGTAGTAACGACTGAGTTATTCCTAACACAGAGGACTATTTTATGCATGCGCCTCATACTATTGCTAATCTTTTGTTGTTCTTCGTCTGATTCACTGATTTAATTTCACTTCTGCAAAGGAAGCAAGGAGCCTCAATTTGTGAAGGGACTGGGAGGGCCTTTGGAAGGGGGTGTATTGAATTTCAGAAAGCGTTTTACAAGAAGGGAACCCGCCACAATCTTGAGCTATAGGACTTCCTGTGGAAGCATATATTTCTCCCCCATAAGTCTTTTGAACAGTTTTATACCACACATGTTTCAAGAGAATTAAATCAATAACAATCTGTACCTTTCTAACCTGAAATGCAAGCTCTGCACGGCAGGAGATCAAGCTATGCAATTAACTGTTGTCCTTTCGAAGGAATTCTGACAGATATTTATAGTTTACTGTATTCCATTTTCCTGCCATTGGAATATAACTGTACAACTGAATGCAGCTGACTGGAACTATGAAATAATTATAGCAATAACTATTTCCTTCTCTACTGGGGAAATCTTGTAAAGTGCTGAATGTGGGAACTGCTGATGTTCTTACCCCTCAGAATTTGGTCCTTACCTTCGGTTTGTCATGCTTCCCTAGGTAAGCTACCCAAGAGAGAATTTTTATTTTCCATTACCTTCAGCTTTTTCTAATATTATGTTCTAAATCTCATGTTCGACTTGACATTGAATGAATCAACACGGTACAAATAAATGCACTTTAAAAAGCTTTCTAAATTTGGGCATGGTCAGTGTAAGAAGTAGAAAGACTTCTCTGTAGTAAAATAAATCATATCTTTGTGTGGGAGTTTGGAACAGTCTATTAAGAAGAAAGTATGGAATATTACCAGAAGTGAATAGATTGGCATTTGACTGCTAGGCACTTTGCAGATTTCAGTATAAAGACACTTATTTTATACCCTGAGCTGTCACTGTAACTTACGTGCTCATGCTGGTGACTTAGGAGTATAATGACAGGCCATTGTTACTAAGCTAATTAATTTTAAGCAATCTTTCCTAACAGTATGCTTAAGAATGACATTCATTTGCTGCAAACTTATGAGACATGGATGCATCAGGAAAATAGTGATGCTGAATCTTTGAGCTACTTCTTTTGGTGGCTCAGTATGAGTCTCTCATCAGAGGATATTTGCTGTGTTGGGTGCTTCAGATGCCCGTTTTACCAATAGTAATATCCTCAGCCACTCTGCTTTATGGCAGTAAACCAGCAGAGGTGCACCATAGATTCCAACCAGCTGTTAGTTTTGCCTCTTGACCGTTTTTCATCAAGTGGGTTGAAGGTCTGCAGATGGCTTACCAGGACCTAGCAAGCTGCAAACTAGGATCAGATATAACTGTTACCTGACTGATGTGCTTTGGGGAGCAGTGTGGTAGGGGGTTGTGGTGTGTTTAAAAACAAAACAAAACAAAAGTTCAGTAGGGCTAGAGAAGGCTAAGTAGAAGTGGAAATGCCTCTTCAAATCAAAGAAAGTGTTGGAATTCTTTTCCGAACAACGTTTGCCAAGGGGTAGCAAAGAAGAAATGTCCAGATGCCCTCCACCTTTACCCACGTGGACTGGGCACGAAGTTAAACCCTTGCTCCAGCAAGAAAAGAATGAGAACAGAGAAGAGAAACTATTCTCACTTTATCCTTGCAGGTGGCACAGACTCCCTGTGGCTGTTGAGTAATACTGTATTATGCAGCTGCCTCAGAAAGTGATGGTACTGAGTCATTCCTAGGTAACTCCTTTGTTTTGGAGTACCCCCAACTTGTAGGAAGACTGGATCTATACGCAGTGGTACTGTAACAGGAGGAAAAATCCAACAACCAGCTTCCCCCAAGTTTGCATTTCCTGGGAGTGTTGTCAGAAATGTCAGGAGAAGGAAAGAAGTTAAGGAAATGGAGGATTTCTTCTAAATTAAGCAGATCTGGAAACTCCCTATCATTAGGTTTTTTCCATATGAGGCTCTTATCCAGAATGCAGCTCTCCGACAGCTAGATCCATGGTTGTAGTAAAGCACCAGTCTGCAACCTAACCTGTGTGGCTCAGCTTCTGGAAGTTTACTTCCATGCATAAAGAGAAGATTTGGGCTTTCTGCAGTGAGCTGGTGTGTGCATGAGGATCCATACCTATACCTGAGAACTCCCCTCCTGAGAGGTCTGCAGAAACAGTACATTATTTATGTGCTCTTCTCATGTTTCCCTGTGTGTTATGTAAATACTAATCAAGGTGAAATTGGACTCAGCCATGTCTAATTTTGACTTTGGTTTATTTTGGCAATATCCAAGCAGAAGTCAGTTGCTAAATGGTCTTCTAGAGTGGCACTGAGGATTTCTAAGACTTTGGCCGGGTTTAAGGCAGAGTTCCTGCATAGGCTCACAACTGACTGTTGGAATCTCAAGAGCTGATGCTCTGTTGTTCCCAAGCCTTATACTCTCCTTTGCTTACAGCAGGAATGGGAAAATATCAAGTCCTATCCAGCCATTGCCCTTTGACCTCAGCCAACATTACTCATTCACACAAGCAGCAGATGTGTTTTATTCCATCCTCTCCCCATATCCTTGAGTTTTTGTGTTTATGACTCTTCCAGTGCGTTTTTATTCCAGTTCATCTGGGAGCAGGCGGTTTCCTTGGGCATGCTTCATAATTTTCAACTTGTTTTGTGGTTCCAGGAGTCTAGTTTTGATTGTTTGTATTTATTTACTTATATTTTTTTTCACCTGATTGTAGATCTGGAAAAAAACCGTGCCTTGCTGACATACTTGCTAACCAAAGTCTCTTATTTGTACATGGTAAAAGCTAGTGCACTGCAAGGCTTCCTTAATGTGCATGGGTGTGCCTGCCAAGCAGGGCGGCTATTAGTTCTGTGCATGATGATGGTTTCTGTGATGAGCATGACTCTCTCTGTTGGGAAATGAACTGTGAACACCTACTCATTTTTCATAGGCCAAATTACAGTGATCTTTCAGCTCTCTGAATTGCCTACACCTCAAAAAGAAAGTCCCTAGGACCCTTTAGAGTGATGCTAATGAAATAGCTGGGGCTGAGCAGCTATTCTGTAAGCAGGAACCACCTCTACAAAATTAGCCATTTGCTTTTTGCCTGGCAGGTTTCTGATACCCTTGATGTACTACTTCATAACCTCCCCCCTCTTTTTTTTTTTTTTTTTACACTTGGGATTGAGGTAGCTTTTGGGTGCTTGTTGCTCAGGCTTCCTTAGCAAGAGGATTTGAAGTCAGTGAAATTTTACTTCGAGTTCTGTGTTGCTCTGAAAAGCTCAAAGGCAAGAACTAAGAGAAAACATATTAAAGACGGCTTTACTACTTTTTCTTAGGGAAAGGGGAAAATCATTGCCACTAGAGTTGCTACTAAAAAAAAGATAATACCAATTCAGACCTTGGAAACAAAGGAGCCTCACTCTCAAGGAATTTAGTCCTAATGCTGGGCTTCAGATGCTTTCCACACTTGTGTCTTTGGATGTTCACTAAATTTTGGTTGTGCTTTCTAACCTAAGAGTTCCCCGGTGGTACTTATCACCTCAAAGACTTGTGCCTGAGGTTTTTTTTTTTTCTTTCCTTCTCCTGTGGTTCTGGGGTTGTTCCTGACTTGATCTAGTGGAAAAAAGTTGCTAAGTGGATCTTTTGACTCTCAAAATAGTAGGACAAGGCAGTCATAAACTTATAATGAAGCAGTGCCCAGCAGATGGGAGAGGACAGGGCCCTTGATGAAATGGGAGCTGTGGGATCTGTCTCATTAAGCAACTGTCACAGCTGTCTTCCTCCTCCAGGGTGACCATAGAGAATTCATGGCAGTGCATTAACTTCTCCCAGTGAATCAGGTGTGTGTCTGTATACAAAGAGGAATTTAGTCTATCTCTAATTTTCATAATGTTACATCACAGCATGTGTGTATACACCGCTGTCTTTTGTTGTCTTCAGAAAAAAAAAAAATCCCTTTTTCCTCCATGAAGAGCTCTTTATGTTCTGAGTTTTGGACACTGTGGTCAAAACAGTGAAAAGTTTTCCTTAAAGCCAAGCTTTCCAATGCAGGAGGACGGAAAGAATGCTATCAGACAGTCAATTTGAGCTTCAGAGCTATGCAGGTACTTAGAAGTGTAATCCATCAGGTACTCTGATCTACAAGTCTGACTGAAATCTTGCAGCCGTCAGTGTGGCATTACTCCCAGTCACATCAAGTGTGTTGAATAGCTAATAGATGTTTTGAAGGAGGAGTTAAATTAGCTTCCCAAAATTCACTTCAGGAATACAGGATCTGTATACATCTTGGATATTAAGGTGTGATTTCAGTCCGCTTCGATAAATCGCTAACACCTGTTTTTTTGTTTCTTTTTTTTCCCAAAGCTGCCATTTTAACTTGCATTTAGCTGGCTGTTCAACAGTACCGTGGTATTCTATAGCAAACAAAGTGTGTTGGCAGGTGACTAAGATCAGAAGAAAAACTAGTTGCTTTTTTTTTTTCATGGTGGATGTGGCTTTCAGTTCAGAGCAAAGGCAAGCACTTAAAAGCGTGTAATGAGAACGCTATAGGATGAGCGTAGGTCTCGCGTCAACTCTGATTAACTCTGCTCATACATATAGTTCAAAGTAAACTGCCACATGGTCAGCAAAATGAACTTAACCATTCAGTCATTCTGTGCAGTAAAAAAGAGCATGTAATGATCTGGATTCTTCGTAAGAAAGTGCAAATCATCTTCATAACATGTTTCCTCAAAGCAGAAAAATCATATAGTCGGTGTCTGCTGGGTGCCAAATTCTTCAGTGAGACAAAGTTGCTCAGCTTTATCCTAAGAAGCCATCCCTGAAAAGCAAATGGGGAAATAAGTGCTGATATCCTCCGATAAGCAGAAGGAATATGGGAAAGCATATTACCAGAGGAGGTACGTGTAGGGATTTAGCTGTGCTGTTGCTGGCTGGGTTTACTGCTGTGTTACGCCTGGGGCTTGTGGGCCCAGACTTGGGTTCCAAGCACTGCACATCTTGTGCCCAAAAGTGCGAGTGTCCATTACATTTACTTGCCTCGCTTATCTTTTTACACCCATTTGGGTTGCCAGTTCAATAAGGAGCTGCTTTAGGGGACACCAGGACTGAGTGCTTGTTTGTAGGTACTTGTTTTATGCTTTGCAAGAGCAGCTGGATAGAAGGTATAAATTGCTATAAATTGCTGGTCTATGCAAAAAGGTGTTTGCATAAATTATTGGAGAGCCCACTTGAACTTGTTGAGCAGTGCTCCCACCAGCATTAAGAGGTCACTTAACCCTCTGTGCGGCCCTGCTGCGGAGCCCAGTCATGCATTGCGGAATTAAATGAGTTTCACCATTTTTCTTCTGAGCATTGCCCAGAACTGATGTAAAGTGACATCTGACAGCACAGGCAAAGGAGTGACAATGCTCTGAGACACTAATAATAGCTGTAGAGTTAGCGCAGTTTTCCTCTATCCTTATTTTTTATTAGAGTCTCCACTCTTTGGTGAGGAAATGCTGTCATCCCTGGCACCGTTTAACCTTGGAAACCACCTTTGTTGAGCCACTTAATCGCAAGGCTGGCTGCACAGTGGAGTCAATGTGCTAGGAATGCTCCTGCCATAATCTCTTTAAAGAAGAGCTGATACCTCATTGAGAACTTAAAAAAAATATTTCACTTGGATGATCCTTGCCAGTAGTTAGGAGCAGTGAGGGGTGCCAACGGGGGAGAGGCTGAATAGTCTCTGGAGCAGCGTGGCAGTAAACACCCGTAGAAAGGCAGGATGCAAATTCTGTGCAGACTCCTCTTTTTCTCGCCCCCCCCCTCCCCCCTCCATTTCCTTTGTTACTAAGGAGATTTACATTGAAACAAGCTCTGCAGGAATCCTCAGGTTCCTAGCAAGGACTTCTTAATATTTCTACTCCTTTACTAATTATAAAAGGAGAGAAGATATTAGAACAGGTTCCTGTGAAGGATTCTTGGGGCCAAATTACAGTAAAAAGCGAAAAATTATGACTAGCCCTCTAAACCTCTTTTGTGTGGTGGTGCACAATTTGATGGGAACCCAGAGGTAATCCCAGGATCAGCAGCAATGATGTGATTTACTTCACTAGGACAGAAGCAGATCAGTCCTTGGGATTTTTTTTTATTTTTGTTTTGAGTTCTCCTGCTGTAGTTGTTTGTTCCTTGTACTGTTGTTTCTGTAGGATATCACCCTACTGTACTGAAGTCAGCTGTGAGACTACGAAGAGCAAATGAGGCTCCAGGATGCCTGGATTTATTCGGAGAGTCAGGTGGTTTTAACTGTAGCTCCATGGATAGGGAAAAGTAGGGGCAGTGATTTTTTTGAGTGCTGGATTTACAGAAAGGAATAGGTGCCTAAGGAGGAACTTGAGGAAGAATTCAGGCACCTAAATCCAAAAGGATAATCCTCACTGCTCCTGCCTACCTCCATAAGCGGCTGAGTATCACCACCAAGAGGGTTCCTTAGGTACTTAAAGCTCTTCTCTGTATGTCTAGAATTATCCAAGTCTTGTTGATGCTGAACTGTTCAAATCTGATCTCTTTCCTAAGCCCTGTCAAGATTAACAAACCAGGCTTTCTCCTGACTGCCTCCTGAGAGGCCCTGCTGATAGCAGAGACAGAGCATGCCTACAGCATGCCTCTGCACCAACAAAATACAGAGACAGTTGCTATTTACATTCCAAAGCAGAGGAAGAGTCAGGGATATCCTGCTGCCATAAAGTAGCACTGAATATTAAACGATAAGAGAGGAGCTGTTGCACGAGCAATGGGCGTTGACCAGTCTCTCATGTGCTCCTCCACTGCAACAATCTCAGCAGCCTTTTCATATTCCCTATGATTTTTCTGTTGCAGTATCCTCAGCTCTCCCGTCTTCCCTATATCCCAGCTGTCGCTTTCCTCTGCCTCTGCACTTTATGCCATGTTCCTGGCTTCTACCCATGCCCCCTAGGTTTGGCCATGTCATAGCTTCTGCTTTCTCCCGTGTCCTCTGTCTGGCCTGCTGCTGGGAGGGAAGTGGCTTGTGGTGTGGGTTGTTGAGAGCAGCATGTGTGCTGAGCGGTTGGGTGTCACGTGTGTGTTAATTGGAGAAGTTCTGCAAGAAAGTGGGTACTGGGGAATTTTCCAGTACTGTCCACCTGAGTCCACATGGCGATGTAAGGGCTTGAGTTTCTTTACGATTGAGCAGTCTAAAGTAATTTTGATGCAAGGCATAAATGGTCAAAATTTAGCAAATATGGTGGATAATTTAAAAAATGTTTTGGGAATGGAACTGTTGGAGATCATTCAGTGTGACAGTGAATGGAAAGATAGTACAGAGAAGGGAGGAATCAGTAGCTTCCTGTAAAAGAGCAGCTGAAATCTTAGAAAAATAGTTCCCTCCCGTTTCAACCTCCATCTCTTCTGCTAGTACCTTAATATGTGTTCAGCAAGTTAACAACATCAGGTCCTCTTTTGCCTTGGCAGCACTACTGGTGGTACTATTATACAGCTCTATGGTTCTGGTTCTTTTTTCCAACTATTACACACCAATATTTTTTCCCATGTTGATTATGCAGGTTCTTCTGACCTTAGAAATATGGCACTTTTGTCTGCTGCGATGGAAACTAGCCTTTCCATTTACATGTCTCCTCAATTCCCGGGGCATTGCTATGATATAGACTTTTAGTTTTGCTTCCAATATATTATGTTCTTGTAGAATTAGCCCTCAAGAAATCATCATCTCGTATGAACTATTGTTCTTTAGCTGAGGTGGCTGAATCTCTTGCCTTACAGCAGTGAAGGTCTAGAATTCCTGTACCCTGGCATACATGGACACCATCAGGAAAGGCAGAAGCTTTCAGGAGATGAGGCACGTTGGCATGCTTCCCAGCACCTGTTGATAGCACAAAAGTGTATGTTACAGGCTGGGATGTACAATGTCATGGTAAAGAAACACAGTGAGGTTGTTTAACATCCACTTTAAATTGCACCTTCGATCCAATTCCTAACCAAAGGCAGCATTGCTGTGTTGTTCTCTGTGCATGCTTTGCAAATTACATCCCCAGATGTAGGAGATCTCTGGAGACCAGAGGGGAAGGAATGTCGTGCACACAATAGAGCTGGAAAAACCTTCTGTCTTAATGGTGTCCCATCAATTCTTGTCTGATAATCTCTCCTTTTGAAGGTATGTGGAAAGCCAAAAATAAGAACAAAGCAAAGCATAGACATAGACTTGCCCTGACCTGTCTTCTAGACTGTATCTCTCTGAAGCTCTGCTTGCTTGCTATACTTGTCTTGCTGTGACCTCGCTCTCATCTTACTATCAGGCTTACTTGCTGGTGTGAGGAGCTCCCCCTCCCTTCCTCCTTTCCCTCTTTCTAGCCTCTCCTCCTGTTTGTAACAGCCTCTTTGTGCTTGTCTGCCTTATCCACTTTGTCTTATATTTTCAGCAGAGATTAGAAATATCTTTTTTTTTCTGAGTCTCAAAGTTCTGAATTCCTCTATCTTCCTGCCACTGCTTATCTTGCTGCTGTATTTTTAAACTCTAATACGCTCCAGGATACTTGAACAAAGTAAGAGTCGTGTAGCAGCCTTCCAAGATTCTCAGCAGAAGTGCTTTGTCAAGAAAGTTCAAGGCATAAAAATATATATCTATATTTTTAGTTGTTGAATAGTGGCAACATATGATAGCAGAATGATTTTGGAGCATGTTAACTGCATTCAACCCCTGTCTAAGATATCTATGGCTGGTTTCATGGTAAAATCCATTCTGTTCTGATCTGTCATGTATCACTGCTAGTTCAAGGTCTCTATGGGACTGGGAAGCTTGCAGTAGCTAATTACAAGTAATCTGGAAGGTAAAGGATTACTATTAGCACAGTCTCTCTAACTGCACAGATGAGACATCCAAGCAGAAAGAGGAAGCGTGACTCGTAGCTGGTAGCAGACTGGTGAAATGAACTCTGACTTCCCCCATCCCAGCTAGCAGGGAAGGTGGTGTGCCTTCCTTCCTATCTCCTGTGGTTGGCTCCAAATAAGTCTTGGAAAGTGTGAGAACAACTTTGCATTACCTAGTGAATAGATTCTTATCTAGGTGCTCCAAAACCACTATCAGTGAATCTCTTGAACCCTTTGAGCTTAATGGAAAGGCTCTGAAACACCACAGTTTTCAGAGCCAAAAGAAGAGAAGTACCAGATCTTATTGTTGTTCAATTGGGGAGGTTGGATTCAAGTTGTCTTACAGTCTCCTTGAAAGGCTTTAGCCTAAAATCTTAGACTGATAGTCTTGTAGCTTAGGAAGCTCTTACTAAATGCAGACACAGGTACATTCCATTTGAAACTTTCTTGTTGGTCCTTTGCATTTTTTACCTTAAATGAGGGGCCATCAGGCATTGTTGGGATAGTAACTAACAATTTCCTTTCTTACTGTTGCCCACTTGGGAATGTAAATTGCCATACTGAAGAAGGAGCTGGTTCTCTGTGGTTATTTGTCTTTCTCCTTGGTTTGCTTAATTATGCTTGCTCTGAAGACAGCTTTGAGATACATATCTAGCTTTTCAAATGATGCCCTTGCAGTCTCTGAAGTTCATTATCACCTTGCAATGCCCATAACTGTTTTCAGGAACCCTGTTGTTTTTCTAGGGTTTGGAATATTAGTAGTGCGCAATACACTGTTTCCACTGGGATTTATTTACAAAACAGTCCTACTGTCTCTGCTTTAAGTCTTGTGCTATTTGTGGGCTCAACTCTCTCCCCATTTTAGGAGAAATACAGGCATAATTACCTTCCTTATGGAAGCAAAACATTAAAAAATATTAAACTTGGCAATTAGAGAATTGCAACAAGCTTGTGGCCTCTGTGGTGGCTGGGCACCTAAAAAGCACTTCCCTTCCAGGAGGGAGGAGGATGCCCAGTGCCTGCTCCAAAACTGGCAGATCCTATTCAAGCAAAAGGCAAGCTTCCACCTGATGTTAACTCTGTAGAGCCAGTGAGACAATTCAACAAATTACATCTAAAGCTGCATATTTACTAGGAAATGAATTACATTTTTTTTTAAACTGGTTTTATTTTGGGGACAGTAAGTTAACTCTTGTTCCTTTGCTGTAGGGGAAAAATCGAAAGAAAAGGCACATGATTTCTGCTTCTTCTGAAATCTTTGTATTGTGATGCTGAATAGCTGCAAACACCGTAGCATAAATAAGAGATGTCAGCAACTGAAGTGTAAACAGCAAAATATGGGGAACTTTCAGTACAAGCAAATCTAAGTGGTTTGAGGCAAGGTTGGACAGAACTCAGAGGTGAGAATACAAGATGCTGTTTGTTGGGTATCAGACAAGCCCTGTGGTTGGCAAAAGTCCTAATTGTAAGATGCTCAGTTGATCTTAATTTTCAATATAAGTAATATAATGTGCGTGGTATAGATGCCAAAATTATCAGGCAAAGAGGACGAAGGAGAAAATATGAAACCCTGTAGAACAGGATTAGGCAGGATTAAAGTCTGAAATGATCGTACTACGCTGGGTAGTAGATGCTGCCACAGCCAACTCAATAAAACTCAGTGGGACACTTGACATTGCACATTTTCAAGCAGCAAGTCATAAATCTATATTCATGCAAAATCTGCACTCAGTCTGATGCGAATAGAAACCTGACACAGCTTCAGGTGCTGGCTTAGGGGAATAAAGCACAGGTTGCTACCTTGCAGGGACAGATCTCTGCTAGTAAAAATGGAAAGCAACTTGAATGATGTATGTAATTATGCTTGTTTGCAGGGCTATGTAATTTCTCCAAACCCACTGAGAATCCTTAAAACCCAAGATTAAAAGCAGTTATAGATATGTTTTTAACAACAGTTGTCTATATACAAATATATATACATATGTAGCAGTTGTTATAGTTGCCAGCTTAACAGTCCAAAGCATGTAAATATTTGCTTACCTTTTATGAATTAAACCACATACTTAAGTGCTTTGCTGGACAGAGAAGCACTTAAGTATTTTGCTTAAATGTTGGGCTGAGTCAGGTCAGAATGAATTTTCTTGTCTCGCTGTTGGTATGAAATTACTTAGCTCTAAGCTAACCTGTGCTTTGAAGACCAGGCTCAGAAAGGTGGTACAGAGAAGATGTGTTCTTGCATCAACATTGTGTTTCATTAACTCTACATATGTGGTGCACGTGCTGCTGCCGATGGCATTTTGGCAATATGAGAGGACCAGGACGCGGGATCTGTGCGGCAGGGCTGGTTGCAGCCTGAAGCTCTTTACTTTAACCCAGTGTTCTTCAAGCTTTGGATCAAATAGATCTTTGAACAGTTGTAGACTTCAACTCTGCCAGCCCATAACCATGAGGTAACTGTTTGCTAGGTCCAATATGAGTCATAGATGAGAAGGATATTTCTGGTTTCCAATTAAAAAAAAATAAATGGCGAAGCTCATAATCATGAGCAAAAGGTCTCTGTGCTGTAATGGGAACCAGCTGGTGTGGCAGGCCATTTCAGACTAAAATCTGTCTTTGTTCAAAATGTGGCCCCACCATTATCACGGTTGGAAACAATCCTTGGTGCTGACACGGTAATGACAGCTTCATGTTTTAGACACATCTAATGGCACTAAGTCCTGATCTTAGCCGGCATTTATCAAGATAAGTAAGCCAGTCAAGCAAGAGCATGGTGGGCTGACTATTCCTTTAGATAACGATGTGTGTATTTCCTCTCTTGGAAGAATAATGAACAGAATGTGACTGTCAAAATATTTCTCTCTGGAGAGTCTCCAAAATAATTGACACTTACATGAGCTCAGTGCCATCAGCAATGTGAACTTCCTCGCAAACCTGGAGGAAGTGGAGCTGTGGCCAAGAGATGTGAGGATTTCTCCCTAAAACAAACCAGAGCCTGGGAGAATAATTTTCTCACAAATCCCCGTAGTTCTCACTTGCAACTGGACCTCTCCTGGGAATAGCTCCACTGTCACAGTCGCTAAATGAGATGGTATGGTAAGTCCTTTAGGTCTTTTGAAGCTAATGGACAAGGTCCTGGTGATTTCGGTGAGGTTGGTTCTTGTGTAGCATTGTCTTATACTTGCTTTAGCTGAAATTTTCAATAGAATGCTACAAACCAGCAGAGAATCAGGCCCTGAAAGTTCAACTTTACAACTCTTGGATTTTCCTCTTAATCCAACTGGAAAATAGCTTTGCTAATGACTTGTCTGCAAAATAAAGTGCACGCATAGATTCATGCAGAGCTTAATGTGCTCATCTGGCAAACCCCTTCTTCAGCTATTTGCCTTTGAGAATTCTGGGAAATGCATCTAACCAGCAAAGAGTCTGTTTCTAGAAGCTGTTGTTATTTTAGGGAAGATCCATTAAAAAGTCATAGCTGGGAATTTGAAAGGCATTATTTAGAGTGCTAGTGCACTTCTATCTAACCAGAAGAGTTGCATGGCCGAGGTGGTTGTAGTTAGCTAGTGCTGCTTTGAGCTCACAGAGAGCTAATGGGCCATGCCACACAGGATACACTTCTCCTGTGATGGAAAAGTGTGCTGTAACGGTAGAGTAAGCTCCAGCAATGCTGCAGCACAGGTCAGAGCTGGAAAGTGTACATAAAGGGCTCTCCCTGTAGAACAGGTCAGGTCATGCTGCTGATTAAATGCATCCTGCAAAGGTGTCGTAACACTCTCCAGTCTGGGCAGCTGGGAGGTATGAGAGCAGGGTTTTGCAAGACTGGATTAAGGTGAGTTTATTCCCTTTTCATTCCTTCAAATTTGTCCCTGTTGAGTTAAGCTGTGATGAACTTACTTTTTACTGTAGGCAAAGGGCTGACACTCATGCTGATGAAATGACTCTTGTATTTTTGCTGACCTCTGTTCCATACTACTCACTGCACATTTCATAAATTTTCTGAATGGGCAGCCAAGAAAATTTCTTGTGGCTGGGGGCAGCGATGGGGGCTCTGTCAACTTCTCAGCTGCCAAGACCCCTCTTTTCCTGAGTGTTTCAGGGTCGTCTGGGGGACGCTAGAGGAGGTCAGGACAGAAGCATTTCTGATACAGGATCTGCTGTGCATTCAGCTGCAAGATGGACAAAAGGATGCATCCTGCAGATCTTCAGTGGAGTAAAGTAGAAAAAGTCTTTTAGTCTTCATATTACTACAGGGGTAATATTGGAATCCAAACATATCCCCGTGTTCTTTGAAACTAGAGTAAGATGCTGGCATAGGAATTGCTCTTTGTCAAATGTCCCACAGCTGCAGAAAGCACGGAGAAGACACAGCAGGGTACAGTGGTCAGGACAGTGTTTGGAGAGCAGGGACCACAGCTGGATAAGGTGTTCAGGTGTTTAAGGAGGCAGAAATCTGAACTTCCACTGAAAGCACATTATCTTGTTCTTACCCGCTGTGTGCCATGGGGCTACTGACTGATGCTTGCAATGCTGTGTTGGGTGGGGAAGCTGCCGGGGACAGAGGTGCCCTCCTGCCTGCACCACACAGCACCCAGGGCTCCTCACCTGCTCCCCTCCTGCACACAGGCAATAAAAGCAGGCAGTGGGAGAAAGGGATTTCTTCATATCTGAGAAGCAATTAATGGTATCACAGACAAGGCAAACAGGCAGTTAAGAGTGGGTGGGAATAAAACCTTTACATTTTACTTTGTTTGTTTTTAAACAATTGATATTTACAATGAAGTCCAACCCCTCCCTCCAAACAAATGTTTTTGTGTGAGATGGTTTTACCAAGAATGGATAGTAAAACATCAACAGTAAAATAATATTTATAGAGCTATGTATTTGTGAAAGTGACTGTGGTTTTCTAGGTAAATAGTTCCTGGATTATTCAAAATATTCTATATGTCTGTCAAAATCCTTGTGTCATGTGAAATATTTCCCACACAGTTTCATAGAGAGCCTCTTTTTACTGTTGGTGGTAAACCTGTAATGCTATGTTAGGTTTTTACTAGCTTGCAAAGGTTCCCGATTGATTTTTCACACATTTATTTCCACAGCAATAAGGTTTTACATAGTGAAATGTGGGAAGGAAAGAAAAAACAGATAATCACAGGATGTTGAACATGCTTCAAAACCTGTGCCCAAATGTCTGTCCTTAAAAGGCTCTCAACCTGTGGGTGGTTAAACTAATTACATTAGCAGTGCTTGAGGAGAGCAGGAAAGTTTGTACTTTCTCAAGTAAGGGATCGCTTCTTTTCCTCAGAGATGAAGTAATGTGCACAAAAGACCTGAAAATCCCCTGCTAAGCTGCGTGGTGACTCCTGCAATATGGGTGTTTCTCCTGGTGCTATTTAAGAGCAGCAGAAGCTGCATGTCCTGGTGTCTGTGGTGGGGCTGCGGTGGCAGGACCCTGCTCAGTGCAGTGCCTGTGCCCCACACAAGGCAGTGCTGCCTGGTTGCGGAGTTTGGCCATGCCCAGCTTTTCCATCAGCTCAAACACTGTTTGCTGTAGCATTCCCTCTCATCATCTCATCTTATTTCTGTGCACTAGAAGAGTAGTGCAGAGATACTGGGGATGACTGGATGTGTGGGAGAAAGCCTCTGGAAATGTCGGTTTCTGTCCTTGTGCTCCTGCCGTGCAACTTTGACTCCAGTGGTGTTGTTCTTCACTGTCCACTTAGGCTGGAAACCCTCCTGGCTGCCTTTGTGTCCCCTGCCTGGCTGCTGGCCTCCAGGTGCTGTATCTTACCACGGAACAGAAAAGAACACGTGATGTGACACGAGTGACAATTATGACCCAGAACGCTTCCTCGGAGTTGTCCTTACAAGTTAAACTGCAAATATCTGCAAAGCCTCGATGGAGTTTAATGGGCTGTGGGCAGTTTTGTCATTTACATAGCAAACATCATTATTGGGGATATTTCCTTCTATATCTCATAGCAGCTTGTCTAAAGACTACAGTCCAGCTTAGCTCTTTCAGAGCTCCTGAGTAAACAAACAAGCATGCTTAAAAAAAGACTGGCAATTAAAAAAGACGTCTTGCATTGTACAAACAGGAAGGATTGTAAAAAAACACTTTGCAGGGAGTCAGTGGAAATGCATTCAGTCTAGTTTATAATCACAGCACAATGAAATACCCTGAACATAAATAGCAAGAAATCAATTTTCTTTAGAAAAAGTAAAATACAGAACATTAAATGATCATTTGACTAGATAACTGCAGTTTACTCGGTGGTATAACTGTCAGCTTGCCTGTGCACAATAATGGAATTAATGCAGAGGGGGTATGGTTTAGATGTCTCCTTCTTTACAGTGACAATAACTCCCTTGTTTTCTCTAGTGAGTAGATGTTTATATTCTAATTTTGTCTCTGCAGGCTACACAGAGCCTTAAACTTGCAAAAGGGATTTGTGAGGAGCTTGCTTGTCAAGAACAAATACTAGTCAAAAGAAATGCATGACTTATTGACCTTGAGTTCGCTGAACCTTCATCTTGATGCTTCCGCACCACTAAGGAATGAGCTTCTGCGAAAATTAAAGTTCCCAGATTAGAATAGAAGCTTCAACAAAGGACCTGTATGGCTTTACAAATACACATCGATTAGAGGACTTTAAAAGAGCTTTGTTAGAACAGTGGGATTATGAAAAGCAAATGTTTGAGAGGTAAGAAACCAGTTGAGGTCAAAGTTGATGAAAACCAGACTTTTGAAAATATGGAATTTCTTATTTGCATTTTGACTAAAAATCTTCACTCTGTCCTTACCTGTTACGTTATTCATTTGGAGATACAGTGACAGTATCTGGCATGCCCTAGTCATGATGGTATGCTGTGGAAAGAGATGCTGACTTTCACGAAGACCTCGATTTTGGTGTGTGCCCAGTATGTATTTTGTGATATCTGATTCAGATTGGTTTGTTGCATCTTCCCATTTTTTATAAGTTTTTAAGGAAGCTTACAGGAATATTGCAAATTCATATTCTTAACATCTGAGTTTAACTACATGGCTATGACACTTTTTTTTCCCCTGAAGAAACATCTCTCCAAAAATCAGCCCAAAGATTTCCAGTGTTAGGGCTAAATCAACATTTAATAGTTTTAGCTTTGTTCTCAAACTTTCTGAAGCTTCAGAACTGCCCCTCTTTCCAAGGCACAAATACGAGACATAATGCTAAGATGAAACTTATGACAGATTAGTAGTTCTTGTATGGAAGTGTGCAACAGAAATGCATTCTACCACAGAACAGTGCATTTGTGCACATATGTGACTGTGACGTGGATGTGTTAAATACTTCTACTACATGTATAGATGTCCACAAAATCAGATAGAATTTTGTTTAAAAGTATATACATAATAAAATTGCATATGCTTTTCATATGCTCAGGAAACACTTTTTGTATGGCAGGTAGGTAGTTATTTTTTTTAACAAATTTACTACATTGGTTCCAAGGTTATAACTCCTATATGTTTTACCTGTTTAATTACGGAGATACTTGTATGATGAGAAAACTTGGAAAACTGAGAAAACTTGTTTTGCTTACCCCATAATCTGCAGAATTTGCTTTGATGATAGTATGTCATAATTCCTCCTGAGTGCCAGTCAAAACAAAGACTTTGCCCTGTACACAAGCAGTTCTTGTTTGGATGGTTTTGGTGTTTTGAAATGTGGAGTAAAATCCAAGACAGATTGTTTCCCTTCCTGTAGCTGAATAAGGATAAGACCGAAAGTGTGAAGAATCTTTAAGCTTAAAGTAACAGAGGATTTGATCCCCTTAATATAGTGCCACTGTGATGCTGGGCTGTATTATGGACGGTTTAAAAGCAAAAGTAGGAGAAAAGAAAAATTGAAACCTTTCAAACTGTCAACGTTTGCTGAAAGAGGATTCTTCAAATGTTGTTAGCAATGAAACTTGATGGAAAATATTTCTTCAACGTTCTGAACCTTCTAGAGTACATTTTAGATGCATACTTATTTTCCTATTTCTTTTTCTACTCCCTTACCCCATTTACTTGAATTAATAAGGTACTTTTTTTGGCCAGCTATCAGATGTTTGTGTAATGGTACTGTTGAATTACATCACTTAAACTGCAGTTGTTGCAGTTATGTGCACTCACAACAATTTTTCTGACTATAAGAAGGATTGAATTTGCCTTTTGAAGCTTAGATGGATGGACAAAACAAAGTATTCCATGAAATTATATATCACAAAAAATGACAATCAATATTGTGAAGTACCATACCATTTACCTGACTTGTTCATGGCTTGGGTTCACTGACGTAGCTGACTGTTGTCTGTCTTCATATGCCTGCTCGATAATCAGTTGGCTGAGCCTGAGATTATGCTTATGTTTAAAGACAAGCTTGAGATTTCTGATTTGGCCTGTCAGTTAGAGGTGGGGGGAAGTGCGTGGAGCTGCAAACTTGGAGACCAGCCATTTCCTGCTTTTCTCTGTAACCAAACTACTGTAGTCCTGGGTCAGTACGCTGGTTCCAGCAGTGAGGGGAATGGGTTATAGAAAAGGAAGCAGATCGGGGTCTTTATGCAACAGTCTTTCTCTGTTGCCTTATTGCAGCTTTCCTTAGCCAGAAGTTGAAGGTTCTATGTCATACCTTGAAAGCTGGTTACTTCATTTGTCCTTTCTTGTCTGTAAAATGAGAACAACTTTTCATTTTCTGAATTGTCTTGAGATCTGTAGATGAAAAGGCTTCATAGTAATCATGATGAATTATCCTTTTAGTCTATTTTAGACATTACTGAATCAAATCCATCCAATCTCTTGCTTGCTCTTGAGTTCAGAAATTGCTGAGAATTTAATTTTTAGGCTGAGATAGAATTTTACAGCTATCTAGTAATCTGAACTAAGATTATCTACTGTCTCAAGTAGAAGACAAGAAGAAGAATCGTGAATAGCCTCAAACAAGACACACAATGAAGTTTCCAACAACGTTTCTGAAGTGCTTGGGAGAGTTAATCATATCCCTGCAGTACCACTTGCTATCAAACCTCTATTTGTCATGCATTAATGAAGGGACACCCACCATAGAAGTGGTAAACAGGGGAGAGCATCAGCATGCACAGTGCTTTCCTGGTGACCATCCAACTGCTGTTGTACCCAGAGCAGTGCAGGTTGCTTTGTAATGCAGATTAATCTAGCTGGAGGTTGAAAGTATATCAAAAATAATGCAAGTGCAGGCTTATTTAATAATGCAAGTGGAGGGCAAATCCCAGGAGCTGTTAAAAATACCGGCACGGAAGAAGCTTTTCTGTTGACCATTTTCCTTTGGGACCATTGTCAGCCCCAGATTTTTTTTTTTTTTTCCCCTAAAGCTGTAGATTGGGTTTCAAGTGGACAAGAGCCCTGTTTTAAAGACAGCACGGTGTCCAGCTGTATGGTGGTGGGCACACAGAGAAACCAGCTGCTGCTCGGGCTGCCCGTGGTACCCAGGTGCTGCAAAGGCAGGCTGGCTGTTAAGTTTGCAACCAGGCAGGGGTGAAAAAAGGTCAAGAAGAATCTCACTGTTCCCAGTGTCTGTCAGTAAGTAATCATGCAGATAAAAATCACACCACTCCCTCAGCTCAACAAAAAAATTTCTTTCTCTATCTATATATCCATAAAACATTACAATACAAGCCTCAGGGCATCTCTTGTCCTTATCTAAACAAAAGTCTTCTCTGAAAACCTTAGTCATGCAAGTTATAGCATGAAATCACCCTTTCAGCAGAAAAATGGTAATTTTGCATCTGGAGTCAAAGGAGGACTGGCTTGGTGTACAAAGCTATTATGTTTCTCAGATCCAATCACCCTTAGTAATTTGGGAGCAGATCAGTCTATAAGGTTTTTTTTCAGTGCAGGTATATATCCCGCTGAAGCTGTACCTGGATTTTACTTCGGGTCCTGCTGGCATGTAAGTTCTATGTAGTGTTATCCGCCTCCTCTGTGGAAGGTGTAAGAAAAATGACAGGTAAAAGAAATTAAATGGGAATGACCTGCAAATAAATGCAAGCCCGCAACACTGGATCCTTTTACTGTGAATTGAAGTGAGTGGGAGAGAAGGGTTATTCTGGAGAAAAGCAGGAGTTTTGCATAGGGTAACATGCTGTTGGTGCAGTTTTTGTGAAAGCATTTCCAGTTGTCATCGTGGGTAACTTACAAATGAAAAAACCTGTTGCATGTGATTATCAGTTTTCCAGATTTGGTGCAGAGGAACAGACGTATCTTCCCTCTATGGCGTGTTCAGTGACTCTTCTGCTCCTTTATCTCAGTTGTCTGTGGGCCAACACACAGAATATATTTGCAAACCAAAAGGAGGAGGAGGAGGGAGCTGTGTGCCCTGTTTGGGCAGTGTCTGCACAGTTCTGGGTGGGCTGTGGAGGATGCAGGTAGGTAAGCAGATACAGCTATCTCCTGGGAAACAAATCTCTGTGCTAGAATCCTTTTCCAGCAAAAGAAACCTCTCTGTGTTCCTCAGTTTGTGTAGCATTAAGTTGGCACAGTTCACATTGAAAAGGATGTTAAAACAGTTCCTAATTACATACAGTGATCCTTTTCTCTGTCTTCATGCTTTAAAAATAATTTATTTGTCCTTATTTGTTCAGGCACAATGCACAACTAGCTAAGTCTTGCTTTAAATGATACTGCTCTCAGCTGGTTGCATTGTTCACCCAGTCTGTGTGTCAGCAGCAGTAAAAAGGCTTGGTTTCCCCTTCCTGATATAATTTAAATGAAGCCTTGAGCAGCCCTCTCCCCATGTGGGTGGTGAGATGCTGGGCAGAGGTGGCTGGGCTTCATCCCGGGGGGTGACGGTCTCTGAGGTGGCCAGCTGTGGGAAGGAGGCTGTGCCCAGGGCTTGCTCCGGGGGGAGAAGGAGGAAACCCTTCTGGCTGGCTGGAAAGGAGAAGGAGGAAAACAGTGCATGACCTACAGGGTGGCTGTTGTTGTCTGTAATGGCTTTTTTTACTGTTTTTCCTCTTCCTGATACTTCTGCAGGATGCAATACTCCGTGGAAGAGATCCTATAGTATCGGCTCCCTCCCTGCTCCAGACAGGCGGTAACTGGTAAGCCTTGATTTCTTTCTTTAGTTATAGTGTCTCAGTGCAAAACCTCAAGAAGATCTTTAAAATACTGCTGATTAAAAACTGCACTCTCTGCTTGCGATGTTATTTCTTCACATGACTTCTGCCTTACTTTTTTTTCCTTCTTAAAGAGGTGAATACCAAGCTTTTGTAGTCTCCCTCTTCTTTAGATTTTGAACAATATTACGTTGTTTCTGCTTTAGTTTTGAATGTTCACATTCCCTCTTACTGAAGACCTGGTCCTCCTCCCCCTCCTACAATCCCCAAATGCATGGGGGTTTTGAAAGTACTGTTCATACTTCTCACTTCACTGTTTATGATTCTGGGCAGTGATGCATTCAGATTATCACAGCATGGGTAAAGTAATACCCACTTCTTCCCTTACATCCTATTACTGCACCTCAGAGCGCCCCATCACTTAGATTACTCAGGGGAAAGTCAATGACATACGGTCTTTTGATTTAAAATACAAACTGTTGTGCAGAGATTTAAAAGATACCCTAATTTATTTTGAAATGGCCCGTAATGTGCTGGTACTTTTTTGATTGTTTTATTAGACTGTGATTTTTCCATCTAGCTTCTATTCCCAAAACCTACCAAATGATCATGATTTACTTTGGACATCTGTTAAATGCTGGGCTGTCTGGAGAACAAAGCAAGGGAGCTGCAGTCCTGATGGGAATATTGAAGGAGAGCAGTGAAACCGACTGTGATCTCCCGACAATAGTGTAATTTGAGCCACACAGCCTTACTGCAATTCCCAGCTTGCCTGGGTTTTGCACATAAATATGTGCATCTCTGAATGTGTTGTGATTAACTGCTGTTATTAAATTTATTTATCTTGTTTAAGACCACCTCAAGCCTTTCCCTTTCAGATCTATCGCTTTGCTTTTTTTTCAGTAAGAACAAATCTGGAGCATGAGCAGGAGCATTGACAGGATGCTGGGACCTGTTTGATTCCCCCACCCACAAATGCCGAGATATTTCTGTTTTCAGCTGTCACTATTAGTGTATTCTCAGTTCTCCTCCCCTCCACCCGCAGTTGCAACCAGTACTAAAAAGGTTTTTTTGATTCCTTCCTAGCAGTTGAAGCAAACCCTGCTGCATTTTAGCTTCCTCCTGCAGGACAGATTTACTCAGTGTGGTTACCCTGTGGTTGCCACATGTTAGTTACTTTAAAGGCACGGCTCCCTAATCTAATGAAACAGAAATCTGTGAGATGTATAAAAACATTCTATTATTCTCCTATTTTCAAGAACATTTCCTGTTCTCCTCTCCCCCCTCACTAATTTCATGAATACGGTTTCAGTCTGTTGGAAGGGAGCTTTCAGTGTGTGTCAGGCTAGGTTGTTAAAATATATCCACCCTGTTTGGATTTCGGCAGTTGCGATAACCAGGAGCACAGAGGTGATATTCTTGTTTGAAGAAGAATGATAGGTATTTATCTATGAAGTATGAGTCAGTATCTAGGGCTATTAATTGTTTGATGGCATTGCAAAAAGCACACTGCGAGTCAATAAAAGTTTTACCTGAGTAAAGATAATTGAATTCCTTGCAAAAAGGTGCTCTGAGGGTGATGATGTCTAATATCATTAAATACACAGCCAAAGATACTGAGATCTGCTCTGGTTGTCTGTTTGTATCTGAAGAATAAACTATAACTGAATAGGAGTTTAGAAAAAAGTATTCAAGGCAATTTCTAAGTGCATTAAAACATCAGTCCTCACAAAGTGTCTAAGAAGCAGCAGATGTTTAGACGCTTCAGCCACAAAACAAGCAGCGCTGTGTCTCAAAGACTTAAAATGGTCTCTGTTCTGCTTTTGCATTATAAGTTTTGTTATTGTCATAATAGGAAGTTTAAGAGCACACAAACAGGAAAAAAAATCATTTTTTGCTTACAGTTTTTGAAGTGGATGGATCACTTGTGTAGGAGTGCTCAAATGACTGCGAGAGCTGGGAACTGGAGTTGGGAGTGCTGGCTCCCTCAGACTGCTCGAACTCTCCATTGAGTCAGATAATTTTGTATCTGGACTTCAATATAAGGTTAGTCAGAGATGACAGCAACAGAACTCCTTCATGAGTCATCTACTCAATCCTGCTACAGACAGAGGGCTTTTCCTTTTGCTTTATTAGTCAGTTGTTTTTTACTTCAATTTATTTTTTTTTCCCTGTGCTTTCAATCCTTGTGGCGGTGGCATTTTCAGCCATTGCAAGGACTTGTTACCTCTGCAGGTTAGCCCTGGCTTGTGCCATACTCAGGCAGATTGCTTCTAGTCCTAAAGGGAAAACTGTCTAGGAGGTTTCACATGAAGAAGCTGATCTAATCCATTTGAGCTGGTAAAAGACTTCTGTGATCTTTGAAATGTGCTAGGCTGTGCCTTACAAGTAACACATGTCACTTATAGCAAGGCAACAATAATTTAAAGTGAGGAGGATATCTAGAGGTCTGTAGGTCTGTGACCCAAGAAAAGCTCTCCTAGTAGCTGCTAGAAATTTCTCTAATGAAATCCCAAACCTTGTGAGGTATTCCAGGCTTTGCTGCCAACCTGAAACCTGAGTTAGGGATATGGAGGTCTATGAAACTTTCAAGAGAACCATGGCCAGTTTTCGGTTTCAGCTGAGTTTCGCAGTGGTGCCATAGGTTCATTTAAATGCTGAATATGTGGAAATGAGCTCCTCTCCTTCCATGTGAATGTTAATTTAGTACACTTTGTTTAGCTGCGATGGCAACACAGTTTTTGGAAACGTTCTGTATGCATTAGTCATCAATATCTGAGCGATGTTTCTATTGTGCTTGTCTGCCAATGGTCCTAAAAAGCATCAGCAATTCATCTATTCCAGCTGGGACCAGAAAGACTGACAAACTGCAGCACTGCATAGAAAAGAGACTAAAAATGGAATCATAGGCCATGTTTATTGTATTTTCATGACTGCAGCAGTTAGAGACTGATTTTCTAGCACACTGCAGCATTTGGGATTACCACTGTGGGCTGTCCTGTTTCATCCCACGGGATGACTCAGTCGGAAGTCTACTCTTCTGAAGCCCATGTGGAAGATCAGTCTCTGACAGTTGTACTGATGGCGCGGAGGGAGTTATATTCACATCCAGTTACCTGGTGTGGTGCCAGTTTTGCTTTGACAACCTGTGCTAGGATGACAATCCTCAGTAAAGTTGAGGAGTTAGCACGTGTAGCACTGAATCCTTACAGATTCAGACTAAGAGGACCACGTCAGGAAGAAGGATGAACTCACAATTAAGGTCCTGAGCAAGAACCTCATGAATCTGGGTTTGACTTCTGCTATGAGATCCTTGCCTGACCTTGTGCTCAAGATGATACTAGATGTTTAGTTTCTGTCTGCAGGGTGGAAATATTATTTCTCCATCTGCCTGCCCTTTGTTTCTCTACATAAATGATGAGTGAGGAGGAATCTTCAATCAATGAAACGAGGGATCTCACAAAGGTAACTTGAGCTGAATAATACTGGTTTTTGTAGTGTCTGTATCTAACAGGCTCTTTCAGAGACTAAATCATGGCTGCTAAATGGCAATTCCTGCTCTGAATTGCCTTGGTTAAAGCTAGTCTTTGCAAATCCCCCTTTTTCTGTCACGCTTACACAGAATGCCCTGTCCACCAGGGTTTTGAATGCTATTACATTTTTGCCATCTATTTTCGAGACAGTCACCTTGGAGAGAGGCAACTGTCTTCCCCACTGCAGCCTGTGCCCTGCCTGGTGCTCCTATGCTGGTGCCTGTGCTGCTGATACCCCTGAGCACCTGCCTGCAGATGAGTTGATTTATCTGTAGCTTGTCAAGAGGAAAACAAGGAATAAGAAAGTTCTGCAGAGCGATGATGCCCTGCATCTCCTCCTGGGTAGAATTGCCCTAGCTGGCTGCTCCATCATATGCTTATGAGGAGGGGGACTGAGACTGGGAGGTTTGTAAGGTCAGCACCATCTATTCAGAGCAAGAATAGAAGGTCTGACCTTTTTCAAATGGTAAGCTTTGTCAGTGCTCCCATTGGGATTTTTCCCCAGGTGACTGCTTAAATGTCACTTGTGGTAAACCAGGGGATTGGAAGCACTGTGAACTTCCCTTTCTCCTTCATGAGGCAGCACTGAGAGCTTCTAATGAGGTTATATGTTTTCCTAAAGTTGAAAACATCAGAGAAGCGAATAGAAATGTATTTTTCATACTGCGTCTGTTTTGTAAAAGCCATGGTTCTTGAAGATATCTGTTTCTTTAGCAATGTAAAAAAAAAAAATCCTGTATAGCTACAATTAACACTGCAGCAATAACTCAGTGGCATACATTCCTTGTGTTTATTGATTAGTGAACAAGCCCCCTGGGGTTTACATTACTTCCAACACATTTGGTTCCAGCTGAATACCTGCAGTGTGCATTGATCTAAGCATGTGATTTCTCCTAAATATCAGGCATCCTGTCCTATTGCGTCACAGCTGTATATGTGCTATTGTAGCTGTGCAAAACCAAGTGGCTGAAAATGAAAAATCACCATGTGAAAAATGAAAGGGCACCTGTTCCAGTCTCTGTTGACATCCATGAGCCCTCTCTGTCACATTGAGGTTACACCTGCATAATTCACTTGGCCTCAATAGAGTGACTTCTGATTTATATTTGCATGTGTGAGAAGAAACTCAAGTCCCTCAGGGGCTATGGCAGCTCAGTGCTTCAAAGAATCAGGTCCCTACTGCAGAAAAGGTCCAGATACCAAAGTTCAAAGTGAATGGATGCTTATTTCTTTACAGCTTTTGTTTTCTTTGTGAGCATGAACTACAGATCATTGCACAGGCATTTCCAGTATAGGTGTGGCTGCAGTAATTACTGCTTATTCTTTTGAAGGAACCTGCACTTACAAAACAGAGCAGGATATGAAAGATGATGAACATGCTGTCTAAAATGTGACCAGCTGAAGTTCAAAGGTTAGGAACAGTGGGATGAGTTGCTTGGCAAGAAAAGGACTTCAGCATATGCTGTGCTTGGTGGGTTACTAGAAGTTGTAGGGACCTCCTCGAAGCACCCTGCTATGGCTCAGCACACTGGCTGAACAAGTGATGCTGAAGGGACGATGCAGGTGCTGAAGACAGAGGCAGAGGGAGGATGGATACGAAGGAGCAGGAAGGCTCTGCTACTGCTGTAGAAGTAATGAGCTGGATTTGTTTCAGCTCATCAGCCTCTAATCTATTTTAAAGTTGATATTAAAGTATGAAATAGTGTGTGGCAAGGAGGATGGAGATACGGACAAGCTTTCAAACCAGTGTTGAGGTGCAGGCTAATTCTGCATTTTTATTTATAGTTGTATAGCAGAAAAAAGCACAGGCTGCATGTGGAAGAGTGAGAAGAGGCTGATAATCAAACCAGGGAGCATTACTACATCAATAATGGGGAATTTCTTCTTTCAGCTGCACATTGTATTGGTCTTAACCAAGCATAAAAATTGCCCACGAACAGTGCTGCCTTTGCTTTCATCTGCCGTGGCCTCACACAAAACTTGCTGGGAAGGGCCATGTTGTGAGGACTCTGGACATGAAGTGGACTGGTCCTCCTAACTGCAGAGCTGCTCTGTCAGGGCTCTGGTACCTGAGCTCCCCTTGCTAGAGGCCAACAGGGGTGAGGTATAGACGTCTCAAGCACAGTTCTCTCCCAACCCTACTTTTCTGTAACTTAAGAAAAAGCATCCCTTTCCCTCTGCTTTTGGGGATATGGTCTCACCATTTCTGCAAAGACCTGAAGAAATGTCTTGCTTTTTCTAAAATGCAATTTTTCTTTATCTTATGCTAATTCTTAATGAATACTGCAGTAGCTATAGTGAAGAAAGCTGTGGCAGGACTGCGGATGAGGATCTGAGAATGTTACTCTTGTTAAAAGATGGGGCTGAGACACTGGAGGTTTGGATGCAGAAAGCGAGGAGGGTTTCACCCTGAGCTCGCTCAGCCCTACTTACGCAGAGGAATCACAGCTGTTGCTTTGGATTGTGGATAAAAAGCAGTCTCTAAGGTTCATTAGGCCCTCGCCTATTAAGGGCTTTAAAAACTAGGGTCGGGACCTTGAAACAGATCTGCAGGCTGGGAGGGAGCGGAGTGTGTGTGCTATCTGTGCAGTGAGGGGAGCGGTTTTGGTTCAGCTCCAAGTGGATCAGTGCCTGTGGTACAAAACCACCTGGAATTAATTGAAAACATTGGTGGCCATTTTCAGCAGAGATGGAGAAGCAGGCCAAGAGGCTGGGAACACGCTGCCCTCCTCCCCTGGTTGCACTGGTGGAGGCACGTGTGGGAGGTTTATGTTGACACTTCCCACACTATACGTGCTCTGTGAACTTTCATTTCCAGGGCTGTCAAGACAAAGTCTTTCACTGCAGTAACACATGTTTTATTTTCTTGTAATAGAGTTGCATGCATTTATTTTCACTCTAACCATACTGTCCCAACAAGAAGGCACTGCTTGGAATCATGACAGCTTCTTGCGTCCAAATGCTGTTTTTCTGCTCTTGCGTCTCTCTCTCTCTTTCCATAGGCCAGTGCACGGCAGAGTACTTGTGTGGGATACAGGACTCTACTCTTCAAACCCATGGAGATGAAGCCTGCCAGAAAACTGTCTCAGGTTTGGCCAGGATTTCCAGGTGAATTCCAAATGTCATTAGAAAGATTTATTGGTTTGTATCTGGTGAACAGTGTCCTCTGTTTCCTTTCTATTCTTTGGCTTATGAATATGAAAGAGTATCTAGTGGAAAGAATACTTGTTCACAGCTGATGACTTTTGGTGGTCCCTTAAGGAAGGCTCCAAGCTCCTTGCTGATAAGGCCAGTGATAATTTGGCATATGAAACAAAATTTGGATGCTCTGGCTATGTATAAATGTAATTAGAGAGAATTATCCAGATGTCCTGTACTTCATTTGAGAAGTACAACTAAATACAAATAATAAAATCAACACATTCCAGCATTGATTTATTTTTTTTTGTGGCCTCAGAATCTTGGAGAAGAGGGACTTCCTGCTCCAGGAGAGAGTCACGACTGGAAACCAAGTGGGACTATAGCTGTGAGTCTGAGGGGTGTAAGGTGCAGGAAGGATTCTTTAGTCAGTGTGTAAGAGGAATTGATTGCAACTTGCATTAGAAAAGTAAATTTAAGAATGAAGACTCACCTGTGCTGAGATGCAACTCCTGTTGCAGTGTGTGCCTTGGTAAGGAGGAGTGATCTGGCATAACAGGGTTTATCATGCCCGTGGCAGAAGAAGGAAGCCTCTTGGTTCCATCTCTGTCAACAGACTGTTGATGGGTATGGGCAGTCTATTCTGTCCTAGATTTTTAGTTCTTTGGCCCACTCTGTCCTCCTAGCATCTCCTCTGGCTTTTTATCAGCCCACATTGTTCCTGCAGGAGAACTTTGATTCACCTTTTTCCCTGTGGAGCTGGGCCTTTCCTCTCTGCCCTCCACCTTTGGCAGTTCTTGCAGAACCCCCCTGGTATCACTGAACTTTGTGACCAGGAGAGAGAGATCTCTTGACCCCTGGTGCAGCCAGTGCTGATGCTCCTGCTTCAATTAGTGCAGGCTTTTCTATGTGCAGCATGATAATGCCTGGATGAAATCTGGGACTGCAGCTCATACATATACAGATATAGCTGCTGGACCAGTAATTCTTCTGTCTCCTTTTCTGCTTATAAGACCTAGCTCTAAATTGAATCTCAGAAAAACGAGATTCCAGGTCCAAGAAGTAGGATAATGATTTGGAATTGTTTTTAATCCTGTTTTGTGTTGTTCCACCCACGTGTGGTGGTTTTCTCCTCGCTGCAGAGAAGGTAGGGGCTATGTTCTTCAAGGGGAAATTCCAGTTTGGGGTAAAGCAAATGAAAACACCATGTGTGTCCTTTTTCATTCAAATTACGTACAAAAAATTGGTGATACGAGACATGAGCAAAGGCAGAACAGAGCCTAGAGTCTTTAATCTTTAAAATCTATTTTACATGATTAAAAAGATCCTGCCTGGAGAAAAGCAAGACTGGCTATTTATATCTCCATTCTTCTCCCCCCCGCCCCCCCTTTTTTTCCCAGAAAATACTGCATAGTCTTTCACATCTGAAAGACCACGGCTGGCTGCCATTAATTTTAATGCTAAATCCTCATCAGCATTTCAAAACATTATGAAAATGTCTAAGAAACTGTCTTCTACTAGCTTGAAAATATTGCAGGCAGCAACCCAAATAATACTGTAAGTGCCCTGGTAAGTACAAGAGCACATGCTGGAAAGGAAAAGAGAAAAATAAAAGGCTTTAGACCACCGAGCAAACATCAGTTCTACAAAACAGGCATAAATGGATTGCAGGATTTCATGGATGCTGAGAGTTTGAATTACTGAGCTACACTTCACTTACAGAAAACGTGTTTTTCTTTTTTAGAGAACGCATCAAATATTGAATGCTACTGTTTGCTGTGCAGTCTGCTCCGTGGACAAGTACACAAATAACCTTACATGTAGGGTTCTGCTTAGGCCGACAAATACAATTAGATGAATGGAATATGGCCAGGACCCCAATATTAGTGCTCTATTACACTGCATTGGCAAAGATGATGGATGCCAATTAAATTGAAATCAGTCGTCATAGGTTAAAGACATGATGACTCTGATCAAAGCACTCCTCCTTCAGCAAAGTATTAAACCTGTCCGAAACTTAAATACATGTTTTTAAGTCCTGCTTAAAGTTGCACATGTGCTTAAGTAATTTCCTGCTTAGGGAAGGAGTGGACCAAGCATTTTTGGGTTTATTTTTTCAATTGGGAATATCCGTGCTTACCTAGTTCTCAATGGGTAGGTTTCATCTAGACAGTTATGCATATGCCAAATTTCACTGGGGTTTCAGGACATGCTATTGCTGTCTCATGCTCGTTTGTATTTATAGTGCTCAGCAGGCTTGGGGAACTATATAAGGATTTCAAAAGCTTGTGCTATTTCTGCCTTCATTGATGATGCTTTTACTGAAGCTCTACCCTGCAACGGGTTGGCAGCAGAGGGCTGGTGAGTGGTCCTTCTCCTTTGGTAGTAAATGGGATGTTGCCAGTTGAGGATGATTGTCCATATTGTTAGTTTTGCAATAGTGATTTTTTTAAATTTGGTCAATATTTTAAAATTTTGCCAATTCTTTTTGCTTTTGTAAGAATCAAAATGAATTTTTTATCCTTCTCTTTTTAAGAGATCTGCAAACCTATATCTCCATTTTAATAATTAAAAAGAAAAAAGAAAAGATGTAATTTTTCAAGGGGAAAGCCTTATTGTTTTTCCCAGTTCACATAGGAACTGGGACAAGCTCTTCAGTCAAAATCCCAGCTTTGCTGGGAAATCCTAGGGTTTGGGAGAAAATATAGAGTCAAAAACAAAGGCAGAGATGGGAAAATTTCATCAGCCTCTGTGCTGCTGCTTCTCTTTTTGATTAAACATCAGGTTTAAGTATCATCAACAATGTGAATTCTGAAGACTACAAGAGAATGCACTTCAGGTTAGAAAGCCTGTCTTTTATTTCAGTATTAAAAAAAAAATATGCCACTAGACTATTCTTGAAATAAATCACTGAGAGGGTTAGGCAGAGGCTGGAGGTGCACACTACATTTTTTTGTTGCCAGCTCCTTGTAGCCAAGGTACATTGTCAAGGCTATCCTTGGAAAAGCACTTCTCTCTCTTCTCCCTGCGTAGCTCTCCATGGTGGCATCATTAATGTTGATGGCTATAATTGACCACAAAGAGCAGACCTTTAGTCCCTACCTGATCTTTCAGAGTGTTTATACACTGCTAGCCTGACCACACAGCAGACTAACGAGCATTACACTTGACAAATACTGTCATGCCTAAACAGGAGATAGTGATTCTGCGAAGACAAGCAGCAAGCCTGGGGGCACGTCATGCTCAAATAGGAAAGTTAAGAATGAATATTAATTCTCTTCCACTCACTAGGGCCCATATCCCTAACGTCAGTTAAGTCTTTCCACTGTGAGCTTTACATCTCTCCTGTGAAGTAGCCCTTTAGAATACTATACAAACACATAGCATAATAAATTTGTCAGTGATAACAGATGGTGCAGCCTGCTTTTAAACAGGATCAAGACTGTTCCAGTAGCTGGACAAGGTATGGATCTGAGATGAAAAAGGACAGGTCCTAATTCCTTCTAGATCTAAATATCTGGAGTCGCGATACGTGTTGGATAGCACTCCAAATTTTACGTGCTAGAGCAAAACATGGTGAGCAATTCGGAAGAAATGAGAACCTGTGATTTTTATTTGCATTGAGCCCGTCATGTAAAGCTCTGCATGGTTGCTGTATACAGCCTGTGTGCAGAGCTTTGGTGGAAACTCCCATCTGCCCCACACCAAGCCTGGTAATTGTAGCATCCGTGTTGCTGAGTTGCCTTCTCTGCTATGTATGTGCGTTTTTCTTGATTATAAACAGCATCAAAAGTGTTAATGACTTTTTGAGGTTCTCTTTCTAGATGCTATAATTTATTTTTATTTTATATAATTTAAAATAGAGAACAATTCTTGTAAAATGAATGGGATTACAAATTATGCTTGTGTCTGAATATCTCTTTGGTCTGTTTATCTGGTGCCTAGGCCTTACTGTAGATTTTTTTTTTTGTCAAAACTTGCTGTGATTTAGTCAACTGATGTCTGCTTTTTATTTTTTTCTGACAGAATCCTTGATATGAGGTAGAGTCAGATATTCCTGAAGTTTCAGGTGAAGTTAAATAACCTTGCAATACAGCAGAAGAATGTGATTGTGATGCTAAATAGAGGGGGCAGCTAGGTTTCCAACCTGCTGTTGTGAGCTGGATCTGCCATGCTGGTGCTGGCTTTGTGCTTTGCAAACTTACTGGTGCTCAGAAAGCTTCTGACTAACTCTGTTGAACAGCTGAGTCAACTGGACTTTCCAGGGTGCTCTGCTGGTCTGCTCTCCTCTTTCTGGCCCTGGGCTGGTGTGTGTGTGCACATCTCAGACCACCACTGCCTGAGCGTGGTATTTTAAGTATCTGGGTCTGTGCACCATACAGATCTCGATTCTGGCTTTTATCATCTCTCCTCTGGGTCTGAAGCGCACCACTGCGGCCTCGTGCCCTTGACGAACTCCTGCAGGTGTGCCGCCTGCACGCGGAGGTCAGATGCTTGCTTGGGACTTTCGACACCCTCTGCCTGGAAGTGCTGCCTTTGTGGGCTGCCTTTGGGCAAGGCCTGGAGCAGTGTTTCCAGCTGGGGAGGGCAGCTCTGGGCTGACGTGCTGTTTGTTGGAGATTTACGCTTTAGCAATGTGGTCTTGTAAGGCAAAACATTGCTGATCGTTCCTGTCACCAGATATTCATCTAGGTCAGCAAAACACAGCCAGCCCCACTGAAATGGGAGGGAGGGAGTGAGTGTGCCACCAGACTGCCATTAAGTCCTTTGGAACATTGTCCTGTTGTCAGGAGATGATTTACTAGGAAACAATCCCGGGCCAAGTCAAACTGAGCCAACTGATGCAAGCGGATCTCTGTTTAGGTCAGGCCTAAATGCAGCCCACGGTATTTTGCTGGCCTTGACTGCAAGCAGTGCTTCAGCTGCTGGTGCAGAATTGCTTGGAAGCAGCGTTTGAAGGCACAGTCTCAAGACACAGCGAGCACCCAGGCTCACCAGCGCTGCGTTGGGTGTGCAGTGGTTCTGCGGCATCCCTGTCCCAAGCATACCTCACATGCTCAGTTCCCTCTGGGACAGATGTGATCGTTTGCATCAGGATCTGCTACTTTTGTGTTCACAATCTTTTGGGCTAAATGGAGAAGAAAACCCCAAACAGTTTATAATCTAAAAGAGCGAGGACTCTTTCACTTTGCAGTGTTGGAAAGCAGGTGCAGGGAACGCTTTCCACCAGCCTTGCTTACTTCCCTGTGGGAAGGACAAGCTCAATGCACCCATCCCAGCCCCCACATTCCGGGACATGTGGCCAGGCCCTCAAACCACGCTCAGGGGTGAGCAATGTGCAGTAATTGAGCTGTGCATCCTCTTAGGACTGTCTTGATGCATGATGTTTGCTGTCAGCAAGATCCCAGTGGGAACTGCTGCAGACGTGTCAATGTTCTGCTTCCTCTGCAGAGGCTCTAAGCTGCCAGGACAGTTTTTTATCTCAGTATCACCTACTTACTTTCACCTGTGTACTATTAAACTGTTAATGTATCAGGGGGAAAAACTCATCCAGGAGAGTGTATTAGGAATACCTAAATGAGGCTGCTGTGTTATTCTCAGCAAAATATTATTGTTATTAAATGTTCCCACCAGATACTTGGACAGCTTGCATTACAACTGCAAAGCTAACATTTCATTATAGGAAGATATATATTCATAATGGATTGCAATTTACCAAAATACACAGAGGGCCCCAGATTTGTCAGTGTGCATTTGCTCTGTGAGAAATGCATCTCACTAAAAACCAGATGTCAAAATTAACAGTAGCGCTTTTGCAATGTTGGGAAGAAAGCTGACATTTCTGAGCTGACAGTCCAGCTGTGTTAACGGCGTTAGGGAGCCTTTGTATTATGAAATACAATGTTTAGCAGTAGAACTGCATTAGGAGTTTATTTAAATTATAAGTGGTGGGAAATCACTGCACTGTGTTGGTGGCAACAATTGCAATCAGGTGAAATCCTGGATCCCCTCCTCCCACCAATCTTTTCTCTATTTCCGTTCATTTGCATACGTTCCTGCATAGCAAAATTTCAAGCGGTTGTAAGAATTACTTCAGTTCCAAGGAAATTGCTGGGGATCATTGTCAGGGTCAAGTTTTGGAGAGAAATAAGGGAGACAGGTGTTTGAAAGCTCTTGTAAATGTCTGAGTAACTGTTCTGAAATGTAAATTATTGATTCATAGCCTCCTGTTTTCTAATGTGCTTTCTCTTCCTGGTAATTTAACCTAGTTTTCAGGATATTTTTATCTGTAGCTTTCTAGAACCTGTGTTACCCCTGTATTTTATCTCATCTCTTTCTCCTGTTCTTAGATGTTAGGTAGTGAGTCAGGGCACTGATTAGCTTGACTAATTTGTTGGCATAGTTTTGTCAGGGGAAAAAAGGTGCACATTTTTAAAAGTGAAGATATTTAACCATTGGAACAACACAGGCACCGGTGGATTCTCCAGTACTAGCAATAGTAATGTCAGGAGGTATTTTTTCCCAAGAGATGTTTCTAATTTTCCACCAGCATTAATTTTTGGAAGCCCTATGGCCTGTACTACATGGAAGATGGATGATCTTGATGGCGCATCATGTCTTGGGAGTTTCCAAACCTAGCGCTTGAGCACTGTGTTTAGCTGCGTTCCTGCTCGCAGGAAAGGATGGGAGGAAGAGTTTGGTCACCTGGGCAAGGTCCATGCCTTGAGAAATGTGTACTGTGGAGCTGGAGATCTGCATCTCAGGTCACATCAGACTGAGGTCAATGAGTTACTTGCAAAGTGGTGGGTAATCTTGGCTTTTGGAAGGCTTCTGGGGTCTCTAATGACTGATGGAAATGTGAATCGCAATCTTGCAGAACCTGCAAATGTACTCTGTAGAGTAGACACTGCTTCAAAGGGAGCTGATACGGAGTTAGCCTGCTCCCTGGGGAGGTGGGAGAGGGAAGATGCTCCGGGAACGCTCTCTGGGGATACTGCTGCGTGCAGGGGTGCAGCCTCCTGGAAGAGCATCCCCTCCCTGCCGGGCTGAGAGGCAGGACAGGTCCAGGCACCCAGAAAAAAAAAAGGGGGATGCAAATATGGGAGAAATGCTGTCAGGGGACCCTGTGGGAGTCAGTATCCCACTGATAGTAAGACTTAATGTATTTATCTGTGGGTGCTGTCCTGGTCCTGGCCGCTCATATTTGAGCACCCCCAGAGAAGGAGCCTTGCTTTGTCAGGTGGGGACACAACATCCCCTTTTGCAGGCCGAAAGAAGCGCTGACTTACCTGCGGACAAGGGAGATATTAAATTTCAAGGCAAGGTCGTATTTCCTCTTTAAACCCCAGATAGACAGAGATTGCTGTTGACCCCAGCAGCATTATGTGACCTTATCTACCACACAGATATTTTCCTGAGGTTTTCTATTGGAGAGGTGGGTCTGCGGCTTGAAGGACGAGCGTGGTGGTGATGCCGAGGTTTGAACCCACCCACGCTGAGCAGAGGTGGCTGGTGGGGCAGGTGTGAGGTGCTCCGCGTGGCTGGCTGGGAGGACTAAGGGAAGGATTATCTAGAGGAAAACAGCTTCCCAAAGCCAGCATAGAGACGCTCAGCACTCTTCAGTGAATCACTTGAGCGTGATCTCGAGCATCTACTGCAATGTTTTGCTGAATGGGGGCCCAGTAGAGGAAGGAGTCCTTACGCAAATCACAGAGTATAAATACCTCTGCTGTGAGCATAACTAAGGCCGCGGTGCTGTCGCACAACGCAGTCAGCAATAAATAGGTTCCTGAATTAGAGAGTATCTCTGCTGTATTTCAGATGTGACTGAGCTACATGTACAAAATGTCCTTTGAAACAGCAGCTGTGTCTGCGTTATCTTCCTCTGAGAGATAAGCAATTATGAGAATGTTATAATGATTTCTTTAAAAAAAAAAAAATTGGGTCTAAACAGCAATTGCTTTTTAACGCAGGAGATATTTAAACATCAGTACCTTGAATTGATTAAAAAGAGCTGTACTGATAATGCGATTTTGTAGCTTGTGATTTGCACTGAATGGCGCAATGAATCATGATGAAAAGCTGGTGAGGAGATTTCTGATGGGACCTTCCACTGCATTGGTGGCTCTGAGATGGTGTGTTCATTTCACAAATCAGTCTGCACTTGTATAAAACTTCTCATTGCTGGGGAATTAATGCTAGCGAGGTTCTAGTGAATACCTTGCTTTGCTGAAGGGCCTCTTAGGAGAGCTGTGTTTCTAAGGGATACTCTGCATTCCCCTGTACACTGATGGCTTCTGTACTTCTACTTTCAAGGATTTTGCATATCATACTTTTATACAATTTGTGTGCCTCCTGACTGTTTATTAGTCATAGCAATTACATATATTTTTTTCATACTTTCCCAAATGGAAAACAGATTTCTTCTGCTTGGACAGCTAACTACTAGAAAACAAAATCTCCCAACTAACAGGTAATATTAGTGAATTCTTGGATCATAGAAGAATTTGTATCTTCTCCTTGAATTACCAGGCAATTTATTTATTCAAGCCCTCTTGGAATCTGTTCCCTTGCAACATGTAACTCTAGTGCTGTTTTATGAGTAAGGTTGGCTGAGAGATGCTTATGGTTTAAGTGTGTTCACGTATCTAATGGGCAGTGTCAGCATGCCCGTTGCTGTAAGCGGACGGAGCAGTCAGCAGGCTGAGCTGTACTCTTTCACTCTTTTAATTCCTTTTTGCACTGTGTGTAAAACAACAAATAAAACCCCAAAACCAACCAAACCAAAAGGGGGGGGGTTCAGTCCAGCGCACCTCTGAGCTGCACTCTGAGCATCATTAATTTCTCTTCTGCTTGAGGTGGCACTTAGGTCTGGAATCCTTCTGTACCCTGGCTCCTGTAATTAGTCTGCTACCTCTGCAATGGGGTCTCAACCGTCTAAATTCTTGTCTTCAAGCAAGTACTGACAGCCCCCTCGTGTTAAGTTTTGTAAACACTAATTTGTGACATCTCCTGTGGCTTAAATCAAAGCACTCAAGTAAAAGTAATAATACCACTGTTAAAGGGAATGTTACAGAAGAAGATGCCTGTCACCTGACACTAAATGGATATGACACCAAGCGTGTTTCAGGAGACGCTTCTAACGAGGAGGCACTGGGGGAAGTAACGCTGCTTTCGCAGCCCTGAAGCTATCGGTTCCGTGGCCTGCTCGGCAGAAAACAAAAGGGGGAGAATATTGCTTATTTCAATTCTGGTTTGCATTTTGCTCAGGTGCTTATAAAAGGAGGAGAATGACCTGGCTCCTGCAAGTCTTCATTTGAATGGCAGCTGTGTGATCTGCTGATGTGTCTGCTCAGAGACCACAGCCCTCTTTGTGCTGGGTGCTGTACAATCAGAGGACACACAAGTTTCTCCCTGTCCTGTAAAATTTGCAGTTTAGCAACCAGGGGAGACTATTACCTGAAATTATGCCTAGATTGTACAGCTCTTTTTTATCTGTCTCTCTTCTTCTTCTTTTTTTTTTTTTTTTTTTTTAACCAGCCTTTTTGTCTTCCTTTCATATTCACATTGGTTAAAATAAATGCATCATTCCCCCTTTTCCTTTGTAATGCCCTGAACTCTGTTGTTGTATTATATGAACTTTTCATGTCTGGCAGTACAATAGAAGCCCTTGAAACCAAAGATGCAGTGTCACACTTGTTAATTTTCAAAGAAATTTCTGTAAGCATTCATAGTATAACCGTAATACAGACTTTCAAGCAGGTAGCTGAGCAGGTTGTAACCATCTGCTGTGTTTGAGCATGTTGAAGGATAAAAGAAACCTCTATCAGCATATGAGAATCCCAAGCAAACTAGGAAGACAGACAGGATTATCACTAAGAGAAACACCATGGTGTGTAAATTCTTGTCCCATGGGAGGAGCAGGGAACAGTGGAAAATACCTGCAGGTGATGCCCATGCAGGAACTCTAGGCTGGGTGTCACCACTGGGTATCACCAGCATGGAAACCTGCTAGGTGGGCACTGGTCTCGTACTGAGGATTTCCTGTCTTTTTCTGCAGGCATTTGTCTGAATCTGCACAATCTAATGGTGTGTGGAGCACAGGACTGGAGTGGGAAGGAGAGAATGGAGAACAACTAGAAGCAGAGGTGATGCCCAGGGAGCAGTCTGGGCAACTCAGCTGGAGCTGAAGGTAGGAAGTGAAGGCAGGAATACAAGAAACACCTTTGCATCTGCAGCGTGGGGGGGAGAAGGAGGTTGTTTTGCTTTGTGTGAACCATGAGTGCGCTTGGGCCTCCTAGAGACATTGATGGGTTGCACAGAGGTACATGGCAAGAGAACACCCGGGACCCTGGAGGGCCATTTCTTCTTTTACTTCCCCCCGGTCGCCCGATGTGTGCTGTCAGGACCCAGCTGCCTGCTGCCCTGCTCGCTGTGGTGCCCTGCACTGGAAGGAAGCGGCTGCTTTGTGGAGCTGGTGGAAAGGTGCCAGCACTCACCAGCTGCAGCCCTGGCCCACACTCTGCTTCAGCTGGGCGGATGTCAAGGCGAGCTGCTGCAGAGCGTGTGGGGACGGGCGCAGCTGGCCCTGGTGACACGCTGGCAGCTCCGCCAGTGGGAATCACGGCAGGTCCCTCAGGTCAGCCCAACGGCACTAAGTCCTGTTAGCGAGAAGGTTTGACCTTGCAGAGCTGCTCACCAGTCCAAGGGTTGAGGTCCAGTTTGGAGCTGAGGTGCAGAAGACAGTGGTGCCATATGCTGGCCAGCTCTTCCTATTTCTAGTGTTCAGTAATCCCTTATTAAAAGGCTATAAACCTGGGCAGGTGCTGTAGTGTCAAGAATGTTTCTAATGTCTGTCTGTTATTTCCTTTTTAATTTATTTTAACTGAAAAATGCACTTTTAAAAAATTTCTCTATTACTTGTATGATTAGGGGAAACCCCATCTAGTCTGAATGCTTCTACCATGGAAATACTCAGTACCAGCTCTGGCATATTTATGTTGGCTCCCTGATTAGACAATGTGCCAAGCTGTCCTTCGTGGCCTTAATTATTGCAACTTCAGGCCAGCGTTGCCTGCTTACAGCATAATCCCACGGCCTAGAGTGAACCCTGAAAATGCTTAATTAAATGACATTCCACAACAGATTAAGGAGCCAGAAGCCCAAGATAAAAAAAAGGGAGACTGTGACCATAGGAGTGGCAGGTGCTCTTCTTTTTCAGGATAACACTCCTGACATGGACCGTTTCATTTTGAGAAATATTTAAAAAAAAACAACATTAATTGGTAACAGTTTAGGATCTGCGCTTGGCTGCTTGCGTTTTCTGTGCAAAGCGATTCAGAGACATCTCATCTCGGGCTGGTGTAGGAATGGGCTCTGTGGACTCTCACTAATTTACATCAGCTGAAGATCTTCTCTGTTCTTCGTATAATTTGAGTGTCTCTGTTATTGCGTGTGAAATATGGCCTGGTCATGAAGTCCGCTCGTGTGAGCAGGCGCTGCCTGCCAGGTCGCAGAGCATGGCTTGCGGTTCACGTGGTGCCACGCCAGCATCCCCCAGCCTGGAGCCTGGCTGCACTGGAGAAGGGCTGCAAGATGGACACCCTTGAGCAGCTTTTACAGCAGTGACCAGAGACTTTGTGTGCTTTGTTTTGGGCACCTGGATGAGGCCTTTTGGCAAAGCTGGTGGATGCCTTTGGGGCTTTGCAGTTCTGAAATCCAGGGTAAGCATCAGGGTCAGGCACCAAAAATCTGTTGCCTTTTTAAAAATTATTTTTAAAAAGAAAACCAAAACCTTTTCTGTATGTAAAAACTAGCATGCAGTTATTTGGAACAGACACAATCAAATTGTGTTAGGGAGTTCCCCTGGGAGCCAAAGCCTACGTCTGACCACAGAAGATCAGCATACAAATAGAAACGCTGCAGATAACGTTACATTGCACAGACTAGGGCTCAAATCTTCAGCGAATCTATTCAGAGGCAGAAAATGACAGCAAGTGGGGCGCATGCAGCACACCAAGCACGTCTCATTCGAAGGACAATGGGTAAAGGTAGTTACTGCTAGTACTGTGTTTTGTCATATTCCTCAATTATTTGCTCCGACAACTCTCTTGTCTTGGCTGAATAAACTGGCTGTGCAGAAGCTGACCTGGAGTGATTTCTTCTTTGCAAAGAGAAGTGGATTTTGGTTGGGTGTCATGATGTTTCCAGGGGTTTGGTTTGTACGGTTTGTGTCCTTCTCCAGTCCTATAACATAGTTTCAGCAATTAAACTACAGGAGGGTGGAGCGAATTAAATGTCCCTGCTAACACAGGGACAGTCATTGGGGAAACAAATGCAGAGGGCCTGAGTGAGGGGGGGCCCTGGCTGATGCCTGTGATGGGTGGGAGGTGATGTGCCAGCAATGTATCTGAGGTGGCTGAGCTGGGTAGTGCAGGGGATATGTCTTTGCCTCCTACCTCTGGGGACCTGAGCTTTAACTGTCTCTTATCCTACAAGTGAAAGGAGTTTAGTGATCCCAGCCTAATCCCCAGTGCGTGTTTTACCGATGTCACAAAATGCACCACATGCTTTGACACAACTGGAAGCTTCGGGTGCATAGAGGCAAGGATTTTTTTATATTTGATAGCAGAAGCAAGGCGGATTATTCCTAAACTGCATCAGCTAAGCTGTGCAAGGAAGTGTAGCACATCATTTCCCTATCTCTGAAACGGAGAAGATTTTTTTGCTGAGCAGGGCTATTCAGTTGGTGAGTTTTTAGCATGAGAACTGTCTCTCCCTACAGCTCAGAAGCTGAACACACTTGCTGCGTGTGCTTAATCCCTTGCCCTGTGACTAGTCCCGATGGGGTGCACAGCAGCAACCTGGAGCGTGTACCAGCATCAAACCTGCCCCAAGCCTGGTCTCCACTGGACCTCATCGGCATTGCTGAAACACTTTTTCAGCGAGCCATCATCTGCCTGAATACTACATGACCTTACCCAGCACAGTGCATTTACCAACATTAACATTTATCATCTTCTACAGCAGCTTTTTCTTTTGCAAATGAAAAGTAAAAGAGTTTAAAAGAAGCAAGGGAAACCTTATAGCAAAAACCTCTGTTTAGGTATTCCATGGAAGAGTAATAGTAAGGATTTTTATTTACCTACAGAAATTTTATGATTCGGGCCGATAAGTCTGCACTGGTTCCTGTGCAAAGCTTTATACGTGATTAAAAAATATCAGCTCAGATTTGTTTTCTTTATTATGTGTTTACTACCATTCCTCAGAGTAAAAATCGATCTTGTTCCAGTCTGAAGACCCAGTTCTGCAGGGGTTAGATCATCCTCAGTTTCTCCCATAGCATCTCTAAGTCATCCAGCAACATGTAGCTCTTGGATGCTTTGCTCTTCAGCTGTGTAGAAGATCACCCAGAGTCTAAGCCTGGAGATCATACCCCAGTTTAGTCTTCATGAAGCTTGTGTCTGTGTACAAACTGGGACTCCCCTCGGCACAGCAGCGGAGCTTTGTGTGAGTGAAACCCCAGGCTGAGCGCAGCATGTTGTGCAGACCCCATCTGAAGGCCTCCTTTGTGGCTGGAGCAATATAAAGGTCTTTAGATCCAGCCTTCAGCCTTGAAAGTGCTTCTTTGAAGTCTCCAGGCCTTCATGTGTCCTCCAGACTTTCAGTTAGTGTAGCATTTTGTTTTGATAGGGGTTTTTTTAAAGATTTCAGGTAAGATTTCAATAAGCCGGGGATGTATCAAAGTATAAAATACTTGCTTGAGTCTTAATCAATCCAAACTGTTCTCTAAAGAAGGAAAAATAAAGGCTGTTAAAGCAGGCCAGACACTTACAAGGCAGCAGATGTTTCTCTTTATTGTCAGAACAGCAATCTTTATTAAATACCAAAGAAAGCCCTGTAAATCCGGGAAGGCAGTTGAGTCTATGCTGAGGACACCTCTTCCTCAGGCGAAACAGTCTTTTCTAAGCCATTTGTTTTTCCTGCTGATCCTTCGATGGCGTTTCCGTGACATAAAAGCAAAAGGGAAAATGAATATTTAACTGTGGAAACAACTGGAGAGTTTAAGCTTGAAAAAAGAACGTGGGAAGTGACAGAAAGAGCTGAGATGATGCCTTTCACACCCATGCTGTCTTCTCCTTGGTGCTAGGACTAATGCAGGGCCGTTCCAGGGGACTCCTGGAGATGCCCCAAATTCAGCAGTGGGCTGGTACATCTGGTCACGACACAGTTAATGGCTACGCGTATCTTCTCCCGAGAATATGTCTGACGAAAAGCAAACAACGCGCTATTATTGCCTGGGAATTGCAGAGTGAGGCCTCTGTAGGATGGAGAGAGCTCTTTCGGGACTGTCTGGAGAGCGCTGAGTGTAATGAGTCTGGTAGTTTTCATTAGCATTGCTAATGGCATCTTCCACTTTTAAGAAATAACAGCAAGGTTTAATGAATTAATAAAAGGAAGATTGTGATTGACTAAACAAAGGGTGTGCCAGTCTATGCAGCTGGTCTGTTTTAACTAGGTAATGTCCATAGATACGGCGTTAATTTAATTCTCAGTTGAAATACTCCAGAGGAAATGTCAGATCAATAATGTAGAAAAGGGCAAAGATTTGCTAAGCCTGGCTGACTTGCGTATGTTAACTACTGTGAGCTAGATATGGATAAATGCTGAACATTAAGGTGAGTAATCACAACTGTCTTGGGTGCCTGAAAAGAATTTCTGCATAAACACTGCACAAAACAAACAGGTTTCAGGCAAGAAGCTGAGTGTTAAGGTATCAGGTCGTTATTTTACACACCACTCTGCAGTTAACATCCATGGATTTGCTTTTTTTCTGGAAGAGGATAAAAAGTCTCGTTGCAGACGTTGTCCCATTCTCCCTAGAGTGGTGCTGAGAGTCCCCATGCCTACAGGGTCCTGCACAAACACATCTTCAAGCCTGCCCGCATGTGTACCAGTGCTAGCTCTAAGTGGTTTCAAAGCTTGATTTGTATCTGGATTTTATCTGTTTTGCGAGCAGGTTGTGTGGGTGCATCCCCTACTGGCTTCAAACTATGACCCATGGGAGACGCTAGGAAGAGGAGAAATCTTATGCCTGTGTTCCGGAGTCAGCATAAGCTTTGTCTGCATTAGGGTCTTCTGCTTGGCTTTGCAGGCTGCTCTGCCTCACCGAGCCCTTGTACCTGCCAGCACTCCGACAGCACTGTCAGAACTGGCCAGGACCTCTCGCCTTTCTGAATTCACCCTTGAATGTCCCAATCTGGGTTGCCATTCTGACTTGAGCCCATCATGGCCTGGAGTTGAATCGCATTGTGTGTGTAGATAGGATCATAGAATCATAGAATGGTTTGGGTTGGAAGAACCTCGAAGATCATCTAGTCCAACCCCCCCTGCTATGGGCAGAGACACCTCCCACTAGACCAGGTTGCTCAAAGCCCCGTCCAACTTGGCTCCAGATGGCCATAAAACACCTAATGGATGGGTAGGTCCCATGTTACTTGGAAGAGTTCCACGGGACTGAGTAACAAAGGGTGCTTCAAAAGCAAATCCCACCTTTCCTCGTCAAGAAGTGCTTCTGTTACCAGCAGCTGGTGCTCAGCCATGGTCACAGCTAGCACACTTTCCTTCCAATGAAGACAAGAGCAGACAACTTTCTTGGTCTTTGGGCCTGAATATCAACTATTTGACAGTTGCACAGAAATTTTTCCGTGTAGTCTTTGCTAAACCATTCAGAAACCTTGATTTTGTTATTTAAATGACATTATCTCTTCCAGTACCAAGAGCAAGGGCTTTCCCAGAGCCCTTGCGTGTGTGTGGAATCTATGGGAGCACTGTGATTTCAGAATTGCCAAAACAAACAACAGGTGCCTGTATTATTTTGCAAGTAGGAGCTCCTCAAATATCAGACTTTGGCAGAGGAGATGCTTCCTTACAACACTCATCTTCTTACCCCAAAGGCCCCTGGAAACCCGGGTGGTGCATTTACAGTAAAGAATGCCGAGTTGGAAAATATTTTTAAATCACTTTTGATGAAAATGTCTTTAAAGTGCCTTCCCAGCTACTTGTTCATCTGCTTAATTCCTGCTTTCAACAAAAGTATGGATCAGTATCAGGTTTAAGTACAATTGGAGAAGGCACTCGGTGACTCAGAGAACCCATAATAGCCTTTTTCCTAGGGGCTTGGCTCACCTACTGCGGAGAATTGAGCATGGGTGTAGCTACACCAAGGTCTCTGTGCCAGTACAAACCTGTGGTTCAGAAACATGGCACGATTGGAAAGAAATGCTTACGCCAATGCAATTAGCCCTCATCCAGGAGCTGCACAGGTTGCACTAATATCCAACCAGAGTTTGTCATGGTGGTGGCTAATAGCACGTATGCTACAGTGGAGTGAAACTGTAGAGAGCAGTCCCACTCGAAGGACTTCTCCAAGGGATGAAGTACCAGCTGCTGGCTTTTTTGGTACGTAGTAAAACCATGAAGTGATTTCCCCCTGCTCCAAAGGGCCAGCTCATGCGAGCCACTCACCCAGTATTTCCCACATCATGGTGTTGGTTTCCTAGCAGGGTGGTGATGGACAGGATCTGTCCCCTGAGTGACAGGGAGCCAATGCCTGGGAAGGACGGTGTGGGAGATGTGTGCTGCTGCTTGCCATGGTGCTCTCTGGGGCTTTGGAAGGAGCTGGGGGCAGCCCAGTACCTCCATCCCCAGTGTCAAATGGCCTCTTACTGGGCTGCTCCCAGCTGCTTTTTGAAAGGAGGAAAGAAAAGAGCTGACAGAGCTGCAACTGCTTTAAGGTGGAACTGAAACAATAGCTTGTGGCAGTCTGAATCAGTTCCCTTGTTCCATGAATTTGACTCAGAGCTCGGTATTTCAGAGTCTCAGAAAGAAAAGGCTTATTTCAATTTTGGTTCTAATAATGGGCAAAGGTCATGGCAGCTGGGAGGAGAGGGGAAATGAAAGGCACAGGCTTGGCTATTTTCTCTGAACCAGCTTCACCCGTTCCTGGTTACGACCTCAGCAGAATAATAACTGATATTAAGCAAAGCCAAGAAATGAAATTAACACATGCAAAATTACATTACAGCCGTGTCAGGAGTCCTGCTGCCCAGCAGCGTTAGCAAGGCCTCCTGGTGCAAAGTAACAAGGGCAGCGAGGAAAAGCTGATGGCTCGGAGTGGAGCACCTCGCTCTGCCATGCACAGCCCAGACCCACAGCGGCTCCAAGTCCCAGTTTTGCTCTCAGAGATGTTGCAGATCTCCGCTCCTTCTTGAGGTTATCTGTAGCCTGTTTTTTATTCATCCATCCAGGAGTCAACGCTTTCAATCCAAGGTGTTCTCCCTAGGGACTGCCCCTAAGGTTTCTGACAACAGTTTGTCTTGCAAACATATTAACCTGGGGATGGTGGCCAGAGAAACCAAGAGCTTCTAGCGCTTGTCAAACTTTCCAGAGTGCCTGCTGGCAGTACAGCACATCCCTCTGTGTCTGTGCAGAAAACGCACAAAACACGGGCTGATGTATGAAACAAGGAATGGCACAGAAGGATGCATTTTATGTACATTAATAATAACAATAAACCTTCTAAGGAACAGTTGTATTTGAAGAGGTTATAAGAGCTGATGGGATACAATAGCCATGGAAACCTTTTTTTTTTTTCACTTCTTGGCAGCAATAGCATTGCCTCACTGGGCTTAGTATAGCGCTGTGTGTCAAAATAGTTGTCAGCGCTGGGATGTCACCTCCCTCAGGCCTGAGCTTAGCACCTGGGGAGCTGTGTGGTGTGGACACGACCCCGAGCTGCCAGGCATAGCTGTGGGCATGTGGCCACTTCACCTGTGCCCATTTCTGCTGCCGCCACCGGCGATGCAGAGCCCTCCTGGCAGAGTTACGTCTCGGTACTGCCTGGATGCACGTACAGGCAGCAACAGCAAACACAGGCTGGTAAACTCAGGTGCCAGGGAGGCGAAGGCGGCGCTGCTGGGGGTGCCTGGCACTGTGTGGGGGGACGCTGCCTGTGCCCTGAGCCGGGCTTTCAACGAGCTCTGAGGATGTTCGTGTTGCAGCAGGGCACCCACCGAGCTGATGCTGTGTGCCATCGGTGCCCTGTCTTTCCTGAATGCTCACATCAGGGATCACCTCACCCCGGAGACATGGACACCCGGCCGGAGCTGTCATGGTTCCTCTGACACCTTTCGCGCTTTCTCTGCAGAAAATCAGCTTTTTGGAGGTCTCTTTCTTAAAAAACACTCATGTTTTCCATGTGCTCCCTCCTGTATGAAGCCTCAGGGGAATAACCCAGCAGCAGGCATTTCTCCGCCTTGTGTTGCCTGGTCTGAGGTTACCCCACAGGGCAGGGCCTCAGCCGCCCGGGCTGATGTGCTGGGCTGGCTTTGCTCTGCTGGGCTGGAAACGTGGTGGCTGCAGGAGACGGTGGCAGGCGAGGAGGCAAGTGCTGGCTGTGGGGAGCCCTGGCCAGGATCTCCCGCGTGCTCCTCCATTTGCAGCCCCGCGGGAGCCAGCAGCAGGGTCTGGCCTCGCAGCTTTGTGAGCCGCTGAAAAGGTGTCAGCACACCGGCTTTGACACCTGTGGCTCTGGTGTAGCAAAGCAGGTTTGTACAGAGCCAGGAGATTAATACGAGTATTCCCATGATGTGGTTAACAACATCATTTACTTCAGAGGCTCTTGGGACGGCGCTGACACTCGCTTTAGCAGCTGAAGTGTTTAATGTGTTCTCCAAGACGCTCTCTAAACACAGATAGGGCTGAGCGACACAAATGTATTTGCAGATCGTTTTAGGGTTAGCACACTCCAGAGCAGTGCAATCAAATGATGGTGATTGTTAGGAATGGTTCTCTGAGAGAATCATGATTCTGCAAGGGCTCCTGATTATTAAATACATAATAAATCTCCCCCTCCGTATTTTTCATACCTTTTTTCTCAAAATATTACTCATGTAATTTTCCCTCTGAAAGTTATTATGAGTGACTCACCTTTAGCTCGAGTGAGCAAACATGACCAAGTGTTTATTCTGTTCACAGCTGGGTAATTTTCAGCCCAGACCCTGACCTTAAGAAAGTCCCCGAGCAAGGCTGGTGGATAAGACAGTACACCACTGGTCCCTAGAGCATCATGACTCAGAGGCACATTTCTTATTAAAAACGTTTCTGCTTTTAACTCGAGGCGATCACATCTTGCTGACCGATGTCCACAGTGAATTACCCGTCCCACCTCAGGCAGCATGTGCTGGGCTGAGCTCCCACCGCCTCCCTGGGTGCCTGCTGCTGCCGAGGGGACATCAGCCCGGTGACCTCTGCCACTGTCCCACCCGAGTGCTGGAGGAAAAAGAGAAGGGAAATACTTATTTTCTTCCGTAGGCAATTAATTAAGAGAAGTCATGATGGGTCCACGTGTTGCTCCAGGGGGAAAAATAAAAACGAGCATCCCCAGAGTAGGGGCAGGGTGGGGAGCAGGGGCTCAGCTTCTCACCGCGGCTGCTGCTGAGGAGAGCAGCTCTGGCTTTGCCAGCCCACCCCACCCTACCCTGCCCCAGCCAAAGGCCCATTTTGGTAGGATTTTCCATTCGGATCAAGCTCTCTCTCTTTTTTTTTTTTTTTTTTCCCTTGGCACCTGAGATGAACAAATTCATTTTGCAGTGACAGCTAAGGGAAGGTAGAGTGTGTGCTACCGGCCTGCCTGCAAAAGCCTCTTTGTCGCCTGCTGTTAATCCGAGCAGTTTGCAGTCTCTTTGAATGCTTTTGTCTCGAGTTTTGTTTTCACTTCGAGTCTCCCCACCGATCTCACATGGTTTCCTGGCTGGCAGATTAATCTCTAAGCTTAGCAAACAGAAGACTTAGAGCGTGTCAAACGAGCAGGTGAGGGAAACCGCACACCCTGCGAGAGGGGAGCGCCTGCGAAGGCAGCAGATGCCATGCAGTGCGGAGCAGGGAGCTGCGAAGAGGTCAGGCTGGGGAGGGGGGAAGGACTGCAGGAGTCAGGGCAGGATTGTAAAAAAAAAAAAAAAAAAAAAAAAAAAAAAAAAAAAAAAAAAAAAGGGCAGTGCAAAGGCGGGTGTCACAAACCTTCTTCCAGGAAATTTGCAGAGAGGAAGGGACTTTGGCAGGGGCCCAAGAACTCTAGTTCCTTGCGTTGGTGTTTATCTATTGCAGCGAGGAGAGACAAAGGGAAAGCAGCAACTGAGGTGGGCACCGGGGAAATCACCGCCCCTGCCTCACGCATCGCCCTGGAGCTGCGAGAAGGGCAGTAGAGCCCCTTGGAGACAAAAATATATGCTGTGCTGAAACATATGGGAAAACGGCTCTAAAAAGGTTTAGTCTTAGCCTGGGAATCGGTGCCCTAAAACCTTCTGAGCCCTGGAAGTTAAGTTTAATTATTAGCTAATTGGCTGGGAAGTGTCTCATTTGTAACAAACGAGAGGAAGGATGGGAGGCTGTGGTCGGTGGAACAGAAGCCAGTAGTCTCCCATTTAAGGTGGCAGAAGAAGTTATCAGCCTGCGCTGTAGGAGGTGAATGGGTGGCCTTTCTGTGCTGTTGCATGGTGACGTCTTATCCAGGTGTGTGTCCCCAAGAAGTGGAGCACGTTGTCTGTAAGTTGTCACAGATTGGGCTCTCTTGCTTGCGGACAAGGCTTTGGAGATTGCCTGCTGTTGTGTTTCATGGGCTAATGCTGGTAGGAAGATAGGAGAAAGATAATGCACGTTACATTTTAGGTGTCTTTATGACCTGGGAAATTGCCTTTTGGGAAGGTTGGGGGGAATAAAGCACAGTAACTGTAATTCTATGAGCCTTAAACTTTGTGACAAAGCTACTGCAAAAAAGACTGGAAATTTCTGTCAAGAAAATATGAGTAGCCTTAATCTTGTATTGCCTTCTTTTGTAATGCATAATTGAAAAACATGTTAGTATTATCTTTGCATGATATAGGAAGCAGCCATGTAATACTGTCTCTTTGAAGGTTGTATTAGAGCTCCCTATCTTTGCTCAAGTAGCTACAAGGTCAAATCCCAGCTGGTATCTCAGAGGAATTGTAGAACAGCTGAATGGATGTGAAGTTGAGCCTCTGTCTTGGGGTGTCCCTCTCCTCCCTGTGCCATAGATGTGCATGATAGCAGCTAACCAAATTAATTTGTCTGTGCTCCAGTCCTTGCTTGTGAAATTAGAATAACAGCAGTTTATTATCTTACAGATCCTGTGTAGATCAGCCCAGTAAAACTTATGAGGGGGTAGTGATTAAATCCATATCCGAGCCCAGAAAAATTTGGGGGGCAAAGAAATCAACAGGAATGGATTTAAGGCTGAAATGCAGCAATATTAGGTTCAAAACTTGTAATGCTTCTGCAAAACTGATCCTGGTGGTTTAGACATTGCATCTTGTTAGGCAGAAATATTTCAGTGAGGGTACTAAGATGTAATTAGCCTCCATATTCCAGTTGAACTGGCTTTGCCACCAGCTCCTGGAGCCTCTTTACTGTGTCGTATGCTCCTGACATGCTGCTGGGAAGGTGCGGAGCCCTGAAGCTCCCCTTTATCCCTCTGCTCCCCAAATCAGGCTCTGTCAAGGAGGGGCTGTGCCTCGGCACTCGGTGTGAACTGTTGGCCTTGTTCGCTCACTGCTTTGGTCTATCCATATCTGAGACAGGATTATTAATATGCTTTTACCTCCCAGGATGACTGAGGTTAATTGAGATTTGTGAGGTGCTTAGATACTGCAGTGATGAGCATGGTAGAAATTGGAGGCAGCAGAAATGTTGGTATTTGTGGGAAGATTTTTAAAAACAAGTCTGGAAATCGTCAGAAAATATCTCTTCAAAAATAAACTTTATAACTAGAAAAATTTAAAAGTAATTATTGGGAGGGAGGAGGAAGAATATCTTTGTACACTTTTTAGTAAACTCCTCTGCTTTTACTCCTATCTGATGGCAAAACAGATCAAACAGAACACTTTCTGATAAGAGTTGTGTATTTACCAATTTTTTAAATAAACACCTGCAAGCCTTACCTTCAATATTTGCCTTTAGAAGTTGCTGAGGACGGTGGCTGCCTGTGCCCATAAGCCATGCAGACCTGAGGGAAGAGGCACAGGGCCTGAATGGGAACAGAAGATCCCTCGGGTATGGGTCTAAATGGGGTTCACTTTCTGGTAACTATACAAAACCCCATGAAATAAGGTCTACGGGGTTGGGGCAAACACAACTAGTTTCCAAGAGGCCTGTGGAGGACAGGGCATGTTTAAAATGCCAATGGGTGTTTCATGGGGCTTTGCAGGAACGTTCGTCCCCAGCAGGTCAGTGTCTCCCCACTGGGGGTTATTTGGGACAGCCCCCCAGTGCCCTGCTGCTACTCCTGATACTTGGGTACCTTCAATGAATCTGACAGTGATTTTCTGCAACTTGAGCCCTAATCCTAAAACAAGCCTCAGATGGGCCTGGAACATAGGTGAGTGAGTCCTCTCCTGTCCAGCTTAGGGGCAGCTACCTTCACTATGGTTTTTTGGTTTGTTTTCAGCAGAAGGAAGGATGGGGCCTTTGAATTGGATCTCAGAAATGGGTGTGCAAATGAAAGGTTTGTTCCTGATAAAATGCATTGAGACTAGCACGGGGAAAGAACAGTATGTGCTTGCTTTACTGATGTCAGATTTGTTTGATATGTTCTTCTGGATGGCAAGGGTAAGGATGTGTTTGCACATGTTGGTATTTGTCTGCCTCTGGTTTGCTTTCTGTAAGAGAGAAGTGATATGAAATGGAAAGGTAAAATGGAAACCGGGAAGCTTGGAGTTTGTGTGACTAAAGTGCGAGCCATTGTGCCATAATGTAATGGAAACCAGCATTACAGTAGGTGCCAGTAGATAAAACTTCTTTTCCTGGCTCTGCTACAGACTGACTGCATAACCTTGATCTAAGTTTCACTGCTCCATCCTTCTGCCTCCGCTCCTTTAGTGTCTTTGCGCCACAGTTTCTGATGTTGTGCAACTGTTTGTGTGAGGAGGAGGGTTCTCATCATGATGCATAGAGGCACATGTCACTCCCTTCTGTCCCCCTCTGCATCCCCGTCCTGGCTGCATCCCCTCCCCAGCTCACCCTTCCCTGGTATCCTTGCTATGGTGGCGATGTGCAGGGAGCAGCATGATTGTTGGGGTGCTCCTGGACACTGAGTGACTGAAGTTAGGTATCCCCTACCCACCCTATGTACTGACAAATTGTGGAGCAATGCAACCCTGCAAGGCTGTGCAGGTGTTGTAACAGGTGTGGTGGTCCTTGGTCATGAAACAGGGCAGAGCTGGGAGCAACCTATGGACCTTAGGTCTCCTGTGAGCACATGGGTGCCCAAGGAGCACTGCCTGCCCCTTGGCTTGGGGCACTTCCACCCTGTGAGATGTCACACCTGGGACGTGTTTGGTCCTCTTGAGGTGGCTCTGCAAAGGGCCAGCGTCCCTGCAAGTTTCCTGGGGGTGACTGGGTCAGGAAAGCATCGAGCTTTGTGGCAAGGATCGGTGTTGGCAGCGGTGGGGTCTGTGGGACTGCCCAGGCACCCTCATCTCATTCCCATTTCCTCTTCTTCAGTAGCACAAAATGAATCCCTCAGAAGTTAAGTTAACTAAATAAACAAATATGGAGCTATTTATTTTCTATTGTCAGAGAAATGCTGCGGGCTCAGGCAGGATTTTGTATTCACTGTTCACATCTGCAGCCCTGCTGTGCCTGGGGTGGGGGAAAGACTATCCCTTTTATTTGCTCCAGCCTTGCCAGTAAATCAGATGGGAAGGATCCCGCCCTGAAGCCACCCCTCTCCAAACACTCTCCCCTTTCTCTCCAGTCCCAAGGGAGTGGAGCTGCACCATCCACATGGTAAACACTGGGCGTAAGAAAAACAAACACTTTTTCCTCTCTGGGTGGGGGGAAGAGAAAAGAAAAAGGCATTAGCCAGTGCCGTTTTTCCCTCTGAGCTAAAATAACAACGCAGTGCAAGCTAAGGATGCAGCTGTGGTTCAGACGGGTTTTATTTTTTTAATACACCACTGGGAGTTCAAACAATGTGTCAGTGATACGTTGCCTTTTGTAGGGAGCAGCTTCTTTGTCTCCACCCTCTTTTTTTTCCCTTTATTTTCTTGAAGCATTTTAGTCATCTGTCGAACGCACAGCTCATTTGGATAAAAGCCTCTGCTGTGACATCCACAGCCTGAATCCGCAGAGTTGTTTGTTTCAAAGCAATAGTCTGGGAGAATTTATTGAACTGGCATCTCCTTCCCCCCCGCCACCTCCCATGTAAATTAATGAAATGGATGTTCTGTGGCACTTGTTAAAAAGCAATAAATCCTCTCTTGCATTTATTGCTTTGAAGGTAAGGAACAGAGAAGACACGATTTAGTCTTGAGGTAGGACAGCTGGAGAAACTCTGCTTCCCCTGGTGCTTCATTTTGGCACCTGAAGCAGCTTGAGAAACCAAAGGTGTTGGTTATCATCCTGCTGAAGCCCCCATCCCGGGTGCATTCAAATGCCCAGGCCTCTCATCGGGAGGCATTGGTGTCCTCGTAAATCCAACCCACATGCTCACAGAGGTACCTCCAGGAGCAATGAAACTGCTCCAGCTCAGGGAGGTGTAAATGAGGTGCTCAGCCTGCGCGGGGGGGGGGGGGGGGGGGGGGGGGCGGGGGGCGGGCGCTTTTGTAGGGCTAAGTGTCTCTGTATATCTATAGGCAACTCTGTACATCTTGACACTTCGTGATTACTGTGATGATGTTAGTCTGCACTTAATGGTGCCTGAGTATCTCAGTGCTCTGCAAATCCTGACTAAACAGACCTTAGTTAATGGCTTTTTAATTTTTCTTTCTTTTTTTTTTTTTTTTTTAAATCCTTATATTGCCAGGATGTGGTAAAGCCACTTTCTTAGTCTCTCACGCTGAATCAATGGCAGCGCTGCAAATAGAAGCCCTTTAGCTGGTCGCTGCCCTCTTTGGCTGCTGACTTACAACCACAGCTCCAGGTCCTGGGTGGTTTCTGTCCCCCTCTCCCAGGGCTTGGCCGGAGCAGCCTGGGGTGAAGTGCTGATGTGGAAGAGCAGTGGTCTGGGATTGTCCCTATCCTCCAGGCTGGCAAATGACCACAGCGCAAGAGACAGGTGGGAGTCCACCACTGCATCCCTCTTGGGTTCAATCCTGTGGATGCTGGTGGCTCGTGCTAAGGGAGGCTCCTCCTGGGTGCCAGGAACACCTTTGTGAGCCCACGGTACGCACACAGGGAGAGCGGGATCAAGGGTGCTGGCTTCTTGTGCCGTGTGAATTTCAATGCAGATGTGAGCTTTTATGTCTTCGAGGGTGCTCAGCAGGTTGGGCACAGCGGGGTTGGTGGGTAGGGGGACTTGTGGCCATGGGCACAGCCTCTGCCTCTCCTGTGGCCTCTTCTGCACCATCATCCTGAATCACAGCGAAATCATGGCAGAAAGGGGTATTCCTCCCTCCTTCTGCCTTTAAGTCTTTGACTTAAAAACTTCTTCCTGGCTAGTGACCAGAGGCAAGTGCAGTTTCACAGGCTGTGCATAAGGGGTAGGTTGGAAATAGCTGATAACATTAGACCTTCACAGCAGGGCAAGGAAAAGAAAGTGATGGTGTGCACCTGCCCCTGCAATGTCTTGCATGAGCCTGAGCCCTTGGGTGAGACTTTGCTGTAAGGGGACTGCAGGAGGATTTAAATGTAGTTAACTCCAGTCAGAAATGGAGAGCAGGAAGGATCCCGAGGATGTGCTCAATAGACACTTAAGTGTGTTGGTTTTGTGGTTGTTTTTTTTTTTTTTTTGAAACCACAGCCCCCAATCTCTTTTTTTTTATTTTTTTTTTAATTTATTTTTTCTGTTGTTACTTTTGCTGGGATAATGTAAAACTGACCTGGCTTGTGGCATTTTCTGAGAATCAAATTGAATTAAGGACTGGCTGTAAATACCACGAAGGCTGGTGAGGGGGTTCAGATGCTGGACTTGGAGCGGTTGTTTTGGAGCGCTGCAGGTTTTTCCCATTCCAGCTGCTGGGGAAAGCAGAAACAGAGTGACCTGTGCTGAGTGCACCGGGCTCTTCTAGACTAGCCCAGAGTGGGTCCAGCGGGGTGGCAAGAGCCTTGCCGCACGCATTAGATTAGACAGTGAAAACAGATGATTTTCTTATCACTGCATGCAGCATATTTTGCAGTTGGGTCTTAAGTCTCCCTGTTGCAAAGTGTGCTTGGCACTGCAAAAACGTACTTACGTGGAAGAGACCAGAGCAAACACCATCTTCTTGCCGCCATCAATGCAGCTGGCGTTAGCATTTGGCAATGAGGCTACTCTACAGAGTGGCAGAAGCTTCTACAAATGTGGGCTTTCTGTTGATAAGGGTGTGGGGTTTTTTGTTTAGGTTTGGTGATTTGGAAAATAGTTGCTCACCAGAGGAAGCCTCTTAATCTGTGTTTCCCTGCATCAGAGCACCTACCAGATGGGATTTTTCTTTCCTTCTCTGCATCAGAGAAGGCCTTAAATGGCTGTGCGAGCCGTACACTGGCTTTCCCTGCCAATAAACCCCTGATGGCAATCGTGGCCACGTGGTCAGTGTCCTTGATCCGAAATTTGTCATCGCGCGTTACAGCTCACACAGACTTGGCTTGATCTTTCAGCTGGAGTATTAAACCTGATGACAGATGCCAGCTCTGCCAGCTTGGTTGTGGTCTCTAGGGTGAGGGGGATTGTGAGCATTTTGCCTGCTAAATAAGGGCTTCAGTGTAGTGTTGGGGAAAGGCAATGGCTACTCTGCCGAACTGTGTTTGCGTCTCATGTGAGGACAGGCTTTGGCACTTAGCTGTAGTGGTTGGAGCAGTGAATGTGGGGATACAATGGTGGGCAGGGGGGACCCTGTTGCCCTGGGGCTTGGGATGCAAGTATGAACCCTGCTTAGCTCCTGGGACCCAAGTGCCCTTGGAGACCCTGGGCAGGATATCTCAGCAGGATTCATCCCTCTTTAGGGATGCTCTATACCCAGCAGCAAAGTGTGCCAGCTGATGTTTTCTTTACCTTACTCATTTACCCTGAGAAAATACCCATTCCCTGCACTTTTATGGAACAATGGAGGCTAAATCTAAGTGCCTGATGCTTTAAAGTAAGATAGATAAATAAAAATAAGTAAACCAAAAAGAACATTGTTTCATTCTGTTTCTAAAACATTTGTGTTTAATTCAGCAATGTTAGTAGGACTCTTGAATCTTTCTGTGAAACAAATTATTAGCTGTTAACAGCAGGGAAAATGATTTCAAAAATCATTTCCATGTATCCCAAATATCACAAAGCAGAATTATGGCCTGAAACTTAAACCCCAAACCACTTCTTAATGGCAGGTTTAAAAGCAGCTTAGGTGAGACGATGCCTGAACATGCATATTTTGTAGGTGGATGAGCAGCAAAGTGTGGCATTTCCTGCCTTTCAGAGGGTTTGTAGTGGGTTGGCTGCTCCTCATCTCCCAAGGTAATGAATAAGGATGGGAAACTGCATCTCCAGGGAAGGTATGGGGAGGAAAGGAGGCAGGAGGAGAAATAAATTAACAGGGATTAGAGACTAGAGGTGTGTGGCTCCTGTGGTTGAAGGACTTGGTAGGAGGTTACCTTTGCTGATCCAACAGCTTTGTGCAGGTGCTCTGGAGACCATCCCATATCTGTTACCACCATGAACCCAGGGACAACTAAGAGGTCTGGTTTTAAACCAACCAAACAATGCCAACCCTATACTATTTCGCTTTTTTCTCTGTGGTATAAAAGAGCCCTGAAGGCAGTATTTTTGAGCTTTGTTTTGTGGTGGTTTTTTTTTTTTTTTTTTTTTTTAACTAGGTCTTCTGTTCATCTTCATTGAAAGAAGATAAAATTGAGACTTGATTTTTATTTCCTGAAGGATTTCTTGAAGTCCTTGTGTGCTGGGAGCTCATGTACTCATCTCATACCTCCCCTGTCTTTTGAGACAGAGGGCCTTGAGCTATTAACTGGCATGGAAAGAGCAGCATGTGAGCTCTGATCTTTACCTGCTGTGTCTTAAGAGACAAATTGTGGTGTGTTTGGTAAAACTTCAAGGCATTCCTTCTTTAAAATTTCTTTTTTTTGGTTTCCTCATGATGTCTTAAAATCATTAACTTCTTGGTCGCCATTGGACCTTTCCAAAAAGGCCTCTTATTTTTCTTGTATAATAGCAAATAAGCACGGGAGGGGTTACCTGCTTTCCTCCTCTCTCCTCTGCCATAGATGAACCAGCATTGCTTCAGGCCCACATTGTTCCAAAAATCCGCAAGTCCTGAACAAACTTTTGCCAGTTTCCCTGTAAAGCTCAAGCCTAAGCTAATCTTTACTGATTTCCCTATGGTGTGTCAACTTTTTGGGGGCTGAGGCACAGGAGTGGAAGGACCTCACAGGGCCCAAGCTCCCTTCCCTTGGCCAGGAAGGGCAACACCGAATGTTTCCTTGTGGCCTTTCCCTGGCAGCCAGGGCTTGTGTCTGGTGGAGACCCCTGAGCTTCCACTTGATTAAACATCAAAACCTCATCTCCTTTGAAGTCAGAATCCTTTTCCCCTCCTTGTTATTAATGAGATTTATATCCTGGTTTGCAGAGTTGCCTATGATGCTATGATGTCATGGTGTATGACGAAATTTGTGCTCTGCACCTCAGTGCTCACCTCAAGCCTCTTCAGCACACGTAGACCCTTAGATATTAAACTAGCAAAGAGTGTCAAAACACAGCTGAGCTACTGTGATATACAACACTCAAATTCTTTCTTGTGTCACATTTCCTAACCTTGGTCACTTGGATGTTGCTGCAAAATGAACTGCAAAGCACAGTGCTGGTGGATTTATGGTGGGCAAAGCTATCTGCAGTGCATGTATCTTGTGGAGTAAATATTCCAGGGGAAGAAATAAAATGTAGCTTTTTGATCGGTTTGTCTCCAGCATCTTCATTTTTGGTCTCTTTTTGATGCAAAGTTTGAGCTGCAGAAATAAATTAACCCTGGGGTCTTTGGGTGTCTCCCCAGGTCTTTGGCTTTTGGAGCCAGGGAGACCTGTACGCTTTCCCGAGGAAGATGGACATTGGCCAGTGACACTTAACCTTTTGTGTCCTGTGCCTTGGGAGCCATTGATGAGACCTGGGGAATTAATGCCTCTGGGCTGTTCAGAGCACAGCTCAGCCCCTAGATAACATGTTTTAACTAAATTGGTTACAAACTAGTTCTGTCTAAATTGGTGCAAACCCCTTTGTGTGGACACTCCTAAATCAGTTTAAGAGTGGCTGATATTGATTTTAGCTTAATGTGGTTTGTTACTGAAGTAAGCTGGATCAATAGTGCTAAATAGGTGCAATTTCTTGTGTTGACTATGCCATGGAAAACTTTCATGGAAAAGATGAGCAGAAAGGGAAAAAGATCGAGTTTGTTCTCCTGTTGCTTCCCATTGATCACGTACCAATTTTTATGGCCAGCTTTGGGATTTTTCCCCAAAAGATATTTCTTTGGACACAGCTTCTGAGGTGTGAATAGAGAAATCACGAACCCCAATCCACCTTAACAGAGGATTTCTTGGAATGCGAAGCTTTGTGTATTACTTATTTACCACCTCTACCTTTGAGCTGGGAACCTATGCAGGAAATCAGCACATAAAGTTGTCCAAAGGTGCAGGAAGGATGCTTTGTTGTTCAGGCAGTGCTCAGAGCTGTGCTTTGCCATAGACTTTCTAGCTGGCCCTGGGGAAATCATGAGGACCCTCAGCCTCCTTTACCCAGGAGTACTGGGTACCCACAGTGGCTGTATGCAGCATGTTTAGAGATTTTCTTGCACTAATGAAATAAGGAGGAGGGCACAGAAATACCTTTGAGGGATCCCTGTGTAGAGGCTTGTAACCCTCCTGCCAAAAGATCTCTGCACTGGCCCTCAGGGTGAGCAAGAGGAGCAGCATCTGGGGTCCCATCAGGAAAGATGGAGTGGAGGATTGCTGTAATGAGAATGAGCTGCCCTATCTCCTCATTAGGACTCAGGCTCCATTGAATCCAATGAGGATCTCTGCCTTCACCCTCTCTGTAACCAGCATTATCTCTTGCTGTCAATACTGTGGGTTTCCCTCTCATGCATTATGCAGCAAGCCTTGCTTTCTCATTGCCTTTCTGATGCTGCTGAGTTCAGCGCTGTTTTTATAACCCTCTGCGTTTAGCTACAAAATTTCATCTGTTATAACACTTAACATCAATTATGGATCCATGCTGGCCACCAGAGCCTTGTATTGAGTCCCTTGTGAGCATTCTGGTCCCTGGGGAGCAGGTGCCTCCCTGTCCCATTAGCCTAACGATGCTTGCAGTGCCTCAGGGCTGCTCCCTGCCTCCAGAGGGGCTGGCACAGGGGCCAGGCTGGCTGTGACTTTGTAGCCCTCCTACCCTCACAGCCTTTGCAGTAGGAGAAATCCAAATATCCATACTACTGCACCTACCAATGGGTCACCTGTGTGTGAATATTTGGTTTCCACCAGATCTCAGGAGGGTTTCCCCTTTTCCTCTCTTCCAATGCTCATCCCTGAAAGACATGCGATGGAGGTACCCTCACATGCGCTGCTCATTGACATGCATGTCACAGTCAAAATCTCATTTTCATTCCAGAAACAAAAGGTCTGTCAACTCGTTTAACTGCACAGAAAACACCAAACAAGAAATAAAGCCCAATTAAGAACAAAGAGAAGGAAGAGGCTCAGTATAATAGATTGTTTTGGTAAGTGGTTTCGTCGGCTCCATTTGCAAGCTGTTGCTATGTGAACCTGCTGCAGGACCAGGGCTGGCTTAAGCGCAGGCAGGGTGGGCAGTGTTCCTGGGGGGCTGCTGGCTCCTAGCTCTGGGGGCAATGGAGAAAATGGGGATGGCCTCTCTCAGGAGGGGCTGTGCCGCCGGACGCCAAGCAACTTCTTTCCTCCTGCTGGTGGGGACAAGCTGGGTGCCAGGCTGTTGCTCTCTGCCATCACCTTGTTTCACAGAGGCAGCCCTGCTGTGAGCTGCTGTTGGATGTGCTTTCAAGGCCCTGCCCCAGTAACAGTGAGACAGCAGATAGAGGAGGCCACTGCCACCACAGCTGGTGGCCTTCCTGCAGGCACTGCCAGGCTTTACCTGGGGATGGTCCTGTGCTTGCAGGTTTCTCACAAGCTTTCCTTTGACTCTTCCCTTCCCTTCAAGACATGACCACTTCAAACAATGGTTCTGCTTTCTGATGCATTAAGACTTGGAAATTTGCCATTCATCACAGCTGTGCATCTGAGCCTGTGTGATTATTTTGGGAAGTGAAGCATGGTGATTTGTGTGTATGTGTTTTATTGGTGAGCAGGGTGTTTCCTATCTACCTCTCCCTGGCTGTCTGCATTTGCATTGGTTAATAAAATGGATAATGTTCAACGACTTTCTGATGGGTGAACAAGATTTGCCATACAGTATGTAGCAGATTTTCACAAAGGCTAAAATTTCATCCTGGGAGATTGAACCCTCTGTGGCAGTCATACACAATCCATAATAACAGAAGCTTTTAACCCATCCGTAATTGCTTTCATATAGAAAATGATTGCTCTAAGTTAACTTCATAATTCTAAATCAGTGGCTCTCAGTAGGATTTCAGATGCTTTAATTTGCCCTGAATTATCTGTAGAACCCACAGGCGGTTCATCTATGCTTTTTTCTGATTATGTTTCTTGTCACTCTGACCCAAACTTTGTCTAGTTAATTTTGGTCTCCTCTTTCTGAAAATAGACCCATTTCCAATGATATCTCACCAGTGATATGGAGTGGAAGATGCTCTATCAAGCTGCATCTCTTGGAGGCCAGCCCATGCTTTGAACCTGTCATATACTACTGATTTGGCTGGGAGGTAACCTTGAGTTGAAGGTGTGGGTACCCGCCCACCAACGGGGCATGAGGCCAGCCCAAGCAGGGCCATTGCAGTGATGGCACCTGGATTGTTTCATGCCATAGTTGTTCTTCAGCTGCAAGGAGGAGGGAAGGATGTCACAGCTTGCTCTGTGTGTACCCAGCACGTGGGGCATTCCTGGGCACATCATTAGATGTACCGTGATGGCACATACAGTGTAGATGTGATGTCAGCCTGGAGGTACCTCCCTAATGAGGACAAAGCTCATGGCTGGGTTGTTTGACACTCCCAAACCGAGCAGAGTGGCCACTCCTCCCCTTATGGCAGCAGCCAGCCTGTGCAATTTTGAGTGACAGCAGATGAAGGGATTGTATTACGGCTTGTCTCTAGAACTGTACATCTGTGTCAGCTCTCTGCTAAATCAATAAAGAGGATGCTGAAGAAAAAATACTTTTAGGTTTCTTATGTCTTTATGTGTCAAACTGATTGGGCAATGAGAAGCTCGGATGGTAGCAGGCATTGCAGTGTGGCTGGCTGATGAATTTTTTTGTCAAATCATAGATAAGGGTTGGGTCTTGGAAGATGCTGGCAGGTTGCTCCCCCAGAGAAGGCAGTCATGTGGATTCCTTTTCAGTGGTAGTTACTATGCAATTTGGATAGAAATCTTCAACCAAGGAGCCTGAGGTATTGCATCAAGAAGTGAGAAAAATCACTTTGCATGTTCCAACAGACTAACAAATTACCTATGGAAATGCACTTGAGAATATTCCTCAGTAATTGGATTTCAGCTGTTGTTTCAGTGTATGTGCCCCCAGGCTCTGAAGGTAAAAGGACTCCACTGAAATGCTTTGAAATGTTCTTTGGCACCTACAAAATGTGTTTACTATTAAAAAGTGAAACCTGCAAGTCAGAACGCTGCTAAGTGCAGTTTAAAAACAAAATTGCACCCCTGCAGCGTAGCTCAGGGTGCTGAAGCATCTGGTTTATCCAGACAGTCTCAACCCAGAAACATTCCTGTGACTTGAGTGGGGAAGGCCTGTCTGCTGTCTTCTGCCAGGTTAACATGGACACATCTGTGTCGTGCACTAGGAACCCTCAAACAATGGCTGGTTTGAGTTGAGGAGTCCACATGGCCTGGAGTAGGCTAAGAAACACATAGGAGGGTTTGCATGATGAGTTCTTCTAGGTTTGGTACCTCTTGGATGTGCCGGTCCTACTCCTGGACCCGAAGTTGCTCTTTACAGGCTTGAAACACATAAAAGTTGCTGCTTTTGCAAAGCATGGGGAGCAGAGTCTCCTTAAAGTACCTGCAGTATACTTGATGTGGAACAGGTGTGCTCTCGGGAAGCTGACCCTGGGTGTTTGCCACCTTTTTCTTCAAACGTTTGTGACATCTCCAGTCCTGATCTTGATGCTGAAACCATAGATGAAATAGGGAGGGATAAGCTGTCATTGCATATTGCATGGTGGCCACTGAGTTTGACATGGAAAAGGAGGACAATTTGAGTGACAGCAAGTTTGGTAGAATTGAGTCTGGATGCTGAGGAAGTATTCTTGAATTTGGGATCAGAAGGGAAGCAAAGCCTTTTGCCTTAGTCATATGTATGTTGTAAAGCTGAAGTTTTGTGGTTTGTTTTTGTGTGTATTTCGTGGTTTGTTTTTTTTTTTAAATGGTGGCCCCAGTTGTCCAAATCCTGATGGCCGCACACTGCAGTTGTGCTCTCACACGGGGCATCACTCAATCTGTTGCAGTGAAGATGTACACCGAGATGAAAAGGACTAGATTTGCACCCTGAGAGCTGTATGTGCAGTTCCAAATCTAACAGTGAATTTAAAACATGGTATGCTGAAAAGATGCTGATTTTAATAATAGGAGGGTGCCTTTGGGAACCTCTCTTCAGGGATCACCTTCAACTTGTTTTGCACAGAAAGATATTTCTAAAATTCTATAGGATGATAAAAACCAAATGCCCCTAACATGTGAAAAGTAGGACTTATTTTCACAAGGGTTTTGAGTGTAAAACAGAAGTTACTATGTTTATGTTACACTCATCAAAGAGCAGGGCAATAAGAATTTTTATTTCTCTATTAAAATAGCATTTGGACAGGCTACTTCCAGCGCTGAAGTCTACCTGGCTGTGGGTCACCCATAAACAGAGGCAACTGAAAATCACCATCTTTCCCTCAAGGTTCGCTTTTTGTCTGAATATCAGAAACAGACTTTGAAACCTGCACACCTCCATCAGAACCTTTTAGATGACTCTGCCCTTTAAAAGGAGCCAAAAGCAAACCTGGCTCTGGCACCTGCCCTGGTTCCCTTCACGGGAGCCACACAGAGGGAAATAAATCTGCTCTGCCGACTGAGGCAACTAGTTCTGTGGGTTTATAAATGCTCCAATTGAGTGTTTTGACATGGCAGTCAGATATAGTTAATCTTTCCCTTGACCTCCTGATACTGGAGCGCAGGCTGAAACCGCTAGTTAAGCACGTCCGTCTCCTGTTGTACCATTCGCGCTCCAGCGCACCGCCTAATCAAGTGTAATATATCTCTGGGTAAAACACACACAGTGCTTTTCACAGCTATTTAAACAAAAAACAGACCTCAGTGCATTAGTTACATACACAAGCCACACAGATTTGCTGTTCCTGTGGTTAAGAGGGAAGTTGGACGGGCTGGGTTTGCTCTGGGGAGGAGGTGTAGGAAAGGTGTGGGAAATGCTCGCTTCCACCTGCCTGAATATGAAAAAATACCCACTTGGTGTCATCCCAAAGGATTTATGTCCTGATGGGTGGATGGGTTTGTGCCCGTAGTCCTGGATTGAGATTTAGGACGGGTGAGCTTGGCTCTGGGTGAGGTCAGGAGGATTTTATACAGAAGCTGCACCAATTGTCTTGTCTCCATGTCTGGTAATGACAAGCTTTTCCTACAGCAAAGGGTAGATCAGAAGACAGTCAAATTTGGGCAGAGTATTAAGCTACAAGGATTAGAGGCGTAGTATTTATTTGAATTGCTGGGCTTTTCTGTTTGACAGCACAGCTGGAACCATAAAGCATGCTGTCCGCAGAGGTTTGGGGATGACTCTGGTATCTCAGAGCAATTGTTCTTTGCAGACCTAGTAAAACCCATTTGCTTTTGTGAAACTTATTATTCCCAGCTTGGCTTGGAAGAAACTGGGAATATTTTGACAAAAGGTATATTAAGGGATATCTCTGTTTTTAAAAGCATACAATGAGGCAATGTCAGAGGCTATCTGCATGCAACGACCACGAAGGTGAAGCAGGCAAACCATGGGAGCCCTGAACTCAGGCGGACAGGTGAGCTGTCAGACAGAGGGAAAGAGGGAGGCCACAGGGAGGTCGCCGAAGGGAATGGTGTTTTGTCTTGAACTGGTGCAGATGGCTTTGATGGTACCCAAGATGTCGAAAGGTGAGGCCAGGACACCACAGGGCAGCTCATAAGACCATCAGGAAAATATGAATAATTCAGGAATTGAAAAAAGAAAATGGGAGAAGGAAAAAAGTTTCAGTATTGATCCAAATGTTGGTTAGGCTTGCAAATAAGACAGTTGTGCCAACAGTGCACAAGGTAGTCTGTGACTTCTAAATGAAGGAGTTAAATGATTTTTAAAGGTTGAGAAACACTGGACTGGATGACCTCTTGATACCCAATCAAGCTTTATATTTTCCTGTGATACTTTGATAGGTTTCCCCCAAAGGATCCCAGATGCTTTCTCCTGTACTTTTTTTTTTCCTAGCCTCCTTTTTAATCTCCCTAGGATATCAGTGGGGATTCATTGATGTGTCTCTGCTCAAATTCAACAAAGCTTCTGTTTGAGAACTGTTTTACAGAGCAGCTCATCCTGTTGGATACTGAGAAATTACACAGCTCTGCATAAAATATATCCTAACCCACCAAAAAGTCTTGTATGCTGAAGTACGAGGTTCCTCCAGGCAGTACAATGTATAAGCCCTATATAAATGTCTGTGTGAAAATAAGATACTTAAATCTCTTTTGAATCCTTGCTCTCCCAAGCCCATTGCAAAGCCCGTCCGTGACCTCCGCGCTTCCCTCCCTTCCCCACGAAACGGAGCTGAGCTCTCCTTCGGGAGATGGAGGTGAGACCTGCCGAGCTAATGTTTATAAAGCTCTTTGAAGGTGAATGTTAGCGTGTACCTGCAGCAGCAGCCTGTCTTGTGTGCGCTTATTAACATTCAGGGCATGCTCAAGTAGCAGCTCTGTGGTGGTACGTTAACTGTACTGATAAATCTTCTGTAAAAACAACACTCCACCGCACTGTTAAAGCTCCTTCCACCTGGGAACATCAAAGCCTGACACAAGCATGGCTTGATCCTTGCAGCAGCTGGGGTTGCTTCGTGCTGTGGTGCAGATGAGGCTGTGGAGACCCAGTGCTGGGCAGGGTGTGGGGAGACCCCTTGGCAAGAGGAAGGCAGTTCTTGGGGTCTCTTAGCAAGTGGCTCTCTGCACCACAACAATGACCTGGCCCCAAGTTTTTATAAATATGCTGCTGGGAGCTGACTGGTGCTCCCAGGAAGAGGACAGCAACCTGCAAATCACTATGAGCAATTTGGGCTTTAGGAATTAGAAAAAATATATCACAGCAGATCTTTATATATCATAGCAGAAGACCAGTCTGGATCTTCCATGCTGTAAACGGTAATTGGAAGCTGTTGTAAAATCAAACGGCAATGTGTATGTATGGAAGCTATCATGCCAGCACTGGAACCGGGCACCTGCCCTGTGCAGTGTGCTACAGGATTGCAACCTGTGCCCTCCTTTAAAGGCTGCAATCCCTTTAAAATATATTTAGCTCCCCTAAAGCTTTGAGTTCAAAGTAGGAGGTACCTGTTATTAAACTTTTTTTCTTGTGTCTTGCAATAAGTTACTTCTGTTAAAAGAGACAGAAAATTTCTGTCAAGGAAAAATCACCAGATGGAAGAATAATTTAGGTTGCAAGGGATCTCTGGAGGTCACAAAGTCCAACCTCCTGCTCAAGGCAGGGCTGACCTGAAAGTTAGATCAGATTGTGATTTAAATGTGATGACATTTATTTATATAGTGATAATCATATAACACTTGAGTGTGCCACTTGATATTTGGTCTGGCTCTTCTGAGTAAAGGGATAAGTGAAGAAAATGGACTGGGATTTTTGAGACTATTATCTAGATAATATCTTAACTATCGCTGCCTCCAGATACGTTTTCCCAGCCTGGCACAAGCCAGGACCTGAAGGATGCTGTGTGGGGCAGGAGCAGCCCAGCCTGGGGCAAATGCTAGATGCAGGCATGGCTGTTGGGAGCGAAGGAGGGTCCTGGGGTCCCCCACGAGCCCAGTCCCCTGGGTACCCATGTGTCAGGTTCAGCTGTCCACACCACCTTTTGCAAAGCAAGATGTACCCTTAAACCTGCACACAGTGACCTCAGCCCAGCTCTTGCAGCTCACTGCATCCCCATCTCTGCTGCCCTCTCCCAACCATCCAGAAGGAGCTAGAGGAAGAACTGAGATAGGAAAGCTTTAGTTCAGCAAATCCATAAAACATTTCATTTGATGATTATTTATGAACTAGATCACAAGCTTATGACAGTAGCTCTTAAGAAGGAGTTCCTGGCTGCTGAGCAGTTGGTATAGTTTTCCTCTGAGAACATTAAATATGCATTTGACACAGGTGACTCTGGTGGTTTCTTCCATTAACTCATGGTTTCCAGCTTTCAGCTTTTACTGCACAAACCTGTTAGTATTTTGTAATTCTACCCTCGAGACTTTGTTAGGAGTGCATTGCCCTCTGACTGAGATGTAGCAAAGGTCTTGCCTTGGTTGGATTTACTTTGCCTGTGCTGCCCATCCTGCACCCAACTCTCCTGCCTTGCTTATTTGAAAGCTTTTTCCTTCAAACTATATTTAGTGCTTGGGGATGGAGACTTCTGCGGTGGGACAGGATCAATGCCAGTTGCTGTTCTTGGCTGCCAAGTACAGCAGCAAAACATGACCCTCCTGCTGTCCTTGCTGCTCCTGCTGTCTCTGGAATGTTTTTCAAGCTTGTTTTGTTTTGTTTTGGTTTGTTTTTTTGGGTGGTTTTTTTGGGTTTTTTTGGTTTTTTTTTTTGGATTGATGCCACAACAGGCATCCTCACAGTGCAACACCCCTCGTCCCTGTGTCTGGAAAGGATGCACCAGCCCCTGCAGCCCTGCACGTGCACACCTATCTGCTTGGTCAGAATCGAGTAGCAGCAACGCACCAGCTGAGTGTGAACATGAGAGGGGTTAATTTTGAATGGAGAAGAGCTGTGGTGTCCCACTGCAGCTCTCAGGCAGGTTTGGCACTGTCACTTCATGGTGTCACTTGACAATTAAAGCAAATGCAAGCAGTGTAGCAAAGAACAGACTAATTAGATGTGACAATAACTCGGAAACAACTTAACTTTAGAGTAATCTGTTTTGGGAGGGAAATTATTCCCATTGTTTGCTTCTTGGCTTTCTCTTTAAAACTAGACCCAGATTTTCAGCTCTTGCGTGGGAGTAGGTATCCTTCTTGTGTCTAATAATGATTTTAATAAGTGAGTGTTTTAGGTACCACTGCTGTGGAACTTGTCACTCAGTATGAACTGGGGAAAAGTTGCTGGATTTCTCTAATATTTGAGAATCCTGTGCAAAATTTCCCCCTCTACCCTGGAAAGTTGGGTTGATCTGAGTAGCAGGGGTGGGAAGCGCTTTCCTTCTTGCCTGCTCTCCCGTTGCAGAGCTCAGTACCAGTTGCTGGTTTGCATCCTTGCCTTCAGCTGAGTTTGATGCAGCATCTTCTGGTTCCCACAGAAAGTTTGGGAAATCTTAATTGCACTTAATCTCCAGCTGTTATTCTTTCGTGGGACCATTTTGCACTTAGTGACTACAGAAATACATTGCCAGTTTCCAATACCTCTAGTAAGGTGAGCACGTCTTCCTCCACTGTATCTCCTCCACCTGTAGCTCCCCAGGTCTCGTGTTACCTTTCTACAGCTGTAAAACCCTAAACAGCTTCAGGGTAAAATACATTTAAAAACTAAAAATCCTCATAATCTCCTCCTTTTACCAAGGGCCTTAACCTAATATGCAAAATTTTATACAATGAACTGCATTGTATAAACCTACTAGAATGGGTTACAGGTCCAGTTTCCTCTAACATTGAATATTACCATTTATTATTTATGTAGTGCAAACGATGTTCTATGTTTGGTATCATTGTCTTAGTTACTGATGATATAAAAACTTGATTGTTATTTTTATGGCTTCATAACTCCAGAACTTTTGATGTTCCAGTTACCCACCTTTGAAACGTGGAATCTGCAATGCTTTGGCAGCACTTCTTGAAGGTGGGAAACTCAGCTGATGGACTTCTGGGTGACTGTGCCTGAGTCACCGTGCCTGTATGAATAGACTCAGATGTCGCAGTTGTAGCACTTCATGATGCATTTCGTGGGGATGAAGGATTAACAAATGATGGATTAGGCAAATTAATCTATGGTTTGTCAGGCATATATTACACAAAGTTCAATTTAGGTTGATGGATTTATTATTTATTATTTATTATTTGCTGTTGTGTGTCAGTAAGTGGCTCTTCCTAACATTATGATGTATGATAGCAGCCCATGCCTGAGCTGCTGTATATAAAGGTTATAATTTCTGTAATTAACCCCATTTTTCATGGTCTTTTAATGCTGATACATTAATTTGCATTGGTCTGGAATGTGACAACGCATTTCCTTGGGTTAGGATTTCTCAAGCTGAAGAGCTCCAAAGTGTAGGACTATGACCACAGGCTTTTGGGGTACAAACACACATGTTCTTCAGCAGATTGCCTGTAGCTGAAGTTTTCTGAGCCAGGAACAGTTTCAGGGAGAGACAGAGGACCTAGAAGTGTCTGCAATGCCAGTTTTAAAAAGAGGCATGAGGAGTAGGACTTCAGAGTGATAAGGCAGGATTAAACCTTCAGTGAGAAGTGGGGGTCTGGACCATACCTGTTCTTGAACTGCAAACAGATCTTTGCAACAGAAAAATATCCAAGTCTTACAAGCTGCAGGACTGTCCTGAGGATACCAAACAATTATTTTTCAGTGTTTTCTAAAGTGTTGTGATCCCATTTCCCACCCTCTGAGCTATCTGACTCTCTGTTGCAGTCCACTCGTTCCTGCTGAGCTGGGTTTTCAGGATGTGGTTGGGGCCAGGGGTTTCTCCATGGAGGCACCTCCTTGAGTCCTGCCCAAGGCTTTGGAGACTGCTGCTGCCATCTTGTAGCCAGCCTTGCAAGACTGGGCTCTTGGAGGTAAGATCACTGAGTTACCCACTTGCTTGGCTACTGCTTTTCCTATTCCCAAATAGTGCCAGTAAGAAGGAACATGCTCTTTTTTTCACCTCCTTGTGCAGGAATTGAGGCCAGCCTTTCCTGTAGAGCCGAGGCTGTATCGCTGCTTGTGTGCAGCACCATCTCCCCATCTGCCTGTGAGGGCAGGGGAAGGGCAGGGTCCTGCCTGCCTGGCTGTTCCTGCACAGGCAGCAGCAGGTTTCGCTCTGAATTTCCCTGTCTTTGTGGCTTAAATCAGAACCGTAAGGCTGGCAGAGCGCCCTGCTTGACGATACCATGGGCTAATCATTTACAGCACAATGCAAAGGCAAAGAAGTGTGTTTTTAATCTTTACAAATGTATCTAGATTAGCCAGGAGACAGACTTATCTTTTGTATTACAAGAAAGGCGGGGGGGGAAATCCACACCAAGGAACATTGCTGTACCGTCCTTGGCCTTTTATTCAGCCTTTGTCTTTCTCTCTGTATCTTGTGCTGTTGAATTAATGGGATATGAACTCTGAATACTTAAGTGATCTATTCATTTTAATTAGCTTCCTAATAGCTTCTGGACAGTGATCGAACATAACGCCAGGGACTGTGCTGTTTACTTCCCAAAGTGCAGGGCGCTGGTGAGGTGCTTGCTGGTGCATGTGTTCCTGCCCTGCCTTAGCTGCTGAGTGGCCTCCAGGACTGGAAGAGTTTTGGGCAGGTTGCACCGATTGAGACTGTGAATGTGAGGGGATGGAAGAACACAGCTGGGCGCGTTGGTGGCTGCGAGTGTCTCCTCCCCCTCCCGGGAGGCTCCATTTCCCTAGTGCTGAGCATAGGTGGGGTGTCTGGTCTGCCTGCGGCTGAGCAGCCCTGGTGCAAGCTCAGCTCTCGCTGGTGGGATGGTCTCAATGCCCATAAGCTGCTCCGGCTCGTACATGCAGAAGGCTGCTAGAGCTCCTCACTGCCCTGCTACCGTGCCAGCAAAGAGCCACATCGTTCTGCAGCCTCTGAGCTGCCGACTGGGGAAGTGTTCCCACCAGATGGGCCTGTCTGGATTCTGACGGCATCCTCAGCAGGAAGCATACGGCAGGAGGCTGAGGACGCGGAGGTGAGGAAACCAGCAACTCTCCTCGCTTTTTGCTGTGCGCGCATGAAGCTGTGAATGGGAGAGAAGTCAAGGAGCTCTTGAGCAGCCAAGACTGGGGGCAGAAATTCACACCATTCCAGTTTACCGAAGCTGTGAAAGATGTGATAGATGAATCACTTTTGCAGCAACCTTCTCCGCCACCAGATTCCCTGAGATGTTAAGCTTCACTGTATGCAGCATGTACTTGAGGAAAAGATAGAAGGGATGTTCTCTGAATCAGGGGAGAGTCTGACGCACAGAGACATTTTCAGGCGAATAATTTACATATGCATTCCCTTTCTAAAAATATCAGTCACAGCATTGCCGCTATTTTTGCATGCAAGACTCTCTAGGCTGGTAGGTGGATAGAACTGGGAATCTGCACTTACATGGATCCAAATACCAGAAGTCCATTGGGCCTGCAGCACGGGATTCCTCGTGCTTTGCTCAGGAGGCAGAGCTTGGGGATGGCTAAGCTCCAGGCAGGGGTAAAACTGGATATATTCAGCCTGACAACGCCCCAGATGTCATTCACACACGATCTCATGCATGTGGCCTGATGGATAAGAGTGGAAGTTGGTCTTTGCCTGTTCCGTTCTGGAGAAGGCAGTGCAGCTGAGCAGAGGGTAATGAGCCCCTCTGGGAAGAACAGAGAAATATGTAGGAATGTTTCATTTCTTTGATCAATGGCTAAGAGTGGGTGAGAAACAGTGTGTAATGCACCATGGTGATTTCCCTGGAGGCTGGTGGGCAGACATGGTCAGCTGAAGGGCCTTTCCTGGCACAGCTGCCTGTGCATCACTGCATCCCCACATCTACTCATGCTGGAGCCCTGTGGCCCCAGCCCCATGCTGAGGGACAGGAGTGATGTCAAGGATTTGCTCCAGCTCTGCCTCCTGGCCTTGAGAGGGAACTGAATTTTCAGATGCTTTTGGCATTGTCCTGCTTAGCTCTTGCAAAGTCAAAGGTGAATTCCCTCTGACAGCAGTGGGAACACATTTGAGTCTGCACTGAGCTCAACCCGAAGTTTATAAGCACGAGTTTCATCTCAGTGGGGGAAGGATGATGTGGGGTCAAAGTATACTCTGTCGTTTCTTCATTTGGAGTGGTCCTTTCTCATGCCCTTTTTGTGTGTCTGCGGATCCTAACCAAAGTGTGTTCCTGGAGTCTAAAGGGATAGGACTGTCCTTAGTATCACTCCTGAGGACCAGGTGGGGCTGCAGGATAAGATCACCCTCTTCCTGAGATGTTTAAGGCAGAACCCATGTCTTGGCTTCATGATAAATTAAGTAGCTCAATAGAAGCACACATTTATCTTGAACTTCTGTCATGTAACTTCCTACAGAAACAAAGGAGGAGGAGTGCTTTGATGTAACTCCAAGAGTCTTCTCCATCCCAAAGTCTGCCATCTGGGATTTACCTTAGCCTTTGCCTTGGGCGTGTTAGGGACTGGTGAGAAAAGGAAGAGTGGGGGGGGACATGGGGGGGGGGAAGGTACATGCTGGCCATTAATAAATGTAAGCTGGAAATAAAATGGGTATTGCTGCCACTTCAGGGTTGAGGTTATGAAACAGCTGTGCAGCAATGGCATGTCTGAGTGTATGTGTGGAGCCTGTGTCATTTTATGATGGAGGCTGATAAATTTATGGAGGGGATTATATGGCACAGACTTCATGTTAGCAAGGACTGGCCTCTGCGGACCTACTGCTGGGAATTTTGCGAAGCAAGAGCTATGTTAATAAACAAACTGTCTTTCTGGTGAGTATGTGGCCAAGCATGGGTTTTGCTCAGGGTTACAATGACTGATCTGAACTAGGGCAGATGCTCTCCAGTGGTGTCACAGCATCCTCCTCAAAATGGGCATGCAGGGCTCTGACTAACCGGGAGAGGGTTGCAGTTGAAACACAGGGGAAAATCTGTAAAGTTTTTTTTCTCATTTCTCTGTGGGTTTTGTTAGTACGCTCAGGAAGTCCCATTAACGCCCACTCACTCCAGTAACACACATCATTTTGCACCTTATTGTGTCTTCTATGAAAAGCCGGTACTGAGGAAGAAGTCTTGTGTTTCTTTGAAATTGTCTGTCAGAAAAAAACATCACCCTGAACAAACAAACAAGCGCACAATCCCTGAGCGTGCTGGAGATTGATTTGTAGCACTTTTCTCCCCCACCTTATCTGTTCAGAAATGTTTTGGAAAGCAGTGAAAAATCAGACCCCTTTGCTGTAAATGTGATCTGTTTCCAAGGGAGCTTTGTCAAGGGCTCCAGGGAGGTGTTTGGGCTCTGCCAAGGAGCTGAACAATCTCCATTGAAGAGATGCTGGTCCAGAGGAGCAAACACAGTCGGCAAGTATTTGACAGTCCATGAATGAGGACAGGAGAAGAGCAGTGAGAGTGGACTATGCAGGGTGCAGAGAGATCTAGAGGAAAGAGATGCCACACCAAATGTAATACAAATGGGAGACAACCTGCCTACTCACTCATATCTAGTATTTTTCTAAGTGTTGCTGTTTTTCTGCATCCCGTTAAGCTTTTTGATTTGTTTCCATCTGTTCGGTATAGATCACTTCTGCAGTTTACTTAAAACACAAATACCCTTTATGAATCTCTACAGATGGTTTTCAAAGACTTATAGAAAGACAAAGATAAGATCAAGAAAATCTTGAGTGTTTGCCTCGGGGGGAAAAAATGGGACAGTCGCTTTGCCTTGCAGCTGCAAGCCACGTCAAATCAGACACTTTGATATGTTTCATTTTCTGTCTGAAGTCTACATCTGAAAGGCAGCCTGGATTATTTCAGTCAATGCGCAGTTTTTGTTAGTTGGGGCTCTTTCTCAGCTTCTAAAAAAGATGCTCATTTGCATCTCAGAACAAAGACAGCACACTTCCCCCCTACATTCAGCATGTCTTCGCCAAAAACTAATCATGCTGCAAAGTGTGTGTGAAGGGGGGGAGGTTGTTTTTTTTGAGTGGTTCTCTCCTGCCGTGTTGGCCCAAGCTGCAGCAGGAATGGGTGCTCAGTCTCTCTGCGGTGGCCTCCGTTGAGGTCTGGTCGGGTTTGTGCCGATGCCAGAGTCCTGGTGGCTCAACCAGGACCCCCAGATCAGAGTTCGGTTGTGCAGAGCCAGTTAGCAGGCACCGGTGCAGCCGTTGGCATCCTCCTGCAGCCACGGGCTGAGCGAGCGGGGCTGGTGTGCGTCCCCATGCCAGGACCCTGCTGCCCAACCCTGCAGGATGGGATTTAAAACCCTAAGAACAGTAGAGCAGTGAGCAATGCAACGTGTAGAAGAAGACGGGAGAACACAACCACTGGAGGACCATGCCCTGCTTGGCTGGTTTCATCTGATCTTCGCATTACCTTCTCCCTCAGGCCAAGACTGTGGCTGGTGTAAACTAGATTAACTCTCCTAGCCTCTGCGGGAGATGCTAAACCCTGTCTCTATGTAATGCACTGCAGGTGTATTTAAAAACCAGTCATTTCCCAGAGAAACCACATGAAGTGGGGTGACTGCTGAGTTTCTGCTGTTCTTCATCTGCTTGAGACTCCTTGCTTGGGAGTGAGGGACAACTCACAATGCTTGTCTTTTTTTTTAGTGCTGTTGGGTCCCAAAGCCATTTGCAATCAAAGACACTCTCCCCCTGGACTTTAATGGACAATGGCATGGGCTCTTGAAGATTTGCGTCAGGCAGAATCAAAATCTTTGCAGAAATTTGAGTATTTGCATTGCAGATAGGGAACTGTCAAAAAAGAGAACATGTCCACCTTGAACGTACAGCATTACGAAGAGCTGGTTGAAAAAAAGCAAAGCAAACCACCAACTTGTAGGAGTCATGCACGTTAGCACTGGACTTTATGTGCAAAGACAAGGTGTATATTGTTTGCCCAATTACAAAGATAAAACCTGTAGACCACAGTCAGCGAAATGAGCTGTGAAATGAGCTGTGAAATTTTGTGCGTGCACCTTGCTGAACAGGCAGGTGCATGCACAAAAGCATATGTAAACTGTTCTACTTATCTAAAGACAGGTTTATTGCCCGGTCATCAATTTACACAGAGGTTGCTTCGGAAATTCAAATTCGTGGCCTGCCTTTGTGCTGCGCTCTCAGGTAAGATGTAAAAGGAGTAGCATCCCAGTGCTTTTCTTGCCTTTTGGAGCAGGAATGGTTATCGAGGGTGGAAAGGAGGTAAGAGACAAGTGGAAAGGCAGGGGTTTGTCGAGAGGGAGCTGGCTGGGGCACCACCATGGCACCAGTTGCAGTGCCCTGTCTAGGCCTCGTTCAGTGATGTCTGTGCTGCTGAGCAGGTTCCTTCCTGGAGTGTGTCCTGCTCCAGGAGAAACGTATCCTGCCCGAAATGTGGGGATGTGAAATTAACGCCTTGTATGACTCTCACTCTCAGACATAGGGAACTAAATTAAGAAGGCACGGATAAGAGGTTCAGCTCTTTTGTCTGGACCCCAGCAGAGAAATTTTAGAGTGAATTGTGTAAAGAATTATAGATTCCTATCCTATACCGATCCAACCTGCTTTCTGTAAAAACGGGTACTCATAACAACCTGATAGATGAAGTTTGCAAATATAGTGCTGAACTTAGATTTGGGGCATCTGTGGTCCCCTTGAGTTTTGTGCGTGTTTCTTTGCTACAAGCTTCTCGCCTCAGAGTTTTCTGTTTGGGGCTGTGAGCCCCCAGGAGAGGGGGCTTCTCCCACACATGCTGTGCAAGTGAGAGGTGGCATGAGCTAAAATACTAAGTTTAAATCTTGGTATGATAGAAATACCAGCAAGTACTATAAATACGGGCACATATGCAATGTCGCTTGGCATGATGATGTTAAAAGTCGTTTTGCAGGGAAGTCAGAAGACAAGAATGTCACTCACGATGTTGCATGCTGAATTTGCAAATGAAGCAGGCTTCCTCTTTCCAGCTTTCTTTATAAGTCAAAGAGTGTATGCTTCCTACAAGAGTTTTACAACCATTTACAAGCCTTTTCCAATGCACATGTGTAGCTCAGGGATTTAGGCTTTGCCTCAAAAGGATAATTTTGTAGTTTGCATTAGAAGTCTGTGTTTCTAGAGATTAATGAGTCTCACAGGCTCAGCTGGGAGACTTTAACAAAAGACAAGTTTGGGTTCGTTACCGAACATTTACACCTGAAAATGATAACCATATTAGATTATTTTGTATCCAGATAGTGAGTCTGCAAAACAAATAATTGTTGGAAAATTTCAAACTGCTTGAATTGAGCATGTAATCCACGATGAATAACCTCATCTGATGAAACTTCTCAAGAAATAACTATGGCTTGATAGTTAGCAGCTGAGTTCACTGCTCCTGGTCTCAAGTAATAGAGACACATGCTTTTTAACCAAGAGGTTCAGGAAATCCGAAGTTCATAAAGCAAATACATCTGGTGGTTGTGCTTGTGATGGATTTCACACTCCAGCCCAGCTCACTGACATTTGTCTCCAAAGAACATTCATTTCAAAAGCAAGGGTGAGAGCATGGCTGAGACAAATTGGTTATCAAATTAGACTGATTACAGATTTTTTCTTTTTTGTAACATCCATTCTGTGAAATTTCCTTTTCTCAGTCTTTAGAGAGTCTCATACTAAAGCTTCAGATCTAAGCCCTGCCAAACCTCTGAATTTTTTTCAGTTCTGGCCCCTCTCAATTTAAGGGAACTGTGGTTACCTCCTAAAGAGACCCTCACCTAATGTGAGGCAGCAGAGAGCTGCTGGAAGCAACTGTACTTCTGAAACAGGGAGAAGAAAAAAGCTGTAAAGAAAGAGGGATAATCAGCTCAATTGAAATTTCAGGGGTTTGTCCTTTGGCTTGCTGAACAAAGTTTTATAGTAGGACAGAGAGAGAAAAGATTTCTGGTCACTGCCTGGAATGCTTTTTTACTGGTGGAGATCAAAGAGGAGTTTTTTTAAGTAGGTGAGTGTGTGCCTGTGTGCCCGTGTGCATAATGCAGGGGAGGTCTCTAGAGACTGTTATCACAGAAAAGTGAGGAAATACACAATATTCATTACCAAGTTAATACAAACATTTAGTTGCTGTGTGATGGGGAAGAGAAAGCATTGCCATTGCCCTGTAGAGGATCTTGCGACATTCACCACCTAGTTGCCCCTTCTAGCACTCAGCTGGAGTTGCCACGTGCTCATCCTTGCTAGCAGGGGGACAGTCCCCAAGTCCCCAGAATGTCCCTGCCTGGGCACATGGATGCAGGAGAACCCAGTAAAGCCTTAGTTAACCAAAATCTATGGAAATATGGCATATGTTGTACCAAGTCTGCATGAGGTCTGTCATGATGCGTTTATGTGTCACCCCAGACACAATGATGGTTTTATGAAGTTCACTTTATAAAGGATTGACCCCGTTATCCCAAGGTAACGGCTGCCCCTGTGCTAAGGCGCTTGGACTGTGAGGACTCGCTCCTTGTTTCCAACATGTCTCTGATGCTGCCTATAGTTGTTTTCTGAAAGCAGAGGAAAGAATGAAGAAGAGATAAGACAAGAGGGACTGAGTGTGGTATGGCCCTGCAGTGACATTAAATCCTGGAACTGTTCAATCTGGAACTGTCATTAATGTGACACACGCCCATAGGAACATTAATAGCACTGACCTTGTACTTTCAGTGCTTGTGTTTGCCAATTATTATATATATATTTTTTTATTATTTTATCCATAGTCAAAAAGTGTCTGCTTCTGACAGGCCAAAACTGCCTTTAAAATTAAGAAAATTGAAGCCCCCAACTTTATTCTTGACTTTGCATGTACTTGCCTATAGCCATATATTATACTGTATTCTTTGAAAAAGTTAACATGCCATTGCTATTGCTCTTTCCTAGCCACTGCAGGTTTCTGATGAAGCTGAGTTATGACTGCAGCTGCAAAATACCGTATGGTATTCATAATGTGGGGATGTGGTTCTCATAATGAATCCAATTAAACCCTGTGTTAAAATGCATGGTGTGCAGCACCATATCCCCCACTGGTCACAGTGTTTCCAGCAGCTGTGTGCCGTTGACTCCATGCCCTTCGCCTTGGAGGGTTGCTTCACCTTGTCTTTGGTTGTCTCCATCTGGTACCTAGTGGCGGTTCACCGCAGTTAAAGTGTTGTAGTCTGAGCAGTAAAAGATGCTACCTGGCACCAGTGCAGATCTAGGGGAGGATGAGCAGAGCATGGATCTAGGCCTGCTTAGAGGATGGAGATCACCTTGTGTGATGGAGAGGAAGTTTATGTTCTCAGTGATAACAAATGAAGGGAGGGACAGGAAGGATTTGGGTGCAGGTAGAAGTTTTGGCTGCAGTAAGAGTTAAATGATGACAAGACATTCACAAGGGGAGACAATTTGTGAGCTGAGAATTTTAATTTTGCCTTTCTGTTCCTGACCTTTGCTATAGGGAATTGAACAGTGCAGTCATCAGTTCATCCCTCCACATGCAAGAACACAGTTTTCAAAATCTAGCCTCAGCTTTTAGGACCTCTGGGGAGTCCTCATAGCATTTGTTTGAAACAAATCCCTCATGCATAAAGTAATCAGGTTTTTCCACTCACCTTTTAGAAAACCCCTGTCAGTTCCCTGCTGAGCTGGGATGCCTTGCCGAGGGGCTGTGCCCCAGGAGGGAGAGTGAGCACAATGATAACACAACTGTGCTGTGATCACCCTCTCCTCCTTTATGATATACGAAGGCACTTGTTCACCTGGTAAAGAGGGACTTCCAGGCTGCGGGGAAAAAAAGAAAGAAATTTGAGTACCACTGCTGTAGAGAAATCAGAACAGAGATTTTGCTTTGATGAGTAAGAAACGTGCCTACTAAAAAATGGTCCTTGGGATACACGTTCACTGTGTTTGCAAAAGGGGGGATGTGTGGCCTGTGTATTTATTTTTAAGAAAGCAATAAAGTACCATGAAAGAAGCGTTTTTAAATGTTCCACAATCCACCAGCTGTTTGCCATTTTGCTCAGCTACTAGAAGTAAAATGGTGGTTGCATAGTATGCTGCTGTAAGCAGTTAGCTCCTTCAAATGTCCTTCTGAGTCTTGATGTTGGCTTATGTAACAGCCGCCTTTGGCCGAGAAATCTTCAACTTGAAAGATCACTTCCCTGTCTGTTACTTAGACACCCAAATAACCTTTCACAGTGTAAGTAGTCACCTCTACCACGGATGAGTTCAGCCACTATTCCCTGTGCTCAGATTTTCCCGGAATTTTGGCTCTAACCTGAGTTTCTTGGTGATTTTTTGCAGGTTACCTGCTATCTGTCTTGGAAAAGTTTTGGTGAGATGCAGTTGGATGAAAGATTGCTATTTTAAAAGAATTTACTTCAGGTGACCCACTGGAAGAGCTCATACTCCCTGTTTTGTTATTTTGCCTCTGGCAGTGTGTTACATGGAAAGCCCTCAAAAAAATTCTCATCTCCAGGAAACACCTCCACTGGGTTAGACAGCCACCGAGACTCATCCCAGCCGTATAAAACAAGGCTGCGCTTGCTCGCATAGGTGGAGTGCGGCTGTCCTGGCCCCGGGAGCCCCCGCCCTGCTCCGCCAGGCCCTGGCACGGGTGGTGGTGGTGGTGCCCGTCCAACGTGGGCAGCCTGCCAGAGGCTGGCTGTCTGCCATGGGTGAAGGCAGCAGGGTTTAACTCGGGCTGAGCTCCTCCGTCGCACTCAGACGGGTACCGCGGGACCTGGGCAGGGCTTTGGGCAGGGCCCTAGCACTGGGGTGACCCTGCTCTGGCAGTTTTTCCAGTCAATGATGTAATGACACACAGGTTGCATAAGAAGTGTTATTAGGAAGGGATTGTCTCTGGCTTGCTGTTATGAAACAAGAGCAGAGTTATTTCTTTCTAAAGTTTTTAAGGTGGCTGGACCCGCCATTGTTACAAATGAAAGTCTTTTGGGGAAGACAGCGCTGTGGGCAGCAATGCTCTTTGTGGACACCCTTCTCTTTGCTAGGTCACTTCACCAGCCTGCTGACTGGAGGAGTTTTGTCCATTTTGATGGTGTTTTAGCAGTATTCATCCTGTTAAAGACTTCACTGGCTTGAGGAGCACCACTATGAGCTGGGGCTGCTGCTTGCAAGAGGATATCAAAGCACTTGGTTGTTGAGGATCACAGGGATGTTTGTCGTGTGTGATGGCTTAGGAGGACTCAGCAGACAATGGTGAGTATGGAGTTGTGCAGTTATCCACACAGTCAGCTGTGCCCCCAGACACATAGCTGGGTAGTCTCAGCCAGCAGCAATGCAAGGAAGAGTGCGTAGGGAATGATATGGGAAGAGAAGAGCTGGGTCTGGTGTTTGGCGTCGCCATTGCTGAAGAGCAATTCCCAGGACAGGGCAGGCATTTGCAGGTGCACCAACTGCAGCAGAGAACCGAAGCTGAATGAGAAGAGAGGCAGAAGAGCCTATTCCTTGGCAGAACACGTACAAGGTCCTGTGGAGGATCTTGCTACCTGCCATGCATCTGGAAAGGGTGGTGCTTGGAGATTGTTTGCTTGCTGAGAATCAAGAGGGGTGTAGGAGTATTCACATGACCCAGATTTTGATAAAGGTGTTTTGCTAGAAACACACAGGTGAACTGAAAAAAAAAAAAAGCCTGTGATGAATGCTGTGTTTTCTTGGGACCTTTTAACTGCTGCAATGGAAACTGCAGCTAACCAGTGCTCCATCAAAACCTGGGGTGGTGCCATGGGTGAGGGCTGGAGTGGCTCTGGGTCTCATACTGGTCCTGCCACTGGCCCTGGGCAACCCTGGGCAAACTGCTCTTGGTTTTTGACGTGTCAGGTCTCTGTCATAATCCTGGTTCTGCACACACACTTCAGGGTTTCTATCCTAAATCTTTTCTTACAAATAAGCAAGATGAAAATAGTTTAACATGTCTGTTTCTCAATTCAACAAATGCATTTCTTTCACCCAGTCTGAATCATAGAGGAAAAACATTGTCAGAGGTTCAGCTACAAAGGATATAAAGCTGGTACTATACCTCGTAAACCAAGTGGTGTAAACTAGAGCCATGTATAATGCTGAGTGGGCAACTCTGCAGCTAAAGTGCAATAGATTATCTTGAGCCCGAGCGTTGAAGACCATCAGTCATGTGGTTTCCAAGAAACTGAAGATTTAGACTGAGAAATGATTTGCAGAGAAAAACTCTATGATTACATCAGGAAAAAAAGCTCATTTAAATTGAGATCCGTTAACTAATGTGGCCTGTGCAAAATGCTTCTAAAATAAACTTTTTTTCTTCTTTTCCTAGGTAAGCAAATCTGTGTGGTTTATCTAAATTCCTGTCCTGCCTCCAAAGTTCGTTTCTTTGAAGGACGATGAATGAGAAGCAAGTTAAAACCAGGTTGTAAGTGGCTGTCTTACAGGGTTCCCAGGGGTCTAGGGCCATTTAGCTAGCTACCATCTCTGCTTTCTCCTTGCAGAGGCAGACTGTTCAGTACAGCAGAGAGAAGAAAGGCTTTTTACCTAACAATTAATTTGTGTGACAAGACGTGGTGCAAAGAAAAAAGCAGCAGAAGAAAGGAGTTTCCTTTGTTACTTGTTTATTCTTGAAACATGCTCTGTGCACCTGACACGTTTGCTGGCTTCATTCTGGATCTAATGCAAGAAATTGGCACAGTCTTACTACTGTGGTTAATTTTAAATGCAACAAGATCACGCTACGGTACTTGACACATCTCTAAGAGCAACATCATGACACTGTTGACACTGAATGTTCACTAATGGCATCTGCTGCCAAACTCAAATGTAAAATGAGTGGGATAACAACAGCAGCATTTAAAAAACTTCATTCAAGGGAGCATTTAAAATTTTATCAGGTCTAACTGGCTTGGTAGATTTGTAAATGTGGAGAATATCCAGTTTCTGTTGCTTACTCACAAGCTTCAATGTGCAAGCCAAGTACATCTCCATCCCCTGAGGCAGGGAAACCCAGAAGTACAGCAGCCGAGTGCACATGCAAGCATGGAAACATCTGTCCTCGCAGGAGTGTGGTGCCTGGCTGGACTAATTCAAGGACCTAGCTGCTGTTTGTTTTTTTTTTAATTCTAAGCTGAATCTTAGTTATTGGGTTATTAATGGTCTTAAAACTGTTGTATAGATATTTTAGAATATATCGTTTTGGCTTTTCAGTCAATAAAATAAAATATAAGAACATAAAATGAAAATCAAAGTTCTATAAATAAATATGGCTGAGTTAATCATTAGCTAATGATCTGTTTGTGAGGATGTAAACAGAAAAGAATTACTCTTTTCTGTGTTATTGCTGTGAACATTTCTAAGTGTGGATGCAGTTATATTGGTTTAAATCTTCTCCACAAACACAGCTATAGTGTAAACATTTGATACAAATATAACTTCAGTCACACTTCTGCTAACACAAGCGACTTTCCTAAAATGCACTCCTGTTTAAATATTTATACAAAAAATTGGTGGGTTTTAAAACACACAGTTCTCATGCTGTAAGTCACTCATTTAAATCAGCAGGACTAGGTATAAGCAGGGGTCCTGTTCTTGGAGATGGTGAGAAAAGAATTACAGGGAAATATATTTTTTTTTGTATTGATGTTTCAAATCCTGCTGCCTCCCGGTAGGGAACTGTGGTAGAACTAATCGACACGTTTTGACTCCTGATGGGTTTCCAATATTTGTATATCAATGGCATTTGAAATTTAAACATTCTGAATGTCAAAATTTTTATCTGAGGCATGGTTATGTTCTTTAATTTTTTTAAGTGGTTTTATTAACACAAATAGGGTTTGCAGGACTTTAACTACTCATTTGGGGCCAAAGGATAACTTTCATTCTCTTTGTACAACCTGTAGTGGAAATCCTGAGTGGGGCTTTGCTGTACGATCTCCACTTGGTGATGATGATAATAAGTTCCTCTGGTTGTTAAGTACGGCTAATAAAGTTGAAAAACACCTTTTGAAAAATGATTAGGTAGATAATAAAGTATGTCAACTTGAAAATATGCATTCTTCATGTGATGACTGGAGATAGTTTATCACTTTATGAGTGACACATCCATTTATAAATATTTATTCTCTCCAGTGGTACTGATAAATCTTTTGAGCCTATAAGCCCATTGATACATACACAGTAATATCATTTGTCTTCCCAATGCATTTTATTTATTATTGACTAATTGCCTGCCAGATTGTAAATATGATAGGGGTGGCATTGTGCTTTGATTAACTGTACGTTAAAGTACCCAGAGGAATTTAGATCTAGCTCTGAGCAAAGACATCCAAGGCAATAAATTGTATATTTTGAAATCAGCTATGCAGTATGGAGCTGCAGCGCTAGTTAAACAAGCTGAGTAGAGGCATTTTCCAGAGCAGTTTATTTTGATTAATGGGTTCCCAAAAGCCTCTTGCTGCTGTTTACAATGGATTTGCTGTAATATTTACAATAAACTGGGGTTAGTCAAGAGAGTTTTAATGTACTTCGGCAGGTTACTGGCTCTTCACAAACCCAGGGCAAGAAGTACGGTGCAAAGTCAAATGGGTAAATGTTTTGTCCTTCTCTTTTTGGCACACACGTGGGGTTTTTTTTCTTTTTTTTCTTTTTCTTCTTCTTTCTCCCCCTTCAACTCCCCTCTCGGACATTTTCTTAACCAAATGTTTAAAACTGGCTTAACACATCTTGAACCATCTATGTGACGACTGGAGATAATTTATCACATTAGAGCTGACACATCGTTTATAAATATTTATTCTCTGCGGTGGCGCTGATAAATGGGCTGAGTAACAGAGCCACTGGCGGAGGCTTGCGGCAATGCTCCCCTTTGCCTCGTCCTCCCCCGGAGAGTGGGTCTGGCACCGGTGCGCTCCTGGGCAGGCTGGGAATGCAATTAGAGCAGCAGTATCTCTTGATTAACTCCATCAAAATACTTTGAATTAGGGCACACAAGACCTTGTTAAGCAACTGTTCTCAAACATCCTGGGCAACGAAATTCAACATTTTCCACAGCACAAAAGCTGTAGCAGCAGGAGGTTTTTGAGCTGGGTGGCTCTTGACACCCACTGCAAACACACATGCTTGCTCACATCTTCGTTTTCGTACCTTGAAACCGTAAAGGCTAAATGTTATTGTCCTGCCCAAATAAAAATTTCTCCGTGGAAGCTGCTTGCCTGAAATATGGCACAAAATGGGCGATGCGGCAGCAGTACAGGCACTACCAGCCCCTCGGCTCGTTCCCTCTTTTCTAAAAATTGAACTAGTTTGTCAGGCCATATTTAAGCACCATGTAATTTGACAGAAATTCTATTGTAATTAGCACCCGCTAATCACTATCAGTAACATTAGTTAGCTAATTGTACCTTGGGCATTAAAAACCAAAGCAAACCCAAACGCAGTACATAATTTTGTTGAAATAGATGCAATAGCAAAATGTGTGTGTTCTCCAGAGAGATGTGGCCAAGGACATGGTGACATGGGCTGTTGTCTTCTTTTGAATCCTGCAGAAACATCTCCCTTGGGGACCTTCTGGACCTTCTCCAGAGGTCTTGTCACTTGAACTTGTGGTGTAGTTTGTGCCTTGTAAGCAGGCAGGAGGAGGGTGAACTTTACAGGACTAGTGTAAGAAATCCCCAGGATTAGAGAGCTCCAGAGGCAAAAATGAAAGCAGGAGCTAGGGATAGACACTGTCCTGACAGACGAACCGAGTCGAGAAAAGGTTTGGCATTTCCAACCAGGAGAAATGATCTGTTCAGATTTTTTAATGTTGTTTTTTTGAACTAAACACTTATTTTTTTTACACTTACAGAAAAAGGGAGTGCCATCATCTAGAGATGTTGCAGCAGCCTTTGCTCCATGGACACAGGATAATCTAGCTCTCTTTGATTTCCATTATGCTTTCCAGTGGATCTGAGATGTAATTAATTAATTGATTTTTGCTGCCAGTCCCCTAATTAACACTAAATAAAAATTCATGCCAGGGTTAATAGCTTGAAAGGTTGGAGGCAGGAGCTTCTGCTGCTCAGGTCTGTTGTCCGTTCAGCAGTGTATTTGGGTTATATTCCCTGTCATGCTTGTAATTCCCAATCAATTGAAAGTTAATTTTGTCCTTAACTGAAGGGGAGCCAGAAACAGGTTACTGCTATGCAACTGGTTTTGTTTTATGGCCTTTACAGGACTGTGTTCACAGCACAGTTATAACATCACTGGGCAAACTGGGATAGCATGGCAGGTACATGATCCTGGTGTAACGCAATCCCCCAAACCAGTGAGATTTATACTGTGGGTAGGCCTAAAGCTTGTGCTCCCAATACTTACAGTAAATGCTGTGCTCTTTGCTCTTTATTGTACCAGACAATTACCATGTGGATCCTTTACTTAGTATTTGTGTGATGCTTTGAGGATACTGCTAGGCAGTATTGTGTGTAAACCTGTTGAATTTTACTAACAAAAGGTCAGGTCATTTTTATCCCTTATCTCTTACTAGACAATAAAATGGCAACAAACTAGACAGAATTATTGAAAATATTGCTTTATGCCTTGATAAAATGAATTATCTGAACAATCTCACTCTCTTACGGGGAGTGCCTCCGAGACCGAGACTGAGCCTAGGACAGGGGACCCCTGTACTGCTACCTGGCGCGCCTAGCTTTTGGTAAGCCATGAAACCCTCGAAAATGTCCCTGTGAAACTGATCTTAAAAAATTAAAAACATTCTCTAGTTGTCTTAAAAAATGAAAGAGAAATAAGAAAGAGATTCTCTTTCTTTCTGCCTGCTGCTTTCACTTTGATGTCCCTGTGACTACTTGGCTCAATGTCTTCCCTTCCCTGGCCGTACATGGGAGAAACACTGAAGCTCCTTCTAACATATATCAAGAAGATATTCAGAACCAACATCATAAGCAGTGAAATACGGCCCTATTTGACAAAAATGAGATTTGATAAAGACCTCTGCAAAGTGGCTATGTGACATATACATTATTTGCAATCAGTGAAGAATTTAGTTTACAAGGTGGAATCGAAGGAGTTCAGATATGAGTAAGCACATCCAAGGCAAATATCTTGTAATTCCGACTGGTGTTCATTGTGTTTGGGCAAACACCTGGGAACGTTCATGTTCAAACGGGTTTTGCATTCTCGTAGTTGTTGTTAGCAGTACTATCCTCCTGAAACGTGGAAGCATTCATCTTCATAGATTCTCTTACATTTTCCACTGCCTTGTGTTCTCACTTGCCCTTATGCAACCACAGTGTCAGCAGCTGTGCTGCTGCTCTGATGCACCTCAGAGCCCTCAAGTTGCCTGGGCCCAAATCAGTAACACAGTGCTGAGTGGTGGTGGAGTGGCGCTAAATCCCTGTTCCTGTCTCTTCTTTTGTCTATGTCTGGGTATTTGCAGCACTGAGCAGTCTGGAAAGAGAAAGGAGCAAACCCCCTAATTTTACATAAATGAATAAAATATATTTTATCCAGTCCATCCCTCACAGGCTTTAAAACATTATGATTTTTTAAGCTATGTGGTGGTGCAAGTTGCAAGGTGTTAGCAAGAGTGTAGCATGCTCTCAGTTGGAACCGCTATAGCTAGTCCCCAAACTCTGATTTTATCTTTTTTTGGTTATCAACTTAATTCTTTGGTCCAATTGGAGTATTAGTTTCATGCTTTTTAATGACCTGCTGCTCATTTTCTTCTCTGCGCAAATACTGTGCTCGAGGTACTGCCAGCCTTTAGCCTTGGCCATACTAATACATAATGCAGATGATAAAAGCCAGTGTAACAGAAGAGAGGTCCCAGGGAGAATACAAACCATGACAAAATAAGAAGGAAGCAGATGGTTAGGTATTAAACTGCAGTAATAAAATAACATCTGGCAGAATATCACACACACGCACTGATGCCCATCTGAAGAGTGCACTGATTTAAGTAATATGTTTCTCATTTTGGTGCAATTAACACCAAAATTTGCATAGCAAACAGTGGCAGAGCACATAGAAGCTTCTTTTGAAAAATACAATCCAAGTATGTCTTTTCTACAAGGAGGTTGGCCACAGCAGACATTGATGGCTTTCTATACTGTGGTGTAAAGCAATTAATGAGTCATACCTTCCTGCTGGCCAGAGAACCCATTATTCTGTTTACATGCAGCCTGGCAGATGTACTTGTTTGCAGGGCTGGAAATTAAAAGATAAAATGGGAATAGCATTTGACCAAGTGGAACGTCACTCCACCCTATGCCATGGAGAGAAGGATGCTGTACAGACGAGGTAGATCTCTAAAACCCCACGCAGGCAGATCTGACTGCTTCAGATCCTCTCACAGATTTCCCTTGGTGTGAGCAAAGGAAAGAGAAACCTTGGGGCTGGGTTTTTCAAAGGAACTTGGAGGGAAGATGAAATCCCCACCTGGTTTAACAAGCCACACGGCAGCACCAGATACCCTGCAGTCAATTAGGTTATGTCTTTCACAAGCCTTGACCTGCCCACAAACCAAGCTCCGGGCCAGACAAGCCTGATGAAAGTTTAATTTGTGTTGCTGAGTACATGGTGTGCTGGAGGAGAGATGCACTGGGAAAGCTGCTGGTGGGACCACTGGGGAGCTGCAGGGTGGCTGGGATGCAGCTGGCCACTGGTGCAGGGTGGGTTTGAGCTGTGCTCTCCCTGGATGGGCCCTGCTGCCAGCCTGGGCCATTAGCAGTGAATGGAGCTGCTCCATGGTGGAGCTCGCAGGCCCCTTCACCACCAGCTTTGATAACACCTCGATGACGAAATGCACATGAATATTGTGATGGGGAGGGTGGAGGAGAGCTGTGCGAGGGCTCCCAGTGGGACCCTCCTGCTGTGGACACCTACTCAGCAGTGCCACCTTTGGGGGAGAGCCTACAGCTGCCCTCTCACTGAACAGGTCACTGAACAGGCGTACTCGCAGTTTGGAGACGGAGAACTCCTGCATCTCTTGCGTGCTGCAAGCTGCATCTGGAGCACTTTGGGATTTTGCTTTTCTCTGCAGTGGGATACGGTGTGTTAACCTCCTCGAGTAGCTTCAGCAGAAGCACACATTACTGTCCTGTGGAAGCAAATACCTGATAAAGTAGGCAATGGTTCATTCATCAAAAGCCCATAGAAATAATAGCAGGTGGCAGATATAAGATTGCCAGTGTGATATGTTTGCCAAGAAAATGCTGCCCTGCACTCTGCTCCAGCAAAGGAAGCACCAGATTTCCAGCTGCTGAGGGCAGGTCTGCACTGGAGCCTGGCATGTGTTTCAACATAAATGTCATTTCCATTTGGAAACTTCCACTCTAACGTGGAATAGTTAAAAAAAGCAACTTTGTTTTGGAATTCCTCGGGAAACAGAGTTTTGAAAAAGAAAAGAAGCATGGGAAGATCTTTGCCTCCATATCCCTGCTTGTCCCTAGGAGTGCAGGAGGGAGGTGGGTGGCAAACATCTGTCCTCAGCTCTGCCATGGCAAGAGGTGAAGGATGCAGAAGCCCCGGCATGGGGAAAGGCTTTGCCAAGTATCCAGAAAGGTTTGACCACCTGAGCTGGGCCTGGCTGCTGTAAAGTCACGTACAATGCATTTTCTCTGTGTAATTGGCCTTTGTGGTGTGGTCCCAACGTGCAGCAGCTGGCAGCTGTTTGCCTGCCTTTTGCAGAGCGGCTGGGCTGGCCGAGCAGCATGCAGTATTTCAGGGAAGGGAAAGTGTATTTCTTTCTGTTTTGCTGTGTTCAGTGAAAGGCCTGATCTTGCTTCTTTTGAAAATGGTGACAATAGTCCCATTGATTTCCTTAGAAGAAAAGAGTGGGAACATGTCTAAAGTTCTTTCAACAAAATGGAATAAAGGGCTGCTTTCAACACACCTTTATTCCATTTCCTTCTGCTTTTTGTATCAGGGTTATCTGCTGGAAATCTGCATTGCCCCATGCACAGAGAGATCCAGATTTTGACGCGAGCCCCTGAATGCCATCATATTTTAAGTGAGAATGTAGTGATTTACTTCCATCAAGTACAGCATTTAGGTCATGTGGTATCTACTCTCCTACGACAATCTTTGCAAGTGGGAATAATAAGGATGCTCTTCTGGTGGTTTTTTTCTTAGAGCAGTAGCAGATCTAGGACACCAACAGAAAAAGCTGAGGGGTGTCTGAAAGCTAGAACTATATTTATGGGTGGAAAGGTTTATTTGTGTTAACAGAAAAGGGCACTACTGCAGCATCTCTGAGGAATAATAACAGGCAGAATTTTGTGGTTTTAGGGACTGTGATGCAAACAGCAATCTTTTCTCAGTAGTTAATTATCTTGAAATCTGATTTCTAAAGGTAGAAGCCTTAATTTGGTTTGTTCTCTGCTGGGGATCCCCTGGGAGTGTGAGCTTCAGTCTCCAATAACTCAGGAGAGAAACATGCACTGTGGGCTGAGTCTCAGGCATGCTGGGAATCTCTCTCTCTCCTCCTCAGTGGGCTTTGGGTGGAGACTTTGACTTAAAACAGATATTATTAGAATAGCCTTATTTCTAAGGAAATACTTCATTTAAGGCAGTATTGCTGCCAAAACCAGGGAATGAATGCCTGCTCTGCAGTTTGCTTGCTCCTGCCCCCAGACTACCTCCTCCTTCTGCCAAACTTCAGTCCTACAGGGATATGGCAACTTTGATCTGTGTGAACCAGCGTTCATGGTTCAGAGTATCATGGTCCCATGTATTCCCATGAGCACAGCCACTGAGAACAAGCCCACATCCTTCCTGGAATAACTCCAACCAAATCTGTACAAGCGTATCTCTGACCCGGGGACCCCTGGAGTCAATGAGCTCTTTTGGCTGCAAAATCTCACACTGAGCACATAACCTTTACTTTTGCTGGATTTCTGCTAGGTTTAAACACTCCACTCTTGTGCAAAATGGGGCTCTGATTGTGGCTGAGGAGCAGGTGATGGGGTGAACGTGGAAACATTTGCAGGAAAAATTGCCTTTTCCAGCTAGTTTTACTTTGGTTTTGCATTTCCCTGGGTTACCTTCTGAAGATGGTTTAATTTCCTATGTGCTGCTTGTATTTTGCTTATATTTCTTCTCTTCAGCCTCCCTCAATGATATCCTAGTGCCTGCCTTCTCAACGGTAATAATAATAATAATAGCTGCAATATATTTAATAGCTACCCACTGCCAGCCTCTCTCAGCCTTCTCCACAGATTCCCCAAGGTACCAGATGCATAATGCATTTCCCAGCTAGAAATCAGACCTTGCTAGGATCTGCTCTCTTGAAAAAACTCGTTCCTGGCAGGCTCCCCGGCTCTGTGGGAATTAGCAGTGTGTGCAGAGGCACCAGGAGATGTGGTTTCCTTTTTCTTTGCGGGTGTGAAGCACAAGGCTTGGAGCTACATCAGCTGCTGCAGACAAACAAGGTCGCCCTCGCCACCCAAAGCAGTGCCAAAGTTACCCATCCTCTCTGCAGAGGCACTAATGGGACATTTCATTCTGTCCCCAGACATCCAAGCCAGTGAGGAGCAGAGGTGCAGGGATCGTGCTGGGTGAAACAAGGGAGATTTTGGTATGAGAAACAGGAAAATGCAGAAACCGGCACGGCAAGAGCCTGGATGAAGAAAATCTGTTAAATTGTCCTATGGTGAGCTCAACCCAACTAACCCAGGTTGACCAAAAGCATGGTGGTGTGGCCAACCTGACCTTTCAAAACCCCTTATCTGACCAGCTTCCTCCTCTAGCCTAAAAAATTGCAGTATGTGAGGGCCATGGGGAGGGGGGTTACAGTTACCTTACATTTTAATTTCTTCAGGAAAAAGTAACTAATTTAATTATACATTTATTTCATTTTATATACAAGCAAAAAACGATTTAAAGCAATTTGCCCCTGTGAATTTCTGCACCTTCTGGTGTCCTTCGGGACAGTCTTGTTTTACAGAGGAGAAACTCATCAAATGCCTTGCTGAAGGTTTAATAAAAAAAAAGGAAAAGAAAAGGCTGTGGTAGAGTTGGGAAATGAACCCAGGAATGTTGACTTTGAACTACATGAAACCAGTTGCACTACAGTAGCACTTTTGGTTGGTTTTCAGCCACAGCTTTAAAGTTTGGCCAACAAAGTTAAGAAGTCAGGAGGGGGGTAATTTTTATTCTTCAGATGAGGAGACTGAGAAATCTAAAAGCCTGGTGCTCACAATAACTTATTATTGCTCTTTATTTGATGGAGTGACTCATATAGCACACAGCTTCAGGAGCAGGTTTGGGGAAAGCTATAGCTGAAAACACAGCCAGCTGTAAAAAGCTAGCCATTTCCTACACAGTATCTACTTCAAAAGAATAAAATAGATGTCTCCTTTTTTCTATCCAAAAAGTCACTGCAGAAGCAGCTTTCTTTTGTTATCTCCCAATAAATGTGTCTCTGTAATAGTGGAATTTACTGCTGGGGGTGTGTGTTTCTCACCACTGCTTCCCCTTACAAAGGAGCTAATCTATCTTCTGCTGAGAGAAGGCAAATGATGTCATGTTTCCTGTATTTCAGCCTACTTTCCAGCTGCTGCAGAAAGGCAGGGCTATAGGTAAACATTTCACTCCACGAGAGCAGAGTGGGAGCTACCTGCCCCTGTGCTGGATTGGCGCTCCAGGGGCAGACCCACGGTCACAGCATTTCCAGGTGACATCTCTGTGCAAGCCTGGGTTGGCCTGCTTTCCCGTTGGGCTGCCTGACTTCACCCATGCGGTGAGCAGCCCAAGCACATAGGGATGAACCGGGCTGGGATGTGGCAGCGCTGGGGAGCCAGCATCCTTGTCGTGTGTGCCCTGGCCCTGGGGCAGGGAGTTTGGCATGTCAGGACACTGCTTTGGCATAGCCCAGCGTGGAAAGTTTGCAGAGCGCCGTCTGAACTAGTTTTATTTCCAGCGAGAGAGCCCTTGACATTCATTAAGGCTAAACTCACTCTCACATTTTAATCAATGAAATGGAAAAACAACAAAACAGGAATGCATAAGCAAGTATGACTTTTTTTTTTTTTTTTTTTTTTTTTGTATATATCAGCAGTCTAACAAGCCCAGGATAACACCCGCCTGCGTGTTGGATTCGCCCAGGCAATTATCACAAATGCAGATTGAATAATTATGCATGCAAAGACCCGTCTGGTACCTGCCACATGCAATGACTCAATCGGTGTGCAGGTGCATGTGCCTGCCTCCTGCGCACGCCACCGACTGCTCCCCTTACACAGCGGGGCCAAGGTGCTTTTGGCCACCCAGTGGAAAACTCTTTCCACCGTGTCACTGTCTTGTCTCCCGAAAGACAGGGCCGAGGGCCCAGGGTTTGCAGAGGGGAGGCATTGTGACCTTAACCTTTGAGCCATGGGCTGAGTGCTGGGAGGCTGGGATGGCTGGGACCCTCTGCGCTGGTGTGGGGTGTTGGAGAGCTGTGGGTGACGGCAGGGTTCCGCTATTGCACCCTGCTTTCCACTGACCACGTTTCAGAAGTCACAGTGTTTGAAGGAGGGGTGCAATAAGAAGCCTCACTTTTCCCCATTGTGTGGGCAACAGCCCTTCCTCGGTGAATTGACGCCCCACCGGTCCTGTCCCTTTCCCCAGGAGAGCTGCCTGCAGCCCCATGGCTCTGCTGCCTGCAACTTTGCCTCTCTGTAATACCATCCTTGCCTGTGTAGCAGCAGAATATGACTTTCCTTATATATTATACCTTGAGTGCAATACAAGAAAATAAAAATGAGTAACAGCTTCTTTCCCAGCCCTGGATGGAGCAAAAATTTTGATGAATGGACAGACCACTTGCATGAAAAAGCGCATGAATAATTTGCAATGAATAATATTCAAGTGTTACCTTTTTTTTCCACTCATAAATTGCTTGCAAATTTTTTTCCCCCAAGCTGTTAGTCACCAGAGCAAATACAGAGCAGCTTGTTGGAAGCATTTGTTTTCTGCTACTCTGAGCTGTGGTTAGACATGCTGGTCACTCTGATTGATGGGGAAACTCATACTAGCAAGTTTCTTCAGTTGACACCTCCAGGTTCCTGGGGCTTTGCATATATTTCTTTCACAAGCAATGGCAGATGCTGAAAAAGCTGTTTGCTACTGTTCGTAATTTAAAAATTATTGCTTCTACAAGTCTCAACCAACATTAGAACTTGACAGAGTCCTGGGTTAAGAATGAATTATTTTATGAAAAAAAAAAAAAAAGTAGATCTTTATGCTGCTGGAGAGTCACAGTCCACCATTTCCCCCTGTTTCTCTGGAGTTTTGCTGTTAAAAAATAACATGCCTATCTTTGTGGAAAAGTTTTGTGGAGGTGGAGGGTGAGGAAGGGAGCGATGGGGTATGAGTGAAGCTATCCCTCACCTCTGTCACTATTTGTCCTGCTTGTATTAATATAGCAGGTTGCCCCTTCTGACCTGCTCCCACTGAGTTGCACACGTGGAATACCTGGGAGTTTGATTTCATCCTTCCATTCCCCTTTCCTCGCCTTTGGTGAGGGACACACATAATTCGGCTGAGTGCGTTGTAGAATTAAAGAAAAAAAAAAAATCCCCCAAGTAGAACCTCTGTCCTTCTCACATTTTAGCCTTTTGTCCCACTGGGCCGTGCATGGGACAGGTGTGCTCCGAGTGAGTGTGCAGCGGGGACGGGCTGTGGGAAGGGTGGGAGGTAGGAGAGGGGTTTCCCACTCTGTCCTCCTGCCCCTGTGCCTCCATGCCCCGTATAGGCAGCTCAGCACAGGGGAAGGACAGAGGCTGGCCACTGACTGGTGGGTGGTTATTGCACATGAGCTGCTTCTCGTCTTGCATTTTTCACCTTGAAATGTTAATGGTCGTGAGGAAAACCTTACCCCTGTGCAAAGCTGGTGTATAACCCTGCTCTGCCTTCACCCAGCTTCCCCAGCTAAGCTGAGGCTGGGAGAGGGTAAGTGATGTGCCAGTGGTCACTGTGTCATGACTAGGTTGCCCAGGTCCTTGTGCTGGGCATCATGTGGACACCAAGTGACATTCACTGCAGTTTAAGTTATTTTGAGATCTCTCCCCCACCTCTCCGGTTTTCTATTCCTTTTCCATTGACCTATTCTAATAATCTGAGATACCTCCCTTTTTTTTTTCTTTTGCTTGAACTCAAAGCAGTGTGAAGGAATGACCTCTCTTTCATGCACATGATTGCATTTTAAACTTTAATAGCTTCCATACCCTTTCCTAGGAGGTGCTGTGCTCAGCTGAAGGTCTGTACCTTGCACTTATATTTAGGGAGCAGCCAGAACATGATGGAAAAGTACACGCTCTGTATCAGGTCTCATTCTGCATGACGGACACTTCAAATTTAAGCTACACTTCTTTCTAAGCTGAACATATGTGAGGTTGAGGTTCATTTCATAAGCACTTATTGACATTATGCAGCTGTAGAGAAATCTGTTTTGCCTAAGAAAAAATTGGAGTGTAATGTAGCTAATGCTAATTAAGAGATATCTTAATAATGTGCAGTGATTTCTTAATAGATGCCAACAGAATAGGCTTAAGGAGAGATAATGAAACACACCCACAAAACCCGCTTTTGCTCTGTCACAATCCCTCCTCTGAAGTGCAGAGGAATGTTTGATTTCTGGGTGTGTGTGTCTGCAGGGTTGGCAACGGAAACCAAAGCAATCGAGATTACAACAGTTCTGCTTATCCTAGACTGAATATGGGGTTTTTTTGAATGTTTCAAGTTTAATGACTTATTTCCTCTTAGTGCCTCTTTGACTAACCATGGCCTTTCTTGCAGTAAAGGGAAACGGCTTGGGTACGCAAGGAATGATCTGGGAAGAGTGGTTTGTTCACATGGATCCCAGAACAGAGAGGTTAAAGCCCAAATTACTTCCTGGTTGTGAGAGCCATGAATTATTAGCTCCTGGGTGGATAGATCTGTTATGAACTTTGATGTTATGAACTTTGATGTGACAGTAGCTGTTCAAAGGAGTGGAAAAAGGACATGTGAGAAGTCTGCAAAAATCAGAATAAGGGCTTTTAGCTTATAGACTCTGTCTTTTTCTCTCTTGGTGGAGTTGTCTCTTCTCAGAGGCAATTAACTACATCTAGGACAGAGATGAGCTGAGGTTTCTTTTTTGCTTCTCCTGCTGGAATAGCCAAAATTGCTAGGTTTAGAAAGAGAATTGAAGTGCAAAGTGTAAGGGAGATGCTGGGCCAGAGGTTTAGGCCATTCCTAACACCACAGGGAATGCAAGTGAACATCCCACTGAAAAATAACTGTTTGTTGCCTGAAGTAATTGACATATTCTTAAATTGCTTTTATTGATACCAATCAGTGAAAACTCACCCATCATCAAAAAACCCATTGCCAGACATTCCTTCTGGTACTGAACCTGGGTTTTCTAGACCTTGATGTTTCCCACCACCCTGGGTGTGAGCTGCTGTGGGGTAGGGAGGACTCCTCTGCAGTGAGCAGGGCACTGGTGTGGGTGAGGGTGCAGGAGGAGTGGGCATAGCTGCATCGCTGAGCTCCTCAACACCTCTCGGCACCTTCCCTGTTTTCTGACCATCCTAGGTCTTCAGGAAGGACTTCACCTTTGGCTGTGGAGGAGAAGGTGAGAGCTGAGGCCAGAATCCAACTTGCAGTGGATAAAATGCTGGAGAGGTGGGCTGGTCCCCACAAAACCCTCCAGACCACCTCTAAGCAGCAGCTGGCTTTGCTTACAGCCCCAGCTGAGATGAATGGCATTCCAGAGCTCACCAGCAGCCCACCACTGCTTCTCCTTTTACAGCTGTTGCCTGATTACATCAAGCGGTTTAGCCTCTTGAGTTTGATTTTTAATGTAAATCCATCCAGGAGGGTGAGTTGGGGTGGGAAGCAAGGATATTTGCTCAAAACCCACCTTCCAGTGTGAAAGTGTAGTAGAGGGTTAGCAGCGGTAAACGATGTCTCTGCGACCTCTGCTTCCTCTGCCGTGAGAGTTTGCATTGTAGAGCACTGAATACATAATTCATTCCCACCCACCAGGGAAAATGCCCTGGTAGCACGGCACAGGCATCCGCAGCACAATATTGCAGGAAGAAAGGAGGCGGTTATGCAAGATTTAAAGATATGATGCACAGCCCTATAGGAGGGATGTGTGAGATGGATTTTGAGTGGGAACTGAGCAATATGCCTGTTTGGCTGGATTCTTTGCAACATTTTTTTTTACCACAAGTATTCAACACTATTGATGGTTTTCCATAATTTCAAGACACCTTTACTCTGGGTGCCAAAAATCCAGCGGGGCTGCAGGGCACAGCAGCTTGCTCTCCTCAGGATTTGTCTGAAGGATGATTCCTTCAGTGCTCCCCACACTGGAGCAGTCACTCTTAGCCCAAAAGATGGGATAGGACAGAGGCTGGAGCAGTACTTTGCAAACCTTCACCTTTGGGATGCTCATGTTTAGCCCAGCTCTGAGTTTTTCTTCTATTTTTAAATAAGAACAAATTTCAAGGATAAAGCATCCATCCCAAATGAACCATCATCAGGGCTTGTATCCAGGTCCCTAGGCTAGTGTCTTGTCAGTCACTGCCTTTTTCAGCACGGTCTTTTGTAATAGTTGTGATGGGATTGTTCTCTCATCTTTGTATTAAGGCCCCTTTGCTGAACAGTGAGATTGGAGGAAGCCTGGAGAGGTCCTTTAGCCTGTGCCCCTCTTCTGAGAGAGGAGTAATTTTATACCCAGTCCTTTCCTGACCAACATTTGTCCAATGCCCACTAAAGGGCACCCAGAGAAGAGCATTCCCCTTAACCTGCCTAGGACAAGCGCATGATAGTAAGTAGTCCATGGTGTATGGACGGTTTCTCCACATATTAAGCTTGAAAGGTTTAATCTGAAATTTCTTCCTTTTTCCTCTGCAAATTGGAAAGCAGGAGAGCTGAGTCATCCCCCAAGAAGACATTTCCCACAGCAGATGTTACACCATGCGATCCTGCTATCTCTTGCAGCCGTTGCTGGGGGAGCTACTGTGTCACTCCGAGGCCTGAATGAAGATAACAGGGTCCCATTCCTCCAGTCGCATCACTACAGCAAAGATAAACTCCCCGCTCAGTGTTTGCTGCAGAACAAGTGTCAGTAAATCCTCCCTATTTGGAAGCATCCTTGTCTGTACTGACACCTTACCTTTGAAAGGTGATAATATGAAAAACATCCTGCTATATTTTGCAGTGAAGATCTATTTACATATGTTATCTGGGAGCCATCCTGTCGTTACTACACTGTGACTTTTGGGTGACTTTTCTGTGCTTCTCTCCGGCACCGAGTGCCAGCTTTATGCCAATAATCTTGGATGACAGTTTACAAGGTCTAAATTCATTTCCCATTTCTGTTACATATTGCCTGTCATTTAAAGAAAGTCACTTAATTGTCTCGTTGCTCATCTGTAACGTAATACTGCATTTTTCCTACCCGTCGTCCACCTGCTTTCTGTGGATCAGATGGTGGTCCACGCAGGGCTGTCTTGGGTGCAGGTGTCTCAGCAGACTGTTCTAATCCAATGAAGTACTTTGTGTGATTAACTTTTGGATTTGGAACCAAAGATATTTCAGTTTCCCCCAGTTTGCTACTAACCAGAGTGTGAGCTTCGTGAGATTTTCTGCAATATTTAAGTCCCAACTTCTTGACTTAACTTATTATGTGAGAATCTTGGCTCCTGTTTTTTTTTTGCGGAGCGGTTTGTCTTGTCTTTTAAAGGTACATCACTAGCACCAGTGCAAAAAAGAGCCAGAGGATGATGTCCACAGATGGCTGGAATCGGTTATGAATATGAATCAATATGAAAAAGTCTGGGCTAATCTCGTCACTTTCCCCAGGCTCAACTCATCAGTCTTGTGTGTAGGGATGGACCCATACAGAACCACTGCTGGAGCCAGGAGAGAAGCTACTTTTCCTGTCTACAAATCAGTTGAAATCTGTGTGTACCCGCTCAACACACAGTGGAGGCAAAAAAGTCCTTAATGAACCAACCAACAAAAGCGAAGTCCTATCAAAAGCACCAAACACCGAAGTCTAGGAGGAGGCACTGGGAGATGTGCTCAGGGCAGGTGTGCAACAGTCAGCACTGAGGGACTTGGAGCACAGAGTTTCTTCAAGCTTACAACATCACCATAAAAACAGTCCCAGCAGTTTCCTTTGGACAGCCTGCTGCTGTGGAATATATATCTTAATAAATGTTTCTCTGTTGTTACCTAATCTGTTTACCCGCTGGCACAACGCATATATTGGTTATTAAGAAATAGCATCTGGGGAAAGTAATATATACTTATTTAACAGAAGCATTTTAGAGCCCAGAAAAGTTAAACCTCTCCGTTCAGGTTTCCCTCTGGGTGCTCCAAAACAGCCGCAAGAGTTAAAGTTATGTATATGTGCTGTCATATATTAGAGGAGCTACATTCATATCTTTCATTCTCAGCCTCCGCCTCCTCCTATTCAATTTACAGTCTAGACTGTTTAAAAATATGTTACTGCTTTTTCTTTTTTTTCTGTGGGGAAAGGGCACTTGTGAGACAATGCACTCAACTGGAGATTACACAGATTTGTTGCATGTTGGTGCATGATAACAGGAGAGGTTCCAGCAAGCTCCAATATATAATAAACTGTGAGGGCATAAATTGCATATGATTAAACCTTTGATGGTGGGCTGCTAGGAATTCCCGGTGCAATGTGCCACGCCACCTTTTACATCAGCCCTAACAATGACACTGCCAGACTTGTTGGCTCCAAGGGGTTAATTATACATTATGGATGAAAACAATGCAAGGATGCTTGTTAATACTCAAGTCATTGCATGGTAACCCTGGATGACTCCCATACTGCTGCTGCCAATTTGCAACACTCACCTGGGGCAAGATAGGAAAAGGCTTGTTATTCCTCACCCCTTCCACTCTCTTCCCCTCCTCCTTGGTGTTTTTTTGCTATTTGCACCATCAATTTGCTTGTCAAGGTAGCTGACAGGTGAAAAGCCTACCTGATTATTGAAATTTAAGGTCAAAAGAAATTGAATCCATCTGCCATGGATGGCAATTTACAGCCGGTGCTGGTCCAGGGCAAATGCAGATGAGGGGGAGGTGAGGCAGGCAGAGGACTACTTACGGGAGTGATAAAACGGGGGTGATAAAGAGTGTCAGAGAGGAGCTCCTGGTCCCTGTCCTTATCCCCTGGGTTAGTGAGGAGGGGGGCGATGAGTCTTGGCTTTTGACTGGGAAGGCTGGATGATGTCCTCCAATGCACTGAGAAGGGGCTGCATGTTGTCTTGTGTCCTTTTGCTGCCTTGGCTTCAGGAGCTTGAGTGCCTTTTATCTGCTAGAAGCCAAAGCTGATATTAGAGAGGTGAGCTGAGCTAAGGTGTCTGTCTAAATGTCAGAAACTGAGTAGAGGCATCATGCTATGAGGAAAACTTATAGAAATTCAGAGTTCTCTATTTTTTTTCAAAAGATTGTAATGAACTAAACTAACTTCCACAAACCTGGGATGAAGTTATGCTTTCAGCAGTTGCAAGCTTTGTGGTTTTGTTCTAAAAATAGCTGCAATAAAATGAAACTCTAGAAACTCTACTCTAAGCTTCCTTTCCTGTTCTGGGTGAAACCTGTCCCACTATGTAATCGTAAAGCTGAACTGATGCTCTCTGTTTATGCTGATAAATTTTCCTACCTAGACACACCCTGAATGTAACCATAGTATCTGAGTTAGTAATGATCTCTAAACACTGGCTCCAGCAAACTTAGTGCTGTGGAGATCTGGGACACTTTCAAGATGAAGCTGAGGTTGAGCTTTTGAGCCGTGATGCATGTAGAAAACCTTGATAACAAATGTTACACCCAAGGGTTTTCTTCTTCTTTACCTTGTAATGGTGTGACATTTGTCTGGAAATCTCCTGTCCTGGAGAGTCACTCTGCTGTTGATGTGTTGGGAGGCTGCTGCTTCTTGGGCTGAGGTGTGCAGGCTCTGAACATGAGCAATTTTTGGCTTAGGTAGCTTACAAAATCAGTCTGTACTGGTGTCTATCTTGTTCCAGCAAGAGTGAATCAAGCACAGTGTGTGCAGATCCCAGTGACTAGTTAGGGAGCAGGTATTAATCTTCTGGAAGTCAAACTAATTGAGCATTGCTAGTGTGTCTGTATCCACATCCCCATGCAGCAACTAACCCCTGCCACAATCCTGGCAAAGCTTGTCTTGCAGTCTTTTTCCAGACTGAAGGAATGTTTGATGGCTTAAGGAATGGGAAAAAGAGACCTGGGAGGGGGGAGAAGCCTATAGTAAATAAGATTTTGACCTTATCTGAAGTATTCCTGTGCACTGAATCTAGCCAAGGACTCTTGAATAAAACAAACTTGAAGTTTCTAGGCCAAGTAGGTTTTGAGATATGGCTCTACGATAAATTGTTAGAGGAATATTTCAAAGGCTGAATTGCACCTCATTTTTCAAAGTCCCATATCTCACAAACACCTTGTCTGATCTGCCACAAATTTTGTCAATAAATTATCCTCTGGCTACTGATCGCGTATGCAAAGTTTTGAGCAAAAAAAGCTGCACAATTCTTGGCTCTTATCTTAAACACCTCCCTCCCCAGGATACATCCCCTCCTCCTCTAAATATTGTCAGAACTATTGTGGGGCTACTTTAAAAAAAAAAATTAATCTGTAAAACTCGAAGTGGTTAGGGATGAATGGAAAGTCATGGAGCTTCTGGTCTTCCTAAAACCTGTGGTTTGCAGGAATGTAATTGTGGAAAGCTCTGGCCAGTTTTGAATGGGGCTGTGTGGTTGCTCTGAATTGCTCCATCCAGCAGCTGTTTGAAGAGGCCATTTGGGGCTGTAATGCCTCATGCCTGATAGCTGCCTGTTCCTCCTCCATCCCAGGCCTCCTGTGGGCTGAGGGATGATCTCTCTGAGCCAGGAGGTGAGGAGGGGACTGTCCTGGCAGGACAGAGCAGCCCTTGTCCCAAGGGAAGTGGGGCCGGGGCAGCACTTTGCACGGCTGCTCTGTGCCCGGGAGCTGTGCATGGCCAGCCCCGCGGGCGGGAGACCCTGAGGGCTTTGGGGCTGCAGGTGGCCACTGTGGTGGCTCCCAACACTCCTGTCCCTGCTTTCCCAAACGTTGAAGTTTGAGGCTTGTACCACCTGTGTCAGACCAGGAAAGGGAGAGAGGGAAGTGATCTTAACTTTCAGCGCATGCTATTTTTGAGTAGCTTATTATAGGGAACACAGATAAAATAAGAAGTTAGAAACTAAGTATTTGTAGGCTCTGTTATTTTGTAGATGAACTCCAGGTGAAAGTAGAGCAAAGGAAAAGGGAACGGGATCTGTGGCGGGAGCAACAAATAAGGCTAGGATAGCAACTGAGCAGGGAATCAATACTGCTTAGTCTCATACTCCATAATTTTTATTCTGAATAATTAATTAATCTCAGGGCGTTACGGCTTTATGGCAAATGCATTCTTAGAAGGAGGTCTTGATAAATCTGTGCTTCTATTTGAGAGACATGAGTAAGCACTTGTTTCTTCTCCCTCCATTTGCACACTTGCAAAGTCTCTTTTCTAGTATCTGCATTTGGATCCGTGAGGGAGTTAACTGCACTGGCAGTACTATCCTGCAACAGTGGGGCAGTGACCCTGTCCTCCTAGTAATTTGTTCTATGACATGATAAAGATTCAAATGAAATAATAATTTAATAACAGACTAAAGAAATTTTGCATGTCTATGCTTATGATGATTATTTCTTTTTGCACTGGTCTCTTCTAGTCTTCCTTTGGCTCCTAAGGAAATACAGTAATTGTAGATTATATTTTTCCTATGGTTAGATGCTGTCTGAAGCCCCTCAGGTTTTCAGTGGTAAAAATTTCAATTAAGGTTCACAAAATTATCAACTTCTCAGACTTAAGTATTGGATCCATACTCCTGTGTGAGATGCTTGTAATAAATTTGCAAAGAAATCATTGAGGAAATACCTACTACACTGAAACATGAAGGAGGAATTTGGGATGTTCTCTTTTAAGATCTTTGTAACCTGTTAAAGCATTTCAAAGTCAACATTTCTAAAGAACCAAAAGGTAACTGACTTGGGCAAGTGTTTTCATCTCCAATCAATTATTTCAGCAATTGGGTTAACTCTCAAATTGAAAACCTATCCATCTTTGTTACACAGATATAATCAATATCAGTAATTCAGAAGTTGGGGAATATCTTCATTAATATCCCCTATTAAGTGTCATTTAAAAGTCATTGCATTATTAGCCAGCTATTATTTTGCCACAGTATGAGACTTAGAAGTAATTTTTCAGAGCTCTGATATGCCTTGCTAACCCATGCCATGCTGATAATCACCCAAGAAATCAGCAAATAAACAAGCACCACTTAAAATGCTTTTCCGCCAGACATTTTTCTTTAAGCTGCTGGCTAATAGCAGCACTTCTGAGCGGAGACATTGCTCTGCATTTATTTAAAATACTGCTATTTTTAAAGTTCATTTCCTCTGCTACCAGCTGAGGCGGCTGGACTAACCCTATTGCTGCTGACACATACAGCGCTGGTGCGGAGGGGTGGTGCTCCAGGTCTGAAGTTGGGACACAAACATCGATTGCTGGAGAGGCCATGGAGCAGATCCTGGATATGAAGCCATGTTGATAAGCAATGTCCATGCAAGCAGGCTGGGCTGAAACAAGCATACATCCAGCACAGAGAGATTCCCCGTTGTCTGAGCACACACACAACTGTTGCAGGACTAGAAGTGAAAATTGCAGGGTGAGGAGTGTGAGTAGAGGGGACTGATTACCCCTGAGGGCTTCGACCAGCACACTGAGGTATGGCTTTTCTACCTGGAGAGTCTATTCTGGTTCCCCTTTGGCTACCGTCACAGAATGTCTATAGCTGGGAGCTGTTGGGTAGCAGAGGGGACCATGTTGTTGGCAGGGTGTATCTGGAACCTTATGTGGGAAACTGTCCTACGCTGTTTGTGAGAGCCAAGAAAACCTCCTGATGGAGTGAGTGTGTGGTTTTCTGGGAAAGCTCTGTATGAGTGGGAGTCCAGTGATGGCCCATCCGTCACAAGTCATGGCTCTTATCTCTGAAATGTATGAAAGATACAGCTTTTGTGAAAAGGCTCTAGGTGACTTTTTTTTCCCCCCCTCCTCCTCTGCATGTGCCAGGAGTTGCTTGGAGCAAGCTTCGTGTTTGTTGGTGGCATGTGAAACAGTATCTTCCAGGAAACTTCAGAATTATTTTATGAAGTGTAGTAATAAAAATATCCATGTGGTGCAGCCTGTGTGAAATAACACTTTTGGCTAGCAGCACTACGTACAGATTCTATAGTGCACAATTCTTCCACAATAAACCCTTGCAGATGGATTTCATCTCCCTGGTGTTTGAATATCTGTTGCACAACACCAAAAGGCTTTTTTAGGGCCGTTGTGGAAGTAGTTATCTGTGACTGACTTTTCTAGCTCAGACCAGTGGCTGGTCTGTGCTCAAGCTGGTCCTGCCAGGTTGGATCCAGCCCAGTGCTTCTGGCTTCGTTACTGGACTGACCCCAGCAGTCATGCTGAACCAGTTAACTGGGGGCTGTGAGTCCCATCTGAAGGGCTGGAGGTCTGTGGGCAGTGGTGCACCTGATGGGACGTGCAGAACTGAGGGCGGCGGGAAACTGCTTGAGGGGTGGTGGGGAAATCCTGCAAAAGAGGCTTTGCTTCCTGGGGAGACTCTACCAGAGGGATGATGTGGACCACCTTTGAAGAGAAAAGAAAGATTAGAATATGCTTATGATATATCGACTAATTAATAGAGCTCAGATAGGGGTTTTGCCTTGTAGCTTCTGCTGCTGTGCTCTGTAAGGAGTTTGCTACATGCTTGATAAGAATCCTCCTGTGGCAGCAAGTACCTTGCCTTTCTGCTGGTGTTTTGAGGTCTTTGAATAGAAGGTTTGACAGGATATGAGCGAGGCTAGTATGCCCAAAGGACAAACTGGGCAGTTCTTCGGGGCTGGCATTTCTAGATCTGATGAGGGATTGCATGCAAATTACCCCTAATGAATGTTAATTACTGTGAGAGTTACATATTTTGCTTGGTTTCTTTTTGGCAGCTTGTGCAACTGTGTTTTTGTATACCTGGTACTTGAAACATTTGATTTAAAAAATAATAATCCTCTGTAATTACAATTGCTTTATTAAAGGCTGCAGGGCTTATATGATCTCTGTAGTAAAACTTTATGAATTCTTCTATCTAGACAGTGATCTCCTGGCTCTTTCTCCAAAAGAGCGGTTCAGGGTTTGCTAACCACTCATGAGTTTACTTGCCAGCCTTTCCCAGTTTGGATCCCATGATTTCTAGTAAATGGAGACCATGAAGACTGAGTATTTTGCCCAGGATGTCTGTGGGTGGAAGCCCAACTGTCAGCTTGACTTAGTCCTGATGACTGACATTGGAGGTAGCTTCCCACTGTACAGCTCAGCTTCCCATGATGTGCCTAATGAGCAGCTTGGACATCAGCTGAGGGTTGCAGAGGGAAACTCCAGTGGAGATTTCCCCTGGTCCTGCACACGGAGTGCCCCCAAGACGCAGAGGCAGTAAGGACCTCCTGCTGTTGGTGCTGTGGGGAGAAGGAGGGAGCACTGGACGAGGGTCTGGATCTGAGCTGCACTGGGTACCCCAAGCTCTAGTGAGTGTCAGGGTGCTGCTCTCAGCCCTGGTTTCTTGAGTTTGTGGCAGCCCCAAGCCATGGCTCTGCTGAAAGAGCTGGGATGACTCAGCTGTCAGCTGACCAGGCAAGATGTCCTGCGGTTAAAGTCCTTTTGTGTCCAGACTGAAAGGCTCAGGGTACCCTTTGCCTACCATTTGTGGACAGTTGCTTTATGTCACTGCCTTAGCCTTGCGGGTGGGCGGGAGGAAAGCACTGCTCTGAGGTCAGCATCTGAGGCAGGAACAGGTCATTGCCCAGCCTTTCAGTGCAACCCCTTCTGAAGAGCTCTGCCCCCAAACTCTTGCTGTTTTTCTGTTCAACTGTGTGACCTGCAAGAGCCCCAGCTGTGCTGGCTTAACTCAGCTTATTTTTGTGGTCTGTTTGAGCAGTTATGTTTCCTTTTCATAACTCATCTGGAGGAACATCTGACTTTCTCAAGTTCTTCGTGGTGAGCTTGTCCTAGGTTGCTCTGCAGACAGGTCACGTGTTGTGTTTGGCAGCATTGGTGATGATGAACACACCAGTGACAGCAATACGGAGCCATCATGCCCATTTCCACTGGAGCTACAATCACTGGCTCTGTGACAAGTTTCCTGTCCTGACTCACAGTTGCTGAGTCATTTTTAATTTTATCACACTTTGAAGGGAAATGGCATTCGGTCTCAGATTTCTTTTGTTATTATTTTTAACATATCACAAGGCTTAATAAGTTTTGGTTCACACTTTATTTTTGCTATTAACACTCTCTCAGTTTCAGGCTGGCTGCTGCAACAACATAATTGCATGTTAGGCTCTGAGCTGGAGTAACTGCCGTTGAAATAGTTGGTATGTTAGAGTGTTTTGATATAGCAATTCCTGTCTGTCTTTCCTCATCTCTGCCCAACGAATGACGATCTGGGGAGAGGTATGAAACTCACACTATGGATCTATCCAAAATGTGTGCTTGAAGGAAGATTCCTCCCTGCCCCCTTCCCCCCCTGCCAATTCCCCCCCAAAGTAGGAGGTTGTGTATCCCTTACGTGCTTTCGAGCTTGTTAATCACACTGCTCATTTTAGCAATATTCAAAACTTGTACAGATTTGGTCTTACATTAATTATCTGGCTCACGCACAGGACCTTCTATATGCTTTGATATACCTCAGTACTAATGGTGAATGGACTTCTCTCCTCTCAATTGTGTGAGAGAAGACAGAAAAGCCTGTTCAGATGAGTCTTGCCTGGTGATTTGGGGCACTGAATTTCCACGATGCTATGTTACTGCCACAGGATACACTGCCAGAGCTCTGTGAGTGAGTGGAAAGACTCTCTTGGTTCAATGAACCCTGTGTCAGGCACATGAAGTTAAGTCCCTTCAGCAAGCCACTGTGGAACGTACCTCTGTAGTTCAACATGGTATATTTTTCAGATAGCAGCGTTTTTCTTCTTTTTGTTAGTGTTCGAGGCATAAGGCACTGAATTCTAACTCCCTTTGGGCTTGTAGCTGAGATAAGGTGGGTAGGTTTTACTGTTGCTCTCAGATGGTAGGTAAACTGCTCGAGATGTTTAAATTGGGAATATGCTAAGCATTCAGGAGTGAAGAGCTCTGAGCTCAAGGGAAGGTGCTTGTGAAGTGGAATAATTCAGTGAGCGGCAAAGCCAGAGGCTGAGCTCTGCCCCAGCTTTAATGCAATGCCATCTGGGGGGAGAATGAGGAAGAATGGTACAAACAGCAGATGGAAGGAAAGGGAGATGGCAGCAGTCAAGGTGAGGGCAACTGAGGGTAAAGAGAACAGCCTGGCTCAAACCCAAGGGACTTAGGTGCCTCCCAGACCATCCTAAGTTGCTAAAAGCCTGGTTTGGCTGTCAGCTTCCCTCTGCCTTAACTCCAGTGAGGCAGATGGTGACGTTTGCCAGAGCACAAGTATTGCAGGTGGGAGCAGGATCAGACCCTCTCTTCGAGGAGACCATCTCCTGCTGCTGCTGGCTAATGAAAGCTCAGCGCCTTCCCTATTAGCCAGGATTTTAATGGTTTTGAAAGAGCGGTTTCTGCGCGACTCTGAAGCCCAGCACCGTCACACGGTGAGTGATGCCGGCTGCACTGCTATGGTAATACTCATACAGCGCCTGGCTACCTGCCAAGAGCAGCAGCAGCTTTTCTTTCCTGGCTAATCGCTGATAAAACAGGAAGACCTTGATCATCCCTTTTGACATGAATAACGATGTTATCTCCTGTGATGTATGACCCAGAGCCAGATAACGTCCTCTGGCAGGCCTTTTTTCTCATGAGATGTAAAATACAATGATTATGTTACAAGGGGGAGATAAAGTGGCACAATCTTCACTAGTTCAAATAACTAATTGAAGCAGGAACTAGTGGAAATGGCTTCCTTTGTTCCCCAGCCATTGTTGATATAACAGTGCTTATAATGAAAGCTGAAACTGTTGCCCTCTTTCTTTTTTTTTCTTCTCTATTTTTTTCCCTTTTAAACTCAAGTGCCTTCACTTCTGCTTTCTTCTCTCTGTTTCCCTGGGGGAGCTGAGGACAGTGGTGATTTCTAGCAAGGGGTCCTGTTTTCCAGCAAGTCTTGTGTGTGAGCATCAGGAGGATGAAATCAATAAGTAGCTCTCATTCTTTTTTTCCCTTGAGGACTTTTGAGAATGGAAAAATTGAGACCAGTGCTCTCCAAACCATAATTACACTTTTTAAATTTTATTTGCTCTCATTTTTGTGAAAGCAACAAACCTAATTACCTGGCAGGGATGGTCACCAGGGGTATATTGATATTTCAGTGAGTGTCTGGTACTTACCACAATTGAGTTCAAATATTAAAAAAAGGACCTCATCCCCCCAGCCCTCGAGTAGGTTGGTGTAAAAAGCAGGCAGGGTAGCAGTACAGCTTTACACAAGGAGTGATACTGCACAGTTGTGGTACATGCTGATAAAGCTTGATGCTGCATAGCCTGATTACTGGAAAAGGTGTGATGACACAGTGCCTTTCCTCCCAGGTGAGGCAAATGAGCCTCTGGCTCAAAATTGGCTTTAAATATGAAACAAGGATTCCTTGCTTTAAAAACCCCAAACATTCTTACGATGATTTAGTAACACCTCACTACATAAAGACCAGCATTAAATATGAGATTGTTGTCCAAGGCTATACTATGGGCTTTAGAGCTGTTGCAGGTGTTGTACTGCTGAGGAACAGGCTGTGCTCTGATGACTCTATAACCTGGACAGATGAAGTCAATAGAGACTTCAGAATATCCTATTGTGTGGCAGAGACAGAGAGAATTTGAGAGACTTGCTCATATTCCTAGATGACTATAGCAATATCATAATGAGATTAGACTTCAGCTCCTGTGATCCTAGACCGTAGATGATGTACTATCTGATGTCTCTCAGAATCACTAAACTTTAATCTTATCAGGATTCATTTTACAGCACTTTTAGAAGAACATTTGACTTGTGTGATGCAGACTTGTTCCAGCTCTTTGCCCTCAGACTGTAGCCTTTGCAAAGCCAGAGGGTCTGCAGCTGATGCTTTCTTATTCCTTGGAGTCTAGTCCTGTAAAGCTCAACTGCCACAGGCTCCCACAACTGCGGAGCCCAGAAATCTTGCCTTGAGCCTAAACGGGTGAAGAAAAGCTGACCCTCAGCTAGCTGAAAATCTTTAACTGAGTGCCTGGGCTTTGCAAGGCATTTGAATGACCCAACTTCGTATTTTATTGCTCATGGAATGATTTGAGTTGGAAAGGACCTTAAAGAATCATCCAGTTCCAACCTCCCTGCCATGGGCAGGGACACCTTCCACTAGACCAGGTTGCTCAAAGCCCCATCCAACCTGGCCTTGGTTGATGAATGATACAGATGTAAAAAGCTCGTAGGTTACTAAAGTGCCATGAAGCTTTTGCCTCCAGGTTAAATGTGATAGTGGAGTCTTTCATCTGATGACTGGACTTGTGGCCTCTCTGGTAGGAGTTTTTTTTTGTTAGAGCTGTAGATGGATGGTTGGCTTGCAGGTACCTCCTCGGTCCATTTGCTTCCAGATGTCCCTCCTGATGCACCTTTTTTGGACCCATGTGAAGGGACCCTGGCAGCCTCTGCCTAGCAAGCAGCAGCCACCCATGAGCTTGGGCTGCTTTGGTGTCAGTCAGGCTCTCTGCTGCAGAGTTTGTGTTATTTGCTATGCATTGCCATGTTTGTGTTGCTATGCTACCTGTTGCATCTCACTCGGTGCCCGTTACTACATGTTCCTTACCCCAGTGTTGGTAAGGAGGTGCCTGTGCCTGGCTTTGCTAGCTGAGGACCAAGAGGTGGCAGGAGGGTGGTGAACCACAGGGCACCATGGTTCTGAGCAGGCGGTGTGAATGGGTGGGTGAAGCAGATGCAGGACAGGCCAGACACTGAGTGGGTTCAAAACCTCTTTGAAGCTGAAGTCAAGCGCACAAAATACTGTTGAAGCAGTGTGAGAAAGCTTAGAGTTGGGCAAGAGCAGGGCACCTGGGTGCTATTTATGACTGAGCTACTGTGTGACCTTGAGCAGCTCACTGCACCTCTGAGTCATAGCTCTGCTTCCCTAACTGCAAAATGAGTGGTACAGTAACACCTACTTCATTCATGAGGGTAACATGCGGTGCGATTTTGTAATTAATTGAATGTAGGAAAACATTTTTTTTCTGTGGTATAAAGGCTGCAATGCAATGGTCTGATCCTCCTAATGCTTGTTTGCAGGCTGGGAGTGCAGCTGAACTCATTGAATTCCAGAGGGTGCTTTGTTCCCCTTAAGTGCAGGAAGAAATATTTGCAGAATTGGGACCCCTGTGCAAAGTTTTATGGGTTACCACATGGCCATTGTGCAAATCAATTACTGTAGTAGGTCTGTAATGAGACTAACTTACAAAACAGTTACTGATTCTACAGCAACTTGAGCAGATGCCAAAAAATGTGGCCAATAATTAGTGACCGCCTGATGAGGGTTTCTGGGCAGCGTTTGCTCAGCACACAGCTCACAACACAACTGATTCTGGAGATCGTCCTGCTCGTGAGGTCAGATGAGCTGCTTTTTAAAATATTTGTTTCATGTCAGTCTTTGTTAGAATCCCAGTTTAAAACCTTTCAGGTGTAAGTACAAAGCTTAAAAGCTTTTCCACAGCTCCACCCTTAAGAATGGGTTTAATCCTTTTAACAAAGCTCTGATCTGACAGTTTATTTTGCTCTAGGCTTTAGCTTCAGTGGTTGCAGCCAAAACCTGACAAGTTCTTCTTGTTAATTCTGAATGTATTATCCAGTGACAAATGTATCTCCCACTTATATGTGACACTGAGAATGAAATGCATATGATCAAATTTCTTATAGCTGGAGTGGGGCTGGTTGTTAAGAACATCTCCATATCTTTGCAGTATGACAGTCAATCCAAACCCATTCTTTTTCAGCAGCATATCTCAGCCTAGTTTGGGACACTCATGATGGGTTGCAATCTGCTGCCATATACTGCAAAGATTAAAGAAAGGCTAAAAATAAACCTGTCATTTTTTCTGGCCATTTTCTTGTGAAATGCAGAGAGATACGTCACTAGAATGCAAAATAAATTCATATGGAATTTTTTATGCTATGTTTTTTTATGGACAGATGGAGTCAGTGTCATTTCTGGTTTCTCATTTCTAAATACAGTGGTATCTTGTAGAGCCTTCCACCTGAAAGCTTGTCTTGGAAGCCAGAAGAGGATAAAATGGATTTTTGTGATAAAGCCAAAAAAGTTCTTAATTCTTATAAGTTTGCCAATATACAGGATGCAGATAATGTATTTGATGAACTCAGCCTCCTTCTCTGCTCGTAAAGTATTGGCATGTTGATGAAACATATTTTCTGGAATACAGTCTGTGTCATGAGGTTGGGGTTTTTCTGTATTTCTACAGGATTGATCTTTTGCTAGTGACAGATTAACACCTCCAGGAGGATGATGACTGTATGCAGTGGACTGAGAGCCACATCTCTGCCCACAGTCTGTGACGCTGTCCCTCACTTCATCTCTGTTAAGTTGATCTCTTGCTATCAGACTTCTGTGTGTTTGACTGGACCAGTAACCCGCTGATCAGTGCCATTGCTATTTGCTCCCAGTCTTTTTGAGCTCCATCATTGTTCCCATGCTTTTCCAGGCCCACGCTACACTCCCTTGGAGGCTGACGATAGCAGAAGATGCAATGGGTTAATCACTTCTAGGTGTTTCTCTGAAAGCAACTTAATCTTTGAAGTGACGGTCCTGAGACCTTCCCATTTCCTCTTCCCTCAAACGGTGCAAGGAACTGTGTGGCTTTTGCAAATAGATGCACGAAGGAGAAAAGCTAATGGGCAGGATGTCTCTGGCCAGCGCTGGCTTGTGTCACTGCAGTCAAAGATGCAAGGGTGATGGAGAAAGTCAATTTCCTGTTAAATTAGCTTGGCTGTTTCTCTAAGAAAGGTGGAATTTTAATGAGAGTGCTTATTAATGGATGAGCCCAGAGGGAAGTGGATTTGTGGCAAGGCCAGAACTTTATAAGGAAAGGCTTCCCTCGTAAAAGGCCACAAAAGGTGCTTACAGGACTGAACTTGGTCTGCTCAGGAATCGGCTCCTTGTACAGAGGGACAGTCTTCCTTTTCCCATAAAACATGCATTAAGGGTGCCAACTAAGTTGGTTCTTTTTTATATCGGTCACAAAAACAGTGGGAGGTTTAGTTCCAGTCAAACTTTATGGGCCATTTATGAGGAGGCCTTCCCCAAAGTATTTCACAAGCCAAATAAAAATAAATGGCACTGAAAAATTTTATAACACAATGCACGAACTGTTGAGGCAGTGGGAAAACATGTGCCGGAGACCTCTTCTCCCTCCCCTGCACAGAGGAATTAAAATGGAATTTTAATTACTGTAACTGTTATAGGCTTTTTCATTTTCAAGCATTACTGTAGTCTTATGGTTACCTTTGGGAGGAAGAGATTGTGCCTTTATGAGAGAGATGAGAAAATGTGGTGGCAGAGGTGCAGCTTCATGGCCCTGATGAGGGGCAGCTACTCTGCAGAGATAAGGAGAACCACAGGAGGTGGTGAATGCGAGGAGTAGGTGATGACTTGCAATGTTGGGGGGCCTGCTGTTGGAGCTGGGGGTTGAGGTCCAATGTGCTTGAGCATCCTCTCTGAGTGCCGAGACATAGGCAGAAAGAGGCAGACATGGGCACGCAAAGAGCCTGTTAAGCCTATAAATCTGATTTCTCTAAAAAAACTGGGCTTAAACCTGGGGGCTTGGTTCAAGCTGATGTGACTGTCCTGCTGCTGGGGATGTACTTCCCCTGTTACTTCATTTCTCTATCCAAAATAAGAGAACAAAAGGAAAGAGCCAATTTCCCCGCCTGCTAGGACCAGATAAAATATTTGCAGAGGAACAGCGTGGTTTGACTTACAGTAAGAAGCCTGTTAACAGGAGTAGCTGCAGTTACCACCTTACAAGTTTTAACCTCTGGTCTGAGCTATGGGAAGGAAAGCAGCATCTAAATACCTGCATGAACCAGCGAGCGGCTGGTGTGGATATTGTTAACAGAAACGGGTTGAGCATCCCTTCTGCAGGAGCTGTCTCTGCTGACGGGCATGCTTTGCAGCTCGCTTGGTGAACTGTTGTACTGTTGAACTGTTGTACTGTTGAACTCTGTATCTTGATGCTGGATTTACCATACCAACAGCTTTATCGGAGGAGTGAAACAACAGCTTGCTTCTGCGAGAAGGGAGAGGAACAACCTACCCCTCAGCAACCAAATGGGCAGCAAGCAAAGATGTTCTCCAAAGAGTTTCTCTTCCCCTCTTGTGCACGTGTTCTCAGCAGCCCTGTTCAACAGAGGTCAGGGGGTCCAGGCAGTAACGCAATAACACCATTGCTTCTTCAGATTGCACATTTGATAAAAAAATAACAGTTAAATCCCTTTACTGACCTTACTGTATTAGAGCTGCTGTGGTTTTATTATTTTTTTTGCCCGTGATGGTGGTCAAATATTGGAACTGGGGCCCAGACAGGATGTGGGATCTCCATCCTTGGGGATGCTCAGGATTTACCTGGACACAGTCCTGAGCATCCTGATCTAATCAGAGCTCCTCTGAGCAGGCATGTTGGACCAGGGACCTCCAGTCAGTCCCACCGTTACTATGTCACACTCTGGCTCTGCAGTTTAGGCTATTCTGATTTGGAACAGCTTGGATAATTTTGGATCTGTAGTCTTGCTGCCAGAGGAGTCTTGGCAAGGGCAGCTGCCTCTCCCTGTGCCCCAACGGAGTCCTGGACTCCTCCTCTGAGACTCATTCTGCCACTCAAGGTCAGGAACAGGATCTGTGGTTAAATGGATGTGGGGATCTGATTTAACCTGACAGTAAATAAGTTCCTCTGAGCCAGGGCAAGGGTGAGGTCTGGGTGCAGGTGCTAACCTTTTGATGAGGATAAACTTAAAATGGATCAAGCGCATACAGTTCTTTTTCTTAAGTGTAAAATGAAGTTAAATGAAATTCTCAGCGAGCAGTTGTCCTGTGGCTCATGGTGAAATTCACAGACAGTATAAAAAGGTGGGGTAAAATCAGGAACATCTCTGAAACCTTACTAGAAAACTAAATGACCCTATCAAATTTTTTTTTTATTTATTTATTTTTTTTTTTCCCTGTGGTTAAAGTCAAGCAAACAGGGTTTGTTTGTTTTTTGGCTTATTTTCATATCCTTTCTTGTTCCCATCCTTTTCTGTACTTTTCACACACCACATCTTCTAAAAAATGTTAATTTTTCAAGCCTCTATTGATCTAGTAGTCTTAGTGACACATCTGAGTAGTTCTCCTACTGCTGACAGGCTGTGTTTGCATTTGTTGTGATGCCATATCAGTTCTGGTTTAAAGTCAAGCTACCAAACAACAGGACATGGCATCGAAATAAGCCCCTGCGATAAAGAGCCGTAAACCACTGATGTCAATAATTTTGCATAACAGTGTAGAATAGGACATACTATCTGCCCTCCTCAAATACTCGTGACTTCATGATTTTGATTCAAAATTTTAAGACAGGGTTACACTAGTGCAGAAAATTTGAATGCTGTAAAACATACAAATACCCAATTGCTTTCTAGCTTGGGTGTCAGACTAAAAGAACAAATATGAACTAGTAACACAAAAGGCATTGTACTCTAGAAGTGACTAACTAGATTAATTTAATATTTAATTTGTTCTGGGTAACATCAAACAAAAACGCTGTTAATCTTCCTGCTCTGAATAAGATGTCTGCTAAAAGGGAGGTGTGAGGGAGGGAGACTCCTATTAAAAGATTTTAATTAAGTGAAAGTGGCAGTATTACCTAGGCAGAAATTACTGTCTCTTACTCTTTTTTTTTTTTTTTTAAGCAGTGTCTAGTTGAGGGCATGCAGCAATGCCCTGTCTGCCTGAGCTCTCCTCTGAGCTGAAGGTGTTATTTAAGGGATGTTTCGGACAGTGTTAGGGCCATGATGGGTTGCTTGATGCTGCAGAAGCGTGTTAGGTTTGGGGACTTGCTGGGTGCTGAACCCTGCATGTGCTGTGTGAGCTTGGTGAGGCTGCAGGCTGGAGTCACCAGCCACTGCTGCAAAGGGCTCAGCTGTGCAAAGAGCATCGTCAGCCCCAGCGAGCAGCACCCAGGCTGATGCCAGGTCTTCTTCCTGTTCCTTGCAGGTGGTGGGAGATGGAGAGGTCTGTTATCCTGCTATTTTCCTCTGCTTCCTACTGAGCTCATTGTCTCCCTGGCACTGATAGGCAGAAAAATGACATTTTCCAATCTCCAATATTGTAAATATTAACAATACATAAAAGTTTAGGACCTTCCTGCAATGCCCATGCAGCCCCACTAATGAAAAAGGGCTGCACATCTGTAAGAAGAACTGGAAGCAAACCTGCAAGAAGTGACTGGGTGGGGAAGTCGTCTTCCTCTTCCTTACTGTCTGTGTGTGTTTGTGGGAGAAGACTCGTGGTTCTGCCTGGTTTTACAGCCTGTGGTCCTGTCTGCTTCTAGCCAGTGCCTTTACCATAGCAGCAACAGTGTTTTTCTAAGTTACAGCATATATGAATGGAGGACAAAGGAATATTATGACCTAGCAGCTTTCCTAGGGAATAGTCTTCCTGCATGCCACGTGGGCTGAGTGCAAGCCAGGTGGCCATGCACCAGCCCTTGTGAACAGGGCTCATGGTGACCCTTGCACAGCACCTTCCTCTTGGGAAAAATACCCCCTTGATTGTAGAGTGTTCTGCTGAAAGGGACTGAATAACAAGGGACCTTAATTCTGCAATCCTTACTCTCATAGGTAGGTTTTAAGTTCCATCACACAAACAATGGTAATCAAAATGAGTCCATTAGAGTAAAAACAAAACAAACCCCCAAAACCAAACTGCTGTTTTTACATAGGAATTATTTTGAACTCTGTATTTTCACTTTGAATGTCAGGCAAAAATATTTGCTTATCAGTAAATTGCTGAAAGTTTTTTTTCTGTACTGGCAGAGAGAATTTACTTTTGTGTGTGTATATATATATTTTAAAAACATTTGGAGAGAAAAGTTGTCATTTTTAATGGAAAATTGATTTTTACCAAAGAAATTATTCTTGTCAAACACTTCTAAAATTTGACTGGTTTTGATCACTCAGCATGTATATCAGACTTAAGGTCTACCCATGTGAGTATGGGTCATGGGGTCAGGTGTTCCTGTGTGACTCATCTTTCATGTCCACAAGAAGTAATCAATACCTTTAAGACTTTTGCCCGACTGGGCAAGATCTGAGTAGGATTGTTTATGCTGCAACAAAAAAATGATGGAAGTTAATGCAATCTCAGTAATCACTGGATTTATTGCCCAGAAAAACTTAAGACCTTTCAGACTCTTCATTCTGCCAGAAGCTGAGGTCATGGTTTCTAAACTTTGCTGCTTTATACCAATATGCAGGTGCTAATCACTTCCATACAGCTGAGCCACGAGTTGCTGGCCTGCTCTATAAAACATACCAGCTTTTCACAGTGCCCTCTTATATATGCTGCTTTACAAGAAAACTGTAACTAACAATTAAACCAGCATGTAATATATTATTTTCTTAGTTTATAGAAGATTGTTTTATGGGGCAGCACATTAACAAGAGATGCCTGGAGATATGTGGTTTGTAGTGTCCAGCCCTTCAGTGGTTCAGGTTTATGTACAGATATGAACATAGAACCCTCATCAATAATCAGGTTGCAAATGGCTCTGAGTAATTGCAGCCTTAGTCTTCTCTAACTGAAGCTTCAAAGTAATTTCGGGTTTATATAATCACAGAGCTAGCGGACTGTAATAATTTCCAAATGTTTTGGAGCTGATTTTAAAGCTGATCTGCAACATGTAGTTAAGATAAGTCTCAAAGGCCCAGATCCTGAAGAAATGCTTTGGCAGGTGGGCTGGAACACTTTTTTTTTTTTAATGTAAACTTCTTGGGGAAATCTTCACTGATGCATGTAAGATTTACACTGGCCACAAACTGGTCTGGATATTGTGGCACCTCTGAATGGGTTGGAGGAGAGAGAGAGGATACACAGACATGACCAAACTTGTGATATCAGGAACGTTTTAATGACAACTTTGATACAAACTTTGTTAAAAAAGTATAATATTTCCCTTTCTTTTTAAAGCATAAAAATTACTGTAATCTAGATCTTAATGTATCTCAGTGGATGATTTTGAAGTGATGTTACTTCATTGGTTAAAAAAACCTCATCTAGGAAGTTTAGATGGCCTATGGGGTGTCTGTGCTCCATATGTAGAGAAGAGCTTGTGGGTCAAGGCTTCAAAGGTAGTGAAGTGCTTAAAGCTGGTGATGAGTACCTTAAAGGGATTCTCAAAAGCACCTGAGCATGCTGAATCACTAGTTCATTCTTGGTATTTGTGTATAATTAAGCCTGAAAACTGGGACTGAGGGACACAGAAGATGGCTGTCACCTCAATTGTCTTATCCTGGTAACATAGTCCTAATGTCTTTCCCAGTAAAGGTTCTAAAGCTGAATGTGAAGATGGATAAATTAATGCACTTGACATATTCATTCAGCAAATAACCCTCAACTACTTTTCAGGGATGCAAGGATTCAATTACTGCATCTAGGTTTATGAAAAATAAATTGTGATCTCCATTGTTTCTCAGACTGCCTGAAAGCTATAGGAAGTTATATTATAGGGGGGGAGCTTGGGGACTATTGGAGAATACCTGGAACAGAAGAGGGGAAAAATGATGTAACTGGTTCTGGCCTGGCAGTTATTTAACTAGGAGTCTGACTTGGGGTATGGGGAGGGAATTAAGAAGATTCCTGGCCAGCCCAAGGGAAGAAGATCAGGTTAAAAATCTTTGCTTTGGAAATAAAACATAGGAGTGGGAGGAAGGAGTAATGTGCAAATGGCAGCTCACTCCAGAAGCGAGTAGAAATAGCAAAGGTTTGCTTTCTTCCTTCCCATTTTCATGGTATTACAGCAGGGCTTGGTCCTGCTGGTGGTTAAGCTCTTTGCATCTTGTCTTTCAAGGAACAGAAGCATATGACTTTCTGCAGAAGCCATGAGGAAACCATGTACGTTTGGGGTGCATGCAGGCTCCCCGACTGCCTGGCAGGGCAGATGGCTCTATCAGCAGCTTCTTGGCTCTTCTTTTTTGCCATGGAATTTTGTTTGATTTAGAACGAGGGCTGTCTGATGCAGTGGATACTGGTCTGGTAATGGAGGCACTAGCTTTTTGAAACTGGGAGGTTCTCAAAACCAGAAGAGTTTTGAGAAATGCAGATTTACGTGGGAGGTAAATGCCTTCAGGGATTTCAAATAAGAGAAGAGCAATGCTAGTGGTACCTTATGTCCCTCTGGCTGCAAATTGTGCCTGTAAGTAAGATGGATGATGATGAGTGCTAATTAAGCTGGTGAGGAGCAAGTGTGCTTGTGTTTACTGTGTGGTTTAAGCAAGGCAGTGTTATTTAACTTCGTTTCTCCTGCCTTGTGCACAACACCTTGAAAAGCAGGTGCAAAGTGCCTTTGCCTTCTTTCCTGCAAGCCTTCCTTGCCTACTGCATCATCTTGCCTCCAACTTTTATTGGAAACAAGAGGCTTATTTAAAATAAGAAAGAGAGCAAAGAACTTTCATCCTTTCATTAAGCTGATCCAAGCCTTCAAAGTGTTTTGGTAATAGCATTTATGGCTAAAAGGTTGAATATTTAAGTTTGTGTTAGAGTATACTTTTCAGTATGAAGTAATGGCTCATTACAAACCAGCCCAGGAATGCTTTTGTGTTTTTTAGGAATTTTTTGAAGCTGGATGAGGGGGGGAAGAGTGTGAGGCACCAAGTTTAGCATTTCAAAACATCTGGATCTGCTCTATGGTTTATTTTTTAATATGTTTTCCATGAGTCTAGTTAAACAACCACATGGCTTGATGGCAAAATGAATGCAAGTATACTGTTTGGAAGGGAACCCTGGATAAAAGTTCAGCTTGCTAACTAGAGTCAAGTGATATGCTCTTGTTTTGGGTTAGGTCATGTGGATTCACAGAAAGAGCCCATCTTGGCTGCTGCTGTTCCTTTTCTCTGCCAAAAGCTGCTAAACATAAAGCAGTCAAAGGAAGTACTAAATTACAGGACACCTAATCTTTAGTCCTTTGTTTAATCTCAAATGAGTCTCACAGATCTCATAAAGTAGAAATGAGGACAATGCAGAAGGCAACCCAGAAGATGGTCTAGGATCTGCACCTGAGCAAAGGGTCTCCTGTGATGGCAGGGGCAGGAGCAGAGAGGGATGATTCCGATAATGGCTTTTTTAGACTGTGTTATTACAGTGCTGTTGAAAGAATTGTTCTTCTGATGAGTTGCCAACACGCCAGCAAGGTGTGGCAAGAGCTGGTCCCTATTTAGCTCTTATCAATTTTGAGCAGACTGAGATACTTTTTTGTTAGCAGAGAAATGGATATTGTTATATTGCTATGAAATCCATGAGGACCTCACTGCTGATAGACACTGGCAGAGGTAACGATTTAGCTTCAACTCTACTTGCAAGTGATTTTTAACCATTGCTCTCTGCCTTTCCCTCTGGCATCCTTTGTCTTGTACCTGTTTTCCCACCTTTTCTCTTTTCCAAGCATGTGCTTTATTCTGTTGCTGTTTTCAGCTTAGCCCAAACGGTAATGAGGTCTCAGGTCTTCAATCCTGCAGTTGTGTTGGGAGAGTAGGGCTAAATAAGGTTCAACGCGGGGCAGCTCTTGAGGATTGTGGGGTCCATCTCCACCGCAGTTTTATAGCCTTCCCTAAAATCCGTATCATTCATTGCCACTCTGTCTTAACAGTGACATGCAGTGGCAGCATGATGCAACAGAGGCAGCAGCAGACGTCATACAAACTTGTTACTATATCACTTTTTTCCACTGACATGCAAACATCTTGGGGGATCTCGGTGCATCTTGTGTCCCTGTGTTGGCCATCTGTGAGGATTTCATTGACTGTCTCAAGCCCACAGGTTCAGGCACAGGCCAATGCAGGCTGAGGGTGGAGACAGGCACGTAGGCAAAAGAGGTAGTATCCCTTACAATGCCTTTTTCTTGTTTTCCAGCATATAAGACTAAATATTCTTGTCCTACTTGTATTACTGCGAGAAGAAATTATCCACTCTGTTCTTGTTTTCTATGATATTGTTCTCTTAATCTCCTGCATTTTATGTATGTGCATGCACATGCAAAACTACTGCAAATATTTCTGTTGAGATCCCACCAGCTAAAAAGTGTTAGCTGCTGCTGGGTACAACTTAAATTCCTTTGTACCTGGGAATGATTTGTAGAGGTCATTCTGCAAAACCTGTATTTCCTAAGAAAGACTGGAAACTGTTGAATTGATCTTCAGAGAATTGATCTGTTGCAAAATGTTTGCAGGAAGGTTTGGATGGTAGTGTTTGTACAGGCAGCAAGAGTAAAAAAATGGATTTGTCAGGAAGGAGAGGAGGGAGGTCCAAAGGAAAAAAATGAAGGATATTGAGGGAGGGGTAGGCTTCAGAAAGGTAGAGAAAGTCAGGTGTGGATACTTCTTCTGGGGTACCTTACATGCTTCAGGGATACAGCTAGTCTACATGCATGGAAAATAAGGTATGTTAGTGTGTAGGTGTGAAAAGGACGCCAGAGATGGAGCCAAGGATAGCGCTATTTGTCTTCAGTGACTTGTACAGTTTCCTGAGCTGAGGAGTAGAAGGGTTAACCACTGTGTGTATTAAGGCTACAAAAAGCTTTTCAACTGGGAACATAAATTACTGAAGCTGCTATTCACAAAAACACATATCAGACATAAAACAACTGCCACAGCTTTTCAGATGTCTTATTGTGCTTCATCTCATGGTGATGACTGGAGTGCTTTGGGACTACTTTTCAAAATATTCTCCTTTGTATCTCAAGAATACACAACGCCTCAGCCTTGACATCTATCTTTATATGTAAGGAGACTGATAGGTCACTAGTGACATAGCTGCAAACATGTTATCAAGCATCTTCTGATTGCTTCCAAGCAAGTATTCTTGTCTGTGTAAGACAGACAGCATTGAGATGTTTCTTTCCTGAATATCTTACTAGATTTTTGTATACTTTGAATTATGGAGAGCAGAAACATTAGACATATTTTTTTCTCTGCTTTGTGATTTGCAGGGAGTCTGAGAGCAATGCTTCCAGTGACCACTGGATTCCCTCATTCCCAGTAGGGTCCTGCTCTGAAGTGAATATGCAAAAATATCAATCCTAGATGGTTGCTGAGGTCTAGATCTAGGGGGATAATATTCAACTAATCAGATATTCATGCACTTCTGCCCCCTCTGTTTAAAAGCAGCCAAATGCTGCCATGGCCTTTATCAAGCTGAACTAAACAAACAAGAAATTAATGTTGCTGGACTAGGATCTTTTGTTCCCTTCCCAGTCGCTGTGGACAAGAGCTGTTAAGTCATCTAGCTGGAGTGATGATCAACTTGCCAGCCTTTTCCTGTCTTGCATTCATGTTTGGGAAGTGGCAAAATTGTCTATACACAATTTATAATGGAGCAGTTTGATAACCCAGTTCACTGCATGGACCCATAAAACATTGGCACAACTATTGGCAAAACAAACCGGTGTGTGGCCAGGCTGGGTTTTGAGGGATTTCTCCACAGGGCTATCCTTTCTCCTCCCTCTGCCTGCTGTTAAGTAATGACCCAAGCATCAGACCTCTGACATGGAGGTGAAATAAATGGAGATAAAGTGTCCAAACGTTTTTGTGGACCTTTGTGTACCTAGAAATGTTGCTTTTTCCCTATGCTGCAAGAAAACAGAAGGTGAAACAATCCTGGTAGCAATACAAAGTGCTGCAGTGATTGAACTTCTTTGAGATCTTCTGCTTGAACTGTTGAAAGAGAGAAGATGGGTTAGTCATTGGTGGGCTTGAGAGATCTTCCTGATCTCATAATTTTTTAATGAGGGAGAAGCTGCTATGGTGGTTCTTCAGCCCATTCCTCTTGAAATGCTTCTTGGAGGTCTGCAGTCATGTCTGGATTGGTGGTGGTCGCAGCCACGGGGAGGCATGTGGGATGTAATGCCAAAGTCAATGCTGTACACTGTAGGCAGTCCCTTTTACCCTCATGACAGGCTTCAGCAGGCATGGGTGTTCAAAATGCTTCTCCCCAGGCTTTTGAGGCTGGTGCATGTGTATGCAAAGCTGCTGACAGCGTCAAGCTGAGATCTGCTGGAAACTGGGATCTGGGAAACCTTATGCCAAGAGGAAATATCTCTTAAAGTGACTTTAATTTTTAGCACTCAGCTAAATAGCTCATACTCCCCCTCATGCCTCTGAGCTGAAGAAACCCTAGTCTCCCTTAGAAAGTGAAGTTAAAATGCAGGGCAGGGCTCCTTTTTGCATTGTGGCAGAGGCATCCAGTCTGCTTGACTATTTAATATCGACAGATGAAAATTGTTGGCTCCACCTCCGCAGGTTCATCTGTTCCATGGCAGGTTGTATTTACTCCTGTTGCCTGGGAGAGCTGACGAAGACACGGGGTCCAGAGCCAGGTGGCTCTGGGGCCCCTGGCTGAGCCTGGTCATGGCACTGGGATGACTCCATTGGTGCCCAAATACGTCAGAGTCAAGACCCACTGGGCTGCGGGACATGGAGTTAAGCAGGGGAAAGCTTGTATGTAAATATTTTCTTTCCCAAACCATGAACTCTGAAAAAAACCAGATCCCAGAGCACTTAGGAACATCCAGCTCTTCCCAGCACCAGCCCTTGCAGCCTGAGGCTGATGGGTCCAGCAATGCCTGCTTGTTCTAGCACTGAACATAAGCAGTATGGTTTTGCCAGCCTCATCCTTGAGGCTAGCCCTGTTTCTCAACAGCTCAGCAGTGAACTGTCCTGCCGTCCCTGCCCCCCCCCCCCGCCCCCGGCCTTTTTTCCTTGCAATAAACTAAATCAAAATCCAGGGCTAACTGAAACTAAGCGACCATGAAAGGCCCAGAGTTTAATCTTAAGGCCTTCGTCCTTTCAAGCACTAGCCCTGCTGTGACTCTATCTCAGTCTCTTCTAGCTCTGTGTTTTTTACAGTTTTTCAAAATTGCCTTACCTGTGTCCAAACCCAGGATCGAAGTCCCAGCTGGTGACAGGTATCTGCACCACAGTGAATTGGAAAAGGCTCACTTTTCCCCATATCAGCTCCCTCAGTAAACTTCTGTGTATCTAGAAGAACCAGAAACAAATCTCCCTCTTTCACCATGTTTCCCAAATTTTTTCTGCCTCAGAAGTGAAGTATGAACCTGTTAACACCTGCTGGCACAGATATGCATCCAACATTTTGAGACCATGAATGCTGTGGTGAACTACCATATTTCCCAAGTCCAAAAATTGGATCTACATGAACCTAGTCTGACGCATGGACAGATGACCTCTGTCTGCACTGGAAAAGAAGCCCTTTCACTTTTCATGTATTAATTCCTGTCTTATGTGCTGATATGGCTCAGCCATCAACTTAACTTGTAAATGCTGACACATGTACACAAGGGTTTGTTTGAAATCTGTGTTCATCCATAATCCTGGAGAGATTAGCTACTTGTTCACATTGGTAACATGTCTACTTGCACATATCTGGGAGGCAGAGCTGATTTGGGGGTCTCTGTGCAGTGAGACCAGTTCCAGCATGTTTTCCATGCCTTGCAGGTCCTGGGGGGTCAATTCAGATTCTTTTTCTCCCAATTGCCAATGAAACAATCAATCTGAAACAATGACTTAAAGCTCATGGTATTTCTGCTGTGGTGTTGGGGGGAAAAACCATTTGGGGATGTTTTTTGTCTTGCTGTTGGAGTGCTTTCACTAAACTATAGAACCATAAGGATACAGAAATTAATAAAGTTTTGCTCTGGTTCTTGTTTGGAGCTTGACTAGTTTTACAGCTGGCTCCAAGGAGGCTGCATGCTGCTGTCTGGGAGGATTTTGAAGTTGAATAATGTTGAGATGAGGCAGTACAGTGGTTGTGTGGGATGGGGAAGGCTTTCTTGCTTTCACCGATGAGTCAGATGCTTCCTTTCTGCAGGGGGCGACTGATTCTCCAGCAGGATGGTAGATCTCCATGCACGGTGAGGGATCACAGCTGTGGAGCTTTTATGGAGGTGACTGAGCTAAGGATCAAGTAATTGTAAAAGCTGGGGAGCACTTCCACCAAGCTGAGCAATGTGTTGAGATGGCTTTTAGGACAGGCTCAGATGAGCAGCTGGTAGTGTGAGAATGTGATGAAAATAAACAAGATACTGTGGGGAGACTCAGTTAAGCAGTGGAAAGAAAATTCACTGACAATTCACCTGCTGCATTTGTGACAGGAGAATAAAATAAAATACTTTGAGAAAGAGCTCGAGGTCATTTTCTTTTTTTTCTGGGATGGAGAGACTAAATCAGAAGCCTACACCTTTCATGGAAGGCAATCAAGCTCCCTTTCACCAAACGTTTGGATGTCAACATGAGCAGCTTGAGCCTATGTAAGATTATAGACTTTTTCATGTGTCAGTCAAAATATCCTGGGGAGAAAAATGTCACATTCTTCCTCTGTGTTGCTGGCACTCATGTTTTGTAAAACACATAGCTTTTTATTTAAAATAGATCTGCTGATAAAAAAAAAAAGTGAACACAAAATATCAGGAAGTTGGCTGGTCCCTAAAAGGGATGCCTGCTGAGAATGTAAAATTAATTTGCTGCATGTGAAAAATGCTAGCTGTGGGGACAGATGACAGAGAAGGTGTCTGAAAGAGAGTAGCATGGGTATGTTTCCTCTGTCTTGCCAAACAAAATAATCCGATTTTGTTCACAAAGGGCTGTTTCTGGGGCTATGTTGGCAACCTGATCTTTATTCCTTTCATATTTGTTTATTCCTTTCCTACTTGTTTATTCCTCTCCTAGTTTCTCTTTTCCAGCACAAAACACTTTTGCATGTCTTGTATAAGGACAGCAAATAGGCAGAGGGTCCCAGACTTTGCCAATGACAGATGCCTCACTCACTTGGTGAGTCATAGTGGTAGTGTTCCGTGTAAGGTTCTCAGGGTCTTTAGGAGCACATTGGTCCAGGTTTCCCCCCATGGCAGAGGTTTTCTGTTAAGCTGGATCTATAAATCAAGTCCTAAGAGAAACAGAAAACGGATGTTCTTGGGGTGAATTACTTGTTCCTCTGACTAAAAAAACTAAAGCATCAACATTTTTCCCTATGTGTAAGAAAATTGCATAAGATGTCCTAAACATACCAGGCCCAAGAGCATAGCAGCAACAGAATTGGCCGTTTCTCTCAGCTGCTGTGACCTCCATAACGTCTTCCTTGTTTCTCTGGCACCCAACTGCACTTACATCAGTGGAAGGACTCTGTTAGTAACAGCGGGCCCAGGGGTGCAAGCTGGCTTTCAGGACATGATTTGACTGTTGGCTATGTGATGTCAGGTGTAAGAAGATGAAGCCATGACTCTCTGGTACGCAGCTGAATTTCACTTCTGGGTTAAAGCAAGCCATGTTTCTCCCGGTCTGTGCTAGATTTACACTTACACAGAAAATGTGGAGAGAGATGGGTGCTTAACTGCAAATTTAAGACAAGATTGAGTTAAGGAAAAATGCATATATATTTTTGATTTCAAAAGAAGATTTGCGGTGCATGCTTCACCCTATCACCATGATTAACACCTGTGGGGTCCAGTCTGGAGGAGAGGAACTAGAATCCAAACTGTAGTTTCAGGGTCCTTAAGGCTTCTTGGTTGAACTGAACACTGCTTCAAATTGATTGTTAAACCAGGGAGCGTGGGTGTAGCTCATTCCATTATAATCCCCACAAATTGCTTTGTAATCGAAAGCTTTTGTTCCAGTGTCAAGTGGTTAAGCACCAAGTAAGAAGATCTATTTTACAAGACCAGACAAGATCTGACAGACAGTGGAAACTTAACTTTCAACAAATATAACAATCAACATGAGAGAACCGAAAGGTCCTCATTAAGCACTGCTGTTTTTAATTAATTGGTCCTTCAGATTTACTTCTTTAAAGCTGCTAACAGCCTTAAGCCTTTCCTAGATTAATTACAAAAGACGAGCAAATCACAATAATTAGTTTAGCCTCAGGCTCTTGCTAGGCCTCTGACCTACGTGTGTAGGTTTGCTCCATGCAGCGTAGACAGGGGGAAGCAATTTGCCTTCTTGTCTTGTTTCTGAATCAGAATTTCTGTCAGGAAGTGTTTTTTTTTTTTATTTTTTTCAGTTGTTGAAAAGTGTAATTTTCTTTCCCCTAATATATTCTTGTCACTTAGTTTAAAATGATCCCTCTGCTGTAACGACTCCCACTTGGGCTGGAAACCCTCCTTCACCAACAACAGCTCAGTCAGTGATGATGACTTTCAAGGCTTGTAATTCTTGGCTTATGGGGCCTACAGACTCGGGGAAGTATCATTAAAAATGAATCATGCTGCTCCCCTGGGGATGTGCTTGCTTCCCAGGACGCACATTAATCATCATCCCTCCATCACCCCTCCCTTGCCTCAGAGGGCCGGTAAGTCAACAGTGCGATGTAAGAATGAATTTCAAAGAGGAACATATATATGTACCTATTCATAAAGAGAGAGAGAGGCAGACCTGTTGTTGTACCAAGAAGCTGGTGCTCTTTAGGTCTTTTCCTGGCTGATTCCTGCTTTCATCTGCAACTTGATGCAGACTTTTGGGGCCATCTCTATTCTCTTCATTCATGAGACAAATCCTCCCATTTCAACAATCATCCCCTTGGTTTCATTGAATGTGACTGTAACGGGAAAGAATGCTTAACTTTGCCTGGAACCTGTGTGCCTCAGTTTCCCTAGCTGTAAAATGGGCACAGTACCATCCCTCAGAGATTAGCTATATATCCTGATTTACTCATTCTATAAATTGCTTTGAGATCCTAGGCTGACGGGGAGATAAGGGAAAATTATTGCTGTTTGTGCTTTTGATTAGATAATCATCTGCTTAATTTCCTGTGAGTTCAATGAGACTTATCAAGGCACCTAAGAATTATGCTAAACTGTGGTTTAAGAAGTGACATCATCGCTGTGCTGTACTGTCTGACAAAATCAAGTGTAACCATGGAGAATCACTGAAAAATGTTGCTCTAAGATATCTGCTGTGCCCTGCCATGAGGCTCTTCCCAGGGATGATGCTAAGTGGGAGGTCCCAGGGTGAGGGCAGGGGGGCTGCCTGCTCCCTGGGACTACTGCCTGCTCCCCGTGCCCTGCAGGCAAGAGGCTCCCATTGCTCTAAAACTTTTTAGCCCAGAAGCAGAGTGCAGTCCTGCTGCCAAGAAAGGAGAATCCACTGCAAAGGTACTTTCTAAGCGTGGCAGTGCTGTGTTAGCACAATATACTGCTGTGTATTTTCCTCCTGAAAAGAGGAGGTTAAATTCTTCGTTGGAGATTTTGGGTTCCCTCTTCCCACCTACCTGTTTCTGTCTCACTGCTTCTGGGTGCAGGTTTAAAAGATGTATCTTTGTTCATTTTTAATGCTCTTAAGATATCTTCTTTCAGGCTGGAACAGGCACAATTGAACTCCTGTGTGCTGAACTGCTGGGCATTGCTTTACTGTTATCTGGAAGCTGTAGAGTGGCATCACTCACTGCTGTGCCCCAGCTAATTAATCTAAAAAATTTGCATTCCCTCTGGCAAAAGTGGTAGAAACCAATGATTCTGTCACTTTTAATAGGGAGTAGCTACGTTGGGGTGAATTCCCATTTGGAAGAGGCTTTGCTCACCTCTAGGACAGTTGGTGCCATTAATTTCACAGCAGTAGCTGGACATCGGTAGGGAATCAGGCAACCGAGGTTCACTGCTTCCCACTCACTCTGGGTCCACGAGGAAAATCCTGGCCAACACAGCTAATCCACTTCCCTTTTATTGCTCCGACAAAAAGAAAAGGATCCTTATCTCTCTGAACTAGAAGTATAATGGGAAGCAAACAGGGGCCTTCCTCTTCCTTCTACTTATCATTTCTTTGTCCCTCTAAATTTGTCTCTCTCCCTGGACCTTAACCTCCCACTCCAAGGGCAGGACAGGGCAGGCTGATAAGCTGCCTCTGAAACCACTGGTATTGAAGCAATTATTCAGCAGCTGCAGCCCTTTGTAGCTGAGCAGAGATTACCATCTCTATCCCTAGGAAAACTGTCTTCATGCCTCCTTAATGTATCCTGGCCTGCAGACCTTATTTATGGCACCTTCTGGCTGAATTACCAGTGATGCAGTCCTGGGATCTTTATTGCTCTTTCTTTGGACTCTGTCCTCAAAACCAAGGTAATATATATATATATTTTTTTTTTTCCTTCCCTGTCCACAGTTGCTTATGCTTAATCCTGCTCATGGGATAGCAACATTCCCACTTGCTTCAGAGAGCTGGTCCTGTGTATTTGCTGTCCTTCGAGGGTGTGTGCAGCGTGACATGGGCAGACCAGTACTGCCAATAGCTGCTCTGCTATCTGTATGCTAGTGTTGCCTTCGTCAATAGCTCAGATTCATGCAATTGGGGAAATATTGTCTGTAATATTTCTCTGGAATTTTAAAATGATCTGCCTGTAGTTTCTAGGCACAGATTTTTATACTTCAGGTTTTGCAAACTTAGCTCAGAAGTGCAATTAGCCCTCAAGACTGGGAGTGCAACCTCAAATATTTGTATTCGCCCTCGATTTGGAGCTGAAGAAATCTATAAGAATCACGAAATTGTCACAAAGTTTAAGCACTGAAGTCAGGAAAGTTTTGGTGCACAGTCCGGAAGTTAAAAGCAGAAATAAGGGTCATCTTTTTGAGTATTTTTTTAGTATGTATTTACTGGTACTGTCCTCATAGCTGCCACCACGAACACACTCAGACAAGAAATAAGAGAACTTACAATAGCTCTTTTCTCTTCTTCTATGAATTGATGCTCAGTTATCCAGTATGAGGAACGGACGCAGTAATAACAGCAACCTGCTGCACTCTCCAGCTCTCCCTCCTGTGACAGTATGGCTCTAAGAAGCTCTTACCTCTCTACACTTCATCACATTTGTTTTATGCGGCATTTTCATTGTCAAGCCGTGGGATGGGAAGGAGGTGATGAGAAGTGTGAGGAAGCTGCACGTGCAGAAAAAGGCAAGACAAAACTCACTTCTCCAAAACTTTTGGCGTGAGAGTTTCCTCTGCTTGAGGAAAGAAAAGCCCTGTAGGCTTATCAAGCATTCAGCAGAAAGATTAAAAAAATAAATAAATTCAGCAGAGAGTCAACCCCGCCCCCCCACCCCTATGAAAACCAAAGCCCCCGGTGGTAACCATGGTAGCGCTGTTGGTGAGATACAACTGACACAGAGGAAAAAATGGTTTTGCATTTTTTTGTCCAAAAAAAGCAGCAGTTGGAAGACCTTAAATCTGCAATTGAACTTCTGCTTTCATTTACACCTAATGTGACCTAAACCTGCGCTGCTTTTGGTGCTGCTCCTCCCTGCGTGTGCATGGGAGCGTGGAGGGGCTTGTGCAGGGGCAGGAGGGATGGGAAGATCAGATCTTTTTTCAGAGTTATGGATTTAGCAATAAATGATAACGATTTCCCCTTTATGTAAGCAACAGTAGGGGAAACAAAACAAAACCTTTGCCTCATTTCCTGTTGTGTTTTGAGGTTTCTTACCAACACTGAAAACCACAGTTCATTAGGGGAAGTTTTAGCGGTCTGTATCTGTCAGTGTTTTAAATCAGTATGTGGCATCAGCAAATGAGACACTTTTCCCTTGAAGTAGGAGGGGGATTTCACTCTTAGGTGTGTTTTGTTTGAGAAATTATGTATTCACATTTCTTGTCAAGTTTCTCATTTATAAGCATTGTGAAAGGTACACTAATAAAACCAAGAATGTTTTGAAATCTTTTCCTTCAAGTTCAATGAATAACACTCACCATTAACCTGCCTGCTTGCCAGGGGCTTGGGAGCATGGCACTTGCTGGTCTCTTGTCAGCTTGGTTTTATATCACAGCCTCTTTGCAGAGACATTGGTTTTCATCAATGCTCTTGTTCTGGAGAGAGTTATGAGCTTGAAATGCTGCTAAATTTTTACAAAGTTAGTAGGCTCATGTTTTATATCATCTAGGATGTCGGGATGGCATCGTACAAGGTGCTATACAAATATATGCGTAATAGTGCCTCCTGGAAATGGGTCATAGGCTGGAGGAGCTAGCAGGTAAGTGAAACACAACTTCGTATGAGTGAAAATTTCTTCACAGTTAATGGGAAGTGGCAATCAAGCAGAGGCTCCTGCTTACCTTCAGTTTGCTCTCTGTGTGCACAGTACTGCAGTGGTTCTGCCCATGTATTGGAGAAGATGGTTTGGGAGACTGTGGTTAGGAGTGTATGGGCTGGAGGAAATGCCACCTCTCCCTGCGGGGCGGCAAGCCTGAACCGAGTCCTGTCTTTTTCACTACCTCATCTGTGACTTGGAAGCCCCCTGTTAGACTTTCCTCCCTAGCTGACAGTCTTCAAAAGCAATAGGGCTGGTGGTATTAATCTGATTTTGTGGAGCACTCTGAGATGCTTGGATGAGAACAAGCACAAGAAAGGCAGCGAAGCCACAGGGTTCCCTAAATGGCTATGTCCCTCATCGGCTGTGTGTTCCTCTCTGGGCAGTCAGACTTTGAGCAAAGCCAAGCCTCTCTCTCAGGCTGCTATGAGAGGTTTGCACTGTGAGGAAACCTGTTTATATGGCATTATCCATAAGAACTGGCCTGCTCCCAACTTACTGCACACAGGCCAGCAATAGTCAACGAGCAGCCACAGTTTGGACTGACCCTGCCAGACCTGGGAGGACCCACATCCCTCTGGTGGGTTGTTGACCATGCCAGCAGAGGACTGTTGGAAAAACCATCTGTTTTTGTTAACTTGTGTGTGGGCCACGCAGGTGTGGAGGTCTCCATTTGTCACTCGCCTGCTTGAATTTCCTATGTTACTGGGTTTCTTAGCTCCCTCAGCCAAATCCATCAGCGAGGCTGACAGCTGCATGGCTGGTGCATCTCCAGCATCTGCATAGGAATGTGTCTCCTTCATCTCCCCTCTTGCTGCAGCTCCTGGTGCAGCCTTCACATGCCTGATCCCTCTGAAGGGATCATGGCTCTTATATACAGGGAAATTGGTCAAGCATGGATTCATCTTGAGGAAGAGCGGGTGGAAATCTGTAACAGGCTGGTGCGGCCCTGCTCCAGCTGTTGGCAGTCGGCTGTCATGGCTTGGGCAGCCCCATCCTTGGATTTCATAGCATCGCATTACTGCTGGGGGGGGAGTTCAGGTGAGGAAATGGGAGCAGAGGAAAGCAGAGAAGGTGGAGCATCTCTCTGAGCCTGACAGCTTCAATACCTCTCCTCTCGTGCACACACATGCTTCTATTTTCCCAAAATCCTTCTACTGAAGTAGGTGTTGTTAGTCGTGATAGAAATTACAGAAGTAGTTGGTGGCAGCCCTGCTTAGTGCTGCTTGATCCAACAGACTGGTGCCCACTTAAAAAGCCATGAAAATAGATGAATTCATTCTATCTATATTTTTTTGCATAGGGACAGCATGTCTAAGCCAACAAGTACAAATCGGATCTCACCTCCAGCCTGAGGTGAACGGAAGTGTGGGTGCTGCTGTAATACTGTATGAGTAAACGCATGTTTTGGAGAAAAAAACATTTCAATCTTCATTACATCTACATTTCACATTTAATTGTTTAAGCAGAAGTGGTTATTATGGCAGCTTAAGCCTGCCCAATCCTCTTTATTTCCAGACAATATATTCTAATTTGCCTGCTGCAAAGGGATATACAGGAATTTCCCAGAGTTGCAACTAATTTTCTCGCAGGAATAAGGAGCACACCGCTAACGATGCCTGCTCGGCCACTGAGACACTGGCAGCTGTGATGCTCAGCACCTCCGACAGCTTTTCACGTGACCGATCCTCCAGCCATCAATACGCAATTGGCAGTTCTTCACAGCTATGCCACCTTGCTTCTCACCTCAAGCAGACTGTCAGAAAAAGCTGTCTCTGGGTCAAAACCTCCAGAAATACAGAGCTGGGTGTTGTTTAGAGGTGGTGGAAGTGAGTATTATCTCCCCATCTCTTTGGAGGAGCAGGCTATGGAGCGAGATGGCTTCTCTGCTGTCCCTGTGCCTCTATGGAGACTGTGTGAGCCCCTGAGGAATGCGCTCTAGCGCTGCGGGCTTGGGCCACGGGTTAAGTGTTTTAAAACAAGGGAGGCATAAAACAAATGGGCTGAGTGTTTCCATGTGCCACTGAGATCCATTTAATTCGGTAGCATAGAGAAGACTGCACTTTGGCACTCTCCCCACCCCACCAGCCACTCGCAGAAGGGATTAGCAGGGGATTTAATTAATAACCATGGTGATTTTGTTTCCTTCTTCCCCCCGTCCCCTTTTTATTCTTTTCTTCTTTAGCACAACATGTCCTATCTAAGCATTGCCCTATGTAACACCCCTTTACCTGGGTACACGGAAAGTCATGTTGAGCCTGATGTAACCATGGCGTGTAATGGTGTGATGACATGGTCCCACAACCCTATTTCACCTCCTCAAATGGATTTGGCCACTATAGATATGGGGAAGACAACAGGCTTTAGGAAGGAGGAGGGAAAGGTCACACTTCCAACCTTGTGCTGGCCGTGATACTCTTATTTGATCCTTTTGCTTTAAAAGGAAATAACACAAAATCATTAAGTCTAACGCCCCTTGAAGACGCAACGGGCTAAGGAGCCCTGTGAGTTTTTCAGTTGCAACTTGGGTTTTGCACCAGATAACATGTTGCTATGCTGTGTGCTGCTGAGGAATCAGGCTACTCTGAGCGCAGGGACACTAAAGATGCCACACAGAAGGCTCCGCATGCTTGCTGTGTTTTTCCATAGCAACAAATACGCCTGATTACAACACATTCATATGCTCTATATAATGAGTATCCCATAGGAAATTTATCACTGTGCATCCTGCATCATAATTAGAAATCAGACCCGGGCAACTGAAATGAATTCCCCAGGCGTAGGATGTTGGGTGTGTTCTGCAGAGAAAGGGTGATGGTGAGCAGGAGAGGGGAGGGCAAACGGGCAGCTCCACTGAGCAGCCTGGTCCAACGCTTGTTGCTGATCTTCCCAGCGAGTTCTGAAATATTTGTGCTGTCCCTCCTGGTGGTGTTTGTGTGTGTGTGTATGAGTGAGGAGAGGTGGTTTTGAGGTTTTTCTTTTCTCTTCTTTTTTTTTTGAAAAAAAACCAACCCAACATTTTTCTAGCCTAATTTCTCTTCTGCTCCCCTCTGGTGGGGAGAAATCGAAACCAGCAGCGTTTAGACTTCACTTTCATAGGCAAAGCGTGTTCTCCTGAGGGGTTTCTGCTGTGGCTTGGTCAAATTGTTACTGATGTATCACTTACGATATTCTTAACTACTTCAGACAAATTCAGCGGTGCTATAATGAAAAACTAAAATACACAGGCATACTTTCAACCAGGCAAATTTAATAAAGAATTTTATTCACCTGACAAATCTAATCAATTTTCACCAAACGAGGCAACATTCAGCCTCAAGGCTAGGAGTTCACTGCATGTGCAGTGTATACAGCTTTCCAGGTTCAAAAGACTTGGGTTTCTTGGCTAGTGCTGAGTTCAAAATGAAATGTTACTGGTGGGTCAAAAGCTGTTTTCTAGCACAGCAATTGTGTTAGGTATTCCTATGGCTCAGTCCGTGATGATAGCTATTAAGGTATCTACTTATATTTGCCACCAGCACCACATTAAGGTTTTTTTCTTGTATGATGAGATCCGTTCAGATTCAGGTAATGAAATTATCTTTCTTCTCCATTAACCCGTGTCACTTCAATTTACGAACAAATGCTGCCCTTGACTATAGTCTAATCTGAGTCCACAGGTTTTCACTATACCTCCAAGGACAGAATTTGGTCGCTATTGGTAAGCAGAACCTCAAAGGGGAGGCACAAATATATGTAATATCTGTGCCATACATATATAGATTGTTTAATATTTATTATGCCTTTCTATTTAAATCAACTGGCTTGGTACCAAGAGGTAATTTTCTGAGGCCTTGGTGAGCTTGCGGTCAGAAGCAGGTTGGGAATTGTGCAGAGCACATATTTTCCACACTGATATTTATCATGTTACAACACCTGCTATTGCAGGGGCATGTAGGGGTGAATCAGGTGCCCAAATGTAGGTGTCCTGTGACATTTTTAGATGCCCTAGAGCACTTGAGACATGGCCATACAGCTGGCATCTAGGACACAGGAGACCTGTGCCCACTTGCAGCAGGCACAGTTGGATGTCCAAGTGGCAATAGATGCTTGTCAAGTACTCAAACTTTCCCCCTGTATATAGAAATAACTGTAGTCAATAAATAGGCTAACTTAATTTCCTGGAGATTGAGCTGACTTTAGGCATAGTAATTTATATTTCAGTGAAATTATTTAGGATGTGTTCACAAAAGTTCGTAAGGCTCCTAGTTCTTCCTTTCTGTACTGAAAAAAACAAGGCAGACGGCATGCTGCCAAATTGAACTGCATTATGCCCGTGTAATGATGCTAAGTGATGGTGCTATAGCATTGTGGAAGTATAATGTTTCAGACCATTACTATTGAACAATGCACTGTGTGTGTGTGAGTGTGAAGCAATTGTTGAGACTTGCTTCCTTTCAATTTTTTTTATCTTCTTTTTTTTTTTTTTTTCCCACTCAGCCACAGACCAGGTTTGGATTTGGGGAATGCAAAGGGCAGCCTGCACCTAACCTTTGTAATGACATAAAGATTGCTATGGTCACTTTTTTATTTCATAAGTGCTTGTGTGTACACAGAGCTCACTTGCGGGCTACTGTCATTAGCTAGCCTGAAGGATTCAGGGCTGGAGATCACGGAGGGAAACTTGGCCTTACCATGGCTCTTACTGCAGTTATCTTGGGAACAACTGATTTGCATGGCTGTGTAAGGTAAAAAAAAGCAATGCCAGATTTCTGGGACTGACATTGCAAACATTCTGGTAAATTAGCAGTACATTTCATTTGCTATCAACTGTATTTTTTTAACTCAGACTCAATTTGCTGATAAACTAGTCCTATCACAATAAGCACATCACTTTATCCCCGTATTCTCCACCTTGGAACAAGCAAAAATGAAGTAAGCCTTTCTTCCTTTTCTCCTTTCTAGGGCTTAATGCAAATATTTGTGCCGGTCCCACAGCTCTGCAGCATTAATGAAATTATTGGATGATGCTCTATGAATTGAAGTGGCCAAAATGCTCTGTTGTAACCTCCAGATTAAGTGCTGCTCATCAAACCCCGGAGGTAAGGCAGCTGGACAAACAGCCTGGCAGCCAGCCCAAATGCCCAGGGGGTACTTGCTGGGCACCAAACAAAATTTGTGTTCTGCGTCCAAATGCTCTGGCTGCAAAAGACCTGCTTTGCAGCGTCTGCCGCTGAGGAAGTGTTATTCAGTCTCCGGAGAGGATGCTACAGCTGTTCCCATGTTGTTTGTTCCTGCTGTTTAGCTGCTTTCTCCCCAAAGTGGCCAGGTCAGGTAGAAGTGAGTTTTCATCAGGAGGAGATATTACAGAAAGTGCTAATGTCTTGTTTTGCACAGGGTGGAAAAGCATGATTTTTTAGACTTTTCTTGTTTCTCTCTGCTTACAGATTCTCAGGGTAAGGGACAGGTTAGTAAATGGCTGTCATGTGGAGGGGAAGAGTAATTTTCATCCTCAGGTTTCCCATTGCAGGGGGCCAGCAGACTCCCTGCTGCTTGACACTGAATCTTGCTGTGACTTATTGTAACTAAGAATATGCAGCTCTATAATTTTCTCTGTCCACTCTCCACAGTCCTATGAAGCTGCAAGTGAATTTTATTAATTTTCAGGAGATTTTCTTGATTATGGACAACGAAAAGGCCATTCCTGTTGGTTGGCACCCTTCCTGCCGAAGATCTGGGCAGTGACAGGGATGGGTACCCAGGGGCTCTTCGAGGTTTGTGCTGCAACATGATCTGCTGAACTTGAAGTGACCGAGGGATTATCGTCCTAAGTGCTCCCTGGGTTAGGTTTTCCTTTGGGAGTCAGGTGTTCTTCTTAATAAAGCATGTCTAAAGCAGGGTGTTAAAGTGGCATCCTGTGTTGGTTTAGGGTGACTGGATAGACAGATTGTATCCTCCAGCACTTACTGCAACTCTTATTGGGGCAGCAGAGAAGGTTTTAAAACCGTCTACACATGAAACAAGTTTGGTGCAGCAAGAATAGATCAGAGCAGGAAAAGAGAGATGAGTAAGGAGGAGGGGATGGGAAATGGACTGATGTGTCTTTGGAGGCAGGAAAAGGAATGTGTAAAACAGACATAGGAACAGTAGATCAAAGTAGCCCAGTGGGAAGAGGAGAAAGAGCAAACTAGTTATTGCATGAACAAAAATATCATCGTGGATGAGACATGAAGGGAATGACAGGAGGAAAGGAACAGAGATTGAGAGTAAAAAGAAACACTTTTCCTCTTAGAAAAGAAGAGTAATAAAGGATAAGAGTGGGAGGTGAAAGGGAATTAGATGAAGAAGAGGAAGGCTGGAAATAAAGATATACTAAAACAGTGTCTTTATGACCCCAGGGGAAAAGCAGCAGCTTGGAGATGTATCTCAAAATTCACTTTGGGTAGCACATCACGAGGCTCACTTCAGGCAGGAGCTTTTTTCTTTTGAGGAAGAAAAACCCATGTCTGCATTAACGTTGAGGTTGTGTTGATGCAGGTGGGGGCTGCAGAAGTGAGTGTGTGGCTGGAGCGCTGGAAGAGGGAGCTGGGTCTTGTTAGTAAAGAAAGCAAAGAAAAAGAGTCCAGGGAAGCACGACCAAGCTGCTGTGAGTCAGTGAACCAGGCAGCGTGTGATGACATTTCCCTTAAATCCCTGCCTTGTGATTAGTTTTCTCTGAGGGAAGCTAAAATGCCGGCGGCTCGCAGCGGAGCTGTGGCTGGCTGCACAGCACCCTGCAGGATGCACCCGGGCTCTCCAGCTGCCTGCACTTTTGGAGACAGGGTCGTGGGAATCGGAGCAGTTGAGAGGCTGAAATTAATCCTTGGAGAATACCTTGAAGAGAAGGTAAATTAAGCTACCTTTGCACTCCCCCGCCTGCACATCCTTGGACAGTTTTGGTGCCTTAGCCCTCAGGCTCCTGCTGACATAGGTGACCAGTGACCCAAATACTCCTTCAAGAGCAGACAGAAATAATTCAGTAGCGAGAAGGAGCAGGAAAAAAGAGGAGGTTGGGAAGGCAGGCAAGCCAGGACAACAATGAGTCCTGCAGTGATAGGGCATGGCAGAGGAGCATGCACAAGAAGATGGAAACGTATTTGTACGGTAGCTTTCCCTTTGAAGGAGGTGTTTGGTCCTGTTTGGTGGCCAGGCCTGTTGAAGACTTGGTGTGTGTTTGTGTAAAGCCTTTTTAATCTCCTGTTCATTGTGGCCCCTCCAGGTCCTTTGGTTTGTTGGAGAGGCCTTGGGAAGTAGGAAGCAGTGTGTGGCTCCCCAGTGGCCAGAGCCTCCCGGCTGGGCGCAAATTCCTGGCTCTCTGCTCAGCGCAGGGAGCTCAGGGGCTGTGACAGCTCTGCCCTTGCAGTGTGCTTCAGTTACTCCAAGGAGTTTCAGGTCCGGCCACGCACTACCCTCTTCTGCTTGCTGATCAGGACAGTGAGAGGTATAGCCAGCATCCTACTGGCTGTCACCGAGCAAACAGCTCTCGGGCCAAGAGCACTGCTGCTGAAGCTTGTTAAAAAGACAATGTTCCAGCATCTGCTTTCTATCTTGCTTCTCTTTTTTACACCTTGTGTTAATTTTTTAGGCTTGTCATTTTGTTTGTGAGCTTTGCAAAAAAAAAAATTACTCTCTACTTGTACTGAAGTTTTGTTCAGAAGTCCCAAAGTGTGTGAGGAAGAAAAGGAAAAGACCTGCAGGAAGCTCATGACAAGTGTGACTACATCGCTCCAACGTTAGACTACGTCTGCCTGGAGCTGTAGCAACTAGCAAGTTGTGCAATTTATGTTCATGTTGTGGCCTTCTTGCATCTAGTAGGGTTTGAGCTGAGGTAGACAACTCATTTGAAAAGAAGAGTTCATCTGCAGCCAGGACTTGCATGTGGGCAACCAGTACCGGTTCAGTATGTGCAAAAACTCACCTAGACTGTGCAGTAAGGATAAGCCTGATGAGCCTTCACTGAGGCTTTCATACATACTCAGTTCTAGTGGGCTCCTGCCTGGCTTTCCCTGCCTCTGGTTGCCTGCTCAGGCTGTCCAAAACCTGCCCTTCTGGCAGCTGGAGATGTTCTTCTTCATGCTGCCCATCTCCTGTGGGCTCATGGGGTAGATGTGTCCCTCATTTTGTTATCCTTGATGCCCATTGCTTGGTGGGCCACCTATCTCCCTCCCCAGTTGTAACCAACATTGTTAGTTTTTTGGCTTTAATAATTTTCATTTGGAGCTCTAATATATATCCACACAGATAACATGCTAATTTATTAGTTCGACTCAACTGGGCTGCAGGATGAAAAATTATTGTGGAAGACTTTTAATAAAATTCAAAGAGATTTTATAGGTCTCAAGCCACTTTTAAAATGCAAAAGAAAGCCATGAGTATTACTTTGTTAACCCACATAATTCTATCCTGCCTAATGAGGTCTGGAGCTAATCTTCAGTGCTCTGCCCTGGGATCAGAATTATTGGAGCAGGTAAACACCACTAAGTACCGCACTGCATCTCGGTGTTTTGATTGTATTGTCGCTGTGACTTTTTGTTTCTTCCCTTTTACGAACTTTTCATAAAATAATAGAGGTGATTATGTAAAAACAGTGAGCTGGTTTCTTGTAGTGACTTGCAGGTGATAGCCTCCTTTTTCCTCTTTGCTGCTAGGTTTTAGGCAGTCAAGGAAAGTATGGTGTGATGGCCTGGGGAAGTGCACAGTTTTTTATATTCAGATTGCTTCTCCAAAGGGATGTAGAGAGATCAGCCTGTGAAGGCACACTACTTAGCTGTGAAACTCACGCTGCAAGCTCAGTTTAGGCAATGTATTTCTTTTTCCTGGCAACGTCACATTTCTTACTCATTTCTGTAGAGATATTGCATGGATTTTGGGAGAGCGAGGAGGGGGACATAAATAAGGAGAGAAATGGCCTGCTTAATCCTGTTCAGGAGAAAGCAAAATCTTCTAACATAAATGTGGAAGGAATGTTTATTCTCCCCTACTTTTTTTTTTTTTTTTTGCTGGTAGAGACAATCAATGCCAAAGAGGACAGAAAATACAGACTAAGACTACCAACTGCTATAAACTGGTAACCTCACTTGATTCAGTGGAGTTACACTCATCTACACCATCTCAAAACCTGCTTCCCATTTGAGTAGCCATAATAAGCTTCGTCTCTGTCAGTAGTATTTCAGATCAGACCTTGCCACTAAAACCAAAGAAAGACTAAAAGAAGCCAGTCTTGTTAATGGTTCCTCCAGCTGCTCATGCAGTTCCCCCCTGCCTGTATACGTTGTGATGAAGCTTATTTTGGACTGAGTTAAAAACAAGGTAATTGAACCCCAGTTCTTAGAATGGCTTGGAGGAACTTATCTAGGTTTTCAGAATATTACACCTTTTCACAGTAGGCTCCACTTTGCTGGTTTCACAATGCGTACAATGCCATAACCAGCAAGAGAGCAGAACTAGACGAGTGTAGAGTTCATTATTACACTTACTAGTTTAATACAGCAGCATGTGTCCTGTGTTCAGGGCAAGTTTTGTTAAGATTTTCAAAATTGTGACATTACTAATTTTTTCCTAACGCTGTAAGCAGTGCTTGTTACTAATCAGCAAAGCACAGTCGCATATGTGGTTTGGATGCGGGGCATAGTTTTGTTGAACTGACCTAGCAATTCACTTTGGTCCCATTACTCAGTGATTATAGTGTGACCTGGGGAATATTAGCCACAGTCAAAGCAGAAGAGGTTAAGGTGACCACTTACCAAGAAAATGTAGCTTTCAGGGTATAATCTGTTTACAAGCATTTAATTGCAGTAAATGAGCCAGGCAGAAGGTGAGGAAGATCTGAAACACAGAGGAATAATAAATTGACTCATGTTTATTTAAGCATTTATAACTTCTGAAGCTGGTCTTAGCCTGAGGATGCATGGGGATTAAGACATGTTTGGAAAGCTCCTTGTCTTCTCCTGCATCCCACTTTTCCCCCTATAATGCCAAATCCTCTGTCCTCTTCCAGTGGGGTCTATGCACTTCTATATCATTTTCTTTGCTTAGAATATTCTCCCCTGTGATACACACAGTCCTGTGCATCTCACTCCCCCTCCCAGCCTGTTCCTTGTGTCTCAGTAAGTGCCCTTCTTTCAAACTGGTTTATCCTCTCCTACCTTCCTCTAATTTCTATCTAAATACTGGAATGTATAAACTGGGTCGTATCACTTCAGGCCAGCTGAAACCTGTACTTTCCAGAAGGGTTCAACTAATTAAACAAATCTCAACCCCAAATTATTTTTGAGCTATGTTCTAAAATGTCTGACATAAAATGGATTATTTTCTTGAGTTTTCCTATTGATCAATCCACATTTAACATTAAACTAAAATCTAAATTAGGGTTTTTTTCTTGCAAAATGTCAACATTTTCATTTTAAAAAATGTTGAAACAAAATGTTCTGACATTTTTGAAAATCCATCTCCTCCCATACCAATTTCCCTTCCAAAAACCTATCATTAATTTGTTATTCATAAAAAGAACCTCATCAGCAGTTTTGAGCCTGTTTCTTACCACCTGATGTGGTAGAACTGTTCATCTCCTCCTTTTGGTTAGGCTGCTTATGGGATTGCAAACCCACTTGGATTTTTGGATTGCCCCTTGAATCAAAGCCTGGGCTGGGTGCCGTTAAATGGGAGAAGTGGCTCCGTGGCGTGGTGGCCCATGTATGGGAGCTGGGGAGGCTTTTGCACCCGTATGTTAGCTTCCCTGTAGCTGCTTTTGGATAACTGCGTAAGAGCTTCACCTGCACCTGACTGATGAGCACTAATAAGCCTTGATGGTCCTGATGGGCCCCGCCTGGCCTCCAGGAGCCCATTTCAGCTCAGCTTGGGCCCACCCTCCTTCCCTAGCGATGTTGTAGGTTGTCTCTAGATCTGCCATGGCCCTGCTTGGCTGTGGGCCCTGCTGAGACAGGCACCACCCATGGGCTGATGGTCTGCCTTAGCCTTGACCCACCCCTATAGAGGTACCTGATGCCTGGGGCTGCGGCTGTCCCTGCAGCTGCCCTGTATGTTTCCCCTTGGGGAAGGAGCTTTTGTTTCCCTGGGTATTGACTCAGTGTTTGAGTTCTGACGCAATAACTGAAGTCTCATGGGAATGCTTTACCTGTCAGGTAAAGAAATATTGTTATCCCTGTTTTATGGATAAAGAAAGGAAGCATATTTTCCTACCTTTTGCTGATTTTTAGCCATTGTCTTCATTTTTATGACTTATTATGGTTCTCACTTTCTGGTTATAGCTAAAAAAGTATGCTTTCACTGTGATTCTCATGTACCCCCAGCTGAACAGGTCAGCATGGATTGTGCTGCGCTATCCTGTCCCCCTTCCTCTATTGAATGCTTTCCACGTTGGCTCCTGCTGGGCCCCCACCTCTGTGCTCAGAGGTTGCCTGCACCAGGTCCCTTGCTGCAGTGCCAGGGCATGCAGGATACAATGCAGCCACATTGTTTTACATTGCACTGCAAGAAGCACATTTGCTGCTCAGCAAATCCCAGTAACACCTCTGAGTCTGCAACGTTGTGTCACAGGCTTCCCATTTCAGCTTTGAGTCCCCTTTTCTCCCTATTGTGCGAGCCAAAAGGTGAGCAAACAGCGAAAGATGTCAAGCGCGTTAGTTATGATTCAATCAGCCCTATTTATGACCTCATGATTCAAGTGCCTGGCTTAGGAATGGTGGTGCTCATGGGCTTGTTGTGTTAACGAGCTCATGCAGGATGGCTGCTGGAGGCAGTCGCACCAGCGAGGTGATAGCCTTGTGGTAGCTGCAGCTGTTGAGAGAGCTGAGCAAGGTGACCCATGAGGTGTCTCATTCCTGTGATTTATCCGAGATGCGGGTAGACATTCTCCCTTGACATTGTCTCCTATGGTTTATGCTGTTGCTGCAGTCGGTGATGAAGCTGGGAGGAACATGCACTCCTGAGGAGATTTCCTAATGTCCCCGGTGTAGAGTCGACCCTCGTTGGCATGTGTGAGTCTAATGGGCTGCAGCGCGTGCGTGGCCCGCATGCGAGGTGCCTTAAGCAACCCACCAGACCCCGGCATGCTGTTAGTTGTGGCTCCCATAAAAGATGCATCGCACATATGGTCGGTGTGTGCATGCCCTGTTTGCATTTGTTCATTGATCAGCCTTGAAGGGCGGCCACAATAATTAACCGTCACAAACTCCTGAGACTCAGGTCTGTCAGATACGGCTCTCGTTTACACGTGCCCTAGGAGAGGCTGCTCTCGTCAGCCAGAGCCGGGAGTAATTCTATCTGGGGATATGAAATGTTGATCATTACAGTCCATTCCTGACGCATGCCGTCCCAGACATGTCTGTCTCAAGCCAGGGACTGTTCCAATGTCTTGAGTTAACCCAGGGTTTAGTTCAGTTCCTTTTAAAACTCATAAAAAAATTCCCATAGGTTTCTGTTGTAACTGGACTTCTTTTTTCGCTTTTCACTTTCTGAAGAACAGATTAATCGCATGCGATTTGCAGCAGAAAACTAAACTGTGCCAAAAAATGTAGACAGCTTTGCAAGAGCAGACATTTCAAATTGCTGGGCTGCAAACAACTTGGAGCAACTTGTAAAGTCATCTGAAATGGAAATATTTTTCCTCATTTTGCATAGTGGTTTTTTCCGTAATCTGCAATTGAAACAAAAAATATCTCCTGGTGTTAAAAAGGGGTGTTATTTGGCTTGTCCTGTGATTTCAGTGGGCTTAAGATGATCTACGTGGAGGCTCCTGGTAAAGGGAAATTCTGTGCCCTCTTTTGTACAGGGTTTGGCTCTTGTGCTGCTCCTTTGGTGTCCACTATGCTCAGACATGAGGTCTGCAGTGTCAGACAGTAGGGCAGAGAATGGAAGCGAAACAAGAAAAAAAGAAGCTAAGGGAGGATTTTGAAGAAATGCATGGCGCTCTCATGCTGCAAGAGGCCATGACGGGACTCAAGGCAGTGCCTTGCTCCAATTTCTCTGATCCCAGGACATGACTTCTTTCAGTTCCTTCTAGACACTTGAGAATAGGGAAGACTAAGTACTGCGATGGGCCTTGTAGTCACCTTCAGGGTCAATTGCTTGGCCCCAAGCTGGTAAGAAGTCCCCCTGTTGTATGCACCTGCCCTCCTCCCCAGGAAGCAGAAACTTAAAATTCAAAGAAAGGTAATGGGAACAGCAAAAGGCCCTGAGAAGGCTGTATGTCAAAGCCAGGCAGTAATTTCCCATTGCCTCACAGAGTGTGTGGGTGTTAGTGTCAAGAGTTTGTTCCTCAGACTGCAGTGAAGGTCATCTGAACTTTAATGTGATTCATCTGCTGTTCTTTTTTTTTTTTTTTAATTCTGCTGATGAGCAAAGCACACAGCAGAACACAGGGAAGGTCTGTACTGCTGGGCAGAGCGTGATTGTGACTCAGTCTACCCATTTGTAAAATAAAGGATATCATCCTTGACTGATGGTTGTGAAGGAAAGCTGTGTGAGAACTGGACATTTTGTTATTTCTGAGCGTGTTTGAGAAAGGGAAGCAGCATTTGGTCCCTCTCTTGCAAAGCCTTTTGGGCGAAGTTTTTGTGGGTAGATCTGGATCCTACAATACTTACTTAAAATAGGTAGGAACCTATTTCATATCCTCATGTATCCCTGCAGAGAAGTAGTAGGAGTAGCCCTAGGAACAAGGACATGATTTAGGGGTGTCATCTCTCTAAACAGATGTCCAGTGTGCCTTAAACTATTCCTCTAGCATTTATATGAACAGTTCTTCCTTATTTTTTTTTTAATTTATTGTCTGCCTAATGGTTTCAGCCTTATCACAGACTATGTGAGGTATAGCTTGCAGTCTGCAAGTAAGTAGTAAATAGCCCATTCAGAAAAAAAAATGCTACGTTTATCAATCTGTCCATGGCACCCATATATCCAGTTTGGGATTGATCACTCATGCAGAAAAGCTAATAACGTTAAGTACTCTGCTTTTTAGACTCCGTAGACAGAGATAGGGTATGTGACCTCTGTTTGCCCCACAAGCCCGGTATTGTGCTACTTCATCCATTGCCAAATTTTGTTTGTTTTAAGAAGGCAGCAGATGTGGAGCAAGAGACAACGGAACAGGATGAAGAATTTTAGGCCTAATTAAGAGAACTCTAAATATGAGGAGATCTAGCTTCTATCTTATAAAGCTATGCCCAGACTAGGCATAATTCCTCTTCAGGACCCCTATGTCAGATCTGAGGAAGAGAACAAACACTTTTGGCCCAGAGGAAACAAAGAAAACCAAAAATCCCATCATATCGGGTTCCCAAACATTTGCACATTTGGCTGTGCAAAGAGCAGTGTAAAAAAAAGACCCATCTATAGTATCTTACCCTGTCTCTTGTGAAGACAAGGTGTATCCCCTGAAAATTGGAATGAAATAACTCCCACCTAAAGTCTTCACTTCTTGACTTACTCAAGAGGGAGAGGTTTAAACCTCCAGTGGTTTGTTGTTTGTGATAAGGTTCGTCAGTGGTTTCTGGTCTCCTGCTGCAGACTCGGGGGTTTTCATGGCTCTGGGCATCCGGGTCCCACTGATGTGTTTCTTGGTCATTCAATTCATTCAAATGGAAGTTTTAGATTAGGGTGTTTTTGAGCTCTGAACTGACGTGTTAGTCAGGTGGAATTTTATGCTGCAATGTTTGAAGGAAAAAAATGAAACTCCACTCTCAGCATTGCTAGAAATTACAGTAAATGATATACCTGTATCAGCAGTTTATTTGACAACATAACTACAGATTGGTGACAACTATTTTTTTTAAAAAAAAGGAAAAAGGGAAAAAAGACATTTTGATTATATGTTAGCATCTCCAGGAATTAGAATAGGGAAAAAAAAAGTCTAAGAAACCAGATACAGCCTGGATCTTTGCAAATGTTCTGTAACAGCAGAGGGCTAAAATCTTCCATTAAGTCACCTGAAATTCAAGATCTCATTTTCTTTCTTATAACTATGTCCCAATGCTGAGAATAGGACACTTCAGAATGACAGTTTCTTCGTAGCTCTTCAAACACTGGGGTGCTGTAGAAGGAGGCACAAAAGCACAAGGTATGTGTTAAGAATATAACTGCTACCACCAGCTCTATTAATCTCCCTAGAATTTTGCAATGTGCAGAATAGTGCTTGGGAATAATAGAGCTTAATAAATGGCCAGTCTCTTGACCTTATTGTGAGCTATCAAACAGTAGGGGGAAATTAAAGTAAACATAACAGCCCACTCTAAATTTAAAGTATAGCGAGAGAGAGAGTTACAAGGTGTTGGCCTGCACTCTCTGTGGACTTAGGGAATCATTGCCAAAGGGAAGAGCAGCGTGAACCTTTGGGAGCTGGAATGGACATCACTGAACTGAGCTGTTTTGTGGTGGAAAAAGCTGTCTATTTCGGTTCTTGCATCAGTGTGCTGGAGTTGTGGAGACCTTCCTGCACAGGGAGGAAGCCTTGCCAGAGCCTGGCTGCAACGAGCATTGATTTACAGACCTGAAATCCCAGTTTAGTCTCATAAGGGTGAGTGTAAGATATTTTTCAATTGATCCATTCTGGACAGCTTTTTGCCACTGAAGTATACAGAAGGGCTTGACAGAGGTTTATGATAGCTCTCAAACTAAATATTCCTGTAGGATTCAAGAAGCCAAATATCTCTTTTGAATGCTGTTCTAAAATTGTCTGCAGGCTTCCCCATTATAATTAATCCCAAATTTGTGTCTTATGCATTTGTAACAGGTGCTATAGGAAATCTATTAACCTTCTTAAAAAGAAACACCAGCCAACAGCTAATACTGCAAAGATGTTGCTATAAAGGGCAGCATTTTAGGACTTTCAGAGTATTTTTTGGATGAGTATTTTCATTCTAGTAACACAGTGTTACTCATAGGTTTTGTTGGCTTGTTTTTCAGTGGACTAAACGCCTTGGATGTGCCAAGGATCTGGTTGTCTTCGTATGAAAAAGAAAGCTGAGATTTAGTGCAAAGATTTATCTTCATGAGGTAGGGGAAAATTTCTTTCTTTCTGGTGGACCCAGCCCTTTAAAGCCTCTGAAAGGAAACCAAATATCTTTAATTCCCAGGAGACATCTCAGAGCAGCAGAGCTAAAACATTACTCTGAACTATCAGATACAGAGACCTCTGTGTGACCCTCTGTGTTTCAGAGTCTGGAGGTTGCGGATTCTCCAGAAGAACCTATTTCCACTATAACCAGGGGCGGAACAAGACTGCACTGTAACAGAAGTTTAAATAAACCACATAAGGTCAGCTGCGGCTTAAATCCTTGTTACTAAGTCTATAGATATTTTTGCTTTGTTTCCAAGCGAGCTGAGAGTCCCAGTGCCAAAGGGCAACATGTAAATTGTGCTGTTATTCTGAAGCATGCAAGGTAATAAATGGTGCTGTCAATTGTTTTCACTCAAGTGACAGATTTATTCTCTTCAAATGAATGACCAGGAATGGCTGCTATTGCAAAAAATTCACTATGTATCATCTTGTGCCTGTTGTTTAACAAATAATGCTGGAGTCTAATTGCCTTCTTCCATGGCCAAGTTTCTATGACTTAATGGGTTTTTTTATTGAAGACGTGTAATTTACCATTGCTTTTGATGTGCCATCTGATTGAATGTCTCTGTGAATCACATCTGCAATCTAGCACCACATCTCCCAAAGGAATACTCCTTATCCCATTGTTTTCTAGTGATCTGGGTAAAAACAGTCTTTTTTTTTTTTTTTTTTTTAACACAAATTAGTAAGCTTCTGTTTCCGAATTTCTAGGTTGAAATTCCAGCTCCTGGTAGATGCATTGAAGTTTAATAAATCAGTTGTGTGTGGGAATGTATGATGGTTTATACTACTGCCAAGGAGTGGTTTTAAATCTCGACAGCATTTTTTCCAGAGTAACGCAGTATTAGCCTGGAATCTGATCCTGCAGTTCTGCCCCAACTCCCCTGGAATCCGATTGCAGCCCTTTCTCATAGCACCTTGTTTTCCAACAAAAGATTGCTGCAGCTGGTTAACAAGCCACTTCAGGACTCAAACCGTTATCACTTCTCTAAGATTTTATGATTCAGCAAAGCCCTTTTTTTGTGTAAGTCTGTGTTCCATTTTTTCCAGCCAACACTGCAATCTTTTTAATGTTTTAGTAAACACGTGAGTAGGTTAGAAAATAGCATCTAAAACTGAAAAGCTTACCTAAAGTTTGTACTCCGACAATATATTTTAGAAAGACCTGATTGCCAACAAATGTTGAAGTTAAGCCTTGCTTCTCTTTAAAACAACACAGCTCCCATGTGCCCAAAATAAGGTGATGGGGAGCAAAGACAAAACTTTTGTCTGCAAGAAACTGCTTGCTTGTAGTTGAGGTCTGTTGTAGTTGAGAATGCAGTGAAGTGGTCCCAAAAAGGTCATCAGAGATGTGAACAGAGGTGGCAGAGACAGCTTGTGGCCCATCTGCTGTTGCATCACCCAAGGCAGCGCATTTCAAGCTTTCTCTGTTGTTATGATTTGGGGAACATGCAAGATTTGCACTAGTGTAATGGGCTGAATTAGATATGCAGTGCTTTAATCTGAAATTGTTCTGAATAGTCATATTGATGCATTGAACTCTCCTCTAGTTAAAGATGGCTAATACTATCGGTATAGCTTATTCATTTTCTTTAGTTGTGTTTTTATGACAGCATCAAACTATATTAGTCATCCCGGTGTAGTTACAACAGTAAGACTTTTACATAGAGATAAATTTTTAGCAAATGCTTACCACCAAGGCTTGCAACTGCATTTCTTTATTACAATAAGCATAGAATCATTTAGGTTGGAAAAGACCTTTAAGATCATGGAGTCCAACCGCTAACCTAGCACTGCCAGGTCCACCACTAAACCATGTCCCTCAGTCCCACATCTATGCCTCTATTAAATACCTCCAGGGATGGTGGCTCAACCACTTCCCTGGGCAGCCTGTTCCAATGCTTGACAAACCTTTTGGTGAAGAAATTTTTCCAAATATCCAATCTAAACCTCCCCTGGCACAACTTGAGGCTGTTTCTTCTTACCCTATTGCTCGTTACTTGGGAGCAGAGACCGACCCCCACCTCACTACAACCTGCTTTCAGGTCATTGTAGAGAGCAATAAGGTCTCCCCTCAGCCTCCTTTTCTCCGGGCTAAACAACCCCAATTCCCTCAGCCGCTTCTCACAGGACTTGTGCTCTAGACCCTTCACCGGCTTCGTTGCCCTTCTCTGGACCTGCTCCAGCACCTCAGTGTCTGTCTTGTAGCTGAACAGTATTTGAGGTGAGGCCTCACCAGTGCTGTGTACAGGGGCACAATCACTTCCCTACTCCTGCTGGCCACACTATTTCTGATGCAGGCCAGGATGCTGTTGGCCTTCCCGCCCACCTGGGCACACTGCTGGCTCATAGCCATCTGGCTGTCGACCAGCACCCCCAGGTCCTTTACTACTGGGCACTCTTCCAGACACTCTTCCCCAAGCACGTAGCGTTGCATGGGGTGGTTGTGACCCAAATGCAGGGCCCAGCACTTGGCCTTGCTAAACCTCGTACAGTTGGTCTTGGCCCATCAATCTGGCCTGTTCAGAACCCTCTGCAGAGCCTTCCTACCCTCAAGCAGGTCAACACTGCTGCCCAATGTGGTGCTGACTGCAGACTTACTGAGGGTGCACTCGATCCCTTCCTCCAGATCATTGGTAAAGGTATTAAACAGAACTGGCCCCAACACTGAGCCCTGGGGAAGACCACTCCATTAATGGACTTTCTCAAGCAGCAAAAGCCAAAGTTTGGTTTGCCAGTAAATGAGGATTAAAAAGGGGAAATAAGATGGGGAAACAAAACTAGGGGATACAAGCAGGACAAGAGCTGTGACTCGCATTACAGTCATTTAGAAATCAGTGGAAGTACTGAGAACACTCCCTGAGCTGATGTGCAGTTACTGTTATCCTCTGGGACTAGGGGAGCAGCCCTTCAGGTGAGGGAAGTCTGAAACGTCATCAGTGTGAGTGGAGACCCCGACTTGTCAAAGGAAGCATCTCTGAGGGTGCTCTGTTGAGGATGCTTGCTCAACAAGATGTTATTCTTCAGCTAAAGCAATTTGCTAGTAAAGCCCAAGCATGGATTGCTTTGCTTTGTTAAAACAAATATCCAGGAAATTCAGCTACAAACTTTTGCTATCACACAGCTCTTATCTTGCTCTAGTGCAATAACTATTTGATGACCTCAACAGGGGCCTTGAATCCAGTAATCAGTTCTTCAAGTGTGCAACAAAATCCATTCTTCTTTTCTAAACAACTACAAGTTACAAGAGTTCGTCTTGACCTTTTATCTGTTTTGACAAACTGAAAGCTTAAACCTCCTCCTCATGCTGATCTGCTCTTTGAGGGTCCAAATGGAGGATGTGGCTTGGCTCTCCCTGCCTTGGCTGGGACATGTTATCTGATGAGCTGCCTGGCAAAGCAAAGGAGGGAATTGTATTCCCAGCCTTTGAAAGGCAACACAGGCTGGTTGTTTTTACCTGGGCTACCACCAAGAAGTTCAGCTGATTGGTTTACATAGAAAATGTTTAGCTCCTGTTTAGCCTGGGCAAGGAAGGATTTGGAGAATAAATGGTCCAAATGATTCACTCAAGGAGATGGCCAGATATTTAACCTGGTGGTTTAGCACCGAGAATCCAGTGGTGCTGGTATCTTTTTGTCCCAGCTCTAAATATCTCTTTGGTGTGGAACAGGTTAAATTGCAGCCAGTGACAATGCAAACTCAGGGTACTGCAAAGCATTTGTCTGAGGACTGGGACCATGCTTATCTTTACAGTGAAATATTATCCCTTCATGGTTAACAACTAGCAGCAAACCTGCTCATTGTAGGAGCAGTTTGGCATAATTAGCCGGTTAAAGAAGTCTGCCTATTGATTAACTGAACTAAATGACCCATAATTAACAGCACAACCGTGGAGTTAATCTATTCGGTAGTGTTTTCCTTCCCCTTAAAGATTTGGAACCTGCAGGTCTGTTCATTATTAGGGGGTGGGTTGGTGAGGAGTCCACATCGTGAGGTAATTGAGTTAGTGTGCCCCTGCGGGGCTTTAAAGCACACACTGATGCGTTATAAAAGGCCTGCTGGCATATTGCTTTAATCTCTCGGACTGCAGAAGCACCAGCATGAGTCCTGCTGACTCTAGGCGGATTTGTTGCCTTTCTGAGAGCGCACAGGAACACCTGCTCCAGATCACCTCGGGTTTATTGGGCGCTTAGGGGGAGTCAGCTTCAGCCCTACAAACAGCCACACAGGCGTGGGCTTCTGTGCAGTAAGTCAAGCTGCCATTAGAGGTCTCCATGTGCTATAGGGAGACCCAGGTAAGGCTTGGGCCATGGTTAACAAGAGAGACAAAGCTGGAGTTGAAGTTGTGCAGAAGCCATTTGTCTGGTTAGCTTCCAGTGTTATTTCCTTGCTAAAAGTTGCCTGTTTATAGTTGTGATTTATGTCTAGTGTGATGCATAGTCTCTATAAAACCTTTCTAGACTGGAACTTAACTTGAATAGTTTAGAGGAGCTCATATTTAGACCTGAATATTGTTGAATCTCTCTTTACAGAGTACTTTCTTCTCATACTTTTTCTCAGAGATCTTATTGAAGATTATGCCAAAATGAGTTCATTGCTCTTCCCTCTCTTTAATGTGATGCTATAAAAAAGAAAAGGACTGCACTTCAGTGGTGAGACCAGCTAGCCTGCACAGTCCTAGCTGGTACCACTGCTGTACCAGGCTGAGCTACAGTTACAAAATTAAGTTACAGTTTCAAATAGTCAGAAAGAAAACAACGATTATCTTTTGAAACCCAGCTTTTATCTGCCTTTTCTTCTCAGGCAATCCCTCAGAAAAACACACAAGTAGAAATTTCACCAGATTGGCTCTCAGAGAGTTGTGTTTGGGGTTAAAAGACTTCTTAAGCACTAGTATTTCCTCAGCTGGGCCCACTGAAATAATGAGAAAATATTTCCATTGACTTTACTGGGTGTTAGAATATGCCCCCCAAATTCTTATCATCTCCTGCATGGTGAAAAGTTTCTCTGGCACAGAAAGGAGATTCTTTCTCTGTGTTATTTTCCTTAATCTCTAAAAAGTTTCAGCCAAATGCAATGGAAGTTGCTGGCCACAGCATTTGCTCTGCCGGTGTCCTCAACCTGAACCAGTAAAGGAGCCTTTCAAGAAATAAAGACTGAGATCTTTGTTCTTGCTCTGGTCCTACAATAGTGAGTGAGAGCTGCTGATACATGGAGAGGGTTGAAACATCCCTGGCCATATAGCATCCCCTGGAGACCAGCGGGGCAGCGGCACTCGGGGTTTCTGGTGATTTTAGCACATCTGGACCCCCTGGGGGGACCGGGAGAGGCAGAGCTGCCTCCTGCAAGCTGGGAGCTGAGGAAGGGTCAGAGGTAGCTGGTAAACAGCACGGGAGATGGAGGTACCCACTCCTTTGGTCTGGGAACTTCTTGCTCTTCACTGCATCTTCATCTTGCTCCAGGTCTTTAGGTCTCTGGGTCAAAATGGCTTCCTGTTTGGGGAGGCATTTTCTAGACACAGACCCCACTGATGGTTTGAACTGTGTTTTTTAGAAGCTGGACTTGTGTTTCAGCTCTAAGCCACTTCTGTATGTATCTGGCCAGGGAACGGCCTTACCACAAAGGTGGTCTACAAGAATTATGCAAGGAGTATAGCTGGAGCTACAGAAATACGTTATAAGCAGTTGTAAGTGAGCTTGTAAGTGAACCCAATTGAGGATAAAACCTTACAGCTGCCTTTTAAAGTTGATTTTTATCTCATTCTGTCCTTTCATCCTGCCTTTCATAAACATTGCCATGAAGGAATACTTTGTTACCGCCTATTAATAGTTTGACACCTTCATGCAATGTCTGAACATTAGAGATGACTCCAGCTAAGCATCTGACCGTTATACAGGAGGCTGTTTTGGTCACGATAGTGGGAAGCAGGGAGATGGCAGGCTATTTTCTTCCCCTGGCTGCAGAAAGCCATGGTGCCATTCACATCACCTCGCTCCCTCACAGCTGCAAATCCCCCCAGCAGCTTGCAGATTTGTCCGCCTGTAAGCCCTCTAATAGGCAGCGAGTTATCTCCCTGCAAAGATGCAAGAGGGAGCTTAGAATTGCATGAACTCTTACTGGGCTTCCCTTACACAGGTATGTTCAAAACCCTCCGGCAAGGGATGAGACCCCAGGAAGTCAGGGATCACTGAAATGCCTGGGATGACCTGTTGCCAGCGGGTAAGGCAGCCCTCAGTTGTAGCGTTGTTGGTAAGAGCTGAGATGTCTTCCCTCCCCTTGTTTGTAGGAGTGGTACTTCTTGCTGTATTTGGTGCATTTTAAGAGTTTGGATTTGCTCAGTACAGTGTAAGCGCCTTTGCTTTGGTGGCTTCAGTGAGAGACCAGTTGCTTTCAGTAGCTTGCAGATCCCCCTGGCAAACCTTGAACTTGAAAGTTTCTATTATTTGTGGATATAACTATTATTAAATTTATATAATATATGAAAACATAATTTATACATTGTTAAAGAGGCTATGACTGTATCAGCAATCACTTCTTAGCAGATCATGTTATACTTCACGTGTCACCATACAGCATGCAGATACTCTTAAGAGTGCCTTGCTTGCATAACACAGCTTTAATAGCTATAACAAGGCAATTAGTACATCGTTCCACTTGAACTTTAACGTAGTAATTGGCAGTAAGTAATCCCCCTCTGATGCTATACACAGCCCACATGGTGAACAAATATCAGAGCAGCCCTGTTTATGAAAGGGGGGGGGGGGAAAAGTCACAGCTGCTGATTATGGCCAAGGGAGAGGATTTTGGGTTGATGTTCCATGATGATGAATGTGCCGTGGACACCAGAGGGGGACCAGGAGTGCTATGAGACCTCTCGCTGGGTGTGACATCCTGATCTGCTGTGCCCCTGTGTGACTCTGGATGAGCGGGATGTACTGCTTGGTGCCATGCCCATCCTCAGAGCAGGAGGCTGGGCAGATTGCCTGCACAGCATCACTGTGGGTTTCTTGTGTGGAAGAGAGGATGGGGATGTCCTGGCTATGTGGTGCTTCCCCCAGGGTGAGGGGTGCATTCCTGCATTGGCTCTGCTTTGGCAGCTCTCCCGGGACTCCTCCTGCCACCGCTACCCTGAGCCAGGCCGGAGTGAGATCAAAATGTTCCATCTCACTCGTGTCTATCAGTAAGTGCTTGTCCTCCATGAGTGCTTTAGCCCAGACGCTCTCTACCTAATGGTAGGCACGGTATGGTCATGGCACCTAAAGCAGCTCTGTATGCGATGCCCCAGGGGAGGGACAGATTTATCCTTCAGGCATGGCACTGACAGGCGCAGAAGAGACTCTTCTTTCACCCTCCCTGCCCGACTCTTCTTTCACCCTCCCTGCCCGGTGAGAGATTGGCTTTGAAAAACAGACATTTAGATGGCAGAGATCCTTTTCGGTATCCAATGAATCAGAGCCTCAGGAGAGGCCAGCAAAGCCAGAGCAGAATAATGATTGCCTCTTTCTCGGCATGGAGCGCTTAACCCCAACCACTTCTGAATTGCCAAGCAAGTTTCTGATCCTCTTGCAGCAAGGTTGGTGGGGAAATACAGGCTTTAATGCAGCTTTGTGATTGGAAGTTCTACATCTAAATTGTGCTCTAATGCCTAATAGATCCCGTATCAGGGAAAAGCATTTATTTCCCATGATGGATGAACTAGGTGCCAGCAGACTGCTCCTCCTGCACCAGGAGCTGAGCTACACTGCCCATGCGTGTTCCTGGCTTTCTGGAGAAACTGCTGCTGGTGTCAGAAAAGCTCTTCCAGGCTGCCCTAAAGGCATGAAAAGAAAAGGAAGCGGGAGGGAGGAAACATTTTAACCTGTGTCTTGCCTGATCTCTTCTGTGATCACATCCTCCCTCTGATCCTCCCTTACAAATAGCTGAAGTGCAGGTGGTTAGTGTGTGTTTGCTAGCAGCCATGTGTTCAGCTTTGTGAAATGCATAGGTATGAAAGGCTGCTTACCATGGGGAGTTTGCGATCCGGAGAAAACGGGAAATGATGTTTTGGGCAGTACTACAGCAGATGGGGTTTTCTTGACCCTATGCTTTTGAACAGAATCGCTTGTAGTATTGTCTAGGACCAGATGTGTACTTAATGATTTATCCTATTTTTTGCAGATTTTTATGATGTGGGCATCGTAAAAACATTTCCAACCAAGGAAGGTGATGGTTCCCAGACTTCTGAGATAATACCCAAACAGAGCACAGGAGCAGGGACAGTTGTTCAGGGCCCTGGTGGGATGGAAGGCGGTGATGTTTGGGTGAAAGGAGTTGGGGAATCCCAGGACACCATATCCAAGTCCAGCCTCATGAGGAGCTTCCCGGCTGCACCGAGAATGAGAACAGTGAAGTTTCTCGTCCAGCACAGGCAGGCACGGATGGAGAAAGTATCTCCAGTTCACAAAGCCCCTGGCAGGACTGCAGTGTTGCTGTGTCCCAGGCCATTGCTTTAACCACAGCACATCCTTCCCTCCTCACCGCTGGCCCCGCAGCCCCTCCTGGGCGGCTGCTGCTGTGCTCGGCCATGCCACCACCACTGCTGGCTCTGTACCGGCAGAAGGATGCGCTGGCTGTGCTCCTGCCATGCACCTCCACAAAAAGCCCCAGAGCTTGATTTAAGTATTTCCCATCCGAGCGTGGCAGGACCTGCTCAGCTTGGCGGTGGGTCTGTGGGCAGACATCAGGCACAACAGGGAGTGGGGGAATAAGAAGGGAAATGTGTCAGGAGCTCCAGGCACTGCTCTCCTTCTACCCAAATTCCTTCAGCAGCTGGATCCCCCACCGCTCCTGTTCATAAAAAGCAAATGACTTCTCAGATTTATTAGTTACCTCCAGGTGCAATTTATCAATCCCAGGCTGGGCCCTGCCCAGGCAGCTGGGGAGAGGCCTATGTCTTTGATTAATGTGCTATCCCCCACAATGGTGGCAGATTTCTTACTGAGGTTTAATTCTAACAGATTCTTAAAAATAACAAGAAGCATATTCAGTGAGCTGTTCAAGAAGATGCAGACCCAAAGCGTGGTTCGTTCTCTAAAGCTTTGAAGTATTTACAGAAGGCGCTGAGGGAACCTTCATGGAAGCTGGAAGGGTAAAGGAGGATTTTGTTGCAGGATAAATTGGGAAGGATGGAAAAATGTAACAAACACAATAGCTCATAATGGAAACAGGAGACTAAGGGGTTTCCAGATAGAAGTGAAACAATGGGAAGCGAGGTCTTGATAAGAATAAGCAAAAAAAGGTTAAGGATCGGGCTTTTGCAAATGGAATGGATTCCTCTAAACAATGCAAATTTTGTTTCTGAAATTGTTGTGAAAGGACAAAGGAACATTCAGCGGAAAAAAAAAAAAAAGAAAAACTAAGAAGATGAGAGGAAAAGGAAAAACCCCCAAACCTTGGGCTGTAGTACAGAAAAACTCTGAAGCTCCACTTCAGCCCTTCTCCTAAGCCCGTGTCCTCCACAAACATGCAGGACTGCATCAAGAGGATGCCTTTTCCCATCTTTAGTTGCTTCTCCTTTTAGCCGCTGCCAAAAATGAAAACATTACATACAGACCTACCTTTTCGAGATCGAGCCAAGAGGAGCTCTTGATCCTTTGGCCCTTTTCCACAGATGGAATTATATTCACTTTTCCCTCCTTTTCAGTGATACCAAAGCTGTTTTCTCATGATTCTGTGTCCGTGCTGGAAAGCAAGACAGGCCCACAGCAAGGCAAGGGCAGAGCAGTTTGTCATTTTCCAGTGGAGTTAAGATGCTGGACAGAGATGGTTTGCAAAAACTCCACCAGCAGCATCTTGTCCCCTCTGTGCCTGTGTCAACTGCTGACAGCCCTCCTAGGTGCAGCAGTTTAGATTTCAGTGTGACAAAATCTTTTCACAACCTTGTTAAGGAAGAACATCATAACCCAGTTAAAGGGCAGTACACTCCAAGCTTTCAGTGCATATTTATACCATCTATTTTAGGTATCTACTTTCAGATCTTTCTATATGGTCAGTGCAAAAAAAGATCTGTATGTCTGGAAGGTGACTTACAACACCTAAAATAGACTCCTGTTCTCAGACATCCTCTCTCTGCACTAATTATAGAAGGAGACTGGAGATGTTAAGCTCCTAGTTTCAACACGTGAAGGTTGATGTATGCAGGAGGGACAAACCCATTTTGTTTTCCTTGATGCAGCGAGTGAGATGCCTGAAGTAAGTGTGCGCAGGTTATCTGTGGCCCAGCTGCACTGTTTCTGTATGCTCCAGAGAAGGGTGCTGAAGCCCACACAGGCTTATTCAGGCTGGTGATCTGCTCTGCTGCTGGTAATGCCATACCCCCCGTGCATGGCCATCAGGGCTCTTGGAGCTGCTATCATCTGGAGTGTCTCCAGTAGTGGTAGGAGTGCGGGTTATGGTGCCCACCCACGTCACATAGGTGCTGCTGCATGATGCTGCAGGAAGTGCGCTGAGATGCCTGGCTCCATGCCTCTCCCTCAGAAACACCTCTGGAGGAGAAACCCACTACAGTCTCCCCTTGTGTCATGGCACTGTCTTCTCATCTGCTTAGCAGCAAAGTTGGCTTTGAGAAGGATGTGTAAAAACATTAATATGTGGGAGTTAGCCTGAGGCTTGGGGTTGACATTCACTTGCTTTCCTGATGATGGAAAAAGAACAAAACGGTGTGCCTGTGGGCAAGGACACAGGAGTATGGGGAGGATTTGCTCCATCATGTTCATCTTTCAAGAGCAGGGATGCCACAGCTCAGAGTGGCAGTGTCTGGAGTTTCTCCCTCCCCTCACCCCCACTTTGTGTAGCCATCTTTGGAGCCACAGTTGAAAATTAACCTCAGAGTTAGCCATTTGTAAACCAAGCTGACAGGAAATTGCTGGCTTTGTGCTGAAGAAGTCATTACCTTAAGCTTTATTGCCATGTGCAGAGTTTACTTGTGACAAAGTAAATGTGCAGAGATGCCTGTAAATAGGGCCGGGATATTGCTGCGTTAACAGCTCCATGGTAAGCTATCAATCAGCGGAACAGTGTGTAAGAAACCATTAAAATCCACTGGTAAATGCAGAGTCTCCCACATGCACCTGCGCATGTGTGTGAGCTCTGCACCTCACGTGCATGTTCTTCCATCGCTGCTCCCCTGGTTGAGCAAAGCCCACTTCTCATACGGCTTTTAAAGGATGCTTTGTAGCCGCGATGTGTCATCAGAGATGGTGACGCCCTCTGGGAACAGAGGGTAGCAGGGAGCACAGGGCCGAGGGTGGCCACCTGACAGAGCTTGGCTGAATGCAGCGTCATCTTCGGTACCCTTGTCGCTTTGGGTGGAATGGCATTGCTGTGGAGATGGTGTGAGAGCCCGAGGTTCTGGTCCTGTCCATCAATATTACGGCTGTGAAGGGGAGAGAGGTTTGGTTCTGTAATGCCAGCATAGAGCTCATTTAAAACAAATGAGGAGCAAGATGCACCACTCATGCTACTTGAACTGCAGGAGAAGCTGTGCTGGGGGCAAAATGTTTGTATTGAAAATAATTTGATGGCTATGTGATTGGGGTGTATCTAAATGACATAGGTGGTGTCCAGAAACAGCACCTCCCCTGCACCTGCTGTTCCCCGGGCTGCTGGTTAGGAGTGTCTGGCAACCAGGCAGCTCTGGCTGCAGAGCGGCTGAGCTCTCTTCCAGCTCGCAGAGCTCTGGCAAACAGGAGATGTGGATTTCTGGCTTATCTGTGTTTTCTCAGGGTGGCCGACAGCCTGCCTTCGCGTTGTCTGAGCACCTCAGGATGTCTGGAGCATTTTATGCTTCTTCCCTCAGAGGGCCCCCTCTTCTGATGCCGTTTTGGTTTTTTGCCAAAACTGTGGCAGCCCACTGCAAGCACATATTTCTGGCCTTTTCCTGATTCTGCTACTTGTGGGAGTGATAAGGTCAGACAGGGAATAAAAATGCATCGCTTGGGGGTCACCGGAGGGGCATACTGGAGGAATTTCCCAGGCATTGACCATGCAGGGCTGTACTCTGATGCACTCCAGTGAGGGGCAACAATCGAGGAAGCCGGAGCCCGGTGCTTGCCATTTTATAGCGACTGCTTCCTCTGAGACAGCAGAGCTGTTCAGGGTCTTTTGCAGGTGCTTGCTACAGCTTTGAATGGTGTGGGAAGGGAGAGGGGAGGGTTGAGAGGTGACAACATAAATCAGATGCTGCTGAAGATTTCCTCCCTCTCAGTCCTCATTCTCACAGCTCTTGCCTCTCCTGTGCCCAGATGTTGCAAGGTTTTGTACAGGCTGATAAAATCGTGTTTCCCCATAACGAAACCCTGACACTGGGCTGACAGACTTGGTGCTGCTCCTGCCACTTGGGCCAGGAGGGGAAGACAGAGTGCTATGCTTTTTGCTCTCTCCCAGCCTTGGCTTGGGAGTGCCTATGGCTCTGTTTGATGCTGGGGAAGGGATTAAATTTTATTCACTCTTCAACTGCCCTTTTCCTGCAGGCAATTCCCTTTGGCACGCACAGGGAATGACACCCAGCCACCCTGCAGGAGAAGCATCCAGCTGTAACTCAGCATTGACTCCCTCCATCCCTGGGATCCCAGAGCAGCGCTGCTCTTACAGCCAGACACCTGGCTCTCACTGGGAGGTAAGCCATGGAGAATTTGGCCCAGAGTGTGCAAAGTTCCCTGCTGACACGGAGCTTTTCCTTTTCATCCACAGTTGCGGCAACCCTATAAGCCCAATTAACCCAACTCCTGTGGTGACAACCTGACTGAGAGCTGCATCTGCCTTGTAGCTTCTCCTTTCTGTAAGACTCCCTCACCCCTGCCTGAGTTTCTGGCTGTGGTGCCAGCAGCCTCCCTTCTGCTCCCCCTTTATCAGTGGGAAGCAAGAGAGCTCCCCCAGGTCCTCTGCCGAGCTGCAAGGCATCTCCTCTAGTCACTGCAAATTGTTGGCAGAGCACACAGAGAGCTTTGAGGTACGCAAAGCACAGCTGAAGCTCAGTGGCACTGGGAGCCGGGTGACAGCCCCCCAACTTTCTGTGCTCAGCGAGGTGTGGGACAGGCAATCAGCAGCTCCTAGATCCCCATCTAGGGCAGGGGCATGGGCTTGCCAGTGCCAGCAGTGAGGGCTGTGGTGCGCTCCCTGCCCAGGCTCAGCCAGGGACGGTGCTTCCCTGGGAAATGCTGCCGGGGAAGCTGCTGCCCCAAGGGGTGCGACGGCAGGAGCTGCTGGGCAACCTTCCTGTCAAATGCTTTAGATCAGCAAATGCTTACCTTTCTTTTCCAAAACTCAGCTCAGTGAGATAAATATGCTGAATTTACACATTTGAAACTGCAGTTGCACCATTAAAACAGAACTGCTTCTTTTTTTAATTTGAGATGACTTTGTGTGCCGATAATTCAGTTGATTGCTACCTGGAGAATAACCCTGGGGCTCTATGGCTGCTGGGTTAAACTGAGCCTGGTTTGCTCTGGGGCCGTGTGTCTGGGTTGCTGAGGAGCTCAGGAAAACTGTCCCCAGGGTTGGGGTCTGAAGGTTCTGCAATGGCTCTTTCCATCATGGATTCTCCGGTTTCTAATCAAGGCTGAGCACAGGTTGCAGCCTTTTGTTCAGTTGAGGTTACTCATAACATCTTTCTCCTTTACGTGAATGTCTATTTTTGTGAAACTTTGAGGAACTGAATCGTCTCTGAGGCTGTTCTCTCTCTGTCAAATTTGGCTGAAATTGCTCAATGAGTTCAAAGTTGTTGAGGGAGACACAGTGTGAATGTATGAGCCACAGGAAATCAGACTGACAGGCTGAAATGAGAAACACTTTAAAACTGTCAAAACAAAAAGCCTTCCCAGTGGTCTGACCTGACTTTTTGTCCTGATTATTGGTTCCTAAAGCCTCACGACGTCCTGCCATCTACCCCAGCCCCAAGGGGCTCCCAAGAGCCCCATGCTGGAAAGCACACCACCGGCCCTGATGACAGTAAAGGGACCCTTGGGACTATCAAGAGACTTGGCACCAGCTTTTCTTGTGGCCTCTCAAGCCTAGGAGAGTGGAAGCCCATGGCCAGATGCCCATCTGTGCCATTACCAACCCACCCTGAGAGGAGAGCGCGTGACAAACCCATTTGATTTGTGCTTCCTTTTGCCAAATGCCTTTGATTGAAAAGGGATCTGACACCAGTTAATTAGTGACAGGTGCAGGTTAGAAAAATAGTTGCAATAATGAATCTCCTTTTGCTTGTCCCTGCTGCTGTTCCAGTAGTACTATCTCAGCCATTCATAGGATGGTTAATCTTTTAGTTAGCGCTTTAAGCGTTTTGTGCAGGGAGCTACGCACCGTCAAAAAGAATGAATGACCCTGTTTCTCTTCCCTATCATGGCTATCAACCAGAGCTGTCTTTGGCATAGCTTGTAGGTTGATTTCTGATTAAACATTAGAGGCAGAATTCATCTGTCCAAATGTAGACATCTAATTGTGGATGTCTACATCTGAGTTACTTGTCTAGACTCTTGTTTATAGGAAAGAAATGGGCACCCCAAGGACATGAGTCATTGTATGCTAGAGTAAATGTCTAAAATAGGTCAGATGAATCATTCTGTAAATGGGCTTCTTTCTCTCCTGTGATTATAAAGGGAGTCTGGAGTCACCACGCCGTGGGGAACAGAGAGATGTCTCTAAAGTACAGTGAGATGCACCCCATGTCAGGTATGTTTCTGGGTATGTGTAGTCATCTGTTCTTCTGTTTGCAAATCTTTCTGACATCCTTCATCCACTACTTCTTGTTCTTACCATTACACATTAACCTGGGACTGAGATGCCATTTTGTTCCTGTAACGTCTGCTGTAGGATGAGTCCCAAGTACCCGCTTTTCCCCTCTTCTCAGGGTCATCAGTCTGAAGTTACCTTTATTCCAAACATATGGCTGGGCCTGGGTCTCTGCTTTGTCCTCTTGTGCATCCCTCCTTTTCCCTCTCCAGTGAAATGCTGCCAGGAATCTGCTTTCCCTGCAGTGAGCTACATGCAGTTTTGTCCTTCCACATGAGCCATCTGCAAACATGTCTGGTGTCCTCATGTTCCCTAGGCCAACACAACCCGCTCTGATTTACTAAAAATTTCCTTAAGCTGCTGGTAAGCAGCCAGAGTCCCTACCTGGGCTTTGATTATTGCCTTTTTCCGTCTCCGTTGTATTTGCTAAGATGGCACTGGAACCTGACTGAGAGGGACTCACAGCAGCTTAGTGTCACCACTGCTCAGATGACCTGCTGTAACTGACTCGTGTTGGTGTATGGTCTCAGCTGGGAGGTCAGGCATATCAGCCTGAAGCTCCTTCACTGATTTACTCCCATCTTATTTCTGCTTGTTGAATGAAAGAAATGTATAATACTTCCAAATCATTCCAGGGAGGCTTGGAGTGTAGTCCTAGAACTGTAGCATAATTTTAATAAAACCAATGCTGGGCTGTTAAATGGGATAGCGGGAGGAGGGAAAGAAACTATTTGTAATACACAGTGCAGGAGATGAGGGAGGGAAGAAAACTGAAGAGTGGACATAAGATTTTTGCTGCAAATGTTTTCTCAAGTTTTGGCTAGGAGACAAAGGGAAACCCACAGACCATCCAGATAAGCCCATTAGTCAGGGTAGCTGAGCACTGTTTCATTACTCACTAGTGTTATCCACGCCCTCTGGCCTCGGCAAAATCCCAACTTTATTCTTTTCTCAAATAGTATTTTATTAAAAAATCCTCTCTGTGTGAGTGGATTTTAAAAAAACATTAAAAGCCCCATGTTGGAACCTGGGTATACTTTCAAATCCTGGCAAGCTGCACCCTCGCGTGAGCGTGAATAGGACATGATGTGCCCGTGGTCTCTCACCTCAGTGGTATTGAGACTTTGCTTTTCCTTTCCAGCCAGTTAGATGAGCCCTGGATCCATGGGTCCAATTTTGACCTTTGTGAGACTCGGTTCCTTGCAGAGCTGATGAGGGCTGAGGGATGTAGGACCAGATCACAGGCTAAGTGGATGGCTTGGGAGGAAAGAGGAAATGGTCCTCTCCCCTGGAAACCTGAGCAACGAGAAACGTTGTGAGGCAGCAACCGCCTTTCTCAGCATGGGAAACAGCTGGGGCTGGAAGCTGTTGAATGAGGTGCAACAACCTTTCTGAGCACTTTGGCTGAGTGCTTGAGTGAGGAACCCAGCTGAACTTCCTATCAGAGAAGTTAAATTATGTATCATAATACATGTATTCCTAAGAACCAGGCACGCATGAGCACTTGCTGGAGATGAAAGCTGATAGAACATGCAAACTGAAACCACAGCGAGCCTCACTCTGCTCTGAACCATTTCCCACTGGGAAACTCCTCGCCGCAGCAGTCAGCCTTTCTATTTGCTCTGCAAAGTATCGCCTGCTTGTATGTGGCTCTGTGGCAGGAGGCACTCCAGGAGGCTGCTCCCTTCTCAGCACTCATCGCTAACAGTAAACAGAGTTGGGATGACTCAGAGGTGTTTTCCCTTCCATCACGTAGGTTCAAGATCAGCCCATGTTAGTAACGAGCGAATGTCCTCATCATTCATCTGGTGGTGTTCAGTGCTCTGAAATGAGTTGCCAATTCCTGTGCAGTTCCTAGTAGGCTGACACCTACTTTGTAGAAAGACCTGTCCTGACTCTCTGACCAGAAAGGCTGACATTTGACCACATTAGCTACCCAGCATACTTCCCACTGGATAATGATGCTTGTCAGGACAAATCTTCTCTGCTCTTACACCATTCCACACCTCTTTGTCTAACTCAGCTCTTCTCCTGATATCTTGCAGGCCCTCTGGTTTTTGTTCATATATCCAGAGTTAACCTTACAAGTAAATCTCAGCAAATCTCTTTAAATCCATTTGTTCCTGGAAGCTTTCTCACTGCAATGATACCTGTGTGCGCTACTGTCCTGCAAATACTGAGTTAGAGACTTTCACTGATGCTGAGATGTCATTACTAAAACTAAAGCAGATGGCAGAGTGGGATTGAAGTAATACTATGGAGATTTTCCTAAGGTGTCGTGTATTTTCCACAATTATAATGCACTCGAATGGCTCGTCTGAGGAGGCTACAAGACCTCTACCTTTGGAAGCTCTTTAAGAACAGTGAACATTTGTCAGGGATGACTTCATTACCCAGTCCTCCTCTGGGGAAGGAGGTGAACTATGCAGTTTCCTGAGGTCCATTCCAGTCCCAGGAAACCCAACCAAGAAACTCAACAGATACTGAAAGTGGTGTAAGGTTTAGCAACGGAGAGGAAATGTTCAAAGAAAAGAACATATCTCAAATCCAGAGCCGATTTCTCGGCAGTAGTGCTGAGTTTGACTAGAGCAAATCCTTCCACGTTTGGCATTTGAGACGTTCAGGCAACAAATGATACCAAATTTTCAGGTCAGGAGGAAATCAGGGTGCAGTGTCCTTGGGGCAGAGCATGTGGGAGGTTGCTTTGTATTCTGCCTGACCCACACTGGGGGAAAGTACAAACATCACCACTTGAAATTTCCTCCTAGCATTTAGATACTTTTTAAAAAACAATAGTGATATTAGATAGGGAGCAGTGGCTAGGCTCAATCTGATCCTAAGTTAATTTGCATTAAGTGCTTTTCAATTCTTTCTCTTTACTATCGTTCTCATGCCTAGCCTGTGTGTTGCTCATTTCCTCTGGTGGAGAAGTGAGAAGCACATGCAGCGGAAACCGAGCAAGCCAATAATAATGATGTGGCAGAGGGAAAGAGAGGAACATTGCGAACAATCCCTGTTTTGGCTGATAAAGGCATCCTCAGGAAGCTTGCATGTTGTAGGAGTCTGTCATTTTGCTGGGCTGGGGAGAGGAATGGAAGAAAAATATATGCACAAAATAAGCATTTCCCCTTTGGATTTGATTTCCATAATATTTTAGTACTTATTCTACTTTTGCACAATGTGAGGCAGAGATCCAGGTCTCCTGATGCTTTGACAGGGACGCAGGACTTCCAGCCTCCTCTTATTGTGGTCTCCAGCTGTGGAAAGCTGACCTGGAGTGAAGTGGGGAAAGGAGGCTCCTGCAGTTGCTGCTACCTTATTTCCCAGATTGTTGTATTTCCCCACACCAAGTGACATGCTATCAGAGGGATGCCCTTTCCAAACTTCTGAAGTTATTTAATAGGCACAGACCAACGTGGTCAGTGAAATCCCATTCTGGAGTGTCATGTTATGCACCACAACTGTGTGCTGTCACTTGAAGAGGCCACCAGTGGAGCGCTCCAGCCAGCCCACTGGTCCCAGGCTGGTCCCATGCCCTTGCTGAATGCTAAGCCCACGGACGGGCAGGCTGCTGTGTCAGGCTGCATGGTTTTCACCCACTTCAAACAGCGTAAGTGGCAATGGTGCTTGTAGTGACATGGCATTGGAAATCCCCAACATGCAATTGCACGAGAAGGTCACAGCTCAGTCAGAAGAGCGCATTAAACATTAAACGCTCCATTTATACGCACTAGTGGCGTCATGCCAAGATGAATCCAAAATGATTAAATCTCCAGCTGTGTCGGTTCCTTTCACAGCAACATAAAACATTTTGCTCCGCTAGTCAATGCGATGATGTTGTGCTGAGGACAACAGACTCGGGCTCTGAGCCGTGTTCATCTCAGCGATTTGTCATTAAAATGCATCTCTGGCTGAGATACACTATTGGGGTTCCTGGAGGTTCAAGCTGCCACTTGGTTAAGATGCATAGCCGTTTCCACTGGCCAGATGACTCACCTCAGCCTCTCTCATCACCCAAGCGAGACAAAGGCAATTGGAAAGCAGAGAAGAAAATAACAAACTGTTGACCACATCGTAAATCCAAAGACATGGCAACAACAGGGCTTAGTTCATTCATGCAGGAAATACTGTAAATGAAACTGCAGTGTTCAGATACAGTGTCTGCTGAGAAGGAAATCTCTTTTGGTAGCTTGCACCTGCTAGATATAAAATGAAAGGGACAGGATTTCTTAATTTTGCAGGAATCTATTTTTTTCCTCAAAAGGCAGCATATTTATAACTCTAGGAAAAACTGCAAAAATTGGTAAATAAAAAGAACCCTACAAGAAGAAGAAATTGATTTCTGGATCTGATCAGAACAAGGCTCTTAATCTTTGCTCCTCTTTTATAGAATTGCTGTCTGGATGCTGGCTCTGTGGGCCTAGGATCTAATGCTTTATTCAGACCATACTCAAATGGAAAACTGCCAGGAAAGGGAAAGAATCCTAATTTCTTTTCTCTTTCCTTGATTTTTTTTTTTTTTTTAAAAAAAAGAAGAGATATTCGGATCAATTGTTCTCCTTTGCTTTTTGTGCCCTTCAGGTGACAGGAACAAATGAAGACTGTCTTGTAACCCCTTAACGAGGCATTCCTTAACAGCAGTCCTCAGAGAGCACGGAGGTAGGTTCCCTGATCCTGTCCCTGCTCCAGGGCAAGGCAAGGTGTGGTATGAGATTACACAGAGGGGGAAAAGATTCATTGACCTGAACAGGTTCCAGCTGTTGCCTGACGTTTTGGAGATTATTACCAGCGGGCACAGATGAGCCTGCACCCTCTGACTGCTCCTCTGTGTGTCTGGGAGTTTTAAGCACAGTGAGGGAATCCCAGATAGATAGAGCAGATTGGAAGCCAAAGTGGTGGAAGAGAGGTTAAAACTGGTCCCAGAGGCTCTAGATGATGTACACATGTCCCATCTTTCACTCCTGTCCTGGAGGCTGCAGTCCTTGGCTTTCTCTGTGATGCACCCAGCTCTTCAACCTCACGTATAAAATTGCTGCTAATTGCCCAGCTTGCCCAGCTATTGCTGACACGCGTGTATGCCTCAGGTGGATGAGGTTCACCATATGAGCAGCGAATCCAACCTTGAGGCCAGCCTGTACAGTACCATCAATAGCATTCAAGTGATTCTGCTACAAAAAATGCAACATACTGAGAGCAGATGGTGTGCTCAAATACTGACCCATTGCGCGTAAGCAAATCCATGCCTTGTGCAGCCTCATGAACCATTTTGCGTAGTGGTGTAAAGACTAAACAACATGAAAAAGCAGATCTGCAAGCACTCAGATGGGTCCAAATGTTCAGAAATCTGAGCAGCTGACCTTCACGTATCATGTGGGGCTCTTTTTACAAAGTGGTCTACTTGCTTTGTGATACTGACAAGTAGCAGAGGGAGTCCTGCTTCCCTTATAACTCAAAGGCCTCAGGGTAACAGTTAGTAACAAGTAACAAGTAGAAACAAGTTCTGCAAAAGGTTATGGAAGAGCCTGCAGAAGTCCCATGTGATGGCACCCCGATTCAGACAGCACTTTGAAGAGGACCTGCTCCATCTTCAGTTGAGGTCCCCAAAGAAGTTTTGAAAGGCTTTAAGCTTAAAATCAACCAACCAACCAACGAACAAAATCCAATCAGACCAGGTTTTATTAGAATAAAATCAGGGACATTGAACTTTGCAAATGGAGAAAATGCAAAGTAGCTGTCGCTGCCCTCCCTGCCCTCTGTCTGCCTGCCTGCAGGTTTGTCTTTGCTTCCAGAACTGGTTTTAACTCAGGGACTATCTGAGCTGCAGCAAACTGCCAGGGAGCTTCCCTCCATCACTGGCAAGGCCCGGCTGCTTGCTCTTGGCAGCCTCTGCCTCCCTGGCCTGGGGCACTCTGGTGTCCTCCAGAATCTTCTCCCCAGGGCAGCAGAGACCCTCATCCTCCCCAGTGCCTGGCTGGCCTCTTCTTTGCAAAGGAGAAAAATACTGTCATCACTGAGGAAGCAAAACCCCATGTGCTGAGTGCCATGCTGTTGCAATGGAGAGTTCCTGGTGGGAAGCGCGCACCACAATAGCACACTTAGGAGCAGGGTGTCTAGAAATTTGGCAGGAAATCTCTGCAGACTGGCATGCGATCAGGAGATAGTCAGGCAAGCGGCAAAGGAAGGGAAATCAGCATCTAGGTTTCGTTTCTGTGGCTGTAGTTGAGTCAGCCTGGTATGATGCTCATGTTGTTGCCTCAACATGGAGAGGCAATGCTCTCTCCCCTCGCCTCTCTCCTGGCACTGAGATCTCACAGGTGTCTCCCGCAGTGCCTCAGGATTTCAGTTTCCTATTTGTTAATAAAGCTGGAGATTTTGAAAAGTCCTGTCTGATTTAATCCCTATTGATCACAGATCTGAGAGCCTTGATGTGAAGGAATTTTAAATTTCCAGCTGCTGACTACTTAACAACTTCTGACTTCAAAAGCTCTAGGAGCCGCCTTCTCCTTTTAAATACACTTTGCACTTAAGGAAAATATAGTTGGTCCCTCATTAATGTGTACTTCTACCATAATTATACAAGTGTTTGTAGTGCAAACACTTGGTCTCATGCCATGTGCACATTCTTCATTCATGAAATCAATAGGCAATAAGCAATGTTCATTTCTGATCTTTATAGAAGTCACTGGCTGCAAAGGCAAGTTTTACTCTGTTTCACAGTGCAGAGGTAAAATAGATGGTCTTACACAGGACACAAGTCTCCTCAGCCAACAGCCCATTTTCCCCAAACAAACCAGTGCATGTTTTCCAGTACAAGGTACATAAAAGCCCAGGACAGATTTTTTCTCTCTATGATGGCCCTTAGGCTGTCTGTGGGCAGGCAGGTTTTCTGTAGTGGGCTGCACTGCTCCTGCTGCAAGCCCTGGCAGACGAGGGGCGCAGGCAGGTCACAGCAGGCTGACCTCTGTCTCCTGCTCCTCCTCTTTCTGTTCTTGGCGGTCTTGTGTGCAGAGCTCTTGTCCTGGCACCTGGGAAGGCACCACTGCAGCGAGCCACCTGGCATGGCACTGGCGCCTCGTCCCTCCTGCCTGGGGATGTGGAGCCCTGCCTGAAGACTGGTCCCCAGGCAAGCTGAGGAGCTACCAAAGAGGCCTCTCAAGCACAGAGGGTGACTGTGAGTTATAGCCCTGAGTCAGGGAGCATGAAGGAAGCTGGAAATGATTATGGAGCACACAGGGGAGCTTGAGTAGCAGAGAGACTGCAGAAACGATGCTAATCCCCAGGGAACTCAAACCGTATAATTTACACGAGTTTATGCCTGAACTTAACTTTACAGACATGCTCTTGGAAGAGAGTTTACTTAAAACGGAGGGGATACATAAATCTCTGGGGCTAAAAGAGAGGCTGAGCAGAGTCAGATTTATAGGGCGGAGATTTGCATGCCTTCAAATGCACGCAGCCTGGCTGTGTGTCTCACGGTGGGCACAGAGGCAGTGAGGGGCAGGCAAATCCAGCAGCTTTGTCCTGTGCTGGCATGAGCACCATGTGTCGGGAGGGAGGTGCAACTGCAGGGATGACAGGGGACATGGTGAGGTGGTACTTTGTGATGCTTAATGGAAAGTGGTGTGAGTGGGTGTTACGACCTCCTGGAGACAGAGTTATTCTGGATGCAAATGCTTGGGGGAGTTTTGTGAAGGTTCTCACATAAAACTGAGACTTGGTACTTCTGAAGGTTTGGGTTTTTTTTTCTGGTTTTGTCAAAATAGAAAAGAAAAAATTCTCACCTCTCCATGCCTCCCCTTCCCAGATAGCTGGAGCGAGTAGAGAAAGTGGACTAAAAATGCATGCACAGCATAATGTACACCTTCCAGCTTCTGAAACAAATGAAGTGGGGGTCCCCAGACGCAACAGCTTTCTTCACTGACCAGTTCTGACTCACCCTCCTTCTGGAGAAATCATGAGACATACTGAAACCCCGTGGTCTTAAACTGTTTATAAAATGCGCAGGAAGGCATCAGTCCAACTAACTTAATAATGTTTTTTGGTACTGAGACACACTCAGCCGTGCAGCCGGAGACAGAAAACCAAAACTCCGTGGGTGGAGTGAAGCGGGAAGCTGCACCAAGCTACGCAGAGCTGCATGCAAGCCTGGGACCAGTGCTGGGCGTGAAAAAGATCTCCAGTGATCCTGAATCACGCTTTTCCTTGAAGGTGGCAGAAAAAACTGGCACTGAGCTGATACTCGTTTTTTTCCTTTGATTATGTTATTTTCAGATATGTGTGAACAAAAGGCAGTGAGACACAAGCCAGTGGCTTTTCAGCTCAATTGAATGCTGTGGTTCAGGATGAAATCAACGCTTGCTTTCAGATAAGTAGGAGAGGAGGCTTCTCTGCAGTATGTTGGAGGGGGAGAAACACACTGGAGTTACATTCACACTGGATTGTATCTTCAGTGGACAAGGGACTGTCGCGCTCTAACATGCAAGCTGGCGCTTGCAGCTCTAATGACAGTCCCTGTAGGATCAGGCCATTTGTGTATGCACACCCTTGCACCAGGCATACGTAGCTCCTGCTCTTGTGCCAAGCTGCTCTGTCCTGAAGGTCAAGTTTTCTTCTATCATGCAGCATTTTAATGGCCTTTGGATATCTTTCTAAACCTGGGCTTGTGTCTTGATGAAACTTTTGACAGGCAGTGAATAACAGGGGCATTATTTATTCGTGTCAGATGGGACTGAAGCATTCCTGGTTTTTTGTTTATCCTGCCAAAATGGTAAATGAAAAACCAACTTTCTCTTTGACCTTGGTTTTGGTTTGTGCTGTAGATCCCCAAAGAAGAAAATATCTCAGTAGTAAGTGTCTTATTAACAGAAAGCATCTGCAGAAGGAAGAACAATGTGTTCTGGCCCAAACTCGCAGCTGTGGCCACCAGCTGTGACAGCCCTGTTATTCCAGCTTTGCCTTTACTACATTATTTTAGCGGTAGCTTTAAAGAAGAGAGAGAAGAGCCCACAGGGACTCTGGCTTAGAAACAACCTGCTGCAATCTACAGAAAAATGCTTGGGCCTGTGAAGGACCTCAGGAGCCTTACTCTGAGGGCTCAGCAGCCCAGGGGATAACCTGCCACTTGGCTCCAGTGCCCTTGCAGGCAAGCCAGGGAATGCTGGAGAACCTGGGGATCTGGCAGGTGGAGATGCATTTAGTAGCAGAAATGAAGCGTGTGCCTTCCAATCTTGGAAGTTATATAAAGCCTTTGGCCAGACTCTAGACATCCCATCGGGGATCATTACTGATCTCTTTCTATAACTTTGGGTCTTTCACAGTTAAGTTTGATTTTAGATATTGGGAAGTGTTCAAAGGTCTTTGGCATGGATCTTGTATGGCCATTTCCCAAGTAACGTTGCTCTTCAGGTTGTCTGTGACTGCTGTGGACTAAGTAGTTCTTTCCTGCTCTGCCCTTCTTTGAAGAAAGGACTACACAGAACATTTGGCATCTGCTGATGATTTGCCTGACCTGCTCCCCTGCTTTGTCCACATGCTGTTGACTCTCTTCTTGGGAGCTAATTCAAAGCAGGTATGAGGAAGTTCTGCTCTACTGGTGTCTCAACCCTGGTGGCCTGTCAGCATGGGCTGAGACGAAATGATTGTCTGCACCCTTTGGACTACAGCTGCTCTTTACAGAGTTTGGGTTATATTTTGTTCATGAGCTGGTCCTTGAACATTCTTCGAATAAAGCATAATATAAATAAATAAATGAAAACACATTCCCCTCACCTCCACCCCAATAAAACCTGTTGTGTATAGCTTTCTCTTACATAACCCATCTGACTTCAAGAACAAATGTCCCTAATTTCTTCTGGATGGTAGGCTTTGTGGAGATTTAAAGGGCAATTTTTCTCTCTTTTTCTCTAGCTCTCATGAAGTATTACAATAAGGAACTGCAGTGACAGACAATACTTAAAAGCATGGTTTAGAAGTGATTCATCTGTGAAACATGGTGTAGCATATTTTATTGTATTTTAGCTAGTAAAAGTGGTGCATTCTATCCCACCCCTGTCATACTGCATGGTAAATTATACTTATAGGAATCCCAGCCACCTAGCTGAAAATAAGTACCCTCTATACAAGAGTTAATGCAGTAGATTTGTATTTAGACATGTATTAGTAAAATATTTAAGCTGCATGAAAAGGGCGTCTGTAGGAAGATATGATTACAAGATCACGTAAGTGCAGCTCAGTGCTGTCGTATTTTAAGGTTAAAGAGCAGTCACTAGGCATTGGTGGCCGACACTGCACACATGGAGGAAGAGGAGCCTTTCCAAAGTCTCAGTGGGGCAGGAGAGAATGGGGAACAGCCTGAGTCTTGCATCTGCTGCCCCAACTGCAAGGCAGCCCCAGCTTGAAGAACAGTGTTATTACCGCTTCTAGGACCCTCCTAGATCATCTTCTTATGGCAGGAGAAAAGAGCTGTGGGAAATACCTTCTTGTGGTTCATGCTTCATGCCTGCTACTATCCAGGCAGAAAAGCACAGATGATCAGGAGATGTTCTCAACTTCACAGCAGTAACTTGTCGTTCCAAGGCTGCTAGTGCTTTCCAAACGCACACAGGAGTTTCACAAGCTTGCCAACATATCTGGGCAGTGCCTCATACCCCCTTGGCACAAAGCAGTTCAGTCTGCTAGTGCAACTGCTTTCAGGAAAGCAGAAAACCAGAGTATTGGTCCTTATTGCAAAGGGGCTGATTTAGAGCTGCAGAAAAACTCACACATCTCTGCACCATGACCACAAAGTTCTGCTGAGGTTTAAGCAAGCCAAACTTGAATATTTTATAGGCTTGAGTCTTACTTATTTATTCTCATAGTGATAGCAGTTTTCCAGCCAAGAGGAAAGGAGGACATGTTCAGGTACTACAGTACGAAGTAAAGTAGTGGAAATTTTTGATTGCTGATGCCTATCCCTAAATCACACACAGTCTAAATAAGCTCCAATTCACTGAAGCATTTCAGCAGCCTTCCATTGACTTCAGAGCTCCTAAGCACATGTTTAAACTAAAGTACATGCTTGAGTTTTGCTGAATCATACAGCAAATAAAATATGCAGAGCTGGTCTTTAATAAAACCTACTGATTCATGTGAAAACTACACATTTCCCGCAAAGCCTACTTTGAGTTAATTAATGGGCATTAAGGACTCACATTTTTCTAGTGAAGAAGGGCCCCGAGGGATCGCAGCAATTTGTGTTCATACCCTGAACGATACCAATGCAGTCTTCCCAGGGAGACAAAGCCCCAAGCACTCCCTCTGCAATAACCAAGCACTTACATTTGACGGATGGGTTTTAGCTGCCTCTAACACCCCATGGGTCAGGAGGGAGGACCTGGCCTCTGACCTGTCCTTTTCATCCTCTCTGGCTGGAAGCGTGCCCACTGCATCACCGATTGGGGGGGGGGGGGGGGGGGGGCGGGGGGGGATGAGGAGCGTCTGCACCCTGGGGAAGCAAGGAGGGGAGCGGAGGGTCTGCCTTCTTGAACTGAAGTTCCCGACATTTTACTCAATCGCACCAACTCCCATCGCTGTCGTTACAACCTTCTTCATGAGCTTGACAAAACGAGGCTATGATCCGTGTCTGCAGAGCATGCCGACCACAGGAAACCCTGGCTATTAATTTATTTCAGTAGCAGAACCAAATGAATTGGAGCAGTTGGGTGTGACAGAGGGAGGCAGGCTGACTGCCCCTGGAGCGAGGGATGGCTAGCACACTGTGGCAAAGCATCCCAGGACCTCATTAAGTTGGGACTGTCCTAGTGCCGCCCCCACCACAGGAGGGAAGGGAGTACTCCTTCAGGAAATAAAGACACAAATTCCCAAAGTGCCGGGAATGGAGCTGGAGCTGAGTGTTGCAATGCAATTTTCTTGATTACCACTTTGGTGTCCCAGCTTTATTTGTTTGGCAGACAAAGTTTTAAACTAATGAACCTTGGCAGCTGTGAGCTGAACAGCTCAGTGCTTTCAAGGAAGTTGGAGAGAGGACCAGGCTGGAGAGACCTTCTTCATCAGCAGGTCTGACTTCATGCATCCCAGGCAGCCACCCCTATAATCAAATTCCATCTTAAAATTACATAGGTTTGCTGAGATTTTTTTGTCCTTGATTTTTACCCCCCAATGCTGCTCTTCCAGGTTTGTTCCAGAAGCTCATGCTGCTGGTGAGAAACTGTTTAATTTCCACTCAGACTTATGTCAACATTGCCTGGTAGCTGTTTCCCTTCTTTCTATTTATCCTTCTAGAAATCATTGCTCAGCCCCATTCCCAGCCTTGTGTGGTCCTCCTTCAGCTGGAAAAGCAGGGGAAATGGAGGAGATTGTTATGGGAAGCACTGGAGCAATAAAATCGGTGGTGTGGTAAGATGTGTATGAGGAGGGAGCCCAGCAAGAATGCACACTTGAGCACTGGTGGCAGGCAGGGCTGGGGGAGAGGGTTTTCAGAGGGAAAGGAGTCATCTGTCCTCACAGGGTGAAGCCACTCCATGCTTGGCCTCAAACCAACTGTTTCCAAAAAGGGGTTAAGGATGCTCTGCACGTAAGCAGCTATGAGGAGCAATAAGACAAGATTGGTCAGAAGAAGAATTACTATGATATTTTATTTCATGAGGGATGTGGAGTGCTTGAGCTGAACTTGAAGCACAGAATTATGTTCACCAGTTGTCAGCTATTTGGCCTGGGGAATGCCACATTTCAGCCTCTTTGTCCCCATCTGTGAAAAACAGGACAATAATAGCCAGTCACCTCTCCCCAGGGTATTATGAAGGCCAACATCTGTAAAGGGTGTGCACCATTTAAAGTAATAAAGAAATGCTAAGTATCATTATTATTAATCTTCCTGTACCTCGGTTCCCCATTTGTAAACTCTCACCTAGCACATTTTGACTACCATTTCCTCATGGAGCTCTGCCCAAGAAGGTCTTGGCTGGAGATGAGCTTTCCAGCCGCTGCCACTTGTAACCATGGCCCACTTGCAGAAGACCCTGGGAAGTGCTGAGAAGCCAAAGTTTTGATGTTTTGGAGGGTTTAATCCTATTTATGAAGCAGGATATTATTAATGTTATGTTATTATTATTAATGTTATGTGTTCACGTCATTGTTGCAGAAGAAAACAAAGCTGCTGACCCACTGGGTGCACACACATTACTGTGTATGCATCCCTTTGGTGACCAGAGGCTAGTGTCCCCTGTTGTCTTCTCTGCTCATGGGGCCTCCCTGTCACGTGCCTTGATAAGTCTAACTCTTCCTTTTCTGGAGATTTACACTTTCCAATGTCAAGTTTATGGCCTTTACCCATTTGCTTTAAGCCTATTCACCGTGTCACTGTTAACATCCGAACTGATTTCCAAGACAGAGTTGCAAGTGGTCTTGTAAACAGTTGTTGGCAACAGTTGTAATTAAAGAGTAGACAGTACAAACACAAACCACAACAGCAGCCTGTAGGAGCTACACTGCTGTATCAGCTTTAATGTGGAGAAGCCCTTAGGGCTGTATGAGTGCTTACAAGGGCTTGTTGCTGATTTCCCCTCCTCCCTCCCCTCTTCTGAAAGGGACAAAAAAAAAAAGAAAAAAAAAAAAAGCTAGAAAACCTTTTCCTTAGGGAAAGCCGAGGAGCTGGTATTGTGAGAAATGCCATGTGCCTGTTTGACAGTGCCTCGTAGGCCCCTTCTGTAACAGAGATGGGACAGAGCTGATTCATCCCCCTTCCACAAAAGGACTCCTAGGGCAAGAACATCCACGTGGACCCTGAGCAATGGCCATCTCACTGGGGTGGGAGGTGGAACAACCTGAAGGAGATCAAGACATGGGAGGAGATTGCTAGGGATGGATCTGCTGGCCCCAAAATCCTAGACAGGTGTCGCAGGAGAGATTACCTATACCAGGAACTAGTGGCAGATTAGTTTATTTCACATCAAAATAACCCATGCCCACTAGTTTGTTTCTTTGATATTTTAGCGCATGCTATTAAACACACTCTGGAAGTGGGTCTGCTGAATTATGCCTGCAGCGAGAATGAAGAAGATCCCCGAACAGCTGTTGAACCTCTGCCAGTCCCTAAGGAGGGCCCACACCCTTTTGCTTGTCAGCTGGAAGCGATGGTCTCATCACCTGTGTGGTCTCTCCTGCTGCAAGGTCTCCCAGAATGGGCGTCCCTTTTCCATTTAAAAGGAAGTTTTCAAGCAGCTGTGGCTCTTTCTGCATCCTAGTTCTGTGCTTATGTCCTGGATGATGTTTGTTGCTGAGAGTGGACTCATAGGACCTTGTCTACAAGAGAATGCATCCAGAGCAGCTGGGAGCACAGCCAAAGCGCTGTGGGAAAGGAGTTTGAACTACATGGTAAGAATGGGAAGGGTAATAATAGGATTTCTGGGACTATCTGGGCTGCGGGAACTGAGAATACTCCAGGGAGAATACTTTTGTATTTGCTATCCTCTCCTGAGTCCTTGCTTTCCTAGGAACATGATGCATCTGTACTTTGAACCAGATCAAAATTTGAAGCTGCTTTTCAGACACTTCCCAGGGATTTAGTTTTCGCTCTGTTGTTGCTGAATTCTATTTATTTTTGCAGTGCCCTCCTATTACTTGTCTTCTCTATTTTCCAGCTGGTTTTGCATATGCAGTTCAGGAAGAATGACTGGGAAGATTAAGGGAGTGCCTTGTAGAGGGTGTAATTTCACCTCCCCTTGCAGTAACATATCCTGTCCTTCAGGAGAGCAGAGGTGAACCTCCTCTTCCAGCAGCAGTACAATTTTAGGTGGGTAACTGCCTCTGAGTCACTGGGTCAGAAGGGTAAGAAATGCAAGGCAAAGGCAGAAGACTTCATGAGATTTAAGCCTGTGGACAGAAAGCTGAGTAAAGCCACAGGTTTGTAGTTGGATGCTGATTTGCATGTCTGCTTTGTGCTTCTGGAAGGAGGTGCAACTTTGCTTCTGCACATTTCTTAAATATAGCATTCTCAACTTTGCAGTTGGTTCAAAGCGTGGGGAAAGGTTTTGGGGGGTTCAAGTCTCTATGCTTATCTGCCTCTTCCAAAGCCTGACTGCTCGCTTACAGCAAAATAAGCCCTGTATCTGGTGAGCCATGTGTCACTTCAGTTCTCCCGGGTCCCTCCTTGCTCTCTTAATCTAGTAAAGTTGTTTTTCTTGAGCTTGGCTTGTTTGTCAAGTGAACCATCATACATTGCCCGGAGCCAGGATGACTGGCCGAAGCTCTTGAAACCCCATACTTTGCATGCTGCTTCTTTGGAAAGCTCAATTTACTTGGGATGAGTTATTCTGAAGTAATATTTTCCTTCCTGTTTGTTTTTCCTGACAGATCTTCTGCTTCCCCCATGCCCTGTCACATTAAGCCATTTATGCACAAAGTAAGCAATTTGGGTTTGCCCCTTGCTGGAACCAGTTGCTTATTCCCATCATGATTCTGTTGGTGCTTCAGCAAAACAGATTATGAACTACCCACTGCAGCTACTACGTTTCAGTGTAGCGGTATAAGTGAAATTACAACCTCATTTTAGGTTAATGGTCTGATATATGAATGCTGAAAGCTCTCTTTGAGTTTCAGCTTGTGAAATGCTGCAGTGTCCAGAGGAAGGTGCGAGCCTGAAGGAGACCACCTCCTTTTCAGAAGTGAGCTACCAGCTCTGCAGTGGTGAGTCTTTCCACAGAGGCTGATGAGGGTGGTGCCACCACTGAAAAAAACACAAGCTGCACCCAGCCAGGAAAGAAAAGCAAATCTTGAAATCCAGCTATCTCATGCTTGAGGCCACCTCCTCTTTCTCTCTTCCAGCACTGACTTATATGGGCTGCAAAGGAACATCTATTCCTTACTTCGCAAGCGGTGTTTGAAGCATTCTTCAAATGCTAGTTTCATTTCACTTCCACAACATTAGAAATAACTGGAACACCAGGCTTCTTTCTTCATTATGTTTTGTGGGGGGTTTTTTGTTTTTGTTTTTTTTTTTTTTTTTCCCTAGACTGCCATATCCAAATGTCTCTTCAATCTATTATCTCTTAATACTTAAGCAAAGAATTACTCAGAGGATTATACTTTTTTTTGTCTTGAAGGCAGTCCCTGTTACTCCACAGCATGGAAACCAAGTGGGAAAGTAATCTATGCAAATTACGTGTACTTTTCTGGTTGAATCACATTCCCTCCACTCATGGTAATGAGTCACTTAGCATAAAGTGGACTGTTACTATGAATGGAGAGAGCACATCAGGGCTCTGCTTCTCAAGAATTATTTCCACTTGCTGAATCTCATTTAGGCCTGGAACCACAAGGGGTGAGACTCTGCTGTCAGGCGCTCTGTGCTTGAGAGGCTGTAGCTACTCAGATTTTCACTGGTATAGCAGGGAGGATTGGTCCCAGATTCTTGTTAACCTCTGATGCTGAAGGTTCATGGGGTAGTCATCAAAGCTGTCTGGCGCAGTTCCCAAATAATGGCCACATAGTCTTTTCCCTGTAGTAATACTGAGACTGAACCAAGAACTGACCTCAGTGAAGAGGAAGGCAGAAATGAGTCCCATCCCACACACAGCGTCCGAGAAGTTGACTGCCGTTGCAGCCTGTCTGACTGAGGGACAGATTCCTGCAGAGTTAGCTGCCATTTCAAAACTGGTCTGTTTGTATCTTCAGCACTGGAACAGAGCAACCTAAATCAAATTATCACTCCAGAAAATCTTATTTTCTTGTATTTTTTCCTAAACAGTAATTAACCCAACGACCAGATGGTGAGGTCGGGTGCTTAGAGCAAAAGCAGGGGTGTCAGAGAGCTTGGATTTCCTGTTCACAGCTTCATAAGCACTACAGCAAAAGAAACTCCCATGGGCTTGACATGTTACGCCTCCTCTGACCCTACATAGGCTTACATTGCTTTTTCTTCACTAGAATACATAATTTTTACTTATTTATTATAATGGAAACAGACAACTGACACTGAAGTATTATGACACCACTGATTGATAGTCGAATGACAAGTTGCAATGTCACTTTCTTATGAGAGTAGCTATTCTGAATTACAAGGGTAGTGAATTGAAACACATCCTTTAGAAAGATGCCTAATCTCATTTTTAAAGCTTCAAGTGATGGTGAGCCTCCTATCTTGTCAAGTAAGGTCTTTAATTGCCCTTACTGCTATGATAGTGCATCTTATTTCAAGGGTTTTTTTTTAATCTAATGGCATTGACTCATTGTGTGACCTTGGATGAGAAGGGATGGATCAGTTGTTTAAGGCTAAATTGATCTTGGAATTTATGTAGTAATATACCCACTCTGGAGAGCCTCCAGGGTTGTTTTAAATGGGTGAACCCTGGATGGAGTTTCAGGCTCAGTTCTTATTTTTTGTGTGTGCATTGTGGGTATTGCTTTGCATTATCATTAGCCTAATTTTGTTATACAGGTGGCCTGGGCTCGGTCTGTGCAATGGCAGGTGAGACACTTGATAAGGCCTATGTCTCTTCTGTAGCAATATTGCTTCCTGACCTTTAGGAGGAGCAGCAAGGATGAACTGCTGCGTGCTTTTGAAGTTGTGGTGCCATGGTATAAGTGAGCCTGTAAACACCAAACAGAATAAATGCCACAGTTATGGTTTCACTGAAGCTGTACACTGGTTGGAATACCTGATGAGAAGAAATAAGCACAGTCTGAGTGACAGCCCAGGTGAACCATCACACATCTGCCATCACAGTAGCATTTAACTAATTAGGAGATAAATGACAATGCCATTAAGAGTACATTGAGACTAGTGAAAAGTGTTCCAATGTTGATAGAATTCACATAAAATAACAGTCATTGAAATAGCTTGTCAGGTCGATGCTGTTTTCAGAGTGTTACTTAACATGGGGGAGCCCCTAAGCTTTAAAGAAGCATCTCCCTACCCTGATCTAGACAAATTACCTTTGTACCTTGATCTAAACAAACTCTGATCTCTCTGCTGCCATTGAACTCACCTTGTCTGAAACCTAATCTGACTACTTTATTCTACCTCTGTACCGGGAATTCACTCTATCATTAGCATTTCAATCTATTTAATTCACTGAGGGTCGCTGAGCAATGTAACTGAATCCATGCTAAGCTACCACCAGCAATTTAGCTGTCAGATAGTCTCACCTTCTATTTTTAGTTGTACTCAAATTCCTTGCTTAAGGGGGTGCAGACTGAATTTCTGGATTAGCTTCCCCCTGACCCCCTATTGTATCACTGTCAGTCATCTTTAAATTAGAGTCATATTTGCATTGTTCTATTATACTAATCACAGCTTGTCAAAGGTATGGACAGTGTTCTTGGACAATTTGCCTACAGGCCAGTAACTCTGGGATTAAGCCCTTTCATTTATTGCTGCAAGTAGTCTGTATTGCAGTGAAGAAAGGGTTTGCTAAAAACCAGCTTTTTAAATTGCAAAGCCAACACCTCCAAAATCTTAAGACCTAGTGTTTTAGGCTGTGTGGTCAGGCTCACCTTTGGGTCTCCGTAAGGTACTTTATAGTGCCAGATCTTCATTCTTGGGAAGTGCAGGAATAGCATTGAGAAGGTTCTTCATGCGTTCAGAGGTAGGGGTTTAGGATAAGGCATGCAGCTGTACTGTTCCTTTTCTAAAGAATTATTTCAAGCAGCTGTACTGTCTTTCACTTTTCTGTTGCACAGATTCCACTGCATCTTATTTTTGTATTTATTTTCTCCTGCCACACCATGTTCTATGTTCTAACGTCCTTCCTAGCAAGCACATATGCTGTGGCATATATTTAGTTTTGAACCAGCTTATGGCTCTTAGGTGCAATTCAGGGCAGGAAGCAATATGTTCTTGTTAACAAAGCTGTGTACACGTGCACACTCTGCCTGCATTAGTTACAGTCTGGTTGCCTGTTGAACCTGATTTAGCTCTGTATTTATGTTGCCGTGAAGTGTAATTCAAAAATTAAGCGGACAATGGTAAAACACATACGTGTATATAGGCAGAAAGGAGGCTTTATTGGGAGGAAAATAGGCAGGCTGGCACTTACGTTTTAAAATTAATCAGTAAGTTTACTATATTATGTTCTTTCACTGATTATTTCTGTAGATCTTTGGAGATCAGCTTTCTTTTTTTCACCTTCTCCAATGTAAGCTTGGTGCAAACTTCTCTGAAGTCAATAGATTCAACTTTATGGGAAAGTGAGAGAGATTACAGCCCTTTAGGATAAATGCATGAAGGTGGTAGCATATAATATAATATTTAACTATAAAGTCAGAGACTTGGCTTCACTAGCTCTAGTGCTGATCGGCCTTGTGAATTTGTGGTCACTACACTTCTCTTACCTTCTTCAGGTTTCAGCTGCCATCCAGCCTTTGAGTCCTGATGCCATCTCCTGTAATGGGTGCTCAGTGCATGCACCAGTGAGACCTGGTCTGAGCTGGGCCGTTGGTGTGAGGCTGAGCAAGGCTGCTTTGGCGGTTGTTGCTCAGAGGTAAGCAATACAAGACTGCCCTGCTTCCTCTGATTCCAGGACTACCCGCCACTGAGTAAATATTTTCCTGTGCAAGCGCTGTGCAAAGGTGAGTAAAGAACTGTGGCTGCTCCCTAGGAGGATCATTGCAGGGGATGAAACCGGAACGTTCATCGAGAGCCTCGGTAATATCCAATTCAGATTCCTGACGAATACATCCTGACTTTGGGCACATACCTCCTGTTAATACTAATGGGAATGTCACACATGAATGCTGGAGAATATTGCCCATTATTTTGGTCCCAGAGCTCTGAACTGAGAGATTCCCTGAGAAAAATGGCCATTTGCTGTATGTTGCAGGCTGCAATTCATTATATACAGTGCATGGTGACTGTTATTTACCTTACAGAACTGTAATGTGATAAGGAGTCTATGTAAGCCACTTAATGGTCTGTCTACCTTCAAGAAAATGTGTACCTGATCAGCCTCTGATTTATACCCCTTTCACCCCAGTGCAACTCTATTGGCTTCAGTGGTGTTATCCCTGATTTATGCTAGTCTTAGTCGGACTTCATGAGTTTATGTACTTTATATGACTCATGTACGTGAAGAAAATGTAGTCTAATAAAATATCTGGCTGTGCATTGTGGCTGCAGGTTCTCTGCAGAACTGTTAACAGGGGTACTACAAAACCATGTTCTGCTCCTCTGCAGTGCCTATATATTTCAAGGGGTTATATCCCATATCTATAGAGATGTAACTTAATGGTCTCATTCTCAGCTAATGTGCTGTCTTCTTGGCACAGTGAAGTGTTAGAGCTAGGCAGCAGGCATTGTAAACCTGTAGGATGAGAATACGAATTTGACTGTGGTAATTAGGGCATTTTTTTTTTTACTTGGCAGATCAAGATACTTGCCCCAAACCAAAGAAATTCCCACAGATTATGTCCTTTTTCTCTGAAAACAACTGTTCTTATCTCAATCGTCTTGCTACATCAGCACTTATCTTCTGGCTTTGGGGTAGGAAAACAGTCCATTTATGATGTTTATATTGCAGTAATCGCCAGGACACATAGTCTTAGATGCAGGACTCCTTGTTCTAAAAAACGTGTAAACAGACCAGGAAACCACTCTCTGGCCTGACGAACCTGTGCTCCTGTCAGTGAGGACTTCTCTGGTTACCACGGCAGCTTTCATCACCTGGCCTTGTCTGCAAGGGAAGTGATCTTTCCTCAAATCTCTGGAGTATCAGTCTGAGCTCTGATGAAGTTGCTGGAGGGATATCCATTACCACTGCTGGATTCGGGGGCAGCTCACCTTCTCTGGTACACCTGGTTGCTCAAGGTCAGACTTGACACCTGAGACCACTTTGTAGTTGATCCTTGTTTCCTTCACTGTCTTTCCTTATAAACTTTGCCTGCTTTCCTGTGATGCTCTCAAGCACATTTTTATCTAATGAATAAAAGTGACTAGTACACTCAGGTGTCAGGAGTAAAATACAGAGGCTGGGTGAAGGTCTCCGGGGGTGGGGGAAAGGCAAACCCTCTTTGGGATTTGTCCTGTACTGCAGAGGCAGCATCAAATGTACTTAAGTCCCAGAGAGGTGCGTCTTGGAGACACTAGTAGTCCCAACCTAGCATCCTAGTTTGCATAGGTTTGTGGATAGCCTTTGCTGAGCAGTGTGATGATAAACTGAGATACTTTCATGTTTTGTTGCAGTATTTCACAAACTGCATTGGCTTGTTCCATTTAAAAAAAATACTGAAGCTGCTAAGTTCTTAAAATGGAAAGTGCATCGTCCTTTGCATAGTAAAACAGCAAGCTGAAGGCTTGCTCTGCCTGCACATAGCTGTAATTTATGCTTCTGCTCTCGTAAGGGGTCTGCTTGCCCTTGATGCATGTGCGTAAGTCCCATTAACGTTAATAGGAGCTGAACGCAAGCATTAGCTGACGCCGAATTCCCTAAATGCTGCCTTCAGTTCCAAAGCCAAGATTTGGTCCCTGCCTCTGCAGCTAATCGGCTCCTCGCCACCCAGAGCGGCTCCCCCTCCTCTCTGGCCACGCAGCAGCCAAACCAGGCTTTTGTCAGGGCCAGGGCACCACAGTCTTCTTCCCGTTACGCAGGCTGAGGGCTGTGCACAGGGGCAGCTGGTGGGAGGTGTCCGGCTTCCTCGGAAAAGCACTGCCTGTGCCAGAACGTGAAAGAGATTCATCAGCAAGGAGTGTTTTCTGCTTAGCTGACACTGTAATGAGCTCAAGTCCCTGGGTGGAGAAAAGAGGGGTGACGGGAGGATATGGGGAGAGGGGAGGGGAACAACTTGTTTCAGGCAACAAATCAGTTGCTAACTCTGATCCAAAGCCATTTGCATAGATGATGTTGGCCCGGGGTGGGTTGGAAATATAAGGCATTCTGTAGACAGCTGCCCAAGGGAATGCTAATTAGCTGGCAGGCAATTAATAATTAATCAGACTTTTGTTCATTGTGAAGACAGTGTTTTCTTTGGCAGCTTCATAATGTTCTGAGTTTGCCTTGCTTTTCTTTCACAGGCTGATATCATTGTGCTGGAACTAGGTTTTGCAGTGACATGCTTCTCCCTCCCTCTGGCATCCAGCTCACCCTGTCCACATGTGCAGCCCGGGCCACGACCTCGGCACTTGGCTGGGCTCTGGCGGCCCATTTAACAGTCAAAGGCTGGAAAGGGAGTTGCTGGTGTGCTATTTTTAACCAGATGGACAGTTAAATAATTCAGACGCAGGCACACACACAGTGGTCTGGGCTGGGCCTGAGATTTGAGAAGGGAGGAGAGCATTCTGTATTGCCCCTGCTAGGCTTGCTTGACCTTATCAAGCAAGGGTTCCCAGGCTCTTTATCACCAGCACAAACCAAAAACTAAGCCTCCAGGAGTGAAATCCCTGCCCCACTGATGTCGGTGGGACTCGTGTCTCTGACTGTGGTGGAGCCTGCATCACACTTAGCTGCAAGGCATGAACTGTTCAGCATTTCCTTGCTTTCTATTGCTGCAGAACCCTTTTTTTCCATGGCAAGAAAACCCAGTGATGGTGTGAGTAGGAGTCAAGAACAGGGAATGTCAAAACTTCCGAGGAAAATAGGAGTAATTTCAAGAAAGCTCTTTAGAAATTGGAAGCTCCATGTATGGCTACTCCTTTTGACTCCCGACTAAGAAGGGAGTTGCACAGAAAAACAGCACATCACTTCTGTCCAGCCTCATCCTCTCCCCAGCTTTCTTGTGGAGTGGTTCATTAAAAAGCCATCCCTCTCATACAGGGATGCCTGGGAGAGCACACAGCCACGCTCTTCCCACCAAATAGACTTTATCTGGAATATCAGAGTTGGTACTTTCTGAGAAAGAATGGGGCAGTGGTTTGGCTCTGAAAGATGTGAGAAGGGCATTCACAGCTGGAGTTGTTCTGTAGAGCACCAGAGGTCTCAGTGTGTTATTGAAGGGCAAACAAAAACAGTGGTCACCTGCTCCAAATTTGGGCAATTGGGCATTTCCTAATTTTTTCTCACTAAACAGGTGGAGCTATTTACTACTTTAATTTGTTAAGAAGACATACATTTCACTGAATATGTTTTCTACTCTCCAACGCAGCTAAAATGAGAAGATTTACTACCATTGAAAATTGATTTGAACATAAATTACCTAGCCTGGTCTGCAGATGCCTTTGTGATTATTATACTCAAATTTCATGATATCAGTGTAGAGCGGGGTGATACTATCCTTGCCTAACAGATGGGGAAGTGCTGGAACAGACTATAATAATTCACCTACCCATGTACCCATCAAGTCTTTGATCCAGGAATTGCCTAGGTCAAAGGCCTTGAACTCCTCATAAATAAGCTCATTCTTGTGCTCTTGTCCTCTGAGTCTGCTTGCCTTCACCAATGGGTAGTCCTTACTGTTTCCAGCAGAGATACAGCCTATTGTTTAATTTTGGGCAAATTTGATGGGGGCGTGCGTGTGTGTGAGGTTTTACAATTAAGAAAATGTACCACGTCCAACCCTTGTCTGGCAAAGAAAAGGCACGAACGTAGTCTTTCAGACAGAGGGAATCCACAGAGGAGTTTAACTTTGAAAGACAAATGCGCAGCAAACCAGGCTGCACTGATTCTGCTGTTAATAGGACTGCTTGTTTCCTTTGATTCCTGTGTGTTAGCTCAGCTGTGTTTTGGGACTGAACAAGATCTTTCCACTAGTTCAATTTCAAACACGTGGTACATGTCTCTGTGCCTGGAGCACCCAAGACTCCTGGGTGGTCTCTGTGCAGAGACCGGGGCTGCTTCTGCTGCTGAGATCAGGCAAGACCTGGCTCCTCGTTCTGGCATAGTCAGTGCCCACTGTGTCATCGGGAAGCTAATCAATGTGAGGAGGAGGAAGATGTTACGAGTCCCCCGTGCATTCCAGGTTTGAGGTTCTCCCCGTGTCTCCACATCCCAAATCGTGACAACATTTGTTAATGGAGGCGTGTGATGATCCTCGGTGGCTTTAATGAATCATTTGTGGCTGGGGTGACTCAGCCAAATCAGGCTGGCAGCCAGCAGCTGGTCAGAGGAGGCCTGCTGAAGGCAGAGGCTCGACAGCAGGTATAGATAGCGCATGCTAAGAGCGTAGCATTTTTAAAAGGTCAGTTGTAACGTCTGCATACTTCTGAAAGCCCATTAGTGGAACACCAGTAAGGACAGAGAATTTGGCATCAGAGGTAAATTTTTCTAGCCAGAATGTAGGCAAGTGGGTGGGAAGGCTACACATCCAGCGTTTGTATTTGCAAATAGAACTGATAGCGCACTTGAAAAATGCGACCTTAGGTTTACCAAATCCCACTTCTTTTTCTTCAACTGTGAGGTCTCTGTCTGTCCTTCCTTCCGAGCTGTGAGAGGACGTTCCCCTGTGAGGCAAAAGCCCTGACTGTTTGAGAGTGCATTCAAAACAGGATGCTGTGCCCTGTACTGTGCAGAAGTTCAATTTTCAGAGAATATAGAACTGGGATGTCTTATCTAATACTGCTGGCAGACACTCCCGAGAGTCTGCGCAGCAAAATTCACCTGCTTAGTATGGTGAATTTAAATCACCAGCCCCACACTGGCAAAACTCTCCTGTGCAGAACCTCATTCTGGACTAGAGTCTTTGAGTAATTATTCTGTAATAAAGTCACTTAAATTTTAGAATAGACTGTCCATGTGGAGAAGCTATACAGGCACAGCTATAACAGGATAATTATTTTGTTATAGCTACGCCAGTCAATTTCTCAGGGCCTCAGTCACATGGGAAAGCTGAAATGATGTATTTTTTACAGTCTCCAGCAATTCTGTACTTTTTTTACTGTCTCCAGAAATTCTTTATTTTTTAATGTCCATTAGTGCTTGACTAATGCTGAATGATAGTGGAAATTCTCTAGGACAAAGACAGCTCTCACAATTTCCTTGTCGTTATCAAAGGATTTGGATCTACCCTGTTAAAGCTAATATGCAATGAATCGCCGGTGATTGGGGGTTTATAGCTGAACTGCCTGGGAAGTATGAACCCACTGCTTACTAAGTTCAACTGAAATAGCTGAAACGCAGACATTTGTAGAGAAGGTCCTTACTTGCGTATTAAGTAAGATTGCACTAGAGCAGATGAGGATACAAAATTCCCTTATTCCCACACAGTATTGGAAGTTTGATATTTTGACATAGAACCTTACGACTAAGTTTACCAGTTTTGGGGGTGTCTGAAATAGTTTAGTTCCCGAGTAAGTTGTTGCAAGATATATGTGTTATGATTCATTATTAATTCCGGTGGAAATAGCACTTTATGATAAAACTGCACCTGTCAAAGGGCAATGGCATCTATGAGATTTCTACAGAGACATGCCTGATCTAGCTCAAATCTGGAGACTAAAGCGCAGTAGGAACTCAGAGCCTGGATCCCCTCAGAGCTGTCTGGTGAAATGCTAGATGTAGCAAACAGGTGCCAACTGAACTTGTTACAGTCATATTTGAATCTAAATTAGAAGAGTTACCAGAACAGGGAAGGCAAAAAATCTCTGTGAACATGAACGCCCTGTGTAGTTCCTACATGCCAGTCTGGGCACACAGCAAGCTGCTTGGGGAGCTAAGGCTTATGTACAAGGAAGCAGATCTGATATGTGCTTAATCGAATGTATGACTCAAAATGAAACCTGCCTATGGTTATCAGCTGTCTTACAGCAAAATGTTATCTAATTACATGTAAAACGTCTCCCTTCTTACAAAAGGAGAAAGGGTCGTGTTTGAGGTGGAGGATGCCAACACGTACGTCCAAGTGGATGTGCCAGCTGGGACGTACACAAGGACGAGAACAGAATTCAGTCTGCAGGGCCACATGGTGTGTGCACACTGGGGTAGGGAGATGGCTTGTTGGTTCCATCAGTGTCTCCCTGGTCACACACCATTGGGTACCAAGGATGCTCCTTTGTCAACCTCTCTCAGTATCACCATGCCTGAAGGAGAGCTGACTCCTAACTCCAGTGCTTCTTGCTGTCGTGTGAGCCCTACTAGATCAGACAGGGTAAAACCACCCAGTTTTGATTTCAGTTTATCTCCATGTGTTCATCCCTTCATCTATTTATCTGAATTTGGGGTTTGTATATGTGGCTAGATGGGAAGGCCCATGTTGCAATGTATGTGCACAAGGATAAAAAAAGGAACCTCCATTTTGAGGACTGCAATGCAAAAGCTTAATTGTGTTTCAGAATAACTGGAGTTATAAACTGATGGGGCATTTTAAATGGTTCCAGATATCAAGTGTTCAAATTCTGCCTTAAGGGGACATTAGCTGATTGTCAAATCACAATGAGATTCTTATCACTTTATTTTAATAAACAGTTTTCATAAATGTTAACATTTTAATGGATGATTACATTCATATTTAGCTAGCAGATGCATTCATTTTGATTGATGTTATTTCCATGAGTACCAAAGGAATTAAATAATGATTTGTCACTTATGGTAAAGAGCTGCTCAAATATCTATGAAATAAACAACTTTATTTGTGGTGTTTGATTGGATGGCGACGCAGAACCGCAGCGTGCCATGGCCCGGCAGCGAGAAGCTGCAGTTGGTGGTAGCTGCGGGTGGTGTGTGGGACCACACCACGCTTTTCTGCCTCGCCGCAGCTCATGCGGCTGCCAAGTAGCTTGCCGACAGAGAAGGGAGGCCCTATACCCAACACCGCCCAGCATGCGGGGAACAGCGGGGAGCAAGGGGAACCTGCTCTCCGCCTTTCACTGCCTCTCATGCCACCCTTCTCCCTGGCCCTGGGTCACGGCCGAGGGGCCAGCTAAGGCGGGAAGGAGAGGGGGCGAACGGACGTGGGACCTGGGAGCATCCCGCCTGGCATCGGTCACCCCAGGGAGTGAGGGGCGGTGGGGGCTGGCTCGGGGGGGGGGGGGAAGGGAGGGGTGTGCTGGCTGCCACGCATGGCGAGGCCAGGGCACGCAGTGCAGTGCTCTGTCCCCCTCTTGTGGCAAGCGAGCCGGGTGCGGCGGGCTGAGGAGCCGCTGCAGGGTGCCGGCGGGCACGGGCGGCTGCCGCTGCGGGCTGCGAGCGGGGCCGGGCCCGGGGCCTCTGCGGGCTGCGAGCGGGGCCGGGCCTGGTGCTGCTGAGGGCTGCGAGCGGGGCCGGGCCCGGGGCCGCTGCGAGCGCGGCTGGCGGGCTGGAGGGGGCTGCGTGTGCTTCTGCAGCTGAAGGGCCCCCCCGCCCGGTCCCTTCCCCAGCTTGGCCCAGTGTGCAAAGGGGCTCCCTCCCCCCCCCCCCGAGCTGGCTGCCAAACACCCCCCTGCCCTCCTCCAAACGGCTGGCCCCGGCAGTTAACCCCCATGAACCCGCCTTCTTGTGACCCATCAGCGCTGGCTAATGAGGGAACGGAGGGCGCTTGCGGCAGGCGCCCTCGCTGCCCGGGCTGCGGGGTTGGGCCGGGCAGTGCAGCTTCTTTCGGGGCTTGCCCCCCTGGCGGGCACAGGTGTAGCCGGGAACAGGAGATTTAGGGTTGCGCTGGGCTTGGCGGGGTGGGCAGAGGCGCTGCGGGCGGTCGGAGCGCGGTGGCCGCATCTGCCTGCGGGGCCGCCCGCTCCGCGGTGCTGAGCTGGTGCCGGGAGGAGCTGCCGGGAGTTCCCTTGGGGCTGAGGTGTGCAGAGGCCTGATGTGAGGTGTGTCGGGGGACAGGGCTGCTCGGTTCCCCTCTGTCGGGGGTGAGGGATGAGCTCTGGGGTGGCTGCTGTGCCAGGGCTGGTGCTGCCGGTGCTCCGGGGAGCGTTGGAGGCTTTGCTGTGCTGTCAGTAAGCTGGGATGATGAATGAAGAACTGTATTGGAGGTGACCTCTTTTTTTTTGGGGTCAGTTCTTGATGGCTGGCTTTTGGACGGTTCACCAGGAGAGCCTCTTGGAGTTTTATCCTTTTATAATTCTTGCTGAGATTTTTTTTTTTTTTTCCACAAGACCTGAAGCAAACCTTTGGTATCTTGGAGACCTTTCGGAACTTAGTTGCTCCTGTCTGCCCACAGAGTGAGAAGAGAGACTGTGTCTTTAAGAGGCACAATTAAGCAAGTGTAGGTTTTGCCTGCTTTCCAGAAGTGGTTATTGGGTTTGATGGATCGGTTATCTGATCCAGCATGACAGATGGATGCAAGGTTTTTGTCTATGACTAAACCTATAGAGGTTGCATAAATAACTTAATAGTAAATGTTCTGATTTCGTTGTAGCTAACGTATCTGTGAATTTAGTCTGTGGTCCCTGAGCTACCTGAGACTTTCTGGGAGGCAGCTCCAAAGGCCAAACTGATTCCAGCCTGTTGTCTGGAGAGGTCCAGGAGCACCCTCTGTGCCAGCAGTGGTGCTTGCTGTCCCAGCTGGCTGGCTGGCTAGCTCAGGGTGGGAGGGTGACTCATGGGTGGCCATGTTCCTCTTCCTCGCTGGCAGAGTCTGATATCTGGTATCCAGTTCCCTGGTGCAAATAGTTTGTGTTTATTACTGCAGCTTGTTTAAGGCAAGAGCATTCAAATACCGCTTAAATGCCTCGAGTCGAAGATGCAGTTTGCCTGTACAGGGAGTACCGGGAGCTATTTGATAAGCACTAGTTATATCCTCCTGGTTAGCAGCCCTGCCTGGGCAGTAGCAGGTTGCCTCATGTGAGGTGTTATTTTACCCATCTGTGGGCCTGTGGATCTCGTGCTTTTAAGCATTTGACTCCTGTTGTGTATTTGTCTGCAGTTACACTTGTATTATGTCTTCCTGAGAATACACTGGCGTTCTATGATTTCAACTGCTCAGTGAACTTACACGCTACAGGTGGCAGTTGGATGTGCTTCTGAGGGTTGGCGTGTATTTAGCTGTAGGCCAATTCTGCTATTTATTGGATCAGCAAAAATGATCTGGGTTGTTGTTGTCTACTTTAATGAGCAAAGGTATTTGCTGAGATCCTTGCTGAAAGCAGCCTACCATGATCAACTCCTATGAAGTGCTCCTGGGAGAAACTCTTGTTGTGAGATTGCTGCAGACCTCCAGAATCATTGGAGCAATTGTTAACCTACTGGAGATCCTATCTAATGTAGGCAGGCTACAATTGTTGTATGGCAACTGCATTTCTGCAAAGGTATGAGTGTCTTAGGGAGCTGAATGTCCTTATTAAGGTTCCCAGGCTAGCCTCTGGGAGCAGTTGCTGCTGTTGCCTTCTTTTGTAAGCAACCACCTAAGCTGCATGCTGGTTGAGTTGCATTCGACTTTGACCTAATTTATAAAGCAATACCAGTTGAAATACAAATAGGAATTTCTAACCAGTTATAAAACAGTTTGCCTGTGAAATCAGTTTCTACATAAACAGTTTTACGTAGGTCATTTTGATGTCATAGGGCATGATTGAAGATCTTTGAGAGTCATTAACAAGTCTTGACTGCTCATTTTGAATGGCTGCATTTAGCCATGAGGAAAGATAGATTTTAACAGCTAATTGGGCTGTCAATATAGTGTATGTGTTGTGGTTTGTGCGTTTGGGTTTTGTTTGCTTACCCCCAGAATGACTGTTTCAAAAAACCACCAGTGATACTGGGTGAGAGAGAAGAACTATTCTAGATAAGTGTCATGTTGGCCACCCATGATTTCCAGTAGGCTTGGATACTTAATGGGCTTTGCTGGATGGTGGACAGAATAAACTTTATATCCAAGACAGTCAAAATAAATTGCAAACCAAACTCCAAGCTTTTAAAGGAAATCAAGCATTAAAACAAACAAAAAACCTAACCAAAAGTCACAGGTCCCACAGCTATAAACAGCATGGTGAAGATAAAAACTTGATGCTGCAATCTACTCTGGACAAGAGCAAGGTGGAAAATTTGGCTGTGCTGTTCTGGTGTACTTTTGAGACTAGCAGGTGCCGTTCTGATGTCAGACTTTCTCTATAAATCAAACGGTATTGAACAAATGTTGGCCTATACACATCTTCCATGCAAAACTAGTTACATTGTGGGCTCCCCAGAATGTCTGGATGGCAGTTCTGTCTATGCCTTGAAGCCAATTCTGATGGAAGTTTTTATAAAAGCCAACTGCAGAACTCCAAACTATTTCCCACATACTTGAGGGGGATTAACTAATTCATGTTGGTGCAGTGCTTCAGTGATGAAGAACAATGTTGTCATATTGTTGGCAGAGTTATACTTAGATGGAAAAATCCGTTGAGCAAGGATATGATTGGTTCCTGGCTCTACTGAAAGGTTTCGTAGGTACTCTTGAGTGATGATTGCTCCTAAGAGGAGGACCAAAAAGGCCTTATGCAGCACGGAGACACAGCTCCAGTCCTCCAGACCTCTGCTCAGCTTCTGTCTGGTCCTTGAGATGCTGACAGGAAGCAGCCTGTGGCTGGAAAGTTTCCTGAAAGCGTGTACGCACTCTTCGCACTAAGAAAGGCCTGCTTTCACACACTGAGCGGCTCTGCACTGAGCCCCAACCTAAGGAACCTAAAAGAAATGAACCAATTCCAGTCCTTGTACAAAGACTTACCCAGATCGAGCAGTACTTGAAAGAAAGGTGGCATGAAAAGTGGCTGACCAAAGCACAGTCTTCTGGAAACTGAATTTTGTACAGATGGGAGAGAAAACAGGAGGAATTACCATCCTGCACTGTAGGACGTCAGCCAAAGGAGGGGTCACAGCTGGCCCCTCTGCCTGGTCAGGTCTAGGGTACTGATGTTCTTTGCCTACTGATGATCTTGCAGGGTTTAGCACCTTTGATTCTGTTTACCTCCATGACCTCCTTTATGTCCCTGCTGGGAACCAATGTGACCCATTAACTCAACCTGGAGTTTGGTACTTGGGAAGTAAAACTCACTTTCCAAATACCGAGTGGCACACAGGTCTCTGGGCTATAAAAGCTGTATGTCACAGGGTATAGCGGTGAGTCAACCACTACTGATGCCAAAAATAAAATGAGAAGCAACATATACCTAAAGATGAACCCGTTTTGCAAACTAGTTGTATGCCTGTGGAGGTTACATGTGGGGCCAGCCAAGAGAAAGGAAAATCAGATGTTTGGAGGGGTAGCAGTTGTTAAGGTACTAATGGCAATAGAAGCCTTAAACCGGACATGAGAGATGTTCACAGAAAAGATCAGTGTGAAGCCTGCTCTTTTTGAAGCAGACTGGTCCAACTGACTCATGCCAGGTCCCTTCCACCTCCTATCATCTGTGAGTAACTTTAGCTCCGTAGTTTGTCTCGTCTGTTCTTGACATATTTCGTGCTGGGGACTCCTCAGCTCCTGGTGGCCAGAGGTTAACTCAGATGAGAGCTGGCTTCCACTGAAACATGCCTACTTTCTCAAGACTAGGTTTATGCTTTTAACAGATGTCTAATTCTCTTTTCCCTCTAGGCCAGGGAGGTTAATTGGAGGAAAGTGACTGTACATCGGGCCCAAGAGCCTCCTACAGAGATAGTTGGCACAAATAAATCAGCCTATTTTTGATGAATAACAAGGCCCCAAAGGCTCTAGTTCTTGCTGCCTGCACAAATTGCAGGTATAAATTTCACAGCTGATCACAGGGACTCCAGAATTCAATTAACTCTCTGCTCATTTAAAAAAAAAAAAAAGCTGCCTGCCTATTTAATTATGAGTGTCACCGATACTGCACATGCTGTTCAGGAAAACTCCAATTAATAAAGCATTGCATCATTAATATGAGTGGCAGCACGAAGCCTGTGACTCTCTCAGGAGTCTGTCTTGACCCTCTGCAATGACAGACTTGGGATTTATTGGAAAGGGGCATCCTTTTCTTCAGACTTTGGTGATGCTGAGCAAGCTTTGAGATTATTTCCATGCTTCACAGGCTGTTCTGGTTGCTCTGTTTTGGGTGGTGGTTGGGATGCAATGTGGTGCTGGCAACTAATGGTTTAGACCTTTTGGTACTTGGGTAACCTTCCAGAGTCTCTGATTGTGGGGATGGGGGATGTACAGAGACACATAGGGCAAAAGTCTACAGAGATTAACCTGTGCAAGGCACAGTGAGGAGACAACAGCAATGTTCTTCTCGCACTGCCTTTACCACATTAAAGTGCCTTTCACTGCCAGGAAGGGTGTTAACCAAAGTTGTACAAATAACCACATCTCTGCAGAATGTTTCATTTTCGAGCATTCTTGATTTTAAATTTAGCTCAGTTTCAAAGAACTATTGCCAAATGGACACGTTTCATTTTGACTTTCTAAGGTGCCTTTCCTTTTAAGCCCAAATTGATCTGACCTGCTTATTCTCTGCCTTTGCTTGTGCTCATCTATCTTCTCTCTTCATTTCACACCTTGCAGGTTGTGTTATTGGAAGTAGTCTCAGATTTTTGCACCTGCATCTTCCACTTCAGGAGGCTATCTGTGCCAAATGGCTCTTGCCACAACTTGAAGATCAGCACAATAAACAAAAGGCACTTGGCCTTTCTTCCCAAATTGTGTCCCTGCTTCCTTAGTCATCACATGTAACCCACCAAGATCATAGTCTAGAGTTTTCTTTACTCTTTCTTCAGGCCATGTCTAATTTTGTACCTCATCTTTATGGATAATACTGAATTCCTTACTGCTTTCTCTCTGCACTGCTGCTTTTTTTTCCCCTTCCCTGAGCAGCTCTGTTCTTGACTACAGCAATCTTCTTTCCAGCAGTGGCAAAAACAATCTTGTTGCTCTAGCCAGAGGCACATGTCACCCCAGATTATATGTCATGGCTCCCTTGCTGCTCCAGTTCCCTGCATCTCCCTGGGATTTCCACACTAGTCACCAGTGCATTCAGCAAATCTGTGGCCTGATATTGTCATAAAAAGTTGATAGTCGCTTTGATTGCCGTACCTTTTTCCAGTCCTCTATCATAAACTGCTTGCCTGCTTTTGCCTTTTCCAAATGCTGCTGTTCCTGTTGTTGGTCAGAGCTGCAGCTTTCACTGCTGTTTGCCATGGTTAAGTAGAATGTATTCACAGTTTGCTTCAAGGCATGGGATTGTCATCCAATAGATGCCCGCAGGACCACCTCTCTTGTCCACAGTATTATCTTAAAACCAAAGCCAGACAAGAAGCCTTCGTGCTGTCCTGCGTGCCTCTGCAATTCTGGTCCCTCTCCTGCAGCTGCTTTAGTGCTAGAACAGGGAGTGGGTGTTTTGTTCAAGTTTATTTTTACTCAGTGAATGGTTGTACAAGCCTTAGAGCTGATCCAAGGGATGTAGTGAGGCCAGCATCTCTGACACTAGTGAGTTCAGATTTAAACCTATTCTTGAGCTGATGTGATCTGAAAGTAAGTGGCTAGTATCCTAGGACTGCTTCTTTCATGCTACCCACTTTCATTTCACACTTACATACATACTTTCCCCTGTTGACTCATCTTTTACTGAAATAACCTGTGTCCTGGGCTTGGAGCTGCCTGTCTGTCTTGTATTTGTACAGCCTGAGGCTTAACAGGACTCTTATCTATGACATGGGGCCTCAGGGCAGTGCTAAAGCACAGCTGCTGGATTCAAACACCGATGCTTGCCCTACCTTCCCTGCTGAATGCAAGTCTTTGTTGTCAGTAGGGCTGTCACTTGGCTGCGACCAAACTCCCCTGGGATGCAGGTGAGAAAACAGTGTTAAGCAACTGTAACCTGCTTCAGTCAGCAGGGAATGGTGGTTGCTGCTGCAGCTCTCTCACGGTGAGTTGTAGTTCTCCTGCTCCAGCTGTGCAAGCCCTGGACACCACCAATTCCTACCTCACTTTCTTATCTAGGACTTGGTGCCTGTAGCACAGTGCTTATTGGAGAAACTGGCTAAGACTTGATGGAGACAAGGGAGTAGGGTGCTTCTTATGGAGGGGCTGAGGTGGTTTTTGTTTTCATCCCTTGTCATGGATCTTCACACTGCCTTTTTGTTTTGTTTTGGTTTGGTTTTGTCTGGAAAATAAGGATAGCACTGTAAGCCACATGAGTGTGTGAACTTTAATTTAGTCTGAATAGCGAGCATAGTGTGTACAGCAGTTGCCGGTGACTTAGGAGAATTGGGTTCAAGTCCTTGTTTTGACAGAAGTGAGACAAGTAGGCTGTCCTATGGGAAGATAACAGGCTGTTTCTGGTTTTGCCACCTCTGGTGCCTGTTCAAACCATTCTGCAAAGTTTTGATTGTTATAAAATGAAAAAAAATGTGGTCAGGCTTCCTGACCAGCTGCAGCTGGGCATGTAGGTTGTTGCCGTTCCTTGTCCTATATGACTACAAGGGAAGAGCACTGACCTTCCTGCTGTCTGTCATCTTCTGGCTACCTGTGGGAGTGAGGGATGAGGAAAGGTTGTGAGCCACTTTCATCTGTGCCTCTGGAACAGCAATGAGCTGGCCAATGGAACCGTGATGTTGTTTATGCAGCCTTCCCACACATCCGCCTGTCTGAAAGCATCACTCACCGGCAGTGAAATGCCTTGTAATACTGGAGGAAACACCAATATGAGACTGCAGCACAGTGACATGCAGATAACGGGAGCTCCCTGTGAAAGAAAGGCTGAAACCCTCTGAGAACTCCTGCCTCCAGCTTTCCTGGCTTTGAAGTTGGACTCTCACACGCTAGCTTTGCGAAGGTGTCAACTTCATCCTAACAGCCGATTTCCTACACTTAAAAGGCCCCTCCAGGCTTCTTCCCCACCATAACTGAAGATGACACTCACACTGACCCCATGGTTTGGGAGTGAGGGCGGTGAAGGCAAGAAGATACAGGGCTCTCAGCACTGCCTCCTAGCCGTGTCTTGCCCCGGTAAGTAGTGCCGGTCTGATCTTTGGTGGTAGATGCAGTTGGAGACGAGGTGCTATGCCTCAGCTGAGGTTGCTCCCTGGCTGGGGTACCAAGTCCTCCAGCTCTCTTGGGATGAACCTGAGCTGCCTTGTTCTCTGCATCTGTCAGCCTCAGGGCAGCTTGTTCACTTTGCAAGGCGCAGCTCTTGTATCAGCGTAGCCCTCAGGCAAAAGGCACGAATGTTTTATTTATCTGAGAGCGGGGAAAAAAATAAAAATGTTCTTTGCTTTCTGTGTAATAAGCCCTGGCTCAAGGGAATTCAGGAGCCAGCTTTTGGCACTCATTGTCCCTTTTAGATTTTAGTGAGCTGCTGGTGTGGGGACACCCAGCTCACTTTCTCAGTTTCACTGAGTATTAGGTGGGTATTCCACACCAGCGTGTTCCCTTCAGCTTTTTATGTCCATTGAGGATCTCTGAAATCCTTCCAGTGAGGACAGGGAGCCCTCCACATGTTTCATGTCTGTGAAACTGCTGTGTACTCCTCTTGTGCAACCTGTGCTACAATGGATGTGTGGCCTCTCAAGATTTGCAGCCTCCTGTTTGGAAACATTTCTTGTACAGCCTGTAGGAGCATGTGGCTGAGCACAGAAATGAGACCTGCAGCATCCCAGTTTGCCCTGCTGTGTAAGTGTGTTCTCAGCACTGAATAGAGGACTTAGTCCTGGCTTTAAGGCAGCAACAGTAACACATGCTAGACCAAGGTCAGGTTGTACCCTTTAACAGGCTGGGAGAAGGAGGCACATGCACCACACTCATAGGTGCTTTTTTCCTTTGGTTTGATGCCATTTACCACTCCAGGGATAATCTAAATAAAGTCAACTCTGAGTGCTATTGACCAAGTTCCACCAGAGCAACTCCTAGGTGACTACGTGTATGAATATAGCTGATAAGCCCTATGTTATAATAATCTAGACTTGAGCTAGCACTGGAGAACTGGGATTCTGGTTTGGTTTGGCATCAAATTCGGAGGCTGATCTGAATCTGGAGGAAGGGAATCCAAAGTGTGTGAGCGCTGGCTTTCCTGGGAGGCTCCTAAAACTTCTGCTCCTGTGCTGAGGCTGATCTCTAGGTATTAGCTCTGATTTTTAGCATTGTGTTCCTATCCCAGCCTGAAATCAGAAGGGTAAGATGGGCAGAAATAAACAAGCGATTGACTGTTGAAGGTTGAAGCCTGACCTCTGTGTTCCCTCAGTATCTGCACACTCTGGCTGTGCATGCATTTCTTCTTTTACACATATGCTTACTCTAATCAGGATCAACCTTTAGATGAAACAAAACTGACTTGAATACTTGCCCAAACTCTGAAGACTTGGGGTTTGAGTTTTGATGAAGTGTGGTGCAGTTCTCTTTCTTTAATGTTTCCACTGCTCTGTGGTGTCTGGCTGCAGCTGGGATCAATAGCAAAGGTGCCAAAATAAAGCAGGAGTGGCTGGTTTTGGGCTTTTCCAAGCCTGACAAAGAAAATAAGAAAGGAAGAAGGCCTGTTGTTAGCTGGAGTGTTTTCTTACCTCATGGTGTAACAATCTGCCTTGAAGGAATCCAGTGGTCAAGATCAGTGCAGAGCATCTTTTTCCTTCCAGCCCTTTTGGGAAGCTCTGTGAGGATAATCAGTGGGCTTTATTTGAAATATCAATCTCTGTCTTGGAGGCATTGGGACCCTTAAATAAATTGCTGAGGAAGGCACACATTAAGATTTTCTATTATTTTTTTCCTCCTCTCTGTAGAGACACTGAAATAGCCACTGAGTTGTACTGCTTTGAAAGAGATGTCACCTGTCATGGCTCCCAAGGAAGATCCCAGCTCATAGAGATGTTGCTCAGGAGAAACCTAAATTACAGTTATTGACATTTGAGAGACATACATCACTGCACTGCTAGAATATTTGCAAACAAAATGCCATAAAAGCCTCAAAAGAAAAGCAACATTTCTCTGAGTTAAATTATAATGGCATTTCTTGATGGGTAGGAACTTGACTTTTTTGTTTGGTTGGTTTTAGTCCAGTGCTTAGAGTTAAAAAGAGCTTTCAGCTTTTTCACTCACTTTTTCCTGGGCCTAAGTAGATTTATTCCCCGCCCTGGCTGTACCTTAACTGGTGTTATCTGAAGAGTGCTGTGTTGGGAAGATGGGTTTGTGTGCAAATTCTCCTTGATGGACTAAATCATTGAAATCCATCATATAACTCTTCATTTTGCCTGCTTCTAGAGCTTGCTAAACAGTCCTTAAAGACTGCAAATAAATAAACTATGTCAGGGCCTTATCTTGAACAAATTTGACTTTTCTCGTTTGCAGAAATTACATACTGTGATGTCAGCTTTGCAGGGGATGACAGAAACCAGAGTCCCAAATTACCATGGCTTGTGGCTATTTCAAGCATTTCACTGTCAGCTGAAGCTGAATTTCCTCATATTCTAATTGCAAATGTTAGCTGGCTGGAGGATGGGATGGCTTCAATGGAAGCATTGGCAATGCACCTAAATAAGCAGCTTTTACAGCCTGCTGTTTGCCCCTATAGAATTTTGTTAGTTATTGTGCTAATATAGAGAGGATGTAGAAATGGAGTGTCTTGTCGCAGCTGCAGAGGTAGGAAACTGGGTTTATGCTGAAGACTGGTATTTGCAGGCCTACCAGCTGTAAAATGGGCTGCTTGGGTTTGAGACTCACAGGATGGTTCACTGTTCTTACTTACAGAAGTTGGAGCAAGTTAGCATCCTATGTTAGAAATTACTGTTGCTATTAAATACACTGATTTAGAAACATCTTGTGATATTGAGCACAAAGGTGGCATCTGTATTTTTCTCCAACTTGTCTCCTCTGCAGACTTTCGCTTTTTTTGTTCAAAAAGGAATGTGAACTTTGCCATGTTCAGTATTAAGCAGCCACGTTTTGCCAAACTGTTTGGTTTTCTCATCCCAAGTCCGGGAGGCTGGCCTTTCTTACAGCAATCTCAGCTTGTGTTGTTTTGACAGATTAAATATTATGGATGACTTCTGATCCAAGCTAGGTTCTCTGGTTCTCAAATTCATTGACCCTTTCAATATCTTGGTTTGCTGGTCATACGTACTTTTTTGTTCTTAATGTACAGTATCTCTTTACAGAGAGAGGCTACTTATGAAGCTTTTAAAGGTTTATTAACCTTTGAAAGCAATATATTGAATCAAATTGCATATGCTGCTTAGCTGAAGCAAGGCTGTTCATCCATGTATCCCAAGATGCTCATGTGAAGGAATATCTGGATGCACACAGGAGGTACAGCAAGTTGCTGTAGCTCACTCAACAGCAAAGTCAAGGTGAAAACACCAGTCTTCTGGGAATGATGGTTATTTCTGCCAGATACAGTAAAGTGAATAGCTGGTTGAATTACACAAGATCTGGCCCAATCATGACATAAGCATGTTCTTGAAAGCTGGACTTGGCACTGCTTATTACCACCTCACCACAATGGCTTTGTGTGCTCTAGCTCTTGACACTGAATTTCTACTACTGGAAATAGGGTGGAAAAATGCTGGGCAGCGAATCTTTTATAACTTGGTAAATTTAGGAGGTGCAAAGGTCTTTAAATGGCTGGTTGAACTTGTCTGGAACAGTTATGAAATTCTGCTTGGAGCCAGAGCAGGGTAAATAGCCTGGATGTACCCTTTTCTCCCTCATTCGCACGTATTTCTGCGGGGAAAAGAATTCTGAAATCTTTCAGACTAAACAAAACTTTGACCTCTTGATATAGCCTCTCTTCTCCCCTTCTTTAAAAGAAAAAAGTAACAATTTGGCTATGGAATAATTCACAAATCTTTTGGCTCTGCCAGAATTGCACTCTCTACCCCCACTCCCCAAATTCACTCTGCTCCAAGAGTTTGTTGGCAAAGATAACCTGACTTCACGCTGTGGAGAATATTTGTTTCTTAATAGAAGATGGAGCAGAAGTGGAATTGTGCTGGTTGTATGTATTTTGCCTTCTCAAGATTAGCCCCAAGCAATTATCTGACTGTGGTCTGTGCCAGAAAAACACAACAGAACAATTTTAGCTGTGCCAACAAAAACTCCAGAATGTGTTGCACTCAAGAGTGTAATTTTATATTCTGTTTTCAAGTAGTATTTCTGTGACATCATTGACTTTAGGAAAAATAATACCCCAGGGCTTGCTTTACAAACAGGATGGAGCTTTATGATTTGGCAGCTTTCCGTAGGCAGAAAGACAAATGTTCATCACTTACAAACCTCTATATGACAACAGGCTTTGCTTCCTATCAGAAGTTGAAAGTAATAACAAAAAGTTAAAACTGATGTAGAAAGGGAGTTGGTAGGCACTTGTCTGCTGCCCTGAGGGCGGGGGTGCTCAGATCACCTCCAGGAGGACCTGAGCTACGTGAAGATTTGTTCTAAGAGCAAGAGCACTTCTGGCTAAATCCTGTGTGTGGAGTTGCCCCAGGCAAGATTTGGAAAATACAGTTATATCTACTTGTGCTGCCTCTGGTCTGTGTCCATGACATAGGTGTACTCGAACCTGGTAATCGAAATGGGAAGGATCTGCTGGTCCCCTGAGCAGGCTCCAGCTGCCTCCTGGAGTGCTCTCATTTGGATGCAGCCTGTCTGGTATGTGCTTGAGGGATTTGGATGTAGTGGTGACACTCCCCATGTGCCTATCCCAGAGCACTACCATCAGGAAATGGTTTGAATTTCTTTACTACTTTTTTTCAGGAGTTCTCTGACTGTAGGACTGGAAGGGACCCCGTGAAGCTGTCTAGTCCTTTTTCCCAGCCTGCGTGGGCCTATGTGCTGCAATGCTTTGCAGAGCTGAGGTCTCATGGTCTCTCCTATTCACAAATTTTTTTCTTTCTGGTAGAAAGGGTTTTCTTCATTCTAATCTACATTTTCCTTTCTGTGATTGTAGGTCCATCACTTCTCTATTCTGCATATGTGTTGCAGATAGGATAAGGACTTTCCAGCCTGCAGTTGGCTGTTATACATTTGATCCATCTTCCCCTACCCATCCTGATCCTTTCCTTAGACTGAATAGTCTGTGTGCTTTTTTTCTTGCCCCCTTTCTTTTTTGTAGGTCAGTATTTTAGAAAGCTCTTCTAGTGTCTGCACCAGACACTTCTGGGCAAATACAAAGTGAATTAAAGGAAAGTTAATGTCTATATAAGCCTTTTTCATACTGGAAGGCTCTGTAAGCTCAGTGGGTGCCTTCAGGTGTGTGAAATAACTTGTTTGCCATAAGTAAAGGATTTCTTATGGAAAAAAAGTGTTCTTTGGCTCTAGGGCAAACCATGCTCCAAGTCTTCTTTTGCTCTGTGCCCCCCAGCATACACGAGTAGAAAACGAGTTATGTTAACTACGATGCATCAGTTGGGGGTTGAAAGAGAAGTGATGACACCAGCTCTGTCAGCAACTGGTTGATTCAGTGTACTCTCAGGAATTCAACAAGTTTGTAAAATCAGTCAGATTACACATAAATTTCTTTCACAATCAGCTCCAGTGACTTCAGTGGAGTTGCTTCCAGGGTGTATTGGTGCATCTGGCACAGTGTAGCTCTTCTGTTGCTCAACCACAATCCTGTTTGGCAAGTTTGGGCACAGCAACTATGAACTGAAAGAGTAGGCTCATTGTTGGCTGGAGTGGCCAGACATAGGCATCAGGTTGCCTCTGGATTGTGTGAACTAATAGCTCTGTTCCAGAAAAGGACTGAAACTCATGCTGATTTCCATGGAAGTGAATAATTTGCTATGAGCGTGAACCCTGTCAGGGAGGGGCTGCATCTTCTCTTGAATGTGTCCAAAAATCTTGGGCACTGTTATAATATAAATAACAGATCCTCATAGTCTCATCAGCTCCTAGACTCCCTTGGGGAACTTTGCATTCTTCTGTAAATATGAGCTTTGTGGGAGAAGTCTGATGCTACATGAGCATGTGAGAATTTCCTTCCCAGTTGGCATGAAAAGACTATCAATCTGTGGAGACACAAGCCCTTCCCCCTACCTGTTCTTTTAAAATTAATGGGTGTTCAGTTAAGCCAAAACAAAGAGTGGTTTCCCTCAGGCAAAATTGTCTTAAAAAAAAAAAAAAAAAAAAGGCACTTTAACCTTGTTTAAATCCATGTTTAATAATGCAGTAAGTGTCCAGGGAAAGGAATTGTATCTCTTGCTCTGGTTTGGGCTTTCAACTTCCTGGGAGTAAAGGTTGGAAAATAAACAAGGGCTAATGCTAATGGAGATTAAGGGTGACCTTGGCCTCTGTGGTGACTTGCATGACCCTATACGGCTTGAGTTGTTGGATAAGAGAGACTTTCAGACTCTGCCTTTGTCAGACAGGGAGGTCAGCTATGTCACTTTGACTGCAGTTTTTCCTCTCTCCTCATTTCCTACCTCTATGTTATAGAGATGTTTTCAGGGATAGTGGCAGAGAGCTAATAACAGAAAGTCATTAATTAATCAGTTCTCCTCTAAAGTCCCTTTGGACAAAGCGATGGCAAGTGCCAGCATGGATGAGTTTGGTGGGGTTTTTTGTTGTGGTTTTTTTTTTTGGGTTTTCTTTATTTTTTTCCTGGTCAAATCCCAAAAAAGGTCATGGAGGGATGGGGAGCTGACCACCTGATCTGCTGCTGCCTGACAATGAACAGCTGGGATAGTCTCAAAACCCCATATGGCTTTGAATTCTTCCTACCACTAAATTCTGCAGGAGAAATTATGTGCAAAATCCTTCATTTCCACTGTGCCTGGTTTTATATTCCTCAGAGTCTTGGAAGAAAGCAAAAGATGTAACTCTTACTGGTCAAACTGGGTGATGCTGGTAGCCCTCAAACCAAAAAAGCAGTTGAGGAATATTTTAAGTTTGTATCCCTGCTTGGTAAACTAGTCAACAAAGGCTGTCTCCAGCTTTGGTAGCCACGTGAAGCCTCCAAAATACAACCTACGCTGGTAGTTGAGATGCAAAATGCCTGCAAGCTCTTTTGGATATTAAATAATAGGACTTGTGAGCCACTTCTGTGGTGTGGGCTTGAGTTTAATATTGCAAGGAATTTTTTAAGACTTTGGCAATTTTTTATTTTTTTTTTTGGAATATCCAAGTCTAAGTGGATGCTCTGATGGAAAGGGGTTTTGTTTATTTGCTTATTTTGGATATGCTAAGTAATGCCTTCCAGGGCTTCAGTAGTGCTCAGTAATTTATGGCAATGTAGAGGTACAGACAATTTCATAATAGCAGCGAAGGCAGCTTTAGGGCAGGTGGGAACATGGTCTCTAAGGAGGTAACTGCACCCAGAGGATCAGAGGCACAGCTGCATTTCATGCTTGGTAATGCCCCAGGGATGTGATTATCTCTTGATAACAGAACTTCCCACGTGCTTGTCTGCCTGGCAAGGGTTGGGGAGGTGGTGCAAATAGCTCTTCAGTGAGCAGGTTCCCCTGCAGAGGATCCTTTTGAGAACGTTTGGGAACTTGAAGCAGCTTTTTGTTGTATGGAGAGCTGGACAAGAGAAGTCATAATCCTGGAAAGCCTGGTCTGTGAACCTGCTGCCTCTGCTCAGAGGCTGCTGTGTGGGTGGGAGGACAATGCTGTGGGGGCTGCTCCGTTCTCTTGCCTCCTCTCCCTCCCTGTAGTCTTCTCTCTTTTCTGGAGAAGCCAGGTTATCATGCCTGGAGCAAGACAACTCCATTTTACTTACATGGTTGCCCTTAAGCCATCTCAATTAAAAAATCCTCTCTAGGTAGAGTGTGTGATGATTTTCCTCTCTTTCTCTCTCTCTAGATTTGCTCTGCAGCTATTCTCCTAAAGGCAGCTCACTGCTGGAAGTAGTTGCTGAGAGCAGCGTGATACAGCAAGAGTTTCATTTTTTGCTGCTGTAACCTTATGTACCCTGCTATTGATGGAGTTTTGATGTGTTTGACTGGAAGTATGGGATTCTTCACCTTCAGGCACCAGTCCTGCTGGATCCCAAATGTGCTAATGCTCATTTACAGCAACATCAATTGGCATGTTGCAACTGAGCCTTGATCCTACAGCAAGGGCTTATCTGTTAAATGACTGCAAGGGTGTTAGTGTCCTTAAGGGTTAGGCTCAGCATATGTTTGCACAGGGAAAGGGCAGATATCTGAAAGCATTTTTCAGCATTTTCTTGGATAGGTTAAGAAGGGAGACAATATTACATACTGCTTTTGGAAGAAAAGAAAACCCTTAAGCCCCCAATCTGTAACCCAAGGTTTTTGAAGCCTGTTGCACATTCCCTTTTTAGACAGTTCTGCTCTCAATCCTGGGAGAGGGAGCAAGAGGTAAGGTAGTCTGCCTAATTTTTCTTTTTTGTCATCCTCTTGCAGTGAGTTTTTGCGCTAGCCTGCAGACAGAGGGAAGAGCTGGGTGGGTGGTGATGAAACAATCATCACTTAAAACTATTTGCTGATAATGAGTCACTCTTCATGGAGTCCCAATCTGTTCTCCCTTCTGTCAAATACTGAGAGTGCAGCAAATCTGCTTGCTTTGCTGCAGACTTCCCCCCCCCCGAAGGATAGATTCTAGCAGGAGGATTTGGTGAGAAAGAGGAAAGAATGAAATGTGTGTTTGTGGGGGAATATTAATAAGGAGGTGTCTTTTTGTGCCAAACCTGAGTATAAACCTCCTAGTAGCTCAGATGAGTTGCTGTGAGGGTTATCCGCAGTCTGTAGGCTGTGTACCCTGTAGCTGGTGTAAGTCTTGCTAAATCCCCATGGTCATTGCTCCTCAGCTGAAAGTGGTATCTAATGCAAAACTTTTAGGTTGGGTGGTGAGACATAAGGCTTTCGCCTGCTGATGCGGTGATATTCAAGAATTGTTTTTTTTGTGTTTTTTTTTTTTTTTTTTTTTTTAAGACAAATCTAGGGGTGACCCAGCATAAAGTAAAATAAGTCCTGCATGATCCAACCAAGCAGCTGTGCTTTGCCTTCTCTTGCAGTTCCAATTGCAATGATTTATACTCAATATCTTGATAAATGCCATCCAGTGTGTCAAGTGCTGTCTGGCTTGTGTTGTGTTAGGATGGCTATGATGTCTTGCCTGGTATGATTCCTGCAGTAATACGACAGCCCTGTAGATTTCAATGAAAACTCAATTTTCTTGTAACAAGGTCTAATGGGAAGTTTATTGGAGTATTGATAACAGAGAATGCAATAGATACATGTCCCAGAGTTAATATATTGTAGGACATTAAAGCATACATTGCATGTTTATCACTGTCAAATTCAATTAAGATTTTTAATTATAAACAAGGTGGTCATTCAAGCACAGGAAAGCATGTGCAAGGGAAGGGCTGAAAATAGGCACCGGGTCAGGTGGGACTGAAAACGCCTGAAATCAAAAAGAAAATTAAGAGGTTGGCATTCTTTCTGCAAGAACTGCATAGACCTTTGTAACAAACTCTGAAATAAGTTTTGTTCAGTGACCTGTCAAGTGATCTGGGGGCTGGTAGTGAAGTGGACCTGTGTCCCAGGCTGAAATCCTCTCTAGGAGGTCCAGGGCATTCTCTCAATATGTGGATGCATCGTTGCTAATGCCTGTGCTATGCCGCTCTCCATCTGCCCCATCGCAAATCCAGTGAAACCTTCCACCAGTGTATTACTGCCTTTCAGTTTATCCTGATTGTACTCGACCCGCTTCAACCACAATAATCCTTCTTGCAGATCAGATATACAGTAATCCTCCTTTACAAGTGAGAGCACAATGGGCCTCTGCCGTCAGACATGATGTAATCCTGCTGCATCAGATAGAGAATTTCTTTCCTACATCATGCAAAACACTGTCCTCTGTCTTCTGGTACTAGACTGCAGTCTTTTTCCATCAGATGACTTTCACATCCATGCACTGTGGTTCTTCTCTAGTCTCAAAGCAACAATCTCACTTATTTCCTTGTCATGTTCTGCTACAACCTGCGTCCCTAGGAATGGCAGCAATGGGTGAAGTGGGAATCGCTACGTTGCATGTGATGTGCTCTTTCGAGTAGAGGCTTTTTTCTGTCTTCTGTGTGTGCGGGACTTAGTGCAGTTGGAGATGATAAACGTGGGGCGTCACTGGGATATAAAAAATAGCTGACTGCAGTCTCTCTTGCTTGTGATTCTCTACACGCTGCACAGGCCTTTTAAAAATTGTGAAGCCTGTCTTCGAGCTCTGCCAAAAACAGGTGCTGCAGTCATCTTGCACTAGACACTGTGCAAATGGTTGGTTGTGTGGCATTAAGCAGCTGCCAGCTCTTCCAGCTGCACCCTCTTCTCCTCCTGGTAGCTCAGGTGTGTTTGCCCTCTGTTGCACAGACTGTTGTATTGTAATTCTTCTGCTGGGGATGATACAGGAGAGCTGTCTTTGTACGCGTGTTCTCTGTAACCTTTCTCTAATCCTTCTTGTGGGTTCTGAGCGCTGTAAATCCTCTTCTCTTTAAGTACAGCCTCTGCTAGTTTCTTGGTTGGGGAGGGGAGAAGAGGGAGATGCTGTCATGTGGAAGGAAAGCATGTATCCTATCGCTCTCTTAATCCTCCAGTCTGTTAGAAAGCAGCTACACATCCTGCCTGATTGAATACCTGCCTTGTAATTCAATCTAGGGGTTCCGCTGCCATTCATAAATAGATTACACAGCTCGGCTGGGCTGTGGTATGCTCAGAGACAGGCCACTTGATTGAGCGGTGGGTTTGTGTATTCCACCAGGCAATACATAATGGGTTGGATTTTTTGCTTCCGCTATAGGGAAGCGGAGCAACAGAGCAAGAAGCTGAGTAGGTGTGTTAGAGGGCAAGGGTTGTCAGCCTTCTTGGCTTTAGGGCATGCTTACCCAAATACTCCCTTGGCTCCGAGCCACATAATGGATCCTGTGTCAGTCAAGAGTGGGGTGTGTGTGTGTGAAGGAGTGCTGGGGACAGCTGGCAGGTGGGAAGTGATGGTGGCCACTCAGAGATCCTCCTGCTCCATTGTGTGAGTGGGTTGGTGTGGGTTTGTTGCTGCTAGATGGGTGACAGCAGAGCAGCTGGTGACCTGACAACTGCCGAGTCAGCACCTCTTTTGTGCTGCATGATGTTGGTTTGCAAGCTGTGAAAGGCTTCCAGGAAGCTCTTGTCAGAGAAATGTAGAGAAAGGTAATGGTATTTTGAGGATGCTGTTAGAAGTCTAGATATTGATGATGAGATGGGTGCTATCTTTCTCTGCTTTTCATTTGTTCTGTTAACTAGATGTTTGGTGACTTTTTTTCAGTACTGACCTTCTGCTTCCACAGAAATGACTGCACGATGAAACATGGCTCGCCTCTTGTGCTCTTCTATCTTTTTCATCCAGTGCAGTATCTATCTACACTGACTGACACTTTCTTGGTAACACCAGCATGAGCTTTTGGGGCTTGGTGGGACAGAAGATGATGGATATGGGTTTCTCACACACGGAAGACCTCCATTTCAGATTGCACATTGCCAGTAAACACTTTGAGAGACAAAATGATCAGTGCTTGCAAAGTGCGTTTCTGCCTGTAGCCTAAGAATAAGAGACTAAAGTTCTGAGCTGATGGAAAATAAGCAGATTTGCTTAAAAACCCAAGAAACTACTACTTAGTGCTTTGCTGGGATCAGAACCATGAAATGGGGCTTGCTTGTGGGCTTGTCTTGCATTTTGAGGATCTCAAGCTGTTCTAGGCTCATGGCACAATGGAGGTGGAGAACTGAACAGGGCAAGCTGGTTATGTGGCACTAGCTTGATTCTTCTTGTGTTGTGAAGTGGGTGATGCTTGTTTCTTGAGGAGAAACTTGGTGGTTTCTTCTCAAGAAAAGTATTCCTAGGCACCTCTTTGAGCAGAGTGAACAGATTTTCCTGTAGTGTTATTTTTTTCTGCTCTTTTTATGTTCATTAAATGATATATGTTTACATGGAGGCTCTAAAATAAATCGTTGCAGAAGCACCTTTTAAAACTTGTCAGCTGTGGCTTTTTTTTCCCCAGTACCTTTGCCTCTCAGGACCATAAATGGCTTCCTAAAGCAGGGGAAAACCATTATTAATTACACTGCCTAATGAACTCATTTGGCTTTCTGCCCGGCTTCCAAAAACAGCACTAACACCAGGCTGGATACTGTTGTCTCACTGTAATTATGTTTATATGGAAAGTTAATTTTTGTTTTCATAAATTGATTTGAGGCTTCTGGAAGCTATTTGGGGATAATTAACTTTGCCCACACAGACCTATATAAGGGCATTTGTTTACAAGGTAGCGCTTGGTGCTGGAGCATGGAGGTATGTTCCTGGGTTGATCTGGAAACATTCAGTTAGCAGTTCAGGGCAGCTGTTTCCAGGCTCAATTCTCTCTTTGTGGACAGCAATAGCAACCAAACATCATAGTCTTGGGATTTCGCAGGCTGGTAATGACCCTCAGGGTGGACCCGCAGTCCTTAGTTGCAATCCAAATGAGCTACAATCCAAATAATGTAAATGCTGCAAAAGTTAGTGCTAGAATCACAAACTGCTTTAATGTGAACAACAAATGTGGCAATCCCAAATGGAAAAGGCCTGTAAGGAATGAGACAAAGCCTCCACAAATAAATAGTTGTAAAGGTAAAAGCAGTTCCCATGGATCTTCTTTATAAAGGTGGGGATGGAGAACAGGCAGCAGAAGTGCAAGGTGATTTAATGGGACCTTCACCAGGAGGACACATGATGTGATGTTGCAGAAGTGACTTGTTCAGTCTGGGCACGTGTCTTTGGGTTCCTGGCCCCTGCAGTGAACTCTTCCTTCAAATAAATTCATTAATGAGCTAATTTATTATGTATGGCAATCCATTAGAGAAAAGTATAATAACCTCAGGATGCAGAGCCCTGCTCCCAGCACGTGGCTATTGAAGAACGAAAGCAAGAGGAAAAAATGAGGTCTCTTTTGCAGCTCTAAGCCTGTTTGGGAGCTCTTGTGTGACCCCTCTTAAAATGTAGGGGAATATGTAAGGCACTCTGGGTCATGTCTAGTAAAGCAGAGGATGGCCTGGCTGAGGGAAGCGGCTTGTGTAGGTCCGTGCCCAGGGTGCTAATTTTTAAAGCTACATTTTTAGAGTTCCTATTTCAGTGCGCCATAGGCTTTCCTCTTTAAACTAAGAAAAATTTGTTCCCTGAAGGCCTAAAGATGTACTAACTCCTTACCACACACTTTAAAACCGTGGACAAAGCTGCATCAGAAGGTCTTCAGGCTAGGTTGGCGTAAGATGGCTCTTCATTTGCTAGAGGAAAAAAACCTGAATGCTATTCAGAGTTTGTAGTTTTGAGTCTACAAGTGGTCCTGTCTCTTCTGGTCTGTCTTGCTTGTAACAAAGAATGGCTTTTAACACCCCTTGCAGAAGACCAGTGTCCATCCTGTAGTGAGATAGCCAAGCAAGCCCATAAATTCAGGTTTGCCTACTTGAGTTTTTGCATTCCTGTCTCTTGAGGGTCAGTGTTTTACAAGTTTTATCTAGGGCTTCAGTTGAGATCAGGGAGTGTCTACAGATTGGAGGTCAGCATTCTGGAGCAACAGCCCTGGATGAAATCAGAAAAAAAGAAATTTCCAGAAGGTGTTTGTGGTGTTTCATCTGCAAATCACATTGCTGTAAAAGAAGAGGCAAAGCAAAGTGTTAGGAGAGAAGTTGCAGGTTTCTAAAATTTGTCATCTTTCTCTTCTTCCTTTCCACCCATTTTACCTTTTACATGCAACCAGCGTTATGATTTTTATTCCTGATTTGCTACTGCACTTTGTGGCAGGGAACATTTCGGTGACTTGTGTTCCAACTATTTTTAATTTATATCTATGACTGAGAAAAAGGAGGGGAAACTTACCCTTTCTCTTTTATTAATAGATGTTCAGAGATGTCTGGGAAGTAAAGGGAAACTTTAGCTTTGTGCTAGAAAGGTAGATAGGGTGGAGAATTGGTCGTGCACCAACAAAACAGCACCTGGGTGACTTTCCTAGCTACTGGGGCAACACAGTTTTTAGTATTTACTGCATAGTGATCATATTAAATATGTAAAATAGCCAAACCTCTCCCTATGTGAAATATGTATGGTACCTTAAATCACTATGCAACTGTATTAAAGATGTAACAGGAGGGCTGGATGAGCATCAGGTTTTTGGGTTGTGTGGGAGAATGAATCACAGCTTGGTTTGAACCAAAGGGGATAAGGCTGCCTTTCAGTGAAGCTTGCAGCTGGGAGAGCTTCTTTTTTTTTTTTTGCTTACCCCTAAGGACTAAGGTGCTAATCCTTAGCTGTAAGTCAAATGCCCCATTAGGGTCACGCAAACTTGGACAGGCGTTCAGCTGGAAATGTAAACCGGTGGCCCGTGACTCTCCAGTGCTGCGGTGAGCGCTGTGCGCTGGCTGCCTGGGCTCTGCCTGCTCGCCTGCCGCACAAACACGGCTGTGTTCCAGGAGGCTCCCCGCAGCCCCCAGGGAGGAGGAGCCGGCTGTCTGTGCAGCCAGACATGTTTGTAGATCATTCCCAGAGCTCAGTGTTTGCAGGCTAAATTCCAGTTCATAACACAGGCACTCGAATGTCTCCAGGTTTTCCAGTTTTGGGTGGCTGCCCACAGGGAGGTTGCAGTATGGGCTAAGCCACCCGCTTTGCCTGTGAAGCGCTCCCTGCTCATACCAGTGTGTCTGGGTACAGAGCCTGGAGGGGTGCTGGGAGGCAGTCCCCAAGGAAAAGGCTGGTGTCTCTGGCTGGTGGGTCTGCAAGGTCAGGTGAGGTAACTGCAGAGAGGATTTGATGTTGTCTGAGGCATGCCAGCCTGCTTACAGGGCACTGGGGCTGGGATTAGTGGGTTAGTACGCTCTGCTCCCTCTGCTTGCAGATGTGGTGGCTGGCAGTGGTTGTCCTGACTGTCACCTCTGGATGGGCCGTCTCGTGTCACCTCTTAAACGTGTGGCTAGATGGTGTTGCATGAGGTGCTGTAACTGATGGGGTATTTGCCCAGCTGGCCAGATAAAATCCCACAGTGGCTAAGGCGATATATATGCACCTGCAGTTACATCTCCGATGCATGGTGTTCACTGATCGGGTAGCTTAACTGATATTCTTGCTTTGCTTGTTCAGTATTTGAGCCAAACAGGTATTTTTGAACCTCCTTAACCTGCATAAGCACTTCAGTTTACTAGAATGGATCTGTTTGTGTTTGTTTAGCTGGATCAGGGCCTGAACATCCACTGCCAGAAAGCAGCTTTAGGATTTTGCTGATTTTTCACAAAGAAACACATGTAATATTGACTATCTAATCCTGCCCCTTCAGGCCAGCCCTCTTCTCAAATTCTGTCCTGGGATTAACCAGCGCCTTGAGAGACATTGCAATTCGAGGCTTGTTGTGGTTTAACCCCAACTGGCATCTCGGCCTCACCCAGCTGCTTGCTCACTCCCCTCTGGTGGGGTGGGGGAGAGAATTAGAAGAGTAAAAGTGAGAAAACTCATTGGTTGAGATAAAGACAGTTTAATACGTAAAGGAAAAGCTGTGCACACAAGCAAAGCAAAAAACCAAGAAATTAAATCACTGCTTCCCGTCAGCTGTTCAGCCATCTCCAGGAAAGCGGGGCTCCGTCACACACGTAACGCTTACTTGGGAAGACAAATGCCATTGGTCTGAACGTGCCCCGCTCCTCCTCCTTCCCCCCAGCTTTATCTGCTGAGCATGACATCATGTGGTATGGGATATCCCTTTGGTCAGTTGGGGTCAGCTGTCCCAGTTGTGTCCCCTCCCAACTCCTTGTGCACCCCCAGCCCACTCACTGGTGGGGTGAGGAGCAGATAAGGCCTCGGCTCTGTGTGAGCGCTGCTCAGCAGTAACTAAAACATCCCTGAGTTATCAACGCTGTTTCCAGCTCAAATCCAAAACATAGCCCATACTAGCTACTACAAAGAAAATTGACTCTACCACAGCCAAAACCAGCATAAGGCTATAAACGATGACAGCAGCTAAAGTGCAGCTTCCTTTTGGATCCCCGTGGTTCGGACATTGGGCGGTGAAATGGGTTGAGTATACACGTGCGCTGAAGGCTTAAAGCAGTAATGTTAAAACAAAAATCCCAGAAGCAGGTGTTTCTCAGACATGGATGAAGAACTGGGAATTGGAAGGGCTGCTCATTCTTCCTGCATCTGCTGAGCTCTCCCAGCGATAGGTGAAGGGTTTACCTTTCATCTCCCTGGTTATTTGCTTCCGTATTTTATGGAGACTGTTTATTGTGCGCTACAGGCTCCTCCATAGCTGTGTTCCCATGCCAACCATCCTGCAATATGGTTTACATGCTTAGTGAGACAAAGCAGCTTTAATCCTCAACCTTTGGATGGCTCCTGCCCATCAGGGCCAAGCTGCCAAAGAAGAACCCTGCTGCTTACACAGTGGAGCTCCAGGTTCCAGTTAATTGGGCCCAGTCATTAAGGGAAATTCAGTTTATGTCTACTGGGACTGTGAAGGGAGTGGGTTTTTAATAGCAAATATCTACAGTGTGTATTGTTTGGTGTCAGGTTAAAAGGAAAAAAAAAAAGAAGGCAAACTTTTCTGCAGAGAAGAAATGCTTCTAATTACTTGCCCTGCTCTTTAGAAGCTGTGTTTATCTCCTGTAAGAACCAGCTCATTAGCTCTATTGCTCACACAGATAATCAACAACATAATAATTATTTATATGGCACCCATGGCAGAGGGCTTTGGATCACATAACAAAACATCATTTCCTTATGATCACTCAAGCATTTCTAACTGTCTCTTTTGTCTGTCTTTTTTTTTTTTTTCCTGCCTGTTCTTGTCTTTCTGTGGCCTTTTGTGCCAGTTTCTAATGCTTGGCACAGCTTTTGGGTTAACTTTCTCCCTTGTCTCTTTTAGAAGCCTCTCTGAAGTCCATCTTGACCCACAGAGAATTTCAAGTACCAGAACTCTGTCACCATGCAGAGCAACCTGGATTGGCATGAGCAGCAATAGCTCCTTTGACTTCAGTTGCATCTATTTTTGCATTGTATTTTTGTATTCAGTTGCATTCTGATTTTTGGACTGATCCCTATCTGCACTTGAAATGTCAAAAAGCAGTATTTTTCTTGGTCAAGAGCTTCACCTGTTCTTCTGCATTTTCCCAGGCCAAAGCAGGGCTGTGGGATACTAATCTTGAGCTACACCTAAGATATCTATCCTGGGGATGACTTTTGAGCAGTGTTCAGATGCTGTTCCTAGGGTGGGATTTTATCTAAGTCATGTCTTCAAAGCTAATCTTCTTCTAGGTTTCCCTGGAGTGCTTCAACTCAACGTTATGCAAGATGGCTACAGTATCCTGACCTGCAGGGTGACCCACAGGGCAACTTTCATTCTCCTTTGCTAATGCAGTGAGTTCTTGCAGCTGCTGGCATCAAGGATGACATGCATCAGGAATCCTGCAGTCGGGTCCTGTAAGGCCACTGGATGCCTCTTTCTCTACAGTGCTGTCAGCCTGTGCTGTGCCTTCCTCTGTGCAGCCTCCATGCTCCTGCCCAGCTGTTTGACATGGAGTCACCATCTTCCCATCCATGACCAGTGCTCCCCTGAGCGTGGCAGGTCAGCAGAGTACTGGTGCAGACCGACACAAGCGAGCCTCGTTCCTTGTCTGGCACAGCAAAGAAGCTACAGGAAAGAGATAGAAACTGCTGTGAGCTGGGCACTTGGGGACAGGCTGACACTAAGAAAGGTGAAGGGACTCACTGGGAGATGGGAAGGAAGAGAACATGAAATCAGGTAGCACCCTGGGCATTTGCAAGGTGTAGCTCATGCCATAGAGACTCATTTATTATGGACCAGTTTTTGGAGAGCTGGTCAGGTGTCAAAATGCATTTGGCCAGTGAGGAAAGGAGGGAAAAGCTAATGTCTGATTAGAGATGTTCCTCCTGTGCTCTAGGAAAGGTGTTGTCACGGTCCACTCAGTGGACTCGTGAGTCCAATTGAGACAATACTGTTTTCAGACTGAATCTTACAGGTGTGCTTGCACAGAGGATCCTTGTACTGAAGGAGCAGAGGAATAGGGTTCATCTGAATATCATTACAGAAGATACGAGATCATAAAGGAGGTTGCTGTTGATGTGTGATGCTGCCGAAAGGGAAAGATAATTGTCTCCTGCTGATTGCCCTTGCCTGATGTGGGAAGGCCACTCTTGCCCTACCCCCTGTCTGAACGCCTGTCTTTGGAGTTGGGAACCCAATGTGACTTCACCATATCTGCAAACCTCAGTCTCAGTCTTGGAAATGGTGTTTGCTGGCACCGTGTGTTGCTAAGCAGATGGGCTGCTGCGTTTATACCCGTTGAAGTTTTTCGGAGAGGGTGGCTTTGGTGGGGCATTTCAGTAATTGTTGCCAGCACAGAAGAAACAGAAGGAAAAGCGTCTCCAGTTCTTTACCACCTGCTCCTCCTCCCTCCTTGTGGCCCCCATCCAACACCTAAATAGGTACTTGCCCACAAAATGCATTGAGAGGAAAATAACCCCCACCCAGATTGATTGCAAGATGTGACAGGTGAAATTCTGGTGTGAGGAAATAGCAGAAAAATTTTAACCAAGCAGGCTGAAAATATGAGGGTGAAGCAGCTGAGTCACTAGAGGGGAAACTTGAGCTACATGTGGTCCATGAAGGAGACTATATAAATGGTTTGAGTGTCACTTGCCAAAGCATTTGCTGTTCCATTTCTCTGTGGGCTGGTAACAGCTGGGGTTGTGTAGCTGGGTGGCAATGCTGTAGGACATGCCATCTGGCCCTTTCCCGCAGAGGTAGGTGGGTGCTGCAGACAGTTGGCCAGCTTCTCTGTGGCGTTTTCCTTCTTCCTTTGTTGGGTCCCTTGGCTTGTGCTGAGGAACCTGATGGGCCTTCCAGTATGGCTTTTGAAAAACTGCTAGGCACACCCAGAGCAGGGCAATGGTTCAGTCTGTTCCTGTGTTAAAAGCTCTGAATAAATGAATGAAATTTCATCTGGCTTTAATGGGAGCAAATGAAATGCTTTTGGATGTCCCACCCTAAGGCTTGGATAAGAAATTCCTGTAATTAAGGTCTAAAACCCTGATGCTGGTTCTGACGTTTTGTTTACTGATGCTGAGTTTTACCTTTTGTAACAGATGAAATGTAGGGGTGGCTTTTTTTGGTTAAGCATGGGGGGTCCGTTTGGTGTGTGGTACAGCAGTGAAGCTGTAACATGTCTGTGCTGTCCTGTCCTTTGTGAATGGAGGGAAAGAGTTGAGATAAGAACACATTGGAGTTAAAATAAAATCAACTAAAATGCTTCGGGAATTCTTATCTTCCCCGCCATCAAGTCTTCACCTCCTTGGTATTTGTGGCTTCTCCCTCCTGGTTAAATGGACTATTCCCCCTGAAAAACGCATTTTGACAGATTGCCTAGGCCTCATTGGCAAATCGGATACAAGCTGACTCATTTCTCTCCATTCAGGCCAGTGATCAATCTCTCTTACCTATTGATTTTTCTGTCCTTGTGTCTTGAGATTTGTGGGACTAGGTGTATCAAAGAGCAAACTCTGTTCCCAAACCCTTGAAAGATTAAAGCGGTTAGTTTTCATGTCTTCAGCAACCTCTTCTTCTCCCCCTATCCAAAAAAGAAGAGTAAACCATTAGGCTTTAAAAGCTAATTACATGTAGCCACAGATTTCATCATCGCTGAGAGGGTCTGCATAACAAAACTGGGCTTTGTTGTTGCTTTTTTGCATGTCCATCCACCCCTTGCGATGGCTGTTAAAACACTTTCATGGTTTGTGAGCTAACAGCCACTGAGCAGATGGGAGAATTGAGAGTTACATAATTTTACATTTTTTTTTTAATGTAAAATTTTTATCAGATCTCTAGCTGATGAAGAAAGAGACATATTGGGAAAGAAGGTGTGGGTGAAACAAGGACAACATTATCCCTGTACTTGGCCACATGGGTTGGTTTGTTTTTTTTGGAACACCCTCTCTTGCAGATGATCTGCCCATAAGTATCTGCTGCGCTTTTTGGTGATATTTCCTCCCCAGCATTGTTTTTCCTGCCTCTAACACAAAAACGCAAAGATTTTTTGTTTTGTGTGGCCACAGTAAGCATTTGGATCTTTCACTTTCCATCTGTAAAGTGGGAAGAGCAAGATATTTTCTCCATCCTTTGTCGTGACTACTTTTGGTTATAGTGGTAGGGTGGAGATTTTTCTTGCTGTGTTGATGAACAGGACCCTGTGCCATTCCAGATGCTGCTAAGAAATAGGCTGATTTAAGATATGTTTTAGAATGTTAGGTCTTTATGAGAAATACCGCTGTATTTCTGCTGCCTCTGGGGAATGTAGCTGCTGCTGCATCGCTGCCAGAGGAGTGGATGTGCACCCTTTATCTGATCACCACTTCCCCCTTCCTCGGTCCTTTGTGGCAGCATCAAGTGTACATGCTATGCACAGCTGATATTTGATGTGTTCTGCTGAAAACCTGAATGATACATTATATTGTTGAGCAAACCCGGATGGTGTATTTATCTGGCTTATTTTGTGAGTGTTTAGAGAAACAAAATCAATAACATTTATGTAACACTCCTGTCATCCACTTCAGCCTCTCCCTTGCAACTGTGGATGCTTCTCCTGAAATGATTAATGAAATGTATTTAATGTACGGTGTGATGGCCACAGAACAGCAGCTCCGAAGCTGTTCTGATCACTCCAATGTACAGTAAATGCTTAAGTAATTTTCACATGCAAATGAGCATGAGTTAGTGCAGTGTCTTGTTTGTAAATGAGCATGAATAGCTGTGCTGGTTTCATATTTTTACTGTCAGGAATATTATCCCTCTGAAGGCATTAAGTCACTTGTTGCAGCTGTTTTGTACTGTGCATCCTGTAGAGAAGGTCCCTGGCTGAGCAAAGGAGTCCTGTGCGAGGCAAGACAGTCATGGTGCTGCTGCTGAGATCATGGTGTGTCTTCACTAAATCAGATTTTTCACTCTTCTATAGGCCTTGTTGGGCTAGTAAGTGCTAGATAAACCTTCATCTTCAGAGTCTTACTAGCTGATAAGTTACTGAAAGCTTTCTCTCCTTTATTAATTTTCTTGCACTTACTTTGCCTGATGGTGCAGAGCTTGACCTTTGTATTTCACTGGGACATCTCTCACTCAAAATTTATGCACCCTTTCTCGTGCCGGTGCTAAGTGAATATAGACCACTTAAGGTGAAATGTTGCCCCAAAACCTGAAGATGCAGATCTTCTTTTAGCAAGGTCGTTGCTTTCCACTGCACATCCCTGGTTTCAAAATAATGTCCTGACCCTCCAGAGTGTGACGTGCCATACTGACAAGCTCAGGGATTCTCACTGTCCTGCGTGCTCTCTGTCTTCATCATGAGGGACGAGTTGTACTGTATTTTTGAAATGTCTGCTTTAGTGTGTGGTGATGTTTTTTTTTCTGAAACTCCTGGGAAGGAGTAACTGCTAATTTTTATGGGGCATTTTGTGCCTGATGGACTTGATGACCTACATCGACTAAGGGATGATTTCTTTGCCAAATGACAATTTAAATGTAAAGTACTGTGACTGCTAGCTTGGAATTGTGTTGCCACATAAGCTCATTATGTAGCTTGCTTACTCTCTTCTAATACTTTAATAAAGCTATTGGCTATTGTTGTGGTCTCTTGCTTCCTTACAAGTAGATTAAAAAAAAAAAAGTAAACACCAACGTTCAATACAGAATGGGCTTACAGATGTAAATCTCAGGAAAGATGATGGTGATGGAGTCCGACCAGCTGACTGCTAATAAACACCTTTGGTTTTTAACCTGTTGGACATAGTATGGTGAGCAGAATTAAAGATGAAACAATCATGGAAAAGATTCAGTAGCTTTGCTAGGTGTTCAGGGTGGAATGTACCTGTAGAAGCATTTTGATTTTTGTGTCTGTGCCTTGCCTGTGTGGAGGAAGCTGTCCTGCGCATGGATGTATTTGGGTGTACTCTGCCATGAAGGTCCATCTCAGGAGGCTTCTGACAACTCCCCAGCAGAGACTAGAGGAGCAGAAACTTGAAGAAATGGTGGGGTTTGGTTAAAAGCTTGAGGAAAAATTTGTGTTGTCAGTGTCTTGTGCTTGTTCTGCATTTGAAGCACCTTAAGGGCCTGGAGAGGCAATTGCTGGGACCTGCTCACAGGCTTGTGTTTAGGTAGGGCTCTATGAGGCTTTGAAGGCTGGGATTTTTCTGTAAAGTGTGTGCTGCAGGATATCCAGCCCTCTGCTCTTTTGAGCTCTCACCTCCTTTAAAGGTTCTCTGTTGTTCCTCCGAGGGTGGTTGCATCACTTTGAATACGGCAATTCCCTTGCATCTCTGTGAAGATACACCATTTTGTGTCTCCTCTTAACAGCAAGGTCTGTGTGCTCAGGAGTTGGGATGATTGCTCATTTCTGGAGAGAGAAGGGACAAAGGCATCCACCAGTCTGTAGGAATGAAAGAAATGTCCCATTTGCTACTTGGGAACAAGCCACAGATCACAGACTCTTTTCATTTATGAGTTTATCCCTTCTGAAATTGAAGGTGGAACCTCAGTTAAACCAAAACTGAGCACATCAGGGCAGTTCTTCTTTATTTATTTCCCCCCCCCCCCCCCAATTGAACTTAAAAAAAAAAAAAATAAATCTTTCTTTTCACTTTGATTTGCCTCTTCTGGAACTACAGATTTCCCCTGGTCACTGCCATGTGCAAAGATGAAATCCCCAAATAGAAGAACAGTGTCATTCCAGGCCCATAGAAACATTTGCTCCAGCTTTGTGAGGGACAACTGGAAGAACTGAACTAGTTTGCTTTGAGCTTATCTCCAGGTTGCATACCAGGAAAGGGGTGGAATGCCCAACTCATGTCCTGTTGGAAGAACATAGTGGGGCAGTTGATGGGAACTCCATACCTGTCTTTCCCTGTGGACCTTGAACCCCATGGCAGAACCCCACAGGGGCAGGGACTTTGCTCTTGCTTATCTTTTTGTGGCTGGCTTAGTGCCATGTCCTTCTGAAACAGGCTGTGTTTTGTGTGGTCGTGGCAATCAGCCCAAGAGGATGGGTCTTCTTGTCCCTTTATGCCTTAAACAGTTAGGCCAAGTGCAGTACATTTTGCTTCACTATAATAAGTGCTGCTTAATTAATCCCTCCTGGTCCAGAGCAATGCGTATATCTCCTTTGTGTTCCCTCCCAGCTGCTCTGACCTCCTTCCTCAGAGGTAAGAGGAGAGGAATTTACTGCTGGAATTTACTGGAGTCAAACTACAGCTTCACTCTGTGTGTACATTGGGGATTGCTCATGCACAGCTGCATCCTACCACCCAGTCTGACTCCGGAGTAGTGCTTGGGGAGGGAGCAGTCTCCTCTAATTGTATTTAAACTGTGTGCTGCTGCTGCTGTATTTATCTGTGTGTGGATGTGGCTGGGTTAGGCGTGATATTAGAAAGAGCCTTTGAGGTGTAGGAGTCATGAGGTGTGCTACTGGCTGTGGTAGATCTACCTTTTCCTCCTCATCTTCTGAAGGAAGCTATTAAAGCCAGTGATTATTTTCTAACAGAAAGGTGTAAATTAACCCTTTGCCCTCTTCCTCCTACTTTTCCTCCCCATTTGCTCCTGTGACTCACAAGCCTTCTTGTCCTGTGCACTCTTGGGACTCTTGGTGTAGGTACAAAGTGTGCAGAAGCTGCAGGGCTGCACGTGAGAGCTGTAGTATGAACTAACTGCTGTGACTACTGGGGCTGTTTCGTTGACCTTCCTCCCCACCCTGACTGTACCCACTTTAGTAGCAGTGCCTGAGCAGGAGGCAATCTGCTGTACCACGTTATTCATTTTTTACAGCACTTATTCAGACCAGGGCTTCATCTGTGGGTAGTGACTCCCGTTCCCTTTTTCCCGTTCCCTTTTTCCCTTGGCCATATCTGTTGGAGAGCTAAGTCAGCCTAGGAAAAATTCAAAGGAAATGGTTGATTTGGCACAGCTTGTGAAGAGCAGCAGCCTGGAGCCCTAAGTTAGGGTGGGGGTGGCCTTATTGGGCTGCAGAACCAGAGTAACTTCAGTGGGGGCCATGGAAATGCTCCTGGAAACTTATGTCTCTTAAAGGTGTCCACCTTTAAACCTGGATGGTGATCTGGACATAGTGGAGGAGTGTAGATAGCAGCTGGGTTCCCAGATGGCCATTCGTGGACCTGTGGGACGGTAGTGTGACACCTATTGTGTATTCTGGGTCAATCTTATGTGGTAGCCATTATTCTGGCTCCCCAAGCTGATATCCTAGGGTTTCTCTTCCCCAGTGAGGTATGCTGTTCAAGCCCCTTGCTTAGGCGGATTGCTTTTTGCTTTTTTGTGTGTGTAATATTACATGCCTCAAAAAAAAAAAATCCTGCTGCATGTGTCACTTTGGAGTTACAGCTAGCAGGGGAGGAGGTGACAGGTAGCTGCAGTTCTCGCTGTCCTGCACAGAGCAGAGCACACTGTGCTCTTGCATTTCATCTCTGCTGTGGTAGACAACAAATAGCTTTTTTTTTTTTTTTTGCACAGGAGGGAGTGCACCCCCAATATGTTCTTCAACAGAAGTCTCTCTTCACATCAAAGAAATTATTAGAACTCTTTTTCGATCTCAAGTATGCTTTGACATTGTAGATAGTGGGGAACTGATGTTCAGGTCGTAGTCTGCTAAGTGGATTTTTTTCCTGAAATAAATACATCACCCATCTAGACTAAATTTTTTTTCAGTGACCTGTAACAAAGTGGAACTCCTTCATAAATGAGCTAATGGGTTGGTGTAGGTCAGTGATGTAGGTCTGTAATGAATCTCAGCCTGCCAATCACTTTGCTTTTCTTGGTCCACTCAGAAGTAATCTGTGTATTGCAGCCTGAAAACCACTGGGTAGGTCACACTGAGATCCAGTGACAGGTCAGGGAAGGCAGAGAGGCAGGGATGAAGTCAGGTTACAAATATTCTTGGCAGTACTCTCAGCTCCTTTAAAGACATTGTTGTTCGTCTGTTTACTAGTCGTTTGTCTTCTGCTCTCGATTGTGGTGTAGGATCATCTGATTATTATAGAAAAGATGTGGGATATCATACTGAAGCAACTAAAATAGAGTGGGACTTGTTCTTGGCATGATCCAGAGCCTGTTAAAGCTGGTAACAATTTCTGCTTTCATTGCTCAGCCTTGCATAACACTATCCTCCATAAGAAATGCTATGTTGGAACATACAGAGAGTCTGGTGGGTGCGTGTAAAAAGCCACAGGCTAAACAAGCCTGTGCAGTATTTACCAGGGGCTGCTTATATTCACTGAAGCTCCTTGTGTGATTTTTATTGCAGTCAACCTGGCAGAAATCAGTGTGCTTCCCTCACTTTTGTGGATCAGCTGGCCACCGTCCTGTACTTGAGCTGGTGGGAACTGTGGCTAAGACAAGGGGAGCAGGGCAGGATCACAAGCATATGGGATATGCTGCACATGTGAGAGTTTGGGGTCCAGGCAAAATGTACTTGTAATCCAGACAGTTTCTGGATTCCCTGACTTGGGTAGTTCTGGTCACAAGGCTGGGTGACAGCAGTCCTGTGGCTAATGGGAGCTGGAGGAGCACTTTTCCTGCATGCAGGCTGCAGTGCAGAATAAAGGGGCTGTGTAGGAGAGAGCTCTGCATCCTGCATGGTGCAGTTTCACCCTGAAGGTGTGATGGGAAATCCTACAACCCATGATACTTTCCTTAGCGATGTCCTTAATCACTTCCCAGGATACCTTTTTTTTTTTTTCTTTCCCCTTTTTGCTGAGGAAGGTGTGCTCAGGAGGCAACTTGCTTCTAAGTGGGTTGTGCTGTGAGTTTATTCAATTTGACTCAGGTCTATGCAGTACTTAATCTGACCTGATTCAGTCCCTTCCTAGGACTGCCATGTTCATTATTATTGTCAAAGACCTTTAACTCCAGCTGGGTAAAGCTGGTCAGTTTAGACTTGGAGTGATCCTGGCAGGTCTGTGAATACAGCAGGGTGGAGACCTGGGCCAGGTGTTGGGATCTGCCCAAGGATGACAACAAGGAGCTCAGCATGGCTGGGAACACCTGCCTGGGTTGCATGGATAACCCTTACTGAGCCCTGTCTTGCTGCTGGTGGGTGAAGCAGCTCAGGGTGTGTCTATGCTATGTGGTTGCCATGGCTGGGCTGGAGATGCAGATCTGCTGAAATGCAGTGCACTTGAAGGACCATCTCCATGGAGGTTTTGTGAGGGGTCATGGGTCCGCAGTCGATATTTGAGGCTCTGCGTGCTACAAGCTCACCTAGTCTGTACCCATATTTGCTGAATTAGCTGGAGCATCAGAGGTGGCTTGTTATGTTTCTGCACCATCTGTGGAAGGACAGGCTAAGCTGGTACAAAGCCATGCAATACAGTCAACCTGTCGTCGTTGTTTCGGGCCAGCAAGGTGAGTTTGTCCTGGAGCAGCGGAGCAAGCAGAAGAGGGCTGACGTGACATAATCTCTTAAAAGAGTTACCCTGCCCTGTGGGGAACTGAGCAGTCCTTGGCCTTATTTTATACAAAATACTGATCGTGACAGCTCCTAACTGCAGGGGATGTTCTGAAGCCTCTGGGGATTTTGTGCAAACACCTGTTTTTGGTAAAGCAGCTTCTTCTAAGAGTACAGCCATGCAAACAAGTTTTTTGTGAGAGTGTAGGTTCACATGGCTGTAACTGTGTTTGCCAGGCAAAATTCTTCTTTTCTATGTGTATAGTGGAGAACACCTTCAAGGTATATCTTTGCTGTAATCTTCTCTGCTCTTGCTTGGTTCTACAGCCTCCTCCTAGACTTAGTTGTCTGGCACGTTATAGACTGTCACCGTAGGCTTTCCATAATGAAGATATTCTTTGCCTGTTTGCTCACGGGTCTTCCCTGCCACCCCAGAGGTTTAAAAGATAGAATGAGTTCAGGTTAAATTACATTAATGTGCAAATATGTACTGATTTCATCTACAGAGCACTCTTACAGCTTCCTCCATAAAGCTGTACAAACTGCAGTAATCCATACCTCCCTGGACCTCATTAATCACCAACCGTGTCTAAAATTCTCAGGCTGAGATGGTGAACTTTGTGGCACTGGGAAGTTTTGCCGTTAGGAGTGTAATGCTCTGTTACTGGTGCTGCAGAGGTAGGCGTAAGGTGTAGGGTGCTGGAAAAAAATCTTGTTTCCCAGGCTTGTCCCCATCTGCTCACTGAACTGCATCAACTCTGTGGCACCACTGTAGCATAAGTGAGCTTCATGTTAACTCCTTCACTCCAGGCATCGGATGCGCAGGGAGGAGAGCAGAGGCTATGGTGGCACATAAAGCAGAGATAACTATAGTTTATAGGAAAGATGTTCTTTGATAGCTTTCATTTAATGAAAGGCTTTTGACGTATAAGAAAGAGAAGGAGTAACACCTGAAGGATACCAACTGCAACTCTGTGGCATGACATGCCTACTGTGGTCTTTCGAAGCTGGGAGCAGTGGGTTAATTTACTGGGGCTCTCTTTGCCCATGCTGCTCACCAGCTGGCAAGGAATCCCTCCGCTCCTCCCGGCAACGGCAACCCGCAACAGGCAGGCACATTAAAAACAGACTGCTGCAGCAGCAGGAACAAGTCCTTTCAGAATGTGCCTTAAAAACAAGGCTCTGTCTGGGGTTTAAAGCAGAGATGGGCTTTCCTGAAATACAAGGATGTGAGTAGAATTGGAACAGCAGTGGAGATGAACACAAAGTACCTGCCTTTTGGTGTGGAAGCTGCTAAGGCTGCTCTCACTGAGGCACAGACCCTGCTGTTGATATCTGCAAAACCCATTTATGTCCTGGAGGCCTTTCATGTGTCTGTTTAATATTTCAGTTATGCTTGTGTCTTTGCAGGTAAAGGCCAGCTTGCTGCACTGAACTTAATTATTTTAGCACATGCTTTCTCTTCTCTAAGCCTGCTTTAAAGATGACTATGTGTTTATTCCTTGGTGCCTGAGAAAAAGGACTGTCCGCTAAAGATGTTTTAGTGATGCAGGTAGGCAGTTCTTTAACGAAGATGGAGCCTTCCTTGCTGAGACACCAAAACTGGTGATAGATGTCAGTGGGTACCATCTCAGCTGTGGCTCAAGCGGCCAAGATGGTGAAATGAGCTTTGCAGCCTTTAAATCATGGTTTCTTCTTAGAAGGTCACGTTCTCTGCCTCGCTTTCCTCTTCTGCATGTGTACGCAAGCCACTATAGTGGTTAATCTCTTAAGAGGGAAGCCTAAGCCGTGTGTAGTCCAGGATGAGGTATTTGTTTAAGCATCTCTGCTTTATTTCTAATGACCTTCTGACCTTCTTAGTGCTGCGGGTGACCATGGCAGGTAAGAAAAGCCACTTAGTGAAAAAGTGTATTTCTGCAGAGCAGCAGTAACATTTCTTCACTGTTTTGACTTTTGTATTGCTGTACTATCTGTAAGCTGGATAAAAACCTCAGAGGAATGATTGTCTGAGCAAGATTGAATCCAGAAGAGAGGCTCATGGATCCCAGGAATAAACTGGCTGTCAGAATGCAGTATTGACTTGAAGAAAGCAAGTCCTTGGAGGCACTATTGACTGTCATTACTGATGTAGTGGAGGCTGCCTAAAGTGCCATTTCTTGAGAGTGGCATCATTTTTTGCTGTACTTTTTTCTTTCTTGTCTCCCCTTCTCTTTCTTGCTTTTGAAGAGGGTGGGCAGAAAACCAACACTAGCATGTGTCGTGAGTGAAATGAAAATACATGCTGAGCTGGAGCCTGCTCAGGGACTGGTTTCAAAATGAAGGGCAGAGAGGGGATCATGAAGGACTGGTTCCCCTCAGCACGTACTCAGGCTGAAACTGAGTGTTTCCAGTCCTTGTTTGCAGAGAGCAAACTCTCCCCTGTAGTCACCCAAAGGCAGCTTCTCACAGCAGGAGCTATAAGGCTTTTTCACCTGCCCATATTAGACTTTGCCCTCAAAAGGAGGGGTCCTATTTAGGAGATACAGTGACAGGTCACAGACAACTTGGGAGAAACCTGGTGTCTGTGATAGAAAATGTAGGAGGAGGAGGGTGAAGGGTCTCAGCGTTATTTTAAGACTTGGCAGAAATAGCCCTAGGGAAAGTGAATACAGCTGCTTCTCTCGTGTTTGTCACTGTTACTCTTCCTTCACTTGCTTTCTCGATGTTGAGCCTAAAACAGTAGGGGAAAGAGCTCTTGGCCCATTGGGAATGCTGGCTGTTTCCAATTCTTACAATTAGGCTGGGCAGAGCAGCACTAATTGAAACAATGCTGTCCCAGCCCGAGGGGTCATCTTGGTGTTTGAGATGGAAATTTCAAAGCCCTTTGGTAGGCATGCACTTTTTAGGTTTTGTTTGTTTGTTGTTCTCCAAGGAAGCCCATCCACATTGCTTTGGTAGCATGCAGAAGGGGAGCTTTAAGTTCTCTGGCTTTCTGGCTTTAGTAATGCGTTTGCTGAATTTGAAAAATCCCTCTTTGCAAAAGCTATTATTTTTGGTTGGTGCTGTGTTTTCATTTATCTGTTTTCAGACAACTCGACTGCTTCAGAACATAATGAATTTGGACTGTGGATTCCACAAAGCAGCATCCAAAAAGTCCTCAAGAGAAGCACGTGGACATCTGTTGTAGCTGTACAGCAAAATTCCAGTTTCTAATACATTTTTCTTAATGGCACAGCCTGAGGATAAGGAAAGAATAATGTAATAGGCTTGTGCATGTTGATGCTTTCCTTATCCAGCATTTAAGTTTATAATAAATAAGTTCTAAAGTCCTTCACCACTTAATGTGATGTCTTTGGGATCTCAGTACCCTAGCAGCAGTCTACTGATCTGTTCTGGTGTCCTCATTTAAATTGGGGTAGGATGGCAATATCTAGTCAAGGACAAGAAATGTGTTCACACAGATAACTATTCTTAGGATATTGGAAAAAAAGCTGTATTTGGGGGAAAAGGGACATTCCCATTCCCAGGGTAATGTGGGATGGATGGGGAACGGATGCTGCCCAGGCTGTTGAAGTTACTGGGTAGCATGACAATGACCAGGCAAGAGAGAGAGTTTGAGAAAGGGTGAGGTAACATCCCACCTCTTATCAAGGGGTCCTCACTCTGAATAGCATTGCTTTGAAGTAACTATGCCCTGAGGAGGGTGTCTGGCGCTGAGTGTCTGGCTTTTCTCCCTTAAGGACATATTGGCTGGGGTACTGAAGTGACTCAGTATGGATGTCTGGACGTTATATCAGGCAGAGGATTTGTTGTGTTGTCCTTGATAGAGATGGGTTTGGATAGCCTGGTTGTCCAACTGTCTGACTAAGACTGAGATGTAGGTAATCCTTTGTTCATTCAGGTTAAGGAGGTGAAAGAAGCACTTTGAGGAGACTGTTAAAATTGCATTCTTGATTTGAGATGCTTTTCCCCTTCTTCCAAAAGGAAGGTGGGTTTTTTTAAAGTGATTTTAGTGCTCATCCTTGAAATCTCTCTTCCCTTTATTTCCCCGTCTGGATGCAGTTAGGCTTTACATCCCCTTTCCTGTGACTCAGCATTCCCCTGTGGCCTTAACCCCTGGGGGTCTGCTCCAGGGCTCCCTTGGAAGCATCATCCTGTACAGTGTGTGTCTTTCTGGCTGCTGGAATTGGGCTTGGGAAACTGGGTCTCACTGACTTCAGCAACTGTCCCTTATCTTCAAGATACTTCTCAAGGTTTTAATTCAAAGACTTGGAAATGGTCTGGGATCCAAGTTATCTGCAGAACTGACTGTGCTATGGCCGCTGAGATCAGCTGGAAAGTTTAGCTGGACAGGAAAAAAAATGAAGTAAACCTTTTTTAGTCCTGATTATAAACACTGGGGAAAAATAATTGGGAAATACTTGTTAAAGACTTTTGCTCATGACCTGTCTAGGAGCCAGGGAGATACTCAGTCAAAAGGCTGTGGGTCTCAAATTCACTTGCTCCCTGGCAGGGGCTGTAGTGACTGGCCTGAGTAGCTGGTGGGTAGGAGGCAGAGCGGGTGGGAGGCTCTGTGGGAGAGGAAACAAGGGCATGTAAGTCAAAGGGAGTTTGCCAAGGTCATAGAGTGGGTTAGTGGCAGAAGTGGAAGTTGAACTGAGTCATCTGGAGCCCTTGCTTGGAGGGAGGTGGAATATTTCTCACCTCTAAAGGTGTAAGAAAGCAGACAAAGCATTTCACCTCAGTCCTGGCACCAGGGCAAGGCTCAGGCTTTGCACCCAGCTGAGGAGGAGCTGCTGAGCATGTTTTAACACCACCCTAATAGAAGCTAGTTGGTTGCACAGAGAGAGAAGTTTGCAGAACCCTGGCAATGACTGAAGGTAGGAGTGAAGGTAGTGACAGCATTGTTTAAAGCACACCTGCTGTTGACTTCTGGAGAAGGCTGACAAAGGAGAATTGAGCGGACATTTGTGGGAATTAGATACCTGACTCCCCTTTGTGCCTTTGAAAAATGTCTGTCCTGGATTCCTTTTGCCCCTGAAGGGGAAAGCTTTGTGCTCAGCTGTCCCATTATACTGCAGCAGACAAGGAGATCTAGTTAATTTAAGTGCCTCTTACTTCAACTGAAACATATTTGCAATCAGAATACGACTCCTGCTTGCTGAGCAGAGTCCTGAAAGCCATAGGCTCTTGTGCGAGAGATCCAATTAAAATACAAAAAAAGAGACATGAGCTGAGTAGAGCTCTCTCCACAAACTCTGGGAGGGATTTCCTGCATGAGGCCAACCTTGACCTTGACCTTGGCCATTCCCAAGTCCTTTCCCTGGGATGCTGACCCAGTATTCATAAATCATTTGATGCATGAAGTGGTCTTTTTATTTAATAATAAAAAAAAAGTAATTGGATTGACATAAATTAAAGCTGAGTTAACCTGTCTGGAATAATTGGATTGGTAATAATGGACAGCAGTGTGGATTGAAGTAGGTCACAGTTTAACCTGGAGGCCTGGAGAGGCTATTCCCCCCCTGCCCGCCCCCCCCCCCCTTTTTTTTTTTTTTTATTTCCCTCTGAGAGCACAAAGAAATGTGGAGGGAGGGAGAAGGTTGCCACTGTGTGCTACATGCACGGGGCTGCTGATAGCAGGGGAATTGCTTTAGGGAAACTCCAGTTGCAAACTTGAATTTTCCTGGGAATAAAGTTCCCAGGTTCATTGCTGGGAAGTGATGGACAACTGTGACAAAAGCTGTATTGTACATGATTGCAGTCACAAATCATTTAACAGGGATTAATCCTACATCCTTTCTGTACTGTCCTTACATACTACGGGTGAGAAAAAGGCTGGAGGAGCTGCTTTTGCATCAGGGCTTTCCAGTGGCAATGAAATGTGTAAACACTGTGGTTTGGGGTTGCTCTCTTCTTTCATTAGTGTATCTGTAAATTCCCCCAGATATTCTGTGTATTTAAGTTTGATTGGACTCTTCTTGTGTCCTTGGGTAATAACAACAATGATAAATTATCCAGAGTGTTGAATAAAATCAGGAGTTCTAATCTCAAAGTAGCTTAAAGCTAGTTTACATTGCTTCTGACTTGAGACATTCAACACTCTTTAACTGCTGGCTAGAGATGATGACTACTGCTGAAATGCATCCAAAAGGAGTCAGTCCTCCAAACCCTTGAAAAACATCCCTGGCTTGGGAAGTAATTCTAGGATATTGTTCCAAAGTAGTTGCATGGTCCTCTCCCAAGGACTTGATTGGAAGCTTTGCTGTGTTTGACACCATATCCTTCACTCCAGTGAAACCCAAGTCCATCAAGGCACAGATGTTATGCTAAGCACATGAGAGCTGTAAAAACATTTCCAAAGGAACTGCTTCTTCCCTGTCTCCTCAGTAAAGGTCACCTATAGGTTTCTCTCAGAGTGGCAAAAGTCCAAGAGTACTGCACAGGCAGCTGAAAAATGAGCTGTGAAGAAATCCTCTCGAGATGAAACCCTCCTCTGATCCTGAAGCAAGCGGATATTGGAAATACGCGCTAAGGAAAGGTTCATGTCCCTGTAGTGTGCCCTGGGAAGGGCTGGGGCTGGAGAAGTGGGCACACTGCAAACCATGCTGGAGGTGTGGTTGTATGGAGCTGAGCAGGGATGAGGAGGCAGTGCAGAGGCCAGCCCTCCTCCTCGCTTCTCACCAGGACCATTCAGGTCTTGTTTGTTTTATTCGGTAGAAAGTTCATGATGGCTATGTGGTTGCAATAGTTGCTTTGTAGGTGAAGTTAACTGGGCTGTCTTCTGTTCTCATAGCCAAATCCTGCTGCCTTTTCAAAATTGCATAAGTAGTTCTGATTGTCGTATTAAAAACACTTGCTGCGAATAGCTTATTCAGAACAGTGATCTGTATGAAACGTGGTCTCAATCATGCTGTATTACCTGCTTCACAGGCAAAATTGGTTTTGAAGAATTACACTAGAGATTTCTGTCTGATCTCTGTGGGCCAGACCCTGACGCTGCTGGGTTCAGTCATAAAATTCCCTGGGTTTTTGGTGGGACACTTGGTACGAGCAACTTTTTGCTGTGAGCTGGCAAGAGCATCTGTGGCAAGGAGCAGCCAGAGCACATGCTGCCTGCGGTGCTGTGCCAGCGCTGGACTTCCCTCAGCAGGGCTGATCTCACGCTGCCCTGCTCCCCCCTGTGCTGGGGCCAAGCAAGGAAGCTCCCGGGGGACAGATTGTCAGTCCCAAAGTGGCCTGGTGCGGATGAAGGACTGGTCCCTTCCAGGGCAGGGGAGGACTGAGGGAAAGGGAATGCTCCTGAGTCACCATCTACTCGGGGGTAGTCCAGCTAAATGCTTTTCTTTGCCTAGAGCTTATGATAAAGTCACAGCGTGGACTTAAATAATTAGGAGAAGCCTGGCTTCGGAGCAGAGAGTCATTTCTTTCCCTGCTGACCTTGGCTGATTAGCAAATATTTGGTATCATTTGTGGAATCCTATCAAAGCAGCCCAGAGGTATTCATCTGCCTAAAAGCCTCTGGGGTTTCTCTTCTCCCCTATGGGGACACAGCCCATCCTTGCTCTTCAAAGCAGGTTTTTTGATTAGCTGACTGGAGATGCATGTTTAAGATCTTGCATTTTTTGATGCCTTTTTTTTTTTTCTCCCCACCCCCTTTCAAAGAAGGGAGAAACTTAACATCACACTAGTCCCTTTGTGGCAGTTCGGAAGTTAAATTTACCAGGACCATTATCTTTAACAGCTGCTGCTGTCTGACAGATTGAGTTTATAGTCGGTCTTATAGGCACTAAAACCACTTTTATCCTTGTGGGTCCAATTTCAGAGCTATTCAATTTATTATCTCTAAGAGCTTAACAGCTGTTCTCCCTACTCTCTTGTACCCCCTCTGCCCCTCAGTCCCTCTTGCTCCCCAAAGCTCAAACCTCAGTGTCACCCCTTAGTCCTGGATGTAGAAGCAGTGATGTGCACATGCTTTCCCAGCAACGGATGGAGCTTTACTGTAGGCAGGCAGACTCCACTGATGGGGGAGTCTCCTCAATTTTTTTCTGTTAAGCAACAGCATCGTGCCAATGTTGGGTTGTTCTGGCCATGGCAGTGGTCAGAAGAGATGTTCCTTTCCCTGTTCCTCTGCAGAAAGGAAAGGAGCTGCCATGGGGGTTGCAGAGATGTGAAGAGGCAACATTATTCTAACTGGACCACTTACAGCTTTATTTCTGGGCAAATAGAAGATTAAAAGAATGATGGAGTAAATTGGAAATAAGACATTGATATGTTTCCACTGTGGATTTTTTTTTTTTTTTAATAGCTCTGAAGCACACATCTACTAACAGGGCGTTGCCGGCTTGCAACCTGCTCTGCCATTTTTGACTGCTTCAAAGTCCTGTGTTTCTACCTTGTAGCACTCTGGTCCCCTGGCTGATGTGTTCTGCTCTGTCCACAACCTCAGAGTGGAAGTCGAACTTTTTCCCCCTGGGCTACTCTGATCTCTTTTGCTTCTGGTGGCACTTTTTCCTCATGCTGAGCAATGATGCACTCTCTCCTATAAGTTAATAAGACTGGTAGCTTTTTCTCCAAAGGCAGGTTCCCACCCCAAGTCTCCCGCCTCTGCTTTGTATATGAGCTGACTCAGTTTGCATGCACAGCTCTTGCCCTGCCTCAATGTTCATTAACCTCTTAGTCCGTGCCTCAGTTGCCCCTCAAGGGGAGAGAAGGCTTTGTTCTTAGGACTGATGAGGCCACCGTGTACCATTGCAGCACATAGTTAGCTGTGTTAATGTGCCAAAGGGAAGCTTGTTCTTGCTGCAATTACTTCCTTCTCAGCAATGGCACACATTTTCTTTACCACTTTTCTCATCTGCCCCATCCCCTCATTTTACTTGCAGCTCTGCAAAAGCATTGATTTATTGTGTGAGTAGCCACTGTGATGATGAGATATATTGTGAAAAATCACTGAAAATTAGTAATGAGAATTCTAAAATGGATTTCACTTATTTCCCTGTAATGGTGGTACATGATCTATTACACCTTGGCTTGGGCTAAGCTTCCCTGAAGTTAATGGGAGGCTTCCTGTTGACACATGTAGTCTTTAGATCAGACTTGTGGAGTTTTGGCACTTGTCAAGTGATAGCAAAATCTCAGCAAGTCTTGTGGCACAAAGGAGACTATTCAGACCTGTCACTGAGTGCCTGTTTCATTCTTTTCATCTTCTCCTCGGTTCTATTCAAGTTCTTACGCTGCTCTTGTTCCAGTGGTGCCTGAGTGCCCTCCAATGGTGCTAATGCTCCCACAAAGAGATAATAATGATACCCACCTGCTTCAGAGGGTCCCTTTCTGCTCTGCTTCATTTCCCTTCCACCTTGCAGACAGTCTGATTATACCCTGTGGCTATTCCTACTCCCTTGTCAGCTTCACAAAGGAAGAAAGTCATTAGAAACCAACAAAAATGTTAATTGTATCATAAATCTCTGAACAGAGCAGCATTTCTGCAGCTTATTCTGATTTGGGTGTGTGGCACTGCAGCTAAATCTGCTTTTATTTTTCTTCTGAGTTACTGAAAAGCTCAGAAGAGATGAAGGAGGGAGCCTGGTTTGCCAAAGCTATGTGCAACATCAAACAGGGGTTTGAGTTTCAGTGTTTAAGCCTTAGACCTAATTTAGAAGCAATATTTAAGCGAGTACTGAATAAATTCTGTAAAGGAAAAAATAGTTTTCCTTTTTATTAGGCTAAAATAAGTGTTTGCATGCTTTATTTGGTGTGTGTTTCAAGAACAGCTTTACAAGCATATGGGATTGAGCGTGCATCCATTATAGTAGTCTCTCTTTAGAAGTGTTGGGCTGACACATCTCCCTAAAAGAGGAAAGGCATCAGTAACAAGTGTGGCTATATGGCCATGGGAATTACTGATTGTGGCAAAGAAACTGCAGAATTGAGTTGTGAGTTTTTTTGTTTGCTTTTTTAAAAAAAGTCTGGAACTGTAGCAAGAAGCGCTGGACTTGGAAGAAAGGCTCAGAGCAAAGGAGTGCTGCCAGCTCCCCTGGCAAAGGCTACCAGAGCAGGTCATGGAAACAAGCTGGTAACCCTGGAGAGACTTTAATCAATGGTGTAAGGGATGTAAACTGGGGTATATACAACGGAAATTGCCGGAATGATTTCAAATGGATAAAATGGGGAAATATAATTACACGAGCTCAAGGAGTGTTGTGTTTGCTCTTAGCAATGTGATTATGGAAGCAGAGGATGCCTTTCCCCCAAGCCATTATCCACCTGGAGATCCCACCCATGCTAAAAGTCTCCTCCGCTCTGCTCCAGTGATGGCTTGGGTTTGGCTGTAGCAGGGAGACCCTGCACCTGGCCTGAGCTGTGCTAAATGAAGTAAGTCACCTGCTGATCCTCAGCTTCAGCACAAACTTGGCAGAGCCGGGAGGATCTCGGGTCTCAGCGCAGGCAGGCGTGTGGCAGCAGTAGGATGGGGGTGGCGAGGTCAGTGGAGGGGCACGTTGCTGCTTTCCCTGCCCCATCAGGGAGAGCCTGATGAGTTCAAGTCCGGTGTCATCTTCTCCCATCCTTGAAGTTGGCTTTTCTCCACCATGTGTGTGGGTCTGTGGATGTGCTTTGGTCCTCTTTGCTTTTCTCCCTATTTCAGTCCAGTTTCAGACTGCGGCCAGCCCCTGGTAGAGGGGAGGGAGGGAAGAGGAGGGTTAATCCAATCCTTTTATCTTGCCCTTTGTCTAATTAAAACCACAACAAATGGCACAGTTTAGGTTTAAATGTAATTGTGTTTAATGAAACATTAAGGGCAATTAAAGGAGTTACCGTGGCAGCCTCTCTATACCCTCCAGGGTTATAATGGTCTGATGAAGTGCTCTTATTGGCTCCCTTGGCAGGGGGCTGTTAATTGCATTAGAAACTGATAGTGGTTTTCTTTTAATACTGAAGTTTCTCTGGTTATCCATCTCAAGGCACTTGATCAGTCGCTGGAAGTTGGGAGCAGCACATGGCTATGCTGGCTACCTGGGAGCATGGATGGGCTGATTGGAGGCTGCCAGGGTGGTCCCTTTCCTTGGCAGAGTCCCTGAGCTTTGGTCCAGACAGCTACTGGGGCTGGGGACACCCAGTGAAGCCCTGAGGTCTAAGTGCTCCTCCTAGACTAACTGCTATTAGGGCTTCATTGTTGGGAAGCAATGCCTTATGTCTTTTCCCTGGGAAAGATTGTCTTGGTAAGTCAGTTTGAGAGTTGTCAGCAAAAGGGACCCTTATTGTGTAAATCTAGATGATTCATGCTTGTAAATATTGTGTATTTACTATCAGTATCAGACTTTTAAAAGAAAGTCTCCATACCTACAGGTCACTGCAGGAGATCGGAGATCTCACATAAAAAAATAAAAAAAAATAAAAAAAATAAAAAAAATTGGCACCTTCCTCTTTAAAATGCATCCTGAATTTAAAGCCAGTTTCTTACATTTTAGGACTTTGACTTTGTGATTCTGTGTGACTCATGCCTGACTCATGCTGTTTTTAAAAATGCAGATGGGAGTTGGCAGAGTGAGATAAACTGAGGCACAGAGGGAGGGCGAGGGCAGCTCCAGCACTACCACTGAGGCAGACAGGGTCAGGCTTTCCCCCCGCTGCCATCCCCAAAGGTAATACACAGAAGGAACCAGGAGTGGAGCCAGGAACAGGATGCCCAGCTCTAATCACTTTCCTGCATCTTGAAGAAATAAGCACTGCCAGAGCAGCAAAATAAATACCAGTTTAAAAAGCTGGTGGCATAAAAAGACAGCAAATGATCCCCTTGCAGAAGCAGCTCAAAGTGGGGCAGACTGGGCCTTTTGTTTGTCTCCATTTCCTCTCTAGGAAGAAACCATGACTTGAAAACAAGGTTAACTGCTGAACATGGTGCAGGCTTGACAGCAGCTTTGTGGTAGCAAGGCTGCCTTCACATCCCTGACAGGATGACTGCTCTGTAAATCTTAGTAAAAGATGTCACAGCAACATGTGTACCCCAGAGACTGGGAGGGGAAAGGAATGATACATGAGCAAAACCTGTCTCTGGAGTCCTGCCATCTATTTCTCAAGTCTTAAGAAAATGCTGCCACTGTGCTGCCTCCATTTATCTCAAGTAAATATGGAGAGAAACTTTCAAAATAAGAGGCCTTTATTTTATTTTTTTTTTTCCTGGCAGAGGTTATTTTTAACACCAAAGACTTTTTCTTTCTTCCTCAGCACATTTTTCCAGTTGCTTTCACAAATAAATAACTTAACGCACCTCCTTGTCTCCACCTGCTTCCTGCCCTGTTCAGCAAGCGCTTCCTGAGACTGAGGGGAGAGCTAGCCATTTATCTTGACCTCCAAAAGCCCCTCACGATGTTCTGGCCTTGCCACAGCTGTGAGGGGTGACAGATGGACTCTTATCTCCATCTTGCAGCCAAGGAGCCAAAGCCTGTGGAGATCTGGGACTTATGCTCACTCAGGAAACTTATGGTTGAACAGGAGCTAAGTCCTGCTTACTTTTTTTGGGGGGGTGGGGTGTAGGGAATTGTGAATTTGACATAATAAAGGTGTTTGTGCGTTGTTGCTTCCCTTACCGACCGTTGTGGACTGACTAGCTCTGAAGGTTTGTTTTAGTGGGGTGTGTTTGTGCCCCTGATCGTACCTCAGGTGACAGATGCCTGTGATGGTGCATAAGTGCTATATAGCTCTTGATGAGCTGAATGTGCAGTGATGATGGACCCTCAGGGGTACTGAGGCCAGCGGTTACTCAGCTCATCATTAACTTGCCGTGGTCCCCACTGATGGGATGTGATGGAAGGACCACGCCAGTCGTCTTCTTTCCCAGTGTTGAGATGGGCAAGGAGAGGTGTATTAGGGGCTGTCAATGTTTTCCATTAAAAATGGATTTTTTTTTCCCCCTCAAATCAAAAGTATTCTGAAAGCATTTCTATCTGAGACCTCTGTTATTTCTTTTCCAAACTTTGTGGCTGCTTGGTGCCCGGACTTGATACCACTCATGCCTGCTTGTCCCTGGCAGCAAGAAACCAAGAAAACCAAAAGTGTTAACCTGAGCTTTTTCTGCCATGGCCCTTGGGGTGCTGTTTGGTAGGTCTGCCCATGCCATGAAGAGGTGTTTTGAACAGTGTGAAGAGTTTTTGCCTCCCTCTCCCCCATCCCTTGGTGCTTGAAGAGGTCTATGGCAGCAGGAAACTTTCTCTAGGGGGAGAGCTGATCTTGCCCTTTGCTTCATAGGGACTAAGGGCCTCTCCTTGATCTGGAAGGACCTCCCTTGCTCCCAGGGAAATTGCAGGGACTGCTATGTTTTACTGTGTTGTTGGTTTTTTTTTCTTCTTCCCTCTTTTTTTGGAGCCAGAAGGCTGTTCCACAAACCCCTCACACTGTGATTGTGCTCTGAGATCCCTCAGTCTACCTTTCCTAGCTTCTTCTTGGACCATTGCTCTCCTTATGATATTGGGCTGTGGAACAGGGGGTGTGTGGAAGGGGGATAGGGAGGACAAAATAGATCACCCCCCCAACGTTGGGTACACTGAGCCCCATCATCACAGCTACCTCTGTCTCTGGCAATGCACCATTTCTTCTGTGTGCTTCTGCAGTGATGCTGTGGGAACAGGACAGGGCATTCACACTGCTTAAGTAAAACATAATGATTTAAGTTTTATTTAATTTAAACAATAAAATGGCCGTTAAACGAGTTATGCATTGACCACCTTACCATGCCCTCTAGTGCTAATCCTGATTAAGTGTCTTTATTACTTGGCTCAGTTGGCCTTTTTTAAATGACAACGAAACACTTGATAGCATGAGTGCAAACTCCTTCCCTCTTGGCAATTATCTCCCTTCCTACTGAGTTTTGCAGGGGGAAGGAGAGAGGGGGAAGGAGAAGGGAAAGTGGGTTGGCCAGGGGAGAAATCCAGCGGCACCTGATCCGTTTATCACATAGATATGCCATAGTGGAGGCTTAATGGAGATTTAAATAATTCAGAGCACTCAGCCCCGCTAAAGCTGTATAATGAGCCTTCTGCACCGTGAGCCACTGCTCAGCTGAGCCTACTAGCAGGGAGGTCGTGTGGTTTTTTCATGCATAATTAAAGGGATAAAAGGGGATTTAGAGCAACAGTGTTACAATGAAGCATGCAGACAGAGGCTTCGGTTTTATTTAACTTGGAAATGCCAAACAGTTTTTGACTTGCAGAATAAGCTTCCCTCTTTCCTTTTATTTTTTTAAAATACTTTTTTCCTTCCCCTGTTCCTTGCTGAATGTCCCTGCTCACCTCTGTGCCATGAGCATGGGGTTGTCCATGAAGAGGATTCACAGTGATTCTTGTTTCACACTGGGACAGCAACTTTCAGCCCTGTGGCTATTCAAGGTCTTTGCTGGAACAAGCAGGCAGGAGCTGAGAAGCCTTTTCCAGCATGTTTTATGTCCCCTTTGCTTCTGCCAAGGGGAATGGCTCCAGATGAAGAGAATGAAAATAAAGGTGGGAAGAATACAGGAGATCACTTTAACTGTTATGATTTACCATTTTCTACTGTGTTGTTTACAAAATCTGGGGCAAAATGTTCTGCCTGGATGGATGAGTCTGAGAGAACTTGTTCATTCCTGTTTCTTCCTCCCTCTGTTATTTTGTCATGCTCCCTTCTGCCTCTCTGCCCTGTTCTTTGCCAGGAGCCACCAACCTTCACAGCCCCCCGGGTCCATAGCAGCAGAGAGGAGGTTGCAGCAGGGAGAAGTACTTGCTGCTCCCGTTGTGCCGTGGGGACTTAGGTACCTGCCTGCTGCACAGCTGGGCCAGGGATAGGGTTTCTCATGCTGCCCTTCAGCAATTTGCTGTATCTGATCAGCCCCTTGGCCTATGCTGTTGTCAGAAGGAGAAAATGGCTTTGCATTATCCTCCTCCCAGGAAATGGAAAAGCATGTTTTTGTGCTGAAAGTTGTTCTCAGCCACATCTCGAAAACTGTGCAGGTCTAGGGTGGTGGTGGTGATAATTAATGCATCTTTCATTAACCTCTCATCACAGTCTTAATCTGCTGTGGGAGAGCTTTCTCAAAGCAAACAGGTCTGACCTGCTCAGGTTACTGTGGGCAAGTTCTACCTCTTGCTGTTAAACTGCTTGGTTTATCACAGCTCTTCTGAGCGTGAGTGAATCCCCCTGTATCCCTGTGAAGTGGAGGCAAACTGGAGAGAGCTTTGGTGGTCTTGGAGGTTTCTGAGAAGGTGGGGAAGGGCAAGCGTTTGCAAGGGGTAAACCCACCTGCAACAGGACTTGTGCTAAAAACCATGCTGCGCCACGGTTATGGTCTGCCACGCAACCAGAGTCCTGCTGCAGTGTAAATCAGAGTGGCGTCCCTCCCTTTGCCACCACTGCCACTCATGAAACTGGGGATTATCAAGGTGTAGGGAAGAGTTACCAAAGGAGGGTTTATACCAATGCAAATCTGAAATATATCTACTGTGGTGTTTCTAGTAGAAGCAGAGATGTGTTAATGCTGCTGTACAAAGATGTTGCCTCAGGTGACTAAGGAAGATGAGCTGAGTTTGACATAGCTGCAAAAAGAAGTCACTTGGGTTTTTGTTATGAATGGAGGTTAAAGAGACTGGGACATTCAGCCTAGCAAAGCAAAGGTTGAGAGGGGTATCTGCTGCTCCTTGAACATAAGGTGAAAGATAAACATCCATGGGCAGAACCATTCTTGCAGGTTAAGATCAAGACAAAACAAGGAGAGCTGAGGGTGCCCAGTGACAGTGGTGGGTCTAAAAACCACACTGGTTTTAAGGTGATATGTGATAACTTGGAGAAAGGGATTGTACAATGTTTGTGCCTTCAGGGTACACAGATCACTAAATCAGGAGGTCCTTTCTAGCTTTTTATCCTTAATAACCCCTTTTTCCAGGGTTGCAGGAAGGTGCTGCAACAGCTTATGGCTGACTCCCTGCGTAAGTGTGTATGTGCCCCTCTGGGCTCTCCTGCCCTCACCGCCATTTCCAGGTGGAGCTTCAGAGCTGCCTGTCAGTGTGATGTACAACCAGAAGCACAAGCTACTGGTGGGTTCCTGCCGCCCTTGGTGCCTAGAATGAATTCATTATTTTTCTTTATCTAAACAAAACAAGGAGGAATCTGTGGCCACCATATTCACTGTAACGGCATGTGTCTGTCAGCCGTTTGTTGCTGGGTGGGATGTGGGGGGGCGGTGAGACATCCTGCACAGTCACGGTAATGGAAACATCCATCTTGTCTCCCTCAATGCACACTCTCCATTTAGGAATTTCGAAAACACTTCTGTCAAATATCACTTTCTGCACAATCCTGTTAGCAAGGCTGATGAATGGAGTCTCAAATTAAGACCGATCCCTCTGATAACCACAGTGCTGTAGGAGAGTCATCTGCTCAGTCAGAGCTATTTATTATATTTGATTAGCTGGGATGGCAATCTTCACAACCCACTGTAAATTCTATTAGGGGCATTCTGAGGGCCAGAAATGCAAATTAGACTTCCCAAAACACATACGCATACATCTAGCCTCTCTTAGCAAATGGGTAATTTCCTCACATTCATTTCAATGTTGTTTCAAGAGAGATGTTGATGCCTTCCCTTTGCCAGGAAGGGAGGGAGGGGAATGAAGGAGCAATATTGGGTGGCAAGACAGCCCCACATTCTCTCTTTGCTCTTCATCATGAGAGCCTGCATGACAGCAGCTCCAGCGCGTATGTTTTGTGGGCACTGGGCTCTCTGCCTCCCACTCCCATTAGCCTGTATCCTACAGTCATTCCCATCAGCAGCAGAAGTCTCCTACAATGCTAGAGAAACCTTGCGGGAGACTTGCCTACAGTGAAGCTCTACGGATAGGGCAAGATCTCCCTCTGTTTTTTTCTTCTCCTTTGTAATTTGGTTCAGACAGGCCCTGACACCTCCAGCTGGCTACGTGAAATGAAGTGAGGTTGGAAGTTCAGGGCTAGCTCTCCCTCTGGCGCAGCGATGGCGAAAGGAGCAGCGCAATTTCAGCAGTAGCCGTGTGAAAGGATTGCTGTGCGGCTCCGTTAATAATTACTGATCAGGCGCATGAAACCTGGGCATAAAAGGCGCACTTTAAGTATGGGTGACTGAGGTACCTTCGACTGATACCTTTGAGGTGGGGTTAGCATTAGCTACATGCTTTCAGGGAAGAAAGAGGTCTGTCCTGTAGGCTGCTCAGGGAATAGTGCATCCAGAAGTTTCATTTATTGGTGGTGATTAATTCTGACAAGAATTGAAGAGGTTTGTGAAGGGCAAAGGAATCATCCCTGTTGCTGCTTTGCTTTCTTCTCCTGGCCATGTTTTATTTTAAGAATAATTTTCATAATGGTTCATTAATTTCTGCATTACGCAGTCATTTACTAATACATGGTATCTAATAGGGTACTATCCACTGATATATGGGTTAGGTTCATCACAACTGATTATTCTGCAATTAATAGTTTTTTAGTAAATCCTTTTTAAAGGGTTAATAAACCTCTGAAAGAATAACATTGACATAAAATCTGAGCTTTATCTTTTTCCTACCTTTAGTTCAGTTAGATGGTTACAACATCTGTGTCCCTTTGCGCTTCCCATTGTATGTGTTTCCCTAGGATTTTTATTGAGGCAAGCTGCTGCAATGATGTGTCGCTAAAAGAAAACCCTTATATGCTGGCCGTACCTTGCAATGTATTTGAATCTTCTTAAGCAGTTAAAAAATAAATTCCCAACACGTTGAATGAAAATCTTATCTGGGCGCGATAAGGATCCCTTGGTCCCTGTAATATAATGTAGTTTGTTTCTTTCAGCCTCACAAATGCTTTTGTTATCTTTGCTTTGATTTTTTTTTTCTCCCCTCTGTATTGCTTTGATTTTTTTTCCCCCCTTCCCTTTTCTCATTCATCATTGTTGCTTGTAAATCCTTCCCCTGGTAGAGATTAGAGTAGGAATGAGTGATAGATGCTGTCAGTAACAGGAGCTAATTTTACCCCTGATAATGGCTCTGTGGTTTATACAGACTTCACTCTGCTGATGCAGACACGTACCTAGGGGCCTGTCCTGTCTGTATTCAGCTCAGAGTTGCACCACGCTTGGCGGTCGGGATTTTATCTGCCGAGGAGCGCGCGCTTTGTCCTGGCAAGGTTTTATCCTGGGAAGAGTCTCTGCAAATGCTTCTCAGCAGTGAAGAATTCCCTCCAAGCACACAACTAAAGTGATAGCAATTTGGGGGTTTTCTGTGAAGAGTGTTTTGCCTTCTGCAGAAGTGTGTGCATGTGGCTGAGATGGGGGCCGTGAATGAGCTGGATGGGATTCAGATCCCACTTCTGGTGGGAGGATTTCCCTGGCATCCAAGCAGCGACACTGCTGTCAGCCCAGCAGGGAGGACTTCAGGTATTACAAGCATATACCATGGCGATGGCACCAAAAGACTAATTTGGTAACACACCAAACATTGCTCGGAGTAATATTTTACACTGCTGTGACCTCCTTTTGGAGCTATGACCTGTATGTTGCTAGCGTGGTAGGATGCCAGGTCTCACTTTGGGCCACTCTTCTAATCCTTGATGTTTACAAAGTGCTTGGGCACTGCTGTCCCAGCCCAGCGCTCTATGGATGAACTCCTTGCTGCTTCTTTGTGCTCATCTTATGCTACCAATAGGGAGGGGAGTGCCAGGACATGGATGACATGAGATGCCGTAGCCTGCGTGTAAGGGGGAACTATAGCTAAGAAGGAGGAGGGCTGCACTGGTCCTCTGTTTTGCTTGCAGCTGTACAGTGGGGGAAGCACTGTTGGACTAGCTCACCAAATGCCCTTGACCTCTCCTCTCTAGTTGTGCCCTGTGTGGAGGATGGTGTTGAATTTGGCCCTGCTCTTTCCTCACATTAAGTTGATGCTTGACAGTTAATTTTTCCTGGCATTCTCACAAGGGGCTGAGTTCTGGGAGGGTATTTGCATGGCAGATAAAAGATGGCTAAAAGGATGTTGGAAGTCTGAAGAAGTCTTGAAACACAGCTGTCACGGCCAGGCTCCAGTGCAGATGGCTGTGCTCTGCTCATTTGAAACTGCAGCTGCAGTTTCCATGAGGGATATTCGCTCCTCTGGCCTATACTGATGAGCTCAATTACTGTGGGTCATGTTCCAGCCCCAAAACAGTTGCAGTGACCTTGGTTAAGGGCTTGTCTTTGGATAAAGACTGAGCGAAATATGCTCTGCTATTTATTTTCTTGGTTACTGTGTGTACTTTTTTCCAGGTTGTCTTATATGGTCCTGATGTGTTTGTGGGGAACACGTGATACTCTCCCTCAACATCTTTCTTCTATTTGCTGTGACAGTCACACCAAGCCTCTGCATTCATGTTACAGAAAGTGCAGAAGGGAGAACAACTATTTTAAAGCCTCTGTTTGCAGTTCACAATATGATTTTTGGTCACTGTTAGTCCTTCTAGTACTTTATCTATGGTCATTTGGTTCCCTTTGGCAACTGGTTTCCCCCAGTTTGTCTTCCTTACATATGAAATTGCCTTGAGATAGCTTTAGTACACTGCTTGTCTGCTTGTTTTACTTCAGTCCTTCTTAATATCTTTATAAGTGCCCCCCCCCCCCCTTAACTCAAGCAATAATTCAGGGAGGTCCTGGAGTATGATGTGAAGTATCCTATAGAGTAGGGTACATTGCTGAGATCCTTTCTCATTTTGCTCCTACCTTGCTGCCTTTTCATCTTCAAATGCTATTTATTTCTCCCTAGGTATGTGATCTTTTCCTCTGCACCAGTCTTGCCAGCTCACATCTCATCTCATCTCATCTCCTCTTACAGGTGGTATTTTAACACCCGTAGCAGTGACTGAATGGATCCAGTAAGGCAGCTTGCTCTGGTGCTGTCCCCCCATTGCTGCTGCTGCTGAAGTAGAGCCGGGGCATCCCTTTATTTTGAAGTCTTTCAGGTATAGCAAGGTTTATTCTTCATTAAACTGTTATTAGTTAGAGAGGTGGAGGAAGGATAATTGTAAAAAGATGCAGCACAGCTGTTCCAGCCCTGTTTCATTATGGGCTGCGAGCAGCTGACTTCCTCTGATTGCTGGTGATTTTCTCAATTAAGGCTGGAGAGAAATGGGGTGGATAGGGAGCAGATGCCATCTGTGAGGCCAAGTCTTCTGCTACGTGCAGAGTCTGTGGTAAGGATTGCTCCAGCTATGAAATAGTTCATGTCTATTGGAAGTGTTCGGGTGCTAATTCTGTGTGGCTTTGCTGCCTTTTGATGGGGTTTCGGTAATCTGTAATTACAGGGTAGTTCCTCATTAATAACTACTTCAGTCATTTCTCCCTCCCACCTTCCCCACCAATTTCTTTTATTCTGCAGCTTAGAATGATGTTAGTCTAGATCACAAGTATTTATTTTGTCTAATGGAAATATATACAATGGTATGCAAGTTAGTTAAAGGACCTGAATGCTTTAATGGGTTGATTGCTGGGACAGTCATCATTGGCCCCTGGAGCATGGAGTCAAATGAAAATCATAGCTATGTGAGAGGAGCCCACAGGTGTTTTCCAAGCCACTGGTCTTATCAATTGCCTCCTTTAGCAGCATTTTCACTCCTGTGGAGCACCACCAGAGGCGAGTGGTTTTCTGCCATTCAGTTTTGGCTGTAGTTGCTTTGGACCCTAGCTTGTATTAAGAGAAACACAATTTTTGGCCTCTCTGGCTGTGCAGGCTCTTCCTGTGTAACATTCTGTCCTTTGTCTCCTCTCTTTTTTTTTTTCACGATGTCTCTTTGCGTTTTCAATCATCTCTTCACAGCGAGCTAAAAAGAAAATCAAGAATCTGCCAAAACATTCTTCATGTCTTGTCTTTTCAAAATAGCATTAGAATTCAGGCCTGTTTCGGGGCCTGTGCGTTGAAAATTATGCAACCCAGAACTGGGAAATTGAAAAGTCCTGTGAACATTGGTTTGAATTTTTAACCAAATTCCTGTCAGCTGCATTTCTTCCTTTTGTATGTTTTCCTTCTATTAATATTCTAGCGAATGAGTTTACAAGAAACAATGAATTTTAAACAAAGCGTGGAGGACTTTTCCAGAGAATGAATTTCAAGTCGTAAATGTGAATATTCTCACTGGGTTCTGAGAGAAACTGCCTTTGCAGAACAGAGACGTGACATCGATTCTTACATCCGAAATCAGCCAGAACATCCTGTATTTTGAATATGTCCAGCAAATAGCTTAGAAGAAGACAGGCATCTTCTTCCCTCCTTTTGCACCAGTAAAAACAAAAAAAGAAGTTGGAACAGAATTCATTGAATCGTCCGTGAGGAAGAGATTTTCACCTAACTCAATTTTTGTCATGAAAATAACTCTTTTAATAACCTGACAGTTTCTGGAAGGGCTTCTGTTTAAGGAGGAAATGGTGGCATGTCTTTCTCAAGGAACATCTGGCCCGTATTTGTGAGTTCCTAGGTGAATTATAAAACTAAAAGCACATTGTCTTCAGAGGTGCTCTGCACCTGCAGCTCCTTCTTTTGTGCAAATCAGGCCAGTGGCATGGACTGTACTGTCATGCTGAAGGATCTCCCTTCCTTGCTTGCTTTCTGGTTGTCTACTGACGAGGTCAAGACCGTGTGGTTAGATTTTTCTATTTGGTTTTTGTTTCCTTTCTGCAGAAGAACAGTTTGTGGGTTCTACATCCTGTCTCTTCACCGCAGGTTTGTAACAGAGTGGTGTGGGGAGCTAGCATCCCCAAAGGCAGGACTCGAAGTGCCTGAAGCTGCCATGGTGGTCCTGGCACAGGGGTGTTTGAGCCATCACTCAGGCTTCCTTAATTTCCAAAGATCTCTGAAGATAATTATGTCTTCCCCTAAGGCAGAAAGTGTGTGAAAGGGTCAAGGGTACAGCTTAGAGGTGAGACTTGTTAGGGAAGAAGAGCTACTAAAAGCCATGTCCTTGAGCAGGAGGGTTGAGGTCACCTGCTGGGAGGCAGGGCAGCCGGGCATCCTTACCTGCAGCTCCATGCCCTCTGCCTGAACTGGAGATAAAAATAAGATGCCTTTTGCAGGACCATAACCTTCACGAGTACAAACTCACACAGACCCAGCCCATGGGATCCAGGGTGAAAGGGTGACAAGGAGAAGCAATTACGTCCTGACACCGTGGCACGTTGTGAGCAGACTGAGGTGAAATTGTTCAGCCCCAGTATCCCAGTGCATGAATTTACACTGGGACTTGCAGGCCACTGTGGTTTTCTTTAGGGACCACTCATCCATGGGGCTTTGAGGTGCCTCACCTGAGGCTGCGTGCTGGTAGACATTCACAATTCATCTCTCCCGTGGAAGAAGCTGTGGGTGAACAGTCTAGATCCTTACCCAGAGTCATCTGAGGGTCTACGGGCTGCAGGAGGTGCAGGTTTTATCTTCTCGCCCCAGTGCTTTCCCAGGCTGCTATTAACTTCTTAAAAACAGGCACCGCTGCTAAGGACTGAGGGGAAAGTTGTGTGGGACGAGACATTTCCTCTGCTTGAGGAATGAATTACCATGAATCTGTGTGAAACCAAATCTTTCCGGCTAATGTGGCTGGATTTGAGCACCCCCCACCTCCTTTCTGCAATAACTCCAGCCTGTTCCCTGCTGAACCTGCCAGGGCCAAAAGCTGTCACAACCTAAAGGCCACACTCAGAGTTTCCCTTTTAAAATTTGATTGGCTTCTGCAATAGGTTTTGGTCTGAAAGCAGCATGTTCCCTTCCTAACTTCCCCCTCCCCCTGCCACCTCAAACAGAGGCAACCTGTGCTAATGCGATGCAGGTCCCACGCTGCAGCTTGACTGCTGTTAGATTCGATTTGCTGGGAGTTGCACTGCTTTGAAGGCAGTCATTGCACTATCATGTCAGAAGGTAATTAAATAGACCCCAGTTCTTTTAATTACTGCTTGCTCCTTGGTACATGCTTGCATACAAGGGTGAAGTGAAGGGTATGGAAATAATCGCTGACAGATCACAGCTGGAAATCTGTGGCACCTTGGATAAACATTGAAGCGAAGGCGCTGCGTGCAATCCGGGCAGCTCAGCTTTACAATTACTGTGAAATCTGTCTAAAGAGATTGGGGCATGGAATTGGAAAACACAGCAGGCTCTCTTCTCCAGGGAGCGGGATGTAACACGGAGCTGGGTGATTGCGATCAGAGGCGTACCTAATACATGGGATGGGTTTTGTTGTTGTTGGCAGGAAACTTCAGGCAGAGGCGAGGTGAAACAAGCAGATTAGTGTGATACTGCTTACTCGACAGGGGCAGCAAGGTGAAGAAATGCTGGGACCTTGCAGCTTATTAGCAATACAGGTCACCGTAACATCCCTTGTCATTGTCGTGCTGACAGGGCTCTGATGCTAAGGAGGTGGGCGACCCCCGGTCTGAGTGTTGCGGTGCTTTTCTTTTCCTGGAGACCGTAACTGGAATGAGACAGAAGTGACACCAGATCCTCCCACGTGCTGTCCTTTATGCCAAGTGGTATGAGCTGTTATGAGCATCTTAGTTTTGCACCTGCGCAGCTGTTGCCTGCATAAGGTGAAAATGTTGCTGCCTTTGAAGTTGTTGGAGGTTTTCCCCCTAAAAGACAGGGAGAGGGGGCTTCTTTGACAGCCCAGTAGCTGGAGACATGTTCAGAGGTGTTGAATCATAGAGACATGAGCTGAGTGTTGTGGGCAAGGCACAAATGCCCCTGAAATGTCTTGCTGAAGACAACACTTGGTCCCTCACGTTTATGCCAGGGTCTTTAGGAAATCATCAGCTGCTGATAACTAAGTGCATTTCTATTGCAGAGCTGGTGAAGATGAGGCGGGTAGGTGGCAGAGCGTAGGTAAAATTAGTGTTTCAAAGATATGACCAAAAGCACCTTTGTGGGGAGTAAAGCTTGTTTGTTTGGGAGCCACTTCTGCTTATTAGCTCTCCCTTTATCTATCGTTCTGCTTCTAAAAGGTCGCTGAATGCCTCATGGGATTAATAATCCAGGAGCGGAGGCAGGAGACTTCATTTTGAGTCCTGTGCGATTTATGCGCTGGGGAAGTTGCTGATTGCCAAGCATCTGGAAGGCAGCACAGCAAACAATGCCAGCAAAGGGCTGCGTGCTGCTTGCCTGCTCTGCTGTGCTTGGTGGCACTAGTCACAGGGGCCTCTGAAGATGTTTGCTGTGGTTAGAGAAGTAAATAGATAGGAAAGATGGGAGACCTCTTTCTCCCCACTTACCTGTTTGGTGTAAAGGCACTGATAAAACCCTCTCTAACCTCTTACCCTCTGTGGTGAAGTGGTTTTCTCCTTTGGATGATGAAAAAGCCTGTTTTGAGCTCTGGGGCTCATGAGGTTAAAATAGTACAATATCTGAGAGCCAGTGGTGCCTGAAGGGGCAACAAGGACAGTTTCGGCTCCTGAGCCTGCTGGCCAGCCATGCTCGCACAGCCCAGTTGGATGAGGTTGGGGGCAGGAATCTGAGCTCAAACTCTCGCCTCTGGGCTGGTACCAAAGTACCTGCCTTGGATGGGTGGTACCAACTTGGCTACCCATGGGCAGAGCTGCTGGCAAATGCAGGATGCTCCTGTGTGGGATGTTGGTCCCCTCCACGCAGTGTTTCATGGGAGATGCTTTCCTTCTCTGTGCTGCAGTTGCATTGCCTTTTCTTTTATTCTTCTGGGATTGGTATTACTCATGCCCTCAGAATCCACTTCCAGGCAAAGCATATGGGGGGCTTTTGCAGGAAATTGTTCCATTTTTAATTTTTTTTTTTTTCTGTGTGTTGGTTGTATTCTCTCCAGTTTTGTTTGCTTGTGGCAGCTGAAATATAGTGCCTGAGCCTAAGGGGAAGATATCCAAGACAGAGTTGCCTAATTCCCGTGGGAAGTCAGCTTGATACTATGCTTTGGAATCCTGCTAATCTTAATGATCTTTCTGGGCTTAATCTGATCTGATCAGATTAGGGCTTCTGCAGATCGCTGATGCTGTGTGCATAGCAGCCACTTCCTTCGCAAACTACTGGTTTTTGAATCTGCACCCATGCCCACCCCAGTACATGGTCCCTGAGGAGTCTGCATCTTGGTGAGGGTTTTTCCTCTTCAGGAGGGTCTTCCTGGGAATCAGCGTGGAGAACTCTAGAAGCACAAAGAGTCATGAAAGCAGACCCTGTTTCTCTCTCTTAACAGAGGCCATACTTGTTTAAACAAAGCTCTTTTTGGAGCAGGGCTTTTGATTCAAATCAGTTGGTGTTAACTATGGCAAGAGCAGGAAGCCTGCATTTTCCTCGTTTCCCTCCCCCCCCCCCCCCCTGTTTCTAGCAGGTTGATAAGGACAGAAAATCCTTTTTATGTTTGGAAAGGGTTTCCGGGATTATTTGCTCCATCACCTCCCCAGATATCAAGGTGTAGTTCCCTGGATCCTCTTTCTTGCTGTTCTTGAAGATATAAGTGGGATTTGGTCTCTTCCAGTCCTCAGGAACCGCCCCCAATTGCCATGACCTTTTGGAGGTTCTGGAGTGGCCTCACAGTGACGTTGCCCAGGTCCCTCAGCACTCATGGATGCATCCCCTCAGCTCCCAAGTGTACACCACCTGGGGTTCCCGACAAGTCTCCTATCCAAGTACTGACCAGACCTGACCCTACTTAGGTCCTAAGCTCAGATGAGACCCTTTTAGTCCCATGCTGGCTGCTGACAGAGCAGCTGCCAGAAAGGCTGACATAGAGGGTCAGCCTCACATCGCAACCCACGCACTGACCTTCTCCTAAAGCAAGGGGCTGAGTCAAACTGGGAGAACAGTTGCCCAGGCTACTAGTGCTTTTCATAATGAGAAATGGAGCATAAGCAAGTGCTCAGGACCTCTCCTTCCATGCGCATTCTACTGGGATAGGATTTCTGCAGTTGGGTGGCAGTTGATTTGAATACACAAACCCATTTTTTTAAAGGTAAAAAACCTGGAAATTATCACCATAAGTATTGTGTTTGCTTATGAATGCAGGTCATAAAATATTTCAGAGCACATCCGTCTTTGCTTGTGTCTTCTGTAGTTGTATGGTGTGGTGGGATAGACTGAATGGGTGGTATTTGTGATGGATGGAAAAGGTTGGCTCAGCAGGACAGTAGTGGGGGATCCTTTCTGCGCTGTTGAATTGCATTACAGTCATCCTTGGTTTTCAGTCTGAAGGAAACAGCCTGATTCATTAAATACGATCTCACAGATCAGTGGTACCAGCTAGGACCCTAAAGGTGACCCTAAGTATCTTGGCAATATTGAAAGTAGAGTGTCATGGAAACTTCCATGACATGGAAGTGGCATGGAGACTAAAGACAGTAAATAGGTTCAGTCTGGTCTGACCCCTCACCCTTTGCCTAATTTTTACAGGTATTATTTACCACTGCATGATACTACATGCTGCAGTCCTAAGCTGATTTTAAATCAAGGCAATTCCACTGCCATCTGTGGAACTACATCAATTTCTACCTGCTGATGGTCTTGGCCAATGTTTATATATCTTCTTAGGTTCCATATAAAACTGATTTTTTCAGAAGCTGACTTGTTAGCTAAAGAAGCAGCAATGATCTTTAACTACTCTATTACGCTGTTCAATATAGCATTTTTATTGATCTGTGTCCTTAATGGGCAGAAGGATGGCTCGAATTTTTCATTACTTTTATGTATCTAGCCTTGCTAGCCAAGCACTTCAGTGTCTGGCAAGCACTCTTGCTTACCAAAACCTGTTGTTATGCTACAGGCTGTTCTTCTGCCTATGAAAATTACAGATTGACAGTAGAGTTTTCCAGTTGTGACTGCATTTGTTTGAGTAGCACAGAGGTAAAAGCAGCCATGATAGTTCTCTTGCTACTGCTGTCTCAAAGCAGAAGGGGAGGAAGAGTGAACTAGGATGGAGAGGAAGAAGCGTGCAATAATTTCCCCTTGCCTTACCAGTGGAACAGAAAAGTGTTTGGGATAAGTAAGGAAAATAAGAGTAGATCACTTTTGGGCTGTCATTACAGAGCTGATCAATCTTGAGTGGAAGGATTGTTTATCCTGTCTGGGCCTCCATCTACCCACCAGCTAAATGAGTTTAATAATGGCTTCAGCAAGGTCCTTGTGACACTGATGTTTTTAAAGAGCTTTGAGGTCTTCAGGCGAACACGCAGCATGGGCCAAGTGTTACTGCCTTGCAGCTGCTAAGCCACTGCTGCATTTGGCTCCAAGGACTCTCAGTTATTTCAAGATGCTGACATGGGAGTGCATTCTGGTTCAGTGCATTGCACATGGACATCAAATATCCTCTTGCGTTAGAGTAAGAGGTTGTAGCAGGCAAATATCTCCGAAAAGAAGTGCTGCATATCCTCTACAAGTACAAATCTCAGCAAAGCAGGTCTGCACTTTGGGTTAGAGGTTATGATTAGAGTGTAATTAAGCCTTCCACACTAGCAATGCATTGTGGTGATGCTGAATTTAATGGATTCCTTGGAGTCTTTGCATTCTTTTTGCAAACATTTCCTCCCCAGCCAGACATTCAGAAAGCACTGCACGTTTCCCCCAATCCCTTTCCTGCTCTGCAAGCATGGTTTTTATATGTTTTTGATGGGTTTTGCTTAATGGTTTCTTGGTGCTGTTTAAAGGGTTTGTCTGCTATGGGTTAGCATATGTTAGTGTTGTCACAGATTTGTACCGAAAGGGCTTTTGTTCTCAGCCCTGGCCTTTATGAAGCCTCTTTGAGTAAGTCTTAAATGTCCTCTGGTGTGTTGTTGGCAAACAAGCTCTTCTGACTCCTCCAGCTGTGAGGTTAGACCTGAATGTAACAGCACCTTGCCATAATGCTGAGGTACTGTTATGGGGCAGCATGTCCTTAGATGGAGACTTAACTCTCTAGTGAAATATGGCAGCCAGCAGTCATTACAGAGAAGCCATGTAACTTTAGGAAAGTGAATGTGTGCTTACCAGATGTGGCAGCCAAGTTTTTGAGGCCTGAACCTATGATAACGTGTCCTTTCTTGAGATGAGAAGTTGACTGCCCACGTGACAGCACATCTTGCAACACTGGCAGACTCCATCTGTTTTTCTTCTCTTTCTTCTCATCTTGTTTTTCTTCCTCCTCTCCTCTTAAGTTTTCATCTCTCTGCAGGGAAAGCATTATCTGGTGCTAGAAGTGCCAGCTGATACTCCAAAGACTGTCTCTTCCTCTAATAGCCCCACTCTAATGCAGAGAAACATTCGCCTGCAGGTTGGGCAGTGATGTGCAGACCCATTAAGACTTGTCTATTAGCTCATGACAGCACTTTAACCTGTTTCTTCATGTAGAAAAGGTACACTGCGTGATGAGGGGACTGAGGCAAAAACAGTGAACCTAAAAGTTACAGATTGCTTTCAGAAATTCTTATATCCGTAAGCGTCGTCCATGATCTCCTTGCCTCCGGCAGCAGAGATGAGATGCTCTTTCCCGTGCTACCTGCTGACAGACACAAATGGGAACTGCGTAGAAATAGCCTGGGGAACAGTAATTTCATGTTTCTGCTCCAGATCTTGCAGAAAAGCCTCTTGGATGGCGATCAGAGATTAGTCATCCTTATCATCCACCTGTCCTTAGTGCAATAACAAATCTGAGCCTTGCTCTTACTAACCTTGTTTATAAACTGCAGGAGTGGCACCACTCTGTAGATCTGCTAGTGGGACAGCCATAAGGATCCAGCTGAAGAGGATCTGCTAGGAAGATGTTTGTTATATTTGTTGCTAGAGATACGGTCTGAGCCACTTCAGGAGGATCCTGTTAGGTTCCGTCATCTTCCACCCAACCCTCTTGGATATGTGTAGAGATGGAGTTGTGATCAGAGTTGTTAGAGAACCTCTGCTACACCATGTAGTCTTGGGTAAATCAAAAGGCAAATGTCCCTCTTTCCTTGGTGATTCAGGTATTGCTCCTGTAAGGCAAACCAAGCAGGAGTGAGTAAAGTGACAGACCTGTCCCTGTTTGACTGGAGCCATGCCTGCATCCTGTGGTGTGGGAGCATCTCCTGTCAGTTGATACTGATAGTGAGGAGAGGTGGCTGTGGTCAATGATAAATCCAAATCTGTATCTTTTGGGTTATTTGATTTTAATTTTAAAAAGTAAGACTGTATCTCCAAGCCTTCCCCAGATTTTTACACTTACACCTCCTCTCCTCTTCACCTGCTCTGCAGAGGAATCCTGTGAAACTGGGTCCTCCTCTCCCAGTTCTTGGATGTTCATAGTTTAATTTTGCAGCATGGCTTGGCTAGAAGGTCTGAGATCTAGCGATGTGCCGTGAAGTCAGGAACCCCTCAGAAGCCAGAGACTGACCAGGGATATGCAAATGGATAGAAGCAGCCTTGCAAAGTGGAGACAGTTTTTAGAGAAAGACAACATGCAGTAATCCCTGGAAAGTAAATGGAAAACCAGATTATGTTTGTTTTCAGATCTGTTCAATAATGGAGCAGTAGGCAGCTGGTGGCCTGCCTCCCCTGGGTCCCTCGCAGGAGCAGACAGCCATTACATTATTAATTGTCTGCTGCTGGGAGTCCAGCAGGACACAATGTGGCTTCTGGAGGGTAGCCTGGTGCTTTGGGAAGCAGCCCCTTCCTCCTGCCTCCAGGTTTCTTTTTATAAATGTCTCTCTCCCTTGAAAATGCCTTTTCATAGTGTGGTGTCCATGTGGCTGTGGTCACAAGCACTGTAGCCTCAAGGCAGGGAATTGCTCAGTATTCTTGATTTACTGTGCTGCTGTAGCACCTCTCCTGCTCTGTGCATCGCGGTGCAAAAACCCACAGTAAAAGACACTCTGCCTCAGAGAGCAATCAGACAAAGTAAAGGCTGTAGCCTCATCCTGTGCCGGGGAAACTGAGGCACAGAGTTACTGCCACATCGATACAAAGGCCATGGAAGTTCAACAAGCACCTTCTCATAGCATTTCTTTCAGTTAGAGCTTATACTGGTCATTGGGAGGAAGTCTGAAGGTGGAGGTGGGTCACTGTCACAGCTTGTTCTTTAGCAGAGATGCACCAAGTCCCATTTCTTTCACCACAGTTTCAAACTGGAAAGTGTTTCCCTGCTCACAGCTCCAGGCCTCTTTCAGCCAACAGCTGTCCTAAAGAGCTTTTTCTTTGGCCAGTGTTTTCCCTGTTGTCACCTAGGTTTTCTGCTCCATCTTTTGCTCCCATGCCCAGTATTTAGGAGATCACATTGGTTGCACAGATAATTCTTGGTCTGACCTGCAATGTGGTTGTGTCTTGGGTGAAGGCCAGCTTATTTCAAATCTCCAATCTGTAATGAACATGAATAGATTTATCTGTTCATCTTGAAACAATCATTGCTGATCTCCCAACCAGGGAAAGTGCCTTGGCCTCTGCCCCTAGCCTTTGTGGGAGCACTGTGTGCTCACCTGATTTAAAAGCCTGATTGTTTTGACCAAGTACATAAGTCATGCAGTGGAGCCTATGACTCCCACAGTGAGCTTAATCTTTGAATTAAAAGGTCAAAATGCACATTTGGTGACTTTTACATTGTGTCCTCAAACAAAGAAAAAGCTTTACTAGGAGATGTCCAAACAGAACTGTGAAAAACAGTTGTAAAAACTGAGAGCATTCTTTGGCTTTTTCTTTTTTTGCTTTCCCACAAGCCCTGAGCTGACTATGGTGGTATATTTGTGTGAGGAATTCTTAATTTCCTTTCCACAAAATTTCACCTGTCAATGCTGCTTTTTGCCTTTTTTTTTTTTTTACTTTTTCAATATAATATCGCCTCACAGTGGCTTGCTTGATAATTTTTTCATGAAACGCTGGAAGGTGCCTCCTGTGAAAGCTGGACTTCTTTCAAGAAACTGCCTTGTTCTGTTCTTTTTAAATGAAACCAACAAAAGAAAATGTTATCTTTTCCTCTAGCACTTCGTGTAATTGGAACATTTCTGTGCTTATAGTGGGATGTAGACTGCCTTGAATTACAACTAGTACCCACCCGGATTTTTGACTGCTTCTCACCTAAGCAGTAGCTCATGTTTAGAAAGCTTTAGTGACAAGCACCCATGAATGTTTTCCAGCTTGAAAAAAAAGTTTTCTTCTTCTGTCTTTTTAACTTTCGAGCATTTTCCCTCTGGACAGGGCTTTTCTTTCATTGTTGTGCTCCGTTCTCACCATGGAGTGATAAAACACATCCTGTCTGCCTACTGCCTGTAGTGGGATTGCAGCCAGAGAAGGATCTGTTGGGAGCGGCTGTTGTGGAGAAAGCGTTACCCCAGAGGAAGGTGGTGGAAACCAAGTTGTCAATGCCACTCAGACAGACTCATTGGGGCAGCATTTTGTCATCTGCAGTACCTCAGGACTAAACCCCAATATGAGTGATGCATCCCTTCAGAATAGGGCAGGCCAATATACATGTACCCTTATACATCTACTGGAGGTATTGTGGCAACCTCAGAAGAAAATAATTTAGAGGCCACTCACCACTTCAGATCCTGGGGATCTAGGAATTACCAGACGAGATTTTTTTCTGTTCTTTATTTTTGTAAGCAGCTAATTTCTTCCTTGTTATGGATACTCATCTCCAATCTGCCATCAGTCTCGTGTCTGTAGCTTCTCTGCAATGGAGGGGGAAGCAGACTCAGGCTCTTTTTATTGGAAGGGGGAAAGAGGATCGTTGACACTGTAAGGAGGCCTGTGTGCTTGCAAAGGGGTGTGCAAACCCACAAAGATCCCTGGACCTGAGTGCTGGATGATCCACACAGCTTTTTAGTCTTTACTGGGGGGCAGGGAGGGTGTAGTGTAAAGAAATAGAAGTCAGAGCATTTATACACACTGAACAAAAGTAATCTTACGTTCTGGTAAGCACTACATTAATGATACAGTAAGAAAGCAAGGACCACTTCTTATTTTCAGCTCTGCTCCCACCCTGGACATCTTACCGGGCCTAAGCAGGGACTTCTCATGAGCAAAAGAGAATTCTACATGGTGATGGGGAAAGAGAGAGGGAGGCAGCTCAAACTTTCAGTTTTCTGCTGTGCACCTCCAGGGAGAAAGACAGTTAAATGGAGATGTGAGAACTTGCCTTGCTTCACAAGGAAATAGTCTCTTTTATGTGTATCTTGCCTGTGTTGATATTTGAAAGCTATTTCGGGCCACAACAGCAAATTTAATCCATGGTTTGTTCTCTCTCTAAAGTATTGTACCGTAAAAACTCAGATCAATTTTGACAGCTCCGACTATTTAGATTGGAGTGAAAAGCCAAACAATGAATCATTCTGAATATTTACAGTTGAATTCATCCCAGGGTACCTGTACCCACCTCATTCTGAAATGAAAGCGTTATCTGAGATATAAGCAAAGGCTTAGAGGCTCCCAGCTATTTTCCCAGCTCGTGTGAAGCAGCGTAGCTGTATCACCATGGCTGGGATGTGAGGAGCAATCAAGGGCTAATATTGCAGTGGGGTTGAGGAGTTCAGAGTGATCCATACACTCCTTTTGGAAGGCTTGGTGACTTGTTTCACACTTGCTCTGCTGAGAGTCAAAGCACTTGAACTAGAGTAAATATAACTTTCTCACCTCATTGGAGCTGAGTGACAATGTGGGAAAGATGTGTTCACAAATAATTATATAGTAGTCAATTTTCAACAGTCTACAGGAAAAAAAAAAAACCACAATGAAAAAACCAACACACCACAAAATCCCCACAAAGCCCTCACAGTAAGTGATTGTATGAATTCACTTGGAAATCTTATCGTATTGTAGCCTATGGCCATGATTCGATATGCAGGAATCTGTGTTCAATTCTCAGCTCTGCTCCCTTCCTCCTGTGGTCTTCAGCTGAGATGCTCCATTTCCCTGCTGTCTCAGCTGGGAAATCTCTTTTCAGGTTTTTACTTGTTTGCCATCACGGCAGCATCTTCTCCATTAAATTGATGGCAATTGCAGAGTCCTTTGCAGCTGTTATGGGCTTCATAATACTTCCTCACAGGGAACTCAACAGTCTATATTGGCTATCACTGTCATCCTCTGAAATATTGCTGTCATTCACATACGTAATGTCCCTGGTCTCAAAGGATCTGCAACCACTGTGCTAACTGCAAATAAGTGCAGGGATTACTTTGCTGTTAAATGCAGCTCTCTTCTGAGTATAGAGAAGGAGCTGCATGGCTGAGTTACCAGCGAACAGCTTTTTGCCTGCTTCTTGGGGAAGATGACCAGCTTTTGGTCAGAGAGAGGAGAAACAACTCCTTTTACAGGCCTGCCATCCTAATGTGCACTGTGAGCAGACACAGGGATGGGCATTCAGAAAAAAGGGTGTGTGTAGACCTCTTGACCTCATTTTCTCCCTTTCCTTTTTAACTGGCCATTGATCACCATTCGCTCTCCTGGGCAGAAGGCAGGCCTGGGGACCGGGGCAGTGCGGTCAAACAGGCAGATCTACACGACTGGCTCAGCCGCGTGTGCCTGTGCATTAGCTGCAGCCCTGTGATTCCCCAGCCTGGGATTTGGGAAATAACATTTATTTCTGCTCAAGTCACCTTCGAGGCACATCTGGGGAAGGATAAAAGTAGTGCTTTCTGGACCGACGTGCAGGTGAAAGACAGATCGCAGACATTAGTGTTTTCAGGGTTACTTGTCCAGAGCTAAGCCTGCAGTTCAATGGGAAAACTACAGCAGCCTGATTTTCACAAGCATCAAGTGTTAACCATGGAGCAGAAGAGCTTTTGCCTCCAGGGCTCGTATCTAAAAGACCCTCTGCAGAGGGACAAGGAGGCAGAGTAATCCTGGTGCATTACTTAGTCTCTCACCACGCTTACTCCTGGTGTCCACTGCACCCTGCTAGGAGGCTGTGCAGCTGCTCCTTGCTCTCTGGCAAGGCAGAAAGCATCTGCCTATGAAGGTTCTTCCACAGTCTGTTTGAGAGCCATTTGTTTCTCCAGGTAACAACCTGCTCTGGCAATAAGGTACAACCGTGTGTGCTTGCATGCGTTTCATCTGCTGGCTGTAGCACTGGCCGTTGGGATGGCTGGTTTGGCATGTTTTTTTGTTCAGTCACCAAACAAGAGCAGGATGTGGTGATGTGCCAGTTTTTGGCCAGTGTCTGGGGTGTTGTTCTCCCTGACTTGCTGTGTAAATTGCTTCCCCTCCTCATTTTGTGCTTCTCTTTTGTCTCCCAACCTGTACAGTGTATCTTTGGGGTTACAACTGTTCATGTCCATGCGGCATCTCGTACCATGATCCTCTGAGGTCCCAGGTCCAGCTTAATGCAGTTGTGTAAGGTCTGTCAAGCCTGTCTCCTGTGTAACTGCAGCCACATCTGACCCAGAACCAGGGAATATAATGGTTAAACTATGTAGAGACGGGCTGTTAGACAGACAATTGCAGCAAAGCTCCTAAAGTGCTTTTTCCTTAGTTCAGCACCTGTCAGTGAATGCCAAGGATGGAACAAGTGGGGTTAAGGGAGCTGGCACTGGGAGCGAGTGTGAAAGTAGCAGTTCAGAATGAAAGAAAAAGGAGAAAGAAAAAAACCAAACAACCCAATTCACCAAACCCTGAAGGGTTGGGTGAATTACTGCCACTCTTATTCTGTGCCATTTATGTGGGGAGAGGGACTTGTTTGACTTCTTGGTGTTGGTGGTTTATAGGAGTTGAAGTCTCACCTCTGCAGTAAAGTGCCAAAAGGGAGGCATATACACATTACCAGGAAATTGTAAAAAAGTGCCAATAAAGGGCTTTTGCTCACACATCAGGAGGGTGGGAGCGAGGGGAAGTGTCATTATGCTGTGGGTTGAACGGGGGCTGGAAGGTGTTGCTTTGGGGAACGGGCCAAGGATGGGGTCACTAGTCCCATGGTGACGGCGGGAGAGTCTCTTGTCTGTCGCAGCCTCAGCAGCAACAACAAGCAAGCCTGGGACTCGATAGCAGAAGCTTCTCCCCTTTCTCCTTTCTACCTGCCCTGCTGCTGCATGCACAGGGACCCTGCATGCTTTTTGTATGGCCTCCTAAGGGCAGTTGGAGAGAGGCAGGGAAGCAGCAGACCTCTTGCTATCGCTGGGAGCCTTCCAGCTTGGAAACAGCAGCTTGCATGAGCCATCAGCAAACTGCTAACTGCCTGGAGCAGGAGCAGAGCAGGATAGGAGCAGTCCCTTGGATGGGGTGTCTCCATATCACAATACCTCACAGCGTGGCACAGCTTGCTCATCAGCTCAGTGTGCCAGGTGGCTCCTCCAGGCACGGTTGAGGCTGGATACGATGAAATCTAAGGGCAGTGCTCTTTGATGCTGGCTTTGCATCCAGAGAAGAGCCTTGCTGCATGGAGCGTAAACAAAATGCTTCATTTGCAGCCATTGATTTATTGTGCTGCTTGCTGAAATGATATTACAGCTGGCTGCAAACTGGTTTACATTCTCCTACAGTGAGCTCCTGTAACGTCAGTGCTGCAGAAGCTATCGCTGCTCACCAAGAGCAATGCCAGTGGGAGGCTGAGAAGGGGTCATAGCCTCAGCTGGTGTAAGCCACGGTAGCACCACACCAGTCACCATTCACCCAGGCCTGGTGCACTGCAGCAGAAGGGTCTGACCCTTTTTTGTGTACGGTGAGATGTCCTTTGCCCTAACATGACACACTTGCAGGCTGTGTGCTGAGAATATTGGGTGCAGCTCCTTCTTATTGATGGGCATTGAAGAGAGATCTTGTTCTGGATACAGAGAAATCTGGAGGAAGAGGTGCTGGCATTTCTTTTGTGTGATAGTACGGCGGGGTTTATTCAGTGTATGTCCTTGTTTTAGAGTTTTTGGAAGGGCCGGTTTAGTCCCTGCCCCCTAATACTGAGTGGTCACCTGTGGATCTCTCCTGATCATAGCCTGCTTGTTGGATCTGCCTGCTCTGTATTTCCAGTTCAGCCTGTACATCACGGTTGGACCCAATGATCTTAAGGGTCTTTTCCAACTTAACTGATTCTATGATCGTTGAGGGAAGGACTCTACGGGAAGCACTTCTTCCTTCTGGTGCCCTCATCACTGTGGTACCCTAAACCTCTTGGCCACTGTATGCATGTAAATTAAATAAGAAAAAAAACACCCCACTGTGTGTGGCTGGTGATCAAAGGCAGGGAGCTTGCAGCCTAACAGGCATTTAAAACAACACTTGAAATTCTCGTTGATCTTTTATCATTGCTGGCTGTGCTGCCAACTCTTTGGAAAGCTGTGGTCTGTGTATTATGTTTATTGTGGCTCCATTTGTGACAGCTTCTTGGAGACAGAAAGGGAACTGGTGGGGCAAACACTGGATGGTGGCCAAAGAAAGGCAATACACACCAGGAAGAAGCTACAACTCATTCAGTGCAATTGTAGGAGCAGAAAAGCGTTGATGGTGGGAGAAAAACTTGCTGAGGTCAGTGATGAGAGACAGCTTGTCAAACAGTTACTCCAATTTTGAGATAATTCCTTCTCCCCCTCCCTCTGTGGGCAGCTGCCCAGGTGTGTGAACCTCTGAAACATGCTCTTCCGTGGCATGCCGGATTTGCTTTGGATGACTGTGTAATGAACTGCTTTGGAGAAAAATGACGTTATCCTTTGAAGTGCACAAGGCTGGATTGCTCAAGGGAAGTCTTTGAGTAGCAGCTGTGCTCGCTGAGCATCCTCCAGGCAGGTGGTCAGGGGCTGCCCTTGCACGAGTGAAACCAGGGGGCTGCACAGGGGGGCTGGCCGACGTGAGACAGAAATCCCATGCCAGCAGTGCAAACCAGTGGTGGCATTGTCAAACTCAGTCCCAACAAACTCGACCCAGGTGTAACTGCGTCCTGCTACCTTTTTACCAGTCTGGATCTGGGAGTCACCGAGGAACTGATGGAGAATAACACCTAAGCATTAGGGTATCCTTGGTGGAGGGGGCTGGAAGGCAGGCAAACCCCTTCCCTCACTGCCTGCCTGTTGCCTCTTGCCTTGAATAGTCTGTGGAGTATGTTGAATCTAAGTGTGGGTGGATTTATCGCCTGGGCAGGATGCTACCGTGGCATTTAGCCCTGCAAACCTCAACTAGATAAATTAACTCATTGCCTGTCCCTGTTGGTTGGTGTCCCAGTCGCTGCATGGGGGACCACGGGAGGCAGCAAAGTGTCTCCTTGCCTGCCTGAAAGTGCTGCTGTGAACCAGCGTCAACAGACCTCCAGAAATGCTCTCTCTCCCCTTGATGCCTTTTCCCTCCTCGGCGGAGGCAGGTTCATTAAGCCCAGAAGCTTTGTGGCAGCAGGGAGCTGGGCTGCTGCGGGGAGAGGATTGCCTGGCACTCGGCTGCGCCATGCAGGCTGCCTCTCTTAAATCTCTGCCCTGTTAAACGGGATTGGCTTGTTTGCGAGCAGGCAAAATGCCCTTCTAGCACATGGGCATTAGTGTAAGCGGGTGAAGGCGCCAAGACATCATTGCTGATCATTAAGTGTGTTTATAAAGGCAAGGCCAGGAGCCAGGAGGGCCCCACTGATCCAGTCCTGCTGCTGTAGCTGAGCCAGCGGCAGGGGGATGCAGCATGGGTAATTCTGCTCCCAGCTAGATTAACTTTTAAACTAAACACATCCGAGGCCAGTCAGGTCCAAGGACTGGCTGTGTGCCTTGCTGGACGCAGCGTGGCGATGATTGAGTGTTGGGCTCTGTGGATGGGGGTCCACTCCCTGGGGCCACATGCTTTGCCGTGGGATGGCAGAGCTGCTGCTTGCTCTGCAGCGGAGGGATGGGTCTGGGTCCAGGAATGGCCCGGTGGTACCTGCTCAATACAGAGCTATGCAACGGTGCAGGGAGCTGCCTGCCCCAGCAGGCAGGGTGGGGGTAAAGTGCTGTGGTTTTTGACAGGAGCAGCCTTTGCAGAGTAACCCTTCCTCTAGCATGGACCGTGCTGCAGACTGAATTGTTATCAGGATAATGTTTTTTTTTTCATTTGAAGTCCACTAAATTCAGTACAAGAGACTTACTGTGAGGACGGCCTCAGTGGCCGTGTCCAGGCTCTTTGGGCAGGCAGCGAGCAGCAGCACATGGGGTTCCTGGGGGGCTGAGAATGGCTGCGCTGCACAGCACATGCTCCTGAAGCAGACGCAGGCACGGCGGTCAGTTTGCCAGCTGTTGTCACGCTGCTGTTGACATCTGCTGCTGCTGACATGAACAATGTGCTCCACAATGGGCTCTCAGCACTGCTCATCTGGGTGGAAAACCTCTGAAGGGTGCCAGCACCTGCTCTCGGAAGTTCATGAACTTGCTTTGCTTTCAGTGCTCCTTCAGCCCAGACAAAGGCCAAAGCAATTGGATGTGGTGATGCTGGAGGAAAAAAAAACAACCTTAGCAAGAGCAAAACCTTTCCCCACTATCCTGCACCTACATTTTCCAAAGGGACTAGCAGCAAGGGTTTTGGGAGGGTGAGAGGGAGCCTTTGAAACAAACCCACATGTCTGTGTCAGCCACTCGATGTGGTGTTCACTGTATCATGGTGTTCTCCCAGACCAGCTGAGGCTGGAATTAGCTGTGGGCACAGGGGAGGGAAATGGCAACGCCAGCTTTGCCTGCTTGACGGAGGAAGGCCGTGTCTGGAAAAATCATTTGGCTTCAAGTCAAAGCTGCCACTTGAACTTTTGGGAACTATTAGTAGAAGCTGAGTAAATGTCCCCCTTCTGCTCTAAGCCATTATTTTCTAGTTTGTTTGGGTACCAGCCAGCAGCAGACATGCCTAAAATACTGTAAAGTAAGAAGTTACCAGCACTATTAGAGACAAAAGGCAGTAAGAAACCATGTCTGAGGAACATCTCTTGCAAACCTGACTGCCTGGCTAGGCTGCTATAAAGCTGTTACTAAATAAAGAGCAATGTTTGTTGCTTTGCTGGGCTTGTGGCAGAAGTAATGGAAGAACTAGTGTTCCTATTAAGACTGAATGCTAAATGGAAAACTCTTATGGAAAGGACTCTGCACCCATTTTTTTCCTTCTAATGCTAATTCCAGATTTCCTAGTCTCTGCTTTCCTGGATGTGGCCTGGATGGCCAGCTTAGGAATGGCTGGATTGTTGTACCTGTTTAAAATAATTGTGCTTCGGCTCTTTGCCAGCCTGAGTGGAAAAAAAAACAAAACAAACCACTGTTCCTTTGGTAAAGGACATGGGTGTTTATGGGAACCTGCTGATGGTGCACCCCCGAAGCCCAGAGTGCATGCAGCATCCCCCACTGAACTTCTGGAGAGCGCTGGCCACCACTGGAGAGTGTTCTGCTGTCCTCATGGGGACATGGCTGCACTTACAGCTTACATGTGGCCGTGACATCGGGTAGCAGAGAGGTGCCTTTAGCCAGTGCAGAGATCCTCTGCCTGCCCAGTGTGATGTGCATATTAAGTGCAAAGTAATTTCTTATCTATAAGATTACATGCTTATAAATATCTACAGGGTGGGTATCAAAAGGATGAGGTCAGACTCTTTTCAGTGGTGCCCAGTGACAGGACAAGAGGCAACAGGCACAAACTGGAGCACAGGAAGTTCTGCCTCAACATGAGGAAAAAATTCTCTACTTTGGGGATGACAGAGCACTGGAACAGGGGGAGGTTGTGGAGTCTCCTACTCTGGAGAGATTCAAAACCCGCCTGGATGTGATCCTGTGCAACCTGCTCTAGGTGAACCTGCTTTAGCAGGGGGTTTGGACTAGATGACCTCCAGAGATCCCTTCCAATGGCTACCATTCTGTGATTCTTACCTCATTCAATAACAGGAGGAAAAAGGTCTTGTTTCCAGCTGTGATTGGCAGTGGAAATCAAATGCTCCTTCAGCGAGGAGGTAGCATGGCCCTGTGATGAACGTCTGTGAGTGATGGATGGTACACAGAGAAAAGGTGTCGCAACCCATCACATGCCTGAATCGTGACAACAAAGGGTTTCTTCTTCCATGCCTGTCTTCTCCGCTCTGGCAGCATTTGCACACATCATTCCTGAGGTTGAGATCATTCATGCTGGAATAACTTGTAAAGCATCCATGTACCATAGGGATTTAAAATTCTCTTCTTCTGTAGCCTTAAAAGGAAGGAGCTAAAGGCAGGACACACAAACTGATGAAAATTACTGATTTTATTCACTATTTTTACCACATTTTTTTTTCCCAGAATAAAATTTGATCTGGGCAATTTAATAATCCTTAACTATTCTGGGTGGGAATGCAGAGCTGAAATGTCACTGTTCAGCACTTCGGAGAACCATGCTGTATTCCTGGTGTTCAGAGACTGTTTTAGGATTGTAACTTTAGTTGATCAGACAATTGGCTCCAACACATTGCTTCTACCTCTTTTACTTTGCATTTTTCATAGCAATTTTTTTTCTGCAAACAACATAATGTAAGCGGATTCTATTACACTAGTGACTTGCAGGAATAAGGCTGGAGGGCAGTGCTCCTTCCCTGTTGCTGCCCGTGTGGTCCAGAGACGGTATTTGATGTACTTGGAGTGTTTGGGGACTGAATGGGCTGAATGTCTTTCCTGGGTGACATGGAGTTTTTCTGCTAGTGCCTTGTGGGACCGTAGGATCTAAACAAAGCTGCAGACCTCCTAATCATGTTAAAAGGAAAATAAAATCAAAGTCAGATACTGGTGTTGCCTAGGCTTGATGGTAGGTTTTGGGCAAGTGAGCTGGTGAGTTGGGAGTCCTGGAGAAGCAACTAGCCCAACTTCATGGGCTTGGAGCCCAAACGCAAGTTACCTTTTCTTCATTCCTCTTGCCTGTGCTGTGTTTTGTCACTGCTGCTGCTGCAAAGCGGTATTAAATGCTACTGCTTCAGAGGGAATGGCTTGGCCTCTGCAGGGGGCAGTTAAAATATATATTCTTCAAGACACACTTGCTACCAGCCACGTTCCCTGAAGATGGGACATTTGTTATTATCCCAGGAAGGTGAAGGATGTGCTACCGCGGAATGTAATTCACCCTGGTGGAGGCCTCCTGCCAGAGCCATCCATCCTTGCAGCACGGCAGAGGGAGCACAGCCCTTGGCTGTGAATAAGAAGACTGAACTGTCAGCCTCTCCTGGGTGGCATCAAAATGGTGCCGTGCCAACGTGGTGGCTCCGTGCTGGCAAATGGTAAGGGCTGGCTTTGGCTGAGGTGATCAGAGCCAGGGGTGAACCTTGATCTGCCTGGCATGGCCAGTCCTTAGAGCCACCTGTGCTGTCACTGGAGCAGGGCCTTGCCATGGATGACGGCAGCTGAAAACCTTAAGGTCAGGTTTCACCGGGATGACTGTTCCCACGTGTCTAAATTGCATTTTAAAGTGGGGCTTAAGTGAGTAAGTAACCTCAGCACTCTTGCTCCGTAGTAATCCCCGTGTTTTCTTGGTTAGTGAATAGGAAAATGATTAACTGGGAGATAATTTCCCATCATTTGAGTTGGGTTTTCTTGTTGTTGTTATTGTTGTTGGTTTTGTTTTTTTGAAAAGTCTGGGCCTGTGGATTATCCTGGCTCTCTCAAGGGTGAGCATTTTCTCATGTCCTTGAGAGTAAATGCCAAACTGCTTGGGCTTGGCTGCAGCATTGGCTTTATTTGCCAAGGACTTCAGAGCGTGCCTGAAGAACAGAGCAAGAGGGAAGAGGGAAAACAGGCAAGTAATTCTGACACACTTTAGTATTCCTGGCGGTGCTGCTGCCATCAGCTGTTCTATCAGCTTTCACAGCCCATGCTATAATTAAGATCTGTCAACACTGATAAAAGGGAGAACATTCAGTCAACTAATTAAGTATTGCTTTAATACTCTAATATTTAAATTCAGGTTCCTAAATCAGCAGAATAATAAAATGTTTTATGTCTGCTTAAATGGCAAGGGAACAGAATGTGAATATCTCAATAGCAGATTTAATTATCAGTCCGCCTTGCCCCCGCGGAGCAGAACAGATCTCAGTGCCAGCGAAGTGGAACCAGGATCCCTGATGGCTGCGGGAGGCGAGCGCAGAGGTGCAGAGCCGGCTGGAGAGCGGGCCCCGAGCCAGAGGGAGCTGGGTAACCCCAGCAGCATGGCTGGGGGGGCGAGGGCTTAAAATAAACCTGAGGATGCTCCGGAGGAATGGAGGTGGGCGCGCTAAGCAGGGGGAGGGAAATAGCTCCCAGTACTAGAAGGAGACTCATCTACGGGGCTCACAGCCTGCAATTCTGTGCTGCTGCTCTTCGTTTTATTAGCAGCATGGTGTCAACTTGCACAGACTGCACGTCTGCCCCGCCATTGCCTCTTGGCGGGGGTTCTTCCCTGCGTTGGCTGTGTCGCCCGATGCTGCAATCCCGACTGGGCAGACAGGGCCAAAAGGGCTCCCCCGAGCGTCCGTGCAAACGGCAGCTTGCCCTGCCCTGTGCTTCCAGATATATCGGTGCTGCTGGTGTATCCGTTCTACTTTGGTTTGGAATTGTAGCCGATGCTGGTTTTCTGTTGTTATTTTTAGTCGATTGCTCCTTGGGTCTTAGGTTGCAGGCCTTGCTTAAGCAGTAAATCTAGATGAGATGCAAATGTTTAACTGAGGCATTGAGAGATGCCTCTTGGTCCTTTCCAAGTTTGCTGTGGGTAGCGATGGCTCTGCACACTGGGGAGGAGGGAGGGATGTGCAGAGATGGCTCAGAGCATCAAGGGGAGCATCCATGAGTTGGGATGCTTAGTGTGTTGTCCATGGCTCCAGATACAGAAAGAGCTAAGTGGGGAGAATGGTGTCTGAGCTGGACCAGGTATTAAGTTGAGCAAATGCTTCAGCAGGCTTGGCTTCAATGTTGTCTTTGCTTTCTCCTTTTTGTGTTCGCTTTCTGTGAATATTTTGGTGAGCACGTTTACAGGCAGGAGTGTTCATGGGGAAGGGAAATATTTGTTCAGATTAATCCCCAAGAGGACCTCAAACCTGGATATTCTAAGTATTTGCACTAGAACCTCGATGGTGACTGCTGTACTCATCCTGGCAAGAAACAGGGGCAGCTGAGCAGCTCATGGAGGCCATTAGACCAAGTAGGGTAATTGTGATTGTAATGAGTTCGTTGCAACTAACGATGGCTGTGGTCTGACTGTGAGCTCTGGGCAGGCAAGGATGCTGGGTCTGGAGTTCTTTTAAGGCTTAAATCTGTTCTCAGAAATTACATGGAATGGAAAGAGGCTTGGAAAAATCAATTTGGAAAATCCCATTCTGTTCACACGTAATTTGCAAACTGAAAAAGAGGTGAAATTCATCAAGGAAATGAATCATTACTAATGATTTGTTCAGCTGTTGCAGGGAGATGATTTATGAATATTGATCTATTTGTAATTGTGAATAACTCCCTGTGGAAGCTGTGTACTGTATGAAGTGTTTGGTATCTGAAATTGACTGAATAAGTGCATTTTTTTAGTATTGCAGTTACTCCAGAAGGCTTTAGTCAAGATTGCAGCCTTCTTGTGATGCACTTCTCAGATGTTACTGTATGAAGGAGTGCTTGGTCCAAAGAGTTTTCAATGAATACCGTGACTTCCATTTTACAACAGGGCCTCACCAGTATGAAATAACTCGCCTGATGTCAGTTAAAGTCTGTAGCAGGCTTTGGGAAAGAATCAAAGTTGACTTAGTCCAAGTCAAATGCTTTGGTTTGCATGAAATAGTGCCAGAGCAGGAATTATTGATATGTCTGCTGTAGAAACCCCACCTTTGCACAACTGAGGATTTTATTTGAATGCTTGAGTCTTGAGGAGGCGGTGTGAAATCTTGTGTAATCTGCCCGCTCTGTAGGAAATGGAGTGTGGGTCACCTCCAAGAGGCAGCTTAGCTGTCAAGTAAGTGTGTGAAGTTGGGATGGATACTGTAGAAGTTATTTTGAATTGAGCAGCTAAGGAGAAAGCATCTATGGAAAAGAAATGCCACAGAGAATTCACAGTACAGCACTGGTGTGCAGTTCAAGGGTTGTTATCCTTCTTCCTTCTCCTGGCGGCTTCATGTCACAATTATTTTGTGGGTGGGCTATGGCTGCTGTTACTGTGTGACTCTGGCACGGGTGCTTCATAGAAGATGATTTTCTGTTCGGGCTGCTCAAGTGTTTCTGTCCTGAGCTTGCCACTCAGTAAGTGGAATGGGATGACCAGCAAAAGCATGGGGTTATTTGTTTTAAAATAGAGAAATATGGCAATTTCATACCCTGCAGTTCCTTCCTGACAACTCATCTTCCAGCATCACATTGCAGTGAGTGACAGCAACCAGAGGCTACTCATAAGGGTGGCATCTCAGCATGTAATAATCATAATTACATGAAATAATAACTATCTGAAGGGCAGCACGGTGAGTGACAAGCCAGAGAACATACCTTGACACCTGCCAAAGATGTACTAAACACACAGAGAAATTTTCCCTAGAATCCTGTCACTTTGTCAACTAACAGAACCAGCCAGAGTTAATAAAATTACTCCTACAAAGTCAAGTGGGTTTTTTTTTCCCCTTGCTGTCAGAGGCTCACTGCTGTAACACAGGTTCGCAGGGTCATCGAGGAGTTTGATCTAGGTCTGGCAATGCTTTTGTTGTTACTATTTCTGGCTGTAATTAATTGGAGAAGTTCCTCTGCATGGAGTTTAATCTGATAATTATTAGTGATATTAAGAATAATTGATAACGCGCAGGTGGCAGCAGGCTTTGGGGACCTGGCTAAAAAAACCCTGGAAAGGTTTGATGTTTCCTTTGCTGCCATTCCTTCTAATGTTTCATTCTGCCTGTGTGTAAGGGCTAGAGTCCAGGATAGGAAATACAGCGTGGCAGCTGATGGCACTTACAATTTTTATCCTGATGTGCAGCAGCAGGTGATCTTATATTGTGCAGTGTCTAATCCTTTATGTAAAGCAAACATGGAAATTGCTTGGACAGACCCCCTTCCCCTGAAAAAAAATGATTATGGAAAGACGCAAAAGGAGGTGTTTGTGGGAGCAGATAATGCATGTAGATAAAAGATGGACCACTACAACTAGAGTTAAAGGTATTGTGTGTGTCCCGCTGGACTTGACCTTTTTTAGATCATCTGCAAGTTATCCTAATCTCCCTTAAAATGAAACAAAAAGCTGCTGGCTGAGTGCTGGACTCACTGCCCAAAGGTCCCTGGCCTGTGTGTGGATGGGTTCAGAACAGATATTCCCAATCACCCTGAGTATCTAACAGGAGTCATAATACTGGAGGTGGGCATGTGCTCCCCTACCAAAAGCGTGCAGAGCACAGTAGGAATGGAAGATGCAGGGCTATTTTTTGCATGGCTCCTTGAGATTAGATTATGTGCATCTTGAGTCTCTCTAGCGCTGTTCTTTGTCGCTTTAAAAATTCACACAGGAGAATTAAAATTTGGTGTAGGACTATTTTTGTTCCACATGGTTGTGAAGATGTGGTGTTATATTCCCTGATATGCTTCTCACTCCCTTGGGCTCCTGTGCCTCTGCCTGTGTCTCCTCACTTGGCTTGTGTTTAGGTACAAGGAGGAAGAGCACCATGCAGGTGCACTGCAAACACAGAGGCACCCATGTCCCCGAATAACGCTGTTAGACATCACGGTTGTAAAATAAGACACGGGGTGAAGTTCATGCAAGAGGTTTATTTATACTCCTGGCTGGATGCACCAGTGGTTTCCATGGGAATGGGAAGGGCTGCACAGTAGGACGGCTGCTCTTATTGCACATGATAGAGAGCTAATGGGGAGGGCTGCAGCCTCCTTAAGCCCTTGTTAATCCAACCCCCTGCCAGCTTCTCAGCCACACATATTTCTGTACCACGCACATCTCTGCACCACGCACTGCTCAAGGCAGGTATCGCTTATAGGCAGGTCATGGGTTATGATGCAAGAGATGCAATTTTTAGGAAACAAATGCATGTTGCTGTTGCAGTGAAGGGATAAAAATAAATTTTCTGTGCAGTCTTTTAGTGGTTATTATTCTGGAGAGTGGAGGTGAGGAGAGCTTATTTATTTACCTATTTATTTTTATGCCCATAATGAAACTGCCATGGGGGAAAGCAGAGCTGCAGGTGGAGTTTGCTTCGTTATCACTAGGTCTCACTCCTGTGTGGCCGCACAGAAAACCCAGGGGAGAACGCAGGTGAATTCAGCATCGGTTGCTGTGCACTGCTGGAAGTTGTCTCCTCTCTTGAGAGGCCGCTGGCCGAATCCTGCTCCTGGGGCACGTTCCCTGAGGGCATTTTCCAGGTCTGTAGCACAACCTGCCCCATGCTTGGTTTTACAGGAAAAGCATCATAGAGTCACAGAATGGTTTGTGTTAGATGGGACCTCAAAGATCATCCAGTTCCACCCCCCCTGCCATGGGCAGGGACACCTTCACTACACCAGGTTGCTCCAAGCCCCATCCAACCTGGCCTTGAACACTGCCAGGGAGGAGGTAGCTACAGCTTCTCTGGGCAACCTGTTCCAGTGTCTCACCACCCTCACAGTAAAGAATTTCTTCCCAATATCTAATCTACGCTTCCCAGAGGGAAGAAGCAGTCCCAGGCATCCGTGAGCTGAACCATTCCTGCAACCCTCCTAATAATTAAGTGCCTGTAACTCCTCCCCTCTTGGCTGCCTTAGAAGCTTTTGAAGGACAGTGCAAAATTCACCCCACTCCTCCCTTCCTTTCAGCCGCATGCTGTGGGGTGACCCACTTTGGGAAAGCAGGTGCTGTGTCCATCTCCCAGCCCAGGCTGGGCTCCACAAAGGGGCTGGGGTGACTGCACAGCACCCACCCGAGTCCAGCAGCCCACCTGGCAGGGGAGAATCTGCACCTTGGGTTTCCCTGGATAGCCCCGGAGGGGCTCTCAGGCTTAGAGTCCCTAAGACGGTGTCAGCCAGAACAAAATCTCAATTACTCCATCATTTACCTGGTGGGCAGGGATTTCTGGAAGTGCGTGGGTTTCCTGGGAGCCACTGAGTGCCATCTGCCGGGCGAGGGGCTTTGCTCTGCGGGCTGCAGAGTGCCGGGAAAACATCCACAGGGAGATGGAGATTGGCAGGGAGAGGCCGGGGGCTGTTAATAATACAGTAGGTGGGGGAAAGCAGAGGATAAAACACAGCAAAAATTGCATTCAGACAACACAGATGACAGTTATTTTGATTTGTAAATGTCTACCTAGTTGGAAAAGCTGCCATAAATAATACCCAGCTGTCAGCCTGTCCTGATCCGCAGGCTGTGCTGAGCAGGGCTGCGCTCAGGCGTGGTGCTGATGGGGGGCTATATTTTTCACAGTGTACGTACAGGATAAACATACACTCTTCTCGCACATGTTTGTCATTGACAAATCCCTGCTGCACCTGCACTATGTCATTACTGTGTTCAGTCACTTGAGTCTTACTTCAGAGACAGCGGGTTGTTGAATTTATTTTATTTTTTTTATAATTTTCCTTCTTGTCCCTCAGCTAAGGTAGGAAAATCCCTCATCCCACAGCTCTGTTTTTGTGGTGACACAAATTGGCTGTTCATTTTGGATTTGCTGTAGCAGCCAGCAGCGGCATTAGTACTAGGTGGCAATCTCTGGGTAGCCCGGTAATGCACCACACTGCAGATTTCTTCCCCCCCCAGTCTGAGAAAGCACAAAAACCCAAGCCATTTCCAGGAAGATACTTGGATGTTGCCAGATTTCACCCATTTTGTGGATAAACAGAGCACTTAAATCTTCAGGGCTATCAATATTTATAGATTAATCTGTTTGAAGGCCAAGAGGGAGCATTTATCATTACCCACTGTGCCCTCCGTAGGCTGCAGAGCAGCACCAGCCCGACTGCAGCCTGGCCTCTCAGCCAGTGCCCGTAGGCAGTGCACACAAAATCACACCTGCTGTCGATCCTGAGTGCAATTTGGGGTATGGGGATCAATTGCTTGATTGGAGCAGGAACCAGCAACAAGGGCAGGTGTTTCCTTGGTGGGATTTGTCTGATTTTTAAGGTGTCTGCTAGCCCTTGATGTGACGCAGGCAAGCTGCCTCCCTACAGGAGCATCCCCCATCAGCACAACTACCTGTCAAATGCTGCTCTGAGCTGCTACTTTATTTCCCAGAGAGCAGCAACAACCTGCAGCCAAAGCAAAGCTGCTGCCTTGTGAGGACCCCCTCGATTTTGAGTGTCCGCTCTTTCCTTGGTCTGTTCCTGCACCTCACATTGGTTCTCTGCTCATTTTAGGGCTAAAGACCTTGTCCGAACTCCCGCTTCTCTTGTCTGGCACAGCAAGAGCTGAGCCAAATGGCTGCCAATGCACTGGTGCTGTAGGGCGCCTGCACCCCGGGAAAGCTAATGCCCCCTTACCCCACATTACAGTGGGCCACTGCTGCTCCAGGCTTTATTTTTCTGCTGCTGCCAGCCCTTTCTCTTTAAAATGTCTTTTTTTTTTTTTTTTTTTTAATATGGTCCTTTGGGGCTGGATTGTAGGCTTTCAAGGCGGTGGTCATCTCGCCTTGGTGTTTGTTGATGGTACAGACTGAGGCTATTGGGCATCTCTACAACACACACAGTCAAACCATGTGTGGTGTTAAAGGGACATTCCAGCCTTTTCTAGTTGTTGTGTTGTCCAACAACAACTGGTTCTTGCAATTGTCTCCTGAAGGCACTGACCAATGAGTTGGATTTACGGTCAGGTAATTAATGAGAAGGATGACAGAGTGAGGAGGCTTTTTGCTTTTCCCCATCAGCTCTGAAAACGGCTCAGGAACAAGCCTAGCACACTGAGCGAGTGACCTTAGCTCATCTGTGTCCTCTGTTTGAAATCTCATAAATAAATAGATGAAGAGTCCCCTGAAGGTTTGGGAAACATTTGGGGGCAACTCTAGATGGATTTATAGCTTCCCATCAAGAACCATGTGAAATTCACGGCTGTGTGTGTCTTTGCCTGGGTATTTGACTGAATTTTGCTTTGCATTCTAGGCTTAGACAGATTTGCAAGAGAAATTAGGGAGAGACAAAGTCTGCTGCTTGAACTGAGCACGATGTTCACACACCTTTGGGAAGCGAAGCTGCTGGGTGTTTTGCCCAGCTGTGACCTCCAGACTAATAAGGAAATTTCCCTGTTGAAGATGCACAAATCTTCTAACAATCCCTTCTTTCAAGGTGCAAACCACTACCAGTAAATGCCACATCTGAAAACACATTTTGCACTGTAGTTGACTTTCATGCACCGTTTCAGCTGGCCAGCCTTCCTGGGATCACAAAGCAGAATTTGCTGTTAAATCAAAGTGCCTTTTTATTTTCTTTGCTCTGTGATTGATATGTTTCATCATGTCACGAAACTATATATAGCTTCTCCCTACCGGGAGACACAGTGGCTGCTCCTGGCCATGTCACCTCAGGTCAGATTAATTAACCCTGACATCATCCATTTTCATGGACAGAGATCCCGTTCCCTGCTGCTTGTAAACAGAAGCCGCTTACAGGGTGAATGCAGCAGGAGGCAATGGGCAGGCTGTGTAAACACCGTCGGTTTGCACCCAGCCAAGGCATTTCCAGTGCCTACTAAAAAGAGCAGAAGCCAACTTTTCATCTCCTTGTTTTTCTTAGGGCTTAGCAAGGAACCAGTAAGTTTGCAGCAGCTCTGATTACAAACATTTGCTCTTTTCTTTAGTCCCTGCTGACTCTGCTGTTGGCTTGGTGACAGCGTTTATCCAGTGTCAGTGCTCCAGACGTTCAGCAGCACTTGGCTGTTCTCTCTGAGGCCAAGCTGTCCCCAGCGCCTCGTAAGAATATCGAGGCTGGGGTTTCCTTTGGAGGGGCTGCTTTGGGTGCGATGTTGGGGGGGAGAGTTGGGAAGAGCCAGGAGCAGGCAGTCAGTGGAGGGTCCAACCACCAGCTCTGAAAGGTTGTAATTGCTCTCCCAACCTTCTGCAGGGGTTAGGGCCACAGGAGCAAAGACAAGCAGCTGCTCCAGCTCTGTAATAGCCCTTTGTCTAGCAGCTGAAGTCTGCAGCATTGCTGCTCTGCCTCTTGGTTTAGTATTTTTCTAACTTGTGTTGCTCATCTGTCCTGGCATTGAGTGGCCTCTCTTGAGAGCAAAAGAAAATCTGCACCATTGCGGGGGTGGGGGAATTTCTTCAAAGATCAGCTTCAGGCGAGTGTTGTTCTCATGTGTGCAAGTGTTTAGGAAGGGCATTTCCTTTCTTTCTCTTCCCCATTCCTACCCCTGTCCCAGATTCTTATTTCCCTGCTGGGTCTCCCAAGCTAACAACCTCAAACCCATCGGCCCTGACCCCACTGGCCAGCAATGGCCCATGCTCTTTCAGAGCCAAACCTGCCACAAGTGCTCGTGTGTTGTGCTGCAGAGCAGATGTTGGGGTGAGCCTTCAGTGGGAGGTGGGAGCACTGGTGGGTACCTGCATGTGAGTGGTTGCCCTAAAGAAGGTGTCTTCGTGAACTGGGGGAAAGTCTGGGGGATTTTTCAGGCTCCTGCTTATTGAGAGTTGAAATGATTTGAAGTCTCTGCAAAGTGTCTTTGCCTTCACGCTGTCAGTCCTGTACCTGGTTGTGAACTGGTAATGGCTGGGGTGGGGATTTTTTTCAGTCTAGCATGTATTCTCATGCACTCAAAGCTGACAGGATTTTCTGTCCATTCCTATAGGACCGATTTTCATGTTATGGCTGAGCTTTGTGCGTGATGGCCCATATTTCTGCTCAGCTCCTTAGAACTTACTTTTCAGTAACAATTCTGGAGCTGAACATAGGGATATGAGGAGGCAAACCCAGTTCTCTGTCTTTAGGGCCCTGCTGTTAACTTTACCCCTTTCGAAAGAGCCCCTGCCTGAGTAAAGAGTGAGAACACAGTGGTCTCTTTCATGGCTTTGTTTGCTGCATTTTGGGACCTCATACTCTTAAGACCTGTTCATGCTGCTTTAGTTAGAGAAGTAGCCAAAAAGAGTTTACAAATTAATGCACAACACCTCATTGAACTCTCTCTTCCCCTTTGCAAAGAGACTTTTGTGATCTCAGTCCATTGCAGGCTGATGCATTACAAATGTGAGGAGCTGTTCCTCTTCAGGTTTGGGCTTTCCTCCATTCCTCCGCTGTGATTTTTTTTTTTTCCTTCCCTGTCTCATTGGTGTCATTCCTGCCGAGAGCTGGCAACTGAGACAGTAGTGAGTCATGGGTGTGGGAGGCAGCTGGGCTGAGACGTGCTTGGTAGGTTCCTCCTGGAGTTACGAATCTGCCAGTGCCTCTGCAGGATGGCTCTGAGGTCACCCCTGTGTTTAAGGATGGTGATGATGACACTTTCTTTCCCAGGACAGCAGCTGGAAAAGCTCTATGTAGGTCTGGTGATGCAGAATATATGAAGAAGCAGCAGGTTGGAGGTGGGGACAGGAAGGACGCAGCAAGGCAAGCGTGACAGACACACTTCTGGAGGAAGAGCCTTCAGGGGCAGTGCTACCAGCCCTGAGCATCCCATGCACCAGCTGGGTTCGTATGGGTTCTGGTCTCCAGGGATGGAAGGGGGCAGATATCCAAGGTCCCCTGCAGCGAGCCCTTGACATATGTTAAAAAGTCAGACAGAGGCGGAGTTTTGAAAAGTTCAGGCAGGTGGGGCTGGGATTTAGGAGATCTGGGTTGGTTTGCTGACTTAGCACTGGCTTGCCTAGGTGACCTTGGGACAGCTCCTGTGGCTGACCCTGCTGCTGGCATTACTGAGCTTTGGCTTGAGACTTTCAAAAATAAGCGTTGTTTTTTTTCATTTGGAGCACAAGTGCTTCCATTTTATTAGAAAATACCAACGAAGGATGGCAGAGGGAGAGAGCATGAGAGATTAAGTCTACTCATGGACTGGATCAGAGTACAATATTTTGTCTCCCACTGTGCTACCAGCTGTGTAAGACAAAAACGTCAGAAATCCTGCAGCAGGCAATTACAGTCCGATGGCAGGCTGCTTACTGCCTAACCTCAGGTAGTTTGCTCTTGGTTTACATCCTGAAACAAGAAGTCTTTCTCCCAAAGCTCTTTGCCTTATATTTTCTTGCTAAAAGGCAGAACTGCCTTTGTGTCCCTTAGTATGACCCTTGGAAAAGCAGGGGGGATAGCAGGAAGAGGGAGAGAGCTTAGCAGCAGTGTTGTGCTAGCCCCTTGGAGAAAACGGGCTTGCTGTCAGTCCAGAGTGTTCCCCTTATCGTGCCTCACGAGCATCTTCCTTCTCCTCAAACTGTTGCACATGAGATTTATTTCTCCAGCCTCCACAGTACGCATTAGCTCTGCATTTCTCTGGCTGGAATATCGTTTTGCTACTTCATGCTCACATTTTGTGAACTTCCCCAGGACTGTTATTTTTCTTTTATTTCTCTGTGCAATCCTTTTAATTCTGGAATGATCTGAACTTAATTCCGGTACCTTTTGCTCTGTGCTCTACTTTCAGCACGTTAATAAAAATGATTTAAATTGTACTAGGCTATCGACAAATCCCTGTAGTATCCCATGAGTATCTCCCTTCAAGCTGATGCATTTCTGGTCCTTATGTTTCCTTTGTTTGTTATGCTTAAAGCAGTATTAAACAGGGGTCGAGGTGTGTGTAGCTGAGCCAAATTGGAAGCTGATGAGTAATAAAAAATTGCTCTACATTTGTGAAATGAGGAGTGGAGTAAAATAGCCTAATGTGAAAACAGCCATGAGGAGAGGGGATGGCTCATGTTACTGTTGATAAATAGTGAAGGTGTCAATCCAGCACAGCTCGGATGCTGTGATCTTCAGATTAATCAAGTCCTGTCTCTTGATCGCTGGCTGCACGTCGATGTGGTCGCGCAGAGCCAGCAGCAGCCAGCGGTGGTGGGACAGCGGGTGCCCTACCTGTGCCAGAGCAAGGTGTGGGACCTACCCGCTGCCGGGGTACCTGCGGTGTGGCCTTGGCAAATAGGTGCGTGCATCCCTGATCGCACAGCTGCGGGGAGGAGGATGAGTCTTACCCTGGTAAAAATTGTTGTTACAGAGAAGCGTGGAGTATGTACGTGCCCAGGTGCAGCTGTCGTACCGGAGTGAGGGCCGACGCTATCTGAAGGTTCATTAGCAGTTACCTTTAACCACAGATATACTTACTGTACGGTCTACGTGGTGCCAAACTCAAACTCTGCAGGCAATTTCCTAGCAGGACATGCAGCAGAAGAGCTATCTTTTAGATGCCTTTATAGTGAAAAGCAGAGGCTTGGCTGATCATCACTAATGCTTGCCCTAGGAGGACCTTGACTAGTGTCTCTGGTCAGTGCCTCTGTGGCACCAGTGAGGACCGGACATCCCCATCTCTCCTAACATCACCCTCTCCTCAGCACTTCAGCAACATTTGTGTTCCTTGGTGGGCTGGGGGGGGATGGCCACCAGGCTGGGCGGTGACGCATTGCTGTCCCCCTGCTCCTCAGAGGCTGGGTCGCCTCGGTGCCACCTCTCCTCGCCCCTGCTGCCAGCCCAAGCTGTGAGCTGGGTGTGGCTATGGGTTCTGCTTATGAGCTAGGGGACAGCAGGGAACCGATGAGCCTATGCCATCATGAGACCTGAACATGGAGATACATTTGTCAATCAGCATGTTTTATTTATTTTTTCAGTGTGCTTTGCTGAAGAACTATTATACATAATTGGTTCTGGATTACTGCATAAGCCGTATTCAGATAACCCTTGTCACCTTGGGAATCACTACCGATACATAACAAACCAGCAGCCGCATGCTTGGGCTGAAGGGCTTTATGTGCGTGTGTTTTGTCATCTTTTTGTTTTAAAACATGTCTTGAGGAATAAAAACACACACATATTTTAAGCAAGCACTTCCTTGCACAGATCTGTTTTGGTTTATAACATCAAGTGTGTTCCTTTAGCGGATCAACATTATTGTGCTGCTCTTCTGATGCAGTGCCAGTTATGTTTATTTTCTTAGCTGAAATTATTTCCTCAACAGATTTGCTTTCGAAAGGACACTGCTTTGTGCTTATCTTGTTCAAACCTAAGCTCATCTAGCTACTGCTCTGCTCTTCTGATAGATATCTTGCAGATAAGGAACAGTACTTTATTATTGGAAAGCAAATGCTCATATCCAAGACATCTTAGAAGTATATCAGAATCTGTATGAAACAGACTTTAAGCAAATGAACTCTAAAATTCTGGGTTTGATTATCTCGGAGAATCCCTGCTGAAACTAATAAGGCAGCATCATGCAAAAGACTTTCTAGGCTCAACGTTACCAAGTATTAATTATTGTTATCTCTTTGCTAGCTGATAGCAGTGGTTGCAGCCCTGCAATTTAGCTTTCCAGCAGAAAGAAAAGTATTGGAACAGAACTAGAAAATAAAGCTTGATATAAACACATCGGACCTGAAACAAAAGCTGTTGTGGTGCACTGTGGTTCCTTCCTCAAACCACAGCCTAGCATGCCTCTGCTTTAAGAAACTGGCTTTAAAATCATCTGTGCCAGAGAGGAAACTTTGCTGACGCTCCCCTTGTAGAACCTTTTCTTGGACTGCTGAGTGCAAGGAGAGGCCTGGGGGGGTAGGTGAGAGGAAAGCCCAAGGTGTCTTTTCCAGTCTACCGTGTGCTCTCCAAGAAATGCAACTTGGATGACTTTGTACAACAGTGACATCTGGTGATACCCATCAATATTTACTGTTTCCATCTGCTTTTTAAGGGGGTGGAGTTAAAGTCTGCAAATTCCTTATTGCTTGAGAAGTAAGTTAGAGCAAAGCACTTGGCCTTGACTTGAGACCTGCCAGGGCTACTGCTGGCAGCCAGCTTGCTGTTTGGTTTGGGTATGGCAGTGCTACAGTGTGCTGACGTTTCGTGGGCTAAGGGTGGATGCAGAACAATGTCACTGGCAGGGAAGGGTGCTGTGCTGCTGTGTGTGCAGTGGGTTGGGTGACAAGCTGCCCTGTGCTACTCAAGTGAGAAGGGGCATAAACCTCCGTGACTCCTCTTGAGGCTCTCGCATCTACCATTAGTGCATCATGATGGGCAGGGACTGCAATCCCTGCTGGAAGTGCAGACCTTGAGCCTCGGTTAAGCCTCACTTTTAGGTGGTTCAGCCTTTCTAATTATTAGGGGAAAACTGTTTAAATAAGATGGAAAGTGTTCTCGATTGATGAGAAATATTATGTTGATCTGTCTTTTGGTGGTCCAAAGTCAAATAGCAAAATCTTAGTGGAAGGTCAATGTTTAAAGCCACAGTTTATTCCCTGTGGGTCCTTCTACCATCAGGGGAATAGGCATAGTCAGGTTGTCTGCTGACCACAGCCTCATTGCAATGAAGGAAAGAAGAGGAAAAAGAGCCACCACTTCGGGTCTCGCTTCTTCTCTCTTCCTGGATGTCCTGCAGGAGATCATAACATACCTTTCCTTTTTCCTTACTAAATATGGACTGTTCCTGCCTTGCTGCTTAGTTTGCACCCAGGGATGTGATCTGGGGAAAAAGGGCATTTTACCACTGAATGGTGGTGGAGGATGTTTGCTGACCTGTTTGTCATCACCTGGAGGTCTATGTACCGTAGAGTTCTATGTTGCATTTTTTTCTCCATCCTTCCCAGTATTCATGTAAATTAAAACAATTCAGAAAAAGAGGTTTTGATGGGTTAATTCAAATATGCAGAGTGTTGGAAAGAAATCAGGATATTCCCCCCTTCAAGGGATTGTAAGTGGCTTTAGGCTTGAATCCTGGCAGTGCATCTAGACCACCTCCCAGGATCAGTGCTTACGTGAACACTTGATGCCTGCTGTCATCTTTCTTGAAAAAAAGAGATAGCTGTGCTCCTGAGGGCGGGGAATGGGTACTCTCCTGTACTGCATCAAGCATATAAATGATGCTTAACAAAGAACTAATAAGAAAAATGATGGGTTGGATGTGCAAACATGGGGGACAGAGGGAGAGGCTTGTAGTGAGGCTGAATTAGATTCCTTTAATATTAGATATTATACATGCACAATAAGCAGAGTTGGTGTGATTATTCCATACCTGTTTCTTTCCGAAGGGTAGGATATGAACTAAATCACCCCTCAGAGAGCAATAGTATGATAATGTGTTCACACCATTAGTCAGATGCTAAAATACCAACACACTTTTTCTTTTCCCTGGTAATATAAAACTAGAAACAACAATCAAATGGAAAGGTAACACCTCGTGTGCTGCCCAAGGAGTTTTCTTTCGGTTCTGGAAACTTTGCTATAATTGAAAGCTGCAGCCGCTGTATGGGTTTTTTCCAGAAAGTCCTGGTTCTCTTAAGGAAATTTGTACCTCTCTACTACTTTCTCTGGTTCATGTGTGCCTGGAGTATCTGATGTGATGCTGTGTTTTACATCTTCACAAAATACCAGTAAATATTTCAAAGGAAAAGCTTAGGTTTGGATGATTTAAAAAACAGATAATCCCTGCGGTGTCAAGAAGAGGGAGACAAAGTATCCCATAGGTGAAAATCATGGCACCCATCCGTACCGACAGACAAACACTTTTAGAATCTTTTTGAGAAGCCAGAAGTATACACCATGTTCAATATTCTTCAGTTTTAAGAGACAATTTATTCAAACTCAGCTGCTAGAATTTGGCAAAATGATTGTGTCTTTGCTGGGCAGACCACATCAAATAAATCTGTGGTGCCAGATAAATCATTCCTTTTGAGAAAATCCATGTTCTCCCTGTGCCGCTGGGATAGAGAGAGCTGGCACGATTTGAGATCATACTGTCCAAAGACTAAAGAATGAATGGAAAACTCAAAGGCAATTTTTTTTCTCCCTGGTTTTAGGGAGGCAAAGATTATAGCAGCCACGTCACAGGTTTAGGATGTAAAGGATGGCCAGTCAGCTCAGAGACCTGTTTCCTGTTGAGCTGTGCTGGCCTGCTGGTAAGGTAGGATGTGGAGCATGGAGGGAGTGAATTGACAGTGACTGTTGGGAGCAACAATGCTGAAGTCACTGGGGCTGCACAGGTACCAGAAGTTGTTCAGGCACCCAGGGTTCCTTTACTGTTTCATTTCTGACGCAGCAGGAGGACAGGGGGGGCTTTGGAGAAGATCTTCAGCAGTATTTTGTAGTGGCTGATGACTCTTTGTACAGGAAACTGCAACTTCTGCCCCTGACTGCAGGGTAATGATGAGGAGTTTGAACACACTGAACACACTTTCCCTTTTTTCGCAAAGGAGGCACACACGGCTGGGAAACAAATGTAGTCATGGGCAGGCACCCCATAGGGATTCCCGCAGGGATTTCTGTGAGTTTTCTGCAAGGACCAGAAACCTTCAGGCTTGCTTAGGGGAAGACGGGGAGAAAATCAACGCAGCCTCTTTTGACAAGCTGCTCATTTATATGAAGTCTGTCCTGCTGCGTGCTCTTGAGCGTCCCCTTGACTCTGGTTTGTCTCACTGGCTCCAATTCAGCTTTTCTGAGCTGGGGTTGAGGTGCTTTGGCAGGGCTGCCCAAAGAGCTCATAGCCATGTGTGCCTGGGCTCCTCTACCATCTGTAGCACCAAGGGACTGTGACTTGTTCTCCTCTTTCTCCACTTGTAATGCTTGTACCTGGATTTCCTCAGGAGCCTTCAGAAGCTACTTCTGCTCCTAGGAAGCTGGGCCTGTCCCACAGCCTGTGCCTCCCTGTATCTCATCTCCATAAACCCACTGCTATGCTGGAAACAAAAAGTTCCCTCGTAGTTCCTCGGGGATCCTTATTGACTTTTATGGTCTTTAAAAGACCTCTGCACGGATTTGTAATCATTCTACGTGTACACCAAGAAACACTAACATAACTGGTAATTAATTTGTTTTAATTGTTTTTATATAATCCCCGCGAGCGACCTCATGTTTTGTTTTGCATCTGTTATGTTTCTGACTCAAATTTTAATGCCTTAATGGGAACAGTGCCAACTGCTGTTACACTGAGCTATGAGCAATCTCCTGGCACACTTCCAGTCCTTTATTGTGGAACTAACTATACAGCACTGTAATTTAACTAGCAAAATGTGGCAAATCACTATTATTAATAACAATAAATCTATTTCTGCAGGTTGACAGCATTAAAATAACAAATTACTCTGTAAAGAAAGCTGGTAATTTTGGGTGCTTTCCACTGCGATCATTGCAGAAGTATAATATCCATTATTAAGAGCCTTTTGGTGTCTCATGAAGGAGCTGTTTGCACATGACAATGCATCATGGTACTTGCTACGTGGGAGGATACGGAGGCCTTGACTATGGCTATTTCAGTAATTCATCATTTTAATTTAAATGTTAATGGCAGGATGGGGCAGGTTGGGGAAAATTGTCTGCCTCCCCTGCTTCCTGTCCCCCCTTTTTTAATAATCTTGTCTCATCCAGTTAGTCAAATCTTAATGCCCAAGATCTGAATTTCTCCTCCTTTCTTCCCTTCTCTCCACTCTCTGTTGCTGTCTTCATTCTTGAATCCGCAGTGCCTTGCAGTGTGCGAGTCCCTGAGGTTTAGCCAAGTGCTTGATTTCTGCAAGGCTCCAATCATGACAGCAGTGCCCACCAGACACTCACATTTTTAAAAGAGTTAGCAACTGAACTCCTACAGACTGCCACTGGATTGCCACAGCCCAGTCATTGCAAAAAGACTTAAGCCAAAATCACAGGCTTAAGGTTACTTTCAAGCTGAAATTCCTGGTGGACTTTACATATTGAACCTGCAGGTTTTCCTGAAGGTCCACATCCAACCTTATCCAGTCCCCATCAGAGGAAACCTGAGCAGTAACCCTAGTTCTGTGTCACCCTTGTATGAGGCAACCCTAATTTTCTACAGCCTAATTGAAGAAAGCCACATCAACCCCTTCTCATCTAAGCAGTTGGGAAGTTGGGGAATTGGGGCTTGACTGACTTAACTGCTTATTTCCTTTGTTTCTGCACTTTGCATTGGTGGGATAGTATTCTAGTTATCTTAAATGGGAGTTAAAATATTATGGAAGAAAGAATACTGCAGCATCTGCCTTCTAAGTTGCAGGCGCCACAATGTTCTTGTGTAGTCTGTTTGTAAAGTTACTGTTTGTCTAAGAATTTATAGTATACCCAGGAGGTTTACTCACTTTCGGGTTATTTCAGGGCAGTCCTTACCCAAGGGGACCATATCAACATTTATAAACATCTAAAGGGCAGGATGGGGCCAGGCTCTTTTCAGTGGTACCCAGCGACAGGACAAGGGGCAATGGGCTCAAACTGGAGCACAGGAAGTTCTGCCTCAACATGAGGAAAAACTTATTTTGCTTTGAGGGGGGCAGAGCACTGGAACAGGCTGCATAGAGAGGTTGTGGAGTCTCCTTCCCTGGAGATATTCAAAACCCACCTGGACAGAATCCTGTGTGACCTGCTGTAGGTGAACCTGCTTTAGCGGGGGCGTTGGACTAGATGATCTCCAGAGGTCCCTTCAACCCCTGCCATTCTGTGAGTCTGTGAAACCCACTGCAGGTAATGGAGAGATTGTTACTGGTCATTGCCGCATCCCCGTCACTCTTTCATAGAGTGGGCAGAAGCCTTCAAGGTATCATTTATGAAGGTGGAATATGAGACAGTAGTGTCTGTTGCATCTGTATCTGCAAGCTGATGAAGGGGTTCCATTGCTCCGTAAACTCTCCCAGCCTAGGTGGGTAGGTGTTGGTCTGGACAGGGGTTAGACTGGAACTGTGCTGGAGGCCTGCAGAGCGTCATCTGCGGTCTGTCATCTGCTGTCAGCTGCTCACCAGCTGATGCCAATAAACTGCAACTTCAGGACTGGTTACTGTTAGTAACTCACAGCTCTTTAACATACAGCCTTGGGAAGAGCAGCATATGCTTAGAAGAATGTCGAGAAGAAAGGGTGCAAGGTGGCAAGGTCAGGAGGAGTCAATATGGGATGTGGGGATGAATGGATGGAGAAAAATAGTAAGGGAATGGAAACAAAAATATTTGTGGGGAATTAAACTAAAAAGCCACATGCAAAGAGACCTGCTTGATGAAACTACTGGAAGTGTCAGGCACTGGAATCAGGAAAGAGGATATGGTCCAGAACTTGGTCACCAGGTGTTTCCCTCTGCATCAGTCTCAAGGAGTGTGGAGTCAGACAGAGTGCTGGGAAGTCTGTTGGGTGAGCAGGAGGAGACTGGCACAGTTTGCTAAATGGCGTTTGAGCAGAGCAGTACTTAGTGCGAAGAAGTTGCTGAGACGCCTGCCAATCTGCTCATTGGTGCAGCTGAAGGGGTTGCCATGGAGTGGTTTGCAGTGGGCTGCCGTGTTCCCACTTAACTCCTTGCATACAAAAGAAGTGGCCTAGAGCTGCTGCAGCAGGGGATTCGTAGTGTTTTGATCAGTGGCTTTATTTTCTAGTTCCAATTTTGCAAGGGGAATTAGAAAGGGGGGAAGCTGGAAATCACTTTGACTCTTTGTTCTTGTTAAAGATGGAGGAGATTAATTTCCTCACCCAGCTGGCTTGCAGCAGGATGGAGCCTGCCTGATTCTACGTGGAAACCCACATCTACAGTGGCTTGAAAGCTCCCCTTGCAGCGCCCAAGCTTGCAGGCTTCTCTTGCGGTCACTCCAAGTGCTTACTCAGTTTTCTTAGAGATTAAAGTATCTCCTAGGTAGCTGAGTGGACTCTGCAGGGTTTAATCCACGGCTGTCTGCAGCTAAGGTACCAGCTATGCCATGTGGAGCGATTTAGAGAGATGCAGCCCCTTGTGAGCACTAATAGTCAAATATGGCTTTGAGCTGTTATCCAGCCTAATCTGCCAATCAGACTGTGATAATTCAAGCTTAGTAAGTTTGACACCAGCTGCTGCTCTCCCAGACAAGTGCCTGTGGCTCCAAGGGGCAGCAGTACTGATGGGTTTCTGAAGGGGGTTTTGGGCCCTAATTCTATTTAAAAAAAAAAAAAAAAAAAAGTTTAAAAAGCCTAGTTTATTCTCTGCTATTTTTGTTCTTTGCATCCCACCCTTTACTTTCAGCCAAAGGTCCTAGGGCACTTGACAAACAAGATGAAGGCACTTGACCCTTCTGAGTGTTTTCATCCTGTTGATTTGCAAAGCAGCCAAATCCTTAGTCCAGCATGGCAGAGAGTGGGGATGTCCCCAAGCCTTGCTCCACCATTGGAGCATGCCCCAGATTTGGTAGTCTTTCAAGAGTCATGACAATTTTAAGGCATGTGTTTGCAGCAAGAGCCTCACTTTGGTGAACTACGTGATGTTTTTTCTGTTTTCCCTTTTTGTTCCTTCTGGCCTGTCCCTGCCATGCAGAGGCAGCACTAGACATAGGGAGGCTGCTGGGGGCTGTAAACCCTCCTTTTTTTATAAAGTCTGGAAAAGTAGCAGGCAGAAGCATGTACATGAATGAGCTTATACTGGGAGACCTATTTTTCACTATGTAAGCTCCAGTTTCTCTCTGAGCATCTCACGCTGTTTGTATGAATAATATTCTGCAGATGGGTGTATGCTATCAGTGGGGACAGGTGTAGTTATTGACATCAGTTCTCAGTTCCTTTGTTCTGGCCTCTAAGGATGCAATACCTCTCTGGTATTGCAGAGCTTCAGCTTCTGGGAAGCAAGTTCATGTGAGCAGTAGGCCATACACTTGATGAGAGCTCTGCTGTCTGCAGGAGAACATGGTTAATTTAGATCTGAAGATATTTCCGCCATTTTGTTATTAGCACTTCTGTTTTCTGCAAGACTAGAGATACAGAGAAAACATACATTGCTGCAAAAGTGCACTGAACAGAAAGTTGGCAAGTCAGCAGTGGTGTAATTTATGTCTCTGAAAGACTGTGTCACACTGATTAAACTAAACTAACTAACTAAATAATAGTTTCTCTTATCTTAAAAGGCAGAAGCCAATGATATTGGAGATGCAAGGCATTGGCTTCTGTGACCAGAACAGTTATCTGCAAATTAGCAACTGATGCTGCTGTTTGTGACAAGATAGTGAGATGTTAAAGTAATGAAGTGAAATGCAGACTACCTGGAGCGGATTCCAAGTGCTAAGACCTCCAGTCTTAAACATCTTATTCCTTACTCCACCTGCAGCAGGAATTTGACGCAAGATAGTGTGTCTCTTAGGTCCATCACGGTCCTCAGATCTCCACTGTGCAAAATAAAAGGAGAATATTTGTTAGATCTGCTTTGTGTGGCGCAGGCACTGTGCACACTGTCCCATCACTGATAGCAGGCTGATGGTGGGCTGTCGTTTCATTTGCATGGCTGGTTTGGATTCCATTTTGCAGCAGCCTGGAATAGCATGGTTCGAAAGGAGTAGGAGCTGGCAACCAGAGCTCTGCCTTTTCTGTGAAGGTTTTTTTTCCTTAGTAACTCTAGTTTCTATTGCAAGTGATCAAACCAATGAAACACTGTGAAAATTTTCCTTTTTAACTTTGTTTGAAACTTCTCTGTGAGTGCAGGACATGGTCATAAACAGACTGTTAGACTTGGAACGACCTTTTGGAGAGAGAGCACAAATGTGTGGTGGTGAAAAATGAACCACTGGCCTACAGCTGTCTGACAGTACTTGCCTTGGACTGAGGCAGGCTAGTTGGAGGGGTGTGATAGCAATATAAGTGATTAAAGTCTGGTTTCTTTCATCTGTAGATACTTTAATAACTTTCCATTAGTTTAAATTGGGTTGCAAATGAGCATCACCTTTGACCTATAATGGGACTTTCCCGTCAGTAAGGCCTGAGAATGAAAAGCAGTTTACATTGATGAGACTAGTGGAAAGATCATAGTCCTGAAGAACGACCTGCTCCAGCATTGATGGAGACAAAAGGAAAGTGGAGGTGGATCTTTGGGAGCCAGGAGGAGCTGAGCATCAGAGAACTGATGTGAATTGCTCAAGTGCAGGGGAAGGCAGTGACACCACTGAGGTAATTCAAGCCCTGAACTCTTTCAGATGACCCTCGTTCCAGGTCTAAATCATTAGTGAGAGAATCTTGACCAGTCTCCTAATTTGAATGATGCGAGTATTTTGAGTGGATAGAATGACTGTTTGGTGTGTGTGGCGCAGAGCAGGGTGGGGGCAGAACATTGAGTGGGTGCGTCTCTATTTTCATTAGGGGACTACTCATGCAGAACCAAAACAGGAAAAAAAATAACTTCTTTCTGCAGATGCTGACAATATATTTGCTTTATTTAAAAACATCTGAGTACCTAAATAGTGTGGTTTGCTATTGGTTGGCTAATATCTAGAGGATATTCCTTATCAGGTTTGACAGGTCAACTTCTTGGTGTAAATTACTTAAGTGTCTCTTTAATGCTGAATTCCTGGCTTTTGTTGGTCTGCCTCATAGCCAGGGCGTTATCTAGTGTATGGAATTTGATTTATTTCTGGGCTGGCATGTCCAGAAGAATCCATGTAAAGAAAACAAACTTCACGTCCCCTTCACAGGAGATCTTGGCTGATACTTCTCTACCCACTAAAAGCTTTATCACTCAGCCTTGTTATTACCATACTAAACGGAACACTTCAGAGCTTAGCGGCTTAACAAGATAAAAACATGCTTTGCGGTTAATGTGGTTACTGTAGGCATGCACATGGGGCCAGCGAGGAGAGCTGCTCACTTCCTGCTGGTGCAGCTGTGGATCGGCGGAAAATAACTTTGCTTGATAAAGCCTGTGAAAGCAGGCAATTCAAGATATATTTTAGCTTTATCAGGGTAATGTGCTGAAGAGTGAGCTAAGGTAGAGGGAAGTATCCCTTCCTCCTTGGCCACCCTGCTGTGTGATTTGTATCCAAACCAGATTTGCTGTCTGCTCTTTCTCTGGTCAAGTGCTATTGAGTGCAAGGGTGTTTTCCAATTCAAAGGGACAGATTTGGATTCCCCTCCTGACACCATGTCTTGAAAATAATCCGGAAGGCTTCTTTTTCCCTCTGTGAGTGGTAGCTGTCTCATGTTATCTGAAATGTGAAAATTTAGGAAAATTCTATTCTGTATCACTTTCTTTTTGGAAATTTGTGACTTTGTTCTGTCTGCAGCTAAGGTACCAGCTATGGGTACATGGTGAAGGCAGGTATCTGGATTCTCAGCTGCTAGAACTTCACAAAAAGTTGATTTCTTCCTCCCAGAGATCCATGTTTGACTCTTCAGGATAGCACCGAAACACACACCATCTCCTGAAATACTTCTCAAGAAGGAAATTTGCAAGTGTAGCTCTGGGATCCTTTTCATTGACCTTCCCAGAATTTCTGAATATATCTTGGTTTTATTTAAAGCATCAGAAACACAATAATTAGACAAATCTGCAGAAGACGCCCAAAGGCAGCTTTCTATCTTAAGCCCAAGAAGCAGGACACATGATGGTTTGTCTCTTGTGATGTTAGTTGATTCAACATTCAAGAGGGATCTGATTGTTACAAGAACAGTCAGTTCTTTTTTCTACTTCCCAAAACTTCCTGGGCCTTGCTCCCTTGTGAGACCTTTTTCAACCTTCCTTGTCTGTTTTTTATTGTTGCTGTTAATATTCTACTTTTATTGTTTCCTTTCTCGTCCCTACATTTTGTTCTTTTTTTTTTTTTATATACTGAAGGATGAGCTGTCCTCCCACAGTCCAAGCAAATTTACTATCCCAAGGCTCTTTGCTTAGACAAGGCAGCCATTTTTAATCAAAGATTTTGAGCAAAACGAATATCCATCTTCTAGGACACCGATAATGAGGACATTTTTGTGGTTGTCATTGCGTACTAACTGTACTAACTTCGTATCAACTGGAATTGCTGTGAGCTGAAAGATAGCTCAGCCTTCACGGATTCCACAGCATTGCTTCTCTGCTCTTTGCATCCTTTCTCAGCCTGGATACAGGACAAACAAATAACAAGCATCAGGATGAGGGGGGTGGTGAACATATTATTGTGCAGTCACCTCCAATCTGTGCACTGAACATCAAGTCGTTTCATGCTGAGATACCACCATCTTCTCCTACCAGCTCATGTATCTTAATACTGTGTTTCTTCTGCTAAAGCTAGCAGTTAGTTAAATAATACACAGATGTGTATGTTTAAGCGTATGAATTAGTATTTGAAGCTATAGTTCAGTTTGCTGTGGAACATATTTTTCGTGCACACAGCATGCAATAAAAATAGCAGTTTCCAGAGCAGAGTTCCATCCCAATAATTATGGCAATCTTTCACTCACCAAATGCTTAAGCTCACTCCTAAAGGTTCCAGTGAGGAAGGAATAATAACCAATTAACAAATATTATTGACGTTTACAGATAAGGCAATGTGTGTGCTCTAAGCATCAGAAGCAAGTGTTGCAGGTAGGCGGAAAGGAATATTGATGAGCAACCTCTTGAATCTTTTGCCTTGTGACCTGTCTAGGAACTTTGGCTAAGAATTTGTTAGTGCGGCCATTAATTCTCTGTTAGCAAGATTATGCTTCCTTATTTTACACTTTAGATTATGCTCCCTTGTATAAATAGTTTATAAAATGTATTCAAGTGTTCCATTATAGCTCTTGTGCAATGTTGTGATCCTCCTCAGCCTCTTCGCACGCACTGTGTACCTAGTGGTCTTGCTCAGACTCTGGGTGTGATGGCTGGAGGTACAGCCTAATCCCTCGAATGGTTGCAGGACAGCATTGTACCACGTGTGAGATCTTTGTAATTATTCTGTGTGTTACAAGTCAAACTGCCTTTCTGTTCACTCAGAGATACACAACTGGTGTGTTGAGAGCTTTGGAAGCCTAAAACCACTGTATGATATGCTATGAAGACAGACATTTGCCTGCATAATCATAAGACAGCCTGAGAGGGAGCGCCTGTTCTAATTCTGGTAGGTCCCTGTAGCGCCCATTCCTTCCTAGGGATGTAGGTGAGGAAATGGTGAAGAGCTGGTGTTCCTCAAACCTGCACATAACTCTTCTCCAGCATTGTCATCGTGCTCACTCACAGCTCTGCAGACCTGTTCCAGGCCTGATGGCGTCACACGTGAGGAGCAGGGGTAGTTGAGTGAATGACGTGCTCTGCTTACTGAATAGTGGCTCTGAAATTCACATTCACGGGTAAGTCTTGCCAGGGCCGTGCTTACCACATCAATATCTCCGGTTCATACATTATGCAGATTGTTTGAGACAGTGAAATGCTAGAACGGCTGAAAACGTTTGAATTTTGTGCAAAATGTACGCTTTGCATTACCTATACTGATTGCAATGTATCTTATTCTAATTAAATAAGTATGGAATGTAAATTTTAATAAGTTGTAATATTTGACTTGCAATGTTTATGTAAACCTCATATTTAATAAATATTTGAATTGCATATTAGTTGATTTTATTTTTTTTTTGCTGTTGATTTTAGCTTTGGAGACGTTTTGATATATATCCAGTGAAATTTGTCTCACTGGTCGAAAACACGGAGGTGGACTCTGTCCACATCTGAATATGTAGAAAAATTGTTTTGTCATCCATGGAATCTCTTCTTGCAGAGAATGTGACACAGGAGTCAGATGTTACCCTCTGCTTACACTGGGTAGCATCTCAGTTAAGCATAGAGAAGAGTGGTTTTTGGCAAAGTACTGCCCTAATGTGCCAGGGGTTGAGGTTCAGTTATCAAACCTACGTTTGAGACCTTAACTATGTCCCTGGTGCTTAGTTAAAGTTGCTCTGTGTGCTTCCAGGTGCAATCAGCTAGTTAGACTGAGCTTGAGTATGGCTGTAAATTTTGTGATCGATCTGAGCCCACCTCCAACTCTCATCTCGCTGCCCAGTGGAGGAGCACTTGAGGAGCCCCTCAAGGCACTGTCTTCCTCTGTGCTTCACTCCCAGCTCACTTAGGGCCTCGAGGAGCTCCTGCAGTGCAGTGTGGTGCATTCAGCTGGTGTTGAAGGTTTGGAAGTGCCTGGTGGGGTGTCAAAAGGAGTTTTTAGTCAGAATTTCAATGTTTAATAAAATACATTTCTCAGGACAGGAAAAAAAAAAGGCAAAAAATGATATAGTGAAATAATTGCTATCTCTGGAAATTTCAATTATCAGTCAAAATATCCTGAAATCAAAACCTTACTGACTTTCAGCTCAATTATATAAAAACCATTGGGGATATGGAATATGTTCATATAAATGAGGTCTCTGATAACTGAGGGAATTTTCAATGTACTTAATGGATGTCAAGAGACTTGACCCTGTTTTGAATACCAGGGAGTTTTTAATAATTGAAGTTTGGATAATCTAGGTTGAACTGTAGAATTTAGCAAATTAAGATAACGTTGAGAGTGTGCGTGAGTTAATTTTAGTTCTGACAAATGAAACCCGTTTAACTAGCTTAGAGAATAAAGCCTGCAGACAACACGCAGCGTGCCACACGCTGCAGTTATCCAAGGCATCACGTACAACCTCATTAACGCTCTCCTGCCCAGCCTCTGGAAGGATCCATACACCGAGATGAAGGGTGATTTAGCTTCTCCAGATTGCATATAGCACATGCTGTCAATAGGGCTTTTGGTTACTACGAGGGTGACTTCTGTGATGAGGATTTGTGTCTGCTTGAAAGTGAGCAGAGACTAGTGAACGCTGGCAGCGCAGCAGGCTGTGCAATGGTTGCTGATGATAATGATACGGCTGATGAGCAACGGATGCAAGCCAGGAAAGTGCAATTCTCTCAAGACTGTGGTTTCCACTGTTGTCTGATGTCCCTAGTGCACATGTGTTCATCCTCCTCTCCTCTCTTCCCTCCTCCTTCAACATGCATACTTTAAATGAATATTTTAATATATTTCTAGATTTCCAGGAAGGGGAGGAATAAATTATTAAAAATGAATTACTAGTACGGTGGCTTAAGGATATGAGAGATGTAAGGTTTGCAGGGAAACATACCATCCTGCATTAAACCAGCTGACAGCAGTTACCAAAATCTGACAAGCTCACAAAAATGTCATTATCTGACAAGTCTGAACAGACTTGGTGCCTGGAAGTTTGTTTGTTTTCTCCTATCTTGTCATAATGAGAAGCAGTACCTCTCTCTCCTTATCGCCTTTGGTTTGAGTACTAGACCCTGGAATGTTTCAAGAGAGAACTGCCGAGGGGCAGGAGAAACGTCCATGCAGTCCCAGTCCAGGAGACTCCTGGGAGCTGTTATCATTTTCTTGTTTAGCTGCAGCTCTTGGGCAAGGCAGTTGACATCAGTAGGACTTTACCCCTAAACTTTTAGCAATCTGGGTCTTGGTGTGTCTTTGACTGTAATGTTAAGGTGTTAAATCTTCCTTTACTCACTGTGGAGGGAAGAATTAGTTAGATGATGTAGCACATAGGGAGTATTTAAATGTGGATTATATGAGAGGCAATGGAGGAATTTTTGACTGAGGAGACATATATTAAATATTTGGCCAGTATGTTGCCTATTAGAAGGTCTTCTCATCGTTCAAAATTATGAGCTCATTCTTAATATAAGCCCTTATGGCAATAGGAGGGTAGTGACAACGTGGCAACCAGTGAAGACGTTCTTCGTGAACATTTTAACTTGATACAGGCTCCGTCTGTCTGCAAGAGTGTTTATCAGAAAGCATAACTGCTACATAACATCAGTGGAAGGATGCAAGGGGCAAGTGGACTGTGTTAGTTTTATTACACTAGCAGCTAGAAACCCCAGATCACCCTGGGGCTCCATTGTGCTGGGCTTTGTATGACCCGCCACTTTCTAAATAGTGGAATAAATGAAAGGATTGTTCTGTTTTGTAGACGGGAATGGAAGTATGGTGTTGTCAAGCGACACACATAAGGTTAAACAAGAAAGAATAGAGAAAATTAATCTCCCCAGCTCTTGTCTAAGGTCTTAAACATGTAACTGATAGGAAAATGGTGTCTATCAAAGCACAGAGGGGAAACATGAGGGGTAGTTCAGACCAAATGTCAAAGGGCACTGTTTTAGGGAAGAAAAATAGAAATAAAAGAAGCAGGATTAATCTGTAGGTGTGTGATAGCTGGAAAGATATTCTCACCCTTACAGCTTTATTAGAGATAGCTTTCCTTGCAAACATCACCAAAAAAGGAGACGAGAAAATGCCAGCTATTTTCTACAGGAAAATTACCATATAGAGAACCACAGGGAAAATGCTGAGACCGCGAACTGTAAACAAGCTGAGCCACTGGCAGGCTTAAAAACCAATGTTTTTTTTTTAAAGTGTATGTTAAAACCAACTTTGTTTACTTAATTGCAACAGAACATTGTATTTTCCTTAAGAGAAAATTGAGAAAACCTGGAGGGCGATTCTGTGGTTTGCAATAAATAAACAGAAATGTGAAATCGAACACTACCCAAATTACAAAAGCTAAGTACATGAAACGCCCCCAGTGCAAACTTGTCACTCAAGTGCCAACTGTCAAGAGTTGGATACTTTTCAAAAAGCATAGTTTTAGCCTTTATCTTAATGTCAGTGCTTTGTTATGATTGACCTTCTTCTGGCTGGAAGCCACTTAAACTAAACAATACTATTCTGTTTTGAAGAGGGCGAATAGAGAAACCATTGTTACTTGGTAAAATGTCTTTGGACTGAATCCCAGATGGGAAGGAAGTGGTGTAATTACTGTACTCAATACAGAGCACTGTAGGGGCGTGTAAGGCAACCGGTCTGCAGTGAACAAGGAGCAATCCTGCACCTCTGCTGACTGTGAGACCCTACTAACTGAGCAATTTCCATATTACGTGTTTTGTTTGTTTTGCTTAGGCAAAAAAATCTACACTTGAGCACTGTAAATCAAAAATTCAAACCAGGCTCCCTAAGCAAATAAGGGAAAAAAGCTTAAGAGCCTGCTCAGCTCACAGTGGCTGTTTGTCAATGGTGAGCACAGTCAAACTAAGCTGGTTTTGTTTCTTCTTTACCTGTAGAAGGTAAGCCATATTCTGTTCCAAATCCCACAAAATTATCTTCTGATTGCAACTTTGTTAAATATAGTCTGTGCTATGAAATGTGTCTGATCCCAGTGCTAGAATCCCTGCTTTTGAACTTGTTGCAAAGTAACGTGTAAATGGCATTTTAACACATGTATTTATTACGATATGCATTTCCCTGAACACTGTTTTTGTAAAGTAGCATAGGAAGCACGTTCATTACAAAGCTTTGCTATATTGTGATGAGAGACTTCTCTTTTAAGTGGAAAATGAATTCAGTTACGCTATTGTGATTCAGTTTTATCTTCAAAGCATCTCAACAGAGAAGTGAAGAAGGTGAATTATTCCAGATGCTGTATCTACCCATTGTGAGAGATGCTTTTGGTCATGCACAGATCAGTCTTAATAGAAATGGGCAAAGGACATAGAAGGAATTATTATTGCTATTTTACAGAGAAGTAGCATAGGCATACAATTACTCATAGTCACTTGGGAGGCTTGAGATAACCAGGAACTGAATGCAGCCTCCTGAGATGCAATCCCGGTGCTTTCCTCCTCAGGAAAAGCTCCAGTTTGGACAAAGACTATGCTGAGAGCCATCCAAATATGACATAGGCAAGGTCCCCATCCCAACAGGGCCCCACCAGGACAGAAGACTGCAAAGCACTTTGTACAGTTTTAATTTCAGTTCAGGAGCTCTGCTTTGTGAATGTAAGCCATATGAAATGAAGTGTAGCCTCACTTGAAGGATATGAAGTACAGCATGCTCAGGACTAATCTAAATATCTAGAGAAGTTAGTAAATACATCCTAAACCATGCCTTTGCCTTGCTAGTCTTTATGGGGCTTGATTCAGCTGAAGAGCTAAAACTGGTGCTTTTCTTTAGCCACATACCTGGGGTTTTTTGGTATTCTAGTTAGTATTTTTGCTGCTGGTTTGTACCAACACCTGTGATGTCTTACATTGGCATGCCTGGTGTGGCTGATGGACTGGGTAGTTCTGTTGACACCAGGGTGTAGCTATCCTTCAACAGTGTATAAAAGGTGGTTTGTAACTCTCGCCTGACTCTGGCATTGAGTGCATCCTCTGACTCCGTAAGTTATTCACTCCCTTCTGGTTGGAAACACTCAGCAAAACCTGGAGGGGCTTTTCTCCATTTTTATGCAGTCTTCATTAAAAGCTCCTTGTTTTTTAAGGGAAGTACAGCCTGAATGGTTTAACTTCAGAGAGGATGTGACTCAGTTGAAAAGAGCTTCCCAACCAAAACGCTTTTAATCTGGCTGCAAAAACGGTTGGGATCTAGTGAACACCTACAGCCCTTCCCAGGGAAAAAGCCAAACTGATCATAATTTAGCTTGGAAGAAAGATACTCTGTCTTGCCTACAATGTGTGACACATCTTCTCTCCTTTCTTATGCTGAATCATTTGGGTTTTGAAGAGGAAAACCAAAGGTTTCTCATTTAAATGAAAAGCTCCCTGGGTCCCATTTGTTTTTCACGCAACTTTATCCTCTAGAAGTGATATGGAAAAACTGGAAGTGCCATGTTTTGAATGGATGCTTTGTTTCAATCTGAAAGAGGCAGCTCCAGCAGTTTTCTGGATCCCTGATGTGTATTTGAATGGCATCCAAAGTTTGGGTCAGGATAGACAGGAAGCCAGATGGGGATGTTTCTGTGTTTTCTGAGTCAAATTGCTTCCCATACTATAAGGAGTTCTAGTCTCTGGAGACCCCAGCTGTGATGGAGTCAGAGCTTTTAATTCCTGTAATGCTGACAGATCTACCAGCTGCTGTGTTGAAGAGATGTTCTTGCCTGATGGAGCAGACAGTGGTATCCTGCATGTTTGGATGGGCATTCAGTCCTGGAAAACTTCTGTGAAGACATACGTGTGGTCCAGCAGGAGTGAAAGGTTTCGTGCCATATGTAGAAAGATGTATGTTTTCATGCATATGGTGATTATTTGAGACATTCACTGGCTTGGTGCTTAGCTTTCCTTGGGGACCATTTTTTCATGATGTTTTCTAAAGGCCTGTGCACTTAAACAGAGGAGCTGGAAGTCAGCCTTGGTGATCAAAATTAAATGGAAAAAAGATGCAGGTTTTTCAGAAATTTTTTTTTACATTTTGCTGTAACAGTTTCACAGACATCATCATTGATGTGCGCAGTGGCATTTTAGCAAGGAAGTGTTCTACTACTGTGACTGTGTTTTATTAATGGTGGAATTATTATTAGATTAGGGAGAAAATTGCAGCTGAGGGAGGGGGTAGTTCAGTGGGAGCTGGAATTTGGATAGATCTGAAGGGGACGACTCATTGCTTGAATTGCTGCTGGTAATGAAATTGCTTTTGACTAGTCAGAGGGAGCCGCTGGCCTCCAGTACGCTGATTATATCTGCAGTGCTCAGGTTGCTATTGGGTGAAGACTGTGAATTCAGAAGGCTCCATCTTAATTATTTTTCTTAGGCTGTAACTTGGATATATGCAAGCAACAACATGCAGAAATTAAAGTATGTTCCTGATGGCAACGTTTGGGGCATTGACTGGCAAATCCTGTCACCTGAAACAAAGATGAAATTGATTAAAACCACTGAAGATGGTGAGCATTTGGTGCATTTCATGCCTGTCCTTTGCATTTCTGTGGTGGGTGTGCTGCAGCCAGCTGTGTTCTTCTGCACCCACAGGACTGCTCCTACCAGGTCCTGCTTCAGGGGGGCCTTCCCAGCTCAGCAAGGGCCGTTTCCCTGCAGGTCTGTTGGCACCTTGGGTTTTGGCTTTATAGGGCTTTGGTGTGCAATGCTGGGTTGGGGTGGGAGTCCCCAGATGGGGCTGCCATGGGTGAGAGAAGCAGCCAAGGACTCTCCTCTCCTTCAGTTGCTGAGGGGAAAAGTGGCCAGTTCTGGCAAATTTTCAAAACTCTGGAGGCTGAAAGCACCAATTCAGTGAAGACTTTTCAGAGCTTTGGAAGACTGCCTCCTGCTCCCGGACTGTGGCTTGTGAGCGGTTTGAGCACCCAAGGCAGGGCTTTGCCTGCTGGCAGGGATGGGGTCTGCAGGGAAATGGGCTGGCACTGCCCTGTCCCTGAGCAGGGGCTGGAGCCCTGGGAGATGTGGGCAGCAGTTTTCCAGGTGTCTTTGTGGAGGGAGAGCCAGACACACGTGTGGGGGACCTGCTTTGACCCGAGGCCATACATGTCACAGACAGGGCAACACCATGCGATTTTGGTGAGAAGCTGAAGGGTTGGTCCAACAACTTGGAAAATATTCTGCCACTTGCTAGGACAGTCTGATGCAAAAAAAAAAAAAAAAAAAAAAGATGAGATTTTAATTACTGTCCCCTCTTTCCATATTGGCCCATTACAAACAGCTAACTCCTTTTGAATGGAGAGCATTGGAGTGTGATTTTTTTCTTTCTTTCTTTTTTTTTCCCCTAACCTACTTTAACTAATTTTCAGGATGCTGCCAATTGACATGCATTATTTATACTGCTGCAAACCTCGTATTTGGGATGAGAAATCCTACTGCCAGGCTTCTTGCTTCTAATAAGCATTCCTTTCACTGCATTATCTCCTAGCACAGCCCAGGGCTGCTCTTGCCAGGGACACAGCTGGTGTTACTCGATGACTTTGTGGCGTGGGGAGCCTGACTGGTGTAGCGGATCTGCTAGCTCGCGCGTTGCTCATCAGCACAGAGACACAGGCTCCTACACCAGTGAAAGGAGGGGGATGAGGCAGAGGCAGAAACCGCCATGGGATTGAGTGACAGAAGTCCTGATTTTCTATGACCTGCTGTCTTGTGTTGCTTCTCGAACCTGTGCAACCTGAATTTAAAATCCTTCTATCTTCCTCCCCCCGCCACCCAGTCTGGATGACAACAGAAGGTGAAACAGGAGGACAACCAGCACAGCCCCTGGAACAAAATGCTTTGAGGTTCCTAAATCTGTCTCTGTCACACTGGATCAATTGCCAGGGCCTATGCCGCCACCTCTTTTTGTTCATTTGGAAGATAACTCATTCCTTAACAGCTGAAATGGCTTCTGACAAACCTCCCCTTTGAAAATTGTGCTCAAGGACACTGCTCTTCCACTGTTTGCAGAGTCAAAAATATTCTGGGGAGGATTTTTTTTTCCCCCTGTCTTTTATCTGAGGCAGCATAATAAAATACCTTAGATAAACAAATTTATTCTTGGAGGGATGTTTATTAAGCGCTGGCAATCCCTACGATAAATAATTTCTCTGGGAGGAAAAAAAAAAGTAGAAAGTAGGCCAAGGAAGTGATTTGAGTGCAGGGGATAACACAGGGGATGCGGAGGCTGCTCTCGGCTGTGCGGGGCTCGGACGATCCCGCAGTGCCATCTGCAGGGGAGCCCACGGGGGCCTCGGGCAGGAGTGGGTCTCCCGTCATTAGATGCTAATTTTCTTGAGCATTTGGGAAAAGCATATGGCACAGGATACCCCCATGGGAGACTTTTTACAGACACATGGTAGTGGGTCCCAAACAGCTTAGGCCGTATGTCACCAGCTGGGTGAATGGCACAAGGAATCAAGCAATAACGTGTGAGAATTACTGGTCTTTTCTGTTAGCGCAGAAACCGAAGGTGGGTTGCAAGATGGGAGGTGTGGGGGGAAACAGTTTGTGTCAGTTTGAGACAGATATTTTTGTTCTCAGTTTTTTCAGTGAAATGAAAACCACAACATTTTCATTTCAGGTCAACCTGAAATGCCCAGTTAGGTCCAAAATGAAATGTTCTGTTTTCATTTGGGGTTATTTAAATCCTGCTTTTCCTCTTTCTTCTTAATTTAGGTGACTTTTAATAAGAGGAAAAAAACAGCAGCACCACCACCCCTCAACCACTTCAAACTGAAGTTTTGAAAATATTGAAGGGATACACCATCCTTCCAAAATGAGACCTTTCATTTTCACAGTGTCGTGAAATGCAGCATCTTGAATCCTTTTTTAGGTTTCCCTCCTAGCAGCAACCTACCTGCCCCTCACCCTCTTTGCTTCACTGACACCCATTTGCCAAGTTCCTCTGCTGTTCAGTTAGATCTCTTTAAAAATTGGTTTCTCAGCAAATTTATTATCTGTCAAACCTCTAATCTCTTTTCATGAATGAATACATCATTTTACTAGTAAAGAACTGAGTTACAAAGTGACATGTCTCAGATTATGTTAAAAAACGTGTGGCAGTTCCCCTGAGGCTTGATCCTCTGTCCTGCCTTCCCGCAGCCCCTCTTCCCTAAAGAGCTCCAAGTGCCAGTTCCTCAGCGAGCTGATGTTAATAAAAAATAGCTGTTGTGTAACAGTGCTGCACAAGGATGTGATACTTGAATTGTGGGAGGATATGGGATGAATTATTTTTTCTTTGAGAAGCTACTCTGATAAATGATGCTCACTGTGCATCAGAGGTCAGCTCTGTAGGTCAGTTTGGCCACTGAACATAGCCCAGCTCCAGGGAAGTTTTGGAATGTGAGAGGTGAAGAAGATCCTTTCAGCTTTACTGTTAATGACTGATTTTGAGGTTTCTATATTGGCTGAGGTTAGACAAAGCTCCAAGAATGTGCTTTGGCCTGTGTATAGAAGAGACTGGTTAAATTTGATACAGAATATGTGACCTCCAAAAGACCCAGATAAGCAGAAGCATGGCAGCACTAGGATATGCTTTCTCTGTGCAGTTTGGGATTTTTCAAAGAGGCTGATGGGATACCAAAACCCCACTGACATTTATTCTTGCGGTAGGAGTAGGTCTTCCTGAAAGCCAATTCACAGCAGCTTGATTTGACCTTCTTGTAGGTTGCCCTAAACCTCTGCACTGTACCTTTTGTAGGTGTGGGGAAGCCCGCAGGCTGTTTCTGTTCAGGTTGCTGTTTGAATTACTCTTTGTCCATCTGCTAGCTCTGAAGTTTGTCAGAAACAACTGGGCAGTTGCTGACTGCAGTCTTGGTGTCATTGCTATGAGTCTTTCATCTCTAATGGGGTTTTTGTATCACCTTGTTTTCTAAGGAAGCGCCTGGATTTAACACCCGTTATGCCAGGTCAATCTAAAGAGCCACTGCAGGCAAGAATGGGTAGACAAGCTGTTTTGATTCTGGTTAAAACTATGCCTAAGCTTAGAGTACAAAAGGGAAGAGGTTTTTGGCCAGAGGGAAAATCCAGCTTTTCAAGGAAAGAAGATGAAGTTAGAATGTTTGTAACTGAGAGAAACAGGGACACAGGCTGATTTCTTGTCAGTGGATTTCAAATACACAGCAATTCACTTTATGCAACTGTAGCTGGGGGTTCCCATAGGTTAGACTGGGACAGATACTCAGTGAAGGTGAAATAGCAGCTCCCGCTGCCTGCTGGTGAGCATGCACCAGCTCAGGAGGTGGTTCAGGGTGCCTGAATGTTGCTGGTGATGCCAGCACTCATGAAAGAGGGCTTTCCACCTCCGTGTAGATGCAAAGCAATGGGAAGACTGTTATTGCTGCTAAGAAACTGCAAGCAATCTCAATTCTGGGAGTGTTTTGAACTTTCAGGTATTGAGGTGGAGAGGGAAAGGAGGGAATCGGAAATGGAAGGAGATTAATTCTTGAAGCCTGTCTGCATTTTTTTACATAAATTCTGCTCTGCATCCGGACTTGTAAGGCATAGGCTACAAAAATCCCTGTTTCTGCTGTAGGCAGAGCAGAGGATAAATATATATGGATGAATAAACAAGGCAAGTAATCCAATCTCATTGCTAGTATTCAGTTCCTGCACTGTTGCTCTAGGCAACCAGCTTGAGTGGGGATATTGTCTATAACCTTAAAAACTGATTATAGGCTACTTCACTGCCTCATACTGTCTTAAAGAGGATTAGAAGAGAGTGTAAAGCTGGCTTAGGCACTATGTTAACAAAGCCTCAAAGGCATCTGCAGATTTCCTTGTTCATGAAGTGATTAACTTATTTAGTAACTGTGAAAAAATGCGAACATTCGGGGAGCCAGGCTGATAATAATTAAGAGAAGTAATTCTGCCATTGTGAGCCTCGCTTGGGCTGACAACTGTCTCTGTTTCACAAGAACACCTCCAGCTTTGTTTCAGAGGCGCTGGGTTGTTTTGTATTCAGGCTCTTACAGGTTTCCTCCATTGTTTTTCACCTGCAGGGGAAGGAGTGTGCATGGTGGAGAGGAGGGGGCCCCTCCACTTGTCAGTAATGCCTTTCATTGTTCCTAAGTGCTGTCTTGTATCCTGACGGTCTGTGTTTGAATTATAGACAGCGCAGTCGAGGCATTTCAGATGAGTGGTGGCGGGCACGCTTTCAGATGAGTGGTGGCGGGCACGCTGGGGCAGGGCTGGTGACCTGTGCCCACGGGAGGAAGCCCGCACCAGCACTTTACTTCCTCCTTCAGTTGCTTTTAAACTAAAGAATAAAAATGGCGATTAGAAACACCACCCTTATCCTGAACTGAAGTGTGCTGGTTGGGGGCAAACCCAAAGCAGCCGAAGCGGAGTGCCAAGTGACTGTAAACGATCGGTGAGCCAATCCTGATTTCGGTTCTTGACAGTTTAACAGCAAATGCTTTTCTTTGATGGTAACAAGGCCAGCAGGTCCACTGGAGAGGGTTGTGATGGGGCCCTCATCTCAAATGATGCTAACAAGGAAGAGACACTTAGGTTCCCAGAAGACCCTATGCTGTCCTGGCCCCTGGGCAGCTTTGTGTTTAGCTTGGCACTGGTATCCCATCAGCAGATTTGAACTGGGACACTACTTCCTAATGGAGAGATCGCATAAGGCTGTGGCAGAAGCTGGTGTTCCAGCTGTATGTTTGGGTAAAGACTCATCTGTTCTCCCTCTGCTCTTGTGGAAGCTCATTTTCAGCTTTTGAGATTGACGGGCATTTATGTGCCTCCCTGGGCGGGAGAAATAAACTCTCTCGTGTGATTGCCCATAGGCGGATAGTGGCTCAGAACCCCATGGGGATGGATCACCAGATACCATCTCCAGCCTGGGGTGCTTTCTGTCTGATCACCTCAATGTACGCTCACTCTGGTTTGTGAGTGTCCCTCCTCCACTCAGGTTGCTTTTGTAATTTAAAATAAAAGCAGGTTTCTTTAACAAATTCCCAAGTAAAGTTCAAGTACATGGTATGACTGGGAGTAAGTGTATCTCTCCTGGTTCTGAGAAAGGTATCTTTCTTAATGGGCAAAAGTTCGTGTTGCGAAGAATAAAAATAAATACAGGGTAGACTAAGTTTTCTGCCAGCTTCAAAGCTCTCATCTTTTTTAATCTGGAAGGTTAGAATGATCACAAGTGTCAGATAAGCCATATTTTAGGAGAAAAGGTTCTTTCTATGGCAATTTTCTGTCTCTTTCCAAGATCGCATACTTGCATCCTCAGAAGTTTTATAGAGCTTCTCTGCTCCAGTCCTGTGTAGTTTTTATGGGTATCTGGCCACATCTTCTCAGATCTGTATGCAAAATCATGTGCTTATTCATGACTTTTGCTTCACATATAGACTCCTTATAAACACATCCAGGACATGCGTGATAAATCACTGGTTCCCCTAGGCTTATTTCTTAAAAGAGTCCCAGCATAAGCTTAACTACATTCAGAAATAATATTTGTACAGGTGATAAGCCATGACTGCACGCTCATGTAGTTGAAGGGAGGAGAGCTTTAATAAAAATGTATGATTGTAGCCATCCTCTTCTATTGATGAACTCTTAGAACTCTTCTATTCATGTATGGCCCATACTTCACTTAACCCTTCTAACTTTTCCCCCCAGGTCAACATTTTGTTGTTTAATGAGATGATTTCATGAATTCATACAGAAGTTCCATGAAAATCTGTATTAATAATGGAAAAAATGAGGAGATAAGAGAATTCCCTGTGTCTTTACATCACACTGTAGTTAAAACTCAAGCTCTTTACCATCCCAAACTTACATATGTGTATAGCGACAGGAAGATGAGAATAATGCCTTCAGAAGGGAAAGCAGACACTCCGAAGAAGTGCCATAAGAACAGTTTCAAACCAAGAATGATGTAAAGAGAGGGAATTAAATGCTTCATACTGAATCAATATGGGAAGGTGCATGAGGCCTGTTAAAATAGTCCACGAGCTTTCTGCTAGTGCATGGAGATGTGTTTTGGTCTCAGAAGAGTGGAACAGCACTTTGTGTCTTCCGTCTCTCCGCTTGTTTTCCTGCCATTGCTTCAGCCCCAGATAAAGGATGGGATTTTCAAAATCACACAGCCTTGACCTGTTTGCTTTGTCACCAAATTCAACTCAAACATTGAAAATTCTGCCTGCCTTTCTATTTCTGTCTTTCCCAGGAGAGAGGAATTCATGAGAGTGAATGGAAAGACAGCACTATTGGTTTGAGGAAAACAATTAGAGACCTATATGTTCTTCCCACTTAGCTTCTCACAGGAAAATAGGTGCTTTCAGATGCTGCTCTGGTGTTAACAGCTCTTCTGAGTCTGCCATTGTATCTACGTGTGTTTCATTCAGCACCTCTGGAAGAAACCAGAGTAGCATCTTATGGAGGAAGAATCTCCATTCTAACCTCTGCAAATGTCAATTGTTCTAAACCTATATGCAGCACTTTTAGCATCAGGGCTTACTCACCAATTATTAACAGCATCCCTTGCTACACTTGAAAATACATTCTCAGTAAGTGTTGGCTGGAAAACGTCTTAAGTACTTAGTAAGTGTTTCAGTCCTATGTGGTTTCTTCCCCTCCTCTCCTTTTTCATGAACCACTGTGTATTAACAGTTTTCCCATAATGATATCGTTTTATCCACTTTCCAGCAGACAAGAAATACTTAATATGTTTAGTGGCTCCCAGGGTATGGCATGAATTCATCTGGATTAGTGGATCCTCATCTTCAAAGACCCTACGGTAGGCAAGGTGTCAGATTTTTCTGTCTTGAATCACAGGACCTGTATTTATGTGCAGCAAGGACTAGTCTGCTTTTTTCACACATGTCGGGGCAATGTCAAAAGGCAATTATTAATTTGGTTTGGTCTAAGATGTGACCTGGCCAAGAGAGATTTCATATCTCACAATCTGCTTCTTTAAGTCATGTCCCTTAACTTAATTTGCTGAGGATACTGCTGGCATCCAGCAGCAGTGGGTACCGGCATGGGAGTTAGTGGGAGGAGTGCTTACATCAGGTAAGGTCCTCCAAATATTGCCTGAAGAAGTGGCTTCATGCAGCCCACTTCAGCCCAATACCTGTGTTCGTTTTCAGGGAAGCTCCTGTGGGCACGTGGAGACCTTGCTAAGGAGAAAAACTGGGGAATTAAGTATCCAAGAGATGGACTTGGACTACTCCAGTTTCATTCCCGATGTATCTAAGGGTGTACAGTTCCTGCTAAGACCTACAGCAGAGGGGCTGAATTATCTGTGGCAGGGGAAAACGTTTCTCTGGACATGCAGTGGTGTCTGTCGCACATGCAGACATCTTGTAAAGAGCAATAGCTTCTTACACAGGGGCTCCTCAGCAGAGTGAAAAAGCAGTGACCTTTACATGTTTCATTATGAGAGTCCTGGAATAACACTTTAGGCATGGTTCAAGGCCACATTTTTGATGAATGAGTAATCTTTTCTAAACTGTTAGCTCCACAAAACATAAAAGGGAGAGGCAAGGAAATTATTTACCTTCCAGCTGGAGGGCTTACCAGCAGATCCAGAGTAGGAGGTTGACAGGTTGAATATGTTGCTGGCCGCTCGGGCAGGGAGAGACATCCTGCTCCTTCCCTTCAAGAAAAACAGACGTGCTCCCTCCACCTGTGAGGAGAATACCAATGTGAATCACTTCATCCCTTCCTCCTCCTGGGAGTCATTTATGTGGAGTTTTAAAGCCATTCCACGGCTGAAACTCAACCACCCGTTCATGCTCTCCTTTGGCTGTAGACGAGTAGGGTGGGGGGGAGGGTGGGGAGGAATCAGGTGCCTTCCAAAGCAAACAGCCCATTCCCGTAGTCCAGCCAGGCTGCAGCAGCTGCGGTGAGAGGCGGGAGAGGGGTAATATTAAAGACATCGAGCTGGGTTTTGGTTGAGAACTGGCAGCTCCTCTCTGGGGATGAGCTGATGCTCCTCTAGGTACACCCGTTGATCTGCACACGGTGTGACATATGGGAAATGGTTAAACAAAATAAACCCCACTGACTAGCGGGCAATGAATGAGGGTATTGGGTACAAATATCACCGTGCATCATCCAGGCTGGTGGCTGTGACATCTCTCTGGCTTTGGGCTAGTCCTGACAGTCTCCTGGTTCCACCTGCAGGGAGCGGGTATGAGTTGCCTTGGGAAATAGCTGCAATAGGAATATTTCCTTGGCATATTCTCTTTTAGCCATACTTTCACCTTTCATGCATGCTCTTTCTATTCAGTATTCCTTGAAATCCTCATATGTACTCACTTGTAAGCTGTGGCAGCTTTCCAAGGAAATAAGTTATTTCAGTAGCTGGGGTGTACTTTGTGGTTGTATTCAGCAACACTGAGGTCTTCAGGCTGGGAGAGCTGCCCATCATCTGTGAGTAGGTAAAAGAATCTACTTTTGTGCCCCAGATGTGTAGGGAAGGAGGCCTCGTTTGTTTCCAGCTATAACAGACATTTCATGTGGCATTGGGCAAGTCATTCAATTTCTCTTTACAAAATTTCTCCACTCTACAGCATGTATTACTATCTTCATGTATTTTTGTCAGCTAAGAACAAGTTTTTTAGGACAGAGGATTTCTTTCCATGTTTATGTGTAGTTGTGTCATAATTAGGGTCTCTGGGTATTGCCCTAGTTCCAACTATAACATCACCAAATTATATTTGAATAAATTACACATCATGGATATTAAATGCTCAGCTCAGTTTCAGTGCAAAATAAAAAGCTCAAATGATGGTAACTTAAACTGGCAATAAAATAGCCAGCATTATGCTTGTAAATACTTAATTTGCAAATGTTTAGAGAATTAGGCACCTGCTATAAATCCTTATCGCGGGCTTAGCACCCTGTTGGCAATCGGTGAGCTATATCTCACTTCATTATGCATGAATGTGTAATTTTCCAAAAGCATAAATGTGGCCTCCAAGGGCACACACATTAATAGCGTTCGAATGAACCAATTTGTTTCCTACCCAATGTGTTTATCTTCCAGCTCTTCATTGCCAGTGCCAGTGGAAAGGTTAATGGCTCACAGTTCCCTGTCAAATGATGCACTGATTTAACCTCTGCGGTGTCTGGATTTTTCATTGTCTTTGGCCTTTAGCGTGTTGAAAGTTAACAGCTGCATCCTGCATGCTAGCTGGGATGTAAGAGGGTCTTCTTGAAATTATTGCACGTGTCCAGGATTAAATGGGATCCTGTTTCCCTCTTGCTTCTTGTGGCCCTGATTCATCAGGTATGTGATGCTTTGGGAGCACTTGTGCTTGCTTCAGCAGAGTCTTCATGCCGTTTTAAACATACTAATAGCCACCGGAGCAGCTGGGTCTGGTCTCCTGCCAAAAGTCAAGCAACTCAGCTGAATCCATGCACAGCATTCCCAAAATCAGTGGAAATACCTGGGCAGAAGTGAAAGGAATATACAGCCTAAAAGGTAGTATAGTCAAATGGAAGGGATGAAATGTTAGGTGGGGCTAGGCAAGTGCTTTCAATGATATCAGAACCCCTGTGCAGCACATCTAGTTAAGGTTATACTAAAGCTTGCAAAGTTTTGATGTTAACCAGGTTCAGTTTTGACAAACTGGGGGGCAAACGGTGTGTTTAAAAAACAAGTAGTATGTGAAATTTTGCTCAATTCTGATGAAAAATCAAATTAAACCTGTTTTTTTCCCCTAAGATATAGTGGGAAAAGATAGCATTTTAAACCTAGAACTCATCGTAACTCAAGAAAGGAAAGTCCTGTTAAAAAACAAAACAAAACCAAACATCAAACAAGATTTGCCCTAGGGTTGAATAAAAAATTGCTGGTGTCTTGAATTTTTGAGGAAGAAGCCACCTGAAAGCGCCTGTGAGGACTACCAATGCAACCATATTCCCTGTGAACCCAGTAGCTGACGTTCTCAGTACAATCTGGAAGAGCAAGGAAGGCATCTCGAGATTATGCCGTCATCTCCCTGTCTTGAGGGAAAGCAGGAGAAAAGCCTTTCCTGGAACTGTGTGCTTTTGAACTCAGTCCTCTTGGTGATCTTTGGGGCATTGCTTCTGCTGCTGGTGGTCAGCAAATGAGTCGCCAGTTGCACATGTGAGTGCGTTCCTGAACGGGCTGTGCTTTGCTCGCCCATTGGAGGAGTGTTCTGGATGCATGAGCACCTGGATACTGTTGGCTGAAGTAAATCATTAAGCAAAAGCTGAGAAATACTAAAAGCACTCACAGACCTGAGGTTTAGTGCGAGATGGTGTGGAAACAGGGATAAAGGGAAACGAAACACAGGAACATAATTTCCAGATAGAAAGAGTCAATATTTTCATAGGCAGATGTCCAAGAAAGCCATCTAATTGAGGATATACATTCAAAGATAGGTAGAAGTTTTCCTGATGCTCAGAGGTGTCAGACCCAAGCTTTACCAAAATTAATATTCAGCCTCTCCAAAAATGAAGATGTTTCTTTACGTACCTAAATATGGCTGCAAGAGTGGAATTTTCAAGGCAACTTGAGTGAATTAGGAGCAGAGCTATACTCAATGATAATGCACCTCCTTAGGCACCCAGATTTGAAAACTGCAGCCCAATTAGATATGCTCCAATTATTACTATTATTTGCTACTTAACAGCTGTCATTGAAGGTTTGGGACAGCTTTGTGCTGAATGCTATGAATACATATAAGAAGAAAAAAATAACCTGAAGGCGCTTAAAATCTCTGCTTGAGAGATAATGAATAAATGCAACTGGCTGGGAAGCCAGAGGTGATGGGAAGATAGCGGTGAAACATTTGATCAAGTCTCAAAAGAATTCAGTGTTGTCTAAATCTGGACTCTGAGGTATTACAGCAAATAAGTAGTATTAAGAAGGCAGGAATGGCTATCTCTGAGCGGAAAGAATATTTATTTCTTAGCTTGAGTAATAATTACTATGGTGAAGTCAATGAGTTTTAAAGGAAATAATTAGCCCACAGTTACAGAGGTGGGATGAAAAGCCAAACCCCAACCATGCAAATTCCCTCTTCCTCCACTAACCTTCTCTCATTTTCTTTCCCTGCTGTCCACTTGCTGTGTTAATCTGGAATTTGAGTGAAAATTTAAGTGTATCTAAATGTAGCCTTGCCCCTGGGAGAGGGAGTGGATGTGTCATCAGGGATCTGTCAGAGTCAATAACATTTCCCCTGCAGTCCTGAGCTGTGCCTCAAGATCTTACATTTCTGTCTGAATTATCAGCTAATGCTCTGACAAATTGCCTGTGATTTTCTTTTTTTCTCCCTGAGTGGATGTGCCTGGTCTGCAGATTAGGTAAACACCGCCTGGCCCTGGTGTGTAGCAGCGGCTGATGATTTCCAGCTAGACATTTCTGTCAAGCCATGAAAGCTGGAGGGTGTCGAGGCAGCAGGCGGCCCGGTTACCCATGCTGGCCGCGGATGCTCTCAGGTTTAGGGCTGTTCTAGCTGCAAGCCCATGTTTAGGGGATACCCACTGACCGTGACAGCGAGAAGCTATGGAGTTGGAAGTTCAGGACCTGATAGAGAGTTTGAGTAACAGGGCTGCAAGCAAGGTTTTCCTTTAACTGAACAGCTGGGGAAGCAAAACTGGGTGGCTGTTAGCATAAAATGTGTTGCTAAAATGGGCAGAAGTGCTGGACTTTTTTTTTTTCCTTACAGAAGGAAACAGCTATTGGTGGCTTAGTCCTCAGACACCGAGGACATCAAAACTACCAGGTGATTTTGCACTTGTAAAATGAAGTCATCTTTGAGAGGAAGAACTGTATGGAAGATGCTGCAGAGAGGCACCCAAGGGGTTCATTTCTCTGGCCGTAAGATTCAAACACCCTTTGAACTAAGAAAGCCATCACCATCTCCTGCCTCTTCTCAGGCTGTGTGAGATCTGAAGCGTCTGTGTACTTGCTGTAGAAGTGATTTTCCTTGAAGCATGAGCTGGTTTTTAAACACTGTGGGCGTAGTGACAGTCTGTAATTCTGATCATGAAATAAGATCATGAATGAGGGAGAGGTAGGAGAAATTCTCATCTGAGCTGTCATCATCAAGATTTACGTTAGCTGTTGCAAGTCTCTTCTCCGTAGGTATACTCTCCCTCCTTGGCCTTTTCCTGATGTCTGTGCCCATATGCAAATCCCTGGTGGCGTAACACCCTTTGCCTCCGATGCCTTAACTGAACAGCCCTCCCAGCTCTCTGCAGAAGGCTTTCCAGTGTCTTTTAAATTCCAGCTGAAAACATGCTTTGCCCAGCCTTTTTCCTTGCTAGTTATTAATCGACATGTTAATATTATTGGCTTTGCTCCGAAATATTTGGGAATTAGGCAACACTGCAATCTTCCTTTAGACTGAGAGTTCTAGTCTCCCAAACCCATTTGTCGTCAGTAGGATTTGGGTGCCAAATTCCCTTAGGCTCCCTTTGCAAATTCCAGTCTTTTACAGGACTGTGGAGTGGTAAAAGCAATTTGGGATATGTAACATTTTCTATTGCCTTCTCTAGGGGCCTCTCTGAAGGCACATAAAACCTCTGGGAAGACAGGAGCTGTGGGACTAGAGACGCACACACCAGAAAGACACTGAGGTGCTTGACAGATAAGTGGTGGCACCAACCAGAAATAGTCCTGTATATTTCTAGGAAGCCAAATGACTAAAAGGGAGACATATTTATAATCTTTCTCAGATGTCCATATAAACATGCACAGCAGCCAGTAATAGGATGCAGTTCTGGATTGTTTCTCAGCAATCTCAGGCTAGGCACGCTGCTTTTTTATTACATGCACTGCAAAGATTTAAAGAGGGAGGGACTGAAGAGGAAAGAGACACAAAGTGCTTTGCAATATACAGTATTGCACTTAAAATAATTATTAGTCATAAGTAATTAAAACAAAGATACTTGTTATCAATATTTGGTAATTGATATGAAATATGCATAAAACTATTAAAATGAAAATTAATTGTAGAAAGTACCATTTCTTATTAAAAAAATACTTTTTCACTTGAAATTCCTAGTGGGCTATGTGTAACATTTGAACTTCCCAGAACTAAATCTGTTTCATTTTCACATAGCAGTACATGTGTAGAGGGCACATAGATAAAATCTTTAAAGTCTTGGAAGATAGATTGCATTTTCGATAGACTGGACGTTTGGTAGTTAATAGACACAGCAAAGGCCACCTGAACAGATGAAGGGAAATGAGTGGGCCACTCATTTCAAGAGTCCCTACGTGTGGCCAGGGTTTGTCTAGATATAAAAATAGTGGATGGCTTGGGCTTGAGACTTCTGTACTTCTATAGGGCAGTTGTGTCCTTCATGAACCCCACCTGCTGGGACCCTCATCCAGAAGCAGACCTTTGGTGAGCCCTACAGTGAGTCACTGTGGTCGGAGTGAAGGTTTCCAGAGAAAACTCTGAGCTGGGATTTTTTTTTTCCTTTGAAGAAAATACTGCCTTTTGCTTGGCTGGAGTGTCCATTTGTCCCTGCTCTAGGGGAGGGCAGAGGTGCTTGGATGAGGATGGGACCTGAATCAACAGGTAACTGCCAGTGTTGGTAAGCAATGCTGTTACTGTCCTGTTCCCTGAACCCAAGGGCAGAGCAAGAGAAGTAATGCAGGGGCCAGTACCCAGGCTTTGGGGTAGAAAAGCCTCAAGAAACCTGAGTCATGAATACATAAAGAAATCTTTTCTTGATTCTGCTACCTACTTTCACACTAAGTTAGTGTAGGCAGAAATGCAATAAAGAATTTGCTAAGTGCGATACATTAAGGCTATTTCTCTTGCCATTAAAGTTTCATGTAAAAGTTCAACAGACAGGTCTTGGTCCTATTTATAGGTATCTTTCTTGCCTTCAACAACATTATTAAACTCTTTTGTTATAGAAAGCTAGTCTGAAAGTGAGCCAACCTGGTAAATAAAACATAACACTTGCTTTTGCTAGCATACTTATCTCCACAGAGCAATATACGGAAGAATATTTTCCCCATACGTTTTTGTCAACATGTTATTGCATATGCCTATTTAAGCAGTAAACCAGTTTGAGCACATTCCCAGAGCACTTGCTTTTCCTGTTGATTTGAGGTAGGGATTATGGAAGTCATGAGCCGGCAGCACTGGGTAATTCCTGACCCCGAAGTCCAGGAGGGACATGCAGGGGAGGAGGGAAGTTTATTCCCCATATATTCTTAGACAACCCAAGTGTCTGCTTGGGGTCTTGTGCTTTTGAACTGCCTCATGGCAGGTGCTTTGAGAACCTGTTTGCATGCTGGTTCAGGCCACGGTGTGGGTGAGAGTGCAGAGGTGCTTCCCATGCTTCCCACCCTGCAGGAGAAGCTCAGCTGAGAGCCTCAGTGGTAACGTGGGGACTGAGGCCGCCTCTGCCCAGCCCCCCCCCAAATCTTCTTCCTGCATAAGGCAGCTCTTGCAGCTCCAGCCTTGTCCCGCTGTGCGCTCCTCTGGGAGCTGCATGAAGACCAGGCACCAAGGTTAGTGCTCCTGTGGGATGGGGCAGCAGCGGAGCCCATGGGGTCATGCAGGTAGGGTGTAAGAGGTGGTGGAGTTGGGCAGCTCCGGCTGTTCCCATGCTGGGTCAGCTGCACTGAGGAGCAGCTGGATGAGAGGCCTGTTGGGGCCAGAGCATGGGTTTAGAGTTCATTTTGGATGCGTGAGCCATGCAGAGCTGGTGTTAAAAGCATGGGTCCTTTGGGATGGACTGGGAAGAGGAAGCAGAAAGCGAATTTTGGAGGTGATAGGTCAGTTTAGGGGTATATCTCTAAGTAATGCCTTGGAGTCTCCTCAAAGACTACAGTTATTTCTGCCCTTCAGCAGCTTTACTGAGCAAGGTATATTATTGCTTCAACCATACCCCAATTTTTACTCCAGTTCAAAGACTCAACCTACCGTATCTGCTACAATGAGACATGCTACAAAAAAAAAAAAAAAAAAGACTTCCAAGTTTTGCTAATTATTTTGTTAATCAGGGTTTTCTGCTCCATATTATTAACAAGACAAATGAAAGGAGGAGTCTGTGGTGCCCAGAAAACATCTGCTCACTTCAACAAAAATGAAACACTAACCAAAATGGTCCCCCTCTGCAGCTTGTTTTCATCCAGCTGTGCCTGGCTTCAGGAAGGTCTGGGGAGGCTGCCCTCGCCTCCAGTGCGTGGTACGTGGTATGTACAGGGCAGATGCTCTTGTGCTGTGGTTTGCCATGTTGTGCTGTGCTTAGCACTGGAGTAAGATGGTGTAAGCCAGAGACTGAGTATCTTTCATTGCATTGTGACTTTATAGTCGTGTTCTGACCTTGATTTCGACTCCTTTTTTCTTTTCTAGGCTATTCTGAACAGTGGCATTTTCAGCTGAAAACAAGAGCATGCTGGCCTCTGAGTGAGCACTCAGTCACCTTGTTTGTGGAGGTAGTTTTTCTTTTAGTGGGTGCATTGGTCTTAACCTCAATTCTGGGTTCTACTTCCAGTTTGCGTTTGTGTATTTGACTTTCTTCTCCTGTTGTCTGGTTTGAGGTTTTTTTTTGGCTGTGAGTATTTAGGTTTCAAAACTGAATCCTACTGTGTGGCCAGGATCTTTATCAGCTGTGGCTTCAAACTGTCTGTTTATCCCTAAAAATCCTGCTGCTCTGCTAGCCTGAGTGAGCATCTCACTGCATTGCTTCTGCTAGCTGATCTGAAATACATTTAAAATGTTGCTGCTGTTGATTGTTTGAAAAGCTGTTAATGCAATTAGTTTTGGGACTTTTCTACTTTTATTTGCAAATGAAACCAGCCAGTGGACTTGTATATCTAGACCTGTCGTCAGCCCTACACTGCACTTGGTTAGTTAGTGCTCCCCCAAGGTGTAACCAGGACAGTTGTGGAGAATACATTATAGCAAGAGTAAGAAAATCCCTATACAGAAAATCTCAGTAATTGTGAGTACTTGTGACCCTAATTTTCTGTACTCTTCTGAAAGTTATTCCACAAATATGCATGAAAATACATCTTTAGTCAAGTCTGTAGCCGATAAAAGACCGTCTTTTATCAGCTCATCCAGCTTTTTATACCAGGGAAGCATTTTGGATACTTTTGAAGTAAGAAACCAATAAGAGTGTTTGATATTTTTCTATGTTTATGATATGCATTTAGTAGCTCTCTCCAAGATGTTTGAAAACAAAATTCTTTTTCTGTTTGCTTATTAAGCTCTTTCCTTATCTGACAAAGTGTGGATAGTCTACTCCTGTTTCTCTCGCTTAGCAGCTTCAGGAAGTGTGATGGAGTATGTTGACTCTGGAGTTATTGGAGTGGAACCAGATGCGATAGATAAGGTATCTTATCTCCCAGAGGAGGATATAAACAGCTTTACTTCAGGGCATACTCCAGCTGTGGGTTAGGGTGGGAGCTGGGCAGGAGTGGCTTTTCTCTGCGGTTTGCTTAGATTTTTAATTTTTCTTAGTTCCATCTGTTCAGTTCCTTACACCAGTGTTTTTCAGAGATGAGACATGAACTTACACAGACCCCTCCTACATTGACAATTTTGGCAATGCTAATACTCCAGATCTGGTATTCTTTGGTTCCTCTTGTATCTAAGACTAAATCTGAACTTGCTTGTAGTGATAATAGATCATAATCCCCTTGGCTTTCCTGGGATTTATACCTCAATTCAGGGAATTAAAAAGCAGAGGTGCGTGTGCCTGTGTTGAACAGATTTTCTTGAAGACCTGTACTATGTATGGGATTCAAGTATGGGAGGATCAAGGGCTCTTCCTGCATTTTAAACTGCCTTATGAGGAGTTGGGCCAGCCTAGGAGAATAACACTCTCCAAGAAAAGGCGACTGTTGAACAGCTTAGGTGCTTTGCTCTCCGGGTAATCGGCAAGTGCTTTAACTAATTCTAGCTCTTTAAATAGTTTAAAACAAGGAACCTCATTTTGAAATTGATATGTCTCAGTTCATATCCAACAAATGTGTGGATTTTATGATATCTTTACATTCAGACCTTCCAAAAGCTCTCATAAAAGGAATTCCCAATGTCACAACCACTCTGCAACCAGAAAGGATTGTCCTTTACTAAAACACAGTAGAATGGAAAACCTGTCTGCTGGAGATTAAATCCTCTGCTAGTTTGTGTGAACTCGACACAGATTAATCACACTTTAGCTCAGCGGGAAAGATATCCATGAATTATGTTCCTAGCTAAATTCACAAGGCTACACCTGTTTTTCAAAGGCACAGTAGAAAACTGCTCTAGGTGACTCAGTTACAAGGCGAACAAGTTATTTTCAGTGCCGCCTCATAAAGAATGAAGATAAAGAAACTGGAGAAAATTAAATCAACTGGGGAGGAAAAATTATCTCATATTAGCCGAAACATTGTGCACATTACTGTTTCGCAGTGGTGGATATGTCTGTGTGGCTTTGCTGTGCGGTTGGTGGTAGGCAGTCTGGGAAGTCATGGCAAGTGAACCGCCCTTAGCTGGCCCATGCTGTTTTATCGAATGCTCTGTTTGTGTGTGTTTATATTGTACTTCTTGATACCTCTGCACAGTGTTAGGATGGATGTGAACCTTGGATACTCCAACACCAAACAGAGTGGAAAACACGGAACAACCAGTGTGGTGCACATGTGGGATGTGGTGGCCCTACAGGTAGATGCTGACATTCCCCTCAGTGCCTCGGTAAAAGGCCAGTATAGTGTGTTTTGCTGTGGCAGAGCAAACTATAGATATATGTGAGGAGGATTCCTACTGACTCCAACCAGATCTCTCTGGAAAATCCATTTGGCAGCATAAATGCTTATGAATGTTACGTGCAATGTGCTATTACATGCAGGGCAGGGGTAGGGACGCAGCACCCAAGCTAGAGCATTGAACATTGTCTTCCTTCTTGACTAGTGCATCAGTGCCATCATCAGGGTGGCTGAAAACCAGAAGTTTCACGTGACTAACTCTGTTGGTATCTGCACTGGAACAAAACTGGAATAGCGTTCATGAAGCAACATGAAGTGCGCTTTTCAAGATAACCACACAGCTGACAAATAAGAGAATTGGCTGGGAATGTGAGAGGCTTTGTTCAGATCCTTGCACTGGGTACTGGTTGCTGGTTTATTGGGTTGGACCTGGGAAATGGCTATGCTTCTTTGCAAAGCTTTAGTGCAGTAATTGTGTGTAGAAATGGCATTTTCTCAATGGAAGAAAGTGATGGGCTTTTGTTTGGCACCAGAGAGGTCTAAACAAAGTGTGTGTCTGGCTCACCTGGAAGTATTTCTGGATTTACAACTTTTCACAGCCCCCTGTACTTGAAGCAAGAACCGAAGAGCAACTTTGTTCTGAAATAGCTCAATTACTACAGAGGATGCACTTCCAAATATGGGTAGAGTGAAGTTGCAATCATTAGAGTTATAAAAAGAGCCTATGACAGCATCTAATCTAAATCAGATCTTGAAAGATCAATCAGTGATTGTCCCTATCATCAGTGGTGTCATCGTCTCACTCTGAGTTGCTTTGATGCCAGAGATAAAGCTGACGTAAGAACCACAGATCTGAATTCAAATGGGGGAATCAAGAAGTTATTTCTAGCTTGATTTTTCCCCTCAGAGCTTATGGATATGTTTATTACAAATTTGTTCCCAGCTTCTTTGATGGTAACTCAAAACTTGCATTCATGTGCTCTCCATGCCTCTTGCTAGAAATTAGCCTTTGTAAGGTTTATCAATTAGGTATTTTTAACTGAGGAGATTAAAACAACAACAAAAAAAATCCCATCAGAGATATTTTGAGTGTCTGCCCACATCTGCCCAGAAAGGACCCCCACTCTCAGGAAGTCTGCTGCTTTCTTGTCGTGAGTATACGCTGCAGTACCAAACACCCATTGACACCCATCACAGCCCGTCACCCCCCCCTGCACCCAGTCAGGCTCCACCACGCGGGGTGCATGGAGACCCTGGCTCAGGTGGTAACAAGCGGGACGGGGTTGGCAGCAGCACGCTCCATTTCCTCAGGGGGTCCTAAAAAAGAAAAAGTGAATATATAACCGCAAGCGCAAAAAAGTTACTGAGTGCCTGTGCTGTTGTTTATACATTTAGATACTGTGATTAAATTACATACATAATGCATAGTGTTTGTAATACATTATTAATAATAATAATACTGTCTTGTGTTATTCAGCTAGAAGAGGCATGCTCCGAGTGATGGTTCATTGGTCTATTCACACACAATTTTCATACATCTCTAAAGATTACCATTTTAACAGCTTTCTGTATGGATACTGCCAGGCAGTTACATTTAACAGTGCATAAATCTAATTCCCTCCGCACTCAATTTTCTCAGGCAGCAGAATCAATTTGAATCTGTCAGGATTTTATTCCAAAGTCTATTAATGCCTCCTGCCTTTTTCTGTATTTCCCCCCTTTCTCTCTGTCTCTCTCTCTTAACAATCTCACTCTTTCATGAATTCATTCAGCTGCAGAAAAAGATGCCCCACTGATACAAACACTCTTTTATCTCTTTACAACGGAAACCTAATTAGGTGTGAAGGAGACACAAGGAAGGTCACAATTAGCCCTTCAACAATAAAGGTTAACAGTTGTGAAATCCTATAATAATGCTGTTGAACTTTGTTATTATCAATAATGACAACCTTTGACAAGGTCAAGTTCATTATTCTCAACAGCTATCACCGAGGTGCTTAACATCCCCACCTCACCAGCGTGGCTGTGCAACACCTTCCCTGCCCTTCCCTTCCCCTACACGCTCATGTGTGTGTGCTGTCTTCTAGCACGGGACCTGCTCACACCTAATCTGGCAGTTTGACCCATCAAGTGGATTTCAAGACAGGCTTTAATATGTTTTTGTATTGAGCTTGTGCTGAAGGATCGCTCGCCATGCCTTTTAATTATTGGTTAAAAAAATAACGTGTGTGGGTTTTCTTCTCCGTGTTGAGTGAGATGATTCTGCCCAATTAAGAACTTAAATGGAGATGGTAACAAGAAAGTAATAGGAAATGCATCCTGGTAACATAGCATTTCAGAATAGAGTGGAAACAATTACATGCTTTGCCATTAAAAGTCAATGGATCTCTGCCATCTTCAGAAGGCTTCTAGGGAACGATGCCAACTTTGGGTACTTGTATCTGTATCCACTCTTAAAACTATAGAAAGGAATGGATTGTAAACCAAACATTTAAAATTACTCTTTATGGGGTCTTTTTATGCCTGTTGAAGAAGGTGGCTTCGCAGCAACTTGAATCCACCAGAGATATTAATCTCTCTTCTTTCTTTTTAGTAGGGCTCTTGAAGAAGCAGGATCCCATCCCTGAATGCTAAGCTTGTAACTTAGTTCTCAAGTTTCCTTTACACTCAAAATGTGGTTCCACAGTCATTAATATCTGATCTGTGCCCTGCCATATCGTCTTGCCCCAGTCAAGTGTGGGCGTGTGATTTCATTTCCTTTTTAAGAAGTGGAGCATGTGATGGGGATTTAATGACAACTTTACTCTTCCATGCCTGCCTGCAGTTTCAGTTTGGATGGTGCCTCATATGGTGGAAAGTAACCAGGTACAAAGTGAACAAGCAGAACTAGTAGTCCTTTGGGCCATCTGACAACATTGTTTTGGGTCTATTATTCCAGATTTACAGGGCATCTGGCCTAAGGTATTAGAAAATGCCAAAGTTGTAATTTGCTGCTCTTTTGCATGTTTACTTGATTCTGAGATACATGCTGAAAAAACCCCTGCTTCCTTTTGGTGCATTGAGCATGCCTTCACTCTTTTACCTGTTCACTGTATGTTTGTAAGGGTCAAGAATCATAGAATAGTTTGGGTTGGCAGGGACCTTTAAAGGCCATCTAGTCCAACCCTCTGCAGTGAGCAGGGACATCTTTAGCTACATCAGATTGCTCAGAGCCCTGTCCAACCTGACCTTGAGTGTTTCCAGGGATGGGGCATCTACCACCTCTCTGGGCAACCTGTGCCAATGTTTCACCACCCTCATTGTAAGAAATTTCTTCCTTATCTCTAGTCTAAATCGACCCTCTTTTAGTTTAAAACCATTACTCCTTGTCTTATCGCAACAGGCCCTGCTAAAAAGATTGCCCACATCTTTCCTGTGGGCCCCCTTTAAGTGCTGAAAGGCTACAGTAAGGTCTGTCTGGAGCGTTCTCTTCTCCAGGCTGAACAACCCCAACTCTCTCAGCCTGTCTTCATAGGAGAGGTGCTCCAGCCCCCGATCATCTTTGTAGCCCTCCTCTGGACTCGCCTCAACAGGTCAGTGTCTTGTGCTCAGAACTCCAGAGCTGATTAGAGGGGGAGAATCACCTGCCTTGACCTGCTGGTCATGCTTCTTTTGATGCAGCCCAGGATACAGTTGGCCTTCTGGGCTATGAGTGCACATTGATGGCTCGTGTCCAGCTTTTCATCCACCAGTACTCCCAAGTCCTTCTCAGCAGGGCTGCTCTCAATCCCTACATCCCTAGGCCTGTATTGATACTGGGGATTGTCCCTACCCAGGTGCAGGACCTTGCACTTGGCCTTGTTGGACCTCATGAGGTTCATATGGGCCCACTTCTCAAGCTTGTCCAGGCTCCTCTGGATGGCATCCTGTCCCTCAGGTGTGTCAACCACACCACTCAGCTTGGTGGTGTCATATTTAACCTTTATTTTCCAGTTCACCTGGAATTTGGACAATTACTCAGTGGTGCATAAGTTGTGAAACTCTTGTCCTTCACTACTCCTAGACTCAGTGGAGAGAGAGAGAAAGGCAGAGAGAGGGGCAACTCAGATCTTAGATGGGCTGAACAGTCCTTGGAAGCTGCCTGTCTCCCTGTGCTTGAAGGAGTCTTGGATGATTACACTTCTAACTTGGACACCTCAGGATAATACTTAGTAAGGCTTAACAGTAAGTGTTAAGCTTGTATTACAGAAAGTAAAGCCACAAAATATGTATTAAGGGTAGAGGACCAGAAATACCAAGTGTTTGATGCACATATTAAAAAAAAAAGTTTAGTTCTTTCAGTTTTACCACTTCTCAAGGCAGGTTCTTGTCTTCTCAAGTAAGGCAGCAATTACTGTCTTCTTCTAGGTCTCCAGATAATGCTGTATTTGGACATCTACTGGCATTAAGCCATATCCCATTTAGTATTTTTAAAAACCTGTAATTTTCAAAATACTCTGTCTGATCGCCTGCTGGAAAAATATCAGTAAACCAGTATAGGCTTGAGATTATTCATGCTTTCTAGAGAGCACTGAGTGCTTACACAGGCAGTTGCACAGTTTCAAAAGCTTGTGTGAGCAGCAAGCACAAGTACAGAAGTGTAACAGCATCCGTGCTGCCTGCAAACTCCAGGGTTCATGCAGTCCTTGACAAGAAAAGCATGTGCTGCGAGTAGTCCTTAATTCATTGTTCAAGGCTGAAGTTCAAACCGCATTTTCAGAGAGTGCAGACACAGATCACTGGACACCTTAAGGATGTTCCTCCTGTTCTGTTGCTTCATTGGCTCCATGCTTCCAAGTGCAGCAAATTCTCAGAAGCTCATTTGAAGCTGGTGTAAGCTGGCACCACTCTGCTGATGTTCGCAGAATTATGCTGATTTACACCTGCTGAGGGTCTGGATGAATAAACACAATACAATTGAATGAAAATACCTGAATGTGCAGACAGTGGGAAAAGGGAAAATAGAGGCCAGAGTTGCTGAATGTCTAAAACAGATGCCAACAGCTGTCCCATTATTAAGTCAGAAAAAGGAATTAACAACCTGCCAGGATAAAAATTGTGCAAAATTTGATATGCTAATTTGAAATCACATCAGTCACGTTGCTTGGATGTAAAATTTGGTAACATGGTCCTTGATACTTTTAACTTCCAAATCTGAGATCAGCAGAATATTGCATCCCAAGCTTATTAAGTGACGAGAATCCCCCTGTCTGTACAACTGATCTGACATCCCTATGAGACGTATCTTACACATGACTGCACTCTCCTGCACCCCTCCCTCTGACAGAGTATACAATGTGCAAAAACTTGTAGAAAGGACATGTTACAGCAGAAAATTGTGACTTTTATTTGTTAAGTGATTCAACTATAGGAGGAAGATTACGCTGTTTAGCGTCCCAGTTGTCCTCATAGCAATCATTGGTCATTTATCTTGCTTATGTTTCTGTATTGCTATTACTGTCCAGTTGGTAGGAGCTTTTGTTTGCATAAGGCAGCAGATTTTTTATTTGTAAAGCCAAGGATGTGTCCTTGTACTTCAGCAAGAAGTTTATTGAATGATTGACATTAAATGCCAATTTTATCAAAATATTGATTGGAAAACTTCTCATGTTTCCATTGTATCATATAGATATATCGAATCACAGCTTTATCCAGCTAGTGCAATATGTTGCTTGCCAGACTAGAAAATGATATATTAGCCATCTGGGCAATGGGCCCAACCCTGGGCAAGATTAGTGCTTCAATTAGCTGTTGATAGCGTTCCATTAGAATATTGGTTTCAAAGAGCACTAAACAAGAATGTTGTGCTTTGATTTTTAGATTTAATTACTTCCATCAGGGCTATAAATGAACTCATTAGTCTTAGTGGCTCTAAAACCTAGAGACAATACAATGTTATTGCTATTGTTCTTATGGTTTGTGCAAACATTACTTTCAAAATGCTATTAGGAATGGCCGTCAACCTTTCCTCTCATATTGTAGCTGGCTGGCTGACCCTGCAGAGCAGCTCTGGAGGAAATGTGAGTTGAGTTCATTATCATGGTCTGTTGTGAGGATCCAGTGCCTGTTTGCAAATGGCAGCTTTATTTGGGGGGTCATTACAAACAGAGAAAGTTACAGAGGCTTAAACTTATGCCTTTTCAGTACTTGGATTCTTCTCTTTTCAAAGTGTTCGTGTTCTCTTTTTCTTTCTTTTCCCCTCTATCTCGTAATTTATTTTAAGGTTTGCTAGAGCTTCTGAGGATTCTTGAGGCTTTTTTTGTTTTGTTTTGTTTTTTTTTTTTTAATCTACTGCATCAGGATTTCATGACACTCATCCCCTAATTTTGCAAAAGAATATTCCTTTTTGTTTAGACTTTTTTTTGTCTTTGCCTTTTCCTCTTGACCTAAGTGGGCAGTGCACTGTGTTTCACAACACTAGGTTCTTCTTTGAACATGATTCTTGTCCTGTTCCTCCCAGAAGAAAAGAAATGAGTGGAGAAGGGGGATGGAGATGCTGACAGTCACTGCAACCTTCCTGCCCCACAGCACTCCTGCTGAACCCAGTACAGTGTTGCCGTTAGTTCAGCAGCGTATAATGTTGCTTGCTAAAACCTTAAATCTCACAGAGCTTTCTTTAATCTGAGGTGAACTTCACTTGGTAGAAGTCCCTTTGTTTTTCCTAGTTTCTTTCTTCTGTGGAGGAAGGATGCCATGTGTAAATAAAGGATATGATGCTCTGCATCACTGACATTTATTAAATTAAATCTGTAATCAGCACAGTGTGTCTTAACCATAATACTAATGTGGCTAAAACAGTAAATGCTATCCTGTTTAAAGCCTAACACCTGTTTTGTATTAGCATTGGGATAGTTATTTCCTCTTTTATTTTAACAGAATATTCTTTGATGAAATCTGTAACTCGGTTGTAATTTTTAGCTCCCAACCCTGCGTAAATCCTGCATAAATATAGTTCAAAAAGCCCATTCTCAGATCTTAAATAAGTTTCTCTTAAATTTTGCTGGACTGTTGTGATAATGTTGGGAATATAGGTAAATAAATTATAATGCTGAATCCTTTGACATGACTCTCGTTTTTGCCCTTCATTTCCAGCAAGCAAGTCCTCTGGAGTTTGGAAGAACAGTGTGACTCCGTGCTTTTTAGGCTTCTGCTGGTCACACACCTCTTTCCCTTTAGCCCTCTCCTCTTTTGCTCTGCCCTGCAGTTTGCTGGGAACCTGCAGCAGGAATGGCAGCGTTCATAGGGCTTGGAGGCAAAATGGAGAAGGGGAAAGCACCTGAGGCAAACAGAGGTGCATCACTGTACAGGTCAGAGAGAGGTGAGATGGTGGGGAAGAGCAGAAGCCAGGTTGGGCAGTGCAGCAGCCTCCTCTCCGGTTGCTCTGTGCCTTCCTCAGTTGTGTGCTGGCAGGGAATGTCAGCTAGCCTGTCAAGAAGGAAAGAAAACATCCCTGCCTAGTCTGGTCAAGTGCAAAGCCCATGATGGAGTCAGTTGGCGTTTGGATGTGTACTTGGGTCATTTTTTCCTAAGTGCTTTCCATGCCATTCTCAGTAGTTCTGGAGCCATTCTCAAGTGTTCAAAAATAGAACAATGTCTCTTGCTTTTTCCCTCTCTCTCTCCCTCCTTGCATTTCCCATCTTCAGGGGAATGGCCTGATGGATGTGTTTGTTTTTCTGGATCTGTTATGCTGAAGAGATGGGAAGAATGAAAGTGAGGAGTCTTCCTCCATGGTCACTGTTTTGTCTAGCAAGCTTTCTGTTCTCTAGGGCCAGCTCCTGTAAAAGCTAAACTACTTCTATTTTTAAAACTATTTGGACTAGAGAAAATCAGGCAGATTATACACAATTGTCAGAGTTTCTGTCAGCAGATGAAATCAAGATCACTCTGTTGGCTTCTGTCAAGAATGTCTAACCTGACCCTGTTGTGCTTCTGCTTTTCTGGTACATCCTGCCCCAACAGTGCTCCCGCAGTCAGACCTCAGAAGGTTCCCATCTCCCACTGCAGGCACGCCCTGAGGTGAGCTGTGCAACGGAGAGTGGAGAACTGCCACACTGGGGTGCCAGGAGGGACTTTGCTTTCTCGTGAACCCAAGCCCAATGATTTCTTGCAGCTGGCTGGTGTTCACAGCGGGTTTCATATCTAGCGTATACTAAGCAGAAGGGAGATGCTGTGCTACACATGCATAAGGTGTGATCATACCAAGAGTGGGAGAGGAGCACGGAGACAATGCAAATACCTAAGTCCTGTACTTAGGCTATCCTAACTTTAACTGTAGCAATAGGATAGACCTTCCCATCGCTCTGCTCAGCCTGACTGCTCTCTTGGCCTTGAAGGATGACACAAGTTTAACTGAGTGAACGAATTAGCAGAGCTGCTGCATAAAGCTCAACAAAGACCTCAGTCTTAGTGTTACCAGCCAGAGGTTTGGGCAGTATTATCCTAAAAATCCTGAAATAAATTAGAATGAACCTAAACTCTAATGGGTTGTCACATTTGATATACAGATTGTCCAAACAGTGCTTGCTTTCAGTGTGTCACAAATCATGCGAGACTGAGGAATAAACAACAGATGTTGAAAATGAAAGATTTTTCTTTGGCAGTCTGTTGCCTCCAGCCGGTCTGCTGATGCTCCTGAGTCATGTTCAGCCTGAGAGCAGGGCTGCACCCCAGCACCGACTGGTATTGTGGCTCTGAGACCTCTCCAGTGAAATCACTCAAGAGCTCCTGTTTCGTAATGACAGTACAGCAGTGGTTTATTTGAAGGCTGAGCCAACGCTGTATCAAAGCCAAATATGTCTGGCTTGGCACCATGAGCTAGCACCGGAGCCAAGCAGCTGGAGCAGACTGTACGTGTATTTAAAAGAACAATAACAGAGAGACTCTTAAGTTATCTCCTGTAAGAGGTCAATCAGAGTGCCAGAATGCAGTGCCAGGTTTTGCATCAGGTTTTCTCTGGTCTATCCCTGCATACCTACAGACCAAAATCCCAGGCTAAGGCTTGATTCTCCTCCGATTCCCCACCTCTTCTGGCTTTCTTCTTGCACTCTGCTAATTGCAGGAATTACACCCCTGCAAAGCATTAGTATCTTGCCCCTGCACCCACCTTTTTTTTCTTCTTCAGTGCAGATCATGTTCTTCCCAATCCACACCTCCACAAGGAAAAGCACTCTAGGATTTTCTGAATGGACTTGTCTTGAAGCTGAGTCTATCTGAGAGCTGAGGGGGTGACTTTTCCCATTGTACAAAGAAGCAGCAATGACTCTTTGGCCTCAAGATTTCAGTCATATTCTGTGAGTCAGGGGTCTGCTACTGGTCCACCGGTTCCATTCAATGATAGCTTATAGGATAATTAATGATTATTAAGGCTGTGGCTGCCCCAGGTGACTGTGGCGGAGAGGCTGTGTTCTCCGACTTCAAGGTAGTCAGCTGCTGATGGTCTTCTGCATCCAGCATGTGGAGAACCATCCTCCCCTGAAAACTGGACATGCTTCAAGAGCAGAGAGGGCACTAATGGGGATGCTCGCAAGTGGGACAGTTGGCTGTAGATATCTGCTCTGCTTTACCCATCTCTCAGAGCTTGCCTCTCCTGCTGCTGGGGTAGCTCAGCTTTTTTGGGAGCAGCTGCTGAGGTGCTGTGTTATACGGGCCAACATACTGAGGCTACAGCTGCAACACCACGAGCTAAGTTGTGCCATCGCCTGAGTGACATCTTAAGGGTACATTTTCCATTCTAGAGTAGGGATAAGCACAATTACTTTGTGCTTTTTTTATCCTTCAGTCGCCTGTGAACTTTCTACTGTATCTATTCGTCGCTGGGCCCCAATTAGGACAGAGCTGTCAGGGAAGTCCTGTCTTCCAGTCACATCCAAGAGGTTCAAGCCACCTTGTGAGACACCTGCCCTATTGAGAAACTCATGTTTTCTTCGTTGGAAGCATTTAAATTTGAGTAAACCTGAAAAGGTTTGTTTTTATTCAGGGTGTAATTCGTCACTGATTTAACCCTTTTTCCTTGAGCTAGGGTGTGTTCAGATGCTGGATAAGAGGGATCCTCTTCCCTGCCCCGGGCCCCAGAAATGCTTCAGGTCTCTCTGAACCACAAGCTAAGAATGAGTCAGAATCATATTGGATCATGAGATATTATTAACTCAAGGCACACTTTTTCTTGTCTAATTAACAATTTTACCCATGATATTAAATGCACGTGTGCTTGTAACACACCACAAATGAGAAATCTGGTAACCTATTTTCAAAGCACTTTGCATTATGCAAGTAGCAGGAGATGTACTTTTCAGTAGCTTTTCAGTAAATTGGTTGGTAAATTTTTTTCTCTCTCATCTTTACTGCTATAACAAAAACACATTAGCTTTAGGTCTCCAGGCTTTTTTTTGGATTCGTTTGCTTATTTGTGCTCCTACCTATTAGCTTGAATCAAGGAATTAACCCAGATAAACATGTTTGACCTGCAAACAACTGCATGAATAAAGGGGAAAGCCTGTTTACTGAAGTAAATCTTGGAGAGATTCTGGTGGCAAAGTTAATTGTCATGTCCAGTGGTCATTCATACTATCTTGCTTCAACGTGTGTGACCATTGAAACTGCCTTTGATTTTCTGCAAAATGTCTTGGGGAAGTGCTTAGTTGCCAGGTCATTCCTTGCCCTGAATTTGGAAGGGAACTGAGGTGCAACAGTTAAAGGTAATTACCTCTAACCTGTTCTGTACTCTCTGAATTGCCTGTGAGTTTCACAGCCCTTGAAATGAGAAATCTGAGACCTTTGCATAAAATGTTTGCTCAAGACTCTTTATAAATGAGGGAATGTGATTGAATTGGAGCCCTGGTGAAGGTGGGCTGATTTCAGTGCCACTGTGTTAATTTTGCATCAGATGAAGTCTTCACTCTGTACTGCTGCTGGAGAGCTAATGTCCACCTACAGCACAGACAGACGGTGAATGAGTGACTCAGTCTCAGCTTTGTTAGTGACCAACTTGGGGCTCTTAGCCGTTTCTACAAAGATGATGTGAAAGGAAGGAGAAGAAACTGTGGTGGCCAAAGACATTATTTCTGCGTGGGAGAGATAGCTAAGGAGGCCTGACTCCTGCCTCTCTCACACAAGTGTTACTCCCCTTTCCTGGTTAGCTGATGTGTGACTGAGGAGGACCTGTGTGGCACTGATTGCCCATGGAAGCATTAATAATGCAAGTCCAGCTGCGAAGGGCTGGGCACATGGTTCAGGCTGACAGCACATGAACACAGCCCAAGTTTTTAAGCAAAAGCAGATGGCTACTGTGAAAGGAGCAAATTGTTGCCAGCAAAGACTGAGCTGGGAGCAACCAATTTTATTTAGAGGAGCAGGGATGTGAGAGTCTCATGTGATTACATTTTGATAATGGGGGGAATCTCACAGGGACTAGGAAAGTCTTTTGCTTCAGACCTCTTGGTCAGGGTTCCTTGGCTGACTCCTTTCTCAGGCACAGCTGGCCACCACAGGATGAGCGGCAGGAGCAGACCTTTTGTTTCATGAGTTACTGCCGGGGTTCATGAGGAGCAGTTGCTATGCAGCGTGCACTGCAGGCATTCGTCTTACCAGAAACACTTGCATAGAATAATGCAGAGCAGAGCTGCTGGGGCTGCAGACCGTAGCGTGCATGTGTCTGCTCTTGGACCCGAGTGAGAAGGGAGGAGAGGTTTGAGGAGCGCCTTATGGGGGATTATCCCTGGCATTTGCAAAGCTTGAGCTGTCAGAGCAGTCCTGTGCAATCCTTGGTTGTGCTCTGCCACTCCTGCTCAAATTTGGTCCAGCGCCCCTTTGTGCCAGCTCACGTATTTTAAAAAATTCACCACATGGAGAGATCCAGCACTGAGTTTTGGTGAATGGCTGAACTCACTTCTCCTGTTGTGCTCATCGTGGAAGCACAGTCTTAAGATTGTTGGAAGAAGATAAATGGAAATGTCACCAGCCTTGGCTGTGGTGCTTAGTACGTGAAATGCCTTTTCAAGGTTCCTTATTCTGGCAACAGTGGGCTTTTAATGATCATGTAGAAAGAAAATACAGGAAGAACGTGTGTATAGGGGGTGTGTTGCCTATTACCTAAGTACAGGTAGCATTGTGTGTACTATCTATGTTTGTTTAGCTGAAGTGAGATGGGCATTAACATTCTGTTTCAGTCTTAATTAGTAGTTGATAAAAGCACAAGGTTATGTTTAACAGCCTTGACAGTGTAATTTATCTAAAATTTCCTAATAATATGGTTGCAGGAGTCTTAGAAGGGCTGCTTTAATGATTTTCACACACTTAAGCTTTGGTACCAACAATATCTAATATGTTGGTTGCTTAGGAGACAAAATTAAACAAAGCCAAACGCATGTATTTCTCCCCTTTTTTACTGCACAGAGGATTATCTCACTGCAATATTTTTCTCTATTAAATGCCTAAGCTTTAGGTGTTTATAAGGATGAAAAAAAACCCCTAACAATCCAGATCCCCTATTAAATCAGCAGATGGCTCCTAGAGCCAAATTAGGGACCTGTGATAGAACAATAAAAGCTTGGCTTTATACAGTGCACATGTTCAGAGTTGGCAGTGTTAAATGAGACCTCCACGCAATCTGCTCTGAGAAATAGCCTTACTGGCATTGACCTCTTCCTTTGTATAATTCAACTCTGTGTCATCAATTGCAATTGCACAGACATCTTTTCAATTTAGCAGACCTTGTATGGACTGACTTTCCCAATATTTGTTTAAGATGAACTGTATAAACTTGTTATTGGTAGTCTGTCAGAGTAAGGGAGATAACAGTGTTTGCATTAGGCTACATAAAATACAGCACCTGGGCAAGGTGCACCGAGCACCTTCCTAGCAAATGTTGTTTCAGAGTCTGCTGCTGATCCTGTTGAAGGCAAAAGTAAAACTCCCAGCAGCTTAAGTCAGGGCAAGAGCATGTCTTGCCTAGGTTGCACAGAGGTTCTGAGCTTAGTATGGCTCAGTTATTACATTTATGATGTTTTAAAAAAGTCTCTGAATTCACCTAGGAAATGCAGGCAGCAGAACACGGCTGCAGTGGGATTTGACTGATCTTATCGCAGTTGTGTTTGACTGATCTCATCGCAGTTGTATGGCTGTATGGTCCTACCGATTTCATCATGTCTTATTCCACTTTTCAGCGGCTTATATGATACAGGGATACAGCCCTTCTGGAGTCTGTTCTCAGGCATATTGCCGACCCACAGTGCAAGCTGGGGATCATTTTGTCTCTCTGTGCTGCCGTTTCCCCACCTGCAGCATCAGAACAGCAGTCTCAACTTGCACTGGGAAGTACTTTGTGGTGGATAAATAACGATCCTGAAGAGTTGCTTCTCAGCCAAAAGGTTGCCCCGTGTAGGGATCCCCTTCTCAGGGAAAAAACTGGAATAAGTGTAGTGGATGCCTGATGGGGAATCACTAATACTGGTAACTGGAGCTTCCAATTAGAACCCAGGGAAAACACCTGGACAGCTAAACATATGGAAGCCTATCTTAAGCATTGAAATTAATTTCCACTGCTGGATCATTAATTAAGATTGACCAAGGAAATCAAAGTCCTCAGTAACCTGGCAGCAGATTTCTCCCCCTTAACCTACGTCTTTTCAAGGGCATGGTGCTGACTGACCAACCCAAGTAGCAGAAAGGGCAGAGGGTTTGCCCCAAGCCGTTGCCTTCCCCGTGGCTGCCGGGTTCCCAGCCCGCAGGACCGGCCGGCGGCGATGCGCGGGGGCGCAGTGCCCCCCGCCGTCGCCGCCCCGCACCGCGCTGCCTGCTCCTGCCCGCACAGGCAGCTCCGTGCGGGCAGGAGACGAGCCTGCCCTCGGCCGAGAGCGCTGAGCTGCGCCCCCAGCGCCGCTTGCCCTCGGCTCGGGGTCCGGCGGTGCCCGCTGCCGTCTCCCCGCTGGCTGCTCCCGTCCACCCCGCAGGCGGGACCGACACGTCGCGGTGGGTCGCAGGGACAGCCCTGGGGCTCCGGGCCGTGCCCTGGGCACTAATGACCGCCGTTAAGAGCCGTCAGAACGAAGTTATTTATTTGCAGAACTCTCAAAGCATCTTTGAGTTTCCCAACGTAACCTTAGCTGGGGGGGGGGGGGGGCGGGGGAACCGTCCCGTTATTAAAACCGCATTGTTTCTTACAGCTGACTGGCTGACTGTAACGAAGTGTCTGGTTTTTTCCTCCTGCACGGAAAGCCTGGGATAGGGAGGAGTAAGGAAAAAGCCCTGGAACAGCAGGGCTGATCATTGCTAACATATGGGCACTATTTCATTTTTCATTGTGTTTGTCTTTTCTTTACCCGTTCTCTCTTCCTCCCCACAGTATCTCCGCATTGATTTTTCACTCTGCCTGTTTATAAATGTTTATAAAGCATTTAGGGAGCCTAGGGAAGAAAAGGTCTCTAAGTACTTAGTAGAGGAAGAACTTAAACACAGGGCTGCTATATTCTTGCTTGCTATATTCTTGCTGACACTGGGCAGTATTTCATACCGTGCAGAGTTCTGCTCCTAGGGTACAGTGCTGCTTGGATGGGGACGATGAAAGCAGGCAAAATCTTAGTGCAGCCCGTCTACAGCCGCTGCAGTGCAGCCAGCATTTCAGAGAGCAAAAGGACTTGAAACAGTATTACCATTTACAGCTTGAGTAAAACCAACATGCCAGTAGATGATGAAGGAAAAAAGTACACATTATTCCACATTTACTGTTTGCTTTGGGCAATGAACTTTATTTTCATATGAAATACTAAATGTCTAAATACTTGTCTTCCTTGCCACCCACTGAGTGAAGTCTTCTTGATGAAATAGGAATGGAGATGTTATTAAGCCAATAAATACATTTATTGGTACTATCATGCTGTTCATTAGAGAAATGAAACCAATCAGAGTCTTCATTTAAACTCACAGGAGAGATGCAGGAATTCATATCCCAGGCATCCCAGTGTTTCTGCTACCTAGAGTGTTAGTGCAGCAGCAATCCTACCTTCTCACTAGCATTTCTCTCTCTCTCTGCTACATTGCTGAGTGTTTCTAATTCCACACTCCACTTTGGCAACCTTATGGCACCCGTGTCCTTAATGAGGATAGAAGAGTGCACATGCAAAGGTGGAGGTTCCACAAAGCACGGGAGGAGCTGGGTTCAATCTGTTTTGCATCAAATACTAGCTTCAGTACAATCATTTAGTGTAGTTGAAAGATAAAAACATTCACTGTCTAAAAAAGGCTGAGGAATGAGAGAAATCATTAGAAGTTATTTTTTAATTTGATAGGCCTGCTTCCCCCTCATCATCCTTCTAAAACATATCAAACGGGGTATCTTTGAAACCACTGAGGCTTGGCTGATGCTCTGTTCCCCACTCCTTTTCACACAGGTTCATTCAATTCCCCCTCCAGTGGCCTGACAGCTAAGTAGGGGACCCAGCCTCTCACTCTCCTTGATGCTGCTGCCCTGCATTGCTCTCTGGCATGGGCTTACCTGGCCCTTCTGGCTATGGAGTTCAGTGGGGCAGAGATCTGGAAAACAGCTGGACATCCACGTTGGAGTTGAGTGGGATGAAGGGCTGCAGGTGAGACTGTGAGAGCCCAAGTTCCTCCTGCTCCTCTAAGTCTGCTTGCAGTGTGCTTCCTTGCCAGAGATGCACAGCACCACCAGAGCTGGGTAAGTTGTAACGTAAGAGGAAAAGTGCCATCGGTGCGTTCTGAACCTTAGCTAACATAGTATTTCAAAGGGGGTGGGGGTGCCTTAACAAGGTGAAGTCTTTGGCACTTTCCTTCTGCTGCTGCATGTTGAATGCTTTTTTAAATTTTTTTAATAATTTTTTTAATTCTTGAGTGTTTGCTCCCTCTGCTTGAATGTTATGAAGTTCCAGGCTTCAGAGCACTGTTTTATTGGAGGCTTGGATGCTGAAGGTGCCCAGATAATTATACTGCTCCAGCTGGGGGATGGCAGGGAAGCCACAACTTTTGAATCACAGTGGGTGATTGTATGTTACGGATTTGCTTCTAACGTTCTACAGGGGAAGTTAACAGAGTTATATCTCTTGTAAACCAGTTTTCCAAAGGAAGCTCTTTTTCTGCTGAACTTGAAATGTTTGGCGGGAAGGTGTCTATTTCAAAGGTGTTTTGGCAGAGAAGTTTGGAAATGAATGTTTGTTTTGACTCCTTTGTTTTGTTTGAGCTGTTTTTTCAATGCTTCAGTAAAGTGGTTGCTTGTTTCTAAACAGAAGCATTTTGAAATTTCTGTTCTGCAGAACGACTTGAGGCTTTGAGGTTTTGTTCTAATTCAGAGTAGCAGCAACCTTTGATGCATCAGGATACCCTGTAGGTTTAGAATTCATCCAGCACCAGGTAGGATACGACATCTTTTTGTAACTGCTTCTGCTGTCACTTCTGTGGGTCTTTAGCTTGGCCCTCAGTTGTGAGAATGTGTTTGCTAGCATGCCTATAGAAAAGGTCTTCTGATCTGGGAATTGCCTGGTTTTAGTTATTCATGTAATTAAGAGTTTTGCTTCCAAAGGAACAGGTCTTATCAAATGCAACACTCAAAGAATGTTGATAAACTAGTGCTAGGCTGAACTTTTAAGATGTAGCTGATACTGAATGGCTTGGTTTGGTTTTTAACCAAACAGATTAAAGAGGTCTTAGACCTGCAGCGCAGTTAGGGCCTGCAGGGCTGTGAGTATCAGAAATGCTGGTGGTGGAGGGAGTTATCTGATTTCCATAGTGTGAAGAACTCCATCCAAGGTGGAGCACCAGGGGTAGGCATCATGTACCCAGGCTGAGAGTTTGTGCTTTAAATGGACGAGGTTGGCTCTTTTCCACACTAATATCTTGGAAAGAAGACATCTGCACGGGCACAGACTGTACCTAGTCAGGGTTACATTCATTTCAGGGCATTTTACTGGACTACATTGCTATTTTCTCATAGCAGCTAGCAGTGTCACTGTGGAGAAGTCCCTCTTTTCATGCATGCCTTAAAATGACAGAAATGACAAGTGCTGGTATTCTGGTGTGTGGAACTGGGAAAGCCATGCTGGCAGGAGGCAGGGAAGGGCTTGCTGTCCCAGGCCACCAGAGTGTGGCAGCCAGGACTCCTCTTGGGCTGCTTTCCACACTGCTGTCCTGACACGGTGCCTCTGAGATCCCAGGTGTTCCTTAGACTTTCATATCTTTGCTGTATTCTGATAAACCAATAAAACTCAGAATTATTTTGATTTAGACAATCCAAAACTTGAAAACAGCTAGACTTACACAGTCAATAAAACAAAACTGTCTCTTCAGCACTGTACTGACAAGGCTCTGAAGAAAGACACACAGGGAACCTCACCGCTAATATTAAACTGATTTGGCCATTTTTATTCTATAAAGGAGGCTGGTTATAAGATTTAAAAAGACTCATATATCATGCTGCCTCATTAATTTTCCATTTGGGCTCAGCTGTCAGAGGATACCATATTAAACTGCTTCCTGGAGTAGTCTTCGGTGGCAGAGAAATGATGTTTGATACCCTTTGCATTTCACACAGTCTGTATAAAAGGTCTCCTTGATTTGCCATCCCTATTATTTTCTGTCAGAGAACCCTACACGGCCTCTCCAAAATAATATCACCTCTCCAAAACCCTGAAGGTCTATTTGTGGTTTCCATGGTGACAAAATGACCCATAATATTCTTTGACTATTTCAGTAAATGAAGGACATAACTGGGCCTTTGAAGGATAATAGATTTTTTTTCTTTTTCTTAAGAAAAGACATACTTGTGAGCTCAAAAAGGTGGGGGGGGGGGCGGGGGGGAGGAGGAGAATGAAAAAAGATGTTAAGGGAAGAGATCTGGCTTGTAACTCAAAGGGCTTTGTGTCAGCAAGTACAGCAGACAGCACTTGTTGAAAAATAGACCTTGAGCCATCTGGTACCAAAACAGAAGTGGGATATAGCCCTTGTGATGACTGAGATGAAGGAGCTTTTGCTGTAACTCATTTTTACAATAGCTGTGCTACTTAATTCTGAATTCAGTGACACACAGGGCCAGGCGCTGCAGGTGCAAGTGTGTGGTTAAAGCGTTTTCTTCCAGCAACTGTCAAAACCCTTCTCTGTGCTGTATAGGAGGGAGGATGGGATTTTTCCAGTGGAGCTGGCCTGGGGGAGAAGTGGGTGGGAAGGAAGCAGCAAGGCTTTTCTCAGGGTATATGTAGACTTTGTGGGAAAGCCAGGTTTCCAGTTGCAGCACTGTTAATGATCTGCCCTCACCGCAGAGCCCATGCTGTGTGCACAGAGGGAGAGTGCTGAGCAGTGTCCATGCTGTCTAGAGCCACTCCTTGCTTATCTGCTCCTTCCTCTCACCATTGTGGGACTGTCCAGGCTATTTTGCCTGCAACCTCTCTAGGGTAGAAAGCATCCCTTACTGTGTGATGAACCGTAAGACCCATGTTCTCTTGGTTACTTTGCATGAAACCAGTAAGAGACTTATAAACTGCTTAGTCTTGTGAGAGCTGCTACCCCAGGAGCATTCACAGGCATGCTCTGGAAACAGGTTTTTAAACAAAACCACATCTTACAGGTGAAGAAACTGAGACAGAAAGCAGATAACTGAGCTCAGTGGAGCACTGCAGAATCTCTCTGTGGGTACATCGGGGAGGAGAATGCAGGGCTGCTTGTTCCTTCCCCAAGGTACTTCGGGATAATGCTGTTTCCTTAGATGAACTATAATTCAGTTTTAGTACATGTTCCCAAGCCTGTCCAGTGATGCCTCCCATGATGGTAAGCTGCTGGTCTCATCATGTGCTGGGTCAGAACCATGTAGTCATTAGGTGAGAAATGCAGAGAAAGGACAATTTAAACACCTCAGAATAATAAATGTGAGATTCCTGGATTGCAGGAGCAGGAACTTCCAGGTGGTTCAGGTTAGCCTGAGTAGATAAAATCCAAACATCTGAATTATCTGAGCATTGAGGGGGCAGAGCAGGAAAACTCAGAATGTTCCCAGGAGCCTGTCAGTAATTCCTGCTTCTGGAGTTATCGAACTTTTCTTGTGGCGTTTCTGGCCTTTTGGGTGGATTGTAGCACTTTACCTCCAAGTCCTGGAAGAAACAGGAAAGTACAAAGATGCTAAAACTTGAAATGTAATTCCAGAGTGTCCTGGTCATTTGCAGATGTTCCTGAAATGACTTTAACAGCTCTTCCCACTGAGGATGCTCATGCTGCAAGAGGGGACAAAAGTCTGGTGCAATTTGTGACTCACTATTTACCCTCCATTTTGATGTTTTTCTAGCTTGGATGGGGTTTTTTTTTTGGCCTAAAAATAAATTAACAATATTAAAAAAACCCTAATAAACGAAGCACTTGCATGACTGGCTTCTTGCTTAATACAGGACTGTAATTGAGGCAACTTAAATAATATAAACAGAGGCAGAAATGAGGGCAACATTAAACCAAAAAACAGTCTAAACCCACATTTACCTCCAGCCTTGACAATTTGAGGCAAAACCTTGCTTGGTTCCTCTGTTCCTTGCATGTACATGCCTTTGGCAGGGATGATTAAAGTCTCTGCTGCTTCCCCTCTAATGTGAACAAAGCCCTTTAGGGCCCTATTCTAGTTTCCTCTTAGCATCGTATTTGCCTTCCTTTGGGACTGACCTTTTACTGCCCACAGCCCACCTTCATCCTGTTAGAGGGCCTGCAGAGAGTTACTAAGTTAAACATCATAAATCCCACTATAAATGATTACACAGAGCTTTTCACTAACAATCTTCTGTGGGGATATCAAGCCTGATACAAGCATAAATCATTTAAAGAACATCTGCCTAATGAGGGGTAACCTGGAACTGCTTCCCTGGGCCTGAGTGTACCAAGGGGAAAAAGAATGTAGGCAATTGGATTATTTTAGCTAGTGCCTGCTGGACACAAGTGGTTGATTTCTGTTGTCACAACTATGCCTTGCTGGACACGTAGGACCTTCCCACATTCCCTGACAGCGACATCTGCTTTGCCCGCGGCCCATGGCACTGAGAATGAGGGATAAAAATCTTAGTTTAGTGTGTGTGGTTGTAAAGGAAGTCTAATAATGTGTCTAGACAAAAAGTTCTACAGAGGCAGATGAGACAGGAGAGGAAACCCAAGCAGGTGGTTTAGAGACAAGCTGAGCAAGGATGTGCTGTGGTCTGGGAGCCCTGATTTATGAAATGGCAGCAGAACTGGGGAGGCTGAGAACAGGAACCATGATTTAGGAGGTGGTAGAGAATGCACCTGGACTTACCCTACTAAGCTCTTGCTTGAAACATCATGGTAGGACACATAGCATCAATTTATGGGAATATAGAAGGGTGTTAAACGCAAGACTCGTAGTCTGTGCAATAATTGCATTTGTCAGGGAAAGAATAAGGTGAATTTGAAGGAGGGAGTCTAATAAACTTAAGAATCAAAACATGACTAGTAGATAAGGAAATTGCTGATAAATGCAAGGAGTGAGTTTGCAAGAGATTCTGATGGGTTCCTTAGGACCTATCAAGTCTGAATCAGGGCTAACAAGTCTGTTTACAGATGATCCTGCAGGCAGAAAACAAACCTGGCACTTGAAAAGCCCTTTCTGTCCTTTCATTAGGTGTGCTGGGAAGAATCTGAGTTTCCCACTGTCAGTCACAGTTACGCTAACCTGCGACTTTGACCATCTGAAAGATACCTGACTGTCAAACTGATGATAGAAGGATTTAGTAGGCAAGGAGTAGCAAGTGAAGTTTTTCCGTTTAAAATCACTGGATCATCAGGAAAGGTGTAAATAAACAGCAGTAACCTTGGAATGCAATTGAATCTCTCCGGTGGTGCAAATTTGGCTGCCAGATGCTCACAGAAAGTTTTTGTAACATGGTTTGAAGCTCCTGCTACCTGATGATAGATTCAACTGAGATGATTAGCAATGGGAGCAGGATAATTTTTAAACTGAGGTTCTTGTCACACAGAACTGACCATGAGTTTTCAGGAAACTTGTTGCTTCCCTGTATAAGTAAACTTGCTGGATGTGCAAGTTGTCCGTCACTTTATGGTAGGGTTGTTGTTGGGAGTTGCTTCTTTTTTTGACCAGCAGAGACAGTGTCTTGGATCTTACTACGGTGATTAGAACTTAGGCAGGGAGGTCAAGAATAGTTCAGTCTTTTCCTTGTGCTGTCGAGGATGAAGTCAATAGGAAATAAATATTATTGACTGCTGTTTTCATTCAAATATCAAGATTCATCGAGGTGAATCTGAGGTCAATAGAAGATCTCAAGGGGGAGGAGACCAATAAATCGTGACACTGAATAAAACAATGTTTGTGATGCACCTAATTTAGGATATTGAATGTTATTTGATCTAGTGGCTTGTTGGTTTTGGTTTGGTTTTTTTTTTTAATTGTACTGTTAACCAGATTGGTAGGTTCTACTAGTCTTACTCAAGTTAGGTACTCTTAACTACAGTGGACTGAATTTTACCCAGGTGTAAAGAAATTGTAGAGTAATCTTTAGAGTTCACCTGGTCCAACCTCTGCTTGGAGAATGGCCAACTTTCAGTAGAAACTCAATAAGCTTCTGTGTTGTGATGATCTCAACTATGGGCGCTCTACAGGGATTGACCCAAACAACAGTCCTTTCCCAAGGAACTTTCTCATCTCTCCTTAGGCCTTGGGCCTAAAGAAGCAACCAAGACAGCATGTATGAGTAAAGTATAAGAGCAGTTCTTAAAGAAATTAATCTGCCTTTGATTCATCATTACTTTGAAGCTTTGGAGATGGAATGAGCATCTGCAAATGAAACTGTGATGAAGCTAGATAACTGGTACTTTTGAAGGAAATATGTGCAGACAAAGTTTATTATGTATATTTGTTCTGTGCCTGGGGCAGTTAAAATCTGCTTCTTGGGTAGTGTGGGACTGCGGAGTACCTCATAAAAATCTATGAGGAAATGTCATACAGTATGTTAACGTAGTGATGGGCTGTCCAACTTCCTGCTTGAAGGCAGAGTATTTAGCCCTGCCTTTTGGAACAATAGATGTCTACATTTTCAGTGTTTGCTGAGGGTTTGAAACAGTTTGAAGAAGTCTCATATTCAAGAAGTCCTAGGGACCCTCCTGAAAACCATCAACACATTGGAAGTGAGATAACCTAAAGTTCACTAGACTATAAAAAGGTTGACCATGCTTAGATCAAAGGCAACTTCCTATGCATCTTCACCAAGGGGGCTAAGGACATGGCTATAAAGCTAGTTTTAAATGATCCAGCTTGAATACTGAAAGCAGTGTAGCTGAACTTGCACAGAGTTCAGGTAGGGCTGACTAGTCGTGATTGGTATATTTGCCTGGGTAGAGCTCTTTCTCTGTTTAAACCTTAACTGGGTGTAATTGGGTTCTCTTTATGGCATTACTTCTTGCCACGTAAGCATATGCAAGTAGGACAAGTTTATAGGAGATGATGTATTTTGGGGAAGGGGGCACAAGCAGAGATGGAGGGGGAAGTGCTTAAAGTACACTCCTTGGCAAGTATGAGTCTTTTATAGCATCTTTTTCATTTCATTGAATAAGACAATATGAAGGGGATAGTAGTCTCACTAAAAAGTTTACTATTTCTTTTAGACAGAGGGTTTTTTTTTTCCTACCTGTGCATATGTGGCCTTGATCAACGTGGCTGCCTTTTGTGGCTGAGAACTGTGTATTTTCTCTCAGTCCAAAGCAGGGTAATTTGATTAGATTGTCAGCTGGTCTAAATAGCTGTTGCTCCACTTGAAGTCAGTGGAGTTATGCCAGATTATACCAGCTGAGAATGCGACCATCATTTTTACTGAGTCACATTTCCAACCCTTGCTCTGCTCTTAAATTCCTGAGCTGAAGCCAGCCCTTGTGATAGCTGCAGGGTAGGATTTTCAGAAGCATCCAGCCTTGGCCTAACTCCACTCCCTCAGCAGTCAAAGGATGTTTGTTGTGTTACTGCATCCAGCCCCAGAGTCAAATGTGTTGGATTCAATTAGGCTGCCACTGTAATGCTGAGGATCTAGTCCTCCACTGAAGCGTGTCAGCTCCAGTCCACTGAAATCAGCAGGGCTAGGCAGGTTTACAGCTGCCTGAGGATCAGGCCTCGAGTCTGCTTGCTGTTGTATTAACAAGATGGTTGCAAAATGGTAGTAAAAGCCACTGCCTTTACCACAACAGTACATTTCCTTCCCTACCTGGAAATCTCGGGTTCTGGTTTGGCTTCCCCGGGATGGCTCTTGAGAAGTAATTCTGCACTGAAGGAGTAAAGCATTGCCTCCTGGCTGGTTTCCTGGTGACCTGGCGGGTGTCGGCGTGGCCTTGCCATGTGCCATCGGAGCTACTGGGCGTGCATGGATTGATCTGCGTGCACATGGCAGCCGTTTGGCCCTTTGTTTGCTTTTAAGTAGCGTTTCAGCCCTACTGCAGATGGTCAGCTACCCACTGTTTCTTTGTGTTCATGCAAAGGAAAACTGCAGGCTGCCTTTGTGGCTGAGAGCCGCTTTCTTAAACCAGAGATTGTGCTTCTGGGAGTGCAGTTACTCGTTCAGTTTCTTTTTGCTTTTTTTGGCTAAGGGATATTTAGGGTTTGCATCTGTTATTGCCAGTCACTCCAAGCAGGAAGGGGGAAGAAGGGATGGCCTTGTGGCTGGCTCTCACTAAGGCGTTTGCTGCAGGATTGCCAAGTCAAGCAGGGATTTCAGAGGAGGAAATCATTATCTGCACACTTCTTCCTCAAATCTGCCTCCTACTCTTAACGTTAGAGAGCATCTAAAAGTAGCTGCCAGAGCAGCTGCAGTGCCAAGTACAGCATTCACCAGTGGGGTCTTCCTCCCAGAGCAAGCTTGAGCCCATGATGGGAATTAAGGCTGGAGATAAGGTGCTTGTGTCGAGTGACTTGCCGCAAATCTTCCAGCTGGCTAAATAGAAATGACTCGCTTGCTAGCCTGTGCATAACCCTTGTCTTCCCTCCTACCTAAAGCATTACATTTCTTTTACCTTTTTCCCCACCATCTGCTGCTTGGAGAGCTGGAGGTGCCAGTGCAGCTTTGCCTTTGGCTCAGCGCCATGAGATTTGTGTCTGAAAGAGGGTGGCAACTTGCCAGCCCCCGTCATGCCTCTTGTGGTGTGAAATCAGAGTGGGTGAATTCCAGCTACTTCACTGGAAAATGGGAGTGGTTCCTCTGCAACCGGGGAGGGCTGCTGGTGCCTGAAAGCACCATCAGGCTCCAAATAGGGGAAAACTTAGCACATGTTATATATAACACACACTCGTTCCTCTGATACATGGGAATTTGTGTGTGTAACTGGGAATCCCAGCACACTTATCTGTGAATAAGCCCTGAACTGCTCTGCTTCACGAGCTGACTCCATAGTGTTTTGCAGTTCTAAGTTCGTGTTGATTTAAATTTTGTGAATTCAGAGTTTTGTGTTTGTTTCATTACTGTTTTCCAGTACTTCAGAATAGGGACTCATACTTGATGAAGGCTTTATAACTGCCGAAGATGTACCCTTGCCTGATTCTGTGTGAACTGGGGCAATATGAGAAAACAGCTTAAGACCCCAAATAAGGAATATGTTAAAGACGCTTTTTCTCTCCTGTAATTGCCAAGCGCTCCAACCTGGAGTTGGATCTTGGAGCAAGTCAGATCTAGGGCAGTGTTGTAGCAAGTCTTGGCTTGAAGCATTGTATTCCTCACTCCAGCCATTCAGTTTGTTTTAGTCTACAACACGCCCAGCCTTGTTCTGCCACTGTTTGAATCCACAAGACATCTGCTGTGGGTCAAGTGTGTTTGGTTTTGGGCCCTGCTCTGACTCAAACAGGGTTCAGTAGATCTAGAACAGGGCCAGGACTCTCCTCCTGGGAAAGAGATAACTGAAGAGGATATGACCGAGGGCTGTAAAATCCTGAGGGAAACAGGAAAACTGAATAGGGAGTGACCATGCGTTTTCTCTTCCAGGATGTGACTTAAGGGGTGTCAAATGAAACTATTGGATGGCAGATCCGAATCAAACATGACATCCTTCCTCACACACTACACTGCCAAGCTGTGGCCTGCCTTGCCACAAGGTGTAGATGTTTAATTTTTAGGTGTCTCAAAAAGCAATTGGATTAAGTCAAGGAAGAAATGTCCATTGAGGGTTATTAAATATAAAAGCTTTCATCAGCTGTGGCCATGGTGTGGGCTCACGGCACAGGCACACAGTTAACAAGTCCAAGTAAAAGGGGCTTTGGGGACTGTACTGATCGTCTCAGCTGACTTGATCAGGTATCTGTCAGACCATTGAGAAATGTTTCCAGTGCTAACCTACATACTGTATCAGCAACCCACCACTTCTGCTCCCTTTGCTGCCTGAATAAAGGTCAAAGATAATGATTAAAAATAAATAAATAACCCAAGAAAACCCCACTGCTTCCCTCTTGGGTCATTCAGGCTTGAAATAAATCATCTTTCTATTTCTGAAGGCACAGATGACTTAAGCCAAATTGCATTTGGAGCTGTTATCCTCACACTTATTTATGCTGTCGTGTCTTGTGCTAACACTTTGTGAAATATTTATTTACTTCTGGTCTCCCGCAGCTTAGCTCTGGATTCATGAGGCTCTTGCATTATGTCTCAATTCTGTGCAGCTGCATTATGTCAAGGAAGGAGAAAATGAAGACTCCAGCCTGTGTTTTACATTATAACAATATACTGCACATCACCATAGGTAGTGCCATTCAACAGGTGGATCTCTTGTTTGCATGTGGCAGGCACGTGGGTTGTGTTAGAGCAACAAAATGCACATGTGGTTACAAACCCCTCTTGTCTGATGAACAGTTCTGTATTTGCTTCCCAGGCCTGCCCCTGTGCTTGCTCTACAGGTCCCAGGTAACTTGCATGAAAGAGTTTGAGAGGAGATGGGCATATCCTAAAAGACACCAACATGAAATTTAGTGGTTCAAGGGATGCATTAATTACAATTTTCAGATTCTCTCTGTAAGAAATGCTGTAAATATTTATCTTCTATTCAGGGCTGAAAGTTTGTGGCCAGAGTCCACCGAGTAAGCATCTGAAATGGCTTCCCTGGGCAAGGTGCCAGCTTCCCTTACCTCAGTCTGGAGGGGAAATGAGCTCTCAGCAGCTTCTCTGCTGCTTGTGAGCCAGGAAGGATGAAATCTGTGTGCTGGGCTTCCCTCCTCTTCCCTCCCTTCATCAGAAACTCTAGTGCAAGTGTCTGTTTAAACCTCTGCAAGATCAACTGCGTTTGCTATGCTGGGATCAGGATATTGGCTGGTTGGAGATGTTGAGGTGCAGCTCTGACAGTTGGCCTGGACAGCAGAAGTCTGCTAGAGGGAAACTGTTCTCTTGTTTACAGCTCCCAGCTAAAATCCAGACTAGCAGCGACTGGCTGTCATTGGAGTTGAATTGTTCAGTGATTAGCATAAAATGTGCAAATGATTCTCGGTCCAGTTATGGATGGACAAGTTTATCTAGTCTGAGAACCGCTGACAGGGCTGGCCCCTTATTTGAGTGGAGCTGCCAAAGATTTAGCCAATACTGACTGTAAACTGCCTGCATCTTTAGAAACATATTGTCTGGGCTGTGGCACATGATTATACCGTGTAGGAGATTTTACTGCTGTAAACTTGAGCTTGGTGCTCTGATGTCATCACTAGAAAACCTTTCAGAGTCTAAATCCACTTTTAGATAAATATATTTTTATACATACACATACATGTGGGAAAAGAGCTGCTAAGCTGCTGTTGCCACTTCTTGCTGAATTACACCAACAAGCTCCTTCTGGTGTTAGCTTTAAGTGACATTTGCTGTGTAAATGACACTGACATTCAAGATGAGATGTTGGCTTTTGCAGCAGCTTACTAATTCCTCCTAGGGTCTCCCAGGAGAAGAGCCTGCAGCAAAGAGCTGCTGCTGCTGCAACAGGTGCTGCTTTTGCCTCCCAAGCCGTTTGCTGTTTGGGGAGGAGAGCGAGCAAGCAGAGCCTTGTTCTCACTTCAGCACTTTTTGCTTCCTTTCATGTCTTGAGGAAACCTGGGGACGCATTGATTTTATCATTGTGTTTCTGCAACCAGTGACAGAGGACGCTGCTCACATGTGCAGCAAACGACCAAGGATGTGCTGGCCTTATTTACTAAATGCCTTTCGCTAAAGATGGAGTGAAAGTCAATGGGTTGTGTTTAAAGGATTGATATATGAGAGATGGGATAAGGGAATTGCGCTACCAAAAATTGCTATACAGTGAGTGCACACTGATCCTCTAAAGAATCAGAAATTTGTTTTAGGTGATGCATAGCTTTGCTAGAAGAAATTGGGATTTATTTATATATTTATTTTTAACCAGAGGACAAGCTTTAAAAGCTGTGAGTAGAGCTTTTCGAAGGACAAGTAGGAGTTAGTTGCCTAATTCACATTGACTTTCAGGGAGATCTGGCTGCTGAGCTGCTCTTTATGCATTTCAGAAATCTCCCCTTAGTCTACATAATCTCTCTGTAACCCGTTTTTAATTAGCTTGTCTTTCTGGAAGAAGAGACCAAGAAGTCATGTTCAAAGATTATTGCTCTATCTAGCAGCTGCTAGAATAGACTGGTTAATGCTGCAAAATCTTATCCCAGGTCCCAGCAGCATGTTTGGTCTGCCTCCCTTGTCTAATTTGGCTGAGGGATGTAAACTGCCCCCAAACTGTTGTCCAAACCCATTCTAGCCAGTGATACTCTGTGCTATAGCACCAGCTGGTCATTTATCCAGATAGCCTAGCTTTGAATGTCTTGGCAGAGCAAAATATTTGAAAGGGAGAGACATGAGAGACTGGGGGTGCTACAGAAAATGAATGCCAAGAGCATGTGTATGCCAAACAGGAGATAATGGTGCTACCTTTACTGTCCCAGGCATTCCATCTGCAGTTCATGACACAGTTATGCTCCTGCTGTTTGGGATTGAGAGGAAAATGTCAGTTCTGCAGGCAGTATTTGAAGATACAGCCTAAAGTTTTGAAGAGAAAATCAAAGCTGTCTTAATAGGACCTTAGGCTTCTCAAATGAATTTGGGGTGTGGACAACGAGCATCTGTAATGTGCAGCTATAATAATAAATTGCAACTATAATAATAAATTTAACTCAGAATTGGTATAATGAAGTGTAGACATTGAAGGTAGGAGCCTGGTGGATTTGGACCCTTGAAGGAAAATCTGTGGTGTTGTCATGAGAAGACAATTCCCTAAAGCAGATGGGGGAAAGTGGTCCCAGGGGCTGGGAAGGGCTGAGAAGGGAGGGACTGTCAAACTGGTGGCTAGGAAGAATATTGGATATTGCAATGGGGAGAAAAAACTGCGTTATGTTTTCCTGTATTCTGGAGCTTGCCTGGATAGAGGACTGAGTGGTAGTTGTGTAGGAAGTGGAAAACAAAACACTTCCATTTTAACTTTCATCCTGTCTTTGAGGATGGGAGATGAGAGAGAAGAGAGGGACAGTTTTGGAGGTGGAGGGAGGGGTTAAGCAGCTGTAATTTCTCCTAATTTTTTCCTGGCTCTGGCCCTTAATGTAGTACTGATCCGGTGACATAGGAGCTGTTACGTTGACCTGATTAATTGTGTCATAGATGATGAGAGTTAAGCAGTTGCATTTTTGCTTGAGCTAATTTAGTGCTGGCATGGATGTGGGTTTGACAGATATACTCGATCCTAAATCACTCATCCGCAACAGTGGAATAACCTTCTGGGCTTTTCTCACACGTGTTGAGCTCTGCAGTCATGTGCAAAATCTGCACAAAAGTCACTCCAGATTTCAAAGATGCACCATCATTTTTTTAATGTTTCATCTCAGTTTCATGTAATGAAGGTTTAAGGTCCAGTTCCTTGCTTGCTAATGTGGTTGACGACAAAGACAGTATGGTCTATCTGTATGAGATTGAATCCTACAATGGCTTACGCTTCGAACAAGTGTCTCTAGGAATTGCAGTGGAGTTTGGTGTTGTCACTAAATGTAGCAGCTCTGCTCTTGGGGAGCTGGGTCATCCTTGCCCCTTATGTGTTTGGGAACCATTTTAAGATCCTTAAATGGAAGGCACGGAACAGCTGTAACATAGGTCACAAAAAAAGTTACTTTTTAGTTCTTCTAGTATAAAAATAGCGAAAAGAAGGCTGACACTGTCAATGACCACCCTAAAGGAGACCCTTCATGTTGAACTGGCTACTGTCAAGCTGCTCTGAGGGGAAAAGTAAACCTCTCCTAGATCCTTGCTCTCAGCAAGTCCTTTAAAACATCACCACATCCTAAGCACATGAGCTAGAAAAACAGCTGCCTTCTCTACTCCTTCTCTGCCTGATGAGGTTAATAATAACTTTGAATGCATATGTACAGCATTAGCTTTCATGGTAACATGCATAATTCAAATCCCCCAAAGAACAGTAGAGCTTTGAGGAAGCAAACTTCCTTAATGTACTGGGCAAGGATCCAGCTTTTACCAGCTGTTGAGGGTTGATGTACAATTTTTGGTTAAGTGAATAATTTATCACGGATATTATCTGTAGTGTATCACATCCCGACAGTTTGTAGGCCTGTACGTATGGCTCTCGAGATGCCACAACACTGCCATATGCTTCATGGCCCATTACCACTTCAAACTCCCTTAAGATGTTTTCCCCTATGTTAAGCATTATTGAAGTACAGTGGGACTGCTGCCTCAGTGCAAATGCTGGCTGGAATCCCCACCCCCACCCCTTAAAAAAAAAGAGACTGTTCAGACTCTGTCCACAGCCTTGTTGTCCTTTTAAATAAGCTGCCTGCTGCTTCACAACACAGATGTGGATTATAAATTCTGGGGAACACCTGCCCTGAACTCATCCCCAGCCATCCCTTGTAACATTGTTGTGTTGTGTTGTTACGGATCTATTTACTGTAGCTCCGGTCTACTGTCTGCATAAATCAAGGCTGCTTTAATCAGGTGGTGAGGCTGCTCTGCCCTTGTATTCACAGCACCAAGGCAGAACTGAGACATACAGACTCTTAGAGAGGTATGTAATCCTGTGTCCCAAATATCAACTGCAGATGTCCTGTTTCTTGGTCAGGAGAAGGAATGCTGAAGCTGAAGAACTTCATAGTTTATGTAGTTGCTACAGTGCAGGAAAGGGAGAAAACATCTGGGTTGTTTGTCAAGTTGATTGCTTATGTAGGAAGCAGCTTCATATGATAAAAAAGAATCAGTCAAGATTGAGAGCAAGCAGCTGCTTAGCTGTAATTATAGCCATGTGTCCATCACAAGGACAACTGAAGCTTCTTCAGCTATAGCATGTGCTGGTTTTAAGTTCAGTGTCTTCATGTTCAGGAGAAATATCTTCGTTCAGCTGCATCTTGAACTCTTGTGCAGTGCTACTGGTCAGTGGTCACCAGGCTCTCTGTGGCTGATGGTTGTAGCGTGCAGTAAATGAAACAATCCCTGCGTGATGGTGTTTTACTTTTGAGTATGCCTAAGGAGAAAAAGCACTGGAATGGGATCTTCACTGATGCTGGATGGATTATTTCCAATTCAATGTTACACATGGTTTTCCTTCAGTAAAAAACCCCCACTCTCTTTCCGAACAGATTGCATTTTTTAGATCTGTTTATTACTCTCCAGTTGTCTCCCTGTGTAAAGATTGTGTGCAGCTTTCTTGTGTGAGTCTGTTGCAATCAAGTTGCTTTGGTTGTGTGAGATGCTATTTTCTTCTGTTTCCTGACTCGATTAGAATTTTTACGTTTTCAGTCTCTCTTTTTTTTTTTTTTTTTTCTTTCCTTAGTGTGAGTCTTGGTTGTTAGATCATCACTTCTACATGCTTAAACATCAGAGATCTTGTGGGAAGTGAAACAGAAAAGGGGTGTCATGACAGCCAGCACAAATGTGATAGGTTTCAGGTGACTAGAGCACATCTGCTGTTTTGCTGATAATGGACACCCTCAGGTCCTTCTGGCGATGGGAATCCTTCTCCTTCTGTACTTCAGTGAGAGGAAGGCAGTATACCTTATGTGTGTTGACTATTGCTCTCCCTTCAGTTATGCAGGGAGAAACATGAAGGGCTGTAATCAGTGATCTCCTGCTTGGCTGCAGAAAGGAAAATGGGACCCAGAGGAACTGACCACAACTGGAGGAGCTGGCAGATATCTCTGCTGGTTTCAAGGGCAATTCCGTGTGGCCCCCTCCATAAAAGAACCGTATGCGGGTAAATTGCAAGGTGGGGAACTGGGTTAATCCTGTCAGGATTAAAACCCATGCTTTGCTGAGATCTGGTCATGTCAGAGCTGCTGCCTGGACCAAGGTGAGACCATGCCTTGTGAAGCAGTGACCCTTCCTGGCTGGGATCAGCTTGGAAGGCACATCACTCAGCGGCTAAGTGCACTTGCTGCTAGCAAGGGAATGTTTATCCACTGTGTCGATTAATCAACCTTGAAAAAAGGGTCAGATGGATTTACTCAAGCATCTAAGTAACCTTCATGGCAAAAGATATAAGCCCGTGTGCATGCGTTAAAGGGCTGTCTATAGCCCTGGACTTGGAATGGTGCTGTCTGGAGTTTTAAGCTTTTATAGAATCATGGTTTGGATCTGACACCAGAACACGTTTTGGTTTTGAATAGACCCCAGTTTTGTCATGTTTTTCACTGTGGCCGTATGTAGGTGTCTTTCCTGAGGAGTCATATCCTGTTGCTGATCTGAATATCCTGCTGCAATCTGAAAAGTTTTTTCTCAAATTCCCTTTGATCGTGGTGTCCTGCCTTGGTCTGCTTGCTGTTGTGTGTTTCCGCTTTCCTCCTGCGGCTCTTTCACCCTACTGTGTTATGCCTCTCAATTCCACCCCTCGTACTCTTTCCTCTTCACAAGTGGAAATTTTAAGGATTTTGCAGTGGGGTTAGTGATGTGCTTTGCCTCCATTAGAGAGCTTCCTTAAGTAACAAGACCTCCAGAAACATAATCTCATTTTACACCTCTAGCTTTGGCAAGTAGAAGATGACTGAAAAAATAACCCTGACCCCACAGTAAGGTACTGCTTTCTTTTAGTGCTTCTAGAAGGATTAAGCAATGCTGAGGATAAGATCAATATTTAAACAAGAAGTTCTTGAAGTCGGTGTTCCTCTTAAGAAGATCATGCACTGAGCTGAATTATGAGCAGACTAGTTCCCATCTGATATGGGAGGAATTTGGCATGTGTCTTCTCCCATAAGCATTAAGCCCAATATATTCTTGTGGAACAATCATATTAAATTAAGATGTAAAATGACAGCAAGGTTTTAATTCTTTGTGGCAACTGGCATAACAGCTAGAAGGGGAAAAAAACAAACCCCCAAACAATCGCTTCAACTGAAAGTCCAAGAACGACATCTAGTGGCTTCGAGCAAGACTTCTGGGATAATCTTGTTTGAGACTATTTTAAAGCACAGATAGTATCAGGGGTTTCCTTCATTGTTTTTATGCTAGGGATCCAACTCCTAATTTTGAGTCCCTCTCACCTACCCATTTAAAAAAATACTGCAGGCCGAGTGTTTGTTCTTCAGGTTTGCTTTGCTGTTGCTGGTTTCAGTAATCACAACTTCATTTTAGTTTCAGTAAAGCTTATATAAGCTTAGAAACACACTTTATGTCTAAGTGAATGCCATCTACACTACAAAGCTAAACTAGTGCTTGTGTTTTCTTTTGCTTCTTTAAGTCAAAATGGAAGTAAAGGCAATGTTTATGGGATTTCCAGCACCAAATTTATCTGATGAGAGCATGAAAAGTAGACACAGAAGAGCTCTTCCACAGTAGAAAGAGTAGAAAAGAACCCATTCTGCAGGTTCACAGCAAGCCTGCTCTGACTGTGTTTGGTGATTTGAAACTAGAAAGGTGAAACTTTAGATAAAGCATTTTCTAAAGGCATCAGTGTATCTTTTTGGGTAATGAGAGTCAATTATTTGACAAGAGGTAGATCTCAGAAGATGGATAAAGTAAGAACTGTATTTGTGATGGTATCTTCTTGGTTCAAGAGGATGGGGAAGTGTCTCTCTATTTGATACACAGGATCATCTGAAAGTGAGACAACCAACTCACAAATCTGGCGGATTCAGACCTGGAGGTACTTTATGAGTACCTGTAGCCCTGAAAAGGAGGCATTTCTAACAGCTCAAGACAGTTTTTGAGTGTTCTGGTCTTCTCTATGTACAATGGAGAACTGGGTGCCCTGAGGATGATGATAGCGTGTCTGACCTTCTTGCATCTTAAAAGTCTGTAGGTTCTGATGAGAATCATGTAATATAGTCATTATTATGAACTTGATGATCCCAATGTGACACAGTTGATCTTGGTTTTTTAATTCATGTTATATATGTGTGCTTTGGAATTAAGGCTCCACCTTTTGTTATGCTGTTCTGCTTGTGAATATAGCTCTGTCCTCCTCTGCTGGGAATGAAGAATTTGGAGTCTCATTTGCAATTGATTGCACTCCCTCTCTTAGAGAAACCTACAGAGAATGGATTTTAGCCACTTGCTTTAAACTCGGAGCACGTATGTGGCTATAACACCACATAATGAGGTAAATAGTTGCTGGCATAAATGCTCTGGTTCCCTTTATTAAGAGAGAGTTTAAATTGATACAAGCGGAGCCCTTTTATCTTTTTACCCAGCAGGCAGTAAATGAAGAGGGTTAATACCTTTGGAGGAGGGGCAAACTGTGTTATAAAGGGAAATTTTGATCAGGATGTAAAACTGAAAGGAAAGTGGGACTGCTAGAAAAATGAGTGGCAGCATGGAAGAAAAACCCCACAACTCAAAACTGGGCAAATGTCTTGACAGCAAAGACTCAGGTTTTAAACGGGAGCTTGATGCAGCACATAGAAGACTCCTAAGTGTTGTAACTTCACTGTGACACTCAGTCCTAGCTCTATCCTCATCCAGGCTCCAAATGCTGCTGAGAGGGATTGCAGAAGGACAAAATGTAAAGCTATAGTATAAATTAATTACTTTGATGCTCTTGCTTCCATCAGCTAAAGACACGGGAGGCAGCCTCACTGCTAAACATCCTCTGGAAGAAAGGGATGCTTAGCAGCCTAAGGGCAGGGCCTGGTGACAATATTGTTTTAGGAACAGGGAGGGGAATTGGAGGAAGGCGGAAGAGTTGAGTTGGAGGAGTAAGTGTTGGAGAACAGCTGATAGACTTAGTGATGAACATGCAGAATAAGATCTGGATGCAGACCTAAACACTGCATTTCAGGAGTAGTTGCAACCCTTCTAGGCTTGGCAGTTTTACTGTTTTTTCCCGGGAGAGAATTTAGTGATGGATTATGTGTTATGGCTTTATTAGGAAGCTTTATTTTGATGAGGGCAGTAGTACTAACTGGAGATCTCCAAGAGTGGTTCACTGCGCAAGTTTTAATTAGACAAATGCCTCCAGGTATCAATATTCATTATTTCCCAGCCTGAACTCTTCACTGATGACTGGAAAGGAGTCTTTCTGCTGATTGCCAAAAAGAAATATCTGACACTTAGTAGGGGAGCATACGGTAGGGGCAGCTCTGTCCCTGAAAATGTGGCCACTTGTGTCTGGAAGTCCAGAGGGAACCGTGCTCTGTACTAGGTGGTGATGGAGGTGATGAGGGAGCTCAAAGGGTAGCTCTCTCCTGTGGGCCCACCGAGGGGAGTCTGAACTTCGTTTCCCAGGAGCGTGGTACCAAATCAGAGGAGCACTTTGTGTGGTCCCAAACCAGAAGGAGCTTGGGGAGAGAACTGTGCTGTAGTGGCAGATGCCCACTAGATGACGGTGCTGTCCCACAGACTCACTCTGCTGTACTTGGAAACTGGGTGTTCTCTGGAGTCATTTGGCTGCACCTACAGTAGAGAAGAACAGGCTCTGATAAATTAAAAGCAGTAATCATCACTTTTGCCCTGCTTAAGTTTCTTGGTTTGTTTTTATTTTCCTCTCTGAAATGAGAGCAAATTTTCACAGCAAATATTATACTGAAGGGTACTTGCTTTCAGTTCATTCATTCTGTTTACTCTGGGATGTTAAGCCTGCATCACTTAAGAAATGAGGCTAACTAAGTTGTGGCAGCAGCACTGAGGATGTATTTTGGGTGCCTGTGCTGAGTTTTATTATTAGTAATTATAGCAGGTGTTTGAACCATGAAAACTTCTTTGGAATAATATCCAATGCTCCCTGATGAACAAAGCTAAAAGCTGTGCCTGGTCCATTGGAGAGCTCAACCATGCTAACAAGATGCTGCTTTATTCAAGAGGCTATCTCTTCCCTCTATGTTGCTCCTCTGAAGTCAGTGGAGAGACTGTGATTTGTATGAGACATATTCTAGACCCTCTTATCAGAAAGATGACTATGGAAGACCTTGTGTCCCTGCCTTCATAAACTATTAGCTGGAACTCTAATTTTAATAATCCTCTACATTCCCTGTAGATTAAAAAACCCCTACCCCACAACATCAAACAAACAACAACAAAAATCCTTAATAATTTTCCACATAACTGTCCAGTGTAGCAACAGAGCTCGCTTACTTGTCGTGGGAGGAAGATTTGCATTGAAAGAAGTGTTCTAGTCTGAAAGCTCACAAGCAAACAGAGCCTGAGATGTTGGGCCTACAATCATAATTCTGCCTTCTTTGAGTTTCCTTATCGTTCTCTGGTGAATGGCATCAAAATCTTTTTGATTTCTCAAACATCTCTGTGGATGTCTACTGTGATATTTTAGGCCCTCTAACAAGAATCCTCTTTGGTAATGAAGAATCAGGGATATGCTCCGTTTCCTAGTGCGAAACAAGTAGCAATATAGCCTGTTTGTTGTATAATCTGTTTGTTGTTTGTGACAGAATGAAGCCCCTCACCAGTGAATCTGTAGAGGGATGCAGTGGGGTAGCCCAGGCATCCAAGCTGTTGTATGACGTGTCGCTTTAAATTCTGGATGATCCTGTGTCCCCATTCATCAGCAAAGGTTCAGTGGTCCCAGAAGCATTTGTAGGGTCTCAGCAAGCTCTGCTATGTGTAGGCTTATGCACAATTCCTAGAATTCATAGAATATTTTGGGTTGGAAGGGACCTTTAAAGGTCATCTACTCTGACCCCTCTGCAATGAGCAGGGATATCAGGTTGTGTAGTGCCCCATCCAACCTGAGCTTGAATGTTTCCAGGGATAGGGCATCTACCACCTCTCTGGGCAACCTGTGCCAGTGTTCCACCACCCTCATAGTAAAAAAAACCTTCTTCCTTGTGTCTAGTCTGTGAAGCTTTATTCCACTTAGAAAACTGTGTAAGCAGCTTGAGGGATTTGACCACACTAAAGCGTTTCCTTCCAAATATGAAATCTGCTTAAAAGTTTGTGTGGCCAGACAGAGTTGAATGTAAATTGCAGTGAACTTTTCTCAGATATCTTTGCTCAGCTTAGTATCACGGCATGTTTTTACTAAATATAAAGATAAAGGGGGTTTAGAACATAGCTCATGGTGGCTGTGAGACCTCTGTCATATCATTCTGATGGGGAAGTATGAGCCAAGGTAGCAGCATCACCCCAGTTTGTTATTGCATGTCAGCAACTCATTGCAATGACAAAGAGTAGATTTTTTTTCTACTTAGCTACTTAACTGTGTCTGTGAGAACAGTCTCCTAAAGGCCCTCAGTACTTTGTGGCAGAATGTCCAATGCTATGTCCTCTCTCTTGAATGTAAGTGTGGTTACAGCCAGGACACCTCAACTGTTGCAGGAAAAATAATAATTCAGAAAAACGTTCCTGTTGATCTTGAGATCTGTAGATCCACTGGCAGTGGTGCAGGGCTTTTGGTGTATTAATACAAATTACAGCCCTAACAAGGCACCGGCAAGTTGTAATAGGGCTGGAAAGTACTCTGTATAGGAATGAGATTCAGGGCTTGACTTTGCAGACAGACCGCTGCAGAAATTTGGTAGGGTTTGCTCAAGAGAGATTTTTTTGCTTAAATTATTAGTATCAATCAGGAATTTGCTGAATTTCATAGCTTGGTTTACCTTACATGATATCCTCACTACTGATCTAGATAACACACTGATTAATGTGGAATGATGAAATGCAAGCTTGAGCAGTATGCTACTTCCAGGGTATCTGCTGAAAGGACTTCCCTTCAGCGTCAGCCAGATGGACAGAGTGGATATCACAGTTCAGACTCGTAAACAAACTCGACTCCATCTGGCTTAGAGATGAATTTCATTCCTAGCAATGTAATTCTCGGACCAATCTCCTTCTATATAATCCATCTTTCTCTCACATGCGCACACACTTTGCTTCTTTCCGTGACTTGTAAATAGAAAAGGTTTGCCATGCAGCCAGAAAGCACCATACTTTCCCTGCTCTTCCTGATCACAATTTCCCTGCTTCCCCTGGGCTGCTGTGATTAAAGGCAAAGTATTTTGCTCAAAGGGAGCATTTCCTACTTCCCAGAGGGGTGAGGGAGGAAATTCCCTGGAGTTCAAAGCTTTTTGTTTTGCAGATTTCTCTAATAGGAGCCTGACTTCGCAAATCTTATTAAAGGTTGTGATGATTTCCCCCCCCCCCCCCCCCTCCTTCATCATTTCATGTTTTGCCACATGAGGATTACCTTGAACTAAGAAAAACCTGTTTTCAGTCTAGGCATGCTGAAGATACTGGTCTCTCAAGGCTTCCCTTGGTATAAGATTGGAAGGGGAATGCAGAGGTGGCTTTGTATCTAGTATGTCTCTGCTGCTTGACACTGCTGATGTATGAAGCTGAAAACTGATGGTGAACAGATATATCCTTTGGTGATTTGGAGCTACTGCTCCTATCCCATGTCTCTGGGGAAGACATCTTATGCACAAAGGTACCTAAGCAAACCAAGCTGGCTTTACAGCCCTTTGCAGCTCCATGGCTGAGCCTCTCAGAGTCCCAGTGAAACTGTCCCATGTGCTTTTCCTTCCCTGGCAGCGAACAGTCCATGTTTCAGTGCAGAGACTTTTCCCCTTACCTCTGCTGCTCTTTGCCTGCATTCTGTTGTGGTTGCATCCTTGCAAGCTACTGGTGCAAGGACTTGTGTGAGAGCTTTGGAACTCACCTCCACCAAAGTTCGTCAAACCAGTAAAATCACAATATTTAATGTCTTAAGATGTTGAAGTCCAAGTGAATCAAGTTGAAGACGATTCACCCCAACAGATATGAGTGGAGTGGGCAATGGGAATGAGTCTGGAGGTAGAGTTTGCCCAATTCCCTTTTCCCAGCCAGTATAGCCATCACCTTAAAGGGGTGCCTGTACCTTCAGAGACAGAAAAGCCACTTTTTCTTCAGTACAGCTGGTCCCAGCTATGTTGTCTGCCTCCTTCAGGGCTTTTACTCAGTTCTCTTATTTCATGCAACCTTTTGTTTCTCTTTCTGCCTTGTCCTTCTTTTTTCCCCCTTTCCCCTCCAGCATTAATTATTTACCCCTTGTTCAACCGAGAGCACTATTTGGGCATGCTGGAACTCATGGCAAACTTCTAAAGCGCCACTGGTGAAACAGCTCTGGCATTACGACAGAATGACTCGCATCTGTTTGTGGTGATCTGTGGTCTTTTAATGGTCTGGCTGACTTATTGCATGGGAGAGAGCTGATCTGCCTGGAGCAAGGTTAAAAATTATCTGCTGTTTTAAACAGCAGATTCCAAAAAGGAGAAAGAAACAGAAATGCACTGTTATGGCCTTAGCTTCTCAGCTCATATTCTGGACACATCAAATTGCACTGGTAGTGCCCTGATCTAACTCAGCATGCATTTAATGAAATGCCATGTAAATTATTTAAGATTGATTTTAATTAAAGCCAGACCTCTGACAAGGCAAAAGTTGTGTGCACTATGTTAGCTAGACAGAAGCTACTTGCGGATTCATTGCTGGTTTTGTGCAGTACCTCTTAGTCCAACTCAGCCCCCATCTGCATCAATTTGGGAGGAGACGATGTGATAAAATTCATGTTAAATTTGCTCATAAGCTCAGTTTTTTTCTTTCTGAACTCATCAGGAGCTCTGTCCCTCTTTTGGGCATCCTGATGTTCATGCCTTTCTGGCTTCCCTGTAATGCCTGCTGTTTGCTGGCTGGAGCAGGGCATGCCTGTTGCTCTCCTTCTGCAACTCCTGCTCTGTATATTTTTACTGTTGGTTTTATTTCCTTTATGCTTTCCCTTATTTCCCTAATAATGCCTCTGTTCTCTGGATAGAAATCCTCAATTTCTGTGGGAGCAAACAGACCTACTTCCTTCATTCTCAGTGGGAATACTTGGAGGAAAGGTATTTCTGACTCGCTGCTGATGGCATCTATATTTGCAACAGCATTGATTGTGGATCAGGATCTCTGCATATCAGCATCTGTGTCCCCACTAGAGCATAATTTTGGAGTCTGGTCCTAAACAGTTTGCTTTGGCGTACTTCATGCAAAGGCCAGTGTTAGTTACCAGAAAATCAGGACTTTTGTCTTATAAGTATTAACTGTTCTGGATCCCCTTGACACACTTTACTCCCCAGTGGATTCAGTGATGTCTTAAAGTTGGTAGAGATGAAAGATCACAGGTCATCTAAGCAGGCATCTCTTGCAGTGCTCCCTGGTGTAGGCGCTTGTATAACTCTGTGGACCTCTGTGAAGTTTCCAAAGCAGCTACAGGAATGGGAAGAGGACTGGGACCATGTCTATTGCACTGCACTGAGAAGCAAGTATCTTGCCCCACTACTGAGATTTGCTGCATGGCTGTCCCCTTTTTAACTATAGTGGAGAACTTACACTTACAGTGACATGACAGAATCTGTCACTGTCTGAAGGACTAATATATATAACTGTGTAAAATAGAGAAAAGCGTTTCAGTTCAAAGCTTAACATGAATAATCCATTAGGTTTCCTGCCTCAGCTGTGGCTTACCATCATGCCATCATGCTGAGACACAAATGTAAGGGGGGGGGGGGGGGGTGAGGAGAAACTACTATACAGAACTCAGCAAGCTTCCATCTTGTTACTTATACATAAACTGAGGGTAGATTGCCCGCCTGTTCGCATTATGAGGTGATTAGCGTGTTGTTTAACATCAATTATGCATGTTCCATGTTTACAGACATGTTAAATAATGCAAGCTGTAGTCTTTAGACTTTCTATTTAATTTGTTGAGAGAGAAAAAAACCAACGAAGCAAACCTTCTAGTTCAATGGCCTTCCTTCCCTTTCCCATCTGCGCCCTGTTTTTTTTACGTTCTGGGGAATGTAAGTAAATGAGATGCTCCCCCATTTCTTTCTGCTGTCCCCTGCCTCTCGGGGATGCGTGGCTGGGCTGCCAGCCTGCCACATAGGCTGGTGGCACTCAAGGTGGCTGGCTGTAACAATAGCAGAAGGTGTCTGGAAAACGTGCAAAATAAAGGCACTTTGGCTGCAGGTTCTTTCTCTACTTGTCTTTACAGTAAGTGTTGACTTAAAAAAAAAAAAAAAAAAAAAAAAATGATGAGTGTAGGTTGATCCAGAAATGCTTCCCTAAGAGCACTTGGCTTGAGTATCAGGCAGAGACTGGAATTTGCCCTTTCTAGGGCGGGTAAATTCAGCATTTTGAATCATGGAATACTTGAACTTAGATAGGGTCTCAAGTACTTGAACACTATGCTGTATTTAATGATCTGGTCTCAGTACTGGAGGAGACCTTTCTACAAGTAGTCATCAGAGAGTGTCAAGATGTAGTGTGCTCCCTGACACTTTACTGTGCTTAGATCTGGTGAAGTAGGAACCTGACCCGTCCTTGAAGGACGTGGACTCTTTTGAGCTGTTATGTATGTTGCCCTGATGATTAAGTGGCATTTGCTGGTGAGCCTGAGCAGTGTTTCATCTGTAGGGAGAGCAATGTTCACTTCCTAAAAAAAATATGTTGGTTCGCAAACTCCCGGAAGGAGTACTCTTGCTTTTTAGCTGTTTACTCCAACTGAGAGTCTTTCAGCTTCTGGAACGACAAGTTTGGAAAGAGATTGGAGAGGGGGTAGATGCAGTGTCTGGAAGAATCCATCCTCCATGGCTTCAGGTAATCATAAAGCACAAATTACTTCCCTGCACAGATTTAATACCTGCAGCAAAAATCACAAGCTACAGCTATGCTGTGCTGTAAGAAAAGAGCAGGAGGGCCCAAAGGTGTGCTGAAGGTCATAGGTCCCTGCAATAGCAGGAGCTTAGTGAGATGAAATTCCCAGCTGAGCACCTAAGAAGAGAAAGACATCCTCAGTTATGAAAAATAGCCAAAGGGCAGAAAAAGACACAAAATCTGGTGATGTGTTTTAGACCTTAGCATGCGTGCAAAACAAAGCAGTTGGGAATGCAGTGCATGCACAGTGCTTTGTGTTGTTGGGGTGATCACATGCAATGCTGCTGTGAAAGAAGAGCCTTATGTACGTTCTCTTTAAACCCTAGCCAAAACGGTGGCAAGTACGGTGCTGCGAAGCCATAACGTGCCAGGTTACCAGCAGACAACACTGCCTGCTGGGGACCAGTGGTTTGAGCAGAAGTTACCTGGCTGCTACTCTGTTCAGCTAACCGAAGTACACAAAGCCATGCCAAGTACATTAAAATAAGCTGTGGTTTTGCATCCTTATTGCAATAATGAAGCAGCCCTTGAAACTAGATCTTGCTCCTGAGGCGCTGTACAACTGCTGAGCTGATAGCGGATATCCACACCTGGACAGCAGGACGTGGTAGGGCTGGTTCCAGAGCCTGACAGCCAGGGCACAGCCAGCCCTAGGGGCATGTCAGTAGGAGGCTCTTTGTTAGTGTTATGGACATTGGGGAGTTGGGTTGTTTTTTTTGGAAGGGGTAGAGGATCCATTTTATTCAGGACCAAACCCAGTTAGGACTGACTTTTGTTTAATTGTGTAAGATGTGTCTCTCCAAGGTGCTAATATTAAGCAGGAGGGTTGGGCAGTGCAATAAGATTCCTAACTCAGTATTTCGATGTTACATGTTATTGGCAAACAGATAAAGAGGAATGTGATGCTAACAATCTGCTTTACTATCAGCATAAAATCTAGAATAGCGATGGGCCAAAAATGGAGTTCTTAATGCATGCAAAGAGCTCATAGTCCCAAAACAATCTGTGTAACGCCAGGGAGAGATGTTATGTTGCAGGCTATGATTCAGTAAGGAGAAACCAGGATGTCCAACATAATTCATCATGGTCACAGATATTAAACAGGGAGCAGGCTCAGCAGCGAAGCAGAATTCAGAATCTCATTTTACAGCATTGTCACGGTAGCTCCTGACAGGCTGCGTGTACATGCTGTGCAGTCGGCAAACACACACCTGTCTGGGTAATGGCTATATATAGAGATACACATACAGAACATGCACACACATCTCGCAGAAACAGATGGGGAGGCTCATAAAGTAAGTTTATGGAAAGGCAAGATTAAGCTGGAGAGGCAACAAAATGCTCCAGGAACTTAAATGAGAAATATATGTTGGCAATGGGACAGTGCTTAGAAAGAACAGAAAAATCAATTATTGTTTAGCTGCAGTAGAGGATATGGATCATTTAGCAAGGGCTTTTAGAAAATATCCCGAGAATAGTAACATCACTTCAAAGGACCTCAAAGAAGCCAGTTATCCTCTGAATTACGGTTCCAGTGACGTGTCACCACCTGCTGTATTGTACAAAGAGTAAGTCTATTGAACCAAATCGGAGATGGATTAGAATATATCAGAGGTTATTTTACCAAGTTAACAGCGAGGCATCTCTCAGGACCGGGAGATCTAGGACCCTGGAATTTGTACTGTATCCCCCATGTTTTGCAAATGACTTTAGCTATGAAACAGCTTTTTGAGGGAAAAGGTCTTATTTTATTGAGTGTGGTATCTTCAAGAACCACTTCTGTGATATCTATAAGATTTAAGGCAATTACTGATAATTTTAGTGGATGGAGCAGAGTTTGGAGTTTTGCTGATGTATCTTTATATTTCAAAGGAAGTGACGGCTCAAATGATTTTGAGGCAGCGATCTATGCTCGTAACTACCACATACCTGTGTCGTGTCCCTTGACATCTTTCTTGTCTTTTGTAGAGGCTCTTTAGCCTTGATTGTGTTTATCCTAACTTGAGCGTCTTCTGTTATAACTGGATTGTGAGGGATTCGGTAAGTTTTTGACATGGTATGACTGTGCAGGGTCTCTATTATTCAACAACACCTTACTGCTACTGCTGTTGAAGCAAATGGAAGGAGTAATGATGCAAAATTACTCTTGTGAATTGCCCATATAGATATGTATCAAGTTGTGTGTGCAAACGAAACCACTGAAGCACAAGAAACGCTAGAGGCTTTCCTACTGCTCTGAGAAAAGCCCATCTTGAATTTGAGTCAAGCATTTGCAAAGTAAAGAAAAAAAATGAGTCTGTGTATGCATTTGAAAAGTAGCAAGCTTTCTTTATTTTTTTTCTGTTATTCTTGACTCTGTTTGCAGATAGGTATCTAACAGATTGAAAATGTCAGTAGTGGCCCAGCCCCTGCTTAACGTTAAACTGTTTGAATACCAGAACTCTGTTTTCAGTTTGCTCCCTGAGAGCGTTGTGCTGCTCTCTAGTCCTTTGGATTCCTTACTTCTACCTAAGCTGAAAAAGTCAGTTCTCTTTCTTCAGTCTCTCTCTTCATGCATTTGCTTTGACCAGAGCATCGCAGGACTGTATCGAAATCACTCTCTTCAGTGACTTATGAGTCTCTGTATGTTCTTGAACCATTACATTTTTATCAAATAATACTGTAGAAGCTAATTATTTGTATTCTTACAATGTGGGCAGTAATGTTTTGCTAGCAACAAATTTCTAGATGCACCTGGAGAAGGAGCGCTTCCAGGCAACGTTTTGTCCGATCCAGGTTACAAATTAAAAAGTAGACCTATTAAAGTGGTTAATCCCTTTTCTGCACTTGGTACATGCTGTACACATGGATTATTAAGAATTAGCTGAAGTTGATGGTCTAAGAAACTCTCTGGAAGCTGTGGCGTTTTGTGACTGTCTTTTATCACAATGTGAAAGAAATGCCTTTTTTTTTTTTTCCTATACAGTCCAAAGCTGGAAATAAAATGAAAATCTTACAGGCACAAGTGATCTGTTTACTCAAGAGAATAAACAAAAAAGCACAAGAAAACAAAAAAGAAAATGCAGGTAGTGACAATGCCATTTTTAGTGTGCAAAAAATGAAACTTCCTTTTTTTTTTTTCTTAAAAAGGTTGTGGGAATTGAGTCAAAATAAGCAGTGGAAATCTAGTAACTCAAAAGTCTGATTTACCAGAGCCGGGGCATGCTTGTACCTATGACAGTAAGGTGAAATAAAGAAAATTTCAAATCGGTGTCTGCTTCTTTTGAAATCTTGAGCTGGCTTTTGCTTTGCTGTGCTGAAAGACAAGGAAACTACCCTGTATCTCTGTTTTCTGGAATTACTTGTATCCTTTGCTGTGAACAGCATCTGAGAGTATTGAAAGTAATAATAGTGTTCTAAACCAAATGGCAGCAAATCATATTCCTGCAAGATATCTAGTGATCACTTGTTCTTTCCTTGCATGGAACATTGGTGGGAGTGCTACATGATGTTCATCTCAGCAGGATGTTATACAGTATTTACACTTTCAGTTTATCATCTTCAGTCATGAGACTGATTCCATACAAAATGATCCTGCAACATAGTAAAGAAGACTATGTTAACTTTTATGACGTTTTTGGGGAGGTGCTTGAGCCTCAGCATATCAGGTGCAAGTGCTGTGGGTTCCGGGACAGGAAATTTTTGATCCAATACTTGAATTCATAGTTACAAAGATGCTTTAGTCTTGTGAGTAACATAGTTGTTAATTTGGTTTTAATCCTTAAAATTCAGGTTTTGTCTGTGTACAAATGTGGTTATCTAAGTATGCATGTGTGCCTATGTGTCTATGGAGGACACAGAATAATGTCCACCATATTGTTTCTATTGCTGTTCACTGGAGTACCCTGGCAGCTAGAGTACTAAATAACATAGTGAGAGCTTGCTTTGCTTTTATTTCCAGAGTCTGTATAAGGTACTCTGTCTATTTACATTTTAATGGTGCCTCTACTATTTTGCTGTCCCCTTTCCCAAGCATTTAACCTCTCTCGGATTCTGATCAAGTAAGACTTTGTTTTTGGTTGATCTACAGTTGCTCAAAGGCACCTCTGCTCTGGGAAAAACCTCCCAATAAAGTGGGAAGCAAATAAGAAGCAGATTAGTTAGATTTAGGTATTGCTGAGGGCAAAGGGTGCTTCAGAGCAATAAGTGTCTGGGTTTTTTTTGTGGCTCTTGTGTTTTCTAAATGACATTTACCAATTGTCCTAGTACTCAGTCCAGAATTTATAATTTGCCTTTGTCTAACTTGTAGTCTTTGATTACAGGATTGTGAGCTGTTCAAGGACTTTTCAGCAAATATTGGTGGAACTGAAAGGGAAACTGAGGCAAAGAAAGGGGGTAGAATCAGCGGGTTGGATGAAAAGTGTCAGTAATGGTATCAGGGATGTATGGCTGAGAATCACGGCTCAAGGTCATCAAGAATGACTGAAATCTCTTTCTTGTGTTTTCAAAGCTGAAATGGATCTTTGTTTGAAGATGTGTGCCATAGTGATATTTTGTGAGCTTTTATCAGGTGTGTAAGTGTGGTGGTGCTTCATTCATGAGAGGATTTGCGAGAAGAGTTTGGGATCACTATAGTATTAGATCTGTTATGTAACACAGATGCTGGCTCCTGTTTACCCTTACCTAATTCAGTGTAAAATGCACTTTCCACTGCTGATCAGTCCTATTTAACCTTTCCTATATATCACACATTGTTTCAAATTAGGAACAGTAGAATAGACTAGCAGGAAGTTCTTTAGGCTAAGGATGAGCAAAGATCCCTCTAGGGACTCATCTCTACAATTGCTTTTGTCTTTGGCTCTGAAGTACAAGTACCGCTACTTTCTAAGATCTCGTATAAATGGGACTGAGGGAAATTTTAGAGAGGCTACTTCTGCTTATGGCTCACAAGCAATTCTGCCTCTGTATGTGTTGCCTCTTGACTGGAGGTGAGAAAGAGGCTGCTGGTTTCTGAGCCTGTGTGTGTTTGCTATGCAGCATTCAGAGGGTCACGGAAGACAGATCCCTGCACTTTTTTTGGGGTGTGTGTTCAGTTTATGTTGATCACGGTGACTTCCTTGTTACACCAGTGGGACATGAAAGCAGCTTCTGCCACGGGTAGGAATCGGGAAAAGCAGATGCATTCCTGTGTCCAATGCTTGAGTGTTGCTCTTTGTGGGTCTGCTATGCTGGTAAGGAGCAAGACCTGTGTCTCCATCTTTTAAATGTACCTCAAAACACAGGTGCTTCCTTGGTAAAAAGTGTATAAATATTTAAATGATACAGCAAGAAAACTAAGCAGTAGGCCAGGTACAAACTGCTCTTGATTAAAGCACAGAAGAGTTGATCTACGAATACAACATTGCCAGGTTTCTTCTTAGAGAGCAGACTATACCATCAAGTTGCTATTTTAGAGCTTTCTCCCATTTCTTCTGTTCTTTTTCTAGGCAATTGCCATCTGTAGCCTACAGCAGTGTACTTTGCCCCCGCAGTGGATTCTCCTTAGGCAAGACAAAGTTCAACTGTCCTATTTTTCAGTCACATACAATGTGGTCTTGCTCCCTGCTGTAAAATAGTTCCTAGCTCAGCTTTGCATGTCAGTGTTTCCTTGCTGTTCTCAGATGTCCTTGAGATCTGCTGGTGTCTCCTAAAGACTGTGAAAAGGAAAACCATGCCTTGCATGTGGAGTCTGTTTTCTTTTTGTTTGTGCTGCTGACACTCTTATTCTTGAGAAGCGCCTTGAATCTTGTCTGGGCACTTGATAAGTGTGTGTGAAATGTGCCTGTTGTGATCCGATCAGACCTGCTCAGGTTTCGTTCCACACCAGTAACTGAATCCCTCACCAAGGGAGCTGCATGTGCCACTCTGACAGACCAGTTTTATACTGATATAAAACCATGTGAATTATGCTAGCATAAACCAAGCTAGTGAGTTAGTGAATCTGACCTTTGTGGTTTTGTGGCCTGAGGAAACAGCAACTGAACTCTTATAGGTATCTCAGTAGTCATCACAATTTTCCATTCTCTTTTTCTTTGGGGGAGGGAAGGGGAATTTGAGGCTATTTGAAAAATGAAGCCTATAGAAGAAACAGACAAACTGCCTGCTTTGTTATTAGAGTCATCAATCTTGATCAGGCGTTATTGCCAAAGGAGAGCTGGACTGGAAAAATATGCTTGTCAGTATTCAATCATTATGTCCATTAGATACTGGTTGGCACTGATACATATTAAATAAAGGAATGTGAGTTGTAGCTGATCCAGTTTTCTCTATGTGGAACACCCAATGCAGTGATAACAGCCTGAAAATGCTCTCAGCAGCTCATTTATTTATGTGTGTGTGGAAAGGGAGGTTGGCAGCTGGACACACTTTAACACTGTAAAGAAGAAATTTGGCCATGTGCCAGGAGATCTATAGTCATGATCAACAACTTTTAAAGGATTCAGCTCAGAAAGAGTGAAGCAGTAGAGCTAGGGCCAGTTGAAGCATTTGTAAAGTGACACAAGCAATATTTTTTTGTATTAGGGCAAGAAATAGTAATTAATCCTCTTGCTTAGAAGTCAATTTGAGGCTTAGAAACTCATAGATGGAAGTTAGTAGCTATTGATAGAGCTCCATAGGAATTACATCTGCAGATTTGAGCTTGAAGGGAATGGTGCCACTGGTGTGGTGGAGGCCAGGATCAGATTGGTATAAGTAAGAAAAAAATCAAGTTAATGGGCTCAGTTCTCTTTTGCTTTGAAACTCATGCAGCAGTAGGAACAAACACTGTCAGCAGTTGCTGTTACATGATGCTAAAGAACAGCAGGCAGGGGCCAGGGGTGACAGGAGAAAGTCTTCAAGCTAAATTGCATGCAGCTAGGGTGTGACTTGCTTTCCCATCAACAAAGCAAATTTTATAATATGGTGACTGCTCCAAACTAACGTCATTCTGGCATCTGCATTGTAGCTGTTTTAGAAATAGATACACAGACATAGGAGGCTGCAATTGCCAGCAGAATTGCCTCCCTTCCAGGGAACACAGCTTTCACTGGTGATAGATATAGCAAAGGTGACCTCCTCCTTCTCAGCATGTTGCAAGGCTTAAGAAGCACAGCATTACCTTTCAAAAGCTTTCCATGGCTTCCTTGATGCAGCAGCTCTGAGTCACAGGAATCCTTGGCTAGCGAAAGCCAAAGGTCTGAGCGCAGCTCTTCCTCTCCATAGAGAAGATGAAAACACTTTAGTTAAAAAGCAAAACTTTGCTTTTGGAAAATGAAAGAAAATATTTCTGAAATCCTGACCACCCTGAGCAGAAATAACTCATTCCTGCAGAGCCAGGTGGAAGCTGAGCTTTGAAGGCCTTGTGCTTCTTTCTCCCTTACAGGCTGCAGTTCTCTCATCGTGTTGTGTCTCAGCCCAGCCAAGGGCTGAAGAAATCAAAGCAGGGATGGGATCCTGCACAGTAAAACAAGAACATCCCCAGGCAGATCGAGGCAGTATATATTTTAGAGTGAGATTTTACTCTCGACAGCAGCAATGTCCCTGTCTCTCAGCATGAGATGACGGAGGATCACTAGGCAACTGCACCTAGTTGCCTGGGTCTTTTTTTTTTTTTTTTCATTGTGTGGAGCTCTTCAGTGCTCAGGATCCCAATCTGATTTCAGGAGATTCTCCTCCATCTAGATTGGCATGGTCACATTATAGACGACAACACATTGGGTGTCAGTCCTGCCAATGAATTTACTGAGCAACAGTTGCACTAGCCACACTATGTTACTCCAAACTTAATTTACCTTTAAAAGGCTGTTTTCTCTAGCCCAGCAATGTCTGTGCTGCTCCGACGCTCACTTTGTTGCAGGACCTTCCTGTAGCTCTTTCTTCATTGCTTCTGAAGACTGAAATAGGAAAAATTTAATTCCACATGGGTGTTTTGACTGTGCTTCCTGACAGCTGGATGCCAGTGAGGCCTGATCCGAAACTAGGTATCAGGACTGTATTTCCCCACTGCAAGTCTGTCAAGGAGATACCAAATGTATTAACTTTTATGGTTCACAACTCTTGTGTTTGGCCATTAGCAGAGATAGAGCCACATGTGTTGCGAACATGACTGGATGGCATCAAGAATGCTCTTATTTTGTTCTCATTTTTGCCCCAAGGACCCCCACGTAGCTAGGTGTAAGGTGGTCTTTGATCTCTGTAAAACGTCTTGAGATCTCAAGATGGAAATTTCTCCTGCACACTTTACCACAGTCTCCCATATTTTCCCCAGTTCTCTCCCCAAAGACAGTATTCATCATCTAAAATCTCCTATCTGCAATAAACAAGAATAAGCAGTAGATTTTGATGTATTCTTGTGGTGGGCTGGCCTCAGGCAGCTGCCAGCTGCCCACTCAGCTGTTCTCTCACCCCCTCTCAGCAGGGTGGTGGGGAGGAGAAAATAAGATAAACAAGCTTGTGGGTCGAGACAAAGGCAGTTACCATCATGGAAAAAACCAGACACCACTTGGAGAAAATTAATTTATTGCCAATTACAATATGTTTGGGTAATGGAAAACCAATAAATTAAAACACCTTCCTTCCACCCCTCTCTTTTCCCAGGCTCGCCTTCGCCCCTTTGCTCTCAGCTCCTCTGCTTCCCACCCTCAACCCCCCACTCCTCTGTCCTCCCCAGCAGCACAGGGGGACGGGGAACGGGGGCTGTGGTCAGTCCATAGCAGCTCCCCTCTGCTGCTCCTTCCCCTGCTCCCCGCGGCCTCTCCCTCACGGCGGCAGGGGACTCTCTGCCCCGGCCCTGCCGCGCCTCCTCCTCCTCCTCCCCCTGCTCCCACCCGGGGCTCGCAGGGCCGTTTCTCACACCTTTTTCCTCGCTCCGTGCGGCGTTTGGCCCTTTCTTACCTGTGCTTCCCCAGAGGCGCCACCAGCCTCGCTGAGGGGCTCAGCCAGGCCTTGCCATGGCGGGACCACAGACCCGGCTGTGCGCGGTGCGGGGCAGCCCCTCGGCTCTGCTCAGAGGGGCCCTGCAGCCCCCCGGCTGCCAGCCCCTGGGCACGGGCACCCAGTGCAATTCTATAGACTTGTTTTGCGTTCACGTGATTGATTAGGGTCGAAGTTTTGTCCTCTGAACACACTAATCATGGTAGCTCTCTAAGGGGTCCCTGGTGCCAGTGAGGGGAAGGGACGGGGTCTGTGCAGGTGGTGAAGGAGGTGAAGGGGCAAGAGGAGAGCCTTCTCCCAGGGCTGCTGCACTGCAACCTGCCGCTGAGGCAGGGAGATGGGGGATATGCCTCCCGAGTGCCCCGGAGATAGTTAACCAGTGCCAAGAGAAGCTCCTTTCTGTTAAATCCTTTCTGTGACAGACCCTTAAAGGACCCTGGGCAGTCTGGCACCCCGGTGCTCTGTAAGTGATGTAAAGTGCTCGGATGGATGGCAGTCGCCAGCTTTCAGGGAGGAGGCTTGGATCAGGCTTTTAAACAGCAATCAAGGGGTCTTTGGATACTGAAGAAACAAATTTCATCCACACTCAGCACCAGGCACTGTTTGGAAGTGACAGCTGGAAAAAAGTACTAAATCCGAGTGCATAAACTACTCGAGCCCATGGGAACCCATTTCATATTTACTTCCAATTCTGTTTCAGGATGTACAGCACATATTTATTGTGGTGTCCTCAGGATCACAGAGAAAGAGTCAGTCCACTCTAATACGAGACAGTCTAGGCAGATTTGTCAAAGTCTCTCCCCTGCAGCGCTGGGACGTGCGCGGTCGGTTGTTATTCTCTAGCTGTCAGGCGCTGCAAACTCCAACTGATGCCTGCACAAAGTGTCGGAAATGACAAGCACGGAGACTTTAGCTGTCAATACCGTTCAGCGTCCTGTGGCGGTTCTTTGACATGCTTGAGTCGTGGTTGTACTTGAGGTAAATCCCATTCTGCCGACAGTGAGGATTGCGATCCATCAGGCTTGAGTGACTTGGATCGTCAGGAAGGTGAATAGTCTTAACTGAGTGAAAGAATTCAGATAAAGACTGGGTTTGCACGTGGAGTTCAGTTTCTTGTGTACAATGAAATTCTTACCCTGCATGAAGTGAGTGAGAAGTGGTATTTACAGGAAGTACAGGACACATGTGATGTAGTGTGTCCTCACAGACCTTAGTCAGTAAAATGCCAATTTCTTCCCATCCAAACTGAGGGTGGAACAAATGTTTACCAGCAAAGAGATCCTGGTGATTTCTCTACTGTTTGGAAAGGCTCTTGTGCCAAAACACAGCTGGGTGAGTATGATTCCTGAGCTGCACTGGCTGTGGTTAAAGGAACAATGTTCCTCTTAAAGTTACAGTAGTTATGAATGCCAGTACATGGAGCTGGGGCTTCCTAACACCTCTGTTAGAAGTATTTAGTACTTTCTCCAAATTTTAATTATTTTCAGTGAATGATGCCTATGGTTGACTTGATTAGAAAGATTCAGGCCAAGTAGTGATTTCAAAGCTATAGGATAATCTGTAGAGGGCAGGGGCTATAGGAGGTTTTCCTTGAAATAAATAAATGTGTACAACTTTGGTAAGTGACAGTTGAAGGCAGGCTTGTACGCTGTCTCTTTTCTTCCTTTTTTTTTGAAATAATTGAGCAAGTTTTGACTGAATGGAAATATGGTTTGTCCTGGTAACTTTTATGGCCTCCTGGTTTCTGGACTGGAGCAGCTGTGCAGGGGAGGAGAAAACTATTGCTCCGCATCCAGGTTTTAACTGGAGTTACTGTCCCAGGGGGATGCAGAGCTGCTGTCCTGCAGGTGGGCACTGGTTGTCCAAGCATGGCTGTCACTCTTAGAGGATTACTCTGCTATTTGTCCATCTCTTTTTAGACTTTGTGTACATTAGAAGTTGAGAATTATGAGAGAGATTTATAGTTAATTAAGAATTAGTTTTATAATCTAATCTTACCTTTTGTTATAATTCAGGCTAATGAGCTTTACTCAGTCATTCATGTACTAAGGTCAGGACTTTGAAAATGAGTTCCAGCTTTGACTGAAAGGTGCAACTGAATTCACCACATCCCTCTCAATTATGCTCATGAATAATTTGCTTATGATATTTGAGGATGCTTGCAGGATATAAGAAATTCATCTTTGTGTCTGGTTTTCCTGAAGAATGTTCTCCATTTCCTGAAATATAGCAGCTTGTGCTGGATGTGCACTGCCTGTTTCCTTGTCATTATATCCCTGCTGAAACATTTCTGATGGTGAAGCAGAAGCAGAAATGTGCTACAAAACTGCATATCTTGAATTGCATGCAGCTGAAATGGACATTTTAGTGAACTGCCCAAAGTCTGGAAATGATTCATGCTGACTATTTGGGAAATACTTTCAAATAACGAATAAATTTGCAGGAATCAGAGATGGCTCATGAAAGATTAATGATAGTAGAGAAGACCTCCCCCCCCCCCCCCCCCCCTTAAGTTTCAGCATCAGGTCTCTGGTTTGTACTTCTCCTGCTTTTGAAGTTACTGCAACAATACTGATTCATTCCAGAGGAGAATTAGTCTTGGAATAATTTTAGGGAGCATATTGTATTTAAGGGTGTGCAATGGGAGGCGAACCCTCCGATTTTCTCTGATTTCCAATATTTGCTTTTGTTTTAATTTACCGCCATATTTTCTTCGTGCTGGTTAATTAAAGCTGTGCTATTACTAGATGTTATTTCCTTCTCATAATCAGAAAGTGATCTTCATTTTATAAGTCTGTTTTATTATGGTCAGTACTCATTTTGATGCTTAATAATTTCTCCCCCTGTCTGCTTATAAATTTGCCACTTGTTTAGAAACATTTGTGCTGGTATCGGTGTTAGTTTGTTTCCCCTCAATGTACAACATGATCACCTTTGATCTGGGTTATATTGGGCCTATTGATGGAGAAATCTGATTTTTTAGGACAACAAATGCTTAACCCTCCTAGCTAAAAATAATCAGAAATTATATCTCCTTCACACTGGCATCTGTGGGAAACAGAAATGTGGTTACGTGATGCTGTGTGTCACATAAAATACTTGATGTCCTGTTGCATGGTTTAAGATAGGCGGGGGGGGAGCAGGATTTCTTAAGAGCCTTCTTGTGAAGTATTTCTGAAGGAATCACAGACAGAAGGGCCTGGTGGTCCCTGGAGAGAAGGGCAGTCATAAATAAACTGTGGGAAGGCCATAACTGGGGCTGAGAGCTGAGCTGTAGTGATCCAGTAGCAAAATCTAAAGCATAAAGACTCATCTGAAGGTGCCCTGACGGAGCCAGGTGCCGTGGCAGGAGCTCAGGGTGACAACATCCAGGGGAAACTATTGAGTGAATCTGACTGTTAATGAAGATGATGCCAGGGGGTGAGTCTGGTCTGCATTTGCAATCTGTACTGCCTGCGACTGCACGGCTGCACAGTCAGTAAAGGGCCTTGTTGATCAAATTGTGGGATTTCTAAATCAGAGAGTTAAGTGCTACTTGGCACTGTTTGTTTCGTTATCCATAATGATAGGCTGCACTGCCGTGCATTTCCAGCTCTTCTTTTTTTACCCTGAGCCATGTTTGAAAGGATTGGTGTAGTTTGGCTGATAACTGTGGAGCAGAAAGAAAATGGTTTCTTAAAAATAGCTGAGCCTACACTAGGGAGCTCATTATTTTCGCTGTACTGAAAGACACTTCATTCACCAAGACAGGCTTCCATCAAAGAAACCATCAATGCAGCCTGCCATCATCTGTCAGCCTTTTTCTCTTCTCCATAATTAAAACACAGTATGGCCTATTCGTTACCCCCTTGGCAGCGTGGTCCCCACTGCTTGGCTTATGCAGTCTTGCTGAATACAGGGCCAAATGCTGAGAGAGAATTCTCAATGGGCTGCCCTGAGATTGATATGCAAGGGGATTATAATTCCTCAGTAAAGGTAAAAGTGTCTTTGAGCTGTTACAGGGGAACTACCAATATATCATTTCAATTCTTGCATCGTAAACCACTCTTTCACATTTTATGTTGCACTGCAGAGGGTAAACTTAAATGGATGTAACTTGTCATTACTTATGTTTCTGTGCTGTTTGAGGCAATGTAGTCTATTCACTGTTTGATTTCCTTGGCTTTACTAGTCACCGAGGGATGCGGCATTCTGTTAAACCAGATGGAATGTGTGTGAACTGCCGGACTAACCTCCCAAGCAGATTTAATGGATGACAAATATTGAGCAGGAATGAAAAATGCTGCTCCATTGTGGTAGTTAAAACCTTAACAGATCTTAAACTCATATGTGATCTCCTGGCTTCTGCTATCTTACTATGTAATTTAGCTTTTAACATCCTAGAGATGAAATTGTCCGCAGTACAAATTACAGGATGCCCATTACATTAAAATACTCAGTATGACATGGATCATTTCTGCATTTATTTCTGTAGCAATCAGAAAGTAAGTGCCAAAAGACAAAACCAGAAAACCACACCCCCCCTTTTTTTTCCCCTAAGTAGAATTCATTGGTTTGTTCCTTCTGTAAGCAGATAGTAGAGCTAATAAAGATAGAAATCCTATTTTTCTCAAAACAGATAGCTGGGTAATAATTTGTAATTTATTTGCCGTGGAGCAGCAGTCCATTTTCTTTGCATACGTGTATCCTGAAAATTGTTATTGCTGCAAAGTTCTTACAATTAAACTTTGAAATTGAGGAATACATATTTAAATGACAAGTATCTGCAGAAAGGACTGACTGGATATGAGCTGAGAATAAGCTTAAAGCGTCAGTAGACTCTTCGTAGGAAAAATTTGTTAAGGCACAAATGGAGAAGGGGAAAAATGGACAGAAAAGGATGAAGCATATGGTTTGTATTCTGGAAACATGAATTTTGCAGAACAAATCTCTTAAGTACAGTAGAATTGGAAGACGACACTGGCAAAAGTAAGTTCCATTGTCCAAAGTGAGAAAATTACCACTGATAATGAATATTATAATAACAGTGGTGAAATTTACCTTGTGTTGATTATCTGGCATGTTGATTAGCTGCTCTCTGCAAATGCCATCCAGATCCAATTAACCATCCTTTTTTCAGTGTCACACTTTGATCCCATTGTCCTTACGTGCACTGCAGCTATATTTACATTTCTAGAATACTGTATTGTTGATGCAAGAGTTGTATGTTGTACTAACCTGCACAGCTCCCTTTTCTGACACTTGAGAGTGGCAAGAATTTGATATGAAAGAAGGGCATATGGTTTTTCCACTGAATTGTTCCCCAGAGAGTCTTTTCTAAAATGGGAATCTACTATCCAGCTCTCATTTTTCAACTACCCGTGTAGCTGCACTTATCTTTTGTAAGCTGCAGTTTTCCACCAGGGTAGCACTCCCTGTTTTCGTGCTGGGTAAATGGCCCAGATGTCTGTCCCAGAGATTGCACTGACGCAGCTATATCAAGATCTGGCTGTTAATGAAACTAGTCCCGAGGGAGATGATCACTCATTTCTACTAGGGAATCTACAAGACCCTGTTGGCAGGGGCTGAAGCAGTGGTATCTGGCCAGGTCCGCTTTGCAGACAGTGCCACTGGGAGACTGTTCCCGGGGGCATCGGGTGAAAAAGAGGGTGCAAGGACATCATGCGTTGTGGACCTTGGGAAAGGCTGTTCGCAGCTGTTTCAGAAACAGGCTTCCAAATGCCTCCTTTCTGAAAATGGTGGTAATCTGTGCTGTGTGCTCCATGGACCCTCTGCAAAACACTGATTACCTTAGGCATGCGTGAACCCCAGGTTAATGAGATGTGATCCCAGAAGCATGGGGGAGGTATGTCTGAGTGTGATAGCAAATGACAGAATTTGACAGAAAGAGCTGACTCTATTTTTTTTTCCCCTCCATGCCTTTGAGGTTGTCCTCCAGAGGGTACAGAGCTTAAAATGAGACCTTTGTCTCCCAAAGCTCCCTTTTTAGACGTGAGTGGAAAAAAATCACTTCTTTTTGTAGCACAGAAGAGGAAAATACATTATTTTTCTTTGCAGATAGGTTGGGCTGACTTTCTTGCACCTTCCCCTCTCCCCGAGTTATTACAGAAAGTGATATCTGGTAGTGTGAATAATGCTGTGCTCCTGCCAACAGGCACAGAACACATTGGCTATAGATCTCATAAATGTCAGAGGCATATGAGGAAGGTAATAGGGGGGGATAGTTCAAATCTGAAAAACAAAGGGGCTGAAGTGCAAAATTTGGCTTAGCTGATGTTCATCCTGAACTTTTATAGACTTCTGAGAAATGGGTGTTCTTGAAAAGCAAATTGCAATTACAGTTTAGCACTGATTTATTGTAAAGCAACTTAAAAAGGAAGTTTCACTGAATGCTTTGTGGGCTGTTACTGAAATACGGCATAAATCTTTTGGGGACTGTTAGCCTCCCCCCCACTGATGCAGGCATCTTATCAGCAGTTACTCTCTTACCCTAGAGAAACTGCAGGCAGAAAGCACGTGGAACTCTGAAGAAGTTGTAGGACTGTACTGAGCAGACGCCAGATTCTCCTGGTACTTTTCTTGGGAGATGTTCGTCCAGTTAAACCTGATTAAATATTTGTATTTTTCTCCATGTTTATATACTAATGATTGCAGCCTGGCATGTGAAGTCTGAAGGGGCACTGGGAATTTCTTGGCATTCTTGGGCAATGAGTATTGCTTTTCTTTAGTATGAAATAATTGTCATCATCCAGACCCTTCTCAATGTCGAAGTGCTTCAGTGCATTTCTGATCCTCCTCTGGAGGATCAGAGATGCCTCCACAGAGTCCCAATCCTTTAGTGAAAAGAAAATATCAACTTTTATTTTGTTCTCCTTCCTTATCCTGTCTCTAAAGATGTTACAGCATCTGCCTCCTACTTATCCAGTTTTTTACCTCTTGCTCTCAAGGCATCGGTGGTTTTCTGTTTTGCATTTATCTTCCAGGTAACAGTTCTCCCCTTTCCTACAGCTGTAGCTTTACCAGATCTCTGGTTACCCATAGCCAGTAACTTGCTGATGAAGTTATTTCTCAGACTTCAAATCTGTGCTGCTTTTCTCATTTTTGCCATATTGTTGACCATGGGCATCTCAACAGCAGAGACATGACATGACATATTTCCTGTCCCACCAGGATGCATGAGAGGCGTGTAGTTGGCAGAGGGATTCTGTCACTTTATACTGCAGTCTCTGTTAACTATTCACTCTGAATGTAAACAGGATTTATGCTAAGAAGTGCTGCTCGCTCCTCTCTTCACTGTGTCCGTGACGATACCTATCACCTTTCAGGGTGTATTTCCTCACACCATGAAGTTTTTGAACAGGGCCTATCTTCATAGCACAGTGAATGCCTCTGCAACTGGGTCTTTTACTTAGTGTTGTTAAAGATATTAATGGCAGTAGTGTAATTGGGGTCTGGCCGCAATATGTTAGAGCATAAAAGGCAACTGCTCATCATTTCACAGTAAGAATTTCTTCCAATGTGATAGCTTTGGTAGTTGTTAGAAATCATGCTCTGTTCCTAATTACAGAGTGACTCATGATAACTCCACCATCCTCCTCATAACTCTGCAATTAACTTGTGTCACTGCTATAATTCGTTAAGTATGATTTAATAAGAAGAGACTAATTTTTGCAGCTTTGTTAAAGGTACATTTGTTTTTTCACTCAGTAGACTCAGGAAAGACATACAATCTTTGTTTTATTTCAGGCTAAATGAAATGTGGAAATCTCATGAAATGTAATGGGTTCAATTACTCTGGGAGGAATCCCCAATGTTTCATTTCATATCCTTGTGTTCTACCACGGAATGTACTTCACCAAAGGAAGCTGCTGAAAATGCAGTTGGGACTGATTGCTTGGAGGAGAAACACTAAAGTTTTTAAAAGGGTAGATGAATTGAAAACAAAAACAAAACACCAAAAAAATGAAACCCAAAATATTCTTCCAGGGTTGTATTTTCAGGGTTAATTCTCCTCTTGGCCTCGGTGGTCTGCTCTCTCTGGCCTGCTGAGCTAAAGTGCAGAAGAGGGGGAAGACTCTGAAAGCAGTTCCCACAACTGGGGCACTGTCTTTACTCCATATAAACCATCTATACCTTTTGGATAGCCACAAAACAAGCATTCTAGTTCCTAGAGCCCCACTGGTTTTAGTACTGGGCTGTATACTACTCTCTCTAAGTGGCAATATGAATTTTAGTCTGTTTTGGAAGAGCTCCATTCACCCCAATTTTCCCTTGCTGAATGGCATTTTACTAGTGGAACAGAATTCAGTGGCTGAATTGGCAAATGCACAAGTGCCAGGCAAAATTCATGATCTTTGGGAGGCCTGGCTGAAGTTTTGAGATCAAATGTGCAACAGTTAGAAGCAAGGATGAAAGAAATAAAATCTTCTAATGACTTAAAGTAGTTACTGTATTTTCTCTGTTTATACCATCACTGTATAACATTAAAAAAATAGCTTTGCAACATGGGTTACTGTTGCTGCAAATATTTTTTCATGGAGCTTCAAATTTCTCCAAACTTTTCTACGGAAAGTGGCAAAGCTCAGATCCAGATTTGAATTCTAAGTTTGGATACAACTTAGCATTGATGGTCTACTTTAGGCTTTTACAAGTTATGGGTTAGATGGGGAATTAGGAGCTGAACTTAAGTTCTTTGGTAATTCAGAAGAGTCCAAGTTATTCAAAGATTTGTTTCAGACTTGTTTCTAGAGGTTAGAGGCATTTCTACTCTAGGGACACTGCTGCTGCTGCTTCTTTGAGGATTAACAAGCAGAATATGAGGACAACTGGCAGCATGCTAACTGCAGCATGTTTCCCTGGGTTAGTGAAGACGAGGAGAAAAACAGAATCATAGAATCATAGGTCAGTTTCAGTTGGAAGAGACCTTCAAGATTATCCATCGAGTCCAACTTTTGTCCTAGCTCTGTCAACACCACTAAACCATGTCCCTAAGTAGAACATCTACTTATCTCTTAAACGCCTCCAGGGATGTTCTAAGTCTCATTCATATTCTGTTAACTTAGTGGGTTGAAGATATCTGAACAAGTCTTTAAGATGTTTCTGTGAACTGCTTTGATTTTCACCCGTTAATGGTGACACTGCAGTAACTACACTGTTAGAGTCCACAGGGGTTTTACTTAGGGCAGTTATTTTAGGGATGAGTAAACCTTTAGACCGCCCTACAGGTGGCATCCTGGATGTAAAGATGCGGATCCTTTCTGTCTTTAGATTGAGATCTCTTGACAATTTGCAGTGGTATTGTACTGCTGGGGAAATAGATGAGGAGGCTGATAGGCATGGTCAGAATGAAATGCTTGACCCTGTCTCTCTAGGTCAAGATAGAAGCAGACTGGTAAAACTGTTGAAAGGAACTTGTTCTGCCCCAGCCTGTAAGGTACCTGCACTGTGTGAAAGTGCTGAGATTCCTTTAAATGTAATACTCATTGAGGTGGGTGTCAGATTTTTACTGTTCTCTTACCTGGATGAGGAGCAGCTGCACTGTGTGCTGCATGAGTAGATGAGGGAGCAGAATGAATCCCCTGCAGAACAGCTGCTCCTATTTCACCACTGCTGCAGGATTGATTCCTGGGGATCTACTAAGGCTGCAAAGGGGTGTCTGCCTGTCTGTCCTCACAGAGAGGAAATGGGGCTGCTATTAGTATTCTTCTTTCAAATAAATCTTTTTCCATTTGCCAGAAAGGAGGCTTTAACCGCTAGTGGTTTGTTCTTATTATAGAAAACATATTGAAGAATTAGAAAAGGTGCAGGAGAGAGTAACTAGTAGGATGAAGAGTCTCAATGGCTTAGAGCCATGAGGAGAGGTTAAGAAAGTTAGGCTTGAATTCATTAGAAGACAGGAGATTGAGAGGACATGATTGAAACATAAAATTGTGGATGGAGCCAAAGCTGTGTGGAAGCAAGTTAGAAACAAGAGCATATGAACTGAAACTGAGAAACAGAGATAGAAGAAGATAGAAAAAGTAATGCATCAAGTGGATTTTTAAAAGGAAGTGTAAGCAATGATTTTTACGCAAAAAAAATGAATGAACTGGAAAACCTAAGAAAGTGGAAAGACCAAGGGGGAAGCGTTGGTAGAATGCTACTTTAGAGCCTCAAAACCAGCCTGATTTCAGTATATGTCTGGCTCTTATCAGTATATCTCTGTCTTAAGTGGAAGCCAGTGCTCGATATGGAAGTTGCAGCCTGTACATGACTGTATCTCCAACATGTGGGGGAAGTGCTGGACCTCACTTGCCTTAATAATCCAAAACGCTAAGTAGAGGCTACTTTGCCCGACTGGCCACAATAGCACTGAGCTCCTTAGGGCCTGCTGTGCCAGCACACCTGGAGGGTGAGGAACCAGTGTAACCATACTGTAAGGCACAGCAATGACGAGGTAGCTCCAGAACTACCAATGACAGAGCAACATTTTGGTTGCGAATTTCTGCAAATGGACCATGCCATTGTATTGTGCTTGGACTAATGACAGTCAGCATAAATTGGCAACAGGCATAGCACCACCGTGATTAAAACAGGCCTATGAGAAAGTTCTCCCGTAATTATGGTGACTTCATTCTTCTAGGTATCATGCCTGTCCTTATGGTCTTAAAAGGTCTATGGCAGCTAGGTTCCAGACTACAAGTCCTTTTTGGACTGTGTCTCATGTGAATATATAAATGTGCTCTTGGCTTGTTGTGAGGCCAGTTCCCTGTCCTCGTATGCTATGTGTTTGACTGTTGGATATGGGTAAACCCAGCAGTTGTGTTCGCAGTGTTCTTGGTTTTGTTCCATCAGTGCGCAACAAACCTTTCTCATTAATCAAAACCAAATGGTGGCCTTTCACAGATGCTACCCAAGTCTTGATGAGAAACTGGCAGAAACTAAATGAACCTTTTCCTCACCTGTACACAAGTCACTTTAGAACCCCCAGGTGATCTTGCAGCTCATGAGATTTAAATTGCAACCAGACCAAAAATGAAGCACTCAAATTTTTGCCTATCAAATTGAATTTTGCCCCAGTTGTAGTGGAATTCAAAGATATATATTTCCAGGGACTAGTATTTCCTGATGCCAGGAGCTGGCACTAAAAGGAAGGTAGGGACACAGCTGCTGAGCATGTGCTGCCTGTAGATGCAGGAAGGAATGGAAATGTAGAGCCTGGAAAAATGCTCTGAACTATCATTTGCAGAAACACTTCAGAGGGAGCCCACAAAGAATTCAGTTTGTCAGATTTCCCAGCCTCGCTGCTATTTGCAACAAGGCTTGGAGATATAACTCCCATGGGGCCAACAGTATTTACACAGCTGACAACTTTCATTTGGAAGCTACAAATGAACAGTTAATTCTACAAGTGAAATGTCCTAGTGAGGTGAAAGGGTTGCTGTAAAGACACATTAATCGGCAGTCCTTCTCCTTGCTGAAGTCACATTGTCACGATGCATGCTAATGATTTTGAAAATGGACGTGTAACAAGGAAGAGCTCACTGCAGGCAGTTCTGCAGTTAATGTTGGGGAAGTGGCCAGAGCGTGGCCTGATCCTTAAAAGACAACCTCTCTTGTCTAACCCCTTCATAACCTACATAAGGTCCTGCTGCAACTCCACCAGTTGCTCCAGAAAGGAAGAACTGGAACTGTCTGCCTTAAGTGCAGTTTGTTACACAGAGCTGTCATAAAACCAGCTTGCATGATTATAGAAGTTCACTATAGGTGAATCTTAAGATGCCCTCCAACTACCTGCAGCTCCTAATACTTTCCCATGATGATTCCCTCAAGCACTAGTCACTCCTGGATTCGGGAGCGGCCCCTTGAGGATAATGGCAATCAGTGCAAATTGCAGTCGTCCGTGGCACAAATGACAGCATCCAACCCAGCTCCTGAACGCTTTAGGTATGTGTGTAACTGTAGCTAAAAGATACCTTTGTATCCCCTGTTGCCCCTGCTGGTTTCCATCTGGATCAAAAGCTCTGAGGGGATTCCCCATAAAACAAATGCAAAAATGGAGTCCTTTATATGACCCCTTTGGGTCATATTTGCTCTTGCACTTTGTGCTTGCTCCAAGATAGAGAAGAATATCCTCTTAGCACAGGTCTTCTTGCTGCCAGCCTTATCAAGTTATTAAATGTAATACTGGGTTGCTACTCATTCTCGGTTGAATAAGAAAGAGCAGGGTTCAGAAAAGGTTGAGAATCATGATGCTATCCTGTATTCCCACAGCATCGTTCCTTGGCTTGTACTGGCTTCCTGCAGTGTTGGACTGCCGTTCCTCAGAGTGAGACTCCATGCTCTCTCTGGGAGGGAGGTGTTCAGACACATAATTGCCCATGTGTGCGAGCCTGGGGGAAAGGTTGCATCTTTCTAGCATCTGCCTGGTGCACAAGTTGGATAAATAAATAAGCCTGCAGACTCTCATAATAAAATATGCTTGTTGCTCCAGCTCTTCTGCTGAGTTATAACTTTGGAAGTCAGCGTAGCCTCTGCATCTTTTGTATGAAATCCATGCCGCTGAGGTTTGTGTCACAGAGCTGTATTTTGCATGGGTGAAGCTCGTACTGTAAATTGTACCACATTAACTGCTGAGCTCTTTGCTTCTAGGGTCTGTTTAACATTTGGCAGCATTGAAAGAAATAGCAACTGAAGATGAGAATGGGAGCACTGTATTTTCAGGTCAGCCAAAAAAAACTGTGCTGTTTTCCACTGCCTCAATTCTTAGTACCAGTATAGTTACAGCTACAAACTTGAGTCTATCTGAAAGAGATGATGTGATCAAATACCTTTAATTAATTAGTGGAAGTGCCTTTACTGTTCTCCGAATGTCATCTTTTATTGGAGAGAAATCAGTCTGTAATTTTATATGATCCTCTATTGCTTTTATTCTGTTAATTTCGTGCCCATTATTGCCCAGCTTCTTTATATCTGATGAAACATTCACTCAATAAAATTGATGAGCTATCATTAGTATCAATGCAAATCAGAGTGACTCTGGTTAAGTTTAAGATTCCTGACAGTACTGACTCTGTTTTTATTGTCTACCTCCATCTGGGAGTGCATTCTGAGTTTACGAGTGTAGGATGCAAAGGGAACTGTAATAGAGATTCTCAGCATAACCTTTGTCACATTGCTTAATCTGGCCATTCCTTGCTATGGAAATGCTTCATCTGTCATGGTGTGTTTGTGTGTCTGTGTGTAGCACAGTTGGATTCCATCTCTGTTGCACTATGGAGGTGCTCTTTGTCACAAATACCAATAATAAATACTGCTAGGGTGGTAGGAAAGAGTTATGTTTTCTTCCACGTGGCTATGTGTGTATGCAGACCTGAGTGAGCAGGGAAGTGCTGCATTTTGTCCATCGTTAGAATCGGTCCGTTGTTTCTTGGCACTAATGTTCTCTAGCTGTGTCCCCTTTCATTGAGTTTCCGGAGTTAAACGGTAGCTGTTAATTACTTTGCACATATGCTGGGTTTTCAATGCGATGGGGGTCTGCTTGGCTCAGCACAGCTATGCACCATTGATGAGGAGAGCTCGTTTCCTCTGGCAGTGTGTCAGAAGCACACTTTTCCAGTTGACCTGTGTGGTCACAGCGTCCTGTTTGACATCGCTGGGTCTTACGGGACCGCAGCCTGCTAGAGGCTGTCTTGATGCAGCAAACAGTCACTGAAGTTCTTTCCGGAAATGGAAACATAACACACAACTGTGTTTCTACCACATCAGAAAAGATCATCCCATGCTAGCAAAAGCTTTCACAGGCCAGCAGGCAGGAAAAGTGTTCACATCTCCTCAGGCAGAAAGCCATCAGTTGTGTGCTGGTGCTAATTAGCAAAATTCTGATTAAGTCATTGGGGCAATGCCAGTTTGGACCAGATGAGGAGCAGGTCCATGTGGAGTTGGTTGATATGGCACGATAAAGCGTGGGCTAAGAGCGCCCTAGGGATGTGGTAGCTGTATGCTGAAAGCAGAGCCCGGGGTTGCAGCAATACAGTCCCAGTGCCAGTTTAGTCTGGGTTTCTTTTCTGGTAGTTTGTTTATTTATTTATTATATCTCATCTCTCTAGATAGGTAGATATCTATATTTAAAAAAATTATAAAATCTTTCTACGTGTACAGAATATATGCATGTACCTACCTTTCCAGTGTGTAATGAGGGATGGCTAAAGCTTGCAAGAGCCAGCAGCATGTTAAGCTATCAGCTGCACACAGACATACTGGTTGCCTTGGGGAGATCCCCTTGGGGAGAAGGAGTATGGGCACTGTACTTCAGTCCTAAGGGAGCTGGTTAGGAAATAAGTTTATTCTCCCTTCAGCTTATCAAACGTTACATTTATAGGAAAATCAGTCAAATATAGCAAAAACATTGTCATTAAATCTTTTGAAAATTTTGGAACTCTTTTCAGCTCTGGTCATAAATATATGTTCTTAATATAGTATCTTAACATTTCAAATTATCCATCACTTTAGTCTTCCAGTTACCCCATACCCACACAGATATGTTATTCTACTTTAATGTCTGAAAATGTCTCTAGATTTAATGAGTGAATCATCATCTGTAGAAAGACATGACTTTACAGTGTTTTAGGTTTCTTGCATAAAATTTATACATATATAAATACATATATATATATATATATAAAAAACTGTCTCTCTGTTTTTCTTTCTTGATCATTTCTGGTATCTACATTCAAGTGTGATAAGCTTAGAGGGAAATCTTCACGGGGCAATTTTTCTGTCCTTGCAAGTTTGTTAGAGGTGTATAGTTCAGCAGTATTAATTTTAAAAAAGCTGATCTGTGAAGCACTGTGAACTCTGGTCATCATGATATCTTCAGTCTCATGCTGGCTAGCTGTACAGGGTAGAGCTAGTTAATCTGCATGCATAAGAATCTCTTTCCTTGTCATTTAAATGGTGAAGCCTCTGGGATGAAATGCAGAAGCTGTTTTAAGGCTCTGTAGCAGTGCTGCATGGTACTTGGTTGAAAAAAAAAAAAATCAGTACATTGAAAAGATGGACCCTTGGAAGAGAGCAGAAGCCTGACCACGTGGAGTGATGGACAAACTGTGGTAGTTTGTCCCCACATCTCTGGAGATTGCTCTGTTTTTCCTTCTCAAGAAACTGAGCATTTCAGCTTCACTTGCAATCTTTTGCAATTTCTAACAAAAACAAGGGGTGTCATTCAGTGTTGTACAGTCATGCTGGAAGAATATTGGTGGCTTTTAGCCTGCCACAGACTGAAATTGTTTTGGGGATTTTTTCAGTTTTTTTTTTCCCTGCTTTTTGTGATGGATCCCAACCAATTATTTGACCCACTGAGCACAGTGAAGGTCCAGCAGTTGTGTAAATGCTCCTGAGTGTTCATGAGCAGTTTAAGAGAACCCGCTGAAGTGAGGGGGCAGGAAATAATATGTGCACAACTGTTGTACACATTTTAGAGTGCTTGCTGCCATTACAGCTCTGGAAAAAATCGATTCCAAGTCTGGAAGCGCCATTTATCTAGGGCTATGGGACTACCAGCTTAGGGTCGCAAGGCTAAGAGACATGACTGGCTAGAGAGATGTAATGGAAAGTGTTCTGGGGATGGATTCAGCAACTGAAGAGCCCTTGTATGCAATGAAGCTAAAGGTGTAGAGAGACAAGTCAGTGACCCTTTAAGGAATTGCCTTTCCAAATCATCTGTGAAATCATCAAAATGACAGTTCCCAACTGATAGTCAGCTGGTGCTTGAGAATTATGGAAAGCTTTAGATACAGATTCCTTTTTTTGGTTAGTTCAAGTAGGAGGATGGCTGACTGAAGCTTGTGCTGTAGCATTCAAAGACACGTCTGCACTCGTCATGTAAAGTGAAATCAAAGGCCTGGGTAAGCACTTCAGTAGAGCAGTGTTCCATTGTAGCCTGCAATGTCATCTCGTTTATTTGGTTAATGAATGCCAGTCATTAAGTGTTTGCTCAAAAATATATAGTTCAGCTCCCTGAGCCTTAGCGCTGCATCTGTTCTCAATGGTGCATTGCCTAGAGAGGGGAAAATCTGAGCTGTTCAGAGGGTGGTAGGAAATCAAATTCGCAGACATAAATATGCAGCATCACAAGGAACACACACGGCTACCATGTCTGCAGATGAAGGATCCCCCACTTCTCTGCCTTGGGAATCAATCACCTTAGTTTAATATTTGCTGCACTGATTTGACAATACAACTGAACTTCCAGGTTTTTGTTTGCTCTGGTTTTGTTTGGTGTGTTGTGGTTTTTTGGGGGTGTTTTGTGTGTGTGGTTCACACCGCCCCCCCCCCCCCCCCCCCTTTCTCTCCTGGCAATTGCATGAAACAAATTTCCTCAACCCTCTATTTTTTTTGAGTAATGAATTGGAGTTTTTCTAGGAGAAGATGCATTTTTTTGTGTGTGCTGTTTTCTGTGATGAGTGTGGTGGGAGCATTTGTCTCCCCCAGCTGCCTTCGTTGTGGCCAGCTGCAGAACAATTGGTGAGACACCATCTGGCTTTCCCTAATTTTCACCAGCTGTAGGTATAATCAGCAGGATGATTGCAAAGTCCCTCTTCCTTTCATACAAAAACTCTGGAAAACAAATGCAGTGATGCATGGATGTGTAATGGGAGATTGAAAACATGCCTTGGTTTTCAGAGGAGTACAAGAACTGCATTGAATTATTTTTGTACAAGTTTAAAAGCATCTGGGTTAATGTGCATCTGGTGAATGAACTGCTGATGTTCAACTGCTGCAGCTTATCTGGGGCTGGCATTTCTCAGTGCAGGTTGTGGGGGGCACAATGAGCTTTCCTGTTTGTGCCTCCTAGTGCTTGTGAAGCACAAAGAGTTTCCTTTCTACAAGTGTTTGCCTGTTTAAATCAGGATTAAGCCCTGCCTGTGCTAGTTTCCAGCTCTGCTCTCTCCACCATGCTCGCCACATTAGGTGTGATATTTCAGACATGCTGAGCACCTGTAGTAGCTCCCATTGCCTTCAGCTGCCAAATCATTCAGTGAACCACATCTTCCAGAACAGCCAGAGTGGGAGTGTTTCTTTTACTGCTTTCTACCTTGGAGCTTACCCAGATTTTAGCTGATCTGAATGTGGTGTAGTTTTTCAAAACTAGCTGCTGATGGCATGATCTACTGCTTCTGCTGTTTCCTAAAATCAGGTAGGGCGCTACATTCCCAGTAGCTTGAAGTATTGCTGGATGGGGACTGAAGGGTTGTGTTGGACTGGTGAAATACTGTGTGACTGGATGGTGCTGTAATTGCTCAAAGCCGTGTCTGCTGTAAGCCTCTGTAGTGTAGATTCATGCAATGTTCTAGTTGCTTGCATTTGAATTATTTAAGCAGTGCAAAGTACAAATAGCTAACGAAGCACCTTAATAATAGATTGTAGGGCTAAGGAGTATGACAAACCTGTGTAGAGATGTAGAGGAGTAACGGTATGGAAGGAGGATTATTTAGAGGCAGGTAGCATTTATGGTCTGTTATGCATTTCACAGTTTAGTTTATTTTTTAATTAAAGCAGTCAGTACTCATTTACATTTACCAAAAATCATTGCTTTGGTAAAAATACAGTTGGATGCTTCCCTCTCATGTGGCTGAAATTAATATTGTCCAGAGAGAGTAATTTGAAAATGTTCCAAAGGGGATAGATATTTCCAGTTTTGCTTAATTGTTTTAGTAGAGGTTCTGGGAGATGCAGGAGGCCATGCAGTATCCCATGGTTGTCTCTTGTTTACTGGTCAGAGGACCAGAGTTTCAAATGTTTAAGGCAGAGAAAATGGTGACTGGGAAGCTAAATGTCCGTTTAGAATATGTGAGAAGGAAAGGATTTTGTGTAAAGTATTGGTAGTGCTCTGGTGACAATAATACGTAGCTGATGCCCAAGCAGCTGAGAATCTGCACTTTGCTGTGAGTATTTCAGACTCCTGAAAAATCTGGGGGCTATGCTTGGCCCTGGCCTTTTGCAAGGCCAGGTCAAACATGTTTGTCCTTGAAACGCTGTCAGCGTAGTGAAAGAAACATGCACATCCCTGAAGAAATTATAGTTGAGCTAAATTGGAGAATACCGTTGTGATTTGAGTTTAATGGGAGTTTGTAGGCAGGCCGAGTTTAGTTCTGGCACTGGGGGAACTGCAGGTATCTCAGTCTTTAAAATTTGCAGCAGGATGACTCCTTGGTTAAGCCAAAGCTGCTCATAGGCTGGAGATGTAAAGTTCTATAGCAAGCAACAGTTAAGGTATTGATTACTGTTATATGGAAAAAACCACTGTGTTTTGAGAATAAAATACAAGGCAGTTGGGGAAGGTTATGTGTTTGAGTTTGGTAAGAGCAATGTTAGTTTAAACAAACTGCAAAAAACCAAAAAACTATTTAATAGAAAGTGATCAGTTTACTCATATTGAGACTATTAATCTTGCTACTAATTCAAAGCAAAATAAACTATCAGAAAAGCCGAACCAAGCAACTAAAAAAATTCCTCCATTGTGCCTAGCAGAAATATCTGCATAAAAGCTCTTCAGTGGAATTTGAATTTCTGATTAATTAGACTGCAGTGTTAATTAGTGCCAGTAGTCCTGAGACAAATCTGGTAATTAGTGAGTTGCATATCCAGTGGGGAAGCCCAGCAGAACACCTGTTTTAGAGTGGCTGCTGGATGCAAATGAAAGATTTGCTGTATTGTGGCAGTGCTGTTCATTTTTCTAGTTCTGTGCCTTGTCCTGCAACCATTTGTATGCAAGTTTGAGTTTGTGAGCAGTTGTGTGAGATTTCTCTGAAATCATAAAAAGTATGGTCTTCTGTTAGGCTGACAGTGCCAGGCCAGGCATTACCTAGCAAATGTGAAGATGATCACTGTGGATCTGGTCATCAGTTATTCCCAATTGTTTGGACTGGAGTAATTAACAGTTGATCAGGCTTGTGTAAATGGATTAACTGCACCTCAAGCTCTCAAGACAAATGTGTGTAGGCCTCAGACCCCAAACTGAATCTGATCCGCAAAAGGTTTAAATCAAAAGATAGGCATATGAATTCTTCTCTTTAAAGACATGCCTGATCACATAAGGTTCACCCTGGTCTTCACTAATGTGACTGAGTATTGGTTACTCAGAGCAGCTCCTGTTCAGCTCTGACAAGAACAGAGCAACCACAAACCTGTAGAAGGTAGGTCCTCTCATTCCTGAGACTCTTGTCTACTGGGAGCTCCCTGTGGAGTTTTACATGTTCATAGCAATACTGATAAATGAAGACTTGTTTCTTAATTAAACTCCTTTGTGTTTTGGCCACTTCCTTTCCTTCTGAGAAGGGATTTAGGTTTTGCTCTGTTAAGTTATAGAACAGCCATCAGAGATTTTAGGCTTATGGGAAGTTCAGTGTGAAGCAATAGCTGAGGTATGTGGCATTAGGGAAAGATGTTTGAGCACAGCTCTGAGCACTAATTAGTTGCCCTAGAAGCAGAGAAATACTATCTTAATTCCTACCAAAGGTTTTGTGTTAAGCACGGAAACTTTTGTATCCTGGCCAGATACACTGTCTGCTTGGAGATAATTGTCTTTTTTATTTTTCTTTCTTTTTTTTTTTTAAACAAACAAACAAAAAACCCAAAAACCAAACAAACCCAGACACGTTCAGGATTAAGATTTCGCTTGGCCTTAGTTAAGGATGTCATTGGTTGAATAACAAAGATGGTACTGGAAATGTCCAGGCGCCCTTTGGGGCAAGGTTCATCCCTATTAAATGCCACAGTCCCTCTGGGTAGTGATTTCTCCTGCAATAGGAAGCATTGGCAGCTTAAGGGCAGGCTATAAGCAGGTGAGGTTCAGAGCAATTTACTCCATCTGAATTTGACACTTAGTGTTGACACAGCTCTGATCTGCTTAAGGTCAAGAGGCAGAGTGTTTGTGTCAGCATGGAGTGATACTGAAAACCAGAGTTTTAAAAGTGCTGGAGAAAAAGTGGTTGTTGCTAAGGAGATGGACTTATTTAATAGTCTGTTTCTCTACCAGCCTGTTCCCCATCAACTTGAATATGGTCATTGTTAACTTGATACAAATAGAGAGGCAAAATGCATCCCTTGGCCATGAGCCAAGCAGACTCAGCAGAATCTTAAAAGAAAAATAAAGCACCAATCAAGTTAGCAAATAAAAGTGGAGATTTGTGTCTTTCCTCTGAGGATAGTTGATGGTTTTTAAAAAGTCTTGTGACCAGAAACTTTAAAATCTTCCAGTGCAGGTTGATCAGCGCAGGAGAAATGCTCCACAGCAAAGCTTTGGTCTATGTGTTGTTTTGTGTGGTTTTTTTTTTTTTTTTTTCAGGAAAATTCAATCTAGTTTCATAGTATGTTGTACAAGCAAATAAAAATACTATGTAAGACACAAGTTAAAATACTGAGAAAAGCAACTGGGGTATAGGCTAGTATTTTATCCTGTCAATGCCTTGGCCTTTGGGGGATGGAGATTTATCTATCTGAGTAACTGTATGTGAGAATCTCAGCAATGTGTTGGGTGGGGCAAATATCTCTTGCTAGACCCATGGATCTCATTATAAAAGAGAAAGAAAAATATGGTTTGGGGCATTCAAGCCCATCTTTGGTCCTGAAATGTAAGCCAGTTCTGTAGTCATGGGCCATCATGTGAAGAGGAAAGCGGACACTGGATGCCCAGCATGGCTATATTTTAGGCTGGCTAACAGAGGTGAAAATGTTAAAGGTAGGCAGTTCTGGTCACTAACATAGCTACAATCTCTTATCAGAGTAGTGTTGTGTCAGGGCCTTTTTTCTTTATTAACTCGAACTGTAGTAGTACTGATAGACATCCTTATTAGAAGGAAGACAACTATGGGTGTGACACATGAAGAGATTAATCATAATTTTCTTCCCTGCAACTTCATCTGGATTAAAGTGTTCCTGTACTTGGAAGCTGTGCTGATGAAAATGGCTGCAGCATTACTAAGCACCACAGGTGTTCAGGCAAAACTCAGTCTCTGGGTGGTTCTGCCCACATGGCATTGAGGAGCTCATCTTAAGCAAGCTGAAGGAAGAGCATCAAAATGAGGGGTGAATGCCAAGCGTGGCTTGGTGCTCTGTCACCAAAGCTTAATTGGTGTGCATGGGTTGTAGTGTGGTTGTAAGAACTGTTATATCTGAGCTTTCTTACCTGGCCTTCTCAATGGGAAGCAGAAAAAAAGACAGCTTCTTCCTTGCTCTGGTGTGTCGGAATGATGAATATCGGCAGGGCTGGACTTTCCTGCAGTAATAGCCTGAGCTTTTTTGCGGTAGGATGCCGATCTGGTCTAAGTTGGAGGAGAACAGTAATATCAGCTGCGGAGTGAAGTCTTCTGGGGAACCTGTCTGTACTCTTGTGAGATGCAAATACTTGATGATTGGTACTTGATAATTATAACACTTGGGCTATAACTATGTGGCAACATCCAGATACCAGCTCTGGTGCTGGATGATGCTGGGCAGCTGAAGCTATAGGTCTTCAACATGAAGTTTCCTCATCTCTGTATGCATAGTCAAATGCTCTGTGTTTCTACAAAGGCAAAATGATAAGGAATAGCTCACAGCAGACAGTACACTAGGATTTCTTACTGGGGCTCTGCTTTCAGCTGTGCTGAATTAGGTGGCTCGTTGCAAATGTTAGCTAAATGCACCTATACAGAGCAGCTGTAATCACAAAATCTATAGCTTTATGGAAATCAGAGCTGGAGAGCAAGTGACCTTGTGGACTTGCAGTCTATCATAATAACCTCTTCAGGTCGATAAATGCGGTGAAACAGTAAGCCGAATCTGTCCTTTCTAACCTATCTCGGGTTTGAGAAAGGGCAAATGCTAAGGTTAGATGTAAGCAATACCCTGATGATGGGCATGATGAAACTGCCCACATGCAAGGGTTTGTGGTTAAAATGACGCAGAGCCATTTAGCCTTGTTAACAGTGTTGCCCTGGAGCTATCTAAGTAGATGAGAAAACTGAGACTTTTCTGAATGTTTCTGGATTTGCTGGAGGCCTTCAGCCTTTTGGGTGTTACCCGAGCTCTGAAGGAAGATCAGGAAAATCGTGAACTCTGTGGAAATAGTGCCAAGGTTTTTGTTGGTGCTCCCTGACCAACCTCAAAATGTAAAAAAACGTGTTTCTTGATTTCTGTGCTTGGGGAGGGACTACAGAGAAAAAAAAAAAACAAACAATACTTGAAATCCTCTTGTGCTGTAAGGAAACTTGTAATAGATTCTTTAGCAAAGGCATGGGAATGGGAATTCTCCTTTGATGCTATTTCCAAGTGGGGTTTCCACAGTAATGAAATATGACACAGTCAGTGATAGCTCAGCTGAAAAAATTGGCCAGTTAAGGAGAGGCTGAGCATACGTGCCGCTTTGTTGCACTGTCTTAGATCACTATTACAATCTGAATCATCTGTTCCTGATAAATCTGTTCAACACTGCTGGATTTGGAGTGTGCGGAAATAATGCCTCCTTATGGGATATGTTCCAGCTTAGTTCAGACTTGTGTAATTCGCCGCATTAGAAGTGGCCCAAAGTGGTACTTCTTGCTTTGTTAGTTTTGCTTATTATTTTTTTTTTAAACAAAAGGGCAATTGCCATGCAAAGTACCTTTGAGAGCCGTCAACATTTTAAATATCTGTCACTGTAAATAAATTGGAGTGTTCATTGCCTATCTGGATTTGTAGTGTAAAGTGAGCAGAGCAGAGACTTTGGCTTGTTTTTATTTATACTGAGCATGAGCTGCTGATGTGTGACTGACTTCCAAGAAGATAACTAATGAAAAGACACCCTTACTTGATGCTAAAATGAATTTCCCAAACCCTCTTGTCCTTGCTTCCTCTTCCCAGAATCATGCGTTGCTTCCTGAGCAAATTCAGCTGTGTAGCTAAGTGAAAGGAAAGTAAGAAAACTGGAGGAAGTGAAACTTTCACAGGCAGTTTCCGAGTTCAGAACTGCCTCCATAGGAAAACAGTCAGTGAATGTGCTCAGAAACATGGTTGATATAAGTCATCCACTCTTGGGGGAAAAAGCATTTTGCACATATGTCAGTTAAAATATTTTCTAATTAGCTACATGCTTTACATGATATAATGTGTATTTTATCTTCGTACATGACCTTCCTGATTTTCATCAAGGGAGAAGTGAGGGATAAATAACACATTAAAGAGACTGAGTGTACCCCAGTAACCGTGTAAGGCTAGAGGTTAAGCCCACGATATTGTTCAAAAGAGAAAGGGGTGAGTGAGCCATGAAGTGTAGCATTGTGGAGGATGTCCTCTGCGTAACTGCTGTGTGTACAGAGGGAAGTGCAGGGCTGGGGAAGGACCCAGGTGGGCCTTTTAGGGACAGGGACAGAAGCATGGTGATTGCATTAAAACTCTGCAGGCTGGAGTCTGTCCTGCTTTGAAGGCCTCTATCCAACCCCTGGCAGGTTGCTATAGATTTCATTTTCCCATCGTGCAGACTTCTGAGAACTGGTACCTGAAATACATGGCTAGTGATAAATACTTGTACTAACAGATCACTTGAACGTCTGTGGTTTCTGTCTAGGTCATTTTGAAGCAAACCTCTGGGCTGCTAGGGCACTCTGGTGATGAAACAAACTGTTAGCTTTTTAGTTGAAGTTTAATTAAGTGTAGAGGGCTGGATTTGCTTGACTGGAGGACACTGGAGGTTATCCAGTACTGTCAGTCCTGGACTTGTGTGCTAACTGCCCTCACTCAGGAAGTAATTTGGAGAGGTTCTGCTGGAGTTTCTCCACCAGGAAAAAGCTCTCTGTTGGGAAAAGAGGAGCTTGATTCAAGATGAGCATTTATAGCTCTAGTTTTGCATTGTCCTGGAGGAAGGTATGTTTTTTTCCCCAGAGACACTCCACCAGAGCCAGCCAGCCAGAGCAGTATGGGCTGTGGGATGAGCCTTTGCTGAACGTGCTCTGCCAGTGTGACTGCCCTTGAGCTAGGAGAGTTCTGCTGCTGAGACAGCCTTCTGGTATCTGGGGAAGGCAATGTTTTTTGCTAGAAAAAGTGATTATTCCAGTTCGGCATTTGTGCTCAGAAGCTTCTTTCAGGTTTCAGTCTAATGATCTTTATTTGGACAGAGGCATGCATTTCTTTTATTTTGGTAAATCTACTTGTCACTTCATTAGACCACTTACAGCTGAGTGACAGGGAATTTAATTTTCTTCCTTTCATCGCTACCATTGAAGAATCCTTCCCCATCTCTCATGTCACCCTGTCACGTTGGACTGATGTGTGTGCTACAGAGATGCTGTAGCACAGCTCCTCAGCTCAGTGCTAATAATAAGCCTTCTCTTATTCTGGTTTGGTGTCACCCATTCTTGCTTTCTGTGTTATAAAATCCTTGATTCATCTGTTGTTTAAACAGCTTGGTGATTTGACACATTGTTTTTAAATCATGGCAGGATCAAGAACATGGGCAAATACTGGAGATGATAGAGAACTTTAGGTACGTGATAGTGAGATTTTGTCGCTCCTAGCCTGAGTAGCTTTTACCAGTGCATAGTTTATTTTGGTAATCTAGAATGTCTCTCTCTCTTTGCATGTATGTTTGTGTATGTATATGCACACACATATGTAGAAAAGAGCTTACGTCCTTTCTATAGATACATTAGTATTTATTTCAAATGTTCCATGGCAGCAGAGCTGGATGTATTCTGAATGGAGGGGGTTTGCTACTTTAATGGTGCTGCAGGAGACACTCCTCTGTGTAAGCAGGCGTATGTCAGGGCCTGTTACATCCTACTCCAGGTGGGAGATGCCTGTGAACTGGTGTCCCAGATCTAGATGTTTCCAGCAACGCAGCAGAGCACTCCAAAGAAAAGAGGGGATGTAGGGAGCTGATGAAGACACCTTTCAAACACTTTGGGGGATTTAGCTTTCCTTGTTCCTCACTGGCAGAAAGGAGTGGTGAAACGTTGGCCTAATTCCAGCTAAACAGAATGTTCCTCTTTGGCTTTGACATAAGAGTAATTCAGGGTGGGCAGGGTAAGCTTAGAAATTTTCTCTGTATCCAACAGTTTCAGAGGAACATCAGGCTCCATGATCTGAAGTTTCAGGTTCAACACTAACTAGATTGAACAAATAGCCCTTGGTGCCTTCTGGCCAGGCTGCTCCCTCCCCATCCTCACTTACCCCTGCACTGAGCAGAAAAGTTTCAGTTAAATTTTTTTTCTTTCTTTCTCCCTCCCCACCCAGTGATCCATTCCCTTTATCTATGAAATGAATGAACTCCTGTCAGAGACCTATCTTGTCTCTTGGTACCTGCCCTTGAAATTCCAGAAACTGAAAAAAGAAGAGACTATAGCAGTGCATCTGGAAAACTTATCTTCCACAACTTTGTATTGCTGCTGTATTGCAATTTTCTGCCTCTGTTCTCTAGCTGACCTATACCTATAATAGAAAACTTTCTACTATATTTCTCATAGTCAAAAGTTGCTTTATCTTCAAGGAATGAGAAAATAGGTTCATTACTCAAAGAAAGACAAGGAGATGTCATCCCATGCTAGGATTTTTTGAGTGTTTTGTTTGGGTTTTATAAGTGGCCACTTACTGAAAATTGCAGTGAAAAAAAAAAAAAACAGCACAGCAGCTTTTCCCATTACTATTTTGTTTTCTAATTAATCCTGTCCATTCAAGCTTTGTGTGCTTTGCTCATGTGGCGTTTGCTTTTACAGCTTAAATAGGGTAGAGGGGAGGTGTGAATACCCTCCTCTGCTAATGCATTTTGATTGTTATTTCACTGCTCTTTGGAATGCTTTTAGAAACACCAAGGCTCTTAATTTTTCATGTGACACTGGTTTCCCACTGCTTTCGGTTATTCAACTTGGTAAACATTTTGCCTGAAGGATTACATTTACTTTGACGCACAAGGTGGCTGAGCTGGAAGTTCAAGCCTTTGTGATTGCAGTTGATGAGGACAGGCTAATTTTTGCATGTGTGTGTTTAACAACTTTTGAATTGGCATCTGGGAAGTGAATGGTTCCTAGTAATAATTACTGCAAAACAATGATATGCTAGGCAAGTTCTTGGAGAAAAGGAATTTCTCATGATAGGTGTTACATGGAAGTGCCCTTTAGCTTAGCTGGATGGCTGAAATTAAACTTAGTCCCGTGGCAGCCATGTTTATTGATAAATAGCGTGTCACTTTGCTGCCTATGTTCCCTACACGTCTAAGGCTTTTTTCATGCTTGCTAATTCCTGAAGTCTGTCTGAATTTTCCACTTTTGGCAGTAATGCAGCTGAATGATATCTGAATGTGTTGTATTTGGAAAATGAGGCGCTATGTGAGTAACTGTCCGTGGTCCCCAGCCTCCCTCCTGCAGCGGTTTCTTTTGGACCAGCACATTCCGCTTCTAGAAAAAGCAGCTTTGTCAGAATTCAGCTTTGCAGTATGTGTCAGATGACACTAGATTTTTGGGAAAAAAAAAAAAGGATTTGAAATATTTGAAAAAGATCAGCTTTTAGAGCTGCAAAGTTGTGGAACAGACCTGATATTGATGTCAGTTATTTTCATGATTTGTCAATTAAAATGAAGCAAAGTGTGTTTAAAAATGCCTGTGGAATTAAATTTTTAGAAGGATTACTACAGTTTGGAATAGAAATTAAGCTTCATGAGCATTTCTCCTGGAACAGAAATTCCAATTTTAGCCAATGTTGGTGATACTGAAGAATAGTGTCTATCTTCTTGGCCTCCTATGAGCTCATAAATGAGTGCCTATAATATCTCAGAGTTGAATAGGTCTTTCTAAGTGTGATTATTGTTTCATTACCTTTGAGACTGTTTAAGGAATGATTTCTAGCCCTCCCTTGGTAATTTTGTAATCCATTAATGCTGAAATACCTTGGAGAGTCCAGGTCATGGGCTATTTTTCACCCTATAAATGTTTCTTGGAGCCATTTAAAAAGCCCTTGGAAAGTATAACAACAAATGCCAGACACTGTAGGGACGCATGACTTTAAATTATATAGACCCTAGTTCTATGACAGACAAATCCGATTTTGTATGCGGTGTCATTCCCCCATCTGCAGCCTTCCCTCGCTAAAACTGTCAGGGCAAAGTGCATTACAAAGCTGAAATGTCTTAGCATCTGAGCAGCGCTAGCCTGTCATTATTCTTCAATGTTTAATGTGGTATTTAGAGGTGAGATTGAAGGTAGGCGGTATACCTGCAGTTGGCTGTATTCTAAACAGCTTAGATCTTGAGGGCAGTTACAATGGTCCAGTCTCCAAGGTGCTGAATAAGCATCTGTGGCTCCAGGTGGACTCCAGTGGTCTGTTTTAAAATGTGTCCTGTTGAAGCTTCACAGCTCCCAGCCTGTGCTAGCCAGATTAAAGCCATGACACGTATGTGTGCATCCTACAGCTGCATCTTCCAACAGCACTTCAGTTGTTCCCTTAGGAGTTGTGAAGTTTCATCAGTGTGCTGCTGGGGTGAAAGCTAGACTGTGAAAATTACTTTTACTTGAATCTGAAAGCAGTGCTGTTTCTGATCTGATGGGAAGAAATTTGTGCAGTTCATTGCCCAGTTTTGGAGCAATTGCATTTTCAGACTGTTCAAACCTCCCTTTGGGTGTTGATTGTATCATTGCTCTGTTGTCATCTAAATGGTTTAACTGTAGAGACAGCCTTTCTAGTTGATTTGAAAAGGACGCACACAAAACTGAAGTTTGTGAGTGGGATTCCTTAAATCATGCTATACTCCAGTTGTGTCTACCCCAAGATGGCTGGAGCTAGCAGACATGTCTCTGTGAGGTAAGACCTCTGCTGGAAGGCTTGTATCTGTCAGACCCAGAGGCAGGGTCTTGCCAAATGGATGCAGATTCCCTTTGCTCTGGTTATAGTTGATGAAGCAGCGAGCAGAACAGCACAGAGGTGAGAGCATGCAGGGAGATCTGTGTTGCTCAGCAGGGAGCCCAGCTGAATATCTTTCTGTAGAAATGTCACTCTGTGTGAGTTAGGGGGACTTGACTAATCATCACTCTTTACAGAATAGGTTTGGTGGTATTTTGTAGGCATTTCCATCTAGTGAACTCGGTTTTCCTCATCTCTGTTATCGCTGGAGCTCCTGAGCTGGGCGACTTATAAGAATACTTTTGTCCTCTTGATTGTGCATAAGGAGAAATTGTGAGTTGTCATCAATGGTGTCATCCACCTGGGTTCTGGTGCGCAAAAGGAAGTGAAGACACAGAGCAGCCAAACTGCAGTTTGTCTAGGCAAGGCAGCAGCACTTCCAAACCATAACTTTTCTGCTTTCAGCAACAATGCTTCAGCTTCCACACTGGAATTGGAAGCACAGACTTTCCCTTGAAAATAGAGATGCATATGGTTGTGCTTGTTTATCTCCAAAACTTGTATCACTGCCTTTCTTCCAATAGAACTAACATTTAACTTAACTCTGTTTACTTTTCTGTTAAGCATCCCAGAAATATTCTTCCTTTGTATTCACAGCTGCTACTGCCTATCTCCTTTACTCTGTTAGGCATTCCAAGGCAAAAAAAAGAAAAAAGTGGTCTACTTTGGTGGTGAACAAAGAAATTGTCTAAATTATGATCATCATCCCTTCCTTCCCCTTTCCTTCCCTTTTCCATGAGAAGCCATCTTTCCTCCCACACTGGTGGCTTACATGCTTTTGAAATTCATGCAGTGAATGTTACCTCAGTATTTCTCTTAAAGTTGTTAGACTTTCTACAGGCACATACAATGAATTTAGGATATTTCTCAACTGAAAAGTCTACAGGCATGGTAGATTTGAATAAGAGGAAACCTATGGATAGTAGGAAGGGGGAGGAAGATGCTTGGCTTATTCAAACTGGAATCTTCCTCTCTATCTTTTGTGGATTACTATTTTAAGCTCCTCTGATGTGTGTTTGTGTTAAATAGTTTGATACGTAGGACATTGAAAATCCACTGCTAAAACTCCTAGAGAGGTATCATCCTCCTGTGCAGAAGGAAAGTGGTGCTGATGCTTTACACAGGTTGAACTTACTGCAAGCTACTGTCACAGGTGATAAATGACCCCACAAAACTTGAACTTTTGCATGAGCATGTTATCTGCCACCACCTTCTGGGGTCAAAGTTTCCCCAGCGCATATACTTCTTCCTTTACTGCCAGACTTCAGCTGGAGTTTTATTTGTTGGAGCTACGTGTTCTTTCAAACAGTGTCTTCTCATCCCCTTTTCCTCTGGATTAAGCAGCCACATGTCAAATGCAGTACTTTACCTTGCACAGTGGAGAAAAAAGCAATAGGTTCTGTTCAGAAGGAAATAGCATGTGTGTGACTGGCTTTGCACCATGCTCCTTGCCCTTTTCCGCTGTATAGTCTGCTGGGATGCTGCTGCAACAACCCCATAGGATGCTTGATTCAAAGAGGATCATTACAAAAATTAATTAAATAGCATTAGAGTACTGGTATTTCCAAACTGCACAGTAGTTCAGACTGTACAATATTAGAGGGTGATTGTGATATGGTAAAGTGGTTTAGTAATATATAAAGGCCTTAAAGTGATTGTGAACAGGGGGCATTTCACTAATGTCATCATTGCTAAGGATAACTCAGAGTGCCTTCTAATAAATAGATGTGTGTTGTGAAACAATGCGTTAAGTGGCTGTGACAGAAAGCTTCAATACTGAGGTGAGTGTGACTTAATTTTGTAAATGCAATGTAGTGCAAAGAGCACCACAGAATGGAGCAGCTGGATCTGGTTTTGAGCAGGGCGCTCTGGTGACAGCAATGCATTAATCACCTAACAGCTCATAGATGCATGATGGCAGGATACTTCTCTGAGGTTAATGTCCTAGTGTTATACACTGAATAAACTTTACTGGAATGGGCTATCTTACCAGATATCTGTGCCTTCCTCTTTCCTACTGATCTGGTGATCCAATGCAAAGCCCAGATGCTCCTATTAGCAGGGATGATGAACTATTTCTTTAACTTGGCCAGCTGGACACATGCTGAGTAAATCTTACTGGTATTAACAAGGGGTGTTAGGCCCAGCTAACTCTTACAATCTGTCATTGTATCTTTAAATCTTAATCAGAACTAGAGCATTGGGTCTTCCCAGAACTGTATTAATTGGATTTTCATGCTACTGGGAAGGAGTGTGTTTTGTGCCTTGCATAGCAATTACAGGCACAGCCACTGAAGATTTTAGTACTCCTTGTTTTACTTCCTCCAAAACTGCCATTCCTCTTGAAACTTTTAATAACCACCAGCTACATGCCTTAGTGAAGCAATGATTTGAAGGAGTAAACAAAACTGGACTAGCTTTTCAGCTAATGCAAATCACCTAAGTTTTTGGCTGACTCTGTCAAAGTGTATTTCTTTCTTTAACCTTTGGAAGGTTTGCTTTCACGATGGAATGTCTGACACCGTGGTGGCCTTAGGCCCATAAAACAAAGTAAGCATAACTTATGCATCTGAAAACTGTCATCTTTAATCTCGATTTCCAGAGTGCTTTGCTGACCAAAATGCAATTTTAAAAGCTTTATTCCCCCTTTTTCTGTTGAAGAGGTCTAGTCAGAAAATAGTGGAGAACACAACCATTTTTCAGCCCACATGAAGTGCATAAAAATTATAAATTGATTTTATAGTGCTTATTGAACTTGCTTGTTCAATAATAAATTATTCCAGTTATAAAGTAACCAATGCATTCCTTGTAACTACCTACTCTCTGAACAGTGACAGCCTACAACTTGTATTAATATAAACCATATTGAGCGATCAGTAGAGCATATGCAGTGTTTCAGTGCAACATCAGCACTGAAATCATGATAAAATACTTCAGGGTGCCAAGCTAGTCTATGGCAGGGAGCTAGTAATTTGGTCTGGTCTTCAGAAATGTTTTTCAGGAGCTACAGTGGAGTTAATAGGGGAAAAAAAGGTTGACTGCCAATAAGGGACTGAGTGGCAGTTTATTAGTCTGTTCAAATCAAGTATCAGATGCCAATTAAAAGGGTCTCCTGCAGTCACTAATTAAGAAGCACTGAGGGATTGATTAGCCATTTACCAATGACTGTCAGTACAAATGCATTTGTTCTATTATCCCAGCATGTACTTCAGGGAATCGACTAGTTTCTATTAATGAATTTGAGCATGTTCACGTGATAAGCATGAGAGTCTGGCATTTAATTTGTTTTAATGTATAAACCATTCATTTTATTGACTGGCCTATATTCTTCAGTCATGGATATGCTTTCTGTTGCTTCAAAGGAATTTGTCTTCTAAAATGATTCTCCATAAGGAGAGCAGCCATCTTGGAAAACGGGTAAGGGCCAAATTATGGTACATTCCACTAGTATGCTACCAGCACTCTGGGCTTCCCACTCCATTTCTGGGCAATGACCCAGAAAGGTGTAAAAGTGAATGAGCAAACTGGTAATGAAAAATATTGTTTTGAAAGGTGCAAGTTGAAGATCTATGTTGTTCCATATGAGTGCTCTACCAAAATTTAGAAGGGTTTTGGGCATTTGGCTGTGCCCTGGCCTTGGCAACACCTACACTGTAAGGTGCTGGAGATGCTGAGAACGCCAAGGACTGTGGTGGGATTTTCAGTGCCTCCATTTCCTTCACAAATGTTTAGATGATAACTGTATTTTGAAACAGAAAAATACTTTTCCCACTGTTTATCTTGATAGTGTTGTTTGTTTTTTGTTTTTTTTTTTTCAATTTGACGAAAATACTTTTCTGTGTCAGAATTTCCCACATCATGGTGGTGAGTGTTTGGCTAATATTCTTGCCTCATCCTGTTAAGTTTCTCTAATGAAAGATACCTGAAGCTACAAATGCCACTTCTGTGAGAGATACTGGAGGACTGAGTGAGTTTTGAGAGAGTCACCTGTGTGTCCTTCCATGTCTGGTGTTTAGAGCTGTTGAGGAAGTAAATCTCTTGGGCTGGAGCTGGTCTATCACACCTATTTCCTAAGATGTTTGTAAAGACAAATTTAGTCTTGCTGTGGTAGAGTCAGTAGTTTTGATTCTCTTGAAACTTTCAGTAACATTTTTTCCTCTGACTTCAGTGGGAGCCATTTGGTGCAACTTGGAAAGGGAAGAAATGCAACAGAGGTGGAATATACTGTCTTTATTTTCAGAATCCAGAGTCTGTTTGATATTAAAAAGCAAATAAACAAGAAAACAAAAATCTACTTAGTTGCCATCATGCCTTGTTCAGCACGCTGCTATTTGATGCTTATTCCAGACTTTATCCCAGTTTTAGTCCCATATGAAAGTCCCTGGTTCTGATTTAATGTTTGCAGAGATTACATTTGGAATGAGATACAGTAGGAGGAAATATATCTTAAAATTTTGATGGTTGAGAGAAATATCTTTAATCTCTCCTGTTATTAGTGCTAAAGGAGCTTTCAGAGAATAATAAAGCTATCACACTAAGCTCCTTAATATTCTTTCTTTTAGTAATTTCTTCTCCTCTTTTTCATTTGTTTTTTTTTTTTTTTTATTCTTCTGGTTCTAGTTTCCTTTGCAATTTTCTCCTTTCCACCAGTTCAATGTCCTGCATTTAGTGCTTTTCTTCCCCACTTCTCCCTCTTTTTAAAGTCCTGTGAATTTTTTTTTTCTGTTCTCCCTCTTCTCCCTTTTAAATCCTTTGTTCTGCTTCATACTCTCTGCTATAACTCAGTCCCCTGCTGTCATGTCTCTGTTTCTATCGGTGTGGCCACGGAGGATGATCCATGGTGGGCTGTAGAATGACTGCACACACTTTTCCAAGAGCTCTGTGCATGAGACTGCTGCTGTTCTTGCATGACAACAGCAGCTTGCATGGTATTATCCAAGATGCTTTGCCTGCACGTAGCACTCTGAGGTAGCTGTGCGGCAAGAAATGTGCCAGTTACCAAGTAATTTGGGAGTGCATAGGAATGTAGCTAGATAGTATTTTTGCTCATTTAAGTAGTTGCACTGTTCTCCTTTTACTTTGGAAGTAACTCTATGCAGTTGTTACCGTTTATTACTGGCATCATTTTGTATGTTAAGAAGCTGCTGTAAGGGCAGTTGTAGGAAAAGAGGTCATCCAGATGGCTCATTAGAATCGGGAACATTAGAGGAGGCAGTCAAAATGAGACTTGTCTGATGATGTGATAATCTTATCTTGTGACTAAACTGAAAGAAACTCAAGAATAACATAATGATTCTTCTGATATTTACAATGGAAATGGTTACATGTATAAACAAACCTTTCAAAATGGAGCTGTTGCTAATCATCAGGTGGTTATTTTCATGGCACAGCTATACCACTGCCTACGTGCTGTGTGGCCCCTTGGGCTGTCTGTAGTACATATGCAGTAATTTGAGATACCCTTGCTATAGAGAGTTTGTAGTTGAAGTAGACTGGAGGAGGCTGCAAGTCTTTCCTAAGATGATGCTTGTCAGCCTGTGTAAAAGCCTAATACGAAACCTGAACCAGTGATGTCTGGGTATTGAGTTAAGCAGAAGAAGAACTTACCAGTTTAGATACAATTGTTGGAAGTTAAGCGGACTCTAAGCCAAAAAACCCTGAATATAGTGTATTACAAATATAAGATTTGGATTAAATTTAAGATGCAGTCCTAGTACTAGGAATTGGTGGCCCTAAATGCGTATTACTATTCTTAGGATTGCAGTGCTTTTGTTTGATTTGTATAATAGAGTAAAATGTTATAACAAAGGCTTTTTGATGGCTGTGATCCTTTATAGCTGTAGAAACTTCACCTGAAGTTGTAAAAATATAAAGAATAACAATAACTCACTGATTTGGATAAGCTGTGATACTGCAGAGGTCAGCCAATAAAAAAAGAAGGCATATGTTGTCTATATGTCTTTGATGATAGACACAATCTGTTCTTAAGTATGATTTTATTTCTATTTCGTATAAAGCCCAGGAACTGAGAAAATAGCAGGTTTTTGCCTTTCCAGTAGTACAACTGAAAGAAATCTGTTTTCCTTCACATGCAGAGAGGGAAGAAACTTACACATCTGGGGCAGAATGAAAAGGTAGTGTTATCTGGCCTGTGTTGTGTAGCAGATTACATCGATAGTCCTTTCTGGCTGTAAAACTGGTAAAAGTTTTTACCCGTTGTTGCAATAGCTCAATGTTGTATGTTGAATTTTGAGTATCAAGAGTATGGTATAGGGTGAAGGTAAGATAAAGTAGAGCCAGTTAGTGGAGAACACAGTTGAGACTCAGGCTTCTGGATTCCCACAGAATGAGTCCTGGGTGGCCTTCTGGGTCTTCCTGTCCTGTCCCTCACTGCCATATACAGCTATGTCTGTCCAGGGGACTAAGAAGGATAATGCTCATCCTCACCCAGGAGCGCGCCTGAAATGACAGATGATTGATGGATAATCTATAGGCTACCTTTTCCCATTTAAGTCAGGGTTGCTTCTGTCCAGGAACAGTTGTTTTCACAAACCAATTACTACTGAGTTCTGCATGATTAGTATTTACCAGAAGAACTATGGTGGGCATTTAAATGTTTTCAGATCTCTTTCCTGGGTCTGGAGTACATCTTGACTTGTAAATTTGTACTCAGATTCAGTCTGAATTAGGCATCTCTGAATCTCTTTGCTTGTCTCTGAAATGGGTAAAATAATAGTTCATTGCCTCATTTTAGAGCTTTGCTTAGAGAATTCAGGATTCTGATGAATCAGCCTAATTGTATATAAAGATAAAAACTCTTTATGCCGATAAAATAGTAGGCTTTTGGCAGTGCTTCCTTCTTTAGGGAAGAAAAAAGAACCAGAGCAAAAGCCCAGTTATTACTGAGGATGAAGTGCAATTAATTGTATGCTAGGATAAGCTGCTTATTCACTTCAATTGAGAGACAGATGAGTTGTCATGATGAGGAATCTCATCTAATTTCTATATTGGTGTTTTTTTCATGTCAGTAAATATGGAAATGGGGGCAATGCAGATCTGCCCTTGGAAGCAGATGTACCGGAGCAATTTCTTCTAGATTTGGTCAGTATAGGGAACTATGTCCAAGCATGAAGATACAACCAACCCTGGTAATGGACATCAGGTAAGTGGATGCATGCCAGTTGGTTCAAATATTCAACTGCCTCAGAAAGTGGACTGCCTTCTCTGGGCTGGCATCACTGGGACAAATAGGATTATACTCTTTCCATTCTGTTCCTGAAAACTAAATAAGATCTCATTAGAAATTCTGCTGTAGATTGGAGTGGGGGGAAGAACAGAGGAAGAGGAGAGAAAAAAAAAAAAAAATTAATTCCTTTTGAACTTCTGAAGATAAGAACGTGCTTTAATGAGGAATGAGAAGCATACTTCAGAAGGAAACCACAGCCTTGTAGCTGGCATGGAGAAATACACTCTAATATCAGATAGTGTTATCAGGGATAGTACATCTGAAAAGTATCCAAGAAAGAACCAAGATCATATATTTTGTAAACAGGTTTTTCCATCTAGATGTACTGCAATCTGTCATGTGTTCCAAAATACAGATAATGGTTTTATAATCTGTATATGTGGATGCTTTTGTGCTAATCTCTATCTGAAAAAGAATCTGAATTGGATAAGTGACTCTGAAATATTAAACAAGTAGGCAACAGACTATTTCTGTAATCTGGAGTGATAAATTCTTTTGCAAGACTGGCCTTTGTTTTAAAAACCTTGATAGGCCTTTTTTCCATAAGTTTAGTTTCAAAGACATCTTTGTTTTAGACAGGTGTCTAAAATATTTGCTAATCAATCCTTTAAGATCTGGTTAGGCTATCCTTAGGTAGCAAACTGAATAAAGAAAATGGTTTACGTGGTGAATCCGTAACAGGGTAAGTCTGAGCAAGCAAGCTCCTTTTGCATTTAATGTTAATGTATTAATTTTCATTAAATGCAAGATAAATGTTGTTCAGTCTTGTCTCTTATCTTCTACTATTGAAATAAATTTATCATGAAGCAAAAGCTAAAATGATGAATGTGAAAGCAGGTTTTGTAAACCTTAATGCCCCAAGGATGATCAGATCTCAGGTGATTTTATAGAAATAGAAGTAGGAAGAACAAAGGCTGTTTCGCTTCTGACTCACCTTGCCTCCTTATGCTGCCTGCCAATCAAAGCCGATGGGCTTAGATCTCTCCCACCAGTATTTCCTTCACCAGAAGGCAGCTGTAATAAAAGAAGGCGACCCAGGCCGGAAACATGCATCTGACTGCGCGCTTGTGTACAAAATCTGAACCAACATGCGGCTCCAGCTGCTGCCGAGTGCCGCTGGTGTTACAGTTGGGTAGGCAGAGGGAGGCAGGTAGCCTCAGTGTCCATGTGATGTTGAAATCCAGACTGCTGATTTGATTCTTGGGACCATCTTTATCTAGTGACCACACCTCAGCATTTGGATGGTCACTGACCTGACTAAACTGCATGCAATTTGATGTAGCCGGGTATTCTGAACTCACCATCTGCTTTAGGGTAGGTGTTACTGTGACTCATCAAACCTCATTGCTCCTGTGATGGCAAGTAAGAGGATGGACTATTTCTCTTTGTACACTTACTGGTGGTATTTTCTCACATATAAATATCAGTCTGTCTTTATCCACTGGCTCCCATTTATCAAAGTGACAGCCAGCCAGCCAGCAAGCAAGCAAACCTCTCAAAATGTATGATAAAATTAGCTGCAATCGATACTCCATTCAAAGTAATATGATTAAACCCACACGTTTAGGTTTAATTTCATCTTGCAGACTGCAGATGACACTGTTTCAGAAGGATCTGATCTTTGCAATAGCAGAATAAGATAAGCACAGATCAATTTACAGTTCTTGTTGGCCAACTACACTTGCTAGGAAAAAAAAACCAAACCAAAAACAAAACCCCAACATTTTGGGGAAAATACTGCTGACATGTCTGTTGTAGGGAGACAGTTATAAGCAATCACAGACTTCAGGACAAAATAGCAAAAGTTTTATTACACAATTTGTTTGAGGTTTCCAAATTACGATGAATCCTGAGCCAAACTGCTTTCAGATTCATGTTACTATTGGTGCGCATTGAATTTAGTGAGGGAAAAGGCAATTTGGTATTTATAATTTGAATTATCACTCATAAGTGAATATAGCATACCAGTTAACCTTACTACCAGTTGAGTGAAGAACTTTGGCAAGTATCTAAATTTTGAGCATTTGAGGTAGTATAAGGCTGTTAGTGGCACTGATTCATTGGGAGTTACACTGGCTATAAGTAAAAGAGTTTTCCAGAGTTTCAGTCTACCTCCATGTATCTGACAGCTATGTAATTTGGTCTGCTTTAATGTTGGTTTTCCCTCATAGCTGCCCTCGGGTCACTGAGATGTCTGCATAGTGTCACTGGTTCATTGCCAAAAAATGCTATTAAATTTCAAAATTTTAGTATAGGGCACTATGCCATTGATGTTAGTTTTTGCATCATTAAGATGCATCTGAACATGGTCTTGAGTAAGAGAATGGGATGCCACTGTCAATGCTGTCACTTTTTCAGTGTATAAGATCCCATCCTGTTTCGTGTGTGCTCTCTCACCATTGTGCACATGGGACACTTCTTCCTTTAGTGCTGTTGTGTGTGATTCATCCTGCCTGGAGTGATTGAGCTCTGGTGCTGCCTTGTCATTGTCACCCACTGTTGTAATGCTGTAATGCAATGTCAATGAAGCCATAAATCAAGTCTGCTCTGAAAGAGATACTTTTAGAAAGCTAAGCATCCTAAAAGTTCTGCACAGTGCACAATCCAGACACCAGGCTGAGATGTCTTTCCAAGCTGATACAAGCAAGATGTTCCCTATTATAAGTTGGGGATGGCTCCTGGCAGAAGATTCTTCGTGAAGATATGTTGTTTGTGGAATTTGTTCTGTTTCTATGTTTGATCTGTTACCCTGCCTGGAAGCCCCTTTCCTTCTGACTCTTTGAATGAGATTCCTGCTGTGGGTGTAGGGCGAGACATTCATGTCCTGTGTGGAAGAGGGACTGGCAGCAATTGCAAAAGGGAGTAAAGCAGAGGTTTTGAGAATAAGGGTTTTGGCAGCTCTGCTAGCAGCAAATTCTGAGCGTATGATAACACTTACAAAGGAAATGTCATGAGTCAGTGCCATATTAAAGAAAGCCTGAACTAATCTTTCAATTTGGGCTGTGAGAGAGACTGTTTTACAGTGGCGTGTGCACATGTGCGTGCACACACTGTGCTTGTGTGTGTGTATAAATAAAACCTGGCCTCTGATTCTTGTAATCCCTTCCTACGGAAAAAAATTTCATGGTGTTATATGGATTTTTTGGTCAATTCGAAGAGGATTTGTATCCTAGCACATTTCCAATCAGTTGGTGCCAGAAATATGCATCGGACTGTGCACTTATATACAGACTTTAGGTAGCGTGTATAAAAGGGCAACTATCCCAAGAGCTTTAGCTCTGCCTAGCAGGAAAGCAGTATCTGTGTTACAAGCTGTCTTGCACACTCTGACCATGCTTTTGTCTGAGAAGTGGTAATGTTTTCATTATAGGTCACTTGGAAATGTTTTCTTCTGAACAAGTTTCTCGTGTTCAAACTGTCATCTAACCCAGAGCCCAGTGAAGCAACTGCCTCTTGGGTAAATCCTCTGAAGGCACAGTTCTTGTCAGCCTCTTTCACATGTCCATCTAGGTTAAAATAATCAGATCTGCTGATGTGTGCTGCCATCAGCAGCTGTATTGGCTTGGGTACATCAGTACGTAGAGTAGCTAATTAAAGAAAATAAGCTGATCTCTGTTTGCCCTGAGCCAGGGTAAATTGTAAGTAAACTTGCAAACAGCAAGTCCTCTTGCTGGATGACTCCTGACAGTCAAGAAGCAGATGCTGGGGGTGACTGTCACATTTCTTATGCAGTTGGAAATGCAGTCATCTCAGGATGACAGAGCTGACACAGCTGGAATTACAGCCCTGTTTCCGTTAAGCCTTGTAGAGATGTGCTGTGGTTAAGGCTGCCAGTAGCCCTGAAATCGTATCTTGCTTTAGCTGATCCCTCAAAGCAGTTATTTCTGTTGAAATGCGCATTGGATTGGGGGGTTTATATCCCAAGCTTTAGAGTCAGTGCTTGGCAAGAACTGTTGTTTTTAACTGAGGCAGTGCTTGCTTCCTGCCCTTTGCTGGTGTGTTTGTCAGGTATGTTTGCTGTGCAGAAAGACTTTAAGTGTGTTTACCTTCATGCTCTGCAGCTTGACTTGAAAGGATTTGCCCATAGCTCAGAACTACAAACGCCTCTATCTTCTGTGTCAGGATGGTCTGGTTCCTTTGCTCTGCGAGGCAAAATGAATGGTGCTCACAGATTGCTCTGACACCAGCCGTCGTCTGTGCCTCAGCTGCCTCACTTGCAAGACAAGAGAATGCACACTCATCTAGTCTCTAACATGTGTTGACATCTTAAGGTTGATGTGTACCGCACATTGCTTTAAGTACTTCACAGATGGTAATTGTGAGAATCCATCTGACTGTACAGCCCGGTAAAAAAAAATTATAAAGATGGATTAATGACTAAGTGTTCTGTAGCTGAACAATGGCCAGAAAAATGGAAGGTGGCCCAGCATTCACGTGTTCCCTGAGAGCTTGTTTCTCCAGAACGTGGCTTTTGAAATGCCACCGGAAAGCTGAAGATGACTTCATCTAAAACACTGTAAATGGCAAAGTATTCCACAAATGAACTCATCATCTTAAAAATCAATAGCATTTAAGATATGTGTTCCAAACAGTGACAGCACTAATCCAAAAGTGTTCCCTGATTCAGCAGCTGAATGGAAATAACCATTAGAGAACAGGATGCTTCCTACTGTTCCACCCACGCCTTTCTCTCTTTCGGAAGTAATTCATGCTCCTTCGCAGCTGGTAATGGCAATGAACTCCTCTGTGTCTATGGATTCATGAGGCATAAGGAGAAATACTGAGATAAAGAATCATCAGCAATGTGATTGTGACAAGACTCCAAGTTAAGACAGGCAACTAGCTTAGCTTTGGTGTTGGGCAGGCAGGATTTTCTTGTTCTTGGGGAGAATATGGTTAAAGATGGGGTTTGGGGCTTACAGGCATTGATTTGGACTAGATTTTGTTTCTGGAGTTAGACAATGCTTGGGTTTAGGGCTGGGGAGAGTTATTGGATAGTAGTTATAATTGAGGTAAAGGATAGAAGCTGCTGAAAACCCCCGAGCACTCTTATTGGTGAAGGTTGTAGTGCTTGATAGTGTGGGGTGGCAGGGGCTGACAGGTCTACTGGGCAGATTTTGACCTGGGGCTGCAAGATGTTGCTGACACTGGCCTGGGGTTTGGACTATTACGGCAATGAGGTTAGGAGGAAGCAATGATGACTTGATCTAGGACTAAGTTTAGACAGGGGTTTTAAGACACCGTAATAGATGGAAGCTCAGTGTATATGGGGTATGGGCATCTGGCCTGGTAATCTATATTTCGTGTTGAGTTTTAAGGAGCATTTAGGTTACACTAGGCTAGTTGATGCCTGCTGATGTTCTCGTGCTGTATTAAATAGGGGACTGAAAATGTCTGGGTCTTCGTTAAAACTGATCACTCGTGTAGAAATCAATGAAACAAATTTTCCCAAGGGCTACAGTAATTCAGCTCTCCAGAACAAAAGTGGTGGTCAGTCACAGAAGAGCATCTTCAAATCACAGTGAGCTTTATTTAAACTGTGTGACTTGCTTTTTACCATAAGCTGTGTTTGTGGACATGGCTTCTGTTTCTTCCTTTCCAGACTGATGGGCACTGCTCCTGGCCGTGGGGTGCAATTCTGCTCCACCACATCAAGCTTTATGGCCCAGTCATAAAAGTAGATTTAACAGTAGCAGAGGCCTAAATACTACAGCATTATTGCAAAGCAATCCAGGCTCCAGAGTCACTGCTTCAACAGCCTCGTAAGAAGTTGGCTAGGCAGCAATCTGCAAGGCACCAGGGTAAATGTAGAATGCTTCCAAACCTGGCTGAGTTTTCAGATGTAGTTTAACAGTGATTTCAGCTGGGTGAAATCCTCTGCAGGGATCTGCAGCATGCAGAACTTCCATTCAGGCTTTCTTATGCTGCTTCACCTTAGTTTATCTGGAGAGAAGTTGTGTGCTTGATCCTTTATGCATTATTTGATTCTTTGCTGACCTCGATGCTCCCCCATTACTCCCAATAGTCAGCTTCAAGAACAAAAGGAAGTTTCATTATTGCAGTTCAGCTGCAGCCAGGGAGAAAGATGGGCTACAGATTCAGGGAAGAGCAGACAAAGTGAGCGTGCATGTATGTACACATGCTGAATTCTTAAACCACAAAAAAATAAAAAAGCCAAGGAGAAAACTCCAGACAGAAGGAAAATGTTTAATCAGTAGAAATCATTCCTGTAGTAATCTCCATCGTAACAAATCTATTTTAAAATTCTGGTACCTTCTTTCTTCTTCATTTTTTAAAGCAGTTTATCCATGCAAAACTATTCTCTCACCTGCTCTGCCAAGAGGCTCCATGCAAAAAATGGCCCAGGGTCAAACACAACATTAGAAAAAAAATAAACCAACAAATTCTGTGGGGAGCAAAGACTTCTCTTACCTCTTGTATACAACCCTCTTTTGTACTCCTGCCACACAGGTCCACAGCTTTTTGTCTTCTGGACACTGTGGTGGAGATATAATATTCTTTAATTTCTAGAAAAAAAACACCCCTGTACCCCAAAATGCTCATTACAGGATAGAAATGTCTTTGTCTCAGTTCTCTAAGAAAATCATTTGGGAATTCACTGTGTTTACTGCTGCTTGCAGTAGGACTAAAGTGCTGTCAGGACTTTGATAAGCTATGTCTACGCAATTTCACTGCAGAGTTGTGTTGTTTTTTTTTTTTTCTTGTTTTCCCTGTGCTGGTTTGCTGTGTCCCAGTTGTGCTTAGAGGATCTGTTTGTTCTTGGTGAGGCTGCCCTGGGCATTATTTCCCAAATGATTCTAGTACAGCCTCTGAAAATGTGTTGAAGGAAGGGCTACAGATCTTGTCTTTGAGAGAGGCTGGGTAGTAAAGGGCTGATAAGCTTTCGGTGAACGTTTCTCGTAAATGCTTCCTTTTTTACTTGGCAGGGCCCACCTTTAAGGCTGACATCAGCACATTCCTGAAAAGCTGTCCCATGGTTTGGAACTGCTGCACTTAGAATGCAAAAATCTGGCAACTAGACCCAGAGATGAGGGCCTAGCAGTTGGCAACTAACTCCCTGCCAGCTCAACAGTGCAGTCCCTTGAATTGTTTTTGGATACAAAAAAGGTTAAACAAGGTTTATCAGCTGTTGCTTTTTCTCCATATAGTCTGTAAGTGCCTTAAGAGACTCTTTGTTACCCTGCCTGTGCAGCACCTAGCACAGTGATCCTTGACAGAGCTGCCAGTACTAGCAGCAGTGATCTCCAGACTAGTTAGGAGGCTACGTGCTGGAATTGAGCTCTCCAAAAGCCAACCACATATAGGACATTTTGGGACTCTGCTTTTATATAACCACCAGTCAGTTCTTCCTCATCATGCTCAGGGGTCACTTATTTGACACCTAGAATTTCTGTAGACAGTTCAATATCATTCAGAAGCATTGCATACATGTGAATAAACTTTGCTGTTGATGGTGCTTTAACAGGCAGAAGTCTGCTCTGGCCCAGATGAGATATTAGAGATGAGTTTTGTCAGAGAAAGTCAGCGTCCTTAATGTAGTGATGGACTATCCTAATACACCGTTATTTTCCTTATGCATCAGGCTGATACTGTCTGCTAGTTGGGTGATCCTGAACACTTGGTAACTTATTTTGTAGTACCTTAGTATTAAAATTGCATCAAGTTTGCCTTTTCCAAGTGCTGAGTGTATTTAGTTGCCTTTTGAAGCAAGTGCATTATCCAGTCAGCAAACAGCATGGCAGACTGTGAAAACAAACCCATTCTGAGTTCAAAGCAAAGTATTTACATTTTACCCAGGGCACATGAGTCAGCATGAAACCTAACTGAGTTTCCTTTATGTTCATCTAAGTATTGCTATAGCACACTGATACATTCATATTGGTCTCCATAGTACTCTAGTAGCACATCTAAATCACCTACTAGAGGAAAACCTTTTTTTTCTCCTTTTTTTTTTTTTTAATAAGTTAATGGGCAAGCATATGAAACACATGGTAAGATTAAACCGCATCTCTGTCCTAGTTGCATCCCTCTGACTCTAGCCTAGCTTTGTAAGGTATGAGCTATTTACAGGCAAGGAAGGGCTCTTACAATGAGCAAGGAGTCTCCCCTCTACCCCACTAGATAGCCAGCTTCTCATAAACATCGTTCATTTGGGAAAGTTAAGGATTAAAAAAGACAAGCAAAAGCTTAATGAGGGGGTTAGGCAGCATCCTGCCTTGAGGTACTGGCAGAAGGGATGCCCCAAGGGCAGTGGGATCCCACTTCGAGACTTCTCCAGTCTGAGGGAGTGGGGATAACCTGACGCTGCCCTGCAGAGGCTGCGTGCAGCTCTGTGCACACCTCCTTTCGGGAAGTATCTTTAATTCCAGAGGCAGCTGTGCTTGCAGCTAGTAAGTCTTCTTTTCCTCTTAATGCTGGAAATTTACAGTAAAAACCAAGTCTTGTGAATGTGTTCTGCAGCCAGCCTCAGCTTCCCAGGAGTGCAGAGGCACAGAATTCAAGCTGCCTGAACCAAATGAGACAGCAGGAGCCCTGAGAGCAGCAAAAGCCATTTAAAGCTCTTCTGGCTATATCTTTCACTGCTGAACTTGCTGTGGGGGTAGATGTTAATTTAATGAGTACTCATTAAATTATCTTACAGTAGCTCAGATAGGTCCCAGCAGGTTCCTTGAACATGACACAGGATTTTGTTTTGTATTGTTTGGGCTTAATTAATTTTTCTGAGGGACAGTTATAGTACTAACAGAAAGGGGTATAAAAACAAAATTGGACAAAACTTTCTGGAGAGAACTTATGCTTATCCTCACCTATGCTGCTGGTATTTTTAGGGTAACAGTTTAGGTTTCAGTATTTTTTTTTTCCGCAAAACATTCTAACAAAATTATTTTTGAAATATTAAAACAATAGCCTCAAACAAAGAAAAATAATTTTAAGCAAAAGCAGTATGTATGACCTGAATGAATTTGAAGCTAATCAAGATTTGTTTGGGAGTATTGCCTGGAAAAAACCAAACACATTTGTCTTGGAATCCACATGAAATGGTTTTTCACCATATTTTTCAGATTTCCCACAGATGCAGAAGATCAGTTGTTCACACAACACTATTAGTAGTGTGAGTTGGGAGAGATTACTTTCACCTGAGATATACAGTTATAAGTGAAGTGTGAACCTCTAGCAGCAGCAATTAAAACCAAAAAACAGGCTGTTTGTCTGAAATTGAAGCACAGTAGAAAGGGGAGGGAAAAGTAGGAGATTTGAAACAAAGAAACTGCAGGAGTGGTCACAGGTGATGTTTTCTAGGGCTGTCCCTAAAGACAAGTAACTGACAGATTATCAGAGAAGCCATCTTGTGTTAGCAGTAATTGAGAACTAATTAGCAGTGAGGATAACTGCTTGTACCTCATTCAAGTCCTTCAGTGATCCAACCATGGTAAAAATGAATAATAAGCAGTAAAATATTTACCATTTTGAGGGTTCAGAAGGCTGTCAGTGGACTCTGAAGGGAGGGCCCTCTCCGGGATGTGGCTGTGCGCTCCAGCACACCCAGTGAGGTGATGCTCCAGCACCCTTCTCCAGAGACTCCTCTCACTCCTGCCAGGAGACATACAGGTGTGAAGCATGACTGTTGCTAAAACAGACAAGCCCTCTAAACAGCCGTAAGGTCCTTTTCCTAGGTGGTACAGCTGACTTCACCTCTTCCAGTTCTGGATGTGCGATATCCTCCAGGCTCCAAACCCTCCTCTGTTAACAGGAGTAGAGCAAAATACCCTGAGGTTCTCGGTCCTTTTTTTTTTGGTCCTGCTGTTTTCCATATCATTGAATAAGAAAGCTCAGATCAGACACAGAGTGAATGAGCAGGATGCTCAACAGCTAATTTTGTGTTAAAAAAAGTTTATTTTTTTTTCCCCTTATTTGGACTAACAGCTTATCAGTGTGAGTCAGGCCTGAAGAAATGAAACACTGTGTTACATGGGTTTACATATAAATTAGCTCACATTTTCTCAGAGACAGACTGGACATTTTCCATTAGTTTAGCAGAATTTTCCAGTGACTGGGATTTTGAAGGCCAGTGCAGCCTCTGCAATAAGACTACTTCCTGGTGTTAGAATTCATTTTTTATTGGAGATGAGGTGTGGTCTGAAGGTATAATATTAATAGCTGAACTGATGTGTAGCCAGCAGGTCAAATCGAAGGCAACATTATTTAAACTAACTCAGCACTCCATGGTGGGTTTATTTTAGGGAAATAAGGAAACAATTTCAGTTCCCTCTGATAAATAAATAACGTGTCAATTTTGCAAATTATATTTTAAAGGAAATTTCAGGTTAGTATTTCCATGCTTCTGAAACAGTCAAGGTGAATCTACCCAAGGTGGACTTCAGCTAATGAACTGTGGGGAGGAACATTTTAAATCTTTGTCTACAGTGATGGATTTTGAATGAACTGAGGTTTCTGATGGACAGAGCAATTGAAGATATTTACTCAAAAGCAATTCAGTAAGTAAGGACTACGATGAACTTATTCTATGGATGTGGGCATTCTGTGTTGTGAATCATTTCTAAAGTGCCTAATCCTGTGACATAAAATACAGTAATGATAGTGTAAACTGCCTACAAGGACCATTGCTCAGCACTTTGACCTTACTGTGGATATGAGCAGCTTATTTTACTGTGATTGATGCCAAAGGTGTCCAAGAATTACAGTACAAATGTAACTGGGCAGACAGGGAGCTGCAGTGAGAGAGGGGAAACTGAGACCTTTGTGGGGATATTTGGCAAATCCCAGGCTGAGAGGTGTAATCGCTCAGTGTTTCTTGGGTGGAAGAACAAGGCCTTCTCCAGAAAGGGGCAAATAGACCTCCAGAAATGAGCACAAGAATGGTTTTTTGAGTTTTGGGTTCTTTGTTTGTTTTGTTTTGGGTTGGGTTTTCTTTCGGGGTGTGGTTTTTTTGTGGATTTTTTTTTTTTTTTAATCACAGGTCTTATATATTCAAAATACAAACTGGGGGGGCGACTAGTCTCCTAAGAGCATGCACAGTACTTAACAAGCCTGTGGTTTCTGGACAATCTAATGATGCTGTAAAATGTGGTATGTAGCTAATTTTCTTGGCTCTGTGTTAATCCCCAAAACTGCGGGGCTATTTTTTTTTTTTTTTCCCCTGTAAGAAAACTGGACAATGACTGCTCTTGATTTGTGGTTGTAAAGCTCCTGATGCCTGTTTTTTGATTATTTGTTTGGTTTTTGACCGAAACCTCAATGTTTTTCCTAGTTGCAGGAAGGAGAGGTTTTAATTACCTTGGTTTATCAAGCAATTGTGTCCACATAAACAGTTGTTTTGAGTTATCTGCTTCCAACACTTCCAGGATAGAACTGGAATCTGTGAAAATTCGAGGAGATCTGATGCAAGCAGACAAATGCTACTAGGAAGTTAGTGCATTGCTGTTAGAATAAATGAATAAAGCATTGGTAATGAACTCTTTAACTTGTGGACACAGAACAGTTCTCTAAATTGCAGTTTGTTTTCATACTTCAATACTTTCTCCATTATGAAGTAATTAACTCTCTTCTATTGTCTTCCAAGAACAAAAGCATTTATTTCAAACTTGGCATCTTCCTCTCTTCCCAAATATCCTTTTGCAGTTTTGCAGTATTTACTGTTTTGGATGAGAGATTCATGTTCTTCCTAGTGTCACAGGCACATGAATAGCTGATCTGAATTTTTATGTATTCAATTTCTTAGAGCACAAGTATTGTTTAGGGTTGAATTCTTAATATTTTTTCCAGTAAAATTAGTATTTGTTTCATTCGTAAGAAGCAACTGCAAAAAAAATTGGAAATACGTGCATCCTCACAAGGTGGTGTGGATTTTAACAAATTATTTTATTTACCTTAAGTAATGATTTCCTCTATTCATCATAATAAATCAGGATTAGCAGCATGATATGAATTGTAGAGTTTATGCCACATCTTCAGAGCACCTGTTATATTTCATGACTGAAAATGCTTGACTTCCTTATCTTATTTCAACATCTTTTCCACTGACTGCTCTTTGAACTAATCAACAGCAATCAAAAGGGGAAAGGAAACACAGTATGTGCAAGAAGAAACAAGGTGCTGTTTGGAGAGACAAAAAAATTGACTGGTACTTACTCATGGATACGAAATATGATTTATATTTCTTAATATAACAGCACCAACAACAAAAGGGTCATGAATTTGTTTTTAAGGTAGATTTGTATTGAATTGGAAATGTGCCTTCAGTTTTGGGGGACAGGAAAAAAATTCTGATGCACCACTTCCTAATTTAATACTTATTTGTTTGTGCTCAGCTGGTGTGCTATTATGAATATTATTAGCCAGGGTGAGAGGCAGGTAATTTTAAAAGAAAATATAAATTGTTTTCCTTAAGGCTTTCATGAAGTCCTTTCATATTCCTGGAATGTAAAGGACATTATAGATACTGAATATTTAAGACTGATAAATTTAGAAAATGGAGTTTGGAGCAGGAATTACATGTAAAAATTCTGTCTTGTGTATTTTAGACTGGACAGGAGGTCAGATTGAGTAGCCCTAAAATCTAAAGGTGAATTTCTGGACCTGCTGAATTACTGGGCTGTTTTTTCATTGGCATAATAGGGGCAACAGTTCAACCACTGAGTCTTTTACAACCAATGTGCTCCCTAAACTTGAAAATGTACACAAGGCTGTATAGAGATAGTCCATGCTCAAAGAATTTGTAACATTATATCAAAATGCATCAAACAATGGGGCTGTGCTTACTTTTTATTTGAACTTCGTTTTTAGTGACTATACGTTCCTTGAGATTGCTTGCAACAGAATTTGAAAACGCGAATCCTATGCTTAGATAAAAGAGAGGATGAGGCAAAGAACCTTATGTTGTCTGGAAGGTGCAGCAAAATATTTTCCTGAATGAAATTTGCGAGTTCATGTAAAGGTTTTGTCACAATAAATGTTTCACTGTCAAATAATGAAGCAAAAAATAGTGATTTTTATTAATAGTTTTAATGGTGATATCAGTTCTTAATTCATGTAGTAATTTAAGCAGCATGTAAACAGAGAGCTTCTGGTGATTGTTGTGCCATAATCATATTCCAGAATTACAGAATTCCTTGCAGTTTTTTGTTTTCAGCCCTCTTTTCATCAGGACACAGGCTAAATTGTGGAATTCAAGCACATTGATTAAAATCCATCCTTGCTGCATTCCATCATTTTTTCAAATGTAGCCTGTTGTTTTTTCCTTGTAAAAGCTCATACATTCTTATTCTGTTCTTTAAATCTCTCAACCACATGTAACTGTGGTTTTAAGAAGAGGCAGCTTATTCAAAAAAATTTCATAGTTATCTTGACAAGGCAGAACAGTAATCTTTGAAAGGCTATTTCAAAGGATTTGTCAAACACACTCATAGGTGTGTGGTTTAACCACCAGGCTATTCTGCTGTGTATTTTTGTTGTTGTTGGAGTTGTGTATTTAAATAATTGTGTAATGTGACAGAGCTTAGGCTGTTCTAAGGAGATTTTTATTCCAAGTTTCATTTGAATTGATTCAGAAATGGGATTTGAAATCATCTGTGCCACGTCCCAGGTCAGTGATTGCTGTTCTAGATGATTTAATTATTTGCTGGTTTTTGGATTTGTTGGTTGAAGTTTTTGTCCTCAAAAAGAAGCAGATGCAGGTGTAAATCTCAAAATTTTACGAGATGGAAAATTATGTGTCTGTCCATGTCTTCTATATAATGTTCACTCCTGAAGATTAATTAGTTCATAATATCCACTTTCTTACTGACAAACTGAACAAGTCTTTGGTTTGAGGTGCTGTATATGTTAGAGGAGGTGACCTTATCTTAGCACTCGCCTTTTATTCTTTTGATCAAAACCCCCACATTTATTGGCACAAAGCTGTATGGGAGATAGAGAAGTCCTACTATAAACTCTGTGCTTTTTTTTTCTTTCCCCTCCCTGCTTTTTAATGACAAAAAGCTTTGAAAAGACACTTGGAATCCACAGGGGAGAGATAAATTAAACTCCAGCTGACATGACTGAATTTTAAACTACTGAATATTTTACAGTTAGATTAGATTAGATAATGCTAGGTTTCACTAAGCATAGCATCAGGCTGTTTGGGGGGGGTGGGGGGGTGGTGGTGTTACAGATCCAATTTGAAAATTGAAACCAGCAGCCCAAACTGTTGAGTATCTTTAACTCACTATGTGATTCGCCATCTCGCTCAAATCTGGTGTAAGACTTTTCTGCAAAGTTTAGAGGAATTTGACCTTTCCCAGCATTTCTTGTAAGTGATCTCAATTTCATGCCTTCTTGATTAGGGTTCACCTTTTTCTCCAGGAGTAGCAGAAAAATAGCAGAAAAATAATGCAAAGATCTTCCTTGGACTGGCTGCTTTCTGGCTCGTGTTGATAAGGTGGGGAGGTGCTGTCTCAGTCACTTCTGAAAGTGGTTGCAGAGGGTAAATCCTGCAGTTCTCCCAAATGATGTGGCAACACTTTATCATACTGTTTCCTCTGACCCCTCTCACAGCCCTGCTTGGTCCCTGGCTGGGAATTCTGCTGGCTGGGTTTTTTGTTTGTTGGTGGTTTTTTGGTTTGTGTGTTGCTTATTTGGATTTTTTTTGGAGGGTGGTGTTGGTGTTGTTTTTTTGTTTGTTGTTTGGTTTTTTTTTTGAGAAGGATGAGATAATCCAGTACTAGCATGCTGAGTTGGCTGAACCAATGGAAATAACTACATTTATCATATTCCTGAGAAGATGGATTTAATTAAGTAACTGAAGACAATGTAGCTGAAAACATGTATCACTTATTTACTTTGATGTTTTAAATATGGTCACAAATGTTTATGAGGCTCAAAACACAAGTGCAAAGCTATGTATTTTGCAGTCAGACAATGCATGTTTAGTAGGCTGACACATCCTAGAGCACCGTGCTATGAATTCCTTTGGGCAGAAGGAGGGTGAAGGTGAGTGCCAGACATCTGCTGGTGTGGATCAGTGAACTGAGGACAAATCTATCCTACTTTTTAGTTTCATTCATTCAGTTTAAAATGGAAAAATAAAAGTTTATTTTGGAAATCTTTCTTGACAATGGTGAAACCTTACAAACTGGAGAGAGAGAAAGATGTGTGGATCTTGCTAAGAAATGTTTCTTTGTGGCTATGCTGTGCCTTTAGGGCAGCTCTGAGGTTCTGCTGCGAGATGAAACTAATGGGATCTTTCTGGTGAAGCTTTGCTGTTGCTCTGATGTTGCAAACAGTATCATATACTAGTCATTCACATGTTGATAACAGCTTCTCTACAAATGGTGATTCATTTGATCTGTGTGTTTGCTAGATATGCATCTTCCTTCTTCTTTTGAGAAGGAGGAGTATATTTTTCAGCCTTAGGATTGTGGTAGATACAGAAGAGTCTGCTGAGTTGAAGGTCAAACAGTGTTGTTGGTTTGTTGTTTGTTTTTCCCTTCTCCTTCAAAAGAAAACACACAGTATTTATTTCAACTTTTTAGTACTGAGCTGCTGCAAAGGCCTTGTGCCCTTTGTGGGGTAACATCTTTGTAACTTGTGACATTGGAGCCACTGCTCGGTTACTGGAGCACAAAAATTGTTTGTCATGTGTTTGTGTCACTGAATGTGCTCCTAGTAGCAGCAACCTGGGAGTGTGTAAAAACATATTTGCTCCTCAACTGATCTCAAATTCTGTAATTTCATCATTGTTTTAAACTCTCTCAGATTATTACTTTTCATAGGCTGAATTACTGCTGCTATCAGGAGTTGGATCCCTGGGCTTTTTCGTGCTTCTCTTACACAGGAGTGCAGTGAGAAGGGTGTTATGTCTTGCTGCAGACTCAAGGGTGTGATTTCAAGATCTGTACCCTCTTAGCCTGCCTGAGATGGGTGTATGTGTTGCCTGGGAAGTCTACATGTCTGGCTCTAATTCACCTGGCACAATGCTCTCCATGCTGAGCCATCTGGGCTATCAGTACTGGGATGCTGTGTCAGTGTGGGCTGATTTCAGGATATTCTGTGGATGTGGTACTGTTGCATGGTACCTGTTTGCTTTGCATAAATGACTGAGGGGCACGGTGCCAATATTTTCAATTGTTTTCAAGTACAGTCTCTTTCCATTCTTGTAACAGTCAGGTGTGGGGAGAAGGCGGGGATTCAAAGGGTTTGGTTTTGCTGCAAGAAGCCATGTCTTCTATTCCTTGTACTACTTCAACAGCAACCGTATCAGTATGCTCTTTTGTTATGCAGCTGACTTTCCCAGCCTGCCTTGTCTGAAATGCCTGGATATGAGATCTGTAATCAGTCCATGCAAATGATTGCACTGCCTGCTTTCTCCCTTTTTTTTTCCTAATTCTTTGGAACAGTTGTATATATACAAGTTCCTTGGCTGGCCTAATTTTTTTTTTCTTCCCCCCTACAGACTCATCTAGTCTTTTACATTGTGCTGATGTGCAGAAGTGCAGGGGGACATTTGCATACGTGCAAAGCCTTACAAAATGTGTTGAGAGGTATAACCTCTTCTTGGGCAAGCCATTTTCGTTTTCTTGCCTAACAGGCTTCCTCTATCCTGTCCTCCCTGTTCATAATGTTAAAGGCACTTTCCATTTCTCAATAAAATAGGTTGTTTTGGGTTTTTTTTCACAGCAGTGCCAGCTTGTTGGCCAGTGTATGTTGTCTTTTCTGATGAATAAGTCTTTCTTGCATGTGCTAAGGCTGTTGGAAATAGTAGAGTAAACCAGAGTGAGCAGTTACCCTGCAGCCACCAGTGCACAGTTCCCTCCATGGTACAATAGCCAGTGCAGCTGAACTGTCATGGGAAGGGACATTTGCAGCATATTTTAGAGGAAGGATGACGTAACAAGTGTTGTGACCCTAAACAAAGCGGAGGTTGTACTGCTGAATTTTCATGGAAGTAGGGAAAGAGAATATGATTAAGAATGTTTGCGCTTCAACAGTTTTCAAGGTACTTTTTCAGGTTAAGAGGGAACTTTGTGAAAGTGGCAAAATCATATGCTGAGTACAATTGCAATTATCACACATACACAGGAAGACTTTTGCAAGTCTGTAAGAATCTGTAAAACGTAGTAGAAAAATGTCATAATTTATTTATGTTAATGATTGGCATTAGACAAACAGGACGTGCAGTTGGAAGTTCTCAAAGTGGTCTTTAAGCATCTGTGTGAACTGAAACAAAGATGAGAGTGGTAAATTCTGCAGAGACTGACCGAAAAAGTGTGGTTCTGTCTTCAATGGAGAAGATCCCATTGCTTGTCAGGAGGGGAATTTGATCCTGCACTGGGTCTGTGTTCGGTTTATTGTATCATGTCTCTGCACCAGTTCACACAGGCTGTATCCTGTAGAAGTCAGAGTGGAAACGTGCTATACCATTGACACCAACAGGCCTTGCTTCTGCAGCACACGACAGAGGAGCCACTGACACGGGGCCCACCAACAGAGAGAGATGTTTCAGTGTTTCAGGTGGCAGACTGTGCCAAACACTTTGGTGCAGTTCATTAAAACACTAAAGTACTGGAGAAAACAGAGGCAGGTTTACAATCTTCCTATATTTGATATCAGATATTATTGAAATGTCCAACCAAAACGGCCTACCAGCTCCATCAGCAGTTTATATATATGGAAGTGTGCCTCGTGCTGCTGCCAGGTTTTGTCACAAATTGATGATTATGGGGTACCAGCCTGTTTGAGCATCCAGTCTGAGAAACCTTAAAAAGGCATCCTTTATTGGAAGTGCTGCCAAGCTACTCGCCTTAGGATGTTTCAGCGTTGGAGGCACCTCAAGCTACTAGAGCTTTTTGAAAATCTTGGCTGTAAAGTCTGAAGCTGTGAATATATAATACGTGATGGCACTAGGCCCAGCTGGAGTACAAACACACACATACAAAAACACATGAGAATATGAGCAGCGCTAACAAGATATAGATACTGTGCTCTGCTGCTGCTCTCAACCCAATTCTATAAAATGGCATATGGAAATTAAGAATTTACTCTCTGCCCATTTCTTCTAGCCTTAAGGTTAAATTCTGAACTTTATGGGACTTTCTGGTTTCCTCTGTTTTTCATCTCCCCTTTCAACTTAACATTGCCTTTTAATTTTATTATCTTGAAAGCTCAGAGAGATTCTAAATTTTATCTGCAGGGAAGCTCATTTGTTTTTAAATGATTTTCAGTCTGGAAGTTGGGAGATTACAGGCAGCTGTAAAACAAATTGCCAGAGAATAAAGATGAGTTTCTTGGTTACCTGAAAACCCAAATGTGTTCAAAATAAGAGTTTAAAAGATGAGATTCTTTTGGCAAGTTGATCCAATGATTTTACATCTCAAGGGCTGTTAAATAATGAGGGAGACTCGGATTTCTCCATCTCTTATAGTCTGTCAAATTAGGCAAATGCCAAGCTGCGGTATGACATGGGCTCTTAGATAACAAGCAAGTGTATGAGAGCACTTACTCTATATAGCACTGTTTTATTAGCTTTACATCTAGAAACCAGGCATCGTGTGACAAGGGAGGTGTGTTTCACTACTCTGCAGGCAAAGATCAGGCAAGGACAACTTCAGGATTGACAAGCAGACCAAGAAAGGGACCCCCCCAGCCCTGGGGGTGGGTGCCTGGCTGCAACATGGCTCTCATCATGGGCTCTGCTGCTTGCTGCGGGCAGCTGAGCCTGTATAAATGGTGAGAAAGGAAAAAGACCAGTGTGCTCTAGTGAAAATTTTAGTCCTACCATTACATTCCCATAATTAGGAAATCCAAGTTATCAAAGTTTGGTAGCAGGGTGATACAGATCCTCATTTATTTCTAGAGTTCCTTTGATATAAACTTTTTTTTCATTAAAAAAGGTGAGTGCATCAGGAAAATGATATGGCTGTCTTTGAGATTTATCTGGTTTGTGAGACAGGTAATATTAAAATATTTTTTAATAGATGGTTAAACTTAAAGTGATTAATAGAAGATCATTTTCCTGTTCTGTGGTTAGGAAGATGATATATATGAAAAAGCAGAACAGAAACCCTGGGGAAGTAATCTTTTCTTCCCAGGTTTTTCTTTTCTTCTGTCTCCTCCTTTATAGTTTCTCCCTCCCCCTCCGCCCACTTTTTTTTTTTGGTCACTTTACTGCCATTGCTTTGCTTTTAGGGAGAGATAATTGTGAAGAGAAAGAAGTTTAAGATATTTCAAAGTTTGCCTTCTAATATTTTTGTAAGTAAACTCAGATTGCCTGTGTTTTTCCATTTCAAGTTCTATGCTGTGCTGTCTCTGATAAGAGACTTCGGTGGTTTGAATGAACACCAAAGTATCAGCCTAAAGCAAGAAAACTGGCAAAAAAACAACTCAAGGCTGTCTTTTAATGGACAATGTTTGTTCCTTTCTGCTATGATTCTCCTGTGTCTGTGATCAGGAATTCTAAGGACTGTGGTGCCTGCCAGAAAACTGGTGCAGATGCACACACACACACATATGCATCAAAACACTGCATTTGATCTGAGGGATCAAACATTTTGGGGAATCATCTGATCTCAAGGATATCTGCTCCTTGCTTTTTTTTTTTTTTTTTTAAAAAAAAAAGATGCATCCCTAATCAGGCTTTGTCACCGCTCTGTAAACAGCAGACCTGTTAGCAGTGTTGAAATAGAAAGAGGTTGGCAAAGAAAGAAGAGGGAGGTTGTCTTTGCATTGGTCTTTTAAATATTTATTCTAGATGTGTGCCAGATCACTTCTGATTTAGAGGAAAGGGACCCAAAATACTAGGTGATACAAAACCAGAGCAGTATTAGGCAGGTTGCAATCATTGTTTATTGTATTTCTACAGCATATATTATCTTGTTGAGAATGTAAAAGCTGCTCCTTTGGGTCACAGCCTGGGTCCCATCTTGTCTCCTCTCTGACAGTGACTGGTACCGGCTACCTCCAAGTAACCCTTGGTGCGCAGGAGCATTAAGGCCCTCAGGGCAGCACTTTTCCAGTCCTACAGGCTGAGTAGCAGCTTAAATGCTTGCCCAGCCCTGGTTCTCAGGAAGGGCTTCTGGATTCTCCCAGGCCCTAACACCAGAGGCTCAGGAGGCTTCCAGTAGTGCTCTTGCAATGGAAGTGGCTGTGTTGTGTGCAGAAGAGGTGACTACTTTATCCTCATTGCCAGGGGAATCAGGGCAACTGGAAAAGTTTGTCAGTTTTGAGAGTATTAAGCAAGACAGAACTATACTGACATGGGTTTCTTTGTGCTTCCCAGTCTGCTTGTCTTTGGGTGTCTTGATATACCAGAAAGTCTTTGCTGGTGTGGCTAGGCTTAAAAAGTGGTACAAGTATATAAGCCAAAGTACCTCATTGACACAAACAGCTTCTCCAGTAAGAGAATTTAAAATGCATTCGTAAACTTCTTGGTAGATGTGAATCTAAATCCAGTTCCTCCAGGAAAATAGAAGGGACTGATAAAAGCTTTTTTGCTGATGTAACTGCATCTACACTAAGGCTTTTGCTGGTGTAAATCTGCTGCATAGAATCCAGAGAACGGTACTGGGAGGGGGGAGAGGAGATGATGACTGCTGCTGTGTCACTACATCTGACTCATGCTGAGTAGCGATGTGAGTAGAGAAAAGGGGTTGCTGCTGTGTCACTGAGCACCCAGTGAACCTGCCCCTCTGACCATTGGTCTCTGTGGGAAGCAGGGAGAGTTTCAGTGTGTATTCATATAGAATCTAGCCTAATGATACTTGATGAAGGTGGGTCAGTGCTACAGTAGTATAAATGTGGTGCAGATACAGAACTGTTCCGTATAGACTGGCAAAAAGTGCAGTCGCATCCTCAGCAATGTGGCGTGCCTGTCTCATAACTGGAGAATAAGTATCCCACCTTGGGGGCCTAGTTGCCCTATAGAAAAGACAAGGGCTCTGTAAACATGGGGCCAGCCTTCTTTTCCGTGGAGTCAAGCAGCACATCTACCTTTCTGTCCTTTTAAAACATGAATTTTTGTGCCTGCCTAAAGCCTTGAAAGCATTTCTGCTGTACTTCCATTAGAAATCCAGCACAATCAAGCTAGAGACTTTTTTTTTTAAGTCCTTCAAAGGCAGCTTCTGTCTTACCAATGTGTCAAGGTGCTTGGAACAGGTTTCACTTTGTGTATATAACACTGTAATTCTTCCTAGCATCGATGTGCACTTGAAAAGGAAAAGGTATAATTTCCTCAGTCAGTACATAACAGCTTCACAAATTCTACATGGGATGATTTATCACTGGCTAAAAAGCAGTGGTTTTTCAACCCTTATCTCTCATGGGTTTCCTGCATAAATCCACCAGATTGTCACTGATCTGTCCAAGTTGCTGTAAAGAAGTCACATGCAGAATTTCTTTTTTTTTGTTATGAGCATCAAAAGTTGACTTTCTGACTGCACAGCATAAATACTTTATTTGCTACTTACATGAGCATAATTTTGTGACTAAATTACTTAAGTCAGCAACTAATTTCGCTGCTGCCTCGGACATGCTTTAAATGAACAGGTATACTCATCAATCACCTCCCTTCTTCAAATACTGGCCTAATCAATACATGGGAAAGCTTTTTAAACATTTTCCTATTTAAAAAAAAAAAAGAGGAAAAAGTGTGGATAAAAAGTGTGAATAGACAAAACAGAAGAATAAAGAGTAGAGAGAATTTTAGGGGCGGACATTGAAGTGTTCTGCATTAGGACTCTATGAATCACTAAGCAAGAAGGATTATGCAATGGTACCCTTCCACCCAAGGCCCTAAATTAATAGGGCATGGTGATTGCAACTGTGGTTGCATACAGATACACCTGACAACTTTGGAACTTGAGTGATTTGAAAACCCCTACATGAAGAGGGATCACATTTTGTCAAACAGCATGAGCGCTTAAAACACATCACTGTCATAAAAGGCAAAGGAAATACAATGGACCATGCCCTGTGATGGCTGAGATGGCAAATGTCTTGCTCAGGAATCTCATGTACTGGGAAAAGGGCCAGAAAGGGATGAAATAAGGTCTCTGGAATAGCTGTGGTATGTTGGATCTTTTAGACCATACCATCTGTCAATGAATGTGACCTTTCTTAATGTAAATGCAGCATTGTGGACTTGTTGCAAGGAACTGATTTTGTTTTTCTGTATTTGTCACAGCTAAACTCTACCAATGGTTACCAGTACAAGCTACTGGCTGAAAAAAGTGAGACATTTTAAAATACAGGTATTGAAGGGCTTCTTGTGCAGTGATGCCTAAGCCGAGAGGAATGAGAGAACCTCATTCTAGTACTGGATGTGCTCAAAGATAACTCTTTTCCAGTCAGCTGAATGACTCCAGGCTTATGTGGCTTTAGCAGAGAGTTTCGTTGCAGAGATGAAAGGTGGGGTCATATGTTATTGAGACTTTATACCCGATCAGCCTTTGTGGTTTCGTCTGCAATACCAGACTAGTAGCACAGAGTTGGACCTATCTTGTGAGTGCTTTAGAGAGGGCTTAACTTCCTCTGTTCTTTTACAAGAACTATGTTTTTATCAGTGCTTCAACTGAGGCACCTGTTGCTGCAGAAACACAAATAAAGAGCACTGCATAGTATTCCGGGCCTGTTCAGTAAGTGTGACCTAGGAGAGAAGGGTTGTGAAAATTTTTCCTCTGAAACAGCCATGTTTCACAAAATGGTTTTGCCCTGAGCTTTACACCTTCCCACAATCTACCAGCGCTCTGCAGTACGTTCCTGAGGTTCCTTGGATTGATAACATGTATTTATGACATTAGCTTTTTATTTTTGATCTGAGCAATGATTGATTCCACAGCAGTCTATGCATCAGGTCTCTGCCAGAGTGAGTGGGGTTCACATTGGGTCCTCTCAAGGAGAGATGTATCACAAACCTGTTGCTAACAGTTCAGAAGTAGCCTCAGTTTGCAGGAATACCACAGAAATGGCCATAGATAAAAGAAGGATGTGAGGTATCACGAAACTGATGATAGCTGGTATTGTAGAAATCTTTGCTACCCAATTAAAACTCAAAAGCCCCACAGGGCTTTACACATCACTGGAAGTTACCATTATCCTTTTAATTCTGTATTTTACAGCACTGAGGGCTTTTGGGTTTTATTGACTTATTTTCTACTCTCAGCTTTTATTCTCATGCTGCATAAGAATTAAGTGGCTAATACGTGCTTGCAAACCAGAAATGCTAATTATTAGAAATGTGATTATCATTTGTTTTGCAAAATTAATTAGAAACATAAATTAGTGCTTTTATATCATGATACATTTGAAAGAAGTAACAAAATGAAGGCTTAATAACTTGCTTTTCTCACTTTAAGTGTACCGGTTAAGTCCCACTAGTCTATTCTCCACCTGCAAAGCTGTATGTACGTACTTAATCATGTAGTCTGTTAAATCAAATATTACTTGAAGCATGTGCTTTTATAATCAGATATTTTTCTGTTTCAAAATAAAAAGATGCTTGGCTATTCAGAAAGTGGAGATCTCTCTTCTGGATATTGTGTAAGTGTAAGCAGCTGCTACGTGTTAAAGAAACCCGAGACTTGCAGATCAGCTTCCCTGTGGAGGAGACAACAGAAAATCAGTATATTAAATGCTTCTCTCTTTATTTACATACCTATGCCAGTGCTGTAACAGAGGCCATCACAAAGCAAGTACTCTGATAATTCTGTCTTCCAGAAATGCCAACCGGAAAGCCATTGACACCTTCCTGGGAAGCTTCCCTAGCCTACAAATTGCTTAGGTTTAAAGAGGGTAGAAAAGAAATCCCCAGAAAACAAACTCTACTAACTACCACTGGTTTTCTCCAAGGGTGGCAGCTGAACAAAACTTAAAATTAACAGCTCTATTCAAAGACTAAAGCCTAACTCACATGTTTGTAAAACAGTTTGAAACTTTATGTGTAACAATAAAACAATTTGTTGACTCCTGTCTTAACACTACATTAATATTAACAAAACTTGCTCAGCTTTGGAGCTGGTAACAATTGCCACTCTTTTGTGTTTGACAGGAAATTGATGAATTGCAACACAGTGTTTGGCCCAGTATTCTTGCGTGTTTGTCTGCATCTACACTACTGTTCTAGGTGGGATCAGGAACATACTTTTGTAGTAAAGCTCCCAATCATCCCTGCATACCGTACTTTAATTCACACAGAACTGAATAGGAAGACATGCTCCAGCTGCCAAAGGGTGTTTAGTCTATGGGGATCAGTCTAGAGCTTAATCTGAAGTAATCAGTGCTGAAGTGTAGGCGGTAAAGCCAGGCAGTCTTCAGAGGTTCAGATGCTCCTCTGTCCCATGACCTTAGAAGCATGGCTTGTTCACCGAAAGGCTGCTTCTCCTGGGGATAAAAGACAGCTGGGTTCTCAGTGGTGCAGAGAACTGCTAATAGTTCCTTTATGTTTGTAGATGGTAGTAAACTGGCCCTGAGTGATGTGAGATCTAGGTTAGGAAAAAGTCTTCTCTTAGCAGTAGTTATCCCTTGTACCATATCTTAATCCCTTTTGTTTTCTTCCTTTGAAAATGTCTGGGGCTGCTTTTTTATTTCTATTTGTGTATACTCCTAATACCTGCTAAAATCAGTTCCTCTAAGGAAGGATTAATTGTCTTCAATGCAGTAGGATACAGCTCTGCCATCCAACACCCTAGGATGGCAAAACAAAACCAAAGCTGAAATATTCCCTCCTACTGCTCCTCTAAATCCCTGTTGATCTGTAGGGGATGGGAGAAGAGAATTGCTTCCTTCAAAGACGGGAACATGCAGATGAAGAAATTTTGAAGCTGCACGTTTGTTTCAAATGGAGCCTATTTGGCTTGACAGTAAAAGAGCCACAGGGCTGGATTTTATTACACATTTGTGCAACAGGCATTAAATGTTTCATGTTAAGAATATATTAAATTGTTTTTAAAAAAGAAACACAGCCACATTCAGGAGGAACAGACACAGAAAATGAGTAGCATTCCTCTGAGATTTTTGCACGTTTAAAACCTGAAGATTGAAAAAAAGGAAGTGCTGAAGATAATACAGAGGATGTGACCACCTCTCCTGTCCTAGCTGCTTTTCTGTGGGTTTTGTGGTGGTTTTTGTGGTTGTTTTTCTTTGTTGGGTTTGGTTTCTTTTTTGGTGTTTTTCCTAATTCAGAAAAACACTTGCCTTACTTCAGAGGTGTCAATAATCCCATTGTTACTTTGGCTTTTGGTCATGGACTTGCTGGACCATGGCCTTCAGGAAAAGTCAGGCCCAAGCCGACACTCTCAGTGGTGTGAAAATTGATTTAGTGCGTTGGTCGTGAAGAATCAAATCTTCCTGTCTTTCATTTTGTAGCCTCTTTGATTCAGGTATCCTCACACATTCTCACTTAGTAAAGTTGAGAATTCTGCCTGTTGATTTCTGTAGGGCTGTTTGCAGAAAAAGCAGCTATAGGGCACAAGTGAAATGATGGCAATGGACCCAACTGAGCAAAGATGTGAAAAAAATGTGTGGTGTTGTAATTTCGTGACTTCAGTTTAAATTGAAGGAAACTTTTCACTGCAGGTGAGTGTAGCATTCATGCACCCTTAACTTTGAAAGGGAAAATATTTCTACTGCACGTAGGTGTGGGGCAGTTTTCTTGCTGTAGTCTTCTCTGTATTAACATCAGCACTGTGGTGGTGTCCTCTTGTGTTTGCCGCCAATGGATACATGGTTTTGGTGCTGGATTATTTGGAGGGTTTTTGCTTCATAGTCTCTTGCAATAGTAAAGAAATGCTTTCTTCAACACTGAAGCAGTATGAGTGTGTTCTGACCTGGCGAGTCATAATGAAGTAGATAAACAGATTGTTAATTGTGTTGCTGCCTATAATGATCTCCATTTCATAGGTAACTTTTACCCTGCATTCTTCTGTTTCCATCTGGCATTATGCACACGTTCTTTCATTTCTGCTTCTGCCTTTTAGCCACATAGCATTAACTATATTATAGATGCCAGGGTGGAAAAACATCACCTTGGAAGCATGTCGGGGAGGATTGGCAAAGAGTAAAGGACTGTCATTAATCATGCTACAATGAGGTTTCCTTGTTGAGACTTTGATATGTCTTTGGGTGACCAGGCTAACAAACTGCCAATTTCATGTTATCGACAAGCTCTGTGCTGATTAATATCCACTCTTCTCAATAAGAGTTGACTTGTACAGCATGTTAGAGGAGTAAGCTGGGTAAAAGGATACTATCTTGTGTGCTTTATATTGATGTGACCTAACCTTCATGGACTTAACACCTCAGAGTGGCTCCTTTAGTGGCAAAGATAGTGGAACCGGAGCAGTACAGAGGGGGCATTGCAATCCCTAGGGTGATGTACACATCTGAGAGCACTGAAAAGGACCCCATGTGTTCAGTGGACAAAATAAAGCGTAAGTTCATCTGTTTAATTACATAATATATCCTGAGGCAGCATTACTACTGACGTTGAGTGCACAAAGCAAAGACCTAGGGTTTCACAAGGTCCAGAAGGAAGTCATGGCAGCTTCCACATCCCCAGCGGTCTTTAGCTGCAGCCAGATGCCTTTCTGAAATACAGACTTTGGGCAAATACAATACTTAGCAATTCAGTAAAACAGAAGACCCTTGCCTATGTAGAGTAGATATTTCAATCTGGTCTAAACTCTATGTATTAATAACACCAAAAGGGAAGAAAATACCTTCCAGGCCAATAGATACAGTTTCCTTTGAATACCTTTGTTGAAGCACCAGCAGCACCACATCGGAAAGGTGATTTGCAATCTTAGCAGATTCTGAATCACCCAGGATGCTTTCTGCAAGTGGGAAGCCAACATGACTCGTGTTTTAGCACTGGAGGTTTCTCAGAGCAATGCTGGTTTGACAAGCAGCAGTGTGGCTTTTGTGTTATCCTTCAGTTTATCAGAAGACTTCTATCTTAGGTTTGTTATTAAGACTTCATTTCGCTATCTGGGAAGCCTTGTCAGGTTATGACCATTTGCTCATATGAATGGCTTAAGGCTGGTAATAAATGCTCTTATCTAGACTGGATTATTTTCAGAGGCCTTGTACATGTTCTGTCAGAGATGTGGAAATTGGCATGGACCATAACCAGCTATAGAGGAGTCTAAATATATTACTCCAATCTTGATATCTTTATCCAGAGTAAAGATTTGCTAATATAAAGATCTAGATGAGCTTGAAAGCTATTATAGATTTAACTCAATGGCCTTAAAATATCTGAATAGTGTTCTCTTGCCTGATGTCCCCTCATGATCATTTTATTTCCTCTTGTTTCTTGTACAGTAACAAACACAGACTTCTGTTCATGTTGTGGGAATGACAGGGTCATTTAGTAGCATGGTCACTGTCCTGAGAAGCTTAGTCCTGATAAATGAGATAAAGTAGGGGTGAAGTGAGCATTACCTATGCATGACTGAGGAAGCATGATACAGGAAGAAGGCTAGCTCACGTAATTATCACATGCTGAAGCTGCTAATTGACTTGTGATATCCAGGATTTTGATTTAGACCTTCTGTAGAAGACCTTCCTTTTCTGTGCTACGAGAGCTCTTTTGAGTCATTCTTGCTGGCTTTTTAGTGATGATGGGCACACAGAGTCTAGAAATAGCATGAGAAATATGCTTTCCACTGTTTTGCTTTGTGGTTGGACCTGGTTGTAGAATAAAAGCCATGGAAATGATTGTACCATCTTTTTGAATCTACTGAAGAGCTAAATATCAAGTATTAAGCACCACACAGGCCTGCCTTTTTTTTTTTTTTTTTTTTTTCCCTTGGGACCCTTATCTGCAGTATTTTTCTCTGTCAGTTGTAGCAGTTGCTTCATGACTCAATCCTTTTTCTCTAGTTCATTGTTTATAAAAACACACACCTGAACTTTTACGTATGCACATTCTGGCAGCGTAATCCAGGGCCAATCTAAAACTTAGTGCTTTATTTATCTGAATGGGTAGAAAGTTTCTGCAGGTACTTTCATTTACCTGTCCAATTCTGATGCAGAGCAAAACTGAAGAAACCAACCAGGGTGTCAAGGAAACATGCTCTTCTTGTTCCTGCAGATCCATTGGCTGTGCACAGATGGCCTTAGGAGAGAGTAGGCACTTCAGGCTTCTTAATGAAAAATAGAAGAACATGCTGGTTCCTGTGCGATTCATCCATTCAGCTACACTTGTCTTTTATGTGCGCTTCTTATGTTTCTTAATGTTATGTGGTACTTAAGAGTAAGCATCTACTGCCTATTCATCCTCTTAGTCATGGCAGAATAAAAAGCAAATCTGAACTTTTTCTTCTCTATCACCAAGTCCCTTTTGCCTTGGCATTCAGTAGACCTTGAAGGAAAGAGCTGAGTGACTTGGTCATACTGGAGCAGTAACAAATCAGATGGCATCTCCATATGTGATAGACCAGGAGGTTTTGAAGCTGTGCATCTGCTTTTAAGAATCAAGCTTAAAAATGAATTGACAGTCATGTCAGCTGGGCAGCACAGAGCTACTCAAGCAGGTGATAAAGCAGTTACAATGCAGAAGGCTCCTTTGAATTTCCCAGTATACAATTTGTGTGCAGTCAGCTGAATCTGAATGTGAACTGGAAAATGCAAAATGGTAGTGTCTGGCCAGGCTGCCATTCTCTGAGATACGCCCTAGAATTAAAGTCAGAAATTTCTTTAGCTCTTGCAGAGATGCTTGGAATATACCTCCTCAGGAATTAAATGACCAATTGTACTTCTTCAGGTATCATGATAATGTTTTGTCGGCAGAACTCAGCTTGATAATGGATGTTTCTCCATCTCTGAGTAAGGGATTTTACGTACTTTATTTATAAAGCCATTGGGACTGTCAGAATTTTATATACTGTGTTATTAATAGGACTTCATAGCGTGTCCTGTGCTAGGAACAATAATGCAGTTCTGAAGATCCCCTATGGAAGCCAGCAAGGGCCGTTCTGCTGCAACAGTTGTGGCAGTGCTTCTTGCTAACCAGAGAACACGAAGAGTTTAAAAATAATTACCAGTTTCTGCTGTCTGTGAGGATGGATTTGCTTCATTTGGTGCAATGTCTCACTCTGCCACTGCTGGCTCAGACAGCTGCAAAAATCCATCTTGTTTCCCCCCACCCCAGGATGGAAAATACTTGAATAGGACTTTTATTTCTGCTGAAGGCCTACACGCGTTTGTCTAAAATCACAAATCACAGAACGTTAGGGGTTGGAAGGGACCTCGAAAGATCATCTGCCAGAGCAGGACCACCTAGAGTAGATCACACAGGAATGCATCCAGGTGGGTTTTGAATGTCTCCAGAGAAGGAGACTCCCTGTATGTTGGTTTGAACTGTTTTCAGTATCCCTATACCCACTCTAAGATAAGGATTATTATCCTGAATTTTGTTTTTGGTTTTGTCTACGTAATTCGGTTCAAAACAATATACGAACAGCCAGATGCCACTCTAGAATATAACTTCAAATAAAGGAGAAATGTTTCAAAATGTGATTTAATTTACTGGAGGAATTTGTTAAAAAAGCCTAATTGTTTGCTCTGTAGCATCAGCACCTTCATCTATTTTATTGCATACATATTTAACAGAGGACTTTTTGTGACGGAAATACAAGAGAAAAATATTATCGTATATCATAAAGAGCTATTTGCCACAGAATTGTTAATAGTCTACATTTATATAGTGGTGGGTTTTTTTTTGGAAAGGTTTCCAAAATACGTTAATGGTGTGAGTTCAGCATTACTTCCATGGCTGTCTGGCATCAAAGTCTTCAGTGGGAACAAGACCGAATTTGAACAGAAAGACAGCAGTACTACATGACTGATTGTTATTTGTTACTATGCATGTTCTTACTTTACTACAAATGCCTAGTATATGTGAAATGCTGTGAAAAGCAAGCAAAGCACATGCAAATTGTAGGAGAAACCATGTAAAATAGATTTTTCCAAATTAAATATGACATACCATGATCACTTCTTAAGCACTGAAGCAGAATAACACAAGACACAGAAGATAATAATTTATTTGCTGATACTTTGCATTGCAAGTAGTCCTGGGCCAGAAGAAGGTTGTGTAAAGTTCAGCTCAGGTACAGAATGAAAAGTTTCTTCCCTTCAAAGCCCTTGCAGTCCAGCTGTCTATGTCAGTGAGCTGGCAAGGGATCAGCCCTTGGTTGTATGTGGAAATTGCAACTAACATAAAATTCAGATTCGCACAGTCTAGAAGTAAAATTCAGAGGTTTATTTTTCCAGTTGTTTAACTGTGTCTCCCTCCATGACACCAAGGGGTTGGTTTGCTTTATACTTTCTTGGTCGCTGTTTGTTACAGACTCACTCAACACCTTCCTATCTTAATTATAGGCTTAATTAGAAGGAAAGATCAATATTTAGGATAATAAAAGCACACAGGTAATTAGAATAATAAACCTCCAAAGATAATGAAAACAAACTACTTTGGGTGACATGAGGATATGGAATAATCTTTGGTAGATCTAGCATTTTGATTGTAGTGAAATTGTCTCTGATCTTAGAATCTGGAATTGAATAAGAACAAAAAAATTAAATACTAAAAATTGCAGGAGCTCAACATTTCCCTTCTTATTCTTCTGGACTGTAAATGTCTCTTCACCTGGAAAAATGCTTCATTGTCTTTCAGGATCAAACAGTGATCATCTGCTTTCCTTTTTTGTAATGCAGGCAATAGATCTCACCCACAACCACTGTTTGAAGACCTGTAATTTCTGGTGAGAGATCCACCTGCTAACCCAAGTTAAATTTCAAAAGGCAACAGAGATCTTTTGAGTGCTTCTTACTAGGGACCAGATACTGAACAAGTTTAATTTTTAAGTCATCTGCAAGAAAATTGAAATGTATACTATTTTTTTAGCCAAAATTTTCTTTTGTTTGAGAAAATAAAATAGAGGGATTTGGCTTATGTCCTCCCTCCCTTTTCACCTGTTTATACTGTGTTGTGGTGATAAACTGCAGGCATTGTCCCGCCTGGGCTTCTTCAGCCCCTTTCCCATTGAACTGGAGCACCATTTGGTGAGACCCTATAGTGATGTGAAACATCTTAGTGTGGTTTCCATCACAAGGGCTTGGTGGCCCAGTTGTGCTTGTGTTCTTCCCATCATTTCAGGCTTCTGATTTTTACAGTTCACCAAATGTTCCCACTAGGGTGTGATCATCATCTCACAATGTCATGCAACTTCACCCCCAGGCTAGTTGGCAGTGGGGGTTTTTTTGGTGGTGTTTTTTTTTGTTGTTTGTTTGGGTTTTTTTTTAAATTCAACCACTTTTGTGAAAATAACATCAGTGTGGACATGCTGAGATGTGCTGGTAGAAAAGAAACAGTGTTATTGTTCAAATGGTGAAGGGGAAAATCAAAGTAGTTGTCATCTATAAAAGCTCCTGCTGGGTTTTGGTAGTTTTTGTGGTTGTTTCTCCTCCACTTCTACTAAAGCTGGTACTACCTCTAATTTACGAAAAGCTAAACTTAGCTATTTTGCTAGGTAATTACAAACTATCCCTGGAACTCTGACCAGCCACTTATTGAGACCTGCAAACATAAGAGGATGACAACTTAGATGGAGTCATGACACTGTCTGTTACCTCCTTTCTGAAGTCAAGAAAGAGGAATACTGTACAGAAGCGAAAGTCGGGGAAGGCTTATAGTGCAGTCCCAGTGAAAAGGTGCTGTGTGAGCAAGGAAAGCAGAATACATTCAATAGCACAACTATAAGAAAAGTAAAATTGATGTCCAAATCCTACTTGGGGATGAATTGTTAACCAGAGAAAATGGAAGCAAAAAGATATGTTTGTGTGGCTCTGTGAAAGGAGCTCTTAGTCTGTAGGCAGAAGCAAAGTTTCTGTGTGGCTGCTGGTCATGCAGAAAGGTCTTTTTTTTTTTTTTTCCCCCCTCTCTTCTGGTTAAAAGAAATCTTCCCCTCACAAAAAGAAGCACTTCTTTTCACAGAGAATTACTTGAGGATTTGTGACTGTGGAACAATGGATCGATACTTGTTTGCGAAAAGCTTCAGTTAAACTGGGACAAGTGGAGATTAGCTAGAGGATCTGCAGGTTGTCCATCACTATAGATTTCTCATTGTTAGCTGGAGAGGTTTGTCTTGCCCTCCCTTTTTGGGACTGAGAAGTGATCTGAGATGAGCTGTGTGGCTCACAGGAATTGAAAATAAAAGCTGTAGGTACCACAGAAGCAATTGATAAGAAGGACTTCTCTGAGGGAGCCATGTGGGCAAGTTTGAACTTGTGCTCTGGACAAACTGCCCCTGCTTATATTTCTCTTTGCATCAACAGAAGCCTGAGCTGGCAGAGGTTATGTGGTTGGGGTGAGGTTAATCAACCTCCAGTTCCATAATTGCTGTGTAGAGATGGCCCAAAAATAGTGAAAAAGCCTTTGGTCTTGTCAGGGTGCTTTTTTTGTGGCTGGAGCCTTGTGCCCAAAACAGAACTGGGTCTTATCTCAGCCAGTTTTGCCAAGATGCAAGCTCTAGGGGTGTGACAAATTGACACTTGCCACAAATTGCTCAAAGATCCACTAAAATCGGGATGGCTCCAGGTGAACACAGAGGTTTAAGCTCATGCTTAGGCTGTGGGAGATAAGGTAGTATGTGATTTCCTCTGAGATTCAGAAATGCTTAGGTTGGAGTGAACAATCCAAAATTTTTAATCTGAGTTTTTCAGTTCCATACAGTTAGATCATTTTTATACTGTTTGGATTTGTTCCAGTGTTTGTTTGTATTTCAGTAGATGATGGCAGGACTTTATGTGCTTTTTTCAGTGACATAGATGTATTAACCAGAAGTGTCTAATTATCTTTATTGATTAACCTTATCTTATAAAGAAGTGTAGTCACTCCCTAGAGCAGTCCATATTCTGTACACTGCAGAAAGAGAAAATGATTAATTTACTCCCCAGATTGTGCTGTTCTGTATGCTACGAGAGGAAGTGATGGATAAGAGACAGCCTGCACTGTCTTGGGTCAGAACAGTAGGTCAGAGTCATTATTTACCTTTTGGATGTAGAGTGAGAATTTCCTCTTTTTGCAAATCATGACCCCAATTCACTTGTTTACAAGGAAAGGCAGAACTGGACACACAGCTGTGTTCTGCCTTTATATATACAGAGCTGCTGTTACAGCAAGTTTGAAGTATATGTGGAGGGAAATAGGACCTGTGTTTCCTGAGATGAATTAGAAAAGCTTTCTGTTAAAAGTGTATAAAGCTTTACTGGTAGTTTCTTTCAAATCGTACTTTTCAAACTGTCCTTTGCTGTGATGCCAAGAAAAATTGACCACAGCCAGAGTGCGTATTTGCTTAAATTACTTTTTTTTTTTTGTCAGCCATTTCAGTAATGTCTTGCTTTCTTCCTTCTGATCCACTATTTGTTAGTTTTCCGTTATGTTTGGAGCTCCTGCTTTTGTTTGTATTTGTATGTCTCTAGTACAGTAAGATAGGGTCTTAAATGCTATTTAATGACACAATCTAACCTTTATTTGAGTCCGTGTATGGTGTGTATGGTAGGTGGGTACATGCGGTCTCTGTCCACATCCGGAGATGCCTGTATCTTACAGAAGTCAGTCAGGAATGCTCATCATGCATTGAAATTATTACTAATCATTATATTTATTGTAATGGAAACAAAATGATATAAGCAATAATCCAAAAAAATCCCAGAAACAAAGAGAAGATTAACCCGAGAATGCTCTCTTTCAGTGCCGTGTGGGTCGAGAGATAGGTTTTATGGCTTTCCTTGGTGTGTTTTTCAGCCTCATCTTTGGTTTGTTTTCTTCCTGTCCAGTATGTCTAAGGTGTACTTTTATTCTCTGCACAACCAAGATTCTCCTCTAGGTGTTCCCTATTCTCATGTTTCATTCTACCTTTTGTGTTCTGTTTTTTTTTGTCCTAGAGACAGTCTCATTCGTCTTGAATGGAGTTATCTTCTTATTTTGTTATTCTGACTGCTTTACACATTAAGGAGGGCTTCCTCTCCTCCAGTCCATCAAAACAAGCCCCTCCACTGTAATAATCATATCCTTCTCCTGCTGTCATCGCTCTGCTGTTTCTGAATTGCTGTTCCTTTCCACTTTAGCAGTAAGGGAGCTGATGTACTGTAACCACTGTTACTATAAATACTAAATTCACCTTAATGCTGAACCAGGTTTTCACTCTCCCGTGTCTATCTGTAATCACTCATACGCTTCGAAAGGAAGTCTAGTGTCCCTCAAAATGAGTCCCCATTGCTCTTTGGGGCTCTGGGTGTTCCCAGAGCATCCCAAATTATCCTGATGGATACTGAGTATGTTCATGTCCATCTTTCTAGAGAGGTTGAACGAAATAATCTTCTGATGTCAGATACTTCTTGCTATTGGTAAGACAAATGTAATGGAGTCGATTTTGCCTTTGAGTTGTTTCACTTTTATTATATCACACACGATACACTGACGTTTTGACCCATGTCGTACTTCTTTTTAAAAATACAGTGATTTTGTGTGACATGTCCTTCTCAAAATCACTTTTTTTTTCACTGGTCCAAACAGTGTGATTAAGTGTTCCAGGTTATGTGGTATAGCACTGTTGTAGCTTGGATGGCGCCTTCCCCAGCTAGTTCATCAGATATACTGAACAACGCTAGTTGGCCTTGCAATATGCCATTTACTCCTGGGGAGAAATCTCTAAGTAATGCTCCCACATGTGTTTACAGTATAGCCCAAATGACATGAGTGTATGCTGTGAGTGTGACACATGCTGTGCTGTTTATGCTGGCTGCGGTTTGTGCATGATCACCGCTACAGATGGGCTCTCTCAGCTATTGCAAGCAACTTGACCTAGCAGAGCAGGCAAAACCTACGTTTTAGTCTAGTAAATCATGATGTAACAAGCTGTTGTTTAAGGATACTGCTCAGTGGTGATGTTCCACATTTTGGGAGCTTATGCCTTTAAATGTGATCAGGGAGTTGCATGTCCTCATAGCACACATGATGTCTGCTTAACAACTTTTATCTGTTGTCCGGAGTACCGTTTTTGTCTCTAAAGGACGTGAACTTAGTGGTCAAAGATAAATCTCCTTCTCCTTGATGTGGTCTTGATTTTTATGATTTCTGACACAGAGTACAATTCATGCATTTCTTATTTCATTTTTGCATTACACTTATTTCAATAGAATTACACAAGTTATAAGATCATGAGATTGAATGATAAAGTGATAAATAGGCATATGTATTTATCACAGATCCTGCATATAACAATTTTTCTGTACGTCAAATCTTGTTTGCCCTGCTGATGTGAGTAGTAGCACTCGTAACCAAAGTAAAGTAGGGACTATCCCTCTATGGAAAGAAATGCTAACATGACCAGCATTGCTAATAGCATATTCTGTTGATTTTAAGTCTTTTGATTATGAAGGGCAGATGGGGTTTGTTCTCCAGACATTAAAAGAGAGGGGGTTTTAGGTTTCATCTTCTGTTTTCCAAATTTAACCCACAGCATTTATAGTAGATGATTGTACCACACAGTATAAAGTAAACTTGTGCTAGATGAAAAGCCATTTTATAGAGTTTACACTTTGCTAGTTTTATAGACTAGCATAAAACATAAAGGTATCTTGGGATTCTTTGTTCCTCCACAAGAAATTGAAGATGTTTTTCTAGCTGCTTGAAAATAGAATGCCAGAATGTGCATTAGTAGAAGATAACCATTTTGATCATGTTAATGCTACTCTGTGGGACAAATTCTGCCTCATGAGGACAACCTTAAATTTTTGTACTATTGGAATAATTATGTTCAATTACGATTTGTAATCCAGGGCTTAATTTGATCCATGGATAAAAGATGTGCTTTGTCTTCATCTTCACTACCCAGCTGTTAAATGGAACAGAAGGGAAACGTTTATCACTGAGAAAATTTGTTTTTTAAAAGTTTGTGTTATAGCTTTGCTTTCATAGAGTACTGTAAATCAAGAATATGTAAGTTTTTTGTTAGTGGGCCTTTTCAGGAGTTTGACTGGGTAATCAACATTCACAGAAAGCTTTACTTTCTCTATCGCTCCACCATTATTCCAAAGGCTGGTCCTCTCAAAGACTTTTGGGATGAGGAGGTGCCTTTTGGAGGCTTTCCACTTTATCCTCAGTCTCTCAGGCTCAGGCTGATTGATGTTTCCACCGCATCTGAAGCAGCCAATGCTGTTTCCTGAGGCACTTGGCCTTAGGAAATGTATGAAAGCTATAATTTGGAGAGATACAATTAGAAAAGTACTTAACTGATCTTTGGAGGAAAGGTGAGACCTGGAACAGTACAAGTTGTGTGGCTATGTTTCAGGACAGACAATGAGTAGCGTTTACTAAATGGAAATCTCTAAGTTGTCTCTAAAATAAATGTTGTTCCAGAGCTATAAGGGCATGTTTGGGAAAAGGAAACACCATGTAATGTCCTTACTATGTCCCTAAGACTTGGGTGTGTGGCTAGACTGTGACATATAAACAGTGGTTTGAGTTTCTCCTGTGGCCAGATACGACCTGCTGTCTTTTGTGAATTTTACTGTTCAGCTTGAGAAACCAGTGCAGTTTTTCTATTACACAGGACAGAGCATCACTATTGATTTTTACAGCTTGATGAATTTTACTTCTATTTCGTTGCAAAATCAGCATAAAGGGGGAAAAAAAACCCCCCACAAAGTATTGCACAGAACAGTGGAAAACTTTCAGACTTAATGAGAGTTTTGTACTTATCTCTGAAATGTTAAAAAGCATGTGTGTTGGACCATCCTATTGCTAATATTTTTTTCTCTGGAAACATCATTGTTGAAAACAAACTGATTGCTAGTTTGACCATTTGCTATGTGGAAAATCAAACTGTCATGAGCTATTGCCTGTGCTTTTCATCTGATGGGGGAAACATGAACGCATAGCAGTTGCTCTGGCTCCATGGGCTGACGTAGAAGTTATTGAGTACAGCCACTCTGTATGGTGTCTTCATCCAGTGATCCTGCAGAGACCATCCTGAAGTCAGAGCAGTAAACTCTGCCTATGAAATCAAGTCAGCACGAGCTTTTGTTTCTCAGAAATCTCAAAACCGTTTCAATTAGGAGAGGCTTTATGCTGCTAACAGTCACATGGACCAGCCTGACATTTTATTGCCTGGGAAAGCATAGGTAAGGCTGACTTTAGCTAGCATTTCACTGGATAAGGGGAAACATTTTCACTACTTCGTGCTGTGCTGACATATAAATATATCAAGTATTCTTCCAAACAGCTACAGCACAAAAAAATTCCTTCATCCTCCTAGACTATAGACACATTTTTAACGTGGATTTAAAGACAGATAAAAGAGGAAAAACCTTTCCAAACTATAAATTAATGGATCAAATATTTATAAATGAAATTGGAACAGTGTCTGTGTTTTTATTATCTTTTGCCATACAGGGCTGTCTTTGAAAGGGGAAAAAGCTTAGTAAAAAGTAATTTCAGGGCCTTGACTGCTTTTGATTACAATTTGGGATTACTGTTTTAATCACTGCTTATCAAGTAATACTGCAAACCTCAGAGCATGACCATCTTTCTCAGGGGAAGCCAGATTTAAAAGCCAATTTTCAGCAATCCCTCCTCACTCTCCCAAACTCGTCTAACAAATATGGAGGGATAATAATCTGTGATATTACAAGAGACCTTAAGCAATGCCTGAAACTATCTGTGTTCTCGGATTTATTCTGAGCTTTCCTTATTGTAGAAGTACTATTGTTCAGCCAAAATACTGGCAGATGTCTCAACAAGCTCTTGTTTCAAGGCAGCCTCCATTTGAGCGCAAGATATTGTGCGTGCTCCCCCTTTCCCGGGCAGGTGACAGATTTTACACATGCAAACATGTCTAGACACATGTGCATGTGTTCAGGGGAGGTCTGAAATGTATACCTTGTATTTGTATGCAAATTACTGCTGCAAAATGGCTTCCTGCACAAGCTAAAGCTCTTGCAAAGATCTGTATGAGCTATCTGCTAGGATATAGCCATAAGAGATGCTGCAGTTAACTTCAATTTTACTAATATTGCATGGTTTTTCTGTGGCAGCCCTGCGTCTCAAGCAGGGTGAGAGAACAGGGAGGCTTTGGTTTCTGGAGTGCATGGCAGGGCATGACTAGGACTTTGCAAGGGGCAAGACCCCTGTTAAACAAATTTTAAAGTATGGTGCTCTGTGAGGAGCTAAAGTGGCTAAGATCAACCCTGGACCTTTTCCTTGGGTTTGCTTTGGTGACTGTCTCGCAGTGGAGTACCATGAGCTGCTACTGTAGGATACCTGGTCCCTGTTACTTCCTTCAGATAAATATTGCTGCTCTTTTTAAAAGTGAAGACAAAGCCTCCTCTTCACTCCAAAGAACTTGCATCTAATGATTGGACTGATTCTGACCACAATTAACTTTTGTCTGAGTTATTCAGATCCTACTCAATAATGCTAGGGATGGAAGAGGCCTATTAGATCATTACATTTCTTCTCTGTAAAAAGCAGGATGTAACCTGATGGGAGATGATGTATCTTTTATCAAAGTGATACTGTGAGTGATCTTAGCCAAAAGGCTTAGACGATGCTGTTACCTGCTAAGGGAATCCCAGAGCTAGTTCTATTCAAGAGTTAATTTACATACGGTACATGAGCCTGTAGACAGTGCTTGAAGTGAGTGTACAACAGCTAAGGAAGGCAGTGTTCACTCCAAGGTTAGTGTTCCTGTGAAATGAAGCTTGTGCAGGAAGACTTACAAACAAATCACTTTTTTTTTTTTTTACTTTTTTTAATTGTATGAAAAGGGTTTGTGGAAAAGTGTTAATGAACTAATAAATGGCTGAAAGGGCAGCAAGTGAATTGGTATACCTTCCTAGAGGAACAGAGAGCTCCTCACTACTGCTGCAAGTGTCTATATTTTACCTACAAGTGACTAGCATGCAAAGAACTGAGTTAATTTACTCCTAAGTAAATCTCGATGAAGACAAAGTGCACAAGACAGATCTATCAAGATCAATCCTATCTCTTAACTTTCCAGTTAAAGCCCATCATTAACATGGTTGATACTAAGATGCTTCCTGCTGGAAACATAATATGATAAGACTATCACTGATGGGAGAGGTTAACTTTCTGAGCAACTTTCCTTTGCAAATTTGTGTTTGGAAGTTCTCTATCAGCTGGGTGGGCAGAGGATGGTAAATCCAGCAGACTGCTGCTGGAGCAAAGCCTCATCTGTCTACATTATAAACAGCTTTCCATCTCTCTGGAGTAGGCAAAAACCCTCAAAAAACCCGAATCAAAGCTGTTTTTTAGGTAGCCTGGCAAGGGAGATACAGCAGCACAGAAGACTATGGCAGATGACTTGTTGGCTTGGCGTTGCTTTCTGCATTGTCTAGACCGTAGAGGAGAAGGCAGTTTTAAGGGACACCATTTAAGTGATACGCACATGGCATGGTTTGCCTTCTGTCTGCTGAAATGCATGTTGTCCATCTGTTATTTCTCTGTTCTTAGAGCAGTTGGGCTGCTGATCAAGTGACCCTGTCCAGCTGGTCAAAATGATGGTAACTGTACTTCACTCTGTGATCTGCTCTTCGTATAGATGTCTGTAAAGAGGTGGGGAACTGGCACCTTCAGATCAGCCATGTTGTTGATTGTGTAAATAAGTTTCAAGTAGAGTTTGGTTTGGAAATGGCAGAATTATTCTCATTTCTTACACTCATGTAGGGCTCAAACCAGTTGTACCTGTGTAAGTAATGGTTTAACTCGTATAAAAAATTTTCCTTAATTGGTTTCTTTGGTGATTGCCTTAATTTCAGGCATGGATGAGAGGAAGATGTTTGTACTGATTTGATTAAGCCTGGCAGCTGTCTCTCTCGCTGGAAGGGATACTCACAGAATATTTCTCATCCTCCCTCTCTGAAAGATACCATAATGTCATTACAGAGAGCTTTCTCATTTTTCTTAAGGACATTAAGCTGTGTGATGTTGTAGGGTTCAATTTTCAACAGCAAGTTGAAAGCTCGATAAGCAAGACTGTAGGAATGCTTGTGGATGGAACTAGGGGAGAGTGCTCTCCCTGCATATGATCTCAAAATCTAATTGTACCGTGAGTCAGAGTAAAAACAATTTTAAAAAGTACTCAGAAAATATGCTTTCAAAATGGAGTGAAACCTTTTAGCTATGGATCCTCAGTCATAATAAGGCTGGCTCGGAATTACATCTGGAAGTCCTGAGCTTGTCTGTGTGGTAGCCTACTATGATGTCTTAGATATGGGGAGCCTAGCATTTCTGTCCCTGCTTGTTTCTGCTTGCAAAATTAACATCATCTTCATGCACTTGTTCCGCAAGCCTAAATTAATATGCCAGTCTGCTCAAAAAAAAAAAAAAAAAAGAAAAGGGAAAAAAAAAAAGAGAAAAGGAAAAAAACCCTCCATGCTGCTAACAAAATACATCAATGCCAGCAGCCCCCACACATGAATGAGCCTCAATAAGCAAACCACTGTGCATGGGTGGCAGACAAGGAGAAATCCAAGAAATTGATAAAGAAATATATTTCACTTTCAGGCTTCTAAGATGTTGGCTTAAAAACAACAGGGAGAGAAAAGAAACAGAGTCATTTTTTTAAATCATGAAAAATACACTGACAGTGGCTTATGAGCTTAAGTAGATGTTGGTTTGTTTTGTTTTTTTTTTTTTTGCCTACAGAAGTAGACAGAGGGCCTGGGAACCATCTTCAGTTATTGTTCTGGAGTTCTAGTCACGTTCCTTGTGTTCCATGTGGATTGATCTTAATCCATCTCAAAGCACGATTCTTGAAGCTCTTACTACTTGTAGCATTTTGCTAAGGTATAGGGTAGGTTGGGTTAAACTCCTTCATTTGAGATAACTGTAGGAAATAGTCATGTGCATGTGGTCATCTAAAATGGCAAAGCAAAACTGCTTGGAAATTCAGATGGTCTGTAATTACTGGCTTTTACAAGGACAAGCTGAGCGGTGGCTTCTTTTCAGTTAGAAAAGCTTGAGTACAACAACTTTTCCCATGGTTGTCTGTCCCAGAAGGATCTTGAGAGCTCCAGGCTCTAGGCCCAAACCCCTCTTGTCCAACAGACAGATTGGATGAGTCATGGTAGAGGAGTTCTGAAGAGACAGGAGAGTTGATGTGCACACAAGTGAAGACAGTCAAGATACAGTCTTGACACTGACCTGGAGACTCCTAAAACCAGTGTAGGGCCTTAGGACAGAGATGATTCAGGTGGCAGATTAACTCAAAATGCTGGGATATAAGATATATTTTAGCATGTAGTTTGTGGGGACAGGATATGTTCGCTGTGTCAGGAAAAAAGTGGGCGTAGGTTTAGGTTGTGTTAATACCAATTGTCAGGAGCATCCCTAAAAAGATGGGTTAATCTTGCTGCAGAGTATTTTGTTTTCAACATGAACACAGCATTTAATGGAACAGGAGCCCTGGCTGCTTGACTTGAAAGGGGATCATTAACAAGTCTAGGGTTTCATCAGAAGGGTGGGGAAAAAAGTCCCAATACTTTTCATTACATCAATTCTGGAAGTCTAAATGTGCCGTAAGACACAGGTCTGTCCTGGTCAGGAAAGTGAGCCCAGGAAAACTTAGGTCTTCATGCATGTCTGTCTTTGCAAGTACTGGTACACATATGCATTTCCCTGTAGTATCTGAGCACTTCCCTAGTCTTTCATACTGTCCCTCAATGGTCAGACATTCGTATTTTCGTGTAATGCAGGTGAGGCAGAAAGTCCAAGGGCCAAGTACGTAAAACTGTTAACTTGTCTCAAGATCCTAGTCCATTTGTTGGTTGATTTTGCAAGTGCTGAACTCCCAATTGCAGGTGCCCATTTGCATCTTCAGAGGTCCGAATACTGCTTTGGACCTACTCCTGGGTGATTTGTCCAGATCATAGCATCAGTTTATTGCCTGTGGGAGTCTCAAATGTGAGACTGGAAATGCCAGCCTTATTATAGATGTCCAGGGATAAGGTAGTGCCATGTGGATGTGGCAAGGGAGGGAGGAAAGGTATATCAGGGGACTCATTCACATCTTCCCGTTTCTTGGTGAAGAATGATGTCCATGATATGCTAAGTTTTGAGAAATGCCTTGCCTTGTACAGACAGAGGCTTTCTGGGCTTCTCTCCATTGTGATTATCACTTGCAGTATTAGAGCATTAGAACAACAGGGGTTTTGCCATGTCTACCTAGTGTATTGCTCACCAGTGCCATGTTTGATTTATTGTGCCATGTAGGTTTTTCGCCATGCATCTGCAGAAAACATGGAATAAATGACATACCGAGTGAAATCGTATCTCCCAAGCCTCCTCTGAAAGCTTAATTAAACCCACAGGGTCTTGTTTGGGGGTAGAAAAACAGCAGGATGTGAAGTACTGAAGACCAGTAAATAAATTATTGGCACTCCTTGCTATTTCACTGTGCTAGTAGTGATGTGAAAAAAAAAATCCAAATCTATTCTTTCTGCCTGACCATTTTATTATTAGTAGCTTCTCCGTGTTTTATCCATGACTTCTTGTTGAAGGAAACTGCACTGGGGAAAAGAGAGTTTTTAAAGGTTGGACTTAGGCTCATAAATACACAGGGAGCTTCTCAGCTGAGCCTGAAATTTGTTGCTCTTATTTTTCATCCAGTATATCTCATCACACAGCTGAACTAGAGACTTGTGGATGTGGCTTGTAACATAACACAACTATGTGCAAGCTGCCTGGATACAGCGGTTGTTGCAGGGGCTATAGGGGGACTGTACAAGTACGAGGACAGAATCTAGTGACCTCTGTAGTAAAGCATAGCATGTACAACCAGTTAGCTGGAAAATGTAGGGCCATCCTTAATCATTATCCCAATGTTTGATAATTTATCTGTTTCAGTGAATTGTATTTTATCCTTCCAGTGCTCTATTGAAGTAAGAGCTCATGGATGTTTCCCAGGTGAAGACCTGAGGTAAAGCAACATGGTCAAGGTCACACAGGATGTCTATGTTGGAGCAGGGATGTGAACTGTTTTTCCATTGGGTAGGCAATAATGGATGGGGCTGAATAAGAAGTATGTGCTCTTGCCAGATCCAGGCAGTGAGCAGAATACAGGAGTGGCATGTATATAATGAATAAGAGAATTGCTTGAGCTCCTGAAAGCCACAGGAAAGGCTAAAAATTATATCCTGTGCTTGCCCTTCCTGTTTCTTCAGTGGTGGCAAAGTCTGGAAATTAATGTTACCTGAAGCTGACTCAGTAATCTTTGTAGTCTTCACCTCTTCTGTGAAACACGTGACACGCATTAGCCTTAAAACCAGTGAAAATGGGGAAATGCCAATACAGTAGTCTCCTCGCCAGTGTCTGTGCCTGGAGGTCATGGTCATGCAGGGCTGGCTTAAGTCACTCATGGAGGAAGGGAGGAGCTTCAGAAGGATGTAGGTTGGCACAGGAATGATTGCAGATAGAGACAGGATTCCTGGGCACTTTGTGTCTGGGCACAAAGCCCTCTGGCTGATTACCTTTACGCTGACAGTATGAAGTAGAGGAGTGTGTAGGAGGAAGGGGCCCAACTTCTGCTTCTGTATAGGAGCAGACAAAAAGGTTTAGAAGATGCCAAACTCTTTCCTTTAGGGTCTTGTTCATCCACTTACTTAATCCTGCCCTTATATAGGTAGATGTTAATGGAAGGACAGTGTGGCTTGACCTTTTCAGAGACTGTTTCTTAAATAAGATGGTTAGATTCAGTCTAAGTAGTTGCTGAGTTTTCTTCTGTTTAATGGAACTGAAGAAGAGGAAACTTTATATAGCTTCTGTTTTACCTGTAAAAATGTCTCCCTACATTTCTCTTTGGGGCCTTTCCTTTTAATGTTGTAAGTACAAGTGGAGAACATGCAGCTCTTACTGTTGCCACATGGAAATGAATAATGGGTTTGGGCAAAGACCAAACTCAGTTTCCAGAAGTCTGCTCTTTCCTGCCCATTCATCTATGTGATCCATAGAACGAACCCAAAATATACTGGCAGGAAAAAAGGATTGCTTAGTATTTAGGCCTTCAAAGGCACTTCACAACATTGTCTTCACCTAGGAACCAAATTATTTCTTCAAGAACTGTACAGAGAACACTTTGCTTTCAATTTACAGCAAGGTCTGTCAGAACATATTGCAGTGGTGAGTGTCCTGTGGCAGGATCACTGAATTTATACCAATAAAGGCTCTGAATACCTTCTTGCAAATCTGCCTTGTCAGTCGGTGTGTTAGAGATTTAGGTCAGGAGATGTACTTTCTGATGCTTTTTCCCAGCATTGTTACTGTTTCTGGAGGTGAATGTTCTACAAGAGAGAAGATTAAGAGCTAGGAGCCCTGTGGTTTAAGCAGTAGATGTCCTTCAGACTATGTGCGTAAATTGAGTAAAGTAGTCAATGCATGCCAGATCCCACTTCTTAAATTGGGATAACCCACCCTCTCTCTTAGACCTTTTCTCTGGCCTGAATAGATTGCAAATTCTCAGTCCTGCAAACAGGAATTATGGGGCTTTAATGTCTTTGAGGGAGGCCAAAACTCACCAGGGCTGATCTGTAATAGCTACAGCTGCACTACATGCAAATATGAGGACAAAACTTGGTGTTTTACCTGGACTGAAAAAGTTGTGGAGTGTCCCCTGAAGTTCTGTGCCTTCTTTTGGACGGAGTAGAACATTTATTATCTCGTTTCTAATTTCATCTATACAGTCTTTGGCGTTTTGCTGATATTGCTGATGATAGCAGGACTGAATTTACCAGCTCATTCCAAATTTGCCAGCAGACTAATGACAACCAAACTATTCTCAAAGGTCTGTCCTCGGTTGTTATTTTTAACTGGTTCTGGTTTGCTTTGGCTCAGACCTTATGGAGGGCAGGAGCTTTGTACCATGCTCTCCTGTTCCTACTAGTGAGAACTGGAATTCTCCATTACATGGTTTCTTAGGCTACCTGGCCTCAACATTTTATAGTGCATGTGATTCATCCCTTCATCTGTACTGCAGAGCAGCAAGCAAACATCTCTGTCTAGTAGCTCATCAGATGAGGATGACACATTCTTCTATGACTGATTTAGGAGTTGGAATGACAGTTGAGGAGCGAGCTAGGGCTTGGATGGGAGATAAGAGCAGCACCACAAATCTTCATGGGAGTGCATGCTGCTTCTATTATGCTGGTGAACTGATCTGCATAATGCTAGGTACTGTTTCTTTGATGCCACTGGCTTCACTTGTTCCTGGAGATACGAGGCATTTATTCGTTCCAATATATTAAAGAAAAATCATACCCAAAGGCTAGTTTCATCAAGACATTTAGAAGCAGAAAATAGGTCTAGTAAGTTAGTTTCTTAAAAGAAAATAAAGGGAATCACGCCAAATCTAATTAAATGTGGGTTTGGTGTTTTGTTTAGTGGTTTTGTTTTTTTTTTTATTATTTGGCCACTCCTTAAATTCTGGAGCAATTTTCTTAATGGTACAGTAGCTGGCATGTGCCTATGCTGCCTCTCATCTGATTGAGTGAGGTGTGCAGCATGAGCATATGCAAAGAGAATACTCACAATCCACTGGGGACAGAGGTTTCCACAGCAATTTCGTAGAAACCCATAACAAATGCATTGTTAGGTTGGTTTATTCCTTCTCTTTCCTGCTGTGTAAAGTATTTGATATTCAAATTAAAATGGTGCTTGTTTAGGACAATTCGGTTATAGAATAAGCCTGGTAATTGGTGCCCATGGGACTGTTTACACTCTGCTTGGTGTAATCCACTTATGGAAAATTAATGAAAGGCGATTTCTTCCTCTGTTGTAGCTGTTTTAATATGTGCACTATGTTGTTTCCTCTTCCATCTGAAGCTTCATATGGTTATTTGGGGACAAAAGCTCCAGTAAACTTACATACTCCCTGGAGAGCTCCTTGGGGTTACGGGTGGCTTTGGCGATTCAGAGGTTGCGTGCGAGCCCCGCAGTGCTGTGACTCAGAAACGCCCTCTGAACTACAAACCATTGCTGCTCCCAGCGAGGACCAGGAGTAGTTTGCTACCAATTTATATCCCTCCACAACACTTCCCAGTGGCAGCTGAGCTGACCTCTGGGGGTTTGTTCAGCTGACAGATATGAGCTGTCTGGCTGTCCTCTCTAGAGCACAGCACCAATCTGCACCTGAATGTTCAGATCAAGTGTTTCCTCCCTGCCCCAGCACTGGGGAGCCAGCTTGGGGAGGGGAGGCTGCCTTTTCTTGAGACACACGTGGTCTGAGTCTGAATCTTGATTGAGCTAACTGAAATTTATTTTTCAGCTTCCTCAACTAGCTGCACAAGCCCCTTTGGTAATATTGAGGAGATGTTAGAGGGGAAAAGAAAGGGGTTATTATGCACTATACAGCCTGTGCTATACTCAGTATGCAGCATTTAGTGTGATGGGATGTCAGTACCACTTCTTAAGTACTCATGAAGACATTACTTGTCCTGCAGGTTAGTGAAGGGAGGAAACTTCTGAAATGCCTGAGTCAAGCCTGAGCTAAGGCACTTCTGCCACAGTGCATGGATTTCTTATTTCCTGTTTTGTCAGATGAGGGGAGAAAAGAAAAAGGAAAGCCAGTATTGCTCCTTTCCTCAGGAATATTTTATATTTTTTTTTCCCAGGGAGCTGACTCTAAGTGCAGGCTGTGTGTGAAAAACGAAGCATTTCAGTAAGTAACTGTTCAATTTTGCAAATGGCACTAATGCACAGTTTTGGGCTGTGGGAGCCCTGAGACAATATGGCCCAAGCAAAGAGCTCTGGTTCTAGAGCAAATAGCAGCAGCAGAATTGGGAATGCTGAGAGTAGAAGTAGCATCATTTTGTTATTCACACTGGCTACAGAAAAGTTTACTGAGGAAAAATCAAATGCAGAGAGTTGGAGGTCAAAGAGAACAAAATCAAAATGATCCTAGAGAAATTACCGAGCTGCATTGCCTGAAAGAAAGTGAAATGAAATCATGCATCTCACCTCAGTAATAAAGCGTCAGGGGTAACATACAGGAAATATGCTTAGTTTGACCTAGGCCTATTACCTAGATACCATCTCTTCCCCATCTTACCCCAAATTCCCTTCCCTCCTTCAGGCAGTGGACAGACCATATTTTCTTTATTGCTTCTAAGAAATGCCTTTTCTCTTTCTATGTTCAGTCAGGCTTCCTATCTAGACTGTTACTCCCTTGAATTGAAAATACCGGAGCCTTCCCTCTCTTAGTCTCCTTAAAATCTGCGTAATTCTCCCTGACCCAGACATAATTGCAAATGCTAAAATCATCTTTCTGATTCTCGCTTTACCTGTTCTCTTGGGAACTACTTCAAGTGGGGACCTACCATTTCTCACATGTCTGGCTGCTTGACATCACCTTTAGAAATCCAAATATTTTTGCCATATATTTCTGTTTCTTTGTTCCTTATGTGTGGAGCACATCTCCGGACTGAGGCATGTGTTCTTTCAGCCTGTCTCAAGATCTTTGTCTTCCATGCTTCTACTAAGAAATGACTTGGATAAGGTTAGGATGACCAAAAGAGGGGGGGGGGGGGGGGGGGGGGGGGAGGTGGGGAATTTTTGTTTTTTAGTCCCTTTATCATCTCCCGAATTTATTTGCATCCATGAATAAGTAGCAGGGGGCAAACTCTCCTTAGATGTTGATGTGGAAAACATGGCAAAATGCGTTATTGTACATGCGTCTTCCTCTGTATGGCCTACTAATGTAGTAACACTTGTTTGGGAAATGTGTTGTTGGCCATATAGGGTCGCTGTCCGTGTGGGCCACAGCTGCTGTGCTTTGTGCAAATTCAGAGCCCAGGGAATAGGCAGCAAATGCTTTGCTCAGCTGTTGCTTTACCCAGCTCAGCAACATCTCACATCTGTTCTACAAACCATGCAATAAACCTCACCTGCACGGTGCTGCATCTTGACTATTAAAAGCTTGATATATTGCATGCAAGGTCCAACTCATAACGGCTTGCGTTCCACAGCTCATTTGGTGTCGTTCTGAGGAGCATCTGTCTTAGCTCCTGGCAGCATGATCTTTGAAAACAAGCTTCATCTTGCATCTCTGTCCTTTGGATGATGGGGAAGATTTACAACCTGCAAATAATGATGATAGGTGAACTTGTGTCCTAGGAAATGGGATGGAGGCAATGAGCTTGAGAGAGAAACAGCTCTGGGGTCATTTGGGCGTTCTCATTGGCATTATCAAATAGAGATGAATCAGATTCACTCTGCCTCACTACTCAGCTTTGTTCCTGTGCAAGAGCTGAACCTCTCTGTAACGCAGCAATTTCCAAACTCTGGGCCATCTATTAGATGCCCTAACACATGGGCTGAAGGGGAGACAAGGAAGCTTTTAAAGGCTTTTATTCTGTTTGTCAACACTTGAAGGGAGTTGGGAGGAAAAGACATTTTGGTAAAAATTACTTTTCCTCAACAGTCACTTGAATGTTACTGAGAGGGATTGTCATCTCCATGTGATTGGCACCTCCCCCTCTGGATTGAAGGAAACTTTCTGTTCATATTAACATATCTCTTATCCTTTTGTCACTCTTGAATTCCCTGTGGAATTTAATTTTTGCTTTAGGCATGGTGAACTTTATTATAATTTTATTTGAAGAAAATGATGAAAGGGGCTTGCTTGAGAGGTGACATGTTTCCTTGGGACTCTTGGGTTCAATGACCGAGACCTCCAGTTGTCTTTTAACAAGACCATCTTGGGTTTTGCTGTGTATTAAATTCTCTTTGTGGACACTAGATGTAAATGGTAAATATTCATTAACTGGGGGAGATGTGTTGCACTTCTTGCTATGTAGCAATTCAGTTGTGGAAGGTGGAGTGCAGTCTGTGGTCCACTGCATGACCTGGGCAATGCTTTGTAACTAGGGAATTGTTTAAACAGGGTGTGAGGCTCAAATCCATCCTTGGTGAAGATGGTGGAAGCCTTCCATTGAATGTAGTGGGAGATGGGCAGTAACTTGCTATATATTGGGTCTTGTGTTATGACTGCAAGGGCAGGAGCACAGCAGATCTTGCTAAAATGGACTTGGTTAGCTCTGATTCTGGGAACTACTCAGATGAGTAGCTGTAGTGAAATAGTATTTTGCACAAGGAGCTCACCTAAAATTAAATGGAATCAGCGTATGAGGAAGGTGAGGATATTTGGCTCTATGCCACAGTTCTTCTAAGCAAGTAAAATGAAAGGAAGCAAAAAACTCCTCATAGTAACACATCTGTCCCCTGATTTTTATCTTCAAGTTATTGAGAATAAAAGAGAGAAAAATCCAAGAGTACCTGCAAATCACTCCACTGTCTGTAAAACTTGTGACAGATACTTTTCATTTAATTCATTCAGGAAATCAATATGTCTTATGGAATCATTTGACTATGGTTGGCAGTGAAATGATAAATATACATGAAAACAGAATTGGATTAATAATTTTTGACAGGTAATATAATGCAGCTGTTGCTGAATGATATTAACAAGAGAAGGCATGTTAAGTCCCAATGTCAGAGTAAGGCTAGGTGGTTATAATGTCTGAATAAATTTCATGCTGTGACTGAAGACTCTCGATGGCAGATGGAGATCGACAATATAAAGTTCCATTAAAAAGTCCTTTGCTTTGCTAATTCTTGACACTCTTTACCGGTCAGCAGTCTGCTCATCGATCTTGGCTGACTGAAATAGGATTTCCCCATTCTGTCTGCCTAAGCCAATAGATTTCATTTGCAATATACTGACTTGTGAAGAAGTGAGAAACTTCACCATCCTGAGATCAGCATCCCAAAGAAAGCTGCTGTTATCTGGGCAGGTCAGCATCTCTTTTCTAGCTTTCTTCTTTCCCAAGCAAGATTGAGATTTTTAGATTTCTTTCTTCAAGGTTTACAAAATGATTGTAATTGCAGATGAAAGAGAAAATGCCCTTTGTGAAGGACATCAGATCGGGTTTATTGCAATTCTTTTCCAGTTTTCCTGTTCCCCTCTTCTGTCATTTTCTTTTTTGTACTACCCTCACAGTCCAGTTTTCTCATCTCACTTGTGTAGGAATTTTTGCCCCCAAGTAACACAAAGCAGCCAGAACCCACTTGAACTGCCTGTGAATTCCGCCTGAAAAAGGGTATTACATGTGCTGCTTCTTGCAAAATACAGAGAGGCTGAGATAAATCTCATGTTGTCTGTATTCATAGGGACAATGAGCTTAGAAAATACCTGTCTTCCACATGGCCATGATCTCTTTCTAGGCTTGACTGTTTGCCCCTATCTCCTATTGTGATATTTTAAGTACTGGCAACAACTTGATCCCTGAAGATGTTGAATATGCCAACAGCATATTCATTAGGAAAAGCAAAGCATTTAAGCAAGTATTACCTTCGAGTATGGGAATAGTTCCTATGGGGACTCTACTTTTAACCATGTACTTACTTGCCTTTGGCTGAAGTGCTAAGTGTTTGTTGGCTGAACAGGTCTGGCAGAATTTACCCCTTGCTCTTATTCATACCAGAAACTTCCCCCTTGTCACCCTTGGATGGCGTTTGCAGGTAAGTTTAGTGAATGCTGTAAAGTTAAGTAGTTGGTTTTGTGGGTGGCAGATTTTTTTTGAGGTATGTTTTACTTATCTACTTGCAATGAAGATTCTTTATATACTAGTGAAGTAGAAGATATGATTTTAAAGTCAAATTAAGGCCAAATAGCAGCTTAATAGTATACATGGGCAGAGTCAGTAGGCCTCACACCTGGTAAAAAACAAAATAAACTTTTTCATTTACTGAATGGAAAATAGGAATTAAGACCATATGGGTCAAGTATTTCTCCTTTACATCAGTGTAAATCTGGAGGCACTGATGGTAATGACTTTGACTGACTTCAATGCACACTGAGCTCTGTCCACGTAGATGTTAAATAGAAATAAGCATATTTTACAAATAATGGAGGTTGCTGGAGCTCCAACGTCTAGTTCTTCTGTCAGTGTAGAAATTGGGACTTTTTATATAAATTCTTATTGAGGCTTTGCAAAGCGTCGCAGCCCAAGAGCTGTTCTGCAAAGGAAGAGAAAGCCAAAAAAAGTCTTGTGCGGGGACAGTGGTTCAGGCTTAGCCTGAACCACTGTCCCCGCAGTCTTGCCTTCTCAAAGTCATGTGATAAAACATTTTAAACACTAATTTGAGATTGTGTAGTTAATGCTTATTTAAGCTGTTTAATTGAAATACTAAGACATATGGAAGTAGCTGGACTCTTTGCTGCATAGTTAGCTGTTCTGTGCCTTGCCAAGTTTTAGACACATTCCCTGTAGCAGAGAAAGCTGTCTCTCAAGTTAAGCATATAAGCATAATGCTCAGCATATAAGCATAATGCTCAGCGTAGGTTTCTGCTTCCATCTCAGTAGAGCTAGATCATGTGGGATTTTCTTATTTGACGAGTTTCTTGAGGAAAAAACCTTTTCTCTGAGTTTCTCCAAGCACTCATGCTCCAGTCTGCAGACTCTCTAGATGAGTGTCTGGCAGTGAAAGCACTGTAAAGGGAAATCAGTTTTCAGCCATTTTGCAGCCTTTTGGGACATAAGGAGGTGGATGAGCATGCGACATGATCATTGCCCTTGCTTGAACATGGAATCTCATCTTTAAAAGGAAAATATATTACTTTAATAACATATTTGTAGTTTTCCTTAGAATCCCTCCAGACAAATTTGAGCCTCACCAGTTGTTCAGAGGGACTGAACAACTTGGAGACCAGCTGCCATGCATTTCAATACATATTGGCATTTACTCTGTTAGCTGTTAACTTAATAATGAAATCACTTATTTTCCCTAGCAAAAGCTTTTTTGTCTGAAGACTCCATATCTCAGCCAGCATCTGCTTCCCCTTACAAGACTGCAACATTGTTAAGTGAGAAAATGGGCAATACGTATAGAGATGAGGGGAAAATGCACTGACACAAAGCGGCCTCAAACCTAGAGTGAGTTAATGTGATTTACCGGAGTTTTAGCACCTCTGTAATCATAGAATAATTTGGGTTGGAAGGGATCTTTAAAGGTCATCTAGTCCAAACACCCTGCAGTGAGTAGGGACATCTTTAGCTACATCAGATTGCTTGGAGCCCCGTCCAACCTGACCTTGAATGTTTACAGGGATGGGGCTTCTACCAGCTCTCTGGGCAACCTGTGCTAGTGTTTCACCACCCTCATTGTAAAAAATTTCTTCCTTATATCTAGTCTAAATTGAGCCTCTTTTACTTTAAAACCATTACTCCTTGTCCTATCACAACAGGCCCTGCTAAAAAGATTGCCCCCATCTTTCTTATAGGTTCCCTTTAAGTGCTGAAAGGCTACAGTAAGGTCTGTCTGGAGCGTTCTCTTCTCCAGGCTGAACAACCCCAACTCTCTCAGCCTGTCTTCATAGGAGAGGTGCTCCAGACCCCTGATTGTCTTCATGCCCCTCCCCTGGACTTGCTGCAACAGGTCCATGTCTTTCTTGTGCTGAGGCCTCCAGAGCCGAATGCAGTACTCCAGGGTGGGGGGCTCTCACGAGAGCAGAGTAGAGGGGGAGAATCACCACTTTCCCAGGATGTCCTGTTGACTAACACCTTGAAGAGCTGGAATTTTGCTTTTCTAAAATTCAGGGTCCTGACTTTACTCTTCACCTGACCCATATCCCTCAGGACTGTGAACTTCACTAATGTGCGATCACTGCAGCACAGGCTGTTTCCAGTGTTGACATCACCGATTAGCTCACTTGCATTGGTGACCATCAGGTCCAGTATGGCATCCCCTCTGGTACGGCAGCCTATTGCCTGGCTTAAGAAGTTATCCTCCATGTATTCCAGGAGTTTCCTGGATTGCCAACCACTCGCTATGCTACTTTTCCAGCAGATGTTGGGGTGATTGAAGTTGCCCAGCAGGATGAGAGTTCGTGAGTGTGAAGCCTTGTGTAGCCGGAGTAAGAAGACTTCATCCATGGGCTCCCCTTGATTGGGTGGCCTGTAGTAGACATCAACAACATGGTTCCGTTCGTTGCCTTGGTGGCTGTTCTTCAGAGACAGCTCTTCACACTCTATCCATTTCTTGATGTAGAGGGCAACACCTCAGCCCCTCCTTCCTCATGTGTCCCTTCTGAACAGCCTGTAGCCACTGATAGCCACGTTCCAGTCATGGGATTTGTCCCACCACGTTTCAGTAATGGCAACCAGGCTGTAGTTTACTAGCAGCATAGTGGCTTTCAGCTCCTCCTGTTTGTTGCCCATGCTGTGTGCATTGGTGTGGAGGCACTTCATCTGGGCTGTTGTCCATGTCACCTTCTTAGAGGTGACCTCCTTTGAGGTATTTCACTGGTGTTTCCCTGGTGGCTCCTATTACCTCAGGAGCCCCTGGCTCATCTCCATAAGACTTCAAGTGTGCTGCAGTGTACCCTGCATGCCTCGGAGCAACAGGCTGAGGGCCCTTGCTAGCACCCCATCCCTCTACCACGGTGTGTCATCCCACAGCTTGTCACAGGCAAGCCTGATCTCATCCCTGTCACCTGTCAATTCTAGTTTAAAGCTCTGTCAATGGTCCCTGCAAGCTCCTGAGCAAAGACCCTCTTTGAGAAAAGTGAATCCCATTTGATGCCAGCAAGCCTAGTGCTGTGTAGGCCATCCTGTTATAAAAAACCCAAGACACCAGCCCCGGAGCCATGTATTACTAGAGTGGGTCTGTCCATTTCTTCTGATGTCACTGGTCACAACTGGAAGGAGGGAGGAAAAAAATAACCTGTGCTCCAGATTCCCTCACCAACAATCCCAAGGCCCTGAAGTCTCTTTTGATCACTCTTCAACTACGCATGTGGCTTTATCTCCACCCACATGGAAGAGCAATAATGAGAGGCCTGGATGAACCAGTGCGCATTCTTCTGCAGAAGGTCCTGTCTACACCCAGCAGAAAGACAGTATCTTGGTGAAGAGCCACCTGTCTAAAACTGTCATCTCGTGAGTGTTTTTGTGTTAGGTGTAGTTGTCTTCTAAAGGTTGAGAATGATGAAGTGACTGGGACTTAGAAAAGGATCTGGTTCAATACTTTTTGTAACAGCAAGTAATGGTTAACATGGCGAGACACTGGAATTAATTGAATCGTTCAGCCGTAGCTCATCTAATGTTCTATCATGAAACCATCAGGGCTGCCATTTTATTATGCAGCCAGGACCTGGAAGAATATTTTAGTGAGGCAGAGTAGATAAAGTGGCAAGGAAAATAATAGGTAGTACTGGAATTATACAACTCTTACTATAGCTTGTTTCGAAGATTATTTTAATTTAATTGATCTATTAGATAAAATTATATACTAGTGTGCTGCTGGCACAGGCCCAGGTGGATGCTCCCAGCATTTGTAATGTCCACTATATCAGCCACAGATATCTTTAAAATTATTTACTTGATAGAAAAAATGTTTTTAATTAGAGCATTACTTGTTATCTTCACAGGATTATTTAAACTAGCAGTTGGAGCAGTGGCTTGATAATATCCATGTAAGAAATATTCTGCCAAGTGTACAACCCATAGATCTTGAGATAGACACATTATGAATAGCTTTACAACTTCATATGTCAATTTTCACAATGATTAGAAATAAAACCACATCAGGAGACTAACGTCCATAGTCAGGTTTAATTTCCATCAGTTAGAAACGTTTTTTTCCTAATATGTTAGTTGTTGATTTTCCCCTCTTCTTGTCATATTCATCTTTATTCTTTCAACACAAGTCAGCAATTTCAGCATAATTTGGTCATGCTAAGCTTTGAATAACATAGTATTTAAAAATAAAGAGGCTTTTTGTTTCCAGTTCTCTCTAATCTGGACAGGTTCCCAGCTGGTTCTAATAACTTAGTAGCCTCTTCCTTTCACCGCCTTCCACTGATGAGTAATCTTGCTACTCTGGACTAGTAAAATATGGAACATTTCTGATGCTGCTTTTGTACAGAAAAAGCATCTTTCAGTGTGATTTTAAAGCTTTTCTGAATAAAGCTTCAGCAGTCCTGTGTAGTATGCAAACATCATCACCATAAAAACTAGTTATATTCAACTAAAGGAAATGTTTTCAGAAGGTATCTGGTTTTGTCTAGCAATATTTTCTTTTATTCACAGGAAACAGCCCAAACTATCTTTTTACCCAGCTTTTATTGTAACCTTCTTTGGTTTTTGTGTCTAATAAATGCCAGTGTTTTGCAAACGTACATTTGACAAGAATGGAAAAGGCTTTGTTCAACTTCCCCACAAGAAAGGAAAAAAAAAACCTAACCCATTTGTCTAATCCTAATTCTGATAGTTGTGCTGAAGCAGAGAAGTAAGGCACTTGCCTTAAGTAGCACAAAATATGTGATAAACACAGATAAACATGGATCTCTGCTCTGTTCGACTGATGTCAGTGAAAGCCTACCCAGACTTTGCTTCCTGAGAGAGCAGTCATAAGAGGAGGCTATGCACTGAGTGCTGGATGGCTGAAATACTTCTGGAAGGCTGAAGTCTTCCCTGGACTTTAACTCTCTGTGCTACATCAGCATGTTCCCAGGAATATAGAAGATTAATATTTTCTGGTATCTATTTGGAAGCATTCAGCTGAGTAATAGGGTAGATATTGTACTTAGGAACTCATTTAGTCTGCTTCTGTGTTTCTAGTTTATACTATAATGAACTGAGTTACTAGCCAGGCAGTCACAACAAATGATGTGCTGTGGTTTGATTTCCCCCCCACCATGCCCTTCGGGTGGTTGTTTACACCTGTGTAGAGTGGATGCAAAGCACTGTAGAGGGATTCTGCCACTTGCATTTGTTCTACACACATTGCTATGAATAGGTTGAACAGAGAATTGCTGAAGTGGAGCAAGGCAAGTGCCTGCTGTTTCCAGATTTAAGCACGTTGTGTGCTGCAAGTGGATCTGTAATATGCAGCCATGGATCTTCTCGTTTGTAACAGCCAGGGAATCTGAGCACATGTTATAACCCGCTGTCCATCGCAGGGCAGTCCAAACTCCATCCTGGAACATCAGGGTTACAAATTCCTGAGCCTGTTGGTTTTGATTTTGAGCATTTTTACTTTCAGCCTGCACAGGGTAAAGTAAAAGACTGCAAAAGACAGACATGGGTTAATCAAGCAGTGAGCTGATGGTTTTGTTCTTTTAGCAGATTGGAAGATGAGATGTATGTATACGACTAGTTTCTGTAGGGCAAAAATGTAGATTTGTTCCAAGCCTGTGCCGTTTTCATTATTCTTCAGGGGGAATGAAGTGGGTTGAGGACAAGAACCTGAGGATGAAGAAGCTGTTTCTAGTAGAGGTGTGTTATTCTACATTTGCTGTGTGGAATTGTAAAACAGGGCAGGCATTTGAAAGTAGGAAACTGAGATGGGGAAAAAACTAAATGAGATGTCTATGTTTGTTCAGCAAGTCCATAGCAGAAGCAGAAATCAGTGTTAGTTTTTATGAATCATGTGCTTTAACCAGCTCTTGCTGGTTTAATGCTAATGAATAGCCAGGCTGTGACCAGGCCTTGCAGAACAGCTTGCAGTAAGGCCTATTGCACTCTCATCATTGGTGTGTTACTGCTCATCTCTCAGTCTCATGCTCCCCTCGAGCAGGAATATAACCTGGAAGGTGCACAAGTTGACTCCACATGAGCAGACTGTACCTAGCTAAGAGCTCCAAACAATGGAGTGGTAAGGCAGGAGCTGTGTGAGTCATGCTTCCTTCCTCAGGCACCTCAGTTAGTGCCAGTCCTACACAGGGCACTGAGCAGAGGCTCAGTCCAGGTCACGATTAACCACGAGGTGAGTGTCCTTTTTTGTTAAATTTGATGCTTGCTAAAGACTTCAGGCAAAGCATGAAATATGCTGGGACCCTGGAAGAAGAAAACATACAAACCCCCCTCATGTCTGTCTCTAAAATGATATGAGTAGTGTATCTGATTTATAAAAAATGTATAAATGTGACTTGGGAACAGCTTGCGCTTTCACACTAAATAAAAGGAGAAGACAGAAGAGGGAACTCAAATGTCTGTGAGCATACTCATGTATACAAATGACTGTCATAAATCTTTTTGCATGATTGCTTTGCTTTGTGGCATGTCTTTGGGGAGTTCTGCAGGGGAAAAAGCCCTACAGTTTGGGAAACTGGAAAAAAAAAGTAGAAGAAAATGGATTTGCTGATATAATTATGCAATTCATGTAGAACATATTTGGTCTGCTAATCAGAATGGAAGGGAAAATCCTAGACAGTGATGTTGGTTTAAGGGAATTGAATTAAAAGACCAAACATCCTGGGTGAGACTGCTGCAGCCCTCAGGAGGCAAGCATGGCTCTGGAGGGAGTTGGAGACAGAGCCCTGCAAACCCTGCTATTGTCTCATGACTGAGGAAAGAAAATGCTTTATTCTTGCAAGATGGGCTGGGGAGAAAACAAATTCCTCAGCTGGTGTAAATCTGCCTTGACATTGGTGCTCACTCACATTACCTGCAGATTTGGTCCACAGCATCCTCAGTCTGAGTTTAAAGTCACTCCTGACTGTGGTCTAGCTCCATCAGCCTGGAGCTCAGGGTAGGATGCAGAGCACCCCAGAAAAGCAAGATGAACCCTGGGGGGCTTATCTCCCGTGGGGAATAATGCTGTCATGGCCAGTCCGGATCCTGTACCCAAGCTAACGCTTCTCTGTGACTGTGCAACAGCTCTGCTTTGCTGATTTCCTCAAAGCGTTGTTCCCCTTTGTCTCTTCAGGCTGGATGGTGGTTGATTCTTAGTTATCCTTTCGATGTGTAAAGGAGGAGCAGTGAATGAGATCATTCAGAAAGAGATAGCAAAAAGGGGAAATGAGTGGAAAGACAATGGAAAAGGAACAGCTAAACTCTTTGTGCCTTGTGGTCGGTAGTGTGCTTTTCCAGAAAAGCTCCATCTTCTGCAGTGGAGGAAGTCTTGCACACCAGACCCAGGCTAAAGTGTGACTGGCAGCTCTGTGGCTTGTTCCTACCTCTGATTATATGGTCCTGATGTTGTTCTGAGCTGTACCTTCCACTGTCGCTCATGCATAATCTTGCTGGAGTCCAGAGCATACCTGAGAGGTATTTCTGCAATTAATAGTTTGCAGAGGAATGCCTGTTAATTAGCTAGGCTTTTGCAGCATGCTTATGGAAAAGCTAAATAATATATAAATAATATTAATAGTTAAATAACTACTGAAGCTGCAATAAGGTATCCCCCAAAAGGATATTTGGATAGTAAGGAAGGATTTACTTTGATGGTATTTTTGCAAACCATGGTGAATGTGATTTTGTTTTCTGAGCAAGGGTATGCACACATGATAGAACAGCTCAGAGCAATGCTCATGATGGTGCCCTCGTGCCTGTCCTGAAATGACCGTGAATGATGCCAGTGAGTTCAATCAAGCTGATCTCTCCTGCTCTTCCTAACATCAGCCATCTGGCTCCATAGCCTTTGTGTTGTGCATGATCAGCCAGCTGGCCATCTGCACATCTCAGCTTCCAGACCCCTAAGCCTCCCTTGGATAACAGCTGCCTTTGGGGCTTGAAGAGCTCCTCAGAATTCCATGAAAGTGTAACTCCAGAGAAACGCTTTCCATCACATTAAGTGAAAAGAGCAGTAACCACATGGAAAGACCCTCACCTTTTCTTTCTGTTGTTGAACTGGGATGTAAAAAAGGAAGAAAAGCAAAGATCATAGTAGAGTTGCTGTCAGCATGAGGGGGAGCGAAGTCCTCAGCTGCTATATGCTGCTGTGATTTTTTTTTTTTTTTTCAGAAGATAAGCTTGCCTTACTTATACTAAAAGCAATATAATTGTCTTTGATAGAAATTTGTTCCTTTCAGTTGAAAGCCTCTGAATTTTCAAAATCACTAGAGGCTCCCTTTCGTCTTCCTTCACAGAGTTTTTGAAGAAAGCAAAGATATTCATGCTAAAATGGGAACCACTGAAGCATATTCTGTGGTCTTCTCATCCCATGCTCAGTTCCTCGATTCAAAGCATTTGTTTAGTCAGACAGCTCCCAGCAGAGCCAAGCTTTGTCTGACATCCATTAGCACTGGTGAACAGGGGCCACCTTGGCTCATCTACCAAGGCATTTGCCTGAGACTTTAAATTCTCTTGTAAGTCCGAACTACCAGTGTAGGAAAGCTGTCTCCTCTTTGCCTCTCTGGCAAAATGAGCACAGTCTCCATTTGAAGGACTTGACTAAGGTCAGCCTTGTCATCTGGGAAGCAACATTTGGGCCAAGAGGCTTGTGCTAAAGGGAGAGTACCGTGCCCCAGTGCTTTGTAGAACAGATTAACAGAGAGAGGATGGGACGTATCTTGCTGTAAAAGCCATTCTGTACGCTTTTGAGATAATCTTTAATAACGCAGAGAAAGGTGCAGCTGCGCCTTTCATTGAACAGCAATGAGGATGGTAAAAACTGCTTACCCCTAGTTATGCAAGCTTTTCTTTTACATTAATAGCCATCCTTCTCCCTGGCTGGGCTGCCAGGGACTCACTCAATTCGTGTTCTCAGCAGACTAGCAGGATGGAAACTGTGCCACAAGCAGTTCTTGCTGCTGTCATCCAGTTTTCCATGGGGTGTGTAACATTAGTAATTGGATGCAGCAGGATTTTGTGGGTTATTTCCCTGTGCTGGAAATCTGTCTAATCTGCCATTTTCTCAGGCTTTTCTTTATTTTTATTGGAAGCCAACTCTGCTGCAATTTTCCAGGCACGGGTTAATAGGATAGATTAGTGTTTTATTACTATGATTATCTTATTCTTTGTGTGATACTGACCATGTGTTTGAAGTGCTGCGTAAGACATAAAGGAGACACAAGCCCCACTCATAAAAACAGTCTTAGATTATAATAAGTCTGATCCTACAGGCACTCGGGAAGCAGTGTGCTTGTTCCCATTCACCTTCACAGACTGTTATTGGGAGCACGGGTGTTTGCACTCGCTTTCCATAGCAAACTGCCTTCTATGTGACTCTTCAAAGGTAGATGCAGCATAATTAGGAAGGGAATTTAAAACGTTTCAGCAGGAATTTTCTAGAGCTCACAAGTTGTTAAGGAGTGTAAATAGAAAAGAAATTCAGTGACTTTTGTGGTCTTGAGGCCAAATCATGCTTCTGAAATCCAACTTATTTCTGCTTGGGGCCTGATACAGTCACTGTTACTACACTGCTTCTAGAGCACATTGGTCTCTGCCCTACGTGTTTTGTTTAACCTTGCTAGCTTGCATGGGTTCTGGAGGATGGCTTCACCACCCTATTCTCCTTGGGATGAACTGCAGTGTGCCTTTAAGTCTTATTTGTTTTGAGACAAGTTTGGAATTCCTTGTCCTAGTGCTGTGACCTGTGCTGTGAAAGGTGACACCTTTGAGTACAAAAGCTATTATTTGAAAGAGCAACAAAAAAATCTGCCCTGAGTTTCTCACCTGGTCACTGGCAAAGAAAGAAAGTGCCCTTCCATGTTCAGGGGGCTCATGGTTGAAATGTTCATCAAGTGGCAACACCAAAGCCCTTGAATGAAAGCCCAATCAAAGGTGTCAGTTCAGCTGCCAGGTAGTAGGAAATACTACCTCCCTGCTTCTACAGAGAAGCCTGTATTTTAATATTTTTTACCATCTAAAGGCAATGTTAATATATTCCATCAACTGCCCTGAAAACAGGGGTCTTATGCACAAGAGCTATCCATTTCCCCGTTCATCCCCTGACAGGGATGAGAAAAGGCCACAAGCAGGTCTTCCTGCTGTCATCCAGTTTTCCACGGGGTGTGTAACATTAGTAACTGGATGCATCAGTATCTAGTGGGTTCTTCTGGTGGGTAGGGGTGGGAAGCGTTGCAGACTCGATGCATCTTCAGCCATAGTCTGTGTCTGTGAGAAGCTGACCACATGAGACATCATATGTAAGAGCTGCCATGAGTCACAGCTTTTGGTCCAATTGGGAGCCTGAAGATGTTGCTCTTCCGTTTTACATGAGTACAAAATTGTTCTGGTTGTTTTTTTAAAAAGGTTATCTAAAGCTGATTTTCTTTATCTCTATATGTACAACCAGGGCCTAGGTTTTCCCTTTCTAGGGTTTCTGTCACCTCTTCCTAAATTACTGGCCAAGGGAATAGCACAATAGCAGGTATTAGTTTCTCAGCAGTTTGAAGCACTAACTTAAGAGTCTTAACTGTGGGGTTAAGAGCCTAGTTGTATCAGGCCTGACTCCATTTGGGTTTCTTGGCATAATATCATAAACTAAATTTTATCTAGTGAGTTATGAGACACCAAGATCTCATTAAGGATGAACTTGTTACCCTGCTGAAGCCCATAATGGCATTTGTGTTGTTTCTCAGTCTGAATCATCCTGTGATGATACTGCTGGCTCTGATGTAAAGTGGATAGAGACTGCTCTAAACAGCAACTGGATGTTTGAAACTTTCATCTCCTGACACTGCTGCCCTTTGCTCCTCTCGGAGGGGAGTCAAAGGATCCAATCAGGAAAAAAATATTTTTTTGTTACTATTATTTGGAAAAGAACCGTACTTTATTAGCATGCAGACTGCATGTCACAGTCCATTCCATCTCAAGCAATGCTTTTCAGACCTCTTTAAAGCTTGAGTAAGAATCTGGAAACCTACCAAATGTAGAGCCATTGGACCTATTTCCCACCAGATTTACTTCCATCTGTACGCAAAAAGTGCAGAATCCATGCAAGAAAAATAGCAGAGTTTTGCAGAGGTTTAAATGACTGTGGGGTGCCAGGATGAAGAGAATATGGCTCTATATTTCTCTATGGAAGACAAATAATTCACGAAACAGGAGTGTGATGTGGTTCGTGTTTTTGCTTTGCTAAGCCCAGGGACTTTGTCATGTTGGTTTGGGATATTGATACTTTCCTTACAGCTCTCTACCTCCAGGGATGTTGTGGGTTGGGAAGAAAAAACCTGCCAGAGAAAGGACTAAATTATGCAGCAGATAATACAGCAGCTGTTGATCATGGATATAATTGTGTTTGATTTTTTTAATTATTATTATTAGGTAAAATAATGGTGGTTTTGGTCTAATCAAAGATATTTGTCTTTTTACTCAACCTCCAGCCTTCCAATCATGGTGGTTTTCCCCTGTTCCCCCCCCCCCCCCCCTTCCCCGTTAAGTGCAATCAAAACAACAGACCAGGTCTACAGCAGTTTGATGTTTATAAAGCAGTCCAATCATAGCTTCACTTCTGGGCAGGAATAAATAAATTCATCAAGCAATTGATGCTTTTGCGCTGCTGTTATGATAAATGTTGCCATCAATTACACCACTATGCTCAGCCTGCAAGGAGCAGAACTAACCGAACAGTGTTGCCTGATAGGAATGACAACAAGACAATATGTGTTGCCTCTACGCTTTGTATTTGTAAACACAGCTCTCCAATTACACTAATTTGTTTATTTGGATTAGGCAATAGATTAAGAAATGTTTTTAGTTAACACTGGAGCATAACACACATTAATATTTTGGCAAACATGACATAATTGTCTGCGTTGGGCTGGAATCAACCATGCAGTGAGTGTAGTCTTATTGACTTTGAAGTTGCACCAGCTCCATGCCATTGGAGCATGCAAAAAAAGCAACCGTTCATCTGGCTGGGACCTCTGCTTACTGCAGCACAGAAGAAGATCCAAATGTCACCTACTGAGTGCAGGACAAGGGTGGTGCATGGTAGTATTTGAGAATAATTTTCTTCCCTAACTGACTTTGGATTCCTCTGGAAAAAATAATAGTAGTCCCAATACTGAAGATGTTTGTTTATTATTGTGTTCTGAGGAGGTTGTAGGTGGTAGTTTTTAGGAGATTTGCTGTTTCAGCTCAGGACTGGCAATAATAAGGTAGCAACTGGCTTTTGTTCGATTTCTGTTGTGGACTCAGTGCCCTTGCTCTTTTGTTCCTGCGTGGTGTCTATCACAGTCCTTATGTGATGTGATGTGATTACAAAAGATTTGTTAGAGAAGTGAAAACCAAACTAACAGATAGCACCCGTAAAACCAGGAGCATATTTAACATTATTTAAGACATCCTTTCTTTGATCACAAGCTGTGAAGAAGGAGCAGCATTACATGAATTGAAGGAAATTAATTAATTCAACAAAGAGAGTTCCATTTCCTCCTTTGAAATTAATAAAAGGCTAGCAGCTTTTCAGAGTTGGACATTGTCACTAGAACGCCTAGAAATAAGTGCACTTTACAGCTCAAAGTAGGAGTAAACATACAACATCTGCTTCATTTAGTCCAGGGTTAACATGATGGCATGTTTATTTGACACTTGGAAATTTAAAATTCAACAAGCATGTACAGACCCTATATAAATGTCTGGAGAAGGATTCATAATTTATACTTTAGATGTCTAGATTACTTGCGTGCAGCAATTAAAGCCAGAACAGCGCTCTGTCTGTGGTGTGCCATCACAAGAGCTTTATTTGCCATGTCTGCTGTCTTCCTTACCTCATTTATTTGGTGTTCAGATGCTGTGGTGGGGTAGCGTTCGCTCTTTGTGTTTAGATGGCAACGGAGAGGAGCCATGTTCAATCCTCCTTTAATGGACACTACTGGCATGAATTTCAGACCTGTCTGCAGGTAGGATTTGGGTTAAGAAACAGGTAATTCTTAGCATAGGATCAAAATCAAACTTCCCTTTCTGTCTGCCTCACTGCCTCTGAGAGGTGACTGAACATAAATGACAATCTGGTCTATATAAGCAGCTGTTGTTGTTTGTGCTATTCTCGGGGGTGGGGTGGGGTGGGACGGGATGACAACGACACACAAAAATTCTGAAAATTGAGAAGTTGCACTAGTAGGTGTGAGGCCAGGGGTCGACCCAGCACTGCAACTACATCAAGACAGCTCTGAATAGGGTCAGATATCCCTGTGTGCACAAGACTGTCGTGGACATGGGGAGTTCATGCAGCTGGTTCTCTGAGGGATCAGCCCACTTTTCTGATCCAGCCAGAATCGGTGACTTGAAGGAAAGCTCTGTGAGAAAATGAGTGCAAGTTTTCAAACTGAGAGTGCGATCCTCTGCATTTCACATATCACACATTTAGCAATTTACTGGAATTGGAAGAGGGTCTGGTTCATTATAGTGCAGCATGGGTCACAGGCATTGAAGCATAAACTGAAAAAAACACGATATGCAACATCCTTATTAAACACAGTGCATGGTCTGCAATCTGAAAGAAGGAAGGCTGGACCCTGTAATCTACTCGGCTGAGAACAATTGTGCAAGGGTTTCTAAATGACATTTACAAATGATCAGAGGAATGCTGTGCTAATAGCATCCAGCCAAAAAAAAAAAAAAAAACCTCACTGGAAGATAAGAAATGGGTTTCAGTCCTCATAGCAGTTCATTGTCTGCAGCAAAAGGATTTTGTCTTTTTAGCATTTCTTCCAAGTGTTCATCTGCCTCCTTATCAAGAACTGGGGCTTTAATCTAGTGGAGGTTTGAGTTTCCAAAGAAGGTGCTTTTTTCTATTTGTGAGTTGAAGACTGGTTGTGGTCATCATTTACTCCGCTGTCCTGCTTGCTGCTTCTTTACCTGCCATAACACCAGTAATAGGTGCAATTATGACAGGGTAAAGTAAGTGTCTGATTTACAGCCTCTGCTAAAGAAACAGCACAAGTCTTCCTGTGCTGCCCCAGGCTGAAGATCTGCCCTCTAGATGGTGTAGGCACACTGCTGTCCCTAGATGGGACTGGTGGGCAGCAAGCAAGTGAACGTCTGGACTGATTTTTTCAGATTAGAAAAGCCTACCTTATGCTTTCATAGACTTCTGTATGAATGGAAAGTGCTGGGTTTTTTTAATCAAAGCCAATATGGAAAAGGATTTTCTGATCCCTGGCAATCCCAGATGTTGCAATGATAGGTTTTGGGGTTCATAAATGAAACAAGAACTATGAGAATTTCACATCCTCCTTACTTACCTTCTCCAAACACAATTGAGGGAAAAGCTTTGATAAGCGTTGAATCTTGAAATTACGTTCAAAATTGCTTTGCCTACTCTGTATACAAGTCAGTTGTGCTATTTCTGGAAGTGCTGAAGTTCCTTTTCAATTTTTTTTTAATTATTATTGAAAAGACATTCCACTGCCTCCTATTCTGATATTCAATATATTTAGCTGCTTTAGGGGACAAAGATTGTATTCGTATGAGTCATTTGCACCCTCTAATACCCCACTTCTCATTTTGTGCAATGTTTGTAGAATGCTGTGAACTAATCAGTCTGATCTGATTGTAATTAGCTACAATAGTCACACATGAAAAAGAAAGAAATCAGTCAATCTGATTTTGAAGATAATTCCTTTGTCTTGAGTGAATTGCCTGTGGAGCCAGTGAGTGACAACTTGCACTGGTGCTCCAGCAAATTACCTTGCCATGAAGTTAGAAAGAGATGTTGCTTCCCAGACTGGTGCATCAAATGACCACCTCCCACCCCCCAAACTAACTTCTTCAGAAATTCTTGAAATAGTGCTGAAAACCAGTGCTATTCAACTGGAGAGGAAAACCTTGCTATAAATACAAGCATAAATAACAGAGGCACAGTCTACCTCGCAGGAGGAGTCTGTAAAGCTTTCTTGGCAAAGACACCAGGGAATATCACAGGGACCTTGCGTTTCCAGGGAAACTATTTTAAGTTATTCTGGAAGAAACAAGTGTGATTTCATACTTCCTTTTCCATCTTGCGTGATTTCATATAAACAGGCACATCTTAAATACAGATAATTGGGTAAAAGGGAAGAAAATACTGTCTCTTTATATACAAGTAATTGCTGTCACGTCTAGGTACTTCTGAGACAGGTAACAAGCTTTGTTCTAAATTGCTATGCAGTTGTGGTTTGCACTTGCTCTGAAGAGTAGTGTTTTACATTTCCCTTCCATAACTTTTGGGAGCAATACAAAGTAGGCTGCTTAGTCTCATCTCTGGGCTTGACCTCTGTATTTGAATTCCTCCCTTTTCAGCTGCTTATTGCAAGACAGCAAGCCTTTGGTGCAGATGTGCCACCCCTAATATTGCCTAATATTAATAGCTTTGGTGAACAGGGTCTGATTTGCCACATCCTCAGCTGTGGTTGTGGGCATATTTGAGGTGTATTTTTCTTTTTAATGTGGAACATAGCTTTAAATTTACTGTCCAATGAATTATGGCAGTACCTGGTACATCAGCTAAACAGATTTATTCTTCACCTGGCTTTCTGCTTTGGCCATTGTTGGCAGTGCATTTAGACAGCTTGACAGGGAGGAACCAAACAATAGAAACAACCTTTTAAATGCAGGGGAACAAGGTACCATACTGTGGCTAGTTGTGAGCTGTTCTGCAAAGGGAAACAGGCAGGTAAAGAAAAAGCTGTTTTGAATTTCAGGCTGATTATGAATGACAAGTTATCAGGGAGCATAAAGAAGGAACTACTGTACATTTCATAACACCGATACCCTTTGTTAGACTACAGACAAAAGTAGGCTTTGACTTGAGACTACAGGAGAATACAAGATGAGAGTCTATAAAGATGGAACATATTGATCTTCCCTTTATCTTTTCAAAGCATTACTCTTTTGTGAAGGGTTCCTATTTTTGTATGGCATGATGTCCCTATCTTATAATACTTTGTGCATTTCAGTGCACGTTTTTTTAGGGAAATACTGCATTAATGTTTTCTGTAATTGTATTTTTTAAACTAAGTATTTTTTTGGAGTATTGAAACACATATATTTGCAAACAAAAAAAGTTATCTCTGAAATGAGATAGTAAAAATGGGTTTGTTCCTAGCCTGGCATGAAAGCACACAGCTTCATGCTCCTCACTGCAGGTATATTGATTTATATGAACTAAGCATCTTTTTTTCTGTAAGCCCCACATCAGAGTGGGTTGTTCTGAAGGATGCTGTCTCCTATAAACACTAAAAATGGAAGACTTTAGTAGGGAGACTGGAGATATAAAAATAAATTATTTTTTTTGTTTGTTGACTAAATCAGAACACTACTGAAGAGAAATATCCAGATTCAAAATGAATTCTTTAAGCTTTTTCACTAAGATGAAAGAAAAAAAAAAAGCAAGTCTTTAGGGACACTTATTAGCAGGGTGTCATTTAGAAATGTAAAGCTTAAAAGAGTGTAAAGATGTGAAAATCTCAAAACAAAATAACCCTTTCAATGTTTATTTGGAAAAAAAAATCCCACTAATAGTTGCAGTAAATGCTTTTGGCCCATTTAGTGTCTAAATTGTGTTTTTCAGTGCGTGAAATCATCTCCCAGGTTAGCCAAGCCCCTTATCCCCATGTGTCTTGAGCACAGAGTGCTGTTGAGTCATTGCATGTTCTGACAACATACGAATGCACCACTGGTGAATTTCCAGGAAATGAGGATTGACTAATGCTTTCTAATAAAATATAGTGGTGTAATATGATAAAACACATGCAACCATTATTCAAGGTGCAAATCTTAAGAAAAACTCTGAGTTTGTCTTCAGTGACGAAACAATTGAATCTCTCCCAAATCAGGTTTTTAATCCACAGCTGCTATAAATCAAAGAGGAAAAGAATTAAGTTTCAATTGACTTCCCTGACTTCAAGCATCAAACTAGAATCACCTGAAAAGTGGAAGGAATTCTGCAATTTAAGATTGAAATGCGTTGCACTCAGTAAGTTCACTAGACTGCTTTTGAGGGTGCTGTAGGTCTCCAGCACACCTAGAGCCCATTTGCAGAGGCCGGTAGCCCAGCTGGGAGATTACAGATGTTAGCTGGGGTAGACTGAACAGAAATGAACAAAAAAAAACGGACTTGCAAGCACACAAATGTTGAATGATTCCTTGTTCTTTACAAGTTTTTCTTCCCAAAATGAGAAGTTACCAGGATTGAAAGTGTTCAGAGTGTCATAGATGTGACACTGGGACGCAGTTATTCATCTGAAAACTAAGAGAATTTACTAGAAGTGCAAGGTCATAGTTTTGGAGGATTTTCTTTTTCCTGTTTCCTCTTTTCTGATTTTAAACTTTTCTTTCAACTCATAGAGAAAGTTGATATTTCTTTTCTTATTGTATAAGTTGCTTCATAAAAGCAAGAATAAACGGAGTGCCACAAGCTTTTTGTCTGAAATTTTTTCATAGGTTTTAAAGGAACCTCATAAATAACTATATTTCTTCTTTTCAACAAGGAAGTGTTGAGGCTTTGCACCTTTAAAATCTGCCTTATTTCTAAGAGTAATAGAGAATTCAAAGGTCCATAGGTCTGTCTGAAGTTGTGTAATTTGATTTTACTCTGTTTTTCACTTCAATGGGAAATGGAAATTTGCCCTCAAATCTGGCAAATCGGACATTGGTATTTTTTAAACTCTGTGTAGGTTTTTACAGCCGGTTCTACTGTTTGCTTTCTGGAATTTCAGTGCTATTATCACCTGTTGCTGTCTTTGTCATTTTAGTGGCCCATTCTAGATGGTAGTAGAGTTAATGTACTAGTATTTCTGTTATGTACCAATTTGGTTTCCAAGCTGTGCTATCAGAGGTCGCACAAAAAAAATCCTTTTCTGTTTTGCCTCCAGCATGATCCTGCTTTCAACATTTCTATAAATCTGTGTGAAAGTGATATAGATTCATTTGGGTGTCCTCGCTTGAAAGGCTGGAGCACCTTTTAATTTTGGCATGATGATATGGAAAGTTTACCATATTCAGAGATTGTCTTTCTTCCACTGAAGTCAGCAGAGGGATGCTGGAGGCTATATCCTGAGCTGTTGGAAACTGGTGTAGCTCCGTTTACAGCTGTAGGATCAGGCCATGGTGTGAAAACAAATGCTAGAGGCATTTTAAAAAGACATGAGCCTTGGGATTTATTTGTGAATATCAATATTAATATTAAGTTAAGTAAAAATGAAAAAAGAAGAAAATAGTATGAAAGAGCAAAAGAACTGCAAGAAACAAACCAAACATTACTTTTTTTAATTGGGTTGTGCATTTTCTAATTCCCTTTTCTAATCCAGTATAAGCAGCTGGCTTGTGACAATATATTCCCAAAAGAATAAGCAATTTTCCTCTAACATAGCAAATTGTGTCTATCATGGCAGTGTTTAGTGTCTTGTTGGCTATCAGATACAGATTTTCATTCCTTAAAACAAAAGGGTCCTGTCTTCCCTCTTCTCTTCACCCCAAAAGCCCCAAATTCCCAATGAGGTATGAATTTTTATAAAATCATAGAATCATTTAGGTTGTGAAAGACCTTCAAGATCATCAAGTCCAACCGTAAAGCTGAATTATCTGTTATAGGATTTACTATGGTTTAAAGGAGTGGATAGAAAGGCATTCAGACACTTCGCTAGTCATTTTAAGACACTCAGATTTGCCACCATGTACCACAACTTGGAGAGAGAGATGTCAGACCGCAAAAAGCGGACAGAAGGTTTACTCTTGCCAGTTGTACTTTGCTGCAAGTTCTTAAGGCTTTCTCATCCTACGGCTATGGGACTTTGATACTTTCTTTGGTAAGGAGATTTCCCAAGGTGGAGTCCTGCCTTTTGGTGTTACTCAATAGCATGGCTAGGTCTTGGGCTGGGATTTCATGCTGATATTGCTCTGCACCCCAGGCATTGTTTCAATGGTGCACAGATCTCCAGTGCATTAGGATACTCTGGTAGCACTAGATGGCATATGTTAACAACATCTGCCTTTTCGTCTGACCTGAAGGTGATGTTCCAAAAGTTACACAGCAGTAAGGACTTAGAGCTGTAGCTAAGGCTCTTTACAGGTTTTTTGGGGTTTGCTTTCTTTTTGTTTTCTGAACGCTGGAGTCAACCAAGACTACCTCTTTCAAACAAATTCCCTGTGATAAGTGGGTAAATGAGATGATTTCTTATGGTAAAAATCATGAAAGAAATAATTATGAGAAGAAAACCCACTCAAATCTTGTTTCTGAGGCTTTGCAGTAATAAAAGCCACGTACAACGGCACAAGTCAAGTGTCATACAGAGGGTTTTTTTTGTCTGCTGTGCATGCCTGCTTTTGCCAAGCTTATAAATACATGCAATTGTTGTGGATCACATCTGTAGAACCCAACTTTCATCGTTAGCAGCCACAGGCTACATATGTAGCTCTGGATATCGCTTAGTCTGTTGGCCAGGAGACCAGGCATTTCTGAATTGACAGCTCTTTACACAACAGTCCAGTTGGGCCTACAGAAATGTCAGTCTGTTACTTCTCCAAGTCGAGTAGTTTTATCCTACCATAATCCCTGGAAGTCCACGGTTCAGTTACTCACATCAGCCCAGAAAACCCTCCTGTGAGCACGCCCTGCACAGGTGCTCTCGTCAGCTGCATTTAAAGCACAATTTTTCTTTCTGGTTGCCCTCTATGCTGCAAGTTCAGACAATTGTGTGATTGAAGCACAAAGTGATGGAAGATGTGACTTAGAACCATTTCGCATGCTGTAGAAACTGCAATTCATTTCAGCTTAATTTGGTGTATGTTTATCTTAGCGTATTTTCCTCGTAGTTGTCTGCAGCATGCTTTGCAAAGCTAGGTGCGTCTGAAAGAGCATACGTTCACTGATTCCGATGCAGATTTTCTGTAAAATGAAGGTTTTACCTGACAAAGGTCAGACTCAGTGCTGCTCGTTCAGTTTTCATGTTTGAATTTACACCAACACAATGCACAATTAATGGCAATTACATGAATTTACGTTTTCAAGGCAGAGGATTTTCTCAGCACTAAATCTGGTCTTTATATCCAGCTCTTTCAATTACATTAGTATTATAGTGCTACGTGGCAATATTCCCTTCTCTAATTTTAGAGTAGGCTATTTTAAGAGTAATCTGATATATTCGTTTGTCGTACATAGAGTAGAAGTTATAAAGATGTGCTATTCTTATCGCTGCTGCCCATTATTATTTGTCTTGTCTATGTATTGTGTGTCAGATGGAAACATCTTGCTGTCCAAGACAAGATCAGGGTCCCGTTGTAGATAAATGCTCCATTCAAGCATTGAGAACAAAAAGTTTAGGAAAGTGCCGCAGGGGAAAAAGGGGAATGTAAGATCCAGGCTGAAGGATTCATCAACAGAATGAATTTGCTAGCAATCAGTAGTCACATCTGTGACCAGTTAAAGCCAGTGGTAAGACCTATCCTGTGAGTGTTATTTCTGGCTCTACTACCAGCTTAATTTACAAGCTTTCACTTTAAGCCTTTTTTTAATCTCTGTTCCAAACGCAGCTTGCGTACCCCTGTGTTTGAAATGATACCTCTGCAAAAGGTATGCCCATTCTGAAGGCTTCCTAAATATTTCCTCAAACCAAACCTGCAGAACGCTTGCCTGCACAGGCAATTAATTTCACTTACCTCCCGTTAGCCAGGTAACAATGGCATTATGTCTGGATTGGGCTCTGGATCTTTAAGATGATGTGTTACTTGTGGGTCTGTTTTTATAGTATAGTATATGTTGTCACCTGTAGAAATACGTTATTCTTCCTATGCCGTTCTGTCTTTTTTGGCTTACGTGGGAAAGCATCCATGCCAAATTCTGAGGCCCTTCTTTGTGATACCAAAGAAGCTGCCTATCCACGTACTGACCCCCAAAATTCTTAAGACCTAGGAGGAAACCAGCCTCTGTTATTTTAACTACAGACACATCAGATGAATTTGAGATTTTTAGTAACTTTCTTTTATTCTTTTTTTTTCCTTTGCCCAGTCTACCCTAGACTCTGTTGGTAAGTCCATTAGATTCCACTGTATTAACCTGCCTGCCTCTAGTTTCCTCTTGCCGTAATCCAATTCATGTTATGGTTTCCTCTTTCTTGTGTTCAAGAAGTTGTGGTATTTCATGTGACAGACAATTACTGTTTCAAGAGAATTCCCCTAACCTTTTGTCAAAAGTTGAATAACCTCAGTCTATCACCTGAGCTATCCTTTAGTATTTGCTCTGGCAGGGTACTGTACTAATTGTGTTGAACAAAGCACGCTAACAAGCAGTAGTGCTTGCTCAGTGCACCATTGTCTCTGTTAAATAGTGGTGGAAACCCCTGTATTTTAAGCCAATGCAGGTCCATGCTAACCTCTGCCAAGGCCTGTCCTCCCAGGGGCCTGTGTGCCTGAGGGGTGGAAGGGAATAACCAGCACCATCAAAAGCTTTGCTCAGCACTAGGCAGCCTATTCATTGCTCGTTGCTGATCTTTGGTTTATGTAAATCAAAAGCAGCTCAATAAACATGAAAGGATTTTGATGTCAGGAAATTTTTGTGAGCTGATACAATTGGACACATGTTGGATATAATATAGAATAATAAATAGCTTAAAGAAAACTACAGACCTGATCCTTTCCATTTCGTGTTTCCTTTATATAGGTGGAATATGATCTGTCCTTTATGGCTGGTATTAATGTCTGTACATGGGAAAATCAAGCCACTGACAAAATATGTCCCTGTATTTAGTATCAAAAGCAGTAAGTGTTCTGTATCTGCAATTATCTGTCATGGTGTAGTGTCTAAAGGCCTACACAATGTGATGGGCTTGTGAGCTTGGCCAGAGGCTTGATGCCGCAGTTTCACTGTGGGCAGTTTTGGCGAGAAATACTTTTCCCTCAAAATAAGTAAATATATAAATAAATTAAGCTCTTCAACTTCATATCCCAAAGCAAGATTAATTAAGAGGGAAAAACGCTTAATCTATCTCTTCACCATAGAATTAATGAATAATAGAGAATGTCTTCCCAGTATCTACAGCTAAAAGGTTTGTGAATATCTGTGTATGTCATACCTACATGTCTCTGTCTGCCTGCAGCTCCCCTCACCATGTTGCTCTTTTGGTGCCTCATAGCAGATCTGCTGGTTTTCCATGTTTTTCTTACTTTGGACTTTCATTTGTTTTAGGTTGCATACGGTCTCTAAATCAATTGAGGAAAAGATTAATAAAAGTGAATTCTGCCACTTCCCTCATGGCAAGCTGTCCGTGGTTTTCAGATGGAGAAACTGAAAACTAAAGTTGTGTGGTCTGGACCAGGAAACAGCATAACATTTCTTTAAGCGTTTGCATAGTCCAATATAGTCTTAAGTGTTCTTTTCCTACCGCCTGGCTCATTTTCAAATGCGTCTTAAAAAAACCCACCCAAACCTCCAAAACTGTTAAACGGGACTTTGTCCTTTAATGGGAATATTTAGGAATTCAACTCGACTAGATGAGTTTGGTTTTGTCATCCTACTTCCATCTGTTAAGGCTTCTCACTGGCATAGTTTTTAGGATGGAATTTCACCATACATCAGCTTTTATCTTATTTTTTTAAGATGATATATTTTTAAAATACATTGAAGACTTTAATGCTAGCAATGCTTTGGTTTCTATTTAAATATTCTGAACATCTCTGTTAAAAACAGATACGAACTGTACTAGATGTTCTTTATTACTCACACATGCACTGTCCCTGTGAAAAACATCATACATCAGAGGCAGCAGTGATTCTTCAGATTTGCCCAGTGCCAAGCCACCGTATAGCTAGTCTTTGCTAAAAATGTCAATGTCAACTTTATTTGCCAAAACATGTTTTCTTCTCTCAAGCTGCCAGTTGTTGTTTCAAAATAAATGGAATCTAAAAATCTCATTATTTTTATTGTTTAAAGCCAGCATTGGGTGCAGCTCTGGGGGTCAGAAGGTAACAATACCCCTGTGCTGCTGCACTTAGAATATTTAATCTCTTATGACTTTGACATGATGACTGGCTGTGTTTCTTAATTTTGTTGTGAAGATTTTGCTGGAGGGCCATGCATCTCTTAATAATGTGCATCAAGACAGAGACAAGTAAGTAATGAATATTGTATGAGGCTCTTTTCCTACAAGTGGATCAGCCTGGGCAAATACCTGCAGAAGTTCACAAGCCTGTACCTTATGGCAGAATTGAGACTGTGACGATGATGGCCAAAGATTAATGTACCCTACTGAATTCAGTGCAATTCCTGTAGGAAAATATTTTTAACTATTCTAAGCCAGTGAGGTTATTCAGCTTTTTCATAGACATTTGGCTGGATTGGACAGGGAGCAACATCCTTCCAGCTTTTCAGTGGCAGTGAAGAACTGTTACGTTTGACATCTATCTGAGAAAGCCCACTTCTTTTTGCCAGTCCTTTCAGTAAACAGACTTCTACCTAAAGCACAGCTATATTAAAAACATGCCTTAATGCAAAACTTGATCTGGATAGCGTTTTCTGCCTAAGATAATATTTGATTAAATACTAATAAAAGAGATGACTGCAAATTCTATGTTGGCTGTTTAAGAGCAAAGGTGGAAATGAGACAAATGGATTCCAAGGAGGAGCTCAGGGTCATAGTCCACAGATGTCAACTGACAGATAGCGCCGAAGACTGATTTGTTCCTGGGATTAGTAACACCATTTGAGAACCATTTTTTTGAAAACTGTACTATCAAGAAGCAGTCTCTGCTTTAAATGCTATACAGAGTATGAGAGCAGAGACAGTCACTGCAGCAGAAGAGGGAACAGGGAACCAGAAGACTATATTGGTCAGTATGAAAAGCAGAAGCCTCAGCATGCAAACAGCCTAGCCACTGTTTAGGTTTTTGTAAGTCTTCTGGCAACAGAAATAAGACGGATTTCAAGGGGTATAATGAGGTAATTTCTGTGTCTGTAATAGCTGGATATTAAATTATATTTATGTATCTCTTGCACATTTATTTTCTTTACTAGAACCCTCATAAACATAGAAGCTGTCCTTGAAAACTTCCTAGATTTATGTCCAGTGCATGAGTTTCTATCTTATCCTAGTACCTCTGAAATTCCTTACAGTAGGTTATGATGGTTACCAAAAATGTCAGTCTGCAATCAGGATCCCAGTGCGACAGCTGTCAGGCAGGTTCCAACCACCTTTGCTTTTTGAGGCACAGATGGACTGAGCCTCTCTGCCATTTGTGGGAAGCAAGGTCCTCAAGTATTTTTTTTCTGTCGTTGCATGGAGTAAATCTAAGACCATGCAAAAGATCTTTGATCATGGTGAATGGTGATAGTCCTCTCAGCAAACAAGCATCGATTCTGAAATTACAGTAGGAGGTAATAGTAGAAAATGGATAGAGGAATATGCAGTTGGATTTTAAAAAAGTAAGAGCTCAACTGATTCTTATTAAAATTGGTGAGAGCTGTAATGTTTATAAATTAGAGCTTTGTAAAATGTAAGCATGTGGGTTGAATATTTTAGTCTTGGCAGTTATTTGTATTCTGTTTTTACAATGACATATTTATTGGTTTTTTTAGTGTGTGTTTGGGTAATTGTTGGGTTTTATCTGTATGCTATTTACTACAGTGTGGTCATCAGCACAATATCACAAGCATGAAAGCAGCAGATCTGCCTACAGTTGTGCAGTGTGTTGTAAATCCTCTCTGCAGGCTCAACCTGTAGTTTTAATACAATAAGAGGAATATATGGGCAGTGCGTCTTTGTGTTGCAGCAACAGGTTCTAGAATACAGTGCAGTCTGTACATTTGCATGCACAGTCCCATGTGCAGGTGGGAATTGCTGCTGTTTTAGAAGGAAGCATCCCAAAATTCCATTTGGGAAACATCTGTGTAACCTTAATAAGTAACTAATACTGGCAAGATTAAAAGGAAATATATCTATCAATATAATTTCTGAAATATGTGTTTGGATTTTAAGGCATCTCATTTGACTTAGAACCATCCTGAAGATAAAGTTAGAATTCAGCACCTTCAGGCTAATCTCTGTGTTATGCTTACCTCTTTGCATGGGTCTGCTGGTTATGAATGAGTGTCTTTGCACACTGTAATTGTGACCCCACTAATAAACGCTTATGGCATCAGGTCTCTAATAAGTGTAGCAGAGAGGTCATCTTACTGGAGTAAACACATTCATCTTGGTTGAAACCACAGCACAGCGCGTTGTGTTGTCATTCTGCACTAAGTAAAGTAGACTTGTTTATATTCAGGGCTATCCGGTTACCACACACCTTTACTTTCTGAGCCAGCACTAAATGTTCCCAGCATAGAGTTGCTGCATAGAAATCCGTCATGGCTTTGGGGCTTCCAGCCTTTTGAATGCAGTGAGATGGATGCCACACTGGGGATTCCTCTCTCTGCCTTACCTGGCCACAGCACTTCCATACTAGTGATAACAAGCGTTTGGTCAACTGTGAACATGCTCCAAAGCCTCTACACCAAAATGAGCAGAGTGGCAGTTTGAAGCCTTAGGGACCTGGTAGTGTCTTGTTGCAAGAGGAATTATTTGGCTATTGGCCTTCATGTGACACTAACACCAGTTTACCATCTTCTCTGAAGCTGCAGCAGAAAAGATGAGGTTGGTTGGAAACATCTCAAGTATGAGACAGCTGAGGCTTCCTTATTTATTTCTCTCTTAACTTGCTAGCTACTCTTGCAAAAAACTTCGTGCAACTTCATGCAAACATTGTGTTTGTTCAAATCTCTTCTTACAGTGTCTGCTGGAACTATGGTAAGAAGGGGGCTGCACAAACACAAAACTGCAGTTATTTTGATGGGCTGCAGTACCTCTTTGCAACAGGATGAGGGCCTCAGTTCTGTATGTCTGGGTAATTTAACAGATCTTGGGCTTTGCTGTCTGTTTTTGTGGCTGTTTTCTTCTGAATAAGTACTACTTAAGCTAGAAGAATATTAAGCTATATTTAAACTCTAAGCTATGGGCTAGTAAATAGAGTTGGGATTTCATTAGGAAAATCGTAGGTGATGTTAGTGTATGTGAATAACTGCAGCTGGAATCTGCAATTGCAGATCATCACTGGCATAATATTTTGTCTGTGGTGTGGTTTGTTTTTTTCTTTAAAGCCTAGTGTTCAAATACTTCAAACATCAAAGCCTTCCCTTCTACACATTATTCATTCTTGCAAATGTCTCATATCGTGCAGTAGAATGATCAGAAAGGTATGTCTCTTTAGATATGGTAAATCAATCTTGTGTCCTTTTGGAAAAGTGGTTGGGAATAATTTTACGGTTATTAACTTGAATTCAATATTTTTTTTTTAACCTACACTTTTTAGAATTCAAAAAACTTTCAAGCAACTTTTCAATCCCTTCTCTCCTCTTCTCTCTCTCTCCTCTTCTCTAGTAAAATCTTACTTATTTTCTTTCATCTCCTTCTAGGGACATTACAATGAAATTCAACAGAAAACATCTCCTAAAAAATTGAAAATCATATTGATTATCTAAGTATGTACCCACCGTACCTGGGATTGTACAATAGAAGGCATGGTGATTCCAAGGATTCTGCTATAGAGATGGTACTTTGTAGGTGTAACATGGTCTTTTTTTATAACTTTTTCTGACCACTTTTGGGGAAAACTTGAGCTTGGGAACTGTCCAGATGATGATGGGTATTTTGGTCGTATTCAGTTGCTGCATAATCTACAGTTTTCACTAGCTGGTAAAAAAAAAAAAAATTAGTTCCTCTGTACTGGCTGAGTTTAGTAGCTCCAAATGAGCTGGGGTCAGGTTGACTTGGATTCTGTGGCCTTGACTATTGCACAGTGGGCTCTGCAGGTAATGTCTGTATGCTTTGCTAAAGTTTCTTTTAAAAATCTTTTAGTTCAGTGTTGTTTGAAGTGAAATTTACTGTCTCTGACCTCAGCAGCTGAGTAGAACAGGATTGTAAATGCAGAAGCAACTGAAGTTTTCCTCTGTATCAACATCTCCGTGCCAAGATAGAGTGTTCTGCAGTAACCAAGAGTCAACAGAAGCAAAGATAGATGTTGCAAGATCAACATTGTACAAGACTAAGCACAGTTTCAAGGAGACCTGCAGACTATAGCAAGGTTTGTTTTTTGTGCTGTTATCATCAGCTATTTGATAGTCCAGTAGCAGCCCAGAAGTGCCCCAAAGCAATAAACCATCTTGACTACATTATGGGAGGTGCCTATGGCAGATGGCTATTTTAGAGCCTGACTGTTTTTTTAGAGTCTTTACCTCTGGCTACTCAACATCAACTTCATGTTCAGCCAGCTGTTCTTTATCCAGGTGTTTATTCTGGCTGAGCACAGTGATAGCAGGGAGCTGTAAAGAGTATGATCAACTATAGACTGTCATTTGAATACACGGTATCTTGGTGTTTCTTTATAGCAGCTTCCTGAGCTATAGGAGGCTACATGAGCCCTATGGAGGTGAGTAGGAGTAAAATTCAGTGACAGTAATAGTGAGAGAGAATAATAGTAAGAAAGAGAGAGAAACTGGATTTGTGATTTGGAATGGGATCCCGGCATTGCCTCTGGCTTGTTCTGTTGATTTGGAACAAGTTACCAATGCCATCCCGTGTTCCCGATTTGTGAGATGGGTCAGCAATCAGAGCTGGTTGGTATGGTTTCAACAAAAGCATTTTCACTGAAATCCAGATGTTGCATATGTTGATTTTGATCTAGGTCTCTTTTGGCAATATAAGCCTTTCTGAGGGGGAAAAAAATTGGAACCTGGCCCTTTTGGGCAAGAAACAGTGGCTTTCAGCTCAATGCTGTTTGCATAAAAATATTTCAAAGCTTTTTGGTTTTGTTCCAATGCAAAAAGAAAATACATTTTCTGACCTTGAAATTTTTCCAAAAACACTGCTGCCATCCTTCAGTCAGCTCTAATAGTATATCTTTTGTAACCTGTTTTGAGATCTCTGAATGAGCAGTGATCTATAAGAGCTACCTATTATTTAAATAGTGTTAGGTAAGATTTCAGCCATCTAAGCATATTCTCATGTTCTTTTGTACACACTGTAGACTATTTTAAGCTGACCATTTAAGAATATTTACTTAGCAAAAGGAAATAACTGTTTGACCTAAGTCAATCATGGATGAAATCATGTCTTTGAAAGAGCCCATTTAAAACAGCAATGATGTGAAAAAAATCCCATCAAAACTTGGTAAACTGTCTGAGAGAGTTGAAGGTGTTTTACAACTCTTGGGACAAACGATACACTCATGTCAGAATGCAAACTGAATTCTTGTGGCCAGCTTATGGACTTGGAGTTCATAATGGAAGTAGTGATCTAACAGATTCTTAATCATATCAAGACCAGCAGGTGTTGCTATAATATATTAAATGCTGCGGAGACATCTAATAAGCTACACTTAAGCATTGGTTCAATAGGTTTTCTTAAACCAAATTGGTATTTTCTAGGAAAATGTAGTGCTATGACAGACTTGCAATAAGAATACTATGAAAACACTGGAAAATTGCAGGTTCAGATCTGCTTCTTCTGAGCTGACTGAGAGTTTTACTACTGCTTCAGTGAAAAAACATCTGTCCCTGCATTTAGGAACTATTTGAGTTTAAGAATACAGTACTGTAGGCAGTAACCAAATCCTGTACATACTTCTGTAGAGACATACCTATGTGCAAGAGGAGATACTGGGGAAACCTGTGGCATCTTTTGCTAGGGATAAGATTGGGTTATGGTGAAACTCTAGTCTAGGCTTGTTCTGCACTGCTGATCCCTCCGACACAGGTTTCATTGGTGATTCCCAAAAGACAAGGGGAGAGTTCCTCTAAGACACATGTCTTCTCAAACAAACTGCACCTTCAGGGGCCTTGCAGAAGCTGAACAGTAGGAGACTTAGAAGTAGGACAGCAGGGCAGAGTTTATACCTCAGGAAACCCTGAGCAGGCCTTGCAGTAAATTCAGGGAACTTTTTCTGGATTTTGAGCTTGGCAGCTCCTGAAATCAAGAAGTATGAAAGGAAAGAAAAATCCTACAGCCAGGATTGTATTATGGTATGCAACACTCTAGGTGGGATGGTATAGAAAGGAGGACCCCTGTGAACATGAATGGAGAAGCTGACAGCTGAAAAGGCTTATTTAATGTCCATGGGTATCAAGCTTAGATATCTTGGTTAATTCTTCAGCAGTCACTGCATGTGTGTTTGAGAGTTAAGAGCCTAAGCTGCTTTTCTCCAGCTGTGTATGATTCTATATTAGGAAAGACACGGACCTGTTGGAGGAGGTCCAGAGGAGGGACACAAAAATGATCAGAGGGATGGAAGACCTCTCCTACGAAGACAGACTGAGAGAGCTGGGGTTGTTCAGCCTGGAGAAGAGAATGCTCCAGGGAGACCTTATTGCAGTCTTTTAATACTTAAAGGGGGCCTATAAGAAGGATGGGGGCAATCTTTTTAGCAGGGCCTGTTGTGATAGGACAAGGAGCAATGGTTTTAAACTAAAAGAAGGTCAATTTAGACTAGAGATAAGGAAGAAATTTTTTTACAATGAGGATGTGAAACACTGGCATAGGCTGCCGAGAGAGGTGGTAGAAGCCCCGTCCCTGGAAACACTCAAGGTCAGGTTGGACGGGGCTCTCTGATCTAGTGGAAGGTGTCCCTACTTATTGCAGGGCGTTGGAACTAGATGGTCTTTAAAGGTCCCTTCCAATCCAAACTGTTCTATGAGTCTATGTATGCTTGGCAAGAACTTCTCTTGTACGTGGCCATGGTGCCAGCCATGTCACTTCCAGGTAGGATCACTAGCCAAGGTCGTACTTTGGATGCTGCGCAACCCCCGGGGCCAAGTGGGTTACCAGCTCTCCCTCTTGCTAGGAGCATGTGAACTGGTTTCAGCTTCTTTCCAGCACTGAGGAAGGTGGGGCATCATCTCGCCTTCAAGGGCTGCACTCGCAGGCAAGGACAATCTTCTCAGGAGCTGTGGCGATGCTTGGGCAGGGTAAGGGCCCTCGAGGTGGGCAATGGAGAGAAAATGGCCACGGGTGTTTTCCGTGGGAGAAAAGCACTCGACTCCCCGGGCTCCTTCACCGATCCGTCGCGCTGAAAGCCAGCGGCGAGTGCCGGGCGTTGCACCGCAGGGCCCGGGGGCGGGCGGCGGTCCCCGGCGGGGCCGGGATGCGGGGCGGGGAGCCGCGGGCGAGGCGGGGCGGCGCGGCACGGCACGGCGCGGCACGGCGGCTCCACCGTGTGCATGTAGATGAGATCCCCCGGAGCACGTCACTCCGCACCGGCGCTCTGCGTTTGGGGCGGCGGAGAGCGAGGGCGGGCGAGCGGGAGCCGCCGGAGGAGGAGAGGCGGCGGCGGCGGCAGCGGCGGCTCCGCAGCCGGCAGCGGCTCGGCTCCGCGCCCCGCGCTCCCTGCGCGGCCCCCCGCTCCATGCCGCCCAGCCCGCCGCGGCGCGGCCCCCGCGGGGCGAAGGCGGGCGCCGGGCGGGGAGCGGCGCGGCGGTGCTGAAGGACAGCTCCGCTCCGCTCCGCGCCCCTCCGCGCAGCCCCGCGCCCCGGGCGCGCCCCGTCGCCGGGTGGCCGCGGAGGCCGCCGGCCGCCGCGCCTTGATGTGCCCCCCGCCACGGCGCCGGCGGCTCCCATGGCGGTGGCACGGAAAATCAAAACTTTGTTGACGGTGAACATCTTGGTCTTCGTGGGCATCATCCTCTTCTCCGTCTACTGCAGGATCCAGGACCACTCCCAGGAGCTGGTGCAGATCGTCCGGAGCGCGGACCGGCGGGCCAGGAGCCGCGGTGCCAAGGTGGGCAGCCTGGCCGACCGGGAGTCCATCCTTCAGCGCCTGGACCACCTGGAGGAAGTGGTCTACAACCAGCTAAATGGTACGGAGGGCTGGGAGGGGGCGCAGCACCAGTCCCGTGGTGCCCTTTGTCCTGGGAGGGTGCCGCAGGTTGGGGAAGAGCACCCGAAGTGCCCGCCCGCTGGGGAGGGAAGCCCGGGCACCATCCGCACTGACCCCCGTGCTGCTGAAGTGCTGGAACCGAAGGGAAGGAGCTAGCTGTGGGGTTGTGCTGGAGGGATTTGTTTGGCCCCCTCCACCTCCCAGCTCTTGGTCCAAAGTCAGGACTGCCTCAATAGGTGTAAAGTTAAGGAGGCTGCAGAGTTCACGGGTTTAAGGATTGGTGGAAGTCCCTACGAACTGTACCAGGTTTTACAGTTTGCCTGGATGTATTAGCTCTGCATGGGTAGGTGTTTCTGTAGCAAATACACTGTTAGGTTATAGCTGGAAGTCATATACCTGGTCTCAGAACTACTTTAAAAACATTCTGCTGAGTTCTTGCACTGTGTACTTTTAACCATCTATTTAAACATAGCATCCATATGTTTCATTAATGACTTTACCGTTTAAATTTGGTATTATTGTTGGTGAGGAGGGGAAGCATCCACCGCTTTTTTTTTTATGATGTTCCGTTCTCATTCACCAGCCTTCAAAAATCTTGGTGGGTAAGCAAAGAACCCTTCCGTGGCAGTTAGAACAGGCTACACCATGGAAGATGTTATAGGAAAACTAATGTTTCATATAGAAAGTAATTCTTCAAAACAAGTGCATTTTTATTTGCATAGATTCGTACAGTTCTAAGTGTGGAACATTGAAGAAATAAGTATGTGATTAAATACATCAGTGCTTTGGGCAAGAAGAGGCTGAAGGAGCGAACTTTTACATGAAATTATAATATAAATGTTACATTTAGTGTTTAGCATCAAATAAAACTTCTAGTGTAAATATATTAAAGTATATCAAATGTGCTTCTAGGCTGCTTGTGAAAATCTTACTTGTAACATTGATTTAACAAAGGCTACTCTAGTCTCAAAATGCAGACAAATAGGAGGGTTATGATAAAGTATATTTCCTATTACTACTTCGTGAATGACTGTATAAATCTAAGTAGGTTAGGCTGTTATGGTAATACACAATCTGTACCAGCAAGTGTTATAGAACAGGCATCCCCTTACACACTCATCTGTATAAAACAGGGAAGAGAGAAGGGGAACGTGGAGTGTGGGTGTTAGTCACAAAAATACACATTCATGAATTAGAGGGAAAGAGTCAACAGCTGTGTTTCCTAACCATATTTTGAAGCAGTTTTGAAGAATGTGGGATTTAAGAGGGAAATCCTCCTCCCAAATTCAACAAAGCCATAGAATTCCCAAACTAAATTAGATTAGTCCCTAAGCTGTATCCATTGTAGCTCAACTGAATGTTTTTGTTTTTGTTTTTTTTTTTGCCTGAATTGATTTGTTCTTGGTCTTGTTCATAGGTAAGACTTTGGGTAGGATTTGCCTGCTCTGGGTTCATCTCAGCATAGCATTCCCTGGAGCATCAGCCATAGTCCTTAATGTACTAAGCAGGCACCATTGCACATAATGACCGTGACTTCACAGTAAAGAGTTGTCTGTAAAATATGTCTCTATTTTGGGGACTCTGTTCTTCCTCTTTAATTTGGTTTCTTGGATATGGAACTTCATAGTGACGTTACTTGAACTTAAATGTTATGTTGCTTCATCAGATCATAATAAACACTGCAGGCGGTTTCTTCTTGCAAGTTCTTGCACAGGAAAATACAGAAAGTTTTTCAAGCTGAGCTGTCCAAAGTTCCTATTCATTTCCCTTCAGTTTCTCTCTGACACAGCTGGGGTTTTTTATCACACAGTGGTACATTAACACAGATCAATTATTTTCTCATCATTGTGAAAAAATACTTTGTAGCTTTCTTTTTTTTCTTTTTTTTTTTTTTTTTCCTTTCCGTTCTGTGGCAACAAACCCGAAAAGTCCTAAAACATTAGGAGGTGCTCCACTGAAATCATTAGAGTTGCATCACTGTAAGTGAAATCAGGATCAGGCATCTGTGTTTGGGTTTAGCTCACTGGTATTCTGTTTTTAATATCATGACTCATTACTTATGCCATTAATGGACATAATGATGCTCTGGCAGCATTGAGATTCAAGGGAGCCTGTCTGTGACAATGCTCTACCATCTCTCACAGAAAGACTACTATTACAGAAGCACTCTGCTCCAAAACTGTGCAGTTTCATCCTAAAGTCGAGCAAGGTTTCTCCGACATTATCCTGTATACTGCTTTATCACAAGGTTAGAGAGCCATCTGAGGCCTTCTTGAGTGTTACTTTTTCATGAGGTGAGTCAAAGTCACGTTTATATGGAGAGAAAGACATGGCTAGACAGATTTTATTCGCAAGGAATATGAGTTCCTTGGATACCCAGAACTCCTGCAAGCACCAGGAAAGTCTGGCTCAATGTTATTGTTATGGTAGGTCTGTCCAAATCAGTATTTCCATTTTCTACTCTTGGTTCTTTCTGTTTTGAGACCAGCAAATTTAGAGCCACCTATTAAGTAGCTTATATTTTTTGTAACAAAGTCTCCATGTTCTTTTAATTCATTTTTCTCTTCTATTTGGATTAGTCCTGAACTGGTAAGACCCTACCTGGATTTTCTAGGGCCTCTGTTGAAGGTCCAGTGCAATAGAAAGACACTTGTGCGAGAGACCAGCCCTACAGCTGCAGCTATACAGAATTTTGTCACACTTGTTTGCATGCAATCAAAGAAATGTTGTTTGAAGGTGTAACTTCTGCAAGGAGAAATAAACAAAAGTGTATCAAGAGTCATCCTAAACCATTCACCAGAGAACTCACTGACTTTTCAGTCTGCATAAAAGCTGCGCATACAGTGCCTCTGGAGGCGTGTGTAGGACACAGAGGACTATGCCTGAAAGTCAGTTGGAAGCTGGTCCTTGCAGTTATCTTTTGCAGAGCAGTAATTTTTAGAATGGTATGAATGAGAATTACCATGATTCCCTGCAGAGTCATGCACACATACACCCAAACAACAGTTTTCATTTGGCTTGTGCTTTGGTTTTCTATCAACTTCGAAAAGTGGTATTTCTGCAAGCTTTCTTTACACTCATCTGCCACTGGTTTTGGTGGAAGTAAGTAAATGGAGCATGCAAAGGGAATGGAAAGCAATGAAACATGTCTGTAGAATTTCCTTGGTGAAACTTTATATTATCTCTTAATATTTTACTTTGGGTAAAACATTTATTTTGGAAAACTAAGTTATTCTAGATCTAGTTCATCAATCTATTTTTTTTTCTTTTTTTCTTTTTTTTTTTTTTCAATTTTACTATGGTATTTCTCTTGATTAATATGATTTATTATCAGTTAACACAAAACTAATGCCAGATAGACTTTGTAGCAATTCATGGAATGGCATAATGATAACAGCTTGGTATTTATTCCTTTGCCACTGTTTTTTGTAAAGGGGAAAAAATAAAACAGGTTTAATCAACTGATTTTTTTTTTTCCCCTAATCAGTTTTGCATCTGAGTCTGCTAACGATTTACCATAAACGATGAACAATTTTTGATGCCCCAAGTAGAGCATAACCTTTCATGCCAAAAGCAATTGAAGGGTCAGACTACAATTTCACTGTAATTGCCTTTTTCCCTTTTCACTGTCTCTTTCCAGTAATACACAACAATCAATACAGCATGTAATTAGATTTCATTCAATCTGCAAAGATTAAGAGAGTTTTCATCTTCTCATTATGTATGCTGTCATCATGTCTTCTTACCTAACCATTCTACATTAGACCTCTTTGACCTGTTCTGCTGCAGATGTGGAGGGATAAGTTTGGAGTATTCCCTTGGATTTAATTGGAGTATTCCCTTGGATTTGACAGATTATCATTCTTTACACACCATAATTTAATTTTGCTCTCTTTGGGAAGATTAAATACAATAGCAATTTCCAGTATGATAAATGGGTTTTATATTGCACACACATTTCGTGGAGGAGGCTGGGCAGAAAAAAGTGGACAATTCACATAATTGCAGCACACAGGCTTGAAATGATGGAAATAGCAGGTCCTAGGTGCAGAGGACTGATTCATGCAGACTGTGACTCCTGATTTTTAGAGTGTACTGGAAGCAAAGTGATTGCATTTAAAATTCAGCCTGGCAATCTGCATACTTAAAAGGTACAGTAGTATTTTTAAAAGGACAGTTTATTCTTCATAGGCTTGGGACTGGTTGAAAATAGTTCCAAATTTCCATACTGAAAGTAATGGTTGGGATCAGGCTGCAAATGAATCATGCGAATGTCCACATCAGATTTGTCAAAAAGATGCTTTTACAGCTGGCAACTTTCAGTTGAAGAATAATTCCTTTGCAGAGAAGAGAGGTAAAGCCACACGTGCGTGGGGGAAGATTGAGTGTGACTGCCAGCCCTGCGTTAATGAAACTGCGCCTTCTCATACCCACATACAGACTCTCAAGTTACAACTATTTCTATTTAATTTGTTTATGGTCTGATGCTAACATGCATCTGACAAAATCAGCACATAATTATCTCCAAAAGCGTCAATTTACTTGTGCAGACCGCTCTCAGCCATGTGCTTTCCTTGTCCTAGTGACTGACTTCTTCACGTGGTCTCATTTTGAGCATTTTTTAAAGAAATGCGCTTAGATAAGTAACCATTGTTACAGACCTGACCTTCTGTATTGCAAAGTGACCAGAAGACTGATTTCCACTTCACATTGGCTTTAGCTGTGCTAGTCTTGATATATGTAGCTGAGGAAACTCATAATCAGTGCTTTCAGGAAGGCCAAGATTTTATTCCCCAAAACAAGGGAATAAAACATCATGAGTCAATATTTGGATAGCTCCTATAAAAATTATAAGGTAATATTTGAAACAGTATTACTCTGTTTAGGCACTTTAGGAAGAAAAGGTCTAAAGGTTTGGTAGGAAAAAGAGGGTAAATCTCTTTTGTAAGACAAATACAAAAAATGTGTCTCCATTCCAGCAGCGCATTAGTGGTTTTAAAATCTCTCCCTCTACTCTTGTGTTTCATTTACTGGTAACTATTTTTTAAATGTAATGTTTCTGCTTTTTGTATTTGTAGCTGGGAAGAAAGCTTATTTTGACAGAAAAATCATGTGGTAATTTTATCATTGACTCATTTATTTGTGTAGAACTTGAATCATTTGTACTATATAGGAGTAAAAGTAATGTTTACAGAGGTGGAAAGAAAATCTTTGGCTGATGTTTTTGTTGCCTTTTAGGAGATATTGCAGTTCAGTTTCTTTCCACTTCTTTGTAGATGTGACTGGAGTTGGAAAAACAAATATGGGTCTGTCATGTTTCTAGTGAAGAGCTGCAGTGTGGTTGTTGCACATCTATAACCACCATACAAGTTTAAAAGATTAGAAAACCTGGCTTTAACTTAATACCATTGATAGTGGGAGGTGGGGTTGTTTTTTGAGATTAGGGGCTTTTTTTGTTTGTTTATTTGATTTTTTTAGTAAGTAAAGGCAGGTAGTAGTTAAACCAAGAGCATCATTTAAGAATGCAGTTCCAGCCACTGAGTGCATGGCTTTTCTCCAAGGAAATAATAAGATTTATGAAAGGAAGGAAAAGAAATGAGTCATGTTTAACAAATCTTCCTTTTATTAATGCCCCTCTCTAACCTTACTAATGGGCACTCGCTCTCTCTTTCTCAGTATACTTGACATACTTTTTTATTGTATTTATTATTTGTGAGGTTTCACTTGGTACTCATTTCCATCACTTAGTTTAAACTAACAAACTGAAAGGGGAAAAAAAGAAAAGAGCCTGTGATGTTCTGGATAACAGGAAGGAAGAAAGCCAATGACAGCAGAGAAGCTTCCAACCTTGGTGGAGTCCTATTGATCAAAACTGTCCTCTGAAATGAGAGAACATTAGCTTCTGAGAATGAAAACCAGAGAAAGATCCTCCCACTGACCCAAAGTCCTCTTCTGAAAGCACAGAGCTAAAGCAGCCAAGTGCTAATTGGATGTGTATATGACTTGTGTCTCCTTTCCCTAAAACCCATAGCTGTGGTGCCATGGAAATGGCTGTGAACATCTGAAAGCCTCATAGGTGGAGGCAAAGCCCATTTCAAAGACAGCATGGCAGATGCAAATAGATTAAAAATTGCCTTTCTCCCCTATAGTTTTATTCTTTCAGGTGTTCTGGAATATCCAGGTTTCCCAGACAGTTTTGGAGGGAAGATAGAGCGCAACTGACACGTGCTGGTTACTCAGCAAGTCCTTTAGGACATAAAAAGAGCATAGATACTACTTGTAGCAAGGCTATCTCTTGGGCCAAGATTTGCTTGACTTATGTGACAGAAGGGAGTGATCAGGGAGCAGCACGATGCCCCTTGGTCTCAAGTCCTCTCATTTAGCTGGGGTTGCTTTGAGTTTAAATGCGTGGTCATACTGCTGGGGATGAAGGTGACGATCTTGGTTCTGTAATTTATTTCTCAGTCTAATCTGCTAGGCTTTTGGGTTCTTATTTGCAAACTCTTCAGTACACTGAAGAGTATGGAATTTCACCTGGTGAAGATAGCTTCAAAGTGTGGTAGGCTTCATCTTCTCAGTGTTGGCTTGTCTCTGATTTCTATCCTGTCTTCTTTGGTGTCCACAGTATCCGCACTGGTAGCGTACAAGAGTGTGGCGTGGATAACCTGAATGACTTCTCTAGCCTTGTTTTTTTGAACTCTAAAGCAGTAGGAAAGGGCCTTCATTTATATCAACAAGAGGTCCTCTAAAACAGAGAGAATTGGGGATGGGAATGCTGTTTGTGGCAAAATGGTCCTTTCTTGAACTTGAGCTTCACCAGCTGGCTTGCTGAAGTGATGTTGCACTTGTGATCTGGTGTAGGTCTAAATGGAGTAGGCTGTGTGCGTATGTGGAAGTCTGTAGACATCCAAGGAAGTGATATTTGGAGCTGAGTTCTGCTTTCTTATCCCTCTGTGACGTTCTCCTCCCATGGTGAGGGGAGTAGGCTTGTACTTCTGTGCTTCTTTGCACTAGCTTTTTATTTCACCTTGTTTAGCTAACTTGGACTCATTGCTATGCACGGAAAGACAGTGCAGCAGCACTTCTTGTGGGAAACCCAGCAGAACAACCCGAGGAGCTCTCACACCAGTTTCCTACCTCCCTTACTGCATTTGTCAGGCCATTTAATTTCTGAATAATTGCGTGTGTTCATTTCTTTATGCCTCTTAGGTTATTTTGCTCAAATGTGTGTGGAGAGGGCTCACTTCAACATCTATAGACAGTTTGTTGGTCTTGTAGTAAGAGGAAGAAATCTATGTCATCAGGATAAAGTAAACCCACTTGCTATTCACCATCAGGCTAAGTTACTCTGTGTGTATTCTGCCCAGTCTTGCAAAGCACATGTGGCCTCCTGCCTCTCCCTTTATTTTACTTGGATGACTTGTTCTGAGGGATCTGCTCTTAGGCCAAGGATGGGGCTAGAACCGTAAATTGTTATGTATCTTCAGTGAGGGGAGTCTTTAGTGAAACAAGGCAGTAGAAAAGGGCCAGTTCTGGGAATCTCTGACAAATGGCAAAAGGCCTATTTTTTTTTATTTTTTTTTTTTTTTTAAAGTATGTCCTTGATTACCGGCTTTAGAGAAGGGCACCTGCAGGGTAGATAGCTGAGGAGACAATAGACTGATTCTGCTTTGTCATCATGAGCAGTGTGCATGCATAGTTTTCTCAGGGGCTGAAGAATTGTCTAAGTAAATAAGCAAAATATTTTTAGAAAAGGTGAGAATATAGATTGCTGAATATTTTAAACCTTGCAGCACCTCCTATGGAGCCGTTCTCTAGAAGCCCTTTCACTTGCCACCACAGTCTGATTTATACCTTATAATACTTGAGCTGTAATTTGCATGTCATCCTGGGAGAATAAGCAATGATTAAGAAAACTAAACCAAGGAAAAGGTTTTTGAAAGAGCTTCTCTAAGCACTGCTACTTAAAAATGGTTCTGTCAGGCAGAGCTATTTGATGCCAGAATACTACAGGAAAGGTTTACCTACTTCACAGCATCATTACATCTACATAATCCAAACTCAGTGGACAAAAATACAAAGGAACATGTTGGGCGTCTGGGATTCTTTAGTGCATTTGCTTCAGTCTTAATCTCCTGGGCTAAATGTTAGAGCAAATGCCTAAGAGGCTGCTGTAATGCCAGTATCTCCCTAGGGCTGAAAAGCCTCTGTAAAATGGTGTAGCACTGGCAAAAGCCATGCTATCCCCCAACAGATCCCTGATGCCTCCTTCCTCTGTGCAAGGCCAAGACATGTCTGTGGAAAGAAGCTGCTGATGTAAAGGCCTTTGTTATCTGTGTGCCACTGGACTCCGCTCCAGGAGGACAATTCCTTGGCTGTACAAACCACTGCTTTCCCCTCTTCAGGCAATTAGCTGTGGCAAGAAGGAGAGGAGAAAATCTTAGCCTGTGTAGGCCAAAGGCAGCCATGGAACTCAATTGTCTGCCATTTACTTATTTTCAGAGCTACTTATACAGTCAATCCAGTTGTCTTTACTGGAGTACTCATGAGAATAAGTGCTCACTAGTGTAAGGGTCTCACATAGTTTAAAAGGCATGACTCAAACCAGGCTTGCTAGCCTTGTATTTGAATCACTACTTGTTACAAACAGCATAAGTCTCCCTACTAGGCTTTAATGTCTGATAAACTGATCAGGGAAGAAAATGGATCCTGCCAGGTCCCTCTGTTCTGTGAAGTTCTTTAAATATTCATATACCATGAAACACAAGTACTACCTACAGAGATTCATGCAGGGCTGTGTTAGTCTCTGCAGATATATCTGTGAGGGGTATCCTCTGTCATAGACTTCATACACTTACCAAGCATAGAGCTGGTCTCTGTGGGATTACCAGTATGTTACTAGTTTTTGTTCCTGGGGAGAACTGTTAAAAATCATGTCTGTGGTATAGTCAGCTGTCATGTTTAGTCAGGAATCTGTCAGGTACAAATATGACACTGCTTTCTAAGCCAACCGCAGATCCTGCCAACCCCTGTTCTGCTGTCAGCAGTGCCTTGTGTGGACAGTGACAGATATTGCTGGTTGAACGGGGTAACTTGCTCAAATAGGTTTTTATGCCTGCAGCAATGATCCAAGTTCTCCTCAGTTCACCCATGCACTTAGTCTTATTGAAGTCAGTCACCTAAATTCATCTGTGCTATTGATCCAGAAGCATCAGCACAGGCAGTAGTTATCAGCATAGTAACTCCGGTAGTAAATTTGGCCAAATGAAGGTACCTCTGCCACAGGATGAACAGAGTATTTAGCTAGTTATGATGATGTATATGTAGAATAAAGGATGAATTCATGCTGTGTCCATGTACTACTTTAGCATGGTTGAGAACAGGATCCTTCCTCCTGGAAGGTTTTGGAGTGATTCCTCTTTCTAGTATAGATCTGCTGAGCTTTGTGTTTCTACCTCTGACCCCTACTACTGGAGCCGTTGACTGCTTCTGTGTTTGCGCTGTTTGGCTCCAGTTTGCATTTTGCAAAAAGAAGTACACAGACCAGGAGGTCAGATGAGCAGCCTTATCGTGGCTGTCTTGCTCCTGGTATCTGAGCAAGCTTAGTTCAGAGATTGAGATATCTGTTTCCACAACACTGCACAGGACTATCTACCTACCACAAAGCAAAACTGAATCCTCTTCTCACACTGTGTCCGTTACGTATGCTGCTGGACATAACACGCCATGCCTCAGTTACTGCCTGTGCTCCCATGGACAGAGCTCCCCCATCCCTCAGTCAGTGACTGCATGGTAGAAGCCCTTCACTTTTGACCTTTGAGAACTGCTTCTGCCTCTGATCATTTTTGTCTCAGTTTGTCGGTGCTGGGCTAATTGGTTCCTAATTCATGGAGTCTACCTGGGATCTAACACTAGGCTTTTCCTCAAGATTTCCTTGAATAAGTATTTTTAGTGTGCATATGCAATTAGATGCGTATTGGTTATTTGCATCCTAGCAGAATGCTTTAACCACTAGTTAATTGTTTGAAAAATAAAAACAAAAGGAGGAGCATATAACTTTCCCTTTCCTTTAGGTGAAGAAAATGACCTCTGCTGCACTCTTTAGAGCTGTGGGTCTTATGAGGGCAAATGTTTTCAGGCTTCAAAGCAAGAATGGGACTTTTCATTCCCGCCTCTGCAGTTTCCTCCATTGACTAGCCCCATCCTGAGCCTCAGACAAAATCTCTCCCTGGAGGGAGACCAGGTCCTTCCTGCAAGCACTCAGCTTGGTTGCCAGATGCTAGTACCTGGGAGTTATCCTGGAGATGTTAGAGGACTTTGGAATGCATCAAAACCTGGAACTTGTGCAAGGTCAAACACAGTCTCCAATTCCCGTTTCCCACAGTCCAGACCACCATCTTAGCCAAGGTACTGCTACTGTACATTCCCAAAGCAAAAGGGGCTTTGTTGCACAGGAGCGAATTTTTCTTGGGAAATATCTACCATGACAGCTGGAAAGCCTTCTCCTGCAACACTGGAGAAGTTTGCCTCTCATTTTGTCTGTGGCATTTTTGATGGGGTGATAGGGTTAATTGGTTGGGTTTCATTTGGATTCTTGATGCTGATTTTGTATTTTATTTGGCAATGGGGCCTTACTGCCCTTTTAGAAACTGAGTTTATTTTTTCTACAGCTCTCATATGCCTCTAGGACGTGGAGCTTTTGTAAATAAAAATGTATTTTTTGTTATATTAATTCATTTTCAAGCAAGCCTTGTGTTGTGGAAAAGATTGGTGGTATTCTTTCCTGTGCATACTGAACTGAAGGCAGTGATAAGACTAAAAATATCACCAATTGAAATAGCCTTGTATAACCCAAAGGTTAGTTTTCCTCAGGATTAAAATTTGCAGTCGCTTTACAGATTCCTTGTAAGGCAGATTTCTAGTCATCCAGCCGTGTGTAAAATGAGGCTACTGATAGCTGCAAAATTTTGCACCTGCAAAACTCCATCCTATTGGTGACTACCACAAGCACAGACCAGCTGATGAAAGATGCTGATACCCATCATGCTGGTGTCAGCTGGCCAACGAGGCTTATGAATTCCTGCACTGTTTGTGTCACAGGCGCTGTACTGGAGGTGCTGAGCAGGGACTAGGTACTGTTCACACCTCTAATAGGAAAAACAGATTTTGCTGCACAGAGCTGTTAATCCTAAAACATGATGATAGATTGCAGTTGGCTCCATGTAACAGATGGGAGTGGAGTATGAGGTACAAGTGAGCTGATCATGTTCAAGTTATTAAACAACCTAATACTAAGCTGCCTAACTGCTGAAATAGTTGACGCTTATGACTTACACAAGCAATGAGTGGGTTTACCTTGGAAAAATGGGTGATTGAGTGGTTTAGGTGTTAGCCTGTGTTAACCTTGGGTTTGGAAACCACATTTTTTTGGTAGTTGTTTTACATAATTTCTGTGTCACATAGAGAACCCCCAGAATCCAGGTCTGTAAATTTAGGATTCTGACTTCCAGCACCATCGCAGGGCCATGGGCAGCCAAATGCTCCACTGCAGCCTGCTTGTGTGTATTTCTTCCTGGTGACCAGTCCTTTCTTCCACTTTTTATTTGCCCTTTTGCATCTGCTAGAAGTTGCAGCTCTCTCAACACTTGAAGAATGTCTTTTATTTATTCACTGATAGTATTTTAGGGAGCAGTGAGAAGATTTGCAGGTATTAATTAGTAATTTCCCATCTTTTTTCAATTTAATATTTGGCAGACTCACTTGATATGTCCTTTCTAGGATACTCCTTTAGACATAGACCCGAACGTGTCAGCATCTGCACGGAGCACTTTGCTCTCAGCTGCTCCAGGTTTGAGTACACAAAACCAATAATCTTTGATTTTAGACCTGTGCCAGCCTGATCCTCCTTCTGAAATAGATCCATCTGGCTCAATGCATTTTCATTCAAGAGAAAATTAATTTGGGAATGGAAGTGGCTTTTGTAATGCTAGTATCCAGTGGGGTTATATGTAAAATCTTCTGTTTTCTGAAAGAGTCAGCTTGGTATAGTTCGCACATTCACAACCATGTTCCCATTTCAGGCCTACAAAACTCTAAGCCAGGCTGCGAAGAGCCCCCTTAGATGAGGTCAGGGAATTAAGAATTTCTCCTGTGATTCATTCTGAACCTGATCTGCCTAATAACCGGATTCTTTGTCTCCCTCTTTGTCATACATTAAAATGATCACAAAGTGAGATTTTTAAATCTTCCTTGCTCAGTGAGAAGAGTGAACAGAAGATATGAGGAAATGGAGGAGAAATACTTGAGAGAATGAAAACGTGGCCTGACTTTGAAGCTGGGATGATGCAGCCCAGCATGCCAATGGAAACAGGCTGAGCATGGACGCAGCCCTCAGAGAAAGTGTTGATCATTGCAGAGGGCATGTATTACTGGACTAATTGTTTAGGCATCTCTCAGCCTTTGCTCATACTGACAAGAAGCTGGAGCACAAATACTGTTGTCTTAGAGACACAGTGGTGGTTGTGGAGGAGTGAGACCAGTGAAATACTTTGTAAAATTCTTATAAAGTTGCTTATAGTCAGTGAAGTAAGCATGGGATTAGTGAACAGGAATCAGGGCCCGTGCATGTGTCATGCTAGGACTGCTTTAGCCCTAAGGGGAGGTGGAGTTCCCCATTGCAGCACAGTGTACAATAGGTTATTCTGGTAAATCCCGTAACACAGTTTGACAATTCATGTTAATGCAGATTGATAACTATTCTGGACCAGAATTTCCAATGGTGAAAGTTGTCAGTTACGTAGCCTACTTGTGGCACTGTAGTAGCAAGATCAGAATCGGGCCCAAAGGACAGGACAGCTAATGCAGGGTCAGCACCAATTAGACATGACTAGGCGATGCTCTGTGTGATGGTAGGCTGAGATAGCCTCTGTACACTCTACTATCAGAAAACAAAACTACATATTTCTAGTTAGAAATTTATTTTAGAAAAAGAAGTCAATGCATGTCTCCCTGCCATGGCGGGGGGGTTGGAACTACAGGATCTTTGAGGTCCCTTCCAACCATTCTATGATTCTATGATCTTTTGGTTTTGTCCCTGAACTGGAAGAAGGTGACTCTAATCTGTTTGATGGGTGATATTGCACACCTACCTATGACTTCTCTATGCTAGGTATGAGTGTCTCAGTGTTTGTGAAACTAGAGGTTGATTATTGTCAAAACTATTTTGGTAGATACTGAACCGACAAATTCCCTGCTAAAAAAAAAAAAAAAAATATTGTTTGATACTCTGCTGATAAGGCCTTGTGGATTTGTGATCATACCTCGCTTTATATTAGTTTCAAAGGTAGGAAGAGAAAAGCACCCCTACTATAAACAACGAGAAAGATTAATTTCTTAATAAATGCCAGGGTTGCATGGAGTGGAGTCTGTGTCTCTCTCTTCCTAAGGGAAGAAGTACTAATTTAGTGAGTCAGGCATTTCCATGTGCATACGACATGGCACCTTTACAGGGAAAGTTGTTTTAAATGGGGTCACAGTCATACCTCATTATTTCATTAGGAATCCCCTAATCTGTGACCAAAGAGCACGTTATTTTATCACTTAACCTGGTTCTCATCATTACCACTAACACCTGGCAAGAAGCACGTGTAAGCTCACAGAAACAGGAACTGGGGGCTAAAGGAGCAGCTTCAGTGTTAGCTTTTGAGAAAACATTTAGAGATGCTGAAATACAAGACCCAGGCTTAGGAGACCTTGGCTTCGTTTCCAGGTGTGCCTTTCCTTTGCTCTTTAGCCGTGATTTCAGCTCAGCTCTGCTGTGTCCTCTATTTAACTGAGGAGATCTGAGTCCAGACTAGTCTATGCAGCATCTAATCTCATGATATTGTTAATCAATGATATAAATAACAGCCAGACATCCAACAGACCTAGACATTCAGTGATTACCACAATTAAACCTAAAAATAAGTGTTTAGTTCCTTGAGCAGCAAAAGCAAGAAAGGTGACTTTCTTGTGGGTTGGGATTCTAAAGGTGAGTGGTCTCTAATAGTTCCAACAGGTCTCTTGTATTTGGTCTTTCACTGAACCTCTACTCTCAGTAGGAACGTTTTAATGCCCATTTCCGCCCAGATGTCGACTTTTGTGACACTTGCAGAAACGCAATTTTTTGAGACCTCTGTCTGCCAAACTTTGGCTGAAATTAGACACAGTCTTCAAAATCTAATGAGCAGAGGTGAGGGAAGGGTATGAGAGAGGGAAGCAGACTGATAGACAAATGCAGACAGCATGATCCTACAAACTGCTTTTTCTTAGCAAAGCGGGCTAAACCTCCTTGTTGTCGACAAATGGGATTTTTACTTATTTAAACACAAACACAAAAATCAAGTTCTTAGTTTTTAAAGGAACCAGACTCAGATCTTCACATTGAATTCCTCTACTTGCTCTGTTAATTGACAATATGTTAACACAAGCATTTTTTTTTCTGCTTTCCTGCTTACTTCAGTTAATAACTTTAGCAGCATGAAATTTCCCTGACACTACACCAGTACTGCAGGAAAGCCTCCTTTATTTTCAGCTTCCTAAAACGGCAGACTTGGGTCCCACTAGCTCCCACTAGTTTGTCTCATTGCCTTTCAGTAGTGACTGAATAATTAAATTGTGAGGAGCAGAGTAATGATCCTGTGCTGCTCTTTGCTAGGCAGTATGAAGCATGCCCTGCTGCTCATCTCCTCAGATACCCTTCACGGCCCAGGAGGGTCAGCATTGACTTTCTCTGGGACCGTGTGGTGCTGTAAAGCTCTTTCTGCTTATGGGAAATGTGGGTCAGACCTGGAGTTTAAGCATGATCGGATAGCACATCTGCTTTGTGTCCTTGAGGAGTGATGAGTCCAAGCTGTAAGTTTTCTGAAACTCAAATTCTGATTCATACCTGTCTCTTCACTGAAGGATCTTCTCCTGTATAAATCACTGTTTTCATTTCTCTTTTTGCTGTGTAATTAAACATCTCATAATATAGTCATAAGTACAAACCTGACATGAACATTAGTGCTTTTATGGAATTTCTGCATGAGTAAGGGAAAGAAAAGTGAAGAAAAAATGAGTCTCTGAAAACTTGAATTTCTTTTTACATTGCCTTGGTGGAAATCAGATAAGCACTATTGCAGTCAGTGGCTTTAGGAAGGTGAATTGGAGAAGTCTGGTCCACAATTTCAAAACTTGGCCATTGTATTTATGTACAATTTGAATTCCGAATGCATGTGGTAGCTTTAAACAGGCTCTGTAGGTGGATCAAAGTAGCATGTTGTTACCAAGTGCACCCTGCCTTTGTCAAACAAAGCCCATTTTGTCTTGCAGTGAGTTTTTCAAGGCCTAAACCAGCCGTAGGTCACAGTCAATTCGTGAAAATACCAACACACGATGAAGCCAATCTTGTTAATAATGAATCAGGTATTATAGCAGTGCTAGTTTTTAAAGTGCCTGTAACAGTGGATCATAGCTTTCCCGCTCCTAGAAGTCTGAGTCAATTTATCTTTATATCAACAATAAACCAGAAAGGGCAGAAATCAAAGTAAGCAATGTTTTTATTACTGCTTTTAAATAAAATATCGTGCCAATATTTTTTCCCTAACATTACATCTTTATTTTCTCAAATTTATTGACAATTGCTATTTATCCTTATTTCTCCTTTCTTTTGCGAAACTATCTCATCCTTTGATTTACTTCCTCCAGAGAATATGGTACCTAATTCTTTTTATTTTCCCTGATAAATCCCTGATTAATTGTGTGCTATAAGCTATCCGTGCAACATTGTGTCTTTCATTTCTAAATAAGCTTTCTTTTATAAATTTCAAGAGTACACTTTCCTCTCTAAAGCCAAAACAAAATCCAGCTCAACGTTTCCTTAAACAATAGCAAGGCACTTCCAAACCAAGTGTGGTTCTCAGCATTGTGCACTCCTTCTACTCCTCCTCCTCCTCTGTGAGCAGGAGAGAATCAGACCTTTAGTTGTGGCCCGTCCTCTAACAGGTCTGCTATAAATATGGCTGCAGGTTTTTCTTGCCAATTAGGGGGACTCTGCATAGTAACTTTCTTCATCCATTGTAGCTTCAAAACTGCCATAAATTGTTGATTTGTAAGCATTTTGACTTAGATGCTGGATTCTGGGCCGTATTTTTGCTGTTTCAAATGTGTTCTATGCTTAGTTTTTAACTGACGTCCTGGTAGAAAATTAAACCATATGTGCATTAAGAGGTTGATGGAAGGAGGCACTGCAGCCTGGCATTGACAAGTAAGGCACAGCTGTAGTGTATGTTGACATGAGATACGAAAATAAGGTGAAGGGAGGGAAGAGAAGGAAACGCAAGTTCTATCTCAACCCAAATTTCCAAGCTAAACTCCCTGAGAGTTGTCAAAGTTGTGCCTGAAAAAGATGCACACGAACACAGTTCAAGAAAAACACACATACCTACAGATGTAAAGTAGGCAGTCTGTCAGGAAAATGAGTATGTCTTGAAGCCAGCCATCAATATTGCTGTGTAATGATGCAAAAGAAAGTGTGTCACCTTTAAAGAGCCTATGAGGCCATATCACACTGAAAGGAAAATGGAGGAATCAAGGCTCTCTCTGGCTCCTGTCAAAACTGATATCCAAATTAAGTGATTTTCAAGTGTGGACCCTTGAAGAGATCTGATGGAAGTATTCAAAATCTCATGTTCTCAATAGCGGCTGATCTCTTCTACCATATATTCCCAAGAAGACATGCCTGATGGTAAGATTGACAGGCAGCAAATAGAGAACCAGCACTGCTTTAACAAAACTGGAGACCTTTTCAGATTATTTGATTCTCTCTGGCCAACATAGACACCAGACAGTGACTCTAGGAGCATGGAAGGGAAAACAGTGGATGTAGCCAGCACGTCTGTAGGTGTTATGTTGTCTCTTTATTGTAGTTACATTGCTGGAGGTGGACTTGGTGACTAATTTCACAGCTGTGGAAAATCAAGATCCTGCTTTCAAGCATGATATGATTTTGAGTTCCAGCAGCTACTACTTCTGGTTTAATGCTGTCATCCTCTGCTGTGTAAAATGGGTTGAACAACTGGGAGCTTTTCAGTCATACAAATGGCAAGTGTTGTACGGGACTTTGTTATTGGGAAAGCTGTCTATGTGATTATGTTAGTTTAATTTAATAGCAGGCTGTTTAGGTAAATGAGCAGGGAGGCATATGAATGTCTGCAAATAATGTGGAGCATGATTGCAAAATGATGCTGCAGGAGATGGGCTTCTCTGGCCCTCGTCAAGAGCTCACCGAACACCCTTGAGCAGGGAGAGAAGAGTCTTGCTTAGTCTTGGGCATAATCCCTCTGAGACAGAGTCCCAGTGGTGCCTGACTGAAACCTGGGCTGAAAGGAAGCAATTTGGCAGGCTTGGCAATGTTGGATGTGATATGGACTTTGGTTAGTTTAGGCTTTGATATCAGCACAATACAGTCTAGACTAGTACAAGCCTGCATAGGACCTGAAGTCAGATAAATACACTTTTTTTTACACTCCTTGTACTTAAGATAATGTCTTCCTTATGGAACCTAACCCTGTGGGATTTACTGCTGTAGTTGAGCTGGTCTGAGAATAGGCCAGTTAGGGATTTCTCATCCAGAAGTAAGTCAGAAATCAAAGGGTTATTTTTAATGGTTAGAGACGTACAGTCAGCTCTGTAGGTGCAAGAAAATGTCATTGCATCCAACAGCAACTTTTCAGCTGTGGGCTCCGTCCTGTCAGACCTTGGGTCAGAACTCCCTTCCTGCAACGGTCCACCGCTTCCCTTCCCTCTGATTCACACAAGCAAACTCCTTGTTTTGCAAAAGATCTTTTCCTCTTTTATGAAATGAAAGCCCTTTAACTTGGCTTGGAGCAGCTTGTTTCTGAATCTAATTAAACAGCCCCAAAGTTTTAGCTTTTGCACCTTGGAGCTTTGCAAGAAGCCCCTTTCCCTTTCTCTAGAAGGGCTCTGTTATCGTTTTAATGATCACTTTCCCCACGAGTTCTTACCTCTGTTTCCATGGAAAAATTAAAGAAAATCTAACCTATTGATACAGATGATCCGTTTCATGTGAGTCAGTGACACTCTGAGTGTGACAATACCAGAGAATTCAATGCTGCAGGAGGCCATTGATTCCAATACTAGTGGCTGGGCTTTTGAAGGGCACTGGGTAGTTTTAAGCCCTATTTCTACTTGTCTGCATTAAGATAATGAGGGTAATCTAATATTATGCTTCAGGGCTTTAGTTACCTGCCTATAGGGTTCAGAAGGAAAGTCTGCTTCCAGGGACTGTGCAGAGTTTAATTGGCCAAGTGTATTATGATTTGTTTCATTTCGTCTGAAGCCTCAGGTATTGGCTACTGCCAGAGGCCAGATACCAAACTGATGACACTCAGATTTTTGTCTCCTTTTAATATCAGTGGGCTGCCGGGCAGCTACACCAACATTTCAGCTCCCCCCCTCCCAACTCCAGGTTTATGCCATCACCAGAGGAGTTTTCTGGCTTTGCTCCAAAGCCCTGAAGAGAAAAATCCATTTTATATGTTTCACCAGCACAAACCACAAGTCATCTGGGATTTTAAAACTTCTAGAAGAATCTTGGCATGTGTTCTTTATTTATTTAAAGAAAACAAACTGATCTTTCTCTGTGAATGATCTTTTTGATCATTAAAATGAAAATTAAAAAAACCAATCAGAATCACACGTGTATAATTTAAAATTATGCATATGGGGTAGGCTCTCTTTTTTGTTATTCAAAATTGAAGCTTAAAAATTTGTCATAAAAATGTACCTTGCTTAAGGATCCCTGCTCTTTAGGAAATTGATTTTTGTTTATATCAAGGCTCTGATATAACTCTGGCATCTCTCATTATCTGTAGGCTTGGGATCAGTGTTCTACCTCACAAACGAGCTTCTGTCTTCATCTCCAACTGTCTGTGTAGTCTTATTTCTTGGTCCTTCCAGTCATCAATCTGTTTACCTCCTCCTGAATTATCTGTTGTAATTAGAATATGCTTTCTCATCTCAAGGGGAAACCAGCTCCAAATGAGTATTCTATAAAAGCAATTACTTTTGATATTAGATATCTGTACATAAAACCACAGTATTTCTTCCAATTAAAAAGCACTAATGAATTTTGTGTCTAGAGAGAGTGTAGCCTACGCAATGCTACTGTTTGCACTAAGCCAATGAACAAAAAGTTAGGCTTGTGAGAGGGCTGATGAAGCCAGTAGTGACCTGTGTGCTACACCTTTGAATAGCAGGTCAGGGAGAGAAGATGGCTGTGCAAGGACATATGTTCCTTTTTTCCCCAGCAGGCCTATTGTATACATTGGTGGACTTGATCATTCTCCACGTTGTGCCAAAATGACTAACACAGTTTTTCCTACTACGCTTGTCTCCTACACCTGGCCCTCCACTCCACATTTTTCTTTATACTTCCTCAGATATTCCTCTCCTCTTCCTCAATGTCTTAAGTCATGCACTAAGAATCTTGTGTTTGGCATGAAGCAGCTTTACCAGAGATCTTCATGGACTCTTTCTATCTATAGACACAGGAGGAGTTGTGCTGAGCCTTCTCAGCAGGAAACCTGTCTTACATATATCAGAATTACCATCTTTCATCGTCTCAAAATAACCTGAATGGGTAGGGAGTTTTTATCACAAGCTTTTCTACAAAAGAAATAATTTCAGAAACGTCTTGATCACGTTATTTTGGAGAAGAATACAAATCCTGTCCCTAGGTTACTTTCCCATAGGAATCCTCTCCTTTTCATCCCCAAGAAGCCATCTGTGTATGGGGGGCACATTGGGATAGAATCTGTTCAATGGGGTAGAAAAAAGATCCTCCAGTGGACTATAAAACAACTTGTTTTTTTGCTGTTATGACAAGTATGAAATCCACAGGCTACTGTGGCACTTCAACCTCTGCCTCTCCTACTGATCCATGTTGTCTTGTTGTCTTCTTCCCTGATTATCTTTCTGCATTTGTTTCTTGTCTTCAACTTTGATAGCGAGCTCTTTGGTGTAGGAAGTGTCTTTCTGATCCTGTATAGTGTCTTCTACAATGATGTCCTGAATCTAGACTACATGCTATGAAAACATTAAGAAAAAAAGCTATTCTGGCCAAATCCTGTCCTGGTAGGGCTTAGTATACGTTAAAGGTTTTAATACGTCAATTTGGTAGGGGTAGAGTGTGTACGATGGGATAAGGGTTCTCTTCCACCCCAGATGCTGGTAACAGCCCTGGGCGTTTTTATGGCATTTTCCATCTAATGTACTTTGAGCACTTGAGAGATATTCACAGGCTGTACCCCAGAGTGCTCTCTGCAACCAGGAAATGTCACTGTTTTAAAGAAGGTAAAACATAGGGCAAAGCACATAAGGGATTGGATATTAGTCCTCTTTCCAGATAATTTGTCCCAATCTACATAATTTCCAGGGTTCCTGATTCTGCACTCTCTCTGCCTGACTAGTTTCTGTGGGCAGAAAAGGAACAACCTTCCTACAGGCAGAGCTGCCAAATCACTTAATTCCTTCACTGTTGTTGAGCAGTCTTCTCAGAGATAAATGTCTTACAGGATTGTCAGTCATCTGTGGATGAAGGTTGAGAAACACTATCACAGGCTTCCACTTGAAGAGAAAGAATGGTCTGGAGATGAGGTCAAGGTACAAAAACACTGCACCTCCTGGTTTCCAGAGCCAAAAAGTTGCACATCAAGTGCTTCAGCTTTACAAGTTATTATACTTTTTTTTTCCTGTTCAAGCCATCAGCCGCAGGATGCTGTTTCTCTTCTCCCCGGTATATCTTCAGAGATTCTTGGGGCTGATACTGGATATTAGGGGACATAAATCTTTCAAGCAAGATTGCAGCAAGCTTGATTACAACTATAAAAAGTAGGACTGTATTCTGGATTTCAGATAAATGGAAGTGCTGGAATGCATTAAATTGAATGGGCTTTTGTTTGTTGCTCTCCTCTTTGCAGAGAATTGAAGCCTGTGTCCTGGTGGAGTGCAATTTGGTGAATGTTTCTGTACGTAAAACTAAATCTCATCCACCTTCGGCATTCCTTCTAGCTCAGAAAGTAAGCACCCTTGATGTGGACAAAATTACCATGAGTTCTTCGGGCAGCAAATCTTATATATTGTGTAGTCTTATTGCAGGGTCATGGTGGAAGAAACAGTTTTGGGATATGGGAAGTTGAGGTATGCAGAAACTAAGGGCCAGACTCTGTTTAACATTTAGATTGAATCATGAGCTAGACACTACTGACTCCTTATGCTGCATACTACTGTTTCCAAAGTTGACTGAAATAGTGTCAAATAGTGAAAAAGTTTCAAATAAGATTTTTTTTTTCTGGTTATTGTTGATCCTTGCGCTTGCAACTGCGAAATGCTTTTGCTTTTCCAGGTTTAATTTTGGTGCACTGAGATGCTAATGCATTCAGCAAATTTATGCCTATGGGACAAAATATTTTTTTAATATTCTCCAAGGCAATAATCACAGAGAGCCGCTCTTTAGCTATTGTCATTTCTTCATCAACCATAGTTTATGCACTATTTATGGGAGTCAAGAAAAGAGGAAGAAACCTGTTTTCAGCGAATTTTTACATGGGATTCTTTGGCAAAAATGAAGCATACAGGATGGGAGAAGGAGGAAAAACAAAGCACAGGCTGTGAAACTTGCTCAGCGTTTTGAAAGACTCAGGGTAGTATCACAGGATGGAGAAGAAAGAAATACCATTTTACATGTGATACTACCCTCACTGGACAGAAGAAGCTTCAGCTTTTGCCAGAGTAGGCGTGTGTTAGAAACTGAGGGAGGCTGCTTTTTAATTCGCAAATTAATCACAATGGGACAAGAATTCAGGCAGTCACTAGTTTTGATTTCTGTCTCCACCACAATGTCTTGTTCAATCCTGGGGAGTTTCTTAACCTTTCAGCAGATCATTTCTGCCTAAAGGTGGGTAGGATGACTCCTTTCAACCTCAAGGGGCATTGGGAGTCCAACCTCACTGGTGTTTGGGAGGCACTGCAATATTTCAGTGACAGTTGCAAAAGAGCTCCAAGCACTGTAACTTTCTGTGCAGTGGGGGCTGCTTTGTATTCCATAGCCCAGTGCAAGGACATGTGAACCCATACAAACTAGTGAAAAACATCATCCTGGAGCACTTCAACAGCTAAAGTATCCAAGGTAGAAAGGATTTGTTTATTTCTGAGAGATTTTTTTCTGATACTGAATCTCAAGTCCAAAATCTGCTTCTTTCGGAATGTGGTAAATAACCTGAGTGCTTTTTGCCCAGAGATTTCAAAGCATTTTGTAAAAGTAGTTACAGCTCCCATTTTGTAGCCTCTCTATGTCCCTTCTTTGTCAAACCTGGTGGCACTTATCAGCTCAATTTGAAATTGAGACGAAGTTCATGGCACCTTTTCTTTCAGCTGTAGCAACTGTGCCCCAAAGGGACTTGCTTAGCCTCTTCGGGATGTCTCCTCTAGTACCCAGTGTGGACAACTAGGTACTAGAACTGAACTGAGCAGCTGATCAGAGCATCCCTAGGCTGTGCTAGGTGTGTATGAGAGGCAAGACACTGTTTATGTGATTGAGCCTTTCTCTGATGCAAACATGTTATTTTGGAAAATTTGTTCCTCTTAGTTATTTTTAGAGTTCACTAAAATGGAGCTATAAACAGCAAGACAACTGGTAAGCTGTGACCTTTTGCTTAGTGTTGAACAGCTTGCTCATATTGCTCTTTCTTCCTCCTCCTTCAACCAGATGCTTTTCTTGTGCATCTGCTTCGCTCTAACGTGTACTGTTAACTCCTGAAGGAGGAAGACAATTTTTTTCTTCCATACTTACAGATCTGCCAGTCAGTGAGTCTGTAACATTCATGCGAAGTTTCTAGTTGCAACAGAACAAGATTACAAAATTAGCACAATACAGTAACTGAAGATGGAAGCATTAGGGCTGATTCATTAGATGCAACTAATTTAATGCTTGCTTCCAAAAGGGTGGTTCTGCGCAGAAAGAGCTTAAAAAAATGTTGTAAGGCCAGCCTTGTTTTAGCTATGCTACTGAACCTATTCTAGAATCTATGAACCTTTTTCTTTTCTTTCAAAAGACATAACTGGAAATGCTGAAAGCAAGCTTTGTCAATCTACGTAGAGTTGCTGTTGCTCCTGAATTTTTTTTTTTTTTTTTTTGCTTGGCTAAACTAGGATCTAAAGATTTTTATTGCCTTACAAGGTATGCAGGGATGTTTTCAGTTGTGAAATCAGAGCTGGAAAAGGAAGGAAACAAGTGTTTTGCTTGCGAGTGTCATGCTTCCTTTTTAAAAGAGAGAAGTGTTTTGGGAGTCGCAGGTAAAACTAATGGGTGATTTTCTTAGAAGGGAACATTTTATTCCCTCCTTTTAAGGTACTAGGAACTGGAATACTTTTGTGTAGTTATTCAAGAGTGTAGATGGTCTAAGTGTAAATAAAGCTCAGAAGTTTGGCTTTGGAGCCCTTCTCAACCTAAGACTGAGACAGGTTAGCAAGGGCCTTTCAGAGATTTTGCAGCAGTTTTGCCAGTGCTTGCTGAATCTTGTGACGTTAGCAGTGGAGCTGGCCTTGTGATTGTGCCCAGCATCCTTGGTACCACCTGGGCAGACTTCTGATGAAAGAGGGCTGGGGTGTGGGAGTAGAGCCACAGCTGCTGAGGGGAAGCTGGCATTGACGGAAGTGTCAGAAAGGCCAGAAAAAGGGTAACAACAGACTTGTGCTATTGTGAACGTGGGTGTATAATTATTTTCAATTGCTTATTTTTATTTTGAATTGTCAAAAGGTTAATTATATCTGAAAACCTTGGCTGAACCTAACTCACAGCTGCCTGTGGTTGTGTTTCAGAAAAAAAAAGAAGACAGTAAAATAATCACAGATGAAGTTTGTTCTTGCTTTTGTCATAGTTTCTCACATAAATCACTTAAGTAATTTTCCCACTGTGACTGGGTTTAGGGTGAAAAATAGAAGGTCTCTTTTCTTCCTAGAAAATTATACATCCTGTGGAGTAATTAATCTGGTTAAGAAACTAAGACCAGTTCATTCTGCTCTCCATTCTCCCAGCAATTTCTGTCTTACACAAAACTCTCTGCAGTGAGAAAAATAAATTTGAAATGAATGACAGACGCTAATTATTTGTGACCTGATTGTCATCTGCAGCGTTGAACTGTGTATGACTGATCCCAGCGCATGGGCTGTAGATCTTTTTAGTCTAAAAAATTTAAAGAAAAGACAGCTTTAAAAATGGCAGCTCACTGGGCATTGCCACTGTTGTTCCCTCTCTCCCCTCTCTGCCCATCACCATTTCAGAGCTGGCAGCATGATTTCAATCCTTCATTCTGACACAAGCCACAGGGTTACTCTATCAGCAGTGCTGCTTTACCCTGCCCAAAATGGCTTCACAAGCCCTGGAAAAATGCGTGAAATAGGTTCTAGTTAGAGCCATAGGTAAGTAACTCAAAGATAAGAGGAGATTCTGGAAGTCTGTAACAAGCTGTAAAAGAGGATGAAAACAGAAAAGTGCTGTCATCTGATCTGCCTTGGTTAAAACCCAGGTATGTGCTGGAAGTTGAACCAGAAGCGCTTTTCCATCTGTCTTTTTTAGGTTTTACACTGCTTCCCATTACTGTAGGACCTAAACACCCAGCATATAAAATCAATAGCAATTGTTTCTCTGCCAAGCAGCAGTATTTCCAGAAATGTATCCCTTTCCCTGTTTCCAGTAGGTGAGGCCAATGGGAATCAATTTTCCTATGAGCTGTCCCTGAAGGCTGTCTGGGTTTTTGCTGAGCAGAAAATGCCCAAGCCCTAGGGCACAAATAACTGGTTCTTTCCTGACTCTCTGTCTCTGGCAGCCCACCAATCCATCCTGTGGGAGAATTGCTGTAGAGTATTCTGCTCCTCCATGTCCTCCTAGGTGTCGTTCCCATGTTTGGCAAGCTGGAAGGCCTCTGAAGAGATGATTCTGTTCAGTGGTCCCAGACTGTTGGGCACCCATTGGATAAGGGCCTGGAGGATGTGCTGGAAGGTGTATCTTGTTGACCATCAGCCTCTGCTTCAGCGAAACCTGGGGGGGTCACTGTCTCCCATCCCCTGTGTTCCAATCCCATCTCTTAAGACCAACCTTTTTTTGAGAAGATGCTGCCAAAGTGGCACCCCTTCACTGTTTTTTCACGGAAGACTGACCGATGAAGATAACTGTGGATTTGGGGTTAGCAATTTATGATCTCGACTTAGGTAGTCATGGGGCAAAGCCCTCTGTGGAGGAGACGTTTGCTGAAGCAACAGGTAATCCTTTGAGATGAAAAATGCTATGCAAATGTTATCCTATGTGAGGCATAGTTATATTGTGTCTAGCTAACCAACTGTGCATTGAAGAACATTGCCTGTAATCGCTGCATTTAACACACGCACATGCATATATGAAATAGACTATATTCATTGTTCCTAAGAACTTCTAGAGACACTTCAGTGCTTTTCCTGAAGAATGAAGCAATGTGATAAAATTTATTTAATTGCTGCTATATATTGGTCAATGTTACTGCATTGCTAAAATAACTCTCAGTCAGACTAGGCTACAATTTGGATAATGCATGGGGGAAAAAAACCTCACAGCAATATGTTCTGAGAGTAAGTCAGACATATGATGACTTCTTCCTAGAACAAGGTCAGATTAGCAGCATGAAGAGCTAGAATATCAGATTTAGGAGAAAAGGTATATGAAATAATTGTCATTATGCATGGTTTGGATGGCTATCTAGCTAACTCTGTCATAAGAAAAATAGCAAAGTGCTGGATGCTTCTTGTGGGTTGAAAGTTTCATTCCCCTGTTACTTGTGCCATAAAGATGCAAGTGTTTTGTCCTGTGAACTGCAAGAGCATATAGTATAAAGAGTAAAGTTTTCAACTACTGGAATTAAATTGTTGCTTAAAGTCAAATGAGCACGCCACATCTTGGAGACCCTTTCATCAAAGCGGGTCAGTTAACTTTAATGAAGTCGTCATCAGTTTGCTTTGATGTAACATCAGAATCCAGCCCAGATGATTCCAAATGATCGGCAACTGAATTTCCACGTTGCAGTCTTTCAAGGATATAGGCTTCATGAAGTGTCTAGTTTTCTGGATTCTTTAACTTCTAAAGTGCCTAATTTGACTTTTGATAAGGCCTGCTTGTGCTTTTTTTTTTTTTTTTTTTTTTTTTTCCTGAGGGAACGGACTGCTTTTCTCTGAAACTGAGCCTCCCTTTAAGATGCCGTATATCGGACAAGTAAAACAGAGGAATGCAGCATCACCTCTTGCTGTTGGTGTCTTTTAGTTCTAAGACTGTATCATGCAGCAAGATTAGGCTGCTGTGTTTTTCATTTTGGGTGGTGGAGACATTTAGAGTCTCAGACGTGTAATTTCTGTAATTACTTGAGCAAGGACTAGTTGTCAGGCCAGGGACTGCAACATTAGGCCCTTCTGTTATAATTTTTCCAAAGGAAGTAATCTTAAATACTGAAGCTAGTCAAAGTGCCAAATAGCCTCTTATCCTAAATTGGAACAAAAGGGACAAATATTACACCTTCCTTCAAAAGGAAGCTCCCTAAAATAATTTTAGAAATATTTAATGTGTATTGAAGTGCTTCACTTGGTAAGATAAGAGAATTTCTGTTTGTTTTAAATCACTAACTGCAACACAACTCTTGAAGTGTTTTAGTCATATTTCAACAGAAATCATGACTGTCTCATTCTTCACTTTTCTTACAGAAAATTGTTTCATTAGAAAATTCAAATAGTCCTTCTTAAATACCCCAAATATCATGATATCACTTTTTGCTTACAGCTTCCTCCTTTGCATGACCCAGTTGGAAACATGATTATACAATTCCTGATTGTGAGCCTCCTTTGTGCTAGTTTCTCCCTGTCCCTGCAGAATGCTGCAGGTTGGTGACTTGATGCTAACCCAGTTGCTTTATGATGATTGCTGCAAGGAAGAATGGAAGGTTCTCCGTCATTTTTTAACTAGCTTTACTGGAAGAAAGATTCATAAGGTACATTTCTACAAAGAAATGTGAACACTAAAGAAGAGTGGTTTGTGATGTATGAAGTAAATCTGTTCAGGTTTCAGAGGCAAGAATACTGTTTTTCAAGGGATCACATTGGGCTAATGTTAGTCATTCAGAGTAGGAACTTTTGGTGTGTTTGTACATTAATAGCAAACTGTAGGCATCATAATATTTGTAATAATTGAAAAAGAAACAGTCAGGACTGCACTAGAGAATGACAACTAGTGTCACAAGTCCTATCTGGAGTCTGCATGCTCAGTTGTGTCTCTTGGCAGCAATTCAGCATAATGCTATGATTTGAATTTGTCTCAGAGAGGAGTTGCTACCATTATAGGCAGGAAATTTTGACTCACGAGTTAGCTCCTATTGGCTGAAGTTTGGACAGCAGAGACACAACTCTGGTTTTCTATTTACCTGAAAATGCAGCTGGGCAGAGATTTATGTGGCCAGCCTAAGATCACAAGACTCTTACTCCCTCTACTTATGCACAGAGGAGGAGCATGGCTGAGACAAGCATGCAAAAACTTTCTAAATGCTTCTGCATGTACCTGAAGACAGTTTCATGAATTCAAGAAAAATATCAGACATGAATGAAAGCTATATATGTATTTGAAATAATAATAATAATCTCTGGAAATCTTTAGCTTACTTTTTTGCAGTTGTTGCATTAGGTCCAAACTCTCTAGGATGGCTTGTGCCGTTAACCCTGTGCGATTTTTTTAATAAAAAAATATTTTTATTTTTCCCAGAAATTTCCCTGATGAGCAGGAATAGGGACTCTGCCATCCTGTTGGGGCTCAACTCAGTCCACCTGAACAGGTTTCTTGCATTTTCCTTGTACAGTTTGAGACAGGACATGAGTGCTTTCCTACTTGTCTTCTGGCTTAGTTCCATACCTTGCTGAAGGAAAACATGTTTGGGAGAGGAAGACAACATAGCTAGCCTGAGAGGAAGAGTAGTCATTAAACAGTAGAAGGGCTCTGTTTTGTGCTACTGAATGTTGGGGGATAAATCACCAAAGGTGGTCCAAGATCCTAGTTTGTCAGTGTGACTGACTGAAGAAGAGAGCTGTCTACTGATACCACATTCCCTTGCCTTAAGCTTGCCTTTCATTTTTCCTAGCATTTTGTCTCACTTACAGCTCTGAAGAAGTTCATTATTGATTAAGCATCAGTATCAATCCCAGTAGCTCAGTGCTTTGGTCTTTTCTCTCTGTGTCCTAGTAATACAATAGCCTAGAAAAAGATGCTGTTTTGAGGCTTCATCTTTCTACTTTCCCCTCACAGGTGCATGGCCTGTGGGGTTTCTGCTCCTGCCTCTGTTCGATCTCCCTTGCTAGTGAGACCTGGAGTTCACCTCCCACACACAGCTATAATGAGACCATGGCTGCATGAGCCTCTTGTTTTCCTTTCTTTTCAACAACTCACTAGGCTTGAATGCTTGGAGCTGTCTGAATTTTTCAAAAGCTTGGCCATGCCAAGAATGTTTTTCTGTAGGGCGTCCTTTTTTTCTTCTTCTGCCCTCCCTTCTCCTGCTACGAGTCATGATTCACTCTGAGGCAGTTGAGCATTTCAGTGCATGATGATGAGGGCCATGATGAAGACAACAAAAACACAAACACGAGCAAGGTCTGTCCTGACTTGGGATCACTGATTGCACTATGAGGTATGTATTTCTGTAGGCAATGTCTGAAATTCAGTACCAAAATTCCCAAGTACTCAGTCCTTTTATGTTCAGACTATTTGTAGTGTTGCACTTAGCCTTAGTACAGGATTTACTCATAAGCACTACAGTAGAAAATGCTAACTTTACTCTTTCAGACCACTAATGAACCACTGTCTCTCTGTTCTGTCCTGCAATTAAGCAGAGATGATGATGGAGCTATAACAAGTAAGGATGGTGTTAGCAATGAGGTGCAAGAGACATTCCTTCATGAGGGACTAAACTGTTCCAGACCTTATTGTGTCTTGGAGAAGCCAGTCCCAGCTTTGTACTGCCTTGCGTGTTTGTTACTAGCAAATGTTGACAGTTTCTTTCTGTCTTTCTCTTTAATTGTTCAGTTGAAATAACGACATCTTCCTCTTGAAAAAAAATCTTAATTTGAAAAATGTTGAGCAGGTCAAACTCTAATTGTTTTGCTCTGCATTGTAAATGAGTTGGAGGATATTTGCACATTTCTGTATGGTGTCCCCAAGACTATTATAAATAGGTTTTTTGCTTATAATGACTTGTTGATAGTGAGCCTTTTGGAAAGGAAAGCTTTGATATAGGATATTTGAGGACCTTATTTACGAGAATTCAGCACTCAGTTAAGTGCCTGCTGCCACAGAAGGTGTTCTTGGCAAAGTGATCATATGGACAGTTTATGTTGGTTTAGTTTTGTTTTATCATAGAATTGCAGAATTGTTTGGGTTGGATGGGATCTTAAAGACCATCCATTTCCAACCCCTCTGCCATGGGCAGGGACACCTCCCACTGGACCAGGTTGCTCCAAGCCCCATCCAGCCTGGCCTTGAACACTGCCAGGGAGGGGGCAGCCACAGCTTCTCTGGGCAACCTGTTCCAGTGTCTCACCACACCCACAGTAAAGAATTTCTTACTAATATCTAATCTGAATCTCCACTCTTTCACTTTGAAATGATTACACCTCATCCTGTCACTACCCTCCCTGATCAAAAGTCCCTCCCCACCTTTCCTGTAGCCCCTTTTCAGCACTGGAAGCCGCTCTAAGGTTTCCCCAGAGCTTCTCTTCTCCAGGCTGAACAACCCCAACTCTCTCAGCTTGTCCTCACAGGGGAGGTGCTGCAGCCCCCTGAGCATCTTCATGACCCTCCTCTGGACACGCTCAAGCAGATCCATGACTTTCTTATGCTGGGGGCCCCAGAGCTGAATGCAAAACTCCAGGTGGGGTCTCACCATTTTACATGTAGTTTTGAGTTCACCAGTAATACACCAGTGAATGAAACCTATAAATGCATTGTTGGACTGGCTAGTATCTCAGTACTGACCAACTGGGGCTAATTGTTTCAGCTCAAGTGTGTCCAAACTTTCTGATCCTATAAGCTGTATAGAGCTGAGTATCTTACATAATATACACATTTCGTTCATCAGAGATCTGAAGGACAGAGGAAACCTGGAGTAATTCCCAAGTGAGAGAAGGTGTTAGCTCCCTGTTAGTTTTACAACATCTTTGTGGGAACAGGGTGGGAAGGTGTGCTATTCAGTCCAAATGACCCATCTATTGACTCACATAGTGAAATTAGATTTACCCTATATTTCCTATGCAGCAGCAGTTGGTGGCCAGTCTCGTAGCTGTGTTCCCAGCATGGGAACAAAACCTGAGCCATTTAAGAGCTGCAGGTGGTCTTAGAGCCACAGAGCAGATGCCTCAGCTCCAGAACTCATTCCAGAACTGACATTAATATGGAGTTAAACTGGCAGATTTACATGTTGTAGAAATTCAATTTATCTCCCTTAAAATGAACAGAGATATAATGGGCTATACTGGGAAAGGGCCTGGCCTCCAGTTCTTGTGAGGAAAATTTATCTTCATTATCTTAAGGATAATTAGGCACTTTGAAATGTTTGGAAACAAGATGCTTATTTCCAGGGATTTATACAGGAAAAAGGAGAAATTGTGAAAGCTGCTAATTGATTCTTTATAGTTTGCTTGTTGATAGTCATGCACTGGTACTACAAGATGTGTTGATATGGACTCTAGTTTAAAAAGCTGAGGATAATTTTCAGAGAGCCATGAGGGTTTCAGAGCTGAGTTTCATGTGAGTTTAGATCTTGTTTATCTAAAACCATTCTGTGGTCACAGAAGAGGTTAGATCCATTTCCTTCACATTAATAATTTGATATTTTTTCTCCTGTCTTTTTTCATTTAGGTCTGGCAAAGCCCATGGGATTAGTTGAAGGCCCAGGAGGCTTGGGCCAGGGGGGAATGGCTGCTACCCTGAGAGATGATAGCCATGAATCAGAGACTAAGTATGAAGAATATGGCTACAATGCCCAACTCAGTGACAGGATATCACTGGACAGGTCCATCCCTGACTACAGACCAAAAAAGTAAGTTGAATTCCTCATTGTTATTAAGAATAAGCGATTGATTGTTGTTCTGTTGATCCATGGTGGCTTTTTTCTCTTCACATCCATTCCTGGTTAGAGCATGACAGCAGTTAGTCATACATATACCGCTGAGTTTACTGAAAATTAAAAAGAATAAAGTGCCATCTCGAGCATGAAGTGCCATGTTAAATGCGTAGCTAATTCTGTGAGTAATGCATTAATATGCACATTCAAGGCCTTGGATCAAAAACTCCGTCAGGATATTGATGCTTATTGGATTTGGTTCACTTAGAAAAATCCAGGTGGTGCCAGCTGAGCCCACCATCAGAGGTGGGAGCCTTAGCCTGTGCTTCTTGTAGTCATGTGCAATGGAAAGTGGGGCAGTGACAACAAACACTTTGTAGACACTGATCACTTAAAAAAACTCACCATCAAATCAACTACCTTTTCTTTAATTGCATTTGATATTCTTAGAATTGCTTAGTGGGGCTCTACAATGTGCTGAAATATGGACTAAGTGTAATCCAGGGTCCTATAATTGCAATAGGATTTTTTTGTCTTTGGAATGCGTGTTTATGTATGTTAAATATTTGTACTGATTTATTCTATTTTTTATTAAAGGTCTTTCAAATCTTTCATATTTATGGAGTTATGTATCTTCCAGATGAGACATTCGCACTGTCATCTTACGAATGAAAATTGGTTAATGTCTTAATGCAGAGATTAGCAGCAATGCCTAGTTACTCTCAGGAGACAGAATTGAAAAGAATACTTAATTAATTTCTAATAATAATCTTCTGTTTTAAAAGACCCACTGGGGCTCCTAGGCAGAACTGAAAGTTAAATAAAAAAGTATCTTATTAAGGGACGAGAAAAGTTTAGCCAAGCAAAACAGCTGTGCTCTGTGAGTAGATTTCAATTGAATTAGGATTTTAGGCAGTTCAAGCTGCCAAAAACAAAATCCAGCAAAACAAAACTTCAGCTTAACTATAAATTTCATTAGCTGTGTTACATATTAATCTAATCTCAGAAGTATTGACTCAGCATTTGTTTTCTCAGGCACTTGCTGTATAAAAGAAAACCTAGATAAAACAAGTGGCAAAGAGAAAAAAATCTACTGTTTTGATATCACGTTTGATGCAAGTATACTGCCTTGTCCAATGGTCTCATCTCTCCATCTGTCTTGATGTATCATAAAAATCCATCACAGAATAATTTTAGGGGAAAAGTAGTTTGTAGTTATGCAAGTATTTGAGTTAGGCATCAGATCTGACCAAAAGACCTTAAAATCAGTGTGAAGTTTTTCAAATGAAAGTCAGTGAGGTTTGACCTGGCCTGTTATAAGCTGCTGTGGTCAGGTGGATGATAAATGAGAATGCTCTACTAGGAAATAAAAGCAAAAGATGCAGAGCTTGAATCTAGCTCAGCAGCTGTCAGAAGCATGAGAGCATTTGCAATGCAGTGATGTTTCACTTCAGATTATACTCTTCCACAGTTTTACTTGGAAGCTTTGATGAGTCATTCAGAGAAGCTTTTTGCTGTGCTCATTTTGAGAATCTCATAAGGCCATACTGCATGATTAACTGTCTGAGTTACTGGGAGAACTGCCTTCTCATGTTCTGAAGCTTTTGAGGTGGTTCTAGTTAGGTCTAGATGCCAGAATTGAAACACTTTTCTCTAGATACTTACGAGTCAAGGAAAACCTTTCAGATTGAATTTGCTATGAAGAATGAATGAAAGTTTGGAGAAATTAGAAGCTCTTATTATACGAAGAGTTTTATCGACTTGTATCAAAGGAGTTTTAGCTGCCGTTTGGTTGCTATTTTCTATTAGAAATTTCTACTGTCCTCATGAGCAGCATTTTTTGTCTCTGATCCCTTCAAATGCACAGCTACTCATACACAGTCTTTCTTGGGAGCTCTCATTCTAATGCTGAGAGGTAGTTTTTACTCCCTACCCTATTAACCTCTGCTTATCCACAATGTAGTACCACATCTGCTTACCTAACTTTCTCTTTGGTTATACTCTCTGCTGTAATTATATATTGGAGAGAACTAAACCTCCAGATCTTTGAGACAGGCTTTGTGAAAACCGCTTTTGTTTTGTCAAACTTTTTATGCTGACTTGCCCAATGGTCTCATCTCTCTGTCTCTTGATAATAGCTCTCATTGCCAAGCCCTTCATAGTCCGCTTATGACATATATTCATGTCATTCCCAGAACTTTTCATTTTTTAAAAAGGGAGAGCTTTTCATTTTTAAATTGAGAGGGAAGGTATAATTAATGTCCAAGGCCACGTACAGAGTGCAGCACCAGTCTATGAATAAAAACACTTACCTGGATTCACATTCCCAAACTATTAAAGCATGCTTTCTCACCATTCTGGCTTCCATTTAAAATGTTCAGATGTACATATTTGCACATACCAGTAGGTATTAAAAATATGAACCAGGAGAGTTTATACTCAAGTCTGCATTGCATAGATGCAATTTATGAAAGTAAACATGATTTCGCTGTGCAAATGTGGGACTTGTAATATTCTAGGCTTTGTCCTCTTTTAAAAGAAATTTGATGAGAAATATTATCTTTTAGTTCATTTTGTCTTTGAACTCCTTCCTTATTGTTGTCCAGTATCTTATTCTGGTAGAATAAGCCTTTTGTTCCATCTACTAGCATAGCTTCAGTAAACATTCAGCAGTTTAATTGCTTTTCAAGAGGTTTTTTTCATCCACACGCTACACTAAAGAGGTGTACAGTCAGACAGCGTGACCATGAAGGCTCCTACATTGGAGTCACCTCCATGTCCTTCCACTGCAGTAAAGTCTACAAGCCTGGGTGGGTAGTCCTGCTCTCAAGATGTTTTTCCCATACACTCGCACTGTGTTCTGCTTTCCTATCTGCTGCTGCCAGCTATTCCTTTTAATGCAGAAGCCTTTTCTTTAAGATAGGAATGGCTAAGTCAATACAGGAGACAACAGTAGATTTTGTGCATGTTGTGTTTGTGTGCCAAATCGAAGTAATGACAGTAAATAGCTTGCTTGTGATTACAATTCACACAATAATTATAAAATTATAGTTTGATCCTAACATGGTGTAATAAATATCTCAGCTTTTTCTTCTCTGATATTGCACCTCCCACAGCTTGAATGCTTGCCCTGTCTCTGTGTAGAAAGCAGACAACCCTGGGGAAACAGTTCAAAAACATACTGTGAATTGATATTTCAAGCTATGTTTAGTTTCAAGAGCCATGTAATATAGAGAACTTGCAGTTTTGTTTTATAAAACAACGCAGAACCTACTCAACAGTTTGTAAGTTTATTCAGTGTGACCTTGAACACTATTTTCATTTCTTGTTGGATTTCACCTAAACCAAATGGGCTGATTGTAAAGTTGTCCTGATGATCTTTCCATAACATATTATGTGTCGTAATGGTGACTTTTGACTTGAAGCAGCTGAGAACAGTGCAACTTGAGAAGATGCAAGGATCAAGTAGCAGGAATAAAATGTGTTTGCGTTCAACATCGAGCAGAATACTAAGGATTTATCATGGTTGATTGATGAGTATTTAGAAATGTTCAGCTAATCATCCTGGTGTTTGACTGACCTGAGATTTTGCTTCATGTACTCAGTGGAAAGTGGTCGATATCTTGTCTGTAAAAATACATGAAAATAACCCTAAAATAGTGGTCTGGTTAGTACTGACTATTATTAACTATCTAAATTCTAGAGTAAATTTTTTAGTACGTATGAAATCTACATTAATGCCAAAAGGATTTTGCAGGATTATTTTTGTTACAAGGGAATTCATAATGCTTGTTATGGAATTATTTTCACCCTCTGTCATACAGGCACATAACAAGCTTGAAAAATATCTCTCGAGTTAAGGGCAAGCCACAAGAAGAAGGGGCAAGGAAAGTAGCACAGGTCTCTACACGTCCCTGCTGCAACCCCATCTTTGCTCCTCAGTGTGCAAAATTTTTTCAAGGGTTATACCATTGTGGAAAATACATTGCAGAGAGCTCAGCATGTTTCACATCCTGATCTCTCTTCCCAGCAGCAAAGTATTAGCAGGACTTTCTAGCCCTCACTTACATACCTCATTTCATCTGTGCGATGGAAGAAAGAGAAGCTTCTCTTGTAAGGAACCGATTATTTTTCCCTTGGAAGCACACAGCTAAGCTAGAGCTTGCCCTGTGGTTCTCTGGGAAAAGTGTTATTTAGTGGTGAAATATTATTGGATTAATTTCCATTTATGTTCTCCCATATTCAAAATGTGTGTTGTGATCATGTAAACCTGAGTACTTAGTGGAGATAAATCCAGTGTTGGCCAATAACCCTTATGTATATGCGTGGGAAAACATAAGTACATGTATTTGTATCAGTGTTCTCTAACGATACGTGTAGATGTAGAGCAGTCTTCAATCCTACCCATGGGACTGCTGTGAAATCTGCTGGGCTGTGTGCATGCCTTTTTTACCATAGTGTCAAAGGGCCAGTGTTTGGCTGAATAGTCAAAAATAGATCTGGAGCAACACAGCTGAGATTTTGATAGAGACCCCGCACTTTCAAAGAGAAGTGCCCCGAGTTAGCCACCTATACCACTGCACAGCCATTTGTCTTCAAGTGGCTTGATTTGTTAGGGGCACTGAGAGTAGAGAAAGAGAACAGGTTTAGCTGAGACATGCGGTATTGCTACAGTGGGCTTCAGGAACAGCAGCAGCCCTTCAGGGGAAATAACAGCCTTCACTGCTGCCAGCTGTAACACAAAATACAAGTCTGTGCTCCAGTAACAAAGGATCTGACTCAATCCTTCCCAACTGTGCATGAATACAGAGGTGCTACAGCCCCATATGGCTGTAGATTTTGACTTTATCAAAGATGAATGCAGAAAAAGGCAAAACCTTAGGGAATTTCATTCAAAGGCAGGGGGAAAGGCCCCCAAACTTACAAAAGCTGTTTGTTTTACAGTGTGACATCCTGGAAAATTGGGAAGTGTCGACTAACCAGATGCTTTCAAACATAAGCATCGTCTCTCAGGATAACATCAATTCCCCTGTTCTTTCTGGTGCACACGCTGGATTGCAAGGGGTTGAATTAAACAGGTTAAACACCTGTAAATCTGGCATTTTCTAACTTTCTATCACTTGACTTTGCAACTTAAATAACTTCTTGGGTTTCTTTACATGCAGGACACGTCCGCACATACGCACACATGCACTTGTCAAAACCACTTGCTGTGATGCATTATGCATACTTTTGAGAAAAGTTAATATGATCCCAGAGCTTCCATAACGGCTAAATTGCCTTTTACAAGAAATTGTCGCCGCTTGGTGAGGATCTTTAATTTAACTGATCTTTTTTTTGTGCAACTTGATGCTTAGTGCATTGTGGCAGTTCAGTGATAACAATAATACTAATATATGGATTCAGTCTGCTGGCTCTATCAGCCAAAGAAGATATTTCTTTGTGTTATGGTCATGGATGTTTGTATTGAGAAAATTCAGCCCTTAAGAACAAACTTATTAATGCTGAGGCAACTCAAGTCTTTAGCCATAAAAAGCAGAGGAATCTAGGTCTTGAGGAAATTACTTTCATTTATTCAGTTCTTTCACAAAGGTGAGCATTTTCGTTGCTCGCTATAGACATTTCACAATAGCAAAGGAATTGCATCTCTAGGGCTCTGAAGTGTAATTAATGGTTCACTCCGCTCTATACCTAAGGAAAAGCTTTTTTAATTACCTATCAGAAAGGATTCTGGAATTGATCAAGCAGTGCTATCAAGGGGGAAGACTTGGTAAATAGACCTCTGATTTGTTCATTCGAGGGTTTAATAACAGTAGCTGGTGTGAGGCCAGTAGCTAGAACACAGCCTTTCTGTAAGATTGTCCTTCATTGGCTGGTGAGCTCAAGCCTTTTGAGAACGCAGGAAGCTCACCTTTAATTTTGACCCTTTCTTTCGGCAGTGGACTTACTGTGATATTTGACCCACCAGTCAGCAGCTCTCTCGAGCCAAATCATGTGTGTTTGTAAGTTCTCTGTCGTGAGAGGAAGATCAGTGGCCTGGTATGATGGCCCCTGCCTGAGGCTGTTGGAGCGGGCAGCTCCTCTGCCTGCCTGTGTTGGATGTCCCTGCAGGAGCAGGGCAGGAAGGCAGATGGCTTTCAAAGAGCATCAGCTTTTGGATCAGTGGATTGGAGAGGGCTAGAACTGGTATTATTTGATTTTCTCCACCTCTGCAGCTTACTCTGCCTCATGACCCACTTTTCAAATCCTCTGGGGACACTGAGTATTCTTTGCACCACTTAGAAAAATGACATAAGAATCTCCAAATTAAAACAGACCCTTAGGATTCTTCCCAGGTTAACCAGAGTGCAACGCAACAGGCCCCTTTGCAAGGAATATTTGAACTGTAACAGACCCAGAGCTTTTCAGGAATAGGAATTTCTGATAAGCAGAAAATGACAGCAAAAAAAAACCCACCTAAAAATATTTTGTGTCAGGCTGATCATCTTATGTTCTGTGAAATTATTATTTAAACAAAGAGTTTAGACCAATGAAACATTTAGTTTCCCTTGAAAAATTTAGTTTTAAAATAATGAATTTTCTATCACTAGCTTCTGCCAATACTTTCAGATTAATGTCAGGTCACAGTAAAGTGAAACATGAGTTAAAATTAAGCATTTCCATTTTTCAGCTGACAGTATTTCACAATCACACCACAGGCACAATATTTTGATTTCAATTAAGCTTATTTTTTAACAGGAAACTTTTTGACTTTTTTTCTCTTGCACCCACTCTTAATAAATCTAAAAAAAGACAGGTTAAAATTCTGAAACCCCCATTTTGGACACTCTGATTGCACATATGATGCAAGTTGAAGCAGAGAGAATGAAAAACAGAGACAGAAAATGGAGCAGACAGAATTACCTCTGGGCAACAGATTGGGATTGTTTATTGGACAGAAATTGAGTAAGAGATGAAACTAACTGAAGTGTTTTAATTAGATCCCAAATCAATGTCCAGATGTGGATTTTGAACAGCGCAAAGGGGGCATGTGTGTACACGTGCTCTGGGACTTTATATAGATCTCAACCAGCTTTGCCAAGTTACATAGGCTGGACATTTTCCTCGGGCTGTGAATCCCCTACAAATAGCACAGGCGCCTTTGCGCACACATTATCTGTGTGCACAATTGGTGCTACAGCTTCCTGGAGACTTACCCAAGTTTGAGCTGACTTTCCATCCTGCCCAAGAGCAGAAGGAGCTGGTGTGGACTGAGTAAATCCCTGTGCTGCTTCCTCTGTGGAGAACTGGGCTCTGACCAGCTACTGCACAGTGTTTAGAGTTGTAATTCTGACTCAGTTCATTTGGGATATCAGTTGATAACCTAAATTTGCTCAAACTGCTGCCTCTGGGCAAATTGTGCTTATTTGTGTAACCCTGTGAATGCCAAAGTCTTATCCCTGCATTTTGGGAATTGTTTCCTATTTGGCTGTCAAGGGTTTAACTGGAACTGTGTGAAGCCCTCAAAAGAGGGGAAAAGTCACCTACTCCTTTGGCTGGGAAAGCAGACTCCCTGTGAATCATAGATACCGCCAGCCAGCCCCTGCCTTTACACCCAGTGCTCTTGGTTTGTACTGTACCTCTGTAGTTGTCAATGAGCCCTGTAGCCATGACTTGGCCCTGTTTATGAAAGTACTGTAGGTCTTCTCCCAACCTCTGCAGGAGCTCTGTTTACTTTGCATTATTAATGATATATGGGCTAATGATATATAACTAATGAATATGGGCTCAAACCTTTGTCTCCAGAATACCAAGTCACCATGAGGTCTTTGGATATTTAATTAGTTATACAATGTTAAATTGCTCCAGTGAGAAGGCTAACTGAGGAACAGCTTAATACTGTGACCGTGTTTCCTAATAATAATAAAAAATTATTGAGAAACTTTCCAACCACTTTTTCAGGCCATCATCAGGAAGGTTCTCAGACCGCTTTTGTTTGATCAACAGCAGTAGGGCTTGACCGTGAGGCAGGACCATGAGACTGCCCAGGCTGTGCTACAGTAATACTCTGCTTTCTGCTTTGTTGTGCGTAGGGGTTGGTGACCCCAAAGGTTTTGGGCAGACAGTACCAAAGGTTTTTCCAGGACATGGCTCCTAAGCAAAAACTCCACATGAGACTGACTCTATGCTGTCTCGATACTAACACTGCTGGATCTGTGGCAATATCTCACAGTTATTTCTGATATTTGATAGAAATTTTCTCTGGCTTTTCCCATTACATATGTTATTGATTCCCTTTTGTTTAGCTAGGCTTTCCAATTAAGTAGTGACTTTAATTATACCACAAAGTGTATAACATAGATTTTGGTTATTAACACTGGCCCATGGGATAATGAAAGGAGGACCAGCAAGGGTAAATTAAAAAGAATTGTAAAAATGAACAACCTTTTCCAAAACCCCATCTTACATTCAAATGCAGTAATTTTCCTTGTGTTATATTTTTGCAGTGTCTTTGTGTATATTAATTGTTGAAGACAAATTCTGCATGACTGTCAGCACTAATAAATGTAGATTTAGTGGAAGCTGAATTTGATTAACTAGAGAGCATGAAAAATAACTGATTGCAATGTTGTGTTTAAATGCAGTAAGCCTGGAAGCCATTCCCTGCAATTTGTCTGCACCAGAATGTACTCTTGAATACATGAATAGTTTATCTAAGGTGGGTTGCATAACACTGACTAAAAATTAGACATCTAATTTAAGGTGATCAACTTGGCTGCCTTTGTAGTCAATGGAGAAGAAGACATGGTAGCATTGCTTAAGATGTGTCATGTGTAATGTCCTCTGGAGGTCTTTCCCTCAGGAACCTTGGACAGCCAGCTTAAACAGGATTTCAGATGAATTCAATCCAAAATGTTAAATGCTCCAAGGTGTACAGAAACAAGAGGGAATTTCCGTATTAGCAACACATGTTGAAGAATGACTTGCCAGCACAGGCAACATGGGTAAGGTCCCCACTCAGCAGCTTTTTTGGAGGCAAACCTGTGGAGGCAGCAAAGTTTTCAGCTGGGAGAAAAAAGGTGATCAAAAAGCTGGTTTGCATCCCTTAGTTTTTCTTATAGATCATAAGACTAAATGAGTCTTATGTGACCTGCACATTTACAGGTGCCTTAAACATGATTTTTTTTTTTTTTTAAAAAAAGTATGCTTTAGAGACTAGTAATTTTCTGAACTTGAAAATAGAGAGCCATAATATTTTTATAGCAGGAGTATTTCCTCCTTAAGAAGAGCAATTGTGGGGTGCTGTCTTCAAGTCGTGTATGCTAGTCTTTCACAGGTAAATACGTATCTGTAACGCAGAAGCGTTACTGAAATCCAGCCATGACTTGCATCTGTCTGCAGCTGTGTGTCGGCATTTTAAAGTTTCTTTCCTTTCCCTCCCCGGGGTCCATGGCTGACTGTTGCCCACTATCAGTTCCATGGAGAAAAGGGTATTTCTGTAAATTTCTGAACTGTCATGTTATGTTACACTCCATGATATCACATTACAGGATAAAAGGAAGTAACAGAACAAGTCAGGCAGTGAATTCAGGGTGGTATTTCTTTTCCTTTTATGTTTCCTTACATGGATCTCTGTTACACTACACCTGATACACTTCTTACAGCTTTGAAGGAGTTCTTCTAATGGTTTGAGTGAAGATGTTCCCCTTTTCTTTCTTAAAATGTGTATGCAAATTTAGTTCTGCTGACAATGTGAGATATGTATTATGTCCAAATGCCTTCCTGGTGTAACTTTAAAAATTAGCTAGTTTTCGTTCCTATTTTATTTGAATAGGTTTCATAATATAAGAAAGTCAGGGTTTCAGGTCAAATAACATCAAGGCTTTTTAGTTGGTTTTTTTGTTTGTGTCTCTGTGATAAAAACATGAACAGGCCAAAATGTCATACAATTTACTCTTCTGTCTGAAATGAAACTGAATTGTGAACTCCAAGTTGATGCAGTGTTTCATTTTAATAGTGTCAGTTCTTGCTTGTTTTGCCCGTGTCTCCTGTTTTGAGTGAATTTAGTGCTAATAAAAGTGAGAGACTCTTAAAACTAGCCAGAACCAGAAGTACCTGACAGTTGCAGGCTAGCAAATGTAAGCTCCCTGTCTCGGTCAGCTTGATCTAGATGCATTCCAAGGTTTTGCTTCTCTGAAACAGCACCTGCCAGTTAAGTTGTTTGATAGTTTTATGGTGTTGAAGTACAGGGCCTCTTTCTTCTGTTCCTCCAGCTTTCTGAAAAATTCTTGTATTCCGTTGTATTGCCTCTGAACCTTCTGGTATGGTCTCAAAACCAAACCACAGTCAAACCATGTCACTCATGTCACCTTGCTGGATGCAACTCCAAAGCAGATCCAGTGACAGTTGCCTCCTATGCAGTCTGTGCACAATTTTCACTAAATTTTTATTGAACCAGCTGGCTGTCTTAATAAGAAATCATCATGCAATTTTGCCCTGCATCCTTTTGGGCAACAAGAAATCCTGCATCAGCTGAATGTTCCCACCTAGAGATTTCTCTCGAAATATAGTGCAAGCCCTGAGGAGCAGGAGCTGCAGGCCTGTGCCTTGGTGCCTCCTTTGTAAAGCCAGCACCGTGCTGATCATTTTGTCTCTATTTCTTGGCTGTCCAGGCACATTTAAATAACCTGTGTGAAGCAGGCATCATGTAGGATGTGTTACTAAGCCTGAAATCCCAGGTGGTGAAAAACCCACTCTCTTTATATAGCAGAAGGAGATCAGGAGGTAAAATGTGGTGTAAAATCAGATTCCTGATCTCTGTGGTTCTTGACAATTCTGTGCATTTAGAGGAATACTTTTGTGAGCACTGGGGAAACTCAACTGGGAAGTTTCATGTTTCACACAAAACTTGTGATGGAGCTTTTAACTGGCTGAAGTATTGTAAAGGCAGCATCACTGGGGAAACGCATGGCATGCTCTGTGTTTCGAGTATTATTTTTTTCATTCAGTGTGCAAGTAAATGCTCTGTCTTAGAAAGATGACTAGCCTAAGTCTATAATTACTGAATATTTGAGGCAGAGTTACTCTTTGCAAAGAAACTTGGTATGGGCTGCAATTTCTTACATTAAGAATCCTCTGTACATTATTGTGACTGCCTCTGGCGTATAGATTAGCATATACCTGAAAATAACACTTGGAAAATACTCTGAATCAGTGTTTCTTATCTCCCCTCCCCAGAAAGCAAGCCAGAAGGCCCTTGCTCAGCAGAAGGTTAACAGTAGTGACAACAGAGGAGGCAACATTATTCTCTGTTTTCTGTAGAGAATTAGGATATAGCTGATATATTGTGTAAGGATCACTTAAGCAATGACAAGAAGCCATTCAATGGAGGGCAACAGAAGAGCTGGCTACACAGAACAAATACACATCTCTCCTTATATGTCTGAATTAGACAGTAAAGTTAGGACAATTGCCATGCAGACATCAGGCAAAATCCAAATCACCTTGGTCTAAGAAGTGCACTTAGGACTTTTGGTGATGATGGTGTACCAGGATTTATCAGTGAGGCACCAGGCAGCTTTAAATTACAGATTTCATCTCTGTGTATTGCTTATGCATGAAGCTCTTTGTTTCTCAGCTTCCAAAAACAAAGCCCTCTGGAGTTGCATTTTATTTGTGTGAGATGCCTTCAGGATGTCAAATAGTTCCTTAATTAGTTTATTTTCTTCTTTGCTCCAAGGGATGAGTATACTATTTATTCTACGCTCCCAGACTTTTGTTAGTCTGCATTTATGTATTTTGTCTTCAGAATGACCTCGCATTGGGCTAGCCTCTAGGGCAGCATGAAACACACCTCTCTGGCAGAGACTGTAGTTCAGACTTGACTAATGGTACAATATTAGTAGCAGCAATAATAATTAAAACAGTGCACTAAAATACCCCTGAGTGCTGTTGCAAAGTTAGACCGTACCCCTAAAATTCCAGAGGAAAGGCATAAATTTTAGTTATTTCCATCCACAAAGTGAACAGTTGTCTCATCCAGCAACTGGAGTAAGCTTTCATCCCCTCTGTGGATGTTTCATTAGGACACAGCTCTCCCAGAGGGTCATGGTGCAGTTTACATTAAACTCAAGATAAAAATGACATTGAAGCTTTGCTCCTGTCTTTTCTACACTGCCTGAAAACAAATGCATGACCTACAGCTAGATCATTGGCTTATTGCCTTGGTGTTATTAACCCACGTGTACCCAAGAGACAGGGAATTTGTGTTGTGCTTGCTCATAGAGGAGCACTCAACTCCTTTTTCTGACAGATCTGGCAATCTCTGGAAGAGTTGGGGGAAAGTTTCTCCAAGTACAGGTTTGAGCAAATAGTCTGGATGGAACAGGTCGAATGTGTCTGTCTTTAGACGAAGGATGAGGCATGGTTGTGAATACAGCCTCAGCCTGCTGGGCAGATGGTTAATGGGAATAATCTGTTCCCCCGGTGAGGTGCACTCGCTTCTAGGTTTCTTTCTGATGGCAAATTAATTTCAATCTGCAAACACTGAGGCTGTGATTTCAAAAAGTCTGCAGTCTGTGGGCAAGTAGGAAAAAACACCGGACAACATAGAGTGAAAAAGGAAATCGGTTTTCAGCAGGCAGATTTGGGCAGGAGCAGCACATGAATGCTGAAGTGCTACAATGGCCATAGCTTCCCAGAGTCAGGAAAAAACCAGCGTCTGTCCTTGGGCCACTCAAATTCACGATCATACTTAAGTATGTTGCCTGGTCTAGGATGCGTGCCTAATTTCTGTCAACCTGAGTGAAGAGTAAGCATATGCTGACCTGTTTTTTTCTGAATTAGGATAAGAGCTCATAAATATAAAAAATCCCCATACATTGAAGTGTTTTGCTGCTGTGAAGTGTGTGCCCTAGATAACAGATTTGTGCCAGAGAGTAAATGTGGCTGGATTTTTAAAAAATGTTTTTATTTCTGAATGTAACCAAAATTAAATTAAAATGCAAGATTTTTCTGAAGTGCCCAAAATAATTAGAAGGTAAGAAACTGTTGTTAACATTTTACTTCTAAATGTATGAAATTGTTGAATACTGTTCTGTTCACCCCTAGCTAGCCTTTAATTTAAACAAAAGCTATAAAAGTGCAATTAGGCTCCAGTCCAATGAAGCACTTAAATATGTTCCTAGTTTTAAGCGTATCACCCCAGTGAAGTTCAGACATGCTTAACTGCTTTACTTGAATAGGACATTTCATAAAGTAGTTATACAGGAAGAACAATCCTACAAGTATCACTAGGAAGGATGGAAAGAAGAGTAAAGCCCCATCTGCACTTCAGGATCTGATTTGCTTTTGGGTTTTCATCAAGCTGTTGTGCCCAGTGATTTATCCTGCAGGGTCCTCACCCAAAGTTCATTGAGATCTTTGGATGCACTTCATCATCTGTTGTTAAAGAGGCTTAGTTTGTCAGGCAGTTTCCTACCACCGTCTACCAAGGGAAATACGCACAGTGCGTGCACCTTCATTTGCCCTCTCTGCTTGACTCAGAGATATGCCTTTTTATAAACATGCTGCTAGTACCACCAGACTCTCTGCTCAATCCCATATAAAACATCTAAACATCATGGATTTAATACTCCCATTTTCAGTGCTAAATCAATGTTCTTTATGCATTTGTTCTTGGAACGCTGCTCTGTTTGAACCATAATTCTTTCCACATACCATAAACTTGTTCTGTTTTCACTCTGATAGAAATTGATCATTTAAAGCAAGAGGAAAAACCCTGTGACTACTGTTTAAACAGTTCAAGGCTGTTGCTGGTTAGTCAAATCATCTTCTGCATCACCTCAGCGCACAAGTGCTGTGATTACCAGGGAAACATTATCTTTCTGGGCTACAACCAGCCTTGCAGCTGCTGGGACAAGGCAAAATTTAGAGCTTCTCACTAGTTTTGTCAGGCAGTGAGGGGATGAGTTTTACTCAGTTTATGACTGACCTCCCATTTGGTTGTTTACTCCTCCAACTGTCCTGTATTTTTGTATACGTAGAAAGAACTATGCTGCTGCATAACTGCATTTGACCAGAGATTAAAGCTGGTCTCCTGTGAAATATGCTGGAGCCCATTAAAGAAAGGATTGTTTGCCAAACATTGTTGTATGTGCTCCCAAGACCATAAAAAACATTGTTAGCTGAAGTAATAGTGGAAAATCATTGCATTCCTCTGCCCTCCTCCCTACCACCACACTGCAATGTGACAGCAAACCTGTAATGAAATCCCATGAAGAGCTCTGCAGCAGTTACCTTGAAAACTTTTTTATTGCCCTACATTTCTGTATAACACTGGTACTCAGCCTCTGTCCAGCACCAACAGCACCAGCTGAGGGATTGAGATAGTCAAAGTTAAACAAGAGTTCCTTGAAGTTTTATTATTAAATACTTGCAGTAAATTTTTTAATAGTCAAGGATAACTTTTTGTATTTACATATTATTATCTGAATAACAAATAGCTTCAAGGGTACAGCAAACTGTTCTGTGCAAATGGAAAATGATGAGTTTACTCTTATACATTATTTATTGAAAATTATTCCTTTGATTTCATATACTCCACTATTTTTCCCTTATGTTTGGCGTGGACTTGGAGGGACATTTCAGACAAGAGAGATGTTTCAGAGAAAGTGGTATCTGAAGATATGTTGTCCACTCTTGGATATCTGGGCTGTTACCTTGTCACTCCCTGCAGACATGCTGGGGTTAGTTCTTCCTTTGCCACAAAGATCTTTTTTTGTGGTCTTGATGCATCACTTTGAGTGGAAGAGTACTTCTTAATGTGAAATCTGCTGGAAATCACTGTTGGAAATGCAGCTGAATAGCTGACTTCACATTGCTAGCTGGAGAGTAATGACCCTTGGTGGTAGGAACAAGAAGTGGTGCCACAGGGTAGCAGCTAATTTTGTGTATGCACCTGAGAAAACATTTTCTGACTTCTTGAATGGCTCTTTGTGAACCCTGCGTGTTTGAAATATGAGGTCTTAGTTCTGGCAAAGCACTGAGATGAGAGTATACTCCCTCTCCTCCATAGACAGCATAGTTCCCAGAATTAAGTTGCACATAGTTCCCAGAAAAGAGTTGCACAAAAGGTAGTGTTTTCTGAGTGTATTTTGCTGGTAAGAACTTCAAATCAAAGCATTGCTGTTGTGAATTGGCAAAATGTCTTTAGTTTAGCCTTTATTTTGTATCATTTCATTGGTTTCAATGATGTTTGTATTTCCCTGCAAGTTCAAAGAGCTCTCCAATCTCAAAGCAGAATTTTGCAAGACCACCTTTATGTTTATTTTTTTTAAGACAAGTCTTGTCTAGTTTTTGCTTTTAAAGGACGCAAGATAAAAATCCAGTTGGAACCAGGGACCAGGATCTTTCAGAAATCTGGACAATCACTTGACAATTCTAAATAAGCCATTAGTGTTTAATCACCTAAAATTAGGCAGAATACATGTTGCCTGAAATTTGGTTGGGCACTTCCTTAAATTTAAGTGCAGCACCATTAAAAGTAAAGTCACACAGGGGATACATTTTCTTTGGGGATTTTTGAAAAGCATTTGAAAGTAGATTTCAGCTTCTCCATTAATTTCCCATCAGCCTAATGCTTTGTGATGCAGCATGCGTACAGCCACAGGCAGATCTGAATGGGCACACTAGGGGATAGAGTGGAAATTTCTTACAGATGGTATTTCAAAATATATTAGTGATTCCAGTTAAGTTACCAAAAAAAGGCAAATACTTTTTACTACAGAAGGATCTGAGCATGAGCTTTTAGCCATTTTTCATGTTAATAAAGGGGCTTGTTTTAAAAGTGATTTGAACTAGTTTTAGCATTTTTATATGTATAAATCAATATAAGCATTGGACATGATGGCATGTTTCTGGTATTGTTTGCCTGAGGAAAGCCAGAAATAGCTCACTGAAATACAAGACCTCTTATTTTATGTGTGTGGCAGCTACTTTTGAAGAGTCTAATAAATCCTAAATGTAAGGGTTAATATTCTTTGCAAGTGGGGCCATCTTCATGCTGTGTATGTTAACTATGCATATATATTGTGCTATCAGTCACTGATTGACAGTTCTCAGGGCTTTCTACTATACACATAAAATAACTTGTCATAGAGAAGGGAGGAATTAAGCCAAATAGAGCAGCAAGTGTGTTAAAAAACAAAAGATACAAACGTGTTGGGGTTTTTTTGTGCAGAGAAATTAGTCCCAGTCGTACTGCCCTGGAATTTAAAAGGAAAGGAAAAAGGACAAAAATGAATGTCTGATTCTCAGGAAACTCTTGTTCCATGTGTATTATGGCAACTTCATGGGGAGCTTTTATCTACCTGTGGAATTGTGTGTGTCCCAGCTTGAAAGGGCTCTCTCCTTCATGGAAGTATTACAGGATAGAAATTCCTGTAAATTTGGTCTTTTCTGTGGTAAATAGGACAGAGAAGAAAGAATTCAAAGGTATAAAAGACATTATTTTTAAAAGGCTGCTGCTGTTCTTTATTCTGCAAATTCTACAGACATGAAGTCCAATTGTTCAGCCTGGCAGTGTGGGAAATTCCCAGGAGCAGATGTATGCCAGTAAACTCATGGCGTATTGCAATCATTTGTTTCTGGTTGATATTAAAGACGCTTTTTTGATATGGGAAGTGTTTGAGATTAGCACGGAAACAAGGATTTGGCCTGATTTCTTTCTGATGAATATGGGTGCTTTCTTTCTTAGGCTTTTGGATGCAAAATAAAGAAAGATGTGTCAAGGAGGCATGCGAAAAAAGCTACTGGGAATTCCCACAATATGGAGTGGGTTTAAGTTCTCAGTTTATTATAATCCTGAAAATGACCATCAGCATCGCTGTGTACCAGAAAAGCTGGAGGACAGATTATTTTAGCTGACTTCCCCTGACTCCCCTTTAATACGAAGCACTGAAACACTGCGGGAGAAGGAATAGACACAGTTTATACTCAGGAGCAGTTGAGAAGGTGTCTTTATTTTAATGAATTTCTTCTTCAGGGGTAACTGCTGAGGACATACTGTGTGGAGTGTGGCCAAGGGAGCAACTGAAGTCAGCTGGAAGTTATTCAGGGAAGCTGACCATTTACAGACCATAAAGTCCTGACAGAGGAGCATTTAAAATAATCCATACTATGAAGATGATCCCTCAAGCAATGGAAAGGGCAGTTGTTTCTTCAGCATTGCATTCAGTTCTTGCAAAACTGTCATTCAGTTTGTTCTTTCAAGAAGAATTGGGCAGTAGAGCTCAAAATTGGCTTTCGTTGCTTTGGCAAATACTTTCTTTGCTGAAGATCTGAAAAATGGATGGATGCAGGAAGTCAGTATTAATGCTGAATGTCCAACTACTGACAGGAGTGTTACAGTACTTGCAGAGGTGGAGAGAAAACTCTACCAGTTTATTTGGCTGTCGGGAGGAAATTAACCCACCAAATCCTTTGCTCATCAGCGTTGATAGTTTATTAGAGTTGCCTTGACTAACAAGCTTACAGCCCCAAGAATTGCACTGTGTCTTTTATCTGTGCTTCCCCAAATAACTTCAGGAAAAGGGAGAAGGTGTATGATTCATCTGTATGATAAATCAAAATGGAGGCTGTTCCACAAAGCAATACAGACTGTGAAGAAATAGCCATGGTATCTTCCAGTGTCACCATAGTTTGTAGGCTTTTTCTGAAAGCAACTGTATCTTCTCTTTTTACCTTAGTTGTAAATACAATGGGCTGCTTCTCTCAAGATACACAGAGCATCAGTGTTCTGTACCACTGCTTCCTTGTTCACAGTTGTGAGTATTTATATTACATGACTGTTAGAGAATGCTGTCCTTGAGCTGCAAATCAGGAGGAGAAAGTAAAAGCATGTCTTGAACTCAAACATTTACCGTTTGGGGTTTTTTTGGTGGTTTTTTTTTTCCCCTTTTGGAAGGTCAGAAAAATCCATCCTAATAGAATGATATGGCATAATACAGTTAACACCTTCTATTGAGAAGCAGAATTAATTAGGAAGGAGTTGGAGCACTCTGCTTGACAGATTCATGATCCATGAAGCTAATCAGTTTTGTAGCCTGTCATTGCATTTGTTGTGGACTGGTCAGCAGTTGAATCCCTTGCTGGGGAAGATGTTTGCAGCTTGTCACATTTTGACTGTTGTGCCAGTGCGGAACAAGAAGGTAATGCTAGTTTATTTCTGCATCTGAAAAGTGACTATTACATCTAGCAGTAGCTGCAAAGCCTCAGTGGTTTTCTGGAGAAAGAAATCAGGCATTGAACTACCCACTAAATTTAGTGATTTAGCTGTTGTAAATCATCCATGCCTATGGAAAGTCAGCCTACGGAAGCAGCATGTAGGTACTAAAAGGTAACAGTGTATGTAAGATTACTCTGAGCCTTTGGTTTAACTGAGTTCGAAACACACATTGACCTGGTGATTGAAAGTAGTATTTGTTAGCATCAACGAGCAAGGATTCAATAATCTTTTTAATATTTATCTTTGTCCTTTCATTGATCATGTGCCCAATGAAGTGGTATTCTGCCTCTTTTCCCTGCTGTGCTATAAAACTCGAACACAGGCCATTCTGCAGCTTTCAAGGTGTGGGACATGTTGGGATTTTTTTTGTGCTAGAACTGTAGAGGAGATTTCTTCATACCCAGCAATTTATCGAGTTTGTGAAGGAGAGAAAACCACCATCCCAGTGGATCATTGGAAAAACGTATCTTGTATTAAATACTTTAAAGATTCATGAAGCAGCTTTAATTTTGTTTGCATTTCTTCCTGAAGGGTAAAGCTGTCAGAAATCTCTAAATGCATTGCCTAATCCATTTCCAAACTCAGTATATTAAAGTCTGCAAGCAAAACTCGTTTTTGGAGTTTAGCAAGTATGCAGACAGGAGAGAAGGCAGGAGAGAGTAGGAGATATTTTTCTTTCCTTGGTGATTCTCTGAACTACCTGCATGGCTGTAGTGTCAGCCCTTCATGAAAAAGAGTGCAACTCAAATGGAGTGTAAGACCAGCTCTAATAAATTGAGTACTTCACATGTTTCCATTGGATCAGATACAAATAGAATAAACACAGCTATCAAGGAATGAAGGTTCAGAAAAAGAAAATTTCTTTCCTTTTGTTGCCTACAAGCTTACAGGACTGCCATGAGCATGCTTATGTGCAGCTGAGGAGCTTTTGTTTTCTCATTGTTCCAGTTTCTACTCTATGACCTTTTTTGTGTTAGTAAATGATTTTTTTTTCCAAGGTTCTGGTCTGCCAGCTGAAGAGCCTTTCCTGTTTTCTTATGCCTGCATAGACAGTGCTCACAGTAGGGCTTAGGGGGCTGGCTGGGAAATGTTCATTTAAGGAACTGGTTCAATGAAAGGGAAAGAATGAGTGAAAATCATCTCCAGAGTAGAGAAAAATGATCTGACATCAAGCTCTCTGTCACATACAAAGGAAATACCTCTCGGTTGCCAGCCAAGCTCTGCAGTAGCCAATACAGAGCAAGAATGCCCAAGACAACAGCAGGATGCCTCGGGTTTGATGCTTGGCACGTTGTACAAAGGTGCCTGAAGGGCCGTTTCACGTATCGAGTCTAATCCATCCTCAGCTGGCCCACAGAAATGATTAGCCATGGCATTGTCAGTCCTTGCTTGGAATTGCTACTCGTAACTGCATCCAGCGGTGTGTTCTTTACAGCATACCTATCTGCCCTGGAGACAGGCACTGCTTTGCATGCAGACCTGAAGTCCTTTGCTGGTTGTGCACTGGGAGACCTGATGACAGTTCATAATACTAATTTAGAATCACAGTAATGTTAAATGTGAGCTGTGCCTGGCCAGCTAGACCATCGTTAGCTACCGCAGAGGTCAATGTATGCTTTAAGTTCTTGCCAAACTCGGTAGTGCTAGACGGATGTTAAAGAGGCCAAGATTCAGCTATCAATTACTGTAATTGTCCTCTTTCACCCAGTTGCCACAATTCATAATGTGATCAGACCTAATACAGAGAAGTGGACACCATGGTGGTAGCCAGCTCCCTTCCCTGGCAGAGTGCTGGGTGTAGTGCTGGTGCGGTGGGCTCCCCGAGCAGGGCTGCCAGGCCTCTGTTCCCTGAGAAGGGCTGCCTTAAACACCCAGGCACATTACTGCACAGTATCAGGACTGTCAGAAATGGACGATTCCTTCATTTCTTACCAAAGGCCTTGCAATAGTCAGATTGAAGCATGTAAGTGTGCCTTGTTAAGACACCTTCATACAGTTTGATGTCTTCACCTTCTCATTACTTTTCTTCTCAAAATAAAGAATAAAAATGACTAGTCTCATGTAAGCTCCTCCATCGTTAGTTCACGGATTTCTTGCCCGATGCCTCTGTCTCCAGACTCCTGCTCCAATGATTTTCTGAGAGGTAGCCCTATGCCTTATTGAAAGTCAATAGGCTTGTTATAGCCTTACTTTTCCTGGGACTTCTCTGGAATGACCTTTCTCCTACTGCCATGCTCCAGCGCCAAAATCAAGGGCTACACCAAGGAGGACTTCAGGTGTCCTACTGACACTCTGACTTTCTCAGCCTCGCATACAGGCACAAGTGACTGAATGTTCCATTGCAATGCACTCGGTCTGTTGTCAGCTTCCTGCCAAGAATGACGCTGCAAAGGTGTTGTAAGGTGACAGTGGGCATGGTTGTGCTTTGATGGTAGAGCATCCTTGCGTGTGACTTGCTAATGTCACTGTTTGACTCAGAGTGTCAATTGCTGGTTAGAGTTTCTTGGAATGAAGAAGTATTAACTGTAAATTGCTGCGGCTGGTATCTAATTACAGAATACATTGGGAAGCACTTGGGCGACAATCCAACAAAGCACTTAAGCACCCACTGATTTTTAAGGAAAAGCCCCTTGACTGGGATTGCTCATGCCCTCAGACATTGTGAGAAGTGTTTGTTAGGGGACCAGTACTTTCTCCTGACTACCTCAGCACATCCATCTCATTTTCTGAAGTGACTTAAGGAGCTGGGAGTTCAAGGTTGACTAGAAGTCTGCAGGAAATAAACTCCCTAAATCACTGCTGTACTTTGAAAAGTGTACTCAGCTGGACAGGTTCTTTTGCTGTTTTTCATCCTTGCTGTGATAAAGAAAATTATGACAACTTTTAAACCACTGCTAAATTCTGAGGTTTGCCTTTGCCTATCTAGATGTTCATGTTGCAGTGGGGTTACCCAAGATATTCTAATAAGTAATGGTTGGAGCGTGCTTTTGAAATGCAGACATAATGCAGTTTTTCAATATGTCCTGCTAACAGAGAAAGGGGACAACTGACAGAAGGAAGGTAGCAGTGAGAAGTGATAGGAAAGACAACCCAGGTGGGAAAATAAATTCAAAAAAGCTTTTTATCTGAACCAGTCCGTGGTGCCCCACTATGTAAGTAATCACTGAGAACCATGGCATGAAAAATCTTGTGAACCAGTGAGACCATGGCATCACACTGAGGATAATAATGCATTGATTTAATATAATGAAGAACAAATAAATCAAAAGTGGAGGTTACGGTTTAGGTGTGCTGGTTTTGAAGCCTGAATTAGAAATACCGATTTTCTCAGAATGTAGGCGGGAGGATGGAGGAAAAGCACTGGGGATTAGCCCTGCTCATCCATTCAGTCTGGACAGGAACATATGGCTGGGCGCCCAGGTGTTTCAGTCCACTTACCAATAAAACAAATACTTTTTACTCCAGAAAAGTTCAGCAAAATTTCTTGATCAAAAGATGAACAAAGTCCAGCCTAATCCACTGAGGTCTTGAACTATTTCAGTGGTTCCCTGTCTTTTGCAAGGCAAAATACTTTGGTCCTTCCACACATGCCTCTGCTTCTGACATTTGTGTTCATCCTACCTTTCCTTTGATCGCTTGTCCCTCTACATGGCAAGTGCTGCTTTGACTGCCCTCTCATTCTCGCTGCACTTCCTCCTCCTCCTCCTTCTGCCTGCCACAGCCTCCTTGCTGTCTCCAGACTTCGGCTACATGGTTTCATTGCTTCTCCTCTTTCCTGCTGATGCAGGACCCCACCAGGATGCATGGCCTGGGGTGGGCTCCCTCCTCTGCTTCACTTCTACCAGCAATACACCCGCCTCTTGGGTACCAGTCCAGTTTCCTGAGATTCAATTTGCTATACAAATTGCTGCTGATACAAGTGAGGCTCTGGAGCAAATTACTGTCAGATCAAAGATGTCCCTTATCAAGGGAAATCTTGCAAGGTCCATGTTTTTAGCTGATGGCTCTTTCCTGTTAGTGAAGTATTCCTGATGGACGACTTTGATATTTTGGTGCGGTCAAGAGGAAAATCACATTCAAAAAGAAATTCAAAAACGAGGCTGTGTCAGAGCATTCACACCTCCTGTAAATATCTGTCCTTGTTCCAGACTTAGTTTTAGATTGTGAAGAATGCTGCGTAGCCAGAAGTTTTACACCGTGGTCCTCTGTATGGTACCGGCCACCAGCAAGCTGCTACTAATTAGCTATGGTAATACTGTAATCAATGGCAGGAACTCAGGTCTCTGAGTAAATAGTGCTGAGATGAGCAGGAATTATGAATAATTGCACTTTACTAGAATTCGTAACTGATTTCCAGAGGTTACCCAACAGTCAAACATTTGTCACCCTCCCCATCCCCACGACTGCTGATAGTGGGGGTAAAAAGTGATTGTTATGCCAAAGTAATGAGCAAAGAGGTCAGGAAGTTTGATAAGAGCAGGAAAAGTCATATCCTGTGATATCATTAGCAGTACTTTAGAGAGCAGGTTCAGTAATTGCTATGGTAATTCTGAATGGCTTTTGACTGTGAGAACATGTACATAATTTTTTTGAGTTAGCATCTTTGCTAGAGGGAGAGAATTCCACTAAAATAAGGCAACATGGTGTTACAGAGGGGCGTGGGCTGGGGGCTTGGGAAGCAGAGGCTCTGCTCTATGCTGTGTGACTTCTCCAGGCCTCGCTTTTTCTTGTCAAAATGGTCTATGGTAACATACATGCATCAGTAAGCAAGCACAAAAGGAAATTGTGAATCTCAGGATGTAGCTGCCTAGCAAGGTGATGTCTCAGTATCTGTTTTGCAAATATTTCAGGAAGTGCATGCCTGTACAACAAACATCATGCATTTGTTACTGCTGCACAAACTGCAAAATCAGAAAGGCTGGGCAGTGCTCTTTGTATGGGCAAAAGCAAAATTTGCTTGAGTGAGTCCTGGTTTTAAAAGTATGAGATCTAATTATGACTTAACAGCAGACCTTCTGATAGTTCCTCTGGGAGAACAGACAGGCTGGAGTATTGTGGGACTTCTCCAGGTTATTTTTGAGCAAAGTCATTGATATTCCTTTGGTTTTCAAGAGATGCTTTTAACCAGAGAATGAGAGCCATTACAGGTCTGTGTGCATGCAGATACACTTTGGTTTTCACAGAGTTGGTGGTAGTTTGCTGCTTCTAGCTATGCTGCTTCTTTTGAGCTTTTACCACAGCTTTGTTTGGAGTTAGAAAGAACAATGCCTGCAAGTCTCTACATGCTGGGGAGCAATGAGGAGGGGACACTCTTCAGTGTATTTTACCCCCCAGTGCCTGCTTGGGTTTTAATTCTTCCTTTCTTCTTTCCAGGTGCAAACAGATAACCTATCCAGATGACCTGCCCCAGATCTCTGTGGTCTTTATATTTGTAAACGAGGCACTCTCTGTCATCTTGCGCTCTGTGCACAGTGTTGTGAATCACACCCCATCACACTTGCTCAAGGAGATCATTCTGGTGGATGACAACAGTGACAATGGTGAACATACATACCTTTTCGTCTGCGTACTGTATCCTGTGTGGTTAATGGACACAAAATGTAAATCGAAGGGAATCTGGTCACTATTAGCTGAAAACTAGTAGCATTGAGTTATTCTGCATTTAAACAGCCAGGAAGGAAGGTCGTGCATGCAATCACTGATTTATGGATAATAAGCTTGATTATAAGTTGGTGTAAATTAACACACCTCTATTGAAGCCAGAGGAATTTACAAGAGTTTATGTCTTGATGAGAGGGTTGATTGAGCCACTTGCAATAAGCTGTGAGTAAATATTAACTATTTGTATAACAAATAAACATTATGTGGATAAACCCTGCTGATTTCATTGAAATCCTCACAGGATGAATGACATTTGCATAGGCAATCTTAATATAGAAATGACACTTTTGGTTTTGGAGAACCAAATTTTCAGATCCAGAGGAATATCATTAATAGACTAAAACTTTAAATTCTGCTTCCAAGGAAAAGTGGGGCTTTTTTAAGATTCTCCTTAAAGATAGTTTCTGCTCTTTTACATGGCAGCACACTCTGCTTCTTCATGACTTAAACAGGTGTTGATAAGTATCAGATTTTGGGTCTGATTTTTTTTTTTTTTTTTTTTTTTGAGGTTTGAAGTATGATTATGAGAATGAAACAGCATGAGTACAAAGCACATGCAACTCAGGTCATCTGGTTCATTAATGTAAAAATAACATTTCTGTTACAACAATCAAAACTCAAAGTGTTGCTGAGCATGTAGGGTGCTATTGATCAACATGTTTCACAGGATGGTCAGGTTTGAAGAACTTTCAGGATGCAGGTGACTGGCAGTGTTGTTGTGTTTTAAGTTATTATACCTTAGACTTCTGGAACGGTTGCAGCTTCTCAAATCGTATTTGTTGAAATAAGGTTCAAGTTTAGCATTTCCTCCACAGATCAACAGCTTTAAATCTTTCAGTTTTAAGTTGCCGTTCTTCTTCAAGATCCCCGAAGAGAAAGGAGGGTTGAGAGAACAAATCACTAAACCAAAAATAAATCCCCAAACCTATAGATTTAAGAAACCTTTTGTCCAATTCTGCTTTCAGTTACGGCGGTATAACCTATGGAGTAATTATGTGAGATTGCAAAGTGTTTGAGTCAATGTAATACAGAGGAGAATTGGATGCATTGTTTCTCAGTGAACTCTTAAATGGCTTTTCTCTGTCATTCTTCTAGATAACTGGAGATTTATCAGGTCTTTGATTCCAATGATAATGATTCTACTGTGTAATATAGATCAGAAGAACGAGGCTTCTAATGTCCTGGAAGCTTCTACTAGTTTTCCCAATCAATATATTTGAGTAAAAACCTCATTATGAATAAGTTGCAGTGTAAATGAATTGCCAAACTAGATTGATATAAAAAAAACACAGAGACCATTTTGGTAATTTGCCTGTTTATAAGCCTATTGAAATGAAGCTGAATAAAGGAGTGAATGAGTTCTGCTCCATCTGTGGTTGAATGCCTGAAAATGAACAAAAGGGAAGTCATCTATTTGAAATCTTCAATATCCATTTAGTTCAATGGGGAAGAAGCTTGGTATTGAGGCATCTTAATTATATTTAAGAGAAACCCCTTAAAATCAAGGGAAATTAATTCTGATCCGAATTAGGTTTTGACCCAAAATCCATTGAGGCTATTTTTCAACTCTTACCGAATAGCATAAATCAGGAAAAAAAAAAAATAAAAAAAAAAATCACCTTTCTACCATGTTACACTGCTGTAAGGTCAGAATTGCTCCTCCAGAGACCAGTTACAACTTAATGCAAATCATCAGAGACTTAAATAGTAATTGTTTAATAATATTTAGACAATCTACCTCTTGAAAACAACACTCAAATCCATCAGGCCATATTAAACCTGTGCACGTGTAACAGTAACTGCTTTGATGTGTAGAAAATTTCTCTGAGCTGATATCCCTGGAACTAGTCCATGCCACAACTGCAGTATATATCGATTTGTATCTGTGAGACTGACGAAGGGTTTAGGAATATTTAAGGATTTTTTTCCCTTTCTGTTGCAGAATAAATCAAAGTAAAACGTAATGTTGCAGGGCTTTTCTCATTCTGAATGTTTCTGTGGTTTTTTTGTCCTGCAGTTGAGCTAAAATTTAATCTGGACCAGTATGTCAATAAAAGATACCCAGGTCTGGTGAAAATAGTACGCAATAACAAGCGAGAAGGACTGATTCGAGCCAGAATCCAAGGCTGGAAAGCAGCAACCTCTCCTGTGGTCGGATTCTTTGATGCTCACGTTGAATTCAATGTTGGCTGGTAAGTTGTTGGCTATTCCCGCAGGGAGAGCAGTACTGTTACACTGTGCCCCATGTCTCAAAGGCTGTGAAAGAGATTTCCTCAGCAACAGGGAAGCTGAAAAAGCATAGGGATGAGACGGCTGTAGGCTGGTGTTATCCCGTTAGCAATTTCTTTTGAATAATATTCTTGATTATTGCGACATTGCTGACAATCGTCTGCCATGGCTGCAAGATCCATAAAAAAGCCGTTGTGACTGCTCTATCTAGTACAGCTCAGTGGAGAGAGAAGTAATTTAAACCACAATGAATATGAAACCTCCAAAGCAGTGAATTGGGGAAACACCATTAAGGAGGCTCTGGGCTGGAGGCAGATGCGTGCTTTCAAGTACTTTTTTTTTTTTTTTTAATCTCCTCATCATTTTCTATCATTTCTTCTTAGAAACTTGGATACCAATCTGATTTCCTCATACCTTTTCTTGCATTTATGTTTGAGGGAAACATTGAATTATTTCCTACAATTTTAATGGTGCTTGAAATTAGCACGCCTTTCCTCATCCGCTTGGTTTTGCAAGGGAGCGGTATTGACTGTGCCGAGTATGGTTTTGGGCTTAATGGGCCTGATTTGCCGTTGGAGTAAATCTTTGTAGCACCACTTAGTGGCCAATATTCGGCATTACTGGAAGTCGGGACTGAAGGAACAGGTATGTACAGCCGGAAAAGGACTGGTGGGACCTTCAGTATGTAAAATGTGTATTTTCCAAAGATAGGCTGGTGTTTGGTAATGGTGATGCAGGGTTATGGTGGAAATGATTGTGTTCTGCAGTTCTGGGAGATATCCCCAAATTAAAACTAAAAATAGCTGTGCTTACAACCAGAGAGAAACTTAATTGCGAAGGAGTGGAGTGTTTATTTTTATATTTTCATGAATATCTTTATAAAATGAAAGATGCAATAAAAGAAGTGTTGTAGTGTACCCGGTTTGTCTTCACCCCGTTTTTTTTCTCCAGGACTATGAAAGATTGTAATAGTTGCAGTAATTTTCTAGAAGCTTAAGAGCTGGTTTAATTTATTTATTTACTTTTAAAACAACTAGATCTTTCAAATCATTGCAAATATTCATGTAGGATAATATCAGCAACTGGATAGGATCAGGGAGTGGGGAGAACATGTCCTGGGTACTGTTCCCAGTGCTTGTCCTGCTTAAGCTATAGTTTTCTGAGCCTTGCAGAGAATTTTGTTATCACTTCTATAAAGGACATTGAGATCTTACTGATGTACGCTACCCAGAGAAGCTAGGCAATGGTGTTAGTAAGCAGGAAATGGTTCTGTCGTTGCTTTTGGGTTTGTTTGGGCTTGGTGGTTTAACTTTTTTAACTGGCTGCATTAATGTCAGAAAGGGTTGAAATCAGCATAGCAAGAACCTAGACTGCTCAGTGGATGAGAGTGTGTGTATACCCGAGATAAAAAGTGTTTGCATTTACGGCATCCTCCCTGGTGTACTCTTCTTTCAACAAGTGTGCTTAAGTCTCAGTAATACTGCCGAGCCAGTCTGTGCAGCTGCTTTGAAACCACTTGGCTTCTGGAGTAGCCACAGGGGATGAATGAGAATAGCAAGCGTGCACCAGGAGCACCGCGTATCCCTTTGTTTCAGAGCTGCACCGGGAGGCTCAGTGTTCCCTTCTGCTGCTTCTCCTGTTGTTGCCCTCAACCCTCAGGGCTGCTGACAGCCATCTCAAGCCTTGTTCTACCTGTTTCCTCCTAGTTTTAATTCTATTTACCTGTGCACATGCAGTTTCCTGTCATCTCAATTTTCATCCCATCTTCTTTTACTAGGAGGGACTAGAAGTCCTTCCATCTGGACTGCTTTATTTTTTCCCACCAGTTTAACATTATCCCTACTCCATAACCCTATAAACTCAGTAGTCATGCAGGAGTATCTCGTTAAAGTACTGCTGTTCTATTCTCCTACTAAGTCTCATCTTGCATAAATATTTCTCCCCATTTTCAATGTATATTCAAGTATTCAGAGGCCACATGGATTGCTCCCACTCAAAGCTGTCTATGGATTATTTGTGAGGCAATTAAAAAGAAGCCAATTCCTTTACCACAGAAAAGCGCATTAGCTTTCTGTTTCGTTTGTGTTCCATCTAAAAGTCAAGTACCTGCAGTGCAATTTTAGTCTTCCAATCTATGGCTGTTTTACCTGCCTAATCAGTTGGCAGATTAATTCATAAAGAATCAGAGAAGGACTTCATCGCTTTCTCGTTAAATATGCAGGACTCTGACAACAAAAACTTTTATTTAAACAATAGTTGCCCCGTTTATGCCTCAGCTTTTTCCTTATGTTGCACTATAGCATTTTATGGTCTCTCACAGCATTACTCTCCAGAGACACTTATTCTAAACTAAAATACAATCTGGTAGGTTATAAAAAAGATACTCTGCAACCTGGCAGGTCAAATTAACTGTTGAATTATTTATTTTGCTGTTCTTAATTGCTCCTTTTTTGCTTTTGAGGTGTTGAAATGTATTAGCGCAGAGCAGAGATTTTCTACTGACCTGTTCCTCTTAAGGCTGTTGATAGTGTGAGCCAATACTGCTGCTGTGAGAGGAAAAATGGAGAGGACTAGCTGAAAGGGAGGCCTTTACTGTTAATTCTCAAATGTAATTTTAAATTAAAATTACATTAGAATGGAAGTGTACACTTCACGTGTAAAATTCTACCTGTCCTGCAATAGAACCTCGTCTGGTTTCAGTGGTTACTAAACAGGAGTCAGCATCTAGAGTCAGCAACCCAGCAGAACCAACAGGTGTGAAATGCTCCTGCACATTCCTCTCTGAGGGTGTATTTAAGCTTGTGTAGTTCAGTTTTTCCCTTCAGTCCCCTGAAGATTTCAGCATTTTCTGCTCTGACTTTTGTATTAGGTCCACCAGCTGTGCATTAACCAATGCAGAGTAACACGGAGTACAGAGTATTGCATCCTGGCTGCTGTGTTGCAGAAGAAGTAGAGCATTACATAGACTCCTGTCTTTGAGAGATGGGAAAGAATAACACGACAAGGAGAACAGAACTTCACTACATTATATCTGGGAGCAGAAAAGAGATAGCAGAGGTGGGGTGTTAATTCTTTGGGCGAGAAAAAGGACACATTGAGAGAAGGAGAGCTGAATTTGGTGAGTGAAAGGCAGAGACCACAATATATTAGCAGCCATAAAGAGGGTGCTAGGAGCCATAAAAGAAGACATAATGATAGAGTATTATACTTGCATTCTATCTGAGGAATTGCTTTTACTCCTGTCACAGAGGTAGTATCAGAGCACTGAATGGAGTTACGCAGTACTGTAGTAATTAAAATTTTGCCAGACAAAGGGGGAGTATCAGTAAGGAAGCAGTGGATTTAATCAAAAAGGATTTAATCAAAAGATTTCAATATACCAGAGGGACAAAGTCAGCCCAACATGAGAAAGAGGACCTGAAATACAAGCCAAGTTTTCATCAGATTGTGCCACCCCCCACCCCCCCCCCCCATCATTATGAATTACCCCTGAAGTTGGCAGTGTTTTAAAAATACAGAAAACTGCTGTTTTAGTGAACTAAGAAGAGGAGCTAAAGATCAAGATTCCTAGGTCTATGGATGATACTTTGCAGATGCTATTTTATACTGTAATATGTAGTGCAATTTCCTCTGTGTTTTGCTTCTGAGGTGTTGAAATGTAGTGGCTGTAAGCAATGGATTCTCAAGAAAGTGTGTAAAGGAAAAAGGGTGTTGATTTCCTCCTAATCTTCTACTGGCTTTGGTTATCCCAAGTACTCTGTAACAGAGACATGGTTATGCTTTTGTAGGGCAAAGCCACAAGGTCTTTGCCCCCCCTGAAAGCTCCCTTGTTAATATTTTCATGCAATATACTGGAAGCAAAGTAAATGCCCCATGACCCCTGTTCAAGCTCAGGTGGCTCTTTGGGGATCTGGCAAGGTCCAGATGGCTCTTTCCTCTAATGAAAGAAGTGCTGAAGGTGAGGGTGAAATTACATTTGCAGTCCTTCTCCTGTGAAGTCCCTCCCCTCTGGAGTGTTCAAGCCTATCATTCCTGCTCAGGTCATGGTTCATTGCAGCATCCCTGGTACTGTGCTAAGTTTGACCTGGGAAGTTTTATTTATGCAAATGCAAAGGAAAGAACATGTGTTTAATAAGGGAGTTTGTTCTCATCCAAAGTCTCTTCCATCACTTAGGATTGATTTGGTAACTTAATGGAATACATGTTTTAGCTAGCAAAAGTGAACTAATACTATCTGAGTGAAGAGGGAAGCATGCAACATAAGCCATGTGGGCCTTTGATTCATGTGACAGTGCCAGCTTACATACAGAGGACATGCCAGAAAAGCAACTTCAACTATTCATCTACCTAAACAACCCAGACTGTTCACTGAAGCATCCTCATTGCTTTTCAGTGGTGCAGAAAAGAGCTATTCAGATTTGGCAGCCAAAGAGCTGATCTTTAACTCTCCAGCAGGCGTTCATGCCACGTTCGCTCCATTCTCGCTGGGGGCTGCAGGTCTGAAACCTCCCCAGGCACACAGGAATGCTGATAGAGATGTCAGGTAGAACAGATGGGGAATTTCTCTCTCCTTTTAAAGACAAAGGAAGGGAGTACGAAATTTATCTTTTTTTAGTTCTTTGAACACTTATTTACAGGAAAGACATTCTGCATGAAATACTCCTCAGTTGGCTTCAGTGAAGAATTACATCTATCAGTAGATCTGCTTGTCTGCATCTGATAAATGTATATTGTCAGTGAAAGTGAGGTAGCGTATAAAATCACATGCAAAATAAGCTTTCAGTTTACACAGATTTTTTTCTTACATTTCTGTGTTAAGTTTTCACTTCATGATACCTGAGAGTGGTACAACCAGAGTAAAATATGGTGTTAAACCCAAAGAAATTCTGATTTGTGAATGGGGGGGGGGGGGGGGGGGGGGGGGGTGTTGGATTTTTTTTAATGTTAGTTCTTCATTTTTTATTGGAATAAAAATTAGAATAGTGATGGTGGAGAGGAAAAGACAACATGTTTATCTCAAAAGAACCCAGAGATTAGAGTACCCCCTTGGGATGGGACAGAATTGAAGACAGACGTTTACCAATGCAATTCCTGTCATTTAGGAAAGGATTTGCTTTTGGACAAGTTCAGAAAAAGTGACATTTGGGGGCCCTGGGGAGGTGTGAAGGGAGTTATTGGCAAATGCCTAGTGCAATCATTCTAATTAAGAACTGAAAATTATTCTGGTCTGCTCCTCAGATGATGCATATTAGCAAAGTGTACCTGAAGTTGTGAAGTCTGTTGAAATAGAAGAGTTGGACGGCAGAGGATCTGGCCTGCAGCATGTGTGTGTTTTCTCTTAGATCACGTGCTTTTATTCCTATGTTGTGCTTTTTTAAAGGTCTGCTTGGAGTCAGTAGGTGTTTCTACATATTTTAAAAAGTGAGTTATATAATCACGTGTGCTGAGGAGCTCGTTACTAACTTGCTTTTATCAGGTTTTTGTCTGGAAGAAGCTGCTCTTTTTAGTGTTATGAAAAATCAGACTTCCCCATTGGCATGAACTCCCTGGCAACCTGATAAGGATGTGAGACAGCATACAATTTTTGTTTGCTGTGGTTTCCTGTGGGGTTTGAGCTGCTCTGAATCGGCCCAATATTAAATACAGAATGCATATACGTTCAGAGACAGACTTACAATGGGATTAGAGAAGGCCGTGTGATCACAGTATGACCCCTGCCTTTGCTCTCAATCTTCTTACAGGCTTATTCTACATCTGGGTTCAGTTCTGCCTTTCAACGCTTTTCCTAGCTCTAATGCTTCTCTTGGGAGCACTTATTCTTTGAGGCCTACAGTACTGGCATTGCTGGAGCTCCCACGATGGGTGGGAGTCATTGTGGGTGCTCAACACCTTGGAAAATCCGGTGTTAATCCAGAAATGAAACCACTGGTAGGCAAAAGCATTAAACGCATTAAATGCATGTTCTATGTTTAGTGATATGCTGAACAGTCTTTGACAAATCAACACACCCTTTTGTTGTGAATTTGCTCATGATCAGAGATTCCTTCCACAAATTCCCCAAGCGAGTTTTTGTAAGGAGGAGTCACTTACCATGGCACCTGCTATGGATGTTCCTCCCAGCCCATCCCTATGCCTGTGGGAAGCCCACCAAAATCATGAGACAGCAATATGCTTTGCGGAGTTTCAGCCAAGCACTGTCAATCACAGGGCTGAGTCTAGGGAATAAGACTTCAGCAGTGTGTTACTGTATTTCTGGAACTGCTTCAGAGAAATAAAACACAAGTGAAAATACTCTTTAGCCTAGTGGAGTTTATAAGAGAACTAAATTTACTGCCCTTTCTCTTCTGGCTTTAACCATTCACCAGCAATCTATTCAGAGTGAGAGGAGGACTCTGACAAATATGTATTTTCAGAGAGGGTAGAAAGGAGGAACTTCTTATGTCACTCAAATTCCAGCCCAAATTGTCTGCTCGGTTTTTATTAGGTGGAAAAAAGAATAGGATGATGTGAAGCACTACCTTTAAAGCTGAATCTTTTGATTATATTTAGTTTACTGAAATCCATCACGTCTATGAATACGCCTGGGAGAATTTTTCCTTTTGCTCCAGTAAATAACTTGTTAACAATATATGCTGCTCTGTGCCCAACTCAGATAAGAACTAGGAACCTAATATTTTTGTGTCTGTGAAAAATAGAGATGAAACTCAAAATTCACATCTGGCTTATGTACCTAATCAAGCAGGGCTGAATCCTGCCTCACTGCCAGCAGTGGCCATGTGGAAAGGAAATACTCAAACAACATATTGCAGCTCATCAGCACAGCTTGTTGAACATACTCGGACTTCAGCAACCTCTTCTGCTTTGTCCTTTTAGTCCTGGGAGCTGCCAGGAGCACCTGACTTCTACAGTGCACAGTGGAAAAAACAAGACCAGGGGAAAAAAACCCAGGGAAAGAATGCTGGTGTCTATAAAGCGGATGAGTAAATCTGCATAATAATGTAGCAGCTTAAAATTAGGAAAAAATTAGAAATTACTAGGAAAGATTTAATCATAATCTTTTCAAAAACCTGAAGCAATTAGACAAAACCAAAATTACCAGCAAAGTTGACAAAGGATTTGATGGATGTGCAGCTCAGCTTACAGAGACAAAGGCATTGTGTAAGTCCATTGAGCCTAATAGAGCTACTCCAAGGCTGGACTTTGCTAGCAATGAATAGCAATAAAAAATCCCTCATATTTCATGGATTACCTAAGATAAGCAATGTAAACACAGTCCATTACCCAATCCCATTGAAGCTTGTAGTCGTCCTTCATCGGCCATTCATTACCTAGGGATCTTGGCAGGCAGAAAAATAGAGCACAGGCCGTGTCGGTGGTGCAGAGGGCATTGGCAGAATCTGGGATTTGAATGTTCCTGTAGATCTCACTGAGATGAGCTAGGGCTTGGCATCTGAATACCCCCTTGCTATTTCTGCTGTCCCTGATCAGGCAAGTCAAGCTGTGAAATCTCACGGGTGTACAATGTCTAATTAAAAAGGCTCTCTGTTATGAGTAACAGAGAACAGCTCTGCACTGGATTTTCTCTTTCCATCTGTGACTCAGAGCCCGCTCTCTTACTTTTGGGAGTGAACATATTTTGGAAGTTAGATAAACATGCAGTCTGTCCAGATACTGAACCTTTCCTCTTCCTAATACATGTGGGGAGGTGATTTCCACACAAGTAGATATAGAGGAAGAAAGTCACATCCACTGGGGAGGATGAGAGGTTGAGAAAATGAAGTTCCAGCAATTGCTTTCATACCAATTCACTCCATGACCTTGCTGTGGCATTTTACTTCATCTGTAACCTGAGGATAGAGATACCAACACTTGTTGAAGCAGTAGTATCTTCAAAATTTACATTTCTTAAGTGCAAGGGACTGAAACAGAACTTCCACTGCATGGACAGCTTTTGTGAAAGTTCAAAATCTGAGATTTCAAATTAATAGATTGATAGAGACTAATGAAATTTCATCATGTATTTCAATCTGACTGTTGTATTACACTTCAGAGATCCCTTCTTGTGCCATTCATTTGCAAAGCACGAAGTCAGGTGGTAATAAATGTAAGCCATACAACTGAAAAAACGCAGGAATTCAGTCAACTGTAGAGTGACGGGAGTAGTTTGGTGATGGCTGGTGTGACAGCAGCACCAGAGCTGGGACAGGATTGTTCTTGTTATGAAGAAAATGAGGACCCAGATTAGCATTTCCAAGACACAAGTATCAGATGAATACAATCACAAATATGATTGAAGGCTGAAAATCAGAGTGACTGTTAAATATTTTCTTCACATTCTTTCTCTAACCGTTATTGGAGATACACTTCAACAGTCCAATTTTAAGCTGTCTGGCAAAGTAGTGGGCTAAATTCTCTTTATATTCAAAGTAAGTTCCTCTGGAACTTTATTCATCTCACGTATATTCAGTGTCTACATTATTATGAGAAGCATCTTACTATCTTACTATAAAACTGCCAGCCTCTGCCTCTGTCTGCTGAGAATGAAAGTTTGAGGCAATTTTCTTGGATGTGGGGGGTCTATTGCAGACATCTGACATTAAGGGAGAATAATTCCTTATCTCTTTTAGCTTTTTCCTTACACAATCTCAATCTACCCTTGAAAGTAAAATACTTGCAAAATGAGCACACAAGGAGGAACTGTAGGAGGAATATGGAAACTTCAGGATAGTTTTAAGTATGATAGTTAGACCATCTTGCTTTGTAGAAACATAAACATCCCAATAATTGAGGCCATTTTTTTGAGGATTTGGAGACCAAAGAACTCTAACCAAGAGGGATAAAAATAGTTTTGAAAACTTCCAGTCTTTCCTTGCTTGTGAGGATCAGATGGTAGTGAATAAGAATGACAGAATTTAATTCTTACTAAGGAAATCCATTTACACTTTTCTGCTTCAGAAGGCATGCAGTCAGTTTTCCTGCTTTGCAGGGCAGATCTGGAAATCAGACCCAAACATAATAAATTTGTACATGCTATGGGAGTCACTGGGTGCAACTGAGCCCTGTGATGTCCACCAGATCTCATTGGAGAATATAATCCCTCAGCTCTGTGACTTCCTCACTGCACCAAATCTGTTGAAATAATGACCAAGGGCTTCAGGAATGGTCCACCTCCCAAGGTGGTGTTTGGTTTGCAAGGGAACTCAGAGTCAGGTTTGTAAGGAGGCTTCTGCTGGAAGTGCTCCACATGGACAGTGACCTGCTCCAGGGTAATTTTTTTCCTCCATGATCAAGAGGAGGATTCTTCTTTCAGTCAAAAGATTAGTGGCCTGTTAGGAGTGACACCTATACCTGTTGTTTGGTATTTTGAAAGCCTTCGTTTCAGAGAACAGAAAGGAGTTGGAGAGCCTCCTGCTGATGTTATGCACAGGGGTTACCACAGCCATGCTTGGAGGCACCTGATTCATGACGGGAGAGGAGTGTCTGTTTGACATCTCTGTTGTTTTGCTGTATTTTCTTCTACTGCCTCTAGGCTCATAAGCAGAGATAACATTATGGAAAGAACAAAGTAGATTCATCTCATCTACACTCTTCCCTGCGTTACTGGAGTGGAAAGAGTTTTTCTGCCTCCACCCACTGTTTTTTAAAACAATCTTGTATTAATAACGAAAGTGGCTTATCCTGGTTTGGTAGGTCACATTGCCTCTTTATGTGGGTGCATGAGTGTGGCCTAAAGACCGTACAAGTGGACTTTCTGAATCATGTACAGTCCTGAATTTCTCTCAGTTGTTTCTTGTCTCTCCTACAGAAAAAAAAAAAAAAATCTTTGAGACTGGGGTGTAGTTCTTTAAATGCCATGCGAAAAAAAAAAAGGGGGGGAAAGAAGCAACGTATGATCCTGCCAACTAAGGAAATATTTTAAAGCCAAAAAGGTATCTAACAAGCTGAGCTGAAATCACTGTGCCTCCTCATGGCTGTTGCACTTTCATGTTTCTGTGGAGGTCTTTGGTACCTTGCAGGACTGAGCTTAGACCACAGAAGTACTGCACGAAAAATTACAGGCGGCAGGCAGTAGTAAGAGAGACCTCAGGCCATTCCAGTCATGAGGGATGCATTGATTTATTCCTAGAATAAATCAATTACAGTAGCAAAACAGTACATGTTGCATATGAGATGAACATCTCTTTCATAACCTTCCTGGCCAGGGGGAATTTCTGCAACTTTCAATGTGCTGCTTCTCTTCCCACCATGCATGTGATCATCCTTTTTATTAAAACTTCCATGCTCTGTGTTACTGGCATCCAGCTGATAAAGTCAAATATCATTTTTCTAGAGGAATCCAAATAAAACTAGTTTAACTCTCTTTGACTTCTCTCCAAATGAAATGCTGTGACACCGTGTCTTTTTGTCAGTTATACTCTTGTTTTACATTGTTTTGTGATGGTTTATTTGCAGTAAGCAATCATCATCATCAATACTCAAGGGTTTCACTGAATCTATGTATCTTTTTACTGATGTGGGAAGGGTAAAAAGAAGAGAAAGCAAGCAGTGCGTGACCTCATGTAAGCACGGAGTCTGTGTATATAAAAGACAAATATTTTGGCCATGTTCAAGTACAGAGAAATTGCTGTCTTCTTACAGAAGAGATCAGAAAATTTATGATAGTTCAGATCGAGGCAGTGAAGATTGAAAATGGAGGTTGAATTAATTTCATAACTTGTCCCTTTCATTGGCCTACACAAGAAAATACATGGTAACAAACTAAATATGACAAACAAAATGTAAGGTAACAAACTTGGAACCACAAAGGAACAACTGCCTTTTGACTAACAACAAAAGAAAAATGAGAAAAGATCAGTGTTCAAAACCTGCTCCTCTGTGAATCGCAGCAAACCACCGTTCCCTTCAAGATACATATAAGAGCTCTCCAAAATTTTCAAAGCTTATTTCAAGGGGAAACACAGTTACAAAGGAGTGAACCAGTGGCAGTTTCTAATGCTGCTTTGAGAAGTTCTTTCCACCCTTATGTAAGTCTGCTACTTCTTTGGATCAGTTCTTCTGTAAATTCATAGCAACTTCAGACTACCTTCCTTAGAAGTGAATGTTTGCACTGAAGCCTTTCAGTTTCCTGAAACACTTCGGGATGTAGCTTCTGTTGAAAGAACATTGATGTTTTAAAGCCTTCTGAAATGAAGGCACATTTCCTGCAGTTCGCTGCTTTTGCACCATCTGGCAACTGAAATCTTCTCACCACCAAAGAGGTTTTAGAGGGCATAATGCAGGCACGCTTGTCAGTCAAACTAGATCTGATGGGGTCAGTCCTTAGGAAACAAGATTAAAACCTTTGAGTAACCTTCGGATTCATTCAGTCATTGGTGTGTGTTTTATTCTTCAGGCCTTGTCAGCAAGACTAGGTATTTAAGCGCTACCAGCATGCTGGTGGTGCAGCCGTTAGGAGACCATTTAGTTAGTCTTGGCAATAAGTCTCCCAATGCTTTTCCATCGCAAAATGAATTGACAGTCTCCAGGTCTCAGGGTAAGCGTTAGGTAAAATTTTGTGTTGTTAAACTCTGGCACAGCTTTGTAAAGGTAATAATTCATGTGCTGTTGCTGTGTAAAGTATCCCACATCAAGCTCCAGCCTCTTCAGTGTTATGACAGTGATCTGTATTTGATCCCTCTATGCTGTGTGATCGGCTGCCATCTCGCTGGGTTGCTGCTCTCAGTATTAGAGAACTTTGTTTTATCAGACTGCAAAGCAGGACCTGGGATTACTGGATGGCTGTAAAACATTTTGCTGTTTTTATTGTTCTCAGGGTGGAACCTGCACTTACCCGGATCAAAGAAGATCGAAAGCGGATCATCTTACCAGCAATTGACAATATCAAGTACAACACTTTTGAAGTGCAGCAATACGCCAATGCAGCCCACGGCTATAACTGGGGCCTCTGGTGCATGTACATAATCCCACCGCAGGACTGGCTTGATAAAGGGGATGAGTCAGCTCCCATCAGGTAAATCTCCCACGTGCTGTCACTTTGGTACTAGCGATGTTTCCGTCTCGGCTGTCTGCTGAGGGGGAATTCTAAGTGAAGCAAGACTATAGGCTTTGTACAAGGATAGCAAAATTAAACTGAAGAAAACAGATGGCTCTGCAAAGCTGTGGATGCATGTGTCGCATCTCAGAGCTGCACCACGTTGTACGCAGAAGTGCGTGTGCTCTAGTTGTGAATGTGTGGTTCAAGTTCACATCATGGCCCTTGCTAGGATAGAAGGATCTTTTTCATCTATGCTTTTACTTTCCAGTGAGCCCTGGCATGAGTAATAAGCCAGTGAAACATTGTGTATATGAAAAAAAAAAAAAAAGCTATTTTGTGTTTGATTACAGAGAGGCTGGCTTCACTTTTGGTCTGTAGGCAGAGATCTTGGCCATCAGCCCAACCAGAGCTTCCTGGGAGCACTAGTAGGAGATGTGTTAGCCTTGCCTTGTTCAAGAATTGCTCTTTTTTTCGAGAACTTTGCACATGTTCTGAGTTTTTCTACTGGATGAATTTTAAAACTGAACTGGACCATGTAATCAGAATGTAGTTCTATTTTTCTCTATAACAGAACATTTTACCTTACACAAATACTAAGGACATACTGTTTCAGGAATTGTGATAATGTGTTGGAGAATCGTTACAGTGGGAAAACAGGATCCGTTAAGAAATGGTCTTTATTTCCCCTTCATTTGAAAATTCACATGTCCTAGCCATTCATCTCCAGTGCAGACGCTTGTCTAACAAGTCCTCTGAGATATACTGTACTGGGTGAAGTGTAGTACTGTTAGCAACTGTTGAAATAAATGCTAAAAAATACAAAGCCCAGGTATGCAGTTTAGGTTGCTCTGCCCTATTTTTGAGATTTCTTAGCAAGGACACAAATTACCACCTTAAAGTCACCTTCATTTTGATGTACATCAGCTCCATCCTAAAGTAAGCTAAAACTTATGGTCCCAATGTAGGCTCTGGCAGAGAAGCTGATGTACTTCCTTTCCAGTGTAGAGCTTGAGTTGTCAGGTCCTGAGAAGTCAATCCAAGCACTTCAAAAAATATACCCAACTGAAAGGATTGAGTGGTCTTTGGGAGGTGAAAGGACACAGACAGACTGATCACATTTCAGTGATCGGTTGGATGGGGCCATCTCACAGGATCCGTCTTTCATACAGAGAGTAATATTTCAGTCCATATTTGAGCAAGTGTTGCAAATTGCAGTTAGGTTCATTCTCATGCCCTGTGACTGCAAAACAGAGCTTACGGTAACATTAACCTTATTTACTACAAGACAGCACAGTCCTTCGTCACTGACCCTTTGCTCAGCTTGAAACCTCAATAAGCAGGAAAGTAATTACTTAGGAAATCAGTTTTCCTGGATAACATGCCCTGCTCCCCTCACATTGTTTTCGAAGTGCAGATGTTTTATATCTATTTCACTCAGCCCTGAGAAATAGTTTATTGATGAAGGAAAATTAATCAGCCAAAGCTTTCATTCCTGAAATCAGGGTTTTAGTCTTTTATACCTGAAAGGTTTTGCACACCTCATTACTTTCAGTTTATATGTGAAATCATCGTATTACTTTTCACATGAATTGTTCAACTATTTGAGTATCTTCTGTTCTGGAGGTAATGATCACTTATGAGATAAGACTGAACTAAGAGGTTAAACCTCAGCAAGTTCTTAGACATGTTTTTCATTGGTGGTAGCTCATGGACTCCCTAAAGTATGGAAGCTGCAAGTGCAAAACTCTTCTGGAAATTCAACTGTAGATATTTTTAATAGAGAATAAGGAATCTCATCCCTGTAATGCTGGGATAAGAGAGTTTTTTCAGCAGCACAGGGCCTGATTTACCATGGGCTCTTCTCAGGTTTGTGTTCAAGCTCCTGCCAGAGTTATACTGGCACTGAGTTGGAATAATCAGAAGTGAATAAGGTCGAAACTCAAGCACTTAGCACTTGAAATCTGATGCACATAAGTAGCTGGATCCTGAGAGTAGCCATCTAATTCTGAACCTGAGTGAAGAAACTCTCCAACTCAACAGTGCATAAACTGTCCAACTGTCCATAAACTGTCCAAGACAGATGAGACAAGGAACACAAGGAGGAGGGCGCCCAAACCTTACTGACAAATATCAGGAGCATTGAGACAATGTGACTGCCTAAGTATCTCCTGCAAATTATGAATTACATGCCCTAAAATGCAGAGACATCAACGTCAAACAGCAAACACTTACCTCTCTCGCTGGGAACACATGCTTTGAAGGCAGTGATCTAGGAGAGCAGAGCATCCACTTTATAGCCACACTGCACTGATTTGCTGATGGGCCTCTGAAGCAGTAGCACCTGGATGGATTTGCTAAAGCATTTGGCTGGGCTGTTGTGTGCTCTTGTGTTATGCTTGCCTGTAGAAATACAATGTGATTTTATGGCTTTTAAGTGATATGCCAGCATCGTTATGGTAATGGGAAGAGTGAACGTGTGAGTGTTATTGATGAAAAAGATCAGGAAGTCTGTATGTAGAATTGAGATTTGAAAGCATCTATGATGGAAACTTAATAGCCGTAGAAAATTTAAGGTATATTTTCAGAAGGAAGGGCAAGTCAGACCAGTGAGCCAACATCTTCAAAAATCTCTGTTGGTTTAATACAGATTTTGGTTTAGTAACCAGCTTTCCAAACCATGTACTGCAACCACGGTTTCTCTTTCAGTCCGGTTTGCAAGGCATGCAAACTGGTCTACGTTGATGGTGTTTGTATCCATCCGTTTGTTCAGTGCATTCATAAGATTGCAGGACTCTTCATCAGTATGAAACTGCAAGTTCATTTAGTCCTTGCTGACACTGACACTCTTTAAGGCTTCCTTTGACACTGTCTTCAGTAAATAGTGGGTTTGGTTTGTGTCTCTGTGTGTTTTCTAAAAGAAAAGGCTAATAACTAATAACCCCATGACTGGTGTTGTCGTTGGTGTACCTGAATACTTCCTCCCAGATCTCCAAAGGCATTAAAGATTTTCAGTGTTAAAAAAAAAAAAAGTACCCTGGTATCAGTGAGGATCAGAGCCCTGGCATTTCTGATGTTTGCATTGTACGAATAAATATAGTTGATCTGCAGGATTGGGTGAGACATTTAGAAAGCAGAGTCCAATTCCTGTTTTCTTCTGGGATTACACAACAGATGTGCTTATTTCTTTTCTCAGAAGTTTTCTGTTTGAAGCCTGATCCAATACTTTCTTGAACACTAACAGTGGTATGATCCTACTCAGAGCCTTGCTGGGAAGGAGCAGGAACTGTCCCTCAAGTCAGGATAGGCAGTCATGTCGAGTGCACACCATGAAATGTCAGATCAGCTGTTGTGGTCCAAGTGACAAAGGGATCTGGCCTTGAAGTGCGAACAAAGGTAAAGAAATAGCAAGAAGAAAGCGTCAGATTTTGTAAAGATTTTTGATACACTTTGAAGTGGTTTCTTTTTTTTTTTTTTTCCCATGTTAATACTCTAAATTCAGAACAATTGATGTTCCCTGAATCGGCTTCTGCAGGCAATCCATTTTGCATGTTTGACATTTGAGATGTAAGATGTCTCTAACGTGAAGATTTAAATGAGGATTGTTATTTTGACACGCTGTGTCCATCACGTCGTTTTCCATTTGTGTTCCTGAGAACACGCTGCCCAAAAACGTCCTTATCATCTGGCAACAAACCGTGTAACAAAGGATTCTATTTCAGGGGGTTTCTAATGAATTTGACTATGCATTGAAACAAGCTGGGTTTTTTTTTTTCTGTATGCAGAAGATATAACTGGTTTTTGGAACAGCAAGGAAGGTTTCTGGTATCCTGAGCTCTCGCTCTGGCTCGTCTTCCCTCACCTGCTGTGGTTATGATAGACTACTGTGTTTGATTTCTTGATCAGCAGCCACTAACATTAGAGTCATTAGTCAGCCTCACTCAGCCAAGCGCTGCACAGCTTTCCATTTTATCTTCCTCCAGCAGCAGTGGTGCATTTCATTGTTGCATATGTTCTCACTTATTGCTTTAATATGCCATAGCTTGGTACCAGTAGGAATGTCTGTGTACCTGCACTGAATCGGCCACTCCAGAAAGCATGTGTGTCTTGCTCATGTGTGTAAGTTAGCATCTGATATGCCAGCAGTGAAGCAGTTTGCACTGCCTGCTTTAGCTGGGAGTGTGCGTGCCCATCTCACGGGCCGGTCAGGCCCCGTGCTGGTCTGTCATAGTGACGGTGATGCAGCCATGTCGGGTCTTCGCTGCTCTGGGAAGAAAGCCGTCTGTATACCTGGGCTGAGGAAGGGGCTCATCTGTAAAGTCTTTCAGGTTAAACCATGCTGTCATGTAAGAATAAAACTGGTGCTGTTTATTGTTCGATTATGGCCATCTTTTCAGTTGCTAGTTCACAGGAGCCTGTAACAGAGCAGTTTCTTTTCTGTTTCTCCAGGTTCTGATGGGTATCCTGCCTGTTCCAAAAACGATACTTCCATCGGGCATCAGAGAGTTATTCTACATCCCTATTGCCCTGCCTTTCCTAGCCAGACATTCTGGGTTGCTTTTTTTCACATGCTATAGCTCTCCAAAGGGGTTAACAAACCTTCCCATCACAAAGCTTGTCAGTTTTTTTCCTGTAGCTCCTGAATAGCAAATCTGTCCTCAAGTTCTATTCTCACGACTTGGTTTGACTCTTTCTTGCAGAAGACATGAGTTGTAAGAAAAAATAAATGCTTATGCAGGTACCATGCAGGTTTCCTCACTTATCTGTCAGGCCGGGGAGAGGTGCTTCTTAGGAACCTGAATCAAAGAAACATCCTGCTAGGAAAGATTAAAAACTCAAAGGAGTGTGATGTGCCATTTGAATCTCTTTCTCTCTCTCCTTCTCCCTGTATGTATACGTTTATGTTTATATATTAATTTACAGTTATATTTGTGTTTGTACTTATGCATTTGTGTTTGTAGGTCAGTTGTCCTGGAAACTGGACTTCTTGCATGCTCTGAAAACTGTTTCAAATGTGACCTGATTGCATGTATACTGACCTTAAAGCAAGGGGAGAAAGATGCGTAAGGGAGAGGAAGACTTATTGTATCACATGCAGTATGTCAGTCTAGCGCTCATTCCTTTCTCCTTCACTTGCTCTTGATGGAGCCCCCAGGCAGCATCCTTCAACTGTCTGTAGAGGGAAGGAGGGGGATGCACCTGGCTGGAGAAATAGGTATCAGTGCCTGCTGGAGTTTTGCCGACAGAGCCATGCTCCTGCAGATCTCACTAAAACACCATAGCCGTGACTCAGAACTACAGCAAATGGCTTTCGTTTCTGGCCAATGTGTCCTCTGTTTCTGGTACCCCATCCCATAGCAGGCACTGCCCTCTTCCGTACAGTGCCTCTCTTCCCTTCTAGCCACCCACAAGGTACCTGCAGCAGCAGGCAGGGAGGGAGGGAGCGTTTACCACCACAAAACCCTGCTCTCTGCTTCCTCCCTTTCCCCAGGGCATTACCCAGAGTAATGTCTCTCTCATATCTCCCTTGATACAGCCATGCCATCAGGTAATTTTCACAAATTGACTATGCTATATCTTTCTTTGGTGCAGAATCAATACTGTTCTATGCCGCATTTTAAGGTTTTTAGCTGCAAAAAAAACATTTTGCTGTGTTTCCCACATTATCCTTTGAGTGCTGCTGTTGATTATAATTAATGCTTTTAACATCCTCAGTTGTGTCAAAGAATATTCCACAGATCAATTAAGCTTCCCAACACCTTTGTGTTGTTGTTAAAAAATAGTACACCTCTAATCGGTATTTTGTGATACCTTCCTTCTAAAAATGTCACTGTTTTACTAGAAAGTGCATGACGGAAGGAAGAAGGTCCTTTTATATAAAGCAGATGTGGTTTAGGTTAATATATTTTACACACATAAACACAGCTTCTGCTGCTTCGCCCTTCTCTTCCCTGAGTGGTTGAAGGGACCAAAATCTACCACAGGGAGGCAACTTATAGTTTCTGTAAGGTTGTCCCTTCACTGCCCCGAGAAGACAACTCTCATTTGTATGAGAACATTTCCCCCCTTTTGCACTAAGAGATCTTTTACTTGATCCCGACAGACAGAGCCCTCGGCTCGAATTTGGAATGCACTACACCCAGGCGTGTGGGGTGTGCAGGAAATTCGAATCGCTCCCCTTGCTTTCTGGACACCTCTCACCCTTTCAGAGCGTAGGGCCGGGTGCGGCTGGAAAGAAACGTCCTTCCCCTGTTGCAGACCACACACAACCTGCACCCCTCTGTCTCTCAGGATCCTGTCCGTGACGCCACTTAAAATGTCACGAGTCCACCGAGTGGACCAACTCGTACAGAAGCCATGAAGTGCTAAGGGCATGCACCTTCTCATTTGCTGCCCCTTGGCTAGTAAGCAGCGTGTAAGACGTGCGAACACAGTTGCTCTTGCTTATACATCCATTTCTGACTTTGAAGGGAAGTCTTTGCTGCACTGTACTAGAAGTGGTAGATATACCGGAGTTTTTCACGTGCGGGAAAAACCTGGTGATGACAGCCAAGTGAGGGTCTCATGCTTTTTGGGGAGTTGGTTTTTTTAAAAGTGTTTGCAATATGACACTGTAGCCCAGTAGAATATTATCCACCTATATGCTTAAAGCACTTTTAGAACTGAATCTTAGTCTTTTAAGCTGCTGAAGCAGTTCTCAGACTTCTACCCTGTATTATTATGTGTACTTCACAGATGGAGAAACAGAGGCAGAGAGAGGTGACTTGCTGAAGACCAGATGAATGACAGAGCTGGGAATAGTCAGGGTCCCCAAGCTCACAGCACTGTTACCAGCTCACTGGGCTGTGCAATCGCATTATACTTAGTTTACTGTTGGGTCAGTCAAAGTAGAGGGAAGTTAAGGGCCTGGACTTGATGAGGACTGAATGCCCAAAACTCTGGTTGAACCTGATGGAAGTGTTGAACATGCAGAAAATTCAACATAGTGCATCGTATGCAAGTTCTTCCATTGCATCAGGATGCGGCCAGGGCAGAGCCACAGGCTTCTCAGTTCAGCTTCTGGGGTTCCAGCCCTGCTGCTGCACAGAAGAGCAGTGGCTGCAGGCAGCCAAATTCGGTAGAGAAAGGCACTAACAGTGGCAATTTTTGACTAGCTTCTCTGAAAAGCTGGGTGTGGTTCCTTCTGCCATTGCACTGCTGTTGTTGCTCATTCCAGAAAATACTTTTTTGTTTGAATAACTGTGAAGGCTTGTGGAATCTATATTTGAATATATCTAATAAGAACAAATAAAACCTAGAAGAGAGAGAGGGAGTTGCAAAGGCAGTCCTCAGTAGCAAGCGTCTGCGAGTGATGATTATGTAGTTGCATCTAAAATGTGTTTCCCACCCCCATTCAATTAGCAAGTCAGTGTTTTAATGGACAGAGCTGGCAGCTGCAAAAATCCATCCCCCAGAGAGAGAGATTCCAGCACCTGAGCGCAGTCTGCAAAGCCTAGTGGTACCATTCCTCATTAGGAAGGGAGGAGAAACGTCCTCATGGGAGCATCCTACTGCTCTAAGGAGCTGCCTCCAGAGGACTTTTTGGGGGGTCTGGAAAGAGAATGAGTCTGAACCCAAACTAGCAGCTCAGTTTTGCAAAGCAGTGATGCTCTAGCCTTCATCCAGTGAAGCTTGTGGTTAGCTTTAAAGACATAAAAAAGGAAAATGATGAAAGTGGCATGTCTTTCTTTCCTCCACCTCCTTCCCTTTTTTATCATGGTTAATACTTAAGAAATACCTAAATATTCCCTCAAAAACTTATTTCCTTTCAGAGCTACTGAATTCCCTTTCCTTGGTCATGTCCTTCTTTTATTTCAGTTTCTAGACCAACTTTATTCCTTGGGAGCCTAAAATGTGGTTTTCAGTGACAGAGGATGTGACAGTGGGATATATATAGGATATGTCTGGTCCTGCGTACAGGAGAGCTCTCAGCCTTTTCAGGCAAGTCTGTCTTCAGGCATGGCTCTAGGAACTGTAAGCAGGAAGATGCATTTTACCAAATAACTTGAATTTATAAATGCCATCCATCTTGCAAAGATCCTTGTGTATAAGTATATGCATCAACAGAAGATAGATGTGTCCAGCCAGGAGTACCCAGGCCCACGCGTGGTTTTCATAGAACTCTGAGACAACTTCTAACTAGGGACTGATTCAACAGAAAGCCTTTACAAATACCAGCACCAGAGAAGTGCTAGAATTTCTTGCAGACACAAAAGGGGGACTGTGGGTTGTGGCAGAGGTCCAAGCACGGAGGGTGCCAGTGGTGACCCTGCTGCAGTTTCTTTGTAGGGTTTGTGACATCTGGCTGCAGTTTCCTCCAGCCTTTTTAGACTGAATGAGTGCAGGGATCTGAGAGCCCCACTTCAGTCCTAAGTCATCTGTGAAAGCCAGATGTTTGCCTTTGTAACTGCTATTGAATCTTGCCCCCCCAGCTCATAATCCAGGGGACACATCTCACTCTGTAAGAGTGGAATGTGAGAGTTAATCAAGCTATTTCAACTTCTTTGTCAGAAACAGTGACGATCAAATGTATTTCTATCAACAGCTGCCTTTTTCAATTATGCACAGAAAACATGAGGGGATAGTGTGCACTGCAGCATAGGTTTGTAATGATCTGAGGGGCTGCAATGTCTTTCAAACTGAGAAAAAGTGCAAGGCAGAGATGCTGAAGCAGTACTGGTAATGTGAGTGCTACAGCAGAGTCCATTACAGATAAGTAATAGCAGTGCTTCAACAAATGAACCTTTTCAACGGTACCAAATAGTTCCTGACATAGGTTGGACTGTGTTCTGTGATGTCGGGATATGCATTAGACCCAGGAGCAAAGAATTATTTTATCTAACCATATCTTGGCTGTTTGTTTGAAGCCTTTTTAACCTCCTGCTGTAGAAATTGTGAACTGCTTATGAGAAAAAGGACCTTATGTGACACTGTTCCAGCAGCCACCTGCTGCTACTGGTGGGATCCACCAATACGTGGGTAAAAAAGATGTGTTTAGTTTCCCAGCCAGGGCAGTTTTTCACATGTGTATGAAACTGCCTCATGAATATGTTTCTCAGATGTGGGCAAATACCTTGTGAATAGCTTTCTGTACAAATTCAAGAAATATGCAGGTATCTAGGCCAAGAGAGACTTCATAGTGACAGTATAACATTAATGCATTCCAAAGGAGACTTCTTAAAATAGGGTTTAGACCTTTTCCCTCATCTTTGTTTCTGTAAAGCATTTTCATGGTGTGTATATATATATATGTAAGCTTGTGCCATATATAGAGCATTCTCTATTCTACTAGAAAATAGAAAATTTGAATAAATTAGAATTTTCGTGATGTCTTTTTATAATAGCACTGTTAGGAATGACGTTGTATCTGCCAGATGGTTGAAAATCACCTGCCTTTCAATGGAAGAGGAAGCATGGCTCATTCTTCTAGGTCAGCTCCAAAAGTGTTCATTTCTCAATGATTTTACAGTTTTCCTGATTCAGCAGTCTGGTCTGTCGGGATCCCACTAAAATGGGGGGGGGTCTATCCCCAGGGCCTGGGCACATCCTGTAGATCAGACTGCAGGATGACTTCCTCTGATCTTGCAGCAGGTACTATGCAGCCTGCAGCTGAATTGCAAGTCAAATGTGGAGCTGCAGGCTCTTGTTGGTTTTCTACCTTAAAGTTAGTTGAGTTTACGTTTTTAAATTGTGGGCTATAGTAGCAAAACATAGCTTTTACCTTGAATTTTGAAGAGGCAGATGTTGTGACCAGTACAGAGATGCAGAGAAAATGTGGACAAATGAAACTAGCAAATGTCACTAGCTTGCACTGCCTTGAAATAATGCTTGTGTTCATATGGTAAATGATCTCAAAGTTTGTTGTTATGTGGTGCTTCTCAGTGACAGGTTTCAGATTGCTTTGTAAAGGAGAGCAGAACCATAGTTTTACACATAAAGAAATTGATGCTCAGAGAAGGGAAATGATTTATCTGAAATCACTCCGTTGGCAGATCTGAGGGCAGAGTCTCTTCATCTGAACATCTTTCCTTTTCTAAAGAATGACCTCAGCAAATACAGAAATGTTATTCATGGGATAGCTTCACAAAGGCTGAAATTTATCTGCTAGAGTTGACTCCAGGGAGTCCCTTGCCAAACTTCACACCGTGATTGATCCATGGCTCTTGACATGCGTTTACTTTTAATATGTGGGTAAGGGGAGTCCTCATTTCTGACAAAGTTTATGGGGGTTTTTTGTGTATGAATCTTCAAATACAGTGTTGTCTAGTTCTTGTGCTACTCTGTATGGTGGTGAACTTCAGCTCCAGCACGGAAGTTTTGTCTATAAAACAAAGGAAGAACAGCCTGATGCTTCACTTAAATGCGTGTAGTACTTGACTTCACATCTTGTGTCTGTCTCACAGACAGCTGGTCCAGGTGTGTCTAGCAGTGCGCTAGTTTTTTGCGTGGCTCTGGTCCCCCAAGGTCCTCTGTCCAATGGGGGATGAGGTGCAATGTGATGGCACGCTAATAGGAAAATTTAAAATGTAAACTGGAAGACTAAGAACTGTTTTGTCTGTGTAAATTTGTTATGAGGTGTGTTGTGTAATAGCTAATAAATGACTTAGGTTTTTGCTTTAATCTTTCTGTGCAGGACACCAGCCATGATTGGATGCTCATTTGTAGTGGACCGAGAGTATTTTGGTGAGATTGGCTTGCTTGACCCTGGCATGGAGGTCTATGGAGGAGAAAACATTGAATTAGGCATGAGGGTGAGTAACAAAGAAGAGACTTTGTGCCATATTCATTTGCAAAGAAAGACAGGGAGCCTGTGGCCTGACAGAATTGCTATCTGACTGATAGGCTATTACTCTGAAGTAATTGATATTGCAACACTATCTGCCACTGACAGTCCCAGTAAATGAATGTTCCTGGCCTTACTGGCCTTGAGAGAACTGATAACAGTCAGAAATATGGTTTATTGGTTCATTCTGTCAGTGTCTGAACCCAATGAGACAGATTTTCACCTTTCCCAGTAGCTCTGCTTGTGCAAACAGCTACGTTAAGTCTTCATGTGCTCGTTGTGCCTAGCTGAGGCACACGCTTGTGGCCTTAGCAGATGCAGTACCAACAGAAAACTAGGGCCGGCCAGGCTGGTAGAAGTCAGCTGCAACATTCTACAGACCACACATGATGAATGCTGTTGTATATTAAAATTTTAAGGATCCTCCTTACAGAGTACGAACTACAGGGTTACAGGTATTTGATCCTGTCAGATAGGTCAATGCAAAATGTGGACAGATGACTTGAGGGCAGCATCATTTCACCCTGTGCTTCCAGACCTATAGGAAGTTTGATACTTGTGATCCTTTGCCCTTGTTTTCAAGGTGGTGCTTGCCAGCAAGTCCTTCTAAAGTCCAAGGAACGTGTCTTTGCTTAGCACTTGAAAATTAGGCCACTTAATGTTGCATGAACACAGTTTCCTCATTATAAAGCTGACTGTTTAATTATTTTCCCCTTACTCTTTATTCCCTGCTTCACAGTAACATGTCCCTGGTGCATGTAATGGGCTCATTAAAGCATATATTCTGATCATGGTGAAACACTGAACATCAAATTAGTCCATTCTTTATCCGATTCTTTTTTTCTAAAATGGATACAAACTCCTTCACACCAGTGAGCTGAGGAAGAAGGTCATTGCAGCAAGACTTTATTTTCACGTATGGGTGTGTGTTTATTATTCCATCATCACAAGAGGGATAGGGTTTGTAATGGGACTGTGTGAATTCACTGCTTATACTTTAAGGTTCAGAATTCACATAGGGGACAGAAAAACTGCTACCACAAATCATCCAATTTTCCTTAAGAGGGTCAAGCTATTACCAGGATTGTGTGAGCATTCCTTTATCATTGTGCGGGGCTTTGAGATGTTTGAAACTTTTTCCACATGGCTGCTCCCAGAATAGATTGAATGCTTTGGCAAAACTCTGGCATAGCTGATGAATAAGCCTCCTAAGAAATCTGAAAGCTGTCGCTCTTCCTTAGATGAGAACTTGCTGAGTACGATTAGAGCTCCTGGTAAACAGAGGCAAAGGTTTTAATAGGATTATGAAATGGCACTTGCTTGAAGAGACAAGGATTTGAAGTGGGTGAGGACAGGTTTTCAGGGGTAGAGACCCTGTTCAAGTCTACAGATATCTAGGATCTAGAAACCAGCTCTCATTCTTTGGGGTTTTTTTGTTTGGGTTTTTTTTTTTTGACCTCTGAAGGATAATTAACCTACTGTTTGAAAAAGGCTTTGTGAAAGTACAAGAATATGAGTAAGTTCATTCTGAAATAAGCTGTATGTCCATAGTATGGATCTGTTACTCTATGTTTTCAGCCTGGATCTGGCATGGTAAGTAATATACACTGTCTGCCTCCTAATTTGCAAGCCCTACATGTGATCCCCTCCTGCGTGTCTTTCAGAGCTGTCAGAAACTAGCAGCAGGAAAATGCACAGGAACTTTCTCCCTTCCCTCTAGGATATTTATAAAATCTCTGTGAATTTACAAAGGTTTTTTTTTTTAACTCCAGAATCTCAAAGTAAGTTGCTAAAAATCATTCCTTTCTCAAGGCCCACTGCACTGACCCATGTGGGGATATTTGTCACCTCCCCTACACCTGCACAGAGGGATGCTGTTGCCCATGTGTCACTCTGCTTGTGTGGAGCAATGAAAGACAGAAAGGGAAGGAAATAGAATGAATGAATAAAGAGCAAGGAATAATATAATAATAAATAATAAAATGGTGGGGAAGCGGTGGCACGCGTTTGGCTGAAAACAGTCCCTATTTAAAATAGCTGTAACAATAATCCTTTAAACTTTTTTGCAAACTATTATCATGTTACTGCTAAAAGAAAAGGGATTAGGCTTGGAGTGTCTGAATTAGATTACATTGCATCTAATGAACCCTTATTTAAATTGTTTTAATAAAGTTAAATAGGGGAAGTCAGTGAAACTAATGAGCTGATTTGGGAGGACACTGTTTGATAACCCAGCTAATCCCCCTTAAATCTATTGTTTATTAAAAAATTATCATCTTGGGTGTTTCACTATTGGTTTTTGCCTTTTCTAAATGCCACAGATGGAAATATTTAAATAATTAACCTAAGTGATTTTCTGTATTGAGTAAGCAGTAAGCAGTGCATAAACCGACTGGGGCTACCACATCTATTGAAAATATTTAGGGCTCTGCAGCCCTTTCTTTAACTCATATTATTTTTTTGTGTAAACTTCATCTTTGTTAGAGCTGCGACATTCTCCTAGTGGTGTAGCTGTGCAGTGAAGCCAATGTCTGTTTCCCAAGCTAGGGAGATTCTGGTTTGGTTGAGAAAAAGCACCAGATGTTCCAGGAAATAAAAGGGAGGTGGACATGATTGCAGGCTTGTGATAGTAAGGAAACACTTATATAATGTCATCTTGTACTATATTTTTCAAAGATGACAGTTTTGCCGCAAGATGGATAAATACAGGACTGAATTCTGTTACGGACAAATGGTGCGATTCTTTGAGTGTTCACCAACCAGCTACTGAAGCTGATGGGAACTGTATGTGAGCACCTAAAAGCTGATTTTGGCCAGGGATTTTCAAAGTCAAATTGTGGCTGACCCCTGTGTGCATGAGGTGCCCTTCACAAGCATGGGCAGCTTGGCTTGTTAGCTGCCTGCAGGCAAGCACCACACCGCTGCTCTGCCTCCTTGTGTCCACATGGGTCCAGTGAGCAGTAGACAGCCCTATTTTCATTTCAGCTGTGAGTCAGCTGTCCTTTTCCCAACCTGGAGGCAGAGATAAAGAAAAGTAATGGTGCTTTCTCCTGCAGCAAAGCTGTGGATGTGTCTGTGCCTCAAGAAGATACCTTAAGCTCAGGGTAGATCAGGTTCGTCTTTGCTGTTCCCAGATATTGAATGGTCTCTCTGATCTGTTATAGAGAAGATGTCCCAATAGTAAGAGAAAGTAGGGCATTGCTTCAATGTAGAGGAAGACAGGGATCCCTTTAAATAAGGGTCCCAAAATGTGACCCTGTAAGAAGCTGCATGGTTTGCAAGCATCATGTGAATTCCCTTCCTAGTGGGAGCTACAGACACGCTTAATTATTTAGAAAGGGATCTTATAAACGTTAAAAGCCTAGTTTACTATTTGACCTAATACAAGCAGTTTATGATGCATCTTTTTATAGTGAGTCATTAATCATTGCACCAAGGATCTCTCTTTTCCTCTGGTGCTCCAGTGATAAGGTGAATGAATTGCTGTTCTTTTTATTTTATACCCATCAATTGTAATGGTGGGTGGGAAGAGATCAAGCATTTATTTTGAAAGATGCTCTAGTACAAATTAAATTCTGCTTCTACCATTAAGAATCCAAACAAATTAGATAAAACATGTTGCCGCATTGACAACTGAAAGCAAAACTTTTTCTCTTTCATGGCCAGCATCAACTGGACGTACTCCTTTATTCTCAATAGCACTGTGATATACCTCAAAGGAGGGAATCTGCATCAGTTGATGAATTCTTAGAGGTGCTAACTCAGAGATTCGGAAAAAAAAAAAAACAAACCACAAAAAAAAAAAAAATAAAAAAACCCACAACAACCAAAAAACCAAACCAAACGACAAATACATCCCCATTCCACACACCACCACCACCCCCCCCCCCGCCCCCGCCCCTGAACTAAAGACTTACCCAGTTTGAGATATCTGAAAGAAACCTACTGTTTAAAAGGTCCTGGCCCAGGAAATTGATTAGAGATGTCTCTGGGTACCAGTGTGACAAATTAACTCTATGATGAATTCAAAGTGATGGCTTAGGTCTCCAGCAGAGCTTAGCTGGATGCTTAAGGTTAGTTGTGACCTTGGCTCGTGCAGATGTGTCACAGGTAACTTTGGCCAGTTTTGGCAACTGGCAACGGCATGGCCCTGGAAACACAGAGTTCATCAGGATTGAAAAAAATTGTCTAAAACCAGGATAAAAGCTCAGATCATTTGCACTCTCTGCTGTTGTGATTACATTGCTGATGGTGGCCAAGCTGCTGAAATCGAGCATGGCTTATGTATGTAGAAACGCAGTCCCACCTCTGGGCTTTGCAGAAATACTGTGTGTACTGTAAAAAAATCATGATGCAGATTCACCGAAATCTCTTTATGAGGAAATAAAACTCATTACCTAACAGACTTTCACACACAAGCAAATCATTCTACTTTCCAAACTTACGCTATATGGCCCATCTTTACTTTCTTTAAAAGCAGATGAACTACATTGTCTCTGAACAGCAATGCTAATGGCAGATTGTTGAGTGGTGAATTCTTGACCTGATTTTATTACCTTTAGCTAAGATTTAGATTCCTTTGAGCAGTCAGTGTTTTAAATGCAGATTCTCGGCTGGTATGCTGTAATAAAAATGCCACAATGTTTATGTATAGCAAACTTTCATTCTGAATTCTGGACAATGTTTTTTACCTTGTGTGATTCATGAGGCCAGGCCCCTAGTCTTAGAGCTAAGAGGTAAGTAAGAACCCTGTTCTGCAGAGTTTCTTAAGATTTCAGGGTTTTTTCCCACATGCTGTTGTAAAATACAAGTGAGAATTGTACAAAAATACAGGTTAATCAAAATGTCTTATTTCGGTAAATCTAAAAAGACTTCATTTTTATTTTGACCTTTCCCAAGCTGTAATTTTTAGTATAAATTAATTGAGTTTCAAATGAAAAGTTTTGAAAGAAAGCCTTTCAGTTTGAAGACCTTTAATCACTTAAATGATGCTAACAAAAAATCACAGTTTCTGGCATCTGAAAACGTGGTGCACTCTGTCCTTAGACACGCCTGTTCACAGTGGAGTGCGATAAAGCAGCATTTTCAGCACAAAGTTAAATGCTATTAAAATGTTTCTGACCAATTCTACACTGAGCTCTGCACTGCCTAAGCAAAATCCTAGTCAGTGATGTAATCTGCTGCTACTGGAAGTTGTTGCAACACATAGGTTGCAACGATCTCTGTGATAAATTTCCTAGGTCTCACCCTCCAGATAAGTCATGGAAGTAAAGGTGTCGTCTTTTCCATCTCCAGTTTAATTTAGCATTTTCATAGGCATTTCCTAAGGTAAAAGAATGTTCAGCTTGTAAAGTCAAGAATTAACAAATCGTGAAAGGATTGAATCCATGGTGGCAGGATTACATTAATTCGCAGCTCTTTTCCCTCTTCAAAATAGGGACTGGAATAGTCTGTTCTACAGTGATGTGCATATGTGATGAGCCAGGTCCTCTGCCCGTCTAAATGTTCAGCATCTTTTAATTCCAGTGGAGTTTCATTGATTCAAATAGGACGAGATTAGGCTTGACATTTGTATATAGCAATAATGCATTTTGTCTGGAAAAGGAGACAGACTTAGTTGTAAGTGAAGACACTCATGCAGGCATTAAATCCCAGGCTGCTGAACCCTGGAGTGTCCAAAGTCACCGTGAATCACCGCTGCCCCCATTGCCAAAGTGTGCAACTGCCAGTCCTGATGAGCTATGGAGGGCGATAACTGTATTAACAGCTTGGAGAGCGCTGTTAGCAGCCCTGGTTACTCTGGTCCTGGCTCTGTGGTTGTGTCCTCCCAGTAACCGGTGCTCATGCCCCTGTGCAGTGAACCAGAGAGACGCAGTGCTGTCAGCAAACAAGAAAACCATGAAAAAGCAGATGAAGAGGACAGGCTGAATTCCAGTGTGACAACCAGTGCCTGGTGCCAGGTTTCAAATGTCTGACATCAACCACATTTTAAACCGGAGGGTTTTCTGTGTAAAGTGTCTTCCCACACAAGAAAGAAAGGAATGTGAAAACAGTGTAAAGCAAAGCCAAACAGCTAAGAGATGGCCCTGTCCGTTCTGACTAGGCTAGATTACTTGGGTTTTTCTCTGACCAGATCATTTGCATAGTCTCAATTGTACTCTACACAATTGTGTTTCTGGGGAGAGAATCCAACTCCCTACCTGTCTGGAATTTCTCTGAACCACAGCGTGGTTTTGTTGGTTGTTTTTTTTTTTTTTTTTTTTTCTTTTTATTAAATTGAAGATAACTGTAACCTTGAATGGAAAACAATGTTTTCATCAGAACATAGCACAATGGTGCTCTAGCATGAAATTGCCAGCAAACTACAGGACTAGAGCTTGTGAATAACGTTGAAAACACTCTCTAAAGTGGGAGCGTTGGAAACAGCTCAGAAAAGAGCATCTGGCTATTTGGCTTCAATATCACATCATGCTCCATTGAGTGTAACATTTTATGTTACAAACTCTTTCATGTACTAGGACACTATAAAAGCACAAGGCTGGAAATTTCAGAGAGAGATCAACAGTGAAAGAACTGAGGAAAGAAAATGCTTCCTTAGTCTTTGCTGCTTTCTTCTCAGCCACTTTTCTGCAGGTTTAATTTAAATCTAACACAGGTTCCTCTGCAGCGGCAAATGTGAACGGAATGAGAGAGAGAGGAAAATTCAGAGAAGTTGAGTGTGCTAATTGCATTGAGATTGAAATAGGTTTCACTTGCCTAATGATGAGCCTGAACCAAAAGCCTACAGATGAGCTACAGCTGGCCCGAAACTTTCTGATACAACATATTTTCTATTGCAAAATAACAACTCATCCAGAACTCCAAATGTTCTGTAGAACTCTAAATTTTGATGCTGATTACTGAAAGCCTGGCTTGGGCTGTTGTGTACCCAGAGGTTCCCAGCTGTCAGTCAGTCCTTAGCCAGGTCCCAGCACACCTTGCAAAAGGTTTCTTTTTCTGGAACCATTTTGAATCTTTTTCAGAACCCTTAGAGGAAAAAAAAAAAAGAAAGTGCTGCGGAAAACATCATCTTTCCACTCAAAAAATGAAATGTAAAAGTGTTTCAGGATCCCTGCTGTTCCCAGAGCAGGGAGATGCCCATTTTCTAATTGACCTTTTGATTAGCTCCCCAGGTGGTTCTTGTTTTTCTGGGCATGAGAGGTTTAATCTGACCCTCTAGGAAGTATAGAGGGCTCTTAGGATAGCAGGAGTCCTTTCAGCCTGGACTTCTGCAGTTGAAGCAAAGCCTTGGTTTGGGCCAGTGTCCTGTGTGGAGCTCACTGACCCAGACCAGCAGCCTGGGTAAGTCCTAGAGGAGCAGCCAGGTGATGTGAGACCCACAGCCCAAGCTGCTTTCCTTGGCTGCGGTCAGGGCTCCTATGTGTGGTTGTGTTGCTGGAGGGTTTTCCCAGTGCTATCCTCCAGGCAACCATCTCATTTGGGAAAGCGTACTTCAGCCTTAGAGGTGAGCTGTCAGATTTATAGAGTCCTCCCATCTTGAGTGCAGGGTCTGGAGATGGGACTGTAGGTATTGAAATGGATAACTTGGCCATCTGTTGCTGAGGTGTTACCCTTGTAAGAAAATTCAGATCGCTGTTATTTATGATGTTAAACAGAGGCATATAAATCCTTACCACCAGTGAGTGGAAGCTTTCTTGTCACATGAGCATGAGAAAAACAGAGCTGATCTTTGACGATGTGGGTTTGGAGGAGGGAAGTGTTGTGGGGTTTAGGTTTGTTTGGGTTTGGTTTAATTCTGCCTGGAAAACTTTAGGAGGTGATATGACATTTTTTACTGTATATTTTGCAGTCTGCTAAATAAATGTCTAACTAATGATTATTCTTGTGATAGTGTTGCCTGAATAAAGCAAAGCATGTTGGGCTGGTGTGATAGATACCTGCGAGCTGAGGAGCAGAAGCAGGGTGGGAATGATGCGAGTACCTGTGTTGTTGAATAAAGGTTCACTCCTCAGTGCCAAAAAATTAGATCATTACTTACATTGTGTGTAATACACAGAAAAAAAGCAACTTAACACTGTGCATGAAAGAGAGAAACTATTTTGTGTTGAAGGCAGCAGATTAGCAGGCAATGAGATTTTTTTTAATGCAAGTCTTCTATAACATTCGTTTTAATGGCACTCATAGTGCAATGGAAATATTCACAACAAAGGAGCCCCCAGCCAGGTAGCAGGTCAAGCACTTGACTTGCCAGCTGTGTGATCTGGAATTTGTTTCCTACCTTTCCTCTTCAGTTTGCCCATCTGCAAGTGGCAATGATAACGTTAACTGTATAGTAGGCAAAACAGTGAAGTTGTCATCTCTAGAGTGGCAGAAAATGTCCTCTGAAAGGAGTGCAGATGAGCTCTTGTTATTTGTTTTGCAGTTAACATTTCAGAAAGGCAGTATTGGCCAGGCACCTTGCAGGAAGGTGGCAGGGAGAGACACTTTCTCCCCCGAAGAGCTCACAGAAGAATGAGACCTGGCATAGAGGGGCCTGAACAGGGCACACAGCAGGGAAACAAACCCCTGTTCAACTGAGCACAGACAGAAAACACACAGGGGGGCATGTTTGCGGGCATGATGGCAGCCCTTGGCAGAGACAAAACAGTGAGCAGATGAGAAGTTCATCTGTTGCCACCTAATCTTCCTCCTAGAAATAAACCCTAAAATATTTTCCCAAGCTTGCCTCAATTTTATGATCTCTTCCTTTTTGGTACAGGTGCCAGTGAGCATTTGATTGCAGTCATGTCCTAGAAGGACTCCGGTCATCAGTTGTCTAAACAAAGAATGAAAAAAAAAAAATTTGCTCATCCTGCAGAGGTATATATCATTTCCTTCCATTCAGTGTCTTTTACAAGCTTTGGGGGAATGTTTCATGACAGTATTTCGGGACATGATGTGTGCAGGAATGTACGTTTAGATCATATTGGCTGCCAGGAGTCGGGAACTTGATGGCACCCGTTTGCCACATTTAATCTGTCCTTTTTGTTATCATTATTGTGGAGCTGAATTCCTGCTTTGTTCCTGCACAAATAAAAGTCATTTTAGTAAAGAAGGAAGGAAGGAAATGAAAAAAATTTCCAGTAAAATACTTAGTCTCCCTTAAAGAGTTCCACAATTCTCTCCTTCAAATTTTGTTTTCTACATAGAAAAAATAGGGAACAAGCTGGCTGAAATGCTTTATTAGCACATTTATTGTAACTTCCATAGCTTCATATGTAGTTTCACTGCTTGCGTACTGCAGGTAGTCTAGATCCACACAGACGAATTAACCTTTGCATCCTCGTATGTCACCGTTTCTCTTCCACGAACATCAGGTTAGATTGCATGGCAATGTTGGACATATATATAACATGCACAAATGCATTGGTCAAAATGCCAATTGCTTTCCATTGGTAACTTTCTTCCAACATAATGGAAAGGTGTTAGCTATTTAAAAGAAAGGAAAAACAAACACAGAATGGTATAGCTGTCACTTCTATTTGTATTCTAGGCTTAGAAAAGGTAGATTTCGCTGAAAAATTCTATTTAATATGACATATAGAATTTATAACATGAGAAATGCAGCCAATGAGAACCCAGAGAAGCATCAAAATAAGTCTGCAAGATCTGTGTTAGATGCAACTGCATATTACATGATCAGGTGTTTTGACTGTAATAAAATAATCTATTTGCATGTTTAAGTAAAACCATAGCTGCATATTTCTGCCTAAAATGCCACTTGGATTTCCTCTGCATCTCTAATAACATGTCATTTACACAAATGCCTTCCTATCAGCAGAAAAACAAACAATTCAGTAACTTCATGGAACGTCAGGCCCATAATTCCTAGCGTGCTCTGAGGGAGCGGGTAAATAAGTATGCTTCCATTTAACCAAGGGGAAACTGAGGCAGGAGCCTCCAACAAGGCATGATGTTATGGCATATTTGAGAGTCACTTGATGGCAGAGCCCAGGTTGAAACTATTTTAAATAGACTTTATTGTATTTCCCTACTAATTGTTCTGAATTCAAAGCCTGACATGATTACTGGAGGTTACAGCACATGCACGTGTTAGAAGAACTGTGCTTGAAAATCCTGTGTTCCTTTAGGATATGATTGAGGAGAGGAGGAGGGTGATGGATTTCAAGGGGAATAAGCATATTCTAAAGCCTGTCCCTGATTAGGAGTGCTAGAGCACATTCAAAGCAATTTTCTTGATCTGTTTTTTCTGTTCCTGTTTCCAGTTGAACTTGCCACATTGTGCTGGCAGGTACTTAGTGGGTTGCAGAGTTTCTGATATATCTTCTGCATTGCCCTTTGTGGCTGGATCACCAGCCGCTGTCTCTGTTCCCTCCCCAAGGAGGGAAGGTGATGTTATTTTCTGTCTCTTCCTTTGACTCACCAGTCTGGCAGCAGTCTGCTGAGGATAACACAGGGTGTCCTGCTGTGGGCAGACATATGTCATATTCCTTCTTCACTCCGTTCTCTCCCCCTTTTTACCCCTCAGCAAAAAATTCATTGACTCCTGAACAGTTGTACTGTGGGAACATGCAGATAAAATCTGCACCAGTGTGTGTGCTGGATCAACTGGTGGGTCGGTGACTGCTGCGTTGTTAATGGTGCCGTTTTCCCTACCCCTCTGTCTATGGTTCAGCCTTTCGTGCTCATGGTCCGAGCATTTGTTGCCCTGATGTTGTGCCTTTAGCCCAGAGGCACTGATCTGCCAGACCCAGTGAGCCTCAGAGAGCTGCTGACAAGTTCAGCTCCAGTTAGCTGCAGTTCAAGGTCAAACGGGACTTTAAAATATGAATAAATGTCAGGGTTTGCTGGCACATCGATCTTGGTCTTTTTGATTACTGCCAGATCGCATGAATAAATTAGCCTTGACAGGTGCGATAAATTGTATAGCCTACTGATCTCAAACAGTAAATGTTAAAGAAGGACGTGGGAGGCCTGGAGGGGAAAACACCCTCTGCAGATGCTTGCATTAAATGAGGTGAGTTTTGATACAGTGCTCCAGGGGTGATCTTCAGGCAGGAGGAGGCTTTTTGTTCATTTGAGATTCTGCACCAAGCTGGGGCACGTCTCCTTCTGAAGTATTGATTTCCTTTGTCAGAAGGAGTTTGGGTTACTGTGGGTTAGAAGCAAGAGAGCTTTGGCTGCCTTTTCCACCAGCTGCCCTACTCAACCAGGGTGGCTTCCAAACGGCTTGGTCTCAGGCCTTCTGGTTCCCAAGAGTGGACATAGGCAAACAGGTCTCTGCCTAAAATAAAAGTAGAGGGCATTGGAAGTAGCTGTTCATATGCTTTAATACTATGCTGATTACTGTCAATTACTGATGACTCATTTTCATGTCAGACCTTTGCTTTATAGAGATTTTTTGCTTGGAAACAAACACAGATGTTTAGAGAAACTTGCATGACTTTTAGCATAACATGATATTCCTCATTGCCCTCATATGCATAAATATTAGCAATATCAATCACTGCTTTTTTTTTTTTTTTTAATAAGGAGTTGTTATCTTTTGATGATTGCTAAATGAGCATTTGAGAAGAATTTGAGGGTAGGGCCATTTTTTTCTGGTGCTCCTTTATGCGTGTCTAAGAGCTTTCTGTTTTCTTAAATCTAAAATCAAATATAACAATGCTCTCCAATATAAGACATATCAGAAAAGCTGACTTTTTGCCACAGACTTGTAGACTTCTTCTTTTCCGTGTACTGTTATCCCCTGAATTAAGCATGCCCTCTTTCTGCAGCATTATACACACACTGTATCTCCTCATCTTGATATCTTGATAACTCATCTGTGTATATATAAGTCTGTGTATACATATTTATGTGTATGTAGAGGTCATGGACTAATGCTCATTTTGGGCCATTCTTTCTCTCGGGGCTTCTGTGAAATAGTTGGATTTATGCCAAGACACTGAACTTCATAGTATGGTTAATCAAAAATGCAGTTTCAAATACAGAAGCATTTTTATTTTTTCCAAAAGCAGAAATGTATGGAAGTGCTATATTTTGTAGCAAAACAATTAAAGGGAAACACTTTGTTTTGGCTTCAGTCAATTTTGCAAAGAGAAAGCAAAAGAGAGTCTTTAAATTAGGTGGATTTAAAATTTTCGTTGTGAACATTCTGCATAGCTCCAGTTCTCTTAACTATAAATATATAACCATCACTTTTGAATGTAAATTGTTCCATTAATGTACATGATCAATAGCATATGTATAATTTAAAAGGGACTAATATAAGTCTGTTGTTTATATGTCCAACTCTTTGCTGTGATGAACTGATACACTCTCAATATATGTGTAGTGTTAGAATGGAGGGGGTTACAAAAAAGGTTTTTTACCTACATAGAAATACCTTTATGTACAAATAGGGTAATGCAGGCAGAGGTTGAGAGAGAAGGCTGGGAAGGAGAAAGGGCCTTTCTTAATACAAGAGCTTCACCGGATGGGTGGTGTCCGTCACACACCGTGCATGTGATTGGGGTGTTTAGAACAGCGATGAGAAAAAGAAGGTAAAATGGGGGATGTTGACAGAAAAGAAGGGTCAGCCGCAGTGCTGGGTGGTAAGAAGCAAAGTGCCTAATAAGAAAGATTTTGAGAATAGTATAGAAGTTCTTGAGAGATTAGCCAATGCAGGCAGGTGGCTTGAAGCCTCAAAATGTGTGCTTTTCTGATTACTGGTATTATAGGGGAAAAAAAATGTTTACAAAGCAGTCAGGAAGAGGATGAAGATTATATTTTGAGGGCCAGAGAAGTATTGTGCTAGTCTTAGGAATTGGGCAAAGAAGCTGTTAAAGTAAATAGATAAGAGAAAAGCATTAGTATTTCTAGAATTGGGGCTTCTTGAACACATACCAGATGAAATGAGGAGGGATTTGCTTGTAAGAGTCAAAGCATCTTCAGTCAAAAAGGCTGCACAGATTATTAAGGATACTTTTGGCATGCCTACAAAAGCGCTTCTCAGTATTTCCGCTCACAATGTCCATATTTTTCAGATCTTGTAAACATTAATTCTTAAATGGTAAACCTTTAAAGCTTCAGAATAAACCAAAAGATGAACCCTCATGGACTTTATTTTGTGCCATATGATACACTATTGTAAGAAATGTAACATGGTAAGTTACAGCTGTGTGATTTGTGTGTACTGCACTGCTCTGCTCCCCCCCCCTCATTAATCCACCTGTCGAGCCAAAATGCTACTTTCTCAGTAAATTCAAATTCCACTTACACTTAATATTTGCCTCCTAAAACATTTTGCCAATTTTTGTTCTGTGGCATTTGGGACGAGGCTGTGACTTTTTGCAAACTTTACTAAAATCCAAAACAAAGAACTTACCCTTTCAGCACAGTGATAAATTCTTTAAAGCATCCACAAAAATAATACAGCTTTATTCTCATTGCTGGTACTTTTTTTTTTTTTACTCTATTTTAGTAAATATAAAGAGATCAGAATTTCTTACTTTAAAAAAGCACACTTGTCTGAAAAAGTGTTAACTCCATCAAATGAGCAACCAGACCAGAAAAGACAACTGAATTTTTCTCTCAGCTTGCGTATTATCTGCCTTGATCACTGAAACGTTGTCTTCCATACAACAGAGACATTAGCAATTGATGCATATCTGTTAGGGATGTGATAATCCTCTATGGATTTTTATTAAAATATTACCTTCAGTAACTAATTCCTCTAAAGACCTGGATCTAATTATATCAGCTATTAAATATAGTTTATGCGGTCAGGTGTCAGCTCTCCAATAGACACAGGCAAAATCTGTCAGCTCTTCATTCTTAAAGATCTAGTTTGACCTCGCAATTAGAAACAGGTTATCATATAGTATGTCTTGAAATTTTATTTAAAACTATATTCCAAATGTCCAAGGCAAGATGCCCTTAAGTAGGGACAACACCCCCAGAAAGCAACATGGGGAAATGGAAATTCAGGAAGCAAATCAGGTTGTTTTAAACTCAGCTACTTGTTGAAGGCATCACTGCCTAAGTTTTAGCATGAATCCATGTTTGTTTGCAAAGATGTGCAGTTGCTTTAATACCTGCTGTGTGTAGAGCTGGGTATAGCACCCACTCCAAAGTAATCCCTTTGAGAACAGGCTATGGATCTTGAACATCTTTCTTTGTCAGACTGAAATCTTGCCTTGTGCCTGGAGTTCTGTCTTTGGGGTTCAGTGTGTCCAGCAACTTGCCAATAATGCATTTATTTTCTCAGTCAACTGTAGTAAACTATTGTGTATTGAACTAGTAGTTCAATATTATTTGAACTGCCTCCATCATCTTAGAAATTTTCTTAGCTGATTATTCAGTTCTACGCATATGCTGCGTTCCCTTCTGTCGCTTCCCTTGATGTCTATGACGCATGAATTATGAGGGGGGGGAAGCATCCTCAGACTTAACCTATAAAAAAAGAGAAAAGAAAATGGGCTGATAGAGATGAAAAAAAAAAAAAAGCTCTAAATGAGAAACCAAAGTGAGTGAGATAAGGCTAACGAGAAACAAGCATTTGGAGGTAGTGGTTAACAGGGACAGCTGTGGACTGAGAGCAGCTGAAATGTGGGCATTTTGCAAAGGGCCAGAAGGCAACTTAATGATGTCCGGGGCACTGTAATTCATAATTTTTGAGCGGAGGGGTGCAGAATGGGACATGTCGAACCAAGCTTTGACAGGCATCTGCTGAAAGAAGAGGACAAGTCTTGGTAGAATCAGTTTTGAAATCACCTATGGCTGTACCACCTGCTTCAAATGAACCTGAGCTGTCCCTGGAGGGGAAGGAGGTATGGATAATAGATCATGGAGCCAAGCCCTGAGTGTTCTGCACTAAGCACCTAAAGCATGAGGCCAGACCTGGTATCAACTGAATCCGTTAACTTCCCTACCTCGCCGTGCAAGCAGCATAAGCATTCTTCTGTCTCCTCCTTCCCAGCTTCTTCCTAGGACATTTTTTGAGGGTGAATGCATTTTGCTTCTAGGGTCATGCTGAGGTACTCTCCTCTGTGTTGCAGGAGAAGTAGGAAGTGAGTTTTAGAAAGCAGAATTTGGACCCGGGTTTGTGTCATCCTGTGCTCAGCAGCAGCTCTTCACATTGTATGTGCTTTCATTTACACAGGTTCCTCATGGCTGTCTTCAGCAGGAAGCGCAGCAAAAATAATTGCTAGGGGAAATGTCATTCATTTTTCTTGTTCCTCATTAATCCGTATTCAGAATCTCTTCAGGAGGACATAGTGATGTGCAAATGTGGTATAACTTACTTTCTCTCCCTTTCCACTCCCTCTGCCTGTTTTAATTAAGCACAGCCTATTGTCCATCTTACTGAAGCAACATTTCCTGTCATGTCAAATGTCAAAGGCAGTTTCTGCATGAAAAAATAGCAAATTCTAGCACCTATTAAGATGTTTCTTAGACCTTCACACTAAACTTTTTCATTCTGCATACCTTGTGGAGCACTGATTTATTTTTTTTTTTTTAGCACAGAAAGCAGATAGGGAAGGATACTGCAGTCTAGCATGTTAAGTTTAAAATTTAGCAATGAGTCAAGGCACAGATAAAGTAAGAAATTGAGTCAAACATGACAGCAAGAGAAAGGAGGAGTGATGATAAGGTGACCTGGGTGAATTGTATCTCAAAAGGTAGTGTAAAGATCCTGTAATCTTTTCCTTAGTCTTTTGGTAAGTAAAGATGGGGGGAAAAAAATCTCCTTCAGTGACATTAGCTGCATATCCACACCCTCTGAGATACGAAGGAAGTGCTGTGATTTAGCAAAACAGAAAACCCTTAAATAACAAACTGGGATCCATGAGCCTGATAGAGATTGCATGATAAATCTTTCAACCTGCTGCATATTGACCTCCTTAAATTGTGAGGTACAGCAAAATGGAATACCCAACCCAGTTTGAAAGATGTTTATGCCTTCCTGGTGCATGGGGTGAGGGTGGGGTAGATTTCTGCTCTAAGTGTAGAGGCACAGCATAGATCTGAGTGGCACTTGTTTTCAAAACAACTCTGGTAAATCCAGTGCTGTTTCACACTTGTTACCGCATTAATAAAGATCTGACATACTAACCTTCTCCTTTTCATGCCTTAATTGCCTCACTGTTTCCACTTCTGTCAGTGTGAGGGCTTCATGCAGTATTTCCCCATCAACACAGACCCATTAGGTCTTCAGTAAAGACTCTTTGTGTCCTTTTTTTTTTTTTTTTTTTTTTTGCCATTGCTGCTGGTTTTCCCTGCCCAACACAGGTAATGAAGGGCATGAAAAGTCTAGGTGTGAATGGTTGACTGTGAACCACATCCCTGTTTATGTCTAGATGCTTTCACAACAGTCTATGGGGTCAACAGCAGATCTGCTGTCAGTTCTGCCTGGTAGTGTTCTGACATAGAGAACCAAAGCAGGAGTGAGGAAGGTGTAAATGTAACCACAGTAGTTGTGTGTCAGGCTCCAGCATGAGAACCGTGAGAACAAGATGCAGAGGGAGGTACATGTTTGACCTTGCTCAGTTTTCAACCCTGGAAGGCAGGTGTGGTATGCAAGCAGCACTCATTGTGTCTTCTCTAGGGCAGTCTTTGGGGTTAGGACATCTTTTGCATTCTGTGCATGGAGCTGGCAATGAAGGAAGTGTTTTGTGGGGATAGTGGAGATGAGCTGCTGCTCAAGAGTGTGAGACAAATCAACAGGACTGAATCATCTTGAGCTGTGCAGGGGGGAGGTTGAAAATTCAGATACTTTTCCCACCTTGGTTCAGCTTTTCTTCCAGTCCTAAATCCTTTCTTTCTGGCAAGATTTCAGACTTTTTCTCCACCTTCTGTTTTCTGCTCTTGCCAATATGTCTTATTCTTTTTCATCGCTTTCCTGGCTCAGGTCCATCAGGCCTTAATGTTCCACACTGTCATATAGCTGCGCCAGTGAGTTATGAGCTCAGTGCTGCTGTGGACACCAGACCTCTTAAGTGCCTAAGCAGCTCCCAGGAATGCTCACAAATGTCTTTCACAATGGGTGTTGAAAACAAGGGAAGCATTAGAGGTTTGAGGACTTTCTTGCTTAAGAGGAGAAGCCTAGACTAGATGAGAAGGAGAAAACCTATTACTCGGGGTAGGAAAAAAAAAAAAGCCTTTTTAATAGTAAGAACAAATAACCAGGGGTCCTGCCTGCAGCGTGAAATGATAGTGTAAAGGAAATGTTTTAGTTCGAACAGAAATCAATTCAGATGATAAGAGGCTTACGTTTTATAGGGAAATTAGTCTTTGTTGATCATAGCACTTTCTTTTGACTTCATCCCTGACTGTAGAAAGATGATGGAGTAAAGACTTCTAGAGATCTTATGCATTTGAAACAAAAATTTCAAACAGTGACCTCAGGAAGTGAACCCGGAGGTGGACACAACAAGAATCAGATTAATGGGTCAAAGGAAGGCCGGACTCAGATGCATGCAGAAGACCTTGAAATCCTCAAAGCCTGAAGAACTAATCCAGTTCTGAGGTTTGTCTACCGTATCCCTTACTCCTCTGCTAGCTCTTGTCTGATTGACTCTTCTACTTCTTTAGTCTCTCCTTCTCTGTGTGGTCATTTGTTTTCAATACTGCTTGCTTTCTTTTCATCCATTCATCCCCCTAGGTAGTTGGGCAAAGTAGCTAGAAATTATCTCATGCTAGCGAGAATCCAACGTTGTGTTTCAGCAGCCTGATGAAAATAGACCTTGAGGCCCCACACTACACAAGGGTCAGATTGCCTAATGTGGACATAGTTTTAGTATAAGAACAGTTGTACAAGTGGAACAGAAAAAATTTAGAATTCTTACAGTGCCCTTGTATGTATCCGTAAATACAGGATATTGTCAGAGATGAGCTAGGTGGGTCCCTCTTTATATCCATTACAGCAAAATTGTTTAGGGATGGTTTCAATGATAATAACTGCTTGGTATTATAGACCGTTTGATTTAGTTGATTACTGTCAATGTTTCAGCTTGTGCGCATGAGTATTCCCAAACTACTCGGGTTGTTTGCAACAACTTGGCTGTACTGGCATCAAGCTGTGGCTGATACGGACTGTGCCAAATTATGGATTTTGATCTAGTCAGTCTTTTCTTTAACTTTGAACTGAAACATCAAAGCATCTTTCTTTTGTTTTTTTAAGCAGTCACTTATGAGCTTGTGTTGGTTTGCATCGTAAAATACTACAGAAGAGAGTCTTAGGGACCAGTTCCTGGTAATGAGGTTTGTACACCTTAACAAACAGGTTTGCATGGACTGATTGCCTGCATGATAAGCTGTGTTTTCACTGAATGGTCATGTTTGGGATTAAATGAGTGAGTCCACGCACACACTGTGATGCTGCTGATATTCAGTAGTTCTCATCTCCCTGTGTGAAGAGTTTCATCCAGTTGATCAAGGAGTAGATGCAGTTCTGTATGACTTTGGCCAGTATCAAATGTTTCAAAGTCAGTCACAGTCATAAGTTAACAATAAATGACCAGAAACTTAATTATCAGCAATGCACGAATTTGTGAAAACGCTGCTCAATTAGTGAATTGTAAATTGGAAAATAGCCAAATCTTTTCTAAATTATTGGTATCATTAGTCTGAGACACACTGTCTAATATTTGCAGCTATCCTTTTGCTTCATGTGTATTTAAAATGTCACTCTTTTTGGTGTCCCTCTTAATGGACCTTGGTTTCCAGAGACCATAAGCCTTGCCTTTCAGGAGGAATTTAACTTTGCGTCAACTTGGCTGCCCAACAATAGGAGCACTCTGTTACCAGTGTTTCTTAGTGATTGACAGCCAGTAAGGCATGCTGGAGTGACAACTTAATATTTTTCTACATATCCTTTAGCTAGGTTTGAGTGACATCCATGTATTGGCTTTTGATGCCAAACACTCCAGAAAGTCATTTATAAGACCCTGTCTACATCTCAGGCTAGTGCAAGATGAAGCATTAGATGTCATTAACTATGATATCATAGTATCTAGATTTCCAGAACAAATTTCAGACTTATGCAAAGTGTATGTTCTGCTATATGTGGGTATTGGGAATCAAGAAGCCTGATAAATTGCTGTTGGGGTTCATTTTCAGAGCAGTGTCTAGCAATGTAGCTGGGCAATTTCGATTAATATTAATAGGAATTTAGCAGATAAATCTCTTGAATAACTTTTAGAAAATTTACCCTTAATGTGCCTTAAATTTCAATAGTCTGAGCTGTGTTTTGAAATTCCATTTGAGAAGGGTAATGTGATAGATATAATAACCAGGGATATGCAGAAAGCAGTAGGATGCATATTTCTACATGACACTGGAGGCTTACAGTACTTTTAAATCAGAGCATCCTAGAATACTATTAATGAAATCCCCTTTAACCTTAAGGAGTAATTTTTTCTAAGTGATCCACAGGGGATTTGGCTGTTAAATTTCCATTAACAGTAATGGGATTCACAGTATTACAAAGCAAGTTCCCCACTAGCCATGCTGAAATTCCACCCCCTGCGGCAATTAATCATGCCCATTGAGCTCATTAATGGAAATATGAAGCAAATTATCTGGCTAATCCTGATATGTGATCAATTGGCTCTCCTGCAATAATTGATTGCAGGCTGGTTAAAGCCAACTCACAGTTTTAAGATTTTATAGCTGAGAAAGATGGGGTGTCCCTGTCATGGTTGTAAATGCCAAGGCATCTCTTAGACAGCGGGTGTCAAGGTTTGTGAGTAGCAGGTCCTCATTGTATTTTCCTGTCTTCCGTCTCCCAGTGTAACATTTTTTCAGTTTCCTTCTTGACTCCCATCCCTCATATCAGGTCCTGCAGGTGCCTCCCACGAGGACCATTCTTCCCCCATCGCCTTTACCAGGGTGTCACTGAAGTTCTGCATTTTCTCATTCTGCCCAAGTCAGGGACTTCGTGTTTGCTTCTACTCTTCTGATAATCTGCATTTTCAAGTTGTGTTATGAAAATGGATAAGCTGGTCTGAATGGTGTGGTTGTGCTTGAATGTGTTCACAGAAGCCTTGGCGCAGTCCTTTAATCCATTATTCTGCTACCTGATAGCGCAAACTCATTTACCCCATTTTGTTTGACCTGTTTTCCAAGGAGCATTCTCTGAGGTTGTGGGCTGGTTGGAGGTAGCATGCCAAGGTCATCCCTCAAATTGCTGGGAAGAGAAGAACCACTTCAGCATATCAGCTAAAGAGTTCACTCCTCACTGTTGCTGTATTTAATATTGAAGACAGGAAGCTACGAAATTTACCCCTCCTTTTTTTTTTTTTTTTTTTTTTTTTTTTTTAATGCTTGGTTAAATCTAAGCTACTTAATTGACTGCTTTGGGGGCTTTTTTTTCTCACTGGCGTTCTGTGATAACATACCAGCAAAATGCAGCCTTAGCTAGGCTGTGAACTCAACTCTTGAGGATATTCTTTGATGTACATTATAGTATTATGGTTAAGCTAACTGGCAAACATGCAAATCCAGGAGTGCCATGCAAAATCAATAGCATTTCTTCAGGCAGAACACTAATTTATAGCCAAACTGCATGACTGTGTCGTTTTCCTAATGAATTCTCCAGTGTGCGGAGGTGCACTAAACAACAAAGATAAACACTGGTGTGCAGAGGAGCATGATACAGATTTATAGCCATAGCAGAATACAGAGTACAGATGTTCTGCATATAACCAAGATTGCTTGATTGCTTGATGAGCTTTTGCAAGCAGGAGTGTCAGTATTCCAACTAAGGACCTGAATAAAGCAACAGGAAATTTTTTAAAATACATTTTGGCACCATCTGAACGACAGTGTCTTCTGTGTACCCCACTTGTGTTTCAGCTCTTATTGAGAGCTGTCTGATGGCATAGGTTGGGTGTTGAAAAGGGAGAATCCTCAAGATCACCTGAGCAACCCTGAAGCAGAGATGTCATTGAAAATAGGACACAGGCAATTTTAAAAATCCCTCCTAGAATGTGTATCAAGTTAGCCAGGCACCAACATATTTCATTGCCCTAGTCTGCCATTTGGCACAGAAACATTTAGTGTCTTGTAATTAATTTTTATGTATTCAGAGGCTTATTTCTGCAGAAATCTTGATTATTTTTTTTTTTTTTAATTTTTTTTTCTTACTGGGGAAAAAACCCAAACTGCTTCTATTATGCTATGTTTCCATGGGGAACCTCACTAATGTACATAATATACAACAGCTGATGGCAAGTGATTGTAAGTTGCTTATACCACTGGGAGCTCTGGAATGAGTGGTTTACAAAGCCAGGTAAGTAATGAAAGTCCATAAACAAGACACTCCATGGAGCAGCAGAGTGACAGAATTTTGGCTCCAAGCTTGAGGCTGTTTGGCTGGTATTGGAAATCCATATAACATCCTTGCCTCCTGGCATCTGCTACTTTGAGAAGGTTCAGTTCATTACAATAACAAATTTCAGCTGAGCGTGATTGCAGTCTGTGGCCTGTTCGTTGGATGGCCTTACTGGAGCACCTTGTAACTTGTAGCGGGTGCTACAAGACAAGGCCTCCATGGCCATTCGTCAATCCCTCACTCTAGGCGGGGTACATGTGCTGATTTGTAGTTAATGCAGGTGATCTTTGTAGCCTTTCTGATCAATCCAACCTAATTAAAGGAGTAATTCTCTAGGTTTAGGGACAATTTACCTTTGCAAGGTGGTATGAATGCCTGCAGCTCAACTAATAATGAAGTAACATCTTAGAGCCAATTAAATGAAAATGAATCAGTAGAGCCCATCAGACTCAGTAAAGTTCAATATGAGATGGAGCAGGTGAATTTTTCCTTGTTAGAAACTCTGGTGTTTTATGGAAAGTTAGAAAACTCACAGCAGCTTCTCACACAAGAATGTCAGGCTCTGTGTTCCTGAAAGCAGTCCATCTCCTTTAGTTTCAGCCAGCATACTGATGGTTTCCTAAAATGGAGCTGTACTCAGAGGTTAAGGATTCAGAACAGCCTATACGTAAAATTTTTCTGGATGTTATTTCAGTGAACGTTCTTGCAGATCAGCCCTCATCTATGAAAGGATTCTATTAATAAAACCAGCTGTGGAACAGTAAGACAGAATAGTGTTATTAGTAACTGCAAAACCCTTTCAAAGCACTATTCATCATCCAAATAATTTACTAAATGGTTTCTGAGAAGAACTATTAATTAACTGGCAAGAATGAGCTGCATTAACATTTGTTTATTGCACTATGTCTGTTGGCCTTGTGGGCTTGGACCAGAAAAGAAATTATTTGAAGAAACAGAGGGGCAAATTTTAGCTGTCCCCTCCATGGACAGAATATTGAAATTATGCACACTGTGAAAGGTGATTTGGGTCAAGGCCAGACGAGAAGGTGCAGTGCAGTAGCTGTTTGAGACTCAGTTCTGTACTCCTGTTGTCCCAGCTGACTTGCACTCCACCAAGCAGGAAGACCTCCAGTACAACTCTGCTCCTCCACACCAAGGGAAGAGGTGGGCCCTGATGCGCTGGTACCTTGAGGCTGAACAAATGGGCTTCTTCCTGAAGCAGCATGTGCCACCTCCACCATGGCTCCGCAAGTGAAGGCATTCGTGGGCATCAAGCACTTCTGGTTTTGTTGTAGCCATTATGCAGATTTATTCCTTGCAGTGCTGCCCAGAGCCTCAAGTGCCATCATCTGAGGTCAACAAGTGGGATGGTCTGTGTTGCAACCACACAGGAACATCCCGTGGCAAGGAGAGCCCACTGAAGCAGAGGCTTTTCATTCCGTAAGGTTTGTTGGCAGATCTAGGTGTCCAGACACGTTAGACCACCAGCTCTTCATCATGGTTATGCAAACACAGATACACCCATTGAGGCTTAAGTTTGGAGCAGATACCATGTTTTGCACCTGCCCCCCTGCCCCCCCCCCCCCCCCCCCCCCCCAGTTCTTAGCATTCACCCATTTTACACTGTTTAGCTTTTTGTTTGTTTCTAATTTGTTGTTTTAAATGTAACTGACAATATTTTTCTGCATCGGAGAGGCAAATTGTTCTGGTAAATAGTGAACCATGGGAGCTGCTGCTGCTGCCTTCGCTAGAGGTGAGGTGGATAATATACTTCTGACAAGGGCTCAGACCATTAGTGCTATTCCTGAAGAAGGAATTTGCACAAAGGCTTGTTATTTATAGCTAAACTCCATGGTACCCGACTGTAACATAAAATCTGGAATTGCTGTGTAATGGGAAGTGTAAGGACACTAAGCACTGCTGGGTGATTACAGATTATTTTTTCCTCTTACCTGACTGGAATCATCATAAGTGTCCTGGCTTGCATTGCACGTGCCTCGTGGTAGCTGTGGAAAGCCATTCTTGATAGACCTGTGTGATACCTTTCTTCTGCATCGCTTCCCTTCCTGACGTTTACACTAACAGAATTGTATTTGATAGCCCAGCGTCAGCAACTCAACATCAGAAATGAGCATCTCAACAACCTCTCCTTACAACAGAAATTCTCTTGCTCTCCAGGCCTCAATCACAGCACAGCTTTCCCTTCAGATTGGTGAGGAGTTTTTCTTTTCCACAGTACTGAGAGGTCCACTGAGAAACAATTCAGTGGTTGTATTTTAATTAGATATTTATTACTATGCAAATCAATTTGATAAGAAGGAAGAAAATACTGTCAGTATAATTTAAAATATGTATTTGTTTTTTTCTCATTAAATGGGACAGATTTGAAGCAATGATTCTTTCTATAATTTGGGGTTTCTTGACTGAAAAGTGCCTTTCAATAATCACTATGATATGGGGGGGAAATATCTTTTTTTTTTTTCCAATCCTTCTCTCTGCTTCATTCACGTGTGTCCGTGTTTCCATCACATCTTGGATTGTGTGCGCAGAAGGGTTTGTTCAAAGGTAGCGTGATGTGCTGGTATCAAAGGAAATACACTGATGTTGTCGGCAAAGCATCATGTAAGACAGCAGTCCCTGTAACAAAACTTTACGTAAGTTGGAGTAACTAACAGCAGTGTTCACTGTACGCATCGGCTGACTCCCTGTCACGAGGGTTTTGCTCCCATTATAGGAGAGACAGGAAGGGGAGGTTTTTCTGGGCAAACCTGAAACTCTGTCAGTGTGTAGGATGAATGCAGTTAAAGGCTGAAGCAAAGGGTTCTGCTAAGAATGACCAGAAAAGAATGACATAACACCAATAATCAGTCCCCAAACATTTACAAAATAATGCCCATGCAATGCAGCTGACATAGCAAGCTTGAAACCAGAGGAAGCTGAGGTAGGATCCTTTTCCTACCTGTTGGCATCAATTGGTGCATTCTCCCGGCTCCCTTTCCTCTCTGATAGAAGTAAAATGCGTCTCATTTCCCTTTAGCTGGATCAGCTGATGGCAGCAGAGTTGCAGAGGCGTATCTGAGGACAGTATTTGTCACAAAGCATTGTGTATTTATTTTGTTCTACTGTATATGTAAAGCCTTGATTAGTTCTTGCATCTAGGCCATCACTAGAACAAGATGAAGCAACTTGCTTTTCAGTTTCCCATTATGAAGCGAGAGAATAAAGAAGGAAAAGTATATTGTGTTTACCTGAATACTAAAAAAACTGACCACACAGTGGCAGCCTTTGTTTCCATAACTCAGACAGTTTAGAGAGGGTTAGCAAGGCTAGGGGCCAGTTTGGAAAGGCTGTTCAGAACATCGATGTTAGCATATAATACAAACCTTGGGCTCAGTCCACTGAATCTTTTAATGTGAGATTTCCATAAAGTCATTAAGTGGGTTTTCTCAGCACATGCTATGTGATCGTCACTCTTCTTCACAAAGGAAAAAAACCTTACTGAATAATTCAGATATGTAAACAGAGCTGGTAAGCATGAGTGTCTTATGCTTCCTTGTCATGTGCAAATGGGAAAAGACAGCTATATGGGTGATGAGGTTATTAAATAATCTATGACATTAGTTTCAATGATGAGATCTGAGTCAGAAACCTAATGGTGTTAGTTTACAGGTTAATTTTTCATTAACACATTATACACATCTTTTAAGCAGGTGTGGTCAACAATTCCAGCCTAGTTGATCTGATCAGGTGCATGAGCCACTTTCAGGACATCTAGGCAGCAATGATCATGTCTGCAGAGTTGTGGGTTTTGGGGTTTTTTTAAAATTTTTTTCAACAAATCCTGGATGGCGTGCATAGGTTGGCAAAGTGCAAGAGTTTTATATGCACTTGTTCCAAGTGTCCTTAGTGAAGTTGTTTTCCTTCTTGTCTTTCATCTCGATATGTTTACTAACTCCAGTTTTAGATTGCTTCTCCAACTGATGTAAATGCATTTTGCTGTTCACAGTGTTTCACTTGAGCGTTTCAGAAAGGTAGCAGTAAACTATTTACTCATGTCAACACTAAAGACTAAATAACTTCTCTTAGTTACATGACTGTGACAAATTTCAAAGTGTTTTCAGAATTTGACACATCCTTTCAATGAAGATGTTAAACTAATGTCTTGCTGATCTGATTCAGAGTGAATCAATTCAAAGTGTGAAGTTAGCATGTGTGTGCAAAGTGGCCTTAGATTGCTAAAAACAGATCTTTAATGTAAAGCCACTTACACCTGAATTAGAGCTCTCATAGCAGTCCAATATTTTTATTTAATTACATATGTTCACTTTGATATCTTTTAATTAACCGATCTGAATTATCTTCATGTTGACAAGCCCTAAAATACCTGGATCAAAAGGAAAAGTGTTAGACTTTGTCCTGCACCACTAAAACTCAAGTGGATTTTCTATTGTACTTAGGGCCATGTGGTAGGCTGGTGGGAGTGAATTTGGCTCAGTGACTTATGGCCATGGATAACTTTATGTACCAGACATCACGAGGACATCTGAGGGCTCTGAGTATTGGTCTGGTAGCGAAAAACAGCGCAGCTTTTCCAGAATGAAGAATTTATATAACAAAGACTTAAAAACTTCAACATTTAAAAAATTTGATTCTTATCTCTTTCTCCCAGTCCTAGGCTGTTTCTTCTCATTCTGCTTTTTGGCAAACTCAGACTTTCTTAAAAACTTCCAGCCAAGAGTAAGAAATATGTTAGCCTAACCTCTGGAGACAAGCTTCCATCTAGCATGAGAATCAACTTGAAGTTCTGGACTATAAATTTTGTTCTTGCCATTAGAGCTGAGAACCCTCAGCTGAAGATGGACCAAGAAAGAATAACATTCAGACTTTTGAAAAATGACCTCTGATTTACAGTGGTGACATAAAACTAAGTCTTGAGTTATCAGCACATTCATCACTATATTTAGTGCAGTATCTCAAGATAACTGTTTTGGTTTGTTTTGATTTTTTTTTTTTTTTTGAATGGTGTTACTGTCTGATTTCTGTGAGGCAATCTAATGTTTCTTTTTCATGCATCAACGACTCCTTTGTGCAAGTTGTTACCCATCATTCCTATTAGGCTTTTATTTCTCTGCCCTGTGTAAACCTGCTGATATTGCATTTTTTTAAATTCCTGGGATATGTCCTAAAACTCATTTACGGCCAGTGATAAAGGGGTTGTGTCTGATTCACAGCTGAGAGATGAGTGTGGTTTTCTTGGAACTGGTAATGAGATGCCAGTCCATGCCAGTTCAAGGTATAAATTGGGAAGCTGTACTGGATCCAGATTCATGTTCCACTTAAATTTTGTTTGTTTTTCAAATGTGTTGAAAAGCCTTGTGTCAAATGTTTCTGCCTTAGCAAGTTGAAAGCTGTTGACGTTTTTCCAGACATAGTCCTTTTAGAACTGTAATCCTGAAGAAAGCTGAAAGGTGCCAGACTAGCTTTTTCTGTTTTCATGTACCAGTGAATCAGAACAGCTTGAATTTAGTGCTGGGTTTTTGGACAGCTTGGAAATGCCTCATGCTGTTGGAACTCATGCTTCATGCATGTGCCTTGCTCCTTCACCTGCTCAGAGGACAAACTCGCCTAGTTCATACCTTGTGCGCACTGAGATGAGAAACAGGCCTTTGTAATACTATTTCCCCCCCCCCCATCTGCCTATTCTTCCTCATACTCTTACCTTGAGATTGCCCTAATGGTTATCTCCTGTGTTGCTGAATTGTGGTTTTTATCTTTAAATTAAGCCTCATGTTCAGAGTGACCTTTCTTTCCCTGTTTAAAGACCAGAAACACACTAGGTTTTGTGAAAGTTCTGGACTATAATGTGGTCCAGTGCAGGAGTTGGACGTGGACACTGGAACTGGATCAGTTCCCAGGTCTATGGCTCGGGGATAAAGTCAGCTAGTCTGGAGAGGATAAAGTCCTTACGACTTCCATCAAGATGCCTTCTGTTTTCCAGCGTCAATTTTGCTAGAAGAGGCAGGCTTCTTGATCTTGCTTTATTTTACAGGGTCTAGTAGTAGTAGTATGGGACCATGTGGATGTAAGTAAAGCCACAGCAGTTAAAAACTTGTGTTAAAGTAGATATCGAGAAGGAATTAAGAGAGCACAAGGAAAGAGGAGTTGGTATTTGGTGACTGAGAAGGCACTTCAAAGGAAAATTACTTCAGGAAACAGAATCTGAAGCCACAATATTAATTTTTTTTCACTGTCCCTGCATTATCCCTCTGCCTTTTGGAACATCCTCAAGTATTACAGAGGCTGAAACTGCTGGAGGGGAGCAGCGTGAAAAATAATAGAAAAATAATCTCTTTATAAGAAGTGGGGGCTAATACTCAGAGGCATCTTGACAACAAACAAACAACAAATCCCTTACATAAAAGAGAGGTACTCAAATAAGGCGGCATGCCTGCATGACGCCAAAGCCTGCTGAACAAAGCTTCTCTTGTAAGCCCTGCCCACTTGCTTGCAGTAGATAAATGCCACTAAACCTTTCCAGAAGAAGCTTAAAAAACCAAACCAAAACAAAAGAAGTCCATAAACCTGCAATCTTGGCTCCTTGCCCTGTCAAATGCCCAAGACATATTTTGACATGCAGCCAGTAGAGACAATTTAGAAGAAAAATAAAGACCAGGTCCTCTGCTAATGTAAATCTGTCTGGCTTGATTGCTAGCCCAAAAAATCAAGTGGAGTGGAAACAATAAAGTATTTTTAATATTAGATGCCATCCTGGTCTGTGATTTATTGCCCCTCCCTTTTTCTCCTTCTCAAGCACATGTGCACACATCTGTTTTCTTTATAATGCTAGGCGTGCATCTGATTTAAGAAAAGATCAATAAAAGAGGTGAAATATTCCAGATGATGCTCAGTGACCTGGATGTCCAAATCCCATTGAATTTCTGCTCAAAAATTTCACTGGTAAACGTTGACTGCAGTTCTGCCAGTTACTCCCTGCAGGGAGTTTGCAGTACAGTGACACACTTCAAACATAATTTCATACTTGGGGTCTTGCTTTTGGTGAGGTGTTTGTTCAATTGGAATAATCTGGAAGTTATCACTGTGGCACTTCCCCACAAACAAAAACTTTGTGGAAGAATGCTGAAAGTTGCCTATACACAAATATACCCTAAAATTATACACCTGTATATGTAACTTTAATATTTTGTTTCCAAATATATATAGCATATATGGTCACATGTCATTTTGACGAGGAGCATAAACATGCTCCCAGAATTTCAATGGTCCATCACAGCACCTGCAGCCTCCTTGCCTTCTTGATGATTAAGACACAGTAACAACAGTATTCACACGCAAAAATAACAGTAGAAAAATTATAAATATTAAAAAAATCAAAATCCTTTTATATTAGAATTTCCTAACTAGACTTGCTGGGTAGGAGAACAGTACTTTGTGTGTGCATCATTTTTTCTTTAAATAACTCAGAGAAGCTTCGGGAAGCACACCAAACCATATTTCCTAGATGTCAGTCAGACATTTGAGCAGACCTAACCTTTTGCTAAATCTTCAGGGCTTTGCCATCAGTGCAACTTACTCTGAGTTGAATACAACTTATGAAGCAAGTCGTATTCAGTCCTTAGAGGTGCTAACTTAGATATTGTATGATTACCTGGAGTTTAAAAAAAAAAAAGCCAAGTAGATACTAGAGCATTTAGGAAGGCAAATGAGATTATAAAAACAACCAAAAATGTAAGTTGAAACTCCACACATCAAAGTCTTCGATCAAAATTCAGCAAAGTCCTGAACTACCTCCTTAGTGTGAAGCACTTATATAAGGCCCCTTGATGTCAACAGGAGTTGAGTGCCTGGTTGAAATTAAGCACGTGCTTAAGGGCTTTGCTGCTTGGAGATGAATGCAGGCATGCTGTGAGGCATCCTGTCTTAGCTTGCAAAATGAATGCCTAAAACCAAATAGTAAATGACATTTGGAAAATGTTGTAGCACTGATCTTCACAAAGAAGTTTGTGAGAAAGCAGCAGGGAAGTGTTCAAACCAACATGGTCCTCCACTGAAAATGAATGATACAGTGACTAGAAAGGGACAAAAGCAAGGAAAGGGATGCTGATTGGGAGGGAAGAAGAAATACCAAATCCATTCTTGAAATTAGGAAGTGGTATTAAACAGAAAAACCAGCTCCACTGCTGTCTCTTTCCTTAGATAAAAATTGAGCTTTCAGGGAGATTCCTGCCTTTGTTTCATTTACTTTCTCCATTTGTCTGTGAGGATAGCGAGTACTTTGAGGTAGGAGCTGCTTTCTTTCAGTGTGTTTACAGTGCAATGATGCCCTCGTGTGATGCTGTACTGCCAGGAGTGATGGTGTGAACAGCCGTGCACCTTCTGAGAAGCAGAACAATTAGAGCTTGTGTTCTTCAAGGTGACTCAAAACGCCAAATGCTGCTGCTGGTTCATTTCTTCTGAATGAGTGGAAGGAGATGCAAGAGCCCTGTCCAAACACTAGCAGACTTTGTTAAGCTGGGGGTGGGTTGTGCTACCCATCCTCTGACTTAGTGGTGCTGGCTTTCTCACGTGTTGACCTAAGATGAGAAATGTCACAATCATTTTAAGGAACAGGCTTGTGAGAGAAACCTCATCACATTAGGGAAGCATGCCTGAGAAACAAGGTTATTAATATTTGATTCTCATATGCTATTGGAACTGTTGAACAGTAAGGAGGATGCTGATGAGTCAATCAGATTTGTCCTCTGAAGAACTTCACAACATACTAATACAACATTATCTTTCAGTAGATGAGCTTAGCAGAGCTATGTTTTGATTTCTGTCAGGCAAAACTCTTGTCAGTTTGTGGCACTTATCTCCAAATAGCATTTTCTTGCTCTGTTTTCTTTAACAGATAAAGTTCTGTTCTTTTCTTTTTTTTTTTCCAGACGTCAAAGTACTTCATCCACCTGCTGCAGCTGCTCCTTGTGGAATTTGTCACTTTTTTTTTTTTTTTTTTTTTTGGAACATTCTGCGGGTTATATCAGAACAATAAGAAATTTGGGTTGCTCCTAGGTTTTTCTGCTGCAATTTTTGTTTTAAATCCCTACATGTTGTCTTTATTGTGCACTAGGCAGAGCCAGGAGACTGGCTTCTCATCCATGTTATTTATGTCTATGTTTGCATTGTAATGTCACACTGTAATGCCAAGATGTGTGACTGAATGAAAAAAGATGGTATCTGCCAGGATCTTTGTAAGTAACAGGTACAAAGGTGTGTCTGTGTCCCAGACCAGACTTCCAAAGAACTATAATCAAAGAAGGAAATAGTAGTAGATCGAGAATCATTACTTATTAACTTAAGCCACAGAGAGAATATGTTTTATTAGTTGAGGTACGTACATAGAAAAGTAAGAAGTTTTTGAGCTCAAAACTTTTCTTCCATTTATCGTTTTTTTTAATCCCTAAACCATCATGGTTAAAACATCACTACAGCATAATTTTATAGCAGGGGTGGGACTTGGTTTATGTCATTCATCTGAAGAAAATTAAAAAGACTCTTTCTATTAAATTCTACAGCTTAGGGCTGCTTTTAAAGAATGTAAATAGATATATATAAGATCCTGTTTTCCTGAATCCATTGCATATTTATTTGACTTCTGTAGAACAGCTTGTAGGAACACCAGTACCATGGTGTGGCATGACTGAAGTACAGAATGTGGTCACCAGAGAAGGCGGCACTTGGTAAGAAGTGTCAGTGTCCCTGTGACAGTGGGTTTGAGCAGGCTGCTTGCTTTCTCAGCACCAAGCAGAGACATGTGGTCCAATGTCCAATGCTGTCATCCCTGCAACTGCTAATTGCACTCAACAGGCTTACTAACCACTACCTGTCAATGCCGAAAATTTGTTTGACAGAAATGTGATTGCCATATTGATGTTTTCTTGTGTTAAAAGCACTGTAAGGCTTTCAGAAAAAGAAAAATAGAGCAGTGTCATGTAAGTACTCCATCTTCAGTAACTTTTGATCCTCACCATAAAATTTCATAACTGAGAAATGATGCTGCACACATTTTCAGCAAATGCAGTATGTTGTTCTTAGAAGAGCTTTTATCGTCTTAAAGCTGTGATGTTTCTTTATTTTTTTCTCCTCTTTTCTTTGACTTCCACAAAGCAGATGCTTTACTTTTATAGATTCTCTTTCTCTACTTCAGCTGATGAAAATTTCTTTGTTCCTTTCTGTCTGAGTTGCAGTAGTTGCCTGAAAGTGTGCCAGTGCTACTAATCACTTCACTAATGGGACAGCCAGGCACTTCCAGTGCTTCTGTGTTTGTAGGTACATTGTCCTGTACCAGCAGATGGGCCAACGTAAATATAACTTGAAGCAAACTGAGTGCTTAAACCTACCCCGGGTGATAATGTTACCCAGGGGACCACCTAGCAGCTGGGGAGCTAAATGCTTTGGTTCTCTCCAAGGTTGCAAAGAGGCGAGGGAAGCTGATCGGTAAATGATTTCTCCTTCAAACTTCAGTGAATTTCCCCTTCTGTACCTATAGGAGAGTCAAATCTTGCTCTTCCAAAACTTGATGCCACTTTTCATTTTGATATAGGGAAACGCTGAGAAAGCAGTGCTATGGAACAACATTGCCCAAGGGGGAAGTTCGGGGAGGATCACCCTGATGCAGGCAGGGCCTCTTCTGTGGCTGAGGATGGCTGAAAATTATGGAAGCCTATACACTGTAATGTTCACTGTATATAAATGGCTTAAATTGCAGTCCTTGAAGATCAGAGTCTTAAAGAAATACAATCTACTTCATTCTTGGTGCAGATATCATCCATTGCTGACACAAAATACTGGTTTGTCGTAATATGTGTCTTGTTCAAATTGCTGGGAGTAGTAACCATTTCATAGAATGGCACTTCAGTTAAGGCAGAATTATATTTAATGGCCTGTGCCCTTATACTTGTGGTGATCCATCTAACAAAAGCTGTGGTTACACTACACTGACGTGCTGCACAGCATGGCGAAGTATGCAGTAGCAGAAAGGGGGGCACCCTGCTTGGCCATCATCTTCTTGCTATTACTAAACTAGGAAATAACTACAGGTGGATGAAAAGAGATACATTCATTGACTGTCTTTAAGGAGCCCCGAACTGGCCATCTGCAAACTGAGGCACCCCGATAATCGGTGATGTCTGGACGACCCTTACTCTAAGCCAACACCAAGTTCTGCCTACTTATCTGGAAGCAGATTGTCAGTATTTTAAAACAATTGTGCTGGTTTAAGAACAAAAAAAAAGCAAGGTATTTAATTTCTGTGTATTTTTCAGCTTCTGATTCTCCTGTGTTTTTAACAGAAGGCAATTTTATTATCTGCCCTTTACATATGAGTACACTGAGATGTGTGGTATTTTATTCAAATCTCTGCTTTTGACAGTACCAAGGATTCAAGCCAGCTCTCCTTCTCAGACTTATAAACATGCCCTACCCACAAGGTTATGCTGTCTTCTTACATATGTATATTATGCATAGTTAACACCCATGAAATCAGTATCTGAATTTTCTACATTCTCTTTATCATCCTGAAACATGTTTTTTTTCAGCTTCTTGCTTTTGAAAACACATTTTATTTTTACTTCTCTCACAGTTTCTATTAGAAATAGTCATGGTTTGATATTAATGTTTGCAGTGCTTTTAACAGAGTCTAAGGCATGAATATCTGAAACCAGCTCTGCTTTGTGTATTTTGTCAGCAGTTTAATGTTGTTTCTCTTGCTGAGCAAGTGAATTTGTTCAGAATACAAAATGACTGTAAATTCTTTTAAAAACTGTCTCCTGTGTAGCAACTTGTAGATGTTATGAAATATCAGAGAAGTGAAACAAGACAGGGTTGGGTGTTTTTTCCGTTTGTCGATTAATACAGTTTTTGCTAACTTAGCCAAGTTTTGCTCAGCTCAACGTTTTGGACAAAATTGTTCAAATCATTGCATTTATGAAATATTGTTTGATTTTTTTTTTCCTTTGGTTGTTGGGGTGGTATTTTTTCTGGTCGGATTCAGAACGTACTTCAATGATTAAATGCCATTTCTGAATAACAAATTAACCACTTTATCTACACAGAGAATTCGGAATTCATCAAAACAAAAGATGCAGACTGCTACCTGTCATTTGAAATCGTGTAATCACAGCTATGCTGAGTTGTGTTTTGATTAAGTGGAAGATGATTAGAGATCCATCACACAAAGATGCAACAGCATCCAGGGCAAGTGCAGATTTAATTCCATCCCAAAATAACAAAGGTTTTTGAGCACCATTTTTAGGTTCCCACTCATGTCAGGAGAAATGCTTTAAACTGTGTATGTATTTGAGGTTGTTGCAGATTTCTGCCTGAAGGAGCATGCACAGCTCCTGTGCTACCAGAAGAATCAAGCAGGCAGGCTGATATCTTGTGTTGAGACAGACTTCCCATTATTTCAGTCGTCAGCATCCAGTTTACTTGCGTAACTTGTCATACCACAGCCATAATTAGCATGATTTTCCACACTGCACATTCATGATAATAAGCCCAGTAGTGCTGAAATGAGTAAAAGTAAAAAAAAATTATCTGTAGCATGTGCAGTTCTCCATGGGTGCAAGGCTGTGCAAAGGTTCACCCATCTTTTTCTTTTCTTCATTTTTCTTTTGCAACTGGAGAAATGGATGATGGAATAGGATGTGAACAGGAGGGGAAATGTGCAAGTTTTATTACCATAATATAAACCACAGACTTCTGATACTCAACAAAGACTGAGTACCTCAGAGCCACAAATTGGTTTCTTCCAGTTGTGATATCTAGAGCTGGAGTGAAGAACCAGAGCTGGTGTCTTCCACTTTGTTTTAGATAACATGGACTCCTGTTTGCATTTGTCTTTTGAAGCTGGTCAGAAGTTAGAGTTGAAGCAGTTTTCTGTCTAGGAGGTCACTCAGAGGTCCCTACTTCTATACAGTCATTACATCAACGGGGGCTTTTTCTTCACAGCCTGAAGGTGTCAGTTAAGTTGAGAAACTGAGAAATGGAGTTAAAGTCTATTATCTGTACTGTTTCCCTGACAGTGCAGGATCATCCTCTACAATACGACGACTTCATAAGCTAAAAATAGTGTAAAATTTCATTTTTAAGCTCATTGTATTTAAGATAAGTTTGGAAATGTGAACATCATCTAAATTACTCCGAGATCCATAAGACAAACTGCAGAAATATACTACTAGCTTTATTAGCAACGGGCGTTTTTGGGGTTTTTTGCATATGCTGAAAGCGCAGAGGATTACTGGATCTAGTTGTGACAACAAATCAAGTGAGGGGAGAGGAGCGCATCTGTAATACACAAAAGCTGTTCTTGTGACCAGTTGCTGCCTTTAGGCTGGTATAGTTTCAGACTTGACTTCAGTCAATGATTTCATCATAAATTTACTACAGCCAAGCAGAAAGTAGTTTAGTTTTGTTGTATGAAAGGTACCAGAGGAAAAAAGAAGGAAATGGGAGATACAGGCTGTATGCCAAGGATGTGTTGTAGGGCATGCTTCCTACAGAGCATCAAAAGGGGAGTGTTAAGCATTTTGGGCAGCTTTCAATGTAGAGAGGCACTGATGATTGAAGCATGAGCATTTTCACAGGCAAGGAAGCCCTTTACCCTCTGTGGCTCTTGAAGTTCTCTTGGAAACATTCCGTATGGTTTTGTGAAGCGAGACAAATTGTTACAGTGCGTCAGGCTAGGTGCATAATGGAAAATTTCACTTGCACAAAAGACTCATATAATTCACTTACGGCTGGGATACTTGTGAGTTATTGGGCTTTCAGATGTGAGAAATAACCCTCATAAGTCATTGCTACTATTGTGACCCATCCTCTTTTCATTCACATACACAGTTTTCCTTCCTTACCCTTCTAGCTAAAGCATATTATAATTATTTGATTAGATCCGTTACAAGCACCCCGAGGAGCGAAAGGATGAGACTCTGTTCTCCAAAGTGAAGTTATGTTTTCAAGAATGCTGATTTCATCTTGGGGGTGGCTTATTCTCAGTTAAAATGAAATCCAAAAATCATCTCTTCACAGAATTTCGTAAGTCAACATCTGAGTGCTCCAGAAAGTTCTTGCAAAATTAACTCCCATTTTCACACATCAGCATTTTCAGGCTTCAGCTGCACTACAAAAGTGAGAGACTGTTTCTGTGCTTTTTCCAGCCTCACTGTTCTGAGGAAGAGCAGTTGTGCCTTTGGGAAGTTCATCCAAACCAAACCTGTCAATCAGACAGTTACAGGAGAGCTCTGCTTGCCTCTTCACTTCAGTGCATTTTGACTTTCCTTCCTTATCTGCATTAGGTACACTTCAGTGTGTTATGTCTGTTGTGAAAAGGATTAGTAATTCTTCATTGATGGACACATTGTTAGAGCTTTGCCAAATCTGGCTGGGCAGTCAAATTGTACTGGTTGGTTTTGTGACGTCTCTGATGACTACCCTAGGTGTCAGCACATATCCAAGGCTGCTGCTCACAGGCATGGAGATTTTCTCCCTCAAGCACCTTTGGCTTGATTTCATTACTAAGAGGCACTACTTAGAAATGTGCCACTTTCTTCATAAAGTTTATTAGGTATTAAATTGTTTTATTGGTTATAAAATTGGTTTAGAGCATTACATTCCATACTACTGTAGCTGTAAAGATTACAGTGGAAATTCATGAGATTCATGGAAAATTAGAGACAGCAAGACTTCCTAGGTGATCAGAAAAAAGAAAATCCACCCACCTTCTATGTACTGCTTGAGGTGATGACTGCTAATGAGATAAGTGTGATGTAAAGTTGTTATGAAAATTGCATAAGTAGGACAGATAGCAGGTTCTTCAGTAGGTCTTCTCATGGTTGTTTTTCAGAAGCACATTTGCTTGTACAGCTTGGAGTTGAAAGGAGTTTTTAAACTCTGATTAGCGCCAGAGAACCACTGCAAGTGAGAAAGTGCGGCAGTCGAAGCAGGTTGAGGTATTGGCGGTGAGTTGTTAACAAGACAGAAACCTACAAGGCACTTAAAGAGGCATTTAATTTTAGCTGTGTGAGTGGTCTTGCTGTAGTCAATGGAATAACACAGAGCTGTGTAGTTAAGCAAGCAGTCAAGTGCTTGGCTGGATCTGGAACTACAGGCAATTGCAAATTGCATTTCTGCCCTCAGTAATGCCACTCTGCATCAGCAGCGAAGGCAAGAAGTGATTTCCTAATGATCACAAAGGATGTAAAAGAAGATTTCTACCAGCGGAGTTTTCTTTACATCAGCAGACAAAGGCAAAATGCAATCTAATAGTTAAAAATGGAAAGTCGTTTGGAAGTAAGGTCCAAGCCGAGATGAGGATACAAGGGAAGTCTGTAGGTCTGCGGCAGCAGTTGGGGAGCTGCCTGTGAACAGTTATGGCTGAGGCTTACAGATCTGCCAGGATGCTGTGTCCCAAGCCCCTCTGTGTCCCAGGGGTTGCAGTGCAGCTGCATTCAGAGATCAACAGAGTGTGTGGAGCAAGTGGTTCTGGAGGATGCCTCAGGGCTGCCCTCTAGAGACACCGCAGAGTTCCTGGGAGTCGTGTGCAGGCACCCTGACAGGGGCTGGGCGATGGCTTTGCTCTGCTCTTTAGAGAGTGGATTTGGGAGTGACTCACTTCACCTGGCCTTTTCCCAGTAACTCTGCTGCTTGCTGCTGCTTTTTTTTTTTTTTTTTTTTAACTTAGCGTTGTATGATGACTATCCTCAAGAGCTAGCTTAAAAATAAAGTTTCCACTTCCTATTTGAGGAAGACATTTACAGAACATTTGCTTCTGAGGTGTTGTCACATAGTGTGCTCAGTTCTGGCCATGGTGCCTATTTAGTAGTAGCTGTTACTTGCTGCCTACTCTTGAGTTTATTAATATAAAACCATGACTATACCGCTCTCAAGTGCATTAAGTTCGTTCTGCTTGGTAACTTCTGGTTTACTGCACATGCTTAGTGATTACAGGCAGAGGAAGATGTTATTCTATTGTGTCTTGGATTACCAGAAAGTGAGGCACTGTGTATTCATTGTTTTTCCCCTTGTGAAGGAGTTATTAATCTCCACCTGTATCTCTCGCCCTGTAGTAACAACAATTGCAGCTTGAGAAATTTAAGGAAAGAAATACTGTTTGAAGAAATTCTAATTCTGCTTCAAAGGATCATTAGGCTGGATTGAGCCAAGTCTAGGAAGCTTGCCTGATTAATACTTAATACATGAAAGTTTTTTATCTAATTTATAAAAATTGGAGAAGTAGAGTTTACCAATTGTCAGACTTTCTTTTGAGCCTTAGTATTTTCTTCCTCCACAATACTTCGTAAATTTGATATGCAAGGTTAAATCTCCAAACTTCTAGCAGGTTTTCTTCAGTTAAACTGGTTAATGGAGGGCCAAGATCCTGACCCAGCAGCTTACACAGATAGCCCCATAATTTCTGTTTGAGTTTTTTGGTAGGTTTTAGAAGATGCCTAGCCTCACTGCAGAAAAACTTAAAGTAGTAGAGAATTTACCACAGCAAGCCAGTAAGCTGTTCAATGTATAATTAACTTTGTTGTTTAAAAAACCCTAAGTCAGAATTTCTCTAACGTTAGCTACCAATTATTAGATTCCATTATGTCTTTTTCTGCTACATTAAAGAGTCAGGACCAGGAATTTCTTCCCATGCAGCTAATTATCAAACTGTCTCTTGGACTTCTCTCAGAAGAGAGATCGGGCTTCTTAGGTCTCACTGTATGGCATGTTTGTGAGATTTAAAAAGACACATATTCTATTTAGAACACTAGTGAAATACAGTTAATTTGTTAGAGGAAGAGAAGTACTTTTTTTGGTCCGTTTGCACAAACTTTGTTCTACTGCAGTTTGAACACTTTGACAAGTGCAGATATGGGACAGGTTTACCTAGATTTCTAGTGATCTCTGGCTACCACCTGAAGATGCTCCACTTGATTGTGTTGCCTGTCTATGCACACAAATGCAGGTAGACAATGAATGTATATGACGTGTTCTCTGAAGGGAGCAGATGGTGTTACTGAGCCCTCCCCAAGGCATTTTGACAAGAATCCTTGGAGATATTGGGAGATAGTATTTAGACATCTTTAAGAACAGTGTCTTTATATTATTATAACTTGTATGTATCTGTCAGCATGTGAATTTATTAGCATGTTTTCTGGGGACCATCAGTAAATCAGTAATCACTGACTCTAATCAGGAAGGAGGATCCGGGTTAAGCTACGTTGGGGGGTGGGGTGGGGTGTGGAAATTAAGAGGGTGTTTCTTAAATGGAAGGCAATGATTCATTACATTCATCATATTCCACACAGATTTGATTTGGCTTCTCTGAATTTGCCTGGTCTCTCACTAGGCCATGTTCCTCAGCAGCTCACCTGTGTGTGGCTCTGGGCAGCCCAGGGGCTCCCCGGGGCAGCTCATGGAGAGGCTGTGTACTTGCTGGAGCACTGTCCTTGCTCACGCGCCCTGGTTCACCTGGGGCTGCCGGTGTTTCTCAGCTCCTGATTCCTGTCAGAGCACCAAGGCAGGTTTCTCTTCAAAATTATAAAGGTGAGAAAAACTGGATTGAACACAACTTTTGAAGTACTGAGAACAACTGATGTTTCCTGGCCAGAGATCCTGCCGAGATCTGCTAATGAATAAAAACTCTCTGCCTGTTCTATGCAGAACCTGAAGACTGACCGTAGCTGGTCATGTTAGGATAATCTTTCAGCTAAAGCACTAGCCCAAAATTGGAAAGCCTAAGTTCATGTCTGCCTCTGCTGTGGGTTCACATGTGACTTTGAATGAGACATTTTACTTCCCTATATTCAATTTTTGTTCTACGATAGGTAGGAGGAAATAATTCTTTCTGTCCATGTCCATCTTTCAGAGATCTCTAAAATGCTTCTGGTATGTTAATACGTGCATATGTAGCATCTGGATGTGATTGAAGCTTCCGTAACTGCTGTCATGTTAACAGCCACAGTATTTCTCATTTAAATTCACCCTTTAACAGGTACATGCCAACATAAATTATAGTCAGGCATTCTGTTTCCAGCAAAGCTAGGTAAAAATATTGCCTCCTCTTTGTCTTCATCCTGAAACAGAGATTACCATTCCCTTAAACCTCACCTGCATGCTTAATCTTCCCAAATCTATCAAAATAATACAGGGTTGCCACTCCTATTATTACGTGTTTAATGCTAGACTGTATTATTTTTAATTATAATTTGTCCAGATTACAGGGCATTTGCACGACCAGCTCAAGCAGTGGTGATCTTTTGGGGAGGGCAGAGGGAATGAACCAGGACTGACACACACACCTCTGGGATAAAGCCTTCACCTGACCTGGCCAAAACAAGCCACATAACCTGCAGTTTAGTCTCAGCAACAGGACACAAGCAGCCACAAAGCCCTTTATCCAGCAGTGTTACAGGGTACTTGAACCATTTTTTAAACACAGTGTCCTTCATATAATAATAGAAGTGCTCAGCATAGTTCAGTTGTAGAGCAGAGGCTGGTTGGCAGAAGGTGGCTGTGACAGGGGAAATGGGAAAAGGAAATAGTTGTTGCAATCACCTGACAAAGCAGATGATAAGGCTGGAATTCCTCTGAAAATGTGAGTGGTAGAAGCAGCAGAGCATGTAAACATTGACACAGGGCAACAAGGCAGGATTTTGATACAGTGGACACTGTAGTTAGAGCTAGTGAAATCCCTGGGGGCCTTGACTGTGCTTATTGCTTTTGTCTTATTTTATCTCTGTAGAGGTATTACACTGCTTGTGACAGCCTGGCTCTGAGAGAAGATGGAAAGAGATTGTTTAGAGGCAATGGGACAGACAAGTGGATTGTATTCCACGTTACTCACAGCAAAGATGCTCCAGGGCAAAATTAAATGAACTGAAAGTCCAAAAAAGTGCCTTCATAAAAATGATGTAGAGCTGTATTTTTTCAAATTTTCTTATAGATGATAGGGAAAGCAATGTAGCCCCTGTAATTGTTTTCTCATCATCCATCCCATTTTATCAGAAAAGGTTTTTTAACAGAGAATTGTATTTAAGTTGAAAAAGAAAGTAGGAAAAACTCCTGATTATTTCTTTGGCAGCCCAGAATGTTTACAACAAAGGCTCCATGAACAAATAGTTAGATAAAACCTGGAGCTTGGTAAATGAAGAGCACTTGCAACCCAGCAGGGATAAAACACATCAGCCATGTGATGAAAGAATTACTTAATCCTGTGGCACTGTCCCTTTCAGTTCTTGGAAATTCAGACTTTAATGAAGCAAAGTACTATTTAATGACTACTACCATTCTCCAGAAGTTAAAAGTTACTCCAGTAACAGAGGAGTTGAATTTATTTATTTATTTTAGCCAAGCTGTAGTTGAGGCGTATACTTTGGAGTAAAACTATATAGCAGTTGCCTGGGGACATAAAATGCCATAGGTCATTAAGTAAACTCTGTATTTATTCTAATGCAATACTTTTCTGGTCACGTCTGACACTTTTGAGGTCAGGTTTGTGCTGATACATGTATTTCATATCTATGCTATATATGTAACTGGCTCTGGCATGCTCTGTTAGACACAAGCAGTGCTGTGTTTGTGAGTGCATGTTTGCACTGCAATCCCTCTCAACACCTAGCGGTGTGTGAAACACAGAGGGGTGAGTTCTGTGCTGTGCCAGGGAAGAGTAAATAAGGGCAGGATTGAGGGGGAGGGGTGAGCACGCTGTATGAGCAAGTTGTCTAAGTATTCTCTGAAATCTTCATCTAACATATCCTAGTTGTTCTAATCCTTTCCATGCTAAGAAGCTCACAAAGGCAATGGATTTTTGTAACGACAGGGTCGTCAAGAGGTGGCATGAAAAGCATCCGTTTTCATTTCCTAATATATGAAATTGGGATACTGTTCTCCTTGCTCACAGCGGGTGTCTGCAAATCACTCTCAGGTGTCAGGATGAAAGTCCTTGGATGAGAGCAAGGAAGGATACAAAAATGTTTCTAACCTCTGCTGAGCTCTGTCTTACAGTTGTCTCCAAGGGCAGGGACAGAGCTGCTGCTGATTCCCAGCATGGTAGATGTCACCACGTGGTTCGACATGAAGCTATCTGACACAGGGAGGCAGAACAAGAGATGAATTTAGGTGAAATTATATATATATATCAGGATATATACATATCAGCTGTAGATTACCTTTCTCTTTGGCTTAGCAGAAAGTGGTAAGTCTGAGGCGGAGAACATGGACTTGTCTCAGAGTGTGGGGCTTTCTTCTGCACAGTTTGTTTTCGAGACCGTCTCTAATTGAAGGGTTTTTAAAGTCTGCTCACAGCAGAAATTGGGTGTGTATGTTCCCAGCCTAGGAGTGAAGAATGATGATGAATGACTTAATTAAGGAAGCCATAAAAAGGCAAAAGGTAAATGTCCATGTTTTCTTTGTAATCGACTAATGATCTTTTTGTCTATAATGGGACAGCAATTTTCCAATTGTCTTTTTGTAAAAGAATACAGATTTAGCAAAAAATATTTTATATCTGAATTCGTCTATGGAAAAAGGAGAATCCATTAAATTACATTCTCAAAAAAGGGTATTTTCAGATGTTGTTAAACAAAATACTTTGCTTGATCTGAAATGAACTTTCTTTCATATTTTGAGTTGTCAAACACCTTGAAATGCCAAGCACATTTTTGGTTCAATTTGAAACCATATCTGTATCTATATATATTTAACTTCTAGAAATCTCTTGCAAACAAAGAACATCCCTTATTTGCTCAGCACTTTAATAATACAGGACACTATCTTCCCAATAAGCTGAAGCTAATATTTACAGTGTTCAATTGTGAGGACACTTTTAGCTCTTGGGGAAAAATACTGCCAAATGTGTGTATTTTCACATTCTTATGCTAGATGGAATGTGTCCTATCTAGTTGAAAGAATACGAGCATGCCTAGCAATCTCGTTTGTATATCACCATCAACACATTTCTGTGGTTTCATTACACAACAGAAAAAAAAAAAAAAATCCTCCAAACAAAAGAATGTGTCAACTAAAGCAAACTTTAGTCTAAATCTTTGTAAATGGGAATAACTGGTCCTGAAGAATTGAAAAGAGCCAGTACAAGGCTGTTTCTGGTGATACACCTTACTTCAAATTTCCCTGGAGAGGCAACAAATCTACAAATGTGACAGCCTACTTTGCAGTCCTAGGATTTGGAGATTCTTTAGGGAATTGTCCATGAAACTTACAAACAGCCTTTTTTTTCTTTTGTGTTTTACACAAATCGCAGCCCTTTACCAGCTCTTTAGGTGACGTACTAAGCTCTCTGTTCACATAAAACAGCTTAGTTTGCCAGTCACTTCACAGCCTATGATTAATGTTATTATCTGACCATCAGGAGTCACAATAATACACAGACGTGTACTGTCCTTTCCTCAGAAAGTTGCAGTCAAAGCATGTTATAACAGACTCACGTGAGTTTTTTGCATTTCTTTTGTGTTCTTCTTGCAACTCAGGTAGCTGCTGAGGGTAGCTGTGCCTGGGCGAAAGGGCAGAGCAGTCAGAGCCATGTTTTTCACACTTCAGAGACTTGTTTCAGGTAGCTCATTCCAGTTGTTGGTGGGCATTTCCCCTCCTTCAGCACCTGCCTATAGCACCAGTTATGTTTCCCTGGGGAGGATGATCTTAGTTGTGGGTTCTTCATCTGAAGTAAAAAGCATTCCCAGTGAAAGCCATGCTCACATACATCTGCTTCTTGTGTTTATTAAGGATTTGTCACTTACAATGTAAAACAGGATGTCATCTGAATTCAATAACCATGTGTTGGTTTAGTGAGCAGGTGCTTATTCCCACCAGATGAAATTGTCCAGTATAAGCAGATGATGATTTGTGTTTGTTGGGTTTTTTTTTTAATATAAACTACATGTTTATTTTGATGATCTCATTTAGAATGAGTGTGTGGGAAAGGATGGCTGGAATTACTATAATGATTTGCTAGTATGTCTGCTAGCAAAATATTTTTTTTTCTTATCACTCACCTCTGATATTTTAAGAATTATCCTCCTAGAGATCAGTTTTCAGTATAAATTCTACTCCAGCTTGAGTTCTGCTAATCAGAGTACTGCAGAGAATGCTTTAATACAGTGTCACTAGACTGGCTGGTTTCTGTACTTATGAAAGATGGGTTCACACTATTCCTTACAGCATTATTATCTCTGCTGTACACTTAAAGCACTAAGACCTAGTGAGATTTATAGAACTATTAAGAATGAGCTATCAGGTATATCTCCTGGATGATAATATTCATCGTTCTGTGTTCGTACAGCCTCCCCCTTGGGAAGGTCATAGAGGAGGAACAACATAGAATTAATGCTTTGAAAAACAAGAGTGCACCCTGCATCATCAATACCTCTGCAGGTCACAGCTGCCGAACGTGAATTTAAAGAGTGCTCCCAAGAGAGGGAAACTGTCACAGCTCCCCGAGTGCTGAACAACCAGCATCAGAACTCGGTGAGTTGTTTCTGCTCGCTTCTGCCATTTTTTCCAGCCATATTTGCCTCGCTTTCCTTTTTTCATCAGCACTGCCCTGGAGATGAGTATGTAGCAGGGCTGTGGAGACCTCACACCTCTCATCTCAAGTAGCTTCCTTAGAGGTCCTGGTGAACAAACATCTCTGCTGGTGAGGCTTCTCCACTGCCTAGATGCCCCCAGTGCCAGCACTTGAACAAATCAAGTGTCTTGCATGCCAGCCACCAAAAAGCCAACTGACAAATGTGCCTCATCTAGGGTGGCTTTATAGTGTGGCCTCTGAGCCCTGTGCCTGTCCGCAGTATTGCTTTGTACCTGTAACACTGAACCCTTGTGACTTCTTGTAAACATGATGAATTTAAGCTGAGGCACCAGATGTCTTCATGGTCTAAAATATTAGTAATTAATCTGAGTTTGTAGTGGTTTTGCATTAGAAGAAGCTTTTACTTTAATGGCCTTTTTTTGAAAGTGTTGTTCTAAGTAGATCAGCATGCTAAAATTTGCATTGTAAAAGATTGTTTTGGAACAAAGCAGGATCTAATGAGCATATAGTAAATCCCTTGGCTCTGCAGCAGAGTCACAATAAGCATAATAGCTCTCACTGAATGAATCCCTTGCAGCCTAAAAGCTTTTTTCTTAAAAATGAAATAGCAGCCCTGCAGGATTGAGTGCAGACAACATGCAAAGATCATTTAAGGGGCTGTTGTGGAAAGAGAAAACAAATGAGGATGACTCCACTTAGGGTCTTTGAAAAGACCCTTTGTGATCACTTCATTAGACAGTCTGTTTCAATATTTTCTTATTCAAGAATGACTTTATTCTGTTGGAAGCATCAATAAATTCCACTCTTTATTCTTCCTCCCTGTGATCTCAGCTAAAATGCCAGGAAGCATTTTATCATTTTTCAGTCATCTCACTGAAGGTTGAACACAGCTTAAGTATTATTTCTTTAGCAAAAGGCTGAAAGTGTGAACTAATGGTATTACACAAGAAAGCTGAGAACTCGCTTTGGGGTGAAAAAAAAAAGTTTAACAACTTTTGCCTTTTATTTTCATTCTGGCATAGCTCAGGTAACAATTGAAGGGAGATGCTATTAGAGGTTCTGCCTAATTTTAGGCTAATGTGTTTGCCTGCCTGTTAGAAAAGGTGCCTTTAAGTTACACGCTTGCTGTCAGCTCTTTCTGCAAAGTTAGAAGTAGTTTATGTCCCAGACGTACTAGGATAGGCACCCTAAATAGTGTGAAAACCACTTCATTTGCCATTTTGAAGAAAGTCAACTGAAATCAGACTGTTGAGACAACATTGAGAGGTTGCCCAGAGAAGTTGTGGAGTCTACATTGTTGGAGATATTTACAAGCTGCTGGGAAATGTCCTGGGCAATTGGCTTTAGGTGGCCCTGCTTGAGCAGGGGAGGTTGGACCAGATGACCTCCGGAGTTCCCTTCCAACTTCAGCCATTCTGTGATTCTGTAATTCCGCTGCCACCTGCACTGATGTATATGATGCAAACTTGCTGTATAATTTTTTCTTCTTGTTTTCCTTCTGAGTTCAAAAAGTTTAAATTTAAAATTTGGTTTTATGAATACACCAATCCCAGAGGTTTCAAGTTTGGGTGTTCAGTTCTAGGACCTGGCTTTAGCAAAGGCTTTAATTTTGCTTCTGGTTTGGAGGTCTGAGGAAATAATCCCTGTTCACCTAAGATACCAAATTAAAATGGGAAGGGGTTTGAAACATAAAACAACTCTTCCCCTCAAAAGCTCAAAGACTGTCCTCATTTGACCACAGATCCAAAACCCAAACATGAACCTAAACTAGGTACGTACAGACCCCATCTAAATACTACAATCTTTGGCTTTAGCTCTATCTCAGAGACGAGTTTAAACTAGTTCATGTGATGGGATTTAATGATCTCTGTACTCAGCACTTTTTTTCCCCACTGTGGAGATGAGTTTCTTGAAGGAAAGTTGATTTCTGAAGGAGCTGTCAGTTTATGAACAGCATCCATAGGTGACAGCCCTGGCTAGAGTGAGGGTAGAATTGACCTCAGATCAAAAGCACAGCACCCTGCCACGTTATCTGGGGGACTGATCTTTGTTAATACAGAGCCTTGTAAACCTCAATGTAATGAAACTACTAATGGGCCAAAGGCATACAATGCCTAAGTGCCAGTTACAGTTTTTAGGTAAGATTTTCCAATAGGAAGTCAAAGGTTTAGAAAGTCATGCTACAACTGTCAGCATGGTTGATAGATTGAACACCTCTCCGTTTGTTCAGGCAGAGATCGAGTAGCTGAATGATTGAGGAATATACTAATTTTGACATATATTAGTGGAAACTGAGACAGCAATGACAAGTGTGGTCAATTTAGTAATTTTATAAGTGATGTTTTTTAGAAAGTGCTCCAGTTCTGTTCTCTATGAGTTAGTTTTGTACTCTTCAAGAAACTTATGGAAATATCATGTGAACACCTACACATGTCAAGTAAGGCATCCCTACTGTTACCTTCAGTATTCTTGTTAATCTTTTCCTGGCATCCAACAGTGTGCTTCAGCCTGGTTTGGGCTGCTGCTATGTTCACCTGATCTAGTCTTGAGCCTCTTTTAAGTAGCAACCAGGTGAGCACTGGACTATGGTAGCTAGTATACTGGCTCTTGTGTTTCAGGAGAAGCTTCTCAATTGACTAGTCAGCATTATTTGGTGGTTTGGTGCAGGTTAGTAAAGCCAGAGTCTGTCAAAACAGATGTTTTCCGAAGAATGTAAATGTTGCAGGAGCTCAGCTGCAGATTTTCTGATATAAGCTTAATGTACATATGTCTTTATCCCTTGCTGACACTTGAAATTAAAGGGAGATTTTTCTCTATGGTCTTCTGGGATAAGTGAGAAGAAACAACCTAAAGCAATCACATGAATGAGAAGTGAGGAACAAGGATGACGGGCTGGTCTTCAATGCCGTTTTCGTGTATCCCATGTGGATTGTATTTTTCCAAGGCAAATTTGTTGAATTTTAACAGTTACAGTACAAACAATGTCTGTGCTGACAGATTTGCAGAAATGACTGACAGCGGTTCTACTGATTTGGAAAAAAGTCGAGTAAATTTGTAAGAAGGCAGAAAATTATTCTCATCAAATGCATTCTTAAAGAATATGTTATGAGAAGCATCTGCCAGGGACAATTACCAAACTAAATTAGAGATACCAAATTGCATATACAAGGAAAAATGATTGGCGCTTGAAAAAACCCAACATATCTGGTATTAGACCAGAAGAAGATATCTGCAGCCTCTTTCAGACCTGAGGAGAATTCAGAGAAAGTAGAGGTTAGCTCTAGTCTATGAAGTTTAAGGGTATGCCTTAAAGCAATCTCTTTTCTATGCCTGTCATTTACGTGATAGGAGCTGTTAGCGTCTGCTGGAGGTCTTGGGGTGCCAACGTTCATACATTTGCTAAGCAAGTCTTTGAAAATTAAAAACTTACCCATAGATAGGCTGTCCTTTCTCCCTCTTCCCATTCCTTGATACTTCCTCTCCTCTCAGGCCCTAATGCCATCCCTAAGCAATTATGTCAATGAGGTTGATGGTAGGTAAACAGTGTTTATCTGCACCGAAGGTCAGCAATACAGAATGTACGAATGTTTGCTATACACCAACTTTGCAGGTTGCCTGCTTTGTTATTACCTGCAAAGTTGCCGTCTCCCAAAATTCTGTTCCCTAAGAGCTTTCTGGGACTAAGAGATCATCTCCCCCATCCTTTTCCACCTGATGGGCATGCTGACATCATGCCTTCAGCAGAGGGGTGAGTCACTGTCCCCTGCATGGCACATGGTACATTGCTGCAGATGGATCAGTCAGGCTTGGTGGAGTCTCTGGATAATTCTCCTGGTGCCCTTCTCAGGCAGCTACCCCAGAGCAGGCAGGTATCCAGGGAACTCACGCCAGGAAGGGTAGATGTCATGACTGCCAGAAGCAGGCTCTGTTTTGCAGCCATGTGAGTCCTAGGAACTCTGCACTGGGAATGAGGAGCAGGGTCCAGCCCAGTCATGGAAGTCTGGTATCTGCGTAAGCTCTCCTAACATTTCTCTGAGTGCAGACCTTGGCTGCATTTTGCAATCATTTCATCCTTGTGCTTAACTCCTGCTATGCCCTGCTTGGCTGTGAAGCCTTCTCACCAGCTCCTCAGGGAACAGTCTTACCAGAGGAGGTGGTCTTTGACCAGTATCACTGCAGTTACAGATGAACTTTCCTGGCAGCAAACAAGAATTCCTGAAATGCCTTAGTTTGGAGTGATATTTTAGTCTCTGCCATCCTACTTAAGGCAGATTTGAAATCCATATGTAAAGCATGGCCTGTGCAGTGTTGCACAGTGCAGCTAGCCTATGCGGCAACAGTCTGCTCTTGTTTCTCTGAAAGTTTTTTGCAACTTCCATCCCCCATCACCAAGATGTTTCAGAGAGAATGGAATTTTCCTTGCAGAATGGAATTCTGCTCCACACACAAAATCATCAGCTTCTTCCCTAGACATGCTTTTTTGAAAGGTGCGATATGCTTTGTAAAAATTGTGCAAAATACGGGTTTATGGAGATCAGATTAGTGGTTAAAGTATATAGGACATTTTTAATATCACTTTGAATCCTATCTTCTCCCTCCCATAGCAGCTAGTCTATTAATTTATCAGACTTAGTTCTTTACATGCAAAGTTTATCTTTACAGCAAGATAGCAGCTGCTGAGTATGAGTTTCTCTAGAACATGTTTCAAATTCTTCATGCTTATCTATTTTCTTCTGTAAGAGGGTTAACAGAAGGGTTTTATCTTCTCTCTGTTGTCACATCTGAGGTCTTAGCTGGATTGAGGTTCTGTAACCTCTAAAAATTATGTGAAGGACAACCTCTAAATTTGCTACTGAAAAGCCACCAGAGAAACTCAAAAAATGTGTATCAATTGAGTGTCTCATTTCAAGAAGGTTATGGTCCCAGTGCCTTTTTTCTCTGAAAGCAATTAATCTGTAAATATTAGAAAACCCCAAAGGAACAAACTCCAATCAATTCTAAAAAATCTAAAAGGCTAATCAAGCATGTAGAAATAATTGTTTTACTTCCCTACAAAGAAAAGGTGCCATTTTGAATCTGCCATGAAACTTTACATTAGATGACTCTGCAAGAGGATCTAACAACATACCCTTGAACTCTATTGTAGTAGTTTTGGAAAAAGCAGCTAGCTTCCAAACTTTCATCAACGGGCAACTGAAATGTTAATAATAATCGTAAAGAGAAAACGTTAGTGCCAAACATATACTAAAACTCATATGCCTGTGTCTGCTCTATCGTTCCCTCCATGCTGCATGAGCCAGGAGAAAGAACATGAGGAGAGCACCAAGTGAAATTCAGCCCTCCAAAATCAATAGTCCATGAACACTGCTGCATGTTCCCAGCCTTACCATGCGGAAAGAGCAGTGAGGGCTAGGTATTTACACACCTACGTTAACAAGGCTACCCTAGCGACAGAATTAGCTTTTATGTGTGAGATTTTGTCACATTCCCTAGATATCTGCTATTAGCAGATTAGCTATAACTTGGTGTTAGCAGGAGTTGAAACCGAAAAGGCAGGGATTGTGATAGAGGCAATGTCATGATCAGTCAAGCAAGGACCCTTTTGGGTCCCATAATTTGCAAGCATCGGTCAGAAGTTTATCCTGAAATCTTTGACAACACATATGATCTGTGGATCTTGAGATGTGATTTTTTTTCCTTTTTTCAATTCTTTTCTTGGCAGCTAAAAGTCTCTCTGATGTAAGATGTTTTGTCCCAGCCTGGAAAGATTTTTTTTCTCTGTAAGTGTACCATTAAACAGGACAGGCTATTTTGAGAAATAAGAGTTGGGACTTTTTTAAACCATAATTATGGCTGCCTTTAAAGATGATGATAAAAATGTACTTGATAAACAAAATGAGACCACATGATTAATTTTTCCATATGATGTGTTCAATTATGACAGCTCCCTAGTTTCTAATAGCTTCCTATGTGAAGTGAAACATGGAAAGAGAGCACTTTATCTGATTAAATGTGACTCTAGTCAGCTCTGAGAGTATGTGGGAGAAAGAATATCCATAAAACCCCATTAGAAAAAAATGTCAGGCTATAAATTACTTTGAAAAATCAGTTTTCAATGAACTATGTAAATTGTCAATATCAGAGACGCAAGAACCATAAGTGTGCTATATTTATGCTAATTTTTTGTTTCTAGAACGGGCACTAGAAGAGTTGCCACATCCATTAAGGGCTGGAGGATAACTAGAGAGCTCCTGTGTTTCAGATGGGAAAGGATCTCGTCATGTTTCAAATTTACTTTGAACAATTCCTTCTGATTTAGGCCTTGTTGGTCAGTGTCTGACTGGAGAGAGAGGCTGAAACTATGCGTGTTTTTAATGTTAAGAGGTATTTTTGACTTCATCAGAGTAGGAGTTTTCCTGTAACTTTGCTGGTCACACGGATTTCATTTTACACAGTGGTGTTAAAGGAGCTGAGAAGGGCCCAGTGGTGGCTGCTGTTGTGAATTTACTGCCTGGTTGCATGTCCTCCTGCCCTTTGGGTATTGCAACTTTTGACAGAAAGTACTTAGACTTTTTTCACCTTGAGGAACCACAATTTAATCTCACTGTCAGATCCCGTCATTTGGATGGTCTGTCGCAGTGATTTAAGGCATCTTTTTCTCCAGGCCACGTGCACTCTGAGAAGGGCTGTGAGCCCACTGGCTGCCTTAAAGTTTGATGGGCAGGTTTTTGAGGCTTTTCCAGCTGATAAATTAAAACAAAAATACTTTTATGGAAAATGCTGTGCTTTGGCAAAATTTCCGTATGAGAACAAATACCTTTTCTTAATGTTGTCAAAAGATTGTCGTTTGCTATTTTTGCAACAAAGGTTTGGGGTTTTCAGTTGAAACTGAATTTTCAGATTGAAATACGCTTATATTAAAAAAGCTTTTAACACCAAACAGATCTTCTGAAAATCATCACTGGTTTAGTTTAAGAAAAACATTTTGGGGATAGTTTTTGGGGAGGAGGAAGATACAAGTGACAAAGAACCTACGTTTCAACTAGTGAAAACATTTAAGATTGATGTTAATCTTGACAATTTAGGTCAGCAAAATTTCTGAAACATGTTGAAGTTCTTTCATGATAGGAAAATCTTTTCCAGTCCTGCTGTAGGTGTGTGTGGGTAGTCTAGAAGACATCCGTCTTTGGTAGGCTTTGCTTTGAAAATTGAAGAAAACCTGAGATCCCTGACTTTTAAGAAATCCCACACTGGGATATTGTAAAACAGGGGTATCTGAGCTGCTTTAAAAACTCCTCCATCTCCTCTGTTGCCTTCACACAGAAAAGAAAGTCTGAACTCTGCAAGGCTGCTTCTATGAAGTGCTGCTCAGGTGGAGTTCAGAACTGGTTTTGTCAAATATCAGAGTCTGGTTCTAGCGTCAGGGTTTCATTTCAGGATGGTCTGAGCATCCACCTCTGAAGCGCTGCCTCAGGCAGAAGATCATGATCTTTCTTTCCAGTCTCAAGTTTTCTAAGTTAAGAGAGTTAACTGTGTCCTCAACTATGCCTTCATACCAATGCCATTTTTATCTTTACTTACTGATTTTGCTTTTACTGAGATCATTCGTATCAAATTAAAGAACCCCATACAGTTGGCTTAGTGTACAAAATAATGTCATACGTTAACTTGTGAAGCTGTGTTTGGGGTTTTTTGACTGAAACAATGAATAATCTCTAGTATTAGTTACATGTAGACTGCAGGCACCTCCTTCTCCTGACATTCCTAAAAGAATGCAGAAGAATGGCCACAAAATACTGGCATTTCATTGCCATTTTTGGCATGAATCATTTCACCCATTAGTCAGTAAACACGTAGTTTCAAAAAACAGGATAACTGAACGTAACATGGGGTGCTTGTTCAATTTAGAGCGCTAAGTCTGTGGAGAGTGAAGAGCCCTCCCTGTAGTTAGTCAGCATGAGCACCTCGGGAGCTGCAGCTACCCTGTTGCAAATGGCTCACCTGAATATTAAATCCCATGGTGTGTTTTGAGCTCTCTCATTCGATCAGCAGGGCATAACGCTATTGGAAATAGGTCTTACCTGCAGAACTGGAGACCATGTCAGCTATCTCCTCTCTATATATATTGCCATGAGTTAGGAATGGATTAGCCCAGCGGTCTAGCCAGCTCTACATCCTGCTTCAACAGTGACCAGGCTTGTTTGACTGAGTTTTTTGGTGGTTTGCTTTTTTGGGTTGGTTTGGGGTTTTTTTGGGTTGGGTATTTTTGGGGGTTGTTTGATTGGTTGTTTTTTTTTTTTGGATAAGAAACCGTTTTTTCACAAAACGGGCCAATTGGTTTGATGGAATTTTACATTTCATTTTGTTTCGCCTCCTTTCCTCATTCCTGAAATACTGAGATTTTGGTCAGAAGTGTTGTTTTATCTTTTTGAAAATGTACTTCCTACTAATGCAATTAAAAAAGACAGTTGTTTTCTGGATCTTTTCTGGATTATTTTTAGGAAACTAATATTTTTTTTTAAATTCTTTTAGAAATGTGATTTTGACCTTCAGCAACAACTACTTATAGGAAAATGTATTGCCTCAGAAAATTTCTTCTTGTTTTGCAAGAGTTAAAGCATAGTGATTTATTAGCATTTCTAAATCACATACCCAACCTGCATTCGGAGAACTTTGGTGAGGGACAGTTCAGGTCACGGTAGACAAGACACTGTCTCATCTCAGTTTTTCTTTGATGCATAAAGTCTGATGTCAGATTGACTACTGTATAATAAATGGTAAGCACTTTTCTGTAGGACAGCCGTATCTCAGGTGTACAGGAATAGCTAATAATTAGTGCCAGTAGATCATTGTAGTGCAAACCATGAACATTATCATTCTGTTTTAATTTACCCCTGATGTGGGTACTTCTTAATACTTAATATGTCTGTTTATAGAAAAGTTGATTGAGATAATTAGCAGTAAAAATGCTAAGGTAACACGGCTATGGTAACGTTTATATTGCTATCAGTTTTGTTTATAGCAGCCTAAAGAGCAATACTGAAATTAGAAATTAACTGCAATTAGCAAATAAATTGAGTGTCTCTTGGAATTACTTGATCATGTCTTAAAATGTTGCACAGTGTGATGCTTGTGGAGGCAAAGCCAAGTCCCTGGGCTGTAGGGCCTTCACGGAGTCATGGAGCACACAAAGCTGAAGCCTATTTGCTTCTCTGCTGCTGATCAGCTGGAGCTACTTCTGTGCCCAGCCCAGGGCATTTTTGAGCCTGTACCTACTTTACCTTCAGTGGAGCTGTGCTGTTGCCCCACAACACAGGTTTGATGAGTGCATGCTGTGATGCCAGAAACAAAGTTTGCTGTTGGGGATTCGCCTCCCCATGGGGAAAAAGGCCGAGTGTGCTTTTCAGTGATGGGCATCCCTGTAGGGGGTAGCTCAGAGATACTGTTCCATTTTCGCGTTCTGAGTAAATGAACCTTGAAACACACATTTGATGTTGGCAACTCGGTATGAGAGGAATAACTTGGGTTGAAAATGTGTTGTTATCCCAGAAGATGAGTCATATGGAAGTTGGTTTCCTCTCCTCTGAAATGTGTTTATCTGGAGGGATTTGGACATTATTTTATGCTCACAGGTAGAAATAGTTTGTTTCCCACAGTAAGGCAGTTTAAGAACTCCACTTGATAAACGCTATCTAGATGTGTGTAATTATTTTTCTGGCATAAATTCATAGTACGGTGTGGAAAGATATGGGTTGTTTACTACTGTTAAAACGGGTCACTAAATACAGTTTTAAGGATGAAAAGAGGAGGAGAATCAACCAGTTTCAGGGGCAACCACTGACTCACTTCTCTCTTATCTGTTTCATGCAATAAAACTTTCCTCATTCTTTCATCCTTCGTTGTATTTCAGAGACTTCTTGTACTTAGAGGCAGACAGGCAACGGTTTTCTGAATCACGCTTGTCTTTCAGTTCTGCATCCAGCAGGGAGAAGGTGCTGCTAAACCTCCCAATCCTCTTGATTCAGACACAAGTCTTGAGTTTTCATCTAAATATCACATGACTGCTCTTAGCTACTGGGATCTTGTCCAGTTTTGGGTGCTCATGTTTGGTTGTATTACTGAAACTCTTTCACTTTGTGTAAGTTTAAGTAATCATTGGGCTGGAGAGGGAGAGGACAAGAGCTTCAATGTGTGCTTAACAGCGCACTGAAAGAGTGTGGGGATAGAGAGTTGTGTCTGTGCTCCATTGAACAGCAACTAATCCTTATGAAGTGAAACAGGAGACCTTGTCTGGCCTGAAAAGAAATTACCTATATTCAAGCAGCTGTGGCATTTGTCTGGGATATGGAAAATTAGTAGCGCAATGATGTACACCTGGTGATACACAAGTATCTAACTGCCTCCTCACCCCATACACCATACACCCAGTTCTCTTTCTCTGGGATTAGAAATCCCATCCTTATCCTGGTAAACATCCTCCACTGGTGTTAACAGTTACGTGTTCCAAGAAAAAGCAAGTCACAAGGGGTAAATCAGCATCTTCGTAGGAAGCAAAATTTCCTTGCATATTTCCTGGCTGTTTTCTTCCTTCCTTATCCCTCTTCAGCAGATTTTGTCTCTTTACAGAGCAAAATGGAGCTGAAGGGTAGGGGAAAGAAGTGACTGAATGTAAATGTAAAGCAGTCTAGACGACTGCAGATGGGGCGGTCACATCACAGTGCAAATTCAAGCTGACTGCTGAGCACTGAAGATCCTGGCTGACAGGGTGAGCATCATCTGGCCGAGGCTGCTGCCACCTTTTTTTTTGCTGTTTTCTTCAAAGCCAGGTGTCTGAGTTCCCCGTGGATTTCATCTGGGGATAATTTATCACTGATAAATAACTGTTTGTGTTGAATTTACAGATGAGCTTAACAGTTTCCTTTAATGTTGCAGTTTAGTAGCTTTTCCATTTCAGGTTTGCATGAGCACTGGTATTTGAAGGAAATAAATCTGTCACTCAGATAATGTATTTGGCCTTGCTACCAAAATATATAAATAAAAATTGCAAGGTCATTAGCCATATCAAAAGAAAGAAAAATGTGCCGTGCATTAAATAGCTGACTTCCAGGATGGGTTTGGCAAATAGCAATATACTAAAGTGTACTGCTTTCTTCTGATCATGAAAATCAATTAATTCCTTTCTTTTTTGTAGCACTTCCCCTTTGCAGTGGAAACCCTCAGCATATATCGGTCCAAATTTATGAGCAGTGTGTTTTTCAGTGTAATTCATTTATCAAATGTAAATTCTAGTGGCTAGTGATTTACTACAGAACTGTTTGGAAAGTAGGAAATAAATATTACCTAACAAAGTATTTAAAAAACCCAACCAACCAAAACAAAACAAAAAAAAACCCCAAAACACACCATCTAGAAGAAGAGATTTTATCTGCCACTTCCCAAGCAATTTGTCTTTGTCCCTGAGAAAGCAGGCTAGGTGGAGAACTGCCCCACTATTGTTCTGGAGCACATCTTGTCTGGAAATGAGCTCTTATGCTCAGTAAAAGGCAAATTTGGAAAGCTATGGATTATTCCTTATACTTTAATAGCTTTCATTTCAGCTAGACTATAGTACTAGATGCAGACCTGAGGGAACTGAAATGCACAAGCTTCACTCATTGTGCATCACTCCAAATCTTGCTGATTCAAAGAGACAAGTCTTCTTTGTTTCCCACCACAGAATTCAGACAGTAAACAATCAAAAGGAGAAAATTGCATAGTATGTGTATGGTGGCATCTGGGAAGGGTGGGTGATACAGTCTTCACTCAGCCCCTTTTATCCATCTTCATCAACTTGGGATAGAGAGATAAGAGGTCATTGATTGCTTCTTATGTGACCAGGCTGCAGGTAAAGCTATACAGGATAGTTGCACCAGAGGTTTCTTCTTTCCTCACTGCCTGGCAGGTAAGCAGCTGAGAGGTGAGAAATGCATCTGCTGTGCTCACATCCTCTGCCAAGTGTGGCAGTAAGCCTCGTTGCTAAATAAATGCACATTTTGGTTAATGGCCAGATTCACCAAGACATCCTGCGCTGGGACTCGTGTCTTTATTCTTGGGTAAAATTTCCATGGGATGTCCTGTACTGACCAGGTAAGTCAGTGCTTGTTTCTTACTGGTGAAGGTAGGGCAAAGCGTGTTTGTAAAGGGAGAATTGCTGTGCTGAAAATCAGCAAAGCCTGCAGGGGCTACATTAGAGAAAGAGAAATAATTGACTGACTCACAATCAAAGTCTAAGTTTCCGTAATGAGAAAATAAGTGTGTTTCCATGTGTTGTTTTTTTTTCCTGTTGGTATTGTGCATGTGAGTAATTTGTTTCCTTCTATTTCCCAAATGTAATGTTCAAATCCCCACATAAAAGGCTCTGGCGTGGAATAGGTCATATGAGATGCATATGTGTGCTAAACGTGTATCAGATTCTTCAGTCACATTTAAACTATTAAAATTTTGTTAGTTGATTTGAAGAGCTGATACAGTAACCCTCACATATAGGTGCCAAACTAAACCAGAGGACATAATTGATTTTTCCTGAAGTTTCAGTAATGAGCACTAGGCTAAATTAGTCCCTATGGTAGAGGTTACCCCCTTATAATTTGACTTCTGCCTAATGGTTCCAAGAATAGTGACATTATGGGGAAGGACTTGGGTATTTATGGCATCTAAACTTACATACCTAACACAGCCAGCTGCATTCACCTCGGAGTCATCTATAGTCAATGTGCAGAGAGAGGGGTTTCACCCCCGGAGCAGGTAAATCGGGCGGTCGTTCTGAACCCTTTGATAGTACGCATCTCTAAGTAGGGAACACCCTACATACAGCATCTGAAAAGAAGCAGTTGTATTGCCTTAAAAAGAAAACAAAAACAGAACAAAAAAATCATGTAATTGTTTTTCCTCCAACTCTCCCAGGTCTGGCAGTGCGGAGGAAGCATGGAGGTGTTACCCTGCTCTCGTGTGGCCCATATTGAACGCACAAAGAAACCCTACAACAACGACATTGATTACTATGCAAAGCGCAACGCCCTGCGGGCCGCTGAGGTCTGGATGGATGACTTCAAGTCGCATGTTTACATGGCGTGGAACATCCCCATGGCAGTAAGTACAGGTCATGCTCTCTCCTGAACAGAGGCAGAAATGTGGCTGGCTGTTCCCAGTTAGCTCTTTGAGGTGAACGGTGTTACTGTATAAAGTGGGCTAGGCTTAGGGGGAAGAGTGTTTTCACGCTGATGCATGCTTAATACGGAGAGTTCTGCCATATAAACTTCCTTCCTCAGTGTAAGTTTCATTGTACGCTCAGGAGTGGTGACACAGATTTATAATTTAACTAGAGCACGATGTTTCAGGTTTATGTGCTTCCTCAGAAGTCATTAATTTGGGATGCCATTAAACTCTGAGGTGTTCATATGCTACAGTGGTGAGGACTGGAGAAATGTCCGTAAATAAATATCATCATTCATTGTGAGACTCAGTAGACCTCACCAGCATAAAAAACAAAGTATGCGATAAAAGAATCACACATTAACTAGCTTTATTGTCTACAGGCTGAGGGTTGCAATGTGGACGCATTCTGTTTCTTACTGTGCATACGAATTGTAGATGGCATGTGGGAGCCTGTAGGAATCCATGTAATATAAATATTAGATAAACTGTGGGTTCAGTTTATCACTTTATTCTGTAAGTATATCACATGCTACATCTCCACTGAGCATAATTCTTGGAGAGACGAGGTATATGTTATATCCCAGTCAGGTGGAAGCTGACTGCTGCTGTATTCTTTAGTGGTATTTGCATCCAAATTATTCATGTGAAGGGGCACAGGGAGTGCAGCTGAGGGGAAGCATACTCTGATCTGGAAGTAATGATGATTTAGTTAACCTTTATATGAGGGGTTTGTCCAGAGCTGATTGAAGTAAATGGAAACAGAGGTGTTCCTATCAGAACAGGAAAATACGCCAGCCCAGCAGCGTCTTTGTGAATATTCAGTAATGATCTAGAGCTCATCAAAGTCATGAGAGTCTTGTCAAAGACTGCATCAGATTTAGTCCATGTCCTAAATGTCTACTTGTACTTTGGTACATCAAAACCCATTTTTGTTAATTCCTGTTGTAGTTTTGAAAATACACCTAAAGGAGCAATGTTTCATTCTTTGCCATGTGATGTCAGAATATGTTCACACGTGTCCAAATTTCACTTACTGCTGTTCAGCATTGGACACCGTGCAAGGTCTCTGTGAAGATGTGTTTTGGTGACTTCTTTTGGCATGAGAGGTAATTGCAAGGAATTATTTTGCCTTAATAAAAGGCATTACTGCACAACTACTTGCCCACTGAGATTTCCGTGATAGTAGGAGGAAGACAAAGCAGTGTCCATCTAAGTTTTTAGGGGTATTTTGGCCCTGTTTGCATCCATTTGGTAAAATGGTCAGTTTTAATAGGAGACGAAAAAGTAACCTTGGTATATTTGTTTGCTTGATGCTGTCTGTAAATGAATTCTGAGAAGAGACAAGATATTTAAATAAGCATTTACACCAAAACTTTATTTCCTTTAATCTCTCTGAGATTACTTATTGATGTAGTTTTCTGCACTGAGCTGTACAGCAGTGCTTTTAAAAAAACCCAAACAAACCACTAGACACAACTACATTAAGAGACATAAAATCATCAGAAATACTGAACATTAAAATTTTCTTTCCATAAAATAAATTGATTGATAAAATGTGCGTCATAAAAGTAACACCATCAGTTCACAGGAAAAGGAAAGTAGTGCTAGTGTTCACAGAGTCATTCCAGTGTGGTATTCAATCTAGATGACAAAGAAGTACTGTACTATTATAAGCCATAACAAAAACCTTCTGCAGGAGAACTCGAAACCTTACTGCCCAGTTAAAAAGACTACGTCCACATACTAAATTCTATGGACACCTCATTCTTTTATCGTCACACTGTAACCTGCACATGATGACTGCAGCTAGCAGACAAGTAAGTACAGCATTTTCACAGCTGCCTAATGTGCTGCTCTTGTGCTCTGCAGAAATGGCACTGCAAACAGGGCATCGTGCTGCCTCATTTTAGAATAGGGCAGAAAGGAGGCAAGTAAAATACATATTTTCTCCCAAAACGCATCCAAGTTGACCCTTTCGTAACTCTCACCATCTTTTGCACAACTTGGTCCCTTTCAAGTTATTGAATATTTGTGCATAATGTATATCTAGATTAGCAGATGATCTTTGGGCATATCTACAAGATCATATTCCCATAACCTTCAGCAGCAGGTCAGCATAGCTTTATTTTAGTTAACTAAATATTTGTTAAGCCCCTCTTATGATCCATTCCTCGACAATTTTAGTGATAAAGGAATCTTATACTGAATGATTCATTGTACTGAGTACCTCCAAGAATTGCTCTCCTTCCATGTAGCCTGAAGTAGTATGTAAATTAACATTCATTTGAATGGATGCTGGATAGAGAGCTCATGACAAAGTATGCATCAGCAAGCAGCAGTGAGCACAGCAGACTTGTGGCAAACAGAAAAACCTGTTCAGTATTACACTTGTATTCTCTCCTGAAAACTAAGCATCTGTTGGGGATTCTAATAAACTGAGCTAAGATTTGCTGCTGTCTTTTAACCCTGCATTAGACATAATTTGTAAAATGTACGGAAATCTTTCTGGAGGAAATGTACGAAGCACTTATGACACATCTACACAAAACTCCTCAGTTTCAGTCCATTTGATTCATACAGTGCCAGAAAAAGTTTTCAGATGAGGTAACTCTTGCTGGCTGTGATGATTTATAATTGTTTAAATCAACAGACACAACTCAGAACCTGGCATTTTTTAAATGGCTGTGTTCGATCATATTGATTTGACTCTTCCAGCCTGTGTTTTTCACGGGATTTGTATTCAAACATGAATTAAATTCTGAAGTAGAATTATAAAGAAGATTTTGAGTTTAACTGCATTTTATGGCTCAAGTCTGCAAATGAGCTCCAGTTCCTCTAAAAACTGAATGCTGGTCTATGCAACCATTTAGTGGAGCTTAATGACTTTTTGAGCAGCTCTGCTCTGAAGTTGTAACAGGTCTATTCTGATCTCATTTACATTAGTACATACCCAAGGCTGTTACTAGAGTAAACCATGATCGAGCTGCCGTATCTTAGATCAGGATTACTGCCTAAATTCCTAACAAATCTGAAAGCAAAGGGGTTCAGGTTTGATTGCAAACATTCAGAATTGCTGTAAGTAACAACATTCTTATTGTATTATTCTTATTTTGATTTATGTTTGTTTTTTGCTTGTTCATTATCCTGCTTTTTCCACTGACTTTCATTAATATTTATTGTCTGCTCTCAACAGCAGCTGTTTGAGCTGCTACTTACAAAAGAAAAAGAAGAGAGGGAAATACAGCTCGGTATACAAAATGAACTCCAATTTAGTTTCAGTAAAAGAAACAACTGTAAATTCATTGCAGGAGATCTCTTTGTTCTTCTTCTGCTTTGTAGAACCCTGGAGTTGACTTTGGAGACGTTTCTGAAAGAATAGCTCTACGACAGCGACTGCAGTGCCGGAGTTTTAAGTGGTACTTGGAGAATGTCTATCCTGAAATGAGGGTTTATAATAACACAGTCACTTATGGAGAGGTACTGTACGTCTTTGAAAATACATCATGGCTGCATTAGAGCAGTCCTTTCATCTTGGTAGTGGGTATCAGGATGTACAGAGCAATTTCAAGTCAGAACAGTAGTAGCAGCAGCAATGTCCTCCCCTACTTTTAATCCACACTAAGTGTGGCTTTGAGAAGCACTGTCCCTGTCATTGGAGTATTTCAGATGAAATCATTCTCACGAACAATGATACACAACCTCCTTGTTTTCATTTTAAAATAGAGCAGCTCTGAGAACATAAGTTTGAGGTAATTGTTTTCCCAAATACAATGCCACAGCCGTCATCAGGAAAACAGCAGCAGTCAAAAGAGCTAAAATAATTACAGGTAATGAAAACAGTTGAGTTCGCTGAATCTTTTAGGTAAAGAACCACCTCTTTTTTGGGTTTTGCCAAACTATTTGAAGGATTACATTCACTTTATTAACGCATTTTCACAGTCCTCCTTTTTCAGAATAAAAAGCATGTCATTTTTCAGGTTATGAGGTGAGGCTACCATTTGGCAGGTCTTTATCTCATTGTGAAAAAATCATTACAGGAAAAACAATGTTGCTGCGTTGTGCTCAGATTCTGTATTTTCATTGTCACTTGTGTACAGTATCTCAGAACACCTGCTGGGAGATAGCTGAGTGGATAGGTTACTTAGCCCTCATAAAAGGCTGAACTCAAACCTGTTGGAAACGTGTAGACATTTCGGTTCACCTCAGCTGTCTGGATAATTTCTTTCTCTTCTGTCAACCAATCAAAACTCTCACATATGCTTGACCACAATCTTTAAAGAAGTCAGACACGCCTTCTGTAACTCTTTAATCACGTGCCTGTAATATAAAGACTGCTGTCACTTATGACTCTGAACTGGGGCGAAGCTCTAGGAGCTCTTCTGCTGCATAATGTTTTTTCAGATTCTGTTTTAATTGTCTACTTGAACTACAATTAAATCCAAAGGCAATATATTTTCGCACAAGACAACTAAATGGACATTATTCCTTTCTGTTCCATTTGATTGACTTCATATAAAAATAAGTCAGGCACTTCAGATAGTGATACAAAGTGCAAGTTTTATTGCATAATATCACTTTGCATCCTAATATAACTATCCCTGGCAGTAACTGAGGAAAGACATTTAGTAAATTCAACAGGAGCTATTAGTAACTGTCAGCTCTGAGAAGGCCGTTAACTGCGAAGAACATCGGCAGAACTGCCAATGTTGTGTCAATTATACCAGACGGTTGGCAAGCTGGGCTCTAAAAAGAAGTTGGTTTCTGTTGAGTTGTCACATAGAAGGTTCTTGAGTCAAACAGGAAGTTTAGTGATGCAAGTATCAATTCATTAAAATTTATAATAAAATGGAGCCACAGAAGCTATTTAGCTAGTATAAACTGGCATAGTTCCCTTTCAGTCTTACATGCCCATAATGGAAAAAATAGAGGCTTCATCCTAAATGACATCAAGCTTGTTATTAAATACTTTCTCTTCTGGTTATTTTCCTGGAGGAGAAGATGTCTGGATTTTAGTGTGTTTAAAGGAAAATAAATGTATTGAGTAGATGTGAAACAGATTGAAATAGTAGTAAAAATACATTTCTTAGTGAGTCAGCTCACATTTTTATTTAAAGCTGTTTTATAAAGCCGTCTTTATCTTCTTTAGCCTTTATAGTACCCAAGCCATAAAATAAACCTCCTAAAATTTCACTGTTGGTGAGCTCCCTTAGCCGACCAGATTCCTTGTTATGCTTGTACACTATAATATGAAGGATTATTTAATGATTTTTCTGACACCTCATGCAGCAGCTATTTCTATATTATGGGGGTGACCAGGCAAATGCTTCAGTCTAAACCAAAACTGACCTGTTGACTGTTTCAAAATATCCATCTAAACCACTTCTTATTTAAGATACCTGTAAAATTTTTCTGTGTCCAAAATATGTGTGTAATACTTCTAGCCTGAAGAGAAAGGCAGGCCTGAAATTTCACAAGAGCTCCAGCCCATTTTATAGACTCGTAAATTCTTCTTGCCTGGGGAGGCACATGAATTTTTTTACTTCATTGGCTCTCTGAACTCACATTAACTATATTGAAAGCCTTCTGACACTGTTCATCATTGCTGTATCCTTTCACAATGATGTGCTTTACATCACTTCTTTACATAACCATATACAATATTCTCAATTCAAATACATTTTTTTCACATGCTTTTTTGTTTTCATACAAGCAATAGGAGCAAATAAAAGGATGCTGCATTCAACACCAGTCCTGGGTAGTTCCTATGCCATTTGATGAAGTCACATTCTCAACATATAGGGTCAAAATTTATATTTACACAATGGTAATTTGGAGCAAAATTTGGCCTGGGTTTCTTAGAGTGAATTTTACGGGGTTTTGATCCTTGAGTAAGTGCTGACAATGTAACTCTGACCCAAGGTCTGTAAAGACAGCAGGTTGTCCAAATAACATCTTTTCCTGGAGCAAATTCACTATTGGCATCCTGTCATATCTGGAGAATAAGCCTGTGTTCCTCAGAGTTTTATATACTAGTTGTTTCAAAAGCTGTAGTGCAGCTAGGATTTAGCTAGATTGGACTTGCATCGTACAGAATCATTTCTAATACAACCATTTTTTTTCTGATCTGGTTATAGGTACGTAATAGCAAAGCTAGCGGCTACTGCTTAGATCAGGGAGCCGAAGAAGATGACAAAGCAATCCTTTATCCATGCCATGGAATGTCATCTCAGGTAAATGGTTAAAATTCCATCATTAATGAGAAACTTTTAACTTTAAAAATTGTCAGAAGAAACAAAAAGTCATTTGGTGCATTTGAGTTGAGTTTGGCAGTATATTCCTGAGTTGCAAAGGGAAACATCTGGCTTTACTCCAGTCTTTTCGGGTGCCCTTTCCAAGCTTGTTCAGTGTGTGAAGATGCCAGGAAAACAGAAGAATCATAATAATTTGTTTTATTAACAGAGATCCACTGAAGATTAACAAATTTAGACAGTTTGTGAGTGAGCAGCTCTTCTCATTATGACTTGACTTATTCTAGGAATAGTACCTCTCTAAATTAACTGTTTATTGGTCCAATAGGCTCCTATGCAGAAGCGATTTAGGAAACTCCTGCTGTGATTCCCCAAGTAGGCAAAAAGTTAAGCACATATTTAACATCAACTTCAAAGAGAATTAGGAATATCTCTCAAGTTAATACTTTTCTAAAATAGAAGACTTTTTTTTTTTTTTTTTTTTTTGGTCAGTCCCTGTGTGTACTATTATTTTCTTACAGATGTCCAAAGGTTTTAAAATGACATTTCTTCTTTCCATGCTCATAGTGATGTTACTTGTTTATTAAATACAAGTTGGATATTATTTAAATCCAGGACTTGAGCTTCTTCTGAAATGCAATTCTAGTTTCTTCTGAAGTACCATCTGAATCAAAACTACATTAATGAACGTTGTCATGCATAAATAAACTCTGACCTTATCACAGACTTAATTATCTGAAGTTCATTCATAGTTATATTGATTTGGAGTCCTGGCTCTTACATCACCGTGGAGGCATAACAAGACTTACAAAATATAAATATTGCCTATTGTGCTTAATTGCAAGCTGGTGAAGAGCCATATCTTATTAGAGCAAAGAGAGATAGACAGTAATTCCTGCTGACAAAGTGTCCACCTTTGGCGGGATCATTATGGAACATTTGACTGACACTTTCCTAGTAGAGGCAGCAGGAACAGCCTTTGAATAAGGTAATAAGAGTGTTGCTTCATTAGATGTAAATGAGATTTTTAAGACTCTAGTTAGAGATGTCAAGGCACTCTGAGAAAGTTCAGTCTCTTGATCCATTCTAATTTTGACCAGAAAGTTGCAAATTTAAGTCCTTCCGGTCCTTCCTTTGCAACATCTAATCTATCATCGTGCTAGCATTGAGGAGAACAACGAAATAAATGGTTCTGACTGTAATTTAAATTTGCAATTTAAATCCTTAACCTACTTGTTTGCCTCCATGACTCCTGTTTCATAGAATATACTTTGACTTCCAGGAGAAGAAAATGGATGAGGGTATAAGTGACTGTGAATTTATTTGAAAGGAAGTATGATGTGCCAGCTTCTCCTGACTAACTCTTGTAAATTTGGGGGGATAAAGTAGCTCACTTCTCAGCATCCAGCTCGGACCGATTTTTTTCCATTAAGGAACATGTCCTTTTCCTTTTGGTAAGATGTAACTACATTGCTAGTAGATGATGCCTTTTGAACTGTGGGCCCTAGACTAGACACTGGGCAGCTCTTCTCAGGTGCAAATAACGGTAGATGAAGTATTTACTACCCAAGAAGTTGAAGTTCGGTAGTGACCAGTTAAATCTTTTCTGGCTCTTTTCTGCTACAGGTCTTCAGTATCCTGTCTATGTGAATTTTCTGGAAAAGCCTTAAAAGCTGCCCTTAGACTTTAAATGACAGCCGCACACTAGAGCCATTTTGTTACTAGCACTGTATAAATGCATAAAAAAAAAGAAAGTCACTCTTCCCAAACGGTTAAAATCCAAAGCATCCCCTGTGTGTGAGAATTATAAAAGTATGGGAAAAGCAAAAAGTTATTCTACCAAATCATCCTGCAGCACTTTCCACATGTTTGATTTCCTTTTTTTTTTTTTTTTTTAATAAAAAAAGAAAAAGGGAAAAAGTTTTCATTCTGTAAGACACACCAAACAGAAGGCAAAGGTGATGTTTTATCTAAGTTGAGTATTTCACAGACAAGCATGGGTTGGAGCCACTCAAATGCAGCCAAGTTAATTAATGATTACACAGCTGGAAAACTTCTATCATCTCACCACAATTTACAAAATTAATTCAGTATGAGAACCACAGCTGCACAAACCCTAATCAAGGATATTCAAGCACAGAGCATGAAAGGTGTTGACAGCAAGTGTTTTAATATATTAAATAAACATTTTTAAAGCCCCTCTTCTAATCAGCCTGGGTGAGCATAGTTGTCTGTTACGTTTAGCTTTCAGTTTCTGACATTTTTCATCTCAAGCATAGGGCATAAAATACCCCTACTGAGTTGAGATTTGGATTAGTTGTACAAGCCTACTGAATATAAATGAATATAAACATGGAACTCATTTTTACCAGTTAGGTTATCACTGATGCTTGATATATCCTACTAGTGTGAAAGCTTCTCACTATTTGACTACAGTCTTGTTTGGTTTTCATAGTTTTCAATTCTGACAAGCAAATTAGCAGTGATTTTAATATACGTATGGTTCCACTGAAACCAAAAGAAGTCAGTCAAGTATTTAAAGAAAGCTGAGGTAGGAATAAGATTACTGTTTATCTGTAATAAAATGTTATTTTCTGATACCTCTTACTCCTCTATTTCCCTTGCATATTGCATACCTTTGAATGGTGTTGTCCTGCATTACCAGTGAAGAATAAAACCATTCCACCATTACTGCTCCGTGAACAAAATGCTGTTCCCTATATGTATTCGCAAGATCAGTTTTTACTGTGATCAATCACATCTTTTCAATGACATCAGATTTTAAATTTCTTTATTCAAACAGGAACAAGATCTTTTATGGCTGCTCTGGAATGCACTTAGCCTGAGTTTACATCAATGTAGCTTAATCAATTTGACTCGAGCTAAGTCAGTGTAAGCTAACAGTTCGGAATATCCAGAGAAGTTTTTACATCAGTCTAAGCTGATTTCAAAACTTGCTTTACAGAAAAGTAGTGTCAGTTTTATATGTGTTCATTAGATCTGCAGTTTTAATCTAATCCCTTTCAGGAAAAAAGGTTTGCAAATACTGTTGAGAAAGCAATAGGAAACAGTCCAGGGCTAGAGGAAACTCAGAAACAAAGCAATATATTGGGGGTCTTGAACGGCCTTGCTTCTGCATGTGGCTTGTCTTGTACAGTCACCTGTAAAGCCCGTTGGTTCTACAGCACTGCATAATACCCTTTTGTTGTAAAATAAATTAAAAATAAAAGGCGGGACACACATGGATGACAAAACCCGCAAAAGTGGAATGTGTTGTTCTGGAAGCTTCTTAGAGTGGTTATAGGACACGGAGGTTTTGAACCATCTGAGAGCACTTATACCACATCAGTGGAAATATTCGCTGCCTCAGAGTCTGCCTTGAATGCTGTGATGTGGAGCTGATTATACGGTATGTGAAAGAAGCGAAGTTAATAAAATGGCATCCTGGGATAGAAGGGCCCCAGTGAACAGCCTCCTTCTCCGCCCTCCTCTCTTCTCTTTTCACACTGAGAGAAAGAGGAGGCACTGCTGCTGTGAGAGAGAGAACTCCCTCGGCATTGAGATCAAGCAGAAAGAAGGAAGATCTCGACGTTTGGATTCCTGGCGCTTGCAGCTATGCAAACAGATGTAATAAGAGGAGATGAAAGGCTTTACTTGAACTGTTGCTTGAGGGCAGATATTTAACATTTCTCTTGGTAGAGCTATGGTTTTCGAGAGTTGCACACTGGGTAGCAGGTCTGATTGCTTAGAGCTGAGTGGATGAAAAGGTGGTTTCTTAACTTGCAGGAAGCAGTGGGTGAGATTCTGTAACAAACCTGGAGGTTTGGTAACTGTTTCTGTTGTGATCTGTTTGTCTTATGGCGACAAGGATTCTGGAGATTTAAGGTATTTGGGATTCCTGTATAGCTCAATTTCTGTGTCAGCTTACAGCTTACCTTAACCTGCAGGGATGAAGGATCATTAAAGATTTCCTTGCTTGTTACAAGAGTGAGAGAGAGGGGTTAAATACAGTGTGGAAAGCTACCAGACCCACCTGTGTAACTGTTTCCTACAAACAATTACCTGTTGTTATTTTGTGCCTTTTTTCACTTCACTGGAAATTAGCAAGAATGGATTTTCTGAAGTCAAATCCTTCAATTAAAAGCTGGCATTTACTGATGCTCCTGGAGGATCACCTTCCTTAGGCAGCACCGCTCACTATTTTTAAATCAGATATGGTGGCTTTGATAAATAACCTTTGACATATCTTCCATTCTGCTCAGACTTCTGCATGTGGAAGGGGAAACTGTCCTGTGTTATCATAGGCACAGCAGATAGATATCAGGATTAGATCTAGGACCATTTAATAGAGCACTGAGCTTCAGTGTCGTTTATGTGGATCCTTCAGCTCTTCTCAGGTAAAAGAGAAAAACTGAGCGAAGGTCCATCCCCATGTGAGATATAAAACTGTGTTTCTGTTCTGCAGCTTGCAATGGGAGTATGTAGATACCTAAGGCTCTCAGCCCATTAAGACATGCACAGACTTTTTTTTTTTAATAAATGAGATTGGACATTCCTCAATAAAGGGGACTTTGTCATTTGATTTTGGCTGGCTGGTGCTGGGAATGGATTTGGCGTGATCTATCATGCCCACAGTTCTAATGCAAATTCAGAGGTTATTTCTCCTTTGGTATGGTGGTGGCACTTAAGATCAAATCTGAACACAGCAGGTGCAATTCTCACTGTTTCATTGACTCTGTGTGCCAGTTCCTACTTTCTAGACTACAGTAATAAGCAACTTGCTTTAATGTTTATTTTATGTTTATGTTGTCTCTAGAAAGCTATGATATGATGTCTTTGGAGGGAGATGTTATTAATTGTATAGTAGTTTCCTGAACCTTAATTTCTGATCTATTTTTGCAGGGACTAAAACTTTACTATATACTGTGGTCTGAACTGAGATAGTTGTTCGTGAGTGTTGTTTTAGAATTTTATTTTATTTTAGGATGAGCTCAAGTTTTTATGACTGTTGGAACTCTTGGCAGAAAGTACAGGCACATGAAAATTATGCCCATGATATTCCATTTGTCTCATCATTGTATAGATACCAGTTTCCTGCACTGAGCCATGTTCAGCTGTGGTGAGCTGTCACACAACTGAATGTTTCAATATTGGAGATAGTTGAGTAGAGTTAGTGCATCTTCCAATGCTAAGGCCTAAGCAGAAATGGTAGTTTCTGCCTTGACAGGCTTCTGTATAACAAAGTCTTTCCCAAGTACGCGACTGCTGCGATGCAGAGCACACTCAATTCTGGGTACTGAGATTCTAAAGACAAAGAATATTTTAGACCATTTCAATATTGGTACAGGAAATGCTGCTCATCTTAAACCACAGGGAAAATTGATCCTGTAGCTCATCGTAAAAAGTGGTTCTGATTAGATAAGACAAAGCCAACCAGGTTGCTAGGGGGTATTTTGGGATATGGAGAGGTATAATAAAGACTGCAAGATGAACACATTTCCCAGTCAGTCTAAGTTTCAGCCGTGCCTACAGTTCATTCAAACTCTGCGGAGTACGCATTAGATATGAGGAGTGTGAAATACACAGACAGGTTTTATTTAAAAAATAAATTCAAAAAAAATTGGGTGGTTTGCGGGTTTTTTTTCCTCTTTTATATGGGGAAAAAAGGAAGTTAGTCTGAGTTGGCAGTCCATTCATATTTAGAATCACTTTGCTTGCTTGAGCGTCTTTGACATACGGTCCCCCATAGCCTTACAGTGAAAGGTTAAAAAAAAAAAAATTGTCTCGATTTAGTGTGTATAGACATTGCCTCGACAATGACATTGTTCATCCCAAGGAACATCCTCATGTGGTTATCCCTCTGCTTTCTCTGATGGAGGCTCCATTCTAACTCTGTACTTCACATGGTTGCTCTGAACAGAAGTGGCAGGTGGGAAAATGAACACATATTCTGTCAAAGGGCATCTGGTCTGGGAGTGAGCAGACTATGCTCTTTTTACCACCAGCAAGATAGGTTTATTCACAGCATGACTCTTCTGAGGTTAATAAGGATGGCTGTAGAAAGCTAGACTCTAATTTGAGGGTTTTTTGATTGACTCTTGATGATATCTCATGCACTGGTCAGTAGCATCCAATAAATGGCAGGGACTTCTGACCTTCCTTCCCTTTCTTGTTAAGTAATTTCAGCCGTATAACAGCAATAAGACCAGATAGGCAGTGAATTTCCTGGGTGATAATTGCATTTCTTCAGTGGCTCAGATCTTCACCCTGCAGCATCCAGCCTCGCAGCATACAAGCCACGTAGCTAACTCCATTTTGCAGTCTTTTGGCACCCGAGTGCTGCACTTGACTACTTCTAGGGTAAGAAGAGCACAATATTATGCTGGTGTAATGACTCTGGATTTAAACAGAGAAGTGAGAAGTAGATATGTCTGATTTGATGTATTGGCCTGCTGCCAAATTGATATCGTGAATTTTCACTTTAATGTGCTTTGAAATCTCCCTCAATAGGCTTTCCTTCAACTATCTAGAAAGTAGCAGTAATTAAAGGGATTACTTATTAATTTTTGCAACTTGTTAATGAGGACTCCATCGCTATCATAATTATCTCAGTCCAAGGTGATAGTGAGCTGACAGAGCACCTTTTCCCTCTAAATGAGCATCCTAAAACCACCCTCAAGGCTTTGAGGCTTTATTAGAATACAGATTGAAACAAACTGTAGTAGGAAAAAATCAGATCTGGAAAAGGCAGAATAAAGGGTTTGACATCAACCTTGCTTCACCAAGATTGTGTTCTTCAGGCCTGCTGTCATCCAGCAGTTCTATAGTGGCTTCTTGAGTTGCAAGAAACTTCTTAAGGTCCTAGTGTGTTTCTAGGAAAAGCTTTTGGGTTTTGGTGGGGGGGTTTTGTCCAGTGCCTCTGAGATACGGGTTTATGTCTGCTGCCTGCTCTCCCAGGAGTCTGCGTGCTCCGTGCTGGCGGTGTCCCTTCCCACGCACGCTGCGCAGGAGGTTGTGCCATCCCAGACAGCTTGCAGTGCTTGGAGAAGGAGCAGTGTCACCTTCCCCTCTTACCCAAAACGTAGCAGTGTGAGGAGACAAACGGGCAGCCACGCTCTGCTTACAGAAAAAGGCTGCTGTGAACAGACCAAAACAGTTCCCTTCCATCACAAACCTGTATTGTGACAATTAGTCCTGGTTGACAACAGCCATCTACAGATATTCTCTATGTCCTTAAATATTTTCCCTTGGTCCAATGTTAATGTGATAAAATATGTTCTGGTATGCTGAGATTACAAAAGACCAATTTTTTTACCTCACTTTCTACATAGGGATTATTTTTTCTTGAGGGTCATTTTACTGTGAATGACTTGAGGCAAGTGAAATCATTATTTAAAATAGAAGAAAAGTTAAAAAAAATTACACTCCTGTAAAAATTAACATAAATGGTTGTGCCTGCTTAAGTTTTTTTAATTAAAAAAACAACCAAAATAATAAATGGCCTCACCTGAAACCTCTCATTACAGACAGTAGCATTTACCACATCACTAAATCGCAGAATAGTTAAGCCTCACACAAAACCGAAATACCAGAGTATGATTTTTTTATTATGTAATCCTAAAGCATATGTTAGCAAATTTGTGGTTATTTCTCTCACGACTTTTTTTTTTCCCCCTCATATTTTTGGATACTGGTTGCACGGTTCGATTTTTTCAGTTACATTTGTTTACAAAAACTAATTAGACTTGTTGCTATCAATAGTCTCTAACAGAACTCTTAAGAACAAACTGCATGGCAAATTGAAACGGTGTCCTTGTTAAATCAACTCCTGCTGAGTGGGTATGATTTACATACTGATTCCTTCACTTCCTTGATTGCCTTTTTGCAGTGAAATAGTGGGTGGGGAACAGTGGGGTCAGAGGTGTGAAAGAAGGGAATATCGTGTCCTCCAAGAGACCCTGTGTTGGTAAAACAAGTTTCTCAAACTTTGCCCTTGAGCAGTGTGTGCCAGGCCAGGAAGGTCCCCATATGCAGCAGGACAATGGGCTCCTCACCAGCACTTGGGGTGAGGGAAGGCAGCTGCAGGGTGGCTTTGTGTCCCATCACTGAAGTCTCTGGGGCTGCAGTTGAAGACTTCCCTTTCCTTTCTTCACAGCTCGTCCGCTACAGCTCGGAAGGTGTCCTGCAGCTGGGGCCGCTGGGCTCCACAGCCTTTCTGCCTGACTCCAAATGCCTTGTTGACGACGGGAAGGGCAGGACACCAACTCTGAAGAAGTGTGAAGATGTCCTGAGACCAGCACAGAGGTTCTGGGATTTCACACAGGTATGGAAGAGCTCAGGGAGCCTCACAGAGATAAATTGGAGAGGAATGCTGCTCTAGAAGATATGTAATGAAAAACAAGGGTGTCTTTAGAGGGCTATTCTAGGAATTCCCCCTTATGCCTTCTAGAAATAGTCAGCTATGTTTTCCACAGGTCACGTGCTATCCAGGAATTTTCTTATATTATTACTAGGAATTTTGGGGTACACTTTATAGGAATTTTTAGTTATCCTTTCTTGGAATATTCTCAGTTTCTGTAGTGATTGTCAAGAATGTACTTGTTGTATGGGGGGTTTTTTTGGTTTTTTTTTTGTCTAGGAATTTTTGGGTTTAGAATTTTTCTAGGATTTTTCTAGCATCATTCTAGAAATTTTTAGATCTAGAGCTTTCAAATAATTTTTAGGAGTTTTGAAGTTATTCTTACAGTTTCTAGTATCTCCTATATCTTGGGTTCTGTAGGGATTCTCTAGTGCTCTTTCTAGTGATTTCTGGGAAATTTTCTAGCAATTCCTAAATCTAGAATTATCAAGGAAATGCTTTGGCACTTTGTGTGGATTATCTGGTTTCTTCTAGAAATTTCTAGCAATTTCTAAGGACTTAGATCACTTTCCAGGCATTTTATAGTGCCTTCTAGGGATTTACAGGTCTAGCACTATTTTTCTTCTAGTCTTTTCACCTTTTCTATTCCTTCTCCTAATTTTTCTTTTCTTTTTTCTTAGAATGGCCCAATCATCAGCAGAGACACTGGCCGTTGTCTAGAAGTGGAAATGTCAAAAGATGCAAATTTTGGGCTCAGATTAGTCGTACAGAGGTGCTCGGGGCAAAAATGGATGATTAGAAACTGGATAAAACATGGCCGGCATTGACTGCTGGGGCTGAGAAGCTGCCCCTCCTGCTCAGTGTGCCATATCTTGCAAGGCATTTGTCTTAAAGCAAATTAGTTTGAACAGGACTTGACTCTCAAGAGTCCTCCATAGTTGGGCATTCAAAGGAAAAAAGAAGAAAAAAGAAAAGCAGACGCATACATGCCCCGTTTGACTCCCTTGCTCTGACAGATGACCTGGGAAGCTTAACAATGGTTTTCTGTGGATTTGGAATTCTTGTGAAGATCAGAACACAACAGAAAAGTGGGTTCCTTAAGCTCTCCTAGAGGAATGTGTAGACGGATGTTTCTATGATGAGTTCAAAGGAGAGATCCCAACACTGCCTCATAAAGAGGGTTCTCTGATGGGTAGCTTTTTAGCTTTAAGTTATTGACTGGTGCACAACTTCTATGGTGAATAATCATGTGCCTTTTTTATTGTACTTCGTATAAAAGGGGACTGGAAAAATCCTACCTTTTCAGCATGTCTGGTTCATTGTACTAAACAAGATGATCTGTAAATAACACTGGAAATATAATATATGATAAATTTCAAGGTTGATTGTTTAGGAGTCTCTATTTCTAGAAAGAGACTGTTCCGCAAATGTTTACAGGTGGTTCTCAACCTTCAAGCTGCTAAAAAGCAGCATTTTAGGGACCTCTTCTAGTTAGACACAGGTAAATGTTGAATAGGTAAAATAGCCACATGCTCCATTATATTGCCACGTTTTACATTTCTTGGCTGTAAAGGCATCACAATATAGCACTTGCGTATTTAACTCTTTTGAGGCAGTAATGTCCTAGTAGATGGATGAATTTCTAGAGGCCCCAGTTGGTCCACAAGCCCTGAGTATGTACATGCAAGGTTCCCATCCTGCAGCGCTGTGCATGCAGGTGCACTGTTATGTTGTTCCAGAAACTGCCTGGCATCTGGATAGTCACTACTTCTGAAAATAAGTTGACTGACTTAGGCGCCATCTGTGGAATTCAACAACTTGAATCTTCCATTTTGTTCCCCATCCTGTGAAAATGTCAAATGTGAGCAAATACGCTTTGTAAGCACTGTCTAGACAAATTTCCTCAACAAACCAATATTTTCAGTATTTGAAAAACAAAAAAACCCCTAGTGATAAGAGGGCAAATTAGAGCAAGAACTAGGCAACATATATTAATACTGTTACTCTGAAATATAAACATTTTACTGACCATTGACCCATTGACAGCATCTTTGTGAACCTGAATTTAATAATGTACCCAGTGGCTCATGCAGCATATGTGCACAGGTAGCCAGAGCAATGACAAGGCCTTATCCAAAAGGCTGTCAAAGCTGATGACCACTGTCAAAGTCAGCAGCCTTTGGATGTGGGTCCATGGCAGACAGCTTTTCGTTGCAGAAGATTCAGTCACACTGAAGGAGAGACAGAGACAGTACCTGTTAACGTCACTGTTTAGTATTTTCTAGTAATTTAAAAAAAAAATAGTTTTGTTTAACTGAGCCAGGACAATAGGTAATTGTAGACATTGCGGTACCATGAATCTTGGTGATCCATTTCTTGAAGAGCTTTTGCCATTCCTATTTCAAGGCATGCTGAACAAAATAGAATGGAAACAAAGTTAGCCTTTCAAGGGCATGATATGTAATAAAATATTTACTTTTAACATGCAAAATCCATCAGTTCTTGTCAACTCTTCATTGGTAACTGGAGAGCATATCACTATATTTTGCCCCAATTTTATTTTTTAAACAGAGTGTGCAAGATGTAACACAAAGCAAAGTCTTCTGGAATTTATTTGTGGCTATTTGCTGATCTTCATTTATGTCACGTGTTTTGGTTATGCATGAATATATACAGAAAAATAATTCTGGGTGAGATTCTAGATATAAAAATGCTTAAAATTCTGTGTTTATGGTTAGTTGAACACGACCTCTTGAACAGTCTAGTAAGACCAGCAGGGAGGTGGTATCTTTAATAAATTGAGCAATACAGTAAAAAATCGTGGACGAGCTCAGTATTCAAGCCTTCTTGCAGGTCTTAAACAGGTAGGAAGCTTCAGGCTAAATATAGCTTGAGAACAGTTGCCCTGCCTTCAACCTCATTGTGCTAACCTGTTAGATGATTTAAAAGGATCATTACTATCTGTGGAACAGGTGTTGAACACTTTGTACAGGAGTTCTGTTTGTAAGTGACTTTTCGTCTTCTGTCCAGATACAATTTTTCCCTTTTAAATTGTATGAAAGCTGTGTTCTTCTTTTGTTTATTCTGATGGAGTTTTACTCCTTGAAATATTTGGCTAAGGGAGGCAAGAAGGGAAAGACTGGTTTACCAAGTGAGATTTTGGGGAGTAATGTTGCAGGTCATTCACACCATTTGTAATCTTTCCAATGAGTAAGTACTAACTATTTTGTGTGAAGATGGCTGGAAGTTGAAAGTAATTATATATCAGTGTGACTACTACATGTCTAACTGTTAGAGTATAAAGTTACTGTATTGAACAAAAGCAAATATGCCATGTGCTTTCCCCCCCCCCCCCCCCCCCATTTATTTTCCTTGACTTGAATTGCCAGTCTGCACTTGATCTTTGGTTAGCAATGGGGCAGCAAGCCTTTCAAATACTGGATAAGTACAAAAGGAAGGCTGAATATTTGGAGGAAAACCAGATTTTAAATTTACTATCCTAAAAGGAGTGTTGCATTTGCGGTTTAGGAGCTTTGAGGCTGAGAAGACCAGATAGATCTGCATTTACTGGCAAAGATTTCAAGCAAGCATGACAAGCCTTCACTAGGACACCACTATAATGAATGTGAATTGGTTGTCTCAGAATTTTGCTACCGCACGTTTTCAGTGCCCGGTGCAAAGCGTTTGAATACGGCCATGCCGGGTAATAGAAAGCAGTCAGTCCCGGCAAGCTTTGAGGGCAGAGGCCACAGGCCACAAAGGGCTTGCAAGAACCAGACTTGCAGTGTAAGAAGGAAAGCAGATTTTTGTGATAGATAAATGGCTCTGAGATTTATAGAATAATATTAAAGAATTCCAATAATTCTTATAGGTGGAGTTGGTATTTTCTGTGATTGTCGTTTTTTTAAGATTTACTGAAACAATTTCATATATTTGAAAAACACATCTGTTGGATAATTTTCACTTTAGTCTTTATCTGTATGAACCACTGCTCTGGCTGTGGTATTAACATTGACTCTGCATGTGAGAGGGTCTTAAATATTCTCTCATAAAAGGAGTAATAATTTAAAAAGCCTTGAGTATTATCTGTTTTAACCAAAGTCTATGGGTCTTTTGTCAGTATTTCACCTCTTAGTATAATCCGAAGTCCTGCTTAATGTTGTTTCAAATTTTTAGTCTTGTTTCCCACAGCACAGCAGTTAGATATTATTAGAAGTATTTAGTATAGTGTAATTTGCCTTGTAGAGAAAATTCAGATCAAAATCTTCAATTGTTATTTTGTTTGATTTAGGATGTTATGGAGTTAAATACTGGTTCCTAGGACAGAGGAATAGAAGGTGAGAAAGAAAATAAAGTCTAGTACACTGCTGTCGAAGGCAAACCAGTAAAAAAAATACTTTTGTAAGTATGTCAAGATCCCTAAAAATTAGTTGGAGTCCTGTTGCAAAAAAAGCCCTTTCTTCTTTGAAAGCTGTAAACTATATTCCAAGCTGAATTTATTCTTGGCTTGATTAAAGACATTGTTCCCTCAGCCAAAATTGTACTCTAGCTTTATTAGCTCACTAGTTCCTGAGTTTCCAACCCCCGGTGGAAAGCAACTGAGAGAAAGAAGAGCTACAAAAGGTGTTGTGAAGGACCCAACAGATTCCTCCACAATTACATAAAGATCTATATTGTGCTCATCCATGAGGCACAAGAACTCATCAGGACTGTTCCACATCCAAAAAGCTAAACTCCAATTCCATAGAAGTGATCTAAGACAGAAATATGGAAACAGCCAACAGGTCTTCATACAGATTCTGAAAGTGTTGAACTATCTGTCTCATTTTAATGAGTAATTTGGGGCTTGGTGTGTCTGAAGATCAGGTCTTCACAGTCCTTTGTTTATGTTCCTTTTCATCAGCCTGCTCGTTTTTAAAAAACAGTGGTCTAGTAGATGAAAACCTCACTTGCCCTGTGACAGGGGGTGTAATCTATCTGACACAGGACAGCTGCAGTTTTAAGCACTTAAGCCAGAGCTAATAAGATTTAATGAAATAGCACCAGTCCTAAATTGTTCTTTAGATCAATTACACAGCATGTAATTCCTTCAGTATCCAGTATTCATTTGAAATGGTTCATTAACAGCCATACTAAAGCACATTATGGCCTGTTGTGGGACTGAATGAGTTGGGTTGTAAGAAAAACTTTAATAGAAGTTGGAGTTCAGAGGGAGTTTGGAATATTATTATTCAGTTAGGACACAAATACCTTGGTGGTTTTTTTTTTAATGAAAGGCTTTGGGAGGAAGAACAACTATCAGAATTTGCTTAATTGAAAATGTTCCTAGCAATGATGTTCCATTTTTGACTGCCTGCTGCTTACTGCTAATCAAAGTCAATCTTGAGGTCATGCTGCAGATAAAAGATGGTATTGCAAATTAGAACTAACTAACAAGATGGATAGAAACCAAGAAATGATCAGGTCTTCACACGTTTCTAGACCTGGATGCCAGCAAAGTAAACAATATTGTGTTCTCTCTGGAAAGAATCCCAAACTTCACACATTTTTGTATTGTTTCATCAGGAACAGCTATTCAAGAAGCCACTGTAGTGTGTACCTCTAAATCTTATTTTGCAGGTACAAGTTGATTTGTGTGTGTGTGTATAACATTAGTGGACTTAAGGTGAGAGCTGTAATTATTGAATGCATGGAGAATACATTAACTGGCACCATGGTCTACCGAAGTATGTGCATCGTGCATTTATAGCTTCCTGTGTGGCAAGAAGGATATTCTTGAAATAATGATGCACTGAGTGCATTCTGCTAGAGATGGAGTCTGCTTACCAAGTGAACTGAGGGAACTCGAGGAGTAGATACTGAAATTATGTAGTTAATAATTCTCAGTGAATTTGGCACAAAGTGCATCCATATTTACATCTTCTAAAAAAAAAAAAAAAAAAAAGTAATAAATTAGCTTCAGGCTCTCTCTTAAGAATCTCCCTATTCCAGCTGGTAGCTGTTGAAAATGCCTTGTCCCTATAAAGATCTGGGATGCTTATGCCAGAAGACTGTAGCTGTGTCTTTACAATGCCCCAGCCATCAAGGGCATTAGAAAAAGAGGTATACAGTGACCTCTTTACTACATTGTAATGGATTTTAGAATGGGTTCACAAAATACATTGACTAATATTACAAAAGCGTTAACAATATGTAACTAAAGATATTGAGTTCATGGGTTGCCCTAAGTAATCACAATGTTTTCTTCGGCCAAGCAATACATGGCAACCTGATTTTGAGGAACTGGATTTCTGAAGCAAGAGCATTCTTCAAAGATGTATAGAAGCACTTATTTTCATAGGGTTACAGTTTTCTATTGGCCATCAACAAGTATTACGCAGTTTTCAAACTCTTTGTAATAAGTGTAATTTAAAAAAATAATGCAGCAACTAGAATGCAAGTTGTGACTGCAAATAATTTTCATTATGTGGCACATCATCAAACCAATTTGTATTTACACTTGAGAAGTTAATAAATTACTATGCATTTTACTGCTGACATGAGCTGCATTTTTTTTATCATTGTACATTTGGACACCTTGTAGTAAAATTCAAAGTTGTCACACAAAGGAAAACTAGAAAAGCAAAGTATACATGCATTTTAAAATTTAAATTGCACATAATCTGTTCTGAAAGGTAGTCAGCCCATTTTTGAGATGAGCACAGCACACTTTGCAGCAGATTAAAGCGGACAAGCTCTTTGCATGTCACAAGGAGATGTGTCACCGGAGACTTGGGACCTGCGCGTGCACTTCCAAAACTAGACTGATAAGAGTATAGAGTACGATTGCATTGTGGCTGTCAGACCTGAGGGGAGGCTTGGCTTGCCATCCCAGTACAAAGACATCCTTGTGTGATGATGACAGGTACCAATCCACACAGCAACACAAATTCTGTTCTTGTATGGTCCTGTGGGACTAGTAAACACTCCACAAGAAGCATTCAAACATAGATTAAAAAAATCCCCGTAAAAAAATTCTGACCTTGCAGTCACCATTCCTGGAATCATTGAACCACAGGGAAAAACATGCTATTGAACTGCAGCCAGGAAGCTGATGATGAAAGTGTTCTCTTTCTAGGAGTTTTGCATTGGAGCTATGTTTTAGCAATTCAAATGTGTAAGAGCACAACTGGTCTGTCATTGACGTGTTACTGTTCTAAACACAACCAGAGAAACAGAACAACTTCTACTTTCCAAATTGCCTAGTTAATACAAATGACTGAAGGATATCCCACACCCTGTGACCTGACCTATATCGACAGAGAGGCCAGATTTGCAGATGATGTGAAATGCTATTGCTCTGCTGCAGCCATGGAAGTTGTGGGAACTACAGTAATTTATACCATCTGTAGACCTGGTCAGTTGCAACTGATGATACTGCTGTTGGCTTGATTTTTTTTTTCTGCTTCCAAAGTCACTTTTATCTGTCCAAAGGCAATAGAAAACGGATATGAAGTGCTTATGAGCTCACTTCTATACTGTCATACTTCTACCAGGAGTCTACACAGCCCAGCACCTCATCATTGAAAATGGTCAATTATTGATGTTCAGAAGAATGAAATAGGAGACAGGGAAATCACAGAATGATCCTTTCATCATATATCTTCCCCTAATTTCAAAAGGCAAGGACTTCCCAAGCAAGAGGCTATACACACCAACCCAACCATCAGATTTAGTAAGTACTGTAGGCCTGTATGTATCTAATCCACTTGTACGTCTGGCTGTCACAACAACCTATCATAATAAATAGCACAGTTGCTGCGAGTTCATATCTCTGCTTTCCATTCCATAGCATCCCATGGAAGCCCTGTAGCTCTCTTATGGTGAAAAACTGCCAACTCTTTTTTAACGCTCTTCTTAGTTTGACCTCTGTCATCCTCCTTTAAAATATAATTCAGAACTGAGTGTCATGCTTTTTTGTATTGCTAGCAAACAACTTTGTAAAAGCGCAAGCAGATGCTCTGTGTCGTACATTGGATTGGGTGATAGCATGCTGAGAACTGATTGGGTTCTTGAACTCCTCGGCAGTGTAAAATATACATTACTGACTTTAACATTGATTTTGTGTCTCAGCCAGACTGTTTCTCCTCTGTTAGTGTGTATGCACAAACTTTGCAATTTGTGATCAACAAGTGCAGGGCATGTGGGAAAGGATCTGACACCTTTCCTTCTGCTAGAAGGAACTCCCTTTCCTGATCCTCCTGCTAGGAGGAGGCCATAGGGCCACCCAGGGGATACAGCTGTGTGACTGGACTGGGACATGCTTCCTTGTTCCCAACTCTCTTGCTCATCTCTGATCCGGTTGAACTGGGCGAGACCTGAGTGCACAAGCTTTCTCCTTCCTGATCTCTACAAGGACAGTGACTGTGTAAGTTGAAGAGCGGCTGTTAAGTGATTCCCTGATTTACCCCGAGGCAGTAAGGTTGGCTGTAGACTTCAGATGGGCAACAATACAACCAGCCTCAGAAGGAATAGCCTGACACAGCCTCCACAAATTTAGCTGCATCTCCGGGATCAGTCTTTTTCAGGGTGAGGCATTTATTTGTAAATCCACACTGAGAACTCTGTGTAGAAACAGTGCTCTGTTGCTAGCCAAGGTATTCTGTGGACTTAATTGGCTATTATACTCAAGCCAGAATTTCTTGGAAGGAGAAATGTCACCTTTAAAGGTACTATATGCTTGCTAGAGTGAATGTTCTGTGAATAATATCCAGCAAAATTAGGTTCATATAAATATTTTGTCAGCAGTCCTGCATCTGTCAGCACTTGTATTGCAGAAGTCACCCTAAGTCTCATATTTTTCACTGTGAAGAATGTATATCATGAATGTAGCCCCCTCTTCTTTTTCTGATCAATAAATCTTCATGAATCAACTGTGAATCATGAGTATGTGCCTGTAACTGAGCACTAAGTAGCAGCGATAATGATATTTCAGCCAATATATTGCTTGGTTGCTTTTTTGTTTTGTTTTGGCTATCTGTTGTTACTGTAATGTAGTTGAGTATTAGTTAGACTTGCCTTTGCATCCTGACTGGTTATCTGGAATTTTAAACAAGAAAAGAAGGACTGGGATATTTTCCTGTATGTAATGTTGAGGTAAAAGCAAACAAACCAACACATAAAACCTCTTTACACTAGAATTTTTGAAACATTCCTGGCCTATGAACAAATCCAAGAACATCTATTAGTGCCTAAACCTGACTATAATCCTAAGCACCAGCAAACAAAACTCAGCTGTTTTCATGCAAATGTAGTGCAACATTTTTCTGGACTGTGTTCTTCTTATCATAAGCTCACCTTTACTGCTTAACCATATTCTCTGACTTTTCTCTTAGGCTGTTCTCACCTTCTTCTATCATCTTATGTCCCTATTGTAATTGTAAACTTATTTTTAGGTGTGTTACTTAAGTAGATAACCCATATTGGAAAGAGGAGCCTTCTAACTAACAAAGATAATTCTGTCATTTACAGAACTTAGGGGTAAAGGTACAATCAGCAAAGCGCTGTGACATTCATTAGACCACGTGTAAAATTTTTAAGAGTCTATTTTTTGTTTCAGAATAGCCAAGCAGAACGTCTTAATGGCCTTTACCTTGCTGACAATGGAGACCATAACATGACTTACTGTGCAGGCCCAGCTGACAGAAAAAGTTCCGAAGGAAAAGATTGTGTTCTAGTGTCCTAACTTGGAGTGACGGAAATAGCATGATAAGGGAAGAGGAAGGCATATCAGGATTTCCTTGAACTAGAAAAGTGGGAGTTAAACATGAGAGACTGAGCTGCACTGTCCAATCTGGAAAGCATGAACCAATATACAGCAATTCACCGAATGATAAGGCCCTGGGTTCTTTGCATGAAGAACGGAGCTTTCATAAAGAGCTTATAATCAGGATTCAGGAAAGATTTTTCTGCTTTTGCAGTTTATTACAGTGAAATCTGTCTAATATGTTGACAGAGTTCCAAAACACACACATTTTGGTGCCATGGTGTGTTAGCAGCGAAGCATTTGCCAAAATTCTCAATGTACTTCAAGTGTTGGTGCTCTGTGCAGAAAATGGTGCCACCTATCAGCAAGAAAGAGGAAATTAAATAGGAAAATGATTTGTTTAAACTGAAGAAACTGCTATTTTTATTGCAAGGCTGGTGGGTTTGTATTAAAAAGCAATTAGTAAGATGTTTGGCCTGTTTGGTAAATGAGGGGCTGACCTGGCTAGTGACTCTCACACTGCAAGAGGAGGTCTAGGCTAGACAAACACCAGATACTCTCATCTTGCTGACCAAAGGGCAGAGAGTTAGGAGAAGAGACTCTGCATCAAGGGCGCAAAATGCAAGTTAAGCAGATCAGCTGAGGTCCAACTCACTAAAGGTAAATAGTTAAATATTTTTATGAATCTGAATCTAAATAACTTTGGAACCAGTTTTTCTCTTTTCACATGGAATAGGTCATTTTGCGTCACTTTTGAGAGTAGAGTGGAGGCTCATTAAAGTGACAAGATATTTTAAAACTGGTTTTCCTTGCTCTTCGGACAGGTACATTTTGAATTATTTTGTTGGAGTTTTTGTTTAAAATACTCGGAATACATCCTAGCATGTCCAAGCCATGTGTTTCCCTCACAGTCTCAAGCTATCATAATACTGAGGCCCAGGATACTGCATTGTGCCGCCTTCTTTTTCTGAACAGAAACGAAGTTCAAAGCTTCAGTGGGCTCCTGAGGGGCAGTGCGGGATTTGTGTTGTGTTCAGCCTTATCAGAAAAAGTCAGGACACCTTTCATCTCATAGGAGCCTGCTTTATGTTTTATCCTGGAGCCAAAGCTCCTTTCTTAAGTCTGAAACAGTTAGAGAACCTTTTTGCTATCCATCAGGCCAGAGCGACATAAGGCTGTTCTTCTTTATACCAATGCTTCACTGGGTTTTAGTAGAAGGAGACTCTGTAACTATTAAACCTATTTAAAACATTACAATTTTAAAGTTTTTGAAGCATTTTCTCAACTTCTTTGCCTGAGCACAAGGCAAAACAATGGACTTTTAGTGGTTTTTTTCTTTCTTTCTTTTCCTTTTGAAATGCATTGATAAATGTGACCAAAAATGTAGTTTGAGGTAAATGTACACAGCTTTGTCATGTCTCACAGAATTGTTGTTTTGTACACCAGCAAAGGATTCATCCCAAACAAGTAGAAAATCCTCACTGCTTAGAAAAACAATCCTCCTAATTATTAATTTGTGCCTGGCCTGAGAACTTAATGAAAATTTAGGGGTCTAATGTGTTTATTGTGTTCACAGGGACCAGAAGGTATCAAGCAAACTTGGCAACTCACAGCACCAAAGAAAAAGATAAAATACAGGTTTTAGGATTTGTTTTAGTTTTGCAAGCATGAGAATCAAAGAACCATTGAAGTGGCAAGCATAGACTGGTGCTCATAATTTCTGTCTCGAAATGTACACTCAGCTTCCTTCAAATATTTCATAGTGACAACGAAAATCTAAAGAGAGAGGCATAAAAGTAAACTATCAGAAGCCTATCACAGTATCTGCAGAAATTTGTAAGTACCAAAGTGACTCTCATTGTTACATATCTGAATGTGTCTCCAACACTAATGAACCTGTTCCTACAATATCTTTGTATCTTCCACCTCACAGAGGAGGAATTGCAGTACAGGGAGGATAAAGACTGAACTTACTCTGAACGTTTTAAACACTAAACTGAGGTGAATGTCAGGCTCCTCATCAATGTTAGGCCCCAAGAACAAAGAGCTCTTCCCTTTTTCCTCTTTCCTTCTACCTCTCTCTCCAGATTTTGAGTTCAGGGTCTAAACCCACTAAGGCAAAAAGCTGTAACAGAACAGGGGGGTGAATATCATGTTTCTTGAATGAAGCAATGACAAGACATTCTTCCTCTTTTATTCATATTTGCAGGTAAAAGTGGCTTATGATATTTAGTGAAGTTGTCATATTTAATGCTGAGCAGATACAGTTAATCTCTGGGGAAATTAGGTGTAATTGAATGCAACATGGTGGGTGAGAATGTGTCCCTCAGACCCACAGTTAAGCATAATGGTAACTTGCTGGGCTCCAGAACAGCTAGTCCACATTGACATAGTATATTTATCTCAGGTCATTTCCTCTTCAGTGGTGTTCTCCTTCGAGCAGCATGTTATTCAAATTCTTCTCCAAAGAGAAGTGTCATCTAGCGAGAGTGGGTTTTTCAGGAGCAGCTTCAGTTTTATCTTGAGACAGAAGTCAGCAGATGTTTCTTTGGTTCTAAACCAGTTTTTATGATTCTATTTCTGGCAACATTATTCCAGATTTCCAGTCTTGCTTTTCACCATCCACAGAAGTTTCTCTGTTCTACAATAAATTCAAATCACACTCCTTATATCCAGACCTCCAATCTGAATTGCTCAAAATAAAAACTTCACAAAGAAAGCAGATTAGCATCGGAATTTAAACAAAGGAGAGAAAAAAAAATCCACCAAAAGAAGGGAGGTTTCCAGATCTATTTAATGATTTATTAGCATGTAAGAGCATGCAGATCTTACAGGTAAGAGCATCTATCCAAGGCAGTCCATGCTACTGAATGTGGAAAAACTTTGTCCTAAAGGAGGGCCCGTGTACTGAGATGTCTGTTTTACGGAAAGAGACGAGGAAGGAGCTGAACTGTAAACATATTTCTTATTTTACCACCTGGAGAAAGATACTCTTCCCACCTCAAATTCTCCTTCTGCTTTCTCTTCATGCTTTCCCTGTTTCTACTGCACACTGAGATTGGCTGAGCTGGTGTCCTGTTTATTTGTGGGTCTGGCTTTTAGGTTCTAATAAAAGGTATGGTGCCAGGCTCTTAACAAAGGCAACCCAGGCTGCATCACTGAGCTTTCCTGGAGAGGAAAGTGAGCTGGCAATCAGTGGGGAGTGCGATGCACACTGTATATTCCAAAGGGGAAAATGCTCGAGGGAATGCACGCATAGAGTGGGGCCCAAGGCACTGTAGTCAATTCATGGGCAAGAATACTGGGTATGAGCACACTGTAGAAGTAGAAGCATATAAGGGCTGAATTTCCCATGGGCTTTATGTTGTACTGTATGCATTAATAGGAGATATTCTGAAAAGTCCTCCTCCTCTTGTTAATGTGCTGAGGAAATCTGATTCAATCTAAGGTTCTGATTTACTCTGTGGGTATATATCAGCATGACACATAACACAGAGATCTCATGTCACAAATCACAGAGTTCTCATGTCACAAAAGTGTATAGGAGCCAAACAGTAGAAGAGCATCAGAACCATCATCATAGTGGAAAAGGAGAAGAGAGGTAAAGAATGAGTGGATTTAAACTATTTTAAATGTATTTTTACAGTCCACACCTCCGCCATCCCTCCCTCCCTCCCTTCCCCAAGGTGAGATTCTTGCTGCCAGAACTAAATTCTGTTCTAGTGATGTTCTGTTGTACCTTATCACATAAAACAAATGTTTTTCCAAAAGCTTTCTTACATGAAGGCAATGAAGCAACTCTAATCTCTAACGTGAGGTCCAGGCTTACAGAAGGGCAAAGAGGACTCACTTTGGCTTGCATGTCATTTATGGTCTGCAAGCAGCTCACAGATAGGAAAAGGCAGCATGCTGTTCTCTGCAGGGTGTACAATCTGAAACAATTTTATCAGAACTGCTAGATAGAAATCTTAATAAGCTGGAGTTAAACTATCGGGTGTTTTTACCTTGGAGGCAAAAAAATAAAAGAAATAGTACACTTAAAATTCACCATATGCACAGTAAGTTGCTGTTAGTAATTAAATTCTCACAACATCCTTTCACAGTGCCAGGCAGAGCATATTGGCTTAGGTTGGCCTGGTTGTCGAGTGTGAACCAAAATGATTTCTAACAGCAATCAAATACATTTTGAAACGTGCTCATAAAAATGCTAGCTCAGAGGCTCAAAGCAATAATGATTCATGTATTAGCAAATGAACCTGTCCTCTGCAAGCTAGCCCCTGAAATGTAATAAAGGATCAGTCCAAGGAAAGAAAGAAGTGTATTTATTAAGGTGCTGAGAGGTAATATTTCGTGATGGGAGTTTGGGGTGACATCTATTCAACATCTGTGGAATAGCTATGGATTGAGGTGTTGGACTGCAGTCTGGAAGCCAGGCTCTGTCAAGGATGCTGTTATCAAATCTACGTCCACAGAGGGATTTAGGCACTGTAACTGCCAGAAATCCCTCTGTCCCTTGGTGATACCCAAGGTAGGCTCTTTAGTCTGTGTATGAGCAAGGCTGGGACGCAGAGAAGGTGAGAACAGCTATCCTGTATCTCCCGTGCTGTGAGGCTGCCTGCCAGCTGGACCACTAAGGTAAGGCAGGAAAAGGAAATGTCTGTGTGTAAGACCTAGCAGTTTTCAGACAAATAATGAAGCTATCTTCCACCACAACTTCTGGACGTGGCCAAAAATCACTGTGAAGGGATTGTGAATTAAAAAAGAAAGAAAGAAAGAAACAAAGAAAAAAACCCTCCCTAAGAGCCTAACAACATAAGCAGCGGCTGGACACCCCATTTCCTTCTTGTTTTGACCAGAAAAAAGGGTCAGAGTCTCCCTTCTGTTATGCCCCCCCCCTCAAGTGCTCATTGTGCTGGTCCTGGTGCTCAGGGAGGGCTCACAGGACCAGAGCTCCGACACTTGATGAGCTGCAGAAATGTGGGGTCTCAGGCGGCCCCTGGGCTGGGCTCTGCCATGGTTCATTCCCAAGCTCTTGAGCAGAGTGCCAACAGTAAGAAAATGGGAACAAGAGAAAAGAAGCAGCGTGGAGACAGAATCAGTATTTTATGGGAGTGGAAAAATCTTAAATAAATATCTGTACAGAATCCCCACTCTGGAATCGGAGATTATGGTCCATTTTATCCCACTGGTTTTAATTTGTTGCCAGAGGCTCACCCAGCTAACTGGCATTTAGTGAATCGAGGGATGAAGGGGACAATGGTACAGCTTGCAGACTTCAGAGAGCTGTGACCTTTCCAAGCACAACGTATAAAATCTGCCGATATTGCTTACAATGAGCGACCAAATCTGTGTGCCGCAGGCAGAAACTGGCAACCCCACCACTGCCACCATCTGCAAAATCAATACTCCATTAAACCCAGCTGCTGCCGTCTGCCTGCCTTGGGACTGCGGGTGAGGCTGGAAAACAGGGAGGTACCTCAAGGGGGGGTATGGGGGGGCAGGTATAGCCTGAACCCCACTCAGGGGAGCACAAGTACTCAGAAACCAGGCCTCCAGCAAGAGACTGCTGAGGGCTTTCCCCTCACGATGGAGGGTCCCTCTGCACGGGCAGCAGGGTGCTACACAGCCCCTCCACCCCGGTGTCCTGCCCTCCGAGCAGGCATGACCTGGCTGGGGGTACAACCGGCCCCCTCCTCGCTGCGCCCCTGTGAGGGGGGACTCGGTACGGTAGGCCGGGGGGGCGGGCGCTGCCCTCCCTGCAGTGCCTGAGGGGGCTGGAAGCCTGCAGCAGGCCCCACCGGAAAGAGAGGGGTGGGCCCTGCTAGTGGTGGGGAGCCCTCAGGCCTCAGGGGGAATGGGGAAAAGGTGTTTCTTTGCATGAGGGGCGGGAAGAAAAGTCCCGCATACACCCCCCAAAAGGGGCAGCGTTTATGGACATTTTGTTCGGGCATGCGGCTGACTGGCAGTGCCCAGCTGCTGTCCCAGCCGTGTCTCGGAGGCAGGAAGCTGGGCTCCCCAAGGCTGCTCGTCAGGGAGAAGCTGGAGACAGCCTGCGTAGCCTCTCCCTTCCAGGAGGCAGACCTGGCACAGCAATGGCCACACAACTGCTTTTACTCAGTCCAGGACGCTTTCTTGTGAAGCGCCCAGCACTGTGGTGTAGGGGGCAGAATATCCAGGCACGCAGACTGGGTGCATTGTAACAGCTCCTGTGTGTTCTCCATGGTGTGTGGGCTAGAGCAGCCTTAATACACTTCATACACTGAATTCACTTTTCTAGCACACAGGTATATTTATTTTCCTTTCCAAAGCCCGTGTGTGTCTGCGTTCATAATACTATAGTAATGCCTCATGTGTAATATCCCATTCATTCCCATGCAGTCGCATTCATGTTCTCACAGGTACTTTGGATGCAAAGCAACATTTAGTCAAAGCTTCAGAGAAAAGGAATAAAAAAATGCCTTCCTCAAAAAAACCAAACCAAAACAAAACAAAAAAATACCCAAAACATTTGCGATGGTTTCAAGACAGAAACCTGATACTGGCAGAGCCTGGAATTTTCTCGCTGCTGCGAGATCTGAGGCAGAGATTTAATCAGGAGTAGGGGCAGCATGGCTGTCATGCCTAGAAAACCTCAAATTATGCGCTAATTATCCACCTACACTGCCAGGGAATAAATAACTAATGACTTCAGCTTACTGTGCTAAAGATAATTCCAGTCGTAAGAAGTTTGCAGGCTGCTTTTTTTTCTGCGATGTGTTGGAGATGCAATAATTAGCAGTGGTTTTGTTCAGGAGTGACTGGGTGGGCTTTGGGTCCCACGGCCTCTGGAGAAGCAGAGTCAAAGCTCAAGGCGATCACCTCAGACAGGGTGACTCTTGGTCATTGCCTGCCTCCCAAAAGGGATGTGTAATGATGTGTAGCCAGATATCTGCTCTTTTCTACTCCACTTTCCTGCTGTGTAGCGTTGCATTTAATCACAGGAAAGGAAAACAGTTTCAGGGAAACAGGCTTTGTCCTCACCTTGTCCTTGCAAACGAAGGAAAATGCTGACAAGAAGATCCTTTTTGAGTCAAGGCGTTAGAAGTATTGTTCAGAGCTGTAATTTTCTGGAGCTGTGATCAAACTAGATTATGCTAGTGCCTGTGAGTGAAAAATAATGCCAGAAAATGTTTTAAAATTAATTGATTTATCCCTCAGAACCACCTGAGAGCAAAGGACTGTAAAAAAAATAAATCCAGACATTTTGGCTCCAAAAGGCTTTCTTTTCAGAGAAGAGGGTTTGACCCTGCATCCTTCAAGTATGTTCAGTTTTTACTACCTATGACACTAGCATCTCTCATAGCTGTGGTTATACCTTGCAAAAAATACCAAGAGAGGTTCTTTCCTTGTTGAAGCTAGCTGACCCTCATTGGTATGGCTGTGGCAATTTTTAATAGTAATTCCATTTTCCATAAAAATACTGTTCTCAATGGCAAAGATGCTAAAACTGGATTTAAAAAGGTTTTTTAAAACTTATAAGAAAATAATTTTTAATTGTAATTCTCCTCCATCACATGTCAGTGCTCAGCACCTAGAAAGCAGTGAAGTCGTCTGAGAAGTGGCTGCCACATTTGCACAGTGAAGAGGAAGCAACACAGCCTGAACCCTTTGCCTAGTTATTCCTGCTGCATTAACACACTGCGCTACCCTCCTGTGTTCCCTTGTCTAACCCCACAGCAGATCTCGTTAGCTCTCATCTTCCACCAGTCTTCTTTGTCTTCAAGGTTAAATCCCAGGATGGATGTGTGGGTCCACATGAAATTAATTCCAACCCTTTGCAGTGTGAGCAGTAAGCCTTATCCTTGGAGGCCTGGGAAAAGGAACAGCAGCGTTATCCCCTTGTTCCTGAGGACCAGAACAGTTCTAGGTACTGGTTCAGCAATCTCTCTTGGTAAGTTTACGATGATGGCGGAGTTTCTGTAATTGCATACTCAGTCAGAGCTTGGGAGCTCTTTATTTTTTAATAATACCTTCCCATTTATAAATACACTTGAGGTACCATATTGCTGCAGAGTGTTGATTTGCTTGTATTAGTAATCACTTTCTTCTTCTGAGACTGAAAACTAAATCTAAGTCAGGATTAACATGTCCAATGATGACTTTTTAATTAAATAATTAAGGTGTCTCAGGTGAGATTAATTTAGTCTCTCATTGTCTCTTTAACTTTAAATGGAGACTCGTTTATAAAGAATTTGAGAAGGGGATGGATATAGGTAGCTAAGTTGTTAGAGCTTTGAGTGGATGTCAAGATTTTTATTTGTAATGTTTGTGTTTTAAGAATTGGTTTAAGTGTTTAGCTTAGCTTAATGACACTAAGTTAGTTTTGTGTGATTAAAAATGGATTGAAGTTTTTTAAAGTTGGAAAACTAATAAGCTTTTAACTTTAAAAAAAAAAGTGGATGTTGAAACTAAATGTGAAACTTGTGGGAAAATGCAGCACTTGATTTGAGAGGGGGAAAAAAAAACAAAGGCCAAAACATTCAATTTACGTCTTTCAGAACTATGGAGAAAAGTCAGACTGCAACATCCAACCAAAATGACACACATCTATAAAATGTCTTTGTATCCTTGAATCTGCCTTTTTTTTTTTTCCTCGGCAGGAGAAAGCAATGGCAAAATTTCACTTATTTGTTGGGTATGTAGAGACTTTTTTTTCTTGAACAAAATGGTCTCGGCAGTACTTCCAAAATGAACTTCCAGTTGTGTATATATGTGCTTGGTATTTGGATAGGAAACTTCAATGATTGAACAATTTGACATGTGAAGAACCTACACCTACACGTTTTGAAAAATATTTTGCACAAGACCTGCAGCACCTTTCTCTTTGAACTCTAAGCACACACTGTGCTACCCTGTGCCCTTGTGTGACTCTAGCAACATTAAAGCTGAACTGAACGGTTTGTGTTGGTGACGTTAGAATTACTGGTGCCTTTCTGTGATAGTGGCCTTTGGCTTCTGTCAGAGGCGGTTGCTTTACATCAGTCGGAATCTTATTGGTAGTGGCATACATTCAAAGATAGCAAATTTGAGTGAAAGGAGGAAAAAAAAGCTATTATTTCAGCTAAGGTGTGCATCTTTTATCTGGTATATTAAGGACAAGAACACTAATGAGAAGTGAAGTACCATTGCATTCCTGTGTATCAGAGTGCTACGGCCAAAGCAGCTGGTAGGCAGGGACTGCAAAGAAGAGAAGATGTAGCCTTAATTTTGCATATATGGAAGATAAGCAAAGAATGAACCAAAGAGACTTGAAATACAATGGGTTTTGCTCGTTACTGAGCAAAGAGTAAAATGTGACTACCTTCTTGTTTTCAGCAGTTCTTAGGCCTCCAATACAGGAGACAGATAAGCTGTCAGAAGTGAATCTTGAAGGCATAAACCTCAAGCACATCGTGTTGTGACTGCTGAGCTTAAATGAATAGACTGCATTTAGTTGCTTGCCTGAAGACTGAGGGGAAGATGCCTTAGACCGTCCAGCAGTAAAACATTTCCACAGAGGCAAAAGGCATTACCTGGAGTGCTGCATCGTGTTATGTAACTGTCCTTCATTTGGAAGGCCAGGTTTCTGAGGATTAACCCATTACTGAATCTGCAGCCTTATCTGGAATGGTTGTTTCTGTACTCAAGGGTTTTGTTGCCTGAGCTGTCCAGAGATGGGTACCTGATGAACCTCGATGGCCTCTATCTCTTGCATGACAATGTAGTCTCTCTCGTTTCAACATCAAAGTATAGTGTTTCTCCATATGGATATGAGTGGAACAGCCACTCCTCAAAATAACTTTTTGTTTTAATTAAGAGACTGAAGTCTATCCCTAATTATCTTTCTTACAGCTTTCAAAATAAGGAGCCCTTCTTTATGGGATTCTACACAGGGGCCACTAAGAGTTATATGAGATTACTTGTGCTTTGTGTGTAAATGTGGTTTGTTTCTCCTCGGGCTGAGACAAAAGGCTGATATCAGTCAGAATCACGGAAGCATGAGCCCGAGGGACCATGGTGTGATCAATGTGGCCTAGATGGCTGTACGGGTGTGCTAGACTTTTTTCTGCATCCTTTTTTTTTTTTTTTTTTTTTAGCATTTAAAATGAGATTTTGTTTGCTTGCTTCTTTTTTAAAAGCAGAAGAAGTAGCAGTTTTTCTATTCTAGCAGTTCTGTGTTTTACTGAAGTACAAAGGCTGCTGGCAATATGGGAAAGCATGAAAAGAACTGTGAAATTAATTAAATTGACACTTCAAGAAAATACCTATATTGTTGCAATCCTCCAAGCAGCAGCATAAAGCAAAGTTATGACATTTTGCCAAATGTTATTTTTCATGAGTAAAGGAAATCTAGAGTTTTTGCTAAACTCCGAAAGCCAGGGGTTTGGTTTGATACGGATTTTGGGGGTGAGAGAGAGTTTGTTTGTGAACTGCATGCAGCTTGGACATATTTCTCTTTTCCGCTAGCTGTCAAATAATGAACTGTTCCTGGATGGCATCTTTATTAATAAATTATCATTAAGACTTGAATTCAAAATCTGACATAGCTTTTGTTTGATTTTTATTTTTTGAAAATTAGAGAGCGTGTTATGAAACTCATACAAATCAACTCCAGTTCTTTCAGGATCCCAGGTGTTATTAATTAAATATGAACAATATTTACCCCTTATACCCTCAGTTTAAATATTTTAATCTTCTTTCCTAGATCTTCCTTCCCTCTGTTTTTAATTTGGGATAATTAGCTGAAGCTGACGAACTTTGTTAGTACCAGGAATAAACCTATCTGGAGTTGAGGAAGAAGGGAAGTAGGGAAAGAATGAGAAATAGAAGGTAAGCAGATTAATGTATCTAAGACTGACTGTCTATTCCCAACTTGCAAGTCACGGTTTAGGTGGGGGGTTTTTGCTGTTCGTTTTGTGTAGGTGTGTTTTTTCTTTTTTAACACTGGCTATTGTACATTGTTATCTTTTCCTACATAAGCAGTCTTAACAGTGAAATTTAGAAGCCTGTACTCTGCTCTTGCTTAGGGGTAAACGATATCTGTTGGATGAAATTCGCTCCTGTGCAGAAGAATTAGTGCAGGAGTTCAGACCTCCAAAGCAGGGCAGTAGAAGCAGATGGGTCTTAACGCTGGCCTTGTGTGCAGGGGTGAATTTTATCCATGATTCACGTATTTGGAGACGTGGATTTCTCCTATAAAGTAATGAGAATGGCCCACACGGGAAAACATTGATTGCTTCCCCTGCCCTTCAGTGGTAAATATTGCATGACTATCTGCTCATCCTTTGAATTAAAGGAACAATCCAATATCCATTTTGGTTTTCTACACTGTATGCCAGTATGACAAGCTCTTTCCTAGTCTTCATAAAAAGCAAAATCCAGAGATGTTTCTGCTGAATGCTGGATGACAAATAAGAGTAATGACTTCCACAAGAAACCTCTTATGTTTGGCTGTTGAATATATGGTTATGATTTTCTTTTTACTTTGATAGCGTAGAACATTTCAAAGCCATTAATGTAGGACATAACTGTATGCCTTGAATGTGTTCTCACCATTAGGATCCCCAGGTCAGCTCCTGAAAAATGTAAGCTATGAACACTTGGAAATGCTTATTTTGTCTGCTTGGATGTTTGCAAGCAAAGCTGAAAAAATCCTCACCTGCAGGCATGCCCTCTTAGAGATTTTCAGAAATATATTGACAGAATAAAAGCAAAACCCCAGTTCTAAGATACAAGCAGGTTTTTTTCCTTTAGAAAAATCTAAAGGATCTTGATGATCTCAATGAGCAAGATGAATACAATTAAAGTTTGGGGGCGGGGCGGGAATGTTCTTCCTCAGAATATAGGCCAGCTGCTTAATCTTTAACCAAATATTTCTTTTTTCCACAACCCCCTCTTGTAGTTCCACAAATCTCTATGAACAACCCAGATTTTACGTTTAAACAATATGGCATAAAATTTCTCAATTATTTCCACGCCTTGAAGTTCAAACAACTGAAAATAAATAGGGCACTGACGGGTTTTTGCTGCAACCCACCTCACAGTTTCCCTGCTTATTATGTTGTATTTGAACTGCACCTGCAGGTTTTCACTGGTGGGCTCCTTTGGGCAAGGGACCTGTTTGACCTCAGGGTGGCCCAGCTCTGATACCCAGCTGTGACCCCCATAGATTTTCCTTATATTCTTCCATCTCCTGAGTTGCACTGCCTCTTGTTATGTCATTCTGGCTAGTTTCTTGATCCCATCCATATTGATTTCAAGGAAATAAATGTCAGACATTGCCTGTATGTCACTAGCACTTCTCCACTTGCTGGTTAGCTCAGGTGAACTGACTCTCGCAACAGAGCTGGGAAAGAGCATGATGGCAGCACACTGTGTCTGTAGCTGGTCTTTCCCTTGGAGAGACAACAGTGATGCGTCTGAATGATCAAACCCTATACAAAGAACTTAAAGAGAGTTTAAATAGATGTTGGTTGATGGAAGGCTACTGAGGAGTTCTGGGTTGGTGGTACTGTTTATACTCGCACTTGGCAGATAGCTACTCACCCAGAGCCCACTGTACTTCGCTGCAGTTGTTTGCACTCAGCACCGGCTGGAGCGTTTGGCACATGAGGAAACCATCACAGGTGGCTGCGCGGTGAATAAAAGCAGAGCATTTGTAGTGAAACACCCTCTGAATAACGCTGAGAGTTATAAGCAGTGGTGCAAGTGCCCCCACCTAGAGACAGTCATCCCCTCCTAAAGGAACAGTGTGCTTATTGTAAGCAAATGGGGCATTGGAAAAAGGAATGCCTGAGATTTGGCAAATCAGTGACAGTTGCCAACATGGAAGATTTGCTGGAACCAGGGGAATCCTCCCTAGCGGAACCCTTGGTAACAGTTCAGCCAGGGAAAGAAGAGAAACCTGTAGAATTTTTAATAGATACAGGTGCCACATTTTCAGTCTTAAATCAGACCTTGTTACCTGTGAGTAGGCAGACTTAATATTGTGGGAGCAACCGGGCAGGTTGGGAAGGCTTGCTTTCTGAAACAATTCAAATTCAAAATTGGGAAAAGCGTAGGGGTTCAGAAATTCCTCTACCTGCCTGAAGCCCCTAAACCACTTTTGGGAAGGGACTTATTAGAGCAATTGAATGCCGAAAAACCACATTGAAATCCTAAGTCTGGCCCTCACCGTACCCCAGATTAGAGAAGAAGAAAGTAGACAAGAAATAAAAGATCAGGTGTACCCAGGAGTATGGGCCTCGGGAATACCTGGAAAGGCTACAAATGCAGAACTGATTGTTGTTAAACTCAAAGAAGGAGTGTGACCCGTCAGGGTAAAACAATATCCTTTGAAACTGGAAGACAGACGAGGCGTGTAAAGTACTCTAGGAGAATTTGTAAAATTTGGATTCTTAATTGAATGTTCCTCAGAGTATAACACTCCTATTCTGCCTGTCTAGAAGCCGGATGGCAAAACCTATCGATTGGTGCAAGACCTGCGGGCAATAAATCAGACGGTTGAAGATTTGCACCCGGTAGTGGCAAAAGCCATACCCCTTATTGACTAGTTTAAAAGAAACCTATAAATGGTTCACAGTATTAGATCTGAAAGATACATTCGTTTGCCTCACCTTGGCCCCTAAAGCCACCATTTATTTGCCTTTGAATTGCCTTTCATCCTGGCTCAGGATGAAAAACGCAACTCACCTGGACAGTGTTACCTCAAGGATTTAAAAATAGCCCCACGATCTTGGGAAAACAATTAGGTAAAGAATTAAGAGGCCTGGGAAAGACCTCCAGGAAATGGCATAATGGCATCCTTTTGCAATATGTGTGGATGATATTTTGATAGCTACAGAGAAGGATGAAGGATGCAAAGAATGGACTGTGAGTTTGTTAAATTTTCTTGGACTAAGTGGTTATAGAGTATCATTGCAGAAAGCCCAGATCTTGAAGAAAGAAGTAATCGACCTGGGATTTGTGATTTCTGAAGGACAGAGACAGCTCGGGAATGACCGAAAGGAAGCCATCTGCAGGACCCCAGAAGTGACGTCGGTAAAAGAGCTGCGACCTTCTCTGGGAATGACAGGTTGGTGCCGATTATGGAACGATAATGATGGACTTCTAGTTAAACCCTTGTCTGAGCTTTTGAAAAATGGTGAGACACAGTTAACGTGGACTGGCTAAGCCAAGAGGGCACTCAAAGAATTAAAATCGGAATTGATGAGGGCTCCAGCTTTGGGCCTGCCAGACATAACAAAGCCCTTCCGGTTGTTCTCATATGAGAGACAAGGAGTAGCTTTGGGAATTCCAGCCCAGAGGCTGGGTCCTTATAAACGAGCAGTAGCGTGCTTTTCCAAACAGTTGGATGAAGTCGGTAAAGGAAGGCCAGGATGCCTTCGGGCAGCGGCTGCTGTTTTGATCACTCAAGAAGCCTGAAAATTCACCTCGGGACAGAAGATGATTGTGCACCCTTCCCATGCTGTAACTTCTGTTTTGGAACAAAAAGGAGGACGTTGGCTCTCGCCATCAAGGTTCCTGAAATATCAAGCAGTCCTGATGGAGCAAGGTGATGTAGAAATTGTCACCTCTACCACTATCAACCCTGCTTCTTTCCTAAGTGATAAGCAGGAGATGGAGACTGTTGTGCATGACTGCACAGAGACCACTGAGACTGTGTGTGCAGGCAGGCCTGATCTGAAGGAGGAGCCGCTGGAGGGAACTGGCCACGCTGGGTGTCCCAACGGGAGGAGTTTTCTAAAGAATGGAGTTCGGGTGGCGGGGTATGCAGTGACCACCAGAGACCAAGTCGCTCCCTGAGGGCACATTTGCACAACGAGCCGAAAGTCAGAGCTCTAGAGCTTGCTAAAGGATTGCGGATCAATGTCCGGACAGACTCAAAATATGCCTTTGGTGTCGTTCGTGCCCGTCTGGAGCTATGTGGAAGGGACGTGGGCTTTTGACGGCCCAAGGGAAACCTATTAAACCTGCTGACATGATCTTAAGGCTTTTGAATGCAGTGCAATTGCCTTCGGAGGCTGCAATTATGCACTGCACGGGGGAGGAACAGCTCCGCTGGGGAGGGAGCAGCACAGAGGCCCCCGGGGCCGGGGGAGCGGGGGGAGCCGGGCCGGGAGGCGCCGGGCCGGGCCGGGGCCTGTGAAGGGACGCGGCGACACGAAGCCGCTGCCCGCCTCGCTGCCGCCGGCTGCTATGGCAACGGCCAGGCCACGCGCCCGGAGCCCCGCGCGGCAATGGTACGCTCCTCCTGCCGCCGCCTCCTGTAGGGATTCCCCCCCCTGCGTGTGGCGCGCTAATGGTACTTCCCAGGGTGCATGCGCTCTGCTCGACCCACACGCACCACCACAACCCCACCCCCCCGCCGTTGGCCCGTCGCCTGCGAGTATTCCTGGCCGTGGCGGCGCGTCACTTCCGGCGCGGCTGCGCAGCTCGTCGCGTGCGGCCGCCGTTTGGCCCGCGGTGGTGCAGGTTCCGTCCGGCTGTCGCTCGTCTCGGCCCGGGAGCGGCTCCGGCGGGGGAAGCGCTCCCCGCCGCCCCGAGGGAGCACCATGCCGGCCGGCCCCGTGCAAGCGCTGCCTCCGGCGCAGCCGGCGCCGCCCGCCGAGAGCAAAGCGGTGAGGGCCGCGCGGGCGGGGGCAGGCCGTGCTGGGGTGGGCGGGGCGCCCCGCCGGCGGGGGCCCTGGGCAGGGCCGCGGCGCGGGGCAGTGGGGCTCCCTGGGGTTCTTGGGGTCCTCCGCTGCCCCGTGTGTCGGGCTGTTGGGGGTTGTTTGGGGGGGGGAGCGGGGGGGGGAGGGTGTCTGCCGTTCCCTCCTGCGGTTTGCTGCGGCTTCCCGGAGCAGCTTCCCGCTCGACCGCTGTCGGCCTGCGGCGGGGCGGGTGGGGGCTGCGCCTCGGCGTGAGGCTGCGGCGTTTGGTGGAAGCGGCCCGGGGTTGTTCTTGGGGTGGGCGGGAGGGTTGAGCGTGAGCTGTGGGAAGAACCGGGAAGAAGGTGTGCGAGGCTTGAGCACCCCAGGCCCGGTGTGCTGGAGAGCAGAGCAGTGTCGTGTGTCAGCATCCCGTGCCCGGTTCTCTTCTGCCTCGGCCATGTTCAGCTCGCAGGAGCCTCCTCCCGAGCTGGGGCTCCATCCCCGATGCTGCTGGAGCTGCTGTCCTGCCTGCACGTTCCAGCATTTCCCGTAGCAGCCTCAGTGCTGGCCCAGCTGTACAGCAAGGCAGAGCAGGGAGCTGATGGGATGGAAAACCTTGGGCGATGGGGTGCAGCTCACACAATAGCCTTGAACCCCTGAGCCGCTCCACAAGCCTCGGAGGGCGGTGGGAGCCGCGTGACCCCAACGCCAGACCTGGCAGCCTGTCCTTGCTCCGGGTTGAACAGAGACAGACGCGTGCGGTGCTGCAGCCCGGCAGTCTCCAGCTGCCGCAGGGAACAGGAGCCGCTCAGGGCGAGTCCCTGGCCCCCCCGGCACCCCCGTCTTTGGTCAAACCAGCCCCTGTTGGAGCTCTGCAGCTGACGCGTGCCCTCCTTCCTAACAAGTCGCTGTCAATGGAGCGTTCTGACAAGGGCATTGATGCACGCGCTCTGGTCTGAGGGATCGAAGACTCTTTCTGATCAGAAAGCTGCGTTTGTATAGTTGGGCTAAAGCGTCCACGCGCTGTCCACGCGCTCTGTTACACATGACGATTGGTTCCTACTCTCTGTCCATGCACCTGTTCTCCACGTTTCATTGGCTGCTATTTTGGAGGCTCGCCTTCCTCTCCTGTCTAAGGCTCCGCACCTGTTTTCTTCCCTGTTCTCTTCCTTTACTCTTGTTCAAGGTGCAGGGCAGAAACTGCCTGAATCCTTTTAACTCTTTCCCTCCTTTCTCTCCTTCTTCCTCTTCAGGTAGCAGCAGTGGGGGTGCCCCCAGGCTTTCGGGAGAGCCTGACCACAGCCCCTTGGAAGCGGCTGGCTGCAAGCAGCGGGCGCAGCCTGTGTCCCGGCAGCTGCAGGGGGATTTTCGTCCCACCACAGATCGCTCGCTCTGGGGAGTGATTCAGGCCTGGGGAGGGGTCAGGCGAGCGCCGATATCCACCCTCCTTTGTCAAACCGGCTTTGCCCAGGGGGTGGATGGGGCACATCCTCCCTGACTGGATCCTGGCCCTTCAGGCTGCTGGCGCTCTGAAACCCCCAGGGCCGTTGCCCCGTTACAACTGCTCTGCTGCTCTACGCTGTGTTTGGTTGGAAAAGGCTGCTGCTGCTGCTTCAGAGCTTCACAGGCTATGCAGAACACCTGCTAGGCGAGCAAGCTGTGCCCTCGGCACGGGCAGTGGGACCCTGCTCGGTGACGTCCAATGACAGGATAAGGCGCAACAAGTACAAGCTGGAACATAGAAGATTCCACGTGAACATAAGGGAAAAACTTTTTAATTGTGAGGATGACAGAGCCCTGGAACAGGCTGCCCAGAGAGGTGGTGGAGTCTCCTTCTCTGGAGACGTTCAAAAGTTGCCCGGGCGCGTTCCTGTGTGACCTACTCTAGGTGGTCCTGCTCTGGCAGGGGGCTTGGACTGGATGATCTTTCGAGGTCCCTTGCAACCCCTGACATTCTGTGATCTCTTCTCTCGAAGGTCCCGTGCCAGGAGCACTGGCCCGCTCAGATTTGAAGCTGTCAGCACACGAAATCTTCAGTCTAGCCCTCCTCCTCTTGCCCGTGCCAGGAGCGTCGGCCTGCTGCTTCTCGTGCCTCTGGAGAATCAGCTGGCGCAGCTGCCCGTGGTCCAGCGGCACTTCCACTGCCCAAGAAAATGGCCAGCCGTCACGCACCCCGTCACAGGCCTGACATCCGTGGTGGGGCGGGGGAGGCTGGTTGGGGTTGGCTGGGAAGGACAGGGGTCAGCGGGGGATTGGGCGGGGCAGCCAGGGGGGAACGGGGCATTGGGCGTTGGCTGCGTGGCCACAGCCCCTCCCTCCCACCTCCCCCACTCACAGGCGCCGATGGCGTCGGCGGTGCCGTTCGGGGCGGGGGCCGTCGGGCAGAGCTGGGCGCGATCCATCCCCCAGAGGAGCTCGGTGCCGCCCAGCAGCGGGTGGGCGAAGGGCTGGGCCAGGTGGGAGCCCTCAGCCGATGTGTAGCGCAGGATGGACTCCTGCAGCAGGAGCTCGCGGGTCCTCTTCTCCAGGAGACCTGGGTGGGAGGGAGCACTGTCACGCAGGGCCCCTGCCCCAATCCGCCCCCGCCCGTCTGCTGAGCAGGGGCTCATCCTCTGGCTTCCCCAAGGCGGTGCCGTCCGGCAGCCTGTCTCCCCAGGGGCAAGGGCCCGAGGCCGGCTCCCGCACCCAGAGCCGAGAGGAGGGCTTGGGGCTCCACTGGCATCTTTCTAGAGCCGGCTTGGCTCCCGAGTTGACTGGCAATTTGGCACCCCAGAATTCGCATTAGGGACACCCATGCGTGACGGGGCAGAGGAAAAAACAAGAGCTCAATTAAAACACAGTGCAAGCGGGTGGTGGACACGCAGGGTCCAGGCCATGTGGCAGGGGAAGACGGGCAGCCCCGACCCACCCAGAATCTGCGCCAGGTTGTCTCCAAGCGGCCACGTTATCTTCGTAGCATCACAGCTGGTTTCTTTGAGCAGGGCCTCCACGCCAGATCTGAGCTGGCCCAGCAACTTGCTGCTCTCCTTGTATTTCTTTTCATACATGTTGGCTTCCTTGGTGGTTTCCATTATTTTTGCCTATCAACAAAGGTTTTGACAGGTGTCACCCCAGCCCCCTGCTCTTCCCCCACACCCCAGTGCTGGCCACTTCCAGGCTGGGCACTGGAGACATCCCACCCCATGCTCCCGTCCCTGCAGGGGAAAGGCTCTGCGTAGGGGAGCCCAAGCTCCCCGTGCCGCGCACGAGGCCGCAGGCGCTGGAGAGCCAGGGCTGGCAGGAGCCCTGCAGGCACCCTCTCACCATGCGCTGGGAGACAGGGCTGCCAAAGCCAATGCAGGGCCCTTTTCTGCCCACGCCTGTCCAGCCCTTGACCAGAGCAGCGTTCATAGGACCAGACTCCCTGGCACACGTGGCAGGGCCGCGCTGCCCTTGCAGAGGGAAGGCCCGGCCGCCATACCTCCACTTCCTCCAGGCTCTCTTCCGCAGGCTCCTCGTCCACGATGAGGGCTGCAATCCTGCTCTGTGTAAACACAAGCACGAGAGAGGGGTATGGGCTGAGTGCCCACCAGATGTGCCTGACAGAGGCTGGGGACCATCCCTCTGCCCTGGCAGCAGGGACGTCCCACTTGACCCCCCCCCGGGGACCACTGTCACCAGGCCAGGGGGGCAGCTGATGACCTCACAACGGGCAGCCTTTCTCCCTCCAGCCAGCCCCACACATGGCCGAGGCACCTCTTGCCTTTCCTGGATCCTGCAGTCGTTTTGCTGGGTACACGGTGGCAGTATTGAGACCTTTTCAGATCCGAGAACGCCGCCTTCTGGCTCTGGGAGTTCTCTTTTAGCTGCCCCTTTGCATTCCCCTAATCCCGCCCCTGTGGCAGGCTCTGAGCTGGGCTCTTGTGTGATTCCGGACACGTGGGAGAGGAAAAGCCCCAGCCCAGCAGCACCAGCTGAGAAAGGGGAGACGTGAAGGGCCTGGAACAGACCTGCTGGTCGTTGATCCTCTGCTGCATCTTCGCCATCTCCTTGTTGACCTCGATGGCGTAGCTGAAGCAGGAGAACTCCTTCTGATTCTCTGCGACAAAGCTGTCTATCAGCCGGTCGATGTCGCCGTTCTCCGCCTGCTCCAGCAGCTGCTGGTAAACTGGCATCAGGCTCTCGAAGCTCTCTGCTTCTGCTTGCCTCTGCCTGATGCGCTTGGCTGCCTTCAAGGCTGAGGGAGAGAGGGAGCGTCTGGGCTGCGCGTGTCCCCACGGCTGCCCTTGGCAGAGCCTTCCTTCACTCAGAAATTAAGCAAGGAGCTCACAGCCTGCATGGGAATGGGGCAAACACAGTGGCATCCCTCCCCAGCAGGATCAAAGGGGCCACGGCTGCACATGGAGGCGGGTCCCTGCTTCCCCATCCCTCCCTCTCCCCCAAGGGCACCCCAAGACGCAGGGGTTCGGGTGGCCTCCCTTGCTTATCCCTGTTTGTCTGTTTATTCTGTAGGGCAAAGGGTGGCTGAAGGAGCCTGCAGGCAGAGGAGACATCCTGCCTTTGGGGTGCAGCGCTATAAGCCACCCCTTGCCAACCCTGCGCAGCCCTGGTTTGGGGTCCCCGTTGCACGGCATTTCTCTCATTTGCTACCTTTGTTCTTTTGGGCCTTTTCCTTCAACTCCGAGAGATCTCGCAGTTTGGTGTCCATGAAAGTTTTCATTTCGATCTGCACCGCGCCAAGGACACGCTTCTGCCTTTCGTGCAGGGCAGCGTCTTCCCTCTGCTTTTCAGTCTCCTCTCTAGTTCTGTTCAGAGTCTCCATCCTGCACGCAGAAAGCAGCAGGTTACACCACGCGTAGTTAGAACGATTTCTCTTCCTGGCCGTCTCCGTGCCTGACCCAGCCAAGCCCCCGTGATGCTGTGCACATTGCCCAGCTCTCATCGCGATGCGGCTGTGTCAGCCCAAGGCCAGCAGCAAGCTGACAGAGCTCTTGGTGGGGTTTTGTACTTGGACACAGCACCCAGCTCCGGCAGCCCGGCTCACTTGGACCAGAGCTGGCTGGCCTCTGCTCCGCGTCTGCTGCGTCCCCCTCTGTGGGCTCAGGTGGGACTCAGCGGACAGAGACTGCTCCGCGAGGCAGCTCACCCCATCCCGAGAAACCTCTGGGGCGAGTGGAGTAAATCACCCTGGAGGTACCGGTCTCCCTGCACTGACCAGGCACCCGGCCCTCGGCACCCAGCTCTAGACAAGAGCGGAGAATCCTCTCTCTCAAGTTGCCAGCGGTCTCTCTTGTCATCGCTACTCGACGCCGCCATTGCCCACCGGTGCCAAGTTTACCGCAGAGCGTTCGCAAGGCCACGTACCACTCCTCGTAGACTTCTGTGGATTGCTGAAGAGCGCTGTTCATCCTCCTGCGTTGCTTCTCCAGCTTCCTGTGGAGCTTAAAGAAGATGTTGTTCAAAGCAGCTTTCTGTATTTGGAGGCTTTCAATCTCTTCATGCAGCTGCTTGTTTCTGCTCACAGCGGTGTGGAAACGGACAGTGACCTGGGGAGAGAGAAGCAAGGGGTCTGAAGCTGCTGCGGGACTGGGGGGCTCAGGTCTCTGCAGAAAGACCTCGACCAGGGCTGAGACAAACACGGGCCAAGGGATGTGAAGCTGGCCCTGCAGTATCCTCCTCCCTAAGGCTGGAGAGGCAACAGTAGGCCAGGCCGAGACCCGGAGCTGGCATTGTCCAAGGCAAGGTGGCCTCAGGCAGCTCGGCCGTGTCACTAAACAGGCGCAGGCCTTCAGGCTTCTTGGCAAGGCACAAGTGCTGCATTTGGGTCGCCAAGCTCGAAGGAGCCTTGGAGGGGTTCTGGGAGCAACCAGGCCAGGGGAACAAGCCAGGGCCTTTACGCAGCTTGTGGCAACCAAACGCATTTGCACCGTTACCCTTTGTCCTGACCAAAAGGCATGTTGCACACAGGCCCCAGTGCAGCCCCGCACACGGCCGCCAAAGGCCTGCCAAAGGTTTGCTTACGTTGTATAGAGACGTCTCCAGCGTCTCGGCCTGCTTTGGCAGCCGCTCGCTCCTCTTCACGTCCTTCACCTTTGCTGCTCTCCGCTTTTGACTCGCAATCTCTTGTTCCAGCTCTAATATCTGCGCACACAGAGGAAAAAAACCAAAGAAAGTATAATCTCCAGCCCTACGTTCTGGACTCTTGTCAGGCTGTCCTCAGGAGAAGTGAAGAGACATCTCTCGGGTGTCGCTGCTCCTCGATTTGCCACATCTCAGGCAGCACAGCTAAATGTTGCATTTTCAGAAGAACGACAAAAGTCAAGGGAAAAGCAGTGGGATGTTGCGTGACCCCAGGCAGGTGTGTGCCATCCAAGAGGAGCTGCAGAGAGCTGTGGGACAGCAAGGCTGAGAGTTGCGCCGTACTTTTCTGGCCAGCGATGCTGACTTGAATGGGAGCCTGGCTCTGTCCCTTTGTCAGTGGCACGTGTCTTTTGCCAGGAGGCAGCATTCTGTTCCGAGGCCTGAAGGAGATGCATTCTGCATCGAGGGGTTTCAGCCACGGGTCTCCCTCTGTGACTCTGCTCTGCTCTACCGTGCTCGGCCAGGGAATGGTTCAGATGCGTTACCTGCTTCTCCAGGGCAGCTAAGAGGGCTTTTCTCTCTCCAATCAGAGAGTCGTGCTTGGATTTGGACTGCAAAAGGCGGTGGAGCTCCGTACGATTCCTCTCATCCAGCATCACGTTCCTCCGGGACGTGATCTGGCTCAGCGTTGATAACACCTCCTTCTGTTCTTGAGCCAGCGACTCTATTTCTTGCCTGTAAAAACAAAACAACAAATAACATGGAGCACATCCCACCTGCAACGCCGGAGCAGGTCCTTGCCCCTCCCCACCTCAGCACCAGGGTCCCCACATCTCTGCCTGGAGGAACTTTCCGGGCACAACGCAGCCGAGCCAAGCTGCACTTACTCCTGGGCCTGCAGCTGACGCCTCGTCTTGGCACCATAGGACCTGTTCTTCTCCCCAGCTCTCCGAAACTGCACCTGCAGTCTCCTGAACTCGCCTTCAGCCAGCTTGTCCTGCTCCTTCTCCGGGAAGGCTGAAAGCTTCTGCCTCAAAGAGAGCGCGCCCTGCTGACACAGAGAGGGAGAGCTCAGTCACTTGAGCAAACCCCACCAGCAGTGGTAGACAGCGGAGCTGGGCACGGGGCAGTGGGTTAATGGCATCGCCACCTCCAGCTCTTCGTCACCACCTTCAGCTCTTCACTGGCACCGAAGATATTCAGTACCCTCCCAAACACTGAGCCACACAAACCAACTCCATGAGCGCTTCTGATCCACTTCAGAGCAAAGGCGGCCAGGCGCTGTGCTCTTGGGTAACCCCCCGCCATGCTAGCACCACTTTCCAGGGCAAGGAGGCGTCAAGACCAGCCAACACCAGGGCAGCTGAGCCGCAGCTAGCACCTCGCATCCAGAACAGGGTGCAGACCTCCAGCAGCGCGGAGGGCAGGTGACGGCACGTTGTCACCACTTTTATCACCCAGCGTGACTGCCGGGACCACGTCAGTCAGAATCAAACCCACCCCTACTGGGGACATGACATGAAGGAACCCCGCTGACTTTGCCCAGGAGCGGAGCAGGAGCGCTCGCATCCCCAGCTGTGCGAAGGTGACTTGTAGCTGAGAAGTCACTGCCTTACAGGTGAGCACTGCAGCTCTGGCAGTTGCATCCACCACTACCCCCCTGACCTCAGCTGACCCCTGTTGCCCAACCCTGCCTCCCCCAACACCCAGGTCTCACGCCACGGCCTCATCCCCGGCACAGGAGGGCAGGCAGAACGAGCCCCGCCGCAACCCAACGCCTTGCTGGCAAAAGAGAGCCTGGCTCCCCACCGCCTGTCCGGCTCACCCCACCGCGCCACTGATTTCTGCAGGTGAGATCCCCACGGCAGATCCCCCAGAGCGCCTGTCCAGAAATTCAGCTTGGGATCGTGCTTCAGTTTTTACCTTTGAGTCGCTCATTGCTTCCAGCTGTCTCCACCGGTCGCTCTGCAGACAGTTCGGGAAGGGGACGAGGAAGCCTCCGCAGGGCCAGGCCTGCTTTCCAAGGAGAGAAATGAAACCCGGCTAAGGGGGCGGTTGTGGCCCCCGCTTGTCCCTCAGCGCCTGCTCGAGCGTTTGGCACATGAGGAAACCATCACAGGTGGCTGCGCGGTGAATAAAAACAGAGCATTTGTAGTGATGGCATCGCAAAACACGCTCCTCTTGCCGAGTTCAGAAGCAGGGGCAGAACAGATGGCTTGAGCTGTTCCACCCCGTTCGCTACCTGGGTTTTCGTAGAAAGGTCCCCCCGTGCCGACGGCCAGAGCCCCTGCGGAGCACGAGTCGGGGATGTCGCCTGGATTCAGCCCCGGTCTCGCTGCAGCCAGGGAGGGCACTGGGGCCGACCCCGCAGCCCTCACCCCCAAAGAGGGTCGTGTCCCCCCCCAGGCCCGCTGCAGCCCCCTGGTCTTCCCCGTCCCCCCCGACGCTGCTCACCCCACCGCAGGGTGCTGCGGTTCCGCTCCAGCCAGGGGTCGGGACCACGGCGGCAGTGGGGTTTTGCCGAAGATCAGCCCCTATTTCCAGTGGCAAGCGCAGGAGAGGCGAGAGCCCGGCAGGGAGCTGCTGTCCGGTCGCTGTCCTGTCCTGCACTGCCCCGGGCTCTGTGGAACACGCACTGACCCTGATGTCACCACTGTGTCGTCACAATGGGGTGGGGGCGGGTTGTCCGTGGGGACCGTTGCCAAGGAGGATCTAGCGACTACAGGGTGGCCAGGGTGGACTAAAAGGGGACTCTCTTCATCCAAGCAATGCTCAACTGGCTGATGGAGGGGGCCAGTCTGATCCTGCCCCCCGAGACCCTGCATCCCTGCAGATCCCTCTGCAACAAAAGGAAATCCTGAAAAACAACCAAGCGACCCCTTCATCTCAAATGTCGTTCTTCTTCTTCCTGCTGGTAACATTAGCAAAAAAACCCAACCAACCCAGAACGCAATAGTTTGAACCCATCCTGGTGCTCAGCAAAGTATGAATTTAACAAGTTTATCCTTCACACGCGCGGCTGATGGACCAGGATGGGTTGGGGATATTTCTCCCAAATCCTGCCAAAACAAATCCCACATGGAACTAAAGAGTTAACCCACGGCAGGGAGGATGTTTGTCTCCTTATGGGATTTAGTAGCCCCTTCACCTCCCCAGGTTGGTAGAGCAGGTAGGTGTTTGAGATGTCAAGCCAGCCATCAGGAAGTGGCTGTTTGTGCTCGGCTGATGTTTGAGAGTCAGCGAAACCACCTGAAAGAGGAGGCAGCCACCTCGCAATCTGACGATGCATCCTCGACTAGCCGGTGGACTGGCACAAATGATCCATAAAGCAGGGCAGGAGATTGAGATTAGACATTAGGAAGAAGTTCTTCACTACAAGGGCGGTGAGGCACCGGCACAGGTTGCCCAGGGAAGCTGTGGCTGCCCCCTCCCTGGCAGTGCTCAAGGCCAGGCTGGATGGGGCTGGGAGCGACCTGGTCTGGTGGAATGTGGGAGGATATTTATGAAATAAGGGACATGTGAACAATCCAGCCTTTCCAGAGAACCTGAGCTGGGACGTACCGGAACTGCTGAAAGCATGAACAACTTGCGGTGCAGGGGGCATGAACATCTTACAGGTGTAGGAGAAGAGACAGCCGCCATTAATGACGCAGTTTTAATTTCTCGAAGAAGATGGGTGTGAACATTTGTGAACGTGACTTGAACGTGACTCGCAATGTGGCCAATCAGGTAGGACTATGGGCTGTTATTTGCGATGAAGCCAATCAGTATTTATTGGGTGTGGTCGAGGGTTATAAATTGCACTGGAAACACGGAAATAAAGGTTCACTTGTTAGATCACATTGATCGTGTCAGTGTCCTCACGCAGCTCCCGCAGGTGGAAGGTGTCCCTACCCATGGCAGGGGGTTGGAACGAGATGGTCGTCGCCGAGGGGAGCTGCCCGCAGCCGGCCGAGCCCGCACCGGAGCGGCAGATGTCAGCGCACAGCGGCTTTTCCTGAGGGAAGGAGATGCCAGGGCCGCGGAGCGGCTCGCCTGGAGCCGGCAGCTCTCGTGGGAGACACGGGCGAGACCTGGCCGATGCCAGAACATCGCCGCCCTCCCTGACGCCTGGAAAAAGCGGCCTGGGGAGCGCTGCGACCAGAGTGTGCCGCGGCAGCCCCAGCAGCTGGTGGTGTGGGCAGCTGTGGTGGCAACCCGGGCAAGACCTGTTGGATGCAATGTGGCGAGCCAGGCAGAGGTCGCAGGTAAACCTGCAGGTGTCCAGGTCACAGGCTGCAGGGAATGCCACAGCCTCTCGCTGGCGGCGGGGGGCAGCCACGAGTACGGCCGGGTGCGGTGGGAGCGGGTAGACGATCTGCTCGGCCGAGTGGCCCAGCTGCACGACGAGGCTGCGAGGTTACAAGTGAAATGAAAAGGCTTCGGAGCATTAGGGAGGCTGAAGTGGAGACAGGCCGGTGGAACCAGGCTCTGCCCTCCCTACAACAGAAAGGGGGGCACCCACCAGAGCGCACCCAGGAAACAGGGGCCCCTGTATCCTGCCCCTGTCAGGGGGAAGACAGAAGCCTAAATGAAAGAAGTGAGCGGAGGCAAGTTGCCTGCAAGCGCCCTCCTTGCCTGCCTCACCTCCCCGGGTGCCTCTGAGAAAGAGATATGAGGCCCCGCTGGAAGACGGCCAGTCCAATGAGGGGGTGAATGCTCGAGAGCCTATGCCGGAGGTCTCACCACAGTCAGACAGGCCTTCCAGCCGTCTAGCAACCTCCTCCACAAGGAAGAAGAGAAGAGTTCGAGTTGTTGGAGACTCACTCCTAAAGGGAACAGAGGGCCCAGTATGTGGGTTCGGCCCTCACCATAGGGAAGTCTGTAGTCTTCCTGGAGCCCGAATTAGGGATATCGCTAGGAAACTCCCCAACCTCGTGCGGTCATCAGACTACAACCCGCTACTGATCTTCCAGGCAGGAGGGGAGGAAGCTGCATCCCGTAGCCCGAGGGGAATGAAGAGAGACTTCGGGGCCTTGGGACAATTATTGAAAGAGTCTGGCGCGCAAGTTAATTTCTCTTCCCTCCTTCCAGTTGCGGGTGATGACACGGGAAGCAATAGCAGGATCCACGCTGTAAATACCTGGCTCCAGGACTGGGGCTACAGGCCGGGCTCTTGTGTGTTCTTTGATAATGGCTGGTTTTAGAAAACACCAGACCTGATGCTAATACGTGGGAAGGGCTTATCTTGTAGAGGGAAAAGGGTTCTAGGGCAACAATTAGCAGGGCTCGTAGCTAGAGCTTTAAAGTAGATTCGAAGGGGGATGGGGTTGTAGCTGGGTTTGCACCGGTGGGGCACTGTTCTAGTATTAGTGAGGACCGGAAGGCCTGCCATCCCCCTCGGGTGCAGTCGGCGTGCTCAGCTCGCTCCCTGAGATGCCTGTATGCCAGTGCACGCCGCACGGGGAATAAAGAGGAGGAGTCAGGAATCCGTGTCCGGTCAAGGGGTTACGATCTGGTGACAATTACAGAGACATGGTGGGACTGCTCACGTGACTGGAATGCGGTCATGGATGGCCGCGTCCTTTTCGGGAAAGACAGGCCAACAAGGCGAGGAGGTGGAGGTGGCGTTGCTCTTTCCATGAGGGAGCAGCTAGAACGTAGGGAGTTCTGTCCAGGGGTGGATGAGGAGCGGGTTGAGAGTTTGTGGGTGAGAATCAAGGGGCAGGCTAGCATGGGAGATACTGCCGTGGGTGTCTAGTACCGGCCACCCGATCAGGATGAGGAAGTTGATGAGGCCTTCTACAGGCAGCGGACAGCAGCCTGGCATTCACAGGCCCTGGTACTCGTGGGGGATTTTAATTACCCAGATATTTGCTGGGAGACCTACACAGCTAGCCATTCACAGTCCAGGAGGTTCCTCCAGTGCATCGATGAGAACTTCTTGATGCAAATGGTGGATGAGCCAACTAGGAGAGGAGCACTGCTAGAGCAGATCTTATAACAATCTTATCTCACTAGCAAGCAGGGTCTGGTTGAAGCGGTGAAGGTTGAGGGCAGCCCTTGGCTGCAGCCATCATGAGATGGCGGAGTTCAGGATCTTGTGCGGTAGGAAGAGAACACCAAGCAAGATCACAACCTTGGCCTTCAGCAGGGCCAACTTTGGCCTTTTCAAGCAATTGCTAGGGGAAATCCCATGGGGCAGGGTACTAGAAGGTAAAGGGGCCCAAGAGAGTCGGTTTCTATTCAAGGACCACTTTTTCCAGGCTCCAGATCGGAGCATGCCAGTGGGTAGGAAATCAAGAAAGGGAGGCAGGAGACCCACGTGGTTGAACAGGAAACTGATGGGCAAACTCAAGTGGAAGAAGAGAGTCTATAGATCTTGGAAGCAGGGGATGGCCACTTGGGAGGACTATAAGACTGTTGTCAGAGGATGTAGGGAGGCAACTAGGAAAGCTAAGGCCTCCTTGGAGTTAAGCCTTGCAAGGGAGGTCAAGGACAGCAGAAAGGGCTTCTTCAAATACATTGCAGACAAAACTAATGCTAGAGGCAATGTAGGCCCACTGCTGAATGAGGCGGGTGCCCTGGTGACAGAGGATACAGGGAAGGTGGAGCTACTGAACGCCTTCTTTGCCTCTGTCTATGCTGCTGGAGACTGTCCTCAGGAGCTCCAGAGCCCTGAGGCCCCAGAGGAAGTCAGGATAAAGGAGGAGATTGCCTTGATTGATGAGGACTGGGTTAGGGATCAATTAAGCAAGCTGGACATACACAAATGCATGGGCCCTGCTGGGATGCACACGCGGGTGCTGAGGGAGCTGGCACAAGTCATTGCTAGACCACTCTCCATCATCTTTGGTTAGTCGTGGGGAACAGGAGAGGTGCCTGAGGGCTGGAGGAAAGCAAATGTCAGTCCAGTCTTCAAAAAGGGCAAGAAGGAGGACCCGGGTAACTACAGACTGGTCAGCCTCACCTCCATCCCTGGAAAAGTGATGGAACAACTTACCCTCAGTGCTGCCTGTAGGCATATCAAGGATAAGAGAGTCGTTAGGAGCAGTCAACATGGCTTTACCAAAGGGAAGTCTGATAGCCTTTTATGAAGACATAACCAGGTGGATGGATAGATGATGGTAGTGCAGTGGATGTGGTTTATCTTGATTTCGGTAAAGCACTTGACACTGTCTCCCACAGCATCCTCGCAGCAGAACTGAGGAAGTGTGGTCTGGATGACCGGGTAGTGAGGTGGCTTGTTTAATTGGTTGAAGGAAAGAAGTCAGAGAGCTGTGGTGAATGGGACAGAGTCTAGTTGGAGGCCTGGATCTGGTGGAGTCCCTCAGGGGTGGGTGCTGGGACCAGGACTCTTCGATATATTCGTCAATGACCTGGATGAGGGAACAGAGCACCCTGTCAGGAGGTTTGCTGCTGACACCAAACTGGGAGGAGTGGCTGACACCCCAGGAGGCTGTGCTGCCGTTCAGAAAGACCTGGACAGGCTGGAGAGCTGGGCGGGGAGACATTTAATGAACTACAACAAGGGCAAGTGCAGGGTCTCGCAGCTGGGAAAGAACAACCCCATGTCCCAGTAGAGGTTGGGGACTGAGCTGGTGGAGAATAGCGTAGCGGAAAGGGGCCTGGGGGGCCTGGTGGGCAGCAGGATGACCGTGAGCCAGCAATGTGTCCTGGTGGCCAAGAAGGCCAATGGCATCCCGGGGGGTATGAGAAGGGGTGCGGTCAGTAGGTCGAGAGAGGTTCTCCTCCCCCTTCTCCTCTGCCCCGCTGAGAGCCCATCTGGAATAGCGTGTCCAGTTCTGGGCCCCTCAGTTCCAGAAGGACAGGGAACTGCTGGAAAGAGTCCAGCGCAGAGCCACAAAGGTGATGAAGGGGGTGGAACGTCTCCCTTCTGATGAAAGGCTGAGGGAGCTGGGTCTCTTGAGCTTGGAGAAGAGGAGACTGAGGGGTGACCTCATGGATGTTCATAAATACGTAAAGGGCGAGTGTCAGGAGGGTGGAGCCGGGCTCTTCTCGGTGACGTCCAATGACAGGACAAGGGGCAACAAGTGCAAGCTGGAGCACAGAAGATTCCACGTGAACATAAGGGAAAAACTTTTTAATTGTGAGGATGACAGAGCCCTGGAACAGGCTGCCCAGAGAGGTGGTGGAGTCTCCTTCTCTGGAGACGTTCAAAAGTTGCCCGGGCGCGTTCCTGTGTGACCTACTCTAGGTGGTCCTGCTCTGGCAGGGGGCTTGGACTGGATGATCTTTCGAGGTCCCTTGCAACCCCTGACATTCTGTGATCTCTTCTCTCGAAGGTCCCCTGCCAGGAGCACTGGCCCGCTCAGATTTGAAGCTGTCAGCACACGAAATCTTCAGTCTAGCCCTCCTCCTCTTGCCCGTGCCAGGAGCGTCGGCCTGCTGCTTCTCGTGCCTCTGGAGAATCAGCTGGCGCAGCTGCCCGTGGTCCAGCGGCACTTCCACTGCCCAAGAAAATGGCCAGCCGTCACGCACCCCGTCACAGGCCTGACATCCGTGGTGGGGCGGGGGAGGCTGGTTGGGGTTGGCTGGGAAGGACAGGGGTCAGCGGGGGATTGGGCGGGGCAGCCAGGGGGGAACGGGGCATTGGGCGTTGGCTGCGTGGCCACAGCCCCTCCCTCCCACCTCCCCCACTCACAGGCGCCGATGGCGTCGGCGGTGCCGTTCGGGGCGGGGGCCGTCGGGCAGAGCTGGGCGCGATCCATCCCCCAGAGGAGCTCGGTGCCGCCCAGCAGCGGGTGGGCGAAGGGCTGGGCCAGGTGGGAGCCCTCAGCCGATGTGTAGCGCAGGATGGACTCCTGCAGCAGGAGCTCGCGGGTCCTCTTCTCCAGGAGACCTGGGTGGGAGGGAGCACTGTCACGCAGGGCCCCTGCCCCAATCCGCCCCCGCCCGTCTGCTGAGCAGGGGCTCATCCTCTGGCTTCCCCAAGGCGGTGCCGTCCGGCAGCCTGTCTCCCCAGGGGCAAGGGCCCGAGGCCGGCTCCCGCACCCAGAGCCGAGAGGAGGGCTTGGGGCTCCACTGGCATCTTTCTAGAGCCGGCTTGGCTCCCGAGTTGACTGGCAATTTGGCACCCCAGAATTCGCATTAGGGACACCCATGCGTGACGGGGCAGAGGAAAAAACAAGAGCTCAATTAAAACACAGTGCAAGCGGGTGGTGGACACGCAGGGTCCAGGCCATGTGGCAGGGGAAGACGGGCAGCCCCGACCCACCCAGAATCTGCGCCAGGTTGTCTCCAAGCGGCCACGTTATCTTCGTAGCATCACAGCTGGTTTCTTTGAGCAGGGCCTCCACGCCAGATCTGAGCTGGCCCAGCAACTTGCTGCTCTCCTTGTATTTCTTTTCATACATGTTGGCTTCCTTGGTGGTTTCCATTATTTTTGCCTATCAACAAAGGTTTTGACAGGTGTCACCCCAGCCCCCTGCTCTTCCCCCACACCCCAGTGCTGGCCACTTCCAGGCTGGGCACTGGAGACATCCCACCCCATGCTCCCGTCCCTGCAGGGGAAAGGCTCTGCGTAGGGGAGCCCAAGCTCCCCGTGCCGCGCACGAGGCCGCAGGCGCTGGAGAGCCAGGGCTGGCAGGAGCCCTGCAGGCACCCTCTCACCATGCACTGGGAGACAGGGCTGCCAAAGCCAATGCAGGGCCCTTTTCTGCCCACGCCTGTCCAGCCCTTGACCAGAGCAGCGTTCATAGGACCAGACTCCCTGGCACACGTGGCAGGGCCGCGCTGCCCTTGCAGAGGGAAGGCCCGGCCGCCATACCTCCACTTCCTCCAGGCTCTCTTCCGCAGGCTCCTTGTCCACGATGAGGGCTGCAATCCTGCTCTGTGTAAACACAAGCACGAGAGAGGGGTATGGGCTGAGTGCCCACCAGATGTGCCTGACAGAGGCTGGGGACCATCCCTCTGCCCTGGCAGCAGGGACGTCCCACTTGACCCCCCCCCGGGGACCACTGTCACCAGGCCAGGGGGGCAGCTGATGACCTCACAACGGGCAGCCTTTCTCCCTCCAGCCAGCCCCACACATGGCCGAGGCACCTCTTGCCTTTCCTGGATCCTGCAGTCGTTTTGCTGGGTACACGGTGGCAGTATTGAGACCTTTTCAGATCCGAGAACGCCGCCTTCTGGCTCTGGGAGTTCTCTTTTAGCTGCCCCTTTGCATTCCCCTAATCCCGCCCCTGTGGCAGGCTCTGAGCTGGGCTCTTGTGTGATTCCGGACACGTGGGAGAGGAAAAGCCCCAGCCCAGCAGCACCAGCTGAGAAAGGGGAGACGTGAAGGGCCTGGAACAGACCTGCTGGTCGTTGATCCTCTGCTGCATCTTCGCCATCTCCTTGTTGACCTCGATGGCGTAGCTGAAGCAGGAGAACTCCTTCTGATTCTCTGCGACAAAGCTGTCTATCAGCCGGTCGATGTCGCCGTTCTCCGCCTGCTCCAGCAGCTGCTGGTAAACTGGCATCAGGCTCTCGAAGCTCTCTGCTTCTGCTTGCCTCTGCCTGATGCGCTTGGCTGCCTTCAAGGCTGAGGGAGAGAGGGAGCGTCTGGGCTGCGCGTGTCCCCACGGCTGCCCTTGGCAGAGCCTTCCTTCACTCAGAAATTAAGCAAGGAGCTCACAGCCTGCATGGGAATGGGGCAAACACAGTGGCATCCCTCCCCAGCAGGATCAAAGGGGCCACGGCTGCACATGGAGGCGGGTCCCTGCTTCCCCATCCCTCCCTCTCCCCCAAGGGCACCCCAAGACGCAGGGGTTCGGGTGGCCTCCCTTGCTTATCCCTGTTTGTCTGTTTATTCTGTAGGGCAAAGGGTGGCTGAAGGAGCCTGGACCTTTGGGGTGCAGCGCTATAAGCCACCCCTTGCCAACCCTGCGCAGCCCTGGTTTGGGGTCCCCGTTGCACGGCATTTCTCTCATTTGCTACCTTTGTTCTTTTGGGCCTTTTCCTTCAACTCCGAGAGATCTCGCAGTTTGGTGTCCATGAAAGTTTTCATTTCGATCTGCGCCGTGCCAAGGACACGCTTCTGCCTTTCGTGCAGGGCAGCGTCTTTCCTCTGCTTTTCAGTCTCCTCTCTAGTTCTGTTCAGAGTCTCCATCCTGCACGCAGAAAGCAGCAGGTTACACCACGCGTAGTTAGAACGATTTCTCTTCCTGGCCGTCTCCGTGCCTGACCCAGCCAAGCCCCCGTGATGCTGTGCACATTGCCCAGCTCTCATCGCGATGCGGCTGTGTCAGCCCAAGGCCAGCAGCAAGCTGACAGAGCTCTTGGTGGGGTTTTGTACTTGGACACAGCACCCAGCTCCGGCAGCCCGGCTCACTTGGACCAGAGCTGGCTGGCCTCTGCTCCGCATCTGCTGCGTCCCCCTCTGTGGGCTCAGGTGGGACTCAGCGGACAGAGACTGCTCCGCGAGGCAGCTCACCCCATCCCGAGAAACCTCTGGGGCGGGTGGAGTAAATCACCCTGGAGGTACCGGTCTCCCTGCACTGACCAGGCACCCAGCCCTCGGCACCCAGCCCTCGGCACCCAGCTCTAGACAAGAGCGGAGAATCCTCTCTCTCAAGTTGCCAGCGGTCTCTCTTGTCATCGCTACTCGACGCCGCCATTGCCCACCGGTGCCAAGTTTACCGCAGAGCGTTCGCAAGGCCACGTACCACTCCTCATAGGCTTCTGTGGATTGCTGAAGAGCGCTGTTCATCCTCCTGCGTTGCTTCTCCAGCTTCCTGTGGAGCTTAAAGAAGATGTTGTTCAAAGCAGCTTTCTGTATTTGGAGGCTTTCAATCTCTTCATGCAGCTGCTTGTTTCTGCTCACAGCGGTGTGGAAACGGACAGTGACCTGGGGAGAGAGAAGCAAGGGGTCTGAAGCTGCTGCGGGACTGGGGGGCTCAGGTCTCTGCAGAAAGACCTCGACCAGGGCTGAGACAAACACGGGCCAAGGGATGTGAAGCTGGCCCTGCAGTATCCTCCTCCCTAAGGCTGGAGAGGCAACAGTAGGCCAGGCCGAGACCCGGAGCTGGCATTGTCCAAGGCAAGGTGGCCTCAGGCAGCTCGGCCGTGTCACTAAACAGGCGCAGGCCTTCAGGCTTCTTGGCAAGGCACAAGTGCTGCATTTGGGTCGCCAAGCTCGAAGGAGCCTTGGAGGGGTTCTGGGAGCAACCAGGCCAGGGGAACAAGCCAGGGCCTTTACGCAGCTTGTGGCAACCAAACGCATTTGCACCGTTACCCTTTGTCCTGACCAAAAGGCATGTTGCACACAGGCCCCAGTGCAGCCCCGCACACGGCCGCCAAAGGCCTGCCAAAGGTTTGCTTACGTTGTATAGAGACGTCTCCAGCGTCTCGGCCTGCTTTGGCAGCCGCTCGCTCCTCTTCACGTCCTTCACCTTTGCTGCTCTCCGCTTTTGACTCGCAATCTCTTGTTCCAGCTCTAATATCTGCGCACACAGAGGAAAAAAACCAAAGAAAGTATAATCTCCAGCCCTACGTTCTGGACTCTTGTCAGGCTGTCCTCAGGAGAAGTGAAGAGACATCTCTCGGGTGTCGCTGCTCCTCGATTTGCCACATCTCAGGCAGCACAGCTAAATGTTGCATTTTCAGAAGAACGACAAAAGTCAAGGGAAAAGCAGTGGGATGTTGCGTGACCCCAGGCAGGTGTGTGCCATCCAAGAGGAGCTGCAGAGAGCTGTGGGACAGCAAGGCTGAGAGTTGCGCCGTACTTTTCTGGCCAGCGATGCTGACTTGAATGGGAGCCTGGCTCTGTCCCTTAGTCAGTGGCACGTGTCTTTTGCCAGGAGGCAGCATTCTGTTCCGAGGCCTGAAGGAGATGCATTCTGCATCGAGGGGTTTCAGCCACGGGTCTCCCTCTGTGACTCTGCTCTGCTCTACCGTGCTCGGCCAGGGAATGGTTCAGATGCGTTACCTGCTTCTCCAGGGCAGCTAAGAGGGCTTTTCTCTCTCCAATCAGAGAGTCGTGCTTGGATTTGGACTGCAAAAGGCGGTGGAGCTCCGTACGATTCCTCTCATCCAGCATCACGTTCCTCCGGGACGTGATCTGGCTCAGCGTTGATAACACCTCCTTCTGTTCTTGAGCCAGCGACTCTATTTCTTGCCTGTAAAAACAAAACAACAAATAACATGGAGCACATCCCACCTGCAACGCCGGAGCAGGTCCTTGCCCCTCCCCACCTCAGCACCAGGGTCCCCACATCTCTGCCTGGAGGAACTTTCCGGGCACAACGCAGCCGAGCCAAGCTGCACTTACTCCTGGGCCTGCAGCTGACGCCTCGTCTTGGCACCATAGGACCTGTTCTTCTCCCCAGCTCTCCGAAACTGCACCTGCAGTCTCCTGAACTCGCCTTCAGCCAGCTTGTCCTGCTCCTTCTCCGGGAAGGCTGAAAGCTTCTGCCTCAAAGAGAGCGCGCCCTGCTGACACAGAGAGGGAGAGCTCAGTCACTTGAGCAAACCCCACCAGCAGTGGTAGACAGCGGAGCTGGGCACGGGGCAGTGGGTTAATGGCATCGCCACCTCCAGCTCTTCGTCACCACCTTCAGCTCTTCACTGGCACCGAAGATATTCAGTACCCTCCCAAACACTGAGCCACACAAATCAACTCCATGAGCGCTTCTGATCCACTTCAGAGCAAAGGCGGCCAGGCGCTGTGCTCTTGGGTAACCCCCCGCCATGCTAGCACCACTTTCCAGGGCAAGGAGGCGTCAAGACCAGCCAACACCAGGGCAGCTGAGCCGCAGCTAGCACCTCGCATCCAGAACAGGGTGCAGACCTCCAGCAGCGCGGAGGGCAGGTGACGGCACGTTGTCACCACTTTTATCACCCAGCGTGACTGCCGGGACCACGTCAGTCAGAATCAAACCCACCCCTACTGGGGACATGACATGAAGGAACCCCGCTGACTTTGCCCAGGAGCGGAGCAGGAGCGCTCGCATCCCCAGCTGTGCGAAGGTGACTTGTAGCTGAGAAGTCACTGCCTTACAGGTGAGCACTGCAGCTCTGGCAGTTGCATCCACCACTACCCCCCTGACCTCAGCTGACCCCTGTTGCCCAACCCTGCCTCCCCCAACACCCAGGTCTCACGCCACGGCCTCATCCCCGGCACAGGAGGGCAGGCAGAACGAGCCCCGCCGCAACCCAACGCCTTGCTGGCAAAAGAAAGCCTGGCTCCCCACCGCCTGTCCGGCTCACCCCACCGCGCCACTGATTTCTGCAGGTGAGATCCCCACGGCAGATCCCCCAGAGCGCCTGTCCAGAAATTCAGCTTGGGATCGTGCTTCAGTTTTTACCTTTGAGTCGCTCATTGCTTCCAGCTGTCTCCACTGGTTGCTCTGCAGACAGTTCGGGAAGGGGACGAGGAAGCCTCCGCAGGGCCAGGCCTGCTTTCCAAGGAGAGAAATGAAACCCGGCTAAGGGGGCGGTTGTGGCCCCCGCTTGTCCCTCAGCGCCCGCTCGAGCGTTTGGCACATGAAGAAACCATCACAGGTGGCTGCGCGGTGAATAAAAACAGAGCATTTGTAGTGATGGCATCGCAAAACACGCTCCTCTTGCCGAGTTCAGAAGCAGGGGCAGAACAGATGGCTTGAGCTGTTCCACCCCGTTCGCTACCTGGGTTTTCGTAGAAAGGTCCCCCCGTGCCGACGGCCAGAGCCCCTGCGGAGCACGAGTCGGGGATGTCGCCTGGATTCAGCCCCGGTCTCGCTGCAGCCAGGGAGGGCACTGGGGCCGACCCCGCAGCCCTCACCCCCAAAGAGGGTCGTGTCCCCCCCCAGGCCCGCTGCAGCCCCCTGGTCTTCCCCGTCCCCCCCGACGCTGCTCACCCCACCGCAGGGTGCTGCGGTTCCGCTCCAGCCAGGGGTCGGGACCACGGCGGCAGTGGGGTTTTGCCGAAGATCAGCCCCTGTTTCCAGTGGCAAGCGCAGGAGAGGCGAGAGCCCGGCAGGGAGCTGCTGTCCGGTCGCTGTCCTGTCCTGCACTGCCCCGGGCTCTGTGGAACACGCACTGACCCTGATGTCACCACTGTGTCGTCACAATGGGGTGGGGGCGGGTTGTCCGTGGGGACCGTTGCCAAGGAGGATCTAGCGACTACAGGGTGGCCAGGGTGGACTAAAAGGGGACTCTCTTCATCCAAGCAATGCTCAACTGGCTGATGGAGGGGGCCAGTCTGATCCTGCCCCCCGAGACCCTGCATCCCTGCAGATCCCTCTGCAACAAAAGGAAATCCTGAAAAACAACCAAGCGACCCCTTCATCTCAAATGTCGTTCTTCTTCTTCCTGCTGGTAACATTAGCAAAAAAACCCAACCAACCCAGAACGCAATAGTTTGAACCCATCCTGGTGCTCAGCAAAGTATGAATTTAACAAGTTTATCCTTCACACGCGCGGCTGATGGACCAGGATGGGTTGGGGATATTTCTCCCAAATCCTGCCAAAACAAATCCCACATGGAACTAAAGAGTTAACCCACGGCAGGGAGGATGTTTGTCTCCTTATGGGATTTAGTAGCCCCTTCACCTCCCCAGGTTGGTAGAGCAGGTAGGTGTTTGAGATGTCAAGCCAGCCATCAGGAAGTGGCTGTTTGTGCTCGGCTGATGTTTGAGAGTCAGCGAAACCACCTGAAAGAGGAGGCAGCCACCTCGCAATCTGACGATGCATCCTCGACTAGCCGGTGGACTGGCACAAATGATCCATAAAGCAGGGCAGGAGATTGAGATTAGACATTAGGAAGAAGTTCTTCACTACAAGGGCGGTGAGGCACCGGCACAGGTTGCCCAGGGAAGCTGTGGCTGCCCCCTCCCTGGCAGTGCTCAAGGCCAGGCTGGATGGGGCTGGGAGCGACCTGGTCTGGTGGAATGTGGGAGGATATTTATGAAATAAGGGACATGTGAACAATCCAGCCTTTCCAGAGAACCTGAGCTGGGACGTACCGGAACTGCTGAAAGCATGAACAACTTGCGGTGCAGGGGGCATGAACATCTTACAGGTGCAGGAGAAGAGACAGCCGCCATTAATGACGCAGTTTTAATTTCTCGAAGAAGATGGGTGTGAACATTAGTGAACGTGACTTGAACGTGACTCGCAATGTGGCCAATCAGGTAGGACTATGGGCTGTTATTTGCGATGAAGCCAATCAGTATTTATTGGGTGTGGTCGAGGGTTATAAATTGCACTGGAAACACGGAAATAAAGGTTCACTTGTTAGATCACATTGATCGTGTCAGTGTCCTCACGCAGCTCCCGCAGGTGGAAGGTGTCCCTACCCATGGCAGGGGGTTGGAACGAGATGGTCGTCGCCAAGGGGAGCTGCCCGCAGCCGGCCGAGCCCGCACCGGAGCGGCAGATGTCAGCGCACAGCGGCTTTTCCTGAGGGAAGGAGATGCCAGGGCCGCGGAGCGGCTCGCCTGGAGCCGGCAGCTCTCGTGGGAGACGCGGGCGAGACCTGGCCGTTGCCAGAACATCGCCGCCCTCCCTGACGCCTGGAAAAAGCGGCCTGGGGAGCGCTGCGACCAGAGTGTGCCGCGGCAGCCCCAGCAGCTGGTGGTGTGGGCAGCTGTGGTGGCAACCCGGGCAAGACCTGTTGGATGCAATGTGGCGAGCCAGGCAGAGGTCGCAGGTAAACCTGCAGGTGTCCAGGTCACAGGCTGCAGGGAATGCCACAGCCTCTCGCTGGCGGCGGGGGGCAGCCACGAGTACGGCCGGGTGCGGTGGGAGCGGGTAGACGATCTGCTCGGCCGAGTGGCCCAGCTGCACGACGAGGCTGCGAGGTTACAAGTGAAATGAAAAGGCTTCGGAGCATTAGGGAGGCTGAAGTGGAGACAGGCCGGTGGAACCAGGCTCTGCCCTCCCTACAACAGAAAGGGGGGCACCCACCAGAGCGCACCCAGGAAACAGGGGCCCCTGTATCCTGCCCCTGTCAGGGGGAAGACAGAAGCCTAAATGAAAGAAGTGAGCGGAGGCAAGTTGCCTGCAAGCGCCCTCCTTGCCTGCCTCACCTCCCCGGGTGCCTCTGAGAAAGAGATATGAGGCCCTGCTGGAAGACGGCCAGTCCAATGAGGGGGTGAATGCTCGAGAGCCTATGCCGGAGGTCTCACCACAGTCAGACAGGCCTTCCAGCCGTCTAGCAACCTCCTCCACAAGGAAGAAGAGAAGAGTTCGAGTTGTTGGAGACTCACTCCTAAAGGGAACAGAGGGCCCAGTATGTGGGTTCGGCCCTCACCATAGGGAAGTCTGTAGTCTTCCTGGAGCCCGAATTAGGGATATCGCTAGGAAACTCCCCAACCTCGTGCGGTCATCAGACTACAACCCGCTACTGATCTTCCAGGCAGGAGGGGAGGAAGCTGCATCCCGTAGCCCGAGGGGAATGAAGAGAGACTTCGGGGCCTTGGGACAATTATTGAAAGAGTCTGGCGCGCAAGTTAATTTCTCTTCCCTCCTTCCAGTTGCGGGTGATGACACGGGAAGCAATAGCAGGATCCACGCTGTAAATACCTGGCTCCAGGACTGGGGCTACAGGCCGGGCTCTTGTGTGTTCTTTGATAATGGCTGGTTTTAGAAAACACCAGACCTGATGCTAATACGTGGGAAGGGCTTATCTTGTAGAGGGAAAAGGGTTCTAGGGCAACAATTAGCAGGGCTCGTAGCTAGAGCTTTAAAGTAGATTCGAAGGGGGATGGGGTTGTAGCTGGGTTTGCACCGGTGGGGCACTGTTCTAGTATTAGTGAGGACCGGAAGGCCTGCCATCCCCCTCGGGTGCAGTCGGCGTGCTCAGCTCGCTCCCTGAGATGCCTGTATGCCAGTGCACGCCGCACGGGGAATAAACAGGAGGAGTCAGGAATCCGTGTCCGGTCAAGGGGTTACGATCTGGTGACAATTACAGAGACATGGTGGGACTGCTCACGTGACTGGAATGCGGTCATGGATGGCCGCATCCTTTTCGGGAAAGACAGGCCAACAAGGCGAGGAGGTGGAGGTGGCGTTGCTCTTTCCATGAGGGAGCAGCTAGAACGTAGGGAGTTCTGTCCAGGGGTGGATGAGGAGCGGGTTGAGAGTTTGTGGGTGAGAATCAAGGGGCAGGCTAGCATGGGAGATACTGCCGTGGGTGTCTAGTACCGGCCACCCGATCAGGATGAGGAAGTTGATGAGGCCTTCTACAGGCAGCGGACAGCAGCCTGGCATTCACAGGCCCTGGTACTCGTGGGGGATTTTAATTACCCAGATATTTGCTGGGAGACCTACACAGCTAGCCATTCACAGTCCAGGAGGTTCCTCCAGTGCATCGATGAGAACTTCTTGATGCAAATGGTGGATGAGCCAACTAGGAGAGGAGCACTGCTAGAGCAGATCTTATAACAATCTTATCTCACTAGCAAGCAGGGTCTGGTTGAAGCGGTGAAGGTTGAGGGCAGCCCTTGGCTGCAGCCATCATGAGATGGCGGAGTTCAGGATCTTGTGCGGTAGGAAGAGAACACCAAGCAAGATCACAACCTTGGCCTTCAGCAGGGCCAACTTTGGCCTTTTCAAGCAATTGCTAGGGGAAATCCCATGGGGCAGGGTACTAGAAGGTAAAGGGGCCCAAGAGAGTCGGTTTCTATTCAAGGACCACTTTTTCCAGGCTCCAGATCGGAGCATGCCAGTGGGTAGGAAATCAAGAAAGGGAGGCAGGAGACCCACGTGGTTGAACAGGAAACTGATGGGCAAACTCAAGTGGAAGAAGAGAGTCTATAGATCTTGGAAGCAGGGGATGGCCACTTGGGAGGACTATAAGACTGTTGTCAGAGGATGTAGGGAGGCAACTAGGAAAGCTAAGGCCTCCTTGGAGTTAAGCCTTGCAAGGGAGGTCAAGGACAGCAGAAAGGGCTTCTTCAAATACATTGCAGACAAAACTAATGCTAGAGGCAATGTAGGCCCACTGCTGAATGAGGCGGGTGCCCTGGTGACAGAGGATACAGGGAAGGTGGAGCTACTGAACGCCTTCTTTGCCTCTGTCTATGCTGCTGGAGACTGTCCTCAGGAGCTCCAGAGCCCTGAGGCCCCAGAGGAAGTCAGGATAAAGGAGGAGATTGCCTTGATTGATGAGGACTGGGTTAGGGATCAATTAAGCAAGCTGGACATACACAAATGCATGGGCCCTGCTGGGATGCACACGCGGGTGCTGAGGGAGCTGGCACAAGTCATTGCTAGACCACTCTCCATCATCTTTGGTTAGTCGTGGGGAACAGGAGAGGTGCCTGAGGGCTGGAGGAAAGCAAATGTCAGTCCAGTCTTCAAAAAGGGCAAGAAGGAGGACCCGGGTAACTACAGACTGGTCAGCCTCACCTCCATCCCTGGAAAAGTGATGGAACAACTTACCCTCAGTGCTGCCTGTAGGCATATCAAGGATAAGAGAGTCGTTAGGAGCAGTCAACATGGCTTTACCAAAGGGAAGTCTGATAGCCTTTTATGAAGACATAACCAGGTGGATGGATAGATGATGGTAGTGCAGTGGATGTGGTTTATCTTGATTTCGGTAAAGCACTTGACACTGTCTCCCACAGCATCCTCGCAGCAGAACTGAGGAAGTGTGGTCTGGATGACCGGGTAGTGAGGTGGCTTGTTTAATTGGTTGAAGGAAAGAAGTCAGAGAGCTGTGGTGAATGGGACAGAGTCTAGTTGGAGGCCTGGATCTGGTGGAGTCCCTCAGGGGTGGGTGCTGGGACCAGGACTCTTCGATATATTCGTCAATGACCTGGATGAGGGAACAGAGCACCCTGTCAGGAGGTTTGCTGCTGACACCAAACTGGGAGGAGTGGCTGACACCCCAGGAGGCTGTGCTGCCGTTCAGAAAGACCTGGACAGGCTGGAGAGCTGGGCGGGGAGACATTTAATGAACTACAACAAGGGCAAGTGCAGGGTCTCGCAGCTGGGAAAGAACAACCCCATGTCCCAGTAGAGGTTGGGGACTGAGCTGGTGGAGAATAGCGTAGCGGAAAGGGGCCTGGGGGGCCTGGTGGGCAGCAGGATGACCGTGAGCCAGCAATGTGTCCTGGTGGCCAAGAAGGCCAATGGCATCCCGGGGGGTATGAGAAGGGGTGCGGTCAGTAGGTCGAGAGAGGTTCTCCTCCCCCTTCTCCTCTGCCCCGCTGAGAGCCCATCTGGAATAGCGTGTCCAGTTCTGGGCCCCTCAGTTCCAGAAGGACAGGGAACTGCTGGAAAGAGTCCAGCGCAGAGCCACAAAGGTGATGAAGGGGGTGGAACGTCTCCCTTCTGATGAAAGGCTGAGGGAGCTGGGTCTCTTGAGCTTGGAGAAGAGGAGACTGAGGGGTGACCTCATGGATGTTCATAAATACGTAAAGGGCGAGTGTCAGGAGGGTGGAGCCGGGCTCTTCTCGGTGACGTCCAATGACAGGACAAGGGGCAACAAGTGCAAGCTGGAGCACAGAAGATTCCACGTGAACATAAGGGAAAAACTTTTTAATTGTGAGGATGACAGAGCCCTGGAACAGGCTGCCCAGAGAGGTGGTGGAGTCTCCTTCTCTGGAGACGTTCAAAAGTTGCCCGGGCGCGTTCCTGTGTGACCTACTCTAGGTGGTCCTGCTCTGGCAGGGGGCTTGGACTGGATGATCTTTCGAGGTCCCTTGCAACCCCTGACATTCTGTGATCTCTTCTCTCGAAGGTCCCCTGCCAGGAGCACTGGCCCGCTCAGATTTGAAGCTGTCAGCACACGAAATCTTCAGTCTAGCCCTCCTCCTCTTGCCCGTGCCAGGAGCGTCGGCCTGCTGCTTCTCGTGCCTCTGGAGAATCAGCTGGCGCAGCTGCCCGTGGTCCAGCGGCACTTCCACTGCCCAAGAAAATGGCCAGCCGTCACGCACCCCGTCACAGGCCTGACATCCGTGGTGGGGCGGGGGAGGCTGGTTGGGGTTGGCTGGGAAGGACAGGGGTCAGCGGGGGATTGGGCGGGGCAGCCAGGGGGGAACGGGGCATTGGGCGTTGGCTGCGTGGCCACAGCCCCTCCCTCCCACCTCCCCCACTCACAGGCGCCGATGGCGTCGGCGGTGCCGTTCGGGGCGGGGGCCGTCGGGCAGAGCTGGGCGCGATCCATCCCCCAGAGGAGCTCGGTGCCGCCCAGCAGCGGGTGGGCGAAGGGCTGGGCCAGGTGGGAGCCCTCAGCCGATGTGTAGCGCAGGATGGACTCCTGCAGCAGGAGCTCGCGGGTCCTCTTCTCCAGGAGACCTGGGTGGGAGGGAGCACTGTCACGCAGGGCCCCTGCCCCAATCCGCCCCCGCCCGTCTGCTGAGCAGGGGCTCATCCTCTGGCTTCCCCAAGGCGGTGCCGTCCGGCAGCCTGTCTCCCCAGGGGCAAGGGCCCGAGGCCGGCTCCCGCACCCAGAGCCGAGAGGAGGGCTTGGGGCTCCACTGGCATCTTTCTAGAGCCGGCTTGGCTCCCGAGTTGACTGGCAATTTGGCACCCCAGAATTCGCATTAGGGACACCCATGCGTGACGGGGCAGAGGAAAAAACAAGAGCTCAATTAAAACACAGTGCAAGCGGGTGGTGGACACGCAGGGTCCAGGCCATGTGGCAGGGGAAGACGGGCAGCCCCGACCCACCCAGAATCTGCGCCAGGTTGTCTCCAAGCGGCCACGTTATCTTCGTAGCATCACAGCTGGTTTCTTTGAGCAGGGCCTCCACGCCAGATCTGAGCTGGCCCAGCAACTTGCTGCTCTCCTTGTATTTCTTTTCATACATGTTGGCTTCCTTGGTAGTTTCCATTATTTTTCCCTATCAACAAAGGTTTTGACAGGTGTCACCCCAGCCCCCTGCTCTTCCCCCACACCCCAGTGCTGGCCACTTCCAGGCTGGGCACTGGAGACATCCCACCCCATGCTCCCGTCCCTGCAGGGGAAAGGCTCTGCGTAGGGGAGCCCAAGCTCCCCGTGCCGCGCACGAGGCCGCAGGCGCTGGAGAGCCAGGGCTGGCAGGAGCCCTGCAGGCACCCTCTCACCATGCACTGGGAGACAGGGCTGCCAAAGCCAATGCAGGGCCCTTTTCTGCCCACGCCTGTCCAGCCCTTGACCAGAGCAGCGTTCATAGGACCAGACTCCCTGGCACACGTGGCAGGGCCGCGCTGCCCTTGCAGAGGGAAGGCCCGGCCGCCATACCTCCACTTCCTCCAGGCTCTCTTCCGCAGGCTCCTTGTCCACGATGAGGGCTGCAATCCTGCTCTGTGTAAACACAAGCACGAGAGAGGGGTATGGGCTGAGTGCCCACCAGATGTGCCTGACAGAGGCTGGGGACCATCCCTCTGCCCTGGCAGCAGGGACGTCCCACTTGACCCCCCCCCGGGGACCACTGTCACCAGGCCAGGGGGGCAGCTGATGACCTCACAACGGGCAGCCTTTCTCCCTCCAGCCAGCCCCACACATGGCCGAGGCACCTCTTGCCTTTCCTGGATCCTGCAGTCGTTTTGCTGGGTACACGGTGGCAGTATTGAGACCTTTTCAGATCCGAGAACGCCGCCTTCTGGCTCTGGGAGTTCTCTTTTAGCTGCCCCTTTGCATTCCCCTAATCCCGCCCCTGTGGCAGGCTCTGAGCTGGGCTCTTGTGTGATTCCGGACACGTGGGAGAGGAAAAGCCCCAGCCCAGCAGCACCAGCTGAGAAAGGGGAGACGTGAAGGGCCTGGAACAGACCTGCTGGTCGTTGATCCTCTGCTGCATCTTCGCCATCTCCTTGTTGACCTCGATGGCGTAGCTGAAGCAGGAGAACTCCTTCTGATTCTCTGCGACAAAGCTGTCTATCAGCCGGTCGATGTCGCCGTTCTCCGCCTGCTCCAGCAGCTGCTGGTAAACTGGCATCAGGCTCTCGAAGCTCTCTGCTTCTGCTTGCCTCTGCCTGATGCGCTTGGCTGCCTTCAAGGCTGAGGGAGAGAGGGAGCGTCTGGGCTGCGCGTGTCCCCACGGCTGCCCTTGGCAGAGCCTTCCTTCACTCAGAAATTAAGCAAGGAGCTCACAGCCTGCATGGGAATGGGGCAAACACAGTGGCATCCCTCCCCAGCAGGATCAAAGGGGCCACGGCTGCACATGGAGGCGGGTCCCTGCTTCCCCATCCCTCCCTCTCCCCCAAGGGCACCCCAAGACGCAGGGGTTCAGGTGGCCTCCCTTGCTTATCCCTGTTTGTCTGTTTATTCTGTAGGGCAAAGGGTGGCTGAAGGAGCCTGCAGGCAGAGGAGACGTCCTGCCTTTGGGGTGCAGCGCTATAAGCCACCCCTTGCCAACCCTGCGCAGCCCTGGTTTGGGGTCCCCGTTGCACGGCATTTCTCTCATTTGCTACCTTTGTTCTTTTGGGCCTTTTCCTTCAACTCCGAGAGATCTCGCAGTTTGGTGTCCATGAAAGTTTTCATTTCGATCTGCGCCGTGCCAAGGACACGCTTCTGCCTTTCGTGCAGGGCAGCGTCTTTCCTCTGCTTTTCAGTCTCCTCTCTAGTTCTGTTCAGAGTCTCCATCCTGCACGCAGAAAGCAGCAGGTTACACCACGCGTAGTTAGAACGATTTCTCTTCCTGGCCGTCTCCGTGCCTGACCCAGCCAAGCCCCCGTGATGCTGTGCACATCGCCCAGCTCTCATCGCGATGCGGCTGTGTCAGCCCAAGGCCAGCAGCAAGCTGACAGAGCTCTTGGTGGGGTTTTGTACTTGGACACAGCACCCAGCTCCGGCAGCCCGGCTCACTTGGACCAGAGCTGGCTGGCCTCTGCTCCGCATCTGCTGCGTCCCCCTCTGTGGGCTCAGGTGGGACTCAGCGGACAGAGACTGCTCCGCGAGGCAGCTCACCCCATCCCGAGAAACCTCTGGGGCGGGTGGAGTAAATCACCCTGGAGGTACCGGTCTCCCTGCACTGACCAGGCACCCAGCCCTCGGCACCCAGCCCTCGGCACCCAGCTCTAGACAAGAGCGGAGAATCCTCTCTCTCAAGTTGCCAGCGATCTCTCTTGTCATCGCTACTCGACGCCGCCATTGCCCACCGGTGCCAAGTTTACCGCAGAGCGTTCGCAAGGCCACGTACCACTCCTCGTAGGCTTCTGTGGATTGCTGAAGAGCGCTGTTCATCCTCCTGCGTTGCTTCTCCAGCTTCCTGTGGAGCTTAAAGAAGATGTTGTTCAAAGCAGCTTTCTGTATTTGGAGGCTTTCAATCTCTTCATGCAGCTGCTTGTTTCTGCTCACAGCGGTGTGGAAACGGACAGTGACCTGGGGAGAGAGAAGCAAGGGGTCTGAAGCTGCTGCGGGACTGGGGGGCTCAGGTCTCTGCAGAAAGACCTCGACCAGGGCTGAGACAAACACGGGCCAAGGGATGTGAAGCTGGCCCTGCAGTATCCTCCTCCCTAAGGCTGGAGAGGCAACAGTAGGCCAGGCCGAGACCCGGAGCTGGCATTGTCCAAGGCAAGGTGGCCTCAGGCAGCTCGGCCGTGTCACTAAACAGGCGCAGGCCTTCAGGCTTCTTGGCAAGGCACAAGTGCTGCATTTGGGTCGCCAAGCTCGAAGGAGCCTTGGAGGGGTTCTGGGAGCAACCAGGCCAGGGGAACAAGCCAGGGCCTTTACGCAGCTTGTGGCAACCAAACGCATTTGCACCGTTACCCTTTGTCCTGACCAAAAGGCATGTTGCACACAGGCCCCAGTGCAGCCCCGCACACGGCCGCCAAAGGCCTGCCAAAGGTTTGCTTACGTTGTATAGAGACGTCTCCAGCGTCTCGGCCTGCTTTGGCAGCCGCTCGCTCCTCTTCACGTCCTTCACCTTTGCTGCTCTCCGCTTTTGACTCGCAATCTCTTGTTCCAGCTCTAATATCTGCGCACACAGAGGAAAAAAACCAAAGAAAGTATAATCTCCAGCCCTACGTTCTGGACTCTTGTCAGGCTGTCCTCAGGAGAAGTGAAGAGACATCTCTCGGGTGTCGCTGCTCCTCGATTTGCCACATCTCAGGCAGCACAGCTAAATGTTGCATTTTCAGAAGAACGACAAAAGTCAAGGGAAAAGCAGTGGGATGTTGCGTGACCCCAGGCAGGTGTGTGCCATCCAAGAGGAGCTGCAGAGAGCTGTGGGACAGCAAGGCTGAGAGTTGCGCCCCGTACTTTTCTGGCCAGCGATGCTGACTTGAATGGGAGCCTGGCTCTGTCCCTTAGTCAGTGGCACGTGTCTTTTGCCAGGAGGCAGCATTCTGTTCCGAGGCCTGAAGGAGATGCATTCTGCATCGAGGGGTTTCAGCCACGGGTCTCCCTCTGTGACTCTGCTCTGCTCTACCGTGCTCGGCCAGGGAATGGTTCAGATGCGTTACCTGCTTCTCCAGGGCAGCTAAGAGGGCTTTTCTCTCTCCAATCAGAGAGTCGTGCTTGGATTTGGACTGCAAAAGGCGGTGGAGCTCCGTACGATTCCTCTCATCCAGCATCACGTTCCTCCGGGACGTGATCTGGCTCAGCGTTGATAACACCTCCTTCTGTTCTTGAGCCAGCGACTCTATTTCTTGCCTGTAAAAACAAAACAACAAATAACATGGAGCACATCCCACCTGCAACGCCGGAGCAGGTCCTTGCCCCTCCCCACCTCAGCACCAGGGTCCCCACATCTCTGCCTGGAGGAACTTTCCGGGCACAACGCAGCCGAGCCAAGCTGCACTTACTCCTGGGCCTGCAGCTGACGCCTCGTCTTGGCACCATAGGACCTGTTCTTCTCCCCAGCTCTCCGAAACTGCACCTGCAGTCTCCTGAACTCGCCTTCAGCCAGCTTGTCCTGCTCCTTCTCCGGGAAGGCTGAAAGCTTCTGCCTCAAAGAGAGCGCGCCCTGCTGACATAGAGAGGGAGAGCTCAGTCACTTGAGCAAACCCCACCAGCAGTGGTAGACAGCGGAGCTGGGCACGGGGCAGTGGGTTAATGGCATCGCCACCTCCAGCTCTTCGTCACCACCTTCAGCTCTTCACTGGCACCGAAGATATTCAGTACCCTCCCAAACACTGAGCCACACAAACCAACTCCATGAGCGCTTCTGATCCACTTCAGAGCAAAGGCGGCCAGGCGCTGTGCTCTTGGGTAACCCCCCGCCATGCTAGCACCACTTTCCAGGGCAAGGAGGCGTCAAGACCAGCCAACACCAGGGCAGCTGAGCCGCAGCTAGCACCTCGCATCCAGAACAGGGTGCAGACCTCCAGCAGCGCGGAGGGCAGGTGACGGCACGTTGTCACCACTTTTATCACCCAGCGTGACTGCCGGGACCACGTCAGTCAGAATCAAACCCACCCCTACTGGGGACATGACATGAAGGAACCCCGCTGACTTTGCCCAGGAGCGGAGCAGGAGCGCTCGCATCCCCAGCTGTGCGAAGGTGACTTGTAGCTGAGAAGTCACTGCCTTACAGGTGAGCACTGCAGCTCTGGCAGTTGCATCCACCACTACCCCCCTGACCTCAGCTGACCCCTGTTGCCCAACCCTGCCTCCCCCAACACCCAGGTCTCACGCCACGGCCTCATCCCCGGCACAGGAGGGCAGGCAGAACGAGCCCCGCCGCAACCCAACGCCTTGCTGGCAAAAGAGAGCCTGGCTCCCCACCGCCTGTCCGGCTCACCCCACCGCGCCACTGATTTCTGCAGGTGAGATCCCCACGGCAGATCCCCCAGAGCGCCTGTCCAGAAATTCAGCTTGGGATCGTGCTTCAGTTTTTACCTTTGAGTCGCTCATTGCTTCCAGCTGTCTCCACCGGTCGCTCTGCAGACAGTTCGGGAAGGGGACGAGGAAGCCTCCGCAGGGCCAGGCCTGCTTTCCAAGGAGAGAAATGAAACCCGGCTAAGGGGGCGGTTGTGGCCCCCGCTTGTCCCTCAGCGCCTGCTCGAGCGTTTGGCACATGAGGAAACCATCACAGGTGGCTGCGCGGTGAATAAAAACAGAGCATTTGTAGTGATGGCATCGCAAAACACGCTCCTCTTGCCGAGTTCAGAAGCAGGGGCAGAACAGATGGCTTGAGCTGTTCCACCCCGTTCGCTACCTGGGTTTTCGTAGAAAGGTCCCCCCGTGCCGACGGCCAGAGCCCCTGCGGAGCACGAGTCGGGGATGTCGCCTGGATTCAGCCCCGGTCTCGCTGCAGCCAGGGAGGGCACTGGGGCCGACCCCGCAGCCCTCACCCCCAAAGAGGGTCGTGTCCCCCCCCAGGCCCGCTGCAGCCCCCTGGTCTTCCCCGTCCCCCCCGACGCTGCTCACCCCACCGCAGGGTGCTGCGGTTCCGCTCCAGCCAGGGGTCGGGACCACGGCGGCAGTGGGGTTTTGCCAAAGATCAGCCCCTGTTTCCAGTGGCAAGCGCAGGAGAGGCGAGAGCCCGGCAGGGAGCTGCTGTCCGGTCGCTGTCCTGTCCTGCACTGCCCCGGGCTCTGTGGAACACGCACTGACCCTGATGTCACCACTGTGTCGTCACAATGGGGTGGGGGCGGGTTGTCCGTGGGGACCGTTGCCAAGGAGGATCTAGCGACTACAGGGTGGCCAGGGTGGACTAAAAGGGGACTCTCTTCATCCAAGCAATGCTCAACTGGCTGATGGAGGGGGCCAGTCTGATCCTGCCCCCCGAGACCCTGCATCCCTGCAGATCCCTCTGCAACAAAAGGAAATCCTGAAAAACAACCAAGCGACCCCTTCATCTCAAATGTCGTTCTTCTTCTTCCTGCTGGTAACATTAGCAAAAAAACCCAACCAACCCAGAACGCAATAGTTTGAACCCATCCTGGTGCTCAGCAAAGTATGAATTTAACAAGTTTATCCTTCACACGCGCGGCTGATGGACCAGGATGGGTTGGGGATATTTCTCCCAAATCCTGCCAAAACAAATCCCACATGGAACTAAAGAGTTAACCCACGGCAGGGAGGATGTTTGTCTCCTTATGGGATTTAGTAGCCCCTTCACCTCCCCAGGTTGGTAGAGCAGGTAGGTGTTTGAGATGTCAAGCCAGCCATCAGGAAGTGGCTGTTTGTGCTCGGCTGATGTTTGAGAGTCAGCGAAACCACCTGAAAGAGGAGGCAGCCACCTCGCAATCTGACGATGCATCCTCGACTAGCCGGTGGACTGGCACAAATGATCCATAAAGCAGGGCAGGAGATTGAGATTAGACATTAGGAAGAAGTTCTTCACTACAAGGGCGGTGAGGCACCGGCACAGGTTGCCCAGGGAAGCTGTGGCTGCCCCCTCCCTGGCAGTGCTCAAGGCCAGGCTGGATGGGGCTGGGAGCGACCTGGTCTGGTGGAATGTGGGAGGATATTTATGAAATAAGGGACATGTGAACAATCCAGCCTTTCCAGAGAACCTGAGCTGGGACGTACCGGAACTGCTGAAAGCATGAACAACTTGCGGTGCAGGGGGCATGAACATCTTACAGGTGCAGGAGAAGAGACAGCCGCCATTAATGACGCAGTTTTAATTTCTCGAAGAAGATGGGTGTGAACATTTGTGAACGTGACTTGAACGTGACTCGCAATGTGGCCAATCAGGTAGGACTATGGGCTGTTATTTGCGATGAAGCCAATCAGTATTTATTGGGTGTGGTCGAGGGTTATAAATTGCACTGGAAACACGGAAATAAAGGTTCACTTGTTAGATCACATTGATCGTGTCAGTGTCCTCACGCAGCTCCCGCAGGTGGAAGGTGTCCCTACCCATGGCAGGGGGTTGGAACGAGATGGTCGTCGCCGAGGGGAGCTGCCCGCAGCCGGCCGAGCCCGCACCGGAGCGGCAGATGTCAGCGCACAGCGGCTTTTCCTGAGGGAAGGAGATGCCAGGGCCGCGGAGCGGCTCGCCTGGAGCCGGCAGCTCTCGTGGGAGACGCGGGCGAGACCTGGCCGTTGCCAGAACATCGCTGCCCTCCCTGACGCCTGGAAAAAGCGGCCTGGGGAGCGCTGCGACCAGAGTGTGCCGCGGCAGCCCCAGCAGCTGGTGGTGTGGGCAGCTGTGGTGGCAACCCGGGCAAGACCTGTTGGATGCAATGTGGCGAGCCAGGCAGAGGTCGCAGGTAAACCTGCAGGTGTCCAGGTCACAGGCTGCAGGGAATGCCACAGCCTCTCGCTGGCGGCGGGGGGCAGCCACGAGTACGGCCGGGTGCGGTGGGAGCGGGTAGACGATCTGCTCGGCCGAGTGGCCCAGCTGCACGACGAGGCTGCGAGGTTACAAGTGAAATGAAAAGGCTTCGGAGCATTAGGGAGGCTGAAGTGGAGACAGGCCGGTGGAACCAGGCTCTGCCCTCCCTACAACAGAAAGGGGGGCACCCACCAGAGCGCACCCAGGAAACAGGGGCCCCTGTATCCTGCCCCTGTCAGGGGGAAGACAGAAGCCTAAATGAAAGAAGTGAGCGGAGGCAAGTTGCCTGCAAGCGCCCTCCTTGCCTGCCTCACCTCCCCGGGTGCCTCTGAGAAAGAGATATGAGGCCCTGCTGGAAGACGGCCAGTCCAATGAGGGGGTGAATGCTCGAGAGCCTATGCCGGAGGTCTCACCACAGTCAGACAGGCCTTCCAGCCGTATAGCAACCTCCTCCACAAGGAAGAAGAGAAGAGTTCGAGTTGTTGGAGACTCACTCCTAAAGGGAACAGAGGGCCCAGTATGTGGGTTCGGCCCTCACCATAGGGAAGTCTGTAGTCTTCCTGGAGCCCGAATTAGGGATATCGCTAGGAAACTCCCCAACCTCGTGCGGTCATCAGACTACAACCCGCTACTGATCTTCCAGGCAGGAGGGGAGGAAGCTGCATCCCGTAGCCCGAGGGGAATGAAGAGAGACTTCGGGGCCTTGGGACAATTATTGAAAGAGTCTGGCGCGCAAGTTAATTTCTCTTCCCTCCTTCCAGTTGCGGGTGATGACACGGGAAGCAATAGCAGGATCCACGCTGTAAATACCTGGCTCCAGGACTGGGGCTACAGGCCGGGCTCTTGTGTGTTCTTTGATAATGGCTGGTTTTAGAAAACACCAGACCTGATGCTAATACGTGGGAAGGGCTTATCTTGTAGAGGGAAAAGGGTTCTAGGGCAACAATTAGCAGGGCTCGTAGCTAGAGCTTTAAAGTAGATTCGAAGGGGGATGGGGTTGTAGCTGGGTTTGCACCGGTGGGGCACTGTTCTAGTATTAGTGAGGACTGGAAGGCCTGCCATCCCCCTCGGGTGCAGTCGGCGTGCTCAGCTCGCTCCCTGAGATGCCTGTATGCCAGTGCACGCTGCACGGGGAATAAACAGGAGGAGTCAGGAATCCGTGTCCGGTCAAGGGGTTACGATCTGGTGACAATTACAGAGACATGGTGGGACTGCTCACGTGACTGGAATGCGGTCATGGATGGCCGCGTCCTTTTCGGGAAAGACAGGCCAACAAGGCGAGGAGGTGGAGGTGGCGTTGCTCTTTCCATGAGAGAGCAGCTAGAACGTAGGGAGTTCTGTCCAGGGGTGGATGAGGAGCGGGTTGAGAGTTTGTGGGTGAGAATCAAGGGGCAGGCTAGCATGGGAGATACTGCCGTGGGTGTCTAGTACCGGCCACCCGATCAGGATGAGGAAGTTGATGAGGCCTTCTACAGGCAGCGGACAGCAGCCTGGCATTCACAGGCCCTGGTACTCGTGGGGGATTTTAATTACCCAGATATTTGCTGGGAGACCTACACAGCTAGCCATTCACAGTCCAGGAGGTTCCTCCAGTGCATCGATGAGAACTTCTTGATGCAAATGGTGGATGAGCCAACTAGGAGAGGAGCACTGCTAGAGCAGATCTTATAACAATCTTATCTCACTAGCAAGCAGGGTCTGGTTGAAGCGGTGAAGGTTGAGGGCAGCCCTTGGCTGCAGCCATCATGAGATGGCGGAGTTCAGGATCTTGTGCGGTAGGAAGAGAACACCAAGCAAGATCACAACCTTGGCCTTCAGCAGGGCCAACTTTGGCCTTTTCAAGCAATTGCTAGGGGAAATCCCATGGGGCAGGGTACTAGAAGGTAAAGGGGCCCAAGAGAGTCGGTTTCTATTCAAGGACCACTTTTTCCAGGCTCCAGATCGGAGCATGCCAGTGGGTAGGAAATCAAGAAAGGGAGGCAGGAGACCCACGTGGTTGAACAGGAAACTGATGGGCAAACTCAAGTGGAAGAAGAGAGTCTATAGATCTTGGAAGCAGGGGATGGCCACTTGGGAGGACTATAAGACTGTTGTCAGAGGATGTAGGGAGGCAACTAGGAAAGCTAAGGCCTCCTTGGAGTTAAGCCTTGCAAGGGAGGTCAAGGACAGCAGAAAGGGCTTCTTCAAATACATTGCAGACAAAACTAATGCTAGAGGCAATGTAGGCCCACTGCTGAATGAGGCGGGTGCCCTGGTGACAGAGGATACAGGGAAGGTGGAGCTACTGAACGCCTTCTTTGCCTCTGTCTATGCTGCTGGAGACTGTCCTCAGGAGCTCCAGAGCCCTGAGGCCCCAGAGGAAGTCAGGATAAAGGAGGAGATTGCCTTGATTGATGAGGACTGGGTTAGGGATCAATTAAGCAAACTGGACATACACAAATGCATGGGCCCTGCTGGGATGCACACGCGGGTGCTGAGGGAGCTGGCACAAGTCATTGCTAGACCACTCTCCATTATCTTTGGTTAGTCGTGGGGAACAGGAGAGGTGCCTGAGGGCTGGAGGAAAGCAAATGTCAGTCCAGTCTTCAAAAAGGGCAAGAAGGAGGACCCGGGTAACTACAGACTGGTCAGCCTCACCTCCATCCCTGGAAAAGTGATGGAACAACTTACCCTCAGTGCTGCCTGTAGGCATATCAAGGATAAGAGAGTCGTTAGGAGCGGTCAACATGGCTTTACCAATGGAAGTCTGATAGCCTTTTATGAAGACGTAACCAGGTGGATGGATAGATGATGGTAGTGCAGTGGATGTGGTTTATCTTGATTTCGGTAAAGCACTTGACACTGTCTCCCACAGCATCCTCGCAGCAGAACTGAGGAAGTGTGGTCTGGATGACCGGGTAGTGAGGTGGCTTGTTTAATTGGTTGAAGGAAAGAAGTCAGAGAGCTGTGGTGAATGGGACAGAGTCTAGTTGGAGGCCTGGATCTGGTGGAGTCCCTCAGGGGTGGGTGCTGGGACCAGGACTCTTCGATATATTCGTCAATGACCTGGATGAGGGAACAGAGCACCCTGTCAGGAGGTTTGCTGCTGACACCAAACTGGGAGGAGTGGCTGACACCCCAGGAGGCTGTGCTGCCGTTCAGAAAGACCTGGACAGGCTGGAGAGCTGGGCGGGGAGACATTTAATCAACTACAACAAGGGCAAGTGCAGGGTCTCGCAGCTGGGAAAGAACAACCCCATGTCCCAGTAGAGGTTGGGGACTGAGCTGGTGGAGAATAGCGTAGCGGAAAGGGGCCTGGGGGGCCTGGTGGGCAGCAGGATGACCGTGAGCCAGCAATGTGTCCTGGTGGCCAAGAAGGCCAATGGCATCCCGGGGGGTATGAGAAGGGGTGCGGTCAGTAGGTCGAGAGAGGTTCTCCTCCCCCTTCTCCTCTGCCCCGCTGAGAGCCCATCTGGAATAGCGTGTCCAGTTCTGGGCCCCTCAGTTCCAGAAGGACAGGGAACTGCTGGAAAGAGTCCAGCGCAGAGCCACAAAGGTGATGAAGGGGGTGGAACGTCTCCCTTCTGATGAAAGGCTGAGGGAGCTGGGTCTCTTGAGCTTGGAGAAGAGGAGACTGAGGGGTGACCTCATGGATGTTCATAAATACGTAAAGGGCGAGTGTCAGGAGGGTGGAGCCGGGCTCTTCTCGGTGACGTCCAATGACAGGACAAGGGGCAACAAGTGCAAGCTGGAGCACAGAAGATTCCACGTGAACATAAGGGAAAAACTTTTTAATTGTGAGGATGACAGAGCCCTGGAACAGGCTGCCCAGAGAGGTGGTGGAGTCTCCTTCTCTGGAGACGTTCAAAAGTTGCCCGGGCGCGTTCCTGTGTGACCTACTCTAGGTGGTCCTGCTCTGGCAGGGGGCTTGGACTGGATGATCTTTCGAGGTCCCTTGCAACCCCTGACATTCTGTGATCTCTTCTCTCGAAGGTCCCGTGCCAGGAGCACTGGCCCGCTCAGATTTGAAGCTGTCAGCACACGAAATCTTCAGTCTAGCCCTCCTCCTCTTGCCCGTGCCAGGAGCGTCGGCCTGCTGCTTCTCGTGCCTCTGGAGAATCAGCTGGCGCAGCTGCCCGTGGTCCAGCGGCACTTCCACTGCCCAAGAAAATGGCCAGCCGTCACGCACCCCGTCACAGGCCTGACATCCGTGGTGGGGCGGGGGAGGCTGGTTGGGGTTGGCTGGGAAGGACAGGGGTCAGCGGGGGATTGGGCGGGGCAGCCAGGGGGGAACGGGGCATTGGGCGTTGGCTGCGTGGCCACAGCCCCTCCCTCCCACCTCCCCCACTCACAGGCGCCGATGGCGTCGGCGGTGCCGTTCGGGGCGGGGGCCGTCGGGCAGAGCTGGGCGCGATCCATCCCCCAGAGGAGCTCGGTGCCGCCCAGCAGCGGGTGGGCGAAGGGCTGGGCCAGGTGGGAGCCCTCAGCCGATGTGTAGCGCAGGATGGACTCCTGCAGCAGGAGCTCGCGGGTCCTCTTCTCCAGGAGACCTGGGTGGGAGGGAGCACTGTCACGCAGGGCCCCTGCCCCAATCCGCCCCCGCCCGTCTGCTGAGCAGGGGCTCATCCTCTGGCTTCCCCAAGGCGGTGCCGTCCGGCAGCCTGTCTCCCCAGGGGCAAGGGCCCGAGGCCGGCTCCCGCACCCAGAGCCGAGAGGAGGGCTTGGGGCTCCACTGGCATCTTTCTAGAGCCGGCTTGGCTCCCGAGTTGACTGGCAATTTGGCACCCCAGAATTCGCATTAGGGACACCCATGCGTGACGGGGCAGAGGAAAAAACAAGAGCTCAATTAAAACACAGTGCAAGCGGGTGGTGGACACGCAGGGTCCAGGCCATGTGGCAGGGGAAGACGGGCAGCCCCGACCCACCCAGAATCTGCGCCAGGTTGTCTCCAAGCGGCCACGTTATCTTCGTAGCATCACAGCTGGTTTCTTTGAGCAGGGCCTCCACGCCAGATCTGAGCTGGCCCAGCAACTTGCTGCTCTCCTTGTATTTCTTTTCATACATGTTGGCTTCCTTGGTGGTTTCCATTATTTTTGCCTATCAACAAAGGTTTTGACAGGTGTCACCCCAGCCCCCTGCTCTTCCCCCACACCCCAGTGCTGGCCACTTCCAGGCTGGGCACTGGAGACATCCCACCCCATGCTCCCGTCCCTGCAGGGGAAAGGCTCTGCGTAGGGGAGCCCAAGCTCCCCGTGCCGCGCACGAGGCCGCAGGCGCTGGAGAGCCAGGGCTGGCAGGAGCCCTGCAGGCACCCTCTCACCATGCACTGGGAGACAGGGCTGCCAAAGCCAATGCAGGGCCCTTTTCTGCCCACGCCTGTCCAGCCCTTGACCAGAGCAGCGTTCATAGGACCAGACTCCCTGGCACACGTGGCAGGGCCGCGCTGCCCTTGCAGAGGGAAGGCCCGGCCGCCATACCTCCACTTCCTCCAGGCTCTCTTCCGCAGGCTCCTTGTCCACGATGAGGGCTGCAATCCTGCTCTGTGTAAACACAAGCACGAGAGAGGGGTATGGGCTGAGTGCCCACCAGATGTGCCTGACAGAGGCTGGGGACCATCCCTCTGCCCTGGCAGCAGGGACGTCCCACTTGACCCCCCCCCGGGGACCACTGTCACCAGGCCAGGGGGGCAGCTGATGACCTCACAACGGGCAGCCTTTCTCCCTCCAGCCAGCCCCACACATGGCCGAGGCACCTCTTGCCTTTCCTGGATCCTGCAGTCGTTTTGCTGGGTACACGGTGGCAGTATTGAGACCTTTTCAGATCCGAGAACGCCGCCTTCTGGCTCTGGGAGTTCTCTTTTAGCTGCCCCTTTGCATTCCCCTAATCCCGCCCCTGTGGCAGGCTCTGAGCTGGGCTCTTGTGTGATTCCGGACACGTGGGAGAGGAAAAGCCCCAGCCCAGCAGCACCAGCTGAGAAAGGGGAGACGTGAAGGGCCTGGAACAGACCTGCTGGTCGTTGATCCTCTGCTGCATCTTCGCCATCTCCTTGTTGACCTCGATGGCGTAGCTGAAGCAGGAGAACTCCTTCTGATTCTCTGCGACAAAGCTGTCTATCAGCCGGTCGATGTCGCCGTTCTCCGCCTGCTCCAGCAGCTGCTGGTAAACTGGCATCAGGCTCTCGAAGCTCTCTGCTTCTGCTTGCCTCTGCCTGATGCGCTTGGCTGCCTTCAAGGCTGAGGGAGAGAGGGAGCGTCTGGGCTGCGCGTGTACCCACGGCTGCCCTTGGCAGAGCCTTCCTTCACTCAGAAATTAAGCAAGGAGCTCACAGCCTGCATGGGAATGGGGCAAACACAGTGGCATCCCTCCCCAGCAGGATCAAAGGGGCCACGGCTGCACATGGAGGCGGGTCCCTGCTTCCCCATCCCTCCCTCTCCCCCAAGGGCACCCCAAGACGCAGGGGTTCGGGTGGCCTCCCTTGCTTATCCCTGTTTGTCTGTTTATTCTGTAGGGCAAAGGGTGGCTGAAGGAGCCTGCAGGCAGAGGAGACATCCTGCCTTTGGGGTGCAGCGCTATAAGCCACCCCTTGCCAACCCTGCGCAGCCCTGGTTTGGGGTCCCCGTTGCACGGCATTTCTCTCATTTGCTACCTTTGTTCTTTTGGGCCTTTTCCTTCAACTCCGAGAGATCTCGCAGTTTGGTGTCCATGAAAGTTTTCATTTCGATCTGCACCGCGCCAAGGACACGCTTCTGCCTTTCGTGCAGGGCAGCGTCTTCCCTCTGCTTTTCAGTCTCCTCTCTAGTTCTGTTCAGAGTCTCCATCCTGCACGCAGAAAGCAGCAGGTTACACCACGCGTAGTTAGAACGATTTCTCTTCCTGGCCGTCTCCGTGCCTGACCCAGCCAAGCCCCCGTGATGCTGTGCACATTGCCCAGCTCTCATCGCGATGCGGCTGTGTCAGCCCAAGGCCAGCAGCAAGCTGACAGAGCTCTTGGTGGGGTTTTGTACTTGGACACAGCACCCAGCTCCGGCAGCCCGGCTCACTTGGACCAGAGCTGGCTGGCCTCTGCTCCGCGTCTGCTGCGTCCCCCTCTGTGGGCTCAGGTGGGACTCAGCGGACAGAGACTGCTCCGCGAGGCAGCTCACCCCATCCCGAGAAACCTCTGGGGCGAGTGGAGTAAATCACCCTGGAGGTACCGGTCTCCCTGCACTGACCAGGCACCCGGCCCTCGGCACCCAGCCCTCGGCACCCAGCTCTAGACAAGAGCGGAGAATCCTCTCTCTCAAGTTGCCAGCGGTCTCTCTTGTCATCGCTACTCGACGCCGCCATTGCCCACCGGTGCCAAGTTTACCGCAGAGCGTTCGCAAGGCCACGTACCACTCCTCGTAGACTTCTGTGGATTGCTGAAGAGCGCTGTTCATCCTCCTGCGTTGCTTCTCCAGCTTCCTGTGGAGCTTAAAGAAGATGTTGTTCAAAGCAGCTTTCTGTATTTGGAGGCTTTCAATCTCTTCACGCAGCTGCTTGTTTCTGCTCACAGCGGTGTGGAAACGGACAGTGACCTGGGGAGAGAGAAGCAAGGGGTCTGAAGCTGCTGCGGGACTGGGGGGCTCAGGTCTCTGCAGAAAGACCTCGACCAGGGCTGAGACAAACACGGGCCAAGGGATGTGAAGCTGGCCCTGCAGTATCCTCCTCCCTAAGGCTGGAGAGGCAACAGTAGGCCAGGCCGAGACCCGGAGCTGGCATTGTCCAAGGCAAGGTGGCCTCAGGCAGCTCGGCCGTGTCACTAAACAGGCGCAGGCCTTCAGGCTTCTTGGCAAGGCACAAGTGCTGCATTTGGGTCGCCAAGCTCGAAGGAGCCTTGGAGGGGTTCTGGGAGCAACCAGGCCAGGGGAACAAGCCAGGGCCTTTACGCAGCTTGTGGCAACCAAACGCATTTGCACCGTTACCCTTTGTCCTGACCAAAAGGCATGTTGCACACAGGCCCCAGTGCAGCCCCGCACACGGCCGCCAAAGGCCTGCCAAAGGTTTGCTTACGTTGTATAGAGACGTCTCCAGCGTCTCGGCCTGCTTTGGCAGCCGCTCGCTCCTCTTCACGTCCTTCACCTTTGCTGCTCTCCGCTTTTGACTCGCAATCTCTTGTTCCAGCTCTAATATCTGCGCACACAGAGGAAAAAAACCAAAGAAAGTATAATCTCCAGCCCTACGTTCTGGACTCTTGTCAGGCTGTCCTCAGGAGAAGTGAAGAGACATCTCTCGGGTGTCGCTGCTCCTCGATTTGCCACATCTCAGGCAGCACAGCTAAATGTTGCATTTTCAGAAGAACGACAAAAGTCAAGGGAAAAGCAGTGGGATGTTGCGTGACCCCAGGCAGGTGTGTGCCATCCAAGAGGAGCTGCAGAGAGCTGTGGGACAGCAAGGCTGAGAGTTGCGCCCCGTACTTTTCTGGCCAGCGATGCTGACTTGAATGGGAGCCTGGCTCTGTCCCTTTGTCAGTGGCACGTGTCTTTTGCCAGGAGGCAGCATTCTGTTCCGAGGCCTGAAGGAGATGCATTCTGCATCGAGGGGTTTCAGCCACGGGTCTCCCTCTGTGACTCTGCTCTGCTCTACCGTGCTCGGCCAGGGAATGGTTCAGATGCGTTACCTGCTTCTCCAGGGCAGCTAAGAGGGCTTTTCTCTCTCCAATCAGAGAGTCGTGCTTGGATTTGGACTGCAAAAGGCGGTGGAGCTCCGTACGATTCCTCTCATCCAGCATCACGTTCCTCCGGGACGTGATCTGGCTCAGCGTTGATAACACCTCCTTCTGTTCTTGAGCCAGCGACTCTATTTCTTGCCTGTAAAAACAAAACAACAAATAACATGGAGCACATCCCACCTGCAACGCCGGAGCAGGTCCTTGCCCCTCCCCACCTCAGCACCAGGGTCCCCACATCTCTGCCTGGAGGAACTTTCCGGGCACAACGCAGCCGAGCCAAGCTGCACTTACTCCTGGGCCTGCAGCTGACGCCTCGTCTTGGCACCATAGGACCTGTTCTTCTCCCCAGCTCTCCGAAACTGCACCTGCAGTCTCCTGAACTCGCCTTCAGCCAGCTTGTCCTGCTCCTTCTCCGGGAAGGCTGAAAGCTTCTGCCTCAAAGAGAGCGCGCCCTGCTGACACAGAGAGGGAGAGCTCAGTCACTTGAGCAAACCCCACCAGCAGTGGTAGACAGCGGAGCTGGGCACGGGGCAGTGGGTTAATGGCATCGCCACCTCCAGCTCTTCGTCACCACCTTCAGCTCTTCACTGGCACCGAAGATATTCAGTACCCTCCCAAACACTGAGCCACACAAACCAACTCCATGAGCGCTTCTGATCCACTTCAGAGCAAAGGCGGCCAGGCGCTGTGCTCTTGGGTAACCCCCCGCCATGCTAGCACCACTTTCCAGGGCAAGGAGGCGTCAAGACCAGCCAACACCAGGGCAGCTGAGCCGCAGCTAGCACCTCGCATCCAGAACAGGGTGCAGACCTCCAGCAGCGCGGAGGGCAGGTGACGGCACGTTGTCACCACTTTTATCACCCAGCGTGACTGCCGGGACCACGTCAGTCAGAATCAAACCCACCCCTACTGGGGACATGACATGAAGGAACCCCGCTGACTTTGCCCAGGAGCGGAGCAGGAGCGCTCGCATCCCCAGCTGTGCGAAGGTGACTTGTAGCTGAGAAGTCACTGCCTTACAGGTGAGCACTGCAGCTCTGGCAGTTGCATCCACCACTACCCCCCTGACCTCAGCTGACCCCTGTTGCCCAACCCTGCCTCCCCCAACACCCAGGTCTCACGCCACGGCCTCATCCCCGGCACAGGAGGGCAGGCAGAACGAGCCCCGCCGCAACCCAACGCCTTGCTGGCAAAAGAGAGCCTGGCTCCCCACCGCCTGTCCGGCTCACCCCACCGCGCCACTGATTTCTGCAGGTGAGATCCCCACGGCAGATCCCCCAGAGCGCCTGTCCAGAAATTCAGCTTGGGATCGTGCTTCAGTTTTTACCTTTGAGTCGCTCATTGCTTCCAGCTGTCTCCACCGGTCGCTCTGCAGACAGTTCGGGAAGGGGACGAGGAAGCCTCCGCAGGGCCAGGCCTGCTTTCCAAGGAGAGAAATGAAACCCGGCTAAGGGGGCGGTTGTGGCCCCCGCTTGTCCCTCAGCGCCTGCTCGAGCGTTTGGCACATGAGGAAACCATCACAGGTGGCTGCGCGGTGAATAAAAACAGAGCATTTGTAGTGATGGCATCGCAAAACACGCTCCTCTTGCCGAGTTCAGAAGCAGGGGCAGAACAGATGGCTTGAGCTGTTCCACCCCGTTCGCTACCTGGGTTTTCGTAGAAAGGTCCCCCCGTGCCGACGGCCAGAGCCCCTGCGGAGCACGAGTCGGGGATGTCGCCTGGATTCAGCCCCGGTCTCGCTGCAGCCAGGGAGGGCACTGGGGCCGACCCCGCAGCCCTCACCCCCAAAGAGGGTCGTGTCCCCCCCCAGGCCCGCTGCAGCCCCCTGGTCTTCCCCGTCCCCCCCGACGCTGCTCACCCCACCGCAGGGTGCTGCGGTTCCGCTCCAGCCAGGGGTCGGGACCACGGCGGCAGTGGGGTTTTGCCAAAGATCAGCCCCTGTTTCCAGTGGCAAGCGCAGGAGAGGCGAGAGCCCGGCAGGGAGCTGCTGTCCGGTCGCTGTCCTGTCCTGCACTGCCCCGGGCTCTGTGGAACACGCACTGACCCTGATGTCACCACTGTGTCGTCACAATGGGGTGGGGGCGGGTTGTCCGTGGGGACCGTTGCCAAGGAGGATCTAGCGACTACAGGGTGGCCAGGGTGGACTAAAAGGGGACTCTCTTCATCCAAGCAATGCTCAACTGGCTGATGGAGGGGGCCAGTCTGATCCTGCCCCCCGAGACCCTGCATCCCTGCAGATCCCTCTGCAACAAAAGGAAATCCTGAAAAACAACCAAGCGACCCCTTCATCTCAAATGTCGTTCTTCTTCTTCCTGCTGGTAACATTAGCAAAAAAACCCAACCAACCCAGAACGCAATAGTTTGAACCCATCCTGGTGCTCAGCAAAGTATGAATTTAACAAGTTTATCCTTCACACGCGCGGCTGATGGACCAGGATGGGTTGGGGATATTTCTCCCAAATCCTGCCAAAACAAATCCCACATGGAACTAAAGAGTTAACCCACGGCAGGGAGGATGTTTGTCTCCTTATGGGATTTAGTAGCCCCTTCACCTCCCCAGGTTGGTAGAGCAGGTAGGTGTTTGAGATGTCAAGCCAGCCATCAGGAAGTGGCTGTTTGTGCTCGGCTGATGTTTGAGAGTCAGCGAAACCACCTGAAAGAGGAGGCAGCCACCTCGCAATCTGACGATGCATCCTCGACTAGCCGGTGGACTGGCACAAATGATCCATAAAGCAGGGCAGGAGATTGAGATTAGACATTAGGAAGAAGTTCTTCACTACAAGGGCGGTGAGGCACCGGCACAGGTTGCCCAGGGAAGCTGTGGCTGCCCCCTCCCTGGCAGTGCTCAAGGCCAGGCTGGATGGGGCTGGGAGCGACCTGGTCTGGTGGAATGTGGGAGGATATTTATGAAATAAGGGACATGTGAACAATCCAGCCTTTCCAGAGAACCTGAGCTGGGACGTACCGGAACTGCTGAAAGCATGAACAACTTGCGGTGCAGGGGGCATGAACATCTTACAGGTGCAGGAGAAGAGACAGCCGCCATTAATGACGCAGTTTTAATTTCTCGAAGAAGATGGGTGTGAACATTTGTGAACGTGACTTGAACGTGACTCGCAATGTGGCCAATCAGGTAGGACTATGGGCTGTTATTTGCGATGAAGCCAATCAGTATTTATTGGGTGTGGTCGAGGGTTATAAATTGCACTGGAAACACGGAAATAAAGGTTCACTTGTTAGATCACATTGATCGTGTCAGTGTCCTCACGCAGCTCCCGCAGGTGGAAGGTGTCCCTACCCATGGCAGGGGGTTGGAACGAGATGGTCGTCGCCGAGGGGAGCTGCCCGCAGCCGGCCGAGCCCGCACCGGAGCGGCAGATGTCAGCGCACAGCGGCTTTTCCTGAGGGAAGGAGATGCCAGGGCCGCGGAGCGGCTCGCCTGGAGCCGGCAGCTCTCGTGGGAGACGCGGGCGAGACCTGGCCGTTGCCAGAACATCGCCGCCCTCCCTGACGCCTGGAAAAAGCGGCCTGGGGAGCGCTGCGACCAGAGTGTGCCGCGGCAGCCCCAGCAGCTGGTGGTGTGGGCAGCTGTGGTGGCAACCCGGGCAAGACCTGTTGGATGCAATGTGGCGAGCCAGGCAGAGGTCGCAGGTAAACCTGCAGGTGTCCAGGTCACAGGCTGCAGGGAATGCCACAGCCTCTCGCTGGCGGCGGGGGGCAGCCACGAGTACGGCCGGGTGCGGTGGGAGCGGGTAGACGATCTGCTCGGCCGAGTGGCCCAGCTGCACGACGAGGCTGCGAGGTTACAAGTGAAATGAAAAGGCTTCGGAGCATTAGGGAGGCTGAAGTGGAGACAGGCCGGTGGAACCAGGCTCTGCCCTCCCTACAACAGAAAGGGGGGCACCCACCAGAGCGCACCCAGGAAACAGGGGCCCCTGTATCCTGCCCCTGTCAGGGGGAAGACAGAAGCCTAAATGAAAGAAGTGAGCGGAGGCAAGTTGCCTGCAAGCGCCCTCCTTGCCTGCCTCACCTCCCCGGGTGCCTCTGAGAAAGAGATATGAGGCCCTGCTGGAAGACGGCCAGTCCAATGAGGGGGTGAATGCTCGAGAGCCTATGCCGGAGGTCCTGTCAGGGGGAAGACAGAAGCCTAAATGAAAGAAGTGAGCGGAGGCAAGTTGCCTGCAAGCGCCCTCCTTGCCTGCCTCACCTCCCCGGGTGCGTCTGAGAAAGAGATATGAGGCCCTGCTGGAAGACGGCCAGTCCAATGAGGGGGTGAATGCTCGAGGGCCTATGCCGGAGGTCTCACCACAGTCAGACAGGCCTTTCAGCCGTATAGCAACCTCCTCCACAAGGAAGAAGAGAAGAGTTCGAGTTGTTGGAGACTCACTCCTAAAGGGAACAGAGGGCCCAGTATGTGGGTTCGGCCCTCACCATAGGGAAGTCTGTAGTCTTCCTGGAGCCCGAATTAGGGATATCGCTAGGAAACTCCCCAACCTCGTGCGGTCATCAGACTACAACCCGCTACTGATCTTCCAGGCAGGAGGGGAGGAAGCTGCATCCCGTAGCCCGAGGGGAATGAAGAGAGACTTCGGGGCCTTGGGACAATTATTGAAAGAGTCTGGCGCGCAAGTTAATTTCTCTTCCCTCCTTCCAGTTGCGGGTGATGACACGGGAAGCAATAGCAGGATCCACGCTGTAAATACCTGGCTCCAGGACTGGGGCTACAGGCCAGGCTCTTGTGTGTTCTTTTATAATGGCTGGTTTTAGAAAACACCAGACCTGATGCTAATACGTGGGAAGGGCTTATCTTGTAGAGGGAAAAGGGTTCTAGGGCAACAATTAGCAGGGCTCGTAGCTAGAGCTTTAAAGTAGATTCGAAGGGGGATGGGGTTGTAGCTGGGTTTGCACCGGTGGGGCACTGTTCTAGTATTAGTGAGGACCGGAAGGCCTGCCATCCCCCTCGGGTGCAGTCGGCGTGCTCAGCTCGCTCCCTGAGATGCCTGTATGCCAGTGCACGCCGCACGGGGAATAAAGAGGAGGAGTCAGGAATCCGTGTCCGGTCAAGGGGTTACGATCTGGTGACAATTACAGAGACATGGTGGGACTGCTCACGTGACTGGAATGCGGTCATGGATGGCCGCGTCCTTTTCGGGAAAGACAGGCCAACAAGGCGAGGAGGTGGAGGTGGCGTTGCTCTTTCCATGAGAGAGCAGCTAGAACGTAGGGAGTTCTGTCCAGGGGTGGATGAGGAGCGGGTTGAGAGTTTGTGGGTGAGAATCAAGGGGCAGGCTAGCATGGGAGATACTGCCGTGGGTGTCTAGTACCGGCCACCCGATCAGGATGAGGAAAGTTGATGAGGCCTTCTACAGGCAGCGGACAGCAGCCTGGCATTCACAGGCCCTGGTACTCGTGGGGGATTTTAATTACCCAGATATTTGCTGGGAGACCTACACAGCTAGCCATTCACAGTCCAGGAGGTTCCTCCAGTGCATCGATGAGAACTTCTTGATGCAAATGGTGGATGAGCCAACTAGGAGAGGAGCACTGCTAGAGCAGATCTTATAACAATCTTATCTCACTAGCAAGCAGGGTCTGGTTGAAGCGGTGAAGGTTGAGGGCAGCCCTTGGCTGCAGCCATCATGAGATGGCGGAGTTCAGGATCTTGTGCGGTAGGAAGAGAACACCAAGCAAGATCACAACCTTGGCCTTCAGCAGGGCCAACTTTGGCCTTTTCAAGCAATTGCTAGGGGAAATCCCATGGGGCAGGGTACTAGAAGGTAAAGGGGCCCAAGAGAGTCGGTTTCTATTCAAGGACCACTTTTTCCAGGCTCCAGATCGGAGCATGCCAGTGGGTAGGAAATCAAGAAAGGGAGGCAGGAGACCCACGTGGTTGAACAGGAAACTGATGGGCAAACTCAAGTGGAAGAAGAGAGTCTATAGATCTTGGAAGCAGGGGATGGCCACTTGGGAGGACTATAAGACTGTTGTCAGAGGATGTAGGGAGGCAACTAGGAAAGCTAAGGCCTCCTTGGAGTTAAGCCTTGCAAGGGAGGTCAAGGACAGCAGAAAGGGCTTCTTCAAATACATTGCAGACAAAACTAATGCTAGAGGCAATGTAGGCCCACTGCTGAATGAGGCGGGTGCCCTGGTGACAGAGGATACAGGGAAGGTGGAGCTACTGAACGCCTTCTTTGCCTCTGTCTATGCTGCTGGAGACTGTCCTCAGGAGCTCCAGAGCCCTGAGGCCCCAGAGGAAGTCAGGATAAAGGAGGAGATTGCCTTGATTGATGAGGACTGGGTTAGGGATCAATTAAGCAAACTGGACATACACAAATGCATGGGCCCTGCTGGGATGCACACGCGGGTGCTGAGGGAGCTGGCACAAGTCATTGCTAGACCACTCTCCATTATCTTTGGTTAGTCGTGGGGAACAGGAGAGGTGCCTGAGGGCTGGAGGAAAGCAAATGTCAGTCCAGTCTTCAAAAAGGGCAAGAAGGAGGACCCGGGTAACTACAGACTGGTCAGCCTCACCTCCATCCCTGGAAAAGTGATGGAACAACTTACCCTCAGTGCTGCCTGTAGGCATATCAAGGATAAGAGAGTCGTTAGGAGCAGTCAACATGGCTTTACCAATGGAAGTCTGATAGCCTTTTATGAAGACGTAACCAGGTGGATGGATAGATGATGGTAGTGCAGTGGATGTGGTTTATCTTGATTTCGGTAAAGCACTTGACACTGTCTCCCACAGCATCCTCGCAGCAGAACTGAGGAAGTGTGGTCTGGATGACCGGGTAGTGAGGTGGCTTGTTTAATTGGTTGAAGGAAAGAAGTCAGAGAGCTGTGGTGAATGGGACAGAGTCTAGTTGGAGGCCTGGATCTGGTGGAGTCCCTCAGGGGTGGGTGCTGGGACCAGGACTCTTCGATATATTCGTCAATGACCTGGATGAGGGAACAGAGCACCCTGTCAGGAGGTTTGCTGCTGACACCAAACTGGGAGGAGTGGCTGACACCCCAGGAGGCTGTGCTGCCGTTCAGAAAGACCTGGACAGGCTGGAGAGCTGGGCGGGGAGACATTTAATGAACTACAACAAGGGCAAGTGCAGGGTCTCGCAGCTGGGAAAGAACAACCCCATGTCCCAGTAGAGGTTGGGGACTGAGCTGGTGGAGAATAGCGTAGCGGAAAGGGGCCTGGGGGGCCTGGTGGGCAGCAGGATGACCGTGAGCCAGCAATGTGTCCTGGTGGCCAAGAAGGCCAATGGCATCCCGGGGGGTATGAGAAGGGGTGCGGTCAGTAGGTCGAGAGAGGTTCTCCTCCCCCTTCTCCTCTGCCCCGCTGAGAGCCCATCTGGAATAGCGTGTCCAGTTCTGGGCCCCTCAGTTCCAGAAGGACAGGGAACTGCTGGAAAGAGTCCAGCGCAGAGCCACAAAGGTGATGAAGGGGGTGGAACGTCTCCCTTCTGATGAAAGGCTGAGGGAGCTGGGTCTCTTGAGCTTGGAGAAGAGGAGACTGAGGGGTGACCTCATGGATGTTCATAAATACGTAAAGGGCGAGTGTCAGGAGGGTGGAGCCGGGCTCTTCTCGGTGACGTCCAATGACAGGACAAGGGGCAACAAGTGCAAGCTGGAGCACAGAAGATTCCACGTGAACATAAGGGAAAAACTTTTTAATTGTGAGGATGACAGAGCCCTGGAACAGGCTGCCCAGAGAGGTGGTGGAGTCTCCTTCTCTGGAGACGTTCAAAAGTTGCCCGGGCGCGTTCCTGTGTGACCTACTCTAGGTGGTCCTGCTCTGGCAGGGGGCTTGGACTGGATGATCTTTCGAGGTCCCTTGCAACCCCTGACATTCTGTGATCTCTTCTCTCGAAGGTCCCGTGCCAGGAGCACTGGCCCGCTCAGATTTGAAGCTGTCAGCACACGAAATCTTCAGTCTAGCCCTCCTCCTCTTGCCCGTGCCAGGAGCGTCGGCCTGCTGCTTCTCGTGCCTCTGGAGAATCAGCTGGCGCAGCTGCCCGTGGTCCAGCGGCACTTCCACTGCCCAAGAAAATGGCCAGCCGTCACGCACCCCGTCACAGGCCTGACATCCGTGGTGGGGCGGGGGAGGCTGGTTGGGGTTGGCTGGGAAGGACAGGGGTCAGCGGGGGATTGGGCGGGGCAGCCAGGGGGGAACGGGGCATTGGGCGTTGGCTGCGTGGCCACAGCCCCTCCCTCCCACCTCCCCCACTCACAGGCGCCGATGGCGTCGGCGGTGCCGTTCGGGGCGGGGGCCGTCGGGCAGAGCTGGGCGCGATCCATCCCCCAGAGGAGCTCGGTGCCTCCCAGCAGCGGGTGGGCGAAGGGCTGGGCCAGGTGGGAGCCCTCAGCCGATGTGTAGCGCAGGATGGACTCCTGCAGCAGGAGCTCGCGGGTCCTCTTCTCCAGGAGACCTGGGTGGGAGGGAGCACTGTCACGCAGGGCCCCTGCCCCAATCCGCCCCCGCCCGTCTGCTGAGCAGGGGCTCATCCTCTGGCTTCCCCAAGGCGGTGCCGTCCGGCAGCCTGTCTCCCCAGGGGCAAGGGCCCGAGGCCGGCTCCCGCACCCAGAGCCGAGAGGAGGGCTTGGGGCTCCACTGGCATCTTTCTAGAGCCGGCTTGGCTCCCGAGTTGACTGGCAATTTGGCACCCCAGAATTCGCATTAGGGACACCCATGCGTGACGGGGCAGAGGAAAAAACAAGAGCTCAATTAAAACACAGTGCAAGCGGGTGGTGGACACGCAGGGTCCAGGCCATGTGGCAGGGGAAGACGGGCAGCCCCGACCCACCCAGAATCTGCGCCAGGTTGTCTCCAAGCGGCCACGTTATCTTCGTAGCATCACAGCTGGTTTCTTTGAGCAGGGCCTCCACGCCAGATCTGAGCTGGCCCAGCAACTTGCTGCTCTCCTTGTATTTCTTTTCATACATGTTGGCTTCCTTGGTGGTTTCCATTATTTTTGCCTATCAACAAAGGTTTTGACAGGTGTCACCCCAGCCCCCTGCTCTTCCCCCACACCCCAGTGCTGGCCACTTCCAGGCTGGGCACTGGAGACATCCCACCCCATGCTCCCGTCCCTGCAGGGGAAAGGCTCTGCGTAGGGGAGCCCAAGCTCCCCGTGCCGCGCACGAGGCCGCAGGCGCTGGAGAGCCAGGGCTGGCAGGAGCCCTGCAGGCACCCTCTCACCATGCACTGGGAGACAGGGCTGCCAAAGCCAATGCAGGGCCCTTTTCTGCCCACGCCTGTCCAGCCCTTGACCAGAGCAGCGTTCATAGGACCAGACTCCCTGGCACACGTGGCAGGGCCGCGCTGCCCTTGCAGAGGGAAGGCCCGGCCGCCATACCTCCACTTCCTCCAGGCTCTCTTCCGCAGGCTCCTTGTCCACGATGAGGGCTGCAATCCTGCTCTGTGTAAACACAAGCACGAGAGAGGGGTATGGGCTGAGTGCCCACCAGATGTGCCTGACAGAGGCTGGGGACCATCCCTCTGCCCTGGCAGCAGGGACGTCCCACTTGACCCCCCCCCGGGGACCACTGTCACCAGGCCAGGGGGGCAGCTGATGACCTCACAACGGGCAGCCTTTCTCCCTCCAGCCAGCCCCACACATGGCCGAGGCACCTCTTGCCTTTCCTGGATCCTGCAGTCGTTTTGCTGGGTACACGGTGGCAGTATTGAGACCTTTTCAGATCCGAGAACGCCGCCTTCTGGCTCTGGGAGTTCTCTTTTAGCTGCCCCTTTGCATTCCCCTAATCCCGCCCCTGTGGCAGGCTCTGAGCTGGGCTCTTGTGTGATTCCGGACACGTGGGAGAGGAAAAGCCCCAGCCCAGCAGCACCAGCTGAGAAAGGGGAGACGTGAAGGGCCTGGAACAGACCTGCTGGTCGTTGATCCTCTGCTGCATCTTCGCCATCTCCTTGTTGACCTCGATGGCGTAGCTGAAGCAGGAGAACTCCTTCTGATTCTCTGCGACAAAGCTGTCTATCAGCCGGTCGATGTCGCCGTTCTCCGCCTGCTCCAGCAGCTGCTGGTAAACTGGCATCAGGCTCTCGAAGCTCTCTGCTTCTGCTTGCCTCTGCCTGATGCGCTTGGCTGCCTTCAAGGCTGAGGGAGAGAGGGAGCGTCTGGGCTGCGCGTGTCCCCACGGCTGCCCTTGGCAGAGCCTTCCTTCACTCAGAAATTAAGCAAGGAGCTCACAGCCTGCATGGGAATGGGGCAAACACAGTGGCATCCCTCCCCAGCAGGATCAAAGGGGCCACGGCTGCACATGGAGGCGGGTCCCTGCTTCCCCATCCCTCCCTCTCCCCCAAGGGCACCCCAAGACGCAGGGGTTCAGGTGGCCTCCCTTGCTTATCCCTGTTTGTCTGTTTATTCTGTAGGGCAAAGGGTGGCTGAAGGAGCCTGCAGGCAGAGGAGACGTCCTGCCTTTGGGGTGCAGCGCTATAAGCCACCCCTTGCCAACCCTGCGCAGCCCTGGTTTGGGGTCCCCGTTGCACGGCATTTCTCTCATTTGCTACCTTTGTTCTTTTGGGCCTTTTCCTTCAACTCCGAGAGATCTCGCAGTTTGGTGTCCATGAAAGTTTTCATTTCGATCTGCGCCGTGCCAAGGACACGCTTCTGCCTTTCGTGCAGGGCAGCGTCTTTCCTCTGCTTTTCAGTCTCCTCTCTAGTTCTGTTCAGAGTCTCCATCCTGCACGCAGAAAGCAGCAGGTTACACCACGCGTAGTTAGAACGATTTCTCTTCCTGGCCGTCTCCGTGCCTGACCCAGCCAAGCCCCCGTGATGCTGTGCACATTGCCCAGCTCTCATCGCGATGCGGCTGTGTCAGCCCAAGGCCAGCAGCAAGCTGACAGAGCTCTTGGTGGGGTTTTGTACTTGGACACAGCACCCAGCTCCGGCAGCCCGGCTCACTTGGACCAGAGCTGGCTGGCCTCTGCTCCGCATCTGCTGCGTCCCCCTCTGTGGGCTCAGGTGGGACTCAGCGGACAGAGACTGCTCCGCGAGGCAGCTCACCCCATCCCGAGAAACCTCTGGGGCGGGTGGAGTAAATCACCCTGGAGGTACCGGTCTCCCTGCACTGACCAGGCACCCAGCCCTCGGCACCCAGCCCTCGGCACCCAGCCCTCGGCACCCAGCCCTCGGCACCCAGCTCTAGACAAGAGCGGAGAATCCTCTCTCTCAAGTTGCCAGCGGTCTCTCTTGTCATCGCTACTCGACGCCGCCATTGCCCACCGGTGCCAAGTTTACCGCAGAGCGTTCGCAAGCCCACGTACCACTCCTCGTAGGCTTCTGTGGATTGCTGAAGAGCGCTGTTCATCCTCCTGCGTTGCTTCTCCAGCTTCCTGTGGAGCTTAAAGAAGATGTTGTTCAAAGCAGCTTTTTGTATTTGGAGGCTTTCAATCTCTTCATGCAGCTGCTTGTTTCTGCTCACAGCGGTGTGGAAACGGACAGTGACCTGGGGAGAGAGAAGCAAGGGGTCTGAAGCTGCTGCGGGACTGGGGGGCTCAGGTCTCTGCAGAAAGACCTCGACCAGGGCTGAGACAAACACGGGCCAAGGGATGTGAAGTTGGCCCTGCAGTATCCTCCTCCCTAAGGCTGGAGAGGCAACAGTCGGCCAGGCCGAGACCCGGAGCTGGCATTGTCCAAGGCAAGGTGGCCTCAGGCAGCTCGGCCGTGTCACTAAACAGGCGCAGGCCTTCAGGCTTCTTGGCAAGGCACAAGTGCTGCATTTGGGTCGCCAAGCTCGAAGGAGCCTTGGAGGGGTTCTGGGAGCAACCAGGCCAGGGGAACAAGCCAGGGCCTTTACGCAGCTTGTGGCAACCAAACGCATTTGCACCGTTACCCTTTGTCCTGACCAAAAGGCATGTTGCACACAGGCCCCAGTGCAGCCCCGCACACGGCCGCCAAAGGCCTGCCAAAGGTTTGCTTACGTTGTATAGAGACGTCTCCAGCGTCTCGGCCTGCTTTGGCAGCCGCTCGCTCCTCTTCACGTCCTTCACCTTTGCTGCTCTCCGCTTTTGACTCGCAATCTCTTGTTCCAGCTCTAATATCTGCGCACACAGAGGAAAAAAACCAAAGAAAGTATAATCTCCAGCCCTACGTTCTGGACTCTTGTCAGGCTGTCCTCAGGAGAAGTGAAGAGACATCTCTCGGGTGTCGCTGCTCCTCGATTTGCCACATCTCAGGCAGCACAGCTAAATGTTGCATTTTCAGAAGAACGACAAAAGTCAAGGGAAAAGCAGTGGGATGTTGCGTGACCCCAGGCAGGTGTGTGCCATCCAAGAGGAGCTGCAGAGAGCTGTGGGACAGCAAGGCTGAGAGTTGCGCCGTACTTTTCTGGCCAGCGATGCTGACTTGAATGGGAGCCTGGCTCTGTCCCTTAGTCAGTGGCACGTGTCTTTTGCCAGGAGGCAGCATTCTGTTCCGAGGCCTGAAGGAGATGCATTCTGCATCGAGGGGTTTCAGCCACGGGTCTCCCTCTGTGACTCTGCTCTGCTCTACCGTGCTCGGCCAGGGAATGGTTCAGATGCGTTACCTGCTTCTCCAGGGCAGCTAAGAGGGCTTTTCTCTCTCCAATCAGAGAGTCGTGCTTGGATTTGGACTGCAAAAGGCGGTGGAGCTCCGTACGATTCCTCTCATCCAGCATCACGTTCCTCCGGGACGTGATCTGGCTCAGCGTTGATAACACCTCCTTCTGTTCTTGAGCCAGCGACTCTATTTCTTGCCTGTAAAAACAAAACAACAAATAACATGGAGCACATCCCACCTGCAACGCCGGAGCAGGTCCTTGCCCCTCCCCACCTCAGCACCAGGGTCCCCACATCTCTGCCTGGAGGAACTTTCCGGGCACAACGCAGCCGAGCCAAGCTGCACTTACTCCTGGGCCTGCAGCTGACGCCTCGTCTTGGCACCATAGGACCTGTTCTTCTCCCCAGCTCTCCGAAACTGCACCTGCAGTCTCCTGAACTCGCCTTCAGCCAGCTTGTCCTGCTCCTTCTCCGGGAAGGCTGAAAGCTTCTGCCTCAAAGAGAGCGCGCCCTGCTGACACAGAGAGGGAGAGCTCAGTCACTTGAGCAAACCCCACCAGCAGTGGTAGACAGCGGAGCTGGGCACGGGGCAGTGGGTTAATGGCATCGCCACCTCCAGCTCTTCGTCACCACCTTCAGCTCTTCACTGGCACCGAAGATATTCAGTACCCTCCCAAACACTGAGCCACACAAACCAACTCCATGAGCGCTTCTGATCCACTTCAGAGCAAAGGCGGCCAGGCGCTGTGCTCTTGGGTAACCCCCCGCCATGCTAGCACCACTTTCCAGGGCAAGGAGGCGTCAAGACCAGCCAACACCAGGGCAGCTGAGCCGCAGCTAGCACCTCGCATCCAGAACAGGGTGCAGACCTCCAGCAGCGCGGAGGGCAGGTGACGGCACGTTGTCACCACTTTTATCACCCAGCGTGACTGCCGGGACCACGTCAGTCAGAATCAAACCCACCCCTACTGGGGACATGACATGAAGGAACCCCGCTGACTTTGCCCAGGAGCGGAGCAGGAGCGCTCGCATCCCCAGCTGTGCGAAGGTGACTTGTAGCTGAGAAGTCACTGCCTTACAGGTGAGCACTGCAGCTCTGGCAGTTGCATCCACCACTACCCCCCTGACCTCAGCTGACCCCTGTTGCCCAACCCTGCCTCCCCCAACACCCAGGTCTCACGCCACGGCCTCATCCCCGGCACAGGAGGGCAGGCAGAACGAGCCCCGCCGCAACCCAACGCCTTGCTGGCAAAAGAGAGCCTGGCTCCCCACCGCCTGTCCGGCTCACCCCACCGCGCCACTGATTTCTGCAGGTGAGATCCCCACGGCAGATCCCCCAGAGCGCCTGTCCAGAAATTCAGCTTGGGATCGTGCTTCAGTTTTTACCTTTGAGTCGCTCATTGCTTCCAGCTGTCTCCACCGGTCGCTCTGCAGACAGTTCGGGAAGGGGACGAGGAAGCCTCCGCAGGGCCAGGCCTGCTTTCCAAGGAGAGAAATGAAACCCGGCTAAGGGGGCGGTTGTGGCCCCCGCTTGTCCCTCAGCGCCTGCTCGAGCGTTTGGCACATGAGGAAACCATCACAGGTGGCTGCGCGGTGAATAAAAACAGAGCATTTGTAGTGATGGCATCGCAAAACACGCTCCTCTTGCCGAGTTCAGAAGCAGGGGCAGAACAGATGGCTTGAGCTGTTCCACCCCGTTCGCTACCTGGGTTTTCGTAGAAAGGTCCCCCCGTGCCGACGGCCAGAGCCCCTGCGGAGCACGAGTCGGGGATGTCGCCTGGATTCAGCCCCGGTCTCGCTGCAGCCAGGGAGGGCACTGGGGCCGACCCCGCAGCCCTCACCCCCAAAGAGGGTCGTGTCCCCCCCCAGGCCCGCTGCAGCCCCCTGGTCTTCCCCGTCCCCCCTGACGCTGCTCACCCCACCGCAGGGTGCTGCGGTTCCGCTCCAGCCAGGGGTCGGGACCACGGCGGCAGTGGGGTTTTGCCGAAGATCAGCCCCTGTTTCCAGTGGCAAGCGCAGGAGAGGCGAGAGCCCGGCAGGGAGCTGCTGTCCGGTCGCTGTCCTGTCCTGCACTGCCCCGGGCTCTGTGGAACACGCACTGACCCTGATGTCACCACTGTGTCGTCACAATGGGGTGGGGGCAGGTTGTCCGTGGGGACCGTTGCCAAGGAGGATCTAGCGACTACAGGGTGGCCAGGGTGGACTAAAAGGGGACTCTCTTCATCCAAGCAATGCTCAACTGGCTGATGGAGGGGGCCAGTCTGATCCTGCCCCCCGAGACCCTGCATCCCTGCAGATCCCTCTGCAACAAAAGGAAATCCTGAAAAACAACCAAGCGACCCCTTCATCTCAAATGTCGTTCTTCTTCTTCCTGCTGGTAACATTAGCAAAAAAACCCAACCAACCCAGAACGCAATAGTTTGAACCCATCCTGGTGCTCAGCAAAGTATGAATTTAACAAGTTTATCCTTCACACGCGCGGCTGATGGACCAGGATGGGTTGGGGATATTTCTCCCAAATCCTGCCAAAACAAATCCCACATGGAACTAAAGAGTTAACCCACGGCAGGGAGGATGTTTGTCTCCTTATGGGATTTAGTAGCCCCTTCACCTCCCCAGGTTGGTAGAGCAGGTAGGTGTTTGAGATGTCAAGCCAGCCATCAGGAAGTGGCTGTTTGTGCTCGGCTGATGTTTGAGAGTCAGCGAAACCACCTGAAAGAGGAGGCAGCCACCTCGCAATCTGACGATGCATCCTCGACTAGCCGGTGGACTGGCACAAATGATCCATAAAGCAGGGCAGGAGATTGAGATTAGACATTAGGAAGAAGTTCTTCACTACAAGGGCGGTGAGGCACCGGCACAGGTTGCCCAGGGAAGCTGTGGCTGCCCCCTCCCTGGCAGTGCTCAAGGCCAGGCTGGATGGGGCTGGGAGCGACCTGGTCTGGTGGAATGTGGGAGGATATTTATGAAATAAGGGACATGTGAACAATCCAGCCTTTCCAGAGAACCTGAGCTGGGACGTACCGGAACTGCTGAAAGCATGAACAACTTGCGGTGCAGGGGGCATGAACATCTTACAGGTGCAGGAGAAGAGACAGCCGCCATTAATGACGCAGTTTTAATTTCTCGAAGAAGATGGGTGTGAACATTTGTGAACGTGACTTGAACGTGACTCGCAATGTGGCCAATCAGGTAGGACTATGGGCTGTTATTTGCGATGAAGCCAATCAGTATTTATTGGGTGTGGTCGAGGGTTATAAATTGCACTGGAAACACGGAAATAAAGGTTCACTTGTTAGATCACATTGATCGTGTCAGTGTCCTCACGCAGCTCCCGCAGGTGGAAGGTGTCCCTACCCATGGCAGGGGGTTGGAACGAGATGGTCGTCGCCGAGGGGAGCTGCCCGCAGCCGGCCGAGCCCGCACCGGAGCGGCAGATGTCAGCGCACAGCGGCTTTTCCTGAGGGAAGGAGATGCCAGGGCCGCGGAGCGGCTCGCCTGGAGCCGGCAGCTCTCGTGGGAGACGCGGGCGAGACCTGGCCGTTGCCAGAACATCGCTGCCCTCCCTGACGCCTGGAAAAAGCGGCCTGGGGAGCGCTGCGACCAGAGTGTGCCGCGGCAGCCCCAGCAGCTGGTGGTGTGGGCAGCTGTGGTGGCAACCCGGGCAAGACCTGTTGGATGCAATGTGGCGAGCCAGGCAGAGGTCGCAGGTAAACCTGCAGGTGTCCAGGTCACAGGCTGCAGGGAATGCCACAGCCTCTCGCTGGCGGCGGGGGGCAGCCACGAGTACGGCCGGGTGCGGTGGGAGCGGGTAGACGATCTGCTCGGCCGAGTGGCCCAGCTGCACGACGAGGCTGCGAGGTTACAAGTGAAATGAAAAGGCTTCGGAGCATTAGGGAGGCTGAAGTGGAGACAGGCCGGTGGAACCAGGCTCTGCCCTCCCTACAACAGAAAGGGGGGCACCCACCAGAGCGCACCCAGGAAACAGGGGCCCCTGTATCCTGCCCCTGTCAGGGGGAAGACAGAAGCCTAAATGAAAGAAGTGAGCGGAGGCAAGTTGCCTGCAAGCGCCCTCCTTGCCTGCCTCACCTCCCCGGGTGCCTCTGAGAAAGAGATATGAGGCCCTGCTGGAAGACGGCCAGTCCAATGAGGGGGTGAATGCTCGAGAGCCTATGCCGGAGGTCCTGTCAGGGGGAAGACAGAAGCCTAAATGAAAGAAGTGAGCGGAGGCAAGTTGCCTGCAAGCGCCCTCCTTGCCTGCCTCACCTCCCCGGGTGCGTCTGAGAAAGAGATATGAGGCCCTGCTGGAAGACGGCCAGTCCAATGAGGGGGTGAATGCTCGAGGGCCTATGCCGGAGGTCTCACCACAGTCAGACAGGCCTTTCAGCCGTATAGCAACCTCCTCCACAAGGAAGAAGAGAAGAGTTCGAGTTGTTGGAGACTCACTCCTAAAGGGAACAGAGGGCCCAGTATGTGGGTTCGGCCCTCACCATAGGGAAGTCTGTAGTCTTCCTGGAGCCCGAATTAGGGATATCGCTAGGAAACTCCCCAACCTCGTGCGGTCATCAGACTACAACCCGCTACTGATCTTCCAGGCAGGAGGGGAGGAAGCTGCATCCCGTAGCCCGAGGGGAATGAAGAGAGACTTCGGGGCCTTGGGACAATTATTGAAAGAGTCTGGCGCGCAAGTTAATTTCTCTTCCCTCCTTCCAGTTGCGGGTGATGACACGGGAAGCAATAGCAGGATCCACGCTGTAAATACCTGGCTCCAGGACTGGGGCTACAGGCCAGGCTCTTGTGTGTTCTTTTATAATGGCTGGTTTTAGAAAACACCAGACCTGATGCTAATACGTGGGAAGGGCTTATCTTGTAGAGGGAAAAGGGTTCTAGGGCAACAATTAGCAGGGCTCGTAGCTAGAGCTTTAAAGTAGATTCGAAGGGGGATGGGGTTGTAGCTGGGTTTGCACCGGTGGGGCACTGTTCTAGTATTAGTGAGGACCGGAAGGCCTGCCATCCCCCTCGGGTGCAGTCGGCGTGCTCAGCTCGCTCCCTGAGATGCCTGTATGCCAGTGCACGCCGCACGGGGAATAAAGAGGAGGAGTCAGGAATCCGTGTCCGGTCAAGGGGTTACGATCTGGTGACAATTACAGAGACATGGTGGGACTGCTCACGTGACTGGAATGCGGTCATGGATGGCCGCGTCCTTTTCGGGAAAGACAGGCCAACAAGGCGAGGAGGTGGAGGTGGCGTTGCTCTTTCCATGAGGGAGCAGCTAGAACGTAGGGAGTTCTGTCCAGGGGTGGATGAGGAGCGGGTTGAGAGTTTGTGGGTGAGAATCAAGGGGCAGGCTAGCATGGGAGATACTGCCGTGGGTGTCTAGTACCGGCCACCCGATCAGGATGAGGAAGTTGATGAGGCCTTCTACAGGCAGCGGACAGCAGCCTGGCATTCACAGGCCCTGGTACTCTGGGGGATTTTAATTACCCAGATATTTGCTGGGAGACCTACACAGCTAGCCATTCACAGTCCAGGAGGTTCCTCCAGTGCATCGATGAGAACTTCTTGATGCAAATGGTGGATGAGCCAACTAGGAGAGGAGCACTGCTAGAGCAGATCTTATAACAATCTTATCTCACTAGCAAGCAGGGTCTGGTTGAAGCGGTGAAGGTTGAGGGCAGCCCTTGGCTGCAGCCATCATGAGATGGCGGAGTTCAGGATCTTGTGCGGTAGGAAGAGAACACCAAGCAAGATCACAACCTTGGCCTTCAGCAGGGCCAACTTTGGCCTTTTCAAGCAATTGCTAGGGGAAATCCCATGGGGCAGGGTACTAGAAGGTAAAGGGGCCCAAGAGAGTCGGTTTCTATTCAAGGACCACTTTTTCCAGGCTCCAGATCGGAGCATGCCAGTGGGTAGGAAATCAAGAAAGGGAGGCAGGAGACCCACGTGGTTGAACAGGAAACTGATGGGCAAACTCAAGTGGAAGAAGAGAGTCTATAGATCTTGGAAGCAGGGGATGGCCACTTGGGAGGACTATAAGACTGTTGTCAGAGGATGTAGGGAGGCAACTAGGAAAGCTAAGGCCTCCTTGGAGTTAAGCCTTGCAAGGGAGGTCAAGGACAGCAGAAAGGGCTTCTTCAAATACATTGCAGACAAAACTAATGCTAGAGGCAATGTAGGCCCACTGCTGAATGAGGCGGGTGCCCTGGTGACAGAGGATACAGGGAAGGTGGAGCTACTGAACGCCTTCTTTGCCTCTGTCTATGCTGCTGGAGACTGTCCTCAGGAGCTCCAGAGCCCTGAGGCCCCAGAGGAAGTCAGGATAAAGGAGGAGATTGCCTTGATTGATGAGGACTGGGTTAGGGATCAATTAAGCAAGCTGGACATACACAAATGCATGGGCCCTGCTGGGATGCACACGCGGGTGCTGAGGGAACTGGCACAAGTCGTTGCTAGACCACTCTCCATCATCTTTGGTTAGTCGTGGGGAACAGGAGAGGTGCCTGAGGGCTGGAGGAAAGCAAATGTCAGTCCAGTCTTCAAAAAGGGCAAGAAGGAGGACCCGGGTAACTACAGACTGGTCAGCCTCACCTCCATCCCTGGAAAAGTGATGGAACAACTTACCCTCAGTGCTGCCTGTAGGCATATCAAGGATAAGAGAGTCGTTAGGAGCAGTCAACATGGCTTTACCAATGGAAGTCTGATAGCCTTTTATGAAGACGTAACCAGGTGGATGGATAGATGATGGTAGTGCAGTGGATGTGGTTTATCTTGATTTCGGTAAAGCACTTGACACTGTCTCCCACAGCATCCTCGCAGCAGAACTGAGGAAGTGTGGTCTGGATGACCGGGTAGTGAGGTGGCTTGTTTAATTGGTTGAAGGAAAGAAGTCAGAGAGCTGTGGTGAATGGGACAGAGTCTAGTTGGAGGCCTGGATCTGGTGGAGTCCCTCAGGGGTGGGTGCTGGGACCAGGACTCTTCGATATATTCGTCAATGACCTGGATGAGGGAACAGAGCACCCTGTCAGGAGGTTTGCTGCTGACACCAAACTGGGAGGAGTGGCTGACACCCCAGGAGGCTGTGCTGCCGTTCAGAAAGACCTGGACAGGCTGGAGAGCTGGGCGGGGAGACATTTAATGAACTACAACAAGGGCAAGTGCAGGGTCTCGCAGCTGGGAAAGAACAACCTCATGTCCCAGTAGAGGTTGGGGACTGAGCTGGTGGAGAATAGCGTAGCGGAAAGGGGCCTGGGGGGCCTGGTGGGCAGCAGGATGACCATGAGCCAGCAATGTGTCCTGGTGGCCAAGAAGGCCAATGGCATCCCGGGGGGTATGAGAAGGGGTGCGGTCAGTAGGTCGAGAGAGGTTCTCCTCCCCCTTCTCCTCTGCCCCGCTGAGAGCCCATCTGGAATAGCGTGTCCAGTTCTGGGCCCCTCAGTTCCAGAAGGACAGGGAACTGCTGGAAAGAGTCCAGCGCAGAGCCACAAAGGTGATGAAGGGGGTGGAACGTCTCCCTTCTGATGAAAGGCTGAGGGAGCTGGGTCTCTTGAGCTTGGAGAAGAGGAGACTGAGGGGTGACCTCATGGATGTTCATAAATACGTAAAGGGCGAGTGTCAGGAGGGTGGAGCCGGGCTCTTCTCGGTGACGTCCAATGACAGGACAAGGGGCAACAAGTGCAAGCTGGAGCACAGAAGATTCCACGTGAACATAAGGGAAAAACTTTTTAATTGTGAGGATGACAGAGCCCTGGAACAGGCTGCCCAGAGAGGTGGTGGAGTCTCCTTCTCTGGAGACGTTCAAAAGTTGCCCGGGCGCGTTCCTGTGTGACCTACTCTAGGTGGTCCTGCTCTGGCAGGGGGCTTGGACTGGATGATCTTTCGAGGTCCCTTGCAACCCCTGACATTCTGTGATCTCTTCTCTCGAAGGTCCCGTGCCAGGAGCACTGGCCCGCTCAGATTTGAAGCTGTCAGCACACGAAATCTTCAGTCTAGCCCTCCTCCTCTTGCCCGTGCCAGGAGCGTCGGCCTGCTGCTTCTCGTGCCTCTGGAGAATCAGCTGGCGCAGCTGCCCGTGGTCCAGCGGCACTTCCACTGCCCAAGAAAATGGCCAGCCGTCACGCACCCCGTCACAGGCCTGACATCCGTGGTGGGGCGGGGGAGGCTGGTTGGGGTTGGCTGGGAAGGACAGGGGTCAGCGGGGGATTGGGCGGGGCAGCCAGGGGGGAACGGGGCATTGGGCGTTGGCTGCGTGGCCACAGCCCCTCCCTCCCACCTCCCCCACTCACAGGCGCCGATGGCGTCGGCGGTGCCGTTCGGGGCGGGGGCCGTCGGGCAGAGCTGGGCGCGATCCATCCCCCAGAGGAGCTCGGTGCCTCCCAGCAGCGGGTGGGCGAAGGGCTGGGCCAGGTGGGAGCCCTCAGCCGATGTGTAGCGCAGGATGGACTCCTGCAGCAGGAGCTCGCGGGTCCTCTTCTCCAGGAGACCTGGGTGGGAGGGAGCACTGTCACGCAGGGCCCCTGCCCCAATCCGCCCCCGCCCGTCTGCTGAGCAGGGGCTCATCCTCTGGCTTCCCCAAGGCGGTGCCGTCCGGCAGCCTGTCTCCCCAGGGGCAAGGGCCCGAGGCCGGCTCCCGCACCCAGAGCCGAGAGGAGGGCTTGGGGCTCCACTGGCATCTTTCTAGAGCCGGCTTGGCTCCCGAGTTGACTGGCAATTTGGCACCCCAGAATTCGCATTAGGGACACCCATGCGTGACGGGGCAGAGGAAAAAACAAGAGCTCAATTAAAACACAGTGCAAGCGGGTGGTGGACACGCAGGGTCCAGGCCATGTGGCAGGGGAAGACGGGCAGCCCCGACCCACCCAGAATCTGCGCCAGGTTGTCTCCAAGCGGCCACGTTATCTTCGTAGCATCACAGCTGGTTTCTTTGAGCAGGGCCTCCACGCCAGATCTGAGCTGGCCCAGCAACTTGCTGCTCTCCTTGTATTTCTTTTCATACATGTTGGCTTCCTTGGTGGTTTCCATTATTTTTGCCTATCAACAAAGGTTTTGACAGGTGTCACCCCAGCCCCCTGCTCTTCCCCCACACCCCAGTGCTGGCCACTTCCAGGCTGGGCACTGGAGACATCCCACCCCATGCTCCCGTCCCTGCAGGGGAAAGGCTCTGCGTAGGGGAGCCCAAGCTCCCCGTGCCGCGCACGAGGCCGCAGGCGCTGGAGAGCCAGGGCTGGCAGGAGCCCTGCAGGCACCCTCTCACCATGCACTGGGAGACAGGGCTGCCAAAGCCAATGCAGGGCCCTTTTCTGCCCACGCCTGTCCAGCCCTTGACCAGAGCAGCGTTCATAGGACCAGACTCCCTGGCACACGTGGCAGGGCCGCGCTGCCCTTGCAGAGGGAAGGCCCGGCCGCCATACCTCCACTTCCTCCAGGCTCTCTTCCGCAGGCTCCTTGTCCACGATGAGGGCTGCAATCCTGCTCTGTGTAAACACAAGCACGAGAGAGGGGTATGGGCTGAGTGCCCACCAGATGTGCCTGACAGAGGCTGGGGACCATCCCTCTGCCCTGGCAGCAGGGACGTCCCACTTGACCCCCCCCCGGGGACCACTGTCACCAGGCCAGGGGGGCAGCTGATGACCTCACAACGGGCAGCCTTTCTCCCTCCAGCCAGCCCCACACATGGCCGAGGCACCTCTTGCCTTTCCTGGATCCTGCAGTCGTTTTGCTGGGTACACGGTGGCAGTATTGAGACCTTTTCAGATCCGAGAACGCCGCCTTCTGGCTCTGGGAGTTCTCTTTTAGCTGCCCCTTTGCATTCCCCTAATCCCGCCCCTGTGGCAGGCTCTGAGCTGGGCTCTTGTGTGATTCCGGACACGTGGGAGAGGAAAAGCCCCAGCCCAGCAGCACCAGCTGAGAAAGGGGAGACGTGAAGGGCCTGGAACAGACCTGCTGGTCGTTGATCCTCTGCTGCATCTTCGCCATCTCCTTGTTGACCTCGATGGCGTAGCTGAAGCAGGAGAACTCCTTCTGATTCTCTGCGACAAAGCTGTCTATCAGCCGGTCGATGTCGCCGTTCTCCGCCTGCTCCAGCAGCTGCTGGTAAACTGGCATCAGGCTCTCGAAGCTCTCTGCTTCTGCTTGCCTCTGCCTGATGCGCTTGGCTGCCTTCAAGGCTGAGGGAGAGAGGGAGCGTCTGGGCTGCGCGTGTCCCCACGGCTGCCCTTGGCAGAGCCTTCCTTCACTCAGAAATTAAGCAAGGAGCTCACAGCCTGCATGGGAATGGGGCAAACACAGTGGCATCCCTCCCCAGCAGGATCAAAGGGGCCACGGCTGCACATGGAGGCGGGTCCCTGCTTCCCCATCCCTCCCTCTCCCCCAAGGGCACCCCAAGACGCAGGGGTTCAGGTGGCCTCCCTTGCTTATCCCTGTTTGTCTGTTTATTCTGTAGGGCAAAGGGTGGCTGAAGGAGCCTGCAGGCAGAGGAGACGTCCTGCCTTTGGGGTGCAGCGCTATAAGCCACCCCTTGCCAACCCTGCGCAGCCCTGGTTTGGGGTCCCCGTTGCACGGCATTTCTCTCATTTGCTACCTTTGTTCTTTTGGGCCTTTTCCTTCAACTCCGAGAGATCTCGCAGTTTGGTGTCCATGAAAGTTTTCATTTCGATCTGCGCCGTGCCAAGGACACGCTTCTGCCTTTCGTGCAGGGCAGCGTCTTTCCTCTGCTTTTCAGTCTCCTCTCTAGTTCTGTTCAGAGTCTCCATCCTGCACGCAGAAAGCAGCAGGTTACACCACGCGTAGTTAGAACGATTTCTCTTCCTGGCCGTCTCCGTGCCTGACCCAGCCAAGCCCCCGTGATGCTGTGCACATTGCCCAGCTCTCATCGCGATGCGGCTGTGTCAGCCCAAGGCCAGCAGCAAGCTGACAGAGCTCTTGGTGGGGTTTTGTACTTGGACACAGCACCCAGCTCCGGCAGCCCGGCTCACTTGGACCAGAGCTGGCTGGCCTCTGCTCCGCATCTGCTGCGTCCCCCTCTGTGGGCTCAGGTGGGACTCAGCGGACAGAGACTGCTCCGCGAGGCAGCTCACCCCATCCCGAGAAACCTCTGGGGCGGGTGGAGTAAATCACCCTGGAGGTACCGGTCTCCCTGCACTGACCAGACACCCAGCCCTCAGCACCCAGCCCTCGGCACCCAGCTCTAGACAAGAGCGGAGAATCCTCTCTCTCAAGTTGCCAGCGATCTCTCTTGTCATCGCTACTCGACGCCGCCATTGCCCACCGGTGCCAAGTTTACCGCAGAGCGTTCGCAAGGCCACGTACCACTCCTCGTAGGCTTCTGTGGATTGCTGAAGAGCGCTGTTCATCCTCCTGCGTTGCTTCTCCAGCTTCCTGTGGAGCTTAAAGAAGATGTTGTTCAAAGCAGCTTTCTGTATTTGGAGGCTTTCAATCTCTTCATGCAGCTGCTTGTTTCTGCTCACAGCGGTGTGGAAACGGACAGTGACCTGGGGAGAGAGAAGCAAGGGGTCTGAAGCTGCTGCGGGACTGGGGGGCTCAGGTCTCTGCAGAAAGACCTCGACCAGGGCTGAGACAAACACGGGCCAAGGGATGTGAAGCTGGCCCTGCAGTATCCTCCTCCCTAAGGCTGGAGAGGCAACAGTAGGCCAGGCCGAGACCCGGAGCTGGCATTGTCCAAGGCAAGGTGGCCTCAGGCAGCTCGGCCGTGTCACTAAACAGGCGCAGGCCTTCAGGCTTCTTGGCAAGGCACAAGTGCTGCATTTGGGTCGCCAAGCTCGAAGGAGCCTTGGAGGGGTTCTGGGAGCAACCAGGCCAGGGGAACAAGCCAGGGCCTTTACGCAGCTTGTGGCAACCAAACGCATTTGCACCGTTACCCTTTGTCCTGACCAAAAGGCATGTTGCACACAGGCCCCAGTGCAGCCCCGCACACGGCCGCCAAAGGCCTGCCAAAGGTTTGCTTACGTTGTATAGAGACGTCTCCAGCGTCTCGGCCTGCTTTGGCAGCCGCTCGCTCCTCTTCACGTCCTTCACCTTTGCTGCTCTCCGCTTTTGACTCGCAATCTCTTGTTCCAGCTCTAATATCTGCGCACACAGAGGAAAAAAACCAAAGAAAGTATAATCTCCAGCCCTACGTTCTGGACTCTTGTCAGGCTGTCCTCAGGAGAAGTGAAGAGACATCTCTCGGGTGTCGCTGCTCCTCGATTTGCCACATCTCAGGCAGCACAGCTAAATGTTGCATTTTCAGAAGAACGACAAAAGTCAAGGGAAAAGCAGTGGGATGTTGCGTGACCCCAGGCAGGTGTGTGCCATCCAAGAGGAGCTGCAGAGAGCTGTGGGACAGCAAGGCTGAGAGTTGCGCCGTACTTTTCTGGCCAGCGATGCTGACTTGAATGGGAGCCTGGCTCTGTCCCTTAGTCAGTGGCACGTGTCTTTTGCCAGGAGGCAGCATTCTGTTCCGAGGCCTGAAGGAGATGCATTCTGCATCGAGGGGTTTCAGCCACGGGTCTCCCTCTGTGACTCTGCTCTGCTCTACCGTGCTCGGCCAGGGAATGGTTCAGATGCGTTACCTGCTTCTCCAGGGCAGCTAAGAGGGCTTTTCTCTCTCCAATCAGAGAGTCGTGCTTGGATTTGGACTGCAAAAGGCGGTGGAGCTCCGTACGATTCCTCTCATCCAGCATCACGTTCCTCCGGGACGTGATCTGGCTCAGCGTTGATAACACCTCCTTCTGTTCTTGAGCCAGCGACTCTATTTCTTGCCTGTAAAAACAAAACAACAAATAACATGGAGCACATCCCACCTGCAACGCCGGAGCAGGTCCTTGCCCCTCCCCACCTCAGCACCAGGGTCCCCACATCTCTGCCTGGAGGAACTTTCCGGGCACAACGCAGCCGAGCCAAGCTGCACTTACTCCTGGGCCTGCAGCTGACGCCTCGTCTTGGCACCATAGGACCTGTTCTTCTCCCCAGCTCTCCGAAACTGCACCTGCAGTCTCCTGAACTCGCCTTCAGCCAGCTTGTCCTGCTCCTTCTCCGGGAAGGCTGAAAGCTTCTGCCTCAAAGAGAGCGCGCCCTGCTGACACAGAGAGGGAGAGCTCAGTCACTTGAGCAAACCCCACCAGCAGTGGTAGACAGCGGAGCTGGGCACGGGGCAGTGGGTTAATGGCATCGCCACCTCCAGCTCTTCGTCACCACCTTCAGCTCTTCACTGGCACCGAAGATATTCAGTACCCTCCCAAACACTGAGCCACACAAATCAACTCCATGAGCGCTTCTGATCCACTTCAGAGCAAAGGCGGCCAGGCGCTGTGCTCTTGGGTAACCCCCCGCCATGCTAGCACCACTTTCCAGGGCAAGGAGGCGTCAAGACCAGCCAACACCAGGGCAGCTGAGCTGCAGCTAGCACCTCGCATCCAGAACAGGGTGCAGACCTCCAGCAGCGCGGAGGGCAGGTGACGGCACGTTGTCACCACTTTTATCACCCAGCGTGACTGCCGGGACCACGTCAGTCAGAATCAAACCCGCCCCTACTGGGGACATGACATGAAGGAACCCCGCTGACTTTGCCCAGGAGCGGAGCAGGAGCGCTCGCATCCCCAGCTGTGCGAAGGTGACTTGTAGCTGAGAAGTCACTGCCTTACAGGTGAGCACTGCAGCTCTGGCAGTTGCATCCACCACTACCCCCCTGACCTCAGCTGACCCCTGTTGCCCAACCCTGCCTCCCCCAACACCCAGGTCTCACGCCACGGCCTCATCCCCGGCACAGGAGGGCAGGCAGAACGAGCCCCGCCGCAACCCAACGCCTTGCTGGCAAAAGAGAGCCTGGCTCCCCACCGCCTGTCCGGCTCACCCCACCGCGCCACTGATTTCTGCAGGTGAGATCCCCACGGCAGATCCCCCAGAGCGCCTGTCCAGAAATTCAGCTTGGGATCGTGCTTCAGTTTTTACCTTTGAGTCGCTCATTGCTTCCAGCTGTCTCCACCGGTCGCTCTGCAGACAGTTCGGGAAGGGGACGAGGAAGCCTCCGCAGGGCCAGGCCTGCTTTCCAAGGAGAGAAATGAAACCCGGCTAAGGGGGCGGTTGTGGCCCCCGCTTGTCCCTCAGCGCCCGCTCGAGCGTTTGGCACATGAGGAAACCATCACAGGTGGCTGCGCGGTGAATAAAAACAGAGCATTTGTAGTGATGGCATCGCAAAACACGCTCCTCTTGCCGAGTTCAGAAGCAGGGGCAGAACAGATGGCTTGAGCTGTTCCACCCCGTTCGCTACCTGGGTTTTCGTAGAAAGGTCCCCCCGTGCCGACGGCCAGAGCCCCTGCGGAGCACGAGTCGGGGATGTCGCCTGGATTCAGCCCCGGTCTCGCTGCAGCCAGGGAGGGCACTGGGGCCGACCCCGCAGCCCTCACCCCCAAAGAGGGTCGTGTCCCCCCCCAGGCCCGCTGCAGCCCCCTGGTCTTCCCCGTCCCCCCCGACGCTGCTCACCCCACCGCAGGGTGCTGCGGTTCCGCTCCAGCCAGGGGTCGGGACCACGGCGGCAGTGGGGTTTTGCCAAAGATCAGCCCCTGTTTCCAGTGGCAAGCGCAGGAGAGGCGAGAGCCCGGCAGGGAGCTGCTGTCCGGTCGCTGTCCTGTCCTGCACTGCCCCGGGCTCTGTGGAACACGCACTGACCCTGATGTCACCACTGTGTCGTCACAATGGGGTGGGGGCGGGTTGTCCGTGGGGACCGTTGCCAAGGAGGATCTAGCGACTACAGGGTGGCCAGGGTGGACTAAAAGGGGACTCTCTTCATCCAAGCAATGCTCAACTGGCTGATGGAGGGGGCCAGTCTGATCCTGCCCCCCGAGACCCTGCATCCCTGCAGATCCCTCTGCAACAAAAGGAAATCCTGAAAAACAACCAAGCGACCCCTTCATCTCAAATGTCGTTCTTCTTCTTCCTGCTGGTAACATTAGCAAAAAAACCCAACCAACCCAGAACGCAATAGTTTGAACCCATCCTGGTGCTCAGCAAAGTATGAATTTAACAAGTTTATCCTTCACACGCGCGGCTGATGGACCAGGATGGGTTGGGGATATTTCTCCCAAATCCTGCCAAAACAAATCCCACATGGAACTAAAGAGTTAACCCACGGCAGGGAGGATGTTTGTCTCCTTATGGGATTTAGTAGCCCCTTCACCTCCCCAGGTTGGTAGAGCAGGTAGGTGTTTGAGATGTCAAGCCAGCCATCAGGAAGTGGCTGTTTGTGCTCGGCTGATGTTTGAGAGTCAGCGAAACCACCTGAAAGAGGAGGCAGCCACCTCGCAATCTGACGATGCATCCTCGACTAGCCGGTGGACTGGCACAAATGATCCATAAAGCAGGGCAGGAGATTGAGATTAGACATTAGGAAGAAGTTCTTCACTACAAGGGCGGTGAGGCACCGGCACAGGTTGCCCAGGGAAGCTGTGGCTGCCCCCTCCCTGGCAGTGCTCAAGGCCAGGCTGGATGGGGCTGGGAGCGACCTGGTCTGGTGGAATGTGGGAGGATATTTATGAAATAAGGGACATGTGAACAATCCAGCCTTTCCAGAGAACCTGAGCTGGGACGTACCGGAACTGCTGAAAGCATGAACAACTTGCGGTGCAGGGGGCATGAACATCTTACAGGTGCAGGAGAAGAGACAGCCGCCATTAATGACGCAGTTTTAATTTCTCGAAGAAGATGGGTGTGAACATTTGTGAACGTGACTTGAACGTGACTCGCAATGTGGCCAATCAGGTAGGACTATGGGCTGTTATTTGCGATGAAGCCAATCAGTATTTATTGGGTGTGGTCGAGGGTTATAAATTGCACTGGAAACACGGAAATAAAGGTTCACTTGTTAGATCACATTGATCGTGTCAGTGTCCTCACGCAGCTCCCGCAGGTGGAAGGTGTCCCTACCCATGGCAGGGGGTTGGAACGAGATGGTCGTCGCCGAGGGGAGCTGCCCGCAGCCGGCCGAGCCCGCACCGGAGCGGCAGATGTCAGCGCACAGCGGCTTTTCCTGAGGGAAGGAGATGCCAGGGCCGCGGAGCGGCTCGCCTGGAGCCGGCAGCTCTCGTGGGAGACGCGGGCGAGACCTGGCCGTTGCCAGAACATCGCCGCCCTCCCTGACGCCTGGAAAAAGCGGCCTGGGGAGCGCTGCGACCAGAGTGTGCCGCGGCAGCCCCAGCAGCTGGTGGTGTGGGCAGCTGTGGTGGCAACCCGGGCAAGACCTGTTGGATGCAATGTGGCGAGCCAGGCAGAGGTCGCAGGTAAACCTGCAGGTGTCCAGGTCACAGGCTGCAGGGAATGCCACAGCCTCTCGCTGGCGGCGGGGGGCAGCCACGAGTACGGCCGGGTGCGGTGGGAGCGGGTAGACGATCTGCTCGGCCGAGTGGCCCAGCTGCACGACGAGGCTGCGAGGTTACAAGTGAAATGAAAAGGCTTCGGAGCATTAGGGAGGCTGAAGTGGAGACAGGCCGGTGGAACCAGGCTCTGCCCTCCCTACAACAGAAAGGGGGGCACCCACCAGAGCGCACCCAGGAAACAGGGGCCCCTGTATCCTGCCCCTGTCAGGGGGAAGACAGAAGCCTAAATGAAAGAAGTGAGCGGAGGCAAGTTGCCTGCAAGCGCCCTCCTTGCCTGCCTCACCTCCCCGGGTGCCTCTGAGAAAGAGATATGAGGCCCTGCTGGAAGACGGCCAGTCCAATGAGGGGGTGAATGCTCGAGAGCCTATGCCGGAGGTCTCACCACAGTCAGACAGGCCTTCCAGCCGTCTAGCAACCTCCTCCACAAGGAAGAAGAGAAGAGTTCGAGTTGTTGGAGACTCACTCCTAAAGGGAACAGAGGGCCCAGTATGTGGGTTCGGCCCTCACCATAGGGAAGTCTGTAGTCTTCCTGGAGCCCGAATTAGGGATATCGCTAGGAAACTCCCCAACCTCGTGCGGTCATCAGACTACAACCCGCTACTGATCTTCCAGGCAGGAGGGGAGGAAGCTGCATCCCGTAGCCCGAGGGGAATGAAGAGAGACTTCGGGGCCTTGGGACAATTATTGAAAGAGTCTGGCGCGCAAGTTAATTTCTCTTCCCTCCTTCCAGTTGCGGGTGATGACACGGGAAGCAATAGCAGGATCCACGCTGTAAATACCTGGCTCCAGGACTGGGGCTACAGGCCGGGCTCTTGTGTGTTCTTTGATAATGGCTGGTTTTAGAAAACACCAGACCTGATGCTAATACGTGGGAAGGGCTTATCTTGTAGAGGGAAAAGGGTTCTAGGGCAACAATTAGCAGGGCTCGTAGCTAGAGCTTTAAAGTAGATTCGAAGGGGGATGGGGTTGTAGCTGGGTTTGCACCGGTGGGGCACTGTTCTAGTATTAGTGAGGACCGGAAGGCCTGCCATCCCCCTCGGGTGCAGTCGGCGTGCTCAGCTCGCTCCCTGAGATGCCTGTATGCCAGTGCACGCCGCACGGGGAATAAACAGGAGGAGTCAGGAATCCGTGTCCGGTCAAGGGGTTACGATCTGGTGACAATTACAGAGACATGGTGGGACTGCTCACGTGACTGGAATGCGGTCATGGATGGCCGCGTCCTTTTCGGGAAAGACAGGCCAACAAGGCGAGGAGGTGGAGGTGGCGTTGCTCTTTCCATGAGGGAGCAGCTAGAACGTAGGGAGTTCTGTCCAGGGGTGGATGAGGAGCGGGTTGAGAGTTTGTGGGTGAGAATCAAGGGGCAGGCTAGCATGGGAGATACTGCCGTGGGTGTCTAGTACCGGCCACCCGATCAGGATGAGGAAGTTGATGAGGCCTTCTACAGGCAGCGGACAGCAGCCTGGCATTCACAGGCCCTGGTACTCGTGGGGGATTTTAATTACCCAGATATTTGCTGGGAGACCTACACAGCTAGCCATTCACAGTCCAGGAGGTTCCTCCAGTGCATCGATGAGAACTTCTTGATGCAAATGGTGGATGAGCCAACTAGGAGAGGAGCACTGCTAGAGCAGATCTTATAACAATCTTATCTCACTAGCAAGCAGGGTCTGGTTGAAGCGGTGAAGGTTGAGGGCAGCCCTTGGCTGCAGCCATCATGAGATGGCGGAGTTCAGGATCTTGTGCGGTAGGAAGAGAACACCAAGCAAGATCACAACCTTGGCCTTCAGCAGGGCCAACTTTGGCCTTTTCAAGCAATTGCTAGGGGAAATCCCATGGGGCAGGGTACTAGAAGGTAAAGGGGCCCAAGAGAGTCGGTTTCTATTCAAGGACCACTTTTTCCAGGCTCCAGATCGGAGCATGCCAGTGGGTAGGAAATCAAGAAAGGGAGGCAGGAGACCCACGTGGTTGAACAGGAAACTGATGGGCAAACTCAAGTGGAAGAAGAGAGTCTATAGATCTTGGAAGCAGGGGATGGCCACTTGGGAGGACTATAAGACTGTTGTCAGAGGATGTAGGGAGGCAACTAGGAAAGCTAAGGCCTCCTTGGAGTTAAGCCTTGCAAGGGAGGTCAAGGACAGCAGAAAGGGCTTCTTCAAATACATTGCAGACAAAACTAATGCTAGAGGCAATGTAGGCCCACTGCTGAATGAGGCGGGTGCCCTGGTGACAGAGGATACAGGGAAGGTGGAGCTACTGAACGCCTTCTTTGCCTCTGTCTATGCTGCTGGAGACTGTCCTCAGGAGCTCCAGAGCCCTGAGGCCCCAGAGGAAGTCAGGATAAAGAAGGAGATTGCCTTGATTGATGAGGACTGGGTTAGGGATCAATTAAGCAAGCTGGACATACACAAATGCATGGGCCCTGCTGGGATGCACACGCGGGTGCTGAGGGAGCTGGCACAAGTCATTGCTAGACCACTCTCCATTATCTTTGGTTAGTCGTGGGGAACAGGAGAGGTGCCTGAGGGCTGGAGGAAAGCAAATGTCAGTCCAGTCTTCAAAAAGGGCAAGAAGGAGGACCCGGGTAACTACAGACTGGTCAGCCTCACCTCCATCCCTGGAAAAGTGATGGAACAACTTACCCTCAGTGCTGCCTGTAGGCATATCAAGGATAAGAGAGTCGTTAGGAGCAGTCAACATGGCTTTACCAATGGAAGTCTGATAGCCTTTTATGAAGACATAACCAGGTGGATGGATAGATGATGGTAGTGCAGTGGATGTGGTTTATCTTGATTTCGGTAAAGCACTTGACACTGTCTCCCACAGCATCCTCGCAGCAGAACTGAGGAAGTGTGGTCTGGATGACCGGGTAGTGAGGTGGCTTGTTTAATTGGTTGAAGGAAAGAAGTCAGAGAGCTGTGGTGAATGGGACAGAGTCTAGTTGGAGGCCTGGATCTGGTGGAGTCCCTCAGGGGTGGGTGCTGGGACCAGGACTCTTCGATATATTCGTCAATGACCTGGATGAGGGAACAGAGCACCCTGTCAGGAGGTTTGCTGCTGACACCAAACTGGGAGGAGTGGCTGACACCCCAGGAGGCTGTGCTGCCGTTCAGAAAGACCTGGACAGGCTGGAGAGCTGGGCGGGGAGACATTTAATGAACTACAACAAGGGCAAGTGCAGGGTCTCGCAGCTGGGAAAGAACAACCCCATGTCCCAGTAGAGGTTGGGGACTGAGCTGGTGGAGAATAGCGTAGCGGAAAGGGGCCTGGGGGGCCTGGTGGGCAGCAGGATGACCATGAGCCAGCAATGTGTCCTGGTGGCCAAGAAGGCCAATGGCATCCCGGGGGGTATGAGAAGGGGTGCGGTCAGTAGGTCGAGAGAGGTTCTCCTCCCCCTTCTCCTCTGCCCCGCTGAGAGCCCATCTGGAATAGCGTGTCCAGTTCTGGGCCCCTCAGTTCCAGAAGGACAGGGAACTGCTGGAAAGAGTCCAGCGCAGAGCCACAAAGGTGATGAAGGGGGTGGAACGTCTCCCTTCTGATGAAAGGCTGAGGGAGCTGGGTCTCTTGAGCTTGGAGAAGAGGAGACTGAGGGGTGACCTCATGGATGTTCATAAATACGTAAAGGGCGAGTGTCAGGAGGGTGGAGCCGGGCTCTTCTCGGTGACGTCCAATGACAGGACAAGGGGCAACAAGTGCAAGCTGGAGCACAGAAGATTCCACGTGAACATAAGGGAAAAACTTTTTAATTGTGAGGATGACAGAGCCCTGGAACAGGCTGCCCAGAGAGGTGGTGGAGTCTCCTTCTCTGGAGACGTTCAAAAGTTGCCCGGGCGCGTTCCTGTGTGACCTACTCTAGGTGGTCCTGCTCTGGCAGGGGGCTTGGACTGGATGATCTTTCGAGGTCCCTTGCAACCCCTGACATTCTGTGATCTCTTCTCTCGAAGGTCCCGTGCCAGGAGCACTGGCCCGCTCAGATTTGAAGCTGTCAGCACACGAAATCTTCAGTCTAGCCCTCCTCCTCTTGCCCGTGCCAGGAGCGTCGGCCTGCTGCTTCTCGTGCCTCTGGAGAATCAGCTGGCGCAGCTGCCCGTGGTCCAGCGGCACTTCCACTGCCCAAGAAAATGGCCAGCCGTCACGCACCCCGTCACAGGCCTGACATCTGTGGTGGGGCGGGGGAGGCTGGTTGGGGTTGGCTGGGAAGGACAGGGGTCAGCGGGGGATTGGGCGGGGCAGCCAGGGGGGAACGGGGCATTGGGCGTTGGCTGCGTGGCCACAGCCCCTCCCTCCCACCTCCCCCACTCACAGGCGCCGATGGCGTCGGCGGTGCCGTTCGGGGCAGGGGCCGTCGGGCAGAGCTGGGCGCGATCCATCCCCCAGAGGAGCTCGGTGCCGCCCAGCAGCAGGTGGGCGAAGGGCTGGGCCAGGTGGGAGCCCTCAGCCGATGTGTAGCGCAGGATGGACTCCTGCAGCAGGAGCTCGCGGGTCCTCTTCTCCAGGAGACCTGGGTGGGAGGGAGCACTGTCATGCAGGGCCCCTGCCCCAATCCGCCCCCGCCCGTCTGCTGAGCAGGGGCTCATCCTCTGGCTTCCCCAAGGCGGTGCCGTCCGGCAGCCTGTCTCCCCAGGGGCAAGGGCCCGAGGCCGGCTCCCGCACCCAGAGCCGAGAGGAGGGCTTGGGGCTCCACTGGCATCTTTCTAGAGCCGGCTTGGCTCCCGAGTTGACTGGCAATTTGGCACCCCAGAATTCGCATTAGGGACACCCATGCGTGACGGGGCAGAGGAAAAAACAAGAGCTCAATTAAAACACAGTGCAAGCGGGTGGTGGACACGCAGGGTCCAGGCCATGTGGCAGGGGAAGACGGGCAGCCCCGACCCACCCAGAATCTGCGCCAGGTTGTCTCCAAGCGGCCACGTTATCTTCGTAGCATCACAGCTGGTTTCTTTGAGCAGGGCCTCCACGCCAGATCTGAGCTGGCCCAGCAACTTGCTGCTCTCCTTGTATTTCTTTTCATACATGTTGGCTTCCTTGGTGGTTTCCATTATTTTTGCCTATCAACAAAGGTTTTGACAGGTGTCACCCCAGCCCCCTGCTCTTCCCCCACACCCCAGTGCTGGCCACTTCCAGGCTGGGCACTGGAGACATCCCACCCCATGCTCCCGTCCCTGCAGGGGAAAGGCTCTGCGTAGGGGAGCCCAAGCTCCCCGTGCCGCGCACGAGGCCGCAGGCGCTGGAGAGCCAGGGCTGGCAGGAGCCCTGCAGGCACCCTCTCACCATGCACTGGGAGACAGGGCTGCCAAAGCCAATGCAGGGCCCTTTTCTGCCCACGCCTGTCCAGCCCTTGACCAGAGCAGCGTTCATAGGACCAGACTCCCTGGCACACGTGGCAGGGCCGCGCTGCCCTTGCAGAGGGAAGGCCCGGCCGCCATACCTCCACTTCCTCCAGGCTCTCTTCCGCAGGCTCCTTGTCCACGATGAGGGCTGCAATCCTGCTCTGTGTAAACACAAGCACGAGAGAGGGGTATGGGCTGAGTGCCCACCAGATGTGCCTGACAGAGGCTGGGGACCATCCCTCTGCCCTGGCAGCAGGGACGTCCCACTTGACCCCCCCCCGGGGACCACTGTCACCAGGCCAGGGGGGCAGCTGATGACCTCACAACGGGCAGCCTTTCTCCCTCCAGCCAGCCCCACACATGGCCGAGGCACCTCTTGCCTTTCCTGGATCCTGCAGTCGTTTTGCTGGGTACATGGTGGCAGTATTGAGACCTTTTCAGATCCGAGAACGCCGCCTTCTGGCTCTGGGAGTTCTCTTTTAGCTGCCCCTTTGCCTTCCCCTAATCCCGCCCCTGTGGCAGGCTCTGAGCTGGGCTCTTGTGTGATTCCGGACACGTGGGAGAGGAAAAGCCCCAGCCCAGCAGCACCAGCTGAGAAAGGGGAGACGTGAAGGGCCTGGAACAGACCTGCTGGTCGTTGATCCTCTGCTGCATCTTCGCCATCTCCTTGTTGACCTCGATGGCGTAGCTGAAGCAGGAGAACTCCTTCTGATTCTCTGCGACAAAGCTGTCTATCAGCCGGTCGATGTCGCCGTTCTCCGCCTGCTCCAGCAGCTGCTGGTAAACTGGCATCAGGCTCTCGAAGCTCTCTGCTTCTGCTTGCCTCTGCCTGATGCGCTTGGCTGCCTTCAAGGCTGAGGGAGAGAGGGAGCGTCTGGGCTGCGCGTGTCCCCACGGCTGCCCTTGGCAGAGCCTTCCTTCACTCAGAAATTAAGCAAGGAGCTCACAGCCTGCATGGGAATGGGGCAAACACAGTGGCATCCCTCCCCAGCAGGATCAAAGGGGCCACGGCTGCACATGGAGGCGGGTCCCTGCTTCCCCATCCCTCCCTCTCCCCCAAGGGCACCCCAAGACGCAGGGGTTCAGGTGGCCTCCCTTGCTTATCCCTGTTTGTCTGTTTATTCTGTAGGGCAAAGGGTGGCTGAAGGAGCCTGCAGGCAGAGGAGACGTCCTGCCTTTGGGGTGCAGCGCTATAAGCCACCCCTTGCCAACCCTGCGCAGCCCTGGTTTGGGGTCCCCGTTGCACGGCATTTCTCTCATTTGCTACCTTTGTTCTTTTGGGCCTTTTCCTTCAACTCCGAGAGATCTCGCAGTTTGGTGTCCATGAAAGTTTGCATTTCGATCTGCGCCGTGCCAAGGACACGCTTCTGCCTTTCGTGCAGGGCAGCGTCTTTCCTCTGCTTTTCAGTCTCCTCTCTAGTTCTGTTCAGAGTCTCCATCCTGCACGCAGAAAGCAGCAGGTTACACCACGCGTAGTTAGAACGATTTCTCTTCCTGGCCGTCTCCGTGCCTGACCCAGCCAAGCCCCCGTGATGCTGTGCACATTGCCCAGCTCTCATCGCGATGCGGCTGTGTCAGCCCAAGGCCAGCAGCAAGCTGACAGAGCTCTTGGTGGGGTTTTGTACTTGGACACAGCACCCAGCTCCGGCAGCCCGGCTCACTTGGACCAGAGCTGGCTGGCCTCTGCTCCGCGTCTGCTGCGTCCCCCTCTGTGGGCTCAGGTGGGACTCAGCGGACAGAGACTGCTCCGCGAGGCAGCTCACCCCATCCCGAGAAACCTCTGGGGCGGGTGGAGTAAATCACCCTGGAGGTACCGGTCTCCCTGCACTGACCAGGCACCCAGCCCTCGGCACCCAGCCCTCGGCACCCAGCTCTAGACAAGAGCGGAGAATCCTCTCTCTCAAGTTGCCAGCGATCTCTCTTGTCATCGCTACTCGACGCCGCCATTGCCCACCGGTGCCAAGTTTACCGCAGAGCGTTCGCAAGGCCACGTACCACTCCTCGTAGGCTTCTGTGGATTGCTGAAGAGCGCTGTTCATCCTCCTGCGTTGCTTCTCCAGCTTCCTGTGGAGCTTAAAGAAGATGTTGTTCAAAGCAGCTTTCTGTATTTGGAGGCTTTCAATCTCTTCACGCAGCTGCTTGTTTCTGCTCACAGCGGTGTGGAAACGGACAGTGACCTGGGGAGAGAGAAGCAAGGGGTCTGAAGCTGCTGCGGGACTGGGGGGCTCAGGTCTCTGCAGAAAGACCTCGACCAGGGCTGAGACAAACACGGGCCAAGGGATGTGAAGCTGGCCCTGCAGTATCCTCCTCCCTAAGGCTGGAGAGGCAACAGTAGGCCAGGCCGAGACCCGGAGCTGGCATTGTCCAAGGCAAGGTGGCCTCAGGCAGCTCGGCCGTGTCACTAAACAGGCGCAGGCCTTCAGGCTTCTTGGCAAGGCACAAGTGCTGCATTTGGGTCGCCAAGCTCGAAGGAGCCTTGGAGGGGTTCTGGGAGCAACCAGGCCAGGGGAACAAGCCAGGGCCTTTACGCAGCTTGTGGCAACCAAACGCATTTGCACCGTTACCCTTTGTCCTGACCAAAAGGCATGTTGCACACAGGCCCCAGTGCAGCCCCGCACACGGCCGCCAAAGGCCTGCCAAAGGTTTGCTTACGTTGTATAGAGACGTCTCCAGCGTCTCGGCCTGCTTTGGCAGCCGCTCGCTCCTCTTCACGTCCTTCACCTTTGCTGCTCTCCGCTTTTGACTCGCAATCTCTTGTTCCAGCTCTAATATCTGCGCACACAGAGGAAAAAAACCAAAGAAAGTATAATCTCCAGCCCTACGTTCTGGACTCTTGTCAGGCTGTCCTCAGGAGAAGTGAAGAGACATCTCTCGGGTGTCGCTGCTCCTCGATTTGCCACATCTCAGGCAGCACAGCTAAATGTTGCATTTTCAGAAGAACGACAAAAGTCAAGGGAAAAGCAGTGGGATGTTGCGTGACCCCAGGCAGGTGTGTGCCATCCAAGAGGAGCTGCAGAGAGCTGTGGGACAGCAAGGCTGAGAGTTGCGCCGTACTTTTCTGGCCAGCGATGCTGACTTGAATGGGAGCCTGGCTCTGTCCCTTTGTCAGTGGCACGTGTCTTTTGCCAGGAGGCAGCATTCTGTTCCGAGGCCTGAAGGAGATGCATTCTGCATCGAGGGGTTTCAGCCACGGGTCTCCCTCTGTGACTCTGCTCTGCTCTACCGTGCTCGGCCAGGGAATGGTTCAGATGCGTTACCTGCTTCTCCAGGGCAGCTAAGAGGGCTTTTCTCTCTCCAATCAGAGAGTCGTGCTTGGATTTGGACTGCAAAAGGCGGTGGAGCTCCGTACGATTCCTCTCATCCAGCATCACGTTCCTCCGGGACGTGATCTGGCTCAGCGTTGATAACACCTCCTTCTGTTCTTGAGCCAGCGACTCTATTTCTTGCCTGTAAAAACAAAACAACAAATAACATGGAGCACATCCCACCTGCAACGCCGGAGCAGGTCCTTGCCCCTCCCCACCTCAGCACCAGGGTCCCCACATCTCTGCCTGGAGGAACTTTCCGGGCACAACGCAGCCGAGCCAAGCTGCACTTACTCCTGGGCCTGCAGCTGACGCCTCGTCTTGGCACCATAGGACCTGTTCTTCTCCCCAGCTCTCCGAAACTGCACCTGCAGTCTCCTGAACTCGCCTTCAGCCAGCTTGTCCTGCTCCTTCTCCGGGAAGGCTGAAAGCTTCTGCCTCAAAGAGAGCGCGCCCTGCTGACACAGAGAGGGAGAGCTCAGTCACTTGAGCAAACCCCACCAGCAGTGGTAGACAGCGGAGCTGGGCACGGGGCAGTGGGTTAATGGCATCGCCACCTCCAGCTCTTCGTCACCACCTTCAGCTCTTCACTGGCACCGAAGATATTCAGTACCCTCCCAAACACTGAGCCACACAAACCAACTCCATGAGCGCTTCTGATCCACTTCAGAGCAAAGGCGGCCAGGCGCTGTGCTCTTGGGTAACCCCCCGCCATGCTAGCACCACTTTCCAGGGCAAGGAGGCGTCAAGACCAGCCAACACCAGGGCAGCTGAGCCGCAGCTAGCACCTCGCATCCAGAACAGGGTGCAGACCTCCAGCAGCGCGGAGGGCAGGTGACGGCACGTTGTCACCACTTTTATCACCCAGCGTGACTGCCGGGACCACGTCAGTCAGAATCAAACCCGCCCCTACTGGGGACATGACATGAAGGAACCCCGCTGACTTTGCCCAGGAGCGGAGCAGGAGCGCTCGCATCCCCAGCTGTGCGAAGGTGACTTGTAGCTGAGAAGTCACTGCCTTACAGGTGAGCACTGCAGCTCTGGCAGTTGCATCCACCACTACCCCCCTGACCTCAGCTGACCCCTGTTGCCCAACCCTGCCTCCCCCAACACCCAGGTCTCACGCCACGGCCTCATCCCCGGCACAGGAGGGCAGGCAGAACGAGCCCCGCCGCAACCCAACGCCTTGCTGGCAAAAGAGAGCCTGGCTCCCCACCGCCTGTCCGGCTCACCCCACCGCGCCACTGATTTCTGCAGGTGAGATCCCCACGGCAGATCCCCCAGAGCGCCTGTCCAGAAATTCAGCTTGGGATCGTGCTTCAGTTTTTACCTTTGAGTCGCTCATTGCTTCCAGCTGTCTCCACCGGTCGCTCTGCAGACAGTTCGGGAAGGGGACGAGGAAGCCTCCGCAGGGCCAGGCCTGCTTTCCAAGGAGAGAAATGAAACCCGGCTAAGGAGGCGGTTGTGGCCCCCGCTTGTCCCTCAGCGCCCGCTCGAGCGTTTGGCACATGAGGAAACCATCACAGGTGGCTGCGCGGTGAATAAAAACAGAGCATTTGTAGTGATGGCATCGCAAAACACGCTCCTCTGGCCGAGTTCAGAAGCAGGGGCAGAACAGATGGCTTGAGCTGTTCCACCCCGTTCGCTACCTGGGTTTTCGTAGAAAGGTCCCCCCGTGCCGACGGCCAGAGCCCCCGCGGAGCACGAGTCGGGGATGTCGCCTGGATTCAGCCCCGGTCTCGCTGCAGCCAGGGAGGGCACTGGGGCCGACCCCGCAGCCCTCACCCCCAAAGAGGGTCGTGTCCCCCCCCAGGCCCGCTGCAGCCCCCTGGTCTTCCCCGTCCCCCCTGACGCTGCTCACCCCACCGCAGGGTGCTGCGGTTCCGCTCCAGCCAGGGGTCGGGACCACGGCGGCAGTGGGGTTTTGCCGAAGATCAGCCCCTGTTTCCAGTGGCAAGCGCAGGAGAGGCGAGAGCCCGGCAGGGAGCTGCTGTCCGGTCGCTGTCCTGTCCTGCACTGCCCCGGGCTCTGTGGAACACGCACTGACCCTGATGTCACCACTGTGTCGTCACAATGGGGTGGGGGCAGGTTGTCCGTGGGGACCGTTGCCAAGGAGGATCTAGCGACTACAGGGTGGCCAGGGTGGACTAAAAGGGGACTCTCTTCATCCAAGCAATGCTCAACTGGCTGATGGAGGGGGCCAGTCTGATCCTGCCCCCCGAGACCCTGCATCCCTGCAGATCCCTCTGCAACAAAAGGAAATCCTGAAAAACAACCAAGCGACCCCTTCATCTCAAATGTCGTTCTTCTTCTTCCTGCTGGTAACATTAGCAAAAAAACCCAACCAACCCAGAACGCAATAGTTTGAACCCATCCTGGTGCTCAGCAAAGTATGAATTTAACAAGTTTATCCTTCACACGCGCGGCTGATGGACCAGGATGGGTTGGGGATATTTCTCCCAAATCCTGCCAAAACAAATCCCACATGGAACTAAAGAGTTAACCCACGGCAGGGAGGATGTTTGTCTCCTTATGGGATTTAGTAGCCCCTTCACCTCCCCAGGTTGGTAGAGCAGGTAGGTGTTTGAGATGTCAAGCCAGCCATCAGGAAGTGGCTGTTTGTGCTCGGCTGATGTTTGAGAGTCAGCGAAACCACCTGAAAGAGGAGGCAGCCACCTCGCAATCTGACGATGCATCCTCGACTAGCCGGTGGACTGGCACAAATGATCCATAAAGCAGGGCAGGAGATTGAGATTAGACATTAGGAAGAAGTTCTTCACTACAAGGGCGGTGAGGCACCGGCACAGGTTGCCCAGGGAAGCTGTGGCTGCCCCCTCCCTGGCAGTGCTCAAGGCCAGGCTGGATGGGGCTGGGAGCGACCTGGTCTGGTGGAATGTGGGAGGATATTTATGAAATAAGGGACATGTGAACAATCCAGCCTTTCCAGAGAACCTGAGCTGGGACGTACCGGAACTGCTGAAAGCATGAACAACTTGCGGTGCAGGGGGCATGAACATCTTACAGGTGCAGGAGAAGAGACAGCCGCCATTAATGACGCAGTTTTAATTTCTCGAAGAAGATGGGTGTGAACATTTGTGAACGTGACTTGAACGTGACTCGCAATGTGGCCAATCAGGTAGGACTATGGGCTGTTATTTGCGATGAAGCCAATCAGTATTTATTGGGTGTGGTCGAGGGTTATAAATTGCACTGGAAACACGGAAATAAAGGTTCACTTGTTAGATCACATTGATCGTGTCAGTGTCCTCACGCAGCTCCCGCAGGTGGAAGGTGTCCCTACCCATGGCAGGGGGTTGGAACGAGATGGTCGTCGCCGAGGGGAGCTGCCCGCAGCCGGCCGAGCCCGCATCGGAGCGGCAGATGTCAGCGCACAGCGGCTTTTCCTGAGGGAAGGAGATGCCAGGGCCGCGGAGCGGCTCGCCTGGAGCCGGCAGCTCTCGTGGGAGACGCGGGCGAGACCTGGCCGTTGCCAGAACATCGCCGCCCTCCCTGACGCCTGGAAAAAGCGGCCTGGGGAGCGCTGCGACCAGAGTGTGCCGCGGCAGCCCCAGCAGCTGGTGGTGTGGGCAGCTGTGGTGGCAACCCGGGCAAGACCTGTTGGATGCAATGTGGCGAGCCAGGCAGAGGTCGCAGGTAAACCTGCAGGTGTCCAGGTCACAGGCTGCAGGGAATGCCACAGCCTCTCGCTGGCGGCGGGGGGCAGCCACGAGTACGGCCGGGTGCGGTGGGAGCGGGTAGACGATCTGCTCGGCCGAGTGGCCCAGCTGCACGACGAGGCTGCGAGGTTACAAGTGAAATGAAAAGGCTTCGGAGCATTAGGGAGGCTGAAGTGGAGACAGGCCGGTGGAACCAGGCTCTGCCCTCCCTACAACAGAAAGGGGGGCACCCACCAGAGCGCACCCAGGAAACAGGGGCCCCTGTATCCTGCCCCTGTCAGGGGGAAGACAGAAGCCTAAATGAAAGAAGTGAGCGGAGGCAAGTTGCCTGCAAGCGCCCTCCTTGCCTGCCTCACCTCCCCGGGTGCCTCTGAGAAAGAGATATGAGGCCCTGCTGGAAGACGGCCAGTCCAATGAGGGGGTGAATGCTCGAGAGCCTATGCCGGAGGTCTCACCACAGTCAGACAGGCCTTCCAGCCGTCTAGCAACCTCCTCCACAAGGAAGAAGAGAAGAGTTCGAGTTGTTGGAGACTCACTCCTAAAGGGAACAGAGGGCCCAGTATGTGGGTTCGGCCCTCACCATAGGGAAGTCTGTAGTCTTCCTGGAGCCCGAATTAGGGATATCGCTAGGAAACTCCCCAACCTCGTGCGGTCATCAGACTACAACCCGCTACTGATCTTCCAGGCAGGAGGGGAGGAAGCTGCATCCCGTAGCCCGAGGGGAATGAAGAGAGACTTCGGGGCCTTGGGACAATTATTGAAAGAGTCTGGCGCGCAAGTTAATTTCTCTTCCCTCCTTCCAGTTGCGGGTGATGACACGGGAAGCAATAGCAGGATCCACACTGTAAATACCTGGCTCCAGGACTGGGGCTACAGGCCGGGCTCTTGTGTGTTCTTTGATAATGGCTGGTTTTAGAAAACACCAGACCTGATGCTAATACGTGGGAAGGGCTTATCTTGTAGAGGGAAAAGGGTTCTAGGGCAACAATTAGCAGGGCTCGTAGCTAGAGCTTTAAAGTAGATTCGAAGGGGGATGGGGTTGTAGCTGGGTTTGCACCGGTGGGGCACTGTTCTAGTATTAGTGAGGACCGGAAGGCCTGCCATCCCCCTCGGGTGCAGTCGGCGTGCTCAGCTCGCTCCCTGAGATGCCTGTATGCCAGTGCACGCCGCACGGGGAATAAAGAGGAGGAGTCAGGAATCCGTGTCCGGTCAAGGGGTTACGATCTGGTGACAATTACAGAGACATGGTGGGACTGCTCACGTGACTGGAATGCGGTCATGGATGGCCGCGTCCTTTTCGGGAAAGACAGGCCAACAAGGCGAGGAGGTGGAGGTGGCGTTGCTCTTTCCATGAGGGAGCAGCTAGAACGTAGGGAGTTCTGTCCAGGGGTGGATGAGGAGCGGGTTGAGAGTTTGTGGGTGAGAATCAAGGGGCAGGCTAGCATGGGAGATACTGCCGTGGGTGTCTAGTACCGGCCACCCGATCAGGATGAGGAAGTTGATGAGGCCTTCTACAGGCAGCGGACAGCAGCCTGGCATTCACAGGCCCTGGTACTCGTGGGGGATTTTAATTACCCAGATATTTGCTGGGAGACCTACACAGCTAGCCATTCACAGTCCAGGAGGTTCCTCCAGTGCATCGATGAGAACTTCTTGATGCAAATGGTGGATGAGCCAACTAGGAGAGGAGCACTGCTAGAGCAGATCTTATAACAATCTTATCTCACTAGCAAGCAGGGTCTGGTTGAAGCGGTGAAGGTTGAGGGCAGCCCTTGGCTGCAGCCATCATGAGATGGCGGAGTTCAGGATCTTGTGCGGTAGGAAGAGAACACCAAGCAAGATCACAACCTTGGCCTTCAGCAGGGCCAACTTTGGCCTTTTCAAGCAATTGCTAGGGGAAATCCCATGGGGCAGGGTACTAGAAGGTAAAGGGGCCCAAGAGAGTCGGTTTCTATTCAAGGACCACTTTTTCCAGGCTCCAGATCGGAGCATGCCAGTGGGTAGGAAATCAAGAAGGGGAGGCAGGAGACCCACGTGGTTGAACAGGAAACTGATGGGCAAACTCAAGTGGAAGAAGAGAGTCTATAGATCTTGGAAGCAGGGGATGGCCACTTGGGAGGACTATAAGACTGTTGTCAGAGGATGTAGGGAGGCAACTAGGAAAGCTAAGGCCTCCTTGGAGTTAAGCCTTGCAAGGGAGGTCAAGGACAGCAGAAAGGGCTTCTTCAAATACATTGCAGACAAAACTAATGCTAGAGGCAATGTAGGCCCACTGCTGAATGAGGCGGGTGCCCTGGTGACAGAGGATACAGGGAAGGTGGAGCTACTGAACGCCTTCTTTGCCTCTGTCTATGCTGCTGGAGACTGTCCTCAGGAGCTCCAGAGCCCTGAGGCCCCAGAGGAAGTCAGGATAAAGGAGGAGATTGCCTTGATTGATGAGGACTGGGTTAGGGATCAATTAAGCAAGCTGGACATACACAAATGCATGGGCCCTGCTGGGATGCACACGCGGGTGCTGAGGGAACTGGCACAAGTCATTGCTAGACCACTCTCCATCATCTTTGGTTAGTCGTGGGGAACAGGAGAGGTGCCTGAGGGCTGGAGGAAAGCAAATGTCAGTCCAGTCTTCAAAAAGGGCAAGAAGGAGGACCCGGGTAACTACAGACTGGTCAGCCTCACCTCCATCCCTGGAAAAGTGATGGAACAACTTACCCTCAGTGCTGCCTGTAGGCATATCAAGGATAAGAGAGTCGTTAGGAGCAGTCAACATGGCTTTACCAAAGGGAAGTCTGATAGCCTTTTATGAAGACATAACCAGGTGGATGGATAGATGATGGTAGTGCAGTGGATGTGGTTTATCTTGATTTCGGTAAAGCACTTGACACTGTCTCCCACAGCATCCTCGCAGCAGAACTGAGGAAGTGTGGTCTGGATGACCGGGTAGTGAGGTGGCTTGTTTAATTGGTTGAAGGAAAGAAGTCAGAGAGCTGTGGTGAATGGGACAGAGTCTAGTTGGAGGCCTGGATCTGGTGGAGTCCCTCAGGGGTGGGTGCTGGGACCAGGACTCTTCGATATATTCGTCAATGACCTGGATGAGGGAACAGAGCACCCTGTCAGGAGGTTTGCTGCTGACACCAAACTGGGAGGAGTGGCTGACACCCCAGGAGGCTGTGCTGCCGTTCAGAAAGACCTGGACAGGCTGGAGAGCTGGGCGGGGAGACATTTAATGAACTACAACAAGGGCAAGTGCAGGGTCTCGCAGCTGGGAAAGAACAACCCCATGTCCCAGTAGAGGTTGGGGACTGAGCTGGTGGAGAATAGCGTAGCGGAAAGGGGCCTGGGGGGCCTGGTGGGCAGCAGGATGACCATGAGCCAGCAATGTGTCCTGGTGGCCAAGAAGGCCAATGGCATCCCGGGGGGTATGAGAAGGGGTGCGGTCAGTAGGTCGAGAGAGGTTCTCCTCCCCCTTCTCCTCTGCCCCGCTGAGAGCCCATCTGGAATAGCGTGTCCAGTTCTGGGCCCCTCAGTTCCAGAAGGACAGGGAACTGCTGGAAAGAGTCCAGCGCAGAGCCACAAAGGTGATGAAGGGGGTGGAACGTCTCCCTTCTGATGAAAGGCTGAGGGAGCTGGGTCTCTTGAGCTTGGAGAAGAGGAGACTGAGGGGTGACCTCATGGATGTTCATAAATACGTAAAGGGCGAGTGTCAGGAGGGTGGAGCCGGGCTCTTCTCGGTGACGTCCAATGACAGGACAAGGGGCAACAAGTGCAAGCTGGAGCACAGAAGATTCCACGTGAACATAAGGGAAAAACTTTTTAATTGTGAGGATGACAGAGCCCTGGAACAGGCTGCCCAGAGAGGTGGTGGAGTCTCCTTCTCTGGAGACGTTCAAAAGTTGCCCGGGCGCGTTCCTGTGTGACCTACTCTAGGTGGTCCTGCTCTGGCAGGGGGCTTGGACTGGATGATCTTTCGAGGTCCCTTGCAACCCCTGACATTCTGTGATCTCTTCTCTCGAAGGTCCCGTGCCAGGAGCACTGGCCCGCTCAGATTTGAAGCTGTCAGCACACGAAATCTTCAGTCTAGCCCTCCTCCTCTTGCCCGTGCCAGGAGCGTCGGCCTGCTGCTTCTCGTGCCTCTGGAGAATCAGCTGGCGCAGCTGCCCGTGGTCCAGCGGCACTTCCACTGCCCAAGAAAATGGCCAGCCGTCACGCACCCCGTCACAGGCCTGACATCCGTGGTGGGGCGGGGGAGGCTGGTTGGGGTTGGCTGGGAAGGACAGGGGTCAGCGGGGGATTGGGCGGGGCAGCCAGGGGGGAACGGGGCATTGGGCGTTGGCTGCGTGGCCACAGCCCCTCCCTCCCACCTCCCCCACTCACAGGCGCCGATGGCGTCGGCGGTGCCGTTCGGGGCGGGGGCTGTCGGGCAGAGCTGGGCGCGATCCATCCCCCAGAGGAGCTCGGTGCCGCCCAGCAGCGGGTGGGCGAAGGGCTGGGCCAGGTGGGAGCCCTCAGCCGATGTGTAGCGCAGGATGGACTCCTGCAGCAGGAGCTCGCGGGTCCTCTTCTCCAGGAGACCTGGGTGGGAGGGAGCACTGTCACGCAGGGCCCCTGCCCCAATCCGCCCCCGCCCGTCTGCTGAGCAGGGGCTCATCCTCTGGCTTCCCCAAGGCGGTGCCGTCCGGCAGCCTGTCTCCCCAGGGGCAAGGGCCCGAGGCCGGCTCCCGCACCCAGAGCCGAGAGGAGGGCTTGGGGCTCCACTGGCATCTTTCTAGAGCCGGCTTGGCTCCCGAGTTGACTGGCAATTTGGCACCCCAGAATTCGCATTAGGGACACCCATGCGTGACGGGGCAGAGGAAAAAACAAGAGCTCAATTAAAACACAGTGCAAGCGGGTGGTGGACACGCAGGGTCCAGGCCATGTGGCAGGGGAAGACGGGCAGCCCCGACCCACCCAGAATCTGCGCCAGGTTGTCTCCAAGCGGCCACGTTATCTTCGTAGCATCACAGCTGGTTTCTTTGAGCAGGGCCTCCACGCCAGATCTGAGCTGGCCCAGCAACTTGCTGCTCTCCTTGTATTTCTTTTCATACATGTTGGCTTCCTTGGTGGTTTCCATTATTTTTGCCTATCAACAAAGGTTTTGACAGGTGTCACCCCAGCCCCCTGCTCTTCCCCCACACCCCAGTGCTGGCCACTTCCAGGCTGGGCACTGGAGACATCCCACCCCATGCTCCCGTCCCTGCAGGGGAAAGGCTCTGCGTAGGGGAGCCCAAGCTCCCCGTGCCGCGCACGAGGCCGCAGGCGCTGGAGAGCCAGGGCTGGCAGGAGCCCTGCAGGCACCCTCTCACCATGCACTGGGAGACAGGGCTGCCAAAGCCAATGCAGGGCCCTTTTCTGCCCACGCCTCTCCAGCCCTTGACCAGAGCAGCGTTCATAGGACCAGACTCCCTGGCACACGTGGCAGGGCCGCGCTGCCCTTGCAGAGGGAAGGCCCGGCTGCCATACCTCCACTTCCTCCAGGCTCTCTTCCGCAGGCTCCTTGTCCACGATGAGGGCTGCAATCCTGCTCTGTGTAAACACAAGCACGAGAGAGGGGTATGGGCTGAGTGCCCACCAGATGTGCCTGACAGAGGCTGGGGACCATCCCTCTGCCCTGGCAGCAGGGACGTCCCACTTGACCCCCCCCCGGGGACCACTGTCACCAGGCCAGGGGGGCAGCTGATGACCTCACAACGGGCAGCCTTTCTCCCTCCAGCCAGCCCCACACATGGCCGAGGCACCTCTTGCCTTTCCTGGATCCTGCAGTCATTTTGCTGGGTACACGGTGGCAGTATTGAGACCTTTTCAGATCCGAGAACGCCGCCTTCTGGCTCTGGGAGTTCTCTTTTAGCTGCCCCTTTGCCTTCCCCTAATCCCGCCCCTGTGGCAGGCTCTGAGCTGGGCTCTTGTGTGATTCCGGACACGTGGGAGAGGAAAAGCCCCAGCCCAGCAGCACCAGCTGAGAAAGGGGAGACGTGAAGGGCCTGGAACAGACCTGCTGGTCGTTGATCCTCTGCTGCATCTTCGCCATCTCCTTGTTGACCTCGATGGCGTAGCTGAAGCAGGAGAACTCCTTCTGATTCTCTGCGACAAAGCTGTCTATCAGCCGGTCGATGTCGCCGTTCTCCGCCTGCTCCAGCAGCTGCTGGTAAACTGGCATCAGGCTCTCGAAGCTCTCTGCTTCTGCTTGCCTCTGCCTGATGCGCTTGGCTGCCTTCAAGGCTGAGGGAGAGAGGGAGCGTCTGGGCTGCGCGTGTCCCCACGGCTGCCCTTGGCAGAGCCTTCCTTCACTCAGAAATTAAGCAAGGAGCTCACAGCCTGCATGGGAATGGGGCAAACACAGTGGCATCCCTCCCCAGCAGGATCAAAGGGGCCACGGCTGCACATGGAGGCGGGTCCCTGCTTCCCCATCCCTCCCTCTCCCCCAAGGGCACCCCAAGACGCAGGGGTTCAGGTGGCCTCCCTTGCTTATCCCTGTTTGTCTGTTTATTCTGTAGGGCAAAGGGTGGCTGAAGGAGCCTGCAGGCAGAGGAGACGTCCTGCCTTTGGGGTGCAGCGCTATAAGCCACCCCTTGCCAACCCTGCGCAGCCCTGGTTTGGGGTCCCCGTTGCACGGCATTTCTCTCATTTGCTACCTTTGTTCTTTTGGGCCTTTTCCTTCAACTCCGAGAGATCTCGCAGTTTGGTGTCCATGAAAGTTTTCATTTCGATCTGCGCCGTGCCAAGGACACGCTTCTGCCTTTCATGCAGGGCAGCGTCTTTCCTCTGCTTTTCAGTCTCCTCTCTAGTTCTGTTCAGAGTCTCCATCCTGCACGCAGAAAGCAGCAGGTTACACCACGCGTAGTTAGAACGATTTCTCTTCCTGGCCGTCTCCGTGCCTGACCCAGCCAAGCCCCCGTGATGCTGTGCACATTGCCCAGCTCTCATCGCGATGCGGCTGTGTCAGCCCAAGGCCAGCAGCAAGCTGACAGAGCTCTTGGTGGGGTTTTGTACTTGGACACAGCACCCAGCTCCGGCAGCCCGGCTCACTTGGACCAGAGCTGGCTGGCCTCTGCTCTGCATCTGCTGCGTCCCCCTCTGTGGGCTCAGGTGGGACTCAGCGGACAGAGACTGCTCCGCGAGGCAGCTCACCCCATCCCGAGAAACCTCTGGGGCGGGTGGAGTAAATCACCCTGGAGGTACCGGTCTCCCTGCACTGACCAGGCACCCAGCCCTCGGCACCCAGCCCTCGGCACCCAGCCCTCGGCACCCAGCTCTAGACAAGAGCGGAGAATCCTCTCTCTCAAGTTGCCAGCGGTCTCTCTTGTCATCGCTACTCGACGCCGCCATTGCCCACCGGTGCCAAGTTTACCGCAGAGCGTTCGCAAGGCCACGTACCACTCCTCGTAGGCTTCTGTGGATTGCTGAAGAGCGCTGTTCATCCTCCTGCGTTGCTTCTCCAGCTTCCTGTGGAGCTTAAAGAAGATGTTGTTCAAAGCAGCTTTCTGTATTTGGAGGCTTTCAATCTCTTCATGCAGCTGCTTGTTTCTGCTCACAGCGGTGTGGAAACGGACAGTGACCTGGGGAGAGAGAAGCAAGGGGTCTGAAGCTGCTGCGGGACTGGGGGGCTCAGGTCTCTGCAGAAAGACCTCGACCAGGGCTGAGACAAACACGGGCCAAGGGATGTGAAGCTGGCCCTGCAGTATCCTCCTCCCTAAGGCTGGAGAGGCAACAGTAGGCCAGGCCGAGACCCGGAGCTGGCATTGTCCAAGGCAAGGTGGCCTCAGGCAGCTCGGCCGTGTCACTAAACAGGCGCAGGCCTTCAGGCTTCTTGGCAAGGCACAAGTGCTGCATTTGGGTCGCCAAGCTCGAAGGAGCCTTGGAGGGGTTCTGGGAGCAACCAGGCCAGGGGAACAAGCCAGGGCCTTTACGCAGCTTGTGGCAACCAAACGCATTTGCACCGTTACCCTTTGTCCTGACCAAAAGGCATGTTGCACACAGGCCCCAGTGCAGCCCCGCACACGGCCGCCAAAGGCCTGCCAAAGGTTTGCTTACGTTGTATAGAGACGTCTCCAGCGTCTCGGCCTGCTTTGGCAGCCGCTCGCTCCTCTTCACGTCCTTCACCTTTGCTGCTCTCCGCTTTTGACTCGCAATCTCTTGTTCCAGCTCTAATATCTGCGCACACAGAGGAAAAAAACCAAAGAAAGTATAATCTCCAGCCCTACGTTCTGGACTCTTGTCAGGCTGTCCTCAGGAGAAGTGAAGAGACATCTCTCGGGTGTCGCTGCTCCTCGATTTGCCACATCTCAGGCAGCACAGCTAAATGTTGCATTTTCAGAAGAACGACAAAAGTCAAGGGAAAAGCAGTGGGATGTTGCGTGACCCCAGGCAGGTGTGTGCCATCCAAGAGGAGCTGCAGAGAGCTGTGGGACAGCAAGGCTGAGAGTTGCGCCGTACTTTTCTGGCCAGCGATGCTGACTTGAATGGGAGCCTGGCTCTGTCCCTTTGTCAGTGGCACGTGTCTTTTGCCAGGAGGCAGCATTCTGTTCCGAGGCCTGAAGGAGATGCATTCTGCATCGAGGGGTTTCAGCCACGGGTCTCCCTCTGTGACTCTGCTCTGCTCTACCGTGCTCGGCCAGGGAATGGTTCAGATGCGTTACCTGCTTCTCCAGGGCAGCTAAGAGGGCTTTTCTCTCTCCAATCAGAGAGTCGTGCTTGGATTTGGACTGCAAAAGGCGGTGGAGCTCCGTACGATTCCTCTCATCCAGCATCACGTTCCTCCGGGACGTGATCTGGCTCAGCGTTGATAACACCTCCTTCTGTTCTTGAGCCAGCGACTCTATTTCTTGCCTGTAAAAACAAAACAACAAATAACATGGAGCACATCCCACCTGCAACGCCGGAGCAGGTCCTTGCCCCTCCCCACCTCAGCACCAGGGTCCCCACATCTCTGCCTGGAGGAACTTTCCGGGCACAACGCAGCCGAGCCAAGCTGCACTTACTCCTGGGCCTGCAGCTGACGCCTCGTCTTGGCACCATAGGACCTGTTCTTCTCCCCAGCTCTCCGAAACTGCACCTGCAGTCTCCTGAACTCGCCTTCAGCCAGCTTGTCCTGCTCCTTCTCCGGGAAGGCTGAAAGCTTCTGCCTCAAAGAGAGCGCGCCCTGCTGACACAGAGAGGGAGAGCTCAGTCACTTGAGCAAACCCCACCAGCAGTGGTAGACAGCGGAGCTGGGCACGGGGCAGTGGGTTAATGGCATCGCCACCTCCAGCTCTTCGTCACCACCTTCAGCTCTTCACTGGCACCGAAGATATTCAGTACCCTCCCAAACACTGAGCCACACAAACCAACTCCATGAGCGCTTCTGATCCACTTCAGAGCAAAGGCGGCCAGGCGCTGTGCTCTTGGGTAACCCCCCGCCATGCTAGCACCACTTTCCAGGGCAAGGAGGCGTCAAGACCAGCCAACACCAGGGCAGCTGAGCCGCAGCTAGCACCTCGCATCCAGAACAGGGTGCAGACCTCCAGCAGCGCGGAGGGCAGGTGACGGCACGTTGTCACCACTTTTATCACCCAGCGTGACTGCCGGGACCACGTCAGTCAGAATCAAACCCGCCCCTACTGGGGACATGACATGAAGGAACCCCGCTGACTTTGCCCAGGAGCGGAGCAGGAGCGCTCGCATCCCCAGCTGTGCGAAGGTGACTTGTAGCTGAGAAGTCACTGCCTTACAGGTGAGCACTGCAGCTCTGGCAGTTGCATCCACCACTACCCCCCTGACCTCAGCTGACCCCTGTTGCCCAACCCTGCCTCCCCCAACACCCAGGTCTCACGCCACGGCCTCATCCCCGGCACAGGAGGGCAGGCAGAACGAGCCCCGCCGCAACCCAACGCCTTGCTGGCAAAAGAGAGCCTGGCTCCCCACCGCCTGTCCGGCTCACCCCACCGCGCCACTGATTTCTGCAGGTGAGATCCCCACGGCAGATCCCCCAGAGCGCCTGTCCAGAAATTCAGCTTGGGATCGTGCTTCAGTTTTTACCTTTGAGTCGCTCATTGCTTCCAGCTGTCTCCACCGGTCGCTCTGCAGACAGTTCGGGAAGGGGACGAGGAAGCCTCCGCAGGGCCAGGCCTGCTTTCCAAGGAGAGAAATGAAACCCGGCTAAGGGGGCGGTTGTGGCCCCCGCTTGTCCCTCAGCGCCCGCTCGAGCGTTTGGCACATGAGGAAACCATCACAGGTGGCTGCGCGGTGAATAAAAACAGAGCATTTGTAGTGATGGCATCGCAAAACACGCTCCTCTTGCCGAGTTCAGAAGCAGGGGCAGAACAGATGGCTTGAGCTGTTCCACCCCGTTCGCTACCTGGGTTTTCGTAGAAAGGTCCCCCCGTGCCGACGGCCAGAGCCCCTGCGGAGCACGAGTCGGGGATGTTGCCTGGATTCAGCCCCGGTCTCGCTGCAGCCAGGGAGGGCACTGGGGCCGACCCCGCAGCCCTCACCCCCAAAGAGGGTCGTGTCCCCCCCCAGGCCCGCTGCAGCCCCCTGGTCTTCCCCGTCCCCCCCGACGCTGCTCACCCCACCGCAGGGTGCTGCGGTTCCGCTCCAGCCAGGGGTCGGGACCACGGCGGCAGTGGGGTTTTGCCGAAGATCAGCCCCTATTTCCAGTGGCAAGCGCAGGAGAGGCGAGAGCCCGGCAGGGAGCTGCTGTCCGGTCGCTGTCCTGTCCTGCACTGCCCCGGGCTCTGTGGAACACGCACTGACCCTGATGTCACCACTGTGTCGTCACAATGGGGTGGGGGCGGGTTGTCCGTGGGGACCGTTGCCAAGGAGGATCTAGCGACTACAGGGTGGCCAGGGTGGACTAAAAGGGGACTCTCTTCATCCAAGCAATGCTCAACTGGCTGATGGAGGGGGCCAGTCTGATCCTGCCCCCCGAGACCCTGCATCCCTGCAGATCCCTCTGCAACAAAAGGAAATCCTGAAAAACAACCAAGCGACCCCTTCATCTCAAATGTCGTTCTTCTTCTTCCTGCTGGTAACATTAGCAAAAAAACCCAACCAACCCAGAACGCAATAGTTTGAACCCATCCTGGTGCTCAGCAAAGTATGAATTTAACAAGTTTATCCTTCACACGCGCGGCTGATGGACCAGGATGGGTTGGGGATATTTCTCCCAAATCCTGCCAAAACAAATCCCACATGGAACTAAAGAGTTAACCCACGGCAGGGAGGATGTTTGTCTCCTTATGGGATTTAGTAGCCCCTTCACCTCCCCAGGTTGGTAGAGCAGGTAGGTGTTTGAGATGTCAAGCCAGCCATCAGGAAGTGGCTGTTTGTGCTCGGCTGATGTTTGAGAGTCAGCGAAACCACCTGAAAGAGGAGGCAGCCACCTCGCAATCTGACGATGCATCCTCGACTAGCCGGTGGACTGGCACAAATGATCCATAAAGCAGGGCAGGAGATTGAGATTAGACATTAGGAAGAAGTTCTTCACTACAAGGGCGGTGAGGCACCGGCACAGGTTGCCCAGGGAAGCTGTGGCTGCCCCCTCCCTGGCAGTGCTCAAGGCCAGGCTGGATGGGGCTGGGAGCGACCTGGTCTGGTGGAATGTGGGAGGATATTTATGAAATAAGGGACATGTGAACAATCCAGCCTTTCCAGAGAACCTGAGCTGGGACGTACCGGAACTGCTGAAAGCATGAACAACTTGCGGTGCAGGGGGCATGAACATCTTACAGGTGCAGGAGAAGAGACAGCCGCCATTAATGACGCAGTTTTAATTTCTCGAAGAAGATGGGTGTGAACATTTGTGAACGTGACTTGAACGTGACTCGCAATGTGGCCAATCAGGTAGGACTATGGGCTGTTATTTGCGATGAAGCCAATCAGTATTTATTGGGTGTGGTCGAGGGTTATAAATTGCACTGGAAACACGGAAATAAAGGTTCACTTGTTAGATCACATTGATCGTGTCAGTGTCCTCACGCAGCTCCCGCAGGTGGAAGGTGTCCCTACCCATGGCAGGGGGTTGGAACGAGATGGTCGTCGCCGAGGGGAGCTGCCCGCAGCCGGCCGAGCCCGCACCGGAGCGGCAGATGTCAGCGCACAGCGGCTTTTCCTGAGGGAAGGAGATGCCAGGGCCGCGGAGCGGCTCGCCTGGAGCCGGCAGCTCTCGTGGGAGACGCGGGCGAGACCTGGCCGTTGCCAGAACATCGCCGCCCTCCCTGACGCCTGGAAAAAGCGGCCTGGGGAGCGCTGCGACCAGAGTGTGCCGCGGCAGCCCCAGCAGCTGGTGGTGTGGGCAGCTGTGGTGGCAACCCGGGCAAGACCTGTTGGATGCAATGTGGCGAGCCAGGCAGAGGTCGCAGGTAAACCTGCAGGTGTCCAGGTCACAGGCTGCAGGGAATGCCACAGCCTCTCGCTGGCGGCGGGGGGCAGCCACGAGTACGGCCGGGTGCGGTGGGAGCGGGTAGACGATCTGCTCGGCCGAGTGGCCCAGCTGCACGACGAGGCTGCGAGGTTACAAGTGAAATGAAAAGGCTTCGGAGCATTAGGGAGGCTGAAGTGGAGACAGGCCGGTGGAACCAGGCTCTGCCCTCCCTACAACAGAAAGGGGGGCACCCACCAGAGCGCACCCAGGAAACAGGGGCCCCTGTATCCTGCCCCTGTCAGGGGGAAGACAGAAGCCTAAATGAAAGAAGTGAGCGGAGGCAAGTTGCCTGCAAGCGCCCTCCTTGCCTGCCTCACCTCCCCGGGTGCCTCTGAGAAAGAGATATGAGGCCCTGCTGGAAGACGGCCAGTCCAATGAGGGGGTGAATGCTCGAGAGCCTATGCCGGAGGTCTCACCACAGTCAGACAGGCCTTCCAGCCGTATAGCAACCTCCTCCACAAGGAAGAAGAGAAGAGTTCGAGTTGTTGGAGACTCACTCCTAAAGGGAACAGAGGGCCCAGTATGTGGGTTCGGCCCTCACCATAGGGAAGTCTGTAGTCTTCCTGGAGCCCGAATTAGGGATATCGCTAGGAAACTCCCCAACCTCGTGCGGTCATCAGACTACAACCCGCTACTGATCTTCCAGGCAGGAGGGGAGGAAGCTGCATCCCGTAGCCCGAGGGGAATGAAGAGAGACTTCGGGGCCTTGGGACAATTATTGAAAGAGTCTGGCACGCAAGTTAATTTCTCTTCCCTCCTTCCAGTTGCGGGTGATGACACGGGAAGCAATAGCAGGATCCACGCTGTAAATACCTGGCTCCAGGACTGGGGCTACAGGCCGGGCTCTTGTGTGTTCTTTGATAATGGCTGGTTTTAGAAAACACCAGACCTGATGCTAATACGTGGGAAGGGCTTATCTTGTAGAGGGAAAAGGGTTCTAGGGCAACAATTAGCAGGGCTCGTAGCTAGAGCTTTAAAGTAGATTCGAAGGGGGATGGGGTTGTAGCTGGGTTTGCACCGGTGGGGCACTGTTCTAGTATTAGTGAGGACTGGAAGGCCTGCCATCCCCCTCGGGTGCAGTCGGCGTGCTCAGCTCGCTCCCTGAGATGCCTGTATGCCAGTGCACGCTGCACGGGGAATAAACAGGAGGAGTCAGGAATCCGTGTCCGGTCAAGGGGTTACGATCTGGTGACAATTACAGAGACATGGTGGGACTGCTCACGTGACTGGAATGCGGTCATGGATGGCCGCGTCCTTTTCGGGAAAGACAGGCCAACAAGGCGAGGAGGTGGAGGTGGCGTTGCTCTTTCCATGAGGGAGCAGCTAAAACGTAGGGAGTTCTGTCCAGGGGTGGATGAGGAGCGGGTTGAGAGTTTGTGGGTGAGAATCAAGGGGCAGGCTAGCATGGGAGATACTGCCGTGGGTGTCTAGTACCGGCCACCCGATCAGGATGAGGAAGTTGATGAGGCCTTCTACAGGCAGCGGACAGCAGCCTGGCATTCACAGGCCCTGGTACTCGTGGGGGATTTTAATTACCCAGATATTTGCTGGGAGACCTACACAGCTAGCCATTCACAGTCCAGGAGGTTCCTCCAGTGCATCGATGAGAACTTCTTGATGCAAATGGTGGATGAGCCAACTAGGAGAGGAGCACTGCTAGAGCAGATCTTATAACAATCTTATCTCACTAGCAAGCAGGGTCTGGTTGAAGCGGTGAAGGTTGAGGGCAGCCCTTGGCTGCAGCCATCATGAGATGGCGGAGTTCAGGATCTTGTGCGGTAGGAAGAGAACACCAAGCAAGATCACAACCTTGGCCTTCAGCAGGGCCAACTTTGGCCTTTTCAAGCAATTGCTAGGGGAAATCCCATGGGGCAGGGTACTAGAAGGTAAAGGGGCCCAAGAGAGTCGGTTTCTATTCAAGGACCACTTTTTCCAGGCTCCAGATCGGAGCATGCCAGTGGGTAGGAAATCAAGAAAGGGAGGCAGGAGACCCACGTGGTTGAACAGGAAACTGATGGGCAAACTCAAGTGGAAGAAGAGAGTCTATAGATCTTGGAAGCAGGGGATGGCCACTTGGGAGGACTATAAGACTGTTGTCAGAGGATGTAGGGAGGCAACTAGGAAAGCTAAGGCCTCCTTGGAGTTAAGCCTTGCAAGGGAGGTCAAGGACAGCAGAAAGGGCTTCTTCAAATACATTGCAGACAAAACTAATGCTAGAGGCAATGTAGGCCCACTGCTGAATGAGGCGGGTGCCCTGGTGACAGAGGATACAGGGAAGGTGGAGCTACTGAACGCCTTCTTTGCCTCTGTCTATGCTGCTGGAGACTGTCCTCAGGAGCTCCAGAGCCCTGAGGCCCCAGAGGAAGTCAGGATAAAGGAGGAGATTGCCTTGATTGATGAGGACTGGGTTAGGGATCAATTAAGCAAGCTGGACATACACAAATGCATGGGCCCTGCTGGGATGCACACGCGGGTGCTGAGGGAGCTGGCACAAGTCATTGCTAGACCACTCTCCATTATCTTTGGTTAGTCGTGGGGAACAGGAGAGGTGCCTGAGGGCTGGAGGAAAGCAAATGTCAGTCCAGTCTTCAAAAAGGGCAAGAAGGAGGACCCAGGTAACTACAGACTGGTCAGCCTCACCTCCATCCCTGGAAAAGTGATGGAACAACTTACCCTCAGTGCTGCCTGTAGGCATATCAAGGATAAGAGAGTCGTTAGGAGCAGTCAACATGGCTTTACCAAAGGGAAGTCTGATAGCCTTTTATGAAGACATAACCAGGTGGATGGATAGATGATGGTAGTGCAGTGGATGTGGTTTATCTTGATTTCGGTAAAGCACTTGACACTGTCTCCCACAGCATCCTCGCAGCAGAACTGAGGAAGTGTGGTCTGGATGACCGGGTAGTGAGGTGGCTTGTTTAATTGGTTGAAGGAAAGAAGTCAGAGAGCTGTGGTGAATGGGACAGAGTCTAGTTGGAGGCCTGGATCTGGTGGAGTCCCTCAGGGGTGGGTGCTGGGACCAGGACTCTTCGATATATTCGTCAATGACCTGGATGAGGGAACAGAGCACCCTGTCAGGAGGTTTGCTGCTGACACCAAACTGGGAGGAGTGGCTGACACCCCAGGAGGCTGTGCTGCCGTTCAGAAAGACCTGGACAGGCTGGAGAGCTGGGCGGGGAGACATTTAATGAACTACAACAAGGGCAAGTGCAGGGTCTCGCAGCTGGGAAAGAACAACCCCATGTCCCAGTAGAGGTTGGGGACTGAGCTGGTGGAGAATAGCGTAGCGGAAAGGGGCCTGGGGGGCCTGGTGGGCAGCAGGATGACCATGAGCCAGCAATGTGTCCTGGTGGCCAAGAAGGCCAATGGCATCCCGGGGGGTATGAGAAGGGGTGCGGTCAGTAGGTCGAGAGAGGTTCTCCTCCCCCTTCTCCTCTGCCCCGCTGAGAGCCCATCTGGAATAGCGTGTCCAGTTCTGGGCCCCTCAGTTCCAGAAGGACAGGGAACTGCTGGAAAGAGTCCAGCGCAGAGCCACAAAGGTGATGAAGGGGGTGGAACGTCTCCCTTCTGATGAAAGGCTGAGGGAGCTGGGTCTCTTGAGCTTGGAGAAGAGGAGACTGAGGGGTGACCTCATGGATGTTCATAAATACGTAAAGGGCGAGTGTCAGGAGGGTGGAGCCGGGCTCTTCTCGGTGACGTCCAATGACAGGACAAGGGGCAACAAGTGCAAGCTGGAGCACAGAAGATTCCACGTGAACATAAGGGAAAAACTTTTTAATTGTGAGGATGACAGAGCCCTGGAACAGGCTGCCCAGAGAGGTGGTGGAGTCTCCTTCTCTGGAGACGTTCAAAAGTTGCCCGGGCGCGTTCCTGTGTGACCTACTCTAGGTGGTCCTGCTCTGGCAGGGGGCTTGAACTGGATGATCTTTCGAGGTCCCTTGCAACCCCTGACATTCTGTGATCTCTTCTCTCGAAGGTCCCCTGCCAGGAGCACTGGCCCGCTCAGATTTGAAGCTGTCAGCACACGAAATCTTCAGTCTAGCCCTCCTCCTCTTGCCCGTGCCAGGAGCGTCGGCCTGCTGCTTCTCGTGCCTCTGGAGAATCAGCTGGCGCAGCTGCCCGTGGTCCAGCGGCACTTCCACTGCCCAAGAAAATGGCCAGCCGTCACGCACCCCGTCACAGGCCTGACATCCGTGGTGGGGCGGGGGAGGCTGGTTGGGGTTGGCTGGGAAGGACAGGGGTCAGCGGGGGATTGGGCGGGGCAGCCAGGGGGGAACGGGGCATTGGGCGTTGGCTGCGTGGCCACAGCCCCTCCCTCCCACCTCCCCCACTCACAGGCGCCGATGGCGTCGGCGGTGCCGTTCGGGGCGGGGGCCGTCGGGCAGAGCTGGGCGCGATCCATCCCCCAGAGGAGCTCGGTGCCGCCCAGCAGCGGGTGGGCGAAGGGCTGGGCCAGGTGGGAGCCCTCAGCCGATGTGTAGCGCAGGATGGACTCCTGCAGCAGGAGCTCGCGGGTCCTCTTCTCCAGGAGACCTGGGTGGGAGGGAGCACTGTCACGCAGGGCCCCTGCCCCAATCCGCCCCCGCCCGTCTGCTGAGCAGGGGCTCATCCTCTGGCTTCCCCAAGGCGGTGCCGTCCGGCAGCCTGTCTCCCCAGGGGCAAGGGCCCGAGGCCGGCTCCCGCACCCAGAGCCGAGAGGAGGGCTTGGGGCTCCACTGGCATCTTTCTAGAGCCGGCTTGGCTCCCGAGTTGACTGGCAATTTGGCACCCCAGAATTCGCATTAGGGACACCCATGCGTGACGGGGCAGAGGAAAAAACAAGAGCTCAATTAAAACACAGTGCAAGCGGGTGGTGGACACGCAGGGTCCAGGCCATGTGGCAGGGGAAGACGGGCAGCCCCGACCCACCCAGAATCTGCGCCAGGTTGTCTCCAAGCGGCCACGTTATCTTCGTAGCATCACAGCTGGTTTCTTTGAGCAGGGCCTCCACGCCAGATCTGAGCTGGCCCAGCAACTTGCTGCTCTCCTTGTATTTCTTTTCATACATGTTGGCTTCCTTGGTGGTTTCCATTATTTTTGCCTATCAACAAAGGTTTTGACAGGTGTCACCCCAGCCCCCTGCTCTTCCCCCACACCCCAGTGCTGGCCACTTCCAGGCTGGGCACTGGAGACATCCCACCCCATGCTCCCGTCCCTGCAGGGGAAAGGCTCTGCGTAGGGGAGCCCAAGCTCCCCGTGCCGCGCACGAGGCCGCAGGCGCTGGAGAGCCAGGGCTGGCAGGAGCCCTGCAGGCACCCTCTCACCATGCACTGGGAGACAGGGCTGCCAAAGCCAATGCAGGGCCCTTTTCTGCCCACGCCTGTCCAGCCCTTGACCAGAGCAGCGTTCATAGGACCAGACTCCCTGGCACACGTGGCAGGGCCGCGCTGCCCTTGCAGAGGGAAGGCCCGGCCGCCATACCTCCACTTCCTCCAGGCTCTCTTCCGCAGGCTCCTTGTCCACGATGAGGGCTGCAATCCTGCTCTGTGTAAACACAAGCACGAGAGAGGGGTATGGGCTGAGTGCCCACCAGATGTGCCTGACAGAGGCTGGGGACCATCCCTCTGCCCTGGCAGCAGGGACGTCCCACTTGACCCCCCCCCGGGGACCACTGTCACCAGGCCAGGGGGGCAGCTGATGACCTCACAACGGGCAGCCTTTCTCCCTCCAGCCAGCCCCACACATGGCCGAGGCACCTCTTGCCTTTCCTGGATCCTGCAGTCGTTTTGCTGGGTACACGGTGGCAGTATTGAGACCTTTTCAGATCCGAGAACGCCGCCTTCTGGCTCTGGGAGTTCTCTTTTAGCTGCCCCTTTGCCTTCCCCTAATCCCGCCCCTGTGGCAGGCTCTGAGCTGGGCTCTTGTGTGATTCCGGACACGTGGGAGAGGAAAAGCCCCAGCCCAGCAGCACCAGCTGAGAAAGGGGAGACGTGAAGGGCCTGGAACAGACCTGCTGGTCGTTGATCCTCTGCTGCATCTTCGCCATCTCCTTGTTGACCTCGATGGCGTAGCTGAAGCAGGAGAACTCCTTCTGATTCTCTGCGACAAAGCTGTCTATCAGCCGGTCGATGTCGCCGTTCTCCGCCTGCTCCAGCAGCTGCTGGTAAACTGGCATCAGGCTCTCGAAGCTCTCTGCTTCTGCTTGCCTCTGCCTGATGCGCTTGGCTGCCTTCAAGGCTGAGGGAGAGAGGGAGCGTCTGGGCTGCGCGTGTCCCCACGGCTGCCCTTGGCAGAGCCTTCCTTCACTCAGAAATTAAGCAAGGAGCTCACAGCCTGCATGGGAATGGGGCAAACACAGTGGCATCCCTCCCCAGCAGGATCAAAGGGGCCACGGCTGCACATGGAGGCGGGTCCCTGCTTCCCCATCCCTCCCTCTCCCCCAAGGGCACCCCAAGACGCAGGGGTTCAGGTGGCCTCCCTTGCTTATCCCTGTTTGTCTGTTTATTCTGTAGGGCAAAGGGTGGCTGAAGGAGCCTGCAGGCAGAGGAGACGTCCTGCCTTTGGGGTGCAGCGCTATAAGCCACCCCTTGCCAACCCTGCGCAGCCCTGGTTTGGGGTCCCCGTTGCACGGCATTTCTCTCATTTGCTACCTTTGTTCTTTTGGGCCTTTTCCTTCAACTCCGAGAGATCTCGCAGTTTGGTGTCCATGAAAGTTTTCATTTCGATCTGCGCCGTGCCAAGGACACGCTTCTGCCTTTCGTGCAGGGCAGCGTCTTTCCTCTGCTTTTCAGTCTCCTCTCTAGTTCTGTTCAGAGTCTCCATCCTGCACGCAGAAAGCAGCAGGTTACACCACGCGTAGTTAGAACGATTTCTCTTCCTGGCCGTCTCCGTGCCTGACCCAGCCAAGCCCCCGTGATGCTGTGCACATTGCCCAGCTCTCATCGCGATGCGGCTGTGTCAGCCCAAGGCCAGCAGCAAGCTGACAGAGCTCTTGGTGGGGTTTTGTACTTGGACACAGCACCCAGCTCCGGCAGCCCGGCTCACTTGGACCAGAGCTGGCTGGCCTCTGCTCCGCATCTGCTGCGTCCCCCTCTGTGGGCTCAGGTGGGACTCAGCGGACAGAGACTGCTCCGCGAGGCAGCTCACCCCATCCCGAGAAACCTCTGGGGCGGGTGGAGTAAATCACCCTGGAGGTACCGGTCTCCCTGCACTGACCAGGCACCCAGCCCTCGGCACCCAGCCCTCGGCACCCAGCTCTAGACAAGAGCGGAGAATCCTCTCTCTCAAGTTGCCAGCGATCTCTCTTGTCATCGCTACTCGACGCCGCCATTGCCCACCGGTGCCAAGTTTACCGCAGAGCGTTCGCAAGGCCACGTACCACTCCTCGTAGGCTTCTGTGGATTGCTGAAGAGCGCTGTTCATCCTCCTGCGTTGCTTCTCCAGCTTCCTGTGGAGCTTAAAGAAGATGTTGTTCAAAGCAGCTTTCTGTATTTGGAGGCTTTCAATCTCTTCATGCAGCTGCTTGTTTCTGCTCACAGCGGTGTGGAAACGGACAGTGACCTGGGGAGAGAGAAGCAAGGGGTCTGAAGCTGCTGCGGGACTGGGGGGCTCAGGTCTCTGCAGAAAGACCTCGACCAGGGCTGAGACAAACACGGGCCAAGGGATGTGAAGCTGGCCCTGCAGTATCCTCCTCCCTAAGGCTGGAGAGGCAACAGTAGGCCAGGCCGAGACCCGGAGCTGGCATTGTCCAAGGCAAGGTGGCCTCAGGCAGCTCGGCCGTGTCACTAAACAGGCGCAGGCCTTCAGGCTTCTTGGCAAGGCACAAGTGCTGCATTTGGGTCGCCAAGCTCGAAGGAGCCTTGGAGGGGTTCTGGGAGCAACCAGGCCAGGGGAACAAGCCAGGGCCTTTACGCAGCTTGTGGCAACCAAACGCATTTGCACCGTTACCCTTTGTCCTGACCAAAAGGCATGTTGCACACAGGCCCCAGTGCAGCCCCGCACACGGCCGCCAAAGGCCTGCCAAAGGTTTGCTTACGTTGTATAGAGACGTCTCCAGCGTCTCGGCCTGCTTTGGCAGCCGCTCGCTCCTCTTCACGTCCTTCACCTTTGCTGCTCTCCGCTTTTGACTCGCAATCTCTTGTTCCAGCTCTAATATCTGCGCACACAGAGGAAAAAAACCAAAGAAAGTATAATCTCCAGCCCTACGTTCTGGACTCTTGTCAGGCTGTCCTCAGGAGAAGTGAAGAGACATCTCTCGGGTGTCGCTGCTCCTCGATTTGCCACATCTCAGGCAGCACAGCTAAATGTTGCATTTTCAGAAGAACGACAAAAGTCAAGGGAAAAGCAGTGGGATGTTGCGTGACCCCAGGCAGGTGTGTGCCATCCAAGAGGAGCTGCAGAGAGCTGTGGGACAGCAAGGCTGAGAGTTGCGCCCCGTACTTTTCTGGCCAGCGATGCTGACTTGAATGGGAGCCTGGCTCTGTCCCTTTGTCAGTGGCACGTGTCTTTTGCCAGGAGGCAGCATTCTGTTCCGAGGCCTGAAGGAGATGCATTCTGCATCGAGGGGTTTCAGCCACGGGTCTCCCTCTGTGACTCTGCTCTGCTCTACCGTGCTCGGCCAGGGAATGGTTCAGATGCGTTACCTGCTTCTCCAGGGCAGCTAAGAGGGCTTTTCTCTCTCCAATCAGAGAGTCGTGCTTGGATTTGGACTGCAAAAGGCGGTGGAGCTCCGTACGATTCCTCTCATCCAGCATCACGTTCCTCCGGGACGTGATCTGGCTCAGCGTTGATAACACCTCCTTCTGTTCTTGAGCCAGCGACTCTATTTCTTGCCTGTAAAAACAAAACAACAAATAACATGGAGCACATCCCACCTGCAACGCCGGAGCAGGTCCTTGCCCCTCCCCACCTCAGCACCAGGGTCCCCACATCTCTGCCTGGAGGAACTTTCCGGGCACAACGCAGCCGAGCCAAGCTGCACTTACTCCTGGGCCTGCAGCTGACGCCTCGTCTTGGCACCATAGGACCTGTTCTTCTCCCCAGCTCTCCGAAACTGCACCTGCAGTCTCCTGAACTCGCCTTCAGCCAGCTTGTCCTGCTCCTTCTCCGGGAAGGCTGAAAGCTTCTGCCTCAAAGAGAGCGCGCCCTGCTGACACAGAGAGGGAGAGCTCAGTCACTTGAGCAAACCCCACCAGCAGTGGTAGACAGCGGAGCTGGGCACGGGGCAGTGGGTTAATGGCATCGCCACCTCCAGCTCTTCGTCACCACCTTCAGCTCTTCACTGGCACCGAAGATATTCAGTACCCTCCCAAACACTGAGCCACACAAATCAACTCCATGAGCGCTTCTGATCCACTTCAGAGCAAAGGCGGCCAGGCGCTGTGCTCTTGGGTAACCCCCCGCCATGCTAGCACCACTTTCCAGGGCAAGGAGGCGTCAAGACCAGCCAACACCAGGGCAGCTGAGCCGCAGCTAGCACCTCGCATCCAGAACAGGGTGCAGACCTCCAGCAGCGCGGAGGGCAGGTGACAGCACGTTGTCACCACTTTTATCACCCAGCGTGACTGCCGGGACCACGTCAGTCAGAATCAAACCCACCCCTACTGGGGACATGACATGAAGGAACCCCGCTGACTTTGCCCAGGAGCGGAGCAGGAGCGCTCGCATCGCCAGCTGTGCGAAGGTGACTTGTAGTTGAGAAGTCACTGCCTTACAGGTGAGCACTGCAGCTCTGGCAGTTGCATCCACCACTACCCCCCTGACCTCAGCTGACCCCTGTTGCCCAACCCTGCCTCCCCCAACACCCAGGTCTCACGCCACGGCCTCATCCCCGGCACAGGAGGGCAGGCAGAACGAGCCCCGCCGCAACCCAACGCCTTGCTGGCAAAAGAGAGCCTGGCTCCCCACCGCCTGTCCGGCTCACCCCACCGCGCCACTGATTTCTGCAGGTGAGATCCCCACGGCAGATCCCCCAGAGCGCCTGTCCAGAAATTCAGCTTGGGATCGTGCTTCAGTTTTTACCTTTGAGTCGCTCATTGCTTCCAGCTGTCTCCACCGGTCACTCTGCAGACAGTTCGGGAAGGGGACGAGGAAGCCTCCGCAGGGCCAGGCCTGCTTTCCAAGGAGAGAAATGAAACCCGGCTAAGGGGGCGGTTGTGGCCCCCGCTTGTCCCTCAGCGCCCGCTCGAGCGTTTGGCACATGAGGAAACCATCACAGGTGGCTGCGCGGTGAATAAAAACAGAGCATTTGTAGTGATGGCATCGCAAAACACGCTCCTCTTGCCGAGTTCAGAAGCAGGGGCAGAACAGATGGCTTGAGCTGTTCCACCCCGTTCGCTACCTGGGTTTTCGTAGAAAGGTCCCCCCGTGCCGACGGCCAGAGCCCCTGCGGAGCACGAGTCGGGGATATCGCCTGGATTCAGCCCCGGTCTCGCTGCAGCCAGGGAGGGCACTGGGGCCGACCCCGCAGCCCTCACCCCCAAAGAGGGTCGTGTCCCCCCCCAGGCCCGCTGCAGCCCCCTGGTCTTCCCCGTCCCCCCCGACGCTGCTCACCCCACCGCAGGGTGCTGCGGTTCCGCTCCAGCCAGGGGTCGGGACCACGGCGGCAGTGGGGTTTTGCCAAAGATCAGCCCCTGTTTCCAGTGGCAAGCGCAGGAGAGGCGAGAGCCCGGCAGGGAGCTGCTGTCCGGTCGCTGTCCTGTCCTGCACTGCCCCGGGCTCTGTGGAACACGCACTGACCCTGATGTCACCACTGTGTCGTCACAATGGGGTGGGGGCGGGTTGTCCGTGGGGACCGTTGCCAAGGAGGATCTAGCGACTACAGGGTGGCCAGGGTGGACTAAAAGGGGACTCTCTTCATCCAAGCAATGCTCAACTGGCTGATGGAGGGGGCCAGTCTGATCCTGCCCCCCGAGACCCTGCATCCCTGCAGATCCCTCTGCAACAAAAGGAAATCCTGAAAAACAACCAAGCGACCCCTTCATCTCAAATGTCGTTCTTCTTCTTCCTGCTGGTAACATTAGCAAAAAAACCCAACCAACCCAGAACGCAATAGTTTGAACCCATCCTGGTGCTCAGCAAAGTATGAATTTAACAAGTTTATCCTTCACACGCGCGGCTGATGGACCAGGATGGGTTGGGGATATTTCTCCCAAATCCTGCCAAAACAAATCCCACATGGAACTAAAGAGTTAACCCACGGCAGGGAGGATGTTTGTCTCCTTATGGGATTTAGTAGCCCCTTCACCTCCCCAGGTTGGTAGAGCAGGTAGGTGTTTGAGATGTCAAGCCAGCCATCAGGAAGTGGCTGTTTGTGCTCGGCTGATGTTTGAGAGTCAGCGAAACCACCTGAAAGAGGAGGCAGCCACCTCGCAATCTGACGATGCATCCTCGACTAGCCGGTGGACTGGCACAAATGATCCATAAAGCAGGGCAGGAGATTGAGATTAGACATTAGGAAGAAGTTCTTCACTACAAGGGCGGTGAGGCACCGGCACAGGTTGCCCAGGGAAGCTATGGCTGCCCCCTCCCTGGCAGTGCTCAAGGCCAGGCTGGATGGGGCTGGGAGCGACCTGGTCTGGTGGAATGTGGGAGGATATTTATGAAATAAGGGACATGTGAACAATCCAGCCTTTCCAGAGAACCTGAGCTGGGACGTACCGGAACTGCTGAAAGCATGAACAACTTGCGGTGCAGGGGGCATGAACATCTTACAGGTGCAGGAGAAGAGACAGCCGCCATTAATGACGCAGTTTTAATTTCTCGAAGAAGATGGGTGTGAACATTTGTGAACGTGACTTGAACGTGACTCGCAATGTGGCCAATCAGGTAGGACTATGGGCTGTTATTTGCGATGAAGCCAATCAGTATTTATTGGGTGTGGTCGAGGGTTATAAATTGCACTGGAAACACGGAAATAAAGGTTCACTTGTTAGATCACATTGATCGTGTCAGTGTCCTCACGCAGCTCCCGCAGGTGGAAGGTGTCCCTACCCATGGCAGGGGGTTGGAACGAGATGGTCGTCGCCGAGGGGAGCTGCCCGCAGCCGGCCGAGCCCGCACCGGAGCGGCAGATGTCAGCGCACAGCGGCTTTTCCTGAGGGAAGGAGATGCCAGGGCCGCGGAGCGGCTCGCCTGGAGCCGGCAGCTCTCGTGGGAGACGCGGGCGAGACCTGGCCGTTGCCAGAACATCGCCGCCCTCCCTGACGCCTGGAAAAAGCGGCCTGGGGAGCGCTGCGACCAGAGTGTGCCGCGGCAGCCCCAGCAGCTGGTGGTGTGGGCAGCTGTGGTGGCAACCCGGGCAAGACCTGTTGGATGCAATGTGGCGAGCCAGGCAGAGGTCGCAGGTAAACCTGCAGGTGTCCAGGTCACAGGCTGCAGGGAATGCCACAGCCTCTCGCTGGCGGCGGGGGGCAGCCACGAGTACGGCCGGGTGCGGTGGGAGCAGGTAGACGATCTGCTCGGCCGAGTGGCCCAGCTGCACGACGAGGCTGCGAGGTTACAAGTGAAATGAAAAGGCTTCGGAGCATTAGGGAGGCTGAAGTGGAGACAGGCCGGTGGAACCAGGCTCTGCCCTCCCTACAACAGAAAGGGGGGCACCCACCAGAGCGCACCCAGGAAACAGGGGCCCCTGTATCCTGCCCCTGTCAGGGGGAAGACAGAAGCCTAAATGAAAGAAGTGAGCGGAGGCAAGTTGCCTGCAAGCGCCCTCCTTGCCTGCCTCACCTCCCCGGGTGCCTCTGAGAAAGAGATATGAGGCCCTGCTGGAAGACGGCCAGTCCAATGAGGGGGTGAGTGCTCGAGAGCCTATGCCGGAGGTCTCACCACAGTCAGACAGGCCTTCCAGCCGTATAGCAACCTCCTCCACAAGGAAGAAGAGAAGAGTTCGAGTTGTTGGAGACTCACTCCTAAAGGGAACAGAGGGCCCAGTATGTGGGTTCGGCCCTCACCATAGGGAAGTCTGTAGTCTTCCTGGAGCCCGAATTAGGGATATCGCTAGGAAACTCCCCAACCTCGTGCGGTCATCAGACTACAACCCGCTACTGATCTTCCAGGCAGGAGGGGAGGAAGCTGCATCCCGTAGCCTGAGGGGAATGAAGAGAGACTTCGGGGCCTTGGGACAATTATTGAAAGAGTCTGGCGCGCAAGTTAATTTCTCTTCCCTCCTTCCAGTTGCGGGTGATGACACGGGAAGCAATAGCAGGATCCACGCTGTAAATACCTGGCTCCAGGACTGGGGCTACAGGCCGGGCTCTTGTGTGTTCTTTGATAATGGCTGGTTTTAGAAAACACCAGACCTGATGCTAATACGTGGGAAGGGCTTATCTTGTAGAGGGAAAAGGGTTCTAGGGCAACAATTAGCAGGGCTCGTAGCTAGAGCTTTAAAGTAGATTCGAAGGGGGATGGGGTTGTAGCTGGGTTTGCACCGGTGGGGCACTGTTCTAGTATTAGTGAGGACCGGAAGGCCTGCCATCCCCCTCGGGTGCAGTCGGCGTGCTCAGCTCGCTCCCTGAGATGCCTGTATGCCAGTGCACGCTGCACGGGGAATAAACAGGAGGAGTCAGGAATCCGTGTCCGGTCAAGGGGTTACGATCTGGTGACAATTACAGAGACATGGTGGGACTGCTCACGTGACTGGAATGCGGTCATGGATGGCCGCGTCCTTTTCGGGAAAGACAGGCCAACAAGGCGAGGAGGTGGAGGTGGCGTTGCTCTTTCCATGAGGGAGCAGCTAGAACGTAGGGAGTTCTGTCCAGGGGTGGATGAGGAGCGGGTTGAGAGTTTGTGGGTGAGAATCAAGGGGCAGGCTAGCATGGGAGATACTGCCGTGGGTGTCTAGTACCGGCTACCCGATCAGGATGAGGAAGTTGATGAGGCCTTCTACAGGCAGCGGACAGCAGCCTGGCATTCACAGGCCCTGGTACTCGTGGGGGATTTTAATTACCCAGATATTTGCTGGGAGACCTACACAGCTAGCCATTCACAGTCCAGGAGGTTCCTCCAGTGCATCGATGAGAACTTCTTGATGCAAATGGTGGATGAGCCAACTAGGAGAGGAGCACTGCTAGAGCAGATCTTATAACAATCTTATCTCACTAGCAAGCAGGGTCTGGTTGAAGCGGTGAAGGTTGAGGGCAGCCCTTGGCTGCAGCCATCATGAGATGGCGGAGTTCAGGATCTTGTGCGGTAGGAAGAGAACACCAAGCAAGATCACAACCTTGGCCTTCAGCAGGGCCAACTTTGGCCTTTTCAAGCAATTGCTAGGGGAAATCCCATGGGGCAGGGTACTAGAAGGTAAAGGGGCCCAAGAGAGTCGGTTTCTATTCAAGGACCACTTTTTCCAGGCTCCAGATCGGAGCATGCCAGTGGGTAGGAAATCAAGAAAGGGAGGCAGGAGACCCACGTGGTTGAACAGGAAACTGATGGGCAAACTCAAGTGGAAGAAGAGAGTCTATAGATCTTGGAAGCAGGGGATGGCCACTTGGGAGGACTATAAGACTGTTGTCAGAGGATGTAGGGAGGCAACTAGGAAAGCTAAGGCCTCCTTGGAGTTAAGCCTTGCAAGGGAGGTCAAGGACAGCAGAAAGGGCTTCTTCAAATACATTGCAGACAAAACTAATGCTAGAGGCAATGTAGGCCCACTGCTGAATGAGGCGGGTGCCCTGGTGACAGAGGATACAGGGAAGGTGGAGCTACTGAACGCCTTCTTTGCCTCTGTCTATGCTGCTGGAGACTGTCCTCAGGAGCTCCAGAGCCCTGAGGCCCCAGAGGAAGTCAGGATAAAGGAGGAGATTGCCTTGATTGATGAGGACTGGGTTAGGGATCAATTAAGCAAGCTGGACATACACAAATGCATGGGCCCTGCTGGGATGCACACGCGGGTGCTGAGGGAGCTGGCACAAGTCATTGCTAGACCACTCTCCATCATCTTTGGTTAGTCGTGGGGAACAAGAGAGGTGCCTGAGGGCTGGAGGAAAGCAAATGTCAGTCCAGTCTTCAAAAAGGGCAAGAAGGAGGACCCGGGTAACTACAGACTGGTCAGCCTCACCTCCATCCCTGGAAAAGTGATGGAACAACTTACCCTCAGTGCTGCCTGTAGGCATATCAAGGATAAGAGAGTCGTTAGGAGCAGTCAACATGGCTTTACCAATGGAAGTCTGATAGCCTTTTATGAAGACATAACCAGGTGGATGGATAGATGATGGTAGTGCAGTGGATGTGGTTTATCTTGATTTCGGTAAAGCACTTGACACTGTCTCCCACAGCATCCTCGCAGCAGAACTGAGGAAGTGTGGTCTGGATGACCGGGTAGTGAGGTGGCTTGTTTAATTGGTTGAAGGAAAGAAGTCAGAGAGCTGTGGTGAATGGGACAGAGTCTAGTTGGAGGCCTGGATCTGGTGGAGTCCCTCAGGGGTGGGTGCTGGGACCAGGACTCTTCGATATATTCGTCAATGACCTGGATGAGGGAACAGAGCACCCTGTCAGGAGGTTTGCTGCTGACACCAAACTGGGAGGAGTGGCTGACACCCCAGGAGGCTGTGCTGCCGTTCAGAAAGACCTGGACAGGCTGGAGAGCTGGGCGGGGAGACATTTAATGAACTACAACAAGGGCAAGTGCAGGGTCTCGCAGCTGGGAAAGAACAACCCCATGTCCCAGTAGAGGTTGGGGACTGAGCTGGTGGAGAATAGCGTAGCGGAAAGGGGCCTGGGGGGCCTGGTGGGCAGCAGGATGACCATGAGCCAGCAATGTGTCCTGGTGGCCAAGAAGGCCAATGGCATCCCGGGGGGTATGAGAAGGGGTGCGGTCAGTAGGTCGAGAGAGGTTCTCCTCCCCCTTCTCCTCTGCCCCGCTGAGAGCCCATCTGGAATAGCGTGTCTAGTTCTGGGCCCCTCAGTTCCAGAAGGACAGGGAACTGCTGGAAAGAGTCCAGCGCAGAGCCACAAAGGTGATGAAGGGGGTGGAACGTCTCCCTTCTGATGAAAGGCTGAGGGAGCTGGGTCTCTTGAGCTTGGAGAAGAGGAGACTGAGGGGTGACCTCATGGATGTTCATAAATACGTAAAGGGCGAGTGTCAGGAGGGTGGAGCCGGGCTCTTCTCGGTGACGTCCAATGACAGGACAAGGGGCAACAAGTGCAAGCTGGAGCACAGAAGATTCCACGTGAACATAAGGGAAAAACTTTTTAATTGTGAGGATGACAGAGCCCTGGAACAGGCTGCCCAGAGAGGTGGTGGAGTCTCCTTCTCTGGAGACGTTCAAAAGTTGCCCGGGCGCGTTCCTGTGTGACCTACTCTAGGTGGTCCTGCTCTGGCAGGGGGCTTGGACTGGATGATCTTTCGAGGTCCCTTGCAACCCCTGACATTCTGTGATCTCTTCTCTCGAAGGTCCCCTGCCAGGAGCACTGGCCCGCTCAGATTTGAAGCTGTCAGCACACGAAATCTTCAGTCTAGCCCTCCTCCTCTTGCCCGTGCCAGGAGCGTCGGCCTGCTGCTTCTCGTGCCTCTGGAGAATCAGCTGGCGCAGCTGCCCGTGGTCCAGCGGCACTTCCACTGCCCAAGAAAATGGCCAGCCGTCACGCACCCCGTCACAGGCCTGACATCCGTGGTGGGGCGGGGGAGGCTGGTTGGGGTTGGCTGGGAAGGACAGGGGTCAGCGGGGGATTGGGCGGGGCAGCCAGGGGGGAACGGGGCATTGGGCGTTGGCTGCGTGGCCACAGCCCCTCCCTCCCACCTCCCCCACTCACAGGCGCCGATGGCGTCGGCGGTGCCGTTCGGGGCGGGGGCCGTCGGGCAGAGCTGGGCGCGATCCATCCCCCAGAGGAGCTCGGTGCCGCCCAGCAGCGGGTGGGCGAAGGGCTGGGCCAGGTGGGAGCCCTCAGCCGATGTGTAGCGCAGGATGGACTCCTGCAGCAGGAGCTCGCGGGTCCTCTTCTCCAGGAGACCTGGGTGGGAGGGAGCACTGTCACGCAGGGCCCCTGCCCCAATCCGCCCCCGCCCGTCTGCTGAGCAGGGGCTCATCCTCTGGCTTCCCCAAGGCGGTGCCGTCCGGCAGCCTGTCTCCCCAGGGGCAAGGGCCCGAGGCCGGCTCCCGCACCCAGAGCCGAGAGGAGGGCTTGGGGCTCCACTGGCATCTTTCTAGAGCCGGCTTGGCTCCCGAGTTGACTGGCAATTTGGCACCCCAGAATTCGCATTAGGGACACCCATGCGTGACGGGGCAGAGGAAAAAACAAGAGCTCAATTAAAACACAGTGCAAGCGGGTGGTGGACACGCAGGGTCCAGGCCATGTGGCAGGGGAAGACGGGCAGCCCCGACCCACCCAGAATCTGCGCCAGGTTGTCTCCAAGCGGCCACGTTATCTTCGTAGCATCACAGCTGGTTTCTTTGAGCAGGGCCTCCACGCCAGATCTGAGCTGGCCCAGCAACTTGCTGCTCTCCTTGTATTTCTTTTCATACATGTTGGCTTCCTTGGTGGTTTCCATTATTTTTGCCTATCAACAAAGGTTTTGACAGGTGTCACCCCAGCCCCCTGCTCTTCCCCCACACCCCAGTGCTGGCCACTTCCAGGCTGGGCACTGGAGACATCCCACCCCATGCTCCCGTCCCTGCAGGGGAAAGGCTCTGCGTAGGGGAGCCCAAGCTCCCCGTGCCGCGCACGAGGCCGCAGGCGCTGGAGAGCCAGGGCTGGCAGGAGCCCTGCAGGCACCCTCTCACCATGCACTGGGAGACAGGGCTGCCAAAGCTAATGCAGGGCCCTTTTCTGCCCACGCCTGTCCAGCCCTTGACCAGAGCAGCGTTCATAGGACCAGACTCCCTGGCACACGTGGCAGGGCCGCGCTGCCCTTGCAGAGGGAAGGCCCGGCCGCCATACCTCCACTTCCTCCAGGCTCTCTTCCGCAGGCTCCTTGTCCACGATGAGGGCTGCAATCCTGCTCTGTGTAAACACAAGCACGAGAGAGGGGTATGGGCTGAGTGCCCACCAGATGTGCCTGACAGAGGCTGGGGACCATCCCTCTGCCCTGGCAGCAGGGACGTCCCACTTGACCCCCCCCCGGGGACCACTGTCACCAGGCCAGGGGGGCAGCTGATGACCTCACAACGGGCAGCCTTTCTCCCTCCAGCCAGCCCCACACATGGCCGAGGCACCTCTTGCCTTTCCTGGATCCTGCAGTCGTTTTGCTGGGTACACGGTGGCAGTATTGAGACCTTTTCAGATCCGAGAATGCCGCCTTCTGGCTCTGGGAGTTCTCTTTTAGCTGCCCCTTTGCATTCCCCTAATCCCGCCCCTGTGGCAGGCTCTGAGCTGGGCTCTTGTGTGATTCCGGACACGTGGGAGAGGAAAAGCCCCAGCCCAGCAGCACCAGCTGAGAAAGGGGAGACGTGAAGGGCCTGGAACAGACCTGCTGGTCGTTGATCCTCTGCTGCATCTTCGCCATCTCCTTGTTGACCTCGATGGCGTAGCTGAAGCAGGAGAACTCCTTCTGATTCTCTGCGACAAAGCTGTCTATCAGCCGGTCGATGTCGCCGTTCTCCGCCTGCTCCAGCAGCTGCTGGTAAACTGGCATCAGGCTCTCGAAGCTCTCTGCTTCTGCTTGCCTCTGCCTGATGCGCTTGGCTGCCTTCAAGGCTGAGGGAGAGAGGGAGCGTCTGGGCTGCGCGTGTCCCCACGGCTGCCCTTGGCAGAGCCTTCCTTCACTCAGAAATTAAGCAAGGAGCTCACAGCCTGCATGGGAATGGGGCAAACACAGTGGCATCCCTCCCCAGCAGGATCAAAGGGGCCACGGCTGCACATGGAGGCGGGTCCCTGCTTCCCCATCCCTCCCTCTCCCCCAAGGGCACCCCAAGACGCAGGGGTTCAGGTGGCCTCCCTTGCTTATCCCTGTTTGTCTGTTTATTCTGTAGGGCAAAGGGTGGCTGAAGGAGCCTGCAGGCAGAGGAGACGTCCTGCCTTTGGGGTGCAGCGCTATAAGCCACCCCTTGCCAACCCTGCGCAGCCCTGGTTTGGGGTCCCCGTTGCACGGCATTTCTCTCATTTGCTACCTTTGTTCTTTTGGGCCTTTTCCTTCAACTCCGAGAGATCTCGCAGTTTGGTGTCCATGAAAGTTTTCATTTCGATCTGCGCCGTGCCAAGGACACGCTTCTGCCTTTCGTGCAGGGCAGCGTCTTTCCTCTGCTTTTCAGTCTCCTCTCTAGTTCTGTTCAGAGTCTCCATCCTGCACGCAGAAAGCAGCAGGTTACACCACGCGTAGTTAGAACGATTTCTCTTCCTGGCCGTCTCCGTGCCTGACCCAGCCAAGCCCCCGTGATGCTGTGCACATTGCCCAGCTCTCATCGCGATGCGGCTGTGTCAGCCCAAGGCCAGCAGCAAGCTGACAGAGCTCTTGGTGGGGTTTTGTACTTGGACACAGCACCCAGCTCCGGCAGCCCGGCTCACTTGGACCAGAGCTGGCTGGCCTCTGCTCCGCATCTGCTGCGTCCCCCTCTGTGGGCTCAGGTGGGACTCAGCGGACAGAGACTGCTCCGCGAGGCAGCTCACCCCATCCCGAGAAACCTCTGGGGCGGGTGGAGTAAATCACCCTGGAGGTACCGGTCTCCCTGCACTGACCAGGCACCCAGCCCTCGGCACCCAGCCCTCGGCACCCAGCCCTCAGCACCCAGCTCTAGACAAGAGCGGAGAATCCTCTCTCTCAAGTTGCCAGCGGTCTCTCTTGTCATCGCTACTCGACGCCGCCATTGCCCACCGGTGCCAAGTTTACCGCAGAGCGTTCGCAAGGCCACGTACCACTCCTCATAGGCTTCTGTGGATTGCTGAAGAGCGCTGTTCATCCTCCTGCGTTGCTTCTCCAGCTTCCTGTGGAGCTTAAAGAAGATGTTGTTCAAAGCAGCTTTCTGTATTTGGAGGCTTTCAATCTCTTCATGCAGCTGCTTGTTTCTGCTCACAGCGGTGTGGAAACGGACAGTGACCTGGGGAGAGAGAAGCAAGGGGTCTGAAGCTGCTGCGGGACTGGGGGGCTCAGGTCTCTGCAGAAAGACCTCGACCAGGGCTGAGACAAACACGGGCCAAGGGATGTGAAGCTGGCCCTGCAGTATCCTCCTCCCTAAGGCTGGAGAGGCAACAGTAGGCCAGGCCGAGACCCGGAGCTGGCATTGTCCAAGGCAAGGTGGCCTCAGGCAGCTCGGCCGTGTCACTAAACAGGCGCAGGCCTTCAGGCTTCTTGGCAAGGCACAAGTGCTGCATTTGGGTCGCCAAGCTCGAAGGAGCCTTGGAGGGGTTCTGGGAGCAACCAGGCCAGGGGAACAAGCCAGGGCCTTTACGCAGCTTGTGGCAACCAAACGCATTTGCACCGTTACCCTTTGTCCTGACCAAAAGGCATGTTGCACACAGGCCCCAGTGCAGCCCCGCACACGGCCGCCAAAGGCCTGCCAAAGGTTTGCTTACGTTGTATAGAGACGTCTCCAGCGTCTCGGCCTGCTTTGGCAGCCGCTCGCTCCTCTTCACGTCCTTCACCTTTGCTGCTCTCCGCTTTTGACTCGCAATCTCTTGTTCCAGCTCTAATATCTGCGCACACAGAGGAAAAAAACCAAAGAAAGTATAATCTCCAGCCCTACGTTCTGGACTCTTGTCAGGCTGTCCTCAGGAGAAGTGAAGAGACATCTCTCGGGTGTCGCTGCTCCTCGATTTGCCACATCTCAGGCAGCACAGCTAAATGTTGCATTTTCAGAAGAACGACAAAAGTCAAGGGAAAAGCAGTGGGATGTTGCGTGACCCCAGGCAGGTGTGTGCCATCCAAGAGGAGCTGCAGAGAACTGTGGGACAGCAAGGCTGAGAGTTGCGCCGTACTTTTCTGGCCAGCGATGCTGACTTGAATGGGAGCCTGGCTCTGTCCCTTAGTCAGTGGCACGTGTCTTTTGCCAGGAGGCAGCATTCTGTTCCGAGGCCTGAAGGAGATGCATTCTGCATCGAGGGGTTTCAGCCACGGGTCTCCCTCTGTGACTCTGCTCTGCTCTACCGTGCTCGGCCAGGGAATGGTTCAGATGCGTTACCTGCTTCTCCAGGGCAGCTAAGAGGGCTTTTCTCTCTCCAATCAGAGAGTCGTGCTTGGATTTGGACTGCAAAAGGCGGTGGAGCTCCGTACGATTCCTCTCATCCAGCATCACGTTCCTCCGGGACGTGATCTGGCTCAGCGTTGATAACACCTCCTTCTGTTCTTGAGCCAGCGACTCTATTTCTTGCCTGTAAAAACAAAACAACAAATAACATGGAGCACATCCCACCTGCAACGCCGGAGCAGGTCCTTGCCCCTCCCCACCTCAGCACCAGGGTCCCCACATCTCTGCCTGGAGGAACTTTCCGGGCACAACGCAGCCGAGCCAAGCTGCACTTACTCCTGGGCCTGCAGCTGACGCCTCGTCTTGGCACCATAGGACCTGTTCTTCTCCCCAGCTCTCCGAAACTGCACCTGCAGTCTCCTGAACTCGCCTTCAGCCAGCTTGTCCTGCTCCTTCTCCGGGAAGGCTGAAAGCTTCTGCCTCAAAGAGAGCGCGCCCTGCTGACACAGAGAGGGAGAGCTCAGTCACTTGAGCAAACCCCACCAGCAGTGGTAGACAGCGGAGCTGGGCACGGGGCAGTGGGTTAATGGCATCGCCACCTCCAGCTCTTCGTCACCACCTTCAGCTCTTCACTGGCACCGAAGATATTCAGTACCCTCCCAAACACTGAGCCACACAAACCAACTCCATGAGCGCTTCTGATCCACTTCAGAGCAAAGGCGGCCAGGCGCTGTGCTCTTGGGTAACCCCCCGCCATGCTAGCACCACTTTCCAGGGCAAGGAGGCGTCAAGACCAGCCAACACCAGGGCAGCTGAGCCGCAGCTAGCACCTCGCATCCAGAACAGGGTGCAGACCTCCAGCAGCGCGGAGGGCAGGTGACGGCACGTTGTCACCACTTTTATCACCCAGCGTGACTGCCGGGACCACGTCAGTCAGAATCAAACCCGCCCCTACTGGGGACATGACATGAAGGAACCCCGCTGACTTTGCCCAGGAGCGGAGCAGGAGCGCTCGCATCCCCAGCTGTGCGAAGGTGACTTGTAGCTGAGAAGTCACTGCCTTACAGGTGAGCACTGCAGCTCTGGCAGTTGCATCCACCACTACCCCCCTGACCTCAGCTGACCCCTGTTGCCCAACCCTGCCTCCCCCAACACCCAGGTCTCACGCCACGGCCTCATCCCCGGCACAGGAGGGCAGGCAGAACGAGCCCCGCCGCAACCCAACGCCTTGCTGGCAAAAGAGAGCCTGGCTCCCCACCGCCTGTCCGGCTCACCCCACCGCGCCACTGATTTCTGCAGGTGAGATCCCCACGGCAGATCCCCCAGAGCGCCTGTCCAGAAATTCAGCTTGGGATCGTGCTTCAGTTTTTACCTTTGAGTCGCTCATTGCTTCCAGCTGTCTCCACCGGTCGCTCTGCAGACAGTTCGGGAAGGGGACGAGGAAGCCTCCGCAGGGCCAGGCCTGCTTTCCAAGGAGAGAAATGAAACCCGGCTAAGGGGGCGGTTGTGGCCCCCGCTTGTCCCTCAGCGCCCGCTCGAGCGTTTGGCACATGAGGAAACCATCACAGGTGGCTGCGCGGTGAATAAAAACAGAGCATTTGTAGTGATGGCATCGCAAAACACGCTCCTCTTGCCGAGTTCAGAAGCAGGGGCAGAACAGATGGCTTGAGCTGTTCCACCCCGTTCGCTACCTGGGTTTTCGTAGAAAGGTCCCCCCGTGCCGACGGCCAGAGCCCCTGCGGAGCACGAGTCGGGGATGTCGCCTGGATTCAGCCCCGGTCTCGCTGCAGCCAGGGAGGGCACTGGGGCCGACCCCGCAGCCCTCACCCCCAAAGAGGGTCGTGTCCCCCCCCAGGCCCGCTGCAGCCCCCTGGTCTTCCCCGTCCCCCCCGACGCTGCTCACCCCACCTCAGGGTGCTGCGGTTCCGCTCCAGCCAGGGGTCGGGACCACGGCGGCAGTGGGGTTTTGCCAAAGATCAGCCCCTGTTTCCAGTGGCAAGCGCAGGAGAGGCGAGAGCCCGGCAGGGAGCTGCTGTCCGGTCGCTGTCCTGTCCTGCACTGCCCCGGGCTCTGTGGAACACGCACTGACCCTGATGTCACCACTGTGTCGTCACAATGGGGTGGGGGCGGGTTGTCCGTGGGGACCGTTGCCAAGGAGGATCTAGCGACTACAGGGTGGCCAGGGTGGACTAAAAGGGGACTCTCTTCATCCAAGCAATGCTCAACTGGCTGATGGAGGGGGCCAGTCTGATCCTGCCCCCCGAGACCCTGCATCCCTGCAGATCCCTCTGCAACAAAAGGAAATCCTGAAAAACAACCAAGCGACCCCTTCATCTCAAATGTCGTTCTTCTTCTTCCTGCTGGTAACATTAGCAAAAAAACCCAACCAACCCAGAACGCAATAGTTTGAACCCATCCTGGTGCTCAGCAAAGTATGAATTTAACAAGTTTATCCTTCACACGCGCGGCTGATGGACCAGGATGGGTTGGGGATATTTCTCCCAAATCCTGCCAAAACAAATCCCACATGGAACTAAAGAGTTAACCCACGGCAGGGAGGATGTTTGTCTCCTTATGGGATTTAGTAGCCCCTTCACCTCCCCAGGTTGGTAGAGCAGGTAGGTGTTTGAGATGTCAAGCCAGCCATCAGGAAGTGGCTGTTTGTGCTCGGCTGATGTTTGAGAGTCAGCGAAACCACCTGAAAGAGGAGGCAGCCACCTCGCAATCTGACGATGCATCCTCGACTAGCCGGTGGACTGGCACAAATGATCCATAAAGCAGGGCAGGAGATTGAGATTAGACATTAGGAAGAAGTTCTTCACTACAAGGGCGGTGAGGCACCGGCACAGGTTGCCCAGGGAAGCTGTGGCTGCCCCCTCCCTGGCAGTGCTCAAGGCCAGGCTGGATGGGGCTGGGAGCGACCTGGTCTGGTGGAATGTGGGAGGATATTTATGAAATAAGGGACATGTGAACAATCCAGCCTTTCCAGAGAACCTGAGCTGGGACGTACCGGAACTGCTGAAAGCATGAACAACTTGCGGTGCAGGGGGCATGAACATCTTACAGGTGCAGGAGAAGAGACAGCCGCCATTAATGACGCAGTTTTAATTTCTCGAAGAAGATGGGTGTGAACATTTGTGAACGTGACTTGAACGTGACTCGCAATGTGGCCAATCAGGTAGGACTATGGGCTGTTATTTGCGATGAAGCCAATCAGTATTTATTGGGTGTGGTCGAGGGTTATAAATTGCACTGGAAACACGGAAATAAAGGTTCACTTGTTAGATCACATTGATCGTGTCAGTGTCCTCACGCAGCTCCCGCAGGTGGAAGGTGTCCCTACCCATGGCAGGGGGTTGGAACGAGATGGTCGTCGCCGAGGGGAGCTGCCCGCAGCCGGCCGAGCCCGCACCGGAGCGGCAGATGTCAGCGCACAGCGGCTTTTCCTGAGGGAAGGAGATGCCAGGGCCGCGGAGCGGCTCGCCTGGAGCCGGCAGCTCTCGTGGGAGACGCGGGCGAGACCTGGCCGTTGCCAGAACATCGCCGCCCTCCCTGACGCCTGGAAAAAGCGGCCTGGGGAGCGCTGCGACCAGAGTGTGCCGCGGCAGCCCCAGCAGCTGGTGGTGTGGGCAGCTGTGGTGGCAACCCGGGCAAGACCTGTTGGATGCAATGTGGCGAGCCAGGCAGAGGTCGCAGGTAAACCTGCAGGTGTCCAGGTCACAGGCTGCAGGGAATGCCACAGCCTCTCGCTGGCGGCGGGGGGCAGCCACGAGTACGGCCGGGTGCGGTGGGAGCGGGTAGACGATCTGCTCGGCCGAGTGGCCCAGCTGCACGACGAGGCTGCGAGGTTACAAGTGAAATGAAAAGGCTTCGGAGCATTAGGGAGGCTGAAGTGGAGACAGGCCGGTGGAACCAGGCTCTGCCCTCCCTACAACAGAAAGGGGGGCACCCACCAGAGCGCACCCAGGAAACAGGGGCCCCTGTATCCTGCCCCTGTCAGGGGGAAGACAGAAGCCTAAATGAAAGAAGTGAGCGGAGGCAAGTTGCCTGCAAGCGCCCTCCTTGCCTGCCTCACCTCCCCGGGTGCCTCTGAGAAAGAGATATGAGGCCCCGCTGGAAGACGGCCAGTCCAATGAGGGGGTGAATGCTCGAGAGCCTATGCCGGAGGTCTCACCACAGTCAGACAGGCCTTCCAGCCGTATAGCAACCTCCTCCACAAGGAAGAAGAGAAGAGTTCGAGTTGTTGGAGACTCACTCCTAAAGGGAACAGAGGGCCCAGTATGTGGGTTCGGCCCTCACCATAGGGAAGTCTGTAGTCTTCCTGGAGCCCGAATTAGGGATATCGCTAGGAAACTCCCCAACCTCGTGCGGTCATCAGACTACAACCCGCTACTGATCTTCCAGGCAGGAGGGGAGGAAGCTGCATCCCGTAGCCCGAGGGGAATGAAGAGAGACTTCGGGGCCTTGGGACAATTATTGAAAGAGTCTGGCGCGCAAGTTAATTTCTCTTCCCTCCTTCCAGTTGCGGGTGATGACACGGGAAGCAATAGCAGGATCCACGCTGTAAATACCTGGCTCCAGGACTGGGGCTACAGGCCGGGCTCTTGTGTGTTCTTTGATAATGGCTGGTTTTAGAAAACACCAGACCTGATGCTAATACGTGGGAAGGGCTTATCTTGTAGAGGGAAAAGGGTTCTAGGGCAACAATTAGCAGGGCTCGTAGCTAGAGCTTTAAAGTAGATTCGAAGGGGGATGGGGTTGTAGCTGGGTTTGCACCGGTGGGGCACTGTTCTAGTATTAGTGAGGACCGGAAGGCCTGCCATCCCCCTCGGGTGCAGTCGGCGTGCTCAGCTCGCTCCCTGAGATGCCTGTATGCCAGTGCACGCCGCACGGGGAATAAAGAGGAGGAGTCAGGAATCCGTGTCCGGTCAAGGGGTTACGATCTGGTGACAATTACAGAGACATGGTGGGACTGCTCACGTGACTGGAATGCGGTCATGGATGGCCGCGTCCTTTTCGGGAAAGACAGGCCAACAAGGCGAGGAGGTGGAGGTGGCGTTGCTCTTTCCATGAGGGAGCAGCTAGAACGTAGGGAGTTCTGTCCAGGGGTGGATGAGGAGCGGGTTGAGAGTTTGTGGGTGAGAATCAAGGGGCAGGCTAGCATGGGAGATACTGCCGTGGGTGTCTAGTACCGGCCACCCGATCAGGATGAGGAAGTTGATGAGGCCTTCTACAGGCAGCGGACAGCAGCCTGGCATTCACAGGCCCTGGTACTCGTGGGGGATTTTAATTACCCAGATATTTGCTGGGAGACCTACACAGCTAGCCATTCACAGTCCAGGAGGTTCCTCCAGTGCATCGATGAGAACTTCTTGATGCAAATGGTGGATGAGCCAACTAGGAGAGGAGCACTGCTAGAGCAGATCTTATAACAATCTTATCTCACTAGCAAGCAGGGTCTGGTTGAAGCGGTGAAGGTTGAGGGCAGCCCTTGGCTGCAGCCATCATGAGATGGCGGAGTTCAGGATCTTGTGCGGTAGGAAGAGAACACCAAGCAAGATCACAACCTTGGCCTTCAGCAGGGCCAACTTTGGCCTTTTCAAGCAATTGCTAGGGGAAATCCCATGGGGCAGGGTACTAGAAGGTAAAGGGGCCCAAGAGAGTCGGTTTCTATTCAAGGACCACTTTTTCCAGGCTCCAGATCGGAGCATGCCAGTGGGTAGGAAATCAAGAAAGGGAGGCAGGAGACCCACGTGGTTGAACAGGAAACTGATGGGCAAACTCAAGTGGAAGAAGAGAGTCTATAGATCTTGGAAGCAGGGGATGGCCACTTGGGAGGACTATAAGACTGTTGTCAGAGGATGTAGGGAGGCAACTAGGAAAGCTAAGGCCTCCTTGGAGTTAAGCCTTGCAAGGGAGGTCAAGGACAGCAGAAAGGGCTTCTTCAAATACATTGCAGACAAAACTAATGCTAGAGGCAATGTAGGCCCACTGCTGAATGAGGCGGGTGCCCTGGTGACAGAGGATACAGGGAAGGTGGAGCTACTGAACGCCTTCTTTGCCTCTGTCTATGCTGCTGGAGACTGTCCTCAGGAGCTCCAGAGCCCTGAGGCCCCAGAGGAAGTCAGGATAAAGGAGGAGATTGCCTTGATTGATGAGGACTGGGTTAGGGATCAATTAAGCAAGCTGGACATACACAAATGCATGGGCCCTGCTGGGATGCACACGCGGGTGCTGAGGGAGCTGGCACAAGTCATTGCTAGACCACTCTCCATCATCTTTGGTTAGTCGTGGGGAACAAGAGAGGTGCCTGAGGGCTGGAGGAAAGCAAATGTCAGTCCAGTCTTCAAAAAGGGCAAGAAGGAGGACCCGGGTAACTACAGACTGGTCAGCCTCACCTCCATCCCTGGAAAAGTGATGGAACAACTTACCCTCAGTGCTGCCTGTAGGCATATCAAGGATAAGAGAGTCGTTAGGAGCAGTCAACATGGCTTTACCAATGGAAGTCTGATAGCCTTTTATGAAGACATAACCAGGTGGATGGATAGATGATGGTAGTGCAGTGGATGTGGTTTATCTTGATTTCGGTAAAGCACTTGACACTGTCTCCCACAGCATCCTCGCAGCAGAACTGAGGAAGTGTGGTCTGGATGACCGGGTAGTGAGGTGGCTTGTTTAATTGGTTGAAGGAAAGAAGTCAGAGAGCTGTGGTGAATGGGACAGAGTCTAGTTGGAGGCCTGGATCTGGTGGAGTCCCTCAGGGGTGGGTGCTGGGACCAGGACTCTTCGATATATTCGTCAATGACCTGGATGAGGGAACAGAGCACCCTGTCAGGAGGTTTGCTGCTGACACCAAACTGGGAGGAGTGGCTGACACCCCAGGAGGCTGTGCTGCCGTTCAGAAAGACCTGGACAGGCTGGAGAGCTGGGCGGGGAGACATTTAATGAACTACAACAAGGGCAAGTGCAGGGTCTCGCAGCTGGGAAAGAACAACCCCATGTCCCAGTAGAGGTTGGGGACTGAGCTGGTGGAGAATAGCGTAGCGGAAAGGGGCCTGGGGGGCCTGGTGGGCAGCAGGATGACCATGAGCCAGCAATGTGTCCTGGTGGCCAAGAAGGCCAATGGCATCCCGGGGGGTATGAGAAGGGGTGCGGTCAGTAGGTCGAGAGAGGTTCTCCTCCCCCTTCTCCTCTGCCCCGCTGAGAGCCCATCTGGAATAGCGTGTCTAGTTCTGGGCCCCTCAGTTCCAGAAGGACAGGGAACTGCTGGAAAGAGTCCAGCGCAGAGCCACAAAGGTGATGAAGGGGGTGGAACGTCTCCCTTCTGATGAAAGGCTGAGGGAGCTGGGTCTCTTGAGCTTGGAGAAGAGGAGACTGAGGGGTGACCTCATGGATGTTCATAAATACGTAAAGGGCGAGTGTCAGGAGGGTGGAGCCGGGCTCTTCTCGGTGACGTCCAATGACAGGACAAGGGGCAACAAGTGCAAGCTGGAGCACAGAAGATTCCACGTGAACATAAGGGAAAAACTTTTTAATTGTGAGGATGACAGAGCCCTGGAACAGGCTGCCCAGAGAGGTGGTGGAGTCTCCTTCTCTGGAGACGTTCAAAAGTTGCCCGGGCGCGTTCCTGTGTGACCTACTCTAGGTGGTCCTGCTCTGGCAGGGGGCTTGGACTGGATGATCTTTCGAGGTCCCTTGCAACCCCTGACATTCTGTGATCTCTTCTCTCGAAGGTCCCCTGCCAGGAGCACTGGCCCGCTCAGATTTGAAGCTGTCAGCACACGAAATCTTCAGTCTAGCCCTCCTCCTCTTGCCCGTGCCAGGAGCGTCGGCCTGCTGCTTCTCGTGCCTCTGGAGAATCAGCTGGCGCAGCTGCCCGTGGTCCAGCGGCACTTCCACTGCCCAAGAAAATGGCCAGCCGTCACGCACCCCGTCACAGGCCTGACATCCGTGGTGGGGCGGGGGAGGCTGGTTGGGGTTGGCTGGGAAGGACAGGGGTCAGCGGGGGATTGGGCGGGGCAGCCAGGGGGGAACGGGGCATTGGGCGTTGGCTGCGTGGCCACAGCCCCTCCCTCCCACCTCCCCCACTCACAGGCGCCGATGGCGTCGGCGGTGCCGTTCGGGGCGGGGGCCGTCGGGCAGAGCTGGGCGCGATCCATCCCCCAGAGGAGCTCGGTGCCGCCCAGCAGCGGGTGGGCGAAGGGCTGGGCCAGGTGGGAGCCCTCAGCCGATGTGTAGCGCAGGATGGACTCCTGCAGCAGGAGCTCGCGGGTCCTCTTCTCCAGGAGACCTGGGTGGGAGGGAGCACTGTCACGCAGGGCCCCTGCCCCAATCCGCCCCCGCCCGTCTGCTGAGCAGGGGCTCATCCTCTGGCTTCCCCAAGGCGGTGCCGTCCGGCAGCCTGTCTCCCCAGGGGCAAGGGCCCGAGGCCGGCTCCCGCACCCAGAGCCGAGAGGAGGGCTTGGGGCTCCACTGGCATCTTTCTAGAGCCGGCTTGGCTCCCGAGTTGACTGGCAATTTGGCACCCCAGAATTCGCATTAGGGACACCCATGCGTGACGGGGCAGAGGAAAAAACAAGAGCTCAATTAAAACACAGTGCAAGCGGGTGGTGGACACGCAGGGTCCAGGCCATGTGGCAGGGGAAGACGGGCAGCCCCGACCCACCCAGAATCTGCGCCAGGTTGTCTCCAAGCGGCCACGTTATCTTCGTAGCATCACAGCTGGTTTCTTTGAGCAGGGCCTCCACGCCAGATCTGAGCTGGCCCAGCAACTTGCTGCTCTCCTTGTATTTCTTTTCATACATGTTGGCTTCCTTGGTGGTTTCCATTATTTTTGCCTATCAACAAAGGTTTTGACAGGTGTCACCCCAGCCCCCTGCTCTTCCCCCACACCCCAGTGCTGGCCACTTCCAGGCTGGGCACTGGAGACATCCCACCCCATGCTCCCGTCCCTGCAGGGGAAAGGCTCTGCGTAGGGGAGCCCAAGCTCCCCGTGCCGCGCACGAGGCCGCAGGCGCTGGAGAGCCAGGGCTGGCAGGAGCCCTGCAGGCACCCTCTCACCATGCACTGGGAGACAGGGCTGCCAAAGCTAATGCAGGGCCCTTTTCTGCCCACGCCTGTCCAGCCCTTGACCAGAGCAGCGTTCATAGGACCAGACTCCCTGGCACACGTGGCAGGGCCGCGCTGCCCTTGCAGAGGGAAGGCCCGGCCGCCATACCTCCACTTCCTCCAGGCTCTCTTCCGCAGGCTCCTTGTCCACGATGAGGGCTGCAATCCTGCTCTGTGTAAACACAAGCACGAGAGAGGGGTATGGGCTGAGTGCCCACCAGATGTGCCTGACAGAGGCTGGGGACCATCCCTCTGCCCTGGCAGCAGGGACGTCCCACTTGACCCCCCCCCGGGGACCACTGTCACCAGGCCAGGGGGGCAGCTGATGACCTCACAACGGGCAGCCTTTCTCCCTCCAGCCAGCCCCACACATGGCCGAGGCACCTCTTGCCTTTCCTGGATCCTGCAGTCGTTTTGCTGGGTACACGGTGGCAGTATTGAGACCTTTTCAGATCCGAGAATGCCGCCTTCTGGCTCTGGGAGTTCTCTTTTAGCTGCCCCTTTGCATTCCCCTAATCCCGCCCCTGTGGCAGGCTCTGAGCTGGGCTCTTGTGTGATTCCGGACACGTGGGAGAGGAAAAGCCCCAGCCCAGCAGCACCAGCTGAGAAAGGGGAGACGTGAAGGGCCTGGAACAGACCTGCTGGTCGTTGATCCTCTGCTGCATCTTCGCCATCTCCTTGTTGACCTCGATGGCGTAGCTGAAGCAGGAGAACTCCTTCTGATTCTCTGCGACAAAGCTGTCTATCAGCCGGTCGATGTCGCCGTTCTCCGCCTGCTCCAGCAGCTGCTGGTAAACTGGCATCAGGCTCTCGAAGCTCTCTGCTTCTGCTTGCCTCTGCCTGATGCGCTTGGCTGCCTTCAAGGCTGAGGGAGAGAGGGAGCGTCTGGGCTGCGCGTGTCCCCACGGCTGCCCTTGGCAGAGCCTTCCTTCACTCAGAAATTAAGCAAGGAGCTCACAGCCTGCATGGGAATGGGGCAAACACAGTGGCATCCCTCCCCAGCAGGATCAAAGGGGCCACGGCTGCACATGGAGGCGGGTCCCTGCTTCCCCATCCCTCCCTCTCCCCCAAGGGCACCCCAAGACGCAGGGGTTCAGGTGGCCTCCCTTGCTTATCCCTGTTTGTCTGTTTATTCTGTAGGGCAAAGGGTGGCTGAAGGAGCCTGCAGGCAGAGGAGACGTCCTGCCTTTGGGGTGCAGCGCTATAAGCCACCCCTTGCCAACCCTGCGCAGCCCTGGTTTGGGGTCCCCGTTGCACGGCATTTCTCTCATTTGCTACCTTTGTTCTTTTGGGCCTTTTCCTTCAACTCCGAGAGATCTCGCAGTTTGGTGTCCATGAAAGTTTTCATTTCGATCTGCGCCGTGCCAAGGACACGCTTCTGCCTTTCGTGCAGGGCAGCGTCTTTCCTCTGCTTTTCAGTCTCCTCTCTAGTTCTGTTCAGAGTCTCCATCCTGCACGCAGAAAGCAGCAGGTTACACCACGCGTAGTTAGAACGATTTCTCTTCCTGGCCGTCTCCGTGCCTGACCCAGCCAAGCCCCCGTGATGCTGTGCACATTGCCCAGCTCTCATCGCGATGCGGCTGTGTCAGCCCAAGGCCAGCAGCAAGCTGACAGAGCTCTTGGTGGGGTTTTGTACTTGGACACAGCACCCAGCTCCGGCAGCCCGGCTCACTTGGACCAGAGCTGGCTGGCCTCTGCTCCGCATCTGCTGCGTCCCCCTCTGTGGGCTCAGGTGGGACTCAGCGGACAGAGACTGCTCCGCGAGGCAGCTCACCCCATCCCGAGAAACCTCTGGGGCGGGTGGAGTAAATCACCCTGGAGGTACCGGTCTCCCTGCACTGACCAGGCACCCAGCCCTCGGCACCCAGCCCTCGGCACCCAGCCCTCAGCACCCAGCTCTAGACAAGAGCGGAGAATCCTCTCTCTCAAGTTGCCAGCGGTCTCTCTTGTCATCGCTACTCGACGCCGCCATTGCCCACCGGTGCCAAGTTTACCGCAGAGCGTTCGCAAGGCCACGTACCACTCCTCATAGGCTTCTGTGGATTGCTGAAGAGCGCTGTTCATCCTCCTGCGTTGCTTCTCCAGCTTCCTGTGGAGCTTAAAGAAGATGTTGTTCAAAGCAGCTTTCTGTATTTGGAGGCTTTCAATCTCTTCATGCAGCTGCTTGTTTCTGCTCACAGCGGTGTGGAAACGGACAGTGACCTGGGGAGAGAGAAGCAAGGGGTCTGAAGCTGCTGCGGGACTGGGGGGCTCAGGTCTCTGCAGAAAGACCTCGACCAGGGCTGAGACAAACACGGGCCAAGGGATGTGAAGCTGGCCCTGCAGTATCCTCCTCCCTAAGGCTGGAGAGGCAACAGTAGGCCAGGCCGAGACCCGGAGCTGGCATTGTCCAAGGCAAGGTGGCCTCAGGCAGCTCGGCCGTGTCACTAAACAGGCGCAGGCCTTCAGGCTTCTTGGCAAGGCACAAGTGCTGCATTTGGGTCGCCAAGCTCGAAGGAGCCTTGGAGGGGTTCTGGGAGCAACCAGGCCAGGGGAACAAGCCAGGGCCTTTACGCAGCTTGTGGCAACCAAACGCATTTGCACCGTTACCCTTTGTCCTGACCAAAAGGCATGTTGCACACAGGCCCCAGTGCAGCCCCGCACACGGCCGCCAAAGGCCTGCCAAAGGTTTGCTTACGTTGTATAGAGACGTCTCCAGCGTCTCGGCCTGCTTTGGCAGCCGCTCGCTCCTCTTCACGTCCTTCACCTTTGCTGCTCTCCGCTTTTGACTCGCAATCTCTTGTTCCAGCTCTAATATCTGCGCACACAGAGGAAAAAAACCAAAGAAAGTATAATCTCCAGCCCTACGTTCTGGACTCTTGTCAGGCTGTCCTCAGGAGAAGTGAAGAGACATCTCTCGGGTGTCGCTGCTCCTCGATTTGCCACATCTCAGGCAGCACAGCTAAATGTTGCATTTTCAGAAGAACGACAAAAGTCAAGGGAAAAGCAGTGGGATGTTGCGTGACCCCAGGCAGGTGTGTGCCATCCAAGAGGAGCTGCAGAGAACTGTGGGACAGCAAGGCTGAGAGTTGCGCCGTACTTTTCTGGCCAGCGATGCTGACTTGAATGGGAGCCTGGCTCTGTCCCTTAGTCAGTGGCACGTGTCTTTTGCCAGGAGGCAGCATTCTGTTCCGAGGCCTGAAGGAGATGCATTCTGCATCGAGGGGTTTCAGCCACGGGTCTCCCTCTGTGACTCTGCTCTGCTCTACCGTGCTCGGCCAGGGAATGGTTCAGATGCGTTACCTGCTTCTCCAGGGCAGCTAAGAGGGCTTTTCTCTCTCCAATCAGAGAGTCGTGCTTGGATTTGGACTGCAAAAGGCGGTGGAGCTCCGTACGATTCCTCTCATCCAGCATCACGTTCCTCCGGGACGTGATCTGGCTCAGCGTTGATAACACCTCCTTCTGTTCTTGAGCCAGCGACTCTATTTCTTGCCTGTAAAAACAAAACAACAAATAACATGGAGCACATCCCACCTGCAACGCCGGAGCAGGTCCTTGCCCCTCCCCACCTCAGCACCAGGGTCCCCACATCTCTGCCTGGAGGAACTTTCCGGGCACAACGCAGCCGAGCCAAGCTGCACTTACTCCTGGGCCTGCAGCTGACGCCTCGTCTTGGCACCATAGGACCTGTTCTTCTCCCCAGCTCTCCGAAACTGCACCTGCAGTCTCCTGAACTCGCCTTCAGCCAGCTTGTCCTGCTCCTTCTCCGGGAAGGCTGAAAGCTTCTGCCTCAAAGAGAGCGCGCCCTGCTGACACAGAGAGGGAGAGCTCAGTCACTTGAGCAAACCCCACCAGCAGTGGTAGACAGCGGAGCTGGGCACGGGGCAGTGGGTTAATGGCATCGCCACCTCCAGCTCTTCGTCACCACCTTCAGCTCTTCACTGGCACCGAAGATATTCAGTACCCTCCCAAACACTGAGCCACACAAACCAACTCCATGAGCGCTTCTGATCCACTTCAGAGCAAAGGCGGCCAGGCGCTGTGCTCTTGGGTAACCCCCCGCCATGCTAGCACCACTTTCCAGGGCAAGGAGGCGTCAAGACCAGCCAACACCAGGGCAGCTGAGCCGCAGCTAGCACCTCGCATCCAGAACAGGGTGCAGACCTCCAGCAGCGCGGAGGGCAGGTGACGGCACGTTGTCACCACTTTTATCACCCAGCGTGACTGCCGGGACCACGTCAGTCAGAATCAAACCCGCCCCTACTGGGGACATGACATGAAGGAACCCCGCTGACTTTGCCCAGGAGCGGAGCAGGAGCGCTCGCATCCCCAGCTGTGCGAAGGTGACTTGTAGCTGAGAAGTCACTGCCTTACAGGTGAGCACTGCAGCTCTGGCAGTTGCATCCACCACTACCCCCCTGACCTCAGCTGACCCCTGTTGCCCAACCCTGCCTCCCCCAACACCCAGGTCTCACGCCACGGCCTCATCCCCGGCACAGGAGGGCAGGCAGAACGAGCCCCGCCGCAACCCAACGCCTTGCTGGCAAAAGAGAGCCTGGCTCCCCACCGCCTGTCCGGCTCACCCCACCGCGCCACTGATTTCTGCAGGTGAGATCCCCACGGCAGATCCCCCAGAGCGCCTGTCCAGAAATTCAGCTTGGGATCGTGCTTCAGTTTTTACCTTTGAGTCGCTCATTGCTTCCAGCTGTCTCCACCGGTCGCTCTGCAGACAGTTCGGGAAGGGGACGAGGAAGCCTCCGCAGGGCCAGGCCTGCTTTCCAAGGAGAGAAATGAAACCCGGCTAAGGGGGCGGTTGTGGCCCCCGCTTGTCCCTCAGCGCCCGCTCGAGCGTTTGGCACATGAGGAAACCATCACAGGTGGCTGCGCGGTGAATAAAAACAGAGCATTTGTAGTGATGGCATCGCAAAACACGCTCCTCTTGCCGAGTTCAGAAGCAGGGGCAGAACAGATGGCTTGAGCTGTTCCACCCCGTTCGCTACCTGGGTTTTCGTAGAAAGGTCCCCCCGTGCCGACGGCCAGAGCCCCTGCGGAGCACGAGTCGGGGATGTCGCCTGGATTCAGCCCCGGTCTCGCTGCAGCCAGGGAGGGCACTGGGGCCGACCCCGCAGCCCTCACCCCCAAAGAGGGTCGTGTCCCCCCCCAGGCCCGCTGCAGCCCCCTGGTCTTCCCCGTCCCCCCCGACGCTGCTCACCCCACCTCAGGGTGCTGCGGTTCCGCTCCAGCCAGGGGTCGGGACCACGGCGGCAGTGGGGTTTTGCCAAAGATCAGCCCCTGTTTCCAGTGGCAAGCGCAGGAGAGGCGAGAGCCCGGCAGGGAGCTGCTGTCCGGTCGCTGTCCTGTCCTGCACTGCCCCGGGCTCTGTGGAACACGCACTGACCCTGATGTCACCACTGTGTCGTCACAATGGGGTGGGGGCGGGTTGTCCGTGGGGACCGTTGCCAAGGAGGATCTAGCGACTACAGGGTGGCCAGGGTGGACTAAAAGGGGACTCTCTTCATCCAAGCAATGCTCAACTGGCTGATGGAGGGGGCCAGTCTGATCCTGCCCCCCGAGACCCTGCATCCCTGCAGATCCCTCTGCAACAAAAGGAAATCCTGAAAAACAACCAAGCGACCCCTTCATCTCAAATGTCGTTCTTCTTCTTCCTGCTGGTAACATTAGCAAAAAAACCCAACCAACCCAGAACGCAATAGTTTGAACCCATCCTGGTGCTCAGCAAAGTATGAATTTAACAAGTTTATCCTTCACACGCGCGGCTGATGGACCAGGATGGGTTGGGGATATTTCTCCCAAATCCTGCCAAAACAAATCCCACATGGAACTAAAGAGTTAACCCACGGCAGGGAGGATGTTTGTCTCCTTATGGGATTTAGTAGCCCCTTCACCTCCCCAGGTTGGTAGAGCAGGTAGGTGTTTGAGATGTCAAGCCAGCCATCAGGAAGTGGCTGTTTGTGCTCGGCTGATGTTTGAGAGTCAGCGAAACCACCTGAAAGAGGAGGCAGCCACCTCGCAATCTGACGATGCATCCTCGACTAGCCGGTGGACTGGCACAAATGATCCATAAAGCAGGGCAGGAGATTGAGATTAGACATTAGGAAGAAGTTCTTCACTACAAGGGCGGTGAGGCACCGGCACAGGTTGCCCAGGGAAGCTGTGGCTGCCCCCTCCCTGGCAGTGCTCAAGGCCAGGCTGGATGGGGCTGGGAGCGACCTGGTCTGGTGGAATGTGGGAGGATATTTATGAAATAAGGGACATGTGAACAATCCAGCCTTTCCAGAGAACCTGAGCTGGGACGTACCGGAACTGCTGAAAGCATGAACAACTTGCGGTGCAGGGGGCATGAACATCTTACAGGTGCAGGAGAAGAGACAGCCGCCATTAATGACGCAGTTTTAATTTCTCGAAGAAGATGGGTGTGAACATTTGTGAACGTGACTTGAACGTGACTCGCAATGTGGCCAATCAGGTAGGACTATGGGCTGTTATTTGCGATGAAGCCAATCAGTATTTATTGGGTGTGGTCGAGGGTTATAAATTGCACTGGAAACACGGAAATAAAGGTTCACTTGTTAGATCACATTGATCGTGTCAGTGTCCTCACGCAGCTCCCGCAGGTGGAAGGTGTCCCTACCCATGGCAGGGGGTTGGAACGAGATGGTCGTCGCCGAGGGGAGCTGCCCGCAGCCGGCCGAGCCCGCACCGGAGCGGCAGATGTCAGCGCACAGCGGCTTTTCCTGAGGGAAGGAGATGCCAGGGCCGCGGAGCGGCTCGCCTGGAGCCGGCAGCTCTCGTGGGAGACGCGGGCGAGACCTGGCCGTTGCCAGAACATCGCCGCCCTCCCTGACGCCTGGAAAAAGCGGCCTGGGGAGCGCTGCGACCAGAGTGTGCCGCGGCAGCCCCAGCAGCTGGTGGTGTGGGCAGCTGTGGTGGCAACCCGGGCAAGACCTGTTGGATGCAATGTGGCGAGCCAGGCAGAGGTCGCAGGTAAACCTGCAGGTGTCCAGGTCACAGGCTGCAGGGAATGCCACAGCCTCTCGCTGGCGGCGGGGGGCAGCCACGAGTACGGCCGGGTGCGGTGGGAGCGGGTAGACGATCTGCTCGGCCGAGTGGCCCAGCTGCACGACGAGGCTGCGAGGTTACAAGTGAAATGAAAAGGCTTCGGAGCATTAGGGAGGCTGAAGTGGAGACAGGCCGGTGGAACCAGGCTCTGCCCTCCCTACAACAGAAAGGGGGGCACCCACCAGAGCGCACCCAGGAAACAGGGGCCCCTGTATCCTGCCCCTGTCAGGGGGAAGACAGAAGCCTAAATGAAAGAAGTGAGCGGAGGCAAGTTGCCTGCAAGCGCCCTCCTTGCCTGCCTCACCTCCCCGGGTGCCTCTGAGAAAGAGATATGAGGCCCCGCTGGAAGACGGCCAGTCCAATGAGGGGGTGAATGCTCGAGAGCCTATGCCGGAGGTCTCACCACAGTCAGACAGGCCTTCCAGCCGTATAGCAACCTCCTCCACAAGGAAGAAGAGAAGAGTTCGAGTTGTTGGAGACTCACTCCTAAAGGGAACAGAGGGCCCAGTATGTGGGTTCGGCCCTCACCATAGGGAAGTCTGTAGTCTTCCTGGAGCCCGAATTAGGGATATCGCTAGGAAACTCCCCAACCTCGTGCGGTCATCAGACTACAACCCGCTACTGATCTTCCAGGCAGGAGGGGAGGAAGCTGCATCCCGTAGCCCGAGGGGAATGAAGAGAGACTTCGGGGCCTTGGGACAATTATTGAAAGAGTCTGGCGCGCAAGTTAATTTCTCTTCCCTCCTTCCAGTTGCGGGTGATGACACGGGAAGCAATAGCAGGATCCACGCTGTAAATACCTGGCTCCAGGACTGGGGCTACAGGCCGGGCTCTTGTGTGTTCTTTGATAATGGCTGGTTTTAGAAAACACCAGACCTGATGCTAATACGTGGGAAGGGCTTATCTTGTAGAGGGAAAAGGGTTCTAGGGCAACAATTAGCAGGGCTCGTAGCTAGAGCTTTAAAGTAGATTCGAAGGGGGATGGGGTTGTAGCTGGGTTTGCACCGGTGGGGCACTGTTCTAGTATTAGTGAGGACCGGAAGGCCTGCCATCCCCCTCGGGTGCAGTCGGCGTGCTCAGCTCGCTCCCTGAGATGCCTGTATGCCAGTGCACGCCGCACGGGGAATAAAGAGGAGGAGTCAGGAATCCGTGTCCGGTCAAGGGGTTACGATCTGGTGACAATTACAGAGACATGGTGGGACTGCTCACGTGACTGGAATGCGGTCATGGATGGCCGCGTCCTTTTCGGGAAAGACAGGCCAACAAGGCGAGGAGGTGGAGGTGGCGTTGCTCTTTCCATGAGGGAGCAGCTAGAACGTAGGGAGTTCTGTCCAGGGGTGGATGAGGAGCGGGTTGAGAGTTTGTGGGTGAGAATCAAGGGGCAGGCTAGCATGGGAGATACTGCCGTGGGTGTCTAGTACCGGCCACCCGATCAGGATGAGGAAGTTGATGAGGCCTTCTACAGGCAGCGGACAGCAGCCTGGCATTCACAGGCCCTGGTACTCGTGGGGGATTTTAATTACCCAGATATTTGCTGGGAGACCTACACAGCTAGCCATTCACAGTCCAGGAGGTTCCTCCAGTGCATCGATGAGAACTTCTTGATGCAAATGGTGGATGAGCCAACTAGGAGAGGAGCACTGCTAGAGCAGATCTTATAACAATCTTATCTCACTAGCAAGCAGGGTCTGGTTGAAGCGGTGAAGGTTGAGGGCAGCCCTTGGCTGCAGCCATCATGAGATGGCGGAGTTCAGGATCTTGTGCGGTAGGAAGAGAACACCAAGCAAGATCACAACCTTGGCCTTCAGCAGGGCCAACTTTGGCCTTTTCAAGCAATTGCTAGGGGAAATCCCATGGGGCAGGGTACTAGAAGGTAAAGGGGCCCAAGAGAGTCGGTTTCTATTCAAGGACCACTTTTTCCAGGCTCCAGATCGGAGCATGCCAGTGGGTAGGAAATCAAGAAAGGGAGGCAGGAGACCCACGTGGTTGAACAGGAAACTGATGGGCAAACTCAAGTGGAAGAAGAGAGTCTATAGATCTTGGAAGCAGGGGATGGCCACTTGGGAGGACTATAAGACTGTTGTCAGAGGATGTAGGGAGGCAACTAGGAAAGCTAAGGCCTCCTTGGAGTTAAGCCTTGCAAGGGAGGTCAAGGACAGCAGAAAGGGCTTCTTCAAATACATTGCAGACAAAACTAATGCTAGAGGCAATGTAGGCCCACTGCTGAATGAGGCGGGTGCCCTGGTGACAGAGGATACAGGGAAGGTGGAGCTACTGAACGCCTTCTTTGCCTCTGTCTATGCTGCTGGAGACTGTCCTCAGGAGCTCCAGAGCCCTGAGGCCCCAGAGGAAGTCAGGATAAAGGAGGAGATTGCCTTGATTGATGAGGACTGGGTTAGGGATCAATTAAGCAAGCTGGACATACACAAATGCATGGGCCCTGCTGGGATGCACACGCGGGTGCTGAGGGAGCTGGCACAAGTCATTGCTAGACCACTCTCCATTATCTTTGGTTAGTCGTGGGGAACAGGAGAGGTGCCTGAGGGCTGGAGGAAAGCAAATGTCAGTCCAGTCTTCAAAAAGGGCAAGAAGGAGGACCCGGGTAACTACAGACTGGTCAGCCTCACCTCCATCCCTGGAAAAGTGATGGAACAACTTACCCTCAGTGCTGCCTGTAGGCATATCAAGGATAAGAGAGTCGTTAGGAGCAGTCAACATGGCTTTACCAATGGAAGTCTGATAGCCTTTTATGAAGACGTAACCAGGTGGATGGATAGATGATGGTAGTGCAGTGGATGTGGTTTATCTTGATTTCGGTAAAGCACTTGACACTGTCTCCCACAGCATCCTCGCAGCAGAACTGAGGAAGTGTGGTCTGGATGACCGGGTAGTGAGGTGGCTTGTTTAATTGGTTGAAGGAAAGAAGTCAGAGAGCTGTGGTGAATGGGACAGAGTCTAGTTGGAGGCCTGGATCTGGTGGAGTCCCTCAGGGGTGGGTGCTGGGACCAGGACTCTTCGATATATTCGTCAATGACCTGGATGAGGGAACAGAGCACCCTGTCAGGAGGTTTGCTGCTGACACCAAACTGGGAGGAGTGGCTGACACCCCAGGAGGCTGTGCTGCCGTTCAGAAAGACCTGGACAGGCTGGAGAGCTGGGCGGGGAGACATTTAATGAACTACAACAAGGGCAAGTGCAGGGTCTCGCAGCTGGGAAAGAACAACCCCATGTCCCAGTAGAGGTTGGGGACTGAGCTGGTGGAGAATAGCGTAGCGGAAAGGGGCCTGGGGGGCCTGGTGGGCAGCAGGATGACCATGAGCCAGCAATGTGTCCTGGTGGCCAAGAAGGCCAATGGCATCCCGGGGGGTATGAGAAGGGGTGCGGTCAGTAGGTCGAGAGAGGTTCTCCTCCCCCTTCTCCTCTGCCCCGCTGAGAGCCCATCTGGAATAGCGTGTCCAGTTCTGGGCCCCTCAGTTCCAGAAGGACAGGGAACTGCTGGAAAGAGTCCAGCGCAGAGCCACAAAGGTGATGAAGGGGGTGGAACGTCTCCCTTCTGATGAAAGGCTGAGGGAGCTGGGTCTCTTGAGCTTGGAGAAGAGGAGACTGAGGGGTGACCTCATGGATGTTCATAAATACGTAAAGGGCGAGTGTCAGGAGGGTGGAGCCGGGCTCTTCTCGGTGACGTCCAATGACAGGACAAGGGGCAACAAGTGCAAGCTGGAGCACAGAAGATTCCACGTGAACATAAGGGAAAAACTTTTTAATTGTGAGGATGACAGAGCCCTGGAACAGGCTGCCCAGAGAGGTGGTGGAGTCTCCTTCTCTGGAGACGTTCAAAAGTTGCCCGGGCGCGTTCCTGTGTGACCTACTCTAGGTGGTCCTGCTCTGGCAGGGGGCTTGGACTGGATGATCTTTCGAGGTCCCTTGCAACCCCTGACATTCTGTGATCTCTTCTCTCGAAGGTCCCCTGCCAGGAGCACTGGCCCGCTCAGATTTGAAGCTGTCAGCACACGAAATCTTCAGTCTAGCCCTCCTCCTCTTGCCCGTGCCAGGAGCGTCGGCCTGCTGCTTCTCGTGCCTCTGGAGAATCAGCTGGCGCAGCTGCCCGTGGTCCAGCGGCACTTCCACTGCCCAAGAAAATGGCCAGCCGTCACGCACCCCGTCACAGGCCTGACATCCGTGGTGGGGCGGGGGAGGCTGGTTGGGGTTGGCTGGGAAGGACAGGGGTCAGCGGGGGATTGGGCGGGGCAGCCAGGGGGGAACGGGGCATTGGGCGTTGGCTGCGTGGCCACAGCCCCTCCCTCCCACCTCCCCCACTCACAGGCGCCGATGGCGTCGGCGGTGCCGTTCGGGGCGGGGGCCGTCGGGCAGAGCTGGGCGCGATCCATCCCCCAGAGGAGCTCGGTGCCGCCCAGCAGCGGGTGGGCGAAGGGCTGGGCCAGGTGGGAGCCCTCAGCCGATGTGTAGCGCAGGATGGACTCCTGCAGCAGGAGCTCGCGGGTCCTCTTCTCCAGGAGACCTGGGTGGGAGGGAGCACTGTCACGCAGGGCCCCTGCCCCAATCCGCCCCCGCCCGTCTGCTGAGCAGGGGCTCATCCTCTGGCTTCCCCAAGGCGGTGCCGTCCGGCAGCCTGTCTCCCCAGGGGCAAGGGCCCGAGGCCGGCTCCTGCACCCAGAGCCGAGAGGAGGGCTTGGGGCTCCACTGGCATCTTTCTAGAGCCGGCTTGGCTCCCGAGTTGACTGGCAATTTGGCACCCCAGAATTCGCATTAGGGACACCCATGCGTGACGGGGCAGAGGAAAAAACAAGAGCTCAATTAAAACACAGTGCAAGCGGGTGGTGGACACGCAGGGTCCAGGCCATGTGGCAGGGGAAGACGGGCAGCCCCGACCCACCCAGAATCTGCGCCAGGTTGTCTCCAAGCGGCCACGTTATCTTCGTAGCATCACAGCTGGTTTCTTTGAGCAGGGCCTCCACGCCAGATCTGAGCTGGCCCAGCAACTTGCTGCTCTCCTTGTATTTCTTTTCATACATGTTGGCTTCCTTGGTGGTTTCCATTATTTTTGCCTATCAACAAAGGTTTTGACAGGTGTCACCCCAGCCCCCTGCTCTTCCCCCACACCCCAGTGCTGGCCACTTCCAGGCTGGGCACTGGAGACATCCCACCCCATGCTCCCGTCCCTGCAGGGGAAAGGCTCTGCGTAGGGGAGCCCAAGCTCCCCGTGCCGCGCACGAGGCCGCAGGCGCTGGAGAGCCAGGGCTGGCAGGAGCCCTGCAGGCACCCTCTCACCATGCACTGGGAGACAGGGCTGCCAAAGCCAATGCAGGGCCCTTTTCTGCCCACGCCTGTCCAGCCCTTGACCAGAGCAGCGTTCATAGGACCAGACTCCCTGGCACACGTGGCAGGGCCGCGCTGCCCTTGCAGAGGGAAGGCCCGGCCGCCATACCTCCACTTCCTCCAGGCTCTCTTCCGCAGGCTCCTTGTCCACGATGAGGGCTGCAATCCTGCTCTGTGTAAACACAAGCACGAGAGAGGGGTATGGGCTGAGTGCCCACCAGATGTGCCTGACAGAGGCTGGGGACCATCCCTCTGCCCTGGCAGCAGGGACGTCCCACTTGACCCCCCCCCGGGGACCACTGTCACCAGGCCAGGGGGGCAGCTGATGACCTCACAACGGGCAGCCTTTCTCCCTCCAGCCAGCCCCACACATGGCCGAGGCACCTCTTGCCTTTCCTGGATCCTGCAGTCGTTTTGCTGGGTACACGGTGGCAGTATTGAGACCTTTTCAGATCCGAGAACGCCGCCTTCTGGCTCTGGGAGTTCTCTTTTAGCTGCCCCTTTGCCTTCCCCTAATCCCGCCCCTGTGGCAGGCTCTGAGCTGGGCTCTTGTGTGATTCCGGACACGTGGGAGAGGAAAAGCCCCAGCCCAGCAGCACCAGCTGAGAAAGGGGAGACGTGAAGGGCCTGGAACAGACCTGCTGGTCGTTGATCCTCTGCTGCATCTTCGCCATCTCCTTGTTGACCTCGATGGCGTAGCTGAAGCAGGAGAACTCCTTCTGATTCTCTGCGACAAAGCTGTCTATCAGCCGGTCGATGTCGCCGTTCTCCGCCTGCTCCAGCAGCTGCTGGTAAACTGGCATCAGGCTCTCGAAGCTCTCTGCTTCTGCTTGCCTCTGCCTGATGCGCTTGGCTGCCTTCAAGGCTGAGGGAGAGAGGGAGCGTCTGGGCTGCGCGTGTCCCCACGGCTGCCCTTGGCAGAGCCTTCCTTCACTCAGAAATTAAGCAAGGAGCTCACAGCCTGCATGGGAATGGGGCAAACACAGTGGCATCCCTCCCCAGCAGGATCAAAGGGGCCACGGCTGCACATGGAGGCGGGTCCCTGCTTCCCCATCCCTCCCTCTCCCCCAAGGGCACCCCAAGACGCAGGGGTTCAGGTGGCCTCCCTTGCTTATCCCTGTTTGTCTGTTTATTCTGTAGGGCAAAGGGTGGCTGAAGGAGCCTGCAGGCAGAGGAGACGTCCTGCCTTTGGGGTGCAGCGCTATAAGCCACCCCTTGCCAACCCTGCGCAGCCCTGGTTTGGGGTCCCCGTTGCACGGCATTTCTCTCATTTGCTACCTTTGTTCTTTTGGGCCTTTTCCTTCAACTCCGAGAGATCTCGCAGTTTGGTGTCCATGAAAGTTTTCATTTCGATCTGCGCCGTGCCAAGGACACGCTTCTGCCTTTCGTGCAGGGCAGCGTCTTTCCTCTGCTTTTCAGTCTCCTCTCTAGTTCTGTTCAGAGTCTCCATCCTGCACGCAGAAAGCAGCAGGTTACACCACGCGTAGTTAGAACGATTTCTCTTCCTGGCCGTCTCCATGCCTGACCCAGCCAAGCCCCCGTGATGCTGTGCACATTGCCCAGCTCTCATCGCGATGCGGCTGTGTCAGCCCAAGGCCAGCAGCAAGCTGACAGAGCTCTTGGTGGGGTTTTGTACTTGGACACAGCACCCAGCTCCGGCAGCCCGGCTCACTTGGACCAGAGCTGGCTGGCCTCTGCTCCGCATCTGCTGCGTCCCCCTCTGTGGGCTCAGGTGGGACTCAGCGGACAGAGACTGCTCCGCGAGGCAGCTCACCCCATCCCGAGAAACCTCTGGGGCGGGTGGAGTAAATCACCCTGGAGGTACCGGTCTCCCTGCACTGACCAGGCACCCAGCCCTCGGCACCCAGCCCTCGGCACCCAGCTCTAGACAAGAGCGGAGAATCCTCTCTCTCAAGTTGCCAGCGGTCTCTCTTGTCATCGCTACTCGACGCCGCCATTGCCCACCGGTGCCAAGTTTACCGCAGAGCGTTCGCAAGGCCACGTACCACTCCTCGTAGGCTTCTGTGGATTGCTGAAGAGCGCTGTTCATCCTCCTGCGTTGCTTCTCCAGCTTCCTGTGGAGCTTAAAGAAGATGTTGTTCAAAGCAGCTTTCTGTATTTGGAGGCTTTCAATCTCTTCATGCAGCTGCTTGTTTCTGCTCACAGCGGTGTGGAAACGGACAGTGACCTGGGGAGAGAGAAGCAAGGGGTCTGAAGCTGCTGCGGGACTGGGGGGCTCAGGTCTCTGCAGAAAGACCTCGACCAGGGCTGAGACAAACACGGGCCAAGGGATGTGAAGCTGGCCCTGCAGTATCCTCCTCCCTAAGGCTGGAGAGGCAACAGTAGGCCAGGCCGAGATCCGGAGCTGGCATTGTCCAAGGCAAGGTGGCCTCAGGCAGCTCGGCCGTGTCACTAAACAGGCGCATGCCTTCAGGCTTCTTGGCAAGGCACAAGTGCTGCATTTGGGTCGCCAAGCTCGAAGGAGCCTTGGAGGGGTTCTGGGAGCAACCAGGCCAGGGGAACAAGCCAGGGCCTTTACGCAGCTTGTGGCAACCAAACGCATTTGCACCGTTACCCTTTGTCCTGACCAAAAGGCATGTTGCACACAGGCCCCAGTGCAGCCCCGCACACGGCCGCCAAAGGCCTGCCAAAGGTTTGCTTACGTTGTATAGAGACGTCTCCAGCGTCTCGGCCTGCTTTGGCAGCCGCTCGCTCCTCTTCACGTCCTTCACCTTTGCTGCTCTCCGCTTTTGACTCGCAATCTCTTGTTCCAGCTCTAATATCTGCGCACACAGAGGAAAAAAACCAAAGAAAGTATAATCTCCAGCCCTACGTTCTGGACTCTTGTCAGGCTGTCCTCAGGAGAAGTGAAGAGACATCTCTCGGGTGTCGCTGCTCCTCGATTTGCCACATCTCAGGCAGCACAGCTAAATGTTGCATTTTCAGAAGAACGACAAAAGTCAAGGGAAAAGCAGTGGGATGTTGCGTGACCCCAGGCAGGTGTGTGCCATCCAAGAGGAGCTGCAGAGAGCTGTGGGACAGCAAGGCTGAGAGTTGCGCCGTACTTTTCTGGCCAGCGATGCTGACTTGAATGGGAGCCTGGCTCTGTCCCTTAGTCAGTGGCACGTGTCTTTTGCCAGGAGGCAGCATTCTGTTCCGAGGCCTGAAGGAGATGCATTCTGCATCGAGGGGTTTCAGCCACGGGTCTCCCTCTGTGACTCTGCTCTGCTCTACCGTGCTCGGCCAGGGAATGGTTCAGATGCGTTACCTGCTTCTCCAGGGCAGCTAAGAGGGCTTTTCTCTCTCCAATCAGAGAGTCGTGCTTGGATTTGGACTGCAAAAGGCGGTGGAGCTCCGTACGATTCCTCTCATCCAGCATCACGTTCCTCCGGGACGTGATCTGGCTCAGCGTTGATAACACCTCCTTCTGTTCTTGAGCCAGCGACTCTATTTCTTGCCTGTAAAAACAAAACAACAAATAACATGGAGCACATCCCACCTGCAACGCCGGAGCAGGTCCTTGCCCCTCCCCACCTCAGCACCAGGGTCCCCACATCTCTGCCTGGAGGAACTTTCCGGGCACAACGCAGCCGAGCCAAGCTGCACTTACTCCTGGGCCTGCAGCTGACGCCTCGTCTTGGCACCATAGGACCTGTTCTTCTCCCCAGCTCTCCGAAACTGCACCTGCAGTCTCCTGAACTCGCCTTCAGCCAGCTTGTCCTGCTCCTTCTCCGGGAAGGCTGAAAGCTTCTGCCTCAAAGAGAGCGCGCCCTGCTGACACAGAGAGGGAGAGCTCAGTCACTTGAGCAAACCCCACCAGCAGTGGTAGACAGCGGAGCTGGGCACGGGGCAGTGGGTTAATGGCATCGCCACCTCCAGCTCTTCGTCACCACCTTCAGCTCTTCACTGGCACCGAAGATATTCAGTACCCTCCCAAACACTGAGCCACACAAACCAACTCCATGAGCGCTTCTGATCCACTTCAGAGCAAAGGCGGCCAGGCGCTGTGCTCTTGGGTAACCCCCCGCCATGCTAGCACCACTTTCCAGGGCAAGGAGGCGTCAAGACCAGCCAACACCAGGGCAGCTGAGCCGCAGCTAGCACCTCGCATCCAGAACAGGGTGCAGACCTCCAGCAGCGCGGAGGGCAGGTGACGGCACGTTGTCACCACTTTTATCACCCAGCGTGACTGCCGGGACCACGTCAGTCAGAATCAAACCCACCCCTACTGGGGACATGACATGAAGGAACCCCGCTGACTTTGCCCAGGAGCGGAGCAGGAGCGCTCGCATCCCCAGCTGTGCGAAGGTGACTTGTAGCTGAGAAGTCACTGCCTTACAGGTGAGCACTGCAGCTCTGGCAGTTGCATCCACCACTACCCCCCTGACCTCAGCTGACCCCTGTTGCCCAACCCTGCCTCCCCCAACACCCAGGTCTCACGCCACGGCCTCATCCCCGGCACAGGAGGGCAGGCAGAACGAGCCCCGCCGCAACCCAACGCCTTGCTGGCAAAAGAGAGCCTGGCTCCCCACCGCCTGTCCGGCTCACCCCACCGCGCCACTGATTTCTGCAGGTGAGATCCCCACGGCAGATCCCCCAGAGCGCCTGTCCAGAAATTCAGCTTGGGATCGTGCTTCAGTTTTTACCTTTGAGTCGCTCATTGCTTCCAGCTGTCTCCACCGGTCGCTCTGCAGACAGTTCGGGAAGGGGACGAGGAAGCCTCCGCAGGGCCAGGCCTGCTTTCCAAGGAGAGAAATGAAACCCGGCTAAGGGGGCGGTTGTGGCCCCCGCTTGTCCCTCAGCGCCCGCTCGAGCGTTTGGCACATGAGGAAACCATCACAGGTGGCTGCGCGGTGAATAAAAACAGAGCATTTGTAGTGATGGCATCGCAAAACACGCTCCTCTTGCCGAGTTCAGAAGCAGGGGCAGAACAGATGGCTTGAGCTGTTCCACCCCGTTCGCTACCTGGGTTTTCGTAGAAAGGTCCCCCCGTGCCGACGGCCAGAGCCCCTGCGGAGCACGAGTCGGGGATGTCGCCTGGATTCAGCCCCGGTCTCGCTGCAGCCAGGGAGGGCACTGGGGCCGACCCCGCAGCCCTCACCCCCAAAGAGGGTCGTGTCCCCCCCCAGGCCCGCTGCAGCCCCCTGGTCTTCCCCGTCCCCCCCGACGCTGCTCACCCCACCGCAGGGTGCTGCGGTTCCGCTCCAGCCAGGGGTCGGGACCACGGCGGCAGTGGGGTTTTGCCAAAGATCAGCCCCTGTTTCCAGTGGCAAGCGCAGGAGAGGCGAGAGCCCGGCAGGGAGCTGCTGTCCGGTCGCTGTCCTGTCCTGCACTGCCCCGGGCTCTGTGGAACACGCACTGACCCTGATGTCACCACTGTGTCGTCACAATGGGGTGGGGGCGGGTTGTCCGTGGGGACCGTTGCCAAGGAGGATCTAGCGACTACAGGGTGGCCAGGGTGGACTAAAAGGGGACTCTCTTCATCCAAGCAATGCTCAACTGGCTGATGGAGGGGGCCAGTCTGATCCTGCCCCCCGAGACCCTGCATCCCTGCAGATCCCTCTGCAACAAAAGGAAATCCTGAAAAACAACCAAGCGACCCCTTCATCTCAAATGTCGTTCTTCTTCTTCCTGCTGGTAACATTAGCAAAAAAACCCAACCAACCCAGAACGCAATAGTTTGAACCCATCCTGGTGCTCAGCAAAGTATGAATTTAACAAGTTTATCCTTCACACGCGCGGCTGATGGACCAGGATGGGTTGGGGATATTTCTCCCAAATCCTGCCAAAACAAATCCCACATGGAACTAAAGAGTTAACCCACGGCAGGGAGGATGTTTGTCTCCTTATGGGATTTAGTAGCCCCTTCACCTCCCCAGGTTGGTAGAGCAGGTAGGTGTTTGAGATGTCAAGCCAGCCATCAGGAAGTGGCTGTTTGTGCTCGGCTGATGTTTGAGAGTCAGCGAAACCACCTGAAAGAGGAGGCAGCCACCTCGCAATCTGACGATGCATCCTCGACTAGCCGGTGGACTGGCACAAATGATCCATAAAGCAGGGCAGGAGATTGAGATTAGACATTAGGAAGAAGTTCTTCACTACAAGGGCGGTGAGGCACCGGCACAGGTTGCCCAGGGAAGCTGTGGCTGCCCCCTCCCTGGCAGTGCTCAAGGCCAGGCTGGATGGGGCTGGGAGCGACCTGGTCTGGTGGAATGTGGGAGGATATTTATGAAATAAGGGACATGTGAACAATCCAGCCTTTCCAGAGAACCTGAGCTGGGACGTACCGGAACTGCTGAAAGCATGAACAACTTGCGGTGCAGGGGGCATGAACATCTTACAGGTGCAGGAGAAGAGACAGCCGCCATTAATGACGCAGTTTTAATTTCTCGAAGAAGATGGGTGTGAACATTTGTGAACGTGACTTGAACGTGACTCGCAATGTGGCCAATCAGGTAGGACTATGGGCTGTTATTTGCGATGAAGCCAATCAGTATTTATTGGGTGTGGTCGAGGGTTATAAATTGCACTGGAAACACGGAAATAAAGGTTCACTTGTTAGATCACATTGATCGTGTCAGTGTCCTCACGCAGCTCCCGCAGGTGGAAGGTGTCCCTACCCATGGCAGGGGGTTGGAACGAGATGGTCGTCGCCGAGGGGAGCTGCCCGCAGCCGGCCGAGCCCGCACCGGAGCGGCAGATGTCAGCGCACAGCGGCTTTTCCTGAGGGAAGGAGATGCCAGGGCCGCGGAGCGGCTCGCCTGGAGCCGGCAGCTCTCGTGGGAGACGCGGGCGAGACCTGGCCGTTGCCAGAACATCGCCGCCCTCCCTGACGCCTGGAAAAAGCGGCCTGGGGAGCGCTGCGACCAGAGTGTGCCGCGGCAGCCCCAGCAGCTGGTGGTGTGGGCAGCTGTGGTGGCAACCCGGGCAAGACCTGTTGGATGCAATGTGGCGAGCCAGGCAGAGGTCGCAGGTAAACCTGCAGGTGTCCAGGTCACAGGCTGCAGGGAATGCCACAGCCTCTCGCTGGCGGCGGGGGGCAGCCACGAGTACGGCCGGGTGCGGTGGGAGCGGGTAGACGATCTGCTCGGCCGAGTGGCCCAGCTGCACGACGAGGCTGCGAGGTTACAAGTGAAATGAAAAGGCTTCGGAGCATTAGGGAGGCTGAAGTGGAGACAGGCCGGTGGAACCAGGCTCTGCCCTCCCTACAACAGAAAGGGGGGCACCCACCAGAGCGCACCCAGGAAACAGGGGCCCCTGTATCCTGCCCCTGTCAGGGGGAAGACAGAAGCCTAAATGAAAGAAGTGAGCGGAGGCAAGTTGCCTGCAAGCGCCCTCCTTGCCTGCCTCACCTCCCCGGGTGCCTCTGAGAAAGAGATATGAGGCCCTGCTGGAAGACGGCCAGTCCAATGAGGGGGTGAATGCTCGAGAGCCTATGCCGGAGGTCTCACCACAGTCAGACAGGCCTTCCAGCCGTATAGCAACCTCCTCCACAAGGAAGAAGAGAAGAGTTCGAGTTGTTGGAGACTCACTCCTAAAGGGAACAGAGGGCCCAGTATGTGGGTTCGGCCCTCACCATAGGGAAGTCTGTAGTCTTCCTGGAGCCCGAATTAGGGATATCGCTAGGAAACTCCCCAACCTCGTGCGGTCATCAGACTACAACCCGCTACTGATCTTCCAGGCAGGAGGGGAGGAAGCTGCATCCCGTAGCCCGAGGGGAATGAAGAGAGACTTCGGGGCCTTGGGACAATTATTGAAAGAGTCTGGCGCGCAAGTTAATTTCTCTTCCCTCCTTCCAGTTGCGGGTGATGACACGGGAAGCAATAGCAGGATCCACGCTGTAAATACCTGGCTCCAGGACTGGGGCTACAGGCCGGGCTCTTGTGTGTTCTTTGATAATGGCTGGTTTTAGAAAACACCAGACCTGATGCTAATACGTGGGAAGGGCTTATCTTGTAGAGGGAAAAGGGTTCTAGGGCAACAATTAGCAGGGCTCGTAGCTAGAGCTTTAAAGTAGATTCGAAGGGGGATGGGGTTGTAGCTGGGTTTGCACCGGTGGGGCACTGTTCTAGTATTAGTGAGGACCGGAAGGCCTGCCATCCCCCTCGGGTGCAGTCGGCGTGCTCAGCTCGCTCCCTGAGATGCCTGTATGCCAGTGCACGCCGCACGGGGAATAAAGAGGAGGAGTCAGGAATCCGTGTCCGGTCAAGGGGTTACGATCTGGTGACAATTACAGAGACATGGTGGGACTGCTCACGTGACTGGAATGCGGTCATGGATGGCCGCGTCCTTTTCGGGAAAGACAGGCCAACAAGGCGAGGAGGTGGAGGTGGCGTTGCTCTTTCCATGAGGGAGCAGCTAGAACGTAGGGAGTTCTGTCCAGGGGTGGATGAGGAGCGGGTTGAGAGTTTGTGGGTGAGAATCAAGGGGCAGGCTAGCATGGGAGATACTGCCGTGGGTGTCTAGTACCGGCCACCCGATCAGGATGAGGAAGTTGATGAGGCCTTCTACAGGCAGCGGACAGCAGCCTGGCATTCACAGGCCCTGGTACTCGTGGGGGATTTTAATTACCCAGATATTTGCTGGGAGACCTACACAGCTAGCCATTCACAGTCCAGGAGGTTCCTCCAGTGCATCGATGAGAACTTCTTGATGCAAATGGTGGATGAGCCAACTAGGAGAGGAGCACTGCTAGAGCAGATCTTATAACAATCTTATCTCACTAGCAAGCAGGGTCTGGTTGAAGCGGTGAAGGTTGAGGGCAGCCCTTGGCTGCAGCCATCATGAGATGGCGGAGTTCAGGATCTTGTGCGGTAGGAAGAGAACACCAAGCAAGATCACAACCTTGGCCTTCAGCAGGGCCAACTTTGGCCTTTTCAAGCAATTGCTAGGGGAAATCCCATGGGGCAGGGTACTAGAAGGTAAAGGGGCCCAAGAGAGTCGGTTTCTATTCAAGGACCACTTTTTCCAGGCTCCAGATCGGAGCATGCCAGTGGGTAGGAAATCAAGAAAGGGAGGCAGGAGACCCACGTGGTTGAACAGGAAACTGATGGGCAAACTCAAGTGGAAGAAGAGAGTCTATAGATCTTGGAAGCAGGGGATGGCCACTTGGGAGGACTATAAGACTGTTGTCAGAGGATGTAGGGAGGCAACTAGGAAAGCTAAGGCCTCCTTGGAGTTAAGCCTTGCAAGGGAGGTCAAGGACAGCAGAAAGGGCTTCTTCAAATACATTGCAGACAAAACTAATGCTAGAGGCAATGTAGGCCCACTGCTGAATGAGGCGGGTGCCCTGGTGACAGAGGATACAGGGAAGGTGGAGCTACTGAACGCCTTCTTTGCCTCTGTCTATGCTGCTGGAGACTGTCCTCAGGAGCTCCAGAGCCCTGAGGCCCCAGAGGAAGTCAGGATAAAGGAGGAGATTGCCTTGATTGATGAGGACTGGGTTAGGGATCAATTAAGCAAGCTGGACATACACAAATGCATGGGCCCTGCTGGGATGCACACGCGGGTGCTGAGGGAGCTGGCACAAGTCATTGCTAGACCACTCTCCATTATCTTTGGTTAGTCGTGGGGAACAGGAGAGGTGCCTGAGGGCTGGAGGAAAGCAAATGTCAGTCCAGTCTTCAAAAAGGGCAAGAAGGAGGACCCGGGTAACTACAGACTGGTCAGCCTCACCTCCATCCCTGGAAAAGTGATGGAACAACTTACCCTCAGTGCTGCCTGTAGGCATATCAAGGATAAGAGAGTCGTTAGGAGCAGTCAACATGGCTTTACCAATGGAAGTCTGATAGCCTTTTATGAAGACGTAACCAGGTGGATGGATAGATGATGGTAGTGCAGTGGATGTGGTTTATCTTGATTTCGGTAAAGCACTTGACACTGTCTCCCACAGCATCCTCGCAGCAGAACTGAGGAAGTGTGGTCTGGATGACCGGGTAGTGAGGTGGCTTGTTTAATTGGTTGAAGGAAAGAAGTCAGAGAGCTGTGGTGAATGGGACAGAGTCTAGTTGGAGGCCTGGATCTGGTGGAGTCCCTCAGGGGTGGGTGCTGGGACCAGGACTCTTCGATATATTCGTCAATGACCTGGATGAGGGAACAGAGCACCCTGTCAGGAGGTTTGCTGCTGACACCAAACTGGGAGGAGTGGCTGACACCCCAGGAGGCTGTGCTGCCGTTCAGAAAGACCTGGACAGGCTGGAGAGCTGGGCGGGGAGACATTTAATGAACTACAACAAGGGCAAGTGCAGGGTCTCGCAGCTGGGAAAGAACAACCCCATGTCCCAGTAGAGGTTGGGGACTGAGCTGGTGGAGAATAGCGTAGCGGAAAGGGGCCTGGGGGGCCTGGTGGGCAGCAGGATGACCATGAGCCAGCAATGTGTCCTGGTGGCCAAGAAGGCCAATGGCATCCCGGGGGGTATGAGAAGGGGTGCGGTCAGTAGGTCGAGAGAGGTTCTCCTCCCCCTTCTCCTCTGCCCCGCTGAGAGCCCATCTGGAATAGCGTGTCCAGTTCTGGGCCCCTCAGTTCCAGAAGGACAGGGAACTGCTGGAAAGAGTCCAGCGCAGAGCCACAAAGGTGATGAAGGGGGTGGAACGTCTCCCTTCTGATGAAAGGCTGAGGGAGCTGGGTCTCTTGAGCTTGGAGAAGAGGAGACTGAGGGGTGACCTCATGGATGTTCATAAATACGTAAAGGGCGAGTGTCAGGAGGGTGGAGCCGGGCTCTTCTCGGTGACGTCCAATGACAGGACAAGGGGCAACAAGTGCAAGCTGGAGCACAGAAGATTCCACGTGAACATAAGGGAAAAACTTTTTAATTGTGAGGATGACAGAGCCCTGGAACAGGCTGCCCAGAGAGGTGGTGGAGTCTCCTTCTCTGGAGACGTTCAAAAGTTGCCCGGGCGCGTTCCTGTGTGACCTACTCTAGGTGGTCCTGCTCTGGCAGGGGGCTTGGACTGGATGATCTTTCGAGGTCCCTTGCAACCCCTGACATTCTGTGATCTCTTCTCTCGAAGGTCCCGTGCCAGGAGCACTGGCCCGCTCAGATTTGAAGCTGTCAGCACACGAAATCTTCAGTCTAGCCCTCCTCCTCTTGCCCGTGCCAGGAGCGTCGGCCTGCTGCTTCTCGTGCCTCTGGAGAATCAGCTGGCGCAGCTGCCCGTGGTCCAGCGGCACTTCCACTGCCCAAGAAAATGGCCAGCCGTCACGCACCCCGTCACAGGCCTGACATCCGTGGTGGGGCGGGGGAGGCTGGTTGGGGTTGGCTGGGAAGGACAGGGGTCAGCGGGGGATTGGGCGGGGCAGCCAGGGGGGAACGGGGCATTGGGCGTTGGCTGCGTGGCCACAGCCCCTCCCTCCCACCTCCCCCACTCACAGGCGCCGATGGCGTCGGCGGTGCCGTTCGGGGCGGGGGCCGTCGGGCAGAGCTGGGCGCGATCCATCCCCCAGAGGAGCTCGGTGCCGCCCAGCAGCGGGTGGGCGAAGGGCTGGGCCAGGTGGGAGCCCTCAGCCGATGTGTAGCGCAGGATGGACTCCTGCAGCAGGAGCTCGCGGGTCCTCTTCTCCAGGAGACCTGGGTGGGAGGGAGCACTGTCACGCAGGGCCCCTGCCCCAATCCGCCCCCGCCCGTCTGCTGAGCAGGGGCTCATCCTCTGGCTTCCCCAAGGCGGTGCCGTCCGGCAGCCTGTCTCCCCAGGGGCAAGGGCCCGAGGCCGGCTCCCGCACCCAGAGCCGAGAGGAGGGCTTGGGGCTCCACTGGCATCTTTCTAGAGCCGGCTTGGCTCCCGAGTTGACTGGCAATTTGGCACCCCAGAATTCGCATTAGGGACACCCATGCGTGACGGGGCAGAGGAAAAAACAAGAGCTCAATTAAAACACAGTGCAAGCGGGTGGTGGACACGCAGGGTCCAGGCCATGTGGCAGGGGAAGACGGGCAGCCCCGACCCACCCAGAATCTGCGCCAGGTTGTCTCCAAGCGGCCACGTTATCTTCGTAGCATCACAGCTGGTTTCTTTGAGCAGGGCCTCCACGCCAGATCTGAGCTGGCCCAGCAACTTGCTGCTCTCCTTGTATTTCTTTTCATACATGTTGGCTTCCTTGGTGGTTTCCATTATTTTTGCCTATCAACAAAGGTTTTGACAGGTGTCACCCCAGCCCCCTGCTCTTCCCCCACACCCCAGTGCTGGCCACTTCCAGGCTGGGCACTGGAGACATCCCACCCCATGCTCCCGTCCCTGCAGGGGAAAGGCTCTGCGTAGGGGAGCCCAAGCTCCCCGTGCCGCGCACGAGGCCGCAGGCGCTGGAGAGCCAGGGCTGGCAGGAGCCCTGCAGGCACCCTCTCACCATGCACTGGGAGACATGGCTGCCAAAGCCAATGCAGGGCCCTTTTCTGCCCACGCCTGTCCAGCCCTTGACCAGAGCAGCGTTCATAGGACCAGACTCCCTGGCACACGTGGCAGGGCCGCGCTGCCCTTGCAGAGGGAAGGCCCGGCCGCCATACCTCCACTTCCTCCAGGCTCTCTTCCGCAGGCTCCTTGTCCACGATGAGGGCTGCAATCCTGCTCTGTGTAAACACAAGCACGAGAGAGGGGTATGGGCTGAGTGCCCACCAGATGTGCCTGACAGAGGCTGGGGACCATCCCTCTGCCCTGGCAGCAGGGACGTCCCACTTGACCCCCCCCCGGGGACCACTGTCACCAGGCCAGGGGGGCAGCTGATGACCTCACAACGGGCAGCCTTTCTCCCTCCAGCCAGCCCCACACATGGCCGAGGCACCTCTTGCCTTTCCTGGATCCTGCAGTCGTTTTGCTGGGTACACGGTGGCAGTATTGAGACCTTTTCAGATCCGAGAACGCCGCCTTCTGGCTCTGGGAGTTCTCTTTTAGCTGCCCCTTTGCATTCCCCTAATCCCGCCCCTGTGGCAGGCTCTGAGCTGGGCTCTTGTGTGATTCCGGACACGTGGGAGAGGAAAAGCCCCAGCCCAGCAGCACCAGCTGAGAAAGGGGAGACGTGAAGGGCCTGGAACAGACCTGCTGGTCGTTGATCCTCTGCTGCATCTTCGCCATCTCCTTGTTGACCTCGATGGCGTAGCTGAAGCAGGAGAACTCCTTCTGATTCTCTGCGACAAAGCTGTCTATCAGCCGGTCGATGTCGCCGTTCTCCGCCTGCTCCAGCAGCTGCTGGTAAACTGGCATCAGGCTCTCGAAGCTCTCTGCTTCTGCTTGCCTCTGCCTGATGCGCTTGGCTGCCTTCAAGGCTGAGGGAGAGAGGGAGCGTCTGGGCTGCGCGTGTCCCCACGGCTGCCCTTGGCAGAGCCTTCCTTCACTCAGAAATTAAGCAAGGAGCTCACAGCCTGCATGGGAATGGGGCAAACACAGTGGCATCCCTCCCCAGCAGGATCAAAGGGGCCACGGCTGCACATGGAGGCGGGTCCCTGCTTCCCCATCCCTCCCTCTCCCCCAAGGGCACCCCAAGACGCAGGGGTTCAGGTGGCCTCCCTTGCTTATCCCTGTTTGTCTGTTTATTCTGTAGGGCAAAGGGTGGCTGAAGGAGCCTGCAGGCAGAGGAGACGTCCTGCCTTTGGGGTGCAGCGCTATAAGCCACCCCTTGCCAACCCTGCGCAGCCCTGGTTTGGGGTCCCCGTTGCACGGCATTTCTCTCATTTGCTACCTTTGTTCTTTTGGGCCTTTTCCTTCAACTCCGAGAGATCTCGCAGTTTGGTGTCCATGAAAGTTTTCATTTCGATCTGCGCCGTGCCAAGGACACGCTTCTGCCTTTCGTGCAGGGCAGCGTCTTTCCTCTGCTTTTCAGTCTCCTCTCTAGTTCTGTTCAGAGTCTCCATCCTGCACGCAGAAAGCAGCAGGTTACACCACGCGTAGTTAGAACGATTTCTCTTCCTGGCCGTCTCCGTGCCTGACCCAGCCAAGCCCCCGTGATGCTGTGCACATTGCCCAGCTCTCATCGCGATGCGGCTGTGTCAGCCCAAGGCCAGCAGCAAGCTGACAGAGCTCTTGGTGGGGTTTTGTACTTGGACACAGCACCCAGCTCCGGCAGCCCGGCTCACTTGGACCAGAGCTGGCTGGCCTCTGCTCCGCATCTGCTGCGTCCCCCTCTGTGGGCTCAGGTGGGACTCAGCGGACAGAGACTGCTCCGCGAGGCAGCTCACCCCATCCCGAGAAACCTCTGGGGCGGGTGGAGTAAATCACCCTGGAGGTACCGGTCTCCCTGCACTGACCAGGCACCCAGCCCTCGGCACCCAGCCCTCGGCACCCAGCTCTAGACAAGAGCGGAGAATCCTCTCTCTCAAGTTGCCAGCGGTCTCTCTTGTCATCGCTACTCGACGCCGCCATTGCCCACCGGTGCCAAGTTTACCGCAGAGCGTTCGCAAGGCCACGTACCACTCCTCGTAGGCTTCTGTGGATTGCTGAAGAGCGCTGTTCATCCTCCTGCGTTGCTTCTCCAGCTTCCTGTGGAGCTTAAAGAAGATGTTGTTCAAAGCAGCTTTCTGTATTTGGAGGCTTTCAATCTCTTCATGCAGCTGCTTGTTTCTGCTCACAGCGGTGTGGAAACGGACAGTGACCTGGGGAGAGAGAAGCAAGGGGTCTGAAGCTGCTGCGGGACTGGGGGGCTCAGGTCTCTGCAGAAAGACCTCGACCAGGGCTGAGACAAACACGGGCCAAGGGATGTGAAGCTGGCCCTGCAGTATCCTCCTCCCTAAGGCTGGAGAGGCAACAGTAGGCCAGGCCGAGACCCGGAGCTGGCATTGTCCAAGGCAAGGTGGCCTCAGGCAGCTCGGCCGTGTCACTAAACAGGCGCATGCCTTCAGGCTTCTTGGCAAGGCACAAGTGCTGCATTTGGGTCGCCAAGCTCGAAGGAGCCTTGGAGGGGTTCTGGGAGCAACCAGGCCAGGGGAACAAGCCAGGGCCTTTACGCAGCTTGTGGCAACCAAACGCATTTGCACCGTTACCCTTTGTCCTGACCAAAAGGCATGTTGCACACAGGCCCCAGTGCAGCCCCGCACACGGCCGCCAAAGGCCTGCCAAAGGTTTGCTTACGTTGTATAGAGACGTCTCCAGCGTCTCGGCCTGCTTTGGCAGCCGCTCGCTCCTCTTCACGTCCTTCACCTTTGCTGCTCTCCGCTTTTGACTCGCAATCTCTTGTTCCAGCTCTAATATCTGCGCACACAGAGGAAAAAAACCAAAGAAAGTATAATCTCCAGCCCTACGTTCTGGACTCTTGTCAGGCTGTCCTCAGGAGAAGTGAAGAGACATCTCTCGGGTGTCGCTGCTCCTCGATTTGCCACATCTCAGGCAGCACAGCTAAATGTTGCATTTTCAGAAGAACGACAAAAGTCAAGGGAAAAGCAGTGGGATGTTGCGTGACCCCAGGCAGGTGTGTGCCATCCAAGAGGAGCTGCAGAGAGCTGTGGGACAGCAAGGCTGAGAGTTGCGCCGTACTTTTCTGGCCAGCGATGCTGACTTGAATGGGAGCCTGGCTCTGTCCCTTAGTCAGTGGCACGTGTCTTTTGCCAGGAGGCAGCATTCTGTTCCGAGGCCTGAAGGAGATGCATTCTGCATCGAGGGGTTTCAGCCACGGGTCTCCCTCTGTGACTCTGCTCTGCTCTACCGTGCTCGGCCAGGGAATGGTTCAGATGCGTTACCTGCTTCTCCAGGGCAGCTAAGAGGGCTTTTCTCTCTCCAATCAGAGAGTCGTGCTTGGATTTGGACTGCAAAAGGCGGTGGAGCTCCGTACGATTCCTCTCATCCAGCATCACGTTCCTCCGGGACGTGATCTGGCTCAGCGTTGATAACACCTCCTTCTGTTCTTGAGCCAGCGACTCTATTTCTTGCCTGTAAAAACAAAACAACAAATAACATGGAGCACATCCCACCTGCAACGCCGGAGCAGGTCCTTGCCCCTCCCCACCTCAGCACCAGGGTCCCCACATCTCTGCCTGGAGGAACTTTCCGGGCACAACGCAGCCGAGCCAAGCTGCACTTACTCCTGGGCCTGCAGCTGACGCCTCGTCTTGGCACCATAGGACCTGTTCTTCTCCCCAGCTCTCCGAAACTGCACCTGCAGTCTCCTGAACTCGCCTTCAGCCAGCTTGTCCTGCTCCTTCTCCGGGAAGGCTGAAAGCTTCTGCCTCAAAGAGAGCGCGCCCTGCTGACACAGAGAGGGAGAGCTCAGTCACTTGAGCAAACCCCACCAGCAGTGGTAGACAGCGGAGCTGGGCACGGGGCAGTGGGTTAATGGCATCGCCACCTCCAGCTCTTCGTCACCACCTTCAGCTCTTCACTGGCACCGAAGATATTCAGTACCCTCCCAAACACTGAGCCACACAAACCAACTCCATGAGCGCTTCTGATCCACTTCAGAGCAAAGGCGGCCAGGCGCTGTGCTCTTGGGTAACCCCCCGCCATGCTAGCACCACTTTCCAGGGCAAGGAGGCGTCAAGACCAGCCAACACCAGGGCAGCTGAGCCGCAGCTAGCACCTCGCATCCAGAACAGGGTGCAGACCTCCAGCAGCGCGGAGGGCAGGTGACGGCACGTTGTCACCACTTTTATCACCCAGCGTGACTGCCGGGACCACGTCAGTCAGAATCAAACCCACCCCTACTGGGGACATGACATGAAGGAACCCCGCTGACTTTGCCCAGGAGCGGAGCAGGAGCGCTCGCATCCCCAGCTGTGCGAAGGTGACTTGTAGCTGAGAAGTCACTGCCTTACAGGTGAGCACTGCAGCTCTGGCAGTTGCATCCACCACTACCCCCCTGACCTCAGCTGACCCCTGTTGCCCAACCCTGCCTCCCCCAACACCCAGGTCTCACGCCACGGCCTCATCCCCGGCACAGGAGGGCAGGCAGAACGAGCCCCGCCGCAACCCAACGCCTTGCTGGCAAAAGAGAGCCTGGCTCCCCACCGCCTGTCCGGCTCACCCCACCGCGCCACTGATTTCTGCAGGTGAGATCCCCACGGCAGATCCCCCAGAGCGCCTGTCCAGAAATTCAGCTTGGGATCGTGCTTCAGTTTTTACCTTTGAGTCGCTCATTGCTTCCAGCTGTCTCCACCGGTCGCTCTGCAGACAGTTCGGGAAGGGGACGAGGAAGCCTCCGCAGGGCCAGGCCTGCTTTCCAAGGAGAGAAATGAAACCCGGCTAAGGGGGCGGTTGTGGCCCCCGCTTGTCCCTCAGCGCCCGCTCGAGCGTTTGGCACATGAGGAAACCATCACAGGTGGCTGCGCGGTGAATAAAAACAGAGCATTTGTAGTGATGGCATCGCAAAACACGCTCCTCTTGCCGAGTTCAGAAGCAGGGGCAGAACAGATGGCTTGAGCTGTTCCACCCCGTTCGCTACCTGGGTTTTCGTAGAAAGGTCCCCCCGTGCCGACGGCCAGAGCCCCTGCGGAGCACGAGTCGGGGATGTCGCCTGGATTCAGCCCCGGTCTCGCTGCAGCCAGGGAGGGCACTGGGGCCGACCCCGCAGCCCTCACCCCCAAAGAGGGTCGTGTCCCCCCCCAGGCCCGCTGCAGCCCCCTGGTCTTCCCCGTCCCCCCCGACGCTGCTCACCCCACCGCAGGGTGCTGCGGTTCCGCTCCAGCCAGGGGTCGGGACCACGGCGGCAGTGGGGTTTTGCCGAAGATCAGCCCCTGTTTCCAGTGGCAAGCGCAGGAGAGGCGAGAGCCCGGCAGGGAGCTGCTGTCCGGTCGCTGTCCTGTCCTGCACTGCCCCGGGCTCTGTGGAACACGCACTGACCCTGATGTCACCACTGTGTCGTCACAATGGGGTGGGGGCGGGTTGTCCGTGGGGACCGTTGCCAAGGAGGATCTAGCGACTACAGGGTGGCCAGGGTGGACTAAAAGGGGACTCTCTTCATCCAAGCAATGCTCAACTGGCTGATGGAGGGGGCCAGTCTGATCCTGCCCCCCGAGACCCTGCATCCCTGCAGATCCCTCTGCAACAAAAGGAAATCCTGAAAAACAACCAAGCGACCCCTTCATCTCAAATGTCGTTCTTCTTCTTCCTGCTGGTAACATTAGCAAAAAAACCCAACCAACCCAGAACGCAATAGTTTGAACCCATCCTGGTGCTCAGCAAAGTATGAATTTAACAAGTTTATCCTTCACACGCGCGGCTGATGGACCAGGATGGGTTGGGGATATTTCTCCCAAATCCTGCCAAAACAAATCCCACATGGAACTAAAGAGTTAACCCACGGCAGGGAGGATGTTTGTCTCCTTATGGGATTTAGTAGCCCCTTCACCTCCCCAGGTTGGTAGAGCAGGTAGGTGTTTGAGATGTCAAGCCAGCCATCAGGAAGTGGCTGTTTGTGCTCGGCTGATGTTTGAGAGTCAGCGAAACCACCTGAAAGAGGAGGCAGCCACCTCGCAATCTGACGATGCATCCTCGACTAGCCGGTGGACTGGCACAAATGATCCATAAAGCAGGGCAGGAGATTGAGATTAGACATTAGGAAGAAGTTCTTCACTACAAGGGCGGTGAGGCACCGGCACAGGTTGCCCAGGGAAGCTGTGGCTGCCCCCTCCCTGGCAGTGCTCAAGGCCAGGCTGGATGGGGCTGGGAGCGACCTGGTCTGGTGGAATGTGGGAGGATATTTATGAAATAAGGGACATGTGAACAATCCAGCCTTTCCAGAGAACCTGAGCTGGGACGTACCGGAACTGCTGAAAGCATGAACAACTTGCGGTGCAGGGGGCATGAACATCTTACAGGTGCAGGAGAAGAGACAGCCGCCATTAATGACGCAGTTTTAATTTCTCGAAGAAGATGGGTGTGAACATTTGTGAACGTGACTTGAACGTGACTCGCAATGTGGCCAATCAGGTAGGACTATGGGCTGTTATTTGCGATGAAGCCAATCAGTATTTATTGGGTGTGGTCGAGGGTTATAAATTGCACTGGAAACACGGAAATAAAGGTTCACTTGTTAGATCACATTGATCGTGTCAGTGTCCTCACGCAGCTCCCGCAGGTGGAAGGTGTCCCTACCCATGGCAGGGGGTTGGAACGAGATGGTCGTCGCCGAGGGGAGCTGCCCGCAGCCGGCCGAGCCCGCACCGGAGCGGCAGATGTCAGCGCACAGCGGCTTTTCCTGAGGGAAGGAGATGCCAGGGCCGCGGAGCGGCTCGCCTGGAGCCGGCAGCTCTCGTGGGAGACGCGGGCGAGACCTGGCCGTTGCCAGAACATCGCCGCCCTCCCTGACGCCTGGAAAAAGCGGCCTGGGGAGCGCTGCGACCAGAGTGTGCCGCGGCAGCCCCAGCAGCTGGTGGTGTGGGCAGCTGTGGTGGCAACCCGGGCAAGACCTGTTGGATGCAATGTGGCGAGCCAGGCAGAGGTCGCAGGTAAACCTGCAGGTGTCCAGGTCACAGGCTGCAGGGAATGCCACAGCCTCTCGCTGGCGGCGGGGGGCAGCCACGAGTACGGCCGGGTGCGGTGGGAGCGGGTAGACGATCTGCTCGGCCGAGTGGCCCAGCTGCACGACGAGGCTGCGAGGTTACAAGTGAAATGAAAAGGCTTCGGAGCATTAGGGAGGCTGAAGTGGAGACAGGCCGGTGGAACCAGGCTCTGCCCTCCCTACAACAGAAAGGGGGGCACCCACCAGAGCGCACCCAGGAAACAGGGGCCCCTGTATCCTGCCCCTGTCAGGGGGAAGACAGAAGCCTAAATGAAAGAAGTGAGCGGAGGCAAGTTGCCTGCAAGCGCCCTCCTTGCCTGCCTCACCTCCCCGGGTGCCTCTGAGAAAGAGATATGAGGCCCTGCTGGAAGACGGCCAGTCCAATGAGGGGGTGAATGCTCGAGAGCCTATGCCGGAGGTCTCACCACAGTCAGACAGGCCTTCCAGCCGTATAGCAACCTCCTCCACAAGGAAGAAGAGAAGAGTTCGAGTTGTTGGAGACTCACTCCTAAAGGGAACAGAGGGCCCAGTATGTGGGTTCGGCCCTCACCATAGGGAAGTCTGTAGTCTTCCTGGAGCCCGAATTAGGGATATCGCTAGGAAACTCCCCAACCTCGTGCGGTCATCAGACTACAACCCGCTACTGATCTTCCAGGCAGGAGGGGAGGAAGCTGCATCCCGTAGCCCGAGGGGAATGAAGAGAGACTTCGGGGCCTTGGGACAATTATTGAAAGAGTCTGGCGCGCAAGTTAATTTCTCTTCCCTCCTTCCAGTTGCGGGTGATGACACGGGAAGCAATAGCAGGATCCACGCTGTAAATACCTGGCTCCAGGACTGGGGCTACAGGCCGGGCTCTTGTGTGTTCTTTGATAATGGCTGGTTTTAGAAAACACCAGACCTGATGCTAATACGTGGGAAGGGCTTATCTTTTAGAGGGAAAAGGGTTCTAGGGCAACAATTAGCAGGGCTCGTAGCTAGAGCTTTAAAGTAGATTCGAAGGGGGATGGGGTTGTAGCTGGGTTTGCACCGGTGGGGCACTGTTCTAGTATTAGTGAGGACCGGAAGGCCTGCCATCCCCCTCGGGTGCAGTCGGCGTGCTCAGCTCGCTCCCTGAGATGCCTGTATGCCAGTGCACGCCGCACGGGGAATAAAGAGGAGGAGTCAGGAATCCGTGTCCGGTCAAGGGGTTACGATCTGGTGACAATTACAGAGACATGGTGGGACTGCTCACGTGACTGGAATGCGGTCATGGATGGCCGCGTCCTTTTCGGGAAAGACAGGCCAACAAGGCGAGGAGGTGGAGGTGGCGTTGCTCTTTCCATGAGGGAGCAGCTAGAACGTAGGGAGTTCTGTCCAGGGGTGGATGAGGAGCGGGTTGAGAGTTTGTGGGTGAGAATCAAGGGGCAGGCTAGCATGGGAGATACTGCCGTGGGTGTCTAGTACCGGCCACCCGATCAGGATGAGGAAGTTGATGAGGCCTTCTACAGGCAGCGGACAGCAGCCTGGCATTCACAGGCCCTGGTACTCGTGGGGGATTTTAATTACCCAGATATTTGCTGGGAGACCTACACAGCTAGCCATTCACAGTCCAGGAGGTTCCTCCAGTGCATCGATGAGAACTTCTTGATGCAAATGGTGGATGAGCCAACTAGGAGAGGAGCACTGCTAGAGCAGATCTTATAACAATCTTATCTCACTAGCAAGCAGGGTCTGGTTGAAGCGGTGAAGGTTGAGGGCAGCCCTTGGCTGCAGCCATCATGAGATGGCGGAGTTCAGGATCTTGTGCGGTAGGAAGAGAACACCAAGCAAGATCACAACCTTGGCCTTCAGCAGGGCCAACTTTGGCCTTTTCAAGCAATTGCTAGGGGAAATCCCATGGGGCAGGGTACTAGAAGGTAAAGGGGCCCAAGAGAGTCGGTTTCTATTCAAGGACCACTTTTTCCAGGCTCCAGATCGGAGCATGCCAGTGGGTAGGAAATCAAGAAAGGGAGGCAGGAGACCCACGTGGTTGAACAGGAAACTGATGGGCAAACTCAAGTGGAAGAAGAGAGTCTATAGATCTTGGAAGCAGGGGATGGCCACTTGGGAGGACTATAAGACTGTTGTCAGAGGATGTAGGGAGGCAACTAGGAAAGCTAAGGCCTCCTTGGAGTTAAGCCTTGCAAGGGAGGTCAAGGACAGCAGAAAGGGCTTCTTCAAATACATTGCAGACAAAACTAATGCTAGAGGCAATGTAGGCCCACTGCTGAATGAGGCGGGTGCCCTGGTGACAGAGGATACAGGGAAGGTGGAGCTACTGAACGCCTTCTTTGCCTCTGTCTATGCTGCTGGAGACTGTCCTCAGGAGCTCCAGAGCCCTGAGGCCCCAGAGGAAGTCAGGATAAAGGAGGAGATTGCCTTGATTGATGAGGACTGGGTTAGGGATCAATTAAGCAAGCTGGACATACACAAATGCATGGGCCCTGCTGGGATGCACACGCGGGTGCTGAGGGAGCTGGCACAAGTCATTGCTAGACCACTCTCCATTATCTTTGGTTAGTCGTGGGGAACAGGAGAGGTGCCTGAGGGCTGGAGGAAAGCAAATGTCAGTCCAGTCTTCAAAAAGGGCAAGAAGGAGGACCCGGGTAACTACAGACTGGTCAGCCTCACCTCCATCCCTGGAAAAGTGATGGAACAACTTACCCTCAGTGCTGCCTGTAGGCATATCAAGGATAAGAGAGTCGTTAGGAGCAGTCAACATGGCTTTACCAATGGAAGTCTGATAGCCTTTTATGAAGACGTAACCAGGTGGATGGATAGATGATGGTAGTGCAGTGGATGTGGTTTATCTTGATTTCGGTAAAGCACTTGACACTGTCTCCCACAGCATCCTCGCAGCAGAACTGAGGAAGTGTGGTCTGGATGACCGGGTAGTGAGGTGGCTTGTTTAATTGGTTGAAGGAAAGAAGTCAGAGAGCTGTGGTGAATGGGACAGAGTCTAGTTGGAGGCCTGGATCTGGTGGAGTCCCTCAGGGGTGGGTGCTGGGACCAGGACTCTTCGATATATTCGTCAATGACCTGGATGAGGGAACAGAGCACCCTGTCAGGAGGTTTGCTGCTGACACCAAACTGGGAGGAGTGGCTGACACCCCAGGAGGCTGTGCTGCCGTTCAGAAAGACCTGGACAGGCTGGAGAGCTGGGCGGGGAGACATTTAATGAACTACAACAAGGGCAAGTGCAGGGTCTCGCAGCTGGGAAAGAACAACCCCATGTCCCAGTAGAGGTTGGGGACTGAGCTGGTGGAGAATAGCGTAGCGGAAAGGGGCCTGGGGGGCCTGGTGGGCAGCAGGATGACCATGAGCCAGCAATGTGTCCTGGTGGCCAAGAAGGCCAATGGCATCCCGGGGGGTATGAGAAGGGGTGCGGTCAGTAGGTCGAGAGAGGTTCTCCTCCCCCTTCTCCTCTGCCCCGCTGAGAGCCCATCTGGAATAGCGTGTCCAGTTCTGGGCCCCTCAGTTCCAGAAGGACAGGGAACTGCTGGAAAGAGTCCAGCGCAGAGCCACAAAGGTGATGAAGGGGGTGGAACGTCTCCCTTCTGATGAAAGGCTGAGGGAGCTGGGTCTCTTGAGCTTGGAGAAGAGGAGACTGAGGGGTGACCTCATGGATGTTCATAAATACGTAAAGGGCGAGTGTCAGGAGGGTGGAGCCGGGCTCTTCTCGGTGACGTCCAATGACAGGACAAGGGGCAACAAGTGCAAGCTGGAGCACAGAAGATTCCACGTGAACATAAGGGAAAAACTTTTTAATTGTGAGGATGACAGAGCCCTGGAACAGGCTGCCCAGAGAGGTGGTGGAGTCTCCTTCTCTGGAGACGTTCAAAAGTTGCCCGGGCGCGTTCCTGTGTGACCTACTCTAGGTGGTCCTGCTCTGGCAGGGGGCTTGGACTGGATGATCTTTCGAGGTCCCTTGCAACCCCTGACATTCTGTGATCTCTTCTCTCGAAGGTCCCCTGCCAGGAGCACTGGCCCGCTCAGATTTGAAGCTGTCAGCACACGAAATCTTCAGTCTAGCCCTCCTCCTCTTGCCCGTGCCAGGAGCGTCGGCCTGCTGCTTCTCGTGCCTCTGGAGAATCAGCTGGCGCAGCTGCCCGTGGTCCAGCGGCACTTCCACTGCCCAAGAAAATGGCCAGCCGTCACGCACCCCGTCACAGGCCTGACATCCGTGGTGGGGCGGGGGAGGCTGGTTGGGGTTGGCTGGGAAGGACAGGGGTCAGCGGGGGATTGGGCGGGGCAGCCAGGGGGGAACGGGGCATTGGGCGTTGGCTGCGTGGCCACAGCCCCTCCCTCCCACCTCCCCCACTCACAGGCGCCGATGGCGTCGGCGGTGCCGTTCGGGGCGGGGGCCGTCGGGCAGAGCTGGGCGCGATCCATCCCCCAGAGGAGCTCGGTGCCGCCCAGCAGCGGGTGGGCGAAGGGCTGGGCCAGGTGGGAGCCCTCAGCCGATGTGTAGCGCAGGATGGACTCCTGCAGCAGGAGCTCGCGGGTCCTCTTCTCCAGGAGACCTGGGTGGGAGGGAGCACTGTCACGCAGGGCCCCTGCCCCAATCCGCCCCCGCCCGTCTGCTGAGCAGGGGCTCATCCTCTGGCTTCCCCAAGGCGGTGCCGTCCGGCAGCCTGTCTCCCCAGGGGCAAGGGCCCGAGGCCGGCTCCCGCACCCAGAGCCGAGAGGAGGGCTTGGGGCTCCACTGGCATCTTTCTAGAGCCGGCTTGGCTCCCGAGTTGACTGGCAATTTGGCACCCCAGAATTCGCATTAGGGACACCCATGCGTGACGGGGCAGAGGAAAAAACAAGAGCTCAATTAAAACACAGTGCAAGCGGGTGGTGGACACGCAGGGTCCAGGCCATGTGGCAGGGGAAGACGGGCAGCCCCGACCCACCCAGAATCTGCGCCAGGTTGTCTCCAAGCGGCCACGTTATCTTCGTAGCATCACAGCTGGTTTCTTTGAGCAGGGCCTCCACGCCAGATCTGAGCTGGCCCAGCAACTTGCTGCTCTCCTTGTATTTCTTTTCATACATGTTGGCTTCCTTGGTGGTTTCCATTATTTTTGCCTATCAACAAAGGTTTTGACAGGTGTCACCCCAGCCCCCTGCTCTTCCCCCACACCCCAGTGCTGGCCACTTCCAGGCTGGGCACTGGAGACATCCCACCCCATGCTCCCGTCCCTGCAGGGGAAAGGCTCTGCGTAGGGGAGCCCAAGCTCCCCGTGCCGCGCACGAGGCCGCAGGCGCTGGAGAGCCAGGGCTGGCAGGAGCCCTGCAGGCACCCTCTCACCATGCACTGGGAGACAGGGCTGCCAAAGCCAATGCAGGGCCCTTTTCTGCCCACGCCTGTCCAGCCCTTGACCAGAGCAGCGTTCATAGGACCAGACTCCCTGGCACACGTGGCAGGGCCGCGCTGCCCTTGCAGAGGGAAGGCCCGGCCGCCATACCTCCACTTCCTCCAGGCTCTCTTCCGCAGGCTCCTTGTCCACGATGAGGGCTGCAATCCTGCTCTGTGTAAACACAAGCACGAGAGAGGGGTATGGGCTGAGTGCCCACCAGATGTGCCTGACAGAGGCTGGGGACCATCCCTCTGCCCTGGCAGCAGGGACGTCCCACTTGACCCCCCCCCGGGGACCACTGTCACCAGGCCAGGGGGGCAGCTGATGACCTCACAACGGGCAGCCTTTCTCCCTCCAGCCAGCCCCACACATGGCCGAGGCACCTCTTGCCTTTCCTGGATCCTGCAGTCGTTTTGCTGGGTACACGGTGGCAGTATTGAGACCTTTTCAGATCCGAGAACGCTGCCTTCTGGCTCTGGGAGTTCTCTTTTAGCTGCCCCTTTGCCTTCCCCTAATCCCGCCCCTGTGGCAGGCTCTGAGCTGGGCTCTTGTGTGATTCCGGACACGTGGGAGAGGAAAAGCCCCAGCCCAGCAGCACCAGCTGAGAAAGGGGAGACGTGAAGGGCCTGGAACAGACCTGCTGGTCGTTGATCCTCTGCTGCATCTTCGCCATCTCCTTGTTGACCTCGATGGCGTAGCTGAAGCAGGAGAACTCCTTCTGATTCTCTGCGACAAAGCTGTCTATCAGCCGGTCGATGTCGCCGTTCTCCGCCTGCTCCAGCAGCTGCTGGTAAACTGGCATCAGGCTCTCGAAGCTCTCTGCTTCTGCTTGCCTCTGCCTGATGCGCTTGGCTGCCTTCAAGGCTGAGGGAGAGAGGGAGCGTCTGGGCTGCGCGTGTCCCCACGGCTGCCCTTGGCAGAGCCTTCCTTCACTCAGAAATTAAGCAAGGAGCTCACAGCCTGCATGGGAATGGGGCAAACACAGTGGCATCCCTCCCCAGCAGGATCAAAGGGGCCACGGCTGCACATGGAGGCGGGTCCCTGCTTCCCCATCCCTCCCTCTCCCCCAAGGGCACCCCAAGACGCAGGGGTTCAGGTGGCCTCCCTTGCTTATCCCTGTTTGTCTGTTTATTCTGTAGGGCAAAGGGTGGCTGAAGGAGCCTGCAGGCAGAGGAGACGTCCTGCCTTTGGGGTGCAGCGCTATAAGCCACCCCTTGCCAACCCTGCGCAGCCCTGGTTTGGGGTCCCCGTTGCACGGCATTTCTCTCATTTGCTACCTTTGTTCTTTTGGGCCTTTTCCTTCAACTCCGAGAGATCTCGCAGTTTGGTGTCCATGAAAGTTTTCATTTCGATCTGCGCCGTGCCAAGGACACGCTTCTGCCTTTCGTGCAGGGCAGCGTCTTTCCTCTGCTTTTCAGTCTCCTCTCTAGTTCTGTTCAGAGTCTCCATCCTGCACGCAGAAAGCAGCAGGTTACACCACGCGTAGTTAGAACGATTTCTCTTCCTGGCCGTCTCCGTGCCTGACCCAGCCAAGCCCCCGTGATGCTGTGCACATTGCCCAGCTCTCATCGCGATGCGGCTGTGTCAGCCCAAGGCCAGCAGCAAGCTGACAGAGCTCTTGGTGGGGTTTTGTACTTGGACACAGCACCCAGCTCCGGCAGCCCGGCTCACTTGGACCAGAGCTGGCTGGCCTCTGCTCCGCATCTGCTGCGTCCCCCTCTGTGGGCTCAGGTGGGACTCAGCGGACAGAGACTGCTCCGCGAGGCAGCTCACCCCATCCCGAGAAACCTCTGGGGCGGGTGGAGTAAATCACCCTGGAGGTACCGGTCTCCCTGCACTGACCAGGCACCCAGCCCTCGGCACCCAGCCCTCGGCACCCAGCCCTCGGCACCCAGCTCTAGACAAGAGCGGAGAATCCTCTCTCTCAAGTTGCCAGCGGTCTCTCTTGTCATCGCTACTCGACGCCGCCATTGCCCACCGGTGCCAAGTTTACCGCAGAGCGTTCGCAAGGCCACGTACCACTCCTCATAGGCTTCTGTGGATTGCTGAAGAGCGCTGTTCATCCTCCTGTGTTGCTTCTCCAGCTTCCTGTGGAGCTTAAAGAAGATGTTGTTCAAAGCAGCTTTCTGTATTTGGAGGCTTTCAATCTCTTCATGCAGCTGCTTGTTTCTGCTCACAGCGGTGTGGAAACGGACAGTGACCTGGGGAGAGAGAAGCAAGGGGTCTGAAGCTGCTGCGGGACTGGGGGGCTAGGTCTCTGCAGAAAGACCTCGACCAGGGCTGAGACAAACACGGGCCAAGGGATGTGAAGCTGGCCCTGCAGTATCCTCCTCCCTAAGGCTGGAGAGGCAACAGTAGGCCAGGCCGAGACCCGGAGCTGGCATTGTCCAAGGCAAGGTGGCCTCAGGCAGCTCGGCCGTGTCACTAAACAGGCGCAGGCCTTCAGGCTTCTTGGCAAGGCACAAGTGCTGCATTTGGGTCGCCAAGCTCGAAGGAGCCTTGGAGGGGTTCTGGGAGCAACCAGGCCAGGGGAACAAGCCAGGGCCTTTACGCAGCTTGTGGCAACCAAACGCATTTGCACCGTTACCCTTTGTCCTGACCAAAAGGCATGTTGCACACAGGCCCCAGTGCAGCCCCGCACACGGCCGCCAAAGGCCTGCCAAAGGTTTGCTTACGTTGTATAGAGACGTCTCCAGCGTCTCGGCCTGCTTTGGCAGCCGCTCGCTCCTCTTCACGTCCTTCACCTTTGCTGCTCTCCGCTTTTGACTCGCAATCTCTTGTTCCAGCTCTAATATCTGCGCACACAGAGGAAAAAAACCAAAGAAAGTATAATCTCCAGCCCTACGTTCTGGACTCTTGTCAGGCTGTCCTCAGGAGAAGTGAAGAGACATCTCTCGGGTGTCGCTGCTCCTCGATTTGCCACATCTCAGGCAGCACAGCTAAATGTTGCATTTTCAGAAGAACGACAAAAGTCAAGGGAAAAGCAGTGGGATGTTGCGTGACCCCAGGCAGGTGTGTGCCATCCAAGAGGAGCTGCAGAGAGCTGTGGGACAGCAAGGCTGAGAGTTGCGCCGTACTTTTCTGGCCAGCGATGCTGACTTGAATGGGAGCCTGGCTCTGTCCCTTTGTCAGTGGCACGTGTCTTTTGCCAGGAGGCAGCATTCTGTTCCGAGGCCTGAAGGAGATGCATTCTGCATCGAGGGGTTTCAGCCACGGGTCTCCCTCTGTGACTCTGCTCTGCTCTACCGTGCTCGGCCAGGGAATGGTTCAGATGCGTTACCTGCTTCTCCAGGGCAGCTAAGAGGGCTTTTCTCTCTCCAATTAGAGAGTCGTGCTTGGATTTGGACTGCAAAAGGCGGTGGAGCTCCGTACGATTCCTCTCATCCAGCATCACGTTCCTCCGGGACGTGATCTGGCTCAGCGTTGATAACACCTCCTTCTGTTCTTGAGCCAGCGACTCTATTTCTTGCCTGTAAAAACAAAACAACAAATAACATGGAGCACATCCCACCTGCAACGCCGGAGCAGGTCCTTGCCCCTCCCCACCTCAGCACCAGGGTCCCCACATCTCTGCCTGGAGGAACTTTCCGGGCACAACGCAGCCGAGCCAAGCTGCACTTACTCCTGGGCCTGCAGCTGACGCCTCGTCTTGGCACCATAGGACCTGTTCTTCTCCCCAGCTCTCCGAAACTGCACCTGCAGTCTCCTGAACTCGCCTTCAGCCAGCTTGTCCTGCTCCTTCTCCGGGAAGGCTGAAAGCTTCTGCCTCAAAGAGAGCGCGCCCTGCTGACACAGAGAGGGAGAGCTCAGTCACTTGAGCAAACCCCACCAGCAGTGGTAGACAGCGGAGCTGGGCACGGGGCAGTGGGTTAATGGCATCACCACCTCCAGCTCTTCGTCACCACCTTCAGCTCTTCACTGGCACCGAAGATATTCAGTACCCTCCCAAACACTGAGCCACACAAACCAACTCCATGAGCGCTTCTGATCCACTTCAGAGCAAAGGCGGCCAGGCGCTGTGCTCTTGGGTAACCCCCCGCCATGCTAGCACCACTTTCCAGGGCAAGGAGGCGTCAAGACCAGCCAACACCAGGGCAGCTGAGCCGCAGCTAGCACCTCACATCCAGAACAGGGTGCAGACCTCCAGCAGCGCGGAGGGCAGGTGACGGCACGTTGTCACCACTTTTATCACCCAGCGTGACTGCCGGGACCACGTCAGTCAGAATCAAACCCACCCCTACTGGGGACATGACATGAAGGAACCCCGCTGACTTTGCCCAGGAGCGGAGCAGGAGCGCTCGCATCCCCAGCTGTGCGAAGGTGACTTGTAGCTGAGAAGTCACTGCCTTACAGGTGAGCACTGCAGCTCTGGCAGTTGCATCCACCACTACCCCCCTGACCTCAGCTGACCCCTGTTGCCCAACCCTGCCTCCCCCAACACCCAGGTCTCACGCCACGGCCTCATCCCCGGCACAGGAGGGCAGGCAGAACGAGCCCCGCCGCAACCCAACACCTTGCTGGCAAAAGAGAGCCTGGCTCCCCACCGCCTGTCCGGCACACCCCACCGCGCCACTGATTTCTGCAGGTGAGATCCCCACGGCAGATCCCCCAGAGCGCCTGTCCAGAAATTCAGCTTGGGATCGTGCTTCAGTTTTTACCTTTGAGTCGCTCATTGCTTCCAGCTGTCTCCACCGGTCGCTCTGCAGACAGTTCGGGAAGGGGACGAGGAAGCCTCCGCAGGGCCAGGCCTGCTTTCCAAGGAGAGAAATGAAACCCGGCTAAGGGGGCGGTTGTGGCCCCCGCTTGTCCCTCAGCGCCCGCTCGAGCGTTTGGCACATGAGGAAACCATCACAGGTGGCTGCGCGGTGAATAAAAACAGAGCATTTGTAGTGATGGCATCGCAAAACACGCTCCTCTTGCCGAGTTCAGAAGCAGGGGCAGAACAGATGGCTTGAGCTGTTCCACCCCGTTCGCTACCTGGGTTTTCGTAGAAAGGTCCCCCCGTGCCGACGGCCAGAGCCCCTGCGGAGCACGAGTCGGGGATGTCGCCTGGATTCAGCCCCGGTCTCGCTGCAGCCAGGGAGGGCACTGGGGCCGACCCCGCAGCCCTCACCCCCAAAGAGGGTCGTGTCCCCCCCCAGGCCCGCTGCAGCCCCCTGGTCTTCCCCGTCCCCCCCGACGCTGCTCACCCCACCGCAGGGTGCTGCGGTTCCGCTCCAGCCAGGGGTCGGGACCACGGCGGCAGTGGGGTTTTGCCAAAGATCAGCCCCTGTTTCCAGTGGCAAGCGCAGGAGAGGCGAGAGCCCGGCAGGGAGCTGCTGTCCGGTCGCTGTCCTGTCCTGCACTGCCCCGGGCTCTGTGGAACACGCACTGACCCTGATGTCACCACTGTGTCGTCACAATGGGGTGGGGGCGGGTTGTCCGTGGGGACCGTTGCCAAGGAGGATCTAGCGACTACAGGGTGGCCAGGGTGGACTAAAAGGGGACTCTCTTCATCCAAGCAATGCACAACTGGCTGATGGAGGGGGCCAGTCTGATCCTGCCCCCCGAGACCCTGCATCCCTGCAGATCCCTCTGCAACAAAAGGAAATCCTGAAAAACAACCAAGCGACCCCTTCATCTCAAATGTCGTTCTTCTTCTTCCTGCTGGTAACATTAGCAAAAAAACCCAACCAACCCAGAACGCAATAGTTTGAACCCATCCTGGTGCTCAGCAAAGTATGAATTTAACAAGTTTATCCTTCACACGCGCGGCTGATGGACCAGGATGGGTTGGGGATATTTCTCCCAAATCCTGCCAAAACAAATCCCACATGGAACTAAAGAGTTAACCCACGGCAGGGAGGATGTTTGTCTCCTTATGGGATTTAGTAGCCCCTTCACCTCCCCAGGTTGGTAGAGCAGGTAGGTGTTTGAGATGTCAAGCCAGCCATCAGGAAGTGGCTGTTTGTGCTCGGCTGATGTTTGAGAGTCAGCGAAACCACCTGAAAGAGGAGGCAGCCACCTCGCAATCTGACGATGCATCCTCGACTAGCCGGTGGACTGGCACAAATGATCCATAAAGCAGGGCAGGAGATTGAGATTAGACATTAGGAAGAAGTTCTTCACTACAAGGGCGGTGAGGCACCGGCACAGGTTGCCCAGGGAAGCTGTGGCTGCCCCCTCCCTGGCAGTGCTCAAGGCCAGGCTGGATGGGGCTGGGAGCGACCTGGTCTGGTGGAATGTGGGAGGATATTTATGAAATAAGGGACATGTGAACAATCCAGCCTTTCCAGAGAACCTGAGCTGGGACGTACCGGAACTGCTGAAAGCATGAACAACTTGCGGTGCAGGGGGCATGAACATCTTACAGGTGCAGGAGAAGAGACAGCCGCCATTAATGACGCAGTTTTAATTTCTCGAAGAAGATGGGTGTGAACATTTGTGAACGTGACTTGAACGTGACTCGCAATGTGGCCAATCAGGTAGGACTATGGGCTGTTATTTGCGATGAAGCCAATCAGTATTTATTGGGTGTGGTCGAGGGTTATAAATTGCACTGGAAACACGGAAATAAAGGTTCACTTGTTAGATCACATTGATCGTGTCAGTGTCCTCACGCAGCTCCCGCAGGTGGAAGGTGTCCCTACCCATGGCAGGGGGTTGGAACGAGATGGTCGTCGCCGAGGGGAGCTGCCCGCAGCCGGCCGAGCCCGCACCGGAGCGGCAGATGTCAGCGCACAGCGGCTTTTCCTGAGGGAAGGAGATGCCAGGGCCGCGGAGCGGCTCGCCTGGAGCCGGCAGCTCTCGTGGGAGACGCGGGCGAGACCTGGCCGTTGCCAGAACATCGCCGCCCTCCCTGACGCCTGGAAAAAGCGGCCTGGGGAGCGCTGCGACCAGAGTGTGCCGCGGCAGCCCCAGCAGCTGGTGGTGTGGGCAGCTGTGGTGGCAACCCGGGCAAGACCTGTTGGATGCAATGTGGCGAGCCAGGCAGAGGTCGCAGGTAAACCTGCAGGTGTCCAGGTCACAGGCTGCAGGGAATGCCACAGCCTCTCGCTGGCGGCGGGGGGCAGCCACGAGTACGGCCGGGTGCGGTGGGAGCGGGTAGACGATCTGCTCGGCCGAGTGGCCCAGCTGCACGACGAGGCTGCGAGGTTACAAGTGAAATGAAAAGGCTTCGGAGCATTAGGGAGGCTGAAGTGGAGACAGGCCGGTGGAACCAGGCTCTGCCCTCCCTACAACAGAAAGGGGGGCACCCACCAGAGCGCACCCAGGAAACAGGGGCCCCTGTATCCTGCCCCTGTCAGGGGGAAGACAGAAGCCTAAATGAAAGAAGTGAGCGGAGGCAAGTTGCCTGCAAGCGCCCTCCTTGCCTGCCTCACCTCCCCGGGTGCCTCTGAGAAAGAGATATGAGGCCCTGCTGGAAGACGGCCAGTCCAATGAGGGGGTGAATGCTCGAGAGCCTATGCCGGAGGTCTCACCACAGTCAGACAGGCCTTCCAGCCGTATAGCAACCTCCTCCACAAGGAAGAAGAGAAGAGTTCGAGTTGTTGGAGACTCACTCCTAAAGGGAACAGAGGGCCCAGTATGTGGGTTCGGCCCTCACCATAGGGAAGTCTGTAGTCTTCCTGGAGCCCGAATTAGGGATATCGCTAGGAAACTCCCCAACCTCGTGCGGTCATCAGACTACAACCCGCTACTGATCTTCCAGGCAGGAGGGGAGGAAGCTGCATCCCGTAGCCCGAGGGGAATGAAGAGAGACTTCGGGGCCTTGGGACAATTATTGAAAGAGTCTGGCGCGCAAGTTAATTTCTCTTCCCTCCTTCCAGTTGCGGGTGATGACACGGGAAGCAATAGCAGGATCCACGCTGTAAATACCTGGCTCCAGGACTGGGGCTACAGGCCGGGCTCTTGTGTGTTCTTTGATAATGGCTGGTTTTAGAAAACACCAGACCTGATGCTAATACGTGGGAAGGGCTTATCTTGTAGAGGGAAAAGGGTTCTAGGGCAACAATTAGCAGGGCTCGTAGCTAGAGCTTTAAAGTAGATTCGAAGGGGGATGGGGTTGTAGCTGGGTTTGCACCGGTGGGGCACTGTTCTAGTATTAGTGAGGACCGGAAGGCCTGCCATCCCCCTCGGGTGCAGTCGGCGTGCTCAGCTCGCTCCCTGAGATGCCTGTATGCCAGTGCACGCCGCACGGGGAATAAAGAGGAGGAGTCAGGAATCCGTGTCCGGTCAAGGGGTTACGATCTGGTGACAATTACAGAGACATGGTGGGACTGCTCACGTGACTGGAATGCGGTCATGGATGGCCGCGTCCTTTTCGGGAAAGACAGGCCAACAAGGCGAGGAGGTGGAGGTGGCGTTGCTCTTTCCATGAGGGAGCAGCTAGAACGTAGGGAGTTCTGTCCAGGGGTGGATGAGGAGCGGGTTGAGAGTTTGTGGGTGAGAATCAAGGGGCAGGCTAGCATGGGAGATACTGCCGTGGGTGTCTAGTACCGGCCACCCGATCAGGATGAGGAAGTTGATGAGGCCTTCTACAGGCAGCGGACAGCAGCCTGGCATTCACAGGCCCTGGTACTCGTGGGGGATTTTAATTACCCAGATATTTGCTGGGAGACCTACACAGCTAGCCATTCACAGTCCAGGAGGTTCCTCCAGTGCATCGATGAGAACTTCTTGATGCAAATGGTGGATGAGCCAACTAGGAGAGGAGCACTGCTAGAGCAGATCTTATAACAATCTTATCTCACTAGCAAGCAGGGTCTGGTTGAAGCGGTGAAGGTTGAGGGCAGCCCTTGGCTGCAGCCATCATGAGATGGCGGAGTTCAGGATCTTGTGCGGTAGGAAGAGAACACCAAGCAAGATCACAACCTTGGCCTTCAGCAGGGCCAACTTTGGCCTTTTCAAGCAATTGCTAGGGGAAATCCCATGGGGCAGGGTACTAGAAGGTAAAGGGGCCCAAGAGAGTCGGTTTCTATTCAAGGACCACTTTTTCCAGGCTCCAGATCGGAGCATGCCAGTGGGTAGGAAATCAAGAAAGGGAGGCAGGAGACCCACGTGGTTGAACAGGAAACTGATGGGCAAACTCAAGTGGAAGAAGAGAGTCTATAGATCTTGGAAGCAGGGGATGGCCACTTGGGAGGACTATAAGACTGTTGTCAGAGGATGTAGGGAGGCAACTAGGAAAGCTAAGGCCTCCTTGGAGTTAAGCCTTGCAAGGGAGGTCAAGGACAGCAGAAAGGGCTTCTTCAAATACATTGCAGACAAAACTAATGCTAGAGGCAATGTAGGCCCACTGCTGAATGAGGCGGGTGCCCTGGTGACAGAGGATACAGGGAAGGTGGAGCTACTGAACGCCTTCTTTGCCTCTGTCTATGCTGCTGGAGACTGTCCTCAGGAGCTCCAGAGCCCTGAGGCCCCAGAGGAAGTCAGGATAAAGGAGGAGATTGCCTTGATTGATGAGGACTGGGTTAGGGATCAATTAAGCAAGCTGGACATACACAAATGCATGGGCCCTGCTGGGATGCACACGCGGGTGCTGAGGGAGCTGGCACAAGTCATTGCTAGACCACTCTCCATTATCTTTGGTTAGTCGTGGGGAACAGGAGAGGTGCCTGAGGGCTGGAGGAAAGCAAATGTCAGTCCAGTCTTCAAAAAGGGCAAGAAGGAGGACCCGGGTAACTACAGACTGGTCAGCCTCACCTCCATCCCTGGAAAAGTGATGGAACAACTTACCCTCAGTGCTGCCTGTAGGCATATCAAGGATAAGAGAGTCGTTAGGAGCAGTCAACATGGCTTTACCAATGGAAGTCTGATAGCCTTTTATGAAGACGTAACCAGGTGGATGGATAGATGATGGTAGTGCAGTGGATGTGGTTTATCTTGATTTCGGTAAAGCACTTGACACTGTCTCCCACAGCATCCTCGCAGCAGAACTGAGGAAGTGTGGTCTGGATGACCGGGTAGTGAGGTGGCTTGTTTAATTGGTTGAAGGAAAGAAGTCAGAGAGCTGTGGTGAATGGGACAGAGTCTAGTTGGAGGCCTGGATCTGGTGGAGTCCCTCAGGGGTGGGTGCTGGGACCAGGACTCTTCGATATATTCGTCAATGACCTGGATGAGGGAACAGAGCACCCTGTCAGGAGGTTTGCTGCTGACACCAAACTGGGAGGAGTGGCTGACACCCCAGGAGGCTGTGCTGCCGTTCAGAAAGACCTGGACAGGCTGGAGAGCTGGGCGGGGAGACATTTAATGAACTACAACAAGGGCAAGTGCAGGGTCTCGCAGCTGGGAAAGAACAACCCCATGTCCCAGTAGAGGTTGGGGACTGAGCTGGTGGAGAATAGCGTAGCGGAAAGGGGCCTGGGGGGCCTGGTGGGCAGCAGGATGACCATGAGCCAGCAATGTGTCCTGGTGGCCAAGAAGGCCAATGGCATCCCGGGGGGTATGAGAAGGGGTGCGGTCAGTAGGTCGAGAGAGGTTCTCCTCCCCCTTCTCCTCTGCCCCGCTGAGAGCCCATCTGGAATAGCGTGTCCAGTTCTGGGCCCCTCAGTTCCAGAAGGACAGGGAACTGCTGGAAAGAGTCCAGCGCAGAGCCACAAAGGTGATGAAGGGGGTGGAACGTCTCCCTTCTGATGAAAGGCTGAGGGAGCTGGGTCTCTTGAGCTTGGAGAAGAGGAGACTGAGGGGTGACCTCATGGATGTTCATAAATACGTAAAGGGCGAGTGTCAGGAGGGTGGAGCCGGGCTCTTCTCGGTGACGTCCAATGACAGGACAAGGGGCAACAAGTGCAAGCTGGAGCACAGAAGATTCCACGTGAACATAAGGGAAAAACTTTTTAATTGTGAGGATGACAGAGCCCTGGAACAGGCTGCCCAGAGAGGTGGTGGAGTCTCCTTCTCTGGAGACGTTCAAAAGTTGCCCGGGCGCGTTCCTGTGTGACCTACTCTAGGTGGTCCTGCTCTGGCAGGGGGCTTGGACTGGATGATCTTTCGAGGTCCCTTGCAACCCCTGACATTCTGTGATCTCTTCTCTCGAAGGTCCCCTGCCAGGAGCACTGGCCCGCTCAGATTTGAAGCTGTCAGCACACGAAATCTTCAGTCTAGCCCTCCTCCTCTTGCCCGTGCCAGGAGCGTCGGCCTGCTGCTTCTCGTGCCTCTGGAGAATCAGCTGGCGCAGCTGCCCGTGGTCCAGCGGCACTTCCACTGCCCAAGAAAATGGCCAGCCGTCACGCACCCCGTCACAGGCCTGACATCCGTGGTGGGGCGGGGGAGGCTGGTTGGGGTTGGCTGGGAAGGACAGGGGTCAGCGGGGGATTGGGCGGGGCAGCCAGGGGGGAACGGGGCATTGGGCGTTGGCTGCGTGGCCACAGCCCCTCCCTCCCACCTCCCCCACTCACAGGCGCCGATGGCGTCGGCGGTGCCGTTCGGGGCGGGGGCCGTCGGGCAGAGCTGGGCGCGATCCATCCCCCAGAGGAGCTCGGTGCCGCCCAGCAGCGGGTGGGCGAAGGGCTGGGCCAGGTGGGAGCCCTCAGCCGATGTGTAGCGCAGGATGGACTCCTGCAGCAGGAGCTCGCGGGTCCTCTTCTCCAGGAGACCTGGGTGGGAGGGAGCACTGTCACGCAGGGCCCCTGCCCCAATCCGCCCCCGCCCGTCTGCTGAGCAGGGGCTCATCCTCTGGCTTCCCCAAGGCGGTGCCGTCCGGCAGCCTGTCTCCCCAGGGGCAAGGGCCCGAGGCCGGCTCCCGCACCCAGAGCCGAGAGGAGGGCTTGGGGCTCCACTGGCATCTTTCTAGAGCCGGCTTGGCTCCCGAGTTGACTGGCAATTTGGCACCCCAGAATTCGCATTAGGGACACCCATGCGTGACGGGGCAGAGGAAAAAACAAGAGCTCAATTAAAACACAGTGCAAGCGGGTGGTGGACACGCAGGGTCCAGGCCATGTGGCAGGGGAAGACGGGCAGCCCCGACCCACCCAGAATCTGCGCCAGGTTGTCTCCAAGCGGCCACGTTATCTTCGTAGCATCACAGCTGGTTTCTTTGAGCAGGGCCTCCACGCCAGATCTGAGCTGGCCCAGCAACTTGCTGCTCTCCTTGTATTTCTTTTCATACATGTTGGCTTCCTTGGTGGTTTCCATTATTTTTGCCTATCAACAAAGGTTTTGACAGGTGTCACCCCAGCCCCCTGCTCTTCCCCCACACCCCAGTGCTGGCCACTTCCAGGCTGGGCACTGGAGACATCCCACCCCATGCTCCCGTCCCTGCAGGGGAAAGGCTCTGCGTAGGGGAGCCCAAGCTCCCCGTGCCGCGCACGAGGCCGCAGGCGCTGGAGAGCCAGGGCTGGCAGGAGCCCTGCAGGCACCCTCTCACCATGCACTGGGAGACAGGGCTGCCAAAGCCAATGCAGGGCCCTTTTCTGCCCACGCCTGTCCAGCCCTTGACCAGAGCAGCATTCATAGGACCAGACTCCCTGGCACACGTGGCAGGGCCGCGCTGCCCTTGCAGAGGGAAGGCCCGGCCGCCATACCTCCACTTCCTCCAGGCTCTCTTCCGCAGGCTCCTTGTCCACGATGAGGGCTGCAATCCTGCTCTGTGTAAACACAAGCACGAGAGAGGGGTATGGGCTGAGTGCCCACCAGATGTGCCTGACAGAGGCTGGGGACCATCCCTCTGCCCTGGCAGCAGGGACGTCCCACTTGACCCCCCCCCGGGGACCACTGTCACCAGGCCAGGGGGGCAGCTGATGACCTCACAACGGGCAGCCTTTCTCCCTCCAGCCAGCCCCACACATGGCCGAGGCACCTCTTGCCTTTCCTGGATCCTGCAGTCGTTTTGCTGGGTACACGGTGGCAGTATTGAGACCTTTTCAGATCCGAGAACGCCGCCTTCTGGCTCTGGGAGTTCTCTTTTAGCTGCCCCTTTGCCTTCCCCTAATCCCGCCCCTGTGGCAGGCTCTGAGCTGGGCTCTTGTGTGATTCCGGACACGTGGGAGAGGAAAAGCCCCAGCCCAGCAGCACCAGCTGAGAAAGGGGAGACGTGAAGGGCCTGGAACAGACCTGCTGGTCGTTGATCCTCTGCTGCATCTTCGCCATCTCCTTGTTGACCTCGATGGCGTAGCTGAAGCAGGAGAACTCCTTCTGATTCTCTGCGACAAAGCTGTCTATCAGCCGGTCGATGTCGCCGTTCTCCGCCTGCTCCAGCAGCTGCTGGTAAACTGGCATCAGGCTCTCGAAGCTCTCTGCTTCTGCTTGCCTCTGCCTGATGCGCTTGGCTGCCTTCAAGGCTGAGGGAGAGAGGGAGCGTCTGGGCTGCGCGTGTCCCCACGGCTGCCCTTGGCAGAGCCTTCCTTCACTCAGAAATTAAGCAAGGAGCTCACAGCCTGCATGGGAATGGGGCAAACACAGTGGCATCCCTCCCCAGCAGGATCAAAGGGGCCACGGCTGCACATGGAGGCGGGTCCCTGCTTCCCCATCCCTCCCTCTCCCCCAAGGGCACCCCAAGACGCAGGGGTTCAGGTGGCCTCCCTTGCTTATCCCTGTTTGTCTGTTTATTCTGTAGGGCAAAGGGTGGCTGAAGGAGCCTGCAGGCAGAGGAGACGTCCTGCCTTTGGGGTGCAGCGCTATAAGCCACCCCTTGCCAACCCTGCGCAGCCCTGGTTTGGGGTCCCCGTTGCACGGCATTTCTCTCATTTGCTACCTTTGTTCTTTTGGGCCTTTTCCTTCAACTCCGAGAGATCTCGCAGTTTGGTGTCCATGAAAGTTTTCATTTCGATCTGCGCCGTGCCAAGGACACGCTTCTGCCTTTCGTGCAGGGCAGCGTCTTTCCTCTGCTTTTCAGTCTCCTCTCTAGTTCTGTTCAGAGTCTCCATCCTGCACGCAGAAAGCAGCAGGTTACACCACGCGTAGTTAGAACGATTTCTCTTCCTGGCCGTCTCCGTGCCTGACCCAGCCAAGCCCCCGTGATGCTGTGCACATTGCCCAGCTCTCATCGCGATGCGGCTGTGTCAGCCCAAGGCCAGCAGCAAGCTGACAGAGCTCTTGGTGGGGTTTTGTACTTGGACACAGCACCCAGCTCCGGCAGCCCGGCTCACTTGGACCAGAGCTGGCTGGCCTCTGCTCCGCATCTGCTGCGTCCCCCTCTGTGGGCTCAGGTGGGACTCAGCGGACAGAGACTGCTCCGCGAGGCAGCTCACCCCATCCCGAGAAACCTCTGGGGCGGGTGGAGTAAATCACCCTGGAGGTACCGGTCTCCCTGCACTGACCAGGCACCCAGCCCTCGGCACCCAGCCCTCGGCACCCAGCTCTAGACAAGAGCGGAGAATCCTCTCTCTCAAGTTGCCAGCGGTCTCTCTTGTCATCGCTACTCGACGCCGCCATTGCCCACCGGTGCCAAGTTTACCGCAGAGCGTTCGCAAGGCCACGTACCACTCCTCGTAGGCTTCTGTGGATTGCTGAAGAGCGCTGTTCATCCTCCTGCGTTGCTTCTCCAGCTTCCTGTGGAGCTTAAAGAAGATGTTGTTCAAAGCAGCTTTCTGTATTTGGAGGCTTTCAATCTCTTCATGCAGCTGCTTGTTTCTGCTCACAGCGGTGTGGAAACGGACAGTGACCTGGGGAGAGAGAAGCAAGGGGTCTGAAGCTGCTGCGGGACTGGGGGGCTCAGGTCTCTGCAGAAAGACCTCGACCAGGGCTGAGACAAACACGGGCCAAGGGATGTGAAGCTGGCCCTGCAGTATCCTCCTCCCTAAGGCTGGAGAGGCAACAGTAGGCCAGGCCGAGACCCGGAGCTGGCATTGTCCAAGGCAAGGTGGCCTCAGGCAGCTCGGCCGTGTCACTAAACAGGCGCAGGCCTTCAGGCTTCTTGGCAAGGCACAAGTGCTGCATTTGGGTCGCCAAGCTCGAAGGAGCCTTGGAGGGGTTCTGGGAGCAACCAGGCCAGGGGAACAAGCCAGGGCCTTTACGCAGCTTGTGGCAACCAAACGCATTTGCACCGTTACCCTTTGTCCTGACCAAAAGGCATGTTGCACACAGGCCCCAGTGCAGCCCCGCACACGGCCGCCAAAGGCCTGCCAAAGGTTTGCTTACGTTGTATAGAGACGTCTCCAGCGTCTCGGCCTGCTTTGGCAGCCGCTCGCTCCTCTTCACGTCCTTCACCTTTGCTGCTCTCCGCTTTTGACTCGCAATCTCTTGTTCCAGCTCTAATATCTGCGCACACAGAGGAAAAAAACCAAAGAAAGTATAATCTCCAGCCCTACGTTCTGGACTCTTGTCAGGCTGTCCTCAGGAGAAGTGAAGAGACATCTCTCGGGTGTCGCTGCTCCTCGATTTGCCACATCTCAGGCAGCACAGCTAAATGTTGCATTTTCAGAAGAACGACAAAAGTCAAGGGAAAAGCAGTGGGATGTTGCGTGACCCCAGGCAGGTGTGTGCCATCCAAGAGGAGCTGCAGAGAGCTGTGGGACAGCAAGGCTGAGAGTTGCGCCGTACTTTTCTGGCCAGCGATGCTGACTTGAATGGGAGCCTGGCTCTGTCCCTTTGTCAGTGGCACGTGTCTTTTGCCAGGAGGCAGCATTCTGTTCCGAGGCCTGAAGGAGATGCATTCTGCATCGAGGGGTTTCAGCCACGGGTCTCCCTCTGTGACTCTGCTCTGCTCTACCGTGCTCGGCCAGGGAATGGTTCAGATGCGTTACCTGCTTCTCCAGGGCAGCTAAGAGGGCTTTTCTCTCTCCAATCAGAGAGTCGTGCTTGGATTTGGACTGCAAAAGGCGGTGGAGCTCCGTACGATTCCTCTCATCCAGCATCACGTTCCTCCGGGACGTGATCTGGCTCAGCGTTGATAACACCTCCTTCTGTTCTTGAGCCAGCGACTCTATTTCTTGCCTGTAAAAACAAAACAACAAATAACATGGAGCACATCCCACCTGCAACGCCGGAGCAGGTCCTTGCCCCTCCCCACCTCAGCACCAGGGTCCCCACATCTCTGCCTGGAGGAACTTTCCGGGCACAACGCAGCCGAGCCAAGCTGCACTTACTCCTGGGCCTGCAGCTGACGCCTCGTCTTGGCACCATAGGACCTGTTCTTCTCCCCAGCTCTCCGAAACTGCACCTGCAGTCTCCTGAACTCGCCTTCAGCCAGCTTGTCCTGCTCCTTCTCCGGGAAGGCTGAAAGCTTCTGCCTCAAAGAGAGCGCGCCCTGCTGACACAGAGAGGGAGAGCTCAGTCACTTGAGCAAACCCCACCAGCAGTGGTAGACAGCGGAGCTGGGCACGGGGCAGTGGGTTAATGGCATCGCCACCTCCAGCTCTTCGTCACCACCTTCAGCTCTTCACTGGCACCGAAGATATTCAGTACCCTCCCAAACACTGAGCCACACAAACCAACTCCATGAGCGCTTCTGATCCACTTCAGAGCAAAGGCGGCCAGGCGCTGTGCTCTTGGGTAACCCCCCGCCATGCTAGCACCACTTTCCAGGGCAAGGAGGCGTCAAGACCAGCCAACACCAGGGCAGCTGAGCCGCAGCTAGCACCTCGCATCCAGAACAGGGTGCAGACCTCCAGCAGCGCGGAGGGCAGGTGACGGCACGTTGTCACCACTTTTATCACCCAGCGTGACTGCCGGGACCACGTCAGTCAGAATCAAACCCACCCCTACTGGGGACATGACATGAAGGAACCCCGCTGACTTTGCCCAGGAGCGGAGCAGGAGCGCTCGCATCCCCAGCTGTGCGAAGGTGACTTTTGGCTGAGAAGTCACTGCCTTACAGGTGAGCACTGCAGCTCTGGCAGTTGCATCCACCACTACCCCCCTGACCTCAGCTGACCCCTGTTGCCCAACCCTGCCTCCCCCAACACCCAGGTCTCACGCCACGGCCTCATCCCCGGCACAGGAGGGCAGGCAGAACGAGCCCCGCCGCAACCCAACGCCTTGCTGGCAAAAGAGAGCCTGGCTCCCCACCGCCTGTCCGGCTCACCCCACCGCGCCACTGATTTCTGCAGGTGAGATCCCCACGGCAGATCCCCCAGAGCGCCTGTCCAGAAATTCAGCTTGGGATCGTGCTTCAGTTTTTACCTTTGAGTCGCTCATTGCTTCCAGCTGTCTCCACCGGTCGCTCTGCAGACAGTTCGGGAAGGGGACGAGGAAGCCTCCGCAGGGCCAGGCCTGCTTTCCAAGGAGAGAAATGAAACCCAGCTAAGGGGGCGGTTGTGGCCCCCGCTTGTCCCTCAGCGCCCGCTCGAGCGTTTGGCACATGAGGAAACCATCACAGGTGGCTGCGCGGTGAATAAAAACAGAGCATTTGTAGTGATGGCATCGCAAAACACGCTCCTCTTGCCGAGTTCAGAAGCAGGGGCAGAACAGATGGCTTGAGCTGTTCCACCCCGTTCGCTACCTGGGTTTTCGTAGAAAGGTCCCCCCGTGCCGACGGCCAGAGCCCCTGCGGAGCACGAGTCGGGGATGTCGCCTGGATTCAGCCCCGGTCTCGCTGCAGCCAGGGAGGGCACTGGGGCCGACCCCGCAGCCCTCACCCCCAAAGAGGGTCGTGTCCCCCCCCAGGCCCGCTGCAGCCCCCTGGTCTTCCCCGTCCCCCCCCGACGCTGCTCACCCCACCGCAGGGTGCTGCGGTTCCGCTCCAGCCAGGGGTCGGGACCACGGCGGCAGTGGGGTTTTGCCAAAGATCAGCCCCTGTTTCCAGTGGCAAGCGCAGGAGAGGCGAGAGCCCGGCAGGGAGCTGCTGTCCGGTCGCTGTCCTGTCCTGCACTGCCCCGGGCTCTGTGGAACACGCACTGACCCTGATGTCACCACTGTGTCGTCACAATGGGGTGGGGGCGGGTTGTCCGTGGGGACCGTTGCCAAGGAGGATCTAGCGACTACAGGGTGGCCAGGGTGGACTAAAAGGGGACTCTCTTCATCCAAGCAATGCTCAACTGGCTGATGGAGGGGGCCAGTCTGATCCTGCCCCCCGAGACCCTGCATCCCTGCAGATCCCTCTGCAACAAAAGGAAATCCTGAAAAACAACCAAGCGACCCCTTCATCTCAAATGTCGTTCTTCTTCTTCCTGCTGGTAACATTAGCAAAAAAACCCAACCAACCCAGAACGCAATAGTTTGAACCCATCCTGGTGCTCAGCAAAGTATGAATTTAACAAGTTTATCCTTCACACGCGCGGCTGATGGACCAGGATGGGTTGGGGATATTTCTCCCAAATCCTGCCAAAACAAATCCCACATGGAACTAAAGAGTTAACCCACGGCAGGGAGGATGTTTGTCTCCTTATGGGATTTAGTAGCCCCTTCACCTCCCCAGGTTGGTAGAGCAGGTAGGTGTTTGAGATGTCAAGCCAGCCATCAGGAAGTGGCTGTTTGTGCTCGGCTGATGTTTGAGAGTCAGCGAAACCACCTGAAAGAGGAGGCAGCCACCTCGCAATCTGACGATGCATCCTCGACTAGCCGGTGGACTGGCACAAATGATCCATAAAGCAGGGCAGGAGATTGAGATTAGACATTAGGAAGAAGTTCTTCACTACAAGGGCGGTGAGGCACCGGCACAGGTTGCCCAGGGAAGCTGTGGCTGCCCCCTCCCTGGCAGTGCTCAAGGCCAGGCTGGATGGGGCTGGGAGCGACCTGGTCTGGTGGAATGTGGGAGGATATTTATGAAATAAGGGACATGTGAACAATCCAGCCTTTCCAGAGAACCTGAGCTGGGACGTACCGGAACTGCTGAAAGCATGAACAACTTGCGGTGCAGGGGGCATGAACATCTTACAGGTGCAGGAGAAGAGACAGCCGCCATTAATGACGCAGTTTTAATTTCTCGAAGAAGATGGGTGTGAACATTTGTGAACGTGACTTGAACGTGACTCGCAATGTGGCCAATCAGGTAGGACTATGGGCTGTTATTTGCGATGAAGCCAATCAGTATTTATTGGGTGTGGTCGAGGGTTATAAATTGCACTGGAAACACGGAAATAAAGGTTCACTTGTTAGATCACATTGATCGTGTCAGTGTCCTCACGCAGCTCCCGCAGGTGGAAGGTGTCCCTACCCATGGCAGGGGGTTGGAACGAGATGGTCGTCGCCGAGGGGAGCTGCCCGCAGCCGGCCGAGCCCGCACCGGAGCGGCAGATGTCAGCGCACAGCGGCTTTTCCTGAGGGAAGGAGATGCCAGGGCCGCGGAGCGGCTCGCCTGGAGCCGGCAGCTCTCGTGGGAGACGCGGGCGAGACCTGGCCGTTGCCAGAACATCGCCGCCCTCCCTGACGCCTGGAAAAAGCGGCCTGGGGAGCGCTGCGACCAGAGTGTGCCGCGGCAGCCCCAGCAGCTGGTGGTGTGGGCAGCTGTGGTGGCAACCCGGGCAAGACCTGTTGGATGCAATGTGGCGAGCCAGGCAGAGGTCGCAGGTAAACCTGCAGGTGTCCAGGTCACAGGCTGCAGGGAATGCCACAGCCTCTCGCTGGCGGCGGGGGGCAGCCACGAGTACGGCCGGGTGCGGTGGGAGCGGGTAGACGATCTGCTCGGCCGAGTGGCCCAGCTGCACGACGAGGCTGCGAGGTTACAAGTGAAATGAAAAGGCTTCGGAGCATTAGGGAGGCTGAAGTGGAGACAGGCCGGTGGAACCAGGCTCTGCCCTCCCTACAACAGAAAGGGGGGCACCCACCAGAGCGCACCCAGGAAACAGGGGCCCCTGTATCCTGCCCCTGTCAGGGGGAAGACAGAAGCCTAAATGAAAGAAGTGAGCGGAGGCAAGTTGCCTGCAAGCGCCCTCCTTGCCTGCCTCACCTCCCCGGGTGCCTCTGAGAAAGAGATATGAGGCCCTGCTGGAAGACGGCCAGTCCAATGAGGGGGTGAATGCTCGAGAGCCTATGCCGGAGGTCTCACCACAGTCAGACAGGCCTTCCAGCCGTATAGCAACCTCCTCCACAAGGAAGAAGAGAAGAGTTCGAGTTGTTGGAGACTCACTCCTAAAGGGAACAGAGGGCCCAGTATGTGGGTTCGGCCCTCACCATAGGGAAGTCTGTAGTCTTCCTGGAGCCCGAATTAGGGATATCGCTAGGAAACTCCCCAACCTCGTGCGGTCATCAGACTACAACCCGCTACTGATCTTCCAGGCAGGAGGGGAGGAAGCTGCATCCCGTAGCCCGAGGGGAATGAAGAGAGACTTCGGGGCCTTGGGACAATTATTGAAAGAGTCTGGCGCGCAAGTTAATTTCTCTTCCCTCCTTCCAGTTGCGGGTGATGACACGGGAAGCAATAGCAGGATCCACGCTGTAAATACCTGGCTCCAGGACTGGGGCTACAGGCCGGGCTCTTGTGTGTTCTTTGATAATGGCTGGTTTTAGAAAACACCAGACCTGATGCTAATACGTGGGAAGGGCTTATCTTGTAGAGGGAAAAGGGTTCTAGGGCAACAATTAGCAGGGCTCGTAGCTAGAGCTTTAAAGTAGATTCGAAGGGGGATGGGGTTGTAGCTGGGTTTGCACCGGTGGGGCACTGTTCTAGTATTAGTGAGGACCGGAAGGCCTGCCATCCCCCTCGGGTGCAGTCGGCGTGCTCAGCTCGCTCCCTGAGATGCCTGTATGCCAGTGCACGCCGCACGGGGAATAAAGAGGAGGAGTCAGGAATCCGTGTCCGGTCAAGGGGTTACGATCTGGTGACAATTACAGAGACATGGTGGGACTGCTCACGTGACTGGAATGCGGTCATGGATGGCCGCGTCCTTTTCGGGAAAGACAGGCCAACAAGGCGAGGAGGTGGAGGTGGCGTTGCTCTTTCCATGAGGGAGCAGCTAGAACGTAGGGAGTTCTGTCCAGGGGTGGATGAGGAGCGGGTTGAGAGTTTGTGGGTGAGAATCAAGGGGCAGGCTAGCATGGGAGATACTGCCGTGGGTGTCTAGTACCGGCCACCCGATCAGGATGAGGAAGTTGATGAGGCCTTCTACAGGCAGCGGACAGCAGCCTGGCATTCACAGGCCCTGGTACTCGTGGGGGATTTTAATTACCCAGATATTTGCTGGGAGACCTACACAGCTAGCCATTCACAGTCCAGGAGGTTCCTCCAGTGCATCGATGAGAACTTCTTGATGCAAATGGTGGATGAGCCAACTAGGAGAGGAGCACTGCTAGAGCAGATCTTATAACAATCTTATCTCACTAGCAAGCAGGGTCTGGTTGAAGCGGTGAAGGTTGAGGGCAGCCCTTGGCTGCAGCCATCATGAGATGGCGGAGTTCAGGATCTTGTGCGGTAGGAAGAGAACACCAAGCAAGATCACAACCTTGGCCTTCAGCAGGGCCAACTTTGGCCTTTTCAAGCAATTGCTAGGGGAAATCCCATGGGGCAGGGTACTAGAAGGTAAAGGGGCCCAAGAGAGTCGGTTTCTATTCAAGGACCACTTTTTCCAGGCTCCAGATCGGAGCATGCCAGTGGGTAGGAAATCAAGAAAGGGAGGCAGGAGACCCACGTGGTTGAACAGGAAACTGATGGGCAAACTCAAGTGGAAGAAGAGAGTCTATAGATCTTGGAAGCAGGGGATGGCCACTTGGGAGGACTATAAGACTGTTGTCAGAGGATGTAGGGAGGCAACTAGGAAAGCTAAGGCCTCCTTGGAGTTAAGCCTTGCAAGGGAGGTCAAGGACAGCAGAAAGGGCTTCTTCAAATACATTGCAGACAAAACTAATGCTAGAGGCAATGTAGGCCCACTGCTGAATGAGGCGGGTGCCCTGGTGACAGAGGATACAGGGAAGGTGGAGCTACTGAACGCCTTCTTTGCCTCTGTCTATGCTGCTGGAGACTGTCCTCAGGAGCTCCAGAGCCCTGAGGCCCCAGAGGAAGTCAGGATAAAGGAGGAGATTGCCTTGATTGATGAGGACTGGGTTAGGGATCAATTAAGCAAGCTGGACATACACAAATGCATGGGCCCTGCTGGGATGCACACGCGGGTGCTGAGGGAGCTGGCACAAGTCATTGCTAGACCACTCTCCATTATCTTTGGTTAGTCGTGGGGAACAGGAGAGGTGCCTGAGGGCTGGAGGAAAGCAAATGTCAGTCCAGTCTTCAAAAAGGGCAAGAAGGAGGACCCGGGTAACTACAGACTGGTCAGCCTCACCTCCATCCCTGGAAAAGTGATGGAACAACTTACCCTCAGTGCTGCCTGTAGGCATATCAAGGATAAGAGAGTCGTTAGGAGCAGTCAACATGGCTTTACCAATGGAAGTCTGATAGCCTTTTATGAAGACGTAACCAGGTGGATGGATAGATGATGGTAGTGCAGTGGATGTGGTTTATCTTGATTTCGGTAAAGCACTTGACACTGTCTCCCACAGCATCCTCGCAGCAGAACTGAGGAAGTGTGGTCTGGATGACCGGGTAGTGAGGTGGCTTGTTTAATTGGTTGAAGGAAAGAAGTCAGAGAGCTGTGGTGAATGGGACAGAGTCTAGTTGGAGGCCTGGATCTGGTGGAGTCCCTCAGGGGTGGGTGCTGGGACCAGGACTCTTCGATATATTCGTCAATGACCTGGATGAGGGAACAGAGCACCCTGTCAGGAGGTTTGCTGCTGACACCAAACTGGGAGGAGTGGCTGACACCCCAGGAGGCTGTGCTGCCGTTCAGAAAGACCTGGACAGGCTGGAGAGCTGGGCGGGGAGACATTTAATGAACTACAACAAGGGCAAGTGCAGGGTCTCGCAGCTGGGAAAGAACAACCCCATGTCCCAGTAGAGGTTGGGGACTGAGCTGGTGGAGAATAGCGTAGCGGAAAGGGGCCTGGGGGGCCTGGTGGGCAGCAGGATGACCATGAGCCAGCAATGTGTCCTGGTGGCCAAGAAGGCCAATGGCATCCCGGGGGGTATGAGAAGGGGTGCGGTCAGTAGGTCGAGAGAGGTTCTCCTCCCCCTTCTCCTCTGCCCCGCTGAGAGCCCATCTGGAATAGCGTGTCCAGTTCTGGGCCCCTCAGTTCCAGAAGGACAGGGAACTGCTGGAAAGAGTCCAGCGCAGAGCCACAAAGGTGATGAAGGGGGTGGAACGTCTCCCTTCTGATGAAAGGCTGAGGGAGCTGGGTCTCTTGAGCTTGGAGAAGAGGAGACTGAGGGGTGACCTCATGGATGTTCATAAATACGTAAAGGGCGAGTGTCAGGAGGGTGGAGCCGGGCTCTTCTCGGTGACGTCCAATGACAGGACAAGGGGCAACAAGTGCAAGCTGGAGCACAGAAGATTCCACGTGAACATAAGGGAAAAACTTTTTAATTGTGAGGATGACAGAGCCCTGGAACAGGCTGCCCAGAGAGGTGGTGGAGTCTCCTTCTCTGGAGACGTTCAAAAGTTGCCCGGGCGCGTTCCTGTGTGACCTACTCTAGGTGGTCCTGCTCTGGCAGGGGGCTTGGACTGGATGATCTTTCGAGGTCCCTTGCAACCCCTGACATTCTGTGATCTCTTCTCTCGAAGGTCCCCTGCCAGGAGCACTGGCCCGCTCAGATTTGAAGCTGTCAGCACACGAAATCTTCAGTCTAGCCCTCCTCCTCTTGCCCGTGCCAGGAGCGTCGGCCTGCTGCTTCTCGTGCCTCTGGAGAATCAGCTGGCGCAGCTGCCCGTGGTCCAGCGGCACTTCCACTGCCCAAGAAAATGGCCAGCCGTCACGCACCCCGTCACAGGCCTGACATCCGTGGTGGGGCGGGGGAGGCTGGTTGGGGTTGGCTGGGAAGGACAGGGGTCAGCGGGGGATTGGGCGGGGCAGCCAGGGGGGAACGGGGCATTGGGCGTTGGCTGCGTGGCCACAGCCCCTCCCTCCCACCTCCCCCACTCACAGGCGCCGATGGCGTCGGCGGTGCCGTTCGGGGCGGGGGCCGTCGGGCAGAGCTGGGCGCGATCCATCCCCCAGAGGAGCTCGGTGCCGCCCAGCAGCGGGTGGGCGAAGGGCTGGGCCAGGTGGGAGCCCTCAGCCGATGTGTAGCGCAGGATGGACTCCTGCAGCAGGAGCTCGCGGGTCCTCTTCTCCAGGAGACCTGGGTGGGAGGGAGCACTGTCACGCAGGGCCCCTGCCCCAATCCGCCCCCGCCCGTCTGCTGAGCAGGGGCTCATCCTCTGGCTTCCCCAAGGCGGTGCCGTCCGGCAGCCTGTCTCCCCAGGGGCAAGGGCCCGAGGCCGGCTCCCGCACCCAGAGCCGAGAGGAGGGCTTGGGGCTCCACTGGCATCTTTCTAGAGCCGGCTTGGCTCCCGAGTTGACTGGCAATTTGGCACCCCAGAATTCGCATTAGGGACACCCATGCGTGACGGGGCAGAGGAAAAAACAAGAGCTCAATTAAAACACAGTGCAAGCGGGTGGTGGACACGCAGGGTCCAGGCCATGTGGCAGGGGAAGACGGGCAGCCCCGACCCACCCAGAATCTGCGCCAGGTTGTCTCCAAGCGGCCACGTTATCTTCGTAGCATCACAGCTGGTTTCTTTGAGCAGGGCCTCCACGCCAGATCTGAGCTGGCCCAGCAACTTGCTGCTCTCCTTGTATTTCTTTTCATACATGTTGGCTTCCTTGGTGGTTTCCATTATTTTTGCCTATCAACAAAGGTTTTGACAGGTGTCACCCCAGCCCCCTGCTCTTCCCCCACACCCCAGTGCTGGCCACTTCCAGGCTGGGCACTGGAGACATCCCACCCCATGCTCCCGTCCCTGCAGGGGAAAGGCTCTGCGTAGGGGAGCCCAAGCTCCCCGTGCCGCGCACGAGGCCGCAGGCGCTGGAGAGCCAGGGCTGGCAGGAGCCCTGCAGGCACCCTCTCACCATGCACTGGGAGACAGGGCTGCCAAAGCCAATGCAGGGCCCTTTTCTGCCCACGCCTGTCCAGCCCTTGACCAGAGCAGCGTTCATAAGACCAGACTCCCTGGCACACGTGGCAGGGCCGCGCTGCCCTTGCAGAGGGAAGGCCCGGCCGCCATACCTCCACTTCCTCCAGGCTCTCTTCCGCAGGCTCCTTGTCCACGATGAGGGCTGCAATCCTGCTCTGTGTAAACACAAGCACGAGAGAGGGGTATGGGCTGAGTGCCCACCAGATGTGCCTGACAGAGGCTGGGGACCATCCCTCTGCCCTGGCAGCAGGGACGTCCCACTTGACCCCCCCCCGGGGACCACTGTCACCAGGCCAGGGGGGCAGCTGATGACCTCACAACGGGCAGCCTTTCTCCCTCCAGCCAGCCCCACACATGGCCGAGGCACCTCTTGCCTTTCCTGGATCCTGCAGTCGTTTTGCTGGGTACACGGTGGCAGTATTGAGACCTTTTCAGATCCGAGAACGCCGCCTTCTGGCTCTGGGAGTTCTCTTTTAGCTGCCCCTTTGCCTTCCCCTAATCCCGCCCCTGTGGCAGGCTCTGAGCTGGGCTCTTGTGTGATTCCGGACACGTGGGAGAGGAAAAGCCCCAGCCCAGCAGCACCAGCTGAGAAAGGGGAGACGTGAAGGGCCTGGAACAGACCTGCTGGTCGTTGATCCTCTGCTGCATCTTCGCCATCTCCTTGTTGACCTCGATGGCGTAGCTGAAGCAGGAGAACTCCTTCTGATTCTCTGCGACAAAGCTGTCTATCAGCCGGTCGATGTCGCCGTTCTCCGCCTGCTCCAGCAGCTGCTGGTAAACTGGCATCAGGCTCTCGAAGCTCTCTGCTTCTGCTTGCCTCTGCCTGATGCGCTTGGCTGCCTTCAAGGCTGAGGGAGAGAGGGAGCGTCTGGGCTGCGCGTGTCCCCACGGCTGCCCTTGGCAGAGCCTTCCTTCACTCAGAAATTAAGCAAGGAGCTCACAGCCTGCATGGGAATGGGGCAAACACAGTGGCATCCCTCCCCAGCAGGATCAAAGGGGCCACGGCTGCACATGGAGGCGGGTCCCTGCTTCCCCATCCCTCCCTCTCCCCCAAGGGCACCCCAAGACGCAGGGGTTCAGGTGGCCTCCCTTGCTTATCCCTGTTTGTCTGTTTATTCTGTAGGGCAAAGGGTGGCTGAAGGAGCCTGCAGGCAGAGGAGACGTCCTGCCTTTGGGGTGCAGCGCTATAAGCCACCCCTTGCCAACCCTGCGCAGCCCTGGTTTGGGGTCCCCGTTGCACGGCATTTCTCTCATTTGCTACCTTTGTTCTTTTGGGCCTTTTCCTTCAACTCCGAGAGATCTCGCAGTTTGGTGTCCATGAAAGTTTTCATTTCGATCTGCGCCGTGCCAAGGACACGCTTCTGCCTTTCGTGCAGGGCAGCGTCTTTCCTCTGCTTTTCAGTCTCCTCTCTAGTTCTGTTCAGAGTCTCCATCCTGCACGCAGAAAGCAGCAGGTTACACCACGCGTAGTTAGAACGATTTCTCTTCCTGGCCGTCTCCGTGCCTGACCCAGCCAAGCCCCCGTGATGCTGTGCACATTGCCCAGCTCTCATCGCGATGCGGCTGTGTCAGCCCAAGGCCAGCAGCAAGCTGACAGAGCTCTTGGTGGGGTTTTGTACTTGGACACAGCACCCAGCTCCGGCAGCCCGGCTCACTTGGACCAGAGCTGGCTGGCCTCTGCTCCGCATCTGCTGCGTCCCCCTCTGTGGGCTCAGGTGGGACTCAGCGGACAGAGACTGCTCCGCGAGGCAGCTCACCCCATCCCGAGAAACCTCTGGGGCGGGTGGAGTAAATCACCCTGGAGGTACCGGTCTCCCTGCACTGACCAGGCACCCAGCCCTCGGCACCCAGCCCTCGGCACCCAGCCCTCGGCACCCAGCTCTAGACAAGAGCGGAGAATCCTCTCTCTCAAGTTGCCAGCGGTCTCTCTTGTCATCGCTACTCGACGCCGCCATTGCCCACCGGTGCCAAGTTTACCGCAGAGCGTTCGCAAGGCCACGTACCACTCCTCATAGGCTTCTGTGGATTGCTGAAGAGCGCTGTTCATCCTCCTGCGTTGCTTCTCCAGCTTCCTGTGGAGCTTAAAGAAGATGTTGTTCAAAGCAGCTTTCTGTATTTGGAGGCTTTCAATCTCTTCATGCAGCTGCTTGTTTCTGCTCACAGCGGTGTGGAAACGGACAGTGACCTGGGGAGAGAGAAGCAAGGGGTCTGAAGCTGCTGCGGGACTGGGGGGCTAGGTCTCTGCAGAAAGACCTCGACCAGGGCTGAGACAAACACGGGCCAAGGGATGTGAAGCTGGCCCTGCAGTATCCTCCTCCCTAAGGCTGGAGAGGCAACAGTAGGCCAGGCCGAGACCCGGAGCTGGCATTGTCCAAGGCAAGGTGGCCTCAGGCAGCTCGGCCGTGTCACTAAACAGGCGCAGGCCTTCAGGCTTCTTGGCAAGGCACAAGTGCTGCATTTGGGTCGCCAAGCTCGAAGGAGCCTTGGAGGGGTTCTGGGAGCAACCAGGCCAGGGGAACAAGCCAGGGCCTTTACGCAGCTTGTGGCAACCAAACGCATTTGCACCGTTACCCTTTGTCCTGACCAAAAGGCATGTTGCACACAGGCCCCAGTGCAGCCCCGCACACGGCCGCCAAAGGCCTGCCAAAGGTTTGCTTACGTTGTATAGAGACGTCTCCAGCGTCTCGGCCTGCTTTGGCAGCCGCTCGCTCCTCTTCACGTCCTTCACCTTTGCTGCTCTCCGCTTTTGACTCGCAATCTCTTGTTCCAGCTCTAATATCTGCGCACACAGAGGAAAAAAACCAAAGAAAGTATAATCTCCAGCCCTACGTTCTGGACTCTTGTCAGGCTGTCCTCAGGAGAAGTGAAGAGACATCTCTCGGGTGTCGCTGCTCCTCGATTTGCCACATCTCAGGCAGCACAGCTAAATGTTGCATTTTCAGAAGAACGACAAAAGTCAAGGGAAAAGCAGTGGGATGTTGCGTGACCCCAGGCAGGTGTGTGCCATCCAAGAGGAGCTGCAGAGAGCTGTGGGACAGCAAGGCTGAGAGTTGCGCCCCGTACTTTTCTGGCCAGCGATGCTGACTTGAATGGGAGCCTGGCTCTGTCCCTTTGTCAGTGGCACGTGTCTTTTGCCAGGAGGCAGCATTCTGTTCCGAGGCCTGAAGGAGATGCATTCTGCATCGAGGGGTTTCAGCCACGGGTCTCCCTCTGTGACTCTGCTCTGCTCTACCGTGCTCGGCCAGGGAATGGTTCAGATGCGTTACCTGCTTCTCCAGGGCAGCTAAGAGGGCTTTTCTCTCTCCAATCAGAGAGTCGTGCTTGGATTTGGACTGCAAAAGGCGGTGGAGCTCCGTACGATTCCTCTCATCCAGCATCACGTTCCTCCGGGACGTGATCTGGCTCAGCGTTGATAACACCTCCTTCTGTTCTTGAGCCAGCGACTCTATTTCTTGCCTGTAAAAACAAAACAACAAATAACATGGAGCACATCCCACCTGCAACGCCGGAGCAGGTCCTTGCCCCTCCCCACCTCAGCACCAGGGTCCCCACATCTCTGCCTGGAGGAACTTTCCGGGCACAACGCAGCCGAGCCAAGCTGCACTTACTCCTGGGCCTGCAGCTGACGCCTCGTCTTGGCACCATAGGACCTGTTCTTCTCCCCAGCTCTCCGAAACTGCACCTGCAGTCTCCTGAACTCGCCTTCAGCCAGCTTGTCCTGCTCCTTCTCCGGGAAGGCTGAAAGCTTCTGCCTCAAAGAGAGCGCGCCCTGCTGACACAGAGAGGGAGAGCTCAGTCACTTGAGCAAACCCCACCAGCAGTGGTAGACAGCGGAGCTGGGCACGGGGCAGTGGGTTAATGGCATCACCACCTCCAGCTCTTCGTCACCACCTTCAGCTCTTCACTGGCACCGAAGATATTCAGTACCCTCCCAAACACTGAGCCACACAAACCAACTCCATGAGCGCTTCTGATCCACTTCAGAGCAAAGGCGGCCAGGCGCTGTGCTCTTGGGTAACCCCCCGCCATGCTAGCACCACTTTCCAGGGCAAGGAGGCGTCAAGACCAGCCAACACCAGGGCAGCTGAGCCGCAGCTAGCACCTCACATCCAGAACAGGGTGCAGACCTCCAGCAGCGCGGAGGGCAGGTGACGGCACGTTGTCACCACTTTTATCACCCAGCGTGACTGCCGGGACCACGTCAGTCAGAATCAAACCCACCCCTACTGGGGACATGACATGAAGGAACCCCGCTGACTTTGCCCAGGAGCGGAGCAGGAGCGCTCGCATCCCCAGCTGTGCGAAGGTGACTTGTAGCTGAGAAGTCACTGCCTTACAGGTGAGCACTGCAGCTCTGGCAGTTGCATCCACCACTACCCCCCTGACCTCAGCTGACCCCTGTTGCCCAACCCTGCCTCCCCCAACACCCAGGTCTCACGCCACGGCCTCATCCCCGGCACAGGAGGGCAGGCAGAACGAGCCCCGCCGCAACCCAACGCCTTGCTGGCAAAAGAGAGCCTGGCTCCCCACCGCCTGTCCGGCACACCCCACCGCGCCACTGATTTCTGCAGGTGAGATCCCCACGGCAGATCCCCCAGAGCGCCTGTCCAGAAATTCAGCTTGGGATCGTGCTTCAGTTTTTACCTTTGAGTCGCTCATTGCTTCCAGCTGTCTCCACCGGTCGCTCTGCAGACAGTTCGGGAAGGGGACGAGGAAGCCTCCGCAGGGCCAGGCCTGCTTTCCAAGGAGAGAAATGAAACCCGGCTAAGGGGGCGGTTGTGGCCCCCGCTTGTCCCTCAGCACCCGCTCGAGCGTTTGGCACATGAGGAAACCATCACAGGTGGCTGCGCGGTGAATAAAAACAGAGCATTTGTAGTGATGGCATCGCAAAACACGCTCCTCTTGCCGAGTTCAGAAGCAGGGGCAGAACAGATGGCTTGAGCTGTTCCACCCCGTTCGCTACCTGGGTTTTCGTAGAAAGGTCCCCCCGTGCCGACGGCCAGAGCCCCTGCGGAGCACGAGTCGGGGATGTCGCCTGGATTCAGCCCCGGTCTCGCTGCAGCCAGGGAGGGCACTGGGGCCGACCCCGCAGCCCTCACCCCCAAAGAGGGTCGTGTCCCCCCCCAGGCCCGCTGCAGCCCCCTGGTCTTCCCCGTCCCCCCCGACGCTGCTCACCCCACCGCAGGGTGCTGCGGTTCCGCTCCAGCCAGGGGTCGGGACCACGGCGGCAGTGGGGTTTTGCCAAAGATCAGCCCCTGTTTCCAGTGGCAAGCGCAGGAGAGGCGAGAGCCCGGCAGGGAGCTGCTGTCCGGTCGCTGTCCTGTCCTGCACTGCCCCGGGCTCTGTGGAACACGCACTGACCCTGATGTCACCACTGTGTCGTCACAATGGGGTGGGGGCGGGTTGTCCGTGGGGACCGTTGCCAAGGAGGATCTAGCGACTACAGGGTGGCCAGGGTGGACTAAAAGGGGACTCTCTTCATCCAAGCAATGCTCAACTGGCTGATGGAGGGGGCCAGTCTGATCCTGCCCCCCGAGACCCTGCATCCCTGCAGATCCCTCTGCAACAAAAGGAAATCCTGAAAAACAACCAAGCGACCCCTTCATCTCAAATGTCGTTCTTCTTCTTCCTGCTGGTAACATTAGCAAAAAAACCCAACCAACCCAGAACGCAATAGTTTGAACCCATCCTGGTGCTCAGCAAAGTATGAATTTAACAAGTTTATCCTTCACACGCGCGGCTGATGGACCAGGATGGGTTGGGGATATTTCTCCCAAATCCTGCCAAAACAAATCCCACATGGAACTAAAGAGTTAACCCACGGCAGGGAGGATGTTTGTCTCCTTATGGGATTTAGTAGCCCCTTCACCTCCCCAGGTTGGTAGAGCAGGTAGGTGTTTGAGATGTCAAGCCAGCCATCAGGAAGTGGCTGTTTGTGCTCGGCTGATGTTTGAGAGTCAGCGAAACCACCTGAAAGAGGAGGCAGCCACCTCGCAATCTGACGATGCATCCTCGACTAGCCGGTGGACTGGCACAAATGATCCATAAAGCAGGGCAGGAGATTGAGATTAGACATTAGGAAGAAGTTCTTCACTACAAGGGCGGTGAGGCACCGGCACAGGTTGCCCAGGGAAGCTGTGGCTGCCCCCTCCCTGGCAGTGCTCAAGGCCAGGCTGGATGGGGCTGGGAGCGACCTGGTCTGGTGGAATGTGGGAGGATATTTATGAAATAAGGGACATGTGAACAATCCAGCCTTTCCAGAGAACCTGAGCTGGGACGTACCGGAACTGCTGAAAGCATGAACAACTTGCGGTGCAGGGGGCATGAACATCTTACAGGTGCAGGAGAAGAGACAGCCGCCATTAATGACGCAGTTTTAATTTCTCGAAGAAGATGGGTGTGAACATTTGTGAACGTGACTTGAACGTGACTCGCAATGTGGCCAATCAGGTAGGACTATGGGCTGTTATTTGCGATGAAGCCAATCAGTATTTATTGGGTGTGGTCGAGGGTTATAAATTGCACTGGAAACACGGAAATAAAGGTTCACTTGTTAGATCACATTGATCGTGTCAGTGTCCTCACGCAGCTCCCGCAGGTGGAAGGTGTCCCTACCCATGGCAGGGGGTTGGAACGAGATGGTCGTCGCCGAGGGGAGCTGCCCGCAGCCGGCCGAGCCCGCACCGGAGCGGCAGATGTCAGCGCACAGCGGCTTTTCCTGAGGGAAGGAGATGCCAGGGCCGCGGAGCGGCTCGCCTGGAGCCGGCAGCTCTCGTGGGAGACGCGGGCGAGACCTGGCCGTTGCCAGAACATCGCCGCCCTCCCTGACGCCTGGAAAAAGCGGCCTGGGGAGCGCTGCGACCAGAGTGTGCCGCGGCAGCCCCAGCAGCTGGTGGTGTGGGCAGCTGTGGTGGCAACCCGGGCAAGACCTGTTGGATGCAATGTGGCGAGCCAGGCAGAGGTCGCAGGTAAACCTGCAGGTGTCCAGGTCACAGGCTGCAGGGAATGCCACAGCCTCTCGCTGGCGGCGGGGGGCAGCCACGAGTACGGCCGGGTGCGGTGGGAGCGGGTAGACGATCTGCTCGGCCGAGTGGCCCAGCTGCACGACGAGGCTGCGAGGTTACAAGTGAAATGAAAAGGCTTCGGAGCATTAGGGAGGCTGAAGTGGAGACAGGCCGGTGGAACCAGGCTCTGCCCTCCCTACAACAGAAAGGGGGGCACCCACCAGAGCGCACCCAGGAAACAGGGGCCCCTGTATCCTGCCCCTGTCAGGGGGAAGACAGAAGCCTAAATGAAAGAAGTGAGCGGAGGCAAGTTGCCTGCAAGCGCCCTCCTTGCCTGCCTCACCTCCCCGGGTGCCTCTGAGAAAGAGATATGAGGCCCTGCTGGAAGACGGCCAGTCCAATGAGGGGGTGAATGCTCGAGAGCCTATGCCGGAGGTCTCACCACAGTCAGACAGGCCTTCCAGCCGTCTAGCAACCTCCTCCACAAGGAAGAAGAGAAGAGTTCGAGTTGTTGGAGACTCACTCCTAAAGGGAACAGAGGGCCCAGTATGTGGGTTCGGCCCTCACCATAGGGAAGTCTGTAGTCTTCCTGGAGCCCGAATTAGGGATATCGCTAGGAAACTCCCCAACCTCGTGCGGTCATCAGACTACAACCCGCTACTGATCTTCCAGGCAGGAGGGGAGGAAGCTGCATCCCGTAGCCCGAGGGGAATGAAGAGAGACTTCGGGGCCTTGGGACAATTATTGAAAGAGTCTGGCGCGCAAGTTAATTTCTCTTCCCTCCTTCCAGTTGCGGGTGATGACACGGGAAGCAATAGCAGGATCCACGCTGTAAATACCTGGCTCCAGGACTGGGGCTACAGGCCGGGCTCTTGTGTGTTCTTTGATAATGGCTGGTTTTAGAAAACACCAGACCTGATGCTAATACGTGGGAAGGGCTTATCTTGTAGAGGGAAAAGGGTTCTAGGGCAACAATTAGCAGGGCTCGTAGCTAGAGCTTTAAAGTAGATTCGAAGGGGGATGGGGTTGTAGCTGGGTTTGCACCGGTGGGGCACTGTTCTAGTATTAGTGAGGACCGGAAGGCCTGCCATCCCCCTCGGGTGCAGTCGGCGTGCTCAGCTCGCTCCCTGAGATGCCTGTATGCCAGTGCACGCCGCACGGGGAATAAAGAGGAGGAGTCAGGAATCCGTGTCCGGTCAAGGGGTTACGATCTGGTGACAATTACAGAGACATGGTGGGACTGCTCACGTGACTGGAATGCGGTCATGGATGGCCGCGTCCTTTTCAGGAAAGACAGGCCAACAAGGCGAGGAGGTGGAGGTGGCGTTGCTCTTTCCATGAGAGAGCAGCTAGAACGTAGGGAGTTCTGTCCAGGGGTGGATGAGGAGCGGGTTGAGAGTTTGTGGGTGAGAATCAAGGGGCAGGCTAGCATGGGAGATACTGCCGTGGGTGTCTAGTACCGGCCACCCGATCAGGATGAGGAAGTTGATGAGGCCTTCTACAGGCAGCGGACAGCAGCCTGGCATTCACAGGCCCTGGTACTCGTGGGGGATTTTAATTACCCAGATATTTGCTGGGAGACCTACACAGCTAGCCATTCACAGTCCAGGAGGTTCCTCCAGTGCATCGATGAGAACTTCTTGATGCAAATGGTGGATGAGCCAACTAGGAGAGGAGCACTGCTAGAGCAGATCTTATAACAATCTTATCTCACTAGCAAGCAGGGTCTGGTTGAAGCGGTGAAGGTTGAGGGCAGCCCTTGGCTGCAGCCATCATGAGATGGCGGAGTTCAGGATCTTGTGCGGTAGGAAGAGAACACCAAGCAAGATCACAACCTTGGCCTTCAGCAGGGCCAACTTTGGCCTTTTCAAGCAATTGCTAGGGGAAATCCCATGGGGCAGGGTACTAGAAGGTAAAGGGGCCCAAGAGAGTCGGTTTCTATTCAAGGACCACTTTTTCCAGGCTCCAGATCGGAGCATGCCAGTGGGTAGGAAATCAAGAAAGGGAGGCAGGAGACCCACGTGGTTGAACAGGAAACTGATGGGCAAACTCAAGTGGAAGAAGAGAGTCTATAGATCTTGGAAGCAGGGGATGGCCACTTGGGAGGACTATAAGACTGTTGTCAGAGGATGTAGGGAGGCAACTAGGAAAGCTAAGGCCTCCTTGGAGTTAAGCCTTGCAAGGGAGGTCAAGGACAGCAGAAAGGGCTTCTTCAAATACATTGCAGACAAAACTAATGCTAGAGGCAATGTAGGCCCACTGCTGAATGAGGCGGGTGCCCTGGTGACAGAGGATACAGGGAAGGTGGAGCTACTGAACGCCTTCTTTGCCTCTGTCTATGCTGCTGGAGACTGTCCTCAGGAGCTCCAGAGCCCTGAGGCCCCAGAGGAAGTCAGGATAAAGGAGGAGATTGCCTTGATTGATGAGGACTGGGTTAGGGATCAATTAATCAAGCTGGACATACACAAATGCATGGGCCCTGCAGGGATGCACACGCGGGTGCTGAGGGAGCTGGCACAAGTCATTGCTAGACCACTCTCCATCATCTTTGGTTAGTCGTGGGGAACAGGAGAGGTGCCTGAGGGCTGGAGGAAAGCAAATGTCAGTCCAGTCTTCAAAAAGGGCAAGAAGGAGGACCCGGGTAACTACAGACTGGTCAGCCTCACCTCCATCCCTGGAAAAGTGATGGAACAACTTACCCTCAGTGCTGCCTGTAGGCATATCAAGGATAAGAGAGTCGTTAGGAGCAGTCAACATGGCTTTACCAATGGAAGTCTGATAGCCTTTTATGAAGACATAACCAGGTGGATGGATAGATGATGGTAGTGCAGTGGATGTGGTTTATCTTGATTTCGGTAAAGCACTTGACACTGTCTCCCACAGCATCCTCGCAGCAGAACTGAGGAAGTGTGGTCTGGATGACCGGGTAGTGAGGTGGCTTGTTTAATTGGTTGAAGGAAAGAAGTCAGAGAGCTGTGGTGAATGGGACAGAGTCTAGTTGGAGGCCTGGATCTGGTGGAGTCCCTCAGGGGTGGGTGCTGGGACCAGGACTCTTCGATATATTCGTCAATGACCTGGATGAGGGAACAGAGCACCCTGTCAGGAGGTTTGCTGCTGACACCAAACTGGGAGGAGTGGCTGACACCCCAGGAGGCTGTGCTGCCGTTCAGAAAGACCTGGACAGGCTGGAGAGCTGGGCGGGGAGACATTTAATGAACTACAACAAGGGCAAGTGCAGGGTCTCGCAACTGGGAAAGAACAACCCCATGTCCCAGTACAACGCCTTGCTGGCAAAAGGAGAGCCTGGCTCCCCACCGCCTGTCCGGCTCACCCCACCGCGCCACTGATTTCTGCAGGTGAGATCCCCACGGCAGATCCCCCAGAGCGCCTGTCCAGAAATTCAGCTTGGGATCGTGCTTCAGTTTTTACCTTTGAGTTGCTCATTGCTTCCAGCTGTCTCCACCGGTCGCTCTGCAGACAATTCGGGAAGGGGACGAGGAAGCCTCCGCAGGGCCAGGCCTGCTTTCCAAGGAGAGAGATGAAACCCGGCTAAGGGGGCGGTTGTGGCCCCCGCTTGTCCCTCAGCGCCCGCTCGAGCGTTTGGCACATGAGGAAACCATCACAGGTGGCTGCGCGGTGAATAAAAGCAGAGCATTTGTAGTGAAACACCCTCTGAATAACGCTGAGAGTTATAAACAGTGGTGCAAGTGCCCCCACCTAGAGACAGTCATCCCCTCCTAAAGGAACAGTGTGCTTATTGTAAGCAAATGGGGCATTGGAAAAAGGAATGCCTGAGATTTGGCAAATCAGTGACAGTTGCCAACATGGAAGATTTGCTGGAACCAGGGGAATCCTCCCTAGCGGAACCCTTGGTAACAGTTCAGCCAGGGAAAGAAGAGAAACCTGTAGAATTTTTAATAGATACAGGTGCCACATTTTCAGTCTTAAATCAGACCTTGTTACCTGTGAGTAGGCAGACTTAATATTGTGGGAGCAACCGGGCAGGTTGGGAAGGCTTGCTTTCTGAAACAATTCAAATTCAAAATTGGGAAAAGCGTAGGGGTTCAGAAATTCCTCTACCTGCCTGAAGCCCCTAAACCACTTTTGGGAAGGGACTTATTAGAGCAATTGAATGCCGAAAAACCACATTGAAATCTTAAGTTTGGCCCTCACCGTACCCCAGATTAGAGAGGAAGAAAGTAGACAAGAAATAAAAGATCAGGTGTACCCAGGAGTATGGGCCTCGGGAATACCTGGAAAGGCTAAAAATGCAGAACTGATTGTTGTTAAAGAAGGAGCGTGACCCGTCAGGGTAAAACAATATCCTTTGAAACGGGAAGACAGACGAGGCGTGTAAAGTATTCTAGGAGAATTTGTAAAATTTGGATTCTTAATTGAATGTTCCTCAGAGTATAACACTCCTATTCTGCCTGTCTAGAAGCCGGATGGCAAAACCTATCGATTGGTGCAAGACCTGCGGGCAATAAATCAGACGGTTGAATATTTGCACCCGGTAGTGGCAAAAGCCATACACCTTATTGACTAGTTTAAAAGAAACCTATAAATGGTTCACAGTATTAGATCTGAAAGATACATTCTTTTGCCTCACCTTGGCCCCTAAAGCCACCATTTATTTGCCTTTGAATTGCCTTTCATCCTGGCTCAGGATGAAAAACGCAACTCACCTGGACAGTGTTACCTCAAGGATTTAAAAATAGCCCCACGATCTTGGGAAAACAATTAGGTAAAGAATTAAGAGGCCTGGGAAAGACCTCCAGGAAATGGCATAACGGCATCCTTTTGCAATATGTGTGGATGATATTTTGATAGCTACAGAGAAGGATGAAGGATGCAAAGAATGGACTGTGAGTTTGTTAAATTTTCTTGGACTAAGTGGTTATAGAGTATCATTGCAGAAAGCCCAGATCTTGAAGAAAGAAGTAATCGACCTGGGATTTGTGATTTCTGAAGGACAGAGACAGCTCGGGAATGACCGAAAGGAAGCCATCTGCAGGACCCCAGAAGTGACGTCGGTAAAAGAGCTGCGACCTTCTCTGGGAATGACAGGTTGGTGCCAATTATGGAACGATAATGATGGACTTCTAGTTAAACCCTTGTCTGAGCTTTTGAAAAATGGTGAGACACAGTTAACGTGGACTGGCGAAGCCAAGAGGGCACTCAAAGAATTAAAATCGGAATTGATGAGGGCTCCAGCTTTGGGCCTGCCAGACATAACAAAGCCCTTCCGGTTGTTCTCATATGAGAGACAAGGAGTAGCTTTGGGAATTCCAGCCCAGAGGCTGGGTCCTTATAAACGAGCAGTAGCGTGCTTTTCCAAACAGTTGGATGAAGTCGGTAAAGGAAGGCCAGGATGCCTTCGGGCAGCGGCTGCTGTTTTGATCACTCAAGAAGCCTGAAAATTCACCTCGGGACAGAAGATGATTGTGCACCCTTCCCATGCTGTAACTTCTGTTTTGGAACAAAAAGGAGGACGTTGGCTCTCGCCATCAAGGTTCCTGAAATATCAAGCAGTCCTGATGGAGCAAGGTGATGTAGAAATTGTCACCTCTACCACTATCAACCCTGCTTCTTTCCTAAGTGATAAGCAGGAGATGGAGACTGTTGTGCATGACTGCACAGAGACCACTGAGACTGTGTGTGCAGGCAGGCCTGATCTGAAGGAGGAGCCGCTGGAGGGAACTGGCCACGCTGGGTGTCCCAACGGGAGGAGTTTTCTAAAGAATGGAGTTCGGGTGGCGGGGTATGCAGTGACCACCAGAGACCAAGTCGCTCCCTGAGGGCACATTTGCACAACGAGCCGAAAGTCAGAGCTCTAGAGCTTGCTAAAGGATTGCGGATCAATGTCCGGACAGACTCAAAATATGCCTTTGGTGTCGTTCGTGCCCGTCTGGAGCTATGTGGAAGGGACGTGGGCTTTTGACGGCCCAAGGGAAACCTATTAAACCTGCTGACATGATCTTAAGGCTTTTGAATGCAGTGCAATTGCCTTCGGAGGCTGCAATTATGCACTGCACGGGGGAGGAACAGCCCCGCTGGGGAGGGAGCAGCACAGCGGCCCCCGGGGCCGGGGGAGCGGGGGGAGCTGGGCCGGGAGGTTGTCCTTGGGGTGGGCGGGAGGGTTGGGCGTGAGCTGTGGGAAGAACCGGGAAGAAGGTGTGCGAGGCTTGAGCACCCCCGGCCCGGTGTGCTGGAGAGCAGAGCAGTGCCGTGTGTCAGCGTCCCGTGCCCGGTTCTCTTCTGCCTCGGCCATGTTCAGCTACTATGGGGATTGGGTTACCGAATCCAGTCTGAGCTCCTGTAGAAAACTACTCCATAACCTTTGTCCTGCTACTTTTTCCCAGTGTATGACAACGGTAAAGTGGAGAAAATGCATATACTTTGTAAAACAGTTTCAAGACTTCAAAATAAAAATGTAAAAGCTAAAAATTCCACATAAAATGCTGTGTTTTGCACTTCTGGAGGCTAGGGGGGAACTTATGTGATATATTCATTATACATATGTTCTTTTATTTGATAATTAGAATACAAATATCTAGAGAGAATAGCAAGGAAAAATATTTCAGCTGTGTTAAATCCCAATGTGTTGTTTGATAAGGACAAGGACTCAGCATTACCAGATGAATTTTTAACAGGAAAATATCATTTTGGGAAATGTTAGTTGAAAGAGAGGACTGTAATACTAATTTTGTGTTACTTGTGTCTTTTTATCTCGTCAAGAGTTTGTAAGGAAGAAAATACTGTGCTTCCCTATTATGCCATGGAATAATACATAATTTAGAAGCTTAAACATAAATTTGATTTCACTTAACATAAATTTTTCTTTTCTCCTGAAACTTTTGCAGGGTATAGCATTACTGAGCAGAACCTCTGTTCTGTTTTTTGCAGCTCTGATCCGTTCTTGGTTTTGTTTTGGCTTTGTTCTATTAAAAAAGTAGCATGAGTGCTATTAAAGAACTCATTGCTTACCTTAGTTAGGTTTGGTATTTTTCTTTCAGGGTCTGAGGTTCATTAGTCATCTCCATTTTAATTATTACTTAAAATTATTAAACTATGAAGGTGCAACTGAAAGAATTTGAAAGATTTTGAGGATTTTTTTGTTGGTTTTGTGTTTCTTTGTGGGGTACTTCAAAAGTTTCATGTCATTTTCTCTGCAGTCCTTATGGTATCCAGTAAGTAACGGAATAAATCTGACTCAATGAAGTGTTCAAGAGATTCTAGTCTTGCCAAAAGACTCAATTCGTTGCAAAATTTTTTTGAGGAGAATAATTGGATTATTTAATTTAAATTAATGCACCTGATGCCTCTCATACAGCCCCTTGCCAAAATTCAGCATAATCACTTGATGCACAAGGTATGTGTGAAACAGAGGACCTGATTATTAAGTAAAAATTTGTCTCTATCTTCAAAGTCTTCAACATTTTTGTGGCATACTACTTGAATACACGTTAGTTTGAGAAGAGATTCTTTAAGTTGCCACTTTTAATGTCTTTGACATCAGTTTAAAAATAATAAAAGAAGTGCAGAGAATATTATCCTTTGAAATATTCTTCTGTTCCCTCAAAATTAGAGGTTCTGGAGTAAACAGGCATTAAGTGGCATAAATCAAGACCTACCTTAAGACAGCAAAAATATACCAGCTGAATAGCCTCTGCTCTCAGTAGTACTTTGACAAGAGGGAAGAGAAAAAAGAAAAAGGAAACTAATAAATTGAGTTACGGTTCATGTATACCTATCAACAGTTTGTTGAAGGGCAGAGCTGAGATGATGGAAGGAGAACTGTAGGATTTTTCCACTCTAAAGAATTGTATTAATTAAATGATATGTCATCATATTTGAATAAAATATGTAGAAGTGATTTTATTCAGACAGTCTGCCACTTTGTCAATCATTCCCAATATGGTTATTCCAGGACACATTTTTTTACCTAAGCTCTACTTCTGGGAGAAAAAGAGAGAAGGAATATGAAGAGCCAGAAGCAGAGAAAAACTTGGAGAAGCAAGTGAGGATTCCACATTCATGAAACAAAAGATTGGACCTTGCCTTCACCTTTGGTAATACCTGCGTAGGCTCCAAACTGCCATTCAGTGGTTGGTTAGCTTTATTTGCTACTTGGATTTGCAGTCACTGATTTGTTTGTTTTAAGCTGTTTTAAGCAAGTGTTTAGGAAAGACCAGGACATATGTATGAATATTTCTGTGAGTAATCAAACTTCAGACACTTGTTGCAACGGAGAGCTGCTCCCAGTTCTCCAAACCCACGCATCGTTATTGCCCTATGCTACACAAATAGTAGCGTTCGGGCTGTATCCTTTCCCACTGCAGCAGCAGCAGCAGCCCGTAGGACCATAAGCACACGTCAAAACCAGTCCTTGACTATTGTATTGGCTGTTGCATTTGCAGTTGTAAACAGCAACTAACATTTATAGTTAATAATTGCATTTTATTGTAAGACTAGCAGTTACAAAGACAGACTGTTTCTCCAATACTGCCAATTCTGTTCCATCTAATGAGAATGTATTGCCATGGCAACCAATGGCATTAGTATTTTTTTGAAAAGTAATTAAACTCTCTAAGTCAATTTGCCCTTACTTGTCAGATTAGGAAATAGAATGTTGTTTATTGCTTTCTACTGAAGCAATGAGGTAGCCAGGAAGGCCAGCAGGATTGGAGCTACCAGAGGAGATATCAACTCTGCAAGCATTTTTGTTAATAAATTATTCTTTTTCTAATATGTGGCAGGTGTGGGAAGACTCAGTGAAAACTTATGAATACTTGCATTCCAACTGGATTGGTAGAGTGTTTGCTAAATGGGGACATATGGTTAAATACGCAGACTTTGCTTTGTGCCTAGATGAATATAAAAAAACCCCAGGATGCTCGGATGCTATTGAGACATATATGTGTGAGCATGATACGAAAAACAATATCTTTGCCAGAACTGTTAGTGGAATGAGACAGACATCCCTGATTCAAGCTCTGCTTTGGTGCTGTCAGATTTATTTGCCAGCCTTCATATGCTGTACAACATGAAGTCTGTTTCCCAGACACATAATGCCCTAAGAACGTAATGGAGGGAAGGGACCAAGCCTGGTCAACTCTTGCAAAGCACAGGGATCTGAAAGGTACCCAGTTCACTTTTCTGTAGCATGATGCAGAAAAATTATTGTCCACTCAGAGCATTCTCATTTCAGAGCCAGCTTTGGGGATATCCAGAACATATGGACCAGCTGCACAGCAGGATGGAAGAGAGGGGCCTTTTTCATGCCTTCTTTGATTTTGTGTGAATTTCCTGAAGTCCCTGTATGCTTTTCCCCATCCCTGTCAAACCACATCTTAAAAACTACAGCTGTCAGCCATCAAATCCTAAAAAGTTTATTTTAGCTACACTCCGCTTGTGCCCTTTAGCTCAAAAGACAATGAGTCTCCAGCAGAAAAGGGAGGAAAAAGCCTCTTAAGTTTTTTCATTTTTAACTGTGAAAAGGCTCTGCTTGAGCATCAGAGATAGAAGCAACAACCCAAGAAGCTGCAGAAGGTTTAAAGCATTCATTTTTCATTGGTCCTGCTCTTTGCTATTCCATTGAATTAACATGAAAGAAGGTATAAAGAGATCTTTATAGAATATTTGATATCTTATTTTCTCTAGTACAACAGAATATCCATGCAAATAACTATTTTATGTTTGGTGGCTGAAACTGGAAACAAATTTACCTGAATGCCAATTTTTTCGTACCAAAATGAACGTGGAGACCAGTAGTCTTGGTTTAGAAGGGCTTCTGTTGTTGTGATTTCTTAATATAACACTGAGCTTACTTATTAAAAATTACAAAGCCTGCTTATTTTTCCTTAAAGTGCAAATTTTTCCTGCTAGTTGATGAATAACTTCAACCTGTAAAAATTTTGTGATATTTTTGGTTTCAGTGAATTTAAGTTAGGAAAAAAAATCCTATCATATTTGAAGGGACTGAGGGAGGAGCCTAAAAATACACCTCTGAATTCTTTGTGTTTGTGTTGAATTCCTATCTTATTGTATGTGTGAAGGCTTATTTGTATGTCCCCAACCTGTGCCAGTTATTTCCTTCTCCTTTCTTCACGTATCCTGATACACGATGCATGACAGGGCTCTTTCTACTATTTATTGTCTTTGAACTGGTCTCTGTCCTGAGAGGCTCTCACCTGAAACCACTAGAAGCGTGTGAAAGAGTAATTAGGTCAACCTGCTCAATGCAGGTGCCTTTTTAATTTTCTGTGAATATGGAGCATTTTCATGATGACGTTCCCTCTGACAAATCAGAGCTTACAAATTGTCTTCAAAGCATGTGTTTGCTGGCTTCCTGAGCAGATGAGTAATGAAGAGTGAGAGAAGCCTTCCACCACATTTTACTCACTTCCTTCCCTCAAACCCTGGATAGCTGATAAGAAAGCAAGAGGATGTTTGTCATGTAGGTTTTGTTTTCCAAAGTGAAGCAGCTCACCTCTACACCCACCCAAACCCCTTGGGGACGTAGGTATGGGGGAAAGGCTCTGCAACACTTTAGTGATGCTTGCAGTTGTAGCAAGATTGGAAGAAGGGATCCAGCACCATCAAAGCATCCTTGTATATCCCTCAGCTGTGAAAATGAGGAAAGATATAAGAAGAAAGCAATAATGATAGGAGTCACAGATGTAAAAAAATGCAAATAAGAATGAGTGAAATATAGTGTAATTTGACAGCAATGGGGAAAATACTGAGAAATCTATCACATCTATGCTCGTGGTGTTAGGAAGGCACAGAGTGTGAACTCAAAGTACTTTTATGCAAAGGCTACAGTAATGAATTCCAATCTTGCCTGAGAGCACTTTTTGAGATAAGAACAAGGAAGAGTTTAGGGTATTGATTTTTTTTAAAAAATGCAATAAATTTGAGTTGTTAAAAATTAGTGCTGCCTGGAACAGTTCACATTAAATCAGTGCACAGGTAAAGAGGGGCAGGCTCAAGGGGGTGTCTATCAGGATTGAATTTTGGATCTTGGAATCACTGCTCAGTAGTGTCACTCTCTTCCGTTCAGCTCCCTTTCCCTTGCCTCCTTCATTGCACAAATCCCTGTGGATAGAGCTCCATTAATAAAACTTACCTTTATGTATGCATTATCATAATACAAAGGCTCAAGGGGCACACAGTCCCTTCATGCCTGAGCAGATTTAAAACTCGTGATTCTCCTGGGATGCTTGCTGGGAAATAGAGAAAGGGAATAAAGGGCATTCTAACATTTCTGCTGAATGATGGCTACTCTTTGCAAGGTGCTGTGAAGCTTGTTAGATTCTGAACATTTATGGGAACCTTATTGCTATTAGATTCTGCAAAACGACTATAATTAAAAATGCTGGTCCTTTTTACATGGAAGATCTGCACTGCGTGTTAAATCATTCTCTTCGAAGAGTCTGGGAGAATTTAGAAATGTGATCAGTATAATAAGAGCAAATGACCAGAAATATTTAAATTTCCAGTATCTTTTAATGGAAAATACTGTGAAAGTCAGGTTTGAATGCACACATACACTGTCCCATGTTTTATCCTTGGGGCACAGCTGCATGCTAATGATTACTGTTATTAATAATTCTGCTATTTTATTGTTTGGCCTGTTGTGGCCTAGAAGGTTTGGGCCCATCATAGCTTGTGCTGTACAGAGAATTTGTAGAAAGGCAGCTGCCCTGAAAAACTGTTAAAATCTGTAAGGAATGTAATGACAGAGTCAGTCAGAGCTGGGGGGAGGGGGAAGTCAACAGCCTAGTAATGCAATTATGGCGGAGTTATAATTAGTGATCAAAACACTCCAGCTTCCTAACCATTGCCAAGTGATCTTCCATGTGCCAAAAAGAGCAACTGTAAGCCAAGATTTGAACAATAACTTTGTGGTGTTAGAGGATTTTTATGAGTGTGCCTAACGTATATGCACATTCAATGCAAGTTGTTGTCCATTAACCAGATTTAGTAATGCTTTGCAGAACTGCGGGGTTCATTAACAATCACCTTGGCGTGCTAAAAGGGAAGAATGATGGGATGAGCACATTAAATAAAGAGATTTTTACAATTCAGCCTTCTGAATGTAGACTATAATAACTTCCAACTTCTATTTCTTCTAGACTGAGCACAGAAGTAACATCTAGGGCCTGGGAGGGGCCCAAAGGAGCATGAGTTGCTTACTCACGATGCTGAGTGTCTAACTACAAGGAAATCCTCTTATGCCAGCAGACCTGTAATCATGTATGACTAAATACCTGTTTGACTAAGTCAGGTTCACAACTAATAGCATGAAGTAGTTACCTGAAGACTTTTCAGTTTGATCTAAAAGCTTTCACATTAACAAGACATCAGTTCCTCATTTGTAATCACATGTTGAGTGAGAAGACAGCCACAGATTTATGGTCCAATTTTTATTTTGTTCTATGTTTCATCCAGTTTTGTATGAATTTATTTATAAAAGTCCCAAGTGAAAATGGGGGGGGGATATTTCTTCTTGGTTTTGCAACCTTTTGCAATCTTCATGGAAGATTTTTGTCTCAATTGTTTTAAAAAAAAGATCTTGTACAAGGTATCCCTTCCCAACCCCAAAACATCCCTAGAAAGGCAAGGTCATTGTTTAGTGACTTCGTGTACACATTTACTTTTAGCAATATCAGTTAAATTCCCATGAGGACAAATTTAATTAAACTGAAAATCTTGCTAAGTCATGTAGTTAGTAGCTAGTAGATAAATAAAATGAACTCAGATTTATTTGTTATTTATTCTCAGTCTTTAATCACCCCATAGTAATTCCATAATTAAATTAAACTACTTAACCATTCTAATGCAAATTGACCGTCTTACAGTTCTTCAATGAGTAAATTATTGCAAATCAGGTACCCATGATATCAACGTTATTCACTTGCAGTTAATTTATCTTCCTAATAATTGAGCCAATTTTTATTTATTCCAGAACTGCATGTCTTTTCATTTGTGAATGATGAAAATTAAAAACTTGAATGGCTTCATAAAAATAAACTCTCTACTTTGTTTTATTTTTTTAATAAAAAAAATTCAGACAAGAAGAAAGAGAACCCAGGAAGGATACAGATCATAGCAGCAAGGCAGCTACCACTGCAGTTTTGATAAAGTGCAAACAAGTGAACTGTATACAAGAAGAACATTATGAAATATCTAAGAAGGAAAATAAGTATCAAAGCATACAATCTGTTAAGAACTCCTTTTTAATGGTTAAAAAGAATAGAAGGACTTGCCTACAAAGGGGAATTATCCTCAATAAAAGGCATTTTAATTAGAAAAACTACTAGGATTTAGGATTTAGGATTTAACAGAATATTTTAGTAAACTGGTGTACTGCTTCAAAACTATGTTTATTTCACTTCTAAAATACTAACTAGGAGGAATTTATTAGAGAAGCTGTATGCAGACAAGTTCATAACTGCAGTAGACAAGCCAACACTGCACACAGCAAACACTGTCATGAATCTAAAAAGCCAGTAAGGCAGGAGTTAACTTCAGAGAGTCAACTTCTTTGGTAGTTAGAACAAGGTAATTGGATAATCTACAAGTACCAGGGATTTTGATCTGAAACAGGTGAAAATGTAGCTTCTCATAATTGATGGCTAATTAACTGCAATTAGCATTTGGTAAGCCCTTAGCCATACAAAAAGAGGTGATGAAGGGATAGTGCTTTTGCTGCTGCATGATTTTTAGGATTGTTAAAAGCTTAGAGAAGCCTTCTGAAATTACAGAGAAAGGTAATTTATTTTTGTTCAGTTCCTGTTGTATTTAAGAGCTTTCTTAACTTTGTCTCGTGGAAGTAAAGTAATGGAGTATGAAGTACTTCTTAGAAGGGAAAAAAAATGAAGATTGCTGACTGCTTTTGAGGGAACTTTGTCAGCTGCTAAAATGAGTGAATTATAGTTCTAATATAGGGGAAGTCATACTGACAAATGAGTTCATAAGGCCTCTAACCATTTTATTTTCTAATTGTTTTGCGTTGGCTTCTGCTCTATTTGTTTTGTCTTTTATTGCTTTGTTTTAGCAATTCATGTTAGGACTTAATTCTGCACCAAATATTAGTCTGGTGTGCTTGGTTGTGGGGTATCTATAGATAGGCAAGGGAGGAAAAGCTGATTCATTCTCTAAGGGTTGTGAAGTCTTATGACAGAACAAGTCTATTTTGATAGAAGGCTAAAGATTATCTTATGTGATGTTAGTGAAGTACAGATGCTCTTGCTGCTTTATTTGAATCAAAGTAATAGGTAATGTCTGATGTGAATTCAAAGCCTCGAGTCAAAGTTAAGATACCGGGGAAATACATGGTATTTGCGCACTGTAGTATGCTTTAAAATTTATGTCTGGTTATGGGGTACTCTTTGATGCAGGAGTGTTGTATGTGATTGCTATCATATGGAACCTTTCAGAAAAAAAAGTAAGAAGCTTTGTAGATCCCACTATCTGTTGTCTGTGTACTTTCTTACTTTTGCTACCTTACAGGCTTCAGAAAAACTTGCCAGCAGGTTGGTGTAACTAAGAGGAGTCAGATCTGAATTTCTAAAGGAATTAAGTAGAAATTGCTTTCACTATTTCTGAAGTAATAGTCAGTTGAATTTTCTTGTTGGAAGGAAATCCTTGTTAGCTTAACATCTTCCTTCTTCTATAATTTTATAGTTACACGTAACTTTCTGCTAAGTGATTTGAACAAAACAATTTGAGGCTCTAGAGCATGAACCTGTCAGTCTGTCATTGACTGACTGGTGGAGGTGGACTACTGATGTGAGATCACATGGTGCTGTTTTGCTCCCTTGCTAGGATGACTCAGAGTCTTCTTAGCTTGTGCCTACTTTTTTTTTGGGTATCTGAATTCATAACAGACTCTTCGCTAACAAAAATCCCTGTCATATGATTGCTCAATTTTACTTGTCTGTACTAAGTCTACAATGACTAATCCAATAGAAGCTTGGAATGGGATTGTGAATGCTTCTGCAGTTATTAGCTGCATCTATAGTACCCTTACTTTTCACCTTTCAGAGTTAAAATATGTAAGTTTCTGGCAGTTTTTGACAGTGACAATAAATACCAGGCACAGTGGGAGCTCAGAGCACAAAGTGGCTTACTTGAAAGTCTTACCCAAGGTTAGAAATTAAGGTTGCCATCAAAGGCAGCTAATTGGATTGCAAGGCTTGTTTCCTGTTTAAGAAAGGTCAGATGTGCAAATCCTCCTATTGTTACGCTTGCCACGTACTAACAATTAAAGCTTTTACCTGAAAACACCAGACAATTGTATGCATATAAAATGGAGAGAGGGGAAATCTTTTTTTTTTTGTGGTATAGTAGAGAGAAAATTATGGCTGATACCTGATTAGGGTAACAAATGTACAGGAGCTGTAAAACTCAGCTTCTGCTTTGTCTGGATATTCTAAATGAAGGGTGTAATTTGAAAACAGTGTTACAAATCTGGCTGGACTCTTAACTCTCACTAACCTCTGGCTCCTTGAGTTTCTGTTAATGAGGTGCTATTTATCAAACTCTACTATGAGTTATACTTTCCTTAAAATGGTTCTGCTGGCAATATGATTATTTGATTCTGAGACTGTCACCTTTGCAATCTCTGATCATTAGAATTATCCTCTTGTCCGTTGCTTTTACTTCACAGTTAAAATATAATCTCTGTCTTGACAATGGATATGCGTTGGTTTAACCCAGAATGCCCTACCAACAATTCTTTGAGTGTATGCTCTTTTTTTATCCTATATGAGAATGAAACATATCTCAAATGTATTATATTCCTATGATCTGTCTATGCTGGGAATTTTCTGAAGATGCTAGTGCTGTGACCTTATTTGAAAGTACCAGCAACTTGTAGAGTGGGATGATGGGAAGTGGGTGTTAAACATCTCCCAGAAACATCAGATATTTGTTGTTGAATATTTTCTTCTGTTATTTCAGCATATGTGTAAAATAGTGAAGATTAGTGTGGTGTAGGTGCTGGGAATTTATTAATTCACAGTGCTGCTGTTAGGAAGGTACAGCAAAAAGACTTTTTTTTAAAGCATTAGAGGAATGAGGTTCTGAACCAGCCTTTTAATACCTACAGTGGGGCAAACAATCTAAGTACTTATAAGCTGTGTTAATGGATGAGATTTTTTGTGATGTGTTTGCAACAATAGCATAGGCTTAGACTTCATTCAGGAGTTTGCCTTGGTACAGCTGTTCCATCCCTGGTGTTTAGCCCCATTCTACCCACAGCATGGGGCAAGCAGAAAGGTGAAGTGAGTCAATGAAGCCCAGACAGCTGTTATTAGAGGCTAAATTAGAGCATGACCTGCTATTTGTGTTCCACCCTCAGGTTCATGAGAGCTCAGACAGGTGCCACAAGCTTGAAGTCACAGCTGCTGTTTTCCTGCACAGAGATGGGAAAATAGTCTGTGGTTTTCCTTGGTATGGCATGACATTGCCCGGTTAGACCATGGTGTGTCTTTTGGTTTCACATGTCTTTCATACTTTATGGGAGAGCTGTTTGGCTGTTTCCCGCTACGCTCAGGAGGTTAGTTTTGGTCTCTGAAGCTAATCAGTAGCATTTCTTTTCGTTTCGGTGATATCATCATCTCTGCAAATTGGAATTGTTGGTACTGTCCATGAAGAGGCAAGCTCCTGACACCACTGGCATCTTGTGAGACAGTGCTCCCCAGAGCAAAAGACAAGCTGCTGCAGTTCAGTGCAATTTGGAAGGGAAGTGGGTAGGTAAACTGAGGTCAAATTTGACTGCACTTTCTGCATTGTGTCTGTAGGCAAGTTTGTATTCAATCATAGAATGCTTGTTTCAAGTCTTAATATCCCTTTGCTAGTTATCTTCACACTACTTTCCTCAGTAATAATAGGTGTGGTGCTAATAGTGATATCATGCACTATTTGTAACTGTAGCTTAGTGTAATTGAGAGTAATGATAACATAATAATGATAATGGTCTCATACTGCAGCTCTGTCTCTAGGCAGTGAAAGTAGGATGGTAATTCCTTGTCAGCTAATGAAAAAATTCCTTGTAAGCTAATGAAAAAAGAAGTTGCCTGGGATCTGCAAATGGAATGGTAAAGACTGTAGGAAAATAGTTGTAAAAACCTCCTGAAAAATCTGATACAATATGTTTAGGATCTGCCAAATATGTTTTGGGGAACAGTAAAGACAGTTGCATTTAATCAAGCATTAGCATGATCTGTGAAAACAGATGTTCTCCCTAAAGGACAATGATGAAGCATTAATTACAGGTAGAGATGGGTTGAAACAGAGGCTGGAAACCTGCTGCTACTGAAGCCTTTTTTTTTGGTGGAGCTGATTTATTGTAGCTAACTGTGGAATACAAGTTCTAATGAAGATGAACCTTGAAACCAGGCAGGTAAATGTATTGTTCTATGGCCCAACATGATACATTGAATTTATATCATGTTGGAAGTTAAACTTGATATGAATTGCAGTTGTAATGAGCAGTTAGCCCTGTGATTTCAGTGAAAACACCTGATGGTGATAACTGCCTTACAAATGCCAAGGACACTTACCTCCCCTTAAAGCAAATGATTTCCTGAACCACATCAGTTACAGCATGGTGGAGGTGCAGCGTGCCTAAATAAAAGTGAATAAATTCAAATAGGTGATTAAATGTTGCTGCCTGTGGTAACTGTAAAGCAGAATTATTGCCTTAACTAAGAAAGAATAGGTCAATTTGTGGTTGGGTTTACCTAGTCCAAAAGAGACAGTCAGTAGAGGCAGAGGATACTCACTCCTGTAACTGTAAGAATTGGGCAGTGTGTGTATATAAATGAACACTGAAAGGAGGCACTCAAAGCAGGGCAACTACAACTTTCTGGTACCCCAGGCAAGATATGAAAACATAGAAAATAAAATTAGTCTTTAAAAGCTTTTTCTCTCTTTAGTTAGCATAAAGTCTCAAAAATATTTGATTTGATTAATTTGCTTAATTGCATGCTTGAGCTATTATTATCCCTCTAGAAACCACAACTGAAAGTCTGAGTTTTTTCTGTAGTGTTGCTGTGCTACCTGGCACAGTGCTCTGATACTCAGAGGGATGGCAGCATTATTTTTGGACCTCAGACAGCGTAGCTGTGTTAATGTGCTACTCTGCCAGTATGGATGCATCCTGTTATCAGGCCTAGGTCTAATGCTGTTCTAATGCAGACATACTACTTGCCTGCCACAGGGACAATGTTTTGTCACATAGCTGGATATACACAAAAAGCTGACTGCTTTCATTGTCTGACAAGCTCGTCATTTAATGCAAACTATATTGTTTAAAATGCACATTAATGAAGAAATTCAGAAGACCCTGCGAAGGAGATAAAGTGTATCGGTTGGGTCCTGAGAAATATGTGTATGCTGAAAATAGCTGGGAGTGTTGCGTGATTAAGGATGATCATGCATAGTCAAAACAGCATAGACTTCACCTTTTTCCTATTCTTAAAAAACTAATGGAAATAAAATGGAACAGAAAACAATAATTAGAAATTAAGATATATCTTAGAGGAAGGCGGTAAAAATAAGATTGTTCTGAAAGCAGAACAGGTATAGGAAGAAAATAGCAGTATTTATTTCTTCTGTTGTAAGGGCAGGAGTAAAAAATAACAAGAATAATAATAGCTGGTTGAGAGTCCTTATAGAATTCCTGTTTTTTCTAGTTGCTTTTATAAGTATGAATATAAAAAAATATTTTCAAGAATTTCTTAGTCATCTTTCCCAGGGAAAATTGTGGTCCTTTAGGGACAGGTGTGTATGAAGTTTGCATCAGCAGCTGATCTGGTGTGCTGAACAATGCAACAGCAAAGTGTTAAAGGTTTAAGAAATACAGGCATTGATCATGCATCTGGAACTATTGGCAAAGCTGATTACAAGGGGACAAGGGCCATGTATTGATTAGATTATAATGAAGATTGAATGTGAAGAAACTGGGAAAGTAACAATCTGTTCTTAAACAGAATAGGTAAGTCTGGTATGAAGGGAAGAGAATTAAATGCTGCTCAAAAGGTCACAATTTCCTGTGTTCTGGGATACAAGACAGTTTAGTATATCATAGTTCTCCCACTGGCATTGGAGGATGTTTATGCAGCAAACTTTCTAGATCACACCTGTAATAACTCTAAAGGTGCTTAAAAATCTTCCAACGCAAGCATTCTGCCTCCTCAAAGCCTGTGTAGTTCAGGTTGCAATACAAGATGCATATGAATTGCATCACCTGGCAGAACTAAAACCTACACTACCATGCTGTGGAGACCCTTCAAAGCCACTAGGAATAACAATTACTTCTATATAGAGGAAGTGCATATTTCTGTTTTAATGGCAGACATTTAGCTGAATATCACGCTGACCTGTCTTCTCGGAGAATTCCTTGGACTTATAGCCAGACAAAATATTCTCCTGAAAAGAAAAAAGCTCTGCTATTCTCCAAATCAGCAGACCTGTCAGAAGACAGGTGGACTGAATCTTCCCTGCCAATAGTACAAATCTATTGATTGATTTCCAAGTGGTTGAAAATAGATGAATGTTATTTTAACTCCCAGTCGGTTTTTCACAGGAATTTCTGATAGGAGCTCAATTCAGTGCTAGAGTAGCTGCCTGGTCTCTACTTCTAGTCTGTGTGTGCTCTTATTGCGTCAGAGCTTAGTCTTCATATGGTTTTAGAAGAAGGCAGAGTACCAATGGAACCACTGCTACCCCTCTACTAACATCCCTGGGTGAAAATATGCCAAATTTGCTTGCTGGAGACAAAAGCTGGGGTAAAAAATCAGGAGTAATTTTAAATATCATTTTTAACTTACAGCAATACAGCTTAGGAATGCACATAAACAGGTCTCTGGGCTACACTTGAGCCACTTGTGTTTTATACTCTCTTTTTCTTTCAAGTACCTCCTGTGCTGATTGCCCCAAGTCACAGACCCACTTGACACAGGCTGGAATCCCTTTTTGCCAGGGAGTCTTACAAGATGCCAGGATCCCAGGAGGGATTTTAGAATCCATTACAACAGGTTAAGACAAGAAGACCGAGGTAGGTAGGAAAAGAGTAATTGAAGATGACAGTTGTCAGAATAGCTTGCATGCTTGCACATCTGCATTGATGTATTGTGATGTATTCCTCAAATAAAAGCTGACACTGCAACAACAGATTGGTCATTCCTAGAGATAAATAATAGTCCTTCGTTGAGTAGCTGTCAAGAAAATGGTGTTCTTTTCCAAATGCTTTTGATGAGTATGTACACTTCCCAAAAGGCTTGGCTATCATCTTTAGCTTTTCCTATGGAGAAAGGTAGAGATGATCTACCTCTAAAACAGCCTCAGCCCTGGAGGGACAACACTCATTTCATTCTTTCATTAATTTTCTTTGCTGTTTACTGGATAAATACAGGCCTTCATTTAAGTTGTGGATGAAACTGATTTTTTTTTTTCAGTTGACACTTCTGTGAATCTTATAGCCATGTCTGTTGAATGCCAGCCAACTATAACAGTTACTTTAGTTGTCACAGCAAGTTATTCCTGATTTAGGACTGCTAGGTATGTTTTGCGAGATGTGCGATTTGGAAGGAAGCAAGATAGCAAGGCTTTAGATGAGAGCAGCCAAGAGCTGGAACATAAGCTTTTTCTAAGTAAATAGGGGTAGTTCTTCCACGAATGCCTTGTTTCAGAGAGCAGTAGTCCTTGTGGGATGAGAAGCTGTCCAGCCACTGCTCAAAAAAATAGATTTACTCCCAACTCTGCCATTTCCCTTGCAAATGGAGGCAGATGGTGCAATGGTTTATCTGGACCATATGTTCTTTGTTTGCTCAATTGGTTCTTCCTTTGTTTTTGTAACTCTGCACTGTTTTCTCCACCTGCTCATTTGTGGAAGATGAATGGTCTCTTTGCTGAATCTTGTCTGTTTTTATTTTATTTCCCCTGACCGCGTTTTTAAATGTCACTTTCTCGAAGTTGTCAAGAAGTGACTTTTTAAGCATTTGAGTAAAAGACATGACCAAAGCAGCATAAGGTATTAAGGATGCCTAGTCGAAGCAGTTGCAGCATAGTCCTTTCAGATTTCTGAACAGTCCATGTTTTCACTTATGCTGGTTTGATTTCAGTGACTTTGCTATAAGGGTTCCCAGTTTGTCACTTGTTAATGTTTCAAATCTAACTGCCGATAGATTGAAAAGAATTGATTGTAATTGTTTTGGGTGGTGTTTTGCTTAGCTACTGTAAGTTGAGTCTGCGCAACTTGGGTATCGTTAAGAAAAATCATGTGTTCCATAAATATTTTTATTAAAGCTTTATTCCCCAGCTGGAAGATAGAATTACCATTCTAAATAACTGACAGGCATAGTGCTAAATCAACTTTACACTGTCAGAATACGGAGATAAATTTAGTCAAAATATGCTATACTATGAAAACACTCCGTTCTATTCTATACACAAAGTAATGCATATTCCTAATAGTGTTGAGTGACCTCTTAAGCAAGTAATTTTTCTAAAAATTCCAATTAGAGTATGTTGTTGCTGATAAAGATGCCTTGTTTTATCCTGTAGCTGACATAATTTATCAGTATAATGGAAGCAAACCCCCAAGATGGAGCAGCATGTTTCTGGTGGCCATAAGATTCCCTAGTGCCCCTCTTTCTTCTTTTCTGTTATGGCATACTAGTAAACTCCTGCAGTGCTGCCACAAGCAAGTCATTCCTAATCATCTCATTGATTTAAACAGAAAAGTACATGTGAGAATTAGCTGAAGGAGATATGTAAAAACTGAATCAGTTTACTGTGTCCAGTGGCTTCTCTCCAGCACTGGTAGTGCCAGCTGCCTTGGTGCCTCTGGGCCTTGCAGCGATGCAGTGACTCTAGAAATTAAACTCCTCTGAGCTGTCTTTGTTTGGGGTTGGCTGCTGGTCTGTGACATCTTTACCAGTTCTTTTAGTTGTTCTAATAACTGCCAGAGTTGGACTTGGGCATTCTTCTCGCTGGCATATCCTTGTTGTTGAACGTATCCTGCTACTAGTGGTGTTTGAAGTACTTGTCTCTGTCTCGAAAGTATCTCAATTTTCAGCTTTGTTCTGTGTCCTCGTGTAGGCATAAAAAGGCTGTGTTAGTAAACCTTTCCAAATGCAGTCAAAGCTGGCTGCTACAAATGAGATTTCTGTCTCTGCCAAGCTGAAGGCAACCAGAGAGATGAACCAGCAAAGAGAAATCGAGTAAAGCAAGTAACTGACTGGCCATGAATCTCCTTTTCCCTTCAGTTTTCTTAGGTGCGTGACAGATGTTTACCTACAAAGATTTATGAGTAGGTTTATTTAGAAAGATTGGATCTGGCATTTGAACCATGTTCAGAATTAGGAACACTTCAGAGGATAAGTTGATTAATAGGCCTATTTGTTGAGACAGGTAGGCTGAAAAGTAGTTTTAAGGTGCAGAAGACTTATCTAGAAGAAGGAACTGCAAATGTAAGAGGGAAATATCTATTTGAGCTACAGAACAATGTTAGCAATAAACTAAGTCATGTATAAAGTGGCTCTGGAAAAATTTAGATTGGAATTTGAAGACTTACTATTATATCATGGTTTGAAATGAATGTTACAGTTTAGCAGGTTTTTTGACAAAAATGAATTTTAGAGAAAGATGGCTGAAATCAGTCCTATTTGACACAGGACAGCTCATGTGACACAGCAAAGAACAAGCTGCTCTTCTTTCAGGCAAGTCCTCCAAAACTTGTGGGACTGCCTCAAAACTCAGTGGAAGATGCTGTTAAAACAAGAATTTTAAAGAAAATCCGGTGAAATTACTGAAGACGTCAACACTGGTATCTCCTAGCATACCCTATATTTTAATCAAGTGATGTTTGTGTTGAGACAAACACTACTTCCTCTATAGTTCTGAGACCTCTAGTAAGATTTCATTTAAGTGTATCCTGTTAGACAAAAATCATGTATCTTTAAACTTACAAATTGAAGCCTGATGTTTGCTGAACTTCCTTCCCATCCTAATAAAATTTGGAAAGTGATGTTTTATTCATTTCAACTATTTTGAAGTATTTCAGTTTTGCATTTTCATATTGTCAAAACTAATGTGAAATCATATCTTTACAAATTTTCATTTTATGTTATAAAGGGCTTTCTAATAATTACAAACCACTAACTGGAGACTTTTATGGTAAAGCAAACCTTTCCTCTGAAAAATTTCAGTTTTCACATTTGCCATTTGGGGGTGTGGAGGTGGAAAACATCAAGAAACTGCCAGCCAGTTCTACCTACTGCCACATGAATGAAAACCAATGGAGAAAACTAACCTGGTTCTATCAACCCTTATGTATGGTGTGCAAAGTTAGGGCAAGTATTTTCCAAAGGAAAATTCTTAACTGAGACTTGTTTTTCTAACCGTCATCTGTCACCCCAAAAGACAAGGAATAAATAAAGGCTGAGATGAATATCAAAATAATGTCAAGAGGATGTTCTTGCAAAGCAGTCCAAGGGAGGCTTTAATACTTTCCATATAGATGATGTTGTATGGTGATTCATATCACTTCACTCACAGATGCACAGAAATTCCATCAGATGCTTTATTGCCTACAGAGGGAGTTGCAGTTAGAGTTCACCTGTCGTCTTTTCAGAATTTATTTAAAGAGGGAAAACAACAACACTTCCCCAAAGAGCTGCAGAAGTTGAAGCCTGTTCCACGTTACTTTTCATTATAGGGAGTAGTCAGTCCCCTACCAATCATTAGTGTCCTTCAAGCACAATGGCATTGTCTCATGTTTTCTTAAGAAACTTCATTTTCCAAGATACCAGGTACTGAATGGGCTCTGGGAATGAGTGACACACTTGCTGGAAGAGAGACTTCCTGCAGACTAGAAGCTGGAGGAAGAGGTAAGTTTAGATGCTGGTGGGGAGGGAACACAGGGCAAGGAAGTTTGCAGTGGGAGGGAGAGTGGAAGTGTACAAAAGCAGGAAGGAGTTCTGCAACTTGGTATAGGTCTTCTAGATCACATGGTGCCCTGTGCTGACGAATAAAATAATACAAATTGCGTGCAATTACTATAAAACCAGAAGAAAGTCAAGAATTTGAGCTATCTGGGTTCACCTAGTGAAGAACTGTTTAAGTTAGTTTTGAAGAGGGTTGGAGCTATCCCGGATGATATTCATTTTCTGTAAACCAAGAAAGTCTAAAATAATTCTCATGGCTTTACCAAAAAAATCAAGGATTCCACTTCTGGTAACCTGCTCTAATTCTGTTGTAGAGAATAGCCTAGATAACTTTCATTGAACTAGACAAATTAATGCCAAAAAATTGTAGGAAAACTATCTCCTTGAGCAGCCCAACGTTGTTTTCTGTCATGCCTTTTTATGGCTTTACGTACAGATCCTGCCTAGTGGCGAGTCAGACTGGTCCATCTTAGACCTTCCAAGGAACTGTGGGTCTAACTGAGAATTTGCTGTGGACTTGAGGATTGACTGACTGAGAAGGAAAAAAAACCCTATAAATAAGTACTGCTAGCCTAAGTGTCCATAGTATGGCTACTATGCTAAACTTGTACGTTTATTACTTTCTCTGCTCTCCTTATTGCTGAAAAAAAGTGACTTTTATAAGAGTAATTGTCATGAAGGTAAATGTCTGAACTGGCACCTTCCTTTATAAGCTTCTTTCAGAAGACTTGGTTCTTGTAAGGATGAGGAATCAATAAAGGTATTTTATGTAGGGTGAGAACCTCTGGCTGAAGGTTTCCACTAGAAGAAAATTACCAACTTTTTAGTTGAGGATCCCATTCCAGAAGGAAATAACCATAGATTATTATACTAAAGTGAAGGGAGATATGAGGCCTGGTTAGTGAATAACCTAGAGAACTTGATATTTCAGAAGCAATGCAAACACAAGTCTTGCCTCTCATCTGAACCTTTCTCTGTGCTTTCATAGCTGGGTGCTTGTTTTGGTTTTGATTGGGGTGTGGTTGTTTGTGGTTTTGGTTTTCTGGTGGTTGGGTTTTTTTGTCTTACCAGGGATACATTTTTTCCTTGTACATAGAGAGAACCAAGTTTTCTTGTTCACAAATTATTTTCTTGCCATGGAGTCTCTAATGACCTCAAGTGGTCAACAGCTTTGTTTATATTCTGTAACACTGCCTACCCTAAAGCTAACTTCAGAATTAAAATAATTATCATAAATTAAGAACTATACAGCAAAGGCAAAATATCAGGTGAGAAAGGAAAAAAGGGCAGTATGAAAAAACTGTGTGTAAATAAATGGCTTGTCATAGATATAAATAAGAAGAAATTATTCTTCTCTTGCCAGCAGGGCAAGGAATCACTGAAGCTGCAGATATTCGCGTTCCTTGTTCTCACACAAGGGTTTATGTGAATGTGGGTATACATATGTATGTTTGCAGCTAAATTTATAGACAGCCTTTCTATGGAAATTGGCGGACTAAATGATAGTTGCTCTGGTTGAAGTAATGTTTGGCTGTGAATTGGTCGGACATCCAGTCTGCTTTGGTTGCAGCTTTGTATTTGTTTCCCTTCTTCCTCCACCCCACATCTCCATGTATGAGCTCACTTACATCCATCCTTTGGTTTAAATTGTAACCTCTTGAGAAAATACAAATTGGCCAGGTTGCTTGCTATGGGATGTGGTGTTAAAATATACCTGCCTTCTGCAGCTTCACTTTTTCTATTGTTATTCCCAGCCCTAGTGGTGTGGTTAGAATAATAGCTTGGGGGTGTCACAGTGAGCTGCTTGGCTGCAAGACAAAATGATGGACACAGACCCAATTAGCCCAAGGCCAGCTGAGTTTCCTGACCAACTTTTTCACAGTGCAATCACTCAAGTGGTCTTGCCAGTAAGACTACTAGTCACTGTGCTACATTCAGGAGACGGAGGGGAAAGCAGGAATGGTGAGGCAGGGATTGCCATCACAGGCTTCACACCTCCTGTGGTACACCTTTCCTGGAGCCCAGCATGTATGTTCCTGGTAATGAGAGTGGCATCATGGCATCACACGGTAAGAAGCTTCTCTTTTCATGTCTCTGCCTTGTATTGCAACAGCATTGGCACTTGTGCCGTGGGTGTAGGAAAGCCATATGTATGACACAGTGTAGTGCAGCTGGCTTAAGTTCCTCTGAGTGTGCTCCCTGTGGTAATGAGAGGAAGGGAGCTAATATTTCAGTCTTTTCGTTCAGTTAAATCCTGAGCCTCACCACTATTTTTAATTTGTGGTTTCCTGAACTGGTGTCTTCTCTCCCTCTGGGACTGTGTACCTCATCCATGCAGTGTTATCTTCCCAAGTGCATATTTTCCCATAATTTTTTGATGTAACTGTGATTATAGCAGGGAAACAGGCCACAGAACCACACAGCACTGCTTGGAGTCATGCCCTTAGTAACAGTTCAAGGCATGCACAGAAGTGCATTGCTGTCATCTAGTGATGAACAATGACAGGTTTGCCAGTTGCAAATTAATTGCATGGATCACAAGGACAGTTCATGCAGCTGTTACTAGATTTACCAGCCAAATCTATTATGAAAAGAGCAATAGTGAGCTCTCTAACAGATGCTTAGGTCTGGATTGTGGCCGGTCCTGCAAGAAAGAAGCCCATCAACCTTTCCTCTCTTATGATCTTTCCAGTTGGAAAGGAGTCTATGAGAGTGCCTGGGGGAAAGGAGGGAAGACATCTCATTACCATGATTCACAGCTTTGCTTTAGCACAAGCCATCAGAACTTGCACTCCCTGAACAGGGTTGTGGAAGGGTGCAAAAGACACTGGGGGCTCTTGCACTGCATATGGTAAGGCAACAACTGTGCTTAAATACCTGCCTACCACACAAGGGAGTGCAGAATACAGACTGTTTTTTTCCTTATTTGAACAGCAGCTAGTACACAGCAGGAGCAATGTCATAGTGCATTAATGAGAATCTGTGGGAACTATTTGTGGATGTGGCAGTTACCACCTTATGCCTCCATCTAGTTAGTACATCCTGCTAGCAACCTATCAAACTGGTATCATGACCTGTAACGAAGTACTGAGGAAGAAAACTCCTTCACGTGCTAGGAGGAATAACCTGTGTTGTCCTGCCTTAAAGCTTTTGGATGAAAGTCTAGTCACAAAAAAAATGGCTTAAGACTAGGAAGTGGAGCTTTAGTGGCCCTTTGAAGTGTTAGGGTCGTCTGCATTTATTACATAGCTGTCTGATGTCCACTCCCTCTTCAACTTTGATGGTTTCAGCCTTAATGAGCATCCAGCGGCCAATGAATTTCTCAGTCTAATAATTATGCTGTCAGCCTGCATGTAGACTTTTAAATTTTTTTGAATCTGCCATCTTAGAGCTCTGATTAATATTGGCTACCAATACTAATCTCAAATACACAGGAATCTCTTTTGTTCTCCCCTGCATATCCGATTTTTGAAAATACAGTTATAATACTATGCATGGGCTCTCAGACAGAAGCCAACCTGTCTTGGATCCTATCTGCAGGAAAACGCGTGACATCTTCAGATTTATGGCGGTAATGCTTTGTACCCTAGACATCAACAGTGTAATACAAATCACATCCAGGAGCACTAGAAAAGCTTTTCCTTGATTATTATTCTGATGTCTGCTGGCATTCTTTTTGACAGGGGGATTATACTTTTGTGATTGTAGACTTATCATAGCTCTTCCTTGTCTATTAGCAGTGTGTCCCAAGGTGGTGGGAAGAGAACTGTATCAGTTCTTTCATCTTTTCTTCTAGTGTTATTGATTATCACTTTCACAGCCGCTCCCTGAGATTTGCCTTGTGTGGAAGGTGACCCTCACAAAGAAACATGAGGAAAAACCTGGTGAGATGCTAATGCTGAGCAAGGACCTGTTGGTCACTAGCTGCTTTTTCCTTTCTTGGTTTTAATTCTTGATATATCAAAGGAGAGGGTGTAATTTTTCACAGTCCCTCACATTCTCTGTGATTGTATATCATTTTTGTGTTCATTGAGAAAATGTGTGTATGTTTCTCCTCAGTACATGTAGAGATCATGTGTGGCGTGATTAGATCTATCCACTTAATCCATGCCCCAAAATCTTAAAAATGAGCCCTTATAACGAGTGCTGAATGTTACTAGGATTTAAAGACTATAGCATTTTCTGCTTTTTGACCCATGGCCTGATTGATTGGGAGTCTAGGCTGCAATAAATTGTTTCTTAAGAATAAATACTTTTTTCTTTTTGCAACCCAGTTACTTATATCAAGTTTAATGATCTAGATACTGGCTCTATGAAATAGCTTTCAGTGCATTCTGCTATGTTGTCCATTGCTCATTTTCAAGATACCTTGCAGTTTCCAGGTTTCTTATTTTCAAGTCTCCTTTTCTTTCTTTAATTTCATAGCTGGCAGTATCTCCTAACTGACTAACTTCAACTGCACACTAGCTTCTGGGGCTTGAGATCTATAGGTTGGGAGTGGAGACTGAAGGAGGGAATTGATTATAGTACAGCTATATAAAAATAAATTTCAAAAAGCTACAAACATGAATCTGTCAGAGGAGAAAATAATAATCTTCTTCCATCTTCTTGTGTGGAATGTTATGTTCTTTATTGAAATGAACAAAATATGGTTTGCTTCAAGGTCTTCTGTTTGATAACTTATCCTCTGTGTGCTATTATCTCCTTTATCTTGTCTAAGCTTTCTTTTTATTCCCTGTTTTCTGAATTGTACATCAAGTTCGCTTGTTTGTTTAACATGAAGACCTCAGTGTGTCCCCTTGATCATTCTTAAAATTTCCTCTGCTGCATTTTAATGGAGACAAGTACCTATATGCTGAAAATATCTTCCCTGTGATAAAATGATTTGGGGCAGTGTAAGAGGAAGGGATAGAATGTCTTGTCTAATCCACTTCACCTTTTTATCTTTAATTATTGAGTTTGAGCAAGAAAAGATTGATGTTGCTTAAAGTAACTGTGGCAATGACATCCTTCTGGGGTATGTGATGAAGTCAAATATCTGCAGCATACAACAAATTCTGAAAAAAAACCCAGGACATTAGTGGTGAAGCAAAGTATATGCCTTAAAGAATTCTTACAACAAATCACCAAATGCAACTTTGGTCCTGTGGAGAACCCTGATGTTTTGAAACTTCTTTGTTTCACAGACGAATATGAAAACTCGTGCTGATTTTGAAAACCTTAACCATTTTTTTGAAAATGTGTTGTGTGTCAGGGGTCACCATGCAAGTGAATTTTCCATGTTTCAAAACTTCCATATTGTTTGTTTGACAAGACCCCAACATTTTCTTGAATTTTCCCATTTGAAAAATTCTATCCATTGTTACACCTTTAAAAAAAATACTACAGGCCCCATTTTCTGATTGGAAAACTTATTTTTATTTGTGGTCAACTTACATTTGAGTCTATTGATAATACTAGTCCATAGAAATATAATAATATGTTTATTTCAGGATTTCTCTTGGTGAGAGACAATACATAAATATAAGACAAAGTGCATGGGTTGTATTTACAGAATCTCATCTCTGTAGGAAGGAGAACAGCATGCTTCCATATTGTCTTGATTTGAAAGACAGGTGTCTGTGGAGGAAGGCAGGAGCCTCCCTTGAAATGGAAAAATGCAACCCCCTTCCCTCCAAATTATTATAATTTTGAAATTAACGGGCCTTCAGGCAAAGATAAGGGGAACAGGAATAACAGTTCTTTACTAATATATATATATATATGTATATATAACACAAGGCAGAAAAAACCCAACCCACTGGTTTACACTGACAGAGTCAGAAATACAACCTGACACCCTGTTAGGGGGGCAGTAGCAGTCCGATAAGATGCTGGCTGCAGTCCTCCTGAAGCGATGGATGTAGTTCTGTGGAAGCAGCGATCTTGTAAAAGGGTCTGGTCTTCCTCCGAAGGTCCAGTGGTAGGTAGGTAGCTCTTGTCCTCTGGAACTCCAGTGGGGGGAAAAGCTCCTCTGGGAATCCAGTGGAAGAAGGCTGCTAGGGTGTTCGAGATCTCAGTTTTTATTTGGCATGGACTGCTTGGCTCCTTCCCCCCGGGCGGAGCATCTCACAATGGGATGGGGAGTCGTGAGGCAGTTCCTTGATGGGCCATTAACAGGAGATAGTCCAGGAGGGAGTTATCTATGGGTCATGGGATAAGGCATTGTTGTGCCCATTGACAGGAGATAGTCCAGAGGGGGGAGGCAGGGAGCACCGCCCCACCTGGTCTCAACAGCTCCTGAAGATGGTAATAGAATATTTTTTTTTCCTTTTGGCACATTTTACACTGTAACCCAGGACACATATGTTGTTGATTTAGACACGGTATCTACTAGGGACTCAAGTCACTAGCTGTCTGCAGATATGTGCTATCCAATTGAAGTTTCTGGTATAGCTGCTTGTGAATTCATCAGATGATAATCACATGACATTCAAGTATTTTTTGCAGTACAACAGGATTTACCATTTCATAAGAACTTCCTTGAACTTTTTTCTTTAGATTATCAGATTAAATGAGGTATTTTCAATTGTTTGTACCCTGGAATTAAAGATGAGCTATGTCAGTTGAAATTGTTTTTATTAAAAAGCAAATGTTTCGTTCTTATTTTAATGATTGTAAATGGACTTTAACAAAAGAGATTATAAGAGTTCAAATTAAAAAAAAATTTATGAAAAAGGAAACTTCAAAATCGGCATTCAAGGCTGACATCTGTGTCCGTACCTAGCTTCTATGAGAAGAGCTGAGGACAAAAGCAAAATCTATGATAAGTCTTGAGAAAATTGGACTGTCCAAGTAAATGATAGGATCAGAGGACAGAAAATTTAATGTGGGGTCTAGAAGGAGAGAGAACTTTTCAACTGAGACTTGAAAAGAAAGGTTGAGAACAAACAAAAAAGAAACATGCATGCAGCAGAAGATAAGTGCCTTGCCCTGAAAGTTAGGTGCCAAATGAAGGATGACAGTGTGGAAAATGGAGAGGAGGAGTGTCACAGCATGATGCTTGGTGGAGGAGCCCCTCCAAAGCTTTTGTAAGTAAAACAATTTCGAGCTTTGGCTTTTGATAAATAGGAAGCCAATACGTGTGATGTGATGTCTGTGTGGTGTGGGGGCAAGAAGGTAAGACTTAAACCTTTGAGGAAATTTTCTCTGGAGCACTCATTGCAAGTGAAGTTATCTCAGCCAGCTGCTTTAATATCTGTTATAAATTACACTTCTCACTAATCAACTTTTCTGTCCCAGGGTACTACATGTTTACAGAACATGTTTAACCTTTTCAAGGTGGAAGGCAGAAAGCAGGGTGAGAGGTGTGACCTAATAATGAAGACTGATCTAGCAATGAAGGCGTGCTGCCCCAGCACATGAGAGAGCATCTAAAAAACTTGAGACCTTTCGATATTGTTTTCAGAAGTTTCCTATATTGATCTCTTCTGTTTAGCAGCAGGTACCTATGCAGCATATCAGCTCTGTGGGAAGCCCTGATCAATAGCTCAGTGCAATGGCTTGACAGTTATTTACTCATCAGCTCATTAGGGTGGGGAGAGTAGATTACACTTCTCATAATTTCACTATTGACTGGCACTATGGTTTTGTTGTTGTTTTTTTGAAGTAGCCTGTAATGAAGATGCCTGAAGGAGGGGATAAAACCTTTTATAATGAGAAATTCTTGTAAAAGCAGAGGAGACTTATTCATGGCAAGACAAAAACTTCAGCCATGATAAAGTACAAACAGGAGAAGGGAGAAGCAGTGACAGCTCAGCCCTGGGTAAAAAGAAGTTCCTGATTTGCATTAATGAGATGAACAGGACTGGAGCCGGCTGGTTGTACAAGCCAGAATTCCTTGCTGTGATGAGTGCTCATCCAATGCTATTAACTGAGGTGGGAAGAAGTGAATTTAGTTTGAAGTCAACGGTGGTGTGACACTGACTAGGAGACTTGTGCTGACTCTTGCCCTGGAAATGTTCCAGTATGGCAAAGATGCTATAGGGAGCCTTACTAAGCAGATGTGTTGCTTGCAGGCCATGATAAGGTTTACAAATTGCATGTGACTATAAAAAAAGTGAACAAGACCGCTTTCCCTTGCCAGGAGTGTCTCGCTATTGTGATCTCCTAAGAGTGAATATGAAAAACTTAAAACTTTTCCTAGCTTTTGGATGAATTTCACTCTCTTCAAGTGAACTTAAACAGCCCAAGAGCTGAAGAAGAAATCCAATTAAATTTAAAATTGGGTGCATATACTTTAATTTTAGAAGATGAGCATAATTACCAGTTAGAACAAGTTGCTAAGTAATAGGTGACTTCTTCCTTTCTTCTCGAGCCTTTTGAGACACTGCAGCCTGTCTGGACAATTTTGGTTTAGATTTAAGTGAACACAAGTCATTTGGACACTGAAAGGGTAACTGAATACAATTCCATGCCTGTGTTCTACTACTAATTGGACAAGATACCACCTTCTGAAACTAAACCCTATTTCCATCATGCCATTTTTGAGGGAAACTGAAAAATTCTTATTGGAATTTTGTCACACACTGTAGAACTGGGGAAGGACTGGTAGATGTGCCTTTGTGGGTAAACTTGTCCTCATCAGTTGTCAAATGTAAGTGATGGTGCAGCAGCACTGCTTTCCCAGAAACAGTATGATCCCTTCGCTAATTCGTGATCTGAGAAGGAAAGTTCATACATCAGCTTTGACATCTCTAGACATGTGACCTAGGAGTTGTGAGCAGAGGAAAAGAACTTGGTACCAGACTGATAATGTGATGTTTCTGAGGCTACCAACTAATGAATTTGCTCTAAGCATTAAGCTTTTGGTCTAATCCAGAAAAAATTATCTATGAAGATGGAACCCCTACCTGAAGAGTCTTGTTTACCTCCCTGTCACCCTTGTGACACAAAACATGTAAGCAAGGGCTGCATCCAGTTAGAAACCATGCGATTTATGCATGCATCTATGTACTCCATAGAATAGGAGCCTCATTGTGCTGAGCCAGCTCAAGCAGACCTATAAATCAGGGCTGCAGTTTTCCTGATTGCTTGCCAAATGACTGTGTTTTCAATTGCCTATAGGGAGTGTTTTTATAATTTTGTACCTTTATGACATGAGGCATTAATATTTGAGACTGACTCACCCTAATTAGATATAATTGCATTTTTTAATTTGCTTCCTATATAACTCTTCTTGGGATGAGAAAGTACGTTATTTTCTGGAGAGTGACTGGAATGTTGGATCCAGAAACTTTTAAATCTTTTCTGAAGCAAAGCACTCCAAGAAGCTAAAAAACTAATTTGAGAGCCATTCAGAAAAGGAAAAGTGTAAAGAGAAGTGTTCAGCTCTTGCATTGATTTTTCCATAGCTGCTTGCAGTCTGAACTGGTGCTTATATTCATTGCCTGAAAAACTGTCCCCTTTGCAACTCTCCTTCAAGGATGTATTTTGTATTTTTCATTATAGGCTTATAAAATCTTTCTCTTCTGTTTTTCATTGCCAGGAAAGAACAGATTTTCCCTTTGTAAGAACTAAATGGTGCTAAGGGCCTTTTTGTAAAGGCATTAACTACAAGTTTTACTCGCTAGATATTGTGAAATATTGAGACTGCTTTTGAGACAAGCAATAATCATCTAATCTTCCAAAATTAGACAGTAGGCTATATAAATGGGCAAGTTTACTGCTAAAACACTTGAAACTGACCCAGCAAAAAGAAGCTGTGGAGACTTTTCCATTAGTTCCAGTAAACCCTAATCAAGCCCCTATAATAAAGCAGCACTTCGGAAACATGCTACTTCAGGAGCAGGTGCAACTCAGTTGTAGAGAACTGGATAGCAAAGATTCATAAAAAGAGTTAATCTATGAAATATTTGTACAGCCATATCTGTAAAGCAGCATTGTTTCCATTCAGAGCCATTACATGCAGGAATTCTTGTCTATTGATGCTCTCTGTTCATCTGATCGTTTAAAAATAAAAAAAGTAAAAAAAATCCAAAGCTCTCTGTCTTCCCAAGGGGAGAATGTGATGACACATTTTCTTGGCAGACAATAAGTCCTGTGTCAGAGTATGTGAGCTAGTGCTGAAAGCAGCAACATAGCTATTACAAGGTTGCTGCATTACAGTAATACTGCAAGCAGATGTGGAAATACTGGACTCAGCAAGGTCTGTGTTGATCAATTAGTGCTGACCGATAAAACATTATTTCCCAGACTTGCACTACTCCCTGCAGTGGTTAGAGCACGACTAACTGTCTCAACAGAACACTTTCAGCATAGCCTACCCTGTTTCAATTAACTAAGCAGTAGAAGACTGACAGTTTTATTTTTTTACAAAAAGAGGTAGTGAGAACCTTTAAATTCAGACAACTTCAGGTTAGACACTTAAAGTTGTGGTTTAGCACCTAAAATGGGGCTAAGTTTACTGGGTAGGACTGAATTTAAATGGAGGGAGGTTTGGTTTTGCAGCTGAGTTATGTGCCTGTGGCTTCTGCTTGTCAGATTTTCTAGTTTCACTAGGGCCCAGGGAAGTCTGTGGCACTGCAAGCATTTGCATGGGATAAAATGCATGGAGAGGACTCCTACCAGAACATTATGCTAATGAATTACAAAGAGAGACTGTCTAATAACTGTGTCTATCATTTCTACTTGTTCTCTTTTAACACTGAAATGGAAAGCATCACTCTTCTTCATAGAGCCCTTCCAGAGTGTCCTGATTGACACCACAGAATAAAAGCCAAATTCTTGGACTAGTGACATGTTAACAGTGAAGCTGAGGCACAATCAGTGGCTAATAAATCATAAGCCTACTTTGTGAGTCCTATCCTAACTATTCTTTGATCCCAAGATCATCTTACTTGAAAAGTAAACACAAATGGTAAGTGGAGTTACATCTTTTGGAGAATATGTGAAGGGAATGATTGAGAGTGTGAGGTACCTAAAGGAGCAACTGTAGGGCTGGCAACAGCATGACTGCATGTCTCTCTGGTTTGATCACCCTGTTATACCTTGTTGATTTTTGAAAAACAATCTCTCTCCTTATTTCCTTTTTCTATTTTTTTTTAATGCTCTCTCCTTCCCTCTTCCAACAATTAAACGGAAATCAATGCCTGGACCTTGCCGCTAAGCTGCTTTGCTTATGAGTGTAACATTCACTAGTGAGAAAAGAAGCACGTAAATACAGCATTCTTCAGCAGAATAGTCTTTTGTATGGTGGATAGAATACTGGTCTCTGTACTGCTTTCCCACTGATCATCTTTAATTGTTTTTCTTTAGTTCAGCATGACCTTTAGTTTTAATGAATATAGTATAATACTTTGCATGGCAAATGGCTTGTGAGCTTCAGTGCCACAGCAAATACAGCAGTTTCTCTGGGAAAGCTTTGCAATTTAAGATCGTGTTTGTGAGCATCAGACACTTATTTTTCATGAATTCTTTACCTGTTCTTTGGATACAAATATGATGCGATGCTTGTAAATGCTCATAGAAAACGCCTGGAAAAATTAAATTAGCCAGATAATTACAGTCAGCTTGTCTGGAATGGCACTGGATGGACACAATCATCTTAACATAGTCCTTTGGAAGAATAGGTGATAGAATTAACTAGTGCTACAGAAACTGGGCAAAGTGGTTGTGAACAAAAAGCAGTAGTGGGCCAGAGAAAAGTATAACCCAGGAAAGGCAAACTTCTTGCCAACAGCTAGGAGTGAGCTGCTTTTGCTGGATACATTCAGCTAAGTAATAGGAGCTGCACAATCTATTTAGAGGTGGAGTCAGATTAACAATCTAATCTAAATATTGCTGCACTGCGTGTTTCTACTCAGAATAGCTAGGGTAGTGCTGGCTCATGGGAACGTACAGCCATACATTCAACTCCACTGGTGGCAATATCTGTCAAGTTCAGTTTGAGGTAGCTCTGCCCACCTGTTTTATCCTGTGTCCTAGGTTACAGTGTAAGATGTGCCCAAGAAAAGTATTCTATTACCATCTTCAGGAGCTGTTGAGACCAGGTGGGGCGGTGCTCCCTGCCTCCCCCCTCTGGACTATCTCCTGTCAATGGGCACAACAATGCCTTATCCCATGACCCATAGATAACTCCCTCCTGGACTATCTCCTGTTAATGGCCCATCAAGGAACTGCCTCACGACTCCCCATCCCATTGTGAGATGCTCCGCCCGGGGGGAAGGAGCCAAGCAGTCCATGCCAAATAAAAACTGAGATCTCGAACACCCTAGCAGCCTTCTTCCACTGGATTCCCAGAGGAGCTTTTCCCCCCACTGGAGTTCCAGAGGACAAGAGCTACCTACCTACCACTGGACCTTCGGAGGAAGACCAGGCCCTTTTACAAGATCGCTGCTTCCACAGAACTACATCCATCGCTTCAGGAGGACTGCAGCCAGCATCTTATCGGACTGCTACTGCCCCCCTAACAGGGTGTCAGGTTGTATTTCTGACTCTGTCAGTGTAAACCAGTGGGTTGGGTTTTTTCTGCCTTGTGTTATATATACATATATATATATATATATTAGTAAAGAACTGTTATTCCTGTTCCCCTTATCTTTGCCTGAAGGCCCGTTAATTTCAAAATTATAATAATTTGGAGGGAAGGGGGTTGCATTTTTCCATTTCAAGGGAGGCTCCTGCCTTCCTCAGCAGACACCTGTCTTTCAAACCAAGACATCCTGGGATAAGGTATTTCTATAGGAAATATGATCCTATTCTTAAGAACTTTTTGATAAATTCCTCTTCATAGGTTTTTTCTGTCATTTTCCCTTACACGTATTTGAAATAGAAAGTGATAATTTAGGACCAGGCAAGTGGATAGATGAATTGCTCAAAAAGTTGGGTTTTCAATAATTTTTTTCAAAAAAATCCTCTGTGAGATGCTGCAAAGCAGAACAAAAACCAAGTTGTGTTCCTTGTTGAGACTCTGTGAAAGGAAATATAAATACTTATTGCTGTAGCTGTTCCTTTTGCCATGGATGTACAAATCTAATACTTGCAGGGCTAAATTGTTGACTTTTTCCCAATCTGTTGACAAAGTCAGAAGTTTATTTCGATGCCCTTTGAAAGCAGCTGATAAGCACGTTCACTGGAGATCTACAACTCTGTTGCACTTAGCATTGTGAGTAGTCTCTAAAGAAATGATTTCTCCTAGCCTTTTAAAGGAGGAGAGGCAAAGTAGCATGCTGATCAAATGGTCGGCACTTGCTCCAAAGTTTGTTTTTTTTTTTTTTTTCTGAAGCAAATATGTCTTTACTATCATCTCTCACCTTTGAGAAAAGAGCTCAGCTTTCCCAATCTGACTTCAATTTGTAACTTCTCTTCTGGACTCTTAACAACTTAGATAAAAATCCTAGTGGCACACTGAGAGTGGGATAGAGACTTTGGCTTTGTGAATGTGCAGTATTTAACAATTTTCATAGGAGTTATTTACTACCTTAGCGAAAAATGTTTTGTTCTACATCAGGGTTATTCTGAGTCTTTTAGATAAATACAATCCAAAATGAAGTTGTCTTTTAACTAAAATTGATTTGTCTTCATGTAACCTAGAATCAGTTTGTCTAAATAGCTTTGAAGAAGCCAGCACAAATGTGGAGGTCATGGTACCCCTTTAAAGGCTTTCTTTTGAAACCTGGTGAAACCAAATGGAGAGAAGATAAAAATAAAGAGAAGAGAGTTAGAAGCAAAGCAAACTCCTAAATAGCTGATAAACAGCTCATCCTTTGGAGAGCAGGGTACTCATGTTTAGAATGGGGGCAAGGGGTTGCAAAGAATCTGCCATTTCTGTAATTTTTTCTCTCTGCATGCTACAGATGAGAGAGGCACAGAAGCACTGGGTTATGTCAAACGAAATGCTGGCTTTCCCTGAGCATCAGTTTCATTGGCAGAGCTTGTATTCTGCACCTTTGCAGTGACTTGATACTTCTGAAGTGTAGCTGACAGTGAACACCACGAGAGGGCTTGTGAACAATTTCAAGCCATGGCTTAATGTGAAGTTTCTTTGCTGTTTCAGTTGTAACTTCCACAGGACAAAGAATAGTTTAGTCTAAACAAAAGTGAAAATACAGACCCCAAAGCATGACCCCTCCTGTGTTTGATGGTACAAAGGAAACAAAACCCAATTAATCTTGAAGCATTTCTTACTCAAGAACACTGGACCTTCAGCACTTTTGCTTGATAAGTAGGGAGAGAGTTAGATAAGCAGAGCATGGCTCCAGTTTAACAGGCAGTGTGCCTCTACCGCCATGAAGGCAGCTATCAAAAAAACCTCTGAAAACCATGATCATCCTAATTCACTTAGTTCTTGGATAGCTCCAGGGAACCATATTGCCCTGCCCTCTAAACACACTGAGATGCTGCCGGAGGGTGTGTGGGTGTGTATGTGTCTAGCACCAGGCCCCTTTCACCGTTCACACCTCTCTTCATTCCTAGTCCAGATTTGTAATGTTGATCCTCCTTTGCCCTTGCTCCTTTCTACAGCAAAGTATGGTCAGTGACTGTTTAGCCCAGAAACTGTTGGCCTTTTTGCTTACACAGCACAGTTTCCCTGGCTCCCACACCTAATGGCACTAGGGGGAAAAAAAGGGCAAAACAAAACCAACACTAGCTCTAATGCCAAATACGTGATAATCTGCTACATATGAACAGGCTGGAGCTGAAAGGCACATCGAAGTGCTGGCATTCAAGACTTTCTTCAGCTCATGTGTTTGTGAGATGAATGTAGGTCAGCACCTTACCACTTACTATTATCACTGATGCCTGCCAAGGGCAAAAGCTTGCTTACTTGTTATTGCCCTCCTGGGAACAATTTTGAATTGAAGCTCACTGGTGCCAGCAATGCTGCTGGGTAACTGAAGGATAAGGCTGAGCAGGAGCAGGATTTATCAATGGACAATTACTAGGTTGTTAAAAAGGAGGGGAATCTGTTCTGGTTTGGTAACATGAAGTGTTAGGTTTGGGAACTGCAAGTCTGGTAGAGGTGTGGGGTTTTGTTTGTTTGTTTTTTGTCTTAATGCTGTTGAGAAGCAGTGGTTTAAGTAAAGCTCACACTGAGCTCACTAGCAAAGGTGGGAGCTACCTGTGCTTCTGAGTTCCAGATTCCAAATTTATTTCTCTAGGAGGAGAAGAATGGGACTGGAAGAGGAACACGGACAAAGTATGAAAGGGTTAGCCCAGACTGACACAGGTTATAAATAGGGATAAATGTCTGAAGGCCCTAGTCAATATATCATATAAGAGGAAAGCTTATTAAACTTGCCTGATAGGTCAGGTTCAAGGCACATTGTGTGCTTACTTCACTGTTGTTATTCAAATGATTGAGAGAAGGGAGTCAGATCTTCACTGGCGAAGTGTCCTAAACATTTTCAGTCTTACTAGGTAAACTTAATCTCTGACCTGTGAAGCATTTGCAGCCCTTCATGAGGGGTTCCTATGCCCAGCTTCCCACAAAGCCCAGAACTTGCCCACAAAGGAACACTTTGTATTCCAATAGAGTCCAAAAGTGGTTTTTAGTATCAAAGAGCAATATGATTTTTTCTTTTTTAGCCTAGTAAGACCTTAAAATTAAGGTACTCAGGAGACCAAATTACAGAATGGAAACAACGCAGAAGCTTATAAAAAAACAATTAAATAGAAGATTTAATTTTTTAATGTAACTGGCTGGATTTATGTGCATATGTAGGAAACTGTAGTATTAGGAAAACAACATCTTGCAACCACGTTGAGGATTTGTGCTGTACCTAGTCATGTTGCTGTCTTGTTCCATAGGATTGCTTTTAATTCCTAAGGAAAAAAAAAGTTAGTTTTCTGCTCCTTGGGACCACAGAAAGAGTAACGTAGATGAGATAGTGGAGTGCCTAGCCTACCAGCACTAGCCAAGAGAAATATATACCAAATTACTCATGTTTAAATGTCACTGCCTTTTTGGTGCAGACCATGTGACTAATTGACATAAGTCATAAGTGCATGAGGAAGTGGTTTCTTAGTTAAATTTTGCTTAATTTTTTTTTTTAACTGGAAGACTTTGGCTTGTTTCAGTGAGATGTGAAAATACATATTTTTTTATTGTAACCTACTCTTCTTCTAGAATCCTAGAATCATAGAATGGTTTGGGTTGAAACAGCCCTCAAAGATCATCTAGTTTCAACCGTCTGCCATAGCAGGAACACCTCCTGCTAGACCAGGCTGCTTAAGGCTCCATCCAACCTGGTCTTGATGCTAAAGGACCTGTTAAGGAATCCACAGCATTCCCTGCTGCTTGCAATGAGGTACAAGCAAAGAAATTAATCTCTTTTAGAAGGTGCTTGAATAGTTACTGGCTTGAGAGGGTTCACGTGGCAAAGAAGCCAGAGCCATCTGCTTGCAGATGTTACAAACATAAGTATGTAAACTTGTGATGCAAATATGGTTTTGTCTGTGGTCCTCGGAGAAGAAAAACCTGCTCAGTGGTTTTCCAGCTGAGTCTATTATTATGCTGAGAATGGTGTGAACTGGATTAGCTGTCAATGTAATTAGCTACCACTGCAAAGTGTGGAGAGATGCAACCTGTGCAAACGCACAACCCTTTTATCTGTGGCACTGATGACACAACTTCTCTTATGTTTTCACTGTCATTTAAATGTCAAATCCTTCTTCAGTTACATGGAAACCTGGTTTGGTGCAATACAGATTGTGAGGCTTCCAGGCAAAAAATGAAACATTGTGTTAGAAAGTACTTCTGTCTACACTAGATTGTTGTACAATAGTCTACCGTGGAGTTTCTTTGGCTTTCTTTGAAGCATCTGTTTGTGGTTGTTGACTGAGACCACATACAGGAGTAGCATGAATGTTTGTGTAATAAGAGATGGCAATTACTTTTTTTTTTTAGACCAGAACAGTGGGTGCTTTAGTGAGTAAATGGTTTAAGGACTTTAAGGATACATAATAAAATCCAAAATTCAGGCTGCTTTGCAAAACCTCAGATCTTCATTCTGTTTTATAGGTGTTACCACAAGAACTATGGTAGCATAAACGCCCTAAAAGTGAGTTCAGACCCAATATTCAATTTTTTCTCTTTCATCCTATCTCTGCCCATATGTTTTTGTATACCTGGGCCACCTTCTTGTCTAATATGAACAAGATATGTGTCTGTTTTTTGTGCAGTGTGAGGTGTGTTTGCTTTTGTTGCTTCATATCCTTTCACCTTTATGGAAATGCGGAGTTATAGTGTCAGGTATAACACATCACAAAAAGTGCAGTTATCTGCTGGTCTTCCCTGCCCTTCCTCTGTTACCCCATCACTATTATTTTACCTGATCCTGTCTGTTCTTGAATGTTTGACTTCACAAATCGTCACAGCCAATGACCCCAAAGGAACAAAAGTCTTGCTGCTTTTTCCTCTGTGTTGTAAATAACTATGACACCAGTGGATGAAAAGTGCTGCAAAGTTTTAACATAGTGGTTATACAAAGCACCCATGAGTATAGCAAATGCAGCCAAGTCAGAACATCGAAGAACCTGAATAACACAGTCCTAGGTCTTTAAAGATACTTATCTAGGAACTTTATTCCTATCAGAGTGTGCATCTTTGTATTTCATCATTGTTTTTAAGGTTTCTTGAGAAAGAAACTTCACTTGTTTAATGTAGGAGGTGACTCACATTCAAAAAATAAACCACGTCGTGTAAAAATGTGTATTAGTCACATTTTGTGACGGCATAAACTGATTTAAAAAACCTTCTTAAATGGATTTTCCAGATCCAACATTACTTTTCACAACTGAACCAGCAGAAAATCGATCACTGTAGCTGCAAGGGAGGATGTGGTTTACCAATGTAGACTGAAGAGTGAGAGTGAAAGAAAACATGGCTTTAAACTATGCAAAGACTCTGCACCCTGCTTTGTTATGGGAAACACATCTAAAAGTCATGACTCAAGCCAAAACATATGGGAGGTGAAGTTGTTACGAGGAAAGCTGTGGAACTAGACCTCAATATGGGAGGTCAGAACCAACCCACGTGCCGAAGTGGTTTGTTTCTGGATTATCTCATGGACTGATATGAAGATGCTTTTAAATGTGCTGAATTATCTGTTATGAGTAATTAGATCTGGTGACTTCCTTGTCCTCAGATAGGAAGCACATGTTTGGGTCGGGTAAGGATCTGGCTCATACCAAGGTCATCCGTCTTTTCTAAAACTCTGTCTCCAAACCATTTTTACATTTCTGGAATTGTTTCATTTACCAGCTTCTGTCAGGCTTGTTGCCTCATTAGGCTTCATGACTCATTGCCTGGGATCAGTGCCCTGGATTGCACCCTCAGAAAGCCAAACTTTCTCCAAGTTCTGTGTGTTCTTCTAGAGCTCTCTTTTAAAATACCACTGCTGTTTCTTTTTCTATATCAAAGCACAAACTGCAGACATTTTTCCAAACTATGGAGTCAAGCATGTCAAAACTTCTTTTACAGGAGATAACCATTAATCAACCCACTGTACAAATTATACAGCAAACAGAACTAGAAAGTAGCTAGCAGGTCAAACTTCCAGTTACACCTGTTATCTTTTACTGTACACAATTGCAATCCTTGGAGTTATTTGAAATTAAGAACTCCTTTGAATGCAGCATGGTATGTGCTTTCCTCTGTTCTTTGATATCAAACTGAAATTTTACAAATCATTAGTCCTTAGAGGACTTTTATTATCTTGAAAGTGAAAATCAAAAAGGCTTTATGCATTGTCCCAGAAAAACAGTGAATGTTGATGTACAGAAAGCCTCTCTTGCATAAGTATTTTATAACGTTGAACTGCTTCAACCTAATAGACAGAAAAGTTTATTAAAGATAAATAACCCGTGCACTAAATAGTTTCTATCTACTGATGAACACAACACACACTGAGGTCTTCTGCAGTAGTGTATTTGCAACAGGAAAAGTTAAATACATTAATTTCTCCTGAGGGAAATGGGGGGCCTTTCAGAGTTCATATGGGATTTTGTTGTTGTTCTAGAACTATAGTTTCAGAAGGAAGTATCCACTAGAGTAATAATAGATGAATGCCTACAGGCTTACTGACAGTAAATGCATAAAAAGCCAATGCTTAAAGGACAGACCTAACTTAAAGCAATTTGTATTAAGTGTTCCTTGGCAAAGGACCAGATTTTCTAGCCCACTGAGTTCACATGTTGTTCAAAACTTAAATTGTCTGTCAATGACTGCACTAGGTGCTCACTATGCGGGTTTCACAATCTCCTACTTTCCCTTTTATGCCAGGCCCAGGATTGTGTGGAGCATGACTCCAACTCTTCATTACCTTCCTTTTTCTTTCCATGTGCAGATGGCAGTTAACCTTGTGCCAAGTTCAAGGCAGTGGTCTGTTGAAGAGCATCACCTCCCTTCTATGCCTAAACAAAATATGAAATGAAGCAGCTAATCTTGCCCTGCTCTGTTTGGCAGTTAGTGCACAACCTCATGCCTCTTGGGGACAGCTCTTTGCAACAAAGGATGGAAACAGGATAGGAAATTGTAATCTGGTTTTTGGTTTCAGTAGGGTTTTTTTAAGTTCATAGTCATTATATGCTTCATGTGTTTTGATGTCTAGCTGTTGTTTTGATGTCTAACATTTTATTGCGAATTATTTGAATAGTCCAGCTTCTCACAACTGGAAAATATCATCATGTAGTACATCAGAAGTGAGAAGCCATTACACCAGTCATTACCTGGATGTAATGTAAGGCTGCTTGAATATTATTATCTTTCTGCTGTTCCCTGACTAAGTAGATGCCTTTTTAACCAGGCTCATGTGCACAATCAAAATGTTCACTCCATCGCTGGTTTATGGATGTGATAGCTGGGACTTTGCAAAATCTCCAAACACATGGAGGGATTTGAGCTGTATGGTATATCATCTTCTCCTTCCACCTGTTCATGCAACTGCATTCCATTTTATTTTAATTAAAACCTAGCAGGTGTTTCATTAGGGTTGACTCAAACAACAAGAATGCCAGTTTCTCAGCAAAACAAAACCAAAGTAAACAGCAACATCTTGTGCTCCAGGATACACCTGGTCCGGAAGGTAGTATTTTTGTCCATACCATAGACTGCTTTGCTACATGTCTAGAAATTGGTAGATTGCAGAGATCTTATTCATGACAGCTGGTTAATGCCTGATGACTAACTACCCATAACCATTAACAGAGCAGCAGAATGTTCACCTCTCTGCTGAACAGCCCCAGCAAAGCTTGTAGGCATACTGTTAGCTCTGTTAAATCACTCTTCATCACAAAATCAAATTCTTCCCCACATCATTATTAAGCCTGATCTGAGAAATAAATAATTTAGGAGACAGTGCTAGGTGTGTGAGGTCTGAGGTTGGAACTGCAGGCTTTGTGCTGATGCACAGCATTGCATGTGACGTGAGTGTATTGAAGCACATCGGGCCATCTGCTACACACGGCTGCCTTTTCAACCAGAAGAGCCAAATAAAGGTAGTGCTATCAAACAGGGTCCTGCATTGCTCTAATACCTGCCTGGCCCTTAAGTAAAAGGGCTCAATGCCAGTGTGTTGCGTGTTGACAGAAAATAGTCACTTTTAGCATCAGTCAGCCAGACAAGAAGAAAGACGAATAAGCTGAGAACTTAGCATTTTGTTTCTGTGGGCATGCACTCCTGTTTTAGGCAAGCAAAATTACATGGCACAAGTTGTACAGACAGAAAAAGCTGTTTCCACTTGCTGTAGTCACTAACAGCTGCTTAAAAGATACTGGGGGTGGGATGTTTTTAAAAATCTTCCCCCAAATGCAGGAAAAGTCTACTTAGTGACTGCCTTTATTTAATATTTTGTAGGCTGGCTGTATTTTTTAAAGCATTCACCGAAGTTGGAGGAAACTTCAAGCAAGGCTAAGCGTGATTCCAGAGACAGACTGGTTTTCAACTGTACTGTACTTTCTTTAGCCACTGGTGAAACAGGGTACCTAGCCATGATAAGGATATTTCATGTGAGACTACCCACTATGCACTGGGACAGGCAAAGAAGAACCAGACCTAGAGATTTCTTATCAGGTGTGAAGCAAATCAGTGAATTATTTGATATTCAAATGTAACAAAAAGAAGAACTTACGAAAGTTGTTCAGATTCCCACTGGATCTCTGTATGCTGGAACTGGACTCTGAAACATCAACTGAAATTGAATTATAAGCACCTCTGCTGCTAGGGTTTCTATAATTCAAGAACTCATGAAAACTCAGTTCAGATACAGCGTCTGGTTCTTGTTAAAGTTCTATTAACCTGGTTTTCTAGTATGGTTACTCAAAGGTCAAGTGACTTCCTCAATGTCAAGCAGAAAGCAAATCCTTCACTCTGGCTTCTGTCCCAGAAAACTGAGTTGGACATAGTAGGTATGTCAAGACTATTTGCTGGATCTCGTTGTTTGGGCTTTTTTTTTTTTCCCCAAAATAAGCAATAGTGGAGTCTAGAACACCATATCAGTACATTTCTGGACAGATTCACTACTACTCTTAATGACCATACACTAGGGTTAGTCACCTAATAAAGAATTCTAGAGTTTCATCCTCTGCATTTGTGACATTTTTAAAGCCCCTATTCAAATTGTTTCAGGAGGAGGCATGGATTTAAGCAGCCAGAAATTTTCTTCAGTGTCTGATGCACAGTAAAAGGCTTCTGTCGCTACTCATCAGTAACTACAGAAGTCAAATTGATAGCCACACATAGCTGGAGAAGAGTATTAACTAGGTCTTTGGAGCCAGACACTGCTAGCTAGTTGTTATTCATCAGAGATGGTCCTAGAGTGGGTCTTAAGCATCCAGGTATTTTAATTCTCAATAAGTTTGTTTTCAAGCCTGACTTTGGTTTTTGGGGTGTTCATGGACCTGTTTTCTCTGTGTACGTGACAGGATACACTTTCAGAGATTTCTCCATTTTCCATTCCAAACTCTTCTTTCATTCAACCAGTTTGCGTCCTCCTCTTAGTTCTGAGTACTTACAAGTAACTTCTGGATGTACTACATATTCCCAGTTTGGAAAAAATATGTATCTTCCGTAAACCTGATCCCCTCCTCATTTTCATATTACACAGCTATGTAAAGCTTTCTTTTCAGCCAACTGAATTTTGAAAACTAGAGGCTTATATCTAAAGGTACTCAGTAGAGTGGAAACCCAGGTTTGTAGGACCTGAAGAGTGCTTTTCACGGGTTTTCTGACAGTGATTGGAAGGAGTGAACAAACATAATTGAGATGGTGGTGACAATCTGTAATTTTCATCAACTTTGGATAATTGATTTGACATCAAGGTTATTTTCCATCTTCTAAAATTCACTGTGTAAAGGACAAGTCCTAATAATACATTACAAAACTGAAATTTTTGCTGTATTTCCATGAAGACCATGTAGACCAAAATCAACACATGCCAATGAATAGTATTGTCAGTTTGCCATTCACGAAATAACATTTTCTCCACTTTCAAAGGATGAATAGTACTTTTTGCCAATGTTTGGTGTTGTTCCCACTACTCTGTTCAATGCCTAATCATCAGCTTTTAGGATTCTGTCAATGCACCTTCTCTTTGGCTGCCAGTTGGAATGATTCCCACCTAGGTGAAGTTGATATCTACCTAAATTGACAAGGAGCATTAGAAAATTTCAGAATTAGAGACAAGTGCACATGTTCTAGAGGCTCAGAATGTGGCAATACCAACAAACTAATTTTTCCACACAGTATTAAAGAATGACGAAATAAGGTTGTGAGTTGGACATTAAAATATTGGCTTGTAGGTAATAGAGATATTATACACTGGTTGATAGTTTCAGCTGAGATTATATGTTTATGGAGTCTTCTGTTACAAAGAATAGGATGAAGAATTTCAGACAGATAGTCCTGTGCTAGACACAGTGCTACGTCTTGGCTATAAAATGTGTTATAGAAGGCTGAGCAGGTTTGATTTGAAGGCAATGAGAGAGAGAATCAGATGCTTTTATTCATGGTATGTTTCAAAGGTTAATCACCAATTCATAGTTGAACATTCTGAAAAATGACTTCGTGTTGATTCATCTGTTTCCGTCTGTACCAAATCATGTTATTCCAGGGTTTAGGCGACCTTGCAAAACATCTAAAACACAATCTTTATTTAATAATTGCATCAATTTTACCTTTGCCATCTCCACAAACACTAAAAGAAAAAAACAAAAACAACAACAACAAAAAATTACCACAGTATATATTGTGGCTATGTAAGGAAGAACTAAAAAATCTTATTTCAAGTTAGGGGTTTTTCCCAAAAGTGTATTCTGACGCTGACATTCTGAGGTACTAAGACTGAATCACTTTCTCCTATGCATAAGCATATCCAGGAAACTGGAGTCTAAGAGTGCCTTTGTGATCTCCCACCTTTCCAAGGAACTAGAAGGGATAGAAAGGAAAAAAGTTGTATCATACGGAAACAAATATTCCTGTTTCCCTGGCAACGACAATTTCATCCAAAGTGAGATAATTTTACTTAGCTGAGGAGTTTTGCTGCTTATTTGTATGGGAAATCCGTTCTGGAATACAGGAGAGATTTATAACCTGAAGACATAAGTTTGGTTCTCTTTCAAGGACGGTCTGTCTTAGCCTGTGTCTGCTCAGTGCTAAATTTAAAGGAACCTGTTAGAAATATCAAAATGAGAAAAAAATATTTATACCACTAAAGCACTATTCTGTTTGTAAGGGCTGAATTAAAGGGACCGGGGCTGAGACATTTCAGTATTTTTAGTGTTTAGATTTGTTCAAGTATTGTAAAAAATGTCTTGTCTTTTTGTCATCTTGGCATTATTTCTCCCATTTTTGAAAACCTTTGGGCATTTTAAGTTGTCTTTCTCCTAAAGCTTATTATATGCCTGCGTGATTGAGCGATGCTATGCAATGAAGAACATGAATAGAACATGAAATGAAGAGCATGGCTTCATTTAACTTTAAACGGAGGATTTTAGCTTCAGCTTCTGTAACTGAAGACTGACTTGAGCAAGACATAGTATACTGTAAAATAATATTCTACATGTAAGACCTGGAAGACAATATGAAACATGAGGTGGCGGTTTTAACAGCAAAGAAGTAAAAAGCCCCCACATTTACATGACCAGATGACAGCAGATTGAAATTCTGTTCATTAATGACTGCAGTACTTCTTAAAATGCTCAGTGTACACCTAACAAAACAACATACATACTGGAAAGTGGTGAGCTGCAGCTACTTGGATTCAGAGCAAGGTTATTAGAGCATAGAGACTGAGCCAAGACAGCCCTACTGAGAGAAAAACAAGGATTAGATTTTGGTCAAAGTAAACACAGAGGTAACTAAGCTGTAATGCTACAGTAGAGCTGTTCTTGGCTGATCAAGTGCACGCACCATTTTATGAGTGTTCAACATGATTTTTCACAAGATTTTGGGGGCAATGGGGAGGGAGTTGTCCTAACAGTAATGTTCAAGTGGAAAGAGAAGCACCATGAATGGCTGGATGTTCCCAAAATTCAGACCTTGCAGCCAAGAGAAAGACAAATGGTTGAAACACAAAGACTTCCAGACACACCCTTGGGGGTTTTTTGTGTGTGTTCCAGTCTTCAAGATTTGTCTCTGTTTTTCCTTCCTCCAGATTGGGTGGTTCCACTTCTTTATTCTTAGGTTATATTTGAGGTATATGCAGCTTAACTAAAAGGTGTTGAGTACTCAGTAAGAGGTGAGGGGAACTGGAGTAAAATGGTATTTCTTGAGATCTTCTGACATGGAAAAGAACTTGAATGCATTTTGTAAATCTACCCTACCATATGAGGCTGGTGTCCTATACCACTGAGAAGGATACTTTATTCTTTTGACCTAAGGATCAACTACTATGTTATTGAAGTAGTTATGCTATTCAGTATACACATTCAAAAGCCATTCTGCATGGGAAAGCATCTTGGTTTATATCGACCTTGTTCTGCTATATGTGAAGCAGAACTATGTTTAGGGTCACTGTATTCTTCCTGCTATAATACGTTACAAAAGTGGCAAGTGCAGCAGCCTGTCCTTCAGGTTCAGGTTTAGTTGAGAGTCCTGGAAATTTCACTATCCGGACCAGTTTGTAGGTCATATACCTACCAAAATAGAAGATGCTTTTGTAAAACTCTAGGCAACCAAGTTGGTATCTCTTGCAAAGCAGACTTTGCTACGTAGGAACTTAGTCGCTTCTGTGTGGAAAAAGCAAGTTCAGATGCACAGTATCACAGTGCAAAATTTCACTAAAAGTAAAATACTACCTTTTTTGAATAACAGAGTTCTTTGGGTGGGGAGACAAGGCTCTTGTCGCAAACAGAATGTGTGACCTTCAGAAAGTCACAGCAGGTCATATAATCTTCTCTTGCCCCTGAGTTCCTCAGGTTTTACATCATTGGTAGAAAACCTTTCCTACTCATTCTTGCTCAGTACACCAGAGGTTCTCCCTCAGTGTGTATACAGTGTGAATATTGAAATAGCAATAACAGTGTGTGCGAACCCTGCTTCCTGCCACCAGAGAGAATTCAGCTCTCTTGCAGGTGCTCTCTTGCAGGCGTTCTCTTTTTCTTAATTTTTCTTTATGGATGTTTGGAACACAGATGTTAATCGGATCACTGGATATTGTAATAAAAGCCAACTGTCCGGCTTTTGGTTGACCTGCTGTGCCCTCTACTAGCTGGGATCGGACGTGGTCAGTGCTGTCATGCTGCCCTACTGACTGCTTGAAGAAAAACCCCTTTAGCCCAAGTGCATTTGGAGGCACACGGGGATGTGGATTACAAAGTAGCATTAGTCTGTGGAACAGGAGTCAAATTCAGGATTGAATTGTTCCCTTTCCTGCTCACTACCTCTCCCTTGCTGAGAAGCAGGAGAATGCACACAAACTGTTCCCGTGACTAAGCTGGTGGGCAAGAGCTATGTCATGTGCTGAAGTCAGTAGTGAGATCCTGCAAGTCTTTTGAGACCAGGTGGTGGGATTTCTTCTGTCAAAGCACCACAAAAGACTTCCATAGTCCAACAATAACACATTTGGGGTAACTCAGTCCCCTGGGAACCACAGAGCTGCATTGTACCAAGTAAAAGAATGTAAATATTCCTAGAGGTAGAAGCCTTATGCCGAGGAGCCTTATGAAAGAGTTATGTCTTTCGCAGACATAGTGGTACACTATTATGTAAATTACTACTTTGTTTGACAACTGAATGGTACTAAAACTGTCTGAAAGTTTATTGCTTGGAGCAGAGAGATCCTAAGAGCTACATTTGACATCATTTAAATTACAATGATGCTGTGTGGTATGTAAAATAACTGTCTTTGTGAACAAAGGTGTGTGCTCCTCTGGTTGCCTCCTCTCTCCCCGCAATTATTTCAAGCCCAGGCAAGCTTTTTTCCCATAAAATTCAGTGTTGAGCAGACAGGGGAGTATTACAGAATTTTCAAATGAACTTGATAATAACATGAACAGCCTCCGTGAAGAGCTATGTGGCAGCCAGCTTTACCTGCCTTGGGAGGAAACTTAAAGCTGTGCTCTGTGAAGAGGTATTGTGTGGAGGAAGCATGTTAATGAAGTCTGTTAACTGAACCTCAGCAGGAGGAGAGTGCTCCAAGCCAGGCAGTATTGTACTGGAGTGCTGGCAGGTGCTGGGTCCCAGTCCCCATGTGCCTGCTGGGAGAAGGTGAAGAGCTCCTGGGAACTGGGCATGCCTGACTTTTCCTGCAGCAGGTCTCCATGGTATAACTCTGGAACAGCAAGTGGAGAATCAGCCCTGAAGTATCCCACTTACCAGCTCCCTTCATGGGAGCATAGACAGCTTATAGACAGCTCTGGTATTTTCCTATCCAGCATCCTACCGTTAAAAACGAGTCACTTGATCGCAGGACAGTACAACCCCTACAAGGGCAGCCTTTTGCCAGTACAGGAGGATGCTTTTTCTTCCTGACTCATGTTAAGGACACTTAGGATTGAGAGAGCTGGTCACATCCTCACTTGGACCTTAGAAATCCTGCAGTTCCTGGAGCCTCTAGAAACCGCCTGGCTCTGCATTTTCCTCAGACCACATTAATCTTTCTCTTGCACAGAACTGATGAGAAATCAGAGCAGTTGTCAGGTCTGGGGCCCTGGGAATGGCTTTCCAGTCTAGGTTGGATGATGCAAGCTATTTGGTATGCAGATAGGAGGAGAATAGTGCTTATGGCTTAGCTTTTGCTGTTATGTTTCCACCGTGCAAGCTCTGTCCCTCAAAGACCTGAGTTGGGCCTTGGGATGTTGTGGCCAACTCTCTACCCAGGAAGATTTCAATCTGTTGGCACAGGGTTTGTGCCAGGTTAAAGTTTCTGAGCTTTGCAGTGGGAGCATTATGTTTTGTTTTCGGAGCACCAACGGTGGTAGGTAATACAAATACATAGTTAAGGTTCCCTCCAGCTAGAAGAGTCTGACAGAGGCAACTGTAGTGACAAATGAGTGACCTGGAAATGCTGCGCTTGATCGTTCAATATGGAAATGGGAGCTCTGACCTTGAGTACCAGAAGCACATTATCTCAGCACATGCAGTGTGGAGATGATGACAGAAGGTTTAGAGGGAAGTTTGGGGTGCACATAATAACTGCTGAAGGAAAATATACATCGGATTCATGATTCAGTGTAAGTATACTTACTCTGTGGAATATTCTGGGTTACCTATCAAATATCTTCAAAGACTCTGCCATGCTCTGTGTGTTTGCAAACAGGAGGTTTAAAGCTGGCATTAAAAGCAGTCAAAACTCGGAGGCAGAGTAAGATCCTGTCCTATTCCCATAGGTACTATTGCAGTCACCTTGTTGGCCCATAGCTTGCTTTATCTCTTCTCTCTACAAAAAGAGCAGTAAAGAATGTGTGGGAAAAAAAAAAAAAAAAACAAACAAAAAAACCCAAACAACAACTGTGAAACCTCCGAGTCTAGTGCATGAATGAGACTCGATGTGAGGAAGCCGGGTTTTCTCAGGAGTCCAGTTTCAGTGCTCCTGTGGGAAAAGCTGAGTTCAAGTTCATGGTTACTTCCCACCTGAGAAGTTATGTGACTAGCAGATTCGAAGGGGGAAACTTATCAGCCATTTTCTTGGAAGTAGCTTTGTTTAAACCTTGTATCTTTTGCGGAGTGCCCCAGAAGCATACAACCGTGCAACCAGGGACTGTATGAAATATTAAATCTTTCCATTCTCCTGCAGTTTTTCCTGCTTGCTTGGCATATGGAAACACTAGATATACTTGCCAATAAAGAACTCCCCTGGAAGAAATCATTTAACAAGGGATGAAAATGTGATAAATGTTTTATAATCAAGATCCCATAAGCAGAAGAGAATGCAAGGCTGCTCTTATCCGAGTGGGAACTGGCTGGAAGTTTTAATAGTCACTTGGCACTGGATTTCTCTGGGTTTTGATGTGAACGGACTTCTTCCAGTAGGCTCATTTTTACAGGCATTCATCTCTGCAGCTGTTTCTGCTATAATTTATACAGATGCTATTATTCATAAGCAGTCCTGTCTTCAGTACTTCTGATGTTAAAATCCTTTTGTTGTTGTTGTATTCCAAATCAAAGGATCTGGTTCTGCAAAGTGTAGGTAATTCATGCAGTTTCACTTATCTGCATGCTGACGCTAAGGATCTTCATCTAATTAAAAAGCTGTTATCAAAAGTCTCTTCACCCCACACGGCAGATAAAGTTGGTTTACCAGCTTCATTTCTAAACTGAGAGCTAATGAATACAATTTTACTGATGAGGGATTTCTGTATGATTCCCCATGTGAACTGCACGTATAATCTAATGGAGGACTAGCTGAGCTTGCAGTGACAGTCAAGTCATTTTTTTATACTGGAGCAAGCCAGTATCTTTTAAATCAAATTGTTACTTTCTATTAATTACTGCAGCATATTTATCTGAAACATAATAACTGGAGTGACAGTGCTTATTAACAGCTAGGTACTTGTAAGTATGATGGAAAGATCATAAATGAGAATTGTGAGGAACACTAATGGGAGACAGGGGGCTGTTCAGTTATGTGCAGCAAGGACTTTCAGCGTCTGGGTGCCTGGCTGCTGATACTAACATCTGGCAGCGGCCATCGCACTGTGTCAGCTCACACTACCGCTATGAAGTGCCAGTGATATGTCGAGGAGGCTACCACAGCACAGAGTTCAAAATTGCCTTCTCGTCCAAGGATGCTCAGGGCATGACTGATGAAGACATTTTCCTGCTTACAGAAGAGAAAAAGATTTAAGCAGACACACAGCAGCTGATGAGGGTTGTTGTATGTGCTAGTACATGTGTGGAGTTGCACTCATGTTCAGAGATGGGTTGCCTGTGGAGGTGTGGTAGACTTATTGCTCTGACCTCAGGAGAAGGATCAAACTTCTTTTATGTAATGATAAGTAGATGAGAACTTGACTTGGGATGTGACATGAACAGAAATAGCAGACTTGATTTTTCAGTAGAAGAAACCTGAGGCTCATAGAAAGATGTTTTCTTTCAAACACTCAGAAGAGCAGAACCCTCAGGCAGGTTTACTAACATCACTGTCATTCTAGGAAAGGCTTTCATTTTGGAAAAAGTGTTAAGTTTTGAAGGGTAAAAAAAAGAATTCCATAGTGCTTCCCAATCTTGCAGTGCATCACAATTTTCCTGGTGCTTCATTACTCAAACAAGGATCCACCTAAATCTAATCTACCTCCTCTACTCTCTAACCAGAAAATCAGCATGGTCATGAGCTCTTAATCTGCTCCTTATTTACTTCCCCTGGCTAATGTCCACAGAAACTGTTAGTGTTGTTAAAAAGTGAGCAGACTTATCTGAACCAGAGTTTGTTCCCTTATTATAGCTATTAAATATCTTGGATGAAGGAAAAAAAAAAAAAAATCTCTCTCTGCAGTTAAATGTTGCACTGCATGGCTATTCAGTCAGGTCAGAATAAGTTTTCAGAAATCAGAAGGTTACAAACCTCTGTAAAATCTGCATGTGTTCAAATGTCAAAGGCAGCACCTTTTTGAAAAGTCAAGTTAATTAATATCTGTGATTTTGTAGGAAACTAGATGCAGGAAGCATTCCCTTATACCTTGCTCCTGACTGGATGGCTGAAACTGCAGTAATTGCCTTGTATCAGGAATGTCATTTTTGATTTCTAGCATGTCTTGTTTAACCAGACAGGTTCTTAAATTACTGTTCGTTGTCTGCTCTGTAGTGAAACAAACCTTTCAGTAAGGTTTTTCATACATGGAAGCATGAATTCAGAAGGTGACCAACATATACTTTGCAAAGGCACATGCTGTAGAAAGCTCTTGCAGTCTGTGTAGCTTCATCAAAGCATTGTTGTCTAGTAACAGTGGGCTGCTCTTTGTCTTTCTGACTGATCTCAGCAGAGAGGAGAACATGGAAAAACATCCCACTGTTTAACAGGCTTCAAAGGTATTTGAGGTTCTGTTTTGAGCCATTGCTTGGGTCCATGGATAATTTTGTGACTGGGTAAAGAGGGGAGAAATCACTAATATTCATCTTATGTTCTTGGTTAGTTCTCTAGGGGTTTTGGTTTCATTTTTTTCTCAGAACCAGGCTCACTCAGCTGTTATTGGCTAATGAGGGATATTTTTCAGGGACCCAGAATTATCAGGAAACAAATCCAGAGGGACTGGGCAAAGAACACAACAGGCCCAATTCTAAGGCCAGAATAATTTCTTGGCCACAATGGAGTTGGTTTTTCCTAAAAAGTAATTCTTAAATTTCTATTTCAGCTGAACCCAGCACTAACCTAATGTCCATGTGTAGCCAGTTTTAGGCATACAAGATTTTCATGCAACTTTAAATGATGTGTGGGCTTTCATACTGAAGAAAAATTATTTCTTCCCCTTTCCAATCTGAATAAACCCAGTTATTTCTCTGTACATAGTTTTTAATAATTCTCCTTCCTTGATCCTTGTGTTCTTCATATCCTGTGAATAGTTTGTTGAGAGTGTATGTCCTTCTTTGCCATCACCGAGTTAAGCTCTGATGCATAGTTCATACATTTAAAACTCCTTAATCTGTGTGCAAAAAATGTCCTGTTACTCCCTGTATATGTTCCATGCAGCCAAGGTTGGGGTTTTTATTATTATTAAAGTCTAACATAATTCTCATGAAAACTTAAAAATCTGCTGATGCAGGTGACTAGTGTGTGACAGATTTTCATCAAATATGCTTTATTCATTTACAGATGTTTAAAGCCACGATGTGCTAAGAGCACTGAACTGATTCAATCCAGTGCTAAGCCCTCTAACAACACTGTGAATGTATAATTCTTGTGGTGAGAGCTCAGCAGAAAAGTGTTCCCATTAATATCTGGTCCCTGGCATCAGTGGGGCTTAAGAAATGGGAAACTGGCATATTTATTCACCACCTAAATTTTTAAACAGCAAACATTTTTAAAGCACTTGCTAAAATATTTAAGCCAGGCAAATAACAAGTAGATGATGGATGACAGGGAGAATAAATGCCTTGATTTATTGAAGAGAGGGAATTTAAAAACCTGGCGTGAAGAACTTTCTAGTTAAACTGACTGGTGATAATTCTCTTATTGAATTGTTCATACTAGATTACTGAATTTGAGTATCATTAAAGGAATTCCAGCCCAAGGTTGCAACGTGAGCCATCTAACCCTTGTAAATGTCACTCAGTAGCTGAGATCAATCTAGAAAGGTTTACATAGCAAGTTCACCCAAATTTCACCCAAAATCATCATCTTGGCAAGAATGGATTGAGACTTTAATGTGCTAACACTGCAAGCTACCATCTCCTTCATTTTCTGCTGGGAGTGAAGTGAGGTTTCAGGCTTGTGAACTGTCAGACTCCACGTTCTCTACCAAAAAGGAGTTCAGAACCTGTATTTCTGATTTAAAGTTCTGCATTAACATTTTTCCCCCCCTCCTTTCCTTTTTTATGAGAAGAAACCATCTGAAGGGCATCCTTACCCAGAAAAATGATGGGAAGGAAAGAGGGAAGTGGCAGACGTACAGCTCTTATAAACAGTCACTGTTTCTTGGCATTTATGGGCTGCATCATTTTAACAGCTGGATATATGTTCCTTTATTTGCAGTTGACCTCTTAAAGTGGCACTTAGTGACTTTTATGAACCTCAAACTTTAGATGTCTATGCATATTTTGAACAAAATGTGGAAATTAATAAACTGCATCTGTCCTCCTCAGAAGTTTCCAGGCTTCCTAACTCAAAGTTTATTTTCACTTCAGAGTAATAGCTCCAAGGTTTTGTTGGTGGAGGATGATGTGGCTCTTCCAAAGGCAGTGTGAAAGGAGCAGATTACACTGATTTCCCTTCTGGTTTCTTATCCCATGCAGGCTAAACTGAGAGACACGTGGTACTTTTCCTGCCAGCAGTAGGGCTACTAATGAAGCTTGCTCTCATTTCACCTTGCAACCCTCGTGCTCACTGTGAGCACAGGGCATAGTAATTCATTATATCTGTGGCAGGGACTGGAAGCCAGAAGGAGACACAAATCTGAAACACTTTACAAACTTAACTTTCCTTTTATGTTTTTTCTTTGTATCTGGGACAAGCTAGCAGATGCTAGCTTAGGATAAACAAGGGCATTGAATTCCCCTAGGAGGGGAGGGTGTCTCTATTTGTCAGGAACCCCAAGGAGCCGTTGGCTGGCTGACTAAGCCACACTGAAACAGATTTAGCGTACTCTTTACTGTTTAGCATCACGTTGCAGCTGATGAGAAGGAGATCTTAGTGAGTTTGGGAATAATCCAGCAGAATTCAGACTGGTTCTTCATGCTGCAATGTCAAGCTGTTCTTGGAGTAGGTCATAAGGCTGGTGGCAAGTTAATGATACTCCAGGTTCTAATCAAAGAGCTAGCTCAGATGAACTGTGGAGGAACTAGAAGACAATGGAAATTTTACTTCAATGATTTGGAAATAATTAGGCAGATGACTCAATATTTTTGTGGCAGAAACTATAACTTCATATGCTTACATAAGCATTCACATAAAGGTGAGGGGGCTTTTAGCTTCATGACCTTCCTTAGTAATGTGTTTTTGGGAGGAGAGGATAAATCAGATATAGCATAGTATTTCTCAGGCTGTGAGCTAGCAGTTTTGGTTCTAATTGGGAAATTATATTACTATGTGTTCACTTTAGGTACTTAGAAAAATCTCACTATCAAAGTTATGAACAATCCTCTTTTGCAATGAGACCCAGAAGCAGATGTGTTCATTGCAGATTTCCCTGTAAAACTTGTTTCCAGTAAACAAGCAAACAGAGGTGCTCACGAATCAAGAGCATAACACTTGAATGGATTAATACTTATCAGTTGTCGACCTGAATATCACTGGGTCATCTTTTCAAGTGCATGACTGCACTAACCTTGCTGTGTCAGGAAACTTTGTGTCCAATCCTGTGATGCATAAAGATGTCCTGGCAAGAGAAAGGCAATAGAGTTTCTTTGCTGAACTCCAAGTGCAGCCTGTCATTACTTATTAAAGAGCAAGTAGCTGAAAATTCAACTGTTCTTGAGACTTAAACCTCTCCTAGCCTTATTTGTGTGTGTCATAAACAATCATTTGCAGAGAAAGACGTTGCCAGTCACTTCTGAGGGAGCTGAAATAATACCATTTTTTTTACTTAGGAAAGGCATATCTTTTTATTCTTGTTTAAAAGGTGGGACAGTGTGGTCAATTCCCCTAATGCTTGCACATCGCATTTCAGCATGACTGAAAAGGGAGAGTCCCAGCAGAAATCTCAGGGGGAAGCTGTAATTAATTGAAGCAAGCAGATGGCTCCAACTTCTTGTGCCTTAGCAATGTGACAGCATCTCATGGAGGAGCTCTGACAGCATAGGACACTTGTAGGAGACAGGGTGGGATGAAAGATCTCAATGTGCATCTGCAGCAGGCTCAAGCAGTGTCTTTATTCAGCCAAATGTTATCTCACCAGTCATTGAATTATCTGTCTCAAATGGCCTTGGATAAGGGATAGCTGTAAGCAAAGGAGAAAGAGGTAAACAAAGATTCACACTTACACTCGAGAAAGTGTAGAATAAGATGCAAAGTTTGAATGTCAAGCCATTCAATGGGTCCTAATTGGCTCTGTGGGTGGTTGCTCTTCTTTTGCAAGAGGACTGCCTTTTTCTGAATAAATCGCTCTTCTAAATGGATTAAGCAAATTCAATTAAAAATTTGAAAATCTTGTTAAAGGATGAGTACAATCACATATGGAATCAGTTCAAAGTAACTTCTGGTGTAAATATGAACTTATAAGAGTAAACAAGCAGTTTTGTTTCTCTTGTGTTTCATATAGTCTAATTTAGTATACACATTCCTGATGTTAGAAGTCAAATCCTTGTTTTGATTTTGATTACTCATAAATGAGCTTACGTAGGAACTGCTTCTCATTCTCTGTGAATTTTCCAGATCTTAAGATTGTCATGAAAAAAAAAAATCCTATTTTTTCAAACAGGCAAAATTAACAGGGTAAGAAACGGGAAGTTTGGGTCAGCTAAAACACATCTATTTTTCATCTCATGGTATAAATTCAATTCTTATTAAAAGAAGTAATTTAGACATACCGGAAATAATTTAAACTTACTTTACCAGAAAGTTTTTCACAACTTTGAACCAGTATAATAGCAATACCAGGCCCTCCCTTACAAATTTGGTCTCTAAAGAGTTATTTAACAAAATAGAGCCAGAAAGTTGCCAGTAAGGTCTGCTCACATGCCTGAAGTGAAATACATAAAGCAGTGATTTGCTAAGCATGTGTCTGTACCTTGAGTTGACCATCTGAATCTCTTGGCTTCCTTACATTAATATTTAGTTGTGAAATACTGTGTGATTCCCCATATGAAACACCTTTCACAAGCATGAAGTCTTAGTCTCCTTTGAGACTAGAACGAGGCTACAAATCACACCAAAATCCCTAGGTGAAGTGCCTCTTCAAATAGTGTCCTGCCTGAAGTGAATATTTAAAATACTGCCACAAAAAAAAACCTGTTGGAAAACAAAAATATTTTTAAGCTAGATGGTTTAATCAGTAGAAGTATGACATCAGTTGGTGCTTTATCTGAAGGGAGTGTTTGGTGTTTAAGTTAGGGCTAGCACTGTGGTTTTGAGCATAGAAATTCAAGGATGTCTTTTCTTTTGGAGAGTCCTTAAGGATACATAAAGTGTGACAGATGGAGAAACTTGCTGAATCTTGGATAAATTAATGAGGCATTGCAGAGTGGCTGTAAATATTGTAGGACCTCATGACAGCCAAAGGAGATGAAAAAAGACATCTACACAAAAAGGATGCAAAGTGTTTGTAAGCCTCCAGCTTCTCAGAAGGAACACATACCTATCTGCCTACAGTTTTGGGTCCTTAGACCACAGTCCTCTAAGGAGAGTCATGGTGAAATAGGTCTGCCCATACAGCATCAATGTATAGAGAAGGACTCTAAAGGTGTTTCATCATGTACAACATTATTTGCTGATGGTTTAGACTCATCCAAGCCATTCCCATGTGTCATAAGTAGCATGCCATAACTATTTGCTTCTGAGGGAAAATCAGACTCTGGCCTGACTTTTGTAACTGCGGGGGACAGGGGTGGTTCAGTTTTCCCTTTAGCTATGTCCTCTGTTTCTTTCTTTTGTTTGTACATATCAAATTTGTGACAGTATTCTGAATCCACAATTAGGACAGGCTTTTCCTTATAAGATCTTTATGCACAACAGTCAGTAGAGTGTTCTTCAAATCCTGGTATCTTATTTAATTTCATGAGTTAAAAGGATTTTTTTCGTTATCTTAAGTATTAATTATCTTTATTATTATCTTTAGAGTTTGACATGCCAGATTTTTGCTGCAACTTCTGGTTGCAAGGGCAGGTTGTTATATGTAAAGACTCTCTGCAGAGCAGCTCCTTAGTCCAGCTGGTTTTGTGCAGCTTTCACCCAGGCAAATTTCTAGATGTGGCAGGATCAGGCCTTCTATTGTGAAGATGCTGATAATTCCAGTTGAAGTCTTCCATCTTCCTAGTTCAGCGTAAGCATAAATGATGCAGTCAAAAATAGTTCCCCAGGAGCACTAAATTAATACTCTCCTGACTCAGAGATGGCTGGATTAACCTTTTATGTTCCTTGGTGCAAATATTTTCCAACGTCTTCTCCTACAGATTTTCTGGGTTTGTACATCCCTACTTTTTGAGGAAAAACTTTCTTAAGCATCAAACAATTCTATTGCTGCTTTTTTTTTTTTTCATAGTTCCTCCATTTAAATTGCCTCGCAGCAGTTTCTTTTCATTCACAAGTGTTTATCAATTTTTCACAATTTCCAATTACCATATTTATTTCTACAATTTGCAGAAGCAATGTTGCTGATAGAAGTGTTATATTTACTGCATTGTTTCCAGCCCACCTGAAAAAAAGTGAAGGTGTTACTTACAAAGATACATCAGTTGGAGTCACCAGTGATCCAAACCAAATTGTTACACACTGACATCTTTGTGATTTGAAGCAATCTAAACTAGTTCTCACTTTATAGCCTACAAACTAAAGGTCTTTTCTGGAAAGAGTTAGTATCAAATACCTGAAGGGGCATATTCTTAATTTTCAGTATGTTCTTAGCATCTCATCCACATTCTCAGCTCACAGTTGTGAAACACGGTATCTCAAGCCATAAGAAATTATCTGAAATTGTGGAAAACTTGACCTGCATATACTTTTAATTTCAAGCTTCCCTTTAACTTTAAAAAGGTCAAACCAGTTGGAGCAATAATTAGCAGAACAAACACTACTGTCCTCAGAGGAGACCTTGTCTGCCAAACTACTGACTCAAGAGAATGGTTACAGCTGAGTTACAGCCTAGAGCTTCCTGCTCTGGAAAATAGACCTGGCTTAGACTGGAAAATGCTGACAGACCCTGAACTTTATCTGTGCAAGTGGGTGTCACACTATAATAAAGCACACCTCAGTCAAGCACATAAAAACGGGATTTAATTCAGAATCTGGTGCTTAATTCTGCATCATCAATCTTCCTTCTATGTATTAATTGCACCAAAGTACATGCTGTTTGCATCTGTTAATACTCCAGAGCCTGTTTGACAACTGAATGCAGCTGAAAGCTCTTACTTCCTGATTTGTATTTAGTTTTTGGGGGGGTTAGATTTTTTCTTTTAACAAATGGCAGTTAGCACAGCAAAGCTAGATGTTAAGGGCTGGCCCATCCTCCACTGAAGTTTGCCTGAAACAGAAATCCAATTTGGAAGAGCAGGCTCTACTCAAGAGCTTGTTAAGATAGAATTTGAGTGGATTAACAGTTATTTGATGCTGGTGTCTATTTTAAAAGTACCCTCAGTGAGTATTTAGGAAACAGGAGTTTTCAATAAACAAGGAAATTGGAAATATACAGATCCTAATGAATGGGACTTCAACTCTGTCAGAATTAGTCAAATTCATCCCTACTGTATTATGCTTCATATTTTACAAAACAGTAAGATATCTGGATCCTTCTAGAGGAGAGATTGGTTGTGCAGAGCACTGCAGCCCTGCTGGTTTTACTGGAGGTGTGCTGATTTACAACAGCTGTGAATCTTGTCCTATTGCAATCCAGAAAAGGGGGAGTTGAGACGTGGAAAAGCATGCAATGATGGTAGAGCTGAAGGTTCAAATCTGATTACGAAGCCAAGCAGCAAATGCATGTGTTGGCCCAAAGCCAACCTTCATGTGGGCCTCCAGGCACCTTCCTACCAACTGTTATGTACAAGGTCACTGAGAAATTAGAAAGTTGTTAGCGCTGCAGATGCTGACAACACAGTTCTGTTCTTTCACCTTGTACCTGCTGCACTTTTTCTAGGCCACGCTTGTCCAGCGCCCCAGATTTTGCTAAGATTGCAGGGCTTTGGGTCTCAGCCTTCTGCACTTCTCCGTTAACTGGCTGGGTGTTGCTGAAGCTGTGCTGGAGATGGGACTGCATCCTGAGACTTGGTCCGAGAGCAACATTATAGGTCACTCCAGCATGGCAAGCAGGATGTTTAGGAAGTGTCAGCTGGGAAAGAGAAACAAGCTGAAGACACAGCCGGAGAGAGGGTTTGTCTGGCACAGACACTGTTGTAGCAAATTTCCATGGTTTCTCTGACAAATGCAGAAACCCTTTGGACAATTAGGAAGCACGAGGGTGTTCTGTTTCCATTTAAAAAAAAAAAAGTTCTGGCAGTTCTGCAGAGCAGAGAAAGCTTTCTCAGCTGTAAAATTCCTTCGTTTCCCTTACAGTTAGCTCCCTTCCAGCTGAATTCAATGGGCAAACCAACCACTCTACCTGTCTCTGGCTGTTCTTGTTCTTCACCTGATGCTAAATTATGGAACATTGTTTTTTAGACTGGAACACTGCGGCCTTCAGAAGAGAAGTGCTCTCTGACGGCTGCTGGGGGAGGCAGAACACCCAGCTGGATGGACCCGTGGTGCAGCACAGGTCATCTCTTCTTTGGCAATGCCTGCTCTGTTAAACGTAGTTGTAGCAGTCCTGTTTGAAAACACAACTAGGGCAGAAATCTCATCTGTACACTGCAGGACCATGCAATGGATGAGAAAATCTAGTTATGCTAAAACTTTTCTTGCTATTTGTCTCTTGACCTTTTGTGGGATCTGCTAGCTCGTTTGTCTTGCAGCACTAACACAAATATGAGTAAGGAAGCAAAAGAAAAGCTGAGCACTCACAAAATCGAACACAGATTCAGATGAGACTAGCAAACCTGATTTTTCTTGTGGAGATGTACCTTATCACTCTTTTACCCACTGAGGTAGGTCAAAACTTTTCAAACTGTGAAAATAATTTTTATTGCTGTTGAGAACCCAATCAAGCCATGATTCAATTAACTGGATTGAGAGAGAGAGAGAGAGAGAGATGCTGGTGAGTTATTTGTGCACCTGACAGTGTGTGCAGAATACTAATAGTCTGGGTAACGTTCTCCAAATTCTTGATCAGCAGCAGCTGAAGCAAATTTTTTACTTTGAGTAGGGAAAAAGAAGAAATCTATTTCAGTACAGGGACAGTAGTATATTTACATTACAAATATAGCAACTGCTAAGCATTACTGGAATGCAGCTACCAGAATAAAGGCAGTGGCATTCATTCAGTTTCATTTCCAATTATAAGAAATCCTGTTGGTTTTGTCTCCAAAATAAAAACCTTCCAAACCTTGCTTAATTACAAAAACTACATGGGCTGCTACTCATCTTGTCTGACTACAGACGTCATCATCTGTCATCCCAAGCATTTTGAACTCATTCAGCTTTGGGGAGATGAAAGGCAGTCTTTGGTCCTGCGATTATTGTAAATCTTCTTTCATTTCATAGCTGAGCATGGAAACGGGCAGCCTGGTGCTGCAAGGAATAGCTGTCCATATCCGATGTAAATCGAGAATATCTCTCATCCCTTTGTTCACTGTGGGAGCTGAAGCTTTGGCAAGCAGCTCCTCTTACTACAGTAAATGGTGACATTTGTTAAGTACTTCCCAACTGGTGCTTTGTGAATCTTCGATACACCTACTCGGCATCTGACGGAATTGTCACTGAAGCAAAGTCAGTAGGAGTCTCTCTACTAACTTCAGTGCAACAAAGAATGTCTCCTGCTGTATGGTTTGTACAAGCACAAAGCAGGGGGTGTAGTACAATTTACTGGTAGTTGTGCAATTTCTTACATCAACAGCATCGCAGGGAAAGCTAGTGAGGGCAGAAGTGATAGGACATCAGTGACCTAGGAGAGCAATTCAGTCTGGTCAGTACATTGGGTGCAACTCCCATTTCAGAACAGGTGACCCAGTAATAAACAGTGTTCAAGGGAATTTGATGAAAATTTTTAAAAATGAAGCATGTTGGAGCAAATCCTGCTGTTGGCACAGAAGAGATTTTACTGAAAGAACAGGGTGGAATGAATCTTTCTTTTAAAGTTCTGCTCCAAAAAGGTTACTGAGGCTCTTTCCTTCCTGAGGAGCGATACCCCCAAACCTGAGCAATACCTGCAAACCCTGAGACCCCAGCCCTTTGACCTACCTGCAGAGGGTCTGGGGAGCAAAGGAAACTAGGACATTGCAATAGGCACAGTCTAAAACCTCCTGCATAAGGCCTAAATAGCCACTCCTCAGTTCACAGCAAGAATGAAGTATTTCAGCTGTGACATAAAGCTGCTCATGTTTGCTGAGTGGAGCAATGTATGGATTGGATCTGATTCATTAATAAACTTTTGTAAGCGGTAGCTCTGTTATTTCCTCAGGCTCTTGCTACTATACAATGAAGTACATGATTAAAAACCAGCAAATGTCAGCTCAGAATCAATCTGGTTTGGGTAGGTCCTTTTAAATACAAGCTACTTTAGTGGTGTTTGCAGTTGGAGTTGCCACTTCCCGAATATTTGGAGGGTATTGCTTAAGTTACTATTCTCACAAAAAAATAATTCTATTCAGACCTAGTGCAAGCAAATTTTATTGTGCATGCAGCTGTTCAAGATTAAGTAATTATTTGGTGAACCTTTGGAGGCAATGAATTTTAGATGAAGCATGTATGTATTTTTATTATGCATATATTTTTCTTGATCAGTTTTCTCTTCGTTTGGTCACTCATTTATGTGGAAGCAACGAGCAAAATCTGCATATTTCACTCTTTAGAAAGAAAATTTACATTTACATAGCCTTAATGCTTTCAGCCCACACACCCTTCAGTGCGTTTTCAAAACCCACTGATCTATTACACTCCATATAGCAACTTCAATAAATAGGTCATCTGAAAAAGACCAAGGTTAGACCCTCACCTGGGCTCAACAGTCTCTTCTCTTTTGAGCTCACCTGGAACCATTTCACCTTCAGCTGAGCAGTGGTGGCCAGCCTCCCCAGGGAGGAGTCACCATCCCTGGAGGTGTTTAAGAGATGGGCAGCTGTTGGGGACATGGTTTGGTGGTATTGCTAGAGCTAGGACAAAGGTTGGACTCGATGATCTTGGAGGTCTCTTCCAGCCAAAACTGTTCTATGATCCTATGACCCAGGTCTCTTCAGAGGATGTTCTACATGCTTTTTTGCTGTTTAGAAAAGGTTACAAATCAAAAGTTTCCTCTCTTTATTTTGTTTGCAGGCAGCTAAAAGTTCTTTTTGTTAAAACTGATTTCTGAAAGACACCAAAAAAGGACAAAATGGAGAAAAGCAATTCTGAAACAGTGAGCAAAAGGGTACGTTTTCAACAAGAGGAGCAAGATGATTTTTTTTAAGCTTTTAAAATACTTTGCAATCTGTATTACCTGAAGTATATAGATGTAATTGGTCCAACCTTAGCAAAGCCAGCAGCAGCTTTAGGTCTCAGGCCAGATCCATTCTCATGGGTGACACCATGATTTTGGCTCCAGATCACATCGAACGACTTCTCCTGCCACCTTGAGCACTCACTTGCCCCCCTGCTTAGACCAGAGCCTTTGCTCTGGGGCAATACATTCTGGAACTGTTCCAGAAAAGGATGAAGATGTTATTCGCTGGTCTTTTTACCAGATCCACACACTTACAGGGCCATCAACACAGATTTGAACCGATTCGGGCATGGACGTGCAACTGCGTCTCTAGCAAATTACCTGAAGTATAAGATAAGGAGCATATGTGTATTTTCTGATAGCTGAAGATGGTATGAGATCTCAGAAAACGTTAAAGTGCTTCAGACAGATGGTACGTGATCCAGCATAAAGCCTGCCCATGAATTAGCCTGTTGAAAATTCTTTCTTTAAACGAATCTGAATCAGCAGAGCAAATTTATACTGGATCAGTGCTTTGTGTCTCACAGCTGCAGTAGGTTTGATCTAAGATGGATTTATTATCTCACTGAACCATGATGCGAGGGTGCAGAAGATGTAAATACAGCTGAGGGAACTGTATTTCTGTCAGGAAAACACACCCTGTAAGATACCTTACCCTGGAGCTGTTTGTCTCTGGCTACATTGCTTTTAAGCCTATGTCTGAGAGCCTTTTTCCACGATTGCATTTCCTTCAAGCTGAGCTTCCACAGCACAGTGCGGTGGCATGGTACACAGAAATATTAGCACTCTCTATAAAAAGGTTATATGGCAAGAAAGAACAGTATATCTACGTAGATATAGGTATTTATAGATAAATAAATACAGGTACAAACCTGTATAAGAGCTCTGCTGGTTTCTTCCACAATAGCCTGAATGGTGCCAGCAACATCCAGCTGTTGTGTTATCCTGGCTCCTTCCAAGGGTTATTCTCTTTCCTGCTGTCCCTTACATGTACAAGAAAGGATGGAGGTGTTCAGCTGTGCTCAGAAAAACTCTTCTCCTCCTCCCAATGTCCCGTCTGAGCCTGCACACACTGAGACACCGCACAGGTAGAAAGTAGCTGAGTGATTTGCCTCTCTAAAGTCTGTTTTGCACAGGGGTGTTGGATGACCTGGAGCACAGAAAGACGTGCTGCTCTGGATCTGGGTGGGCGCCACTGCTCTCTCCTGGGGTCCTGCTTCCTGCTGCAGGCACCTCGGGGCAGGACCCTTGCATCCTCCCAGGATGGGACCACTCTGAAGTTCGTTTGATCAGGTTCACTTTGTTTCTCTGCATATATTTAAGAGGAGAGGACTACAGAGTTTGCTGCTTGTTGAGACTGTTGTCTGTGAATATACGAAAGCCGCAGAGCTTGATCATAGGTGGAATCTTCCGGCAAGTCTCTGTTTAGTGAGTAGAGCTTGCAATAATAAGCAAGATCTCCATTGTCTTTGTTTCATATAGTGCTAAAGCAAGTTTCATAAGTCTGAATCAGGTACATATCAAGGAAGACCCTGTGAGACTCATCCAACCCTGTTAGGGTCTGCGTGATGGATCAGTGTTACAACCTCAGCTGACTTGCTATCAAACTTAGTCTGGAGGAGGGGCACAGTTACATTCATTCAAGACTCCTACTGTATCGCTTTGATTTAATACACCAGTGAGTATGACGGACCAGTATCATAGAGCACTTTTTTGGATTGTATTTTTGGTTTTGGCAGTTCAGTTGTGTGCTAGTTTTCTGTGTCAGTTGGACTTGCTCTGAAATCAGTGGAAGGACTGAACCCTTGACTTCGGGAGATTTGGAGGAAGCTCATAAAGACTGGCAGTGTTTGGAAATGGTCCAGAAGTGCATCTGCTAAAATCACATTTGAGAGTTTCTTCTGTATATGTGGCATGAAAAGGAGTTGGTTAAACACATTCTGGAGGGTTTATGCTTTGGGGTTTATTTTTATAGTTTTTGCCTTTGATTCTCTTATTAAAAAAACCTACAGGTTGAAGCAATAAAGCAGTAATGTCCTTCCCAGCTCCTGGAGTCCCTAGAAGGAACTGTGTCTCTTCTGGATTAGGGAGTAACAAGTTAAATGTCTTATATGTTGTTTGGGTTTTTTCCAGCTGAAAATTGGAAATGTGTTTTCTTTTCTTGTTTTTATTGTTCTTTGTTCTTTATCTTTAGAATTACAGTAATTAAAACCAGGTCATCCTCCATCCTCCTCCAGAGTCTAATAGCTAGTAACAATTGCCTTGCTGAAGATATCCCATTGCTGGTTTTACCACATTACATTTGTATGCTGCTTGTGAATAAATATAATAAAATGTTTGAACATATATCCTGATACTAAGTGGTGTCCTGGCTCCCCCAAAACATGGATCATCACACCAGTGTCTAAAGTATTGATCTGGGCCTTGTCTCAAACTGGCAGCTTCAAATCTTTGATCATTGCTTCTCCTGCCCCACCCCCCCTTCAGCCTCTGTACAGAGAAGGTTTGGAAGAAGGAGGTATTTGTGGGCTTTCCCCTCTGAGAAATTGGGCCTTCAGGAACTGTCCACTTATGTTCACATCAGTGCTTTTCTAGTTGAAGTTCCCTGGAAATTGAAGGAAGGGAGGAAATTGTAAGGTTATTTGCTTCCTTTAGCATCGACACACAACTTGGCTTGCAGCCTTACCCATTAACCAGGGTTGGCTCATTCACGAAAACGATGACGTGTGCTCTTTCATTTCAAATGCGATTTTACTAGCAAAACTCAATTCTAAAGCCATTCTTCATGATGAAATCATATTTGTGAAGTTAGATGGGCAAATAGCAGCCCAAAGGTACCAGGATCACCTGAGCAGAAATCAGATTACCTGACTCTGTTAGGGATAATTTAGAGAGCTGAAAATCCCAGGAAGCCCTGTTAAGCATCCTGAATGCTACTGTTTCTTCAGTGTGCGCTCTCACACTTACAGAACATTACCTTGAACCATCAGATTGTGCAAGGCCTTGATCTTTACCTACCTTGAGTAGGGAGTAACACAAAATGGATGCTGGCCCAGAATCTGCATCTCTACTGTGGATTTAGAAAGTGCTTTTCAGGTGGGTCTCTGGGGTGAGGTGGAGCCCTACCACACACCATTCTCCTGCACACTTTGCTTTCAGTAGGAAGAAAACACTGGTGCCTGGGCTGGAAATAAGTTGTGACACAGATGATCAGCAAAGCAGTGCTGAGTGTGAGCTGTACCGAGCAGTTGCCCTGGGGATGGCTTTGCTACCCCTTATTCTTGCCCAGTCAACTGCCAAAATATGCAATATCTGATGTGTGGGTGGAGCATGAGTTAGCTTTACAAGGTTTGGCTGAAATTCAACCAGGAAGACTTTTTTTTTTTTGTAAATACCATCCTGGATTCCCATCGCTGGAAAACCCTTTGTCTGTTCGTGAATGAAGACACCATAAACAGGTGCGTTTTAATGCCGTTGTAAAGAAGTTCTGTGTGCCCAAAAGGAATTGCCCATTTGTCAGGCAGGGCTGAAGATGCTCCATAAGAACTTGCTATGAAATAAAAGCCTGGTCTGTAATGCAGTAGTTTCAATCCAAAAGCTTTCTGGGCCCATTATGCTGTGTAACAGAATACCAACAAGAAACACAGGTGAGCCAAATACACACTACACTGATTTCATTGTAAATGTTATTTTCTGCCAATAACTGAAGAAAAAACTGATATTGTTCAAAACAGAGTGTATGGAAAGTGATGTGTCTTTGATGTGATGCCCTTCAGTACTGCATACATAAAACAGGATAGCTTTCTTTTAGACTGTATTTTCTATTACTTAGATTTGTCTGTTCAGACTGATGCCTCTTGTTCTGTATTTTATCTAAATGTACATTATAAACTGCAAGAGCGGCAGCATGGTATCGAAGGAGCTAAAATCACTGCTTAAATCAGTGCTTTATTGACTTTAGTGGAGTAGGGTGTGACCCCCTAACAGGACTTCAGATAGTACATCTGAAGCCAGTGTTTGTATAGCAGTTGCCAGTAAATTAAACCGGCAGATTCTTTATCAAATGGGCCTTCAGAAGTGAGAGGAGTTTTGCCTGGATGTACGGTGATGAAAAGGAAGGGTCCAAACTGTCCAAAGTTCAGCTGTACTCTTTTTTTTTTTTTTTCCTTGGTTTGTCACAGCCATGAGTTACAAAAATTGCATTGCTTGGACCTCTTTCCTATACAGGAAATATACGTATAGGTGGGGTTGGTTTTTTTCATTTACAGCCGTTGTAAAATGAGGGGAGGAGAGGGAGAGGAAAGAATGTTGGTTTTGTGAACAAGAGTCATAAAAATTAAAATTGGAAAGAATAGCAGAAATCAGGACAAAAACATTTCATTTCGGCTTTTGGCATCTTGTAAAAAAAAAAATCCTTTAATGAAAAATCATTCTGCATCAGAAAAGAAAATATCACAGTGCAGTGTTTTGACTCCTTTTCATGGCTTTTTTAATGGAGTTAAATTAAGTCCAGAAAGTTGTACAAAATAATACCATGGTGTCCCCATGCCAGTATTTCTCCTTCTCTGTGCTCCAAAAGCGTGGAGGGAAATAATCTGGTTTTTTCCTCTAAGGTTTTCCAGTCTAGGACCAAAGCACATGCTTCAGGTTTGTCTTGGTTGCCTAGACTGGGGTGAGCTGCTGCCACGTAGTCCTGACACACTGAATTTGTGCTATTACAGCCTTGGGGTGTGAGGCAGTACTAACTGGCTGTATGCACAGTACTTACAGAAACGCTGCTTTTCAGAGCTGAGGTGCTCTGGTGTGCTCATCAGCTACATGTGCAGCTGTAGCAGGGTAAGGCAATGTTTGCAGGGACTTCTGCAGTAGAAGTTTCAAGATAGACACATCAAAGCTTTTGTTTTATAAGATTCAAACCTTCTAACTTCTTACTAACAAAACTGCTTTTATCTGAGGTGTGCAAGAAAGAAAACTTTAGAACAATGACTTTTATGGCATCTGCCAATATTTTCACTTAAGCTTAACAGGGGATTTAAATTATTATTGAGTCCTATTTTCTGAAGGGAGCAAATGCACAGAAATTTGATTATATTGAGCCTCTAACTGCATAAACACAATACTAGCCCCAGTGGACTAATTCCATTAAGACTTGAACTATCCATCTTCAAGTTGCTCATGAATACAAACTGCCAGCCCTGCTGGCATTGCTGGCTTTGCAAAACAACTTGTGCATTTTTGTGTCAGATAATAAAAGCCATATTTATTTAGAAAGATATTAAAATAAACAGGTTTAATAATATATTTAAAAACTTCGTTGTTACTCCTACACTGTTTCTCTCTGCTTGGAAAATATTCTTTATTACAGCTCTATATTACCTCCAAAATGCCTCTTGCTCTGAACCTTGCAAGGTGCTGAATCTGTAAATATATGATCTGTATCATAGGCAGGTGGAGAATTTTAATTCTTGCAGAAGAAAGGTCCATTTCAGTGTCTTGCTTATCCAAACTGTGCTCTAGCTTGCCAATTTTTTAATTCTACCTATCTTTTAGATAACTCTTTTCTATTTAAATAACGTATTACTGCTGAGGTTTGGGAGTCATTAGGGAAGATCTGCCCAATTAGCATGTTAATTAGGACCTACCCAATTCAAGGATAGGGAGGTGATTGTTTTATTAGTATTCAGTGAGATGAAAGAAAGATTAATGACTGTGCCTTGCACCCCTTGAGGAGTATAGAAGTAACACTTCTTATTTGAGATATGTGTGTGTGAGAGGAGGTATTTGGAATGGCTGGGCTTACTGAGGGAGTTGCCTGATGATTAGTTATGCCTGGAGCAGAGAAAAGTATAATTGAGTTTGTTTCTTGACGAGTAGGAAATGATAGTGCAAAGCAAACATAACAGGGCAAGAACATCTGCTGTTATAAATAGGTGAAGTCCCATTGATAGATTGGTGTCAGCCAACACTTTGGTCCTTGAATTGGGCAAGCTTGCCAGCGGGCTGGCAGGACAAGATTTGCAGCTGTTATGTGCACTGTAGGTATGTGTAGGTACTTAGGTGCCTTGCTGCTATGAATGGAAAAGGTTGGTTTATAATCACCAAGACTGTACCTCTCTTCCGGACACTGTGCTGTGTCATGGCCACGTACTCACCTACAGCCACGGAGTCTGACCTATAGGTATATTGAATGGGTTATGCCCAAGGCATTGAAATTCCAAGGGCCTAAAATAAAGTCACATGGGGAAAAAGAATGAAATGTAGGCAGGAATTGTATTGAAATTGAGAAATAAATAAATAAATAAGAAGAAGAAGAAGCAAAAAAAAGAGCTCTGGCAACACTACCTGAGATAAACATGTAATCTTTCTTATAACTTTATGATCCCTATCCCTTCCCACAGCACTTCACATTAAACTAGCGAATTCTGCTGCAAGAGAAAACACTATGTGTTTATAATATGCTGAAGAAAGAAGTGGTCATCATTGATCTTTCTGTCAAACTCTTTAATCATTTCTGTCTTTTGCTCAATTTAAGACTTATCCTCTCCTGCTTTGGTCAATGACCCAAGTTCTGGAAGCAGGCAATAGAAGGAGTCTCTCTCCAGTTGCATTCTACCAGTCTTCTACTACTGCTGCTTGCAATAGCACCTTCAGACTCCCACAGTTAGCACACTGGCATGCAGAGGTAAAAGGGCTGAAAATCCTGTAGAAAAAAATCATGTAAACAGATGTGAAAAGGGGTCTTTTTTCAATCCTGAGCTGAAGAACTCCGTGCTGCTTTTGCAACCTTGCCAGGGAAGTTCCAGTGTCAGGATCCAGCCCATCAGTAAGGACTGTGAAAGACTAAAACCTGCAATAGGTATGAAGTATTCAAAGGCCTAATGAAGAGAAGGAAAAACCAGCTGGGACTAAATGCTTGTAATGGCCCGAGTTCTTGCTGAAAACTTGCTCTTGTACATGATATGTGATTGCCTAAACAACCATCGTAATGCTTCTGGGACTGAAGCTGCAAAGACATTCATTGTTCTGTAGTTCTAGCTTTAAACCTGTAGCTTAAGCAAAGGTATATGTGGTACTGTGTAATAACATCAATGAATCCTAGGGATAACTACTTCCCAGAAGCTCATCTGGGCTCTTCGGATCTGGACTAATGGTCAGGATAAAATTGTACTATTTTGTCTAGATATGTACCACTACTTGTTTTCAGTTATTCTTAAATCAGAAAAGTTTGTTTAAAAATTAAATAAATAAATAAATGTGGTCTCATCCATGAATGCACAGGAAATTGTCTTCGTGGCTTTGGGATTCGAGCAAATATTCCTTGTAAAGCAAAGGATACCTTCTCAAGATTATCCTCAGCAGCACAGAGGAGACCAAAACAGATCACTGTGGACATTATTAGTTTAGCAGAGCTTGATCTTGTTGCAGATGCAGACCATTCTTTAAAACTTTGTTCTACTGGTTTGTCTGGTGCTCACGCACACATCTCCATTCATATATTACTCATGACAATCTTAAAATTTCTGTTATAAATTGATGCATTCCCAGTTAGACTTGCTAGAAATAATTCTGTTGTATTTCTCTGTTTTTCTGTTGGCCCTGGATGTCTCCACCATTACATGACCATAAAGTACCATTCGATGCAGTAAATTCCTGATACGAGTTCCCATGGTATAAGCACAGACCTTGTGCTTCCAACAGTTTACTTTGTTTTAATAATAAGATTTTTTTTTTGATCAACTAAATCTGTGGTGAACTCCTTTATTCATAGATTATTTTTTTTCTTTTGTAATTCTGTGTCATCTTTATTTGTGTCAATGTTTCTGGATCTGGACTGTAAATTAGTCTCATGCTGAATTTTATATTGGGATATGAACAGCTCAATCACCTCACTGAGAATGCAAAAAACTGAGATATGTGTCTCTGTGCTCATGTGAGTTACAGCCAGACTATTCAATAAAAAACTATGTACATCAATAGTATGCAATAGCTATGTGGTTTTTAAAGTCACCCTGAGATGGAATTTGCTGTTTGTCAAACAATAGCTTTTTGATGCCGCTAAAAACTGCGTACGTTATCTTTCGATACAACCAACAGCACCTGTGGGAGACCACAGTTCTGTATAAAACAATTGATTCTACTGATATAAACAAATTAGGGTTTTGTGACATAGGGAGGAGTTTTCCTTTTAGTTTAAAATGCTCCCCATTGAGAACTCCCCCCAGGTGTACTGTGCTTTCTGAAGTCGTTAATGTAGATCAAAGAATAATTAGGCTTTGGCAAGCGTAAGGGGGTTTGATTAATCAGACTGAACAGCATCCTTTTATCTCATAATACCAATTGTCTGTTGAATACGTGTGCTGTGGCCAGGTTTTAAGAAAGTACTTTCACAATTATTTTCCTCTAGCACAAAAGCATGACATTAAGACCAAGCAGAAGCCATACTTTTGTTTCTTATCTTTCCCCAAAGTGAGGACTGGGAACAAGCATTTATAGTAAACAGCAGATCCCATGTGGAAATAGCAAAAGGCAATCATGAATTTGGTTTCTACTGGTGGTTGACAGACTGCTGTTCTTCAGGACATAGCAGGTTTTTTCCATTATTTTTTTCAGAGACTGGCAGCTGACTAGTGATGAATGCTGAACGGTAGTGGAGTCAAGTGCATGAATCTAGCAGGTGCCAAATCTTTGCACATATGGGATGGAATCAGCAAGACTTTCACAGTCCTCACATCGCCATTCTACATTGGGGTTCAGGTAACTAGAAAATTTAAGCAGCTGTTCTTTGCATACGAACTAGTACTTTGTGAGAAGCGAATCTAGTAAATCTTCTGAATTGTTCACTCCAGTGTGTTATTTCTTGGAATCTACAGTTAGAGATCAGCTCTGTGACCTACAATAAAAAGAGAGAGTAAGCTGTGGGAGTTACCCTTCCCTTAGATGGGTAGTATCAAATCTAGAAGTACCTGGATGCAAGTGATATTTTGTGGATTTTCTGTGGTAAGATGTTAAAAAGTCTTGTGAAGTCCAAATTGAACAATGATTCAGGCACAGTACTGAACAGATACTGGACCTCAACACCTAATTCTTTGTGAATGATAGAGACCATCCCTTCACACAGATGTGGAAAATCGGTGTAGTAGATTCATTTCTTGAGGACAGTCCTGTGCAGTGAGAAATTGGTTCTTACCCTGTATGTGTCAGAGAACAGACCAGTAATTTCTTGTCACTTACGGGAGTTTGATTTATTTCTTGAAAGCTCTGTTTGCTAGTCATAGCCCATTTCTCCTAAGATTCTTGTACTCCTTGCCGACACCTATGCCGTAGCTTTGTAAAAAGGGCATGCCCTGATACCTCTGCTTGCAGATGGCTTATCAATTCCTGGGATATAAATGTTTATTTCAGATTAATGAAGAAGGGCAGAACATCAATGGTGCTAACGTGATCTTCCGTCTGTAGAGCACTAGTAGGACTGTCTGGCGTAAATATGATCAGGGTTTGGCATACCGAGACCTCCTCTGGCTTAATCACCTGACAAAACCCTAGAAAATTGCTGTCAATATTTTAAAGCACATTGATTAGAGTAGACAAGAGGAGAAGAATCAAACCAGAATTTTTAAACTGAGTTTGCATGCTTCTGTTAAATAAGAGCATACAGTCCTCCTTCAGGGAGAAGGCAGCTGCTCAGGTCTGTTTTGTTGTGCAGCCCTGGAAAGAGAAGCGAAGAACAGATTTTGTTGTTAAATTTTAAGTTGACTGTGACAGCCACTCTAATGTTCATCTTGAACAGATCCCACAGGGAGACGATAATACAAGTGGTAGAAATACAGGGGGTTTTGACTGACCAGCACTCTGCATCCTCAGACCAGCCCAGAATGCTCCTCTCCTCCCTTTGTGCCACTGCAAAGCAGCAGCACTCACGGGCATTTCTGCTGTGCAGGTGTGTTACAGCGTAGGTGATCTCAAGAGCAGCTGAAGAACAGAGAGGTAGAAGAGGGAGCAGAGCAGGGTTTCACAGATGCCATTTCAGCTTGTGCAGAAGCCATGGCTGGGACTTGCTGTGGGTGCTGGGTACAGTGAGGTATAGCAACATTATCAATTTAAATTTTCTTCCCAGAAATTGTTCCAATCAAGTTGTAATATGAGTATGAAACACAAGTAACATCATTGCTGTGTAAGAACATGTGCCTGGCGGGTGCCTGTGTCAGTCGCTGCAGGTGTCTAAGGTGTGCTAAGAAAAGTTTCGAGGAAATAATTGCATCAGGATGCTCTGGGCTGCATCCCTCACCAGGAATAAAGAATCCTGACATGGGGAATGGAACTTGATGGAAGACTGGTAATGAACTACTTTTCCTGTTTAACCTCTAAAGTTAATAGCACGGAAAGCTTCTCCGTGTTACATTGCGTTTCCATATGAAATACATCTAGGCTTTTCCTATTTGTTTGGGTGGGAAAAGTAGAGAACTACAAAATAAACTTTGCTGGTTTGTGATGATAATACCGTTTCAGGCTTCACTGGAAATGTGGTTTTACCCACCTTCTTTTTTTTTGCAATTGTTGATGCTACCATCTTTCTGGTAAACGCAAACACTGTTACAAGACCTATAAGGTTAGCTATTAGCAGCTAGAAATACTAAGGTCATAGGGACATGGGAGCTGTGAGGCAGAGCACCCAGAGCAACTACAGGGTTGAGGCCTCAGTCTTGTTTCAATTACAGACTAATGGAATTTACTTGGACTAAAAATTTTCAGAGAGTTTTTGAGGTTTGCAGAAGTGCCTAGCGGGTTTTGTGTCTGGTTTCCATGGAAAAGGAGAGGATTTCCTGGCAGCTGTGAAGTCCTTGAGCTCAGGGAGGGTGGGAATTTGTAACCAGGCAAAGATTGACCCAACACTACAGTCAGATGGAAAAAATACCAGAAATCTTCGTAAAGGGAATATTCTTGAATTGGTCTCAGAAGAAAAACATCCACATTTGTTGCTTTCTCTAAAAGGAGCCTCAAAATTGTTTAAATTCCTCACTGTGTTCTGTCAGTCACAGCTCCCACACAAGGCAAGTTAGCACTACAGCACCCGTCCTTCTTCAGTGCACCACAAAGCACTGGCCTCCTTCCAGCTCTTGGGATTGTTTTGAGTGAAAATAAAAATTATAGGAACGGTTCTTGCAAGTGTGAAGATGCTATACGTAGGGAATGATGCCAAGTGATGTAGCTGGATGTGCACAGCTTTGCTTATTGGGTAAGTTTACAGGAATTCAGCTGCCTTCTGCAAAATGGGGGCTCTGGGCTTTGCTCAGGGGAGATGCCTGGCCATGCACCTAGCGAGGAGCAGAGACATGGGTGGGAAAGAGAGGCACTTTTTTAAAAATTTCTATCATTTCTACATGCTAGGAGCAGAATTTGTCTTCAAAAGGAAAAGGGAATGGCTCTTCTCTTTCTGCACTTTCTTCTGAAGTGGCTGCTACTGACAAAGCAACAAGATGGGGGACTGGGGGAGCATGGACTGGCAGTCCCTGCACAGCAGATCTCTGCTGGCGCTGCTGCCAGAGCTCCTTCCTGAGATGCAAGGAAAGAAAATGCTACAGCAAGTAGGCAGCATTTTCCTAGCAATATTATATTGTTTGTCCTCTTCACTTACATCAATATTTCAGTGAGGAACCAACAAAGTCTTTCCTTCCTCTAAGCAGTGAAAGATATCTCAAATAAAATAGGGGAAGTAATGCTTTTATTACCAAAGTATCTGTGGAACAAAGTGCTTCCTTTTTGCTATTTATTTCTAAATCATATTCACGCTAACTGTTGCATCCATTTTCTGCATCTCTGACTGTGTGAAAGAAACTTGGGGAGAAATTACCTCAATAATGTCTTTCTAATCTTCCCTGTTTACAGCACACTTTTTGTTCAAAGTCATTATGACGGTCGTGGAAGATTCTGAGTATGATGCAGTTATTGAATTTTAAATGAAAACTAAATTGGCTGTGGTAGAGGGGAAAAATATTTCATAACACAGTAATTTTTTCTCAGGGTACGGTTGCTACATTTTATTAGAAATAAGCAATTTTCACTATGTCTCCAAAATGTATAGAGCAGATAAACGTGAGATATTAATCTAAGGAAAAAAGGCTTTTACAAGTATTTAACACCAAATGGTGGTTTAAAGTTTGCATGTTTTCTACATTTTTCTGGTGAGCTGGAGAAGCTATTTACTCATTTTACTGAAATAAAACTTATCTTAGCTTTCTGCATTGGTCAAAAGCCTCCCATGGTGTCAGTTAGATGGGATTTAATTGAGCCGTTTGGAGGGGTTTTTTCTGCTTGATTTGTGCATTTGGGAAGCGAGAAACATTATCTATATGTGAAAGATATTAAGGTGCCCATGCCGCTGCTAAGCAAAACCATCTGCTGAACAGGCAGCGCTCTGCTCCCGTCGCGATCCCCAGGCATCTCCCACCTCTCTGTCCTCGCCAGCCCCTCACAGGGAGGAACACCCCAAGGCTGCCTCCGGGTGGTTTTGCTAGTGAGGCAAAGAAAGGACGCATTTGAGAAGATAAACATTGGGATAAAATAAATGCACCTTCATCCCAGCGTTGCAGTCAGTTGGCAGGTACTAATTCCACAGACTAGCTCTGTCAGCTGGCAGATCTCCGCAGGGAATAGCGCTTATGCATGGCACGGCTCGGAGGCTGCCGGGAGGAGCTCGGAGCAGCCCGGTGCCGTGGGCAGCCCCCTGAGCCCCGGCTGTGTGGGCACCTCCCTGGCAGGGCCTCCAGAGAACGGATTTCTGCAGCCACTCAAGCTGCTCCAGCAGCATAATCCAGCCATTCCTTTCTAAGCGAGCAGCACTGATGCCCTGGTTTTGTGTTCATTAGATTTGCTTCATTCCTACCGCAGCTCTCAAGCTCTAGTTAGGCTGCAAACGGGAGCAATAGTCAGATAATTGTTTAGTGAATTCTCATTAACCAGAATTAGTTCTTGTTCAGCTTTGGCTCCAATTATAGTTTGTCAAACTGGAAGTAGATATGAATTAATTGTAGCAGAGGAATTCTATGTGTTTTCAAGGTATACAAATGAGTATGGAAAACGCATCCGCACATGGTGAGTGGACTCCGTGGGGTCACGGTTTCACTCGGCTCAGCTCAGAGCTGCAGCTGTCGCCAGCCCATAACATTGACATCGTTCCCATCCTTTGCATACGTCTGCCTTTCGGCTACAGCTCTGCTACAGAGGAGCCGAATGCTGTGCAGCCCCTGTCGCGTTAACAAGAGCGTAGGTTTTCTCCGATCGCTCTTATCCACCAAAATATGGATGGCGAGCACAGCTGCCATAAGCGCTTATGTTCCTGAGCAGCCCCACATAACGATGTCTTTCTGCTGCCAACCAGGGCATGTTTGTACAGGTCCCTGTTGATGGCCTCCGTAGTTCGGTGATGTTGGGCCTCTACTTGTGTCTCCTGTTTCTTTCGTGGTTGTGGATCTCACGGCAAATATAAACGTCCAGAGTGTGCAGAGCAGGGTAAGCACAGCGAGCAGGCGGGAAGAGGTTCACTTTGAGCAGAGCCTGTAGGCTTGCAAGGGGATGCAGTTATGGAGAAATTGTGGTTTGCTTGGCCTAAGGTTGCTTTGAGCTTTGGGAAGTAAAACCTGCAAAGGCACTGGATGTAAAATGAGTGCTAGAGGTGCACTCAAAAGAGTGTGGATACGGCATTTTGTTAGATCCTCACAAACCGGTGCCACTTTCAGAAAATCTGGTCTGGGGTTGAATTTTTCACGCTTTTGCCAGGATGCTAAGATAGAAATTATGGGGAAGTTTACAAGCCAGCTCCCAGCAAACCTCACGCTAAGTAAGCTAATTCAATTTATCAGTGCTTATTGGATGCTGGGATGAGATACCATTTAGAACTGAATATGTTAATGTAAGTCTCTTTCCAGATTAATCACAAGCAGTTATATTTTTATGATTTAGCAGTGTTGTTTATGACTAACATTTACAGAAGATTACTAGTAGATTTTCAATAAAAGCTTTTCAGCTAAAACTAAGATTATAACAATTTTAGAGATAATTAGACGACCATTGAATTCAAAAGCTGATAAATATAGGGAGTTTTTCAAAACTGTATATTACATGCTGACATAATGGCAGGTTAGACTTCCAGATGCAACGCTATGTGATGCATGTATAGCTTGCTAAAAATAATGTTGTTGTTCATCGGCTGAAATATGTAGCAGCCGGTAAGCAAAAGAAAGGGGTCCCCTCACTTCAAATTAAATCTACTGTGAAAAGCCTTTTCTAATTAACAAGTTTCTTCATTTTAGAGCAAATACCGAAATTCCTCATAGTATATTTTTCCCTCTTCTGTTTTTTGGTCTCTGTAAACATGACAGCATGTTGTCATCAGTTGCTTTGCTTGCCATGTAGTCCGTGTGGGCTTCACAAACTGAAATGGGACAGAAATGCGTATTAAGAAAAAATAAGAAAACATGATTGCAAAAACTTGGAGGAAAACTTATGGTTCACATGTAATTTCTGAAAAAACATTTTTTTTCTCCTTTCATGGCAATGTGGGATACATGGGTACCAGTGTCCCTTGGAGGCTCTGAACCCACAGTTGTAAGTGATCAGATTATCTCAGCAAAATGAGTGGCTGTATAGCAGCAAGGCTAACATAACCATGAGCTGGATTTACCCAGGCACACAGGATAGTGCTTTGCCTTGCAATGAATCTAGAGATGTGATCAGTGGGATATCTACAGAGGCAGAAAAGAAAGGTAAGCTTATAGTCATCACGCTTACGTAGTCTTACAGCAATCTGCATCAGCCTTGAAAAAACTATATAGTAAACAAGTTGAAAAAGGCTGAAAATCTAGTTTAGGGGAAAACTTTATCCCCTCTTTCTCTCAAACTGGAATTTTATGGTCTTTAGATTTTGCTATTAGATTTGGCGTGAAAGCACTTGAATTTTACTACAACTGCTGTTTCCATTAACTTCACACAAAAACAAATTGTTCAGAATTTTTCTACATGTGTATGGGTGCATCTTCACTCGGACAGTGTTGTGTAAGGCTATCCTCCATTTAATGATATTTTAATTAATTGTTTCCTAATTTTCAGCTTTGTTTTGGCTGCCATCCATTCAATCTCAGTTTTATATTTTGGATAAACCTTGCTGTGTAAATAGTGTTTCAATGTCTATACAAGGAATGTAAATGTTGTTCTAATTTCCAGCATCATTCAAATGCCCACATAACAGTTATCCTTGTGAAAGCAAATTGAATCTGTCACGTCATCTTCTATGGAAGTCTAATTCTTAGTAACAAAAGATGTTGCAGCTGACAGATGGAGCCGCATACTACATGATTAAGTCTCCAGTGTGTGTCAACTGTAGCCTTTCAGACACAATTGGGGTCTGATCAGTTCACCCATTTAGGTACTTTAAAAAAGCATGTATCCCTTAGGTGGATGCAGAGGTTTCTGTGAAAAATGAACTCCAAAATGCATTAAACAGAAGAAAATAGGATCGTGTTCATCGCCAGACCTTGCAGTGATAAAATTTGATACAGGTCTTTAAATCCTCACTTTACCTCCTTTTCTTTCACATTTATTATGTCCTGAGAGTAGCTAAGCATAAACTCTTCTCAGCAGGGAGGCTCATGGAGGCAGTGGATGGAAAACACATTTTCTTTAGAAAACTAGCTTCGGGAACCCCTAGCTGTGCAGGAGATACAATTGTGTTAGGTTTGTAACAGCAGATCGTAAAACTCTGGGAAAACTATAAAACAACAGAAAAACTAAAGAAAAGAAGAAAGGCATTTAGTGGTGTGTGCTGCATCCAGAATTAAAGATGAGCCTAATGCAAGACCTTGTGATCTGAGTCTCAGTATCTGCCATGCTCAGGGATCTCCATGTTCAGGACTTCTCTTCGTAAAGTCACAAAGATAAACACAGAAGAGGTTTTAGGTAATCTGTTCCACTGCTCTCCTGAGAAATGGTTAGACGTCTTACAGTAATCGCCTCTGAATACGTGAGGTGTTCTGGTCTATAGGAATACCTGAGCAATACCAGATCTCAGGTTTTTCCTGTTATACCTGTAGTTTTAACTTCCAAAGTTGATTCCATGATTTCCGCTATACACTCCTTTGTTCAGTGTTTCTTCCTTCACTAGAAGACGCACAGCAGTTGCCCGATAGTCATTGTAACAATGCACCAACAGCAGCAAAAGCAACTCTCAGAGTACAACTGGTTTTTCATATTCCTCTCTGCTTTGTAGGTATGCTTTGCTTCATTACAGAGAAGTTCCATGCTGCTTTTACCACTCTGGCTACTAATGAAGGATAGGCTTATTAATTCAGAAGTTTTAATTAAATCACCTTCAGAGGGACCCGCTTGACATGCAAATATGTTCTGTGTCTGACTGTGAGGAGTCCCCGGTGATACAGCCTGCCTTGCTGACATTCGTGATGGACACCTGTGTTTCAGATTGGCGTTGGCGAGGAGGTCGGAAGGCAGGAGACACCAGGACAGCATGCACAGAACAGCACTCCCCAAGTGTAGGGCTGCAGCCACCAAGCCAGTCTTTTAGCTCTCTGTAACCCTGCTGGCAGATGTCTCAGATGTAAACACCCATCCAGAAATGGAGCTGGACCACGGTGAGCATTTGCACGTGTACTGCTAGTGCCCACCCCGCAGCATCGTGCAGGAGGTGAGGTAGCCACATACATGGCAGCTTCCCTGGTCATGAGAGAGGGTGGTCTAGAAGAAATCTAAACTAAATGGAGAAAAACAGGTTGCCAAGTAGCAAGTCAGTCAACTTCTCCTACACAACTAGCTTAAAGTGGTATGGAGTTCCTCATAGCTGGCCCTATTGAATGACTAGTTCAGGCTGGGTAGTTGCTCTTAGCAGTTTAAATTAGGACTGGAGTGTGATTTATCCACTTTTCTTAAGTAAGAAATCTCTAGAAGGCATATGCACTTCTGTAGCAGATCCGCATTCGGAAGAAAGCAAGCTAGGTCTCAGAACTTGGTTTAGCTCTATGGCTTATAGCGGATAGATTTGATTTTAAGAAATAAACCTTTCCTTGAAAAAAAAAGAGTGAATATGTCTAATTCTGGGAACTGCACTTGATGGTGAATTTGCCCTCTGACCTGCCTCTTTCATTCTGCCCACCCTAGTCTGGCATAGATTTACAAAATTGATTTAAAGACTCAGCTTTCTCATCCCATTTCCATGCTGTCCCCCAAAGTAACCAAGTTACGATGCTTTCCTCAGACAAAATGCATTATCGAGAATGCCATTACTCAATAAACCACACGTGGGGTCACGGAGGAAATATTTTTCCTTGCAGTCATCTAAAGAACAGGCAAAGATGGAGAAGAAAGTCTTGATTTCATCTACCAGACTACACCCTGCTCACTCCCCTTCTGACCCATGCCTCTCAGATGTGCACTGCAGTTTGAGCCATTAAACTCGTGGCCCTGTTGGGGTGTAGCACCTGAAAGGTCTGATTTGGATCTCGCATGCTGGTGTAAGGCAGGAGAAACCCCACAGACAAGGACCTCACCACTGCAAATCCCAATTAAAAGCCACAAGAGCCACAATACATCAGGTAGAAGACCTGGAGAAAGCAAATGTTTCATCTCAAATGCTGAATTTACAGTAATTAACAATTGTAAATGCAATTGTGATATTTTATAGTCTGTCCTTCCTACGATTGCAGAGAATGGAAGTTAATGGAAAAACACTTGATAATACTTGTTGGCTGAAGGACTTACATTAGCTGATCTAGTACCTCCAAATGCACACTTAGGTAATAATGTTGTAGATGAATCAGGGAGGAATGAGACGATTTTTTTTTTTTTTAATACTAAACATGTTTCTCACTAGGCTCAGCTGGGATATTACTGCTGTTTATACAGCCAAGTGTTTTGTTGGAGAGATGAAGTGCTACATATAAACTTGTTCGTTACTGGAAACCTGACAAATACAGAGCTAATATCATGTCAACAATAAGCTGGGGATAATGCATTTCCTCTCCTTCTAATAGATTTTTCCTTACATATAATTATAAGCAATACTGGAAAAAAACAAAAACAAAAACAATGGAAAAAAACCCAGCCACCAGAACATGTCTGTTCTCTGTGACACACAGTTCCTTTGATTTTAGATATCAGGGGCAGAGGGGATGAAAACAATTTGTTTGGGGACTATTTAAATGCAGAAAGAAACTTGATAATCACTCTAGTGAGTAGCTGCTGCCATTCTTTGCTACTCTCTTGCCTAGTGATCATTGTTCAGTTCAGTGTAATGGTTGTTTCCAGGGATGAGGAGTGGAGAGTTCATTAAAGTGCCTCTGCTCCCCTGTTGCAAAAGTGTTAGCAGCCACTTAGCAGGGCTTGCATGCTCAGGGAGGTGTGTTAGTCAGATCTACAATATTCACTGACCAATTAATGATTTTTTTCCTTAGGGGAACACAAACATGTTAACACAAATAGGAAGGTTTAATATACAGACTAGCTTAGTGCTCAGAAAAGGCTGAGTGCATCTTCAACACAACACAGCACTTATTGGCACGTGTATAATTACGTTTCATAAAGATTTTATAAGAATGGCCAGAATAATATTAATGATGTGTGAACATAGGTGGCAAGACTAGATTTATGTTTCAGGCAATTACATTTTACAAGCTGAAGTAGAGAACAGAGGTAATTAACAAGAATAATGAAAGCACTACCTTGCCATAAATCACTGTTAAAAAAGAGTAAATAATAGAAGACAGAGGGATTATGAGTCAAGTTCAGTCGTTATTCATCAATTTTAGAGCAGAAGGGTGGGTTTAATTAGTGAAATGGCATAGCACTTGTTTGGTGCTTTTCAAATAATCTTGATGCTCTTCTATCAGGGAGAACAAACATCTGATTGAATGCAAATGACAGTGATTGCCTTCTCCACATCTCTAATCAGTGCAGGAAATTTCATTTTGCTCTCCTTTTAATGAAGCAAAGAGAGCAATTAGCAGGCATGCTGGACTGGGGAATTTTGCAGGCTTGACTGCAAACGAAACTAACAGTCTCCCTAATCTGTGAAGGAAAAAAGCACCCACTTCTCCAGCAGTTTCCGTTCGCTGTGAATTGTTTAGCTCCAGTTTTTAATCTGCAATGCTTTGTGGATCAGAAAGGAAATCAGCCTCCACTGGGAAGACCCTTATCTATTAATTACTTTTTCCTTTTCGTATCCTAGCAGAAGATATTTCTCATGCTGAGCCACAGGAAGGTGATGCTGAACCGCACTAACAGCAGATGTTACTAGGATGCTATCAAAGGTCTGAGGCCAATGGGCCCTTTGTGACCAGCTCCGGGCAGAACCCGAGCATCTTCTCCAAGTGTTTTCTTTGCATGTCTTGAGGCAGCAGCTCATCTTCAGCTGAGTTTACCCTTTCTCCTAATCTGGCGAGAGGATCAGCTGTATCTCTGCCCTCCAACTGACTTTTGCAGAACAGAAACGTTTGACCTTTGCAATGCACGAGATCGCAGAGACAACATATGCTTAAGATACGCCTCTGGTCTGCCCTGCAAGGGCTTGAATTCACCGCTGCACTTTGTGTGAATCTCCCAGTTCAGCCCTGACAGTGGTGAATTGTCCAGGATCCTCAAAGGTTGTCAAAACTCAGGACAGGCTCTGTGCTATGTGTTCCTGGCTCTCAGAGCGATACCGTGTTAGAATTTTTTCCTTTGTGTATGGGATTCAGCGCTTGCGGGAGAGGGATGTAAGGTTCTTCCTTTGCCTGTTTTTTGTAGCTTACATTTGCACATGATGCCCTTTGGACAGATCAGTGTTAACTTGCTATTAGAAGCCTCTGTTTCATGAAAATCTTGTCTTTCCACTGCTGTGAGCTGTTGGCTGTGAGCACCTGGACACCATGCCGATAAGCACGGTGGGACGGCTCAGAAAGCAGAGCTTAACCGCTGCCGCAGCCCGAGAACAGGCTCACCGTTCAACACAGTCGCAAGAGTATCAGGTGAGGGGCCCAGCCATCCCGATCAGGGATAAATCTTTCTCAAATTAGGATGTGCCACAGACTTCTAATATCGTGTCTCCCCTGCTGAATAACAGAATTGTAAGAGGTGATGTCAACTATTCCCCAGCAAGTGGTCCTTTGCCTCCAGTGTTACAGGATGGAGAAAGCACCATTTTCCTCTGAACCTTTGCGTTACAGGTTGCAGTGAAAAAAGAAATAACGTGGCAGATGCTTGCTCAGCCAAGAGTGGGTGGAAGCAACTATGCCTGTCCCATCATCACCTGAGTCAAAAATTGACAGTGTGTATGTGGGGAGTAAGCCCTCCTCTCCCAAAAAGGTGAAGCTTGGTAGAGAGGTCCCAGGGGAAGCCACCTGCCAAAGTGTAAATATGAGGTTTCCCACAGATAACACAAAATATTTAGCAAAGTTTCTGAACACCTTCTCTTAATATTTTAGCTGATACAAGGACTGTTTCTTTGGAAGTTGTTTTGTATTCTAGTTATTCCTCTCAAGGAGGAGTGAATACGGACTGAAAACACGACTGACTGGAGAGAGAGCTTTTTCATCCTGATCAGCTTGGGCTGTGATTTTGATTGACTTTACAGACTAAGGGATAAGATAGTTGGTACTTGTAGTCACACCTGATCTCTCATTACTAAGAGGACATGTTGCCATTCTGATAAGGAAAAGTAACGCCGAGTTATTTCTCTATTCACAGAGCACAAATCTGCTTTTGCAAGCAGTTTGCCAGGTTGTGATATCAATCAATATAGCGTCTTTACTAATCCCTAGTTGAGGGCCATTTCATTTGCACTTGGTATCTGTGTAGTCTACTCTGTGGTGAGTGGGGGGTTTCTTCACACCGCTGAAGATTTGCTACAAGCCATCACAAGAGATGGCTGTTTAACTGCTGGGTAAAAGGTCCTAAACACATACAATATGTTTTGTAGAGCATGAGGGCATCCTTTGACTGAAAAGAAATGAGAAATGGACTGTTAACTACTATTCATTATTGCATATGCAAAGGTTGTGAGTCAAGTTTAATTAAATTCAATAAAGACATATGCAATAAAAACGAACAATTAGCAGCAGCAAAGGATTCTGATCTGAATCTGTGAAGACTTTCTTCATCCCTACAGCATAGTGAGAATCAAAAAAAACCCTACATAATCTCAACTCTGACATATATAGAAAGGAAAGGCTCTATGTTGCCCATATTGCAAGTGGGTAAGTTCAGTTTGCCTGCATTTGTCCTTGGTTACACACTGCTTTCTCCTCTGCCTATAGACCTCGGCATAAACGTCTAGCATCCCGAGTCACCTCCAGACACTGACAAAATGCTTTGTGTCACACAGAGACCACACCTGCTAAATAGAAAGGGGTGCAATGCAAGTCTAACGAATAGAAGATTTGCTAATTTGTATATCGGGGTTTTGGCTGGGATAGAGTTAATTTCTTTCCTGGTAGCTGGTATAGTGCTGTGTTTTCAATTTAGGATGAGAATAATGTTGACACGCTAATGTTTTAGTTGTTGCTGAGCAGTGCTTACCCAGAGTCAAAGACTTTTCTGCTCTTCACCCCACCCCACCAGCAACCAGGCTGGGGGTGCACAAGGAGCTGGGAGGGGACATAGCCAGGTCAGCTGACCCCACTGACCAAAGGGTTGTTCCACACCATGTGATATCATGCTCAGTATTTAAACTAGGGAGAAAGCTGGCCAGGAGCTGCTGCTCGGGAACCGGCTGGGCATCGGTCAGTGGGTGGTGAGCAATTGCATTGTGATTCACTTAATTTGTGTAGTATTATTATTATTATTATTATTATCCCTTCCTTTTCTGTCCTATTAAACTGTCTTTATCTCAACCCATGAATTTTACCTCTTTTTTTCCCAATCCTCTCCCCCATCCCACTGTGTGGTGTTTAGCTGCCTTCTGGGTTAAACCAGGACACTTTACAAAGAGTTGTTAGCAGCTAGCCAGTATTGCAGCGTGCAGGCCACAGGGCAAGTGATAAATAATGCTGGAGGGAAGGACAGCTGAGCTGAGGAAAAATGTGCTCATTCAATACCGCAGATTCTCTGTGCTGTATCATCACCTCTGGTAATGCTAGGCTGAGAATAATGGTGTAGAGCCGTTGTGAAAACGCTCAGTATTTCCTTGTGCACTGAGTCTGGTGGTTCAGAAGCTGCATTGGCTGATCTGAATCGTATTGCAGCCCTTTGGGCTGGAGGCCTCAAGAAGTTGGGCTTTCTAAACCTTTCTAGGTTGAACTGAACCAGAATCTTAGCGTGAAAAAGTACTTTGTGATGGTTGAATTAAAAAAAAACAACCAACAAAACAAACAAAACCCAAACCAAACAAGAAAAGATAAGTTGTTCCCATCATTACAGAAAGTTAAATCCAACTCTGCATATCCCATAACTCTTCATGGCCCAAAACCCAGATGCAAGTTTTGATACTGGGCTTCCTCCACATCCTAAAGTGACATGCAGTGCCATGTTCAAAGAGGAAAGTACAGAAGGTTAGCTGTGCTTCTTAGAGTCTTGTCTTGGATGAAGATTTTTGTGAGCTCAGTTTTTCTTGCAAAGACATGAGTGCAGTTCTGCTAGCACTGCAGGTAGCATCTGTCCTGCAACTTGCGTAAGCTGACATAAACTTGATGCAAACACTGACTGCTTCAGATGGGTACTGCCAGTGTGACACCACAGAGACACAGCCAGACCAGCTCCTTTTGGTGTCCCGCCTGCTCTAGTGCATCTCTAGAGCTGATCAGAAACTGGCCAAGAGAAACAGTTCTTCTGGCAAAATTCTGACTCATTGAAAGCAAAGCACATTATGAAAATGCCTCAGATTTGAAGAAGCAGGGAGATAACTTTCAACTCTGAGCTTCTTGGAAAGTAATGCTGCAATTTTTTTCTTTGAAAAAAACATTTTCTTTGTTTTTAATTCTTGTACTTACATAGTATGTGTGTGTACAGAGTACCCAATGTACAAAAGAATTGTCCAACTTTAATGACAGATTTTTTCCTTGATTGAAACACAATGTTTTAGCTGTCTGAAAATAAATCTCCAGTATTTTAACATGTGGCAAATATGTTTCTTTAAAAACCCTAGAGCAAAAGATGAAAAAGTGGCAGTTTCATGCAAAACAGAAAATCTGTTTTCAGTTCAGCTTTACAGACAGCAGTGCCTGCATATCTGTAGCTTCAGAAGGTATCTTTGCACGAAAACTACTCATGCAAAACTGACGTTGTTGCATTTCTATCTCTAAAGACCTGAATCTCCGGATATAGGTGCATTGACTTTGAATTTCAGACCTAACAGATAAAGTCATAACAAGGGTTTTCCTGGAAATCCTTAGAATTTTCAGTTTGTTGGGGGCATATTCTTATTCCTTCTGTTTATCGCCCTGTCTTTGTCTGTACCTAGGCTTGGTGAGTAAAGCAGAGCTACTCTTTAAGTATGCCATTGAAAATCAGGGGAGGGGAAAGACTAGTTGTGGGTGTGTGGAGGGAGGGGGGGATTTTTAACGGGATTTAATGGAGCTGGGAGCTGGGTTATTTAAGACTGATGCAAAGATCCTTTGTATTGACAATTCACTGTATGAGCTATAAACTCTTCACTCTCTGCATATAAAAGATGAAAGGACCAATTACTTATTGAGGCATTGAACACCCAGGGGACAAAGATGCCTGTCTGGCAATAGTAAACATATTGACTGAAACCTATTTGAATTTCAAATTGCCAAATGTCCCAATTTTTGAAAAGCTTCCTGTGATAACCAAGGTCTGGGAAGTCAATTGAAACTTAATTCTCTTGGATATCTCATGGGTAAAAAGTACATGAGTCCGGACAGATTCAATTATTTAATTTTAATGAAAAAATAGATAGCTGCTTTATAATTTCCTTATAGAGCAGTAGATGGGAATTCAGCTCCTTTTTCTAAGATGTTATCCTAGGATAAATGACAATAGAGGTCTGCCAAAGATGAGTTGCCAAGAGGTTTACGTCCAAGGATTTTCTGCTTCTCCTTGTCCCTAAATCTTTCTTCTTCCTCCATCTGGGACCAGATCTTTCTGACATGCCAGCCAAGTCTGGACAAGCGTTTCCTCTCTGTCCACAGATGGTGCAGACGGTATTCATAAAGCATTACACAGGGGATCTGTTATGGGGTGCTGTACATCCACACATTGCAGAAGGACATGTTTACTGCCTCATCTATTAGAAAGACTCTCACAGAGCAAATCAGCCACAGGTCAGCGCTGCTGCTGCCAGCGTCGTCCCAGTAAGATATCCTGTGACTTCCACAAGGACAAAGTGAGTCCTGAGAGCAACTGGGGAAAAAAAGATGCTCCAGTCTGCCCAGTATCCTCACTCAGACCATCTTCTTGGTATGTTTGAAATCCCCCCACCATAAGACGCTGGTGTCCTTGGGGTGAGCAAGGGACTTGTCTCAAGACCCGTCATCAGCTGCTTGCCACGAGGCGGCTGGGCAGATCTCCAGTTGAATGAAAAAGTTACAACTAACTCTCCCTGACTTGTGCTTCTCTCATCACATTCATTAGTAAAAGAGTTCGTCATCATTAATGTCATTACTCTGAATACCAATGGAGTTAATTATTTCCTCTGTATTGGACAGTATTGCCCAAAACGTTGATTCTGTAATGAAACCATGAAAAAAATTAGTGCAGTGTAATCGTGGGTATTGTTTGTCAAATTCATTTTCCTTTTGTTTTTACTGTAATGTCATACACAGAGCGAAGGTACACAGCATCAGCAGGGTTGTTATCAAAAGCTCAGAGGACTTTATCCTCCCCTTTATATGCTTTGCACGCACAGAGTGAGCATCCATAATCATAACAGTTGGCTGTGCGTGCACTGCCGAGCAGAAGAGACACCTACTACTGTACTGCTGTCCTTGACCTTGGCCTAATAAGACTTTCATCAGATACAGTCAACAAGAACACCACTCAGTGCTTCTGTCTGAGTAAAACTGGTATTTGTTGTTGCTTTTATTGTAGTAGCTCCTCGTTAAATAAGAAAGGACAAGTTGCTGCGTATCAGATACATTCGGCTGATTGTGAAAGAGATTTTGTATCTCTGCCTTTGTCTCTGGTGGTTTCTGTTGGGATTCCCATCATGCAGTCATTTTTCTGTATCCTATTTTCTCTCTGTCTTGGTGTACAGTCATAAATGAAGGCAAGCATTTATCACCACAGCAGCTTTAAATATCAAATGCTTGATGAATTTACTCTCAGCTGGCCGGAAGCAATACTGTAATTGCAGCATTTTATAATCATCAAGACTTGTTTCTCTGAGCTGAATTAATTTGCATGAGCAATGTGTTATTAGCAAAGTTGCTGGTAACCAGCATATACATGTAAATCGTGGGAGAAGACTCTTGCAGTCTATGCTTTCCCTGGGGATACTTGACTTTATGAGGTGTTTTAAATGGGTGGGTGAAGAATTGTCTCTGGGGAAAAGGTTTAAAACAGATGCAAGGAATCCAACCCCATGTCGGGTAATGACTCCAGACTCAGGCTCTGTCCCTGGCTGTACAGGGCATTCCCGTGTTTCCATCAACGCTCCTCTCCAGCCTTGGTTTTACAGCACAGTAAATCCACACTAGGGTTTGTAATGCCAAGTCAAAATTTTTTTCTGTATAAACTCAACCCATCATTCAAGTGTGCTCGAGAATCTTGGTGAGTTAATTGTATACCACCGGATCAGGTACTGCCTGTGCTCCTTTATGCAGACAGAATAAGGGTGATCAACGCTCTGTATCATGCATGCTGGCTAAATCAACAGGAATAAACTCTGCCTTACCTTTCCCTAAACCTAGTATTTACATCTAGGTGGGCTTGGAAGGATATGGGCCTGGAAGGATGATTGGGCTAACATTTGTTCTGACTCTCTCACACGACTTCTTTTCAAGATGGAGGAAGGTGTCTCTGTCGTGGCTGGGGATGAGCTTTTGTGTCTGCAGGAGAAGCTTCAGCTATTCCTTTCTGTGAAGGTTCTTAAATGCTTCTGACAATTATTTTAAGTGGAAGGCAGTGTTTACACTTCCCAGCCTCGATGAGGTTTCTCCAGCTCATTGTGGTATTTATTGCTGTATTAATTGCTCATGTACAAAAGCTTGTGGTGGTGTGCAAAATGCTAATAACAGATCCTAATGACTGTGCGCCTCCCTCTCCTTCTCCCTCTTGTGCCTTATTGATGTTTCCATTAAACAGTCCAAACAGAGATCCTGGATGCACGTACCAAAATGTTCACTTTTCATCGGAGAAAAAGACAGACCCTAAAAGAAATTGGTGGTTGGAGGGTGCCAGACAACTAGCTCTGAAGGATGAACAAAAGCACTCCGAATAATCATGTAAGAACTGGCAATCGGGAGGAACGGCAGAGGGAGAGGCTGTGCCTCCATAGAGCTCACAGAAAGGCAGGTAGTGGTTGGATGTTAAAAGGGGTTTTTTTGGCCTTGTTTTTTGTTTTAGGTTTGGTTTTTTTTTTAGAAACCTGTCTGAAAGTGGGTCCTGATCTCTTATGCATGCTAGGAGACATTCATCCGGCAATGGAGTATACTGTGTTTGGGGAAAAACACATATGGAAAAAACCCTTAGTTTTTTAGATACTTGTGTGTAACTGTAAAGGACTGCAACATACATGGAAAATAATTTACTGATACTGAAGCAGAACCTTTAGGAGAGTCCTCTCATTGCCTCGGGACGGAGGGAAGCACTGGACAGACAATAAGAGTGACTGCTAGAATTTCCAGGAAATTCTTCCTTAACTGTGCTGAGAGGAAGTCTAGTGTTTCTGAAATGATTTATGAGATCTGTTTTGCCACATCCACCACTGCAGGATCTTAAATAATTTTGAAGAGGAGAAAAAGCTCTGGGAAAGGGAGGAGGATCAGGTACCAGAAGCTTTTGCGTCAGGGTAGAGTCATACAGAAGGACACCTAGCATATGCATCCAAGACAGGTTAAAGCCTCAAATTACAAATATAAAATAAAACTATTTTAGGTCAATTTTAGTGGTTCCTAATTGCATTAAATTTTTTTTTTTTTTTTTTTTTTTTTGCTAGGTCTGTGCATTTTTACTTTATCCCAGTTTTTATTCCTTCTTGGAACTCGGGATGGTATATGTAAAAAGGTGCAATAGCCGTTCTTCGTGCTTTTCTTCTCACCTCATGAATTTTGTCGGATATTAGCTCAGTTGTGTCTCTTTTACTGAATTCAGAAATTATGTTCAACCTTTATTTGTCTGTTCATCAGATCACCCTCTATTTTGTTACTCCTTTGAGAAGAATCCAGCATGAATTTGAATTTATGAGCAAACAGTCTCCCATGCTGACTGAATGTTCTAGGTGTTCATACGTTTAACTATTTTCTACAGTTTGATCTTGCTTTAGTGATCAGAAATTGCTTCTTTTTTCAGGCAGAATATCTCGAGATGTTTCATTTGCAGCTCATCTGAGATCCGTGTTACAAAGCCCCCTGACTGGCCGCATGGGCCTCCACCAAACCTGATGGAGGAACATGAGTAATAACTTGTCTTTTTGTAGACCTTTTCATCAAAGACATTTCAAAGCTCCTTACAATGGAAGTATCATAACCTCCCTATACCAAGGAGAAATCAAGGCATGGAGCTATTCAGGAGATGAGAAAAAGCATCCAGGTGTCCCAAGACTTCCCTTCAGTGCTTTGTCAGCTACCTTCACTGTTGACTTTAACATACGTCTTCAGTCTAGGGAGGTACTGGGGAGAGGGCAGTGATGTCGTATTTTCTTGGTCAGTGTCATGAAACACATAGCAGACCTAACGTTATAAAATAACAGTATTTTTTTAATTCCCAATATGAGTTTACGTTAGAGCTCTGTAGAAATAATTGATTAAGTTTCAATTTATACTCATAATAATAACTGACATGGTAGCAAATGTGTTCATTGATATCTAATTTGGTGTGGCTAATTTCCTCAATGCCAGCTAAATGCCTGGGTATTTATCGCATTAATGTATTATCTGGATCTTGTCGCACATTTGTTCGGTGCTTATGTAACTATGACTTAATTACATGGCAACTGAGTTTATACCCCAGTATGGAAGGATTGCTCCTCAGACAGTTTCCTCAGATAAACAATAGATAATTGCCATGTTCCTTCTTTAATTAATGTAAATTATAAGGTTATGTGAATGATCTTGGGTCTAGCCTTGGTAAGGCACAGATCACTTCTCACGTCATGTTGAACTCCCACAGAGCCCACTGAAGTCAGCATCATCCATCAGTATAGGCTTTCATCCAGCTGTACAGAAACCAGGATTTTTGTATATGAAAATACAGTCCGTCAGGATGAGGGAATGACACATACCGAACAACATTTAAAATTTTGCTCATTGTCGCAAGAATTGTGATCCCCACGCCTTAGAGAAGGATGTGCATCGTGTTCTTGTGCTGTGTGACCTACTTAAAGCAAGCGGGAGTCGATATCTATTAACTTCTCTCTATTATATCAGTCAATACTTTGTCCTTACAGCAATTGTTTTCCTCTCCCTGCTGCACAGTTCATGCTCACAGGGAAAAAGGAACTTTTCTCATATCCAGCCCCCCCTTTTTTTCCCATTAATACAGCCAGGTGGGTGCTGATTTCCAGACCGCACCTGAGACAGAAGGGACAAGTTTGGGAGGGGGACGCTGCACTTCTCTCGGCAGCTGCTGGATGAACAGCTCTGACTTTCACATGTTTCCTATCTCCTTCTTTCCCGGTGGGGTGGGCAGGGGGTGCAGAGAGGTTTTGTCAGAGTTCAGCCTGTAGGTGTGTTGTACAGCCTGCGAGCACCAAGAGGGATGGAAAGTGCTGCTGTGCAGCACGATTCCTGAAACAACAGAGAGGGAATGTGCATGGAATTGGAGATGCTAGGAAAAAAACATGAGTGATCCTTCAAGACACTTAAAAAATGTTTCCTAACTCAAGTGTAATGCTCTCGTTGGGCCCTCTGGAGGAGAATTTGACATTTTCTGTGCCACCTGCAAGTTTAAAAGAAAATGCTGTTGGCTTCTGCATTGTCTCCTGAAAGGCACAGGGGCTGACAGAAATGTAATTAAATTATCTGCAGCATTCATCTGTTGTCATAGCAGCCCTTGCAATGAATATAACAATAATTTCATCTACAGCTTAGCTTAATGCAGCTTTGCCTAGACCAGCCAGAAAGCAATTTTCTATCCTGTATCAGGCAGAGAGAGAGTTCAAGAGTTCCCATTTCATCCCCAACAGTCGTCTACAACAGGGTAAAATCACAGATTATATTTTACTGCATTCCTCTGACATAAGACAGCACCCGTTACCTGTGGGCGATCTCGTGTGATTCAGAAAGTCAGATTAGATGACTGTATTTTCTTCTAGCCTAGAAAATCCCAGAACCATTGCATGAACTTATATGCAAGTAATAAAAGCACAGTGCAAGGTTTTTCCCACCTTGATTAAGTCCACCAAGAAGATCTCGCTGTGCAGTAAACATATCCCCTTTGTTTTGCTGGAGCTATATTTGAGTTTGGATGAGTGGAGCACAGAAAGGAAACAGCTGTTCTGGCACAGAAGAGTGGGTAGAATTTATCTTTTTAACTTACCAAGTTTCAAACTGAGATGTTATTGATGGACTCAGGTGGCTCCAAGCTTGTCATGACTGTCCTTTGGTAAATATGGAATGAGGTCCCTGGCTCAATTCAGTATCCCATAGGTAAGTGGTATCTGTCACTGTGCTTGGCAGAGAGGGGCCAGCAGACTGTCTCTGCAGAAAGGCTAAAGGATTGAATGATCCTGAACACCTGAATAGCGTCTAATGCCCAAAAGTGGAGCATCCATTAAGTTCAAAAGCAGGCAACAGGCTACTACTAATTTCATGACTTTGGATATGGTGGACTTTGTCATTGATTTATCACTGTAAGAAATTTCAACAGAACGCACTTCACTTGCTGATCTTAAATTTTATTTTTTGCTGCTATTTATTTACTACTTCCTTCTAGAAATGACTGTTATTTACCACTTTTCTCAATTAAACAACCACACATTCAGGTATGTAGGAGTAACATGTCAAGAGAACAACTAAAACTAAGTCAAAAATAGAAGAATATGATGCCACATACAGCATCTGCAAGAAATCGATGGCTCCACCTAATACACCTGGGAAATATCTCCTTCTTTTCATTTCTATCCATTCCGCTCCTGTTTGGCAGCTTCAGGGACCTGAGGTTCATCCTACAATGACTTGGTTTTGTCTCACATACTCAGGAATTCACAAGTTGTTTAAATACCATGTGAAAAAAAGACTAACTTGTGCTTGGCCAAGATAAGCTGATTTGTAAGCTGAGTTTTCCCTGAGCCTGGTGTATGGAGTATTCTTCCTTCAGGCATGCTCTGCTCAGAGCATTGAAGATTTCTCTCTGGAACAACTGTGCATAATGACCTTCCCAGGCTAAACAAATGAGTTGTTGCAAATTGCTTATGTGCTGTTGTCATTTTACTTTTCTTTGTATGAATAGACCTGATAATATATCCATGTGCACAGTACCTTTTCTGTGATGCTCTCAAATGCTTTACATAGGTGCACAAATAGTATTTATTCCTATTTTACAGATGACATAAGAGGGAGGGCAGTAACCGAAGAGCACAGCTGAGTCTCAAGAGGGGTAGCAAGAGTTAGATGTGCCTTTGCCATGCTGAGCATCCCAAGGAGTACTTTCTTAGAGTTTGGTAAGTACCAAATAAATATCAAAGGCAGGTCTTGCATCTGATTGTATGCCTGGACATGTATGTCCATCCCTTTGGACTAATGCAGAGGCAGGTAGAGAACAGCTGTATTCCTTGAGCTAGAGAGCAAGGGAGAAATGTTGTTCCCTACCTCTGCTGTGACCCCATGTCTCACTAAAAAAGGGCTAAACTACCTTTCTGAAAGGCATCAGGAGGTGAAGAAACTATCATTTTCCTTGGTGCTGTGTTCCTCTGTTTTTCCCCTCATTGCATCTGGGGAGCATACAGTCACAGCAGTGTGGAACTCATGCCCCCTCTACCAACCAAGGGATTTACTCAGAAAGGAGCAGGAGGGGTAAACATAAGCACTCGTCTGTCTTTGTGGCCAGAATGAATCGCTCTTCATATACAAAATTCCTTTTTTGGGTTCAGATATGAGCTGCTTGTAGGTCAACTCCAATTTCTGTTTGAGCCAAATATGATAAATTCAGAGCTGTAAATGATTGTGAGTTGCAGTCAAGTGAACTTGGATCCCTGAGGTTTACAAGGGCTGGCTCACTGAGAAACCCTGCTAGGTAGCCATCAGTCAGTACCTGCAGGACAGAGCTGTGAAACACAGTCTCTTTTACAAGACAATAAAGCTCCTGAGTCAACAAAAGCTTGCTCCGAGTTGTATTGCAGAGGCTGCAGGGTTGGAAATAACAAAAAAGTATTGAGTGGCTCAGCCATCATGGCCTGGCTAACCTACAAATTTCCCTTGATTCACACCTTACTTTGAAAAAGCTCCGGTTTCTCCTTTGGAGGATATTACAGCTTTAAATCAAATAAATTTGACTTAAGGATCCTACCCCTGAGAGGCACCAGCAGCAGGTTTGTTCCACAGCTCACGGAGGCTGCTCTCAGTGGCTTTGGTCTCCCCGGCTGCTGGGCTTGTATCCCATGGGGCTGCAACCTGTGATGTCTTTGAGCATCGTTTTCTCCTGCGTCAGGGATTGTGGGGAAAACAAAGAGCCAGCTTCCCACAGCTCCTCCCCAGTCCCAGGACTCCTTGGCTGTTTGGTTTATAATCCATTAGGGAGGTTGGAAATGGAGAGCATGTTTCAGGGTTTAACAAGAGGAGCTGCTGATGAAAACTGAGACCTGAAAAGGGATTGAATGCCACTAGTATTTCTGGTCTGACACAAAAATGAGTTTAGTTGTGAAGGAGTAAATTAAAGAAAGACAGAAGTTTAAAGATCCAAGAGTAAATATGCTGAAGGTCACAGGACATAACAAGTTAATAAACTCAACTGGATAATTTAATTCAACACAAAGAATACATCTGTGTGCACTGAATAGTAGGTAAGAATTGACATGACAAGACGGAAAGGCTTTGTTATCCTCTCGTCTTGCTGGGATTTGCTTCAATTATGCCAAAGAATGTTACTTCATTCTTGCCCTAATAACACTGTAGAGGAAATTAAATTACTCATATATAACAAAAGTGAACTGAATTTGACATCTCTTCCAGGCAAACCTCCTGCTGTATTAGCTCCTAAGCTCATTCTCCCTCACTTAAGGTCTCATGCATATGTATGATTATCACTCATAGTAAATATAAGCACTTTGTGAGAACGCATAATAACTGCAGAGTGTAACGGAGGTTGCCAAGGGTATTTTTTATTGTTGACTGTAACGTGAAATCTACAACACAGGTATAATAATGAATGGACTGTGAGGAATGGAGAAATAATCCCAGCAAAGGGTGTTCTGACATCAGAAACCACAACAGCAAAACTGATGTCACTAGAACCTTGCGCTGTTTTTATTGTGCTTTTATTTCATTTCATTTTAAAAGGAGCTTTGGTTTAGGTTGAAATTTTTCTTTATATTTTTATAGCTCATCGATTGGTGAAAACAATTACGGCTTGTAGAGCTAAAAAGAATTAATTTTATTTTTTAAGGCTGACAGACCTTAGCCTTTGGTTTTAGCTAGATTAATAGTGGTGGGTTGTTGCTGATGTGATGGCTCTTTCTTAACGTTTGATTGCTTTTTCATTGCGTTAGCTAGGTTTTGGAAAGTCTTTTATAGTAAATTTAGCTTCCAGAAATAAACCTCACAACTCTGAATGTAAAGTTGAACCCTGCAAGGCACAGGCTGTTGCATCAACGAGCTGCTCTTGCAGGCTTTCATCAGGAGGAAGATAACACATCCCAAACAATACAACATTTAAAAAAACGGAGCTTTATTTTTAAAGCCCACTGCTTTTCCCAGCCTATTCTGAATGCAGCTCTCAACCTTTGTTCTTGTGATAAAACAATCTCTTATTTGACCTTATATTCAGCTTCATCCCCCAGCCCAGCAGTACCTCCCTGTTCAGAACCTCCTCTGCCAAGGACTGTGCCAGGAGAGGTTTCTGCTGCAGCCAAGTTTCGGGGGTAAATGCACATGGCTTTCATCACCCATAAACTGCTGTCCTGGACAGCAAGAGCAGTAGTTTCTGTAATTTCTGCCTTGAGCTTCAGGCTCTTCCTGTGAAGTGGGGACGGAGTTTTAGGAGTGTTGCTGGGCTTTTTGTTTTAAACTCAGTAAAAGAAACAACATAGACTATGAGGAGATGGGGGGCAAGCAGGAAAGAGATCAGTAGTTACCTGGGTGTAGCAGAGGGGAACGGGAACAGCTTTGCCTGCCTTTTCCTAAGGATTGCAGCACTGCTGTCCTAGGGAGCAAGAGACAAGTCCTCTTTAGGCCATGATGAATCTCCCCATGCACGGGGATATACTGCTGTTGTCAGGTGTGTCATCGTTATAAAGGAACAGAAGAAACAGAATCAAAGAAAGCCAGGCAGTGTGTGTATTGCAGGCATGGGAGGAGGAGGAAGAGGAAGGGAGTTGAACTTTCATTGAAAACGGCAACATCTGCCCCATCCATGATCAAGTAGATGAGAAAAAAGGGAGAAAAATGGAGACAGATATCCCTGGGTTAGCTGTAACCTTGCTTTGCTGCAGTTCAGCATCAGAGGCTTCTCTGCAAAGCACATCGCGTGGGTCAGCTCTCTCGGCACTGAGCAATCGCGCGCGGAGCGAGGCACTGAGACGGCAGAGAGTGATCGTCAAGGCGCGGCGGAGCTTGCGAGCAGGTCAGACTGCTGCACCCGGAGCGTCACACATTCCAGGGCTAAATCGCTCTGATGCAGCCTTCAAAGAATAATTCCAAATAGCAAGCATTATATGAGACATTTACAAAATAAATGAAATACAGAAGCTAACAGAGATGAAATTTCTGCTTATTTTACACATCATCGTTTTTGTTTCTAAAGCAAAATGAGTCTGGCACACAGACGATGGGAAACACTGTTTTAATGACACTTACAGCATCCCAGAGGACCATTCAAAGCAAGAAAAAAACTGGTGATGTCCTTAAAGACAGCAGATGGTTTCTTCAAGGTGAATAATTTTATTGTTTATTGCCTGCTCTGTATACTGCAAGGAATGACATTTAAGAAATGGCTCAAAGATATTTTTTCAAAGCACTAAGAAAACATTTAGGAACCAAATTATCTATACCACTGACTGTGTCATCACCAGAGCTCAGAGTCTGGCTTAGAGCCACTTAACAGATTTGGGACAGTGAACTTTCAGAAAATGTGGAATAGAGGTCAGGTTTGTGTTTCTACCAACTTCACCATCTTTGCAATGACCTCCGGAATGGGCTCAAAATCTGGAGAGGAGGGGAAAAAGAAACCAAACCCCCCACCCCAGTCTGAAACTTGTGGTTAGGCAGCAGCAGCGCAGTCTGTCGCTTTGGTATCACTCACCATGCTGCAGCCACGGTGCTATTTTCAACTTGACGGCATACAACTTCGCTGAAGAAGCGTGTTAAGAGGCTAAGAGCATGTTAAATACCAAACATAAGGTCTCTTGCAAGGAGGTAGCGGTTTCACTGTATTTCATGGCTCAGGGAGTTGACAGTGTCTTTGTTAATGGAGGCTGAACTGATTTGTTGGGCTCACTGGGGTGAGATGCTCCTTCCCAGCTGCTGGAACAGGGCAAGGGTCCTCCAAAATGTGACCAGGTAGGTCCTTTGCCTGCATTTAGATGGAAATGGGCCCTGAGATACAGGTAGTGATTAAAAAAAAAAAAGCCAAGGGTTCAGAGAAAATCTCTGAACTAGAATGCTTTTACATGGCATTTGAAAATACAGCCTGTGACAAAAAAGTGTTATAAAAGCAGGTGACCTTATGAAGCTTTTGTTATATAGCTTTTTCATTTTTTTTTCAGGAGAATGAAATACTATTCAAAAGCTTTCCTTTTCCAAGATATTTCACAGTTTGCAGATTGTCCAAAAAAATAGTATATAGTGCAATAACACCTGGAAAGTGTCCTTAAATCTCCTGTAAGCTTCTGTTGAAAATTTCATCAGTTCTGAAGATTTTAATGCATTTATATTTGGCCAAACCTTGCACTTTATTTTCAAGGTTGGGTGGGGTTTTTTTTAATTTTTCCTCTTCATATTTATATTCTCCCTTCAGTTCCTGTCCCAATGGGTATCTGTCACTTCTCCAGGGAAGTATTAATTCTGACTAGAAATTCAAGTGTGACCTTTTCCACAGGTAAAAATCTTATTGCTCACTAGTGCAAAGTGGTTTAAGACTACCTCCATGCCACTCTGTGCAAAGCTATCTGCTGCCAATGGCTTTGACAGTTTTGTTCTGATTCTGCAGTCAGATTTGAAGCCTGTAAAACAGGCAGGTGCTTTTGTGAGGAAAAAAAAAAAAACCCTCTCTGTGAAGGCAGAAGAAATAAAATATCTGTTTATTACCTTTTTGTTTGGCTTTGGGGTTGTTTTTTCTTCCTTTTTTTTCAGAGTTACTTCTGGAAGGATGGCGAAAAGGTCACAGCAGAATTACAGGAGAAAGGTGTCCATAGATCAGCTGTACAAGCTGCTTTCAAAGCAACTTTTCAGGACAAAAAGATAAAACATAATCAAACACAACATTTTTCCTTTCACCTGAAAGGCCACGTAAAATTTCAGCCTTGAGAAGGATGGAGGGAGACACAGCCTCTTAGACCAGACAAAGCATCGCTCATCAGCTGCCTGCGACAGTTCAGGTGCCACGTGGCTCCAGGCACCTCACCTACATGGCTGGAGAGATGCACCTCGGAAGAGCAAGTGGTTACATTTGCAGATTATTTTTTTACAATTAAATCCCCCAGGGAGCCCATCCTGCATGGGTGCCAGGGGCCACCACAAAAATTTGGACTTGTATTCCTCTTTTTCCGTTACAAAGATAGAGCCTCTCTTGGAGCAGAAAGTCTGCGGCAAATTAGTGGGCACGGGCTGAGAGAAACCTGTGAGTCATTAAATGAAAAAGAAGCATCAGGAAGGCAGAGAAAATGTCTTTGGGGTTATTGCTTTTGTTTTTACTACTTAGGCGAGGGGCCTGGAGTAGTAGGGGGTTAGCAGCTGGAAATGAGTAAAGCAGGAGCCAGCCCTGTACAGCTTGCTGGGGAAAATTAACTGGGGAAACACTCTGTTGAATCCAGTAAGCATACACACAAAATCTAAACTAGAAGTATCTCACCGTAAGAGTAAAGCGCAAATTAAATGGTAGTGAAGAGAGGGAACTTTGTGCTCAAAGTCAAGAGGAATCGTCAGGAACGGTCGACTTCCCTCGGTGCAGCCAGAGCCAGGATCGCTGTGCTACTGCTGCGAGAGCAGGCTTGGTTCTTAGTTTGGATGAACACTGTCCGGCCTGCACACCTCAGCGGAGTGTATGACCGAACCTGCCAAGACGTGTCTGATTAGGTGGTTGGCTTTTTTTTTTTTCAAAATTGTAAACTTCGTGGCTTTAGTGGTGAGAAAGAAAGTTCCTGGAAACACTGTCTAGAAATATTCAGACACTGAAAAGAGACAAAACTTCTGTTGCATAATAAGAAGCTGTTATAACTGTGAGATAATTAAGGATAAGAAGATTTTGGTTTGAGTGTCTGACTGGGGTGATTTAACAGGCTGCAGAACAAGTAGCCATGGAAGACAGTGGAAACCCACCGGATTGTAGTGGAGTTGCCATGATGGTGCTCTCATGTCCCACCTATCTCCCAGATTTGAGGTCACATATCACAGGGGAGGGAAGGCAGCAGCTTTATTTTGTTGGTCACCTTTGAGATTTAGACATTGGCCCTTAGCAGGCCTGTTAAGCCAGAGCTCCATTCACCTGAACACGTACTGTCTGGAAAAGCACACATTGACTTTACCTTCTTTAAACTGTTATAGCCATTTTCCTAATTGATTTACATCTGTTGTAATGTAAGAGTTTTAACACTGTGAATAAAGATTGCATATGATTAGATAAGCAGTTTAAAAGCTCAAAGAGCTGAAGCGTTGCATTTTTTAATTGTGCTGACTCATTTATCTTTGTGCTTTATTTATTATGATATAGTCCCAGAAACCTTAATAAAATAGATTCACAAAGAAAAGCTCATTACCTGAAAAAAAATGTACATCACTGTTTTAACTAGTTCAGTTTATGTGACGCTGCGTGGAGGGTTCTTGCTGTAACCCAGGTGTGGTGCAGAGGTTCAGAGCTCTCTGTGTGCACAGAAGACTGCAGAGCTGAGCCCCTCTGCGTGAAGCAGAACTGTCTTTTCCCCTCTGACAGATCCTCTCAGAGAGGGCCACAGGTATAACTGGGTAATTTAAACCATTAAGTCTGATTAATGTTTTATTTAGACCAGTTTCTAGTCTGAAAACACTAAAACCCACTAGTCTAAAGCAGGAGCAGGGCAGTCTGCCTTTAAATCTTACTGTCCTTCCTCTGTTTGAAGGGAAGGGCAAGGGTCTATGCTTTGTTTTGTTCCCCTGACTGAGAAGAGATCACAGTGAACTGTAAAGAAGCACTCAGGTTTTAGCCTTGTGTATACATTTTTTTAAAGAAGTGCCAAATTAAAAGTAATGACTTGGGCATTGCGTGTTTGCACGTTCAGCTAGCCATAATAAATCTTTACACCAAACTGTCGGAAGTATTAAATCACTACAAAGAAGCTTGTCCTTGTTCTTCACTGCAGAGACAATAGGATTTTAATAAACAATATCTTTGATTAGGTTCAGCAGAAAAGCCAAGGGTAACTAAGTATTTGTATCTGTCAGGGATTCAGCAACAATCCTTGTAATTCACCTTGACTGCAAAAGCTCTTACAAACGCGCATGAGACTTGATAATGGGTTTTGGGTGTTGGTGACAGGGAGTTTCTCTGAGTCTCCACATTTGTACTGCTGGAAACTTACCTGTACAGTGACAAAGCCTTTTTTGATTTTTCCCTAGTACATTGTAGAAAACACAGAAATATTAATATCCCACCCAAAGTTTGTGATCTGTAAAATGAAAGAGTCTTTCTAAAAATAATGGCAGCCCAACATCAGTGCAATAAAGCAAAAGCAGTGTAAGTGATGCCCATAACTCACAGGGTCACCTAGAGAGCTGTTCTCTGCCAGGGAAAGGCTGCTGGACAATTGCGATGCTCTCCTTGCCGTACAGCGGCACAGCTGACTGCTGAGATCAGGGACTCGGTGTTTGCGCTCACAAACCAAACGCAGCAGGCCACCTCGTGCTGATGTCAAGTAATGGCCAAAAAATAAGAAAGAGAGCTGGCTGATACACAGCCGATGTCACAGAAGACCTTACTCTGCTTTAAAATACGGTAAAGTGGTCCTGGCTGGGGATGATGAATAGCACTAACTTGGTGCCTGGGAGTTGCTGCTGCTGCTGCCTCCTGACTTGCTCAAGCAAGTACAAATGTGACACTGCAGCTTTTCAACACCATTAAAAACTGGGACTATTTAGGCCAGTTGCCATGGAGTTTGCTCAGTTTGAGGCTGCCTTCCCACTGGATGCTAAGATGGGAAAAGCCTCAAGCAGTCGATGCGAGTCAGTTTGCATGCTGCAAAACATTTGGCTTGCAGGAGTGCAGGCTGCTTTCAGGGCTGTGAAGCCCTTTCCCAGCCGTGCAGGAGACCACAGTGCACAAGACATGGTGCTCACAACTCACTGATTTTTCTTTCTACCAGGCCAGCCCCGCAATGTCACTGCTTGCTCCTCTCTACCTCCACACAACTGTAGAAGTTAGCTGCTGATTTAAGCCACAGATGTCATGCGTTGCTGCATTCAAAGCCTCTTGCTACCTGCTCCAGAGTCTGACTTCCAAGGCTTGTGTGCAGAGGTTAAATACTGGAATACACCATGTACAGCAGTGGCATCCCCTTTTAAAAAAAGAAATCTCATCTTAAATACATTGGCTTGATCTTGAGTAGTGAATATGATAATAAATGCTTTTTATGACAAATGGAGTCATGTTCCCCAAAGAAGGAGAAGCAACTCACCAAAACATAGCCAAGAAAAACATGACTTGACAGGCTGAACTGGCTTGATGAACAGTAATGATATATAGCCACCAAAACAGATTCGCAAACTGCACTTGGACTTAATTTTAAAGTTGTTTAGTATTCTCATGATACCCGTAAAAGATTCCAAGACAGACTTTACGCTGTTTTAAACATGTTATTATTTATGTTCCAGCCACAGAGAAAAGGGCTGGAGTGTGTGGCCAGTACTTAAAATGAAAGAAACGCTCAAAACGAAAGTGGGCAAAGAAAACTGGGAACTTTTGTTTCAGAATAATGGCTGTCCCAATGGGATAATTATTTTCCCTTTGTTATTTTTCAAAGCTATTATATTTATGCAAACTTAATTGTAGAAAGACTATTTTGTTGTAATTTCTTCAGTGTGATGCAGCTTTAATTACTCACTGCTCAGAGCAGCAAAAGGATATAAAAGATGAACAGCAAGCTAATTTTTATTTTCAAAATTAAAATAAAGGTAACTGTTACAAGAAGAAAAGGAGACTGTCGTGTATCAGACTGGGAGCATGGCTACATTTCACAGCAAGAGGCGCTGCAATAATTCCGGTCTTCCCAGGAGGATGTTGCCAAAGGTGAGCTACAGCCTGGAAAGAGGCTTGCAGTTATTTACACCAGCTACAGCAGGGTGAAAGAAGTACACCCTGAAGCACGTGACACCAAGTGCAAGAGCTAGTGAACTGGGCTTCTGTCACCTGTTTCTTTGGATTCACCCTTAATCTAGCTATATACATTGGTTTCGACAGATCTTCTCCAGAACAGAGGATGCCGTGGTGCCTACAGGGCTGTTTGGCTTAAGGCTGCTGGATGAAATGTGCTCCCAGGACAGCCCCTCTCCATCACTTCAGACAGCAAACCCACGTTCACAGGCTGCTGTTTCTGTGTCTGTCACACCTCTGCTTTGTGTCTAGGGCTTATGCTGTACCCTTTAAGCAACGAAATGATTTTACCCAGGCTATGAAAACCCTTTTCTGCCTCATTTTCACTTGCCTTTCTAAGGCCTTATGCGATAAAGTGCTGAGCCCTGTCAGTACCTGCAGACATACGAAGCTCCTGATCTCTCCACAGGTTGGAGCAACGGTGCTCAGTGCAAACAAATTCTTGAAGACTTCTAGTGAACAGCTTGGACGCTGCATCCTGCCAAAAGCACAACCCTTAATGCATCGGGGTGTGAGCATGGAGCAGAGGGGAGCGCTCCATACCTCCCACACGATGCTGGAGCCAATTTGCCTCATGGTTTGCCCCACCGGGATTGCAGGCACGTTGCTTGTGCCCCCACAGCAAACCGCTGGAGTGGAAGGAGCAAATCCAGCAGGTCTCACCCTCGAAAGCGCCCATGCACATCTCTGGAAAAGGCTTGCAATGACTGACGTCCGAATCCGCTCTGAAGCATCCATCACATGAGTCAGTGCTGGCTGCCACCGAGGCCGCAGTTAAGGAGGGTTATTGGAGCGCTGGCCATCGAGGTGCCACGGGACAATGGCAGTTCCTTGCTTTGATGGGCAGTCACAGCATCTGATTATCAGGATCTTGGAAATGAATTGCACTTGGTGCCCAGTTTTCCAGACCTGCCACATTGGCATCACGTAATGATCATGAAATGACTGTTTGTGGAAATAGGGGGTTTTTTTCTCTCTCAGCCACACAATCTTTAAAAATACTCTTGATGCCAGTGGCACTTTGCCAAGGAACTTGGACATATTTTTTCCCTCCCTGTCTTCTGCTCTCCTCCTGTACTTAGATCTTGGGTGCAGGTATTGAGCCTGTTGGACTGAATGATAACAGACCAGCAAGCTCTTCCCCGTGCTAACCTCATTTCTGACCAGTCATTTCTATACCGCTCCGTCACCAAAAAAGAAGATTAAATTGCTGCCCAGTTTCTTTGCCGTCTCACAGCACCTGCCACCCACTGTCACAAGCCCATGTCGCTTCCATCATCTGCTTAAACTTTAGATTCAAACTTCTCCAACTCCAGGGAGCAGAAAAGGCTGCTTTGTCAAGAGCAAGCGTTGCTTTTATCTTCAGGGAGCTGAAAGAGATTTCATTAGACATTTTACACACAATTTCAAGATATAAGAGTTTGATTCAAAACATTATTGTTTTCCATAAAGAAGCCTCAGCTACCACATGACAGGAAAAAGCCTTTATCAGAAACCCAAAGGCTAGTACCACACAAGCCTCTTGTCCCTCTTCCTTTTTCTAGCAGATAGCTCATCTTTAGGAAAAATTATTAATTTTAATTACATTGAGGAATATCTTCAAAGTGGGAATGAGAACTGAAACTTATTATCACTGATATAGAGGACATCAAGGTTATGGTTCACACTGGAATTTAACCCATTGTCCATTCACATAACAGCATGAAGCAGGAGGGGAGCTATAAGAATACACAGATTTGACATCTGAAGCTGCTGCACATGGAAGTTAATCACAGTGTAGAGCATCCCAGCCATGCTGCAGACTGCAGCCCTGTCCAGCAGTCACTAAATGCTGCACCGTATTGCCCAGCAGCGTGCAGTGGCCACTCTACTGTCACCAGTCGCACAGTCCCACCAGGGCTGGGCAAGGGCTGCCGCCAGAGCAGCTGCTGCCTGGGTCAGGATTATGGGCCTGATGACTTTCCTCCAGTTCTGCTCATGAATTCAGAAATTTCGGCAGCATTCAGCCCAGAAGAGGTGTGAATTGTTGTGTGCCAGCTCGTCTGAATAAGCTGGTGCCTCTTGGGCTCCAAGGGCACAACCCAAGCCTTCTCCATAGCCCACCTTGAGCTGGGTGCTCTCACCAGCTGGCAAATGACTGAGTTATTGGCTAGAAGTCTTTCCTAGCTCAAAACTGCCCTTCAACAGTGAACCTGCCAATGCTGTGTGCCTGCAAACAGCAGGTTTCCCAGGGACCTGCTGCACAGGGCTTGTTTATTGAGGTGCTGCAAATAGGTCAAGGATTTGGCCCCTGTACAAAGGCAGCTAATTAAATGTACAAATCCAATAAAAATAAATATGCCACTTTGATATGCAGGTCCTGCTGTTCCCAAAGACGATAGAATGCGAGCCGGTTGCTGTAGCTACCACGATAATGGCAAAGAACCACATGCCAGCCCAGCAAAGAAATAACATCACCACCTAGTCCTGCTTCAACCCATGCTGCAGTCGGCTTCCCCGGGCTGCTGCCTTGGCTCTGGCTTTATGGGTTGCGTGAAGACAGGCAGCATGTCCCTGGCCATTGACTCTCTTTTGCCTTATTTCCTTACTGTTTTGCTTTCGGTATTATTTTATTCACAGTGACTGATGCTTTGTTCTGGAGGGGTCAGGAGGGGTTCACTGTGTGGAAGGATTGATGCTCCCACTGCTGTATCGTGCTGGCCTCCACTGGTGTTACTTTCATTTACAAATGAGAATCGAAAGGGGTGTTGTGGACCTGGACAGGGATCTGCAGAGCACCTGGCCGCCCTCTGCTTCACGCCAGCCCTGCCTGCCCTGACACCCAGCCCTTGCCCACCCCAGCCTGCAGGGGGGTGCGGGAGACAGCAGCCATGGATTTTATCATCTGCTACGTTAATACAGAGTCAATACAGAGAAAAAAAAATAAAAATCTCATCAGCTCAGCTTTTGCCAATTGATGAGGTCACTGTACATAGCAAGCAATTTAAAAAAAAAAAAAAATAATAATAATCAAAGGGGCAGCTGCACCCAAGCTGAAATTTCTGGAACCAAAGGACTAAAATGCCACCTCATGATCCTAACCTCACTGTAGCTCATGCTGTACTGGGCAGCAGTGCTTAAGGAAAGGAGCAAAAGCCTCATCCTGATGGCAACGCTGGGGATGCAGCAGCAAGGAGCAGAGCTCTAAAGAAACGTCTCCTCAATGACCAAATCAAATGTGAGCTGCAGGCATGTGGCCTGCTCCTGGTTTCTAAATTGCAAGTTTGGATGGATTGACACAAACTTCTGCCCCCACCTTATGGATTTTTAGAAACAAGCACAGTTTCTGCAAATGACCGTTTGTTATTGTATAGCAAAGCCCAGATTTGCCAGGCAGCAGTCTAGGTGTCGCACAGAGCTGGCAGTGCAGCTGGTACTCCAGATGCTCTGGTGTTTGTCATGGTCACTCGGACGCTTGTGAGCCAAGAATAGCCCCAGACCTCGTCAGCAAGCTCACAGGAAAGCAAAGGCTGACTCTGCCCTGTCAGCTATTCACAATGAAGCCTCGGACACAATTCAAATAAACGAACATTTTTAAAAAGGAGACAAGTACAGAGGTTGCCTGTGGGCAAGGATGATGCTGCAGAGCATCAGTGCTGACTCACGGGTGTGTTGGCACAAACCAAAGGTCTCTGCCGTTCCTTTCCGCCTTCCAAGTCAGCTCGGACACAGCACTTTCCAGCTGTAGGCTTGGTCAGCGTGGCTACAGCATCAGGGCCTGTGAGCAAAGCCCTGCAGGGGAGCACCACGGGCTCATTTTGGCTGTGGACTCCTGCCATACTCCTGCTCCAGCAGTGCCTGCCCACTTCACCCAGGCTGAGTGCATGCTGCAGAGGGCATCAAGGTTACCTTACTGGCCCCGTGGCACCTCTTTAGTCCCTCTTAAACGGCAGGCACAGCCTGTGCTTATTTCTGGCTCCTGGACAGATGCTGACACCTCTGCCTGCACTCTCACGGTGTGACCTGCTCCTGCAGCATCCATCTTCATCACAAGCCCTGTCCCATCCCACACTTTGTCCAAGAGCTATGCTGGGACAGCCCCAGGCTCAGTGAGTGCTAGAGGTGGTAACATGTCTGTGTATTTATTTGCCTTTCCATGGCCAAAGCCACCTGCGGGTCTCATGAGGTGGGAGAGGGTGGGATGGTGCTGAGCTGACACAGCGGTTGGGCACATCTGGGGGCTGCAGAGCTACAGCAATGGGACTGACAGCCTTGCCCCTCAAATCTTCTCTCTGCCTCTTGCATGTAATAAACATAAGATAAAGCCATGCTGGAGTTTTTAATCTCAATACAAGCTGCTAATAAACAAGTAAATGCCTGAGCAGTTTGTAAAAACCCTTCACGGGCTTTCTGCTCCGCCTGCAAGCTGGATGAACCAGCTGTACAGCACACACACCCGGCTTTTGGGGCAAGTCACACAGCACATGCTGTACCCTGACCCTTACCAGTGCTCCCAGGCTCCAGCTGCACCCTTCAGCTGCTGACAGCCAGCCAGCCAGAGCCGGCCCAGGTTGCTGCATGAAACCCCACACAAGTCAGCTGCTGGTTTGCAGCTGGTAGTGTAAGGTAGGGCGTGAAGAGCTCATTTACGGCTCTCAAAATAAAGAACCTGAACTCTCCGGTTGTTCACTCTGCCATTGTGGTAATGCCACCAAACCCAGCGGGTGCAACAACAAAACAAACAAACAAAAAAAAAGCAAAACAACACACACACACACACACACACACCCAGGTTGTTTGGGAACACCTGGAAAGAAACAATAAGATGCCAGGCTTTCCTGTTCACAGCAGTTGTATCAAGTGCAGGGCATGGAACGGAGCACATCCACAGCACAGGCACAGACTAACCAGCAAAGGGAACGCTGCGACTCAATTCTCACCTAACAACGGCCGTAACAGGGGCAGGAAATGGAATTCCTTGGCTCAGTTGTCATGACAATATCTGCCATAGGACAAACCCTCCCCACCTCGGTGTGACTAGAGTGCACCTTTCTGCTCGTCCATCCCCCCATTAGTGCAGCGCTTCCTTCCAGGGCAGTTCCAGGGCCAAACACTTAGACTCAGCTGCTGGATGGGAAGGCAGCAGACACCAATGGTGCAGTTTATAATGCAGTTGCAATTAGTTTTTGAAACTAGCACTGCATAGGGAACTCCTCAAGCTGTATCATTATACATATAATGGGCTAACTGCAATGTGGTCGCATTGTATTTCCTTTTTACTCACATTTTTCATTGCTAATATGCTTATTAAATAGTGACAAGTACAAACGTTCACAGCAGAAAAATGAAATGCAAATGCTATTGCCATGCTAAAAAAACCAACCAAACAACCTACCGTATAATTTTTTTTCCTGTTACCACTACTTCTGTGCTGGTCTTCGGAATTACACTCTAGGATAGGATGAAAATGCAGCATATTCCTTGGAATATGAACTGTGATTAGAGTAAGACAATAGTCTTGGCCTTATTCTTAAAACTTGTATTATACATATTTAAAAGTATCTATTATATAGTATTATCTATATATTTAATTTATATATATAAAATAAAGGGAAGGGGAGGAAGAAACTGGGGGTCTCTGCTGTTCAGTGTCAGCTTTATTTTAGAGAACTTTAAGAGATAACTGGGCAGCAAGAGAAAAAAAATACACGCTTTCATCCATGGGATGTCCTGCTAACATACTTCCCCCTCATTGACTTGGTAGAAAATATGTTGCTAATGCCACTTCCAAAATACTGATAAACTTTACTAGAGTACTAGCTATCGCTGGTACATTTATTTGTGAAAACAAATAGAGGGACTAAAAGAGAAGAAAAATTAAACTAGACACATGAGAGAGGGTTTGTAGGGTGATGGACAGTTTGCCCCAGAAAGAAGAATAGGAATGAGGAGCCACCAAGAGCAGAGTTTGGCCCAAAGTCTGTGACAGGCACATTATGTCTTTGACTCAGAGTTTCAAGGGCAAAAGAAGGCAGAAAACCTCACTCAGTTCAGTCCTGCAAGCGCAATTCAAGTTAATCTGAGGCAAAGCAGCGGCTTCAACATATAGATCCCCAAATCAAACTCAAAACAGTCCATTATCCTTCGCAGTAGATGCCCTGGCCCCTTCCCCCTGCTTTCATAAGCTGCTTTACAAGCACCCAGCCCAGAGCTCACCTTTCCCGCCATAACCTAACCTAGCAAGCAACCAGATTGCTTTAGAAAAGAGGAGGTTGCGTTTGAATTCCCACCTCACCCAGGTGCTTGAGTGCCCCGTTGGCTCCCAGAGCAGCCCATGCACGGCAGGTTCGGCAGGCTCACCCCTGCAAACATCGGGGCTTTCTGTGCCTCTGCAGGGCTTTGCTGCAGACTGCGCAAAGCTTGAGGCAGAGGCGTTGTACAGCGGGGCCAGAATAACGCGTGGGCTGCTTGCATGGTAAAGCTGGGAGCTCGGCAAGCATGGCAGGGTCTGGGCTACCCAGCCGCTGATTTATTTGCACATATGTGTGAGTGTGTGCGTGACAGAGAGTTTCAGGAGGACCTCAGGGCAGCAGCTGAATGAGCCAGTCATCACCAGGCACCGCTCCACTGGACAAACCGCTGTGTGCCCATCACCAGGGCTTTGGGGCTGCTCACCCCTTGCATACAGGGCTGGGGGACAGGTACCACTCACCAGAAGAAAGGTCCAGCCCCTTCCCACTCTGAGGCTCGCTTCAGGCAGCTTTAGCTCCTCAGCAGCTCTCCAGAAACACTTTCCCCACAGGTTTTGCACTTACTCATGCACGGAGACAGGAATCCGGTTGGGATCGGCCACGCGCTGGGAAGGGATGCTGGGGAGGCAGGAGAGTGTGTTCACACAGCCCAGGCAAAGCCCTAACGCTTCACCACAGCACGGGCCCAGCCGTCTGCCGGCCTCATGGCAAAAGCCTTGGAGAAGGGAGAGTTACCATCTGACTCTCACCATGTTGAGTCAGAAGAAAAAGGAACTTCCTTTTGACATTGTTTGATAATCAAGCAGTTAGATCACTACCACTGACATATGTCCTTGGTAACTGTGATTTAATGAAGCCAAACGGGGCATAGAGGTGATGGCTCCCCAAGTCTTGGCCGTTGGTGGCATTATATAGTGTCTACTGGGCTCTTTATGGAAAGGAACGAAGAGGCCCCTCGTTAACCTGTCTCAGATACTTATATACAAGTGTCTTTTCTTCTAAAGCTAATGCCAAATCATTTCTTCTTCTAATAGTTTTAATTATTTTTAACACTAAATTTGTTTACACTCCCTCCTCCCCCATCAAACCTCTTTCCCGACCCCTTTTCTCATGTCACAGACATTTTTCCTCATTCCCCACCATGCCTTTCCAAAGGCCAAGGGCTGCTCTCTGGTTGTCTGAGTTACCTGCATTATCACCACCACCACCACCAGTAGCATTAGCATAACTCCAGGGAACAGGGGTCCTCGTTAATTAACTTGTACCATCTGCTTGCTCAGCAGAGAGCAGCCCATCACCAGTCCTGCAGGCGCAGCTGAGGTCTTTCCTAAACCAGCTCAGCGCAGTAAAGGGATGGGGGGTGAGGAACCCCACAGCCCATGTTTCCTGAGCTCCTTTATGCAAGGTCTGACAGGGCAAACAAGGCACTGGCTGCTGGCCTCCTTCTCCTCCTCCTCCTCTGCTTGCACAGGAATAAACACGTCAGGCATGTGGAAGCAAGGGAGGTGCAATATTAACTACTCCTGATTTCCACCAATGTGCAAGAAGAACTGAGCATCTTAGAGATGGGTGAACTTGTGAGCAACACCTCTGCAGGTCACCTGCTTACCCACACCTTCTTCTGTAAAGGCTGGCATAACCATAACCATTAACTGCCAGGAAAGGCATCAGCTCTCGGCAGATCGGTGTGTTTCAGCGAGGTGTCATAGCGCACAGGCAAACGTGTGGGTTACAGATGCAGATACATGGAAAACTTTTGAACTAGTCCCAGCAGAAGAATTGCTGTTTTCATTGGACTAGATTAAAACAACTTTTGGATGAAACAAACAATATATGCAAGCAACAGGATGCCACGCTTTTTCTGCCTTGAAACCTGGAGAGTCACATAATCCCTGCTTAAGCCAGACCCGCTCCCTGACAGTTCTTCAGCAGTGTACTTTGAAGATAAGAGCAGATGATCCAAAAATGTTCCATACAGTAAGCTGAAAGTTAAAATAAAACTTAAACCAGAACTCAAAAAAAAAAAAAGCTAAAAAATAATCTTGCCCTTTTCTCAGATGATCTGAAACAACCTAGAGGAAAAATAATACCGTACAGAAGCACGGTGTCAGGCACTGTGAGGATGTATGTTCACATGGTTTGGAATACCCGATGTTTTTCTTTCCTTGGTGTCCTGATTTCGGCTCAGATAGAGCTAATTTTCCTTCTTAGTAGCTAGAATAGTGCCATATTTTGGATTCAGTATGGGAGAGAAGAATGTTGATAATATTCTGATGTTTTTAGTTGTTGCTAGTGGATCAAGGGCTTCTCATTTTCCCATGTTTGCTAGTGTGCAAGTGCACAAGAGGCTGGGAGGCAGCATGGCCAGGACAGCTGATCCGAACTAGCCAAAGGGATATTCCATACCATAGAACGTCATGCTCAGTATATAAACTGGGGGGTGTTGGCCAGGGGGATCCAGGTCGCTGCTCGGGCATCAGTCAGCCAGTGGTGAGCAATTGCCTCGCGCATCAGTTGTCTTTTCTTGGGTTTTATTTCCCTCTCTTTTCGTTATATTCCTTTTCATTATTATTATTATTGGTTTTGTTGTTGTTATTTTTTTATTATTGTTACAATCTATTTTAGTTTAGTTATTAGGCTGTTCTTATCTCAACCCATGAGCTTTACTTTTTTTTCCCCAATTCTCCTCCCCATCCCACTGGGAGGGGGGAAGACTGAACGAGCGGCTGCGTGGTGCTGGTGGCTGGCTGGGGTTAAACCACATCACTTGGTACAAATGAGTTGGCAAGAGCAAAGCTTTTGCTTCAAACCTGATCTGGACAGGGTTAATGTGGGAACACTTTCCAAAGGGAACGGAAGAAAAAGCCACCAGGTTACAACAGATGATAAATATTTCTCCAAGAAGCCTCTGGTTTGGCTAAGCACAAATTACAAGACATGCGAGGTGACAGAGGGGAGATGCTGGAGAAGGCAGGGAGGACTGCAACCAGAAATTAAACTGTCAGCTCAAGAAAACACACCAGGCAATAAAGGTGAACTGTGGATGCGATCTGCATGGGGGGTACTGTCCTGCTCCTCCTCCTAAAGGTCTAAAGACCATGCTCTTGTCCGCCTGGGAAGGGGAGGAGCTGCTGCTCAGAGAAATCCATAGGAGCTGGCAGTTACTGGGCACTCATTTGGAGCACAAGCAGAAGGCAATGGCTCCCAGAAAAGCACCGTCGCATGGAATGGTGTGTTTCTGTTTCAGTGGGAAACTTCTCATCTGGAAGAGGGAGGAGGGCGAGGACCAGCCTGGCCAGGCACAACCTGCTGCTCCAGCTCCAGCACGGCACAGCTCGCAGCGGAGCAGGCTGCAAAAACCACTCAAAAGGACGAACTGGATCAGACGGGACAGCCGGCACGCGTACCAACGCATCATCTTCAGTGAGGCCGTTTTCAAGGTCACCAGCATCATGTTCGGATGCAGCATGAGCTGGCCCAGGACAGCACTCTTGATATAAAAAGGCAACAATGCATGAAATGTGCCTCTGGATGTCCTCTCATCCTTGCTAGTGATCCGAGCCCACCTCTACCAGCTCAAGGAATTAGTCATCAGAGCGGTGTAACATGACCTACAAGTTGTCAGCGGGGGTAGCAGATACCTTCAAGCCTGCAATTTGCTGGCCATCAAATAGGTGTGGATGGCTTAGCAGATCCAAAGTTACAGTGCAAGTAGGAACTGAAGGGTTTACAGGAGAAATTATTATTGTCAGAGGTTTATGGAGAAAATAACCCCGTAGAACGTATTTTAAAGTAGTAGTTTAGACAGGAGCATGATAACATCATAAACCATAAGAGGAAAACTTGAGGCATTCAAAAACATCAGAGGAAAAATGAGAGTGAATTACTGCTGTCTTGCCTTTCCTAGTTATTTGTTGTCTTAAATGATATGTGTGTGCCTGCGTGTGCATTTGTAAATATATTCCTTTAATTCTTTTTAGATAGATTTTACAATGGAGAGCTCACAGTGTTGCTGTATTAAAGAGTAAAAAAAAAAATAAAAATCTGTGTTTACAAGCACCAGCCAGAGAGTACAGGTAAGTAAACCACATCGCTACAAAAGATGAAGGGTGGCATTATACAGCAGCCCATTCATCTGACTGCAGCACCAGGGCCAGCAAAATTCCCCTTGAAAACCTCCCACCCCTCCTCTCTTGCATTTCAGAAGCGACTAGAGCCCTGCCAGAGCAGGCACACACCCCCATAAGTGGATTTGATTTGTTTTGGGACCTTCTCAGTGCTCCTTTATGCATCAAAGCATACAAAAGCTGCATCAGCGGTGCCTGAAGAGTGAGGTGCAGGTGCCCGGTTATGACTAAGAGCATGCAGGGAGGTCAGGAGTGTGCACCAGCGGCCTTCTACTGCCTCTGTGAAGCAACCAAAGTCCTCAGGGGTGTACGTAGGCACGGCCTGAGGTTCACCTTAAATTGCACTGCCCCATGCTGCCCCACACGGGACGAGCCTTTGCTCTAACACTGCACTGCCCCATCTTCTTCTCAGATCATGTTTCCTGGAAAGTGGAAGAGGCAGACGGCAATAACTGTCTGCAAGGGGTGTAAAACGTTCATCCACACTCACTTCAGCATGGAGACAGCCACAAGCTCCACAGAGCTGACGTGGGCTCTGCTCCATATGTCTTCCATTTATCATAATTGAATGTCATAAACAAGTGTCCTCCAGCCAGCCTGGGAAAGGAACTGAAATATCAGCACTTCCTGAGCCTTGTTAACCAGGCACTCACACTGCATCAAGGACTTCTGAAGGAAAGCAGAAGGTCTTAATGCACAGGGGAAGGCAGTGGGAACCACTCATCTTTCTGAGGTGAGAGGCTGGAAGGTGGCAGAACAGCTTACTGGGAGCTGCATACACGCACAAGTGGGCTTGTGGGTCTGGTTTGAGCTGTTTCTTACTCATTTTTAGGCAACTGCTGATTCCTCACCCTGTTGTTCAAGGTTCATGTGAAGACCCGTGCACGGGGATGCCCGTCCTCCACACACACACCCCAACTTCAAACAAGCAGCGCTGCCTTTTTGGCATTGCCCAATACAGGTACAAAAAGTCACCATGGGACTGCCAGCCTCCTGGGAGGCTCTGTGCCAGCAACATCGGGGAAATGCAGCATTTTTCACAGATCTTAGCACTTCCAAAGAGCCATTTATTATCCCTTGCCAGGGAGCATCCAGGACAGCTTTTCCTGCACTGCTTTCCAGGTGCACATCAAAGCTTGGTTGGAGTTAACAGAAAAGCTCCCACAGGCTCTCACAGACCTGGAACAAGGACCTAAATCCTGGTGACAGCTTTACCCAAAACACTGAGCTGAGGCTGTTCCATCTTTTCCCTCATTTTCTAAACACGCCTAAGAACCAAGGGCAGGACAGTTTTTATCAGTGCTATAGATTTGCTGTGAGACCAGACATCCCTACACACACATGCACATATGCAGGTTATTGCCTGGGACCGAGTGGCCCCAGGCTGCTCTGTGCCACCGCCTGGGCAGTCAGCCTGTGTGATCCCTGACTGCTTCAGGTCCCAACAGGGAAGGACACGAGAAGAGCATGCTCTCCTGCTCTCAGATGGACAACTCTGCACTGTAAAACATCTTCTTGTAGGTTCAAACCTCTGAGTCCCCAACTTGGCTCAGACTAGAACAAATTGCAGGCCAGACCCATTTTAAGCTAAGTGCCAAAGGATAAATCCCTATAAATTAAAGTTACCTTTTGGTGAGCAAGCAGGGTGGGAAGGTGCCCACATAGGTATTTATCCCCAGCATAACACAATGCAGTCTGCACTTTGCAAAAAAAATCACAGTGTATGTGCTTCAGAAAGAGTTCAGTCACGTAAGGAAGGTAATATTGGTAATATTACACTTATTTTCTTTTTTTTTTTTTTTCCCTTTAATCTGCTCTAGGTGTGTCTACATAGGCATGAGATTAAGGAGACTCTCAGCAGAGGCAAAATCACCAGTGCATGACTGACTTCCCTCAACAGCCCCCTGGGTGATGCGCCCTCTGCCCGGGCAACTCAGCCCTGCAAGGTACTGTCCCCAAGGCACCAAATCCACAGCAGAGCTAAGAATTGACTTTTCCTCAGCCACCACTCAAAGCCTTGCTCCTCTGCCTTCTGCAAACACAGATCAGGTCACACTCCTCCTCCCCCTCGCCCTCCAGTGGTCTCAACCCAACATGCAGCACTTTGCCCAGATACTTGCTTTCCTAATAATAAAACTAAACCATGGAAAATGATGCACATGAACGACGTAGGTTTTCACTACAATTATTTTCACTGAAACACTATATCAAAAGTATCACAGAGCTGTCCAAGCTCTACTAGAGAGGTATAGAAAGTAGAAATGGAAAGGGCCCATTCAATGGCAGGTCCAAGAAAAAGACTTATTAGCTCAGCTCCCCGCTCTGCATACTGGCACATCACCAAAAGCTTGTGTCTGATAAAAGAAGACATGAATGAAAGTCTAAAACATATTTAAGCAACTTTCTAGGATGGGTTTTCTCCCTTTTTCAAAAATATGATTAGGATCCGCTTCTGTTTTGAGACTCCAGTCCAACCTTTTCACTGCAAATCACTTACCAAGTGGGAGGCTGATGAAGGGAAGTGTCTGGCTGACACAGAGAGAGGACAAAGTGATTTCACCCTTCATCGAACTCTTGCAGGTTTCGAAGGCTTCTCTCTCAAAGTCCAGCTTTGCAACTTCTGCTGGATGTTTTGAATTACAAAATCCTGCTTCTCAAGCGCAGAATACGGAGACAAAGCAGACTTGGACATCTCCCAAGGATGTGAAGAGCGGTCTCTTTCAAACTCACCAGCAAAGAAACCCAGCTAGCATGTTGTGGGCTGGCTGTGGCATGTTACACATCAATAAATACAGCACAGCTGACTGTGAACTCACTGTGAGAGCGGGCCTTTCTAGGTATAAGGACAAAGCAACTTCTCCCCAGAGAACAGCTTTCTAGGTAGTGTAAACCAGCCTGGGTGCAGATTCCAGTGGGCCAATGCTGATTTCTATCATCTAAAGTTCTGTCTCGGGCTGTTTAAGAAGCAGCTCTCTGTTAGAGCAACTCCCAGGGTATCTTCATGGTGTAACACACCCTTTCCTAGCAAACTGTCAGTCAGGAGCACGAGTTATTTCAATGGCTACATCACTTCAGACAAAGCCTCACCATCTGCTCTACCCCCTAATTACAAATGCAGAAAACATAATTCACAATCAAATCACATTAAAAAAAAAAAAAAAAAAAAAAAAAAAAGAAAAGACAAGAAAATGAGCAATTAAAATGCACATTCTGTCAGGCAAATCAACCTTCCCTTCCCAGCCACACTGTACCCACTACTGCTCTTGCCTGTTACAGGCAGGGTCAGAATTAGTCCCAGGCCACTGGAGACTTCAGTCCTGCTGCTTTCACTGACAGTAGCCTTCCAGTCTTGATCTTCTCATCTACCAAGGACTCTCTTCAGCTCTGCTCTGCTGCTGTATTTACTGGTGACTTGCTAACCCTCGGGATCATTTTTTTCTGAGGGAGCAATTTACCTTTCCAATGTACAGATATATCTTTGTTATTTCCCACTCCACGCCTCTCTTCTGGGGTCCTCCTGGCTCACAAGTCAACAAAAACTTGAGTGTTTCAGGGGAATAAGCAGTGATTGATGGTCGTGCGTTTGCCAGCAAACACCCCAGGCTGAATTCATCTTCGGTGCAATGTCGCTGCGCTTAGTGAAGTTATCATCCACTCTGTAACATTCAAAATGAAATGTACATTAACATTCAGGCATCATTTATAGTCTATAAGTAATTCAAGCCTACAGAGGTGATTTCTTGCATGTTCAAAATTCAAAGTCTCCTTCTCTAACATCAGCCAGTTCGCAAGGGCTGAAATCCAGCTCTGAGGCTGGAGTGAAGGGGGGTCCTTGGAGAGGAATGTTCTGCTGGGGAGAAGCATTTGATCACTGTGCCTTACCCCCACGTACCTGACCAGCAAGACTGGAGGACAGACAGCTCTGTCAGTCAGTCTGTCCATCACTGATGCCGAGGCCTTCAGGAGCGGGCCCGACGCCCAGCGGGTCCATCCCAGAGGATCAGGGTCAGCGCTCTGCAGAGGTGCAGAGCAGGGGGAAAAAACTCCGCTCTGTTAATGTCACTCAAGGAATTCAAAACTCTGCATCTGACGTGTCTGCAGAGCCCTTTCTCATCACACATACTCCCACTCCTGCATGGGCGGAGAAAAAGCCCTTTGCGAGCCAGCACCGCAGTCTGATCTCCCTTCCCTCCTGTCCCGCTCAAAGCCTCCAGAAGTCTCTCTCTTTTTGGCAGCACTCAGGTTTCCATGCTGGGCTTCAAAGAACACACAGTGGATGGTTCCTGCTGTCCCCTCACTGTACAGCTGCTATACAGCACGGCCACGGGAGGGGAAAGGCATTGGGCTTAGCACGACGGACGACGCACTGCCAGCGCTGCCAGCCCCGCTCTCAGGTGGGGGAGCTCCATGACATGCTGTGGCACTCTGTCATTGCAGGGGCTTCACCTTGCAGGGCAAAATTCCAGCAACAAGTAGGCTGCTCTGGACCCCGGCTGAGGGGGGTCCCTGGCTCAATCACATTGCTAAATAATTTCTAATTTTCCTTTTAAAAGCCAGCTCCAGTAATCTTCTTCCCCCACCCGCCTTCAAAGCTGCTCCACGAGATGCTCATTGGCAAGGTGAGCACGAGGCTCTGGTATTATTTCGGAAATGTTTCAGAGCTTCACAATAGTTTTACAATATCTTGCAGCAATGTGGCAGATGGGATTCTGGACTAATCAATACACTAAGCAGAGCCAAGTGCCGGATCACTGATCTGAACTGAAAGAATAAAGAGTAAATCAAAAGAATATAAAAGAGTCATCAGTTCCGTAAAGCAAGTAGATCTGTTACTTGTCCTACGAGCAATGCCATTCCCAGACTTGCAAGCCCGTGCCGTGGGCTCAGCATGATAAAAGAAGGAGGGATTTCTCCCCCTGCAGCTGGTGCTGTGCCCAAGGAGGAACCACAGCCTTGATTGCTGCTGTGGGTTATCTCACCCACAGCTCTTGCTTAGCATCAGGCTGAGCACAGGCAGCCTGAGCCGAGCACAGGGCTCGGGCAGCTCTCCCTAGCCCAGTTTCCAATGCTGCGTTTGCCTTCCCTGGCCGGAATCTGCTCTTCATGAACCAAAACCATCTAATGTTACATGAGAAGTGCTGGATGCAAGCAGCAACCCAAGGTCCCTGCAGCTGGCCAGCGCCTCTCTTCAAAGGCAGCTCCAGAGCCCCCTCCCTTAGGAAGCGGCATTTGCCATCAGCCACGCAGCAGACTTCTCCAGCAATTAGCAAACGGGGATGAGACAATTCACAGCTCTCACGTGCCGTCAGAGCCCTGACAAGGCCTCAACCAAAAGCCAAGGGTCACATCACCATTGCTGGCAGATGGGAACTGGTGGTCAGGAGGTTGATTGGGCCATTAGGCAGCTGAGTGTGAGTGACCAAGCTACCTGGCTATAAAACCTGTGATACGCAGCTCCGTGTGCGGGAGGCGAGGCAGAGGGGAGGCCAGCAGCCTCGGTGTTTGGCACCGGCAGTCCTGGCCACTGACAAAGTGCACGGTGACCCCGCACTTCTCTCCCCTTTACAGCTACAATCTTAAATCAGAGGTACCGTGCTGAGTCAAGAAAACCAAAGAGCTCCTAGCAGGGGAGAAGGGATCTGTCCGTCCCACTTTCTTAACAGCACCTGTGCTGAGTCAATACCCATCACCTATTATCTCACCAGAAAAGTAATTTATTTTTTCTTTTTACTATTTGGAGATTATAAAAGCCAAACAAAAGACATGCAACCAGTTATACATTCAAAGGAGATCTTTTTAAGTGCCAAACTGCAGCTGAACTGTAGTTACAGTTATTATGCAGAAACAGACATAAAGCTATAGTACGGATCAAGACATTTTATCACAGTCATTCAACAAAATAGCAAGTCCATGCAGCTTAGCTATTACCTTTCTAAAGTTCTGAAAGATTTACCATAGTTTCAGCTTAATCTGGAATTTCATTATGTAGTTGTTTTAATCTCACTTTATTTTATCACTGCTTGGAGTCCTATTATCAAAGTAGGATCATGTTTAGATACAGCAACGATGAATAATGTTAGAAATAGCTAAACCAGAAACAGAATCCAGCTCTGTTTTGCTATACACAGCAGAAGATGTTCAAGAGAGCCTTTATGATGCATAACAGAGTGATAGAGGGGTAGTTCCTACTGGGCAGCTGGGATGAGTATTTCATCGCATGCTCCCCTCTCCACATTATTTATCTGCATGAGCATCTCTCACCCATCATCAGCTTGAAAGCCAGAAGAGACCATGAGACTATTTTCTCTAAGTCCATGTCTGAATATCAGGCACCAGCCTGATTTTTACATACTCTTACCTAAGCACGTTTTGCTGAAGTAAAGTACTTGTTTAGGCAGAAGGACAAACCTGCACCAGAAGATCCCTCTCCCCTCCTTTTCTCCTTACCACTGAAGTAAGGCTGGGAGTCTTCAACTGCAGCCAGTGACTCCTGTTGATTGTGAAGAGAATGCGACTTTTGCAAAAGATACGGGCTTGACAGTGTGGGAGACTAACTACACCCTGTGCTCAGAGCTGACCATGCAGGCAGGGTCCCAGCATACCAAATCCAGCCCTGTCCCCAGGGGGAGCTCTGGGGAGAGAAGAGCTGGTCGAGGGCATCCTCGCTGACAGTGAGCAGAGCCTCTCCTGCAGGTTTCCTGCATGATTGCACCGAGTGCTTGGTCTTGCCATAAGGTTTTTGGAGATAGAATTGCTGCTTAGGCTGAGAGGACCTCTGGGAGCAAGCCTGGCCCTTGAGGCAGCAGGCTTTGCCCTGTTGGTGTTTTGTTTGGACGTCCTCCGGTGGGTGCTTTGCCAGCCCAGTTCCTCAGCAAGGAATTCAGGGGAGTGTGAAAGGCAGACAAGTGCCCTAAAGCACAAATTTGCACCTCATCTGCCGAGACATTTAAAGCGTATATTTAAACGCTATCCTGAACCAGAATATTTTCCTAAATCGGGACTGAAAATCTTCAGGACATGCTTCAAAAACACAAGGATGAAATGCTACACGTGGCTACTTGGGGAAGAACCAGGGGAAGGCTGTTCACCCGGCAGCGGTGCAGCGGCAGCAAGCAAAGCGCTCGCTGGCACAGCCTCAGGCACTGCATCCAGCGACACCCAAGTCACCCGGACCAGAGGAGGGCTGGCGTCCGCCTCGCCACGGCCCGCCAGGGCAACGCTGGGAGGAAAAACCAGCACCGTTCGTCCAAAGCGCGACCGACCGCTTCGCACCACCCCCCAGCCGGGCCCGCTGCGATTGCCCTTTCTCCCTCCTCTCAGCATCCTCAGTCCCGCAAAGCCGCCCCCCGCCGTGCACAAGGGGCAGGTTTTAGGCAGGTCCCGTTAACTCCCACGTCTCCGGTTCGCTGGGAGACTGACTCTCCCGCGGGGTTACACACCGTCCACGCCGGCGTTGCTGCTCCAGCCCGGGCGGGGGGGGGGGGGGGGGGGGGGGGGGGGGGCACACGCCTTCCCAGGGGAGCTGCAGGAATCGGAGGCTTCGCTTCAATGTCGCAGAGGACGGGCCGGGCCGGGCCGTGTGTTCCCTCCCCGGACCCGAGGTTCCCGCAGCAGCCGCGGAGCGGAGCCGCCTGGCCCGGTCTGCACCGTCCTCTAGTGGCCACCGGCACCGATTCACTGGCCCGGCTCTGGCCCACCCCCCAGGGCAAGGGGGGAGCAGGCAAAGCCCCCGGGCAGCTCCGGTGCCCTGCCTGCAGCCGCGCCCTGCACTGCGCCAGGGTCCCCCCTCGTCCCCCGCTCTCCCCGTTCCGCCGAGCCCGGGACTGCCGCCCTGGCCGTGAGGGCTCCCGCAGCTCTCGGGCTCAGCAGCAGCAGCAAGGCTCGGGTTTTAGCCGTCGCCCCAAGAGCAGTTGTCACGATTCCTCCCACCCTTTCCGAGGCTGAGCTCCAGCCCAGCGGGCAGCCGGCCCCGCAGAGCGGGAATGGGGTGCTCGGGTCTCGGGGGCGTCTGGGTGGGAAAGGCCACGGTGATGGCAACGCAGGTCCTGGGCCAGCCCTGAGCGTGCTGCCCTTTGCCACCTGCTAGCCCGACAACATCTGAGGTTACTTCCCACGACAGCGCTCTCGCCCCTCCTCGCTCCTTGCTGGCTTTAGCGTGGCTCTAGGACCGATAACCCAGCAGGGTCATCCTACACCAGCAAGTTTCCCAAAAGCCAATTCCCCCATCCCTCTTCACACATCAGACAACCTCACCAGTCTCTGCACCAAACCAGTGGGACACAGACCTGACTGACAGACTGCTCTTTTCTTTCCGATCCCTTTTTGGTTCAAATCAGAGGTTTTCAATCTGGTTTTCTCCATGGTAGTGCATGCTGCCAGCTTCTAAAAGCAGAGGTTTTTCCACAGGCTTGTAACAAGGGCATAAGCGACCAGCAGTGGATGAAACCCCCGAATACCAGTCACCTGCTGCCCACCTCTGTACAGAAGCCCAGGGCGGCATTTCCCTCCAAACAAGGCGACGAACATGCAGGAGGGCAGGCAGGAGAAGTGCCCCCAGCTGGTCCCCAGGGCCGGGGAGCTGCAGAGGACCAGGCAGGATGGCTCCCAGCTTCGCTGGCCTGCAGGACGCAGCCTGGCAGGCTCCACCTCAGCAACTCGGACCGTCAGGACCAAAGCCCCAGTCAAAAGTTGCCAGTGACAGCAATGGCCCCAGGAGGAAGACGGGGGGCTCCAGCCTCCCACTTTTGAGCACAGAGAACAAGGAGGATTTTTGCTGAGAAAACAATCTCTGCGGCCAAGTATGAAAGAGGAAGTTGGAAGTAAATCAGGCCATAAAGCTCTTGATAAGCTGAAAGAGAATAAAAGCTCCCATCAATATTTATACTTAGCTTCTTAAAGATAACAGGAGTTCCTTTACTAAATACCATTGAGAAACTGAGCCTTTGGCAGACATAGTGCAGAGAAAACAGTTCAGCCAGGCAAGATGCTTCAGAGTCATCTTGACAAGGAGAAGTCTCGCAGGACAGGACTGTATCTCTGGAAGGAGCTGCACACTATGGCTTTAGACATGATGCCCTGAGTGACGGAAACCAAGCCCTGGGACAGGGTGCAAAAGCTGTTCCAGCTCCCTTTGGCTCCACTTGAGGCTTGGCCACTTCCCACTGAGCGCGTGAGGCTGGAGGGTGGTCAGGCACCCTTCATGCACGTATCGAACCAGGTCACCTCATGCTGGCCCACAGATCCAGCCAAGAACACGGCTAACTGGAGCTGCTCTGCTGGGCTCACAGCAGGCTCCCGTGGCACATGCTGGGTAGCCAGCAGCAGCAGCAACGATCCCTGCAGCCATCCTGCTGCCTGCCCATAGCCCCCAGTGCTGGCACGGTGGTGGGACTTCACTCACTGCCTGCATCCCTCATGCTGGCCTCCCCCTGTAAGTCTACCTGCGTGACACAGCAGCAAATTTCACGTACAGCTTCTCCCCAGGCTGACGCAGATCCAGGAGCCATTGCCCAGTTGCAGGAGGTCTGCCCTTATCTGGGCAGAGCAGCACAACCAGCAGAGAGACCCATCTCTTCGCCTGCAGATGAGACTGAAGGCCTTCCACTTGGGAACTGGAGTTCTTGGTTATCAAGCCTCTGTTTCCAACACCACAGCATATGGTATCTCTGGACTCCAGCTGAGATAACTAAAATGTAAATCCTCGCTCTCCCATTCTGCAGGAAACTGATGCAGGCCAAAGGGAGCTGATGATTCATTCACTTCATATCTCAGAGCCCAACACTGTCCCCAAGAGCAGCACAAGAATTCACCTTGCCACCCACATAAATATTTGATAAAAGTTAAATACAGCCACCTCTGATTGATGCTTCTCCTCATATAAGCACTCCAGTCACAATCTGCATATTGTGGAGCTTTATTAAAGCATCAATTATCTTTAGTGCAAGCGGAGCTACATTAGCAGGACTGCAGTCTGCTCGCTTTGATAAGGTTCGCTCCATTTGTTCATCCACAAAACGGGGATACCAGCAGGCCATGCAGCCCGCAGGTTTTAGCTGTTAAGGAGTCAATACTCATGTCCTCCATGCGTGCACCAGCAACTACAGCATCCTGGATGTCGGGGTTTGTTTCTCAGGAAGTCTGTCACTACAGCCCATGAGAAAATTGCCAGCAGATACCCTCCAGCTATGAAACACAGGCTGAGTTCTGTGGGGTGCTTATGCCTGACTGATTGTGCTCCAGGTACCCAAGCAAAGCGGCCAGAGCTCAGGCTTGCTGCCGAGCTGGTGATGTTCCAAAGCAGCTCAAGTTTTGCTCCTCTCAAGTGCATGCAGGACAGCGGCTTAGAAAATTACAGGAGACCAAGACAGTTTCCATCTGAAGCTGGCCATACGCTAACCCAGCTGCAGGTGCCGTCCACCAGCTCTGAAGAGAAGTTTCCCTCTGTTTTTATCTCTTTTGGCTCTACCCACATGATCCAGTTCTCTCTTTTCAGAGATGCAAGCATGGCCCAGGGACAGGGCTAAGAAACTGCAGAAAAGCAATTCTTTTTATTAACAGACCTAAAATTCCTTCATAAACCACACAAAGATAGGCTCTTGGCTTATTAATAGCAGTAAATTTCCAAGTCCAATAGACTTCAGTTAATGAATATTGATTGTGATAGTGCTGGAGAAGGCTGGTGTCAGTCAAACTGAGATCCTGGAGCCGTCTTTGCCTGAGCAGAGCCGTAAATTACCCGAGAGCTCATTTGTTTTTCAAAACTAGGTACTGGAAAACACAGGGGTTATGGCTGCACTGCAGCTTTCACCAGCTCAGGGCTGGGAAACCACCTTAATGCCAACAGCAGCTGGTCAGCAGGGCTAAGAGCTTTTTTACTGGGTTTTTTTTAAGCACTTGACAGCCTGTGGATCTGGCCCCTTTGGAGCCAAGACAGGACTTCTCAACCCACTCCGTGTTCAGCTCTACACGGAGACGAGCTTACACGTAACCCAGCAGAGCAGCGGTGGACTCGCAGGCGGTCAACATGACAGTCAGGGGATGTGTGTTAGGCAGGTCCCAACACCCCCTTGATACACCTGAATGCCTGGTGTGAAAAGGGAGTTATCTGACACACACAAGCCTCGTTTCTTGGAGGACCGCTGCCAGCCTGCAACCCAGCATGCTTCTGTCCCACTGTGCTGGAAGACGACAGGCACTGGCTGCCCCAGAGCAGAGGTCCCTCCACTGGGGTCAAGCCTGCCCCATGCCTCTGGCTGGCATTTGCGCTTTTCCATCTGTTTACCGATGTAAAGCTACACTTCCCTCTATCCCCCGATGAAGATCTTATGCAAGAATCTAAGCTGATTAACACAAACACCATGGTCATCCGGACCTTTGACTCACAGGATAAACGTCATTGATGAGCAGCTCCATCTTTTACCTTCAGGCTGGGATGACTTTGAATGGCCTTTCAATGAATGAAAGCTCAGGAAAATAAACCAAGGGCAGTCCCCTGCAACCCAGAAAGACCTTATCACTGTCCTCTGGTGGGGGAAGGAGGCAGTGACGGGCTGGGAGACTGGGGGACTACATCAATGTTTTCATAACAGTATCGTTTATGCTCACTGAAATAACCCAACAACAACAAACCCCAGAACAGCCCTCTCCCCTCCTCCCCACATCCGATAAAAATCAAATAATAACAGGAGTGACTTGTGCACTCTCTGCCTGGTACTTCAATCTGGCCTTCCAGTTAATACACACTATGATTAAAGCATCTATAATCTGCAGTCTGTGGAGACCTGTAGAGCAGCAGCAGCAGCGAGTGTGCAGCCTGATAAGGGTTGTTCACTCAGTGCAGATGAAACTTTCAATATTTATAACAGCTGATTTTTTTTCCTGATGCTTCCTATTGAGGGGAGCTGGGTGAAAGTTTAAAGATAAAAGCTTGATGAAAGGCCAGGTGGAATGTTTTTCCAAGGACAAGCAAGGGTTTAAAGCTATCTCCACCTAAGTGCTGGTTTAAGAACGCTGCTTAGGCAAGCGCAGCCTCAAGAGATGAGGGATGAAGTCTCTGGAAGACTTCAAGGCTTGTCTAAAGTGCACCCAGGCTTTAAGCTGTGAGCTCCTCTGAGCTGTCTGCAGCTTGTCTTGTCTGCGCCGAGCACAGCGGGGCTGTGCCTGTGACTGCTAGGCACCATCACGCCAGGTCAGCCGCACACGCTGCAGGTGAAGGGCTAACTGCCAGCTCAGCGCCGCAGTGCGCCGAGATCCGAGAGGACGCTGTGTCGGCCGAACCCTCCGCCTCGATGTCAGCGGGAGCTGCAAGGGTCAGCACACACCGGGCACTGCGGATGCGCTTGAAAAAACGACTGGCACCTTGCTCCAACCGGGTCACCACTACCTGCAGCACACAGTACCTCGGACCCTGGCTGGCGAAACACTGAGGACACTGGTGCCTTCACAGCCTTCCTCCCGGGAAAAGGCAACACCCCCCATTTCCAGTAGCACCCCTTTTCCAGGTGTACTGATTATTTTAGTTCACGGACATTTGGTCTCGGAGATACGAGGCTCTGCCCATGAGGCAGCCGCAGGCAGAAGCTGCTCCTGTCCACTGCTCCCCCCCAGCCCCACCTGCCCCAAGCGCAGGCGGTCCCTGCCTGGGTCGGGAGAGCCCCGGAGGGCCAGCAGAGGCACACAGACCTTGTGCAGCCCTTCACATGCCCTGCTGACAGAAAGATTCTGCTTACCCTCTGTCCACATGTAAGAACCCCAACCAAACTCCCCCATTTTCAACACCACAAGGCCTGGACTTGCCCCATGCCCAAGTGGTTTAATATTTGTGCATTAAAAAAGAATCCTAACACGCCTGAGGGTCAAAATTATGAAAGATATAAATGACATTGCCCACCAGTAATTGCAGAAAGGTATAACAGGGCCAACCTGAGCAAAACATGAAAATGCAGAGAAAGGTGAATACATGTATTCATTCATTTCATCTCAAAGATGATACATGCTTCTTTCAAAGGCAGCTGAGCGGTCCTCATTACTATAGCATCAGAGCACTTCAAAACATTTACCAAACACACATATACAATGTACCTATGACATAGGGAGACACAACTTGAGACACCTCAGTTCAGGTTCACCCAAGCCTTGTATTTCAGCTCCAAAACGTAAGTCATCATGTCAGCCACTCTGCCTTCCTACCACAGATACCAGAAGTCAAAGAAAAAAGACTGGCCAGGAAGGAGACAGGATTGCTTCTTCACCAGAGAACAACAAAGACTGAGACTTCTTTTAAGAAAAAGAAAAAAAAAAAAAAAAAAGAATCCTGACAACATGCCACCTGAAATCAAAAGCATCAGGGTTAAAAAAAAAAAAAAAAAAAAAAAAAAAAAGAGGTAGAGCTCTGTACTCTGAGGACATGTCCATGGTTTGGGAAGCATGAAGAAAACTGGATGAAGAGAACATAACATTTAGTATCTCCAAGGCAGCTGCAGTTTTCCTTGACTTAAATAGACTTGTCTGACAGAAGTTAGATTTCTTGGCCTCCACTTTCTTGACTCTCTTTTTCTCCTCCACAAAATACGGTTTCAAAATGCGCAAGCAGAGTTAAAGTCTAACGAGGAACATTAAGTTGTTGAAAATGATTAAGAAAAAAAAAATCTTGAGTTTATCTGTGTTCTTAATGAGGAGTTTATCTCAAACTTAAAACCTCAGGGGGAAAAAACCCACAACCAATCAGAAAGCATTTCTGCATGACTTCTGGAACCATATGAAAAATCCAAACCACCGAAAGCACCTAGTTATCAGTGGACCAGTTAAAACTTCATTAGCACTCGGATACACGCTGGCCCGAGCTCCTACAACACTTGCAGGCTGCAAGCAAAACTACATCAAGCTGCTTATCACTCTGAAGCAAAAATCAAGGATTAGACCTACCTCCCACTGCACATCAGCTGCCTCCCTAGCTACAGCAGTCACCAGGATTATGCTCATTTCCAAAGCTCATGAGCATTTTGAATTAAGCAACCCTACAGCATGAGATGGATGTACATGAAGGAACATCAGCAACACTTCATAGATGGAATTACTGAGCATCTACGAGTTGCTTTTGACAAATCAGAGCTTTCAGTGCCTCAAAGGTGGGAATGTTGAGACGAGAGCGTAGGAAGCTACACATTCCTCTGAAGACGTGCGTTTAGAAGTGTATATAAAAATATAATTAGAATATCATCAGGTGTTTACAGCTACGTATTGAAGTCACTGGCTACAAACAGGTTGTCAGCTCTAGTATAAAAGACAGACATCTGAAAAATAAGAGCAGCAGTCAGAGACTGCAATTCCCCTCAGTCCCATCAAACAGCAGCACGATGGTCTGCCGCTGCAGTCACCGATCACAGCCAGCACCAGCAGCTTTGGAGAAAAGGGCTGGGATCCCAGTAACAAACAAGTCCAGAAAAGCTTGATCTGAGGAAAAACGCCTCCCAAATATCAGGTCGCAGTATGCAAGCGTGAGAAACAAAGGAGAGCCCATCCATGGCTAGTGGCAGTCGTTGCTGAAGAAGGCAGCACCTTTTTCAAGCAGTCCAGCTGTCATCACATGGAGATGCTTCACAGGCACAACACGTGAGCCGTGTGCGCACCCCTCCGATCAGTCAGTTGTGCAGATGCATTTGTAAGAGATCACATCAATCTAAAGCGAAGTGCTCTGCAAAAAGATCATTTTTCTTCCCAAACAAACCTCGTACTTGCTCAAACTCCAGGGGCACATCAATAGGCTTCTTCTTCACTTCTTTATCAAAAAGCTACAAAGAAAAAAAAAAAAAAACAGAGGATATTGGCAAAATTCAGTACAAGCTCTTCACCCTTGCAGATACCACTGCTCACTCTCAAGCAGATCACTCTCAAGCAAGAGATCCAGAAAATAAACCTCTTATGTAAAAGCCAGCCCTGTCACCACTGCTGCCTCATGCTCCATTATTTCACAGACACTTTCCAGTTTTTCCCTAGCTCTGCGTAACAAAAAACCAGTCTAGCTCCCTCCCCAGCAGCAAGGTTGATGAACAGGACACAACTATTGCATCCAGGAACCAGCCTCCTTTCCTGTGGTTCCAATCACTCACAAAGGCACAGCAACGCTACCTCATAAGCTGAGAGCTCCAGGAGCCCTGATATGTCATCCTCTATTTCTGACAGCGACTGGTTCAGGACAGCAGCTGCCTTGGCCACATCTGGGTGATAATGGTTTTGCAGAGTCTGCAAGAGCAAGACAAACAGGAGGCAGTCTGTAAGTACAGGGTAACACACTTCCACCTGGATTCCCACACAGGTATCTGCCCCTTTGTTGGTCAGACCTTCAGTGAACATCAAGTCCTGGCAGAAGCAAGTTTTCTGTACTGTGCTACTACAGAGCTTCAAGAAATCCTGATTTCAGCCACCTTTCAAACACACCAGAGGCCCCTCTCACTGGGTTCACATCCAAGACAGACACACTCCTCCCCAGGCCATGCCTACAACGCACGACCCAATTCTGCTACCTCCCGCAGCCCTGATGCCACAGCCCAGCTCCAGCTCTCTGGGCTTCCTGCTCCCGCATAACATTCTTGGTGCTGCTTCAGCCCCTTGCACAAAACCCTGGTAGCATTTAAATCCTGGCATTAACTCCTGGTTTCAGAGCCATCAGGAGTAATTTAGCCAATTTCAACCTTCACACACCAGCCCACAAACGATCCAGGTGAAAGGTGAACGTTACAATCTTCTCCAGCATTTTTAAACCCATTTCTACAGGATGACCTAGCTGTACCCAATTAATTTCCATCAGTGCTCAGCAAGTTCCTCTCTCCCCTCCAAGGCAAATAAAAAGCCTCACACATTTGCAGCTATCTAGTCTGTTTCTGCTGTTAACTGCACACTTTTCAGCTGCACGGTCAGACGTGTGCTCACAAATCACCCTCCAATTAGCATGTACGATTTCTGCAGTGTATGGAATCCTTTGCCTCTTATGCTAGGATAGAAAAGGATGCAGAGTAATGATCAGCCAGAATCTCAGCTCATTTGCAAGACATATGGCAGCAGGTTCTTGTAAGTGGGACTGCTCACTGCCAACATGCGTCAAGGAAGCAGCAAGGGTGGAAGAAACCCATACCAGACGCAGATGTTCCTCTTTAGCCGACATACCCGAATCTCCCAGAGAGAGCTCTGCAAAGCCCTGCTTTCAGATGGCTCCTCTTCCTCCATAATATATGGATCTTCTGACATTTCTAAGGAAATAGAGATACAGAGCTAATGCCTCCTGCATGATGTGCATAACCCCAAAGGGAATACAGAGACCCAGAGCAGTGCTGCAGACAGAGCTGCTCCTTCCCAAGACATCTAGGGTCCAGGAACAAGCTGACACCTCCCAGCACAACCCAACAGTCACTGCTGGCAGCACTACAGAATTGTCTTACTTTTAAAGAGCACAGAAGTAGGGCACAAAGAACTGGAATAGTCTGATGCAAAGGACATCTCGGGCAACTTTGAACAGTCACTACCGATGCTGAACACTGGGCAGTTAAACCACAGAGAGATGAAGTAAAAACTCAAGAGGCTGCTGAGGCCCTAGAGGGGCCACCTACACAAAAACACTACAGGGAAGTTGAGGACATCTCTGGTTTCTGCATTTGGTTTCTTTTTTCTTTTATAGCCTTGAGGTGAATAAGACAAGCTCAGCACCTGGTACAGCTCCCCAAGTCCTTTAGCACTTGGAAGTGGCCTGGATCAGTGTGCCAGGCTCAAGGCAACCTTCACCCGGGAATCACAGAGGCAGAGGAGCCAACTGTGAGGCCCAAGGTCAGAGAGGAGCAATGCAGGCAGGTCTTCACAGTCAGAGAACTTGCAGGAGCAGCCTGCTGGCTTTCCACAACCTCAAGGGACAGAAGGATCCTTCTAAACCTCAGAGCTGGGACCGGACTCTCCCCTCCTCCTTCACAGGAATCCTGCTCTTCATGTTGTCTAAAGGCCTAACACAAAACTCCCCTGCCCACCCTCCCGCTTACCTTCTGGCCCATGAGGTCTGTGTACCAGCACTTTGCACGCAGGGTGCCTCCGAAAGAGGTTACAGATGAAGGGAAGGACCATGAGCAGCGCCTCGGGAGGAGCCGTCAGGGCCAGCCGGGAGAGGCGCTTTATGAACGCTGCCACCAGGTACGCCGGCAGGTGACTGTTGGGGAGGAGACCGCAGAAAGCAGCGTGTCAAAGTCCTAGGAAGTGAGCCAGCAGGCTCACCAACCCAAACAGCATGTCAGGTTAAAGGTCAGCAGGGCTCTTCAGATTTTTTGGGACTATGGCATCAAGAGAAGCTGTAAGGATCTTGGTTTCAAGCAGTAATACAGGGTTTTGTGCGCTCTCTGGAACAACTCTGTGGGCACTTCCATTCAATGCATGAATAATCTCAGAGTCACTCTGTGATTCCATCCAGATGCATGGCACCGCTCCAGGCACCCGCCAAGCCCAGCTCTTGTACATGGTCATGCACATGGCAGTCTTTATTCGGTCCTTTTATAAACTCCTGAGTGCTGGGCCAGGCACCCTTAATTACATTCTTCTAATGTCATTTTGTGGGTTTAATTAATACACAGGCCACGGTGCTCAATTTACATAATACTTCCAGGACTAAAGCAATCACCACAGCTGTTAATGGGAACATACAGCTGCTGTAAGGTAAACGTGCAGGATAGCTCTATTTTTTATGGTAAACCCACAAATTTCTAACAGCCATCAGCTCATCTGGGCACTTTCTTCAGGTCAGAAGAGCCGGGATGAAAGATGACAATTTTCAGCCGCTCGGCCTTCAGCCCTAGGGTTCGCTACACCTGCAAGGCTCGGCAAAGCCACCCCACAGGACACCACCTGTCAGATCTCATTACTCTCTCCAAAGTACACCATGAATACTAGAGGTTTGATAGCAAGTGCCTAGTGCTGAACTGTAAAGAGTTATTCTTGGTTTATTTCATAACATGATAGCAACTATATGTCCAGCTGCTCATCTAGTTTCTTCCCTGTGTGCAATGAATTGACAACATCAAGACAGACTGTCAAACACTTTATATCTCAATGTTACATGTCTGCAAAAGGTCATGAATTTATCAACAACTTTATGATCAATAAAAAGCCTGCAAATGTTACTTTTCCATATTCATGAAGACAGAAAAATCATCGCTTTCAGCCAAAGTGGAATGCAGATCAAAATACATCCACAGTCACCTGCAGATCAAACTCAGATAACTCACTGCATTTTTACTTTCTGAAACTAGATGGCTGTGTGGCAAATCTTCAAAAACAGCACATGAAAAATTACACAACACTAGAATAACACTCTTGGATTCAGTCTTCTTGGTAAAAACGAATCTCATTCAGTAGGCATGCTGACCACATTATATCTAGTCATGTGGGGGAATATTCAAGAACAGTCTCTGGCCAACAGAAAAGCAGGAGGAAAACACATGAACATACATAATAAAGATGCTACTTACGATGAAGACAAAAACAGATCAGCCAAATGGAAAAAGCGGGCTCGGTACTTCACGTGATATATAGATGGGTCTAAAAGACTGTACAGCTTTTTGTAAAAGTCAGGATATTCCCTGTAAAAAAGAAAAAAAAAAAAAAAAGGAAAAAGACAACATCCATTAGTGATGTACAATGGGAGAACACTGTGGTTAAATCTTTCTGTGCTTTCATTACAGACTACCCCAGACAACTGCTGTGCTCTGTTTAGCTTTCTTAGGCTTCTCTCCACAGCTACCACCTGAAAACAAGCTGTAAGGTGAATTTACGGCTCTTGTAGTGCCCAGCCATTTTCAGGATGTGAAGCTATGGCCATTGACTGCAAACGGCACAGGATCCAGTGAAAGGCATACCAGAGACTATGGCTTCACTATGTAATCAGATCAATGGAAATCGATTTTCAAGGGCTGAGCAACCACAGTCTGGAGAAGAGGATATTTAGGATCAGCTGAAAAAAAAAAAAAGGTCAGACTATCAAAAGAGCTCGGCATTCAAACAGCTGAGCCTCTTGTGCAAAGTTTGGGTTTCCCATGGGGGAATTTTAAAGCCCAAAGATGCGTGGAATTAATTTCAGTTCATTTCTATAAAGATATAAATGCAAAACCCCACGTTCCTTTAAACAAGATGCTCTTTTCACTTACAGATTATGCTGATGAATCAGAATAAATAACCCATTTAAGGCTAGAAGACTGATTGCTCCACCTGTAAGAAAGCAGGCAAGTATCAACATAGTAAGAAAGTATCAGCTTCAACTTGTTTCTATTATAAAACCTCCCCATAAAGAACTCAAAACTAAGACTACCTGAAATTAGAGCCAGACGATGGCTGTAAGGTAACACATTTCATCTAAAACCATCCAGGGGCTCATAAATTACTTACAAAGATTAAGCTGTAGTTTAGAAGAACAGGCTCTGAAGGACTGAGACACAAACACGATGCTCTAATCCCCCAAGAAAGCCACACTGGGGAGGCAAAGGTCTCCTCAGAAAGGACGTTTCTGTAAGAATCTGCCCAACCTGTGTCTGGATGCAGGCCAGTTCACACTAGGTTCCTTAGCTTCATCCCAGCCAAAAGGACATCTATTTCATCACCCAGGCCACGGTGTTGCATCCAGCAGCCCTTCCAAGTCCATACGTACCACACTGCAGAGCCCCACAACCGACAAAAAGCCTGTTTTCACTCACCTATGCCATAGGCCACTGTCAAGAAATCTATCATGAGAGTGGGCTCATTCATGTAAGGCAGGACGGAGTCGTGCAGAATGACAAGAACCTTTTTGTAAAGGCCAGTGGGTAACTGTGAAGGAGAAAAAAATACAGTGAAACAATCGCTGCAGGGAGAACTCGGAGAGCAACAGCAACCCATGCCTGAAAAAGACAGCACATGAGCAAAAGGGAATGTGCCAGGGCAATACAGAACAGCTTGCAGCCACTGTCCCAAATGGGAGAGTTTATAAGTGAGACTTGAGCATTAAATTCATTCAAAGAAGCAGGTGCTCACAACTCGAACTGTTACCACAGCTCAGAGGGGAAAGTCACCAGAAGAAAGGCTTGGGAACCTTCAACTTGTGAACAGAGGTTGTTACGCTGCAGATCATTGCTTACTGGCAGACTTGTTTAGGGTGGGGAAAAAAAAAGGCTGAGAATAAGGAGAAGCAGCAGGCCGTAACATAAGGTCATGCTTCTTGGCAGGAGAACAATCCAGCAGAAATGGTGACTGGGCTGTTCTCATCTGACACTGAAAGCACAGGGGGATCCCACCAGGAGCTCCATGCAAGGACAGCCACAGCCGCTAATGGTTAGCAACTGGAAAGCAATGCAGATCAGTGGCAGAGGTAACACTCACCTTGTGCTTCAAAAAACTGAGCCACATTTTTTCAAACGCTTGCTTGTGTGCCTTAAAACAGAATTGCAAGCAGTGAGTTAAACACAGCTGCTGTAGATAAAGCTCTATTTTAACTAAACAAAAATTTCAAATCTGAAGCACCAAATGAACAGTTACCTGCAGCTTCGATACTTTCAATTCCTCCCAGTTATCTAAGAAGCAAGAAAAACCAGATATTGAACTTGAAATGGATGTTTAAAAAATTAAGGAGAGCTTTTTTTACTTAGTTCTTTGACACCATAACAATTTGGGCTGAAGTCCTTGTCTTGACACAAGGCCATGACAGACCTCACTGTAGACTGAGAAATGTGGATTCTGTAATACTGTTTAGAATCACTGTGGTCAGACATTTTTCATTAGCAAACAATAATAAAGTCTTTACAGAATAAAAATATTAAACCTGATTTTCCTTTTCATACACAGTTCGTCACGTGGAGCTTACTAACCTTGCTTCACCATGAATTTGACCATGTCGCTCTCTTTGTTTGGCATGTTAATGGGTGAAATGAGGGAAAACACATTCTGCTGGTAAAATGGCAGCGGCCTCTGAGGAAAAAAGCATATAATCAAACATGAAGCAGGTTCCAGAACAGACGGTAAGATGCTAGACTTCAATACTGCCCTATTTCTCAAGCACTGAATATATTTAGGAAAGAAAAAGTAAAGGAAAAATGCTGATGGCTCAGCTACATACTGCTATATTCTCTATTGCTGTCTTGTCCTGGAGTACCACTTGTTTGCCTAACGCAACCAATTCTCTGAACCAATTCTGGTTTAACAAAGCTGGTCGATCCAATCAAAGAAAACAGACAACTTCTGCACTAGAGAGAGGACAGAATCAAAAGTTCTACATGTGCCACTCTAGCTGTAGGGATTTGGGCAAAACAGAAGCTAAAGCCCAGACCGCATTTTGCAAGAACAACAGTATGTGTACTTCCAATTTCAGACTGAAGACAGTCTTAGCATAATTGGCACACACTAAGAAAAAAAAAAATTAAAAAAAAAAAAAAATCAACGCCTTCAAGTGAGCACACTCATTTCTCTTGCTTCCAAAGTCTTTCTATTTACCACTAGTCCCTCCCTGCTTCACGCACAAGATACACGTTCCAGAGCAGTTTATCCAAACCCACCTCAACAGTAACAATTCATTACCTCTTTTGTCTTCTGCATGACTTGGCCAATACTCTCGGTGACAGCTTTTGTGACAAAGTACCGAATGTCATCGTATTCCATATATTCTTGAAAACGAGAGATCAGGAGCGAAGCGTCCTCGTTTAAGGGAAGTAAGCCATCAACAACTACCTAATAAAAGGTTTGTAAAGGAAAACAACAAGTCAGTCTCTTACAGTACTGGAGCAGACAGTGAGCTGCGATGGCTGAGGGCGCACCCCTGCCTTTCGAAGGCAGCCAGCAGGGCTGTGCTCTGCTTGCCCAGCGCAACGTTCACAAGCCCTCCTGACCTCCAAGATGGGCTCCTTTTATCAAAGATAATGTCATTTAGAAATGACACGGTGGCCGCACCAGCGGCAGTATCTTCCCTCTCATCTCCCGACCCTTGCAAGGACTCCACAAAACCACCCCAGAACTGGTACCTCATAAGGTACCTCAGGAATCCAGCTTGAATCTGTACAAGGCAGCTGCTCCCACACCTGCAGGTGCCACCACACCAGGGACAGAAGCTCTAGGCCACCACCCTCCGTTCACACTGAAAACCTCCTAGCTTGAAATTTTAACCCTGGAGAAGGTGAGCACATGAGGTTGTGTGTGCCACCTGGTAACTGACAGAGCGAGCTTTTCAGTTCTGCAGCTTACCTTAAGAAGTTCACGAGGAAAAGTTAAACTCCCCTTCCACTCCACTTTGATCAATGGATATTGTGCCTCCAACTCAACAAACTTCATGAGGGTGCAGAGTGAAAATTCCTTTAAAAAAAACCAAACAAACAAACAAACAAAACCCAAGAACTGCCACCTCAACAAGGACACCAGGGGTCCAAAGGAGGCAACTTCTAAAGGATGAAGAACAAACTAAGATGTCCTTCACTGAGAAAGCTGCATGCCTGCTACTGTTAGGCTGGGGAGCAGAGGTGAGCCAGAGCACCAGCAGCGCCGTACAGCACTGCCTGCCCTCCCACACCGACACACTGGAGCGACGATTACCTCTGCACCGCAAGGGACCCCCACGCGAAGTCCCGTCTCAGCAGCAGGCTCAGGACCTACCTTGACCTGGAAGGCATCATGTCCCATCAGCTCGGCCAAGCAGGCCACGCAGTCGTTGTAGCGGTGCCTCATCCATATCTTGTATTTATCCTCAGCGCTGTAGTTATCTGAAGGGTGAAACACGGGGCCGTCCTGAGAGCTCAGACCGGCCGGGACGAACCGCAGGGAGACGCGGCCCCGCCTGCAGGAGCCCGCCCCCCCCCCAGCTCTCAACTCACCGGCCAGAGAGGCCTCCTCGGCGGGCAGCCGGCCCACGAACAGCTCCCTCCGCTCCAGCAGCGCCCCGAAGAGCCGGCTGCAGGTCCTGGCCGCGCAGAGCACCTCCTCCTCCTCCTCCTGGCCCTGGGGAAGAGCGCGTCTCTGAGGAGCGGGAGCCAGGGCGGCCCGGCGCGGCCCCGCTCCCCGGGCTCGCCGCGGCCCTCAGCCCCCCGCCCCACCCCGGCCTCGGCCTCGGCCTCCCGCCCGGCCCGGCCCGGCCCGGCCCGCACCGCCAGCAGCTCCAGGATCTCGAAGACGCGGTTGGCGTTGCTGCGGCTCCCCAGCACGGCCTCCAGGCAGGAGGCGAGCGCGGCGGCCCGCGCCATGCTGCCGGCGGAAGGGAGGGACCGGCGGCCGCTCCGCCCGCAGGCGGGGCCGGGGCTCGGCGCCCGCAGCTCGGCCAGCCCGAAAACGGCCTCTTTGAGCAAAACCCGCCCGTGTGCCCCCTTCCGTGGGGCGGCGACACACACACACACACACTCCCCCCGCGCCCCGCAGGCCGCTGCCGGCAGCGCCCTCCCCCGCGCGTTACAGAAGGCAGGGCACGGCGGCGTTATAAAAATGTACACTTTATTACACCTTCAGGTAGGATACATCACTATTCCTTATAATCCTACTGGATCAAGTACAAACGCTTATGCTCATCGGTTATTTACAGGCTGACTTCCTAACACACTCCTGGGAGAAAGACACATCAAAAGGAAAAAAAGAAGAGGGGAAACAAAAAACCAACCAAAAAAAACCAAAACAAAAAAAAAAGAGGTGACTTTTCTCTTCATTAACTGATCTAAACAAGAAACAACTGCCTCTTTAAACACCAAATCAAGACCAGCACAATGATGCAGTCAACAGCTCTCCCACTGTTGGAAGTGTCCGTCCCCGTGTCCCCCGTCCCCTCCCCCCCCCCCCCGCCCCCGACTTTCATGCACATAACAAGAGCTAAACATTTCAAAGTAAAACTGGGGCTAACTAAGCAATATTTTTGGATGAGTAACACTATACTGTACACAGTGTCAGTTATCCGTTTTCCACTGCATTTGCTTTGCATTTTAAACTATTCCGCTGCCACCAACACCAGCTTTGCGGCTAGTAATGACGTTCGGGTAATGGCACAAACCAGTGGTTCAGCAGGGTCAGGGGAATACTACTGCATGCACAAACAGCTTAAAAAAAAAACAAAACAAAACACCAATGCCCCCATATTTGCAGACCTGAGGGTCTGAGAAAAAGAGGATGCAGGAGAAAAGAGGTATAAAATGAAAGAGAAAAAAAAAAAAATCAGGAACAGTGCCTGACCCAGTGTTTACATTCGTGATCTTAACAGAACGGGCTGTACCTGTCCTACTTAAAACAGAGGAGCTGACTGGGTAAGCTTTCTTGTTTAAGCCATTTGGATTGCAAGGTACCAATAGGTGTGTACATACAGAGGTAAGAACAAAAGATATGCTTTCCTTGCCTTTAAAGAGGCTCCCCTCCTAAAAGAGTAAAAAGATCAAAGAATGGAAAAATAACTTTAAAACCATCTCAGAAAAGGAATGTTACAATTTTGTCTGATTTTCACACATCGTGCAGTTTTATGGCCAAAGTAAAATAAATCCATTCAAGCCACCAAGAGCTTTTTGATTCCTTACTCAGTGCTGTATGCAAACAGTCCGTTTTTCATTTTATGCAAGAAAAGTAAAGAAAACCCCCACAGTTCTATGCAGCTTTTTGCTTGTGTTGTTTTTTTTTTTCATAATAAGGCAAACTGATTTGGAGGAAGAGGCCACGCTCTATTCACATCCAAAATACCCACCTGAAGATACATTCATCATTAGCTTTAGTAAAAGAATAGTACAAAAGTTAGATCTTATTCTTTACACAGTTGAAGAATTAAGTCTTAGATTTAATTTCACTATTCTCCCCTTCCCCCAGCCCCCCACCCCCCACCCCGAGCTGAAAGCAGAGTAGAAAGTACTGAACATTTAAACATGTTGCAAGAGCAGAATTAAACTGAGAGATTAAATTTTATCAGTTGGAGATTTTCCTTGATGGAAGTCCCGTGAGAAACAGCTACGGATCATTTGTTCAGCTGTATCCACCAAACAATTCTTTTACAAAAAAAAAAAATGGGCTACACTTTAATACACATCTACTATCAACACAGTATTTACTCAGTTCATGCCTAAAATACCCATTATCTTAAAGTGAAAGATGAGAATGAGCGCACAGGTTGGGTGATTCAGTAAACTGTACACAAAACTACTAACAAACATTTTAAAAGACTTACAAAAATGGAGAATGAAACTTTTTTTTCCTTTTTTAATTACATGTACTTACAGGTTTTCACATTTATTGGCTAAACTTTGCAGGGAGCACTCCAAATGTGTTAGATCTTCCAGAGGTATTTACCTCAAATGAGAACAACACGCAGCTTTTATACAGATGGAAAATACTTTGCTATATTGGCCACACTTGGTTCTTTGAATGGCTTCACTGCGGATATTGAGCGCACGTCCAAACTATAGCAAAGAACTGCACATTCCCACAGGCAGTTTGTGGTATGCTAACACAGATGAATTTTACTGACATTTATGGCATATTACCGTTCTACTTTTGTGAAGCTGGGCAGAATTTAGACGTAAGTAATGTTTGCTTTATCTGGTTTAAATGAGCACAGAGAACACTGGCAGAATGCATCTTGTACAGATTTCAGGTGCTAAACGGTTGCTAATATGCTGAAGTTATATGAGAGTTTCCATGTTTAAATGTTCACCAGCAAAAAACCTTCTGCTAAAAAAAAAAATAGAGGTGGTTTGTCTTCATTTGGATGTTTGGAGTAGCTTCTCACTTGGCTTAGCAAACAAGAAATGCTGTGTTTCCTTGTTATTGCATTTTAATCATTAGTTCAACTGGGTTTAGTGGGTGCCTTTAATCTGACAGTAGGCGTCCTCATTTGTACTTTTGCTTGTGGATTCTGGGCTTCAGATGTTGCTGGTGTCTGGGCTGGATTCTGTACACCTGGAGCCTGAATCTGGGGAGATGCTGTTGTCACGACTTGCTGCTGTATCAGCTTCTGCTGGACGACCTGAGCAGTAGCAGTTGTTGCAGGAATCACCTGAACCTGCTGTTGACCTGCTGTCGTCTGAGAAAGTGTCACAGTTTGGGGTTGAGCTTGTACCTAGAAATGAGGATGACAAGGCAATTACAAAAGAATAGTTTGGCACTAAACTGAGCATTCACTACTCTTCCGCTCTACGGAAGGCATCTCGCTTATACAGGCATTTGCTCTCTCGCCTGACAAGCATCTTGGACAAAGCAGGAAGGCTGGGAAGGATTCTGGAAACAGAGGCTCTGTGGTTTCAGGAGAAACAACATTCTGTCACATTTTCTAGAGTCTTATATATCAGAACTAAGAGGCAAGATGCCTATAACTCGGATCTCTGCCGTGCAACTCAAAGGAGATTCCCCCAGATCCTTTACAGAAGAGAGATGGAAGGTAAAAAAACCCTACTGCATGAACAGGAAAATTCCTGTACTACAGAAGCAAAGGAACAGGGAAAAGAACAGAGGGATAGATGGAGGATCAAAGAAGGGAAAATGCCCACTCTGCACCCATATTGTGACAATAAATACAGACACTGAGGCTTCCCACCAGTCTCAGACTACAGCTGCCAGTCTCTGTTGCCAACTTAGGGCAGAATAATTTGAACTCCAGAAATCTAATTTTCATAGCTCTACCCAGAGCAAGGGAGAGCAAAATTCAACACCACCTTGTTCAGAGGACAAGGTAATGAAAACTGAGCAGCTTCAGCTGCCTTTGTCTGAGGCAGAAGCCAAACGAAGCTGCAAGGGTTTCGCCAGAGGAAAGTTAACTGTTGACCGATCCAAGAGGAATCCACTGGGAAGCACTAAAAACACAGGTAAAAAGAATGCCCCACAGACATCAAGACCACAGTTTTGAAAATACTTAGCATGGCCTAATCCTACTGCCACTGATGTCACTGGTGTGTGTGGGAGGGGAGTTGTTTGTCTTTTTACCACAGACTTCAACAGTCCCAGAGTTATGCCAACATCGATGACTTTGGAAAATCTGGTTTTTAATGTCCCTTGAAAAACCATCTAGGAGCTCTTACTGACTGCAGAGGACAACTCGACTTGTGTTGACTGATGAGGTTTCTACTTCCTGCTGCCTACCTTGCCCTTGAAGCGTTCACATCCGAGGTGGTTATCAGTCAGCTTACACCACTTTATCATCTTTTTCAGATAAACAGCCACAGACTTTATACTGCACTATGAACTGTGACAGACCAAGAGCCGACTGGCTCAGAGTTTTGTGCACTGAAGGCAATAACTTCATCCACCATCCAACGTTAAATCATCCCTGCCCATCAACAGAGTAAGTTACACCTGTTGCTACTGGTCTGAATGATATTGTTCTAAACAGTGTAAATAAACTGCCTGGCAGTTACAGGAGGGGAGACCAAACTATCTGATCTTCTCTTGCCCTAGCCCCGTCTGTTATATCTCATTTAGAACAGATATCACACCAGCCTGACTTTTACAAAGCACTTGGCACAGCTTTATGGGCTAGACAAAACAATTTGTCCCAAATTTTATAGAACAAACTCAGATGGTGCTCATTAGTTCAATTATTTGCTATCTTGACTATACATCACAAGAAACCAAGTTTTAGAAGTTCTTTCAGCTCTAGAAATTGTTTTTTAAAATCTGTTTTGCAGCTTAACTACAGCGATGAACCAACATTGCTCCATCTACTAAAGTTTTAGACCAGAGAAGATAGAGCAGCTGACTCGGCATTCACACGATTCAATTTTATAGAAGGGAACTTGCTATACCCTTCAAAAACACTGCCTATGCCACACATAAGGTGAAAAATACACGTTCCAAACAAATGAGCTTTCAACAGGACCATGGTTCTAGCACAAAACCTACCTGTTGGGAAACTGAAACCATCTGTTGAATGTTGGCAACAGTAGCCTGTTGCTGGACCACTTGCGGAAGTTTCGCAACCTGTAGTGACATGAAATAAAGAAAGATCTGGTCAAAATAAAAAATTGCCAATAGCAGCAACACACCATACCTATCGAAACTGCTACCAAGCGAAAACCTTCCCAAACTCCTGTTCACGGCAAGTTGCAGCTTGGCATTCTCAGCAATACTGAACTTTTGTAAAAAGAAAAGTTTTAGATCAGTGTATTGAAGAACTTAGCTAGGAGGGGAAGAGGAAAAGCCAAACTTTCAATTTTAACCACAACATATTTGTTTCCTCCTAACTATGTATGAAATTGAAGGAAGCACAGAAGTTCTAACAGGCTACTTTATCTGAGATACACTTTTGAAAGAGTTAAGGCTTCCAATTCCTAACCCCCTTCCTTTTCCTTGGTTAGACTGATCCAGTTAGGCAGAAAAGAAGGTAACTGCAGCTACTCTTGGCTGCCAGAGGTTAGGCTGGGAGGCAGCACCAGAAAACAGGAAGAACTCTGACTGAATTTGCCTTACTAAATACGGTACAGAATCCCTTACTTAACCAAAAAGGAGTGACAGTGTATTTCTTTCAAAGAGAAAGGCAAACTTACAGATTAGATAGTTCCTCTGACCTGCTACGAGGCCACATATTCAGCACCAACAAATTTTATTATAAAGTCAATTTAAACAATTGTGGGACTAGAATTAATATGAGCGGGTGCTAAAATGCTACATCACCTGTCATCTTCACAATTCTCCAGTCACTGTACTGTGTTACCTGTACCTGAATCTGGGCCTGCACTTGCTGGGTTCCACCTGGTTTCTGGGTTTGGGAAATTGGAGTTGTTAAGAACTGTGTTTTAATGGCAGGCTGTGTAGTGTAAGTTACTTTTTGTTGTTGTGACGTCTGCTGTTGGGTTTGGACTGTAACCTGTTGAGCATTTATCTGCAGAAGAGACAAGAAGCATCAGTGAATACAAAATACGAGTGTATTTTAAAGACTAGGTATGTAGCTACCAAGATTAATTATTTTAGTGAAACAAAATCCTCCCAGGATTACTAATAGCAAAATGAGCACTAGCAGAAAGCTTTCATGTGCTTATACAAGTATTCTGAATCACCTGAAGTATTTACTGAAAGCGTTCTGCCTTACACACACACACTTTATACAATAATGCACTTCCAAAAAAACCACATTGGCAGCTGACTGACAGCAAAGCCCATGAAAAGAGGACAGTTTAGGAAAAAGTATATTTTGCACAGTTTATATTGTAAACACTGAAAATCTTTGGAATTATTCCACATTTGGTTATATTAGAAGTGACTAAAGAAAACTTAGTGTTTGTTACTTAAAATAAAAACAACAAAATCCAGTTTGGGGCACGAGAAATCACAGCAAACAACAGTTTTATTGAAAAAATTATTAAGCACCTGACCAAGAACACAAGAAACAGCTCTCTAGAGATACACTTAAGATCCACCCCTGGAAATACTGACTGACTCTCTGGGACTGTCCTCGTAACGCCGAGCCGAAGCATCACATAGCTCAGTGGGAGAGCAAACAACGAGTACCTTTTGCTGCACAGTAGCCTGACTCTGTGCAACCTGCGGCTGGATAGCTTTCTGTTGCTGTGCTGCTTGATGGTGCTTGAGTTTTAGAAGCTGCTGGACATGCAGTGGCTGCGCAACTACCGTCTGGCCTCCTGAAAATTACAAAAATAATTAGAACTGTAAGAGTCTTCATTTTATCGCTTTGTCCCAGTAATCACAGCTTGCAAACACAGACTGTGCTTTTTATAGACCTATGCATCTGCATAGCTTTGAGCACTAATAACCCACTGATTTTAATGGGAATAAGACACATGATTTTGACAGTGGAGAAAAAAACATCCTGTTATCTAAGGGCACGAGTAAGCTAACTTTGTGTTCTAGCAATAGTCTTCCTACAGGAAAAATTCCATCCACAGTACAGGGGACACTTATGAAATACAAGTTTTCCTATTTCATTTTGCAACTTAAAAACAAATGATGAAATTACTGTGTCTTTATTTTTAAAACGATATCTCTACTCTCATACATAGATTTAAAAAAAAAACCCAAAAAAACAACCACATCTGGCTACAGAATCGGGCTAACCTCTAGATTAAAATGAATAAGCTCAAGTCTCTTGCCTCATTTCAGACACAAACTGGAATGCAACCTCTACCACTTTAGTTTTTAAGAAGTGTGAGTGTCCCACAGAAGACATTACCTGAAACACCCTACCTTTAAAAAAGTGGGATTTAAAATTTTATTATATTTTAGCAAGTGTGTTGACATACCTGCTGCTTTCTGTGGCTGCCCAATGGCAACACTAATGCCTGCAACAGTAACGGGGAGTGTGGTGACTCCTGCAGATGACACAACAGCAGCTGGAACAGACACCACCGGAGGCTTTGCCAAAGCAACCTGTGCTGCTTGTGGAGTTTGGGCCTGGATCTGTCCTTGTGCTTGGAGCTGGGAAGCAGGAACACGAGTCTAAGCAGTAAGGAATGAAGATTATTGTATTGGCACAAAAAATAATTGCTGCATATAACAGGTCATTATAACGTGATAGTTGTAAATACTTGTAAATATAATTGCTCCTTTACAGTAACACACTTCAGAGCTGGTATCAGTGGGTAAGTGAAATTTAAAGTCCTTTATGTTACAGCTGTATCTGTTGTTCTGCCTAGGTAATGCACAGGGCATTTGTGCACTTGACTGACCAGTATCTAGTTCATTTAAACCAGTAAAGAGAATAAGGTGTTTAAGACTGTTTTTGCAAAGTCAAAGACAACTTACAAGACGAGCAACTTGCAGGTTTGTCACAGTAGTGCCTGTGAGAACCGCGCCAGGACGAGGTGCTGTAACAGCAGTGAGTTGTTGAGTTTGCTGTTGCTGTTGCACTTGTACTTGTGCTGTTTGCTGTTGTGCCCCTTGCTGTGTCTGCTGCGCTGCCTGCTGCTGGGGAAGCTGCAGCTTCTGCTTCTGCAACTTGATCAACTGCTCCTGCAAAAAAAATCAAATACTTCCATCATTTCCAATGTTTTACGTAACTACAGGGAAAAACTGAGATGAGCCTGGAGCTTTACAAAAGAAACATTTTATGCCAGACTTTAGTTAAGATCAAAGAGCTAAGAATGCAATTCCTTTAGGCAATGGGTTGCCAGTGAGTAAGTGCTTTACATCCTGACCTACTGCAATAGTGGTACTATTTGAAATGGCTCAGACTCGCTGCCTTCATGAAATTTTAGTAGGATCAGATTTCAGAAAGAGCTGCATTTTACTCCAGCCAACAAAACAGGATACAACACATGCTGCTAATGATGCTTACAGTAACAACGAGAGTAACGTGCCACGTTACTTCAGAAGCATGTCCTCACCTGTGACAATTTCCCTACAGTTTTTATTTGAGCTGGAGACTGGGCTTGTGCCTGAGCCTGAATCTGTGGGACCTGCACCTGAGCAGCCTGCTGCTGCTGCTGCCTCAGAAGCTGGAAGTGAGCAGGGGTGATTGTTTTGCCGGACAGCTGGACTGTTGGCGTAGCTGTGAATAAAGAAAAAACAAAATGCTCTGAAGAAAGACTTTCAACATTCAGTTTAATTCACTGATCTCACCTGAAAAACCAAGCTGTCAAATGCATATTTTTCTGCTCCAGCACAGTTTGTGGACTAACTACAAATAACAACACATTAGCACAAACATGATGTAAAAGCAGAGTAAATAATAAAATACATGCTCCTTTCTTCCCAATGGTTTTCAGTTGAGACAGTCAATTCTAATACTTTACTGCTAGATTATTAATAATCTTTTGAAATTGTAATGCCCAGGGGCCAAGCAGCTCTCTACTGCAACACTTTATCCAGAAATACCAGAGAAAAAGTTAATCTGAGCACCAACAATAAAGCAAGTTAAAAATCACAGCACTGTTCCAATTGTGCTGCCAACAAATCCAGGCTTTCAATACTGCAGTGGTCAAGCAACCTAGAGAAATTCTGGGGCCCTTCACGTACCCTCGGAAAAAAAATTCCTAAACACATGATTATTACCTGGTGTAACCTGAGTCACCAAAGATCTTGTCTGGGTCTGCACGGGTGTTAAGTTTGTAGTTACAACTGCTGATGCTGTCACTGATGTTACTGCACGAACTCCCTGGGTCGATGCGATGGTCACCAGTTCTGTAGAAGCAGCAGGTGCTGCCGCAGTTCGCTGCTGGGTATGTACCACTTGTGCAGTCGCAGTGCCTCCCGAAGTCTGAAAAGGAGCACGGTCATTATTTCTCACAGTTTCTATACCTCATAGAAAGCTATGGAACCTTCTGGAAATGGACTAGACAATTTTAGAAACAAACATCAAAAATGGAAAAGCGCTGCAAAAGCAAAGAAGGTCCAAACCTTTCTAACACACCTATCTGCTCAGATACATCTCATAATCAGCACCTGGTTAAATCTTTTTCAAACAGGCTGATCGCCAAACTCTTAACTACATTACAGAAAGCTGGTTTTACTACCTTCCAATTTTTTGCTTTATCTTCCATAGTCTTAAACCACTAAAGTAATAATAAAAGATCATCGTTAACAAAGCACAAAACAGTTACAGGCTGGAAATGATAATGGCTCAATACACTGCCTATGACAGCACTTGCCTACGACCTAGTTTTAACAGTAGCATCTCTCAGGCACTTTTTTGATAAACTGTTCCAGTGTGTTCTGATATTTCGGTAAGGGAGAGGGGTTTGATACAGAATCACAGGACGCATATGAACTTTGCAAGAAGCAGAGTTTCTGGTAACATGGAAAGCTAAAGACGACGACAGACATGCTCATAAAACACGCAACCCAGATCAGCCCAGGGACACAACTGAGGATGCAATCTACTCACAGTCAACGTGCCGGGTATAACGGGTGAAGCCAGACGTTTATTGATGGGCTGAAAGGTAGCAGCAGGGACTCCAGCAACGGTATTCACTATGACATTTCCACTCACTGTAGCTGAAAGCAAGCCAGGATTAAATGTGAGATTCTAAAAATGAAAATCCAAATGCCCTATCATCTCCAATGCTCAATTATAAAGTCTTCTTACCAGTCTGTATACTGGTCCCCGTAACTGCTGTTTTGATCGTGCCCGCCTATTTAGAAGACAATTGAGGTAACAGTTCAGAAAAATAATAAAATAAAACTGAATATAGCTCTTACTCTATTATGCTGTTTAACACAATGCTGTATTCCAGAAGTGACAAAAGAAAATGCAATAAAATGCACAGCTACTTCTGCAGTTGTTCATTCATTCTACATATCAACAAGTAGTGGTGGATATATTAGGACTCTCTCACACTAATGAGCAATTGGAGACCAGCCAAATGTTTGGTAAATCCTGATCATTTGACATCCTTGTTAGCAGAAGAAGGGAGCAATATCTTACTCTGGTGTGCCAGAGCCAACCACTCACAAGGAACATCACTGAGCAGTAGATGCACAGCAATACTTATGGGTCAGAACCCATCCTCTGTCTCTTTCTGTAAAAGCTGTAGCGTTCTCGCCCTTCAACAAGCAAAATAAAATCACCACTGCCTGCACACATTAGTATGAAAACTGGACTGGATTGGCTCTAAAAACAAAACCCTCGGACCTGTTATCAGATTCATTAAGAGACTAGATTTAAGGAAGCCATGAAAACTTTGCACAGATCTGCAATAAAACAACCACAGTAGCTCCTGTAGGATGCCACATTCCACTTGCCTTGCAAAGGTTAATAAAGCTTTGTTTTTTAAGCTACTTCAACAGAGTAGCTCTTATAGCTACGTCCTCTTTATTCTCCAAGTTCTCTGTATAAACACTGTCCACTGACTGCGTAGATGTATCTGCTCAGACTTGATTAAATTAAAGTCTAAACTGAAAAAGGAAAAAAATCTTTGCAAAGGGTATGGTGTTTTTCCACCTCAGAATGCCAAGACCTATTGCTATAACGGGTAAGAATACAGTCTTAATAAATGAGCAAAAAAGAAGATACCCAGCATACACAGGGAAAAAAAAAAAAAGAAAGAAAGAAAGAAAGAAAGAGCTTTTATCTCACTATAGTGATCTAAAATTCTCACTTTCCAGAGAAGATAAAACATGCAAACATGGTACACACAGTAGAACTGAAGTTACTACATCAGAGGCACCAAGCCCTCCCTTTCTTACCAATACTGCTGTGTTGGCCACAGTAGTTACTGCAGTCTGCACTACTGCCTGCGGCTGCTGAACTACCTGTGCCTGAGCCTGCGGCTGAGGTTGGGCTTGTGCTTGCTGTACAGCTGGTTGCTGAGCTTGCTGCTGGCCAGCTTGCTGCTGCTGAGGCTGTGGGCCTGTCTGTTGCTGTGCCCTCTGCTGTTCAGCCAAAGCCTAGGAAATCAAAGTGTGAGCTTCACAGTCTTCAAAACAGTGCATGTAACAGTCAGGATGTATTTGTTAACAAACAAAACAACACAACACAACAAACAGAACCCCTTTAATTGTAAGCATGTATTACATATGTGTGTGCAGAGACAGCCTACAAATCTGTCTTCACTGTAACTCTCTAATTCCAAGCACATGACCCAACCAGGTTCAAACTGTAAGCTATACGCACGATGACATGGCTCAGTGCATAGCACAAACAGCGATTTGCCATCCACAAGCAAGGACAAGTATCTCTTTCTGAGTAACGTAAGGAAGGAGGCTACAGAATGGTCAAGATTTCCAAAAAGATGCTTCTAAACAACGAGTATGAGTATGACATACAGGCTCAAGGAAAGGTCCCTCTTTGGAGCTTGGCTATCTAAACCCTAGCACGTGAACAATTTGCAGCTGCTCACAACACCTACTGTACCACCAAACTTCTCCCAGGAGGAAGCTTTTCTCCTACTTCCTCTGTTGTCTGACTTTTTAACTACTGCAGTCACACATATAGCTGAGATGGAGACCATACCTTTTTCTCTTTTGCAATACGTTCTGCGCGGAGGGATGCAACTTGAATCGGAGGAAGTGGCTTATCATAGTTGATTCCACTAGAAACAATGATAAGACAAAGCACACAATCATTGAAAATACATAACTGAAAGTTAAAAAAGAAAAGAAAGCAAGCACTTTTATGCAATTCGTAACTCCTTTAAGACAGACAGTGCCCACCTTTCTGCGAGCACTGATGCATGCTTTGGATTCTTCTGGAAAGGATTCATGCCAAGTCTGAAATTGAGCAAAACTGTATTACTGGAGACAGAAAAAAACCCTTAAAACCAGTATTTAATTTCACATGTTTTAGCAGGTGACACTGCCGTTTTGGTGAAGTTTTCATGACATTTCCACCAGTACTGGAGCCTGCATACAGATAGGCATTTTAACAAAGACTCAGAGTAAATATGAAATGAATATAGAAAAACTTACTGCAGGAACTTACACAGAAAACAACATACTAGTAAACAGCATAGACATCAAAATGTTTACAATTCAGGCAAATGGAAAGCGTAGTTTGTAAGGTAGATGAAAAAACCCAACAACTAAGTGCTCTCCTGCTCTTAATCACACAAAACAAACTAATGCAGAGAGTAAAAGCTAACCCAAACACATGAAATATGGAGGTGTTCCAATCACACAAGGCCAGGACCCAAGGAAAGAGATCAAGAACAGAGGAACAAAACAGCTGTTTGAAACAGAATGCAAAACAACTTTTGGTTGTGAGAGCAATTCAGAACACAGTTTCCAGGAGATCTGTGGCGACAGGGAGATCGAATGACTCCAGTTAAACTTACAGAGGTTTGATAGGTGGACTTCTTTTCCCTGCAATCATTTTCATCATCTCAAAATGATTAGTATAAAGTTGCGTGTGGGTTGCACCCTCATCTTGAGCATAGATCTGATTGGTACGAAGTGGGCGACTGTTTTTAGTCTAAAAAACGAAAATAAACCAACTTTCAATTGCGAACACACCCACATGGCGTTCTGTCTACGTATTAACACATGGTGCGCTTGTAGATTATTTAAAAACGTACTCCAACATATCTATCACAGACTGGTTTCTGCCTCGAGTCACTGATAACTTACTGTTACACAAAACTCTACGGGAAATATATAAAGAAAGAGCAAAATAAGGAGCAGTTCTCACGGTCACACTGGCATCAGCACTTGGGGACATACCAAATGGCAAGCTCTAATTTGAAAAAGAATCTTTGCTTTAGTTTAGATTTTGCAAGTTTAATTCAGTACCCAAACCAAGAGCCCATTAGTTTATAGTTATGCATAGCGCACACATAATGTAATAAAACCATCACTGCACTGCTCTCCCAGCAAAGCTACGTTAACATCCAACACACCATGCCAGTCTAACGTTTGGCTTCTCCTAAGCAGAAACTGCCAGTCAGGGACAAACCTGCTTATTAGTCAGAGAATGGGACTACGGTTAGAAGTTCTAGATCCTCTACCCAGTCCTGTCACTAAATTGCTGTATGGTTTGGAAGAAGTTGTTTATAATCGTGGAATTTATTTCTGTTTCTGTGGCGTACTATCATCCTCATTTACTAAAAGGTGCTTCAAGCATTAAATTCACTATATATTTGTAATCCACTTAGACTCTAGCATGAAGTACATTCGCACAAATCTTAAGTATCACCATAATAATCAGGATAAGTTACATGGTGGTTGTTAGGTGGCAAAATACCCACTACAGTTTAAGTGAAATCACAAACTTCTTGCATGACTTAAAATTTATCTAACAAATCCAAAAGCTGAAGTCTGGTGTCAATCCACTGTATCAACAAAGAAAGGAAAAATAAATTTGGAATTTTAATTGATGTTTCAGAACTCAAGTAACACTCAACATGGATCTCATATGAATTATCTGCCCACCTCCATTGCTGCTAAATACCACACAGTGTCTAGATTTGATTTTGAAAGAATACCAATGCACACCTTATAAATACTTTTTGTCTTCTTTTTAGGATTAGCTTCGTACATTAGCTGTAAAATAAGAAGGAAAGTTAGATGATCTTTTGTGGAAGATTTTGTTCAGGTGCTTTTTCTTTTCAAAGAAATCACATAAAATAAGTGGAAATCCTGATGAGGATAATTTTATAATCTTTTAAAAGTTATTTATTTACACTGTTGAAACATTTAACAAAAAACAGGTGTTTATGGAGATAAGGAAAAAAAACTCTACAAACTTAAGGTAAAAAAAGACGCATCATTCTGTGTAAACTCACCTTTCCTTCTTCCCTTGGAATAATGACATTTTCGTATCTGTTTCGGCATTGTTTTGGTGAGCGATAGACTCTGCTGCATGAGTTAACAACATCACTAACAAGGTCCCAATTGGGAGTGTGTGCTGGCGAGACAACAGCAAGATTTAAAGGAAGCTCCAGCAGCTGCTTCACTGCCTACAACAGATAAAGGTACAAAAGCTCCAGATGACAAATCGTTCCAAACCTATCCTTACCCACATTGTCCACACACCACTACAGCGATACAGATAGCTTTGGGCTCACCCTATGGGTTCACCCACACTCACAAAGACTAAAAAAGCATAAAAATTATGCAGGCTGACGTGCAAGAGAACTTGGAGACTGGTGTAAGAGGAACAGAGAGCTGCCATTCAAGTGCTGCTCTCAAAGGCGGGGAGAACTTTAGCTGCCTTATCCAATGTCCAGCCAGCCCAACTAATCTGGAACGTAACAGTAAGTGGCCACTACAACAAAAACAGGACTTAATCATGCATTTTGTAGTTTAACATTTAATTTATCCTTAGAGGAACACAAATGATAGGCAATCTGTTCAGAGTTATGCGAGCAAAATGCCAAACTAGCCATTAAGAATCAGAAATAACCTTGAAGAGCTAAAGTGCAGAAAGAGCCATTTCTGAAATCAGAAGCAAAAATACAATAAACAAAACCAGCAGAAAGTGCAGGTATCATCTGACCTGCAGAAGTGCCCAGTCTTCACTGATCAACCACTCTGGATTATCCTGTCCAGCCTCAGCAGCTGGTTTGACAAGAGTTGGCAAAGGCTTTGCAAACTGGGTTTGTTGTTTCAACAGGATGTTCTTCTTCTGCTCTTTGCCCTCTCGGCGCATTTTCAACATTCCCGGAGTTGCTCGATCAAAAAGTGAACGAGGTGGAATAACTGTCTCTCCATGACGTTGCTTTTTCTTCCTACCTGCAGCTAAAGCAAATAAAAAATCGTTCTTGGTTAATAGTTACTACCCTTCTTTCATTCCTCTGCTACTTATAGCCTCAAAATGCTCCTACATGTGTAGAGAGTATTCCCCACTGCCTCTTAAAAGCGTACCATCAGGAACTAAACAGACCCTGCTATAAAGTAAGATCAGCCTCGTCCTAACTCACATAGTAGAATGCCTTTTTTCTAAAATCATTCTCTCAAAAATGCTTATATATCTAAATAGAAAAACACACCAAGAGAACTGGGGCTTCCAGTGATTTTATCGCTTCAAGAGCGCGGTGAGACAAGAATTTTCATCTCTTCAAACCTGCAAATTTGATCTGTACTGGATCAGACAAGTAGGATGAATGAAAAATTCCCTGGTTTTTTCAACTTTCAGCAATAAATCTCAGAACAGTTTTGAAGAAACACTTACCAGATGGATCTGTTTTGTGTCGTTTACGTTCCTTCCTGACATACACTGGAGGCAACTTTGACTCTGGAATAGGGGTGGTATCATACATCAGGCACATAACAGAATCTATGTAGATATCATTGTCATCCTGAGGTGGCGTGGGAGGAGTCCAAAGCTATACGGAACAAAATTTGTAGTTACTGCAATATTAACTCTCCACTGATCTTTATGACTCAAAAAAATAAAAAGCCTATTTAGACAGCCTGGTGTCACTTCTACTTACTGGCATTATTTCCGTTTGTCCATCTGGACCTTCATAGACATATTCCTGCACAGCAAAAAAAAAAAAGAATACAATTCAAATGATCCAACTGAACCCTGAAGGAAAAGGTATTCTCAGAATAACTGTTAAGAAATACATTATTAGGAAAAACAAGACTAATCAGGAATTACTTTGTTGTATGCATCCTCCCGAGTGTAGGTTAGAAGTTCCTCTTCATCCTCCCAAAGCATTTTTTGCTCTTTTTCCTTTAACTCCTTCATATGCTGGACTTCCCATGCTTTCTTTGCAGTTTTCAGTTCCATCTAGATGAAAGTCAGACTCCTTATAAACTTCATGCAGTAACAGACACTTGATTAAAAGTTACCAATTTGGTATTTTTATGGACAAACTCCTTTGACATTTTCAGGCATAGAAATCTCACAGCAATTTCTTAACAAATACTTTCACAATCATTTAGAAGATAATTTATCATCTCTGTTGAGTGTCTTCAAACCCTCAAAATAAAGCAAACTCAGAATTTCAGTTAAACAACCAAGACAACCAGATCACAGCTCCTTTACCCAAATAGGCAAGCTCACTGAAATTAATGAAATTTTTCCCCCCACTGTCAATGGAATACCACAAATATTTGCTGAGCTGTGCTGAAGAATGTCATTCCCATTTTACAAAAAAGAAATTAGGAACCAAAAGAATCCCAAAATAATAAGCTTTCTGTAAGGCATTCTGGTGTTCATAAGGCACAGCAAGAGAAGAGCAAAGAAGTGCCTACAGTATATTCCACGTCATTGGAGAAACTTCCACTTCACATTGAAAATATAACCCTGCCTGCACATACTGTGACAGAACAACATGGAAAAGAAAGACTTGTTGTTTTACCTCATTCAACTGTGGCTCATTCTCATCAACTGAAACGTGGAAGAGCTCTAAATAATTCAAAGCATATTTCTCAATTGGAGTCAGCTGAGAGAATGTATCAAGGGAAAAAAAAAGTTAGTATTGAGAATAATAAAAGAATGTTAACTGAAGGAGAGTGTATCAAAGCTCTCCTTAAAACCCTCTCTGATGGCTTAACATCTTAAGCCAGTAGACCTCCCATCCGTTTTATGGGAGTATCAACCCCATAGACAACAGTTGCTTTAAGGCCAGACTGCAAAGAAATTGAAATACTTTAACTAAACATTACTTTTTAACCTAAAATTCATGGAAAGTCATAGTACCTGATCCACAACAGCAACTAACTCCTGCAGCTGTGAGGGCTCTTCATTGTATTTTGTCTCGCAGAGCTCTGAGATTAAAGGTTCGATGCTTGACTCAGGTCCTATTTCTTGTACACCATCATTTGACTCCTCATCCTCTCGCTCAATACTGTTGAGGGCCTTTCAGAAAGACATATTTTAAAAATAATGAGGATTTCAAAAAGAAACCTCACAAGACTTCTTCAGTAAGTCTCCACTAAGGCAAGAGAAACAGTCCCCAGAAAGCGTACAATTCAACTGCGGGCTTTTGGAAGTTTTGTTACGAGGAAAATGACAAAACAACATAAAACCACCAGGAAAAGATTGACAGGATTTACGCAAATTAAAAAAGGTAAGGCAGCTGTTTAACACCAATGCTGCACAGCTGTATTTTTAATGGATGTGTTATAATTACCTCTATGAATGGTCTTGCAACTTTAGGTGAAATATTTTCTGATGGAGATGGCTCTTGAGAAAGTACTACAAATTCTTCTGCTTTCACTCTAAATCCAGAATCCTCCATAGGAGAATGAACTTCAAACAATTCCTGAATTGTTTGCTTGGTAAGCAGAATAAAAAAAAAAAAAAAAAAAGTACATTCAGCTTTCGGGATTATTCTATTTCTTATATAACTTTTATTTAGCTCAGGTTCAAGTGACCTTATAAACTATGGACCGACTAAAGAAAAAATAAACCTTTATCTATAATTTCCTGAAAATTGTCCGTTTTCTCTTCTGTAACTTTCTCCTGTAGGACTACAGAGTAGAATAAAATGTTAACAGTTCATTTATAGGAAAGTCAGAAATACACACGGTCTCATCCTGCAGCACCCCACTGGGAGTGCCAGAAGGGGATGGACTAGTTTCATTAGTGCAGTCACTGTCTTTTGCATCTTCAGAGCAGGAACTGAGAGCCTATCTCCCTAAACACCCACATTTATCTCACATTTTTAAAGTTGTTGAAACCTTCGTCTTCACAAGCTCTGCAGAATTTTGCAGCAGGGTGCAAGAAACCAGAACATATTAAGTGATGTAGATGATGCCTGCGCATCATTATGCAAGTAACGGAACAAAAGCAGACGGACGGTATTTGAGAGAAGGCAGCCCTAACACCTAGAGTTCAAGCAATCATGAAATTAATATGCTTAGCTATCAATTCTAGCCCAAACCAACTTCTGCTAAGCTGTTATTAAACACTCCAGCACAGATGCCTGAATTTATTAAACGCTCCAACACAGGTGTTTGAACATATTTTGGGTATTAGCCTACCTGTGTTAAAAAGGCCATTGAATAGTCATTTCCCTGAGCAGCTACTTCTCTGATCAAGTCCTTTGTGCCATTTTTCAAAAGCTTCTCTTCTACAGAATTACCACTGACAAGCCTAAAAGGAAAAAGAAAACAATAGAAATCTGATAAGTCATTTCCAAACCAGCTTTCAGACACAAAAAGAGAAATTGCCCTCAGAGAATAACATTGGACTCTTAAAATGTGGGGGTTTGTGGGGGTTTTTTTCGTTCTGGTACAAGCAGAGAACAAAACACATACTACCACCTCTAATTTAAAGCTTTCTTTTAACAATTAATGCAATTTTTAAAAAATATTAAAAAAACACCTCCAAAAATTCCAAGTAAACTAACAGACAAAAAACATGCAGGTATGATGCATTAATTACATTTGGGGTGAAGAAAGACCACATTTTCACATGATGACCTGGCATCTTTTTTTATTGAAGTGAGATGAACTTTTCATCACTGTTTCCATTTTATTTCAGATCATACAGAGTAGCACTATCTGTATTAACCTTACATTAAAGCATGTTAAAGAGCAGTCATTGATCTGTAACCATCACCTGTATATATGGATATCTTTACATCTCCCAATCCTGTCACACCATTCCTGAGCTTTTGCATCCATCACTGGGTTTAGATCGTTGTCATAAAACACGACAGTGTCTGCCTCAACAAGATTGACTCCAGTGGAACGACTATGAGAGGAAAGGATGGCACAGAAAATGCGCTTGTCTCTGTTGAAAATTTTCATCAGCTCCTACAGAAACAGAAAGCAAGGAGTAAATAAACCATACACCACAATAAAATACCTAACCAAATTCACTATAACTTAATAAAAACCAGACAAAAACAAGGCAAGTGTTTCAAAATGAGAAGAAACAAGGCAACTGGCCTTCCCCCTGCTGCAGCATATAAAAGCCTGAGCAGCACGTATCGCTGTACCAGTGGACAACCGTTGGGGCAAACTTACCTGCCGTTGTTCATGGTTAGCATATTCATCAATCCTCACAAACGTGAGGAAATGGAAATTCAGGAACAATTCCAGAATGTCCAACATCAGAATCATCTGTGACAAAATCAGCACACGGCGCCCTTCAGATTTCAACTTCTGAAGCAGGACAGCAAGAGCTTCTAATTTTCCTGTATTTCAAACAAGAAAATCAACAATGGTTTTATACAGAAATTCCATTTCTGTGAAACAGGAAATTACTGAAATATTATCACCAAGGGTCCTCCTTTACCTGAGTCATACTGCACCAGCCGGAGGTCAGGGAACTGTAGCAAGTGAGGAGCTGTAATCTGTTGCAACTGATGCAAGTGTGGAGCTGCCTTCTGCTTCAGACTGTGCTTAAGGAGTTTCAATCTGTGACTATATGAAGGGGGAGGATTTGCTACATACAAACATGGGGGAGCAGCAACTGCAGCTGGCAATACAAAGAGAGCCCTGTGAAAAGCATCAAAACAAGGGAATCCCAGTTTAGAAAGTTACATACAAAATTAGCATTTGCAGCAATAATTTTCAGCCTGTCAACAATGTAATTTTATGCTAATTATCTAACCACTTTGTTAAAGTGACTTAGTAAGTGCTGCACATCTTCAAAGTATTAATATTCTCCATCTCCCTTTATCTTTTTGTTTTATTTTGATGCTTTGATGCTAGCTCCTCTTAAAGTGTTTGCGCTGTGACCACTGTATTGAGCCACTGGAGCTCAAACACAAGAAAGTCCCATTCTACCAAACTTACTAAAAGCAATTCAAAAACATTTGTGTTCTTCTAATCGCATTTCACATTTCTAGAATATTGCAGCTATTGCTCTGCACACAATACACTAAATGTCAGCTTCAGCTAAACTAGCTTCTGCCTAAATCTCTGTGTCTGAACTCTTGCTGGTTGGCTCCAAAACATACCTACTCAGAAGTCAATCCAAAGCACAAGAACATAAGCTGAACTAGAGTCAGCTGCATTTGGGCTTGAAATTAGGAATGAGGCACTGAAAACTCTTATTGTAAAGATCATAAAAGAAACAGAAGTGACTGTTATTTTTATGTTCATACTGCACATCATTTACTGCTAAAGAAATCAGTCTAAACCAAGCAGCTCATAAACAGAAACAAGGTTGTAAAGCTTCTTTGAAAAGGAGTCTTTAAGAAATAACTGTGGTAAACACTTACAAGGCAGAGTCACACATTACCTGTTAACAACATCCTTTAGAGACTCCTGTTGCTGAACCAAAGTCAGGATCAATTCTTGCAATGGGTTACTTGGGCCTCCAGAGGCACTTGAAGAAAGGCAACAGTTCACAAAGCCAGCCCACCTCCAACTGTTCTCTTCACTGGAAGACAGCTGAGAGGGCTTTCTTTCACCAGCCAAAGAACACACACGCAGCAAGTCACTGCCATACATTGGGGCCCGTGAACAACGGCGCTCATTGCCAGAAAATATTCTGTCCAGGCGCTCCTTCAAAAGCCGGTTCTTTTCTTCATATGTTTCCTTTGCCAAGAAAAGTTGAAACAAACATTTGCTACTCATCACAATGACTCAGGAATTAGAGTTTCTTTAGAAGGAAGCTATCAGGATCAGAGCCCTGTGTGCTTTATACCGCCAGCATCCTAGATTCTAACGACTACTTAAACCGATCACAAAAGATGTAAATTTCAGATAAATTTGAAGACCTCAGCTGAATTTAATTCATATTAAAGAGTCAATTAGTTTAGTATCTTCTTGCCTCTTTTAAAGAACATTTTTGTAGTTTTGGAAATAAAACAAAAGTAGTAATTTCTATTTGGGACACTTGAACTAACACATTAACACTGATAAGCTGCAGGTTCCTGTGCAGTTTAACATATACTTCACATTTCCCTATGCTTTACAGGTTGCTTGAGTATCTTTTCTAAAAACTTGTTAAGAATAGAAATCTATAAAAATTTGCCCAATTGCCTTTGTGTTCCAAACACACAGAAAATCTTATGATCTTTTTATTTATGCATTACTACACAATTAGGACACTTTACAGTTTTAAGAACCTGTCTGCTATCACGGCACAAGAAAGCTGTTAGCTGCTTTTATACACCAGAATCTACTTTAAACTATGGATTATAGATGAAAATGCATCAGCTCCGTCAACCTGAAACACTGACAACAGTTGGCTTTTTTACCTACTCTGTAATCAAAGTTCCTAATTAATTCCAGCTGTGTAAATCACAGCTTCCAACTATCACATGGACTTAGTACCAACCCTGAAAAGTTGTGTTTCCCTAAGAAAATGAAATACCTGCAATTGTCCATGCGTAGGTGCTGGTTTTAACGCTGCTCCCATGTCACCAGATGACAAATTAGTAACTGCAGTTCTACCTGGAATACAAACTGAGGATAAACCTTGTGTTTATATATTCATTCTTCTGAAGATTTGTTTCATTTATTATTTTCAATAAGCAGACATTTCATAGCTGTAACACATGATAATTGCAGGCAAATTTTTAGTCTAAATGCCCACTGGGTATTGCAAATTTGTACTTTGTTACACATCACACATCTAACAGATATTTACACCAACTGTTGTCACAAAAATCCAAGACAGATCAATGGAATTTTACTTCACTTGGCACAAAGACCTGCTGCATTCTTAGTTTATTCAAGATGTCATTTACAGTGCCCATAGGTATTAACATTTAGAAGTTATACTCTAAATCAGGAAAAGATTGTTCTAATTTATTTTAAACAAATCACCTAAGACTTTTCAGAAAATATATAAATTCAGTATATCTACAAATTGATGAAACTAGATGATGGAACCTCACAGTAGCATTCTTGTGAACTCAACTGCTAGCAGATGTTTTCCCAGACAGCTAACTAAACTGTAAGAACATTAGACAGGTAAACTAATCGAAACGACAGTAATACCCTTCATGCATTAGCAGAGTACAGACACTGTGTAGCAGTTATGTTCTTGACAGGATATATAGGTTTCTATTCTCAGCCAGAATGCATTGCTCATCAGCACTTATTATTTCTACTAGAAAAGCAGCACAACCCTTCAGTAGTCACTCTGAAACTGTATTTAGTGGTGAGTCAATACACCCACGAAGAACTGCATTCAAGTTAACAAGCAGGTGCTAGCCCTTACATTAAGAATAATAGAGTCTAAGGAGTATGCAGGCATTTAAGCTTTGCCTTTCTGCATTTTTGTTATAAACAAGGTAATATAGACGGCCAGTATAAGCCCAGTTTTACTGCACAGCTACATGTGAGCCCAGCAATTATAGTTTCCAATCACCCAAAGCAATGGAATTTACTTGGCACTTATCCAAAATTCAGAAAGTCAAAATAAGTACTTTCAACATGCTTTACATCTTCCTCCAAAGATGAACAGCAAAAACAATGTTTTCTTTTATCAACTGGAACCAGTACTTTAGATATTATTGCTTTTAACCGAGCTCTCTTTTTACCATCATGAGCGTAGTGAGATGTGTAAGTTTTTGTAGAAATCTCACATCAATTTTCATTCTGAACTGTGGCCATTTTAAGGAGTACCTGTAATGTAATCAGAGCTGGAGGGTGAAACATTTGAGCCACAGATCTCCCAAACTATGACAGAAATCCTTTACCTCTCAACAACTGGGAGGCTGTTGAAGCCTCCTCTTCCCTTTTTATGATGAGATGTTTACTCTTCAGAAAGTCAAAATACGAACTTCAAGGGCACGTTAATACATCAAACAGCAGCAGTCAGAGTCTATTTTGAGGGAACGGTTTATATCCAGAGAAAATTACAGCAGCTGGCCATTTCCAGGGAATGAACCCCTAGCATTGCATTTATCATCATTTAACAATCTGCTGTTTTGTTGTAAATGCATCCTAGACAGCAATTCCTCTATTGTTTTCTGATCAACATATTGATTGCAGTTTTAAGCAAGGAACTGATCACATTTGCAGCAAGGCACCAAACATCTAAGCAGTATGTGCAGAGAGAAAGGGAAAACACTAACTTGATTTGATAGAGAAGCAAGGAAAATTAGATACAAGCAAAATCAAGGTGCAAAAATGAAGGGAATTCCTGGACATGCTCTGTCAATAAAAAAAAAATAAATCAGCCTAATCTTTCTTTGAAAACACTAATGAAGTATTTCAAACTCACTTCTTCCCACAAAAATCTGACCTAAGACACAACTGATAAAAAAAATTCTATATATTTAATACAGTTTCAAGCTCTCCCAAGTTTGCAGTAAAACATGACCTAAAACTCCAGTACACATCACGCACAAAGGATCTGCCTCATAGTTTACCTGCTTCCGAACTCAACTTACAGAATTACCATCTATAACAACTTGGGAGTTATATATCAATGTGACTTCAGTAATTGAATGTTTAGAGACATTTCTTCAGGCTAGAAAACCTACCTTGCTGTGTCACTGCTGTGGAAGTTGGGACACCTGCTTGATGCTGGTTTCCTAAAGCATTCAGAGCATTCTGAACACTTCCCGCTTGGGAAACTGTCTGCATTACAACTGGACCCTGAGGTCTCAAATACTGCTGACCAGGTGCTGAAACAATCTGAAGAACACTTCCTGCAATGGAGGATTTGAAAAAAAATTAAGCTGGATAGAGTGGAAAAGAATAAATAGTGTTCTCTTGCAAAAGATACTACTGTTATAAACTGATCATTACTGTTTCAAACTTTTAAATGTTCCCAGAGAAGTTCATTACACCAATCTGATTTAAAGTTCCATAATATCCGATAGCAGGGAAACAGGTATCTAAGTCTTTATAGTTAATGAAGAGTTTCACACTGTAGGGGTATCATTCTACATCTAGGTATTTTACACGAAATTCGGATGAAATCCAATCAGCCAAGAAATCCTCACTTAGTGTTCCCTCTGTTTATTTTGTTGGCCACAGGGAATCAAGATTTCCAGGTTCTCCTGACCATGGCAATTCACACACCACCAGCAGGGAAATTTGAGGGCAAAATATATTGTAGGTAGAGCATTCAGGTCAGGGTAATAGTTGGGTCAAAATTCAGAGGCACACCAATCTTGAAGTATTATTTACACCATTTCAGAACAAACCAAGAACATCCTCAGTTTTGTCTGTTTCTGCTCATCAGGGAGTTAATCTGAAACAATGCCTCACCTTTTTTTTGCTGTATTGCCTACATGTGAAAACAAATTCAATAATAAAATCTTGATGTACAATACAGACAAAGAAAGTAACCATGTCTTTCATTTGATATGCGTTCATTTTTCAAAACAGAGCTACCTTGTTAGTCCTGTCTCACACAGAAAACAGGCAGAGCAGAACAGTACAAGCAGCGGGGATGGAAAAATCTCCTTAACATACAGCAACTAGGAACGTGCTGCCTGTATCAAAACATGAGCATTCTACAGAATGGGAAACTCCCTGTTTTGAAGTAAGTACCTTGTAACTGCAAGGGTTGCCCTGCAGTGAGCTGGCGAAGTTGACTATGTGACAAAGTGAACTTGTTCCCTTGGAACTGCAGTGTTACAGGGGTCTCTGGCTGAGCGATTCTGCCTTGTGCTCCTGCTATAGAAGCCAGCTGGGCTATTTTTACTACCTCACCACCTGTTAAAGAGAGAAACAGGCAATAAAAAACCAACCTGAAGTGGGAGGTGGGTCGTTCAATATTCACAATTCTAAGTTTTGGTTAGTAAACTGGTGCTGAAGCGCCTTCCATGCATAATTATACTTAGTGCATCAAAAGTGTCATATAAAAGTTAAGCAGGTATTGCTTTCTATATTTGTTGGACAAACTGGAAAAAAGCTGATTGTTTAAAGAGTAAGAACAGGAACATTTTAGAAGTTACCACTCTCATTAGCAAAAAAGTTAAGAGCTACCTGAAAACTCATGTGACACTTTGTAACAGAATAGACATTAAAGTGATTTTCACTGCCTTTTCAAGAGCACAAAGGAAGCTTTAAGAAAGAGACACAAATATTTACAGTCGTGGCACTATAAATAGACATTTGAAATGGCCTGAAATTTGGTGATGAAACATGGCTTACATCAAGCAATCTGCACTTAGACAAACCAAAAAGCTTTAAAGCGACAAGGATCAAGGTTTTTGTGATTTAAATGCAGAAAGGTTAGAGGCACTTAAGCATTAAGTTTTATGATATTGAGAAAACACTGGCGTGAAAATTTAGCTTTTGTAAAGGCAGTGCATTAACCCCAGAGATAAAATTAATACATCAGTGCTCAGTACTCTATACACATGCTAATAGGCAGTGCACATACAACCTTAAAGCAAAGCCTCATCGCTTTTCTCTGCCTAACACTTGCAACGTTCCTCTGTGCGAGAGAGGCCTTAGCAGATGGATTAGTGTTTAATATGAAAGGAATAATTAGGATAGAGCTAAAACATTTGGTCTGAAGGTAGTCTTGCCAGCAGAAGAAACATGCAGAAATAGGAGATTAAGTTGACACCACTAATGTATGTCCACAGCAATTCTATTGTTTCTTATCCAATTTTCGATTTTCCTTGGTCATAAGCAACGTACTGAGCAAGGCTAATCAGAAGAGTGAAAAAAAAACAACGATTCTGTACACATTTTAGGGTGCCTAATAACTTAACCTCATTGTAGTACAAAGGTGGGAGAAACCTTGAAAGGGGAGGCCACTTACTAGGCAACCGTGCCTGGGCCTGAGAGGTCAGTACCAGCCTCTGAGGCAGCACACTCTGTTGGATGGTGTGCGAGGGGGCCTGTGGCTGGGCCTGGCCTAGCTGAGAGGCCTGCGCAGAGGTCTGGCCCCGCGGTTTCACAGGGTTGGCTGTGCTAGTTGCTGTGGTGAAGGTCGCTGCGGGCTGGTGTCTTGGAGCACTGGTGGAAGCCTGAGTTGTCTGAAACTGTGCTGCTGCGGCTGCAATCAATAAGGGTTGTTTGGGCAAGCTGTTAGAGGTTTTAACTCCACTCTTTTAAACAACCTGCATTAAAAAGAAACCTTCCAACAGGATATTAAAACGGCTACAGGAACGGCTTGTCCTTACAGACTGGGATTTCTATCCACACCTTTTACTCCATCCTATTTTTACAACATTATATATTTGGAAAGCGTTATTTAAAGGTTAAATAAATACACAAAAGCACTGTAAATTCCCATCTTTGACAGAACATTACAAGTGATTAGGTTTTAAATACCAACTCTGCCATTTACTCCAAACACTAACAGTCAGGTTACACAAAGCTTAGTTTTGCATTACACTGGCAGATTATACTGTAGAAACTAGTGGGGAAATTTACTGGCAATTAGTCTGTTGGTATTTTTAAGCCATTAGTATTCTATAGACCATTGAGCTAGAGGGAAAAGGAGTTCTACTAACAGACTAACTTGTCTCCATCTATGCAGAGGTTCAGGTAACCAACCTAGAGCTAACACTCCTACCTTGATTTGAAGACACTGTAGCTATGGGTGATCTTCCTCGTACTTGTCCCTGCTGAGTTACCGTCGCTGTGGTCACCGTGCGTTGTACTTGAGTGCTTGGGAAAGCTACAGTCCTGCCCTCAGGCTTCTGACCATACTGAACGGGTTGAAACAACCTGAAAAGAAGATGAAAACTCTAAAGTCTCTAAGAAGATTGCAGCTTGGCCTTTAAAAATAAACTCTATCACCCCAGGAAAGTATAAACTGATCACATCAGATGCTAATCTCTTTCTCGCAGATGGCTGAAGCTTGCAGACTTCAGGTGCGGACATTCTATAGAGTCATTTTGCTAAGGCCAAGAAAGAAGAAAACTCATTGCTGTGCATTCAGCATCAGAACTACAGCAAACACCTGGAAGAGTCTAGCCCAGTATCTGGAAAAAGAATGGGGCACTCGTAGCATTTCCAGAGAGACATCAATATGCCAGCAGATCATCAGGCAGCTCCTTTGCATAAGAAAGAACAGTTCCACATTACTTCGAGATCGCTACTTCACTAGGTGAGAAACAGCCTTAAAAATTTTACTGCTATAAAACTTCCTATGTCTCTCCTAACACCGCAAGCACAGCTAACACTATGGGCCCAGCTTAGTCTTGAAGAATTATCTCCAGGCTATGTTTGCAAAACAACACTCACTTGCCATAAACAAGGACCTCAAGAATAAAATTCAGCTGCTGGTGAAGTAAAAACTACGGGAAATCCATAAATAAACTTCAAATGGAATTCTATGCCTCAAAAAAAAAATAAAATAGAATCCCTGTTTTCAAGGGTAAACAAGAAAGGAACAGAAAAATAAAATACAAAGTCAAGTCTGAGGTTTTGTGTGAATCACATGACCAGAGATGCCCACAGAACTCTGTAACCAGCAACAGAACCACATTTTCCTCCTGTAATTGTAGCTTAAAAGGAGGCCAACTGTACATACCTGCTTGGTTTGAGCTTCACTGGGTTGGGCCTAGCAGGTGGGGGGGGGGAGCTGTAGATTTCTTCAATCAACTTCCTAGTAACTTTTTGTTTTGGCAACATTTGTGCTTCATACTGAGTCATTTTGTTTTCCATTCCAATGAGGTCAAAAAGAGACAGGTCCGACTCCTATGGATATTGTAAAATAAGGTTTATTTTGTGATGACCTGAACAGTTAAGTCCTCTATATGTTCTATGTTGAATTCACTTTCTATATTTTACTTTTTAACTTGAAATAAATGCTGTAAGTTTAAAAAGTAAACTATTAATTATTAGTCAAAACTGTCTAGAAACCTTGGAAATATACCTTAAACTGATAGTCCCATTTTAAGCATCAGCATCAGAAGAAAAAGCACTGAAATCATCAGCCAGTTACCAAAATTAAAGCAAGGCACATTTAACAATTCTTCCTACAACATGATTTCCAAAAAATTACGTAGAACTCTTAGAAGGTGTTTGTTAACTATCTAGCTCAAATGCCAAACTATAAAGGGACACATATAATTCAGGAATGTAAGATGAAGGACGGAAGTAAGATCCACCAAAAAGATCATCTCATCTGCTGCATTACTCGTACTTCTCTCTAATGCAATTATTTGATTACCTCAAAGAGGGGGATCAGTTCTTTTAATGGTAACACAAATAGTGGTACCTCAAATGGATTGACAGAAGTGTACCAATTTAGTCAGTGAATCAGTGTTTACTTGTACATGAAAAAGAGTAAGTCTTACTCTCGTTTAGCTATTGAAAGAAGAAAATTACAGAATGCCGTAAATAAGTACTGGGCTACCCAGAGTGTTTTGAGTGTTAGAAAATTCCTGCAAACAGGAGTACGATGAAAGCAAAGCTAACTTCTCTTTGACCAAGTATTTAACAAAGACAGTACTGCTGACAAACCACTTGAAAAGCTCAAACTACTATTAAAAGAGATGCAGCAAGTATGCACTTGATAGGCACAGTTATGGAATAGTGAATTCCTTCTACTTCTAAACTTCAGGTAGACTTAAGATGCGTAAGAAAACAGTATTGAGTACTGAAATTCTACAAGGGCACCAAGAGAGAAAAAGTTTACTTTTCTACTCACCTTCCAAACATCTCTTTCTAGGGCACTCAGTACCAGAGACGCAGTTCTGTATTCCAGTGTTTCTGATACATAAGAGGTACTTGAAAGCCGGGGGTTTATCAGATCAGGGTGATTACAGATCCGTTGCAGCTGCATCAGGACATGCAGGACACTGATGAAGTGTCCGCTTTTGAGGGCTTCTTGGGTTCTACCAAATAATTGATACAGAAATACATTAATTTAAGTACAGCTTTTATGGAGATGTCCCTAAATCAGCAAGGTGAGAATGCGCAATGCAGCGTGTTATGCAAAAGTCTTAAAACAAGCTGAGATTTCACCTAGGTCTTTCTAGAGCATTTTAAATAGCACTGTACCAAATGTGAATTCAGAAACATGAAACTTGAGGACCAGTGCTACCTTACAGTCAAATACGACCCAACCAGCTCCCCATCCTCTACCTGCTTCGTTTCTGTTTCATCCCGGCACCTATCAATAGCCACTTGATATCACAGCCCAGCTAAATGGGTGGCTGTAAGGAGAAATACTTTGGGCTTCAAGAAATAAAGAACTACTCATTAGAGACAAATCTTAAAACAAAATAGCAGCAAACCTGACCACTACAACTCGATTGTTGTGTTCCAGAGGTAGATGTATGTTTTTCATTAGTCCCATAGCATCACTTGCCTGTAGTTTTAGTCAACAATATAATCACGCTCTATTGACTGGTCATAATGGAAATTTTAGAGAAACATTGTAACACTTCCAACCATTTATCATCTTGCTTAAGCACCAAAAATGACAGCGTATTTTATTTACTGTTTTAACTTCTTACCCTGGTTGTAGTATGACATCTTCATACATAGCTTTTTGTCGACTAGAGAGACGACACTTCAGCACATGTTCATATTTCTTTGTTAGCTGCTTTTCAACGTCTCTCTTTGATCTTCGCAAAATAAATGGCTGAATCATCTGAAACATTTCATAATTGAGAGAAAAAAAATTCTCACTTCAAAGACACAGTTTTACAACAACAAACTAAACCTATTCACACCTAACACATTTGATGTGATAAACCCCATATGCCACATATAATCATATTGCTATGCACACAGTTGTATAGGCATCAATTTGTTCTTTAATTTCTGCATGTTATGCTTCAAAATCTGAGCATTGTATTATTTTTTAAAAGAAATCTCCATACTCTTCTGGCAGCAGATACCCCTGCTTTCAGCAAGACTTGGTCTGAACTGAACAAAGTGTTAAGAAAGGCCAGAAATTGAGCTGAACCACACTTTTTCATTTTTTCTCTTTGTTTTTTCCCTCCATCACTTTAACTACTGTAACAGGATAGATGAGAAAAATGACAACATACTCTGTGTAACCTGATGACCAGTTTATGGCAATAATCCTGGTTCTCCTCATTAGCTGCTTTTACTGGAAAATCTAGATAAGGTCTGGAAATTCCCGGAATCAGAAAATGTACCATGGTCCACAACTCCATCAATGTGTTATGCAAAGGAGTGTCTATCAGAAGCAAACGATGCTGGCTGTGAATCATAAAAAAGAGATTTGTAACTGATACAGCATTTAGCTAGTATCATTATGAAAAGGACACTAATATTCAAACACTGTTTACTGTAGCTTTAGATTTGTCAGATACATAAAAGAAATAAGCTGCGCTAATATAATTAAATCTAGGATAAATTATCTTTTTAACCTCAATATAACACCAAACCAGCTTCCTCATTGCAGAGTATCAGAACATACAGGGGATCTGTTTGGGAGCAGAGTATCAGCAAAGAACTGCAGTGTTACGACAGTGGCAACAAAAAGATCCTGATCATGTCTCAGAATCCTGATTGTTTCAACTAAAGGCACCTCTGTAGGTGCATGTTGCACAGGGATTTGGGCAGGCCAAGTCAAGAGGTTTTTTATCAGTTTTCTGTTAAGAAGAGAACTGTGTGACATGAAGAGAGAAAAACCCACTGTGAGCAGGAAAACAATTCTCTGTTCCATACCTGCGGAGACTGAAAAGTGCCTCCCAGTGTTTCTCAGTCATGTTCTTTATTTGTTGCATCTCATCTACTATTAAGTATTTCCATCGCATTTTCATAAATGCTGTGTGGCCTTTGAACAGCTGTTTATAGGAAGTGATACACACATTGAAGCTGTTGGGTTCTGTCCATTCCTACAGAAAAGCAAAGAGAGGATGAGATAAAATGTTAAGGCAGAACTCACAGCTATCTTACAACCAGCTATATCTTCACTAAGAACACAAAGATGCCATGACCAAAGCATTCTAAAAGAAGTTTTGGTCTTTGAACTACGGTCAGCTCAGAAAGCAGGTTAAGTACTGCATGTATTGCTCAACATTAAGGAGTTTCAAAAACGTCTTTGAAAATCCAGAGCCATTAGGTGTGAATCTCTTTGCAAACCAACTCGTAGTGTTTAAAAACTTCTCATACCCCATCAGGATGTAAGGAACGTATAGATAAACGCAGGTTAAAGGTCTTGCCATCTAAAATGCTAAATACAACAGTGTAAGAGTTGCAAAGTACAGTACCTGTCTTTTTGCCCTAAGTTCCCTTTGGCTGCCAAAGTAGAGAAGTATTTTCAACCCTGGGCACCAGCGCTTCAACTCCAGCTCCCACTTCAATATGTTACAGCTCCGTACAACAACAAGGTGGGGGCCCCAATTACCTACAGAAGGGGAAGGATAGCAGTTAACAGCAGGAAGATACTCCTGACAATTCTGTGACTTATATTCTCTGCTGATTTTTTAACTGCAGTGCACTAAATTCATCATTAAAAGTGAGATCCAATAACAAGAGGTATTTTAATGACTAACCTATTATTTATTATTTTTCAGATCTCAAGTACCCCTTGCGCACCTAATAACTATTTTTCCCTCAACTACATCAACTGCTTGAATAAGAGATACTACCTCCACAACAAGCTCTGCCTTACTTATATTCTCACACCATCCTCAGTACAACACTACTAGTAATATCTGAGATGATATATAAGATGCACTTGTCCAATTGTTCGTATTTACTCTTTGAATTTAACTACCTGTGGCCACCTCATCATTAAATGATTTGTAAGGCTTTTTCATACTAATGAACTAGGCTTCAGAAAAGTTTTGTCACCTCGAAGGTAACAGCAGACTGATCAAACAGTATGCTTGATAAGAAAGCACCCCTATGTCACACAACCTAAGAAAGTTTTTCTGCCATCTTACTCTGTGCATTAACTATAAAGTCTGATACAGTTCAGCAGAAAAAAAAATGTGACCCTCGGCTACAATTTACAAAGATAATGCTGGCCCAGTACCTGTCTAAAATTGTTAGGCAAATGAACTTACCTTCATTACAAGCCAAGTGGGCAAAAAAGGCAATAATTTGTACTGTTTTTCCAAGCCCAGCCTCATCTGCCAGAATGCCGTTAAGATTCTTCCTGTACAGCTTTGCTAGCCAATCCAGCCCAATCTTTTGATATTCTCTGAGCGGCCCATACAGTAGCGATGGAGTATTGTATTTTATCTGTAACGTGAATGATTCAACACCTTTTTTCTGAGTTAAATTCACAGAGCATGTCATAAAGCATAACCACTCTACAGTTCAATAACTAGAAAATATTTACTGTAATTTGTGGCTAAACTCTGTGAAATCATGAAAAAAATCATTCTTTATGTCAAAGCAAGCACACACAGTAGCAGAAAACAGGGAGTCTTACCGCTGTAGTTATCCTAGAGCTGCCTTTAGGTAACAGCATTTCTGCTGCAGCAGCAACTTCTGCTATGTCTCGCATATGCTTCTTTGGAGGACTTGATCTGTCTATACCTTTGTACTGGTCAATGCTAAGAAGGGAGTCTATGAGAACAACTTCTTTCTGAGGACTTTCCCTATCAGAGATATGGTCTTCCATTTCTATGAGAGAGAAAAAATACATTGGCATTTAAAAAAAAACCTGAAGAGGGTTACACAAAGGAATTGAGATGGCTAGAATTCAGACAGGAGTCTAAAAGGAGGCAGCTAATTTTTAAAAACAATTGTGTGATCTTCAGGCTAGTCAAGCTAAAATAAAAATAGCCTAACCTCAGGATCACGTACATGTTCTGGACATTCACGCTATCTGAACTAACATGGCCATTAGCTTTTCACAGCTTCTAGGGAGGTCCTCTCATACTACTTAAAACCTATCCTCAAATATGCAATTCTATCATCGCATTAGTACAGAACAGATGGTAACTGTGTAATATTAGCTAGCTATGAAGTGTGCTGTTTAATTCAGTGTAGAGAGGCTCTTCTATGGCTCACTATTGTTCCTGAGAATCTCACGCATCTTGACTTTCAGACAGGCAAACACTACCTTCTTTTCATAAACTAAGAAACAGCAAAAAAGGAAGACATTCTTCACAGACAATTATCCAAAAATATTTAGTAGTAACAGGAATAAATCTAATTTTTCTAATGATCATTCCAAATGCTTAGCAAGAAAGCCACTACACTTCTCATTCATTCTTGTATATAACACTCTTCTTCACTTAAAAAATAAAACCCAGTTTAAATGCGATTCATTCAGTATTTGTTTTCCCCTAGTATAAAATGTCTTTTAACAGAGACCTGAAGAGCAAATCAACTTATTTCACCTTGTAAGTCAGCACTTCTTCTAGACAAGAAGTAATTTACCTTCCTCACTGCTATCCTCTTCACTGTCAGGCTTCGGCTGGGGCCAGTGAAAGTTTTCTGCAAAGGCACCTTCATACATCTTTAGTAAATCTTCCAGAGGCAATTCAGCTGAAGGTCATTAAAGGATTTAAGTTTAAAAATGTCAAAACTTGTAACAATCAATACCATTGTTTAGAAGCTCATTATATTCTTCACAACTGTATTCAGCCAGTTGCCTAATCAGAAGTTAATTGAAGAGGTAATTATTAGGTGGATGACGATTATATTTATTTTAATGACCTCGTTACAGAGAACACTTGGCATTAAACCAAGCAGTTGGCTCACCCAGCTTGCCTTTTCCTGTATTACAAACCCACCATACAAACTAACAGTAAACCACTGGTGGGGGAGGTAGGGGCATCAATCCAGCCCAGTGGTTGGAAGACAACTCAAGACTTCAAATTTTCAAAGCTGAGCTATACTTCAACCTTGCTAAAAGAGTATCTCCATGATGCCTTGTCCGATCTGTTGCAGTAGGAATGCACATGCTGGTGGTGGCCAACTGATCAGGAAACATCCTCATTAGGAACTTGGCTGACTGGCCAGGAGTTATAAGCCCTCCAACTGGCCAGCCGGCTGCAGGCACTAAGCTGCCAAACAGAGCAAACAAACAGATTTGGAAACTGCAGATGAATTGCCAGGCGGGCTTAGCTTAATGGGAAGCTTGCCTCTCAAAATCTGCAAGGTTTTTACCACAATAAGTGGAGTGATCCCTATGGGATACTTTGCATACATCAAGCTCAGCACAGCAGTTATTGTTATGTTGGTAACGAAAGAGAGCTGCTAGCCAGAGCATTGTCCCTAAAAGCCCCTTATCTTCAAGTATTTATACCCCCCTCAAGATCAGCACTTTAGGACCCTTTCAGACCTATCAGGCGGGTCACGAAATCCTTCTGAGATACTCAAGACAGCTGATGATAAAACGTTCATGTTCAACCTGATACAATTCTGGTTTTAAGTATTTATCATGCACTCCTAGACCTTAGGTTGACAGTCTTCTGGTGTGAGGTTTAAAAGAAACGCAGTGCTTCAGTAGAGAAAGACTTTTTCTCAAGCCCCCTTGTGCGATAACTAGTTAAGTATACGACTGTTAATTACAGATGTCCATCACCACCCCATAAACTAACTGCTACAGCTTTCCAAAAAGTAAATACGGATTACATACGACTGAACATCTGAACGCATTCAACTTCTCATCTGTTTAAAAATACAGTAACTGCTGCATGTTTTCACCTGTTGTTTCAGAGCCCACCACAGAGAAGAATCAAGCTACATGCCTACCTTCTTTGGCTAGATTAGACAATTCAGTTTGATGGTTTATGTTTCCTTCTTTAGCTTCTTGTTCTTCAATTGTTTCTTCTTCATCTTCAACTAAAATAAAAACAAATGCTAATCTTGGCATCCAAATTATACAATAATTCAGGAAGTTTGTAGTTATATACCCCTGAAGTGTACTACGATAGAATATTACAAGTTAGCAGGATTCAAAAAGAATGAGACGTGTATGGAAAACAAGAAAACCTGAAAGCAACTACATGTAGAGCTTAAAAGATAACTGAAAAGGAGAGAAGCACTTCTGCCTCAGGACAGAAGGCAGTCTTGAACTGTTAAGTGTTGGTAAACAATGGTCATCAGAGACAGGTTATTCTGTAGCTTTAAACTGAGGATTTTCTTTATCAGAAACATAACAACAACGTCATCACAAGAAACGAACTAAAGTAGATGGGTTATTCAGTCTTAAATCCTAAAAAGAAGTTTAAGACCACTAGTAAGGTTTGAGAAGCTAAGGAATGAGGACAGAAAGACTTAAAATCCACCAACAATGATGGCAGTGTATTTTCAGGGAAAATTTTATTTCCGAATTTTCACTGAAGCTCTTTTAAGGAAATTTTACTATCTAATTGACTACCCAGTCTCTCTAAGAAATGGACAAAGGTTGGTATTTGGTTTGTGAAAAGCACTGCATCCATGCCATAACAGACTGAAAACCTGCGCTTTCAGGGTTTTAATATCCAACCTATGTACTACGCTATAGAAGCACAAATATGAAAAGTGACTTACCTTCCTCATCAGTCAAAGATGTGCTTGCCTTTCTTTTCCTTCCTGATGATGAACCCTAGCATTAAATAATTAAAATATTTAAACTCACAGAAAACAAAGTTAGGGAGGTTTTTTGGTTTTTTTAAAGAAAGCAAAGAGTGCCTTGGAGTCACAACAGCATGTGCTAATAGACACTTAACACCCATTAGCACTTTCCTGGTCATGCAGAAACAGATACTCTGCTTCTGTATTGAAGGTAGGATGCAATCGGCCACTTCAAGTCTTTGTAGCTCATGTTACTCAGGTCCAGCTGTGGCACAGAGCCATAGCACGTTCCTTCCCTTAAAAACATTGTTGAGGCACAAAACTTTTAGCCAGGTTGGAATCATGGACTAAATTCTCACTAGTCAATAAAAAGGAGATATGGCACAGGCCTACAAGTGTTTGCTCTCAGCTGCCCAGCACGCTCTGTAGCGTGGTTTAGCCTGTGCAAATTAACACAGACAGTGCTAGGTCACAGTTTGGCTGGTACCACACTTCCTGCTCCTAACAGGAAATTCAGATGGAGGCATTCTGCTTGGTGAAAAGGGAGCATTTCAGCATGGGGGCATCAGCTGTGCCATGCCAGACGGCTCAGGGCCTCAGAACAATCCTTTGTTCATTTTTTTCCAATTGCATGAATGTAGCCAAGGAGTCCTAGCACACATCTTGTCTATGGCAAAAGATATTTAAGTTTCATTCAGTTTAATCCACTCTGTAACATATACTACATCCCTCAGCAGATAAATCACCGTTGAACAGCTGAAAACATGCTTTCATGTCCCATAAAGCTCACCCCTGGTTACAGTAGATGAAATTCCTGCCCAAAACGAAGTCTGGCAATTAATTTGCATATTTTTTTGGTCTTGCAATCTTAGAATGAATGATTCAAAGCCACTGAGTAAGTATGAATTCTTCCTTTAAAAAACACGTATCAACTGCAATCCACATCCCCATTAAAAGTTGTGGTTCGTAACCAGAAAAAATGGTATTTGTGCTCATGATTATACATTCAATTGTCAGTAACTACAGAGAAATTTGCTTATGATGACCATGTATTTAAGGAAAACACTTCACATTTTTCAAAATTTTTTCACACAGGTAGTCATATTTAAACTAATTCGATGGTTCTTTTAAGAAACACAAAGACTCACCATTTCACTTTCTTTTTCCAATAAAAAGTCTTCTGCAGGTTTTATATCCTTACCTGGAAAATTATTATACTTGATGTATGCATTAGTCACTTAGCAATTTTATGTTTCTTACATGAACTTTTAAATGCATTCAACATAAAACACAGGACGTATTAACAAAATGTAGCACAAAAACGTAACCCCCCACCCCGTAACTCAGAGTTCAGATCTGTTCACAACCAATTACTAGCATCTCACAATTCTATCACCAACAAGATTAAATTCCACTGAGTGAAACTGTGTAAAACAACAGCATCAGAATTTATACTGGATTTCTTATGAAATGGAATACAATTACCTTTCCTTGAAATTCTCTTTAAATTCAAAGCTTTCTTCCTTTTCTCTTGAAATTCAATTTGCAGTTTTATTTCAACAACCTGAAATGTAAATCAAGTCTAATAAAGCACTTACATTTAATAAATAAATTAGTGAAGATGAAAAAACCAGTATGACTTGCACAAGTATTAAGTCAGTATTTTACCTGTTCAATATTAGACCAGAAGTATTCTATTTCTCTAGCAATTGATGCAGCAATTCGCCTTAGTTTGTTTTGTTCTTCCCTCTTAGCTCGCTCTTCATTAAGTTTCTTTTCTTCATGATAACGAGCCACAGTTCTTACCATCTAAAATACCATGAGAGGTACTGAATTAATTTACCTCAAAATACACCTCATTGCGTTTCTTACGATTATAGCGGTTAGCAGCGGCCAGATGTTGAACATAGCTTTACACACGCAGCACTTGCCTCCAATATTTCTAATTCTTACCATTCGTACCAGTAAAACAACAGATGTGAAACTCAAAGGAAAAAAGAAAATACAAGAAATATAACTAAGCAATCAAGTAGGAAACTCTTAATTCACTACACTCTCTCAGTACAATAATTAGAAAAAAAAATCTACTGAAATTAGCAGCAAACACACAAAAGAAAACTTTTCTTCAGACAGCACATATGAAGTCACAGAAAGCACATCACAAAATGTCAGAGACCAAAGGTAAAATGAGCGTACATACATGAGTGAAAGATCAGTCAATGGCTGTTAAAGACTGACTTGATTGCAACCTTTAGCTCAGGAGGTCCCTAAAACATTGACTTCCAGAGGTTTGAAGTATACTGCCAGGGGAAGGATCATTTCATATTTGCCCTTCCTGTTCCTCTTATTCTTAAAAACCCACCATTGGCCAGAAATGGAGTAAGTGGTTCAAATCCAGATTTAAATTATATTCAAAATGCAGACCTTCATTTTACAAAATGGTACACTTATTTCAACACTTCGCTCATAAGGAAGGGAGTTCTGAGTTTCCATCATTTGAGAATATACAATAGAAAACAACATGGCAATTTAAACTAACGACCTTCAATTGCTCTCTTCGTTACCCCAAACTGTCCATAAATGTATCAAAAGAAGATGCCAGAATCCATAGGAAACTCTTTCTTACTGTAAACAAACAGATTTTACATATTTTATCTCACACCACCCCAATTTTCATTCCATCACTGACTCAATTATTCCCACTGTGCTGCTCTCTTCCCCTACGGAAACAGTTCTCTGCTGTCCTTAGAACTCCATGGTTTCTCCTTCATCTTTTTCTGAGATTAAGAAAGAAGAATTAGACAGACAACCACACCCAATAGAAGTTATTTACAAATTTCTATATTTACTCTTAATTCAGAGGTAATAACTGATTTGTGAGACAGGCACGATGGCCGTACTTTTCAAATACGGCACAGTCAACATACTGACTGGGTCCCCTAGACAAGCTACTTGATTTCCAGAGGAATAAAATCCACAAAATCCAAAACTATTATTTGCATCCACAATGAATACAATTATCTAGTTTGTTTCAAATGTTGCAATATTCAAAGCTGACAACATGGCTTCTTATTTATGTCAAAAATCAGTGCCTTATATTCCCATCACTTCTATCTGCAGAGAAAGGTTGTTTAAATAGCTTTGCTACCAAGCTGAGTGATACCAAGATCAATTGTTCTCAGTCAAAAAATGTTTTAAAAGTACCTTCTTAGCAGTTGCCATCTTCCACTTTCTCTCTTGGGCAAAATCAGTTGCCATCCACTGCATTTCTTCCAGCAAATAATCCCAGTGAGATTTCGGCCTTGGAGCCTCTTGGAGTTTAGGCAGTCGCCTGAGGGACCATAAACCTTCCTTTCTCAGTTCCGCTATTCGCTGATGGATTTGATTTTCCTTAAAAAGAAGTACATACAGTTACAATGAAGCTGCAGAATGCACCTAAAATAGCAGCCAAATAGAAAAACAGTAATTGTTCCCACTTCACCGAAGTAACTGACAGGAAAAAAAAAAAAAAAAAAAAAAAAAAAAAGGTGTAACAGCATGACACATGTATTACAAAAATCAAGTCTGAACGCTGCATCAATGAAAAAATTACCGGACTAAATTCAGCTTATACATAAAGAGAATCACAGTACTTCACCCTGTATTACAAGAAGTACTTTGCTAAGTAACAGGTTAAAAAAAGGTTCACTGGGCAGCACAAAAAACAAGTTACAAGACATATGCAAACTGCAATCAAATAATCCTTTTTTTTCCCCCTGTAAATTAAAATTGCAGATGTATTTATCCACAGAAGATAAACATATCTTCATTATTAATATTGCTTGATTTTGTGGGGAAAAAAACCCACCAAAAACCACAAATCAAGTTCTCTATGATGTTTCCTGTTAAATTCTGTAAGCAAAGCAACACCTCCAGCTAGGTATAAAAAAAAGTAAGGTTGCAATCACCTCAAATGAGTAGATAGAATCAATAAATAGAAAGAGAAAGAACACAACCCACAGTATGAAGACCAGTAAGCTTTCTTCAACTTCTCTGAATGCCCATCAAAGCAACAGTCAGTATGTAAAGCAGACCAAAAAAAAATAATCAAAAAACCCCACACACGAAAAAATCACAAACACACACCCCACCCCCTGAAAAATACTCCGTTTTCATAACTCACACTCATTGTTCATATTGTTATCTGTGTGTTCATACTGTTCATAAGTTTTGGGGAAAACCAAAAAATCTTACCAACTTTACTTGCTCAGCAAGCTTGTCTTGAGAGTTGTCCTGTGGTAATACTGCTGCATTCTGAGCTGGGCTTTGTGTTTTAGGGGCTGCTGCTACTGCTAAGCCTGGAGGTTTTGATGCAATAGGAGACAGGGACTTGTTAGTTGCTGGAGAGGTCCTGTTTGTTTGTACTGGGTACGGAGAAGGCGGTGTTGTGCCTGAGACAGTTGCTGGTGCAACGGATGAGGTAGGTGGTAGCGTATTTGCCGCAAGACGCTGTGAAGTCTGAGCAGGATCTGCAGACGGTCGTGTCAGAGTCACAGTCTGCCCAAGAAACACATTTGTTAGCAATGAGCTTAGGATTCAATACTGTCTTAGTCTACACTACAGCAGAACTCAATGTGGATTTGAATTTAATAAAAAATGTACATTTTTATAAGGAAATGATTTAGATGTCCAGTAGAACAAAAAAATGTTAACATTTTTCATCTGTTTTCTGGAAGATAATGTTCTGAGATTTCACTGGACAATGAAACAAACCTATTCTCACCCCAACCAAGTTCACGTACCTGTTGCTGTATTGTAGCTTGTGGCTGTGACACTTGGTTTGGTGTCTGTCCTTGCACATGGATTGCTGGTGGCACCTGCTGTTGAAGTGGTGCTGGAAGCGGAGCAGAAGTCAGGGGTACGCTTTGAGGCTGGATCTTCACCTGAATCTGAGGCTGAGCTGGAGATTCCACTATCTGTGGTGGCTGCTGTGAAAGCTGCAGCGCAGCTGGCAGAGCCGTCATGGGGGCATTCACAGGCTGGAGCCTCCCCGGCAGCTGCGGCGGAGGCGTGTGCAGGCTCGCTGCGTTCTGCACCGGGGGGCCTTTAGACGGGTCGTACTGTTGTTGACTCTGCTTCTGTCCGGTCAGCTGTACAGTCTGAGGAGTGGGAGGCATTCCACCTGCAAAGCAAGAGGAAACGCAGCACAGATGAAATTAAATGTCCAAAACTTTTTACTGGTATAAAGAGGAAATCAACTACAAATAGACTAATTTGTTACTTACTTTGCCACAAGACACCATCACTTGAAAATACCACATCACAATCACAAAATTAATCACTATGACAATAAACAACGAAGTATTTCATGCACAGGACTACAACTAAAATTTGGAGCGCAGCAACTACAAAAAAACATGTCTTCTGAATTTCTTATACTTTAAAAAAAAAAAAAAAAAAAAGGGGGGGACCAGTGAGGTAATGGAATTTAACCTAAAATAACAGCATCAAGTCTAAATAATATTTAGTTCTTAACACATATTCTAAAGTTTGGCATGACTAACGAATAAAAATTTGTCGTGATGTTGCAAATTAGGAGGTTTCCTTTTCATAAACCATTGGGTCAGTTCCAGAATTCTCAGAGTAACCATTTTGCATCAGCACCTGTGACGTATTTCCATGCCCACATGCACCTCTGGAGCCCGTCACTCAGCTCCTTAAACAAACCAGGCATTGCATACCAAGTATTAATTTACATGGAGAAGTGTGTGGTGGGACTAGGATCTTGCAAGAGCAGAAGCCCAAGTTTCTAGTCCCATCACTAACATCTCCTTGTTAAATTAATGTGCAATTGGCATGTGGTGACACAGTACCTTGTGCCGTTGGCATTAGCTGTTGAAGAGGAACTCCTGAAGCCACACCCGGGTGCTGAAAAACCATCCCATGACGGCCCACTTCAATTCGTGGTCTCTTAGACGAATCTGTGATATTCAAATTCCATTTATGGCATGGTATAATGGAATGGGTTCAATTTTACAAAGCAAACTACTACACATGATTCCAACATCAGCTCAGAAAGCTACGACTACTATACATGTGTAGCATTTATGAAGAACATGCTCCAAGGGCAGAGTCTCGCTAACTTCAAGTTGGCCATCTCCAATCTTCTTAGCCAGAACAATCAACCTAACCACGTCTCCATGCCTGCCAAATCCAGTCCTATATATTGTGAGTGGAGTGGACCATTCACAATAGATAGTCCTAAGGATCTGGCAATTCCCAAGGTGAGGCAAAACTGTATCTCAAGAGTTACAGCACAGTGGGCTCCTTTAACTGTTTGGGGGAAAAAAAAAAAAAAAAACAAAAAAAAAAACCAACCACGGTGAAATAATTCTGTCTGTGGAACATACCTGCTGGTGCCAGTGCCTGCTGTCTCTTAAAAGCTTCGATTTCTATGGTGTTCACAGTCCCCGTTACTGGAGTCCCTGTATGCGTTTGCTATTGGAAAAAGAAAACAAACCACAAAAGTTCAATCTGTAGGTAGTCTAACACCAAGACGCAATCTACAAACGGACCTCAAGAGGCCAGCACAGAACAACCCCTTCAGAACACTGGTACAATGAAGAAAACAAGACTCATTCAACATCTGCTATGAAGTTTTAGATATCCGTAATGCACAGATACTCTTCGTTGAGTCTAAATTTTAAAACAGCAACTAAACTGACGAAGTCGGTTGGTTGACTACATTTTTTAAAAAGTGATACCAACCCAGGACTATGGGATATGTAAAAAATATACTTCCCCTTTATTTTTACTTCTTTTTTTTAATAAATGGAAATTTTCATTAGTGTATTACCCTTCATCATTCGCATACGGCTGCAATGAAGTCAAAATGACGTATTCATACAGCATGTAGCTGCAATAAAAAGCTGACAGGATAAAAATTAAAGATTGTGACTTCATTATGGGATTAATTAGAAGATAAATTAGATGAGGAAAGAGAATTTACCCATAAACCATATCATAACGAACAAGATACAAAAGTAAGAAATAAGAGTCAACACCGTTGCGAAAGCAAATCCTGTTCACTCTGTGCGAAACATCAGTAACACACAAATTAAGTCTGATCCTGAAGACAGTTTAAGCTTACTTGAGTCTCCACCACTGTCACTCTCAGGACAGAGCTCCATGAGAGTGAGCCTTGAGATACTTCAGGAAAAACTGCTAAGACTCAAAGAGGGAACAAAAGAATCTTAGCCACGTTACACAAGTTCCAATTCCAGTTTTCCAGATGCTAGACTTGTACGTGTTTGCACAGCTGGCAAAACGAGAACTATGAAGAAACTCGATGAGGAGAAACACAATATTGCCATAAGGCTAATGTGACATCAGAGCTCATCCGAAATTACTAGACATTTTGTCTGCGGAAAAACATCACATAACTATGAATTAACAAGCCTGGAAGAGCACTACAGATATTGAGATGCAAAAGAAATCACTGGGGTTTGATTCAGCACGTCGGAGTTCAGCTTCAGTAAGATTACACAGTGCATTCAAACTTTATTTTAAAATTACTATATTTAATATTGGCAATGATGGTAGAGAATATATCCTAGATAATCCTTTCAGCATCAAACTCAGATGGCAGACTCATCTACAGGATTACTGAAGCAAACAAGTTTGAATATATAACAATTTCCATGCTCTTTGGGCCCTCAGCACTACTGGCAAGTACTTATTAACACCCATCAGTGTGTGCGCACGCTCAATTCCTTTCAGTGAGTTTCCAAGTCATATTTTTAAATTCTCCTTAATATTGAGCCATGCTATACCAAATATCCTACTATGAAAATTAATATAAGAAAAACAAGGGCTATCCCAAGAAGGGTGTTAAGAGAGATTCTATCAGAAGGTACAAACACAGACTTTATATATGGCGGTCTCTAAGTCCTAGAAAATCAGCTATTTTAGCACTCATGTTCTCTAAGTGTAATTTTCTGATGGTGAGAGCCTTTGCCATGTCAATGTACAGAAAAATTTATTATGACAACACAGCAAAGACAGCAATTTCCCAAAAGAATCTTGTAGTTTATTCACAGGTCTTTTCTTCTCTGATTACTAATAGAAATTCTACCAATGTAAATTAAGCCTAAGAAAGTAAACACCAGTCTATATTGAAATAAACCGTAGCAGTCACAACCCTGCATCTTCAATGCTTCATCGTATGGTATTGATAAACACAGCCAACGTCACCTAAAATGACTGGGTTTCAAACACTCCTTTTTGAGCTGAATATAGCTCATGCCACTCAGATTCTATCAATAGCTATGAATTAATAACTTTTAATCTCTTTGCTGCTGTGAGGGTATTTGTGGCCACACTAGCGATACAGCTATAGCCTTAAGATGCAAATTTTGGTTTTAAGAACCTCTGACTCATATTCATCCTTAACGGTTGGTCATGGTTCACTGTCATCTCACACTTAATATGGATTAAGTTTTCAAATGTTTGTCTTCCCACAAGGCTGACATGCAGCATAGTTCAAAGTCCAACAGCCAGTGTCTGGCACAGCATCATGCACTCAGGCATTTGTAGAATTTTCAAATAAGTCCCAAAAACTTATTTTGTACAATGCTACTGAATTAATTAATAAATTCAGCTTCTTCAAATAACAAATTCCCGTTTGCATCAAATGCGTTCTGGGACATCCAAACCATGCTTCAAATGCCATTTATTTCACCTGCACTCTTACTCTGGATGATCACAGTTTCAGGCTGCATCTCTACTGCAGGATTTTTGACTGGCATTTTCTTAAGAGTATGCCTCCCAGCTGCCTGCATTATCACCATGTAATTTAGGCCAGACACTTCAAAGAGCAAAGATATTATGTCTTTACAAATTGCAGTCGCATACCGCTAATATTAGACTAAAACTGCCCTAACTTTAATTAAAATAATGTAGTTCTCCAGAGGTCATGATTATGCAGCACGCCCACAATAACCATCCTGAGTGCTGCACTTACGCACTCAAATTTGAATGACGATGCTGATCAGGACACGTTATTTCTCTATAAACAGTTAGAAAGACTGATGGAAAGAGATGATACTTTCTGTTAACCATTCGTGCTAAAAGGTATTAATTATCACAACTACACAGAGAGTTTTGTACTTTTTTAGCATGTACCTGCTAGTTTCTCCAAAACAGGTCCAAAATGGCATAATACTTTCAAAAGTACTTCATCATTGCTGTAGCTATAGCTTGATGATAACCCTAATCAGTATAATAAATAACCTGATATAATATTACATATATTAATCAGCTTAGATGAAGCCTGACTAGCGAAGGAGACTTCCAAGACATGTCAGCATTGGCCATAATGAAGAGCTCTCAGTGCAAGCCCCTTTACTGTGCAACTCATTTGTAAATACCACAGTGAACATCCCATTTGTTACACACAGGAATACAACCCATTTTACACTGCATTTAAATCTCCATTTTCCAAAACCTAGGTGAAGGGAGTACAGACTGTACAGCTTCCATGGTACAGCAGAGTAACTCACCCTGTAACACCTGCTAAGCATATATAACTGAGTGAAAAGGTAAATAATTTAGCTGCAGAGGAATTAGGGCATATTACTTCTCAGAGTACATAAGCAATGGTGTCTGGGTTACAAAGAGCTGAAGGTAGCTGCATAAACCCATACTAGCCAAACTTTCAAAGTTGGCGTCATCACTGATCCACAAAAATTTTAACCAATTATCACATTTATTTCTTTACTTAGTTCAGTATTCCCTCATTAAAAAAAAAAGTAAAAAAATGGACTTCTATAATAAAAACAAGCACTTCGCTTTCTTCTTCCCAACATTTATGGCAGAGCCAATGGAAAGCAGTTAGTTATTTAAAAAAATTGTGTCAGAGGGTTATTATTGTTGTTTAAAACATTTCAGGAAGGCAAATCCAAAACCTTCTGTAGCCACACTCAAAACCTTTAATAGATAAGGAAAAAAAGAAAAGAAATTTAGAAGAAATCCACAATTACAATGCCACAGACAAAAGAATCCATATTATCACTATGTAGAATGCACAAATGAACCAAATGCATTAGGGAAACAAAAGACAAACAAACCAAAGTGAAAACATTCAAGCTGAAAGTTAATGAAATAAGCCAGCAACCTGGAGACAAAGATTTAACTTCCTCAAGGCTTCATTAATACTGATGCATTTGAAGATTGCAAAGGTTTTTTTGTTTTGTTTAGATGATAAGGGATGGGCTTTTGGGAAAATTCTAATTCATCTAAGAAATACCATATCTGAATGAAGAAAAAAAATCTGGGATGAAACTACATTTTAGAACCATTGAAAAGTACCTGAAATGGTTGCTGCTGGGATGAAAAAGCAGCAGAAACATTTGGAGGAAGCTGGGTTGCTATAGCGACAGGAGTACCAGTCTGCCCATCCTTTCCTGTCACAACCTTTACCTGAGAGAAATATTTGGGGAAAAAAAAAAAGAAGGGAGAATCATTTTCTTTTTAAAAGTTTTTCCTCTTTGTTTTTCTTCTTTGAACTGTTCCAACACACTCATTTTGTACTGATGGTACCTCACTGAAGAGGGGATTATAACTAAACCGCCATCAGTGCAGCTCTGAGCGCAGGCCGTTTGTAAAGAGTTCCGCCTCACGTTTAATAGCAGAACAGAGTACAGCCTCGGCTCTTTACAGTGACTTCTCATCACTGGAAACCTTTTCTTAAATCCAGTTAACATAAAAGTGTGTTCTAAATGTAATGATTGCTGCTCCTAACGGACAACAAATTAGCATGACAGACAGTTTGAACTTAAGAGAGCTCCAACATTCACTTAAGCAATGAGCACAGCCACCATTCGCTCTCCCCTTGAATTCCCAAAGTGATCAACCTTTCCAGGCAAGGGATGAAGCGCGTTGCTTTAGCAGAAAGTGATAAAGGGGGGGGGGGGAGGGAAATAAAAGAGAAGACGACAAAAAAATACAAAGAAAGAACATACTCAAAAGGTGTCTTAATCTTTCAAAAGGATTCATCATTTGAAAACACATAAAGGCTTTTGCTGTTGCACTTTGCAAAACTCTCCAGCAATTGAACAGACAAGGGGCTTTCACAAACAAAAGATGATCCATCACAAGAAGGCAGTGAAGTACAACAAACCCCAAGCCCGAAAGACCGAGGGGTAGAGCCTCAAATGATGTAAATTGTAGTAGCGCCACTGACCTCAATGAACCTACGCAATTTACACCCACTAAAGATCTCTCAAAATGTGCGTACTGTAGTTAAAAATACCTGGTATTTCAGCTGACAAACACGCAACCCAACAAGAACACCTAAACAATTTGACAAAACACAAATCAGGTGAAAAAAAAATACTGAATATCCATTGTCAATAAATTACAGTAACAGGCTAGCTTTATGTTACCACATAAAGAAAGAAATTATTCCTTCAAAATAACTATCACAAGCAGAAATATATTTTTCCTAGTCAAGAAGTTTAGACCATAAAGCAATGAGCAAATTAGACTTCAGCTGCTACACTGTTAGTTTCCCACAAATTCCAACTGAAGATATGCTCACACCTAAGAGAATCATCAATTTTCACTAAAGACACTCATTTCTAAAGGATTACTTCAAAGCAATACGAGTTTCATTACAAAACAGGTTTGGTTTGGTTCTTTACAAACTGGTAACTATATACCCATGCACACATTTACAAATTTTAAAAGGTATTTATGAGTGCCAAGTGCTGCAGTGGCACCAGTTGTATCTACCCTGTTCTGACTACTGGTCATGCAGGCTTGCAGGTAGGCTCTGCACCAGACAGACACCCCCGGGGTGCTGCAGGTCACGAGCTACACAAATGGGTAAAAACATGCAGGAAAAGTTGCATGGCATCTGTCTGTGGCAAGCTTATTTCAAGTCCTTTGCCATTAATAAATTCAGTGAATTCAATTAGTTAAATAACAAAGTTAACTTGTTAATATCCAGTCTGTAAGTGCTATTTGTTTAACCATTCAGACAGCAACACATGCACAGAGCTCCAAAACAGCCCAAGTAACCTGAGTCATTACTACAGACCCACATACATTATGATTCACATGTCTTCTCTGAGTAATTAGATTAATTCACGTTTTTTGTTGGCCACAGCAACCCTGAACTTCAGTAACATCTATGGTTAGAAGTCACATGAGTCAAATGAAGGTTAACCTCTTACAAGACTTTTTGCCCATTCTTTTTTGGTCTGTGTAAGTCTAGTAAGTGAAATTTAATCTATCATTCCTATTCATATTCATTCTGATAGCTTAAAACAGTTACCACACCAATGCCATCTCTATTTGTGTGCCAGCTTACATACATACTAACTAGGACAGCGAAAGCTCCTTCCACCTCTCTATTCTTCCCTTTTAATAAAAATACAGACATCTAACGGCACACTCAAACAGACCTGTCAAATCACACTGCCTAGCAGAACTGCATTCTCTCAGCCCAACTATTTAAAGAAAAATTAACATACTTCATCAAGTAACAATTATTTTTCGGGTACTGTCACATTCTGCAGTACTTCACAATCCAGGTGCCACAACTTCCATCTACGATTTTATTCCGAAACATTAACCAACAGATTTCTTACCTCATCATTGATGACCTCAGATTGTTCTTCCTCTTCTTCCTCCTCCAGATCCAAGTCATTTTGCCTCAGGTATGCTTGCAGTGGAACACAATGTTTCTTCTTAAAAGCTAAAAAATCCATCATATTCCCTTGAAGATGTTGCAGGAAAAACAGTTCAATCAAACATTCCTTAAAAGTTTCCTTAAGAATTTCCATCTGCTTGTGGTGATGATCCAAACATTGTTTTCTCATTTGAGCAGTCTCTTGGTTGGCAGGAGGAATCTCCTCCAATTTTTTGGGTTGTTTTTTCATGGCCGTATTAACTGTAGGAGTAAGAGGAAGACTTGACAGCCCCTGTGGTACAGTGGCCCGTGAGGGACTTGTGGGAGGAGGTGGTGATGTCATTCCAAATGCACTAGGTCCTCCAACTCCTGCTATCAATCCACCAGAAGTCCTGTCATATCCAATGGGTCTACCCAGCTGCTGCCCTTGAAGTACTTGCTGCTGCTGTTGCATAAGTTGCCCTTGGATAATATTGCTGATTTGGGGCGGCAAGCTGGTCGTCGTAATATGGCCCGGGCTAGTCAAAGACTGCATATTTGCTCCGCTAGCTACAGGACTTTGAGGACCAAGATGATGAATGGTGCCACCAGACTGCGAATGAGGCTGGGAAAGCCTGCGTTCCCTCACCGTAGCAGGCGTCCCAGACGATGGAAGCTGCACCTGTGCAGCAGCTCCTTGAGCAATTTGGGCAATTCCCGGTCCTTCCTGATAAACGAAGTGTCCACCGTTTGAAGGACTCAAGCTGATCTGTCTCACCAGCACACTAGCATCTACAAACCCTCTAGTAGGGCTCTGGCTGCACATCCCCAAGCCGGGGCCTGGAGTGCCTGCCCGAACATTGGGTAACGTTTGCACTGGCACAGGGTTAGGCTGCGTCGGGCTCTGAGACTGGACTTGCTGAGGCAGCGGCGACGTGACTTGAATGTACGAGGGGGATCCATGCTCGAACCGCCTCTGCTGGGGGCTGAACTGAAAACTCGGTGACGTGGGGTTTGGAATTGGCAACGGGGTAAGCGTTATCTGCTGGTTTCCTGAAGCCACCGGCCCAACGTTCTGCAGCGTGATGTTCACATTCTGCCCCGCTACGGGACTGCGACTCATTATGAACTGCTGTATTTGGTAACTGGGGGACTGGGGTGCAGATGGACTTGCAGAAGGCGCAAAAGAAGCTGCAGGGGACTGGGGTAAATTTGCCTGCTGCTCTTCTCCCTCACTGCCTGTGAAGGACCTGGACCTCTGGAGCTGGCGCTGGGCATTCTGAGGACCATTACCATGGTGCATTCTCACTGTTCTAGGTTTTTACAGTACACTCTAAAGAAATACACAAAAACAGAAATTCAGGGAAGGTAAAAATATTTCTGTAACTGAAACTATTTAGTCACTATTCGAAAGACTACTTTATAGTAAGAGCTCGGTTATCCTGTCTTTGCAGTTACTTACAATGTTTTATGTCCTCAGTCAAATTATCCAAAACCCTCAGCACCACAAAAGCTCACTTAAATCCCTCATACATTTCTCTAGCGAACAAAGTGCTACTGAATAGTTTTACAGCTGATACACTCCGCTTAGCTAGTTAGAGCAACTTCAAATAATTAAAAAAAATCCTTGTTCTCTTTCTGTGGAACTTCAAGAAGCAAAAGTCTCCAATATCAAAAGTTTGTACTCTCTTTTTGTGTTCATTATCCCAAATGTTTCAATGCTTTTAACATTTAATACGATGCTCTCCAAAATGTAATAGCTGCTTAAAACGTACAGTATGTTTCTCCAACAATAACTAAAAACATGATAAAAATGGACACAGACTATTCAACTTTATTGTTCAAGCTATGGAGGAAAAAAACACATCATGAAAAATCTCCCTACCAACTCATCTAGCTGTTTGAGAAAGTATTGTACTTGATACTTAACTCTACCTTCAGAACACTAACCCCTTAAAGAGATGAAAATTAATCCAAATCTGTATTTCATTTAAAATGCTGTTTATTGAGCCAAGCCAATTCTGGCTGTGCATGTCAATCGTTGACAAGCCAAAATTCCACTGACAGGTAGGTTCAGCGCTGGGTGTCACACAGCAGTAGCAGCAAAAGAAAAATGAAAGCCGATTTTTTTTTTCTCTCATATTTTGAAAAGAACACTTTCATTTTTGGTATTCCAAGCCAAACACACACACAAGGGTGCTGCCATTCGGCTTTGCTCCGCTCTCCGAGTTGGCTACAAGTGGCAACAGGCAGGAGCACATCACCACGGCAGCACTACTGGGAAGGGACGCGACGCAGCGGCAGACTGACCGTCCGCTCCTCCTCCGTTGCTCAGGCAGGGAACACAACACAACTCTCCCGCTCCCTTGTCCTGGGCTATCCGCAGCAATCTCCTCAAGCCCCGGGGACGGAGATATTCCCTTCCTTGCCCCCGGAAAAGAGTCGGCTTCCCGGGAAGGTGAGGAAGCCGAGCAGCGCTGTCACACACGTGCTAGCGACAGGAGGCTGCAGGAGAGGAAAGGGGCTGCTGGAGAGTACAAGATCTCACAACCCAGGGAGGTACCACGGAGCGCAGCCTGCACAGGAACTAAACATAGTTCTGGGCAGGTTTCGTCTCTCCCGCTCCTCGGAGCTCAAATCCGAGGGAGAGCCCTCAGCAGAGCGGGAAGGAAAAAAAAAAAAATCCGCTCCTTACAGGCACCTTTTCCAAAAGATTTAATAATACTGCAATACTTCGCGGTATTGTGACTCTTTCATAGCACTGATACCAATTAATTAAGATTCAAAAGATACCACCTATCGCCAGGAACAAGGTCTTATTATTTTAATTACCCATACCTCGCTAACATTCACGGCCCAAGTAAAAACACTTAATTAATTACGCGCTGATAAGAAAGCGTCACCAGCGCGCTGCCGGCCGCTGCCCGCCCGGGGAGAACAGATCGCCTTTTGTGTGCGAACACTGAACTACGCGAAGGGCCCGCACGGCGAGACGGGCCGGGCCGGGCCCAGGCGAGCGCCCAGCCCCGCCGCGGGCCGGCGCCCGAACTTCGCGCGGGGCTGCCCCCGCCGAGGCCCGCACCGACGACCCCCCCCCCCCCCCCCCCCCCCGCCCCGCAGCGGCAGCGCCCCGGAAAGCAGCAGTGCCGCCGCCCCCACCGCGGCGGGACGCGGCCGGCCCTGCCCGTCCCCGGGCACGGCGCCCCCCGCCCCAGCGCCCAACGGGAAGGCCCGTTCCTCCGCGGCCACCCCCGCCGCCAGGACCGATGCCGCCGGGCCTCGGGCTCGAGGCCTGCGGGGCTGGTGAGGGGGGGAAGGCGGGGAGAAGCGGGGCCCGGCCGCCCCCCACGGCCCTGCGAGCCCGGCGGGCCCCACTTACCGCGGGCGCCGGGGCCAGACTTTCCATTCGCTCCTCACAGGAAGCGGGGGCGGGGGGCGGCCGGAGCGGCAGCCGCTACCAGCGCCGGCAGGAGACAAACCGCGCCTCCTGCGCCCCGCTCCGCGCCTGCGCCGCCGCCCCGCAGGCCGGAGCGCGCTCTGCGGCTGCGCCCCCGTCAGCGCATGCGCGCCGCCGGAGAGGAACGCGGAGCACCAGGCCCTGCTCGGCCCCGGCCGAGGCGGGAGGCGGCGGGGCGGCAGGCTCCTGGCGCCCTGGGGGGTGTCAGGGCCGGGCAGGAACGAGACTCGGGGATAGGCCAGAGCATGAACTTTTATTGCGGTGCAGGTGCGGGAGCGTGATCACCGCTCCCGGAGTGATGCCTGCCTGGGCGGGGGGCAGGGCCGACAGTGCTGGGCAGGATTCAGTGTGAAAATGCCCGTAGAACTGTTCGGTGCTTACCTGGAGCGCGGCAATAAAATCCTCATGCGACGATGCAAAGGGAGGGGGAAAAAAACCTAACCTAGTGCTACTCTCGATTACAACAGAATAGTGCAAAAAAAACCCAAACAAGCCGGGGAATAGTTTACGAATAAAGAAAATACAGTTTCCATCTGCTCAATAACGATAATTCAGGTCTCGTTTACAAAGCAAACACATCACTGCTTGTCACACCAGCTGCTGAAGACGCCGTGCGCACTGGGTCCAGGCCGTGGCAAGCCTCGCTTTCCCGGGGCTGGCGTACGCCCCGTCTGCTGCCGTATCGGCTTCCTCTGTGCCACAGAAGTCACTGCACTCTGAGGATCAGGGCTTGGTTCCTGGAACTTTCTGGGACTAAATCTACAATTAAATTTCAGATTAATACTGGTTACTAGCTGAAAGTATAGAGATAAAAATGTCTGAGATAAAACTGAAAAGAAGGGACAGTATACAAAGATGACTGTTTAAAATTCTATGTAATTAAAATTAATTATACTCAAATAATACAGCACCTGGGGATATACTATTTTCTAAAGAATAAAAGACTTACTGAAAGACTATTCTCCCACCGTTTTCACTTATTTTCAATACATTCTAAAGTGAGAAATGCTATTTAATAAAGATTTGAGAATTTATTTTCAATAGCAAAATGGGAACTGAAAATAAAAAGGTTACCTGATACAAGCGGAGTCATCAAAAGCATCTGCACTGTTGTCATCAGAGTGATGGTTACGACTGACGCTGTCAAATGCTTCTGCTTGAGAAAACTGCCTGGGGGCTGGGGGCTCCAGCTCGCTGTGATACAGCCGTGGCTGCAGAGAGCGTACGTCCCAAAGCCTGCATATGCCGTAAAATACAATCTATTTTTAACATTTACAGGTGTTCTAAAGTGATCACAAAAGAAGGTGTGAAGTTTTAAGAAATTCTTCCAATGAGGGAGATAAATACATTGAAAAAGTACAATTATATCAGTACCATAAAATGACATTTGTTCCAGTCCATATATGGAATGCCTTTTTCAGCATCACTCTGGCATGAAGCCCAAAATCCTGTATTTTTAAGAAAGAGCTTGCCTATAATTATTCTTCAAATAATATACTTATGTCCTTGAATAACAAGACTGTATTTTTTAAGTAAGATCTAAGTCCATCACCTCAGCTCAGATAAAATTAAATGCTCCTGTTACTCAGCGTCCCAATTCTCCAGATTTGCTGAGAGTCCAACACGCAGCCTCAGCAAAGTCAAACAGATGCCACAAGTGCGCGTGAACCTGGGCTTACAGATTAATTCAGCTGGGAGCAACACATTTCCCTGCCTACCACTGCAGGAGCGAAATGAATTCCCATACCACATGGCAACCACGTTTTTGTTTCTCACCTGTGTTTCCCTCTGCGGTTGACACTGGGTTTGGATTTGCTCCACTGTTTGTCCCTCCTCTCACTTCTGACTAGGCTGGTGCTCCCGCAGCTGTGGAGCTATTTGTCCTTCAGTCAATGCCTACGACAACAGAAATAGACGGAAGGCAGGGAACACAGCAATACGCTTCTTTTTGATTATTTTAATTCTGAGTAGATAAAAACTATGACCGCTACCATGAAGCCACGTAAAGATTTATCCTGAAATGAATTCCTAATTGCCTATACCAATAATTGCAACAGAAAATTCTGACTTGACAAAAAATTATTATATAATCGGGGTTGTCTGCTTCTGACATTGCTAAAATGCCAAAAAATGAGACAACCACAGAAGTGTAAAGGAACAAATCTGGAACAGACAGCTGATGCACTGAAAGGGGATGGGGCAGTCAAAGCCCATACAGAACAACTTTCAGTCTTCCAAAAACCCTTATTATTTTTCCTTATTCCCAGCCTTTGCAATTGTTTTTTCATGTAAAGTAATTTAGAAGATTTGAAAATTCAATTAATTGAAAAGCTATTGGCAAGAATGTACAGAGTGGAATTCACCTGGAAAAACTGAACAGACCTTTTCCTGCATCGTCATAGGCTCTGCACAGACGGAAACAGACTCAGATGTAGGTAGCAGCTTGTCATAGTTCTCTGCACTAAAAGTAAATGAAGTAGCTTAAGCTAACTGAATTTTGTGCAACTAGTTTAATATTCTTGACATTTTAACATAAAGAATTTTAAAATTCTGGAAGAGGAATCTGCAATTAAGATCTGACAAAGCTGGGGATTAGCAGGGAACTCCAGCCAGTTCTTTAAGTAGAAATACGACAGCTACATTGTCAGACTTGAGAAAAGAGTTGAAAGCCGGGGCTGACCCTCCTGATACATCACATGGAGCAATACTGAAGCACTTCAAGCTTTTCTTCACATCAGCACAAGCACAGGTTGGTTTCTTTGACAGTAAATGCACTGCTTTAACTTAAGACTGAAGGTCATCACAGCGCCTCTGACAACAGAAATACCCCTGTGAAATACATTTGCGCTCAAGTGAAAAAAATTTCACCAATCAGACCACCAAACTGATTAAATGTTAAATCTGGGAAAAATTATCATTGACAGTAAAAGTAAACTTATAGAAACCTATTTGAGGAAGTTCTTTTTCTAGCAGATTTGAGCAGAATGATATGGATTTGAGTACATTCAGAATTCTGGTCTTTAGCATAGGCTTGTCTAACACAAAGAGGATAACCACCTGTGTTCTGGAATAAATAGAAATCCAAGGCTTAGGTACCAAAATTAAGTAGTCATAAGTGCCCTATCTCAAAAATCATAGATTACAATAGTCTTGACTGAAGACAATTCATATCTTGCCACTTAAATAAAAGTTAAATAGATTCCCTTCCTTACTTTTAGTATACCAATAGTGTAAATAGTACCAATAGTGTTACATCCAAGGCCACATCATTGTCACAGCACTGGGGAAATTCATATTCTTAAGTGTATGGTAACCATAATAAATATAACCTACAGTAGTCATACTGACAGGGGAACGTATTTACTAGGATTTGCTTGTATACCAAGCTATTCAAAATTCTAAAATGCAGTTATGATTCTGCTTACTAAACACTTGTGTAGTCCACTAACAGCAATGAGGAATTAAAAAAACCCAACAAAACAAATCAAAAAACCCCCAAGTTTTCACAATGTAATGCACATTTCAACTTAAACTCACCTTTCCTTCCAGACCTGCAAATGCTGTTATGAATGACCTTGGCATTGCTTTGGGGAGTGATGAACATAGTTACAAGAGTTAACCACATCACTGATGAAGTCCCAGTTTGTTGTCTGTGCTGGTGACACAATAGCAAGATTTAAAGGAAGTGTCCGTAACTGTTTCACCGCCTAGGAGGCAGAGAGAAATCAAACCAGTGTAATGTTTCAATTAAATGCTTTTCTTGTGTGCACAAGCACGTACAACCCTGTATTACTCAAGGCCTATGGATGCTGTAATAAACCTCCAAGTAAAAAGTTTTTGAAGTCGATAAAAACAAAGTACCATCTTACTTTTAACTGGGCCAAGTCTTCAGCAATTAGCCATGCAGGACTATCTTGCCCAGTGTCAGCAGCTGGCTTGAGAGCTGACAAAGGTCTTGCAAAATACATTTTCTGCTTTACCCAGAGGAGGGTTTTCTGAGCTTTGCTCTCCTGCCGTGTTTTCAGTGTTCTTGGAGTCACTTGATTGAAAAGTGAAGGTGGAGGAATAACCATCCTCCTACGGCAATGCTTCTTTCTCTCACCTGAAGCTAATCGGCAGGAGAAAGTTGTTGTCTCCGGTGAGAAAGGAACTTTGTGCAACAAGATCATGACAGAAAACTGACTGCCCCAAGTCCTCCAACTAATGATAGGCCTTTTGCAGTACCCTTCTGAATGCAGGAACCTTCAACCTACAGTCTCCTAGTATGGTATTTGACTTGATCAGTCATTTTTAAATAGCTTCTCACTTCACTAAGAAAATAAGCTTAAACACAGGTCAAATGCATGCACAGAGTCTCATTGTTTTACTCCTGCTCATTTAGCTCACCCATATTTCTAATTTGTCAATAGCAAGTTTTCACAGTGCACTCCCTCTGCTCACACTCTACATTCAATCATTTCATCTAAGCAATACCAATCTTAACAGAGATAATGGTACCTGCATGCCTAAATTTTTATACACAAAGATATTCTTGCAAAAGTGTTTTCACTCAAAAACGTTACCACACCTTCCCATGCAATTTTGAATCCAACTTACATGACAGATCTGTTCCTGTCTGCTTACAACCCTTCCTAACAAACAGCGGTGGAAGCTTACACTCTGGAATTGGGGTACTAGTATGCATCAGACACATAACAGAATCAGTGTAGACATCATCTTGATTCTCAGGTACAATGGGGGAGTCCAAAGCTTAAAAAAAACCAAAACAAAACAAAAAATCAGCAACAACAACAGCCACCACCACCCCCAAAACACAGTTTGCCATTAACTGAAGTATTTTAGGTGAGGTTTCAGATGAAGAGCTACTGACTTACAGGCATTATTTCTATTTCTCCATCTGGGCCTTCACAGGCAAATTCCTGTATGAGAAACAAAGAAATTTTGATACCTCAGTACACCATCCAGCCCAGAACCCAGCATTTACAAACATAAGCTTGTTTGCAATAACTATAATTTAAAAATTACCATAGAAAAAAATATTTTAAGGAATGACTCTTATTTTTCAATATTTTTCTCAATCTCTTCCTTCAGTTATTACTACCTTGATACATAACTGTGCATTTCCATTCCACATCAACTGACCAACCCACAGTTCTGCCAAAACAGCAACCTGCCCCTCTACAGAATTAGAACTGGCCACAGAGGGACAGCTTCAATTCTCAGAGTGCAATAATTGTGCAAGGGCACAAGACCAGTGCAATACAGACCCAACACATGTATTTAAATACACGGTTCATAGCCATAATATGCAAATTCTTCAAAAAGCAGGGACTTGGAAATCCCTTGATGCTACCGTGTTATAAGCGCCCTGTCTGGTATATGTTAAGAGTTCCTCTTTCGCTTCCTGCTGACATTTTTCTTCTGCCTTTTCCAGCTCCTTGTCATGCTGATACTCCCATTTTGTATTTTCAGTTTTTAACTCCCTTTAGGAAGAAAATTTGTACACTAAAATATTACCACTTTTCACAATAATATGCTAACAGCAGTAAACTGCCCCTGATTAAGGTCTCACCTTTTATAGGCTACCAGTCATAGCAAAGTTAGTTAAACTGAATTTTCATTCTTGGGCAAGGCCCTCACATCAGTAAAAAGAAAGGGAAATATGTCTACCTGTTAATTAGGAACAAATGTGTTTTTAGGCCATGATCACGTCAAGCAAAATTTCAGTATGCATAAATAAAAAACAAACAAAAACTCAAATAAAGAAGCAAAAAATAAAATCTGACAGCAATTGGAGTTTTCTATTTTGGTTTTATTAGTTACTCACAAAATGAAATATAGTCACTTACCTTGTTGAATGTCTAGCTTTTTTGATCATTCAAAGTATGAAACAATTCCAAGAAATTCAAGGCGTACTTTTTAATTGGCTTAAGCTGTTCAGAAAAACATTTTGATACATTGCTAGTTATTTAGCTTTTGAATCAGAAACACATAAATAACCAGTGATTTAAGAACAAGCAGAAAAACCCCCCAACCAATAAATGTAGGTATTTTGGTTGCAAATAACGACACCATAATTAAGGTAGGAAAGAGATCTAAGGACCAAAACTCTGCCCCTCTGGTCCCTAGCTAGTCTGCTCACGTCCCACCAGTATCACCGAGAACAGGCTCCAGCTATTGGCTTCCATTTTCCTAACGAGAAAAAACAAATAAAAAAAGATAATCCCATGCAAGTTATTACGCACACTTCTGATCGGTTGTTAGTTAGTAGGCTGCTACTTGGGTTCTGCACAAATAGCCAAAGGGAACAGGAGACAGTCAGATCAGAATCTGACAGAACTTAGGGAATGCTGAGAATAGTCATTTTGTGGTTAAGAGGAATCAGATCCAAAGCCTTTAAGAAAAAACACAAGTATCTGGCAAAGCACAGGACTGTGAAACAGTTTTAAATCACAAGACACAGTTTAATCCAATGCACTTCACAGTCCTCAGGAGAACATCTGGTGATGTTTCAGTACGTGAACAGATCTATCAACAAGCTCAGATTACCTTCCGGGATTGTTTCGATATTTAAGTTTGCACAGAACCGTTTCATGTAAACGGAGTGGAAATAAGGTACTTTATGAAAGCCATCTGATCGTTGCACAGGAAAGTAAATTTCAAATATTTCTAAAGGTTTACATAAAACAAGAGAAATCGTCATACCTGATGCATGAAGCTAGCCAGCTGTGAAGGAACCATGGTATTGCTTGAATCATTCAGCTCTGAATCTGTGTCATTTCTTATCTCAGACAGTGTCTTTTCTGTAAACTTTCTGGAATCCTCTTTTACATTTTCAGAGCAAAGAACCTTATGGAAACATGTTTTCAAGTATTCAATAAGACAATGTATGATGTCAAAAGTTTTTTACTCATCCTAAAATTGAGTTTAGAAAAGCGGATTACAGACATATTTGACATCTTTTGCTGCAGGTGATGTTGTTTTCGTTTGATTAAAGCAATGTCAGAAATAGTGTCAAATTATCATTGGAATAAACACATTTTTCTTTCTAGATACTTTTAGCTGGTATACAAAATCGGAAGATAACAATTCAGGATTTTTACTGATTTTAACTGTGATCACATACCACTGGCCCCCAAACAACCCTAGAAATAATTATAAAAATAGATGATGTCTAAAATTCCAACTCTGGTCTAGTAAAGCACTCATTTTTTACCTATCGTTAAAGAACTGCTTACATTCTTAATGTTTCAGTACCTGTGTTAAAAAGTCTGTTGAAAAATCATCTTCCTGAGCAGCCACTTCTTCAATCAAATGTTTAATACCTTTTTTTCAATAGCCTCTCTCCAACGGAATTACCCCTTACAAGCCTGTAAAACAAAGAAACTCATTAAATACTGTTCCCTAGAAATGAGTGACACTTTCTGAAACTCAACTGTTTCATGTCTAATGTTCCTCGCCTACAGCAGTGAGCACCAACGCTCATTTAAAGTCCATCAGGTATTTTCAGAGAAGTTTTATATTTGGTTTTTAGTTTCTTAGAGGAAAACTTACTTTTTACATCTGATTTCTCAATTTCAAAACACCCAGTTCTTTTCAGTTCTTATTTTCAAAATGAACAATAAACAGGATTGTTTTCTATATGAGTGGATTTTTTTTAAAATAATCCTTACAATAGCAGGGTATTTGCTAACAGTGTCTGCACTGCACACCCAGGCATACCTGGCCAGTGGCGTAAGGTGAGCAAGAGCTCCCCTTGGCTCTCAGCACATCCTTCCAGGAAAAGGTCACTTGAGAGAAGCTTTCAAACATATCTTAGCAGTACATGAACTTCAGCATCTCATCACTAGTGGATCTGAAATCCACTTATAGACCATCAAGACATTTATTGCTTATCAAGAGCAGAAAACACCCACCAATATTAATGTCTGCTTTGACTGTCCCAACAGAGAAATCCAGATGGCTTACAAGATGGAAGTGGGAGGGAAAGACAGGAATAGCAGATACAGTAAGCAAAAGGACAGGGTTTTCATTTTTCCCTTTAGTCTGAAGGGAAGAAGTACAAATGACTGATCGAATCTTTACAGGGATCTTAAAAGACCAAATGACTTAAACTAAAATGACAACCTCAACCAAAAATCCTAGTTTCACCCAAAACCCTCTATCTTTTATTTTAAAAGACCTATACTATTTCTTAGTGTAAAAGTCACCTGTATATGTGAATATGTCTGTCTCTTGCAATTTTATCACACCACTTTTTAGCCTCTATATCCGGCAATGGATCTATATCAGTGTCATAGAAGACAACAGTATTTGTGTCTACATGGCTGACCCCTGTGGAAGGAGTCTGGGAAGAAAGGATGGCACAGAAGAATCGCTTGTCTTGGTTGAAGTTTTTTATGGATTCCTAAAATGGGGAGACAAGCATCTTAATTACAAATTCACATCAATAAAGCATAAATCTCTAAATAAACATTTTTACAGAATGAGAAGATCAGAAAAATTACTTTCTTACTACTGCCCCAACCTACATTAAGCATGCAAACATTTTAAGTTATCTTACCGCCCACATTACAAATCTACACAATTCAAAATTAATTTCAGTACCATTAAAAGTATTAATTTATGGTGCAGTCAACCAGATAAAAATCTAAAGTTCTGTTACAGTAGTTGCATTATATCCTATGACTAAGCACACCTGACTGGGTCATTACATTCCGTGTGTGCTTCAGCGTTTTTCTTGTCTATTGACTAAATTGAATCCCTTCTATTGTGCTGCCTTGTGTTGCTTTAAGGCAAAGTATTCCTTTAGGTTTTATATTGCATCTGACAGAAAGCTTAACAATGCAATTGGAAATAAAAAAATATGAAAAGAATAACTTAACTATATGAATGTTTGCTCAAATTGCAGGCCCCAGAGGATACTGAGAATCTTACTGGGGAGGGAACTGAGCATACTTTCAATTTATCCTCAGGCAATGCCAGGGCACTCTACAAAAAACCAAAAGCCCCTGGAGTAAGGCTGAGGAAGTGCCAACATAAAAACAGCAACTACACTTAAAGTGCTAACAATGTAGATAGCTACAGATAATGAAGCAAAAGCAATTAATCAAAACGCTATTGTGAAATAAAACATCTGTATCTCAAGCACAAATTACTCATAAATGTAGAACAACTAGTGGCATACCTCTTGGAAACACCCTGGATGCCTCATCAAATAGTAATATGACTGACATATTTCATATATAATTACATACTTTGTGCTACAGCTACAGGCATAATTTGCTTAAAGAACTAATGAAATTATGCAAATGAGTTTTGCAAATGTATTAGACTTCCCTTTAGCATTTTCCCTCCCACTATGAGCATCTATTAACTATTAGCTTGAGTAAGAGGTCCTCTTACCAGATAATGCCAACTGTGAGCACCACTGTCATTAACTCTTACATAAGTGAGAAAATGGAAGCTCAAGAAAAGCTCCAGTATATCAAGCCTTGGAGTCATCCACGTCAAAACCAACACACGATGTCCTCTTGCTTTCAGCTTCCGAAGCAAGACAGCCAGAGCTTCCATCTTGCCTGTTCATGAAGTAGGAACCGGAAGGTTCTGCAGGCAGCGCTCAGCAATTAGAGAAAGCACATTCCCACGGATGTCACAGGTGGTGGGGTTTACAGTACCTGAATCTCGCTGCACCAGTCGAAGATCTGCAAACTGTAGAAAATAAGGCCTTGCTACCTGCTGCATGTAATGGAAGTAGGCAAGTATCTGTCCCTTTAGATAAGACTTCAAGACCTTCATTTCATGGGTATATGTATAAGGAGGACTTGCTGCATACAAATACAGAGGAGTGACAGCTACAGCTGGCAATACATACAGATTTCTATAAAACAAACCAAAACTTTAATATACTGATTTTTAACAGCTTGGGCTATTAACTACCCAAAACCAGTAACAAAGATGTCTGTGCAGAAGCATAAAGGACCTGGCTAAAGGTAATTGAAAGTAAATCAGTAGATGAAGTTTGATGTTAACATCAAGTAAATGCGAAAACACTCCAGATCAGGACAGGAGGAAATTAACCGCTATCTGTAAAATTACCAAAATAAGCTGACCTACAACTCCTCTATTTTTATTAAGTATTCACACAAAAAATACAAGATATGTCAAAATACAGTAGAATTGCTATATAACTAATAACAATTGCCATGAAACTATTAAGAGTTCTAAAATCTTAGAATGATCTAAAATTATACATCAGGGATGCAAATGGATTCTGCATAAAGGAATTTAGGGTGCAATAAGGATAAACCAAGGCGACTCATTTATCTCTTTTAGCATTCTACAGTACTTTAAATAAATACCCTGTTTTGGATGGCAGTATACACCCATCAAACTTGTGCAAAGACTGCAAATGGATTTGTCTCCATTACCTAGTAACAACATCCTTCAGGGCGATCTGTTGCTGCTTCAGTGCCAGAACGAGTTCTTGCAAGGGAGGCTTTAGAACCTCTCAAGTACTTGAATACTGAACACAGTTTGCAAAGCCAGCCCAGCGCCATTTGTTAATCCTGGCAGAACAATGCTGAGCCATTTTTCTTTCACTGATCCAAGAGCAAATGTCCAACATGTCTCTGCCATACAGGGGGGTTCTGGAACAACGACGCTCATTCCCAAAATACATTTTGTCCAGGTGTTCCTTTAGGTGTCTTTTTTCTTCTATGATACCCTTCAAATTCACAATGCTTTTCTGAATGTATTTTGACCAGATAAAGCTTATGCAGAAGAGAAATTTATGCCAAAGAAAGATGAAAATAAGGGTAATTTAGTTAATGCGAGAGTTCTCTGAATGACTATGAAAGGAGAAGTGAGCAGCAGAAAAGCTGACAACTAGCATAGTATTTGTGATACAAGGACAGATGTTAGGTTTGGTTATTTTAATGAAAAATAAATCTGCTTTCCTACTCTATGCCTACTGGCAAAAATATAATGGGACTTTCAAACTACCATTGGAGGGTCCACTAGTGCAGCTGGATGAGACTGGTCAATTACAATATTCTACATGCTTTAAATATTAAAGCTTTGACTATTTCAGCAAACAGATACACACACGTGAATCTTGTAAACTCTACATTGTTCATGATCAAGTATATATCATACAAAGAGTTAGCATAGTACCTGAGTTGGACACAGAAGTGTAGGTACTGATACAGATTTAGTACTCAAGTCATCCACTGTCACATTAATAAATTCATCTTTCCAGGAAAGCAGCAAGACAAGAAAAATATTTTAATGAAGAAAAATAATTTAATTTCACAGACACATGATATTTACAATATAAGGACATTGTAGCTTCTAGAATTTTGATTTCTGAATATTTAAAAAATTAAAAGAAAAAAAAAAAGAGAAAGATGTTAATTGAATCATGTAGCAGCTTACCTTGATGCTTCAGAGACTGTCCACCACCAAGCTGACAGAATTGACTATAAGATAAAGTAAATGTTTTTCCTCTAAACTGTAATGTTACAGGCTTCTCTGGCTGAGCAATTCTCTCTCGTGCTCCAGCTGTGGAAGCCATTGGGCCAAGTACTATATTGCTGGTCAGGTCTGAAGAGAGAGTTCCATTAAGACAGTATACCTGCAGACCAACACAACTGCCAGCAAGATTTCCAGTGTTTCATTCTGTTTATAAAAGACAGACAGAAAGATAATAAGGAAATTTGTGTTGATTTAGTGAGTGAATTCCTGTTAGAAAACTGCTAATGGAACTTGATATTCAAATATGTAATGCACAAACACACCGAGTACAACCTCATTTCTTCCCAAAATTCAAGCAATATTATTAAAAAATGAGACAGCAAACCAGAAAGCTATGGTTTATTGTATGTACAACACACCTTTCTCACCCTGATTTTCTGAAAACACGCCAAGGGATTGTCGTCTTTGTTTTTTCTCATAATGAACAGCCATTACTGTTGCTGTGTCCACTGTCTGCTGCAACTGAGACCTTGAGAAGTCTCTAGTTCTACCTTCAGGTTTCTGTCCATACTGCAGTGGTGTAAATAACCTGAAAATTAACAAATCACCTTTCTACACATACAAAAAACCATACATGAGGAAGTTGTTAATCCCTTCATCCTAATACAAAAATCAAGTTAAAAAGCAAATAGTTATTTTTAGTCAGTAACCTGAGATAGAAGGGGTACCCAGCTGCAGAGCATTCGGCAGGAGGGAGTCTACTTCTCTCAACATACGTAAGAAACACAATACTGTAAGATACAAGTAAAACAAATGCTCTGAAGATGCTCAGTCTTCTCTGAAAGATTACGTGGACAGGTACAAGCATGACAGACCTCCCATATTCCTTAGTCATCTTTGGAGTCTGGAGACAGCAAGAAAACTCCCCAAAAGATGCTAATAAGGATCAAACCTCTTAATGGAGCAGAGTCTTAACTATGGCTAGGTTATCTTCAGGCAGTCTGGGTTTAAAAACTTTCTGCAGTTGTAAAAGCTGCATTCACAGTAACTGTTTTGTGTGCAATGCTTCCAGGAAACTAAAGATGTCTACACAGCAAAAGAATGAGTTCTTTTTCTGCTTTACATACATTTTAGCTATCACTTCCAATTCTTAAAATTCATTAACCAACAAAGCTCCCTTCCGGCAGAACAGCCTGCTAGAACTGCTGCAGGACATCCTCCCCGTCAGCTGTTACAGCCACGTGTTACACAGGCTGTCCCAGCCTTCAGTAACCACTTAGCAGGTGAACTCATTGTAAAATGTTTAAGTCTCCATTGCTCTACAGCAGAATTACATTCGCTCAAAAATGAACCCTCCCAACTGCTCTTCAGAGAGAAGAGTCAACAGCAAAACCAAAAAGGTCAAAATTTAACAGAACACACACCCCAAAAAACACCAAACCCAAGATTTCTTTAAGTGCTTTGCAAGCACATCTTAGACTTAAAATTAACTAGAAGAGGAAGATTTAATTATTCTGCTTAGGAAACTACTGCTGTTCGATCCACTGTTCGATCAGAACCACAACAGACTTCAACTCTATTGAGTTTGGCAGGAGAGATCACGGCAGACCCTTCCTAAATGAAAAGCACTATTAAGTGGTAAAAATCAGTCTGCGTTCCCTCAGAAGACTGGCATACAGTCTTTAGCAGTGATCAGTTTGGAAAAAAAGGATAGCAGGAAAAACAAATGCTTCTGAACAAACCCTCTCACAGCCCTCACAAATATTACTTTTTCAACAGTTACTTAAAATAAATACATCAATCAATCACGGGAATGCTGCATACCTATTTGGTGTGAGCTTCACTGGCTCAGGTCTGGGTGACAAAGGAGAGCAGCGGATCTCTTCAATAAGCATCCTAGTTACTTTCAGTTTTGGCAGCATTTGTGCTTCATAGCAAGTAATTTGGTTTTCCATCCCAATCACATCAAAAAGCGACCAGTCTGTGTGCTTAAGTTGTCAAAAAAAAAAAAAAAAAAACAAAAGGAAAAAGAAAAAAGAAAAAAAAAACCAACCTGAAGAAATATTCTACTACCATTCAGTTGCAGTAAAAATAATAATAGTAATAACAATACCACATTATGTGAGAAATGAGTAAAAAGCTCACAGCTGATGCCAGAACTGAACCAAAACATGGAAGAGCCAAGTGTCATGTGATTCTGCAGAGAGCAGCTGCTGTTACTTTAAAAGGTTTCAGCAACCTACACCATGAAAATAGAGCATTATGCTCGTGTTACCAAGAGTCAAAAACCAGGACAGCACCCTCAAATTAAAAGCTCTGCAGTTAATTCAATGCTTGCAATTAAAACATTTGTCTTTGTAGAACTGGCATTCCAGACTCACCCATTTCCACCTTGATACATTCACCCTACTTCCTTCGGAAGCCTTTGACACTCACCCTGTCCCCCCACCCCAAAATGATTTTTCCCACAGGCTTAAAGGACTAACTATCTGAATTGCCCAGGACACATAATGCTACTGTTTCAGCTTTGCCCAGACTTTCTTAAGCCTCTAGTATTGCTGAAATCACTAGAAAAAAAATGGATTGAATCCCTTGCAATGTAACTTTAACCAACAGACTATAGTTAAAACTAAACTGTGGAATCTGATACAGCTTCTCATCTCCAGAGCTGTACACAGCTTTACTCTGCCCTTACTACTCCTCAGGACAGGACAAGAATGGCACCTTTCCCTTGATTTCAAGACCCATCAGTTTAGGTTCATCGGGAACTTCAAGCAAAACCAGAATAAGTTGCAAAACAGTCTGACCTTCTCTGACAAGGATAGCAAATTCCCAGCATACCTACTAAAAAGTCAATGGTTATTATTTATAATCTTAGCAGTTGCTTCTAAAAATAAATGAATTAGCAATTCAGATTTTGAAATTTAACCGGAATCTGAATTATGCCTAAGAAAATTTATGTCCTGAGCCACCTGCTCTCTGAGACAAATCAAGTCAAGCACAAGAGAATTACTTCCCTACTCACTTTCCAGAGACCCCATCCCATCCCAACACATTCAGCACTAGAGAAGCCGTTGTAAACTCCAGCATCTCTAATACACAGGAAGAACTTGGAAGCCGGGGACTTCCAAGAACCATCAGATCAGGATGGTTACACACCCTTAGCAGCTGCGTCAGAATATGGAGGACACTGACAAAGTGCCCACTTCTAAGACATTCTTGAGTTCCACTATTTAAAATGAAAATACAGTTTAAAATCTCTTCAAAAACCAGGGCTTTTTAGGAGCTTAAGTCTTTCTGCACGCTTAAATTGTTTTTCTAAATAAATCTGGTAACACCAGGTTATCAAATGTAGAAAAGTGTGAGTTTAAAAATGCAGTCTTCCATTCCTCTCACTTGTTTCACATTCCTGCAAACTTTTAATAATTTATAGACCATATTCTAATTTTAAAACTCACATTATCATAAACCTGAATTCTCAAATAGCCACACTGTTTCAAATGGAAATGACATTGGATAATATATGAAACACATATTGTCACTATTAAGGCCTTTTTTTCAACACTTGAATAAATACCATTTTAAATTATCAAATTCACTGGAAAATACAAATAAGACACACCAGAAATGCAATGTAACCTGTAACCTAGGATATTCAGTTCCTAAATAACTTAAGAACTAAATTTAGACAAAAACTGTGACACATGGTCAATTGTCTAAGTTATAAATATTTTGTCCCATAAATAGTTTGTCCCATAATCTGTAAATACTGTTTATTTACGGTCCTTTTCACCTTGTAAAACAACTAGATATAGACAAACAAACACAGGTTGAAGAAATGGCTGAATGCAATTACCACTTAGTGTAGAACATGATTAGCCTGCACAGCACGACGACTACACCAATGTTCTTTAATCCTTAGGTTTGCCCACGACTCACTCAGAAATAGCGAGCAACCTCTCTTATTATAACTAGAATAGTTCCTAACTTTAACCATGAATGAACAATAAAGAACCACTCAACAGATGTACCTTGGTTGAGGCAAGACGTCTTTATACATTGACTTCTGCCGATTAGAAAGAGTACATGTAAGCACATGCTCCTATTTCCTCGGTAGCAGTACCTAAAGATGACAAAACAACGATTTCCTAATTGTATTTCCTCAGAGAAAGGTATACCAGCATTAAGACACTGTCCTCCTCAAGGGAGATGTACTCTCTGCAGTCTCACTGCAACTCTCTGGTGGGGATCTTCATTCCCCTCCACAGCTGCTACCTTCGTAAAATCCAGATAGGATTGGGAAATCCCTGGAACCAGGAAAAAGGCAGTGGCCTGCAGATCTTTTAAGGAGGTAGGCAGAAGTGTATCCATCAGGAGTAAACGATGATGACTGCGAACAATTAAGATAACAATTAAGATAAGATCTATTTCAAAACTTAAATTACATCACAGCTAGAAAACTAAAAAAACCTGCAGTTATAAGTGCTGAAGTTATTTCAGAAAGTAGCTGATAGGCAAAAGCAAAAACAAAAATTTGAATGAATGCTTCAGACCTCTGGAGACTGAATATTGCATCCCAGTGCTTCTCTGTCAGATTATTACCATTCTGCCTCTCACCTAAAACTAGGTACTTCCATTGTACTTTCATGAATGCTTCAGAGTCTTTAAAGAACTCCTTGCAGGAGGCAGTACATATTTTAAAATTGTTGGGGTCAGTCCATTCCTGCAACATAAACCCACAAATATCCTAAAGGGTTTTTGATGGCTTTCAGAGCAAAGATTATTCAGTGTTTCATCTTTTGGGATTAAAATAGATTATCTTGCACTTTATCCCAGTGCAGTTCTTCAAAGCTTTCAAAATCCCAAAAGGGAAGAGAATGCTCAGTTTAACTCTCTGCTTGTGATGTTTGAAACATTATATAAAATATCCTTAACAGAAACTGTTTTTTTAAAGAAGAAAAAACTTTTCCTACAAAACACAAGTTCTTTATCCATTCAAAAACAATCAGCAATGAAAAACCATCTTTCCTTATACATTTTTAACTTGTTCCTTGAAGAGGCTGGACACGTTTCAGAATACTTACACTTGTTGTTACAGGTTATCAATAGTATTCATACTTAATGGACAAATTCTAATCTCTAAGATTCATAAGTGTCAATCTTTAGGTAAATTCTACCTGGAAGTATCAAAATTATTATGGACTTGGTTGCATAAGCTGTCAAATGTGTGAAACAACATCCTAACATTTACATTCAAAGGCAAATAAAAAATTAGAAACAAAAGACAAAATTAAAATTGCAAGAATGAAAAGAAAAGCCACAGAACTAAAGGAATAAATACGCTCAAAGCTATAGCAATTTCGTTATTTTTTTCTGCTCTGCTGAGGTCACAAGGCAAGAAAAAGTTATTACATTATTTATATGGCCCAATTCTACAAACAGGAGAGAAGTGAAAAAATCGCTAGTAAATCTAAGATTATATGAAGGACTCCAACAAGGAAAGAAATTGAAAAGTAACTGGAAAAGACACATCACCCTGAAAAGGAGGAATAAAAGTTGTATGTTGTAAAAGCATTAATGGAGAAACCCAGGAAGTTCCTTCTACCTGGAAGTTGAAAATAGAAACATCAGAGGAAAAAAAGAAAAGCAGCAGCATATTTTGCAAATAAGTTCAGTGAAGTTTTGAAGCCTGAAAACAGATATGTGGCTTCTAAGCTACACACCAAACTTCCTGTTGCTTCTTCTGAATCATACATTAACTTCTCATTCAAAAAATGGCTAAATTCAACACGTTTTCTTAATAAATTTTTACAAATACTAAGATGAGGTACAAGTTAGGGGAGTAAAGAGCGAGTTTCCCCATACAGGGCTAAGGTACTAGTCAAAAATATTTGTGCAAAGCGACATCATGCCAGTAGCACATACACATAACTTAAAAAGCTAGCCAGCCACTGCTGGTCATCCACGCCAATTTTATTGGTAAACATCAAACTCTGCTTACGAACTAGCACTCCTGAAATGAGGAAATATCTTCATTCTTCCAGTATGCTACACAACAAAAGCCAAAAGAACCAGGTTGTGATATCATTATACTGCGGTTTTTAACTGCAATGGTATAACCATGACTCAAGCTGATTTTTTCTTCCTGCATAATGCTTACGTCACCCAGTACATGTGTAGGTGACACAATGTTCCACAGTACCTGTCTTTTTTTAAAAAGCTCTCTTGTGTTCCCAAGATACAGAAGAACTTTCAAAGCAGGACACCAGCATTTCAGTTCAATCTCCCACTTCAGCACATTAAAATTTTGTGAAACAACAAGAATAGGACCCCAGTTACCTACAGAGATAAAAGGTACAGTGTCACTGGAAACGACTGCACACCACACCAGAACGTACAAGAAAAGGCAACTGTGTATACACAAACAACATACACACGCACTAACAACGAAAGGAATTGTGAATCCTTTTTTATAAAATTAATTCCAGGTACATTTCTTTAAATTATACATATTAAAAGCAATTCTTTTTTTTTCTCTCACTGCAAACACATTTCACTAATGAACTGTTAAAAGTACAGATTTGTAAAATAAAAGATCTGCAATATTTCATACCTTCATTACATGCCAGGTGGGCAAAAAAGCAACAACTTGCACTGTTTTTCCAAGCCCAGCTTCATCAGCCAGAATGCCACTGAGAGTCATCTTGTACAGCTTTGCCAACCACTCCAGTCCAGTCTTCTGATGATCTCCGAGTGCCGCACAACAAGGACAGAGCATCACTTTTTACTGCTGTTGCGATTTGAGTGCTGCCTTTGGGTAATAATGCTTCTGCAGCAGCAGCAATGGCTGCTAAATCTGCCATGTATTTCTTTACAGTAGATGTGAGAAGATCTGGAGGTACCACTTCCCTCTGAAGGCTCTCTTTCTTATTCAATGAGTCTCTTATTTCTGCACAAAGTAATAAAAATCATGGTGCTGCCATACCTGAGATGAATAATTCATTAACAGATTTGATGCCATTTCCAGCTAACCCAGGGTCTAAAGAACACAACAATTCTAAGCTGTAAGAATACTACAAGTTTGTCAAACTTGCCTACCTAAACAAGGGCAAACTGCAGCGGGACTCAGGTGCACATGTGGTAGTTTTAGTGAATTTAGTCTCATGCATGGCCCCCAAGGGACAGAAAACTAAACCCCGATTCAAACAAGAGCTCAGCAACAAAAAGCCTTTATAGTGCGCTTATCAAAGCTTTAGTAAGCTACAGGAAGTTAGTGGGCTAGAGAAAGGAGACATTTATGACTCAAAACTGAGACCAAAATACTACCTCCTAAACATTTCTGCTGGGAAGCTTACACTACTACTACCAGTATGCAAAAGGAAAAAAAAAAAGTCACATACACAAAAAACCCCACCAAACAGTCCTAGGTCCATATTACCTTTTTCTGAGTTGTTCTGCGAGTTTAACGCTTTCTTCCTGCTCTCTTCTAACTCTACTTGCAGTTTTAAATCTACCACCTAAAACGGAGAGAGTGCGGAGAAAAAGAGCAGAAAGAAATTACAAATGTGAACACACTCAGCTTCAAATACAGCTATGAATTACTGAACATTTCTTCGTCAGTAAGACAGGCATCAGGCATGGCTACAGTGCAGAGCACTCGAAATAAAAAAGAGCGTGCATGGGACTGACCATGAATAGAAGTCATCCACATCCTAAGCGACAGCTACCCAAGAATAACTCACGCCAGAACTTAAACGTCCGCAGCGAGCCAGCTGCACCGACTAGGATTAGTGAAGCACTCTCCTTCGTGACATATAAGGCCTGAAATTATTCACACAACCATAACGTGAAGCTATCTTTACCAACCGATAATATCCACCATGTGGGCCGAGCAAAGCTCAGCTGTAAGATTCTCGCTGTTACGGTCCAACAGGTTTTTATTCAGTACGTCTTGAGATTTTTATTTTTTTTTTACATTTACCCATTTAATGGTGGACCAGAAATGTCCAATTCCTCTAGCAGCAAAAGCAGCAACAGCCCTCAGTGGCTTCTCTTCTCTTTTCTTGCATGTTTCCTTATGAAGTATCCTATGCTTATGATGACAAGTCACACTTAAAATCAGCTGAATAAAACTGTAAAATTATTATCTAAAAAAAAAAAAAAAGAAAAAAATACAATCCCTTTGGGACTACTGCCCAAACTCTAGCAAGACAGTGGAGAGGCAAACCAAAACGCACATAACCTCAGTAATCACAACCTAACCATGAAAATGCTGCCTATTCCTCCTGCCTTTTCTGGCTGAAAAGATCAAATTCACATTACTCTCTTGGCAGCGACCATCTTCCATCTTCTTTCTTGAACAAAGTCAGTTGCCATCCACTGCATTTCTTTCAAAAGGTTATCATGGTGTGATTTGTGTCGGGCGGCTTCTTGGAGTTTGGGCAGACGTTTCAGAGACCACGAGCCTTCTTTCCTCAGTGCTGTTATTCGCTGCAGAATTTCATTTTCCTTCAAGTAAACATAATTAAAGTTACATTTCCTGCTGCACAACACAAAACCAAGACAGAGACACTGTGAAAAACGTTACATGAATAACCAATACAAATTATTATTCAGGCCTTGGAAACACTCTAAACTGTTTGAAGCTGCACTTTATTAAAAGATAATGAGTAACACATCTTGTGCAGATTTATGTAAAGTCTCTGAAGGACTTTGTGATGCAGCAGCGTTATGTAAAATCAGTAGTTTGGGATGCAGTGGTGCTCAGTCTTGAGAACTTTATTTTTTCCTTCTAAAACATACTACCTCTAGATCTCATCAGAAGAGCAGGGCTGATTCAGTGAGAATTTTCACAGAATTTAAATGCTCTGCCAGACGGCAGATGGACAGAATTCTCTAAAAAGTTCATATAAAAATACATTCAGTTTATGACACTTTTATTAACACATGTAAGCATCATGCAACTGCTGGCAAGTAAGCACAAGCAGCACAAATTTTCATTGTGATTCCTCCCCCCTTATTCCAAATATGCTGCATTAAAAAAGTTAAAGTAATTGGTTCTGTTTAATTAAATCTCCTTCTACAAGATTCTCTACAAGTACAAATTCTGCTTCCCTAGAGAATCTGCCTGATTCCTTTTCATTCCTTTTCTTTCTTCAAGAAAAATCACATGGCATGTCTGCACCACTAATTAAAACCAAGAGAGAGATACAGCTATCTACAGAGCATTCGAAATTCAAATGAACACAAAGTTTTAGCATAAAGGAAGATTTATACCCAGCTGTGCTATACAACACCTATCTGAAGCGAATTACTAGGGCTTGGTAAAGTGTTTTGCAAAAACTACTGAAATTATTTGCTCCTTTCTCCCCAGGCTGGAGTAATAAATTCTGTCACCCACAAAATCTCAAGACAGAACACAAAGACTGACACCGCCAGGACACCGCGAGAGGTCAGCACGCTGTTCCCTCTTGTAACTTACCTGCAACCTTCCACGCACGTCTGAAATCCACTGCGAAGCATGAAATGAATTCGATTCCACGAAAATGAAAATCCAGCACAAGAATATTTCAACTGAGCGCTGGGTAGACATCACAAATGACATAAATGAACAGATATATTCTTCACAGAAGTAAAGTTTCAAGGGGAAGTAGTGGTAAAGTGCCAAAAATTAATCTTGTCCAGACTTTCTTAACGAGACAGATGCTACTGCTCTGTTTCTGAGGATAGTCTCTTCCCAGTATTCAGACAACTTAATGGTGCAGAGTAGATGACAACAGCAATTGCAATACACAAAAGCCAGCCGTTCGAAGCCGCGTACAAGATAACATGCAAATCTGATACGTGTTGTACGGGAACGGGAGTTGGGACCTCAGTCACACGCTGCTTACTACAGCCTGCTGCCTGCACCTGCTGAAGGAAAGCTGGGCTCCTGCTGTGCGGAGCAGGCAAGGAACCATGCAAACTTGACGAGTTTGGTCCATTTTGCTGTTGGTTTTGCTCCTGGCTGATCTGTTGAGCCACTTGAGGAACAGGAAGCATTCCACCTGCAGAGAAACTTTTAGAAATTGCAATTTCAGTAATCAAAACAGTGGAATATCAAAAAGAACCAAAGAAAGTGGCAATACAGACTGTTACGCAGTTGGTTAAATCAACTTCCTATGATACCACAATACAATTGCATACCGAAAAGCTATGAAGAAGCACATCAATCAGCACGCTAGTCCAGACTGTACTTAGCCACTCTTTAACTTGACAACACAAAGATCTTTTTTAACAGCATCCTACAGAGAGATGCTAGCTAGGCAACCAATCTCTATCAGGGTATCGAATGACCAAAAAGGAAAAATTTCATGCAACAACGTCAATTAAGGAAAACACCAAATTAGGCACAGAGGGTACAAAGTGAAGCCCAATGCATGGAAAATGAGATGTGCAGCGCTCACGAAGATTTCTAACATTTTCTCCAGAGGGTTTTTAAATCGTGTAATAATTGGTATTAGATATAATGTTACAATTATAGAAAATCTCATTAAAGCAATTATCTTTAATTACTTAAAAGCTAAAAACTTACATTTGATCGTAAATACTTTATCATAAATCATTAATATATGTACTAGATTACCAGCGTAATTTTAAAGGCCGTGACACTTTTTTTAAACTGTTATCAAAACTAATTATGAGTCTCTATGTGAAGTACTACTTTGGAACTAAAACAAAGTTAACCTAATAAAGTATTTCGTTATCAATAAAACGGTGCATCAGTCTACCACTTCCAAAGCTCTGTCCACATTTACCACTGATTTCACTTTTACATTCTCTTTTTGCTATGAAACGATTTTTACGGTCACAGAATTGTTTCCTGCCCAACTTTTGTAAAGAGGGTTCACCTCAATGGCCATTGACCTTTTAACTCAATTTAACCACTCCAATTCTTTACCATTCCAGTAGATGTACCCGGTTACTGTATTTCTAGCAGCCAGTCACGGAGCGCTCCTGCAGTGCCTGCCGAGCCTTGACCGGGTACATTTGGGCCTCGAAGACGGCACAGGACCGTCCCCGAGCGCTTTGGGCTTTCTCAGCACACGGCCTCGTGAGCCCAGCGCTGCGGTCAGCGCGGAGGCCGAGGGAGGCCTGTGGACACCCGGAGCCAGGCCGGGGCTCTCCCGCACGGTCACGCACCCACCGGAGGCAGTGGAAGCCGTAACGACAGGGCGATGCCTGGGGTCACCGCTCACGCGGTTCCCAGATCTCTCATTTCATAGAGCGCTGCCGTTTGCGGGGCTCAGTGATTCACCCCCTTGGCCCGTGACAGCCCCTGTGCCACCGACACCAGCCCAGGCGGGGTTTAAATGCCGCCTCGGACACGCGGTAACCCCGCAGCGCCGGCCGGGCTGCGAAGAAGCTTTCGGGCCAAGATAAAGTTATCCGGACGTCCGAGGGTGAGGCACTGTCGAAGCTCCGGTGCTGCACACAGGCACACCGGAGCCCGCCGGTGCGGCGGAGCCGGCGCGTTACCTCCAGCTCTCCCGCCCGGAGCTGCCCAAGCGGCTGCAGCGCCGCGCCCGGCCCCGGCGGAGCCCGCACCCCGCCACGGAGGGGCTGCGGGACCCGGGGCAGGGAGCGGGCAATTTACTTAACGCCCTCCGGCTTCAGCGAAGGGAAAAATACTCTAACGCCCAGCTCAGCGGCCCCGGCGCGGCAGCCGAGTGCGCGGACCGAGGCGGGGAGAGCCCTCCCTCCGCTGCCGCCCAGCGCCCGCCCGATCTCTCCGCCGCCCCCAGCCCTCGCCCGCCTCCCACCCCTCTCGGTGCCCCGATGCCCTGGGCCGCCGGGCGCCCGCCTCCCACCCCTCTCGGTGCCCCGATGCCCTGGGCCGCCGGGCGCCCGCCTCCCACCCCTCCCGGTGCCCCGTTGCCGCCCACCTGGGCCGCCGGCCCCGCCGCGCTCCGCCCCGTCGGGCGCCGCCACCGCCGCGCCCCCTCACGGCCACCGCCCCTCGCCCCGCCCCCTCAGCCGGCCCCGCCCCGCCGGGCGCTAAGCGGTACCATTCCGCTCTCACCTGGGGGGGGGCGGGCACCCGCTGCCCGACGGTCCCACCCGCAGGGAGGGCGGTGAGCCGCCGAGCTCGGCGCATGCGCGAGGCGCGGTGGCGCTGGGGCAGGCCTGGCCCTGCATTGCAGCGGCGAGGGAGCTTCAGGCGGCGGCGGCGGCGGGTCGCGGGTTCCCCTCAAAAACAGAGCCTTTCCCCTCAAACAGGGCCTTTCCCCAGGCGGCTCAGCCTGCGCCAGCGGGGAAGACCCACCTGCGGGCACCGGCCAGGGCCTGTGGGGGTTGGGGAGGCAGAGGGGCCCGCTGCGGGCTGTCCCCCGGGCCTCCGCCCGCCGCAGCAGCCCTCTGAGCCGGCACAGGGCTCAGCCTTCCTTTGCCTCCCCACGACACAGCCTAGAGCGCAAGGCCCCTTCAGACAGTCCATTTTAGAATTTAGACCGCCTCTGTATTTATTTTTATTCAGCTCCTGCACTGAAGTACCAAATGGGTAACCCCCATGAAAGGAAACAGCACGCGTGCCAAGAGGTAAAAAATACTCCTTTTTATTATTTTGTTTTCTCCAAAGGCTATAAATAGAACTCGTTGATTTCAACCGAGATACAGGTCAGTTTTGAGGCCTTTATTATAAGCAAATAAAGTTGGGTTTTTTTTCAGATTGAACGGTAGAGCTTTGGATAGAAGACTAACGCAGATTAGGTCAATAGTATGAACCAGCAGCAAGGCATAGAAATGAAAATCTAGGTAGAGTCCCTCTCCAGAACACTTTTACACACTTGCTTCCATAAAATAGAGCAAGGCCTTCACAACAAAATAAAATGCTCTGATTAAAACCCAGATAAAAATAAACAAGGAAATCCCTTTTAGAGGACAGCTGTGCTTTGGCCAAAAAAAAAAACCAAACCCAAAACCAACCAAACAAAAAATCCCACAAACCAAAAACCCAAAACAAAAAACAAAACCCAACCTAATTCCAGAAGGAGCCATAAAATTAGAGGCTTTGGCCAGAAACCACCAAATGAAGGAGCAAAGAGTTAAATCTTCATTTCCAGAAATGGCCACATGACAGAGCAAGTCTCCATACAGACCAAGTCTCCATACAGACCCAGCCAGGGAAGCACATCAAGAGCTTGTCCTAATACCCAAATGCTTGGAGAGGCTTGTTCCACACCTTCCCCATGTTCTACAGGCAGGGAGGGCTGGAGGGCTGCTGCCTTTACTTGTTTTTTTCTTCCACCACCTTCATGGAGAGTTGGAAACAAGAACCAGAAGTCAAACCACAGCTGGGGAGACGACAGCAAGAATTCCAGAGTATGCAGATCCCCAAAACACAGAAAATGAGAACTGATTCCCAAAGAAGACAGTCCTCAGCCATGTGTGTCCCGTATCACTGCACACACTCCTCTGTTCCGAGCAGCTTGATGGGAATTAAGAGTTCAGACACACCAAGGGAATGCAGATTTGCTTGAAGCCCAGAGGAAGTCAGCACCATTCCTTTCACACATGCCAAGCTGATTTAGCTCCGAATCCAGCAGATGACTAGACAGTTTCTACTAAAACCAGAAATACCAAGCCAGCAGCACCACATTTAGGGATCCACCACAGGAAACGCTGGAATGTTCACGGCTGCGCACTCCGAACTGCAGTCCCACAATTAACTTACATCTCCCCAGGCCTCAGCTACAGGTGTGTGAGACGACACCACAGGCAGCAACGCCCCGTTCCACAGGGAGCTGCAGACAGACATTCTCGAGTCTGCCCCAGCACGCGGGGAGTACCGGGAGGATGACATCTCCCAAAGAAAAGGTCTCATCTTGAAATGTGTGGTTCGGGCCACGTTCCAAAATTAAGACCTCGCACTGAGTAAGGAATCCTTTCTTTTAGCTTGCAGAGCTTTAAAAACCACAGAAAATCTGTTTCAAAACTAAAAGAATTCACAGCAGTCGGCATGATAAGGAATTCCTAACCCATGCATGTTATTCCACAGGGAAGTCACGGATGACATGGAAAATAAAAGCTTAATGGTATTTAAAGATCAGGTCAAGTAAAGGTGAAGAAAATAATTTAAAAAAAATAATCAAAAGTTTATGGAGTCATAGTTCATAATAATAATTAAAAAAAAAAAAAAGAGTATATTAAAATGGTTTGCCCCATCCTTATGTAGAGATTATACATATTTAAAATACCATTTTCCAGGTAAACATATAATAAAAAGAATACTCAAATAGCAATTAAGATATCCTGCATTACAAGATTATTTCAGAAAGCCTCTTTCTCACTACACTGTTTTCAAGTATATCAGCCAGGTGAATCAGTCAGTGGTATAAAAAGCTTCTTTTACTTTTCCTACGGCACTGCCTTCCCCATCCAGTTTCTCCTGGGCATCCAGTTCTTGTTCTCCACACACACAAGCCCCTGCTTCACTGGATTCTTGGAATTAGAAAGGCCACTATTTTGTAGACAAAGGGAACTGCAGGCAGTAAGGGTCCCGTGTTCAGCCACTTAGTGGCTCAGTCGGAATCATCACCACAACCATCACTGCCCTCGAGATCGCTGCTGTTCTGTAAAGGAAAATGGAAAATGGTTTGTCAGCATTTCATGTACATCCAGAGACTGACCTGTATCAAAGACATTGACTTTAAACTTCCCCAAAAGTACAAGAAAACGGGGCTAGATCCCAACTTCATGTCTTAGACCTATCTACTGTAACAAACTCTGGTGACGGTAAATGACGCTTCTTGTGGCAAAAATATTGCACATTGGGTAGCACCCACCAGCAGAAGAAATGTCTCTGCAGTTGTAGTTACAACCGCATGATTACAACCTGCAGTACGTGCAAAACTTAGAAGCGGGATAATAGCATGAAATGCTGATGTTGAAAATAAATATAGGCGAGACAAGTTAACAAGTGCTTTTTTCATGCATGTCCCTCAAAAGCCGTTTGCTACATTTTCTAGAGCCAGATTTGAGAATTTTGTTTGTCTGCTGCAGAGAATCTATGTCCAAACTGTATTAGAGGTATGCAAGGGCTCACTAATACTCATTTAAAAATGAAGTCAGTTGTACAAAGTAGTGCTAGGGAAATACTACAAATGTTAGCAACTTACAAGTAAACTGAAGTCCTTCTTAACTGGGAGCCACTCCTTCAGGAGTAAGTCGACATGGTGTGATAAATTTGCAGGGTTTACACAATTTTTTGAAGCAAGTTTTTTGACTGATATGATTGGCATCACAGGATTTGATAAAGAAAGGCTAACATGACAATACACCTGTAGTTACTCCTTTTCTTCCTCACCACCACTTGCTGAAAACGTAGTAACCTCCAAATCCCATGAATTTAACATTAGCAATTTAATATCCTACAACAAAACAAATTCTGAGAGACTTAGACAGTTGCCTTTGTAACAGCAGGCACAGCTCACTGAAGTGCAAACAGCCTGCAAAACCTCAGAGCTCCAACTCTGTCATATCACCCCTTATTTACCCTTCTCCAGACAGCTTGTGCTAGCTATGCTGCCAAAACTGTATGCAGTCGAGTTTATCTAAAGCAAGCAGACCTGCCTCCTGCTAGCAACACTGCAGTGATTTTAAACCTGTCAGCAGCAAGTCCTGTCAACGTCATCACCAAGACCCCTGAGCCAGGTAAGGGCTCCTGGCACCCCATGGTCTCTTTGGGTCCCACTCAACCAAACTAATGTGGCATTTGTCATAACCTCCTGTCACAAACGTCCTCATACAGCACTACACTTCAGAGAAATAATTACCACAAGTACAACAATAACCCTGAGAAATTGCTGGTGTCTTGCTTGTACTATTCAACAAGGCTGCAAGTTTTATTTTGTATGTCTGAACTCTTCCATACTCAAACAAAAAGTGGCAGAGACAGGATTAAACCTAACGTTCTTCAGAGCAGGATCATTATCTACACAAGATAAAGCTGATTTTAAGGACTCGATTAAAAAGTCATTACTTTCTTCTGAGTTGCCCTACACAGAAGTTTTAGCCCTGCCCATCGTTCATCCTTCAAGGATTCGCCAGCCCTCTGACCAAGAACATCTGAATTACATTCAGAACGGGGAGGTATCTTTAGGTCATCAAGTCCAACCTCCCACTCAAGCAGGGCTTGCTTCAAAGTTAGATTGGGCTGATCAGGGACTTGCCCAACCAAGCACTGTTGTATTTTAAGTCACCCCAGTGGTTGTCAAGTTAAAGAAGTGTGTTGTGAGTTTGACTCAAGTTTCCTCATGTGGTTTCCAACCTACTTCTAGCTCACCCCAAACATCTTTCCACTCATTTCTTGTGAGGCTGTTCTACATCTCAATCAGAAAAAAAAAAAAAAAAAAAAAAAATCTTTATGTTAAACTGTAATTTTCTTTTGGTTAAAAATGCATTCTACACCTTTTTTTTTTATGCAACTTGCAGCTGACAGCAGATCTTCTTGTCAGAAATCAGCTTCCACTATACCCCGTTTTACCCAGCAGCAGTTGTTCCGACAACACGGTTTGAGCTCACGGCAGATTTATTTAAAGCTGGTCCTAAATTTCCCCGATTCCAAACCTTATCTAGTGAACAAAATGAGAATTAGCCCCAAATCGGAAAATACCAAGAGCCAGCAGTTATTTAAAGGGTAACTGTCAACCTGAAAACTAGTCTCAAACAGCTCCACAACAGCAAAGGCTGGTAACGTGTCCATAACTTCTGCTGCCAGTTTATCATGTGCTTTAAAGCATCCCTCCCTCTCTGCCTCCCTCAACTGCCCCAGGCAAACCCCTGCAAAAATAAGTTTGTCCAGTTCATCCCACTCTCACCAAGTCCACAGAGACATACTCCAGATGACTCTCATCTTCCATGGCATGTTCATGGGAAACAAAAACGTTACTAAGGGAAGAGCCACTTCAACTTGACAGCTTCCATTTGATAAAATAATGGCTTCAATCATTACCTTTGAGTTTTTGTTGTTAGCTTGCATCCCAACAGCAGAAGAGTTGAAGTCATGAATGGAGAGGGTGTTCAGCCAGTTTGCCATGGACTTCTCCTCCCTTTCCGTGTTGATAATGGTAGGATAGATATACTGCTCTTTGAAAACAGCAATCTTCCCCTCCTCCTCTGTCCACTCCAGGGGCTCATGCAGCCCATCATTTCCAAAACGTCTGTTGTATTTTTCAAAGTGTACTCTTTCCAAGACCAGCCCGAGTCCTGGGGCCTTGGGGACATCTACTTTCTCCTCTCCCCAGCTGCGCTCTAGGATGGACTCAGCAGCGTAACCTTTCACAATAGCTATCACCAGCCCAATCATCTTCCTTATTTGGTGCATCATGAAACTCTGACCTTTCACTTGGATCACTGCAAACTCTACGTTTTCCCTCACAAATGGCTCTCCACAGTACATCTCCATTATGTACCGCTTGGCACTGGGGTCCCTCGGTCCCTTCTGAGAGGTGAAGTTGTGGAAGTTGTGTGTTCCTTTATAGCACGCCAGCAGTTTATTGACTTTTTCGAGGGTCTCTTTGTCCAGTCGATAAACCTCTTCCTGCACATCATGGTCTTTATGGGCAAAGGCAAACGTTGGCAGCATGTAAGAGTAGGTTCTGGCATCACATTTGTTCTTGGAGTTGAATCCCCCAGTGACTCTCTTCAGACCTTGTTTTAAAAGTGACATTAGGTTTTTGAATCAGTAGGTTACAACTGGATTGTGATCTCACTCCTACCAACAAGAATATTTTCAAATAAAACAAAATGAAAAGATAGATTTATTTTATAGGACCCTGGATTTATGTTAAAACCAAACTGCTTATCAGCAAAATTGTAATGGTAAGGGAGAGACCTTCAGCAGGAGAAAGCTCCTCTTTGAAAACATTTTCTCTGCCCGTTCCAGTATCCTTACCCAGAATTCTGATGTGAGAAGGAAGATGGTTATTGATCTTTTCCAAGATGTCATCTATCAGCCTGACCTTTAGCGATACAATCTGTCCAGCTGCAGACACACCCTACAAAACCATAAAACACAGAAACATGATTATGTACCTCGGAAGCTCTGGGATAGCACTTACAGAATCGAAATAGCTGAAGAACAAGTTTATTCCTTTTTCTCACTGGTCATTTCAGGCTGAGGCGAGGCAAAGGCAAGGCCACAGGCAGAAATCCAAGTCAGAGGACTCCCTGAAGACCTGCTGGTGCTGTACAGCCATACAGCACCTTTGCAATCTTCGACAGCAGAACACTGCACTCCCTTCCACGACATCTCAGCCTATCTGACTGCTATTAAGTAAAGCACCAACTGGAAAGAAGTTACTTATACATAAGATCAGGCATGAACTCCAGCTCAGCTTAGAGCCCCACTGTGCAGGCTTAAAAACAACTGAGAGGCAGCTGAACTCCGAGCACCGCATGAGCCAGGCAGCGGCAGTGAGGAGCAGCTGCAGCAGGCTGGGAGGCTGAAGCAGATGAATGTGACAGAAACACGAAGTTCAGGGATGAAGCACCAGCTTTACAAACACCATCTAATCAATATCCTGTGCCTTCTAAATACTCGTTTGTACTTCAGTTTAGTGGTGGATGAAAGGAGAAGGTTCAAGCAATGTTCACTATGAAAAGTATTTGCTATTGGATCTCACTGTAGACAATGCTTTACCAGTCAATTCCAGTAGCACTGGCGGCGGTACAGCAGAGTTTGAGAGCACAGGCCCTAACCAACGTACCTTATCTGTTCGAGCACACCGCTGAAAAGACATTTTCTTCATATCTTCCCCGTGGTTTTCTGGGATGCAGCCCGACTGAACAAGGGCAGATACTAAGTCATCTTCAATTGTCTTGAACTGTGAAGATCCCACGTTTCTCTAGAAGAGGATATATAGTAAAAATAAGAAATAGAACAAATAGTAATAATTGGATGACTGAAGATGATAACTGAAAAATTTTGTTAACTGAATAAAACCTAGTGAAATTCTTTAAATCTTCCCTTCACAGCCCTAAAAGCCCTGCCATTCTCTAACAAAACTAACTAACTTTACCAGAGAGTGTTAATAAAACACCTACATTCTGATTTACCTTTTGCTGTTACTGCAAGTAAAGGATCATTTGCAATTTCACTGTGCAACACCTCTGCAACAGAGTTGTTGGACGATTCCTTCAACTGCATGAACAGCACCAGTGAAATGCTGCTCCAGACCCAGGCTCTGCAAATTCTGCTTTTAGAAATCAGGTCGGGTTCTTTTGCTCAGTTCACCTGAGCTGCTGTGTGCTGCAGACTATGGGTTTCTCCAGTGACCTGCACGCAGCTCACAGATGAGCTGTAACAGAAATGCACAACTCCACCTGCGTGCAAGGCTGCAAAGCTCGCACCCTCGACACGTCCCATCTGAGAGCAGCAAAGCTGACAGGCACTTACACGGACGTGCCCACAGGCGCATGGTTTACTGCTGCTGAACAAATCTACTCTGCTGCAAAAGCATGAAAGACTTCCTTCCCTGCCTGTGTCCAACTTTACCAACCATCCCCTGGACATTTAAAGTAGGCCTCAAGAGCACCTATGGAGCTTGCAGTACGCCGAGAGGAGCAGCAGATGGAGCAACATCATCCTCTTGCTGCCAACACTGTGTGCCACGGAGCGTCCCTGCACGGGCAGGCCTGGTGCTGGGGCACTGCCCGAACGCTGGTGCCCAAGCAAGCAACATCCCTTTCCTTCCGTGTGCCAACGCAGGAGCCTTGCGACCATTTTCGCAACTGCTACAAGCCCCCCCCATTAGAGAGCAGCAGAAAAAGGAGAACTTCAAATGTCTTCAGGCACAGATAAATAGTTCCAAAAACACAAGAGATGGCAACACGGATGCAAATGTTGTTGCATTCAAATACACAGCTCCGTTCTGCAGAACCTGCATGTCGTGAGACAATTTGAGGTCCAACATAAAAGAAACTGAGCCCAACTGCTTGGAAATGTACAGCTTCACCCAGAAGCTGGCAGATTTGGTCATCACTAGACAGTGCTTCAGGTCTGGACAGAACTGCAGTGCCTGTGCTTTTAGGCTCCTCAAGGGCCTTGTCTGCAGCAGTTTTTGAAAGATCTTCCACTGATGATCTATGCTGAAGGCCACTCACCAGAATCAGCAAATACCAGAGATGTAACACTGACTTTTTTTATTCCGGTTACTACCAAGCCATTTGAATCCAGGCATGCACTGTTCTAGCCCCAGCTTTTCAGCCTGCAACTGCTTCCCTGCTCAGTCACTGTAACCACAGTTACAAACCCAACAGACCTCAAAAAACAAACAAACAAACAAAATGCAGGCCACGTTGTTTTGCCAAACCACATACTTGCATCCCATGGTAGCCTTTCCCTGAATATGCCATCAACAACACGATCTTCCTTTTGGGTGACTTTTTGCTCTGATCCTCCACATCTTCCTCATCCGCATCTCTCTTCAACCTTTTACTCTGATGTCCGTTTTCTTCTGGCCTTTCAACCGCCTCACTGCTGCTGTTCAGTCTCTTCGTCTGGCTGGCAACCGCTGCTCTCAGATCCTCCGCCATCGTGAGCGCCTGCAGGGAACAGGATAGCAGACAGGCCTCAGCAAGAACCCGCGGCACAAAGCCCCCGCCCCACCCCCCGGAGCAGCAGAGGAGGCACCCAGGGGTTTAACCGGCTGGCGGCAGGAAGGGCGCCCGCCCCCCGCTCCCTCCCAGGCCGTGCCACCTTCCCTACGGCTGCCGCCGCTCGCCGCGGGAGAAGGGAAGCGGGGCCCGCACGGCCCGGCCCGCACGGCAGCCCCGAGCGCCTGCTGGAGAGACCGGCGGGGGGAGGAGGGGGCGGCCCAAGGGGTTCCCCCCGCGGCCCACCCGGGCTCTCCCACCCCCCGCCGCCAGCAGCAGGGCGGGTACGCACAGTGCGCAGCCGGCGCCAGGGCCCGCCGCACGCCGCGCTCCCCGGGGCGGACAGGCCGCGGCTCACGACCCTCAGCCCCCACCGGAGCCGCAGCATCGTGCCCGAGCGCAGGCCCCGACGGGCGGGGGAGACCGCGGTCGCCGCCGCCCTCAGCCCCGGCCTCCCGCCGCCGCCACTTACGCGGGCGCTGCGGGGCGACGCCACCGCGCGGAGGCGGCGCGAGAGAGCCACGTGCCACCGTACGGCGGCCGCGCGGGGACACGGCGGGGCGAGGGGCGGGGCGGTGCTTAAGGGCGGGGCGGGGCCGAGGGGCGGGGCCGGGGGGCGGGGCCGGGCGGTGCTGAGGAGAGCGGGGACGCGGCCCGGGCCGGGGCCGGCGGTGGCGGCGGCACAAGCTGGGCCCGCAGCCCCGGGCGGTGCGCCGGGCCGCGGGGAGCTGGGCCTGCGGCGCCTGGCTGCCAGCGGCCCCGGCAGGGCTCGCTGTGCGGGGGCCGAGATCCCTCCTTGGGGGCTTTCGAGTAACGGCGGAGCCGAACCCGTCGCCGTCTGCCTCGCAGCCCGGTCCCGCTGGCTCTGTCCTTACGGCACCCGGCTGGACGGCAAATCCGCCTCTGAGTTTCGGGAAGGGGCGGCAAGGTGACCCGAGGTCTGCTGGGGGTGCCCCGCCCGAGAGCCCGGCCCCTCCGCGGTGCAGGGGCGTCCCCCCGCCCGGGCCCACCCACCGCGCCCAGGCCCTCGGGAGCCAACGCGAGCACAAAACCCTCGTGGTTCCCTTCCCCGAGGGATGTAGTTGGTCCTTGCTCCCGCCCCGTTTCCCTCGCAGCTGCTTCTTGTCCCGCCGTTAAGCGCAGGCACCGATGGGTTCGGTTCCCTCCACCCGGCCTTCTCGAGCGACCTTCTCCTGCAGCGAGCTTTGCCCGCAGCGGTGCCCTGAGCGGGAGAGCTGAGAGCAACGGGACCCGTGCCAGGCAGCAGCACGTAACTCCTGAAAAGCCAGACGCACCCGGACATGGTTTTGTCACGCTGCGAGCTCCAGCGCTTCGCGGGGCAGAGCTGCCCGGAGGGGACGTGAGCTCCCCAGCACACAGCAGCTACAGCACGGGAGAGCCCTGTTCAGACAGGGAATGGAAGGGCTGACGCTGCCAAGCAGGCCGCGTTCTCCAGCACAGCCTTGTTATTTCGGCTAACAAGGGGCAGAAACGCAGCACGTCGCTGTCTGAACTGACGCTGCGGAGTTATTTCAGCCAGGGGATGGGGCGAGGGGAAGATATACCGTACGGTCCCAGCAGCGCTTTGTTCAGAGGAGCGATAAAAGGTCACCCGTCACAGCGCAGCGCTGCTGCCGAGGGAAGCGCCAGTGCGGACACCTCTATCGCTTCAACCGAGGTGTCCTGATCTTTTTTTGCCTTGTTTCCTTCGGAAGTGAAGCTTATGCATCGCGCTGCCTGCCTGACCACTGCCATCGCTTCCTCCTCACTCCTGGCCGGGATCGCTGACTTTGGTTCATTTCCGCTCTGTTCCAGCGAGGGAGGAAGGCCCCAGCTGAGATGGAAAACCGGAGGAAGGCTGATGTGGGCATCCCATGGGGGAAGATGCTCTGGTATCCCAGCCCCTTGCCCACTCCACTAGCAGCAAAGCAGCTTCAGAACAGGCAGCGCCAGGTCTGCTCTCAACCTGCTGCAGCATGTGCTGCCTCTCTCTGTCCAATCTATCTATTTTACCCCTAAACAGGAGCTACCAAGGGTGAGGAGGAATCAAAGGGACTTGCCGAGGCTGCCGCTGTTGGTCAGCCAGTTCTGTGGGAGCCACCAACCCCTCGGGGACGTGTCTCTCGAGCGAAAAGGCAGTAGAGACGCTGGCGCGGAGCAGGAGGTGCGATCGCAGACCGCCGTGCGGGGGCTGCGCAGGCAGCGCGCTCGCTCGGATGCGATTCGCAGTGCACAGCGAGCACCCAGCGCCCCGAGGAACTCGATGAACAAGAGGTCTCGATCCTCTCGCGGGCACGATTAGGCTGGAACGGGCGCAAGCAGCTCGCCCAGCCACCGGCTGTGGGTGTGCGGAGGGGACGGGTCACAGGCGGCCGTCGGGACTGGGCGAAACCCAGCGGGGCAGCGGCTTGGCCCGCAGCAGATGCAGCCGCCAGGTCTACCCGGCGGGGAGACCGGCCTCCTCAAATCTTCCCGGGGACTCCCGGGCCGCGACGCCTGCTCAGCCCCGGCCCGGGGAGCGGAACGGCCGCAGGGCGGGCGGGGCCGCCTCCCGGGACTGGCGGTCAGCGGGGCTTCGCCACGACGCCGGTGTCGGGCCTCGCTCAGAGCCGGTTTACCGGGGCGCTCACAGGGTCCTTCGGCTCTTCCCCGGGGCCGCGACCGCCCCCAGCCCCGCTCCGGCCGGCGGCAGCGGCTGAGGGTGCCCGGCCGACGGCAGCGGCCTGCAGGGGGGGCTCGGGCAGCGCCAACAGCCCCCCGCTCCCCGCAGCGCCCCCCGCTCGGTGCCGCCTCCCCCGGGGAACGCGGCGAGGCTCCGCCGCCGTTCACGGCCCCGGCTCCCCGGCTTGTCACTGCCGGGGCACCTCTGACAGGCGGCTGCAGCCCCCGGGCCGGGGACCCGCTCCCTCCAGCCCCGGGACACCGCGGGCTGTCCCCTCTCCATGCCCGGCCCCGGTGCAGCCGGCCGGCCCCCCGGAGGGAGCCGCTCCTGCTCCTGCTCCTGCCTCTGTCCCTGCTCCACTTTGAGCCCCGCGACTTTCTCACCTCCCTCCCCAAGGCCCGCTTGGGAAAAGGACACATTTATTTCAAGAGGATTTGCTTTAAACTTTTCAGTGAAACATAATTTCTTTTAAATCAATCTTAAAAAAGCGCTGAAGAAACATTGTGTTTTGAAGGACATTTTCTTCCTTTTTTTTTTTTTTTTTTTTTTTTTTCTGTTAAAGGGAAGAAAAAAAACCTGCTCAACTGATCTTTAACGGGTTTGGGGGCTAGGGTGGGGAGCGCAGCGTGCCCAGCCACAAGCTGTAGCAGCGGACTGCCCCAGAGGATGGAAACCTGCAGCCCTCCTGTCCCCTGGGAAAGAGGTGGGGGCTGGGGGTTAGTGGGGTCCTGGGACTCAGTGGGGAGATCTTCGTTGCAGTGGGATCATTGCATCCTTCTCTGGGAAAGCAAATCCAAAGGGAATTGGGGAAGCTAAGTTTTTATCGTTTGTACAAATGTTCTTTGCTGCACGGCACTGGACATTCAGACGACACCAAACGTTGTAGTGAAAGGCTCTGTGCCTCCACGTCGGGAACTGGAGACGTGCTGAGCTGCGAGGGACAAGGAGCGCCTCAGTCTGCAGCTCCCCAGCAGTTGTGTATCAGGGCACTGGCTGGAAACAAGCACACGGAAGAATACAAGGGAAAAGCACTGGGAACTCTCAGCTGTGGAGAATATTCCTGTTCGAGATCAAGTCAAGTGTTCTTCCTCCACCAGGTGCTCCTGGTGTAACACAGGCCAGTGTGTTCTCACTTGGAAGGGACTCGACTGCCTAAAACACGACCTGAACTGGGAGAAGCGCAGCAACAATTCACTGGGAAGTGTTTCAAGATCACCTGCAGCAGGAACCCCAGCAGGCTTGTAATTCCCTGCTGCAGCGTGTTAATGATCCCCCTGCCAGTGCAAGCAAACACTTACAGAGAGCAGATGCTGAGAAGAAGCTGAAGACACAAACCCAACATGCTGTAGATCTGCAGCGTGTTGCCTCATGTGCTGCAGCTTGGGAAGGATCTTTTCAGGAGCTGCTCGGGGGCCTTGGGTCTGCGCTGTTGTGTGGACACAGCCAGGCATGTTTAACAACACCCAGCTCCAGGGATCTCTAACACCAGCACCTGGGTCCCAGTGAAGGCTCGTGAAGGACAACCATGAACATTCAGATACTCATTTACCCCCTGGCCCCAGCAAGGGCAGAAACCTGTGTTTGACATCACTTGCTTCAGCTCATTCGTAGAAATACATTATTTACCACATTTTCTGAAAGCATCCAAATCCCCTGCCAGGTTTCAGCTCCCAGGAGGGGCTGGGGTGGTTCTGACTCTATTGTCCCTAAACATGCTGGTTTTAGAACAGAAATATCCCAGGGAAGTTTGTATCCCCGTGCTATGTGCCATTCCTTGTCTCGGGAATGGCACCCATCATCAGTGCTATGTTTATGGTAATAAATTTAAATGAACCCAACCGCTAGGATTTGTCTGGAGAGCATCAGCTCCCGCCCTGCAGAGCTCCAGTGGTGTCACCTCCCTGCCACGCAGCCCTTCCCCTCCCTCAGCAAAACCCCTCCAGCCAGCACAGCTTCCACGGCTAACCCTGCTCCGGCCAGCGGGACCACCGGCCAGCGCGCGGCAGCAGGCTGTAACCAGGCACACCGTGCTGTGCCGTGCCGGAGGAGAAGACGATGCCCAAGCGAACAGTGCAGAGCTAAAACGTGCTGTGAAGGAGTTAACTCCTGGTGAAACAAAGCTTCAACAGAGCTGTAACTGGGAGCGGAATACTTGGTGTTTGTATTGCCTGGGTTCGACACACGCCCACCCATTTCTGCTTCCTTGATGTCACTAAACCACCTCTGGTCTTTCAGAGTTGAATGAGCACATTTTTGCTGACGTACTTATCAACAACTAAATATAAAATGTGGGAATGAAGCCAAATGCCCTGGAAGAATTGCTCGGGTTTGTTTTCTCCTAGAATCAACAGCAGCATAACGTCACAGTCAACATCTAGAAAGTTGTGCAATTTTCACTGGTGCTTTTGAACTGTTCAGGCCCCATGGTTCAGCGCTTTCAGAAGAGCCTGTTTATTTCTGTTGTTTAAGTCTTCCCAGCTAGCACTTTCCCCCTTTGCTCTGCTGCCTGTGAAAGAGTCCCACGGATTCAGCAGAGTATTCTCTATCCACACGGGCATGTGACGCACACCGGTCCATCTTTCATTTGGCTGCAGGTTTTTCACCTGAACCTTTAAACTTCTTCACAGGCAGCTTCCAAAGCAGCCCCCTGCCTTACCCTCAGCATCAGAAACCCGTATAGGTGTCTCTCGCTCTCTCTCTCTCCCTCCATATTCTTTGCCACGCTCCCATGCTGCAGGGAACAAACACACACCGTTTTTCCACAAAAGGGCGCCTTACGTATTAAAAAAAAACAAACAAAAATCCCCCAAGACCCCCACCCAAACCCCCAAACCCGAAGATCCAAGTGTGCTGAGCTGCCAGGCTTTACGCAACCCCAGCACTTACATGTATTTAGCGCTGGCCAGCTTTCCGCGGGCAGCCGCGGGGTCCTGCCCAGGCTGTACCACCACGGTTCCACCACACTGAAGTGCAGCTTCTCAGGGCTGGGGCACGGACGTGGCTGCAGCGTGGGGCAACTCTGCAGGGAGAAGGAATTGACCCTCCCTGCGCCTGAGTCGCTGTAAATGACAAGTGACCAGAGCCCGGCGGTTCCAGGCGGGACCGTTCCCACGTGGTGTCCTGTTCTCTGCGGTGGGAAAGGCAGGGCAGGGAACAGGAGGTATAAATCTGGCCGAGCAAGAAAAAACAATTCCAGCTGATGGTAAGTGAAGATCCTGAAATAGGGTCTTTCCTTACAAAACCACAACGCTGTACGGGGCGATGCTGCGGCACGGGGGGCTGGCGGGCAGGACGCTCCCCAGGGGCGCTCATGGCCAACGACAACGCGCACGGTCCAGCGAGCGGCGTTTGGGGGAACGCTCAGCGGAATGACAGTGTTTTGCTCCTGGGAGTTTACGCTTCTCTTCCCGAAGCTTCTCTAAGAGCGGAAGGACTGGACGAGTTCAGCCAGGACCTCTCACATCCCAGCTGCAGAGCTTGGCTTCTCATCCTGCAGTATTCCGGTTCAGACGGAGCAGGGACTGCAACTACCTGTTTCACACCCAAAGTCAACACCAACGCTCACAGCGTCCTCGCTGTACTTTTTGCCACGTTCAGTGACTTTTTGCATAGCCACGTGGGCAAGAGAAAGCAAAGCCATGTGCCTTTCCGATCAAATAACATGTTGCAAAGAGCACAAACATGGCAGGAAAAGATTTAATCCTAATTAAAAATACCCAAACCTTATCACTACACTCACGCTTCATCTTTAAGCACCTCTCTTGCACAGCAGCAGCCTTCCTGACTCTATTGATTAAAAAAAAACTAGAGTCTGAAGTAACACAAAACTATCAGGCCTCATAAAAACAGCACCACAAACCTCCACTCAGCCCTCGTCCTCCCACCCGGCCGCCAGACAGCCCTGCCCCAGCGCGCTGAGCACCGAGGCCCAGCCTCGAACCGCTCCTGCAGGCCGGTCTCGAAACACTGAGACACAGAGGAGACTGAAGCATCTGACCGGGCGGGAAGGGGTCTGCTGCCAACTTGCAACAGGGTTTGTAACCGTGGCAGGAGGAGAGCGTGGCCAGGCAACCGGGGCAGATGAACCAGCGGCCACAGCTCCCACCCAGAAACTGGCTTCAACTTTTCCAAATTCAAAGGCTTCATCTCTGGATTCAGGCACCGTAGCTCGTTTTGTTCAAGCTTCTCCCTCTGTGAAAAGGGGATAAACCAGCACATTCTCACCTGAAAAGGCTGGTAGAACCAAACACATTAAACACCTTCCTCAGATACTGCACTAACTGGAATTATAAAGTACTGAAAACCGGCCACTAACAATTTCAAATCAATTTTATTTTCTTAAATTGGTGGTGTACAATTTAAAGCAAAAAAAAAAAGTCACACAAACACAAATAAAAAAAGTTGACAAAGTATCAAGCATTACCTTATAAAGAACACCATCATCATACGCTCTCACAAACCTGAAGATACATGTTTCTTGGACTGAGGTTTCTTGAAATCTATTACAGACACTAGACACAAACGCCGCAACAGCAACAAAGCCATGACAATAGCAGGTGGACTACACTAGCAACTTCAACAATGGTTGGGGGGTTGGGCTTTGGGGTGTTCTCTTTTTTCCTTTTTTTTTTTTTTATTTTGCATACCTTATTGTCTACAAAGCAATAAATATTTTTCACCAAAAAAGTTGGTTTCACGCTACATGCAGTTAGATAAAAAAGAAAGTCACCAAAGTGATGGCAAAATAAATCACCTGTCGATTTGTGTTTTATTTTTTTCCTTCCCATTATTGGGGTTTTTTATGTGGGTTTTTTTGTAGGGTTTTTTTTTTTAATTCAAGCACAGTGGCTAAGTTTCAAGTATTGAGAGAAAACATATATATACACGTTTGTGTTTGTGTGTGCGCCTACAGACATACACACACGTCTCCTGGTATGTATATACACAAACACATACATATATATCGGTTGTAGGTCTGTAAACCACAATTTTTTGGAGCAATATATACTTGTATACATTGAATGTGGACAATTTTGATACATTCAAGTAATGAAGTACAGCTGGAAGGTTAGTGCTGAGCTTGCCCCCCCCCGATCCCCGCCCCCGCGGCAGAGAGGCTGCCGGTGCCGGCCCGGGGGTCGCAGCAGCGGCTGGATGCAGTCAGGCCTGGCTTGAGGCTCCCCCTGCGCCCCGCTCCTGCCCGCCGCACAGCCGGTGAGAGCCTTTCGGAAGCAGTCTGGGTCTCCTCGGCATTTCTGTCCACAGGCTGGGGACTCGCTTCGTTGTTTTTGTCTGTCTTTTTTTTGTCTTTCTTTTTTTTTGTCTATTCCCCCCCCCCCCCCAAAGGGCCACAGCAGCAGCAGGCTGTGAACATACGACGTGACAGCGGCCCGATACTGAAGCACTGGTGAAAGCTACACTTACACTTCCCTGGTCGGGGCAATTGGAGATGTTTTTAAATTTCTTTATTAGCATTTCTGCCCTGTGATCAGAATCACCCATGCTGCCAAAGATGACGCCAACTCCAAAGTCAATTCAGGTGCTCCTGAAACCCTTGTAAAGTGTCACATTGAACGTGCCAATATCGTGAGGGAAAACAAAAAAAAAAGCAATGAGGACTTAACCACCCTGTGCAAAATATTTTTGGATCCCCAAAACCAAAGCCTGAGGTTTTGAGTTGCTTTCAAAGGTACTTTTCTGCCCAGCACTAACACAATACTGCCACGACTCCGATAAGTTAAGACACACACGCGCGCCCGCAGCCCGCCGGAGCGGCAGCCAGCTCTCCTCGCACACACGCTCACAGCACCCGCAGCCTCAACCAGAACCCGAGCCACTCGCAGTCTCGTTTGGCTACAGAGTCTCCTTAAAAGAAATGCTGAACACAAAACGGAACACTACAAGATTTCTTTATAAAAAAAAATATGAAGCAGCAAACAAAACTTCTTAAAAAATGCGTTTCCAATTGTAAGTGTGTCGGATCTTAACGCCTGTTCTTGAGCTCTTAAAAAGCACGGAGCTTCATACTGACTGTCCTCAAAAGAACATTTAAATAAAAAATGAAACAAAACAAATCTTGGTACTGCCAGACTGCAAGTCAGCTTTGCCTGGTGTGGAGGAGGAACAGCACAGACTCTGCAGTGCTTTTTGCCTCACACTCACAAGATACAGTACAGTTAAATACATACAGTTACACACAAACCATATACATATATATCAATATATATTCACCCTTGGGAATACATATTAATATACGCACACACGTAGTGCAATAAAACCACCAGGAAGCAAGGAAAGGAATAAAAAGAACAGCATTCCTAACAGTCGTGATGTTCCTGGGTTGTTGGGTGATGCAAAGTCAACTTCTCAAAGTTCCCATAGTGTGTAAAGTGCTCCTTTGATTCACAAAGCTAGTGTTTTCAGTCTGGGGTGGGGTGAGGGCTCCAGGAAAGGGGTTATCGAGCCAACAGCTGACAGCAGGACAGCGCCAGTGCTTCCTCCTGGCAGATATGTACTGACAGGCCGAGCCGAACAGCCACGAGTCTTTCCTGCTGATCCCGCTGAGCTCGGGGGCCGAGGGAGGAACGGATTCATCTTGGCTTCTCACAAACACCGGAGCGTCACGCTGCCGTGCTCCCGTTTCCGGCACAGAGTCTCTTTCCCGGCGCCGTTCGCCCACCCAGGCGCAGGCAGTCCCTGCGGCAGCCGCCGACTTCCCCAGCAGCAGCAGCAGCAGCAGCAGCACGTCCTCCCCTCGCTCGGCACAGCTGGAGGAGGCGGGAGCTGCTTCAGCAACGCTCAGGCAAGAGGGAGCCGGCTCCTTCCTCTCCGCCATTCCGCAACACTCCAAGGCATGAACATGGATGGGAAGGGACAAAGGAGAGAGGAGAGGGGAGCCCCGGGCCGCCAGGAAGCCTGAAGCTGCCTGGCTCTCAGCTGGGAGAGGGGGAAGTTCACAAACTGGCCTTGATTTCCGAGTGACGCCCTCCAGCATGAACTGAAGCCCGCAGTTTCAGCACATCCATTGCCCGCAATGGACACAGCACTGGAACACCCTGTTCTTAGGCAAGAGGGACAGGCAGCAGTCTTATCCTTCAAAGTGCTGGGAAGAAGCAGACTTTTACTCTTCACTCCCTCTGCCAACGAGGGAAAAACCTTTCCACATCGGCTACGTCTTCGCCCAGGCCTTTGGGCAGGGAAGTACTGGTGCTAGCTGCAGTCACACATCCCCACAAAGGAACCCGAGTCAGTGGAACAACTTCCCAAAACGTCACCATACAAACGTGGAGCAGTTCATCCTCCAGGTCTCCTACTGCCAAAATCGTTTCCCACCGCAGCAGCAGGCCGTTGGGAACAAAGAGATCAGCTGGGGTGAGGCGTGGGAAGAACACCACCACTGAAATCAGGCACAGAACCCCGAGAGCAGTGCTGACAGCCTGCGCTCGATGCACAGCTTACCTGGGAGAGGAAAAAAAGACACCACACAAAACCAACAAAAGAAATCAGCTTTTTTCTGGCAATATAAAGACTACCAAACCATGCTGGAGATATTGGGGGGGGGGGGTGGGGGGGTGGGGAGGCAGAACATCAGCAAACCCAAGAGCCCTTTGAGAATCATTACCAGGTTGTGGTTTGGATTAGGTGAGGACCTGACCACAAACACCATGATGGGAAGGCACAGGTCGAAGCGTTGAGTAATCAAAGATCCCACAACAAAAGCCGGGATGCAGAAGTTCCGATAGAGGTATCAAGACATTATAAAGAACCACCATCCACCAGGAAAAATTTATTCACTTTTACTTATTGCAGTGGCTATTACCAGCAGGGAAGAAGACTCAAGGTCTCCAATGCCATTTGTCCTGGCTTACAACTGAGAGACTGAGCCTAACCCAGCACGTCAGTGCCAGATTCTCACTGTCTGAGCCCAACGGTCTCTCAAAAGCTAAATGTTTGGTGGAATTCATTCCGTTCACAGGAAACTTGCTGTGTTTCTACGTTCATCATTTTACTTTTCCAAAATAAGTAGCCATGTACCTGAGATCTAAAATGAAAGGCATACCCACTACAGCCTGCCAGAGAACAGCTCAATCAGAAAGCTGGAACACAGGGTAAACCAGGGAATACCAGGATACCGACTGGGCAAAGAAATCTATTAGATGCATTAACTGTACCTCTGGACAAAAGACATTATTTAGGTTTGGTAAGAAACGATACCACAGAAACTACTTGGTATTCCCTATTCACTTAGCCTCCAGCACCACACACCACCTGCCAATCTCCCTTTGCTCCCCTTCAGTGAGCCTCATGTCAACTGTGAAAGTTGGTGATAATTAACTGACTGATTGCCTGGGAGCCAGAAATCTCTCCTCTCATTACCTATCTGAGAGCTCTGCCTACACAGAGGACCAGAGCAGCCTGGCAGCACGCTGGGCACCGGCCCAGCGCAGGCAGCAGAGGGGGGAGGCACGGCTCCCAGCGGCCGCCTGTCCCTTCAGCCCTACCGACGCCGCGGGGACTGCGGCGATGGGCTGGCTCAGCTGGGCGGGGCAGAGCCAAGGCCAAGTCAAGCCGCTCGAGCAGACGATGGCTCTTGCCCATCCATCCCCTCTGCCTGCCTCCTGCGGAGGGGAATGGCAGAGGTGACTGAAACTCAGCCGTCCGGGCAGGGAAAGCGCGCTCAGAGCAAGCGAGGTCAGTCCTGTCCACTCCCCACGGAGTGCGGAGCTGCGGAGCCTGCAGCAGCGGAGAGTAACACCCCTCAGGACAAAGGAGGAGCACGAGAGAGGGGGCGGCTCGGAGCAGCAGGCAGAGAGGTCCATCTGTCCCCGGGAGAGGAAGCCAAATGATTGCGAGTAGGTACGAGTTCAGCTTTCACTGCTACAGCAAGCGCTTGCTGATGAGAAAACTATTTGTCTGCTGCCTCCTCAGCCAGGCCTGGGGAACCAGAGGCGAGCCGTCCTGCTTCACAGGACGTGTTGGAAGGAGCCCTCGCTGTGCTGATCGGCCGTCTCTGCCCAACAGCCGCTGCAGTTTCATGTTCCCAAGTGCTCCGTGCAATCAGAGGGATGATTCTGGCTAGAAACCAAACCCAGGCCCCTGCTGCGGCCAAACCACTTCCTTCAGCGAGTTCTTTCACACATCAAAAGCTCCAACAAAGCCCTGGCAATCGCCTTGCATGGGAAGCTCTCAAAAATATGGCTCAGAACAGTGACCTGCATTTCTAACAGTTTTCCTGCTGGGAAAGCAGGAGTCTGGGCTGCAAGGAGCTCTATCAAGCCAAGAGATCTCTGCTATGTCCACCAAGACGTAACTGAAGGAAAAAAAAAGGTGCTGGGTAGTGAAATTTCTGATGCCCGTGGCTAGAAAAACACACGTTCTAGTGAGAAAGAAAAGAAGGTCACTGCACACTCACATTTATTGATGTTTTCTATGTCCCCCTGTTCAGTGATGATGTTCAGGAGCCCCTCCATCAGCAGCAGAGCCTTGTGGTACCTCTGTGCGCAGTCCTCTCTGTGGTGGAACATCTCATCCAGGGCTGCAGACTGCACCTGCAGGCAACAACCCCACGCCAAGAGGTTATTCTCAGACCAGGCCCAGCTTCCCCAGCACGGCCCCTCAGCTGCGTGACCAGCCCCCTCGCCCAGCCTCCAGGGGCTGCACACAGCCTTACGAGTAAAACCATCTGCTGGGGCCACCCCGAGGAACATCAACGCCCGACGCTCGCTCTGTGCTAACTCTCCTCCCAGGCACCGTGTGGGCATTACCATTTGCACAGCATAGCTGAAGATGAGCTTCTCGGCGGTGATGCTGTTGATCCGATCCATGAGTTTCTGTTTGTCCAAGAAGAACCTCTGGAGTCTCATGTTGAGGCAGTGGCAGGATGATACACTGGATTTATAAAGCTCATTCAGCTTCTTCACGACTAGAGTAAACGAAAGAAATGCTTTAGATGCTACTTCAGTTCTCCCTGTGCCTCCCAACCTCCATGCACAGGACCCCAGATGAGTAACTTCAAGACAACGGGGTTATGTTAGAGCCAAAAGACTGGCAGGGAAGTACTTGCTGCACCAACAGTGTCTTTTTCCTTTCCTCTGTCACCTTCACTGGTTATAAGCCTGCACGTGGCAAAGCCTACACATAGGCCTAGTCCACCTGAGGCCAGGTCTATTTTTGTTTCCTCCAGCTGCCACAAGGCAGAGAGCAGTTTACACCACGCAAGATGTCTCACACAGCACCAGAAGCAACAGACGTGCCAGGTACAAAGCTTCTGCTACTTGAGGGGTGACGACATGCTGTGAAGGAGGACGTGACTTGCATGGGGCAGCTGCTGGAGCTGAGTGCGGGCGAGCAGCTCTGACTCAGCAAGGGAATCTCTCTCGGGACTCTGCTGCCGCAGAAAGAAAAGTCACTGATGCCTGTGAAAGGCCACCTCCTTTCCTGAACCACGGGAAGGTTATGGGACAGAGAATCGGGAATCAAGTATGATTCTGAGGGATTAAATAACCACCCAGAACAGCAAGCGATGCCACAGGCTTGACTCTCCCTAGCTGCACGGCATGATCTGCACAAAGTACCGAATACAAACTCCCACCAACAGCCGATCAGTCTTAACTGCTACACGTGCATTTGAAAGTCCCCACGCTGCACAACTTGCTCCTGGGGGAGGCAAATTAACCCACACGATGAACCAGCCTCTCTCAGCTATGATGCAGAGGGGCAACCTCACACCACAGCCAGGCCCTGCGACTAAACCTAGCCTTCGAGCCAGAGAGGAGAGAGCAGGGAGCCGGAGAAGAGACTGTCTCCAGGAAGGCAGGCTGCTCTAACGCTTCATCAGAGAAAAAGACCGAGGCACAAAACCAGAGCCCTGCCAGAGTCAGGCTGTCAGATCACCCTTGCTCAGAAGGAACTTGAGAGGCACTGGGAACCCCACAGCTCACGGGTCACATCAGGGAGGCAAAATGAAAAACTCCATGAAAAGAGTCAAGAGAGACTATTTAAAAACCCAAATCAACAGAAAATACAGCACTATCCTCCTCCACAGAATTCAATCAGAGCTCTAAGCTGTGCCCAAATTAGCAGGAAAAAGAGGATGGCTGTGGGTAGAGACCCTGCCTGGCACACACTGCCCAAGGACACTCCAGGGCAGCGTCCTATCCTGCTTCCCTGCTTTTTCCATATGCATGGGACACAAGTACCTTGAAAACCCTCTTGTCCTCACTGTGCCCTGACAAACCTCAAGGGAGCAGTAATTTGTGGGGAGAGAAACAAGAAAAGACAGCCTTGCCCAATTCCCACACACTGAAGGACAAATTACACTATGAATCTAGAAGCTGCAATCTGCCCTAAAAAGAAATACTTTATTTGGGTTATGACAACTTTCCTGTGAACCTGAACTGGTGGAAGATGTGTAGCTAAACGTTGCTCCATACTGCCTGCTACAACGTGTGGGTGCTCACTGTATTTAACTTTTTTTTTTTTTTTACACCCCACCCCAAGGCAGCGCAAGTACTTTCAAAGACTAAGCTCCTGGGGAAGGTAGCTGGGGGTCAAGTACTTCAAGTGCTTCAAAAAGCTCCCTCCGTAATACTACAATGGTAGCTTTAAAATTATTTTTTCTAATCACTGTATCACAGCCGACTCTCACCACAAGGCGGCCAGCCGGATGCAAATGTCAGGCCGTGGCACCAGCAAAGCAATGACTCTGGCATTACCAGTATTTTACTTCCTGTGTTTTTGTTTCACTTGAAAAATCATCACTGCCAAGACAGGTCTCCATTTGCCAAGTAAGCACGTCCTAGGACACGGACTGTGTAATTAAGCTGGACTTACGTCAAATACAAATGAGCACCTGAGACAGAGATGTACAAGGGCCTGATAAGATACATTCCCCTCTCGCTAATTAGTGCTGAAGATTCTCACAGAGGCAGGAGCAAGCGCTTTGAGAAACAGTGTCAATGTGAAGAGAGGAGCATTCCCCTCAGTGAGAGGGACAAACCCCTGGCCGTGCACGTGGACAAAAAGAACCGAGCCCCTGGGCACACCGGTGGGGGTTCCCACCCCCTCCATCCCCTCCATTCCCTTTGGGACACTTCCAATCCTTCCATTCCAGGCAAGTCCTTTGCACCGTGCGCCCAGCAGCCCCTCACCTTGCTTGACTGTGGAGGAGAGGCACAGCTTGCCAGCTTTGATCTGCTCTATGGCCATCTGCAGCCCCGAGGACAGCAGCTCCGCTACCTTCAGGTACAGCACGAGCTGCTCTGCATAGCTGGAAGGAAAGCACACGGGAATGCAAACGGATCGGTGGGACAGCGGTGTGTGTGTCCCAAAGGACTTCTGGTACCTCACCACTCATGCCCGGGGTGGGAGGGAGTCACAAAGACTCGGGAGCTGGGCGGCTCTCTCCTCGGTCCTCACCTCCACTCCCGGCTGAGGAGGCTGATCTGGTCGGCCACCACGCTCTCCTGGAGCTGGTACTCGGACGTCACGGAACTGCTCATCTCGCTGGAGCTGCCTTTGAGGGCGGCAATTTCCATCACGTAGTGGACAAAGGCCAGCGTGAAGCGGAGGCTGCGCAGGATGTCCGTGTGCTCCTGCTGTTGAAGGGATGCCAAGGCGGGGGTTACAGCGGGAAAGCTGGCACGCCACGGAGGGCTGCTCGCCTAGGGCTGGGCCAGCGACTCACCCCAGCCTACAGAAGTAACACCCGGGCCCCCAAAACCCCCCTACTCCTCTGCTTTGGGTTGGGACAGCCAAACTCAGCCCCGAGCCCACACACCACACCGGTTCCTCCTCCACAGGAACAGCAGCAAGTGACAGCCTCAGGCCAGAAACTTCCAGGCAGGGCTCTGGAGAAGGTGGTGAGACTTGCTCCAAAATTACACGCCCCCTTCCCAAGGAGGATCCCAGCTCTGAGGGACTCTCCCAGAAATCAGCCAGCAAGGGGGAAAGGCCACACGCACCATGGGCCCAGCTCTGGTCCCCACCACAGCAATGCTGGTACAAACCTGAAAGCGGGTGTGGATTTCACACGAGTGACAACCTCCTACGCCTCAGAGAACTGCAAACACGGTGTGTCCCACCCTACAGCCCAGCCATCACTTAGCCCTTGGTCTTTATATCCCCCCAGTTCAGGGCAGTGAGCCCTGGGTGAGGGCCTCTGAAGGGACAGCAAGGACACCCTTTTATCTGCAACTCCATGCGCTCAGTGAGCACACACATGACGTGCTATGTTCATTTCAAAGCAGTTTTTCCTCTGCTATTACGGATCAAAGGGGATTATCCCATTTCTGGGAAGCTGCATTGCTTAAGTCACTGAAAACATTTTTGGGAAGTTATTATTTGTGGAAAAACTGAATGTTTGTGGGTCCTAGAAAATGAACTGCTGCCCGGATGAGACACAACTCCATTGTTTGTACTCTCTGTAAAGAAGTGGCCATCCTGCTTGATCTCCAAATATTCAGTGACTCAGTTCTCTCAAAAGTGGGCTGGTAAGGATGTTTCCCTACATTAATTTATCAAACCCCTCCCCTGCTCAAGTTCTGCAAGCTTTTGTTTCTCATTCACTGGCTCATGCCCTTGGCTGCTAAGGCAGCTTTGACTATCTGAAATATGAATCTCTCCTCCCACTCTCTTGCTACCTGGACAGTCCAGTAAGGTAAGGAAGTGTTATCTTCATCTTCCTCTATTCTCTTTAAAAGCAGAGGAGGAACTTGAGATTAAGTAATTGCCAAGTCACACAAGAAGTTTGTGGCAGAGCAGGAAACTGCTGAGATCTTGCAGGTCTCAGCCTCGTATCTCTAACCAATGCAGAGTCCTTCCTCTCTGCTTATACAGTCAGCCTCTATTAATTACGCTGGCATTCGTGGCCTCATTTGGCATCACAAGCTTCTTTCCTTCCCTAGCCATCTCTGTATTGCGTTTTTAAAGCACTGCCAAAGAAACTAAACCCTAGCCTTCCACTTGCCTTGTCTGCACCTAAAGAAACTTTTACAGAAGACGGAAGAACCACCCGTCTGAATGCAACAGCTTCGCTCAAGATAAACAAGGGTGCTTAAACACCAAGATGTCAATGCCCTGCAAGTATCAGCAGAAATGAGAAAATCTGCCAGGTTTGCACTCTGGCCAACTCCACAGAGCACAAAGGGGTCTCGAAATACGCTGTAAAGGTGGTGTGACGTGCAAATGGATTACTGCGCTCAGCAGAAACGATGACTGAACCCAAATGACTCACTACAGACACAGAAGCTGAGCTGAGTGCTATTAACTAGATCAAGTTGATACTTCCTTAGGGTACTTCTCTTCAGGCCAGTGTCCAAAGCGGTGGCAGCTGGCAGGGCCCCATACTTCTGGGACCTCACGCAGGTAGGAGGCTCAGTTAAACTCACTACCATTGTGACCATATCAATGCTCAAAGTCCTAGCCGGGTGGCTCTGCAGGTAATTAAGAAAATGAATGCAATTAAATGCATAACTGACAAAAAAAAAAATGAGCTAAATAGAAGTAGAAGAGCAAACCCACATCCTTAAACAATGTATGCATATCTCTGCGGGTATCTAGGGGTTTTTAGCAACACCAGCAAAATTCAGATACAAAGAGCCTTCCTCGGTCCCAGACAGCCCAAGGAGGTATCACGAACAGAGCTGAAAGAAACCGTGACTGAATCTGCCTCCCACCTCTGCTGCAAATGGGCAGCCTGACCTACATTTCAAATATATCTCTGCTACAAAAGCATTTGCTCCGCTTCAGCCTGTCGAGAAGGGGAGCCTGGCAGCCTTTCAGCTCAACAATCTGGTTCAGCTGTTCTGGTGCAGAACGTGGTGTCCTCCCACCCCCATCAGTAGCACAAGTGTCAGGTTTACTCTTTTTCAGATCCTTTCAGCAGAGGCCGTATCACTGCCTGACTCCCCAAGTGCATGCAGCAGACAGTCATTTGATATACTGAGCTACTCATGCTCTCAAGTCAGCTATTACTAGTGTTGAGCCTTTTAAAGGGCAAAAGGCCTAAAGCACTCAGGTTTTCTTCAGAAACTGTTAATACAGAATGCATCAGATAACTGATGTCTCCAACCTGCAATTCCAGCTTTGGAAATGGTGAATTTTAACCCCCATTATGGGCTGTCTCATGAACTAAACAGCTTGATGGCAGGCTCAAAAGTCCTGTGCTAAATATGCCCTGGGCTTTCTGAGCCTGGCTCTCCTGAAACTAGTTTGCTCCATATCTTTGGAAGCAACCCCCTTGGCTGCAAACATGGAGTTATCTGGATTTGCTTTACTTTTATTCCCCTGTCCTTTGTCCCTAACAAGTCCCTGGGATATACCCACCTCCATGAGTGTCTCTTCAGGCAACTCCGGCGCCTCAAATGTAACAGCACCTTCCAGGTTGGCGGTGATCGGATCAGCAAAAGCGTACCGGAGACTTGAGGGGCCTTCCACAGCATCCCCACCAGTTCCCACTGCCAAGTGCCTGCCGGTGAACGAGCCTCCAGAACTGAGAGAGCTGGAAGACCCCACTGAGAATAAAAACAAGCAAAGGAGTTACTGAAGACAGTTGTAGTAGGCCAGGTATTCCTTGCCCAGCAGAAGGGACAATCCTGTAGGATCCAAGATGCTGGACCTGAGGGGAGCCAGCAGCAGGTACTTTGGAGGAAGATTCAAGGACTCTTGATGCAGAACAACCACTCCCCAGGACAAGCTTCTTAGCAACTCAGGTAGACCAGCTTACAAGCTCAAGCAGATTTAATGCACCTTCCAGAACCTCCATGTCATTCATGCAGACAATTCAGAAGTACTCTTTTTTTTTTTTTTTTTTCCCTTTTCTGTCCAAACCCTTTCTGAATCCTGCCACAACATCTTGGGCTGATTTTTATCATACACCACCACAGCCGGCTTCCCCGTCACAGCTTAGCATGGTTTGAACCCTGGTTCCCTAGCTTTTACACTATCACTGAATGAGCACCTCTGATAAGCAAGGTTTTTATTAGGGTTTTAAAACATCAACCACTTACATGCAAACCAGGACAGCTTTCCCTTACATGTCCTGCACTTCTGCTTCCCCCTCTTTACAAACAGAAGGCTGGGCAGAGAGTATGTGCCTTCAGCTAAGTCAAGACCCTAACCTCAGGATTCAGGAGACCCTGTTAAGTACAGTTGTCCATCAGACAATTCCCTCACCATCATCCTTCCCTCTTCTTGACCACTGAATCCACCCTAAGAGCACGTTGCATTTAAGAGATGGCCACTTCAAAGGGAGTTTCTATCTCAGAGTATTCATAATACATTCACCACTTCCAGAGGGCTTCATATCCCCAGAGGCACTGCCAGAGGGACATACTCTGTCCGACGGGGGGATGCTAATACCAGCTACAACACTCTGCTAATTCTACCATATTCTCTGTTGTCACTGATCTTTTGGAGGGAGATGTTTCTCTTCTACCCAATAATTTAATTTGCTGCCCTACCCAGCCTTCAAAAGGTTCAGCAATATAACAACGCACAACTGATCTGCAGAGGCACGGTCTCCTTCCCTCCCAAAGGTCTCTCCCTGTTGGCAGCGACGCTACGCTTCAAAGCTAAGTGGATCATCAAAGACTGGCAAAGTATTTCCAGATCTTTCAGAAGAAAGGACCAACAATATCACATTCTGGATACTCTGTAATTCCAAGAGGCTGTCTGCAGAAATTGTTATGACGACTCAGGGAAAGGCTCTGCTTTTGTATCTGTCAAGTGATCTTACTCATGGCTTGTGCGAGCACTCGGGGTGCAGAGTTTCAGCTTGCAAAGCTCCCTGTTCACCACTGACTTCGTGCATTATCTGCACCACCAGGAGTTACTGCACAGACCTAATAAACAAAGCTTGTCAAGCAGCATTGCTTTGACCACCTTGACCTATTGCTGTGTAGGTACTGTAGGTTCACTATTCAACAGCCTTCTCTTCCAGGCATCCCATCTGAGATCTTGACTGTTCAGCAGACTCTCAAGCATCCAAGTATCAACCTGCTAAAAACTGGTGCTTGGACCTGCTTCCAAACTGATAATATCCCTGCAAAAGCAACAGAGGAAATCTGAATTCTCTGTTCATAACATTTCAGCAGTAGCTAGAGGCTGTAGCCAGGATAGTAACCCCATTGTGCTACAGGCCTGTCAGACACTTTGTAAGAGTCTCTGCCCTACAGAGCTTACCCTCTAAAGAGATGAGACAAAGAAAGGATTATGGTCCCAACTTCCCAGACAATCAAGGATGTGAGTGGCTTCAGTTATGGTGGAAATGCAAGCTATACCCAAGAACGGAGCCCATGTGTCCCCCGTCCCAGTCAAGCGGCTTATTCAAGGTTACATCCAAACCTTGCCTGCAGTAATTAACAACAACAGTCGACCACATTCAGATGAGGAACGGTCAAGATGAGGACACAAAGAAGCCAAAAACGCAAACAGAAGAGTCCATATATTTTCTGAAACTGAACACAAACTCCGCCTCCCAGAGATACCGTTTCAAAAGGGCCAACTACCACAGCCTCTGCTGTTGGCTGATGAGGCCAGAGCACGGGTATCTGTCAAGCAGGAGTGCATTGCCCCATTTTCAACTTCAGCAACTCAGAGCATAAATAACACCGCTAATAATTTTGCATAGAGCCATCCTGGCCCTCTCCTAATGGTACTCGTGCACTGAAGTTGTTGGGCACGGATGGTCACACTCATCTTTTATAGCTCATCCAAAACCCAAGGGGAAAATGACCAGAACACACCATCATCTACATTTGTTGACTACCAGCGACAGTGGGTCTATGAACAGCTGCAGCGTTATTCCTGAAGCAGAGAGCAATGAAGAAGAGCTTGCCTGCCTCTTCCAGCACTGGAAAAACACTATCTGGCATTAGTATTGTGCCAGTGCAAACAGTCATCAGCAATAACTGGGGGTGGCAGGAGCCCAGCACGAGACCCTCAAAGGCATTTAGACCAGGTGAGCTCTACGGACTGTGCTCTGAGCAGCCCTCTGCCACCACCAGTGCTCAGCAGCAAGGAATTCAATACATCGCTCTGCCCCCAGGCATTCCCACTGGAACAGGCAGGCAGGTAGGTATCAGCCCTTTACCTGAAAACATCCTGGTCCTCGTGGTCTGTGGGGGGGTTGTTCCACTGGGAGGGGATCCGACAGTAAAAATCACTGGGGATGGGCTGGCAGAGCCCCCAGCCCGGGCACCAGAGTGCAGGGTCCCTCCGTAAGCACCTGAGGGAGCTGGGGAGACAGTTGAAAGGCGCAGACTGGCATTACAGGAAAGTAACTCAGATCACGATGTGCCTCACCCAGCAGTTTTACGGTCCTGCAGACTCTCTTGGGACACAGTGATTACCAGCACAGGCCAGCGCTCCCTTTGGAGGTGCCCCCCGCGAACACGACCGGGCCAGGCTGGCGCGGACCACAGGACACCAGCCTGGGCAGCGTTAGGCGTTGCTGCAGCTGTTCTCCCCTCCTCGCTTCCCAACCTGCAAGCCCAGGAAGACCCACCCTTGCAGAGCCATTCATATTCGAGCTGCCTGGCAGAAAGTCCCCACTTCCACACGTTACCACATTCGGAAGGGGCCAAAAGCGGAAGCCCTGCCTACAAAAACCACGCCACTAGCCAGCAGTTACACAGCACGCGCAGCCCACAGACCTCCGAGCGCTCCGCAGCAGAAAGCAAACATCATCACACTTCTCACACGTGGCAGTCACTTCCTTTGCCAAAAGCCATCAGAAAAGCAGCCTCCCATTTGTAGGAGGCATGTAGACAAACTGTTTGCCCAAACCCAGGACCATCCTGCCAGATCTGCCTGGTCTCCCCACCTACCTGCAATTTCCATTGGCTTCTCATTGTTCAGGCTGTCGTTGCTGCCAGCTTCGGAGATCTGGGCCCCAAAGGCTGCCTTCAGAAGCAGGTCAGTGAGCCTGCCTGTGCTCAGAGATCTAAAAAGAGGACATACAACATGATGCAGAAAGTCAACAGGTTCAAGGTTTCAGCTAACTTCCACTCCAGTTTGTGCCATTCCTGGTCCACAACCACTTATAACACTACAAAGCGAACATTCTGAAGCCGAAATAACCACTCTTCATCTTTCAACAGAGCATCTGAAGCACCTCCTGCTACCTGTAGAAAGCATACAACTACCGTGACTAACTGTAGTAATGCAAATATTGACTAGAGCATTATTACAACACAATTTTTCTTTGATGGAAGATATGGAAATTAATATCAGAGGACTCCTCCAGACCACTGGAGAAAGCTGAAGTCTGCAGAGAAGCATGTAAGAAAAAATGAACACTAACAACCTGAGTGACTTTGTATCCTGCAATGCTTATGACAGTCAGCATGTGGCTTTCAAACAGATCTCTGGTCTGAAGACCTGTGCCCACTGTTCAATGGACATGACATCCCCTCATCCACAACTAGCACAGGCTCCACAGAGAGCAAGGCACGTATCTGCCTAACTGCAGGGAGTCTGGTCTCATAACAAAATCCTTCAGTGTTAGCTGGGGTTTGAAATTTGCCCCATCCACCCTGTATTAGGGAATGAAGCAACACTGTACAAAGCAGACTGCAGCTCACCTGCCCTTGATCTCTTCCACAGGTCTCAATCCCAAGCCAGTTTGCTGGCAGTGGAAATGACCCATCTCCTTCAGATCTGGCAGGGTCTTGTTCCGTGTCGGAGTCATCATGACCCCCTGATGGGCCAAGAGGGTGAAGAGATTCTGGGAACTTGGGGTTTTGGGGAACTCAAACGGGGACACAGCCTAAGAAGAACAGAATAAAATGAGATCTGTCTTTAAACTGAAGGAGGAAGGTTCCCCTCATCCCCCCCACTTGTTTATCAAAATTAAATTGTATGCTCAACAACCTGCCTGAAATAGAGATAGAAATCCCACCCCACGCAGTTAGTTGTCCCCAATCCCAGAAAGACTAAAATGAAAGGACAACAAACTCGGCTGAAAATCTGTAGCAGCCTAACATAAGCAGAGAAAACGCTGTCACAGTGCCAGCTTTGCATGAGACACCAGGGCTATCACCTGCTTAACCGTCTGCCGTCTCTGCTGGGGATTCCTGCCGGACACAGGCTTGCGTCACAAGCCGAGTCGCTGTGTGCAGACCAGCCCAGGCACCACAGCTCACTAATGCGCTTCTGCCTAATCTGGGCAGCTCCTTTTCATTGCCTGTTTAAAACCCTGGCCTCTGCTCAGATGATGAACACTGCTGCCAAGTGAGATCTGTCCACTAAGAACTAGGACACTACCCCATTTCACACAGATCACTGAAGAGCCCTTGAAGGAGAGCGAACAAGCAGTGATAAATCCAGGTCAGAGTTACCTGATCAGGCAGTGGTACACCCCCAAATAACACAAAAGGCTGGGCTCTGAGAAACACAAAAGCAGACTCCTTGACATACCTTCGTAGGGGAGCCCATTATAGTGGGCAAAGGGCTTCTCTGCATGAACTCAGACAGCTTCGGTGAGGATCTGAGCTGCCGGCAGTGCTGCAAGCCATGAATCTGCAGAGGCTGGCTGACTGGGGTGTGACCAAAGTGAGCAACAAGCGGATCAGAGTGCTGCTTGGTTATCTTCTGCCTGCAGGAATGCAGGTCTGACAGGTTGGGAGCACTGTGGAGCCGGGAGCCCATCCCTCGAGGAGAGTGTTCGGGCACTGAGGAACCTGGGGGGCCCAGAGTGACAAACCACATCATTTTCTGGTTCTAACACACAGAAAAGAGCCCACAATCCACGGCTCAAACATTTACAGATTAAAACCTTTAGTGGATGGCTAAGGATGGCACTCTCATCAGTGCCACAAAACTGCTAGGCCTGGTTGGGTTTTAACTTTACATGAGGAAAATATGAACCAGGGAAATAAAAAGTGTAACAACTTTCCTTCACTGCAGCCCTTACAGAGAGAGGAACTCTGACTGTCAGAGCTCAGCAGCAAGGAAATTACACATCAAGCAGGCCACTTGGCAGAGGGGGTGTTGGGGGTTTTGAGAGGCTTTTCCTTCCTTCAATCCATCAACTTCAAAGCCCCAAATTTGAGATCTTGTGACACAGGGTCTGTCAGCACTGGAAAACGCTGGCAGACGGGATGTGAATGGATCAACCCCAACTCTAACAAGCACACAGAAATCCCGCCTGGCCAAGCATCAAGATAAGCTGCAGAAGGCCCGTCCCCAACCTTGAATGCCCTGAGACTACAGTTCTGGCCTTATCCATAGGTAAAATAAAGGAAGCTGAGGACCAACACACCGGCAACAGGAATCCGGCTTCTCACTTCTGCTCCGAGAGAAGATGGGATAACAGTCTGGCTGGGCTGCTCTGGGATTGTTCCAACTTTGAGGGAACACAGTAAAAAAAGTTTACTCAGTATTAAGTTTCCATAGGCAAAAACAACCCTATGCACCACCTGTTTTATAGAAAGATGCTAGCTAGCTCTTCCATCTTCTCAGCCCTAGTTGTATAGTGAAAAGGTTAACAACAACTCCATGGAGGAAAAAAACCCCTCTAGTATTAGTTTAGCAAGTTTTAGTCTGACTTTGCACTGATATTAATTCAGAGGAATTGAATATGAATATTCTGCATTCCCCCACCAGCAGAGACCAGTAAATATAGGACTGGAGACACTGGGGATATAGAATAGCTAGTTACATCAGAGTCTGTTTATTTATAGAAAACAGAAAATTGCATCAGTTGCACACTGGGGTTTTTCTTACCCTTGAATTGCTTGTTAGCACCTGGATCAGGCTACCAGATATTCAGACAGCTACTTTTCGGTTTGAACAGTGAAGCTCAAGCCCTTGCAAAGTTAGTCTGAATTCTGCTCTAACAACAATCGGCTGACATTTTTTCTCACCCCATCCCAAGCCAGAAAAAGATACTTTGCACATACAGAAGCCCTCTTCAGAGGGCAGCAAAATGTTTGATGCAGGCTCCAAAACAAAGCTTGTCTCTCCTGGGGCTAACAGACGTTTCCCTTTCCATTTTATTGAGGCCAAAACACTTGTCAAATAATCTATGGAACAGCCTGCCCAGGGAGGTGGTGGAGCCACCATCCCTGGAGGTGTTTAAGAGACAGGTAGGTGTTGTACTTAGGGACACGGTTTGGTGGTGTTGGTAGAGCCGGGACAAAGGTTGGACTCTGCGATCTTGGAGGTCTCTTCCAACGAAACTGTTCTATGACTCTATTGAGAAGAGCCATGGGAGAACACAACAATCTGAAGTCCCTATCACCTGGCAGCTACAGCTGGTCATAACCTCTCTTGACAGGAAAGAGGCAGGTGATTGTATTAAGGCAGCAACTTGCCAGTTGACATCTTACCTTGCGGTGATGGCGTAAATGGCTTGGCACCGCCAAAAGAGAGCTTTCTAGAGCTGGGCACAGATCCATGCTCTCCAGGATAAGGAGGGGAAGCACCAGTTTTAGGAAAACCAAGAGGACTTGTACTGCTAGACCTCCGGACCGTACCAGACCTTACAGGAAACAACAGCAGCACACACGTTACTCCAGGTGCCAGTAAAGAAGAGTAAGGAGAACAGTATCACCAGACTCTCACACACCCCCCCAGATACTCCCATAGAAGCTGAGCTTCATGGCTGTTTATTATGGATCAAACTCCCACTGTTCTAGGACTACAGCAATACAGATTAAGATGATAATCCTTGTTCTCAAGAGTTTCAAGCCAAACAGAATTTTGCAAGACAAATGGAAAGAACAAATGAGATTAGTTTAGCTGTAAGCAGGCAAGTCTGTCATTTTTCAGAAGTCACTTTCAGGTATCTAAATCAATCCTCAACAAGACAGTTTCACATCTTACCACGTCTAAAGTGTCTATTTTAGGCAGTGTCTTCAGAATGCCCTGAGAAGGCTCGTGCTGAGCCATTTGTTCTTTTGTCAGTGCAGCTGTTTACGTAGAAAGCTCTGCGAGTGCAGGTTGTACGATGTGGAGGTAAGCTGTGCCAAAGGCACTGCTCTGCCACAGCGCTTTGACTCAGATCAGAAGCTACAGAGCAAAACAGAGCAGTGTGTGGCTGTCAGATCTGAAACAGTTCAGTACTACCCAGAGGAATTTCTCTTTGGGCTGTATAGCTGGAATTGCCTGGGCTCCAAACTCCTTGAATTCCTTGTGAAGCCTCATCTTAGGGAGTTAAAATTAATTTGTACAGCCCATACATGCAGGAACCTCAAGTATTACCCAGCTGCTAAAATGAAACAGAAGAGGAAACCAGACTAGCAGAAAGTGAGTACGGCCACATCATCACTCTGGAGAGAGATGGGATTACTGCACATTAATTGATTTCTTTCTCAATATTTTAATGTTTCCATCAGTTGTTAAGAACACACAACCTAAACTCTTGTTTATTGAGATGCCATTCTGCCGCTGCAGACTCCTTTACCAAGATTCCCGTTACACTTCTCTGTATGAGAAAACAGTCTTTTCATCAAATCCTTCATTCTACTCTCAATTTGCCTTGTTAAAATAACTGTAGTGTCAGCCAGTAGCTGGTTTTCTGGATAGGAATCAATGAATATGCTGAAAAAAAACCCCTCTGTGCTCAAGCCACTGAAAGATGCTATCATCAAGGCATCCCACCTCCTCTCCCAGCAACGCGGCACTAAGCTATCCATACATATCCAAAGAGAAAGACAAAAGGCACATGGGTTTCAGCAGTGCAAGCAGGGCTAGCTCCATCACCCAGGAATGCCAAAGTCATCCTGGTGAAGTATCAGTACACTTACTTAACAACACTACTAGGCGTTATGTTTACTTTATGCCACATTTCAGAAGATAAATAAATAAAAAAATAAAAAAATAATCTATTTCAGCAGTTGAGATAGAAGAATTTGACCTGCCATCCCTCAACCCCCACCCCCCCTTTACAATTTGACCTGCCATCCCTCAACTCCCACCCCCCTTTTCAATGTGTTACTACATTTCTCAGCTAAATTAATTCATGCTATATTCACGTGCTTAGAAAAAAGGAAATCCTTTAAAATTTTAGCATAACAATCACTTTTCAGGTTGCTCCAGATTGAGAAGCCTAATGCTCATCAATTGCCTAGCCCTGAAGCAAAACGAATACCCAACAAGGAAATGGACACCTGGCCAGGTGAGAAGGTATCTAGTTGTTCAGTGGCAGAAAGTATCGCTCCCCCTTGTTTTTAACCCTCCAGAACATGAGCCATCCAGAAGGCTGAATAGTATCTATCAGGAACTTGCAGAAAAAAACCCACCATCTGACTGCCACTGCTGAAAGATGTGGAATGTCAACTGCCACCCTACGAGACATGGGATAAGCAAGCAAGCAGACGAGCAGGACAGGTGACGTGGCCAAAAGCACACACACATAATTACCACCTCAACAAGCAACCTATCTATCCACAAACAAGCTACGTTACACAGGCACACACCAGCCAGTCAGCTGACATGGTTGATTTTTCAGAAACAAGAGCACATGTCAAGGTTTGTAGTCAAATGACTTGGCAAACATGATGAGGCACTTGGCTGTAATGGCCTGTCTGATACACCTGATGGAAAAGTGGAATCACATACTACATGCTTGATGAAGATTTCTCCTTCCATTCCTGAAGGGTGTTTCAGAACTTGCTGATTAGAGGAAGTGATGGTGAGACATAAATATGGCTTCCCCGGGCATGAAAAAAACATGACGCCAGAGATTTTGAGCAGATGCTAAATGCAGACTGTGAATCATCCTGATTGTGTCCATTCCTCGAGTTCCTCTGCAGGGACGATGCTAATCTCATCATTACACAGTGGTGACTAAAAGGAGCAAAACATGGCAGTTTGATCCCTGACTAGTAGCTGCAGACTGCGAACCTGAACTCTGCAGCCTGCCACCAGGCTTGGGGTAGGCACAGCGTGCCTCGGTGCATCCTCTGCACCTTTCTCCAGAGCTCTCACTTTTATGCACCACGTGGATAGACGTCACGTGGTTAACCAGGACTTTTTTGCAAGTTCCAACATTAACAGGGTCCACAAGTTTTGCTGTAAAAAACACAAGGCATGCAGGAAACAGGAAAGAGCTTACCACAAAACCTGCCGCACACACAAATAAGTGAACATAAAATAGTATTAAAGTAACACTGTCACAAAAAAGTCTCTCTGCTGATCCTTAATTAATATCAACATACTGTGTCTACTTCTGGGTCCACTTTGAATAAGCCTTATCCTGAATTAGGCTGGCTGAAGCCCAAACTTAGGCTGACATAGGTATTACCCTACTTCTGAAATCTAAACTTAAAACTAATCCAGATAAACCAAAGCAACTCATTAAAGAAAACCCAACCCATGACACCTCACAGACACTTCTTTTTGAATGCCCCTGCTGTACAAACTCTTTAAGATCCTATATGAGTCTCCTTCCAACCAGTCTATGACCTGGGCTGCTGCTGTCAACCCAGATTTCAAAGCTGTAAGAACCAGCAATTATATGTGAGAAGAGATAGAAGCCCTATGTGTCTTTGATGTACAAGGCACTACCACTGAGCTAGGAAGGTCAGCTGTACGGCTGAAGGCTGGCATCTGAGTCTTCCTGACGGCTTTCAGAAAACATGCTCTGCCTCACAGGCATAAATTACTCATGATTTAATCTGTCCTGGCTGCATAACCACATTAATATGCAACTTGTGTAAGATGCATCATCTACGGTGTGACTAGCTACAGGAACTAATTAAGGTAAAGACAGGTAAGTTTTGCAGCCCCATCCATTTTAGTTGTTCATCTCAACTTTTTCCTTTCATAAAGGCATCCGCCAGATAAATGGTTCTCTGCTTGGACACCCAAACCATAGCTGGCATAGTAAAAGCTATCAGACTCAAAAGGGGCTCAGCCCGCACTGAAAGTTGACGGGAGCTGTCTCACATACACACATAGAGATTAAATTTACAGCCCTTGGTAACAAATAAATCTCAACGTCCCTACCAAAACACCTCAAAATACGTACCACATTGGCTCCCTACAGCAAGGGGAGCCCATCATACAAGGCAATTTTTAGAGGTACAAAACCAAACTGTTTCACAGTTTGTTTTACAACCCTCAAGCTGTAATACAGGCGCCCCTGCACTGATGTTGCCCCCTCCTCCCAGCCCCAGCACTTACCGTGGGGAGGCGTACTGATTGGGAGACTGCAGGTTCTGCTCAATCCGCCGGTAGTTGTGAATTTGTGTTGGGACCGGAATGGGCACGGAGTGTCCGTACTTGCTGCTAGAAAACTGACCTGGCCGGCTGTTGAAGAGAGACACAAAGAAAACCTCTTGTAAGGGGTGGGCCTTCAGCCAGGTAATTGGATGTTTTATCTTCATAAAGCAACCATACCTAGGGAGTGTCCCTTGGCTGCTCTCGGGTTGTGGGTTTACACTGGGAAGCAGTCCACAGTCATATCAAAGGCAAGTGGCACCATACACCTCCTGAAAACAGGCTCCCTTCTTCCAACCCAATTCCCATCCCCAGACTGAAGTTAACACGTACACCAAAGCGCACCACTCCCTCCAGGAAAATTGGAGCCCTGCTATTTCAGGCCACAACTGGCCTAGTTCTTAGCATCTCAGATCCACAGCCAACGAGCACATCATTAAGCAGGGGCTAAACATTCGTGGCTCACAAAGGACACCAGCAAAGATTCTGCTGCCAAGCGCTACTTGCAATTCATGCAGAGGCACTGCTGCCGCAATGGCATCTCCACGGAAGTCTCAGCGCGCCACGAAGAGAATACAAACTTGTGGTGTATGTCAGTATTTGCAAGTTAACTACAGGGTGGAGAAGGCAACTCAGGAGAGAATAAATCTGGGGGACAGGGGCTGGTATCTATATAGCCATCAAGGTCAGCTAGAATATCACACACACACAGTGGGACAGGCCCATTCTGCAAACTTCAGACTTCTTCCTAGTTCTGTCCAAGCACGTTAATCAGCTCACGTCTGAGATGTCTTCCCCCGGGTGACAGTTTCCCCTGTTACTCTTAGCCTGTACACCACGCTATACACAAACCATGCTATACAAAAACCACGCAAACACCACATTTAACTAAGTAGCTGCCTAAAGTCTTTTCCCAAAGGCTCTAGAATTCTAGGATTAATTGCCATGGCAATGCTATTTACAACTGCCAACACCAATTGCAGGGATGATGCACAATTACAGAAAGATCTTATTGGTAATGAAGGCTTCTGCAGTCTTCCTTGTTGTCAGTCGAGGACACACGCCTGGTTCTGCCCCTGAGAAGCAGGACGCATCACTTCTTCAGGTCTAACCCTCAGAGTGGAAGTGTTTTACATAAAATGAAAGGAGGTATTTAATTCAGCGGGAATGTACATGCATGCACGGGGGAAAGAGAGAGGAGTTTACAACTCATTTGGTAGTTCAAAGCATCCCATTACCAGAATTTCTTATTTGGGGAAGGTCAGCAGTACTCTGTGGTTTACCATGACAGTGTTGAACAAAGCTGACCTGCAGGAATGCGTCTGCAGATCTCTACACTGTGCACATGAAGACACTCCTCCATCACAACAGAGCCAAATAACTGAAGAGATCTTTCATCAAGGCTGAAAGATCAAAAAGTGATTCCAATTTCTTCATTCCTCTCTCAACAGGTTTATTAGTTTTTTTAAGTTCTATATATTCTTCCTTGCGTGCTCTCATTTCTTCCACCAAGAGAACAGACTCTTACTCTGATGTCTGTCTCTAAAAGGCGGCATGGAAGCCTTGCTACTTCATTGTCATGCAATAAAACAAAGGCATTCAAGGCTTCTGATTGCTCAGCAGAAAGGTAAGGCCTTGGTGTCTCTGTCTTCCATCAGTGTAAGACGCGGTGTCAAGACAGACATAAAGTGGACAGAGCTTAACCAAGAAATCTGAGGGTTCACCTCAAACTTTGTACACATCCTGACTTTCAACATACATTTCAAACTATCTTATCCATCTGGTCAAAATCCTTTGGAGGAAAAAAATTTCTCAGGCAAAAGGACCCTCCCTCACCCCAAAAGTCCTATCAAGTCCTTATAGAAGCCAGGTTTCTCCACAAGGTACAAGCTGCAAAGGAAAGCATCCAAATGAGGTGACCTATGCTAAACCTACTAATTGGTCTCAAGCCCTAAAGACTACAATTGATGATAAATTTGCAAAGACCAAGAGATAAAGCTGGGACAGGCAGTTCAATTACTTGGCAGTAATTAAAAGCTCTTTGAACATGGTATTAAATCCATTGCTGTGGGATACATCCAAGGAAGTACCTTTCATTAGACTTACTAAGCACCTTCAACAAGGAAGTGTTTCAAAACAAAATTAACTATCAGCATATTTTTATTCTGCCTAGTCCTCACTCTCTTAAGTTAAGAACAAGGAGAGCTGCTCTAGAGCGTACCAAGACATCCTGTGGAAAACCCACTGCTGGCCACTCTAAAATAGTCTTTGCTTTCTGTCCCAGTTGGACTGCATCCAGCATTGCTTGCTAGCCTAGAGCCACACATGAAAGGGAGAACTGCTGCTTCCAAGTGAGCAAAGACAGATGGAGAGAAATCAGGAGTCCTCTGCGCCAGTGAAGCCAAGTGCTGAACCAACAGGCCTCAGGACATCTACAACGAAGGGCACTGAAACCCATATTAGTAGTAAGGGCATGCCTGGGTTACACCAGTTCAAAGCACTTTCAGGGGACAGATCAAAGATCACGCTTTATGCACTGGATTTGGTGTGACTGGTCCCATCTCTCATTACTTAGGTCTTATTCCCCATCCTGGAGAGTAGGAAGTAACTTTTCAGTGTTTCTTCAAAGAGATATAAAAGTGGGAAGTAGCACTAGAGTGTTTGGCATCTGCTCCACAGAAGCTGCCGGGAACGAATAGGAAAGGCAGCAAGAGCAGAAACATGTTTAGATCATAGCTGCTGGCATCGACTTGCTGCCTTCTGATCCAGTAGAATACGATGAAGCCAGTTTGGTGAAGACAGAGGTGAACAGTGAAAAGCAGGCAGCATTTGTAGTCAACTTCCATGAATTTTCACTCACTGCTGTCCAGAAACAAGGCCAAATCCTTTAATAAAGACTGATCCCCAGAATGCAAAGGAATCAGTTAAGTAATAAGCTGTTAAAAAGCTTAGCAGGCGATGGCCTAAGAAGCCTCATGCAATTAAACTCCACACTGTGGTACGTGCTTGCCAATTAATCTGATCACGTCAGCGAGGCTTTGAGCTATATTCTTCTCCTTTAAATTTGTATGCTTTGGGGCTACGTTTTGTCATTTTCTGGGTTCCATTTATGTGATGAGTGTGTTCAACACGTAGCCTGGAACTACATTTTCTCCTTAAGAAAGATTTTAGGGTCATCCATCTACCGGTATGAAATTCCCTTCAACTGTCCTCCCCCAACAGGTGCCATATTGACAGAACAGAAGATGAAAGCTGTCCTGCTTCCCCAGCAGACAAGAATGAGATGGGAAGCAACAGTGGCACTCCCTGTAAGCTAAGCACATACCCTAAAGCTTCAAGCTCTAGAGTCAATGGGATCGCCTTCCACAAACTGTGAACGTGTTCTGAACATAAATGCGACTGGAGGCAGGGGTGGTGCTGGGCAGCTGGTGCTGCTGTGTGCGGGCAGCTGTCACCTACGACATTTCTGAACGCCAAAGCTGAGTTTATAGCAACTGGCTTCGTTGGAACTAAACCTACGACCACACCTGTTTGCACTTGTTACTCCTACTCCTGCACCCTCTGCTACTACACAAAGCCCATGTAGCAGCATCACTTTATACAGACATAGCGCAACAAGCTGAGCTTCAAGCAAACTGCTAGCAACTAAGTAGGCCCAGACCCGTCCTTCAACACCAAGGAGAGATGAACAACACTCCTCCACATTTGCCCTCCTATCCCTTGCCCAGTAATTCAAGCCCGTAGCGGTTTCACCATTGGCTGAAGTGTTGTACTCTAATCCACCGCATGAATTTAGAAGCAAGGGTCTTTAACTGGAATACTCACCACCTCTGCAAGCTGAGCACATAGGGCATGAGTAGCACATACAGGCCAGTGAAGCACACTTAATTTCTGCTTGAGAATAATCCTTGCCTCCCAGGGAACAGAGTTAATTCCAGCTCTACTGCATTCTCTCCTGGCCCCTCCTGAGGGCCAGAAGAGCGAAAGACAGGCTCTGTAGTTGGCACTGATCAGTGTCTGAGGCTGGGGAGTTTCTCCTGGATGTTTCTCATTACCCCTTAATTAAAGGAGACACATGGATCTCGCCCACAACACCAACATCTGTAAAATCCCCTCTTGGAAGCCAACGGGTGTTCAATTAACCAATGTTTCACAGTCACCACTGAACAGTCTTTCTTACCTGGACAGGCTAGGAGAACTGCTGTATGGAGGTGAAGGAGATGGTGTCCTTCCCTGGCTTTCCAAGCCTGCTGAAGTCACTAGAGAACTCCTGAAGAATGACAGACAGAACCCAGCCATTAGAGCCTGGGAACCAACACCACTATCCCCTTACAAAGCATAGTAACAAGGCTGTGCCTGCCCAGCACCCTCTGCTAAATGTAGTTGTAGAAGCCCTGGGGACTGCCATGCTGCCCCACACACACTCTGGTATTTAGGTGCCACATGCTGATGATCAAACTGCAAATGGGCAGAACCAGGCAGGTGACAGTTACTCCTGAAAACAAAAGTTAACGCAGCAACATCTTTCCTCCCATCCACCAGATCCCAAAAGTCCTTAATGCACAATATGCTCCAGCAGCTAAATCATTTCGGATGGTCTTACCCGCTGTACATCAGGCTGTCTTGGATTGGTTTCCCTCCTGCAGCATCAGCAGTTAAATCACCTGAGGAACAAGGAAATGCAGAAACAGATTAATTAGCGATAATTTTCTTTAAAATCTTTATATATTCAGAGCAGCTGAGATTTTGGGTAGAATTTCCTGCTCCTCCAAGACCTGCCGAGCTGCTGCTGAAGTCAGCATTTTGCAAAATACATGTGGGCTGAAGCTGATGTGGATGCTGCTGATCCTTACAGCCTGAAGTTTTGGAGTATTTAGGCCAAAAGGAAGTCCTTTTGGAAGGGGGTCAAAACCTGACAGAATCATTTGGGGCAACGGGTATATGCCCACTTGGTGCTAGCAGTCAGCTGCTGTGGGAAGACAGCGCTGTATGCTGCACGCAGAACTTTGAAACATCTGTGTCCTAAGCAGCAAAAATCTAGGGCAGCCAAATGAGCTGGCAGCTGGATACACAACAGGGGGGTTTGTGCCTTTGCCAAAACATCTGAGCACTGGAAACATGACTAGCACAAGACAAGTGTGTACTGGTCCCATCGCTGTTCCCAGGAAAAATACAAGCAACACTGAGCTCTCATCATAAGGATTGCACAGCAGAGACCTTCCACAGATTCCAGTTCTACCCCTCCAAATTCCTGTTTCAATACAAGTACTGCAACTGTGAAAGGAGGAATCACAGCATTTACCACCAAGTTCCAACTCAGCAAGGCATCATACACATGGTCAAGGCTGAACAATATCCTTCTGCTCGTTAAGTAAGGACTTGTGCACGGACATACTTCGGCATGTGGCTGAACTGGGGCTCTGGGCCTCTATGTACATATGTATTTCCAAGCAATTCATACCAAAGTATAAACACAGAGATGCTAAAATGAAATTCAAAATGTTTGAAGAAAAATCCAATTTCTTTTAGTTTTTCTCAGAGATTTTTTTCAAGTGTAAAATCCAGCTTGATAGCTGAAATCCTGTCTTGGACTGTGATACTGAGTGAAACTGAAGACAGGATGACACAGAAGCAGATTCTGTGAGAGAAAGACATTTCCCTGTGAGCCTACTTATCTTCTTTTCCAGTTGGATTTCCAGGTTCAATCTCTTATTGAGGTCCCTGAGTAATCTTTACTCTCTAATCCTGTCTTTGAAGGTAATTACAAAATATCCTACGAAACTAGCCAGCAAGACTGATGTCTCTTCCAGCTTGAGAACAAAAACATTCCTGCTGTTCAGCCAAAACAGACAGGTTTAATTGCTCTTGCAACTTTCTAGTAACTATCCTTAACATCCACATCCCCCTCTGCTTAGAATGTCTGCATTTCCAGAAACCACCTTACTTGGGAACTGTGCTGGGACCATAACGAAATCATCTGTGTCACAGGACGAATTCTTACTGCTGCTTCCAGCAGAGTCCTTAGATCCATGCAGGAAGCCAGGGGAATCCTGGGTGGGAGATGCCAGCGTCTTCTCCTGCAACTGCTGCTGCATCTCTCCAAGGGACTGCTAATTCAAGAAGAAAACAAACACTGGCTTCAGCACGGCTACTTCATCATTCTGCTCAGTCCTTTAAACTGGGCTGTACAAGGCTACAAACAACATTTTCTTGATAAACCAGGGCTGATAGTTCGCCAGAAGCAGCTGTTTAGTTTACTGAAAAGGAAGAGCCTTTTATGTCCATGTCAGAACAGCACGTCTTTTGTTACACAAAACATGCTAACAGCATGTCTGATGCTCCCCAGATAACAAAAACTCACTTGACGTATTGCATCCCTCTGCTAAGGCTTTCTGGATCAACCATGCATTTTCTACCAACTCAATTTAGTATGGCTGCGAAACAGAGAAGAGCTTTCAGAGATAGTTTTGGTTGTTCTTTTGGGTTATGTTTTTTTTTGTTTTGTTTTGTTCTTAAACATTAAACATCTGGTCTCTACTCATGCTTTTGCAGTAAACAGCACTCGGGAACATGTACATAAGCATCCCTGCACTTTCAGGACAACCCTGTTTTGCAATAGTGCTGACAAGGAGTTAAAGAAAGGCCTGAAGGAGGCTAAGCATTCAATAGATGAACACCTTACAGCCACTAGAGGCAGGTCAGACCCCAAAAAATCCCATTTTTCTGCTTCTTTCAGCCAAACAATGAATAGCCCCCTCATGTTTTGCAGACAGATGGAGGAGGCTGGAGATGGAGGAGGCTTTAAGACAGCTGAACTGCCCACAGAGTAGATCACAATCTTTATTCTAATGCATTTTTAGGCTGAGAAAGGCTTGAATCAACTTCCACTTGGGCCCTATTAAGATATTGCTCACCCTACAAAGACTCTCCTGCTGTACCACTGGGAACTCCTTCTCAGTGTATGTGCAGTACATACAAGCAGAAGGAATTTTCCAGCTGTCAAAGTTGTCAGTTTTCCATCCAACCTGCTGGCTCTGCCCTGCAGATCTGGCATTTTTCATGTGCTGGACCAGCATACCTCCATCAGCAAAACTTCAAAACGCTGCTTGGGACCAGTGCAGTACACTTCTAACATGGGACCCCCCTCCTGGTTTGGCAGCAAGTTAGTACCATCCCCTAGCTTCCCAAACCAGGAAAGCTCAGGGGAAGGAGTCTGCTTTTCACACCATCTACCCATTCCTGAAGTCTTATGGCCAGGAGGGCCTCAGCCTACGTAGGAGCTGCAGGGGGGGAAGAAGCTCTCAGGGATGCAATCATGCGACATTCAGAGAAGAGCAGACCTCTCCTCTCTGTCCAACCCACATCAACTTCTGATAGTGCCTCTCAGCCTTTCCCACACCAGGTCAAGACACCTTGGCCCAGGGAAACTCACAGAACAAAGCAAAAAAGCAGCCAGGGAGAAAAAAGAAAACAAACAAACAAAAAAAATCAATACTTCTCCGTTCCCCTACCCATCACACCACCAGCATTCCTGAGTTCAAAGTCAAAAGGCAGCTTTCACCAAGAGCCTCCAAAAACAAGCTTTCACTTCAGTGAGCTGGAGGAATGTCACTTCACTGGTCAGTTAATATTCTGCCCTCCAGAAAAGTTTTCATCATTTCAGGTAACCAGAGAGAAAAACCGTCAGTTCAGATCAAGTCTCACAAGACCACCAGACTGTGGCAGGTCTGGTCTGAGCAAACAGCTCTGCTGAATGTCCCTCTGTGGCACCTGGCACTGCTGGTCAGAAAGCAGGAGGGTCACTTTACAAAGAAGGGTGGATATGCTGTCAAGCTGCAGCAACTTTGCCTGAAAACAGAGAACTCTCAGCCAAGTAGTGCTGTGCCCCGAATTGGTGACTTATTTTTGGTTCCAAGGAGCTTTCCATCTCTGCCCAGGCAAGCTAGTGTCATTAATACCAGCTTCTTTCATAAAGGCTTTTCATATAATAGGCAATGACAAATTGAAATATTTCTTGTGGAGAGAAAGACAACCTTCAGGATCCAAACTCTAAACAGATCGGAGAAGACACTGAACCAAACCCAGGCAGAACTAAAGGGTTCAGTGACTTGCACCAGAACACAGCAAAAGCAGAGACCTTGTTTCAAAGCAGCAAGCAAGGAGACCATTAACATAAGCAATGCATCCTCTGGACTGTACTTACAGGAGGTGATGCCAGGTGGGAAGTAGAAGAGCTGCTGGAGGAACTACCGGAGCCTGAACTGGGATAAGAAGGCATTGGCACGGAAGCAGCTAAAACCAGCAAAAGACAAAACCAAAAGGAGTTGTCAAACCAGGATCAATCAATAATAAATGGTCTTTTTAATCTTTTCCCATGAGGTCTATCTCATGTACCATCATGTATCTCATGCATCAGACGTGGCAAATTAGAGGAAAACAATAGAAAAATCAGCATTCTGTTCAGTTATATGATTCACATCCATCCACTCCTCCACGCGCTATTTCACAGTTACAGCTCTTGGGGTGGAAGGTCTCAGAACATCTGACCAAAGTTAGGCATCCACTGGACAGCTGACCTACACTGGTAGCAAAATGGTTTCTGCCCTAACGAGCCTCCAAAGCACCTTTGCAAATGAAGGGAAAGATAAACAGAAAAGCAGACTGAGTTACTCATGTCAGGGACAGAGAGGTTAGAAGCTAGACCCTACCCTTACAGTTTCTTCTTCATCAGACCTTGTGGCTTAGCACACACACATCAAGTGCTGGGAGGTCTGTTCTAAGTTAAACACATGCCTACTCAAGGTCGATGTGCTGGCTGCCCAAACACTCACTTGGGCATCCCAGGCCACATGCTATAAAAAAACCCAAACCCACAGAATTAATCGTTCCACAAGGAACTAGTTCATTGCTTCCTACACCTCAACATGCTCTCCCTTGGTCACTTCTGCAAGTTAAAGAGGTTTTGCTTATTTAATCTCTTTGTATAGAAATTGTTCCACAGCACAGCTATTCTTGCACCCCTTCCTTTTGTGTTCTATTGTTCAGTACCAGAACTGCCCATTTTATTCAAATTCAGTGTTGAACCGGCCTTTGTAACTCTCACACAGGCATAAAGATCCCATCGAAAGGACTAGTTAGCATTGACCTTTCGGCAGAAAAGATGATTAAGGCATCACAGGAGAAAAGAATATTTAACTCCAATGACTTATGCAAGTGAGGTTCAGTAAATAACTTAGAAGAGCTCAGCCGAGAAAGGAGACAAGTCAAAGGTAGCACTGGCTCTTTAAAAAGCTTCGAAGTATTTAGTGGTTCAAACTCCCCAGTCCACCCACACAAGACTGAACAGTAGAGAGCTGCAGTAGAGTCCTAACCTCCCCACTTCAAGGCAGCTTTAAGTCATATTTTACTCTGCAACGATTTTGGTATTTGAATGACTTAAGACAGAGATCAGAGGCAATGCTTAAGTGAGGTGAGGAACACTTTGCTTCTCTTCCATTGTGCTGGCAGAGAATTAGCACCTTGTATCAGGTTTCTGCCTTTACAGGATCTGTGCTAATGACTCCACACTTAATACAAGGAAGGTTAATAACACCTAGAAGAAGAATGCTTCTGTTTGAAGCAAAACTACCTCTGTCATTAATCACATTAGATATTACATAGTACTTACTTTATTCAACCAGCTAGAAAAATAAAAGTACATCTCAGCAATTAACTGTTGAAAGAGTGTTCTAACAATAAAAGAATAGGAAAATAGGCCTTTTAATAAAAGGCTTTAAGAAGTCTTTCCATATAGACTATCAAAGAAGGTTAAAGGATGACTGGAGTAGTGCCTCCTAGCACAAAGACAGCCATCACTTAGATGCTGAATTCCTCCGTCTGACAGAGATGTAACAAGATCCAACAACAGGAAAACGAAGCCAAAGAAGTGTAGACTTAAAATATACATTTTAACTTAAGTAATCAACCGCTGTAAGAGTTTAACCAGGGTCATAGTGATCCCCTCCACCCTTTGCTAACACTAACAAAAACTGAATGTTCTTCTCAAGAGGTTAAGTTATACTGTAAATAGAGATTGATTCAGCAGGGTCTGAGAGCTTGTGCAATGGGAAGCCATAGCAGGATGGCTGGTGGGGCCCACATGCAGTGACACACGCACTCCCAGATGCCTTTCCCTCTTCTGCTGGACCATACTGGCAGTGCTCATCCTACCAGTGTTTTGACAGTTAGGTCCATAAGAAAATAAACCTTTCTGAAAGGTTACTTTTTAGCTTCTGCATCTATTCAGTGCCTGATTTTGTGCCCTTGATGGACTGTGTTGTTAAAAACCACACTGCCCTGGCTGCTGTAAAGGAGCAGGGCCCACAGTAGCCTGACAATGGGTATTCTGGGAGGTCGGTCAGGGGCTTGGCAGAGCGCTACACCGCCCGCACCCCACATGCTCTTCCAGCACAGCTGGTTCCCACTCCCCACACCCAAGGAACACACACAGAGGTCTGAGAACTCGCCTGTAAGACGGGGAGCTCTGTCCTGCCTGTACCACACTGCTTTTGATCTCCGTGATCTTCCCACAGCGCCTGCAGGGCAATCCCTACCACCTTCCCTATGTATTTAATACCAGAAGTCTGAAAGGTGGAAAAAAAAATCCAAGCCTCCTCATTTTTAACCTGCCAGCTCCTGCAGAACAATTCACCCTTGTACAGACAGACCTTCCTATTATGGAACGGTGCTTTTAAGAAAAGGTGAGTTCTGAACTGTATCCATACGAGCCTGCTGCAAGACTTGCATCAACATCTGTTTTTCCTGGAATTATTATTTTTGTTAAGAGCCGTTTCAGTTCTCTCTCAAGGTCATCTCCACTCTATTTTAGTTCTGTGTTTATTATTGATTTAAACCTTGCTGGAATTGAGACTTTTCTATTTTTGTCTATTTGCTCTGGACAGCTTTCCATTAATCTAGGAAGGAAGACAAGCAGGCAGACTTTGCCACTATCATCTGAAACTCAAGTTAAAACTCTTATCTGCATGAAGCACACCTTTAGATACTGCATCTATTAATCATTGTTCTTATTTAAAATCCCATAAACTTCCCAATTCACACTGCAACGCTGTGAGGTCCAATTCAAAAGGTCCTGACACTAATAGCAGACTTTCATGCATGTAGAACCACAAGGTTTGGCTCTGACAAACCCTCTCTGACCATCACATCCCTGTTGGTGCATTTTTCAGCGTCAGCCACGTAGGACAGCTTGAAAGCAAGACGCTTGCTTCCATCTCCTCCACACACCCAGGCACTCCCAGTTTAAAATTAAAAGGGTGCAGACACTTGGCTCGTCATGTTTTCAGCTCAAGTCTGAATGCAGGGAATGTTAACATGGATTGTAGGCCCCCACCCAAATCCAGAAATTGCTGGATTGTAATTGTAATGTAAATAAGTCTGTTTTCATAATTGTCCTCTCGAACTTGTTCCAGCAACAAAACAGTCATCCTGTACGTTGCACAACCATTGCCAACTGGTTTCAAAATGGGAGAGCTGGGAGCCATAAAGGCAAGCCTGTGCTCCAGCTGTGTGGATCTTGACACTGATCCTATACCTGCCAAAATCACTTCTGACAAATCATCCTACCAGGGGCTCAGTCATCCTAAATCATCCAAGCCTCAAGCTTTATATATAAGTTTTATTTGGAATCAAGAGTTTTACATACACTGGAGAGATGCATTTTTGTGATTATCTGGATTCAATTAAAACCAGCCATCAAAAAGTTATTTAACTGCAGTCTCTGACAAGGCAATAGTTTGAGTGCAAAAACTGAAAGGACTTGCCCAAGGAAAAAGCTGCTTTTTAGTTTTAAAATTTGCACCATTAAAGTCTTTTATATGCAGAAGTCATGGTGATTTTTTGCTGGTTTTCACCTGAATATTTTATGTACAATAAAATTATAAAGACACTAAGTCAAGTTCAGCCTGACATATTGCAGATGCTGAACCACCCATACTACACTGGAACCATAACCACTCACGTTTTATACTCTAACTCGGAGTAAAGGAGGTACCCACTTACCATTCATTACAGGCAGGAGCAAAAATCTTCTGCACGGGTACCAATTACAATGTGTTTACCTGCACAAGTGTCTAATTATGCCTTCTCGTGCATTATTACTGTAACACACTGCCCCATACCATATGCTGATCAGACCTGGCTACAGACAGATGACATTCTGACTAGACACAGTATTTTAAAGACTTTATTAATAAGTTTTTTGTATGTCTAAGGTACACATTTAGTCACAGGTACAAAACCCACAATATAAAATATAAATAAACAAAAAAATAAAGTACATGTTTTAGTTAAAGCCCAAGGCCCTGAACCCAGTCTCCAGGCTAAAGCCTGTGGCAAAGAGCTCTGTGGTACATCCTGGATGTCGCAGACTTGGGTCCTTGCTTCACTGAAGGAGCGAGATGAGAGGAGGGACTTGAGAACAACTACCCCTCGAAACTGCAGTGGAGAGGATGAGCTTGTCAGATATGTGTAGGTAAAGGGTTTTGACAGAAATGTTGATTTTGCTGAAGCGTCTTGAAAAACATGCCTTAGCAACTTCAAAATTATCTGCATTTGGAGATTCCCCATTTTTCCAGAATTCCAAAATTACGTTATATTAAAAAAAATCTTTGTAATTCCAAGAGATGGTATACCAACACACATCCAGCCAGAATGAACGACCGATGGTTCTCACTTTATTTTTAACCATTGTGTGACCTGCTCTGGACCAGACTTGACAGGGCGCAGGAGCCTCGGTGATGTGCTCAGCTCTGCATGCTGGTGGCAGCTCTCCCACTCTGCCCCTGCCACTTGAAGGCAGACTGGCCTGCAGAGGTACAGAGACCACCATGCCTTGCTCAGACTGCAAGATATTCTCATATGGAAAGGAAATGTCTCACCTTAAGATTGGCTGGGGACCTAAATGGATGCACATTTGCCTGCATCTGCAGTGCAGGCGCCTCTGAACCAGAAGGTCCTTTAGGCAAAGGCTGCACAGTGGGTACTTGAGCTTAGCCGAGATCTCAGTTCATCACGCAAAAGCTACTGCTCCAAAACACAGATGCTGGTACAGATCATCCAACAAACTCTCCTAAGAGAAACTGCCCTGCTTCCATCAAAGCCAGTGGTAGCCCAATTCTGAGCTCCCAAGGACAACAAAAAAAAAAGAGGGCACACTGTTCCTCCCCCAGCTCTCTGCTGCAGGCCTGAGGACTCTAATTCAGTTTGAGCACGACCATCATGATTCAGATGCAGCCACATCTCTTGTCCTCTTTCATGCTTCCTACACTCATGATGCTGAGCCACACGGTCAGATGAAGTCGCACAATAAGCTTTCGGACTCATCTTAGTTCTGCATGCAAAGCCAGGGGAGCTAGCCCCTGAGCAACTGCAGCCTTGCAAAGTCACCTACTTCGGCTAAAACTGTGCAAATGTTAAGCACCATTCCATACATCTCAGGTGAACTTTTCTTCTTGAGATCACCATAACCCAGACCTTTGCTGACACACTGGCTCTTCTCTCACCTATTCAGAAATCAAAGGGACCACCATTGCCACTTGCAGATTTTCTCATCCAGGCTCTTCACTGCACTTCCCAGAGGCCTCGATCCATCACTGCCATCTGACAGTAGCAGAGACCTCCACAGCAGACTACAAGAACCATCCTCTCCACTATCAGATTTCTGTGCACAACAACTTGAAGACCTCCAGCAATGGAGAGATATTTCTTCTCTCATCTTTTCAAAACCAGTAGTGGTCTCTCCTGCCTGGAGAGGACTCCTGGCTGTGGACATATGTCCAGAGGTGAGAATCAGCAGGGCAGCAGAGACGTCTGGAGTTTGTATAGTCCTTACCTGCCTGCAAAGGTGCCCTTTTTATTATTGGGCCTTGACCCCACACCATTAACTTCGGTGCAGCTGGGGGCAACGGCTGAGCTACAGTCCCCTGCTCATAATGATGCCTCTGGTTTCTGCACAGCAAATGCGCAGAAATTGGAAACTGAGGCCAAGTCAGGAGAATCCTCTCCTGTTTGCCAGGGGTCTTCTGTTCCCCCGGCCAATGAAGCAACGGAACTGCTGGAGGTAAGAGACGAGTTGATGGGCACGCAAGAACGTCCTGAGAGGGGAGTCCTATGCCCACAGCGGGATCAGAGTTTGAAGGGCTTTTCCCACACGGCCGTGGTACAGCAGGAGCAGAGAGCTGAGCTGGCTTAGGAGCAGCCCTGCACAGGCAGAGTCCTTTCCTGCCTGTAGAGCAGTCCCGTTTTACAGGACTTGCCCCACATCTTGCTGGCGCAGATGGAGACAGGGGCCTGGCTGGCTTGTAAGCTCCCCTAAACCAGAAGCGTCTTTTCTTGCCCGCAGGACGGTCACCTAAGCACACAGTTAAAATCTGTATCAGAAACAACTGAGAAGTCCTGCTCTGGAACCAGGAAAGCAAGAGAGTGTCAGGAGTGACGTGGACATCAGACGAGGGGCATCGACCCACAGCATACATCCAAGAGGGGCTCCATGTTCAGAAGGCATTGGACATGCTTCCTCCGAAACTTGCAGACGTTGCATTAGGCACCCCAAACCAGCCACTGATGAAAATGCTTGGCTCTAGCATTTACTCAGGAGATTAAGGCCCAAGAGGATCCTTCCAGAAGACATACACGATTCCACTAAACCAAGTCTCTTGGCCAAAGGACTATTATATCCCATACACTAGAAGCAATTCTGAATTGTTTCCACTGAAAACAAACCTCTGAATCACAGTACATGCGGTTCGAAATTTTCAAAAGTTTTGAATCAAAAGAGGAAAGAGAACTTTCAACGGAAGTCTGTCTTTGTTTTGGCCAGTTCTCACAGAACACTGTATTTTAGTCCTTCTAAAAACAATGTTTATCAGGAATTTGGAGGTAAATGCTGAAATAAAATTTGGTAACCAGAGCCTGCCGTTTTGTACAGACAACCCAAGATACCACCTGGCAAGCACGGACAAGAGTGCCAGTTTCCACCATTCACTATCCTGAATTGTCCTACAGATGTTGATGAAAAGCAAAATCACGCTGTGTAATCCTGTTTACCTACAAGCATCACCACTGGCCAAGCACTTCATACAAAGCAGCTGAATACATTTCAAAGCGACATTTACTTCAATTTAGGTTTCTAAATTCCCCCTAATCATCCCTTTGAAGATAACTAAGCAAAATTAAATACAGTTTGATGGCAAAATCTGGACATGACACAGTAACAAACGCCAAATCCCTGCCTAACTAAGAAAACATAAAGCAGTCTTTCCCTTTCCTTTTGAACTAGCAGCAAAGGAAGTCATGTCATGGTTCAAAGAGAGTCATAATCAAAAATGCAGCACTTACATTTTTTCATAGAGGCACTTGCATCCAAGAACGGGTGATGGAAAAATTCATCTGAAAAAAAAAATCAAGAACAATGACTCAGTGAAAGGAAATGACTGCAAGACATTTACAGAGCAGTTAAAGCATCACAAGTTACAGTATTTGACACTGATTTTTCCATGCAATCTGGTCAACCATGGAAGTTGACTGCAGCTGCATATAATAGTGGTCAAGAATGCAAACTGGGGAGTGGATGCAGGACCTACCCATAAAAAAAAAAAAAGGATGGGGAAATTACTCTGATCCAGGGATTGCTACCTAAGGATGGGGAAAAAAAAAAAGTGTCTCCTCCACTACCAGCCATCTCTGCAAAATCAGCTGGGGGGAGGTGGAGACTGGAAGTCAGCTGAGGCAATTACATGAATGAAGAACAGGAGGAAAAAAAAATTTTTCCAAAAGCATGGACAAAGGACACAAGCGTTTGCACCTTGGGACTCACCACCAGTACTAATGGATTTTCCTTCTCCACAGGCACTAAAGAACTTAGTAAGGTTCTGCTACAAGCTACAACTCTGGGCTGCCAGGGAGAATATATTAAATTAATTGTTAATGCTCCTCTGCCCTGCAACAGCTTACACTGGTAGGAATGGGAATCAGTTACTGAGGGTCATATAGGGTGACTGTTGAGATTGGGCATGGCCACGTCTGTGCACGTGCATCAAAAGCTCCTATCCTAAGGCACAAAGCAGCACTAAAAGACAAAGGCCCTGGCTGATCAGGATGGCAAGTCACCCTAATGGTAGCAATCCAGGGGAGCTATATTTACCACACTGTGCTGCCACTCATTCCACAGAGGAGGAATGATGGACAAAGGACCTCCACTGAGTGATCTTCTATTAGACACACCCCCAAACGCATCCAGCACCGAAGGCAGAATTGCATTTTCTAAAAGGCCACCACAGAGTAACAGCCCAGAACTCTTCCCTTCACACCAGACACAACTGCTCCTTTCCTCACGCATTACAGAAGGATATTCTATAGATCCAGGCCAAGAAAAGCTTTCATCCTGGCTTGCTGGAGACCCTCTACATGTTTACCTGTCCTCACAAGTAGCCACCCCCTCACCCCGCAATTTCTTCATCTCTAATCCACTGCAGCTCAATGCCAGAGTCCTCTCCTATCACAATCAGCAACTCAGCCCTTCAGGAGCGTTAGTCACGGATCAACACTGATTACTTGGCTAACTGCAGGCAGTTCGACTTGTTTTCCCAGCATGGATTTCCTGTTGCAACACCCAAGGTTTACAAACTTCTGTGTTCTGTAAACAGCTTCACTTTGGCAACTGAGCTTTCCAGAAAGTAGCAAATGGGTTTGTTTGTCTCATTTTAAACTTAAAACAATCCCTCTCTCCCCAGCCCATCCTTGACACTGCCATGCCAGGGTCCCGCAGCCAGAGTGCACTGGTCTGGAGTTTAGCACAACAGAAATGATGGAAGTGTCTGGCAGGGAAAGCCAGAATCTCACAGATTAGATCTGCTGTGGATGCAGAACATCCCTATCCTGCTAGAAGCTGCTCAGCTGCTGGAGCTCCCTGCTTCTTCTTCAGCCTGCTCCTCTAGAAGGTACCATCCCTCAGCTGAGCTGATTCTTCCACTTTCCCCTTCCAAACTGCTTATTAGCTGTGCTTGCAAATCAAAATTTAAACAGCCCTGCTTGTGACCATCACCAGGAAACTTGCAACTTGAAAGCCTCCTGGCTTTCCTCTAGATAATCTTGAGATTGCAAGGACCATCAGTTCCTGGTAGAACAGCAGCTGAGACACACAAGTAAATGAAGTTTCAAGCTTATGTGTTGCTGTTGTGTGAACTGGCTAAGCTCTGTGGGAGCTCAGTGGAGGACACTGAGTGCACCTCCAGGCAGAGTACAGCAAACAAGGAGCAGCAGGACACCCCCCTCTGGGGACAGTGGCTCAGGAATCATCCCTGACCCAGTAGCACACACAAATCTTCACTTTACAGAGTGCAGAAGGGTAAAGGAATAGTGAACAAAGGCACCAACCATCAGCCAAAGCAGACCTCTTATAGTGTAGGTGAAGAAAGCAGCCCACAGTTAGTTTGCCAGTAGAAGGAAAAAGCGTCTGTCTACGGGAAGGGGGAGATCTGCTTCAGACAGGATCCAGACCTGTGGGACATTACCAGTTTGTGCACAGCTGCCCACAAACAGCAGCTGAAAATATGACAATGATTGGGCACAGGGCAGTGCTCTCATTTAGGCACTGCTACTATTTTGGCAAGTGGCATCACCTGGAGGTCTCCTGAGATGACACTGTAAGGAAAGGAAGAAAGGTCTGTTCAGTAAGTGTAGGTTAGAGAGTCTCTGAGCTCTCAGGAACATAGAGGAGCTGAAGACCGAGCACCAGCAGGGAAAGGAAAACAGTTGTGTCACGAACATGGAGGAAGCTCAGATGCTTCAGCAGAGTCTGAGGAGAGGAGGCAGAGGTAGATGAGACCAAAAATACAACTGGATGCAGAGGAAGCGTACTGTTGTAAATAATCATGGCTCTGGTATTTGTTTTCCTCTCAACTGACAAGAGATATTAGAATATGGCAAAGGATTCTACACAGCCATTGAGATCTGCCTTCTACAAAGCACCAGGAATTATCTCAAACGTAGGCTTCTCTACAGAATATACTCACAAACCCTCTCTGAGAAACAGTTATATCTTCCAAGGACGTGCCAATTTATAGAGAAAAGGATCCTGCATAAGAGCAGGCAACAATTTCAATGCAGCAAGACGTGCTATAACTGTTGTCCTGAGTGAAATCAAAGTCTATTAGCTCAAACTTCCAAGTGTTAGACACTGACTCATGCAGTCTACTCCCAAGGGGTACAAAAACAGCTTACGGGGGGCTAAAAAGGTTTACCAGACTCAATTTCTATTGACAGCAGGGAAGCAGGAACCTCACAGATACACTCTTCTGAAGGGCACAGCAGCATGATAGAAGAGGTAGAGATCCACAGCTGAGATAGAAGATCTGCAGGTGTGCTTATATCCAAGTCAGTATCTCAGTAGCTTCAACAGCTCCCTTTTCCAAAGGCTTGTTTTCTCACTTCTGCACCCCAATAACCAGTCCTTTACATTCAGCACTGGATAATTATGATCAGCCTTCGTTTATCCACTCTTGCTTCAACCAAGTGACACTGTCCCCAGAAAGGCTTTCCCAGAACCTCTAATTCAAAAGAATAACAGAGGCCGCAAAAAGATTTCTCTTCATTGACTAGCACTTGCTGCCCAGCAGGAAACAATCCACTGAGCAGATAAGCAGCAAAAGAACAACCTCCAAAAGACAGAAATATCAAACCCACACTATTTTCAGGTAAAAAAAGGTAACGTCTATAAAAAGCAGAAAGTTCTATGACTTGCTGTGATACTGCCCACCTGATACTTAACACAAATTCATGGGCTTTGGCCCTGAAGCCTTGTTTCAGGAAAACTGCTTGCACAGGCTGGTCCAGCACCAAACCTTATTCAAACACAAAGGCTGAGGGGCAAGCTTACCCCTTCCACTGCTGTTTTCCTCTGCACTCAAAGGAGACACCACCAGGACCAACTCCCTTGGTGAGAGAATATTCACATCCTGATTTTTACCTGAAACAGGTCTAGACTATCTTTGCCTAAGGGGAAGGGAGAGGTGAGGGGGAAGAATAAAAGACCAAAGAGTCGCCTTTAGATGACCTGGTCCTTTCAGGGGCTCTAGGAAAGGTTCCACCTCTACTTGCTTTCCTCTAGGAGGGCATGGCTTCACTAGAGGTTCTTCAGACCTTCTGGCTCAGCTAGACATATCTGGAAGAGGCTGCCAAAGCCAGAACTGCCTGGCATATAACGATTGTTCTCAGTTTAGAACAAACTAAGACATCAAAAAAAATGAAAGCTTCATGCCAGCTAAGTCAAGAGACTGACACACAGCTCTACAGGAAGAGCCAAGAGTTCCAGCCTGAGCCCTTATGAGAACCAAGGCATCCTTCCACAGAAACATGAAGGAGGGAAGGGTCTGGAAGTAGCTGTGGTCTCCTGGCTCACATTATCACTGCAGACCCTGAGAAATGGAGGGTGTTAACCTAACTGTTCATTAAATGAGTGCAGCTTGCAGCTTTGGGAAGGAACTGTGACAGAGAAAGAACACAGATACACAAGACACACGTTTCACCTGGTATCATACTTCACACAATAGAAGTTCAGAGAGATTATAAAAGCAGAAGCCAGGAGAGGAAATACAAGTAAGAAACATCTGCTGAAGGTGTGCCAAATCTCTGGGTTTACAAAACTGTACTCGAATTAGCACTAATCTCTCTAGCACATATAATGAAAAACCCAAGATTATGCAGTCTTCCAGCCCCAGGTGAAATCCAGGTGTCTGGATGCTTCTCCTAGTACTAGCCAAAAGTACAGAAGTTTGTACAGTGCCATGGCACAAACGACGACACAGGCAGCAGAACTAAACTGGAAGGAGGTCTTACCAAAGTCCATGCGGTCCTTATGATTACGCTGCAAAAGGCCCAGCAGCAGCTGCCTCAGGTGGCTTGATGTCTCCCTGGGGATGCTAGGATTGAAAACAAAAGCAAAATAAGAGACTTGCAGTCTGCTTAAACAGCTTTTACATATTCAGGAAGGCAACCTGCAAATGCAAACTCATTTTGTGCCTGCTGGGCTAGTAACATAAGAGGAGCTCACTTGAGAGAGGCTGCACAGAAACATCTCTATTTGCATCTGTTTGGCTTTTACTCCCCATCATCATTGTTACAGCTACAGTCAATATAGCTTTAGTGGCCTCTCCCATGAGCATCTGCAGATCCTTCCCTTCCACAGTGGTACCCATGTCATCCCTCTGGTTCTGACCTAAGCCCATTCAACATGCAGTATTTTGCACATACATAAAATCTCATTTACTTGCTCTAATGAGAATAAGGAGGTCATTAAAATGAAGCTGTTACCAAGGGGAAGCTTCCAATTAAGACATTGGTGGTGAAATGTATCACCAATTACTACCATTTTATTATGACATTTATTTTTCAATACAGCTTATATAAGACTAACAAGTAACCTTTGTCTATTTGCTTCCCTGATATACAGCATCTATTAAACTGAAGGCCACTATGATGTGAGCAACTGCCACCAGAGCAAGCTAAAATTAGTGCAACTATTAGCCCACTTTCCAGTATAGCTTGGAAAAAAATTCTCTTTTCAATGGCCATTGCAGCACAAAAGAGCTACTGAATCATCGTGCTCTCCCTCACCCCACAAGCAGATGGGGGAGAGGCCAGGGCAGCTCTTCACAACTCCAGTAGATTGCAAGAAGCAGGGAATAAATGAATGGATTAAGGCAGGGAAAGCAGACTTCAGCTCTTGCATAAGTGGATTCAGCTCTGCTGACTTTCCTCCCTGCCCAGAAGCACTGGAAGGGGCTGCAGCAGCCAGGCCCTGCCTGCAGCCAGAGCAGACCTCTCCAAATGAAGCGTAGGTGGCTCCAAGTCCTTTCAGTATTGACTCAGTTTATCATGGCTGTGCCCAGCACGGCCCTCGCCCTCTGCCAGGCTTTCCCCTCTCCCCACGCTCGGGTCAGCTGAGGTAAGGGCCTGTGTGCTCAGCACAGTGATTTTAACAGCGCAGAGCCCCAGCCTGCTCAGTAGCACAGCACGTGGCTCGCTCGGGCAGGGCTCCACTTCGCTGGGCTGGCAGCACTCACCGCCCCGAAGCCAAGCCCGACTGATGCACGGAGAAACAACCCTTCCACCAACTCTACCCCTGCCACAAACAGGGTGAAAAAAGAAGCTAGAACAAAAACAGAGGGGGAAAAGCAGCACTAGCAGACTGCTGTTCAGTGAAACTGGAGATGTGAGGCAAGGTCTGTATTTATAGGTTTCAGTATGACCCCGTTATTTTTCTGTGAAGCCCTAGGCCTTGCTGATGAAGGAATTTGAGCCCAGTGATTCCTAGAAGAGAGAATGATGGCAAGCATTCCTCATCCTTTTTTGTACTGGACGAGTTGCTTTTCCATCCCTGACACTAGAATGGTATCCTGCACCTTCCCAGGTCGACAAAGGAGGCAGCCACCAGGACTCTGGAAGTGATGCAGTTAAACTGAGACTCAGTTTGAGCCAAGAAAAAACACCCTTTTGTCAAAAAAGGTGTGCCTTAGAAGCACACTGAGTAACAGAATAATCCAAGATACCACAGCTAGCAGTCTCCTGAAAAATACATTAGTGCTGGAGACCTGCAGTCCTCCAGTGTTATCAGCCATAATTTATTTATCCATGACACATAAAGCTCTCATCCAAAATGAGTCCATTTCCCAACAATGACTTCAGCTTTTGCATGCTTTTAAAGCCAAGAAACAGGCAGGTTAAGTAGTAGTCCTCAGATGTCACAACACAGACCCAAGACGGTGCAGATTAACAGCCTGTTTGCCTCCTCTTATCTCTCACGTCAAGCTTTGCTACGCTACAGCATTATTTTCAAAGGCCATCTTTTAAACACAAGCAACAAAACTGCCTCCTTGCCTCCATGATCTAGAATGTACTTTACCACGTTAGTCAGCACAATGAATGTCAGCTATTTAGATCAGTGCTATTAAAACTATGAGGCCTTTGGGCTTTCTCCTACTGACATGGGCTCCCCACCTCAGAATGGCATTTTCACCTGTCAACAACAGCACCAGCCCAGCAGGCAGAGACCGCTGGTGAGCATTTAATGAGCTTTTCTTCCCCACCCCGTTCCCAAACCAAAACATATCACTTTCCCCAGTGATGCTGGGGAGGTGGGTGCCAGCCTGCCTAGCCCCAAGGAGAATGAAACCAAACTCTGGTACTGCTGCAGTCTGAGAAGGAGGTCTCTGGAGTGGTTTGTGTTTCAACCTGTGTTGGCAGGGCTGGCAGAGGCAATTTATTCATGTTTACTCAGGAAATAGCACAGATTTCAGCTCACATTAGAGAAACAAACTGACTTTGGAAAGCAGGGAATCGGCATTTACACAAAGGCCACTTTGGCTCTAACTTCTGTGGTGAAAAAACAATGGGCTTGGAGCAAAACTTTGGTGGAATTTGGTAGTTAAAAAGCAGAGATAAGTGAAAATGGTAAAGGCAGACTGCATAAAGGACTCACAAAGGAGAACGACTAATCCCTACAAGAACAGACATGCTCTCCTCTTACAGCTGAGTTTCATTTCTCCCCTCGCCTGCCTCCTACTGCAGGCACCATGACCCAATGCAGCAGCAGGGCAGCGTGATCAACACAAGGAACCTTATTAATTGTAGGGATTAATTTCTCTCTTAGTAAGAGGGACTACCACAAAGGTGAGCAGCCATGTTTTAGGCTGTGTAGGGGAAACAGAAGCTTTACTTTCTGCTCACACAGACTAACTGGCTCCAACTGCGTGGCAGTGTTTTTGCTTTGAATTGTTCTGTTTGGGTGTTTTACTCCATCACACCCTCTGGTTCAACCCAAGAGAATATGCAGATGGCCTAAATTTAATCCTGGTAGAAATTTGTCCCTTCTCCCCAAATCAAAAGAGGAAGTACTTAAAGGGAAAATAAATGGATAGCTCAAGCCATTGATAAGAGCTCTAGCTTCTTGACAGTTCCTTCTGCTATCCCTTGAAGCTGTCTGAACTATAAAGGAAAACAAAAAATCCATAAACAGCAACTCAATGAACTTCCTGTGTATGTGGCTGCATTAGCAGCTCTGCCAAATGGAGGCTAACTTTCCGGTTAAAAAAGGCCTTCCAATTCTTGTATATATAATCTGGAACTTCAGACCTGTCTCTGTATCGGGCTGAGGTTTTCAGAGTAACCATGAGGTTCTGCTTTAAGACCTCAAAGATCAAAAGGAAAGACCACAGCAACAAAACCAAAATATACTGACAAATCAGAGCACTGAGCAGCTAGGTAATATACACCCCAGCGGGACGAAAGCAGTTACCTTCCCCTTGGAAACTGCAGCAGTGTCCATTTCCATCAAGGTTATAGTATTTCCTCCTATTAGCAGGATGGACACAAGCAGTTGCTGCCCTGACACGTGAGACACGGGAATGGGATCTGCAGTCAGGTATAGCAGGTTAAAAGAGAGACTGCAGTTTGGCCCTTCGCATGATTCAAGAATTGCCATGACTTCTTCCCAAGGCTCCCACCCTCAGGGGAGCCATGTGCAGGACAGGACCACTAGCTGGCTCTTGAAATCACTAACAATCCTGAATTTTTGCTATGTAGGAGAGAAGTAGTATCTGCAGAACAAGAGAACACAGACTCCAACAACCTGCTCCTGTCTGACTTTCTCTGGGCCACATCACTGCTGGTTTAAGGAATGAAGGCAGGTGGCCAAATATTTTACAGTCACCTCCCTGAGTGACAAGCCAGGAGCATGTGAGGACAGGTGTAAATACAGAGTAAACAAGTGCATACAAACAGCGACACTGGAAAATGCTTACTTCGGCATCAGCATCTTGTTTTTCTCATAGAAGAGGCGAAGATCCTGTGGGCTGCTGGCCTGTGGAGGAGAAAGAAAACCAGTGCATGAAGCAGCTGACAGTGAAGGAAAGGGATGAGCATTTCTATTTCACAGTTACTCTGAAGAGCAAAGAGGCACTTTCCAATTGCTGAACCAGCACAGACAATGAGAACCTGCAGCTTGCTTTAGACTGAAAAGCCAGCACTGTGCCAGTGTGAAAATACAGTCTATCAGCCTGCTGCCTTTTTGTGCCTGACCTGGTTCTGTCCTGCTCTCCCCCTTCCAAGGGCTGAGCTTCATTACAGTGGGCTCTGATGCTCAGGTCTGAGCTGGCCTAATAGCCTCACCCAGGAGGCTAAATAATTGCAGACATGAGGAATCCCAAATGATGAGTGGCAGATCCCGCTGAGAACATGGATTAGTGCTGCAGGGCATTTAGAAAAGGGGCAGGGAGCCTGTTGATGGGCAAGGGATCTGTGAAGAGACCAGGAACATGGGGAAACAGCAACTGAATTAGGATTTTCTACTTTAATTCCAGGAAGCCAGAAGGTCTCAAGCCACAGCTCCTATTTGTGCAGTAATACACACAACTGCTGGGGATGTTGATGATAAAGATCCCAATTTCTGAGAGATGGGATTAAAAAAAAAAAAAGGCTAGGCACAACAAGAGGTTTATGGCTGAGGTTAAAAATAAAATCGCCAGTATAGAAGCGCAGACACATAAAAATCTCCTAACGTCATTTCTGCTTTTGTTTTTATGCAATGAATAATACAGGGCAGTAAATTAACCCTAGTGTCTCAAGGTTTTCCGCTCAGGCAAAGTCTCTTTATTAAAGGCAGGGCTGGCTGGCATGACCCAGACACAGGCACACATAAACAGGGAAGGAAGATCAGAGAGATTCATCTGCAATCAGTTATTGGTGCAGCAGAGTGTGTAGGAAAGTGTGAACAAGAAGGCAACAGGCAGCTTCTCCTGATGTTCAGGGCAAGCTCAAAAAACCCCTTGAGCCTTCCACCTACCTCCATTTCTAAATTAGAAGCATTTAAGGTCAATTAAGATGCTTAAAATGGCAAATCAGACAAGCCAATCTGCAGATGGTCATCAAAATACCACTAAACACAGCACGGCTGGAAAAGCAGCCACAAAATGCTGTTTCAACATCACCTACTCCCTCTGGTTGGAAGATGAAAATGAAGGATAACTGAGAGCTCAGTACAAAATCTCAAGAAAAAACAAAGCTGCTAATATCGATAGACTTGTGTAGTACTGATCAGGACAGTATTCCTTGCATAGTCTTAGCAACACAAGCTTCACAGCTCTCCTAGCAATCTGTACCAGTAACAGCTACTGGATTCCTAAAAGAAGGAAATAAGAAAGATTTCCCGGTTCTCCTTTCTGCAATAACGTAACCTTTGCTGTTCAAGGACACAGCAGGGACCCAAACAGGAGGTACAAAACTACTTTCTTCACCATTAAAGTGAATGTTATTCAGCAAAGCACCTTGCTACACAGATGCCAAACTGCATCAGAATTTCCAATCACTGCCACTCAACTCGATTTACACCTATCCCCTTGCAGATCTCGCCCTGTAATTAGATTCTTACTATTTGGCAAACTTTAACGAGGCAAGCATACACAGAGCACCAAATGGCTTGGCCACAACTCTCTGCATGATGAAAAACATGCCTGACAGACCTAATGTGCAAGGAAACAGAACTCCACTGCAGGGAAGCGAAGGGCTTGCTCACGTCAGAGATACAGGACTTGGCCATTTGCTCTGTTCATTTCCTGTCGCAACAACTCAATTGTTTCACAAATACAATAAAGCTCTGATCTACTTCAAACACTGTTTTGTCAGAAATTTTCCTGGCAATAAAGACAGAGTATATTAAAAGCAGCACACATGCAAACCCCACTTCATTAGAAAGGGTTTCTAAGCACTAGCTTGCATAGAAACAAAATCCTCAATAAATTTCCCCTTGCCTTTGTACAAATTGGAGAGATAACCCTGCAGGGACATTGTTTCTCCACATTCTGCTGTCTCAGTACAATTCCCACTTGTTCTGCAAGGACTATACCCAAAGTGTCAAGCTCCTACCCACCCAGACCACGCTTCCTCACCAGGGCTGTCCCCAAGAGCCCACAATTCAAGGCTGCCTGCTGGGGAATAGTGTCATTTTAGTGAGTGCCCAGCACAGACAACTGTGCAACACCATTAATTCGGTAAAGTCAACTGCATCTTCATGTAACTTCACTATTAATCAACTGAGTCACATAGTTTTGCTCCCAGCAGCAGGCTCCCAGGCTTGCAGTAACATGCTTACTGCACTCCTGCTGTTAGCATCCGTTTCATACAGCACTGGTACCTCCAGCCACTTTGCTCACCTCTTCTTTCCATAAATAGTACTTCTGAGAATCATGGAAAAAAATGCAGAAATGTTTGCAAGACACTAAAAATGTCACTTGAATTCCTTCTTCTAGGAAGCTAAGGACTTAATGTGAAATCTACTTTTCAGGCAGATACTCCCTACCCAAGAAAAATACCAGAAAAAGCACATTTTAGGCACCTAACATCTAGACCATTCAAGGTACAGAGTGAGCTGCTACCTGTAAAGCAGCATCCATCTGTCAGAAACAGGGCTGCAGAATGGACACCTCAGTTTTCCCCAAGAACAGGAGACACATCAGCAGGCCAATTCATGCCCTTGTTCCCCCTCTCATGTTACTATGGAGCAGCTGCATTAGTGGAACTGGCTCTGGTTTTGTCTGTCCTTTCTATATATAAAGACAATTGGACAAATTCAATCCTGCCACTCTGTTACTTTGTCCCGAGCAGCAGTGGAAATATGTTGAGCCAACAAAGGCATTCAGCATAACCCTGCCAAATCCCATTCGTTGCTGGCTGCCTGCAAGTGAATTGCACGTGAAAAGCAGGCAGAGTGGTGTTTCCAAAAGCCCTCAGCACTGGATTTGTTGGGCTTGGGCAAAGTCTGGATGCAAAAGCCCGGCGCTCAGTCAGAAGAGGGCCAGAGGCATTCACACCCTCAGCGAACAGCTCTGTCTAGTCAACGCTTCACAGCAGGTGTACAGTATCGGCTCTGTCCTTTGAACCCCTTTGGGATTCCCAGGGATTTGGAGGTGCAGAGAAGGGATTCACATAGGTTAGAAAGAAAAAGGAAATAAAGACGTTTCTAGCTCAGTAGTTCTGAAGAAAAGCTTGTAAACCTGCTGCAAATACCTTCTGCTTGCGCAGTCTTAGCAGTTGATATTTTAAGACTCCCACAACTAAGTGACTGGTATTTGAGGGAACCTGAAAGCACAAGAACCACAACCAACCAACCTAAATCTTTTTCTTTAGCTGTCCATGGATGTTTTTCTCTCTACTCCCACAAAGCAGTATCAGACCCACAAGCACTGGTCCAAAAGCCAATGGCTCACTGACTATAAGTCAATCGCTGTGCCCAGTCTCAGCAGAATAACCTATTGCTGCCAGGAATACCTGTCCCCACTCACAGAGGACAGTCCAGAGGAACAGCTTTGGGAACAGAAGAGCAGCCTGCCTAACAAATAAACCAGGAGTTCAAATTCTGGGTATAAAAGCCTCCCTTCCCTAGTCTTCCTCAAGGCCCATTTTGCAACATAGCAGTTGTTGTGAGTGATACATAATCCCAGTACTTACGTAGGCAGAATTAACCCAGAAATAAAGCTGCGTCCTTGGTATACCAGGCTTAGAAATTAATTTTTCACCTAGCAGCTAGCCAGGATAAGAACAGGCAGGTTAACACTTTCAGAGCTGCCAGACCAGGCAGCAAAACTTGCATTACCTCTCTTGTCACCTCCCTGCTCCCTGGCTCACTCTCCTGCAGACACAGCACCACCATGTCCATCAAATAGCTAGGAGAAGGTTCATGCAAGGGCTCAGGCAGCAGACAACCAGGCTTCGTGGGCCTTAGCAGGATCTGACATCCAAGTGGACCTGTGCCGCTGCCAGAGACAGCTCTGACACAAAGTGCATGTGCTTGGCAGCGTGTCTGCTTACCAAGAGCTGCCCAGTTGTTAAAGAGGTCACACAACAGACACCACCAGAACATCAGTGTGATTCTTCCCTCGCAAAAAAAGAAAAAAAAGAAGACTGAGGTCATTTAACTTAATCATATTTGAAACTTCATCTGACAAGGATTAAATTGGTTTTGGAAGATATTTTAGACCTTATGTAACTCTTTCTTCTCTGCCTCCAGTTTTGCTTCTGGTTGTCACTCATCTACACGGCCTACATCAGCTCATGGCGGGCATTGGGTCCCCATCTTTTCAGCTCAGGTAAGGACAAGAGAAGACCACTAAGCTCTTGAGGCACTTCTCAGCACTGGTCAGCAAGACCAGGAAAGACACTGTTCAAGTGCTGTCCTCAGTGACAGAAATGAAGAGAGGCAAGTCCAGACCACTTATTAGGCAAGGCAAATTAACAATTCCACATTAATACAGTGCTCAGCAAATCTGTTTATAGGGATTATGAATCCCATTAATCTCATCCCTATGGCAGTCTCACTGTTTTGTTTATGGGCATGTTTAATACAAAAAGCTCCTTAAGACAGCTCCACCAGCCATCCTACCAACTGTTCACATCTGAGCATCAGCAGCTTTCTTGTCTGCGTGCAGTGAGGCAGGGAAGGGACAGGAATGGCTCTGGGAAGTTGCCTTGGGTGACCCAGCTACAGTTAATTTTAACTTTGAGACAGCTAGAATTCACATTCACGCACACACAGACATCTCTGTCTTGATTTACAAGCACTTTCCAGATTGACAGCTGCCTCAGCCTTTCCACACATTTATCTTTTCTTCATCTAACCCAGCCCCTTGAAGCCCTACTTTATTTTTAGATAGCTCATTCCTCCTCACTGCAGATAACACCAGAGTCCTTTTGGTTTGCATCCTCATGAAGGTGTCTAATTGGCTCACGCAGCGAACAGCTAGAGCATTCAGATGCAGCGTGTTTCACACCACCGTGCTCCAGATTCCCATGGGAATCTCAGCTAGACAGAGGTGAGGGGCTGTCCTTGTCAGCCTAGGAGGGAAAGCACGGTGAAGATTTAGCCTGAAGAGGTTAACATCAGAAATCCAGTTCCTGGCTGCCCTGTACAACTGAGTCTGCTGGTGACACTACGTGGAATATAACTGTTATGTCCCCACCCATTCATAGATGTCCCTCCCAAAAGCACTCATTCCTGTTCATGGTCTCCCCATCACCTCTTACCACTACCCTTGTCTCCTCCTAAAAGCCCTGTAAACAATAGCTTCTCGCCTGCTCAGTGACCATCAGCAAATTCTTACACCACAGTCATGCCAACGAAGAAATAAAGCTGGTTAACCTTTAACTGCTTTCCAGCATCTGCCCTAGACAGGCTCCTTTCACCTGAAAGTCACAGCTAGGAGAAGGCAATTTGTGACACACGTGGTCATAACAAATAGACAGTGCAGGGAGAGCCATCTGGGCTGAGCTCTTCTCTCTCCCTGATCAAACAAATCCACAGCTGCTCCTGCAGTAACAATTGGGGTCTGGCATTTGGCTTCAAAATACAAACCCCAAAAGAGGAAAGGGCACGGGGAAAAATTAAAATAGAGAAACTAATGACCCCTGTTCCCAGCCCAACAGATGTTGGATGTATACGGGAAAAAAGTTAGTCGGTCAGACAAGCACAAAGCAAAGATCATGACTGCTGGGCAGGGACCGAAACATCCCTTCATTGCCCACCACAAGGCAGGGTATTGCCGTGCATCAGGACACAGGCATACAGGGCTGCTCTCACCTCTGTGTGAGCCTGAGGACACACAGACAGACAGAGAGCTGGCAGGTTTCTGGCCACCTGCCCATTCAAACCTTGGCTGGAGAGCTGAATGAAGCTGACTAGCAGTCAATTTTATTTCCTGTGAAAAAAGTCTTCTCTACAAGAACAAATGTTTTCAGAAGAATATTTCTGTGACATGCTTCAATGACCAATGATAAAAGTCACTTAATTCTTTTCAAAGAAATCAGATGCCCCACGGCTGTGTGTGGGCTACTATGCAAAGAACACTTATGATAAAGTCACCACGCTAAATAACTAAATCATTTGAATGAGTACGGTATCAAGGTGCCTTTAGAGACTAAAAGGCAGCAGTTTACAAGACAGAACAAGTGCAAGGCTCTCCTACGGATGCAGAGTCAAAGCTGCTTTCTCCACCTCCACATTTTTTTCCTTAATGCACAAATATTTATCTTCTTTTATCCTAACATTCATTTTCTCCTCTCAGAGATACTAACACTGACAACAAGTGGATGCAGCCAGTAAACAGGAGCCATCCAGGTGTTTCAGTGTACTTTGTAGGGGTGTTTATAAAAAAAGCAACATGCAAAGGAAATGAAGTCTCTATCTAAATACAGAGCAAGCTGGTGGACAGAATATAAAGCACTGGAATGGAAGATTCCTACAGCAGCAGGGAAAAAATTACCCTGAAGGAGAAAAGTGTTCTTGGCTCTAGACAAAACCAAAACATACCATCAGTTTACTTCTGTATTTGCCCACTCTTTCCTGCAACAGATTCAGAATTCACGTTATCCTTCCTGATGATGTAATTGCATAAACATTCAAGGATTTGTGTGAAATTCTAAAGAGCTGTGGAACTAAAGCTCAGGAAGTCCTGCACTTGATAAAATTTACCTTAGTACATGAGAATAGGTTTTTGGTTTTTTTGGTTGGTTTTGGTTTTTGGGTTGTCCGTGGGAGTTTTTTGGGGTTCTGTTTGTTCGTTTTTTGTTAGAGAATCAGGATAAAGTGATGTCAGGACATGAGAAGAGGGCCACAGTTCACATTTGCAATAACTGATGTAAGAAGCTGAAGAGCTGGCATCAGCTGACACATCAGCCTGCAAATTTGGGGGTTGGTCTTTTTCCATGGATTATCGATGAGCTCTACAGAGCTCACACATGAGAGAAGCAAAGAAGAATCAGCAACTCAAGTATCTCTCTGCTATGCTGTAAGACAGCAAGGGAAAAAAAAACTTGACAAGTACAGTACTTTAAAATAGTGGTTGCAAGGGAGAGCTTACAGACCTCATTCAGCATGGAAGAAGAAAAGTAATACGCAGTGTGACACACTATTGATTTGGAACAAGAAAAATGCACTAGTCTAGTTAAACTCCAGCTACGTATGATTAAATATACATGAAGTAATCCTGAAGCAACTCGCATAAGGCTGTGATGAATTCTCCATCGTCTGAAAATTTAAAATCAGAGATGCCTTTCACAAAAGATATGCTCTAGCTCATCGAGAAGTTATGGCATAAATTACAGGGTGGAGTTTTACCGGACTGTGTTATATCTGGAGGGGTTTGGACTTGATGAACATAAACACTGCAGGCTGCAAGGGATTGCGTGAGATGACAGATAAGATCCTCTTGATAAGATCCTACTTAACTGCTCTAAACCCAAAGTTAATTTAGCTGCAATACACCAGTTACCAACAAATCATCCCAAACATTAACTTACATCACAATCTTCCTTATTGTCCTTCCATATCCAACAGAATTGTAATTACAAATTATACACTGAGTACAGTTGTAAATAGAAACTGATTTTTTAAGTGTGGGTCTGGAAAAAACCCACTGCTTTAACTGAATCATGGTAATTTTCTGAATAGATGACCCTTCCTTAAGGATTTAAAACCAGGAAATACATTTCACTGAGATACAGCCCAGAGAAGGAGAGTCATATTCTAGTAACATATCCTGCATGACAACATACAAAGCCTCACATTGTCAAGGTGTTGGACAGCTAGACCTCCGTGAGGCTGGATCTTTGGAAGTAAACAGTTACAGATGACAGAAGGCTTATAGGAAATTGGCTTAAAAGGAAAAAGAGAAAGCAAGCAAGAGAGTCAGAAACATTAGATCTAAGCAACTCACCTGAAATGGAGCCTTTCCTGTTAGACACTGATAAATGATGGTTCCTATACTCCAGAGGTCAGCTTTGGCATCATAGTGTTGAGACATAATGACTTCTGGTGCCTTTTTGGGGAGAGAACAGAGATCTGTTTTATAGAAGATGTAGTTTGGGGTTTTTTTAGCAGCTGCAAGAAAGAAACAGAAGTCACTATTACGCTTTAAAAACTCTTGAGCTAGATTCCAAATAACCATGAAAGATTTGTTCTTGAGAAGACTGGAACACTACCTTGAAAGGGCCAATTCCCCAAGTGGGGGAAGCAGGGACTTTCATTCAGGCGGACAAAAAAAAAATACCCTATGCTGTTTGGCTAGTTTGGGCAAACTCAGTACTTTCTCTTCTCAGAGTACCATTTTCTGCTGAATCCACCTGTGCTCAGAAGAAGCTTCGCTGAAGTCACACAGATAGATCTTGCAAACCAAAAGGAAGCAATAGGTATATGATTAAGAAGAGCAAAGGCTCACACTGCACAGGTAAGCTTCAGCCTACACGCTGATCTGCATCACTTACGCACTTTCCTCATTTAGCCCAAGATGGCAGCATATTAATTATGCTCCAGAGCCTGCTGCCAAGGTCACAGTTTAGGGTCAAAGGCAGATCTGTGCGTTTTAGTCCAACAGCTTGAGCCCTGCTGTGCCTCAGACTCTGGTTTCTAATCTCACACCATGCCCTCGGTTTTTCCCTCCCAGGCTTGTTCCAGAAGCTGGAGATGGTGCAAGCCCCCAGAGCCCCGTGGCTCAGGAGGCAGCGTGCCTCAGGAGCGGCAGCAGAAGAGGGACAGCAGGGCAGGCTTGCTAATCCCATGTGTTTATAACCACAGATTTCATTGCAGTGCTGACAGCATGGAACAGGATCAATTTTCTATGTCTGTTAGAAGCAAAGGCCACATGTAATGGAAAAAAAAATGGCAGCAAACAAGTTGCGGACAGGAGCTCGGTCTGTCCCCAAGGGAAGCAGGCATGGCACCAAACAAAACCAAGGAAGCAGGACAAGAACTGTACAAGGAGGGTTTGAGTCTCACGTGACACGGATCATATCAGGGTTCAGACAGAAAGCTCATTCTGGTGTGGGTGGGCTCTCTTAAGAGCAAAACGAAACCAGCAATGGACTATGAGCTGAAGCAGGGAATAAGGGCCTGCCTTGCCAGCAATGCTCCTAGGGCTACAGCACGAGATACACCAGAGCAGCAGGGACAGACTTCAAACACCCCCTAAATCCCAACTGAACACTCCCTCCCCATCTTACTTCAAATCCATCAGTAAACACAGGAAGAACAATATGAAACATTCTGAGATTCCTTATAAGGTCCAGAGTTGTTTAAAATAAAAAAAATAAAACAGAAAAAGGTCATCACTAGCTTCCTCCAGCTCTTTCAAAAAAATAAGCTGGGTGTTTTCGTTTACTTTCACAAGAGACTCCAAAGAAAAAGTATCACTAAAAATAGACAATTCAGGAAACACTCACAGGAGAAAAAAAAAAATGACATCATCTTCACATACAGCATAGTTCAAATAAACATCAGGCTTCAAAAAAAAAAGGGGAGGAAGACTGTTTTACTTGAGTTAGTACTGTGAAACAGACTACCAAACACTCCCCTGTGCAGTACAGCACAGTCCAGCCTAACTCTGCCCAAAGAGTATAGATAAAAAAACTTAAGAGTGGATTAGACCCTGTTCAAAACCAGGTGCCTCTGCGCCAGGGCACTTTAAAACTTTCAACCTAAGCTGATCCACATCATCTCTTTACCTCTAGCTCAGACACCCATGTCCCCAGGAACTATTACATGGCTGGCGCTGACATTTTTATTTCTGTCCTGGTTTTGTAATTTTTAATTTCACTGACTTGATGCAACACCACGATCTTGACTGCTGCCACGAACACAAACAAGAGATCATCTCCTCCCATCCTGGTCCCAGAGTGGGAAGTACAAAGCAGGTGAAAAGGATCGGTTTGTTTTTTTAAACACATCTGCTCCACAAGCTATCCTGGAAGAGCTAATCCGGTGAAAGAATCAGTGGGGTGGGAGGTGGGTTTACGGTGTGGGAATGCACAAAACAAATTGCAAACAGAAGCAGTTGAGCTCTGCTTACACCCGCCTGCCAAGTTGTACAGCGAAGCATAGTTAGCAGGGAGCCAGAATGGCAAAACCTCTGCCTGCACAGGTCCATAGATCTGAAGGGATTTTACAAGAACAAAGAGCTAAAAACAGCTGGCGATTTTACAAAACTGCTATTAAACAGGGACCTTGCTCCTGATGCTGTGGCCTTAGCAAAATACGACTGCAAAGCCTGAGGTGACAGCAGGCTTGTGGAACCACCCTGTCTTAAAAGGGCCTGCTGAAGCAGTGATTTACTCAGGTTCCTCTTCAGGGAAGCAACACCTCAAATATAGCTAGATGTGTGAAATATCACTCCAGTCCTCACTCTCTTCTGTTGTTGCTTTGCTACAGCAGAGGAAATAGATTTCACTTTCCAGTGCCTCCAGTGGAAAGGCCCTGGACCCCTCTGGAAGATGCAGTTTCCGTGGAGCAGTCAGCAATCAATACTCCATTTTGTTCAGTTTTATTTATCCACAGCTCACCTGAAAGTTAGATAACACCACAGGCACCTGTCATCCAACATTACCAGCAGCTAGAACTTCATGAAGTCTCCCTGTGTAATAGCTGTTTTCTGACAAGTAAATAAAATCTCACCTTTAGGGGAAAGACTAGCAAAACACAAAGCCTTGCTTCTGAGGGGCAAAGCAAGAACAATACAGAAAAACCTGTAGGCAAAGCACACTTACCATGTACATTGGTGAACCACACAGTGTTGCTGCCATCATATTATTCTGCAGATATCGGGCAAAGCCAAAGTCAGCTACAAAGAGAAAAGGATAGATAGGTCTGGATCAGACACCAGTTCCAGAGAGCCTCCACCTTCTCTAGTTGATTCCCCCTACTTTCCTTTCATCTCCTGTGAATCTCTGCAGCAAGTGAAGCACCCCCATCTTAACAAGACTTCGATGGCTCTCTTTTTGAGCGGCAACATCCTCGTGCCAGTTATTAATGCACACTACAGACACTAGAAAAGGCTACACCAAGCCACAAAAAAAGAATACTCACTTCTTCCTGTACCTATTTGCCCGCACTCCAAAACATCAGCTGCTGGAAGCTGGTAAAGCTCTCTTGCCTTCGGCGAGAGCATGCCAGTTCCCACTAGCTAGTTCATCTGCTCCTATCTCAACTTTTAATTTGGGAAACGGAAAGCTCCCCCCAATTGAAAAGGCTGCAATGTAACAGGCATCCAAGAGAACACCACTACTCACCAGCACCCACGTTTCTAGATCAGCCCTACCGAAACCAGCTCCTTTAGAAGGGTTTCAACAGCGCTAACCTCAGCACAAGGACAGAAAGCTGACCGTAGTTCACCTGGTGGCTAAGAAAGCCAGGGACAAGGAATACCAAGATGAATTCTCTCTGCAGGTTACTCAGCATCTGATCATATGATACTTAGAGGTTCTCTCAAGGTTACCAGACATTTCAAGCCAGGAGACTGACACAGCTGTTTGCACTGTCATCTGTCACCAACGAGTTGGTACAGCTAGCTATTCCCTGGACCATGTACTTCTCAGGAAAGTGTGAGAGAGGGGTTGCAGGCTACATCACACCTAAGAGCAGCCATGCCTGCAGCCCTCCTGCCTGCATTTACAACTCCCAGTCACTTCCACCTTCCAGATAACTCCACACTTCACAAAAAAAAATAAACTGCTTCAGCCCAACAGGCAGCAACCTTTCAAACTCTTCCACTGGACCTCACTTCTCAGCTGAATGAGGGCAATGACACTTTCTCCACAGCAGAGGGTTCAGGTGAGGATCAGTTTTATCTAACTGGTGTCAGCTTCAGCTCGTGAACTGTAACATAACCAAAAGTCCACATGTTGAGGGTGATATCATCCAGCACCCATTTCTGAGGGACCACAGGTGATACATGTGCTCTGTAACTGGATTTCTGGAGCATTTATCCCAACACTGGCCCATGTAGGCCACTTGCCTAATGGGCAAAAAGCTAATTTCTTCAAGATGCAGCTGAAAAGCCTGTCTCTAATCTGGACTGTGGCAATGCCTCCTTTTAGGTGCGCCTGACTCCCATTGTGCTCTCTGAGGCCAGCCAGGAGAGCAACTAGTTTCAGGCTTTAAGACACCAACATTTACCTCAATGCTATTAAAAGCTGAAGACAAAAGTCACAATGCCTGCTCATTTCTTGGTAAACCTGGAGATTTCAAGCCAATTAGGGCAGGCTGGTACTTGTTCTGACCGAGGGAGGCACCATTCAGCTGGAAGTGGAGCACGGTCTGCCCAATTCTTTTGTGTTAGTCTGCACTCTGGCAGAGCAGAAAGCTCTTGCTCCTACTGCTTGGAGCCAACTGAAGGCTACACCTAGCAGAGGAACTAAGTGAGGAGGCAGAAAAACATTACAACATTTTAAGTGCAGCAATCCTTTCCTTCTCCCAGATAGTTCCCCAAAGAAAGATTAAGGCTGGCCACTTATCCATCACCAAACTCTCCTGAGAGCCCTTCAGGTGATGTTTGTAACAGGGTCTTACCAATCTTTATGCGAATGTTGTTGGGATTTGATTTCCTGCCTCCAGCGTAGGAAAGGAGGATATTCTGTGGTTTCAGGTCCCGATGGATGATGCCTTTGCTGTGCAGCATTTTCATGGCACCTGCTATCTGCTGGAGAAAGAGCCTGATGGTGTCTTCACTAAGTGTCCGCATAGCTAAGAAGGAGGGAAAAAAATAACCACAGATGAAAAAACTACAACGCCAGTTCTCTGAAGAACCCAGAGGGTGGATTCTCCACAACAATTAGCCATAATTTGTCATTTTTATTTCCACGTATGGTTTTCTCCACACACCATTTCTGAATGATTCCTACAGGCAACAAGGGAGAGCATTTGCATTCCCAGCTTATTCTGTGGTCAGGGCTGTTTTCAGCCCCAAATCTCTCATTGTGAACTCGGGCCAGTGGCGGGTGCTGAATTTGGGTTATCAGCTGGGACCAAAAGCGACATTTGGTGAGGCTCAGGGCTTCCCTCCACAAGAGCTGCCAGCCAGATCTAGACAAGCATGAGGCAGGGCCTGTGGTCCCAGGAGTGGGAGGGTCACTACCTTTGAGCTATGGTCAATAGTGGTTGGATAGCTAAGGTCAGAGCTTTATCACAGAGACTACGTCTAAAGGTGGAAGTAAGAGAAAAGGCCAAGAGATATGGGCTTCCCAAGACCTGTGGTGTGAAAATAAGCATTGAAGGGATTAAAATAATGTTCGACTGGCTCTTATAATCAGAGCAATGTGACATTAGCTCTTGTTATTTTAAGAACTATATATATATGAAATTCTTGCCAAAGCTGGGAGCAGCCTGCTGAACAAACCCCAGGATCAACACTGCTACCAGCCTGCCCCCTTGTCAGTCACTGAGCAAGTCAGGCTTAAAGCAAGCACCATTCCACTTGAATAAAATAATTTCTTTTTGAAAATATCCATGTAAATTACTTGGGACTTCATTAGTGTTTTTCCAGCTGTTCTCTAGTAAGACATTAAAACAAGCTGGCAGGAGCTTCAAAACACCACTCTACCTAGTCAGCTAGAAGGGAGGAATCCTTATGAAAACACAGATGAGGTTGCACACAGCTTTAACACAACACAGGAAATTAAAAACCTAACTTTTAAAATACATGCATGGGAAACAGCAAGGGACACGGATAAATTAAACAGCACTTAGAAAATAAACTGTCACCACTCCCAAACCTCACTGTTCTAGGTGGAGGCATAAGCAGAGCTAAAATGTCACCACTGCTATCAGCTGGTCCTGCACTCATACACGTGAGACCAGTGCACATGTATATAGAGTTTCTCTCCCCTCACTGGGCCTTCTTCCTCATGAACTGGCACTCAGCTGGAATTCAAGAGACACCTCTGCAAGAAGGGGAGAGTCTGTGAAAGGATTTTAAGGATATTAAGAGGCAGCTCAGATGCAAGTCTTCCAAACCCACCTGCATCCTCTGAAAAAAAAAGCACTGCCTCATCTTTAACAAGGCTTTCCCTGACCTCCTGCTGAAATATATCAGTGTACTCAGTCCTGTACCATTTTCTGTCTATTAAAGGTCCAGTATCTTAGCTGTGCTCAATTTCTCTCCAACAAAAGGTCTCTGAAATATTTCTGAGATTCCTATTCAAGGAAATCTATTCAGGAATGGTTAGAACACCATCTTTAAACTAAACAGCAAGAATTCCGAAGTTTTTTTTCCCAATTCAGCTCAGGCCCAGGAAAGAACAGGCTGTCCCATCATCCCCCCCCAACATGAAGAAAGACTTGAAGCTTGGTAGTTCTTAACTTTATTAGGCTAGCAGGCAATTACAAACTCCTGGCTAAATACACTCTGCCTCTAGCAGAGAAACTGTGTTAAGAACCTTGTTCTAACCTGCAACCCCAACAGCATGCCACATCTTTAAGGCGTTACCCTCTCCTTTACAGAACTTGGTGGCTATAAGGCTAACAAGGCACTAGACACCTTCTCTCAGCAAAGCAGCTAAGCCTCCCTAATGTGGATTCTGGCTCTTTCGAAAACAACATTGCTACCAAGATCAGAAGAATCCATTCACCCAAAGAAAATGGGGCCTCTAAGCTACTAATTTCTGCAGAATTTAAGCTTTTCCACTTCACAGAAGGCTGTACAGTCTCAGCCCTGCAAAGGTACTGTTCTCATGACACATGCAGAACCTAAGCTGTCTTGAGCCTGCAGACAGATTTCCCCAGTGTGACTGCTGTGGCATAGTGGAGCTACCATGTTGCAGCACAGCAAAATTATAGACATAGGTCTGCTGCGTCCTCTGGCAGCATCAAATCTCACAAATCCAGGCAGGACTGTGAAACTGAGATGCTGCCCTCAGTAACAGAGAAGGGACAGTTGGTTACTGGGGAGCATATGGGCATACCCTTTTACCTCCCTCCATTAACAAACAGGCTGTAACATGGAAAAACAAAAGCCCTTATCTCTCATACTCAGCCCATCAGTTTACTGCATGACAGCAACAATCTCCAACTGAAGGACAGAGACATAACAAATACAACTGACACTGTCAGCGACTTCAGGATGTTGGTCCGCAAAAGATCTTCCAGACCAGCTACCTTCCATCAAAGGGAGGGAGAAAAAACAGAAGGCTCATTCTACTTAGGTGCCATCAAAAAAAAAAAGTGTGGAGAACAAAACTCTCTTTCTGTGCTACATCCCAAATTCAGAACTTGTACTTCTGTCCCTGTAAAAAGGGGATATTCTCATCTTCACCAGAAAACTGCTGACAAAACACCAAGCCCTCACTGAAGTCTGGGCATCCCTGTGGATGTCTGTGGTGAGCAACACGTTCTTGCAGAGAATGCTGTTTCACAAGCCTTACTTTGCCATTACTGAGAAGTAATAATATCCCTGTGTTTATTTTCCTGGGCTCCACTTCAGTGACAAGGCACTCTGCTTACTGCCTTGGGAACAGCAGCTACACTGGTCAGGAGACCAGAGCAAGTATTTGCTGCGGGTCAGTGTGGGGCCCAAATGCCTTGTAGCTCTTGAGGTGTAAGAATAGGATGAAACCACTTAAGTGCCCTAGTGAGCCTACGCTGAGATGTTCAACCTGCCAAGAGGCTGTCAGGTAAACTGTAGTAAACAGCCCTTGTCAGCTGATCCAAGGGTAGATGCACTGGAGCACACCCGCTGATGTTACATGACAACACCATTTTGGAAAAGTTATTTAGGAAAAAGAACTTCTCCTCTTACCCACAGGTGCCACAAGTATCCCTCACATATGCCCAATCCAAATGACACAAGTCTGAGAGACCAAGCTGATTTATTTGGGGCCCATCTTGTAACTACCCCAGCTGCACCCATGCAGAGCATGGCCAGTGAGGCTCCCGTGAAGCTTTCTGTACGTGTCAGAAGACTTATTCCGTGTAAGCCTAGTCTTATCATAGATATTTCTTAATTACCTAGCTGTAGAGGGTGAAAAGTTAAACAGCAGTGCCTCACATCTGTTTGCAAAAGTCACCACACGACTTGGGATAAGTAGCAAGATAACAGCTTCTTGCACGTGTTGTGGTCAAACCAAGAAACACCCTGGAAGTTTTCTTCACAGGCACGTGCTCTCCAAGAAGCAGCTTCCAAGGCAGGCCATGAATATGCACTTATGAAATGTCCATAACAGCCTGCATCAATGCCAACTCACGGAATTTAAGAAATTTTAGATCAGCCTGCTCTGACCTCCCGAGTACCTGAAGCCACAGAATTCCAGTTATTCCCATCCAGAGGATGCTCACTTCTGTAACGCTTCACACAGCTCTACCACACACAGTGGCCATCTGCCACTCTCAGCTTAAAACATATCCTATGGCGTGCTTTAAACGAAAGCAGCATCCACAGAGATCTATGGGAAGGGAAAGTGCATAGTACCATTAAAGACCACCACGACCGTGGAAGCTGCGCTTGGCAGAGCACACACCATCTTGGGTTGTATCGAAGAGATGGGGCTGACCAACACAGTAACCCAGCCGAAATGCATATTGCATTGAAACGTGCACAGACACACGTCTTCCAGTTATGAAGACAAGGAGAATTAGAGTGCTTTTGGATTCAACACAGAATTACCTTATTGCCCAACGCTTGTAATTAGAAGGCAGAATGGGCTGGGAAGCTTACAAGCACCTCATTCAATGAGAAACAGGGGATTTGCATGCGCAGCTTGCCTCAGTGTTACAGGAACTACCAGCAAAAACATCTGAGGAGTCAGTGGGAAAGTAGACATTGCAATTAAATACCATCACACAATTATTAAAATAACTGAAGCGGCACAATAACCGCTCAATAGAGATGAGCTTCCTGTGTACCAGTGAGATGCCCTGGAAGAAATCTGAACTTTCCAAAATGAGCTTTCAGGAAAAAATCGTTATCATCAAAAGCACCCCAAGCACCTGCAGAAGCTGGGAGAGGAAATATCCCAAAGGAGCAAGTGGTGGAACGGAAAAATCCACATCATGCAAAAGCTGACACTTCTATCTAGGCTCTGGGGTCTGGAAGACCCAGATCTCTGCTGCAGAGATGGGAGTAACTAACTTCCTTGCTGCAGTCCCTTACTGACTGCTCCCTCTGGAAATCTGTGCCTGCTGGGGTTTTTTTACTGGCAACTGGCACAGCGATGTTAAGAGTAGAAACAAAAGTAAGAACGAATTTCCCAGTCACAACAGCTGCTTTTTACAATTATCAAGTTAAAATATTTTATTGGTAAAATCAGAGCTAAAGGTAACTTTCAAATTAACTCAGGCAAAGAAGGATCAAACCTTACCTCAGGCAACACTCAAACAAACCAAACTGGAGTAAAACTGAATTTTATTTGGAAAATACAATTCATTGTCACTTTCTCAAGCTAGCCACCAGTGTCCTGAGAAGTCTCATTTGATAAACAAGGAAGTGAGCTGTATTAATAGCCTAGCTAATTAGACAGTATGCTCCACTGTCATTTTGGGTTGGGTTTTTTTGGGCAGGGGGGCACAGGTGTGTTGGTGGGAGATGGTAGAAAGCAGAAGATGACAATGAACACATAGAAGCAGCAGTATGAAGAGGAAGATTTTCGATAAACCCATGTTTCTATAAATCATTTGGCCAGAAGCTGTGTTCTGGTTTACTTACACAACTTTGCCAACAAGAGTGCACAGCCCAGTGCTTTAACATCAAGGTTCATTTCACTTGCACGAAAGCTGAAGACTTCAGCTTTCAAAGCCTAGGCATTAGTAAAACCAAACTTGACTATCTTTTAAAAGCATTTCATTATTAAAATTTGCACTTGTTTTCAAGGAGAAAAAGGAGGTATAAAAAGACCCACAACATTTTCACTTGGTATTCATAACAGCATTTCACCACCAAAGATGCTCCTTTCAAAGCACAGCAATACCCAACAGATGCAAAACACCATCACTTATCTAAGACAAAGCACACTAAACCTGGATTTTTAAAAAACAAATGCCTGTCATTTCTACCTTACCCACATTTTAAACAAACAAAATACATGGAAGGTAGAATATTCCTTCATTTTCCTTCAAGTGCTAAATCCTTTCTGAAAATTCAAGTCCACAAATGTAATTCATTACCCTGTATGAATAGTACAACACACTAGCATCAAGCCCCAAATAATCGTTCCAGGGATATCAACACTAGCTGTAAGGCAAATGTAAATTTAGCTTTTAATCCTTCAATTTTTGCCATTTCCAGGCATCATGTACCTCAAATAAGGAGCCTGAAGTATTATCCAGCTGACTAGCTTTTAATTTGAACGATGCGAACAAACTTTGTTTAACCATGACCCAGAGCCACACATGAAATGAGATTAAAGTTGTCTCTTCACATTTAGTAATCTTCTAGTTAACATGCAAAACAACAAGAAAGCTACTTTAAAGAAAAAAATAGAGTCAGGCCAACAGAAAATAAGGGCTGTGTCTGACTGCAGCTAAGGAACTTGTTAAATGTGTTAGCCTCCTACTGCTTAGGTATTCAGGTGCAATGGGATTTTCACATGGGCTGGGATCCTGTACCCATGCAGTGGGCTGCACTGACAAACAGCTTGGGAGATGGAGGCCTGAGTCCAGCAATACTGCGTGACAACGTGCAAAACACGTTTTGTTCAGTGGTGGCAAAGACACACTTCGGTCTCACCAAAAGGTTCTTCAAGACACCACAGTCAGATACCTGTGCTATAGTCTGCAAAAGACCCTGAAGGTGGTAGTTTTCATCACCCCCACAACACTACTGGCTACAGTACAGTCACCCTCAATATACCGAAGCAAGCAACGTGTTCTGTCCTAGATGTGGAGACACCCTTTGGGGAAATACACTCTTGGGATCTTATTTTAAGCCAACCCTACAAAACTGCAAGACTTCAGTATAAATAGCTTTTTTCCAGCAACTAAGAAAAAGACAAAGCATGTCCCTAGTAGTGTTAAAAGACGTTTAACCTATAAGCCATTGTAACTAAAATATGTAACTACTGACAACAGCAACCAGTGACCTACATAGGAAAGACTACAAGACTAGCTTTTACTGTCATGGATTCTCAGTTTTCAAATGACCTCTTAGAAGAGGAGCAATGATACTGTTTATTTTGCAGGAATTAAAAAACAAGATATATCATCTGCTTAGTTAGACCTTCCACAAACCCCAGCAACTTTAACAAGCTAAACCAGTCAGTGTTTTCTTCCGAATACAGAGGATATTCTCCATATTTTTCTACTTACTGTGAAGATAGTCTGCCAGGTCACCACCATTACAGTACTGCAAACAGAAGAGAAAGCTCAGTTAATGCAAGGCAAATCAAAGATTAAAAAGAAAAACAGTAAACTTCATAAGGATGGCAGGCTTATCATGGTATTTAAACATAAATAGTCACACATATGTCACAATATGTATTCAGAAGTCAGCAGGAAAAAACCCCAACATTCCAGTGGGTTCTTCTTCTGTCCTATTTCCCCTACATACTATGATGCGTTATGATATGCCAGCACTAGCTAGCATGTGTACATCAGTGAGAAAAATAAAACCAGAACAAAGCAGAAGGTCACCACTGGAGAGAGCACCCAAGAAGCTGGTTGAGCAAAGCCTGGGAGCAGCTACAGCTGAAAACTGAAATTCCCCACATCATGTTCCACATCATTAAGGAAAGCCAACAAGACCTCAGAGTGAAGCTACAGAGGAAAGAAAATGTTCAAAAGGTTTGCAGCTAAGCTGCGTGGAGAAAAATTGCTTTCCATCTATCTCTGAAGTAGATACTACCCAGTAACACCCATCAGACATCTGACTGATTAAACCTGTGCCAGTACGACCTTCTGACAGTAGTAATATGAAAAATCCCCCTGGCTGCTATCTTCACCCACACTGCTCCAGTTCTCAAAGGCATGCAGCCGCAGATTACATTAGCAAATGCATCACACGTGAGACTGTGAGCAGAAAACACGGCTTGTGTAACAAGCTGGTCTGTTTAAAAAAGCTTTAAAAAAAAAAAGAAAAGGGAAAAGAGGGAGAAAAGAGGGTGGGGGGGTGTAGAAAATAATAATAAGAAGAAGGATAAGAGACACTCACCTCCATAACCAAGTAGACAGAGTTTGCCAGTTCCTGGGGAAAGAGAAAATGGAAGAGAGATTTATGCATTGAAGCGTTTCACATGCATTATAGCTGCTGCATTTCTTTTTAAATAAGTAAACTGTGCTCTATATCCAGTCTGAGACAGGGGGAAGCTTCATTATAGATTAATTCCTGGAGGATTGCTTACTTTCAAAGTGCCAGGTATTAAAGCATTTTATTCCTTTCTGTGTGTGCACCTATTTAACCAAGCAAATCTCCTGTAGCGTGGCTTGGGTCTTCATGTTCCTTTTGGGCTCTTGGGATTAACAACGGCATGCAACACAGATGATGGCACACTACTATCTTAGAGCCTTAATCATTTCCACATTTAACTTGGCCCTTTATAGCAGCTATGCCCACATGAGCAGCACTAGTCTGAACAGAGAGATAAGACCAACATAACTTTGGGACCTGCAATTCAACTCCACAGCTGAAAAGTACCCAAGAGATTTGAGGTCAAAAAAGAAAGATCTCAGGTCAAAACCACAACATCAGCCAATTAATTTCTACACATGCAGTAACAGAGTGCTATTATCGGGTAGCTAAAGCTTTCTGGATTATCATGGGGGTCAACACCAGCAAAGTCCAGGCCAAATGCTCATCTTCAAGTTTGCTACAGGTGCTGCACTGTGATGATGCTTACAGTCCGGAGAGGTTACCCCTAGCCTTAGCTGATCTTCTCCACTGGCTCTCTGGCCTTAGGAAGCATGTACGAGGCAGCATATCCATGGTACAAGCACAAGATACTGCAGAGAAGTACCCCACAAACATACAGCACCACAGAGCCTCATCATGGAACTTTGGTGGCTGCAGCACACACGTTGACACCAGCAGCTGCCTGGCACTTGTTTAGCTGAGCCACCAAACCACTGGCAGAGAACAAACATGAAGACAGTCAGATGTTTCAGCCTTGGGTAGACCCAGAAGGGTAAACAAGACTAAATCCTCTTGTTGAAACAGAAGTAAGACAGAAGCAGGCCTGCTATACAGAAACCTGTATGCTGGAAGTCACTCCTAAACTCAAGGCCCAGTCCTGGACAAGTGCAGACAGCAATTATCTGGGCGAGTGGAGAAGCTCTGAAAGCAACAGCACAGCAAGAGACTTCATTTCCATAGCTCCAGGGCAGCATGCCTTTACTTACAGGCTGTTTAGACACCTGCCTGCCTGATTCCTCTTCCGAGCCTGACTACAACTTCAAAAAGCCCCAGCATCCACCTTAGCAGCCTTTTAGTTTCCAAGCAGTCTCCACTGTCTGCGCTCAGGCCCTTTCATCTTGGTCTGCCCACAGGACTCTTGCCTCCCCTCAAGCCTGTACCAAGCTGCCTGCCTTTGTCGATGCCTCGAGTCCTCAGCATGTCCCATCATTTCTCTTGCAGTCCTCTTAACCTCACAATGTGAAATCTGAGTTTCCAGATGCTTGCTGGAAGACTGGTTGGAGGGAGGGGGAAGGAGAGGAGAAAGCTGAACTACCTGCAATTTGAGAGACTCAAACTACAGCTGCATGCAGCAGGGGCCACCTTCCACCAGACCCTGGGGCTCACCATCCCTGGCTCCTACAGCTGTTCTCACTGCCAAGCCCAGAGGAGCTTTTTGAAGGTCTCCTTGTTTGTCCAAAAAGCAATTTTCTGTGATTTTTCAAGGTGGCGTTTGTTGCATTTCCTTGCATGGTCAGTACTGCTTTAAACAGGCCTTGTTTTCCAATCTCTGCATTTAAAAGCAGCACATTTAAGTCATCCACTTTCACACATGCTTCAGATGAAGCGGGAAACGAGCCTGTGGTTAGAAGCACTAGCCCAGGGAAGCGGCACAAGAAGAAAACCCCAGACACTGTCACCAGCCTTGCACATCACAAAGCCCTGGTGGAAAATTCTCAGAAGCATTCAAAGCCCACCAGCTCCTGCTGTCCTTAGCAGGAACGGTGGAAGGCCAAGGTTTATGAAAGACACCCAGGCCTCTCACTTCTCTGGGAAGTCCAGCCACAGATGTACCAGAAGACGAGAGGACGCACCAGAAGTGTGGTACAGCTGCCCAGGGAACGACTGCAGGGCAGCAGGCCACGGAGCTCACTACAGGGCAACTGCCGGGCATGGAGGAAGTGTCTGAAGTGGTTTTTGCAGCCTACACCAAGTTTATCATTGTCATAGCAACATTTTTCAAAGGCACTTCTTGTCTAAACCTGCTGTGATCATTGCAGCTCGGCACCTCTATGCTTTACGTACAGTGCCAGCACGGTTTGGGGAAGCTTAGTATATTATTACCTATATAGAAAATGAAGAGGAAGCTTAGCTTACACAAACTAAGTCCAAAAGGTATTTGTAATAAGTTATTAGCCAATAATGTGCACTGTCCAGTTCAGTTGTTTTTCCACTGTATGTTATTTAAAGACCCTGCAAACAAACATCATCAAGTCATTGATTTTTGGCAGCCAGTGGGTACAGTGACTAGGGTTAAATAAGGACCTACATGGGCAAGGGAGATGCTCTGCTTGACTTCCACAGCAGCAAAATGACCTTGGTGGTTGGTGGTTTTATCCCACCGACATAGGGTGAGAGGTAAGAGGGCAATGCCTGAAAGCCTTCTAGGAGAGAAGTAGGTGGCTGCCCCAACCGTTCACTGGCAACAGCACCCTCTGAACATTCAAGCCTGACTAGGAAGCACTCTCCACCCTGCTGCACGCACACCCACCGCAGCAGAGGAACATTTAGCAAGTGTATTTTCAGATCGTAGTAGGGATGACACAACTTCCACATTTGCAACTCCAGCATTTCGAGACCCACTTACTAAAGAGATTTGTAGGAGTTTTGCCACCAAAACCAAACATTTATTCCAGGGAGGGCCCTGGAAACAAACTCTTTTTGGAAAAAGCCCTCAGCCAGTAGCTTATGCGGTTACAAAGGGCACAACTGTGTAAAGAGACTGACGGTTTCTCAAATGGGCTGATGGACTTTCTCAAGCTGATTCAGTAGCAGAAATTACTTTTCCATTTTATCCTTCCATGGTATTTGTGAGTTGTTAATTAACAAAACAAGGACAAAATACTGCAGGCCAAATTTTGCAGGCTACCAGTCTCTCTGAAAAGAAACAAAATGCCCAACCCACTCATTTCCACATCAGTAACAAGAATAGTATTACAGTTTGTTGTATTTCTGCAGAGGCTTATGTCCAAGAAGCGCTACAGATAATTTCCTCTGGACCTCTTACTCACTTGTGCCAGCCTGTGCAGCCAAGGCTAATCCTGTCACTAAACAAACTTGACAAAGGGAACCACATAGAGGCAACCCCCTAACTTTTCCTCTCATCACAAAATGCAGCAGTACCCTGAGCATGCACCGCAACAGCACCAAAAGGCCTCTGCCAAAGACATTGAGCTGATAATTAATCAGTCTGGATCACTGCCTGACTTGTAGTTCTTGCAGCAGAGGCCCCAGCGATGAAGTTACAATTTAATTGAGTGTAAAAATAGGCAACAGCCTCTACTGTCTACAAATAACACACATCTGCTGACAGAGGACAAAGACATGAAGAAACTTCATTTAGCAGTAAGGCATAAATCATCCCAGGACAGTGCTGTGTTGAAATCCCTCACTGGGACATGGACATCCAGACCCAGCAAGTCCTGTCTCCCTTTAAATTTTCTCTCCACCCATACTGGAAGGTGGCATGATCCTCTTCTTGGAAAGCATGTGCTTAGGTGTGTCCAAAGGGAAATGTCTGGGTGTACCCACAGTTAGTCATCCTCCCACCACAGCTTAAAAAGTCTGCAAGAGGAAACTTCCTTAGAGAAATCCTCCTCTGCACTCTACCCCAGCACCTAGCCTGCCACCAAGTTTAGAAAGACATTTAGGAAGGGAAAAAAAGTTGAAGATCAATTACTCTAAACTCTCCAAAATTCTCCCAGCCATGCAGTGTTATCGCCAATCTGTGTTGTAAGAGACACTGGGGTAAAACCAACAGAGAATGGCTCCCACCTCACACAAATCCTTTTTTCTAGGAAGACTGGGGATGCAGGAGGAACACGTTGAAGATGAACGTAGCTCCACTGTTATGCCCGCGCGCTTAGCATCGTGTGGCTGACAAGGCTCCCACTGCATACAGGAGAGAAGCTGTATGGACTCAAGCGCTCAAAACTGGTTTTGTCACTCTCCTGAAGAACAGCATACCATCGCCTGTTTGTTCACCTCCCTCAGATGGCAAAGGTTCCTGTTTGGTACCTCTCAGGAGGCATCTACCATGTGTTCATCAACACTGCCTCTCAAGCAGCACCCAGAGCAGCTGCCAAGCAAAGATAATTGCCACACACAGACCCCTCTAAACAGGGCTAGGACTCACCAATTGTACCAACACATCAGAAGCATAAAATAAAGCTGAGGGTCTGACAGTGGAAGATAAACTTGACACCAACTGAAAGCTAAGCGTTTCCGCTCCGCTTTTGGGTTTGTTTTTCTAAATGCTACTTCCCTTACTCGCTGCAGCAGAACCACAGCACACTGCATCCTCCCGTTTTGCCAGTGGGATCTCATGGAGTCAGTACCCTTTTGGCCTGTGGTCTCTAGTCATTGCTCTTCTGAAAGTTCTCTAGAGAGGGAAGAAACTTTTAAAACAGTAAAATCTCTTGGTATTATTTCACTCTGGCTCCCAGCAGCATGGCTTGAGCAGGCTAACCTCTAAAGAGGGAAAGGAAAACTGTCATGCTATGCAAGGATTATCTCTTAAGGCAACTATTTGAACGGAAGCAAGATAAAAGACAATAGTAACATCAATCTGAATTGTGGGAGCACCTGCCAATGTTCACCCTTTGGAAAACAGATCTAAAGCAAATAGCTAGAAGATATTCACATGCCTTTTGACCTTCGTGTGGAAAGAAAAACATGTCTCAGTCTATTGTGTTTCTCTGTTCTCTGGCCCTGGTCATTCTCTTCACTCCTTCTGAACCTTACCAATAAGAAACTCAGGAACATTTCAAGCAGGTTTCCAATTCAGGAGACAACAATTAACTCAGATGAAGGAAGAAAAGCAGGAAAGAAAAGTACTCATTCACTGCAGCATAATCTCCTCTCTGCACAGACATACAATACCACAAAACATTTCTCAAACCCAGAGACAGCTTCACAGCCAGACAAAAAGCACAGTTTACGACAGACTTTTGGGATTCAAGTCGTGCAGCCAGTGAGGTCCTGGACCATGAGAATTAGCATGTTATAAGGAACCAGCAGTCACTTTCCTCTTGTGTATGGGCTACACTGGAAGCAACAAATCTGGCACTATGATAGCAGTCACACATAAGCACGGTCCAGGAGATGATACGCAAGCAACAAATGCCATCATCCAACAGTCTACTCAATATCTTTTTCCATTGTGGCACATCCAGGTCCAGCAATAAAACCTACTGCTACTGACTGGAAAGTGTTATTACCATGCTCAGTAAATCTTTGACTTCCCAAAAGAACGAGGGCTTATGAGGGAATAAGCAAAGAAGCAAGACCCAGAGAGGCCCACATTTCTGCACTGGCTCTTGACTACATTCTTCTTCCTACAGACCTATCGGCTTGCTCCAGGATGCAGAGCACCAGCGGAGGCACAGGGCAAGCAGAAGGGAAGCCGTACAGCACAGAAGTGGCTCATGGCCAGCCTTGTAGCGGGTAGATTTCTGTAGGACCAGAAGAACAATGATGCCAAGAGCCAGTGTTATCCTATTCCAAGCACTATGGTATTCTCTGCTTATAAAACAGATGAGCCGTTCCAGGACAGGTCGTACTTCAGGGCAGACTAAAAACAGCAGGAAAGCTATCCTCTGGTTCTACATGGGCTTCAGGAAGGGAGGGAAAGTACCTCCCATCCCCCTGGCAACACTCCTAAAGTCTGACTGCATGACCCTCGAAAACAAACAAGACCACGTCATGTCCATGGAGCTACTGTTTGCCAGGCGGCTAATACCACCACAGAGGACAGCTGGTAAGACAACTCAATCCTCAAGTGACCTGAAGAAACTTCACCACCTCTTCCAGTGAGCTTCAAACCAGGCCTAGCTCTCTTCTCTCTCCACCTCCACCTCCAGGTGGTGGAAGGCTGCACTGCCCATCACAGCCCCACTGACTGGGCAGTCTGCTGTTGGCTTCACACAACTCCACTGCAGGCCTGGATCAAAGCCCTGGGATTCAAGGCACTTGCTGGATGACTGATGGCTACCGCGCTTGCCGAGAGCTCAGACAGGAAAGCACCACTCTCCTTCGGAAGCAGACTGGGCCTCTGCAGAGCAAGGCACTACAGCAAGTCAAAGCTGAAAGCGGCACCTGAGCATAACCACAGAAACCAGAACACAGGACTACCGGCATTTTAAGAGTATAGAGGCAAAGTGGCAGGTTCTGTAAGTCACAGAGTTTCAAGGCAAGGCCAAAAACATGCATCAGAGCAAACTGAAGACTCGTGCTGCTGGGACACTGAAAAGCAATCACTTCTTACAGCAGTCGTGTTTGTCTAGGGGTGATGCTGCACCACCTACACGAGTCTGTGCCCCCAGCTGGGCAGCTCCTGGGGAGGCATTACCATCTGACAGCACACAGCGCAGGTCACACCTGTACGCAGCAGCTGCAGCAGCCCAGCAAGGATGAGAGATTGTGGAGGAAAAAAGCAGCAGAATCCTGAAAAGTCTGGACTTTCTGACGTGGAGTGGAAAGTTGTTACCCCTTTGCCAACAGGCAGAATAAGACCTAGAAGCTTCTTTAAACAAAAGCAAGCTCCTTTTTGCAAATGCAATATATTATGTTAATGCTATCAAGAGAGGAAACTTCAAAATCCTAAAAAAAATTACAAAAACATCGAAGATCCAATTTGCTTTTCTATATTTATTCCTCATCTCCTTTCTGTATCACAGATACATTTTAAACTGAACATTTAAGGTTGAATGCCCCATTACCTTAAGCTCAGTCACATGTACTGGAATGAAATCCTTGCATACCATGAAGTTGCGCTTTATGAGCCTGCCCAAAGAGCAGGAGTAGTGGGGGCAGTGCTGTGGGTCGAGGCAGACAATAAGGCAGGCTACAAGAGTGACTGTTTCAGTTTCAATCACACACTCACTGAGACATATTCACTTACTGAGGTATGTGCAAACACAAGCAAAGCGACTCAGTCCAGACATTGGATTTTAGAACCAGTTAATGTAGTTCTATTAATAAAGTTGGGAACAGCTTGGGTTTTTAACAGTATCTCTCAAACACAATCTGATACCCTGCAGGACATTTTTTTTTTTAAGCAACTCTGGAAATTAGAGGCCAAACTTCCATGGCGTTTTCTATGGCAGCTGTATGACTGACTGGCCTTTGCAAGTCTTCTTTTACATCCATTTATTTCATACTTCATTTATCAGATTTAAGGAAAAAAACCTCACACAGCACAAAGGTGGCATAACAAGGAGTTCAAACAAAAAAGCATGGGTTTTCTTTCAAATAAAAACAGCCTTAATGTAAGAAGGAAAAAAAAAAAATCCAGTTACTGAAAGCCAGAGTAACATGGGCTTGAATCTGCAGTATTTAAAAGAAGAGAACTGAATATGTTTTAACATATTTAACATGGCTACAATTGTCAACTAAATGAAAAAAATCAGTCAAATGCAAATGAAGAAGCCCCCAGAGGGAAATTCGTCCAGCTGCCCAGCTGTGTGCACAGTGACATTAAGCAGCACACACACAGGGGAAACACGCAGCTTATGTGCTCCAAACCCATCCAGCACCCGGCGGGGCTGCGTCCCAGCCCTGCCTGACGCCACCTCACCCTCCACTGAGATCCACGGGGTTTCCCATCACGCCAGCAGCGCTCACACTCTGGGCCACCAGCGCCTATCGAGCCGGCTGGGAGGCTGTCCCTTCCTGGAGAGGTAAGACGCTTTGCTAAATAGGATCTCTAATGACTTAAAATTCTGCATCTTTCATTCCCCCCACCGGAACGACACTGTCTGGTTGATCTCTAGTGTGCCAGCTCAACTGACCTAATTCCTCCTGTTATTCTGATGCTAGGAGACAAGCCAGGTGCTCCTGTAGCCAGACATTATTGCCCTAAGCAACCAGTGATGCAGAATTTGATTCACTTCTATCAGCCCCCCTTGAAACAACCTTACTTAATAAACAAATGCAGCTTTGAGATCCTCACTTTGTATTTTGAGATCATCTCTTTGTGTTTATGGTGGTATTTAAGGCCTGCACATTATAAAGCAGGAGACATCACACAGTTAGAGCACCTCTTTGCTACACACTAAGCACAAAAGAGGTTCTAAAGCTATCTGTTGGCAGGGCTCTTTCATGGATTCTGCTGTGGACATTATGTAATTTCCCAGAGAGGAACCACAACATCTGAAGGCAATTAAGATGGTTTCTCTTAAGCAGAGCATGTTTACGTCTGTACCTGGGAAACATTGCCTTGGAAGACCAAATCACTCCTATTCACTTTCCATCAAGTTTGACATTTACTATTGCTACATGAACATGAGTAACAAAAAAAAAAACAAACAACACCCAAACACCACCCAAAAATCCCACCCAACCAACAGAAAACAACAAGCAAAGAAAGTACAAACTTATTTTGAAAACAAACCAAAAAACCTCTCCTTGAATTTGCAGATCAAAGACCACCACCTCCCCTGACCAGCCCTGCGCTTGGCTTCTCCTTTCCCACTGTATCTCGCTGTGTGCCACGTGATGAAGGCAGCGCACCTCATGGAAGACACAAATCTGCTTCAGAGGACCAGAGCTTCTCCAGGAGTTTCCCCAAAGCAAACCAGAGCCATCCAGCTCAGATGCCTACCACCAATGCCAACCCCACGTTTTCTGTTTGCAAGTCTGCCTGCTGTGCAAAAGCTTTTCCATTGCTATCAACAGGTGGGAAGGCAGAGGGTGCAGGAAAGGGAGAGGAAAGTGGCAGACACCTGAGAGTGAACTCTATCCTCAATTCTCTACACATGCTTGAGCATTAAGATGAGATTTTGAAACACACAGTTTTATTGCCATTTCACAGCTTAGGGTCATGTCCAGTCTGGCCAAAGAGTTAAATATTTTAATTTTGCTTTGGTTTGGACCTATAAATGAAAAATTCAAACAAATCCATCCAAATTCAGTCCCACCCGGCCACTAATCAGAAGGTGACCTCTTCCCATCCATCTTCCAAATCTCCACTTCCTTGCTTTGCTTGCTCCAACCAAATGTATTCAATCATTGCAAGGATTTAAACTGCAGAAATTTTCATAATTGAAACACTGATGGAGCTTCAAGAAGAGCAGCACAAATAGCACCTCCGCCGTTACCAGAGCTTTGCTGTCAAACTGCGAACACAACAGCCTACCAGTTTCCGATTACTCCTGGGAAACATTCCTTAATCAGTTATTATAGCCTGAGTAATGCTACCTTCCACAGGGGCTTCAGAGGCTATTAACTTCCACGTTGCCAGCTCTTCCATGACACCTTAATCATGTGAGAGGAACACAGGCATTTGCCTTACACATAGGATGAGTAAAACAGTGAGCATAATTTCAGAAATGCAACAAGACCGCTCCCTCTAAAAAAAGCTCATGACTCCTCTGATGTCTATTATTTAATGGTCAACATTTGCTACATGTTTCTGTGACCTGCAGAGTGGGGTACTCGGCTAGTGAGGCCAATATTAAACAGAAGTTCAAGACTATAAAATTCTCTACTCTCCATAAACATAGACATTTTTATCCACTAAACCCTCAAGCCTCATCCTACAAAACTACTGGCAGAGGGTGGTTGTGTTTTCATTCTTTCCCCCTTCTAGCTCTAAATTAAGCCAGATCCAGTCTTCAGTAACAGAGTGATTCCCTTCAACAGAAGCAAGGATGCTGACGGAGCAGGAGAGCAGACACCTCATTCTCGTCCACAGCGCAAACAGAAAGAGGATTGCTTGGCAGTTCAGAGAAGTCTGCACTTTACACCCACTCATCAGGCAACTTGCCAGCTTCGCTCAGGGATGGAATTAAAACAGGATTTAACCAGGCAGGCAGCCTGACCTCAGGAGTGCGATCTCCCAGACAGAGTGCCTCCTTAGTCATTCCAAGCGTCACAGTGGAGCCCTGTCTCCCGAGACAGGGCACCCGAACAGCAGTGCCTGAGGAACAGAAGATCCTCCATTAGATGGCAGGTGAGGTGGCGAGGCAAGGAGGTGACGCTGCAGCACCACTGATTCATCCAACATCCCATTCGTCAGCAAAGCGCTGCGGCAGAAGCGAGCGGTGCTGGAGGGCACACCAAAGGACGCTGCCGCACTCGGAGCTCCCGAGGTCCCGGGGGACAGCACGAGGCACGTACACAAGACATGGACTAGCAGCTAAAGGCTCTGTGTCAGAGAAGGGTGATGGTGCAGACAGCACAACAGAACATCACAGCCCAAGAGCCACAAGGACCTTCTATACAGCAACAACAGAACAAACCTGTTATTACTTGGCTCTCAAGACCAGCCAAGGGAGACCAATCATTAAGCTGAGAAGTGTTTGTTCTGCCACCTTAATCCATGTGCACATGAAAAACTGCACTGCAAGGACTCAGTGTTCTTTGTCTCCAGGAGCTCCAGGTGATACAGTCACCCCAGCAGAAATATTTTTGGCGAGTCTGTACTGCATGAGTGAGTTAAGCATTACCCTTAGCTCATCCCAAGCTGGTGAGTACAATGAGCCAACTTGGCACAAAATTATGGAAAGCAGACCCTGAGCTAACCTAGGCTTAACCAGAAACTCAGCACAGCGGTGCCCTACGTGACGTTAACAGCTATGTTTCTACAATCAGCCATCCCACCCATGCAAAAATTGGAAAAACAAAACAAAACACACCCGATACCCGCACAAGCAGAGTCACAGCTAGGCTGCTTTAAGCAGCAAGCTCAGATCACAGCACACAACTAGGGAAAACGTGCCAGTAAAATAATCCTTCTTTCTATTTCACACAGGAAAACACTTTCTAATATCTAAAGCACGACTTATGTCCAGGAATAGCAGGGTTTCTGCTCTAGCACCAACACAGCCACATGTGAGATCTTCAGCTGGCAAGTATTCAACCAACCTTCCTGGGGCAGCTGGCACAGCACAGGGAAGAAAACATACCCAGGACCTCCCATTGCCCCAAAGATCTTAGTTACGTGTAAGAACCTACTTCTTACTACTGCTGGAGGAAGCCATCTAGCACACAGTGCCCTCAGGATCTGACAAGTTCAAGAGGTGACCTTCCTGCCATTGAATTCCCTTAGCTAATCAAGATTCACATTCAATGTCCTGAGTCACAGAAGAAACCTAAGCAAGGCCCATACACCAGACCACATGCTACTGAGCTTCCAGTGTCAACATGCATGAAGAGTTGAGCTCATCCTCAGAATTCTGGAAACCTGTTTTCCAAGAAACTTCATCTCCAGACCAAGTCCTCATCCAGTGGAAACCACCATTTGTATCCTTGTTGTCATTCATTTCCACCTTTAGGAAGAAGAGCTCATTTGGCTGTCTTCAGAGTAAAAAGGCTTCTGGTATCCAGATGTCTCTCTAGACTGCTGTCCTCCCCTTGACTGCTGCAGTCTGGAGACCCCAACTCCAGCCCCTCTGCAAGGCAGCTGAGGAGACAGGGATTATCAGCAGTTAACTAACACACCCCACATGTGGTAGAAAAGGGTTTTTACTTTATGCCAGACATCTCCTGTGCCTCAAAGATCCACATCGCAACTCCATACAGCCACTAAATAGGCAATACTTTTAGAAACACAACACGATACGACTTACCCTCTTTTTGAGCAGAGGTTCTCACATCAGGCTCCTAGACTATTCACAGCACCTCTCATCAATACTTGAGCACATAATAATGGGAATATGCATATTTCATTTTGTGAGCCATTCTCATGTAATGATGCTGCTCTTAGAGGACTCCAGTGAGGGGATCTATACGAGTCCAAACACTGCACTTTTATGCATTAAACATTCACCGGTATCATTTATTCCTAAGAAGCTTCTTATTTTGTCATTATTTATGAACCAGTATCACAAAGATCTATGAAAATAAAAGGAACACAGCAATTTTCTGGATTTGAAGGATAAAATAAGCATGCCAGGGTGAGAGCTTCTGTCAGTATTAAATATCAGTACTGCAAGTGTCTGTCTGGGGCCAATCTGGCATTACATCAAAAACTGAGTTGTATGAGGCCTGGTTAGCATTAGCTTTTAACCAGGAAAACGCAGACGAAAGCATCATTGGGTGTAATCACTTGCTTACAGCCGCTGTGGTTTTGGCAACCGTTTCCTTGTAAGGAACACGCGAGTAAAAGTTAAAAGTCACTGCTGACACAAGGTGCAGAGGAAGGGACAATGTGGAACACAACAACCGACAAAGCTACAGGGCACCATTAAGGCTCATAGGAAATATTTTTTCTTTTTTCCTCTATGAATAGAGCAAGAAACCTCAATAAATCTCTTCAGTTTTAGAAAGCCTAAAAGTAAGGGCTCTGTTAACTGCAACTATGTCATTTTCAAGGGTAAATATATATGCAGCTATGAATGGAGCAACCAATCTTGTATCAGAGGAACAAAGTGAGTAGTAAGTAGTCTTTTCCACAAAGGAAGGAAAGGTGGGCAGAAGCCAGCCTTTCACAGAACTGCACTTTCACCTTTGCAGATAATCTACTCTCATACAACTCCTAAGCAGACACAGAGCAAGGCCAAACACTCAGACACATTAAACACACAACCTATGTGGGTGGAACTCATCAGACTGTGTCTGATGACCGATCACCTTACACCAGAGTTGACTCCACACCCTGGTAGTACTATACACATCCAATGCCACCTAAGTCATCTCATTTTGTCCAAGAAATCAAACTACCCAGGCCATACGAGGACTCTGACAAAGCTGGTAACGAAACATACACCTGGGCACGCCTTGAGCCTGGGATCATTTTCAAAGTCCCTGTTTTGTGGTATCTTACACAGCTTCTTGCTAATGTCTCACCAGGCTGCACTGTTATACACAGAATTTAACTAGAGCTGATTTGCCATCACAAAAGGCTAAAAATGCACTGCTGCAGTTGTAACAGTGATGAAATCACCCCTTTTGCAGGAAACATCTTTGAGCTGTTTCCTACCCGGTAGTTACTTGAAGCAGGGTGAGGAACAGAACATGAGCAGAGATTTTGGAAGATCTGCCATACTCAAATCCAGCAGCACGATGCTTCACACGATGCAAACTACAGAGGAAGCGCAGGAGCAGCCACTCACTCCCTCAACTGAGAAGTTATTAAGTAAACTTAGAAGGTACAGAGGAGAATGAAGCAGGAGGAGACCCAATGCCCCGAGCGGCCCAGCGGAAACCTCCCCAGCTCCCGTGCCGCTCCGCAGCAGCCCCAGGCCAAAGGCAAGGCCCCGCAGGGTGGGTCAGGCGCAGCGCTCCGCCGGCCTCTCACCCGAAGGGTATTTCCAAGAACCATTCCCGTTCCCAGCAGCCTCCCCGCTGTCCCAGCGCAGCCTCGGAGCCCCCCGCCCAGCTCCGGGGCACTCATCACTCCCCAAAGGCCGGGCCCCGCCGGCACCTTGCGTAGCAGCAGGGGGGTGACCCGGGCCCGGGGTGACCCGGGCGGACTACAGCACCCACAAGGCCTTGCGCAGAGGCCGTCCCGACCGGCGGGGACCGGCGTTCGGGGTGACGCGGTGGCCGCCGTAGCCAATCCGCGGGAGGAGGAGGAATGTCAACAAACACGGCGGCCTGCGGGACACGTGATACCGGCTCCAGATAAACCACCCCAGGGCCCCCCGGGGGTCCGGCGGCCCCGCAGCCCGCCCCGGCGGGTCCCAGTCCCCGGGGCGGCCCCCCCGCACGGCCCGCGGTCTCGGCACTGGGGGGCTCCATTTTGGGCCTCTAGATCCTGCGGTGCTTTTTTTTAAAAAAAAAAAAATAAAAAAGCACCACGAATGTCAAAGAAAACTTGCCCCAGCAAGGATTTTTTTAACTAAAAATTCAAGGGGGGAAAAAAAAAAAGTCATTGGATAACCTGGGTTTCAGAGTGTATCGGTTTTAGTGCCTTAGATTAGATCTTCAGCGCTGACTTTGAAGGAAAAAGCAACTGTGGGAAACCACAATAATCTAAAAATGTCTGCTGCGATTTTTAACACTTAGTGATAGCCACAAGGACAACAGAAACATGCAGATGAAAATCTTCTGGAACCGAAGACAATCATATGCTACAAAGTCATGCTCACACTATTTTTACACTGCCTAGGAAAAAGAGATTTCTTTTTAGGGAGTATAGCCAGACCAGAGAAGAAAAATAAAAGGTAGGCATGCCAAATAACTACTGCAATTTTATTTCTAACGTTTGAGAACTTGCAAGCTTCCAACACAGACATATTTACCACACACTGCATTTCACTGCATTACATCCTGGGAGCAGGAGCTCCCACCTCAGCTCCCAACTGTTCTCCAGACAGCAACTGATAAATGATCTGCTCTACCGCGTCTGTTTATCTTTCCCTAACTTACCAGAAGACTTTTTTTCTCCCCAGAATACACATTTGATTACAAAACAACTGTCAAAACCTGAAATTCCACAAAATCCATTCAACCTCTCCCAAATCTAGAATGCTTTACTATAATTCAATGTATTTACCTGGAAGTCATACAAGGCAACTATGTTTTCATGTTTCAATTCCTAGAAAAAGAAAAACAAAGACCATAAGCTAGGAGCAACAAAGGGCATACTGAACAAAGACTGAAGAAAACAAGTCAGTCTGCCTTTACCTTAAGTATTTTTATTTCCTTGCCCAGCAGAGTTTGAGATTTTGCAAGGTTCTTCTTGTTAATGCATTTCACAGCTACTTCCAGCTCAGGTTTCTGAAAGAGTGCATATGTAATTCAAAAATAAATGTAAATTTCACCATTAATTTACATTAGGATAAGCAGCCTCTTAACAGATTACAAATACTACTGAAATAAGTGTCTTGCAGCACTGGTAAAAGCCTCTTTATATCCTAATGCCTATCCCTCACTTGTTCAGACTTGCCCTTTCCTGAATTATGCTTGCCAGCCCAAGGTGAAAACCCCAAGGTTTAGGGGTTTGTTACTACTTTATTCAATGATTATCCTCTTATTTAATCACTAGAAATAAACGCAGTGTGGGAGCCGTGGCTTATCCCAAGCCCTAATGATGGAAAATCTACTGCTGGATTTCTTTCCTTTTATTTACCAGTGAGAGATTTCCCCTCCTCTTGGAAAAATTAAGCGGAGAAGGACAAAACTTCACAGACAGAAAAAACAAAACAACAAAGCAAGAGCCCTCTCCATACATAGACAGTGGTGGTGGTAGGGGGAGGGTTTCGCTTGTTTTCAAGGGCTAGTTTTGGCGAGCAGGACGCCTCTGCGGGCCCCTCGGCTGCCGGCCTCCAGCCCGGCTCTGCCCAGCCGCAAGGTGAAGCCACCTGCCCGGGTCCGGCTGGGACACACGCCTGCCTCCCAACGAAACTCCAGAGATAACAAGTAATAATAAATATATCTACTATCACCGGAGCTGCCCCAGAGTCCGGGGCTAATGCCCAGGCTAAGAATAGCCACCGCAGCCCATCGGGGAGGGGGTGACCGGGACACGGTGCCCAGTTCGGCCCAAAACAATCAATAGAAAACAGGAAAAAAAAAAGAAAAAAAAAAAAAGAAAAAGATTATTCACCTCTTTGTGCCTGCCTTTGAAGACGACGGCGAAGGCTCCGTGCCCGATCAGGTCCTTCCTGCTGAACTCAAACTTTCCCACCGTCTCCATGGCGCTGCGCCGGGGGGTCCCCGGGGCCGGCGGGGAGACTGCGGCCGGGACAGCTTCAGAGCTGCAAAGGGACGAGGAGGAGGAGGAGGAGGGCGTTGATGAAGGAGCTCCCTTTAAAGAAAATTAAACCTCTCCCAATCCAAACACAACGGAGCGCACCCCCACCCCCCGCTGCCGCCCTCACCACCCCCCCCCCCCCCCCGCGAAGAGCTGCCAGGAGCCGGAGACCCGCTGGCGGGGGGAGCCTCTCTCCTGTCACCCCCCGGCAGCTCAGCGCCGGGCTCCTCTCCCCCACCTCGCCCTCCTCCATGGGCTGCCTCTTCCTGCAGAGCGGCCGGGAGCTGGTCATTGTTAGAGGCCGGGGCGAAGTTGGCTCCTCAGCAGCGGGCCTTCCCCATCTCTTCCTCCGGACAGACCGGCGCGGCTCCTCCAGCTGCCGCTTCAGGCGGGGCTCCCCATGCCGAGCCCCGGCCCTCCCCGCCTCGCAGGCGCGGCTTCGCGGAGAGTCCACCTCAAGCGCGATCCACCTTAACGCCCGGTCCACCTTACGGGGAGCGGTCCACCTTAAGCGCGAGTCCACCTTAAGGGGCCGCCTGCGCCCCTCGACTGTTTCCACACGGCGGGGCCGGGGTTACCCCGCGGGTCCCGCCGCACGCCCGGGCCTCGCCGCCCGGCCGGGCCCAGAGCAGGCTCCGCGGAGCGCGGCGCGGCGCGGAGCGGGCGGGAGCAGAGCGGAGAGCGCCGGCCGCGGCGCAAGCGCGGTGCGCGGCAGTGGGGGAGGCAGGCGCGGCGCGGCGGCGGCCACCTGAGGCGGCGGGGGCCGAGCCCGACCCATTTAAAGGCGCCGCCCGCGGGCGGCCCTGAGTCAGCGGCGCCGTGCGGCCCCTCGTGCCCCTGCGGCCGCTGCTCCCGCGGCTGGGAACGGGAGGGCTCCGGCCAGCAGCCCGCTCCGAGCCTGTGGGGAGCCCTTCCGACAACTAAAGAAACGGGTCCGTTTGGGTGAATTTTTAAAAATTCGCCACAGGATCGGTGACAGGGCCCAGGCGGGGGCTGGAGGGCACAGGTGGGGCCCGGTCCCACCACCCGCAGCGCCCCTTCTCCCCCCCACAGGATGGCCCATCGCCTGCACATGCTCTGGCCCTTCTCCACACGCTGCTGTGCTGGGCGCTCACGGCCCTGCTGTTCTCTGAGGGGAACAAGGCAGACCTCCAGCTCGCCGTGGGCAGTGACGGGGGGCTCCCCCACTGCGCTGTCCTCAGAGAAGCCTTTTCCGGACGCCCTGCTCCGGAGCTCAGTGGGCGACCACTGTTGCAATGAGCAGCCTTCCCCAGCCTGAGCCTGCTACTCAGTTTTGGCCATCATCGGGCTCTCGCTGGACAGTAACCCACAAGCTTTGCCCTGTGGGTGCGGGCCCGGAGGTTGTTCCCTCCATGGCAGGAACCTCTCACACGTTTGACCCATCCCCTGCTCCAGGCTGCCTGAACCGCTCCTGCCAGCCACGGTGGTATCTAGACCACTTGCACACTCTCGTCTTATCAAAACGTCCAAAGCAGAATATCATATTCCAGCTGCAGAGGAAACAGCGTGCCTCACGGGCAGCACCCCTGCTCACACATACCACTCTGAATTTTGCTTTTTACACAATTGTGTGGTATCGACCTGTATCAGCACAGATATCCCAAACACCAAAGACGCACTGCTCTTACAATGCTGGCGGCTCTGCAGATACCCAGTGCAGGGGGTGATCGCCATCATGACGCTGAGCGTCTGCAGTTATCACCGGTTTCAGGAAAAATTAGGAACAAGCAGCACCTCACAGCGTCAGGCCTTGTTTTGTACACAAAAGCAGTGGCTGACTGATACAACATCTGGCCTGTGGTCTGTTGCCCTTGATTGCTGGATAACTCATGTTCAGGTACCATCCTGTGCTTAAAATTTTGGTGGAAAAATGACAGCGTTTGGTATATGTTTATTTGATATAAAAGGAGCAGTGCCTGACTGGTAGTAATCTGCATCTCAAATTCCAGCAGTTATTTAGTGTTGGTGGGAACTGTAAAAGTGATAAGGGTATTTTTCAATCCGAATTTGATAACAGCATCTGTTGAAGTGGCCTTTAAACCGAAACAAGGCTAGAGTACCTTTGTGATTTCAGCAGAGACGAATTTAAAAATTAATTTTTAAACAATACCGTATACTTAAGTACTTGCTTTCTTTCTGACTTCTAGGCCTGTGCCTTTCACAAGGTCTACAATTTCATGCTTTCGTCAATGATCACAAGTGGTTAATTCAAAATTTAACAGAGAAGCCAGTAAAAATGGCAACCACCACCAAACTTGCAAAAGAAATCAAGCTACAGACACAGGAATTTATTTTACCAGTTGTTAAAAGCCGCGGTCTCTAACGCAGAAGATAACAGTTGCAAAAGTTTAAAGCGGGAAGTGAAGAAAATGTTTTGAAACTTCTCATATGATTTCTAGGCAGGCAAAATCTTGTATCCCCCGTCACTGACGAATGGCCAGGGCACCATGGTTAGCATGTGCACTCTTGCAAGAACTGCGGTAAAATCTCTAGTGACCACAGGTGTTTCTGCCTTTGCTTTCCGAGCGCAGCAAAGACGCAGCCCTAGTGCTGGGCGAAGGAGGAAGGTGATGTGGCTGCTGTTCAACTAGAGGCCAAAATATCACAGTGATGAATGGTCTTTGTTCTGTGCTGAGTGTGCTGATTTGTTCCTTCACGTGCTATTGGCTGTGGAAAAAATGTTTAACTTAAATTGGTTTTGATTAAATGTGGGTCTGAGGTATCTTTCTGCATGCAACTATATACAGAGCCAGGTGGCAAAAAGCCTCCTCTCTGCTGACGTTTTATTTTTATTCTTTTTAAGCAGACTCACTGGGTAGCTTTCTAGTGAGTACATGGAACTTCAAAATAGTGTAAGATCTGTGAAGGTACTCAGCGGTCTCCAGAAGGATCAGGACCAAGTTGTGCTGGATGCCATGCGCACACACAAGGCACGGCGCTTTCTTTGAACTGACAGTTTAACATTTGAAACAGTTGAATGTCTCTCAAATGTGTCTTCCAAAAATAGGCTAGTGAAAAGATTTCAAACTTCTACAGAGATTTAAAAACTTACCCAAGGACGACTAATGAAATGTGATGCCACTTGACAGAAATACAGTTTTGAGATGTTTGGAGTGCACTCTGCAGACACATGGTATTAGCAAAACATTTGTTCATTTTGGAACAAAGAGGGCTGAAAAGCTTGATAATTAAAAGTAGGATTCTTCAAATTTTTTTTTCTGTGGTTTGCTGATTAAATGCTTATGCTCTATCAATTCTTCCCTGATGTCCACAATTCAGTGAGAGTGTGTTTAGGCCAACATCCAACCCATGCAAATTCTGTTCTCCTCCCACAGTCTCCCATTTGCTAATGATGAAAGTACTACCACCAGCACGTATTCAACTACTTCCTCAGATGGAGGCATTAATCTTTGAAGGGACAGAGTATGTCATTCAATTTACTAATGCAAAACATGAGTGGGGGAAGATCTACTGCTGTGATTTACAGTGGGTGGAGAGAAATATAAGCGTATACTCAACTGTGGGAAAGATTCAGATATTCTCTTGAAATTATTTTTTTAATTTAATGCAACTTTATTATTTTCTTTTTTTTTTTTAATTCACACGTGAAGCAAAGGAACAGACAACCGATATCCTGATGACTCAAATGATACTCTTTTCCAATACCATGATTTAACTGGTAGCCATAAGTATGTCTGTTTCTACCTACTGGAATCCAAAAGTGCCATCCTTACCTCTGGGCTGCAGAGTTACGACATAATTTTGTCTGACACCACCTCTATGCTGTGGAATTGGTTAAAGCTACAGAAGTAAGAGGGGATTATGCAAGAACAAGCAAACTCAGAATAAATATTTATAATAAAGACAAAATAAAGATTTCCATCTAGGGCTAAATTGTTCTTATCATAGTCCAACCTATGGAATAAATTATGTATGTACCTAACTGGTAGCTCAGGGTGTGACTGAAGCTCATGTAGGTGCTGGTTTTAAACAAGCTAACTTTTACCAGTAACCTGGAGCAACATCGACTTCCTTTTGGATTGCAAAGCCTAACTTGGAAGCTGGGTGGGTGCTCCGGAGGGCTGGGGCATACTCAGCTGCTTGCTGCTATGTGTACTTTGCTGTAGGTACCAGAGCTTCCGTGGACACTGACGTGAGACATCAGGCCCGTGCTGGTATACCCAAAGAGCAAGGTGCATCCATTTGACTGTGCCTTCTACGACAAGCGACATTTTTCATTTGCTCCGATATAGCAAAGACCTGTGTTCTCACATCCCAAAGACCCCGTCAGATGTGTGACATGGCTCTTGATGCCTTTCTAGACAGTTCTCGCCCCGTAGTACAAGCCGCCTCTGTGGGCCAGACAGCTATCTTTCCCGAGATCCTAATGGTTTTGCTTTTCTAGTTCAGCAATTCCATCACAGTGTCCCCCACACTGTATGATGAGAGCTCAGAAGCCTCATGAAGTTGAACCACAGTGTCTGGAAGGTGTGAGGGAGTCCTTGGCCAGCTGCAGTCACAAGTTGTTTCCCTTGCTATGTATCACTATTTGGAAACCAAAGTTCGGATCAATGCAGAGGGGATCTCCAAGGCCCTCCTGTGTAATCTTTTTGTTGCAGCAATTGCCTCACAGAGGCACTAAACAAATCAGAATATCTGTAGGAAGGGAAATGCTGAACCATGAGGCTTGGGCACAGAAGGAAGATGTGACTGAACAAGTTACTGCGCGTGGACTGAGCCTTACAATTGGCCACACATCTCCTCTTTGTGTGAAATGAATGCTCAAACCTGAAGATAAGCTTTAACATGAGCTGTAGTACAGTCATAGGTAGTACTGCTGCTGGGTGATTAATTTTCTTCACAGAAATGGATGCTTGAAACTTATTTTGGGTACTTCGTAGCCAAAAAAGACGGACAGAGTAGCACAAGAGGAAAGATCAGGTTTGGCTTAGTTTCAGAGTGCATCTGGATGAAAAGCAGCCACTGTATTCATGTGGATTCAAAATCTGATTCAAATTCAGACATGTTAAGACAGTTACACATCCGCTTTCCACAAACGTCCTAACAGCTGAGCATAATCACCAGCATCTGGGCAGAGCCAACACTAACCTGAATGGTGGAATTTTTGCCAGGTTCATCAGGAAAGAGTGAAGGAACTGAATATGCTGTGCTTGGCTGAAAATCAGTTTGGTGGAAGAAATATGTGGAAGGTCTACAAGTATCTGTAAATGGTAAAAGTAAATAGTAGCCTAGCATTAATGGATAGAAGGCAAGCTGCAGGCTGAATTTAATGGAAAATTAAAATTACATCTTTTAATCATACCCGTTTCAGATGCCTATTGGTAGGTTAGATCCTGGCTCAGTTACAGTAAGGGTAAGACACAGATTACACTAGAGTTTCACCAAAGTCACACCAGGATAAGTGAGTTTTAAACACAACCATGTTGTGTTGCATTCCTGGAGAGGCTGAATGAGTAAATTAATTTGGAGCCCTGAAAACATCTGTAAATTCACAGCAGCGGTGTAAATTGTGTCAAGAGTACGTTCACACCTCACCAGGGATCTGCAGAAACAGCGCTCCAACTCTGGTAAAATGCTTTTATCTTAGAAAGGGAGTGATCCTCCACTCATGACTTCAGTTCTTGATCAGTGAAACTAGAGACGCTCAATTAGGTGACAGAGTTTACAATCTGCTCCCTACCTTTCACAGCCAACTGCTCTCTCCACCGCATGCACAGCTGAGTCGAAGACATTTGGGTGACATCTAAACATGGAATAACACAGCTGGAAAGCCTGGATGTTTGAACTATTAAAGCATTAAGGTTATTCAAATGCCAGCTGCTGGAGCACTGTGGCACCTAGCATCAGGCACAGGAGAGGAAGAATCCTTTCCATGCACTTCCATAGCCCTGTCATATTACGTTCTGGATTTATTTGCGCTGTGGACCCCTTTATTGATTAATACTGTTGAGAGATTTAACTAGCCACTGAATTATCCTGGCAGGCCAGCTCTGAGATGTTTTATTACCCGCCTCCCCACAGGAGCTCCCTGAACAGACTTTATGAATTATTGAAGGCAGTGTTTTAATGTACTCAGCAAGGTGCTCTGGCAAGGGGCTTCCTGGGTTCCCATTGCATTTTAATATCAGATGCGTTTCAGCTACTGGCAGAGGGCTCTGGGCACTAAAGGCTGTACTCAGTGTTAGTGCTCACATCCTGGACCATTACCTGCCCTGCCTGTCAAGCGACTGATTATATTAAAATGAGGTTTGCCAACAAATAAGAGTCTGCACATCCTCCACCCAGAGCAGTCTGGTTTTAGGCTAATTGGAAGCTATTTCTTGCCAGAACGAACACTGCCTGTCCATAAATCAGCAGGTATCATCACACAGTTCCTTACAAGATGTCATCTCTGTCCTGGATGAGAACAGACCCACACTCCCCACTCTCAGCCTCCCTCCACATCCACACACACACTTTGGTCCATGCCATCTGTGAGGCCCTCATGCCCGTCTGGTGAAGCCAAGGTCTGTTGGGAGGGTACAAGGGCCTCGCTTTAGGCAGCACCCTGGTCCTTTGGGACCCCCTCCAATGTCCACTCAAGACAACAGGATCCTCTGCAGCAGCTCCAACATGCTTCAGCGCTAGCCCTTGCTTTGATGACCTCTGTGTTAAGAATAACCGCCTTCTCACCTCATGGTAGGAGGAGGAGTAGGAGTGTCCCATCCCTTATCTTTCACATTGCTGGAGTCATATGTTTAGGAGGCCAGAAGGCTGATCCACCTTCAGCCTGGGTTTCCTTCCAGATAGGGCAGGGCCAACATGGGGTGAGGAGAAGGCATGACTCATACAGGGGAAACTTCCAGGTTTAAGGACCATCTACTTCTCCAGGAGAGAGCTGGAAATCATGGTCAGAAAGAACCTCTCAGTCCAAGAAAGGCTTTCCAAAGCAGTCCAGGCGGACAGTGAAGTCACATTTACCACCACAGGTGTCTTTGACCTTCTCAAAAGCAGCCTTAAGACAAAAATCTTCTATGAAAGCTAAAATATCAGAAGCCAGCAGTGACTTCCCAGAGAAGCCTGTATCTGTCCTGTTATGAATCAGAGGCCTTCTTGCTTTTCCTGCTCCAAAACATGCCCATCTGAGAGCAGGTTTAACACCCTTTCACTACTGGCTAATGCGAAGAGCCACAGAAACATGCAGAAAGTGTCACCTCTTCCTCTGGGTTGTGAACCTGGGAAGTCTGAGACCTGTGGCAGCTTAAAAATGGGATTCTCAGGCTTTTTTAATTTAATTTTTTTTTTTTTTTTTTGAGTGGGGCTCTTTCTGGGGTTTGGTGCATCAGCACCACTGCCCCTGGGGAGGCGTAGTCGGGAGCATTCCATGCCTGAGACCAGCTCACTTGGGATAGCTGACTGCTTCCAGCAAGCTTTCAGCTTTGCCTCGGGAAGGGACTGTTAATGAAACTTTCCTCTTTATGACTAAATGGCTTGGAGGTGTCTGTGTTTTGAAGTAGACCAGTGGCATATACAATTCCAAGCAGACATTGCTCCAGCCAAGACCTTACTCATCCCATGTAAAGTCAGGGCAGAAATTATAGTTTCCTTTATTTACAGGCATATGTAAATAACAGCTGTAACAGTGAGGAATGTCCACAGGAGCTAGGACAAGACATAATGAGCTTCAGCAGCAATGAAGGGGATCTCTCCCCCTGCTGATGCGTCCAGGAGAGGAGCAGGCTGCCCAGGCAGCAGAGCACTGCTGGAACCTTTCTGGGACAGGCTGGGCAAACATCTAGCAGCAATGACACAGGTAAGGTCAAACAGTGGCCTCGGATGAGCAAGCTATGTCATGCCCAGCGCTCTCCCCCTTTCTGTAGTTTGTTTTCAGTGTTCTGCTTTTAGGCAGAGGCCGAGAGTTTCTCTCCCTAAAAGCCCAAGATGAGTAGTTACTCCTAAGTCAGGCCTTGGAAGTTGTCATACTAGTCTCACTCCTACGGATACAAAGAAAAGTTACTTGGGGAAAAAACTCAGGCTCTTCCTCTGGACCTGTTATCAGCCAGCGTTCTCAACTGATAAGGACAGGCTGCCTCACAGAAATGTAAAATTTGGCACAGATGGACCCTGCAGTGAGTCTGGATGTTGCTGTTTGCAGCAGCGAGCAGCTGGGATCTGTACCCATGTTGCAACACTCCAAAGCAATGATCCCTCATCCTTGCATATTTCTAGGAAACTAGAGGGACAATTCTTCAACACAGAAGCTTGGAGCAATGAGTGACATGGAAGAAAAGCTTTCAATGGAGCATCAGAAGAGTTTCTTTAGTGTTTAGTGCTTTCCCACTCATTAAAAAATCCAACAAAAGCCACTGATCTGCTAAGGTGTCAGACCTACCCATATCTGTAATGCAGCACCTATTGCCCAAAGAGGAAGACCGAAGGGCAAGGAGATAATGAGATAAAAGTTATTTTTTAATATGATTTTTTTGTTTCTTCCCTTCCTTTTTGCACATCTGAGCTCTCTGCTCTATGAATTCACATAGCATTCACACAGAAATGCAGTTTAGGTGAAACACTTGGCTGGGATTGAAGATTTCTAGCTGCTGACTTCCTGCTTGACAAATCAGAGATGCATTTCTGAGAGGTATTTAGGTACTTAACTCCCCTAGATTGCTGTCTCTTCCTTTCCCTCATCCGTGTAAATGGCAAGGTCTTTGAAGACCTAATTTCCCATAATTATTTCTGCACTACTTTGATTTTGGTAGTGACTATAATGCAGTAATGGTTACATCCAAGTAAAGATCACAAATGTACACATCTCAACATCTGTCATTTGCCTTTTGTCAAATGCAATGAGGTACAATCACTAATAAAAACAAGTATCTGAATGAAAGCAAGAGGAAAAAAGGCTAACCCTGATTTAGGAATTCTCTGTCCATAGCTGATGCTCTCCCCAGGGCTAGGTACAAGCTGTGAGAGTTGTTTTGCTCATAAGCCAGGTTAACTCTAATGTTTCCCAGTAGAGGATTTTATTTTTACTGACACTATAAAATGTTGCAGGATGCATTTGTCATGTATGTCCACGCCTTGGGAAGACACCTGACCTGGCAGTATTGGACAGCAAGATCATCCAGAACTATGAGGGCTATGGAGCTTTCCCATGACTCATGAAATTGTAGTCAAATGTATCCATGACTCATGGATTAACCTAACAAAACCCAGTGGGAAGAAAAGCTATTGGGTTGTTGGTTGACAAGAGCCTTTTAAAATTAATATGGCATAATAAGCAGGACACCAACATCCTCCTTCTGTCTCTTGAGAAACTCGTAAGGAAGAGTTTTATCCACTCACTTATTACCAAGGGACCTCAGCTGAGGTTATGTAATTAGGATGGGACACTTTTTGCTGCTTCAAGGCTTGAATAGCGACATTAATATAATCCAGTTACAGAAAGCATGACCACATGCAACAAGCTCTTAATACTAGCTTATTTTTAAATGCAGTTCCCTTCCATTCTACTGAAAATAAACAAAATCTATCAGACAAATACACAGAAAGCAGAACGTAGCCATAAATGAACCAGAAAATAAGATACATTAAACAAGGTTAACTGTCTCCCCTTCTGCCAAAATGTTATGCACTTGCTTAACACTGTAATAAGAATAGCCTGGCCCCATGAACAGGGCATGGAAGGGGAGACTGAACATAGGTTTCTGGAGTCCTGGGTGCGTTCGTGCTCCCTGCTTTGCAATTAATTACCTGGGCAGCTCTGGGCACCTCTGCAGCTACAAGATAATCATGCTCGTAAATTAAATAGTACAGACAAACCTCTCTAGCCCCACTATACCTCTGTCCTCTCTGTAAAATAGGGTGAGTGGAATCACAGAGTAGAGAGGATGACTTCATCCCCACGTTAAATGCTGTGGAGCCAGTGACCGATTGCAGTAACGGAGGCTGTAGAAAGGCCTGGGATGCTGCTGGTCGAGCAGGTATAAACTTCAGAGGAACACAAAGGGATTGGCAGTGGAGAGTTTATCCACTGCGGGACTTACAGGGGATAGAAAGTGCCATTTTTAATTTGGTATTCAGCCTTGGCCTGAACCTTAGTGTATCTGGGATCCTAATGGCCTGTTTGAATTGTCTTGTATAAACATAATACTACAGACCTATGTCTAGGGAGCAGTACAATACATGTTGCATTTAAAACATCACAGTCAGTTTGGTTTAAGTAACATATACTGTATCACTCCAACAATACTGATAAGTTAAAGATTTTCCCTTCAGAAGCTATATATGATGGATGAAGAGAAAAAACAGGCAGAGTTTAAATGGCGTCTAGGGAAAGACAGGAATGCTGGAACAACTTGAACTTGTTTATTTTTTTTATGACATTATCCTGTGGCTTATAAGACTAGGATTTGCTGGCGTAACTTCCTGCAGATCTCAGGGTTGACACTGAGAATCAGATTTTTCTGTCAACAGTCTTAATCTTTTAAACTAATATAGTATCTTTCATGAAAACCTTCAAGTGCTTCATAGACCTCAGGTTATATGTTTTAAGACTGCACTCAACCATTCTTAATTTACTGTTGCACTCATACATGAGCTTAGAGCCTCAGCCAGATGAAACAATTCTAATTATATTGACTTGTGCCAGCAGAGGACCTGTCTAATGCCAGCCAACATGCTTGGGAAGAGAATCGGCTTGAAAGACGCGTAACCTCTGTGGCATCAGTTTGATGTGTCACCAAATTAAGGCCATGATAAAAAAAAAAAATCTGCAGATACCTGTGTGGGTACAGACTGTCATGTAAGGCACAGAAGGGCTGTCCCTGTGACTCTGACACAGAAAAAGCCATTGTACATGAGTAGGAAGAATAGCCATGGCACGATGCACACTCATTTTCTCCAATGCATGCATAATCATTCTGATCATTGCATGTGAGTGAGAGCTGGAAGGATTAAGTCTTTGTAGATAGGAGGTTTAGTTTTCCTTAGCAGTGAGCTTCAGAGGAAAGGTCCCCCACTTCTAAATAGGATATAGCCCAACAGCTTTTAAATAAATATATATAAAAAAGAAAATATACCAGAAACAACCAAAACAAACATTACCAGGCTCTGCAAGTCAGCACTGCCGCTGAGGATGAGAGTTGCCGCCTACAGACCCACCCACGCCAAACCAACCTGCCTAATTTGATCAGAGAAATTCTTTGTGGTTGTGTTCAGTTAGAAGGACTGTGCACAGACAGGCCCTGGAGAAAATGATACCATTTTAACAACGTAACCATACTCTTATCTGAATCATAGCGGATCTGTTGTTACACAACGAATCAAGTGTCCTCCTTATAATCGTTTAGCCAGTTCTCTCATGATACAGAGGAGGCACATGCCATCTGCATCACACAGGAGATGTCCTGCCTGTCCCTAGCCATCAGCATGGCATCAGCCGTGTGAAGGCATCACTATGCATCGCCGCAGCTGCCAGTTATTTAGCATCCCTGCCGACAGGTCCCGAATAGCACACCATATTCTGGATTTAGGCTAGCCAGTCACTGCTTTTCTTCAGCAAAGCTCTTGCCAACTCTTCAGCTTTTAAGAACAGGCTTGCCAACGTTAGGTTATTTCAATACAAATGCCTCCTCACTGGAGAGCCAGAGGTTGCAAGTGGGAACGAAGAACCACTGGGCTGCTAGACTACAAGGCTGCCAGAATACCTGCCTGATTACTCCTAGCAGGGGAGAAGAGATGAAAAATTTCAGGAGAACATAAGTAACGAAGATGTTCCAAGCTCACAGCGTGCCATCATTAAAGCCAGCATTAAACCTATTCTGTAACTACACAAAATGACTAGCTTATACATTGCTGACTTACATAACATCAGCTTTCCGCCCCCCCTGTTTTCCAAGAAACCAAGGCTTCTTCGCTGTTTGCCCACTAACTTCATTAAAGTGTAATACCTCTTATCATGCAGCTCATTGTGTTTGCTGTGTACATGTGTTTTCCAGGAAGTTTCCAACAGTACTCCTTGTGCTGGTTGCAAGAACTGTTATCAATCAACTGGTTTTTAACTAGACAATGATGCATACATAGCCTTGGCAAAGGGTTTGTTTTAAACCCATATTTCATTTATTTTGAAAAAGGAGATGTGTTTGGCAAAGCTATCTTGTTGTGCCCTTGTGTCTGACTTCTACCCACTGCGGTGCTAAAGACCCAAGGGCAATAAAGGATTTAGCCCTTTGCCACCCACTCCTCAAAGGTGTCAGTCAGTGAATGTTAGGGTCAGGCTATGCTAATAACTTGAATTTAAGCATTTCTAACGTGTACGATATAGTGTCTACCCACCTTCTAATCTCTGCCTGAAATATCTACATTTTAATACCTACTTTTATTACAGCCCCAATAGGCATAACTGTCAAGCGTCAGGCTGAGCCTAGAAGCAAAACAGGACAGAGCACTTAGAGAAGCAGGCTCCTGGGAGATTCCTCAGCTCTTACGTGACCTTGGAAGTGACCTAAGTAAGAAGGAGGGAGCTTAAAGAGCCTGCCAAAATGGATCCTTTTTGGAAATACAGACAGCAGCTGAAGCAGACCCAAACGGTGCTTTGTGTTCATTGCATATAATGAACAGGACAAAAAAAATGAAGCCAGAAAAAGCTTCATCTCTGATACTATTTTTTTTCTGAAGCTCTTGAGGTTTTTTTCAGAGTTTTTCAGTTACCTGAGGTACAGGTGTTTTAACTTCATGTTGTATTAGTAGAGTACTGTCTGCTGTGTGAAATGAAACACTAGAGATACCTTCCAAAGTACAGCTCAAAGAGAAGGTAATTATAGATGGTATTTGAGCCTGAAGAGTCAGTCCTTTAAGTTAAGGGCTAACGAATTCCTGATAAGAAATTTCCAAGCCATAAAAATCATAGTGGGACTAACAGAAAATACAAAATTAGCTTGAGAAGGCTATCAGACAGCCTTCTTCTGACAAATTGCAGAATTTGTCAAGCACAGGTAGTTATCCAGTTCAGACTGATGCTAGGGAAGGTTGGCAGCACTGTGACTTTCTGGGCATGATGGAAGATCCAAAGTAATACGGAGAAAGAGACCAAAGTGGGGCAGGGAGGGGGAAAGAAAAAAGGTAGAATTCATAAACAGCACATGGAGATCTCCAGGCCTGGGCTACTCAGAAATACCATCTGGTTAGAGTTCAAGCCTTGCCACAGATTACATTATTTTTTTTTGCAAGAATTGCCAAAAACTTCTTTCATATCCTACCAACACCCCCCCCCCCTCCGAGTTATTCCCAGTTCATCTTACAGCCAAAACACCATCAGCACATCATGCCTATCCCTCTGAACTGAGCCAGGCACTCGAGAAGTGCCCCAGGGCGAAAACACCTGCTATTGCTTCCTCTGCCATGGAGCCCTGCTCTTGAACTAGCACTGCAAGCTCCACAGAGCCAAGCAGACCCCACCAAGACAGAGCAGCTTGGGCTTCCTTGGGATTTTTTTTGAACTGCAGACATTCAACTCACGTGTACCTTGTGCAGCATCTATTTGAGTATGACAGAGAGAAAATAAAAATCTCAATCACTGCCCTGATGGCTGCTTACCTTGTCCTTCTGTGTTAAGACAGAATTTAGCCTACATAATATTTCTGTATTGCTGTAGCCAGAGCATTGGATGGTTGCAACTCCCTGCAACTTTGCTACTGATCTGGCATGTTGGCATGTGAAATCTCTTAAGGCTGGATTGTGCCTTTCTTGTCTTTATCCTCTGCATTTTGAACAGGCCCAGTGACACCAAACCAGCTTGTTTTCTGAGCTAGCTCATACCTGGGGCTGTTTCACCATTCTGTTCCTGGGTTTACCAGCAGCTTCCCAAATACCAAGCAGTAAAGATCTGAAGTTCTTGAATTAATTTGTTCGCAAGCATCTCTAGCTCCTTGATCAGCTCAGCCAAATGGAAATAAGACCTCCAGTCTCAGAGAAACTCAGGCCTCCACATGGCTTTGAGCTTGGGACTTTCCAAAGGCAGCTGTGAAATATTTACACGCAGACTGACAGCTTGCATCCCAGGCACTAGGACAGAAATCAGTAACAGAATTCATGGTGAGAATGCTGTTCTGCGTGAAACTGCACACAAAGACCAGACACTTCTCCTTTGACACAGGGAAGGTCTGATTTTTATTTTTATTTTTTTTTAAGGCCATAGTTTTAATCACCCTCAGTCATTTTGCCTCCCAAGTTAAAACACAGCTGTTAATTGTAGGTGTTTCATCTTGGTGAGGTTGTGAAGCTGGAGCCAGTATGGTGGAAATCCTGCATCCAGCACCAAAAGTCTCTGCTGAAGCCTGTCATTTATTGCCTAAATGGAAAGAGTAACAACCCAATGCAAATATTTGAACTTCTCTCTGTTCCTGGCAGGGCTTTTGCAGCATACACACGAGCAGATTGCATTTGTTTTTGCTAGGACTGGAGATGCAATAGAGACAGAGCTGGGTATGAGCAGAATCCAGCATACAGGAGAGGCAGATGCTGTTCCCAGGGCTGTGCCCACGTGCACAAGGCTGGAGCATCAGCATGGATAGTTTTATTGAGGCAGGGCAAGTTGGTTCCTGGAGCCTTATCACATATAAATCAACGATGCTTGTTGATCAAGAAGAACAGCACAGGGCAGAAACTCCAGCGTATAAATCCTCTGCTTGTGGGGGTTTGAACAGAACTGAACAAAACACCAAAAGACCCCAGATCTGAGCAAAAATCCAGGTGGTCCTGGACCTTCCTCAAAACTCTTCCAGCCTGGTCACATCCCACTTGACCAGAGCAAAGCATTAACCAGACAAACAGCATCCTTCAAAATAATGGCATTTTCCTGTCCTTATTTCAGTAAGGGCAGAACCACTGGAAAGCTCAGTGACCCCAGCTGCACGACCACACAGTTGTCATCGGGTGTGTCCACCCCCATTTTTACATCTGCTACAAGTCCAAATACCCAACACTGCTGTTGTAGGGCTAGTTTGTCTGTACAAGTAGTTACAGTGTGGTTGTCTTGTGTTTGGTGCTGTGGAAACTCAGGCAAGATGTTCCCCCATCCTCAGAAAGCACAGAAGCAGGAGATCAGAGGCCTCCACCACCTGCAGACCAAGAGGCCATGAGCAGGTTGGTTTCACTGACAGCACTGGCGCAATTTAAACAGCCTGTGGAAAAACAAACAGCCCGACGGTTGATAGCCCCGATGCCCTGGCTCACAGCCCAAGGAGGGGAGCTCGAGAGCACTGAGCAAAGGATCCAGAAGACAGCCCTTGAGTCAAATACCCACCACAGAGGTTAGTGACCTGCACAGGGGACAAGGACTGAGCAGAGAAGCATGAGTGAAGGCACCATCTCCCCAGCTGGTTGCTGTTCCACTCTCCCTCCTGGTGCTGGATTTCACCAAAAATTACAAGGGGCTGCTTGTCTCTGGTTTAGAATATGAGTCCCTAGTGACATAACTTGTAATCAATATGAAAGGCAAGATTAGAATTAACTTGTAATATGTCTCCTACTGCTCACCTTGCCCTAATTCAGCATGGTTTGCTAAATACTGCATTTAGGCTTTTCTTCGGACACAGAAAAAAATATAATCTGCTCCGCATACATGTCTTCAAGAGGAAAGAAGTGAAAGAGAATGTCCAATACCAACATTGTCTTTGCTGCTGTGCCCATAAAGATGTGCTCAACCAGACACAGCAGCTGCACAAACCAATCTTCTACTCCAGCTCAGCTTCTTACGCAGTGCTGGGAACAGCAACCCAAAATATCAGGCTTCAGAAGTTCGCCGCTATGATGGATATTCACCGATATGGGTTTGAATTATTTCTTAACATTTATCAAAGCTCTTCCCATTCATCTACGCCAATATGCTTCAGAAGCCAGGTTCAAGTGAGGTGAGAGCCCTGACACCAGGCAGAGAACAATACTGCACTTTCTCTCTGCTATCTGCAACACGATTACACCCCCAGGAGCTCACTGGGCACACCTGCCCAGTCCAAACAAAGCTGGAGATAACGTGTACATAAACACATACACGTTACAAGGACAGGCAGGCTGTCCCACAGTTATACCTTTTGGTGGAGTCTGTTGGCAAGTATTTGTTTGCTCACCCTTAGTGACACAGGCAAGCAAGTAGGAAGCAGAGTTGAATTAAAGCTCAACACCTTACTCGCTTGCAAGGCTCAGGGTAGCATTAAAGCACTTCCAATGCTTTGGGAGCACAGCAGAGAGGGATACTTCTTAGGAGCTGGTAAAGCAGCCCCTTCAGTTATTTGTCAAGCTTGTTTCTCTTGGCAGCCTCCTGTTGGGACCCAAGGAGACAGGAATTACTAAGGGATCAACACTTGCTGAATCAGCCTGTATCAGTCTTCAGATACTCATGGAAGGAAAGACATTATCCCTGACTAGCTTTGACCAGGATCTGTAGAGGTGCCAGCTCACACAGCTACAGTCACCGCATCCTGCCCACGACAAAGGGACTGGTAGCACAGGGCAAAGCAAAAGCCCTGCACTTATGGTAACGCGGGAGGCAAGGAAGCCTGTGCTGGCTCCTGGCAGGGTGGACAACAGTGAATACGCAGATTGCCTTTGGCAGCATAGAGAAGAGCATTTCACTTTGCTAATGAGAAGCAGCCCGTGCCAGTGGAAGAGAGGCACTGGGGCCATCCCCCTTGCAGCCACAAACAGAATGGCACAAGTTTCGATGCAGATCACAGTGGGCGGTTGATGGATGAGCCATACTTCAGAGCTGCCCTGATAGAGCGTGCAAAGTTCTTCTGTTACGTCACTGCTACCTTGCTTGACCCAAGGGTTAAGAATAACAATCAGGCTCCACTGCCTTATGCTGCCAGAATGAAACTATTTAGAGACAGGCTTCCTAGGGTGGCTGCGAGCTTGCTCCTCTGGCAGGCTCACAGGGAGCTTTGAGAAGTAGGGCCCATCAGTAAACCCTGAAGGAGATGGAGGCCAGTAGGGACATGACTTCATTCCTATAAACACAAGATGTGCCAAGTGTTTGGCATGTGCTTCGCAGAATAGGATTAGCATGGGCCCTGCAAAGCTCTACTTGCCTGAGCATGGCTTTTGCTTAGGGGGTTTCTGATCTCACTTGTTTATCCTGGTTGTACATGATCACCAAAGCCTTCCAGAGTCAACAGAGAAGAAGGAAGTGCATTCCTGGCAAGCTGGTCCCTCCAGCGTCAGCCCCCTCTCTTCTTCAGTAGAAGACTCAGCAGCCTACACAAGGCATTGTGCTTTTTATGAGACTAGAATAGGATCCATCCTGTTTCTGGACAAGACCTACTGCAAGCTGCACTTGTGTGACAAGGCCACCTCAGAGTCCCCCTCTTACATCCCCCATGACAGAAGGGAGGATACGAGGGAGACTGGTCACAGGAGCACTGTGCAACTTCTTGCTGAGTACTAGAAGCGTTCTCTTCTCCCTGGGAAGTCAAGTGGCTGCACCCCTCTAAGGCACAGGGCTGGGAAAAAGCAGGAATTCACCTGCTTGCAGGGGTACCTCAGGAGAAAGAGCTAGTTGAGCATCCAGAGTTACAGCCAAATTGCTCCACTCTTCTTCATGCAGACATATTCCTTGCAGCCTGGGAACTCTGCTGCTGCTCAGCAAGCATGCCCGGACAGATATTTCAAAAGCAGCATCACAGACATCTGTCAAATCCCACCATGCAAATCTCCCTTCCGTAGATGTTCCCAAGTCACTCCAGTCCTGCTTTGTCCCAACTTCATATTCCCAGGGGAGACTATTGGAGATTCACCAAATATGATGTGACATTTCTGATCCTCATGACCCTGGGCTGAGGACATGCTACCCTCTAATGGGTGGTGGTCATCCATTATACAGAGATACAAGAAGGTCTCTAACCACTGATGCCTGCAGAGCTCCAGGATCTCCTTTCCTAGGAGACCATCAACTGCAGCCTGACCTGTGCATTTTTGCAATAGGGAAGGAGAACTTCATGGCAGCAAATGAGGAAAAAAGGAGGGTGAAAGCAGTGGGAAAAAGGAGGGTGAAAGAAGACAATTTCTGTAAAACACAGAGCCCTTTGCTTCTGCATGCTCAGGAAATTAGAGCAGTTAAGAGCCTGGGTTGAGCATTGGTGATGACATTTCAGATAAGTTCAAGCACAGCTATGCAAATAAGCAGGGCAAAGAGTTACCACCACTTCCATGGAAACTCCTCCCTGTGAGCTCTGCTCAGAGGCAGGGTTTCACGGCAGGAGTATGATTTTGTCACAACAAACCCTCATTGGCCACAGTTACTCCATTACCTGGCAACTTTGGAAACAAGCAAACCCATCCCACAGTGCTGTCTCCTTGCTGACGCACAGGACCTGATGTGTGCAGTGTGTACCTGTCATCCAAGTAAATAAAGAGTGTCAGGGTGAGTCCCTAGGAGCAGAGGAGTTGCAGGATGAGAGATAGCCATGGTGCTTTAAGACAGCTGATGATGCACAATCGCCACACAAAGACCACCCAACACCATAATTTCCTATTCCCTGGACAAACCCAGCTTCAGATCCAGAATAATCATCAATTTCTCAGGATGGGAAGAGGAAGGAGACATGGTCACTTAATTGCCCTGTAACCACCAAGCTCCCTGCCCTGCTCCACAGCAAAAGCATGCCAGGGGCCATCCTGGCTTGGCCATTTCTGCAGTATAGATGTGGTAGGAAGCAAAATAAGGCATTTCCACCCTTTGAAATTTAGTGGAGGGGCCCTGAATACAAACAGGCTTTCACAATCATGACCTGTGCTCCCCTCAAAACCCTCCACTTGTTCTGACAGAGGAGAATGGACCAAATGTCTGGAGTGAGAGACAGTCTTGCTCCCAAGGTTTCCAGCTGTACAACACATGGCTCAGTTCGGCTTGTCAGATGTGGGGTGGGAAGGCCCCTCTCCAGAATGCTCACATTACATGAAGCCCAAAGATGAATTGCCACAAACCAAGCAACACAACCCATAAATCTTGACACAGTTTCTTGGGAAGCTTGTGCAGTCTTGTCCTCACCGCAACAAAGCGGCATTGGTGTCAATGCAGCTCTTTCCTTGCCAAGCCCTACTTGCTGAAAGCTGCTCGGAGTAGACTGATCACTGTCCCAGCAAAAGCCAGGCCTGGGTCTCATTTTAATTGGCTGCTTTGAGTGTGCAGTCAAGCTCAAAGCCCTTTAAAAAAAAAAAAAAAAAAAAAAAAAAAAGAAGAGAAAGCCCAGATCCTTCCATCCCATCGAGAAATAAGTCCACCAGAGCTGGCAACCTAGTGCTGAGTTAGAGCGTCACTGCTGACAGAATCATAAACCCCAGAGATTTGGGATTTGTTTTTTCAAACCAGGGACCAGAAGTTTGGGTGGAGGATTGGGAACTGCTCTGGCAGCTCTTGTAGCAACTTTGTTAGTGCCACGAGGTCAGTAATCACTTGTACTGCAGAAGATCCAGAGACAGCCCCTCCTCTTCCCCATTTACAGCCCTAGCACATGCCTACAGAAATCTTCCACATACCATCCAGCTTTAATACCCTCTTCTATTCTTAGCCCAAGCTGGTCTTCTTATAGACCATTACTCAGCTATGTGCTCCCTGGTTTTGGCTGTCCTATATCTCTCCCTGGCCTGTTCCAGCCCCACGAGGTCAGGCAACTCCCCCTGTCTAGAAATTTCAGAGAAGAGCAAGTGATCCACAGCACCAAGCTTACCAGGAACTGCTGGGACACGGAGAGCCAGGACAAGTCCCTTTCCCCTCGACCAAACATCCCTTGGGCTTGTTTCTGCTGCTTACAGCAGCAGCATCAGGCTGAGACTCAGCCCTGGCTCATACACCACACTCATCTGTCAGAGGGGATGGAAAAAGCAAGGTGGCAGGGCTGGAGGTAGCTCTGTTATTTATCCTCTCCCAAACCTCCATCTCAGAAGCAAAGGACACCTCCAGGAGCTGCAGCAAAGCAGGAAGGTTTCAGGAGTGTGTACCCATCTGCTGATATAGGGCATCATCCAGAGCAGCTCCACCTGAGCTATAGGGCTGATCCCACCACCTGCTTTCCTGGCCCACAGCTGTGCTGGGGCATTTTCTGATTAAACTGGAGACTGAGGAGAGAAATGTCACTCTTAATGAAGTAGGAAGTCCCCTTTTAGAAAAGCCCTCTGGGGTAAGTACTGAGAGTCTTCCCCTCAGCTGTAAGGGGCTATGGGAGGCAGGAACTTCTTATAGTACACACTCCTGTCTTACGATTTGAATCAGCAAGTAAAGATGAGTCTCTTCTCAGTAACTTTACTGTGTTTCTCAAGGAGTTAAATGGCAGGTCTTGTTTGAGATGACTTGCTACCATTTTTTAAAAAAAATCCAGGCATTGTCATGGTTTTGTCATTTGAAAACTGCTCCTGACCACCTTACTCTTTTGGTTTTTTCCTTCTGCTTTTCTTTATGGTAGCAAAACAGAAAAGGCCTCGAGGGCTGGCTAAGCCTGGGGATGGGTGGGAGTGAGAACAAGGAAAAAACTTGACTGGGACCCTGGAGCCAGCCCTAGGAAGCAGAGCTGCCATAAACTCAGGTTTTCAGCTTTAAATACTCATGGATTCAAGTAGCCAGTGGCCCCTCCACCACCTTAAATCCCATCCCTCCTATTACAGAGAAGTATTCCAACTCTGAAACGACCTCGCAAAATCCTCAGAGAATTTAAATAGTCAGAAAATATCCAGGCTGGGCAGTATGCAATAGGAATGCAATGCTCAGGTTATTTTGTCGAAGGGTGGAGACGGCCTTTCCAGCTGAGACTAAGGATGTTGTCGCGGAGAAGAGCTGGCCCAGAGGCTCTGGGAAGGACCGGAGGAATCCAGGCACCCGGACAGTGCCAGGGAGCCCGGCAGCGGAGCATCAGCAGCGTTTTGGAGCGCAGAGCCCGCCTTTCTGTTACATTCTTATTATTTCTTACGGGGAAGCACGACTGGGCCCCCGGAGGCCGAGCGCTGCGGGGCCGGGAGCGGGAGCCGGCGGCCGTCTCTGCTGGCCTCCTGCGGCCGCGCCGGGAACTCCCGCGCTGCCGCTCGCCCGAGCCCGGCCTGCCGCCCCCGGGAGAAGGGGCTGCCGCCCCCGGCCTCCTCCTGCCGCCCCCGGGAGAAGGGGTTGCCGCCCCCGGGAGAAGGGGCTGCCGCCCCCGGCCTCCTCCTGCCGCCCCCGGGAGAAGGGGCTGCCGCCCCCGGCCTCCTCCTGCCGCCTCTGGCCTCCTCTGGGCCCCAGGAGAGGGGTCTGCAGCCCCCCGCAGCGGTCCGTGCCCCAGCCCACGCCGAGGTTTGCCGTGAGTTGGCTGTGCACCCGCTCAGCCCCTCTCGGAGACACTGCCCATCCTCTGCAGAGCCAGAAAACCATGCGGTGAGCCTGGCTTTGGAGGAAACCCCAAAAGAGTAAGTTCCCCAAGTACCAGGTTCGTGCTGTGATTTGCACCTGTTGCCTCTACCCTACCAGCGATCTGCGAGTGCGGTCGGAACCAGCCGGGGGTTTCCAAACACACCGTGCCCGGAGGGGTGGCTGCAGGGGCACTGCCTGGGAGCCTCGGGGCCCTCGTGGCCTTCGCAGCTCTGCTTTGGGTCTGTAAAGCACGAAACCCTTTCACTGATGGCTCCACACTGCTTTGCCCACGCAGGACTGCTGTGTCCCCATGGGAGAACGATGCAGCACCCTGAGCACCAGCACGCTCGCTATAATGGTGTCTTGGTGCCATGGACATCTGCTCCCGATGCCCTGGCCCAGCTGACCCTGCCGGCCTCATGCTGAAACGGTGACCTTGATGGGAAATGCTCTGGCTCCTATTTCCATTCTGGGGGAGCTTGAGCCTCCTGTGGCTGCATCCAGAGCTGACGGCAATGGCAGGGCAGCGTGGCCAGGGGGACAGCCAAGCAAGCCACATGCCAGGAGGAGACAGTGTTTCTCCACCATCCCCAAGGGTTGTCCAGCAGCAGCAGAGCCCCAGCTCCTGCTCCATTTCCGATCATCGAAATGCATAATTTGAAGTAAAGAAGGGTGTATTGAAAGCCTTTCTTTGATTTAGAAATCACAGTCTCCCATGTTAAATAAACTCAATTTAACTTGACACCCCATTCCTGTGGATCCCAGCACCACTGTGACTACATCAGCACAGCTGCAAGGCCACTGGTCAATGTCACCACAACAGGCTCTGTGGTCGGGCTGGAAAAGCCATGGAAGCAGTGCTAGCCATGTCCCTGCCTCCTCTGATCTTTCATGTGCAGCTTCTGGATAGTTCTTTTGTGGAGGAAGACAGGAAAAATAATTTTAAAAAGATGTGAAAAAAGAGAGAGCATGTCTCCCCTGAGATGCTGTGCTCCTACCTGGCCTCATCTCTGAGAGGAATCCATAACATACTGACAGTCATGCAGTGTCATCCCAGCAAGGCCTAAAAGCCGTGTCATCTTGACTCCAGAAGGCAGAGGAAGAAAAGCGATGTGAACCAAAGGAAAATCCCATCTCCCATGATGGTAACCCACAACACCCTGCCCCTGCAGCCCCTGCTCGGCCTGGCAGGCAGAGGTGGGATAGGGAGCTGCTTTGAGCAGAGCATGGTGGATGCAGTGGGAACACCAGAGGCAGCTTACTCAGCAGAGGGATCTACTACACCTGTGGTTTTCTGGTTTGGATTTTTTTTTAAAGGATATTTAATGGTTTAATGGGAGATTTCCATTGATTCATGCCCCATAAAATCGCACTGTAGCACATCGTCCTGAAAATAGCTGCACCCTGTGAATGACAGGGACTATTTAAAAATGCAAACAGCAGAAAGGGGAACTCAAGGTGACCCCTTTTTTTCTATCAGGAGGCAACTGTGCAATTCTGCCTTCCCCGCTGTGGCATGGAGGGCTTTCCGTTATGCCCAGCCCATGGCAAAAGCCCTGGCTGGCAGCAGGGCCCGTGGAGCAGCCTCGGGTCTCACAATGACGCTGCCTGCGGCTTCCTGCCTGCTGCCGGGTCTGCCCCAGGAGCTGGCCCTGGCAGAGGCAGCAAGAGGCATTTCTGTAGGAGCTTTACAGAAGCAGGGCAGAGGAGAACAGGTGCTGCTGCCTATTTCTCTCCTTTAACACCCCTTGACTACACCAGACAAGAGGACCCTGGCCTAACTGACATCTCTATTGCAGTTCCTAGCACAGGTTCTCACTCACCATTTTCAAGGACTCTCAGATGACCAAATTATACTGCAGAAAATGGATTAGCAGTAAGAAAAAAAACAACCCAGGAACATTCTAATGCAGCACTTAACCTTGCTTCTGTGGCTCCAAACTCCTGGCAGAGCCATCAAGAAGAGTTTGAGGTTGACTGTGCAGCATCCCTGTTCGCTCCAGCCCATCCTCCACAGTGCAGCCAGGTATAACAGTCACAAATGAATACGATACATCTTGACCCCTCCCAAAATGTGAAACAACCTGAAACAGGAGCTCTGAAGTGCACGGATTAGGCCGGGGTGGTGGGTGTAATTGCATCTCATTTGGCTGCACTCGGCCAGGTTGCTCTTTGCACAGAGGTGAGGCTGCTCCCGGGGCTTAGCAGTCAGCACCTTACTGCAGGTGGCAGGCTTGGTCTGGCAGAGGACTGGGAGATCTCTGTGTAGGCAGCCAAGGTTTATTAGAGAAATTCAAATGACTCAGATACAAAGATAAGCTGCACTGCCTTCTGAAAGGCAAAGGTGTTTCTGACCCATAGAAACTGATACAGGTTACCAAGACATCAGTGACCACAGCAGGTTTGACAGTAAAATGATCACCTTGTAGTTAACCTTAGCAGAGTCAAAGGTTCCTTCTACCTAGTACATCCAATAGGATGTGTACATTGTGTCAGCATATAACTACCGCCCCTCACCTATAGCCTTGCTGCCTTTCCTCTGGGATGTTGCCATCTGTCTCAGCAGCATCTCTTCTGTTCCCATTCAATCACAGTAGCTCTCCCCTACCTCATTTGCTGTGTTTAAACACCCAAAGCAACACATCTCTATGGAACATTTCTAAATTCAATGTTAGGCTGCTCTCATCTTTAACTGGATGGGGGAATAAGAAGGTGCAGAACTCAAAATCTGTTATTAGACCTTTAAACTAAAATTAAAAAGAAAAAAAACCCAAGAACCACTGTTCATTTCTCATGGAGAATTCAAACCCTTCACCAGCATGTTCCTAGGAATGTTTTTCTGCTTGCAAGAGTTAGCATCACAGGATTGCATCCACCTCCCCTCCCTGGAGCACCATGGCGTTGTCTCATCTGTGGAATGAGATGTCATAGGGCTGCACACATCAGTGTTGCTGTCCACACGCTCGTCAGCACGAGGCTGGCTGACAGTCTGAGCACAGGGCAAGCCCGGAGGGACGGGGAGGCCGAGGTGCAGGAGCAGACCTCGTAGCCGTTTTCTGAGCGGCTCTCGTCGTGCTGCCCTGGTTTGGAGCGTGCCCCAGTCCTGCTGCTCCCGGCTGCTTCTGGGGAGTCGGACTGCATGTCGCTGCACACCAGCCAGTCTCTGGCAATGGACTGGGGATAACCAGGCTGGGCCTCCAGGTCACTGTCCAGCACTTTCCAGTACTCCTTGCCTCTGAAGAAGTAACTTGCACCTGTGAAGAGACCAAAACCCAAAGGCAAGATGAGCGGCGATGGGTACTCTCCCAGTGGAAAGCTAAGCCCCAGGGAGTGGCGGTACATACTGCTTGCTGCCAATACCCTCTCTCACTGCAGGAGTGGTGGGATGCTCAGAAAGATGATCCTGTGCCCGTCCAGGATCTCTCACACCAGCCAGGAGCCACCAGACAGATGGGAGGCAGGTGGTGAGATGTCACCTCTTCTATGGTGGGTCCTAGAGCAGATGCAGCCCCCTGGTACTGAGGGTGTGCAGGGTAAAAGGCCTAGTAAATCCACAGCTGGATACACCATACACATCTCTTGGTGGCTGTTGGTGGACAGTCTTGTAAAAGGGCATGGTAAGGCTGAAGACGACCTCACCTACCTGTTAATGACCTGGCATGCATACTGCTATCCCTGAGCTCAGATAAATAACCCGAGCCTGGCAGGGCCCTGGGAACCTTCTGCTCTTGAGTGTGTTTCTTCCACTCTGAACTGGGAGGCTGTGAATTCTCTAAGCAGGTCCCATGACCATGGAGGACTCCTACCCATGTGAACAGCCAGTCACTCTCAACAGCTTCGGAAATTCAGCTTGAAAAGCCTCTAGAAATGTCCCTCCCCTCTGCCTTGTTTAATGGTTGCTATTACACTGTTAGATCACCAGTAAATAAAACCTGGAAATGCCACTTTGTTGTGACTGAATGGGTGGTTTTAAACATCTGTGACAAAATTTTTGTGGTCTTTTCAGGGGGAAGAAACAACTGAGAAATCTCATCCCTGGAGGAAAAGTTATAACTATGGGGAAAACATCTCCTTTAAAAACATTTTCTGTCCACATCCTCATATATCTAGCTAAAAAAACAACGACCACAAATTCAGCGAGGAGCAAATCAGCACATATTAGGATAAAAATCACTGCAAAGCAACATCAACTGTGTTCTTTTAATAAAATCAAATTATTAGGCCCCCAGGATATTTTTGTTGCCTGCTTGAAATTACAAAGTCTTTTAGTGAGCAGCGCGGGGAGCTCTGGCTGGAAGCCTACCTCCCTCTTCAGCTTTCAGACACTGGGAACTGTCGTCCCATCTGGGTCTCAGCAGTTTATGTCGGCAGGCGCAGTCCAAGGGTCTAGAGCTCAAGTGCAAATGATGCACTGACATTTTTTCTTGTGTCTCTTTGAACCAGCATATGGACTCACCATCTGACCACCTCATGGCATCATCTAAAGGGCTTGGTATTCCCTTCCACAGGATGGTCTCTGAAGGGTACCCAGGATCCATCCTCCGCTCGTGGTCATCATAGCACCAGTAGAGATTGTCCTTAAAGAAATAAGTCTTGTCATTGTGGGCCCAGGAGAAAGCGGCGTCGATTCCTCCTAGTGGCAAACCAAAGTCTGAGATCGGCCGTGGGTATCCTTCCTCCACGTTATTGTCTTTGAAGACCCAGTATCTGTCTCCTATGGAAAGGAAAGAAGCACAGAGCAAAATCACATTTGATTCACAGCCAAAACAAGCATTCCCCCACAGACAAGCTGATGTTTCATTATCTGTTGCCGTGACAATCCTCAGGACTGAGCTCTTGGCATTTAAGGATGGGGATGGGAAGGTAGCAGCCTGATGGGAAACCTCCATCTTTGAATAGTTGCTTTTCTGTGTCAGGCTCTCCACGGAGCATAGCCCCCCTTCGCTCCTCAACGGCTGCAGGCATGATGGTCCTGGGACACGAACGTGCCAACAGCGTTAGTACCCTTGTCACTTTAACGTATTTGGTGGTGGCATTTGGTTTTCTGACCCTTTGATTTCTGCCTGATATCCAACTGCAAGAAAACAGAAAGTTACATGGAGCTTTTGTGGCAAATTAGGGCCTGGACAAATCCCATCCCAGCAGCTCACTGCTCTTCAAGTGTCCTACGTAGCCACCCACCCTGGCCCTACGCTGGGCAGGACAGAACTGTTAATGTGGTTTTTTTTTCTGATAAAAATGAAACACAACATGACTGGTCCCTGGTCTGTGGCAGAACAAGAAAATGAACCCAGATCTCTCAATTTCTACATAATCCTTAACCACTGTGACAGTCTTTCTGTTTGTACGATGTCTCTTTGGGAACCTCCAGTGTGCTTTTAGGTATCACACAACCTATATTAAAGATCAGTCTTTTTCCTCCCTCGGTTTTCTAGAAAATCTGAAGAGGCACTTAAATACATGCCCACGTATCAGCAGCAGGACCTTAGAGGCTGGGGTAATTTGTGTGCTCTGGTTTCTGCCCAGGGATCAATGAAACAGTGCTGGAGAAAGAATGAGACAGTATTTTATAGCTGGAAAGAAAATCTTGAGTTTAATCTTAGGAGCAAGGCAAGACTAACACACACATCACGTGTGACCACAGAGCGCTGTGCCATGCAGGTGCAAGCCCCAGCTGTGGCACAGCTGTAATTCCGGCCTCACAAGCAGCCAGGAGGAGCCCCTGGCCCTGAGCTGCCGGAGGTCTGCGTGTCCCCAGCAGGGAGAGAAGGGAAGGAAGCGAGCGAGTGCCGCTGGGGTCTGCAGTCCTGACTGGGAGGGTCTGGTGTCAGGCCTAAGGGCTGCCACGCGCCATTCCCTCTGGATTCAGGGAATGGGAGAGCTGGGCGGCTGCCCGAGGCAGCTGGAAACACACGGCAGAGCCTTTTGCGTGCTGTTCCTTGGGGAGCCGCAGGGCTCGGTGTGGCTCTGCAGTGCTCAGCGTGCAGGCAGCCTGGAAGGGCTTCGGCTGCACTTGGAAACGCTTCTGTGAGCGGAGAGGGGTGTGCGGGACGTAAGCCATTCCTTGCTGGAGGAATCAAAACCAAATTATTGCTGAACCAAGCACTCCTGAAACTGATAATTGCACCACGCTGGAAGCAGAACGGTCAGGAGACAAAAAGCAGTTTCCAGCCGGGGAGCACGGAGGGCTGGGATGTTTTTAGCTCTTCAAATACACAACCTTTCCGAAACAAGAGCTTGTGCCTGCCGGGGGCTTGGGTGACATTCAGTGCATGGGTAACAACTAACCAGCACAGGTGGATGGTTCATGGAGGACTTGGACATTTGTATAGGAACCAAGAGCTAACGTCTTTCCTCCAGCTCTCCTGAAAGAAACTTGCAAGTCATTTTAAATAAAAAGAGAGGATTATACCACTGATTTTAAGGAGAAAAAAAAAAATTGTAACAGAAATATAATTAGCAAAACCAAGCTCTTCAGGTTTCAGTTTCGTCCCCTCCGCTGCTTCTTTTCTCAGCAACAAACAGTATAAAGAGAAAAGGCCAAAGAAGGAACACAAACCTGTAAAGGGTGTGTTTGGGTGGTTCCTGCTTTTATTTCATTCTTGAAAAGCTAAGATTTCTGTTAGGTTTGGCTGAAGTTTTTCTTCAATGACATTTCCCTTACTTTCTGGAGAATGTGACTGCTGCTTTTTGCCTGCCCTCCCTACGAGCTAGTTTCTTCTGGCCTTGCTCATGGACAACAGGTCTTGGACCTGCCCTGACAGATGCTCAACAGCTGACATGGGTGACTCCTGCCTGCAGGAGAGGGGAAAATACTGCCAAGGTACCTTGGCACTGGGCTCTACACTAGGAGACACACGTGCTACCTCCAGCACCGCGTTCACTCACACCTTTGAAGAAGACGATCTTGTGGTCGCTGGTTCTCTCGTAGACGGCATCCAGGCTGTCCAGGTTGAGCGGCAAGCCCCGCCAGAAACGGTGGATCTGAGCCGGCTGGAGGGAGACCAAGTGCTTATTGCGAGTCAGTCTCCAGAAGTACTTGCCTGGAGGAACAGACTGGACATTACTGAACCACACTGCAACCCACCTTCGCCGGGGGAGATGAGTGCCAGGCACACGGTGGCAGCAGCGGAAAGCAAAGCACGTGAGATGGGAGCTATGAATTAGAGGCATCCTGCTTTCCACCAGCAGCTGCTAGTGCTTTCTATTTCTGGCAGCGATTAGGAGAAATTCCCTTTTTGGGATCAAAATAATCCTCCGGACATTGCACTGGAGCTGTTATACTGCTGTCTCTGGTGTGAAGCTGCGCCGCTGAGCTGGAGCAGGTGAGAGAAGCCTTTCATCTCCTCCCTCGCTGCTCTGCGTGGGACCTCCTGAGAGCCAGCAGGACCAGGCAGCGGCTGAAGCTACGCCAGGCACCAGCAGCCACCAGCAGCATTTTTCGAGAGCCTCCAAAGAAACATCCCTATTTTGCCTCTCCTGGACCACCCGCAGCTTCCTGCACACAGAGTGCCCAGCTGCTTTCATTTTTAGAAATGTGTATGATGTTATAATGAAACACAGAAATATCAGAGGGATTTTTTTAATGAAGAAAGGGAGTAAGAAAATAGAGGAGAAGGAAATTGCATTAATAAAACTGGACGGGGTTGAGGTGGGGAAGGAGGGACAATTAAGGAGTTTGGTACTATCTAGAGGTGTAGGATAAGCAGGGGACATCAGAGCTGTGGTGCTCCCAGGGGCTGAACGTACCGGCGGTGTAAGCAGACACATTTCCAGCACCTGCAGCAACACTGTCCCAGCTAGGAAAGAGTTTGGCTTGGGGTATTTTTGGAATATTTTGGGTAATGGAAAAGGAAACAGGTTTGTTCTCTGTGGGAAGGATGCCAAACTGTGCCCTGCCGAAGGAGCTTTATGTGGGATTTCCCGAGGAATCTTACTGATTTTAGAGGGAACTCAAAACCCAACTCTGCCCTCTCTGGGATTCTCAGCCTGAGTTTTTGTAGCACGTTTCATGCTGCATTTTCTCTGGAGAGCTCCACACAGTGAGATCCGAGCAGAAGCAAGATGTCTAAGAGCCAGCTCTCAACTTTGTCTCATATTTGTTATTGCCTGGTAGAAATTATTGCATGTTATTTACATCTGCTCTTGCATGGATTCCCAAGGGAGGATAAACAACAGAAACCAAAGATGCATCTTCAGATTTGTATTCATGACACTCAGCCCTTTCTCCATGGCCGGCAGCTTGTGACACCAGCTTTTAAAATTTTATGGAAATTGGATCTTAGCCTAATAATGCAGAAGGCGAAACTGTTAACACTTAAACATCTGCAGAGAGGGGATTTTATTCTAATTATAAGGATTTATATCATATTCTTGTTCTTCTGCTCCAGTTTGCATATTGGCTTTATCTGCCTGAAACCCACAAATGAATAATACATTCAAATGTGGTATGAATTGCCATAATTACAGATTCTTTTTAAGAACGTAAAAAAAAATAGGATTCAAATTTGGTGGCCATTGTACATCGATGGAAACATATGTAATTAAATAAAGATGATCTCTGCATCTCTAATTAGCGAGGCACTAGACAAAGCCAGATTTTTACTTTTTTAACGAGAAATGCAGCTCAACATAATTCCTTCTTTAGTAGATAAGCATCTGAACTTCGGAGTGCCCTGGGCTCATTTGAGACAAGGAGGGAAGCCCCAGTGCTTTTGATGTTTCAACTCTTTGCCACTGATGAGCTCAGCGGGTGTGCAACTGCAGGAAGCAAGCTTTAAGTCTACCCTCAAAGTCAGGCATAGCCTAGGCTGTTGGTTAGTTTGGTTGTTCTTTTGATAAGCCATCAGGAAAAAGCAAAAAGATACAGCAATTAAGTAGCAAGGAATTCTTAATGCAATGGCTCCCGTCTGCCTGTGCTTGTGTTTTGTCACGGCCAAGCCTGCTCGCCAAAGTGCTGTGGTGGCTTGGACGATCGTCAGCCAAAGCCAGATCCATGGGGGAATTGCTGCCATTACCATGCAGAAATACAATAAAATAAGAAAATATTCTAACCCTGTGTTTGTTTAAAAACCTCCCACCGAGCTGGCAAACTGAGCAGGATGAGAGCCAAGTGTAAAGTCCTGCTGTCTCGAGTGTCTTGTTTTATATGGATGATGGGTTGAGGCAATTGCTTTCTTTAATACGAGGTGATTTTGATCCCAGCTGCGTACCGTACTTTGGCTGCCTCTGGCAAGACTGCTGCATGCACCGTGCAGACAGACACATGGGCCAAAGTTGTTTTAAAACTTCAGGAGTCTGTAGCAAGGCACCCAAGTCAAAGCAAGCTGTGTTTTGGAAGCGCAGAGAACCCACCGATGCCTTCAACACGACAAGTCTGGGAGCCATGGGGAGCTCCAGTCGCTTGTGGTGGGAGAGGCTATTTTTTGGCTGTGGAACCAGCCGGACCAGCTCTGAACAAAACATCCATGGATGGAGGGAGTTCATCACTGGTTGTCATTAAAATCCTGCCCCAGAGGTGACAGCCCTGCTCCTTGGTGCCCAGGACGGTTTGGTGGCAGCAGCGGGGGCTCTGAGGGAGGTGCCGGGCTCCAGAGGCAGCCGTGCAGCTGGCACCCACTGACACTGTGGCTCTTTACATTTGCATTTTGGACCACAATAAATATATCCAAAAATAGAGACCAAGACGGATTTCTCTTTAATCTTTTTTTTTTTTTTTCCCCCTCTGAGAGACAGACAGCCATTTATCCTGGACACCAGTTCTTGTCTCTTATTTTCCCTTCTTCACTGTGGCTTTTTGGAGCTGGCATCTGAACAAATACTGCAGGGGAACAGCCTCCATATTGTGCACTCTGAGGGCACAGACAACATCAAATTCTCTGGAGCCCTTTTGCCGTTGTTGCCTGCAACCCAAGACTTGCACTGTGATACCCAGATGGGTTATATGTGCCTGGACACTGCTCCTGATTCCTCAGGGAGACAGTCCTACTTCTCTGCTAGATGGCTTTGGGGTGGCCAAATGGTGGCCAGGGATGGAAAGAAGTGCCCAGTGGGCTTTTTTCCGTCTTGGAAAGATGGGAAGGAAAGCCCACAGAATCCAGCCTACACAGGCTCCGTATACCTGAGAAGGGATCCTCGTCAACAGCCGGGCACCCCAGGGACACACTGCCAGCAAGTGTTTGCTGACACAGAACCAGATGGCTCTGCAATTGCGGGCACGTTGTCTTTGAGCCGTGCACAGTGAGCAGCATTAGGGAAGGTGAAGTGTGGGAGGAAAGGAAAGTTGGAGGCATCCAGGAAAAAAGCAGTGGAGAGCCGCTGTTGCTCTGCTCATCCTTGGTTTGACCCAGATTTCGGCTTTGATAGCACGAGTATCAGATTTTAGTTCGTCACTTGGGCAGCGCAGTGCGATGGGCCAGACTGTGGTACAAGGTGCTGCGCTGGATTGTCACCAGCCTGGTCACTTCAGAGGGAAGCGTTAAACCCCAGGACGTGCCACATGGACATGTGCCTGCCCTGCTGTTAGGACACACGGCCCTTGTGGTGCTGCACTGGCTGGGCACCGCAGCGGGCAGGAGGGTTTGCCGCCACCGGCACAGCTTGCAGGTGCTCCTCTGGTCTCTCCTTCCTAACCATCCGCTAGACCCTCAACCCAGCTCGTGTCGCCCAGCTGCTCTTGGCCGCAGGTCCCACAGGTTAATTATGTGCTGGGTTTAAAAATAACCTTTTTTGTAATTTTAAAAATAAATTGTGTTTCAGTTTCACTGACTTCTTTTTGGATAAAAGAAATGGTCCATTTACTGTGCAGTCTGTTGGCTACCTCTAGCACAACCCTTCTCTTCCTCCTCCTCCCTCACGGTCCCATTTAGCTGTGATCTCTGCCTGTCCCCCAGCAGTGCCACTGCATGTCCCCAGCCATCGGCCACATGGGCACCTCCACCATGGCGCTGTGACAGACTGGCCATGAGCCGGGTGGTCTTCTTCCACACTGGAGGCAGGATTTGCATTGACATGAAAATTTCCTTATCATTCATCCTCGGCCTTAGCAGGCTGATTAAAGGTCTAAGCCCTTTGATGTGAGCCGAAAGGAGTCAGTGGCACTCAAGATGCCTCCCTGGGTCTGGGGGCCCTGCAGCCTGCAAACCCTGAGCCAGCTTATCCTCATCGCCCGCCCCAGCCTGGGCGACACTGCTGCTACAGCATGGCACTGTCACACCAGCGTCACCACAGGGTGACACACACAAAGGCCGCCGGCAGCGGGTGCTTACCTTTGAAGAAGAAAGCCTCTCCCCTGATCTGGGCCACTGCATCGAAGTGAGTGTTGCATCTGTTGGGCATGTCCCGCCTGAGCCTGCAGAGAGATGCCCAGGTGAGCACAGCCCAGGCGGGCAATGAGGGGCTGTGTCCTCCCCAGTGTCCCCCATCCCACGGACCACATCTCCCCTGCCCCCAGAGTCCCCAGCAGAAGACCACAGGCTGCATCCATCTGTTGTTCCTCATGCTCAAACCCAGCCACGTGCACAGGGATTTCCAAGGCAAGCTTGGGCAACCCTCAGCCTGAAGATAACTTCGTGGCAGACAAGCTCCCTGGGCCACTGGAGGACGTCGCTGGGAGTCAAACGGGGACATGCTCTACATTTACCAGCTAGCGTAACTGGTGAGGGCAGAGCTGGCTTGCCGCTCCCCAGTGGCACAGTGCAGCTCGGCCAGCTGCCCCTGGGCAGCAGGACACGTGGTGGATAAGAGCCAAGCAGCATCTCGCTCCAGTGACTGGGGACGTTGATGCTCCAAGGCTGAGCTCTGAAATGCCAGTGAGACGTGACAGAGCCGCAAAGCAGAAAGCAGACAAGACCAAACACAGGGAGACGATGCCACACGCAAGACAATGCCATGTGATATGTGATGAAAGCCACCTGGCAAGTCACAGCTGAGATGCTGAGCTGCTTTTAACAAGGTGGGTGGGAAAGGCACTGAGTATAAAGGACCGAAAACGCTGCGAAGCCCATGTGAGAAATGATGATTGATGGAGGGCAAGGAGAGGATGCTGGGAACATGCACAGAAAATGTGCTGTGGGTGACAGGGAAACATAAATCTAATTTGCTGATAGAAGAGTTGTGCTGGGCTGCCAGCATCAGCTTCATAGCCTTCTTTGACTACAAAACGACCCCATCCACCCTCCCAGTCACACACAGGGCAGGATGAAAGGTCTGGCACAAACAAGCGTCCTGCTCCTTCTGCTGCTGCTGCGAGACGATGGTCTCCTACAGTATCAGGGAGAAATGCTCTTGTCTCTAGGTCAAAACGGCCATACAGAGCCTTGTGGACAAGTTCTGTTAGAAGCTACATGGGAAGAAAGATAACTAATGGCATTCAGCATGTTCAAGGAAAAGCGTCCCTTAGGATCCTCATAGCCTTTCTGCAACCCCTGGCAGCTGGGACACCTTCACCAAGAGCAGGTGCTCAGCACCTCTGTACTGTGAGCTTCACACCGAGCAAGGAAAAGTGGGGTAAAGAAGGTGCTGAAGTGAGAAAAGTAACTGTAGCGCAGGGATATTTTTTCAAGATTATATTCTTCTTGGTCCCATTACTGTAGGAATAACCCAGCTGTTCACGCTCCAGTGCTGTTATCCCCTCTTTGCATTGGGGCACAGAGAGATGAAGTGACTTCTTCATGGTCAAACACCAGAAGAGGTCAGACCAGGAGGTGAAGATGACCTGCTCCATCTCTGCTGCTCTCACCTGCGGTGTTGCTGGTATCCAGCAAAAATATGTGTGACCATGACCTCGTGCCTTTTTGTTCAGTGTCCCTTCCTCTTTTAACTGTCCTGCTGCCCGGGTAGTAAAACAATTTGGTAACTCCAACGTTTATTAATCAGCTAGATCGAGAACTTCCCTTAATGAGGGCACGCTGGTTGCTTGATGACACTCAGTGTAAGCAGTCCTTTGCCAATTCAAACCTGCGTTGGAGTTAGGCTACCGGTCCACTTGTTCCAATATTCACCCCCACAGGTACATTAGGGAGTTGCTCACCGTGGAAAGATGTAGGTAGGTTACGCTTGCACAAATCAGAATACTGCAGAGGAAGTTTGATTAAAATTTCAGCAAGGATGAATTCACCTAAGGGTGATGGGGACAAATTTCCATTAACATGAGTAAAATTTTGAGTCTTAGGGAAACACAAAGCATTCCAAGATGATATAGAATTTCTGGATGTGCCTTGAGTAATAGAAATTAGATAAGCGATAGATAGCACCTATCACTTGTTCCTGCTCTTAACCACTTCAGTTGTGGGCTGGCTGGTGAGTCTCCACACAGACTGCCTGAAAAAAGCAACAGCATATGCAAGAGATGATCAGGAGATGTGAAGAAGAAGGGGCACTTCTGTGTCTGCGTGTTTTCCAGAAGACAAGAGGTCCAGAGGGAAATACCGAAGCCAGAGTGAGCAGGCAAGATACTGATGCTTGAATGGCGCTTCACTACTAGATGTCCTTTGCAGGATCATCAGTGACAGCTGAAAAGAAACAATCTTGACTTACGGGACAGTGGAGCGATTCTCTGGCAGCTCTGGCAGGATAGGATGGTCATCGGTTTTGCTTACTTCAGGCTTGGCTGTGGGGGACACAGATTCCCTGACTCCTATGCGTAAAGACAAAGAAGCAGTAGAGGGGTACACCATCCTCCCCACCAGGCTCCACTCACCCCAGGAAACAGCTAGTCCAGCATGCCCCATGCCAGAAACGGGCTGTAGCTGGGTGAGGGACACGAACTTACCGTAGAGTTGCCAGATTCGGACTTTGTCCTCGTAAGGTAGGTCATACTTCAGAGGATCCCCCACTGGACCTTGGTAGTACGGTCTCATGATAGACTCTATGGCAGAGATGTGGGTCAAGCCAATGGCATGGCCAAACTCATGGACAGCTACAGCAAATAGGTCCATCCCATGAGCATCTGGAAATAAAGACAAAACTGAAATAATAGTCACTGCATGCTGATTGTATTTGAGGGGTTTGGGTGGGCTGTAAGAGAAGGTATAGGTATATGTTAGATAAACTGGAAAGAAAAGCTTTGGAATAGGTGAAGTTTGAACAGGACATTTTTCTCCAATCGGAAAAAGGAAACTGAAGTGTATCATATGGAAATGGAGAGCACGCCAGACATCAGCCCACAGTGTGAGTCCTCAGCCCCATACAAGCCTAGGGATCACCCCTCTTATTCCCAGATCACCGATGGCACCTGAGAAAGAGCCAGACAAACGTTAGAGAGAGCGACCTCGGCACAACAGTCCATCATCCCCGCTAACCGGCACTGCAGGAGCTGGGTCAGAGCAGTCATCTCCCGTATCTCATGCCTGCCCTGAAGCAGTTGCTGACACAGCCTTTGTGATGCCCAGAATACCAAATTTCTGCAGCCGCCAGCCAGAAGCTCGTCAAAGCCTGTGATAATAAGCAAAGCCATGTGCCAAGGAACTAGTGAGCACATGGCAGTGCCTGCCTGCCCGTGGTGCTCTGCTGGGCCTTCCCTGCCTGCACAGTGCTGGCACCGCACACTGCTGCCCTGGCCAAATCTACCAACAACACCTTCCTGCACGCACACAAACGCAGAGCTGTTCACCTGCTCATCGGCCACCAACGTTGCTCATCTACCTGCTGTCCTGACAGAAAATGGCAGAAGGGGCAGGTGACCACATCCAGCTTGTTTCCAGAGGACTGGCCCATCTTCTCCCCTTCCACACCTTGCGCTGGTGCGGCTGCATCTCCTGGGTCTGCTTCCTTAGGCAAACACTTTGATCCTCATACACTCCGCTAAGCACCACAGAGACTCTATTGGACGTTGATTCCTCCTTTGGTGACTTTTTTCCTCACTCTGGCTCTCTCTATTCTCAAATTTCCTTATTTGCAATCCAATCCCTACTGCCTCACACTGCACCCACACACACAGACCCATCCCATATTCTCTAGAGTCTCAGACACTCGGGTCAGATCTCAACAGGGGTGAACGTCCACTTCCAAACCTACATCACTGCTGCCAAAGCAAAGGAGGAACAGCTTGCAGGAGCCGTACAGGACTGATCCTGCACGGTGCATTCCCACCATCCAGCCCCAGATCAGCTGGGCCAAGCACTTGTGCAGTTGCTGCCCCTCACTGCACAGCAATGCCCTGCAGAGCAATACCAGAGGGTGGCAATGATTTTAAGTACAGTTCTTACAAAGATCATGATTGCAAGTATTGTAATAAAAAGGCAGCGAGGTGGGAAAGGTCTCTGCATCGCTCAGGGGAGCCCCACGTTCTCTGAGCCACAGCTGGGGCCAAAGGACATGGTCACGTAGAAGCAGCCGTGGCTGATCCTGCACAGCCCTTAGCACTCCCCACCAGGCTTGGGGTGTTGGAGGGGGATATTTTTGCTGAATTCTGCTTTTTCCTTCATGACTATTATTTACAGTGTCTGTAAACAGCCGGGATTTTTATAACCTGTGCTGTTTTCCCCAGCACTAGGAGAGAACAAGACATATGCTTTCTGACATTTTAATACCAAACTGACAACCTTGGGGATATTTTTATATCACCTACCAAGTTGTTATTTTTGAATCACTAGGGAGAACAAAATAAATAAAAGATGAAGCTCAGATAGCTCCAAGACCTTCAAAATAGAGGGCAGCTTTCTCACCGTCAGGCTCATCCTCTCCTTCCTCAGCAGTGCTTGGAGGGATCCTCCCTGCGGGGCTGCCGGCCCTGAGCCTGCTCCTCCACACGAGCTTCTTTCACAATGAGCATGCCCAACTACCAGCTACAAAAGGGAAACCATTCTTTACTTCATCACATAACACATCTGCTACGGCAAGCTACCAGACCTCAGCGCTTGCCTCTGCCCTGTGTCTCTGCAGAGCAGAGCTGCTTTTTTTTTTTCTTCCCCATAAGAGACACCGGTTGGGGTTGCACAGTGGCATGAACCAAGGAGCAGGTTGAATCCCGAATAATCAGCCTGTCCTGACCTTTAGCCTTAACCTCAGACCTCCTCCAGCACGTCTGGTGAATACTCCTGCCCACTCAGCGGGGATAGACGGAGGTCAGCTGGTGGGCAGGGAGGAGAGGGGTGGGGAAAAAGAAGGTATTAGCTGGTTTCAGAGAAGATGATTAGGTCTAAATGAAACCATTAAGCTGAAGCAGTAGGAGCCCACTGGGAGGCTGGCGGAGGAGGTGGTGTGACAAGTAAATTAGCAGCTGGTGGCTGCAGAGGAGACACTCTGTCAAAACATGTCCAACATGAAGGTTTGGGACCTGAACCCCACAGATGGCTCACACAGCTGAGGAACAATTGCTTCTGCTTATTAAAACTCTGCTCTAGCCAGACGAGACGAAATAAAAGGAAAAAAAAGAATAAAACTGTAACTTGTAACCATCCTGATGTCAAGTAATGGACACGAGATGGCAGGAAAAGCCTAGTGTTCACAGGGGCCTTTTTCCCTGCAGACCACAGAAGCCTTTCCAGGCAGGTCAGCTTATAAATACGCATTAAAAATAGGAAACCAGGATGCGTGGCAGTGAAGCCACCCAAAAGATGCCAAAGTCAGAGAATGCAGTTCCCATCTGAGAGCTCCGACAGCTGCACATCCAACCTGAAACCTTCCGGGTCCCAGAAGGGATGGTGACTGGGTGTGGGTGATGAGGAGCATTGCAACTGCTGATATGATGGGGAGAAACACAGAGATGCCATCGAGGCTTCTAAGAACACAGAAGGTCCTCAACGCTGTCGCCATTTCACTAGCAAGGGCGAGGGGGGAACCAGAAGGTGGTGTCGGGATCCCCAAGCCCGTGGTGAAGGCACAGCAGAGGTTAAACCACTCTAACCGCCAGAGCAGAAGAGGAAAACTGGAAGCCCTTGCGTTTGACTGCAGCTCTATCACCCTGACCTACCTGACGATCGGAATGTCCAATACTCATCATCGTCAAAATGAGTGTCTCCCGCTGTATGATGGTCTCCAGGGAAGAAAGCATGTGCCACTGTCCCACCAGGTCCGTCAAAGGGATAGCCGTCATTGTGATCTGCCTTGGAGAAGTCTATCTGGATGTCAGCGTTGTTACCTGCCACTTCGTGGAAATTCAGTGGGGTAATGTCGCTCCAGACCTTCAGGGCGTAGTACATCAGGGCTCGGACTGTGTCGTGGCCCAGGTGGGACTCTTTTGGGAAGGTGCGAACTCTGAAATAAAGAGGGCAAAAAAGAGGTCAGTAGCATGAAAGATCTTCTCTGAGGACCACCAGGAAGGGCTATGCAGACCTTGGTGAGGCCTCCAAACCTTTTAGCGCTCCTCCAAAGTGCCCTAACACCTTTATAGATGTGCCTTTAAGTCTCTGAATCACATCGATTCCAGAGCTATAAGGATTTCAGAGACTGAATTTGGGTCCTCTGGAAAGACCAAGCCAGTTTTGTCCACCAGAGTGTGAAACATCCCACACTTGTGAAACACAACCAGGATTTGAATCCAGACACCTCCTGATCCTGCTGTACCAGGTGGCAGTCAGCCTCAGAGCAACACTTCATGCACAAACTGCTGTTAACGCCCAGGTCTACGACTTTGGCCCAGCCTTGGAAATGCCAATGCTGTAAGTCCCTTGCCCCTTTTTTTTTTTTTCTCAAGCTTCCTTTCAGCTATTGACAATTATTTTCTCACCACTTATTCGTTCCAAGCACAACCCAAATATACAGACATTATTGACTTCTGAAGCCTTTGCACCACACACAGGCCCATCAGTTTTCCCACAACAAACAGCAGGTCATTGCTCATTCTTATTACACACACAGAAATCCAGTACGGATTTGCTGCCTCCATATATTTCCCAGCATGTCTGCTGGAGGTATAAAATATACTCTGAAACCAGTACACTGCCAGAAATCTCTGAGACTGCAATCCATAACAAGGAGGAATAGAAAAGGATGCATTTTATGTAAATCACCTTCAAAATCCCTCCAGCCTATTGCCTGCAGGAGACAGGCTATCTGATGGAGCACTGTAGTTGAGAAACTCTTGCCTCGCTTCTCAGTAGAAAAAGCATTGATGAGCAGGGGCTTACAACACTACTGCATACATCACAGGGCTGTTACAGCTGCATCAGCACTGCATCCCTTGGTCCCCAGCTCTGCCTTGCCCTGGAAGAGAAGCCAGGTGGGATGAGCCATGTGCTGGTGTTTGACCTGCAGCTGCACGATTCAAACCTCACTTTTGGTCTGAGCTGGAATGAAAAAAAGTCAGTGTTTCCTGTATAACCAAACCTTGAAAAAGAATTCCTAATATTGTTGATTTAATAGAGGAGATGAAAAGACAAAGATGCAACAAGGCACCTTGGCTTCTAAAAGAGTATGTTTAGATAATCTTTCATTGACAACTTTGACAAAAATAAACATGCTCCAGGAAAATGTACTGTTGACTGAGTAATTATTGACAAAAACCAATTCTGCTGGAAAATTTCTGGCCAGCTCTACCCCAATAATAATGGATACTTTATTTCTTGTGTACCAGCACACCAACCAAAATGTTCATGAAATATTAATGGCTTGACAGATTTTTAAAGGCTGAAGCAACAATTATGATCACCTCACTTGCCCTCCTGCATAATGTAGCTGGGAGAGCATTGCTCAGTATTACTCCACTCCCCAGCACCAGGGTGAAGTAATGACCCAACTAAACCTCTAGAAGTAATTACAGGTGTCAGAAATGGACGCCACACCACTCAAGCTCTTCCTACAAGTAATTTGGTTACTAGGAGACACCATGGATCAGAGAAGGGAAGTAGGAACAACTTGCTGACTGAGGTTGGATGCCCTTGCTTTCACGCAGTCCAAGGTGGGTACCACCTCCCGACCTGGGCAAAACTAGCGAGGGTTAAATCCAGGACAGAACAAAAAGGGACTCCCGAGAACAAGCAGAAATCTCACTAGCAGTTTCTCTGAAGAGCTTGGGAACCCCACCCTAGAGACAGTAGGAATGAGATGAGCGATCAGGCAAAACACACCACAGCCACATAAGAAAAAAATCACTCGTATCTACTAGGGATACACTAGGGATAGCCTTTGCTATCCCTAAACTATTCTGGGCAAAGACAGACCTTATCTACTAAACTAAATGAGTCAGCATATATGTAGGATCAGGCAATTGCAGGACTCCAAACAAAACACACTTGTAAAGACGACAGCATGGAGGTACGACAGTATCAGCATGGGATTAGAAAAGATAATCTTCAGGCAATTTTTTAATTTTTAGAAGAGACTGGGGCTGGGTGTAAACCTCTACAGGACAAAAAAAAAAGGCCACTTGGTTTCCAGATATTCTTTAACTAGGTGTCATCTTCCACAACACTCCTCTGGACTTAGGTAAACTCTTTGCTGCTTTAATCCCGACTGAACAAGTCCCTGTACGAGTAAAACACATCATGTTTCGTCCAGGAGTCACAACCTGTCTCCAAGATCATGGTGCCTAGGATACAGACTCAGATCCGGGGACATTATCTGCTCTTCCCTCAAGCCCCACTCAACCACGTGAGCCCCTCCCCTCCTCTGCTGTAGAATGAGGATAATAAATCTGATCTCCCTTGTAAAAGGATGGTGGATGAAAAGCCCTGTCTAAAGAGACAAACATAATTAAAATTCAACCCAACCCCTGACTCCAGAAGCATTAGATTAAGGCAGAAACAGTGTCAATACTTATTTTGCTTCTTATAGAAGGTTCTGCACCTCTGAGCTGACCCACATTTTATTAAAATGCTGCAGCTGTAAGTGAAAAACTCCCCATCCTTTATCCATTACCACCGTTATTTTTCAAGAGAATCCCATCAGGGTTTTTCAATTCAGCATCTGATTTGATTGCCGGAGCTCTTCTAATTGTTTTCAATGAGATTAAGAGAAGACTATTAGGCTGATAGGATGTTCATTGGCCTTGCATTACCCAGTTCCACTGAAAAGGAGGCACAATTCTAACGTCATGCAGATGCAGACAGGACTAAATAAGCTTCCTTCTACCTTTATTATTTTTATTGATATTTGTAGTAAATGGTGCTTAGGTACCCAGCAGAGAGCAGCTCTCCTTCTTCCTGGATGTTAGTCTCTCCTGAGACTCCCCTTGCAGAGCTTCAATCACAGGCGAAAGCCTGATGTGAGTAATTGGAGAGAAAGCTCTCTCAAGGTCTCTGCCAAGCCCCTGGGAAGGTGGTGAGGACTCAGCTGCTTCAGTTCCTCTCTGGCCACCCCACCAACACTGCCCCGAGCTGCGGGGTCAGTCACATCCCTCTGCAAAGCCACATGCTGGGACACCCTGAGGAGCATCTGTCCCCACAGCAGATGGGGCCTGAAACAGCAGCTGCCAAGTAGTACGTGGTTGTAAGTGGCACAACTGGATGCCAAGGAGAACATCTCTACTCTGCTTTTAGAGCTCACCCAGCTGGCAGCTCCGCCATGCAGACAAATGAAAGCTGACTTTCACCTGGCTGCTGCTAGTCCTTCACATGTCCCCTGGGTCCCCTCCTTCGCTTGTCCCATCCCAAAGAGAGTTTGGGTCCAAGCTGGTTAATAAGTAGAGGCCGGAGAGGGCTGATCTGTCGCTGTTCACTATCGAAGGGCACCCACACCAATGGTTCTTTTGATTTCCGAGTTCCTTTTTTTTGTTTTTGTCCTCCCAAAGCCAAAAGTGCAAGAGTATTAGTGATGTATGAGAAATCAATTGCTGGTTAATGAAAGCAATCCTTCACCTTCTGCAGCCTCGAAACTAGAGAGAAATAAAATAAATACTGATAACTAGCAAACACAGCAGGCTAAGGATTGCCTAATAAACACAAATTGATTTTTCTGGCAGGGGGAAGAGGGGACAGTTGAAAGGGTGGCTGCTTGCTGCCATGGCACAGCAGCCCCGATCCAGAGCTGCCACAACACCCCAACGCCACAAGAGGAAAGCAGTGGGGCTGTTTGCACCCTCCATTGCGCCTCTCCCAGCACTTTGCAAAAATTACTGAAAATTATCATCTTAGGGTGATAATCCTTCTCCTGCTCACATAGTGCCAGCGATGCCCTGCAGCCCAGCGATGGGCACTGGCACAGGAATAAGCCATCCTGGGGAGAAGGGGTGGGTGAAAGCAAATTTCACAGCCAGCTTCTCAGGCTGGGACAGGAGCAGCTGCTCCGGGTGGTGCTGCTAGAGCGGGGCCACCGCGCTTTGCTGCCTGCCCCAGCCATCACACCCTGGTGCCGGCTGCCAACGTGGCAGCTGCCTGCACTCTGCTCCTGCCACTTGGAGCTTCTCCTTCGAGGATCCCATGATAGGTGCGTTACGACAGTCCTAAAGCAGCTCCGCACCAGGGGGGTGACACTCCTGCCCCACGCAGGCACCTGTGACCCCCCAGGCAAGGGGGGGCACGACTGGTAGGTCCTCACGCTGGGATGCCACGGATTAGAGGAGGAAAGGCAGAGCATCAGGTCCATCGTGGCGACGGCAGCGTGGTACTGGGGGTTACCCTGGTTGCACAGCCTTACCCCGTGGTACCTCCCCAGCAGCTACCCTTCCACGCCTTGGTAAATCCGCATCTCAGGTCAGGCAGTGCCATACCTCCACCATGGTGGAGGATGCTCATGGCGATGACAGGCAGTGACTGACAGACGTCACTGCTCCTGTGCCGCCTGCCTTTGCTCCCGCTCTGGCACGTCATGTCCTAAGCATTGCCGTTTCAAAGACCGCAGCTTTGATGAAGAAGCACCAGAGACTCGTCCTTAACTAAAGATGGATGAAAGTCAGCTCAGTTTGGCAGCGGGCTGAGATTTTCGCAAGAAAAAACCTGGGAAATTTAGAAAGCTGGGCTTTAGCAGCTTCCCCACGCCCCAGGGAGTGCAAAGCATGTAGAGAGGGGGCACGGCCCTGACAGTGCTTTTCCCATGACTGCAAGGAGACAGAGAGCACCTGGGAAGAGACAGAGATGCCGGCTGTGAATTCCCCTTCTGCGGGACACAACCAGAAGCAATAAAGGAAGATTAGCAGCAGAAAAACCAGGCTGCAAACGTGAGGGGGAACTCACTGCGGGCAGCTCCTGGCGCTGATGCCAGCAGAGGGCATCCACGGCACGCCACCGCATCCCACATCTATCCCACTGCCACCTCTCCAGCATACTGAGTGCCCTGGTACCCATGTACGATGCAGAAGAAAAGAAAATAAAAATCCCATGAAAAGAAGATTTATATGCTGTAGTATCCTGGAAACTTCCCATGGAGACGAGGCACAGATGACTGTGGGTGTCTGATGCTGTACTGGGATGCTCTGATACTGTACCGTTGGCTGTGCAGGATGCAGCCTGTACTGTTTCGCCCCCCTTGCCCTCCAGTCCCACAGGCTGGCTGTACTTAAGGGGAAAAAGGAGAAACCTGAGCAACCTGCACACCTAGAAAATTTTGTTTGCCAGACACTGCCTCCTCCATCAGTGCAGATGCCTATCCCAAGATGATCCTTTCATACAGGTTTCTTACCTGTTTATTCCAGCCTCACAATTGTTCAGGTTTTTTTTGAATTTTTAAATGCATGCCGTAATGGATTTTGGTTTTGTTTTCTTTTTTTAAAATCTTCAATCAACGTGTAAAAGGTAAGCATGTAAAACTTTATGCCTCTATTGGCAGATTTTCATAGTAGTTTCAAAAAAGCTATTTTAAACTCAAGTGTTGGATGTAAATACTACGTTAGAGTTTCTATAATGCTATAAGCTATTGGCTTATACAACCTTCAGTTATAAAATACAGCCCTTTCTTGAACAAAAGCCAACATCTTGGAAAGGATCAAAGAATAAAAAGCAGAAATGAGTTTCTCAGGAGATGGATTTTTTTATGTCATACATATAAAACAGTCTCAAACCCAATCCCCTTTCTATGGCAATCTTCGCTGCAGCATCACAGTTGCCAAGGGGGTGGGAGGCCCCGGCTATCCCAGGGCTGCATCCACCACAACAGCCTGACCCCATTCCCCCTCCACGCTTCACTCCAGCCTGGGACTGTGGACACTGTGCTCCTGAGCACATCACCTGGCCCCTGCACCTGCCCCACCGCAGGACATAGCTCGGGTCTGCCCAGTCCAGCTTTGCTCACAGGACCTGCCGAGGTCAGGGCTGTGCACGAGCCTTGCGTCCTGCACTGGCTCTGGCAGCTCACAGGACATCAAGGCAGGTTTTGTTGTTTCACCCAAAGGGATTTTTTTTCCCCTCTGAAATACAAAGTTTATTCCAGAAGTCAGAGCTGGTCGACAGGGGGACAGGCTGAGCTTTTATAACGCAGGTCACTTCACTACAAGAAGCTGCCCATGAGCCAAAATTGTTTCTTACTGAAGCTGAGTTATGTTTATCTTCTCTGAAAATAAGGTTTCAGAGGGATGTGCTGGAACATGGACCAAATCCCTGGTAAGGCCACAGTTTCAACACATGTCAACAGCGACAGCCAAGTCAAGATTTGTTACTGCAGTAGGAGGTGGACTCGCTTGAGGGAAGATGTCAGATCGAAGAGAAGATTATTATTAATGAGGAGATCTCTCCGTAGCATCCACATGTGTTTTCAGAGTACTGCAAGCACCTCACAGTGCTCATCTTTCTTGGAGGAACAGTCACTGCAGCACATGGTCTTTGAGGGAGGAAAAAAAAAAAAAAAGTCCCAAAAAGTACACGGCTTGGTGGGACAGTGATTGATGGCCTTGTTTGCCAGTCCTGACCTGCAGCGTGACTGCAGGGGCTCTGGAAGTTGGACCCAAACTTCTGTGTATCACAGTTTTAGTGACCCATACTTGTTGCTCCCTGACATCAGGGGAAAAATACTCCCTTGTGGCAAGGACTAGGAGAAAAAAAGTGACTCTACCTAGAAAATGCTCCCAACCCTTGGGCTCAGGTGGAGCAAGAGAAGAAGCCCCATCTGTGCCAAGCCAAATCTGTGGCAGCTGCTTGAGAAAGCACAAAGTCCCAATGAGAAATGATGTTCTAACCATTGCCACACATCAAAAAGCTCCCAGCTAACCACTGGCTGAATCTGCACCATTCCCAGCTAGCAGCCAACCAGGTCCAAGAAGTCAAGGCTAGGATCAGCAGGAGAGTTTACAAAAATAGTCTGTGGGGTTCTGGGAGCACAGAGGGACCCATCTTAATGCATCACCCTGAAGCTCATCACGAAACCATATTCAGCCCAGGGCTGCATGGGATCAGCCCTTTGCTGCAACATTTCAGTAGGGGATGGTGAATTCCTACCTCCAGGACAAGTTTCTTTTGCTCCACTTGGTGACAGCCTGCACAAATCGCTTCCTCCTAGTCTCTGCGGTGGTGATGTCAGGCAGAGAGCAGCGAGGGGTCTTCATCAGCTCCAGTGTGGCTTCATCTAGATTTAGAAAAACAAATAATAGAAATCATGGGAACAGTGGGTTAAGAAATCCCAGCAGGGACAGGGAGAAGGGAAGTGCTAAGGATGCAGCAGCAGAGCGAAAGGCAGTGCGTGGGAGCCACTGGGGCTGGGCCCACCAACACCCATGGTGCCCCCCATGGGGCACTGAGCCCCATCCATGCCATGGTTGCACCCACCAACAGCAGCAATTCTGGCTGAAAGCCCATTTCTTCAAAGCACCCACCAGCTGGGGCTGCCAGGAGGTAAGGGGAGACAACACCCCACAGCCAGGAGGCTGGGCGCTAGCTCTGCTGTTAGTGTCAATGGACGGTTTTACTGATTTCAGAAGTAAATGCAGCAGGTTACCTCTTGTGTGACACTTTACAGATCTTAAACTTGTGTGGAAAACCACCTGTGGCCAGATTTGATTATGTTTTAAAACATAAGTTTTTAATTATTCTGTTTTATTCTCTCTTGCTGGATTTCCCATTGTTCCCCGGCAAAGCAGAAACATGTTCACATGTAAATAAACTGCATCGCTGTTCAGCCAGGAGCTCATTTGGACACCGTTTATATTCCTTCTTACTTATTTTAAAAACTGAATGAAAGCTTAAAGCTCCTATTCTCATCTACTGAAAGGCAGACAAATTGTTCATTCACCCATTTTCCATGCTGGCTTTACCTCTTTACTTAAACACCTTGTTTTCAGATGCAAACCCATGTCCATGCCCTGTCCAGGGCAGCTCCCCAGGCCCATTTCAAACACCCCCTCCAAAAATGAAAATGCAAATGTATTCAAAAGGCCATCCTTGCTCCCAGACCTCCTGCAGCTTGTGATAAGGTGGAAGAGAAATATTGCACACGCTCAATTAAGAGTGGAGAAGGAAAGTCCCAGCAATGGGATGTGGCCAGCAGCTGCTCAGGCAGAAGCTGCTCCACGAGACCAGTGGAGGGCTGCCGGGGGCACTGGGATGGACGAGGACCGGCCTGCTAATTAGCAGCTTCTCATTAATTCTGTCCTGAGCAGCGGAAGCAAGCTGGCCACGCAGCAGGAGGTCGCGGCCGCGCGTCAGGGAGGGGAGGAGAGCAGACAGGCATCCTTCCGAGGGCCGGGATAATGCTGGCTTTCTCCTTCCCTCAATAAGGACATTGAGAGGAACGACCCTGGCCATGCCAGGAAAACATGTGTCACTTCAGCCTGGCCTTGGACCGCTCTGTCCCAGACAGATGTGGCCGCCACTTCAGGCAGAAGCCACGCACCACCCCGGCCCACTGGCTGCCGGGGAGGTGACAGGCTTTCAGCTGGATGGGGGTGACAGGGGGCGGGGGGTGCGTGTTCGCAGAGTCACTGTGGCTTGGCGAGAGCCCAGGAGACCCCCGCCAGCTCCGCAGGCACCTCGTGGCTCTATGTGTCATAAGCAGGAGCGAACAGCGCTGGGGCGATGCGACACCACCTTCCTCCCTCCCCTGTGCTGTGCCCCAGCAACAAGGAAACCAGAATATCTACATATACAAATCAGGAGGCTTAATCAGGATTTTCTTCAACTCCATGTGATGCTGCAATTACAGCTTTGAACAGGACAACCTATCAGTCTTAGTTTCTCAGTCTTTTTTTTTTTTCTTCCTCCCCTCCTTTTTTTTTTTTTTGAACACACCAAGAGCTATTTTAAGCTGTTTTAAGCACGACAGGAACCCCAAGGGTGGGTGGGTTTGGTGAAATAATTGCTTGCCTCAGGTTCTTGAAAGCACAAGGCAACAAAGCACCTGAGCCATGTAATTACTCTTACAGCTGCAAACTGGGCCATATGTTACCCCCATGTGAGCTTTTCCTGGAGATGATGCTACTCCACAACTCAGCATCAAGCCCCCTCTCCTCTGTGGACCTGCAAGGAGTCATCCTTGCACCCCTCTGCACCACAGTGGAGGGATCATGAGCCACTGACCTAGGACCCCTGTTGCCTCGAGCCCCCCGAACCGCTGCATGGCAGTGATGGCCTTGGTGAGCTCCTCCTGCGTCTGCAGTTGTCCTGTGACAGGATCCGGAGGAGGCAGATACCCGAATTTTGTCAGCCAGTCCTGTGAAACAAGGAGAAGGGCGGGGATGAGAAAAGGAAAGGAAGGAAATATATACACAAGGAAAGATGCTCCAAAGGTCCCGTCTGTTCCGCTTGGAAATCCTTTTCCCATTTACATGTTTATACCCGACTTCCCCATCGAACCACATGGTCCCTGCTAACAAACGGATGTGTCAGGACGGATCTGTACACATCACTTCAGTAATGGGATCCGGTGACCTTCACGCATTCCAAGGGTGACATCTAATTTTCCCACCCAGCTGCAGACCATCTTTGATAGCGGCGGCAGCGCAGCCCCAACCCGAGGGTTACACAGGCGCCTTTGATGCTCCCCTTGGACACTGGCAGCTCTCACTGGACACTTGTTGCAGGGCTGACCACAGAAAGGGCAGGAAAACTGCCTGTCACAAGGGTCAGGCAATGCCACATCCCTCGGGACCTCACTTCCAGTGGGAGCCCACAGGGGTCTTGGGGAGGGTGCCCAGGTCCGATGGAAGAACCTTGTTGACCTCTGGCTGAAGCTGCAGAGCAGCTGGGTTTTGCCCAACTTTGTCTCAGTCAGACCTCTCTGGCTGTATGTGCTGGGCTTTAAATTTTCTACTGTCCCCCAAGGTCACCACAGTAAGGTCATAGCTTCCCATGAGAGGTGAGAAGCGGGGACATTTCCTCCTCCCTGCCAGCACAGGGAACACCTCTGTGGCCAAGCACCCTTTACAAGTCCCCCTATGTCCTCACACTGGCACAAGGGCTGTGCCTGCTCTCCTGGTCCCTTCAGCCAGTGTACCACAATGCCATCATCCTGCTGTGATATTAATTGACTTGCTGTGACCTCCTGCTGCCTTCCAGTCCACGAACTGCTGGGGTGGCTGAGCTTTGGGACTGCAGTGCATTAAGGGTGCGAACAGCTTGGCAGGAGCTCCCTCCACCTGGTGAATATGAGCTGGGACACAGGGACAAAGACATCCCTGTGGTCCAAGCCCCCTCAACGCACCCTGAGGGTTTGAGGATGTTAGGTTAGCAGTTGGACTTGATGATCCTAAGGGTCTTTTCCAACCCAAATGATTCTATGAGGGTGGCTTATTTTACTTTGACCTTCACAACACCAGGATTTTGATTGGAAACAGATTCAATCATGAAGTCTCTGGCCCCCTTCTGAGCCACGCAGTCAGAGACCCTGATGGATGACCTCAGCATTGACACAAAACTAACTGAGCCCTCTAGAGAAAACCACCATGGAGATGGTGCTGCTTCCTCAGAGGCCACCACACGGTGTGGGAGCTTGGCTTGGACCCTTCCCACCAGTTCCCAGGCAGCAGGAGCACTGTGGCTGCAAAGTCTCGGCTTCCAGTAACCAAAATGCCGCCCCAGTGAGACCTGGTGGGTTTCCCAGCAATGCCATCACCTTTCCACCACTGCAGGGAGAGGTATGGGGACAAGGAGCATAGGAAAACCCTGCAACAGCCTTCCCCTAAAATTTGGCCAACACTAAAAAGTCATTCCTGGTGCTTGATGGCCCTCATCGTTTCAAAAAAAAAAAAACAACCCAAACAAAAAAACAAACAAACAAAAAAACAAAACACCAAAATCCACAAAACACAACAACGAAACAAACTATAAATGGATTTTAAAAAAAAGCACTGTAAGAAAATCTCATTGATGATGGCAACAGGCTTCTCTGCTTTGAATTATTTGTTCAAGGGGATGAATCAGCAGAGTCGCACGCACCCCAACAGCGCCAGAAGCACCAGGACTGGCTTACGGGTGAAGCTGAAACCTCAGCCACCCACAGCCCCTGACAGGGCCAACTGATTTATTTAAGAGGAGAAATAAATGGCTTTTCCCTCTATGCCCTCCTCTCCAGCATTTCCACATGCCCTGGTTTAACCATGTCCCTCCAGGTTGCCCTAAAGCATCTAGAGCCAGACACGGGTATCTCTACCACCAGAAAGTAGCAGGGACCTGTGCAGCACCTGCATGTCCCTCTTTGCCAAAGCCTAAGCAAACACGGCCACATGCCAGCAATCCCCCCGCCACAGGCGCCTCATTAAAACCAAGACCACTATTTGATAGGAATTGGTCTCTCAAAGGACAATACATTTTAATGAAGATGTTTTTCTTCCTCTTTTCAGCCTAAAACTGATGACAAAAATGCCATAAATCTCCTTCTTACAACTCCTTTCTAAATGTCTGGTGAATTATCTTTTAAATCCTTTCTTACCTTCCTTCTCGCTCCCCTCCCCTACCTCGGCAGAAGGATCAGCAAAGAATAACAATACTGCATGCAGGGAATGCCATAAACACCTACCCTCTCTTCTTTTTAGCTGTATCAAAGAATCTATTGAGCCTCTTGAAGACTGATATTGATCTAGCCTTCCACTGCAGTCAATGTGCCACAAATTTATTGTAGTCAGATTAGTGCCAAAAGTCAGTACCTGCTTATCGCTACAATCTGAATGTCCCACAGCTCGGTGTCACCTGCAGTGGCCACCCCAAACGGCACAGCATCCCCAGCCCCTCTCTAGCAAGCCCAATTAAACAATTGCACGTTTACAGAACTTTAAAACAGATCTCCCCACACTTGGTCTGGCTCTCCATTGAGGAACGTAGTCTCTTGTGCCACGTTTCTCAGTGGCAATTCACTTCCCTCCTCATCCTCCTTCACGGTTGCCTCATTTCAGTAGGGTGGTGTGTTATTACAGCCAGAAAAAGCAGCTTATCTGGCCATTTCTTGTTGCTTAATGCAACTCCACTAGCCACCACCTTGCTAGTAGTGCATTAGCATCATTGCAGCCTTCCCTTGCCATCATGCTGAAGGCCAGGCCAAGCACTCTCTCCTCTTCTCCCTGCTCCTATTTGTCCCTTTGCATAGCAAAAACATTTGTGACAGAAATTAGAGATACAATTCGCCCTTGATTGGTCATGAGAAATCAGCTGTGACACGGCGCTCGGCAGCCGGCCCATCAATTGACGAGGACGGTGGGGTTTAATTTGGTTTCTTCCCTGGTCATGGAGACAGCGTCATTTATTCTCTAACGACAGCAGAGCCGATGCTACGCCAGAGATATACATAACTCAGCTTTGCTCAGGTCCTCCTGGAGATGGAGGTGGCAGCAAAAGGCTGGGGAAAGCAAAGGCATGGTGAGGTCCAGCAAAGGTCCTGCTGCTCTGGCTGCAGCCAGGGCAAGATCTCTCTTTCTTAACCCAAAGGGGTGGAAAAACCACAAACACAACTGGACATGCCAGAGCAAACGGGAGCCTCCTTAAAGAAGAAATAAAAGGAACAGGCAGATATCACAAGCCCTTCACCTGGTCCACCTTGCAAGCACTTATTTTCCTGCAGACCATCATCTTGATCATGCTTTTACTCAGGTTCTCCATAATTTTATAGACCTCTCTGATATCATTCCCATTCACCTATTTTCCAGTGTACGGGTTCTGGCTGGTTTCCTCTCTCCTTGTAAGCAAAGCTGAATCATAATATTGAACTTTCACATTCCACCTTTGCTGTGGCAAAAAATGTCATTAGGGAAAATGCGCCTGGACTTGGAGATGAGAAAGACCAGCAGGAATTGTCTGGCTAATTATCTGTGTGCCCTGTGAAAGCTTTTCAGATATTTTCTTATCCTTAATTAGGACAAAAGCTAAACTTACAAACCTCCATAAATGAAAAATATGAAAACATTTTCCACTGAGATAACTTCAACACGTTCACTTCTTATTTCCACTTTTTTTTTAAATTAAAAAAAAGCTTTTTTGCCAACTCTCATTAGCTTAAAATGTTTAAATGAAATAGTGATTTGAGCTGAATGCTAAAATTCTTTGAACATATTTCTTGCCTGAGTTGGCACGTTAAAAACTTTTACTTAAAAACGTGCTGCGCTAAATGAATTGACCTAATCCCATGAGAAGATTCAACTTCAGCAACTCCCTATTTTAAAAGAAAAAAAAAATTGCTTCACCAAAAAATTCAGATTGAGCCAATGTCTGGCCATCTTCCAGCTCTGAGAAGAGCTGGGAACGAGTGTGGCTGCATTACATGACTCATGCCGTGGCTTGGGGTATGTACCTTGGTCTGAGGCTTATGGGATCCCAGTTTTTGTGGGAATTGCCTCATTGTGTCTCTGGCGCCCAATTCCTCATCTATAAAATACTCGTAATTGTATTTCCTGGTCTCCCTTCCACTGGTCCTGTCTGCTCCCACTGGGAACTCTTTGGGGCAGTCCATCTGCCCCTGCTCTGCTTTACCCCAGCTGCGGGGGGCTGCTGGGCCAGACCCAGCCACTGCATTTCACTGCCATCACCAAAAGTGGATCCACATGATGGGCTTCTCCTCTGGTGCTGGGAGTTAGCAAAGACGGGGCTGGGGAAAGCTGGAGGGACGGAGCCAAGCCCATGATGAATCTTCTGATCCAGCTCCACCACCACACAATACAGAACGAAATTCCATTCTGTCCCCATTGTGCTTAGGGCCAGCAAAAAAAAAAAAGGAAGAACTGCATGGCAGGCAAAACCAGCCAGAGACCTTCATCCATCTGCACCTCCCCTTCACTGTGCTGGATAAACACAGCTGCCAGCAAGAGACCTCACGCTGCTCAGCGCTGAGCAAAAATACATACATACCCCTTAAAAACCGCAGCCAGGATGTTTATTGACAACACACTGTCCCTGCATGGGGCTGGAGCTCCCACCCTGCCCCACTCTGGATGGTGGGACTTGCGCCATGTCCTAGGCAGCAGGGAAAAGCCATCTGAACATGTTCAACTCCTGGGACTGAGGCACCATGAACCAAGGCTCCCTGGGTGCTGCCCATGCTCCATCCTCTGCGATCTCATGGGACTAGCCACCCACAGACGACACAACTCAAGAAATGAAGAAAAATTAGGAGAGGGGGGAAGGTAAAGAAGAGTTTTTCCCTCCCATGTAGCTCTACAATCTTTAAACGGTTTGATTTTACCCCTCCCATCCCACTGCAGGCGGTACCGAATAGAAGAGGTCCTAAAGCAACTGCTTCAAAGCAGTTTTCCTTTGAAAAGGGACTGTGTTAACGGTGACGCAGCAGCATCATCCCTCCATGGAGCTGCTCCATGAGCATGTTTGGAGACAGATTGCTCACTTGGCTGGCTAAAAACAAGCTGTATTATTTTTTTTCTCGTCTGGGTTCCCATACTGCTGTGGCATAGTGTAATGGGGAAAAGCCTGCTGCTTGCCTAAAAAAATGGTTAACAGAATCCAAAACCGCAAAATTTTTTTGCACTTTTTTTTTTTTCTCTCTTTTGGAGAAGGCACAAAGTTAAGAAAAATGGTAATGAAGTCCTCTCCTCTGCAAACAAGCCCTGCTTCAATTTTGGACTTTTTTTTTTTTTCTCCTTCACCCACTTGAATGGAATACCAGGGAGCAATCCTGCTATGGCAGCAGGCAGGGACTGGGGCTTTCCAGGACCCAGTGATGACCCATAGCAAAATGCTGGCTCCAGCAGTGGCGAAGCCTCTGGTATCACTTATGCAGAGCCAATTTTCAGATTAAAATGGCAATTTAATTTCTTTCATCTACCCACTTCCTTTGTATCAATACCCTTTTGTCCTGGAACCTACTTACCTGTTTCATTTTAAAATAGATGTAGATATTGTCCCTCTTTTATGGAAGATTTATGAGCTCTGTAGGTTTGCTTTTACAAATATTAATATTATATAAGCTGATGGGCTTATTCAACTGCCACAGGCAAAAAAAAAGACTCAGTCAGCAAGTTTTCTTCCTGACGATTTCTTTTTAAGGGTCATAGGTTGGCATTTACAAGAAGACAAACTAGTTCAGGATAACAAGGAGAGGATAAATAGGATAAACAGCAAAACAGAAATCAGGATAAGCAGAAAAACTCTACCCAAGCCAGTTCTGAGCTTCTGCCTGCTCTTGTATTATTACAATGACCATGTTTCTAAAGTTTAGCCCCAAAAAATCCGGGTCTTTTTTTTTTTTTTTTTTTGCTTGATGTTGCATAAACATACATGTGAAAAAACCCAGCCTTAATCCTGCAGAGTTTGTAAAACTCTCTTTGCTCAGGGATGGAGATTGTTATTCTCGCTTTACCTGACACATTGCCAAGCAAAGAGAAGAGCAGAGCTTTACCCGCAGCCTCCGGCTCCTCTGCTGATTCCTAGACTGGACCCTGAGCTTTTCCCAGATTCCCAGACCAGCTCCATCCTCATCCCTTCAACATCAGAGGAGGAGACTGGGTTTAGATTCACGCCCCTGTTGACAGGGGTGCAAGCAGCACCCCCAACGCTCTGCCTAAGGGCTGTCGGTTGTGACACCCGCAGTCACCTCTCCCTGGCCCATGCCACGGCCCCCAGCGTTGCTTCAGACACCTCTTTGCAGCGAGGAGCTGTGCTTGCACTGACTTGCAACACACCTCCAGAGACTGGGCGTGCAACATGCAGGGAGAGGATGAGGGTATATCCCAACTTCCAAATTTTCAGGATAGTCCAACTTGAGCAGAAGCATGTTTTTTTCACCCAAAAGATCCCTTTCATTAATATTCTTTGAAAAGCTTTACTAAACTGCACCTTTGCTCATTAATCAAGCTACAAGATGCTTTTATTCATTTAAAAAGGCCCCTGTCACTGCCGAGAGCCTCAGCCCTTACCCTGACCTTAATCCTGCCCTTGGCTTTCCGGCCGGGGCAGCCCCAGTGAGGTCCCTCCCCACCGTGCCCAAAGCCCCTGGCTGCAGCAAACACACAAACCAGGAGCTTGTCCCCACCACTCGTCTCCTGCTGTCTATGCCAGATAACCAGAGAGAAACAGGCTTTGTTTTTGTAGGGTCACCTGTGGGGAAAAGAATTTGAAAGCTCCCTTTCCTGCTGGAAGTCCCTTTATACCCTGGGTGCAGTCGTGCTTTGCACATGCAGGGGAAGAAAATCCAAACACACTATTCAACAAAATTAATGACCCAGATTACTAAAATAAAGCTACAACTCAAGCATCCGGAACTAATTTCCAAATTACACTTCACTTTATCTCTGCAGCTACCATTAAATAGGGTGGAAGCTTTTAAAATTTAAAAAAAAAATAAAAAAATAAAAAAGTATATATATAACCACCACCACAGACTAGATTAAACGGAAATTCCTTTTGGCTGTTTGAGTTTTTCTTCCAAGTTTTCGAAGGTTTACAGTATTCAAATTTTTACAGTCATTTTCCTGAGATCAAAGGACCCCAGGAACGACGCCCATTAATTAGAGCAACACATATGGTGCCGCAATACTCCAAGGAGCACACTCCTGCAATGTAACAGCCTTCGGGCCACGCAAAGCCAACAATTTCCTTCCAAAGGTTGCCACGCACCTCTCTAATGAGCTATCGCACGCACGCAATCGTCTGATTAATTCATTAGGAGAAAAAACCTGCAGTTTGGATTAGAACCAGGATTTTGGTTGCCGCCACCACCGAAGCAGTTTCATTAGCTCACGCCAGAGGAGTCGCTTGAATCCAAACAGCTATTTAATTTGAGCGAACGCTGCGCACAGAATCCAGGGTAGAAGTTAATGCAGCTGCTAATGATTTCCTCTCCCTCCTCCTTGCTTTAAATGTTCGATCAGGTTAACAACAGTGGCATTGCAAAAGGCCACAACCTGTAAGTCCTGAACACAGCAGGTCCCTTGGCAAGGGACAAATCACACCACTCGATGACATTGGACCTGGGACATCCAGGTCATCAAGGATCCAGTGGAGAGAGCACCTCTGCTCCGGCACAGCTCACTTGCCAGCCAGCAAATGGATGCCAACTTGGCTGCCTGCAGGTCTTGTCGGACGTGATCAGGTCTCGCCTGTAGCCTCAAATGCTTGTTTGCAGGGCTCTGCTCGCATTACTGCTCTTTTGGGTGTTGGGGGATGACGTCCTCCACTGGGCAAGGTAGGGACAGAAGGCAGCTCTCATGACTTGGAAGCAAACTTCATCTACTCTGCAGCAGATGTTACACAAGGTGTAAGCATCTCTTTGGTTGGATGGGTACCGAGAACCTTCCCAGAAACACAGAGTTAATCAAGAGGCATTGTAGAAGCAGAAGGAAATTCTCTGCAGACCGCAGAAATAGCCTTTTCAACCTCTTTGAACTAAAGATCAAAGAACCAATTCCCATGCATACAAGGCAGGCAGAACAGTGCAGCACTCAACAAGGTTTCCTACAGCTGGTTTACGTTTCTTTTCAGAGCAAGAAAAAGTGACAAAACATATAAACAAGGTACAGTTTATTCTGTATTTTCAACATGAATGCGTATATTTCTTGGTGGAGATTTAATACGCCAGGGCTTTAGAGAGGCCTTCAATCACTGGAGGTTTTTCAGCACATCCTGCAAATTTCCACTCAAAGACAATGAACGATGCAAGAAATTTGCATGTAACTGAAACTCCACATGACCATCAAAAAGGAGTTTCAATGGGAATAGTTTTTTTGTTTTTAAATCAACTCTAGTTTTGCATAATGCTGCCTGTCGCAGTGAAGCATCTTTTTTCATCAATGAGTTATTTAGGAAGGAAAAGAAGAAAGTCCTGCCATGTACCAGTCTGTTGAACCGTGATGGGAAGTTAGGTAAATGACCGAATTAGCATTCTTTTATCTTGCTGCAAAAATATCTCTAAACCATGTAACTCGTTACTTAACATGGTTTATAAAAATAACCCTGCATAGCTGGAGGCTGTTTGAGGCAGATGCAGGAGGCTCTACCCTGGCCACATCAGGTCCCGGTGATGGATGCCACCGGCCAGATGCTACGCTGAAGGGCAAACTTGGGACTTTGGCTGTCCCTGAATACGCCCAGCCCTGCTCAGCACACAGGAAAGTGCCAACACTTGCATTAAAAATAAAAATGCAACAAGTTCTAGTCCTCTGGTGGGCCCAGAGGCAAATAATATCACTGGGGGATCTAAACCACCCCAATACTCTATTCCATTGAGAAACATAATAAGTAATTACTATTGCAACATACGGCACATAAATACCAGCAGCAGAGTTTGAATGTGGTTTAAAACTCACTTTAGAGCATCTGTGCTGCTGGTACCCAGGCTTTGCCTGGCTTTGTGTGATGAAGCATGGTGGCTATTGGGTTAATTCACTGGCTCACTCTGGCTCCGCTTATGCAGGACAAACCAGAGTACGGTCTCAACCAATGGGTCCACGTAGGATGGACAGTGGCCAAGGAGGGTGGAGGAAGAAGCCCAACTCCCATGTGAGAGGTAGAGCAACTAGAAACCATGAGACCTGCCACCCACTGCTCTTAAAGCAGCTACACTCGATTATCTGCAGCATTCAAAGCTCACATAAAACCCCAGGCAGGTGTCTCTCCTGAATGCCAGATCCCCTCTGTGCTGGAGCCCGGCAGCCAGTGGGTGCCCAGAGCCAGGGAGCACGTCCCCCGGCACACCTCCTCCCCACCAGCATCACCCACTGGTGTGCTCTGAGCACACCCACAGGTACAACTGGATCAACTCTAACCTCAGACTTGGTGTGACAGGGTTAAATTAAGCGTCACCAGATACAGTTCTTACAGCATTTGTAAGCCAGGAGAACTCTCTCCTCCCTATGTACCCAGCCGCTGTTCACACGTAGCCGGGGAAGAGGCTTCCCTGCTCAACACAGCACAATAAATCATGGTGAGAGGTTGCCTCATCCCTGAAATCACATCCTCTCTGTATGAAGAAAAATCAAAGCCAAGACTTTGCAAATTCAGGTTTTCTGGGCACAGGACATGGGAATATCCGTGGTTTCTTGGATGATTTTGCACAAAGCTCATCGGAGTCCAAAGCTGCCGGGGGGCTGTTGTGAGCAGAGCCAGATGGACAGTGCTCCTCAGGAAACATCTGCTGGAGATGGACAGAGGGAACAGAGCGTGCCCTGACCCTCCTCTCCCTGTGCTCCTCCACCCTGTCTCATCCATGCAGTAGGAGGGTGGGCAGGGAGGGCAGCTGCTGCGTCCCCTGCCCAAGGGGATTCCCGTGTCAGGAGGCTCCCTGAGCCCTCTCCACCACAGGAGCTGGGACACCTGCCCCATAGGAAGGGGGAAGGCTCTGCAAGATGGGCTCTCTGGGGGTTTGGTTCATCTCAGCACACAGATGTTCAGACATTTAATTAAAATCTGTGAGCCTCCTGAGTACCCGACATGCGGCTGTTGACATCACCCAAGCAGACTGTGCAGAGGACTTCCAAACACTCCTGTCTTCCAGCTGGACTGGAACCAAGATGAGCAAGAAAATGATACACTCTTTTAAAAAAGAAGTACAAATTGCTCTTTACCAAAGTGAGAATACACAGCAAGGCTCTCCTAGGGCGTGACTTTTGAGGTCCTGGTTTTACTTAATGAGCCTGCCCATCTCATTGGGCCCGAACGGCACGTTTGGTCACGGTACGTAGGGAAAGTCAATGACGCATTGAGAACACAATAGCGTTAATCTATATTCTCTCCTGATCTCACCGAGATGGGCTTCTACTCTTTCAGTCATTAAACAAACCATGTCTGGTAGCTAACTGAACAGACTGCTATACATCAAAACAAATCTCTTGCTAACTCCTTTTATTTTATTAGGACAGTGCCTTCTCCAGGACAGACTCCAGACCTGCAGCATGACCAGGAACACCAGAGTTTGCCTTGGCCCATCCACGTTCTCAATCACAGCTCTCAGCCTCCATCCCAGGCTTCAAAGTTGAACCTCCAGCACAGCTTAACTGTTCCCATTTACAGCAGCCAACAACAATTTACCTTGATGAATCAGCTCAGCTGCACATCTCTCCTCCACTCACTAGCTCAGAGATCAGTGGCTGCCTTCCTCCCCATTGTAGCATCACACTTCCCTCCAGCTAGGTAGGCTCGGTTTTCAACATAACCTCAGGACACAAATTGCCTGTTTAAATATGCTCACAGTGTGGCCCAATATCCCGTTCAAGAGATTGCAGAAAATCTCTAGTCCCCTGCAAACTAGGAATGCAAATGCTGTTACCACCGTGCTCTGTGCTAGGACTGGTCCAAGGGCTGCTAACAGCAGTCACAGTCCCTGTATTTACCTCAGCAGCTTTTAGACTGGGTCATAGCTGCATCTTCCCATTTGTTTTTAGCAATGAAAATATTGTGACGTTAAGAAATCCATAAATCAGAAACTGTACTGGGGTGTGAAATAGAGCATCCATTTGGGAAAGAATTAAACCCCACTTACGTCTCCTGCCCCTGGATCTATGTGACTACAGAAACAACACATTTCCTACCAGCTTTGCTGCTTCCCCCAATCTCTTTAAAACAGCGGTATTACAATGAGCTTTTCTTGTTGACAGGTTCTTTCTATTAGCTGTACAAGTGTCTCGAACAATTATTGATGCTGTGGGCAACTGGCAAAGAGAAAAAAAAGGAGCCTTCTGTTCACGAGCTGGGCTATTAAATCAAAGGAAGCAATAATATCACAGTTCTCAGGTGACCAGCCTTCAGGTGCAAACACTGAGAACCCTGCAGTACTTCAGGAGCACCCCACAGGCTGTATGAGCTGGAAGAAATTAGCCACTGAACAGCAGCAGATAAAAAAGAAAAAGAGCCCTACATCACCAAAGTGTTGGGCAATTTGCAAAACATGACAAATATTCTTTAATTATTAAAACAAACTAGCTGAAATGAATAATTTAACCTGCTCTGACTAGTCCAGGGCATTTTCCTGTGGCTACCAGGATGACTTTGCTTTTGGTGAGAACTGGTGTTAATCATGACCTGGGGCCGAAGCACTTTTGCAGAAACCAACCAGAACAAAGCAGAAACCAACCAAACCCACAGATTATACTCCTCCCCAGAGGGATTCAAATTATACAGTACCTGACTTCAGCAAACGAGCTGAACCATGCAACACAAAACTCCCCCTGCCCCAAATGCTAATTTAAATAATAAATCTGCACGTCCATACACACTGTCATCTCTTCAGGCATTACAAGCCATACCAGATTACGCAGCACCACTTGTGCACATACCGGACCACCGGAGCTGGGCAAACAGCAACAACTGGCTCCCACACGAGAGCAGGCACCAGGGATGCGGGTGCCAAGCCCTCCTCTCACCGAGGACCCCTGCATCCCCCCAGCCTGCACAGCTGACATCCCCTCCTGCAAACCACCCCCGCCACTCCCCGGCTCTGCTCCCTGGGAACACCGCGCTGTCCCCTGTCCCGTCCGTCCGTCCGTGTGTCCCCCCACCCCCCCCGCTCACACCTGCGGCTCTGCCACGTCTGAGGAAGGCTGAGTGCAGAGTTTTTGCAATGTTTTATCCAACAGAAATGCAGGTAAGGGCTACAGTTTGTGTACGTACCACCAAGTTTTGTTTGCCCTTGCTCGCCCCCTCCCAACTGCTTCCAGGCTTCGCCCTGTGCCAGTCATACACAGCTTCACCCCAGCCAAGTGCAAGCTGATGGGATATTGGAAGAGTAGGGTGGTTTGTTTTTTTTGGTCCTTGCTAGGAGACAGGTTGCTGTTTGTAACACAGCTCTTTCCTGCTGCCGGCAGGGAGACTTGCCTTTCCTGCCCCGCCAGGACTGCAGCTCCACCGGCGAGATGCTCCCTCCCGAGCCTGCAGGCTGCCGGGGCTAGGTAAGACATCAGGAGCCAGTGGTTGGCACACAACTGCTCTAGCTCACGTGGCACGACACTGAGGAAAACTCATGCATCCAGGAGACACATCCCTTTTACTCGATGGCTGCTATCAGGAGCATTTTCAAAGCATAGGAACCTCACACAGGTCCTGTTTTACCAATGGGGAAACTGAGGCAGGGGCAGCAAAGTGAAGCAAGTGCTGGGTCACTGGTGGCAGCGCATAACTGCTTTGCAGACAGTGGCATGAGGAGCTTTTAGCTGCTGTTCCCACACTACCCATCCCCAGGATGTAGTTCAGAGGAAAACCAGATCCAAACCCCACGTCCCACTTGCAGTAATTAGAACTTTTGTCTCCTCACTCATCATGGGGTGGCTTTGGAAACATCCTCAGAAGGTCCCAACAGCTTTGGAGTATTTCACAAGAAGTGGTCAGCCAGTTGGATCCAAATCAAATGAAGCCTGGAAGTGTCCCTGGCTGAAATATCACCAAGAATTTGCTCATGTGGAAAATCTTCCGTATATTCCAGTTTTCCAGACCCTGCTGTGCTTAGGGCAGCTCAGGACCATGTACTGGAGGGAGAGGCAAGCCATGTGCCAGCTGTGGGCTGCACAGCAAGGGCACTTCATTAAGCACAGGCATATGAGGTGCTCAGGATCATCACCAGGCTCCTGCAAGTGCAGTTGAAGCCAGGGGGCTACAGGGAGGTGCCAGGGAAAGGGGCTCCTCATTCTGCACAGTGTCCCCTAAAACCGAGGCTTGGCAGGCAGAGGGCAGGCTTGGCCGAGCATCACTTGTGAACAACCATGTCCCTAATTAGGAGTCCTCATTCCCAGCTCTGACTAGGAGCAGCAAGAAGCCTCGGAGGTGCCTGCCGTGACTGATGGCACCGGCCGCGGCAGCGCAGCAGTCATTCGGTCAGAGGCGATGCTTTATGCACAGGCTGCAGATCATAAATCATATTTGGGTGGCTTCTAATGTTCCCTTGAAGAACACGGGTACAAAGTGTTGTTGTGACTCATGTCTATTTGAAAGGACGAGGGACTGGGTGGCCATGTGCTGAAGGGCAGATTGTCCTGAGGTATCCCCCTGCAGCTTCAAATAACCTCTTCAAGAGGCTGGTTGCCCAGGGGTGCCCGCCAGGTTTCTGCCAGGTGGGTCAGTACCACATGCTCATGGCCACGGGGTCACTCCACTGCCACCGTCTTCTCCTCACCAGCCTGCAGACCCCAAAACCCTGCATTACTTTTTCATGTGGGCTTGATGGGAGGAGGGCAGTGATGCCCCGAAGCTGTTGGGAAGAGACAAGCCTTTTCCCAACACAATGGACATCTGCACAACCGCAGCAGTGCGCAGCGCCTCAGATCCAACCCTGATCTTAATTACAAGAGTGTCTCTTCGCTCACTGTGGTCCTGATCGCACCAATGTGGGATGTGCAAATTAAAGCCAGTGCCTGGGATTTTGCACATCAAAAGCCACTCCCCTTCTCAGCACGGCTGGCAACAGGCACATTTATCTCTCCCCCACTGGGAGACAAATGATGAAATAAAAAGATTATAAAACTTACATATTTGAAAAAGCTCTAATGGGAAAATATCCCCAATCTTCTCTGGCCTCTCTATGGTGTTGATACAGCCTGACACAGCTGGAGGCATCCTTCACCTTTCCACTCATAAACAGCCAGACTTTACATACCTATTAGATCTATTTGCAGTGCAGGCAGATATTGAGATTAAGGGATTTCAGCTTCCCACCCACGTATCCCATGCCAAGACCCAGGTAAACGGATCCCATCGCACTGCCCCAGCTACCGCTGGCCTCCTTAACCCTTGGCCACACTTCCCTGCCCCTGAGGCTTGGTTTGCCTTTCATGCCATAACCCCTATAGCACAAGCAATAAAGGAAGAGGGACGTTTTTATCTTGTTGAATTTTTGCTGAACGTATGTTTCCCCTCTGTGAGGGCTGTGGGTGTTGGTGGCGATGGCAGGACAATGCAAATGGCTCCCATTATGGGCAGCCACTGCTCTGTGCTAGCAAGATTTATGCAGAAATTCATCCTGAGACCTGTTCCAGCAGGAATGACACAGACTAACTTTTGATACCAAACTCATTAAATGGAGAGGTCTCACATTCCTACATAAGCAAAATATGAAATGCAGAGAAACTCCTGGAACAGCCCATCCTGCACAGCAGAGCAGAAATCCATCTGGTAAATTGAATACATTTAATCACACCAGGTTTTATTTTTTTAAGGCCCATATATTTTGACTCCTTCAGCTTCATGACACAAGCTCTGTCAACACATTTGATCGAAAATGTCAAAGTGACCATCTGTATGGCGTCACAAGCGGAATCGCTCTCCTTGCAACACCAGGACAGCTCTTTATCAGGAGCAGAGACATGCCCCAGCATGCTGAACGGGCTGCCATTCTCTTCAGCCATATATATCAAGTACCATTTGTTAGCTACATGGAAGCCAACCATCCAGGCCTGCTGTCTCCTGCTCTAAATACCACAAGGACGATCTCATCTCCTGCTGAACCTCATGCAGAAAGGCAACTGGCATCATCCTGCAACTGCAGAGTCTATAGGGACTGCCGGTTGGACTAGACAAACTGCCCACAATTTGCCAACACATCTATTTCCAAAGCTCACAAAGCTGGGCGATACCCCAGAAGGAGCCCAACACCTTCCCATGGGAACGAGGAGCCGCGCACTGCTGCAGCACCCTGGGGCTCAAAGACTCGGAGTGGTGATGCTACAACAGACACAGTTATGGAGAAACGCCAACAAAACCTGCCAGAAAGGTTGAAGAAGATATGACATGCCTGTCTTTGGAGGGATGACAGAAAAGCACCAGGTTCTGCTGACTGCGTTGCTTAGGGTGTTGCCTTGACCACGCAACAAGCTTGTTCAGAAATGCAGGTGATGAGTTTCTTTTTCATAAAGAGCAAGGCGAATCCTTGTTCCTCCTTATCAACATTCTTCCTGCTTTGGTTGGGAAAGGAAGGATGCTGCTGTGCTCAAACGGCAGTGAGCACAGGAGAGCTATAAAAATATCAGTAAATAAGTTTTATTCCCTCTTTAGCACAGGGAACGAGACAATTTGACCTTTCCAGACACCTGCAGCTTTCTACAGCTCCATCCCTGCCTTTCAGAAGATGTTTCGGGGTACATCCAGCTTGCAGAATGCAAAGCTAGCACAGAGAGCTTTCAAACAGCTTTATGCAAGCTAAACGCTGAGACCTGTCTAGCTGCAATAACAAACTAGCTTTGTTTCGTTCACGGTTGATTTTTGTTTTGTTTTTTTTTTTTTTCCTTTTTCTACATGCCACAGCCACCACTGTAGACATTATCCTTTATTTTCTTCCATAGCAAGGACGCAGACATCTCAGTGCAAGCAGATCTGCTGCTGCTGTGCAATTAACCCACTTAAGCAGAGAGCTGTCCCCGAGCAAAACCACAGCAGCAGCCGTGGAGGCAGGACACAGCCCCTTCCTCAAAGGGATGAGGCTTTCAAAGCATAATTAGGCCGATTTCAGCAATCAAGCTATTAAACAGAGTTAATCTTGTTCTTGGTCAAATAAGCAAAGAAATCAAAATGTAAACCCCTAACTTAATGCAAATTTAAGCTTTCACATTGATTGCCCATCACATATTTATGTCATTGCTTAATCTAGCAGCACCAAAATTAACATTCTTCTAGCAATGGTACAAATAATAATCGTCAGTGCCTTTCAGCAAGTGATAGCATCTCTGGCTCTGAGGCTGCTGTCCTGCAGGGGTGCACAGAGGCCACACACAGACAGGCAGAGCCTGTCCTTCCTCCAAAAAGAGAACTCCATGTCAGCAAGAGAAGTGGCAAGAGGGAAGTGGGGAGGAGGAGGTGTGGGCTGGAGGTCACACTGCAGGGAGTAAAACACGTCCCCCACATCCCAGGCAGGTGCCCCAGCCACCGAACCTCAGTGCCTCTCAGCAATTATTCACAGCAGTGCTCTACATTATGCATTATTGTCTACCCTTTCTTCCTGGTTAAAGTCCCAGGTCAAAAATAAAACCATGTTTTTGTTGAAAATATTGCCTTTTTTTGTGTGTTTTGGTTAGCTTTTGAGAAGTATCTGCAACTGACGGAGCATTGCTGGGGAGGCGGGGCAGCAGCGATGCTGTCAGCTGGCTCCCTGCCAGCGTGCACCAGGCCTTAATGGTTAATAAACCCCCTGTAGCCCTTGTTTTGCTCCCTTTTCTGTATTTAACACCATCATTCTTAAGGCCCTTGGGAAAAGCAATGGGTTTGCATCTGAGCGTCCTGTGAATTTTCTGCAAGAAACCAGGTTTCTGTGAACATGGTTGCAGCCCAGCACCTGCATTTAATGAGGTTCTGTCAGAGCTGGCTGTGTGGGAAGAGTGAGGGGTTTGCAAGAGCCTTTCCTTTTACTTTCTCTCCTTTATGTCCCTAAATGAATGCCTTTTATCATCTTTTCCTTCCCCTTTCTGCCTTGCAAACAAGCCGTTCGCATGGCTCAGTGACTGTGGCCTGGCACGGCGGGTAGCTGTGAGCAGAGAAACAGGCACGCAGGGCTCCCTGAGGATCCCCAAATAAAAGCATTTGCGTTCCTGATGGAGTGAGACTCCAGGGTGGGGAAAGTCGATCGGATTTTGCTGTAGAGGGCTGCGTTGCCAGATTCCCTGCAGACGTGGTGACGCCACAGCCAGCGCAGGGGGACGAACGCCAGCCCAGCCTGACAAGGAGGGGAACAAAGCCAGCGGAAACCTCCACTGCGCATCTCTTGGAGATGCCCGAGCATGACGCGATGCCTGGCCCATGGCATGGCTGCCATCTCACTCCCAGCCGCGTCTTTTATTTCCTCACTACTCCAGGCTCTGCCACCCTCCAGCAAGGGGGAAAGCCCAGCTGCTGCGCTGGGATCAGGCCTGGGCAAGTGGCACTCTCCTCCTGCGGCCAGCGCGCCCTGGGCGAGCTCTGAGCTCAAGCTGGGAACCCCTCCGAGCCGTTCCTGTCCGACTGGGTAGTGCTGCACCGAGGGAACACGAGGGAGGGTCCATGGGACCGTGTCACAGACGGCAAATGAATTTAGCAGCAGCAGCTGTGTTGCAATTAATACAGAGCAGCAGCAAGTGCTTAGAAGTGGTAGGTGCTTGGCAGGGTGAGTATTACTTGCTGTTGCAAAGAAATTTCAGCAGTGCATGGCCCTCCTTCCCCTGCATGTACAATTAAAAATGAAAAGGGCATCTGCTGTATCTTCAGCTTCTCCCTCCTCCCCTGGATTAGCCCTGCCACAGGCAGCACAATGTCCTCTGCTAACCAGGTACAGCAGGAGCAAAACAAACACAGCAGAAGAAACAGCTGACTTGCTGCAAGAGTAAAGTTACTCCGCAGCAGCCAAAACCAGGTATCAGAGCTCCTTCCTCTGCTCTTATACAACACAGACAGGGGTGGCTTCACCCAGCCCATACTGATCTCAGTCATCCTGACACTTAATTTTGATCTATCTCTTTTCTTGCTTTAATACAAAGACCTCGCTTGGTTTCGGCCAATCTATCCATCAGGCTGAGCTTTCAAAGCAATAAAAAGATGTCCAGAGTCCATCTCATAGACAAGGGAAGAAATCTTGCAGACAGGGCTCACCACAAGTCAGGACAGTATTGTCATGTATATACTCTGTGAATTAATGCCTTTTAGCTAAGCTAGTAAGCCTTGAATCTTTTCCAGCCCATAGGCTCATGGTTTTACTAAGTAGCAAGTATTGACTTAAAAAGGCCAAGATAATTTTATGACCATCAGGAATATTTCAAGCTCTACAAAGCCAGATAATGGCATGGGGGGGGAATGAAATCAAATCAGTTCATATATATCAGGCCTTAAGTACTGACTGACAATAGCGAGGAAGGAATTTTTCCTTCCAGAAGCAGTATTTCATACACTGTTACAGACAGGGCTGGTGGGAGACAAGAGCACAACTGCCCCTCATGGGATGGGCTTGGAGATGAAGCAGTGAGACCTGTGCTCCCATCAGCACACCAAGACCTTACCCAGCCTGACCCAGCATCCTTCGCCATCAAGCCAACCCTCCTCTCGACCGCCGGGCTGATAGATCGGATGCATGAGCCCAGCTGTATCCTGGACATAAAAATATGCTTCTCTCCACAAACTGCCCGAATGAAAGAGGGAAAGCCGCCAGCACAGAGCTTACGCCAGAGCTCCCGAGGAAAGCGGGGAGAAGACACAATGTGAAAATACGCAGGAGTCACTTTCTTTGCAACCAATTTGAAAAAAAAAAATTAAATTGCTAATTAATGGAGTGAAGAGGCTAAATAATCAAACAGGAGCCCAAATATATCAGATTAATTCTGCTTGCTGGACAGGTGGAAAGGAGCACTGCACCCAGCAGTGATGGGCCCAGCGGGCAGCAGCCTGGTGCTCCTCGCCACCAGTCCTCACAGAGGGGCAGCTAAAAACCAAGTCCTTGTCACGGTAAGGATGGTGAAAGTTAAGAGATTGTATTTTTCTCTCAGTTCCATGGCTATAAAGTGCCTTTCTCTGGAGGGCCAGCACTGAGTGCAATTCAGCACTTCCACTGCTGCAAAGTCTTACCTCATTTTCCTCCTAGCTTGCCATTTCATGGGCTGGCAGGTTTTGGGAGGAGAGGGGCAGGTGAAGGAAGGGTGAAATCTCAGTTCCTCTGAAACCAGGGCCAGACTCCCAGGGCTCAAAAGGAGCCAGGATTTCTCCCCTGCATCTGATCACCCAGGCGAGGAGGTCCGAGAGTCACTTTCCTCCTCTGTCACCCATCACTCCAGTGAGACACAGCCTCAACCACAGCCACAGTTTGCACTGGGTGGGAGTATAAACATGCCAGCAAAAGGCATCTCCCGACGGATGGAGAGGGAGGAACAGAAGAAAATCTACTCAGATTACTCTGACACAATTTAATCTGACTAAAAACTGCGACCACAAAGGCAGCAGCAGGCAGATGCCCACGGTAACCCCAGCCCACCAGCTCAGCAGGGCCCATTTTAATGGACTTTGTTTGCTCCGTGTTTAAGTGAGCATATTGTATGCCATTGTGTTGTACTACAAAGAGCATCAAAGCAGCTTCCCAGCTCTCGGGGCACAAGCGACAGATAAGATGGCTTGGGGACCAGCTCGCTGGTGGGCAGGCTCCACTGGGTCACCCCCTCCAAAGCCTGGCACGTGAAAAAGCAGCATGCAAGGCAGGTTAGGAAATGCAAGGAGAGGGCAAGAAAGGATTGTACACCCTGATAAAGAACATCACAGACTGCTTGGTAAGAGAAAGCAAGTGTCAGCCAAGAGCAGAAATAAGACAGAACCTGCTAAAGATGTGGCTAAATAGAAAATTGCAGCAGTGAGCTGCATTACACGACTTCCTAAAGCAGAGGGGGTTCAAGAAGGAACCAGTGCTGGGAGAAACCTCACCCCCATGGATGCTGCAAGGCTGTGTAAGCATGGCCCACCACATCCTGCTGCCCGCAGACGCCCAAGCCCTCGGCAGGCACATTGCAAAAGGTGGGTGGCTTCACCACGGCGTGCTGTGCCAGCCAGGAGCATCACTTGTGCAGTTATTCCCTCTCCCCTCCAACAGCAATGCCCCATGTGCAACATCAGCATCCCCCCGTCTTGCCAGGCAGTCCAGAACAATGCTGCCCACAAAACCATCGCGATTCCCCGCTGGGGTTAGGTACTAACGAACAGGCACGCAGTTCCCTGCTCCCCTGCCTTTGCACCCACCGCACCCATCCTCCTGCCTGCCCCCCAAGCATTGGGGATGAGCCTTGCCATCTCGAGCAGCCTGGCACGAGAGCATTTCCAACAATAAACCCACCACCATATAGCAAACCAAAACTACTAGGAGAAAGCAAGCAAGCAAGCAAGCTCTTTGGGTAAGAAAACTTTAGCTGAACAACTACAAGCAGAGTAAATTCAAGATGTATTTGACCTGGACAGCAAGAAAAGTCATCTCGGCCTGCTAGTCCTGCCTCCCTTTGCTGCTGGGGTCTCTGCTGGCTCCCCACACACAGGCCCAGCAAGCGTGGATGAACGTCCCCCTGGCCAGTGCAGGCTGGATCCGGGCACGTACCAGACAGCTCGTACTCATCCCGACACAGAGAAACCAGGGCAGCAAAGGCAAAGCCAAAATCCCCTGCTGCTTGGGCAGATGAAGCTGGGGGGAATAAGAGGTGGTAGGTAAGCGGGGAGCAGCCAGGCATGGGAGCCTCTCCTGGAGCAGAACGTGTAGGTGCGTTTTCATGTTACATAAAGGTGGACTTTATGGCAAGGTTCCTTGTAAGGGAAGGTTAAAGAAGCTGAAGTTATTCTCTTTGAACTTGGAGGCTCAGAAGTGATGTCTTTCACATTGCTTATGGTACTAGAAGCTGGAAGCGCAGCCCCACGTGGGGTCTGGCTGCTGTCAGGTCTGCAGGCTTCAAGGGAAAACAGAATGTTTGCAGGAGATGATATTTCTTTTCATTTGTGCACTTACCACAGTGCAGGCTCCAGCTGGGACTAGCTAAAGAAGTTGTGAAAACCACTTTTTTTTTGTTTTTTAATTAAAGAGCTGGCTGAATAGGCTGTCATTCAAGTTCGTTGTGTGGCTTCTTTGACCAGGAGTCTCCAGGACACGCCAGGAAAAACCAAAGAAGCATCCTCACATGCTGTCCTTCTCTGTCTGCTTACAGGGACCAAGCAGGTGCAACACGGCCAGATGTTCCCCTGGGGCTCTCTACCCAAGCAAGGCTCTTGTGGGGCCATGATCCCTCATCCAGCACCCCTCGCAGGAGGCCTGCCCCATAGTAGCAGGACATTGCATTTTCCAGCACAGATGTAGGATGCTCGAGGATAGTGTTTAAGGAGGTTTTGGTCCAGCTTCTCTCAACAGCCACCTCCATCCCTGCTCATCACCATGCCCTATGCTACATGCCTGCAGGGAGACCTTCTTACCTGAAGGGAAGCATTCCCAGCCTGGCCTACTGCAGCACCGTGCCTGATCTCTACACCATGCCAAGAAATAGATTAGTTAATAAACAAGGAGGAAATATTTACTGCTTCTCCTAAGGAGATGTATGAAACTCCCCCAGAGCACCCTCAGAAGGCTGCAAGTATCTTGAAACATGGAACCAGGAACACGCCACTGAAGGGATATGATAAAAAAAGATTATTAAGCAGCTTTAAGACTTTGCCTTTCTGCCTTGTCATATGATGTCCCACTCTCCAAGCCCAGAAATTAGGGGAGAAGCGGGGAGGCAGGACCGCTGTCCCAAAGGGACTGGCCAGAGCCCCACTCCAGGTAGTTCTGCAGCACCTTTAGCAAGAGTAGGAGGCAAATGTGGCCTGGGAGAGGCTTCAGGGGCTGATTGCTCAGCCTAATAAGCTAGTTGAGATGCTGAAGCAGCTACATAAAGGACATATAGTTATGCATCATTTTAATTATGCATGTAATAGCTTTACCTTCTTGTTACCTTATTATTGAAAACCTTTATTTCACATACACATTTCCATTCTCAAATCCCGCCACCAACAAAACTTATTATAAATAATTTAATACACAACAAGGCACCAATTCCTCCAAAAGCAGCAGTCCTGGAATGAGCCTACTGGAAACTCTCTCAGCATCTGACACTTTAATGTCATACCAGAGCACCCAGAAGGTAGCAATATACAGCTCCTCTAAGCTACACAAGCTCATTTAGAAACTGTAGCTGAGGAGCTTGTGCGAGAAGAGCATCTCTTGGTGATCATCAACATACAAGAAAGGTCTTTAGCATGCACCGAGGCAGGAGAGCCTGCCAGTGAGTTTGCAATACCAGCTTGAACGCTGCACAGAGAAAAAGGAAAGAAACCTTCGGCTGCTAAGTTCTCTCTGCCCTGGAGACCCGTAAGCTACACAGATTGGGCTGGGCAAGAACATTCCCCTACCAATGTCTTTTGGCACCACAACACCACGTTTAGGATGGGGAAGAGTCATTACAGCATATCAAACCCCACAGAGAAATGAAAAAAAAAAAAAAGTCTTGAGCACTGACAGCAGCTGCTGAGCACCAGCATCCCTGCAAAATAAATCCAGGAGAGCCAAAGTGAGACCCTCACCTCCCAGCTGTACCAAGAAGAAACACTGCTAGTTATCATAGTCCACAATCAGCGCTTGCTTAATAAATAGATTTTTCTAATTATGTTTGTCAGTTTTCCTAATTACACAAGATATGCAGAACAACACCATAATTTTTCATGTAACTGCCTCCCTTTTTCCTTCTAATGAAATGAAATTAAAGACAAATCCACCCATGCAATCCCTACCCCTATGGAACTAAAGCAGCTTTCACCACAGGCATATTCACACAGTCAGGCTTTTACCCTACACTTCGTCATTGCATTTATCCCCCCAGTGAACATGCAATAAAAATATATATGTCAAAACAAAGAGATACCTGGAGACGGAAGCATGTGTTCTCTCTTTGGGTCCTGCTACAGTGAACATTTGTATCTAAGACCCAATGAGGTCAAGGGGAAATAAACAGGTGCTTAAGTTTTAGGCCTGTGAATAAATTAATTGCTACTGAAGACGGTACACATGTGCATATTTTACTGATTGCTGAATCGGTGCTTTTAAGCTATCAAATTGGATCAGCCTGATTGCCATCAGAGTACCCTTTTGCTTCCCCACCACTAAGGCAAGACCTCCTTAAACTGATTATTTTTGCATTACTCAGTGGAAGGGGAGAGATGTCGGGAGCTCCCCTGAGTCCCCTCGTCCACCAGCCCTTCCCAGGGGGCACCTGTGCTACATCTTCAGCTCAAGTTAAGTGGGAGTTGTAAGAGCAGCTGCTAAGAGGGCAGCTCTATTGCTTTGCAAATGGGAGGCGAGTGCATCTGTGTGGTGTGGAATCATGCTCTGGGTTTTCCAGTTCTGTGTGTGCTATGTGGAAGGCAGCATGGGCACTGTGCAAGCCTTCTGCTCTACGGTAAGACAGGATATTGAGACATATTCCAAGGTAACATCAGACTGTGGCAGTAATGCTAACAAAACCACAGCTGGCATTAAACTGATAGCGATGGTGGGTGCTGACAACATTCTAAATGGGTGCAACAACACAGTGACAAAACATTTGGAGCTGATGGTGCGAAAGGAAGTGCAGGCAGCGCTTCATCTGAATGATCACCTGGGTGATGAGCTTCCTCCAAATCCCTCCCACAGAAAAAAGCCAGAGCATTTGCTAATGTCAGTAAGGGGGATGCTCTGGATCACCCTGGCACTGCCTGCGCCAGCCCACTCCGCAAAGGGCCCGATCCAGCCTCGTGCAGGCAGGCTCCTGCCAGCGACTTCTGTTTCGGACTGCTGCGGGCAGGGCTGGGCAGGCTCTGCACCAACCTGCTGGCTCCTTCCCAGCCCCAAACCCCAAAGGGGGTCGGCTGCTTGCCAAGCACATCCAAACCACGGCCCCTGTCCCTCCACCCCCGTTTACGCACAACGCTGCAGGCTGGATTAATGCCCATTTTTGAGCTCATCAAATGGAGGTCCCACAGCCATGGCATGCATCACCCTCTGCTCCTCCCCGCACTTTCATCCAGTGTGGGAGCACTGGGACCCTCCCCCGGAGCAAACAGCCTTTGCAAAGGGGCTTTATCTTTGCTGGCAGGAGACCTTGAAGGTTCAGAAAGCAGCAAGGGAAATTTGTGCTGTCAAAATCAAAGCTGTGGTAATTAAACAGGAGTTTCCTCTGTCCCAGGAAGGAGGTTGGCAGAGCAGCATTTGTGAGTGAGGACATAAGGTTACGTCCTGCATGAGGGACTGCACAGGCAGAAGATGAAAAATCATCCTGCTCCACAGCACGCTGCACCAACCCCATGGCTGTGGCCAGAGCCAGCAGCAGAGTCACCAGGCTGCTGAGACACATCCTGCTCCCACATACAAGTACATCCTGAGGGGTGGACTAGATGATCTTTAAGGTCCCTTCCAACTCAAACCATTCCATGAGTCTATGGAACAGGTTGCCCAGAGAAGCTGTGGCTGCCCCCTCCCTGGAAGTGTTCAAGGCCAGGTTGGACAGGGCTTGGAGCAACCTGGGCTAGCAGGAGGTGTCTCTGCCCCTGGCAGGGGGGTCAGAATGAGATGATCCTTAAGGTCGCTTCCAACCCAAGCAATTCTATGATTCTGTGACCCTCACCCTGCCGTTCTAAGCTCATCCTCAACCTGCAACTCAAAACTTATCCTTTCTTTGTTCAAATCTAAGAACATCTTCCAAAAAGAAGGAAAAAAGAAAATGTGCAAAGCAGCATCGATCCGGGCTGTGCGTGGCCCTGGGAAAGGCCGGCTACTGCCTTTCCTGACACCCAAGAGCCTTTTCCATCGATTCACCTCTGTGGCTGGCATCCGCTCTCCATATTTCTATTTGTTCCAGTGATGGGTTGCCAAGGTGTAAAAGTCAAATCATTTTAATTTCTCGCCAAGTGAAAGTTACTCAAGGTTCAGAATAACACCTTGACCCAGTTGGGTCATTTTGCAGCAATTATCACCAATTTCTACAGTGGAAGACTGTAAGAGTTCAAAGGAGGAGAAAAAAAAAAATTGCTTGTCCTTTCTTCACCTTGCATACAAATGAAAAACAAATGTCATCTTCTTGCTCTTGATATAACCATGCTTTAAAGAGCTTCACAAACATCTATTTCCTCATTTGAGCTCACACAGAAGACATATTATCTCTTTTAAATATTCCTTCTCCTTGGCGGTGTGCAGCCTATCCCCTATCTTTAACATTTTAAGAAGCTGCCAAGTGGTTATTTGCAAAACTGACGTTAGGAGATGGATATAATCTATTTCAAACCTCAGCAAAATTGGCTGATTTCATGAGGTTTTAACATACGGCTGAATTAATCAAGTCACACAGATTATGAAACGTGAAATGCAGCCCCCCAGCTCTCCACCCGCATGGGAGCAATTTGGAAAAAGCCCAACCATCTCACGGCACAGCGAGGAGAAAAAAAAAACAATAATAAAGGGAACGGTTTCCAACGCACCACCTTCCTGAGCGGTGACGCTCTCCCAGGCAGAGCGTCTCTGTCTTGCAAGACTTTCACCTCGACTCGCCTTTTTGGCATCACCACTCTCTGTTCCTTCAGTGGTAAAACACAGGGAAACTGGGAGCGACGCCTTTGGGCTCTCCCCCCACCCAGCGCTGCCTTTCCTGCAGCGGGGTCAGATCCTGCCCTTCCTCCTCTCTTCCCAGGTGCTTTGTCTACCTCCTGCCTTTCCCAGCCGCCCTCTGCATGGGTACTGGCACCACGGGGTCCCCTCCCCAGAAAAGGAAGCAGCTTCACCCTTTCAAGGGGAAATAAATCCAGGAAAAGGCATTTCCTCCAACATTAAACTGTAAGACTCCTCTTACTTGATTTTGTTTGTGAGGTCTTGCTATTTAGTTGCTTGGAGACTTCTGTTTATTGCCTTGTTTTTCTTTTGTTTTAAATGGTTGAAGTTAGCATTTTGACCAAGAACGAGGCCAAAAACACTGATTCCCAGGCAAAACTTCCTGAAGCTGGACACAGTTTCCATCTTTTGCTAAAGACATGTCTGACACGGAGCATCTGTGCAAATTTCTTCAGCTGTTACCCTCCACTGGGCTCCGTGTATGGGCAGACGGGCAGTGGCACGCTGGTGATGGTCACCAGCAGTGCTCGGAAAGCTAACTCTCTGGGTGCTTTACTCAAAGAAAGAAGCTCTGGGTTCTTTACTCAAAGCTGAGTTTCTGCTTGGGACAGGGGACCCATGGCAGGCAGCCAAGCCCCGGCCTTTCACCAACAAAACGCCAGTGGTACCAGCTCCCACCTAGGCAGTTCAGCTGCTCCTGGGAGCAGCAGCAGGTCTCAGCCCTGGCTGGTTCCCCAAGTGCAGGATAACTTTGATTTCCAAGTGCTGATCTGCCTGGGCTGCTGGCTTGCTGCCTGTCCTCCTGCCCCACCACTGGCAGCAGACGAAATCTTCCCAGCATATGCCCTCTCCTAGAAGCCATACTAACCAGCCCAACGTGGGCGCAGTGGGCAGCAGCAGCTCCTCAAAGCCAGGCAGCTATTTTGTAAATTATTCAGTGCAGCAGTGGCTGCCGTGAGTGGAAGAAGCACAGGCAGGAGCAGGAGCCATGGCCCCTGCACAGCACAGAGAGGGCTTGAACAACGGCTGCATCACCTATGGGAGCGGCCAGATGCACCTGCCAGGAGGTTGGACCCATGGAGCAACTCTGAAAACAGGGTGGAGGTTTCCAGAGATGGCAGGAGGGCAGCAAGTGGACCTGGGCATGCATCAAGCAGGGTTTCCTCTCATGCCTCACCATGCCCTGAGCTCTTCTCCAACACAGCAGGTTGTTTCTGAGGGGGCAGGCAGCAGCACTGCTCCCACAGACACCTTCTCTCAGCTGTCTGCACTCCGAGGGGATTTTCAACAGTGCCAAAGACAGAGTGCACAGAGCTGAATTCAGACCTCCCTCGCCCCCAGCACCCTGGGAGGACAGGCAGCATCTCCCAGGCGCTGGCTGCTCTGCAAAGCCGGGGGAGGCAGGATACGGTTTGAATGTAAACACACCGGGGACGAGAAGACAAATGGCCCCGGGGGAAGTACGATGACCTCCCCAGCAGTGTCAGGAAACATTTGTCAAATGGCAGAAGTCATTAGCTGTTTCGTCGCTCACGTATCGGGAACATCACATCGCTGGTGATGGCTGGTTAATGCAGACCTGATAGGGCTTCTGCTGCCAGAGCTGAGGTTAGCTCTCTGCTTCAGGTGGCAACAGCCAGGTTTGCCCAACACAGACTTGGCCACTGCTCCAGGCACCCCCAGCTCTGCCTCTGCCTTGCTGATGGGCACGGCAAACCGAGCCGTGCCAGGAAAACCTGCCTGGCTTCTGGTGTCCCTTTTGAAGTAACTCCCAGTGCTCATTTTTCTGTAAAATCAGAAGATTTCAAAGCCTTTTGCTAAAGGTGGAAGACTACCGCAAGCCTATTGCAATGGGTGGGAAGCCGAGGACCTTAGCAGGTAAAGGACTTTCTTAAAATCCATGAAAGGTCGACACAAACCCCATCAAACCCGAGGACCCATCCTTTTGGACCAATTTAGGGAGCATTGGGCTGAACTGTATCAAGCACAAGCATCCTCCGGGGAAATCCGCTTGCCTCCCACACACAGCAGAGCAAGTCACCAGCCTTATGCTTGAAGGAAGCAAAGCAGATTGAGTTTGTGCAGCGGATGCATTCTGCCTACCACCAAACCCGCCCAGCTTCCGAGATCCGGCGGTGCGGAGCTGCCGGCTGCCTTGCCGCACGGGTGCTGCTGGGCTAGCCTGTGGCGTTTGGTTTTACGAGGGTGAAGAAGGTGTGCTCAGCAAAAATGAAAACGGAGAAGCTGCCAGGTGAAAACCGTGCTTCTCCCTTCGTGAGCGCGGAGGTGGGATGGGGATAGAGGAGCGCTGACACCAGGGCACGCAGGTGGATTTATACAAATACATAAATAAGAGCATACACCCAGGCACTTAACATAATTTAATACATTGCAAATAACATCCCAGCTCAATCACGGTAGCAATTATTTTTATTGCTGCCATGAGACCAGCAGCCCCCCAAGCACCCGCATTAGCAGCTCCAGCGCAGGGAGGTGGCCCGGCGGCGTGCCGGAGCTTGGCCCACGCTGCAGCCAAGCACTCTCGCCAGAGGCTTTTGCTCTGCAATTGCCTTGGAATAAGGGGTAAGGAATTCAACTAATTCACCCATCACCTGGCAATGAAACGTTACTGTCAAGGGTCATTTTGGGGAAGTCAGTGATGCCTCCTCTCCTCTCTTAGGAAAAATGGTACAGATACCTGGACAAGCCAAAAAAGGTAGAGTGAGCAATGAAGGAGGTTAATCCAAACCCAGGTGTCACCAGGGGATGCTGAGACACAAAATGAAGATTCGAACTTGTGCATTGGGCTGCCCTGCCAAGGTGAGCTTTAAATTTAGCACGACTGCATTAAGATGTGGTCAAGATAAGATGCATTTTTATGCATTACATCTGAAATGAGAAGGGATTGTGGTACCCCCAAGAAGGACAGCCATAGCAGGGGAGGGACCTGGAGGTGTTCAGCAGCATCAGGCCCCTGCTGAACCTCCTCCTCTGATGGCAGATGGTGTCCAGCACCTCGGCGGCACATCAGACCCCTGGATGCATTTGCGGTACACGCATCCCTCACCCATCACAGCCCCAAACTTCTCTTCCTACGTAAAACAGCAGCATGCACCTCAAAGCTCAAAAACCACAGTGCTGGGAGTCTGTGAAATGAGGCAGTGAAAATGAGCAAGAGGTTGATTCCATAAAAGCCGCCCCCACCCCCTCCACAGAGGCCACTTATCTGCGACGGTACTCGCAGCAAAGCAATACAGAATTGTGATGAAGTGAAGACGTGATTTCTTTTAGTGGGTCCTGAGCCTCCTTCTGCAGCTAAGACACCAACACAGGCGCACACCGGTTGAGTCACCAAACCAACTTTTGCAGGCTTGCCCTCCTGGAGGAGCCTCTGCTGTGAAAGAGGCTTTAGGACGAGAGTAGAAAGGGCTGCAAAATGCACGAGTGAGCAAAGCCACACGGCATTGCCTCCACAGCCTCCGCGGCAGGGCACTGCTGTCAGCCGCCTTGATGGAGTGCTGCTTTCACACGGAGGCCCTCCTCCCAAACAACATTTTCTCTAGAAGGGAGCTGCATGTTAAAAGTCAGTATATAAAAAATATTTAGGCCTTGCCTGGTCGTAACACGCCTTTCCTTGAGTGCCGAGGAATTTCTCAGCCTGGCTTTCTTGCTCTTCAATCCACAGCAGAGCAGGGCAGGTTCCTGCAAAGCCTCCCCCCCCTGTTCTCCCAAACCCAGTCAGGGTTGCAGCACTCCCCCCCTGCCGCCCAAAATGCTTGCACCGCTTTCAGCTGTGTCTGGTTTTCTTGTTCTGGACTCAGACAATATGGGTTTTTTTTTGGGTGCCCAGCCCTTTGCTGGGGTGGTGATGCCCAGGGATGTCTGGGGCACCCCATGCCAAGCACAGTGCATCGAAATCAAGAGTTAACATTAAGAGATAAATTCAAAACACAAGGAAACAGCATCAGCACAAGGCTGGTTGTAGGAAAAGACTGTCAGAGATGTGAGCACCAGGACCAAGCCCACAGGGTGGTGTTTTGGTAGGGCAGTGGGGAGAAACAGGATCACCAGGAGACCCTGAGCGGGTGGGAAGGGTCCTCCAGCCATCACTCCACCAGACCGTGGAAGTTTTTGGTCCTCCCCGTCCTGCCCAGAGCTGTCCCCACGGGCAGGGATGGTGCCAGGGAAGCCCTGCAAGAGCCTCTCGGCCGCAGCACGTCGGTGCACGTCCGTCCGCCGCACAATCTCCTTCCCCCTCCCCAGCGCAGAGCTGGCAGGGCACCAGGGAAATTAAGCAAGTGATTTCTAAAGCCGAGAGAAAAGCAGCCATCTGGGCCCTAGCAGACAGGTCGTTTAATGAACAAAGGGAATTTTCTAGAGAAGCCGGAGAAATGCAACAGTCTGAATAAACGAAGCAGTAACCCGTCCTATCCCTCCAGAGGCTGCCGCTGCCGTAAGAGAGAAGCTTTCAGGGAGTGCTGAATACTGGGGTAACGCCCCGTCCTGTCTAATTAAAGGATGAAGCAGGAGATGGGCTGAAGTGGTGGGAAGCAGGAAGGAGCAGGGTGGGCTAGGGGTGAAGTTCAAGGTTTTCTGTGCCACAAGGAGCCAGGGAAACCGCCCATGTTGGCAGGGGCAGCCGCCCTGGCAGCCCTTTCTGCCTAGGCACCTACTTCTGCACCTTTGGGGATGTGATTTACATCGCTAAGTCCCCTAGACGACTTTATGTGCCTTCATCTTAACTCTCAGCATATTCCCCTGCAGAAAACATTACTACTCGTGTGATGGATGGAAAACCCAGGCGACTTTCCCAGATCACAAGTCCAAAGTTCAGGGTACAGACCTGGCACCCTTGGCCTCACCTTGCACAGCCAGCACCAGCCACAGACACCTCCTCTCCTTTCTACTCTTTCTCATAGGAAAACCATCATCACTCATAATTCAATTTGTGAGTACTTTCTCAGCCCATCGTTTTGTGCTCTGCCACATTTCATAACCTTGTTTCGCACGCTCGCAGGCAGCGCTCCCCTTCTCCTGGGGCTGGCAAGCAGGTCTCTTTTGAAGCTCTTCCAGGTTATTGAACTACTATGTTAATGCAGCTTGTTTCCCATCAGTTGAGGGCAGAGTGCCGGGGACATCATTTATTTTCCATGTTTATTTATGTCAGGAGAGTTCTTAAAGGATTTGTTTGCAGCTGCTTCGGTCGCTGCTCTTGCCGAGGTTACCTCCCACCCCACCATGTGCCAGCAAGTCAGGCCCAAGGAGACTGAAGTCCACTAGCTTCCTTCAGCTGTTTTGATACCGTGGAAACAACTGATTTCTTTTATGCTTCTTAATGAGCAGCAGAATTGTCCTTTTTTCTGGCTAATAGGCATTTATGCCCCTTGAAGGTAAGGCAAGCTGGGAGCCAGCAGTGATCCCCCAGTTGAACACCCCTATTTCTGCACAGTCCCCAAAGAAGGGCCAGTTCTGGTCACCTCCTTTTCTGATGGCTTAAGCATGTCCCATCTGGACCCTGATAACACGATCACAGCAGAAGGCAATGTTGCTCCCACGGCGTGTGGGCCCCCACAGGAACAAGCTCTTCCCACAGAATGACGTGGATGGGTCACCTGTAAGCCCTTGAAAAATGGAGGCCTTGGGATCATCTCAACAGAGCAATTCCCTCTGGCCCTCTCATCCTTATGGAGGAACCAACTGGGTGCATATTTCACTCCACCTGCCACAGTCTTTATTATTACTCTTTCTCCAGGCTCTGTTGTGGCTGCAGGTGGTCACTTTTTGCTATAAACAATATCTGGACAATTTTCAAACTAAGATGACCTCCTCTGGACCAGCCCCTGCTCAGGGCTTCACAGCAGCCCTTCTTCATCACCCATGATGAAGGTCAGATCCTGTACCCTTCCCTACGTGGTTCAAGCCAGCACATCAGCCTGCTCCCAGCTGCTACCCCTTAACTTCCAGCCCTTTGGAGCATCCCGAGGTGATGTGCTGGGGAGCTGGCTGCCAGTTAGTTCGAGGCTACCCCAGCAGAGGAGAGCGTGCCATATTGATTTCTTCTGTTGTCCTCGCAACCATCTGGGCAAAGAAACATTTGTTATTTTGTGACAGATCCCTGCGGAGGCCACTCGGGCATCCTACCCGCTTGCATAGTGGAGCTGGCAATTTTGCCAGAAACTCTGCTTTAAAGGGTTTTGCAACGTTAATTAAATTTCTGCGGTTGTATCTCTTGGCTCTGAATAAGATCCAAGCCTCTCTGAGCATGTGAGGAAGGGCTCAGCTCCTTGTCCCTGTTCAAACCTGGCTCTGAACAAGTCTGGCTCCCAAGACTGAATTCCCTGTACGCAACATCAGGAATACAATATTGTCCCTCACCAAAACCAAAGAAATTCAGGACTGTCAAGGTTCAGACATAGCATGGGTCTAGATAACCTAGAGGTTGCAAGATGATCCCAGAGCTACAAAAAAAAAGCAGATGCCCTTGCCCAGAGAACTGATTCCTCTAAATAGACAAGCAAAAATTAGTATCTGTGATCACAGAGAGGCACGATGCAGGAGACACAGTGAGTCACCCCAAGGACTCCGGATGGATTCCACACAAAGCTCCCACAACTCCAGCTCCCTTTCGCCTCTGATGAAGCACAGCCACTGCCTCGGGCTGGCACTGATGACCTCTGCCAACATGGTTGGGCTTTTGTAAATACTGCTTTCCAGGAAAGCACAGAAGGAAGATGAGCTGCCAAGCCTGGGAAATGCAGGAGGAGACAGGTTGGTTTTAATAGTTAAAACTGTTTAGGAATTTTAAAAAGAGTCTGTTTTTTTTTCAGGAAGAGGATATTAATAAATGAGATAGGAGGGAAACTGGAGAAGATAAGGAGATCATTAACTCAGGGAAGCTGTGGGACTGGGGCTACCTGAGCAGCAGGGCTAGAACCACCGCCCGAGCTGTTCCCGCAGTGGAGGTGGGAGACAGACATGCAGCTTGCCAGGGTCCCGCAGGGCTGGGAAACGAGAACAGAGAGTGGAAAACAGACCAGTGGTGCTGGGCTGACATTTCCTACACAGCACAATTTCTACCAGCTATTACAAAGGGTCCTGGAAGCGAGACGGTTGGCGGGGTCAGAAGATGCTTGGCACCAGCAGGTTTGCTCCAGGGCAGCTATTAGTCATCGCCTTCTGCGGCCGGAGCTGCCCGACTGCGACAGAGGGTGGTGCTGGGCTGCGAAGGCGAGAGCCAGCACGTTGGCACTGCGGTCCTGTGGGCGCGTCCCCCCACTGACATTTTCAGGAGGTGGCCAAAGTGGCACAACGCCTTCCCCAGGAGAGCGGCAGAGCTGCCGCAGATGGGCGACGGTGGGTCTGTGCCTGCGGGAAACACCCGGTGGGCTCAGCCCCGCGGCAGGCTATTTCAAGAAGAAAGTCGAAGTTTGTGCAGCTGTTGATAAAGGTATTTCTTACGAGGCCAACGGCAGTTACTGTAGAATAAGAGCAAGGAGGTGCAGAGGGCACTTGGCAAACTTTATCCACTTAAAGCATGGGCCACTGTTGCCACGCAGGGGTTTAGTGACCAAAGGTCTGCACCAAGGGGTAGGATTTGAACGCTGGGAGCTCCTGCCTCCCAGGCTAAGGTAACACCATTTCCCTCACCCTCTATTAACAACAGCAATAAAAAGGCGCTCGGGCAGCAGCCTGGAGGGCTGGGCACGGCACAGACCCGGGGGGACAGCCCAGCACCCCGCCCCGCTCCCACGGATGGGTTTCCAACCTCTGCACCCAGCCCAGCACCAACACATTTTCTGGGATATTTCCCCAGTTTCCACAAGAGGGCACCGGCACGACACCGACGGGGACGCAGGGGTGTCCCCGAGCGCGCCCGGCCGGCCCCGGGGGCTGCGCAGCCCCTTCCCATCCCCCGCGGACCCTACCCGAGTTATTTGCTGCTGCAGAAAAAAACCCCTTTTGCTCAAAAAGGCGATTTTCTGGCATAGCTCTGCTTACACCGAGGGACTGCGGGGAGGGGAACGGGCCTTCCCTGGTGGGTGCGGAGGGGCCCCGACCATCACCCCTTCCCTCCAGCCTCTGCATCCCCATGCCCAGCCCGGGCAGGGAGCACGAACCCTCAGGAGCTGCTCCTCTGGGGAAACGGCTTCGTCCACAGGGCGCTGCCGGGCTCCTGGCAAACCCTGATGCAAGGAAAGATCTAGCTGGAAAGGGACAGTAAACCCACCACCCCCCTGTAACAGAAGTGTGGCTGAAAAGAGCTGGCCCAGCTCAGCAGATGGGCTCTGCAGAGCAGGTCCACCAGGAACACACCTACCCCAACCAGACAGCAGACCTGTAAGTGTCCAGAAGTCACTCCAGGGCATCACCTGGGAGAGCTGCATCCCACAGCTGCAGCCAGGGCAGGCCCAGCTCCTCTTCTTCACTGCCTCTGGCTCCCAGCAGTGTCACGAGTGGTGAGAGGACTCAGCCCTGCCAGGACCCTGCCGAGGTGCAGCCTAACCACACGCTAACTGCCACCGGCGCCTACGCAGCAGCATTCACATTCACACCACAACTCCGAGCAAATACATCAAGTGTTTCTTCCTCCACTACGTGACCCTCCGCATTGCTGCAGTTTGATGGGGAAGAAAGCTGTTCTTAAGAGCCAAATGCTGCCAAGTGCTGATCCAGCAACCACTTCTCACGTGGAACCCCTTGAGCTGCACCTAACCCCAGCGAGCTGCAGCAATGGTTAAAGGAGGGGCACCCCATGAAAGCCACCCGTCTCCAGACTGGACTGGATGCCATTCACGAAGGGAAGCCTTTGAGTATTAGAGAGCTGGTGCTCAGAGCTCAGGTCACCTTTCAGTGAGCAGTGAGGTTGCTTGGTCAACAACTACATCTCATGCCTCAGAGCCCAGCAGATCAGGTACTTGGTACTCTGGGTTTTAGGCAGAGAAAGAAAATTTTAGTATCTTCCTGGTTTTTAACCCAAGTGAGCTTGTAGAAGACTACTAAAATCACTGCTGCCCTGTTCACCGCCCATATGGGACCCTGGAGCATGATAGCCGATTTCCTCTCGATTATCTTGATCTTGCTGGACACTGAATGAGTGTGTACTAAAGCATGAGGTGTATTAGAAATGCCAACACAGCAACAGATTGTCTGACGGGACTGTCATTCTGTCATGAAATATGACATGCATCCAGCCCGCGAGGAAGAACTGGATTGCTGCACACTTTAGTGCTGGCTGAGGCCATGCAAGATTATTCCTCATTTCGAAGTCTCATTCATCAGACCTGAAGGATACATTTCTGCAGCATAAACAAGACATGGCAAAAGTCCCAAACCACCTACCTCTCTGTAGCTGTGCCTTTATATAAAACCCGTTGCCCTTTCATAGGTGCGCCTATGAGGGATTTCCCTTTTGTGAACCCAATTTCCTCTCACTTTTGAACAAAAACGTGTTTCTGACATGAGGGATGCAAAGGTAGAGACAGCATGGCTTGGTACAGAGCAACGGGGAATTCGCCGAGCAGCAACAAAATGGAGAACAAACAGGAAAAAAAAAAAAAGCCAATTTAATGCAGTGAATTTATCAAAGGACCAAAGATGCTTCTCAAGCAGCATCACTGACTGCCCTTCTGTTGGTGGACCTGCTGGAGGGACACTACAAGCACGAATAAGGAACAGCAACGACAAAGTAAACGCAAGTAACAAGGTGGGAACAAGCCTGAGGACTGGTGGGAGCTCCCCATGCTCCCTGCCACGTGCCTTGTCAAAGGCATAGCCTCAACAAAGCACCAGCTAGGACAAAACTAACGTTGAGCGGATGTTAGCATCTCCAGAGGAGATCCCACATGGTGGGCTCAAGAAAAACGGGAGAGACTGCTTTGTTTTTCTCTTGCTCGTTGATAAATGAGACCTGACACCCTTTCTCAACGGCTGAATTCATCAACTCCAGAGCTTACAGGTAATTAGATCTGGAGTCACGGTGGGACTGTCTCTAGCAGTCATGGTGTTGTTTTGCTCTTTGTCCTTTCCTTGGGATCCTATAACCAAACTGCCCAGGAGCTACAGTAAGACAAAAGGAGCATTTTCTTGTGTTACACCCTTCAGCCAAGCAGACCTCCAAGTTTTCGGTAAACTGTAGGCCTTTGAGAAGGCACTGCCTTCAGGATGGCTGTGGAGGAGCCCAGCAGAGCCAGCCAGCAGCTCAGGCACCAGGAGTCATAGCTTCGAGGGAAACATGAAAATCCACCTCCCAAGATGTACTTCAGCCACAATTCTAGCAGCAGTACTTCTGCATGTGACAACATCTCACTGAGAAAAAGCAAATCTTCATGAAGAGTTGACTGGTACAAAGACAGTCAAAGCCTGAGCAGTATAGCCTTTAACTTGAAGTATTTCAAGCTAAATGAAGGAAAGTGTACAGCTGCCAATCAAGTGCACACTTCCTCAGACGAATGTTCCCAGGCTTTCCTCTCAAAAGCTGTCCCATGGGAACCCCTTCTTCACACGCCGGTCTTTTCCATCTTTTTATCTCATTCAGGTCCCCTCCAGCGTTCAGCTGCTCACTTGGTCCCAACACCGCTCTCACATCTGCTTCCTCAACCTCAAAAAAGCCTTGGACAGCGAGATCCCCAAAGTCTGGCCACAGCCCGTGAAGTTTCCTTTTAACCTCTTGGTAATCTGGTATCTCCAGCAAGGGGCATTTGGAGGGAAGTGGAAAAATCCAGAGCCAGGTGGTTTGGAATGGGAGCCCCGGGGAAGCTGTATGGGGGTTAAGTTCCCCCACCACGGTGTAGGTACATGCAACCTTTGGAAATGAAGACAAACCTGTGGATGAAGCAGTCCAGACCTCTTACTGCCCACTGGTATTTTGGACGAGGGAACCTCTTGTCCTGCACCCTTAAAGAAGGACGTGTATAGTGGGCCATGTAGGACACACTTGAATTGCAGAGCAAACCCAGGATATAATGGCTGTGCCTGGGCCACTAGGTGATCTTCAGCAGCTGGGAGCTGAACCGCAGGAGATGCCAGTTGGGGTTTGTTAAATGACAAGACGATATAATCCAAACATGTCCATCACCTTCAAGCAAGGACCCTATGACACAGGTAAAATTGCTTTTGTTCACCCAAAAGATCAATATTGTCAGGGTGAAATAATATGTCAGCCAGTGTGAAGAACTCCACCTGACCACTGACAGTCAACAGGCAAACTCCCTCTCGAAAAAATAATATAAAAAAAAAAAAATCCTGAATATACTGCAGCTTTCCAAATCACTGTATTCAGAGAGTTCTCACGAGGAGCTGTAGATCACCTCCAGATTTCTTGGAAGAACAATTTTCTGTGCACATGGTATTCTGATGCAGGTAATTCCTCAGATTTAATCGTGTTCTTTTCTATTATATCATCATGGCTAATCAAACTGCCAGAGTCCCATCTGAAGACCACACTCCTCAGTGAATGTCAGGATTTACTCCGCGTCAGGACTTTCCTCTGAACAAACCCATTGCCAAAGGCAGTTTCTCATTAGGCTCCTCTCAAACTCTCTGGTCCTTCAGCAGCTTCTTCCCCTCGCCCCCGCACGTCTGCTTTGTTTTGCACTGGATTTAACTTTGCATATGTGGTTTGGTGTGGGTTTTTTTAATATAACATCAAATCTCTTAATTCTCTGACCCAGAAATCAGAGACAATCCTCATAAAAATCTGGGACAAAGAAGACACAGCTGCACGCGCACAGCAGCAAGAGCTTCCGAAACTCCCAAATCTACCCATTTAAAGTGATTTTGATTAAAGAAAGCATTTTCAGAACCGTTGCTGTCAGATCTTGGGTTATTTTGAAAGAAAATCCTTGGCTTTCAAGTGCAGCTCTACTTTGAACAAGACACTTTAAAGAGCGACAACGCAGTGGCCCAGGTCTACCATCAGCCGGCGATTCGCACCTGAGACGCGAGGGCTTGTCCCTCCCACGTTGTCACCTCCACGAGGCCAGCTAAGACCGAGGCCCGCGCAGGCTACACGCCTGCTCCCACAGCATCCAGAAACAAAGGCTCCCTCAGATGCAGCGTGACCTTTCCTGGAGCCGCACAGCCCGTTCCTGCAGCACTTTCGGCCAATGAGTAAATAATGAGGAATTAGTGCGCAGCCCCAGCGATGAGTCAGAGCGAGCCGCCGCTGGCACTAATGAACCTGCAGGGACAACACAGGGTGTCGGAGACATCCAAGCCCCCCAGTTTCGTGACAACGTCGCCCGTGTCACCCCCACGTCCTCGGTGGGGCCGATGCGCGTGGTCCCACCAGTGAGTCACACCCAGACGCCGAACGGGGAAAGCCCCGTCTGACGCCAGGCAGGGGATGGGAACACGCTGCGTTTCACATCGCCTGTTCGCAAGTTGAATTTAACGAAGGAGAATAACAAAACAGGACAGGCTGAGTCAGGTAGGGCGGGCAGGCAGCAACCTCCCTTGCGAGAGCCCCAGGAGTTTTTAGGGGCAAAAGGAGGGTACGGAGGTACAGCTCCACTGCATGCTGCCACCAGGGATGGTGGGGTCTGGTTGGGGGGGGGTGGTGGTGGTGTCTTGTCGGTCAGGAGCTTCTTTACCCTCCAGCACTTTGCTGCAGCACCCAAGTGTGAAGGGAGAGGCCAAGGTGGGAGCTCACCTGTTTCATCCCCAGCAGCAACCATGGGGAAGTCCCCAGTGACAGCACCTGCTCTGAACCCTGCCTGAAGGCACAGCCTCATTAAAGCAGGTAATTTAGCTTAACTACCCTGGGTATTTCACACGGCTGGGCCCACAATAGCAGCCAAGGCGGGAGGAAATTGCATTACTGTATCTGGAGGTCTGGGGTGTTCAAATCTGAAAGGGAAGTAGTGGTTCAAACCAGCCAAGGCTTTAATACCAGATTAAATGCTTTCACAGGAGCCTGTCTATTTGAAAGCTTCCAGCCAGCCTTTTGTCAAGCCAATTTAGTTTGCATTGTACTTTGGCTCAAGAGGTACCTTAAAATGTAACCAGCAGCATTTTATTTTATTTTATTTTTTAACATGGTAGCTTAACTTTCTTGGAGGGGATTCACGGACCTGGGATAGCCACTGCTTTATATGGGAAGGGAATGAAGTGCTTTCATGGCAGAGGCGCCGAGCAAAGCTCCCTCTCTCCAACACCGTTGGCCTGAATGCATTATTGTTTAGGGAATCTATTGAGCATTTTGTCCTGAAAGACTTGCCCTTTTAGAAGGCTGAATGAAGCTCCAACTGGGATTATCAATTTTTAATTTCCCCATTAGTAGAAACAGAAGGTTACCAGCCTGGCAGTTTCTCCTGACAGAGGGAACAGCCTATTTCCATACAAGGATTTTACTTTAAGAGGGCTAATTATCCCAGGCCTTGAATCAGGAGGTAAGCTATGTCTAAGGGAGACCATGCCCAACACTAGGTCCTTAAATGCAGCAATTTAGGAGGGTTCCTGGCAGATCTTGGGGCAGGTGGGAGCGGGAGGGTGGCTGGACCAAGGATGTGCAGCTGCACGTGGGCATCTTGCAGCGGGAGCATGCAGGGATGCTCCCACTCTCTTGCAGGCAGGAAAAGCACCCCAGAAGCAGCAAGAAGGAGCCAGTTCCCCCGGCGTGGGCCACTGTCTGCTTTGAAATTTGGCACCTGGGAGACTCGGGGCACAGACTCGTAGGAAACTACCGCTCCTCCTGCCCCTCCGCTCCCTGATGTGGGGACACAGAGGAACCTCTGTCTGTCCCCCCGGCCCACCGCAGCCAGCCGGGGGGGGGGGGGGGGCACAGCGGCACAGGGCTCAGTGCCACCCCGGCTCTCCCCACAAGCGCATCCTTGTCATTCAAATGAGAAGCTGCCACAAAGGCGAGGGCGCTGCCCTGAACAAAGAGCCGCTTGGGACGGCGGCAGAGGGGGATGCGGGTCCCCGGTCTCCACCGATGAATGCAAATGCCTCCAGCCCCTGGGAGCAACTTCTCTGGGAACAACACAGACGGGCTTTGTGAGCAGGAGGCCGAAAGAAGCGTCGCTCATATGCAAGCCCCCAGGAATGCCCAGCAAGCCCCAGCTGGAGAAACGCCTGGGGGGCACCACAGCCCTCCGCAGTCACCCCTGACCACGCAGTCAAGAAAAAGCAGCTCAAGCAGCTCGCAGTCTTTTTTTGTTGTTGTTTCACACCCATGCTCTGGCAACCAAACTAAACTTTCCTGGCACTCCTGCATCCCTTGGCCACTGATGCCAGTGCCCACGTCCTCAAGGGATGATCTCGGTGATGCCACCATCACCACGCCACTGCCAACTCCCACCCCGCAGCCCCAGCACCAGGGCAAAGCGTCTCCCCTGGGGGCAAACTGGGCATCAGTCTGTCCCCAAGCCACAGCTTTTGCCCAGCACCCAGTGTCCCACCGCAGCGCCGCCATACCTGCAGCAGGCAGCAATGCAGCCCAGTGGGCAGGAGCTGCCTGCTTAATAGCCAGCTCCTTTACAAACCAAAGGGTCTCCAGGTCAACACCTTCAGTGTACAGACTCCACCGCGCTGGCTCTTCTGAAAAATAGAACTTGAAGGTAGACCTCCCTTCAGACCTGGTTCAAAGCCTAGTGAAGTGAGAGCTCTTATTCCTCGGTTACTACTAACATATATAAAGTTTTTGCTGCTTGCACCCCTGAGACGCTCAAGCCCAACGGCTGTAAAAAGATGCAATTTGTTAACGCCGGGCACCGCGGCGAGGAGGGGCTGGGGGGTTTACTGTAAAGGCAGCAGTGCAAAATGCAAAGCAGTAAATCTCAAAAGCAACGTAGTAAAATTAAAGGGAAACACTCAAGTCAAACGCTGTTCCATCTGCTATTTTATGCTCTTTGTTAGAGCAGCTAATGGAGAACAATAAAAACATTAATAATCAAGTTAGATTTATAAACTGGGCAGGATATTCCACTAGTAATGAAATCTGGAGAATCATTCAATATTATATTGCTTTGGGCAGCACTCTAACAAGAACTGCCTTTGAATTATAGCCCTCTTTCGTTTTCCTGAACTTTAATTTGGCCCAGCATCACTGTTTCATTTAAAACAAACCTACAGCAGACTGGAGCGGAGGATGCAGCGCAGAGGCACAGTCCTGCCCAGCGCTGAAAGCCTCTCGGCTGCAAGGGCTGGGGGGCAGGGGGGGTGAGTGGGTGAGTTTGGGATGTAAAAGCTCTGTTGACATTGTGCTCTATTTAATGCAGAGAATTGCTGGATATAATTCTCAAACGTTAGCAGAGCTTTCTATCGCCATGGTTTCATGCTTCCTAGTTTTCAAATATTTGGTTGAAATGCATCACAGATCTTTAATTTCTTAGTTGCTTCATCAAGTGGATGTCAAATAATTCTTCTTAAAGCTCTCACTTCCCACATAGTGGTATTTTCCTGATGAACACCTCTGAAAATACCTGGCATTTTCTGCTCCCTGCTGCTCATTAGAGGGCATAAGCACAAACCTGCTTTACAATCAGCCCCTTCATAATCCCACCAGCACCATCTCGAGACAGAGATGTATTTGCCCCAGCCAGCACACCCACCAGAGGGGAGAAATCACCCAGACACCCATCTGACATCAACTACTCTGTACTTCCCAGCCTAAATAGGGCTTGGTCTTAACGTAGGACTCTAATCCCCTTCCCCTACAGTTCACTTCTGCACTGTCGTCACCATCCCTGGCACCTTTTGCTTTGTGAGACTGTCACGGCTCTTCAGCACGGTTTTGAGCTACTCCTCAGTTCCAGTCCAGGACAAAAAAAAAGGTACCTGAATGCCTGAAAGGTGTCAGCAATAACTAATAAGACCCCTCGTGTATTAACATTTAACCTGTAAAAGCTGAGTGCAGCATGTAGGTAGCAAGGGTAAAAGCAGGTCAAAGACAAAGTTCGAGTCAAATTGATTGGGGCACAATACATCAATTTGTGTGCTGTCTGCATGAAATATTAATTCCAGCTTTAACATTTGGTTATAGAGGAAAGCAAATGCACCATAATGATGCAGATGTGCCTTATTTTTCCCACATTTTCTATTCTTCTAGGAACCGATGGGGAACGATAGGCTTTGTCCTTCCTGGCAGGTGTTTGAGCAGAAGCCTGTGAGCCGGAGCACACTCTTGGTGGCCAAGCCTCGGCGGCAGCGTCCTGGCACACTGCTCTGTGCGAGCCCTGCTCATTAGATAACCCTGCCACGCTGCGAATCCTCCCTCCCTCCTTCACAGCAGCGCGCAGGCAGCATTTTGAAATTCACTGAATTTCAGGGAATTTCTCCAAACTGGCGGGTCCAGCCTGCTCTCCCATGCCCAGCTACAGCCAGCTTTCCAACACCCAGGTTTGATGTAGTCGTGGGGCTTCTCTGAGCTATGGCTGCTATCAGCTACAAGAAACTTTTCCTCCTCCAAGAGAAAAGCCTCCACCTCTGAGAGGGGACGCCGTGAAGCTGTGCAGACCTGCTGGCACCTTGACCCGGCAGGGACGTGACCTCAGCCCTCGCTGCCTGCTAAAACCTGTCACCTCTCTGTGAGCTGAGCAGGCACCTGCGAGCGGAGAAGCAGAACTACAAGGATGCCCACGCTGGGCAGACCACCGCAACGAAGCCAACCCTCTGCCGGCGCAGAGCAGCCCCTAACGCGTCCCCGAGTGTCCCAGTCCTCAGGCATCGCTTTTACTCCAAACGTGCCATTTTACCCGGCTTGCTGGCAGGAGTTTGTGCGACGCCACCGCAGGCAGAGAGCCCTTGAGAGGGATCAGCCCTTTCCCGGCACCTGAGACATCGCCATCCGTGGGTGAACGCTGGGGGGGCCATCACCCCCCGGGTACTGGGCTGGGGGAAAGTTGGGCCACCCGGGCGGGGTGCAGGGGGGCACAGAGCGTGGGGGAGGCCCCGTGCACTGGGGCAGTGTGTGCGTGTGTGTGTGTGTGTGTGTGTGCAATGGTTGCAAGGGCCCGCACCGGGTGCAAGGGAGGGGGAACACCGGTTTCAAAAGGGCTCCGTGCAGTGGGCATGGGGCGGAAGGCACTGGGTGCAGCGGGGGGGGGATAAAGGGACCCTTCCGTGGGCGCGGGGGGGAGGGGCACCAGGTGCAACGAGAGGCACCACGTAGAGTGCTGGGGGGGGCAGGGGAGGAGGCACCGGGTGTAAAGCGGGACCGAGCAGTGGGTGCAAGCTGGAGGGCGCTGGCTGCAAAGGGGAGCACCCAGCAGCAGGGCGCTCCGGGGAGCATTTCCAGCCGCCGGCGATGCCCGGAGATGGGGGGGGGGGGCAGAGAGACGGGAGCTGGGGGGGGGTGGGGGGTGGGAGCGCAGGGGAGCAGGGGGTCGCAGATAACTCACAACTCCCCGGCTGATGTCGTCCGCCGCGGGGGTCGGCGCCGCGGGGGCTTCTTGCCACGCCAGCCACAGGGCGACCACGAGGAGCATCTCCCGGCGGCGGGCGCGGTGCCGGGCAGCGGGGCTCAGCATCCCCCCGCGCTCCGCGCCTCCCGCCGCCCGCCCCGGCAGGGCCCGGCCCCGCGCTGGGCTCCGCCGGGCCGCCGGGCTCCGCGCCGCATCCGCGCTCCCGCCCCGGGCTGCGGGCGCCGCCGGGGAGGGAGGCGGGCGGGGGGGGGCTCCGCTCCGCGTCCGCGCCGCCGGGATGGTTCCGCTCCGCTCCGCGTCCGCGCCGCCGGGGAGGCTCCGCTCCGCGTCCGCGCTGCCGGGGAGGCTCCGCTCCGCCCCGCGTCCGCGCCGCCGGGGAGGCTCCGCTCCGCGTCCGCGCTGCCGGGATGGTTCCGCTCCGCTCCGCTCCGCTGCCAGAGAAGCTCCGCGGCCGGGGCGGCTGCGGGGCGGCGGGTGCGCGATCACATCGCCCCGCTCCAGCACCCCGCGGAGCGAGAAAGTTGCTCGGGGCGCTGCCGCGGAGCAGAGCGCGGCTCGACTGCCGCTGCCCGGGGCCGCCGCTCCGTCGCTCCTGCCATGCACCTCCCTGCGCCCGGCCGGCTGAGGAGGAGGAGGAGGAGGAGGAGGAGGAGGAAGGGATGCTAATGAGGAAGGCGGTGTCAGGGCTCCGGCGGGGAGGGGGCGGCACAGCGCGGTCTGGCCGCGGCGCTGCGCAGTGCCGAGCACCGGCGGGGCTCTCCGCGCGTAGGGCAGCGCTGCGGCGGGCAGGAGGGGGCTCGGTCCCCAAAGGCGGGTTGTGCCCCCGCTCCGCTTCGTGTCCGCGCCGGGCTGAGAGGCCTCAGGTTTCCGACACGCAGGTCTGTCTGAGCGTCGACATGTCTTTAAGCACCAGCCTCGTCCTCCGCGGGTTTGAAGGTGCTGTGGGAAAGACCGGGTGGTTGGTGCGTCTCTGACTGACATCGAGCCTCAGCGAGACAAACGTCTGGCTTGTCCCCGTAAACAGCATAATGGGATCCTATGGCCTCTGCAATGTGCCCTCCCATGAGAGCTGTGAATCTGCCACATGCTCTGACAGGCCAGATGGCAGGGGACACCCTGACATCTCCAGCTCCTGCCCGTTCAGGATGAAAATGTACTTCATATTTAGCATCTGCATTCCCCACTTCCTATTAGCACCCTGATATACTCAACAGCTTTGGAAACGGTTTTTAAAGTTGTTTTAAAGTGGAAACTGTAAATGTACTCTTTTTTTTTTTAAAAAAAAAAAAAAAAGATAAATAAGAGATGGAAATAATGAAGAATTGGCAGAGACAAAAAATTGCTTCTAGATGCTGCTGGGGCAAAATTGTAATGGACATTGATATGACACCTTCTGCACAAATAGATTAATTCAGCGCTGAACCGTAGCTGCTTCTGGAGATATTTAATGTCAGACAGGACTAGACCAAAGCAGCGGAGGAAGAAAAAACAAATCTTTGTCCAGAAGAAACTGGTTAAAGAGAATTGACAGGGAGACCTTGCTTCCCGCGGGCAAGTTCACACTACCCTGTGTCTCCATGAGCTGGGCTGAAATTACTGCTCCAGCACCAGAGAAATTGAAGAGAAAACCCCTGGATTACAGGGCTCAGAGCCTCACCAACGGGAGCTACCTGTTACAGCTCAAGAGCAGTTACCTTGAGAGCTTTGCTCCTCACTAGAGCAAAGCCCAGCCCCTGGCTCCACAGGTGCAGGGAGGGGGGTTTCCGAAGGGCAGGAGCTCCCTATGCCTCAGTGCCGAGTGATGGGTCTGGCAGCTCCTGCTCACCATTTAATTTTGCTCTGGAAAAATGCCCACGGCCACCTTGCCACAAAGCCCCTGTCTCCCAGGGACTGGCTGTGCCTCTCTGTACATCCCTCTCCCCTTTGCAGGACCCACTCCTCCTGTATGCATCTCCTGCTGCCCCCACCTTGTCCTGTCCATCCTGCAGCTGCTGCTGCTCGTGGGGGAGATCTCTTCCTCACTTCCAATAACTGTCACACCAGCCACGATGAGATGAGGATTATTATTTGTTCTATTCCAGAATGCACTGCTCTGAGCAGAAAGCAGCAGCCACCCAACACCCCTCGACCTTTCCCAGGTTTTCCAGTGGAGAAGTGTTATGCCGGGCAGTCAGGCCAGCCCCACATTGCTTAGCAACATCGCATGTAGTAATTTCCTGCTAAGCAGCTCCAGAATCTCTTCTTATTAGGGGTCGTTTCTCTTGGCAGTTGACATAACTGTGGGCAAATCAAAGCGATTCTTGGGAGGAAGGCAGAGGCAGCACAGCCTCGCAGGGCTGGGAGGAGCGCGCAGCAGTGACTCAAAAATCCTGGAGTTTGGGACAAGCCTTTAGTCCTCAGGGTGAGCAGCTTGTGCAGTGACAGCCTTAACAGGGTGAAAACTGCCAGCACAAGTTCACCGACCTCAGTAAAGGACATGAAATAAGTTTGGGGTTATCATTGACAAACGCTTTCTAGGGGTTTGGGGCTGTCATGACTGCTTAGAACAACAACAACAACAACAACAAATCTATCCCTTTACAAGGCACAGTTTACATGCTAGCCTGGCTCCCTGTACTGTGCAGCCTGCAGCACCAGTGCTTGGTCCTACACCACATCCACAGTGCCACCTCTGCTGCACTGCCTACATCATCCTGTAGTAGCAAGGTTACCTCAGCTACCTGCCTCGTGTTTCTAGAAGATGTTGCACTCTCCTCCCTGACCCTTAGTCCCGCTTTGCAGATGAGGGCAATGAAGGATAAAGGTTCACCATGGGCATCCTGCGAGCTGTTGGACCAAAGATAAAGGCTGAGCCCACTCCCGGTGGAAGAGTTTTGCTCTTAACTTCAAGGGGTCAAGATTTTAGGGCACAAGCTACCATTTTATCTTCGCCTCCTAGATCATCCTCTTACAGCAACGCATCAGGGATAAAATCTTCACGGTTTCCATCAGACTGGGTGTTTCAAGCAGATTGACAGCAGGGCAAATGGAAGATGCTGCTCCATGTCAAATGTACTTTAATCCTTTTAGATTCTTTCCTGTGGCATTAAACGTAGGAGTGTACCCATTTTTACCAAATGTGGAATATACTAAAACTTGCCAACTGCAAGAGAATACTTTTCCCACAGTCATTTCTCACGTACATGTATTACATACAGGCATGGGCTGTAATTGCAGAGTTTTGGGTGTTTGTAGACCCAAGCTGCCAGCTCCATCCTCCCACTGATGAGTGTCGTGCAGAAGCCCAGCTTCCCACCAGCTCTTCTTTGCACAGCCTCCTGCCTCCAGCATACCAGGAATGAGTTTCACCCTGATTGGGGTAGATTGGCTTTTGGTGGAGCAGATGGTCAGATGGCCCCAAGCAGTGTCAAAAAAAAAAAAAAAATTAGTGAGTGTCTTGTATCATCTATTCCTGGTAACAACCCTTGTTGGGGAGGACTGTAACATTAGGATAGCTGCAGATATTATAATGAGAGCCAGGACTCACAAGCAGCTCTGCCCAAATCGAGGTTTTGAATCTCCTTTAGCACCAGTTGCGCCACGGCAGATGGGAGCAGGGGTCCAGGAGACAGGCTCTTAACACTGAGCTCAGTTCGCAACGGAGTCCCTGCTTTCTTGGATGCAGGGCTGCTCGCTTGCACAGGGGATTTTGAATTCCTGGGTGGCCAGAACAGTTCTGTCTGCAAGTTTAAATGCCCAAGTGCTGCCAGGAGAGGTGTGCGCTGGGGTGAGGAGAGCACCCGTTGCTCTCCCCTGCTGACTCAGGGCCTTGAGCCATCGGCTTCAGGGGGTAACGTTTGGGCTAGTGGAAGTTAGGTGGGATGGGCAGCACCCTTGGTCCTGCTCAGTGAAGCACCTCAGCTCATGGCTCAGGATCCCCACTGCTTTGGTGTGGGCTCAGTCCCATGGCTGTGATCTGTGCGCCTTCCGCTACAGCAGAGCCACATGCAGGGTAGGAGCTGAACGGTTTTGCAGATCTGAGACTTTCAAAGAAGACAGACAAACAACCCCACAAACCCCTCAGTTTTTAGGTGGCCAATTTCTACTGAATTTTCCAGCCTCTGACTTTTGCAGTTGCCGCTACCTGCTGCGTGTCACCATCCGCCCCAGGTGTTAGTTATTAGCATCTGTGCTGTGACTGCACCCCAGAGCCACTCTTGCAGCACAAGAACCTGCAATGTGAATAATTATATACCATGGATGAGTAGATGCTTTGTCTGCACCCTAAAGCTAGTTGGAGTCACTCCTAACATATTTATAAACATTTTTAGCAAGCACTTATAAAAGCAAGATGGCAGATTTCTACGTGTTAATCAAAAGCTGTCACAAATTACAATACCAAAAAAGTTTAAAACAATGCCATGTACAAACAGCAGGGACAAATTCCTTAACAGCTTCATTTTATTGCATGAAAACTTCCTCCTCCAATAAAACACTGCCTGGTCACCAAGGCCCAAAGAAATATCAGAGAACACCTAAACCCTCAGACTGTTGTAGGATATATATTCAACTTTAAGCATGTGAGTAATTGTGCTGACATCACTCTAACCAAATGAATGTAATAAAAGTACATCTCTTCCTGGGAAGGTAGAAGCTGTACATGATATAATGAGGCAGATCATACAGATGCCATCGGCTCCTTACAGCTGCAGAGAGCAGAGTTAAGCAATATGAAGAACCTAGTTAGAACAAACTGAACCGTGAATATTTTCTCTCTCTTTCCTTTTCAGTCAATAAAAAAAAAAAAAAAAAAACACCTCCATAGCACAGGTTTAACTCCATGCTCGTGTCATAAGAGCAATATCGGGTAGGGTAGAGTTTTCATGCCATTCATTACACAGGCGAGTTGCTGAATAGAATTTATATAAGGAAGGAATAGTGTGATGATTTTAGTTCTGTTAAGTGTAGCTTCTAAAATGCATTCTTTATGCTTCATTTGTTGCAAATGAATGACTCGGTTAAAACAGCATTTCAACACATTTTAGCCAAAATATTTGCTTTGCACAACAACAAGATAGAGATAACAGCAATCATCTGTAAGTAAGAACAAGCAAACTGACAGACACAGCAGATAGCTGTTTATTGTGGTACCTACAGTCTTTTTTAGCACAAAACTTTTATGCAAAACAAGAAATGCTAGTAAAGCTGATTTGCAAGTTTGCGTTTCCCTGATCTGCTTGTTATTGTCAGTGTTTGGAAAAAACCCTGCAAACAAGTACACTATATTTATAGTTTTCTTTCCACATGCATTCCAACCAAAATGCACGTACTTAAAATATTTTCACCTTTGTGTATCAAGACGGTGAGTACGAATTTAAAATAATATCGTCTAACTACACTATGTGCAAGATTAATATTTTTCCTCTCGGTGTCTTTAGTATAATTAGCATGTATGACAACATTCAGACGATTTAATTTCCCAATTACACAGCTATACTGAAAATATCCTTTGCATTAAATATACAGCAATTCTTATCAGTAGATACTCTACAACTTCTTCTGCCCCGTTATATCACTGCAGATGCTCATGTTTTGGCACGTTGAGAAATGATAATTTTCGGCCCTATCAGCCAGGGAGACAGAAATGGCAGTGCCGCAGCGGAGCGGGGGCCCAGGCTGACGCGGTGCCCCTCTCCGGGAGCAGCCACTCCGAGGGCACACACTGCCCTCCCAAGGGGCAGCCCCATAGCACGAGCTTCTTGCTGGGCCCAAGTGGTGAATCAGTTTATGCTGTGAAGTGTGAGAATGAGGACAGTTGGGATATTATCCTGCTGTTATCCTAGAAGCTTTGGTAGCCATGGGAAAATCAGTTACTGGAATCTAATTTGCTTGCTTGTAATTAATATCACCCAGAAGCTACTTATTTGATTGCCTGCTTTTAGGACTGATGGGTGACAAATGGTAATGAAAAAAAAAAAATTATTTTTCTAAGACCAGTAGCAGACATCTAGTTACATATATGTTAAGTATTCCTCATGGGAAGTTCAGAATTGTTCTTTTCCACAGGTAAAAATGAAGTGGAACAGGGCATTTATAGATGGATTGGGAGTATACAGCTTTTTTTGCTCCTTGTTCTCCGATCGAAAAACAAACCTACTGACATTTCTTTAATAGCTCATATGAAAGGAGGGAAGACAAAGTTAGGAGTGAGGAAACCAATATTTTCCTGCAGGCCAGGGCTCCAGAGTGGAGGGATGCTGCAGAGATTCTTGCAGTGCTCTTGGCCACAAGAGTCTTGTTCTCTACATAATCACACTGGTATAAAGGATCTCCAGCATCTCATGGACATCTGTCTGCCAGCTCCAGATCCCCGGGCCAAGGCAGCACTAACCATCTCCCCTTGGAGCTCATCCTGTTTGAGTCCACTAACAACATGCCTTATACCTCTCTAACTCACTCCAAGGTCAAAAATCTTGCGGATTTCTCCCACATAACACCTGAAAAATGCAGCCTTCCCTGGCTTCCCACACAGCTGCAGCACTCCCCAGCTTGCTACTCCTCTGCTGTGAAGCCCTTTTATCTCCCCTGCCAATCATGCTCCTACAGGTACCTGTATCAAATGCTGTTTCAGAGGTCTTTTTCCAAACCTATCGCTTTGACCATCTCTCTGCACTCCTCTCCGAGCAGCTCTCTGCTGCATTCTGTGTATCAGATCAAACATTAACTACTTGTCTCTCTTTCAAAGGCTTTCACAGACAACCCTACTTTGTCTTTTATTACTCATTTAGCATCAAGAAATCAGGTCCCTCCTCCAGCTGGCCATGAAACCAGCCTCTCCTTTGATAGCCTCTAGGCTCTCAACCAATCACACTCACACCTCCTTCCATGCTGCCCCTTCTGCCTGGGGATTTTGCCTTCTAAGCAAACCCAAGTCAGCTGTGCTGTCCTCCCTCTGCCTAGGAATATACCCTATAAGATCAGGACCCTCCCCAGTGTATTTTTTTCCAATACAACTATGCTCTAAGAAGTTGCACAGTATTATTTTGCGGTTTCCTTCATCTCCCTTGCTTGCAGTCGTGCCTTGTTTTGTGTCTTCTCCTTGGTAAGAGAGCTCTTTTTTCCAAGCTTGTAAGGCACCTGACACGAGGTCATCTTAATCTACTGCTAGAGTCCCTTGGCACTATAGTAACATCAGTGATGGCTACAACATCTAATTACTCGGCTCACAGCTATGTTGCTGCCAAGCAGATGCAAGGACACACCATATCACAAAACACCGGCCACTTCTGCCACCTTACTGCATCGTATACTTCTCACAGAACAGTGTTGAGGGCATTAACAGCCATGAATTATAAAACAGTACAAGAGGCACGCATTCTCCAGGCTTAGCTTTGCTGCAAGCTTCCCCAGTACAGCAAAGCCTCAATCAAGACCTTGTAATGAGCCAGGCAGAAGGATGGGACAGACTGCCATGTTAAAGCAAACCAGGGCATTATTGTCTCTTCACTAGCAGCATTCTCATCCTTGTTCCCATTGCTTTTCAATAACATCAACATCTTTTCATGCACTGTCTTTTTTAAGCAACGAAGAGAAGTCCAGAGGTTAGTTAATGAGAAGTAGAACATGGTCACTTTACTCAAAAAAACACAAACCCAATAAAAAAAAGAAAACAAGCACACAAAACGCCCCCCCCCCCCCCCCTTAAAAGCTACAAACTGGCATTTGATGGAGCTTTCCAGTGGAAAAAAGTACTAATTTTAATGCTATTTAAAAACAACAGACTGTTCTTTGGCTTAGGAAAAGCATGAAACCTTTTGACCTGTTTTTACAATGCTTTAATGAGCATTTGTGCTTTCTGTCAGTCAGAAAGACAGCAAATTATATGGCATTGTGCTGGTTTGGGCTGGGATAGAGTTAATTTTCCTCATAGTAGCTAGTATGGGGCTATGTTTTGGATTTGAGATGGAAACAGTGTTGATAATTCAGGGATGTTTTGGTTACTGCAGTGTGGTGCTTACACAGAGCTTTTTACACTCCTCACACCAGCAAAGAGGCTGGCGCTACACAAGGAGTTGGGAGGGGACACAGCCGGGACAGCTGACCCCAGCTGACCAAAGGGATGTACCACACTGTATGATGTCATGCTCAGCAGATAAAGCTGGGGGAAAAAGAAGGAAGAAGGGGGACTTTCAGAGTGATGGCGTTTGTCTTCCCAAGTAACCATTACGCATGATGCAGCCCTGCTCTCCTGGAGCTGGCTGAGCACCCGATGGAAGCGGTGAATGAATTCCTTGGGTTTTGCTTTGCTGGTGTGCACGGCTTTTGCTTTCCCTGTTAAACTGTCTTTATGTCAACCCACCAGTTTTCTCACTGTTACCTTCTGATTCTCTCCCCCAACCCACCATGGGGAAGGGAGTGAGTGGCTGGGTGGGGTGGAGCTGCCCCCTGGGGTTAACCACAACAGGCACACCTCGAAAGCCAACAATCATTGTACGCACACGTACACTGTACCCTACAGAGGAAGATAGGAACTTTAGTAATGGCAGAACATCTCATTGATTAAATCTAGCCATGTATCTTCTTTCAACATATGACATGTTGACTGGCAACCTTGCTAGAGACCTAGCTCGAACACCTGGGTGGTTCTGCTGGCAGGGTCAGCAAAGCTTCTGATGCAATGCTTTCCACCATGGAGTCGTGGGTGACGAGTTAACAGACCTCTGCTCCACGCTGTGCTGCAGTACCTACCGCCCACAAACAGCACATGCTGCATCAGGGATGCTTGCCCTGATCTCAGATCCTTGCTCTGCTCTCTACATTGTTCCTCTTCCTGGTTTACCCCAAAATTCTTCCTCTGCCCAACCCTTCTTATGTACATGCTGCCAGTTCGTCGATGTCCCTAATAAATAGGGTTTGGCTGCAGTGCTCTTCTCTGCTCCCAATTGAGTTCAGTTTCCTCTTCTTGGCCCTGGCTGCTCCTGGAGGGCAACAGTTATTTAAGGTGCGGAGAGTCTTGGGTCTGAACTCTGGGTAAGTCCTGGTGTCCTTCACCTTCTAGTTCTGACAACCTCTCTTCTAGAGAGACGGGGATTAGTTAGTGTTCAACAGAGAGCAACAAAAAGCATTCAGATGTTTTATGGGAAAGGACTTACGACTGACCATACCCATCTTTTCAGGGGAAAATGTTACCAGAAAAGAATAGGCAGGAAAGAAAGCATTCATGAGGATGGGACAAGCAGAAAGGTGATTAAAACAGAAGATGCAAGACAGACATTGTGGAAAGCTGTAAGAATAGTGAAGTATTTAACCCCCTTGCCTGGGAAGGCTGTGGGATGTGCAACACCAGCCCAAGAGGCTTTCAGGGCCAGCCCAGGCATGCCTGGCAACCTTGGTGTGGAAGGATGAAGAATGGTCTCATGATGGTCTTCCTAATCTTGTTTTATATTTTGTTTCTTCTGCTCCTTATCTGACATCAATCTTCTTGCCTTTAAGATGTTCATGAGGTTGAAGAGCTGGGGCAAATCAGCCATTAATTAGCCTAAATCCATTGTTGCATTCATACAGGTGCAGTCCCAGCTCCTTACCCTATATAATGGGGTTTAGGAGCCTGAGTTTTCAAATTCAACTTTTTCTTCAGTAAGCAAAGAACCCTTAAGATGCGTTTGAGCCATATGCTTGGATTCAGAGCTGAATACTTATCAAATTACATGTCCAGTTTTCCTTGGCCCAGTTGGTTACAAAGCCCAGCTGGCAACCATGGAACCTGTTTTGAAACTTCAGCAAAACCCAAGGATATTTTGGAGCCAGTGTTGCAAATTCAGGGTTTTTTCTTGCTGTAAAGAGTTCATCTCCTGGAAGTACATTGCCCACAATGTAAGCAGAGCTAAGTACAACCTAAGGACAGCTGCCAGCACTGCTCAGCTTCCCTGTTAATGCCCTAACGGGAAAACCCTGCATCTCTTGAGCAAGGCTATTCCAGTGCATCAAATCCAGACAAATCAATACTGTGGAGGCTTCTCTTTCTGCAGCCTCCTCTAGACCTTCTCAGCAAAACAACAACCAAAGGAAAGATTAATCCACTTGATCAGTCCTCCCTGCTTGAAGTCAGTTAAATAAAGCAGATGTTTACTATGAAACATGTTCTTGGTGGCAAAACTCATATTTTGCCTTTGTGGCTATTCTCACCCATGGTAGTTTCCATCCAGGTCAAAAGTAAGTGGCTTCTGTTGGAAGAGGAAGGCTTCACTACTGGAAACATAAGGCAAACATCCAGGAGGAGCATCCTTCTCTTACTCTGTTCTCACCTGGATTGATGAAGGGTGGAGAACGAAAGACCCATGCAGACTGGAAGGATTATGCCTCTATGTCAGAGGCACGTGAAATAAACAGTAGCATCATTTGTGAAGCAACTTTTAGAACTTAATTATTTCTCAGCGTTCAACTTTAATGACTCCTTTCTACTCCCTGGATCTTAAACAGCTAGTTACGTCATGTTGCATTAAAAGCTGAAGCAGATAGAACAGCATCAGACCTAAAAACCAAAACAAACCCTGAATGGCTTTCCTTTACCAAGAAAAACATATCCAGTAGCACAGTGTTTTGGAAATAAATTGCTCATGAACCTTCTGGCTTGAAACTACCAGTAAATCTTTCTGTTTGCACTGATGCCCAGGTATATATGGCAAAAAATCTCACTGCTCTATTAAAGGTCTTACCGAAAAGTCTCCCTGCTTTACAGAAAAGCTCTTATTTACCCTTTGTGTCCTCAGAATAACAGATTACCACAGCTCCTGGCAGTCACAGCACAGCTCAGCTGTATGTCCACACTGCAGACTAAAGTGCATTACATAGATTGCAAGCTGTTACATAAACCAAACTTTTATTATGGTGGTTGTAGCAGCAAGCTGTCCAAAGGGTTGTTTTATATACAACCTCTCTCTGTGCTTAATCAAAGCACAATCAAATGTCTTTTTTTTTTTTTAAAAAAAAAAACTTCACTAGAGAAATGTTTTATTATTTTTAAATTGTCCAATACTCTACCACTAATTCCCTACTTTATTAAAGCTTGAATGAGGAGACTAGGGTCTAGCTCTTGCAAATCCTCAGTCAATTGAGTTTGGGGTTTCTAAAGCCTCAATGCAGAGTGATTCAGACCTGAACTCATTGCATCTGAACTGTCAGATGAACTCAAAGACACAGACCCAAACTGTCTAGTTCTGCTCATCAGTGTCTTTATTTTGTCCTGAGAATGGGCAGCTACATTGCTTGGGAACAGGATGGAGAAGGTGGACAACCAGGTGATGTTTTGGCGTGTGAGACTGGACACAATCAGCCCCCAGTCAGCCAGATCTGACAGCAGCATCATGTTTCTCAGAAGCTTCCTGAGGAAGGTACAGGACAGAGCATAAGGTGTTCAGTTAATGTGATAATGTGCCTGTGGAAAGAAATTAGGCAACTACAACTGAGGTCTGGGGTCCCAGATCCGCTGGCTTCCAAGAAATACCCTGGTCTTGATCCACACCAGCGGCTGATCATGCTCTGCTCAGCTGCCCCTGTGTGGGAGCAGTCGGAAATGTGCGTGGGCACAAGCGTGAGGGCTTTGTGATGGCTGTGCTGCATCAGAGCACCTTAAATACCCACCTCCTGCCTCACAGCGATGCACATTGTCCCAAATGCACGCCCCCTCCTGCCAGAGCCCTCCCCCAGGAGCTCTCAGTGCACACCATTCCCCTCCCAGGGGACAGAAGCAACTTTCCCCTGCCCACACGAACCGGCTGTCTCCTGATGGTAAAGCCATACTAATTGCTGTCTGGTACAATTAGGCTTAGTCCTACTTTTAATTTAATTTGTGCGAGAATGCTAGTTCAGCACAGGAGTTTGCGTGCATTTGCAGCTCCTTCAATTAGCAGCAGCACTTTCTAGCATCTCAGACAATGGCTTCGGTAGGGCTTTGCCTGGTCTGTCCTGGAACCATGCTCAACAGGCGCTGGGCTGGTGGGACTGGGGCAGGGATGTGCCCTGCCTTGCCCCTGGGGTAATGGGGGACAGCAGGACATTTGGGATGAGCCAATCCCTGCCATGACCCTGCATGGCAGCAGTGGTGACCAGCCAGGAGCTCTCTTAACTCTAGCTGCCCTTGGTGCAAGAGACAAGAGACAGGCCGAGGTGGGTGGCAACACAAACAGGACAAAGTTAGAATCCAGGGGGAAGCTGCTGAAAGAAGCCTGACATATATAAAACTGCGGCAATCAGCCAAGGGCCCCCTTTCCATGAGGTTTGCTGGCCCGTGGGACTCACATCATTCCAAAAGGGCACATGCTTCACCAAGACCATCAGCCAAGTCCAGACAATGCTGTGCTTAACTTTGGGAAAGGAGGAGGGAAAATACCCAAGGAGCAGAAATCACTATACAACTAATGCAAGTCAGTATTTGCTGGCACCTCTGATGTTTCACTGGTCTTTACATATTTCTTGTGGGATCAGGCACATCTTAGGTATCGTGGGAGGATAGGAGTTCTTGACTAAATAAGCAGATCTCCTGACATCTATCTTTCACATCCTTTGCTCTTCACACAGGTACTGGTGGGAAAGCTACTGTATCCTTCTGACAAGCTTTTCTTATTAAAAAAATAAAAATGGTATTTCCTCAGCCTCCAAGAAGATCCCCTATTTGGAAAATAAGAGACCTGCAGAGGTCTTATTTGAAATTCATCATACCTGCTCTAGAGACATGCCTAAGGACAGATACTTCAGAACACATAAAACTCTTTTTGAACCTGCCATGTCCTGCCTGTCTGTGTTGCTCTGATATTTGCTTCAAGAGCAGAGCATCACAGGGGCTGCTGCAAAGACTTTAAAGGTAGAAAAGACCCCTTTGGTGCCAAGAGAGTTAAGTGGTTCCTTAGAGGGACTGTATCAACAGGGAATTTGACAGATAAAGTGTTTTATTTGTAGAAACTGTCACAAAACCCCCAAACCACCCACCATCCATGATAACCAGAGAAATTAAGGTAATTTCTTGTGTTCCCCCCACATTTTAAATAATCTTGCCAAAACAACGTTTCCTTCATTCTGATGCTTAAAGGACAGCCATGAAGATTTAACAGTTAAAATAAAACCATTTATTTCAAAAGGTTGTAGTAAAAGATATGTAATTTTAGCAGCAATTGCCTGTGGGCAGTGGAAAGAGCTGCTGAATGTGCTATCAGCAGAGAGATTGAAGAGAGGTTAAAGAGGAGAGCTGGGAGAAGGCATTCACCTTCCCAAATAGGCCATAAACTCAAATGGCTGACTGCAGCCAGCTAAAAAGCAAGAATATTTCCATTGTGTATCAAAATAACAAGCGGGAGGCTTACTGGAGCCCTGGGGACGCTTTAGAGGAGCATCTAATGTGAAGTGCTGTTTAATACAGGGAGCAATGCAGTTCTCACACACCACAGTCAAACTGATTAGCCCCATAGCAGGAGCTGAACACCAACACAAGCTTTGTCCTCCTGAGGTGGTGCTGTGTTGGTAAATTGAGATCCCCAGCACTGAAACCCCCACAGTTTGCCCAATTAGTAGCCACTGATAGTTGTTTTCCCCATGTCCCTCTTAAATCACTCACTAGCAAACATGGAGTGTCTGGATCCACCAGACCAGTTGCTTTGCAGGTTTCCTGCTGCCCACCTGAGCCCAAGAGCTCCCAGGGACCTGTCTCAGTCTCAGCAGCTTTGCTCCCAGCTGGGCAGCAAGTGAAACACTTGGGAAGCACTCGCACTGAGTAGCCACGAGCAGAGGCATCATCGCACCCTGACACTAGCACTGGGCCATTAGCCAACACGTACCAAAGGGACAAGCAGAAGGCAGGATGAGCAGCGTTATGGAGGAAGGGGAAGGGACAGCCAGTCCCAGTGATGGAAGCGGGGCTGGGTTATAGCTGTGTCCTCACAGGCACTTTGAGTGGAGGTTTTGTGCCTTCCCAAGTACCGCAGGGCTGAGGTTCATCGGTTGATGCCCGAGACCACCCCGTGGCTCCTTGTGCCTTGGGGACAAGGAACAACTCCCCGCATGCCTCCTATCTGCTTGGAGGCAGCCTGGTTATTTGTTGTTAGTCCCACACCAAATACGCATCAAGCACAAGAAATTGTCTCTTCTCAAGCCATTGCACCAAGGGGAGACAGGCACACACAGCAGAGCTAGCTGGGTGGGCTCCTTTGGCAGCCTAAGGCAGAAAACATGACCCTATGGGTGTCCAGTGCCCTGTGGAGAGGGGCTGCTGCTCTTCCCAGGTGGGAAGACACATTGTGTTGACCAAAGCAACACAGAGGAGCTCTAGGGCTTCAGGTAACATATTTATGCCTCAGAAAAAGAAATCCAAATAAAAAAGACCAGCTGAACATATTTCCAGCATTAATAAATCATTTGGGAGTCAGGCAGACGCCCCCACAGTTGACATGATTCACACACCAGTTCTTCCCAAGCTTAGCCCAAGTGGAAAGCACATTTCAGTTGTTCCAGGCTTTGTCAGATGCAAAGCAGTTTCTGGAACTTGCGTCTCTCCCCAGAACTCTCTCAAATCGAAGTTATTCCTATCACTGGATACTTGGGCGCCAAGAAGTCCGTGTGGGTGGGAAGGAAGGAGTCAGGATTTGGAGGCATCAGTGTCCCAGAGGAACAAGTGACAGCATGGGCAGATGCTGCTGGAAAAGCAGGAGCAGCAGCAGGGGAGGCTGAGCACCCAAAGGCTTTTGCTCATGGCCATGGCCAAGGAGGGGGCTGTTCATGTGGGGGAGATGGAACCAGAGGAAAACTGGAGCCTCTTCCCAGGCAGCAGCCAGAAGGGGAGGGAGATGGACCTCCAGCACTTGTACAAGCTGGACTCTCCGAACTAGCTTGCCACAGCGCCTGTTGTGAGCCCGGCAGCGTTTAAACTCAGCAAGTGAAGCTCCAAGTCAGCCACAGGTACTTTATAAGAGCCAGGAGCCAAACAGCAGCTCCTGGTTTGCAGATTTACACCACCACAGGTGGTGGCCATCTCGCCCAGAAAGCCACTTCGGGATGCATCAGGGCACTGTTCCCCATCAGCCTCCTCATCTCCACTGTGGTCAGAGCTACCCAGCCAGGGGCACAGGAGCATCCCCCATCCCAAGGCAGGCCCAGCCCTACCGAGGTCCTGCTTTACACCAACACCCGCAACGCTTCTTCACTGTTAGGTTTGTTCCTCTCTTTCCACTCGTCCCCACCACCCCCAACCCCAGCAAGGCTTTTCCTTTTCCTCACAGCCCCCACCACCTTTACAGCCACAATTGAGGGGACAGAAATTTTTTGCCATTGTATAAGAGCTGGCAAATCTTTCAAAAGCAGCAGGGAGAAATCTCCTTTTATTGATACCAGTAACAGAGGAGCCAAGCAGACCCACTGTTTTATAGTTTTATGTACATAAATTGCACACAAACACAGCAAAAGCCTCGCTTAGCCCTTGTTCAGCTCTGCACGGGGAATAGCCCAAAGACCCTTCCTGCTCCGCAGATTCCAGCCTGGCTCTCCCGGAGCCTGCAGCACTCAGACCAGCCCCAGACTTCTCCACCGCATTTCTCAGCAGCCTGCGAGAGCTTTGCCACCCTAAGGCAGTCAAAGAAATGGCAGTTACTCCAGGCTCGTAAATGGGACGTGGCACTTCTTGCTCCAGAGCAGTTTAAGGGAGGAAATGTGTTACACAGCCCAGGGTGACCCCATAGCAGCAGTACCCTGTACACCCAGCAGCAGAAAGTAAAGCTTCCCAACAGGATTTTTTCTAGTTTATCAGAACCAAACAAGGAGGTGGTGGTGGAACAAGGGGGTTTCTGCAGCTTCTCAGCACCCTGGCACCCCTGTGCTTGGACAGAGCTGTGACCCTGTCATCACAGTTCAGGGCATGTTTCTGCCCTGTTCCCAAACAAGATACATCTCATTTCCAGCACTGTGAATCCCCAGGAGGGGGAAGAGGCTTTGCTACTCTGGAGCACTCAAGGGAGGGAGCAGCAGTCAGGTCTGTCCCAACTACAGCAGCCAGGGACCAAACCCCAGAAAGAACCGAGTGACAATAAATACAAGAAGAAATACATCACTGAAACCCAGTGTGGAGTTTACAGAAAGAGAGCACCTGAAGTGCTAAGAAACCAGTTATTAAAGGTTTTCTCTTCTCTGACAGAGTTAGATGCTTGAGGAACTTCTACAGAAAAGTTTGTGGTTTTTTTATTAAACACTAGTAATTTTTTGAAAAGTTCTCTTTAAAGGAAAACTCTGCACTTCTAGAAAAAAAAAATTCCACCCTGAAAAAGCAGAGCCACTTCATTTTCTAGTGTCTTACTACTGCACTTCCAGATCACTTTTCCCCTTTCCTATCTCACTCTCACCCCTACCCTCACACTTAACACACCTACAGAAATTATACAACACACATGTACAACATTACCTGTACCACTGCCCTTAGACCTGCCCTCCCCCATCTCCAAGCCGTGCTTGCTCCACACCTCCCCTCTTCTGCTGTGCAGGATCCAGCCAGCCAAGGCAGAGAGGGTGTGAGAGCATCAGCCACCCAGCCTGCTGTGAGCCTTTTGTTGCCAACTCTCCGGGGCTTTTCCCTCCACCCCTAAGCACCTGGGCTCCATCGCTTTCCTTGAGCTGCCTCCCAGCCCCAGCTCCTCTGTGTTAAGCCATCAGATGTGCCAGACCTTACAAATCTGCATGTCCCAGCTATGCAAACTGGCAGGTGTGGCTTAAGAAAAAATCTTACTGGGGGCCACAGGTCCCACCTGCAGAGTGTTAGGAGACTGATGCTGTACTTAAACAAAATTATGAAGACTTTATATAGATGTAAAAAGGCACCAATTCCTTTCCTTCTGCTTTTTAACATGCTTTAAGCTGCTCATTTAGGAAAAAAGGCTTTAGACTAATTGGAGTTTTCTGCCAAAAATATACAGCTTCATTATTTAGAAACACGAGCAAGACTCCTGCTGGCCTCGTGTTTAGCAGCTCACCTGGGACTAAAACCTGACCCTTTCTGGGACATGTCCTCCCTGCGTAGACCTCAGGACTCTACAATTCATGGGAGGGTCAGGATGGTTGCTGTGTTTTATGGATGGAGAAATTCAGCCATGGCTTCATGTTGGGCAACTTGGCTGGGACTGGGTCTGGAGAGCACAATGCCAGCCCCGAGGGTGGTGGGGCGCAGGGAGTCCCGCGGGGGAAGGTCCTGATGGAGCTGGAGCCGGTGATGTCTCCCAGGCCCTGAGGGAGCTGCCTGGGAACTGGAGAATGCTCTGGGTGGCTGTAGCTCTACTGGCACAGGTAGGGCATGAGCAAGCAAACCAAGAGATGTCTGGCACATTTATATTTCAATATGTTATTTTTTTTCTGAAAAGAATAAGAGGATTGAGTCAAGCATTCTAACTCACTTTTAGAAGTTTGGCTTTCTAAAAGGTTTCGTTTAGGAGAGGCAAGAAAACACCTCCTAAGCAGGGGAAGGCTGGAGAGGTCGGCAGCTGGGGCATCAGCCTCGATGGAATCCCTTCCATCAGGTGCAGAGCAGCCAGTGGCAGAGGCAGTTGTGAAAAGAAGTCAGATGTCCCAACGGCAAAGACCACATCAACTGCCACATCATCCCCAGCACTGTTGAAAGATAGGAAATGCCTCCAGGAAGAGCTCAGCCCTAGTTTTGCAGCCTATGCAGGGCTGGGGCCAGCTCCTTCCTGGGGAAATGGCCCCCAGTGTGAGTCCTAGGCTGGGGTGCATACTAGCACTGACAGGTTTAGTTAAATCTTGTGTTTCAAGCTGAAATGCATAAAACAAGCTGAAGAGAATGAACGATGGGAGTAAATGATAAGGTGAGAAATAGGCTCAGTGAAACCAACTGCCTTGGGGCCTCTTGCACATGAAAGGAATTGAAATGGTGCCCTAGTGATGGAGAAACAGTGGAGTTCCAGGAGAAATCCCAGAGAAACTTTGTTTAAACTTGGACTACTTGAAAAAGCAATAGGAAAATGGGTACAAAAAGCTTTGTGCCCTGGGCCTGCTGCCACCTGCATGTGTTCCTGTCTCCTCCCAGGGTCTTGCTGCTCACACGGGGGTTACGTATGTGCCAATGTGTGCTCAGCCTGTGCCAGGACTGGGCTGCTGTGATCTCCTCTGAAAATGCTCAGGTACTGCTCGAAGTCGAAGGAAGGCTCCTGCCTGCACTGGGGTAATGTGGTCGGTGCCCATCACTTGTGCGACATGAAGGTTAAATGCACCCGTGGAAACTGCTGTCGATGGGAGTGTGTACCAGTTTTGGTGCAGTTCTGCTAGAGAAGATATCAATGCCTGTGTTTCCCAATGCTGTCCTGGGTATCCCCAGGCTGGTGGCAGGGCTGAGATCTGGCTGCTGGCACTGGCAGGACTGTGGGAAGCTGCTGGTCCAGCAGCTGTGGGAACGGCTCTCCTGCCAGCTGAGCATGGGCTTTGCGCATCTTTCCCATATGCATAGTCAGTGATGCTAATGCAAACTTTGGGGTTTACTGCAGGATGCACACTGTGAGTGCTCAGCGTGGTGTTTGCGGCCAGGGGTAACACAATGATTTGAGCAAAAGTTGTCCAGGGCTCTTGGAAATGTCAGCCTTGTACAGCTCTGGCGTGCTGGGGCTGCATTTCCCTGTCTGAAGAGCAGGCAGAGAGTTAAATGTCAATACGTGTGAGCCTCTTTTGGCAAGCATCCGGGGCTTTTGCTGCATGGATATCCACCCTGCTTCCCATTCCCCAGGTCACCCACCTTCCTGTCCCGAGAGCCAAGCACTGCAGCCAGCCCCCATGCTTGGGGAAGAGGTTGCTGGAGGGGACACGAAAGTTTCCATGATGCTGGAGGAGCATAAACAGTAAATCTAGGCTTCTTGGCTCCATAAGCAGCCCAAATATCCAGCTGGAATATGTCTGAGTGCCTCGTGAGGGTTTGTCCTGCAAGGTCCATGCCTTGGGCATTGCAGAGCAAACTCCTGCCATGGGACAGCTGGTTTCAGGAGAGCGTGGGGGCCCCGGACTGCGAGGGGTGGCAGACACATCACGTTGGTACTTGGCTCCTCACCTCCCACGCAACACCCCACTGAGGCCCCGCTGAGAACACGGCCCAGCATGCACAGTCTGGCCTTACTGTGGGTCTGGCCTCGCTGCTGGAGGCTCGTCAGGAGGGGAGCAACCCTTCACTGCGCACAGGCGGCCAGAGCCCAGCGGGTCACACTGTAGAGGACACCAATGAACGTCCCAACCCCCTGCTGATGGCAACGCTGCATCTCCCATGAAGGGGCTGTGCAGAACTCAGGCTTTTCCAAGCAGCCTCATGTGTGGGTCAAACGCTGAGCTGGAGGTCTGAAAATCACATCTGACAGCTCATACTCCTGCAGGCTGGAGAGTGGCATGAACACAAGGAAAGGCTCTTGATCCCCATTATAATGCTAATCTCCTATAAGGAGTGACGCGGTGTCACTCTGACTCCCAGTAGGAGCTGAGTAGCATCCTGTTAATGAAATTATAACCATGGCTCACACAGTGCATTTCTGCTGAACACATCTGAAATCTCTTTCCCTCAGAGGCTACATAACCAATGCCTGGGAGTTATCTTACTGCTGTTATAAAAGCAACACGATTAGAGTGCTGAAGCTAATTTAAATCCCGTTGAATGCTATTGTAAAGCAGCAAGAGACAAGCTGGTATGTATTGTGTCATTGAGCCATCCTCAGAGCAGGCACATCAGTCTGATACCCAAAAGTTTAAGGGCTAAGTTCAGAGACTTTAGTGTAAATGGCAAATTCTACATGAACAGGTTCTGTTTGATGAGACTTTCAGGTACTTAAGGTACACGTCTCATTTAATTGTGTGACCACTCGAGGACTCTTAGCTGGCCTCAGACCGAAGTATCTTCTCAGATCCTCAGTTATCCTGAGCATCCTCTGGGTACCATGGCATCTCTGCCCCCAGTGTGAGCAACGGGTGTGGAGCTGGGGGAAAAGACTGTGACAAATCTGGGCACCGGTAGTGAGGCCAAAGTGTATTTTAATTGTACAGGTCAGTGGTGTTGGAGAGTCTTCTAATCCCTTGCTCTATGGGTTTTGTAGGGATTTGGGGCGTGTGGTGTGTTGTAAGAAAGAGCTGTGTTTTGTAGCTCTTAAAGAAGTGCCTCAGCCTCTGCACTGCTGAAAGTCAACACCGCTCCCACACACAGCCAGGATGTCACCCTGGGAGAGACAAAGTGGCCCCTGCACTACAGGACAGCCCTGTCAGCCCAGATCGTGACAAACCAACCAGACACTGAGCTAAGAGGTTGTGTCTTGACCTTTACCAGCTGCCGCAACACCCCAGAGCTCCAGCAATCACCACCTTGCAGTGCCTGAGCAAACAAATTGCCGATTCAGCGGGGAGAAGCGACTCGGTCAGTACCCAAGCACGACAGCAGACTGCAGCATGCAACTGCTCTCCCGAGCCCGGCATCGCAGAGACGGGCTCCTAACATTTGCATTTTGTAATTGTTCCTGCATACGAAGGAGGGTTGAATCATGCCTTTTTCTCCCCTCCCTTTCCCAGAGCACCTGAAGGCAGATCACAGAGATGAAGCCGGGCCGGGGTGGGTGGTTTGCCCCGGTGCTGAGCAAAGGGCTCCTGATTACCCCGCGGACAGACAGTGAGCATTTTGTCCCATCTTGAGCCAGCCCCATTGCTGGCTCTTGGCTGTGCCTGGCGTGGATTTCATGTCCCGCTCCATTTTCCCCACTCAGCTGCCACTATAAGGATGTCCTCATCAGGACGGCGGGCGGCGTTGCACGAGTTTCAGCCTTTTGTGGGAGCTTCGCCCTGGAATTGCTGCCCCTGGTGCAGCCAGCTCATGATTTCCTACTGCATAATTTAATGTCCTATGCCATAAAAATACAAGTGTGGGGAGGGAAAGAGGAAGGAGCAATGGCTACAGCGAGCAACAGGGAAGGGATCCCAAAGTCTGGGAGGAGAGCATCCGTCACCTGTCTTTATGTCACTAAAAGAACGAGCTAGATCTTTAACAGGGTAAAGCAGCTCAGCTCTCTGGTCCATCGCAGGTGTCCCGTTGCCTTCGCAGCCCCAGACTTGGCTCAGCCGCCCGCACAATGGGGTCAGCTGTGGGAACCTCTGTGTTCTGCTGGGCCGGGTGCTCCCTGACAGGGGCCATAGCCTGCTGACCGCAAGGGTAAGCAAGAAGGTTACGTGCCTTGCAGGAGACATAAACCTTACCCTGAGCATGTCCCTGCCCCACCAGGTGTTTCATAGGCTGTAAAAAAACCCTGTTTGGTGTTGAAAAGAGCAAAACGTAGGCAGAGCTTTAAAACAAGCTCAGCTTTAGGGAGTCCTCTAAAAGGCAGAGGCCATCAACAAAGCTTCCTACCTGTGAAGCAGGGCTGGTACATCCTTGCTGATGGAGGCTTGATGGATCTCCTCAGCATGTGAATGAAGCTGAGGAGAATGAATAACAGCCTCCCAGATTAACTCCACAGCTGGCTTCCTTGAATAACACTGCTGTACCTCTGGCTTGTGCTTTCTGGGCAGCTTCTGTCCCTTCTCCTAAAAGACAAGGCAGCTGCTTCCACTCTGTAAATGACTTCAAAGTCAGTGCTGGAGTCTTGATCTGACAGGGTTAATATTAGGACTTAAAGTCAGGTGACGGTGGAAGATGAAAGAGGTTATGTGATCCAGGTGCTCTAATCCATGGTCAAAGGGAGCAAGAGCAACCAGTCCAAGTTGGAGACACCTCTTTCACACACCAAATGCTATAGTCTCCCTGCCAGGCCATGACCCACACCGGCATCACCTATTTTCTGACTTCAAGGAGAAACAGAGAAGACCTCTAAAACTGCATCCTCCAACACAGGATGGCTGCCTCCCTTGAAGTAAGATTTCTCTCTCTGTTCCTGCTTGTATTCTTATCCAGAAATTCATATTTCTTTCCAGAACTCCCTTTCTCCACTGAGACGTCTCACACAGCCATAATACTGTTCTCCAGCACTCCTTCCTGCTAGGATTTCACAAACCCTTGGCCAGATTTTATGCATCTCCCGAGGACCCTACAGCTGTTTCTTCTCTATAGGTCTCATTTATATTGTAAAAAGGCTGAATTTTTAATTCTGTGGCTCACTGCAAAATCTGATCTTCCTCCATATCCCCATCCAAGGCAGAGCTCTAGTCTCACAGGCTGCGCCCTGCTAAATAGCCAGTGACTCTCCCACCGAGGTGGGTGGGACTGTTCACATTGCACTTAGTGCAGGTAAGATTGTTTGCTCATGCATTTATTATTTTATATTTACAATTAATTTAAAATATTTAATTATCGTGATATTTTCTTTTTGGTGCTGAAATAGGGCCTCATATGATCAGAACCCAGTTTGGCTATATTGTGGGGAAAGATGCCCCCAAACTGATGTATCAGCTCAGTTCTCATGAAATTTAGAGCCCAACCAGCCATCAGCCTCTCCATCTTGGTTACCAACATCGCCCTGCTCTTTGAGAGCTGCTGGGGCTAAACATGTACCTGCTGTGACCAGAAAGAGACAGAGAAGTATTTTAGGAGGGGAGTTAATACTCCCAAAATGAACTCATCCTTTCAGTTCATGCGCTAGCAGCACAGGCTGTCACAGCTTTATTTTTAAATGGCCTTTCCCTTTATCACTGGAAAAATTTTTTCCCATTGACCTGAACAGCACTAGCAAAGTCAAGAGGAATATATATATTCTTTCCTACTCACTGAACATAGTCATTGTTAATCTGAGCATGTTAAAACCAAAAGGGACAAGACGTGGAAGGTGGTTAACGTTAACATGATGGGAGCAAAGGGGAAGGGGTGAGGACCAATCTTGTTGAAGGCAGAATTAGATGTTTGGAATGGAGTGAAGTGACTATCTGTCTTGGACTCGCAGTACCTACCTCCATCTCAGGTGGGACAGCCGTGGCACAAAGACTCTTGACTGAGAAGAGACAGGGAACCAGTGGTCTTGCAGAGTTAACAGCAGCACGAGAAACATGGGTACACGTTCACATGTATAAAACAGGGAGCTCCAGAGTAAGAAACCAGCAAAGCATTTGCTGCTGTCAGGTTAGAAGGAAAAGATTTTGTAGCCACTTTGAAAACTCTGAGCCAAGACAACAGAAACTTGGAGATTTTTTTTTTTAACATAACATCCTTTTCTTTTAAGTTAGATCTTTGTGTAAGTTCAAGGTTAGGGGAACACAATGCAGTTTTAATAAGCAGTGACTTATTTCGGTCAGGTTAGTGTCAATGATCAGCAATTAGCTATGCAAAGGATAATAATTTGCATAAACAGCATTTGAGGGTCAGCTTGTAGCAGGATTGTCTCATGTGAAGACGAAGGGAAGACCAGCCCCACATTCAGAAGATCTCAGGCTGGTGCCAATGTCCACAGTACTTGGCAAAACAAGCTCACCTGAAGCCCACTCTCTGAAGTGGGGTGGAAACAATGCTACAATTTCCTACATCCTAGTAACTATCCTATAAGCTTTGGTAGCTCTTCCTTCCCAAGGAAAGAGAAGAGAAAAGCCTCGACGAAGAGTTTTAGCATGTGGTAGTGACAGGAATGTTTGACAAGCGTACTGTTCTTTCCCTCCTGAGAGTTTTCTAGGAGTAAAAAGTACCTGTATAATCCACCCAAGGCCTGACAGCACTTAGATCAGTCTGAAGGCATCTGTGGTAGCTATTGGAGGGGAGAGGGAGGAGCAGGAAGCTACAGAGCAGAAGGGATTGATCCCTTCTGCAGGACCCATAAAGCAGGCAAGTCTCCTCTCCAAAATCAGTCCCCACCATCCTCCTCCTCCTCCTTGCAGTGTTTATGTGAGAGATTTAAAAGCAGGGCTAAGGTTATGCATTGGAATAATTTCTAACACAGCAAATTCCAATTTTAACAGAGAAGTTCATCTGCAGGGGAAAAATAATGAAGGAAGTGCCAAATCACACTGATCCATCAGGAACTGTCAAAATTGTCTTTGCTGGTACAGACACGTGTCTTTCTCACTCACACAATGCTAAAGGTTCAGGGCAGAGCAGAAAATCTCTTGCAAAGTTCTTTGGATGGTATTTTAACTATACTACAAAATGTAGTATATTTTATTAATATATCTAATTATATCTAATAATAGTATATCTAATTAATCCCTGAGATTGGTGACATTACACTTGGGGTGAGGCTGCTTGTTAAGCCTGAGGAGGTGGGAAAGAAAAGAATGAAAATATCCAAATGCTTCAATTTGACTTCAATGCAGCCAAAGACCTAGCAGACAGTTCCTTATTAGAGATTAGTCTTCATTTCAAGTTAATTAGAACTGTACTGAAAAACTTAGGAGATAAAGATGGTAAAGGTGAACTTTAGTGAGGGTTTAATCACTAGAATGACCATGAAGTATTTTGCTTTGCATGCGCTCTGCAACAGCGTGGAGCTGCAGTGGCATCTCTGCTCTGTGTGCCACACCTGAGACACCAGGAAGAAATAGTTGAACACTGCAGGGAACACCCAAGTTCAGCAGTCTCCAGCAGAGAAGGTTTTTGTACAAAGCTGTCAACAATGCAGAACGGAATCAGACTGTTTCACAGTAGGGATGATTGTTACACCACTGCCAAAGTTTTTTTAACTTGGAAAGCCAAAGTGGCCTCGTTTCTGGAAGTGATAAGCTGAGCTTCATTTTGCCTATAATGGCAGCTGAGTGCATTAGTACCTACACCTCCTCTTTAAAAATGCGTGTTATTTGCCTACAGCAAATTCCCATTAAGAAAAAAAAAAATATCAAAATGTCCTAACAAAGTGGGACAGAGCAATTTTGATGAAAATGGATTCAATTTCATTAATAAGAAAAATATGGCTTTTTTTCTAAGCACAGCACTGTAGCAGGCACAGTGATTTTTTGACCTCTGCAATAAGCAACACTTCTAGCTGGAAACAACAGAAGCAATACCCTGTGCATCTGAAAAGTAATTTATCTTCAAGGCATTGCTAATCACAGCAACGAGGGCCAGAGTCACAATGGATCAGACCCATTCTATCAAGCTATAGCTTTAATTAATTGAATTAGTATGAACTTTGAGTTCAAATTAACATGAAAATGACAGGTCTGACTATATTTTTTTAAACATTTTTTAAAAAATGATTGAAAAAATAGTATCAATTGTCTGTACCCAAGTCAAAATAAGACAGTCCGTCTTCTGTTCCCCAAGGAGCCCGTTAAGCTTTCCTACTGAGACAGACCCATCCCACTCGCACTGGTGCCCCCCCTGGGCAGCTGAGGCACTTGGGGGTCAGAACAACCCCATCATCTCCTTTTTGCCCATGAGTCTCTCAGCCCTCAGCTCAGCTCACTGAGCCCCATCTTCCTCCTCACGAGCAGACGGGCTCACGCGTGCACAGAGCACTGGGGTCCTGGCTGGATGCTCCTGCCCAAGCATGGGGTGTGCCAGAGGACCGCTCTCTTTTCCCAAGCTCTTGGCTAACTCATCGTTGGACGGTGCACAAGTCTGACCTCGGGCTGGCCATTGCCTACCTCCTGCTTCCAGAGATGGTTCCTTTCCCTTTGGGCACAGCTCTTCCGGATGGCTGCTGGGTGTTTTAATGCCTTTCCAGACAGCACTCCAAAATGGAGCGCTCTCATGTTCCTTTCAGTGTCCATTTCTTCAAGGATTTCAGTTTATCAATCCCACGTGATGCAGAGAGCAGCAGCCAGCTGGGCACCCGCACCTCTACATTCCTGTGCCTGCAGGTGCTGCCCAGCCCCACAGCTCCAGCCACCTCTCAGGCAGAGCTGCAGCACCCAGCCAAGCTGTGGAGACATCTCCAATATCCCAGATTCTGCCTACTTGTGTGCTCTGCCAGCTAAGCTGGTTTTGACAGTCACTACCTCTAATCAGATATCCCTAAAGATTTTTAATAACATGATTATATGATGGCAAGAAAAGCCGATAACCCAAACTTGATGTAAGCTGTTTTTGTCACAATCTTGAGACTCCTGCTTGGAGCAGATGCCTTATTAGCCATTTAATCCTCAGCTTCACGGCAAGGCACTACCATGAGAGGAAATATAAAATCAACAAGGCAGCTGCAAACTATCTTCATGTTCTCTCTCAAATTTAATAGAGATTCATGAGGCTTCACACTAATGTGCTGAGAGAAAAGGATTACAGGGCTTTTGCACCTTGCTTGGGTATAAGGGAGGTGAAGATCAGTAATCAGCATGCAAATGATAAAGGCCTGGCAGAAGTTATACCAAAAACCAACTGTGCTAATGTCAAACAAGGCACTTCAGCTAATGTAGTGTGTCCAGTTCAGGCCAGGATGTCTCAGAAACACAAGCCCGGAGGTAAAGGAGCAGATCCAAAGGAGCAGATCCATAACAGAGGACACATTAATGCTGCGTGTGATCAGAGAAGTTGGACCATTTCCCTTCCAGAGAGCATACGCAGCACAAGCTGCAACAGAGCTGCCTGATCTCGTGGATGGCAGAGGGGAGATAAGTTGGGTGCTGCTATTTCTCCTTCCCCCCCAGGCTAAAGAGCAGAGGAAGCCAGCAAATTTTTAAAAAATGGAAGGTTGTACTACAAGGTTTTGTTTAACCAAATAATAATTACTAGGTGGAGCCGGGGGAGAGGGTGACAGTGCCCGGCAGCCCCCTAGGCAGCTCTGCTCCGCTCAGATCTGAATCTCTGAGGTGGGCAAAGGCAGGTGGTATCTGCTCTCCCCAAGTCCATGCAGGAACCAGGTCAATTTGCTCCCTGCCCTGAGGCTTTCAGCCACCGGGCAGTCGTGTCCCCACGCTCTCTGAAGCTGCCCATGCCAGCAGGCTGTGCCAGTCCCACCGGGTGCCGCAGTGGTGCCAACGCCCGGCTCCCTCTCTCCACGCACATGGGCGCAGGTCTCAGGGCAGAACCAGACCCACATTTCTTCCCCTTCGCTGGTGCCTGGCTGACAGCCCCAGTCACACTCAGTCAAGAACCACCGACACAATTGGCTTCGCTATGCCAGTGCTACGTACTTACTTGTGCAGTCACCGCCTGGTTCCCTTAACTCCTCATCTCTTGGGTATTTCATGCAAGACAAAAAGCAGCTGAGAGTTAATCCTGCTGCCGCTGGACTGTGGTACCTGACCCACCGCCCCCATGGGTCCTCCTGCTCTCTTCCCTCTCCTTCCAAGTGCATTTTTCCACTGGGGTGCCAGGCTCCCATCCAGGACCTGCCACCAACATCGCTGCTGTGGAGGCAAGCGAGGAGTGCCTCGGGGTGCGCTGGGCACATTAGCAGGGTCTGGCTGCTGAACTGCAGATCCAAGTCAGTGAGCTGTCAGCCCATTCGGGGAAGTTCACAGCAGCAGATGAGAAAGAGAGTCCCTCCTGCTAGAAAACACACCCTATACACTTTCCAGCACATAAGGAAAATGGATAACCTCTTTGTTTTAAAATGCAGTGCACTCCCATGAAAATGAACGTGCCCTAACAAAGACTTTCCACCTTGCATCCTTTGCTGTACTCTCAGTAAGTCACAAAACTTGCCGCTGTATATTTTCTTTAGCAGGCAGGGAACCTTAGTTGCCATTCAGGAATGTGACTGGGATACAAGGGTACCATCCAGCCCCAAGTCAACCCACATATGATTGTATTTATCAGTATGAAAACCGCCCTTGAAAGGGCTTGACTGAGACCAGACCAAAGAATAGCAGGCACAGGATACAGCTACTAAGAGAGAATCCTGACCCTAAAAACCTTAATCAGACAGCAGGAAGGAGACAGGAGTTACTTTTACTGTGGTTTATTCGTGTGGAATCTGTTTGCCAAAGGATGACATAAATTGCACAAACCTTGGGCTGAGCCAAGAAAGGAGCCAAAGAATAATGCCGATTTACTGCCCTAGCTGCAGTCCTCGAGCCACAGTGTGAGCAGCTCGGGGCCACCAGCTTCGCTGCAGGTGGGGACACTTGTTAAACATGGGAACATTAGTTACACGAGTTCGCATCCAAAGCTGTTGTAAATAAAGCAGGGCATTACACAGTAGTTAATCCAGCGCTGTTTTGCTGATCATGTTGAAGATACTGACCTGTTTATGTTCTGCACATCTTTTATTGAAAATAATGGAGCAGATTTCACCTGAGTGGCTTACTTCCATCGAGTCTGCCTTTGTGCCCCTAAATGAATGATAATAGCTGCCATGCCATTGTAATTCCTGTGCAGTAAAGCATGTTGAAACCTGTTACCTCCTGTTTGTTCTCAGCACGGATCATTGCTTCTTCCACCACTGCAAAAGCCAGACCAAAAAAAATCCAGTGGTCTCCCAGCAGAAGTGTTTAATAAATTTACCTCCCATCTGTGAGAAAATGGAGATACAAACAGGCATGGGAGGCTTTGAGAGGCACAGGAGGCTTTGAGAGGCACCAGGGCTTCCTGGTGCTGGTGTGGGACAGATCCCCCTCACCTGGAAATGGTCACCCTCATTAGCAAAAGGGAAGCACGAAACATTGGGCGCTTTCAGTCCCAGCCAGCCGCTAGGGCCAAGGGCACAACAAGAGTTGGTCTTTGTTTATTGCTCTGATTTGCTTTATTAGAGAAAGGAGGGCTGCTTCGTCTTTTTTGTACCTCTGAGGTACTGTCACAGCCTTAAGCCAACAAGATATAATGCAAGAATTATTTTGAGCAATTCAGGGTTGGATTGTGTTGCCTTTTCTTTTTTTTTTTTAAAAAAAAAAGTTTCCAGAAGCAATCTATTTTTATTCTGCACATGAACACATTCAATATAGCAGGCACTGAGTGCACTTAGGCAAACCAAAGGCAAGAATTCATATAAAGCAAAAAAAAAAAATAATCCGGGTTTTTGTCCAGTCTTCCAATTAACTTTACTGGCAATTTATAACAAGGAATTCGTAAAGATCCTGAGGCACTTTTTGCAGGCAAGATGGAAAGTGATTTTTTTTTTTTTCGTCTTGCAGGAAATTTCCTTTTCTTTCTCTGAAGCAAAAGAAAACACATCAATAAATAAAGAATGAATCTCCAAAAACTTTCTTTGATTCAAAGGCAACCTGAAATTATACAGCCTAATTCACTTCAAGCACTCCCAGCTCGGCCGGGTGAGTGCGTCATTCCCAGAGGCAAACACTGCATTTCTAAAGGACAGTGCATTAAGCCACCCAAGCCCCCCTCTCTGCCTTTGACATACTGGGTTAGATCGCACGTCGACTCGCTCTCCTCACCCCCTCTCTGCATCAGGTCCCTTAGCTCCGCTCTGACTGCTGGCAGAGTCCTCTGCAAGCATCACCGTTCCTTGCCGAGGTCTCTCCTACACCTCTGAAATCTGACAATGCAAAAAGAAACTCTGGCTGCAAAATATCTGCAGAAAATGAGCTGGGATCTTTGCTCCCTCCCTGCCCTCGCTCAGTGTCTGTCTCTGGGGCTTGACAAATGTGTCGTGAAGGATCCCCAGCGGGGACCGTGGCTGTGCCACTACCTGGCTTCCACCCTCCGAGTGTTTCGGTGCTCGATGAAAGCGTGTTGGCAATTTCAGCAAATCCCTTGAATTCTGGAGGGGGTTTTGTTCCTGAGAAAGAGTCAGATGTCATTTCCTTTGCAAGAAAAGCAAGTGGTATGAAAAGGCACTTGAGCTGCTCCGGTTGCCTCCAGCAGCCAGGAATGTATCAGGTATGCCAGGTAACAACAAGCCTGGTGAGGGGCACTGATTTTGTCTTCCTACCTGCTCAGCCTCCGAGAAGCTGGGAGTCATTTGGAGAAGGCTTAACACAAATTGTTAAGTGCAAATTGGCACTGAGACAGTGGGGTTTCTGGGGGGAAAAAATAAATAAATTGGGTCTCGGCTTTCAGATTCAGACAGAACTCAAGGTTTCAGGGCACCGTGCAGAAAGGATTGTTAAGAAGTGGGCATGCAAGGGCGTGTTGTCCCCTCCTAAGGCTATGTCTGCAGTGTGTATTTCTTTCCAAGCCTGAGCCCATGGCTTTGGCCAAGATCAGTGCACCTCCCTGCAGGGAAATGACAGCACCAGCAGCCACGTCCCTGTGATGGACTGCTTGGGGATGCTCAGGGATGCTCCAGGGTGAGCCCTGGCAGACCCAGGCTGGGGACAGCCATCTCGGCCCCTCTGCTCCAGCTCCTGGGGTGCTTTGGAGCTGAACAACATGCAGAGCAGAGCAGCTAAGGGAAGACCCAAGTTTGGGTTCAGCTCTCAGCACACAGTGTGGACACAGCAAAGACACACCTGGTGCAGTGCAGCAAGGGCTGCTTGAGACATGTCTGACAAAAATAAACCATTCTGCCTTGGGAGACTGTCCAGGGGGGGTTGCTGCAGGGAGGGATGGTAGTAAGGGAGGAGGTGGAGGCTTAGGGCCCCCAGCTCTGTTCAGGGTAGGTTTATTGCCAGTCAGATGAACACCTTTACCTCCAAGACTTCATCAGCCTTTCCCTGATCAAACACGTATTAATCACACCGAGCAGCTCAAGCCCCAGGGCTTTGCCACAAGACCTGGCTCCGGCAGGCAGAGCACAGCGCTCTGTCCCAGGACGGAGTCCAGCGCAGCCAGGGCAGCACGGTGTGGGGCTGCCTCTAGGACAGTGTGGCACAGAGGCTCCGAGAAAGGTTTGGGTTTTGCTCTAGGGGAAAATAAAAACATATTTGGAAAACTCTGAATTTTCTCCATGAAAGAGCTTTTCAGCCACCCTGTTTCCTGCCCTCCCTCCCCTAGAGAAAGCAAACCCGCTCTCACAGCCAGCCATGCCACTTCTGCTCAAAAGCTGGTGGCCTTGGACCACTCCTTCGAATATCTCCATTCAAGCACAGTTTGCCACTTTTCCTCTTCCATCAACATCTACTTCACAGGCTTTGCTCTTCCCACATCCCTCGTATTTATCTCCCATTTGTTAACGCCTCTTCTGTTATCCCATGCACCTCTCAAGTCAATGACTGCTATCTACATTCCCTTCTACCCTACATCTGCCAACACTTGCAGTTTGGACATATTTTCAGATGCCTGTTTGAAAGCTGCCTTAAAACCTTAATCACAACTGTTTCTCCCAGTCTGAGATAATTGGTTGTTAGAGACTGGATCTCTTATTTATTTTTAGCAGAAGGTAAGACACTTCTACAGGTGTTTCAGCACGCAGGGGGTGGGGAGGAGAAAGAAGTCAACTACAGGATCAAAAACTTTCCATATTCCGTCCCCAGCTCCCTTCCCTTCTGTGCAGATACTGCCAGTGTGTTGAGGCAAGAGGACATGCCCCAGCTGCATAAAGGTCATGTTTTACCTGCCTCAGAGGTCCTTGTCTTCAGCAAACAGCCAGATCCCCACCATTTCCAGAGGATATCAGTAAAGGTGGAACAGAAAATGCTCCAATCTAGCTAATCTTAAACAAATGTAACAATTATTCAGCAATCTTGTGTAAATTAGGGTTTCCTTGAGTACATTTAGCTCATTATCTGGAATTTAAAAGTGGAAACATGACACATTGTTCAACAGCCAGAAACAAAAAGGATGCCCTCTGCGTCCTCCCCAGTTGCTAATGCTTCTTGATCAAAAGGATTTAAATAATGAAGAATTGATCAATGTACCTTTGTGCACACAAAAAAAAAAACCCAAACCAAATTGAAACAAATACCCAGAAAAAAAAAAAGAAAAAAGGGGCTGGTGGTGGCTTAGCGGCTGGCCAGGGTCAACCTGCCACAGTCCTTTGAGCTGAGGCCATGGGACAGGAGTCCCTACTTGCCTGTGTTCCTACTTGACAGCAGGGACTGGGTGAAGAGATTGCCTTGCCCAAGACACTTAGGAAATCTATTGAGATGGAACCTCAGAACTGAACTCAGATTTTCTGAACCCTACCCCACTTCTGTAGCAACAAGTCCATCACCAACAGCACATGGGTTTAAATGGCTGCTGAAGAGTAGCCGAAATGCCATTGAAGGAAACAGAATGGCACCCACTGGCTGAAAATTGAACTTGGTAGGGCTGGCTTCTGAAATAACACATATACAGTCATTTTTTTAACTATATTGACAGTAAGAGTTGCATGAATGCCAGTAAACCTATCATTAGCAGCGTAAATTCGTATGATATTTAATAACAACCACCAGAAAAAGCTAATCTACATTTAGCAGAGGAAAGAATATAACTATTTAAAGGAACCTCTCTGTTTTTCCATGCTGCATACAAAATACATGGGTACGCGAAAAGGACACAAGGAAAAAAAAATGCAATAAAAATTCCTGTAAATGCAGTAAAAATTCCTGTGCATAGATGGGTCCTTCTGCAGCAGTGAAGGTCTCAACGTGGAGGATGGATCAGAGTTGTATGGGGCAGTGTGGATAAGGCATCCTGTTGGCTTTCTGGGTCAGGCAAGGATCACCATGATGTCCGCGGTTATCTGAGGCAAGGATTTCACTTCACTCTGACCACACTCAAAACTGCATCCCTGGGGAGTGCACCATGTTGTGGGCAAGTGAGGATGGGGCAGAGGAGGGTGGAAGGATGACACAGAGCCAGCAAGCACAGCCGTGCACTGACAGCTCCATCTTTGCAGGCCCCATCGCGCACCCAGACACGCTTCTCTGTGGGAAGCCCTGGTTTGCCACAGATTTCAGAATCGGGCTCCTGTCCTGGCAAGCTGCTCTCTGTTCATCAGTGGATAGAAGTATTTGTACAGGGTAGTCAAAGAAGTGGGTGGATTTCTCCATTAAGTCACCCATCTGTTATTTGCCCTGGAAAAAATGATGTGCATTGCTCAATTCTACCAAAACACACTTAAAGAAAATGCAAGGGTCCACAAATCGGCTGTTAATATTACACACATGTAGAGATGAAGGCAGCAGCAGTTCGTCACTCGCTGGAAAGCTGACAGGAATATGGCAGCACACTGGGGTCCTATACATGTTCAGCCTGTAATGCTGCTCTGAAGGCTGGCGCCTGGTGATAGCTTTTTGTCGAGGAGAAGAGGGAAAAACAAAGCTTTGCTTTGGACCTGATAAAATGGATCTCCCTGGAGTACTCCAGGAAGACTTGTAAGGGGAAAAAAAAAAAGCACAGAATCCTGTACTTACATGAATTATGAATCAGGAGGTTTTGTAGGACTGGGGCTTTGTTATGAAACAATAATTTTCAGAAGAATAAGAAGAGGTAGGCAGTATGCTTTTGAAGGTTGTAACAATGGTGTAACGGTTATGAAGATGGTCATAAATGCCTGTATTTCCCTGTTTATATCTATCCACACTTGCATCTATGCAAGTTTATACAGGGTTCTCCCTGGCATGCGCTTTTCTTTCCTTGAATTCTCAGTTTTCCGTATTCTTGCTCATTCACACTTCCTCATCCCTGCACCCCTGCCCATGTTCCCTGGGCTCCCCAGCTGTCCTGTTACAAATTCTCCCCCCCTCTCAGTCTCTTTCCCAGTCTGCTCTGACGCCTTGGGCCATCTTGGCAAGTGTAAGAGTTTTCCTTCAGGAAGGTGATAGGACTGGTCCCTTCCTAGTGCTATTTGATCAACAAAAACCAAACCCAGCAGCCGAGAGCAGAGCTAGGTCACTCAAATTCATTGCTCAACAAGTCTCTCAAGCACAGTACCACCTCCTTGTATCACCACTTAGGGCCAGTACCTCCTGATACCGGCTTTCTGGATGCCAACAGGCTTCTTGTGACTCAAGTGGCTGCAAAAACAGACCATCATAGCTCATGTTGACTTACCTCGTGGACTTTCAGCTTGGAGGGCAAGCAGAGATTTTGAGCTGATGTTAGTAACAGCAGCTAAACACGGCACCAGATTCCAATGAGCTCCACCAGCGGCACTAACTAGTTTCTTACCAAGGAGATAAGATCCCATCACACCATCCATATGCTGCTGTTTCCACTCTGCCTCTCTGGAGAAAGCCCTGGAAAAAGCTGTTGTGTTGCATGGCAATACTCAATGAGTAGATCAGAGTAAAAAGAAAAACGTATGTTCAAAACCCAGCACGTTGATTATCAAATTCATTGCTGGTTTAAGAGAACACAGATTGAACAGAATTAATGAATTGTGCCAGCTGCAAAACTTCTGGCAGATGGAGCAGAAAAAAAAGCAGCCCTGGATGCTGGGAATGATCTTCACCTCTTTTGAGGGAGATATTTCTACAATGAATATATTTAAGTGATGAAAAAAGTCTTGTGCAAAGATGATCTTGCTTTTTCTTCAATTTTTCTTTGAAATAATTATTTCAAACACAACAGCTCTTCAGAAGATCAATAGCTAGGATTATAAAAATAACCCAGAACAGACTGATTGCTACTGAAGAAAGAATTACGAAGGTTCAGCTTCACTTTTTTTTCTATTAAATAGAGACTATTTGGAGCCCAGAAAACTCCATGTTTCAAGATCTGAGATGTCATTTTTAGATATGCATTCATCTTTTTGGTTCATATCAACCACCATCATCTGTTAAGTCGATAGTTATCTTCCCTCTGTACCTCCGGGGTGTCCTGAATAAACCCATCAGCCAAGGAAGTCTTCAGTGCTCTTGCTGCTGGAAAGAAGCAGCAGCACACACATCAGAAGGAATCAGGCAAGAAAAGTTTCTTCACACATCGTCACCGAGCTTGTTTTCTTACAAACTATTGCCTTATCTATGTAGAGGTATTTAAGATGCAAAACCAAAGAAAATAGCTATGCTAGATTATGTGCATTTACTGTTAAGACCCTAATAGTCAAGAATTTAATCTATTTAAAATTAACTCCAAAGCCAATTTTAATGCTGTGCTGCAGCTAAAAATCAAGTAAGCTCTAAGCTCTAGACCAGGGGAAAACCGCAGTTAGAGAAGTCTTGTGGAGCATCTCTGGCACTGGGAAATCTCAGTCCATCTCAACGCCAGCGTATGCAGGACACCATCCTCGCAGAACAGGGGTGCAGATATCTCGGTACAGGATGACTAGCTGCGTTACAGAGCGGCCTGCGGAAAATTTTAGCCTCATCGCACAGCACCGCAAATATACGGGGCTCAGAGTCGAGAGCAGCAGCCTTCAGCCATACATTACAACCGCAGCATCATACCTTGTTCTCCCACTTGGGCTCAGTTGAAGCTTTTCATGTCTCCTCTCAGCTACGCTCAAAGGTCTCAGAAACAACACACTGCCCTTAAGCCCAGGGTTACGCGTCACTGAACAAAGCAAAGAAGTAAAATTACCTCAATTTTTCTCACATAGAACTGATCTGTACGAGGTCACTTAAAGAGATGGTTGGAGAGCCGAGGTCTGAACACGCTACCACCAAGTGCCAGCCTGGTGCTCTGACCACACCACAGCTCTGCTTTACTTCTAGAGAGTCAAAATTTTCAGCTTTTCTCCTCTTTCAGATGCCCTGCTTGGCAAGTTAATACGCTGTTAGAGGGGATAACGCGTCAGCCTCCCAGTCTGGAAACAGGTGATCTGAGAGGATGGTGAGAGGTGATAGGCACATTTCATGAATCGTTGTTAATTGTGAAAACCTTTTGATAATATTTATCCAAATAAATTAACAGGTAGAAAGCTCAACACAATTAGTAGAAGAGCCTAAGGCCTGATGTTGTGCACTTGGCCAGACTTTAATTAGTCAAATAGCAACGTTTTTGCACAAATCCTGACAATTAAAGCCAGCAGCTAATAACATTCACAATGCTAGGCTAAATTCTGCACAGATAAAAATTGTAATGACTAGAAATTAAAACTGAAGCTATCATGCAGAGTCTTAAAGGCACTTCCTGCAGATCTCTCTGACCAGCAGTATTTGGGGACACCAGAGCTCTGTGCTGCTGGGGTTCAGGTTATATTTTGGTTGTGAAAGGACTGCTTTATTACTTTTTTTTTTTTTGCTTTAACTCAAAACCTGCAATACTTGTGAATTTTACAGCAGCCAACGCAGGAGCAACAGAACAAACCTTCTTCATGCCTTTATTCTGCATAATTTCTGCACCCCTGTTGCTGCCTGTGGCCTCACAACACAAACCTTCCAGCCGGGAGCAGCGCTCATGCAAGGAGACCCTGACTTCACGCACCTTTAATGGCCCTCCTTCATCAGCGGGGTGGCAGGACGCAGGCTGAGGGACACAGGCTGAGGGACACAGCTGGACACCCTGCCCTGCACGTCAACCATGCAGCCTGCAGCCTCTCCGGCAGTAAGGGCAAGCGCTCGCAGGACTCTCCAGTCCTTGGGCAGCAGCAGCTGCCTTGAGCCCACTCCAACTCCATTGCCCAGGGGGCCCTCCCTAACAATAAAAGCACCTGCATTTTTGCTATGAACACAGGTTGGTAAAGATAATGGAAGATTCTGAAATTTAGAGCTCCTCTTTCTCACCAGGTTTTGTTACTAGGACCCTGAGCAATATAATTTAAAATATTAAACAGAAAAGGCAAATTCCTCTGCTTTTTACATGGCAGCAGAGAGCTTTATCCCTCCCTTTGGTGAAGGTGAGCACTTTTGCAGAGCAACTTTCAATGCTGCTCCAAGGGAATGAGATGATTATTCGCTCTGATAGCACCAGCCCCTCTTCCCCTTTCCCACTCAGTGCAGCATGCCATTAGCTTCAGACCTACAAATAACAAAGAACGTTTTACAGCAAGGAATTAGCCTGTTACGGTTTCTGTGGATAGGGAGAATGGAAAGGGCACACTAGTACCATTCTACAAATTAGCCACTTTAATATAGTCCTTTTTTCCCTTTTGAGTTTTCACGGGTACTTCTAGCCACTCATGCAAGGCTCATCCTCCAGACAGTCCAACTAAAAGTTAGATTCGGTGATTTAATACAGCATTGTTTACAGCATTTTTCCTTGTTATTTCATGACATCAACGCTTGGCAGAATAAGAATCATTCAATTTGATTGGTTGTTCATGGGGATGACTTTCCATTTCCAGGCTGCTGACTTTTTTGGAAAGGAACATGCTTACATCACAATGGCAGTGTTTCATTTTCTTCATAAAAATAGGTTTCCAGATAGCTGTGGTCACATATTCCAACCATATAAGTATTTTAAGATTTAACCCTTACTTCTCCATCCCCTCTCAAAAGAATTAAAGTCTCCCAAACCTTTCTGCTGGCAGCACTGCTTTCTCAAAACAGTCCTGAAGTTATTTGTCCCATCAGTCAGGTAAGAGCCTAGTGCCAGCGCACCAGCACACACGCTTGAGTCGCGTAGCCAGCAGAAGGCAAGGTCTTGTAGAACGCATCTTGCCAGGGGACAGCACCACCCCGTGTCCTCTCCTCCCCAGCCCTGCGGCAGTGGCCTCGTCCCCAACTGACACTTCTTAACCGTTCTTTTCATTTAACAGCTTTGGCTGTTAAATATGGAGCACTTCCCTCTTTTCCTCCCATTGTCTGACGCCATACCTAATAAACCCACATATGTAACTCGAATTACAGACGCGTATCAGCAAATAGCCACCTATAAACGTAACGCAGCATAATTTGACACGATGAGCCATCATCTGGAATGCTTTTCAGAGCGTTCAGCTATGTGCTGAATGCTGAAATACCCCTCTAAGAAGGTGGAGAAAAGCAAGTGTGACTGACGTGCCATTTTTATTTATTGGCAGATCATTCACAGTCCTGGCCTCTGTGGTATGAACAACGGGAGGATTTGAAAGGCTTTTTACAAGCAGTCCATTCTGCAGAGATCATGCATTTTTGGGGAGGTCCTGCAAAACCTCCCCACTGCTAATTTCTGTCTAGGCAAGAGAAACGGTATTGAAAGCTTTTTATAACAGAGTGAACAAGATTTCAGTTGAACTCAAACTATGTGATACGGATAAAAAAAGTAACGATGTAAGAAGTCGTCATGGAAAGTTGTTTCTTAAGGTGGCAGTTTATTTACAGAAGACTGTTGAGAAGCTGCTTTTGTACTGCTGAAAATGCCTGAATGAAATCAGTGACTCTTCCGTGACTTTAAAGAAATTGTGGATAGATCCTACTTTGCTAGAGCTTTTATTATGGTCTAAAACTCATTACTTTAGCAAAGGGCTAAAAGCTGTAAAAATCTGGTCTTGAAACTTTCAGTGTTCAGATGATGAGAGACGTTGGAAAAATGGGTTTTGAATGGGCTGCCAAGTTCAGAGTTAGAACTGAGCTTTGATGTACTCATCATTAGAAACACAAAAATTCAGCACAGGGTACTACTTTAAGGTCACGGGTGCTTGCTTCTTTCCTCAGAGAATGCCGTGACTTTTGGCATGAGATGGGGACTTTCAAGATGCCCAGGATGAAGCAGGACCACTCATAAGTGAGTCACTAGCCAAGGAGAAAGCATGTGCCACAAGAAAAAAGTGCTTATAAGCATCTGGGGGCTAGCTGCTTTCATTCAGCAGAGATCCACTCACAAACAGAACAAGAAATTACAGAGACCTTGGCCACCAGCCTTTTAAGGGACCAAGGAAGTATTTCCCCGAGAGGATCAAATCAATTGACGGCTGCCCAGACTTGTCATTATTTTCAGACTTCAATAGAGGTTCTCCAGATCTCCAGCAAGGTGAAATGGAAAGGGACAACTTCAAAGCATGAAAGATAGCAGCCAAACGCATTACCTTCAGCTACAGCTACAGACCACTGGCAATGGAGGTTTAGCTCCTCAGGTGGGCTCTCGCCCATGCACCTACCACTGGTTTCAGACGTACAGGGCACATAACTAAAGACTTGGTTTGACATTTCAATTCACGGTGAATCACCTGTCATTGCTTAGGTTATGTCTCAGCCAAGTTGTTAGTTTCTTACGACTCAGTTTTTCACAACTCAGTTCTTGAATCTGTGAACACTTTAAATCGTAGTACTGTTCCCCTTCCTCACTCCCAAGTGAGACAGAACATCAGTAAGTCTGAGCCAAACACAATGAAATAGGGAACTACGCCTTCTCTTGTTACATACTGACCTTCCTTTTACAATATTAAAAAAAAAAAAAAAAAAAAAGGCAGCTCAGTAGCGGAATAATCTTGAACTGTAGTTGAAACTGGACATCATCGTACTCGGTTCAACTTTACCTGTGGTCTGACTTCCTGAACGATGCCAGCTGTGGGATCTAAGCTGTATTTGCCTGAACCTGAACAAGTCTCCACATGCAATCTGTAACACCCATTTGAATATATACTTGCCACTTTTAACTCTGTACTCTATTTTAATTGATATTTAGAATATATTCTGTTCTCTCTTCCCATGCAGACAGGCTACTGATGGGAAGGAGATTTTGCACCACTAACTGTTACTTAAGGATAAATAGTGTTTACTGTATCATATTCTTAAAGCATAAGGGCAAAGAATAGTCTTTCTTTATAGAAAAGCTGCTATCTTGTGTTCGCTTGTGGCTTAAACAAGATCACCACATTTGTGCTCCTCTGCATTGTCACAAGAAAATACCGAGAAGTCAGCAACATACAAACCCTATCCTTCAGTGACATTTCAGGGAGCCTCTGATGGTGCAAACTTCAGCATGCTGTAAGGAGCAACACACCAAGTCTAAACCGAGCAGCTGGGGAATCTAAGTACTCCCCTGCCTAATCATGAGCAGCCAGTCCATAGAGCAGAGGACTCTCACCCGTGCACATCCCCAACAGCTCTTTCTATTCCTGTCTCTCTATGAGACGTCACCCCCTTATCCACAGTAAGAGTAAACTGCTTATTGCTTCAGAGACACAGACAATTAAACCAGACCCCTACTTACAAAATGGCATTCAACCCATTTGCCCTCTACAACAAAGGACCTACCTAACCTAGATGTTACAGAAAGCATATTCGTAGCTTTCCAAAACCATAACTTCTGCTTTCAGCATGGAGGATTGTCAAAAAAAGAGGCAGCAAGTTCAGTGATTTTGAAGGCCAATCGCTCAATCATTTCTGTAAAGCAAGCAGTCCGATTGCACACTGCCTGTTATCCTCAGCTCCATGTAAAGTAGTCATTACCCTGGGAAGGAAACACGGAATTGCTTCTGCCTCTAAAGATAGAAGACTTCATTCGTTGGCAAAGTTTCACTGGCCTTAAAATCCAGCAAATTCTCACTGTCACAGCATGAGAGCACCATTTTCAATACCACTTATTGTACCCATGCTCAAAAAACTATCACAGTGTCATCAAAATCATTAGGCTGTCAGAACTGAGTGAATGTCTCTTTGCCAGTCAAGAAATACCAGACAAATGCCATCAGATTTGCCAGCATCGCTCACTCATTTTTACAGTATTCTCTTAAATTCAACATATAATATCACTCTTTGTCCACTTTGTCTCCTTATCTACAACGCTTTAAAATAGAAATAGCTTTAGGGAAGGATGAAAGATGTGTTTAATTTTTGCCAAGTGCGATACCATTAAAGTCATTAGCCAATATTGGTTCCAACGGGAGATTACTAACAGCGGGAATTTAACGTGCTCCTCCTGCAGGATTAATAGATACCTGTCTCATAATGTTTTTGAGTGCAATGGCAGCTCGAGGCTGTCCATTTTTACCATTTCCTGACTAGAAAACATCAGACAAGCTTACACCCATACAAGAAGAACAAACAGAAGATGCAACTGAAGACAAACTGTTAAGGTGATGCACAAAGTTGTAAAGCAAAAGTAGTTTTTGGCACTGGGATGTGGGGGTTCAGGGAGTGTTTTAATTGGATCATGAAGCTGCCAATGTTCAGCTATGAGGTTTCCCAGATTACATAGCATATTATCATATTTTTAAATGTATCTTTTATGAAGGGGAAGGAGTTCAATAAAAGCTACTTTAGTATACCGGCTTTCTTCAGTCTTTGAGACAATTCCTGTTGCCTGTTGTAGTAAGACAGAGGGCATTCACCTTTGGACCTAACATACCTATGCAAAGCTATTCCAGGGACACAGGGACAGCTTCACCTAGAATATGCAGAGTGGAGGCAAAACCAGTCATTTCCACCCTGATTAAGATGGGCAGCCTTGGAGTGTTGGCAAACGAGAACCACAGACTCGCTGAGGGTGGCAGATCACTGCATCCAAGCCCTCAGCTCAAAGCAAGAGGAGCTGGAGCATGGTGTCCAGGTCTGTGTGCCGTCAGGCTTTGACTGTCTCCAGGGACAGAGACTCCACCACCTCTCTGGACAACGACAACAGCCAGCGAGCTAGACTTGAGCAACGAGAACCAGGGAACAGGGAGGGCCAACTGCTCCCTGAAGGATGGGAGCTGGGAGCTCAGCGCGGTACCGCAGGTGGCAGGGCAGGGACCTCACCAGCCCCGGCACAGCCCCACGGTACCCGAGCAAGGAGGGCAGGCCCAGGAACGGCAGCTGGGATCAGCCGGGAGCCCAGACGGCCAGACAAGGCGCGTGGTGCCAAGGCAGCTCTGAGGTGAAGCCAGAAGTCAGCCCGTGGGTCAGGGTCCAGACCAACGGGGTCTGTAGCCAGGCACAGGCACGGCTGCGACAGACCTGAGACGGACATGCCTACAGCCAGCCCAGCGGAGGGGGAAGGCGCCGGGCTGCCACGGAGCCTCCGGTCAGAGGCTGCGGGTGAAGATCCCATGGGAGGCTGGTCAGGACCATTAAGGTCTATTACTGCGTTCAGGGCCCTGACAGAGAGAACACAAACGAGCTGGAAATATCTTCCCACTGATCAACTGCAGCACAACTCACAGGGACAGCGTGAACCCAAACAGAGAAGGGACCCGCACAACAGGATGATGATCATCTATTCTGTTTGCAATGGCAATTCTGAGAAAACTATTAACTTACAAACTCAAAGGCTTTCACAATTCATGACTCAACTGAGTAAACTGGGGGCTTCTTATTATGCAAATGCATAAAAGGTTTTGTTCTGGGAATGTAAAACAATAGATTGGGGCAACTAAAGAACCTTTATTTCTCGGTCTGTCATTATTGTACCATTACACTTAAATCCCACATACTTAACCATAAGAATCCAAGGGAGTAAGAGGTTTCCCACTAGAAATACCCCTCCAGAGCAGTTGCCTTTTCACTCTGTGTCGAGTACCCACTGGGAGAGGGTTTCTAGGTGAGGTCAAGGTCATATAGCTTTCTAACTTTTCTTGCAGCATAAACTGCTTACTGAAAATGGGCTGTAACAATGCCATTGTAACACAAGCTTCACCCATACCACCATTTTTTTAAGGCAACATTTTAATGATTTTGATAAAATCTTTCAATTGTTGTACTTGGTGGTTTATAATCTTTGCTATGCATAAACTAGAGCACTCAAAGACCTGAGCACAGTGTAGTTTTGATTGTCTCAATAGCTCAAGGCTGAAATATCTTCTCACACATATTCAACTCAAAGTGGAAAAATACTCATCTTTTCACCAGCGCTTACAAAATGTATTTTTCCTTTCCATTTTTCCTTAGAAAGTGAATTAGATTATTAGATCTTCAGAAAGGAGGAGCAGAGATTACAGATTACTTGCTTCCTTTCTTGTGATACCAAGCCCTCTGACCTTCTTGATCAGAGTTAAGGTTAGATTTTTTCCAAGTTTGAGCATTTCTGCTAGAAAAAAGCTATTCTAACAAGCAAGGGCAATAACTTAACAGACAGTCCCACAATCACCAAGGCTATCATATCCTAATAAATAAAGGTGCAGATAAACATCTTTGGATTGCAAGAAACCCCAAATCTTCCTGCTTTTTAATAGAGGAAATATGAGCATATATGGGATTTCTCCCTGGAAGAATACATCCTTAGAATTTATTTTACAAGAACCAGGACAAGGAAAAGCTCGGATCCCCAAATTAGGACGGTTTCACTGAAGTAACATATCGTATCTGCCACTCCATGTTGTCTGGGGAAGTCAGCATCTGCCCTTCTCCAGTCTTGCATACTGGGATTTCTCCTACCCTACCAGGCAGCTGTATTTATAACACTGTCAAATATCATTAAGAAGTCATCACGCTTTCTATTTAGAGATCAACAGTTTAATACTCAGTATAAAGAGAAAAATGAGTTTGTCAGCATGCATCTAGATGTGCAGCCATTTTGTCCTTATCAGAAAAACAAGTCATAGCACGTCTCCCGAGGAGAGTATGGCAGTGATCCAGAAATAGCAGATTATCACCATCGTTTTTAAAATGGTCTGGCAGAGCTTTTTATAATGTTTGTCATGCTACATGTTCAGGATTAATTGTTGCCAAGAGATTATCAACTTCATTCAAATTAAAGATATTAAATTAATACCACAGAAGTTTCAAGTTCACTGGAAAGTAAAAGTGGTTTTGTTATAAACAGTCAGGATTGCTTTAAGATTATACAAAATCCAGTAAGGTATTTCCATACCCGCATTCACCTCCTGTGTAATCCAGACCAAGGAAAATTAAGGCGAGAATCAGAGGCATGCTTTGCATCAAGAATTATCAAGAATCCTTCAATGGCTCAAACAGAATAACAAAAGCAATACCACACCAGCTGGCCACCAGAAAGACTGAAACTCAATTAGCGCTTAGGCAGGTATCCGTTTCCAACCAGCTGCCCCAATAAAGCCTTTCCTTTCATATGGAATATGTAACTGAACTACACTTTGGGTGCTGAAAGGATCTGTCTACAAGCAAAACAAAATATTCAGAACATGTTCGTATTTAAATCACAACAGAAAAAAAAAATCAAACCACTAAGCTTTCAACTTTTAAGAGCCAGAATTAGGAGAATTTCACAAATTTTCATGAAGTTACAGCCAAGTTAATTTATGAGATGAAAATAAGGATGTAGATCAGTGCAATGCTGTATTTTATGCTTTCAAATCATGACGGAAAGAAAAATTAGTAAAGATGATGCTTTAGCATTTTACTAACCTCAATCCACAGGTCTTTTACTTCTTTGCCTCGTATAATTAGTTGCTGGGTAGGAATGGGAGAAAATGAATAGATGATAAATGCAATTTAATTAAGTAGAAATTGAATTAAATAGGATTTAAAATTTCTTCACAAAAGATAAAAGACATTGCCTTAAATCCAAAAAAACCATGAATTCAAAATGTTATCATTTGTTGCCCCACTGAAAAATGGAGAGTATGGTTTTGATTGTCTCTAACGTATGAAGTTAACAGGTGAGAAAATGCACATTCCAAAATAATTGGCATCAACCAAAATGTTACGATAGCAAGAGTTATAAGTGACAATAGACATGAAATCATGACCAACGACAAGAGATCGCAGACACAACTCAATGGTTGTCAGCTTCTTGACAGACCCAAATTGTTCACTGCCAAACCATTCAGTCAGTTCGACAGAAGCTGCCCTACATGTGGAAGCAAGGTTTCTTCACATGTACAAAACCAAAAGTATGTGCTGAGATGGCCAAATGATTTTAACTCTCTTATTATTAACAGGTTACCCACCAGCTGACTGATGAGCCAAGGAGGAAGCTGCTGAACACATCTAATTGATTCGAATTAGAGCATCATTAATACAAGTTCTTACGAATCCACCTCTTGAAGATTATACCTAGATGGGCAGATGGAGCAAAGCTGATGAAGGAGAAGTCTGTACTAAGAAACACGCTCTGAAGGAAACTGGTAACAGGGATTGGACACCAGAGGTATACAAGCACCTAACACCCATTTCGCTTCCACCTGACAAAGAACAGAGGAGAACCAAGCTACACGCTACCCCTGCTGAAGCAATGCCTTTGTCCCATTAGCTTTGTTTCATAAGGCTTTCCATCACTGAGGAAGTGTAACACCTACATACACCCAAGACTGCAAATGATTTAGTGGTTCAAAACTCAACAAAGTTGTAAGTACTTTTTCGATACCTCAGTTGAACCTGAATCTCCACAGTGAAAAAAACTGGTACCTCTTGAGCAGCTCCTACTGCCTTTCTGCCAGTGGGAATTTCTTTTGCTTTGAGAGGTTACTCTGCATGAATACAGAGAGAATAGTTTTGTTGTATAAACGACTTTTTTTTTTTTTTTTTTTTTTTAAAATCTTCAAAACAACGATCCAGAACTCCGAAGACAGTGAGGAAACACTGGCTAGTATACTACAGAAAAAAGCCCTTCCAAAAAGCTAGCCTTGATACTCCGAGTCCTTCTGGTTTGTTACAGGCACACAGAGGAAATAATTCAACGTACCTACAGCTGAAGAGTTGCTTAAATTACCGTATTTGACTGAACTCAAAGCAAACCAATCTCACACTACATTGTTTCCACAAAATTGAGAAATTTGAAAAATTAAAACTAGTTGCTGACAACTCAGAGCTACCACAGCACCTTCCTCATGCCTACTCAAAGCCCACTTTCTTCCAACTGAAGCTCTCCCAATTTCTTAACTCCTGGTTGTAGCAACCTCATGTATTTCCCACCAGAAACCAGGTTCTGGCAATACAGCCCGGTGACACAGGGCCTCTTTAGGCCCCCTGGGGCGTGGCCACATCACAAGGAGACATCAGACACTGTACCGATTGTACCACAAGCTCCATGCTGTATTTACAAGCAGTTGTTACAATGCAGCTTGTGCCTGTGAAGACAGACCAAGAGCAGCATCATCGATTTCTAACTGTGAATACATACAAAGGAATTACTACGGTAAAGCAGTTCAAGCCCCTTTAATATGGTGAAAATGTCCATTCTGGTTTGAAAGAGAAAAAAATAACACAATAAAAACACTACTACTTCTTAAATTGTGGAGAATACAGCTACCCATGAGAGAGTGCTAAATGCAAACAAACCTCTGTAAACAATAAAGAGTGTATAAAAATGCAGTATAATCTAAATTTTCCTGGAGCTAAACACTCATCTCACTTCATACCACAAAAGGGAATAAGAAAATAAAATAAAATATTTTTTTTAAAAAAAAAAAAATAAAAAGACTGGCTCACAGGGAGGGAAAATATTTTAAGTCATTAAAGTAACAACCTTCCCAAAGAGAATAAATCTGCAAAGCAGCAGCAAAACAAGCTGCCCAGTCTATTTTATCAGAGTTGGGCTTTTTTCCTATTACATGACAAACAACTGGCATCCAAGCTGCCAATTATTAAACCATGGTGAGACTTTTAACTCCATTTAGGAGGGAAAAATATAGCTGCTGTAAATTTAACACTGCACAACAATCTACAACAGCTGCCTACAAAATTTACTTTATGTTCTTTTTTATCTCTGTCTCTACTAGTACTGTTTCATCAACACATACAGAGAAAACGTTATCTCTCTTGCACTGGTTGAAAGTTATTTTTGTCCTAGTCAAGAATTACAAATAACTTTGAAATAATTAGGTAAACGGTGAATAACATGACTCTACATCACCATCAAGATGGCTGTTTTATCACAATTTATGCGCAAAATGACATTCCTCTGCATCAGACACAGCATTTTATATTGGCTGTAGGAGTGTAATCTCTGCCAATTATTACTGGCCAAAACCTGAAAAGAAACCTGATTGATTATTGTTTCCAACGGTTTAAATATTGTTCTCGCATTCCAAGTGAGCACCAGCAAGTGGCATACCAACCACCATTTTGACCATCATGTTACTCAAAGCTTGAATTATATCAACGCAGTTTCTCCTCCCCTTGCCTTGAACAAAAAGATTTCGCATCTGAGTTACTAATCTGTGTAGTTCTACATAGTTAACTTACTAACTAGTCTGTAAGAGTAAACTTTACCACATTAATTTCTCTAATCCATCTCCAACCTCCACCTACTCTCTATAAAATTTGAGAAAATTAGGACATGACTCACTATAAACACAATCTTTCTGATTACAGATCACAGAGTTTTTCAGGGGTCATTAAAAGCCCCAATTCCACTCTTTCAGGAATCGGCTAACTGCCAATGAGGGCGCCTTGTGAATACACCAACTACTGCAAAACCTCACAGTTAAAGCAGGCTTGGGGAAAAATTCACCTGTGCTTTTTTGTACTCATTTTAAGAATATTTCAATTATAAAATTAAATAGTGTCAGTATACAACGAAAAATGCAAAATAAACAAACGTGCAATTATACTGAGGCCACGAGCTTTCTGAAATGTGTTAACTGGTGTGTGTCGGTAAAACGTAAGTCAGTAAGCATCGTTCTCAACCGTATGAAAGATGTTAAATCAGAAGAATGGCGGATTTCTTTAAAGTATGCCTGTGGAATGACTGCAAAAACATACTCTCTTTTCTGTAGCAAACTAGAGAGATCAAGGCACATAAAGGGGCTACTGACCATTAGCTACGGACTTCAAAGGGTCAGCTCCTCAAACGCAGGCTCAGAAATTGTGCTAAGTGATGGACAGAAAATCACGTCCCTTGTCCAAAAACTGTCACTACTAACATCCAAGCAAAGAAGCATTCTTCTTAAGATCACTCTGTGCATATAAGAAGATAAAAAGCATTTCTCAGCTAAGGTGGTCAGGCAGGCTAGACAGCTGCTGTTTTAAAAAGCAGCAAGCACTAAAGAAAATTAATTTGTACCAAAAGTAAACTGCAAACAAATAAGGACTCCACAAAAACTCTAGCTAATGAAAGATGTTTCTTCCTTTATTATTTTGTAATACTTCTTTCACAGAAACATGGTATTTACAAATATACACATATAGACTGCTGATCATAAAATGTTACTGAAGAATTAGTCAAAAAATCAATTTACAAAAACCAAAAACTTTCCAAAGATATTCTGGCTGAAAAAGTAATGAAATTTCAAGGAGATGCTTCTGTACAGAAAGATAGGTTTTAGCTCCTCGAGTTCTGGTAATAGACGAGTTGTGAACCAAGTGAGCTAAGCTCAGCTGTACATTTGAGATGAGGCAGTTTTTTTTTTTTTTTAATATTGTTCTTTTTCACACAATTTCTTGATGGTCAGTTCAACAGGTCTCAGGAGGCACTAGATGGTATGTTTTTGGAAGCTGCAAGCATTGCTCTCACTTTGGCCATAAGATCCTGCAGAAAGTAAAAGGAAAACAGTCAGGCATGTCTGGGCTTTGAGCAGCGCTAAAGCACGTGACTACAAAAACCTGCCTGAAAGGGTTAGCTTATGCGCCAGTCACATCGAATACTTGGATTCGTGATCATCAGATATTAACAGTCCCTAGGCTAAATGAGTGAAATAATTTACAGAAAGTTCCTACATGACAGCAACTGAAGTCTGTTTTTACTACAACGCAACGAAGTGCATAAATATTTAGAGCAGTTTCTGTACAACAAAAACAAAACACAGGAATCTTTCCAAAACCTGTGATGATCACACAACTATTAACCACTGAAGGTTTAAACAAAAGGAGAAAAAAAAAAAAAAAAAAAAAAGGAGAGAGCTGGTAAGAAGAGCGTGTTAACAATGACTCTATAACAGAAAGCTTTGTTCGTTTGTAAACCTGAACCAAAAATTTACACAGCTTTTTCACATATGACAGTGAGACTGAAACATTAAGACTGTTGTGAAACCAAACAGCAACTCTCAGTCTCCAGTCTCAGTATCCAGTGGGAACAGCATTACAAAAGGAAATGAAATGTCATGTAAACAGCATCGAATAATTGGGCTGCAAAAAACCACCACAAAATAAAGTGTGTATCAATAATGGATCAAAGTTACTTAAAACATCTCTTCACAAATGCAATATAAATGAATTAAAATCCTTGTTTTTTTTAAAGCATTTTTCATCTGATGCTCTCAAAACACTTCACAGGGGAATTCAGCAACATTATTCCACTTTACAGATGTAAGAATCTGAATGAGAAAAGATACTGAATTGGTCAGGGTCAGCCAGCTCACAGGCAGCAAAATAATCTTACTAATAATTCGGTAAATTACATTTCTTTGGGCCCTTAAAGATGAAAAGATGCTAAATTGATCTATGTTGGGAAATATCTTGCAGATTTACAGAAGTTTAATTTCTCTTTTTTTTTTACTCATCGTAAATAGTGACAAAGAATTGTATTTTAATATAGTACAGCTGCACTTCAAGAAAGCAGACTAATATTAAACTACCAAATGCTATGCCATAAGCAACACGTAGCCCAAGAAATATGTGAACCAGTTACCTTTGTCTGAAGGGTATTTGTTTTTAAAGGGTGGGATGTTTACTCTACTTTGAAGACCATGATGTAGTTCATATCTCATTTCTCATACCAGGAATTTCCATGCACTTGTTTGGTAGCCCAAGAAGTGCTACGGCCACTTTCTTTCTCTGGTCCCTATACTTGCTATTTTCTATTTTCCTGAACGCTCCCGGTTTGGGTTTCTCATCAAAAATGGATGAAAGATGGTAAGTAAGGCACTAGTCTACTAGTATTAATTCCCAACTACCACTATTTCTCTAGTGGAACTAAATCTTTGAACTATGTTAATTTATTGAAAGAATAATCTATCCATTGAAAAAAAATGAGAACGTAAAAAGCAACTCTGATTTCACATTGTAAATTTTCCAAAGCATAATTAAGAGCTTTCCTCCTCTAAACTTGGCATATTCAACTGAAAGAAAGCTAAATAGCATGAGGATTCTACGAGGATGAGCGAAATTAAAAATTCTGAAGAGTGATACCATGCAGTAGGTTTCAAAAAAGGAATGGAACTATTTTGAAGGAGGTTGGGTATCTTAAAACCGCATTAGGGAAGTCGAATGCATTTACGTTATTGCACAGCATATACAGGCACACACCTGATATGCCAGGACTCAGCAAACTTGAATATATCAACAAAATCATAACAACAATAGTTCAGAGACGTAAACAGCAACAAGGAAAGGTAAGTGAGTTGAAGATACTGCTTAATGCAAAGCATACGTTTACTTCAGTTTGCAGGAGGACACATATTTTTCCTCTACTGCCAACACCAGAACTTCGCCTTTGCAAGCTATTTCCCCTTCCTTCTTTCTTCCACAGAACTTGTTAAAAGCACTACACAGTAAGAGGGGCTACTGGTAACCGGGGTATTGTAGCATAACGTGGGCTTTCATAGCTTACCAGTGGATATACTGCAGCATAATTGATTTAGTTGGCCTTTAGAGGCTTGATTAAACTTGAAAGGACCGTAGCTAGAGAAGCAACAAAACTGTTTTTCTCATAAGCAAACAGATTAAAAATGACAATGAACGTGTCTCTACACCATAGGCAAAGCTCAGAATTGTACAAGGTATTAAGAGCAGAAAATGGTATGATGGACACACTTTAATTAGGCAACAAGCTCTGAATTTGTTTATTTGTACCTGAGTGATTTTACTCTGCACTGAAGACACAATTGCTGAAGAGATTTGGCCATCTTTTTCCTGAGAAACTCCCCTAAAAAAAGTAAACTTAGAATTAGAAATTTACAATAAGTGTTTTAAAGATGCATTTCACACACCACCATGATTTTGGGTTTTATTGTACAAATCTGTCATATGTTAGTCAACAGTTCTCTCATTCAAGTAGAAGCCATGGTACGTCACAGTGAGAAGAGTCACTCATACAACTGATACAGACACATCTCAACAACAGCCTAGGAATTTTTAACAGGACTGTTCTATGTGCTGTAGAAATAATTTAATCGTGAATCTCGCACCCACTACAATTCAAACCATTCTATTAAAATTCTACTTCAAAGAGCTATCCCACTTAGTGAGAGTTTCCAATCTCTAACTTAGGATCAGGTTGCAGAATTTTCTGCACCGGTTTTACTGTAAGAGTATGTTGAGATGTTTACTCCACCAGGCAACAGAGATCCAATGTCTTCAGTAGACCGATGCACATAGTGCTGTCCTGCCAGTGTCTGCTACTTCTAATAAGTACACATTACACACACACACACACACACAGAGCTTCTCACCATACAAGTTAGGTCACAGTCAAGAGACATCAGCACTGCAGTGTTACAGAAGAGCAGCATATTACCTGGAGCGTTCCTGGCTGGATTCCCTGCTCTCCACAGGAGAGACACTAGTTGAATGTACAGAATTTTTGTGTGTGGATGGTTTTCCTGGTGACATGGATGGTGAAGGAGACCTAGCTTTGGATTTGGTACGTGATCTAGACCGCCTCTTCTTTTTCTTTTCATGGGGACTTCTGCGAGAAGAAAATATTTTATTGAAGGATATTCAAAGCAATATTACAGTAGCTAAACTGAAGTTACTGTTCACAAGTCTAAAAGTTTATGCAGCCCTCTTCCACAGGAAACTTCTCATGCATTCAAGCAAGTATCAGTCTGACCTCAATGCTGCGCTTCTATGGTTGTGCTAAATACTTTCTCAGAAGCTCTTTTGAACATATTGCATCAGGCAACTACTAGTACCTGAGGTTCTCACTTGGAATGCTGCTTCATGGGTACACAGGAATTAGTGGTCAGTATTTGATAGTCTGAAGGACCACAATGAAAAGTCTTTCGGAGACTTGCAGAATAACTTTGCTAGAGGGAAGTTCCTTCCCAAACAACACCAGACACTTACAAACTCTTACATTTCTCACTGTATTCTTTCCCTTACAGTATTCCTAGCTCATAAATGAACAAACTATGGAATCATAGCTATGCAACAGATCTACATGGTAAATCTATGGTTTGTTTGTTTACTTTTTAAAATAAAGTACTGCTTTTCTTGTGATCCAACCTACAATGCAACAAACCCCAGGCTCAAAATTATAAACAAGCTCTTGTATGCCACTCAAACGTAGACCTAGCAACATGTTTTAAGTGCAAACTGTTTATGACTTGGAAATTAGATACACAAATGTTTGTTACTATGAGAGCTGGAACAAAGGACTTACGGATACCTCATATGTTCATTATTGACAGAAGGGGAAAAAAGAGGTATCCTCCTCACGTGCAATATTAAGCTCAAAGAGAATATCTATACATAGTTACGAATTTATGTCTGTATGATTTACATACCAGCATTGATGTTACTGTAATCAGAATTACTAGGGTAATGCCTTCATTACGGTCAGGCAATACCTCACTGTAGGCCTCTCTCTTTAGCATGCAATGCTAGAAGTCTATTGAGAAGAATGTTGTGAAGCTTCTAGAACATCTTAAAACACTGTAAAACTTATATTATCTTTTAAGTATCACATTATTGGCTCCTTTATTTTGATTTTCTTAGAAATTTGCTACTTTAAAAGCAGCTACGCTATAACATATTATATTCCCATACAAATACTGTACACTTCTGATGCTTTGCTTAGAATTGTCAAATACCTGATTTTTAGATAGAATTTATCATTCTAGACTTAAAATTGCAAAACCTCCTTATACTTTTCTTGCATAAATAATCATCAAGTGGCTGAAGAAAAACCCTACAGCTCTAATGGCCTCTAACATTTTCACGACTATACGGAAAACATCAGCTACAAAGTCAGTTCTTCCTTGACTTGCTAATGATGTACTGTAATTGCTCAGTTTCTTAAAACATCACAATGTAATCAAGCTGTGAATATATTTCATACTTAACTCTTGAAACTCTCAGCAAATATTCATCATGCAAGAATATTATTTCACAGTAAGCTTTTTCAGTGTTTTTCATCTCAGATTACGATGAACAACCAGCTGCATGAATGTGTCTATCAATTTTCTGGTTTTAGAACAGTCTACTTGCTAAAACTAGGCTTATTTTACAATATTTTTCTAGGTACAAAAGCTAGCATAAAAGAATTATGCATATTCTCTGTGGAAAGTAATTCACTGCAGTCAGATTAAAATGCTAATTTACATTAGACTTCTTTTTAAAGTGACTATGATGGCAACTGCGGCACAGAGTAAGTGGAAGAAAAAACAACTTGTTATATTTATTCTGAAGTACACCTCATTCTACAAGCAGTGAGCCAGTAATTCCCAAACAAGACAAAACAAAGCATAGCTTGCTAGTTCTTACAGATTTTCTTCTGGAAATATACCTAAAAATTTACAAGCAATGCTAGCTATTCAGCATCACGACTGGTATCAGATTAATGCCCCAAGCAAGTTTAAAACACGGCAGTATTTATTAATTCTATTTTCAGTCCTCTGACGGTACTGGATTCTAAAGCTTGCCTACTTCATAGCGTAAGTAGTTAATAAAAACCACTCAGTTGACTGCTGTCATTAAGACTGAAACCTTCTCTCAGGTATCAGGCAAAATATATACTACTCACTCACAGAAAGCCCAAGTAAACTAATTAGTTTTTAACAGACCTGGAATCCAAACCTTGCTTCCACGACACCATGGCGGAGTTTACTCCATAACTGAAGATGAAAACTGGTCATCACAGCATCTACATTTTTACTTGAAAACTTGTCAGTCCTAACAGGGCTGAAACAGTAGGCTTTCTGCAATCAGCAATGCAAAATATCCTCATCTATGTTTAACTACAATAGTCTTTCCTCAGTCTACATTTTTTGCCCTGACACATTTTATTGTCTAGTGTTCTGTTTTCCTGTTTGAGGCCTAACAAAAGTTTACAGTTTCCACCTACATAAACAGTATTGGTTGAAGAGGAATCTAGTTGGTTTCAAAATTGTCATTGTAATGTACCACTTGGAGTGGCATAACTCTAAAAATAATCTAGAGCTTAAAATGCTGAATGGACAGACCAGTACTGCATTAAAAATTGCATAGGGCTGTGAAAAAATTCTTGGGGGTGTTTATAGGAAGAAAAACATTTTAAGCTTCCGTATCTTTTCTGTTTAACCAAATTTGCCTGCTGAATTCCACAGAAGCCTCTATTATCCTGAGCTGATGAATGTGAAAAACTGAATCAGCTGAAGTATACTGATGAAGTTCTCAGTCATACATACCACACATCAACTGATCAGAGGCTGTCAAGAGAGGGAAAGTTATCTTAAGAAACAACAGAAATTTTTTAATAATCATAAAGTTGAAAGTCATCTCTGCTTCTTATTCCACAAGAGATATGGAGAAACAGATTACACACTAAATCTTCACTGTGGAGAAAAATTCAGCCTAGTGACTTCAATGTGTTGGGCTTTGTGTACACTTTAGGTGTACAAATACAAGCATGAAAAATTTTCACTTCTTTGCATGTTGACACAAAACATTAGACACACAGAACATTTCAAAGTCTTCTGGGCACACGCTTTGCAGTTGTTTTTCTTCTGCAGCTGGTGGGCTGAAATAACAGTTGGTGTGCCTTTTTGACTATAATAGGTTCAGAGAGACTATATGCAAGGTGCTCTCAAAAAAGGCACCTCTTGATTCACATTTCACATTCCACTCTGCCAGTAAAATAATTGCTAAATATAAAGCACACTGTTTGCTAAACTGGAGTTTCCCCTTATTTGGGCAGATATGTCAAGCAACACCAGTAGGCATAACATAATACCACTATACTACCTCTGTGCAGAGGTCATATAACTTGCACAAGCAGAGCATAAGAAAATGACCCAACAAGAAGGAAATATGAAAGTTCAAATAAAATCTGAACTCTCACAGCTAGGAGACAGTAGCATATTAACACTCACTGATTTGGTTGTACATTTAGTGTTCAAAAATATGCAAGAACGGGGGAAGAAGATGACTGCTTCTGTTTTTTTCTACACAGAAGTATTTGCCTATTAAAAAACAAAGCTCCAGAACACAAAAACACATCAGGCAATGTTTAACAGTCTCTTACAGTGCCGGGACGTAACCTTCCCCAGGACCAGGTACACTTACTTGGAACGTGGGCGTTTCCTACTATTTCCAGGACTATTACTAATGCGGTAAGCTGTTGGAACACTTCTTTCATCTCTCCGCCTTTCTGGTGTGTGAGCCCTTCTCCTAGGTGACCTTGATCGTGACCTGAGCAGGAAAAAAACATCCAAAAGTTTGCTTTTTGTTACTTATTACTTTTATTTCAGTGGAATTGTGCTGTCACCAAACACAAATATAACACCTTTCAAATGCCTATTTTATCCCAACATGGGGTATTCAGTGTCCAAGACTTGTCAGCTGCATAAAAAGTTCTTACCCATCCAAGACATTTAGGATGAAATTATCCATTGCTTTTCATTCCCAATGGGGAGTGGAGGGAAAAACGCAATTATTTTTTGATATTGTGTGTTAATGTCAGCTTCTGTATTAGTAGGCGGGGAAGTTTTACTTGAGTCCAGTCACCTTTTGTGGTAACAGGGTTTACTGACATTGGCATGTGGAAGTTCAATTTGGCTCGAAGCCTGGGATTGTCAGGCCTGACCTTGCCTTCTCAAATTAGTGGTGTGTTTTCAGAACTGCTGCATCACAGAGATAAATACAAGTTTTTTGTTTTCAGCACATCTCCAGCACTGACAAGTCCAGGATATTTTATCCCTGATGCTGCAGAATAATCCTAGCATAGCCAATATTTTCACCTGTGCAAGTGACCAACAACCCATGATTGGCATTGTTTGGCACTAGCACTTCGACTCGAGATATTTTTCCTAGGAAAGTGAGAGAGGGAAAGAGAAGGAGATCAAGAGGGGAGAAAAGAAAGCATGCCCAGTTAAGATCAGAGATCAACTTAGGAGCTTAACTCTTTTTCTCTATGATTTGGAACTAAGCGGATGTGCAAGTGCAACGTGAGTATTTCTTAGTAACAAAATAAATGGAATGAGAAAAATCCCAAAAGATGGAGGGGAAGGGGGGGAGATGGAGAAAGGGACAATTCAGGGACCCAGCTTGGAGAAAAGAAAAAAACACACCCCAAATCTGCCCAAAATTCCTAATAGTAACGTTTTTTTCTCAATAAAATATATAGTTCTAGTAATTTTACTTCTACTTGCTTATTTATTTTAAAGCCTTTCTTATTTATTTACTATAGGTATGTCATTCCATGTATACCAAACGTCCATGTCCTTCAAAATACCTAATTTGCAGTGACTAAAAGACAAGCCATTTGTGAAATCACTTATCTTCTCCAGACTCGCTCCATATATATATAATATATACACACACACACTTCTGAGCCATTTCTCTTACACCTACAACAAAAGAGATCAACTGAAAATGAAAAAAAGTAATCACAATGCAGTTAGGTGCTGCAAACTAACTGCTTTGTCACTTAGAAATCTGATCTTTACCAGGCCATTCAGAAGGATTAAAAAAGGAAAAAAACCAACAGATTATAAAGTTTGAGGTCAGTCAGACACCTTGACATTTTACCAGGATTTCCCTCAAAAGAGCTCCAGCAGTCAAATCTTTTCGTTGTCGAAGTTGCCTGATAATTTTCCCGCTCTGTTGCTGCTGCCATTGATGAGCTGTTCAGACTTGGCTCCATGCTCAGTGTCCCTGTGGATGCTGTGAGTCTGTGATACGGAGGCACACACTTCACATTCAGAATAAAATGTCCTAGTTTTGGTATTAACTAGAATCCTGAAAAGGCTCAGTCCCTTAACCAAAAGCTGAACCTTAGTGAAACATGCCTACATGGACCAGCCTAAAAAAAGTCCAAACAATCAGAAAGAAAAAGGCATTAGCTTCATTTTCATGAACTGACGTTTGTGGTTCTACAACATTCTTCCGATCACCAAATGTTAACAACTTCAGCCATTAGCTTCAAACAATTAAAAACAGCTTAACAGTTTTATTGCAATACATCAATTATTACTTTCATTAGACTTATTTCCAAAGGCAGCCTACTCCTTTAAAGTCAATGTCTCTTGTGTTTAGTAGCGTCCCAAACGTTCAAAGGGTTACGAAGCTTGGCGTGTCTCATTGCAAAACAGGAATTAAAACTACGTGAATAGGCACTGCCTCAGCAATGAGTAAATCAGTTCGGAAGGAGAAAAAGAAACCCCAAACAACTTTTTTTACAAAGGACAGCTACTTCCAAGTCTCTTCAAATCCTAACATTGAGGCAAAAAGTCTCATACAAACACACAGGCAGGCGTACTCTACCCAAACTCACTGAAAAATAACCTGTTAATAAGGTATGCCACTACTAATTACTGTTCATTAACTAGATAACGTATGTGGCTTAGTCCTACTCTATTACTAGACAGCATAAAGAAAAATGATCAATATCGAAGAGAAGTTTAGACTTTCCATCTCTAGTTTAAAATGAACATCCAAATTTCACCTAAGCAAGTCATTCAGTACGTAACGAGCGCCTCCGCTCCCTTCTCCTCCTCTCCCATGCACACAAACCACACTGACACACACCAGAAGAGCACGCTGAAAACGCCAGTGACTGACAACCTGCACTTCTTTAAAGAGCACCACTGTCAGGTACATTTCACATCAAACTTTTTAATGGTGCTTTGAAGTCGATTAGAAAAAAAGACCCTGATGAAGCATTTACTACAGATGACCAAAAGGGACCCGAAGCTGTTTGTTTTCTAAGATAGATTTAACAAATGAGCCCCATCCCTGACATTAAGTACTCGCTTGCAATAACTAATTATCTCTTGGAGACTAACAGCACCAAAGCAACCTGTGCTGCAATACCTTACAGCACTTTTGGACATGGCTTACAGTTTCCATGACTTTTGTTTAACTTTAATCTGTCACGTTGATTAGAACTAAAACTGTATGATACCAGGAGCTTTATGGGACTAATTTTGGTACAGAAATTTTGTTTCAGCAAATAACATGCATCTATATAGAGAATTGCTGTTAGCACACCACATGCAGCAATTAAGCCAGTATATCTGGGTTCTGGAATGCACAGCTACAATTTTTTAAACTTGTTTCTGTAAAACAGGTTTGGTTGTGCTACCCAGAAAAATGAATATCCAAAACACGCTTTGAATCAACTTCATGTTATTTGAACAGAATTTTTCAACTTTAATACTGCTGAAGATGCATTAGAAAAGATAAAAAAAATGCGACAGTACAAAAATTGTATCTTAGCACCAAAGACTGTTTTTAAACGCAGTCTCTAGACCTCTAACAACGAAAAAACAAATTATAAACAAGCGATATAAAAAGGTATACAGAGAAGTATATTGCAAAGTTCATCTGTAGGATTTCTAAGCACAATATGCATTTTGAAAAAAATAAATGAAGCAACACAAACGAAAAAGAAAGAGCTTGAAAAGTATACTGAACATCACTTGAATAAAGAGCAAAGAAAGTTACTACGAATTTCTGTGTTTAACTTCACTTCCCACATCTCATTCCCTATTAACTTGTCACGGTAAGTTATACGGTAAAGGTGTTTTAAATCTTACTTTTTGAAACAACTTATACCATTAAATAGTAACTACTCAAAGTGTTTTTAAACAGAGGCTCAACTAACGTTTATATGGAAACCTCACAAAAATGGAAGGCTTTAAGACTGTTCCCCAAATACAGGGCATGTGTTGAGTGGCCACTACTACAATTTAGAGATTGCAATGCATTATCATCTGAATGCAATACAGTTTAATGAAAAATTATGAAATACGCATAGTTTCTCTTTTGGCTATCACAATTAACTTAAATATCATAGTTTAAATAAGTTCAAATCCAAAATACTTAGATTCACTGTGCAGATACTTCAAACCTAACAAGCTACTCTCTAAGAAGGTTATGGAGGTTTGTTTATTAATATCTTCTTTGTTATTCTAAATTATTTCATTAACAGGAACTGGAGCAGTAATTACTTCAGAAAGGGAAAATTCCAGCTTTTTTCAGTCCACTCTTGAGGAAAAATAAAGCATCCACAATCATTTTATATTGAGATTTGTAGGTTAGAATATACATTTTGAACAGAATAAAATAAGGCAACAAAATCTCAAACATACTTTAGACTGAGACATTCAAATAAAGCCCAGTTACTCAAAATACGGATATTCCAGTATATAATTTAGCATCAATGTCCGCGCCACAAAGGCTCTTTCTAAGCACCATCCACTTAATACAAGACGAACACATTAAGCTCCATAAATAGTTTACACTTTATCCCAGGAGGGTATGACTCTCTACACAACCATTCAGCAGTAAGCTGTAACATCCAATGTTCTGGGAATTCAGTGAAAAAAATTGTTCTAGGTGAAGCTCTGGTCAAACTGAAGAGCAAAAACATGTGAAAGGCACCATGTTTTGAAAGAGATGAGAACACATGGAAAAAATTTTCTCTGCATCAACACTACATACATAAATAAATTTAAAAAATAAAGAAAAAACAGTTGTATCTTCTAGCTAGACAACAACATTTGCCTAATTTTGGCAATTACTAAGACAAGGCATTATTTTTGCCTAAACATTTGAGACACAAAATACACCAGTACCTGACCAAGATATGAATCAGCCTCACACTCTTGATTACCATATAATCATAGAACGGTTTGGGTTGGAAGGGACCTCAAAGATCATCTAGTTCCAACCCCCCTGCCATGGCAGGGACACCTCCCACTAGACCAGGCTGCTCAAGGCTCCATCCAACCTGGCCTTGAACGCTGCCAGGGAGGGGGCAGCCACAACTTCCTTAGGCAACCTGTGCCAGTGTCCCACCACCCGCAGGGTGAAAAGCTTCTTCCTCACAGCTAGCCTAAACCTGCCCTCTCCCAGCTTCCAACCATTACCCCTCGTCCTATCACTACATGCCCTTGTAAAAAGTCCCTCCCAGCCTTGCTGTAGCCCCCTGCAGGTACTGGAAGGCCGCTCTAAGGTCTCCCCGGAGCCTTCTCTCTTCCAGGATGAACAAACCCAACTCTCTCAGCCTGTCCTCTTAGGAAACATGTTCCAACCCTCTGACCATCTTGGTAGCCCTTCTCTGGACTTGCTCCAACAGCTCCTTGTCTTTCTTGTGTTAGGGGCTCCAGAGCTGGACGCAGTATTCCAGGTGAGGTCTCACAAGGGTAGAGCAGAGGGGCAGAATCACCTCCTCTGACCTGCTGGCCACACATCTTTTGATGCAGCCCAGGATACGGTTGGCTTTCTGGGCTGCAAGCACACACTGTTGGCTCATGTTCGTTACTCTACAAATTTTCTGGCTTCATGAGCAAAGGTTTTAATTTTGGAAATACAGTGAGCATGTCAAGGCGTCGCAAACACCTTTCTTTGTATGTGAGACCATGTGGACCCTAATTAGAAAGTCAGGGCTAGAAAACACTTCAAGAAGTAAGACTATACAATACTCTCCCAACTATAATACTATTCTGTGATTCTTCATACATAAATTTACCACAATGGAATGTTCACAAGCTGTATTAACCACTTTTACCGCTAAGACACTGTGAAAAACTTTCTAGGCTCTGTTACCAATATAAATCCATTACTTACTGCCGAAACCCCAAGGACTGAAGAAGAATGTTCTATTCCCTCTTTTTTGCCATACATGAAGACTCAGTTAATCTTCCTTCAGTCTTCCCAGCGAGTCCAACTCTCCCCCCTGCTTTTTTTTTTTTTTTTTCAAATTCTGAAAATTTTTTATGATTCCCTCTAAACTTCTTCCAGCTCACTGAATTCCTTCTAAAGGATGCACAAAACCGGACACTTTACTCTAGCTGAGGCCAAACAAAGCCACATCATCTTCCAGATGAGAAGCCACTTGATGCATCCTACAGAACACTTGCTTCTCTTTACTGACTACATTAAACCAAACCAATACAGGGACTACATTAAGTATCTGATGCAGGAGAAAGGTATTAATGAGAATTGAATTTCAAGAGAATTTCTACCTTGGGCAGAAGTTTAGATTTAGCCACGTTCCTGTGAAATGCCATAGATAGGAAGGTACGTTCAGATTTCTAATAGGTGTCCCACCTGACATAACTACCACTAAAAGCATTTCACATTGCCTGCAAAAATCTCAAAGGGAAAGGGCACCCACTCAGCACTGATGATACTGCCTTAAGTTCCCAGAAACAATGGGTTTCTGAATGGGAGACACCCCCTCCAGAAACCTTTGTTTAAACTGGTATTTGCAGAGCAGAAAGACAGGCTGAATGCAAAGCCCTTTCCCGTTCAGCTCTAACTCCTCTGAAGTTTTATAATGTGCAGAATGTTTTCAGTGTGGTGGACTTGTTCTGAAACAGTTTTAAAATTCAGCTAGCCAGCATCAAGCTTATTCGACTTCCCAGGTTGCAGAATGCAACAGCCGATCTAGGAAATATCCAACTAGATTTAATCAGGTGTCGTGTTGATTCATGATATTAAGACTTTTATGTGTCTGTTACTTGACAGGTGCCAGGACGCACACTCAAGACAGCACACAAAGATGAGCTCCGGTATATTAACTGTTCTTGGTGATTTTTGTGGCTGAACTATGGCCACAAAAAAACCCAACACCAACAAACAAAAAACAAGCAACCAGAACATGGTAAGACTATCCACTCTGTATGCGGTAGACTTCAGTAGACTGTTGTCTTTTCACCAGCAGAACCAAATGTAGACCAGCTGGTGGAAGTATTCAAGCCTCTATAAATGACAAGTCACTGAAGACATATCTCGGCATACATCAAACTGAACTTGCAGGTTCCCACTAATCTGGCTACTGCCCGATGCAAACTTATGCTACATACAGGATTATCTTTATCCTATTGAGTAGCATGCCCAAGTACTGATAAGGATCTTCTCAGATGATTCTTTGTCCTTTTCAAGGTACCACAGATGATTTAATTTTTTTTAGCATTACTGTGATGTTTCTCCTTGATTTTACTATGTATCAGTAAAATCATGGATAAATATATGCAACATAGTTGGAGGAAGTGACATGGGAGGTTCAAGTGAAGATATGGCTTGACATACTACATGGAGTTGAAAAGTTGAGTGATTCACCTGAGGAGACTTTTCCCCAAGATATCCTTAACTCTGTAAAGACTTGCATTCGCTTCTTAAACAAAGCTTCATTCAGCATCATTCCCTTTACACGCTGCTAAGCACAGAAAAGGCATGGCACGCAGTATTTTGGAATGTGCCTTGTAACACAGAGTATCATGACCACCTATTGTCAGAGGCAGTCAAATAAGCAGCATGTTAGACAGAGTTTCAGCCCAAGTTATGTTCATCTAATTCCTTGCATCTCTAAATGGCAGAGATGTCTTCAGCAAAGTATTGTATTTAACCTTAAAAATCTAGTGCAAAATAAAAGATTGTAATGTGTTAACACTTACTTGTATTAGTGTAGTTAAACACTTTGCTAAACAAACAAAAAAACGCACAAGGAAAATCTAAGATGAGAAGTGTTGTCGTACCGCCATAAAGGGCTAGAAGTTGCTTTTCAGGAAGAAGCGTATGCCACAGGCATGGCCACAAAGACAAAGGAATGTATGATTTGGCATCCATCGCATACATATGTAGCTGTGGGAGTATTCTTAGGCACAATTTGTTTGAACTACTAGTTACTTAAACACTGTTCTGTAGCATGATCCAGAGAATACAACCTCAAGAATAAGCCCTTCCTATGACCACAGTAACTGCTACATAGCAGGGCGTTCAGATATGGCAAATTTCACAGACTGTAAACTTTAAAGATGCCTAGATCAAATGTCTTAGATGTAATTAACAGTATTAATATAACACAATACATATCATCTTATAGCTGGATAATTAATGTAGTGAATTTAATCTCATTAATGATTATATAACTATAGAGTTAACTGCACTGGGCTATGTTTTTTTATGGTCTCCCTTCCTCATCAACTCTGTTTTCACCCTTCTTGGATTCCTGTCGGATCTCTCCTGCCGTTCATCCATCATATTTTTTCACATATCACCCAACTGCATTCTTTCCTTCTGAGCTTTGCTGTTCAACCACCTGGTTCTCTACCTCTATTTCTTATCTTAATATTGTCTGGTTACTTTACCCCAGCAACAGCCACAGCCTTATTAGCAAGTTGTCTTCCTGCGATAATTGCATTCCTACGTATTATTGACAGGTATTTCACAGACCAGAGTGAGAAAGCATTTACTGGTACAAACTTTGCGCTATGTAATTAGAAATTAACAACTCATTATTTCATTGAAACTATTTTCAAAGACCTTCCGCATTTGATGATATTTATTTACTGTCTTTAAGGTGACTATGCCCTTTGTAATGGGTACAAAGACGCATATATAATGGAAGAAGTGCAAAAAAATTTTGTTAGTCCACACAGAACTCTAAAGAATATGTTTGGTTTCCAAACCCACCTTGAATGTCTGACAGTTCTATAGGCAGTGGGAAGTGAGTGCTTTGCTTTTGAATGTGATCTAGATCTGGACTTAGATGATGAATGATACTTGAATGGTGATCGAGATCTTGACCGAGATCTTTTCTTGTGTTTTTTTCTTTTCTTTTCTTTTTCTTCATCCCTAGGAGGATCTTTGCTTTTGCTTGCAGGCCTTTCCGCTTGTTTAACTTCTAAGGAGGGTAAAGTTCTGACTGCAGTCACAGGACATGGTATACTATTGACACTCTGAAATCAAAGGTAAACAAAGAACAGTGTTCAGTTTTCAAAGTTGCATGCAAATTTTTAATTTGAGAAAGTCCTGTTAAGTGTGGACAACACACAAGCATCTCTAGTCCTTTATACTAAACAGAGGGCTACACCTACTCCTGTGTGTGCCACATACATGCACATTCCGGCAAAGAAACTCTACGATATCGTGCTCTGTAGTCTTGCCAATATACAATATAGGGTGGGGTTTTTTTCCCCAGAAATGCTGGAAAATAATAACTAACAATCACCTTACATTTTTTTGACTCATGAAAGTGCATGAGAAATACATCCATCTTAAGAAAATAATTGTTAAATCAATAACAATCTTACCTCCCACGAACGCTTTATAACCTCACAGTGCTGCATCAGTATTATGTAAAGTGTGCTTAAGTAAGGCTGACATCTTCAAAAACATGCATTTCAGTATTTAATGGAGGCCTATACAGTTCCCCAAAGATACATATGCAAGTTGGGATCTGCATGCTAAGACTGTCAGCTTAACTAGGACATAGTTCTGAAGTTTTCATCTTTAGTTTTTAGAAGAAATGTGTTCTATCAGATATCTTTTCATCTATTTATCCCTTTTATTTAAAAAAAGGATAAGCCTGAAAATACAAATCAGGAACTGCTGACATTCAAAGTCAAGTTCTAGTGTCACTGTCATTCCTGAACTGTGCTGTTTAGATTACAACCTCAAGGAGAACAGGAAATTTAATTAGTGCTGATACAAATTATTTCTGTACTTTGCGAAGTAAATGTTTTGCATATAAAGGGTCGGGAAGATCACAAAAATCATTAACCTCAAAGACAGAACAGGTCCACACACAATTCATGCTCAGTGAATAATTCTGACTGCAGTCAACATACCATACTCCAAGAAATTTTCAAATTATCAGCTTGTACCTGAGAGAATTCTGCTCAATACCTTGTTTAGAACAATTCAAGTCAGGCACTATAGATATGCTCTTCATTTCAAAGCCTGTCATTCCCCCAGCTGCTATATCAAGGCAACTGGAGAAATCAGCTTCCCTCTGTCATAATTTCTGCTCCACCTCATCTGACACTTTCACCATTTGATACAGAGATGCTTACCGTGATTGGAATGAAAAGGAATACATTAAAACCTGAAATAACTGAATTAGAAATAGGTGATATTTTCCTTTCTTTTTACCCTTCTCCTACTGTGAATATGTCTGTCAAGGCAGTAATTGACCACATTTGGATTATCAGAAATCCAGCTTAGCTTCAAGGTATAGAGCCATGACACTTTTCTAAGCTTTAACCGACAACTGCTATCACAATATTTACAAAACCAGCAACAAAGCAGTACTAAAGTAGTTTGCTTCAAGGACTATAAACATGTTATAGCATGATCATTTGAGTGACTGGTTTACCAGAGGCCCATTTCCAATTTTACTAACTTCACAATCCACGTGTAATTGCAGACACCTCATTCCAAATATCAGAATTTCCAAAGAGACCACCGCAGCGACTTTTGTTCCTTGACAATGTTATTCAGCCCTTTATACAATATCTTAGCCTTTGCTTTGAACACTACTGAATATGTAATAGACCAGTTTGCCTTGAAGTAGACACCTCTAATAGCTTGAAACGAAATAGCTGTAGGCAAAGTAGAGTTAAGAGGAAAAGAAGAGATGGAAGCAAAGAACAATGGTTTTCAGCACCCGAGTTCATCTGGCCGCATAAAGCACAAGCTATCGTACCACTGCCAAAAAGGAACTTAATAAGTGAATGACACATTTACTCTTAGGTCACACGTAGAGATTCTCTAGCAATCAGAACGAAGAAGCCCACAACGCGAAGCACCCCTGTGTATCCACCAAAAGCATCGGATGCTGAACCACAGGCTCTCCTTGACTTTCAGGATGCTTACACTAGAGTGACAGCACTGCCCAGGTATCTCTGAGAAAAGCTGCAGGCTGGCTGGCTGGCGATTCAGACACCACTGCTTCAGGTTACTGACGAATCATGTCTGGAAAGCCAGACAGAAGTAACTTCAGCTACCCCATGGAAATATGTAGGCTCTGGAGTGCAAGACAACAGCTAATACACAGGGAGAAGTCATCCACCCATCCAAACCTACGCAACGCACCACTGCGACCACGAGCTCAGGTGATTGATCGTTGTCAGGTTGCAACAGCGTGATCAACTGTGAACAAATGTGCTGATTCCCTCAGTGGCAACTCTGGTTGCCTTCAAGAAAAAAAAACACCAGCAAAATGACCCGATTCACCATCAGAGCAGAACGCAGAGCTCAGTGAAAGAACTTAACATCAGCAAGTTGCCAGGCCACAGAGGAAATTTGTAGGTGTATAAGTAATGCTGCTGAATAAAAATATTTGTAAAAAAATAAACTGTCTTAGTGTCTGGCAAATAGAAGAAGCTGTCAGTGGTTTGTGTTTTTACTAGTGAAAGCTGATCCAGGCAAGTAATGGGAACTAAAATTGGAAGCAAGAATGTAGAAAAAAAATTAAAAGTGTCAAAGCAAGCACAGATACTGGGAGATTATTAAGCATTTCCAAAAGGCAGAAACACTCTGTTTTACTGACCAGGCTCCTCACACCTGCAGGCCAACAGAACACAGATTTGGAAAGCATGGCAATGAACTGGTTACCTGATGAATTTTATTATGGACCCCTTGAAGATGCAAGATTTAAATTTTTTCAGAGCTCTTCTAAGAAGTTATCTTCAAACATTCAGATAGCATTCACTGAATCTCACTTCTTTGTCCATTTTGCATAACAGCACATTTTTTGGCCCTTATATAAAAGCTACAGTCAGATAACTTCACTGGCAGAGTTGTTCCTCAGCATTTTATTTGCATGACTGAAGCAAACTGACTAAAATAACACTTCCCATAGTAAACACTTGGTATAAAAAAAATGTTTCAGAGATACCTTTCTGGAAAACAAAGATGATTCAACAACCCATTTAGCAGGAACGGCTAAGGAAAGAGCTCTGAATCAGGAAGAATTTATAGCTATATGAGAACAGAAATGAGCACTTCAGTTCATTACAAGACATTTGCATATTTGCAGTATTCATAAGACCAGAACACACATTAGTTATTCTGGGCTTACACTACTTAATCGATACACAAAGCCAACATTAGAAGTGAACGAAAAGGTGCTTATTGCAACACAACAAAACAGTAGCATTGTTCCTGGTACAAACAAAATCAACTGGTAAAGAACATTATCAATAATGTTACTAATGCTTTTACAAATGGCTAATATTTCTTCCGTTCTGAACAGCTGAATTTTGCAGTAATTTGAATCCTATGTCAGATCAAAATTGGAAAGAGTGAAGCATGTTAGAACTGTGAAGAGTTAATCAACAATTCTTTTACTTCATTAAAATATGAAAATACTCCAGATTATTTTCTACCACCGTACCTTTTTTACCGCAGATTCCCCAAAGCTTATGGAGATGTATTGCCTGACTGAGAATTAGTATGGAACTATCTACCAGCAATGGAAGTGTATTATCGTTCTGTACATCAAAGTGAGCAGTGACTGCTTTTAGAAGAGTTTGTCAGTCCTAGCCTCAATAAATTAGCCCAAAATGATTAAATAGAAGTAATAAAAACATTTCCTATAGCATAAATTCCTATAGAACAAATTAAATACTCAATACTCAAAGACTCAACAGTTTCATCAGGGTTTAGCTGCTGCACTGAAACACAGCTATTAACAGCACACTGACTGTGCTAAGTTCTTCAAAGACAGACAGGATTTTGCATTCTCAGTTTTGAAAGGTCAGCTGTAAAGAATTAGTGGCTGTGAATCTCTTTGCTGTATAGATCAATATGCCTTTGTATCTTGAGTACTTTGAAGACTAAAAATCAAGGCATAGAACATTCTTAGCTCCCTCACCTATCTTAATTAAAATGGCAGTTCCTAATATTTACCTCCCCCCCCCCATTAAAAATTAAAGTATTTGCAGCATGAGGAATTACAACTCAAGTAATTTTTGACAGTAGGGTTCTTGCCATAAAAAAAGTCCCAAAGGCCACCAAGCTACCCACCCCCCAAACGCCACATTAGTATGTTGCATTTTGGTTTATGTTTTTATCTGTCTTTTTGAAAAAGCAAGAGAAGGGAAATTTACAGACAAACACCACGCCCCCCACACTAAACAGAAGATACAGATACCTGTATTCTGGAAAAAAAAAAAGTAAAGGAAGAAATGAGGGACCCTGAAATATTCTAAAGCATTTTTTCTCTAAATACTTATTGGATGGTTTTCATTAGACAATTACATTTTGCTCACAAATTAACATTAAGAAATTAGGCAAACATTAAATTATGTTATATATTATTATTCCAAAGAGGCATGTAGTAATATCTACAGTCCACTGCTAAAAAAAGTAGAACCATGAAGTAAGCGTGAAAGACGTACACTAACTATCTACAGTTGTTAACAACCCTGTTATGCTCGGCAAAACTTGAACAGCATCTTATTTTTAAACATGGCACACTTTGTTTCACTTGTAAACAGACTACTTTCCATAGAAAAACAAAATCATTCTTACATACAGGACAAAAGTAAGGACAAGCCATCTAAGGAAACAAATGATAAAACACGTCTTCAAAACAGGGAAGATGAAAGAGCCAAAAGAAGTTAAGTTTTGCTTTGTGTTATAGAATCTTTATATTCAGAGGCACAATGGCAGATGACATTTGGGACAAGCCATTGAAATAGAGTTACTTTCAAATCATGTGCCTGTCTGTTTTTGCAGCGTTATGACTGTGGATTTCCCTCCTTGTTTAAATCGGATACTAAGGTTTTTACAGGTAACAGTTCAGGTATTACCAACTATCTTTTACATGCATATCACAGTACTATCACCCCTAAAGCGTTTCTGACACAGGATAAAATACGATTAGCAGAATAATCCGTATTAGAAACCCAACAGACACATTATTAGTTAAATCATGCCCTGTAGACAAAAATCAGACTGTCCTATTCTTGCGGACCACCTATCACTACATCGAGTAACTTTTTTGAAGAAGTTAAACACACCGTGCCATGTCTGCCCAGGCACCAGTGCTGGCCCCTTCTATTTCTGTCAGGTATTACCAGCACCAGTAGCTTCTCAAGAGACACTTTATCCATTAAATTACTTTAATGGTCACTCACAACCAATTTATTTGACAAAAATGCAGGTCTGCAGGCCTGCCTTTGACAGGACAGCAGGGAGAGGACTTTACCTACACAAATTATAATTTACCAGAACTTTTTGCTGGAAGCAATGATTTGGCAGCTTAGATTTTCCTTCTGCAAGACTCCCATAACCTGCTACCATTATCAACTCCTGTGAACAAAAACATTAAGCGCGTGTTCACCAGCAAGACACTGAACCATGCAAATTTGCTTCTGTGAGGCTTGGCTGTGCCTAGATCGAGAACCATGGCCCCGTAAGAGATTCTTTTCCTTTCTCTTTTTCAACTTTTTGCTCCCAGATGCACCTAAGAACAATGCTGCTCAGATGGACAGAGTTAGGGATAATAAAAAGTTTTGAATTTGCACATTTGTAGACAAACAACATTTTAACTCCTGAAAAAGGTGGCAAAAATGTTACAGGCCTAGTATAGCCAGGGTGCCGTACCAAGGCCTACTACCACGGGTGACACTTGGACCTGGAATTCAGCTCGTGCCAAGAGTCAGCATATTTGCTTTGTTAAGCTGGGGCAGGGGGAGTAAAACAAAACAAAACAAAACAAACATACCATCTTAATGTGAGCTCTCCCAATGTCTAACCTACTCATTCAGGTTTTGGTAAATATATACAGGAACGTGCACAACCAGCCTTTAGTCTACTTCACACAAAAATATATATAAACCCAAATATCATCTTAATTTTAAAAATCTAAATGAATTTTAGTAATTTTAGAATAAGGTTTGCATTTCAGATTATGAAACACCTTACTTTATTTGTTTAAAAATAAAAAGCACTTCACCGCAGCACTCCAAATAACCTGGCGTACTCCAACTCTGCCTACCTAGAAGAACGGCAGTTGTTAAAACTCAGGCTGTTTGCTGCTGTAGGACAAAGAACCTATGCTCACTGCAGAATGACGGCACTTCTCTCTACTGACAGATGTGCCAGTTGGCGTGATTCTCCTCTTACAACAGTGCCTACGAGAATCATGTATGTAAACACAAGAGGTGAGATGCCACCAGTTACTGTTTATCCATGTCCTGAAAAAGGACAAAGCAGCTCATCAGTTTTGGAAACTGAGCTAAGCTCCATGTTTTCCAAGCACTGGTTGGAGCAAATATTATGCATAACTATACTGTTGTAATGCATGCAAGAACGGTGAGGAGCCGTTTGTGAAAAGCTGTGCTGCTTCATTGCTCAAGCTCATTTTTCAGCCTTTTGTTCTTCTTGCTTGATTTCACTTTAAGGAAAAACAGGAAAACCATGTAAAAGAAATAATCCAGCTATAGAAAAAGTAGATCTGACTATTTTTAAGATTCAACTGAAGCCAAAAAAGCTTAAAAGCGCTACGTTCTGTGGTATCGACTGTCCTTTACATGCAGTTAGAAATGATTTTGGTCAAAGGTGTAATGTATTCTCAGTACTGGCATTTCTTTCAAGAAATACTAGGTATCAGGAAAATCTGACAGAGGTAAAAAAAGCTTTGCTCATTTAATGCGTTTCTACACAGTGCGACAAGCAGGTTTGCAGCACAAATGCACACTGTGTATACACAGAGATAGTGTTAGCAGCTTTTACACAGTTATTAGGCAGGGGCAATCTCATGGGAATTAATGCATCTCCCATGGACGTTCTCAACTCCTCTTCATGCTTTGTTATACATCTCAGTCATTACTCCATTTTTGAGACACATTTTAAGCTACAAAACTGATTCCACTACATTAACTCTATGACTATGGCATATCAATCTTTGTTTCCTGGACTCCTCATTGGATGCTCCTTCCCCCAATGTAGGAGATGGAATACATTAAGTTACATTTTTGTTTCATCCCTTTGTTTTCTGAAATTTCCACAATTAGTTCCATTGACCAAACTACAAAACTGAATTTACATATCTTTCTCTCTTGACTTTTTACATATACTTTTTTTTTTAATTACAGCCACTGTAGTTACTTGTTACTTTTGCAATCAGTGCTTTTAAATGCATCTTTCTGTTTCTGAAACATGACTGAAAAAGTTTAAGAAAACCCCTGTGCTATGTATTTATTTATAAACTGATTTAGACATCATGATGCAGCTTACTGGATTCTCAGTGTATATACAACAGAGGTTAACACATTCACAGGACGATTTCTCTTATCTTTTCCCAATAAAATTTCTTGAATCAAATGGGCTGTTACAAACAGGCAAACCAGGCAAGTAGAGCAAAAGGCAATTATGCATTGGAACGAATGTAGATGGAAGCTTTTTCAAATACGGCAAATAGAGAGACAACAGCTTGAAAAACCCTCATGTTGCAAAATAAACTTTTATATGCAAAAATCTACATGCATATATCCATATAAACATACAAAAGCGTGTCAATAAGTGAACTACACTTAGAAGGAATATTACTTCTAAAGACATTATGGCATTTTAGACTGTCCGTTAACACAGTACTAACATTCTCAATACAAGAGACAATTTTATTTCTAAAAGCAAGGTCACATCAGCAACATTTAAATATATATTTAAAATTTTAAATAAACCCTTTTATAAAGAAAGCATCTCCAAACCATTTCTATTGGTAAGAGGCAGTGAAACTGGTTACTTTAAAATTCTTAAATACACTGGATTTTTCTGTACGAGAAAAAGAGATGCCTTCTCTGAAACTGTACCTATATGGGAGAAGGAAAAAGACATTTTCAGCAAGTCAGTTACTGAGAAGCAGGATTAGGGTGCAGTTTTTGTTGAAAAGTTCACTTGCTTTTTACTAAGTTCAGCTTAGAACTTCAGTAAGTTCAGATGTGAGTGAGGACACTCATCTGCTCTTCCAAAAAAGAGTCAGCTGTTACTGAAGAGTTAGTGGTTATTTCAGGCATTCTCTTGAAGAAAAATATCAAAAGAACTTTAGCTTAGAAATATCTACGTCCTTGACATATCCCCTCAACAAGGAGAGCAGAACTGCAAGTCTGGAGAGTTTTGCATTGTCATTGTCTCTTTGCATTCACTCCTCGATATATAACTGGAAAAAAGTACTGAACGCTTGTGCCAGTCAGGGAAAATTTGTTAGCAGTAGCAATGAGAATGCCAAACAGGATCTCTTCTGTGATGTGACCACGCTCGATTTGCATATCTGCTTCTCCATGCTGATATGGATCACCTACACTGCAGATATACCTCTTTCAAGTGTCTGTTCTCTGGAAAGTGTTTTCAGGTGTAATCCCTGATTCATTTGGAAAAACAAGAACTGGGCAATGAATTACTTGTCAGGTACTGGAGTTCCTTCTGTGGGAAAGGAAACAATGGAAAGCTATGTCATTCCTTCTTGTAACCAGTCTGTCACAATCAATGTCTGAAATTTTCTATCAGTACCCAGACATGAAGTTTTGCTTGGTCACTGCAGTGATGAGTGATTTACTGGCTTTTCTGGAAGCAATATAATTCCAAAACCAGGAAACTAAGGTTCTACTTCCCCACAATTTTAGTATTTGCAACGTGTATGGAAGGTCTGACTGCAGCATATACAGACAAACACAGAAATTTCAATCCGGCTTGTGAAGGATCCTGCAACAATACCCTAAGCTGCATAAATTTCCAACCCTATTTAGGTTATGTTTCAGGAAACTACAAATCCCATTCCTACTTTTTCCCCACAGCTGTTTACAGCTATTGCAGTGAAGACATAAGTCTAAGGAGACTTTGTTGAAAATGGATTTTGACAGTTTTTCTTCCATTAAGAAAAGAGATTGTCTGGACTTGTTGGAGGTGTCCGTACAGGTGCTGAAAACACAGATTCCTCCGTCTTTTAGCAGGCATGCATCGGACCACACTGGATTAGGATGTACTTATGATAAAATGATGATTAGGCTGAATAAAAATGGGTGACACTCCTGGAAGTAAAATTACCACTTCTTAAGCTAGGACAAGCACTATACTGGCAGAAAGAGAGAGTGGCTCAGTGAAAAGGCTGGAACAAGGGGAAAAGAAAAAAGAAACAGCAACCAAGTAGGAAAATAGACTATTATCCTCCATGGATGAAGTTAAGCAATTAGGAACTTAAATGGAAAATATACAATGTAAATGGGAAAGTGAGTCTTCCATAGAGAACACAGCTCTGCTGCCAAAACCTGCAGATGGAGAGAAAAGCTTCAGGACAGCACTATGATGCACGAACAAATCAATACTTGGAAGGATTTTCCTACATCATAAATTCAAATCCCTCATTTAGGCTTTTAAAATTGTAGTAATTTTCTTGAAATCAGAAAGTGAAACACATTATTTCTTCGCTATTTTAAACGGCATTTTCTGTTTATTAGTAAGGAAAAAAGTAAATGTGCGGCTTTGATGAATACAGGTTTTTAGAGTTTCATTTTGTATTTCATTACTGAAGACTTTTGGCCCAAGATTCCTCTTTAACCTTGTCTACTCAAAAATTCTAAGTCTTATAAAACTGATTTCTAGATGGCTCTACCCAAAAAGATATTTTTATTCTAACTACTCATCAACAGACTGACTAGTAATAGTTCTGTTCACTGCAGAAGATAATGCCAACCAACTGATTAGCAGTTACTTCTGCATGATAAATCCTCTTCTTCCTCTTGTGACAAACTCTAGTAATCCAGTGTATAGCTATGTGAACTTAGCTTTTAATTTCCTTTTGAAACAACAGCCCAAACAGCCAAACAGCAACAGAACTGGCAATTTTATTGTGTTCCTAAAACCCAGTAAGTCATCATCAATACACAGGTTACTCTTAGATTTGGCCTAAGAGTGCAGTATCATGACAACCTACTCAAAACAGAGCTTCTGAAAGCCCTCAAACTGACATTACCCTGGTATTATCTTTTGTGGCTGACTATCCAAACAATGAAAATGGGCGCAAATGGACAAGAGAATTCCACAAGGCAGAAGAAAGATGGAAAGCAGTCTGCCTCTGCCACATGACTATTTCCTAGCAGTCTTCTAGAAAGAAGCAGAGGGTTCCACTCTCTAAGACAATTATCAAAAATTGTTCTTTGAAAGAAGTGCAGGAATACTAACGCTCCAAATCGATTTGCTACAGAAACGTACTTGCTTCTGTTCTCCAAAATAAAGAGATTCTGTTGAACAAACCAAATGGATTAGGTCATTTCATGACCAAGCAGGCACAGGCGGTGTGCCTACTTCCAGTTCTCTGGAAGTCAGCTAGCAGAGTAATTATCCCCCTCAATTATTTCACTGTGAGTTTCTTGTTTTGACTCTTCATTGACTATGCCCAGTGAATAACACGTATACAGGCATTTGTTTAAATTTTGTGCCACTATCTGTAAATTTAGCTTTATTTTTAAAATCATATCCTTATAACAAACCAAAATCTTTCATAATTCCCATACTAAACCTGGGCCTAAAACAGAGAGACAAACATCCCAGCATTCTGAGCTTTTAAGGAGTTTACACGAATTACTAACACAAAAGATGATGAAGAGCAAGCACTATACAGCCTGGTTTTCTCTCGCCTATGTATCAGTTTTCTTCATTAGCAACATCCCAGTTAGAAATCTTAAATCACATAGGTAAGTTCACTAACTATTCATCTCAGTTTCATGTCAGTTAAATTAATAAAAATCAAACAAAACCCAGCAGAACAGGTGCAAAATAAGTCTTAAAGTAAGCTCAGTCGCCTGTGAATCATTTCTGAACTTGAAGATATTTACTTATTTGATGTGAGTAGACACCACAAGAGATATCCAAATACTCCTGAAAGGTAAGCATTCTAATTCATGGACCACTAGCACAGAGTTAAACTTGTAAGCTCATTTTCCTTTCTGTAACTGGCTGACCCCTGAATTATGCATTGTATTTCTCGACCAGTTCTTTAATGACAGATGAGAGACACATGTAAGATAATGGAAAAAGATTAACAGTGTTTAAAATTAAAATTTATCCCCATTTAGAAAAGCTTCTATCTCTTCAGTCAACTTCATAACATGCTGTCAGATTCACACTCTATAGGTAAGTTTTCTGCTAGCTTTATGGTAAAAAGAAATTTATTATATCTTGCTTACCTCGTTATTGAAAGAATTCTCTTCAATTTTCTCAGTTTCTGCCTCTGCCAGAGGGTTTTTTAGGGTCTGTAAGAACAGTGCAGCTTTCCTTTTGCGCTCTGCTTGTAGCTGCTTTTCTTTTGATTCTTTGGAGGCCTGTGCAAGCTTCTCTCTTGCTGCAGCTGCTAATCTATCCTCTAGTTTCTGCTTTGCTAAGAAAGACAATCAAACATAAAGTTGAGAGTGAGTCACACTTGGGGAACTTAGGTTTGCTTGAAACAAACACACACACCACACCATCACAAAGAACCAAACAGCCCCTTTAACCATTCTCAAACCTTTCTAATACATCCATTGAAAGACATAAAAAGGATGCATCAGCTTGAAATTATAAAATTCCAAGCATCTTAATTCATAGATATATCATTTGCTTGATGAAAACCAGTATAGCTGAAGTAAAAATTTTTAAGCTTCAGAAAATGACATGAAAATCCAGTCCTGGAAATTCAGGATACTTGTCCTTTTCTGTTTTCAAAAGCTATCTAAAAAAGTAGCACTGTAAATTCAGAAGCTTTTCCTTGTTAAAGTGATGCACACTCTCCATTTCGGTCTTTCCACAGATGACTACCTTACATTTGCCAGCCCTATTTACATGTTTACACAAAGGGCTGCTTCAAATATTTTCAGAAACTGTTTCACCATTGTTACAACCAACAGTTACTGTTATGTGATTACAGAAAGAGAATAAGCCAATTTATTTAACTACGCACCTAACGGATATTTTGCCTAACCTTTTTCATCTTACACTTCCACTAGTTTTTTTGTTCAACTGCAGAGTTCTTCCAACACACAACTTTTTGCAAATACGCTTTACACTTCATTTTTATTATCATACGAAGTATTGCCTATTGGTATCTACCACCATAGCATACTTTACGCTACTGAAGTTTACAAAGGAACTGCTACTTAGGAGCAAACAAAACAAAAAAACATTTTGAAAATGAAAAATTAAATTCCTGTGGCATACTCATAGTTGTAAGAGAAATACTAAGTTTTTAAGCTGGTAAACACTGACAGCATTCTCCACTTTATTAAACACTCTGCTGTGAAACAGCCTTGGGGAGGAATGGGGGAAATCTGATACCTTGAAAAGATCATTTCATTCAAATTCACACAGCATAGCCTTCTGCCCTTACATGCATAAACAGAGTCACAGGAAAAACCCATACGAAGACTTAATGGCATTGCATTGTAAGAGTAACAAAACATCAACGAGGTGATGTTAGTCTATAAGGGAGTGCTACATCACTGAAAAATAGCTTGAAGCATTTCATTGTTCTCTGAAGAAAATGAGAAACTGACCTGCCTTTTTCTGGGCTCTGTTACTGCAATCTGGAAACTAGAAGTTTAGTGTTTTACTCAGAGGTTGTAACGGCAAAACAAAATTCAGAAAGACCATGCATTAGGGCAAAGTACTCAACCCCAGTGTGCCCCAAGTTTGATTTTAGCTAGGCAACCAATGAAGATTTCATTCTTAACAATAGGCAGGAAACGGCGGGCAAGAACTCTGATTCCTGTTAGCAGGACGGTGAAGACTCAAACCACCTAAAATGCCATACTTTTTCACATGGCACTTTTGTAGCTTGCTTGAAGGACTCAATCTTTCATTTTGTTTTCAGCGTGACATGGGATACCTTGTTTAGCTTCCAGCTCCTCCTGTGTAAGTTGAGGTTTTTTCTCTTCAGCAGCAGTACAAGGAATAGTAACAGCTGGAGCGTGGTTTGAAGCACTATTAGCATTCTCTTGGCCTTCCTTGCCCTCTTCTTCCTCCTCATCACTGTCGTCATCTAATTTAACCCGGTTTTTCTCCAAAGGAAGAAGGTCATTTTCTTTGGCCTTGATTGCAAAGCTTATTGGAGCGAACGATGCTGTGAATGAATGGGTAAGATTTTATACATCATTAGACTACACTAGAAAGCAGGTTGAATTTCTTGGCTTTATCCATTACTCATGCAGACTACACCACAAAAAAACCCAAAACCAACAAAACTTGTATTATCCTTACGTTATGCTAATTATTTTGGGGAAAAGGACAACATAATCTTCTTTTTTCTTAAACAAATGTTGGAGACTGTTTGCCTTGTCAAGATCTATCTCAAAGTCTTTTCTAACACTTCAGTAGCAACAGTGAAAAAGAAAGTTACTTTAAAACCATCTCAGGAATTACATTTCCTGAGATGAGATAAATAATTTCATATTCTGTCCCAAATAAATTTTCGTTTCCGTATTTCTTCTTTTCCCAAATGAACAATCTACTCTTCCAGGCTTAAGATGAAAACGCTCTGTGCTCAGGCTCCTATCTGACACACTACAGTATGATATGGTCCCTTATGCTTCCTTCACACTAAATCAATGGTTTGCACAACAATAGCATTTGGCAGGCTCACAGAACAGTATTTAAAGACTTATTTCCATCTATACGAAAATTAATTACTTTGGGGAACGAACAACATCTCATTACAGGAGCTATAAATGCAAAAGCTAAGTACTTTTCCCTAAACGTCTTTGCTAGTCTTGCTGTAGCAAGACTGGTGGTCAACTCTTCCTTTCAAGCAGCCCCTACAACTCCAACACAAAAGGACAGCACAGCAGACTCATGCCAGCACACCCAAAGGAAAAAGAATGCCTGCAAAAAACATAGAATACCACAATAAAAAGGAAATTGTGGAAGACTTCAAACTAGGCTGTATTAATGGATCTTCAAAAAATACTAAGCCTAGCTAATATATTTCTGTATTTAAGTCAGAACTAATCCTTTTGCCTTACAGAATTTTACTTGGAACGTTTTTTTGAGAATCATTTTCTGGAAAAAAAAAAAAAAAAAAAAAAATTAATCTCTAAACCATTTATCCAAAAAGCAACTTCTAAGAATAAAGAATGGAATTTCTCACACATCTCAGGCAAAGCAACCTACTACCATATGGTCTGCTGCAATATTTATCTTTCTCAGGATGCCTTTTGCATATATATCCTGTAAGATTTCAATTAAGGAAATTTAAATACAATAATTAAATTACATACCAAGGTTTATAAAATATAAGCTTTGCTTCTTGTAATTCTGAGGTAAGGAAATAGGCTCACAAATAAAGAACTCAAGAATTCCAAGAGATGAGATAATATAATAGTGACTGTCCAACTGTTTCATATGACAAAACAAATCCTAAAATGCGATTTTACTCCCTCAGAGGCAGAAGAAAAGTCTAGCGCGGATGTTATGCCTGTATTGCATCCAAGTACTGTATTTAGGTTACAAGAAAGTGGGATTTGTACCATATTAGAGGAAATGAAAATAAGTTTATAGGAATAGGATTGTCATGAAATGACTCACTGGTTACGTTCCATCATCTAAATTTGAGCAGATTATCATCATTAAAGCACAGGCTCTGGTTTGCCGTTTATTAATAACACAACACAAGAAACGGTATTATTTTCTGTTGTATATTACATTCTCTTAATAGGGCACCTTTGAAGACAGGGAAGATCGCTCCTACCCTGGGGAAGCTACTCAACCTGCCGAGAGAAGAAACTACAGAGTACGGCCAGCTAGACAACCACGGCACTGAGCTTGGAGCTTGCAGCCCGTGGAGGGAAAGAAATTGCAGAGAGGAGCAGGAAGAGAGAATTGCAAGGGACCACAGGGAGTAGCTAAACTTATCAGCAATTAAGAAAGCCACTGAAGCGGCAGGAAGGCAGTACCCATCCATGAGAACACAGGTCAAGAATGTTTTTCCTGTTTCGGGATGTTTTTTTTTGTTGTTTTTTTTTGTTTGTTTTTTTTTTTCAGTGGCCTTCAGTTCTAGTCAAAAGATTTAAGTTTCTAGTTTTTACTGAAAACAAGATATTTTAATATATCTTTTCCCGATAGGCCAGGAAATCAGTTCCCACATATAAATAATTGCGCGTTAGCTGACTTTAACTGGCTTCCAAGAGATCCTCCCATTTTGTCCCTCTGCTATGACTGCAAGAGGAAAAATATTCCACTTAGACATGAAAAGGGTCTTTTTTTCCAGCATGACTAACGTCCAACACAGGAAGAGTGAGCAACTGAGTAATAAGCCTACCGTACTTCCTCCGTATGTACGGTTTCAAATAAGGCTACTGCTTTTATTCAGAAGGAATAACTTCTTTCTTGCACAGCGCTTGTAACTGTCAAGTTTCAAATGACAAAAATAAGCTTCTATTGGGGTCACTGATTAAAGCCTTCAACTTTGCACAAAACTGAAATAAAACAATTTATTCTGTCAGACCATAAATACCTGATAGTCTAGTAAGAAAGAAATATGAAAGCAATCAAATTACTTACTTCAGTCCTTTTCTGATGCTTCCAGTGAAAATATTTTCTGCATAATGAAATTCTTTTCCCTACTTTCCCCCTGCCTCTCCCCTCACCTTTTTTTTTTCTTTTTTCCTTAAGTATATGCTAGCAAATACTTTCACACCCAACAAATCATGCTCACATACCTTTCACCAATTTACCATCACTGACAGTTTTAGAAGGAGGAACATCCTTTTTAGTTCCTGGAACTCCCTTAGCACTTGGCTCAGATGCATCTTCAGGTGCATGTTCGTCTGCAAATTGAGTCTCACTTGGTGTATCACTGGCGGTATCTGCTGGAACATCTTCAGATGAAGATACTCCCTTTTCAAAAGAAATGTGCAAGCTTACTAACCGAGTACTTCATGAAAGAATTAATGCAGTGTCTGTGGAGTTGCAATTTTGCCAGCCATTTCAAACATTACATTATCAGCTAATCACATAACAGCTAATTTTACATCAATAACCACTCATGACCAAAAGTCTGCTTCTTAGAAATAATGCACTGCTTCATGTAAACCCACCGGCTGCAAAAACTACTGACCTACAGTAAGAATGTGTTGTTATTTTACAGCGAAGAAAATGTTCTTCAGCTGGTACTCCTTCATCAACAACTGCCTTAAAAATTACGTTTTTAAAATTAGACTCTAAAAGCATATACTTTTTCTTTTTTCCCCAAAGTATATTCTTTTAGGTCTTGATCTCCAGGGTCCAGGACAAAAACCATTAAAGTTAACTCACAGCAACAGAGTGAAAGCTTATGACATTTTTCCGAATGTACAATTCCATGATATCTTCTTTACAAAATCAAGTTTTACAGGGATCAACACAGGTTAATGTGTTTGATTGGTTTCCACGAGATAGCTGGGCCTGTCAGTGTTTTTTGTGGTGTTAAATTGATTCAGTACAGATGTGCTGAGATTTTCAAAAGAGTAAAGAATTACTGGTTCTACAATCCAGGACCGAATCATTCAAGACTATCTCTAAACTCGCAGTAAGAAAATTTTAAGATAGATCTTGTAGAACATTAAAAATATTTACATGGTGAGTCAGGTGATAAGTAAAGTAACATGTAAATGAGCCCCTCTCAATAAATAGTTTGGTTGCTTTCCACTGGCTGCTGTTAAGTATACTTAATGTTGAAATACCAGGTATTGAAAAGATACTTTCATTGCTCCCTGCAGTCATTCTCTGACCAACAGAACTAATTTCTGAAAATCCTCAAAGGGGAAAACCACAAGGAAATCAAGGACTTCATCCTGTATTTACTGAAGCCAGTAGTACAATTTCTTATTAACTTTAATGGCCAAAAGGAGAACAATCATTTGAATTAGTTGTCTATACGTACATTACTAAAGCATAAAGATAATATTGAAATCATTATTCTACAAAATTAAAGAGAATGGCATTATCTACAAAACCATGCAGTAGGAAAATATGCATAGCTACACATGACCTCAAGGGACTTAAACCAGTTTCTGCTTGCTTCTCAGCTGCACTCATTTGAACACTTAAAATGAATCCTTTATTATTACACTTTGGTTAGTGTACGATTTCCCCCCCCGAAACAAATGTTAACAAGTCCTTATTAATTATGTAAGTATTATGAATACTGCAAATAAGAAATTCTACAATAATAATCAGCATTGTGGTACAGGACAAGTGTGCATGTAATTTATCAACTCCATAAGATCATATTTACCACAACTTATCTTTAAAAACAGCATTTTCAAAATGTTTTTCACTACTAAAACAAGATACTAGACACAAATGTTTCAAACAGCAACTAGTATTTAATTTCTTCATTTTCCACAAAGCGATTTTGAGGAGTTTACCCACAGGCCTACCTTCTTCAGTTTAAGGCTCCCCAATCTAAGCCTTGAGATGACAAATGACATAGGGCCTAAAAAAAAAATAGCTCTTTCCCATGAAAAGTTAACATCAGATAATGTATTTCTGACACTATTTGCAATTTTCTTTTCAGTAAGAGAACAATCTAATGAGATTAGTTAACATGAGAATAGTTAAAAACAAGGATGCCAAGTCTGGGTATCATCTTCTAATAACATGGACTAGAAGAAGCAAAGCAAGTAGGAAACTGATGTGAGATTTTGAAGCTCCAATATTGTTTTGGTCAATCATTACAGGACTCATCTTTAACATAACCTCTCTCAGAGAAAAGCATGTCAGAAAAATAGTCTTGTCACTGTTCTACAGAGAACCATGAGGCATATAAGAAGGTATGGCTGTTAAAAAGCTACACCTAATCTTTCTGACAACAGAAGGCTAATCACAATCCTACAAAGCTTTAAACCTTCACAAAGCATATATTCCGTTCTATAGAAAGCCAAATGATTTTCAGGTTGCCATTTTATATTATGACCACACTGAATGGCTTCTTATACCAAAAAGCAAGAACTAAATATCATACCACCTCACATATCCTTATTTAAATGTTATACAAAACTAAAAAGCAACAAAATAAGTGCATTCACATCCTTTGCTGAACAATTATTCAGTGTTCCATTTTTAAAACATCTCACGGTAACACAACAGATAAGCAAGTCCTTTTCTCACTTCCATTGCATTTTTAATGTAAGTATATACACTCACACACATACCTGACAGTTGTCACTGCTCTCTTTTTGAAGAAAGAACTGTTTTTTAAATTCATAATAAGCATTATACTGGTGCCATGGTTGCAGGAACTCAAATCTGTTAAAAGAAAAACGAATATGTGAAAAGGCACACGAACATACTAAATACCAACAATCCTTTGTCATCTAATTTTCTCTAGCAAATGGAACGCTATTCGATGCTTGCAAGGACCATAACTTATGCCTAAACTTCCAGAGGATACATGATCAGAGCATGCTTTCTAGAGACATTTTTGCTAGGCTGGCTGTTTTGAGGATTTGGGCAATAACGCTTTGGCATCACCTTTAAGTATGTCCTTGAATTGTGATTAAAAAAAAAAAAGATTGTACTTCTCAAGACCTGCATGTGCTAGCAACATATTTAAAAATGAAAACCTCAACTTTTAAATTTTAAGTTAAAATAATGTTTTCTCTTACCTGAGATCATTCTTGGCACGAACACTGGTTTCAAATTTTATCCCATTCCTAGCAACATACTCAGCCAGCTTATCAATAACAGGCTGGATATCTGGAGGTGGAGGTATAATGGCAACCACTGGAGCAATTGTGCTGAAAACATCAAAGGGACATCATTTTTATAAATAGAATATAAATATCTTTCAGACTCTTGCTTTAAAAAAAGACATTACATAGAGGTTTGCTCTCTGGGTTCATTATGCAGTTAAAATAACTTGATTTTCCATCACGAACAAACTTCATAGTAGCTGAGTAACAATAACCACGTATAATATCAAAGACCAAAGTGGAGGTAATCAAAGCTGTATAAAGACTGGCGAATGTTGCTGAGGAATCACCAAGAACAGAACCCTTAGTAAATACTTGGTATTGAAGTGCAGGAAAGAGACCTCTCCCACCAACAAGCAAATCTGTACGTGGTACCTTGTAGATGTCGTGGTAGAAGTCAACGCACTGCTGCTGTCGGTTGTGTCCGGGGGAGGTGGAGGTGTAGTACCAGGGGGTGGAGGTACGGTTGCTACCCCTGTAGTGCTTGATACAGTCACCCCTGCAGGCAACGCACTGTAGTAGGTGGCAACATCTATTCCTGGAGGCGGAGGTGCGAGGCAATAGGTTCCATCAGGTAGCATATAGTAACTATAATACATGGCTGCCACAGTTGCTGCAAAAAGACATATTTCAGAACATTCTAATTAGAAGAAAAATGCCCAATTAAAAAAAAACAAACATCAGTAGAAACACATTGAGAATCCAGATTCACACACCACACTAAGAAATGGTATCTAATTTCTTGTGTAAAAAGAACAAAGGAAAAAAAGAATGCTAATGTTAAAAATATTAATACACTTAGGATTAGTAAAAAATTTGTAGATTAAGGGACAGGATCACAAAGTACTGAAGGTCAGCTGGAAGCCAGATAGGTATGAATAAAGAAGTGAACCAGAAAAGGCCTATTAAAAAATGACCTAATATGAAATCATTCTTCCTAATCTAATACACCTCTGGCTGTTTAACTCAGTTAAAACTATGTATGCATTAAGAAAGAAATGTGCATATATTCAAAACTAACATCGAGAAATTAAACCACTAGTATCACTATATATATATTAACTCACTATATTGTTATGTATAGACACACACCTACTTACTGAAACCTCGAAAAGTAAACAGGTTTTGCAATTTAACACCAATACAATGAACCAATTTGAGCAAGCTTTCCATACTAGAGGCTTCTTCGATTCTAAATATTTATTTCTTGAGAGTGCAAAGGCTTATGGCTTGCTTTCTTTATGGACAATATTTTACAATGCTTCTATCAGCTTATCATTTTTAAATGGCAGTTATTTCTTGTAAATCTGGAGACTTTCTGAAGAAATATGTATAAACATAAAGTATTCAGGTAGAAATATTTCAAAGGATTTACAGGAAGAGTTTACATTTCTGCAGGCAAAGTGTAATCACTGCATTAAATTATAATGAATTATCCTCTCAAAAGTTTCATAAACATTCCTGTGTGGCAGTATTTACTTTCTTCAAAGAGTAAGTTATCTATAAGGAGAGCAGAATAAAAATCTGTTAGGTTTTAAAGGCAGGGAGAGGAGTTGCAAACTTAACTTATATTGCTACTAAATTAGAATCTCCTAGTTTGCATCATATACATTCAGATTCAAGCCTGACATGAAAGTAACTGGAAAACTGTTGAGCATTATTCTACGGAGATACTTAGTCTGATCTTAGTCTTCCTTGAAGTAACCAGTAATTTTCCATTTATCCACAGAAACCCTATTTCAGTTTTATCAAGATTTTCTTAAGTTACAGTTTTAAATAAAAATTACTTCCATGCATATTCCTCTCCATATATTACACTCTGACAAGACCTGTAATCCTTTCGGGGGTTTTGAACCTACAGCGCATCAAAATCAACTCAGATCATTATGGTGATACTTATTTGCAACAACTTTACTAAAAAATCAAGAACTCCATCACCACCACCACCTTGAAGTAACACTACTCATTTCCTACAAATTTCCTGTATCGTGAGAACCTACTGTAGTGAAAGCTGCAATATAAATTTTCTCGTATCTCAGTAGTTTCAAATGGTAAATCCCATAAACGAAATGGTAAGTTTCATTTCTATATTTAAGGAATCGAGGTCTTTCAGAATTCTGAAATTTGAAAAGAATGAGAGGTACATAAACCAAATTAAGTTTGACTTCACCTTTTTGAGAATCAGATTCTAAAAAATTTGCAGGAGTTTTATACAAGGCCTGCATTAAGCAGCTTCAAAGATAATAGAAACCAGACACATCCAGAGAAGATAATGTTGATAAAAATTTCACAGCAAAGTTGATTCTTAAAAGAGGTTATAGACAGGACAGTATTTCATTTGTCTGAAATGGTTCAAGAAAAATCTAAGACTAAAGTTTTAGTAACAACGTGGAGACAGGTGAAAGTCTTGGTGTTTCAGTGTCAGGCATGGAAAAAGCAGTTAAGCATGCTACTTTCCACGTCGCTTGCTTGTAATTTAAATATATTGTTGCTTTTGTTGCTCTTTTGAGAAAAAAAATAAAAAGAGAACATCTACTCTTTCATTAAAGAACACTTATTTACCGTAAAACGTCTTCCAACTTTAGAACAGATTATTAGACTAAAACCTGATTTTATCACTTCAGTGAGATCCTTCCATTTACTTATCTTTGCAGATTTTTCTTAGTGTTAGACACTAGCAAAACTGTTTAAAAGTAGACTGAACACCTGCATTTTGTTTAATATAGTAAGCTTTTTTTAATGAGAATCTCATTAATTACTTTATAGGACAGTTTTACATGCAACAGTGAAGGCATTCATTAGGCTTTATTAATAGAAATTGATGGAAGTTATCAAAAACCATTAAGGGTACTGTGCTAAACCACACTCACAGACTGGAGACTCGGCCTCCCACCTGCCCACCCCCTCCACCCCATTTCTGTTTTTCCTAGGGAGTTAACAATTTGACAGATACTCTGTGGACAAATGCACCTTCAAAGATTCAGGAGACTGAAAAAGAATAAATATCAGTCACAAATGATCAAGTATGAAGCTAACGTATGTTCTTCCCACCAGCATCCACATACAATTCATCAAGGCACACCACCAGCTGCCTAATCACAATGCACTTACAATCAGAAGAATATTCTGCTTGGGATGTCTGAACAGCTGCCCCATCTGTTGACTGTGCTGTAGACGAGTTATTATCTGATTGCGCTTTGCGCACCAGTGCTGCAAGTGGATGATCAGGGTCTACTACCTTCAAAGGCTGAAAAAATTTTGAGAACAGAAAAGAAAAGATCAAAAATTTAAGTACATGATTAGCGCATGATAGTATCAACCTAATTCGGAAAGCAAATTATCTACATTAATAGACATCAATAATATCATCCAAACACTGAAGTTACTGTTTTTGTAGCTCTCACATCAGAATCAACTTCTTTTTTGAAATTTAGTGGAAACAAAACAAAAAATACTTAAAAAATACTTAATTTAAATTTAATGTGAACAGAAATCCACGACAAAGAAAAAAAAAAAAAAAAAAGAAAAAAGTGGGTATTACTCTTACTCATTTACTGCCAAGGCTGGGATAAGACACAGAACCTGACCTGTCTAAATATCAGATAGCACCACTGCCATTCCTCTGAAAGCCTCAAATGTGTACAACCATCTGACATTCCCATTATTCCATCACTGTTCAAACTTAGAAAACAAAAATAACTAACAAATCCAGCAAAATTTACATTTAATGAGTAGTACATTCTGCCAAAATAATATATGCAGAAACTATTACTTCACATCAGCATTTTGTCTACTAAAACCTAAAAAGACAACATTCTCTCTCAGCTTATATACAGAAGGCATTAAATATCTTAATCTCTTCAGCTTCAATACCAGGTTCTGTGCGATAAATCCTTGAGTGATGCCCTCAATACCAGAGGGCATCAAAAATAGAAATATAATTCCTTACAAATGGAAAAATAACAATATATGTACTAGTGAAAATGTAACTTGAAAGCTTATCAAAACAGACTTAAATTACTAAGACACAGTCTGGAAAAAAAAAAGTCTTTGTTAACAAAAGATCTTAACACCTGCATATTAGAATTTCTGTGACCACGAACCAGACGTTTTACAAGGTAGAAAGTAATTTTAATAGGGTCAAATACCTTCATGAGCTCTTCAAGCCTACTGCATTTTTTAGATGCGAAGAGACTTGGATGCAGATAATTTCCATCATCATCATCATCGTCATCATCTTCTTCCTCAGATTTGACTCTTGAGTCTAAATAAAAGCAATGTCTGAATTTCATTTGGGTTTGCTATGGATTTGTATTGGGAGAGAAAGATGGTACAGGACAAGCGCACATTCTTAAGAAACTACTGGTTTCATAAATCTGCTTATTCACAGAAACAGATACAAGAAGGTATTGCTAACCACCCATAAAACTAAAACCAAAGTGCTCAGACCAACTTTCTGTTGGACTAGAGCTATACAAGTGCTTCTCAAAGCTCCAAGATCATAGCAGCTCTTGTACCTGAAAACAATCTTTTCTTTTAAAAATCTCCAATTTAAGCAAAATTTTGAATCTTCACACCAATCTCAGTGGCAGGATAACAGTATTGCCATTGCAATGCACCAACAACATGTGGCTATTTTGCCAAAAAAGACCAGCAGATGTTTCAATGATTCACATCTTAAAGTCACTTGACAAGCAACAACTTACGTTTTTTCTCGTCCACTTTATTTTCAGAAGGAGCAGCGTATCGTCCCTCTTTCATAGCCTTCTGAATGAACTTGTAGTAGGGGTTGAGGTAGTGATCAAACCGCAAGAAGTCAAACTGGGAGTTGCGTGCTTGCTTGGCTTTTAGCATAATCTCAAACTGTGCTCCCTGCTTGCAGACAAAGTTTGCAGTTCTTTCTATAATCGCATGCATCTTTGCTGTTGGTGGCTGTGGGAGTAAAATAACATATATTTGTGTTTTCATAAGCAGCTTGTGAAGTGTGTTAGAACTCCAGAGGGAATCAGAAAGAGCAGTAGTTTCCTGCCCCTCTTCTCAGCTTTCTCTGCCAACTCAGTTTCATAATCACTTTCAACTAGTGAAAGCATACCAGCACTAAAAAAAATCCAAAACAGTCTCAATCTTTCCTAGCTGCTCATTCATTTCCTTTTGCAAGATCCTCTCCTTCTACCAGCATAACTATTTTTGCCATCACACACCAAACTGAAGAGAACAAATCCCGGTTGAGTTTGAGGCAGCAAAAAAATTCTTTTAAGCCAGGTACATTCCACGGCCATACAGACACTTCTGCTGGCAGAAGACAGGAGGCAGATGTGTTTCTTGAAACTGCAGTGCCAACTTAAAGTGGCCCTATCTTACAACAGCTCAAGGTGCTCTGAAGACTCAACCTGGATGGTCTTCCCAACAGCTGTCATTTATTTTGTTATCACTGAACGCACAAACATTGTTCCCCCACTAGAAAAGCTTGTTACTATGCATTTGCTTGGAAAGAACATGTTGCATCTTAAGACCAACGTAACAATTCCTACGTGCTGTCCCATTCCCACAGTCATTGAACAGTCCAGCAATAAAAGAAAAAAGAAAATTAATAGTTAAGCAGCACCCATGCATTTCCACTCCTGAAATCCCATCTAAGGAGCACTGCTATATCAAACACAAGCAGTGAAAAGAACAAGAATATAGTTAAAGAATGAATTAACTTCACCATTCACTGTCTTTAATTTCATACTCAGATAGCTCTGTTTTGTCCTGTGCTCGACAAACTGTAGAAACACATACTCTGTGTGCTTATAAAGACTGAAGTGTCACATTAATGACTCGTTTCAGTTTTGCATTTGTACTGGTGTAGACACAGAAGTAAGTTAAAAACGCTAGAAAACTTTTTTCAGAAGACTGGAAGCACACAAGACAGTGAGTGGTGCTGTATTTAGGGAAAAAAGTCTGAATGTGATCAAACAGCACATTTTTAGTAATTATTTTCAGCCTATTGGATCCTTTACTAGAACAACATGTTCAACGTGGAAAATAATTTGTTGTTTCAACTTTTACTTGTCCCTCTAAAACACTGCCAAAGATTATTTTAATTAGAGGCAAAGAAATCTTCAACAAACTGGTAACATTTTGTGCATTGCCAATTTCACTATTTAATCTGCAGTTCTTATGCAGAAATACAAAATACACTTAAGGCCAAGATATTCATAAACAAAGCTGCAAATCAGCAAGCAAGTGCAAGGAAGATTGTATCTGAAATTAATATCCGGTCTTGAATTTGCAACTGATACCACTGTAAGCTCTGGAAAACAGGTACTACCGATGGTAATATGCTTTTAATTGACTTCTAAGATTACTAACACCACTGATCTACAAAACTTTAGAAACTTCACCAAGTGAAAAACATTAAACGGCAAACAGAGATGCAGATATCATAGACATATTCTAGTTTGCGATTACATTTAATAGAAACACTAAACATTTAAACTGAGAAGAACTGTTAAAACTTCTGAAAGTAACAGTACTGCCAGAGCAGAGAAAAAACCCTTCTGAAAAATACTCCAATGACATAAGTGCTATCGTATAGCCAGATGTTCTGTTCCAATCTTCAATCAATATTGTAATTAAAATATTTTCATCAGTGAGTCTCTCTTACTGCAAGTTAAGCATCTACCCTCCAATCTTCAGTAAGCCTGGAAAATAATTTTAAGTCTTATGTTGCCTCTCAATATTCTCATCTGGACAAAACAAACAATTCTCGATCTCTCCTCGTAACCGTAACTGATCCTTTCCTCCTACGGCCCACTTCTGAAAATGCAACGGTCAAGAACAGCCATCTTTGCCCACAACCCTGGCATCAACAGCGCTACGCAGCGGCAGACCTCCTCAGCACAACTCTCCTATTTTAAGTTGCAGAATGACGTTACTGCTGCAGTTGGAGCTGCCGTATGCTGAACATTCAACAGCTCACTACAGCCTCGGGATCTTTTTTGCTGCAGGGCTGCCTAACTACTTAGTCTTCCCTTAACATCTGCACTTTGGATTGCTCCATATTACAGGAACTGCACCTGTCTTTACTCAACTGCACCTTGCAGATGGTGAACAAAGTCTCCAAATCAGCAAGCTGATTCTCAGATTTTATCTTATTTCCAAGCACTACGGTTTCCTCCCCAAAATGATTCAAAGTTTATAAGTGTCCTCCCCCTGTGGACCATCAACAAGCGCCACCCATGTCTTTTAACCTGAATGTTAACTAGCAGTAAACTCAGGAGAGACCTAGAACAGCACTCTGTCATTCCCACAGATCAGCAATGTATCTGTACACCTTTTCCAATCACTTGTGCATCAACATAATGGCAATGGAATTTATAACCGATCTCTCTCTCTGAACAGGGTAGAGTGAGAAGTATTTTTTAAATGCCTGTAAAACCCCACCAATAATTCACCAGGCTTCTACCCTTCACAGCAATTGAATTCAAAAATATAGAATAAATACATCCAATGGTGAAACTGAATGACTTGACTACTACAACAACAACAAACCCATGCTTAGAAAAAAAATTTCTCACAATTCCCAACCCAAGGTCAAGTATACATTGTTTTCAGAGTGCTGTCTAGACATCTTGGGGTTTTTTTAAACCAAACCCAATTATGCCTACATTTGCTTTCTGTTCATTTCAGCATACCAGAGTTCAATAGCTGACTGAGAAATTACTTCAGTAAGTCCCACACTGCATTCTGCAACTTACATGTAAAAATACAACCTAAGCTTCAGAACAAAATTCAAGCAAAGCAGCTATCTAAACCAGCAAATATTCTTTCACCAGCAGTTACATTTTGGAAACAGCATCCAAATGCCAAGTAAGCAGCTTCTTACTGAGATTCTCATTCTAAGACCAAAGTATAACTCATAATTTAAAGGCAGTAACGTACAAAAATCTTCCCTGAACTCAAAAGCAGGTTTGTAAACGCTTCACTACCAAAATGTATTATAGGATTGCAAAGAAAAGTAGAGGAAGTACAATTAGAACAAGTAAAGTTGCACATTAGATTTGTTAAATAGCTCTTACGTCATGTAAAAAACAGAACAAAAATTTTCAATTAAAAGCTAATGAAGCAGAAAAACACTCTTACATATATACCCCATGTCCACCATTAGTTACTCCAACACAGTGCTTTGACTCTTTATTGGCCAAGGTTATGGCGTTGAGAAGGCTGCCCAAATATAGATTAACACTTCCATGACCACAGTAGAGGAGAAAGATTACTGCCTGACTTCCCAGTATCTTTTATAAAATGAAATAAATTGAAAAACCTCATGATTACAACTGTACTCAAGCAGCCCACTGTTCAGCTCCCTTCCCTCAAAAACACACAAGTTGCAATTAAGTTTGCAGTTTACTGTGAGGCAAATTCTGGTAACATCACAGGAAGGAAAGAGCTTTATATGCTAATGCTTTCAAGTTATTTCAGAATTTGCTAGAAATAACCTATTGCTCTGCTCCTTGAACAGGCTAGTCTCAAACACAGGCTTTATATTTGGTCACTTCCTACCGCCTTCAGATTGGGACTCAATTAAAAAGAATCCAGAAAAAAAACTTGAACAGAAGAAATCTTTTCGTTTAACAGTCCTTTAGATTTGGAATGCCAACCTTGACAACTCTGCATGGGGACAACTGGCCTCCTGGCCACCGGACGCTTGTCTGGTGGCCAGCTGTCCGGTGGCCAGCTGTCCAGCCACCAGGCAAGTGGCCACCGGATGACTTGCCCCCTGGCCTGCGTGCCTCCTCCTCCTCCTCCCCAACGTCAGGCATACTGCAGGCAGGGGCGCCTCTCGTGACAGCCCCCTCGCTGCCAGGCACCCAGGGCTCCCTGCGGCGCCGCACACAGCCCCCGCCGGCGTTCCAGAGGCTCGCCTTGCGGCAGGCAGGACCAGAGGAATCTGCCGACCTGACTTACTCAGTATCCCTTCCAAGAACAACTGCCTTTTTTCTGCGTTATCTAAAACACTATCACAAGTGATACTAAATGCACTTAGCACAAGCACTGTGATACTTTCAGTGTGAAAAAGAAGGCTCAAGAGAATTGATCGAACTCAAGAATTCAAGAAAGAACATTTGAAATGAAGCTACTGTTCTGTAATATTTTAAAATGCACCACACTAAAGTTAATGGGGGGGAAAAAAAAAAAAAAAAAAAAAAATCAGTAAAGCACCATAAACTCCTTGAAAACTGAGGGCAATGTAGGTTGTGTTAAATGTACACACATACCAGTTCCACATCAGAAGGTACGTTCAGTCCTGGAGGGGCAACAAAAGGCTCTTCATTTTCTTCCACATTTTCTGTCTGAGCTGTTTCTACAAAAAACGACAGAATAAAATACTATAGGACAAAACATGTCAAAGTACCCAAATATTAACCAAAAAATATTAAAATAAAGTAGATCTAAAAGGATGTGCAATCAAGGAATTTATCAAATGAAACTAACCAGCACTTGCACCAAAGGTATTTAAGTATGGTTCCTCTCCCTGGTGTTGTGTAGTTTATTTAAGATTGCATAAATTATATCTTAATGGAGGTACTGGGAAGAATAAAACCCTATAAACCTTAGCCCTGACTACACTGCTGAAGACAAGCGGCAAATCAAACAGAAAACATTTATTTTCATGAATGTTACTTTTTGTTTTTACAAGAAAACCCATGCAAAATTAAGGGGAACCATTTTCAATGCACTGTGTGAATGCTTTCCTAACAATGATTAAAATACTATGGATATCCAATACACCCGGTCTATCTGAATTCCGTTCCCTGTTAATCACCCATTTTGGCCTACGTAAACAAACCTAAGTACTTTCATCAGCTTCCTAGCCCTAGTGAAAGTGCTGCAGGAATGCAATAGGGAGGTTAAAATCCACTTTGATCACCTACAGAGATAAACCAGTACTTGTCTCAGTAATTGATTAAAATAAATGTTGCCATTTATCTCTGAGTTCAGTCTAAAGTTGCTACAGTTCCTTTTATATCAAGTTTAACATACCCAAATATTTAACAGATTTATCACATGAACTACTCACCTAAACCATTTACCTTTTATAAAGGCCAACTGGTATTACATTGTTATTTGGTATGCCGGAAATGTTCCTCAGAAAATATTTTGCTTTACAAATTTTTACAATAATTGAAGGAAAAGGTTTTTTTTTTTTCGAGTAACTTTTAGTACTATTTATTCTACTGGCTTTAAGTGAACAGGTATTCTGTTCTAACTCAAACCAGGACACGGTTTTATTCTAGCAAATTAGACAGCACAAACTGCATGAAAATCTGACTATGGAACTATGGCCACAGAGAGCAGAACAGCCTAATCATGCATGAGATGTCATAACAATTACTGCCTACAAGCTCTTACCTATGCAAGAAGAGAGTTAACTTTTTTGTTGCTGTCTGGCAGGTCGTTGGTTTTGGTTTTTTGTTTGGTTGGTATTGTTTTATTTTTTTTTTAAATGAACTCAAGTAGTTTAGCTCCACAAAGGCACACAAATTTTAGCATCGAGGAATGGAGGGAGAAGCAGAATAGGAGTTTCTTTTAGTAGCAGCTCCAGCTAACACTTGAACTACAGAACTACAGCCTGTAACTGGCATCCCTGTTACGTGTATCTTCCAATACCAGATTTTACTCCACTATGATTTATAAAAAATGAATGTTAAGATTTTATAGCTCTGTATTATTGGACACTGTTACCATACAGCAATCTATTAAAGGTCTGTACAGTTCAACTACAGCAGAACATAACACCGACGTTTCTATCTCACTTTTGCCCCAAGTACCTTTTCCTCCCAAGTACTGCCAAGTGTTACTAGAAAACGCCCCTTTGTTATCCATCATTACGAAACATTTTCTAGAGGATGAAGAGTTGGGTGAGAAAGCTCACAAATGATACAATGTTCCAGTGACCTGCTATGAGGATCTCTACTTCTTGTCATCAGCGCTGAGAGTTCTCACATTACCCTGCACGATTTTGTAACAGCTTAGCATGACACTTCCATGATGTATCAAATATTAATTAACTAAAAATTAATTTGTTGGAAGACTGGGTAGTTCTATCTCTTTGCCAATGACTAAGTTGTCACATTTTAGCATTATTCCTAAAAATATGACTTCATTAAGGCTGAAATACATTCTTCTAGATACCTCACTGTTCTAGGAAAGAAAAATGATGTGGAGCAACCCAGACACAACTTGAACTCATGACAGGTCTCTTACCAAATGACACTGGAATTCTTATTTATTCCTTACACACTTGATTAAAGGTAGATTCTGTAACATTATGGCACATTTTCATACAGTTTTTTTACAAACATGTTCTTCTCTATCTCCTCCAATTTTTCAGTAGGCCTATCCCAGATCCACACAATATGAAAAACACCCCTATGGCAAAAAATAGTCAAAACCTGTATGTAAAGAGAACTTAGAAACTATTTCATAATGGAATCTACCAGACAAATGGGAATAAAATAAGTGAAATAAACTCCAGAAAAGACAATGCAATTCAGCATCAGTACTGAAAAGTACAGGAGAAACCCTTTGTAGAGCGCAAGCGCATGGACACTGCCCTGACACAACCTCTCACACACAGCAGCACAATACACTAGATAAGCTTTCGCACCTAAAGCGATCCTGCACTGCAGCATACACCTTGGTAAAAAAGTGCCTCTCATACCTCAGTAACCCGCCAAGATGTAGTTGGACAACTCAATTGTCAATTAACCATCCTATCTTTACTAAGACATAGTTCAATAGCACTTGAAAGCTTAAGACTTTGTGTTAAAAATGCAAAGGTGTTGTAATTAAAAATGGGAGCCTGAGAACCTGCATTCTGCATTTTTTAAGATCATGGAGAGAGTGACACTATGTTGAAGACAGACTTGTTTATAATAAAGATGACAAAATCTTAACTTAAAAAATATATATATTCACACTGATTACTATTCTATGTTTGTAATGATCTTTTCCTTCTTTGCCAAGAAACACTGTGTTAACACCCATGTGATAAATTACTATTTTTTTCTGAATAAGAACCTGCACGAGAGCAAAATTAAATTTCCTGTCCTGACTACTGCACCATTGACTGTGCCATAGCAGGAAAACATTTAAGCACACTAAGAAAAAAGTTTGCAAAAACTCAGTAACAGTTCCATAAAGACTCTGCTGAAATGCTTTGAGATTTTTTACTTGCGCTTTAATGAAACACATACTTTCAACCTTCAACTGCAAGTAAGAGACACAAAGGTGCTATGCTCTTCCCCCACCCATTAACCCTTGCTATTTTCACCCCTTACCTCTTTGTTTTGAAGGCTGATGCTCCTCCTCCTCAGTGGGTTCTGAAGGGTCATAATAATCACTGCCATAACGGAACCCCACTGCATTATAGGTACCATCCTCTGCCAAAGCTTCACTCAGTCTTTTATATTCCTCCTCTTGAACAAAAATGCAATTACCAATCATTAGAACATATTTAAAAGCTAATTTCTTAAAAAAAAAAAAAAAAAGAAAGAAAAGTAATATTTCTTACTTTAGTTTTTAAACGAGAAGTTTTCACCTAATCATTTTAGCTTTCATTAAAAACTGAATAGAAAAAACACAGCATGTACATATGCTGACCATGTATTTCTTCCTGAAGAGATAAAGGCTGCGGGTTAAAACATTCTAATGTAATTATGCATACAACAGCACCGAATTTCATTTACGCAACACTAAAAATGTAGCAGAATGTTTATTTTGGGTTTTTTGGGGTCTGAAATCCCAGTCTGCCCCCAGAATCTGGGCAATTTCTGTGTGGATCTATATTTAAACTATCCTGAGGTCCTCTCACATACGCAAAGACTCCCGTTTTTCGAATCCACTGGATACTGTCAAGATAACATCAGAAAAGAGAGTATAAAATTAGGAGTAAATTTAATTTCATAATTATTTATTTAAACATGTGCTAAACTCAGGAAGTTTCCTTGAGCAATACCTTGCCTCGCCTCCTCCTCAAGCAAGTCCGTATGCAAGGCTAAATACCTCTCTTCATCACAGAGGGCTTCTATTCTGGCCTCCTCTTCAGACAACTGATAATCTCTGTTCCACGTGGAATATTCAGCATCATATTCAGAAAGGTCATGTAGGTGACCACGCCCATCGTACCTGCAAGATGAAACAGCTGGTCAATGCAGAAAACTTAGGGCTTGGGTTTAGGCGACTACTTAAATACTTACCCATTAAAAATGAAAAAAAAAATACTTATACGTTAAAGCATATCTCCTTTTAGAAGTTACGTTTAATTTTGTTAATCATTTGTCACCAACTATCGAAAATTTGTTTAATAGTCTAAATTCCTCTCAAAGAAACTAATAAATTATTACAATTAAAGGCAAAGGTATCCTTTAATAGTTTAAGTGGGATCCATTTCCTTAACAGCTCTTACCGTACGTGCTTCAACCAACCAATCAATGTCACTTGCAAAATACGTTTTTCTGGAAAGTCAAATAGCTTACATTCACACAAACCCGAATACATAAATACCTATCCGTAAGAACCAAACGGTCGAAATTTCCTCGCTTCTTTCTGCTAGTCCCGAACTCTCAGGAGATATCTTCACCATAGAAACTTGCGTCCATTGGAGGTAAAATCATGGCTAGGCTCGGCCCCTAGCCATTTGGCTGAGGAAATAAGTTCTGGGTTATGTGATAGAGAGACACACATACATAGGAACAGTAACATATACATGCAATTTAAGGAGGTTCACCGTAAAAACGGCAAAGTTCAATGACGTACAGTTCCTTTCTACTAAGCAGAAATCACTTTATTTGCAGGAAAAGCACTGCATTGGGATAATGTTTATGCATCAGTAAGAGAAACTGATTGAAAAGTAAAGTGACAGTAAACTCGACTCCGCTGAGGTGTCTTCCCACACACAACTCTTGACTTGTGCCAACTTGCTAGACTAAAAACAAAGAAAGTAAATATTCTCATAGCAAAAAGTTAATGAAACACGTAGGTCTGGTTAATCAAGCTCTGTCCACAGGCAAACTTCAACCCATGTCTTCTCATAGCAATGTGCTTTTCTCAAAATGGTGAAAATGAAGACTTCCTGCTGCTGGAGATGAAAAGAATCTAAGCTTCCAAAGGAGTTTGTAAGATTAGTAATTGCAAGCTACCTTAACTTACAAATGTATGTTATTTATATTTTTCAGTATTATTACGTACATACATGCACATACTTAGTTCTTGCTCCCAACAATTTCCCTAACGCCTGTGAAGTGGGTTACTGTTGCACAGGACCGCAAAAATGGCCTCTGCCTACTACTGACATCTGTCACAAAAGTGATCTGGATTAGAAGTGTGCATCGTAACACTTCTATTCCCATGCGAGTAAGAAATTAAACACAGCTACAAACATTTATGGTGGGTTTTTTCATGCATCTGTGTTTATTGCAATTTAACAAATTAATTTCAATCATAAAAATCATTAACAGCGTAAACGCCAAAATGGTGCAATGGCATTTCTTTTTTCTCCAGTCTTAAGGAAGGAAATGAGAAGATCTTCCCGTACTGATATTTTTCCAAGCCAAATACTCTTGTTAAATCAAAACAAGAAAAATCATGTATAGCACTAAAGCAATGATGAAATTGAGGGACCAAATATCTACAGTATGTCATGTGATCCTTTTCAAACCAAAATCCTTCCATCTTTCCCACTGAGTTTTTCAGGGTCAGCCACAACTCTTAAATCGCACTTTCAGTGCTCCACTCAAATATACCCAACCTGACCTCTTATTTTCCCCTCTCTCCAGGAAAATATTCAGAAAATTCATTCTGAATTAATTTATTTCTAAATCCCACCCTGAACTGCTGAAACAACTTAGAAACCAGAAGAAACATCAAAGCAGATTCTATTACTCTCTCTGGCCATGAACCTGTACCTACTGCAAAACAACCAGAAAAAGCCACCCCTGACATAAAATTTGAAAAGCAAGCACCCAAAATCAAAGCCATTCTGCCTAATCATGGCACAAGGAGAAAGTAATTAAGCCAAGAATTGCTTTTGGGGTATCCCATCAACAGCCTGCAGCCAGATTATGTAGGAGAAATAAGAAAACCCCATTTCCCCTAAGATGGATAAACACCTTCCACTCCCCACACTGCACCCTTCTTGTTCAGAGAACATACAAAGCGCCTAATACGTACTCTCACGCAATAAGGCTCCCTTGGTTTCCAAGTGAGAAAAGATGATGTTTGTGGTTTGCATTGAAAAGGAACAGACCATTCCCACTCTCCACTCCATCCTGCAAACCCTACCCTACGAAGCGGAGCAGCAAGACCCAACGCACACTGACTGCCAGAAGGAGGGGACCCTCCCAGCTCTGCCAGAGCGGGGAACCCCAAGTTCCCGCTGCCGGGGGGGGCGGCCCGGCAGCGTTACAACAGCAGCACTCGAAGCACTCTCCCAGGAGGAGCTGCCCTCCAAGTCCGCCAGCGAAGAAGATCCCCACACGTCTGCCACAGTGAGCCCTTTGTTCATCCCCCGCCCTCACTTGCCCACAGCATAAGGGGAGGAACAGAAAGAGGCTATAACAGGAGATGTCGCAGCAGTCTGGGGGTTGTGTTACACCGACCTATCGATCATGATCTTGGGGTCTCCCATCCAAGGAATAAGATGTCGCCCCTGCTCCTGGTACTGAGCCTTCTCATCATCTCGAAACAGCTTGCAGGCATAGCCGAACACCAGCAGCTCCACACGGCTATTCCCACCTCCACCTCCTCCTCCACCTCCTCCGGGGGGCCCGGGGACCGCTCCCCCGCCTGACAACAACATTAGGGGCGGCGGGCCTGCTTCTTCTGCAGTCCGTCGAGAACCTCCGACCCCCCCGTACATCACCCGGGGATGCAGCGAGGAGGAGGAAACTCGCAGCAACAACGACTGTCCGAGAAGCGAGTCCCGCAGGAGGCCGGGCCCGCACTAAACTCCCCAGCTCCACAGCACCACAGTCGCCATCACCCGAAACAAAATGGCAACCCTTCCGCTTCCGCTGGCCGCGCAGGGGCTCGCCTGCCTTCCGGCAGCCCGCAGATTCGCCGGCGGCCGGGACAGCCCCAGCCCGGCACCGGAGGAAGGGGCGGCGCGGCCAGGCTCCGGCGGCCAGCGGGCAGCGCGGTGTTTGTGACCTCGGCCGGTTGCCAGGCGGGGAGCGTGACGCCGCGAGCGTGACGAAAGTGCGGAACAATGGGGGGGGGGGGGGGGGGAGGCGTAGGGGGCGGGCCTGAGAGGGGTGGGCCGGTTCCCGCCGCCAGCACCGGGGTGTTGAGGGGGGAGGCTCAGGCGGTTTCGCGCTGAAGAGTTGAACGAGAGAACGAGGGAGGTCGCGGAGGCCCTGCCCGGGGCGGGGAGCCGTGTCCGCCGCCGGCTGAGAAGCCCCGCAGGCGCCTGGCGGCGGGGGGGTTGTCGGCGAGGCGGGCAGCGATGGAGGCGGAGGGAGGTGGCGAGGCTGAGGGTTACCGGGCAGCAGGACGGGCCGGGGGAGAGTGGGGAAGGGTGGCAAGGAGCGGGGGTTGGCCTCAGGCTGCGCTTGGGGGATTCGAGGGGAAAGCGGGCCTGAGAGTCAGAGCGGGAAAGGCTGTGGCCCCGAGGAAGGTTTTTCCCCCCCAAAATGGGTAAATTAGTCTGGTTTTGCTAAAATTGTGTAAGATGGGGTGAAATTTTCGTATTGTTTACCTCAGGATTATTGTCATCGCTCTTCAAGAAGTATGAAGAAACACCTTGTTTTGCACATTTTAAAATAAAGTTTTGTAAGGAAGCGTGTTGTGTTTTGCAATTGACAATGGGAGTTAATCCGTAGCCTTTGTTATGAGAGATTCTGGCTGCCCATGAACACTGGCGGAGCTGCCAGGGTTTTCCTGTGCAAAGTTACTGGCATCATTGTACACAAAGGAACGAAATATGTAAAATAGTGTGAGAAAAGCGATGCCTGAGCACTGGAAAAGAGACCGATAGCTTGTGTCAGCGTTTAGAGATACCTGCCACCGTGTAAACTTACTGAAGGAGGAGCCTAGAAACTTCCTTGGATGCTTTATTCATCTGGAGTTATGAAACTGAAAACAGTGATACATGGAGTTTCTGCAGTATCTCTCAAAGTGAACTATGAAATCTGAGTAAACTTTTTAATGCTACTTTTAGGTAATTGTGATACAAACACAGTTCCATCTGCCATTCCGTGTTCTAGAAAAGATGGTTGAAAATCTACTGAAGTTAACATCTGTATCCTTTGCAATGAGTGTGCGAAAGTTACCAGTAATTATCTGATACTTCAAAGCTATCGGTGAAAAAATCTGCTGAAGATAGATGCTTTACACATACTGCTTTTTATAAAAACAATAACTTGGTTGTTTTAATGAAGAGAGAACTTCTAAGTGTAACACTTGCCTTTGAGAAACAAAATACAGACCTGAACACAAAGGAGACAAGTGAGAACATGCTTGAATGTTGTGCAACAATTTTATACCAGATGAGAAATGTTTGGAGCACAGACAGAGCAGGAGAAAACAATAGAAAGAATTCCAAGGAAAAAAAAAAAAAGATGGGCAGCATAAGAAAGCAATATGTGGTGAGGATTTAGTGACTTCCATAAGTCCTCTGGTAACGCAAATGATTCAGCAAAAAGGTAGTAAGGCACAAAAATGGCTGTGTGCAGTTGACGTGGCAGTGTAACAAGGTAACCTCAGACCATTTCACTGGGATATTGGCACTTGAGACAAGGGTGCGATCAGTGGGTGGGTCAGATAGAGGACAAAGATGGAAATCTTAGTTACAAAGAATGCAAATTACAGAAAGATAGAGTATTTTAATGATCTCTTTAATGGTGAAGTGGATTGGGGCAAATAAACGGCAGTTTTCCAGGCAGCTGAGCCATTTGTAGAAGAATCAAGAGGCAACCAGAACACCCAGGAACAATAAAGCACCAGGTGTTGATAATGTTCCCACTGAATTATTAAGAATAAGTCTTTAAAAACTAATCTATGTTAGTTTGGTGGTTTGAAAATAATGTGAAGAAATGGAAAAGGGAAACCCTGTGTCTGTTTTTGAAAAAGGGGACAAAATAACACCTGAGGCCTGGGGCAGCATCTTGCTGTTTGTTGCAGCATGTGATGTTCTAGGCTATTTGTTCACATGTCGTTAGCCTGTAAACAGGAAAGAGATGAAGAGAGGTTTCTGGAAGAACAACTCTACAGCACAATAGTTATTTTCAGATTATTGAGGAAAAGAAGTAGGAACATGAGCAGACTTCATTCAGGGAGCTTTAACATATGTAAGAAAGCATGTCACAGTGCATTATGAATTTGCGTTTTAATGAGAAAGCACTCCTCCCTTTTTTTCCCACTGTGTGTAAAGAAGTGGACTTTTTAACATTTTTTGGGTGGGTTTTTTACTGTATATCAGTGCAGTACAGCACATGAGGAAACTCAGTGCTAACCATCATATAGGGTATGCTTTTTTACCACATTTAAAAACACATCCAAATAATAAGAAAAAGTACTCTGAAATTACTATAGGTTTCTGGTTTAAAGTCTTTATATGGTAGGATGTGGATGTTATTTCATTCAGATCCTTGATTAGTCCCAACTGTCCTGGCTGTGATGAAGAAAGGCTGGCTCTAACAGGAAAAATCTACAAAATTAGTCTCTCTCTCTTGATTTTCATTTTGCTATAGGTAGGAAAGCAAGAATAAAGCAAGTAAAACCAAACCTTTCTTTCCTAGGCCAACACCAGTCTTTCTTTCCTCTATCTTAATGGAAGTGTAGTCATCTAAAGTTTAACTTTAGCTAAAAGTCTATAATAGCACATTATTTTTTAGTTCTGAATAGATTTGAAAGAAAAGTGTGTTGTGCGATTCTAATGAAAAATACCATTTATATAACATTCCAGAGATACAAAGGCATTTTCAGCATACCAAAAGAATGCATCAAATGTTATTCCAAGCACATGGGAGATATGAAATCTGAAGCTCTGGAGTTAGAGACTCTGCAGAAAACAAAGCACAGGATGGGTAAGCAGTTCAGTACAGAAACACATGCAATTTTTCAGTAATTAAGAAACTATAATTTGGGAGTGGGATTTGCGATAAATTCGAAGAACAGGCTTGTAGTCTTCTATATTGTTATAACGGGACAAAACTGTATATGAGAGTGCTACCATAAAGGATTTTTTTTGATCAACACAAGTGCAATGTTTTTAATAGGAAAAATAGGAAGCTTGTGTATCACTATATTGATGTTAGCACTCTCAAACTATAGAAGTATGTTTGTTAATTTTGTAGAAAATGCTCTGCTTAGTCAGGCTGGAGCCAAGATCTAAGTTTTTTTTTTTCTTGGTCATCATGTGTTCATTATGGAACTTGGCAGGAACCCGCACTGCCGTCAGACTTTATTCTGTCTCAGTGGTGTCTTGTGTTCTTTAGGGAAGGATGTACAGAACCTGCGAGGTTTCCTTGAACACCGAAATTGTACATAATCATTCTCTTAAAGATATTCTCTAGATTATCATGACTTTTGGAGCAGATTTTATTGTTACTGTAGCATCCACGTATAAAACATACGGTGATTCCAATCCAATTGAATTGGAATCACATTTTAAATACAGAAATGCTGTATAGCAGTAGCTAGGTAAACAATTTATGGGTATGTTAATGACTGCAGTGTGTACTGGCTGCGTTAATGACTGGGTGCAGAGTAGTGGTTAAGGATTTCCAGCTCTTTTTAATTATAAGCTTGCTGTAATTCATATCTTAGTTGCTCACTTTATATCCAGAGAGTTGCTTACCTCTTTTATGAATTGTACAAAGATTCTATTTACCTCTTTCTCTTAAAAAAATGAGGTAAAACTCCCTCTCTTCTTTTTAGTACTGTGTTTTTATCTGTTGACCACCTTTTGTAAGCTGGCAAGCTGCACCGATATGCCCTGTATCCCTTGGTAGTGGTTTTCTTTTGTTTTGTTTTGGGTTTGTGTGTGTGTGTATTTCACAGCCTGCCAATTTCAGTGACTAATTTATTTGGTTACAGTCTTTAGGCCAGAGGACTCCTTTCTTGAGGCTCGTTGTAAGAAGCAAAGATGCACATAAATGTAAACAGAAAAAACACACAAAGCTTGTCCCGTCTCTCTTCCCTTTGCTTTCTCTTTTCTTTATTCAAAACCATCTTCACTGTTGTATTTTATAAGGTGTTTTATTACTGTGTGTTTGAAAAAGGTAAATTAAATCTTACGAGTAGCACTAACAATCAATGTTGGATGTGCTCTTGAATTCTCTTACAGCAGCAGCTTTGTTTTCTTACAGTTTTTCGCAAAAGAAATGCTTGTGTATGAGATTTTCAGTTAAAGTGTGCAACAAGAAATTTCTATTACTGTACAAAAGATTCATAGAGAAGGTAAAATAGTCTTAAAATATAATCAGCTTGTGATTAACCGAATTCTTTACATTCAGCTTTCATCATAGATTTGCTTTTGTTTTTACTGTGGAAGCCCATGACACAGGTTCTGTAAGGAATGTGTTTTGTTTGCAAAGCGTAGTCTCACTGGATAGTAACTTACACTGTTTTGTTCTTGTGTTTAAAGTAATGTTTTGTCTTGCAGATAAAGTAATCAAAATGAACTGCTGCTTTGTAGACAGCACTGATGTGTTTAAGGGCAACCTTCAAAGTTCTAGTGTACCTATCTTATGGCAGGGAGGTTTTACACTAAATCCTTTGTGCAACAGAACCGCTAACCCTGTGTTACAGTCAGGCCAATTGTATTTCATCTCCTCTTAGCCATTGAGAGGAATCCTCTCTGCAAAAGAAGAGAAGGTCATAGCTGAGCAGGTTTACTGCATACAGAAAATAAACTGATTTTTTTATGAGCAGTACCATTTGTCTGACGGTGTGATAGCATTCCTGAGTAAACCTTGATGATCATTGATCTGCTTCTTGAAGAGAACCCCACTTGATACATGAAGAAATAAATGCTTTCTGCTTTTTTTTGTTTGTTTGTTTGTTTATAACGTTGTTGGGAGCATACAGCATCGAAAGGTCAAAGTCTGTCCTTGTGTAACCCTGTATTAAAGCCACTGTTAGTTATTTATAATAATAGCATGCTTAAAGGACCCAAGACAGATTCATTAGCTTTAATGGATTGTGAGGCCATATTTGTTACTAATAACAACAAGGAAATACAGATTAGTGTTGGCTGTCATTTTACACAATAAAATGATCGTGGAAGCTAGGGAAAGGCTTACTTGCACACTTCATGGCTCTGGCAATTAATTTTACGGGGTTTTTTTTGCAAATGAAGTAAATGTTCTTCAGCAGCCACTGCTTTTTTGAGGCTTCTCTCTCAAATGCTAAAGCACTCCTGGCCCTCTGTGTGCTTTGGAGAAATCAATACTGTGCTCCTGTGTGGAAATAATCGCTGAAGATTTGGGCTGGGTAGACTACTAGTCACTTGTAGAGGAAAAAGGTGGAGCAGCAGCAGTTTGTATTGTTTATCAGCTTCTTTAATGTTGAGATATTTCTTCTACAGAGTATTTTTTTTTAAGATTTTAATTTAATTTGCGCTTAATTTTTAAATGCCTTACCAAAGATTAGTCATTCAAGATAACATGTTGAAAGGTTTCCTAGATAGGAGACGTCAGAGGAGCTCTTAAGCCTCCCATGGCAGGGGCTATACTGGGTGGTGATCTTGTTTTGTTTTTAATGCTGGTAGTTGAATGTCAATAAATGTAGTTCATTGGTTCCTTTAATCCATCAGAAGAGACATGGGAATTTATAAAAAGATAAAATAAACCACCAAAAATTATTTTTCCCCCCTTTGTTGCCATACTGTTTGTGAACAGATTGAAGTATACTTTACTGTCTTTTCCTTTTGACTTTTTAGTTGTTGTTTGCCTCACAATTACTTTCTAGTTCCTGTGAATGTTCGCAAATAGCAATTTCTTAAGTCTGTTAATCCATCTGTGCAGTGAGTCATCTGCTTGCTAGACTGCCATTCACGTCACTGGGGCTTTTGTTGGTCCATAATAGAAAGCAGAACTTTTGGTCCACATTGTAGGATATCAGCCTTGAATACAATTGTATTTGGCTTGATGGAAAATCAAGTTAAACTTTGACTAGATTGAGCTGTAATGTTGGTTGTTGTCAGATAGGAATCAACATTACTGCACCTTTGTGTGTGGGTGAAAAGGAGAGAAGTTGTCTGTTGTAAGGTTTACATTCAGGATTGCTGATGGAGTCTGCCCGGATGCAAGAACAAGTGCTACATGGACAGTTTGCCTAACAAGCCTGTAGGCAGGAATGTTGCTATCAAGCCCTTGATAATGTGCGTGAAATGATGTAGTTGTGTGGACTTAGAAGTAAAAGTTTGTTTATATGCTGTCCTTAGTACGCAACTGCTGTGACCGTGATATTTCATACATGCTTTTTTATTAGATCTTACTGCAGCAAAATTTGTAAGTCTAAAACACTTGAAAAATGCTTCTTAAAATAAAGATTTCTTTGAGTCTTTAACTTTAAAAAATGGTGACTTTTGGGTAGAAAGCTTACAAATCAAAGTAGACCTATCAGTTATGTAGCTGAGTAATAACTTGTCAGGAGTGTGAAAGCAGTTGCTGATAGTCACATTAACCCAGTGCCAGATGGCACAGTGGGACAATAGACTGCATGCTGCTGCTTATGGCTGTCTGCATCTTGAAGCTGACTATTGTGCGAAGATCTCCAGTAACACTGTCTTTTGTAAGGCTACATGATTCACAGAGATGACAAATAAGAAGGCTGAAGTGCCTTCATATTGATATCGCCAGTTTGAGTAATCAAATCCAGTTGACTCTTCCCTCTAAGGCTTCAAATTGTCTTGGATGAAAAATCCTTAAGTTTCTCTTTAAGTGTTTGATGTTTGGCTTCCAAATGTCTCAGCAGCGTCAAGTGTTTTATACTCAACAGCTGGTGCTTTCAGAGTGTGCTACACACTGTGCCTTCAAATCAGTCAGTGTAAAGCCATGTGTAATTTGCCACTTTCTTCATGTGTTTTTCCGCTGGTGCAACTCGCCATCATCCCTTGCAAAACTCTTGTCCTTCCCGTTCGCACATTGATTGGGACCAAGTGAGGGACATGGGAGGCTGGTGGAGCTGTTGTCCCTTCATGGTGTATCTACTGGGTATAAAATTGTTAGGTTTTCCATAATGGCAATATCTAAGACTTGAATCCAAATTAAAAATGAAGCTCACTGCCACTGTTCATGGAAATGTGCTTAAATACCTTAGCCTCTGCTATATGTGATTGAGGTAACATCCATTTCTGAAGGTGGATAAAGATGAATAGGATACCTGTACTTAAAGGCTTGTACTTGGATCCAATTATTTAGCTCAAATACTTCAATCTGAGACATATTTGAGTAGAAAACACTAATTAAGTGATGAAAGGGACATCCTATATTAGAATTCATTATTCTAAAATTCATTGACTTTTTTTCTCAAAGTTGTTCCTGTTGTACCGTCTTCTTCTATTGATGTCAGTTCGCACAGCTTTTCTTCTTTGATTGCTGCTTTTTGTGATACGTAATTCTGTGTGCAAGGCTCAGAACATTATTGCTCTGAGGGGAAAAACCTGAGCAACCAAATCTGGAAGCAAACTGCTCCAAGATTCTTGATGCTTCATAAAGGTGCCTCTCTGCTAATACAATGGTTATGGTTTTCTTTGCTTGAAAGTCTGAACTGCATAAGACATTTCAGTTAATACGACTTGACTGTACAGGAGAAGCCAAAACAAATGCTTCATAGTGCTGAGTAAGTTAATAAAATCTGCTCGATTAGTAAAGACACCCAGACAAGGCGAACTTACCATCTCCATGCTGTGTGCAGTTTTGACGTAAAAGGGAAGCACACACAGTAAGGAGACATCATTGATCAGCACGATAGGCTGGAATCTCAGCATACAAGCAATCCAAGCCTTGTGATGTTTTTCCTATTTTTGTAGGTTATATAATATAGGAAAACTTCAAAGGCAAAGCTCTCAGCCTAGTATCTGCCTCCACGCAGCCAAAATGATCTGTGTATCAGTACAGCTGCTCAGGCATGTCTGTGTGCCTGTGCTGATCTAGTCGTAGGATGAGAATTTTAGTAACATTTTCTTCTTGGCTCGCTACTGTTTGCAATCTAAATCTTTATTCATTTGCATTTTGTATGGAGTACACTTGTGTTGAAGACATTAAATCATGTCTCAGAATAACTTGTTTATACTGGCATTGTGGTTCTTGAATAATCCGATGGGTCAAAGAAAAACTTTACAAGGAAAGGAATAGGTGTGTTAAAGATCACTTTGTGTTAACCTCTTCAATAAGCCCAAGGGTTTCTACTGATACAGACCTGAGGCAGAATGACTTGATAATTATAGTGGGATTGCTTCTGTTCTGATCTGCACAAACTTGGTCATATCTTACTGTGTTAAAAAAGTATCAGACTGAAGGAAAGCACACCTAAATGTGGTAATGTGGAAAGGAAATAAATGCTGCGCAGCAGTCAGTCATTCCTGAAGTTCTTTCCAGCAGAAGTCATTTATGTTCAATACCTTTGTGGCTTCTGTTTAAGAACTTACAGGTTTGAAATATTGCATCAGACAGCTGCTTCATGTTTCAAAGGAAAATAAAACAATAACATCATATATGGTTTTGATATGTCTTGGGAAATAGAATTAATGTCTTAGAGATCTAATTTATGGCATAAGCAGCAACATTTTGGTGACAGGAACTCAAGCTAGGATGGATGAAAATAACATGCAAACTGAAAGGAGAATGTTAATTATGCACATTACACATGATATTGTGAAACTACTTTATATCTTTGTCCTAATGACAGAAGCAAGGAAAAATAGAATCAACCCCACACAGGGATCCTTAAAATCTGGAGTAATGAACTCCCCCCTGAGGCTCAGGGTTGCTATTTCATAGCAAACTTCTTATTTTCCAGGGTACTTTACAGGCAAGGTGATTTCTTCAAGCTTCACTTCATGCAGTTTCCATAAATTCAGTTTCCGGAAGGGGAAGTATCTTCAGAAGATTGTAACATAAAAAAGATCTGAAAGACATACAATGCCCAGCCCAAGAATTTGGCTTAAGCCTCGAGTAACCTGGTTTGACTTCATAGTGACCCTGCTTTGAACAGGAGGTTGGGCTGGTGACCACCCCCCTCCACGTTGTTTCTAATCTGAATGATCCTGTGAATCTGTACATCCCTTCCACTGACACGTACTCAGTGTGAGGAATAGATGATCCCATTAATTTCTACAGGGTCTGTCTCTCCGTTAGGGATGCAGGCAGTGATGGGTAGCAAGTTGGGTCTATGCTGCTGTAAAACTAAAATGTGGATTTTGCCTACTTTTAAGTTTTCCTCTCTAGCCACTGTTCCACTTGTTCTCCAGAATTTTGGCTGGGGTTGCATTGTTCTTTATTATCAAGGCTTCTTAAATTACACGTCATGCAGGAAGCTGCCACTGCTGAAGGGTCCTCATTTTTTTCCATCTTTTCAGTGCAGTTTGTTACTCTTTCCCTGTTGCATTTCCTGGGAACTCATGCTTGCCAGCAGGCGAGATAACAATCTTCAAAAGACTAGTGGTTATTTCATTGAGCAAGACAGACAATAATACATCTATGTGAATCACACTTAACACTTTTCTGCCAAGAATTGGATCAATGAAAAGCTTTTAATTTTAAATAACATGTATGGGTGTGTACCTGCTGTCCTGGTTTGGGCTAAGCTGGAACTAATATACATGAGGGTGTGATTGCCTTGCTAGCAACAGGAGAATGAAGAGCACTTGCTTCCTTGAATTTCTGGTCTTGTCTCATAATCTGAGAGCAGGTTTAAAGGGCTTTGACAAGGAGTGTTAGAGGAAGGTTGTCAGGGATTACACTGTATTATTTAATTGACTGTGTTTGACTTGGGTTTGACTTCTGTTCAAGTGTGGAGACTTGGGAATGGACCGAGTTTGAACTAAATGAACATCAGATGGCCTTGATCACTGAACTGAGGGTTAGAGGCATGAACCAGACAGAGCACAGAACTACTAGATGCAAACTTTAAGCAAGATGCAAACATTAAGCTGAAGACTTAGAAAATGTGTTCTTTTGAAACACAGAGGCTGACTAAAAATCTTTGAAAGCCTCTGTGGGAGAACTTTGACAGAAAGTAGATGTCTCAAACGTAGGTTTCTATCAATTTGTGTAAACAGGACATCAGGATTAGAGAAACCCTAGATTAGAGAAAATCCTCCAAAGGTAAAATCTGCATTTTGAGCTCAGACACCAGTGAACTCACACTGGTAAAAGACCTTAATGCTGTCAGACCTAGCATCGTCTTAGCAAAGCTGCAGGAACCCCAATTTGCTGTGCTCAAAAAAGCTATGTGATTTGACAGAGATGGAATGGGATCATCTCTGTACTGAAGCAGGGACAGACTGTTCTTGCTTTTTTGGTTGTTTATTTTGTGGGTGACTACTGACAACGTGCTGTCTTCATAAGATTTTTTTTCTGGATCATGCTACACTAGTTAATTGTTGGTCTAATTGTATTTGTAAAATGTCAGTGTGTTTTTGGAATGTGTTCTAGGAATGGAGTGCTTTGTTTGCAGCTTTGGTCCTCACAACTACAAAAAAATCTATAGGTGACTTTCTTATTCCTACCTAGTTACTGCTGGTTTGTCTGGAAAAAGAAACAGTGCTTGTTAAAAGAGACTTTCAGCCATGTCAGAAATACTCACTTGGAGCACTTCAGTGTTGTTTTCCTTGTTTTCCGTGGGGACTGTTACAGCAATGAGAAGCTTGAGAAGGTCTAATACAGTGTTTCAGAAATGCAAGAAGCGAATACCATTGTGTTCTCAAATGGGTAGTTGTCTGCTGAAACACTTAATCTAAGAAACCACTGCACAGATTTTTGCCATTAGACAGGATCTGACCACACAAACCTTTCCCAAATGCGTACTCTGAGCAGGATTATTTAAGGCTGACTTTCTCCTGGGATACTTCTGTCATGGCAGTCTAGTGAAGAAGCACTTTCCTTTCTCCCCACAACAACCTGTTCTTGATGGAACTTCCCCAAAGTTCGCTTCTTTGTTCTTTTTATTGGTAATTTTATTAGTGGCTTTCAGAAGTTTATGCCCAGAAAAAAAAATAGATTTCTGTTATCCCAAAGGAAGAATTTTTTCTATTAATTATCGATCTTAAAATTCAGGCTGCCAGGAATGTAATGCTGGAAATGACTCCGCTCTGTGCCTTTCTCGTGTGTGACAATCTGCTCTAACCACGTTTTTGAAGTCTGGTAGGTTTATTCTTTCTTTGAGACATGATCGTATCACAGGACACAGAAAATGAGAATCTTTTCATACCTCCTCCAACATCAATTCCACATTGCATCTGATCTTAGTCTTTCTTTATAAGCAGTTTATTGACAAAAAAAAGAAAAGGTATTAAAATAAGTCTTTCCTTTGCTGGTCTTTGTGGTGTTCTGCTATAAATCCAGTACAACCCACTTGCTCCCATAAGAGCATATCTTACTCAGATGTAGTGAAGCCCACTCACAATAAATAAAAATAAAATTCCCAGGTGATTTGGTATATTGAACCAGCAAAGCTGGATACTTAGTGAGAGACTGCAGTGTGGGGTTTAATTATTTTCTATGCCATTAGTCTGGCATTTTTACCTGGCTCCTTCCTTAGGTAAAAAACTCTGATGTTATTGAGGTATTGCTGTGAGAGAAGCCTGAGTACAATAGGAGTGTAAATAACTTCAGATCTGGCCAAAATTCCAAAACAATAATAATAATAATAAAAAGTGTTAAATTGACCTGTAGCTCTTCTTTTAAGGTTGCCTAAAAATCTCTCCTGAAAAATAGTTTTCAGCTTCAAAAACTGTAATTCTATCAAGCTTTAAGTATTGGGCATGAAATTTTCCTCTCCTGCATAAGTTTTTGGCTTGAATCTTTGTTACCAAAAAAATGGTTTAGATGGGGGCATGGGGCATGTTTTGGCAAGCTGGGTTTTTTTATATTAATTTATTTCTTGGGTAGTAATACCCCTAGGTTTTGGAAGAAGCACAACTTAATATTTGGCAGTGGCGTTTGAAAATGGTAAAATGTTTTGCCGTGAGAGTCATCCATTCCTGCTGTTGGAAAGCTTTGAAAAGCATCTGTTGGCAAAATTGCCTGAATATCCTGGGAGCCTTTACCATGTGCCAATGCTCCACTTCAGGCTAAAGGGAAAATAAACCCCATGATGTTTCGGCTGACTTTAAGAAAAGGGCAGCAGAGCTCAGTGATGTCAGAAGTACTGAATAGCTCGGTGAAGTCCTGTAACTGGAATATATTGCATATTTAGATCTGTTACAGAATAATTTGATGCTGGACAATATTCAGGGCTAACAGCACAAGCTAATGTGAAGATCAGTAGTGCTGATGCTTTCATGTTCAGTGTAGTGATGGTAGAAGAAAAAAATCTGTCTTCTAAGACTATGGAAAAGGGATTACCCTCTATCATAGTTTCCTATAGGATCAAAAGTATAATTAGTTCTCCTATGCTATTTTTCACATTCAGTGTGCCCAGAAAGTTCTGCTGGTCTGGACAGCAGGCTGCAACTGTTACCAAAATATCGGATCAATAACTCTCTAAGACCAATTTGTAGGTATTAGAAGGCATTCTTTATTGCAGTGCTGGGTGCACACGCGGATCATTTCTCAGAGGTGAGCACGCTTTTTGGTCACATGGTTACAGCGTTTATAGACCTTTCTCAATATACATTCACCATCTTTCCCCAAAAAGGCAGTGTTATTCTAATTATTTCCCAGAAATGTTTTACATAGGTTCCTTCCCACTTGCGCACGCTCTGTCAAGCAGAACTAAATGGGTCAGTGGTGTTTCGAGGGTCTTTAGTGGTGGTCCATAGTCTTCTTCATGGTGTCCTCTAGCTGAATCCTCCTTGAGCGCAAGTCAGGGCCCCTTTTCTGATGCAACCTCTTGTAACAATCGTGTAGTTGTTTGCTAGACTTCAACATCCGGCATGTGTAGATAGCTTTGTCTCCTTGATGTCTCCTTAGCTGGTGTATATATAGCTTTGAGGGAGATCCTGCTGTTCCTGGATTTCTGCAGTTTCCGTACATTCCTCTTTCATCAGCAAACAGGCTATGCAGAGTTTCACGACCCAAAGTTTCAAACAGTTTCACAACCCCTAATTGAAATGTTAGCAAAAGCCAAAATTCATACAAAAGTAGAACACTTCGCTTCATCACAATGTCCCTGAGACTTTGCTTAGGCCTTCTTGTCAAGTGGCCTGTTAGCAGCCAAACTGCATTAATATATACATTGCACGTTGGATGGTGAGATTTTCACTTCTCTTTCTGGAGTGAAGAAAGGCACAAGTTAGATATTTGGGAAAAGGAAAAAGCATGTGGAATTCGAAAACTAGCCTGTAAGTTTGAATCTTTACGATGCTTCTCAAAATCTCACTGCGTTTAGCGCAATGCAATGCCTCATCCTTTTTAAAGGAAAACTACTCTGTAATTAGCTAAAAGAACAAAAAAATTAAACTTTCATATTGATTATCTACATTTCCCACGTGAAACAGATACTGTTTTCCTTCTGTGTTTAGCATAGAATTCCTAAGAATGTTTGTTTCTTCCTAAGTGTTTGGTAATACATGCTTTCTAGCATGATGGCCTTAATTCCGTGCATAGGGAGGAGGAATACTTGGCTGGATTTCTAGAAAAATGGGAAGCTATGTACAGTAGCTGCCAACCGTTAACAGATTTTTTTTTCCCCCCTCAAACTGTTATGTTAAAGAAATGCTACTGTAATTTGGTAGTATTTTATGTGGGATTATTTACAGAAGAATTCAGTATTTCTTTTAGACTTGGTCAAAAAGGCCACTGAAAAGCTATGCTTTGCTTTCAACTTAATGGCAGAAAGCAAAAAAAAAAAAAAAAAAGCCAAATTTGTTTATTAAACTTTACCATTTAAAAAGAATATTCAACACATTGTCCTTTTTTGATAACTTTCCACGTTACACCTGATTGCCTAAGCTCTTCTCCTCAGCCGCCTTTGCCAAAAGCCTAGGTCTGAAAAGTGTTTTGTCAGCTTCAGTAAGAGAAGGCTCCAGATGTATTTTCTTCTCATATAATCTCAGAAGAAGGGCAAAAGCCCGAGACAAAATTAAAGATCAGTTCCCCACCCCCCCCCTTCTTTCTTTGTTTCCCAGGTGAATGTTATTCAACTTTTACAAGAGCCACAGTTTCTGTGTAACAAAGGGTAACAGTGTAGTCTTCAGTATAAAGAAAATACTTTTAGCAGAGTGTTTTCTCTGTATCAAGGAGTCAGTTACTACTTAGTTTTCTTTTTAACTGTTAAAAAAAATAAAGATCTGAAGTAGCACCCAGTCACCTTTCTGGAATGTGATCATAACTTTTGCTGCAGAAGAAGGAAAGCTATTAAAGAAAAATTTTCTCTGTGTCACAAGGTTAAGTATATAAGAGCTTGGCATTGTTTTTCTGTTTTGGTGGAGTTTTGAGCAGTCTGCTTGATTTCTGGGCTATGTAGGCTCTTTATATCCTCTTCTCCAGTCCTTAGATATCTAGAAATGTCCAAAGCCTTTTTTCTACTGAAATCACCAGCTCTTTTTTCAGACATGGAGAAAGCTGCTAACTTAGAGGGTTAAATTAGTCTGCCTTGACTGTTGGCTGATCATTGATGCTTAAGAGGGCAGAAAAAGCACTAGTTTGATCCAGCTTCTCTGTCTCTGGATCATGCAGCTGTTTCAAAAACCTTTTGTGTAATCAATCAGCTCTGTAAGATAACGGACAGCATTGGTCAGATTTGCACCAACAGTTGAAAAAATCCCAACCAACCAAACATGCATAAAACCCCCAAACCAGACAAAAAACCCCAAACAAACAAACAAAAGCTAACCCAAGAAATGCACAGAAAATACCAGAAAAGTAACTTAATTTACAGCATTTTACTGTTCACTTAAAAGATCCTGTGTTTCTCTGCCCAGATCTGTTAGCTATTTGGGTAGGTCCCAAACAAACATGTGTCCCTCTAATTAGTTACTTCATCCTTTGATGTGTTTCCCATTAAATGTAAATTTAAGGACAGAACAAACTGTGTTTTCAAACAAATTAACATTTATATAGCAAATATTTTCATGATTATACTTTAATGTACCCATATTGTAGAGTCAATTTTCTGCTTAAAAAAATCTTAAAACACCAGGTGAAAGTTCCCAACTAGGAAGAAGTAGTTTATTAGCCAGTCATGGCCTATTCTGATTTTGGATGGATAGAACTCAATTTCATCTAAATTTCTCCTTAATGTGTTATTTTAGAACTGTCCTGTAATTAAATGCTTGCTTGTGTTTGAGCAATATTAAAGCCTTAACTAAAAATTCAGTCTCTTGATAGTGTGGTGTAAAAAGCTTCTGTTATTGAGGAATATTCCCTTTTAAATGCGGTATGTGAAAATTATTCTTCTTTGTCTTTCTAAAAGCGTCCCTTTTTCTGTCAGCTGGGTATGGAAGTGCTGGGCATTGCACAGAGATTCAGCACAAACCTGCAATACAGAGCCTCAAGACAGAAATGGGTTTGAACGCCCCAGCACTGGGAGCTGCTGCTTACGACTTGAGAGACCTGACCTCACACGGCCTTGTGTTCAGCACATACCAGGTCACTGAAAGTGGCCCTGTCTGGTGGGTGGTCTGTAGTGTCCTGTCCCCTCCTCTCCATGGGAATTTGTAGGCCAAAATACCTCTCTTCAGAATACATTTAATGTGCTCGTGGTCACCCTGGATGTTTGTCAATGAAAAAGAGTAGACTAATCGTGAGTTAGTTTGAAACCACTCTGTCTTTGTCTCTGAGCAGCTTTAAACATACAAAAACAGTTGAAGGCTTCCCTGAAATTTCCACCAGTGTCTGCCAAGCAGCACCATCCCTGTCATGATCTGTAAAGATAACTATCGGCTCTAGGCAGGATCTGGTCAGACAGTCCCCAGTTAGTGCCCTTTTATCTCAAATCACAAGAATAACTGTTGGAAGGTTGCAGTGAGTGCTTCTGAGCACCTGTTGAAACTTTGTTGTTTGGGGAAACTAAAGCAAGACAAAACATATTTGTGTAATCCCAGTTTGGGTCAGGAGGATGGTTTGGAACTGTGCATAGCCAAGATTGCAAGTGTAACTGAAAATGGGCTGAGATTTTCAGTTTTTAGTGTCCGTAGTTATTAAAGAGATTGAGAGACTTTTCAATTACAATGAAGTAGTATTTTCATGGTAAAAGATGTGTGGGTCCTAAGTAGTGTTTTTGTAAGAATCAGCAGATGGAAACTGAAGCCAGACATATGCCAATTAAAAAAGATTAGACATACATAACAACTGCTGCAATAATCCCATAGTTCTCTGCCCTGAAATGCCTTTGAACTAAGCTTAAGTATCTTTTTGGAAGATTAACTTTAGGAAAAGATGCATTAAGATTTAGTCAAATGTAAATAATTGCACTAGGTCTAAGAGTGATACTTTTCCATAAAGCCATTTGATTAGACCTTCTGGGTAGCTGGCTGAGGATGGAGTGCAACTGCCTCTAAGGGGGCTGGAGAAGAGGTAAGGAGTTGTGGCGTTAGGCAGAAGCATGATTCTGAATGAAGAGCATGTTTCATATTGGATTTGAGTAAAATGTGAGAGGAAAATTGTGATGGGCCCCAGGACAGTATTGTGCATGTGGAAACAGCTAATCGAAGAGCATTTGGGGAAGGCTGAGCAACGTACATATTGCACACCATGCAGAAATAGTGTTAGTATAGCTACCGGGCTAATAACCGACTGTGAAAACATCTTGAACGTGATGGGAGATGGGAACATTGCAGCTTCATGCTTGTGTAAGCGAATGCAGTCTCCAAAACAGGATGTTTCCCCATCAGCCGTTAATGATGAAGAAGGATTGTACTGTGCTAAGAGACTCCTTTTCCCTTTACGAGTGGTGGTAATTGAACAGCAGGCATTTGGAAGACACATAAGGAATTTTTACAGATTTATCCCTGAACCAGAGCATTTGCTCAACTCTTAACTTCCGCTGGCTTTATGTTCAGGCTGATTCAGAGTACACATACAACTCACCTCCGTAACAGGGCGTAACCTCTGCTACCTCTTCACAGCCTTTGATTTGGCTTACATGTCCATAGATCCCAATGTGACAAATATATCGCTGAACACTGTTCTCTGACAATTTATTGGTCTTCATTCTCAAAGCTGTGCTCAAGAAACCAACAGCATAAATGTAATAAAGGATCTTAGGGTGTCCACTGGGGCAATTCAAATGCTTCTATGCTCACAAGTAACAGATAAGGTGCTGTGCCGACACCAACTGTTTTGTTTTTATAAAAATGTATTCTTGTGCTCTGAGCTACTTGTTATTGTCTTCAGTGTTGATAGCACAGGGAAAGAATGGCACATTTACTATAAATCAGCACATGGTGCTGGCTTTCTGTAGACAGAAATATTGTTTATTGGAGCAGCAGTTGGCAGCACTTACTGGCAACTTTTCTCATCTATTTAAGTGACAGATAGTAGCAGCTTTACTGCAAGGCCAGATGCATCTTTGGTCGCGTGCTGTTTTGTCCTTCATATAGGAATAATGTATGGTTTGAGCCACGTATTAATGTATTGTAGTCTTCTATAAAAAAACAAATTTCCCAGTAGCTGAAACATATAATTTCTTTTAAGGTTTGTTACATTGATAGCATACAACTTGTAGGGAGTAAGCTCTTGTAAAAACTGTACTGGTGCTTTGTACAGAGAAATCATATTTTACTGTGAAAATACAAAAAGGCAAATCTTTATCCAAGGTTATCTTGGATAACTCTCTCCTGCTTACTATTTAGTGAGGCAGCGACTGAAGAGAGTTCTTGTTCTGCAGAAACGGGGCAGGGTTTAACCAGGAGAAAGGAGATTTTTGTTGTCTTGCTTGGTCAGAAGATGGTGTTCAGCAATGCTCACAGAGTATAGAGAAACTGAGGACCAGCTACAGATTTTCAGTCCTAGTCCAGTATTTTGAGCTCAGGCCCAAATTTTTAAAATATTTGAAGTGAGCTGTCCCTCAGTAGAGTCCACATAAAGGTTTTGCCCTAGGAAGTTATTGAAACTGAGCTAGAATATGTCAAATACTAAATATTCTGAAAAAAGCCCACAGAAAGTATTAATGTAACTGTGAGCTGAAGCTGAGTGATAAAAGTCGCATCTGGTCAAAGCTAAATTATACCCAAAAGTGTTTTGTGATCATTTTGGCCTAATCCTTTAGTGCAGTAAAAGGATAGTCACAAGCTTGGCCACAGGACTGGACCCGGGTGTCCTCCCTCACATAAATCTTGGGCTTAGTTATCATTTCTATTTCAAACCATGGTGGTGTCCCGGATTTTTTGTGTGCCAGTAGAGTTCCTCGTGGGAACACCTACGAGAACAGAGAACTGCTTGAAAGAGTCCAGCGCAGAGCCACAAAGATTGTGAAGCGGGTGGAACATCTCCCTTCTGATGAAAGGCTGAGGGAGCTGGGTCTCTTGAGCCTGGAGGAGACCGAGGACTGACCTCATTAATGCTTATAAGTACATAAAGGGCGAGTGTCAGGAGGACGGAGCTGGGCTCTTCTCGGTGATGGCCAATGACAGGACAAGGGGCAACGGGTGCAAACTGGAGCATGGGAGGTTCCACATTAACGTAAGGAAAAAAATTTTCACTGAGAGGGTGACAGAGCACTGGAACAGGCTACCCAGAGAGGTGGTGGAGTCTCCTTCTCTGGAGACATTCAAAACCCACCTGGACACGTTCCTGTGTGATCTACTCTAGGTGGTCCTGCTCTGGCAGGGGGGTTGGACTAGATGATCTTTCGAGGTCCCTTCCAACCCCTGACATTCTGTGATTCTGTGTGATTCTGTGATTCAAGGGCTCTCCAGCTCGTCTGCTGGGAGGCAGGTTAGTTATAGCTGCTTTACCAGGTAAGTAATGGTTAGTTGTGAAGAACAGATTGCTGTATTCACTTGAGTCTTGCCCCAGTAGTCATTAATTATTTTGCTTAGACAGTAAGTCAAGGGTAGGTCTTACGGGATAGTTTTCTGCCTTAGAGGCTTCCTGTTCCTTGGGCAGTACTGAGTAATAGCATCTCTGCAGGTCTTCAGCTCCAAAGAGCTGGATGCTGTATGACTTCCAGCCTAATGGCACTGAGGTCCAGGCCTATTCTTAGTTAGGTATGTCAGCAGTAACTAATAAATGCAGGACAGAGGTATCCAATTATCTCCTATTTCCTGTATTGCCTTAGTGTCCTTAGCTAAAACAATAAAACAAACTGGCTCTTGACAGCAACAGGTAGTAGTGTTGTGGAAAAAAGTGCACAAAAACGTGCACCAAACAAGCCTAGGATTTTGTTCATAGGAGGAATAAAAAAGAAGAAAGCTTGTTATTCTTCCACCAAGCAGCTGCTGTGATTGGTAATTAGGGAAGGAACTGAAAAACTGTCAGTGAGTTTCTGCACTTCGTTGTTAATACACAGTGGAGGAGCAGACACACCAGAGCCTGTGAGAGGATTTTCACTTGATCTTCAAAGGGCAGGGGAGTGCTCTGCTGGGTAAGGTAACAACAGGTGTGAACCTTGCAAGTCTATTGAGAACCTACTTATTTTCTCTTAAATTTTCTAGTTTTAGGATACCCCCGAAACAAATAAATCTAAAAGCTAGTTTACTAACCTTACTCTTCTTCATTCTGCAACATGCATGTGTGAGCGTCAGGCGTGCTTGACATTATTTTGAGTTTACTTACAATGAGGCACACATTGAACTTGGTGATTTGTAGGACTGAGATTACAAGGCTTTTTTGAGGGACAGAATAATACGTAATCTCCCTAGCCATGAACACGGACACACATACCCTCTTCCATTACTCTGTACTGCTAAGGACCTGTATAGATGCCTGCATATTGCAACTAACAGAATGATCCTATGAAAAAAGGATAGTATAATCTGTGACTAAATCACAGGACTGGAGGTCAGAAGTCTGATGACTGCACCTGCTTGTGCCATCACTATTTATAACTGTGTCTTGCTTGGCATCAACCACTCCATGCAGCCCGGTGGCTTCTGGAGGTATATAAGTGGCTGAACGAGACTGGCTTTACAGGCTCTCTCAAGGAACACCTCTGGCTTTGCAGGGTTTCAGCAGAGGCTTTTTTGCAGTGCACTCACATCTATGTTTTTATTTCGGTATCTGAAATGTCTTCCAAACAGTTTGGGAGGTTCAGCACATATGTAGTGATGTCCTTTTCCCCGCCTCCCCTTCGTATTTCGGTTCAGTTCTAATGTTTAAACAACCCTGAATTACTATGCACTTTATGAGACTTCCGCCAGTAATAGTTTGGAATTCTGTTCTATTCGCTAAACAGAATAGAGTGGAAAATACACCATTGATTTTCTGTAATTGTACTGCTTTAATTGCTAGTAGTTGTGTGAAGGGACAGAGAACAAAGACGGCTGTCCCAGAGACCTTACATGCCAAGGAGAGACCTGTCAGTGGAAGCTGGGAAACACAAGGGGGAAAAAGAGGGACTGCTGACAACGATTTTGACATTGATCGTCTGTTCAGACTACTTAGGGAACTCGCAGTACAGTTGGCTTAGTTTCAATAACAGCACACTAGGACCACTAGTGTCCTCATTATACAGCTATTATTATAAGGTGCAGGTGTACAAAGCCAGTGGACATCTGACAGAATAATTATTTTGTTATCATTAATGTGTGTTCTTTCCCTCTCTCCCCTTCCCCAAACTCCATGGGTGTAATTGCTAGCTAGGCTTTGTAACTAGAGGGGAGGCTGGGGGATGTGCCACTTGTCTGGTTTTGTCAGAGACAGGTTCTAATTGCTTGGATAACTACAGAGGGAATTAGGAGGTTAGTTTTTGTAGACAAGGGAAAGTCATTAGCAGGTTTTCTGTAAATATTAATGAACGTGAAAAGAGGGAATCAGTGTTTTTAAAGCATCTGTGCTAACTGGAGATTGCAGATTGTGCAGATTACAAGATGAGTGAAACAGTGGAAGTTACTGAGCTCCGATTGTAGCATGCAAAGCTCTTTGGCCAGAGTCTTATCTGCACTAACCCACTTGGTCTGTGTAAGGCAGAGGAGGGGCTTTAGCTCCCTGGAAGTGCTTGTACTTCCTTGAACCTCAAGTGCACTCGGACAGATTATGACTCCTTCCCACCATTGCTATGGCTTGCTTTATTAGTGATGTGATCCCTATCTCTGTCACTTTTCCTGTGTGACAGAATTGGCTGGTCTTGGAGACAATTTGATGTCCCTCCGCCATGTAACAGCAGCCCTTTTCTAGGAAGGGGAGAGAGATGCAAACAGCACGGTCAGAAGTTCAGAAAGGGTCATTGCAGAAACCAGTATCTTTCCAGTTTTGGTCTCTAACAAGGTAGTCCTTTGAAGCCTGAGTTTTGCATCCTTTATCACCTCTTATCCTCAGTAAACATTGGATGGAAAATGAAATGCAAGCCTTCAAGCCAACAGGACTTCCAGAAGAGACTGGAGGCAGATTCTTATTTAGAATTATCAGCAGCTGGACAGTAAAAAACACATTGATGTTCGGGCAGCATCTCTTTAACAATGCAAAGTCCTACTTTCACTGGACACTTGTATAAAGGAATTTTCACAGTGGCAGTATTCAATTTTCAGAGGACTGAGTCCAATCCCGTTTACAGATGTGATGTATGGGGGTGGAAATTACTGCATGTGGACTGCAGTGTGCTTTCCTGCTTAGGCCAACGATATCTATTAGGTTTGCTTGCATAATGTTTGTTAGAGACATACGATAACTGCTTGTTTGGTCAATATTCCATGCCTGTAAGAGGATGAGTTGAAGGACATTAGCTAGCAAATAATCACCATTGAAGTGCTTGAGTTATGGGGAACAGAATTAACTGAGAAAGTTAGTTTGAGTCTGCATCAGCCACATACAACTCCTTGGAAACAAGATGCGAGATTCTCTCTCGGCTGGTGGGAGTCCTTTGGGAGGAAACAGCTATTAATGAACATTGTATTGCTTACTAGTGATGGATTTTTTGTTTGGCACAATGCTTTATTTGTGCCTCTTTTACAGCCTCCCAGTCAGCCAAATTATGATCATGTCGAACTCTCAATCACAAGCATTACAGAAACGGAGGACTAGTAGAAATTTGCATAATTGTTTTATGTGGTGGATCAGGAAAAGATTTCATTATTTGAAGTACCAGTTGAGGTACAGAATTTTATGTTATCTTAAAGAAAAACCTTTGCTTTGTTTCTTTGTATGCATTATACATTCATATAACGGTGACATTTCTTATGTACGAAATGTCTGAAAATGTGCTCATTACAGCAGCGTGTTTATCTGCAACAAAATATTATTCTATGCTGGTGGGTTACATATTAAATGACTTAAATTAGAGATGACGGAATAATCTGGAAACTCATACAGATTAACACCATAACATGGATGACAGAGTATCTATGTGCTGTGGTGCTACTATGACCCTCTTTCACAATTGTAGTCTCTCTATTGCTGCTTTTACACCTCCAGCCTGATTATTGTGTTAGCAATTTTACAACAGGGGCAGAAGTCAGTGATAATTCATGCCAGTGTTTTGGAGTAGTCTGAAGCTATCTGAGTTATATATAGTAAGAATCAAATCCTGATTTCATTAAAGTTGATGGCAAAATTCCCATTGACTTAAGTGAACCTGAATTCTGATTCCAAATAGGAAATGAGTTGTCCTAAGTGTGTGTACTATAAATATCAAAGCACCTCTGGATGATTTGAATGGCATAGGACTGCAAATAAAATACCTCTTTAATATCTCACAAAAATCATTTGAGTAATACACTTTCTAAATAACATCAGTTGATGACCTCTCTTTCAGAAGTGCTTGGGTTTTTGTTGTGGGTTTTTTTTTGTTGTTATTGGGTTTGTTTTGTTTTGTTTTGTTTTTTATTTCCACTGTATATTAGGTTAAATAACCTCGATGTGATGACAATCCAATCACAATTCCGTCCAAATAAAAGGCTTGAAAACACAGAGTCTATTTAATCTCCTTAAAGGTGACCACATGGGAAAAAAAATTAGCATCCCATGTAATGAAGCTGTCAGTTATGTCATAGGGAGGGTGAATACTGCGAATCAATACAACTTGTTCTGCTTGTCAGCATTCAGGAAACAAGTATGTTAAAACCTGGCAGTGAAATCTTAAAATATAGACAGAAATGAATTGAATTTTAAAACTATTAATTTCCCTGTCTTATAGTAACTCGATTTAGCTAGATTTGTACCAAGCCTATTACTAGCTGCAGAGAGGAGAGCTATTGAACAGGCATGCAGAGTGTCACAGACTAATAGAAATATGAAGAAAACTGAAATTTCATTAAGACACTTAAACTTCACAAATTCCCCAGAGTCAGTGGCAGATCTGCTCTACTTTTACGTGCCTGTATTATGTACAGAGTAATTATGAGCTGAGCTGTTCACATCCGTATATAGTATTCAAATAAAAAAAGACACAGAAAAGCGGCATCAAAAAAATTTACGTAAATTTTGGAGCATTTATAGCTTTGTTTCTGGAAAGTGAATTTCCTCTCTTGTTGCCCTTTGGCTTCATAGCTTGTTGTTGAACGAAGTATGGCGTGATTTTCAATAGCAAAAGGATGGACATCATATTTGAGTGCCGCATAAATGAGCTGAAAAAAACCCCCCACTTGAACGACATCCTTAGAATAGCTGTTCTTGGAATAACTAAACAGAAATAGCAAGATTATGATCCCTATAGCTGGAGTCCTTTTTCCTCCAAAAACCTGTTTGTTTCTTGCATCTTGTACGTATGAAAGAGGTCAGTTTGATTTATACCTTCATCTGCTGTTAATGAGGTGGCATCTCTATTCTCTTTCTCACTTGCCTATTTTTTATTGTAAAAAACCACTCATATTGCTATGCTGTTGCAGTGTTGCCTTACCTCCTGTATCCTCCTAGGACTGTAGCTTTAAAAGTCACAGTTTGAAAAGTAAGAGCAGTTGAGAAAACAGGAGAGCTGGTTCATATCGCAGAATGCCTTGTAATAAAAGCAGCAGAATCAGGACCGTGCCTGTCCCCTCAGATGCTCATAATATGTTTCTAGAGGAAAAATTGCAGGCTCACAGTAACATTTTGCCCTTTAGTTTGAGGTGCAACAAAGTGTTTTGCCTGAGCTCAGATAAAAGTGTTAGTAAATAGTCCTTTATTTGCAGGAGTGATTAATGCTTTCAGCTTTGGAGCAGCATTTGTGTTATAATTACTGTGGTTCAGTTTTGATGTCTAAGTCTTTGTGCCCTATGCCAGGGTGATGCTTCTAAAAAAAATAGAAAAAACCTTAATGGGCATGTGAAAACAGTGAAGGGAGAATATACCAGCTGAGACACTCCATTATTTCCATTGCCATGGTGGGGGAAATAGATAAGGTCCACTGAAAATGTGGTTGTGATACTTAGTAGTTATATATTCTAATGACTTCATAAGTTTTACCCAAGCCTATTCACAGGGGACAAGCTATTGTGAAGTAGGCTAAGAGATGAATTGGGCTGTAAACACTGTCCTGCCCTACTGCGCTGGAATGCTTTTCCACTGGATGGCACCTAGAAGCGTAGCCTGCTTCTACAACTGACCTGGACAAAGAGTGTGTAGGATCACCTGAGCCACCTGAATAGTTCTTTCCTTATCCATATCTTATCTTGACACCTGTGTTAAATCCACACAGCTGTGTGGGTTTTCTGTGTAAAAGACTACAGAAATAAGGCCACTTCTTCAAGTTGGAAAAAAAAAAAAAAAAGCAAGCAGAAAGCTAAAGTCAGTGACATGACTGAAAGCCTCCCTTGGCTCATTTTTGCAGTGCCATTCCAGAAGGGACAAGACTTGAAAATCAGCAGAGGCAGGCTTGGCTTCAAATTCTGATATCCAGTAACACTTCTGAAGAGATGGGCCAGCATACAACTAGTGGTCAAAGTTTGAGGCCTTCAGGATGTAGCTGGGGGACAGGTCTGGGCTCGAAGGCCACCCTGACTAGTTGGTACAAGCACAGCCAAGGCCAAAGTTGCATGCTGCAATGCATCGTTGATAGAGATCACTGAAGTAACTCTAGACAGGCTGGGGTGGTGCAATACTGTATAGCACAGGTCCCAGAAACAGTGCAAGCCAATCTCGTGCTGTGGCCCAAGACAAACCACCCTACTCCAGTTAATTTACAAGCAGCCAGTTTACCCAGCGCAGCTGAGGGGTCTCAGCACCACGCTGCATTACGCGCAGCAGGATGAACTGCCCACATGGTAACCGAGATGCAGGTGTCCTGCGAGGGCTGCAGCACTTCTCGGCCTCACCAAGACCTTTAATTTTATCTACACACAGTTTGTGCTGCTTTAACCACTTCTTTGCTGCACTGGTTGTAACTGAATTCGTGGGAACACAAGGTATAGACAAATTCCAGTTGTTACGGTATTAACGTCCAGGAGGAGAGATTGCATTGTGTTGGGACTCTGTACACTGACATCTACACGTACAGGGGTAGAACAGACTCAGAGAAAGCATCACCCTTGTCACTAGTTAAGTGAGTTAATCAGTCACAGATTTTGTGGTCTATACCAACCTGCTTTCTTCTTAAGGATTTTCACTTTCTGCACTTTAAGAATATAGAGGTGATGACCTCTGCTAACTGCTGTCACTTGCCAAGCAAAGCTTGACAGCTACTTAGCTGCTATTAGCAGTACTATAAAAGCACCATATAGCAGCTAGCACAGCTGCTTACATATAAAAGAAAAGTGGACAGATAAGTAGCAGGCAAATTTCTTGATTAGAAGTTTAAGATTGTGCTAGAAGGAAGTTGTACATTATGATGAACTTAAATGTCACTATATGAGCTGTTGTATACATCTATATAAATCTCTTCATGGAGTACTTGGCTTGATGGATCTACTATTGGTAAAAGTAATTTGAGATCCTTAATGGGCATCACAAGTATCCCATTCAATGGGAAACAGCATCATTAGCACAACATACAGAATAACTTTGATGACAAGTAATTTTAGCAGCTATCGTGAGTTATCAGCTCCAGAAAGTGCTTTAGGTGTATTGTAAGAGACTCCTCCCTAGACAGCTGTATTGTCTAACTCTGCTTAGTGGGGAGGTCTGAGTGATTTGTTACCCTCAGTAGTAGGCTGCCTCTGATTTTTAGGGAGGAATATTCTTTTTCTTCCTGGTTGTCAGCTTATATACCTTTTTAAATAGAGACATTTGTAGCCAGGCAATTATTTTGTCATTGTGATTAAGTGGAAAAGAGCATTGTATACAAATGACAGCACTATGTATGTTTCAGTATTGCTGAACCTAAACAGTGTGCTTTTCATCTCAAAACCATATCCATCTGTAATCTTCTCTTCCATCCTCTCCCCTGTCTCTAGAGCAAGAGCAGCAGAGCATCTGCTTGCTCACATGTGGAGAGCATCCTGTAAGTCATCTAACTTGTAGTCAAATCATGAGATGATTTGGTACTTACAAAGCAAAGGATTCCTTGGGCTGAAGGTATGCTGCAGTCTTGTGTAACTGGAGACAGCACAGCATCAACAGTAAGTTTAGGTAGGGTTTGTTTTTCTTTTATGAGTAGTTATTTTACACTCGTGCCCTATTTATTCTTAGATGGCAGCAATCCAAACAAAAAAATGCCATCAGCTAATCATAATCCCTTACAAAACTGGGAGGCTTGCAAGCACACACTTAATAGCTAAAGAGCTTCCATCAAAGTCACCTCATCTCCATCCCTGGAAAAGTGATAGAACAACTTATCCTTGGCGCTGTCTCTAGGCCTATCAAGGATAAGAGGGTCATTAGGAGCAGTCAACATGGCTTCACCAAGGGGAAGTCATGTTTGACCAGCCTGATAGCTTTTTATAAGACATAACCAGGTGGATAGATGACAGTAGTGCAGTGGATGTGGTTTATCTTGATTTCATTAAAGCATTTGACACCGCCTCCCACAGCATTCTCACAGCTAAACTGAGGAAGTGTGGTCTAGATGATTGGGTAGTGAGGTGGATCATGAATTGGTTGAAGGAAAGAAGTCAGAGAGTTGTTGTCAATGGGACAGTCTATTTGGAGGCCTGTATCTAGTGGAGTCCCTCAGGGGTCAGTACTGGGACCAGTACTGTTCAATATATTCATCAATGACCTGGGTGAGGGATCAGAGTGCACTGTCAGCAAGTTTGCTGATGACACCAAACTGGGAGGAGCGGCTGACACCCCAGGAGGCTGTGCTGCCGTTCAGAAAGACCTGGACAGGCTGGAGAGCTGGGCGGGGAGAAATGTAATGAAATACAACAAGGGCACGTGTAGAGCCTTTCATCTGGGAAAGAAAAACCCCATGGACCAGTATGGGCTGGGGACTGAGCTGTTGGAGAGCAGCGTAGCGGAAAGGGACCTGGGGGTCCTGGTGGGCAGCAGGATGACCGTGAGCCAGCAATGTGCGCTCGTGGCCAAGAAGGCCAATGGCATCCTGGGGTGGATTAGAAGGGCTGTGGTCAGTAGGTGGAGAGAGGTTCTCCTCCCCCTCTGCTCTGCCCTGGTGAGACCCCATCTGGAATACTGTGTCCAGTTCTGGGCCCCTCAGTTCAAGAAGGACAGGGAACTTCTTGAAAGAGTCCAGCGCAGAGCCACAAAGGTGAATAAGGGGGTGGAACATCTCCCTTCTGATGAAAGGCTGAGGGAGCTGGGTCTCTTGAGCCTGGAGGAGACCGAGGACTGACCTCATTAATGCTTATAAGTACGTAAAGAGCGAGTGTCAGGAGGATGGAGCTGGGCTCTTCTCAGTGATGGCCAATGACAGGACAAGGGGCAACGGGTGCAAACTGGAGCATAGGAGGTTCCACATTAATGTAAGGCAAAAAATTTTCACTGAGAGGGTGACAGAGCACTGGAACAGGCTGCCCAGAGAGGTTGTGGAGTCTCCTGCCCTGGAGACATTCAAAACCCACCTGGACACGTTCCTGTGTGATCTACTCTAGGTGGTCCTGCTCTGGCAGGGGGGTTGGACTAGATGATCTTTCAAGGTCCCTTCCAACCCCTGACATTCTGTGATTCTGTGTGATTCTGTGAAATGGAATAAGTTAAGAGACAAACTAGAAATGCTTAGTCCCTAATTTGATCCGAATTGTCACAGCTCTGACCTTACAGAGCTCTGGTCAAACTGCAGCAACATGTTCAACATACCTGGTCTAACTACAGGTTAGCTAGTTTGGGCAATATAAAGTGAAGATATTGTAGGAATAACGCCGGGCACTAGCTTGCACTGATGTGTGTGCTGTCTGCATCTGCTGTGATGTTTACCTGGAGTATCTGGACAGCAGTCACACCCTCCACGATGGTGTTTGAGCAGGTTGATAACTGTTCCTTCTCTGGGAAGGTCCAGGGATGCTTTCACCCTGTAACGCTCCTTACTCCTAGCCTAGTGCTTGCACATCTAGTCTGTGTGGTCTAGGATGTATGGTCTGGCACAGAGAGGCTGAAGGACCTAGCTTAGAGCCGTAGCACAACAGCTGCTGCTTCTGGGCATATTCCTCCTGCTGTGGGCCCCCTGTTCTCACCTACTAACACCGCTGCTATGCTTTCAGGTGCCAGGCTGGTATTTCTGCATGCTGCTCTTCTGGGCTGCCCAGGCTGGTTTCTGAGAGCTACCTCAGTGGTTGTTACAGAACCAGACTGGTGTGGGCCTCAGAGGAACAAAGCTTTTTACTAAATCTCTGAGTGGCAAATGAATTTTAAATTTAGCAGAACAACTCTCACTTATCATCATTTTTAGGAGCAGCTGGAGTGATAAGGGCAGCGAGGTGTTAGCCTTCCTTTTGACAGTTTGGCTTTTATCAAGTTCTCTTGGGAACTAAAAAGTACAGGGAGGCAGAATTCATTAAAGCCAATGATGGTTATAAATCAGTTCCCAAAGGTGTGAGGTATGTGTAAATAGTTCCCTGCTGTGTGTATCTCTTTTCTAATTCTTTTGAATCAGAGAAATGCAGGAGCCTTAAGGAATTACATATATTTTCATGGTCATCAAGAAGGTTATAGAAATTACTTCTCCTGCTATCGGTACTCACTTCAAATGAGAAACCCAGTCATTTCAACTCTGGCTCCTTAAACCGTGCAGTATGGAGTAGAGTTACACTGTTTTGTGGACATGAGAAAAGGAGTATGGGGGGGTCCTGACAGAGCCTGTATTAAGTTAGAGCCAGGACTCTGAACTGCATTTCACCTGTGTGGAGAGCGTGCAGATTGCCATGTAGTCTTTCTATCCGTACATCCCATTGACAGATATAGCCCGTACAGAAATAAGGATGTGGGAGCTGTTGTATCATTTAGAATCTAAATAAATTTTGTGTTCAATAGCAGACAATATGGTTCAAGAAACTGGGTGCAGGAGCTCAGCATGGAATAACCTGGATCAAGAAATATACAACCAATCAGCCCATATCAGTTATGATTTGTCTTTTTTTACTCTGAGACATATGAACTAATTCTCCCTCTAAAACTCCTTTGAGGAGGAGATGGGTTTAATTTGCTTACCCGTTTTGTAATGCACAGTGTTGTCTGAGCATGTATTAGTTACAAGAACATCCAGGGCAGCATTTTACAATCCTGTTAAGATCTTCCTCTATTCTTTTTTTTTTTAATCTTTCTAATTAGTAGAGCTATTTATAACATGTGGGAGAGGAGTGTAAAAACAAAAAAACAAAAAACCAAAAAACCACCAAAAAACAAAACAAAACCAAAAACAAACAAAAAAACCCAACAAGAAACCAAAACAAAGCACCCACTCCCCCCCCCCCCCAACAACAGAAAGGCATTTTATACTAGAGAAAAATCTGTTCTCACAAGTTTTGTTTTTCAACCACAATGTTCAGAGCTCTCATGACATTTGGAAAATGTATAATCAGTTATGCTAAATTTCCCAAAGCTTTTGGATTCCTGCTCCTTTTATATTTGTAAATAATACTCTATTATCATGCTGGAACAGCATAGGTGAGGAGCCACAGACCCTTTATCCTCACTGCTCCCTTCCCCCCCTTTGATAAATCATAGAATCATCAGGGAATCATAGAATGGTTTGGGTTGGAAGGGGACCTCAGAGATCATTTAATTCCAACCCCCTGCCATGGGCAGGGACACTTCCCCCTAGACCAAGTTGCTCAAGGCTCCATCCAAGCTGATCTTGATCACTGCCAGGGATGGAGCATCCACAGCTTCCTTAGGCAACCTGTTCCAGTGCCTCACCGCCCTCAGGGTGAAGAATTTGTTTCAGCCACCTTGGAGAGGACATCTCAGTCAAGTATATGGTCTAGTTGTAACACCACCAAGGCTCAGTTCCTGTCCTGTGAAGATTACATCTTCACTCCTTTCCCCTTTCCCACGCAAGGGCCTAGAGGGAAATCACTTCCCTGTGTTTCTGTTGTCCCAGGCAGTTGGCAGAGATGGGAATGGACCCAGATTTCCTAATGCCAAGTGCAGCGTTCTCCCTGCTGCGCTACATTTTGCATAGTATGTGATGTGAACGGGCCTTTAGATTTTTTCACACGGTTGTTAACTCTGCAATTAACTTAGTGAGCGGAACCTGCTTGCTGAATTTGTGTATTTGTTTATTTCGATCTTCTGTAGATATGTCTGCGTAATGAAAACTCAATAAAATTTCAATGGTTTAAAAAAAAACCTGGACAACAAACCAACGCTTTCATCAGCAGATCATTATCTCATTGCAGGCAGGTCCTGCCAGGGTGTCACTGGCCCAGAATCTAAACAGCATCTAACCAGAAGTCATTCTTCAAACACGAATCCCAGAATGAGCCATTGCATTATATAAGATCTATGAATTATTCATCAGCTCTGATTTAACATTCATTCTGCCACTGAGGCTAAAGCCAGCCATATATTTGCTGGTAAAAATAACGATTTGCATTACAGTGGATAATAATGCAAATTGTTATTTTATCCTTAACTGACAATATCGTTACCCTGATAACTTTATGTACAGATAGAAATTGTATCACTTCATACTTTGAAGTCCTCAGAGACCCGACAGACATTCTTGTAAAGTCGTTTTATGTATGTCCATGCGTGTGTGTGTTTATACGTATCTGCACAGTCATATGCAGCAGAAACTTTACCTTTGGATTTTGAATAATACTAGAGGGGCAAAATAAAAGGACTGTGCAAATAACTATATATTCAAGGAGTCAGTGTTGCATTATACTTCTGGCTGTATGCTAAGCAATCCTTCATGTCTGCTTCTCTTTCTTTCTCTATTCATTTTTCAGCATAACTTTTCCTTATGCAGTACACACTGTGCATTCAGTATCTCCTTTTTTTCAGCTGCAAATGTTACAAATTCTTTGACTGTTTTTCCCTTTGTCTTTGCATAGCAGTTGAATACATTGACTCCTGAGGGTAATAACCTGCAGTGGACAGCTCTGCCTGGAATACTGAATGTATAAATCAATATAATTGACTGATGGTATTAATTATTTCAGCAAATTTTCCCAGCCCAGTGTTGCAGCTTTTGTTCAATTACATACTATTTAGTCCCCTGTAGTTATGTAGGACAGTGGGAACACGGGTTATGTAACCTAAAGGACAAGTTCTTTTTACTTTCAAAGTAATTAGTGCTTTCTTCCTACTGTGTAAAGGGTCAAATCCTCACCCCCAGGCCCATTAGGCTGACTGCAGAAGGCACAAACAGGGTATCAGTTGCATTGTAGCGCTCTGAATGTTGTTCCATTGACTTAAGTGGGGCTTTTCCAGTTTTGACCTGTTTCATAATTTTGTGGGACCAATGGGCAATAAAATTACCTCTCTGCAGTTTGCCCATCTGGCCTGAGTAGTCCTCTTCCTCAGCATCTCCAGAAAACTTATAAAATCCTTGAAACGAAGGTGTGAAATAGAGCAAAAGAGCAAGCCCTCACTAGACCCAGGTGGAGGTGAGGAAAAGTGTAATGTCGACCCTGAGGCAATATATATTAATTTTAAAGCCAGTTGGAGTTTATCCAAGATGCCTAAATACATATGATACGACTTAAAAAAGAAAATGATTGGCAAATATGGTTAACCAAGGTCTCCATTTTGTTGTGTTAGTGAATAATGATGGTGAGGGAGACTATCGCAGCTGTTCGCTGTTTTTTTCCCTTGTGTTCAAAGCAAAATTCTGCTTTTGATAGCATTCACTGAGATTTTGTTTTCTTTGACTTTGTGTGGAAAGCTTATTATGCAGGGTGTGCTGCAAAACAAAAAAATCACCAGCACTCCAATGCAAAACTAGTGTGAACTATTGTCTGCCTGTTCCCAATCCCACTGGGCTCTGGACACGCAAGCCAAAACAACTTGCACAGACATCACTTTTCTGGGCACCATTAATGTTCTGAGCTGAACCTGGTTTGCTCTTATTAGCCTTCAGCCATCAGAGATACAAACATTGCTGTTTATGCATTGTCAGAAGCAGATGTTTCTCCTTGTGCATAATGGAGGGACTTTCCTGTGGAGAAACAGCAATGTTTCTAAGGAGAGCCACTTGTCATGAGGGCAGGAAGAATTACATTTACTAGTCCATGCTGCTTCTCTTGATCTATTTTGTATGTTTGAAGTAGTAGAAAATAATTTTTAGTCACTGTGGGTCGGAGAAAATAGACTTACGTCCCCTTTGTCACAGGTGCAGGCTGCTTTAATCAGTGGAGGCCTTGCTCTGTAAAGTAAAATCCAGTATGTCCAGCCTTTATCCCTTTGCATGTACAGGCTTGTTTACATGGATAGACGGTTTCTGTCATTGAATATTTTTGCAGGTCTGGACATGAGACTGGAGAGTAGTTTGTTGGCTGTTTCTAGTAGGTGTATCAAGTGCTGCTGTACACAGGGCCTCCTGGGTACTGCTCCTCTTGTAGAGTAAATCAGCTCCTCCTTGGAGCTTTCACAGTCTGCTCATCCTAATGCAACCACTCCTGCTTCCCTTTATTTACCCCTCCTCTAGTTACCATACTGAACTTTTGAGCAGATATAAGCAGCCCTAAAGGACAGGCTAAAAGTGCATGCATGTGACCTAAAATTTAACGTTGATGGGCCTTGATGTATGAAACAGTAGGAGCACCCTTCCATGAAAATTTGGCTTCTTTCTTCTGTTGTTCATTTTGAAGTACCTGCCACTGCTGCTGCTTGCGTGCTGTGCATATCCACTAATGTGGTGTTTCATAACCACTGATTAGATTGCTTTCATTCTCTCCAAATTTCTTTTTTTTTTTGTTTTTTTTTCTATTTTTTTTCTCCTTTACTGTGGTACTAAGCCTAATATTAACATGGGAAAACTTTAGAGAAGTCACAGATGTATTATTATGAATTTAGCCCTATACTTCCCACTTTAGATCAAAGCTATGTCACAAAAGGCATTGCGGACACAGTTCCTGTCTGGGAGGTCTTAGTGTTACTGCAGAGGCTATTAGCAGGGGGATTATGATGGGACATTTGGTTTGATACCATGCTGTAATCTGTTGTCACATTCCCGGGCTAAGTGTGCAGCTCTTGAAGAAGCCAGATATCTTCAGTGGTTTTCACAAAGTGGAAAAAATCTTCTTTGAATTTCCCACATTATTAATTTACACTATTGCTTGTTATGGTAGAAATAGAACTCTTGCTAATTAAAATGAGTACTAGCAATTAAATTAAACAGTGCCTTAAAATGCCCAGCTTCACGTAACATTCAATGATGGCTGTTTCTGCAGGAGATACTTTCTTGTGAGGATATATTTTCCTGAGATGATTATGACATGATTTCCTTTTCAGAGCACTGAATTCTTCAAGGGCTTGACCAGAACCTCAGCTTCCTAATGAGATAGGTATTAGCAGAAGGGGATGAGGGAAGGAAAGAGAAAATAGCAAGCTGACCAACTTGGAAAATAAGACTGAGAGGATCACATCCTTAGATTATTGGATAACCAGATAATTTCAGTTTTTATTAAGGATCATTTGAGCTGTGGGTCAAGGATATATAGAACATTTTTCTTTGTCTCTGTACTTTATTGTTTGTAAAATAGTCGAAGTCTTTCTCCATTATTTCTCAACTGTTAAGGTGAGGTATAAAGCAGCAGAACAGTAGATAGTGTGTGTACCAGCATATTTAGAAGTGTTGCAGTAACTTTTACATTATTTCAGGTTAGAATCCAGATGGGTACCTGCTGCTGAAACGTATTTTAACTGGCAAAACTGAAGTCTATGCCAGTGCTGACTGCAGAAGAAAGTACATATTCAAGCAGATCTTGGTGTCCCCCGCTCAGTTGTTTCAGAAGTTCCACATCAAATTATCTTCTTCCAGCACTGAATAAAATGGCATTCCCCTCATGTCTTCAACACACAAGAGCACAAGAGTTATATATAAAATATAGTTTCACTTGAAAGACCAGCTTACAAATGAACCATCTATTACTGCATTTTTTTTTCTGATTGCTTGTCTTCCAACATTGACCTTAGGACTTGACAGTCACTGTGGGTTACCTGTTTCTGGTGCCCAATAGAGACAGGCAGTTCACTGGCCAAATTCCGCTCTGTAATCTCCTTGAATTTCTCGCTAACTGTTGATGGTGTAAATTTAGCATGACTTTTATGTTTTATTTCAAGAACTCCACTAACACTGGGAGACAAAACTGCTGTTCAAGCCAAGGTCTCATCTGACTTTGTATGACTGCCACATAGCTTACAGGTCAGAAGATACTTTGCCAAATTTAAACTGAATTTGTGGAAGAAAATCAAATGGAAACCCAGGAGCATGTATGTTTTTCAGTGCGACTTTCTAGCCTAGACCACCATTATAAGATGGAGTGAAGTTACTTGTTGCTGGACCTTTTCCTGATGGACCAAATGATCTGTGTTCTGGTGTTTATGTCAGTATTTTTTATGAACCAAACTGGAATTCTGGGTATAGAGAAGTCAGATTCATTTGACTTCTTAAGTCTGGATTGTTTCCTGCTCCCTTTCCAATTGTGTTTATCCTATAACATGCTGTGTTACAGTCGGCTGCCATGTGGAACTGAATCCTGGTTAACTTTTTCATATTGCTTTGGAAACAGAGCCAGCTGCTGCGGCATGTACCGTGAACACTTTGGCAGTTAGAAAGCCCAGCTAGAAGAAGCAGTTACAGTGGGTTTCTGTGGAGCCCATTTTCAGTATTTTACTTTGTTTCTCTTGTAAGTGGTATCACAAGTAGGCACAGAGTAGAGATTATGCTAATACTTGCAGTTGTAACCTCCTGGGACTGCTAGTATTTCTCTCCTTGGAGACCTGTCCTGAGAGATGAACTGCCCAGCTGGAGTCTCCACTCTCCTGTTCAAAGAAGGTTTCAGCTCCTGCTCTGAGTGCTATTTATTTCGGGAAGGAAAAGACCAAGGTGTTTTTACTAGATTTAGCTGACAGAGCTTGATTTAGACCACACAGATGAGTTCGCAGACAGCGGCATTTTGCAGAGCTGCACACCAGAAAGCAGCTGTCACCTGAGGAAACTGTTGGAAAGCAGAACCCATCCTTCTGAAGTATCTTTACTTTCTGTAAACCAAGATTTTCCTGCCTGCTTTCTTATGCCTTCACTTGCCCAAGTTTTACTTCTCTGTGCTCACTCTTGCACTACTGTGACCAAGAGCACAACTTTCACCAACTTCACCAAATGGGAAGATCAGGCCCCATGAAACTCATATTGTTACAGGTACCATGTGCTTGCACACAGTAATTGGTCTGTGTGGAAGAAACTGTTGAACCAAACAATGGGCTCAGTCCTTTTGGTCCCAGTTGTATGGTGCTGGTAGAGAAAGAGACAGAAGCATAAGACACACCAGCCTGGGATCTCGTTTAATTGGCAACTCCAGGGTGAGGAATGCCAAATGGATTGCAACAGGGGCAGGTTTCTAGCAGCAGTAATCGGCATGTGGCTGGTTTTGTGGTGGCATCTTCTTGGCTGCTCTGTAGGTTCCACTTTCTGTACAGTTGCTGGAGAACTGTGAACATATCTATGGGTTAGAGAGTGTGAATTTACTGCTGCACCATTACCATTTATTTTTTGGATGTGTCTTTCTTTAATTTTCTATGCCACAAACACTTGCCTCACCCTATCTAGGAATGCTTTATGGTAAAAGCAGCCAATTCTTCCTCTGCTTACAGTTTTATTTTCTATAAAAGTGCATTTAGTTTGCCAAAACTACCTCTAAGCTGATGAAAATGGTGTCTCTTTCATTGCCTAGTTTGGAAATGCCAGCAGGTCTGGTACACATTCCCTGAGCAGACTGCACAGGAAAAGCTCATCACAATTTGCATCATAAGGTCAATGTCACCCCGTTATTCCCCTACAATCTCACTACTTGCTGATGAGGTGAGTAGCACAGAGTCTACAAATGTAGGTCACTACAGGCAGTGTCTCAAAGAAAGGGATGGAAGGAAAGGGGGAAATTGCTGGTTGTCATAAAGAGGGCAGGAGGAAAACGTGACGATGACTGTCTTGAAACCAAGGCAGACTGAAGGGAAGGTGAGTGCTAGTTTTTCAAGTGAGAGTTGGCTGCAGGAAATTTGGGAAGGGGACGTGGAAAGGACTGGGACATGGTTTCTCTTTTGAGACAGGTCCATTTTATTCTTGCCTAAGTGATGCCAAATCTTTGTGCTAGTCTCCTGTCAGTGAGCACCAGATCATCCTTTGGAAAGTGTGCTGGCATTTCTGGAAGGGAAAACCGCACTGGATCCAAGTGCCTCTTCTGGCAGTGGTAGAAGAGGGCGACATTTGGCTGGCAGCACAGCACAGCCCTGCGGTGAGCGATCATTACAGAGATGTGCTCATTACTGTGCAACTTGGAGATAATTTTACTCCTTTTTGCTTCTCTGTTTTGTATCACCAGATGAGAACACAGCTTCCCAAAGGGGGACATGGATATTAGCTCCTCACATTTGTGCCCTGGATCCCCTAGCAAGCAGCTGGTTGAAAGCTGCGTGTGCTGAGCAGGGGGTCTGTCACTGCCTGGCAGGACAGGGATGAGGGAGAGATGTCACCTCCTTTCTCTCAATGGAGTCTGTAATGGGGTCCTTACTCCCTGTTAGCTGCCAGGCCTAGGGGCGTTCACTTAGAGAGCTTTTCCTCCACCAGTTTTCTCTGAAACCGGCCAAGAGGTTCAGAAATGAGGTGGAAGGAGTATTAACAGCACATGAATAGGTAGATGGCACAACTGTATATGTTTCATTTCCTGTGGGAAACCAGACTCAGTTTTCCATCAGAATCTTGCAGTTTTGAAACATTTAATGGGAAGTCATTCGAAGCAAACTTCTGTAAATTGCAGAAACTTCAATGTAATGCCTTAGCCTTTGTGCATAGTTAAGTGGCATGTGAATAATACATATACTGAAAAAACCCTGTATCTTAAGTGACTCACATTTTGCTAAATTTAGCATTGCCTCTGTGCTGGCATTCCCTGTCTGTGAAATGGGAATAGCATTACCTTTTGCCTCCTGTCAACACTGTAGATTTCACTTCACAAAAATCCTGTAAAAAGTGCTACTGAAAAGCTGACAAGGAAATAGAATTTTATTTTCAATCTAGGATTTACCTATGATGCAGGAAGAAGGGTCAAATGCTAGGTAATAAAACAAAGATTGCATGTCAGTCAAACCAAATGCTGCTGCCCATTCTGTGCACTGAATGAGGCTGCAGTCCTGTGGAAAACCAGTATGTGGTCACATAACTAAAGTCACTGACAAAATGCATTTGTACAGGATGGTTTAACTAAGGTTGCATAAATAACGTTGGTTCTGGCATTCCCCGAAGTGGGAATGCTTGGCTTTTTTACTTTAGTAACACTCTTGCAAGCTCCTTTGCATGTGTGTCTGTATAACAGCTAACTTCTTCCTCCCCTACTGCAGTGCCTCTCTGCACAAGAAATACAGGGACGTGCTCGGGGTAATGAGGAAGGTCAGCAGAAACCACCTGATTTTGATTAGCATTTCCATCTCTCTTTGTCGTTTCCCCTGTACGATTTTCCCTTGTGCCTGAAGTTAACACATGCTCTGTGACAGAATTTTTTTTCCCTCTTCCAAGAAGTGGCCCTTTCCACTGTCCTATTTATCCTGCGTTGGTGTCCTGGTTTGGGCTAAACCAGAACTAATTCTGTTTTAGTGCTTTAACTTTTCAGTTACGTCTCTAACTAACGGCACTTTCTGAAACAGCAGCGTGTTTTTCCAGACAATGACTGCTTCTAGCAGTGCTAAGGCCTGATGTTTATAGCTCGTACCAAGGAACGGGATGCAGAGAGGCCCTTGCTTAGACTTGTTCTATTAGTGACCGAGGTCACTGCTGAATCTTGTACTGCGTGTTGGGGTGCTGGGAGTGAAAGGGGTCACAAGCACGAAAAAGGTCACACCTGCAGGGAGGAGCGAACTGGACAGGTGACCCAAACCTGACCCACAGAGTGTTCCATCCCATAGACGTCATGTTCAGTATAAAGCTGAGGGATCACGAGGGTCTCTCTCTCTACTTCGATGGCCGACATCTGAGGAGGACTCAGATGTTCTTCTGTCGTCGATCCCGATCCGTGCATCCCTGAATCCAGTGCCTGAGTCCAGCTCCTGCATCCCGTCCCTGTCTGCTGCCGAGTCCAGCCTGGGACTGCCCCAGTGCCAGCCCTGCGGTGGGGTGGGGACATATCGTCATCAGGGTGGGGGGAGTTGGGTTTGATATTGGTTTTGTATATATTTGTACATATTGTATATATTTCACTATTCTCTTATTCTTATCTTTTATTGTTATTATTTCATTAAAGCTGTTTTAGTTTTCTTTTCCAAACCGTAAAGTCTCTCTCTCCCTTGTTCTCTCTCCTTTTCCCTTTTGGGAGCAGAGAGGGGTTAATAGAGAGCATCTGTCATTTGTTAGTGGCCAGCCCAGCTTCAAATTGTGACAGTTGGCGTCACACAGAGAGCTCTAGCTTTAAATACAGCCCATCACATGATCTAATCAGGCAAACCTTTTAAATCCAAGCGATCAATAGGAGAGAAAAAATGGAATTAATTTAACCCATCTGTGAAATATCTACCTGACCATAAAGCAGTTCCAAATCCAAAATTTGACTGGAACGGTCATGCAAAAATCTGCGAAACTACCAGGAACACCACCTGTCTTCTGCTTCCTTATACCAAACACACTGGAAGCAGAAGCTGTGAGCAGTTCTTTTGCATTTCATAGCTGGAAGTGATTTGACACTGCATTGATGTGATAAAAACACCCGAGAAACTTCTTGCCACAGATATACAGCTGCTCTGTATATTTTTTTTTAACTACAGAGATCATAGATTTGAGGAATGAATAGCTCGGTATCCTACCCAGCTGCTTTATGTCAACAGTTTGCTCTAATCACAAGACAACATGCCGTGAAAGAATCAGTTTTTGGTAAAATTCTCCTAACTGACTTTGACAAATGGCGTGTCATCCTGAAAACATATACTTGACAATTCCTTGGTGTATCTGGATTACTAATAAATGTGTCTGCTCTTCCATTAGAGCTTAGATCTCCCCAGGGCTAGCAAGCCTCATCAACTCTTTAAACCTGAGTTTTGTAGATCAGCTTGCCGTGAGAGGAAGGATAAATAACATACAGATCTGACACTGGAAGGAGTTCTTGTGTTCATGTTCTCGTTTGGCCATCAACATGTGGTGAGGACATGCTGAGAACACAGGATTTCTATGGAGTCTCCTTCCCTGGAGATATTCAAAACCTGCCTGGATGCAGTCCTGTGTGACCTGCTCTTGGTGATCCTGCTTTAGCAGGGGGGTTGGACTAGATGATCTCCAGAGGTCCCTTCAACCCCTGCCATTCTGTGAGTCTGTGATTTCCTGCAAATCAACTCACCTGGGGCTGAGGCCTGGATGGATTATGGAGGAGAGAATTGATGTCAATATAAGTTTGTGAAAACCTGTCAGAAAGTTTTCTACAGAGATTAGCTAGAACTCACCGGGTAAACCTTACTCATTGATGCAATAGTCATCTATTCTGCAGTGTTAACTGCCAGGGTAGAAGTGTTCTTTCTTTAGTCTTCATACTTTATATCCTCTGGTACAAAATCTGCCATTGGATTGCTACACCTGCTGGAAACAAGAACACTTAGTGACTTCTGGGCTCTGTTGGAAACTCTGTTTTGGTTTGTTGGTAGTTTTGTAGTATGTGCCTTTCGTGTCAGTGGTCACTTCTGAAACATTGGAGAGTAACTGTTACCTGGCAAAGGGACACAACTCTTTCATTAAGGACTTCTTATTCCTTAACCATGTGCTCAGAAAATAACCTTGCAATCATTACCCTACACTGCTGAGTTATAGTAGAACAAAGACAAAAATTTTGAGATTTTATCCTTTTAGTGCTCACTGCTCTCTCTTATTTGGCTTCATGTTCTGAAGGGCACAAGGAGGAAGAAAAAGGTTAAAACTTGTAATGGTTTCCTGTGTTCATTTCTTTGACTGAGCAAGAAGGCTAATCTTTGAGCCGTGATGTCAGTTATATGTGGTAGGTAAGAGGAAAAGGTGGGAGGAATCTCATGTGAAAAAAAAAGTATTTCAAGTAAAGATTCAATACCACTGCTCCTTTCCGTTCTAAGGAACACATCTGTGTCATGGGGACTGTTGTTTACTAGGGCTGTGCTGAAACAGGCCTCTTCTACTGCTTTGCTTTCTCCTTTGCTTAATTTTGTGTGCAAGTTTCTCTATTCTGCTTTGAACGATCATGTGCTCCGAGATGCTGGAGTATTCCAAGGTGTGGATATTTCAACATCACGTTGTGCACAGTGCCATCCATAGAGAAGTAAATGCTGACCTAAAAAAGCAAAAAAGTAGGAAATGAGATATTTCAGACAAGACTTTCAAGTGGGACTGCTGCCTCTCTGGTACTCCAATTCAGGTACTTTGGAAGCATAGACCATTTAATCTCCAAAAATTGCCTTTCTGTGCTGTCTCTAAGTTGATATCTAGAATTGGACAGACACTCTGAAAGTTGCTGTGCTCGCCTGATTTCTAGCAAAGGCTTTTATCTTAAAAAGAGAGACTAGAAAGGATACTAGGAAAATCTGAAAAGGAGAGTATGGCAAAGGCTGAAAAGTTCATTCATAAGAACTTTCCAAAATTCATCACTGTCTATACACCTAAAAATATGACTGCTATTTTGCCCTTGAAACGACAGGCCAAGTTATTAACTAAAGCTTTTATTAATGGGGGAAAGAGGGAATGTAGACACCTTAAGAGCCTTCTGTTCTCATTACTAAAGTAGTATGTCCTTTGTTTTTGTAATCTTTGTTAGAGTAAAAGGTGCAGCTCCTTGATAAGGAGCAATATCTAGTTAAAGATGCACCATAACTTCTGCCTTTCCAGGGAATTGTTTCAAATGAAGAGACAGTGTCTATGAGCTCACCATGAAGAAAGGTCAGGCCATCAGCCACCTTTCTTGTTTTATGTCAGCCAAATGAATCATGGACAGATTGCTGCTGCCTCACAAGTTCCTCAAACGTTTTGCAGCTTCTCTTGCTGATTCCTCTTCACATTGGGCTCTATGTTACAATAGCTATATTTTTCTCTCGGGTGATTCTCTATCGATATGTCCAATGTGCTTCCTACTTACATGCAAAGAACTACTTTGGGGAATGAAATTATCCTGCAGAATCCTACGATGTGCTCATGATCAGGGTTTTGATTAAATTGCCTTTCTACTTCCTTGACAGTCAGGCTGCTAGGCGTGTGTCAAATCAACTAAGACAGAAGTTTGCACAGTCATGTGAAACTGTAAAGCCTATGGGCTCTTGAGCAACATGCATGTTACGTCGGTTCTGTTTCTAGCCCTATGTGCATCATGCTACCTACCTTCTGGGTTGGTTCTGGTCATTGTGATGAACTGCTAGATGCTTACATGAAAACTTCTTGGAGTCTGGATTAATCAGTGCGACTGTAACATGAAATAATGGTTGCTTATTTTAAAATTGAAGCATGCTTTCCAGAATAGTGTGTTTAAATTCACTGTGAATTAAGAATGACAGAACACCAAAGATGAAGACGACATTTTGAGGCAAGAAATCGAAACTGACAGCCTCCAAAACTGAATTAAAGGTGTAGGTGACTCGTTACAGAGCCAAGGAGCAATGATAGGTGATCATGTTCACAGATGGAAGTTGAGTAATGAGAAGCAGTCAGCAGAGGAATTGATAGAAGGCAATAACTGAGGTGAATAGCAATGTGTTTCACCTTGGATTTTTTTGTTATTAACAAGTAAACAGCCAAAAAAACCCCACCCATTCCTAATCAGCCGTAGCTATGAGGCTGTATTTCTAAAAAACCCTAGCAGTATATTAGAAGCTTTTTCTATATTTTGGAAAGGTTAATTTGCACAGTGTTCCCATGGCTTGGAATGATTTTTATCTCCATGTTATATCTGGCAACTAAAGTACTGAGGAGTGAGAGCATGAGTTGATTGGTTTAAAGGTCACACAGAGTATGACTCTCCCTGGTTTAGGCATGGTCCTTTGTTAATATGTGTAAATGACTTGTTAATGCTGATTTCTGCTCCACCACCTCCCGAGCAGGAGAGATAGCTCCTACTGCGTGTGGCACTGCAGCAAGCAGAGCTGATCGTCACTGTCACAAATGCCCACCCAAGGTGCTTTCTTTCACTACTAGTGATCATGATGGGTTGTTGCTTTCATTATAGCAAAGACTGGGGATTTAAATATCAGTTTAAATTACACTGTGGAAAATTTCATATGAATGCAGTAAAATTTTGCTGCTTGTCCCAAAGGTCTCATACATACGACCTGAAAAGAGAAGCGATGTCTTTGCCTACCAAGAGGGTGTATTGTAAAATACTGTTAACTGGCGTCTTTGATGGATGTGGATTGTCACACTGACTGCAGAGCAGTTAGGATTCACCTATTCAATTATTAGTGTAGCTACGTGGGATAGACAGAGCTCCCTTCAAATACAGTGAAGTGAGCTCTGTATACCATGTCAGTGTAACTGCTACATGGGACATAGCACCTGGAACTAGTTGCATCTTCTGAAGAGTTTTCCTAGGGATACCAACAACTAGAGGAGTACCACTCAATGCATGGTGTGACAGAGGCATTAATCAGAGTTGTTGCTGCTTCTATGTTGTCTAAGGACTCATCTGTTTGAGATAAATTATGCACAAAGAGAGGAGACTGATAGTGTCCTTCATGATGTATGAAGTAGAAAAAAAGAGTCCACTCAATTCCTAATGTTTGAAAACTATTTCGTATTTAAGTAATTCCCTTATTAAAAATGAGTTGAACCTAAATAATTCAGAATCTTGTGACTGTTCTGTTTGAATTGGTTCCTCTTTTGCTTGCATATGTTTGCTCAACCACAGCACTCAGTGCTAGCCATTGACTGCACAAGTGCAATGGTGTTTCTTTATGTGCTTAAGCCATTGAAATTTTCACCTTTTTTTTTCTTTTCCTTAAAATACTAAAGAATTAGATGCCAAGTTCCATTCGAAATTCAGTGGATGAAGGACATGAATTCCCTTAGGCTTCTTTGAAAATCCCATTTGCTCTGTCTAGTGACAATTATCAAATGTCTCTCAGCTAATAAATAAAGCTAGGCAATGAACAGCCTGTTTGTTCTTTGGCACAGAGGAAATGTCGTCTTTCCATGCAACTGTGGGAAAATTGTGCAGGCGGAACTGATAGTAAACAGTTAAGTGAAAGTGTGGGTATCTTTTGATATTCCTTGTCCCACCTTTCCTACACACATGGGAGATATTTGCATATGCAATGTGATGCTTCCATGTAAATTTAATAGTAACAACGTGCTGAGGTGTTAATGTTTCCAATACAGTGGTGTGTACTGTGCTTGGCAAAATATTTTTGGATCTGGCTTTACACCTAGGTGTAAGAAATTAAGGTCATACTCATAATTAGTCAAAGAGAAGGAGGATTTGGTGGACACATCTAGGAAAAGCCAGAAAATAGGGAAGAATCATGAAAATATGAAAAGCCTTGAATGATTTGACATCACCTTGGACATGATGTGGCAACAACGTGTGGTTCCTTGCCTCTGTCCCAAAAGTCTGTGCTCCAGTAGAATGCAGATGGTTATTGAAAGTAACAGCAGAGCATAGGTCAGAGCATGTCAAGGAGAGATAATGATTTGTGGGAGAGCAGCAAATCTTCTTTCGCACAAAATGAGAGAGATGGGAAAGAACTGTAAAAAGAATAAGGAATGTTTTGTATAGGTGCTTAATAGACTCTGTAAAGCAGGTCAAATGAGAAACATACATCTCCATCTCCTCACCTTGCCATTTTCTCCTTTTCTTCCTGCATTCTCTCTTAAACTGACTGACCCATGTTAGAGGAGAAAAAGATGCTGAGATATAACTGACTTCGAAATAAGTTTTTAAAAGGGAGATTAAGAAATAAACCATGTAATTTATGCGCTTACGTTTCTTGGCTTCTTTTTCTCAGTTGCAGATATGGAAAGTGTATAATACATGTTAGTTCCAGTCTTATTTTGTCTGTATTCCTTTCAGGTGGACTCATGTATTTGGCTAAGTAGAGGTTACAAGAGTGTAAGTGTTTTCTCTCTGCGTCTACTCATCTTCTCTGTGAGTGGTCACAGCTTGGTAAGAGGAACAGGTACAATTGCAGAGGATCAGTTTGATGGTTTCATGCTGAAGACAACTGAGCAAAAAATTTTCAGATTTTGGCTCTGTCTCTGTCAGTCCTACATTCAACAGCTTCCCAGTAAAATCCTGTTGGCCAACTTCCTGGATTTTGTGTTTTCTCAATGTTTATATACTAGTAATGCATAGAGGTCCCAGAAACCACAGAGCACACAAAAGAGAATTATTTTTCTTCAATTATAGTATTTAAATCATATTGATAATGTTATCAACTGGATATTTGTGCTTATAACTCATGAATTAGGATGGGATCTAGTCCCGTGTGACTTCTTGCAGCTTGGGTCCCGGAGTGCCTCGTTCATGCATATAATAAAGTTAGACTTGATTTTGATATAGGGATAGCGATCTTTTTAACAGAGAAGTAGTGATAGTAGGAGAGGGGAAGTAAGCTTTTCATGCTTCAGTAATTCATGTAATAAATTTGGAAAAATTAAAGGAAAAGAGGTCCTGATACACGTTACTTGTGAGGCCCATGTTTAGAATAGTGTTGCAGCCTAAATCCTGCTTCTCCTACACTATCCCTGTCCCTCAGCCCTTCAGACTTTTATCTTAAGGGCATGGTTTTGTTTGTGCAATAGAGAGTTAATTAATAATCATTGATGTAGGTGATGACTGTAGAGTGCGGTTTATGTGTTTGTAACTACTCTGTGCCTCCTGTCTATAACGCAGTAAACATACCTACGATACCGTGAGGTGCTCAAATGTAAGGGGAGGTGAACAATCTAAGGTCTCAGATCAGTAGATTTGTTTCTGCAGTTTCTCTGCGTGATTTTTTTAATAGCCAAAAGGATTTTTTTTTCATGAAATGGCCTCCCCAACTAGCCATAAGATGGGACTGTCTTTCAAATGGCCTCATTCTTTCTCATGAAGGAGGATGTGTGTTTTTAAGAAATGTAAGCAAGAGGTTATAAGCAAGAGGTGACAGAAGAGGATCACCAATAACACAGAGTTTCAGCTATTAGTTTTTATGGTTCAGACTAATGTCAGAACCACAGACCACCATTAACTTTCAGTCTGTAATGGAGCATAATACTAGCCAGGGATGGGATGCTTGGTTAGCATATGTCAGAGTAATTACAGAATTCATATGAAAAGTACAGCTCTTAATTAGCTGTACAGTCTAAAGGAAATGAATGACAAACTATCTGTATAATTCATGACCTGTCTCTGTTAATTTGATGCTGTCATGCATGAAGTTCAACTCCCCTGTTTCCTACCAGTCATTGAAAAAGTGTTTATACTAATGCATCTCTGAAAGGACAGGGATAGGAAGGATAAGAATGTTGTACACTGTGTCAAAGAATGAGATGAGCAAAATGTTCTTAACTATTATGCGATGTCTTCCCTGTTTTAGATCATAAGCAAAAGAGATACTGCTTGCATAAGCTGTTGCCCTCAAGATGTTGTCAGAGTCTTGATTAGAATGGAGTCAGTCTTTAACTCAGTCTTGCTATGAAAGTGCAATCTGATGTTACAAGTATTTGCATTAAACATCCCATGCTGCTGAAGAAGACAGATGTCTTTGCAGAAGAGTAAAAGCATTGTCTTTCTGAGCTAAGGTAAATCCCTGTTTAACTTACCTGGCTTTAAAAAGACCACAGAATGTTGCTGTAATCTTCTCAGTGATGTGAATGGACATTGCATCCCACTCTGAAATAATGGACAACCATGCTATGTTCGTGTTATCCTTTCAACTAAGATAGAAAAGTAATAATTTTGGGCTCCTGGCTGATGAGATTGCCTTTTATACAACTTTGGTAAGTGTAAAAAGTCACTGCTTATGACTGCAAATGAGAAGAATGTAAGAAAGGATTGATGGGAGAAAGCTTTCTGAGGAATGTTTTTTTCCCTATTGTATTTCAAGGCTACTCAGACTTTTAGACTAGTGCCCTCTGAAACCCCTCCACCCCACCCTGCTCCTGGCATAACATCGTTTCCACCCTTATCCAATCATCAGCTCCCATTATTTTGAGAAACAATTGAAGTTTCTAGGAGTGCTAATTGCTCCATTTTTATTTTTTAGGGAAAATTTTAAATTAAAGAAGCCACATCATTTTGCTGAGAGATAATGAGGAAAAACTTATTATCCATCTGTTGTACACACATTTTAGGTAGCAGATTTTTATCATAGTAACACTACAGAGCCCCTCAAAAGCTGCAGGATTGCCTTGCTTTAACGTAGTTCCGTATGATTCTCCTGCAGTCTTTTGCTTTAGGTTTCCTATTGTGATCTTCCAACGGCAATGAGAGTAATTGCATCCGTCTCTTGGAACATTATGAAGCCCCAGCAAGTGCTTTCACTGCTTTGGGCTGGCATGTTTCTCCAAGGTCTACAGCACAGATGTGTACGTGGCCACGGATGAGGAAGGGCTCTGAAGGGAGCGGGTGCTGACTGCTCGTGGAAATGTAGCTGCACCTTCCTGCTGCTGTTTCTCTTCCACCGCCACAACCCCCCTCCAGCTCCACCTCTGCCTTTGAAGGCAGTTTGAAATGCAAATACGTTTATGTTACCCTTTGATCTAATTTCATCTCAGTAATTCCTCATCATGTTATAAACCACTCAGAGTGAATAAACCAGTAATTAGACATTATGACTGGAGGTAGGTGTAATTAGCTACTTAAAGGAGAGCTAATAGTGCTGTTAATGGAATTTCTCGTTTTGGGGAGGGAAGAGGAATAGTGTTAAAATACATCTATAAGAAACCCCAGTTAATGCATAGAATTAGCACTCTAATGATTTTGTGTGTTTTGTTCTGTAATTGTTGGGGTAAAAGATGCTCCTTTTCAGTGAGAGATTAGCTCTAACTTTAGTTTATGGGAAACTGCTTCTTGTTAAGTTAATGATAATATAATTTTTCTGAGCTACGCTGCTCAAACTGAAACCGCTACTTGCTTCTAGAGTGGATTTTTTTGGCTGATCATTTTATGTTGGTTAGGAAAGCGTCTGATTATGTAGCCTGGGTCCCATGGGAGGAGACGTTTGTATATTATATATGAAACCTGCCTTAGAGAATGTTTTTACATCATGTATCTTGAGCTAGCCTGGAACATACTGAACAAAGAGAGGGCAACCAACCTAGCTGAAACCCCATTTTGCATAATATGACTCTCCCTGGCTGTCTTCCTCACTATCCTTGAAGCAAATTAATCTAAAGTGTTGCCTAGTGATGGGTGCTGATTCCTCTAGCTGTACCTGAAAAAGCCTGGACTGGTTTTTAATTTTCTGATTTGCTTCGGACTATGCTCCTAAATTTCATTTGGCAGTAAGTGATCCTCCCTATTTTAAAAATTCTGTCTGTAATTTAGTCCATTTATGTATCAAATATCTGTGAGTAGATATATTTAAATTCCAAAGTGCCATAATTTAAGTCAGGAAAAGATTAGCCTTTGAGGGTCACTTTTTCCACGTAGTAATGTTAATAAAAAATAAAAAACCCTGTCTTGCAAATCATTATGAAAAAGTTATTTGAGTTTGTTTGGAAATGCTTTCGGTAACTATTTGAAAAGATCTTGGAACCTTTTAGTAGAAATGCTGAAAACGTGTTTAGGATCTGATGCACATGGAGGTAAGAGGGTTAGACAAAAGCTTCGGTTAAAAAGGGGTGTGGAGATTGAGGTATAAAAGCATAGGATAATTCAGGATAGGAGGGACCTTGGGAGATCTCTAGTTCAACCTCCTGCTCCAGGCTTTGTCAGCTGTGAGGTCAGACCATGTTACTCAGTGTTTTATATAGTCTGATCTTAAAACCCTCCAAGAAGGGAGACCACCAGTCCTCTCTGAGTAACTTGTTCTATTCCTTGAATGTCCTGGTCATGAAAAAGTTTTTCTTTCTATCCTGTTGGGACCTGTCTTGTTTCAATTTATGTCTATTATTTCTTGTCCTCCTACCGTGCAATACTGTAAAGAGCCTGGCTCCCTCTTCTTGATGACCTCCTTGTAGGTATTGGGTGGTTGATATTGGGTCCCTTTAGGCACGAATACTAGTGACCAGGGCTGCGGTTACTTCTCCTGCTAGCTCATCCAAACAAGAAAAGATTTTTAAAAAAGAAGAAAAAAAAAAAGGAAGAGCTTTCTTAAAGAGAGGGTTAAGAGAGAAATGTGACCACACAGGCTCGTGACTGTTCTTGAATTGCATCCAGAGATTTATCAAACTCTGTAAGTTTTGTGTAAAATAATAGCTTAAAAATAGCAGCTCTGGAGGAAAGGAAAATGCTGGTAGCGAGCTTGGAAAGATCGATTTTCTGTGAGAGTGTTTCCTATGATAAAGAGCTAACAAGCTTCCTAAGGGCTTGATGATTGAAACAAATGATTCAACTGTAGGATCATTGGGGCTGGGACCATATTTTATTTGGTTTAATGGGAGTAAGGGCTCGAACTACTGTGACACAAATTATAGTATTAGTAAAATCATTACTTCTTAAAGTAAATTCTACTGTGAGTATGACAAGGACAGTGTGAATGACTCCCTGAAAATAAAGCAAGGATCAGTTCAAGCTACAAATCTTTACTGACATGGTTTTTGTTTTTTTGACATGCAATCTCTGCCATTAGTCTTCTGAAGTTCTTCCTTCAAATACAGTTTGCAAGATCCAGTTGCGGGCCTTATTGCAGGCTTGTACCATCCAGCTTCTTCAATATAGGGATGCAGGCAAAGGGGAAGAAAAAATGAAATTTCCCTCAGCCAAAACTGAATGGGTATGACTGTGTAATTCGGTGTTGGGAAGGCTGTGCTTTTGCTTGACTTGACTGGCAATTCTCTCTGTCTCTCCCTTTTAGTGTCTGCTGGGGATGGAGGAATCTCTGCTGACCATGACACTGGAGAAAAGCAGGAGACTGAACTGGAGAGCAAAGTCCATCCTACCCCCTGGGCGCCAAGCGTGCACAAATGATCCAGGTTGTCGTGGTCTAAATGGAGTACGGCAGGGCTTCTGTGTGGCGAGTTGTCCACCTTCCACTGACATGCTGGTCCATTTTGAGGACTCCGTTGTGAGCACACAAGTGGGAACACAGCTAGCTGGGGAGCATAAGGCAGATGTCAGTTTGTCAGAAAGAGCGTTATCACACATTGCAATATGAATCACCAGGTCTTGTTCTGTTTTTACTGTGAATGTTGTGTCAAAATAATGTAAAGCACCCTGAGGAGAGAGAAGGAGACTTTGGACAACTTCATATACATGAGAACTTCTCACATCCATCCTCAGCCTGACCCAGGAGGCTGTGCATACCTCAGACATTTGATTCACTTTAACTGCAGACCCTGGTATTACAGTCAATGTATCTGCTTTCATTTCTCTGGAGGCTTCTTCCAAATTCAACTGCTTCTGATATTTCAAAAAACCTGTCAATAGTAGGGTGATAGAAGGGATGTTGTGCTGCTCTGGTCTCATCATGAAAACAAATGCTAATTACTTCTACATGAAGCGGAAGGATGTTGTGAGTCTATTTAAAACAAATCACCAAAGGCAAGGGTGTGTTTTCAAGATTAGGGTCACCTGGATTGGTTGTAGAAGGTTGAGAGTTTGGGTTTTTTTCTTCCAGAAAATACCAATGGGCTTTTAATTTGGGTTAATTGGGGAATAATTTTTTTCCTTTCCATTATATTAATGATTTATTCTGCATAGCATCCCATTTAGTTTCACAGTGAAGAAAGCTCTCTTGTGGCTTTCAGTAGTCTAGCCTCAGAAGAAAGGATAAAAGGGTGGCTTGTTTCTGTCCCATATTAAAGACATGTGCTTGTTACAGGTATTGCTTAGCCTGTGAAGTCTTACCTGTAATCCAGCTACTTCAGGCTCCATTAGCATGTGTTGTTTTTTCCTGGAGCCCACAGGGAAGGAGGTATCTCTCTCTCTTATCCTCTGTGTTCTGAAAACAACAGCTGTTCTGTCTTTGTGGATCTTCTTTTTCTCCACTATTTCTTCCTCGAGGATTCATGGATGGAGAGGTACACCACAAAACAGCTAGCAAAAGTCACAAGAGACAAATTTGTCCTTAAACTTTTTTTCAAGAGACTCCCTGCTCCTTACCTGGGGTATTTAACAGCTATTGCTAGTCAGAAGTCTCTGGCATAAAAAAGAATTAACCAAAATCACATGCTTCATCCCAGTAGATGACTCTGAAATTGGAGCTGACATGACTTGGCTGCTAGGAAGTTACTACAGCGTCAGATTCACCAGCTCACTGAAGCTACTAGGTTCATGGGCAGGGATTCCAAAGATATCACAGAGGGACACAAGCTTTGTAAGATTAAAGAGATGACATGCAACACAAATGTTTTGGCATTAAAACTAAGTTCAATTTTTAATGAAAATGTGAGGACAATAGATGGCAGGGCAGGAAGTTGAGCCAATTTTTGTAAAAAAGTGGAGAGTTGAGAGTATATTAGAACAAAGCAAAGATAGCTGGGTCCTGTGCAAAAGTTATTAAATAACTTAATCATACGTAGAGATGGGATTTAGTTTCAAGTGAAAGCTACATCGAACCTACACTCATAATCTCTTTAAAACATGAACACTGAACATTAACCAGAAAATGACTGAGCGTCTTCTAGTTATGTTTTTAAAAAATCAATTTAAATACCATCTGTCTGATTTTGTGGAGCATTGAAGAGGAGCTGGTACAAAAACACCAGTCAGTGCTTTGTACACCTTCCAAATAGCCTATAGCTCCAGATAATATATAGTGCCACAGTCACCTCCATGTAAGGTGGTGTATTTTTCCAGGAGAGCTGCCCAACAACCCTTTTGCCGTCTGCCCAGGATCACATTGTCACGAAGCTCAGCACAGACCGCTGAATGAGGCATGCCTGCAGTGCGGCTCCTGTACAGGGAGGGAACAGTGAAGATCTGTGGTTGGCCCACCCTGGTGGGGATGGCAAGTGCCGCTGTGCTTACAGGGGACACGAGGCAGCCCGTGGTCACACGCTTGGCCCAGGGCTGCAGGCTGCAGCCATCACAGGGAGTGAATTCCTCAGGTGGGTGCTTGCTGCAGAAGTTATTTGTTGGCAGTGGGAATGGTTGGGGAAGGCAAGTATCTCATGGTCTCCTCTTCAGCTATTTTGTGGTTTCCCATTAATGCTTCCCTGGCTAGCAGAACGGATTGCTCCTTTCACTATCTCTGCTGTCTGGGGGTGAGCAGCAGCTGGATAATAAAGTGATGCACCTGAGGCTGAGCCCAAGACCTGCTCTTCAGGTACCACAAATAATAGTTTCTATAAATTCTTGAGGGGAATAGACAGAGTGAAGGTGGCAGAGGTGTTCCATTTTATTCACCCTCGACTTTCCATACGTTACCTTGTCCATATTGCTTTGTGTTTCATAGTAAATAATTATTTGTTCTCTTTCATGTTTACTTTCAATTAGATAAAGCCTTTTATCCCCAGTTTATTGCTCAAAAATAATTTTCCTTAAGTCTCTGGTAATTCTTTTTTTCTGTTTCCTGAACTGCTTGCAGTCTTTCATCACCTCTGCGGTAATGAATAATAGTAATGATAATGATGATAATGAAACTGAGTGCTTAGGCTGGAGAGAGAGGGAAGTGATGTGATTGAAACCCCACTCTGTAGCCCTGAATTTTTTCTATATTATCTGTGTGTAATTGAATATTGTATCTAATTTGCTTTCTTTTCATGCTCTTGCATTTCTTCCACTGGTACAGCTTGCCCTGCATCTCTTGTGTTGAGTTATACATTTGGCGTGGTTTCCCTGGATGATAAGCTGTGTTTTTTTCAACTTTACTTGATGTCCTTCCTGTGTTTCCAACCACATCATCCATGTTTCTTTAGTGTACTATGTCACTGGCTTTTATTTCAGTTTCCATGTTAGGACAATCTGCCAACTAGTAAAGCAATTTATAGATGGCACCTTTTTCTGCTGCAATAACACTTTTCGTCCACTATGGTGATGCATTTTGTTCCCTAGGGCATGGTGCTGCCACCAATCTCACCGAGGTTCCCTACTGATTCCGTCCCATCCAAAGTGATCCTAGGAAGATGAAGTCCTTCTTAGAAGCTGCTCAAACTATCTATGTCTACAATTTTCTCACAGTAGGATCAACAGCAATGCCAACAGACTGAATACGACTCTCTGCAAAGCTCTAACACCTCTTCATCTGGTGGGTTTTCCAGTAGTTGTCTGCTTGCCTCTATGCTACACTTTCCTTCAGCCTCAGCTTCTTTTGCTGTCACCCCATCGGACTGGGAAAGAGAGAAACAGTTATTGAAACTGGAATGACGTAATTAAACATATTTTGAGACATCACACTGTAACTGCAATAGCCATTCAAGCTTTTCTTTCTAATTACCATAAGTAATTAATAGCTACCCAGGAGCAGTTTTCGAATTAATTAATTCCCAGCAAAGTTGTCATCCAAAGTACTCCTTTGACCAAATGTTCAAGATAACATTTGAAAGCAAGTTAGGAAAGTGCTATTAGCTACAGTACAAATAGGAATGAGGTTAGTAGCTTTGCTAATCTTTCTTCTGCTGTTTTCATGTGCTTTTTGGTGTTCTCCAGGAAAAGGAGAAAAATGAAAACTTTCACACTGAGTAAGACTGTATTGGGTTCTATTTCTTACATTATCCCACTGAATAATTCAAAATGGTATAGTCACATCTTCATTAAAATGTTAATATAGGAAGGAAAAATAACTGACTTCCCTTAATTTGGCCATTCAAATGGATAAACCCGAGGTTATTAGCCATCTATTAAATTATTTACATGAATGTGGACAGTGAAGAAATGAAAGTAGACCTAAGAGGTCTTTGCCATTGACCTCATTGGGACACCACTGATTTTATCGGATGTATGATTTATTCTGCAGTCCATACTGTGTCATGTAGACTACTGATCTGCTGCGTCGATAGTTCTAGCTAATGTTTGCTGCTTAAGGCATTGAAGAAATTTACTGATAAAGCACTAAATTTACTGTTCCCAGATAGAGTTGTTCTTCCAATTCACTCACTACCCGGAACACGAGCTGAGGTTCTTTTCCTACGTTGCAATGCAAGGATTTTCTGTGTGTTTTATTCCAAGGCTACCAGTGCTTCTTCTCTGAGTCTTGAAGCATCAATTAATCATGGATAATCTTAAACAAGAGGCCGGCTAGAGTTACTAGCCATTGAATATTTGCTTAGGAATAACGAGATCAACATGACAGTCTTCAAATTTACCATGTCTTTAAAGCTGCACTGGTGATAAATGCTTGAAAACTTTTTTCCCAATGTTTTTGTTTTAGGTGTTCAACATTCACCCTGTCTATCAATCAAGATAGATGAGTACAGTTCCAAATCCTCTGTGAGGGTTACATCACTGCGAATGATGAGGCTTTGGGGAAACTGTATCTGCCCTTATCCCCTAAAATCTATCTTGGGAGGATTTTCATAATCTCTCCAAAATCCTGGATTTCCAGAACTCTTCACAGAACTCTGTAAAACCTCTCCTTGTCAAGAGCTGTGCAGGGAGGCAGTCACGTTGCTCCACTGCAATCTGGCTTGATGCTGTTAATAGTTTCTCTACAATTCCTTGCATCGTCATGCATTTTTTAGAAGTCTTTTTAAAGACAGAGTGATCACATGAAGTAAATACATAGAAAATCTACTTTGAAGAGTCTGGAGTCTAGTTTTCAGGTTATGCTTTTATTTGGAGATGGCACTAGACATTTTGTTTGTTTAGGAATGCAGGAAGAAAAAAGGTTGTAGGCAGAGGTAAAATCCTTTAATAGATTAGATGACGAAATGGGAAAAATGAGACTTATGTACCCAGGAACTTGTCTGGAGAAGGGATGTTAAGAAGGACTTGTATAACTTGGTGCTTTTCTAATTTGTCCAGCCAAATCAGCTGGTCTAATATAGCTACCTGCAAACTCTGCCCTTTGTTTAAAGGAAAATTGAATAGCTTATATTCAGCGGAATATCTGCAGTTTCTTTGGGGTGATCAAGGATTTATGTAAAAATCTAATTATTATGTTTATCACTGTTCAAATGGCAAGGAGTAAACTACAGTGCTCCAATTGCAAGGTAACAATAGGAAGATATCGTTAGATTTGTTTCTGAAATACATGAATTTTCATGGTTTGTTGAAAGCAAATCAGCTCTCTGGGGGGAAAAAATTGCCTTGAATATCAATGAAGTCATTGCAGTTGTAATTTAGTGTTTCAATAAAACTGAAAATTAGCCAGTTAAAATTCTTGTCACTAATGAATAAGAAACGTGAATGATTGTATGTGCAGTTTTCTGTGTGATTGTTGAGATAGATATATATATGTGTATGTATATAATTTCCCTTTGCTCTTGTCACAGAGTAATAGGAAACATTATTAACAATGGAAAAGACAGCTCAGAATCAAAAGGTGATTAAAAATCCTTCTTTTCTTGATAGTGCCATTGTGTTAGGGTAGGAACTGAAGAGAGAGAGCCTTCAGAGAGTGCATCATCACGACACTGCAACAGACAGGCAGTAACAAGTCTAAAAATAGCCATGTATGGGCACAGCCAAAGAACGCAAAGCTGTATCTCTGCAAGATGTTGAACAGCTCCTGAGTGGTACCTGGCAGGGCTGAACTCTTGAACACTGACACCGAGGTTCTGTTCCAGCACCTCACTTTGATTTTTTTCTTCATCTTTCACAAGCATTGGAGATGAAAGAAGGAAACAAAGTGAGCTGAACAAGAAAGTTAGAAATGTGTGAAGTTATGTAGCAAATTGAAAGTGAAGGGGTCATTGTGGTCTTGAATTGCTGAAAGGATTTACCTGCAAATGTGAGGCAGAGAGAGAACAGCCCAAAGCTTAGAGCACAAGAATACAACTCGAGAGAAAGAGTCTCAAGTCTCCAGCAAATTTCTTGTGACTTTAGCATAGCAACTGGGTTCCATGAGGATCAGTCCCACATTTCTAACACAGATGTTCAAAATACCTCTTTTCACGTTCTTCTGTGGAAGAATAAACACTTTCCAAACCTGTGAGATGTGCAGAGGCTATGGTGTGGCGAGTTGCATGGTGTAATTCTGTCTAAACATTTTGAAAGTTTGTCAGGTCTGATGTCTAAATCACAGCCGTGTCTTTCGGTTTCTGTAGTGTGTGGCTGTGATAGATATTTTTTTAATGACATTAATTTGTATGAATAATCCAAGTGCCTTTTGTTTGTCTAGGACTGCTTGCCAGCTGCTGCTGTTTGGGTGCAGGGCCAGCCATTGCGTGGGTGAAGAGGTACCAGGCTATTTCCACTGCGGCAGCTCCTCTGGTGGAGGACATGGCCAGTGGCTTTTCTTGTGGCAGGATAGGAAAGAAGTCTGTTAGAAATGCGTGTTTATGAGTAACATGACACTGAACGTGCAGGATATAGTTCACATCAGTCATTAAGAGGGCTGTCTTAAATAGGAGCCTTGTCACACCTGCTCTGCTTAGAAAGCTTGTGGCACAGCAAGGTAACTGTGAATGGTACCTGAAAATGATTCTTGGTCCCCATTTGGGAGAAGAGGCAGATTCTGTGTGTCAGGCAGGACTGATTCCTCCTCCACTCCTCCAAGTGATTCTACAAATATTTCCTTCTCAAGGTCAAAACTCAAACAGTGCCTCAGTAATATGTTACAGGACATTTATTTCTCAGGCTGATGGTGGGCAGAATCCTGTTTTATGGCAGCGTATACTCTGAAATCCCATGCACTTTACACAGAAAGCGTGCTGTTTCCTGTGTTCTGGCTCAATTCCATTTCACACACTTATTTCATGTCATGTAATCTCAATTAATGCTTACAGACATATGGTGACATACATAAATTGAAGAATGATTGAAACGACTGCAAGTGTTCTAGAAAGCAGAGAAATATTCGGGGACATCAATAGACACCATACTTGCTAAAGGATACATCTTTGTCCAAATACAGAGTTGGGACACTTTGAGCCAAGCTGAAGATTACAAATTCAACAGCCAATGAGGAAAATGCTCTTAATATACCGCATATAAATAACTCCTGCTTCTTGGAAGAAGTGCTGAATTAGGTGACAAAAGGACTTACCATTACATAAAAGAGGAAGCAGAAATATACCTCTTTAAAAGCTCCCTCTTCAGTTTGACTCAGAGAAGTAGTAAAGCACAGACTTCTAACCCAAGAAAGCCTTGATTTAATAGACTGCTTGAGCATGCACCAGTATTTTAGGCTCTAAGTAATTTCATTGACTCCATTAACATTCCATGTTCACTTAAAGTAAGGCATATGTGAAGGGGTTTATTAGATGTTAGCCTAAGAAAACTGTTCTTTATATGGCATAAGGAAGACTTTTTTTCATGAGAGCTCTTCTGGAATTTGTTCTGGTGCATTGCTTTCTCTTGTTGGGCCCATCAGGGGATGAAGGGAGACCTGAATGCTTTTGTGGAGCTTGTTAGCCTTATTAGGCTACATCTAACATCAATGTCAAGCAGCTGAAAAGTACAGTCAATGCCTTTCACTGGATTCATGACAGGCCCTGCCTGCCAAAGACTTAGTGTTAGTCCTGGTGCAGGTAATAATAGTTCAAGTAAAAACAACTTAAATCAAAATATTTAGTATTAGGCTAAAAATACTTAGCATCACATCCAGGTTTAGAAGTGAGAATTGGGCTTTGGTGTCTTTGCAGAGAGGATGCACTTTATTTAAAATTCAAACTAAATCAATACCGAAGTGCATGTTCATTTGTCTTTAGATCTCTGTATATTGCTGCTAGGCTTGCTTGCTTTGCTGAATTTCAGAAAGAAACCAGTGGTCAGAAACATAACTTTGTGTGGGAGGAGTTCCTCTTCTCTATAGCCCCCTGCCCTTATTATTGGTCTTCTAAAGCAAACTTCTGTTGCAACCCAAGATGCTGGTACTTCTGCGGTGGGTAAGGGTAACTTTTTGAGACTGACTTGTTTTGGACAAATATGCATAACGACACAGCAGGCCCTGCAGAGGACTCAGAACTGGCTGTTCTCAACCACATGCTTTGCAGAATGTGGTTTATATTGGTAATTCCTGTGGATGAATTTCTTGAGACTTGTGTAGTCTCCTGTGTGCTTGGGGCCAACCGCATCTTCATTCTGCCTACAGCGTAACGAAAGCAGAGCTCTGATCAGCGTTGGTGTAGAAAGATAACTAACCCTTAGCATGTATAGTACATATATTTTTTCACCTTTACAAAGGCATAAAGTACCATAAATGGCCAGTGTCTACAGCACATAAAAAAGATCACTGAGGAGGAATGTAGTATCTTATTACCTTTCTCTTATGCAAGTCATTACAAAGTCAGTCACATGTTATGACAGAGGCACAGCACAATTTATCAATTTCATTGTGTATCGGTGATAAATTTAATGTACCCTGTACAGGAAATCCCATTATCGTGATTTTATATGTAATATATAAATATATGGATTCTATTAAAACCAAAGAAACGGTAGCTCTGATTGAACTCCTTTAAAAAGGACTTACCTTAAAAAGTAACATGGTGTGATCCCTAGTAAATTCTTCCAACTTAATTTCCCTTTGCAGTATTCATTTTTACAACACAAGCTTTACTCCATTAAGCTGTCAGATAGAAAGTGAGCTAATGGCCTGGCCACATTTTCGTCTAACAAAGGATACATTTAGCTAGCTCAATTACTAGTGGAAGCTTTAGCTAGAAATACAAAAAAAGAAAGACGACAGAGCAATTTATTTTTACAATAAAACTATTAATTCCTGCACCCTTCCCTCCTTACAATATTCTGACGCTTAACACTACATTAATGAGGCACTTTTAATATAATTATGGTTGCTTTTGTTCCAGCTCTTCCTGATTTTTAGATGTAGCCTTAGAATTAACTGTCCTTGGACACAGTTAAATGTTCCCCTTAATTGGGCTGAAACTGTCAGCTTTTTACAATTTCCTGCAATGTCTTTTGCTATTTTTTACCATTTGGATTTAGGGAGAAGAAAGAGAAAACATCATTTCATGATGCTTCTCTCTTTGGATAATTTAACCAACCTAAAATTTGTAGCACCATTACTGGGATTTGCACAGACTAAAGCTCAACATATGGCCACTGACTGTCTTTCTTTGCAATCTTTAGATGCAATATATTTTATTTTCTTTTAGAGCAGGCTGAAGAATACAGGATTTAACTCCTAATACAAGTAATTCATTAGCAAGAGGCTATGTTGATCCTGGAACCGAATATAGCAATTACCCAAAAGGTCTGTAAACTGCCTCTTAAACAATTATTCGAAGGAGTGGGTTATTTACACAGCCGGTAACAAGCTGTGAAGCATCTCATCTTTTAGTTGCTGGTCTGCTCCTCAGTTAGGGCCGTGCTGACTCTTATTTGTTTGTGTCCTATGACTAAGTGGGTTGGTGCTGCACACAGCCAGCTGCTTTGCGGTCTCAGAAGGATGGAGGAATAAATGGACCATGGCAGCTGAATTCCCTTTTAAGTTTTAGCGTGCCGCCTTCCACTCAGTGCAGGGAATACAGTGCTTTGTAATTCAGCTCACCACCTTTACTCTGGTGTTTTCTTCATCTTTATGCATGTTGCTAGCTGTAGCTGGTCTTTGATATGGTTATGAAATGGCAGTATGAATTACATCTCTCTCTGGATGTATGGAATTTATACCATTGTCGCCTTACGCATATTAAGAGAAAACTAGTCTGTTGTTTTGGACAGAAGGTGATCCTTCAAACGTAAATGAACATATTCCTCTTCACAGTGCAGCTCACCCATGAACTGTGAACTGGGCATCATCACCACACTTGTAGCCCCAGCAGTTTCAGATACTTTGTACAGGTGGTTGATCTCTTTCTCTTAAGCATGCGAGAGCAATTCTGCTGGTTTTGATTTACACTGCAAACACAAACCCAGAAACTGGCTCTGTTCCCCTTCTTTACCTTAATGCATATGCGAAGCAACGATGTGAATGTGTTGCAGGAGAGGACATTTGTTCTCTGCTGCCTCCTCCCTAATAAGTAATTTGGCTTTTACACCCCTGAACATGGCTCTTCCAGAAGCAGGCATTAGTTCTTTGTCTTCTGAGGTTTGTCTTGAGGAAGAGGACCAGTTAGAGACACAAACATCCCGCTGGAAATGAGGCCTGCTACTCTTAAAGTGTGAGGACAATTCCTTCAGCACTCCTGGAAAAATTCAGGGTATTTGCTTCCTCAGGAGGAATATTTTAAAGCTGTTTCTATTCTGGTAAACTTCCACCCAGTGATTGGTAAAACCAAGATGTGCAGCCCAGGGACAGGATAGAAGTAATCAGTAAAATATGGAGCAATGCGTGGCGGGAAAGCCCTGATAGGAAGCTAGAGGTTGTGCCCTGGAAAAAAGAAAAATCATAAAATAATAAAAAATAGATATTTGGTTTGTCTTGGTGGAATAAATGGCTTGTCTGGATAATCCATTTGGGACCTGAAGGTATTCCTTTGGTTGAAAAGATTAATAAGAGAGTTATTAGAATTCCCTAGTTAGAAATATATGAGATGGATTGAGGCTGTGTGGATGGAAAGATGAAGGCTGGATCTGAGCTGCCTATTCAGAATGCAAAAGCAAGATTTAAAATTAAACTGAGGCAGGAGGCTCTTAGGGAAGAGTGGAGGGGTTTCCGGGGAACAAAGGGGTTACAACTTTCACAACCCAGCACTGATGTGCTGCACTTGCACACAGCATCGCTCCCTTGAAAACTCCACATCTGTATTCTGACAAAGACACTGGGGAGGCGATTTTGTGTTGGACAAAATGGGGTTTTCATTGCCAGGGCTGGCAAGAGAGGATAATAGAGACATTTCTTACCTTCCTATCAACACTTGGAGACTGATCAGGTCTTGTAAAAAATCACAAGGACCACTTCTTTTGCTTCAGTGCCTCAGGTCAGGCGCTCTGGTTCCTCTGGGGTGGATATTAGTATTTAATAACAAATCACTTTGAAACCGAAGAAAAAAATTAATGGTCAGCTTTGGCCTGCTATGTTCAGGGTTTAGCAGAGCATAATTCTTTACAAGAAGAAATTCTTGCCAGATATTTAAATCTGGCACTGTCCAATGAATCATTCAGTGATGAAATATTCTGGAAGCATTGTAATTTTTAAAAATTAATCGTGCGTTACACTTTTTGCATGACAATATAGCAAAGAAGGGTACTATTTAAATACTGCAGCTTCATTAACTGAAGCTAAATTATTGTTCAAAATCAAGTGCATCAATCTCATCCTGGGAGACATCTGACCTGTATTTATTTCTGCAACTGGAATAATTATAAAGGAAATTGCACTGTCATTGTTAATTTTAGTCTTGTTATCAGGAAAACTTGTAATGCTCACTGTTCACTGTCTTGAGTACAGGAGGGGTTAGGAGCTATGTTAGCACTGAGGGACAGATTCACTGAGTATTCTTATTTTATGTGTATTTTCTTGGACAGCTTTTATAAATACACAACAACCCCCAAGAAACTCAGTTCTGCACAGTGCCTGAAAGATAGTCTAGATCCAGAAACAGGAGTAAGCATCCACACTCACTCAACTTAATCCTGCATATTATGTAATTATTTTTATTGATAAAGTGAGAATCTGGTTCATATAATAGGCCTTTTAAATCTATATACTCTTCGAATGTAAGGTTTCCAACAAGAATAAATTTAGTCTAGTATTCTCTCTTTTGGTTTTCCAGATTTCCTGTCTTTATGCCACTTTTCAGCAGCTTAGCTATGATGTGACGGGATTATACACTGCTGTACATAGTTGAAAATGCTGTATAAAAAATGCTAGTTTTGTCTTACAGAAAAACAATTATTAGGTTCTGTTTTAAATTATATGTGTGCAGTTGGTGACAGTTACTTTCTTCAGATACGTCCATGTTGTTGTAAGATCAATAACTCATTGATAGAAGTGATAAGAGCACTACAGTTGGATTTCATGAAGTCATTAATTAGCAAACTACCAGTAGTGCTTACTGAATCACTAGGGTATTATTGCTTAATTATATGCCTAACTAAGCATACCCTCTGCTCTAATTAATGAAAAATGAGTTAAAAATATACAGGATGTGGCCTACTTCTGTACCCAGTCACAGCTTAACTCATTTTCTTTAATTTCCAGATATTATATCAACATTATAAAATATTCAACACATGCATTTCATAGATCTGCTACCATTAGTGTCAAATTTGTTGATGCAGCTTAACTGATCTAGAAGTAAGTTTATAAATTGATGTTAATATAGTGTTTACAAAGACCGCTAGTTGAAAGAGTACTTTAACCACAAATAAGCCATATTAATGTCAAGTGTCTGTGCTCAAACACAATTAAATGCCAATGTGAAACATATTGAACAAGACTAGAGATACATCACAGAACCCCATTTTAGTATGATTCTTCAACTCTTCCCATAGTAGGCAATATCCATTGAGGATCCAAAAGCCTCCCTCTAGCAAGGATTGAGTTTGGTTTTAAATGACAACTCTGAGTTGAAAAACATGTTGAATAGGTCTGTTTTCATGAGTAGGTTTAGTTATGGTTAGCTGGTAACTTTAGGCAGTTTCTAACTCTGCCAGCCTCAGCACACACTCGGTGTGAAGGAGGCTGAAATCTGAAAACTCCACAGCTGTCTATTGTGTTGATTATGGTTTGTTTCATGGTGCTGTTTTTTTTTTATTATTATTATTTTTAAATTTTATTTTGTGTCTGTTTGCAAACAGTAGGATTTCCAGGTGATCTAGTTCTGAAATTCAAGCTCTCTTCCTGGCTGTACCTCCATTTACTAACCTGTGAAAATAAGAGTGTGCATCCCAGAGGACACTTAGGAGGTTCATGCAATATTCTAGGTAACTTTGGCTACTGGCTAGAAGTTATCTAGGAAATGTAAAGTGTAATGAACGAATAAGAAAAAATTACGGAAAAAAGAGTTCATCTGAGGCTGTTAAACCCAAAGATGATACCTCTGACCTTCGAACTGCCTGAGCTGTGATCCCTGAAGACTGAGATGAGTATCATGAGGTATGTGCCTTGTTCTCATAAACTTCCTTAGGCGTTCGCTGCTGGAGACAAAATCCTCGGCTAAGTGGGCCTTTGATCTGACCTGGTCCAAGCCGCACAGTGTAATTAATGCTTGTCACAGCCGGCAGCAATCTGTAATCCACTGCAGTTCTGTTGCTGGATGTAGGCTAATGAGTAGTCTCTTGCTCTCGTCTCAAATCTGTAAATTAGTGTCTCTACTGAAATCATGCTTTAAGCACTGAAGTTGAAAGAGCTTCATTCTCCAGCACCAGCTGATAATTTGGCTCAGAAATATGAGAGTGTACCAGAAGGACACTTCTTTCATAAAAGATTTTTATATGCATGTATGAAACTGTAAAATTAGACTGGTTCACTTAGATATAAACCTACTTTGAATAAATTTTTGTAACCGAAATGGACATTTTAAGTATTCCTGTGCTTCAGCTATTTTAATTTTAAATACTTTGAGTATCATTTTAGAGTTTTGTGTGAATGAGTAGCAACTAACTTTCAGCATGAAGTCTTCTACCCCTTTAAAAGATACATCCTATAGCAGATTTGATATAGAGTGTAACTGTTACACAGAAAAAAATCACTTTTGAAACTGCACATCCCAAACTGAAGGGTGCAATGAAGTTATTTACATAGACATCCCTGGCAATTAAGGCAAAACAAACTTCACAGCATGGAATTAAGCATGACAATAAGAAACCAAATACAATCTTTAAGTATCAGGACAGACAGAGAGTGAGAGACATGCTAGAAATTTGTTCAGCGGGAATTGATGTAGTCAGCTTGAGTGAGGAATATAAAGCCAATGATGTGTGGATACCCCTGCCTGGACGGCACATAATTCCTGCAGAAAGGGAAAAGGTTTTACGGAGTCAGCCCTCTGGTGATCAGAGCTATAAAATCAGTTCTTCTAAGGTGATCCCACTGGGCATCTTCTAGTGCGTGTTGTCAGGACAGGCCACTGAAACAGCTCACTTGTGAATGCTTTATTGATCTCTCATTCTCCATGTCCATGTATATTCAGGGCTTTCTTCCCACTTACTCCCTATAGGGGCCTGCAGCAGGTGCATAACCCAATGCTGGACCAGCACTGGGAAATTGTGAAGCCATCTCACCATAAAGATTTCCAGGCAGAGATTCTGTAATGGAGAAGCAGAACAACAAGCTAAACCTAAGACCAAAGAGCAAGTGATCCCTGCCAGAGGCTGGACAATGTCCTGAGCAAGCCACTCTGTTTAATCCTGCTTTGAGCAGGGGGCTTGCAGTAGATGAACTCCAGAGGTCCCTTCTGACTTCCACTGTTCTGTGATTCTCCAAAATGAGGTCTGTTGGTGTGTGTCTCGAAGGGAGTTTTCTTGGTATGGCAGACCATCTCCCAACAGGAGTACAGAAAGAGTTTAGGCTCTTCTAGAGAAGTCAGTTGCTCATAACAAACGTCTTGATATATATGGCAAATGCCTGTGGGGAGATAGGCAACTCTGTTGTTATCTGCTGGCAATAACACATTTCTGCAAGTAGTTTTATTGCCATCAGTCATATTTCCCTCAAGGGCACTCAAGGGGCAAACAAGTCTTGAATATCCAGGAGATGACTAATGTACTGGTGTGGAAGCAAACTTCTTTAATAACATCAACTTCTGACACTTAAAAGTGATGCCATGAACATACATCTGTGCTGCCACCCTCACAAAAAGCATTCCAGGGAAGTGGAACAATCCCTTACTGCATAAATCTTTCTTTGCCGTTAGCTAGACTTCGAGTTTTGCAACAGTCCTGAGTCGTACTGATCTGAAACACAGGGGAAAATTACACACTACAGGAATTTCCCAAATTATCTGTGCCTGACATGTTTTTGTGCAAGTTTCTCATTGCCTAGCTCAAAAGCCTCTCTAGAATGTCTGATGTGTGACCATTCCTGTATAGAACAGGTGAACCCCCCAAATCCTTTCCAGTGCATACCTTTCACAAAAGTACCTGACGTACCATTTTACGAGTTCTCGGTGGTATGAACACTGCTCCCTCTGCACAGGCCTGTCCTAAACCCCCATGCAGTCAAGCTCATAAGCTTCGATCCAAATTCCATTATCTCCTTGTACCCACTTGACCTTGTAAACTTACTTGAAAATCTGGTCACATAATTGTTATAAACAAGCAGAACCCAGAATGCCTTGAAATCTGGAGATCTCTTAAAGTTTTGCCACAAGCTGTCTAATCGCAGGCATCAAAGGAGGAGTCACCTTTTAAGTCTGAACCTCAGACAACCTGGTATACATAGTCATGAATTTCGGATACGTTGCAGAAGGTCATTGACAGGAAATACTGAAGAGGCTCTCTGGGACCGAGTTCAGAATCCCTGTGTAACGCCAGCTTCAAGAACTTCTTAAATGAATAGTTTATAAAGGAATATCTATCTCCTCAATCTGCTTTCTCCTGCAGAAATCATTTGTCTTTGCAAAAGGATTCCTAAGTGCATTTGGACAAAAACTGCAATATGTATAATAGCAGGGAAGCCATTGAAATGACTGACTTCAAAAGAAACAGGAATGGTAAACAAATGCATTAGTTGTGTGCTGAGGTTTTGCAGCTTAACACATTGAACAAACTCACAGAGCCTTCCATGACTCTTCTAATGCAAGCAGGGGAAGGTGAAAAGTATTTACACTAAGCTGCTTGTGGCTCTTAGGTCTTTTTATTAGGCTAGAAATTCTTTGATAAAAGCTACTTAAAGCCCTTCCAAAACCTTTTCAAATAACATACTTTATAAAATCATGCCATAAATGAAAAATGTCACTTCCGTTATTCAAAGGAGTTGAAAGGATCTCTAAAAACATACGGGCAGCGCTTGTATAATTCATATGAGCAGATGCCTGAAACTTTAAGGAAGTGACTGATCAGTCTGACCACCTCTCTGTGTGCCTTTGGATGGTGGGAAAGTGTACACGACGCAGCCACCGAGATTTCTGACATCAGCATCCCTGCTGAAATATTTCCAATGTAGACATTTAGTATTTGCCACTATTTTTCCCAGAAATCCTTGGGAAAATTTCTCTTTCACGTGGTTTTCTTAACAGGTTTGTAGGCTGTTGTTATCTGGTCAAGTCAGTTGTAAAAACTCAGGGTTGGTTTTGCTGGGTTTAAGCACACAGTAATGCTATTTGTTTTGGCGTTAAGTTGCATGAATAAACATATTTTCAACAGCTGGTGAGCAACCTTCATCTGAAAATGGCCATCAATGCTTCAAGAGAATAAACCGAAGAGCCTGGTGGATCTATTTGATTACATATATGGCAGTTATATATGATGCCACTACATATAGACACAGCAAGATTACTAGTCCATCGATCACTTAAAAAGAATAGTTTTTCTTTCTCATTTTCCTCTGAGCCTTCTGTTCTTTGATTACGCTACCATTATCAGAAAGATGAATCTCACAGTGCCTCGGTGGTACAATTTCTTCCATGTAAGTTTTATCCACATATATCCACTTGGAAGAGGGGAAGAAGTGCAGATAATGTAATCTTTGAAAATAACACAGAGAAGAATGGTCGTAATAGGAGCATAGACGTGTTATGGAAAGGAGACACTGGTCAATGGAAAGCAGCAAGTCTGCAGGCTCTTCTGATGGAAGAAAAGCCACCTACTGAAAGAAGTAGACCTTAGCATCAAGTGTTTTGATGAGCAGTGGACTGGGAATGCAACATTTTCCCTGACAGCTATTAGCAAGTTTTATGCTGACTTCTAAAAGAAGAGAACATTGTGTAGCCTGTTTGGCTATAGAGTTGGGTAGGTAACACTGACAGATGGCTCTTCGGGAGTGAGAGGTGCTCTCAAGATAGTGGTTAAAACGAGCTTGCAATATCGAAGTTGCTACTGGCCAACTGCAGTTGCTGTCTGGTTGGTAAGGGACAGTTTCTTTCCTGCCTTGGCCAGGCCAGTTGTAAGCCATTTGTGTTAGCAGAATATTGGAAAAGGTAATGGCTGTATACTTTACTAAGCACCAGAAATATGTTCATTTTTATTGTCCGAATTAAAAAGACACTAATACCTAAATATGTTTGGGTTTAGTTGTTTTTAAATGCGTTTGATTTTTACAGTTTAATGATATAATTTGCAGCTGTTTGTTTACCATTCCTCTCTTGATAGTTCAGAGAGAAAAAAAAAAAAAGTTTATTTATCACAACAGGTAGGTCTTCAATTTCCACTCAGTTCAAGAACACAAATAATTTCCTCCTTTTCCATTTCACAGGAAAGTGAAGATAAACATAATCTTCCCTACCTGTAATTGCACTGATAAACTGTATATATATGTGGCCACAGATAAAAGTATCACATCTGTTTCAGTGACTTTGGCACTATGAAGATTACCCTATTTATTTCTAACAGTATGAATTTGACAGTATCCCCTTTACATTTCTATTCTACAGCACGTCAATAATCTTTGAAAAATGTATTTCTTTGCTCTGTGAGACAGGGTTGATAAGGTAAACTGTTAGAATAGAGTTTAAGCATTTGAGGAAATTTCAAGGACATCTACTAGGGAGGAAGAGACTTCTTGGTTTTCTCTGCCTAGCTGCTATTACTAGGAGCATGTATGTCACGGATTAGTAATATTTAAAACTATTTGCATTATCGCATTGTCTTTAAAGAGTTGCTGTGAATATACATGTATGCCTAGAAACTTACAGTTGGGCTTTATAAATTGAAGAAGCGCTTCCTCCTCCTTTCCTTTCTTCCTTCCCCAGCCTGGGATTTGCAGGCGACCTCTTACTCACCAGAACTTGCTCCCTGCTCCTGTTCACTGCCCGGGAAGGCAGTGCTGTGCTGCAGGCCAGGAGTGTGTCTGCCCGCAGCTGCTTGCTCTGCATTGGTGCCTGGCTGCCAACGAGCAGATTTTCCCCTTCAGGCTTTGACAGAAGCAGCAGCACTTTGCCCACGACTACCTTGATTGCTCCTGGAAACTTAATTGGACAGGGCATTCCTGATGTGTCCCTCCTTCCAGGTAGCCACCTAACAGGCATAATGAGAAATACCTCAAAGCCAGGGCTAACCGCTCTGTCAAACATAGTAAAGCAGAGAGGGAAGAAGGAATTTATCAAAATTATTTATTCCCTTCTGCATGAAGCATTATTCCTAGTGATAGGTTTTTTGCCTGTTGCTTTGTCCTGTTAATTAAGTGTGGACGGAGACTTCCCACAGTTTTCTCCTAGAGTCTGTTTCACAGCCACAGGGATCTTAGACAATTTTTCCTGGAATTCAGTGTAAAGATTTCTGTCTTTTTCTTGGTGTCATTACATTACTCTTGGTTGCACACTCACTGATCCCTTTCGATGATCTCCAAATGCATGTTAATGTATCGCACAGAAGTGCTGGGTTATCTTGATGTGATGCTGATAGTTGGGCAGGGGGGAGCACAGCACAGGCCGCAAATACCCCGGGCTAAGTTTTGTCCTCCATATCCAGTGCAGTTGGCCAATGCAGCATTTAACATTTTTTTTTGGTTATGTGGGAATGTAAACAGCTGTCTGCACATAAATGAATTTAATCCCCAGCAAATTTCTAAAGGCTGGAATTGATCCCAAGAGTCCTTATATTCAATCTTAGTCTGCACTACCTTCTAGTGGCATTTTACAATATTTCTTCCCTTTTTAACTTTTTAGCACTTGCTGACAGTGATCAGGAGGCTCTGAGGCACAGCTAAGCTAAACAAAGGTAGCTTTTCAGTTTCTAATAAATAACAAGGCTTTTATTTTCTCAGGAGCCGTAAAAATAGCATGCCAAAAATCTCATTCTGTTTCATTGACTTTGTTGCCAGCAACCTGTAACTGAAATTTCAAAAAATGTATTTGCTGCCTTTTAATGCCAGTCTTTATATCATACAAAATCTGATTGATGTAAATGAATTCATGGTTGATAGATAGACTTAATAATGGATAGGTTTGCTGAAATGTAAGCAGGTATTATTCGAATATGAAACTGAAGTTAGAATTGTTGAGGTGTTTAAAAGACCATGAAGTGATGTTGGAATAGATACTTGCTTGTTAGTGGTTTCATTTTACTTTGCAAGTTATTTTTCTGCAATCCAGAAATGACAATAAATTATAAACTCAATTGGTTTAGATTAAATTATAATGAGGGTATTTCAGGCTGTGTTCTGCATGGATGACGGTGCAGGAAGACTAACTAACTGCAAGTGTGCCTGTAAGGGGTTGGATTCTGGCCCAGCTTTTAAGCTTGTGCACGTAAATTGACAGGTAGCCCAGGACTGAGCTGATATGCCAGTTCCAGCTGAGCACAGGTTCTCATTGAACGTGTCTTGCTGGCTGGTCTCTTGAATATTAAGCCATCATTTGACCCAGAAGATGCAAGAGGCATAAAAATAAGAGTTTATTTCCAGGGCTGGCAGGGCGGTTTTGTCTACTGACATGGTGCAGCCTACATGTAACTGTGTAACCTGATTTTTTGGACAGCAAGAATTGAGCCTACAATTTAAGTGAAGAGAAACCACTGATCTTTCTGTGAAAGACTCACACCAGCTGGCAAGGAGGGGAGGAAGGAACAATTGTACTATGCTGGATTAGTCAAGGTTATACTTAATGGCAACGACAAAGGTGCAATGGCATAATCTATTATTTACGTCCATAAGAAAAGAAGTCTGTAAATTGTGCTTTTTCCAACACTTCATAGTAAAAGGGTTTTATTACCTTAGTATGTATACCTGATTCTTGGACGTTTAAGTGTCACTCCTTTAATTTTCATCTTTTATGACGGAGACCCGTGAAGAGTTTGGCAGCGTTTGGATTAAGTAGCTAGGTGCAACAATGCAGTCAGGTGGACAAGGAACGTTCTATCTATCATCTGGGGCATGTACATATGTTATGCATCTATATTATATATGAAATATATATGAAACTAGAACATGCTACTCGGTAAACAAAGAAAAATCCTGAAACAAACCTGCCAGCAATATGCTCGTCATATGGACTTAGGATAGTCTTGTTCTGCTTTTCATCAGGCTATCATGCTGAAACTTTGGTACATAAACAATAACCCATAGGAACTTATTTATTGCTGCCAGTGTTGTGAAAAAATGTCATCGTCTCCAAGTGAGACTAGCTGTATTGTTTTCTGTTTTCCTGTTCAGAGAAATAGTGTAGGGCAGTTATATCGCACTGTAAAACTTAAATGTTGCCTCTCTTGAAGTTTGGTCATATCCTTCAGAGAGTTATTGCCTGCACAGAACTTACCTTATTACTTTCCCAAGTGTACACAACTGAGTGATTTTTCAAAAATAAGATTAAGAAAAAATAAGTTTAACAGAATCTGTGAAATGTCATAGTTTGATTTTAGAAGAAACCACAGTGCAAATTGTTAAATTGCACGTTTTTATGATCATTTAAGATCAATCAGTAGAAATTTCTACCACTCAGTCAAGTAAAAGTAGAATTACACTCCTAAGATATTAGGGCAGGGGATGGGGATGTGATACAAATCTACCAAAGTTGTAAAAATATTGTGGTTGTCTCTGATGTATTTGCTTGCTTTGGTGGGCAAGAGGAAAGTCTACAAGAAAGCTGCCTAGACCAACATTAAATTTAGAATATTCAGTGTAGCAGCTGATACAAGGCCAGATACCCGTTGCAGGACATTTAAATGCTTACAAAAATCATAGTTGCAACACACCTCTTTCCAGGACACTAGTTGTTTTACAGTCCTTCCACCTAAATCCAGCGGAGACTTTGTCGTTTTTTCATTAATTAGGGCTTTTTAGCTGATTTCCTTTAATTGAAGCTTTTTAGACCTTTATAGAGATATTTTCAAGAAGGAAAAGCTTCAGTTGCGGTTTGATTGACGATCTTCATAAGCACTTATTCATGAGAATTAGATGTGATCAATAAAACTTCATAGAATATGTGTGATAGGTTATGCTTTTTATTCTAACAACTTCTGATATGTAACCAGGTACTAATTTGGTGTGAGTTTTATGTCTGCTTTGCAAAATTCGGTATGTCAAGTGCAGGATAGCATAAGAGAAAAGCCTCCTAATCTAATAACTTTTTTTTTTAAGCTGGAGGAATTTTTAATTCCCTGATGCCTATGTCAAAGCAAAGTGGGTATAAAGCACTTCTGTAGTGACATAGAGTTTCACACTGCAGCTGCGTTTGCACCGAGCTTATTTGAAGCAGCTCTGGCTGCCTGTTGCTCTCTGTCATCCTGAGTGGGAACATTGCTTGTGGGACTGTTTGGCAGCACAGATCAAGGGATGATCCCAGTTAAAATTAAAATGAGTCTCGAAACACTGGAGCAGTGCAAGCAATAGGGTGACCGTTGGCGAGAGAAATGTTCCAGGCTGACTTTTTAATTGACTCTGCGTTGATGAGGACAAACGCGCAAGCGCGGAGCAGCAGGGACTTCCTTCTCTTCCTACTGTTTGTGTGTGGTGGCAGCCAAAAACCTGGTCACAGACTTGGGGCAACGTCATTCTTGTCGTAGTACAGGGGGCAGATGTGGGCCTTGTGAGGAGCTCAGATCTAGGCATATGCATGTAGAATCAGCCTTTTTTTTTTTTGTATTTTACACTCCCAATTAATCTTTCCTTTTCTGAATCCACCATTCAACTGCCACAACAAATGGTACGTTGTTTTACTACCCACTCCCGCCAGTTAATTTAATTCTTATGCACACATGACGGACTTTTTCACAGCAGTGAACGTACGTGTTTGAATCAACAAGAAAAATCTACTTCGTTTATATCTTAAACCGATGAACATTAGGTGAGTTTTTGTTGTTGTTGTTTGTTTGTTTGTTTGTTTTAATTATTATTTTAGCAAAATTTTTTCTAAGAAAAACACTTGGCTGGAAAAGTAAAAGCCTCAAGGACTGTTCTTAAGTCATTAAACAATTTGAATGAATTTAACACTAGATAATCCTATTACCATCACAACCGGTCTTTTGGTGCAACTGGGAGGGGAACAGATCCAGGAATTCAGGTATTTGGAGCAGAGAAGCAAGTAGCAGTTGGGGAAGAATTCAGCATGTTACCTCCTTATAGTAGCTGAAAACAAGTGAAAGAAGAAAAAACCTAATGTTATGGTCCTGATGGCTGAAATGAACATTTACACCAAATTGTCTGAATGAAATTCCTGTCAAAGAGTTTAACTTGTAAATACTATTTTCCTGCCTACATCTCAACTTAATTGCTAGTTATGTCTGAGAGATTCCTGTTGGTTTTATGATGAATGATGATTCAGCACCCATCTCAATTTTTGATAAAAGTATTTGTGAATTGATTATCTAATAAAATAAGCAGATAAACCATGATTTAAAAGAAATGGATTTAAGTAATTGTTCTGGTGACTTGCATGCCAAGGTTCAGTCCACTCTCGCTCCCCATACTTAATTAACAGTTTAATTCAGTTGTGAAGCTTGCAAAACAGAGATCTGAAGCAAAGGCAGCAAAAATAATCTTAATGCAGTTCTAGCGCATCACCTGGGCCTTAAGTGAAGAGTCAGAGAGGAAGAGAGATTCAGGAGGCTTTCATTTATGAATGTTACACTTATATATGTGCTTTCCAAAGAAATCTGGATAATCTAGGTCCGCGGTGCTGCTGAGAAGAGTGGAGTGAGCCTGCAACCACAATCTAATCCTCTTCCTTCTAGTTTTTGTGCAGCCAAGCAATCAGCCAGTTCAGGAAACTGATTTGGTCTCAAAGCAAAAAAACTATTAATATTCAGCTTAATCAACTTCTTGATTAAGCTGGCTGCAGGGCCCGATATGCCATGCTGGTGCCAGCACAAGAGAGAGAGCATGCAAGCTTGCAGATGGGGAAGAAAAAGGCAAGATCAGCATTAAATGAATTTGACCATGAAACTGCACTTCAGGTCTACTAAACCACATAATGAATTGCTGTTCAAAGCTCAGGTACAAAAACCTTTGCTGCGTGTCTAAAGCAGAGCTGTGTTCAAAAACAATTGCAGACAATGGCTACTAGGAGGCTGCTGTGCCTGTGGTGTGTTTTTTACCAGTCAGACTACTGGAGACACATCCATCCTGTACCTGCATTTCTCTGCCAACACCAGAGAAGGATGCCTGTCAGTCCAGCATGGCTCTGGTGCAGCGTGAATGATGGGCTCCTCGCTAGACACACGTGGATAAGCAGGAGCCCCTTTATTCGGTGAGTGCACCTGAAGTTACTTCCCATTAAAATTTCTCTGTCTCTGGAGCATTCTCTGGGGGCCCTTCTAAACTTCACTTCCAAGACTTTCCCAGATGGCTACTCTGCAACCCAGATGTTGTTTATTTATTCATTTGTCACTTTAAAAGAAATAATACTAAGAAAAGAATAGAATGAGACATGTTTGTTCTCTGTCAAAGGAAAAAGAAGGGGAGTTGTCAGATTTTCCCACGCGTGCGCTTTTGAGGTTGAGAAGGTTGTTATAAACTCTTGCTCCTCTTTTAAAAGAATCTTCCCCGTTCTTTTTCTACTAGAAGACTTCTGCTTACTGAGAAGCTGGTCTTTAGAAACTCGGTTCCTAAAAAGATGTCAGTGCTGTAGGCACTCAACAGGAGCGATTTACATGTTGTACCCAGGATAATCCTCTTTACTAGTATTAGGTTAATAACAACTCTCTTTGTGACAGCCTGTAGTAGAAATCCACAAATGTCTCTGGAATGCCTCTATGAGGTATTACTCTGCTCCTGGTTGTTCTTCCACGGGGTTAAAATACGCGTGTTTTGTAGACATGCTAAGGTGGCTACATGTCACACGAGATGTACGCAGGAAGCTGAAGCGTGTTGCCATTTCATTTTCAGGGACCTATTTCAAAGGGACAGTTAGCAATCCCCTGCCGACAGCCCCATCAGATGATAGCATCTCATTAATATTGCAGAGAATCTAGTATTTATGAGATCAGGCTTTTGCAAGAGTTCAAATAATAGTGAGTGAAGAAACCTTGCGTGCAAAAGTTCAAGCATCGACAGCCTTCTCTCTGAGGCATTCTAGACCATTGAGTTCTCTAGGGCATTCAAGACCTTTTCTACCGCACTGCTGGGCTGAATAATGGGACTTTCAGAATTGCATAGTTCTTCCAAAGTCTTGCTAAAGAGATTGAGGAGGACTTGGGCTGCGATCAGTCTCTTTAATTATATTACTATAAAGATTGTATCTCTTGTCCATTCATTTGTCAGAAAACATTTTTACAGCAGATATAGCTATAGAACATTTGTCATACAAGACTAAATATAATAGAAAACCTGGTACTTCACACGCAACACACAGTTCTCTGTTCCTCTGAATGGGACATAGATGTTCTAGCAGAGACTGCTCTGTGACTTTTTCCTCTGTGGATGCTGTGGCTCATTTTCTATGCTGGAAATAGGTGTGATACTCTGAAGGAACGTGTCAAACAGACAGTCGGGTCTTCCATTTGGTTGGCTCCTGTGCGACCTATAGTAGCCATACTTCTTGATTTGCTTACAGATACAAGCGTTGATGTATTTGTAGCCTTCATACCCCTGATCACAGCAGCAGTTAGTAAATTTCAATCTCACATTTAGCAATGCTCAGAGCCTGAAGATAAGTTTTAATTGAGATTGCAGAAGCTTTTCTTTTGTTGGAAAATTGTTCATATTCATTTGTTGAAGCATCTTCTAGGAACGCTTATGGGCAATTTCAGGCTTTGACAGGATGGAGCTCATTAACTTCCACCCAAGCTAAATGTCAATTTACATACTAATGTCAATTTTCTTTTACCTCTGTGTCCCCAGTCACATTTTTTAGAAAACCTAATGCTTAAAGTAATTTTTAATCCATGAAATCACAACAGTTAAGAAATCAGCCCCAGATGTATCTCTCCAATAGGAACTATTATATAAGGCACTGCAAACTGCGGGCTTGTTCTCTAACAGCCTTGGAGGAGAAAGGGGCTCTTTAAGGAATTCTAATAAAAATTTTTAAATGTAGTAAAAAAGAATTAAAAATGTGAAAATTCCAGAGAACACTAAATGTTTTTTTTTTCTTTCCAACTATCAGAACAAACCCATCTGTAATTGGTAATTAAAAAGATTAATAATAATGGTGTAGAAGGCAATGAATAACAGTGTAAGAGAAGAGAACATACTTCTCCTTTCGTGGTACATGCACATAAGAGGTAAATCTATAAGACAAAAAGTAGGAAATCTTTTTGCATCCATATAATAAACACACCAAACTTGCTCCCAAGAGATACAGTTAACAGAAGTTGCTTCACATTAATTCAAATGTCCCACTCCTTCAGGCAGAGATTTTTTTGTTTGTTTTAAAAGGAAATTTAGTAGTCAAAGACTCATGCCATGAGCTAAGTAACAACCAAAAGGGAAATATAAGAATGGATTTTAAAACTGTGTTCCATAACACTGGGGTTTTTTGTGTTTCTTGCATCTTCAGCTTGTGATGCTTGTTCTTAAGGCAGGATTTTATTCTAGGAAGACTTTGTTACTGCATTTTAGAAATAAATGCTGCATTTTAGAAATAAATTCCCTCAAGACATATTTGTGGTTTGTATTCCTTTTGAAAAGAATGATTTTGCTGTATTTCATTGGTTCTTGGAAAAGTCAAAGCAACACGTTGCCAGCATAAGGAAAAATATGTATGCAGAACATCTTGGCCAGAGGAGATTTAGCACTCATCCAAACAGGAAACAAAAAATGTACCAATTCTTTGGCCTCTAGCAGCAACCCAATAAGACTTGTAAAGTAAATGTTTCGTATTCATAGAAATACCAGCAATTGATTTTTATTTTACACAGTGCAGCAAGGAGCCCTGTTGCGACCAAGTTTGCATCAGGAGACGGCAATTTCTCTTTTTAATGAAAATTTCAAAAAAGGAAAATATTTGTTTAAGTATAACACTAGAACCACTATGGATGGGTATATTTCTGCTCCCATGTAAATCACAAGGGATTTACTTTGGTCATGAAATTTTTGGTCTTCGAAACCTTCCTCTCAAATACACAAGGTGGGATTTGTTGCTTATTATTATTGCTCTCCTTCAATAGGACCTGAGTTGCTAGTATTTGCAGATTAGCGGGTGCTCCCAAATTAGTAAACTCAGCCAAGTAATATTTGCACTGCTGACATTTTTGGGCACTACTTCATATAATCTTTGTACATATGCCAAAAACTAAAAGGAAGCTTTCTTGACCATGGAGCAGATTCTCACAGGTAAGGTGAGACGGGAGGTAAAGTGGCATGACTAAACTTTTCCATTTCTGCTGTTAATAGCTTCTGGTCTTGGTCCAGTACCCTGTGATCCAATTTCTAGGTTATGGTGTGTGTATGATATATATTTTTGTCACCTTAGAAACGTGAAAATACTTACTAACTGGCTGAACAACTTCATGGTGACTGGAAAGTAATTTTTTGTAGCTATGAGCACCCTGAAGTTTATAGACCTAAGCATGCTAGAAGCTACAGATGAAATAGCTGCATATGCAGATTAGCACCTCTATCTAACACGCTGACAGCACCAGCCAACTCGTCCATTCTGCACAGAAAGAGATAACCTTGTATTCAAGTCATTGTAGGTGACATGACAAGGCTCACCTTCTGTGTTGCTCTAAGCATCATGCAAGATTTAAAAACTGGTAAGTGTGCAGACTGATTTGCTGAATATCAAGCCTGCAAGTGTTTGCTAAACTCTTAGTGTTGGATTTACTGCAGGTACATTTAAAAATCTTTGTTTTACTATGCATCTGTGTGCATGTTCCAACATTAACATATGAATATAGTTCAATGACAGTGTTCTGCAAATAAAAATCGCATATAGGAGAGACACAAAATGAGCATCGGATAAAATGTGATCAGGAAAATGAACTCTGAACAAATAAAAGGATAGTGCAGAAATATAAAAGCCATTTTATTTTCAGATATACTCGCAAAACTGTTGTTAGTCCCATCAAGTGATGGTAGATGATAGGCTGAGACATATCTTGGTTGGATTTTTGTCAGGAATGAGAGCTACCATGTTCCCAGAAGACAATTTCAGGCTGATGTCCAGAACAGATAGAGTTTGGCCAAGCTCCAAATTAATCTCTTTTTAAAAAATGTGTATTGCATATAATGTCAGAAAAAAGTTTAACAAATCTCATTTCCCCTTTTAAGTTGTTCCATGATGAATATGGTAACTGAAGACACAAGGGAGAAGTCCACAGCCCTTTACAAATCTGAGTCCATTATATATACATTATTTATATTGCAGACTGAGGTGAAATTTTGGTCTGTTGAGCACTGAATTTTTACAGTAGAGTGCAAAGAAATTATTCAAACCAGGTGTTTCTGTAATTGCAGTGCACTAGGGACAACGCTGAGAGCTGAACAGATCCCAAATTTACCCTTTCGGCTGAATGATGCAGTGGTTTAGTGTTAGTACACAAGGCAATAAAATAAATTGCATTGGAAAACAAGGCAGGCTGGCTGGCTTTACACTGCTGAGTTTTGATTGCACTTTGTGTCTTTATCTTTTGTTTGCTTTTGTTTAGGCCTTTATACCAGTAAAATGATGTGAAGAGGTGAACCTGTCCATTAAAACTGAGAGGAAACTACTTGTAATGGCTAAAATTCAGCACAGCTACACGGTGCGCTCTCCTCTGATCCTTGGCTTAATGTGTGGTTTTCATCAAGTAATACACTGATACCCCATAGTACGGCTATTTGCCTCCTTACTCTACATGGGAAGAAAGGAAGGGAAGAAGAAAAAAAAATTGAAAAATCAAGTGTTACTTCATAAATTTTGAAACACTGGGTAACACTCCACTTTAAGTACATTTTTATGCATTGCCACAAAGTACTTGCACACAAGCTGGGCTGCTTAATGCAAGTCTCATTTCCTCTGGAAATATAAAGCACAATTTTTCCACCACACCAGTGTGAAATTGAATGTGGTTATCTGGCTTGTACGCGTACCAATTTTTTTAAAGAAAAGACCTGATACCTGACCTGCACCATTGATATGCCAATGATGTCTTGGTCTTTTCAATAAGGTATTTATGAATACTTTCAGTGAAAATACTATCTCTTGGTGGAGTTTTTCATTTGACACCACATCTGGGTCTTTCTGACAGAATATGAAATATCTGACTTTTGCCACCTGTTTTATGCAGTCAGCCTGTGTTTATCATTTCCAAGTAATATCTGAAAGAGTAGAAAAGTATGAAGAGAGCATATTTCCTCTGGAAGACAAGAAAAGATCATTAAACCTTTCAAAGTTCGGCCAACTGAATCTCAAGTCTTGCAAGTTAGCCACGAAGGCAGGTCACCAAGCCTAAAAGTAAACAAAAGTAAAGTCAAGTCTAACTTAGCTTCTACTGCTAATATGGTTTTGGCTCATCTTTGAGGTCCTTCTTGAATACCCTTTAATTAATTAAAGGATATAATTTATTTTCAAATTGGATTATCATGAGATTTGTTTCTGCCTGTTTCAGAAAGATGTAATGAAGTTGCTGTCACAAAATCTACCAGACTAAAATAACTTAAATCCCTGTTAAAGAATGGAGGAAGGGTGGATTTGCTCCTACTCATGAGATCCAGCTCTGCAGAGGATTTTATCCCTTTTTTTCAGAGCCAGGACAAAAGCTATGCAGTTTTGGTTCTATTAAGATATGTATCACTTGCATGTGATGTGATTTTAATGTGCTGGAGTAAAAGGCATTTTGAGAAAATAAAAGCGTGGCTTTTACATACGTGCTTCTTACTTGACTAAAAATTTCTTGAACTGGTATCATGACTGAATCTGACATGAGCTCTGTCTTAATATGCTGAGGTTTTCAGATGGAAGATTCATTCATTAAACTCCATATGTGATCGAATCCTGGAAATAATAACACTGCAATACTGTCCCAGATGGAATTTTAATATCTAGAAAGGAAGATGCACCAGACTCTATGTAGTCTGCTAAAAACCTGGTTATTAAGTTTTTTTAAGTGGAGAATGCTTATATACTACACAGACTGTTCTAGGATAAGAGGATGTGGACAGCTGTGCCCTGCTTTAAATAGTATTTTTGTCACTAATAAATAAATACTGAAGGGAAAACAGACTACTATTGGCTGTAGGGAAAAATATGCAACCCATGTTTCACCTATAAATGAATGTTCTCTCATAATTTTGAACACTTTTTCTTACAGTCCATGTGAAGTAAAAACCATTATTGAATTGCAATATACTTACTACTGATTTCCAGATTCCTTTTTAGTTCCACTCCAGTAGCTTGCTGGTATGCTAGATTTTATGTAATACATCATGGATCCTGCTATTTGCTTTTAAGCAATTTCTCTGGTATTACCTGAGTACTAAGAAAGAATGAAAATTAATGTGTGTAAGACTCATCTCATAAACATGGGTGATTTAAAGTAAATAAGCCTGATTCCTGTAAAATGAAAGTTCGAGGTTTATATATCGTCTCTTAGTTTAACCTGCCCTAAGCTAGTTTTTGAGTGTTAGTATGCAACTACGATAAATGTGGAAAACATACAGTCTGTATAAGGAGCTTTGTCTTTAAACCAATATGATAGATAATCCTGCACTGGAGCCAGGGTGAGCTTCATCAAGGATGGGTTTTGAGTGAAATTTCTGGATCTAAAATAACCACGTTATTCTAAACCAGAAAACAAGATTGTCATTAATTAGTGTTTAGTATTTAGTATTTACCCTAAGCCAAGTTCTTTCACGTGATCTCAACTCCATCATTTTCAACTTACTTTTTCCAGTAAAATGAAAACTTATAAGCAAAGGAGGTGTCAGGAATTTCCTGGGTACGATATATTTAGCCTTGGAAATGAATCCTGCAATGCTATTTCTTCAAGGAGCAGGGATGTAACTTTCAACGCCTCATTTCATTGACCTTTCAAGCTGTTGAAAGTTTTAAAAGCTTTTTCTTCTGACTTGAGTTCTAAATTTTTAAACAAAATGCAAATATGCAGTATGATAAGGGGATTACAGACGCACAGGAGATTACATTATGGCTGAGGTACTGAGGTAGTGTTCACTCCTTGTAAGTACTTAAGCAGTCTAAGATTCTTGGTGCAGGCTGCATTCCAGCTTGCTGAAAGATCCCACTTTTGTTAAGAGAGACTCCTGGTTAAATTTACCCACACTGACTGTCCGCACGATGGCATTTCAATTCTGTACTTGCTACAAAAGTACAGTACATGCCTATTTTCTTGGTTTTCATCCCTCTCACTGAACTCCTGACAAATGGCTTAAAAACTGCCAAGTATAATCCCTTTCACATGCAGCTTTCCTTTTTCCATTCAGCATTTAACCAAGACCTGGAGCACCAAAGGGTGCAGGGAATTTAATGTTGTCATTTGAAGGCCATTGCAGATGGAAGAGCCACCATTTCTGCCCATTAACTGTCTGGGGAATATGTTGTAGACGCTCAAGTGAGGTAGCTGCAGGTGGTTGGTATGAACACTCCTCTCTTTCCCAGTGAGAATTTCCAACTGCATACATCACGATTCACAGTCCCAGTGCTGAACATGTCTGCTTTTGCTTGCTGGTGGGAAATTAAAAGTTTAGCTGAATGGTGTATGCCTCAGCAGAGATATCCATTCCCCTTCAGAATCCTCATAAAACATACTGTGAAGAAGACAATCTTGCACCCAGGCATTACCCTTGGGCTGCAGAGCCTGAGGCTGCTTGCTTTGCCTCATAGCTCCTTGCTACTAACAAGAACAGGTGACAGATACCCATCTTCAGTTCCCCAAACGCAGGAGGAAGTTGACATTATCTCAGTGAAGGTTATTGTCTGGACCCTAGAAGAAATGTTCAGATTCTAGGGAAATGAGATTTACTAGAAAAGAATATTAGCCATTAATACTAGGGTGAAACCCGTGTTTAAGAACTATCTGCAGAAGGTGCAGAAAGTGTGAATGAAAGAAAACTCTTATAGCAGCCACAGCAATCCCTATGTCAGAGTAGAAAGGTATGCTCAAGAGGCTACTACATGGGCCATCTTCTATAATCTGTAGCTATCAGATATCCATAATCAATAAAAGAAGGCAGATATAATGAGACTGAGGCATTCAACAAACAAAATTTCTATCGCAAAGCTTGGGAGCTAAGGGCCTGGCACAGTGCAAGTTTTACATTGCCTTTTTCTCACCTTATTCTCTGGAAGAGTAGGGTAGAATAGTAGGCAAAGAATGTAGGGGAATACATAAAGGACAACAGATAAGAAGCCTGGGGATGTGATTATTCCAAAAAAGAGAATAAAATAAAAGCAGGAATAAAGGCTGAAGATACAAAAATACTTGGGGTGACAGCTGTATCTCAAAGGAAATGTAACAGTGAAAGCAAATAATGCTTTCTCCCCTGACAGCATATCTCTCTTCTGCTCCAAATCCAATTATATTTTCTTTTTCCTTTGTCTCACTGATCCTTTTATGATAAAGAAATAGTTCATCTGTCTTAGCTGGTTCTAGGGCACTGAGTGGAGTAGTGCTTCCAGCAAAATATTTCAAAATATGCTTAATTTGAAATCCAGCTGTAATGGGCTTACTCATATGCTTAACATTAAGCATGCATTTAAGTGCTTTGCCAAATTAGGCCCAATATTTGCATCTTCAGTGTTTCCATATCCTAACAAGAACTTAATCTTCTAACCACATAACACATTGAGTTTGCATATTATACGAAATACTACTGCAGGGATTTGACGGGCTAAATTTCATTGTAAGTAAGGAGGATTAATTCAAACCCCATTGGTGTCATTGAAAAGATTCCTACTGATTGCCATAGTTCATGAATATAGAAGAGAAGAATTAGATAAATGTTCCCTAGGAGAAGAAGTGGGAGGTTCATATAAGCTACAAAATAACAGATGTCTTTGTTCTATATCAGTTATTTCATTTTGATGATTCTGCAGTAGGACTCTGCCCATGACAATTTAAATGGTAGCATCTGTGAAGGCCTTAAAAAGAGTCCTCACTGCATTAACTTGATGTGGAAAAGTTACACCTGAGCTGAGCTTGTCTTCTGGGAAACGTTGGGTAAGATGTGAGCATAACACAAAGCACAATAAGAATATCGGTAGAACTCTGGTCGTAAAACATAAAGGTTATACTGAGATGTTTATAGTTTGTTCTTGCTAGTTTTGGCTATTAAAAAGATAAATCTTCAAACTTAGTTCTTTCTGTATGTTAGTGTTGCATTGGCTGGAGGTTACTTTACTTCTGTATTAGCTTTCAACAAAATCTTGCAAGGAAGTTCTGGATTTGTTTTTTTTTTTTAATAGAACTATAATAGTAAGGTGGGTAAATATAGGCTACGGTGAACAGTATGTCTTTGTTGTGATTCACAAAGTCTGAAGTTATTACAGGGGTACCCCATTCTAGTGTTTGTAATGCAAGTGCCTCTTCTTTGTCTTTATTTTTCTCTTGAGTTCTGTTTTCACATGCACCCGGTGCCTTTGCTGGGGGTCTGAGCTTGTGTTACACTTGGAAAAGCAGATTACAATTCCAAATCTATTCTCTCCCAGTAGCAGTTAAGATGGCGTTGGGAACAACATGAAATGGGAGAATTGTGGGAAGGAAAAGATTCTTTCTTTGTATGTGGAAAAATCCTAAACAAACCAAAATCTTTTTTAATTGATCTGAAAATCTCTGTGTTTTCTGAATTGGGCTAGCTTATCTTTAGAGAAGTGTTCACGACGTTATTGCTTCCTCTGCCTCGCTCTTTTCCTTCCTTGGTTTCTTTCTGTTAAGAAATCCGTAGCATTTCTTGTCCATTCATTTCTAGTTCTTGAGACCTGAATTTGTATTTTTGTCTGTACAATACCCAGGGTCTGATTAATTCACAAAATTAGACCCAGCTAGTGTAGATAACTCAGCTGGCAAGGCTGTAAAAACTGCAGGAAGATGATGAAGGCTTTGGCAATTAATTATTTATTTGAGGCGTTTGGAATTCCTAATGGCCCCGCTAAGAAAATGAGTACTGTTGATCTGTTTGCTGCACAGTGTCACAGGGAAGTGCTTTTATAAAGAATTTAAATGAAGCTTAGGGTAGTAACTGTGTCTTATTGCTTTGACTTTTCCAAACCTCAGTGATGTTAGTCAGAGGTTGGTGCAGTTATGCCAGTTTAATTACAGCCAGGACTAGATCTGTGGTTTCTGTGACGTCCTTCCCTCACAAGCTGGCTGTGTGAGGGCAAATGTGCATTCACGCATATGCGCAGTCTGTTGAAACTCTTACTGAACCTGAAAATGCTCTGAACTACCAAGTGCTGTACTGACAAAATCTCCTTGCTTACCAGGAACAACACTTCTTTCTGGACGTTGTCCAGCAGCTGACTGCTGTCAGCCCTCATGGGAGCTGCTGTTTTGCTACTGTTGATGGGAGACAGCACGGCTTACCGTGTTAAAAAAAAAAAAAAAAAAAAAAGGGTGTTTTCCTTGGCATTAAAGTTCTGTGCCTGAGTCTCAAATTCTTTGCTTGCTGAGATGTACCTGGCACTTCTGGTGATTACCACAGTAATGTGCAAAACATGCAAGTTGTGATAAGTAGTTCCAGAGCTACTTACTAGCAGGAATATGTAACGTTAGATGAGGCTTCTAACTGTGAGTATTCTTTTAAAAATACTGCCCATAATTCTGCTGCAACCTTCTTGGTTTGTATATGTAAAACTGACAGAGTCGTACCATTTGTTAGCTACAACTGCCGTATTATGTATATTCTGACTCCCCTGAAATATCACAGCTGTTATATATTCCAGAGAGACCCATTTTGGAAGAAACAATAACATTTAAATTGTACATTCATTTAAAAAGTGTTACATAGTGAACTATATTTTTTCTATTTTAATTGGGAAACTTTTGTAGCAGAAAGTTGTAAAGTATCAGGATTCCAAAACAGCTATAAAATGCACAGCAATATCTGGAACCATGTTGCTGTAAATAAATCAAATGCTGTAATCAAACCTTTTTACACCCTTATGCAGTATCTAATTTTAAACTAGAAATAGCCAGGGAGCTAAGTTACCTCCTTCTCATTTTTATGTATGTCAGAGATCAACAGTGGGCAATAAACTCTTTTCTGGACCACTTATATTGCTTTGGTCACAAAGTGGATGTTCACACCACGGATGTCGTGGGTTGTCATGTCTGGGGGCTGGCATACAACTTAAGGAAATGAAGATGAAATGAGCTGTGCATTACAGACTGGCATGCTGCTTCTACTTTTGTGGTTTTTTATGTGTACAGCTGTCTTCATTAGCCAACCAAGAAGTTTTTGGGCTTCAGATTTAGTAATATCTGTAAGATGCTGTAGAAAATGTACTTCTCCAATTATTTACTGAGGCGTATATTGAAATGGAGTGTTTTAATAGGTTATTTGCAGCTGTTGCTTTTGCTGCACTTCAGAAAACAAAGCTGCGGTTTAAAGATCTTCATACAGGTATTGAAGCCTTGCTTCAGACGCCCATTTAAAATATTCCTGCTTTTATTTTTTTTTTCCAGAAGGTGATTCTTACAGATATAGAGTAACAAGCCAGAAAGACCGTTTACAACTATCTAGTCTGACCTATTGCAATGTAAGCTGTAGTCATTGATTCATGGATGTCTACAAAATAAGTGACCTGATATCACTCAAATTCATCTTAAGATGGCCTCAGTGCGTATTAGTTAGAAATGAAAGATTCCATTGCGAAGATTAAAGTTAATATTTTTGAAGGGAGAGAGAGTGGAGTTGGAAAACAGGAAGAAAAGCAACCTTCATGGTATTTGTTTATAATGTCAGTAATTCAGAGTGTCTGTGTTATCAAGTAGCCCAAGAAGTTTTGAAATCAATTGCTCTGCACACCTTTACAGGGTGGAGATTCCTTTTTTGAAGGTCCAAATCCCTGCCAGCAATGGGACAATCAGCAAGAGAAGATCTAAGGAATGATGAACGTGCCCCCTTCTCTGTATTGTCTTCCTGCTGGCAGGGATGCTGTTCCCTGCTCCAGAGACACTTTGTTCAGATAATTGGATAAGACAGACCTGACTTTTATGCTAGCAGGAATGATACAGTCTGAGCGAGTATAGGGTAACAGCCCTGAATGACCCAGTGCATTAATATCCCATCACAAAATGATAGGAACCAGTGCTGTGTAAGAGAACAGCAGTAAGTTGCTTCACTGGATGAATCTGAGTGTGAGGATGGACACTGTTGGAAAACATGGCAAGAACGGAAGGAAAGAAACTGTTTTCCTCCAACACCTGTTTGATTTTGAGATTTGCATTGCATTTCATCCACAGTTAATTAAGGTTAGCTCCAGTGGTAACCACTAGTTTCTGCATTAACAAGAAGAGAAAAGCAATCATTAGGAATAAAATTATCAATGTGGATCTATTAGGATTTGTAGCCCTAGCCCCCTTTCAGTCTGTTGGATAAGAGTGTATAACGAATGCAATATGATATGTCTAATCCAATCAGATTTTTCTCTGTTTTCACTTAATTGAGGTGCTAAAATACCTGCACTTGCATACAGCAGAAGGCACTGTGATGACTCAACATCACCAGGTGTGGTCAGAAACCCAGATGTTGCTGGTATCAAAAGGTAGGCTGTAAGGATGGCTATCAGGTTAACCCTTGCTCCTGGGAGTCTTTTCTTTGCTACTTGCATGTTTTTTAGTAACAGAAGTCGTAATAAGAAATTTGCATTAAGAAACCACAGTGCTGTGTATATTTTGGAAGACAAGTAAAACCTCATCCCTGAAAAAAACTTCAGGGGCACAGAGAAGGTTGTAAGAATAACTGATCTGTGCAGAGTGGAATTGAAGATTTTTCTGGTGTTTAATACTGTCCTAACTTAGTTTTCCCTAGAGTAAACATGAACTTTTTCCTTTATTTGATTTGCATTAGAACATTTTGGAAAAGCCTATATACTTTGACTGTGGGCAGTTCTGTGTTTGTCTAAGGAGAGTGGTGTGAACCATTCTGCCATGTAAAGACTCAAATTTTCTGAAGCATCCATTTAGTTTGGAAGCATTGTGTCTTTGAAAGCTGGTGCACCAGTACCACATAGATGGCTTTCCCACCTTTAAATGAACTTTTAGTCAATAGAGAAAGTTCTGTTCCGGTGATTTTGGGGCCTTCCATCTGCACACTTACCCAAGGGTTCCTGCTGTTTTTCTTATTAACGCTTACTGGAAGCTTTCCTTGCCTAAAGTGGATGTGATATGTCCATTGTATACTCCTGCAGAGAAATAATGAGAAAAAAGACTTTTAAAATGGAATAACAGAATTAAGAAACGAATGCAATTGAGCTCAGTGGGAAACAAGGACATGTGAGAATCCTTTCCTAATGTAGAGAAAACTTTTAGAAGAAACAAGGTTAACTAGGCTAAAAATCAATTTCACTAATATAAGAAATGCAATCTAAGCTTAATCTTAAGCAAAGATTTGTTAAGCACTTGGCAAGCAAATATGGATTTTTACAGGCATTCTCTTTCAATTTTATGTGCAAATGACGTTTGGCAGCAGCAATTGAAGTACAGCATCACTTTCTCAGTTATTCCTATTAGTTGTTTTGGTTGCTGGTTACCAAGTTTTGGTTCTCTCTTTGGCTTTGCTTGTGAACTTCCTTATAGACATGTTAACTCTTCAGTTGTGTCCAGCTCCTTCTCTCATTTTTTGACTTAGAAGAGCATAGATCTCATTGGACACGCATGTAGTAATAAAATATGAAACATTAAGAAAAAAACATGAGTGATTTTGATCAGATTCCCATTTGATGTCTATGTAAAAATTCCTGTTGATTCCACATAAAACCAGTCCATAGGAAGCGAATACTAAGCACTTCTGTGGCATCAAGGGATTTTTTTTTTTTTTTTTTCAGGAATGATGTCTAAAATAATATATAATATAAAGACTAGGTAAGTTTAGATGTGGTTTACATACAGAGAGAGGCCAAACAGAGCTGCAAAGGAATATTTTTTGGAAGTGAGATCCAGGCAGTGTTAACAGCAAAGGGAAGAGCTGTGCCCCTCTTCGACTCTCATCGCGCTCACACCATGACACAAAGTTGCCAGGAGTGTGGCAGCTGAAATCGCAGTATTCCCAAATGCAGTGAAGTTCTTGCTGTTAATGATGACACCAGGATTTCATCCGTTCTCTAAATTCGTTAAAATCATTGAAATTGCCTTCCAAACAAATATGTAGATAAAAGTGATTTTTTTTTTTCTTATGTTTTCTTTTTTTCCTGGTCTGGCTTACTCAGAAAGTTGAATGCTTAAAGATATACAGTGTGGACACAAACAGTGAAGTTAAATCATATAATAGCTGATTGAGTACACAGTGCACTGCCTTATTTAAAATGTGGGGTGTGTTGTGTGTGTATGTGGGTGGTGCTGTTGTTTGACAGTCCAGAAAAAAATATGATGCTACTGCTGAAAGAGGGATAGTAGAAACTTTCAGAAATGTTTGTTTTAGGCTGGATGAGAAGATAGACTTGAGAAAAGTGACTTCTCTATTTTATACATGAATACAAACCAAACGTTCAGAGGTTAATTGATTGAAGTTATACAGTAAGCTAGTAATTAAACTAAATGTCTAATATATTGCAATATGACTATGACCATATTGCATATGTTTCTTCATCTATATACATTCCTATAAAAAAGCAGGAGCATCCCCCAATCTTTCTAATATCTTTCCTTAGAAAACCCCTGGAAGATAGACTGTGTGATCCATTACAGAAAGATCACAGACAGCCAAGAAGACTGGCCCACGACCACTTAAACCTGTACTTTAAGGAGGAAATGAATCAGGCGCTTACATATTCCAGACTAGCACACTAGTCTCTAGACCACTCTTTTTCTTTCCTGGGTCCTATTTTGCCTCTTACATAAATTGGTAAATACTCCAGCCCTCCGTAATCAGACATCGAGTGGGTTTTTTTTTAACGTCTGGATTACCCATGCTCTTGAATGAGGATTGCCTTTTTCTCTGATGACATGATGTCAGTTGTAACAAGGCTCTGAATGTCTGTCTGCCCAAACGTTGCGCCCCATCCCAACCCAAATAAGTTTTAAAAATGCAATTACTCAGTGTATGTAACTTTATTCTTTTAAAAACTTTTATTTTTGCTTCCACAGCCTAGTTTGAGTAAAATGACTTTAAATATTTACTTTTTTTATTTAATCAGAACTATGATTGAGTATCATCAAATGATAAATGTTTCCTGGGTAAGGATTAGCAAGACTAGCCCAGCCTGCCTCCATCTCGGAGATCATAGAGGTCCATGGTTTTTTTTCTGTCATCAATGACTTAGAAAAACAAGAGGAAATTGAAGCCAGAATTTTGGTCTGGAAGACAGAGTCTAGACAGATCTCATGTATCAATAGAAAGATGAGATAAATATTGAAGAAATATTATTCAGCCTAAAACAAGATCCAGCTGCAGCTGTTGGAAGTGGTGATTTTATTCAGAGGCTTGTGGAAGAGTTGTGTAGTGAGCAGACATGCAGCAGAAGATATATGATTCATTTCACAATGAACCCCAAGTGCTAGATATTTTATTACCTTACACAGAGAGTTGCTTCCAAGGGTAGTAAATTTTTCATTTAAGCTTCCTTTGTTGACTATAATCCCTTTGATTTCTTTCTTTAATTAAATCATACAAATTTTCTGGCTGTTTTTCCTTTGTTCTATTTAACCACTCACAATCTTTTAATGGTGATGGGCAGAGAAAAAATAAATGCCTGACAAATACACCTTGGCAGCAAAGCCAACTACAGTAAATCTTGTGACTGAAATATCAAGTTGTACTCTGAAGGATATTTATTGCATTTAGCCACACCAGAAGACAGCTCTGAAAACTCTAATCTCCCTCAGAATCCCAGATTAGATACAGTAATGTGATAGGAGAGAGATACAGTGTTCAGGAATGGATTTTCTTCTATATATTGAATCTTTGGTTGGTAACCTCTCTGGCAGCTTATGCAATTTGAATGTGCCAGCAGTATTTCTGTAATTTTAGTCTCTGCGTGTAAATTCTATCTCATGTTCTATCTAGTGTAGTTATCTATTAATAAGATAACCTGTGTCCATTATTATTGTTTCTCTTTCGGTAATGCAATGTTTGTTTAATGATGCTTCTGTTCTTACTCAAACCAAGTTTCTGTTGACTTTAGCAGGCACAAGGAAAAAGATGGTTGATGGTTAATCTCAGAGCAATAAAGAAAAGACAGTGATAATGAGTTAACTAATTAAAAAAATTATGTATTTTATGTTTGGTATTGAATATAGGCGATAACTGACTTAAATAACAAGGGCTTATCTAGTTATGTATCACCAGTTGGTGATGTATAATTTCTGTGAAATTAAGTGCCTATCAGCACACAGGTGATAAAATTCTGAATTTTGCATTTTGAATGAATTTGTAGTAGCTCTGACATTTATTTTGACAGAGAACAGCTAACTTAAAATCAAGTTTTTAATCGGTAGATGAATCTTAATGTTCTCATGAGTTGTGTGCAAGCAATTAAAGGCATTTTGAATAAATTCTTTACATTTCAGCTATGTTCTGGAATAAACGAGTTTTTGAATGACTGACTTACTAGACAGGATGTTTTAAGACTTGTATTCATAGAAATTTTTGATCAGGATCGCAAAAAGATAGGGAGAGGGAATAATCCTTAGGTCTTCAAAGAAAACCAAATCATGTTTTCACAACTGCTTCAAAAATCTCTGTTTTTACATTTCCAAATTACATTTTCTCTGATAATCTGGGAACCTAGAATCTCTAAGACTGAACGCTGATCTAAGCAGGAATTACTTGTTTATATCTTAGTGAGCCTAGGACCATGATGCTTATTAAGAATCCTTGCCTACGTCTTGTCTGTAACACATTAACAGTGTTCCAGTTTATTGAGGAAAGTTGCAACACATTCTGTTGAGTGCGAACTGTGAGTTTGTGGGGTGTCTCAAGACAAGTAGCAATGCTCTAAAAGAACTTCCTTCTACAACTACAAGTACGATGCACATTAGAAAACCCATTGTTAACCATGGCTCTTGTACTTGACTGCTGAAAACAGTATAAATGCTAAATCCCTGGATCCCTAACTTAATGATACAGTAAATCATAACTGCAATGCTAAAACAAACATTTATTGAATGGTTACGTGTTCTGATGTAAATGTTTAATGCAAAAATTCATTGTTGATACACAGTTTGGAAACAGCTGAATCATGGCCAGCATAATATTCATGCTTTCAGAAGATCTCCAGATCTTTCTGAAGACAGACCTGAAGTCTCAAGCTATTTCACGATTGAGCTGAAGTGTTTATTTTGACTTCATACCATAAAGAATTCTTCATCAGCATGAACATAAACAGTTGATTGTGAGCTCTTCAGAAGAGCTTCTAGGCTTCAGGCTAGCTTGGAAACAAAGCTTTATAGGGAATGACTTTAGAATATCGTATGTCTCATTCGTGGAAGAAGGGAGATTGAACCATATTAGTGCCTTTTTCAATCATTTCCTTGTAACATGTTGCACTAAACTGGTTTATATGATTGAAACTTGTTATAGCAAACAATTATCTTTTATTTGATAATTTAACTCATAATTATAACTAGAACATCCTCTTCATTTAATAGTAAGGTCATGGTGGCATTATGTCCATTATAATAATAGTAATAATATGCTGTTGAACAACGTGTACTGGTTAAAAAAGAAAAACTGATGGAAAGCATGATTTCAGTGATGCAGCCTTGTGGAAACCAGTGATTCTACAAATGCGGCACACCACCTGCATTTTCTTGATTGTTTGAGTGCGTTACGTAGTAACTTTCAGATGAATAATGGCATGGTATTCCTCTTTTCAAGTATTTAGGTTAACAAAGATTAATCTCAGTATTTGTACTCCAGAGACAGAGCAGGGGAAAACAGAGTGGGGTGAAAGGAGGGATTGTTAGACAGATTCTTGTCACACGATCTGCAGTTCATATTGACCTACCCAGTGCTAACAGTTGGTCTGTAGCTGCCTCAGGACCCCTGGTCTGTTCTCAGGGTTGTGTCTTCTATTCCCTGAGATTTAATGTCACAGCTACTGTTGGTTTGCTGCAAGGAATGTGTTTTGACAGTGGAGTTTGCCCCTTAGAAGACCATAAGTAACTCAATGATTTGTAAGAACAATTTACTTGAAAGTTTTAAAGTAGTGCTTTGTAATTAGATGTTGGTTCAATTTTAAATTTAAGTCAAGTAATACTCTGTCCTCCCCAAATCCTGTAGAAATATGTGAGCTAAAGACTTTGTTAAATGGGATAGCTCAGTTTACTGACAATAAGATGAAATTAATGAATACAAGTTGGATCTGTACTGCTGTTGCTGTAATCTATAACTATTTAGTATTTGACATCTTGTGATAGTGTGACCTACCTGTGAAAAATTATGGTGGTGGGAAGGGGACTGAATGGTTGTCTCTTACGAAATGCTATTTGCCTCACAGGTGACAGGAAAAGGGAGAGTATGAGGATGAAATAAATGAAATCTAGCTCAAACTTGCAGTGAGAGACTATATGGATTGTCTTTTAGCCCTTCCACAATGAGGTGTATGATCTGTATTTTGTCCCTTTAGATGTTCCCCACACATCCATTGGTATGTCTGAGATGCTCAGAGGCAATAATCATGGGTATCCTGAGACACATTTAAATAAGGCAATAAAATGTATTTCCACTTTAGCTCCACATTTAAAGGGATGTGACTTCAGTGCTATCCAAATCACTCTGAGCTGAAGAGTTGCTGTGAGATGCTCATCCGTATTAATGGACCTTCCATATATTTACCAGTAAAGCTACTGCAAATGAAACATCTTTGATCATATAATATGGCTCCACTGTAATTTCAATAGCTGTCTTCCTACTAAGTGGTCCCTGATATCCCAAGATGCCTGGATAATTGCTTGGGGAGAAGAGTGGATCTTGCCTATTGTTATTACATTAAACTTCAAAGAGTTACTTTCTGACTGACTCTGATTTTGACACTTCATTATTAAATTTGCACAAGATCTAAGCCATCAGCTCTGGCACCTTGGAATGAAGCTATATTTATTCATATATGTACCGTGTTATTCCTCTACTTTTATATGTGCTGAGTAAAATACATATTAAAAATTTTTTTCACTCCAAAAAAAGTGAAAGGAGGGCTTTTTTTAGGTGCTTAATTGCTAGCCTAGCAATCCAAATAGTTCTGTTTTCAGTTTTGCCAGTCTCAAGCACTGACCTTGGACAAATAATTTAATCTTGTAGTAATTGTTTTCCAGCTGTAAAATGAACATCTGCTTTCCATCTCCTGCCTTCTGTCTGATAATGTCTATGTTTTAGTTCTTTGATAAATACAACACCAATTTTACAGTCTTTGATTCCTGAGGATGTCTCCAAAGGACCATTCCAATGCAAGTGATGACCCTTGCTTTCTAGTGCCTATTTTCTTTAAAATTATTTGAAGGGTTGGCAGACAGCAATTAAGGCAAGTCAGAAAGGATCAGGAAGGAAGGCAGAGGTGGGTATTCATGCAGAAGTTTTTAGCAGGTGTCACTTTATGGCAAACCTTTTCCTGTTTCTCCTCTCTTTACCAGGACTTGTTACAGATGTAGTTGCAACGAAGCTGTGACCTTTTACAACCACGCTCACAAGGGTGGGTATGAAGCCCCATCCAACCTGGCCTTGAACACTTCCAGGGAGGGGGCAGCCACAACCTCTTAGGGCAGCCTGTTCCAGTGTCTCACCACCCCCACAGAAAAGAATTTCTTACTAATATCTAATCTGAATCTACCCTCTCTCAGTTTGAAACCTTTACCCCTAGTCCTATCACTACCCTTCCTGAACAACAGTCCCTCCCCGCCTTTCCTGCAGCCCCCTTTCGGCACTGGAAGGCCACTGTAAGGTCTCCCCAGAGCCTTCTCTTCTCCAGGCTGAACAACCCCAACTCTCTCAGCCTGTCCTCACAGGGCAGGTGCTCCAGTCCCCTGAGCATCTTTGTGACCCTCCTCTGGACCGGCTCGAGCAGATCCATGTCTGTCTTATGCTGGGGGCTCCAGAGCTGAATGCAGCGCTGCAAGTGGGGTCTCACAAGAGTGGAGTAGAGAGGGAGAATCACCTCCCTTGACCATCTGGCCCTGCTGCTTTTGATGCAGCCCAGGATGTGACTGGCTTTCTGGGCTGTGAGCGCACATTGCTGGCTCATACTCAGTTTTTCATCCACCAATACCATTGTTGTATTGTAGACTTAAAAGGATGATTGTGTGAGCTCAGAGAAGTTTACCTTAAGAATTCTACAGAGGAATCTATCTAGGAAAGCAAAACCTGAAAGTATTACAGGTTTAAATTCCAGACAAACCTTCCCTGCTGGGTAAAAAAAAAGAAAAAAAAAGTTGCTAAATAGTTAAAAAATGCCTTAAATGCAAGGAAATTTCAGTGCTTCTTGGCTCAACTCTCTAACGCATGAATTACTTTTGTAGATACCCCAGTACGGTGTGTCTGTGACTTCGTAGCTTTTGAATAGCATTGCTGTAAATACTCGCTTCAGAAGCGGTTATCAATTATCCATAAAACGCCCTGGTTCCTGTATACAAAGACATCTAAATAAATGTCAGTGAGAAAGTAGCAGTGAGAGTCAGTCTAGGCCTATATACATACCAAGGTTGCTAATAAGAGGCCGAGATGGAGGTAGACCTTTAGTATAGGTCTTAAGATACTTATAGTATTTTGTAATTTCCACTTTCATTCTACTTTTTGGGCCATTTTGTCTGCACCTCGATAATGGAAAGAGTTTTGATTTCAGGTTTTCATTGAAAACACTGGAAAAATTTTTTTGTTGTTTTTTCTGCTTAAAATATCAAAGCAGAACTTTTAAGAAGCTTCTGAGGTTTTTACTGTGTGCTTCAACTGCCTCATCTGTAACACAAGCATCAAAATAATATGTGGTGAGATGCTTTGAGAACTTTGGGTAAAAAGGTATTTAAATTCTGATCGCTAGTAGTGTTTGGGAATTGATGCTCTCATTCAACACTTTCACAATGAATTTTCTTTCATTATTATTTTAAATCTTATTATATGACAATCCTAATTGGTCTTAAATTTATTCTCGCCCGTCATTATGAGAGGGAGCAAAAATCTAAGTTTTATGCATTTTAGATTTCTATCTTTATTTGCATCTGAAATTGTAATGAAGTGAAGGATGCTGAGATTTTTACTTGTCATGTTTGATAAAACTACACAAGAATTTGTTTCCCCTTCCAAGACAGTCCACTGCTTTGTTTTTTAATGTATGTTAAGATGAATGCCCTCAAAACAAACAGTTTTCAAGATTAATTTCTGAGATTAAAGAATTCCCAATTCCCAATCTCTTCACTAATAAGAATAAAAGGTGGTGCTCGAGAGACAACACAATGGAGACCAGAGAGCCTCCATAATAGTTTTATGCAAATAAATGTGCTTTGTGTTGCAGTGAATGAGAAACAAACACACTCAGCTACTGCTTCTCACATAAGAGCAGGCAACATTTTAGAAGTGCTTTCCTAGAAGTGCAAACCCTTGTGTATTCATGCCCTTTTTTTCTTCTGCATCAGTCAAAAAAACGTCGAGAAGGCATGAAATGTATAGTAATTTCCACACATTTGATTGTGTGAAGTCCTTAGGGTCACCTCTAGGGACAACCAGGTGGAATACACAAAAAATAAAAGTAAGTAATGTAAAGGTCTTTCTGGCCTTAAGTGGTATGAAGTCATCCTTGGTGGAGAAAACTTCCTGCAAAAAGATTCTTTGCTGCTCAGCTGGTTGCATGCAGTTTTTTCAGAGTAGCTTTAAAATCTTGAAAGAGCAACATGATTAATAGAACACAGGAAAACTTATTTGTTAAAACTACATCATCAAATTATGATTGAACCTGTACAAGAACAATCAAGGAAAGGTTTTGCAGAGAAAATTGAGGCAATTTATTCATGATTCTGTTTAATGATGGAATTGCTGCTCTGTGCAGTTTCTAAAAGGAGAACATCATTATACTGCTGAGCAAGCACTGGCTGATTTTAATGCAAGTTACTGGAAACAAAATTTGTTCTAAATTAGTGAGTAGTTTGAAATATCTTTAAATACTGTTAAGATAAAGAATACCTTAAGTGTGTTTATCACTGGAGCACTGTGATGCTTTATATGCAGACTTGTTGAGTTTATTTTAGTAGTCCCAAACTTACATTTGCTAGTATGGGTAAGAGGTTCCTCGTCCAAACTCTGTTACTGTGCTTTCCAGTACACTGTTCTGCTTTCATGATGGATCTGAAAGGAATTTGGAAAAATTCTAATTTGAAAAATACGTATTCAGAAAGCAAAATGGATATTCCTGCATCTCAAGCATTTCAGTTATTTTTCAGTGAAGACTTATGCAAACTGGAATGATTTTTACACCTAAGAAAGTAGTTATAGAATAAACCACTTCGATATAATTTCTGATCCATTAACTCAGTACAGCTGTTTTGTAATTTGTCTTTCTGTACTACACAAGGCTTATTGCAAGAATATCAATGTTTTAATTATTTGTATAATTTCCATCAATTATATAGATCATATACTAATTACAATTAACTAGTTTTTATTAAATGTGTTAAATGTGTTATAATTTTCAGATAGTATTAGCTTTTTTTTTTTTTTAATCTCCTTTACTTTTAATATCTTCTGCTGATGAGCTTTCCCCAGCCCATAATCCCAGCAGCACTTTTGATTTTTCTCCCTGCTGGTTCCTATTCTACTGAATTTTCTCTGAATAAATCCTGGTCAGGTTAGTGGGAGAAATTTGTAATGGTTAGGTCATGGCAGAGTAGAAGCTGTCAGAACAACAGGAGTAAAGGAAGCTTTGCAGTTAGGTTCAAGTATCAAAAAAGAGATGCTGTATAAAGTTATGCTTTTATGCCCATTTCTGAAAGTCCTAGGAAGGTAAGAAATGCTTGTGTAAGGATGTCTCCTGCTCATACCAGTACCTTAAGATTTTCAGTCAAAGAAAATAAAAACTGATTGTTGTTTAAAGGCATAGATTTGTCTTTTATTTCTGGGTTTTGTAACATTAAATCTCTACAGATGGTGCAGTTTCTAAAGAGTAATTTGTTTATCATTAAAACCTAGGGGTTGTTTGCTTTTGCTTTTTTTTTGCTTTTTTTTTTTTTTTTTTTTTTTGTGAAGGCTTTTCATTGGCTTTCTGAGATTAGGAGAGGAAACAAGAACAATACTGAAGATAGCATGTTTTTCCCTTACTTTCTGTTACCTTAATGAGGACTGGGCAAAAAACAGGAAAAGCTGGATGGAAGCAGCAAAGTTCTGAAAGAGTTAAAAATATTTCTCTTGGAAATTTGTCAGAGATAGAGAGTTGTACAAATTAAGATGTTATAAAGGAATAGAAGTAGTGAGTGAGATTTTGCAATTCTAGTCATGATTAGAAAATATAATTAAACAATGTGCTGTAAATTCAGTGAAAGGTAGGAATGCAAATTAAGTTCTCTGATTAAACAGTGTAGTATTTGATTCAAAACTTGACTCAGGAAAGCACTTAAGTGTAGGCTTGAGCCCTGCTAATTTTGAATGCTATCTTCTGTACCTAAATGTACATTGAAGTGTTTTTCTGCTCATATGCACTTTACTAAATTGAAGGCAAAAGGACAGAGACAATGATCAGATTAGGTTTTGAAAGGTATTGTCTGCTTATATAGTTAATTAAAAGGAAAAAACCCCCCTATTTTGGATTGTCAAATAGACAATTAAAGAAGTGCTTGTTTCTTTAGGCTGAAACTGACTCTAGCACCAAAGGGATGTATTTCAGCTTAATTATCAATTTTGGGATGGTCATGCTCTTCCGAGGTGTTTGAGACAGGATGATTTGAAACAGGATGTTGACTTAGGTGGCCCTTTGACCATGTTCTGTACGGCCCTTTCTGTGCCGGTACAGTTGGAGGGGAGGGAAAGAAAATGGAAGGAATGAGAGGCAAGTGGCAAAATAGCATGGAAGTTTGTGGTGGGTAAATCCGCTCCAGTGCGGGCTCCCCACGGGCAGTGGTTCCTTCAGGAAATATCCACCTGCTCTGGTATGGGGGGGTCCTCCACAGCCCACAGGCGGGTGTCTGCGCCCCGCGGCCTCTTCCTCACGGCAGCAGGGGACTCTCTGCCTCCTCCTCCTCCTCCCCCTGCTCCCACCCGGGGCTCGCAGGGCCGTTTCTCACACCTTTTTCCTCGCTCCGTGCGGCGTTTGGCCCTTTCTTACCTGTGCTTCCCCAGAGGCGCCACCAGCCTCGCTGAGGGGCTCAGCCGGGCCCTGCCATGGCGGGACCACGGACCCGGCTGTGCGCGGTGCGGGGCAGCCCCTCGGCTCTGCTCAGAGGGGCCCTGCAGCCCCCCGGCTGCCAGCCCCTGGGCACGGGCACCCAATACAAAAGTGAAGAAACAAATGTCATTTTGGAAACCTTTTACCAGGTTTTTAGCACGCACCGCAGCAAATCCTGAAAAGACTGTTACAATTAGTTGCGTGGTTCTCTTCAAGAGAAGGCAGCGATGCTAAATTCCATATTTGCCCGAGGTGCAGCTTGCCTGGGGCTGCCCCGCTGGTGGTGAGCACTTACCTCGTGTTAGTTATGAATCACAGCATTAAGACATTTTGCCACAAACTGATGCTGTTTGGTAGTGAGCCCCAGGGCTGGTACAACTACTTGAACTAGCATGGACCTACTTACAAGGTGATTTTAGCATCAGTAACTTGAATGTGTTCTTGGATCCTACATCATATTTGAGTCTATAAAGATAAAAATACTGCTTATGTCTGTCTTTGAGACAAGTGTGTTCCAGAAAACAAAGCCTGGAGAAGGATTAATTAAGATAATGAGCTGTGTTTACATCAAATAAAGCTGAAAATCAATTCTGTTTGAGTTCAGCTTTGTTAATGAATATATACATTATTTTATTGGTCAAATGGTACAATTAATAATAGAGAAGATTCTCTCTCTGGGGCTGCTTTATGACTCTGTTACACTGCTTACAATTAATCCTAATGGAAAGATCAGACTAAAAATTCACTATCTCTTGTAAATTTTTATAACCTGATTATTGCTTCCAAGTGCCCGATACAATGACACTTGTTTCAGAAAACAAACTTTCTAATCTTCATTCAGTGGAGCACAGTCCAAACCTGCTGTTTTCCTGCGACGTTGACCGATGGGTCTGCCCTGATGAAGTGTTCAAGGCTTCCTCCTTACAGGTGCTTGTTCTCGTGTCCTGTTTGCTCCCAAGGGAACTGGGACCATTGCAACTTGCAAGATTAGACCACTGAAGTTTCAGCTGTAGGGTTGTATCTGGTGAATTTTGTTGGGTGTCTAATGTGATTAGAAACTTGCATGTGGTTGCTACTTAAACTACCATGGCTGTTGCCAGTCTGTTATTTGATTTATGTAGACAGTTAATGTGCTAGAGATCTGTCTTGAAAGTTGAATTAAAGACCACCGAAATACTGTTAAAGATAAGTTGCTACCCTCATTTTAACTGATCTTCTGCCCTAGGTTACAGTGTAAGATGTGCCCCCCCCCCCCCCAAGTATTCTATTACCATCATCAGGAGCTGTTGAGACCAGGTGGGGTGGTGCTCCCTGCCTCCCCCCTCTGGACTATCTCCTGTCAATGGGCACAACAATGCCTCATCGCCTGACTCATCGATAACTCCCTCCTGGACTATCTCCTGTTGATGGCCCACCAAGGAACTGCCTCACGACTCCCCATCCCATTGTGAGATGCTCCGCCCAGGAGGAAGGAGCCAAGCAGTCCATGCCAAATAAAAACTGAGATCTCGAACACCCTAGCAGCCTTCTTCCACTGGATTCCCAGAGGAGTTTTTCCCCCCACTGGAGTTCCAGAGGACGAGAGCTACCTACCTACCACTGGACCTTCGGAGGAAGACCAGACCCTTTTACAAGCGCTGCTTCAACAGAACTACATCCATCGCTTCAGGAGGACTGCAGCCAGCATCTTATCGGACTGCTACTGCCACCCTAACAGGGTGTCAGGTTGTATTTCTGACTTTGTCAGTGTAAACCAGTGGCTTGGTTTTTTTTCTGCCTTTTGTTATATATATATATATACACATATTAGTAAAGAACTGTTATTCCTATTCCCAATATCTTTGCCTGAAGGCCCCTTAATTTCAAAATTATAATAATTTGGAGGGAAGGGGGTTGCATTTTCCATTTCAAGGGAGGCTCCTGCCTTCCTCCGCAGACACCTGTCTTTCAAACCAAGACATCTTCTTAAAATACAAACAGACAACTAATGACAGAGAAGGGGTGAGGAAGAAATGGAAGGCTAATACCATATTCCTTTCATCCTGTTGCTTTATAGACCTTGATGTGTCCTTCCAGTTTATTGAAATTGTGGTTACTTTTGCAGTTACGAAGGCTGGCATTTCTGGAATATCATAATTCAGCTGTGACACTGATGTGCTGCTAGCAGAAGTCTTGCAATATATTGTGAAGTGCTTATGATAATGTCTATCTCCTCTTCCCCAAATGAGGTGGGAGGACTTTTATGAATCTTTCAATATTTTGATCTAATTTCAATAGCCAATATATTATTTATTCCTTTAATGGGAAACGTAATGAATTGGGATGGCTATTTTACTAGGACATCTGCCAGGGAGTGGCTCTAGCTTAATGTGACTGAATAGTAATGGCTGTTGCTTATTTGGGACAACGTTACCAAATGTTCTACTTAGTAGAGATATCCTTAACTAGTGCCAAGAGATTTAGTGGTGATCAGTCAGACTTTAGGAGCTAAATTAGTCAGACAGAGATGCAAGATTGTAAACTCAGATCTACTCTTATACTAAATAAACATTAAATGCAGCAAATACGCTCATGCATTATTCACTATGATATTTTATTGTCTGAAATATCGTATAGGTTTCTCTGACCACTTTTTTAATATTCATTTTAATTCCTTGGTGCCAAAAGTTCAATTAAGTGAGTATTTAAATGGTTGGAAGGACTAAGGCCAGGGTACACTATTTACTGCCATTATTTTAATAATTTTAATGGTATGTTTTCAAGTATTTCCTATGTGACTCTCAATTTTTCTGTAATGTGTGGTGAGATTCAACACAATAAGTAAAATGGATTGTCATGGGCTAATGAAGGAACATGACTTTCATTTTCTTTATGTCTATGCTAAGCTCATAATTGTACTTTATCCAATACCTTCAGTTAGTAGCGTAGTCACGCAGGTCAGGGCTGACTTGTGGAGCGTACCCCAAATGTGTTTTAGTCTGTGGCACCACATTTCCCTGCCACAGAAATAAGGGGGTGTATCTGCATCGGGGCAGTGGCAGGAAAGGAGAAGGACTTGTGGTTTTGGGAAGCAGGCAGTGCTGGAAAATGTTTGCTGATCCCAAACTCAAACTAAACCTTAAGAGCTTTTGGGTATCTAATGTGCTACACAGACTGGATAAAGACGTTTGAATTCATAGAGTTACAGCTTGTGAGCATAAAGACATATGAGGCTTAAGTATTTTAAGATCTGTCACATTGTCCGCAAAACTGGTGATCCCTTTTGAATATGAAAGGAACAGGAAACTTTAAAAGCATGGATCAAAAATGTGTTGAAAATATCCTGATGGAGGTATCTAGCCTTGACTGATTCCAAAATTGTGATGCTTACAAAGGATGTAAATGTTGATTAAATGAAATTACCTTTTCATTTATCCCTAGTGATGCCATATTACATGACTCTGAGTAATTTCCTGTATTGTGGCAGTTAATGGTTATAGCATGAGCAAAAGTAATGTCTGTCATATTTTCTTTTCGCAGCACTGTGCTTCATAATACATCCAATATATTAATGTAAAAACGATGCCTGAGGAGTGGGCAATTCAGTGCAGCTGACAGGCCTGCACACTTGGGATCAGTCCCGATATCCTGGAATAAAGGCTGGCGTCACAGGTACAGGCAGATAGATGTAGCTGTTCCTTGATGGTGGATTAAATAACTAAGTCAAGGGTCTGTATTTACATGTGGGCAAGGGTCATGCTGGCATAGTCCCAACACCTAGAACCCTGACACCTAGAACACCCCATGCCCTTAGGCCCACACCTAGACCCCATGGCTAGAAATTACAAAATACCTAGAACCCCCATGCACCTAGGGATGAAGAAAACGTGGAGGCATTCAATGCTTTTCTTGCCTCAGTCTTTAGTAATGCTGATAGACCTTGGGCTGCCTGGTCCCCTGAGTCAGAGGACCTGGAGGGCTGGAACAGTGATTTCCGTTTGTGAACACTGGAATTGCAAGGGACCAGCTCGATCAGCTGAATGTTCACAATTCCGTGGGGCCTGGTGGGATTCATCCCAGAGTACTGAAGGAACTAGTAGATGTTATGACACGACCCCTGTCTGTCATCTACCAAAGGTCTTGGGAGTTTGTGGAGGTCCCTGTTGACTGGAAGCTAGCCAATGTTATTGCAATATGAGGGAAGACCCAGGAAACTACGAACCTGTTAGTCTAACCTCAATTCCTGGGGAAAAAGTATGGAGAAGATGATACTGGGTACTATCGAAAGACACTTAAAGAACAAGGCAATCGTCAGGCACAGTCAACATGGGTTCACAAAGGGAAAATCATGTGTAATTAATTCGATATCCTTCTATGGTAAGGCTACCTGCCTGGTAGATGTAGTTTTCCTGCATTTTAGTAAGGTTTTAGGTACTGTCCCTCACAGCATCCTTCTGCACAAGCTGTCCTTCCTTATCCTGGCTTACAAAACATGAGTCCCAGGCCCTCCTTTCTGAATTTGAGAGGTGCAGGCATATTGCAAAGACAATAAAATATCCTCTAGCAGTGATATGACAGTTACTTTCCTTGAACATTGATTTAGTAGGCTTCTTTGGTACCATGATCTGAAGAGTGAAGATTGTCCTGTCTGTCACCTCTTACAAAACAGTAATAAAAATAGAAAAGCTAGAAACCTGCTTTTATTATACTCCTTTGTTTTTTGTAATGGTGTTCATTATGATTGCTTCTAGCATCCAACTTCAGTTACCGAACTTTTTGTAGACAGTAGGTATTTTTCTGTGATTTTGTATGATCTCCAGGCAGCTAAATAAGGAGGCCATAGTGGCAAGTTATTGACAAATTCTTTTCTCTCTGATTTTTCTCTGTCAAAAACCTTGCGTTCAGAGGCAGCTAAAGGGAAGTGGAGGGGGTTGTATGGGGCAGAAGGGCAGGGCTGTCAACCTGGGGATGCTGGGAGGATAGGACCCTGTCCCAGGAGAGCTGACTGGAGACTTCCTGCCTGACAGATTTTGCTGTGTTTGGAGGCAGGAGGCTCAGACCTCTGGCCACCATCTCAAAGGAGAAACAAGGGCATTAATCTGTGTGAGGGGGCCTGCAGGACATTGTTCTCATTGTCACTTGTTCCTGTTGGGGTGTCAATGCTGGGCCTGAATGTGAGGTTCATTCCATCCTGGGAGAGGCACAAGTGATGACAAGGAGCAGGAGTGGAATGGAAAGAGATATTTAAGAGCCCTTCCCTGTAAGGTAGGTTTGGATTTTAATATCTCTCTGTTTAGTTGCTATTTGGGTTGAGCTTTGGGAATTGTTATTGAGTTAGCATTATCGGTGGCTTAGAAGTTTTAAAAATCATAAGTTGTGGCCAAATTTGAGTGCTGATGGTGGGTCCCACTTGGTTGGGCAGCAACAGTCCTCATTTGTCTTGTAGCTGTGGCATCTTGGGCACTTCAGCCTTTGACCTGTTATACTGGCGTGACTTACAGCTCTCTTCAGCTCTGGTGTTTACTACAGTGAAGATATAAGATAAATCAGTCATCCTCAAGGTTTTGTTACCTGACATTGTTTCTGCCATTCTGGCAGGGAACAGACTGAGCAATTCTGGGCTGTCTCAAGGTGTGAAATGAGATTTGGTTTTTTTCTACTGTTTTGTCTGTCTGTCTACTAGTGAGGCATGAGTCAAGGGGAGAAAGAGGCCTCCTTAAAATTGTGGATGTAGCCGGGCCTCTTATTCATGCTTCATTATCACTGTTCTGATGATCTTAAATAGGATGATACCACATAAAAACGCCAAAGATTAGAAGAATCACTAGCCTTCATGTGTAATTACAGTGGACTAGCTAGGTCTTACATATTGTGAGAGCTATCATTTTTAACAAGAGTGTACCTATTAAGGAAAGAATGGAAGTCATAACTAAGTGTCTTTTCGAAGAATGACTTACCTGCAAATACATTATAGAATAGTATATCTACAGAAGCTTCCCAACTAGTTAGTAGTGGATATGTGCAAATCCTCTGCATAGCCTGAGGCAATAACAGCTGGTGGTGCAATTCTGAGAAATACCGCCCAAAAAGCCAGAAGAAAACTTTTAAGAAAAGGGATGGCAGTGATCCAGTGGTACCATCCCTCCAGAATAACCGTGACCAGTAATGTGTATATTACTTTTCTGGAAGTACTGTGGCTGAGATAAAATCTTATGCTGAATCCTGAACACTTCAGTGTGTGAATTCAAAGACCCAGATAACTTTTCTTATTCCAAGCTTCACTTGCTCCCTGACATTCTGGCTAGATTCCAACTTCAGCAAACCACAACCTAAGTGCCTGGTCTTTCCTACTTAGGGTTTTTTTTTACACTAAGTACTTTTAGCAAAATAGTTACGCGATATTATTTTGCATTTGTAATTAACATTTTGTATCAGCTGGAAAAGATTATTTTTAGCATTTTTTTTAAAGTCAGTTTTCAGTATGTTCCTTTGGCAAGGGGCAACCAAGTAAAATTGCTACGGCATTGTGTGCAGGAAGGTGCCCTGTGGTCTTCCACCAAGTTAAATCACTACACGATTAATGCTTACAGTCAACAAAAATCCAGTTCATCTAGTTGTGAATGTGCAGCATGGAGTTAAAGGGCACTTTGTCCTTGCAGCTCTCATCACTTTTCTTGAGGTGAAAAAAATTTGTGGTTCTCCTAAGCTATCAACAGGGCCATAGGCCTACATATGAAAATAAAGAGACTCTTTTAATATAATTTTAATGGGGTTAACTATTTGTAAGAATTATAAATAATTCAGAAACTTCAATCAATGCTTTAAATAAATAGTAGAAAATTTCCCTAGAGATCTTTTATGATTAGGGTAAATAGGAAAGATTTGTAGCATCTTAGAAATTATTGAACAGGAAACACTTTAGTAGAAGTACCTGAAGGATTATGTGCAGTGAGTAACACAGCTTTTAAAGGAACTACATAGAAAACATAAGGTATGCAGAACTAATTGTGTCACAGGTTGGAGTAGTTTCTGCTGGTTTCTTTCAGAGCATCTGTGGGTGAGCTGGCACAGTGACCAAACTCTAGGAGAGACAACAAATCAGTCCATCAGAAAAATAAGTAGTGATCTGCTTAAAATTTTCTCGAGCTTGTAGTCTGAAACTTTATTCAAAGTTCTTCCTTTGCCTGTAAAACAAGCAGACCTCTATTGGGATTTACATGATTATGGTAAAATTGTCCAAAACTTTTGTCAAAACAATCCCCCTGAATATGCTTAAGAGTCTATTGTCCTTTGTTAACACCACCCATGTGTCATGAGTAGTAATTAAGGAAAATGCAAAAAGGAAAGTGAATTTCAAGTATAAGAAATTAGAGGTGTTGTTCATTGTACTAAAAATCAGGATCCTTTTCCCCAAAACTGATTATCAAATGGACTGGAAACTTCCGTAGAAAAAGTACTTTTAGATCTTGTTCACTTGGTGATCTTCCTTGTACTTATATGGCTGGTCCTACCTCAGGGGTTTTTTGCAAGAGATTTTAAAATAGGCAAGCACACACCAAAATCCTCAGTGGAAAGTAGCTAAATCGATGTGTAAACCAAAATAAAATCAGGGGCTAGCTCTAAGCTCTTGGGACACACATAAAGCCTTGCATCAGTGAGGAATTTGTTGCTTCTCATTGAGGAAGATCCTGCTGAGGAACAGGCTAATGTGCTTTGCCACAGGTAGTAGGTAAAAAGTCTTGAGTGATGTAAATCAGATTAGTTTTGCAAATCTCTCCTTGCTTATTTAAAGCCTAACACGTGTTTCTGTTGAGAATTGATTTGCACTTGGAAATATAGTCAAATCTGAAAGATGTTGCATTACATACGGACTACAACCAGGATTTTGATGCATCAATCCTTTGGATTTACTTGAAAACATCAGCTTTAAATACTGGGAATTAGTTTCCTTCCTTTGTTAGCACTTATCATATACACAAGGTTAGATCAAATATGCTTATTATCTGGTTGACTTTGTTGAATCTTTACATGTACGAGCTTAAACATGTACAGAACCAGGTGAAGAATAAAGGCTTGAGATGCATAGACAGGGACGAAAAATGCTAAATGTCTATTTTCAATGCTGACAGATAATGAGATAGGTGCTCAAGCAGAAAAGTGCATGTTTTTGAGGAAAAAAAAAAAGAAAACCAAACCATGGTGCACCAGCCCATCCACCCCACCCCACCCCCTGCAACAAAGAACCAAACACAATCCAACAACCATGAGCTATGCATTTTGATGCACTAAGTTGCAGTGGAAACACAAGGCATAATCAAAAAGAAAAAAGTTTTAGCAATTGGATTCATTAGATTGTGGCATGAAAATTAACATGAATAAAACAAATAAAGTTTGCAAGCTCTGAAGATGCTGGCAAATCCAGAGCACTGTGTAAAACTAAATAAAGCATAATGAACTACCTTTTGTATTTTTCTACCCCAAAGTCAGCAGATTACACATCTGCTCTGAGAATCCCACATTAACCTTCTTCATTTGATCTGACAGTCTTCCCTTATATCCAAGTCATTTAATATAGATGGTTTACTGAAGCTCTAAACTTAATTGACAAACTTGTTAATTTATGAAGCAAGTTGTTCAAGAGTGTAACAATGAAAAGGAATACAGTGGTCTACCTGGCTTTTGCTGACATATTTGGCTGGTTAATCACGTTGCAACAATTTTTTGGAAAATAATATTAATTAAATGCTCCTAAAAGCAGGAATGTAAGGAACAATAAGTGACAAAAGGAATGAAAAGTTTTGATCTGTTTTAAATTGTGTAATCTATCCCTTTTCCACTCTCTAGCTCATCAACTCCTCTGAAAATTTAGTTCCTAAATTGGAGTTTGAAAATTTTTTTCGTAAAATGATCATAGAGTTTTTGTGCTTGTGCAGAGCACAGAAAATCATCATTCTTGCTTTCATGATGGTCAAAGTTCTCTGAAGGTGAATTTTCAATTGAAGTGTGTTATTTCCTAGAGATTTCTTGTGAGTGTTTAGCTTTTTGAGATATGTTAATGGGTAGAATATTATGGGAGGGACAAATACTGCTGTATTGCAACCATAGTGCAACCAACACTTTTAAAGACATGTGCTACGCACCCTGAAGCTGCTGTTCTACTCGATGGTTCTCTGAGGTTCCTGAAGTAGTAGGCATCGTGATGTAGATACTGTAGAGCTCTTTCACACTGGCGTTTTCAGAAAAACAAAATCAACTGTAATTGAAGCTTTGTAGTGCCATTACAGTTGTGGGTTTTTTTCTACCTTGGAAACTCTTCTCATAGATGAGTGGAGACTCCCTAAAACAGCATCTCCTAAACCAGAGCAGCCTTTTCCATTTGTTGTCTGCTCTGTATTTTGTCATCTCAGCTTTAGCAAAAATGTATTAATACAACCTGGAAAAAATTTTTTTTTAGGGAGTAGGTGATTTTTTTACACTCAAGCTGTATATCAACTCCTAAATCCAACACATACAAGTACTGTTACTTATGGAATTAGTTTGGCAACCGAAATTACTATGCAAGGAGTGCATACCTGCTCTGTCAGTTCACTGCTGATTTCCTAAATGCAGCAGACTTAAGAGTCATAAATGTCTGAGTAGACCTTGCCAGACTTCTAACCTGTTTTCCCCAAGAGTCTAGCTATTTGGAAACACGAAATTCTCTTAAGTACTAGGTTTAAACTTAAGCATGAACTATAAAATACAAGGTTGGCTGGTTTAATATAAATGCTTGATTGACATAGAAGGTGGATGTAAGGAGCCTGTGGGGAAAAAAGTTTTACTCATTGATTGATTCAGAATATAGTGTTTAAAACTTCTTGGATTATAGCAGTCAAATACAGTGCTTTGCAGTTAGCATACTGTCCTCTAGAGAATTTGGATCCTCATTCCCTAATCAGGTTGATGAGGATATTAAAATGCAAATAAAGGAAATTCGACAGAAGACTTGATTATCTCATCACATGTGGAGCCGTATCTGAAGCAGTTCTAAGAAAGCTTCTAGGAGACAATGGGAAGGAGTCTTACATTTAATGGTGAAAAAAAATAATTGTTGATTGGCCTGGTCACAGGATTTGATTGCAGAGCTTAGGTGGGACCTACATTACAAACTTCTCCTAGAATAGTGCTGGCAGCAGTTAGGACATTCAAATGTGTGTTTTAATACAGTAAACATTACAGATGCACAACAAAAAGCTGCGGTTTAGACAATAAAACAGACACAGTACTTATGTGAAGTGCTTTTCTTGTTAGGAAGTATTTTGATCTCTTGCTGAAAAAAGCTGCAATAACAAGAAAGACAACACAGTCTTTCTTGCTTGTTATACTTCAGTTGACTTAATTAAATTTCTTTCACTCTTTGCATGTGTAAATATAAGCAAAGCCTGGAGGATTTAGACTTTCATTAGTGTTTTGTGCAGGGGAAGGAAGAAAAGGAGGCACAACATCCACTTCAGGTTTTATGAATGTGAACTAATGTAAATGTTTGTCTAGTCCAACGTCCTTTCTCCGACAGTCACCAATAGTAGATATAAGAATAAAGTTTAGATAGAGTGGTGCTACTTTGGGTCAACGTTCTCAGCAAGGCACAGGAAAAAGCACTGCATAGGTATGAAAAACTCCTTTCTTACTGCTGAGGATTCTGTTTCATTCATCCACAGTCAAAAGTTAAGGAATTTCAAGGGCACAGACTACTCATGAAGATTCTTATCATTGAATAGCTGTATCCCATTTTGGAATAGGAAACAAAGTATTGTGTGTGTTAAGCTTATTTTTTCACCATGACACTATGTGTGAAACTATGCTATTTCTTTCACTTTTTCTATACTCCTCAAATTGTGAAAATGGGTTTGATTTGTGATGTGTAAATGCACAAAAAGCCATTTTTTCAAGTGATATAAGATTCACATAAAGAAAATGAAGTTCTACTGAGGAAGTGTTTACAGATTTATGAAGAAGGTGCTTCAGCTCACACTGACATTTTTCTTGGAAGTTCAGAAGCTTAAATTAAAAACACCCACCTCTTGATGTAGCTTACTCTACTGAAGTGTTTTGTTCCGGTCACATACATTCTGGAAATCTATCGGTGGGTAGTTCTGACATGACCAGAGTTCACAGTGATGACTGGAAGGATTATCCTTATTTCCTGTTAAAACTAGTAACTTAGTGGGAGGGAAATGGAAGATTGCGGTGTTTTGTTTTGTTTTGTTTAACTGGCAATGAAAGATGTTCCTGCTGACGAGCTGGGAGTGTTTACAATGAGGTACCGGCATTTGACCTAGGAATGCTGGTACATAATGTCCTCAGGAAACAGTCTGACCCTTTTGAAGTCTGGTGAGAAAATCCAATCTATTCTTCCAAAACAAGCTATGTCACAGTCTGCCAGCTTTGCTGCACCTCCTTCTGGCAGCGATTAAACCATCTGTCTAGTTTAGAGAGCTCAGCCCATTGCACTTCATACAGTAGTTCCTGTGTAAAGTCCCATAGCTCATGTTCAACCAAGCCTATGTAGAGTAAGCTTTGAAGGGGTGGCAGGATCCTTGTTCTGGGCTTTCTCCTTAGCATTAAGCATTTCTATTGCTTTGTCCACTTTCAGCCATTAGAAATCTGCAGGGTACAATCAGGAGTGAACGAACGGCTATGAGGAAGCATGAGGTGAAGGCTGATCCTTGTCCTTTTTACATTAGATCTGTGTGCAGTCCTTTGCAGTCACAAAACACTGTGGGGCCACAGTATGTGCTGAGCTGAATCTGAACACATAAAGCATGTGGAAGCAGCATGCTGCTAGGCTGCGTGTTGTCCTTCACCAGTGCATTCACGTGACTTCCAGCCAGCTCAGTCCTGTGGCACAGCCAGCTCATCCCTGCTAGCAAAAGGATGTGTGTGGCACAGGCTCATGTATCCATCAATGTTTCCTAGCCTCCCCTGTGCTCTGAGCTGAGTACACAGATGTAGCCTTATGAAGGACCAGGCTTGAATTTTCCAGGCTGGTATACGCATTTGCCAAAAGCACACTGGACTTGAACAATGATTCTAATTAAATATCTGTTAAATCTTTAAAACTACTGTGTTAAAACTTAGCATCATGCTGATTGGTTCATTTATGTTATCGGTCTGAAAATAAATCTGATTTATGGCTTACTGTGAATACCAGTAGCCAGCTGCTTTGAATCACATACAATGAAAAGGGCCTTGCACAAAAATTGCTGAATTCTTTCCAACAGCTGAGAAACTAGAAATAAATAGCAGATCTTTAAAAAGTACAGAAACTCAGTGAACAAATTATTGTTATTAAAAAGAAAGTAAATAATGACTAAAGAGCAAGATCAGTCAGCACTTATGGAATTTCCTGACTAGTGTAAGCTACAAAGAAACTTTTCTCAAAAGCAAAGCAAGCTGGAATAGAGTTATGTCGTGAGTAATGAGCTAAGTGATATAAGAGAGCAGAGATTTATTTTGGACTAATTTAACAGGATATATTCATCTTGACCTTCTTGAACCGTAAATGTCTTGTGACAGTTTGCTAGATAGAGCACTTCACTTGTTATCTAACCTGCGATTTTTCACCAGCTGCTTATACACAATGTAGGAAAAAACTGGAGAAAGTGGCAGTGGAGTTATTAGTATCATCAACTTCATTAATTAATAAAGTTTAAACAAACTTGGAAGTGGATGTTGGAGGATTTCAGAGTATCTTTCTGCCTTTTTAATGTACCGTTTTCCCTTTGAAATTATTTGCCAGGTTCCATCGAAAAGATTTCATGGCAAGATATCCTATGTGCCATGTTGTCCATCTGCAATTAGGAGGTAGGCTGCTTAGTTTGGTTTTAAATATTTGACATGTTCCAACAGTAGTCTCCATTTTCATTCTTAGACTTGGCTTTCATTGAAACTGAGTAATCTTGGAAGACATCTTAAAGAGGATTCAGCTCTCTTTTATTTTCCGTTACTGGTCTGAGTATGGAATGACTGTTAGTATGGCTTTTTGAGTGCTCCTTTGCACTGGCACAAATGTCTTTCGGAGCAATTTCCAATGTGTAGCTGTATAAATGTGAGTTAAAAAAAAAAAGTTCCACTGGTGAATTGACTAGCAAAAGTAGGTGGCTTGCTTGGATTCAGAAAATCACTGAAATTTAAACTCAGTTTAAATTCTCATTGTGGGGAGGTAAGAATGTACATAACTGCTCTTCTGGATAAAGGATGATTTCCTCAATTCTTTTTGCATGTTCGAGGAAAACTCATACAAATGGGGTCATCCTTCAATATATTTTCTCTACAGACAATTGGTTTATATAATATATGTTGGAGTTCTTATTCGATCTGGAAATGGAGCCATTCTTGCAGATGACTCAAGGATAGAAATTAGATACAATCTTAGACAGCTCATGCTAATTCAGCAGTTATCTGGGAGAAAGGATTGCAGGAGGGGAACAAATTTTTTTGCTACACATATTGCACCTAACAGATGTATTTAATTTGATGCATTTATGAAATCAAGTTTTGGGAAAAGCTACATTAGACTCCAAAAACTGTCTGCACTAAACCCATGTTATTTATATTGCAGTACAAACTGGATATATGAACTAAGAATAGAGTAATACCAGTTCATGCTTTTCAAAAAGCATGAAAGAAGCAAACAGTCCCTGACTTATAATTTAGAGATAGTAATCATAGCTCATGTGAGTAAAACTCAGCTATCTTTAGACCAGCTGATTTATAACCACCAAGAATGCAGTAGTGTGTGTTACAGAGCACATCCAGGATTTTAGTAAATATTTAGCTTTAAATTACTTGTCTTGGATATTACTAGCACTATTGCAATTGTAGTACAGACCCTAGTCTAGACTTACTGCTGTCTCATGTGTGTCTGAAAAAAACTGTAGTCAACATGGACTACAAATATGCCACCCTCTAACCACATGACTGGCTCAATATAAGAAGCTTCCACCTCCTTTCCTCACTTCCCAGACCAATTTTTTCTGTACTTTGTTTTTGAAACACCAGACCATAACGTGAAGCATCAAACTCTTCTCTCCTTGCTCTCTCCCCATGGCAGCTGAGTTTGATAGTACCAGGAACTGGGTATTGAATAAGTACAAGTATTGAGAAATTAAAGGTATGAAATTTCATGCCACACAGCACTAGGGAGGAAGGAGAAATACTTGTTATCCCTACTTTAGAGAAGAACAATAGATGCACAGAAATTGGCCTACTTGCTGAAGATGACTCAAAGATCCTGCAGAAGAGGTTCCAGGCAAACTTTTCTTGCTGTATTTGCTCTGTGGCTACAGACTAAAAGGGCAGCTTAGGTCACGTTGTAGGGCTCAGCCCACAGTTTAAATGCTCAAAGCTTTTGAATACAGTTTTTGCACCTAGCTCTCCTGGTAGGAAAACCTCAACTACAACTAGGTTAGGGATTTTGTTCCTTGGTATTAGCTGTCAGGGTGAAACAGTTATTGCTATCACTATGCTAAATGAGTTGGATGGAGATGGAGATCAATTGCTGCGCAAATTAGCAACAGTATTATCAAGAGGAAAGAAAGAAAGGTCTGTGAGAAACAGTTATGCTTTGTTATCATGCAATCCTTGGATGGAAGATACAGAACTCATAGATCAAAATATAATTTAGACCTTGATCAAGAGCATCATTGTCACTTAGCTACATTCAGTGAGAGTCAAAGAGTAAAGAACTCATCCATATTTCTTTAAGCTGAAATTGTTTTCTTCCAATATGTGACTGGAAAGTTATTCAAGTATATTGCTTTATTGGCGTATAATTCATGTGCTGACATTGCTTCCATTCTAAAAAAGTTAGTAAGCAAAAATCATTCTATAAATTACTTTTTCCTGGTAACTTTTTTGGCATAGCTTATTAAGAAAACTTGAATTAATGGTCCAAGAAATTGGAAGCTAAATGTTCATAAATGTTGATAAATGAAAACTGTATGACAATTTTTTTTTAGTGGGGTTCCTATGAGTATTCTTGTTAACTCACAATGCTAATAGTACTTCAAGCTTTTATGATCTATTAAGATGCAGAGATCCATTTCTTAACTCAGGAAATGATCAGAAGCCCAGGCTGTCCTGTCCATGCTTGAAACTTGATGGGTGAGGCAAACAGTTTAGAAGTATAGAAGTAGTTAATATCTGAAGTGTGACTGTTGGTCTTTAGGGTATAAAGGTGATCTCTCCCTGAGGGAACCTGTGATCAGGCAAAAGTGCCTGTGGGTAAGTGGCTTGAAAAGATTGTGTTCCATAGAATAAACTCTACAGACAAGGAAGTGACACAAACTGTTCACATCACTGCACAACCTTACAGAGTATTATGCAGGAGGCTGTAGAAGGTCCAACGGAAGAAATGGCAACTCTCGTGTTAAGCTGTGCTCCTCCTTTAACTGAAGATAATTATGCAAATAACTTGTATCACTGTTCTTTGGTGCTAAGGAAGAACTGCAATGCAATAGAAAAGAGATTCTAATCACTACATCTAATTACACTGAAATGAGAATTACTGAAAATCAAGTGCTAATTTTTCTTTTTATTATATTTAAAGCAATCAAAGCCAGAAATGCCGTGTTCATAGTTTAATATAAAACGTCTGATGTAGGGAATATCTAAGAATTCTGAACCTACTGGAGCTTTAGAACTCTAGTAGTTTTGTCTTCTTCCTTTCACCCAAAACCATGTAGGACAAGCATTTCAACTCAATCATTGGTTGATGTTTAAAATGCCATGACTACATACAAGGCTTCCATATCTTGTTAAAATTAGATCTGTGTTTTCTCAACTTGGCTTTATGTGACTTTATCCTAGTTGGTTTTTTGCTATACACGGACTCGGTAATTGCTTACTCTGTGTTACCGTGGTTGTAAGCCAGGAAATTTGCATGTTGCTCTCACAGAAGAGGTCCTGTCTGAAATGAGGACTCAGTTGGGCTAAACATTCTGTGCACACAGCTATATGCAATGATGGCCTGAAAAAGCCATCAAATTATAATTAGTGCCTTTGCCAAACATTGTTCTAAACTGTTAAAACTACTGTAAAGCCTCACTATAGTCCAAGTTAAGTACCCTACAGACCGATAGAAAACTGTTGTGTTGGATTCTAAAGTAAAACTCTGGAAACATTAGTCTCTCTGAACAACTGACACAGGTAAACTGCTGAAGCTGAGACCCTATGTGGAACAGCCCTCCGTATGTTATTGAATTTTTCAGACTAGATCTTATGCAACAGATTTTCCCTGTCATTTGATTTTACAGAAAGAAAAATGCTAGAAGACATAATCAAGAGCCTTAGCAAGCAGAGACTGAGTCAAATGAGGCTCTAACCTTGCCAGAATCCATAGATTTTCCACGACAAAGGAAGAGTCTGGAGACTTTCACAGAGCACTATATATAGTTCTGTTGAAAACAGAAAACTGTTCTCTACAGACGTCTTTGGAAACATGCAATTGAGTGAGGGATGGCCTGAAGGACCTCACTGCAGCACTGTCTTAAGGAAATGGAGCCTTGAGTCTGCGTTTCCTCTCATGCAGCATTATTGATGTCACCAAGATTCCTGAATACTCATCAGACCATAATTTTTTATTTTTATTTTATTTTTGTTACAGTGAAAGTTCAGCGGGGAGGTTGTTCCTGTTTTTCTTCCTACATTACCTGACACACTTAGAAGGAAAGCTTCCCAAAGAGCTTGCCCGGTCTTACCTCTTTGTTCCTCTCAAGGTAGCCCTGATCTCACCAATTGTGAGAATAATATATACCAAAATATTTGTCCCTGAGACAAAACCTGGATCTGCATACCTTGGGAGAGTCGTATCTCTAATGGAAACCTATTTCTTAGACTACTGTTTCTTCTTTTGCTTCTTGTGCCATGTCTTCAAAGCACAACTTTCAGAGAGATGTTTCTTAATGAAGCAACACACCCTATTCTGTCTTTTTTTTTTTTTTTTTTCATCTTATATTGAGGGATTGGTAGATTTATAACGATGCTTTTCTTGGTTTTTTGGGGTCTACTTTCCAAGTTCAGTTGTCATATGGAAGGCAGGTTTTGGTTGTTCGGCAGTATTATTAGAAATACAATACTTAGCTGTCTGTCTAGATTTTTAAAGAGCCAGGTATTTAGCTGCTTTTGGCTTTCATGGTTTAAAACCTGAAAACACTGCTGCACCTTGTTTAAGTCCTCTTTTTCCCATGGTTTGCCTGCTGCAGTTTGAGTTCTGTGTTCTTTTGTGGTTGATGCTGCTTGCTTTAGTCGTTGGATCAGATCAAATAAGGAATTAGAGCATTTGCTTTCACACTATCATCTGTGGTTAAATTCTCTTCCCCATATGCTTCTCATTCATTCCCCCACGAACAGACTGATCCTAAGGCTATTCTGGGATTTTTTAATTCAGGGGAATGCCTGTATTGCAGGAGGTCCTGCTATCCCTAAAGGGGTAATAAAGATTGCTTCATTGTAATAAAGATTGTGGTTGTGAAATGGCTAAAAAGTATTTGCTCCAGTGAGGAAGGCCAGCTCTATAAATTTAACTCATCCTATCTCAGAAACACAACTTCACACTGCTGTCTGTTGTTGACAAGGGGTGGCTTGCTTTCTCTCTCTCTCTCTCTCTCTCTCTCCAGGAAGAGCGCTTCCCTTCTTCCCTTGCCCTGACTCTGGGCCAGCTTTTCACTGGGCTATTTCAGCATGCTGTGTCGGAAGAAAAATAACGGCATCTTTTTGTCAGATTACGCAGCAGTTCCTCTTAACTTCATGCTGATTTGTATGCTTTGCAAGGCTTTGCTTTTGAGATTTAGCATTCCTAGTACTTTTCTGTTGATTTCCTTTATAATAGGATTTTAATACATAGAAAGCAAATGATCTCTTTGGAATGTTTTAAGTCCTGATCCAGCTGTGTAAATCTCTCTTATTATCCAAGCATTTCCTAATGTTGATTGTTATTTTTAAAGCATTATTTTTTTTGTGGTTTTCACAGGAGTCTTGGTTTGCATTTGGTGTCTAGGCATGTAGGCATTTGGATCTGTTATAATCTACCATTTAAGTGCATGTTTATTAGCACAAGCAGCCTTTTCGTCTGGAAGATAAGACTTGCAGTGTGTAAAATACGGAAGTATGAAGTTGACTAGAGGTTTAACCAACTGAGAAATTTAGCATAGTGAGTGTATGTTAGCATGGCCACCTCTTCTGAAGCCATGGGAGGCATTAGTTAGGAGTATTTCTGTTATTATCAGTGGAAAGAAGGTGACCAAATAAAAGACCAAATTCAACTTCAGTGTGAGTCTTAACTTTAGCAACATAAGTTGAACTTCCTTCCAGTTATTTTTTTAGTGACTTTAAAACGGAATTTTTCACCGATGAAGGAAACATTTTTCCTGTCCTTTCTGTTAAGTTGCTTTTCTCTCAATCACAATCTCTCTTTGGACTCTCTCTGTATAATAAGGATGACATATCATTATAATAATTGTTATTATTGCCAGAGTAGGTACAATATTGAATGAACATCAAGGAATGGTACAATAGGACTCTGTGTGTGTCTGAACAAAGTGCTGGTAATATCTCTAGTGGGGCCTAATTTATTTTCCCTGGTGATGGGCTGATTGAGTCTCACTACTAGTAGAGTCCCATATGTAGGACAGTGGATTTTGTAAAGAGAAATGTTGTGTCAGATACTTTCCACATTTAGGTAAAATCGTTCTGCATGCCCTTAAAAGAATGATAACATGATTCTTTATAATTTAATTCTTTATACCATTACATTATTATATATATAAACTACATAATTGTAGATAAACTATTATATATTCATTATATATTTTATATACAGTAATATTATATTGGAAAGAATTAAATTATAAAGAATTATAAAATAGAGAGAAAAGCCAATATGGCTGTCGAATATATGATGCTCTGTAGAATGCACGTTGTGTAAAATAGCCTTTCATTTGGTTTCTGCGCTGTTTAGAATTCCATATGAGGTGTCATTTCCTGTTGACTGTCAACAAGATTGTTTCTAATACATATAGAAATACAATTTTCTGGTCTCTATTTTAGTCACGTGTTGGATGCATATAAGATGTGGTTTATGTTACTTGTGTCTGTATGCTTTGAACACAACTGTTCAATATGCAGAATGAGTTTGAAAATAGTTCAAAATGTTGGTATAAAGATCTTTTGGAAGATTATGTTAAGCACTGATTTGGGAACTGACCCTTCCCTGTTTGGACCATATAATCTCTTCTAAATTCCTAAAAACTTCTTAAAGAGTATCTTCCTTTCAGTATGTTCCCTTCTACAGGGATATCTGATAGAAATGACTAGAAATTTAGATTTTAAAGCTTTTATGAAGTTAAGCATTATGTTACTAACAAGAAATTTTAATAAAGCAGTGTCTCTGTTGATAAAACTCTACTGATTAAAACAGAAGTTGCTTTACTTTGAATAATGTCTGTAGAACGCCACTGTGTGGCATTTTACGTGTGCATAGGGAATGTGTTTTCTTTACGTATGCATGTTTGCGTACCACATGTGAAGGACAGGATGTAATACAATCTAAAGAGAGCCCCACTAACCTGAGCATTCACTACGAAGCGTATGAATAGCATCTCCACAAAAGTTTTGCTCAGCATGATTTCTTGTAAAGTACTTTATTTCAGCCAAAACATATGTGATTTCAGGAGACTACTGGAGATTTTAAATAAAAAATAGTAAACAAAATATCAAATAAATAGGGACTTAAGTGCTGAAGGGCTCTGTTTTAGAAGCAAAGGAAAGATGGTGTATTTACAAAATACTGTCAGGGCAGTCTGCTTAGAAATAGGAAACCATGAAATGATCTGCTGCTCTGTTCAGTAAATACTGCAGGAATTCAGGGTTATACAAAAAAAAAAAAAGCACACCAATGATACTGAGCATGATTTCTGGCATTTCTGGTATTAGTCCACTGAGAAAAATGAAAACAGAGCAGATATCTCTGAGGCTTATTGTAGACTGTTGCTAGTGAGAGAAAATGACAGAGTTGGTGTGAGTGCTGCATGTAATTCCAGAGAGCTACAGGCGTTCAGAGTTGAAGAACTGGGGAAAGTGGGGGAGAAGAAAGGGACAAAGTAGGGATGGACTTCACTCGGAGCCAGTTGTGACAGTTACAAGGCTTAGTGATGGCTGGGGAGACTCCAATTGCAAACTAAGGCACTCAACATGATTTAGAAGATATTTTGCATAATAAGATTTAACACATTTGTCACTGAAAGAATAGTTTGTGAATACTAACAATGTCCTCTGCCATCCCTGTTTTCATTCTTACAGTGCCTTTTTTTCTATGCTGCTGCATGCTTCATCCATTTGCTCATGCACAGAAGGCAATCAGCTGTGTATTCTCAATTGTCGTGTCTTACAATTCCTCATACAGCTGATACCCCCATATTATCATTCCCCATAGACGACTTCTGGAAGCAAGAAAATAGGATCTGTTTTTGTACACTGCTTGTGGTTGTCAGATTACTTGCCTGTTTAGAGAAGAGCTATGTGTAGCATTAATAGTTGATGCCTATCACATCCAGAAGGCAGTGTCGTTAACTGTTATTTATGTTATGTTGCTCATTGTTGGACTATAACATTACCTGTTCTATAGGAGATGATAACAACAAAGATGACGCAGCAGTTGCACTCCAGTGGCACCTAAGGCAGCACTGGGCGGAGAAGAGATGCTGACAGGTTAAAATATGGAGTTACAGTGTTGAAATTGGAGAGAAGACATTGTTAGGTTAAAACACTGTGCTACAAAGCTGATGATGATTTGGGTAGAGGTGTCTGTATAGCATTGTTTCTTGATATTTAATAGCCCACAAGACAGCTAAAGTGCTCTTTTAATTGCCCTTTACATACTGAATAATAAACACTTAATCAAATGAATTTAAAGAAACTGCAAATAAATGAAAAACATTTTTACATAAAGCTTGGTGCCAAGGTTTCATTGAAGTATATGGCTGAATCTCTTAAGCACTAGAAACTACTTTTGCCAAATCTAACATTAAAGAAGACTTTGTCTAATAATATAGAACCATTATGTCTTTGATGTACAGCCGCGACAATGATCTTAGTAGAAGATTATGGCATTGCATTAAGCAGAGGAGAAAGCTACTTTAATACCACAGAATTAAGCCACCACAGTATTAAGCCACCATAGTGAACTCTGGAACAGCACAACTTATCTAACACATTAAGGACAAATTCAGGTTATTAAGCCTAATTAAATCTATTTTGAAAGGATTTAGCGGCATCTATCTAGAGGTTACCCATCTTGATTTAAATTTGTCTAGAGCCTGCACCAATGCTACGTAAGTTGCTGAGAAGATTACTGTGTGCTTTGGCGGTCTTTGGATCAGGCTGATCTGCAGACAGATGCACACCATGATATATACATAAGAAATGGCAAAATACATATTTCTGCAGCCATCCTATTATCTGGCAGCTGTTCCATTAACATCTTTCTGAACCTACAAGACTGCTACCCAGTTAATGGCTCATAATGCAGATATATAACTGTTGACTGTTTCCTGCTAAGCAAAGTAATCTCTATGCTCTATTCACAGCTATATGACTCTTCACTTTGCATTTCTGGAATACAGTTCAGAGCCCAAAAAGGAAGGTTCAGCATCTTCCTTTTATTTGGTGTTAAATCTCTTGTGTGCTGAAATGCATATTTATAATCCCTTTAAGCTATTTTAAAAAAATAATAGTTTTGAATCTGTCCTAAACTTTAGTGATATTTTTTTATTGTGCTGATGTTCTGCTCATCAAATTTTCCTTTTATTTTAAATCATTGAAAAGACTAGGATATACTAGTTTTCTCCTATATTGATAACTGGTACAGAAGACAAGCTGTCTAGCATAAGGAAAGGCTCCGAAGGAAAATATCAAAAAGCTAGAGACAGCAAAATCCAGAGAGTTGTTTTGTCAAATGGATTCACAAGAGAAAGGAACACAAAGCATACTGTGCGGCCTGACATTTCATTAGCTGTGAAATTTTCAATGCAATTTAATCTGCAGCTTCCTGTTAAGAGTGTAGGCCACAGCCATTGTTTTTTGCCAAGAAAAATTGTGTTTAAAAAAAATATAACGATGTTTTCTAAACTGAATCATCTCAATCACTTTGGAAAAGAAAATATAACAATCTTTAAAGAAGCTGGAGTACAGGTGAGTGCAAACACTATTCAGTTCACTACTGCCTTCCCTTTGCTCTCCTTTGTGTCTGCAGCTTGGAACTCTGTACCTTGAACTTCTCCCTGTCAGGAAGAACTTCAGAAATTAAAATCGCATCCCTAGAGAGAGAACTCCATACAAAGCAGTATAGCCCACTGATAACACTAGTACAGAGCATAATGATTAGAAATACAGAACACTCCTGGTGGCCTTTATTGTAATTTGCTAGTTATATAGACTGGAATTTAATCATTAATGAATCGAAGTGTGAGGTTTGAATGTAAAAAAGACAATAGCTGTCCTAGTTTTTCTCACTGAGGTCTTTCTCCTTTGTTTGTGTCTTGCATTTGGATATAATTGGAAGTGTACTGTTCTGCAGACCCTGCAAAAGAGGAGCACGCGTGTATATTCCCTTCTCAGGAAGAAAACAGTTCATCAAGCTCAAAACTTCACGTTTTTGTCTTGATTTTGTGCAGCGTCCTTTCTTTCTAACATAGCACAACAAAATCTTGTGTTTTAAATTTGCTGTCAAAAACTAACGAGAGTTATTGAATTTTGGGATGACGTACAGCTTGTGCACCTGCTCAAATCTCCTCTATATGGACCAGTTCTTGCTTGCTCAGTGGTTAATTTTTCACTGCTGTATCAGCCTTGAGTATTCACAGAGTGTGCTTTATGGTAATATTTGCACACTGTGGGATTCAAAACCAAAGTGGCTGTTGTCTCTGCATTCGTGTAACTTTTTGGAATAGTTTCCTGCACAAAATATGTTCAAAAATCCCTGAAGGTTTCTATAACAACAGAGATGAGTTCAAGACTCAGAAAGTAAATGCTCGTTGAAATGATTGAAAGAAGCTAATTTCAGTCGGTTTATTCCCATAGTGGTGAAAGTCCAGTATATACAAATTAAATACATTTCAATTACTTACCTCAGGGCAATGCCAGCTTTGCTGAAGTGAATGCCCAAGTTTTGCTTCTGAAAGCTCCATCTCTTACAGAAACTTGCATAGAACATGCCTTTAAGTGTCTCCCTATACATCCTGCTTAGTCATCTCATGATTTATGTTTTTTGCATTGAGCTCATGACTTCTTCTTTAGGCGCTTTTTAATAAGACATGATGTGATACAGTGCGAGTACTGTAACAGTAGGGGATGGCGATGAGCAAAGAAAATTGACTGCTCATTTCTGTAGTGTCAACTTCCTATTTGCCTCAGAATTCAATTCAATATATCACCATTCTTGCTGCTTTGTACTACAAAGTAATAAAAATTAAATAGTTGGTCCTGTTTTCTAGGACTCTGGATTTGGATTTTGATTCAGTAAGTTGATTCCTTATTCAGCAGAGCACATGCTTGCATCCCCTTGACATTTATTAAGGAAAAAAGCTTGTCCCAGAGATAAAAGCACTAGCTTGAGGCTTGTGAATACACATTTCTTGTTCTGTTCATTCTGTCATAATATTTGTATATGACCTTGAACAAATCAGACTGTTTGAAGAATAATTTGGTATCCCAGCTTCATTTACTGCAATGTGTGCTCTAAAGGGCTTTTTAAAAATATTGTGTTCAGGCTTTCTGTGTGCCAGTGCTTAGTTTGTGGGAGAAAAATAGTAGCACTGTCTTATCACTCTTCTGTCACAGATGCATTAGTAACTGTGAGTTACTCAAATACTAAGGTAATGAGTGCTTGAGAGATTTCTTTCTGGGTGTCTTAGACTCAAGTACATTTTAAAGTATGCTACTGAAAGGGAATACGAAACTGAAAAACTTGTAAAACAATTCCTCCTAATTTTCAGGATAACTTCATTGAAATAAAATGTGCACTCCTCAGAAACCACTTGTATTAAAAGTTTCAGTCTTTTATCTTCTGAATTCAAGCTTCTGTGGATGCCTAGAGCTCAATTAGTTATGCCATGGGATCTGTTTTGGGGAAACAAACCCAGTCACTTAACCTGACTTTGCTGAAGAAGCCTAATAGTAATGCTTCACGTGCAGTAATAAAACCGGTCTGTTGGTGAAAATGAGAAGAGAAGCCTTTATGTCATAGTTTTTCTTCCTGTAATTAGTGGGTTTAAAATAATTCATATATTTTACTGACATTTTGATGTGACTCTGTGTGTGTAAAGAGATCATGTTTGTTAGGAAAATTTCAGATTTAGATTTTTGGAAAAAAAAAAGAGAAATAGTTAATATTATAAATAGAAATACAGGGCAAACTAAAAATTATCTGAGAATTTGGGCTGTATTCTGTAAACTGTGCTAGAAAAAATGGAATAGTAATACGAAAATGTGAAAGCACTTCATTTTGACGTTCTGTTCATATTTCATTTCCAAAGTACCAAGAAGTTACCTTGTTGAAATAAAATTTCTGGAGTTGCCTTGTATTTTCAAATAGAGTTGCATTCCCTACTTTAAAATTGAACTTGAACAAGTAGCTCTTCACTGATGTGTTCATAAAATACTCTGGCACAACTGGTTTGATAATCCTGATATTTCCCTAACTTCAGCATTTACAGAACACCATTTTTTAAGTAAAAATTGTCTTTTTGAAAAGTGGATTTGAAGTGATTATCTCGGGTGCTTTTAAATCTATGATAAAAATTTAGATCATTCTCACCAGCCGAAGAGGAATGGCAGCATCCAGTTTGGATGCAGGCATGTAACTCAGTAACTAATACTATAAGACTTCATAGAACTCTAATATAAATCCAGCTGATGCACATAGGAAGATAAGAACATGTAATATATCACACGTGAAATAAGAAATAGCATAATAAATTGATAGAACTGTAGTTATTTTAAGCAATAAATTAAAGCTGCCCATTAAAAACCTCGTGAAATATAATGTTATTTTGAATCAGAACAGGTTTCTCATGCCATAATTTTAGTTAGATTTGAGAGTTTCAAGCTATCCTTAGTATTTATCATTGAGTAATTAAAGACTGATATATCATTAGACTTAACAGTTTTTCAATAAAAAGTCAGTTAATTCAGTGTACAGAAACCACATTTCTTCTCACTTTGAATTAAGGTCATTGGTAAAACCCTGTTTTGCTATTAAATGCCAATAGACTTTCTACTTCACAAAAGGCTAGTATGGAAAATACCAGGTCTCTGTCCAAGTATCTCTGCAACACTTTTATGGAAAAAACCCATTTTGTTTCACTTAATTGTATCAGTTACAGTATTTCATTTATGTCCTTGGAAATCTGACTATATACTATTGGTATTTTTCCCATAGAAAAATAAAGATGTAATGCTGCACATACAATGTTATGATCTGTTTCCAAGATGTAATTGGATGAATGATTTAAAGAGCATCTCCCAGTGAGAGGAAAAATAAATAGGACAGCACGCACACAATTTTATTTTTCTAGTGTGCACAAGCAGATCTGTCATTGAACTGATGAGGTTTGCTTCAATGCAAAGAGAAGAATATAATATATTTTAGAATAGTGATTGCATGAATTTTTGGCAAATATTTGAATTGGATTACTGGTCAACTCTATGACTATACCTTGAAGAACAAGACAATGTTTAAAGTGCATGTGGGGTTAAAGTTACATTGTTCAGAGTCTTCCAGAATGGTAAAATGGCATTTTCCACTCTCCATTGACATGTTTTTCTGAAGAACCTTCCTGCCTACCTGTGGGTTTTGATTCCCAGCTCTGGAGGCATACTCTGCATCTGTACCCCATTTGGAATACCTGAGCAGCTGCAGTTTTGTTTGGACTTCTTTTTTGTTTAGCTACCATCTAGCTGGATTCAAAACTGTTTTGAGAAGTGTTTGATACAGGGAAGCCCAATGGATTTTTGGTTGCTTTTTTTTGTTGTTGTTTTTTGGGGGTTGTTTCTGGTTTTTTTTTAGACTTATAGCCAGTGATATGAATGAATTGCCTAACACAATGCTTGCATGGTCCCTCCTCTCTCGCAGCTCCACCAGTAATAGGCTTTTCAGGCTGTGAGTCTGCCACACAGATCAGTTGTGATTTTTTTGCTATGACTAAATGAATAGTGGAATAGGAAGTAGGATGGATGTTCATGTGAGAGCAGAGGTACCGGTGGGGTTGTTCTCTGTGGGCTTTCCTCCACCACTCCACCAAAAGAGAGCTCTTACAAAGCTTATGTATCCTCACAGTGACTGACAGCATTGTTTCAAGCCAAAGTATCCACATGATGACAGCTCTGATGTACAAAACTTAATTTTGGTTGTTATCTCTGGGATGAATCTTAATATAACTGTTGTGGTATTCAGTTGTGCAGCTAACTGAAGCCTCTAAGAAAGAAATAATCTGTGGCTTAAACAGTTGTACAGGTGTACACTATTTTTTCAGCTAAAATTCTCTTCGTAAATGTCTGAGTTCTGTAACTGAAGCTGGCTTAGTTGAAGAAGCAGTGCTTTAAATTCCTTATCAGCTACAGCTGTCTAGAAGGCACCAGTGCCTGAGACACAGAACAATTTCTTAATTAGATTGAAAAAAATCTTCTGCTTTCCTCCTTTGTACTTGTCTGTTGAGCAACAAATCTCTCATGTAGTTTATTTCCATGTGGCTATGGTAAATGTAGCAGCTTTTTAAGAAGCAGCAGTTTATCTTGTTTGGCTTTAAAGATTACAGAATTTAAAATCTAATTCAGTTCATGCAGGAGCTGGACAGGATACGTCTTTATCATTTTTCGTTGTTATTGATTGTTGTGAAGTTTATGACTTGGGAAACATGTGAAAGGGAAGAAAAGTTGTGATTTTTTTTCCTTCAGTGCTGAGGAAGTGGGGGAGAAAAGGTGCTTGCATTGTCTATCAAATAATGTTCGGGAGCAAAATATTTCATTCCAATTTTCAGGGATATGTGTAAAGCAGACATTTTATTAAAAATCAGATCTAGATTTTTTGAATTAAGATGATCTATAAATTAATGTTTTAACTAGTACCAGTTTGGGGTTTTTTTCACCTAGCTGACTTATGATTTTCAAAGTAGTAGCATTTCTCTTTTTGAGCTAAGGTTGTGTGTCTCTTCTGTATGCCTTGACTGAATCAGTGTCCCAGGAAAGCATGACAGAGTCACAGAAAGGTCAGGGCTGGAAGGGACCTCTGGAGATCATTTAGTCCAACCCCCCTGCTAAAGCAGGATCACCTAGAGCAGGTTGCACAGAATCACATTCAGGCAGGTTTTGAATATCTCCAGGGAAGGAGACTCCACAGCCTCCCTGGGCAGCCTGTTCCAGTGCTCTGTCACCCTCAAAGTAGAGAAGTTTTTCCTCATGCTCAGGGGGAACTTCCTGTGCTCCAGTTTGTGCCCGTTGCCCCTTGTCCTATCACTGGGTGCGGCTGAAAAGAGCCTGGCCCCATCCTCTTGACACCCTCCCTTTAGATATTTATAAGAGTCGATAAGGTCCCCTCTGTCTTCTCCAGGCTAAAGAGCCCCAGGTCTCTCAGCCTTTGCTTGTAACAGAGATGCTCCAGTCCCCTCATCATCTTTGTAGCTCTCCGCTGGACTATCTCCAGCAGTTCCCTGTCTCTCTTGAACTGGGGGGCCCAGAACTGGACACCATACTCCAGATGTTGCCTTACCAGGGCAGAGCAGAGGGGAAGGAGAACCTCCCTTGACCTGCTGGCCACACTCTTAATGCCCCCCAGGATGCCATTAAAGGTCTCTGCATAGCTGTAGGATCACTTTTGAGAGAGGTGCATGACGAGATCATTACAAAACACCCATGGCTTTTCACAAGAGTAGGAGACATCTGGAGCTCTAGTTCCACCTTCTATATTGGTTTTAGCCAACGGGTATTTTTCACAGCCTGTCAGCGGTATACAGAGAGTGCAGTACGGGAGCACTGTCTTGCTTTATCTTGATGCTTTCAAGGTTACAAAATGTCCATTCTCTCTACTTTGCTTTCAGACTTTTTGAATTCTAACAATAAAGGGACAACAGTATCTTTATTTTTAAGGGATGTCCATACTGTACTTGCTTGCTTGAATCATTCCTTGAGGCTCTGGTAATGGTGAAATAGATCTTTCCTAGACTGCCGCTATTATGATCCCTAAATACTTTTAAAGGTCCAGGCATGCAGTGCACTGAAATCCATCCAGACTGTACTTTTGCATGACCAGCAAAATTTCCCTAGCCTCAGAGCAAGCAAGAGAGACATGTAATGTTAAAAATAAAATGCAAATGCCTGAGTTATTTGAATATAATCACTATATTAATATAACTGTCTAACAGATACTGATGACAGTCTAATAATAAGGTCCAAAATGTTCTTTCTCATTAAAGGAGTTAATGAACTCACACATCTTAAGAATTTCATTTTAATTAATTAGGAATAATTTATATGAGAGAGAGAAGTGCCAAAAAAAAATTCCTATTGGGGAGTGGAAAATTGGTAAATCTGTTAATGAGGGATGCTGGGTGCCATGACTTTCATGAAAAGATTCCTACAGTTCTCTGATTCATGTGTAGAAAGTCACTGGGTGGTTGGATATTTTCCAAATGTCAGCACTGTAGGCATTCCCACTCACTGTTATTGTGTATGCTAAATGGTATGTAATCGCTATAGTAGGCACAACAAACATTTTCTTCAAGACAAAAGATCTATCCCTACATATAGATAGGGTATTAAAATGTGTAATATAGCTTTTACTTTCTCCATAATTTCAAAAAGTAGAAAAGTTGAACACGTATTTTCCTTGAATTGTGAAGTGTGGTTCCTCTTTTGAACTCTAGGTCCTTCAAAAAGTAAATTTCGAAAGTTGCATTTCAGAAGCACTCATCTTCTATCTAGCCATGCTTTGTGTTTCTGTAAAACAAAGATGCTTTGGGTCATTACGCTGCAATATGGTGGCTTTTTCATCTTTCAGGAGTTAACAAACAGTACAATGGAAGCAGTGAGCACGTTGCTTTAAGGAAGCAATTCTAATTCTGAAAGTTTTCTGATATTTTACACCCAGAATGAACTTTCATGACTGACTTAAAATGAGTAAACTATATAATTTTGGTTTATGCTTCATTGGGTTAATTTCCTTTGGCTGTCATGCACAGATTTCAACGTGTATTGGCTTCAGAAGCTTGTTAATGTTAAATAACTAACTTGAAAGTGCTGAAACCATGATATGTAAAAAGATAAGGCTTAAACCTGCAGGAAATGCTGAAAGAGGTGAGGAGCGAGTGGTAAGTAAGGAAGCAGATGTTCTCTAGAATTGGAGTTGGTATGCAAAGTTTTAGGCACATTAACATAGTTAGGATAGAGCCTAAGGAGTCTTTACTGTTATTGCAGCCTTTTTTATATTGCATTCTGTAGGTACACTTCAGAAAATATAATTTCAGCTGTAACTTCAATGGACTGGGGAGCAAGGGACTACCCCGAAAGGACCAGTGACTTTGCTGAGATCAACCAGCAGCTCGATGACACAGGTAGGAACGGCATTTAGGCCATTTGTTTTGTATTCCTATACTCTGATGGGTACACTACACAACTTTCAGACACTGTTTTATTTTGAGCAGTAGCTGTTTCAGAGTTGTTTTTTGCTTCTACTTGATCTTTCTTGAACTGAAAATTAGGCAATAACCAAGATGTTAGGCAGGTTTGCTGTGTGTGCACCTCGGATTGGAAGTGTGTGTGTGTATTGAGTGTTTGGTGAGAAAGTATGTCAGGACTGAATGTTAATTTGGCTGAAAATCATTTTGTGTCAACACACATGGGAAGAAATCAAAGGAAAACTAAGTGATAAATGCCCAGAAGTTGATTTGTAATTACTTTTACTATCTCTAAAACATGCACATTTTTTAAAATATATATATATGCTTTTATTTTCAGAGACTAAAGCTTTCTTTGATTAAATATTTACAGATCAGCATAGTTACCAAAGGCCTTTAACCTAAATCACGCTAAAATAATAAATAAGTGTGTAAGCAAAGACAACTTCAGTGCAGACATACCTTGAAAAAGAGTAACGGGATACAGTTTCAAAAGATGTTCTGTTCTAAATTCATCTGTGGTCAACAAGGTAGTGTAATAGGCTGGAAATCAGGAGACTTGCTTTTCCTTCCAATCTGCTTGCTTCATTGTTGAGCAGACAGTTTAATGGATTAAAAGCTCTTCTGAGGAAAACCTCCTTCATTCTGCGTTTTTGTGTATAAATACACATTATGTGTTCATCACCTTTTCTCTTGTGGCCTGTTGATCTGACCGTTACAATAACAACAAATCACAGGAAGGATTGTGTAAGCTTTTAGACAGAAACTGCATGGTAAGGGTGAAAGCAGGTAACTAAAAGTGTACATTTAAAGTTCTAACAATCAGTCCTGTGTTCTAGTAACACTCCTGGCGCAGCCTTAGAAGAAAAGACTGGCAATGAGCCTTTGTATCAGGCTGGGGTGTTTGTGCTTTCTTTGTTGTGATGCTGAGCAATCAGTACTGCAATTTTTTTCTTTTCCATTCTAAATGGAACTAGAGGAAAGTCATGTCTTCAGGCAGGCAAACATAATTTTAAAAATAAGTATGACGTTGAGTTCAACAACACCGGCCATTTTGTTAGATAGAAAAACCTTACAGATGGATGGCAAACCATAACGATGACTGCTGAAGAATCTTTTTTGCTAACGTGCAAGCAGCGATTGGCAAGGGAGAATAAATTGGTGAAACCTGGGCAAATTTTAGCAAGTTGAGGGTGAGCAGTGCCACAAAAGGCAGAACACAGTGCCACCTAGTGCCTTTGGCAAAATCAAACTGGATATACTCAATAGACTTTCAGGTGGGTAGATTTCTAAAAAAGAAAATGCATGAAAATAGTATTAATGTGTTAATGTAAAAATCAGTGGGCTGTATCTTCCATTAGCAGGAAGGTCTATTCTGACCTCCCAGGAGAGCCCTTAGGGTGTAATAAACATTCTTAGCTTGAGCGGATCCCTCCCAAGTCTCTCTTTACTGTTGAAATATGGGGTGTCACCTGGGTAAAGTGTATGGTGTGATTATATGTCAAATCTCAGCAAACAGCTCATTCCCCAAAGGATGTTAGACAACGTGTGTACATGAAGGCAAACCCCTGAACAGGGTTAACCTCCTGTTGAAAGGTCAGGCCTGCAAATTTTCCTGAAATCAAAATTTCAAAGTTGAGATTTTATGCAATGTTTTGTCAGTCTTTTCATTAACTTGATGTAGCATATGGTTTTTTCAATGAAATTTTGATGTGAAGAGGGGGTAATTGTTATGTAAGAATATGTTGCACTAGTGTGACAATTGTACTTGGAAACACAGGTCCAGTCTCTCCTTCCATTGACTGTGGATGTGGAAGTAACTGCCTGCTTTGATTTCTCAGATGGGTGGCATGAATCCAAACTAGTGTGTGGGATATTTGGATTTGTGTGTTTATACTTCTATTGTATTAGGCTGCATTGAATTTTCAAATTTCACATGAATTTTCACCTGTCGAATACAGAGGAAACAAAATAGCTCAGCCCTGTGTGTAACTGTTGGGTCATAATATTCACGTGATAATGTGATAGGACTGGCACAATGACAACTTCTATGCTTTTCAAATTCAAAGGAAATGAGACAAACTTAAAGCATCTGATAAAAAACTACCTATGTTATCCTGTTTCACTACCAACAGAGGAGTATCTCTGTTGTCTTGGCAATGGTTAAGGATTAGCAGCTACCACTCTTATATTAATGGATATCAGCTTTCCAAAAATGAGCTAGTAAAAAGTAAAGTAGTGGAGATTCTTTGAATGTAGTGTGGTGGAGTAGATATGCTTAGGGAAGAGAATAAAAGGAAATCCTGACCAAAGATGTCATAGTTTGGATGATGAGTATTAGAATCTGTGTGGTCTGCTGCCCTTGGATTGTCTGCATTTTAATGCTTTGAAACTTGGAAAAAAGAATAAAAATATGTAACTTATTTTTGAGGTTAAGTCTAGCTCAAATAAGAGAGACTGTTCTTTATTGTAATGCTGTAAAATTGTAAGTCATGCATGATATGTAGAACTAAAATAAGTGAAACTCATCTTTCTGAGGAATATAAAGTGGTTTGGGGTAAACTATTCTGCCAAAGGTTTAATTTTATCTTTACTGCTTGTCAGAACAATGAGGGGGGGGGGGGGGGGGGGTGGGGCAGGACACAAAGTGGGAAATAATAATGGGTAACCTGTGGAAAGTAAACTGCTAAGTTTGTTCTGCTGTGATCCACACACTCCCACTATTTGATACCTGTGATATGCATTATTCATCAATTTTTGTAAATCCGCAAAGCTGCTTAATCTTAGTGGTGAATGGTGTTTCTACCAAAAACCTCTTAGCCATTTGCTATCCTACCACTTCAAATGTCTCGGTTATGCTGTACAAGGGCAGAAACAAGGTTGTATGATGCTGGGTGATCTATCAGACCACAGGACTAATGTTTATCAGCTAGTCTAAGGGAATAGTTTGCAAGTAACGAAAAACTTGAAAATTATTTGTTTCGATTATTCCGTAGATACTTAATCAACAAATTTAGGGGAAAAAGAACAATAAGGTAGCATAATAAAAGGCTGTGTATACCCTTAGTATGAGTGTCCTTAGCTACTTTGTTTAAAATAAACAGTTTTGAAAACTAAAAATAAAAGAGAAATAGGAAAACTGCTTAAGATGTTTCAGTTTCCCTGAATTCTATTCCTGCTTTGACTAATTGGAAAGGTAGTGGGATCAGAAGAACTTGAGAGATGTTAATTAATATATTTTTCATATTGCTTGATTTATTGAAATCCATTTTTTGTTCTTGCAAACTTTGTCATTCACTTTTTCACCTAATCTGCATTTATCAGAGTTCTCTAGTCAAAGCATGAAGTGAAAACTGCAGCACTAATCAAAAGCGATCAGATAAAATAGATGTGTATTAAATAGACCAAATGAAAGACTCATCCATCCTGCCTCAAGCGCCAAAGCCCTGACACACTCCAAGAGTCTTCTTCCTTTCCTACACAGTTGGCCCATGGCGTGCTGACAGACCTCGCTCATGGCGCATAGCTCATGGTCTTAAAGAAGTCACAGATTGTAGGCAGTCATCCCTTCAAAGGATCTACTTGACTTCTTTTCATCTATTAGTTGGTTTAGATTTCTAAGGGTTTTGACGTATCCTGGAGAGTTGTATCCACTTGATACTACAAAACTCTACTGGAATAGCTGTATGAATAGATGGACAGTATTGATGAAAACATCTTGACTTTATGTAATTGAAAGTTGAGCAAGTGTAAGGTGTGTCTTTGCAGGTAGTTTGGCAAATGAAGGGTTTTGCTGGTGTGTTTGTGCCTCCAGCCTTTGCAGACAAATAATTACAAGTATACTGCTTAAGCCAACTATTGTAGATTCTTTTATTATAATCCTTTTTCAAGAAGAATCAAGAATTCTAGAGTCTGAAACTGTGGGACAGTATCAATAAACCACTTAGCTGAACCTGGACTTTGAACTCCTACTCCAAGGCATGTTTTCTAACAGTTAAGTGCTAATGAGAGTGGACTTAATATATTGTATGGTTTCAACTTCTTTTGTACTCTCTGCTACACTGTTGCCCAACTGAGCCCTTGCATTTATATTTAATATGGATTAAAGCTATTGCATCTATTCCTTAGGAAATACCTGGAGCATGAAAGCTGTTATATTAAATTAGTTCATTACAGTATTACATGCATAACTGCATAAACATCCATTTGGTCCTTGCTTTGATCACCTCTGATCTTGGCTGTTACTGCTACTGACTTCTACAAGCCTTTTTCCCCCTTGTATGTTTTTTAATTCTAATTTGAAGTTGTCAGGAGCAGGTTCTGTTTATTTCCCATGATAATGGTTTTCTATTTTTTTAAATGGTTTTAACTGAAACCAGTTCTATTGGGGCATTTTTACATTAGTGTTGATAAAGCATTGATGTGCCAGCAGTGTTTTGCTGCTGTTATCTGTGTTTCACCTGGAAAAGCACCTCAGTCTGTCGCTGAAGGGCACTGCATAAATGTAATATAGTATTATTTATTTATTATCATAGCACCACACTGACAAGCTACCTCCCAAATACATCAGCAACCAATCTACCTTGACACGTTTGTCACTGCAATTTTCTTTACATTCTCTCCCTGTGTGTTTTCTTTACTTATTGCTCAGAACATTGCTATGGTCTTTTTCTATAATTAGATACTAGCAGTTTGTATCAAATCTACCTGTTTCAGCACTTTGAACCATTAATCTATTATTTTTTATTTTTTGTCAGTGCTTTCAATTGTCTGTTAACCCCTGTGGGCAGCTAAGGACCACACACCTGATCACTCACTCACCCTTCCCACTACCCCCACCCTGCCTCAGTGGGACAGGAGAAGAGGAAAGGAAAAATAAAAGCAAGAAAACTTGGGGGTCAAGATAAAAAAATAACAAAATTGTTTAATAAGTGAAGGATAAGTGGAAGAAGAGAGAAGAAAACAACAATATAAGTGATGAAAAGGCAATCCACCACCTCCCAATGGTAGGTTGGGTAGACCAAGGTCCAGCTAGTTATCAAGGAAAAGATGACTAACCCCTCTAAAATCCCTTCTTTTCCATTCTATTGCTGAACGTGATGTTAGATGGTGTGGAATACCTCTTTAGTTAGTTTGGGTTATCTGCCTGGTTGTGTTCTTCCCAGTTCATTTCACACTCCCCAACATATTCATGGGGGAATCAGAGTGAGAAACAGAGCTGGTCTTCATGCTGTGCAAACACTCTTTAGCAAAAGCTAGAACCTTAGTGTGTTATCAGTACCGTTTTGGTCATGCAATAAGTCTAAAACTTTTCTAAATAGTACAAACTCTGCAAGTGGTATCTTGTTTCATGTTGCATTTTTCTTTTAAGGGATGAGGAAAGGTGTCATTGCAGTAGATGACTGAGTTAGTGCACTATGTGCTGAACTGTGTTACTGCTGATGAATACATCTCATGCAGTATAATGTGAGATGTAGTTTTAGATAGTTTCCTCTGGCTTTTGTAACTGCTATGCCATGGGGCCCAAAATATGGGCCCAAATTTCCACTGGATATCATTTGGCAAAGCTGAGACTACTGAGCAGGAAAAGAAACCTTGAATAGTCAGGAAATAAGCTTATGAGTTGAATGGCTTTAATACTTTTGTGAACCATTCTAAATCTACTCATACTAGAAATGCATGCGATTATCCATAAAATGAATTGCCATTGTCTCATAATTGTCTTTGCTAATTACCTTTTTAGCAAATTAAAAGGTGAGAGGCCTGAATGCTTACGTCTACATTTTTCAATAGTGCATGCTTATGTTGTCCTTGTTTGCATTCATATGAATCCCCAGTTCAAAAATGTTAGATTTCCACTTTTCCCTAGTACCTCAAGCAAAGCCTGACTGTGCAGTCTGTGGTACTTGTAAATAAGAGTGCTTTGGGATTGATGAGATCCACAGGCCTGTCTCTTTCCACAGTACTTTTTCCAAACGAGACAAAATGTTCCAAATAAAAGCTGCCTGCAATTAAAAATCGTATCACACCTTTACAATGCTTGCAGTGTCTTGAGGGCTCGTTTTCTTGTTTTCTGCCACAGCTGAAGACTGATTGAAAAGAAAATGTGTATTATGGAAGTGGAACAGCACAGACAAAGCTTGTTTTATCACTAAGTGAAACATATGAGAATGGTTGTAGAATTAACTTGGTTCTCCTGCCTTAAATGTTAAATCTTTTATACTCCAGAATTTGTACCAGTTCTGATCTATGAACAGGGACAAATTTAACAGCTAGACAGATAGAGATCTAAGCTGCTTAGAGTTTGTTCACCTTGTTTGATTAAGATTCATCGTAACAGCATCCCAGCCGTGAGGCAGGACCATTACAGTACTTCCACTGTTCTTGTTTTCTCTGACTAGACTTCTAGGCAGATAACAAAGGAGTTAGAAAATGACATGAATTAAAAAATGTAACTCTACTTTCTGCTTATGAAATAATACAGTGTGCAAGTAGTATTCAAAAACTTATAAAGTATAGTTCAATATGTCTATATTTTAACAATGTAGTTGAGGTAAACCAGAGAATCTGAGCATCAGCAACTGTTCTGTAGTCATCTTGGTAACAAAAATGTATACAGGCAGATCTTGCACAAGTATTGCTCTGCTTATTAGTGATACCTCAGAAGTTAATTTCATTAAAAAAACCCCAAATTTTCTCACCACAGAGAAGGATTTGCACTCCATATGGGTTAGGGAAATTTTCTTATGAAACCTGCCCATTTTTAAACTTGGAACAGCGGAGCTATGAGTACAGAAGAGTTTTCAGCACTGCCCCAGAGCACTCTCCTGCTGCTCTGGCAGTCCACGGGGGAAGCAGGGCTCCCTACTACTCACCACTTAAAATGATCTTCCTTGAAAAAGAAATCAGCATCCAGGATAACTTAGCTCTGCTGCGATTATCCCTGCTTCAAAGCTATATTGGAATTATTGTGTGATCATTTGCTCTGTACTCTTAGCACAGATATATCCTCTCTGACTTCAGGAAGCAAATGCAATGAGGCAGAAAGAATCAGCTTTGATCCTTTCCCACTGGATTATAGGATAATTTGTTTGGCCTCTGAACATGTGACGAATTATAGGGAAGGCACATGATAAGTACTTGCACTGAGAAAACCTCTCTAAGCTACTCCCTGGAATGAAAGCAGCACTCTGGTTTTCATTTATATCCCCAGACCACTCAGATTAACCCAACAGAAAATGCCCTCTGTGTTCAGTTAAGCAGTTTTTGTGCCTGGATAGGAGAGGAGTTAGAGGTTACCTGAGTGAGAGCCTAGGTCAGCGCTGAAGTGAAGACTATCGATGAAATATGGATTGTATTATATGCCATAAAGAATGAGTACTGCTGTTCTGCAGAGTTGTAGACGGTTGTACAGTCCTACCTTTCTTTATATGATTTCAAGCAGAGTTCTGCACAGACAGTTTCTATCAAATTGGCACTTATGTTTTGAGCTTTTTTTTTTCCCTTGCAGTGTTTGCTGAGAAGAGACTGAAAATTTGGTCAATCCAAGGCTCGAGATAAGGCATCAGAATACCCATATGCAACATAATCCACTACAAAATCCTGAGAACAAAACCAAACAGATAACAATATTGAGAATATCAAGTGCCCTGGAGGTCCCCTTTAACTAGAATCGTTATAGCTGGCTGAACTTGCAGTAAAAAATCAACCTCCTCTTTGAGTCCCTGTTCCTGCTTTTTGTTTAAAGAGCTTTAAGCCAGTGAGCCTAGAGGGGACAATTAAAATCTGTAGAGGGTTTAAAACATGAAGGTGATGCAAACCAACAATGTTAGAGGCCGAATTATCAGGTAATCTGAACTAATGTATGTCAGTGACTTCAATTAAGCTATGCTAGTTTCCTTAATAGCAAAGTATTTGGCTTTAGGTTTTGTTACCTGTCCAGATACCTGCTTAAGGAGCTATTGATCAAAAGAGCTGCTCAGGACTGGGTGAAGACTTCTGAATCTGTATGTCAGGATCAGTGGTTTGGCCAATTTTGCGTTATTGTTACTGGGTTTAGGGTTTTTTCTTGTCCAGACTAAACCTTATTTTCTTTCTAGTTTTCAGGCAAAAATAAGAAAAATAAATAATTTTGTGTTAAATTAATCCTTATTTAACTAGAAAGGCCAAAAGAAATAGTGGAAAAGAAGATAATAGGGTCCTGGTCTGCTGTAGGTGTACAGCAAATTTTACAGCAAGGATTGAAATAGTTCAGACAGTCCATCCAGTGCCTCTGTTCTGATGTTATAAGGGCATTTGTCTTATCTTGCAAGTCTAGCCATTTCCATACACACTGCTAAAACAAAAATTGGAAATCCTTCTTTTTGGTGTGTTTGTGTATGTGCGGGTTATTTTAATCGAGATTCAGAATAATTTATTAGCCATATCTGGTTTTTGAGTTGTCTTCCCAGTCATTCTGGCTTGCTAATTGTTGCCTCATGGGGTGTTGTGGGATAACTGCTTTGGAGACATCTCCCCTGTGCTGGAGTTCCCTGCTCTGACCTTACTTCGGCTGCTACTTACCACTTCTGTCAAACTCTTACCAGCATCTGTGCTGCAGCATCAGAAGCAGCAGCTGCATGCCTAAGAGAAAGTGTCCTTTTTTTTTTTTACCTTAATAATGCTGTACTCTTTGTGTTGCTTGGTGAGGGGTAGCACTGTGGTTCCAGCTGCACATTTGGATGGGAGGCAGAGCTGAAATACTTGGGCAGCAGTTGCAGTCTAGGTGATGTGTTAAAGATTGGTATTTGCAAGTTTGTAATGTACATAATGTCTTCTTTTGGGGCTTCAGGTGTGTGATGTTTCTAGGAGGTATTTCTGATGAGTTCCTTTCTTTGCTTTTCTCTGCCATACAGTTCAGAAGACAGAGGGGAACTGCTGGGTGTAAAAGACTGAAGGGGACAATCAAGGAAAGTTTCCTTGGTCTGCTAGACTTCTCTTTTGCTTTCATTTATTGGCATTCTTACCAGAGTGCTGTAAGAAACGAATGATAAACTATAATTGTGGATGTGAGAGGTCCTAAGCAACGCTTTTAGTCTGTAAAAACATGTACTTCTTCCAGCTCGGTGTCATTTTTGTGAGAATATCTACAATCAAGTAATAATAGCACATCTCTTTCGTCAGTTAGCTGTCTGCTTCAAGATGTGAGTCCAGATGTCTACCAGAAAACAGATGTACAAACTACATAAAAACAGACGAGACAGCTACATTATTCAGTGTATAAGTAAATCCTACTACCTTCAATATTCCCTGTGCATAAAAAGAATTGCTTTTTTTTTTTTTTTCACTCAAGACATGCCATTTTCTGTTGTTTTTGAAATCTCCCTAATTTCCTTGCCTAATAAATTTCCCAATACTTGTTTGAGGAGGGTCAATAGTGTACTCCTGTTCAGAAGCCATCTGTTTGTTTAGACATAGAAATATTCTACGCTGTCACTCTGTTAGCTTTATTTGTTATTTAAATTTCTTCTATTTATAGCAATGAGACGCATATTACTTTTAACATAATTAATTCTTGTCTTGCTGACCTAATGTTAACACTATGGGAAGATTTTCAGCCTCTAAGTGTGACAAACATGAAACACCATGTATTTTAAAAGTCCAAAGAAAGAATTCCGGACAGTGACATAGAGGGAGTAACAAACATTGCCTGTCTCCAATATGCTAACAAGAAGGAATACTCTTGTCAGAGCTAATGAAAATTAAATCAGAACAACAAATTCAGATAGTACAGATAAGTAGAGAAGCCAGCAACAGAAATCTCACAGATAGCGAAGGGCCAAGAGGGACATAAAGCTGGTGGTCTAGCCCTTAGCTTCATCCTAGTGATCCTTGGATGGCCAAGAAGCCTCCGTACTTCCCCTGCCTCTCTATATGGTGGGAATAGAGAAACTGAAACAAATAAGAATATCATGCTATCTGTCTTTCCCCAAAATATCCAGCCATGTGTCCCCTGCATGTCTGGAAGCTATGGGTACAACTGAGAGAAGGGGAAAACTGGTATTATCAGGCTTATATCGTGTGGTTTACTTTCACATATCTATGGGTTTCCTCCTTCAAGCTAGAGCCAAGGTTAGGGTTACAGTAAGAGTTAGCATTTCAAATAGGTTGAACTGGGACCTGTAGTGAGAAGCTACAGATTACTGGGTGGTGAGAAAAGACAGGAGTTCTCGAGGGCCAGTGATAGTTATTGGCTTTTCTTGTACTGACAGGTCCTCTCTTTCATGTTGAGACTAAGGTGAGGATTGCAGTTAGGCTTAACCATTGGGAACAAACACATCAAGTTTTCAGGTGAAAATTGGAAGAACCAGATTTCCAAAAATGCTATGATTTATGAAGAGGTCTGGTATTAACAAGGCCTGATGTCAAGCAGGTTTTTTGTTTGGGTATTTTAGGCAATGCAGGGTCTTGAATGCACAGGTTTGAGAAAGATATTGCTTGCTGCCTTAGGTGTGACGTAATTATTAATTTGTTTCTTAGCATTTTGGCTGTGTCCCAGAGTAATCTGTTGCTGTGCCATTATAATTGTTATCTAAATGGCCCTGCTTTCTGACTACATAGCTTTTAGGTTCTTAATGTTACCAGAATTCTGCAGCAAAATTTTTTCTCCATCTAAGTTCCTTAACTCCTTCATCTTCTCAGTATATAAGACTGATGCCTTTATTGCAGAGCATGATCAGAAATTTACATGCCCATATTTTACGGTCCTTTACCCTCTGTGTGCATACTTGGTCGATTAGCAATAGATCCATTCAGGAGCATGAGTGGAGAATGTAAAAGTAGCTTTTAGACTGGTGATGAGACCTTGTCTTTCTGAGGTTAAAATAATTAAGCTCTTTTTCATTCACTTCTGGCGTGTCAGGGCTTCATTTTGTACTCCTGACTGATGAATTTGAGAAGTGTATTTCCTGCCTTTAACTATTAGTGTTAACTTTTTATGGAAGAAGTCATGAAAATGTTGAATGGAACTGTCAGGTAGTGAAAACAGAAAAAATATTTTCTGCCCCTTTCTTCCCCTCCACTCCCCTCGCTTCCAAAAGAGAATTTAATTTTCTGAAATTGTGTATGACAAAGATCCAGTTAACTGTCACTAGTATGTGATTAGCTTATGCAGATATACTCACCGACATGGTCAAAATTTCATACACCCTGTCACCGCCTGATGGCATTGTAGCTGTGCCATGATCTTTCAGGATTTTTTTTTTTTGTTGTTACTATTACACCCTGACTCTGAGGCTTAAAGTCCTGTATACCCCAGTAGGTGGTCAGGTGCATAATTAAAATATAAAGCTTGTTTGAAAATTCTGCCAGGAAGAAAAGCTTATCTTTTGAGGATACTTTGCTGGAACACTTATGACTATGTTATATGGCCCATCGCTAGTTTTTCCAAATTTTTCTGTGAATTATCCTTATAGAAATTTCATGAGATCTGAGAATAAGATAGAAAGCAGAAATGACTCTATTTTAGCAATGAGGAATTGAGGCACAATAAGACTGTGGCATTCTTTGAGGTTAATTGTAAACATTTAAAACTGCAGGGAGTATTCAAAGAAAGGAAGTTCATTAATTTGTAGTTTGACAATAACATCTCATAGTTTATTAACCAAGATGGTTGTAAGTGATATATGGGAGGTGGAGTTCAAAAAAATTTTTTTTAGGGGAAAAGGGAAAGCCAAATTAAGGTAACATGATAGCAATGTATCTTCTTCTGTCACACCCGCAAATATGAATTAGATGTGGTTCATTGAGAGTGAGAGGCAAAGATGCAAGTTCAGGTAGACTTGGACAAGCAGATTTTAAGGAATCATGCACTTGTTTATATTTGGAATTCAAGGAACAGTTATTCAGTAAAATCCTGAAATCTAGCAAAAAAAACCCCAAATAAAATCAATAGTTCTTGTAGGTTTCTACAATGTGAAGGGCTGTGTTTTTGTATTCTCTGCTAAAGCATAAAATGAATTCCTCTTCTGAAACATGTTTTATTATGAATTTAAGAGATACTATGTCCTTAAGACAAAATTTTGCAATCCAGAAGTGAATGATTTTGCTAATCCTTCAGTTTTTGATCATGAGCAGGGAGAATGCTGGAAACTCCAAAAGAAGCTGTAGGAAGGAGGAAATCTGGTTTCATCTTCAGTGAAGTTCCTGGTCCATGTGATCTTAGGTTGTTTCTCTGGAGAAACTGAGACGTTCTACAGCCAGTAATTCAAAAAGTGTGAATGGGAAATTTCTAAAAATGTGAACTCTTATTAATAAACAGGCTGATGAAACAGACTTCAAATGAGCAGTGTGAGATGAGTTTTTATACAGCTTCATAGTACTTTGACATTCCATAAAGGTTTCAATGTTGATTTTTAAAAAGAAATGAGATTTCTTTTTTACCAGAAGGATAGCTGAAACAGTTGTAATTCATGGTCTGGATTAGAAAATTTTTGTTGCTTCCTATGGTTTTTGTAGAACTGCAAACTTTCAATAATGCCAGTGGTTGAGTATTGATTGATGTCTTGGATTGTCAGTCCAAGTGGCAGTGTTTTCTGATCATCCTCATTTTCATGAAGTGCTGTTCTGCCTGAGCTTTCTCTCAGAAGTGGGATTTAACATTTTTGCATTTTTAGAATAGAAAGTCTGATGAAATCTACAGTCGTAAGATGTTGTTCTGGCAAAGAGCTCTCTGCTCCTGGAGCCATCAGCATGTGTGGTTCTATTACAGAAAGAAAACAAGCAGCTGCTGATGGCAAGGAGCAGTAGAGTAGCAACAGGGGGCTTAATTATGCCCAAACTGCACAATATTTAGGTGCACCTGGCACCCTTAGGTAGGTTACATAGGTTTTTATTACAGAGATGTCTGTAAAAAAAGCTGTTTACGCTTTAGCAAATGCTCCGAAAAGGCATTTTATTACTATAAATGCTAATTCACTGTGTCTGATAAGATGTGATTATTGAAGTGTACCCTCTAGGTGTCAGGTGACACTTCTAGAAATAAAGTTTCAGTGTGTCAGGTCTGTTAAGTAAAAAGCAAGGCATATTATGGAGAAGCCTAATTACCTACAGGAGTTACACACAGCTACGAAGCGTGGTGCATTGCTCACGTGCAAACTGTTTGAGGCAGAACGTGTGAGGTTGAATGAATATACAGCACAAGACAGTGAAAGTGGGAAAGAAAAACCATCAGTTTGGTGCATACAGCCTTCCTAGAGAGTCAGGGTGACCTCCCCTTGTTCTGACTGGTTTGGAGCAGTGTGTCTCCTACTAGAGCACTTATCTCTGGCGTCTCACATGAGTGCCCCTTTAAGGCATTACAGGACAGAAAAGGTCGTGGGTTTTTTTTTCCTGAGTGGCTTCTGTTCCTTTTACTGGAAGCAGCCATGCCCTTGTTTGCCTTTTGTGCCCTGAACAACCTGTGTTCAGGCTAAGCAGATCTTTTGTCCAACTGCTGGTGCTGTCATTTCCTTATCCAAAACCTCTGAGTCAATGGAAGGATTGAATTCATTGGCTTTTAGCAATTCTGTTAGGAAGCTGAACACTTGAAGAATGAGTGTTATGGGATTGTTTTCAATCTTCTGTCAGTTTTGGATTAAACAAGAAAGATCCTGTGATTTTTTTTGAAGTGCATGTGCACAGACTCATGTATGTATTCACAGTTTATTTCCTGGCCCATTGAAGAATAAAAAAAGTATGCTTTAAAAAATAAACCTTAACTCTATTGCCCATCATATTTCAGATTGTTTCAATAAAATTTGAGCATATTGGGAAGATGGAATTTAATTCAGAGTTTAATTAGACCCATTCAAAACTTATTTATAAATCATCTCCCATTTGATTAGAAGAAACTTGGCTAGTTGTATAGAATGCAACATAGATGTTAAACTGCAAAACGTGGGTCAGATGTCTGGCAAATGCTGTAGAGTTAATTTTATTTCATTTGTTTGAGTGCAGTCTTACCACATCTAAGTAAGATTTCTCAAAGTGTCAGTCTTCATTAAGACAACTATCAGTATTTATAAATTATTTTTAGTATTTTTGCGTTATTCTTCTAAATGTGAATTTCAGTTTGGATTTTCACTTATTAACATCAAGAATTTCCCCCAAGCCTGATATGTTTTCTGCTTACTCAGCATATTTAAATGGCTGACTTTGAGACAATGTTGTGTTAAAAATCTGATTTGTATTTTCTATGACATAAGGTATAAATTTTTAAATAAGGTACTAAAGTTTAAGTAAATTTCTTAGTGTATCCTTGTCTGCCAAATCCTTGAGGTGAAAATAGTGCTGGGAAAAACAATGACTTTAGGTTCCCTAACTTTCTTATTTTGAGGAAGCAATAACATTCTAAGAAGTTTTCATAATAGCAGACAAACCTGAATAAAGTCAACAGAAAATAAAATAATATGTGACTTACAATAAGTTCTGAGGAAATATATACATAGATAGGTATAAAGCATATTTTCACAGAAATAATAAGAAAGAAATTTTACATTAACTAAAGGCTTCTTAGTTTCTTCTGTATGCTTAAAGTAAAACCACTTCAGTTTTGAGCTGCTAACAGTTGATCCAGTATTCTCTAATACTTGCCTAACCTTTCTCTGGAGACTTTGAGTACTCAGAGAAATGATGACTATGGCAGAATTTTAATACAATAAAATATATCAAGATCAGAAGGTAAGAGCTTTGCATCTTTAAAAAACCTCAGAAATTTTGAATGGAGCAGTAAAAAACTTCAGGTTGTTATTAGTACATTCCTCTGTGTCATTATTTTACATATGAATTTCCCATCACATTAACGGCTTAATTTATCAAACTAATGGAAAGAGATCTTGTTCTACATCACACTTTCAAATTCTGAATTTGTTGTTGGAACAATGTCAGGTTTTAGGGACTTATGTGAGCTAAATTTCAGATTGGTTTTTAATTTTTTTTTTGTTTTTTTTTTGGGTTTTTTGTTGTTTTTTTTTTTAATAGCCTAGAAAAGCTGGCATACTCTCCATAGCATAAACCCGAAGTATCTTAATAGTGTATTGTTACATGACATTATCTATTTTCCTTTCATTTCAAACTAAAAGGTATAAATCTTGGTCTGATAGTCCCTGTAGTCATGTTCCACTTTGCATAATTTTGACACACTATCCAATTGTACTACATTTGAAATGGAGCTTGAAACATGTCTAATTTAGGAAATATTTACATATAATCAAGGAAACATGACAGGGAAATCTATTTAGTAGCAATGCAATCAGCACTTAATTGATATTGGAAATCTTTCTAGAAGGACACAGTTAGTTTAGCAAAACAGTTATGGCTCCATATATTGCACACAGAGGAAACCAGCAAATTGCACTGCTTATTTATTTACCACCACCATCATTATAAGTAATGTTACTGTGTGGATGATGTTTCTACCTATTTAGGAAATTTGCTTTGTGATAGAATCATAGGATCGTTTAGGTTGGAAAAGACCTTTAAGATCATCAAGTCCAACTGTTAAGCTGGACTGCCAAGTACAGGGTTATTGTGACCCAAATGCAGGACTCGGCACTTGGCCTTCTTGAGTCTCATACAATTGCCCCCAGCCTATCGGTCCAGCTTGTCCAGATCCCTGTGTGGAACCTCCCTATGCTCAAGCAGATCAACACTCCTGCCTGACTTGGTGGTGTCTGCAAACTTACTGAGGGTCCACTCGATCCCCTCCTCCAGATCATTGACAAAGATGTTAAACAGAACTGACCCCAATACTGAGCCCTGGGGAACAACACTTGTGACCAGCTGCCAAAGGGATTTAGTGGCACAAGTTTGCTGCCAAATGAGCAGATTGATAGGAAGGATGACAGCGAAGTTTAGTACTGGTTGTTTCTAATGTTCTTCTACTGAAGGGATTTCTTCCTTCTCTTTCCACCTTTCTCAAAGACATCCAGCAGCAGCAGCATGGAACACCCTTGCCAACTGTAGTTACTTGGGCTGGGCACTGCGTCAGGGAATAGAGACTCTCAGGTCTGGCGAGAGCAAGATTTTCTCCATTGAAAGGCTAAGACTCAGTTTGGACAGAAATTACTTTCCGTCTATTTACAGAACTGTGTGACTGTAGCTTTGCCCACTCTTTTCCCTTAATTCCTCAATCTTAAATTTGTACTTGGTTTTATGGCAAGTATAATTTTCTTTTCACTTTCTATAGTTTCATTGATATACAAATATTGAAGAAGCTAATTTGCTTGTAGGGAATGTTTTATTAAATACATTTATGTGATTCATGTATCTAGCAGTGTGTTGATTCTTGGATAACAGCCATGTTTTCATAATGCAATAGCCTAGTGCTAGCTGTTATGATGTGTGAATCAGTGCCTAGGAGACGAAGATTGCCACTTACTGAAACTAACTGTGAAAAGAATAGATACAGCTCCAGGCTTGAGATGTGGATGCAGTTTATTTCCATTTGTTTTATAGATATCTTGGTTCTTTTCTTAAGCATACAAGTATCTATTGTCTACTAAAGGAAATAGATTATAAATCAGAATCTTGTGGCTCCTGTATTCAGCAAGAACTCATAAGTCTTCATCTCTTTTTCATTTTAAATATTGACAGAGGCAACGTTTCTTGAGCCAACTGCTAAAAGTTCCCTTCATATAACTTAGTGACAGCCAAAGTAGCTGTACCAGCACAGAAGAGTACAGTCTTTCCTTTAATTTTAATTTCTATGGTTATGTGAGTTCAATATAAAGTTACTAATTTGTTGGAGGTGAAGGCAGTCAGTGTTAGATTTAAAAAGCTATGGATCTTAATATTGGTTGGAACAGAAAATGATATGTAGTACTTACTGCTCTAGTGAGACAGTGAGCAAAACATGAGGAAACATTGAGCAAAAACTGTTGTCAGAGGATTAACAGGAGTCTTAACTCTGCTAAAAAACGATGGGTTTCTGCTTGTCTAGAAATACCTCAGGAGCTGATGAATTAAGATAGAAAAGACACTTGTTCACCAATAGTTAATGAGCTCTCTGCAATAGAGATTAGAGAGTTTAAGTCTCTGATGATTTGAGAGATGTAATTTATACTACTTTAACAAGAGATAATGTATTTCTATAGAAATTACTCCAAAATTTTTAAATATGTATTTACTTTTTTATAGCATTCAATATTCTGTGAGAAAAATATCCAATAATTGCAGTAGGTTGGTTTTAAACTGAATATAATCATGCGCTGTTTTCTAGTCAGTTCTTTAGTACTTTCATATAAAGGTAGTAATTATAAAATTACTAAGTCCCCTTTTCAGAGCCATAACACACAAACTGAATTAAATAAAACATTGCATTGGCTCAGGCAATTTTTTAAAAATCGTTTTGAGTCAACTTTAACACAACACAAGGAGCAAACTAGAATAATTTGCATGAAGAAAATGGGTTTGTTAATCCATTCTTTAGTCAGGATTATTTGCATGCTTTAAAAAAGAACTAGTCATAATTCAATAGGACTTTTCCATGAAAGCCAGTAACAAGCAACTGAGAGCACAGATTCCCGTATAGTTCTTTCCTTTATCGAGTCCAGATATTTTAGGAGACAAGAAATTGAGATATAGCAGGAAATTCAAAGACAATACAATTTCCCTGCCTGCTAATGAAGGTATAAGTTATTACTTAAATTATTGCTAACATTATTAAATGGAAATCTCCATCACTATAGCTATGTTCAGGTAAATGCATACAATCCTTCTGATGCATGATGTTCGTTAGAGAGAGTCCTTTTTTTGTACCAATATCATTTAAAATTTCCAGAACAGAAGGTGTTCTTGACTTTATTATTTGGTTCTTAACTGTTTTTCTTTATAAAGCTTAGACTTACTTAGCAAAACACATTTGGATCTAAAGAGTCTTGTCACAGCAAAATGCAGTAGTAGGGTCATATAAATTTTAATTTACTGGATACATAAAGAGTAATGTAGTAGTTTCAAAATGATTGAAAGATGCACTTCTTTTGACCCATAATAGAAACTTCTTATTTTTTGGTTCACAGACTCTGGAATTTCAATTCTCTGATCCGATCTGAATTGTGGTTACTATTGTAATCCTAAGTATTTTTATGAAAACGAAAAAAAATGTTTTCAGCAGCTTAAATGCCCATATAATTAATGTACCCAACTCCCATGACTTTGTTGATTGGTTTATTTATTTGACTGGTAGACACATTGTATATAAGCTTTCTTCACAGTTAGGGGTAATCCCTCTCCCACTGGAATGTATATTGAGTTTTATACAGAGAATAAAGTCAGAAAAGCTGCACCTTTGTGCTCAGTAACACTCAGTCTGTAACTTTTGGGCTTATCTCAGTGTCTCACTTGGAAAGATGATGCCCTTAGCCAGGATGTCCAAGCTAAGAAGGAAGAAATTTTGCTTTTTATTGTGCAGATCTCATTTAGATGAATTACAGAGGGGTCACAGCTTTTCATTATAGACAATCACTGTTATTAAATACAGGCACCATTTTTTCTTCCTTCATACGTATTGAGAGCCAGACTGGAATTAATCCAAGCAGCTTCATTTTTTCCTGAATTAACAAAAGAAGTGAGAAATTGAGTTTTTAAACTCAGTATTTCAAGCCACTATTGTTTCAGGTTCCTAAGAATAGTAAAGGAGGGTAAAGACTAGAATAATTAGTAAATTATTCAATGAATCTAAGAGACACAACTATGAAGAGATCTTTAAGGACTTTTCCTAACACTGTATTTCAACATAATAAAACTATTTAAGCAATAATTAGCTGATAAAAAGAATGCTCAGTATGTTATCTTCTCCTGCACCAGAACAGCCAGTTGGTATGTCTATCAATTCGCTCTAGAAGACAATATTGCATCAGTTCTACCAACTGTTCCTTTGTTCTATGACTCAGGGGAAACTAGGTACATTGAACTCTTACAAGAAACCCTCTGGAGCTGTCTAGAAGTGGGTGAAGTAGGATTCCTTGCACCCATTCACTTCCTTTCCATTTCACTTACCTCGCATCTACAATTTGTCCAATGTTTTCATTATTTCTTTGGAAATACGTTTCTTTTGGTTTTGAGCTAACCAGAGAAATGTATTTCTGTTGAATTCCCTGACTGTGAAATGATGGATTTCATTTCATCGTTTTATTTAATAAACGTATACACAGCAGAAATAAGGGATAGAGAACTTCCTTAAAAATGCTTCAGAATAAAATCATGCAGAAGAGAGAGCAGCATTATCAAAGTCCCATGACTTCTATTTTTCTCATAAAAAGCTCTTCCTTTAGCTTGTAATAGGTTGTGAAGCATGAGCAACCAAACACAAATATTATAGAATGAGAAAGTCAATACGAGTGTTTTAGGAAACCAGGTGGATAAGAAACCAGAATTGATCTAATTCTATAAAGTCCCTTTCTGATCAAGTTACATGCTATAACTCAAACTTCTGTAGATTCTGTTTGAACTCAACGTGGAAAAAAAAATCCATAAAATGAAATTCAACAGTAAATAAAGAACCTTAGTGCTTGGAAGAAACATCAAAACTGTCAGTACTTGTAAAAGAGTTACTTTGGGAAAACACTGTTTATCTTTATGTCTTTTTTATCTTTGTGCCTCTTACTGTCAATTCTGAGCCTGTGGAAGCCAGGGAAACTTCATAGTTAGTTTATGCCTTCAATGTAATGTACATTATTTTCTGTTCATATACTGTCTATGTGTCAGTAATAGCTCACTACCGGCACAAAAGGTGATTTCTATAGTATATCACTGCAAAATTATATAGCAATGGGGAGTAATAGTAGTAGCTGTAACAGCAAGCGTTCTTTAAAGTATTTTGATGCCAGTAAAAATTATGCTAGTAGTGTGCATAAAAGGATTGTACTTTCTATTTTTTGAAAGTGAACAACGAATTATTGTTTATTCACTGAGCTTCTGCAGTTCCTATGCACTTCAAAAATATAGCCTTGTGTTTTGAAAGCATCAAGGAAATGTAGTCGTAAAGGCCTGTGTTGTCCAGGAGTGTAAAATGGTTTTGCCTCCCACATTTCAACTGAATTGTGCCAGGTTTATTGGCTAAAAATAAAAGCCAGAGCTGAAATAGAAAGATGACTCAGCAACTGAGAGGCATAGATTAAATACCCAAGTCACTTCACATGCCCTGAATTACCTTTAAGAACTCATGGTCAGAGTTTTGAGATTATTTAACCTAAACATGCCTATAAATAGGTACAGTGAGTGCCAGAGACCTGGAAAAATTAGCAATGTATGGAATATAATTGCTCATAGGAATTCTACTGGTGGCAAGTTTGCTTAGGTTTATTACTGCAATGAAAGAACTACTTCTAAAGATATAAAGTAACTTTTTTGTTTGCTTGGATGCTAAGGTAGGTAGGTGCTGAAATTTCAAATTCAGATTTAAAAAGTGAATTTAGGAGAGGTCGGATGCCAGTGAAAACTGAGGGTATTCAGGTCCATAAGAAAACAAATGAAGTTTATAGTTCATTGTCAAAAGTAAGTAATACATAAAGGAATATATTTGGATCAAATCTACATTGCTCGTGCTCACTAGAAAGTCAGTACTTCTAGTTCTGGATCAAGTTTTGTTAAATGGCTTGATTAGTAGGTCAGGTGTATTCTGACCTGAACAGTTCAACTGTTTTAGCTGTGAACTGTAGGTTCTTCTGGTATGTGCTATTTCTGCATGGTTTTTGACCTCTCAAAAGTCCTCTATGAATGTTTTCAGCAATTCAGTTATTTTGTGCATGTTGTAAGCTGTATAGTCACACGATCATTGCAACACTGGTGCCTGAAAACCTGAACTGTGTCTGAATGTCTCATTATTACAGTGCCTTGTCCTGTCACACACACTTCAGTGAAGCAGAGCCGTGCATGACCTTGCAAATCCCTTAAAGACAAAGGGATCTCACGCACACGAAGAAGGTTACTGTTTCCCTGCAGTAGCAAAATTATTTCCTTCTGTTCATCTACAACAGAGGGTGTCTGAATTATAATCTGTTTGTAATTAACAACCTTCAGCTTCTTCACCTTGACAATAGATACCACCAGTATTATTCTTTTTGTCATTTTTTTCCAAAACATATACCAGACATTACAGACATAAGTTTATTTTAAAGGTACTGAGAACCAGATGTGCAATGGGGTGCTCATTAAACAGAGGAACATGTACACCAACATGTACAACAACATGAAGACTTCACATTTCTCCTGCTGTTCTTAACAGATAGCTATAAGCAAGAGCTAGTTACTGCTGTGCTTTCTGTTAATTACATGCATTTTTCTGCCTTTGGCTCCTAATGGGTGAAAAGTAATTTACGTATTCCTTTATATGAAATCTTTCTCTCAGTGGAGATGTTTGTTAGTGTAATTGAGGTGTCGTTTATCTAAGGTAGTGTCACTGCTTCTCAGTTACTATTATGTGCATAGATTTCTTTTTGCAGGATGGTATACAGCCGAAGAACACTGGTAATTTTGCAATATAAAAGAGAAGCTCGCTCTATGATAAGAATTTGTCAAGATGCTGTAATTACTAATGAGCACAGGACGAGCAGAGTGAACCCTTCCCAGACACAGGGATTTGATTGGCAGCATAGTCAGGTTTCAATCAGGAACAGGCTCCCTCGTACCCGTAATGGTTTTCCTTACTTGTACAAATTCCTCCTGCTATATGTGCGATGATGGTTAAATAGGCACTGGAAAGAATGTTTCCTTTTCACAGTACAACTTTGCAGAGAAAGTTTCTATTTTTCTTTGGTGTCTCAGTGACACATCCAGCAGGTTTGCTGATGGCTTTGTGTCTATTTCTTCTAGCCAGTCCACAAAAGAATGAAAGTACAAAGCTAACTAGTAAAATTCACAGGGCTTTTGGTGTCATTGGAATAGTATACTATAATTTTAAAGGAGAGAGGAAAAATTTCTGAGATTTTTTCCCCCAAAACCCAAATGCTCTTTTTTTTTTTTTTGTCTTTATATTTGTCTTGAAATCTCCCTTCCAGGCTAGCAGACCCAGAGAAGAAAGCTGCCTGATATATTATATATGGATCTGACAGCCACGCAATATATTTCCTCAGTACCCAAATTACTTGCCTTGTAACTCAATTCCTTGGAATTAATCTCAACTTTAAAAATCCCCGAGCATGTCCAGATGTGTGATGCTTGAAAACCAAAACAGAAACAAGGAAACTTGCTCTCCCTTCTCCAAAGGTTTATACTTTTGCCTTGGAGGAGTGTATGAGGTAGTGACGCTAAGGTAAAAGCCAAATCAATTATATTTTGGATAGCTTTATAGGTATCGTATACTGAAAAAAACCCTGAAGTCACAGGAAAAAGGTGTCTGACTTCGAAGGCTGAGAGTAAAAATAGTGTCACTAATACTTCTAATCACGTTTTGAACCTACATACATACATATATGTAGGCACATATCATGTACAGAGTCTCATAATAAAACCTGGTATACAGGCTGTGGTCCGATGCAGCACGCACCTTTTGAAATATTAAAATTTTGTACTGTGCTTTGTCTTTGCAGACCATGCATATACCTTTTATACCAAACTGAGGTTCAGCTACAGATAATAGTTGAAAAGGAAATGAAAGCAATACTTGAGCTGTGTCTTTCCAGGCTCATACTCTGAATTCTCTGGAAGTTTTTTTTTTGAGAAAAAAATCTGAATTAACCTTGCCAAATTATCAATGCTGTTGAAGATGCACTGTGTGCTGTTGTAATACAAAATCTTTGTGGTGGAGACTTTCCACCCCTGGAGGTTTTGCAGGGGCTGGAACCACTAATCTGAGTCACATTCCTCTACCCAGACACTGATTTTTTACATCTAGGAATCAACCTGTGTTTGAGGCTCCTGGTTCTCTGTCAGATTCAGTTCAACCAATTCAACCAATAATTATTAAAAATGTTGTTAATGAGGAACAGAGAGAAACACTGTGACCTAAGCTTCATTTCCTAGGAAAAGTAGTTCAATAATGGCTTAATCTTTTGTTACTTTAATTATTCAGTTAAACTACCATGGAACACAGTACAAAAAGGCAAGATGAAAATACAACTTTGATTTCCCTGCGTGCACTCTGTGATGGATAGTGATAGGCATTGCAAGGTGATTTTTTTTTTTTTTTGTGGGGCTGTGTATTTTTATCCAAAATACTTATTTTTCTTTTTAGAAATTTTTCCATTTGAGGTGCTTTTCTCCTGTTTACTGCACAGTATGAATTTGTTCTGAGTATATTAAAATGTGTGCAGGCCGGAGACATTCAAGCTGAAATGCTAGCAAGGAAGCACTGCAAATACTAGACACTTGACTCAGCACAGTCAGGTAAGGTATCCTTTCTGCACCATATTGTAAGCTTCAAAATCTAGTTTGAAATAAATCATCTCTCCCTCTATGCAATAAATGGGATTCCATATGTTATGCACACAAGCTAATTTGTAGATCAGCAGGTAACATTATCCCACTCTGGGCCATCCACAGTTGCTATGTGGCCTTTGTTCTTGAACAGATAGATTTTCCATGTATAAATTTTGATTTAGGTAGTAGATTTCTCCCATGTTGGCAAATAATCTTCTACTGTTGACACTTCATAAATTCAGTGCAGGTCAAAGTTATTGTTTTGTGGCGTTCCTGTTAAAATAGCTTTTGTAGTCTTGGCCTAGTACAAATAATAATTTTTAAAAAAGGAGTGGATATCATGTATAACATTTGGCAAGAGATAAATGCCAATTTTCCCCAGTCTTCGGCCTGTGGGGTCCTTTTTTTTTTTTTTTTTTTTTTTTTTTTTTTTCGGTAGCAGCTTCTACAGTAGCTTTTGTAGCAGCATCTCTGAATCATTGGATCTCTGCTGTCAGAATAGTCATGAATATCAGTTGCGCTAAATGTTTCCAACAGAACACGTAACTGAATTTAATCTAGATTTTTTTTTTCATTTTCATTCATTGAGTTCTCCAGTCAGTCTAAGTATGGTGAATGCTCTCTTACATTTATCGTTAGACATCAAAACTCAGCAGCTTGAATTCCATATTGGAGGCCATGGTAGAGATAGAGAATAGTTATAAATCAAGTCTGGAAATGTATTTCTCTAATCAGCCCCCTTTGGTTCAAATTTAAGTAAAAGGTTTGCACAAAGCTTTCATGAATCTAAGCAGCCAGACTTGATAGCCAGTTAAAACTATAGAAAGGAGGGCTGGATGCTTTAAAGTCCTTAGTACACAGTCAAGTAGTTAATCCATACATGTCTCTGCGCTACTTGTAGGTCTCATGGTCTTTGTTGCATAAAGACGAAAAAAACCCACAGGAACAAGTCACCTATACAAGACACAATCAGTAAAACTATTCCCTCTCCCATATGTTTAGAGCATCTCATTTAAAATGGAGGGACTATCTCTGTAAGAAAGGAATGTTGTTAAAATTTTGTTAAAATATACTGTTTGTCAGTTTGAAGGAGGATAAGGTGATTTCCAGTTTGTTTTTTTCTTTTTTCTTTTCTTTTTGTGTGTGTGTACGTAGTGTTTCCTGATTTCTCCATTCGGTTTAGATGGGAAAGAAAAGATGCTTTGGAATTCTGAAAGTAAACTCTTGTAGCACTCAGAGTTGCCTGGGAGACTACATAACTATTGTTTAGGCTGCTAAAAACCGAAGAGATTTTCTAAATATGTCATCTTGTCTTACACCAATGCAGTTCCACTTCTGTTAGTGTAACTATATAATAATGGACATGGGCTGGAAAATCTAGCCCAGTTTGGCTTCAGTTTTCTCCCTCCTTTGTTTGCAGTATAACACTATTAACCAGAGGGCTTTTGTTGTAGTCCTCGGTGGCTGCTTAAAATCAATTTCGTTATGCTTATTTATCATACACATGAAAAATGTCTATTTATGTTAAAAATGCTCAGCAGAATCATGTAGAAATAGTATCACTGTCAGAGAAATGTGGGAAAATTTGTCATTTACCCAAAGCTGGAAAGAGATCTGACTCCTTACAAATCACAGGGACTAAAAATGCAGCCAGCAGAAAGCCATTAATTATAAGATCCTTCTGAAATCCACAGCTGATTGCTGCATGTTTTTAAATGTAGATTGCAATTGGGACAAATACAGATTTTACTACTGTTGCCGTAAAACAGAAAATTAAACCATTCTGAATTGCTTTATTTAAATGCCAGGTTGACCACAAAACAATTTGCTTTATGCCTATAATATATAATAAGTGTAATTTGTTTCCCTGCTGAGTTCCTGCATTTGCACAGGAAGGCAACCAGTTTAAGGCTGTGTTGTATTTTGATATATCTTCATGTGTTAATAAGGAAAAAGATTGGAAGGTAATCTTAACTGTACGTTACAAATCTTAAATTCTTCCTAACACTAAAGATCTATGAATCATGACAACTGCCTTTGCAGTTTCATCTGATTACTTATTAATGAAAGGGAATACTGCAAATTAGACAAGTCACCTTCGAGATTGCACAGATTGCTAAATTTTACAGAATGCAACTACTGTAAAAGAAAAAGGGCATTTACACGGTTGATGAGTTGTTCTGAAAATGTTTAGGTGTGATCATACCTAGTGTACTTGCTGATACTTTTCCTACTGTTCAATCCTATATATTCACAAGGTGCTGATGAGGAGGGTAGTCCTGCACTGCAAGAGGTGTCACACAGGGTTTGGAGGTTTTCCAGGGTCAGCTATACAAAGCCTGGGCTCCCCATGTCTGGCGTTGGCAATAGACCTTCATCAAGTTGGAGGCTAGATTAGAGATCTCCTGAGGTCCTGTCCAATGCTAATGTTTCTATGATTCTATGATTATTTCCTCTGTAGGACTGATGCTTTTCTGAACTTTTTCCTTAAATGAAATATTTCCCTGCATTGATGCAAATATACAGAAAGAAAATTTTCAGTTAGCTTCTGTGTATTGGTAGAATGCTCTTTTAGTTAAAGAATCTATTCCCACAATGGAGAGCCTGGAGGCCTTTGTCCCCATTGAGTAGTGTATTCAGAATTCAGTGACATTCAGACATAAAACTGGGCTGGAGTTTTATGGAAATTCTCTTCAGATTGAAGAGTTCATATTTTTCTGTGAAGAGTTGCATAATAAGATAAAGGGGAGTTTGTTAAATTATTTTTTCTTTGGTAACTCTCCCAAGCTAATTAATCCAAAGAAAGAATAACTGTCAGTCTGACAAATTAAATTATCCATAGATGATATAGCTGACAAGTGTATGAACGCTGTCACAATAGGCTATTAATGGCAAGATATTAGCACCCAGCCAAAGGCAGAGTGACCTGTGCTCTTTTTTGGCTACAGACTGCATTTAAAGATGGATTGTCTTCTGCATATTTTATTTTTATCAGATGATAATTGAACATACCACTTACTTTCAACCTAATGATTTAACATCTTTTTCACAGACACTGCTGATTCAGAAAATATAATAAATGAAAAATACTCAGTGTATTTTTAAAATATTATTTCTAGTGTTACTTAAAAATGGGATGGAAGGTGGATAGAGCAGTGTAACATGATCTGCCACGTTACTACTGCCCATCTTTGTGATTTCATGGCAATCAGTTTCAGAAGCTTTGACCTTTGGTATCTAGAGCAGATTTTTTTTCTCCTATATTGCCTCCATTTTTACTAGATCTCATAATTATGTGCTCAAAGTCATGCTATCTCTAGATCTAACAATCTATTAATTTCTGAAATTTAGGGACCTGCTTTTATAAAATGTATCCGCTTTATAAGGTGGAAGGTGATAAGTTAGTAGTAGGGTGGAAGTACAAAGGTGTATTTAGGTACCTCTAGGTCACTAGGCTTTGAGTGATTCTTACAAATGTACACAAATGAGAGAGAATTATAAACAATAGTTAGCAATATAACACAGGATCATTACAGTATCTACACAGACCAATTTTTGGTTCAGGTATAAAATTCTGTTCAAAATATGTTGTCTCCAGCTTTTTGAAAGAACTGTTATGAAGTCCATACTGAGCCTCTTACGCCGTTCAAAGTCTGTAAACATGCACGGGAGACTAAGATTTGTTTTGTGGTCTTTATAGAGGCAATGAAAACTTATTTCGTCTAAAATTCAAATGTGGGAGATAACCGCGTAAACTGATTCAGCTTTCATCAGATTTCAGATTTTTTTTTTTTTACCTTTCACTCTGTGAAACTAAAACTTTATCTTTCTCTCTTCTTTTGTCTGTGTTTATATGCACATTGGATTTCTCTTGAGTTGCTGCAGGGTGCAAAGAATTTTACTGAAGAAAAGGGAGTGAAATGTAAAACTGTTATTTCCTTGCAAACAGAAAAAGCAAGGCAAAGAGAAATTTTGAGATAAGATCTACTAGTTTTCATACATTAAAAGAAGTGAGTCAGATGTCCTAACCACAAACCTGTGTATCATCTCACACCCAACACACACCTAACTGTTGATCATACAAATACAGTGAATTGAAAAGCAAACTACAGTTTCCAGAACAGACAACTGACATAATCTGTGAAAAAAACCCCACACTTGGTCCTTTTAGCAGCATTCCTTACCTGCTGGTAGTCATCTTTCACTTCTCAATGTTCATTTCAAAAGTATACCCTGAAATTTACTGAAACAGAGAACTGAAGTAGTTTTTAGTATTACAAAGGTGAAAGTCCAAAATACATGCCAGCTACTCTTTTTATCGTCAGACAGAAAAATCAGCCATTAGTTGTCATTAAGGTAAAATCTCATTTTAAATGTAGTATACACATTAATCTAAACACTAAATTATAAAGCCTGTGTTGCCAAGTGAAAATCAAGAATTTAAACTTCTGTTCTTTATAATGCAAACAGATCTGCTACATCAGAGAATTTACTTTGTATGAGTCAGCTGATAAGAAAAAAATCCTACAAAATCCCTCAGGTTTAATGGGGCAAGCTGCAATTTAAGAAGTTAATGGCTCCAGATAATTTAAATTACATTTAGTTGAAGATACTTTTCTGTACTGTTGCAGGTTTGCTTGCTTTAAATAATAATCTGTACTTCATTTAATTTTGGCATTGCAGAGGAAAAGAGATGAACCGTCCATACTGCAGAGCTTGAAATATGCTGAAAAATAAAAACCATACATTCTTGTAAGTCTTTGGTAGATTTGAGTTCTTTCTCCTTCTTGAATTTGATATTATATTTTTTTTCTCTTGAAAAGCATGTTCCTCTACATGAATACCAAAGAAACTATTTTAATTGTAGATTCCTACAGATGCAAAAAGTAAAACAAAAATAATCAGTTTAACAAATGTTTCAAGTTAGAGGATATCCCATCCAGATTTCTTTTCTTTTTGTCTTTGCACTTATTTGGCCAATCATTATTTGTTTAAGTATTTCTGTGCATTACAGTAATTATTCTATAATAACTCCATTCAACATGGCTAGTCATCTTTTTCTGACAATAGTTTTAACTGAACTTCTGTGAAGCAAGCTTAAAGCTTTTTAGCTCTTTTTCCCTTCCCTTCACCTCCGAAATAACTTCTGAAGCAGCTGAATCTCTAAATTACAAAATTCCTTAGGTTTTACCCATAATATGAAAAGAGGGGCACCCGCACACCAAGTCCCCTGCCCCTCAGTTCTGTTGATTTTCGTTCAGGCCCTCAATGCAGCCAAAGTTTCTTCTCCTGGCCTGAATGGTTGCAGATACTGAGTTATTGATATGACCTTTGTCCTCACGGTGCTGGAGGGGGTGAGGGCTCCTTCCATACAGTTTGGCAGCACTTAAGCACCCGTGAACATCTCTCTGTCTTAGGGTTTGCCTGTCTTCTTTAAACAGACAGATCATACACTACGCAAGCAAGGGTGAGAATAACTGTGCATCTGGAAAGGGGAACTAACCTTTCTTCTGTGGAGACAAAGCATATCTATTTTTAAACATTCACTATGTGTATATCTTTCAGCTCAATGAGTTCATATTTACTGAAAGGTTTATTGTACTACCAGCTAATTATGTTCTGATTTTATTGTACAGTAAACTGATGACTAAAGTGATGAAAGGCTAGTAAATGAAATGTAAACTTTTGTTGGTTATTATGTCTATAGAAATTTTTTTATCCAGTGGTTGAAGACTGTGTTAATAAAATGATATGCAACATACATAAAAGGGTGCAGCATAATGGTACTGACTGTGATTTAAAGGTAATCGAGATCACCAGCTACTTCAGCGTCATACAAAGTTATCATGTTGATTTAGATTTTAGCGTTTGCTAAATTTGATGGACATGGATAGTGCTTTGTGATGCAGTAATAACATGGAGATTTTCTACAGACATGTAACGAGGTACAGGTAAAAAAAATAAGCAAACGTAACTGGAAAATATTTTCTTTAAATATTTTAAGTCGTATTTCACTAGCACAGGTGTGACTTCTCATGGATGCTACATCTCTGGTGGCAGAACATCACATTTTTGTTAGTTTTAAAAATAACTATGTGTTCCTGCATAGTGAACTTTTCCTAGATGCTGGAATAGGTAACAGACAAAAAAAAAAAAAAATCTATGCGTAATAGTGAAGGTAAATTATGCATTTAAATATGTAGATATGTAGACCGTATTTTTGTAAATACATACATTACAGTTTGGAATATTTTTTTATTTACAAACCTTGTTTTAAATCGAGGCGAAATGCAGCCTTACAGGTTTCCTCCTTTTTGCTTTCGAACAAGTGAAATAGTTGGACTGATCAGTCACACACACAGAGGCACACACCCTTGTACAAACGAGAAGTGTACCAAATTTAAAACATATTTTTTTCCTAGCTAGAAGCAAGTATGAAAGTTCAAAAGACAATTTCCTTTAAATTGCAAGGAAAAAGAAAAAGACAGCAAACAAACGGATCAAAAATGAGATTACTGTAAAAAGGCGGACTGATAAAAGTGGATTATTGCCAAAATTGTATTAATTTTTCTCTGTCAGAACTAGATGTCTGGTAACAAGCAACATGTAACATTAAAAGCAAAATATTTGTAAGTTGTATGACTAAGTTATAAATCAAATCTATACATTTAAGGCAGTTCTGTGTTTGCATAATATGGTTTTCAAGTTTGTCTTTTTAATGTCCAATCTCTGTCTTGAGAGTCATCTTTTCTTTTGCGAGTAATTTTTAACTCCTAGAGACTTTCACCTTTTGTTTGCTTTTTTGCCTTTTTGCCTTCCCTTTTTCCCAGGCAGTTGTTACATGGATTATTGTTTTCACTAGTTGTTTTAATGTGAGAATGACTTATAGTGGGCGGATTTTCTGCTAACAATATTGTTGAGAATACAAGTCTTCAGATGAGCTTTCAGAACTACTCACATAAAAAAATTTTTAGTCACAGACAACCATATTGCAACAGCAAGCTGTTTTCTCTCTGCTATATTTACTGAGTGAGATGGTGTGTTGCAACAAGTTGATAGCAAGTTCTAATAAGTATTGTAATTCGCTTGGATTAGGTAATTTAACTAAACCAACCACATAGCTCACTAAAAACATGCTACGAGCATGAGTTTGCTTAATTAGCCTAGTTGAATACACATTAGTAAATTGATATTTAATCTTTGTCCTTCTGCTTGACTTTTCTGATCATGCAAGCCAGCTTGTAGGAAGGATCTTCTGTGTGGCAATGAGGTGAGGAAAAATCTGGGTGAGGTACTAGATCTCAGAATCATTATGGTCCATCGGTGTGATACAGCTTAGAGAAATGCCAGGCCGTGTCTCACAACAGGTTTCTAGTGTTAGCTGGGAAGTGTTACATCCTTTGTGTAAGACATAACTGCATCCTCATCTGGTAGTTATAGTCACTCATTTCCAAACTAGATTAATTGAAACCAGCAGGGATGTGCAGCAGTGGCTGATTAGAGGAATGAAATTCGGTCTCACAAGGTAAAACTAGAGGATTGCAGGTTTTTTACCCTGACAAAATCAAACTAAGAGGGTATGCTTGCTACCTGTGTGTTCATCAGAGCCAAGAATACTACACAGGAAGGCAGCTACTGAATTTGAAAGACAGCGCTGGCTCAAGAACCGCGGGGTAGAAATCGGACATGAAGACATTTAGACAGGAAGTAACAAGATACAATTTGTCCTCTAACTGCTAATCATATCAATTTCTCCAATGACTCAGACCTTATCAGTCAAAATTTGATGCTGAGGCCTGCAAATATTCTCCAGTTACTGCGTTGGGATATGTTTCCCTATGGTGTAATGCTTCCTGGGTTTCCATCTCCCTTCCTTTTGGGAGAATAACTATCTATCTTGATTGATGTGCGAGATGCTTGTGCCAGTTTGTCACAGTTTGATTTTATGTTGACGGGGAATGTTTTAGACATGTATCCTTTACCATTTTAGAGGATGAAGAAATTTTCTTCATCCCGTAAGATGGTTTATTTGCATGGCCCAAATATTTTGCTTCTATTTGTCTCCCAAGCAGGCAATGCTGAAACGGGGCTGACAGAAAACCTTGAAGGTTGCAGAAGTCAGGCAAAAGATCATTTTGGTATTTTTATTTTCCTCCCACTAATAATGAAAGATGAGTGATAAATCCCTGTGTCTACTGCTCTCTCTCTCTGACATTCTAAACCCGACTGCTCAGAATATATTAAGAAAATTTAACTATTTTAAAGCTGATCCTGGGATTTTACAGTTGCGCCAAAACAAGCGCTTTAAAGGAATTTGTTCAGGAATACAAAGATTGATTATAACCCTCCTAGTAGCACCTCAAACCCTGGGGAAGATCTCCAAGAGTTCTGCAGCTTTTAGCTAGTGGTTCCTACTCTGATTTTCCGCTGAAGTGCCTGAAACCTCCCAGTGCAATGCTGGTTCATTTAACTGCCAGGGAGTAGTCCAGCTGGTAGCCCATGGGCAGACAAAGCAGGGCAAAACAATAACTAGTTTGAGTGGCAGATCAATTACACTGTTGTACTGTACTTGTGGCACAGAAAAACCTATCAAAAAGACAGTTGTAAAAGTTATTTTGTATTCCAAGGGCTTAGATATTGATGTTACCAGCAAGTTGAAACACAGCATGAAAAAGTCGACAGCATTACTCTTTTTCTTTTAAAAAATAAATTTACTGTATGTCTCCAACAGTTTAGGGGAGAGTTGTTACAGAACATTCATTCAGTGGATTAATGTTGAAAGTGGGAGTTCACTTTTGGAGCATGGTTTTATATAAGTTTCCCTAAGTTTTATTAATAAAACAGAAAGCTCAGTAAGCTGCTGCAAATCCTGCAGAGTTTTAGGAGACCAGGGTGACATATCCACACTAATTCTTGAGAGACGTTTCTTAATCTCTCAGGCATTATTCATTAATAACAGAAAGCCCTGATAAAATAATTTGGAATTTTCTGTTAAAAATCTAAGCACCAGTACATTCTGATCCTGAAGTTCTGCACACTGAAATGGTAACCTTTATCAGGAAGCTGGTTTTCCTGAGCACAGACTGGATTTCTCCATAGGCCAAGTTATTTTCAGGCCCATTATGTGTGTTATGATTCTGATCCTGGGCCTACAGTAGATCTTGCAGGTTTAGTGTTAAGTTTTTATGCACAGCATAAAACTGTGTCATAGCGGGATACCCCTCATTACTGATGTAAAGAAAGGGACAAATTATCAAAGCAAGAATTTTGAATTTGTCATAGACTTTTACAGAATTTACTAGTAAAGGATCAGCATTATAAAATGCATGCAAATAGCTCTTGGTCAGGTACAGCACTGGATGAACTGGAGTTCACCGAGCTCGTCATACAGAGCATAGGAGGTGCTTTCAGTTTCAGCCTCGCTATATCTCTACCCAGAAAAATGGCTGATGTTAACATGCCCCCATTAAGCTAGTTATTCTCCGTTAAAGTTTTCTGCTGGGTTAACCTCCCTGCCTATTTCTTTTTACAACACTCAGTAGAATTCAACTTTTCACAGCTGTCTTATCTTAAAAGCAGAAGTACCTAGAACCCAAAGTGACAGATGCACAAATTATCTTATACCGTATTTTTCTGGTAATGCTAAAAACTGAACTATAAAAGTGCAGAACACCCTGTGGTGTTCTGTGGTTGCTGCAGCCCTCACCTTCAACTCTGACTGAGAAAGTTTGTAATGTATTTTGCAAAAAATCAGTCACATAAAACATCAGTTTAGCTAAGCTCCTTAACACAGGATCTTGAAGTTTGCTTTACAAATTTAGCATGAGTTAAAAAATGTTTCCTATTACTAGATGCATGTAAATAGGTTCTTATAATGTTTATTAGCATAAAACAGCCTAAAAGTACAGCAGTAGCTAATAACAGAGAGCTGCTTAGTCCATTATCTTTTCCAGGTTCATAGTCTGTGGCTTTTGAGTTCTTTCAGGTGTGACTATGCATGTAATGAAATAATTTAGTATGCATATTTTTAGAGGGAAATAACTGCTCTTAGCAGTTATTATTTCATTGTTTTGTGTTTGGGTATTTCAAGTCTTTTTCCCCAACAAGCTTTCAGGGAATAATTGTAGGACTGATAAATAGTATTTGTTTTGTTCCTTTTAATCTTTTACACTGAGAGCTAAACTGAAGCCAGTTTTTTTTTCATGATGGCATCGATGTGTTTGAAAAAAACACACAACTTAATAGATTTACTGATGTAAGAAATAATATGCATTTGCACAGACCATATTCGTGAAAGTGTAATTTAAAAGACAGCAAAACTGAAGCTCCAAAATTTCAAACTAAGGGGAAATTCTGTTTCAAAAAGATTAATTCTGTATTTTTCTAAATGCAGAGATTTCAGTGGGAATTAGGGCTCACACAGTGGGGTCTAAAATATCTTTTTTTTTCAGGAGAAATTATTCTCTGTTTTATGAAGTTGTATTCCTGCACCACAAATTTTTTAGAATAATCGTTGTCTATTATATATGGAGTAATTTGATATACATTCCCTATTAACATAATAAATCTTTCCCATTAATCCTGTCACCTTATCTTTGAAAGTTGCCTTGCAGTGACTCTCCATCCCCACCAGTTCTACTCCACCTGTAATGCCTAGTAGTTTATTAAAGGGATGAGCAGAAGCAACCTCTAGCCCCAGCAGAGCAACCTCAAACCTTTAATGTTCAAATCTGGATTTTGTTTTAGCAGTCAAGGCTCACAGGTATTTTGCAATTCAAATTCTGACATTTGCTTTTGTTATTGCTTTTTGTTGCTATTGCTGTGCAGTTTATGACTTTCTCTACCTCGCTATGGGAAACAAGTAGAGGCTTTTAAGCAGCATCACAGAGGCATAGGTGGGTAGTATTCTCTGCACAGCAGCTATCTTGTGTGGCAGTTACCATAAAAACGATACACAATTTTTGGGTTTGTGTTTCAGCTTAAGTTCCAAAAAAAGTAGCAGCTTACAATTCCTTGTGTTTATGGCTACTTTGGGGACCCATCTCTCTTCTCCACGAGATTGTCTCCACATTAATGATTTTTTTTTCACCTGACATACTACAAACTATCACCACGCATTTTGGTCTCACAGAAGACCTCTCATGGCCTTCCCTTGATGTACTCGGAAATCGTTTGTATTGTATTTACTTTCATATCATATTTAAATTTTTCACTTTCTTGATTTATCAGATCTTAGCTATTCTACTGAGACCTTACACAGATCTGTGGTTGGAATCTGGTAAGAAGTTCAGAGAACTGTCCAAGAAAGCCTGCAGCCAAGAGCTGATGTTTCTGGGCAGCCTTCGTGTGCCATCAAGAACTGTTCTTTACCACTGCAGTTAATCAGAGAAAGCAATGTATTTAACTGGTTGCTTATTATGTGTGACTCCCTGAAGAAGCATTATAGTGCTTGTGTAGTCACTATAGTGCCAGCTAGAACTAAACGTGAGCTAACAGCCTAACTGATGTGATCTGATGGTGCTAGGCTTTTCCCCATGTAGTGTTTGATTTTTCTGCTGCTATTTTTCTGTTTAAGTAATTGATATTATTTCCAAAGCACTGGTGCCATGTGAAAAAAAAAAAAAAACCACACCAAAATGCAACTTCTTTGCAAATTATGATTTTTATCATAGTTTACAAAGGTTTCATGCCTTTGACATTGTTTGAAGTGACAGGTATCAATATTGGCTAATAGTGCATATAGTGTCATGCAATATTCCGGGCTGAACTGATGGAGGAGTGAACAGTTTCTAGCGATTTCCAACTCTGCTGATAGTTCAGGCAACACTTCAGGCAGCTGAATTTGAAAGTTTTCACTCATGTAAAACTATTCAAAATGAGAAACAAATTGAAAAATATCCTTTGGATTTGAATGTCTTAAGTTTTAGCCAGACCCATCAACATGATAAACCTGCCAGAACCAACCTTAAAACATTGTTTGACGTTACGAAAACTCTGTGGGAATCCACAGCAAAATGAAAGATAAAATCAGAACTAGAAGCATCCTACAATAATTGTACTCTGTAAGATATGTTTCTTGTCAGATGTGATACATGTGTAGTTAATTATCTGAGACTTCATGAATATTAATCGCGAGACATCAAAGTAAGACCACTATGTATAACAGTAAGCTAATCTCTGAATTCAATAAACACAGTATACTTTTAATTTAGATAATGACAGGCTTAGGATTTTAACCAATATAAGTTTTGTATACTGGTAAAAGAATTCATAGTTTTACTGTGCTGATTTACTCTGATGGAAATGCTGCAGCACCCTGTTCTTTCTCTTTAACCCTAAAGCTTTTAATCTTTTTATAACATCTATTTCATAATGGATCACTGACGCTTTTAAGTTGATGTATTAGGGTACCACTATCAGATTCATCACTCCTGGAACTTTTGCTTAATTCAGTGTATATTTTACTTAAGGAAGCCAGCTTGAAACTGTCATGTTCTAAACCATGTTAGAAAACAGAGCTTTGTTGCTTTAGAGCTTTGCATTAGGGATTGATTCCCCAGTCCGAGTCCTGTGTTTCAAGAAGTAGAGCCACTTAAAGATGTTTCTAACTTTGCTTTTTTGAATGTCTTTTCACTGAACGCAAACGGAAGCTGAGTCTCACTCTTGGGAAGTTTGTTTACTTTGGCGACTTTATTCAAACTGGTGTTGATTTTGATAGTGCAGTTGCTCTAAGCTTGGCATACTCCCAGTGAGCTTTGTCTCCTCCAGTAGATGAAAACCAGACATATATCCTCTGCTAGTGGTATAGGAACCCTGGATTTGGTTGCTGTGAGTAAGTAAGTAAATGAGAAAACAAGACTTAAGAGAAAGTATAACAAATATTTCAGCAAAACGTTACAGGAGTTGAGTTTATATTTGATAGCAAAAAGATTCTTTTCTGTCCATAGGTAGATAAGTAAACAGGAAAAACTAAATAAGAAGCAATAAGACAACTATAATGTTTTGTGATGATCAAATTATATTTTAAAATGCAATTTCTAGATTACTTTTGACGATTCAGGTGTTAACAGAAATGTATTTTCAAAGCTGGCTGTGTGTTTCTATAACAAAATCAAGAAAATATGGAAAATGCTGTAATTAGGCATTTTCTTTCTCACAAATAACATATGGTATGTGTGTCATTTTGTTGGTTTAAATGTGCAGTTACAGTGCACCATGTAAAAGAGTTGAAATTAAATGTAAATAAGAAAATGAGGAATAGCAATCCCCTGGAAACACAGAAAATATCTACTTTTTCTTCTTTAAAAGAGTATCCATTTCAAAAATGTTTTTTAAATGTTGAATAAAATTGCACTGAGATAGCTTGAAGACATTGCATACATGGCTGTAACTAAAGATTTTAATGATGATCTCTGTAGACAAAAAAAGTAGTAGTACGTCACAGCCATTGAATAACTGTCTCAGAGAATGGAAAAAAAAAGTGAGTTCCATATGGTCAGTGCTCTGATGCACAATATAATGGACTGGTGAAGTAATTAAATGGGAGAAGGATGTATGGGGGTGTATTTGTGAAACATGAAAAATTAGCAACCCTTTTCCAACAACTTGGACAAGAAAATGTTTGGCTTATTGCCTGCTGGAGTAAGCTGACATAACGTCAACAGTTTCTGAATGGCAATAATAGAATTGTTAGTAGTCAACCATAAGCAAAACGTCTGGCCTCTGCTATCTCTGTTGGTAAACTGGTAAAAGTCATTACAACTTGTAATTCCAATGTATGCTGCCATGTATCACTCAAAAAGCTTTAAAAATGAAAGAAGTGTGATAGATACTTTATACAAAATTAAACAAATTAAACAGTTCGCAATACTGTTATGTGGAAATGTACCACAAATATGCCAAGAAAGCTTTGCTGGCATCATTGTCGGATTTTTACGTTCCTTTTGAAATGTCGTCACGTAAAGTAAATTAACTTTAGCAAACAACAGTCAGACTTACAGCTAATTTTGTGACTGAAATTACAGCTGAAGTGGTGAAGTTATATTTTTTGACAGTGTAGATACTCTAAAAGTTCCTAGAGCTTGAAAGCAAATGTGTATTTCCTGGGTCCAGAGTCATAATATGCCACTGGAGTCTTGTCATTGGTTTCTTATAAAAATCACTCTCAAAGTTTAAAGGGTGGAAAGGACCAAATGGTAAAGAATTATGTGATATGTCATTGAAGTATATCAAAATTGCAAGCTGTTGCTGAACACCTTCTGCTTGTGCTGCCCACAGTGGGATGCAAATATGTCGGCTACCTCTCAAGATCAAATTTAATATCATACCTACTTTTTCCTCTTACACTGTGACAGGATTATAAAATACTAGGTCATGGTTTATTATGGAGTTGGCTGTTAAGTAACAGATGTTCCATAACGATAACAAAGACTGCATATTATAGGTTGTCTGACTACTAACATGTTTCTAAACCTTTACCATAATGCAAAGTTACTAATTGTTGTCTCTGCAACATCTTTAGCCTAGAGGGTCTGTATGCAAGAAAAAAGAAGTTAGGGCGTTGTTTGGTAAATCACAGTCATGTAGGCACTCAGCTTTACTAGAGAACATGACAGCAGTTGTTCCACAATGTTGACCAACTGAAATAATTGTATGTCTTCTTATAGAACAAAATAACAAGCTTCTAAAGCCGACATTATCTCTTTTCATTTCTGTGGTACTTTTTCCTATTGTGAAATCTGCCTCGGTTACTAGGAAATGTGCTTTTCTCTGGGCCAAAAAAAAAATTGAAGAGAGAGCCCACAGAAGACAATTTTGGAGTTCATAACTCAAGCTATATCATGAAAAGTAATTTATAGATAACAAACCATTAACCTTGAAGAGGGGAAGGTCAGCAAACTGGCAGCACTTTTATTAAAAAGCTATATGGGAAGGGAAGAAGCAGAGTCTCAAACCCATCACAAACACATGAAATGCTATAAGCATTTTACACCTCAGTAAGCAGAGCTTCTTAAAGAATTCACCTTATGAAATAAATTAGATCGAATTACATGGGAAAATACTAAACACTCACAGTAGTTACAAACTTCTGCTAACAGTATTTTAAAGGTTCTGGAGCGCATTTATGCAAGTCTGCGTGTAAGCATTTTTAGCAAATTAAAAGTAGAGCACGTGGGTAATGCTACTCTGCTGATAAAAGGACTTTTGCCAGTTTTCCTTCAACTACTGTCACCTCATTCCTGTCTTCTACAGGAATTTGACTATAACGATCCGTTTACAGTCATTTCATGTAAAACTTCTTCCCTGTGGCTCTTAAACATTTAAATTGCATGTACTCTGCTAAATTATATCACTGGCTTCTCAGCATTTTGGCATCATCTGTCAATAAATTTTTACAGTAATTGATTAGGTGACTGTAGTGTTTAGGTAAGACTTTATATTTCAGGTAAAAGTTTGAGTATTAATATGTTGACTAGCCCATATTTTCATCAAATTCAATAAGAGTCAAAGTTACATAAAACTTAGAGAAAAACATTTTTAGCAATAAAGACCCCTTCTAGTATTGTCCTTTAGACCTTCTGTATGCTCTTCTGTGGTTGAGATCACGAACTAAAATGGGATTCCTATTCTTTCTACTTGTCATCTCAATCTCAGCATGGCAGTTAACAAATACCAGATTTAGAGAATCCAAAAGCAAACTGCTTTGCCTTAGTAAGCAAGTTAGTGGTTTGTCTTGCTTATTTCTTTTCTAGTATTTTTTGCTGTCTACTTGCCTGAAAACACATAAAGGATCCAAAGGTTCCTTAGTTCCTTGAAGATTGCCCTGCTGAAAATACCAGAATTTTAAATGGAGATATCTGTAATACTGCTGCTGCCATCACTCTCATCTGATGACTGCTACCGTCTGGGCAACTATAAACTTTTCTTACCCATATAGTTGCTATGGGTTCCCAGACAAAAAAAAAACAAACCACCACAAATCAAAGAACTTTGTCAAAGCTGCAGCAAATAGAAACTAATTTTGCTTTCTGCTTAGAGATGATGGATAGAGGATTACAATGTGAAAGTACAAAGCCCTTATCAGATACTCAGCTGTAAGAAACACAGTCCTCTTAGTTTGACCTTAATACCATGCACAGCATTAGAATGGTTTTGAAGAAAAGAGACTAATTAAATGCAATTTGTGACTGACACAAAGTTAACAGTTTGTCAGTCATGTAGACAACTAGCTTACCATGTTGTCAGAATAAATGTCCTTGTTGCGTAGTAATAGAACTGGGTTTAAATTTAATAGTATAAAATGCAAAGTCATGCCTTAGGGACTGAAAATGAAGATGTCTGGCTGCAAGAGACAAGATCCTGAGCTGCATTGATGGATGATAGGATAACTGCCACTGAGACCTCAGTGTGAAAGGGGGCCTTTTGTACACCCCGAGTGAAGTAGTAACCCCGGGGACATGAGTCCTTACTCTGAAGCGCAGAGTACAGTTATCTTCCTGGAAAAGTCCAGAGCATTTGGGCTAATGCTAGCAATTTTTAGCACCTGACAAATTTTCCGATCCTGAAGGATTTGAGGATACTGGTGGTGATACCTTTTGCTTTCTGTTTTTCTGAAACATGTTATATATTTTGTAGATTTTGGTCTTTTGTATGTAAGTGTTTTAGTGTAATGGGGTTTTCTGTGGCTTGTGATACATGGTCAAGAAATTTCTGAATATAATGCATGAGTGACTGTGATTACAGAGGTTTGACACAGTGACCCAGAGACCTCTTATGCTCTTACGGTTTGTCAATAGCACTACACTGATATTCATCAACATATGATTTGAACAAATGAACAATACAGCTGATGGATGTCACCTTTTTACACAACATTTTCAGGCAGAAAGGCATTGAATGACAGAACCTGTGAAAAATAGACTAACAGTTGCTATCAATCTCCATTTACCCTGGATGACAAGTGCAGTGACGTTAATCCAGTGCAGATAATAGACGTGACTACTGTTCAGAAAGTCATGTTTTTGTTCTTAACTACCTCAGTTGATTGTCCATTACGTAAGCATATTAAATGCTTTTTTTCCCCCCCTCCTTTTAAATAGGTGAAAACCTAGATATTCCATAATGCACACTTGTGACGTAGCAATCATTGGTACAGTCATGCTCCAGCACCTGACTATATAGTTCTGGAAAATAAAACGTTATTTACTGTCCCATCTACTCTGAATAGATACATATGCAAAATACTATAATTGAGCCTGTGGTAGGCTATACGTATGTGTTGCGTAGGGGTCAACAGTAATAAGAACTTCAAACACAGTAACAGCTGTTGCTCTTTAACAGACAACATCAATATTATAGTCCTCATTTGTTATGATCTGCTTGGGAATAAATTATTTTGTTATGATATATGATTAATAAGCATGCAAAAATAATTACACTAGTTAGTTGATGGTTGGTTGAAAATGGAGAAATGTTCATCACCTACTAGCTGCAGAAAATGGACATGGGAATATAATCAGAAAGTTCTGTGTTACAACAGAACAAGTTATAGGTCTCTAATGTAACTAAAGGTATGCACATTTATAGACTGCTTTGATTGTGATTGCCTTAACAACCAGGACAATTTAAGATCTAGTATTTTTCAGTGGTTTATGAATCAGGTACATATATCTAATAGTAATCTCAGTGTACTGATTTAAACATAATACTTGTCTCATTCTTAAAGAGAAAAAGCGTGGGTTCAATAAACGAATGATTAAACAAACTTCTACAACATTACCCTATTTTTTCTGAAGGGAAGAAAAGTGGAAAATGATCTACTGAGAGTTTTCAAAGCCCTAAATATCTGAAAACCGTACTCCTCTAGGGGAGGGGAGCTCTTCTCCAACTGATGCAACCAAGCTGCTGCTTACGTTCAGTTCAGCTGGTGTCCTAGTGATGATGTTATAGACAGAACAAAAGCTTTGTGATACATGGAAAAAGTAGCAGTCCGCTGACGAAGACCATAATCTGTGAGTGGCTGTAAGGATTAAAGGTTTAACCCAGTCCAGTAGCCTGTACAACAATGGCAATAAGCGTGTAATTATGGAACAGGAAAAATAACAGGCAGCGCGTGATATTCCTCTGATACTCCTCCAGCCTTCTATTATTTTTGTCCATAAAGAGAATATGGTTTCTATGGATATGGTTGTCAGACTGAAATTATCCATGGGGTTTTTCTGTTGTTTGTTGACACAGCTATTGCCTTCTAAAAATAGTATTACAAGTAAAATTTTCACGTTTTTAAAAGTGTCTTCCTTAGCTATGCTTAAATTTAAAAGACTGGTGAGTTTTCAGTTTTCGTCTGCCCTTTTTTTTAATGTTGCTGTTGGCTATCTCATTTGTGTTTGCCATTTCACAAATGCTCTGAATTGTCTCTTGGTTTGTCCAGTTGACAAGTTTTGGCATCTGAAAATCCTGCTGTCTTTCAGAATCCCTAGAATAACATTCTTTATATTTCACTTGCTGTCTCATTGTTTTCCATGTTTTAATAACAACTGTTGGTTCAGAAAAAGAATTGGAAATAATTACAGTGATCACATAATTTGCTGAAATTAATGTAGGTTAAAAAAGTAAATATATATGCCTGCATTAAGAAGGAAATTAAGGAAATAAATTTATATCCTTTTAAATTGAAGAGACATGTAATTTTAAACCATTTCAGTATTGCATATATTGTTTTGAAAGACTTTTAGAATGTGTCTACATACTAGAAAAATGGCATATTTAATGAAAAACATCCTACCATTTGCTAGAACTGCATATTTCTTTCTGACTGGCTTGAATGCTGCTTGAAAATGTGGCTTGATTTCTGGGTTTTCCCCTTCTAGAAAATGTGGCAAAGCACATACAACTTTTTAAAGCACTGGTGGGTATGTAAATTGTCACAAATGTGTCATATACTTTATTTGATTTTCATCCTCAGCTGACTACTCTCTGGACTTGTGTTGAGATGACAGAAATTTTGCAGACAGCACAGTGAATATTTTTTGCTTCTGATGTGTCTTTATTCTTATTTTTTCAGATTTATATCCTATGAAGAACTTTTGCAGCGAAACATTGAGCCTCAAAAGAATAGTTTTTCTATATATGTGAAATTTAGGTCATCTAATCAATATAGGAAAGAACACTCTCTGGGTGTGGTGTTTAAAGGTAAATGTAAACTAAGACTCGCTGGCATCTAATCCAGATGTTTGAGATTATTTGGACATTATACTTTGCTTCTAATTCTAAGACTTGGAGGTGTTTTGTGTGTAAGTTTGTTAGTTTGTTTTTTGCAATCCCAATAACAAATGGCAAAAATAATTTTGAGCGAGTAGCGGTAGCACTGTAAAGAGGTTCCTCATGTCTATAAGTTTCCAGACAAGACTTTCTAAGACTGTTCTGTATGATAGGCAAGGCCATTCTGAAATTTAAATTAAATGCATTTTAGAACTGTGTCCATAGCTAGGCAATGCAATGAGTACTGAAAAAGGGGTTGCAGCTTGTTTCTGTTTGTTCGTTAGAAAGGTGAAAGCAGAGATGAAGAAATACGTGCACATTTGACTGAAGAGATTGGACATGTTGTTGCAGTCAGGTACCCTGATAGATCAGAAGGAACCATATGCACAGATTAGAAAAAACAAAGCTGTCATAATGACTGTGTACACAGAGTGAATGCAGGTATCTAAAAGACAATACTTTTTTTTTTTTTTTTTTTCCTCCTGACAAGGCTGAGAGTCATTTGTTATTCTGAGTGAAATACAAGGAAAACAAAATACCATATGAAGCCTGACTTGGTCATGACTGTTTTCAGTGAATATATTTATGCACTTCTTGTCAGCACAAAACTACATGAAGGCTGCACTCCCTTGGCCTTTCTGTTCTTCAGGTCTCTCCCTAATTTTTCACCTTCAGGAGTGCATAAGAGAGTTAATTAATAAATAGAGAATAAAATAAAAAAATAATACCCAGTAGAAAGCACTTGGATTTTAATGCATAACATTACTATCTAGACACACATAAAGAAAACTATAGAATGTTTTCTGATTATTTTTTTTTTTTTTTTTAGCTTGAACAGAACTCTACTTACCAATATGTTTTTTTAATTGCCTCAAGTGAAAAATTCAGCAGCTGGGAAGAAGTGAACTGAAAAATAAATCCCAGGTTTTTCTGTTTCAAACAGTGAACGGAGTTACTTCCATAAAAATCCCTTTCATAAAAATGAGATGTCTGTCTCTGAAGACTACTTTAGTGATCAAAAAACCAAATAAATATTAAGGCACAAAGAAGGATTGGTGACATGACTGCTGGTGTCAAAACTTTCTGACATATTCTCAAAGAGAATGATGACAGTTACATCTCTCACTACATTAAAACTTGTCAAAGCTACTCATTGATTTTTAAACTTAAACTCCTCAAGCCTAGAAGTAGGGCATGTATTTGTTTCTTTGCTTGCTTTCTGTGTCCTGGTATATCCCAACCTTCAGCAAAGTCTGTAATAGAGTGATAGAAATTTTGCAAATTCTGAGACTTTAATGAAAATAAAGGCAGCATGGCCAGCAGCACTATGCCTCATTAAATCTTACCTTGAACATTTTAATTTAGTCAGTATAAAATTCTATTAAAATGTCATTTATCTCTTACTGAGAAGGTGGTGAAAAAGCAATGAAAAGAAAAAGTCAAGATTAAAAGAGTAAACAATTTTTGCTGATTACAAATACGGTAGGTCAAATATTACCCAGTACAGTGTGTGTGAGACAGTTCTCCTGGTATTGACTTTGTCCCCAGGATAACAAGAATGCAGCTTTCAGGGTAATGAGATTTTTATGGTTCAGACAAGTGAAACTAGCAATAAAAAGCCTGCCACTCCCATATAACTGTAAGTAATAGTGACTGTCACTTCTGCAGCTGATGGGCTCTAAATTATGATGGAAATCTCCCAGTTTGTATTACTGCTGGCCTCGTCCCACAAATGGAAACAAAGATGGGCTCACAGTACGGACACAGCTGAAACATTTTTAGCGTTATGCTTTTCAGTGTCACTTAAGTATTTTTGTCAAACTAACTGAAACTTCTGATTCTTTACCGAGATTGGTATCAGAGATTATATTTACCTGATGATTTTTTTTTTTATAGATGCGATTGGAAATATTTACAATGTGGAGATGTCCCTGATTTCCTGCTCCCAATTTTTCTCCTGTTTAAGGCATGAAAATTTTTAATGCTAAAAGTTTCCTTGTTTGTTTTTTATAAAATCTGGATAAGATTTAAAAATTCAGAGAACTTCATTGTTTAATGTTTAAAGTAAGCACTTAATATTTCACATTCTCATTCCTGATTGTTATACTTCATTAAATCATGTCAGGAACTATTTACTGCAGGTGACAATGTTAATTCCCTTTTCAGCTAGAGATGCTGAAGTATAAATAATTGTGGTAGGTCTGTGCAGAAGGACTTGTTCCTCAGCAGCACTGGAAGGAAAAGTTAAGCACTGAGTGAGTGAGTGGCTCAGCATTGCCCACCTGTGGGGCTTTCAGTAACTTGTCAGCTGGAGAGAAGAGAGGGGAAAAAGGATATGGAGATGTGTTGGGAGGGTTGCCTTTCTGGGGATGCCTTGCACGTGCCCTGGGTCAGACAGGGGATGTAGGCAAAGAACGAAGGGACAGAGTTGTTGCCAGGCACCAGGCATTGAAAAGCCAGGAGACATGCACAGGATACACTGTGCCCCTCTAAATGTTTAACAAAAGTTAAGTCTGTAAAAATAGAGGATGAGGAGGGCAGAGAAGTGTGATAGGCTCAAACAAAAGAGGTAGGGAAACAAACGCAGCTCTCCTTTACATAGGTTTTTCTTCTGAAATCAGACTGATTTGCATTCAGCCTCTGAAAATCTAAAGCTCTGTGAAAAGAGAGCTTTCTTTCCTGTGAGAACTTTATTTTTTCTCTCTTAAGGATAGCATTGCCATTTTTGGTTTTATTGCATTTTCAAGCTGATCCTATTTTCCTGTCAAAAGCAAAACTATCGGTGAACTTGCTGAATGGCTTTAACCTCTAAACAAAATTCAGAAAGTCTTCTGCTTCATTCCTCTACTTCTTAAAAACACTTTGTATGTTGAGGTCAATAACTCCCATTTCCACCCAAAGATCAGAAAGCCACGTCAGAGAACGTAGTCTTGCCACTTCTGCACTTGTAATGCAGGTTTTCTGACCACACTAAAATTTCAGAGATTACTCCAGTTGTGTTACAGAGTTGGGATAAATGTGTTTGATAGGTTGTTCTCTAAAACTAATGTTCAGTTACTGTTTGACTTGTGGGGCTTCCTGAACTGAAGTACTCCTCAATATTTGCCATAGGGCATTTTGGCCGCCTACATGTTGTAAAGCATGGCTCTAAATACTTTCACTATTAGAATATTGCTCAAGGCTGAAATATTTTTGTGTTTAACAATGAGATGAAATCAATTTAAAACCCAGACTGAATGTCTCGATGCAAAAGAAGAAAATTAACCTTAAACAGGAATTCTCTAGTGTGCAGATTTTTATGTCATTTTATTTGCTTTCCAGGAGGAAGCATGTTTAGTGAATATTGTGCTGGAAGGCAAAAATGTTTTAAAGTGATTTATTTTAATGTTGATAAGGTTCTATAATAAAAGCTATAGCTGACATTTAATCTGAATCATAATCAGTCATAGAGAAGATGTGCTGATGGCTATACCTGTCAACTGACTTAAACTTATAGCTGTAGTAAATACGTATTTTTCTATTCCACAAATAATATCTTGATGTTCTCAGCACCCTCAGTTCTGTGGCATTTCTACCAGTTATCAGGTAGGATATGCTTATCTAGCTCAAGCAATGCCATGGTATAGATAATCAAGTGAATACAAAAGTCTATCCAGCACTCTCTGCAGCACCACGCAGAGCTAGTAGCTTGATCCCTGGAAACAATACCCATCTGGGCTCAAGCCAAGGTAATTAGTTCTGCCTCTCTGAAAGGGTGATTAGTCAAAGCACCACACTGAGGCAGCCCTGGTGCCTCTGGCTCCAGAGATAAGTCACCACAGCCAGCTCAGGTGTCTCCGCAAGGTGCTGCTCCACCGAGCCTGGGCATAGGCACGTTTGTCCCTGCCGCAGTAGAATAGCTTTTCCTCTGAACTGCTGCGTCTCTTCATCATTTCTCTTTGTAATCTGAAACAAGTAAAGCAGCTTTGGTTGTGCTTTCTGTATGAAATGTTACCTTCATATTACCTAAATGAAGGTCAGATCTTTCCTCTCTTGCTTAATAAGTTCTCCAAATAAGCTACATCTGTTATGAAACTATTACAGCTGACCAGAGGACAGTCATTAAAAATAGACGGTATATTACAGGACATGATTTCTACTTAATATGTGTAGCAGAGTGATCATTTAGGTAGTTTATTTTACCATGTTTGTCTCATTTAGGCTGTGCAGTCATTCTTAAATGTGCTCTCTTGAAATTATATTATTGGAATGAAGTCTACTCCCTCTTCAGCCCTGCACCCCACATCACTACTAAACTGTTTGGCAGATGTTTCAATTGTCTGTCTTACCTTTCTTTATCTGAATTTTCAATGCTTTCCTTTTACATTGCCTCATAAGGCTTTTATTTTCAAAGCAAATTTTAATTTTGGACAGAACCAAAATGCTAAAATGGTCTTCCAGTGATGACTTCTATGTAAACACTCTAAAATGACATTTATAACTGCCAGGCAGTTTTTGCAAGTATCAATATCACAAAAGTCACTGCTGAAATGTGACAGAAGTAAATACAGGAGATTGAAAAATGGTCCAATGATTTAGATTTTTTTTTTTTAAAAAAAAGTAAACACAAACCAAGCAAAATTACTTCCAGAATTTGGATAGTTGTCTGTCTCTGTTGCTTGTACATACTTAGCTGCCTGCAGAACTTCACACAGTGGGCTACCAGGTTTTGACTGGTCTCTCTGAACTACCGAAATGTCCTTCTATAGTTGAGAATGTTGCCAGTTAAATAGTACACAAAACCCACCTAGATGTGCACGAATGCACCAAAAAAAAAAAAAAAAAAGAAGAAATCTTCCTATATAAGAAGTGACTGGTACTGTTATCATTCTTTTCTCATTACATACCCTTCAGTCTTGTTAGTACATTGCTGTTTCAAGTGCGCATCTCTACCCTTATCTTGATGTGTCAGTGTTCAATTGCTTTGTAATGACTGCTGAATAACATTTTTCTTTAATTTTTTTTTATTCAAGAAAGATTTTCTGTCTCTTGCCAAACTCTAGTTCCTCCTAGAATGGGTGCTTGGATGCATTTTACTCTGTCTTCCATCTGTACAGTACTTCCAGCCTAGTCTGAGCCTCATAATTCATTCTTCAGTAGTTACGAGGTCAGATTAATAGCTAGAATACTAAATATGCGAATAGCAGGTTGTACATCATGCTATTAGTCAAAAGAAGGAAAACTTCAGAGATCTTTGATTGCAGTCTTTCTAGCTTTTGAATATACCTTCTGCATATTGACTGAATCTCATAACTTTTACCTTAATAAAATTAATTCTCTGATGACTATACTCATTTATTAGGTTTTCAGAAACCCATAAAGGCATAGTCATATGCTTTACGATCAGTACTTCTCAATGCCTCGAGTATCCCCGAATCATGTTATTCTTCTATTTTTGATAATAGAATCTGATGTGATACAGTCAGGAAAATTTGGATATCTGTTTGTATAAATTTAATGACAATTCTGTGTTTAGAATTTGATCCACTGGATAAGCAAGTATCACCAGGTATTAATTCAATAACCATACGCATGGGCTCGAAACATACAGCAGGCAAGAACTTGAAAATCACCTAACTACCTTTACACTGATGCCCCAGGAGTAAAGGATAAGATGAAAATTTAGTTACTGATTTCTCATTCCATTATACCCTTCAAAATAATTACTAATCAATATTGAAAAGCAACAGAAAATAGATTTCCTGTAACCTTGTAAATTGGCTGGACTGAAATTAATAGGAACAAAAGATTTAGTATATTGGATAAGATTAGGCCCATTTTTCTTGATTCTGACAGAGGTTAATATCAGCTATTTTAAAGGAAAACTTTAGAAAGCAAACTTTATTTAAGGATGTTAGGAGATAGCTGTTTCCTTAGAAAGGAACTATTTACTCTCCCATTAATGGCACATCTGAGGAAACGAGGTCATAAGACAACACAATTTTTCGGAGTTAATGAAATCAGTTGCAAACTCTAAACATGGTACTGAAAGCGTGGTTTTTTTCCTTGTTCATGCTGCTCATGTTTTGTCCTTCATTTTGCTTTGCTTTTTTGATTCTTTTACCTTCTATTGTAAAAATAACATAAAGACAGTATACCGAGTACTTCCAGAATTGTGCATTACAATTTACAAAGAAAGCTGTGCTTCATCTTCCCTTTGCCTTGGAGCTGCCTGTTAGAGTGCAAGAGTACCCACTTTACCATTGCAGTGCAAAGGGACAATTTAGCTCACAGTAATTACAGCATTATCCAAAGGCTGATCATGCCATAAAGAATTATGCTTCCATCTCCTGTTTTGCTAAATAAAATAATGAAAAGTAATTTCTGTGAGTGTTATCTCCTCAGAATCTTTTAGAAAAAAAGAATATAGAATTACAATTATGTTTAAAACATATTTTAATCACCAACACAATACTATGTTACTTGGCTGAATGTGCAGATTGAGGTATCATCTAAAGAAGACAGTGCATTTCGTATTTGAACCAAACAGCTGACAGCCTGAGTGACTTCAGCCTTGCAGAAGAGATGAAGTGGCAGCACTGCACAAGCAGCTGTGGGAAGCACTGTTAACCTTGACCTTTTAAGAGGTTGAAGGCAGTTTAGTAGAATGTTAGCGTTTTCCTGATCTCCTGATTCAGCCAGAGATGATGTACAGTTTTGGTAGTGTCTAAATTGGCTTCTGCAAAAGCCTGCAGTGCTATAAAGAGGTAAAAACTATGCAAGGTAGCAAACCTGTTAGACTGCATGAATAACACATACTAGCTATTCTTGTGCACAACTGTTGTCTGAACTTTTTTGGGGTCAGTTTTAGCCTTGAAATTTGTCCTAAGAATCAGCAATGCTTAATGTGCTAAAGTTACATCTCCTAAAATTATTTTTATGGAAAGCAGGTGTTTTACAGAGAGTGTTTCAGACCTTTGCATGGGGCAAAAATCATATTTTAAAAATGTGCATAACAAATGGAAGTGAGGAACAGATCAGGACTGCTTGAAGTTCTATTCTGTAACCAAAAAAAATGTCTCATGTAACATGAAGACTATCCTGGTATATAAGATGACCAAATTTTTTTTTTTTAATATAGTCCTCGAAAAACAAAATGGTGGCTGTTTATTGTAACAGGGTAGAAAACGTGATTAAAAATTGACCTCAGTTATTTTCCCAACTAAAACAGTCCTGTGGCAGTCCTGAGATATATTTATTACTCAATATGGCTTTCTTCTAGATAGGGTATGAGGAAAATGCTTAGCTCTGATTTGAAAAAATAGTTCATCTTCTAGAGTGAAAAAAACCTCTCTGCAAACAATGTCTTATTCAAGAAAATTGAAAGTACTGATACTGCAGGGCCATTCACTTAATAATTAGGAGGAAAAAAAAGCAGTTTAAAAACTGCAATGATAGCTTATGTAAGGTGAGTTGGCATGTATTGTACCGATTCTTTCCCCCGTTTTCAGCATAAAAAGAAATTGGTTTTGTCGTTCCTGCTTTTGTGTCTTACAACAGATGAAACAACTCATCAACAGACAGTCTTATGACGGCTTTCAAAGTTTGCAGACAAAATAGGCTGGGTAATATATGCCCAGCCCCTGTAGGCTTGGGGTGAGAGGAAGAAAAGACTCGATAATGCTCTGAGGAAAACCCACTATCAATCATATTCTATATTCAGTAGAAAAATGTGCTGTTCCCTGAAAGATTGTGACATAGTGGGTGGTATTTTGGCAATATATTTGTGCATAGTTATTCAAATGACTGCTGTTGCATTGTGTAGGTTTATGGCTGTATGACATGTATTCTTGCTAACAATTCTTGTGTAGGATAGAAAACATTTGACATTGAATGGAAGATAATAACTCTCTTTTAAAGCGGATGCATGATGATCTGGTCAAGTATCTGCAGTCACTCCCTGAATATAAACAAGTATAAGAGAGGATTCCATTACTTAACTTCTTTAGAAGGATCTTTAGAAAAATATATCAATTCAAGAATTTGTTTTTCATTTTTAATGCAATGGATTTAAAACCCGAGCTGCTAACTATTACCATGGTCTTTTTAAGAAGAAATTAAGTACAGTCCCCTTCTCCATTCAGAGCACTAACTATTGACAAGTAAGTTTATTTTGAAGGCGTGATCTTCTTACATTACGTAGAATTAATGTTATGTCTCTAAAAATGCAAAGTTGTATTATAGGTGAACAGTGGAGTTTTCCAAAGCCTTGGAATGTTTTGGGGTGATGGAGAGGCACGTAGCTGCGTGCCCTGCATTGCTGCTCCTAAAAATCACAGCAGCATGCCCAGATTCAGGCACACACACATACTGTTAAATTGAACCGTATCTGGAACTGAAGCTGTGTATGGGTGTTCGGCTGAATCTGAACTGCCAAGGAAAACTCAGACTATTGACACAAGATTTATTATCCTGGTCATACACCATTTACGACAAATACTTCATATTTTAACTTAATCAGATGTTGGCAGGCGTACCTGGCAAGACATAGATTAAGAAAATGAAGTAATAGTAGGGTAGGAGTGAATGCAGATGCAGTGTGAAGGGTGTGGGAAAGAAGACTGCTTAACCATACGCACTGCAATATACAGTGCCATTAAACCACGCAGACATGCGTAAATTCAAATCTGCTCTTGTAATGCCATTCCAGAGCCCACCAGAGTCAAGGAAAATATTTTTATTGATATGAAGCTGTTAAATCAGTTTTATGTGATATTTTAGAAGCAAAAACATGCACTGATTTCATTGACAGCAGAGCTGGTTAAACAGTTTAAACACATTTTACCCTTTAATTTTCACTGTTATTAAAATAGCATTGTTACCAATAATATTTGTCCCTTCCTTCCTTCTTCTGAACCCTTTCAGGTTAACTCCAGTTTAATAGCAATTCAACCTAATTACTGCAGGAAGGGATAATTTTCCCAGATATGTGGAAATTTTTCACAGCAGTTGTCATGGCAAACTCACAGTTTTTATTCTTGAATTCTCATAGTCGTTTCAGCAGATAATATGAAGAAAATAAAAGTTGTACAGTTATGAGAGAAATTGATTTGCAACTTGGGGACCTTTACAAATCTGAGAGATCCAGAAAATTAAAAATCCAAGTAACTATTGAAGATATTCTGTATTAATTAGCAACAATTGTCATTTCTTGTGTTGAAACGAAATGAGATGATCACTGTGTTTGCCTTGTAACGACAAACAAAGCCTAAAAGAAGTGTGAAATCCATTATCTCTATGATTGTTGTGTTAAGCGTTATGCAATCAGAGGCTGCTTTGCATTCATAACATATCCAGAATATCCTATCTGAATAAGCTCAATTATTCTAGCTGTTTCTCTAAACCTTTGTTTCTTCTGAAACTAAAATCTTTGATTGCAATAATAATACAATTTACTGCAAAATTCTTTTTCATCCTATGGTATAAATTGAGAGTTTCAATATGTAATATTATTTTGAAGGTCATACATTTCAATTAAACTTAGGCATAGGTTACAAATTGCTTTAATCAAGGATGTGTGAGGCATATGCATAGGCTCTGGAAAACTGTTTCAGATATTGTTTCAGTCTTGTCACTTCTTTATTTCTTAATAGATGTTTCCAGGACCAACAAAACTGTTTTGCCTGAGACAGCTGGATGAAAAACACGAGTACTTTCTCTAGTGAAAATATTGATTCATTCCCATAATGTGAACATAATAATTGGAAGAATAAGACCAAATAGTGGCATCATACTGCCATGCAGATATTTCTGTACATAAATCAGAATTTTGTTGAATGAGAACTGTATTGTTTTGATCTAAAGATAGTTTCGAATTTTCTATTTCATGTCATGCAGCCCATGTCTGAAAATTTTGAAGTATATGCAATACTAAATTCCTTTATAGTTCACAAATAGGACAATAGATAAGCAACCTTGTCCACTTACTTAAAAAAGAAACAAAACATGACCAAGACTTTTAAATGTTGATAAATAATGTTTGCAGAATTAACCTACCTGAATTATGATTATTAAAATATAAAATGTCAGTCGCTTTATTTCAGCATTGTAAATGTAATAGCCTCTGAAGGAGTTGTAATTGCTGGAGACATATAAATTTGAGCCCTTCTGGATTAAATGGGAAGGGGGTCTTGCATTCTTGAGCTCTTCAAGTTCACTGGATTTGTTCATTTTCTTGAGGACTGGGAAAAATGCGTGTCTCTGGCTGTGAAATAGTCTCAAGAATAAAGCTAAGTAAAATAACAAAACAGTTTTTATGATGGATGTACTGTTTTGATGAAACTGAAAAAGTTTAACAGAAGTATGTTGAGCTGAATAAAAATTTTAATAGGTGGAATGTCTGAGGTCCAGGATAAAATGTTGAAAAGAAAAAGTGCATTTTTACAGTAGCTAATAATGCTCTAGTGTGCTTAAATGGGATTGGGAAAATATGATCAGGTTCCTGTTCTGCTTCATTAGGTTCATCTCTCAGTCCTTTTGCAGGAACTCTTGTCTTTTCTGTGCATATTAGCAGGGGCAGAGACAGACAGATTTCAAAACAAGGAGGTCAGGACTCTTGTCCTGGATGTGGTCCCAGGGATGTTGGGCTGAGCTCACTGCTGCCTGAATCACTATAAAATTAAGCTGACCAAGAAAAAGTTTTCTGCAAATTGTTCACATTTTATGAGACTAGTTTTCCACTGGCTTAGCATATTCAAACAGAGTCTGACTGACAATGGCAGACTCCCACAGGTGGGAATAGGAAGAATGTGTAGGTACAGAAGACGACAGTTTCATATCAGCAAACATCACAAACAGATAATGCTTGACACTTTTTCATAAACAAAAATGTCTCTGGTTTCACCTACACCCATTTGAGAACAATGGGAACAATTGTGATAGTTTTCTATCTCCGTTTTCTTAATATTTTCTTAAATGTTTAATATGTTTTAGTCTATGTTACTCAGACGTTTCTTTTTTTCCCTCTTGTCTTAGGGAGATACAAGTTCTTTTGCACAGTTCTTGTGCATTAAACTAGTTTGATGGAGTATGCATTCTGCTTACAGGGTGTTGGAACAACAATGTCTAAGATTAATTTTGGCTTTTTGGGGTACACGTGAATCATGAAAAATGGAGTGCATAAGGTTTTATATATATTGCCCAATATGAATAATAATATTTCTTAAGCTGACTACTATAAATGAAGTTGTCACTCTTTACTGGCTTGCAATGCTTAAATCTTACCAAACTTAAATCTTACCAAACCACGTTTGTGTTAATGCATTTTGTGAGAGGCGTAGAAAAACATCACGTCAACTGTTCTGTACAGGGAAACTGAGGAAGTTGAAAGGACTGTGTTTCAAGCTTTATTCCTGCTTACCTAGCTCTTAACTTTCAAAATCCCTTTCATACTTCCTTATACATGTCACAGGAATAACACGCATACTGCTAACGGTGTGACCATGATTCTGCCAGTATTCTTCTTGTCTTACAATCCTCATTTCTCCCTTTTGGCTAGCAAATCTTTGCATTCCTTCATGGATATGAAATTTGACTACTTTGATATAAGGCCTTTCGGAGCAGCAATTAAAACAATTCAAGGAGGTAAACTGGAGAGAAGTGGCATTTGCAAGTCCATGAACATGGGTGCTACAGCAAGGCCAAAGGAAAAAATGCCCGGCTAAATCTTTGACCACACACCCTGCCCACTAACTCTTCTGTGACTTCTGTCACACAGCAGTTCCAGAGTGGCTCATCTTGAGTCCTGGCAGGGATTTGATTGAGATAGAATTGGAATATGTATCGTTATGGAATTCTGCAATGTCTTCCCCCCCCCTCACCTCCCAGGTAGTCTCAAAATAAAGTCGGAAGTAATACAGCTGAGAGAGTTGCTTGGTAAAAGCAATCAGCACCAAAATGGTGATGAATTTTACACAGGTTTAAGGCTCCTGTTTTCTTGAGCGGTCAGTAGACAGACAGTGGAAACATTGGATGTTACTGACGTCTCTGTCCAAGAGCTATTAGAATGATGGCAGAGCAGTCTGTGTTCCTTTCTCCTTCAGGAATCACTGTTGCTTTCAAAACCTTTATACCTGCTAATGGGTACAGAAGAAAGAACATACCTTGCTTTTTCAAAACAGCAGATGCTTCCTGGAACTGACCATGTGCTTCTCAGAAAGACAGATCTCTTTGATAGACAGCAATACACGGTAATACAGTTGGATACAGAATATATTGTGTAGATGAGTATGCAAAGTAGTTTTGATCTGAAAACATGAAAGGAAAATATTCATTACCAGTAAGTAATTCTTTGATTAGAACTCTTTGTGAAATATTATATACTTAAAACAACACAGAGAAATTGCTTCAAATTTTCCATTTTTTATTTCTTCTTGATTTGTCTCTACCTTGCTCTTACATTTTTGATTCAGTAGTCTCCGGGACAATCTGCTGTATAAGGATGTGGCTTTAAATACCTCTTCCATGCTGAAATAGTGTATAGCAATATGAAAAATTGATTTATTTTTCATTGAGTGTCTAGAGTAAATTACTCTATTTACATATTTTAGAAATTACTTAAAACTGAATGAATCCATTACTTGATATCCTTTTGGTTCACTTTTCACATACTTTTGGATGAATTTCACACATTATAGGTTTTGAGTCTCCATGTGCAAGTAATAAAAAGAACAGAATTCTGTACCTCAACTTTCACACAGAAATTACATGTTCACATTTACTCGTGTGAGTACACTTACCAATGAAGTGAGCTTTTTGGAATGTAATGCCAAATGTGATTGATCTTAGCTACAGAGCTCACTGGAACAATTTCTACTGATTGCATACAAAGTCCAGCTGAGGCTGACAAATGCTGAATGGTTCAGTTGACTAATGGCTTGATGGACACCGAGAAGGCAAACCTCACTGACAGCTCTTTATAATCAATCTGCACAGTAAAAATATTTTTGTCTGTTTCAAGTGGATTCCTTCACAGAGATCAAACGTTGCTCACAGATATTCCGGGATCTAAGAAGGAGGCAAAGTTCAATAAATCATTTGCTTGTTTACTCAGTGGAAATTCAGGCACCAAGCTATGTTCCCTTCATTCAGTTTTCCTTTTCAATGTTAAAATACCTGCCAAGTTAGGAACCTTTAGAAACTTATTATTGCTCTTGCTGAATTTTAATTTACTTCTCAGAGAGATTTGTTGTTGACCTTTAATTTAAAAATAGCTTGATATTCACTTTAAACTTCCACAAAGTTTTCTGTTTGAGAGTTTGGTTTAGCTGCTGAGTAACTTAGTTGCTTTTTTTTTTCTTAAAGATCATATTTCCTTGTATTTTGCGAACAAAATCTCGAGATCAGAACATTTGCATTCAGAAAAGCTACTTAATATGCTGAAATATAATACATATAGTAGTAAATCACATGCCAAAATTAACAATAGCCATGTAAAGTACTTGTATTTGAACTGTTTAAAGTCAGAACAAACCAGACTTACAGATTCATTATGCATTCTTCTGAAATGTTAGGAGACTGATATTGAGCATCACAAGCATTTTCTCCAAGATTACAAAGGCTCAAACACTTTTTCAATCCACAAGATATTAAAGTCTTTGTGAGCAGTTTCCATTTTATTGATATTTAGTGAATTGTAGTATATGTGCTTTCTTGATGATCTGGCATACGGTGGCAACCACTATAAATCATGATCAAATGAGAATTTACCAGTTTCACGTGAAACAAAGTTGAAGTCAAGCACACTTGGAAAACCCAAGCGGTAATGCCTCCGTCATCTATGTCACATGACTTGTGCACAAAAATTATGCTTCAGTAACTCTATAGGACAACAGAACAAAGCAGAAACATAACCAATTCTGCTTTAAAATTGACTAGCCACTTGGAGTTCACCTTTGCTGTTAGAAGAGCGTAATGTCCTCCCTCCCAATTGGTTAACAACACAGGAAGCCTAAGCTCTTCCTCTGTACAAACCATTGCAGACAACACACCTCTGTTTTACTGAGAGAGAACTCACAGAGGCAACCTTCCCATCACCTAAAGGGGCTGACTTCGAAAACCCAAGTGTGAATGCCTCCATCGTTTATGTCTCATGACTCACACGCAAAAATGCTGGCACTGGGTCAAGACAAAGATCCTTCTCACAACTGAAGGACAACAGCAGATGCTTAGGCAAGAGTACAAGAAAATCAAGCAGGTAGTGTAAGTTCCACATACTAGTCAATACTCCAAATTAACTTTATGTTAACAAAGAATATTCTTTTTTTCCTCCTGTAACTTAAGTGAATTTCAGCATTGGAGTATGTCTTTAAACGTGAAATTTGTTGATAATTTAAATTTTGAAATGTTTTCCAGTTAATACTGGACCCAGTACTTTCATATCCAGGTTAAAATACCTGAAAAAAAAAAAAATTTCCTCTCCAGGTGAAATTTGAGCAGATAAATATGAGTCATTACCGTTTCTAACAGCCAAGAGGCTTCTTTGCACCATCCACATATCATCAAACATGAACAATTCCCACTGAAGTCAAAGGGATTTTACCTACGGTGTCTTTTGATATGTTGGGACTTTTATGATGTCTGTGATCTAAAAATATACTTTTCCTCTGCACAATTTACAAGGTGTTATGAAAGGTTAAGGCTCCCCAGATCGTCAATTGGCAGTTATCAATGTCACTTGCCACCATTTTGTAGGTGGGAAAATTGAGGGACAGAGAGGTTAAGACATCTGATGCTGACGCGGTGAGAGTGATAATCCGGAGATGAAATCACTGTTCCTCTGAACGGGAATGTCTATTGATTTCGGTTGAGCTTGCAGGGGTCACTACAGACTTTGACTTTGACCTAATTTTTGACACTTCTGTAGCCTCTGCATATAGTGAGGAAAGAAAAACCCATTTCATTTCCTGAATTACAAAAGCAACATAACTCTCCTCCCTCCACAAGGAAGCACATAGTTGCCTTTTGCCATTATGTAGCAAAACCCAATACTTCCAAAAAACCAATGCTGCAGATTCGTGGCTTTAAAGGATACAAGAGCAATAATAATGCTACACCTTAAATCCTTAGAGGCCCACTAAGCATAGTGAAATAATCCAACTTTTTAAAAGATCATAAAATGCGTAGTATACCCAGGGAAGGCATGCATCAAACAGTTAAGGCACAATATTGACAGCAGTGAAACAAATGGTGCATTTTCCTCTAAAGCAAATGAATGTAACAATGTGGTCTAATGGTCACAGTATAAAGGTGGGAGTGAGAAGACCCTGGAACTGAAGACTTTTGAGTTTCTTATATTGTTTAACATTTGACTGGAAAAGACCCTCAAGAAATATAACACCATATTTTGGCATGGTTTTCCCCTGTGTGCAGATATCATGTCTTTTCTGGTGAGACTCCCAAATTTATTTCATACAGGCAAAAAATATGCTTTTCCATGCCTGAATTCTTTTTATGCTTCGGCATTTTATTTGACTATAGCTATCATTTACATTGACGTATATAAGATAGCAAAAATATCCATTACTGGAAGGGGTAACTGTTCCAGCCCCTCTCACCAATTTCAGCTGAAAGGAAATGCGTTGTGTAAAACAGCAGTAAAAGTTTTCTGTCCTTTCTTTCCTGTGCTTCACGCTAGAAGCCTAAAGCATACTGAAAGATGATGAACAACCTCTTTTTCTTGCCCAAAGGCATATCATCAATATTGTCAGCTTTCCTCATTGCTAGTGTCTATTTCCTTGGTCAGTGATTTTCCCTTTCTCACATCTTTTTGAGGTAAATGTAATGGTGGCATCCATAGCTTATATTTGTAAACAGTGTTCTGCTTTTTTGAATGACGGTTATGGGCCATCTTGCTGGTATAAAGATGAACACTTAGACCTAGACCACAAATGTACTTAGGTGATCGATTGCAGCTAAAAATTCAATGAGAATTTGATGACAAAATAGTATTGTGGCACATGCCTTTACTCTGTTTGGTGTCTCCCTACAGAACAGACAGTTGGTATGCACACCTACCTCTGCCTAAACTGAGGGACACGTGACATGTTTTCCAAGGTATTGCTCCAGCCTCTGCCAAGCTTTGCCAGGAGTAAAATGCTGTAGAATCCTCTACTTTTACCTTTAATTGAGGTATTCATCCAAAGCTCCCCAAAAAACTGTTGCAAACAGGAATGAATTGAACTTTATGGTAGTCTTGGGTTAGTATTATTAAACCTGATGTATTATTACTGATGAAAACCCTCAGGCAGAGAACATATTAATTTTTTCCAGTTCCTTTAGTTTGAGAAGTAGATCCATAAATAATACATAAATCTGTGGCTACTGTTCCTCAAGTAATTTCTTATTTTTTGCAAATGTACGATTTCTTTAAAGGTTAGTAGGGCAGCATCACAAAAGAAATGGTATAACCCTAGGCAATATAATTGAAATGATTTCTAAAACGTTTTGACCTTGTGACTGCAGTTTCTGCTGATAGCAGTCACTCTATTTTTTCTGAAGATCATAAATGAAATATCATTCTTGTGCTGTAAAAGAAACCTTAGCTATTTGTACCAATATGTGGAGAAGCAAGGCACAAGACAATTTTTTAAATGCCTCCAAGCACCACTCAGAGAAATTCTGAATGGTGTTTGGCAGTGGGACATCCGTATTGCTTAGCAGTTGTGGTGCAATTGGCCACTGGGCACTCCCTGATGGGCTGCAAATACCTAAATTAATATTCTCTTTCTGACAAGTGGGTTAATACACAAGATATATTGAGACTCATCGTGTAAGTTGTTCTACACGTCTCTTCGGTTTTCACTGTTGATCTTCACCTCTTCCTGACCAAAACTACAATTCTTTGCTGAACGCCAAGGTAAAAGGTTTGGTAATCCCTGAAGCTGGTTAATTCCAGTAACGTGGGTACTTCTTTTTCAGTGGGTGAGAAAGATTCTGAAGGTATTCTTAGAGCTGATGCCCCTCTGTCCTCTGAAAGAGGCTTTCCTGCTTTACACCTTTTTTACCCAAAGCTCAATTTTGAATTTAATATTTCTGTCATTTTCTGATTTTCTAGTTAGATAAAGCAAAAATTCTTTTATAACTAGGATGAAATTTTCACTGAGTTTTCACCATTCTTACTCAACACCATTTTCCATTTAAATACTAGTCCGAACCTGATACAGAATAAGATAACTGGTCATTTCTGAAACTTTAGTTTATGGAGCTGATTTTCTAATAGAAATACAAAAGATTGTTTTACTGTTCAGATTGATTAATCTTTTGGTAATTATTGTAGTGGGTGTGTGGATGCTATTAGAGGGGTAGTAGAATGACACATGTTCATGGCTAAAATGTTAATGCCTTGACTGATCAAACATCAAAGCACAGAAGCTATTTTTTAAAATAATGGATATAGAGTCAATACTGCAGGCTATCTGAAAAATGCTCTTGCAAAATACAAGTGATTAATTGCTTGTTAATATGTGCTAGAGCTTGGCATAGTAACATCAGGTATGCACCTAGGAGTTTGTTCTGTGTCCATCATTGGTGTAGGAGTGAAGAATATTTTCCCTATATGACTGTGAAGAAGTATCTCTCTTTTTTTACTTTTTTTTTTTTTTTTTTTTTACATTATTTCATTAAGCTGTGGGAAAGTAACTTGAAATGCTTTTTTTTGGCTGATGTACATTGGAATAATTTTTCTTTTTAACTAAACTCTGATTTACAATCCATAGCCAATTTAAGAGAGCAGGCATTGAGCACATGGCTTCATACATAAGATGCTGCCTTCACATTTTATTTAGCTCAATATTAATATTTCAGAATTAAAGAAAAAAAACCCACAAGCTACTGTAAAATTAACACTTAAAGTTCTATTTTGATGTTGCAAAAGTTTTAAAAAATATAATTTTGTGTAGTGATATTCTATCTGTCTTCACCAGGAACTTTGTCTAAGAGTTGCAGGAATTGTTTTACATGAATGGCCAGTATAATTATAGCTAACACTGATTATAGTATGTTCAGAAAGACAACGAACAAAACATTTTCAGACTATTAGGCGTTAATTAACTCATTCTCAGCTATACATTTAGGGAAGGAGATACCACATATAGTTTTTCACAGAGGAATTAAGAATCATGAATAATATATGCAATTTGCAGAACAGGTACACATCACCTGAAAAAGAAGCTTCTATAACAATAATTCCCTCAGTTCATTTTCAAAACCAATATGTTTCTAATGTTTGATGAAAGAGAATTTATTTACTGCTGGGATTATTTGTTTGCATCTGGTTATTTATGCAATTATTTGTTTGAATGTAGCGTTGAGAATTCAAACAAATGCTTGCTGTCCATCATGGGGTCATTTCAGGGGGATTTATCAGTATCACAAGTAATTATGAACTTAATTTTTTTTTCCAAACCAGTGCTTTTGAATGAGTCATACTGCAGACGATCAGCTTAATACCTAATCAAAGTGACTTGTCAGAGAGTAATTGCTAGGAGCTTTCTGAAAATCTGGCCTTCTAAAATTGAGTGTTAAGATTGTTAGAGGCTTTTTAAAACCATGTCCTTCTTTTTCCTTCAGTGGCTTTGACTGAAGTTAAATACAGGAGAGTCATTATGGTAGCTACCTCTCAAGTAAGCAGTGATGATTTGTGACGAAATTAGTACAAGCAAGTTAGGTAAACAGGGATTTGAAGGAGAAAGGACGTTCTTGATATATGGAAAATGATAAGCCACAGTAATGGTAAAGGATGGCAATAAATTCCCACAGGGAAGTAAAGGACTTCCTGATTAGGATGCAAATAAGTGTAACGGAACGTCTTAAATCTGATTTAAATGCCAAGAACAGTTTCCAGGAGATGGTCGGGTATTGCAACAAGGCCATATCAATGAGATGACAAACCAGAAAAAAAGTTAAATCGATATGTCAGCAGTATCAGCATGCTAAGGTTTTTTATTTACAACACGAAATGGTATGCCAGAACAGAACCAATAGAGAAAAAAATGGTACAGGCTTCATCATAACATCAGTGATACGACAGGGACTAAATATGGAGTATTTAATAGCATGTGGGGTGCTGAGACAAAGGACTCAAGAGTTTCTCATTGTTTTCTCTTTTTCAGATGCTTTTTCTGTATCCTTTGTTGTGTCTCCTTCCTTTTCTATTCCATGTGCCTGAGAACAGTAAAAGGAGCAGCTTTGTAAATTGTTACATAGAGCTAAAATGGATATCTATAAAAATTAAAATTGTGTAAATAGATATCTATAAAATTAAAGTTCTGTAAACTGCTATGAAAGGCAGGTTATTTAGATAGTCTATAGAAATTGTGAATACACAATTAAATAAGGTAAGGAAAACTGTTTGTGTGAGGTTGCTAACTTAATGATTGCATGCTTGTATTTTTTATCTTATTGCACTAATATGACATCATAAACAGGACTATAATTTTGGAACATGTTTCTTGGTGCTTTAATTTTACTGCAGATGAACACATTTGTACTTCTGTGCATAATATCGTATAATATGAAGTACCAAAATGCTCTGTGACTCTTTGTAATTTTGTTTATCGGCTATATTAGGAGATATTTTTTTTCAGAATAGCATTCCCATCCTTCTGTGCCACTTCTAGAAAATATGTTATTCTCCTCATACTGAGCCTAAAGGAAATGTCAGTCTTTCTATTTTAAAGGGCTGTGTTTGAATTATGTTTTTTTTCTAGTATGTTCATTCAATCAAACATCTAGGCAGTAGAGGCACTTTGGCACTTAGCTATTATTCATCTCACTGGATATTTGGCACCCAAATGCCTCTGTGGATTTGCCTTAAGTCTTGTTTAAAGCTCCTTGGGATCAATAATTAATTGCTATAGTTTGCCATGGAAAAATATGTTGGGTTCTGTCTTGAGCTGTAGATGAGGACCTGGTCTGTCTCAGACTGTGACCACAGGCTACACTGGCCCCCTTAAATCACTGCTGGAAAAGAGTGGCTGCAGCCTTGAGAAAACACGGCACACAGTAACCATATCCACAGCAGTGGAGTAACCTGCCAGGTCCAAGTGCGATCTTCTCACCTAGTGTCTGCTCTAGGACTCAAAACTGACAGATAGAGACTCTACGTAACAGTAAGGAAAAACTCAGACTCAAATAAAAAACATCTCTGTTCTCTGCAGAGATGCCAGTGAAGTTACCTTAATAGTGGAAGATTCTTTGCCTTTAAAAGTGGGCTGAAAACAACCAACTCACTATGTATAGATGTCAAGCTACACACACATATTTCCTTGGTCTGGAAAATTGAATTGAACCAGTGTAATAATTTAGTGCATTTTGTTTACTTAGATTGCTAATACATTAGGTTGTAGAAGTTAACTAGATGGCATCCTTTGGAAGCTAGGTATTAATTAAATACTCACTAAGTTCAAGAAGGAACCAGGGTTAAATTCAAAATCATGATGTTTGGTGAATGCTTATTGATGCTACAAGGGGACCAAAGAACTATAATCCGTCTATTAATATATTTGGTTGAACTCTTGATTAATGAAACTGTTGATGAGGCATAAAGGAAGATTGCTCCACAGAGCATGATCAGCAAGTAGACGACACTGAAAATGTGGTTCAGGTGTCTCACAGCTTTATTATGACTCCTCACAAGAAAAGAACAACATGGCCTGGCTCCATAGAGACCTCAGCAGAGCCTGACACAGGTATTGCTTCACCAACGGCTACTTTTGAATTGAAAGCAGATAAATTCACCTCTCTGGTTACATGGGTTTTTTTAATTGTTTGTTGATGGAGGAGTCTTTTTGTTTCTGGACACAGAAAAATTCTGACTGGATTTGCTTCCGTTCTGACACTTACCCTGGCAGAGAAGGCGACTCTTTCAGCTTTGTTACATGTTTTTTTAACCAAAGATTTCCTTTTCTTTGGCTGAATGTAACACAGGCCTAATATTAAGGACTTCCATGCCACTTTGACATCTTCTGGAGGAATGACTGCACATTGGTCATCTGGAGGAAAGGTTTCTAAAGATTGGGGATAGAGCTAAGGCAATCCAAATCAGATGTGCCTGCTGGAAGCAGGAAGAGGCAATGTCCAAGATAGACTGGGATTCTTTTAGTGGAAAAATGAAGGCCTATTTGATTATAGCCCATGTTTTGACCCTTTCTGTTTTCTAAAGAAACATCTTTTTTTATGTATGAGCTTGAATGAGAATGCCGAAGCATATTTGAACCACTCCTGCACTACTCCAGTTGGAGGAAGAGAAGTGCTACTTCCCCAGTATCTGCTTTTGTTTACAACTTGCATCTAAGAGTAAATGCTACCTTTTCCTTTAGGTATCAAGACACTGGTGGGCTTTGTTTAACCTATTACCTATCTGAACTACAAGTATATTTTGTTAGAGTCTGTACTCAATTGACTGCAAGACTTGTAAAATGATCATAAAATAGAATTCTGGTTTTGATGAACATTTAGTTCTTGTATCATTTCTGTATGAAAAAAACCCACTTTGCACTTCCGAAATGTATTTTTGCACCAGTTTCTAATAAACCTGCTTGATTTGTAAGGCTATCAAAGATAACAGTGTGAACTGCTCTTGAAGATAAGGTGTCTGAAAAAACATATTTGTAGGTTGCTTTGCTCTCTATCCTTCTTCCTTCTCAACAGTATCACTTTTTTGTAACTGACTCTGTGCTTTTACCATAAGTACTACCAATAACTATCTATCCACTGTTCCTTTCATCGCTACTGCTTGACATCAAAAGATGCTAGTCTCCTTTTTTACTGCTTGTCTTGTGCGTATCAAGAAAGAGCAGTGGTGTTCAGTGGTGTTGCTGTGGCTTACTCTCAGCCTTAGGCAGCATGGTAAGGCTTTAATTTCATCCTGCCTTGGACAAGGATTTTGTGGACATGAAAGTTTGACTTAAAATAAAACCTGACCTTATTATCATATTTACTGCTCCCACTGGATGCATTTGTATTATCTATTTGTTTTGAATTTCCAGAGACGAAATCACTATGCTTTCTAGTTTCCTTCAGAGGATGATAAATCCAGCAAAGCTTTAGTCTGAAAACAGATTTTCAGAAAAGATGTACAATTCTCTGTTAGTACTTTTAGGATGCTTGAAGAAAAAAATTTTTCATGTGTCTCATATCTAAAAGCTACTGATGTTATCACTAATCTTGAAAACAAAATATGTTTACATTTGTCCTAAAGCGATAATTTTACCATGTCTGACTTCCACAAAAGATCTGAGAGAAACTGCGGACTTTGTGGTAGGCCTCTCTGGATCTTACGCGCTGGTTTGCACATACTCCATCTACATGGACAGTTCTCTGAGAACTTTCTTCTAGCGGATTAAGTGGTCACAGGAGCTGCCATTCCGTGAGATCCAGCCTTAAATAGAGTCAGAAGAAACAGAAGTATAGAGAAAAAAAATCAATCCATTTTGTGTTTCCAGCAAGTAATTTAATTTATTCATTTATTTATTTATTTATTTATTTATTTATTTCGAAAGTGACCAATTCTATAAAAAAAGTTGTAACGATAAAGTGAAATGTGGAAAACAAAGGGACTCAACTCCAGCATGAGGATTAATGAATTAACTCAGAATGGGTAAAACTTGTTTTCTCTTCAGCAAGAATCAAAGGGGTCTGGTAATGCTAGTGAAAAAAAGTAACAGCTTCTTTCATGGGACATGAGAAACTAAACAACCAAAAGCTGCCTCTGAGCCAAAGAGTCAATTTTATATGTAACCGAAGAACTAGTGCATTATTTTTCACCAGGATATTTTTATTGCAGGTGGCATCATCACAGCAGCCTTTGCTCATTTCCACTGCCTGCCAAATGTCTCACTGAGGTTTTGTGTCCTTCAGAGTGGCAGCAGAATAACCCTATTAGACACTAAGGTGATGTAAATGTTCTCAGAATGCTTATGAAGGAGTTTTCTTCTTTCTGCAGACTTTTAACACTGTTTAGTACAAAAGGTTAATTGTGAGATAAGCTCCTATCTTCCTGTTTTGACTTTGCAGCTCTTGTAAAAATAGATGATGGGAAATAATTGTGACGATCTTTAGACCTCAATTTTAAAGATTTCATTAAACTTCAGACAATGCAATTTCTTCTAAGCTTATTCTTACCATGCATTTGTCAAACAGGTATTTATCTGCTTGTAGAGCAATGCATCTGATGGAAGGTGGCTAGTGCTGAGTGTTACTTCTCTGACACTTAGAGGCATAATTTCTCCCATTAATAGCTTTCTTGAAAACCGTGTGGGTAAAATAACCCACTGAATAATTAATATTCAGATATAAATTATCGAATAAAGGTTAAAAAGTGTCTCATAAGTGGCTGCTTTCAAGTGAGTTAAAATGTTCTGACAGAATAATCTTTCTAAAATATGGTACATAACTGTCAGTAATCGAAAATAAAAATAATTTAGAGAAAAAGTGTTTATAACAGTTTTCCATTGTTTCACTATTCTCGTTGGTTGAATTTGATTAATTACATTATCTTAGTTGATCATTTTGGGTATACACTTTTAATAAAGAATTGAGGAAAACATGAGAAATAGACAGTTTTAAAGAAAACTGTACCATTAATTATGAGGACCAGAACAGTTTAATAAAAGGAAGGCTGAGGGCAGATCTGATAACAGCCTTTGCAGATTAGAATGCTGTGAAAAGAATGGCAATTCTTCCTTCTCCATGTTTTTTAAGCATAGAAGAGGATTAAATAAGTCTAATTTACACTGAGAGGCATGTAATTTTGAAAAAGCCTTCCAAAATATAAGACTTGTTGAAAGAGGATGTGTAGTCAGTTTGTGGAATGCCCAATTCTGGCTAATGCCATTACTGAATGTTTGTCGGGGTGCTAGAGATGACCAGATGGAGTGCGGGACAGGAGGAAAAAAGATAGACTGCGTGACATTTTTGAACCCCCTTTCAGCTCATATTTCAATGATGCTGTACCCTCAAAGTCCTGATTTTTTAATTGAACACCATTGAGAAAATTTTGTTCTTTATCTTTAGTATTCTTTGAACGAGTCCTCCTTGGTAATCTATGTACTTCCTTTTCAGTGCAGATACATGTCTTCCATTTCTTATAGCTTATTTTTTTCACAGGGAGTAATTACTCCTCCAGTCTCTCTATTAAATTATATATATATATATATAAATACAGAATAAAATATATATATAAATAAACAAATAAGTTGTGTGTATATAAAAAAGAAGCAATTTGCACAATTCTGAAATTTTAAGATGCACAAATTAATAGAATTTGGATTATTTTCTTTCATAAATATATTTCTTCACAAAAATATAAATTAATTGTCAAATTATAAAAGAAACTGATTCTATTGCTGTTCAGCAAAACTAATATTTTTAAATAGAAATGTCTGATCTCAGTACAGAGAAGGAAGAGCAAGATGTAATAAATTATTTGCCACTTTATTGATTTGCTATGAGAAAGAAAACTCGATGTCCTTAAAACTAGTATATTTTCTTTCTGGTTTAAGTTAATGTAAAGTTACATGTCTCAAGAAAAATACACTTAGCACATCAGTTTAATAATTGCATTGATCAGACTGTCCTGCTAGACAATAAATTTGTCTTGTACTGCTGCCTCTTGGTACTTTTATAATTTTCTACAATTTCTGTTAGCAAAAAATGTTAACTTGAAGTTTAAAATACACTTAAAATAGTCAACTGTCAAGGAATTTGAAGCACTGGGAATCATCAATAGCCTCTGCAGCGTTAGATCTCCAGTGATGCAAGAAAGTCTAAAAATAAAAAGCCAATTTTGGAGGGCACAAGGCAGACTCAATGCTGTTTTGCTGCAGTATCTCTAAATGTAATACCTAGTTTGGTGCTGCTGATCATCACTATTTTTGAACAAGAAACGATCAGCAGAAAAATATAAGAACACTTCTTAGATAATCGGTGGAAAAAAGACATTGTACACATGCTTCACCTGTATATTCAGAGCAATATAGTTTGGTAGAGCATGTCTTCATGCTTATAGAATACTTCAGACAAAAGCACTCAATGCTGTTCTACCTGACAATAAACAGAAGTACAGTTAGCACTGTAACCATGGCAAAAAGCACTCAGTGTGGATATAATATATGTGCTGTCTGATTTTCCGCACATAAAGCATTACAGTTTCTTCAGGTAAAAAGACTTAGTCACATGCGGCATTCTGTGAAGCTCATCTGTTACTACATTTAAAATAATATACATGGAGCGTAATATGTTTAGCCTTATCTTTTTTCTGCATGTGGCCTTCGTTCCTCAGAATTTTTGTTTTAAATCTGTTTTTCCCTTCTGTTTATATATGATACTCCACTATTCAATTCTTCTGCATGCTTGTTTACAAACAAAGCTGAAAAACAATTGATATTGAAATGCGAATACTATATAAGCAACGTGCTTCCATTTCATTAAGATGCACAGAAAACAACCATATTACACCATTCTAAGAGCTCTGAATGTGCATCCGAAATAAATACAATCCATCACTAAATACTTTTTTCATCTCATAATGGGCCATCAGTGAGCTGTCTTCATATGCCAAATAACAGCTGAAAACCAACAGCTAGAACAGTCTAAGAGTAAACACGCCATGCTTGGAATTAGACAGGAGGCAGAATTTTGCATGTCTTCACACTTATTCTGTATTCACTGGCTTCTAGGGAGTAATTTTGTAATCCTCACCGACCTAGGGGAGAAGAAAATCAGACTAAAATATAGTTTCAGACAGCATTATAGTGGAATATACAATATAAATAGAATAGGGCATGCTGCAAATACTGTTACATGAAAGTTGTAACAGCAAAGGAGATATGTGAGGCCTAAGTGTTTAGAGCTTGTTGAAGTTTTTCATTGGAGGTCAGGTTTTCATTGGAAAACGCTTATTCAATGAAATTGAAGCATTCTGTTAACTCCGACGGGTCAAGTCCGCTGGAAGAAATCCTTCCAGCCAGCCATTCCTGGGCCACTCATTCCCTTGGTTCCCATGCATGATTGTTGCTCTGGACAGCTTGGTGGACAGCATCACTGCCAGCCCCCTCAGGTTGACTGCAGACACTCCTTGCCATGCTAGAAATATTAACAAATCTCTGATTACGTTCTTCTATTTTTTTTTTTTTTTTTAATTCCCATCTCTGTAAAATTTCTGACTGCTGAAATTTGGTTCTGATACTGAACAAAAAGCAGCTTCACTCCTTCTCCCTCTTCTTCTCACTACAGTTTTGAAAATGAGAGATTTCTGCAGGATGGAAATTTTGGTTTAGTCTCTGTCCTTTACAAAATTGCCGTGAATTTTGACAGAGCAGGGTAATCAGCAAGCTACCACTCGAGCTGTAGATTGAACATTAGATTGGCAGAGCAGTTCTAAGGGGAAGAAGTGCATTGAGGTCTAGCTTAAACTGGGAACTGGCACTACAAATCAGAGTGACGGTGGATTGGCAGAGCAGTGTACTGGGACCATGACCTGGCTGCATACCCTTCTAAAGATGTAAAACCTCAGTAAGTGTTCACTGAGGGATTCAATCTAGCAGATATATTGTACTCAGAGCCTAAGACAGGAATTATTGACTGTATTTTCTGTCTAATTTGTGAAGCTTGATGGTGATTTGTGTCTTACTTTGGAATCCTTATGGATTGCAATAGGAAACAGAGACCACAGTATGGAGTTATACAGAACGCATTAGGTTTTGATGATTTAAGGTCTTAGCAGTTTGATTTAAATCATCAGCATTGGACTATTTATTATTTTTGTGTTTTTAGAAGTAACACAATATTTGGACTTTAAACTTGTTTGGTAGTCTTTAAGCATTATTATAATAGACTGTTCCCTGACTGAGCTAGTATAGAACTTGCCAAAAATATTTTCTCAGATAAACACGGTCTTTCTTTCTGTCATTCACTTATTGGTATAATTTCTCATTTTTAGGCTTTTCTTGCTACATTTGCAGCAGGCTGGGAGTCAATTAAGCCTTGAAGTTCTTGGATGTTTATTTGGAGGAAAGAAATACTTACATTTATGTAAATCAAACTATAAAAAGATCAAGAAGCTTGATGACTGTGAAGTGTTGAGGTGATCTCTAAAAATAACAAGTAAGCAGCATGTTAGAACGTAGCTTTGCAGACACTCAACCTTTTCAGGCTATCAAACAAGTCAACTCAGCATCCAGGGAGTTAATGATAAACGAAACTGCCTCTCTGGGGAAGGAGAATAAATGATAACATAGTGTGTGCTTTGCTTCAGATTCTGGTAAATCCTGCCTGCCTGCCTTCCTGTGTGGAAGGGGGAATGTATCAATACTTTCCAATTATATCTTCTTTATTTTTTTTTTTAATTTTCTCTGCATAAAAAGCAAAAATATTTGTCAGGGATTTCTGGAGTTCTGGAGGCTCAGTGGATAGTGGGTTGAGGGCACCTTGGCTGCATCAGGCTACAATAGTCTCGGCACATTCAGAATTCGTTTAACTTGTCACACATGCTCTGGCACATTTGCCATTACCACAGAAAAAATATCCTGCATTAAAATTCTATGTGCTAAGTTGAATAAATTTTTTTTTTTGGGAGACTTCTAGGATCAGGATTGGATTTCTGTTCAAAATTGAAGCTTTTATCTTTATTACATGCCAGAATGGTGAAAGCATGAGGGATGAGATTCCCTCAAATCCCAATACTGACAGAATCGGATAGTCTCTTTTCATTTGCTCCTTTTGAGGCTGATGTATTCTGTGTAAATATATTACTCTTGACCTGATTTTCCCTTGACCCAAAGAAATATATTAAGCCATATCCGAATATGGACTTTCAGTGAAAATCTTTCAAAGGTGGGTTAAAGTAATTCTCCAGAACCTGAATAATTTTTGAAAAATAGAAAGATACAAAGAAAGAGAGAAAGAGAGAAAAAAAGGGAAACATTTAGCAAACACTCAGAGTTTTTTAAGCTTGTATTATCAAATGTGGACATTCTTTGCTATGGTAAAATCTCAGTTGAAAGAAAGGTGGGTTTCTACACATGAAACCTAAAGTATGTAAAACTATATATTTATATGGGTTTGGAAAATGAAGTCAAACACTTTCTAGAAGTTTTGGGTGTATGGAAGCTTCAAAACCTAACGATTACATTGCATAAATGCATTCTCAAACTACATAATAGGCACCGACAATTCAAAGAAGCTAAGTAGTGATCAACACAATCATGCAAGTGCTCACTTGTAATTCTGCAGCTAATTTAGTACTTAGTAACTCTTTAACAGCCTCATGATTTCAGAAGCAGACTCTTGTGTTTAATTGTATGGAGTCCTGAGCTGACTGCTCCTAACCTAATAAATGTTTTTATTGATCTTGTAGACTGATGATCTGCTTAACTTCATGGATGATAGTGTGAAGGGAGAGGGATATTTCGAAAATTCTAATCTGCTAGCAAACCCTGTTGCAGGTAGACGGACTTGGCCTCTCTTTGCCAGCATAGCTAGTCTTGCTGCACACGCCACTGTGTGCTTCGGGAGGAAGGATGGTGTGGCAGATCGAGGAGATCACGCTTCAGACTGAATCTCAATTTTTTTTAGGAATCATGTGGAAGTTACAGCACATCATCGTACTCAGTTCTGTGAACCAGACAGGAAAAATGTTGTTAAGTGCAGCAAAATTATGTTTTTCTGGTCAACAACAAAACCACCTAACAATAGAAATTCCCTGTTCTATATTTGCATCTTGCACTGGACATTTGTATCTCACTGAAAGAGGAAATTAAATAATTTTTACATCAGTGATTTCTGTGGTCTTGCTTCTAATGAACCACTAGCTGATTAATTTTCCTTCCTAAAATGGCACTCTGTTTCTCAGAGGGAACATTACCATTCTATCTTTATTCCTCCCGCAAGCCACACAAAGCAAAGGATGTTAAAAGATATTTTTGCTATAGCTGTTCAGGACGGAATATGCTTGCAGTATACTTAGAAATCCAGAGGGCCAGATAATATCATATTAAAGAACAGCCTGCAACGATTTGTTCAAAAACAATTTGTTAACTTCTAAAGTGCAAGAAGGAGAAACATGGCCCACTGATATGAATATAGGAGTTGGAGAGTTCGGTTTCAACTTTCTGCTCTGCCATTCTTTTCTTCATTGACTTTCCACATACAGCAATGGATTCTGCTGAACCTCTGCTCCCCCTCTGCAAAACAGGGGCAGCAGTATCATCATATTTCACAGCATTGTGTTAAAGAGTTGGAGTGCTCATGGTAACAGGATAAAAGACAATGAACAAATTAGGTACAAGTTTTGCTGGAAGTTTAAGTATCAGCTCCTGCATATTTACAAGTCTTACTATTTGTCGTTACTCTGATATATCAGCATTCAAGAGGCATTTGCCCAAGTTGACAGACCATAACATTTGATTTCCCTCCACACAATGCTTTCTGATTTGAAATATCTTCTGTTAATATGTGCACATCTGTATGCACGTGTGCATATGTCGATGTATGTGGATATTCATACATTACTATTGACCTCCAGACACTGTTAAATTCTGATACCGCAGAGAAGTCTGAGTTTGTATTGCAGAGGTCTTGCATTCATTGCCTACTGTGTTATTGACGCAGTGAGGAACTTAAATAGGCATATCTGCCCTTCTCCAAGGAAAAAGCAGGAGCCAGTCTCTTGGCAATTGCATCAAAGGATCTAGCATGGAGAGCAGGGAGGGGCTAACATCATATGTGCTCTAGATTCCCAACCCTCACGCTTCTACAGTTACTTGTGCATGAGCTGTCTGGGGTAGGAGCTACAGGTAGCTTCAGCTCACAGTGGTATTTATGCGTTTTTCTATAAAAGATCATAGTAACAGTGAAAATATTGAGACAAAGTTGAAATTTTGAGCGAATCAGTCTTGAAATTTTAAAAAATCAATATGATACTTAATTTGTTATTAATTTTATGAACTATAACCACAAGATAAAAATTCTGAAGTATTTTAGATTTCCTTAGGTGCTGGTGTATAACCATATGAACACAGGAGGTCAGATTTTCAATTTGTGTCACAGCCTCATGGACATTTCTGGAGCTATACTTATTTAGCCCAGCTGAAGGCTTGGGACTGATGCGATAGATACCAGGTAATGTAACAGAGGTTTATCTAATTATCTGCTTTAATTATGGACTTAATCAATGTTTAATGGAAGTTGCATTTACTTTAAAAATACTGTGTTTCACATCTTTATAACAGAAACGATGGACAATTTTATCTAAAAATAAAATGTGGAGAACATGTCTTTGAAGAGAGTCATCAGAGTAGTTTGACCCCAAATACAAATCTTAAATTGTTTCCACTTTTCTGTTTCATAAGAAGATCAGAATTTTAAAAATTCCTTTAATTCCCTAATATGTTAAAACAGCCATAAAGTTTTAGACTTCAAAACACTGATAGAAACAAGTTCTGATGAATCACTACAAAAATATTGTCCTTGAGAGTCTGATGCTGGTAGTAATTTCTGCCATCTTCTCACCATTCACCATGTACTCATTTGTGCTAACTGTGCCAGCTCTGCCTTTAAAAAAAGCACCCCCAAAAGGCACTCGGGAACAGCGAGGATTTGGCAGCCTAACTGGCTAGTGGGCATTCCGACATACTTCTGTTCTTATTTGCTTGCTGCATGGATAACCTGGGAAAAAAGTCACCGCTGCCCAGAGAGAAGAGAGGGGGAAAGACATTATGTATTAAGGCAGTGCCTTCATGTCTCAGGCACATACACCTCCTTTGCTGTGCTCGAGGGCTCACTTTTCCTCTAAACATTGACTGGTGTCTCAGTACTGAAACTGGGGTTTGGTATGGGGATAAGAACGGCCCCTGCAATGCTGACAATCACTTTAAAACTTAAGGGAATGAAATTTAACAGCAAACATTTTATCTTCTTGACAAGTAAACACTTTAGAGTTCATTTCAAAGGGTAATAAAAAGGAAAACTAAAAGGACATATTTTGTATTGTAGATGTTTGCTGGCAGGTCCTGAGCTGGTGTAAATCAATTCTGCTTCGCTCAAGTCAGCAGACTTCTGGTGATTTATACCAGAAAGGGTCTCCTACCTTTCAACTTCAGTCCACCCACGGAAGGAAAGCTTTATATGGAAGCCTTCCATTTCTAAAAAGGTAGAGATAATATTAACTAAAATGCGTCTTATTGAAACAAAAACAGAAATTAAAAAAAGAAATGAAAATGCATGTGTACATGTGTACCTGTTAAGGGGAGAAAGATAATACTGTGCCCATAGACTTTGCTGGTTAGGGTGTACCTACAATGCCTTCTATTCAGCTGTTGCAGAGGGAACCCAGGTTAATTAAAATCTTTTGTCCTTTGTTGAAGAAAAAACATGTTAATTTCAAGTTTCATTAACATCTGATGGCAAAAATCAATGGCTCTCTAACAGAAAAAAGAGTGTCTGACATCAGTGGAAGGTTACTTATCTAACACAGCTCTACCAGAGGCTAAAGACTCTTTCAATGGTGGGAGTGAGTTTACATGCTTGAAAGTGTGCTTTCATTGAATTGGTTGGCAGATTTAAGTAATGTGATCAAAGGTAATTGTCTGGAAATGATGGCTACTGCTTGAATGCTGTCTTGCATGGACTGACCTGTTGTAAGACACAGTTCTAGTGGAATGTACACACCTTGAGGCACTCTAAACAGGGAATTGAATTTCCCTTGGTAATTCAAGCTTGCATATCAGATTTGGAGTAGGGTGGCAGACTGTGTCTAGGAAGACAGAGGCAAGGGTCGTATGTTTGCAGGTGTCCTCCTAAGGCTTAAGCTAAGACACTGTACTCTGCTCTGCACTGAAGTGGAAAGGCAGAAAAGGTCAATCTCTTTATTTCAGTTGAGGCACTGTAACCTAAGTTGTCTGTAATCTGTCATTTGATCTTCTAGGACTAGAATATTTAACATGATTTTTGAGAGTACATCATTAGCAGAACACACTTATTAAACCGAGGATGTGGATATCAGGTTTGAAAGGTCTGGACATGCAAGACTGCTGTGCTCTCAGTGTAGTTTTGAATGCCTGTATGTACGGTATCTGGCTCCTCAAACATCCTTAATGCATCCCAGACTTTCATTAGGCTTTGATCTTTCATTTATTGTCTCTGCTGAGCAAAAAATAAAACAGAAGAAAAAAAAAATCAAATTATTGCTTCTTATGAATTATTAGGAGGAATAAAATATAACTGTAACAGCGGCTTCTTCATAGTGAAACAGTAAGAAATCTCGAACGACAGTGTGAGAAATGACAATTTCTGTCACATCAAATGGCCAAAATACTGAATTAATTTTAACTCCAAACTACTTGAAGACTCTAATGAGGGGAGAAGGAAGCCAAATTAGTGAGGATTTACAAATGTACATAGACTTGCCCAAGATCACTGCTTGGCACACGTGCCAGTCTCCTCTTTTCATTCCAGGTTTCCTCTGTTGTAGTTCATTGTCTACAAGACCAGATTTCTTTCTTGTAGACCAATCTTTCTCGGTTTACCCTCTCATGATGCGGTGTCCCAAGGTAATTGGGAAGTATCCTAATTAAGTTTTGTTAGTTTGAAGAGAAAGGGCCATTATATACCTTGGATGGGAAATGCTATACAAGGGCCGATTATTATAATGATGATTATTATTAAGCATTTCAGACTGTCTATCTGCTCTATTGACAACCTATTTGCAATCATTATTTTTATATGAATATTCATAAGGACTGTAGAGATATAAAGTATGATACTTGGCACCATTTATGCAATTAAATACACATTTGAATTCTGCTGGTAGTAGTGGAAATTAAAATCTTCAGGATGATTAGGAGAAGGTTAGGCTCTATTAATCTCCACCATCTATATGTCTATCCCTGTAGGTAGCTGTCCTCTTTAGATGTTTCAAAGGTGTTCATCTGTGCCCTTGAATTACAGAATAATTTAAACTCTTTTATGATAGTGTAAAAGGGCACAACTTTTTAAAAAATGAATATGTATTAATAAATGTTATTTACATAACTATCCACATTGATGTCTTAATCTCTCAAATGTAGAAGTGCCATTTTTTGTGCAATCACAAAGTTTAACAGCTTTTCAGTGTGAAGAAAAGTATTCTATTTGAACAAACTAAAAAGAGGAAGGAGAGATTAGGCCTATGATTGTTTTGGATAGAATATTGAATAGGAACAATAATTATTCCTCAGTTTCTGAAAGTGCCAAAAGTTAGGTTTCTCTACAGTTACCTTCTAGCTAGTTGGAGCATTCCTCCTTTTCAATCTTTGCTCAGGGCTTTAGTGAGCAGTGGTTGTTCATGGTCTTTTACTACAGCATGAAAAATGTGTCAGAAACTACCTTCAGTTTCATGACTGTCTGCTGGTATCGTGAAAAAAGCAAATGAGGCTGCTTGCTCAGCTTCTGAATCTTTCTCACTTTGCATCTATTTCAGAGGAATGGGAGATTTGCAGTATAATTTTTGCCCAAATGAAATACTGCATTTGTTGAATTTTTGTTTGTGTTTTACAGTCATTGTCAGGAAAGAGAAAAGAAGGGCAGCGGTAAAAGCTGGCTTAAAATGTTCCTCTCTATTGTATTTGAACAGACAATACTACTGCATTCATTTGAAGTATCCTTCAGAGTGCCTGTTCACCCTTTGCATAGCCCTGAGAGTCCATTTATTTCACACATCAATTACGCACTTGACATTTTAACACTATGTCTCTGATTTTAATGGGGTTTAGGAAATGCATTATGATAGGAGAGAAACGCTTCATTCAGGAAAGGCGACACTAATCACATTAAGAACAGAAACATAAATTGCAAAATGTTAAAATTAATGTAACTGGAACTCAAGAAACAAATAACATACCTGTAGAATTTCTACCTCTTAAGCTGTTTCTCCCATGTAAGTCCAGAAAGTACACTGCTGCTGTGATACTTAAATCTTTTTTTTTTTTTGCATCTGCACCATTAAGAACAGGATTTCCCTCATAGCTATTACAGGCCACAGCCTTTAGCATTGTTTCAAGGACAATTTAATGGAATTAGAATGGGTCTGAAATCACTACAAATGTTGCTCTGAGGTAAAGAAATTCCCAAGCAGTAATTTGATGTTTTCAGCTTTCCTCTTTGTAAGATCCGTCATGTAGTTTGAACGTCAACTACATGTGGCTAATGTTTGAAATCATTTTAGGTCTTGCCTCTGAGAGAGTTGTGCTGTTTGTTTATTTCTTTTAATAAAATATTTCCTACTAATAGTAATTAGTCCAAAGCAAAGATACCTTTTCTGTATAGCGAGAAATTTTTGAGTGCTATTTAAATTGCCTCAATCACAAATGACCTACAAGATACTTTACATCAAATTTGCTGGTGTTTTATTAGCAGCTGCATTTCAAAAACTTCTGTATTAATGGAACTTGATAATAGGACTTTTGCCCTCTGCTGACTTTATTAATTTAATGTTCAAACTTCACGCAGTGTTCCTGACTCTGCAGAATCCGGAGAAGAGAATGTTTGACAAAAGTAAACTGTTTTACTTGGTTGCTATCTGAGAATAAGGAAAATCAAACATATTCAAAAAAGCTTCAGAGAAACAGGAGAAGTCAGATTTTATCCTATTTTTTCTTACTTCTGCTAAAGGTGATGCTTTGTCTACTTCAGGAAGCTCTTGAGCTGGGAGATTTTTCAGCCCACATGAGCATCAGTATAAGGAATACTAAACTCTTGTTAAACAAGATAGAGTTTTCCCAGAAAAATGAAAAAGGAAAAGCAATCTATCTAGTTTGCAGGCCAAGTCTAGCCAAGTGTTTTCTCTTTGTCATCAATAATAAAAGCAGAGTGTATACAAATTCAATTTTAAGTGAACCCAATTTACACATGCAAGTGAGCCAAAATTCATCCCTTTGGGAAGTCTATCTCTAAAGTCTATGGCATGAGCCTTGAAGTCTGATATATGTATCAATCTCAGTTACTCTGGGCAGAAGGGAATGAGTTTGTATAGAATAATTCCATTTAACCTATGTGCATGTGTCATCCCTTATTTAAGATGTTTTGCATATTCCTCTCGAAGGGTCCATAGGAAATGAGAACCCATTACCATTTCAATCCAGGTAAATTATGACTAGATTTTTAAGAGTGACTTACGCTGGACTGGAATTCGTAATGTTGCATTTGATTGAGTCTACATAATAATACCAGTGTGGCACTTGGCCTTCATTAGGGCTTTATACCTTGACCAGATAGGCTACTGGTAGATATCTGAGAACCTCACAGCAAATAAAATAATTTGTCAGAGGAAGGACACCAGGATTGAGATCTGAGAGCTTAATTCTTACCTCCCCATACGGATGGGAAGATGGTAGAGCAAAGCTCCAGTCTGAAATGTTGTCATTAAGAAGCTGCTTAGAAAGCAGCTCCCCATCACTCACAACCAGTTAGTCAGTCCTTCTAGCTGCAGCTAGGAGCTGTCTGGGTGAGTGATCCCAGCACTTTTGAAGGGAAAGTGTGTAGGGCTTGTTTCCTGATAATTAAAGTAATCTGTTTGGCTGAGATTTAATAGGGACTAGGAGTGCCCAGACAGTCAATTATGAGGTCTCAAATGAAAACATGTTTGATGATTGTTTCAGATGTGCTGACATCTCATTGCACATCATGTTAATTTATTGTATTACCCAGGCAGCTGGGACAGAAGACCCACATATAATGTCCATATATTGCTGCCTTGTTGCCCGTAGAGTCTCTACTGCAAAGGATCAGAAGGGTATGTGGTCTGGCACTGTTACATCTTCCAACCAAAACAGAATTGTCTCAGAAGATGAGAACCCATTTCTGATGTAAATTTTTTTTTTTTTTTTCCTGCTGAAATTACTTCTGACTAGTAAATGAAAATGAGAAGTTTTATGGTGTTGCTGTTTAATGTACTTAAATTCTGATGTGACAGACTATACTATCACTGCAGGAGGTAAATTAAATCTTCATCAATGGGTTATGCAGAGCCTCTGGGCTAGGCTGTGTAGGACATAATGCATAAATTGTACCATTTGGCCCAAGGCACTATAAATCATACACACTTCTTAGTACAATTTCCTCCATATTTGCCCTCGCTCCAGTGTGCAAGCATGGAAGATGAGAAGAAAGTTACTTGTTTATGCAGTGTTGGCCTCAAGACTCAAAGCAGCATGTGATTCACTTAGAAGTCATAAGGAATTTTATAATTACATTTTGAGTTCATTCTGATAGCTATTTGATTTCTGAGTACTTAAGGTATATTCAAAACAGATTTTCAATACTTAGAAATGTATTGAAAAGGAAAGTTACAATTCTCTAAAATTCATTTGCAGGAATGGGATCATCAAGGGAAATAATATACTAGATCTAAGAGCAACAGTTGGCTGCAGGTGCCATATTAGAGGTAAAACAGGACACATGCTGCACTGTCCAAACATCTACTCATCTCTCCCATACCCCACCCACGTGGCTCAAAAACAGTGGATGGGAATAGGTGCACAGCAATTGCTGTGGTATATCTGCAATGTGGTATTTGCACAGATTTCTAAATGATGTTTACATTCTCTTCCAAGTTGCAGTATAAGCATATAGATTGAACTATATCTCGGAGCAGATACACAAATATTGGGGAAGTCTTGGTGGTTATGGTTCATAGAGTCATACATTGATTTTTTGACTTAGTTATATACTGTCTTATTGAATAAATGCCACAGTGGGAAGTTAAGGGAGTAAACTACTACCTTTATTAGTAAGGGTATCTGGATGTCAACTGGCAATTGAAACTGTGTTGTTAAACCATTTTTCCCCATTTTTTTCTTTCAGAGAAAGAGTTCTGAGTTGTAATAAAATACTAAGTTGTTGGGTTTTTTTTTAAAAAAAGGGCAACCCCCATCTCTTCTCACAAATTAACACTAATTATAAAGATGGAACACCTTTTCATGGACAAATTATTCGTTTAATAAAAAAAAAACTTTTCTAATGTTAAGAAGAAAACCATGGGCCCATTAATATCTTCAGATATTCATACAGAGCAGATTTTTTCCTTCTAAATCTAGATGATTATTCGCCCTTGTGGTATGTCTAATTGATATTACATTTACAATAATAAACACCAAGTATACATTTGACTTATATTGCACTGGTCTTTAGAAACTGTACCAAGCTGCTGTGCCTGGAGGTTTACAAACAGAAGTGAAAATACAGCACACAAACAGGGGAAAGAAAACAAGAAAATACTCTTAATGAAATTTACTTTATTGTGGTTTTCAGCTCCAAAGACCTGTTCAGTACTCCCTGTGCTGCTTCATCTGTGATGAGCTGTTGTGTCCATGGCTGAGGAATTAATACACAGAGACTGTCCAGATTACTATGATTTCTGTAGCTGCTATGTCACAATAATCTAGAGGGTCAGTTCTTTCAGGGACTATAGGTTATGCCCGCAGAGATGCCTGTACAGCCTAAGTCAGAATTAAGAGAAAGACTTCGATAACAGGTACACAATTCTACATGCATTTAATATGCAAGATGTGATGCTACCTTTCTGTACTGATAAGGGTTTTTTTAACTGTAAAGTGCTTGAGAGACTGCATTGTTGCCAGATTCTATCTGGAGCTAGGAGCACAAAAGTCTTATTGTTTACAATGACAGTTTTCTTTGATGGAAGATTTAGAAGTCAATGGGAAAGGTGTGTTTTGAAGACGGAAATTGGTCTATAGTTTGTTAACTGATAACCATTCAATTATTAGAACATGGATAACAAAGGAGAGAGATGGCTCTATGTTTTTATCACTTCATGTAATTACACAACTTCCCAGTGCATGTTTCTTTCCCTAAATGTCTGTAAAGCTGACAAAGTCATGCTTTGTTACTGTCTTGTAGCAGAAATTGTTATCCTGAATAATATTTTGAAGGAACCAATATACCACAGAATTATTGAATTTTCATCTTTTTCAGATTGGACAGTAGCCGTTGCCAAGCACTCTCCTGAGTTGTCCCAAATGATAAACTAAGTCAAGAACAACAATCTAATCTAAGCAAGCACTTAGCACTTTTAAGCATGGATGTAGTCCTACTGTCTTAAGAGGACTACCCTGAAGTTAAAGTTGTATCCATCTTCTCTCTTGTTCCATTATAGCCTTAAGGGGAAATGGATGAAAGCTCTTACCCCTTGATGCTACAGCTAAAAATTTTTAAAAGTCTGAATTTTCAAAAATCTGAGCCTTTAACAAAAATTTAACACACCCCCCCCCCCCCCCCCCCGCCCCCAACATCTCTGGTCAAAATCAACCCACCAAGACTCCAAGATTAAAACTTAAGTAAAGCAATTAATATAAAAAGAAGCGAGAAATAGCCTGAACCTAAGACTGTTGTTAATTGTGTCTTTCAGTTATGACTTCTCATATGTCTGCTCTGATGGTCAGTTTTTTCTGCTGCTTCATAAAAAATTGTGACGTTTTGAAAAGCACTTTTATTTTCTCAGAGTGGATTTAAAGTGACTCAATCACATCAGGATGATCAGAGAGTATCTGATATTCAGGGCTGTTTCAAGAGATGTTGTGGTTTTCATCTGCAAATAGTTGCACACAATCAAGGTTGTGAGCTGTGTATTATTGAAGAAAATCTAATTTTTGGCAGTCAGACTTCAAAGACTAGTTTACATATGCTCCTTACACAGAGACAGGCTCCTGCCGACTTAAGCTTCTGCTCTGACTCATTGTCGATAGACAAAATCAGGAGTTCAGGGATTTAAGCTTTCTAAAATTCAATTTTTGCTTAAAAATATATAGTAGAAACATTTCTATTTTTTTTCAAGGCCAGGCTTGCTAAATAATAATTCACCTGAATTAATAAACACTGAAGTGACTCAAAACTTAACTTATTTTTCAAAGCTTGGTTCTTCAATGAACTGTACACATTACAGGATCGTAACAGGGAGAAGAAATGTGTCTACGTTCCACCACACTAACTTTATGCTTGGATCCATGCAAAAGGCTTAGTGTCAACTTCTTTTAGAAGATGTGGTTGGGCCTCTAAAGGCGATTTTTAATCTAAATGTGATATACTGATTGCTTTGTTTAACTTCAATTTTATGACCAAGTGTTAGGCTGGCGTGCTAGTCCCAAAGTGTATGAATTGTTTTTTAACGTTTTTTTTCTTATATGAAAATTCGAAGACATAGATTGCCTAACTGCTTTGTTATTCATATCCCTCTGTCTTTCATAAGTATTATCAAATGGGATGTTTGTTTTGAGGGGCAGAGAAAGCTGAGCTTCTTTGTCTCCTGGTACTACGTTTTTTTTGAGTCAGGTCTTGATGCTCTTAATTAGACTCTAAATATCACTTCATATCTCAGATAGTCACACTTGTCAGCTTCATACATGGTGAAATGAGTAATATCTAACTGGACATCCATGTGTCAACAAACAGATTCTGTATTTATGTTTTGTCAGTTTGTTTGTATCTTCTTTGCCCCTCACTAGTCCTCACATGTAATTACTACTTGTTCTGATATTGTTTTGGCTAGTTCTTTAACTACTCTAGGATTAATTTCATCTTTCTCAGTGTATCTGAATTTGCATACTGAGTCTTTGGGGGAGGCCTGAGATAGTAAATACTTTGAATCCTTCAGCCTTCTCTGTCATCTCATATTTGCTCTTTTTTCCTATTAAGTAATATCTGCCTTTGCCACCTTCTCATGGTACTGAAAAAACATTTTCCCTGTTATCTCTGATATTCCTTGCTAGTAATTACTCCCTTTTAACATTTGTTTTTCTGATTTTATGTCTGTTTAGTTGTATAATACCTTTCCATTCCTTCTTTATGATGTATTCTCTTAAGAATTTTAAGTTCTTTAAAGAGTCATGCCAAGTCTTTTTCCTCTATGGTAGACTCTTTTGCCTTTGTGTTTTTAATATAGTCTGTTTTAATAACTGCCAATTCTCCTGCACTTCTTTTTCCCTCAGAATTTCTTCCCAAAAGACCCAGCCTACCAATTCCCTGAATCTGTTGAGTTTCACTGTTCTTATTGCACTGCTCTTTGCAATAAAGAACTCAGATAATTTCTTAATATTTTTTTTCCCCTCAAATTTCTTTCTACTTTCAAATTCTTACTTAGCTTCTCCTTACGCGTTAGAATCAAATTCATGGCACCAGTTCCCTGGGTAAATTCCTCTGCCATCTGGACAAACGAAACTGTCCCTGAAGCGTAGCAAATGCCTTTTGGGCAGCATGAATTTTCCAGATTTTATTCAAGATATAGTTTGGTAATAAAATCTGGCTTTATAAATTTGTCCTTTGTATTCATTTATTAACAATAATTGAGCTTGATTTTCCTTTTGCTCTGCTTACTGGTATCTTGCTTTATACAAGACCCTTTCAATGATACTGTTCTTTAACTTTTTGGAGAAAGAGGAAAATGCTTAGGGCTAGATTTACAAAGAATGAGTCATCTTTCACTCAGTGTTCTTACAATTAAGCAGACAAGACAGCCTCAAAGCAAAAGAGAGTCAATATTATTGCCAACTCTATTTCATAAAGGGGAATTGAAACACAGTGATTGCCCAGAGGTCGTTCTTGACGTCTGTGGAGGATTTCAGAATTGCTTTAAATCTCCTTAATTCCAGTCCAGTATCTAAGTGACAGGTAGTTTTTTTCTCGTATTCATCTATCTCTAGTTCACTTTTTAACAATTACTCAGGTACTTTGTCATTCGATTTTGATATATTTTAATTAGTTGCTTCACTTTTTGGGCTTTTATCCTTGCTGAAGAATAAATTGCCTTCTTTAGGATATCTTTGTAAAGACAGGTTATGGGTAGAAAGGTAAAAAACTGGGGGGGAGGTTTAAGTGAATCAGAAATTATATTTCTGCTTCAAATGTTAATATAACCATTTTTTTCTGTCCACAAATATTTTTTATCTATATATGAATGTATGGATTTAATTTTGTACAATTGACTGTTGGTTTTCTATCTATCAGTTTAGAGAATAGTGATATGTGTTGTTTATTCAGTTGCTGAGTAGTCTTAGATGTCGATAATGCATTCTGAGCTTTGCTTTTCACACTTAGCAAGTGGAAAGAGAGAGAACACACTGCAGGGCCCCAGGTCTCAGGGTCAGGTTTCATCCCTGTAGGAAGGATGGAAGGAGAGAAATATTCGTAGATCCCTGCTACTCGCACTCTTAAATCCTCCACAGCCCTCAGTCAGCTGCATCCTTTGCTCCTACACTTATTCCTAGAAGGAGCTACCTTGCATTCACACCCAATCAACTTGGCTTTGTTTCTTTTTTGATTTTTTTTTTCTTTTAAAGATTTTACACATAATCCTACCCTGCCTTTTTCAAATGCAGAGCCTCTCGTTCCCCTTCCAAGCTTCTTAAACCCAGGGACATTACACAGCAAAAGCAGCCCCGGTGACTCCCATGCTCTGAGTACCTTGCGTAGAGGGAAACCTGATTTACTGTTGAATGTTGGTGGATGTGGTAAAACTGTTGAACCTATTTTCAAAAGCCCATGAAATTGGTCCCTGTGGTGACTCAGCTGCTCTTTCTTTTCATAAGTAATAATATCTATAATAAATACATGAAGAACTGCCCAGAAGATCAAACCAAACATTTTATTCCCAAGCAGCACTGATTTTTGCTCATACAGCTACCAAAATATAAATAATTTAAAAAGTAATTTCCCTTACCATTATTCAGAATTAAACAGTAACAGAGATGGGAAAGAAGGCGGCCAGAAAAGAAAGGGGGAAAAGTGTTCATAAAAGCTGGAGACCGATCGCAGTGGCCAAAGCAAACCAATCAGAGAGATCTGTCAGTGTTCCATTGCTTAAAATGCACTGGTTTTGTTTTTCCATAGTGGAATTTCTGCTGAATATTGGCTGACAAATGTGCCATTGGCTTGTGCAAGTGCTATTTATTATTTGGAATGCAGCTTGGGATTTGTAGCTATAGGCTAAGGCCTTTTTTGCCTGACAACATACCAACTCAAAGCAGAAGGCTATTTGCTTCTACAAAGAGGTTAAAATAACACAAGGATAAAATGAGTAATGTATAGATGCAGACAGATATGCATCTGTAAACTGTTACCCAGTTCTGGTTAGGTGTCTACCAGTCAGCTAGCCATTCAGCTGAAGCCAGCTGTATAGAACAATACACTGTATTTAAGAAGTTAAACATGATACCCTGAATTTGGAACCATTCATAGCTGTGTTGGAGCAGATCGGGGACCGGGTGACAAAAATAAGAAACCCTCTTCTCTGTTTTTTTTTCCAGAATAATAATTTGCCTGCCCATAGCAAGGTTTCCTCCACACTGGTTCAGCTGTACTTGGTGAGTGCAAGGATCCTTACTCAAGCCGTTTTCATTGCTTTTCTTCCCTATAGAGGTATGAAGTTCAGCTGGAGTCTAGAACGAAAAAAAAAATCAGTAGTTTTATGTCAGGTTTAAGCTGTGGTAGTTTATGTCAGGCAAACCGAAACTTTGCAGGCATGGGTATTTATTCAGTTCTTTTACTTAATTCCCAGGGTTGAATACAGTAAAACGTGTAAGTTGAGCAATTACATTAATGAATAGTGTCACTGTTTTTTTTGTAATTTAATATAAGATGAAGAGGGGGCGATGACTGTGGAAAGATTCATTTGATGCCCACCCACAGATTAGCATTCCTTATGCTTGCTTTTGTGTGCGTAATTTTGCATTTCAACAGAGAATTATAAACAGTAATTGAGTCACAACTGAAAATACAAAGGTTCAACAGCTTCCTCACTGCATGGAAGAACTGTGTTAAGAAATTTGCTTCTGCTTCTTTATGTCCTTTAAAAGATAGATGATCAAGGGCTCGGAGTTCTCAATGACATTTAAATGATGTATACATCAAGAGTGCAGTAAGGTCCAGAAGGCCTGCTTAGGCTTTTGCAATTTGTGAGTTGCAATACTTAAAGAAATGAGGCTTTGGCTGAAATGGGGTGGTTGAAGGTCAGGAAATTTTCTAATAAGGTAGAACAATATACCTGAATCCTGCACACAGTGTAGGCTCTGACTAGATCTTGCTAAAGAATGGGAACCACCAGCTATGGGGTTTATCTTAATCCCAGCCCCACAGGGCTGCATGCTGAGTGCTTCTCTGTTCTACATATTCACAGCCTAGACACCTTTTATGCAAATAACGGACGGCCTTTTGTGAAATACTTATACTTGAACTCCTCACTCAGTATGTGGGAGGGCAGGATGCCAGCTCCTGCTCCTTTGACTCTTCACTATACACAAGTGGACCAAATGGGTGTTAGGGGTTGGACTAGATGATCTTTAAGGTCCCTTCCAACTCAAACTATTCTATTATTCTATGAAAAGCCATAACTAATTATACGACACAGTCTTCCGAGTCTCTCTTCGTGTTTCAGCTGTACAGTTGCATTCTTGTTGGCTTGCTTGCTCTCCCCTGTCCTCCTAATCCTTGTGCCCTTGGCTGCAGAGCAAGGTAGCCATGGCAGGTCTGGAGGGCAACCTGGAGCTTTTGTAGCCTGGTGGCTGAAAGAATCCAGTGAAGGTGGATGGATCCCCTTCTACTGAGAGGGAATGAATCTCCAACCTTGCTCTTGCAGAGGAGGTGCTTTTCCTGCTAAGCTACTACGCAATCTGGGCACCAGCACCAATTTCAGCTGTCACCTGTGAATAGTAGTGCAATGGTTATATTTGTTTTGAAATGTGAAATGCTGGCAGTGTATCTTGAGTCTTGTTTGAGCACTCCCATGGGATTTTTTATATATTTCCTACCTTGTCCCTGGATCTGAGGTCTGGGACAGGGGTAGGAACCATCTTCCTAATCTTTGCTGCTTCTGTGCAAGTGTTAGCTTAACATTTACAGAACTTTTCAGTGCAATGTGTTGGAACTGAATTAGTTTGGAGGGACGAGATTTATCAGGTAAATCTTGGACATTTAATGTGTGCAATTCACATCCTACTGCAGATTAACTTCCACCAGTTCCCAGATCAGCTCAGATGTATGTTCAGCAGTCTTTGCTGTGACTGCAGCATAGATATACTGCACTTTCCAACAGGGAAGAATAGTGTTTCCCTCCTAAGCAGGTTTGCAGCGAAGTAAGAAACATTGTTAGGTGTGTTGGCACAATAGCAAAGAGTAGGTGGATGCTAGCATAATATTGTATAATATCTAGGAATCTCAATTCCTAGTAACCTTACCTTACTTTAAACTCTGACACCAAAGTCTATCTCAAGGTCGGGTCATATGTGTAGGTGAGAGACAGTGGAACTAACAGTCTGTACGGCTGCACTCCAGACATGTTCGCTATAGGACCCATTTTGGACCCAAACTTGGACCCATTTTGCCACAGGCTACATGTCTGTTTTCAGATCAGAAATTAAAAAAGGTTAGAATGTCATGCATCAGTGTTTATATATATATATATATATAAATAAATATATAAAGATGTTCTGAACATATGAGATTCTCTTGTCTTTGGGTTCTTTAATTTTGATTTTGCTCTCTGATTGCCTTTGGAGTATCTGCAGGGTTTTCTTGCATTTGCAGAGAATTTACATTTTAAATTGTGTATGATGTGCTCTGTTTTCACTACTCTAATTTCTAAATGTCAGTTTTATTATTAGCAATTTTTTAATACGAGTCAAGGTACTTTGCTTCTTTTTAGCCACGTAGCTTCCATTTTCCCACCAACTCTATTTACTTTCCAGTATGCTGTAGTATCCCTTTCTATAGGCAGATATTTAATTTTCAGTTCCCTTCACTTGCAGATTAGCTTTAATTGTCTAATTATTTCTCCTTTTTTAATCTTCATACTTCAAGGGAATTGGGAAGACACATGCTCTCTGAATTTTTCACATTCTGAAGTTTATTTTAATTGACACAGCTCTTCACCGAGAAACAGCCGATTCTTTTCCAGCTCTTGCTCTTCTCCAAGGTGAGCTGGAGGGGATGGAGACCATCCCCTGTCACCAATGGAAGCTAGGGGCTGTTGCAGCCTGGCCCTCCTACAGGGAGCCCTACACAGCACCAGCCTCCAGCCCAACTCTTTCATCTTCTTTGACTTCTCTAATTCGAGTTTCTGTGTAATGTTTATTCCTGGCCACCATTGCTCACAGGCACTTTGATCCCTGCAAACCCTCTCGAGAAAAAACAATACATAGAACACCATCACAATCGCTGTCCATATTTCTTAATGACATTGAAGAGTTTTTCTAAAATTAAACAAGTATCTTGCACAACTTAGTTCTGGACAAGGCTTCAAATGATAGAGTTCATGTCAGATACTGTTGGCTTGTAGCTGCCTACCTTGTTGATGTTGCCTTCTTGCCATTCTTTGTCTGCCTGCTGAGAATTTAATTTACATGAAACGTACGTCGTGACACAGAATTTTATGACAAATAGTTCTTGGAGGAATTTGAGTGTTTTCTCCATTTACCCAAGTAGGAGCTAATACAAAGACACAGCTCTAGGTATTATTGAGATTAGTATCTGCTCTGTTTGGTGTGAGTCTTTGTGACTGATAGTTATGTCCTGATGAAATGCTTGTGATTGCACCTTTGTGAATAATTCCTATTTTGGGAACTTTAAAGCAGAGATTGAATCAAATGGAAATTTTGTTTAGTGTTACAAAATTCTACTGTTAATGACGATATGGAGACATTCTTTTTATAAACTGGATTACAGAAATTTACAGAAGAAAATGCACTTTCTGTTGGAGAAACAGAGACAAGGAAGACACAAAGACATGGCAGGTCTTTGTCCTGAAAAATTTAGATTTATGCCATTCATGAACATAGATGTTACAGTGGCTATTTCTCCTCTACTGGATTTAATTGTTCTCTCCAATGTAGTTAAAAGACTCCCCCAATATTTTATAGCTGTGAATAGCAGCTTATTCTAGGCACAGGCTTGCATTTGTGGTTGGACCATCTTTAATATTTATTTGCTATTTCTTCATTGGATTTCAGGAAAAGTTAGGAATGACTTTTATTATTTTCATCAGCTTACAGCTCCATAATGTTTACTTATATGCTCATTCAATTGAAGACAATAGCTGTTTCCATTACAAATAAGGGAGAGAGAAGTGGCTTATATAAAGGTTCTCTTTTCCTAGATTCCGTTTTAAGTGGGTCCTAGAGCTGTAAAGATATTTAGATAAACAATTTACATTTATATTTATATATTTAGGTTTCGACTCTTACGGCTATTGAATTTCTTCATGTCTTCTCAAGTAAGGCTGCATTTAGTGGGAGAGTGAGTTTCAGAGTCTGGCTAGAGAAGTCAAAAGAAATTCACTTTACTTATGTGGATAAAGAAAAAGAAAGTTGTGAACTCTTGCTAAAAAATGAGGTTAAGGAGTACTGGTTTTTTACACAATGTACAACTGTACAATGAATATGTTGTAGACATTGCAATTGCATTTGATTAACAGTTCCGGCTTCATTTTCTACTCCCTTTGAGAATGCCTCTGTTACATCTTTTATCACTGGTTGCTACCAAATCCAAATGAGAAGGGTGGCGCACGCACAATGGGACCCAGGTCCATTCAGCAGAGCTGAATTGGCAGCAATGCAAGCTAACTCCAGGCTGCCTGCCAGGACAGAGAGCAGGGCCAGACACACAGCCCACCTGAGCTGGCAAATAGTAGATTGCAGCGTGACAGCGTGCTAGTAACAAAGCACCTGATAGTTCTTTCCCAGGAACAATGACTTCATGCATTTCCAGTCATTTGAGAGAGAGAAAGAGACCATTTCATGCTTCTTTTGACCATCAAGTATCTAATACAGCCAATATCTTATATATATATGTGCGTATATATGTACGCCTATAACTGTCTAGAACACGCGGGTGTTCTAAAGTTTGGTTTTGTTTCATTTATGAGGTTGCTGCCTTCCTAACTTGAGCTTCTAGCTGGAATCCCAGATGTTATTGAAGAATTATTTCCCCTATCAAAAACCCAGAACCTGCTAATATTATTAACAATGCTGATGTCATCCTTCCTCAGAGTGGCTGCTCAGCGGTCGTGGTGATGCTGTCCCAGATGCAGCTGCCTAGCAACCTCTCTTGTAAAGTTTTAGACTGAAGCTCTTGGCTAGCACCTCTTCTCATCCGGGTTTTCTTCGTTCTATCGCCAGACCACGCATGAAAAGCTGCCTCATCCTTCCTGCCTTCAGCAATGCTGGCAAGGGCGGGTGTCACCTGTCAGGTCTGACTTTCATTATTAGTTCATCTTGGTGTGTATTTTTGTCCTCTTCCTTTTTCTTTTTTATTTTTTGGTTGTACAAGGGACAATAGGGCTATAGTGGTGGTGAATAAGGTACTGCAATAGTGCCACTTACATCAATTATGTGTTCCCTATGGACCATGGAGAGAGTCTGACAGGACTAGTGTGTACAGTCAACTTGTGCAAAAAGCCATTGCAGAGATTTCACTAGGAAACACAGAGAAAAAAGAGATAATAAACACAAAGTAGTTCCCTTACTCTATTAATATGCAAAACAGGAGCTATTTCCTGAGGCATGTCTTTATTTTAATAGAGTAATTTGGAGTATTTTTGAAAACATGTGCAATTAACATTGATTTTTTTTCACCATGACACCACTTAAGGTACCTAAATGACAACCCAAGCTGTACTTTTCTTGTATTCTCTGAGTGAGTATTCCAACATACACACTTCGCTTTCCCTCAGGTGGAAAATGCTTTGTCTGACATCTCTTTGCAAGATCGCATGAATATCTCCTTTCTCTCACTTTACCACAGTGGTGATTAATGTACTTTCTGAACCGGTGAGATACTCAACATTCCTACAAATCCTTTTTATTACTGCTACTTCTATTAGGTATCCATGTCCCGTTGTGCTATGCATTACACAGATACAAATTTTCAAATTCCTCAGGATTGGCTTTTGTATGTACAATCGGACTGGAGTGTCCCCAGATTCTTAGAGGTTAGCAACTAATTGCACCTGGAGTTTGGATCTCAGAAAGCTGTTTCTCTCTGGCTACTTTCTGAAATGCAATAGCAGCTCACCACAACACATACCCTGGTTACCGGTCCTGTGCCTATCTGATGTGTGTCTCTGGGTTCAAGGCACCGATGCTCCTTCCTGGAGCCACTCCCTGGGGTTTCTCCCCAGCAAAGAATGCTGGGTCATGCCTTCTCCCTCCTGTAAGACTGGAAAGGAGTAGGGACACGCACCCACACCAAGGAGCTGAGAAGACCTACAACCCCTATTGCAGGTGTAATGCAAGCATCTCTACATGCCAAATGGTTCTCCAGAGGTGACCCCAAAGAAGAAACAGCTCACAGTCTGAACAGTTTAGGTCCCACAGAGGCCAGATGTGCAAAGCGCATACATACTGGTGTACCATTCCTATTTACCAGGTAAGAAACTGAGGCACAGAGAGCTTATATGCCTTGTTCAAGGCCAAAGTAAATGTATTGTAAAACTTGCAACAGTAGGGTTTTTGTCCAAATTTCTGAGTTTCTATGATTAATTTAATTCCTAATAATTTTCTTAATTTTCATTCATAAAATGCTGTGAGTAAATCATACACTGAATTTATCTTTGATGCATTTATTTAATTTTGGGCACATGTTCTGGCATTAAACTGTAGACAGCACTGCAGACTCTTAGTTGCCCTAACAGATGAGCTGAGAGTAATTACAGGAATTTCCAGAACTGACTCTTGGTTTAAGATCTACTTCCTTACACTTCCCTCTGCAGTTGCAGAATACTGTTTTTTTCCATTTTTCATTATTGTGACACCTCACTGAAGATAGAGAGGTGATGTTGTGACTAATGCTGCTGTGAGGATTATCTGGCAGCTTAGAGACTGATGGCCCCATCACTCTCTTCCTAGGTGGAACAGGCTTCCAGCACTGCCGGAGGAAGAGCCTGTCATGCATATCTGAGAGGAGGTGGGAGGTCTGCTCTCCTGCTTGTACCCAGAAATGGGTACACCAGCTTCTGGGGGGACGTATGAGAAAGAAGAGAATATACCTTTGAAATTTACTGCCCAGGTGCAAAAAGAATTGTAGAAACTTGGAATGCAAAATGCATTTTCTCATAACAGCTATAGAAAATAATACAGCTGCTGATAAATGCTCTTGTTTTGTAAGTGCAACATTCTTTGTCAGGTCCATGTTTTCAGCTCTCAGAGGCTCAGGAGAATTGCTGTGAATGATGTGCTCAGGATTTTTAGGAGCTATGCTCCTCCTTACACTTGCTTTTCTCCCTTATCTTATTTATGTGAGGTTAGACACACACATTATTTCAACCCCAAGAGAAACAGGCCATCTCATTTCAGCATTTAAAAACTAGATGCAGAGAAGACTAGATAGTTTAGGTACTGTTTTAAGGCTCACACATTAAAGATTCTCCTGAGATAATGAATCTTTCAAAAACCCCTAGAACTGTCTTCTTAAAATTAAAACAAAACTGTTGTTTGCTAGGACCTATACAGTACAGACCAGCTCATTGGCTCCAAATGCAGTACAGGCTCATCCTAACCACCATCTTTCCCAGGGTCCTGGCATACAGCCCTTGAGACCCTCATCTGACTTAACACAGTCCATTGCAGTGGGATGACCAGTCACCACTGTCTTGGATGGGGTGAAGCCTTGAAAGCATGGGGAGCTCCTCAGTCCCATCTCTCCATGAATAAGGAAAAGAAAAGCCCAGACGTGCTCAAAGACTCCAGGTGGGGAATGAAAAGTGCTGCCTCAACTAGGCTGAATTTACGTGTGTTTTTTCTGTTCTCTGAAGATATTTCAATTTTTTTTAAAAAACCCCAACAGATCAAAATGAATGAAACAAAGTTCAGTTTTTCAGTTAGAATCAATCTATCAAAACGTGAACAAAATCTTCATGTTCTCTTAAACACAGACATCCAAATTCTGCCTCTGGTGAGGAGTCACTCTGACCTCACTCTGCAGTCTGCACTGGTGAGATAAAGAAGCTTGCGGCAAAGAGTTTGCATTTTATTTCTTTTTGAAATGAAGCAGAAAGTCTCCCTTTTGTGGATGCAAGTTATTGAGACACCTAGACTCCTGAGCCCTTTCTCAAGCACTGGAGATCTCTACTGTAGAAGCAGGCCTGAAGACTTGGCAGTGCACCGTAGCACAGAAAGTATGGTTAGTGAGATAAATGGTTTAAAAATATTTAAAATCTTTGTTTTCTTTTGCAGGATATTAGAACTTACTCTGTTCAGAAGATCTCTGGAAAACGGAAGAGTGAATTTACAGTAAATGAAGGAAAGCTTGGCTATGATGTTAGCAAGGAAAACATCAAGTCCGTATTTTCCAAGCACAGTTAAGAAATCCTGATGCTTGTATAATTTTGAGCATTGGAGAATAAGGTGTAATCTTGCACTGGAAAGTTTGTGGGCTTGTTAACTGTCATTTCTGTCTTACTAGATTTGCAAAACTAAGAAATTGTTCAGTACAAACTTGCCTTATTCAGTAACTTATACTATATAAAATCACTCCTAATTAAAACCAGTGGATAGGCAGCATTCATTGTTTTGTTTCATTTATTAAAATTATTAATGACCAATATGCAGACATACTAGATTGCCTGCTTGTTCTGCACTTCAGCCTACATCAAACACATTTTCCACATGCTGAGATACTGTGGCTGAGACAGCAGGACCTGTGTGCTGCTGACGTTTCATTTATTCCCTGAACTGGCATGAGTCATCTAGCAAAGCAATGGGGAAATTTTCAGGGACAGGTTTATGTGTTTTTAGAAGATAACAGTGCAGCAAGAGTAGCTAAAGTGATGTGCTTCTGTTTAATCAATAAACAGATAACATGGAAAGGTTTACCCAGCTGACTGTCTATATGAAGAACCCAGAGAATATGTGTCCCAGCTCAGTGTGCAGCGCTGCACAGGTAGAGAGTTGTAAGCATCACAACACTGAAATCAGATCCTTAATTAAACATTATGCTTTCTTTCATTCATGTTGATTTTTACAGTATTTTGTGGCACATGAAAACCATGAAATTCAGGCTCAAGTGGCCGTTTTATTGAGTGTTTAAATCCATGATGCTCAGTGCCATGGGAGCTGCCTATCCTAACACACTTCATACTGCACTGTTTTGCTAATAGACAAGCATGGGAACTGCTGGGAACAGTCATGACTGTAAAGCAAGAAACACCTCTAAAGATACAAACATCTTTAGAAAGGAATTTGGACACCTAATGCCTATTTATTTTTAACGGGCTATAAATATGCAAATTTGCAGATGTCTCTGATAATCTCATTCTGATTCATTTGGGAAATCTGCGAAAAAGCATGGCCAGTTACTTGTGCTGGGATTACCATCAACTCGTTTTGTTGAAGGGAGAAGGAAGGGGATGGATTTTTCCAAACACCTGCCAAGTGGAACTGACCTGGAGCAGACACGCCGTGGAAAGTTACTTTCAGGAGTTTGTTTTAAAAGAATTAGGCTGTAGAACATGGAGTTCTTCTCAAGACTGAAATTGCAAATCATGGAGTGTCACCTTGGAGTGATATTTTATACTGTGACATTCATTGCTTCTCTAGCTTTCCCAGTGACTGTATAAACTGCTTTTGCCAACAGAAATTTATCGAATATATGCAATGTAGCTCTCTTGGTTCTGCCCCTCCACCACTCCCCCAACTCCTCCCCAAAACAGATGTTGCTATAAAGTGATATGTCATTTGTTCCTTAGCTTTTCTTAATGATTGTGGTGGCATTTCTAATATTTCTTAGAGGCAAGTGCAGCAGCTGCCAGCATAATTGTTTCACTAAGTCAATTAAATACATTTTGCCACCACCAAAAAAAAATCCAGCTATGATTTTGTAATTATTGCTTCCCTTGTTCAGCTCCAAAGCTGGACAGCCATTCAGGTCAGTCTGAATATTCCCCATTCCTAAATCACAGGGTCCTATAAAACTCAGTGCTGTGTGCTTTTTGTTACATATGTTGAACAAATATCCCACAGATTTGAAGAATTTTGCTAGACTAACTTGTCAAGAGACATTTTGACTTATTTTGTCCTGTTTTAAATTCTCCTCCTTGATTAGCCCTCGTTCAGACCCATCATACTTAACCCAGATGTATTTTCTATGAGACATATTTGGGCTTCCCTTCTGGTACAGCTTGCTTAAGGTGAGATCATTTCTGCTTTATCTGTTTTGTGGGGTTTTTTTCTTTTTTTCTAATTCTTTTTTGAACAGATTCATAGAAAAGGATTCAGACAAATGTCTCAGCTACTCTGTGGTGTCTTTGGCCTTTATTTTCTTTTATTTTGTACTGAAATAATGAAACAAAATTAAAATGTCTTATAATGCTTTCTGGTATAAACAGGGATCAAGTAAGATGTAAGACAGTTCATGCTTTCTTTGACCTTGATCCCACCCTTTCTTCACCCTTCACATTTTAGACAAATGCTTTACTCCAGGCCAATATTGAATTTCTTTCACTAATCACAACACCGTTTTATATAACATTTATTTTTAATACCATAGCATAGCTTCTCAGTAATTTTCCTTAAGCTTTTGAAAAATTGACATTCATATCAATTGCTCTGTACTTTTACACACGTAGCTGCTGTGAAAATATTTTTAGTCATTGATTTTAAAGAACAAAATAACAACTCTATCTCTGCAGAGCACTCATAGATACTCAGAGCTTGTCGTTCTGCCATGACCTGCTGAATTGGTCATGGTTCATTAAGTCATGGTTTGAGGAGCTGCAGATGTTTGGACATGGAGTTTTAATTCCATCCATTATAGTAATTTAGGCCAGCTATGAAACTATGGTCTGGAGCCATATTTAATTCTGAAAATGCTACAGTCCCATCAGTGCTAAAATTATTAAACAATACATATTTTGGATATTTGGGATTGCTGTCTTCTACATTGTCAGTAACCACCACTACAAAGCATTAATGTCATGGTATCTTCTCTGTAGCTGTTTATAAAATGCCCACAGCTTTAAGCGTCATTCTCAGGGACAACCAGAAAACCAACCATAGTGCAATATTTAATAACAGTGGTTTTAATTCTAAATACTAATTAACACATAAACGTTGCTGAAATTAATGTCTGTTGCTAAGCCAAATCCCAGAAGTTGTGCAGTTTAAATTCTGATTCCAGTAAGCTTAACAGTAGCCGGTGGGAAATGCAGAAGTTGTAACTAAAATTGCGTCAACATTTAGAAGGGGTCTTTGAAGACTTAGGGGTATGACTTTGATATATTTGAGAAAAAATTATTATAGTGAGCAGTGATTTCCTGTTTTCTTTTAGCATACTTGCGAAGCATTCATTCTGTACAATCATGTATATTTTTCCAAAGTCAATCAGGTAAGAGAATATCTGGAGTCAGAAAAGACCATTGCTTATTACACTGTCATGGGGGAAAGGAGCGTTTGGTAGAAGACTCTTACTTCAGTTGGCTGCTGTTGACTCGTTCAACTGATGTTATTTGAATTTATACTAGAATTGAACCTGGTACTGAAACAATAAAATTTTTGTTCCAAAAAAAGCAGAAAGAGTATGTGGAAAATTTTATTTTATGACAATGAGACAAATACCTGTAAATAGAAATTGTAGGAAATGTAGGCTTTTTGGAAAAGAAAAAATGAGAAAAAAGTACTGAATGGCTTCTTGAATCTTCTAGGCCTAAAAATCTAAAAAAATAACCCTGAGAATTTATGACTGCATCATTTTGCATATCTCAAACTAGCATTTCATTGTCCCACAAACAGAGACTTTTTCTGGTGTTGATGAGTCTATTTCTCAGTGACTCAGATTCCTTGTTTATATCTACATCTATCTAGCTGTCTCAGGACGTGAAGTTTCATTCTTGAAAGTGCAGATATGTTCTCTGCAAATACCACAGTGGAATTTAGAAAGTGATGTTTACCCACCTCAGCTAAGCTAAAGCACTCAGAACTGCCTATCTCTATGTTCAATGAAGACAGTGGCAAAAAAACAATCCCACAAAATGCATTCTATGAGATCTTGTCCATATATAATTTAAATGATGAATTTATGGGTGTCAGAAAATGTGGATAAACTCAGACATATAATTTATCCAGTGGGCAGCTAATCCATTCTAAGTGCAACAGGCCCCAGGAAAGGAAACTGCAAAGTATTGTCCATGTTAACAAATTAGTGATGTTATCTTGCCTTTTCAATTTCTTCAGTTCTCCTGATTTAGTTTTGACAACACAACTAATCGAAGAAAATGGCCCCATTTTAAATTTGTGGTTTAGCTTACTATTCACTGATTACATTAAGACAAAACCAGGTGTATTAACTGCAGCATTCAATTTTTAGCATTAACAGTATTATTAGCGTGTTTCTTTGCTTTTGATCAAGGTTGTGATGTAGTGAATACCAGTCTGCTATTTCTCGTGTATTCCTTTTACTTTGATGAATTAAAGTGCTATGGCAACTTTGTATCAAAAGAGACTTTAAAGTTTTGTTATATCTACACATAGCAAAATGCATAAAGGTGTTCTTTTATGCCACCTTTTCCATGCTGAGCCTGGATGAACCTGTAGAAAGCTGACTATTCCTATCCTAGCTCCACGTCTTTTAACTCTCCCTGACAGCCAAGCTTTGCCTATCTTTTTCAGTGGGCTTTCATACTGTGAGACTTGATTCCTGTTATTCAGATAACTGTTCAGATAATTGTTGAGATTATTCAGATATCCTAAAACAAATAAAAAAGCAATTTAGACTGCTTTCATCCCTTTTTTTTTTTTTTTGTGAGATCTTAGAGGAGTACTCAGAAAAAAATGGGTCAAATCTCAGAAGACACTTATGAGGCAGATATTGACCCAGTTCAGTGGGAAAGAAAAAACCAAACAAACAAAATAAAATAATGAGACACAAAGAAGCCATCTGAAAGAGAACATCCTCCAATACATCATTCAAGTCAGTATTAGAAGCAAAACTTTTTCATCCTTATACCAACTCTTAAATAATCCTTCACCCAGGTTAAATATTAAATTGGCTTTTAGCAATGCCATCAGTAATTACAGCAGTATCTCTACTTTAGAGATATGAACAAGTCCATACATTCAAAGTATTTTGGTAGATTAGAGGCTTAAAAAATTGAGAAGAAAAAAAAATTACTAATTTCTACATTATATTAAATAAAAATTCATCAGTGTTTTATGTCACAAGTCTTTAATTGGTCAAAACCCAATATTGATTAATTGGGATGTGTGGGTCTAGGGGGGAGGAGGGTAATGTGTGTAGGCGTGCAGAGGAGAGGGGTTTCTGCAGTAATGGCTGGCAGAAATTAAAAAAAAAACCTTGCAAAAACCACAGAGTGCATAAATTCACATTAAAATAATTAGTTATGAAACTGGCGCTCTGGAGAAGCAGTGGCTTTATCCATCTCTCCATGATCTGATTGTGTGTAATCGTAAATCAACCTTCCTGTCATCACCTTTTTCCCAGACAACAACTGGTTACAAAAAGATCGGTCTTTTGCTGGAAATACTTTCATTTAAATGATTCATATGAAGAAAAGTTTACACGAATTTGTACAATTCATTTTGATTCATTGACTTTCATTCAGATTCAGAATGAAAATAAATGTTGGAATGACTCTTGGAGGAGGTGTTCCATTTTCTGGCCAGCCTTAGGGTTGGCATCAATTATTCATAGTTACACTCTTTAACTTCTGGTAAATTTTTGTTACAACAATACTGCAAATTTGCTGGAGGTACCTGTAGTAAATAAAAGGGGAAAGCAATCATGTGATTTGCTCAGGAGTGACACAAAAATGACCTGCAAACAGAACAGCCGTTGACTCAGTTGACACATGACATGACCTCAGCAGACAGATGACAGTTAATGAGAGATTCTTTATTAAAAGAATAACTCTTGACCACTTGAAGTGGGAAGCTGGGTTGTTCTCTTAAAAATTATAGTGGATTTACCGTCATCGGTGGGCTAGGAGGGGAAGGGATGCAGTATGTGCTGGCATATACACAACACATATAGGGTAGAACCAAGTGCCTATAGGACAGGACAGTCAGGAATGGTTTCCCAGAGCATGTAACACTGGACCAGCGTAACATTGTAGTCCAAGGCCTTTAACTGGTCTGTTGCTAAACATTCATGGAGCAGACAGGCTCATTTGGTCAAATATCATGGATTTTTTAGGGAAGAGGTGGGTTTCTTTATGCAAATTTGTGTGATATTGATGGCATTTGTAAAGGATGAGCATTTTCTTAGCTTGGACACTGCTGTAGCATTTTAAGGTATGAAAGAGGTTTCAGACAGGTTTTATCCATGATGTAGCCCCCAGCTGAATTTCTAAAACATTTTGTTCAGCAGTTTCCTGTGCTGACAGACCAAACGCTCTCTCGCTTATTTACATGGATCCTTGGACTATGACTTTTCAAAATGGGCTCCAATATACAGAAAGACACATAGCAATTAGAGAAAAATAAACTTTAGAATTTTCTTATAGTCTAAATACGACTTGTTTCGTTGCTGTGATAACATCGCAGTTCTTAAAATGAAACTGTCAGAATGAGGACCATAAGGGAAATTTAAAGGCATTTAGGCACTTTGCTCCTATTGTTAGCTACCTGAATGCCCTAAAAAAGCTGACCCTCTCTTCAATAAGCTCCAAATGCAGTATGCAAATTGCCTCTATAACCTCTTCTTTTTTACTGTCTGCTTTTGCATAATGTAACAACAGGGCGTTGAGATTCACGCTGTGCTCTGTTTCTGCTGGGCAATCCATCTACGTACTCACATTGCAAAACAGTGATAAAGCTTTTTCTTTCCTCACCTAAAACCAGATCATTTAAATAGCAGCTGTCTTTCTTTCGAGGTGAAAAGGCACAATAGTAATAATTTTGAATAAAAACCTACTCAGATTTTTTCCTTCCATCCACTATATGCAACTAGAATGTATTGAGTAAAAGATTCTCTTGGGAGAAAGAGTTAATTGCCATTTTGTCACAAAATCAAGTTTAAAGTTTAATGATGTTTATAAAAAAGTTTATTTTAACATAAACATTTTTCAAATAAACTGTATGCAAATAAATGATCCTTTGGCTGAGATTCATTTTAAGGAGCCTTTCTAGTCTTTCAAAGCTAATGAATTGCTGCCAATAAAGGCTAACACGCAGAAAGAAAAAGGCATTACATATTCCATATCAGGCTTTCCAAAGTCCACTGAAATCAGTGGGGAGCTGCTACCCTGCTTCAGGGAGCAGTATTTCAGATCTGAAGGCAGAACAAATTTGAGAAAAATGGTTAGCTGCTTCTTTAAATGGGACCAATTCAATCCTTTCCCTGCCCCTCCGTTCTTGCTTTATAGGGGCGAGGTGAGCTAAACCCTCAGTAGTTTTGGTGCCACTGAAACAAGCTGTAGTGTGATGCACGAATCACTGCTGAGAGGTAATCAGTCTGTTTTGAAGATGTGTTTGCTACCCGTTCGCAAGTATTCTTTTGGTGTACTCTGGCTCCCTGTTCTTGCACCTAGTTTGTGCTCAGCTGATAGCTCTTATCTCCAGAACCATTCTGAAACATCGTTGTGCTAAGGTGAATTAAACCAGTGTATTTTCTAACAGTGGTGATTTTGGCTCAACTGGCTGTGTAGGCTGGGACAAAAAATTAGGCTCGACTGGCTGTGTAGGCTGGTACTTGCTTGGATATATTTTACACCAGCTATCGCCTATTTTAGAGAAACGGGATACAAATGTTCAAGGTTAGTGTCATATGATTCCCACTGTATATTCTTATAATACAACCAGGCGAACAGCAGGTGTATTATGCAGAACAGCTTCTACCAGAATAAAGACATAATTGAAATGGACGTTGATGTCACTGAACAATTTATCTTCCTTAAAAGGGTTTTGCTTTACAAAAGAAGATAATTTAGTCTGGGAAATTAAATTGATAGCCATGTGGGAACATTTGTCTAATTCACTTACGGAATTGTATCATTAGCCATGATTGTTTGATCAATATTTACAAAACAGTAGAATTTACCCAGTTGACAGATGTCAGAGTTCCTCTCCTCATTACTGAAAGTAGATTCTTTGTGGGTAACCTGCAACAACATCTACCTCCTTAGAGACTTGAAATGCTAATATGGTATTAATAATGGATTTTTAAATACATGATACAATCTCTTAGTAGGCAGCTAAAACCAGGAAAAATACTTCCTAAATCCATAACATTAATATGTAGCAGATAACAGAAGTGTTGCAGCGGCCTTACAGCACTGAACAAAACTTGGAGGTTGCCAAACCTACTACATCTAACAGCTACAAAAATAATTAATTCTGTTCTCTGGTTATATGTGGATTCTAGCAAAGAAACAGTTTCAGAGAAGGAAATACTTCTGTGATTACATGTGTAGTGCTAGGATTGCCTGTTCTTCCTCTTCAGTTGTGCTGTATTAATAGTCTCGTATCAGTTTTACTCTACTTCCATCTTGTGCATTTTGCTTCTTATGTCTGCAGAAACTGATATGAAAGACCTGTGGAAGCTGAACCCATGACAAATGTATTTTAGACCAGTATGAGAAATTATTCAGGTCAAAATGTTTCCTGTGTGTTCATAGTTAAACAATACAGAAAGTATTTTTCTCTTCATCTTCAGAACTTCCATTCATTTCATTAAAGCTTTGCTTCATTCCTACAATTTATGTCACGTTGTATTCAGCTGTATGTTCTGTGAATCATGACTATGAATCACTTCAAAGGCCTTATCTGATCTCATTAAACATTGTCCTATTTTGGAGGGAATCTTTTTATCAAGTGCTAAAATATAGACAAATTTTATCTCTTCCTCCCTTCCCAAACAAAATTCACTTAAGAACTTTACTTCTTACCACAGCTTTAGAATGTTCTTTATGGGATTTATCACTATCAACACTTTGGAGCCTGTGTACTGCTAAGAAGTGTGGTATACTGATTCTCAGTAAATCATAATCTCATAATTTGTCAAATAACTTCATATAAAGGAATTTGTAATACTTGCTGCTAAAAATATCTGTATTCATGGTGGAATCTAAGCTGCAAAAATTGATACCTGTATTTGGATTTGGATGTGTGAATTCAAAGGAAGGAGCTTTGTGCACTTCTGTTACAGACAAGAAGGCTGTCAGTCTCACTTGGTAAAAAGCAGTGTTGTTGCACTGAAGCTATTAAAACAATGGTGATTTTTGGGCAGTATGCTTCTGTTTGTCAAACAGTCTAATAGAAGAGAGAGCCCTGTTTAAACTTTTTTTTTTTTCTGTGAATCCTGACTGTTTTCATTACTCTCATATTTTTTAACTTTCATGTCTGTAGCTCAGACTTTCACTGAATTAGCATGTGTAAACCAGGAGATGATTCTTTTGATGTAAGTGAAAATTATTCCTGATTTGTCCTGGCTACACTGACATCAGATTTTCATTTTCATTCTTTATTGATTTGTATAAATTTTGGTGCCTCCTCTCTCCCCGCGCCGCCTTCTCTTTTAATAATGCATTTTCTTCTTGCAAGCTTTTCTGCATCTTGGCCTAGTTTAAAAAAAAGGTGCAGTTGCTTCTGAATGACAAGCAACACAGAAGTAGTTTCCTCCATTTTCTTTTTTTTTCCTCACTTGACCTGCCTTCTGCAGTTAAAATAATATATTTTCTACTTGCAAAATTTTATGTTCTTCTTAAACCAACATGCACAAATACACAAAACACAAGTAACATGGTGAGGTCTCATTGACATTTAAAACCAGAAGTGTGACTGCATTAGGTAAAATATCTTTCTTTTCACTGCATTTTTCATTTTATTGGTTTTTTCTCAAATTGTAAATACTTTTTAAAAGTATGTACTTATCTAATAACCAAATGCTGTGAGAGCTTTGAGATGCCCAGCCACCATAGTAGGTGTGATACATCCATGTCTCCTATGAGGAGTTATACCAATTTGGGAGCTACAGGTCTGGTTTGGGGGGGGGATAGATCGTGCCTTTGAACGATATGCAGTGACTTTCCTGGTACCTGATCCTTGCCTCAGCATTTACTCAGCATCATCCAAATGGTAAATGTCAGGTCTATGGAAGTATTCCACTGTGCACAGGGTACGGGGTACCCAGCCTCTCATCCAGCTCCCTAATTAGTAAATGAGGAGGTGAAATGGAGCCAGATTGTTGCCCATTGCTCATGCTTTCACGCTCAGTTGTTTCAGACCAGGAGTTGGAAGCATAACTCCTCTCTGTATCGTGTTAAATCTAAGGCCAGGGTATCATGCCTAGCATGAAGGTGATTCTTTCATTCTCCTGAGTAAGACGTCAGCCCCAGCTGAAATCTTGTCTTTCATATCTTATGGGTTAAGTCATTTAGACTTCTTGAGTTGGTAGTTACGTAAGAATACAAATGCTTTGTGCAGTCCTATACTCAAATTCAATTTCTTTGGGTCAGTGTACCATGAATCAACTCTAGGATTTTCAGGTAACGGATTGCCATATGCTTGAACTTGTGACTTCAATTAAAGCTGTCAAAGCAGTGCTTTTGAGAAGTGTATTTCTTCGATTTCCTTCTATTCTCTTTGGTCCTGGCTTGAAAGTAGGAAAATAGAGACAGACATGGTGATAGATTTGACAGCTGACCTATTACTCTCCAAGAAAATGATACTGTGATGGACCTTCTCTAATACGAATTCGGAAGGTATTAATGTCACTATCAATCTAACAAATGTTTGACCTTTATTATGGTCTTACAGAAATGATAGCTGCTCATACTCACTCTTCAATTTTAAATGCATACTGAAAAACATTTAAATGTGGAAAGCCCACAGATTCAAGGCAAGTTCAAGAAATTGCTTCTGACTTCAGGCATTTTGATTAATTTATGAATGACAGAATAAGCTGGCTCATGTTGAAGGTAGTAATCTAAGGAACGAAAAAATCCATTTCATAAAGCTACATAGAAGGCTTTCCCTTCTTTGGGACGCTGTGTTATATGATTCTGCAGATTTTCATAGGTGTATTCATTCCAGGTTCTGGGAAGAAAGCCAGAAGTTTAATCCCATTTTCTAAGTGATTGGGGCCAAATTCTATTCCCAGAAAATTAAATGAGAGTTCTGTGATGGAGTTCAAAAGAATTGGGAATTGACCTCTATCTAATATCTTTCAGAATAATTTATTAAAACTATTTCACTTTTCCTGGTATTGCATCGCCAATGCAAATTTGTGCATTTGGTTTCAGGCTCTGGGGTAGCAAGGAAAAACAGCTAAATAGTGATTGAAATTATGTTAGCTTTATGCTTAATTCATATTGGGCCTAAAAACAATTCAATGCACGAGTTCATGACATTATAGAAAAACGTTGCAGAAAGGACCATGTCTCAAAGACGCACTAAATAAAAGAAAGACCTTGAAAAACCTGATCTCATTAAGTTGACATATAAGACTAGATCCAAACAAACCCTGCAGGACCAGGGGTAAAGAGGGAGTTCAAACTCACCCTTGTATTAAAACATCTTCAAGAAATGCTTAAAGGATGGAGTGAGTTTAATATTAAATAACAATTTTCATAAGTGATTAATCCTCAACCATGCAATTCCACCTTGCTTTCCTGTTTAAACTCTCCTTGAGCAAATTCTTAAGCTTATTAGAACTCGTTGCTTTACTGAACTTCCGTGATAAAGTATTTCATGTGATTAGTCTTTTGTCTGGAACTCTCTCCATGGCAAAGTATAGTTGTTCTACCCAAGTAGCTTTGCCTGTGACACTCACTTGAAAATGTTATTGATGCTTATGGAGTTGTTCATACTTAGCAGGTAGCCAGGTATTTACAAAATTCCAATTGAATATAAGTGTATGGATTAAATTAACACACAGTCAATGTTGTTATAATGAATGGTTCCTTTAATGAGCAGGCAACTCTCATGCTTCTAGATTAGGATTTTCAAAGTAGCTTTGAGGGATTAACATATTAAATTTCAACAGTGCTTTTAAGATAATGGGGCACCTAACTTCTTTGTGTACACATAACAAATCCTTGCTAAGTTTTGTCTCTTAGATTTGCATGTAAAGAAGAGGGAAGAGAGTAAGAGAGTTGGGTTTTTCCAAGTTTTTTTCATTGTTTTGGAGACTTGCCAACCCTAAGTCAATTAAATGGTATTAGCTGCTTTAGCTGTCTCCCTTGGCTTGTCAGTTAAAGAGAAGTATGAGACCACATGTTTTAGGAAGAAAGTAGAATTTCAATCCTAACGTCTTCTAAAAAAATTCTTTGGAAAACCTGTGTCAAGAAATAGTTCAAGCTTCTTTCACAAAAGGGATAGATTGTGTGACTTGACATTATTTCCAGACTTATTTTCTAATGTATTTTATTACTATATTTTATAATATTGTATTATGTTAAAATCTGGGGACAAAGCTGACACCAGAAAGTGAAGTGATTTCTGAGATAGCTGTCTAATGTGGGATGGCAGTCTCTATCTCTGCTCTTTGACTACAGAGGGGGATTAGTTAGATGAGAAAAATCCACTTTTAACGGCCCTGCATGCTTCAAGTACACCAATAACTTTCTTCAGTTTTGACAGTAATACTTACAATGGAAATGTGCCCAGTTGTGGGGCTTAAGGAAGAAATTCTGGTACCTAATTCAATTATTTATCAAAGTTTTTATAGAATGAATTCTGATTTGTCTTAACATCCACAGAAAAACTGAACAATATAGGATAGCGGGTTTTTTAATTGCAAATGACAGGGAAGCCAAGGAGAAAAATTTTCATTTTTGAAAACTGATGCTTTTCTTGACAAGTCTTTTTCCTAGGCTTGACAATATTAGTGTAATCATATTGGATTTATTTTTGATTTTTATTTTTTTAGCACTAGAAAGTGCCTTTTCATTGTTATATTTAAATAAACACCCTCAATGGTCTTTTGACAAAGTCTGTGAGTTTATGAAACTTGTGTTATTCAGTCATACAGCAAAAAAAATCCCCATAGAAGATAATGATGTTAATGTTTGGTTTTCTGTCATTTGGTGCACCAGCTGTCACCAGCTGTGCATAAAACTGAGGTGCTCTACTTCAGAATTATTCTAGGATTCATCTTAATGATTAGGTTCCTTAAATCAGCATGTGCTGATTTATGACACTGCCTTGTATCCTTTAAGTGAGTTCACACCATCCTTACTTTCCATCCTATATTAATTTACAGCTAAGCTGTCTGCTTCTTCACTGTTTCTTGCAGCCTTCAGTCTGAAAGCTTGATTAGGAGATTTTTCAGTTTCTCAGCTATGAGAACATACATATATTCTTAAATTTTACATTCAAAGAGGCATCTCTCTTCAAGGATGGGATTTCTGGTGAAAACCAGAGAGATCTGTGCCAAGTTGATAGAAAATTGCTGGCTGATGTGGAGAGCCCCTGTTTAAGGAAACCAGTCTGAATCAGAGACAGCATAACCTTAAATCTTGAGCACTCATTTTTCAGATTGGCTTTTCCTGCTGTCTATCCTTTCATCTACCCATCCACAAAAACCTTTGAAAGACCTTGACTTTACTGTAATGTGCAAAAGAAAGCTTTTTAAAACTTCAGTTTGTGAGAATGGAACCATTTGCCAATTAACTTTGCTCATGCTAAATAATGAGGATCTTACTAAAGGCTGAGGTAAAGCCCTGCTCAATGATGAGAAGGCATTATAATTGGGCCCATGGTAAGAAATGGAGAACGTAAGTGATGCTCAACTTCAAGAATTTGCTTACGTCCATGCTGAATATAGTAGTACTGCTGATATAAGTCTTGCTTTGATCACACTGAATTGCTTTGCTGAACCACATTTTTTAGGCACATAGAGTAATTGAAGATAATAAATTTGACCTGTTCTAACCTTGGGAAAAGATTTTTGGAACTAGACTGGAAAATATAGTGAAAAATAAAAGGGGGGGGGGGGGGTTGTGTGGATAAATTTTGAGGGTTTGTGTCTATTTTGACTTGTCTTCCTGTAACCATGAAAAGCATCTCTTCACACTCTCAAGTAGTTTTGGGTGAGTTATAATTGCCACAAAGTGGGTTTCATCAACATTCTGATTTTATTAAATCTAGGCTAAACAACTAAATCCTAATAGAACTTGATTTTGTAAGCAAAACTCGTCTACCAAGTTGAAATAAGTAGTAAAATAGCAGAGATATTTTTTTTTTTAAAACCAAGCTTCAATATCTTATTTTCTTAGTTCAGAATGAAATATTCAGATTGTTGCAAAATAAGATGTATTCCAAATTGAACATAGACTTGAATCTTTCAAAAGAAAATCCCAGTAAATCAATAACAAGTATTGAGAGGAATTTTATTTGGTATGAGTAATTTTTGTAATCTCCATGTTCTAAAAAAATTTTATCATACCTCTTCCTCTTTTTTTCTGGAAGGGAGAGCAGTTTCTGTTCTCAATATGAATCATCAGTCTTCGGAAACTTTTTTCAATCAGGTTTCCATACAACTAAGAAAAGATCAATATAACGCATATAATTTAGTGGTGTGACTGAACACAGCAATGGCAACTCTAGCATAGCCATACAAGTTGATGTTATTCTCAGGAAAAAAATAGAATGACCGCATCTTTTAGGAATACTGCTTACAATAGTGAAGTTGTTCCAGGACTCTGTCATTGCATTAGGTGAAATCAAAACCAATTCTGAACAAAAGGTCATGTATCCAAAGTTCTGTTTCATTTTCAACTGTTTGGTGGAGGCTTTATTTGGACTGCCAACAGATCTGTATAAATCTCGTATTTTGGGCTCAGGCCATATGTACATACAAATCCTTACAGGGTGCTGCTCACATCCTTAGGGTACTACTCTCTCTATGTGACTGTTGGTGACCATGTATGCATTGATTCTTAATATAATCTGTTTATAAATTCCAGTTTCTAAATATACTGTGCTGTAGTGAAAAGCTCAAAGCTTCTTGTTGCAGCTCAATATATGTCAGCATATACAGTCTTCAAAGATATACTAAAAATGAGAAATGATTTGCCCTTCATTTTTTCAATTAGCCTACTTAGACTGCTGAATGTCCTCTGCCTTGATAAAGTTTTCTTAGATGAAAAATCTTTGTATTTCCTTAGGGGCGTTTGGAATGAAGCAGTTAATGCTGTCCACTTAGCTACATACAGTGCCATTGGTTATAAATTGTGGGTGACACTTTACAAAGGAATTGCTTTGTGCCACCATTTTCAAGAGTGTGTCATCAGGAGTGTGTGTGTGTTCTCCTATTGCAGTAAAAAGCAAATCACTTAGATCTGAATTGCAATGTGCTACCAAGCATAGTACGTGAAACCCAGGTTGTGTAAAGTCTTTGGAGAAAAGCATGAATACATACAAACATTTTTCTGGCTTCATTGCAAACCTGAAATGTTTCTGATGTTTTGTCAAGTTTGCATCATTTTTCAGAGTAAAGCAGAACCTGAGCTTAATTGCAGTTGTTTATTTTGGTGTTAGAAATCTGTGCCCAGAATGTTGCACCAAATTTAAAACAACTCGATAAAGAAGTAATCTTCATGTACTATCATTTGTGCATAAAGATTTGGATAAAATAGGACCTGAAAACAGAAATGGAAAGAGCTGCTCCTTCTAAAACAATAAGGACTTTAAAAATTATGATTATCTTGCATGTTAAAAGTCCATAATTTATCAAAATTTCTGTCTCTTTTTGAAAGCATGAAAGGAGAGTGTGAACAAGGAGATGTTTCTTCAGTCATCTCAAAGTCAACTTCATTTTAATTAAAAGTCAAATGACTCTCTGGCTAATTTAAATATTGGACAGGGAGGATTGTAAGGGGGGGTTGGGGAGTTGCCATCTCTGTTTTCTTCAGAGTGTACAAATAATCTTGATTAGGACATCTTTTATCTTGCCTAAAACCAAGTATTCAGCAAAAGATCAATGACCTAAGAGAAATTGTGGACTTTTAATTGTTCATGCTCAAAGTAAACTCTTGATCTTCAATGTCCACTTCAGTTAAAGCTGGAAGAGCGAAAACAGAATAACAGAAGTGTAAGTGGATGACTTGCATGTTAGGGCAGTTCCAAAGCAGGCAAATTTAACCTAAAATGTCCTAAGAGGTTATGCTTTTCTTTGAGTTTCAACACTGAAATATTTATTCGATAGGACAGAAGGTGTCTACAGACATCTGAGGAGCAGGTGAGCTATTTGCCAAGCACTCTGCCACTGCTTTTGAGGCACTGAGCTTTCTGACTCCCACTGCCTCACAACTGAGTTGAGTTCTCTCAGCATTGCTTGAAGTGGGAGCGCTAAATGGAGCAGGTAACCTACAGCAAGGATACATCTAGCTCTTTATTTCAGGTTCCTTAGAAGGGAACAGAAATAAGACTAATAGAAATATCTGTAGTTTCTTAAGAAGAAGAAAAGGAGACAGGGCTACCCCTGGGATTAAGACCAGGACTGAGGAGGAAACAACTCTGAGATTCTTGTGGGTACCTTCTTGAGACCTACGTTTGGTTGGAGCCTAAGCCTGCTAACTTGCTGTGAGGCACTGTGCAAACAACTGTCCCTCCTTGTTCTGCTTTTCCATAAAATGGAGGCGGCTTTTCATAGTGCTTAATCTGTTAGACACAGTCAAAATTATTTAACGTTTATCTTCCTATCTGAATGAAAGAGATACAAATCATTCTTTTCCTTCTTTACTCTAAGAATAAAAGGTTCTGAATAAATGCTACGTACACCTACAAACAGTTGTTACCTGGGTTTAAAAAAAAACCAGCACCACAGCAATGTGAAACTGATTTGTGCGGTTTTGTTAATTTGGGGGTTTTGAGGTGGTGTTTTCTTGTTTTGTTTTCTTTTTTTTGGGGGGGTGGTGGTGTTGCTGAGTTGTTTTTTTTTTTTACATGTATTGTTCTCAGCTCTGCTGTCATCAGCTGAACTATTACTTTTCTTTGGCTTTTAAAATATGAACTTTTCCGTTTGTTATACCTTATCCTCACCTGAATGCAGGTAACCCTTACAAGTAGAGAGGCATAAACTCTCTCAATCCTGTCTTGTCCAAATAATTTACCATTTCTTGACATTTCTCAAGAGTAGCTCTATATGTTGCTTTAGAGTCTCACTGGAGGGTCATACCCAGGCTGAGCAGTGGGACACAGGCCTTGTTTGTTTTGCACTTTTCTTTTACTTAGTTTTTCAGCACACAAGAATAGGCATGTGTTCTTGTAGCCTAAAGACCCAGAAACAGAGTCTCCTGTTGCACTCGTTCCTGACAGAAGACAGGGATGTCTCTTCTCTGGAACAGCGCTCAGGTGGGAAGTTATGAAGGTATAGAGTGATTACAGCCTTCTAATGAAGGTTCCAGAGATGATTAGGTTCTTGAAAGCAGGATGAGGAAGACCTAGACTGACTCATTTCCTTCCTGAGTCAGTTTTCATGAGAGTTGGAGCACTGTCTTCTCCCCCAGCTAAGGGGGGATGATGGTAGAATTAACATTTACTCCTGCAGATGACTTTCTCCAAACTACTGGCAACTTTCATCTTCCCATGTGAACATGAATGCAATAGTGTCATCATCCTTAGTCATGTTACTGTCTTGTGAGAACTGATTGACATCCGTCAATATTGCATGCTGCTTGAATGGCAAAGAGACTGCTTTTCTTCCAGCAGAACATGACAGATGAGTGTTTTTATCTAATAGGGCCCCGTATGCCACAAGGTCTCAGGAGGCAAGAGATAGCAAATGCTCTAGCTGCTTATCTGTTCAGTTCTAAAAGAGGGAAGGTCACCTAACCCTAAGTAAGTGACTTAATTTATTCCCATTAACCATAAGTCTGCAAAATCACTGGTGCAACAGGTGCAGTCTACCTTGTCAGCCAAGTCACAATGCACCAACACTGAACAAAGTCTGAACTGCTATCCAGTCATGGAATATGCTGAGCACACACACGAGTAACATCCTATTCCTTTTCCTGAATGTTCAGCTGGGAGTCCTGACTGGTTCTATTCCATTGAAACTCCCTTGAGGGTTTTCACTTGGGGAAGCTGTTATGCAAACATCAAGTAAAAGTAGTTAATGTCACTCAGCTGAATGCTCAAGAGTCCTTTTGAGTCATCTGGGTTTCCAAATTCTAGGGGCATTCAGATCCTGCAGGTGTTGATATGGTGATCCTAACTATAACATAAATGGCTGATGACAAGTAGAGGAAAGGCAGGGGTAATTGTGTGTTAGTTGTGGAGGAGATGGAGAGGAAGATCAACATATAATTTGAAATAAATAAGTCAGAAAATGAATGCATAGCAACAGAAAGAATCTCCACTAAATTTACCAACAACATAAAATGCTCTGTGACTTTTGTGTGTATGCCAGTCATCTTTTTAGTCTCAAAATGACATTCATTGCTTTGTTTAGTACCTCAGCACTTAGCAGGAAAAAAAAAAATTAGAGTATTTATATATTGAATGAGAGGAAATGACCCTTAAGAGTTATTATAACCATAACTTCAGCACAACTGTGAAGATCGTAAATAAAAATGTAAGTATTTTCACTCTCCATCATCTAAAGGATTTATATGATTTCAGCACTATTCTGCATTACCTTTCTTGGACTTCTCGGTTTTGGAGTGGTCTTGATTCCTAGAGTGGACTAAAATATACAGTGAGATATGCCGTGCTCATATTCGTGTCATAGCAAGACACAGTGGCCACTTGGTGACTCTTGCATTGATTTCAGAGTGCACAATATGTGGTGGTTAATACAGTAATTTGCAATCGATGAGTTATCGATACATTGTTCTTAATCTGTAAGTGGAAAAAATGCCAAGTAGTGGAGGCTCATTCCCTACGTCCAGTCTCTCATGTGTTTTTAGCAGAATGCTGATGGGATCACTAGGAAAAGAAATGAACAAGCTGATTGCAATATGAGTAAGAAGAATTGTATCTGGTAACAACTAGTTCGGGTTCCTGAGCACAAAGAGTGCAAGAGTAGCCCTGTCATTAAGAGCTTATTACCTATGGAGATAAAAACTAGGAGAAAGACAGAGGCAGGCAAAAAAGAGTGAAGAACCTCAGTGTCCCGATGCCCAGTGCCCAGAAAGCAGATCCAAGCTTTGCAGTCTCAATAGTTTTTCTGTCTGCAGACAGAGCTGTCAAATTATGTGAAAGGTTGTTCATAAGAAAACGTTAGTCAGAGCATAACGACATGAAGGTAAAACCAACTTGCATTAAAAATAAGAAGTCACTAGCAGCATAGAATTGGAATTATATGTATTTTAGTTTTGACTTGTGCATTCTCTTCTGGCATAGTCTAAATAAAACTTAGTAGAAAAGTAATGTTTCATTTGATTCATTTAAGTCTTATTGCTTCAAAACTTACTTTCAAAGGTTCTGTAGCAATAACATGACTACTTTTTGTGTGCTTCAGATGAGTTATTTGTGCATTAGATAATAATTCTGAACATATCCAACATTTTAACCTTTCCCTTTTTATATACAAACTGGAGAGAGAGAAATTTCTGTGCTGTAGAAAAAGATGATACATACATCAAAGGAGCATGCTTAAGTGAAAAATTTTTCAGTGTCTTTATTGTCTGAGATGATACCTGATACACAAGCTTGAGCTGTGTGTTACATGTTAAGGAATGACAACTTTTGAAAACATGCCATGAAAACAATTTCTGAAAAATATCTTCTGGGCACGTAAAATTCTAAACCTGTTTAGTGAAAGATGTTGTTCTATTTCTACAAGAAAACAATATTCCACATTGAATTTGAAGTGCATGTTTGTTTGCTGTGATTTTTCTATTATGTGATTTTATATTTACTGGTCATTTTGATATTACATATTGCAGTAAAATGTAAGCTATATTTGCTAATACTGTCACTGTTGTTAGGGGTGTGAAGATATGAGATCACTAATGTCAGAACAATACACTGGGCTACTTGCTTAAGTAAGCCAACAAACGTGCAATCAGAATGATTTAATTTATACTGTGTCATAAAAAGCACACCCTATATGGAAATTTAAGCCAAGTATGTTTGTTTGCGACTTGCCGGATTTATGTAGTTGTTTAACTGCAGTGGAAAAACTGTTAACAACCCTTTCAGGAAGGGATAATTCCAGTTCTCAATCTAAGAGTAAAAAGAAATTTTTTTCCTCCTTATAGACAAAGTATAGATTGGTGTTCTTGGACTCCCAAGAAGCCTGTAGTAGATGTGGGGAAAGCATCTAACTACAATTTAATGCTTGCATCATAGGACAACAGCTTCAAGAACAGGAGTACACAGTACATGTTGTTAGCGGAGCAGTCTGATCTAGTCTAGCCATCTCCAGAACACCTCCTTGGTCTCATCCTGCCTCCATAGAGGCCTAGAAGATAAATACTTTTATATGAAGTTCAGATTGGTAGCCAGAACCATCTGTGGAAGAAAACTGTGTTTATTAAAATATGCCAGAATATGGTACAGTCAGATGGGTAAATGATATATCTGAACCATGGTAAGCTCCAAGTGCTTGTTCATTTAACCAGTAAAATTGCATCCACACTAGAAAGATTTCACAGCTTTAATTACGTTTTTGGATTAATTAAAGCAGTAAAACTTTCTGATGTAGATGAGCCTTTGTTCATCTCATTTCTTTGCTTCCAGCATACAGTCTATTGGATTTGCAACGGAATTTAGACATCCTCATTTTGTCATTTTGCGTACAGCTTAGCAGGGCTCCTAACGACTTCACCCAGTCTTGTGTTAACTTTTGCCTTGCCATTTTCATTTCATGACTGCACACTCATTATAAATTAGCTCACACTACAGCTCTTCTTGGAAGCACATTTTCTTAGGCTCTGTGGCTTTCAGGCATGGAGGGGTTTTATTAGCAAATTTGGTACAGTACAATCAGCATTACACTTGAAATGGTCTTATTCATCCTCTGATTATGACCCCTAGGTGTCTGGTATGCAACCAGGTGCTCAGACACTTCTTCTACTGTAACAGAATTTGCATTCTGATCACACCAGCAATTTTACTGAGGCAATGAATATGATAGATGGTCCTGATGTGTAGGGCCAGTGGTGTCAGCATATTTATAATGGCTTCTTTTCTTCACTCTTCCCACCCCCACCCCCCCCTTTTGGCCCAAATATGGAGGTTTTGAAAAAGATAACAAGGATCAGATGGGTAGACAAAAGAAGATAGTGCAAGACAGAAAAGAACAGTGTTGCATACTATACATATGAGGAGGTACTAGAAGAAGTATATGAAGCGGTAATGTATCGTGTGTTTGCTTGTCTTCAGTAGGCTGCTGTTTTCCATGCTTGTTGTCATACTTAAAGGCCCTGTCCAGTAACATTTTTACTGCACAGCTGAGTAGCATAAAATCATTTTTCAGGTCATGGCTTGGTACTGAAGCAATCTCTGTGCCTCTCTGGAAAGGCTTCCAATTTCCATTAAAGATGGACGTTGGAGTAGGAATGGCAGCCCCAAGAGTTCTAGGTTTATGATTAAGATCTACAAATTGTAAAACTAGGTTAAAATCAGAAAATTTTAAAATGAATAATTCTCTTTTACTTGGACTTTTAGGACATATATTTTGATAATTTAAAATATTTTTCTTGAAAAAAAGAAAAAAGGTTTCATGAAAACTTTCATCTTTCCTTTCACTTCTCTAGAAAGTGAAAAAAATTTCACAAAATACTCTGTTTGCAGACTTAATAAATTACAACAGGCATCATCTTAAGTCACAAAACCATGCAAAAATGTTGAAGCATTAAAACAGTCTTAAAATGTTTTAATAGTAGAACTTGTACAATGAAGTCATACCAAACAAAACAAGTATATCTACAATTTAATGGTACAAAATGAGCTAGTTTGAAACCTGAAATTACTGGCCTAACTATACTCTTGCTTTTGTGCTGTGTGACAATGGAAGTATTGAAGAGAACTCTGCTCTCTGGTACTGTGCTGCAAACCTGTGGACTTCTTCTTAACAAGTTATAAAGCTTATGCTTGTGCTGGTTTATGGTATAGCTCCTAAGGCTATTCTGGGTCACTGAAGTGTTTAATGTGTGCATATGTTTGTCTGATTTAATAACAATCTGCCGAGAACCAAATAAGAAGGTGAGACCCTGGATGGTTATAGAACTTCACAGGGAAGTACTGTTTGATTAACAATTTAATGCAGTTGCTGATTGTGTGATTGTTACTCAGTGAAAATGCAAGGGAAAATATAATTTAAATCATGTATTGATTATTAAAAAACCTCCAAAACCAACACCAACAAAAAAACCCCAAACCACTCTCTAGTAAATACATTTGGATTTAAAAGACAGTGCATTAATTATTCATCCATCTATGCCTCACTAGACCCAGGAGAATCATAACTGATTTGCAGGATACAGCAATTCAGGCCTTTTGCCTCCTTGGAGAGCACCACGGATTTCTCCCTGGGAAGGATGCAATCACAGAAAGCACTCAGAGGCAAAGTTAACCCTATGAGCAGGCGAGTGAACCCATACCATATTCAGGTTTTTGTTACAAATGGTTTCTCTCAGTTAGGAACATATGTGGCTGGTGTTGCTGGCAGGAGTTAAAGGTACTACAATATTGCAATTTCAGCCAGCAAAAATGAAGAGCGGCTCCAGCCAAGTCACTTCCACAAGATCTGCAAAAATGTGCAATAGCTACTTTTTATTTTTTAACAACACAGTCCCCAATATTCGTGATACAGTGGATTAAAATGTGGGAAGACTTTCTGATTACAAGAAGGTGGACAGGCTTTTATCAGCATTAAATGGATTTTAGAGGCAGTAAGTACTATTTTTAGGCTTGAGTTCATAAATAGAATGGGACAAAACATCAGTCTGGCACATATGGCTCATTTATTGTTAAGCTGCACAAAGAACCTTGTAATATAATGACTGAAAAAGCAATGGATGAGTGGATACAGAGAATTAACTTCATAATCTGAATGTTGCATTTGAATGTTATTGAAAACAATTATAATTATTTCAATCACCAAACTATATTTACATGTTTTGAGTTTTCCCTGTAGGGTAGTTCCCTGGTTTTCTATCACACTTCACTGGCTAGTAGATATTTGGCTGCAGTTAATAGCCTTGCATTACATGGCAATATTATTTCCAGTACTTGAATGTAGCAGCAGCAAAACACATCATAAGTTTGTGTGACCATAAGTGGTCAAATCAATATATTTATACAAAATGAGGAGAAAATTAATGTTGTGCTCTGAATGGCTCTAGTTAGAAAAAATGTCTCTTGTAAGAAGGACCAGACTTAATAGTCTGCAGTCAAAACACAGAAGTAGAGAGCATCATGACACTGCAAGGAACAAAAGGTAACTTTAGCATGCTATCAAAATCCTCTGTAAACCCTCTAAGGAGAAACAGGATTTGCTCCATGGTATGCTCTTCTTAAGGAAGTAGAGTAACACCTACAAATAAACATCTAGGGCAGATCCAGCCAAGCAAGAAGATCAGGGTCAGAGTCAGCCTTTTTGTAATCATCCCTCTGCCCCCTGGATGGGAACTCAGCCTGACAGTGGGGAAAAGCAAGAAGGGAGGCAAGTTGCCTGCTGTTGAAGGCACTGATGTCTGACTGCTGAGAGCTTACCAAAGGCTGGCAAAGCTCTGAGTTTCTGTGGAAAGGACTGCTCATGGACAATTCCTTTAAGCCCAAGTGATATTTGTGATTTATGGGCTCGTTTCTTCAAGTGGGGGGGAGGTAGCAAGCTACAAGATAGGCAGAGGGACCAGTGGGGACAGGAGAGGCTATTTGTGCAGCAGACTGAGAGGTGACCTGGGTGACAAGCCTGGGACGTGGCTGCTGATAGAGGGGGTACCTTTCGGCTCTTGTGAAAAACGAACTCTTCTTCACTCACAGGTGTGCAGGCTCTGGGAATGTGAGACTGCAAAACAAAAAGCTGTATGGGAAGACTAACTGGGCATCACTGCTTCCCTTAACAGATTCGATCCAAGCGATAGAAACACTACCTGAAACACCTGGGGCTAACAGCAACAAATATCAAAACCAGCAGGAACTGAAAGAGGAAATGCTGTGCAGGCGTGCTTGCTGTGAGGGGATGAATTGCTACAAGTATCTTCATTTGTGCCTTGCCTTTCTTTTGCTGACACCTGTGACCATGTCTCTTGACATATACTTTTTTTGTTCGATATCTTTCTTTTAAGTTTCATGCAGGTTTTTTTTTAATCGCAGGGAACAGACTTTTTTTCACTGCAAAGAAAGAAGGCTGTGTTGAGCTCAGGTGTGAGAACAGGCTGCTGTTTCTGACAGGCAAAACCTTGAGCACCTTCTTGTAGCTGCTTTAGCAAGGACTTAGCAGGGCAGACCTTGCAGCTGTAGTTGGAAACATCATTTGTTTCCTCAGTACTGTGATGGATGGCTATCAACAGTGGATCCCTGTAAACTAAGAAAACAGTTCTTCCTCATGCTGCAATTATCAGAGCACTCCAAGGCAGGACTCTGCTGCCTTAATTTAGACATCTGCAGTATAGACATCTCTAGTTGAGCTGGGCATACAGAGTACTTTTATAGTCCATGGAGAGAAATAGGGAATGATTTGTCTTATTCTACGTAAATGTCCAAAGTGCCGTAGAAGCCATGCTTTATAAATGCCTATGTCTCTCCAAGGACTATTACGATGTTGTAGGTAACTAGTTGAAGATTTCTGAATTTACCCATCTGTAGGCATGTGAGATGAGACCCTTTCCCTGGCCCTCAAGTGAAACAGCAGCACAACTGCTGCCGGGCACTGGCACCGCAGGCAGCATCTAAGCCACGTGTGCCCGGCCGCTGCCATCTCAACACTACTCCTTCACACAAGGTCCTTTCCTGCATTTTCTGTGTCAGGTTCCCTGCAGGTCACTACCTCTGGGCCTGCTGCCCCTCGCATAGCATGTGGCACTGCTTTGGCTCTCCCTGAGAGAGCCTGTATGTAGGGAAACCGCCTGCTGTCCCTTCAGGGCCACTGTTAACCTGCTTTAACCCAATGACTTGTACCCCATATCCACAGACCACTCACTCATAAGGGATCATCCATAGAATGTGATCCAATTTTCAGGATTTGACTGTGGTCAGTATACTTCTACCTACCAGGTTTTTAATAGATTCAGGTGACTGCAAAGTACTTAGCTCAGATCCAAACCTAGCAGAGAAGGACGTCTTCCTTCTCATGGCCTAGCCTTAGGCTACTCTGTTTCCATCTCAGTCCTGGGATGTTCCTCTTAAGTTTATTTATAGGAGACAAGTGCTGAGCTTGGTTTTCTGTTTCCTTGCACCACACAGTCATTTACACTAATGAGAATAGGATTCCAACTGCTCCACAGTCAAAATGAGGACTCAAGACAGAAATTATGGGCCAGATTAAGTTCTAATTTGCATTTAATTCTGGATGAAGTGTCCTTCCTTCTCTTTTCACTCATACTAGCTCTGTTTCAGTATTGCTTTAGGGTTTCCTCTGTCCTGCTTTTGTGTTGAGGATTTGTTCCTTGATTGCAATGCGATCTCAATAATATCCGTAATTGCTCAAGTTTCAGTAGCTAACTATGTTAATTGAGGAGCTGGACAGATGGCTCAAGCATCTGATATTAAACTTACTGTGCTGAAACGATGTAGCCATCAGGGTTTGAAGCGTTACCATGGGAATGCACTTCCAAAGGCTATTGAGTGCTAGAAGCATTACACAGTGGCACTTCTGCCAGGGCTGTAGTGATGGTAGCTATTAAGAGATCAGAAGAGGCAAGAAAGGGTCAGCTTAAAATCCCTGGAGAAATACCATAATACTGGAGGATGTCAGTGTCCTCCAATTAGCTGCTGTGTAGTCAACCAAAGGTTCGTTGCACATGCACTCCACTAAGAGCAGCAAAGCTATGATGAGCCTTTGTTTCTGGAATAAACTGGAACTATCGTTTTGTAACTTTCATTGTAGGCTTCAAATTTAAATAGGATCTTTCTGGTCTTCTGAATTCTCTGTTCATCTCTCTGGAAAGACTTGTCAGTGGCCTTCAGAAAAGGAAGATGGTTTGGTAGGTAAGAATTGAGATGTCATTTCAGTAAGATCCACAATTGTTCAGGTTTCTGTAGGTAACTATGTGAACTGAGAAGTTGGACGGATGGCTCAAGCATTTAACATGAAGCTTACAGTGTTGAAATGATGTAGACATTGGCCTCAGAGCAGCATATAGCTCCTCCTACTTTGTACAATTTTGATCAAGTCCTTCTATTTCTTTAGAGTAGCATAACTGAAATTTAAGCAAATATATTTTAGCTTATGGTTTGAGTAGGCTGAGGACATGTTAGCTACCATGCTGACAGAAGGAATTCCTTACATTCAACAGCATATCCAGACAAGGGAGCAGAGTCAACGCAGGCCCCAAGCTTCTTCCACCCCCGTAACCCATGTAGCCCTGCCCCGTTATGTTGCACTGCCATAGCATCTTTCACAGGGAAAAGAAAGGATTTATGCATATTGTTGAGGGGCACATTTCAGAACAAGAGGTCGCTGAAGTTTGTTCCCTGCATGCTCTGGCAGCCTTTTCCTTCTGCTTCTCATCTGAAGGACAGTTTCTGCTCAGGATACACTGAGCTGAGTCCCCCTTGATCCCATGCTGTATAGACATAGTGAAGCTGCAGCTGCTGCTCTAACAAAGGCACCGAGGATGTCCGTTACCAAGATTTGCAGTTGTCTCATCATACTGATATATCAAAGGAATTTCATCCACTCTCTTAATTCTCTGCCTTTGTTGGGTTTTTTCCCCCATGTAGGTTTTCTCTGGTGTTTTGTTTTTGTTTGTTGTTTTTTTTTTTTTTGTGGGGTGGGGTGGTTTTTGTTTTGTTTTGTGTTGTTTTTTTAACAGTGCTCAGTTGAAATATCAAAGATTAAGTGTTTTTCTTTTGGTTAGAGTGAGCTTTTGGTCTGTAACCAATGTCTCAACTGCCTCCTTGTCTTTCCCTTAGATAACGTTATCATGTGCACACGTTGCCATTTAATCTTTCATACGATTTGTTCTGCAGAGGAAAAAATAATAAACGCGGACTTAACACTGCAGATCAACTGGAAAAACTGCCAGTGGCTGCAGTAGAAAGTTTTCTTGAGTAGAGAAATTATCTAATCTGATTCATGCCCATCACTATGGTAACTGAGCACTGTGTAGAAAATTACCTATATCTGTAAAAGTGTTTGACATGTACCAGCTTCTTTCCTCCTTTTTTTTTTTCCTTTTTTTTGGATATGATCTAGAGAAATTCTGTGGTTTTTCTCTGTCTTTGTGAGTTACATGAAATGAAGACTAAAGCCTGTGTTTGCTTTGTTATGTAGAGTAATTCCCTAGGGTAAATATATTTACCATTTATCATCTGTTCATATACATAATGCATATGTGTAGCTGAGTTGTCTAGCAGATAAAAAGTTTTTTCTTTTTTTCTTTTTAACCTTTCAGATGAAAAGATGCATAAATATAAATCCCATCTGCAGATACAACATCCTGAATGCTGTGCATTTCCAAACGCCTCCAGCAGCTGGGCTTTATATTTCAGGTCATATGAAATTCTCTTCTTTTACTGAATTACTGTGATGTATCATTAGAGTTCCTGGGTGTGATGCCCCCTGTGAAATAGGCATGGCTGGAAATTCCATCCAGCTCATGAGAAGTGGACACGACACAACATTTTCAAATATTGGTGGGGTTTTTTACCAGAAACGTTGAAGTTGCTGTTTTACTGAAACCGAATGCGCTCTTTTGAAAGGTTAGATTGCATTGTATAAGGTGTACTCTTGATCCCTCCATTTCTGACAGTTTTTCAACAATAAAAGAAGGGCTGTCATGAAGGTCACTCACAAATAGACCTGTGTCTATTTGACTGCCACACTTTGTCAATGAAAATACAAGTAACAGGAAGGGAAAAAGAGAAAAAGAACAGTTTGACTATTCCATTTTCACCTAGAATGTGTTTTTATTGTAGTGTTTTATCTTGTATTTGGTATTTTTCCATCACTGGGCACTTTTTTAGAATTGGTACATTTATCTTGGAATTTAGAGGGGAGCTAAGATCTCTAGAAAATCTCTCTCTAGAGTATAATCTTCACAGTAATTGTCTAGTCATAGAAAAAGCCATGGAGAGGAACAGGTCAGTCTGCCTGCCTGGGGCCTTGCCACATCTCTTACTTAGCCAATTCAATCCATGTTGCAGTGATTTCAAAGAAATGTGACTGAGTGGCTTTAGGCAAGATGGCCAGCTGTGATTACCATTTTTTATTCTTGTTAAGTACCCATCCCTTTGCAGGACTTGTAGCTGGAAGGAAATTTTAAAATTGTAAAATGAATCATACTTGAGTAGAAGAGGAATATATGCCAGCAGTGCTCAAGACAAGGGCCAGAACACATGAGCTTAATTTTCACAGTGAAAAAAGTCCTTTGGTGGCTAAATGCATTTGTGAATCAGGGTTGTAGACAAATCCTAGCCCTGCTTAAATAAGATGGTAGTGATTTCTGACTTGTGAAATGTGAACAGACGGCATGATGTTGTATTATTTTCTTTGCAGTTTTGTACTGCTTGTGAAGCGCTGCCCTTCATTCTGAACCATGAAAATTAGTGACAAAAATACTCCTGCTGAAATGAACCAAAGTCTCATCACTGGCTGTTCTGTTCTTTAGGCCATCTAGAGCACTGTATTCTTGTATTCATTTTCTTTGAGAGCATTGTGTGCTGCTGATGCAAATTTTTGATTTTTTCAAAAGCCTCCTTCGTTGCCACACATATGCACAAAAGGTCTAGAAGTGCCTGTGTATCAGATCTTGTACCTTGTCTGATGAGTAATTTCAGTCAAAAAGTAATTATACATAAATGACAAGTATTTATTCAACAGAACAGCTCCTTGGAAAGCTTTGAAACACATTTGCTTATTTTGCCTAACAGGCACAACGTGTGCTTTATTTCCTCTGCTGTTACTGAAAAAGAGCCAATATAGGGCCTGTGCATTCCCCTCTACCCTGTCCATCACATCAGAACTATCAGTGACGTTTTGACTATAGAATATTCTTACGCAAAATGTAGATATCTTGTTTTTGCACACTCTAGGTCACTCTTGCAAACAGGCTGTCTTTCTTCATAATGTTGTGCATTAAATACTTGTTTCGCTTGGTATTTCTTCCAGCCTCCAAAATGTACTAGGTTTTATGCTTGATTTGTCACATTTCTAGGACTTCTAATCTTTTTTCAGTTTTCTTTATCTTAAAGTATAATTATAAAACAAGGCTACAGGTGCTGAAGTTAAAGTAGCAACACTTTTTCTCATAACAAGCTTGCTGGTAAAGATCCTTGCCCTGCTGTTCACAAATCAAGAAGGGACTGGTGAGAGAATTATGGCATAACATAGAAAGAAAAAGGACAAACACTTCAAAAGGGTCTATGGGCAGTTTGTGTTGTGCAGTAGCAGAAGAGAGAACAGAGATGCTAAAGGTAGCACACCTCAGGCTGCTGTGTCGTCATGGTGCATACACCGCCTGTTCGAGATAGTGGCTGTCCCAGATTATTACTGGAAGTCCGTGTGGTGTTGTGTCTAAACTAATAGTTGTTTCTTCTCAGTTTATCAGTTTAGGCACAGTGCTGAGCAAAGGTAGCTAATCTGCTGCGTCACTACCAGAGCTGGCAACTTGTTTAGTGACTTGGTGTCTCTTCACTGCGCTTCATTGCTCCAAAGGCTTTTTGTGTGTCAGGCTCCTTTTTTGAAAGTTTTGCACTTCTGAACCAAATTTAATTGAGAGTCAAAGGGACGCAGGTTGTCATAGGATAATTATCAAAGATCTTTAGGAGTTTAGACTCCAAATGTTAAGTGTCTGTTAGGTTTTTCAGATTTTTATGTATTGACTTCCTATTGATTTCAATGCCTACATTTGAAAGTCCCATCAGATGCCATCAGCATCTCTTATTTTCAACTGAAGACACCTTGATGCTTTTGAAAGTCAGATGTTTATATCGGGAAACATCTGCCATACACCGCCACCTTCACCCCTGTAAAAAAACACTTCACTGAAATTATCGGAATTGTACATGATTAAAATGCAGTCTGAATTTTACTCCGTGATAAAGGAGGCCATTTTTGTCATGTACTTGTGTTTTGAACATTTGAGCAGCCACACTGGGATTATTTGCTGCAATAGAATGAAATAGTAAGAGGTGGTAGTTTTGTATTGTACGACAGCATAAGTGCCATCTAGACCCCATTGACCTTGGTCGAAGCTCTGCATTTCTTAAAAACTCTTTCCTAGCAAATAGATACTGCACACTTGAGAGGGGATGAGGCACAGAAATGGGTCAGGTGGTGGCTTCACCCTCTCAGTGAGGTAGCTACTACCCCTGACTCATCAGATAGGATGTTAAAATTTACTAAAACCAGCAGTGCAGGTCAGCCATGCCAACAAAGAAAGAAGGGAGCAATAGGAAAATTGGGACGGAGAACTGGGACTCTGGGAGTTGTGTCAGAATCACAGAGCTTTGGAAATTATTTCTGGCATAACACAACCTTTGTGTCACATTTTGCTCAAGGCTGTAGGTAAAGCCAAACTGTTGTCCCAAATTACATAATAAAATCACACAGTGGTCTCTAGTAAAGTATAGAAAGACTGTTTAACTGTCTCTGCAAGATGCCTAGTGAAAATGCTATGCCAGGATGCAGAAAGCAAAGTTCTTTGGTTTCCTCAACATTACGATGATGGAAGTGATAATGCAGGTGGATCATTAACTTCAACAATGTCAGCATGTTCTCACCATTGCATTTACATTAATTAGTCTACATATTATTTAACAGCATGCTTTTCTTAGATGAATTCACTAATGTACTTTTTGGCTCCCACTATGTAGAGTACCTCTGCTTCAAAAGTAAGCTATTAAATGCTGGAAAAGGTAGGAAGATTTGTGGAAAGATACACCAAATGTGTTCACATTTGAATAGGAGCACATAAAGACATTGAATGATAACTTTCCTGCAGAAATCTCTTGCTGCTTACTATGCAAAAGTCTTTATTTCTACCTCATGCGCAGACAGGAAAGAAAACAAAAAGCAGAATATCAAATCCAGAGGAGGGGTGGATGTTTATGGACCTGAGAAGTGAGACGAATGAATGGTTCCAGCCAGATTGTTTTAGCATAAATTAAGACACTGTTCACAGTCCAGAAAGGGAATAGGAAAACATGCTGCATGCAGATCTTTACAGCTGCTCCCTGTGTATTAAGCGCTTGGGTTATGAACAACAGTTAGTCTTCATTGCTATTTTCTACTGCATCTCTTTGCAGCCAAACTCAGACATTGAACTTGAACTGCATCATGTTTGGGTTAAAATGCAGTATCTGTGGGGTTTTTATTTTAAATCTGTTTTCATAACGATCATAGTTGAGAAAAGCCACTTGGTCAGGAGTTCAAATGGGGAATATGATACTTGAGTTTTTGCCTTATCTCTATGCTGTCTTTAGCTGCAAAACTCAGCCTGGTCTTGTGGGCTGGAGTAGGGACATCTGAGCTCCGTCTTGCTCTCAGTGGCTATGAACTTGGTGTAGTGAATAACTTATAATGCAACTAGAATGGACAAACCAAAATGTGTAATCAATCAGATAACTGAAGAACTCGGGGGCTTTCCAAGAAGTGTATTGACTTTGAGTTGTTACCATTTCTCCTGCCCTCCATCTTTCTTTTGAAAAGGAACAAAGAACTCCTATATTGTGCATTGTGTGATGTAAATCTAACTGTGAAAAGGGGGAAATGCACTATAAATGCAGAAGGAGAGTCGAAGGCACAGAAACCAGACAGCCTCCATATCAGACTTAGAGGGTAAGAAAAAGAAGCTTCTTAAGGAAGTAATAGTTGTTAATTGATGAATAATTATGTTTGGCAAGTGCCTTGGTAGGTAATCAGCATTAGCATGGGGAAAACTAGTTTGTTCTGAAGGCTGATGCACAGTTTGACCAAACATAGGATGAAATGTAAAGGTTACATCTTTACATCAGCAGGATTGTCTTTTAAATATGAATCTAAAGCTTTACTCTTTTAATATCCCTTTAAAATAACTTGCAGACAAGAGGCAACTGCCTATAAAGGGTGAGACAGTGAAAGCCAAGTTTAAATATGAGAGCCCAGATTTAATATATGCTACTGGCAATGAGATTAGGCAAATTAATTACCTATAACAATTAGACTAGAACTCCATTTAGGGCTGAACATGAAACCTCCTGATGTCATTTGCATGATGTCGTTCAACAGGTTGGAATCACGTTTTAGCTAGAAGAACTGCTAATACCTCTTTTCTGGGTGCGTTTCAAAATCAGAGTTGCAAATAAACGATGCTTTTGACTACAAAAGGCATGTACAAATTAATCTTATTCTTTGCCAAAGGGCTAAAAGTTCATTCATGAATGAATATCCATCAAATATGGTGACTTTAGGTAATAAAAGAGGGAATGCAGCAAGAACTTAAGGCTTCCCTTACACATGAAATTGAATGTTTATTCAATAAGAATCAAATCTAAACTGTTGTATTGATTCAGTTAGTCCTGTAGAACGTAATCTTTTGATATTGATATTTTTAAACTAGTTATATTAGCAAATGCAGGCTGAGGACTGGGCGAATTTTATAGATGCCAATACAATGAAAATGTTCATTGCACACTGGTAGTGGCAACCATGAACATGACTTTATCAGTTCATTAAGTACTTCATATATTATACACGTCTTAAGTCTTGATGATACCTTGGGAAAAAAATAATTCTATGTTGTAACACTGGTGAGAAAACAACTGTCTAAACATCTTGTTGTCTTCGATTTCATTCAAGGTTTGAGAGATGCAGGGATGATGGTAACTTTTTCTAACGCAAATAGCTTTGTTCTTATATACTTCCCTAGGACAAAAAGGGCAGAATGTTACCCACTAATTGTGATATGAGGTGCAAAATTAATTGACTCGTTAACCTTAATCAGCTTGTTTTAACTGTGAAGGTCTCATGCTCTGAAGATGATAGTACCTTTAGCTTACAGTCATAAATAAGCATTTACCACCACTGCTGCAGGGCAAACTTTCCTTTAGTGACACTGATAATGTATTTAGAGGAAGCTTTTGTGGTTTATTGAAGAACAGAATACATGTAACCTTCTAGGCACAAAGGTGGTTTAAGGAGCTAACTCCCCTGTTTCCCAGTACCTGCACACTATAAACTGGAATTTGCTTTAGCTGACCCAGAGAATATTGGTTTGCCATTACTGCCCAAGTGTAACACTACTTATTAGTATTACCTCACTAGAGTATGTATAGGGAATGTTTTTTTCTAGTTATCATTATTATGTTATCAACAAATTTCAGAAATATTTTGAATCATTCATGCAAACCCTGTACTCCAATGAGCATCCTTACCTTATAAATATTCTTCGAGAGTCCAGCTTTCAGCTTCCATTAGTAACCTATTCTGTAATGTACACTTTTTTTTGGTTGACATGCCTGTAATTTTGTTTTCCTTGACAAAGAGAAACCAAACACATCAGAATATTCTGTAGTATATGAAACAAGAACAGATGAGATTTTCATGCAACCTTACCTAATGCTTTTTTGGAAAGTGATAGTGAAAAAGGTGATCCAAAAATGCTCATCAGTTAAAGGTCTAACTTAAGCTTATGTAGACATATCTTAGCCAGCTTTACCCCACCTAGGCTGGGGACTGATAAAAAACTGTGGAAGCTAACCCCTCCAAAACTTAACGACTTTCTCAGACTTGTAGCCTGCAATGAGATCTTGTGCTTGGTGTTTTGTGTGCTTACAATAATTTGTTTTGTTGGCTCCAGTTCATCTATGCAAGCAACAATTGCAGACTGATTGCTGTATAACATGGTGGTATCTATGTAATTGTGATTGTATGGGGTCTAATAAAACGTGGCACTTGGTTGCCTGTTTTGCTTTCTGTTGTGATGCCCAGAAATGCTGTTGTAAGGATTTGTATGCATTGCTTGATTGCTACCATTCATCTCGGAGCTCTTTATATTATTCTTAAGCAAAACAGACCTAAGACTGCAGCGATTAACAGGCCCCATAGCAACTCACAAAACAGGAATGAGGTAGACCTGGCATACACTATCTCCAGCATTCCATCACCTCTGCAGTGCTTGGTGGGTGTAGCACAGGGACAGGAGAAAATTAGAAGGAAAGACTCTGAGTTGCAGAGCATCTCATTGGTAGCTGGAAGCGATAACTGCAGGACAGAAAGCCTCTCAAGCTGAACCAATATTTGAGAGGCACAATAAACACACAGAGGGTTTGGGGTCTTTTTTGGTGTGTTTTGGTTTTTTTTTTTTGCCTTCTTTTCCTTAGGCTGTGTCTTTTATACTTCATATCTTGAGATGCACGACACGTAATCTGGTGTGTGGGAGGCAAAGACTCCATGATTGAGCTGCCAATTTTAAGTTAAGTTATATATTGCCCATAAATTGTTATTTTCTGGGGCTTATAGTCTTCACTAAATATCACTTTGAGCTGAACATTTATATTATTTTATCATCTCAAAGCTGGCTGTTTATGCCTAAAAAAAAAAAAAAAACGCTTTACACTTTCTGGGTTTTTAAACTCTTTCAAAAGGAACTGCTTTTCAAATCTTTTAAAAGAAGAAATCACAAACAACACTTTTAGCAAGCTCCTCTTTTTTGAGGTATTCTGGATCAAATCATGAGTGGTACTGTGGAAGTCAACAACTTTTTGAAATTACTCGAATCCAGAGTTAGCTGAGATTGCTATAAAACCACTCATTATGTAATGATGGCCATAAAACAGCAATTACGCTATTTAGTTCTGAGTTTTAATTACGTAATTGCAATGACTATGTTGATTGAATTCTTAGAATGTTTAATGGTCTTAAAGAAAATGTTATGACATTTTAGCCCATGTTCTTCAGAAGTACTTTTAAATGACAACAGAATTCACATGCTTCCCCTCCCCTTCCTTGTACATTTTACTTTTCAATAATGGGGGAGTTTCTTTTGAGAGAAGCAGAGTTAAAGTGAAAACAGGGTGTACATGGGATTAAATTTCCACATCTGGATCCTCCTGCAAGTACTAATTTCCACGTTCCTGCTTTAAAAGGAGCTGGGAGTTTTAAGGTACTGAACAAAGCGTTGATATGGCCTCCTTTGTCATATCTTTGCAATTCTATTCATTTATGTTCAAGAAAGATGGGCTAAAATCAGAAAAGGAGCAAAAGATTACTAATATAATTAGAAGAATGGGAAGTTGATCATACAGGAGGAAACTAGGGGTTGTCTCATTCATTCTCATAGAACAACGTCTGAATGGGGACATCATTGCTGTATATAAATAAAAATGGAGGGAGAGAGAAGTATAATAGTAATACAAGAATAAATGGATACATACAATACATTAATACTTTCAGACTGGCAGTTAAGAACCAAGTTACCATCCACCAGAGCAATGAGGTGCAGCAGCAGCCATTCCATCAGAACAAGGGAAAAGAGCCCTACTTTTCTTAAGATCAAACTCAGTAACCCAATGGAGAGGACCCATGGCCACAGTGCATGTGACAGAAGAGAATTTGACTTTTTGATGTAGAACTACCGCTTCTGCCTTGTGTTTTACTTTTTCCCCAGGATAGCAAAGCCTTTAAGCAAGTTCTAAAGTCCTGCTGAAGTAAGGACTATCCTATGCTGAACTGAGGTTGCTGCCATGATTTCCTCTCTACTCCAATCCATTTAATCCCCATACTCTCATGAACAACTTTGGGTGCCTGAAATTTCAAAGAGAGTAGGAGACGTTGATGCTGAAGAGTCTTTATGTAGGTCTCTGAAAAGCCTTAGACCTGAGGCTGACATCATGCTCATTCCACAAAGGGATGAAGTGCTTTCCCTGTACCCACAGACCGGGGAAGGATACAGTGATGCATCTACTACTGCAGGGGTTTCTAGAGGTTTTGGTACTTTTTTTCTTTTTTTTTTTTTTTTTGGGCAGAGGGTGTGTGTGTGTGTGTGTGTGTGTGTCAACACGACACATCTGTCCCCATTAATCCCCAATGAGGACACATCTATCCCCACTGACAGTGGTGAGACTAAGCCCTTTAAAAAACCCCACTGATCAGATTCCACATAATCTAAAGCATTTGCCACTTAATTTTTTTGTTGTTCTCCTTGTGATTCCAAGTGACAGGGTAATGGGGCATTTCTATCATCACATACATTTCTCAGCTACTCCCTTTTCTAGCCATTTTAACTCTTTAGTCAAGATTCTGTGTCATCTAATTCAGTCCAATTGCTTTCAGTTAGATTTCAATGAAGCTTGTGCTGGACCATGCAAGACCACTTTAAGGACTCCATGGATACTGGATTTTTCTGAGTGATCCTACAAGGAAATAAGGTTTTCAGCCTCAATGAGTTTGTTTAAATAAACTTTGCTTCATTTGATTTTTGCCTGAAAACAAGATAGGTCATCTGAAATTACCTTTAGTGAAACACCATGAATATCCATAATTTGCAAATGCATTCAATAGAGAATGTGTAACTCAATACTAGCACAGAATTTATTCCCTTGGAGACCAATGCATAGGTCTTGGCTGCATTAAGGGCAAATTTCACGGTCAATGTCATTACTGCATCTTCTAAATTGGGTGATACTAATATGTTGATCTCTTTGGAATGGGAGCTCTTGCTTGCTGTATTATTGGACAATGCCTATCCTGCTAGGGTGGTAACTTGATTGAAATTTCTAGGTGTTACCATGATATCTGAAAGCAAAATTATAATCAGAAAAGCTTAGTGGCTTTTCTCCACTTGTAATTTGTCAAATAGCTCGATACATTTTTCTCTAGCATTTCAGCCTTTTCCATTTGGCAAATATTGATGTTTTTTCCAGAGCTTTAATGGAGGTAAAACTGTCAGGAAAAAAAAAAAAAAAAAAAAAAGAGTAATAATTGCATGCATTTCTGTAACAGTTACAAGCCAGAAAGCTTTTACTTTGTTCCAGAATAAGAACTCAGATTAATATACAATCTAAGCTTCTTCTCAGCTTTTTAAAGTCTTCTACACTGAGTCAATCATGTTTTCTCTGAATTGTAGTAACACGTAGAGTATCTTTATAAATGTACTTGACTATTGCCTGTCCTTAGCAAGAAGACTTGCAACAGTTTATTAGTGTCAGCAAATGTTTCACACAGGTACCACAAAGAAAACTTCCAGGACCAATGTTAACAGTCTTTAGCTATGCTAAAAATTATAATACCCAACTCCAGAGTAGTCTTGGTGCTGTAATTCTTATTCAGGCAAATTTTAAATAATAAGCAGAAGATTTTTTTCTTTTTTGTCTTGACAATCTATGATCAAGTCCAAAATTTGTACTGGTAACATTATACAAATCCAGTTTAAGCGACATCAGCACTGTATAAAAATGTATCAATTTTTTCTTTGGAATGGAGGCGTAGAGTAAACTGGAAGGAGAGGAAGAAAAAAAAAGGCAAGCGCAGGGTACCCAAGCTCATACTGAAAGGCTAAGCAATATTCCTATCCACCTGTCTCAGAGTTAATTAGGTATATATATATACAGGTATCTGTCAACTGATATTATTAGTCAGTAATGCTGGCCTGAGCAGAACATTGGAGAGGGATTCACAAAAACTGAATTCAATCCCCAGCCCTGTCCTTGGTCTTCTAGGTCATGGTAGGCAAACCAGTCAGAAGTCTCAATCCGCATTTTTAAATTATGTTAAATCTTTGACTTTGCTTTAAATCATTCCGAGATTTGCAAATGTAAAGGATTATATTAAAAGGAGATGGCATATTACTGGACTTAGAATTCCCATTAAAACTTGTTAGTTTTACTGAAGAGTTGTAATATGATATTAGTGAAATTGCAAAAGAACAGGTGCTTTGAAAGAATTGTGAACTGATGACCTCTTTTGGAAACATTACCACTAGTCTTTCTATGCTATATTTTTTTCCTTCTTTTAAAAAGATGAAAACTCCTTTCCTTCTGCCTTTTGTGTTCAGAATCCAAGGTATTCATCAGTGACCATCTTTACTCTGTGTTGCTAAGTCACTTAGCATAAAGAGACACCCTACCTGGAAAAAGAGTTTTGTAGAAGTCATATTCTTAGCTCAAATAAAATGAATCGTTTAATTTGTGGGGTAGGTGAGAAAGGGTTGAGATGCGTGCTGCTCTCAAATATGCAAAGGGCCATTTCCTTTCCCCAAAGAATCTGCTGCCCGAGTAGATATTTTAAAGATCATCAGCGTGAATTTGACCATGTTGTTTAATATAAGAGCCACTACGGATAGATATCCACTCGCCTTTCTAGTCTACTGGGTTTGGTTTAATAGTCTCACTTACACTGTGCCCTGTGCCTTTCAAATCATATAAACACTTTCCAAAATGGTGCAAAGAATATATAAGAGCTCAAAGACACATTCCCAGGGATTTGACTATACCAGTAAAGCATTCCTCTCATGGAGGACAGTAGTGTTTAAAACCCCAGAAAACTTTACCCTTGCCCAAAGCCACCTGTGATGAGAACGACAGCTTGTTCTGGGACAAGGTGATAGTATATCTATTCCTCCCTACAGAAGCTGGGAATAAAGCAATGTGCAAGTTGCAAAGTATTTTTAATGAGGATGTGTTATTTGAAGAAGAGCCACTGAAATTCCTTCAATATTAGGGTCACTTAGGGAGACCTTTAACCCTAGATAAACATATTTGCAAAATTTTCTTAAAAGATGGGCAGTGGAAGAAGCTACTCAGAAAGCCAGTTGAATGGGCTACTGTAATCTTGACCATAAAGACCAGTTTGGTTTCATTGGAAGCATGCTCATACCAGAGTCACTGATCATCCTAAGTTTCTATAACTGTAAGGTAATAAGGGACGTTTACCAGTGAGGGGGTGGGAACTAATGTGGTTTGTTGATTAACACAGGACATTAATGTGATAAATCAGTGATTATAGCAGAGTTGACAAAGCTGCTATAAAGTAAACCATGACATCTTGTTCTTCAAGTTCTGCTGACTAACAGGGAGTCTGTCTCTTCATATTCCAGGTTTTCTCCTACCTCTTGTTTGTCTGTCTGGTTTTGTTTTCTGCTGATAGATTTATATTTTTTTGGCTATGTTGGAATGACAAGACAGTGACATCTGGTGACCAGAAATGTGTACTCATTTTATTTTTTGCCATGAAACAGTCACCCTAAATTCTGGTAATTACTATGGAAAAAAAAAAAATCTATTAATAAACTGATCAATTATTTTCAAAAAGAAAGACCTCAGCAGGTCCCATAAGGTGTATATGAATGTCACAACTTTAGCCTAGTCTACTGGAGAACTAAGTATTAGGTTATTGCATATCTGTGTAGCCATCTGTCTGCCCATTGCCACCAAGAAGTTTACAGTCAGGTCCTACATTGTCCCCATGGGTCACTTACATCTGTGGGGTATTTGGCCTGAGCTGTTGACTGACCATAGACATATTGGGTTGTGTGTTATTTTTAGACCTGGAGGAAGCAATCATTGATATAGGTTGCTGACTTCTCTATATACTTCTTCAAAAAAACAAAGCAAAAAAAAAAACCCCAACTCCTCAATCCAATCCGCTGTCATAGCTTTGTTGTTTTTCTCTAAGTGGGTTGCCAGCAGGGCTCCCGCTGATAGCCTGATGTCTCAGCATGCTATGCTTTTTGGACCTACTAATTTCATAAACAGACACATCAGTGCTTCTCCTCCCTTCAGGCTTTAAAGGGCATGTCTATACTCCGTCTCTATCAGCACATTGCTGTGGCTGCTAAAGCTATATCTCCGCTCCATCACACTACTGCTTTAGCTCTCAAATGCTCCTGGGGTTGTTCTGATGATATTGGAAAGTGGGTTGAATCTATCCAGAGATTCATGAATAAGAAAGAAATCAAGAGCAATAAAGTACAGAGCTGCCTCTTTAATCAAATGAATTTCCTGCATTGTCCTGTAAGGAGGGGAGGATAAATGGCGCTGCTTTATGCCGTTATCCTCCTTGGCGCTGCTGCTGCTGCTCTCCGTTAGGATAAACAAGGCTGCTGTTCTGGGAAGCAATATGACCCAACGTCTTATCTTCCCCCCTTGTTTCCTTGGCTTCTCTGCCTGCTTTTTGCCTGCCTGGGGAGTGAGAGGGGAGGAACTGAATGAAGCCCCTCTACCTGTCTTAGGGCAAGGGCAGAGCAGGAGGCCCATGGCAGAGTCTTCCTCAAAGAAAGGAAGCAAATACCTCATGATTATTCCTCAGATCATCACCAGAGCTGCCCTGGGGCAGTGCTGCCTCTCAGGGCAAACTTGTGTTTTGCTGCATCTTCTCTCCCAACGAGGTGAGAATTTGCTTTCACAGAAAAATGTTTAAAATCTTAATCTTGTTTGAAGATGGTCCTTTCTACTCTAGTAAAGCTTTCAAAAATGAGATTTTTCTTTTGAGATCCAATGCTTTTGTTATTTTGAGTAGAGGGGTAATACTGCCTTTAGAGAGAGATTTTCAGTCAGGTGACAATTTAGGAATGCAAGTACGGGACGGTTGGGCTTAAACCATACAAACCCTGCCCTGAAGAGGAGCTGAGGCAGAGTCCTTCCACAGCCGCAGCCCTCAGGCTCCTGTTCGAGCCTCCAGACACTTCTGCCCACAGCAGCACGTTTGCCCTGGGGACCCACTGGGATGCTGGTGGGACAGATCCCGGACTCCTCTAGTCCAGGGCCACCTGTTTAGCACACACACAAATAAATCACCTTGTTCTTTCTCTGCTCTCGGAGCCCAGCCAGGCTGGTAGCACAGGTCACAACCCTTTCCCTTGTGCTATGTCTGCCCTCCTCTGCCATTTCATCGTGTTGTCCAGAAATAAATTTAAATCAACCTAAATTACTAATCTGTGCTATTAGTATCTCCACTGAGGTGAATAAAGCGCTACAAAATTTGTTAAGTCTAATTTCTTTGCATATTGGTTCTTTCTATACTCCAGTTCCTGCAGGGTTCAGTAGATACGCAAATTATGTTTCATCCATTTTTGGAAGTAAATTTTAATTATTAATATTGTAATAAAACAATTAGAATAATTTTTGGAGTCGTTAAAGGTACTTTAAGTTGATGTCATTTTTCCTAACTGTACTGCTGGGTATAAATAAAAATGGTTATTGCAATCTCCTGACCTAGTGGGAGTAACCTGGCAAGTATTATCGTTCCAAAGATTTTTTCAGTCTTTCTTTTTTTGCTATATCTGAGCAAAGATGGATTTTTCCATAATATCATTATAAAACATTCATAAACAATAATGTTTTCCTTATTGTAAGTGGTATGTATTAAATTATGTTTAAAGCATCTGAAAGTAATTTATCCCAGAGCTACATGGTGTCACTTGAGAAAAGAAAATCAAAATTGCTTTTGAATTTGCTGTGACTTCAGTACTACTTGTAATGGCAACTGAAGTTGCTGTTTAGAAAAATCGAGTCCCTAAGCATCTTGAGGTAATACTTGTGTGTGTATGGATATGCGTATGCAATTTCCTCAACCTCCTGAGTACTTTAAAGCTCCACTTTCTCATTCAGGTGTCTCTGGTTCCCTTGACCTTGTGAGCATTTTAATGTACTTTCCAAAAATTACTGTTGCAGCTGCAGTTGAACATTTTAATTTGTTTTGAGTGCTACTTTGCAGTGGCTAATGTTATGAAGCCAAATTAGACAAATTACAATGCGTGTTCATAGAAATTAATTATTCCTAATGATTTCCTGCCCAAATATATGTTCCTTTCTGTGAATGAATTAGAAATTTTGTTCTTTACTCTGGGAAGATGTCCATGTTTACACAGATCTTAGCTGGTTCTTCCTAGACAAGGTTAGCATTTTAGGTAAAATCAGTAGAGAAGCCAACACTTTCAGCTTTGAACTGTCTTTGCCAGTCAGAACCACCCGTTTTCTCATTTCAGCTCTTCTCAAAGTGTCAGAAGGCACAATTTGTTGGATATACAGCTGAATATGCATTACAGAAAAGCTGAAGGATGGCTCAGGGTCCTTCCAGTATTTTTCCACTTTATCTATTTCTTTGCATTTCGTACATACAGGAGAAGGACTGGGTTTATTCAACTGGTCTTTCATTTGTCCAGGTCAGGTTTAAGTGAATTGGTATTCTTTCTGTGTCTCACAGAAGATAATGCTGATAGAAATAAAATGAGGCATTTATCCATGGGTCATGGTCTCCTTAAGTAGCCTTGAAGGAGCTCAGGTTTTACTTGTGGTCTTGTTATTGAAATATGTATATTTGGATGAGAAACCAATCTGGCCTCAAACTTACGGCAAGTCGCTCTGCTCCTCTGCCCTGTATGTAATCCTTTATGAGGAGAGACCATTAGCATCGTTTCTTAAGTGCTTTGAGATACCTGGCTGAAAAACTGTATACAGCAGCTTGGAGTCCTGATTTCTCCCATTAAGAGGTCTTGATTTTAGGAAATGGTTTTTGATGTATCATTTAATTTTTTTTCTGCTCGTTTTCCTCTCCATCATCAAGAGTTTTGTAAAATCCACAGATAAATATCTCGTATTTTGCAAATATTTATTTATCACTGGTTGTTGTTTTTATATTATTTATTGTAATATTGTCAGAGATAAAGAACTTGATCAAGTTTAATTGAGTATTCTTTCTCAATGTGGCATTGTAAGAGATATGAATAGAAATTCCATGTCATTTTTACAGCTGTTTAAGGAGATAAACTTTTACTGGATGTTTTGGAGGCTACAAAGAATTTTGAATCTCATAAAATAATAAGGCTGTTTTTTGTGAATTAAGATATTCAAATAAAGAGGAACTAAAATCTCTCATAGTGTACTTTCATTTTAAAGAGCAACAACTTTTATATATTGGTAGCTTTGCTGTCAAACAAGTGACAGAAGAAATCAAATGAAAAATAGGGAGGGATGGAAGGGATCATCTCGAGAAAGGTACTTGAGAATAGTGAAGATGAAAAAAATGTTTGTACAGAGATGAAAGATGTTAAAAAAGGCTGCCCAGCATTCAATAACTAAAGGTGCCAGCAAGTCAGGGAGTTTAGTATTGAAGACATTATTTAATACTGGTTTGATGAAGTAGGGTTACACAGTGGGAGCACTGCTACCTCCTCTGCAGTGTTTTTCTACAAAACAGTAGTTAAAACGCTCTATATTCTTGGTTGAATAGTTTTTTATTAGATCTTCTGTTATATAAATGTGAGACCAAGTCACCAAGTATGGAATACCTTAGAAAATAAAGGCTTGAAAAGGCAGAGGAGTAGTAGCAATAAACTTTGTGTCTTTCTCTCAGTAATACAGAGACCATGACAGCAGAGCGTGTGCTTCCCCACAAAGGGAACACAACTCACTTGGATGGCCTTTCCTTGCGGTGCCCAATCTCACATGCAACCCTGGGGAAATGCAAAGGGAGGGACTGAGCAAAACCAAAGGGTTTGTTAATGTGAATTCCCAGCAAGAGGAAACGTATTTCCTTGGGAAAAAAAAAAAAAATAAATAAAGAGATGGAGAATGTGCTGCAGTGGTAACTGACGCAGAGAAACAACAGGATCAGCCCTGATTTCACACTGGGAAAGATGCTCATCTCATGCACTTTGAGGAGGGCTGGCAAGTTCTGGAAAATTTGCTGTGATCACAGAATAAAGCCTCTGCAAAGTGATTATCACAGATAGCAATCACCCCTAATGACAAAGCAATCTTGTTTAATCCTTCCATCATCTAAAAACCTCATTCTACTCTTGTTGCGTGACACAGAGAGCTGGTGACGTGTTACCAAGCGCTATGATTTGTTTTTCAGAAGTTAGCAGAAATATGATAGCATAAAAAATTAAGCCTTTTTTTCCCAGTCTACTGTATTTTTATTTCTCTCTGTTCTCCTCTGTAGCAGGGGATATGGTAAGTACTGAAATCAGTAAAGACTGTAAAAAAGAAAATGTCCAAGCAAAGACAATAATTAATAGTTAGAATATTTATGAATGGACAGATGGTGAAACCCGGTAGAAACACCTACATATTTGTGAAAAAAGATAGGACGTTTTAGCGATGCTATGGGAATGATCACAAATCCTTTTGAGAAGATTCAAGTATGATTAGGAAAGAAAAAGGACAACGTTTTGTTGAGGCCTCAGTTCAGCAAAACAATTACAGGATATCTTAACTGCAGGGTTAGTGTAGGCTTGTATTCAAATCTTAATGCCCAAATATTTTCCATTTATAAACAAATTCTCACATCTGTCTTGAATGATACTGTAAACCTGGACTAGGCATGTAGAGGCTACCACAAGTCTTAATTCCACTGGGAAGAGCAGCCTGCCTAGTGCCTCATAAGGAGTTAAAGGTCCAGATAGTGACTTGTGTCTTCCCCCTTATGAGGAGATAACTCTTTTTCCTACAACAGACTGGGAAACAAATATTGCCTGAGGCACGTTGTTCTTCCCCACAAAGCATAGCAGAAATGAATGAAGAAAGCAGAGTGGAAATGTTGGGTTGTGTGCCACTGCTTGTATGTCATTGCTTGTATGGTAGCTGCTTATCAGCAGACGATTGGTCAGGGCAAGACCTTCATGCTGACCATGGTAACACTTCACTGAACATAATGTTGTGTTTGCATAAGGACTCTGCTGAAAGTGAGACTCTCAAATCCAAATGAGGATTCAGGCTGACTCAGGATGGATTATCTCCATTAGTCCCAGAAATATCAGTGAGGTATACCTCTGTCTCTCCAACTCAATCTGTTGTAAGGCTTTGCGCTATGAAGATGTGAAAACATTCAGGGACTTCATGTCTTGTCTCCCCTTTCTTGCGATATGGAAAAAAGTTACTTGCCTTACTCCCAAAGCTGGAAGATGTCATAAATCCTATTGTCTCTTAGTAGTATAGTCTCAAACTCCCGTGCAAAGAGGTAGACCCAAAATATTTTATGTTCTTTGAAGTCACCCATCTGACCCCATGCCTTACAGAAATGTGATGGGTATTTGAGAAAGAACATGTTGACAGTGTCAGCCCAAGGCATAAATTTCCTAAGAGATTTCTTGGGACCCCTGGCTTCTGGCAGAAGCAGTCCAGTCGTGAATCACAAGATATTTCTTTTTTATAAGTTTATATAATTTCAGAGTGAAGTTTTCAATTTTTTGAGTTACGTAAGACAGACTGAACTCTAAACATTTATAAGGGTGTCAGTGATTCTTTCCTTCCTCCTCAGCTGTGTCCACTCAGGCCTTACTGTTAATTAATGTATGGTTTGGTTTTTTTTTTAAGATCGTTTGGTGCTCACCCCAAAGGGCTGAAAACAATTATTGCGATTGGAAAGAGCTAATAATGTTGTGTGACTGGTACTGACTCGAAAGGATGTCTGAGGAGGCAGAGCCTAACTGCAGCTGCACAGAACCTTCTGCTTGGGCATTGCAAATGCTGCAGCATTTCCTTCTCTGCCCCTCACTGCTCCCTGGGGAGAGACGATTTTCCTTGTTGTTGTTTAAAAACGTTATTATTGCTAGCCAAACAGATGATCTGGCAATGTCAAATAAGAACTAATTTGAAAACAGAAAAACAGCAAACTGCAAAAGGTTTTGGGCTAAAAAAAATGAAAAGTGGCATAAGCTAAATTTGGGAGGCAGAGGGAAACCAATTAATAGAAGTGTGTTTGAAGGAACATGCAAAATAGGTATAAAAACTTACATAACATGTTTTGTTCTGGCAAGAAAAATAGAACAGAATAAGGAAAGAATGATGAAAATGGATAATAATGGTTTGAATGTTTTAAACAGGTTAGGGTTTATAATATTTTCCACTTGAAGTGAATGCAGACTTCATGTGTTGTTTTTCCAAGGCTTGGAAGTCTTTATTCTCTAACCAGGAAGGACAGTAATAGATGTAGGTCAACCTGCTGGATAGTTGGTTGAATGACAGTAATGAATCCAGTGGGACAGTAATATATCTTTTTATAATTTTTCTTTCTCTCTGTGATGCTCCATTGCTGTTTGGAGATGTTGATGGTTAGGGTATTTCATTCTCAGCTTTACTTCCACCTAGAAAGTGCAATTCCTCTCATTCCATTAATAGTGACTGCAATCCTGTTTCTAGTACAATAAGATATACTGATTTATGGAATTATAACAGAGATGATTTTTCATGCTCAAACTAGCAGTTATCAGCAATTTTGATGATGTGTTGGAATCTACTTAGCTATAAAAGGCTCTTTCCAGTTAAATAAGTGTTGAAGCTAAGTTGAGGTCTTTGCTATTGCAAAAATCACTTTATTAGACTGTTTCATAGCTATTTTATTCCAGTATAAATCCACTTGACTTTACTACAGAAAACTGTCATCCTCAACAATTTTAAGTCATTGATGGTGTGTGTGGCCATAACTTGCCCCCTAATGTCAGTCCAGAAAGATAATACGTAATCATCACAGGTAATTTTTTTTTTTTTCCTAGAGGGATGCTTATGAGCATGGGTGTGCAATGCAGCCTGCTAATGCGGATTTCATGTCTCCGTGTCCTCATTCTGTCAAAACTGATGTAAAATGTTGGCCAAGAGAGCCATAATGGGGGATTACATTTTGGCATCCAGGTGCTCTATCCAGCTATCTGTGTGATTCAGTACAGTGCATCGTTTTTACCACTATTCTGCATAGTTTTAACCCAACTTGGTCTTGGTGAAAGGCCAGATCCAATGCAATCAATCTAGCAAACCTGGGAAAAATAGAAAGCTAATACAAATCTTAAAATAAGTAAAGAATGCGTCTAGAATGAAGCAAACTCAACTGCTTACGTTTTATTAGTTACATGGAATTCATATTGTCAAAATTTAATAGCCTTGTCCTAGGTTTAGCATAAGTCAAAGCATGTACTGTGCAGAGTATGAAACCTCTCTGCATACACTGCAGGGAGCAGATCAGCCCGTGGAGGTCATACTGCCAAAGGGCTAATTGTGGGACAAGCAATATATTACTTTTTCTGGTGACATTAGGAATCTCTTGTGGACACTCTCCAGCTCTGTACCACTGCACCTATTCGCAAAAGGGCTTTGAAAAGCTGTGCAGTAGCACATTATTTTTTGTCTACACATGTACCCTCCCAAAAAATCTTGATTGATAACCAATAATATATATGCTGCCTCCAAGAATATGTTAATGCTAATGTCAACATGGGAAAAAGCACCGAATAAAAGAGAATATATGTTTGTGCCATTCCTGTCCTTGCATTTTTGGGCATTGCACTGTAATGTTTATGAGCACAAGTTCTGTTCTATAGCCTTACAGAAAGATGTGCCACCACAATGCATCATTTACTACTCATACAAATACTCTTTGCTAGAAATGAGTCTTTTTTTTTTTTTTTTTTTTTTTTAAATACATAGAGATACAAAGCAAGGAAAAGATGAAAAAATAGACAAGCAAAATGGAGCATTTTTGACTCCTACTTTTTTGGAAACTGTCTCTTTGTAGTTTTTTTTTCTCCTTTTATTTTTTTCTTTTCTCTTTGTTGTTTTTTTTTTTTCTTTTTTTCTTTGGTGTTGTTGTTTCCCCCCCCCACCCCAGTTGCTTTGGGGTTTTTTTGATGTGTTTTTTTTTTTCCCTTTGGATTGCTTTTTGTTTTTTTTTTTTCTTCTTCTGTTTGTTTTTTTTTTCCTTCTTTTTTTTCTTTTTTCTTTTTTGACAGCAGCTCTTGCTGCATAGGTACAATACCCTTTGCTGTATTATTCCTTATTTAAGAAAGTATTCTAGATAATAATCCCTGCAGAAGTCAGTGCAATCCTGGCACTGTTCATGATAACCAGTGATTACTCTTAATTTCAGGAGATTTAGGAGATTTTCCAAGATACTGTCGTTGTGTTGTGAGAAGATCAGGCCCAGGCTCTCCTCCTTGTCCTTCTACTTCATTTCTTGCTATGATTTGCTCTCTTTAATTCTTACTCCGATGTTTGAAAGAACATACTGCTGAACTGGGACTACCCACAGCAATCAGCATCGTTATATCGTCATCTTTCTGATCCTTCTGGATGTGCTGATTTCTGTCTTGCAGACTGTCCTCAAAATTTGTTTTTTGCATTCACTGAAATCCTGTCTATCCAGCCTGCTTTGCTGCCTGTTTCTCTAAGAGATTGTCACAAATCTGATTTTTATAGATAGCTGAGCTCACACTCAGTGCCCCCAGCACTACTTAGCTTGAGGCCATCTGGCAAGATGAAGAGAGATTTTTGAGGCTCCTTCCTCATCCCAGTGCTGTGAAAAAACAACAGAAATGGAGCAGGTAAAGATGCTTCAGGAGGCTGAAGCAGATGATGTCCAGTGATGAGTTAGACAATTAGTCAGCTTAGAAAATACCACATAGGTATTATGGGTTCGGACTAGGTAAGCGCAGATCGGTCTGGATCAGCCCATCCTGTGTGGACTGCCAGCCAGAGCACAGCCTGCGCATACAGCATCCTCCAACTGAACTGCACAGAGAATTCACCTTGTGAACAAAAATGAATTTTGAAACTGCTCAGACTAGATCAGAGACTTTGAAAACAAGGCCTGTCTGTGAGGCAAACAGTGAGAAAAGTAGTGCTGCGTGGGTACCACAAACCATCTGTTCTAGTAGATGCAGGTGGAAGACCGGAGAGTTCTTTACTTCCAGGTCTTCTCCCCAGAAGTACATGTGGTACAGGAGGTTTCCCATCCTTGTTCACTTGTCTCCCATTCTTTCCTCCCACTTGTGTATGAAGTTTTCCTTTCTTTCCCTCCCCTTTTTTATTCTCTATCATCTTTCCCTTTGTGACTCAAGAGACAGCAGCTGATGAATTCTGTCATTGAATTGGTAGGGGAAAGGGAAAGATTCAGACGATCTGTGTAATATCTAGAGCTAAAGAAAGTATGGCATACGATATGAGAATCCACATGAAAATAAGTAAAATAACTAGGTTGTGGGTTTTTTTTTCCCCTGTCTATGGTATTTCACATAATTGCTATTCTGCTGTTTCTATGGTAATGACAGCATTTCTCTGACTTTATATTGCCCTCTTTTGTGTCAGGGAGATCTACTTCCTACATGGGCCCACTTCTACCTAATAGATGATGTGGGTCTCTGAATATACGTTTGTGCCATTCCTGTCCTTGCTTTTTTGGTGATTGCACTGTAGTGTTTATGAACGTAAGCTCTGGTCTGTAGCCTTACAACAACGTGCTGCCACAATTCATCATTTACTACCCATGCAAATAGTTTTTGCTAGAAATTAATCTTTTTTTTTTTTTTTTTTTTTACTACATAGTTAGAGATACACAGCAAGGAAGAGAGGAAGACCAGTGCCTGATCTCACAGAGTGAGTCTCTTTTTTTTTTTTTTTTTCTTTTTGTTTTTTGGTTGGTTTTTTGTGTTTCCATCCTGCTCTCCAGCCTCATGCAAGATACCTACTTTAAATCTACACAGCGCTTAAAAGCAGATATATGCTTAAAGGCTTTGCTGGACTGGTACCAGTGCAGTATATCTCTCATGAACAAGGTGCTACAAAAGCGACAGGAGCTCTCTCACTCATCCCAGAATATTTAAAAGACGTCTAAGATTAAGGCCATCATTGTCTCTTGAACTGCTTTAGAAAACTGTCATGAGAAAGACTGAGATTAAGTTTACACTATTTTAGCAACTACAGGCCTTCCTCATCTTGTGTGATCTTATAGTTAGAACTTGACTGAACCTGAAAGGCTGCAAGAGAATGGAGTGGGGGCTGGCTGCTGATCATTACTCATCATTTATAGTGCATACCAAGGCATAGTGTATGATTAGGACACAGACATTTTTCTTAGTTTGGAAAGCCATTTCTAGAGTTTCACAATGCAAATGAAAGAGTTCAATAATAGTGGGCAGACAATTATAGAAATAACATAACGTCACGTAGTAGAAGTGTCATCATTTCTCAGTCATAATAGACACTTGGTTTTCATCTTTTAGAAAATCAGAGCTATTGACTTTGCTGGAGAAAAAAAAGGATAATGAAGGGCAAATTTTTAAGATAAACAAGTTTCATGACAAAAATGGTTTATTACTGATTAGCCAGAGTAACCCTACTCTGAATGGGTTTACCCATAGTAGTGCCATGCAGTAGCATAAGAAGAGTAATCAAGAGGTTGTCATTTATAGCTAAAAAAATGGTGCATATGCTGCATGAGGGAGAAAATTAAGCCAATGTTTCCTGGACAGCAGAAGCCACACTGGTTGTTTTTCTCCATTCAAGTTGTGGAGTTTGGAACTACGTTGGTTTGGCTGCCGTCTCAGTACTGAGTGAATGTCATCCTAGGTAAACTATATTTGTGGCTCCTGCTCTGAATATGCTCTCCAGGATCCTTCTATCACTTAGCAGAGCATCTGCTATTTTTTCCATAGACAAAGATAACTTTGAATTAGAACTCTGACCCTTTCAGGATCAAACTACCTGTGCTCCAAAACCAGCCTCTGCTTCTGCAGGGTGCATAGGAAAAAAAGCACACAGTGGACAGGTGGTAAGATACTCTTCTTTCCAATATTATCTTGTCTCAGCCTCTCATTGCCTTAACATCTGCAGCAGACTTTATATTTCCTTGGAGAAAACCAATGCACAAAAACATGAGAAAATGCAAATATTACAGTAGGATAGACTGAGCTAATGCTATTTGCTTCCCAATTTTCAGATAAACATTAATCTTGTCTTACCCCATTCATCTGAAAATTACAGTTATTGCTATTGCCAGTTGTTCAGTGACAAGCCCCATCTTGTCTAGAGTACGGCTTGTATCAGACTGGCAACTATAGATGGTGACTGCAATTTCCCTTCTGCCAGTTTTGGTGGGTTTTTTCCAAGTGTTTTCCTATGAGACTCAGTTTTTTAAGCTTGAGCTATGTACAGCACTATATGACGGTGGAAATCACTGGCCATGGCAATCGCACCTGGGGCCTCAACATTTAAAGGCATATGTTGGCTAAATTGATATCAATGGGAGTATCTTGTCTCCTGTGTGAGGCCCAGTCTTCTCTAGGAGAGCAAAACATTGTACGGTTTGAGTTACACTACATAAAAAATGTCTTTCAAAGGTAGTATGCAATTGTAACTCATCTACACATTCATATGGAGGTAGAGACAAGGCCCACCATATATATATAGTTTTATAAAAATTGAAAAAGAATTACAGTAGGGTCACTTAGCTGCTAAAACTACATATAAAGCTACAGAGAAATGTTAATGAAATTTTGGCTCTTTTCTACTTTTCTGTTATATGTTGTAATGGCACTTATTTATATACTACCATTTGAGTTTCACTCAGTATATGAGCAGATGGACCTCAAATCAAAGAAGATTCAAATTGTCCACTGGCAAAGACCAGAAACTGCTTGAAGGATCAAGTTTTTAGGTCATTGAGGGGGTTCAGAAGTTGAGAAGTTGATCTTTGGGAGGATGAAAAGATGAAAGTTTTTAATGGTTTAACTGGGATGTCGCTCTCTGAACTGACTGTATTTTTATCACTGATTTTTTTTGATTCATATTACAAGGATGATTATCAAGTCATCTAGTTTCTTTTAAGCCCTGATTCAAAGTCCACAATGTAAATCTATCTATTCTTGTGTTTACCTTCGTGTCAAACTCATAAAGACATGTTAAACATAGAGCTCAAACTATATTTCAAAGGAAGCTAAACTTTTAACCACATTTATGGATAAAAATTAACAATGAAAAAGAACATGGGCAAATTTGCCTGGGTCATCGACATATTTGTATAAAAATCCAGCTCTGCAAATAATAGCAGAATTGTTTTCTACTCAGTGTGGCTGGTATATTTATTTTTACAGCAAAAGATGAGCTAACCTTGAGTAATCTATTTCCATATCCCAGATAAAAAACTCCATTTATAAAGAACTTCATGCATAAGAACTCACAGAGTCAATGGCAAAGTTTGATATAGAACCAAAGGCTTTTGTGATGTGTAAGAATTAAATAAAATTATTTGGTAAATACAGAGAGGACAAGAAATAGAAGTGTCATTTAAAACAAGAGCATTAAAAAAAACCCTTTACCTGAAGAGGTATGTTTTTGTCTGATGCTATTTTTGTTTTGAGATTATGTGAATAACTAGAGTAAAATGTTAAACCCCCAACTCTACAGAGACTTCTGCATATGCTGAATTGTATGGGGTTACTAATGTGATTAAATATGGGTCTGTCTGCATGCTTGAAGGGACCAGGGACCCTGTGACTACACGGAAGTGTGATTCCTTGGGAGACCAACAGAACTATTAGTCTTCTGGTGAAAGGATATGGCAAATTTGCAAAGAAATTAATTTGGAGATTTCACCTGTGACTATGAGTTACGTATTGGGAAAAGACCCTAACACACTTTACACAAGATGATATTTTTCAATAATATGATTATTCTGAACAGGAGGAGATGGATTCTGACTCATAATTATACAGAGCAATGTGCCCAGCTGATCAAAGTTCCGCTTTTTCCACCGGCTTTCAAGTAATGTGCATTCATTAAATACTCACTCCAGAAGTTACATACTCCAAAATTACCAACACTTTTTTTCATTCAACTCTCGTCTCATTCCTTCAGTGTTGAGTGGGATTTTCTTTGCTGTTTTCAGAGGAGGCTACTGGTAATTTTTTTTTTTTTAAATTAAACTTTATATGGTGTTAATAATACTTAATTTTAATGCAAATAAAACTTCGGTTTGTCATGTTTCTAGTAAAAGATTAATAAGTATCTGTGTAAGTCAGTATTACCACAGCTTCCTATTCCCATCTACTGATGGCAGAGGAAAGCATTTTTTCTGTGGAAGAATCTCCTCATTAGTGATCTTCAGGCTTTCAGCTGATCCAGATAAAATTATGCAAACCAAATACTTTACTGGAATTCAGCTGTATTGCACACTGATTAAAACATCAATTTTTAACAATCAACCATTAATACAGGCATAGTGCTTCCATGTTCTGCGGATCAGCTCTTAATATCGAGACTTAATGGCTCAGGGAATACAATGGAGATTTCTGGGGTCTAAGCTCGTACATGTTTTCATTTGTCTTATGGCAAAAAGGCTTATCAGCAACAATAGCCACAATACTATTTTCTCATTGTTTCCAAAGGGAATTCCATTGCTGCAGAACCCGTATCTAAACTTATTTCTGGTAAGGTATTTCTGGTCTCTCCAAGTGGGTACAAGTTTATTATATGATGTTATTACTTATCACATTATGATGGCAAGATTTTTTCAAAAACTGGGGCCAGCTCTGCTAAGAACTGTATATGTGTATCACCATCCCAAAACATTTAGAATTCTTATGTTAGAAGCAAAAACTAGCTGGGGAAAAAAGTATTTGTTACCCTTCCTGTACTGCAGCAAAGTGAGATGCAGAACAGTTTAATGTCTTGCACAGATCAGTATGTGGGAGTGGGGAAGTGAATTCAGATCCCCTGTAGTGCTAACATACAGGCCTATCCTTCTTGTTCAATTTAATTTAGAATAAGTATTCATTTTTAACTGTGCTTCTGTATAAATCATTTAGTAATAATCCATTATCTTGAAACCAAAGCTATAACAATCAGCTGGATATGAATAATTGGTACTAGAAGACAGGTAAAAGTGTCTCTTTCCCTATAAGAATATCTTCCTTTCTGAATCAATTCAGCATTTTCTCTGTCCTAGAGAGGGGAAGATATTGAGGTTGTGAAAGGTTAGAAGGAGAGCTTTATTTTCATTAAAAATTCTTTTTCCAAAAATCAATAAGAAAACCCCCATCTCTTCATTATATTGTGCATACAGACAAAAGGGGTTCTTCCAGCAATTCACAAAACACCTGTAGCATGTTGTTAAATACCTTGGGACAGTGACAGTGCCAGGCAGGTTTGAATTCATTAGTATTACTAGCTTGAATACTTCTAATAATGAGCCAAGTCCCTCTGGTAAAGAGTAGGTAGTCTTCATAACGCTAAAGCCATGTCTCAATTACATAAAAGAAAGCGAGTTGCTATTCACATAAGGTACAATAGGTGGTTTGGAAATCTGTTTTCTCTGGATGAGTAACAAACATGATGTATCAGAGAGCTTTGTACTTTCTTTTATCTCATCTTTTTGCACATAAAGTAGATTTTAGTTATCATGGTTTTAATTTAGTGACCCATTGAATGAAATTTATAACTGGAAGACATGGAAACATTTACTGATTACTATTTTAATGGAAGGGGAAGGTGTAGATTTCTTTTTTCTTCTATTTTCTTTTTTTTCTTTTTTCTTTTTTTTCTTTTTTTAAATTTATTTTTCTTTCTTTTCATCTTTTTTTTTCCCTCTTCCCTGCCCCCCCCCACCCCCCCCAATCCCTTGCTGTCCAGGAAGCAGTGCATTTATTCCTCTCCTATGACATTTCAGGGAGGAGCACTTCTGTGAACCATTAAGAATACTTTGTGGAGAAATTAAATTCAATGAGAAATGAAGATCAGGAGGCCTATTTTCGAGTTCTGTAAGCACATTTTCAAACTAATCACCAATAAAGCCAAGGATCCTTAGAGAAACGGTCCATAATACTGTATGCTGGGAAAACAGGTCTCTCTAGGTGTGTGCCGGAGCTTCTCTTCATGCAGCTTCAAGTCTCATTCCATATGGCAAAAAAAGTGATAGGCCACGAAGGACTTACACTAATGCTGAGTTTAATCCTGTTGAAACCAAGGCGAGTTTTGCTAGGAGCTTCAGTGGGGCTGAGATTTCACCTTTGGTTTTCAGAAAAGATGTTGGCTGCTTCCCAGTTTAATGTGATTTATTCTTCACTTCCTTTCAAGTTCATCCTCTGATTAGCTTTAAAATCAGGTTAGAGCTTCTCTTAGAGAGAGAGCAGCAGTGAGAGCTGTGAGCTGTCACAGGGAAGGTGGAAAATAGTGGCTTTCAAAGAGGGACAAGGGTAAGGCTCTGGTTTCCAGACTAAACACTGGTTTCTAGATTAAATACCACCAGCAGCTGGGATAATCAACAATGTGCAATCACGGTGTTTCATTTAAAGTCGTTCAAATCAAGGTGCTTTTAGGAGGGTGCAGAAACCTTTGAAAACACTTGCGGTCTGAAGGTGGTTTCTAAGATTTTTCTTTCAAATCTAAAAGTTTCTTAAGTCACTGAGGCCAGTGAAGCATTAAGATGTGAGCCTTTCATTGCTTATTGTGTGGACTAGTGTGTGATTAAAGCCATGTATGTGCTCCAGGCACCTCGCTGAAATGGAGTCTGGGGTAGCAGAGGGTCAGGACGTGTCGCAGAGGCCCTTTTCTTTGATTGAGCTCTTCAAATAATTCCTACAATGAGAAAAAATGACTTCCATTAAGGGAGGCAGAAGCTCCCTTTGGAGAAGATTCCATAGACAACTTATACGATACTAAATTGAATGGTTTCTGCTGAGTGAGTCTTCTGTGGTGTCTTGCTTAAAACAGGGAACAAAGTGGATTAGAGAAGCTAAAAAAGCCAGGCATGCAAGGGTGTTTATTGATGTTCTCTATTATTAAGTTTATTCTTTCATGTGGCACTCCTACAAAAAGGTAAAGATCTACAAACCTGACAATGAGAATAATCAGAAGGATTAATAGGTCTGAGGTGGTCTATTTTGCTGTTAAAAAAAGGTGTAAGAGGAATTTAGTCCTTCAAAGAAATATTAAAATTGTATGTCATGGAAGTGGAGCTGAAAAGCCTAGATACATTAACAATATCTGTGGTGTTCATTACTCCAGCCACACAAGCTGATACAGTTTGGCAACTAAAGAGCCGCATATTTTTGCTGGAATTGAGTAGCCGATACAAAATGCAGATCCAAGGCCCATACATTTATTTTTAAGCAGATGAGTAAAGCCATTGGCTTCAAGTATCTTGCACAATTTCCCCTATGAATGCACCATGCTCTAAGATACAGGCTCATTATTTGCATTCTGTCATTGGCTCTTTGCCCCTGTGTACACATTCAGTATCAAAACTTGAAATAAAGAAATGCTCTACTTAAATGAATTCCTACAAGAAAATCATCCATGTGTGTAATAGAATTGCTGATTGTCTGTCATCTTGACAGATACAGTAATTTACTGTTGATACATTTGATAGTAAGGGGCCTGAACCCTGTCTTCTTCTCATTAGCTACTGACAGCTAGCTAGTCACAGAAACGTTCACTGTTGTCATTTTTACCTATATTTGTAAAATATAAGCAGCAAAAAAACCAATGGAATTGGTATCAGTTAATTTTGTTTTGTATTTCTGTTTCAATGTGTGATTAACACCTGGCTGCATTATAAATCATAGCACTGACTAACTGCTTACATGATCTATGTATCTACATTTGTCTACTGCGCTAAAAATAACGAAGGAGCAATCAGTCTTTGCTATCACAAATGCTTCAGGCCTAAAACAAAATCAGAAGGGCGTCTCTCTCTCCAGTACGTACTGGCACTGCCACATCCAACCACCCCCCAATGGGTTCTCTTGACATTTACTTCTGGCTGCAGAATAATCATATCACATTTTTTTTTCCTCTAAACATAGTAGCTGAGAAAAATGTCCATTAGGCATTGCTGTAGGCATCATTCCTTTTTATAAGGACACCATAAAATCTTTTGAAATAAGTTTCACCCTATTCTTTCCTCATATGGGCAAAGGTTACCTATAAATATCGTTGTTTCCTTCTCTCTGTTGCTTAGCAGCCCTTAGTAGTTGGTTGATCGATCAGTTGATATATATACATAGATCATGGTGCAATCACAAGAGCTGGAAGTTCAAATTTCCCAAGAGGGAAATTTTCACAATGAAAGCAATCAGCCACTGGTGATTAATAATAATAATAAAAATAATCCCCTCAGGGAAGTGGTAGATTGCACAACATTGGACACTTTTAAGATTCAGCTGGACAGGGTGCTGGGCCATCTTGTCTAGACAGTGCTTTTGCCAAGAAAGGTTGGACCAGATGATCCCTGAGGTCCCTTTAACCCTGGTATTCTATGATACTACGAAATTTCCATCACATATTTTTTACGTGTATTTTATATGAACCTCTGAAGAGTTGCAGATGCAGTTTGATACATTTGTTCTCATGCAATTTCTCATTTTACTGTCAACAAGCTGTGTACTAGTATTTGGAAATCCACCTCAGACGGCCATTAATTATGCCTAGTTAGTGTCAAAATAGTTAATTTCTTTTCTTCATTTTTTTTTTTTTTAGACTTAATAGCACGCTATCATCTGGCAGCTTAATCTTTGCTTTAACGAACAGTACCAACACATTAAAATGATGTGAAAATTACTACATTAACTTTACAGAAAAAATATCATTAGTACAAGAAGCACATTAAATTCCTCAAGGATATCTCAAGTGCATGGATTTTTAGGTTGATTAAAGCACTTCTACAGAAATTGTTATTTAAGGATGTTTGCCACCCTTTACCCCAGTTTTGCTATAAATTACTGCTGTATGTCATAGATAGATTTATATATTCTGGACAGATATAATAGAATCTTAATGCATATAAGGATATCTCTGAGGTTATGGTTTATTAGTTAAAATACAAACAATCACAGTTTTTGCTGATTTTTGGCCAGAGGTCTAGCAGGGAACTATTACAACGTACCTGTATTTAAACAGATTCATGTTGAATATTAACAGTATATGTACAAATGGACAGATGCTCTTTTCTGTTGCATGGCTGCCATTGTTATCTGGTTTTCCACCAAGACTTCACTTGTTTGTTGCAAAAGCATATGTGCTGTTCCAGATGTTGAATTGCTTTGGTCTATATTACTGAAAACCTTTCAGGGGCATCGTACTACTCACTTTACCACTGTGAGTTTTATAGAATTATCCAGATTTAGCTGCACTGCTGGACTATTTCAGTGTATTACTGCTACACAGAGCAATTGTACATCTGGCATAGCTCAAAATAATGTAAAGCATCCAGACCTGTGGGTGAAATTCAAACGATGTGATATGAGTTGTAGGATATAATATTTTTGGCTTTCCTCTCCTTCTGGCTCATCATTGGCTTTAGTAGCCAGTAGTTGTCAGGGGTCAGATTTGCAGAGTATTAAGCACCTGAAGGCTCAGCTAGGCACTCACTGACATTTGCCAAGTGCCAGTGCGTGTCAGCAGATTTCTAACTCCTCATTGACATTCTGTCTACCTGACTTGCTTGGGAGCTTCTGCAACCACAGCTACACATGTATGTTCACCTTTAGGTACCCAGAGATTTGTTAATTTGTCCCTAATCCCATGAAATTATCTACTTGACCACAGAAAATTGTTCATTCAAAAATTGCCTTGCAAAAATTGGAAACTGATTAAAAAAAAACAGAAATCTTTCTGTCTCACTATTTCTCATTTGTAAATCAACCTTTCTTGATTCTGTCTGAGACAAATGAACTGCCTTTTACAGATCTTTCTGACCCATCTAATATAATTACACAAAAAGCCCATGGCAGATTGATCTTTGTTGTCTCTTCCCATTTTATATCTTTCCTGCATGAGATCATTAAGTAGTGTGTTCCCAGCTTCAGTTCTCATGGCTAAACCCACTACGTACGAGTCTTTCTCTGCCATTACCACATTTGTGCTGAACTTACTATTCCCTCCCTGAAGGACATCATGTGGCCTGAACCACTGTTAAATCAGGCTATAGGATTTCACTCTACTACTCTTTTATTGAGCCCACTATCTTGAGATAGGATAAGTCAGATCTTTCCTAACGTTATCACTCTGAGACAGAAGGCTTCAAAATGTGGAGGCCCACTGCCTTTCTTGGTCATTTTCTCTTGTCCCTCTCCTTATGTGATGGCTGGAGGAAGCCACCATTCCTTCTTGTGGCATCCTGCAAAGACTTCTTGCAGTGTCCCATGGTTGCCTACACTGGAGCACCTTGGCTTGTGGCAAAAAGGACTCTGCCTGCACTGAGCAAACGCTTCAGTCACCCCCCTTCCCACCAGAGTGCCAGGGAGGATGGCTCATCGCACGAGTCTGCACTGGGTGGGTGCTGTCGTGTTGCAGCGTCACATCAACAACCATATTTAAATGAATCTGTCGTAGATGTTAGGAAAGCTGTCATATCATATACCGTACTGCTTTCTGATCTAATTATAGTTGTACCTTTAGAAAAGCCATTGTCTGACACATTGTTCATCCTCTTTTTTCTACAGACGAAGCGATTTCCCTTGATATTTCACCAACTGGGAATCCTTCTCTTCTCTGAATTTAAATGTTCTGCAGTCTCAAAAGGGCAGCTTTGTTCTCTTAGTTATTGGTTATTCTCATCATCTTGATTCGTTTTCTTATGATCGGTTATCTTTTCTTATTTTCTTCAGCATAAGAATTGTTCTGGACGCAGAGCCATGAGAAGGAAGCTTGTGACGTTGGAGGTCTGGACCTGGGTTTGGGTTTGGAATTTAGTGACATCCCGTAACTCCCTGGTGGGTTAGATCGGGATCTTCTGGGTACACCTTCTGCAATTTGCAGAACACATAGGGCACACTTGTATCTACATCTAGTTTCAATTAGCTATTAGCACTGCTTTCCCTCCCCTGGCGCTGTCATGTAGGCTGCTGCATGTACACATTAATATTCTCCAATAGTCTGTTCTCTTTACCTATAAATCTTTTTGCCTAGTTAATGTGATTTCTTTAGCCTTTATTTCTCGTATGTCCTTTCTGGTTTTTGAAGATGACTTTATCTCTTGTCTCTGGAGGAATCCGACCTACAATGTAATTCAGTATATTGCTTCAAAGCACCCAGGATGCTATGACCCTGCATCCCACGTCTTAATCTTAATTTCTAAAACTGTGTGAAATGAAGCCTGCATATAGATATGTTTTTCATGGAGACCCGAGTTTTCACCTTTCTGCCAGTCCACGTTTTCACACTCTGAGTTATAATTGTTCAGATGCTCTTTATCTAAAAAAAAGAAAGTTTGTTTTGAATCCCCTGTCTGTCATATAGCATGATTTTTTTATACTGATAACACCAGCAGATTGCCAGATGTACTTTTAACTTCTCTGCTTTGAAAATAAGATTGATATTAAACCCATCTTTTTCAGTAATCTGCTGAAGTATTTACCTGCCTGTAATCATCATCTTTATGTAGTTTTGGATTCTAAATTCTAATTTTTTTTCAATATCCCTTCTATACGCTTTTCATTTTAAGTTGCTCAAATGACTCATTACTGAGGTAGGGAATGCATTTTCTGTGCCAGCCACTGAATAACAACTTTTGATGGTTTCTTTTCCGTAGAGGATTTTTATGATTATTATTTTTAATCTTAGCTATGTCTTCTTTAGTGATGTGCTGCTGGATACGAGCAATAGATCTGACTGTAGTTTGCACTGAAACTCTTTTCTGGCCGTTTAAAAGAGCATTGAACTGGGAGAAAATTATTTGTTGCTTTTTTCTGATCCTCTTAAATGGCCAACATAGCAAGAAAGGGATTTTGCGTAAAACCAGCTATATTCTAAATAACTCTAAAGAAATAATAAAGAGTTTAGTCCCAAATGGATAAAGGTGAGAAATTTTCCTGTACTTTTTAAAATAAAAAATTAAAAGCTGGAACACCTCATTTAGAAAGGAATTATTTGAATAATTCTCCAATTCTCCCCACAATTAATTTAGGAAAGGCCAGTTCCAACACATTACAGAAAGATGATCCTTGTTCCAGGCATTTTTTCCAGACTGTTTTGCAGTCATGTAAATCATAAGAGGCATTAGCATTTTCTGTATTTACATCAAAGGATGGTTTTATGGTACTGCAGGTGCAAGGATGTACCTTGAAACTCCCAGAGTGTCATATGAGTGTAAATATAATAAGATAAAACTCAGGAGCACATTTTGCATGAGGGCAATCCCTTCTCTGATTATTCCCAGATCTCAGGGCTTGTCTGCCTTTAGCATTTTTCATCAAGAGACAACTGCTCCCGAATAATTTCATCTACAGGCTCCCTGGTAGGCTTCATGTCCCCTAATTATATACCTAATTATAAATGTGTGACAACGTAGGTGTTTGCATCTGAACTAGTCATCTAAGTAGTCAGTGGCAATAGAGGAGCACTGCTGGTGTGTGACTCTCCTGGCACACCTCAGTGGTCCTTGTGAGGCTGACATAACGAACGCTAAGCTACAAATTCAGATTCTGATTTCTGCATGGCAGATAGTTAAATTCAGGTGTGTGCTTCCATGCCCTGTTTCAGAGATGCACTCAGATCAGGAAGAATAAAGCAGTCATAGTCCCAAACAGGAGTGTTGTCACGGGCTTGTACGGGGATCCCTTTTGCAGTTTAAATTCCTACTCAATCATAATCCAAATATATTATTAGATTAATTCTTGGGGAAAAAAAAAGATACGAAAATGCAATACTCTGTGACTAAACCCTCTACATTTCTTAGCAAGTATACACTCTACTTGCGAAGTACTGAGCTATAGCAAGAAAGGTGTTTTGAATGTACAAGGACGGAATACATGTAACAATTTATTTTATCTATGTTTGCAATTACCTAGGCTTTTTCCTTCCTTTTTCCTATGCTGAAGATGTAGTACTAGTTAAACTGATTAAACAGCAGTCAAAATTAAATGCCTATAAAGCTGAATCAGAAAACTGAAAATATGGGAAATGAACGTTATGGAAATTTCACATCCATTTCTTTCTGCTGGAACATACAAAATGCAATGTCCTGGCTATTCCTAGTGTAACTACATTTTAGTAATAAAACTGAGAGCCCACCAGATTAATGTGGGCTGCAAATAATTTTGAAACCAAGATGAAGTATTCCTCAAAAGAAGGGAAAATTACATGTAAATCTTAGAATTTTCTTCCCTCAAGGCAAGAGCTAGAGAATTGCTGAAATTATATTTTAAATGTGTTTTTTTTTTCTTTATAATGCATACAAATTACTCCTACGGCAAGTAGATCTGGTTTCCTTTGCCTGTTTTAAGAAGCCATTACTTACATTACAGATAGGTGCACAATTCTATGTCCAGCAGTGCATCAGCAAAGAAACAATTCCTTCCACCTGGGGGCTCTGCCTGCCATCTGTATAGTTCAGTGTGCCAGACTGGGACATCTGTCTTGGAGACGTCCATCGGCAAAACCTCCTGTTCAAAAACATCTTCAGGTTTCCTGAGGGCTCCCCCGTAGTTTTCATGAGCAATACTTCTCACCCACGCACTCAAAAATTATTTACCACCTGCTGTGTTCAGAGACTGGGACTTCCAAAATTACCATCCTATAGCTTAAAAGCCCAGGTTTCCCCTGCTAGTGAAGTGAGGAGAATTGTAATAGATCTAGAATAGAAACAGCTGGGGAAAAGAAGAGAAAGACTAGTTACAGAGGTAGTTCAGAGAATGAATCTCCATAACATACATCAAAAATCCATAGACAAAGCTGTTGTCAAAATACAAATGACACACAGCCTTTATCACTCATTCTGAATCTATGCTCAAATCAGCTGCTAGACTTTGAAGCACTTGTTGATGAAGTGAGCTAGGATTTATGACTGCTAAAGCATCAACTTCCTTTTGTCTTTAATCTAGTACACGACAAGAACAAAAACCAGTACGGAAATTAGTAACAGTTTGCTTTCTGTTTTTAATCCAGTTTGGCAAAATAAGGTCAGAAGAGGAGTATTTGAAGTTGCCTTGGGGATTTTACCGACTTTTTCAGTCAATCTTCTGCTAAAAATATAAAGAAAAATATGAGATACAGTTGAACTATCATTGTCATGACTGTAATTGCTTTAGAATTAGCCTGGTACTCTCTAAAATAAATGTGAAAATTTTCTGTTGACATGTTTGGAAAATGGATTGACCCAATGTTTACTCAGTAAAATAATTTGATGTAATCGTGATCCACAGCTGGTTTCTAGCATTTGCTGGAGCCAAGATTTGAAGAGGGAAAAAAAAAAACAAACAAAAAAAAACAAATAAATGTTGAATGCTGGCACTGATATGTTAAGGACATTAAATACTTATGTCAAATAATAGTTTTTGCATTTTTCTCTCCAAATTAGCTCAGACATTGTGTACTGGTTAGGTGGTTTATTTGTTCTTCTAAAATGTACAAGTCTAGAAGCTTTCTAAACTGTTTGACACAGACATGTTAGGGGCCATGCATTAAGCTATTAATCTTGCCAGGTTCCTGCAAAGAATAGGCTCAGAGAAGTGGGAATTTTTGTAGAAAATTCATAAAGAAAAAGTCCAGTGAAACCTCAGCTGAGAAATACTTGCAGAGCATTAGCCAGTTCTGTGCATCATCCAGTCTCCATTCTTTTCCCACATCCTATTTATTATGTTCGACATCTTAGCAGCAGCCAAACGAGATCAAGCACTCAAGGCATTCAGTCTAACCCAGCAAGGCGTCAGCCTCAGTGAAAATTAACCATGTCCTAAATGACTGTACCCATTTCAGGTGAGATGAAACCTGCTAAAAGCTAAGCATTAGTCATAAAATCAGAATCACAATCACTGCTCATAAAACACTTTGGAGGCCAAGAAGATAAAAAACACTTTTGAAAGATAAATTAAAATAATTTATGATCATTATATTTGCGTTAAAGCAATGACATACGCAACTCTCTACTTTTCAGTCCTTATACATTTCACTAAGTGTAATGTTGTCAAGTTTATTTCCAGCAAGACATGACTTTTCCACCCTTAGCAACTTAGTACACATGCAACTTAGTACACGTAAGTGGGCTGACAGCTGTATCTTATCTACACCAGGCAGTGAAGCTGCAACACAGAAAGTGATGCACCAAGAATTTAGTCCACTAAGCTGAAGTGCTCTGATATAGAGCAAGTAGAGATGGATAAACAACAAACAAAGGCTTTCTTCCCCACGTACCTCCTCACGCTTTGTTTTGGGGATGGAAAATGGCTCAAGCAACGAGCTTACTTTGAGGTTCACTAGGTCTTATAACACAGGGTTGTGTGACACTCTGCTGTGTGCCGTTTATGCTGCCAAAGAGCTGTGTTACAGGCATACAGGCCTAACCCCTTTGTGCATAGTGTGTTATAATATTTTGCTATGTTTTAATTACATTGAATTGATGAACTACATTTTGACGACCCTCTCTGTTTTAAAGAAATGCCATTGATACAGGCTAGCATTATAGATGAATTAGGTACCACTTCTGGTCAGTCTGGCTTATTGCCAAGCATCATCGTGGGAAAGAGTTTAAAATCTCTGGTTTTAATCCTTAGTGAAGAACAATTTTTCTTCTACTCTATTTTAAATCTGCACTGCTATAACTATGAAAAGCAACTCATTTTTACCATCACCTACAGGCAGAAGCTATAAGCTGCCATTTCTTTTCCTGTACAGCTGTCTGGTTCAGTAAATACATCTTTGGGGACTCATTTGCATTAGTTACCAAGAGATGATGTGCAGCAGTGAATGGTGGTTTGTGCTTTACAATGGGCTTTCTCAGCCCTCGCTTTCTAACACAATTATGAGCTCTTCTGTCATTAAGGGAGGAGCACAGATTCAACACTGTGCAGGAGACCTGAAGGTTAAGTCTGAGTAGGCAGGAGGGACATCGTCTGGCATTCCCCATAGTATCTTGCAGCAGCCTGATGCCAGACTTTCAGCCAAGGTCCAGCAAGGTTTCCTTTTTTTGAGGCCTGACAACTGTTTTTCAGATTTTCGTTAGAGTTTGGTATTATACTCTAGGAGCTTATAAGAGAGAGTAAAGGGCACTGTATTAATATTTGTAGTTATCAAAGAAGTAGAAAAAGAAAGCCAAAGGGGTCTGCATTTAGATTATTTCAAAATATTTAACGTGTGGCTGCATTATTTGAAAAATAAGATCAATAAAAACCCAGGAGATAAGGCACTTTAGTTTGAGTGGAAAAAGAAGGAAGAGGTGCTAACCCCTTCATTGAGCAGAGGAACTTTGTCCCTGAGAGGAATGTACAGGCAGACACATCCCTGCATGCAGGTGAAACTGGGAAGGGGGAGGAGAGGCATATTGTCTCAGCCAGTCTAACCACTTGTCTCAAGACCAAAGAGCTCAGAGGAGCATTTTGAAATATACTAGAAGATCCAGGGAGAACATGTCCCCCCGCTTTTCAAAAACATGTTGTGCTTACTTCAGATAATCTGCACAGTTGTGATTTCAGGTTTTCAGTAACACACACTAGGGCACTGTATTATAAGCCTGTATCCTGAAGTGTTTCTCCTGGCTGGTCAAGAAAAAAATGTGATGGCATGAATTTACAGTAACAAGTAAACTCATTAACTTCCAGTAGGGGCTCTCTTACTGTGCGCTTTGCGTATTTTTGTGTTCAGATAGGAAGGGCTGTGGAATAATTGCTTTGCTTACTGTGTACTGATTCCCAAGTAAAAAAAAAAAAACAAAACAAAACAAAACATTTTTACTGAATAACATATTTTTAGATTGAAGTAAGTTTTGGTGTGACGTAAATTGTTCAGGGTTTCCTCTGCTGCAAATCAGATTAGAGTGTGAACTAAGAGCTTTGTCTTGCAAATTTTTAACTTAGTGGAAATAGTATTAAAGAGTGATAAAATTATATAGAATTTATCAGTGAATATAAAAGATATTTCTCATTGGATAAGACGTGCTCCAGATAGTTGGAGCAAAAGAAAGGGAGGAAAAGGGAATAGATACAAAGACACTTAATCGTAAATATAATTTAAAAATATTATTTGAAGTGGCATTGATAAACACAAATGCCTGTGGTCCAAATTATGGGACAGGTTTTAACAAAAAAACACCTGAGGAATATGTAGGATTGGGTTTTTTTTAAATCTTCAGTGCTATTCTTTCCAAAATTGTTCAAAACCATATTGATAAAGAAAAGCCACCCAGTCTTTTGGGATCAGCTATCTATACTTGTTTTAGCCCATTATTACAGCAGTCTTTCAGCTTTATCAGTTAGCGTTCACTCTATTCTTATCATTTCTCGTTATGCACCTTTGTTTCATATATAATGATAATATCCATCAAATCCCATTTTAATTAATATGTTCAGCGCTGTATTCTCAACATTAAACCTTTTTTTTTCCCCCAAGATCTTTTATCAGATATGTCTGTCAAAAATACTTCTTGCCTACAACAAATACTATTTTGAAGTCATACTCCATTTGTGAAAAGGACAATCTATTTGCTACCAGCTATGACTGTTCTGTAGTTTATCAAAAGTGAGGGGGTAGCTGTGAAATAATTGTAGTGGGATAGATGATTGACGTCACTAATTGGAGCCTGTGCTTTTAGGCTGGGTAGACATATCAAAGACTAAATGGACATGAAAGTTGAATTCACCTCTCACCCTTACAAATGAGCTGTCTCAGCTGGGCTTAGAGCATGTTGTTTAATCAGTGAGGAGCAGCCACTGCTGATATTCCTGATGTTGTTCCTATTTGTCATTAAATGGAGGTCATCAGTCTCCGTGACTCCCCCTTCGACCTTAGTATTAAATTTGCTGTAAAGAAAACAAAAGCACTGATTAGTGAGGCCTGGAGATGTTTGTCAGGGCTACAGGTGCCTTTCTTGACTGGAAACTGAGTACAAAAATAAGTCTTTGTAAAATCAAAAGCTTCCATTTATCTTGAAGGGTGGGGGGAGGATTATGGATAATTGAAGGCTGGAGAACAAAATTGCCAGATTTGAAACATAAACACATTGTATTTTTGTCCAACAGAAAATTGACTTTGGTTGCTTTTATTTCCCCAGCTGATTTGTCTTGGACAAAGCTCATATTTTAGAGATGACTAGCTTCTTTTTTCCTTGTCAGACGACCTGTAGAAGTAAAATTTTGTTTCCTAAATTATAATGCATGCTGAGTGTTCAGTATCATGCTTTTCATCACTGTATCAGCTTGCAGAGAGTCAGCTTTGCTGCCAAATACACGTCCACGATTCTAGTAAGCCCCTTCCTTCATGCAACATCCAGCTATGCATCTTCTCTGTCCTGTGCATATCTCTATAGCCTTTGCTTCTCCTCCATCAAAATGCCATCAGTAACATCCGATCAGAAAATGTCATTTAGATGAACCTTTTATCGCTTCTTCGTGTGGAAGCCAAGTATGAACCAAATGATGGTGTCCTGTGAGATATCATAAGGTTTCTTTTTTCTTTTTTTTTTTTTTTTTTGTTGAGACTTTGTAAGGAAGAAATACTGATGATTGCATCAACTGCCTGAAATGTGATCAGAAACAATTCTGCTCTTTAGATTACATATGAAAGTCATAAGCCAAGGTTAAACAGCTTCTTTATACATGTCAATATGATACCCTATGTTAAGTGTTCTCATTGAAAAAGTACAGACAACTGCCTCCATCAGGAATGCAGGCTGGGCTCAAACCAGTTTAATTCTCTATACTGTGACAGTATTATGCAATTGACTTCCAGACAATTTAGCGATAACCTGCAGTGATGGTTACGTATTGTGTGAGCTTTTTATCCTACTGACTTTTTCAGGGCTTTTGTGGGTAAGGCTTGTACTTCTCTGTTCACAAGCTCTTCCCTGACATGCCTGGAAATGCGATGACTTCCTGATTATTTAAGCTAAAACGTACATTTGGTTACACAGGTACACACGCAAATAGATTAGTTATGTTTTTAAACTAAGAAATACATCCATTTAGCTTATCATAAAATCAGAGACACAAAATGAATGGGTTTGGTGCTTTGCATTTGGGAATAATACAGCTGGGAATAACATTTTTTTCCTGTTTTGCAGTACATAGAAAAGCGTGTTTCTTGATATTGATCAAATAAAAAACATTTTATTACACTATAATTGCAGATGGAGAGACAAAGGGGAAGCCTTATAACTGTAAGAATTAGATTTGGAAGAAAAAAAGCTTTAGGACTGATAAATAAAGAATATGGCTTAGATAACATGATAGCGTTCTTTGTAGAAAGCTCTGAACAGATCAGACTGACACTTACTGAATAACTCGGTATGTGATTATAGCCCTTGGCGACTGTCTGAAAGTATGCTTTGAATTGTGTATAGGTTTATTTGCTAATCGTAGTAGTTTAAGCAATTTACATGGTCTAGCATATTGGAAGCCTTCATCCGCCATCAGATTTTATTTCTTGCTCAGATCGTCCTGCCTTATGTGACTTGAATAAAAATTTTCATAAAACCTCTAGATTTGTCTTAGGGAATGCATGTTCCCTCGTAGGTAAGTCCAGAAGCAGGAGAGAAGTTCACCGAAGAATTAGCACGGCTATGACTTCTCTGTGTGTTCATGACTTACCTACAAGCTGGTGAGAAAGTTACACTGGAGAAGCTTTGATGTGCATTCAGCTGGGCAGAGCTCAGACAGTTCAGAGGGCTTGTTATCTGCTTAGTTCCCTGTGAAGAGGCAATCTCTGGGTTTGCTTACGCTGAATAGGAATGGGCTAATATTCAAAATAATCCAGTTACACCAATACTAGCCTGTCCATATAACTTTACAGATAATCCACAAAACACTGCTTTCTTTGTGAACAAGTTCAGTTCACTGGCTCACTGGGGTGGGAAGAAGCAAAAAATAGAAGAAAGTCATTAAATAAATTATCTTGTAAGAAACACATTGGTTTGCAAGGACAGCTGCTGGGGACAGTCACGGCACCAGGAGATCTCCTCTGGGTGTATATGCTATAATTGAAGCTGAGGAGTACCAATGCTACATGAGGGACACGGGGCTTGAAAGATGAGCTGCTCCAACCTTCGAGGGTCACGACAGTCAACGAACCAGCCCCTCATCTTGGATGACTACAAATTCCCATTAGAAAATCTGTACAAAAACACAACAGAAGCCCACCAACACTATGCTGTAAAATGGATGCCTTAGCAGCTGATCTGCAGCAGGTCTCACTTGTGATTACATTGCAAGGATTACCAGCAGCCAGTTAATACTCAGGTCAGTGTTCTGCCACTTTACCTGCATCCTCATGATGTATTTGTCCTGTGTTGTGTGAGATTACAGAGAAACTGAGCAGACAGAATTTTTATGCCTATTCTAGAACTGACTTTTTTAAAGTTTATGTTGTGAGAACATATACCTTACCTATGAAAACTGATGGATTTTTTTAAGATAGGAAATGTTTGGGCAGCAGCGTAGAATCCCATGAAATGTATATCTGTTCTGAACAGAGGGTGTTCTGCAGACTGTCTGTGCCCCAGTCAAATCCAATTCAAAACTTTAGGAAGTTTAAGTGGGATTTAACTTGGCCATAACTGTTGTTCTTGCCTCCTGTAAAGATCTGAAATTTTGCCAGAATTTATATTAAGCATGGGCTTGTCATAATAATTAAAATTAAGACCAGGTAGCATTTTGTACTTGCAGATGGCACAGAGAAACAATAGGGGCTGATCTTGTAGCAAAGAAATTACAATAAAATGTCAGTTAAATTAGTTAACTGCATAGCCTGGATCAATGTGAGATGCTTCAGTGCAGCTTAAGACCTTGAGTTATAAGGTAAAAGCAGAACCAGTGATCACTGCAGCCAGTCTGTCTGCAGCTCTTTGCTCTCAGCAGCAGGTAGGATATGACATCATTCTTTGCTTTTGATCATTCTATTTTCGGCTGTGCATATTCACCAGTATTTATAATTATTTTGATAAGGTTTACAGCCAGAGACGCTCATTAAAATAATGTGTAATTGTATAAATTTTCCTCTTCCCTCTTGCTCTGCTTCCTGTGTTTAGCTATGACTGTGAATTTAGCTACAGTCCTGGAGGTGAATATGTGTGAAATACGGACTGGGTGCTACACATGTTCACAAAGTAATTTCTCTTGCTTCCTGGTAGCTGAAAGGCAAGAGTTTTGTTCAGAGCCAGCTAATGACAGAGAAGCAATGTGTCCTTCCTGGCCATGCAGCCCTCGAATTATAGCTCCTACACAGAATTGCAGATAGACATTGATGTTATATACTTACTTTGGAAGGATCTTTGTTTCTTTGAGCTAATGAAACCATGAAGTAAATGCACATGTAAGCATTGGAACAAAAATTGAAGTAGGAAACTTCCAGAAGTCTATGACATCTGTTGGTGACCTCTGGTGAGTCTGGGAACCATGCTAGTAGTTAACTGAGGTAATCTATCTTGGAAGCACGGACGTGTTGCTCTTCATAGCAGGATACAGACAATAGGGGTTCAATTCCTGCTTTACTCCCAGCTAGTACCAAATATATTTCTGTGAGTAGGCTCGATCTTTGGAGGTGTTTGTGAGGCTTTCTGTGTGACACTACAATTTTTTCCACATTATTCTCAATATATAGCCATTCAGGAGCTTTACTTCGTGTGAAAATGGACTGTGTTGCCTTGAACATAAGCAAGATTTTTTTTTTCCAATTTTAAACCCTTTTGAGTTTCCAGTTTGTAATGAATCTTAAATTCAAGTCAGTTTTGACTGGGCTGTAGTCTGGTTCCTGAGGCTTGTACGCTATGTCAAGGACAACAATTTTACATGTGTCATTTAACTTTAATTTCTCTGGTCTGAGCTTTCACCAGTTCCTGGGGGAATTTGTTTTATCATGTTTCCAACCTTTCACTTTCACACATCTAAAGCATCGTTCTTCTGTTCTGAAAACCCAGCATCTGGTTATGCTCATACTGAGCAAAATGAAATAGTAGAGGCAATGGCATACCAATTAGATCACTAAAGAAATCACAGTTGGTTGCCATTTCCAGGAACATGTAGTACTTCTGCAAGACTATACTATTATTACCTTGCATTTGGAAGTACTGCAAACTCTTTCAAGAACTTTCATGGATGTTTGCCTCAGAACTGAATTACTCCAGTATAATTTAAATGTAAATGAAAAGTACATAGTGTTTAAGTGTTTAACAGATTTTGCACAGAGCAGAATTACTCAGTTACTATGTTCTGTAGTGGTCATTATTCATTTATGGCCACATCTAAGTTCCTTAATCAGATCCAGATGATATTCTGCAGATTCCCTTCCTTCCCCCTCCATGTGATGGCCTTCAGGAGGACTTCCCAAGAGCTATGCCAGCTTGGCTCCTGCAAGATTCTGCTGGTTTCCTAAATCTTGGCTGGAAAAATAGCTTCCATGATTGCAGATCATAACTAATGCTTTCTAATACTTTCTTCTCAATGAGTAGCAAAATTGAAGGAAATGGCAGGCCTTAGTTCCTGCAGCAATTCTGGATTCTGGCAGACTCTCCTCAGGAGTTCCTGGCCTCTTTTTACTCAAATGAACTGCGTGTTTGAAAAGAAGGACAGGGAGTCTCTTTGACTTAAAGCTTACAGAGTTTTTAAAGGGACTGTTCTCAGCTCTTGAAAATCACTGCCACAGTCTTAGAGCTAAGAATAAGAAGGCTTGTCCATATCTTCAAAGCCTCTAGTATGTTATATTTTCTACAGTCATTGATTCATAGGTGTTCACTGTACTTGGAAAGTCTTTATTACTGGTAATTTACATATTATTCTGACATTCCATTTAGTGTCATTATGGGTTTTGATGTACTTCATGTCTGTATAGTCTCCAAGCTGTTCTTTTGTAACTAGAAAATGCTACTTTTTTAACAAAAGCTCAAGATGGGATCAGGTCAGTAATCCTGTTACACGTACCTGTAGTACAACCCTGACCTTCTCCATGATATATCTCCTGGGCCTTAGAATATCCAGGTGGGTAAGCAATAACAGTACAGCTATTTTAACCTCCTTCAGCAATGACAATGATTTGAAGACATTCAAGTTGCTGCTACGATTTTCTTTTCTATGAAATAGCTACAAATTTGGTATAGCAAAAAAGCAAAAATCTGAATTGTTGCAGGTTCTCATTACAGTCTTTATATTTAATTCATCTGCCCCCAAAAAATTCCATTTTTCTTCACCTTCACCCTTTGCCAGTCTGGACTTTCCCTTATTTCTTTTATCTGCTCAATTTAATAAGTGTAGAAATTAGTTTTAGTGCTATAAATTTAAAAATATATGTAATGAATCCTGCTAAATTTCACATTATTTTTGATACTCTGGCTTGCACGGAAATCTCTAACCTGAGAACTTGTGAATAGTACAGATAATTTATTCTTCATACTGTTCAAATCCTATGAATTTAATCCTGTATATGGCAAATTTGTCAGATTAACAGAGTCTTGAGTTTTGTTCTGGCTGCTGCTGGTGGCAAGTAAATAGAGACAGAAAATCCACCCATCTCAGTAGGAACTGGCTCCAACCCTGGACAAGATGTTGCAACCACAAAAGTAGGTGATGGTGACTGCTACAGTAAAAGCTGTGAAGCAGTTTTTGTTGTATACGAAAGTTCTTGGGGGGATACTCCATGATGCTGAACCTCGGCTCTCCTATGAATGCAAAGTGAGCGCTTGGGCCGCCTGCAACAGACTTTAGCCAAGAGAGTCAGCATCGTAGTAGTAATTTGGAAAGTTTGCCAAGATTTTCTAACTGGCAAATGAATCCAAATCACTTTCTGACTTCTCAAATTAAAGTTTAATTTTCTTTCTAATATAGTGAAAACTACCTCTACTGGTTTGCAGTGTGCTCAATACCAACAGCTTTATACATGTATCTGTTCTGCCTAGTTCATGCAAAGAGGAGATGAATCATATTAACAGGGGGTGGTTATTAACTAACACTCACTCAAAATATTGACCTGAACATAGAATACAATATACCCTAGTGCATTATATGACAACAGAAGTTCCCCAAGTAAATGTACCCTCGTAGGCTATATTTTAGCAAAAAATAATTGTTGAATTTACCCTGCAGAGCAAATGTGTGATAAATAATTTCGATCCTTTAGTTACTCACTGTAAAGAAGCTACATAAATAACTGCTGATTTACTGACAGCAATTAAGTTGGCCTAAGAACCCAGGATTAATAACACACTTACTCTGCTCATTCTCTGGAATAATAACTTAGATGCCATTTCTAAACACCATATATCTTTATCTTGGATTTTGGTAACTGTCAGCTCATCCTGACCAAAGGAGCTATGAAAATGTAGCTAAAATGGAGATTTCTTTCATCTCAGTAAATCTCTTTCCCTTAGTACCTATTTTTTTTCAATAGTCAGGATTCTAGTGAGGCAATCTTAATTTATTAGTTTAACCTGGGAAATTAGTTGCTGTAGGTTTTGGTTATACAGATCAATGGTCAATAAAAATAATTTTAATTTGAATGAGTTTTCTTTTCCATTTGCAAGGGTGCAAAGAGAATACTGAAAACAATTTTATTATTATTTACATACTAAAATTCAAATACAAGAACATACAAAATAGCTGTTGCACCAAAATCTCTGGTAAATGGAAGTTTGTTGCTACCAAGCTATAGCTATAGGCAACCATGTAAATACATAATGCATTAAAAGTTTAAATGAGTAACAGCTGTTGTGCTAGGGACACCCACCCCCCACCCCCCCACCCTGCCAAATAATATTATAAATTGCATTTAACAGAAAGGAAAAAGGAAACTTTTTTTAAAGCTTCTAGTGGATTTAGGAATCTTAGCCACACCATTGAGTGGCATGGAGCCAAAAAGACACAGATGTATCTTCAAAAATATCTTTTGAAAGTGGAAGTTGGACTATAGTTGCTTTTCAAATGTTTTGCTAGACACCCATTTGCATTTGAGGGGTTAAGTACATTTTAATATCTGTGCCTGTGTGCTTCAGATTTTAAGGCCTCTTCAATGCTTTTTACTACTTGGGCTTCCAGCTGCCTAGTCACTTATGAAAGCAGGATTTAGCTGTTCAAATCCTTTAGACCTTGTGGTGCTTAGTGCAATGGCATAAAAAAATTGAACATGGCTTCCTAAAGATACAGCTAAATACTCAGCAGCATGTTATAAAATGCCTACACAGATGTCGTGGTTAACCCCAGGCAGCAACTAAACCCACAGCCGCTTGCTCACTCCCCCACGGTGGGTTGGGGGAGAGAATCGGAAGGTAAAAGTAAGAAAACTGGTGGGTTGAGATAAAGACAGTTTAATAAGTAAAGCAAAAGCCACGCACACCAAAAAAGCAAAACAAGGAATTCATTCACCACTTCCATTGGGTGCTCAGCCATCCACAGGAAAGCAGGGCTCCGTCACACGTAATTGTTACCTGGGAAGACAAAACGCCATCACTCCAAATGTACCCTGCTTCCTCCCCCTTCCCCCCAGCTTTATCTGCTGAGCATGATGTCATATGGTGTGGAATATCCCTTTGGTCAGTTGGGGTCAGCTGTCCCAGCTGTGTCCCCTCCCAACTCCTTGTGCACCCCCAGCCCACTCACTGGTGGAGTGGGGTGAGGAGCAGAAAAGGCCTCGGTTCTGTGTGAGCGCTGTTCAGCAGTGACTAAAACATCCCGGAGTTTTCAACACCGTTTCCACCTCAAATCCCAAACATAGCTCCATACTAGCTACTACCAAAAAAACCTAACTCTACCCCAGTCAAAACCAGCACAACTGATTTGGCTTGAATTCAGTTTAAGCAAAAATCAAGAAAGTGCCTACTCTGTTTATTGAATAGAGTCTAATTAAAATATGGAGATAGTGATCAAATTAATTTTATCCTTCTGTAAATGAGGGATAATTCTCTGCTTGTACATTGTGTTGAAATGTGTATATAATGGAGGAAAGTACCTGCAGATAAAATAATCAGGCCAAAATATAATGCTCTTGTACTGTGTGAGAGCTCCTGTGCTCCTGAGACAGGTCCAGCGCCACCACCTGATAACGCCACCCATTCATGTCTTATATAAAAGGCATGAGGAGACTAGCACTAGCTCTTAATGTTTTTTTTTAAGTACAACACTGAGCAGCTTGCTGTGGCTCGAGAGCAAATCACGCTGTATCCTACGCATTGTGTTCCAACCCTAACTGCCCTGCTTTTAGCAGTTAGAAGAGTCAAAGCCGGCAAGTACTCCAACTCATGTTATCGTAATAGACTTGATTGCTCATGCCTGTCTGGGAGAAGCGTCTCAAGCCAAAATGTCAGGAAGCGTGGGAGCTGCTTGCTCTTTGCCCTCATAATAAATAGATTTTAGATTGCTCGATAACATTTGACTGTTTGCAGAGTTCTGCTTTTAGTCTAAAGGTATTTGTAGGACTGAGAGGGACCTTCACTTGACTTTTTAACTTTAGGTTGCAGCTTAGTATACTTGGTTTTGGAGAGTAACATACAGTCTTTAGTGTTTTCCTCCTTCTTTTGTTTAGAATAGAAGTGAAAAGCAGGGGCTTGTTGAATGAATTGGAGAAACTCCACTGCTGGTCTGATACTCTGCTTCCAATGGACAGCTCAGACCTTTTGTGGGGGCTTGGAAGAAAGAGAGTAACCACGATGTATTCTATTTGTGACTTTGAGCTACCTGGCTAGTTGGAGGTCATAGTCACCTATTAAAATTTGAGAATCACATTCTTAATTTGAAGCTAAAGAGGGTTTGATCAGTTCTTAATGCTAGAGGATTGATCAGTGATTGGTGTTCAATGATTGCATTGAGATTATTCTAGTCTTTCTCCAAGTTTGACACTGTTTGGATAAGGGTTAGGTCTCTCTCTCTTTCTGCTTGAGTCAGATTTATAATTGTTTACAATAATCCTGAAGTTTTATGTAAATTGAATTCTAGCCTGAGTGGGTAAGTAGACGCCTTCCTTTACAGTGTCTGTCAACTAATGCAAGCTTTCAGCAATTCTGTTTCCTTTTAATAAAATATCAGAAATTTAGCTTCTCTATCAAAATTTTAACTGAAAGCCATCCATTGCTTGAAGCCTATTAGGAGATTAAGGAACTGAATAAATCTAAACATGTTAATGCAATTACTTTATCCTTCCTAGATCTTTTCATAATGTCACATATGGGTGCCATAACCTTCAGGAATGACAGTGTGGTCAGAGGGAAGATCCTTAAGAGTGATCAGGAAGGGAAAGGCAAACCATTAGCTGCCATTTGTGACTATAGAGGAATCTTTCACAAGTACCTATTACCTTGGGGTTTTTTTGCTAAAAACCCCCAAACAACCACCACCTTGCTGCTTTCAAGGTTCTTCCACATCTGAATTCCCTGTGTTTGGAAATGTTCACATCCACTTCAATGGCCAAAGCCTGCGTGCATGCCTTGGCAGCATGTTCCTGGCTGTGGCATGGCCAGCCATGCAGATAAGCAGGGGCCCAGTACTTGCTTAGCTGAACTTGTCACACAGCACAAGGGTAGTTTGGAGTGAGGGGCTTCTACGTGGAAAGCAAAAGACCTGCCTCTCCTGAGACCTGGGCTCAAATCTCAGCTCTACTGTTTTATGTGTGTGATCTTGAGTAAGCTGGATTTTCCAAGGTCCTCACCTGTTAGACAAGACTGCATTTTACAAGACTGTTACAAGGATGAAACTCAAAAATTTGACTCAAATATGTACGTTAATAGAAAGTGTTTGCTCTTTCTTTTGTTTCCTACCTGACCTGCACTGGTGATTTTAGGGGAAATTAAGGGATCTATTAAACTGTGGATGAATTATTAATAACAATATCTAGAGATACATTGAACATCCCTTTGTAATTATTCTGCTATCATTATTACAGTTGTCTTTACTATTGTATTACAACAGTGCCGCAAGGCACTAAGCAGAAATCAGGATTTGGAGTACTATGTTCACATAGTACATATACGGACTAAACACTTGATGCTCTAGCAAAAATTACACATTTGCATTTTAAAATGTGCTAAATTTAAAAGTTGCTAGAGAGGGATAAAATGAATAAATGTAAGAGAAGGAAGACCAATGGTAATGGGAGAATAGTAAGCCGCAGACATCATTAAACGTGGCAGTTTGGTTCAGTTCCTACTGTTTTTAGAATTAGTTTTGCATCCTTGTATTTTGTGAGAGGTGAAATGTGATCTGTGGATGAATTGTCTTCACTGGGATCACAAGGCCTGCAGTTGTGAGAAGACAAAAGGGAAATTATTTTCCAGAAGGCATTTCCACTTATATTTTGTAACATTAAGTACCCACTTTTCCAAAGTTTTTAGAGCTCTTGGCTGTAAGGTCTTCACTTTTTCCTTCGAAATATCCTGGACTGGGCAAGTCTCCAGTGTACTTGTTTCATAACATCTTGCTTGGATAGCATGACCAGGTTGGGTTTTTTTTCCCAATTTGCCCTGGAAATAAAAAAGATTTATACTGTTTAACAAGTTCTGATTAAGGAAACACTGATATATGAAGGAAATTCTTGTACAATGACAGTATGAGGTAGGGAGGGCTATATTCCTATGTTATTAGCAAAAGCCACTAAGGCATGAACTTACACTTCACTACCCTGTTTTGCAAGACAGAAAAAAAGAATCTCAAGAGAACGATCTTGTGGAGATATTATCCAGGGCCAGTGATGTTCCTAGCAAGGTCAGTGATAAAGTCATTGTTTTATCATGCTTTGAAATGATCTTATGAGAGGCACAAAAACATTATTGTTCTTGTTGTGGAAGTTTCCTTTATTCATAATCCAGGACAGCTCTGAGGTAGAGCAAAATGAAAGGACTGTGCTATAAAAAAATTATGAGGGTAGACGAGTACTGCCACAAAATGTTTTTTAGATAAATAGATGTGGCAGAAGATGCTCTCAGTATGGATCTAGAGACAATCTGATGGCTGCTACCAGTTTTAGCACAAGGAACCCTATACTGCTGTCCTCAGTATCTTCACTCGCAAGTGCAATAACAAGAGCACCAAGGACTTCCACAACCTCTCTGCAAGCTGATTTAGCCAATAATAGTGTCCAGTCCCATCAAGCACTACTGGGCAGGGTGAGCAATGGCTCCTGCAAATCCCCAGGTCACCAGGTCCCATTGCCCCCTGCAGGGATGCCTTTTAACTATTTTCATCCATTTAGGATGAAATTAGCCCAAATTCCCCTTCTGCTCTCTGAGGGTAAATGCCACCGAGCATTCGGACAACATGATGTCTATGTGTACTTTCTTGGACCATGCATGTCTGAGATAAGTCAAGGCACTCTAACTTTGATAGAAAATATCTTTTAAATTTGAAAAAAAATAGACAAAATTAAGTATTTTACGTCTGAGTTTAAGCAAATATTGAATGGTACGGTTCATTTACAGAAAATTATCTTTATGCCAGTTCAGTTCCCTTTGTTCCACTCTGAGTCCAGTGAGAACAGAGGGGCAGGAGTGGCCTTCTTAATACTACTTTCAGTCCTGCCTTTAAGCCATACTCTTCTTATTTCTATTGGAAACATTTGATTTAAATAGTTCTCAGGACAGATTCGTTGGACTAGGGTAAATGATTTAAGGCTGATGGACTGCTGTGTAACTTGTGTCTTTTTTTTTAAGAAAGTTAAGGTCTTTGTCCTGAAGCAGAATTTTATTCACGGCAAAATGCAGTGCGAGGAAGAGGTTGCACTTCAGAGAATGTACACCTTGCTGCAAAACATTGGTTTTTTTCACCTCAGTATTTCCAGGTTGTCTGTTAATGTCCCTAATGTATTCATTAGAGAGAGGATGGATCAGCATGGCACTGAACAAGAATAAGATTCACACCAGGAGACGTGAAAACACAATATTGAGATAGAGAAAGGAATTCTTTTCATGTATGGAATAGAAATACCCTGAAGATACAGTATTTGTGCTTACTTTCTGCAAATATTTTTCTTCCTCTTACATTTCCATTTGGAGATTGCACTTCTGTTTAAAGGCCTTGTATTTTTTTCTCTTTTGAAATGATACAGTTACATGTACTGTAAACTGATGTCTTAAACAATAATGACTTGCTCTGGACTCCTTGCTGGTGACTAGTGAAACACAAATATACACTGAGCAATGGGAAGATTATCACATTATTTACTTGAATTCAGCAGCAAACTTTGATTGAAGAGGGTCTGTTTGTGTGTTTGTTTCCCAAGAACATTTGAGTGTTTGACCAAAATCCAAAGAAGTATTAATGAAAGTGTGGGGGTGGTTTACTCCAATGTTGGATTTTTTTACCAGAAGCAAAGCCTGATACACATGTTTCTGGTTCATTGCATGTTTTATCAAATGAAGAAACAGACTCAACAAGTGACTAAATGTTTTCTAGCTGGCACAATGTATATCGTAGTGAAATATTTCATTTTTGTAAGTATTCAATATTTTTGCAATTAGTCAATTCTACCCAATTCATGCAACTAAAAATGACGTGTGAATGGCACACTGTGAACACTTGTGACAAGATCTTAACAGTCTGAAGAGTGGTAGTTACTGCAAAGTAGTTAATAAATGTCAACGTCTCATCCAGTTCCAGAATAAGACATGACATAAATCCTACTGAAGTGGTTGGAAGTCTTTCAAATAATTCACTCTATTAGGCTTCGAATTGGAGGGCTCATCAACTAAAATGGGATGGTATTCGGTTGCTTGTATTGTTTGTATTTCTATCTTCAGAGGAAGAAACACAGCAGATTTCAGGTACCCTAGAAATAGCCATTATTTATCACTCATGCATCTGATTCCTATTTTGTATAAATGCTCGTAGAAAAATAATTTTTAAATCCGTGCTGCTATATATACAAGAGTAGCATTGGGCCCTTCTTGCATGTGTCCGACTATTAAAACTGACTTATGATGGAACAGCTTCTGTCATTCCTTTGTAGCTTTCTAATTGACTACATAATTTTTGGTATTAGGCCTAAAAAGCCCGTCCAGGTTTTCCTCTGCACCCCTCTGCCAAAATTCTGTTCACTTTCTATGATGATCTTAAATGATTACACCAGGCATATGCTGCTAATGCAGAAATGAGGTGGAAGCAAACAAGGCTTACATCTTTGTACGTTCCCGTGCCTGAAAACAATGCAGTGGGAGGGTGTGTTAAATGACATTTCTCAGCAGCCAAATTATTCCTCACTCGCATATCAAATGCTCCTTCCTGAATACTTAATTAATCAGTAAAATTCCTAATTAGAACACAAAAGCTAGATAGAGAGTGCTTCTGGCTCAGCAGGATGAGATGGGTACTATAAAAGTAGTGAATACGCTTAGGTCCACATAGCACTGAGATACATTAATGCTGTAAGAGTAAACAGAGTAAATTTTCAGATAAAATACTGGAATTTACCTCTGGGATAAATGCCCGGTTTCTGTCCACATTCCTACTAAATGTGAAATTAGCTTTATAGCATCTCTGCCAGGCTCTTCTGAATAATATTTGGCATCTCAGAAGCTTTGCTGTCTCTCAGCACAGTTTGGGCCACCTGCCCTTTCTACTCAAGGTCTGACCTATCTGAAAGGTGTAGTATCAACTAGCCACAGAGGGAGGGACCTTCCTAGGAGTTCCTTGGCTTGTGCCCCCATCTAAGTGACTTTAACTGATGCCTTTGATGCTACATTGCATGCCCAATCCATAAATTTCCTAGGTTGGGTTCTTTCCACTGCTTCGAAGCAGATGTCATGCGAGCAGTATCCGTGCACTCAAAGCTCCAGGACAGCCCTTGCATCTCCAGAGGCAAAAAAGCAGCACTGCTGGTATCATGCAAGGATATAAAGTCCACCAACCTGACTTATCTCCTTGAAACAGGTATTCCTTCTCAGGTGTTGGGTTCATTCATAAAAAAGTGTGATTCTGACGTGGCCTGAATTGGTGCTCATTCTGGTACAAATACTGCCCAGGCTGTCCTGCTGTGTTGTGCTCATTAATGTTGTTTCTCTTTTGTTGTTGATCCTCTTAAGACTCATTTTGTTGAAAAACTCACAAACGTCTGAGTACTGGCAGCTTTCATAAGCATCCTGACATTTCAAAACCAGGACTGATCTTCTGGATTTGCAGTTTGCAGCAAGGTTCCAGATAAAATAGAAGTCTGATATTAGGGCCAAAATCGCTCAGATCTTCAAATCTACGTTTAAAGGTGTGTATACATATTGACACTTACTTATGTGCATACAAAGATCTCTAAAGAATAGCAGTCTTATATTTGACTTACAATTTGACTTATAGTTGGGAAACAGGAGTTCAGCTGAAATAGAAAATAGACAACTGAGGTTATATTAACTCAATAAAAAATGTAGGTTCTAACTCAAAAAATCCAGCATCTTTTAACAGAAATCAAGTGATTTTCTCGTTTGTCTGGCCAGCTTCTATCAAGTTCATTACTCTTTTTTGATTAAAGCTTTTCTAATGATTTCTGCCTGAATGAGAAGTGGAGAGAGGGTAGTCACAAATCACTCCTTAGACAGACTCCGACAGCGATGTATATGATTCATTTATGTTCAGCTGGATGTAAGTCTTTAATTCTTCTTAACTGTAAGGAAAAAGTTATCATCAGCAACAAATATCCTAAGGGTGTAAATTCTAAGAAGGGATGTTCCTATCATGTTATAGCTGGCAGTAATCTGGAAATTGGGAAAAGTGTAGCAAGTTATCAGGAATAAATGTAATAGCAAAAAAAGGGAATCAGTGTAATAATACTGAAAATTTCAGCTGGTAAGTGAGCGTACCAGGGGAGATGCCTCGCTGGCCCTCCTGTTTACTAACAGAGAGAGACTGGTGGGTGATGTGGTGGTCGGAGGCTGTCTTGGGCTTAGCGACCATGAAATGATAGAGTTTTAAATTTTTGGCAAAGTAAGGAGAAGGGGCAGCAAAACTGTTACCATGGCCTTCAAAAGGGCAGACTTTGATCTGTTTAGGACACTGGTTGAGAAAATGCCTTGGGAGACAGTCCTAAAGGGCAAAGGGGTCCACAAAGGCTGGACATTTTTCAGGAAGGAAGTCTTAAAAATACAGGAGCTGTCCCCATATGCCGTAAGACAAACTGGTGGGGGAAACGACCGGCCTGGCTGAACAGGGAGCTTTTGCTGGGACTTAGGAGACAGAGAGGAGTCTACCACCTTTGTAAGAAGGGGCATGCTGCTCAAGAAGAGTACAAAGATTTACTTAGGTCATGTAGAATGAACATTAGGAAGGCAAAAGCTCAGTTAGAACTCAGTCTGGCCACTGTTGCAAGAGATAATAAGAAGTGTTTTTACAAATACATTAACAATAAAAAAAGAGCCAGGGAGAATCTCCATCCTTTATTGGATGTGAGGGGGAACATTGTCACCAAGGATGAGGAAAAGGCTGAGGTACTTAATGCCTTCTTTGCCTCAGTTTTTAATAGTCAGACTGGTTACCCTCAGAGTAATCAGCCCCCTGAGCTGGAGGACAGGAGCTGGAGACCAGAAGGATTCCCTCATAATCCAGGAAGCAGTAGTTAATGACCTGCTTTGCCAACTGGATATTCACAAGTCTATGGGGCTGGATGAGATCCACCCGAGAATACTGAGGGAGCTGGCGGACGAATTTGCCAAGCCCCTCTCCATCACTTATCAGCAGTCCTGGTTAACAGGAGAGGTCCCACAAGACTGGAGGCTTGCCAGTGTGATGCCCACCTACAAGAAGGGCCAGAAGGAGGATTTGGGGAACTACTGGCCTGTCAGTCTGACCTCGGTACCAGGCAAGATTATGGAGCAATTCATCTTGGGTGCGCTCACATGGCAAGTGCAGGACACTTCCCCTCAACCACCTTTGGTCTGTTATTTTTCTCTTTTATCTACTTTTCCTCATAAGTAAGCTGATTGTAAATGTTACCTTTTCTGACAGAGAACTGGGCTGCTCTGAGCAAGATAGCAAACACATGCTTTTTCTCTCCCTTTCCTTATATAAAATAACATTTCTTATTCTATTTGCTTTGTTGCAAGCTCTTATCTGTAATTTGGATCATAAACCAGGACTGTCTTTTTCCAGGAACACTGAGTAATATAACGGCTGGTAAATTGTGAGGATTTTTTTTTTTTTTTCTGTTTTTTTTTTTATTTTTTGATGTTTCAAAATAGGTTTGGGAACTATTCATACTCTATAAAAAAGGCAGAAAAAAAAAACCTTTTACCTTTTTCTTTTCTGACCGCTATGTCTGGTTGTTTTAAAGTCTTGTCTTTCCCCTTCTTTACTAAAGATTAGAAGGGGCTTTTTCCTGTGACACTAGTGTGAGTTGAGGCCTGATACAAAGCTTACTGATGTTAGTACCAAAAATTTCCATTGTCTTCTGTTGGTGCTGAATACAGCTGGGAATCTTACCATACAGTGAGGGATTCAGGTCCTTGCATAGGGTTCCCGGCTTAAGGTTATGCTTAAGAATGGCTTCCAAAAGAAGATGCTCAAATGTTCCTTCAAGACTGATACTAGCAGGTTCTGAAATGGACCACACAGAGAGCTGCTCTGCACACAGGGTGCTGAGAAAAACGGCAGGGAAAAGAGAGCCCCAAATACTAAGCAGGAAATCCAGACTTTAAGATGAGTGTCCACATATTAAATATCTGTCCTCTACCTTTTGGAGAACTGAACCTTCACTTTGGTCTTCAGAGCAATAGTTTCTTCATTGCTTTCCACTTTCTCTGTTTTCTCTTCCGTAACTCTCTGCAGGAGTATCTGTTAAGAAACCAGACTCAAGGGTAGAACTAAATCCAGGTCCAGGTGATTTAACTTCAGTCATGGACTTTCACAGGTTATCAATTCCCTGGTAATTCCTGAATTAAAAGTTCAATAGCATATTTTCAGTCTTGTCAGGAGATAAATAAGACTAGGCTATTCTAATTGTTTTCATAGTTGCCTTGTAATTACACAAAATGAAACATTACATGGAGGCATTCTTCTCGGTCATGTTTTGAAAAGAGGCTACTAGATAGTAGGTTTATTTCATTCCTTTACTATATTTTACTAAATGATTAATTCTTCACCACCCCACCCCCCCTTAAAAATTGCTTTCTTTTAAATAATACTATTAACATGCTGGATGAAGAAAAGTCTTTCAGCTGTTGCTGTGGATTCCCGTCACCTTTTCCATCTTTTGTGGCAGTGCAAGCATCACTTTAGACAATATACTCTTTTGGAAAATGACCCTAAAAGTTTAAGTGTACGTACAGCCACAAATACCATGGGCTTCTGGTTTTGATTCTGGCCTTTAGACACTTCTGTTCTATAAACATTTTGATTAATTAAAATAGGTTATGAAGCCACTTCCAGAAACACATTTTACTAATCATAGTGCCAACACAAGGACCAGCAAGTAAACTCAGGAGGAGCTGTACCGCAAAAGGAAGCTTTTGCTGTTTACTGTTCACTGAGTTTGTGTGCTGCCCTTCCACATCCATCCTACTTACCAGCAAGGAGACCAGCTATTACTTTGTGTTTATGCAGCCTTGTTTCTTGCTAGCCTCTAAACACTACTGTCATCAACAGCATTATTTGTATTTATAATAATAATAATAATGAATAACAAGAAAGCACTGTAAATACTGCACACAAAACTGCTCAAGAGAATACTTTTCACAGATTAGGACACAGTTTACTGTTCTGTCATTGAATCTCCTGATATCTCCGCAATTGCGAAAGAGAAGTGAATGAATTTTTGACTGAGATGTGATGGGTTTTACTGCATTCATCATCCAGGAGCTCCACTAAGGCACTCCTGTCATGCTTATTACTATGGTACCTTGGCTCCTAGAAAGTGAAACTTAATTCCTTATTGACTGAGGCCCACAAAGAACTAATGTGAGACCAGGAAAGTCGAGGTGTCTGGTAGCAGTTGGAGGCAATCAAGTCCAAGGTAGGTAGGAGGTGGAGTATTGCTGGCCTGGGGCAAGTTGCTAATTAAAAGATGCTTCTCTGGTAGCTTATGTCAGAGGAGCCCTGACATAACCTTCTGTAAGGGGCCTCTTTGTTTCTCTTGAATGCCAATGAAATTATTGGTAAGAGGATCAATTTCAAGTGCTGCTGCTATTTTGGGTTGCCATGGAGACCACTGACCTGCCGTTAGAAGGCGGCAGACTTGGGGAGCAGCCCCTGTGTGCTTGTGAAAGGCAGTCTGATTTTTCTTGCCTCAAACAACCTGTTTTGCAGATTTTTATGTATGTGCCTTGAATAAACCTGTTTTACAGTGCAAGTTTTATGTATTAGCCCTAAAATCAGCCTGCTTTGCAGTACAGCCTGCTCCAGGGAGGGAACAAGCCCTGTGAAGGTGAAGCAGTGCTCCTTCCTCAGAGATAAGAGGGTAAAGCGGTGCTCCCTCCTCGGAGATAGGAGGGTGGAGCAGTGTCCTCCCTTCAGGAACTTTAGTTGGGGTGATCGATAAAGGGGGCTTCAGTTGGAGTGGCTACCCAGCCTCCCCTATCCAAATGGACAAACCCTGAAGAAGAAGGTTATTAACTTGCTACCTTTGCTGAGTAAAGGGTTTCTGCCGTGCAGAGGAAAACCCCTTTTAAAAGGGAGGATACAAAAGATTCACCTACCCCGAAACCCACTGAGTGGGATGGGACAGTGCTCACTGGTGCCTGAGCGTGTTCTGTGACTTGGATGAAAATACAGCGAACTACAGCTGTGCATATCTGAGACGTGGTAAATCCAGATGTCATGAATCTCAGGATCAATGGTTTTCTGCTTCAGATAGATCCTTTTTTTTGATGCACCCTTGCAGGCTGTGGGATAGCAGAGAGAGAAGTTGAAGAGCAGTGGCAACAAGCATCCAAGCAGAGCCTGCCTTGAGTCAAGGATGTAAAACAAGGCCTGGACAAGGCCACATTCCCTCAGTACTCTGCTGGTTTTGAACGATAAAGGGGAAAATAACCTTCATTAGGGGAGTCTATTCACCTTCCCTTGCCTGAGCCTGTTGCATTGTGCTGAGGGTAGCAGAGAACTGGACGCAGTGACTGAGCTTTCCGTGCTCCTGCTTAAAAAGGGCTTCAGAAGCTTCTGGGTCAAAGCATGATTTTTGCAATATTAATTATTTTTAGAGAATCAGTTTTAATAAATTCAAACCAGCTGTGAGTAAGTTTGTGCCCTTGCTCTGTGTGTATGGGAAAAATACCTGCCATAGAAACTGGTGTCTTAAAATGCACCAACACCCATCACATGCCAAATTCAAAACATAAAAGCAAGTCTGGCACTGAGAGGGGGTGTTCAGCCAGCAGCTGCCTATCGAAACACCAAGCCAGCCCAGAAGGAAGCAGGGGAGCCAGAACCTTCCTGAGCCAAAAAAGCTGAGAGGGGAGGCAAGAACCTGAACCAAAGCCCTCCGCAGGGCTGCAGAGGGGGTTACCAGCTGCTGGGGAAGTCAGCCGGAGACAGGCCCTCAGATGGTACAAGCTGCCATGATTTAATTGGTGCCAGTTCACAGCACTTCAAGATCTGCTTCACAGAGCTGTCTGGGCTTATGGAGAGGATGTTTTCAGAAAGCTCTCGGTCGAGTATGGATTTCTGTAAATGAGTGTTTACAAATAAGCCACTTACCTGGCCTTTATAGATAGCCCTGGGCTTTATAGATAGCCTCAAATTCTCTTTATCACATAACCTCAGCTAGGCAAAGCAATGTCAGATGCAAATATTAAAGGGAAAATGCAAAATGTAGGCATTGCAGAAATGGTCATTTACAGTATCTGATGTAAATGCTGGCAAGACCAAGTAAGAAATGCCCGAGGAGTTAAATAAACTGAGGTATTTGTGGGAAGGGAAGTAACCAGCTTGAAAGAATGAAGAAGGGAGCAAGACCTGTGAACCTGTTTGATTACCATAAACAGAGACCAGCTGCCTCACACATCCTAGACAAACACAATTTAACTTGTAATTAATTTAGTTGTATAAAGCCCACCATCTGTAGGAAGAAAAAGCAGAAGGTAGAAGTGGAGGTAGCACACCCTCTTCCCTACACCAGTCCCAAAATTAATACTGCAAAAGCAACAGTACCTGTGGATCATGTAGGAGGTAAATGCCTATAGTTTATGACATATACTCTGGCTTCACTTGAATAGATAATGCCAGATAAGTGAAACAGAGGAGTTTGGAGAGTTACTACACAAGTAACTAAAAAACTTGTTCTTAAAACATTGTGGGAGGCACCTAGTGGTAATGATAGACTTTCTTAAAAGAATGTTAATCGCCAAATCGATGAGGTAATTAGAATTTTGGAGTTTAAAATACGTTTATTTTAAAATGTCATGAGCTAAAAATACAATTCAAACTGAAAATGCAGTAAGGATTAAAAAGATGTTTGAAACTAGTAGTCAGATCAGAAATTTAGGTTTCAAATTTCTCAAAACCAGGATGCTGTCCATTTGTGCAATTAAAACAAGGGGCCTTAGCTCTAGTCCAGCCCTCATGCTCTGCAGAGAAATTGTACAGACCTAAGTACAGTAATTAATGTAGCTATGAGGAACATTGAAGAGGAATGAAACACACTAAACCTTTTAGCTTTTCTTTCTACAGTTTTTTAGCTCTCAGGCAACTCTCAAGATACTAGGTCTTTCACAGCACTCACTTTCTTGAAATCTTCTTGAACAAGGGTGGTTTAACATGGATTGCAACTTTATTGGCACAAAGAGACACAGTTTACAATTTTTTTGTACTTTCAACTCACTGAAAGTGAACAGTGGGTAGAAGCTCTCCATCTGACTGAAATTGTGTCAATGGTAGAAAAAAAATAGCTTTAGAAACAGTTATAGCATGGATGATAGAGTGCTTGCATCTTATTCAGACAGAAACAGAGAGGTCCTGGTTATACAGGTGATGTATTATTATGCTTTAGTATCACTTTAGTATCGTGTATGAGAATATTATTGTTTTCTGGTAGGAATAACTTGAAGGAGTAACGGTGGTTTTGGCTATGACAGTAGGTGACCAATTCTGTTGTGGTTTATAGGAATGTCTTATTTAGCAGAAGAGTAAATATTGCTCCTTTTGGCACTCCCCATCAGCCCTGCCTCTCCCAGGCAAGTAGCTCTGTTCCTCTGAGAATGGGGGTTAACTTGCACTCTGACCCATCAGCAGATCCTGTGTGTCCCACCATTCCTGCAGGGATGTTTCTTGACTGAAATCAGATATTTTTGGCCAGGCTCCTTCCATGCTGGTAACCAGGGAGAGTTTGAAGATGTGTTTATGCAGTGTGTACTTTGTACATCACTTCCGCAGAAATAAGTGGGTTGCTGTCTATGGCCCTTGGCTCAAAAAAAAGAATAAGGCTACAGCCTGCCTTTGTATTACTCATTTTGCATGGAACTTTTCTGGTGGTGTTGTGGTGGTTTTTTGGTTTTGTTTGTGGTTTGGGTTTTTTTTCTCCTTCCACTGCATCTCTAAGTTCTTACTTCCTCATCTTGGAAAGTACAATGTTTCACAAATTGTAGCACACAGAAGGAAACGACAAGCTGTTTTGAGCTTCCCAATGAGCAGTTCCTGTAGTGCCATTACTGAGCCTGTTATCTGAAAAATAGCTCTATTAAATGAAGAGCTTTGATGTGTAGGAAGAAAATTATCTGATATTTCTTTCCATGTTAAATTATTGTACTGATGCACATCCAGGATGGACTGTATTTTTCCTGCAGAAAGAACAGTTAGGTGTTCATAGGACCAAACATTTTCTAAACAGGAAGATGTCATTAAAAGTTGTTCTACAAAATGTTTTGTTGTTTGTCATTATGAGTTATGGCTAATGTAAGAGTTACAGAGGAAAGACAGACTGTTAGTTCCCAAAGTGTGCTCTGCACACACACACGAGCCCTGCAGAAGGATTTAGGTGGCTGAAGGAAGAGGACAGCAGAGCGGGATGCAGTGTGCAGGTGAGCGAGTGATGCCCCAGCACTTTCACTGCTGCAGGAGAGCAGGCTCCTGGCGCCTGGTCAGGGCTGGGGACCCCGTTCGAGGTGGGGAGCCTTGCTTCGGCCTGAGTGCAATCCTGCTGTGCTTGCAGGGAACAGGACTACGGATGTTTTCCTTGCCTCCCGCTTTCTTCCAGTTGCCTTAGGCAAGTCCCTCTCAGTGTGCCAGCTTTTGTGGGGGTTTCTGTGAGACACCTGTGCAAGACACCTATCATCCAAGTCTGAGCCCCAGAGCGGAGCTGTAATTTCTCAAGGCAGCAAGTGCTGGACGTGAGGTTCTTCAGTGCCTGGCTTTGTAGTGCCTGCTCCTTTCATGGGTCTGGTCTGTTGATAGACTAGAAAATAAGTTTGATTTCAGAAGTTCCTTTGATTTCAACTGCCGTGGATTCAAAGATAAATTACTCATAGAAGTGACTTTCTTGGTCATGGTGCAAATATTACCCTTTCCTGTCCACTGAAATCCTCCTAAGTGGCTACTCTGTTCCAAATAAGCTCTGCTCTTAAGATGGCAGAGCACAGCATGAGTTATTTTGTTTTGCAGCACAAAGGTATCCTGTATTGAGTATCTGAGGCAGGCAATTCAGTAAGTGTAAATAATAACTGATTTTGACAGAACTGCCTTGTACAATGGAGACACGTCAGAAAAGCAAAGAGTGGCTTTCACACTTTTTTTTTCCAGCTACATTGTAGAACAGAATGCAGAAATCTGGATTTGTGGCACTCTGGGTGATTCCTGCTCCCCTACTGGAAAAATAGCAAACACCGCACTGCTTCACTGGTGTGGCTTTTTGTCTGTAACAAATGCATTGACACAATTTTTCCTATGATTATTCACTTACCTTAATGAGTTTGAAAGAGAGGAAGTTCCTTGACAGTATTATGGAAAGAAGCAGCAATTACACTGTGGTAGAGAGGAGGTATAAGGCATTTAATATATCCTGGCTCTGCAGCAGTGCTGTAGAACAAAATGTTGTGCTCTTCCCTGCAAAACATAAATGATGCAAGTTCAATCTATTGTGGGGCAATCCCTAAAAACATTTAAAAACAACTAGGGAAGAGTTGCTCCTGAAGAGGATACAAGCAGCGAAAGAAAAAGGGCAATACAGGAAATACAATACGTCCCGTGTTCATACAGTGAATAAAACCACATGAGGAGTGCACATTCGATGAGGAAATGATGAAGCATTTGCTGATGCAAAAGTGGAGGGTCACCATGTGACCTCACCTGTCTTGCCCCGTGTCTGTGAGCGCACGCCTGGCAGCGCAGCGTGCTGCGGAACCCGCTTCAGGTGCTGCTGAGCCACAGCCAGGCCTGGCAGCAGGAAAGTCTCGTGGGGTTTTGGGCTGACCTTATAGCAGCTGTAACGCCCAGGGGCTCTCGGTGAGAAACGCGGTGTGGTGCTGTGCTGTACCACATGCTTGCTGGCTCAAGGCATGGGGGGGGTCAGCGGGAACATCTGCGCTTCTACAGGATCTGCGGCTGCTGCATGGACAGTCGGTGTTGCTGGGAGCTGCATCCCACATCAGATCTTCCCTAGCTGGTCGGGGCAAGTTAATGCAGCAAAGTGTTTTCTACAGCAGACTTTGCTGCAAAGATGCTCTGAAGCTAATGGGTATCTCTGTTCGTAACTTTATGCCGTTCAGTAGAAGTTTGTGTGCGTGCAAAATGCCCGTATTCAAATGATGAATATTCCAAGGAGATTTGGCTGTCAGTATTTCCTGAGCACCAATCAACTCATTCTGCATGATCTTCAGATACAGCTCTTTCACACTAGGATGATTTAGTCAATTATTAGTTGCTGACGTTATCAACATTTTACTCAAACTATCTTCTTCACACAATGTGCATCTTCGGCATGGTGATACTTCTCTGTGTACTATTTGCCCTACACGGAAGTCTTGACATCTTTAATTAACTTCTCTTTTTCAGGCTGTGATTGCACACTGTTCCTAACAAGTAATGAGCAGTAAAGGCCTAGGCAAGCTGCTTAGAGATTTCTCAACATTAAACTATTTTTTTGCCAGGTGATAATGAGCCACAATTTTGGTATTCCATTAGTTTGGAGGTGTAAGAAATTATCTATATCACCAAATAATGAATAGTCTGGCTTTTAAGAACTAATTCTTGGAGACCTTTTGCATGTTGTATGTTGATTTGCTGTTATTAACAGGCAATATTGAGTAGTCTTTTAGGCATATAAACAAATAAAACTGAAAAATATCCCTACATCATGGGGTTGATATGTAAACTTGCAGCGTATCCTATTGACTACACATCTGAGATTCTAATGCATAATATATAATCTAAATGCACAATATTCAGCTCACCAGTTGTGAAACTAAGTCCACAGATACTTTTTTATAGATAATTACCTTCTTTGCTACCGCTGAATAAAGCTGTCTGTGCAAATATTCACAGATGCCAAGCCTCAGATCCTAAAGCCTCCCACGCAGTCATCAACGGAGCGTATGAAAGACCCATGGGTCAGTTATGAGGACTGAGCTTTGCCCTTTTTTCTTCTATGAACACATACCCATATATTCCCCCCCCCTTTTTTTTTTTTCTTGTGGAGATGGTAAAATACAACAAATTAGCGATACATGACTGGCTAAGTGAGAAGACTTGCTCACATTTAGTTGACCTGTGCAGAACCTGAAAAAAAAAATTCCAGAAGGAAACATGCTATAGTCAAAATTATATGAATTTTAAGTTGTTAAAATCCTACTATATAAGGCCCAGATTTTCCAAGAAGCATTCTGTCTTTGCTGTTTAATGTGAGCCCCTTTCAGAGGGTAAAAATTTGGGTTTGTTTTAGTGTGCATTTCCTCTAGAATATTACAAGCACAAATTAAGGCTTTTGCAATAACAGAGTTGCTCATTGTACTTCAATTTTTATTTTTATTTTTTGGCTTGAACTGTTTTATGCATTATTCCATGTTCATAATTAGGTATCAGCAAATGCTTAGCTTGAAGAATGCTTAAAGGAACACATGCAATGCCCAATCAAGCCTGCTTTTACAGAAAATAACATGGGGAGAGAAAATTTCCGTTGCCTTTGGTATAGGTAAATTAAACAGCTTGAAACTGCTCTATTGGGAATTACCCTTAGCAAATTAGCAATTGGTCAAGGAAGCTGTTTGGTAAAGATGCACTGAACAGTGCTTAGAAGTGCCTTATGACTCAATATTTCTGTCATGTATCGGCACCTGCTGAAGATGCTGATGTCAGTGGTACACTTAGTATTGTAATCACCCTTGACAAGATGAAATATGGCCTCCGAATTCCAAGAACATATGGGATTACTGAGAAAGAAAATTGCATGAACAAGGGCAATTATAGCAATAACTATGCATGACATACTACATTGACTCATCCAAGCATAACAGAGATATAATGAAAATTTTTTAAAGGCAAACATGATGTAAGCCAGTGCCAAAAATATCTGATTTATTATTCTGTCATGAATGATAAATGTTAAAAATATCCTCTACATTTCACAGAATAGAAAGAAAGCATTCTTTTATGTATGCCTTGCTACATGATTTGGAGGGCTACAAAGGGAGGAAGGTTTCTTTGTAATGGGTATTGAAAGATGATGAAACGCCTTTCTCATCTAAATTCCAGTCTTTAATTTTTCAGGATATAATTGCTCTAGTTATTCTTCATCACATAATCCCCTTCCTATTTAACTTCCCATCATCACCCCACATCTATGCCACATAGAGGAGGCAGCTGGCAACCTATTAATCATAATAGGACTAGCTTTAACCTTGAAAATATGTCATCTACAGGTTTGCAACCCTATGATCCTATGATGATAAGCTTTTGGAGATGTTTGTTTTTTGAGATGTAATGTTTTTGGATTTACATTATCATTTTCAGGCAAAAGTGTAGTCATAATAAAGTTTTAATACAGTATGCATTAGTTAAAAATAATCACAGTTTTTGTCATGCATTTCATTATGACCCGTTGCCCTGCTATAGAGCGAAACTAGTCCTAGAGCCAAAGCTTCAGTCTCTGAGCCTCTCAAGTAAGGCCTGAACCTTGTGCTGGCTTTCTGTGCTGGCTATACTGAATCCCAGAAGATCTCTTTCTGCTGGTAAGTTGGCTGTCCTGAAGGTAAAGAGGAATTCCACCTATTTGGTGGGGCTCTGGGGCATCATCAAAGTCACTCCCTGCTTTTGCTCTCATGCAGGGTGCGTGGCAGGTGAACCCACCAGCCCTGCTTCACATGCAAGGACGATCCCATGGGCACAGTAGACTCTGTGGCCACCACGAGAAGGACATGGCTGCAGCTGTTAGAAAACTGTAAAGTGGAGAAATCTCATTGTAACAGGACATAGCAAAGTGTAAATGTGTAATGCAGTGGCTGGGGGGATAGTGCGAAGATTAGGGGCCACACTGCACAGTGCTCTTGTCCTCAGCAACAGCTGAAAGAAGAAAAATGGCTGTGTAGAGTTAGTATTTAACAATAAATGCTCTGCTTGTCCATTGTGAGTTTCAAAGCACTAAACAAAGAGGGCAGTAGCATTATCTTCATTTCACTGATGGGATAAACACATAGTCAGGAAAAGTCACTTGCTGAAGGTCGCTCAGCAAGGTAACAGCAGAGCAAAGACAAAACTCCTGGCATTTCTGAAACATCATCCTTTCTGACCACGCTGCACTCCCAGGCATCCAAACCATGGATAGTTGTGGCGGCTCATAGTTGCTACAGTTACTTGGCTGCAGGAGAGTGCAAACTGCCATGGAAAGTTAATTGTTGCACACGTACCCCTCTTCTATCCAGCAAATTATCTGTCCTCAACCACAGGAACTAGAGAAGATCATGCTGGTGTGGTGATAGGAAGAGACATCTGAAAGGTATATATATATATTTTTAAAATGTACGTGTATGTATTTATATATGTAAAATGTGTGTGTGTCTAAGAGTTTATATATATATATATATATGTGTGCATATATATATACAGGCTAATACACACACTTGTTATATTCAGAGCTCTGGTAGACTGAGAAGTTTCCCTTCTAAGTCTGAGACAGAATCTGTCATACCTATAAATGTCATTTTTTCACCTAGGAACTGACCTTGACCAGGTTGCTGGAATAGTTGGGTTAGAAGAAATAATCTGCAGCAGCTGCTTCAGAAAATAGACTCCTTTCTCAAAGGGGAGCGAATGACTTTCCTCAGCACCTTCTGTGGGTATAAACTTTGATACAAAAATATTTCTGCAAGTTACCTAGACGCACCTAACGCATATTGTAGGACTTCTCATATGAGCAAAGCTCTGCTCGTTCAATTGCAACAATAGTCCTCATAGGGAGCCACAATTGCTATGTTGTTGTTTATAACCCATGTCAAAAGAAACATTTGAACAAATACAGAGATCTTTTAGGAAATTAAGATTTCTTATTTATTTCGGGGGGGGGGAACAACAAAACTAAATTATTTTACCACTTACTGGCAAAGTCATTCTTGCTACATTACCTATTTTAAAACTCACATCTCATTCAATTAAGATTTCATACCATTGACAAAGTGATGCTGTCCTGAAAAAAAAAATATTGCAATAGCTGCTATATACAAGCCCATAAATAAACTGCAAGATTTTCAGGCTTCGAAAGATTGAGGACAGGAAGAGATTGTTTAAAGATTCATTTGAACATTTCATATTCAGTATATTTGCTGCATTCAGTAACAACAAAAATACATTAAATCAAAAAAAAGAATGGACTTAGATGGCAATGGAACACATTTGTACTTTGTGAGGGTTTTTTTCTATTACTTTATCAAAACCAGAAGAAGCCCCATCCCCAACCTAGTAATATAAATACAGTGTTGTAGCTCCTAACCTCATGTGACAGAAACAAGATGATAAACTGCTTCATCACAAGTAACGTTCGAAAGTTAAAGCATGGGATGCAGGTTATCCATAGTGGATCTCAGTAGATACAGGATAATAAATGCTTCTTCAGTATATATCACATCTATGTCACATTTTAAAGTACAAAACTAAAAACATTATCATGCCTTTCTTATTTTTGGTGAACAATTTTAAAATACGGCATACCTGGATGAAAAACAGATTTAGCCCTTTATACTACTGTCATTTCCTACTGTCATTTGTGTGTCACATGTTTTTTTCAAATGAACATTGGGTAGTGACATATGTGACCAATACACATCAGCACAGGAGGAAATGCAGGCAATGAAAATTGTGTAGAGGGGAATACTCTTAAAAATTAAGATTTTTAAAAAAAAAAAAAAGTTTTTATATGTCCTCTGTTTCATTCAAAGAACTCTTTGTGCTATAATACACTGATTAGAAGAGAAATGATCAAGGAGGGTTTCAATCTACACCCATGGTCACAGTGTAAAAAAAAAAAAAAACCAAAACAAACAAAAACCAAACCAACAACAACAACAAAAAAACACAATAAAAAACCCCACATGCTCCAGTATAAAAAAATATGCTTAAATATGTTGTCTGCACACAACACGAACACTGAACTCTGTTATCACAGTACTGTTCTGTTATGATCTCCTCCATACATTCCAAGGGGTCCTTCTACTCTGTCTTTTGAGGAAAAAAATAATCATTTTCAGGCCAAGAAAAGTCCATATATTTGCACAGCTGTAAGACAGTCCGATGTAGAAAAGGCTAGGAAAGTGCCATACACAAAAGCCAGAATAAAGACACAGCCATTTAGCTGTTTAGCTTTTACTGACCCATCTTTTAGAGTTAGCTGTCAACAATTTGAGTTGGTCAGCAACAGGAAACACAAGATTAGAAGCCTACATACTTCATGCATGTGTGTGTGTGATACGCAGTATGTCACATTCTGCTCTCTTCCAGCTGCATACATCCAGCATATATCTGATGAAACTAAGACAATTTCTGTAGAATGTTTTCATTTCTAGCCACAGACAAACTTGGGTGTACTGTGAGGTTTCAATTTGGTGACCAACCCAACAAGTCTGGGCCAGGAAGGGGAGAATGCAGAAAAGACTGGTCCAAACTGAAAGAGATAATTTCTTCTTACTGCAGGAAGGAAACATGGAGAAAACTTGTTTTGGATCAGTCAAAAGTGAAATGCATTGATGTTTACTGACTTTCAACTCTATGTCTTTTGGATGAAACACCTCATTAAATTCAGTTCTAATTGATGAAGGTTTTCTGTTCCCTAAAGATCGATTTACTTTTTTTTTTTTACAAATTTACTATCCAATAAACAATTTCCACCCTGCACATTCGGGTGCAAATACCTTTTCTCTTGGAAATCAATAGCAGATACCTTGTGAGATTCACCGGGACCAGAAATGGTCTGAGCTGCTGCAGATATAAACCTTTAATTAAGGAAAAAAAAAAAAAAAAACAACAAACAAACAAATCAAAACCTCTTAGCAAAAGATGAATTTGAAGATTTGCATATTTCCCTCCTTTTGTAATATTTTGGTAGCCCAGGGCGTTAGGAAAGCTAATTACCTTGGTGAGTCCTGCAAACTAGTATACCTGGTCTGTTAGGGAGACAGCAACTGCAAACAAGGAAGAGCTTGGGAAAGGAGACACGGCTGCAAAACCACTCTGCAAAGGGGGCCTCATCTTTGGAAAGTGCTCTGGAGACCCTGGCGGCTGAGTAGATCCTAGACCAAGGCACGTATTTAGGGGTTCTGACCAGCTCTTAGAGTCTGCTTTAGCTCCATCTGGAAAAAGGTTTCATTGGTGCAGCCGAGATTGCACCTCCTTGCACTCCAAACACGACTTCTGAGAACCTACAAAACACTGGTCAAAAGAAAAATTACAGGATTTTTTCCTCCTTAAAGATACTTCATAGCAGTACTAAAGCAGAAGCTATTAAGTGCCGAGTGGACTTTAAAACCACAAAAGACTCTGCAGAGACCTATTTAAAAGATGTCTGTAGGTAACAATACATACACTTATTTGTAGTCTGGCTGTCTTCACAGTATATCATTGTGTTACATTTTTGTGGTTGGTTTTCAGTGTCTCAATTTGACCAGTAAAAGGAGAAAGAAAAGTCACAGTGCCAGGTTGTGATCTCCAAAAGCTACAGTGCCTTTCCGAAGCGCACTTGACGGACAGCTGTTGCTTGCATCCAAAAGCTTGAGGCAAAGCAATATAACTACTCTGCATTGTGATATGTCAGCAGGCACAAATCAGCGATAGAAATGCTATGGACTGCTATAGGACCACCTTAGCCATTTCTGCCTTTTATAGATACGATGTAAAAACGAGGATATCTAGAATACTGATAGGACATGTATAGGAGATTTACATGTTACATATGCTGCTTATGTGCATAGAGACATATGTGTATATCAGCTTTGCTATTTCCATGTCCATGCTGGGAGCTGGGTAGCTGGAACCTGCTTCTCCCTCAAGTCCTGGCTTCCTTGTAGCATTTAAATTAATCACCACACTATGTATTTTGAATAAGTTTCACTTCTGTATTCAGTTGTATCTGTAAGGTAGTAAACGTAAACAGAGAGTGCACAGTAAGACCAGAATAGCCCCATTACAACATCACAATGGGAAGCATTTCATTTTAGCTCATAAAAATCCATCTTTGCAGAGGTATGTTGCCTGTCCTCAGTTCTGGGAGCTGGAATGATTCAGGTAGCAGTAAGCCCTTTTTGCATACCTAGTATTTTCATCATTGTTGACAAAACCATCCAGTGTATATTTGTGCTAGTTATTTTTGCAGGTATTGCTAATAGCCGAGTGGTAGAATGTGTTACAGTTTCGAAGGCAAGCAGATAAGGGCTGTTTACTCAACAAAACAATATGGCAATTTCCAATTTATTGGGCAGTGATTAAAAAAGCAGTTTTCTACTGGTAGTAACAGTGAGAAAAAAACGGGTGGACACTGTGTCAGACATCTTGAATGTATGGCTTGATTTTCACTGAGAAGCTGGTATTACTGTCAGACTGCTGATAAATCAATGCGGTTGGCTGAATTGGTGCTTTTATCCCAGGTGTTCAGCTTTGTGGGGGTTGTGCCTGGCCTGTTCACAGTCATCTGGAAAAAAAAAATTGAAAATAGATTTATTTATTTTGCTAAACCACTCTTGTCTGGATGAAATAAAAGCTTGAAAGCATCTATTTTCATTACAGTGTTGTCACAGTCTTGAGAGCATATGCCATAAAGGATTTTTAAACAGTCATTGCCAGGATCTAAGGTGATTGGCAGCGATCACTTAATAATACCGATCAGTTCAGAAGTCTGATTCTTTATAAAAACAAATGTCTTTTTCCTCAAGACAATTTAAGGAGAGGTAGAAAAACATATTCACATGTTGACATATTTGAGTTTATTCCTCAGCTCAAATGTAAAAGTGCCCTATCAAAAAGCCATCATCATCAGACAGATACATTGCCAAAATGCTACTTGAATGCATAATAACAAGTCCATTACTATTGGTGGGAATAGTCTTATTGAACCATACTCCAGAGTTCATAAACCTTTGTTTACCTTTATTTGATAGTTTACCAGAAAGCAGAATTTTGTCCTTTACTTTCAAAACAGGTATTGTAGCTGCAGCCTAACACTTGCTGATTCCACCTGTCTGCACCATGGATTAGGTTAGGTACTAAAAATACCCATGTGCCGCCTTACGTCCTGTTCTTTCCAACAGAATTTCACGTGGAACACTTTCAAGTACGAGGGGTCGGGGGGGGGGGGGGGGGCGGGGAAGAAAGGAGGAGTACTCACAATGTCTGAATTGAAGGGTTTCACATTGATGTTGCGAGTTGAACTACTGGTAAGGGACCACACCTTGGTTTTGTGCTTAAAGGCAGCTCTGACCTTTGGGAAAAAAATGAAACCAGATAGAAGATTTATTTTTAAAAAATTATGTTTATTTTCACAGGTACAATCGCTTCCCCATTATCCTTCTTACACATTAATGCCACTGTACTAAAACCCAACAAATTATCTGTCCCTACATTTTTCTTTATATTTATGGTCTTATGTTAGAATTTAACTTTACATTTCAAGTACCAGTACTTTAAATACAAAGCATTGTATAGCCTTACTTATGTCTCATTTCATTGGTTATGTTTTCATGTTATCTGGGTTATCCCATCCTCCTAGATGTCCAAGGGCACGACTGTATCACCATTCATCTTGTTAAAAATAAAAAAAAATGATAAAAGCAAAACCCCCAAACTACAGGGCATATAAGCATACCCAGTATTCGCTGTCCTGGTTTGAAAGATTTCATAAGGTGCCCTTACACTGATTTTCAGCAGCTCACTAGACAGTTTCACATTTTCTAAGTAAATGTACAGCCCCAGGCTGGACCACAGGCTCCCCCACTCGGGCAGCCTCTCCCTGGAGCTCACACAGCCCTGATGGTACCCAGATGCCATGAGGACGTAAGCCAGCTGCCAGCCTTTTGGAAACTAAAATTATTTAAAGATGCTGGATGAAATTCCCTATAGATGTAGGAAGATTCTGCACCAAGGTGAAAATAAACAACTGCATAAAGAAAAGATAGTGAGACAGTCATTCTTTAGGCAAGTAGGTGAGGTTTATTAAGGATTACTGGCTGGATGTGATTGACCAGTGTTACACTGCTGTGATAAAGAACATCTTGACAGGAGGAGCATAGTCTGCAAAACACGCACAGTAATCTTTCCTTCCTGTTCTTCACCGGCATGGCCTCAGCTACAGTACTGTGTCCAGCATCCCAGGAAAAATAGGGACAAGCTGGAGACAGCCCTGAAAAGGGCAGTGAGGATGATCACAGGTCAAGTGAACACGCGTTAGGAGAAGCTCAGGATGTTTAATCAAAAGAGGAGACTGGGCTAAAACAGGGTAAGTCTTCCCTTTTGTGTGCAGAGGAAGAGAATTATCTACTCTGTATATGTATAGTAGCTAAAACAGGAAATAAGAAGCTCAAGCTGCAGCAAGAAAGATGAAAACTACAATTTAGGAGTGGCAGTAGTGAGGTTAGTGAGGCAGAGAGCCAAATTGCTGAGGGAGGTCAAAGGGCTTCAGTGACTGAGCTGTCTGGGGTGACACAGGCAGAAGTGTGCTGCAGGAGAAGCTGCTCAGGTCCCCAGCAGACCCATTCTCCTGTGCTTCTCTGTAATGTGTGTGTATTTCTTGTTCACGTGCACTGGGAATAAAGCTCTCTTTTTTAATCCAACCTCTCGGGAAATATCTGCAGATTTGGCTTTATAGTATCTGAGTTTTACTTCTATGGTAGGAACGAAATTCTCAGGATGAATTCTCACAGTTTAGATTAAGAAGTATTTTGGATATGCACAGCACATGATGGAGCCAATAAGACCTGCTTTCCAAAAATGACAGTTCACATTAGCTGTGTACAAACTGTTTTTCAAGGATACAAATTCTGAAAAGTTTCTGAATTTCATTTCTCATGAGCTTCCTGGAAAAATGGCAGCAATTAAAATATTTATATTTGCTGTTAGACATTTGAAGCTTGAGAGCAGGCAGAAAGCCTTCTAAGCCTGGAGGAGAGTAGAATAAAGGAATATTTTTCCTCCTTACCTTTAACCTGCCTGCTTAGCTAGATGATCTCAATAAAGATCAAGAATTTCATAGTCAGTCCTGACTCTCCAAACTGATTGTAGCAAAGACCATATTGGTGCTCTAAGACTGAGTAGGTTGGCAAATATTAATAAATAATAGACAGAAGAGCTGGAGTGTTGTTGTTGCACAGGAAGCAGCAGGCTATGGGACAGAGCTACTTAGCAGCATCCAGAAAGCTGTGGGAGGATCAAAGCTATGTGGGTATTCACTGAGCCGTACCCCCTGTCAGCGTGCTGGAAATGGTTTTCACAAGAAACTTTCATTATCAGTAATCCATGCTGCTGTCCATTTTGTGCTATCTGCCATGGGAGGAGAGGATGCTGTAAGCTCCAGGCCCAGAGGAGATGGTCCTCCCAAGCCCCATTTACACCAGCCTTGCCTTGGCTTTACCCCAGTGCTCTAAGACAGGCTTAATGCAAAAAGATGCCTTTTGATCTACAATGAAAACTTGAACTTCCTGCCAAGAAAAATACCTGGAATGTGTTCTGCTCTGTTTGATTTCCCATTAAGGGCGTGAGCAACATCCAAAAGTATGTTTTGCTGACAATAATTATTTTCCTCTCTGGAACTACAGATGTAACAAATACAGAGGTCCCTCGAAGGGGACTGCCAGACTCCCACCATTTAAGAATCCTCCCTTAGCAGCACAGCCCTTGCCCTGCTCAGTCCCTCCAGCCCTCAGGAGTGCTTCTTTTCTTTGTGTTGAGCTGCCTTATCCTTTTTTTTTTTTAAAAAAAAAAAGCCACCCTTTCTTATATTAAATAAAATAAATGTCATGCATGGGTCAAAATGCTGCAACTCACAAGGTCACTGGCAGTAATGTATTAATTGAAAGAAAAAAGGAATCAGTGGCATAGCATGCAACAATAACAGAAGAATTTTTTTCTTGTTTTACATGGATGTTACTTGAGCTTGGTAGCACCAAATTCGTTAATGCTGCGTGGTTACATACCTCTGAATTCAGAAGACAGTGAAACAGGAACATGAAAAATCCCTGAAAACAGATAAAAGGGAGAAGAGTGAAGACTGACTGTGAAGAATGAAATACAATAATGTATTTCTTGCAGTATTGTGTAATGTACATATTGAGTAGCTTGGAGTTCTATAAATATCCAAGAGTAGGCCAGACTGTGACCCCTGTTAACTAGAGAACCTGCAGCATTAGGTTACTGTGAGGCTTGTCTGGACCTTTTCCTGTAAAGCAGCACTTCCTAAACTGTGGGGTGCTAAAGGAGAAATCTGGCTGAAAAGAAGCAGGAATTCTGTTTTTGTGACAAGAGAACTTTTTGCCTGTGCTTGCAAAAATAAAGGCAGAGGGAAATGCTCTTTCGGAAACACGGAATTTATTATTTATTACACTAGAAAAGCAAGATATTAGCATTAGGAAAATTTTTACAACAGAATTTTGCTATCTTTGGGCTTTTTGTCCAATGGAAATTGAAAAGGTCCCATCCCCTTTCTCTCTCAAAATAATTTTATTTCCTTTCGGGGAGTATTCAGCCAAACTTACGGTTTTTAATTTGAATGAAAATTGGAATATTTCTTATCAGCTTATGGGGAGAACTCTGTTACACTCTTTTGTGACCATAGTACTATTTGTTCCTGAGACAAAAAAGGATTTACAGGAATTCATTTTTTCTTCCCCTTTGTAACCATTATTCAGGAAAGAATTATAACACACCTATAGATTTATGCCTCTAGTGAAATGTCTGCTTAAATCTAAGCAGGTGGTTATGTTCCTTCTTGGACAGAGCTATTTTTCTGGATTGGTGTCTTAGGAAGATGAGAGTCTAGTTGCCAACATGCAAAAGTCATGTGCAGCTCATAGGATAGCTCCACTTTTCTCCTTATGCCACACCTTTCCCTCAAACTTCCGTTCACTTTCTTTTAGTCTCAGTAGTGGAGCCTCAAACTGACACTGAAAAATTGATCTGGTATCTCTACTGAACAATCTCACTTGTGGTACATGGTGCTGGAAGAATGAATTTCATTTTCAAGCTCACTGTCACATTTATATGATCATTGCTACTGGAAACACTAAGGAGTGGGATAAAAGTTCTGTTTATACAGAGACTACACAATTGCCAGACAGAGGAAGGAACATAGAAAAAAATCCAATAAACACAAGCACGAAAACATTACTAATGATCCATTTATTGGATCTCAGTAGTAGTTCAGTAGCCATAAAGTTTCCCACCAGGTACTTACCTGTAGTGAATTGAAAACAGCAAATATATACTGAAATACTAATGCATGGGCATTGACAGCCAAAATCCCAAAAATCCATGAGCTTCCCAAGATAGGTAAGAGAACAGCTACAGCTTTAGCTGTTAGTCTGAAAGAGAAAACAAAAACAGGAAATGTGATTAGAGAGTTAAACAAATTTCAGCCCACACACCAGGGAGTTTATCAATCATGTCCTGGCAGCAAGGCAGTGTGTGTGACTCTCTTCACCATAATTTTTTTTTAACTGACAAATCTCTTAGTTACTCGTTCCTCATCTATGAAAATGGGGATAAGAGAACTCCAGTATCACATGGCATAAATACAGATGAAGAGTCAGTAACTGAGGGTGCAGGGGAAGAGATGGAGAGATGGTCGTATAACTGCTGCAGTCATTAGCTTTGGTTTACAGTGAAGTATTATTTTATCAGTGACGAGTCAAGTGTAAGAGTTAAAACAAGAGGCAGAAACTTGAGAACAAAGGCAGCATCACATGGAAAAACTAAACCCACTATATAGTACATCCAAAATGCATTTACTCAGCACTACAGTTAAGTTAACACAGTATTTCTCTTACAGAAAGTGACTTGGGATTTTTAATTACCACAAATGGGAAGAAACATGATGTACCTCTGCCAAATGCAAATCCTGTAACACCCCCAGTATTTTTCTGCTACTACCCTGCTTTGTTCAGAGCTGATTCAGAGAAATGTATGGCAAATATTGAAATAGCTTGGGTTCTTTGGAGATCCCTACTGATATATGTTCTCTCTGCTTAGCTTGGAGGACTTGGCAGAATTTCAACAAAAGGCGGTATGACAGCCAAAAAGCTAGTAATACTGACAAAATAAGAGGGATTTTTGGTTTTGCCTAAATGAGTTACATACAGGATGTTTATTACACTGGAAGACAAAAAGAAATTGTAGTATATCAGAGAATTAAATGATCACGGAAAGTTATCTGCAGCAGCTGAATTCTGTGGACCAAATTTTATATCAAGAGGAAACAAAAGGAACCACAGGGAAAACAAAGGCAATGTGTTCAGAATTGTAAGATCGCAGTTAGGTCTCTTCAGTGTATTCATAGCCTTCTACATTAAACACCAAAGAACTATGTGCTTTCTACGAGGGACTCATTTCCTTCATCTGTAACAGGAACCAAGAGCAGCCAAACCTCACAGAGCACTCAGGACCCTGTAGGAGAGGTGTGGGCAACACCTGCATCCACTTTCTGCTTTGACATAAATTAATATCTCTCTCTGCAACTGAATACACTCAGCCCCACCCAAGAAAGACAAGCACAAGTGAAAAAATTCAACTCACAAGGATTATTGCTTATCCCATACAATTGTCTTCTCCTTATGAAGCCCTCAGAGCATTATCGCTAATTCATGCTACCGAATTGATCTAAACAATTGTACTTTTGTGTCTGCGTATACCCTGTAATACCGACTTCAAGAGTATCGTAGTAACAGCCCTACAGAGTGTATCTAGTGTAATCACAGAAAAAATACGAAGACAATGGAAGTCCTTGCCACAGGATGCTACGGACATCTGAAAAGGATACTATAAATTCACAGAAGATAGTTCTGTTGTGGGTTGTTAAATGTGACAATTCAGATGCAGTTGCTTGTGCAGGAAGTCCCCAGTCTTGTGTGTGCGAAAAGGTGGGAGTACATATTCAGAGAAGAATCACTCTGCTTGACCTTCATATTGGAGATACAGGGTTGGATGGACCCCTAGCCCATCCGGTTTAATCTGAGATGGCAGTCCTTCTGTTCTTAGCCTATCCATCTGGCTTTTTGATTAAAACAATAAACACCTCCACAGCTCATCTTCACATCAATCTGACCAGTAAAAGCAGATGTAAAATACAGCAGGGCCAGCTGACCAATAATGGAGTTAATAACACATCCCTCACTTTTTCCCAATAAGTGCTATACATCTAGTTCACAGCACTGGGCAACCCAAAAGCATTCATGATGACTGTCCACTCTGTAATCACTCAAAAAAACCCATGAATTCCACAGGGCAAAATGTTCTTGCTGTCAAGACACTACTAACTAGACAGCCCAGTGCAATTTTGCCCATCAAGAAGGAGCAGACGTTGAACCTTTGCACACCCAGGCACCACATTTTCAGTGACAGCTATTAAAGGACAAACTCTTGCTTCTGGACAGCTGAATATAATTTTGGCAGGACAAGACAAAAAGCACAAAGAAGCGACCTGAACCAACAAGGCAGATAGATCTAATTCCCACTTACCACAGCACTTGTAAACACTTACTTAACTCCTGTTGTAATTAAATATGTGTTTAAAATACTTCAGTGAATTTAGTCTACGGTACAATTATAGATAAAGAAGCCAAGAGGGCAGTAAAGGGAACAGGGGTAGTGAGAAACTAAAAGTCAGTCCATGCTTGCTAAAGCCACGTTGTTTTTTCACAAATTATCAGATTTCTATTAAGCTGGAAACCTATGCAGAGAGAAAGTTGGTTTAGGGAGATTAACATCCTACTTGTGCCTTTTAGCCCCTCATACAGATTAAAGTACAGGTTCAGGAGAGAAGTGCATAGAGCTGCATGACAACAGACCACTTGTAATTACAACAAACATACACCAAATGAGAATTTTGTACAACACAATTCAATGAAGAAATCTTTTAATTAAACTTAGAGACAAGACATCTTGTTCATTTCAGTGACCTAAGCACATGCTTTGTTATGTCCTTGATTAAATGTGTGTGTTGAAGAACTGGATAGGCTTCAGGTTTACAGGGAAATCTGGGATGGGGAAGAATCTGGAATTTTTTAATTTTTTTATTACTGTATTAATTCATGTCTTTATGTCCTTGGCCATGAATATCTCTGCACAATTCAATATAACGCTGCAATGGGTCTGTTCAGCCAGAAAATGAAGGAATACCTTAAAGTTTGAGCTCTCTTATTTAATTGAAAAATGCATTTTAAAATGTGCAATCATAAAACAGCTGATACAAAATTTATTTTCATGTATCAAGGATGCTTTGGTTTTGTTTTTTTTTTCTCCGTTAAGAGTAAAGTTCATCACCTCAACTCTAACACAAGATGTGCTGCACTGCTGCCAGCAGACCACCTTTTGCAATCAACTTCGTGCAGAAAGACCTGTATAATTCTACAGAGCCCGAGTGCCTTCGGAAAGATGCAGCGCTCGGGGCAGACTGGGGGCGAGGATACGAGAACACCTGGAAGATGGATTAGGTACATTGAGATTCCTTGATGGTTTAGATGTCCTCTCTAACCTGATACAGCAGGTGATTAGTATGCCCAACACAGCTACACTTGTAAAACTGTCTTTCTAACAAACTACCCTTTTTTCTTTTTCTTTTTTGTTCTCACAATCTCAATTTTTATAAAATTTGCAGTTTGGAATACCATTTTTCCCAGTTGATTTGTTGCCAAAAATAAGTTTTCATTATTTCTTTTTGAGTCAGAGCATAAAAAGCTTCATCTGTAATTTGTAGTTAGGAGTAAAATAGAGTTAGGTACTCAATTTAAATGTTTTCAAAATTGTTCTTACAGTTTAGATTTTCAGGAGCCATTAATGTCACAAATGCCTTATATATCTTTTAAAATAATGTGTTAATAAAGACTGCTTACTATTAAGCACAGGGTTCAACAGTTCTGCAGCTAAAGTGGCTAAAAGAAAAAAACAAAATACAGACGTGGGATTTTTAATGTAAATGTATTGATGTTTCATGCACGTCTGTGTAGAAGAGCAGCCATGTGAGGGTTAAATTCATTTAAGACTATCTAAGGGTCAGCTCTGCATATGTATCACTTAAATCTCTTTTTTTTTTTTTTTTTTTTTTCCTATTTAGTGCATAGCTTACCAGGCTTGCATGCTCTGAATTTCATCCTATGTATGAAATTATCAGTTCAAGGTGTTTATGAGCTTTACTCACCAAGCAAAGGACTTGGCTTTATTGTTCTTGGTCCTCTTTTACTTTCTTCCACTTACCCCTCCCCTTCCCATCCTTATTTCATTTTGTCTTTGAACTTTAAAAAAGAAAAATACTAAATGTAAAGTGCTGTGTCAGAACACCATTAAGGTGGCAAGGTTAAAAAATCTTAGAAATACAAAAGTTAATGTTCCACTAGGCACATTAATTCCGACACACTGGACATACTTTATTTTTTTTATTCCCATTTTTCTTTGCTACATGAATATTTTAGTAGATTAGTTCTAGTACACTAAGATATAGAGTGCAATCAAATTCATGCTGTTTTTGGAGGAGTACTGCATGACTTAAACTGTCAGTGACTGTAAAAAAAAAGTCACTACCATCACTTGAGCTTTATATTGTCTATGAAGTTGGTGATATGAAGAAGCAATACTTTGGGGCAGGGGCAGGTCTCTCTTTGCAGATATTGAGGTCCAGCCCCACCAGGAGTTCATAAATCTTGCTAAAATCTTTCTTTGTCCTTGTGCCCTAATGCGTCAGAAAACAGAAGGGCGATTGCCTTGTAAAAGACCCTCTACACTTCTCCTGTGTGCCCCTTCTCATGCTCTGGCCTTTGAAATTAGAAGCAGCCTAGCAGCCTCACATACACTCTTAAAAGCTCAGATATTGTTACTCTTCTGCAGTCTAATAGCATTAATTTTGGTGAGCTGTTTGTCTCTCTGTTTCTATATACACTGAATAATCAGTCCTGGAATTAAATAATTAGGAACCAAGCAAAACTGGCACAAAAGATTTCTTTTCTCCTTTCTACTGTTTCCTTTTGCCAATATATATATATATATTTAAAGCATGTACCTGTTATTGCTTTGTAATATAGACAACTTCTGGAAAATATAAAAATATGTTGAGTCTTATTAAATCTTTATATCCAGTGTATATGGAATAGCCTTTGGGATATTACTAGCTGTACATAGCCTATCTATCAATTCTGTCTACGGTTAGGATTGTTGCTCACTCTGCCCCAACACTAACAATCTCTTCAGCTGGGCTGCAGAGATTTCTGAAGCACCGCTCACCAAGAACCACTTTGGCATGATTTGGTTTCGTTCAGATTTGCATGGTTATTTATTGCAAATAACAAGCAGCAGTGAATTAGTACTGCACAGCACCACATCCTCTGCCAGCAGATCTGCAGAGGCTGCTCTGCAGTCATCGCTGGTCCTTATAAGTTCATATATAGTCCCACTTACCTGAGCACTTGTGCATGAATCCCATTGTTGGGGAGGGAGGATGGAGTCCTTTGAAAATCCTTGGAAAGTTTTTCTGCTACACCCCTTGCAAGAACAGAATTAACCTTATTTATTAATCGTTAATCTAGCTGTCCATTTAACATGCACTCACTCTTTAAATCTCCTGTTGTAAAAAAGTGGTTTTCTTCGCTTCTCCTGTTCTTACAGGAAAGATGCTAATTCCTGAGAAGTAAACCTTGCTCACCAGAGATCTTTCACTCCAAATTTCTTCAATTGGTTTTGGTTGCTTTTGTTTCAGCATTCACTTCAGTGCAGGTTTTTGATATTTTCTGTATATCTTGCTCAGTCAGAAACAGGCTGTTAGTGTTTTACGCCAGCCGAGATCCTGAAGTATGCACTAATCAATCAATAGAGGAAGGGAAGTTTTCTGAGTTGGATAGTTATCATAGCTGTATCGACGTCCCGGTGTACAAGTAATATAGGTTTCAGCACCTCTGAGATGTATTTTCATCACCAACATCATATAAAATCATTACACTGTTCCTAAAGTTACTAGAAACATTTTTCCAAGAGCAGGATTGAGCCTTATAGTTTTATTGCATTTGTGGTTGATTTGGAACAGCTCTACCCAATTGAGATTGTTCCCTTTCCCTTATTTAATCTTTGCCCTTTTCTGCTATTGCCCTGAGCACACTGTCGATATCTTACATCGATGCAGAACGACTACACTGACAGCTACAAGAAAGTCATTTCACTGCTTGCAGAAAGAAAACTTTATTACTTCTGTGAAGGGGACCCCTAATTCACAAATCAGTTTTATTGGTTATATATGGAGAACTAATCCTTTTAAAACGTCTGACATCCACTTTTCGGTCATGATGCCTACTGAAGTAAGAACTAAATTCAGACCCGTAATCCAAGCTTATGTAATAACTGAAGGAAACACTGCCTAAGAAAAGCAAAAATCCTTCACAATTCACCAAAACCGTTACCCTGACAAATATGCCTTTTAGCTGAAATTTCTCTCATGTTTCTTGAACTCTTCACTAGCCACTGTCCTTTGTAATTTATATAAAAATAAATAAATCCAAACCCCTGTAACTAGCATTTCAGACTAATGCTGGGAAATGTTGAATTTAGCTTTGGTTTCTCATTTGTTACAAGTAGTGTTCACTAACCCCTAAGCTGGAAGCTGGAAAGCTCCTGGGAAACCACATGCAGCAACTCTGACTATGAATGAAAATGTTTTTCATTTAGGTGGTGAGTTGCCACCAACACCAAACAGACAAATGGAAGAATACTGATAACAACTCCTGGTTTTTTAGTGGACTAGGCAGTGAACATCAATGAAAACACGACAACAGTCTTCAGGGCTGGTCCAAAGCCACTCATATCATTTCAAGTCTACAGGATCAAAATCCCCTTTCACTCCTCAATAAAAAGCAACCAAGTCTCAGAAGAGTAATGCACTGTGGGTGGTACAAGCAGCTCAGCGGAGTAGCCAAAGTGCAGGCTTGAGTGTCAAATCCCTCAAGACCTCTTCTAACTTAGCAACCAATTTCCTCCATACACTGATGCAAGTGACATTGAGAGTAGGTGTCTGTGTTTTTTTCAAACTGAACTTAGTCTCTGAACTTTGCTGGACATATTGATCTAATGAGCAGAGCTCTCATCTCAGAAAGGACAGACATGGATTTAAATGCTGCTCCTGCTGTTGGAACTCCTGCAGATATACATGCACCTTTTGCTCCTCCTATGCTTTCTCTTGGCTATACAGACAATAAGGCTGATGGCACAAGGAATGTCTTTTAATTAGCACATACACAGTTCCTAGCCCAATATTGGGTGATTTCTAGGCACAAATATAATAAATTAAAAACAAACAAACAAACAAACAAACAAGACAAAACCACTCGTAACATAAATGCAGATGCCATGTACCATTTTCCCAAATGGTATTTGCCCTTTCAAACTGATGTTGTGAAACCGAATAAAAAATATTTACAGACTCTTCAGATCATTGCTTCCTGGTGGGGGCCATTTATAATCCAGGGAAGATGCTGCTAGTCAAAGGTATTGTAGCTATGGAAAAAAAAAATTGAGGCTGCAACAGCAACTAAATTCAGATTGATTTTTACCATGTGAGTGGGAAGAAGTTGGCATTACTCCTTTTCTGTTTCTCTCTGTACAATACCCAGCCCTCACCACAAACCCTCACAAGAAGGCAGATGCTGCCAAAGCAGTGAAATTTCTCACAAGTCTTCCCAAAAGCTGAAGCTGCCTTTAGTAGATACAGCATTTGCCCAGAATATAGGAGGTCTGGACTCAAATCACTCTTCTGCCTGAGGGATTTGCAGTTCCATTTTTCCAGAAGAGCGTTTTGACTCCCTGCTTGGTGCTCACTCATGCCTATTGAACCTGTTCCACTTACATTAAACAATTAAATATTCACTGGGTCAGAAAGAGAAGGTGTACTCCACAGATCCATTGTGAGGCACTCTCCTGAGAGAGAAGAGTCCTGCCTAGTCCTTGCTTTATTAATATTTCTTATTTTATATTAAATATTTAGTGACACAGGGACTGAAATCTAAGTCTCCCTTCAAACCCCCATCAAGTCTGACAAAACTATGGCCATGACCAGAAATGGGGCTACCTTAAGAATTTTAATGTTGAGAAGGCAATTCCACGGGCTAGCAGCATCGACTTTTGACTTCAACATCTAACCAGGGATTTAGGAATCCATGCCTCGCTAAGGCCTCCTGCAGATCAAGTCCAATGTCATCCCAATAACTTCCTGATCCTAAAACTACAAAAAAAAAAAAAAAAAGACAAAAAACTTCCCAAAGAAAGTACTTAACTAACACTTGTCCTTCTCCTTGTCTTTAAAAGCTATTAAAAGAATATAAAGAAATAAACATGATGTCCTTGTAAGCTGAATTTTCAGCGGTTACAATTTTCCCAGGGGAACCCAACTTGCAGTGGGATTTTTTGATTCTTTTTCTAAAATTCCTTTCTCCAGCATTTTTGACACTAATTCTCTCATTGCACTGCTGCTAAGAGAGTAGTCACTGCTTCTTGATCCCCAAGCCCAAGGTTAGAACTCATTTTCCACTGAACTTTGCCATTGGGTCATCAAAAAAATAATAAGAGCTTATTCTCACTGTAGAATAATGTTCTACATCCAACCAAGGAGTATTAATAATTGGGTTTGGATGAGGAGATATAGAACACGCACTGAGAGGCTTTGTACCACAGGATACCAAATTGTACGTGTATTCATTCCCAAGGGACACCCAAAAGCTTCTCTGTTCTTAGTGAAGCTGTGATTTTTAAAATGTGACTCGGAGTTTTTGCTAGCGAATATTCTTGTTGCATATTTGTGCTTTAACCATCAAAATACTGTGGCGCTTTGTGCTTCCTTTCATGCTCCGCTTCTCTTGAAGCACCACTTGAACCTCAGGAACAGCCCCAGTGTAACAGAATATGTTTTCTGTTTTCCCATAGCAACCCCTAAAAGAACATGCAATGTAAATATTTCCAGTTAGATGATCATTTAAGATCTGCTGAGTACCATCATAGGCGAGAAATGATACAATCCTTTTGCACACAATCATTTATAACAGATTCACAATCAATGGTGCATTTCTTTAAAATCCAGGTGGACTAAAGGGTTGACTGTTGCAGTCACATGTAAAAAATGTGGCTGCTGAAAAAGTTTTTTGGGACACTCCAGTAATGGGTGACAGAACAAATTTCCCAGCAATTGGTACTGGTGATCCCAGCAGTAAGCCAAAACAATCATGTTCTCAGAAAACTATGTGGAAAATGAAAGCAACTTAAAAGCAAAAGGGAAAGAACAAGCCTTGATCCTTACAATAATGAAGATTTATGCTTTTCTTCAACACAAACCATTCACTTCCTTATTTCTTACAGTGTTTGGCTCTTCCTTAAAAACTGGTTCTGGAGTTACTTTAGAGGAAGTAAGAGGGGGAAAAAAGACAAAAAAATATCACCCATTTCCACTTCAGGGGTTCAATAGTCTCACAAAACCAGTTTGACTGGTAAGTCTGGAGGGATTAATTTATTTATTTTTTAAAGAAATTAATTGCAGTGTTCTAATGGGTCAGGTCTTTTTTATATAGCACACTATTATTAAGTGTTGGTTTGTTTCCGAAGGTGGAACAGTCCTCTTATTTTTTCAGTTTGCACCTTACAGAGCGAGCACCCAAGAAAAGAGATGCAATTTTGTCTCACAACCAGACAACAAAAACTATTCAGGAGGATTTGGCTTTATCCATGTACAGTTAACCATGAGCTAGTCCTGGCTTCAAAAAGGGTATGGTGTTATTTCTGTTTCTAGACCAGACAAAGATATCAAACAATTAATTGCCAAATATGACCATAAAGTTAGTTATAAGAGCAACATATTAATAGCATAATTGAACCTTGGCTGCTCTGGACGCTCTGCATATGTGAAAACAGATGTTCCTTCAGGCTCCCCCTTTCTTCTAACAGGGACCTAGTGCCTAGCTCTGCGTTGGAGTCAGCCCAGGAGAAAGAATTTGTTATGACAGCTTATTCCCAGAAAACTCATTACCTGTCTCTTTCAAGGACAAGGCAATGAAAACGTCCCAAAAGGCTAGACCCTGCCTGTCGGTGCCAGATGGACCAGGCTAGATGTCATCTAATTCTTTTCTCCAACTTTTGCGCCTAATTATTTCTTCCACTACGGTCTTCACCGTTTTATCCATTTTCAAAGCTCCCAGTGTAGGACTTCCATCCCATGACAGCTTTCTGTGTAGACTATCCCTAGGTATATCATCAGTACGAGGCGTGAATCTACATTAGCCAAACACTTACTATTTTTAATTGGCTAAATCTCTGCAAGTCATCTTGAAACAATATATTGAAAATTAGTTTTATTGCGCTATTTACAGACATATGAATCTTTTTTATAGTTATTATATCATGCGGTGAAAATCTTTGTTTTCCCGGCAGTAAACCAAGGTGACAGACTCAGTGCTAATAAAGAGGGATTGTCAAATTACAGAAGTTATGAAAAGGGCCTCATAGTGTTCACTTTTCCTTACATAATAGGAAATTTGAGGGAAGAATTCACATGATTGGAATCTGACATAAAAGGGCACAGCTTGTTCAGAAAGGACACGCAGGGAAAAAGAAAGGGTGTCTCAAAAATGTAGACCTGCTCAGAGAGTCAGAAACTATAGGCAGAAAGATCTTTCAAAAATCTCTGTGTAAAAATAAAGGCAAAGGATGTCGGAACAGGATGGCAGCCTATGTCTATTTTGGCTTGTCAGACCGTGAGGTTAATTTGGATGGGGCCTTTTTTTGATTGCTAAACATCTCAGGAGTTGTCCAAAGCACAGGATTAGGTGTTAACATAGAGCTATCTTCATTGAATTAATGATCATGATAATGAAATACAGTTTGTAAAACTGTTTTTTTTCAAGACACAAAACTGTAGCCAGTGACGTAACCCCATCACAATTCCCCCCCCCCCCCCCCCCCCTTACACTGAGATGTCAAACCAGGAACATCGTACATTAAAAATATGAAGTAGCCCCTACTTTGTGTTCTGTGCTGGTGGTGTCCGAGCTGGAGCATCATGTTGGGCTTTCGGTATCAGATTTCAAGAAAAGTGAGGTCCTCTGGAAAGACTCTGGCGGCAAGTCACAAAAATGATTGCCAGTCTAGAAAAAGCGGCCTGTCAAAAATTTTGCGGAGAAAGAAAGAAACTGCTCTCAACGTCCACTGGAGGAGGACACGCTCCTATTTGTCCTTTCTTAAACTGTCCTTGTAGAAATGTCAAGCTTTTTAACAGAGGCCATTAGAAAAAAACCTTCCGAACTAGCTACATCCTGGAGAGACTCAAATTTCCATCCCCAGAGGCTTTTACCAGTGTAAGTGATGGTGGTTTATACACTATTTGAAATGGTCAGGAGCAATTACACAGGCAGTTACCACTCTTCAGCTGACAAATGGCAACAAACTTCATAGCTTGGTGGTTCTGTATGCCTGGGAACACCCTGAAAAAGCAGCCTCACTGAGACAGGGTTTGTTGGAAATCTGTAGGTTTGGCAAATATTTCTGGCTCTTAGCTTGAAGTCAGCGGCGCTCATAGTTTAATTAAGATGACAAAGTAACAATCACATCAGCCCGTACACAAAATTTCTATGAAATAACATTCACCCCTCTGAGGAGCTGAACTCTGAAAATGATCTCTTGACCTAAACAGTCCCAGTGACCCTTAATTATGCAGCGATATCAACAGAAAGATCATTCTCCCATTTCCATGGCAACGGTACCAGCGAACAGCAATGCTATCAAGGTCAGGCATATAAACTGAGAAAGAAAAGTAATTTTCTGTGTAATGGTTCATACGAGCTTTAACTGCAGTAGTGGCAAATAAATAGCCGTATACTTGCTTGATCACCTGTCTCAAATGTACATAAGGGGAAAAGAAGAATTGCTGAAGTACAACTACAATCACACTGCCTTGCTGTCTGGTACCTAAAAACGGCTCGTGACTGCTGCTTTGGAGGATAACACAAACTGCAGAAAAGCATTCAGCTGTGCAATGCTGTAATGTGAAGAACCTCATTTCTTATTAAGCTGGCATTAAAGAAGCCGGGCAACATACAGTTTTTATTGTGTTCATCAAAGTTAATGTCATTATTACTTGCAGAAAAGACCAGTCCGAAAAGTTCAAAAGAAATATTTTCTAATTTGTCCAAATCACAATGTTTTACTAACTGTATTGATACTTGCCTTCTCCCAAGGACCTGCTTGCAAATGGAAAATATGTAAAAAACTGTGTACTTCCCTACTAACCCTGTTACAACATCCAGGCTCTGTCATGTCAGACTCTGGTCCCCTCCTCTTTTCTCACTCATCCCTTTGCAATATTCGTGAGGCCTCCATGAGCAGGAGGTTTGCAGGCTGCCAGCCAGCTGTCTTGTGGGGTGCAGACTGGCCACAGAGGCAGACGGCTGCTGGGGAGCTGCCCCAAAGCCAGCGCTTGTGTCTGAGGCTCTTTTGGCTTTTTGGAACCATCTCAAGCCCTTTGCTTTAGTAAGATGCTGGAGTGTTGGTTATGGTTGAGGTTCCATATAGAGTATGAAAATGAAAAAGAGACTCTGTGGTCATTTATTTTTTAAATTTCTGAGCTGAGGATTTGCTGATTCTCTTATTCTGTGCAGTGGGCTCAGAATCAGCTTGTTCAGGACAAGCTCCTTTGTGTGGTTCCATACATATTTATGTCTGCCTTACTGCTGCTTATTTTTTTGAACAAGTAATCTGAGTCATTGCTTATCTCTACTCACATGAGAACACCCAAGGCTTCTTTGTTCTGTTACTGTATTCAGTTATTCCCTAGATTTTTAATATCTTTATTAAGATAAGGCAATTAACTTGGGAGGGTGGCTGGAGAAGCTATGTGAGACTCACTGGGGATAATAAACACAGTAAAGGACATGGGTCTTCATGGGGTGATTACAGCACCTCACTTCAAAAATCTCACTAGTCCTGAGGTTCTCGTGCTTTCAATTACCATTTGACTTAACTGCCTTTTTGATTATTCCTAATATTGTTCCAAAAGAAAAGTGCTTTTCGTTTAATTTCTTTCACTAAAATGTATGTTTCTGCCTCACATCTTTTTCAGTTGAAAACATTTGGGCATAATTTCCAATTTGTATTTCCAAAACACTTGTAAGAAATCTATAGTTAATGGCATTTTATTACTTACCTGAAGATAGTATCTAAAAGTTTAAAAGGAATTTAATTCTAAAATAGAACATTTTCTTTATTGTAATTACCTCTATTTTTCAGTTATTTAATTTTGTTTTGAGAGAGAATTGTCGGGAAAAGGTGTAAATCACACTTAACTAAGAGTCTGTGTCAGACTGGGTAGTGATTTGCAAGGTTGCCTAGAGCTCTGCACAAGGTGTATGTTTAAATAAGGATTTACTTCATGCAATGGCATAACTATAATATTTGTCTTATTATTCTGCATAAAGCTGACAAAGAGTTCTAGCATTATAAATTGGATCAAGGATGTAAATGCAGCAGTTCAAGCAAACTCTCAAAGTTATTGCTGTTCGCAGTGAATTGCACCATTTCATGATGAATGACCAGCATTTAATTGTTACTTTGGTACCAGGAATAAAGCTATGACTCTTAACACTGTCCTCCTCCTCCCAGTATTTTCATGACTTAAAATCAGATATTAAAAGATTGAAACCTAAAAAGAATTAGGAAACTTTTAAAACAAAATAAGGTGAACTTCAAAGCTGTTCTTCACTGTGGATTTTCAAAGGCTGAAACTTTCTGTTGTTATAATTCAATAGTAAAGAAAACATGCTATTATTCAGACACTTGGTGGGGGCTGGATGACACCACACTTGTGTTGTTCCTATATGTCGCACTATCATATTGCTAACAACATCTTTGACCCAACTCCCATGCATGCTGGCACCTTGTACACTGCAAAAGACTCATCAGGAGTAATCCAACCTTAGGCATGGGCCCAGCAGAGAGTTTTGTCCTCATTAAATGCTGTATAAATCCTGATTTGACTTAAGGAGGCCCCATCTCGATGTAGTGCACTCTCAAGCCCCTGCAGAGAACAGCTTTCACCTGCAGTGACTGCTCTTAGAGTCTGTCAGGGACTGACAGGGTGGAATCTAGAAACTGATTCAACCATAGATCAATAACCACGACGCAGGTTTCTAGACACTGAAGATAAGAAATACTGAAGGGTGGCTTTGTATGGCCCCTTCTCTCATACCCTGACCTTCCATTACTGATTCTGTTGTGCTCAGAGCAAGGTTTCATCATAAGGTTTTAATAACCACATTTTAATAAACCTCATTCTGTCCTGACATTCAGATATGAAAACAAACATGCCTAAGCATCTCTAATGAAGAATATTACTTCTCCATACTGAGAAAATCTAGCACCTCTAAAGAATCAAGTTTTCCTAGTATATTTTGTACCTATATATTTTGTGTCTTACTGCCCTTCCTAACACAAGAAAGAAACAGGCACATGAGAATCAGAGCTGCTTGTTCCTCTGGAGCCCACAACCAACAGGCCCTGATCACCCTGGAGCAGTAAATTGTGTTTAAGGAGAAATGAGAGATGGAAAATAATTCCCACAAAGAATGATTTTGGCTCTGAAGGCAACAACCAAGAAAAAAATGAGCCGTGGATGGGCTTACAATGTCATCTTGTCCAGCTCAGCCACAAGGCAGGATCAGTTGTCACTCCTGGCACCAGAATTAGCCCTGACAGACATCTGTACAACCACTGCTGAAAGCTGATCCAAGACAAAAGCTCAGCAGCTCTCCAGGTGATCAATTCCATTGCTTTGCAGTTCCCCTCCCACTACTGGAGGCTTGAAGATATTTGGGTTTTAATCACTTTAAGCCTACTACTATTTGTCCTTTTTTCTGTGGTTTTGCAGAGTAGCCTTCACTCTGCAGCTATGTTTTACGTACTTTTAAGCTTTCATTACTCCTCCCAAAATATGCCTGAAATGCACCTGAACAATCACAACAACATGGCTTGGAGCCTTTCTGCAGTACTATGACTCTTAACATACGCAGTAAAGCAAGCACTACCATTACTGTCATTACGCATGGCATGAAGATTAGCACTTCCTCATTAATACTCATTGGCAACACTCAAACACATGTATATTTAGTCTAAAACCCTGAGTCTAATAAGGAGATACCCAAACTGCATTTGTATTTGTCATATTCAATGAGCCAAAAATTTAATTAGGTTGAAGACATTATCATTGGCAGTAGCGCTTCAGCTCACTAATTGTCATTGCTTAATACTTTCATTTTAATTATTTCCTTTATTGCCAGTCGACTCTCCTCCTTCCAAGAGTTTCCAGGAGGTACATCACTCATGCTGTTTGAAGCCATGTTCAATGAACATGATTCCTTACACACAATTAGAAATTGTCAAGAAAAGGAATTGCTGACAGGAGATTTGGCCCGCCACGCTGCTCCAGCTGATGGTTCTCCTTCAGCAAATGGGAAAAGCTCTTTTCTTTTTCAACAGAGCACACAAAAGCAGGGGCAATTGCACTGTAGTACCTGCCACCCAGAAAACGACAGAAATTATTTTCTAGTGCTATGGATTTTGAATCCCTGTAGACTTTCAGAAGAGTTTGCAGACTGTAACTTGCTCCTCATCCCTGTTGGGGCGCGGGGGGAGGAAATTCTGTAATGGTATCACAAAGGGGTGGAATTTGGTTAGGGAGGGAGACTATGGTGTATCCTTTGGGGGGAGAGCTCTCAGAAGAGCTTCAGGCAAGTGTCGTGATTGACAAGCATGTTCTGTGAAAACGAACAGCTGCAAATAATCCTTAGAAAGAGAAGTCTTTGGACACCAAATTACATGAAACAGGAATGGAATCACAACAACAAAATGCAGCAAATACGCATATCTTGCAGAATAATGCCTGATGTTAAAAGCACCAAGGCTATCAGCACTAACTTGTAAGATTGGCATCTGAGACAAAAGATGACTGGGCTGAAAGGCAGGCGGTATGTTTATAAACAACGTAAAATACTGATGCAGAGTCATGGCATGGAACGGATCATTGATTAAACGGATGAGCAATTTGCCACAGCGCATTCAGTGTGCTGCAGGGATGTAATAGATGGCTTTGCAAAGTGCTTTGGAATGGTCAATTACACGGTTAAACCATACAGATGTCTGCAGCGTCATGAGCTGTTGGAGGACAACCCTCTTGTATTTGTATCCATTGAAGGGAAAATCTTGCTGTACAGGTGTTGGGTTTTTTTTCAAATAACCAAAGGAAGAAATGGATTTGCATTAAACCTACGTACTCTGTTTTCAGTTTCATGCAAAGTGGTTTATGCTATATTAAAAAATGCGGAACGAAATAGCAGCTTACATGACTTGCTTGCTCTGCTAAGCTTTCCTTGAAGATTTGTTTTGCTCCCATGCACTTCAGCTACTGCCATTTGTTCCAATTTTTAGTCATTAATTTAACTAAACAGAAAAAATGTTTTTCCTTCACTCAACAGAGGACTAAGAGGCTGTTTTCTTATTTTACTGAGTAAAGATTGATCTTTGTGGGATAAAGGAAATGAGTAAAATGAAAGAAAGAATGAGGTAAAAAGCTAAGAAACATTTCTAATTTTTTTCTAATTGCTTTCTCTGAGGATGATTATGATAGCTATCACTTATGGTTCACTGGCTTCTGAAGTGTACACTTTATAAAAAAGACAGAGACTTTTCCAACTCATTGGACAGCTTCAGAGCAAGCAGTGAGACAGTATTCAGTAAGAGTTGGACTTGGCAGTTTATTAAAGAAAAGTTAATGAAACTGTCTCATCTGGACAATACAATGCACAAGTGAACTAGCTGGGAAAGTGCAGTGGTATGGCTAAGCATGATACCTTTTTTTCTGGACTAGAACTACTATTCCTGCAATAGAGATGTGCTCTGCATTTCTTCCTCTATTAAGATTAACATTAGTCTTAGAGCAAAACTAAGATCTTTGAAAAATTGTATTATACTTTAACCTTTGCAATCCAGAAGCCTGGTAACTCATGCAATCAAACAGCTACTAGTGATAGACTTAATCAGGGAAAAGTTGTCCCTGTGGGTGATGAAATGTGCACATTTCTAAACCATTGTCACATTAGGTACCTTTTCTCACTGTAACAGAGAAGTAACATTCCAAGTAAACACAGCAATGAGACTTTGAAGGCGTGGAGCAGCAAAAAAAAAGCTATTTAAGTCCTTATAAGAGTTAATGAATGCACCGAGTGGAATTAAGACTTCACATGCAGCAGAAGTAAGTAAGAAAAACAGTTCAAATGGTCCATAACTCAAAAATGTAATCATGTGCCTTTTCAAGCACGTGAGCAATTCTATTAAACCAATCCACTTTAATTACATGAAGCTTAGAAAGACTACTCATATGCTTAAACTCAAACATATGATTAATTATTTCCCTAAAAGAGGGCCCAGTCAAGAATGGATAATGTAAACAAATACTGTATGTACGCATTTAAATGTTTCCAGGTATTTGTTTCAACATTCTATAAACTAAAACATCCAAATCAGCTTTTTTGGTGGAAAATCTGTTTCCTGGATGTAAAACATTCTCACAAAGCAGCATCTGTATTATTATACAGAATTATTTTGCTGAAAATCAATAGCTAATCATCTAATTAAAGGTTTAAATGCAATCAATCACAACTAAGTGAAACAGCTCATATTTTATATATGTATTCAATATGCTTCAGAAAACAATATAAAAAACATGCTCTTAAGTAAATTCAAGTAGTAAGTAGGAGCTGAGAATAATTCTTTGCTCAGCTCTTACCAGTAAACTGCTCTTGCAGAATTAAAGTTTCAAACGCTGAAAAAGTGACTTTTCACACACACACAAAAATTCCTACAATGACCAAATACTTACTGTTCAGACTGTTACAGGAGTCTATCATGCATTAATTAGCATCTCTGATCATATACTGATTAATTAATAATAATAATTTTGTCACTCGATATTTTACAGTTTATATATCATATAAACTTGCCCTTTTATGATGCTTCTTCAGTTTATGATAGATTTTATTTTGGGGGTGCTGTTATTATATACTTTAAACAATCAGACAGACAGACAAGCCCACACCCGTATCTCTGAAACTAAAATACAATGTTCAGCAAGATGTAGTCTGATATCTCCATTGTGACAAACAACATCTGAACCAGAAGAGGTGAATTGGCCCATAATGTACTGCGCTTTAATCTAGGCAAAATGTCAACGGGGAAGATGAGTAATTAATTACTTTTATGACAAGAAAGGAATTTTGTTCACAACTTCCTATTCTATTTTGGCCTTTAAACATGAAGTCTGATGGATGCTGCTTTCAGAGTGGAGCACTGGCTCACCCTGATACATATCCTGTAGTCACATTTGAGTCAGTATTTGAGAGGACCTGTTGCCGAATGAAAAATCAGGATAAATTCCTCTAAATAATTACATCAGTATATTGCTGTTTGTTGCCAAGAGAAACAAGCCTTGTTGGTAATATCTACTTGAGTTGCCAAGTAACTTAATCTTTAGGGAAACAGAATACACTCCAGTACTAGCACTTCTCTGACAATAAATATCCTTTCTAACTGATATCATCATGGCTCTTAACTGTATCTTTGTTCTGACAATTTCCTAAGGTAATCTCTGCTCAGTCATGCGTTGATGGCCTAGGAGGTGTGAGTTACCACACGTGGCTTAAGGCATGCACAGAGGTGGTATCTGGGTACGAGCTGGGCAGTCTAGGCTACCCCCACAGTCACTGGGGGAGAAATCAGAACTTTTAAGACAAATGAGATGATCTTGTCTGTTAAGCGTTCAACTGCATGGTAGAAGCACCCATTTCTCCATTGATCAGGAATGCAGGTGGTGGTGGTGGTGTCGGCTTTACCGAGCTCTTGTTATGGGAGGTGAATCCAGGTCAGGTGCTCTCCCATCCAGGCTGCCAGCAGAAATGGAAGCCAGCCCTTGTCAGCGTGATTAAACTTTTCCTTTGGCAGCAAATCCTGCCAAGAGGTGAGCCTGGGATTTTCAGACAACAATAGCTGTTGGTGTTTGAACTCAACAACAGCTGCAAGTATGAGGCCTCCTAGTCAGGTGCTTAAAGGCAGAGAGAAATATTGGCCTGAGTTACCAAGGAAAGGCAAGCTGGCACTGGCACCACCCTCACGCTTCTGCCACAGGCACTTTCATCCTTCTCCAGCCAGTTTTGCTATGCCTTTCAGTTCATTATCACTTGAAAACTTTGAAGCCCTGCTGCTTAAATGCTATTGTCCAAATTGTTGCAGACAGCAACTTACTGTTTCTCATTGTGCTTTCCACTTAAATTTCATTCCAGTTTGAAAAGACAGCACTGAAATCCCTCTTTTTTTCCCCTCTCAAGTTTATTGGATTGAGCAGGCTTCCCCTCTATGGCCTTTTGCACTGCAGTTCCTATTTTCTGTCTTTGACTTTCTGAAACTATGAACACAGCCCTAAAAAAAACATTTCTGCCTTATGTACCACTTTACTGCAGCAAACAACTGCAACATGGTGACAAAGTGCTTTCTTGTCTCACCAAAATCACATTGTGCCATTTTAATGCAGCTATGTTTCTAAGCACTGCTTGATAAATTCTTTCTACCATATTGCAGTTTCCCCCATAGCTAAAATCAAATGAACTGCACTATTCAGATGGATGCCTGACAGGCCCACTATTTAAGGCTCCTATTACACAAAGAATTCTGCAATCTTCAGTGATTCCTCCCTAACCCAATCGAACTTGTTGATTCAAAAACTACACTGTAGTCCTTGCTGACAGCGACTTGACAGAAACTACAGAGCTTATTGTGTTTTTCTCATTTCTCTGTGCTCTCTGCCACCTATTCATTTTGCTGTGCTTATCCACTCTCACATGTTAACAACCTCTAATCAACATCTAGGATCCTGTAGTGGGGGGGGCAGGTTTTTTTCACTATGAAAAACATTTCCTGTGCAGCTGTCAGAATAGAAACCTCTTTTGTTTTGTTCTTTGGAAAACAGGACCATGGACAGAATGATTCCACACGACATATAAACTTCTCACCTATATAAGGACTTCTGATGACAAGAAAATCAAACCCAGTGTTGCAAAGGTGTTATATTTCTCTTTTTTCCAACAGACCAGTTACTTCCTTTATGGCATCCTCTGTACATGAGACTCTAATTCATCATGTTTCACAGTTATGTTGATTTGGGGTATAAATACTCTCTAAGATATTATTTGGACAGCTATTTATGTCCTTCTCATATCAAATTACTTGTGAGGACCCATTTCTGTAATGGCATCTACAGAAAAAGAGCTATTCTGTATGTTCTGTTTACTTTCAATTATATTTTATTGAATTAATTTAGTTCTATGAGGAAAGCTGTTCTATCAAGAGCATATTTCTGCTTAACCAATAATTTAACAATTGAATGCTTCCAGATATATCTTCCCATTGCTACCATTTTTCTCCATCATCAGTTTTGTTAGGTGAAATCCTAAAACTGTATTTTAAAAGTCACTTCGCACAAGGAGCATCTCTTAGCTGGGGTGTGTGGAGAAGTCACATTTTCAGTACAGAGCTCCACCATTCCAAATCTACAGCTGATAATATTTGAACTAAGTACATATATCCCTGATTAAATGGATTTCATCTTATTCCTAGGCCAAACATTCATAAATTGCTTTACATATGTACACACACAGAGTTTTCTTTTAAAAACATAATATATATATTATTGTGCAGGTACTGTGTGTATTGAATCCGTTCTTTGTAATACAAGGAGATCTCTAAGTACAAAGCGCAATCTGTGTAGCTCCTCTTCTACTTATGGAGGTTGTTCCTTTGTCTTCATAATTATAACAGTGTATACGAATTGGCATTGACAATATACACTTATTTGCTTCCTAAGGTTCTATATTTCCTTTGTATTTCTGAAGGTCACAGGGACTCAGCCAAACCCGAAACAGTCATTTTAATTCCAAGTCTTTTCATTTACAATACAACGTAATTATCTTATAGATTTTTGTGTAGACTTATTTACTGTTTTTCTTTTCCTGTTGGGTAAGTATACAATAACTAAACTAACTTCAATTATGCAACTGTCACCAATATTTAAAACTTAATGGCTTATGTAATTACTTATGTAATTTTTAAAAGCATAAAAATTATTCTTTATGATACCATTTCAGAGCAGTAGCACCCAATCCTTATCATCAAATAGCCTGTGACTCAGAAACATTAAACACAAATCATCATCACATTTTTCTTCCACCTAAGTTACGTATTCCTTGAGTTATATACAGTGTCCTTTTTACATTTGGACTGGAGCGTATTTAGAAGATACAACATACAAAATGGAATATTCAGCATCTTACTTTAAACTCAGCATAGTAAATTATCTTCTTAGCTACCCATATGAATCTTATAGATTTTACAAGTGAGAATTTGTCCGTCTGTATTCAGATTTAGCAATGAGTCTACTTTACATTTCCCCTCCAGCCTTGCTAGTGTCGTATTTTAAAGATAATACACTCATACAGTCTCAGAAAGGCCATCATCCCAAGAGGCTCAAGGCACCCGCTTGAATTTAAGCACACACTTAAATCCAGCATAAGTCTGTGTGCTTCGCAGTATCGAGAGAGTCAAAGATAAGCATATGCCTGAATATTGTGCTGAACTGGGGCTAGAAACAAGGTTTATCCTCTGAAGCAGCTGAATAATCGCAATACCCCAGTACAGATTAATGCTGCTATGTGAGATTTATCTTTGAATACAGCAGGAAGAGGAATGTGTCCATTAATAAAAAGGAAAATCATGAATCAGCAAATGCTGGATACTGTAATAATCAGGAAAAGACTCTAGCTCATGCTGAACCACAGGCTTCAACCTGTGCAGCGCTTGGCTTTCATAAAATATAGGCTAACTGGCTGCATTTAAGAGAATGATATGCTACCTTTAACATTATTTGCTTTTTAGTAAAGAGGAATGATATCATTGTTCTGGGAGAAGTCCACGATACACATCTCTATGATAAATATAACATTGGTAGTGTGAGATATTTATCTTGTCGTAATATAATTTGAATGAGAAAAACTTACTTGAAGGCATTGGCATCTCCGTGGACCTTATAGTTGTCTGCACTTATTCTTGAGATAACTCTTGTGACAGCAATGAGAATACCGATATTAACCTGAAGAAGAAAAAGGAACAAGACTTGGTCAGGAAAGTATGTAGTGACTGTGCCGGTGGTGCAAACAGCCCCAGGAGTGCATTGTACAAATACAACAGAAAACAGGAAATTTGTGTGTTGTGTTTACTTGGCAGAAGAGGTTTCCAATTTTGGACTGGTGTAGTTTGACCCTTGTCAATGGCTTTCCTTCTTCCCACAGTGGGTAATTCTTTCTCATGCTTCCTCTCCTTCAGGAACAGTCCTTGCCTGCTTAGGATAAGGCTGGATTGATACTTTGCTTCAACAGCTAAAGAGCTCAGGATCACTACTTTAGAAATAAACACCCTAATAATCTACTACCAGCTGACAAATTAGACAAGAACTTCAGTGGCCACAGACATACGTCTGCATGCTCTTTGTTTTTGTGTCTGCATGTGCACAGACTTCAGAAAGCGCCTTTCCTGCTAGACTTCACAGTCTACTATTCCTGTTTCTTACCAAAGTCTGCTTGCAATTTAAGCAGAAGAGTATTTTAAAACAGCAATGAGGAAAATATGTTAAGCCTGAACCCTGCTCTTCAAAAGCCCTGCTCTTTTTGATTTCAGGCCCAGCAAAAACATCAATAAAATGAAAAGAACTCCCACCGGAAAAGCAGGAAATCTTGAAAAGACTGACACTGAAAATGTCTAACAAAAGAGAGTTTGCTCTGGAGTCACAGGTGAAGAAAGAAGGAAAACTTTATCACTTGAAGGAAATGTGGCAAAGACTGTCTTGCTGTGCAAAGACCTTGCGCTTACAGAAGAAGAGAGGAGAGACTGTGAAGGTGAAAGACGTTATTTCCCCCTTCCTGTCCAAAGTTACACATCAGCTACAAAGCTGATACTTAGCATCAAGTTAAGAACAAGAGTAGAACAAAACTATCCTGAACTACAGAACAAAAAGAGAGAAAAGACTTCAAAACTGTGCTGTTGCTCAGTCAAAACTCAACAACCATACTCTATTTTGACACAAATATTCTAATTCTGAGGCCAAGGGGGTGAATCAAAAAATGTTTAAGTTTGATGATAATGATTTCCTTGGTATTTTTCAAATCTTCTGACACTTATTTAATTTTAGATTTCTAAGGGCAGATCATCACCTGGTGTTAACTGTGGTAGTTCATTTCTGCTGTGGCTTTTTAGATGGTCCAAAGAATACCCTGTGGAACCTGACAACTTTTCAAACACGAGTGCACTTGTTGTTCAATCAGCTTTACAGAGGTGAATAAGAGGTGAAATTCAATGGTCTTGGGATCATTTTCCCAGTTCCCACCAAATCATATCTTGTAAATATCTCTTATAAGTTCTTTGAGGTGGTAACGAGCCTTTTTGAGAAATCCATTTATATGCTAAATGTGCATGTTGACTGAAGCAGCAAATGATAACAAGTTACACTTTCTCTTCTCTTTCTCTCTTCTTCTCCTCCAAACTCTCCAATTTTCTGCTACATGTCGACCAAATTATCATCATCATTAATCCAGCTTTTCATGCAGAAAATGCCTCTCTGTACCCTTAACTTCATTCCTGATGCATTATCTTTCAGCAGCTTTTTTAGTCTTTTATCCAAAATATCAGTCTCCCCTTTTGACACTCCCTTGTGGATGTCTCACTGACAGGTCAAGTTCATCCTGGCATAGGTGCTCCATGATCCCCTTTTCTGATGACTGCAGACAATAGCGCACTCCTGCCAGCATCCTAGACACTCCTAGATTTTGCTTTCTGAATTTTTAAAAATATGAAGATTATGTCTAAATAATGTATATTAAAATACGCCCCCCAAAAATCCAATGAAGTAAAAAACATAAAATAAAATGAAATCTCATTCTTCAAATTCTAAATTTCCTACACCTTATAAAAGTCAATGAAAATTATGAATGATACGCACCAACAAATGAATTCTCAGAATCTTGCAAACTCTTGCTCAAATTGGACATGAACCCTAAGATCTGTTCGTAAAAACAGCACAAGCAAGACAGTCTCAAAGGAGACAAATTTGATTGTTTTCTAAAACACACACTGTTTAGCATTTCTAGCTGAATTTTAATTTCTTTATATTTCTGATTTCCTAGGTATTTTGCATGGTCTAAAGTAAAAATCTGAAAAGGCCTTGAGCTTCTCCTCTAGTACGGTCAGTGTGACTATATCCTTTCCAGTAAGCATTAGTAATATGTTTAAAAGATGAGAAGGAAACATTGTGATCTCACTGCTGATAAAAACCAAGTTACTTGCAAAATTAGCAATGAACCATTACACTCAGGTCCTCAAGTTCTATATTTAAATTTACTGAACCATTTGAAAATTTTTACTTAGGTATTTTGAGAAATTAGAGTAATCTCCTCTAGACTAAATAAACAGACTAGCTACAAATACCTTCCTTTCTTAATGTTTCAGTAAGCAAAGCATGGAGGTATTTCCACTGCCCTTATAATGGGAAACCAAAATACAGCCACTGAATTGTTCTCCAGTGATTTTATTTGGCATCTGATATAAATACTTTGCCAATGACTAGAACAGGAGAACACTTAGTTGACGAAACACTGGTTATGCTTTAACCTATATCAGAATGTTCAAACTAGAAGAATAAACATTTTGTCCTAGGTTACAGTGTAAGATGTGCCCAAAAAAGTATTCTATCACCATCTTCAGGAGCTGTTGAGACCAGGTGGGGCGGTGCTCCCTGCCTCCCCCCTCTGGACTATCTCCTGTTACTGGGCACAACAATGCCTTATCGCCTGACCCATAGATAACTGCTCCTGGACTATCTCCTGTTGATGGCCCATCAGGGAACTGCCTCAGGACTCCCCATCCCATTGTGAGATGCTCCGCCCGGGGGGAAGGAGCCAAGCAGTCCATGCCAAATAAAAACTGAGATCTCGAACACCCTAGCAGCCTTCTTCCACTGGATTCCCAGAGGAGCTTTTCCCCCCACTGGAGTTCCAGAGGACAAGAGCTACCTACCTACCACTGGACCTTCGGAGGAAGACCAGACCCTTTTACCTGATTGCTGCTTCCACAGAACTACACCCATCGCTTCAGGAGGACTGCAGCCACCATCTTATCGGACTGCTACTGCCCCCCTAACAGGGTGTCAGGTTGTATTCCTGACTCTGTCAGTGTAAACCAGTGGGCTGTTTTTTTTTCTCTGCCTTGTGTTATATATATATATATATATATATATATATATATATATACACATATTAGTAAAGAACTGTTATTCCTATTCCCCATATCTTTGCCTGAAGGCCCCTTAATTTCAAAATTATAATAATTTGGAGGGAAGGGGGTTGCATTTTCCTTTTCAAGGGAGGCTCCTGCCTTCCTCAGCAGACACCTGTCTTTCAAACCAAGACAGATTTAAATAAGGGAACAGTGTATAATTTCTATTTCTTACCAGGTTACCTGACAGTTGCAGATATTTTGCCTTAAAATTACATAGGAACTTAAAATATTTTTGCTTGCAAGTACTGGCCAATTCTACTTAAAAAAATCCCAAAAAACAGCTAATAACATTAGCACTTTTTTCCTAACTCACAGGACTCCTTTCAAGGCAGCTTGTCCAACCCCAGGCACTTGCAAGTCTCTGCGAAATCAGCAGGAGCTGCCAGTTCCCATTATCGTAGGCTTGATCCAAAGCCCACTAGAGCCCATGGAAAGAGCCCAATGACATCAGGGAGCTCTGGCTCACTCTAGTGACAACTTCATCTGAGTAAAAATTGTCAGATCAGGAAGAGAGTTAAATGAGTAAAAAGGACCTCTTTCAAATTCATTTCACATCAAAATTTTGTCAGACCAGATACAGTGAGACAAATTCTTTCCCTCACTTTGTTTGGTTTTTTTTAGGGGTTTCACCTAGATTTCCTCCAAGTCTTATGAGATTTTTGTTTCTTCTTTAGTACAGTGCAGAAATCCCATGTGTAAAACCCTCTGATGTGGTGTGCTGCATCCTAGCCAAGAAAAGGCTTGGCAGCGCAGAGGAACTAAAAAAAAAATAAAAAATGGATAAAACATGTTGTCTTAATTAAATCCATTGACCAGCTTTCCTCTAAAACCACAAACTATTTTAGGCTCCACTTCAGTTTTGGGCAATGGTACAGGGAGTTATAACTGACTCTTCCAATCTGAGGTTTCACACAGTCTCTCATGATGTGAGTTAATTTGATCCTGATCACGACATCATCGGTAGCACACCAGCACTGCAAGTTGTTGCAGTTGCAGCCCATCACTAGGCCACATCAGAAGTCATTACTGGATATTATGTGTTTCTGCACAGAGCTAGTCGACTAAATTAGATCGATGTTAAAATTTGGGAGAATGATTTTGGAAAGTCTGATTCCCCTTTTAGCTACCCCAGAGCACCTACCGACAGAATAGACTAAATTGAGTTATTTTAGACTTCTGGGTACATGACTTCGTATTAATGCACGTAGTATCACACCAGTGAGAGCTGAATATCAGAGCAAGATGTTGAGGCTGGAAAGGGAATACACAAGAAAATACATAATAAATACAAGGTGTAACAGATCCCTGACTTCTCCTCTTTCCTAATATTACTCCTTAATTTTTACTTTCTTACAATCTGTACCCTCATTCAAAAAAATGTTCTATGCTTTCCTGTTGGTCAAGTAAGAAGAAATTTAATTTTAAAATCATGGAGGAATTTAATTTTAAATTTAAAGTAACAGTGCTCCTAACTGTGTGCTAATAGGAAAATATGAGAAGCTTAGCAGCTGTGGTCTGTTCCTTTATGCTCTAATCTACCACAGCACTTAAGTACTTGATTTTAACAGCTCTGGGGAATCCTGCTGTCTCAAGGCCTTTAAACACTATGGGTCCAATTCTGTCACCTTTTCCCACGATGAATGATGCCTAGTAAGGGACACAAATTGCTACTTTTCAACCAGCGGGCTTATCTGTGGAGTAAGATGCTGTTCAACATACGGAATTTATCCTAATTCTGCACTGGTATGAAAAGGCATGAGTAAATACCATGAGGCAACAGAACTTACTAAATGATGTATGATCAGCAGGTATAAGGGAGATTTTTTTTTTACATATTGAATATTTATAAGCAAGTACCCACTGAAGACAGTGATGGCAATCTCAGCCTGGACCCAAATTCCACAGAGTCCCCTATGAAGATACTGGTTACTGTCTGATGTCCCCACAGCACAGAACTGTTAGCAATATGCTAATGGAAATCATATAGCTCCGTAAAAATGCTGCTTATCCAAAAGACTTGTAAAAAAACATCAGGAAAGTAACTGCTTACGGGAAAAACAATAGAAAGGACTTGCCACTACAGCCCAGTATCTCCCCCCTGTAATGGATTGATCACTGTCTGCAGCACAGCCTCTGCTCCATGTACACAGATGCTTTCCGCAGAATTTCCTTAATTCTGCCATATCTATGGAAACACACCAAGGCAGCAGATGGTTGATAACAAACAAAGCCTTTTGCCAGAAGTTTTAATGTCTCTTATTTAAAAAATTCAGGTGCTTTTTCAAGTTTTCTTTTGCCGCTGAAGACATGTCCCAGGCCAATTTTGGCTGAGATTAGTTTGGTTTTCAATTAATTGCAACAATTATTTTTTTCAAAGCTTCCCTAAAAGGATGCTATAGAGGCTTGGCTGTTGTCATTTGGGGGGTAGTGGAGAGTGATCTTTAAACCTTGAGATACAGGTAGAAGCCAAAAGACCTACACGTAGAAGGAGCTATTTCCTTCATCACATGCCTTGATTCAAACCCCAAGGAAAGAGCACTTTGGGTATGGGAATCCATACGGGGCTGGGAGGTTCTGTGAATTACTCCCTAGAAAAGTATGTGTGAGGTTTTTTTCCCAGTCACACTCCCACCACATCATTCTGTTTTAATGCTCTGTGGTGTCTATATTGCCTGTGAGGCTGTGGCAGGACAAAAGTAGACTGTGTCTGCCTAGTCTCGAGAGAGTGGGAGTTGAAAAGAGCAGTCTCCCTGTTTTCTTCACAGCATAATCCCTTTTCTTGGCAGAGAGAAACTGCTGATGGAAGTAGTCAAAAATTGCTTTTTAAGAAGTATTTTCAGAGCTAAACACTAGTTCATAGAACTAGTAGCTAATTTGTTATTTAAAGAGCACAGACATACATGCACACACAAAATAGTGTTTAGCTTTGTTATTTCCCTATAGGCACTAACACATTTTTCAGCTAGCATATTCAATGCCTAGAGAGAATAATTTGTCAGATAGCTTGTCCTATTTTGGGCAGAGCTGGGTTTAGAGTATTTAACAAATTGCTCTACGTGGATCAACCTTGTGAGCTCACTCGTTCTCGAAGTATTTGTATCCCTTTCTCAAAGTATTTGTATCCCTACAAGAATATAACTTGAGCTGTACAAATATTATATATCATAAGTGAGAGCCAGACAGTTAAACCCTTACTTTCACTGGCCAGCAGCTACGCATGCAAATTGCTGAAGGCTGTGCTCACTCAGGTGAGTAAGCGTTTCACTATCTGGTATGTTTTGATTAATACCATCTTTGGACAGCAGCTGGGAAAGATTCGATTCTATGGGTTGCATTTCATTTTTTCCTTTCCTGCTGAACTGGCCAGAAAGCAAGTGCTAAGGTGAGAAGGAGACATTTGAATATTAGATTATTTAATTGTTCTCCGATCATCAGTATCTATGTATCTTTGAATATAAACTCACGTACAGAAGGTTCAAGGTACAGGCCAACAAGGAATTACGTTTGTTGGAACAAAGTCTAGAGCTGTTTAGCCAGCACTAATCCAGTGATCAACATTTCTTATTTACACGTACATGCTTTCGCTTAGGGAAAAGAAATTCTGCCCTTACTGCACAAGGACTTTCCAGTGTTGCCATTAATAATGTGATCACATGCTAACATGAGACAATTTCTGTCACATCAATATAGCAACTATTTTCATTGGGGTTTTAATATATGTTTATATAGCCTAGTTTTTCAGAAGCTGTATCTTGGGTGGAAGATGTTGGTTTGGGCTGGGCTGCCTATAAAAGGTGCTGATTTCACTGTCTCCCAGGCAAATGCTAGGATGTCCACTCAGCTGCAGTGTAAAAGTGCCTGTGATGGAGAAAGTCAGCCAAGGAGCCACCTTCTGCTTGCCAAATCATTATAGAGATATGCAATGGTGCACATCAGTTCTATATGTATAGCTCTTTTCCCTTCCTTTGGCTTATGAGCAAGTTTTGTGGGGGTTTTCTGTGTGATGAAATCTGGGGAGGTTATTTCGTGCTTTTGACAGAAAACCTAGCTTTCTTAGGGAAGTATAAGGTACAGTCAGTGGCTCCTTTTGATGCTCCTCCACACAAGTAGTCAGGATCTTATTTTACCTGACCCTCCTTAAACATCATAGCAGGCATACTCTGGTCTAGATTTGGGCTCATGTCTTCGAAATCTAGCTAAAACTTTAAAGACAACCTGATTTCACTAATTGGTGAGTCTATTCCATGTTCATACTGTCACTCAGACATTATAACCTGCAGCAAAAATCACACATAACCTGATCAATTAAAGTATTGGAAATGGTGCTGAAGAGGAATAATCTCTCACTTAAGCCCTGCAAACACCCCTGATTCCTTAAATAATCATAGTGATTAAGCTACTACTAACTGTAATTTAATGTGTGGGCATAATTAAACTGCTGTAGAGCATTTGTGTATTGGAATCAGAGTCATGAACCTGCACCCTCCCCTGGAAAGGTGACGTTCATTATAGCTGGCAGCGGTGTTTGTGGCAGCCACCTGAACCCTGGCAAACTCGCCCTAACAGCCCTGCCCCGATCAGCCAGACAAACTGCCATACCTGACATTGAATTCAAAATGGGAGGAACAGCACAAATTCCTTATCACTGTAACAAGACAGGTGTAGGTGTGGAGGCAGCTTGTTACCTTCCCCAGAGCTCACCCGAAGGTTGGCAGCTCATGCTGCTGTTTTAACCCATTCCTGCAGCTGCTGACCGCTTGCAAACTCTGATGATGATCATCTTTGCTGAGGGCACTTGCAAAAGCAAAAGCTTCAAATACCAATGGGGTGGAATCAGCCTTTCAACTTTTACTGGTGTATATGTAACACAAATCACAGATATTATTCTTTTGGGGGATCCTTGTGAGAATTATTGAAACTCCCAAGATTGGTTCCACACAGTTGTTAATGGTCCCAACAGGGCTGTTCTGGAAGAGGGCTGTAGCAGTATTTCAGGCTGTATTTTTGTCTTGGAATAGTGAAATGAATAGTGTGAGAATTAATAGGTGTAAACTAATACACAACTGTGTACAACACAAAAATTGGAGGAGGAACAAGTAATTCTGGATCATTCATGTCTGTTGTTTCACCAGCCTGGCACAAGGACTGACAACAGACCTTCAGCTAGTTCTGTTGTGTGGCTGACACAGACCTGCAAGAAAACAGCAGCAGCCGTGGTTTTACCTACCAGAATTACAAACAATGCCGGTGCCACAAAAGCCCAGATTGCTCCATTCTCTAGTGAAAGCCAGCAGCTGCCAAGAAAAATCAGAATGATTTTAGATGAAACACATGGTCATTTAATTAGTAATGTTCTTAATTTAAAAAAAAGACTAAAGAGAGTGCAAAAAGACTGATGAATTTTAAAAGCAAGAGACATGACAGAGCATCAATAAGAAGTTCCTTTTGCCCTCACACTCAGGGAACCTGAGGCAGGATCTCATTTTGATTTGTATCTTGCAGAGAGTTGGTGTCAGCTATCTGCCTCAAATAGCATTAGGGGCGGAAAGATGGGAAGAAAAGAAAGGTTTTATTTGCTATTTGTTGCTCTTGTATCCTGTATGACAGGCAGTCATTTCAGTGCTGTGAGCACTGTCATTGTACCAAGAGACAAATTGAAGCCCTCCCTGCCTTGCCTGGCTGGTGGTGAGGAAGAGGCCGGGAAACATGCTGTCAGCTTCACACGTCTTTCTTACAGCGGTGACAAGTTTCACTTCTTTACCACATACACCAAATAAACCTTACTCCAACTCTTTTGTGTACATTACAGTAAGATAAAAAATAGTGGGTTTTTTTCAGATAAATTTGCTTGTCTTTTTCCAAATTAGAAAGGAACTTAATTTTCAAAATTTTTAACAATATCCATTCTAGATCTTCAAGTGTTTAACTGCACTTTTCTCCAAAAGATTAAATAGCTTTAATCAAAGATCATTCTCATCTTGCTAGAAAGGTTTCAACCTGTGCTTTACTCTGTGCATGGGGTAAGCAGGGAGCTCACTGTGGCAGGCCTTATGCCTCTGCAGCAAAACAGAAAAATAGGCAGAACATCTCAGGAGACGGTTGTGCATCATCTCAGCAGCAGAAGCAAACCTGAGGCTTCTAGGTCTAAGAATATACCTATACAATATCACGATTTTGCAGGCTATCTATCTCCCCTACTCCTCAGCAGGATCTTGCAGAACTGTGTCCCTGTTAACAGATCTACAAGTTTTTCTCCCCATCAGACTTTTCACCCTTATTGCACCTGGAGTGAGGACGTTTTCATACTCACTTGCCACTTTCTCCATAGCTGTCTAGGGACGATGTTGTAGAAATTACACAAATCACCAGTGGGCAGCCTGCAAAAGGGCAAAGTCAGTGGCAATGTTAGTAACAAAAGTACATCTTCCAGTAAGCCCTCCAAGTTCAGCTAAATTTTGTATGGACAACAGAACAGCTCAGAGTAATTTTCGAATTAAGTCTAACTTGACAACCTCCGGCAGCTGTGTAACTCAATGTTTTAATCAATTAATGTCAGACAAACAAAATGGCTTTTCAGTAAAGCGCTAGTTTAACAGTTAAACTGAATTAGTGCTGATTTTATTGAGAATCATGGATGGTTTTCAGCCTGTTTTTTCTTTATTTAATTCCTGTCTTTTGCTATTCAAGCAGTGATATCCTGTGAAGCAATATCAGGCGTATTTTAACGACTTTCCCACAAGTAAGTGTACCTCGTTCAAGAATTCAGAACAATCTAGAAAAGAAAGTTGAGTTTCTCACAGAGGTGCAAGACTAGCAGATGAGAGGACAGAAACGGTGACATTTAGTTATCTAGAGCATCACCCACAGCAGCGAGAAGTGGTTGAAAGAGACAGAAGCAAATTCAGATCCCACTCAGATGCCCAACCAAGACTTATTTTAACATAAATATGTAACAGCGCCACAACATGTCTGGGTTTCAAGTAAACTGTGTTTCCAGATGGGTTTTGACAGTTCCAGTGTGCTGCATCCTGGGAGGTGGAGGAGTGCTTTACAGGATTACACAGGAGTCACACAAAGACAGACCATTACAGTCCTGCTGTCAGGGAAAGCTGCGTGTCTCTGGCCCCCAGCACTGCAATGCCCTGTTGTGCCACTTCAGCACAGCTTTCCAGGCCAGGAGCTGAAGAGGAAGCAAGGTTTTTCTTGCCAACAGTTCTGAGTGCAGTAAAACTTCATCACTTTAAATATTAAACGATTGTCTGTTAATTCCTCTATGATTTAATAAAATGTGAAGGTTTGGGTTTTTATGATCTTATGGAATTTAATAATCAGGTCCCAGACAGAGTATTATACATGATAGCTTAAAGTTTCAATTTTCTTTTATATTCTTCAGGCTTTCTGCACAAGGCTTTACCAAATTCTCTGACAAGCAATTTCTGCTTAATCTTATAATATCATCCCCATAAAATTCTGTAAAATTTTCTGGTAATGACAGAACTATAATTTTTGGAAGAAGTAATTTTGTTCTGTAATGATTGTGGCTAGAAGCACCTTGTATTTATAAATAAGAAAGATACTCAGTACTTAAGAGGCAGTATCTACAGGCATTGTCTAGGTTTTAAACTTTGAAATCAAATCTGCAGGATGGAGTTTAATATCCCAACGACTTGATTCTGCTCTCCCATGCTTGTCTAAATCAGAAATCCTTAGAAGTAATATTTGTGTAACACCCAAGCAAAAGCAAGACTTTATTATACTATCACGTTTGTCTATTTAAGAAAGGAAATTCCTACATACATTTGAACAAAATCAAGAACAACTATATTCAACAGAGCAATTAAGCACAGACATAAGCCTATCTGCTGAAACTCAGTCTGCCATAGGCATGTGAGCTACCTGGACTAAAGGTCCCATGAGCATGTCTACACATTCCCAATCACATCTTCAGTTGCTGAGTAGACACTGTTGGTTGGCCCTGTTTGTCTTCTGACGCAAGCTGTCTTCCCATGACAGGGACATTGTCACAGAAGCAAAAAAATCCATACCCAACTAACTCTCCTTTATACTTCTAGTCTGCCTTTTTTTTTCCAAGTCAAGCGCTGGGTATTCAAAGGATTTAGCATGACTCTTTATCAATATTAAATGGCAGTGAAGAAGAAAATTAAATACAGAGTTCCTTTGGAAGATAATAAAACTTATGCAGATGAAACATAGAGCAGTCATCTGCATAAAAAGAGCTGTTAAGTCAGTACGAATAAAATGGTCTGCAGCCTACGGTCTAGTGTTTGCCTTTCTTTGCATTAACAAGATATTAAATGGATAACAGCAATGAAGGCAGAGTCAAGGTTTTGTTACAGTGAAACTGGAGTATTTTTCCTTCAAGAAACAACCGTTCAATAAATTCCACAGAAACTAAAAAAATATATATTTGGCCTAAGGGGATCATAAGGTTTGATCTGGACTGAAGAATTCATATGGATTATGTATTATATACAAAAGTAAGTGTATTTGCTTAACCTTTTGTCAGTAATAACTAAATAAGAGCTGTGAAGTTTAGTCTACACCCATAATAGGTAATGTTAATGGCGTGGTGGCACTGGTGATCATCCATGAAAGAATTATATTCACGTTTTTTTGCTGTATCTGAATGATTTCTCAGTTAGTAGATGCTACAAATATGCTCACCAACCCTACTCCAAATCGCTAAATTTATGATGCTGTAGACCATGCTTTCCAGAGCACAGTATCAGATGAAAATGTTCTAGTACACCTTTCTGGTAGCTGATCTATGGCACTGGTGTCATCTGTGTCCCTGTAGTCCTGGAGCAATACGGCAGCACATTCAAATGGGGTAAATCAACCCACATGGAGTCGTGTGCTGCTGCAGCTTGAGTTCTCTGGGTCCCCAAGCCAGCTAATTTAAAGCTACTTCCCAAACTCGGCATCAAAATACAGCCTGCAGAGGAGGCATAAACGCTGGATACCTGGCACAGGAAGAATGCAATCCTTGCTCAGACAGAATTCTCCCTGAATTCTGCCCAGATATAGTCACTAGGGTAAAGCCTAAGCCGAAGGTCAGCTAAGTCCTCTTATTCAATGTTAAGCTTCACATCTGATCCATTTGCTTTATGTTTCTGAAGCACTAATGATAAATAAAACAGAAAATGCCTGTAAATTTGTATGCTGTATTTTGAAAGCTTTTGTGTCTTCTATACATAAGAAAAGATGAGACAGGCTATGAAAACCCTGTGGAAGACAATTTGAAGCAATTCTATGACATTAATTCTAAAAGGCTAAACATATCCTTTATGGAGGAAGATGAAGCATTAGACACAAATGAAAGTATATTTCCTCTCAATACTGAAACGATCTACTTTACTTCATGGGGAAAAGTACATTCTCCCATTTGTTTTGTAGAAGTTAATCTTCTATGATTTTCTTTTTCTTCTGTGTGTTACACCATATCTATGCAGAAGTCTGTGACTACATCAAGCAGCAGCAAATAAAGAAAATTAGGTCTTTTGACAGCTCAGAACAAAATCTTCATTCTAAGGCAGTCTCTAAAGGAGAGGAAATTGTCTGAAACAGGGAAACACGTAAAAGCCAAAGTGCCACAGCAAAATCTTAGGTGTCACAAACTGTATCATCTGCGTCCTACAAATGGGTGGGTGGGAAAAATTTTGCTACAATAATCCATATGTGTTATTCTGAATCACCAAGGCAACAAAGTATTTTTTTTCCCCTAATCAATCTCAAGGTAGTTTTAAAGGCAGGATATTATCACCTTCCTCAAACTCCTCTTCTTTTGAATTCCTGACAACTGCAGTCTTTGAGGTAATTTTAGCACCCTTGGGACTACAGAGAATACACAGCAACTTCAATCAACTCTGCACATTTGGTATCCTGTCTCTGATTACTGTTGAATTCATTTTATGGGAGTAATATCTCTCAGAAATCTCAGTAGATATTAGGAGATCAGTGACACTCAGTGTAGAGTTCCATGTCCCCATCTCCTCTCATTGCCTCCAGTTTCGATTATTCGTTAATATAGACTTTGTAAACTTCTACATATGTACCTAGCCTAGTTTCTGTGCTTAAATAAGAACGATGGGTCTGGGTTTTCAAATTCAGGACTGAGTTTTGTCATTATTCCAGGAATTATGAGTTTGCAAAAGTCAGATGCATTCATACTTCAATTAAAAAAAAAAAGAATGAAGACATGAACTAACTGTTATGACTAACATGAGATGAGGCATCCTTGTCTCCAACTTCTTTCAACCATCTTTGGTCAGTATAATAATTAGCTAAGCCAAAGTGTAAAAACCCAGACATTTTTATTAGCTACTGGAAAATATAGAACTATTATGGTCTCAGGATGGCACAAGAGCTCTCTACTTCCTTTTGACAGTTGCATTCAATGCAAACTTACCCTCATTTTATGAGGCAAACAAAATAAATTCAGGACAAAACCTTTTTAGCCTCTTTCCCCAGTCTTGCAAGACTTCTATTTAGATGCAGGAATTTTATGGAATGTATATAACTCCTCTCTCCTGTACTTTCACCAAGTTCATGAAGGAACAACCTAAACTCTACCCCATAGAACATAAGCATACACTGCTGCTGAAGGCAGTACTGATGCTTGAGCTCTATTTAAACATTTCTATTCATATTCAGTGCCAATACACCAACAAAAGAGAAAGTTGGGAACTGACAAACAAGTGTCCTTTTAAGCTTTTAAGCAGTGAATACTGCAATGTGGATTTTCTCTCTCAAACATCATTGTTCAGCAACACCTATTACCAATTGAATGACCATGAGAGTTACATACCAGACAGTGAGTTGTGATGCTGTTGAATGAATGAAGGTTGCCCTGATACTTATCGAGAGATAAACAACTTGGAATGCAATTGCCCGGTTAAATTACTTCAGCGATGTTTAGGCACAATTGCAGCAACGACAAGATGTCAGACATGGTTAAGGAAATTCAACATTTAATTCAAGTGTAAATACATGGAGCTATAGGAAAAATAAAGCAATACAAACTATTTTACCAGCGACATGGTAGTTTTACTGGATTTCAGAAAACATTTTTTTCTTCCAAGTCATTGTAGGAATAATAATTGGAACATGTTGTCTGAAATTAAAATATTTTTTAAAAAAGAGCTTTTGACATGTTTACACAGAGATCTGTATTACTGTTGTATGAATGATGTCCTTCACTCTCTGCATTCGACAGTACCTTTGCTACATTTAAGAAACAGAGCTTGCCACCAGGTTTCCTACACAATCCTTGCCAAGAAAAGCATTGCTAGAACTGATACAGAAACTTCTACTGGTGGTGCCTCCCGTATTTTGCAACACACATCTACTTTGATGACAAGAAGCTAGTGTTGCGCCTGAGGGATTATCCTCCAAAGATTACCCAAAACACAACCGAAGAGACTTTTTAGTAACCACATTAAACATCCCCCTGGGTTATGTGCGGATAGGCTATGTACTCATTGTGCTGATTACTACTAATTGAGTGGTAGTAATCATATTGCAATAAAATGAGGCAAAATGCAATATTTAGTGCTAGTCATACCACAGTCAGATGCCATGTTTATCCTTGTGTCTTCTAAATCACTTTGTAGATCACTGCCATTTTACAATAAATAAACCTTACACAAAATGCCAGAAAAAAACAGTACAGGTGCATTGTGGCACATATAAATCATTAATTTATTTCATAAGGTAATTAATGATTGATTGTCAATTGAGTTAATCAAAGCATCTGTTGTAAGCAAATACTCCAGTGAATTAAATGCCAGTTCTTAATTATTTTGTTAACTGCTATGGCTTTTCACATAATATTTATGAAGGAGAAAGATTTCTCAGGGGTTATGAGGGCATTTTCTTTGTTTTGATCCACTTGGATTTGCATTCCAAATTGAGCTCTGGATTAAACAAATCCACAAGAAACCTCTCTAACATCGGCAGGATTCTGTACAGTTAGCACTGAATCTAGAAGAATCTACAAATCTCCAATGTCTTCAACTCTCAGCCTGTCTAGGTTCTCTCACTTTTGGGCCTATGTGCATGAAGAAGATTAATTACTCCACCTGCCCTGTTTTGAGTAGTGGTTTTGAAAAAAGAAAACAAAAAAGAAAAAAAAAATATTTTACACAACTCCACTAAAAACTGAGTAAAATACCTTTCAAATATTTTCAGCAATCAAAGCTTTAAGGTGCATATCATTGGCATGCAAACTGTCCATTCCTTAAGAGAAAAAATACTATCTTAAATCAACCAGTGTAAAGACACATGTACGTGACACTCTTGAACCTGGCGCAAAGAAATGAGAGCAAAGAAAAAAGTTCTAACCATCCAAACTGCAGTTTGTCCCCTCAACCCAGCAGACAGCATGTGCACCAGAGGACTGTATCAGATGGCCGCTAGACAGAACTGCTAACATGAGATTTTAAAACAAAAGAGGAAAGATGTACAGAATAACAAGACCATGTTAAAAAAAAGGACAAGTAGGCAGTTGTTGGAATATATATATATATATATACGTAAGTGAACAGCACTATCACCCAGATCTGCATGGCGGTAATAGGTATCAAACATTCCAATTATGACTGCAGTAGGTCTGTATTATTGGTATAATTGGTTTTCATTCAGCTTCCGAATTAATTTGTGAGGGGAAAGATAATGCATGTTTTAACATATTTTGAAATTACGTGTAACTACATAGCTATTCCTTCACTATCCTTTTACATCTCTCCTCTTGACTCAGTGTATGAGGTTTTCTCCTTCTTCTAAATGTGGAGGTTTGTCACTGCTGTACTTCCAGGACAGTGAAAGCAAGCTAGCTCTCATCTGCTGTGAAGAGTGTTGAACAAAATATTCGTTTTTGACTCCGCAATATGCATAGAGATTATGCTTTCGTTACTGCATTTTAAAAGGCTGTGAATTGTTATCTTTGAGATTCCTGTGTCATAGGACTACTTTTTTATTCTTAATAATAACATTGAGGTTCCATGCATCTTTTTCATCTAAGGATTTCAGGCACAAAACATCAACTAATGCAGTCTCATGATACTCCTGTGCTATTGTGCCAATTTTTTATGTATGGATAGCAGAATACAGATAAATAAGCCAATGTTGTGAGTTAGAACAAAGAAAAGAACATACCAGTGCAGCGAGACCTCCCTCCCACACTTCTGCTACTGATTTGGTAATTAAGGATCTGATCTAGCCTTGTGAGGTCGGGGAATTCACTGCAGTGGAATTAGGTTTAGGGACTATACGTTTTACAGTCTGATTACAGTCAGAAAAATTATGCATTTTCTTATCCAACAGACCCACTCTCAGTAAGGCAAACTATGATCATAAGATGACAATTTTACATATGCTTCTGAATATAGTCTTGTCCTACAGTGAGGAGACTTAAAGCAAGCAGCTACTAAATGCTTACCCCATCCAATTCCATAATAGTATAAGTGCTTGCTCTCTTCTGACCCAAATACTTTGATCACCATACTGTAAAGATGAAATCCTTCCACCAGCATCCATGCAAAAGCACTCAGGAAGAAAAAATGAAGGAGAATGGCCAAAATCTTGCAAGGCACCTAAATTAAGAACAAAAATTAATACATTACTACATTACTTCTTTGTGGTGCAGTCATATAGGTTTTTTGTTTGTTTTGTTTGTCTGTTTTGATATCTGTATACATTTACATGCTAAATGCTAAATCACTGGAGTAAAACAGTCTTAAAAACAAAGCTCTAGAGAATTCCATTTTTCTACAGCATTTTCAGATAGCTTCAGAGTAACAAATCCTCTAACCTTTTAATGAAAAACCAAAAAACATTGCCAAACATGATGCAGAAATCCAAACTGATTATTTATTTATGTCAGTAGGAGCAATATTCCTACCGAAGTCTACAAAAATATTTAAGAACTCAAAACTGAAGGGCTGACAGTCTGTTGCTGAGCCTGTAGTAAATGCAGGAGAGTCAAAGAAGTGGGGATACAAGCGTTGTCCTGTACCCTGCTCCCTGTTTTGTGATGGTAGAAAAATCAGTATAGTTCATGCTTCATTTTCTGTGAAGAACTGGTAGAATGTCAATGAATCAGTTAACCTTGAGCAAAACATGGAAATTTTAAAATAAGATGCCATGTTGTACCTGCTCCGTAGTTACACTTTGCCATGTGGCTTTCCTATTTTGCTGATCTTCATATCAAAATACGGTAACACACGAATTAAATCACGTTTTATTCCAGTGTCTGTCTGGCCTGGTTAGAAATTCTGTAAAAGTCTCATATGCTCCTCCAGCAGCAATACTAATATAGACATTTCAAAAAATTATAGCAAGCTATCATTTGCTCTTGAGTCCTAATTGCTTTATGGTGGGCATCTAATTTGCCCACCTGTTTGAATTCTCAATTTACCATAGTCTGATGTACCAGCTGCATATGAAGCCATATTTGAAAAGAACACATCTAGTGATTAAGGCAAACTGAAAGTGTTCTCTGTAGGTGTTTACAGACAATTTGAATACTCCTTGATAGGCCTTTATTCACTATGTGCTATCAAGATTCTGAAAATAGGAGTTAATACGAAGGTTTAAGCAGCAGAAAAATACCATCTAGAAAGTGAGCCCACCTGGTTTAAACTGGACTATCATTTTCAATTTAAACTATAACAGGTTTTGAAGTGAAACAAATACTGCCCCACAGGAGGAGAATGCCATGACTAAGGAAATGTAGCAAGAAGTAAAAACATCCTCTGTTTATACCCGCCTCAGTGCTTATGGCCCACTGTGACCTACAGGAAATGCAGCCTGGGCTCAAGACCTGGCTTTCCTTAAGTTGTTCCTCAAAGAGATCTTTACATTTTTCCCTAAGTCTCCTGTCAGCTTACCTTACAAAACCTGGAAAACCTAATCCTTCCTTCCTCCTCACTCCTCACGTATTTGCACAGCACATTCTCTTTTCCCACTAATTGCTTTTCAAGGATGTCTCACCACAAGCGGTTTCACTCATCATACAGTAATTGAACAGATGTGACTGCCAATGATCTTACCACAAGATAACCTTGTTTGGTTTGCTTTCAGTTAAGGCACATTTTAAACATGCTCTTGGAACAAGTCCCAGCTATATCTCAGTTTTGCATCTTGTAGCATACTGATGATGGTCATTGTGCTCTGTAGTTGTAACATCCCTTCTGTGACACCTACAGAATTTCAGAGGGGTTGCTTACATGCAGTCCATGTAAATGGAAAGACTTTCTGGGTTTTTTTCCTTCACTTCCTCACCTGGACAAGTCACAGTAAGGTATCCAGGCAGGCAGAGTCTGTGTGCTGAGGAAGCATTACCGGTAGGAACCAATTTGCTCCCACAGTGGCCTTCAGACGTTAATCAATAGTTCCTTTGTTGCATTAGCTTAGTTGCCCTGTGCTGGCATTTTATTCTTTTTGTTGATGGTTCAGGATTTTGTACACTAATGAAAATTAAAATGTTGGGACTTCATGGTATAATGAAAATTGAAGCTTTCCTGTCCCTTCTCATTTGTACTCAGCTGGTTCTGTGCTAGTGCAAGGACGTTCTAATGCAAACCCAGTGTGACTACACGTATTAAAAAGCAATAACTTCGGTTTTAAATCATGTAAGTGAGATCTGTAAGTGTTTTCGTATTTCACAATGTTCGGTGGCATATAACTAAATCAGATTTGCTTATTGACAAAAACTGTAAAAACCTTTCCAGTTAATTTTATCATAAGGCTATGAAATCCATTTTAATGCCTTTTGATTTCTACCAGAAGATTAGTCCATGGAAATAAAAATGCGACATAAAGCTGACTTACAAGCTAGTTCTGTCAAATGGATACTTTCCAATTTTTGAGTAGCCAAACAATATGAATCACAAAACAGCAGAAAAAAAAACCACAGTGAAGTAGTAGGAGGCTGGTCTGTATGTAATTTTGTATAATACTGATTTACATAAAATCCATAGCAAAGTTGTTACTCATTCTGTATTTGTGCATTAATTATTACATTGAAGATACTCTTAAATGACAGAATTGCCTTCTTAAAAAAGGCATTGAAAAGACTACATATAAAAACCAAGCAGGTGTATCATATGATGCACGCTACTTTTGGTAGAATACCTCTAAAAAGACAAATCTCATTACTGTTACTCTTACATTTGACTACTTGTGAGTCTGTGGAAACAGAAAAATCAGTCCAGCCAGTAGCAAGGCCTAGGATGTTGTAGTTGTTGAGAAAAAAAGCAGACTCTCAGAAAGGCCTCTCAGAAAATAAGTAATTTTATTTATCTACCTTTATCTTAAGACAGATAGGTAAATTTGCATATATTTTCTAAATTCAACTTATAATTATGTTTTCAATTTAAGCGGCAATCTTACTGCATTATACAGAACCTGCTGAAAATGTCCTTCCCTGCAATCTATACGCTACTTTGATACACAGTCTTGAATTTCTGCAGATACATATATCATAAACAAAAGTAGCTCATTTCATCTCTCTATTTGGAAGAATACCATGCAGGAGTACTGAGTGAGAAACAGCTCGATACACTGATGCAGAACTACAAATAGCAGACACATTAAATTTTTCAGTTGTGCTGGAAAACACAGTCCTGCCTAACACACTATGCTTCAATTTTCATTTTCCTGTGTCTAAATAACACTTCACTTTCTCCCACAAACTTGCTCAGGTCTTTGGAAGGCTTCTGTAGCCTGGAGATGGTTAATCGTTTTTAAATGCACACTGCTCTTTGGGATTCTGTTAAAATGGTGCTCTCTAGTCTGTAGCCGAGAGTAAGTAACTAAGACTGCAAACCTCTCTGAAGAAACAATTCCATCTATTGCTGAAAGTCTAAGGGAAGTCATTAGACTGGCATGTGGATAGCAAAGATATCTTGGGGACCTGGCAGTATAGCATGAAAATTGTGTGTGCAAAGATATTTTCTTTCTCTAGAAGATATTGTGGTTTCAGGAATAATTGCCCTCCTGGAATATGCCACGATCGTCTAGGACTACTGTTTCAGCACTACTGATGTTAGGTATCAGGGACAAGCTTTTAAAAATAAAAAATGTTCTTGGATGCACTAGAAAGATCAAAGTCTTATTCGTGGAAATAGACTTTTGTGGTTAAAAATTACTTCTACTCTACAAAAGGAAAATTGCTGTAGTATAAATTGTAACTGACTAAATAATACCTCTGAAATTACCAGGGACATTTGCTGTATGCTGTATCTGGAATCAAAAACTGAATATCCCTAGAGACGGAGATGGGAAAAGGATGGAGAGTCTAAAGGCAGTCATGCAAGAAAGCGATGCCAGCTCATGGCCTGTTGGCATAGACAATATCATTCCTTATTGCACTGTATTTCCTCAAGCAAACTGGTTCCCCTTGTCCTTTCAAGCAAGGGCACTTATAAACTGTTTAGCCCTAGATAAATCCATCTTTGGCAGAAGCAGAAGATTAAGAAATTTACACCTTCTAGTGTAAATACTGCCTCCCTCTTTTTGTAAACTACCATTTAGCAGTCCAATTAAAGCAGCAATTAAAGGTATTAAAAGTGATGTCGAAGCTGGTGAGAACAGAGCATGCAGAAGGTAAGGACACAAGACTAATAAAAGGATGAATCACAACACCCCTGATCCCAAGAGGTTAAAACAATAAAAGTGAAAGTGTAGCAGATTGTACAGCATGCTTTTCAACCTGAAGATCTTTGCAGTATTGTGCCCTACAATTACTGCTGTTACAGAGGAGATACCCGTGGATTCTGTGAAGTATTTTACCTTGGCAAGCCAGTGGCATAAAACAGGTCTTGCTTTCTGTGTGCTGCTGTTTCAATTTAACTAAATTAAGCTTTGATCAGGTTTAAGAAAAATGAAGATATGCACCTATTAAACTGCAACTTAAGTCTATGTGGGCGTTTCCCAAGCTTAGACACACCTGCTTAGCTAGGCAAGCCAGATGTCTGTGTGTGGACAGGACACATTAAAATGTAGGTGGATGCTGGGACAGGTCTCTGGAGAACATGGGCTCTACCTACATCCAGATAAAAACAGGAACATAACTAGTATTTCATAGTATTTTAAAGGACTGGGGGTGATGCTGGCCTTGACAAGGAGTAAAGAGGCTTCTACACGTTATCTGAAGTGACTCAGATAGATTGTCTGAATATCTGGAATGGATGAAAAAGGAAAAACTCTGAGAAAAAGACACCCTGTTATGCCGTGTGAACATTTTATTGTACACGAGCCTATGTCCTCTCCACAGCGTTTCAGCTCTATACTTACTCAGAGAGGATTATTTTAATGCCTGATTTCCATTGTCTTCAGTTTCATGCTTTATCTTCTGCTGCTCTCCACTGTCTCCATTTCATTCTTTCTAAACCATTCCCTACCATTTTCTCCCTTTCATGTTATCTTGTTCATTCAGGACCTACCTTAACGTTAAACAGCAAAAGAGTATGAACTTAATTTTACAAAGTGCTTTCAGGTAATAATAGCCTATGTAAAACCAGACATTATTTTTATTATTTATAAACTTAGCAGATGTTCAACAGATCCCATGTGAGCTAAATACAAATTTAAGAAGCTGTCGTATTGGCAAAATGAAGAGTGTGCAAACCTCGTATTTATTAGTACTGAGAATTAAAAGAATAAAAGATTAATAGAAACTGCTTACTGCTTGTCAAAAGTAATATAGAGCAACAGCTGATCACCAAAATAGCCAAGGTCTGACCATTACAAAAACAGAGCACACTGGAAGATTATTTTAAAATCAGGTTTTGTTTCTGCTTTTTGCAGGTGGGACTTTCCGTCAATAGACCTTATGTTAATCTAAATAGCTTTTTTTAAACACAACAGTGGAAACTGGTTTTACTGGAATGCAATTCTGATAACTTGGCATATTCATCTTAATCTAACCCACGTGTTTTAGATACCAGTTTTAATGGTTTAGATCCTGGCATTCTGGAATTCTCACCCACAGTAGCAGATCCATAAAATCAATCTGTAATGTCAAGTTCCGATCTATGTGATCAGGCAGAAAAAGCCTATACATGCATAGAGCTTAAGTACCACTTAAGCAATATGAAGGTGTTTGTCATTTGCTTAAGTGGTTGCCGTAGGTGCCCTGAGAAGTATATACAAGTTTTACGATACTGAGGATCTCAGAATAAACTCTTACATAGTGATACTTAGAGTTAATGCTTTCTACTATCTCCGGCTAATTAAGCAATAGTTGCTCTACCTTTCTCATTGATTATTACTCAGGTCAAATAAACATGAATGATACTTAAAATTCACCTAAATTTTCAGACTAGAGATCACAATCAATAAATCTGCTGTTCGGAAGAACAGTGTATTCTACCACACAAATAAAACTTTATGAGCAAAAAAACAAAGACCTTCTGTTTTGCTCTCCAAGAAAGCAGAAGAAATTGCCACAGCTCCATCAGGAAGTTCATTACCTTCCAACAAGAATAAGATGACTTTTTAATGTGGAAAAAAATAGTGAATTGTGCCATAGTGGAGAACAGACAATTAAAAACACCACTACCTCCCCCCAAATCCCTAACAGAAATCCAGCCCAAAAACCTAACAGAAAAACAAATAGCTTGCCCAAATAAAAAATGCATACAATTTTCTCCAGTATAGAATTCCTACAGTTTTCAATACAGAGAATGGATGAGAGGAAGCATCCTGTCAGGCAGAAGTCAGCCATGCGGACACACAACTGAAATGTATTCCATTGCTATAGTGATTTTTCCATTTAATGGTGCATATCTCTTTCAGTTTTGCAAACATTCAGACATGGCTGGATACTATGATAATGCTATTTGGATACACAGAAGGCTTTATCCAGTGTTGTAGGATGTCATTTTCAGCTAAGGCATGTTAAAAAATAGATCTCACATGCAAAACACTTTCTTCCATGTGGCACATGGCATCGATTCCATGGAGGTGCCCCACAAAGAACACAATCACCCTTTTCAGCATTTACCGTTCCAGGGCTGAACTGAAAGCTGGTGAGAAGCAGGATCTGAGCCACCAAGACAGCAAAAGACAGATTGGCATGGATATGATAGCGCTGGTTGCGGATAGTGCTCACAGACCTGGCAAAAGATAGAAAGATCTATGAATAAAACAGTACTACAAGAAGCACGAATGTATTTATGACTTATCAGCAAGCATTTTGAGTGGCTGTTGGTCATTTGTTTTGGTGGGGTTATCATGATGTCCTCTGAGCATTCTTTACATGAGGATGGAGTGGTACCTAACCGGTTTCTTTGATATTCTGCTGCTGTCCTGCAGGCAAGCAGAAAGACTGATTTGCACATTAATTAGCTCTGCTGATGACTTGTGACAGAATATTAAGAAAGGGCTTGATCCTGAATGGTGCTACGCTCTCAAGGAAGTCGGATCTGCACCTCACAAAAAGCATACTGCGTCTTACACCATCTAGCCCACACTGAGTTTCTGGTTTTATGTTGTCGGTATTTGCTGCATTAGAGATAAGGGAACACGAAAAGACATTGGTTACAGTTTTGACTTTACTATTATCAGCTTCTGAGCACGGGAACTATAGCTACTTATACAGATGGGCAGCGCCTATCTTGACAGAGACCTGACCTTGATTACAACATCATTTGAACATATCTCTCTTGGCTTTGCAAAAACTAGCTGGAAATCTGACCAAAACATGCTTTCCTAGGAGTCTTCTGACCTCGTCTTTCTGTTCTCATCCAGAAATAGGAAGCAGAAAACAAAAATATTTTTATCTGAACATTTCAGGTCTTTTGCATAATTATATTCTTCTCTTTAAAAAAGGAACAGTACTACTGATAACAGGTTTTCTATTTCAATCCATACTGCCTGCTAGCCCCTACCACCAGCTTCAGTCATTTCAGGAGGTCTGGACCGTTTGGCTGTGTGAATGGCAGTGCCCCCTCCACACGACAGTACACACTCCCATCTTTTTGTTGTATCATGCTGGATGGTGATGGCTTTTGCAACTGCTGGTGACACATTGTGCGTTCCCCCTGCAGCAGGGTGACACAGACTGGACAACGCAGACGATGGCTTGCTGTCAGCCCTGCTCTTCCAGCACTGTTGGGGCCAGTGCTCCATTAGAAGGGAGCGAAGAGGGAGACAACAAGTATTGGTGTCCTGAAAATAATTCAAAGAGACAGGTTGCCCTGCCTGGTGCCAATGCCTTTCTAATAAGGAACTTCATGTAGTCACAAACTGGAAAATCATTACCCAGAAGGCAATCAGGACTGCCCTCCTGGGGAAGCGGCCGTCAGTGCCAGTATGCAGAGCCGCAAAGAACTTGCCAGATTCTTCTCCACTTACCTCATGGTCATCTAACACTACATTGCAAAATTTCACTTCAGCTGTTTAATGAGGCCCTGCTCTCTAGTGAAAACCTAATCCAATTGTTTTTAATTGACAGTTTGAATGATCCTGTATGTAGGTGGGGTGCTTAACCCTGTGACAGTCAGCTGGGCCTAAGCTCTTTCCAAGACTTCTGTTTGCCTCCAGTTTCTTGAGGAGTTTTCAGCCCTGCTGCAGCGATACCATCTCCCTTTGCTCCATTTTCCTTTCTAAACATTATAACATCCAGTTTTGCACTCAGACAAAAATGGAGCAGATCATTACCCTTAGCCTAAACATGCCAACAGCACAATGCCAGATAGGCAGATGTTGGACTTATTTAAAGCGGATTTTGCCACACATTACACACTTAATCCAAGCATGACCAACACAGATCTTGAGACTTGGAAATAATACAGAGTTTGGAACAAACAAATATTGTAATCAGTTTACTGGGTTTCAGCAAAAACTTTTTCCTAGAAACTGGCCTCTTAACAGGATATCCAAAACACATGCTTAGGCACAGAAATAAAAAATTGAACTCTTGAATAGGAAGAACATGCTTTAGTGTGTGAAAGGAGACAAGACTCCCATTCCCCACTGTGCTCCCAATCTGCTGCACAACCTGAGACAAGGTACTTCACTCTCTGTCCAGTTTTCTATTTTTTATTTAGACAGAAAACTCTATGAAAGCTTTTTTTATAAATGTTTGTATCAAGCCTAGCTGGGCCGCAAACTCAGTTGTCACTACTGGAATATAAACAGGCATAAAGACCCTAAGTGCCCCAAGGCAAAAACCTTCCCAGTGCAGGGAGACCTCAAAGGGGCTGCTGTGTTACACGCAGGAGGCTGCAGAGGTCCAGAGGACTTAAACATAAGCCATGGAGTGAATTTCACACTGCCTATAGTGTTCTTCATCCTGCTAAAGCAACATGCTAGAAAAGCAGCCTAACAGAACAGCAAGGTACTCAAAAATAGATGTGGGTTATAGAATGTAATTGTGTACAGGCTGTATGAAACAAAAGTGAGGCAGTTAATGTTGACCGAGCCTTCCTTTCTGGGCATACTTTTACAAACACACTGCCTTACTGAGAAGACAGTTGAAAAGCAGAAAGAATTACTCATTGTACACTGCAAGCAATCCAAAGATGTACGATGTAGGGGGGGGAAAGGGGGTGATCCTGCAGTCCTTGTTCATATTGTACTTGCTCCGAGCTCCAGACCAAGCCCTCCTACAGCCTGCTTGCAAGGTTCCTAAACTACAGCAAAACATGGAGAGTTTAAAAAAAATCCAGAAATCCCTCATAGTATGGAAATAGCTTGCTATATAAAGACCACCCCCTTTCAGGAAACGGAAGTAATTTAGAAATAACCAACCGTTACAAATACACGTGCAGAATCTAATTAGGGAAGGTTGTAGAATTAATAGCCTTTGTTTTATCCTGAGCACCCGAAGGGGTCCTAACCAGTGGCCTGAAATGCACGGCTTGGCTTCTTGCATGATAGTGGCTCAGCAGGTGTTGAGTTAAGATTACTCACGACAATATAGCAAATGTGACCAGTGTGATCGTCAAGCAGAAGATGGACAGAGCGCAGCCAATGTAAGTGATGGAGGAGAGGGCCACCTGGTGTTCTCTTGTTAGCTGTACACAAAGAAAAAAAACGAAATAAAAACTATTAATTGATTTATTATACTACAGAACTAGAGGTCAGGCCCCCTGCACATAGCGTTTCCTCCTCCATCCACCCGTCTATAAGCTGACACCCACAATCATTCGCTGCCATTTCTAACGGGAAATGAAGAGCCAACTCCAAGCGCAGTCACGCAGCCAGAGCATGCACATGCCCATGGCATTTTTGTTCCCTCTTTTATTTCATAAGTCAGAATTTCCTCAGAATAAGTTAGTTTCTTTGCTGCTGTGATATCATTAAGCCTGAAATTAGAGCAGTTTGTTGGTCTGCACAAACAATGTCAGCAGTGGGATCTTTCACAGCTCGCAGGGCACTTTGCTAATGCTCTCACGCTGCAATAATTTACATCATTGTGCAAATACCAGAAGTGCTTCACAGCAGTGAGAACTGACAAACCAAGATGACCCATAAATCAGAGGCCATTTATAGCCCACTAGTTTTGTTTAATGTATCATGTTTTTAGTGCCTGTTGAAGGAGCTGGACTGATATCTACAGAATGGAAAACCACAGAAAAGACCCAGCACGAGCAGTCAGAGTGTAAGCCTCTTGTCTCAGCCTCTGTTTTTATCTACAGGCACCTTTTGTAGAAGCAATTCAATTCTCATGAACATTTAATCTGTAACTCCGTAGCACCTGCCACCAGAATCTATGTTAAAACCTGGACAGATTCAATGGGGGGGGGGACAGTGTGTTTTGACCATTCATCCTAAATTAATCAGAAAACGTGTGTTAATTTTCCATGCAAGTTCTCATAAAAGAATGACAAAAAACCCCACACCCAATGAAGGGAGCCAGACAGTATTAATATATAATAAGTAGAACAGAGCTGGGCAGGAAAAAGTTTTCTCATCTCAGAAGAATTTTCAAATATTTTTCCTGACTTGAATTTGGATAGAGTTGATACTTTCATAAAGTGAACATTTGAAAAAAAAAAAAAAAAAAAAAAAAAGTGGTCAATCAAAAAGTTTTAGTTTTTATGCTTAAAATACTGTGGTTTTATTTTAAAGTCTGTTCACTATAAATTCAATTCCTAGCTGAAAACTCATTGAAAATATTTATTTATTCTGAAAAATACTGAAAGGAACAATATATTTTCCAATTTTTTTACAGTAACTCTATCTAATAAAAAAATAATCCTTTCTCACAGTTTGGGCTTTTCTATTATTTTCCACACACAATAAAAACTCTCCCCCAGACAAAGTATTTCATTAGAGATTATCAAACCTAACCAGTTCTACCAATAAACTTCCCATTAAAATTCCTTTTAAAGGACAGAAATAACATGCCATGTGGTTATGAGGAAAAAAAATCATTTTATATACAGACAAACCCGATGTGTTTTATATGTACATTTTTCTTGTAATTATCTGCCAACACCATCAGCTCACGTGCGGTAAATTTTACAGCAGAATAGATGATGGCTCGCTCAACAATCTGAGAACTATTAGGCAATGCAGCAGCAGCATTGAAAGACAACTGTTGCTATGGTGTTACAGCTCCTAGGAAATATGATGCGGCTCTTTAGTATTTTTTATCTTTCAGCTAAAGACACATTTCTTTTCCCTGACTTGGATAGCACCAGTTACAGAAACAAAAGGGTTCTGTGTGCTGCACCAGCTAAGAAGACCCATATAATTTCTACAAAAGGGCTCCTATCGTCCCTCATCCCCCAGTGAAGTCACGCGTAGCCATTCTTCACAGATTACTCCTGAAATAGGAGTAACTTGTGTGGTGAATTGGGCAGTTTAGAAGTGATTTCCTCATCAGGGATATTCATGTCCAAAATGCATGGACCTTATTTCCTGATTGCTCCAATACACATACATCCCTTTCTCTTGCTACAGGTGGCTTGCAGTTCTACAGAGGGAGGAGGGGAGCAGAGGCAGCTTTTCCAACTTCAAGTCACTCTGAAATCAGTATTTCTCAGCATTTCAAGGCTTTCATTCACTCCTTTCACTCCCAACACCTGCAGACAGAAAATGTTCCCTACAGAGGTCAAAGCTGCTCAGTGCTCATTTAGATTTACAGTGGTCTATCACAGCGTTTGCATTGGCAAAGGCAGATAGGATCTGCAAAGGAAAGGTAATGTCTCACTATCACACGCAAGTACCGAAGATACAGGGGGTCCATCTAGTGGAAATGGGCAAAAATCAAAGCCTTTGGTTTTTCCATAATAATCCAAGAGAAGATAACAATCACACAAACATATTTTTCTAACTAATTTCTATCGTAACTGATGTGGCTCTAGGAAGGTCTTTCTCTGGGTTTTAGCTCCGTTTTCCTCCAGAAACCCCTGCATGGCAAGACAAGACATGAATCAAGTTCTCCCAAGTGGAGCCTGTATTACTTAGAAATGGAAAAGGAAAAAAAAAACCCAACTTATCAACAAAATGTAGAAGATTAATTCAAACTTAAAAGAACCTGCATAGGTCCCCACATCTATGAACTGAAAATTGCTCTTGCTCTGATAAACACAACCAAAAATCTGATGATGCTTTAAGAATGACGCTCTTAAATCAATATTCACATCAGTCTGGTAACAACTATTCCCAACACAGCTGTAGTTTACATTCTTGTCTTGCCTAGTGTGAGGGACAGAAAGCCTGTAGGTAATTTCAAACAATTTTTTGTTTATTAAGGAAAAGGTGGAGCCTGTGATAGCTGTTTGGAAGCTGAACTGTCAGGTTAGAGGGGTGCAAGAAAGAGGCCCCCGTTCACAGCAGCTCCAGTTGGTGAAACGAGCTCCTTTCTGTGGGTGATATGAATTGCAGGGGAAGGGATACAGCATGAAAAGAAGGCCTGGAATGATTTCCAGGGTATGGACCTTCAATTTCTAAATACAGGCACATGGTGCGGAAGAGAGCCTGTATTTAAAATATCAGGTCTCTACTAACTTCTCACAACCCAGCTGTTGCAGCACAGCTGGATGTTTTGTGTCTACATTCAGATTGTAAGGGACAACAAGCTTGCAGTTCTTCAGATATACCTGGATTGTCAAAGCATTGTGCGTCATCAATTAAGAAGTAATTTCCTACAAATTCCAATGCTCTGATACGAGCCAATTTCATCTTACCTCAGCTTCTCTTTTTGAAAATTTTCAGGCTTCGTGCATGACATGGAATATAGGACAGTAATTTGGGATGATCTTGTAGTCAGCACAAAAATGCTAATCAGGCTGTAATGCTATTACTAAAGAAAATAGCATTAAAAAGTACCAAATAAAACATTGAGCAATCTGTGAAGTAGTCCCATGAGCCTGATTCGCATACTTGTCCCAATCTACATTAAATTAGTCTTTTCTTCCAAAAGGTTTTGCTTCTTTGAGTTTATCTGGTCATTCTTTTACAGCGCAGCAAGCTGAAAAGCTAGGAAACGAGCTTATGCAGTCACGAGTGTTAGTAATCATGAACACTAGAAAACAGACAAACAGTCAAATCAAAAATTCATACTCCACAATTTTAGGCTGTAATATCCTTTACCTTGCAAGTGCCGCTAATAGCATGGGCAGAGATCTGATGATTTCAGTAGTAACACCCACCTGCAATATTATATTCTATTGTCTTACACTTGTTCTCCTTCATAAAAGAAGCTAGATGGGCTGCAGGAACACAAAATAGTAACTGGTCAGATCAGAGCACTTGCCTGGGCAACACAGGACTCTCTCTGCTCTGTCCGCTTCCAGGTGTCCCCTTCTTTTGTGTGGAATTTGCACTCCTCTCCCTTCTTATTAGTCGTCGCTTAGGCAGCTGACTGCACATTTTCTGCCTTGCTATGAGGCTAATTTTGGCTTCCTCCAGAGGAAGGGACATTTTGGGGAAGTACTAATCTAAAATTTTCTTCTTTACATACTGTAAAATATCCCTCTATGTCTACCTTTAGAGGCAACACGTCAGACAAAGGGCCAAATTCAAATACTTAAAACAAGGTTTGTCATAGCTGATGCTGAAAGGGTTTGTCCATATACCAAATTACAACTTCACAATTTAGCCACAAAACACAGTAATTTCATTGTCCAAACTACTTTCAAAATATCCTTTCTGAAAAGCAATTAATCTTCTTCCAAAAAAAGACAAGTCCTTAGACGAAATTTGTTTTACAGCCTTAAAAATGAGCCCCGCAATCTAAGGACTATAGCATACCTATCATTTGTATTTTAGTGTTCCTTACTAGTAGAACATAGAATATGATAGTTTTGCATGCACTCATATAGTGTATACATTTTATGAAACCAAAGTTATTTGTTTACTGATGGAGATGTAGGACATGACAACTGTATTTTGCCCTAAGGCCAAACATAGGAGCAAGTTATATTTTAATGTTCCTCTTGGTCAGCTTTCCACCTCAAGGAAGCATTCCTACCATGAAGTTACTTACAACGATGTACGATTTTTACCCTGTTTATCGAACTGACTGAGATCTGCCATGAGACAATCGGTTGCTGGCCTGGGCTGAAACCCACTCTCAAATCACCCTGCAAAGGCTTGAAACAATAACTTATGAGTCATTTCTTGGGGAAAGGGAAGGGAGGAGAGGTAAGGGTGAAAAATTTAAGGCTCAGCCAACCCTATTGAAGCTGCACCTTTAAAATGCAATCTGAATCCAATTAAGAAAAGAATGAATAATTAACTTTGGCAGCCTGAGTGTTTCAGAGACATTAAAACGCTGGCCTTGGCTGATGAAGCTAATGGTTTTAATTGCATCCAGAAAGGCTGCTGAAATTCAATTTCAGTCCAGTGAGGCCTTTATTTATATATTAAATAATAATAACAATACAAATCTCTGTTTTCCTGCAGCTTGCCAAGCGCTTTGTTAGGTACATAACATCATGGGTTTTTTCAAATTAACATCTGTGTTTCGTTCAGGAGGCTCAGTCTACTCAGACTACAAGAACGATTTTGGTGGGGCCATACCTAATGGCATGGCACAATCACTACTCACAGAAAAAAAAAAAGTCTGACTTGATTCAGAGACTTCTTTTCACAAGCCACAATGTATCAGATACCACAAGTTTAGAGAAAAAAAGGCCTCTGAGAGTCATGCTTTGCAGCACAATCATCTTTATCAGCCATTTCCAGCAGAACTGCTTTTGAATTCCCATTCTCTATTAACTCCACAACTCCTAGTGATAGCAATAAGGTGCTACGAAGGGGGCTTTTCAGGATGAAAGGCACATTTTCCTACAGCCAGCCCAGCCTGGTGGCTGCTTACTTAAAATTGTTCACTGTGACATGAAAAATTTAGAATTCTCCAAATATCTCTGCCAAGGTATTAATTAGTATTTTTAAAAACCCATGTCGTCTTTTAAAGTAGTTCTGGGCAAGATGTCATCAAACAGTAGGTAATCTGCTCATTACAAATTGCACACAGCAAGTTTTTAGTTCAAATGAAGCCTGAATGAAGCACAACAGGGAGGAAGAACTCAAGTTGTGAAGCGGTACCAAATTACAATAAAGTTTGGGGATCAGAAAAGCAGCTATTTGGAAGTTCTTCCTCATATCTCCGTTTGTGTAACGCAAAGCAGTGTGTTTTTTCTGCCTTCTTTTCAGGCCTAAGACTTGCAGTGTTTCTCAAGAAATGCTAAATGCTGTATTTACAGCAGATTATCCTCTGTGAAACTGAAGGAGCTACTTTTGCCCATACACTGAAGACCTGTACATCTGTTCTCTGCTTTCTGTTCCAGCAAGAGCAGACTCATCCTGTTGTCCAATTAACAGCCAAACTGAAGTCCATCAGAGTGGGCTACAAGGAGAATAAAACGCAGCGTGGGTCCAGAGGCTCTTGCAGGCACAGAAACGATGGTCTCTTGCCAGACTGAGATTTTTCAGAGCAGTTGAGGATAATTAAATACCCAGCTACGAGCAAAATTCAGTGAAAATTGGTTTGTCTACCTCCTTTACCCCCGGCTTGGGCTTTGATTCAGAAACATCCGTTTCGATTCAGGACTGTGGCTAGCTGTGGCTTGCACCCCAGCCAAGAGTCTCCAGGTACCCAGCCCTGAATTTCTCCTACACTAGGCTTTGGGGAGAAAGGGCATAAAAAGGCCAATACAGAGACAGACCAAACTCAAGCGAAGAGAATGGCTAAATTTAAAGACGTTCAACAGAGAACAATGATGGATAAAGGTGCAGTATCACAACATTTTTATACTGCAGGGGGAAATCCTTTAGTCAGCAAGAAGCCTAGCTGCCAAACGGCTCAGTGCTTTCCTTTTCACCATAGAAAGGAAGACTATGCTATTTTGTTAAGTATTCTGATTAAAATAGAGTCCTGTTTCATGCTCCTCAAACAAAAGAGTTCTTTTGACCATTATAGCGCTCTTAAATATTTGTGCTTTTCCAAACTAAAAAATCATGTTTTGTTCTCCTCTGCTGAGTGAAATTCAGTAACTGCCAAACAATTCTCTAAGGAATTAGAGGGGTTTAGTATCCTGCAGCATTTGTCCAACTTTTTCCATGTAATTGTATGGGATTAAGGACAGAACGAGAAAGTCTCCTATTTCCTCCCATCAAAATTAACAGACCTGTACTGGCATAGGAATGGAATAGCATGAGAATGAACAACGGCTCCGAGTTAAAAATCAAGACTAGCGCTCAATTTTCAGGAAAGATGAGCATAAGCATAGCAAGGACAAAAGAAGTATGATGCACAACCGTACTGCGAACACATCAGCGAGATGTGTTCCTCCATGGGGACAACATTCACTGCAATAAAGTGGAAGGGGAAGTGGAGAGAGTGAGAAAGAGCAAGGGAAGTTTACAGAGCAATGCTAGAATAAACACATTGGCTGATTTATCTTTGTTCATCTGATGGGTAAGGGCTGTCTAAACTGTCTGTAGAGATCTCTTCAGTTAAATAAACTGTCAATGGTAATAAACAAGGACCAAAAAAATCACGATGCCTATCCAATTTTTAAATATGCAACACAAAAGAAAAATTACTGGACTAAAGCATTATTCTTTTTATGTTCCCAGCAATGAAAAGCATGCTGAGAAAAGTAATTATATTAAAATTACAAAACAGCAGAAATCAGAAAATGCCACATTATTTCCATTTCATTGTCCTTTTAGAGTATATAATCTGAACCTCAGCTGGCTGAAAAATTTAAGAAAAAAGGTTACAATTTCAGACTTTTTTAATGCCCCTGGAGTGCAATGTTTGATTAATAACTGCAATGTTAGATTTAGGAAACCAATGCTCCAAACTTATAAATTACACACCTATCCCCCATATTTTTAAAGCATTTCACAACATTAGGACATTTTCAAAACAGCCTTTATAAACACAAATAGATGCGCTTTGTTTGCAGTCAACCATACATTGTCAAAACTTGCTGTCAAACTCAGCTGTAACAGTGAAAAATAAAATGAAAAAATACATACTGCCCCAAAGAAGAAATTTGGGATGTCTTTCCCTTCGTAAATAGAACCTACAGCCAAAAATCCAAGCCTTTTCAAGATCCTGGGCTCCCTAAATATGTTATGGGTTGTCTCTATAGGTCCAGCTGCAAGATCAGACATTTTTAAATGTTTTCCCCTCTATAAATGCTTCTGTGCTTTCGAGCCCATCGGTGGGCAGCTTGAACCGTATTGATTGATCCTCCCTTCTGAATTATGGAACAAGAGCTACAAAAGGTATAAAAACCAAAGACATTTCTAGCTTTAGAAATGCACAAAAGGTGTTTAAAAACCTAAACAATTTCTACCACAGATTGTACGACATTATTCCTTTTCTGGAAATGTCCATCCACATGTGAACTTTATAGTAGTCATTTTTATATCCTCACAGTTGGAAAAGACAGATAGAGGAAAAAACAGGAAGAAAAAAAAATAAGAGAATGGTCTAGGAGCCCTAAATATTACAGTTGTGTCCTGCATTGGTCACATAGGGGAGGGGGACCCAAACCTCAAATTCTGTTTTGCTGTGGGAGACAAAGATTTCCTCTTTAAAAGGATTTTTGAACTCTGGGTCCCCAGGTGTCCACCATCCTTTTGCTGAAATGACATTTATGTGGCAGATGGTACAAATAGCCTGGCATGCTTTGTAGTTGTTGGATCACTATAAAAATAAAAACTGCCAGATGGCTGGCATGTTTCCTGGCAGGAGCATAGGGCTCCACTGACTGATGAGAGGAAGTAAAGCTGCCCAAAATAAAATAACAGCATCTGAATTTTCTTTGGAGTGCTTTTGAAACGCATCTTACTCCCTGTTGGGTTCGATTCCTGCTGTCTAGGAAGCACCTTCTGACATCACTCCGTCTGACTGTGTTCACATCTCTCCTCCCCATTTCAGCTGTCTCCCATCCCAGGAACAGGACCTCGCCACCAGCCATTTCCCCTCCAGAGGGAGGTACCGCTGGGTGCAGAAGGTGGCATTGCACATTGAAACCTCCCCAGGATCTGTGCCAGCAGAGGATGCCTACTTGAGGGAACATCTCACCTCCCATCCTCTGCTCTTCCTACGCAGGTTCAAGCCTGCAGCACTGCGGAGGACTGTCGTACTACAGTACGACAAGAAAACCACCACAGGGAGTGCATCACCCTAGGTGCCCTCTACTTGGACTTTCTCCAAAAATAGCAAACATAAACCGGTGTAAACACGTCAAAGTAAATGGGTTATTTATTTTTCCTACCACAGCTATATTAATGCACCGTTGTCTTCCTAACCATAACATTGCAGGGCAGCTGGCAATATAGGTTTGGCCTGACTGCACCAGGTGAAGCAAAAGCTGGAACACTGTTCTGTGGATCAGGGAAGGAGAAGGACAGACACAAACCACCAGGAGTGCAGCTTTAGCAATCATTTGCTATGAGGGACTTTTTCACTCTACCTCAGTTCCCTCCATCAAAAATAGAAGCTTGATCAGAGCAATAAGTTTCCCAGAGGAGGCTACAGGAATTACTTAATATCTGCACAACTACTCTGATCGTCCCACTGACACATTGCGTTGGGTAGACGCAACTGTAAAATTCTCAGTCTTACGAACTTGATCAGAATTGTGAAAAGACTTCTCAACCGTTTCCAAATTCTGATCATGTGCTGACCTTAATTACATCCATGCAACATCACAAAGGCAATCAAGGGTTGGACATGTTCCTTCAGGAATAGTCTGCTCATCTTTGGTTGCATTGTACCTTCAATTGACTTACTTATTCATTTAAACCAGTTGATGGTCACTAATTTCCAAAGCTTCAAATAAATGCTATAATTTCTCAAGTTAAAACCAACATGATAAATGAATCTCAGCAAGCAAGCATGAATTTGGGTCAGCCATGATACAGACATAACAGCAGAGTGATAAAGACACAAATAATTTCGGCATTCCACGCGGGCCAATTCATCAACAGGCTAACAGGTCAGTGCCAGGCTGACATCTGAGCACCACATGGTTGTAAGTTTTTCCAAGATGGTTATTTCATTCCTGAAATAAACTTGTTACAACGGCTAATGCCCTGCATCACTGAAAGCAGCTAAACTGCATACATGGATCTCAAGCTAATCAGCAGTATTGTTTGTACCTTTCTTTCACAATCACTGTGACTTTAGTGCATTCAAGCTCTTGCTGAAACTAATAAAAAATCTAGAGTAGTGTTCAACTACACTTGTAATCTGAGCTCCATTTTAGCTAATTCACATCATTCAAAGTTCTTTTTCTTCACACACTGCTGTATAGATATCAGAGATATCAGAGTGGAGGTTCATTTTGGCACATTTAAGTTAAAATTCCAGAATTTAAAATTTTTCTTTGTGATCTCTCTCTTTCAATTTCTTTCTCTGAAATATTGAAATAAAAATGCTTTTTCATCTCAGCAGATTTCAGTCACTGGAGATTACTTCCAGCTGGCATACAGTAGAATAGTGACTGAATTAATCTAACCTGTTTTGAGTGAAGATCAAGAAGAAAATCAAGAACTTGCAGCTTGTTCCTAAGAACTTTCTTGCATTTCTATGCTCCCTGGAAATTAGACCCACCTGACAGTCTGCTCCATAAACTTCTAACAATTTGTCAGCATTTCTCATCTCACAATACTTCAAGCATTCAAAAGAAAGCACCGTCAGATGCAAGATATCCTACAATCTTGTTCTTATGAATGTCTCTCTGAAACAAAATTAAATCCATGTGAGACATTGTAATTCCTCCCTATGCCAGGTGCATAAATTATTAACACAGTTCTGTACCTTACAATAAAATTGCAGTTCTAAAGAAGCTTGAGAATATATAAAGGCTTTTATGCCCACAACAGATGCACAAACTGTGTAAATATAGAGAGAGATCTGCTGGATATTGGTGAAGGTGTGAAAACAAGATGGACCAGTACTAGCAGGAAGGGAGGCACTGTAGCAGGTTCACAGTGTGTCAAAGATGACAAGGTCTGGATCATACTAATGTTCTGCAAGTGGAAAAATCTAGACTTAACCATGTGAAGGGACAAAGAAATGGAGTTAAGCGATGGGATTCTTGCTCGAATTTAGCACAGCTCAGAAGAAAAGGTAACCATACTTGACATATATTTAACATACAAGCTCAGCTCTCTGGTCATTAGAAATGCTCACTACAAGTATTTATGTGGCAGTCACTTCTGAGAATGGCCACTTACTTTCAGTATTTGTTGCTCAGAGACATCTTGGCTTTTTCTGAACTCAGAGGGTATGCCGTACTCTCGGCTGTGAACAGCAAACTTCAAAAAACTGCAATGTCTCATTAATGGAAAACTTATGTTTTGTTTTGGGTTTTTTTTTAAGCAAAAAGAAAATCAATCTTGTGAAGAGGAGCTGAGAGAGTCAGAACACTTATTGCACTGAACTGGTCTCAAGAGTTCATGGATTTCCACATCAAGAGTGTTCTTCCTAGGGATGTTCTCCCAGATCTGAAGCTGTGGCATACATACTGGTCTGTATTACACCTCTTTATGATTGTTGATATCCTCCCTCCTTTTCTTTTATGTGCATCTGCCTGCCTTTCTGCAAGGGCTGGTGGAACTATTCGTACCTGGTTTTACTGTTCTCCTGACTGGTTAAAGGCTGTTACGGTGCCCTTGGAGAGGATGTCTACCTGTTTGTGCTACTGTGAAAGCTGCATTTATCCGTACAACGGAGAGAAAGGGAAATGATACTTTCCATAGGAGAATGGAAGTATAAAGCACACAAAGTTGAATTCCCATGAAGAATGAAGTCACTTTTTTGTACCAAAATACAGCCTTTGATGAAAAACTCTTCAGCTTTCAGGCAATCCATTTCCAATAATTTATTTACATATTTCATGAATAGTAGACCGCTTTTTGTAAGAAACAGAATCTAGACAAAAAATAAACATTCTGTCAAAAATACTATTCATGTGGAAAAATTTCACCCAGTTCTATTTATACAGCCACAGATATATAATAGCTATATAAATATAACTGTTCAAATGTGGGCAATTGCATATTCCCACCCTCTCTTTTTCTTGTCTCATATTATCTGTTAACACCATTTATGAAAAGAAAAATACAAAAGTTCAACATCGAATATAACACCATTGCAACAATTTCTTAGAGCACTGACAATCTAGTATTCCAACGGGTGACTTATATGGGCCCTTTGAACCTTGGCTCATTCAGAACATGATGAATAAACACGTATATGTGTTTAAAATCCACAGCATTTTAACATTTACTTAACAGGGTTCCAAGGACGCCTGGGAGAAGTTTCCAACTGTCTAGTTGATTCAGTAGGCTCTATTGCTTAGACATGTGCAGCAAATACTTAGCAAATGTTTTAGGAATTTGCAACTGAGCATAATCTGCCTGTACAGCTCAAAAGCCAGGCAGCTTGTCTTTGCTCAAATCTTAACTTCATGCCAGTTACATAATGAAGAGATCAATTTTTTTCATTAGTTAAAAAATTTACTACCACAAGATAATCCTAAACAGTCAATTTAAAGGGTATATCTTTGTCAAAGGTTTGGGATGAGGTCTTCTGATGAACTTCGAGAAAGGCACTACAAAATAGCCAAACGAGAAGATCTGGAATTAAAGAATATTGAAGGGATGAGGTCTTTCATTGTCTTGTTAGCGGCAATATTACCTGAAACCCCACATGGGCCCACTCTTGTTGCTACCTCACTGTAACATCAAGCTTGTGCAGGAGATGGGAGAGCAGGGCAAAGCAGCCATGTCAAGGCATAGCCCAGGTTCATTGCTCTGCAGACCAGTGAACCCGGATTTCTCTGTGCTACAATGCATTTATAAATTCTGCCAACTGAGGTGCATGCAAAAATTGGTTTTAGGTAACTTTTGAGAGGTTAGAAATGAACGCATATTTTCTACCTAACCTACACAGTCTTCCACTGAAAGCTGCAGCAAGCATTGCAAATTCTCATAGATTTGCACTAGGAATATATGAACTCTGTACTGGAAATACTGCTATCACCTTTCAGCATTTCACTTTTCCTGCCACGAATTTATACATTCCCTTCTTTTTTCTGTTCAGAAATGAGATTTTAGGTGGAAGTAGTCAAAATACAACAGAAAATGATGGGAATTAAGTTTCATTAAAAAATCCCCCAACCACTATTTTGTACAGATTTTTACAGTATTATGTCACACAGGGAATGTCTTTATGCATCAAGGTAACTAGGTCTGTGTGTCTCACACATCCAGGTAATATCTCAGCAGCACATTTTGTTTTCTAAATTATCATAAAGACAAGAAGAAAAAAAAAAGGCAAGTGAAAATATGCCATGCAAACTTTGGCAGGTGCAAATGCATTAGAACAAAAGTTAAGGGAGAAAATACTGAAAATAGAACAATTAAATTACTGTGAGGAACTGAATAGTCCATTCACGTCTGGCCTTTCCTCATTATGCTTTTCAGACCTCTTTAAGAAAGCTTGATTCCAAAGACTTTGATATAAAAGATCCTTGATCTCCAATTACTAATATTGCAGCATCTCATTAATCATGACAATCTCAAATCTGTTTTTTTGAAAGTTAGACCTCTCAGAACTATTCCCCAGGGGAAAACTGACTAATCTTTCACCAGCATTTAATTGGTGGACACCCTGTTTAATCCTGGCTAAATCCCTGTATACTGCTTTTTAAAACAGGGTTCATAATTTTAAAACAGGGTTCATAATAGCACATTTCTCCCATTATACTTTTGTCTCACAAGATGTGAAGCTCTTCAGGCAAAGCCGCATTTTATTGTGAGTACAAAGAGTTCCTAGAAAAATAATACTTGGAAACCAGCTGGGATCATTAGGTGCTTTACAAGTAATAGAGATAATAATGGTTAGGAAAAAACCTGGGTGACCTGAACAAGACACACTCATCTTCAAGCGGTTAGACTAATATAAAGGGATGAGGGTATTAAATAAGCTCTTTGAATAGAGACCATCTTGTTCTAAACTGTGACCCTGACTTCGATGGCATTACACTGTCTAACCAGGATTACTGCACGAGTAGTTGTGCTAACAGTGTTACTGAATCGGTAACTCCTAATAGCAGTCTGGGATGATTCATCCCTCAAAAAGACTTCAGAGCTGCTCAGTGGTATAACCCTGATTAGAGTTCCCTTACGCTGCAAGCTCACTTTTGTATCTGTCTGCAGGAACCTCTGTGCTGCCCTCATGAGCACGTGTAGCCCATCCTGCAGCAGTAGCTGTCTCGGCAAAGCTACTGTCTAAAAGAAGAGGAAACCCATCATTCAAATCAACTAAGAGGAGCCTAAGACATGGCCATATAGTCAATGAATCCACGCCAACAGAGCTGACAAAACCCCTCTAGCTGTACCACAGCAGACACCACGCTTATAAGCAGCACACAGTGATAAATGTAACAGTAGGACTCCTACTGTCCTAGTGAAGCTCTTCTTCAGTCTGTTAATTTGTATTATTAGGATAGTATCTGTAGAAAGCTGAGAATGTGCCAGAGAGTATAAATTTGACAGACAATCAGTATACATTTCTTTAAATGTGTGGCTTGTAAATATTTCTATTACATGTTCATTATTTATTAATGGAGGGTTGTCTGAGTAGGGCTTCAACACCACCTCCACTGGATCCTCCCTGACAGTAGCACACCCAAATAAAGCAGATAAAAAATTTTTCTCATGCTCATGGCAGTATGTCTGTTTGTCTGATGCAATCCAGGATGGGGTTGAGCTTGCCTGGTGCTGAGTTTTGCAGTGGGAGATCTTCAAAAGGCACAAATCAGCACTTCACCTGCAAGGAGCAGACACTCTGCTCTGTCTCTGAGGAAATCTCAAGGCATTGCAAGGTAACACAAAGAGAAGAATGTCTCTAGTGAGGAGAGCAATGTTTTTGCCATCAAAGCTTCATGTGAAACCAGCAATGAGACCTATAGCAAGCACAAGGTCCAGGGTAAACAAGGAAGTGTCATATTCCAGCTGAAAAGAGGCTTGCTTGATAACTGGACAAAGGAACTGAGCATAGAGAAAACTATACATAAGGGGTTCACTCTAAAACATCTTTTTTCTTCTCATCCTCCTTCTACACTAGCCCCTGCTTGGCAAAGAGGTGAAGAAAGAGCAGCAAGGAGGCACTTGGAAAGCTGGCAGAGACAATGGCAGGGGCCAGCTTGCAGCAGAGCTTGCCTCACACGGAGTTCAAACTTGGCTGTTCATATTCCACAAGTCTAGTTACCAAAACCCTTAAACAGCCACATCTCAGCTGTCTCTGTCTTGAAAACGAATCTAAAAGCCAGGGTCATCTGTACAATGTCCTCTAGTGCTTTTCCTGCCTAGTACTTTAGGAAATCGTGCCAAAAGGGTGAGAATAAAGCAGAGCAAAGAGAATTTCCACCTACCACAGATGTGTTTCATTTCATGCTCCACTTCAGTTCCCAAAAGTTTTTAAAAATAAATATAGTTACTCCAGAAAGCAAGATGTGGGATAAATCTGAGCTGGGCAAAAATAAGCCCAGTTCTAATCACTTACTGATGTGGTGTGAAGATGCAACTGGTGTATTTATGCTTCATTTTTAACAGACAGATTTACTCCTTTGCTTAGTCTCACCTTCAGAGGCACCACTTGCATCAGAATGGCGAAGTTAGTGAGGTGGTTACAAAGACACACTGAGTAGTTGAGGTCCCCACTCTCACGCACACAACCTTCATTAGACCAAACACCAGTTCCATTGCTGCAAAGCACACAAAAATGGAACACAATCTCTATCAAAACACATCTTATCAGGTTAATTTGACATGCATTGAACTGTACAGGAGATAACAAGGTTTGAAAGCCACCTCAGGCTCGAGCACCCACAAACACTGCCTTCACAATTCCATCATGAAAATAGTTAATGAAAATACTGACTGTAACAGGGCCCAGATCAAACCCCCACATAAAAGTCTCTAGAGATTTCTTCCCAGATTTATAACCGATGAACAATAGCTACATATTTTCTTTATGTTGCGCAACCCATCTATTCCATTTCACCTAGACCCAAATTTCTATATTCTGAGAACTATAACAACAGACAAGTCAATAATCTTGCAAAAGTCAAAAAGGTCAGTGTATCATATCTGCTGCCCCTCCCTTATCCACTGTCCCAGTCATCCTGTCAAAGTAAGTAATTCAGACTGACTGAGTATGATTTCTAATGGCCCGTCCGTGTCAGTTGGGTTTTGTCGCTCCATCCTCAGGGATAGCAAGAGCAGCTCCTGCTCCACTGAGGATATGGCTGGGCTGGCTGTGTGGCCTGGTCCCAGGGCTGCACAGGAAAGTGACCCTCAGGAGAGTTTGCTTCTTCCTTGAGCCAGGGAAACCCAGAAACCCCCGTGCTATCACAGCCCTGTGGTAGACTGGGGACATAGAAGCCACAGCCACACATCTCGGAGGCCTCCGTGGGCTCAAGCACCATAGGTCACCCACACAAACTGTCTGCTTCTTAACCATTTATTACTTTTGATATTATTCTGGGTCCTGAAGCTAGACTGCATGATCTGTATTTTTCTTGGTGCTTATTTTAAAGATAGGTATTACCTCACTCTTCCTCTGCCATTTGGGACCTTGTTGAGTTCTCAAAGAGAGTCTGTCATAGGTCAGAAACCAAATGCTTATCTTTAACTACCATGCACTAGGGAATAAGACCAATAAAACCCATTTGGAAGGACAGATTTCATATTTCAGTTTCTATCCTGAGTCAAAGCCCCAAGGGCCCAAGCCCCGATGGAAAACAGTACAGGAACAATGCCTCGACCATATTAATTCGCTTCAGTAAAATCTGGTTCTAATTTATCGTAATTTGCAAGTAACCATAACAACAAGTAACTGCCAACAGCTGGGACAGTTCAACATACTTGAAACAAAACTTCAATAAAACAATTAGAGTGACCTTCCATTTGCATGCTGGATAGGAGGGATCACAGCATTGCCGGTCATTGCTTCATCAATTAGGCTCATACCATTACGGCTCAAAAACTGTTAATCCCCACGAAATTCAAAATTCACTATTTGTGTTCTTTCTCAATTAATTCAGTAAGAGCAGCACGTCTGGAAATCAAAAAGTGATTAAATATATTCAGAGCTAAAAAAAAGAGAGCAACTGCTTTTCCATAGATCCTATTTTCTGAGTGAAATTTAAGGTGACATTTATTTCCCTTTTATTCTAATTTGCATTCAGGGGCATAATGTTTCTCCATTCCATGCATTGACCAAAATTCACAGCTCTGAAATAGTGATCTCACATGATGTTGTGACACAGGCACATATCCAGTGAAAACAATGGCTCTGCTGGAGGTTTGCCATCTTAAAACATCCAAGCATCTGCCCAAGTGGACATACTCATAAACCAAGATAAGCACGATTTGTATCAGTCTGCAGTTTTGACTCCAAAGTTTTTCAGTCTCTCAATTATCTAACACAGGGTCTGTGAATAACAAATCTCCTATTTACGGTAAGAAACCACTATCAGATTGTGCTTTTTGTAAAACCGTGTCTCCATTTCATTAACTATTTCCATGAATGAAAGAGAACAAGAAAAATATAGGTAGTATATAACATCACAAACTACGTGTACTTTAATTAAACCAAGTTAAAGAATTTGAAATTACATAACATACCTATAGTCCAGAAATGCACAGTAAAGATGAACTCTGTTACTCTTATTTAGTGCTTGGCTGTATTGTATGGGAGTCTGCAAGAAAGAAAATACAAACCCTGAAGGAATGTTTAAAAAGAACTAAATTCCACTATTCAACTACTTTAAATTCTCGTTGCTATAATAACTTCAGTAGAGTTATTCTAGATTAACATACCATAACTGAAAGCAAATTTTGTTAGTCTTCGTAGCTTTAACGTAAACTACAAACATGCAAAGGCTGGTATTCAGTCTTAATTTTACACACTGGGATTAAAGTCAAGTCACTGAGTTAGAAATCTGTGTCCCATTTAACTAAATAGCAAACTAGAATTATTTATTGCATATAGGCACAAATATATGTGTTCATTTTTGCAGGATTGGGATGTTACTCTTCAGCATATATTTGGCTTCATTCTGTTTTGTTTGCATTGGGTAATAAAAATCTCACATTTTAGGATTAATAACACTGAAATATGTGCATTACAATGACCAACTCACAGACATTTACTTTCCACAATAGTGAATATATTAAAACATACAATCAAACTGAAAGCACAACACCATAATTCAAGATTTTATTTTAACACACCTTAGCATTATAATGACATAATTTCTATCTTCCGTAAACAGATTTAGCCACTAACTCAATCTCATCCATTCAGGAAGATTTGAGACCCCATTCTCAACTCTGTTACACCAGTTTCATGACAAAATAATTAAAATCATATTGGAGTGACGTAATAGTTTGTTATAGACAAAATATGCAAACTAGAGGATTTCCAGGATCTGTTCAACCCTTTCTAATACATAAATCCTCAAAGTCCACATTGTGTTAGACCCTAACTTAAGGTGATCTTTTAATTACAAGAGTCTTCAACATAAAAAAGGCACTGGTGAGTTAACAGCCCTTGGGTTATTGCAACACAATTCTGCTCTCATGCCTAACTATAACCAAGTACTTCTTCCCTTGTTTCAGAGAAAGAAGGAAAGAAAATCCACCGCCTCATCATGCTGAAACTCAAGCAAGTACAAGTCCCTGATGCAGTTTTCCTTCTCCTCTTCCACAAGGCCAACAACAAGTGTCAGGCACAAGGTAGCACGGTTCCCTCCTTACTAGTGGTAATAAAGTATTTCTGCCTAGCCCAAGACATTCCCAACTTCATACTGGATTTCCACATACTTCAAGTAGCTGTGCTGTAGATAAGGTCATTTACTTCTTAACTCACATCTCTGGATAACATAAATGGAATTTTCTTATCTGCTTGGGCAACATCCCCAGACAAAGTTTCTAGTTCCTTGACTCACTCTGTTTTCCGTAAGACTTCATCATAGAAACAGCTGAGATGGCAGGTCAGGGACTCACATAAGCAGAGCTTTGTGAAGAGGAAAGACTGACACTTTTCTGCTGAGGGGCCCTGTTTCCCCCTTTGACTCTGGTGACATCCTTTTTCCACAAGGGGAGCAAAGCAAACAGTTAAACCTCACACTCTCACAAGTGTGCCACACTGTGAAGTGATAATGGGAAAAGATTCATGCCCCTCATCGCCAGGAAATATCTCACTGATATAACCGCCAATCTGCTCACGCCACTTTCTTTCCAGCTGTGGTGACAGATATGCAGTAAAACCAAGTATACACCGTTAATTAATACAGAGGAGTCCTTCCTCATCTGTGAAAGCCCTTCCCCATCTCTCACCGCCCTGCGAAGACCCCATGCAAGGCTCCAGGATCAAACTGATGTGTCCTCTGCTAGATCCACCAATTCTGAACTTCCTGGAAAATTCCTGGAAAATGCCCCACCATAAGCCTCACCTTTAACAACGGCAGGGGTCCTGCACACCTTCCAAATCACAAACCACCTGTGAAATATGAAGTGTCTTTCAGAAACTGTTTCCTTCCCTTAAGCCCACCTCTTGCTGCTCAGAGTATTCTTGAAGAACACTAGTTCAGAAACTGCACAAGACTAATGATCCATAATCCATGGCTGCAAAAGTGCCTTCTGCAACTTCAGTTAATTTCGAGTTTTGTTGGCAGAGTTCATTCTGTTCTACCAGCAACAAGGGCAGGTAGCATAACATTTGCCCATTATGCTGTATGATGTTATGTCCATCATGTCTATAGCTTTCCTAAAGTCAGCAATCGAAAGAATCTATACTCAATTTGTGTTACAAATTACTTCACTTCTATGACAGACAAACAGTGGCTGAAAAAAAAAAAAAAGAGAGAGAGACAAGTATCTGTTGTAATAACAGCTAAGATCACACAATAACTGTCATTTCTGATTTGTAAGATATCTCTAGATAAATCTTGATTCTTAATACACTAAATGGAAAGAGCACCGCAGGGTCAGGTTGGAAGAAGACATAGTACTTCAGTTGTGTATCTTTTTACACAAATAAATCCCAGATGTATGTTTTACCCTCAATTAAGTATCTCTGGCAAGGGATAAAATATTGGTTTTCTCCATCTTTAAACACAGATGCCACCCATCAGACAAAGAACTACACACCAAGGGAGGCTATACAGTTTCCGAGCTGTCCAGAATCATGTGTGTACCCACATGGAAAAATAATGCATACACAAGAAGGGGCTGTACCAATTTGCCTGTTTACTTCTTTTAAAGAATGTCCCATGTTTTAACACTCACCACATAGGCCTCACAAGGCTTGTCAGTGCCATTTATGATAATTGTATAAAATACTCATCTTCTCAGACTCCACTGAAGTCCTGCAACAAAACTGTCATTAGAGTGGAAAGCCTCCCAACACATAAGAAACTAGCTACAATGAGGAATAAACCCTCTCTGATCTTCAACAGCTCTACTTCAAAGTACTCTGTAATCCTTGAAAAACGAACTGACTGTACCTCAATACTGCACTTCTTAAGTTAAACTGTGTGTGACATCTTATATGTGACTTGGATCCTGTAGCACTGAGGATATTGATTTAATGACATTGATAACAGAAAGCTTAATATACAAGTTGGCTTTTACACTAAAAGATTAAGTCACTTGAGTGTTTATAAAAGCCTGTGAAAGGACAGTTTATGCAGCTTTCAGTAGTGTGGAGAGGGAAAGTACCAGCATGCTAAGTAATCCAGGATCTGTGTATCCGTTCTCCCTAATCTAGGTTCTTTATATCGGTCTTTCTGTATGGAGCGGGGTACATGCAGATTCTTCAAAAAAAGAACTATATTAAAAGAGGAAAGCAACATCTTGCCACTGAAAAACAGTGTAAACTCTATGTCTGGTGGAGCAGGTATCTTGAGGAAGGACTGTCTCTGTACCATGGCTATTCAGCATCCCTTACACTAACCACTGACTCTCGGTAAATTAGTCAGACTTACAAGCAAACCACAGAAGCTCATTGTATGTGTTGAGATCACACAGAGGATATGCGTGGATGTGTGATGGGGATACGGTACTTACATTGCTGGGAACTAGGCACAAGGCCATAGTTGGTGAGTGAAGAGGCCGAAAAAGGGGAGTGGGGGCCTGAAAGGACTGCTGGTTTCCTTCAGGAAAACCTAGTTGCAGGAAATGTCATGAACACAATTGCAGAAGAAAAACAGTCAGCCAGCTGCTGCTGGGAAGGCTTGCCAAGGAAAAGAAGCCAAGCAGAGGGTGGGGTGAACCTTTATGAGATTAGCTTGTTTCTCCTCTCCACCCTTGAATTTAAAGAGCAAATATTTAGCTACATAGCGGTGGCCACCAAGGGAGGGTGTACACCTTCTAATTCAATATGCATTTTTCTCCAATGTGAAGAAGGACAAATCTGTGGGTCAGGTCTGCCATTGTTGTAAACTCAGTAGCTCCAAGCCCAATGTGTTGGACTTCCTCTTGTCCAAAGCAGTTGATAATTTACCCTATTATGTTCAATTTGCAGTTCACTTGTCTCTGATTACAAAATACAGCATTTTGCCTAATTCAGACGTTTTGAAGCCTCGCCTTCTCCACCTCCAAGAATACCATTGATTATTTTGAAGGTGGCAAGAAAAGGCACTAAGACAAACAAGCTTTTTGTCAGCATGCTTGTGTCTTTTGTGCAATTCAGAGCCCCACTGAAATATTCTTACAGGTGTATGAATTAAAAGCACCTTTGATTCTGGTTTATGGATTAAATTAAGTCTAAAGTAATGCTTCTAACTTAAGGATTTCCTGTCCTCGCAGTGACATCCTGACTGTCAGCGTGACCTATCCAGGGCCTCATGGATTATTGACTTTCCTTTCCACCTTATATGATCTACTTCTCCTAATTGCCTAGAAAACTAAAAATTTAAGGTACATTTGTCTGGAAAAAGATAGACAGAAAGAAAGAGAAAGAAAGAACAACCACCTATTTCTATAGGCTATATTGGCTGTTTTATTCCAAGCTGTGAGAAAATTGCATTGCAACAGACCTTGGGCTTAGATCACCCAACTATTTTAATTTACAGTCTGTTTGATTCACATTAAGTGTACCTATCATATATAACAACAAAAATGTTACAAATTGTACAAAAAATAATTCAGCTTATGAATAGGGAATTATAGTGTGTTATGCATAAAAGCCAGACCTTTAGTTGTTCCATTTTTGTCAACAGAGCTATGCCAACATAAACTTACTGAAGCAACAAGCCGAACACTGTAGGCTCCCAGGGTCAACATGAAAGCTTGCCGAATGTATATCTTAATGGAACAACCATATAGTTAAAAAAAAAATCCCATGATATCACACAGGGTGAAAGACTGTGACAGACAACAACGTAAAGGAAAAAAAATAGTGAAATATCAGAAATAAAGGCAACAGAAATTTGAAAGTGTTGTCAAATGTAACTGAATATGGATTGGGTTTGATCCTGCCTGAGGTTAAAAATAGTTGATATGTCAATTTCCTGCAAAAATACTGTTAATCAAATGCTACACCAACAGCCTTCCCCGGTTCTCAGAGTTCTCCATTTAACAGCTGCTGTATTGGGCAAGCAGTGTGAGAACTAAAAAAGTAATGAAAAAATCCATGAGCAACAGACTGAAAAATATCTTGGCTGCTCTACTAGATAGCATTTTTATAAAGAGAGAAAGAAAAGGAGGAGGGAACGGATGAGGAAATTGTCCTGGTACTTTTTTTTTTAATTATTGAACATAGCAAAAAAATTTGATTACTTCTGAATGTGTACAACATCAGAAGATCTCGCTATTTTTCTTAGACTAGCAAGTCCATATCCCTTGAAATAAAAATGCCATCCTCTTAACAGGATCCCAGCTTTCTCATGGCATCAAACAAGGGGCTTCATCCAACAGCTGCCAAGACAATATCTGACCGCTTGCAGACCTCAGTGTGGGCTGTCAGGCCCTGTGCATCTGTAAAACAGTTGCTTATGATCTACAGAAACTGAAACTATTACTTGGTGCTCATCTTTCTTCAGCTTGTCTCTTTGATCCATATCAAGTTATCTCATAGCACAGGTAGGCTTCATGGCCTAGGAAAGCTGGGGCAGTGAGTACTGAATGTACTCTAGGTGCAACGTCATGACAGTGTTACAAAAGTAATAGCTTTTCTGTGTAGTTTTGGGTGCTAAATAGCATAAAAGTCAGTCTTTTCAAACTGCTAGAGCAAAGCTGCAATTTTGGCAATGGAAACTCACTGCAACCTTTGAGTTAAAATGATAGTCTTGCTAAACACACATACACAGCTCCCAAATGGCTTTTCTCTAATTTTACAGCTAAAAAATTCCCACCTTATCATAGAAGTTACATTTACATATATCCCTCAGGCAGTTAACACAGCAAAATATCAGTGGGTCAGCTGAGGGCTAGACTCGGGAATTTCTGAGCACAAAGCACCTTGCTCAGCTTCGCTAAGCCACGTATCCTCTATGGATGATGTTTTCATACATTCCTCAATTTCAAGGATCTCAAATATGTAACAATATATTTCTTCCCTTTTTCTTTCTCTTTGGCCTGGGTGCCTATGGGCATGATGAGTGTTTTGGATGTATTTGTAAACACTGGGCAGTGACAATTAGTTGTGTGCCAAATTCTTTCCGTTTGGAAGCCAAAACTATTTAAAATCGTGCCAAACTCCCATTGACTGCAACATAGATTAATAATACTCACAATATTGTTATAATTCATGGTAATAAATGGAAAGCATGGAAAGGTCAAAAAATAGCCACAGAAAGAAGGTTCATTTTCATTAGAGGTGTACGGAGCTGACTTCAGTGGAAGGCATGCACAAATAGAAACTGCAGGATAAGGGCCTTTGAAATTTCATTTGGACAGCAACCAAGCTACATCAGTAAATATTTGATGCTTAAAAATTTTAAATGCCAGTCAGTGAGAAATGAAGCTCAGCGTGGCAGCCTTTCCTTATGTGACCACTAACAAACAGGATTGGACTGATGATCTGTATGAAAAGCTGCTTTAATGCTTAAATGACAAAATGATTTCTCATGTCCCTTAAAGCACAGTTTTGTTCCAAAGAATGACACAGTGAAAATATTAATATTCGTGCTCTAGAAATAGTCTCATTTAAGTAATTAGCAATATAGCAATCAGATGGTTTTGATATGTCCTTACAGTTAAACAGTTCTATCCATAAGTAAGAAAAAAATACATATGTACGTAGCCCTCTAAACCTGCACATCATTTAGACATCTGAGGATGGACTCGGGACTGAGAAGTTAAGTCGCTGATACTGAAACACCTGGGACTTGTTTTCTCACCTCTTTGAGTTTTAGCAAGTCAATTCAAATACGAGAGCAAGCGAGAGCTAGTTTCTTTCCTGTATACTATTGACAGAATTAGTTACGCAGAGCCAGGGCCATCAGACTTGTTGGGATGTCCCCATTGCCTCCAACTGACTCAGGGCATAACCTCCAACTAGATGTTGCCTCTCCACAATTAATGAATGCAGTCTGGCTCCGAAGAGAGCTAATTTAAATCAGGTAATTTAAAATGCAGGTTGTTTCACTTATGATATCTGTGGTGATGCAGTTAATCATTGCTTAAAAGACCTTATTTTGTTTTAATGTAATGCAATGCCCTGCAGAGCAGCCTTTCTGCTTTTGCCATCTCCCCTCCCATCCCACACACACTCAGAGCTACCAGAACTTCACAACAGACAGAAGAAGAAACCCAGCTTGATTGTCAGGGCTCAAGAAGAAGTTGTTATAGTGGCAAATAAATAAATAAAAGGAAATCTATCATTGTTTTCGTTGGTAGACCTAACTGAAGTGGAGATTGCTCAGAGGCCATAAACACAAAATCCCATGGGGCTGTTCTCCCCTCACCAAGATCTCACTTCTTTTATGCTCTGGTCTTTTTTTAACACATCCGAGTTAGACGGGCCAAGCTGAAAGTAACCTTTGAGCATGGATGAAGTAAAGCTAAAAGCTCAAAACTACTCCAAACCTGGGCATTTGGCCTGGTTCTTCCAGGAAGTAATTTTGTGAGATACTACTTGCCAAGGATGGCTATTAAAGCAACTGGTTGTCGTGTTCATTCCTCTGGTCCAAGACTGCGCTGCTTTATGCTGTTTCTGCACTTTTAGGCTCCCTGAAAACACTATTTTTAATGCAAATAAAGTCAAATACTTGCAAAGTTATCTGTGCAAACCACCCACTAGACTTACAAAATTCTAGTCACATGTTCTGCTAGGAGCTTACAGGTCTTTTTGGATAGATGAATGAAACATAGTTTCAGCTTTTCCCCAACCTCCTTACAATCAGCACAATAAAGTAGATTTTGTGGTCACTTTACAAAACTGCTTAGTGAAATAGATAACGGTGTCTTTTGTTAAGGTTTTTTGTTTCCTTTTGCTATGCCTTTTTCTGCTACTCTGCATTATTATATTAAAAGTGTATTGCTTTTCTAAAATGAGAAGCAGATGTTCCTTCTATACACTCTTTCTTAATCTATTTTTCTTAACCCATGTGCAGGCACTGCTAAAGGAAAACAACTGTTCTGATTGACATTGAAAAGGCTATTAAAAATGGACACATTTTCTAATTCATCAGAACGATAACAAAAGAGGTAAACAAATTTTTTTTTCCCCATTCACCTATAGTATTTTGACATAGGCAGAAATATTTCCCTTTACCATACAACTATCCAGGCCCAACGCAGAGCTCTGTAACAGGAAACGGCGTCTCTGTAATGACAAGAGCTGTGACAGGGACCAGAAGGCAGGCATAAAGCATAATCCCTTAAAGGGATGCACAGAGTAGAATCAGTTTTAAGATACTTTTCCTATTAGGTAATATTTCCACAATTCTGATTTTCCAAAACAGTGCTTGGATGTTTCCTCCTGATGGCTTTTTTTTTTTTTTTTTTTTTTAAGAAGAGAAACACTTGCATCAGATGAGAACCATTTAGGACACTCAGATTTAGCATTTACAATGCAGTTGTGATTCACAATCCACATGTTACTGGGGCAGAGAGAATTTAGATCAGAAACAACAAATTGGGACAACTCAGTACCAGCTGGAACAGAGTTGGGCACTTCCCCAGTTGTGCCACATGGCCCACAGAGGGCAGCGGGACAGACAGGCAGTCAGTGCCTAAGAGTGTTTGCTCTAATTTCCGCAGTACAGTCACCCATATTCAAACAAAATATACCTGTATTTTTAAGAACTAGATTTCACAGAGCTCAGCTGAAACTAAAACCCTGTAAAATAGAGGTTCAGCACCTACAAATAACAAGCACCAACAACAGTAAGAAGTTGCAACAAATTCAAAACCACTAAGCTACAAAACCCAACAGCAATGGCAAGTCTCACTGGCACTCTTTGGTTTCAGTTTTACATACTTCTTTGCCAAAACACAAATGAAGTCTGAATTAGGAAAAGTCTTTTTTTCCTACAAGACTGAAAGTCATAAGAATAATCAATCAATATTCACTCATATTTATTATGGAAGAGGCTTTAAAGACTATTTAGGCAATTTTTCACACAACGAGCACATAGTAGTTATCCCAAGATAGATTTCCAAGTGAAGAATTAATATGCATTACCTTTTCTAAGCAGACAAAAAGAAAACGCACACAGGTGTCCTAATTTTCTTGCACAAAGACAAAACAAAGTGTGCGTCCTTATTTTTAAAAAACACAAGGACTTGAACAGCCTGGAGCACTGAAACATTAAAATTTCATGTGCTCTGCGTGATGATGACAGGAATAATGGACTGTTTATAGAATAATTGGGAATAATACATTTATCTTTATAAAGACTTCAGTGCCCTCCAAGGACAAAATTAGCTTCTGGGAATGCAAGAGGTCTGATATAGCCAAAAGACACCCATGAAGCAGGACAAAGACAGAAGGCAGTGTGGGAATAGGAATATGATAAGGGGGTGAGGGCTGCTGATCCTGGGGAAGGATCCCTGAGCCTCCTTTGGGAGCCCAGTTAAACCAGTGAGGCTTTACCCAGGGCTCCAGCTGAAGCACAGTCCTGTCTTCCATGTACACAGCTGCATAAGCAAGGGCTTTAGCAACCCTTGGCGAGGAGGAATAGAGGTGACAGCAAAGCAGCAAGGGCTAAGTGAGCACCCAAGGAGCGAGGCCTTCAAGGCACAGGCACAGAAATCCTTTTGGGTTTTGTGTGCACAACAGGTAACTTAATGGGACTCTGGTTTATGACAGACATATGCTAATATTAATAAAACTCTATTCTGAAGGAAAATACCAGCTTCTTCAGGTGTCAGAAGCCCCTTCATCAGCTTCAGCGAGAGTTTGATCAGGTCTGCAGTGCACACTTTGAGAAAAACAAGATTTTGTAAGCTATTCAGTTGGTTTGTCATCATACATTTGTAGAGTCATCTTTGGTAACATTTCTTTCCAAATAAAGGACCATGTTTTAAAGAGTGTTTTGAAGACATGATTTAATGAAAGCTTTAGGAGGAGTTTTAACTATTCATGTCAGAAACAGAGTACCAGGCTTAACGGCAAAAATATTTACCACTCGGTACGTTTGTTGCTAATATTTTTTTCTAGGACTGGATTTATATGTTAGCATTTTCCATTCTCATTAAAGTCCTGGCTATGCGAATGTTGCCTCTGAAAAGCAATGCCTCACATTCTTTGTGAATTATATGTGGCAGCCTTTGTTTTATATTGACCCTTTCAGCTCTTACATCCCTTGACTAGCTGCTAATCATAATTTATCCTTTCTCTGACTCTGCTAATCTCCGGGGAGCGGGTGGGACAGGCAGTCAATGGAAGCAATGCAGTATAAATAATGACAGAGTAGAATAAACATTTCAGTTGCAATGCTACATCTCATGACAAAGGCTTTCAGAAAGATACAGCACACAGTCCTTCTGCGATAAGACTGTTTTAACCAGGCTGGAAAATATTAGAAAAAAACCTTATGCTTGCTTAAGGCCAAGATATTCAGGCCCACTAGGTGAGATAACAGAATGTTTATTCTGTATAATCAAAAAATCACTTGGATTCGGGATACTTGGTTTTATTCCTATAGTCACTTTCCCCATGTGACTTTTCACAGGTTCTTTCCTGTTTTGTTTTACATTCATTATCCTACCTATTTAGTCTGTAATGTCTCGGACTAAAATATGACTCCTATATCTTGTTATGCTTTGCACAGTGGGAATCCAGCTAAAGTCTGCAGAGACCAGTGTAGAAGCTTGTGTTCACACCCAGCCTAATACTGTGGCATTTTCTGATAACAGCTGTGAATCACCTGAATACCTCCTTAGGTACACAGTGAACTTGGGGGATTTCTTCCCCGACTTCTCTCTTCTCAAACTCGGGGTGGGGAGATACATGCCCACTGCTTCACTTGTTCCAGTCCTGGCAAACATATAGACACAGAGTGAAAAAGATCTGAAAAAAAAGAAAACTAACCCCAACAAAAAAATGCCAGTTTTCTATGACATTAATAAGCTACAGCTGCTGTCTTAAGCAGTACAATCAGTAAATGAGACAAGGAACTCCTGGCGAGGGAGACAAGGACAGGAGCAGAACTGCTCTGTTCAGATGCCACCCAGATCTGCACCCGATTGGGTCTAAAATTAATGCTCATCTTGAGACAAATAAACTCTTCTGTAATACTTTTAGAGCAGCAAAGAGACGTAATGCCTGCTCTTGCAAGACTCTCTATTCCTTAGATCTTAACATCCCATTAAGATATTATACTGTCCTGACTAGATCTTTCTAGGATTAAGCTCATGTGTTTCCATTACTTTTTTATTTGTTTTCCCCTTTTCATTGTGGGAAAAAACCTCTCTTAAGAACATTTACATTTTTCTTCTTCTGATTTGAATCTTTTCTCCCATTCCTGTACATTTGCCAAATATGAGTTGTCTTTTAGTCTGTTGCATGAATGGGGATGAAATTCACACTACTACTTAGTTTCCTGTCATTTTTCATTCACAGGAAGTGTCAGAGTGCCAGAACTATTTGATTTGTGTATCAGCTGCATCCAACTAATGGGGAACCAGTCTGGAATTAGGCCTGGGCCATTAACTTCAGCTACAAAGTTGAGTAAAACGAGACGAAGCCATTGAGTTCATTTTTCAGATGGGAGAATAGAGGTTAGTGGAGCTTTGTGTATGTCTCTAGACATAATGCAGATAGAGATATTGTTGCTGATACCACAGTGACAGAAAAATAGCCAATTGTAATGTAAGCCAGGGCCCCTGGCTCTGCTGTGACTGTGGTGCTGCACAAGGACAGTGCCAGGAGGCTGCAGTGCTGGCACAGCCAGCCGCCCTCCTCCAGTGACCCGTGGGGCACAGGGCAGCCAGGGCTGGCAGAGGGGCTGGAGAGCCCGGGACACACTGCTCCACCAGGCAGGGAGCCCGTGGGACCGCAGAAACAATACAAAGGCAACTTCAAGGCTGCGTCTTCAGAAGCACGACAAATGCAGCTCTCCTGAGACGCTGGAGCTCTAACTTTGGGTTTTTTAGGATAACCATGACGAAAGTTTTAAAGTAGGGGTACATTCAACCTTTCAGTCTTTCACCATTTGGCAAATGACACCAGCTTTTCCTCTTTTTCCTCAGCTCAAAGCTTACACAAACATTTTACAAAAAGAGTTGTGTGCAGCTGCACAAAAAAGCAGGCAAAGCAAACCCAAAGTGCAGTGCATCAAGCTCAGGAAGAGGAAAAGCAGCCCGCTAAGGTATTACTGCCTGCTGGCTGATTCATCTGGGAATATCTTACAGGGCCACATAAAGGCATCTTCTGCCATAAATTTGAATACCTCCATAATTACTCGGCTCCCAGTTTGCGCTGTGTGTCTGGAGCTCAGTTTTTCCATGTGATTCCTGAAATCAGCAACGGGTCCCTCTGGAAACTGATCTAATGGTTTGAGGAATGCAGCTATGGTCATTAGAGCTTTGCAAAATCTCCAAACTCGCTTGTCATTACTTAGTACAACAATTTAAAATGGGCAAAGAATGAGAAATCTTACGTTCTCCCTCCAATGGAAATGCTGCTTCACCTCTTTCCTTTCTCTTTCTTGCACTTCAGCGAAATGTCAGTCTGTGATAACCTGGATTTTTAAGCAACTTGACAAGATGCAGTGGACAGTGGTTAAGCAATGTACCAGAGTGCCACATTCTGGTAAGTTACTGTGACACAGGCACCCTGTAAATCAATTGGCATCTTTTCTTTTCTTGTTTTTTTCTTTAAGTAAAATATATTGCATAAATAGGGGAAATGCTTTCAGATCTAATAAAACTATAATCATATGTAAACAGAAATGGCTGACCGCACAATTTAATTTGCTAGGATAATTTTATAGATCTTCAAAAAAATTACAAACCAAAAATCAAAAGCCTTCAGTAAAATGCTGCATGACAGTAGCTTTACAGGGCTCAGAGGCACCCGTTCTGTCCCCACTGAACCTAGCAGGGAAACTCCTAGTGACTTCAGTACATACAAGGCACAATATTCCTGTTCCACTGCGATTAAGAGTTATTAAAAAGAAAGACAGTCCAGTTTTAGGAACACAGTGTCTCAGAACATTACAGCAACTATTTCAGTGTCATCTGAGTGCTAATTCGGGATGCTTTATGCCATGGAGTATGGACATTTCTTTCTTTTGCTAAACACGTTATTTTTGGAAACATTCTTGCTCGTGTTCATGGGAAGATTTCCAATGGGGCAACACTTCCAATTAAGACCTCCTTTTTATAGTTTATAAATACTTTAATGAGTGGCTGACAGCCTTAAAAATAAATGTATTTTTTAATAAACAGATGATGGTTAACCTGTCACAGTGATACACAGTCCAAATAAGTCAAGAGATTCCTTCCAACCATCACTTATAACTTAAGAACATTTAGTATCCTCATAACCAAAACCGACACGTTATGCTTATCTATCCCATGTCCATATCATCTACTGCTTATTTAGGAATACTTAAAAAGTGGTTCATTAAAAAAATGCGAAGTCATTTCTTACATAGATGAGAGGCTCTTTCACAAACACTTGTGGTAAGTAATTCAAAATCAAGTATTTCTAAAAATGGAGAGTAGGAGAAGGGAAAAACAACCTTCTCTGGAGATGTATTTAGATTCTCTTCAGCACAGTAAGTTATCAGGGGCATCAATGCTATCACTGGAAATTCTTGGACTGCCCTGCACACAAAAGGCTTTGCTGCAGTTAATGGGAACATCACACAAGCACTCTCATAAAACTGCATCATAAGGCTGCAATTTACCTAGTGGGGACCATGATCACCCTAGGGGATAGCCCACTAATAAATCAGAAGTTTAAAGCACCAGAGTGAAACAGCCTTGAGCCTCAATACAAAGAAAAGGAATATAATTTAAACGCAAGCTTCTAGTTTAAGAGCGGTCTTTCATTACGGTCTCCTCATGCTACACGCAATCAGAAAGCAGAAGAGAAGGGGACAGAAAAATGGGAAGAAGGATGGGAAAACACATCCCTTTCTTCTTCTTGGACTCAGCCGTGTGTACAATGAGTTTATAATCTGTCTAAGAGTACTTCACATTAAAAGAATGAAAGAAAACACAACTTTCAAAAGTAGCAAAACCCCTTCTGACACATTATTTACCAACTGGATTATCACTGGTGCCTCTTCAAACTGTGTTGCACAATGGTCAGCTACCTCTAGTGCTACACAGTACACGTTAGGTACATTTTGAGATGCAATCAGTGCACACAGTGGAGGGCAACAAGTAATTCAGGAAATCTTCTAAGCACTTGTAGCAGGACTTCAGTAACACCACCAGGTCTCTTATTTCTTTTTTACATAGTAGTGATTCGTTTCTGCTTATTTCCCACTAGCAAAATATTGATCCAACCAGACATTTTTTGGAGTTTTATTCCTACTTCTCATTGTTTGCCTTGGCAAACTCTCTTAGTTTTTTCCACATTGAGCCTCACATTGAGCAGGAAGAGCACAAAAGTCAAAAGGCCACATCCAATGTCTCAGGTGGGTCAGTGTGTTTCAGGAATATCTAACCTTTAACGTCTGCTACCTGTGAAAGCAGCTTTTAGCAATCTGGTCATTAAGGATGTTCAGTACGACTTTTTAAGCAAGGAGTTTTAATGTAATTCTATAAACAGACCTGTCATCATCATGCTTAGTCTCTTTATGTTGTGTTGGACCTATAAGCAGCTCTAAAGTGAGCGCAGCTGTAACAGAGACTGAGATGTAACATAAATCAACAAGTGTCTGTATGTCCAACCCAATCTGCCTCTGAAATGAGCATCATTACAGAATTCATGGCTCGATCCCAAACCCATTTAAGCCAGTTACAGTCTTTCTTTGGATTTAAAGGAGTTTTGGATTATTGTCTCCATTATAGGGCCAGCAAAATTTCTCATTAACACCCTCAGAGACTTCAGATTCCACCAGACTTCATTACTGGAAAGTACTGCCAACTCAGCAAGAGCTTTCCAGCACTAGAGCTCTTTACAGCACAAGGTGGGGCCTGCTTCAAAGTTTTACTTTCCCTTTTTCTTTTTGTTTTCCTAGGTTGCACTATTTTCTAGTATTTTGATCTTGGTTGACTCAGATACAGGTTGCCCTAATTCTTATGAATGTGAGCCGCTGTATTGAAAGGAGCAACTTGTACAAGAAAATGTTCAGGACAGAAATGCAATCGCTGTATGCAATGGCCCTTCCCACTCTTTAATCTCTTCCATGGGTTCCAGCTGTATCCTCTTCCCAGAAGTAAAATCTTCTCTGTGAAGAGGAATTTGCAGTTTTGCTGGAGTATATTTCAACCATCTGCACTGAGCTTAGGCATTGCACAGCACAGAAGAGAAACATAGGGATTGCTCCTGCATCACACAAAGACATGAATATCATTCTCACTTGAGTCTCCCAAAGAAAGGAAGGAGCTACTGAAGCATCAAAACTATGCACGTCCTTTGGTCTGCACCACAGTAAGGATCTTCTTGTTTGCTGTCAGTAATTACAGGGTGCAACATAACTATCACAAGAGCTTGCTTGAGAAGACAAAAATACAAAAGACAAATTACACATGAAGATATCTGAGGGCAAAATGTAAACAGAGAGGTGTACTGAGTAGATATGTGATGCACTATTGAGGGCCATTAGATGTAATCTGTATTGCAGACGCCTGTCTTACACTTGAAGAATCAAGGCTATTATAATACTGTTTCTCCCTAAATCCACATGCCACTTGCACTGCTTTTGGCTCCTCTTTCTTTCTGCCCTTAAGGACTGAAATCGTGACAACAATCACATTATTTTTTAATTTAATAGAAGGAACAATGAAACTAATTTCAGCCTTGGGCAGTCCAGACAGCAGTAATCTACTCTCATCCTTGAAGTATTGTATATAAACGAGATTGCAGCTAGATTGCAAGCTTTTATCAGCCACACGATGAAGAACTGGAACACAGGGCTCCCCTCTGTTCTTTTCACTGGGCGCCTGACAATCCCTCTGCCTCAGTGGGAATGTGGTAAAATATTAAAAAAACTAAAGAAAATTAAAGTATACATAGTGACATAGCCCACGTCATAGAATTACTGGCTGAAATAGATGGCTACAGACATTGTGCAAATTGCAGCATACAGCTATGTGGTACATGAATATTATAGGTTACAGCACTCGATAGACTTGGATTCGTCAACTTCAGCTGACAAAAAATGACATCTCAAATACCTACTTTTGCATACTTCTTCCTAGTAATTAACACAAGCAGCCTTTAATGTATGTTACACCAGGGGACTGCTATCCAACTGTTAATAATGCACACAGGCCAACAAACATAGCAATCATGAAACTCTGACATGGCAGTCTCCAGTTCCCTAGCATCAATTACTAACACAGCTCCTCTGACACAAGCTATATAAAGCAGTTTGCTGGCAAGCTGACGGCTGAGGCAAGGTTTAAAATATTCTCAGAAAACTAACATGTGCACAATCAAAAGTAATTTTTTTTCTATTCATTTCGATTATAACACTTATAATTTTCTTTCCTTATTTTATCTTGTTGGTTGGTTGGGGCTTTAAACATTTCTTAGAGGGCCATTTGATGAAAACAAAAGAAAATTATTGTTTCCCCACAGCCCTTGAGGTCACAAAAATTTCTTTGAGAGAATACTTCCATGTTGTGCTGAAACAGGGTGAATACTATTCAAACGGAACTATTGGCATCTGATTCTAACTTAATGTATCTATAGTGTTTCTTTTTACTCCGTTCTCAAGCTGAAACAGATAATATGTTTGGGCACAGCACACAACTGCAAACTAAAATACATTCTGTGGACAATGCCAGCAGTATTTTGACTGTGGTTGGAAATTACACAAACACGTGGATGAACACAGGAGAGAGAGTCTCAGAAAATACATTCTGTTCACAGAACAAACTCTCTGTGATTAGATTAAATTAGACTTCAGTTTATCTGATAGTAAAAAGGATTACATCCAAAAAAGAGCCACAACTATGAATGTTGAGTGCACAAACAGTCTGTGCTCAGCCCAGTTAGATGCCTGATAAAATATAAAATTACTTACTGGGGAGATTCAGATAGCTTTCTCATACACATGCAGCAAAGAAGAAGAAAATCACATGTATGCCTGTCCATGAAAATGTTTTGTGGTGTGAAATTACCCATTTCCAATTTTATCCATTGTACAGAAAACTCAAAGATTCATGAAGCATTGTTTCTTACTTTTCCTGAAATTTTACATGAAACAAATATTCCTCTCTAGATGTTGTTTGGATGTGGTGGGGGTTGTTTTAATGTTGTTCAGCTTATCCATTTTTGGTGTAATGTGGGACTGGAAAAATGAAAATTACATTAAATTCTAAAAACTAAAATATTGAAATGTTGTAATTTTTCATAGCATTTCCCCCAAGGAATCATTGAGTAATAAAAAAATTGTCCCCTAATTTTGAACAAAAATACTATGACCTTTTCAAAACATTTTGATATTTCTCTTCTGGGTCACATTCTCTTGTTTTTCAGCCTATATGTAATACAGAGAATTATTAAATTCAATCATACTAAATCCTTGCCCAGAAGACACAGCTTGGTATCTCAGAGGTATACATTATCGCAGTCCGAAGCCTGACAACATAACTGCTCAGTATGTTTCCCCATAGCATGTCGGCAAAAAAGCCTGTAGGCATTTTTATCACCTGCATTTCTAAGGACATAACTGTCATTTTTCTTTGTGCACATTTCCCCTAACTGTTATTCTACTGCTTTACCCAAGCTTTCTCTCTTTTCCAGTGTAGGGAGTTCATTCCCTGATTTTGGTGGCAAGAGTCTTAGACTCATCAAATTCATGTAAACAAGATTGGTCCCATTAAGGTGATGACTTCCAGAGATTTTCATTAAAATAAAAAAGAAACAATCCTTTGGGAGTTTGTTTGTGGTTGGTTGTGTGATTTTTTTGTTCTTGTTGTCGGGGTTCTTTTTAGTTTTAGAGCATGACAAAGCCTGAAGCTAAAAGTGTCATTAATTTATCTGAGTCTTTGTGAAGTAAAGGTTTCTAAAGAGCTTGTTTCCATTTTATAAGAAAAGGCGAGAGGAGGGGAACAACTTTGCTTTGAGCTTTTCTAGTATTTCAGTGTTTAACTCTGAGCACAACTTCAAGGCCAAACTGTAGACACCTAAAATACAGGGTTTCTAAAGAAAACGCTGACAGCCTATGAACTATAAAAGTTATGTAGAAGCCTGTAATAGTAATAATAATATCTTTCATTTATATATAGTGCTTTTTCTCCCAAGGCATCTCTTAAACTATAAGTCAAACAATCTCATCTGCAGCAGTAAAAAAGGACTAAAATTACAAGTATTGTAAACTTCTAGATTGGAAAAAGGTTCCACCCCTGGTTCTGTTTCTGGCCAGGACTTTATTTCCGGTAAAATTGAGTTAAACTAAACGACTTAATTTGGGCAGCTCACCTGGTCACTAATGCCTTCCCTGTGAACTGTTCTAATTGTTAAGAATGAGCACAGGCACACAGTAAGATCACATGTCCAGAGATTCACGTGTTGAAGAAAAAAGATTTCCCGTAGGTCTTCACGATCCGAGCAGCCTGAGAGTCACAGACCACAGTGCACAGCTGATAACTCTGAAACTCTAGTACTTGAGATTTCCTTCCAGAGAGCTGAGGAAGGAACAAGTCCACTATACAAATATACAGGCTCTTTATCTGGGTAAATAATAGCTGGGAAAGAGAAAAAGAAGGTAATTTTTTCCAGCAGAAACTAGTAGAAGTGCAATGATTTTTCCCGTTTCAGTTACATCTTTCTGTTGAGGTGTTGACTTCAACAGAAGAATAAATTTTCTCCTGAAGTTTCTCCAAGAGACCAAAGTGGCAATAAATATAATAATAATAAAGTAAAACATATGTGAATCCTATTTGAATCACAGAAACTAAGCACATAGCCACTTGAGGAAAACTGAGGCTGCTTCTTTGGTGTATGCTATTTCCTGTCACAAGACATGGTACAAGAAGTCTAGATAAAAACAGTAAATCACTAAGAAAATAATTTTAGACAGAACTCAGCAATTTATTTTGCATAACAGTTTCTTCTCCAAAGGTCCTCCTTCTTCTCCAAAGATCCTACTAGCAAGCTGAATAATAAATGTCTAATTCAATTTTATGATGAGAAACGGACACAAACCAAACAGTAAAATATTTGTGGCATATGGGAACCAGCAACTGTGTAAGCTGCCCGAGTTGTTTTCAGTTAGCTTCACTTGCTTTTCTTGAAAAAATAATATATATACATAAACAGCCAACTCCTGATCTCTTTGAAGTCAGTGGGAACTTTGCCATTGACTTCAGTGGGACCAGAATGTGGCTTCCTTGGATCTTATTTTGAAGGTGGGGGGTGGGAAGCTGTTCGTTTTTTGTTAAATATGTGTATTTAAACAGGAAGACTTCTCAAAAACATTATGATAAATTGTCTACCAATCAATTTCAACCAGTGGTGCAGCAGCAATATATCCTAAAATCTCTGTTCCAAGTCTTTAGCTGTATTAAGTGCCAATACGCCAAGCACTGAGCACACACAGAGTGTCAGCTCTGAAAAGCCAAATAACTAAATATAGAAGAATAGCTAAGAATAAAAAAGCTTGAAAAATCATTGTGTCCATTTCACAGATAGGAAAACTGAGGCACTGAAAAATTATGGAATATTTCCCTTTTTGAGATAATTGGGTCGGGGCAATCCCAAGCACAAACAGAGGCTGGGTGATGAGTGGATCGGGAGCAGCCCTGCAGAGAAGGACTTGTGGGTGCTGGTGGATCACAAACTGAATATGAGCCAGCAATGTGCGCTCACAGCCCAGAAGGCCAGTCACATCCTGGGCTGCACCAAAAGCAGCGTGGCCAGCAGGTTGAGGGAGGGGATCCTGCCCTCCACTCTCCTCTGGTGAGACCCCACCTGCAGTACTGGGTCCAGCTCGGGGCCCCCCAGCATAAGACAAACATGGATCTGCTTGAGCAGGTCCAGAGGAGGGTCATGAAGATGCTCAGGGGGCTGGAGCACCTGCCCTGTGAGGACAGGCTGAGAGAGTTGGGGTTGTTCAGCCTGGAGAAGAGAAGCTCCAGGGAGACCTTACGGTGACCTTCCAGTGCTTAAAGGGGGCTACAGGAAAGGTGGGGAGGGACTCTTGATCAGAGAGGGTAGCGATAGGACGAGGGGTAAGGGTTTCAATCTGAAAGAGGGGAGATTCAGATTAGACATTAGGAAGAAATTCTTCCCTGTGAGGGTGGTGAGGCACTGGCACAGGTTGCCCAGAGAAGCTGTGGCTGCCCCCTCCCTGGCAGTGCTCAAGGCCAGGTTGGATGGGGCTTGGAGCAACCTGGTGTAGTGGAAGATGTCCCTGCCCATGGCAGGGGGGTTGGAACTGGATGGTTTTGAAGGTCCCTTCCAACCCAAACCATTCCACGGTTCTATGATAGTTCATCATACTTCCTCTTATTTCATTTAAGCGACCAACTATGTTTAAACCATTTCCTCAAAGTTACAGCTGCAGATTATATCAGATGCAGAAATTGATTTTAGATATCAAATGCTTAGTCAGTATAAAAATATCTTTTCACTCTCCTTTTGCAATTACAATCATTCACTCTGTACAACTGCAGTTCACTAGCGTAATGATCAAGGGTATCACAGCAGCCCTAATTGAGGGACGATATATAAGGATTTTAAAGGCAGTAAAGGGATGGAGTAAACATATGAAAATAAGCTGCTTATGTAAATAGATTAATCTTAATATTTATCCTTACAGAAAGCAGATTTACATATTCAGGATGGTAATTATGACTGAAAGCAATTTATACATTAAGTGAGCAACACTCTAGAAAACTGTGGGTAAAAAGAATAGAAATAATTAAATACTGAATAAGCTTGACAGAAGATCATCCATGCCTTTGTTTCCAAGAGTTAGAACAAACCAAAGAGACTGTGAGAAGTTATATGCTTAGTTGGAAAGATATGAGGCTTTTGAATTTCCCCCACAGAACCAGAACTTCCAGGTGTCAGATTTTGAATCACAAGCAGACCCCTAACAGCTGCTTAGGGTGAAGACAGATTTTCTGACGGCTCAGCTTGATCCAACTATATCACAAGGCCTATTTAAAATTGGAATGGGCATAAGATAGGAAAATAACAAACAGCAGGCCATTGGCAGAAAGATGAACTCTACCAAAACCAGATCATTTCCAGTCTTTTTTCTTATTTTAACTTTAGAAAGCTCAGAAATCTGGGACACTGCTCCAAAACTGCATGGTTTACTTTTAGCATATCTGAAACTTGGCCCACAAACTGCATCTTTTTCAGTTTCATGGGAATGAGTTGCATGAGATTCGCCCTAATGCCTGGTTAGCCACAAACCAGAAATGCCACATGAAAAGCTATTTTCAAAGCATTTATGTCCAGTTCAAACACAAATCAAGAAGTGCATAGTCTCACACTGTACTTTTAAGTTAGCAATATCTGTCTGAATCTCTTTAAAACTTAGGAACTCTTTGGTTCAGAGTTTGAGCAAAGGTTTGCATAGTTTTCCTTTTTATTAATTTTATTCAAGTTTCATATGTTCATATAGTCAGTCTTTCAGGACCGAAGAAGTTGCCTTATTCCACAAAACCTTCAAGGTTTTCTAGAACAGCTAGGTTTAAACTTTAACTTTATAATTTAACTTGCTGGCCATATCTTTTGTTTGCTTTAGGTTTTTCTCTACAAATCTTTTTCTTGTACCTTTCCTAGCTTTTTATAAGAGCCATTTGTATGTCAGCTTTTTTCCCGTTCAGTGTTCTGGATCACTACAATATGATGATTTTCTTAAATTAGATACTTCGTTTTAAGCAGATTGGTATTGAGCAGAGGTCTTGTATAGTGTTAAGATTTAATAAACATTAAGATTGGGCAGATTAAAAAAAATCAGGATATACAGAACTAAAAATGAACCAAATCTTGCAAAGACACAAAAATGTCTAGTCATTTTTATGTGTGCAAGGCCAGGCTCAAATGCTGCCAAACAGGAACAGAATTGCATCAATGCTCACTGTTACACAAAGTGCAAGGCAACACAAAATAAGGTCCATGTTCTCAACTCACTGTAAGAAAGACAAATTCTTCTGAATTCAGCATATTTGATAGCAGTTTACACTCACTAAGAATCTTGACCCCAAGGCAACTGTAAAATACTGTAGACCCTTCTTGCTTAGGGATTTTCCTCAGATGCTTCTATCAATTACCAGTCACCAGAGGAGGAGTAAGGGGATTTAGATAAGGGAGGTTATAGGTATCAGAAAATGAAGGTGGCAGCCTGATGTGGACACTTTGAGCAATTTACCTTGTTGCTAGGTTTCTGCATACAATAATTCAATATAGTTTGAAACAGTCAAAGACAAGACAAATCTCATTGTAAATAAGGCCACAGAGACTTTGATTAACTTTCACATATGCACCTCTAACACCCACTACTATAAGCTTAGAGCTATGTGCCAAGTCCTTTTGTTTTTGTCAGAAGCTATTTCAGATTAGCTGAATAACATTTCATGATTAATTATATTTAAAAATGGGAATTTGAAATGAACATCTATTATTTTCTAAAATGGAAGGAGCTCCATTTTTTAAATCAATCTAGACCATTCAATCTATTTGAAGGGCAAATTACAGCCTGATTGTAGGCCAATTATTCTGGTGGAGAACACTTGAATGACTATAAATGTATTCTTTCATGGGCGCTATTTGTTATTTGAACACTGATGCTAGTTAATTAAAGGATGAAAAATATCTCAGGTACTTCAGGTCAAAAACTCATTGAAATGAGTGTAGTTCCACATACATGCTGCTGTTCTTTTCTGGAATGGTCTTTCAGCCTTTGAGGTCCGAGTCCCAGACCTTAGAAATATTCTGCTGATGTTCATGGAGCTACACACAGGGAAAAGCACAGAGCCAAGCCCATGGCTGGTTTTCGGTCACTGGTGTCAGGATGCCAGTACAGCAGCTCGTAACGGCAAGGCCACATCCACACAGAAAGGTGATATCCTTTGGAAAGAACAACTGTTGGGTCTGCAAGTTGAAGCAATTCAGTAGAGGACAAGTAATTCCTTGATGCACTTATCTGCGTGGATTGTATTTCACTCATATTAAACGTCTCTCAGAAAAGACTTAGTCACAAACTTTCTGAGTTGGCCCCCACTGCTTGGTGCATCAATCATTCTGCTATTATAGCCTAGATTGCAATAAAAAAATACGAGTGTAGAGTTTATATTCTGAACAATAAATTCTCTCTCTCCAGAAATGTTATATCTAAGGAACAGTACTGCAGGACTCATTACCAAGAGCTGATTATGAAGACTGTGAACCATGCTTTGGGTTATTATAATCTGATTAGTATAATAATCTATTTTATCCATCTCCATGACAGTTCAGTACAGATTATCTTGAATACTTCAGCTGGTTGTGCTAACCCACTGAGAAGTTCTTCCAATTGCACTGGCTAGCATTAACTTAAAATGAAAATGTTTACTGTATTAAAAATAACCCTTTCGGCATTGAGGGAAAAAAAAAATCCCTTTATTTGTATTTATCTTTTCATTCTTCACATTTTGAGTCATGTCTCAAGATCAGCTAAAGAAGGCCTTATTGTGGTTCCAATGATATAAAACCTTGGAGTTTATGCCAATACTTTTATTTGTCATATTTATTGGAACTGACATTTTTCTGGACTCTGTTCACACCATGACTTATGAGCTTAATTGGGTTTCATTTGTTTTGCTGTTTAAAATAAATTAAGACCAGGGTGTGGGGGTTTTGTTCTCCCTCATGATCTTTATTTTCTAATATTGTGCAATGTGAATTCAACAGTCTAGTTGCTATTTAATTACACCATCTTATTAGAAAAGACCTTACCTAGCTGTTAAAAAAATCCTCTTCATTTTGGGACTACTATTTAATTTCATCCTTATAAGATAAACCAGGGATCTCATCTAGTTATATATATACACACACACACTCATACTAGGGATGACGAGCTGAAGCAGGAAGACCAAGACTAAATTAGCCGCTGTGTCTGAGATGAGATGGTTGTGCAAGTAACTGAAGTTCAGTCTCCCAAATGCAGTCTTAGCATGGGACATACACGTTCTTAAAAAAAGCAGCAACAAGGGAACAACGGGGCAAGCTGAGGTTTGGAGGATCTTGGAAGGACTTAAAGAAAAGAAAAAAAGACAGTAACAGTATATGAGAAATTATGCGCTCTAACAGATTTAAGTCACAAAATATCAATATTCAGGAAAAAAGGTTTTTTCCCCTGATATTGCTGGTGCTGGAAATAGCTGCCACATGTCTAGACAGCAGAATTCCCGTCCCTTCCTGATGGGGAACTGCCCAACAGAGGCCAAGGAAGAAGGCTAGGGAGATGGATACTGCCCCTCCCTTCCAAAGAGCAGGTACTGAGAAGCTGTACACTAATCAGCCCCACACACACATCTGAGTACAATCCACTCCATTTCTTCTTTGGAAGCAAGATTCATCCATCTCATCTGCACTTCAAACACCTCTGAAGCCAAATCCAGCATCATAAGGCATTATATTAAATAAAAAGAGAATAAGGTGATACAAAATATTTACGCTGTTGCAGTTAATTCCTGCACTACTTCCTCATATTAATAAATCACATAGTTTTGACTGACTGAAGCCCAGAAGACTTGTCCTACATAAGTTTTTATGCAAAACTCACTGATGTCCAATTGAGTTATTGCATCAAGGAGAATACCATCTCCAAGGAGCGAGCCACTGCAGCAGAAATGAAGGCACACTCAGAGCATGTGTACTTCAGAGAGAGAGAAAAGAAAGACTTGCCTAATCTGAAATGCTGAGAGCAGAAAAGCCTTTTATTCTTGATTCTCAAGGCTCTTCACTGGTCCTTGGAGCACTGTTCAGGTAGTTCGTTGCGGTCAGAACATTTCAGAATCACCTTGTGTAGGGTTTTCAAAACATTCTCAAAAAGGCCACTGCCTAGTTCTCATCGAACTGGGTCAGTGGAGTCAGAAGTCACCATAACAGCAAAGCACAAGGCTTAATTCTCTTACAGTAAAGAACAGATCCAAGAATCTCTTGCAAGGTGTGCAACGCTTTCCCCCAAGAAAATCCCAGCCCATCAACAAAAAACTGCAAAAGGCCCTCAAAACCTGACTATTTTAAGCATAGGTTAAATGCTTCTGTTGTGCTTAGGTTTGCAAATTATTCACCGATAAACCAAATGTTTGGGATATTAGGAGATGGGGCTTGCCAAAATATTTCTAATGACCCTTGAGGAACTCAGGGGCAGAAAGACAGAAAACCTGCTTGACAAACATGGGTACATTATGATTATACAACTGCCTATGCACAATTTGTGCTGAAGCCTTGGACAAAGTGGAAAGGGGTGAAAGAGAATGATTAAATAGGTTAGTTTGGTTCTTTCCTTTATGTGGATAAATATGGCTGATGATCCTCCAGACAGAGAGAACACCACCTCAAATTACATGAACAACCATTAACAACAAAAATTGTCAGGGGATAGTAGCAATAGCTGATGCTCTGCTAACAAACCCCAGGTCAGCCATTTACTCCTCCTAGATATGAGTAAAAATCTCAAAGAGGGAACTGCATCAAAGTTAAAAACTCTTGATTGTCTGCAAAATAACAGTTGGCATGATTAATTTCTGCTAAAACAAGCATTGATGACAATAAGGAAATACTGTTTAAAAGTAATATTATGCTATGCCATTGAAACAAAGTTGGCTATTAACTGAAGGAGATGCAAAGCAATTCTGCTGGAGGAATAGCAGGGCACCTCAGGGACAGATGATGCAGGCAGAAAAGGAAAAGGTTGGTGCGCCACAGAATGTTCTCAGTAACTATTCTTTGCTCTTCTTTTAAATGATGTTTCAAAGTAGTTTATGAATCCATCTCCAATAAGCTACAGAGGATGGATAAAACCAACGACAGGATAATACCTTAAAAGAACCTGGATTTATCCCTAGGAAGAATGAGGCCCACTGTATCTTTTACATGAGATTTCTCACCAGCTTTTCGTTTCTAAAACAGCCTTATAAGGGTATGCTCCACACACCTTTACCTGATCTAGTGATCACCTTTTACAATAGCCTGCTGTTTGTACACCTTATATAGTGACTAGTTTCTTCCCAGCTTTCAACCTGCCTGGTTTATGTCATCTGCTGGCTCTGACAGCCAGTTCTTTTCAAAAAATCCTAAATTATTTTACTCCTCAAATAACCACTTTATCTTCACCCTTTTCTTTAAGCATTTAGTAAACAGCAAATCTTTAAGCTTTCATTTTGGTGCTTTAAAACACCTTAGACTTGCTTTTCAGTTCTGGGATGACATTAAATATCCAATTTGCCTCTAAAGGAAGGCACACATACAGGTTTCAGCCTGTTTAAGAGGGTACAGAAAGGTGAGTACGATTGAAGTTGCTGACACCTTCAAACTCCAGACAGAAATATGAGCCCTGATCAGTAGAAATATATTCAGCTGCTGACCTCCACATAAAATGCTCTTTATTATGTATCTTTTCACAAAGTTTTGGCCTTGTACAGTTGCTGCACCTTACTGGGTTTTATTTTCCATTCTATTATTCTTTCAGTCCTATCTGTCTTGTAGTTTCATACAGATGGCATTGAATAGGTCGATTCATCTTGTAGTTAATCAACCTAGTCGTTTCTTGACAGTAGAGATTGGTCACAATGCCCCCTCATTTGTCTTGAATTATCTTGCTTACTTAAATGTTCCTGAAGAATTCTCGCCACAATGGAATTGCCCCTGTATCCCTCTCACTTTGTAATGGCCTGCTATGTCCAATGAGGACTATAAGAGAGTAACTGCTCAGTTCATTAGTTTTAATTCTAAGTGTGGAATCTCTTGATAGTATGAAATCAGGTGTCAAATGTATATGTCAGACAAAAGAGGGTTAGCATTGTTCTGAGCAAACATTCCGGTAAGATAAACAATTTAAACTGTAGATTTGGTGTCTGTCCTACACAGACTTATGAACAGATTTTCAGTATTTATCTTCTCACTATTTACCTATATAGATACTGTTTCAATGTTCTGCCTTCTACTTCAAGAATCAAGTTATGCTATACATTTGCCATTGTTGATACAGACTAGATCCTGGTATGCAGTACAGAAATTGAAGTTTGATTTTCAGAAACCTATTAAGAAAATCAGAAATCATTGATTTTATATATAAAGCAGCAAGACAAAGGACGCAGACTAATTTTGTCATTTCAAACATATATACCAAAATTCATGAACATGCTATCTCAGGGTTGACAAGAAGAAGGTGAATAAAATTTCTATGGAAGCACTTGACTAAACTGTTTGTTTCCATATAGCTTTCAGTTAAACCTGTTGTAATTCCAAGAAAATGGAAGAAAAAACAGATCTGAAATGTCAGAGACCCACAAAGAATACTCAAAGGTAATGTGAAAAGATGCTTACTAAATTTAATCTTTATAAAGTTGGATATCACAATACAGAACACACCATGAAAACTTTGCCCTTCAGGGAGGTTTGTCTGCATTTGATTTCTAAAGGCAAAAAGCAATATATATATATATATAAAAATATATATATATATATTTCATGTTTAAATACTGAAATAAAATGTTTCTATTTTAAAAATACTACACAGGTTTATAGATACTCAGCCTGAGCTATTCAATACTTTCAGCACAAATGAGACCTAATTCAGACCATCCAAATTTATGAGTTTAGTGGATAAACTATTAGTTAAGGAAAACATTTCCTCAGCATAGAGCACGGCTGATTCTGCCTCATCCTCTGAACTGTCTCAGGAGTCCTGGGCAGTTTGCCCTAAGCACACTGACACCAACAAGCCCTGTGCTGCTTTGCTGTGACTTGGGCAGAGCGCGCTCCTCGTCCCTCCTGCACAAGGTAGCACAGGACGATGCAGCACCATCTGGCTCCAAAAATCACCCTCTCATCCCACAAATACCACTACTGTTACTAAAGAGAGGGTACAGTAACAAAGACCTTTGGAGCCTGTTATAACGGTGCAGCTGCAAGTCCACTACTCCTCTTTTCAAAAGTGGGGCGGTGGGGGGCAGAAAAAAGGGCAGCTCCTTTTAGTATAAACTTTCTCCTAAACTGAGCAACCCAAGTAAGGGATCGTAGTTCAGCCTGAACTGAAACAGAGAACAGAATTCAGGGAGATAAATTGTTTTGTGAAGTATTTCACCCCCTGGGCTTCAGGGCATAGACAGCAATGCAGCAAACACAAATTTGGGGATAACAACTTCATTCACACTGGAAAGGTTTTGCCGACACACTGACACGAGAAGAACTTCCCAGTACATAAGGATGTCATTTATACCAGCAAAAAAGTTTGTCAGTCAAGGAAACCCAGGTCCCTGAATGACACAGACTGTTTTTGCATTGACATAGGCAGGCTTGCCTGCACAAGTGTTATTGTGGCAGCGTGGTGCTGGCCCAAACATTTCTGAGAACCAAGTACATCTTTTCCCGTGCTCTAGAAGTTATTGGAAATAGTCTGTGATTCAGCTAATTTCACACTTTAGTCAGAGTTGGACTTTGACCAGGGTCACTAACATTTTTGGATACTCATTAAGGAAGAATTAAAGCGCAATCCAATTTCTTAGAAAAGAATCAGTTCGTGTTAACTGATGCCACACATTCATTCCGCTGACTTGCTATAGAGTTTGTACTATAAATTGTGGACTCAGAGGTAAGCAAGTATAAAGGGAATGCACGTCTCTCCCCCATAATAATCCTGTGTGCTAACTCTGCATTAACTTCGCTGAGGGTAAGGTGGCACAGAGACAGAAGTACTGGTTACCTGGACTATACTATTCACCGCTCTCGGATATTTCTCCAGCTTACTTTTTCCAAAGGGAGGAATGGAAGAAGAAGCCTTACATTGTCTGGGGCAGAGACGTGGTCCAAATTCTCTACCTTGCACCAAGAAGAGGTATTTTTTATGTTTGTCATAACAGGCCAAATACTAAGAGTCAGACTAATATGGAATGCTTCTAAAAATCTTACTCTACATGCCCTTGTTTACACATGTAAAAAACAGATGGAGCAAGAGGGTACTATGTTTTGCACCCCTTCTTTGCAAAGGCAAATGAATCCTGCAGACAGTAGTGAATTGGGTATTGTGGATTTTTTTTGTCCTTGTTTATCACTATGTCCACATATGACAACAAGGAAAATAGAAGTAACAAATAGTTAAGTTGTTAGTACACTGAGGTAAAACTCATGAAAGACAAAATATACCATCAATCTCCTTCAAAATTGTGATGCAGAGGTTTTTATGGAAACGCTTACTCTCAATAGCATATATGTATTCCAGATATAGCAAATTACTTTAGTATGAGCAAACAACCCATTTGTCTAAAGAAGTGTTCCTAAGAAATACCCTGAAATTATTTATAATTTGTAATGACAGGAACAATCCCCTCAAAAATGTTTTAGTGCATGGAGAGATGTAAAGAAGCAAATATACTTTGTACATGACAGGCTGTTGCTCTTCTGAGTAATTTCTTGTCTTTTTGTTTGAAGTGCATTTGCTGTTGTGCTCTAAACAGCAGGTGCAGATGCATTGAAAGTGGCTGGTTGTGTCAAATGAGAAAGATTTCATGAGAAACATTAAAGAGCTACCCTATACCTTACTTGGGAGAGCTGAATTCACTGATCCACAAGAGGAAATTCGTAGGCTGACTGCAAAACAAGAGCACCCATTTGGCCTTCCTCCACCACTGCTGATGAAATCATGCTATCCGGGGGCCAGTGGAGCTCCGCAGATGTGCTCTGTCTTATAAACAAATGAGTGAGGTGCCTTGGGAACAGGCATTTTAATGTACGAAACAGATTGCATTCTGTTCTGCCACAAGCAAATAGATGACTGAGTGAACAACTGACATCTTTATTTGCAAATATTTCCAATTCTTTCCTTGCACTGGGGCCCCTAACACCTTCATCACAAAATTGGTTTCTCCAGTTCCTGGAGCTTGGTCCCACAGCCTCCGTGATGGCACATTCAGGAGATGGGCATAAGCCCTCCTCGCCTAAATACCTCTTCTTACCTAAGTGGAAGCAGAGACTGGTAGTTTGTGAATTTCTGCCACAGCTAGTTAGATTCAAGGGTTTTGGCCTAAAGTAAGAGGAAAGATGATCCATGACCTCCCATCTGCAGGTGAACCAGAGTGGTGTGGATATATCCCTATATTACACAAATCTGCCAGTGCTTTGGCACCTGGATTAAAAAACCCCAAGCAATAAAATCAAGAGCCTAGAGTAGGACCAGTGACAATTTTACAAAAAGTGAAGTGGATGCCTGAGTGTTAGACATTAAAGTTACTGCCAGTCAGGACATCCCAGAGTCATACTTCTTCGGGTTTCCTTCTCAAGGAAGGTTGAGAAGTTTCTCTCAATGCCAGGGCTGGAAAAGGCAGAAATCAGCCAGACTGAAAACAGGCTGAGAAAAATTGCCCTCATTGTTTTTCTTTCCGACCTAAAGGATGAACAATACAGATGATAAACAAAGAAGCAACAGATGTTTTAGTGCCCATTTGGAAAGTCAAGAGATTCATATACCCTAAGAGACTAAATAAGAACTGCAGTACTTATGACTAATGCTTCCACACCATAATCCAGGCTGCATGCTCCCTCTTATTTTCACAGCTTTATATTTAAGTACTTGCCTCTCCTCTTCTCCTTAAACCAATAAAAAAAAAATCCCTTACAATTTTTGTTGCTATCCCACATTCAACCAAAAGCCTCCTGAGACTAAGCATCCTGGAAACATCCAGCAATATCTGAACCACTGGAAATCTTAAAATCCTTTGTACCTTTGAGATGATCTCTCACTACAGTTCAAACGGGTGGAAAAACAAAGAACAATATGGAATGGGTAATTATTTAAAATTCAATTATTATCCAGGGGCCTTTGTTTTCCAGATGTTTTAGCCCAATCTGACTGCAGTTCCAGTACACCATCTAAGAATCTAACTCTCTAGCCACAGCGGGTGGTCCAAGAAACCCGTAAAAAAGGCAGGATTACAACACAGTGAAAAGTGCTTTGTTTTATAAATTCATCCCAAGCAACCTAGGTCTCTGCAGAACTAATTAGAAAGACCTAATTCTCATGCACCCCCCTCCACTGCCAAAGTCCATATCAGGTCAGGCCAAGAGGAGACAAAAAGAGAAAAGCTTTCACCAAGCTATTTTAGGTCACAATAAATCTGGGGAAATACATATTCACATTAGAATTGTAGTATGTCCATGTAAGGTGAGCACAACCACTAATGGATATCCCTTCAGAAAACAATATCTGAACTGATCTTTTCTCAAAACTAGGTAAATACTCCCATTTTTAGAGCAGCTAAAAGAAGAAAAGAGTTGGAGCTGACCTTAGTCTCCTAAAATACTGTAGCAAAATGGCAAATGCCAAACAATAGCTGAGGTATTTCTTAAGTGGCACCAGAGCATGGCTGCCTGCCTCCACCTCTAGCTGGAGGGAGCACAGATTCGGACCATCAGATTCAGGGCTGACTCACCACTCCGTGTTTACACCTCCTCCTCCAAGAACGTATTTTGACAGCATGCAGTGCATGCTACCACCCGTCACAAAGACAGAACATTCCTGGAAGGGAGTTTCTCTCTTTCTTTTGCAACTGATATAACTTTAAAGGTATTTTTCTGGTTTAGCATCTGCATTTCATTTTTTTTCCTAAGACAGACTTTACAAGGCCCTTGTTTCTTCACATGCAACAGCTGTCAGGTCTGATGAGAAGAGGCTTCACATTTTACAGAACATTGCTACAGAACAAAGACCTTAGGCCAGTGTTTTGGCCACACACAACCAGAGAAAATCTTCCTCTACCTTACACAAGGACTTACAGGATTAAGATCCACTGGGTCTCTTACACAGTTCTGCTGTTAACATGGAAAATGGTTCACAGTTAAATGGTCTCTTTACACAGTTGTTCTAAAGTTGGGCTGAAAATACCCCCCCAATCCAATTTTCAGACCAATTTCCACCTCTGCTGTAATTGTGGATGTTTCCACAAATGTTAAATACAGTACTCCCAACTTCAGGAAATTTTTGACATGTTTAGGTATATTCCTATGTTATTCCTTTTGTGATAATCATTGCTTTTTAAAAAGCATCTTGTTTCTGTCCATGCTGTATTTTAGGCAACGCACTGCTTTCAGAAGTTCTGGTTTTAATTTACTTTTGAGTGACTGCCACAGCACAATGGCCATTCATGATGAATATGTTCAATAAACTCAACAGCCTTATGATGTTTCCTGAGATCAGTTGCATTCTATAACAACTGTAGAAAAAATACATTAGTTTTTTTAATTTGCTTTTGCTGTCTAAAAGAAATTCAATGCCAGTAGTACTGGAATATGAAGACATTAATAAATCATGTTTTTGTCTGCTTTGTCATGTTCTTCGTTGCTTAGAGATTCCGACATAATGGTTTTCTAGGAATATTAGACCTACGAATGAAAATAAAGCCAGTCCAGAGCTGTACTCCTCAATCTATTTCTGCCCTTAACTTGAATTAAGCAAGCATGCTAACTGGTGTCTGGTAGTCGTTATGTTATGTAGAAATTTTGTCTGAAAAAAGATCCAAACTACCAACTTAGATTGTGCCCCCATAAAAAAAGTTATGTACATGTATCTTTAAACAGATGATGATAAAATTATGCTATTTTTATTTCAAATTAAACATCATGTATAACTTATTCATGATTTTTAGAAGATAAAGGTTACTCAAAGTTTAATTAAAACCAAAGCACAGTATATTGCAAGATTTTTCACAAGGACACTCTGCTGTTTCAAATGTCATTTACAGAGAGGAGCCATTATACTACTAAGGACATCTGTGCAATCTGTAACTACATTAACTGTGAGGAATTGATACGTATAAGAACAAAACAGGAACACTAGCTGCACTATTTGAGTATTGGTCTACTGAAATGACACTGCAAAAGCCCCATCTTAATTCCATAATCTTTAATATATTTTATAGATAGATGGCAATTCTCTTCCACGGATCTTATTTACATTAGTTTTAAAAACTGTGTATCCAAACAGCTTAAATCTGATCCTCTGAAGTCAATCACAGCCCACCCACCACCTTTGATCAAACACAGTAGAAGGAATTAAGTTATTGTTTGGATCTTAGAATCAAGACCATAACTCTTCAAGGTACTAGTTATAGAGGAGACATCAAATAAAGGTAGTTGTGGGCTTTCAGGCTAAAATTGTTTGTTATTTTGCAATTTTTAATTGTAGGAATATGCACATCTGTTATTGCAGTAATATTGTAATTGTTTATTTTTTCAGGTGAAAAGACAGGAAATTACTTAGCAGAATGTTAGAAAAAAGCTTACAAACACCTTATAAATATCATAAAAATGAAAGCATAAGAGCAAATTTCAAAGGACTGGCTGACCATGGAATCTTAAGAGCAGGCAGACTCCTGTGCATCTGCAACCTCACTGCAAGAAACCCGAGGTTTTCACAAATAGCTTTTACTCTGTTACACTAGGAAACAAAAGGATTTTTTAAAGAAAACAGAAAACAAACAGGGTACTAAAGGGTTAGCTGTGCCAGTTTCCCTGAAGGCAATTATTACTAGTTGACCCACACAGAATTGGAACAGTTAAGCAGATGTGATATTTGAGCTGTGTTTGGTTTATTTGACACACATCCCCAGTGATAATATTTTCGGAGAAAAATCATCTCCATTGCCTGGTGCTCTCCATCAAGTGCATTCCTTCCCCAGCCTGGCCTGGCACCACCAGGCACAGCCGGGTTGGAAGGTACTGCCTCATTGCCAACATTTTCTTAAAGTCTGGAGTTTTTGTAGCTGGCATGAGCAGGACAGAATGAACCCTGGAAAATACTTACACAGATTATACCAAAGGAATGTAGGGCAAGGATTAAATTATAGACCAAAGTAACTTTAAATGAAATAACACAGCAGGTTGTGATGGCCTTTTGGTACAGTCATTTAGTATCTGTCTTTCACGTTATAACAGAGGAGTAGGTGGTAGATGTGAGAAAGAGGAGGTGACGCTGGCTTACCTGAAGGCTCGTATGATATCCCAGGTGGGGTGTACATTCCTTCTCCTTCCATCTCCCTAAACTACTTCTCCTTGACTTGGTGCCTAGAAAATCTAGTCCCCTTAATATATAGTTGGCAACATGTCGATGTAAAAGTCCACACTGACATCTGAAAGTGATCGTTTTACTGCCCACATTGTTTCCCCACAGGAATAAGGAATTTTATGAGTGTTATAAAAAGTTACTGGCACTACAACGTATTATCACTGTGGTACAAATGACTGATCTGCATGTCAGCTACGGGCCAGCTAGGATGGCAGCCAGAACAGTCTCTCTGCTCTGAAAGAGCTGCGTGGACAACTGTTTCCCTTTGCAGCCTTCATCCCTAGCATCACCTGGTGTATTCCTCCTCAAGAGGGATGAATCCAAACCAGAAGGCAGAAAGGGGCAGAGCAGAAAGCTCTTGCCTCATATACTGATCACCACACAACTGCAGCAGCAGACAATATTTTGATCACATTTGTCTTGCTGTCAATGAAAGCGACAGTAACATCGTTTTTCATCAATAGTTACTAAAGCTGCAGTTAGCTGGAGTAAATTAGATAGAGTATACTTGAATACACTTAATTATACTTAGTTCTTAAAATATGACGCTTGGATTCTCATCAGACTGTATATTTCAGTTGCACAAATAGCTTTTTTTCAAGCGCTCTGAAATTTAACTTTATTTTCAGCCTATGTTTTCCTGAAGCTGTCAGATGTGCTGTGACAGAAGAAGATATTGTGTGCAAAATACAAAATACTGATCTCTATATACTATCCTTTGTATTCCTAAACCAAACGTGCTTGAGCCGTCTCCCAAGCAAGCTGTTACACACCAGCAGCAGCATGAGGAGGTGGCACCTGGCACAGGGCAGTTTCTTGCCCCTTCGCAGGGAGCCGAGGGGTGCGGGCAGGCACATGCCGTGCACGGCTAAACTAACACAAATGCAATCTGCACCAGCCTGGGCTCACCCAGTGCAAAAGGGGAATCCAGCTGAGAGTATAAGCTCCATCTGGTTCCTACCCAGTCCTTTACCTTGGGGGGAAAAAGCAGCATCTAAGCCCTGATGCCTTCATCAGGAGTTGGGTAACTGAAGTAATACTGAATTTTGGATCCTGTAACTTAGCACAAACTACAGCTAGACAGTACATCTTTATCTCCTGTTCAGAAATCCAGTGCTATGAGGCAAAGTTGTATGAAGAATACTGTCAGACAAATGAGAGAGACTTCAGCTCAGACTGAAACAGTTAATCTGCATGCAGGGGTTGTCATCATTTCCCATTAGTTTGGAAGCTCCAGCCTTGTCAATGGTCCATCAGCGGTTCCAAGACACATTTTTATTTTCAGGGGTCTGTAGCTCTGGGCTGAAATGTCACATTTGTGGTGTCATGAAAACATATAAAATCTGGTTCAGTCATGCAAGAAAGAATGTGAGGAAAAATAAAGGACTTTCATAGTCTCAGTACCTTTCCCTTTTAATTTTTTTCCCCTCTATCTTTCCAAATGCATTCATTAGGCTTAAATATTACACACTACTGAAAACACAAAATGGGTCAAGTTTTCCTGAGCAAGTAATCCAAAATTCAATCATTACAATTATAAATCTCCATATTTCATCTGTACAGCCTTTACACTGAGCACAAATAGTGCCTCTAATTGCTTAACGCATCTCTATTGCTCCCTTCACTGTATTGCCACAGCAGGAACTTCCCTGAGTGCTGATCTGCATAATTTTGCAGTGAACTAAGACACATAGGGTGAGCTTTAGATGAGCAAACCTAGGTGTTTATCACTCCAGGTTCCATTCCTATCAGTGGAGATAAATAGGAGTAATTCAGCCAATACATTTTAAACAAATACTTTGGCGTGAGATTGATCATATCCCAGAAGAACACCTCTTCTTGACTGCACAGATAGTCTGGGCTGTTGAGCAAATATGGATATGTCAGTTGTATTGTTAAAATACAAAAGCATTACTTAAACACACCCTGACCCAGGTCTTCGAATGCAAACAGGGTGCAAGCTTCATTCAGAGGGTAACGAGATATCCAAATATTTTTACAGATCTGGCCCTCTGCATTTTCTGAATTGCTATAAGGACCCACCGGAATAGCAGTCAGTGAAAGTCCACGTCCCAGTCATTGGACTGATCTTCCTATCTCTCAACCCTTGGAAGGTCCAATAAGAGTTTTGTCTGCTCTTCGTGTAGTGTGAAGAGCAGCAAATACACTAACATTTTGGCTTAACATTCTACAATTCAGAAGCTAACTAACTCTTTGGCAGCATTAAGATGCACGCTGCAAAAGTCAATGCAAAACGTTATGGCATGAAAATAAAATTCCCTGATAATCTGAAAGAAAATACAGTGATAAAGACATGGAACCCCAGATATCAAGCATTAAAAATATGTTCTATGAGACTTGCACACCAGCAAAGACAGGGATGAAATGTGTGCAGCCAGCAAGCGTAAGCAAAAAGCAGCTCTTTTTGAAGTAGCACTGGTACCAGAGTCATTGTATTGATTAATTGCCTTTATACAACTGATCACTATATTTAATCCAGTAAATCTCTGGAGGTTTTGACATGTCATTAGTGAAGACAGAGTCAGGCAAATATGTATAAAACATCAAGAAATAGTAGATACCTAGGAAAAAGATGTCACAGCTTGCAAGAAACGCAAATTCAGCATTTCTACTTACTCTAACTTGAAGATGTTAGATCTAGTTTAGATAAATGTGGCTACTAGAAAAGTTGTCTTTCAATAATACATTGTACCTCTGCTTTAAAATATACTTGTATATTGGTTAGGATCATTATTATGTAACTAATACCTTTCTAACACCAAAGGACTCTTCCCACTAAGACAGGATGTTGCAGGCTGGCAGTGTAAGGTCCAAACAGCATAAGAGAATCGTGGCTTGGTCAGCCATCACCATTGATCTTAAGGCATAATAAGAGAACCAATCTGGTGTGTTTCATAGAATTTCAAAGAGGCAACAAGCAAGTTACCCAGTAACTTTTCCTTTTTATACTCAGGATTTTGCTTTTTTTTCTGGGATTTTTTACTGTATAGGTTTTCAGAATATACCTCTGTTCTGGGCATTTCAACAACATGTAAAAGTCAAAACACCAGCACCTTTGATGATCCCCAAAGTCATGGATTATTCTTTCTTTCTTCACTGAAGCAGTACAATTTTAGGTCAAAAGCTACAGTTAAAAGTTTGGCTTTTTGAAGTGTGCCTTCCAGGAACCGTCTTCAGTAACCACTTAAAAATTGCTGCTTTGCTAAATATTCTTGCCAGTACATTTTTTTTTCTGCTGGCTAGTTGATAGTTGCAGGAAGCAAACTTTAATTTTAATTTTCTTTCTTAAGTGGAAGATATTTATGGCTTTTTATTTTTAATAATATTTACTGAGCTCTAACATTCCTCAAGAAAAAGTCAAAAAATGAGTTAAAATATGTAAAACTAGTTCTGGGATATACAAAATACTCAAGTTGAGGGACATAAAAAGCTAATCAACAGTATGCAGACTATGCCAGAAGAACAGAAATACACAACAAAGAAATATACTAAATACTGAAGTTGTGCTTTTATTCCCTTGGGTACAGACATTACCACAATAACGCACTATAGCCCTGAAATTCTTTCTACAAATTTTACTGAAAATATTCCTATCATTCCATCAGGTTTGATATTCACAGGATATACTTGGGTTTGATGTTTGTTTGGTTAGCTGAGAAATACATGATTTAAAGTGACATCACATACTCCAAGGTGGTTAGACAATTATGAAGTTACGTGTTTCTTGAAATATTCGGGCAAAATAACACATTTATATGGAGCTTCTTCCCTCTCTGCTGCCTTCAAGGGATTGTGTGGGACTCTTATACTGAATGACTTGCACACAGCATCCCATTTCACCCCTCCCAACCGGTCATTCCCATGCTTTTTCATTCCTGTACCTTTCAATGCTGAAGAGAAATCTACAAAAGAAAATAAGGTAGAAAATTCCCTGTTAGACAAATTACATACCTCTAGCTAGGATTTCAAGATGGGAATTTCATTGTCAGACACAGATCTGTGCTTGGTGCCGCAGCTGTGCACGCTTGCTCCGACAATGATGTGCAGAAACGTGCACACGCCAAGCGGACGGCTGCATCGAGAGGCACCCTCCCGCAGCTGCGCGTGAATGCAGCCTGCATGGGCACCCGCCTCCATGGTTCCCACCAGTTTGGCTATGAATGCAGCAATAAATGGGCCTTCAGCATCTAACTGAACCTCACTTAGTAAAAGCTTTGACCCGAAAGATTAAAAGTTAACCTAACCTTATTACGTGCCGAACTCTGAAGTGAATGAGTTGACAGCACTCAGCCATTTCGCAAGACAACTCAGTCCCACAGAGGATGCGGTGTTTATGCCTATTTGTCTCACACTGGCAACTGTTCCCAAGAGCAAAGTAATGCTTCTCAGAAACAGAAATAGTGTTTGTGCTCAATTTTCTCCTGCTATATTAAATTATTCCCTGGGTGATTTTCTTCCTTCGCCCATACCTCTTTTACCCCCACTAACACTTTGTCTATCTCTTGGCAGATTTTCAATGTAAATATTTCTGCTCCTTGAAGGAATTTACATAAAGCCCAACTGCTTTGCAAAGGAGAAATGTGTGAAGCTGTCACAGCTCCTTAGTGATGGTTTCAGAGGACTCAACACTGCATTCACAGGATCAAGAGAAAGAACATTTTCACCTCCACTCTAAGCATGCTCTGCCATTTATCAAACAACTTCAGTTTAAGAGTTAGTTTTAAGTTTCAAAGCTTTCATATGCCAGTCTGAAATACTGGTCTGAGACACATTCTTACAGGTAGTGTTCAACAGGTTTGTATTAGTTGCTTTTTTGCAAATTGTAGCAGTTTTTGGAAGTACGACGACTGTACAATAACACTCTGGGGGCCACGAGTCTGAGAATGCCTTTCCTGAAGGAGATGCCCTCAGTTAGTACAAACTGGCATCATTTTACTGACTTCTGTGAACTCCTGTTGTTTGACTGTGTATGAGAACCTGGTCCCACTAAGTGTTTAGCCAGTTTCTACATATTTTCTCCCCAGTTTAAGCAAGAACAAACAACCTGGACGATAGTTCATTATACCGTCACAACAGTTTCCTGTATTGAAATCAATAGAAATCAGGACCTCAACACTGATATAAATCTAGGGGAAAAGTTTTGTATGAATCACAACACAACCATTACATAGAAAGTGAAACTGAAAAATCCAAGATTAGAATAAAAATTCAAAATACTGTTCTAGCTTTTTAATTAGCTGGAGTACATAATTAATGGCATCACGTTGCATGGCTGACTTTCTTGACAAAGAAAAATCGATCCAGTTCTGAGGACCTTTAAGTAATACTCCTAAAAGAAGAGTTATCATTTGTCTGACATATGCAAAAATCAAGAAAAAATATTTTTAGGTTGAAGGGAGAAAACACACACACACACACACACAAAAAAAGCAGCTTTCTCCCAAATCTGAAATTCCACAATTTGTTAAGGGTAGAATTGCCATCCCTGATAAGAAGTGGGAACCAATAAGATTTCACCAGGGTACCTGGATAATTACAAACATCACCCAGAAAAAACAAATTCCCTGGTGTGTCTGGTGCCTTGTCCAAATTTATTCTTTCGCTGGCTATTCAAGCTCTATTTGGTATCAATTATCACAGCAGACAGAGACAACGACTGAAACATACAGACAGCAGTGCTCCTGAAATTATCACTATTGAATTTTTTAAAAATATCTTTAGGCTAATAAATAGTCTATTGTAAAAATTTTTGCCAAAGAGCAGCATAATATGCACAGTCTAACATGGACCAATCCATTTCTTAAGTGCCACAGGATGTTTTTTCCCTTGTAACATTATTAATTAGAAATCTCCTTGAGCATTCAGTTCATACGTTCTCTACCTTATAGCCATGGAGAGACTACGAAATCGAAGTGTCCACTGTGCATGGGTGCATTGCAAAAATATTAGATCTTACAGAGGCTTATTGTACCAACCATTAATGCATGTCATAACAATTTCCAACAAATGGAGAAAAGGCACTCTGCTGCATTACACCACCTCTCCCCTTCCTCCTATTTATACAGAGTGGGAGTCCTGAGTTAACTCACAGCAGAACCTCCAAATTTTCAGCAATATCACCAGTTATTACATCATCACACCGAACAAAGTTTTAGTCATACTATACAAAATTAATTCATTTCACAGCTCTTTGGTTAGCATGGATGCAAAATAATTAAGTTAATCACTTGCATTGGACTAAAAGCTAGCGACTAAACATTTTTCACTAGATGATAAACTGCATCTAGGGATTAATTCCACCCTAAATCCTTACAAGATCTGTCAGAGTACATTTCATCAGCCTAACCCCAGAAGTTCTTCCTACAGTGCACAATATATAATATAAATACAAGGAGCGGTTTAATTGTAGGATGGAAGCATTGTATCTTTGTTCTACCAAATTACTCAGGTTTAAAGCCCCACATTATCTGGCACAGCACTCCAACTTTTGCATATTTTTCAGCAACATGGAGTTTAATAGTAACTTTAAACATACATATAAATGTATAAATAGCAGGCTAGAACATGACTAAATTATGACAGATATAGATATACGGATACAGATATGGTAAACCAAAATTACCAATTTACCAGATTAGGCTTGCTCTAGCTAAACCTGAGAATTTATTTTAACTAATACTGGAAAGTAAGCATACTTATTTCTTTCTGTGAAATCAACCAATAGCTTTCTACTAAAAATATCTGTGCCTCTGAGACATTACTGTCTACACTTATCTTCAAAAGGATTTCCAAACTGATCTATATTCTGTAGCCCCCTGCATTAGTTATGTGCCTCGACTATCTCTGGGCTCAACTGTAGAAGATCAAATAAAAGCAAACCATCAAAATCCAATAATCTGAGGAAAATAATTATCAAAGAAAAAAGTGCTTAGAAAATTACAAACCTGGGAAAAAGAAAGAAATTTAAAAAGGAGAATGTAAGGAATTATTTTTTTTAAAAGAACAGGTCAATATTCTGAATTAGAACTTTAAAATTCCCCAACTTTCATTTATGCAAATTAGTCAAATTTCTATTTCATTTTATTTGTTCATGGGACTTGTCTGATTTATGATTTTCACATCTTCTGTCTCTCCTTGTTTAGCACTAATAGCAACATCAGCAAAGCACTTGGAAATGTTCTTGATTCAGATCACACAAGTAATCCCTGTAAAACCTGTTGCTACATTCTTCGCTCTTTCTCCTAGACTGTGATGTTCTTGTTGTCTTACCGAAAATGTTATCATATAAGCCCTGCCTCCACCTAGAGTGCGCTTTCCCCTTCAAAGTGTATGTTAGTCACTAAATGATAGCTTGAACAGATCCAAATTACTGAAGTTTATTGCAAGACACTGCAGAGGAGGAAGGTATGCAGAGCTAGCTCCAGCGTGAGTCACTGAAATGCAGTTCTTCTTGGCTGGCCCTGTCCCGACAGAATGATTCTTGTTGCTTACCCAGCTTGTGTTAGCCTGTTAGCCTCCTAAATTGGGAAGGATTCTACTCCTTTTTTTTAAAAAAAAAAAAAACAAGGAAAAAAAAAAAAGGGAAATCCCTCAATCCCTCCTTAGCAGCTGCACATTTCCTGCTAGAAAAACAACTCCAAGTTTCTGTTACTAACTGTTAATATCATTATCTATCAACTCTGTTGCTAAGCAGAGGGAGTTGAGTTGAAATGCCCACTGTAACAAGAAGTAGGGAGGGAAACAGACAAACCCAGAGATTTACCATCCACAGATTTCTCTAAAGTATGACTCCTCTGCCATTTCTGAGCTAAAATTAACACTATTTTCTAAGCCAAAGTTTTTATTTATGTTGTGTGAACTAAATACAAGTGTTGTTTTAGATTGGTGATGTTACTGTAACACGGCCTATACTTAGCTGTAACACTGCCTTGTAATAAGTACGGTCACAGCCACAATGATGGATCAGGTGACTTTGGTTTTGCTTTAGAAGAAACAGCACTTTTTTTGGAAAGGCAAAGGCAGGTCACCACTGCTGAGCAGGTACCTTGTTCTTCCATTGCTGGTTAAATGCAACGGCGCAGGAGTGTAATAATAAGGGTAGAATTCATTCCAGAATCTGTGCAATTATTTCTGTACTATTGCTGCTCATGGCCAGCCTCTATTCGACTGCGTGACTGGTATCTCCCCTCAGCCTTCCCTGCTTTTCTATTATGGTTGTGGGGACTCCACTCTGAATGTGGGTCATAATTACTAGTTTTCCCATTCAGTAGTCCAAGGTAATATTCACAGCATTTTCCTGCAGAAATTGTGAGTATTTAAAGGAGAAAAAAATATCAATTTGCATTAAGTGGACATGTAGAGTTTTCAAATCCTCCTCTTCCTGACTATAAATCCATTCCATTTGGAAACTGCTCACTGCTCCTTTATCACAAGAATATCAAAGTTGGAGACCCTTTTCAACCCTCGTTATCACAAACTAAGCTTTTTCAGTTCCACAAAAACATACTAAACTCCCTTGCATTCATCGTTAATGTCTAATGTCTGTAACGTGCCAATTTGCAACTTTCAATAGTTCCCTCTTAACTGCAAGCCAACATACAGGAGCTTCATGTTTAAAAACCTTAAATATCCTATGATTTAGAAGTACACCCAAATGAATGAATTTCCTGTTATCATGTATATCCTTCTAGATCTTGGACTCTTTTGGATGGACACACACACCCCCCCATCAAAACATGATTCAAGGGATTAAAAAAAATAGCTTATGGCCTTTCCACAGCAATGTTCTAAACCAGAGTATATGCAGAAGACCCTATTTATTTCAAAATATGTTCCATCTTCGCAACAGCTAGCCTTTCATTACCTTATCATTTTCAGTACATTTTTGCATATGTTACCAAGGCAGCAGAACGTAAGTCAGGAAGACAAAAGTAGATTTAGTACAGTTACCATTTTTTTGAGTGAAAACATCATTTGTTTATATGCATTTAAATATTGGTCATTCATGCCACATAAATCATTCCTGCAAGCTTAAGAGGTTTCACAAAGACATGGGCAGACATGACAGAAGTCTAGGAACCTGAACACATGCATGTGACGTCTTGGATTGGCAAGCGAGAAATGTCAATCCACAATCTAAAAGGCAAAAGAGCATGAGCAAAGAGTTCAAACTACACACAATTAATAAAAAAAGTATCCTAGCTCCCTCAATACTTAGTGCTAACGCTTTGACGTCACCACTGGTGCAACATAACCTAGTAACTGTTACACTCAAGTATCTCAAGGAGAATGTACAACAGGTTTTTCAGATCCCGTAATACTGAAAGCAATAAAAAAGAAATTAGATTAAATAAATGTAGTTGCAGATGGCACGTCAGCTGAAAAAAATAGTGAGAAATTTTGTAGTGAACTTTCTAACTTGTTACTTGCTTAATATACATGCTGAAATTTGCATTTTGAGAAACCATTTGTACAGAAGGCTTTTGCTGTATTCCTCATAAATATAGGCTCATTTAACCACTAGGACTTGTCCTGTGCAACAAGTGGTATCAAGGCAATGCTGTCCCTGAGGGACACACGTAAGATATTAGAGACAGAAAATTGGCTTAAAAGCAATTCTCAACATGTAGGTACATTGTCTACTCTAATTTAATTCTTGCCATATGTGAGAACACAGTAAAAATAATAAGGTTTAATCTTAGGAAAATCTAGATCTTAAGAGCATGTCACTGCGTGTAAGAATTCCAGTATGAAGTACTGGAACAATGTACAACGTGACACAGCTGAAATGTGAAGGATCAAACTAATAAACCAAGGAAAACAGACAAGAACATCTTTCTTAAACTTTCCTCCACCACAGTAACTTATCTGGAACCTAATCACACTGATCTCGAAGACAAACTGAGTTGAACCTGCCTAGAGTTAAGTCAATGAGTCCAGAGGATCTGGAAAGTCCTTCCTCTTTTTGCCTTTACATGGATTAGTCAGGATTTAACTAATTGGGAGATAGCAATGCATTAGCATTAGACTTCTACTCACTAAAAAACCCTGGCTGCCAATACAATCAACAGACAAACTATCTGAAACGAATCTTCATTTTTAGTCTTTGGACTTAATTCTGTTTTCTTTTCAAATTGTTATGAATAATGAAGAATAGAGCTGTACCAGTCTGAAAGCAACATTAGATCACCGTTAGACTGAGGACTGAAAGCTTTGCCACGTGGGAGTCAGCAGTTCTACCACGGACTATAATTAAAATCAGAATTTTACCCTTTATATTTAATATATCTGTTCACAAAACAGTTTTGAAAATATACTCTCTCCAAGTGTCTGACTCTAGTGAATTTGAAATTTTTAATCAGAAAAACTATTTCTGACTTTTTTTAAAAAAAAAAAAAAGAAAAGAAAAGAAAGATAATTTAGGCATTTTGAATCTAAATCCAGCTTTTTGCAATTTCAAATGCTACAGTTTACTTCTGCCATTTCAAAACAACTTGACCTCATCAAGAGACATTTTACAGGATCCGTGCTTACAGCAGGGATTAAGGACTGGTGGTGTGTTACTTTTCTGTTTATAATTTTAAACATCAAAGTTATCAACACCTGAATGTTGGCTACTTCACCTCTGCAGTAACTTTTTTTCGTAACATTTAAGCATGTATATATCTGCATTAACGTTGTGCAAAGAACTACAATGTTTTATAGCAGAAATCCTGACAGTTCATTAAATGTAGCACAACCAGCTGGAACTCCTGCAAATAAGCCATCACCACACGCAAGGATGCTTTGAGGATGCGGTCAGTGATGAGGAACATAAACAAGAGGAACTAAATTGAATGTAGAAATTGTGTTCATAGCTGGGACAGAGTGCTACATCACTGGACCAGATTTGGTCATGTCAAATATAAACGCTGTAATTTTCTCTTCTCCTCCTGTGACAAATGTTCAGTCAAAGGCAGAGAGCAAAGTAGCACAAGACGCCACAGTTCTGTAAAATAGGATAACTGTGGAATTCAGTTCTGGGTTTATAAGTCAGCAAGTTTTTTCAAAGTTTATTGCTTGGTATTGACTGACCTCCAACTGCTGATGCACTGTCATTTGCAAGCAGAAATTTGAAAGAGAAAAAGCAGGTGCTTCTTACTGTAGATTGATAACACTCGGTTCCACTCACCAGTGGTTATTTTCTTTAGGCAAGAGGTAATTTTATAGATACTAACTGGAAGCTGGCATATAAAATTACCCACATACCCAAAGTCAGCAACTAAACTTAAAATTGAAAGCAAACTTTGCTTGCACACTTGCAAAAACATTCAGTCACTTCATGATGCTCTCCCTTCCTGTTGCAATACCCACCTCAAAGGCAAAGGACTCATTTAAAAAGAAATACTGGGGACTTGGTTCATGACAAATGAGTGACACCACAGGGAAAGTATTGTGCCTCCAAAGGCTTAAGTCTGTTCTGACATGGAAATGAAACCTTCTATGAATTACAGCTTATTACAATGCAATCTCGATTCTTACAACAGGCAATCTTCAATGTACTTAATGAAAATCTATATTTTTTGTTACAGCACCTTTCTAGGCTTTTAGAATGAATTCCTATGAGAAAATAAGTCCTAGGATGTTTCTGTTAATAACATTAACAATACAGAACTATTGCTGTATTGTTAAGAGATGCTGTATATCATCATAATGACTACTGGTATTTTAAGGTTGCCCAGGAGCAAGAAAATTAGCTGCAACTGTGTTCATTTCTCATTTGAACTCAATGGATTTTCTGTATTCTTCACAGCAAGGATTTAACTTGCATAACAAAGTGCCAAACTTCGCATTGATTTTTGAATGACAAGCTTTTTCTTTTTCTGTTTTGCTTAATTGTGGTACAATTTTAAGTCACAGTTTTAATTGTATTTAATTCAAGTTTTTCTGGCAAAGTCCATCCAGTGAAAAATTATACCTTTTTTCTGCAGATGTGGGCAAAAGTCATTGTTTTTCCTCGATCAATATATGAATTAGCCAACACTTAGCTTGCCATAAAAATAAATTGACTTCTCATTGATTTGTCTCTCTCATGGTAGCACTAATATTTGTGTACAAATGGGAATTAGTTCTTCTCTCATTTTATTTTCCTATCAGTAATGATGTTAAACAAACCTTGGGATACGGCACACCACTGGTCAGGCAAAAGGCAACAGAGAGAAGGATGACGTTCAGGTAACTTTTAGAGGCAAAAGTCCCATGGCCCCATTAAAATCTCAATGAAAATGTTCCATAACTTTGTCTCAATCTCCCTGAACTGCAAGAGGACTACCAGCACTCTTTTATAACAGGAGCATCATTAAGAGAAGAGGAGGTCTATCTTTTCCCTGCACTTTACTATCTCCAAAGGAGTACCCCAAGAAAGCACTTCCCAGACATGCAGACTACACTTCTAATAATTAATGCTGATACTCCCATATGACTCCTGGCTCAGGAGATTCAAGAAAGTCTTGTAACGGAATATGAGCTGGGATTGATAGGAAAAGCTGATAAAGGTTCATTGACGAAATGCTCTAGCAAGGAGCATAGAGGAAGCAGGTCACTGTGGAGTTCTAATGGGAAACATTCATTGCAGAAAGTAAAAGAGCAGAAGCAGAGAAACAATCAAGAGAAGAGTTGGTCAAAAAACAAGAGAAGCAGCTGTTTGAACAATTCAGTGTAATAATACGGTAGGAAACATTAACACTTCATGGTGAGGCAGACAACTCCCCAAACACATTTGTTAAAAAGAACCACATGGTGAAGGAATGAGGTGGAATGACACTAAATTAGTCTGAACTCAGCAGTATCTTAGTAAAGCACTTTTTTTTTTCCCCCCAGAATCAATCAAATCTTTAAAATGGTATTTGCATTAAATATATTTGGGGGAAAACCAGCTACAAGAATTCCCAATTTATCTTTAATCTTCATGTGAGGCTCTCTCACAGAGGATGTAAAGTCAGGAGTTTATAATTCCCCAAAACTGCAGCTGCACATGCTCCCCTTCTGCAAAAAGGAAAGGGAAAATAAAGCCCTGGAGAGAACTGCAGAGGCCTCAAAATGTTTGAAACTACTGTACAAAAAGTTTTCTTCTAGTAGTAAGGCAGTTTTCTCTATGGTGCCAGTCAACACTAAGGGATGAACAGAGAAGTGAGCACAGTGTGCTCTGGTGCATCATCCAGTGTATGAATACTCCCCTGTTGTCTCATCACCTTAGTCAGTCTCTTAACTTCTCTGTACGAAATATGCCTAGATTTACACCAAGCCGGTATTTCTGTGTGCGGAAAGATGGTCAGCTGCCTTGTCAGGAAAGACAAGAATTTATAGTTGCTTTGTTCCCAAGCCAGTGTCAAAAAGTGACTTCAATGTGGTCAAAGATAAAGGTCTATGCTACACAGCCATATGGCTTTTCCAAAATATTGGTGCAGTTTTACACCATTTCTCCCTCTTTTGACACTTGCCAGAGCATGTTGTGTATGCATCTCAGCCTTGACTTTCATCTCTTCTAAATTTCTACCCTATGCTGTAATTTCTTGGGTCATATAAGCGAAACATTAGCTCTTAGAGTCATAGAATTGTTTGGGTTGGAAAGGACCTTCAAGACCATCCAGTTCCAACCCCCCTGCCATGGGCAGGGACACTTTCCACTACACCAGGTTGCTCCAAGCCCCATCCAACCTGGCCTTGAGCACTGCCAGAGAGGGGGCAGCCACAGCTGCTCTGGGCAACCTGTTCCAGTGTCTCACCACAATCACAGTAAAGAATTTCTTCCTAAAATTCTTCTCTAGTTGCCACTGCTATGAAAACATCTTGATAGAAACAGAATTTTTTTGAGGATAATCATTTTACAAAATGTACTGCTGCTTCATTAAGAAACATCTGGACAAGTCGAGATTAAGCCTGCTTCACCTGCAAACTATTATCAGTCTTCACATCATCCCACACACACTGAAGGTGTTAGCTGATTTCTGTTATTTTTTTATTTTTTATTTTTTGCTAGGGACAATAGTTCATCCAAGTTGCTGAAGAAAAGATCATCATCATTTTAAAATCAGTCAAAAAAATCTCTGTTCTCCTCTGAAATGCTCCTGAATAGCAACTGACTATTGTAACTTAGTGTATCAACTTTTGTCTCTTAGAGGGCTTAGTTTAGATAAAATTTTGTTGATAAAGAGAAATGTTTATATTAGAATAAATACCTCAACCTATTGTAAAGAAATAGTTCAAAAAACACTTTGTTAATGTAACTTGACATCTTTACAGTTACGGACAGCAACGTCTGTCTGAAGCCATTGTATGTCCAACATCTGAAGTTTTGTTCACGTTCTTTGACCAAGATGTTGGGAATGTATTCTAAAACTTTTCCAAAGAAATTCTGGACATTTTGCAAAGTTTAACACCTTAATATAAGCCCATATTCAAATTCTTTATGTCCATTCAATATTAGAACTGAAATTATATGCCTCAGGGTAGTTTCACTAAGGAGCATGGATCTAGCTTAACTGTACCTTTACTGGTTTTGTCTTTGGACTTGCTATTAAAATTACGAATGCATACGCTAAGCTGTAACAGTGAGTTTGATGGGAGTAGCTATCCAGTAGGAACATAGCCTGTTCTTTCAGTTCAAGTTCCTCAAGGGCTCCTCTAAGTACCATGCAGTCACATTTCCAGCCATAATACACATTGGCTAGAGAGGAGCAACATTTACCACTGTTGATCCTCTTACTGTTTCCTTTATTCTCACTCTGAAACTCCTTGATGGGCTGGAAGTGTTCCAATCTCTAGAACAGACACCATCGCATACTACAATCTCACCCAATCAGCAGGTATACCAAGGGAGCTGATAAGTTTAGAGAAAAATGTATGTTCAAAGTGAATATGCCGCAATTACAGGCAACACTGGCTGTCAATGGCCATAATTTTCTTGCATTACAGCCTTTGATAGCCTTTCAGGTGAGCTATAGAAAGCAAGCCATCTGTACACACAGAGCAAGCTCTTCCCATTCTTTGCACAGGTGTATGTTGACTGGCAAGACTGTATTACAACAAACATTGAATCAACAGTATAAAATATTTAATGAGATTTAAAATCCCACTATTAATAAAACAGCTTAACAGAGTGACAACAGCAGATCTGAGTCTACAGTGTCACCAAGTACTACTGAGGTTCTCAGATGAGGTTCTCTCTCATTTTTGGCTTGTGCCCTAAAGAGTGGGAAGGAAGGGACAGTCATTAAAAAGATCCATGAATGTAATTCTTCAATATGTAAAAAGTCTCAAGCAAAAAGGCCCTCAACGCTACCCAAATATCACAGGAAAAGTTTTCTTATATCTACAGAGAAGGAAAATGACCTACAGCTATGCCATTGTGTTACAAAAGCAGACACTGTGAATAGAAAGAGCAGATGAACATTCCTCAGAATGGCAGAAAGAACAAAGCACTTAATCACTTTATGTTGTTATGAAAAGAAGTTAATTTTAAATCCTTGATGAAGTCTTCTTGCAAAATGATGTTTCAAAAGCTGTTAATATATTCATAAGATAAAAAAAAAAGAACAAGTAACAGAAAAAACAGTTTCAGGGATTGTGCAACAAAACAAACTGCTGTTAGAACAGTAACAGTTAAAATAAAAATAGTACTATCGGTAGTAAAATGTACATGCCTATCCTATCCACAGGGAGTCTTTACCTCATAAGAAGAATTAAACAAGTATTTTTATCCTGTGAAAAAAATGGGATGACTTATTCATCCTGATACATGAGAATTCCTATTTTAAGTCAGAAAATCATTTTCCACTAATGGAAGCTTGACCAGAAAATTTTCTGCCTGCTCTGTTGGTAGAAAGAACGTCAACCAGAAATATTGGACCCATGAGAATCCAGCTGCAAGCCTGAACACCAAGGCCTAATGGCTGTAATTACTGATATCCTCTTATAACCTCACTGATGGAGAGTCTAGTCTCCCTCGTCCTTGTGCCATGAAATTAACAGTGTATGCATTAACCATGAGGTGGCTTCTCAGCTTCTGTGCTCCACAGCACCAGCTGAGCCTCCAGCCTGTCCCCATGCTGGGCACCCATCTCTGCTGTGCCCTCTGCCCACTGCCCCTTGGTGCTCTCTAGAAAAGGAAGCGTTTACATGTCATTCCCTGCATTCTTACCTAATTGATTGGCTATTACCATCAGCTTGTATTGCCTCACGTTTCAAAAAAAAAGAAATTTAATCATCCCACAAGCTCCTAAAAGCTCAATAAAAAACGCAGACAATTTCAGAGAAACCCAGAGAATCCTTGCCTAAGAGAAGGTTTCACTAGCAGTGAGTTAGGCTCTGGAATGATAAATATTCTGTGAAGTTTTGATTCAAGAGGTGATATTCAGTTCACAGACATTCTCTTTGTAATTATTTCCTAAAAAAGTCTTGTTTTATTTTACTCCCATTTGTTTTCTGTTGCTCAATGACTGGCATTTTTCCTATACACACTAGAATTAAAATTCTATTAAGCTGGGCCAAGCATCACTACAATCAGTACAAGAAACCATATTCTCTTTTCACTCCTTGTACTTTTATACTTGTGAAATCCAGTAAACTCCATTGGAGTAGCTATAGCTGAATCAGATGAACTGAAAAAAGTCAGACTCACACTTAAATTTTAATAGAGAAAAATCATTTGTTTGGACTTGTTATTTTTTACTTTTTCCTATTACACTTTCCTCTGTTAAACTGAGAATATTATGCAGAGCAAGCAACTATAAGAATGAGATTGGTATCCACTTCAAATATTTCTCCCATTATTATTTTAACAGATTAAACAGGTTTCTAAGTCAGAATTCATGCTCTTGGTTTAATCATTATATTCAATCATAAACTTGCATGAATAACTTGACTTTTACGCTTCATTTTAAAGTACATTAACACAGTGATCTTGTAGCCAGAATTTCTTTTATATTTTAAATTCTACCGTTATTTCATGAACAATCATACTCAACTGAATGAAATCACTTCAGAGAGTGTCTAGTATGACAGAAAGGACCTGTGCTGTTATATGAAAGCTTTCAGAGACATACAGTCATTTCCTAATCTGCTTAAGCAAATTCACTTGAATTTACTCCTGTAAATTCACTTCATTTTCTTAAGTAAATTCCCAAGTATATTGTCTAAATTTATATTGTTTAAAATTATACCATGCAATTCATTGGAGACACAGCAGTGTAAGAGAACAGATTTAGCCCACTGTTGCCATACTCATGCATAACTAGGAGCTATAATCTATTAATCCATTCCTTAACATTAAACATACCTGCTAATATTTGGAAACCACATTGTCCTGGCTTCAGCTGGGACAGAGTTAATTTTCTTCCTAGTAGCTGGTACAGTGCCGTGTTTTGGATTTAGCATGAGAATAATGTTGATAACACACTGATGTTTTTAGTTGTTGCTAAGTTGTGTTTACACTTAGTCAAGGACTTTTCACCATCCCCTGCCCTGCCAGCGAGAAGGCTGGAGAGGCACAAGAAGCTGGGAGGGGACACAGCCAGGATAGCTGACCCAAACTGGCCAGAGGGATATTCCACACCATACAACATCATGCCCAGTATATAAACTGCAGAGAAAGCTGTCCAGGGGCTGCTGCTCAGGAACTGGCTGGAGGCATTGGTTGGCAAGTGGTGAGCAGCTGCATTGTGCATCACTTGTTTTGTATATTTTAATTATTTTAATATTATTATTATTACAATTATTATTGTTTTCTTCCTTTTCTTACCTATAAACTGTCTTCATCTCAACCCATGAGTTTTACCCCCCTGCCCCCCCTCCCCCCATTCTCTCCCCCATCTCACCACCAGGAGAAAGCAAGCAGCTGGGTGATGCTTAGTTGCTGGCTGGGGTCAAACCATGACGCATACATGAAATACTCAGAGGCATTTGTGTTGCTTCAGTTGCTCACTGATTAATAGGGGTGTTTTTAGCAAATTTACACCAACAGGAAAAAAAAATACAAGAAAGGAAGAGCAGAAAACTAGATTTATTCCTATTGCCCAGATCTCATACTATAGCTTTATTAATTCTCTTTACAAACTTCTAAGCCTAGTTCTCCTTTTAAAAACGTATTCTGACACTAGTTTACACTCTTCCACTGGGAAAACAATATAAAATAAATACGCCAAACAACAATTTAAATAAAGTATTTTATGATGTTGAAACAGAAAATCTGACACATTTGATGATTTCAGAATGTTTTGAAAGTTTTTAGCATTTGGATTTTTTTACACCTGATTTGGAATTTTAAAAGCCAAGTTAGGAGATATACAAAGTGCTTCATCACCAGAGAACTCTGAAATCAGGTTCTGGAACAAGCACAGAAAATATCTCACACAGTTGCATTTAGTTTTGATTTCAAAAACACCAGATAAATGGATATTTAGTCCAGCGCAGGACAAGTTTCTACTTCAAGTCCACAAATTGTTCAGGGGTTGCAATGCAACAAGATTATGGATTTTCTAACTGTACTTATGGAGCAAAACTTCATTGCACCTTTTAAACTTCTTGTCAAAGTAACAGGACGGTTCCTGTTAATATGATGTAAAAGCCAGCAGCAGATTATGACTGGAAGGAGTAAGTGGGTGAAGAATTCCCCGTCTTTCAGAGGGGTGCACCTTCTGTGCTTTATCCACCTCCTTTCAAGGGTGTATGCCGAAGAGCAAAATCTAGCACAGTTGTTATCTCAATAGAGTTTATTGAACAGATTTAAGATCATGCTCACTACACAGTATGAAATACCTCCCCCCTCATAACTCAGATTCTCAGAACTTCAAATACAAATGTATTGACAGGTATTTAAGGACTGATTTCAGACAGCACTGAGCTACTTTTTCAGTGTTGATAACACAATGAGATAAGTTTCCCCATCTGCTGCAAGGATTTTAAAAAATAAAATAAAATAAAAAATAATATAAAAACCACCCCACCAAACCACAGACACACAGAAAACCCCACCACAAACCAAAACCAAGTCACACTTGAACATGTGTTAGCACAATTAATAAAACCTGAATATTCCCCAAAATGGAAGTAGCTGTAGAAATATCATGGTAGATAATAGATGGCTGCCTGTGAATGCATTGCCAATTAGCAGTAAGAGCTCTGTGAGAGAAAACAGCCACTCCCCTAATGCACAACATAAAGCACACACTGCTCTGGGTACAGTCTGAAACTCCCAACCCGTAACTGTTATACACAGGATACATTCCACAGACATGTTCATACCATGTTCTCATAGATTCTGCTGATTAAAACAGAGAAAGAGACAGATGATAAATGTAAGATTTCTATCTCTATACCAAGATCCCTGTGATCTTCACAGTGAAAGTCAACAGGCATTAAGAAAAACAAACACAGGTTTGTTTAACAGCCTGCTAATAAATCATCACACTAAAGCAGGAGGAGGTCCCTGAATAAACAAAGCAAAGTACATTTTATTAATGATCTGCACAAAACACAAAGTCTTCACTTTGCAAGTGCCTGCCTCTAAGAGGCCACTAGGGACATTCAGGAGAGTCCTTAGACTGAAAAATTGTCAGTAAAACAACACTTTCCATTTCTATGCCCCAGGGGGTTTTCATGTATTTGTTTTCTGTAGCCTACTCCATTTTTATCAGAAGCTCAACAAGAAGATAAACTGACTTGAAAACAGCCGTTGAAAGAGAAATATGATAAAATATTAAGAGATTACAAAAGGATAGGATAGTTTAGGTATAACATTCTAAGAGATGTTTGCTAGGAAACATTTAAGAATTAAAATCTTTATTTTCCATTTCCATTCAATGCTGTAAGTAAGTCATAGATGCTGCATGCCTGATGCCAGAGTTTGAACTCAACTATTCTCCATTCCACTGACAAGACAAAGAGACACCTTTTTCTCTGAGAGCAAACAAAACCAGCTACACTTCCAGTTTCTTGTTGGAATATGATAATTTGGTGACATTGAAATATCTTGCGAAAAGTGATCAGTTTGAGTAAAACTTGTCTTCAAGTTTTCTCAGATTCTCATATTTCTTTTCTCTTGTTTCTCAGATTCAGAATGTTTTGCCCTCTGGAAAGGGCAGTTCATACTAGAACAGGGATTTGAACCTGCTCCACTCCTACCCCAGGAGATGCTCTGCTCATCATACTTGTGTCTGCCCTTGGAGGAGTTCCTTCTCTGGGTTTGTTCATAAGAATGTTCAAAACACCTCAGCTATCTCAGTGTGGATTGAGACCAAAAGCAAAAACTACAAAAGAATTCTTGTTTTTGACAGCTCTAATGAGAAAGCAGTAATTCATACCATCCTACTGTAAATTGCAGAAATCCATCCATGGAACAATACCTACGGAAAGGCCTAAAGCTATACTTGTCACTTCACCTTTTTCAACATGTGCACTAATCAGCATTTTGCAGTGATGGAAACATCAGTCACTGAAGTGTAACAGTTGGAAAAACATAATTCCATAGTCACAACTGCCATCTGAATTGCTACTAAAAATGACGTCAAAAATTACAAGAGAAATACAAAGAAGTTGTCGCAGACACCGAAGTTTTAAACAGCCATGACAATAGCCTCAACTGGCAGTTTCCATTTCACTTACCAATTTGTGGGTGAGCTGGATGGTAATAAGAGGAGATCCTGACAGATTGTGGGACAACTTGGGTAGAGGTTCCACTTTGATAGAGATAAGATAACTGGTTGCTGAGATCATATAACCTTTGTAGGCAGCAGCTTCAGCAATCCTTGGAAGGAAAAAAATGTATTAAGGATGTAGAACAACAAGGGGGTTTTAGTTCATCCACAACACCCACAGTGACAGAACACAGGACACCATTTTTCCATTCACGTCAATGAACTTCTGTAGGGGAGCAAGATTTGGCCCCAAAAGATCCTACAGGACTAGAAGCTACGAAGTACAGGGGAGCACTTTAGACGTTAGGAGACTTGATATTGTAAGCATTCCTTTATTCTGCTCCTCTTTTGCAAAGATTTACAAGCCTTGCTGAAAACACTTTAGATAGTTAGAGAGAATCCTACAAGTTAAGGTATCTAAAAATAACCTGACTAGGTAAAACAATCTAAGAGAAAAGGAAACCTGCGGGGGTTTCAGGCTGTTTAATTAAACATACATATTAGTGCATAAGACATATATTATATATCATGCATATAAACATATACATAGGAATATATTTACAAGCAATTTGAAAAATTGATTATGTCCAGTTAGGTCTGTTAGAGAGGAAGTCAGGTCACAACACAGAGCTGAACCTGACTAAACATCTGATTAGTCCAGGTGACACTTTTTCTCTAGGCTGAAGTAATTTTGCAGTACATAAGAATCCTTTTATTTCTGCTTTCAACTGAAACTTATGACTTTGGCATTTTCACACATTTAGGAGTAACTAAGATCCATTTGGCTGTAGGGTAAAATTTTTTACACTATCAGTAACAAACTGTGCAGGAGTGAAACGGTCTGTGAGTGAATGGTATTTACTATGAGAAATACGAGCCACGGCAAATTAACCATCAGCATAGGTTTCCAAAGATAGCACACCACTGGAAAGAACCAGTTTGCAAAGCACATTTAAAAAACCACCTTATTTATATTTGCTACCTGTTTGCAATGATTTCTTATTTTTCTTTCAGGAAAAACAAAAGTCATGTCAGACATTAAAATGGCTTCATTCAGTTCCCCAACAAAGTCAAACAAAACAGAACTCACTTAGCACAACCCCAAGCACCAGTCCTGAGTTCTGACCACAAGAAAAAACAAAACAAAACAAAAAAACAGTATCAGATGTTACTTCTGCTCCTAGTAACCAGCACGTGAATTTAATTTTTTCATCATGCTACTTTGATAAGAAAATTGAAGTTTAGAGAAGGACTCATAATGTTTAAGACCACTATCCAACATTTGAGATGTCCTCTACACAGATTAACAGGATGGACATATTTTCCACACCCATTCTCTGTCGTTTTAACCTTAGGGATCTAGAGAAAGTGTGAAAAATCTTCAGCCCAAGCAAGAAACTATTTCTGTGTTTCGTGCTTGCATACACAAGCCTTTCTTCACCATGGCCCTAGATGTTTGATGGCAGTGAGCCTGTCATCCGGTCACCTTCAGTGGGATTATTACAGATTTACATAACTGAATATGAGCAGGAGGCAGAACTGGGTTCAAAACCTTTTTTGTTTTGATGTTTTTTACTTTAAAGAATCAAATTGACTCCCCATAGAAACTGCTATTTATGTAGTCTGAAAATAGAAGTCGTGTGTCTGTACAGCACAAAAGCTCCAACAGTTTTGGTTTTAGCTTTCTATCACGAAAGAAAAAAAAAATCGCCCTTAAGAAGAAAACAGACAGGCTTCATTACAGATGTTGAAGTAGCCCATTGCTAGAAGGAACATAAAAGAAAGCCTTTAAAACAAACTACTCTGGAAAAATGTTGTTATTCTACTGAAATGTAAGCAAAAAAGTTATAATAGTATAGCACAAAAAAGAAAACCAAGCAGAGAAGTGCATACTTATTTCCAAAACATTTTTTGAATACCTGGGGTTTGATTCCACAGAGGAAAATTGCTACGCTAGCATTCCCTGTATTACTAGGTTTTTATATGCTGTTTTGGACAGATCTGCATCTTGAATTTGAGAGATGCGATTCTGTAGCGTGTTACATATTGCAACCAGTTCAAGTACTTTGGATTAATTATAGAAATCTAGAAGGTGTTTCTTCTCCAGTGTCTTTGTGTTTCTCTTTAACCTTGCAGCAGGGACAGATCCTTCTCAAAAATGAGTGCTAAAAAATGCATACGATTCGGTGGAACAGAGATGGGTCTCCAGGTTGTCCTATTCCACAAAATTCAGAGAATGTACAGAAAGATGACATAATTGTTTTATTTTGCTAAAAAAGAGCCCCAGGAGCTGTAGATTCTATGACAACACATTAGAATACCGCCTCTTTAATCATATTGTGTTTGCTAAACTTTTACCTAAGTCAAAACCATATTAATTTTCTCTTTCTCTTCGAGAAGCTGAGATTATAACTTATTATCTTAATAAATTGCACTGATCCTCCTGTTCGAAAAACATAAGCTGTCAAATTATGGCCTTTATTCCTTCACTTCTGTAAGAAATACTGCATACTAATAACATGGTTCCTTCACAGCCCCCTGCTAAGCACCCTTTTCTTTGATAGACCAGGGTAAACAGCAGTACAGCTTGCTACTTGATTTAAAAATGCTGTTTAGTAATAGCTCTGTGATTATCTCAGTGTGATCAGTCTGGTCATAAGCCAGGATTCACAAACGAGTTCCCATGATCATGACCTTCCGTGTAACTGTATGTAAAGAAAGGAAGGCAATCCTTGACATCCACGGCAGCTGAGATGCTGCATCTTTCCTTCTGCTGCTATAAACCACACATTGAAAAGTCACAGGTCAGAAAAGACTGAGAGAAAGTGTGAACTAATCTACATACCCTAGTGAAGATCAAATGGAAACACAAAGGAACTGGCTTAAAAGGAAAGTGTAATGATTTACACAAATGGCCTTGCAAAATTCCCTGGGGAACTATATTGCCAAGAGGTATGCAGCTCTGCATTTACTTTATCTTATCTGCTAATGATTTCATTGATGCAGCATATAAAACAAAAGGTCTTTAAAGCATTGCCCGGTCGCCTGTTATAAAATTACTTTACAGGTTTCTAGGATTAGGATTCAGATTTTATCTAAAGATGGATGTTATGTTTTCTTACTTGTTTCACTTAAGTGAAAGCTTTATCTTTTTATGTGTCAGGAGAAAAAATGTAATCTTCTTTTATAAAACAGATTAAAATTATGAAATTCTAATACCAGATCTGATGAATGGAAAGAGAAGAGAAAGAAAGACAAACATGTCGCTACGGGAATCTATTTTACTACAACATGAAATAAAACGTCTAATGTAAGCTTTAATCTCTCTCTAGTTAATGACTCCATGTCCTCAATATTGCAGAATCAGGATTACAGCTCGTAATTTATTTACTGGTGATAATAACGTGACTGTTATAAAGGTATATCACTAAGGTAATAAACAAGCTGTTACAGCACGAGAGGTCTAAGATACTTACTTGGTATCCATAGGGTTGATATTATGAAAGAAAGAATGCATGTTATGGTAAAGCAGGCCAACAATGGTAATCCAAGCTGTGAAAAGGGAAGAGAGGTTATTCCTCAGATCAACAGTCATGAGCAAGAGACACTTCTCTTCTAGACCTGAAACTCCATGATAATTAGGAGCCTCAACTTCTGTAGGCTTTAATATAGTTACTTTAGCAGATTTCTGATTATTCTTTTAAGCAAAAAAATATGAACATCTTTTAGTATGGCACAGGAGACAGACAGGAAAAGTAAAATAGAAGGATGCCTGCAGGTCCTGCGCAACTGTACTTCCAAAATAAGTTGTTAAAGTTGTCAATTAAAAATCCCACACACAGCACTAGAAAGGGTCGCAAAACATACCAGTCATGTCTTGATGGCAGCCACGGTATTCTCAAGCCTACTTCACCACCACCTACATTAACTGGCAGTTTATGAAACTCAAACACAGGCGACCAGTTTCCACTTTGGTTGTCTATTTGCTACCTGCATTCCAAGTATTTATTGGGTTCTCCAGCATCTGAATGAAGAGACAGATGCGTATTTTCTAAGTGTCAGCCACACAGATGTCTTTTACTACCCCTTTTGCTAGGTTCCAAGTATTTATAGTGTCAACTGTTTAAGGCAGAATAATAAATTTTTAGGTTGGCTCATTGGACTGTGTAGAAGTGTAGCCTGAAGCTGAAGTTACTCAGAAGTGAGCTTGAGCTGGAAAAAAAAAAGAGTTAAACTTTTAATGGGCCGGATCATTTCAGGATACCAAGCATGATAATGTTCTGAAGAAAAAAAAAAAAAATCTTCATAGTAAGAGACTTTATAAGGGCGAAAGGGAAAAAAGTCCTCTCACTTTATTTTTGGCATTATGAGTTGGTTTGCAATTATAGTTAATCAAGCCTCAGAGCACTTGCAGTGAAGTCTCCAGCCAGAGCCCCCTGCCAGTGCAGAGAAACAAAGCTGTCGCCACAAATCAGGTAGACAGTTCAGTAATTATTAGAGCATTTCTCACTGCAGGTTATCTGCAGCTAGCTTTGCACTTTATAAACAGGGACCAACCTTCCTTCAACAGAGGGGACTGCAGAAAGGTCTCTGGCTGTGTAAATTCTGCGGGCTGGAATTTAGGGCACAAAGGTCAGATTTTCAAAGATCTGAGGATGCAGGTAGACATTTTTGTAAAACAGGTTCCTCCAATCACCAATTAAAACACAGATAATTAACTTCAAACATTGTTATTTTAGAGTCTTGACTAAAGCTTCACTTTTTTACCATACCTTGCTTTTGAGATTATTAAAATTTTAGCCTCGTTATGGATTTCTGAGTTCTGCCTCTTTGCCTTGACTGTACTTTACATCTTCATTCTGTTTTTGCAGCTGCTGTTGTTTAAACCTGTCACTCTATGCTTTAATTTCATACAACATTTTAAGAGTGATTGTGCATAAAGGGATAAGGAATACCTGATCTGACATCCTGGAATTTCTTTAAAATAACCAGTTCAGATGATTAAAAATAATTTATGAAATTATAGCTTCTGTGATGTAAAAAGACGTGAAAATTAAATGGCTTCAGTTTCTGTGGCCTAGCTGTATTATTCACGATTAATTCAAGTAATATGAAAATTCTACCACATTAATCATTTGTTAGTATGACAGGACAACTGCTGCTTCTTTAGAGCCAGTATGATGCACAGTGACCAAATCACTTACTTGGAAAAATAAAGTGAACCAAAACCTGCCTTCAAGCAAAATCGTTTTTGGATACCCTGTTTACATGAATCTGCTCCTCCCTTACATTTTTTCCTTACCTTTTTCATGAAAAGCTTCACTGGGAATGGAAATGTAACTCTGTCCTCGAGATGGAAATCGATAGTGGGACAAATTCAGAGTCTGAGGATGCATTTTGACAAAGCTGTAATCTGTGTGATAACCCAAATAAAAACATGATAAAATCAATAGCCTCTAGTTAAATAGTCAAGTAGGTTGCAGACTTCCCTAATAGCTATCACAAGTCTTGAATTTAAAACCCCAGATGTTTGCAGAAAATACAGTAAATTCCCCGAGTATAAAATTGCCTTTTATATCTGACTCTTTTATGACAGAGAAGGTGGTACGTGCACTGTTAATACACCATGGATCACTTCACCCACGCTCAAATATTGGGCTTCCCAGGGCAAGCAAAACAGCTCTTCCACTGACATTTGAAGGCATCATTTCAGACCTCCACTGCTCCATTTGAGAATGCCAGTGTCTAGGAGAGTACGTGCAGTGATTAAAGGTACTGGTGACTGCTCAGGTTCTTTGCCCCCTCACACAGGTCTCAACAAGGCAGGGCAAAATTCCAGAACAGTTAAATTACCTGCAGCATCCAAAGGCACAGATTAAATTAGGGTGCTAGGATGCTAAACAGCAGTAAAATAAAATTCTCCTGAAAGGTCAAAACTACTGTTATTTGCAATAGCTTGCAAAAACCTTGCAAAAATTAAGGTTTTGTAGCATCCAGACATCTGCAACTTCAGAGTGCTACAGAAGAGCTCTAGGCCCTTTAACTGCCTATTAGTATAGTATAGCATTAATAGAGTAATTTCACAAAATTCACATTCTAAACCCTTCCCCAAATAACCTCAAGTAAGTTCAAGTACAGTCAGAGCTGATTACCTCTGGACTAACTGCACAGTCCTCTTTCTACAACTGAAACAGTTTTTACTCAAAAGAGAAAATTAGCTGTTTTGATTTCCTCCTTCATGTTGGCAAAGGAGGGGCTGCAAGCACAGAAGCATTTAGGATATCCAGACAGTCCAGAGACAACATTTCTCCTAAATCCTACCTGCCACAGGTGACATGGCCTCAACGGTTAAAGGTAACGAGTTTTCGTCCAAATTGTGCGACATATGAGCCATCACAGTGTCAATAGTTTGAATTAAACTTCCAAATATGTGAGCGGTCTGGGGAAAGAAGAAAGAGAAGGCTATACAACAAAAGAAATTGCAGTTCATAGCGCAAAATGCCAAGGTGCCATGTTAAATTCCCGTGTGACTCATCATTCAACCATTCAAAGTGAAATGTGACTTTCTCCACAACCTTTTCCACGTATAGTGGATAAAACGTTACACAAATAGATGCCACCCAGAACCTGACCTCATAAAATACTATGCTATAGAATGTCTCCAAATTACTCTCTGCTCCCACCAGCATTTGACAGTCAATTATATGCAGGATTCACCAGAATAAGGCCAAGAAAGCAGATTATTCTGACAATATATAAGGACTAGTATCAGATCTTTATTGGAACATAAACTGAGACACTACAATTTGGAGTTTCTTTCCTATTTATTAAAATGGTCCCCAGTATAAAGCTATTTTCAAAGTGTTTATATGTCCCCTGGAAAATAATGTTCCAAGTTGAAACTTGAGCCATATAATCTCAGAGTGAATGCCTGTTTCAATGAAGAAGAAATCTATTTTTTCTGAAATCTATTTACATGAGAGATGATCAAGAATTTTTGGTTAAGAACTTAACCAATTAGACATCCTTTTGTCTTAAAAGCAGTTTACACTTCAGTGAGACCTTAATTGACGTTAGCCTCTCATTCTCTCAGTTTAAAAGCTCACTGCTCTGAAATCTGTGCTCCCTTAAGATTCAAACAAAAATCTCAGGAAATTCCTGGGTTCCTCCTGCAAGTACTTCTCTGCACTCTAAAAGGCAGATCAGAAGAAAAAGAACATTAATACAAGTTGCTTTTCCCTATGTTAGGTTTAATCTCTCTCACAGCTTCAATTCACTGAGGAGGTAAGCACTATGGCATATTTCACATGAAACACATCAATCTACAAAACAAATACAACCTTTTAAATATCAAAGTTCCGGGCTAAAAAAAGGAGTGATTAAACACTTACTTTAGTGACAATATCTGTTATTTTATAAATACAATTTTGTTTCCTTCATCCCAAAAATGTGTGGAAACAGAAGCAAGTAAAGTTCCCTTATTTATACCTCAAAAACACTTTATGAAAAAAAAAAAAAAAAAAAAGTAATTGTTTTGTCTGTGGATTTTTACTGCAAATATGAAAGTGTCATATGAGAAAATAAGTAAATCATACTGCCAAAAAGTCTTAACAAGAATAACAGAAGCAAGCAGTTTCATTTCTATCCATCTGAAATTATACAACCAAAGTAACCTACAAACCTAAGCCCATGTGTCTTACCTCTGGTATATCAATCCAGCTCGGCAATAACAGAAAGTCTTCAATAGCTTTTAAAAATGCCTAGAAGATAAAACAAACTATATTATTTGATTATTTATTGGTCAGCTACATCTCCTAGTAAGGATCCAAGGCAGATCTCTGCTAGGATTTTCTTAGGTTTATTTTAAGATGACAAGCTCGTTTACATTCAAGTTACAGATTAATTTCTACCTGCCAGTACTCTTGTCATGTTGTGTATGGTGACATTTTAAACAGTTTGTTTACTAAAAGTAACACCACTGTGAAACTCCCAAAGTGCAATTATCATACTACAGCTGAGGTGACAACACTGGAATTAAGACTAAAGTGAACTTATTCTCCCATTTTATCAAAACTTATATGACATTAATACCTCTTTTAGTCTTAGATGACTAGATATTTCAAGAGCACTAGACAAATATCTGGGTCCCATCACTTGTACAGTTTATTATCTGCTCAACTTTTGCACTTAAATGTTGTTTTTGAGGTCAAGATCTGTCACACTGGGCAGTGTTCATGTGCTCAACACGGTACAATCTCTGTCCTGAGGAGTCTTGCTGACGAAGACAAATAGATGGAGGAGAAAGGGGAGCACAGAAAATTAAAAGAAAAAACCTACATCTCTTCCTTAAACTTCTCTGTCAAAATATCTTAAAAGCACCAACTGAATGCAGAAGAGTTCCACTGAGAAACATAGAAGAAAGCTGCAAGGTTTTTCTTAGCATAATTTTACAAGCCATAATACACAGGGCAGTACCGGAGCTTTGCTGTATGAGCTAATTTTGGGCAACATAAACCTTGCAGTCCCTCAAACAGTCAGTGTGTAATTTCACCTGGAATGCACAGAAGTTATTCTGAACCCAGGACCCAGCTGAAATTGCCCAAAGTGTTCAGTGAGTATTTCTTTTCAGGTTACAGCGTCACTGCAGAATTACTCCAAAGAGGATGTGTTAGGCCAGTGGAAAGGGAGGGAAAGCAGGACTGCTGGAGCTACTGAGCAGAGCAGCATTATAACAGAAAACACAAGTCAGATTTGTCAAAAGCAATGCATTATAAATGTGTGCCAGTAATCAGAAAGTTTATTGCATATCACTTAAATCAAATGTTCTTGTCATATGCCTCGCAGCACAATCAGGACAGAGATCACTTTACAGAAAACAGCATGCATGCTCAGCACCTGTCTTTCAGGGAATTAGCTCCAGACAACACAAAGCCTAACCATCAATCAGACAAATGACAGACTCTGTATGTATGATCAGGACTCTCTTGTGTTTACTTCCCAAAATAGCTTTGCTAAAGATAATCGTGTCCCACATTTCTGTCTGCAAATCACTTTCATAGCACACAAAGCAGCATCAGATAGCATGAATGAGCAACCAAATGGCAACTGGAATGATGTGGGAAACAGGTACCATATCTGACAGGATGATGTTCCATTTTCAATATAGAGCCCCCACAAAATTTTCAGCAAAACAAAGGAAACAATATATTAGCACTTTTTTGAAGGGTTTTTGCTACATATTAAACTATGATCCATGAAATCCAAGCTTTACAGTTTGCAAATGCTAAGCTTTTAACACAAACTCTCAATTGCTGTCCATGTAGTTTTCAGAAGCATTTATTTATATTGTTTGTCTGAGTAAATAATCCTTGTCACCCTGGTATTACCCGCAGGCTTAAAGGAACAATCACCAGTGAGGCCAGAGCTGATTACTGTAATAATAGCTTTCTAGCCTGCTGAAATCAGGGAATTAGATGCCCATCATTTTACAGAAGGCTAACTTTATGTTAGCAGAACATGACCCCTTGTCCTCAGCTCAGACTGCAGAAAATGCCTTTTTTTTTTTTTCCCCTTTGTGTATTTGCTTAAACAAAAATAAATTACTCAGTTAAGCTTTGGACATGATCTTTCCATGAGCCAGTTTCAGTGGAGATTTGTGATGTCTGCACAGGAGTCCTGCGTGTGATTGGAACCCATTGGAAGATAAAGCAATCAGCTCACAAAAGCTAAGGACATCACCACAAACAGGTCCTCTCCCACAGCTTTCCACCTCCAGTGCAGAGCTGGTAGAGCAGCCTGTTTGCCCTCAGAGTCCAGCAATAATGCATGACTTTGCAAAAGAGAAGCCAAAGGAAAGGCACAACTTGCCCTCTGGTTACTACAGGAGCAATAAATGATAACAAAAGGTTGGACAGGCAGCAGTAGGATCATAAAATCATAGAATGGTTTGGGTTGGAAGGGACCTTCAACACCACCCATTTCCAACCACCGTGCCGTGGGCAGGGACACCTTCCACTACACCAGGTTGCTCCAAGCCCCATCCAACCTGGCCTTGAACACTGCCAGGGAGGGGGCAGCCACAGCTTCTCTGGGCAACCTGTGCCAGTGTCTCACCACCCTCACAGGAAAGAATTTCTTCCTAATATCTAATCTGAATCTCCCCTCGTTCAGTTTGCAACCCTTACCCCTCGTCCTATCACTCCCCCCCCTGGTCAAGAGTCCCTCCGTCCCTCCCCACCTTTCCTGTAGCCCCCTTTCAGCACTGAAGGCCGCTCTAAGGTCTCTCTGGAGCTTCTCTTCTCCAGGCTGAACAACCCCAACTCTCTCAGCCCATCCTCATACAGGAGGTGCTCCAGCTCCCTGAGCATCTTCATGACCCTCCTCTGGACTTACTCAAGAGCAATTGATAATTTTTTAACCCCCTAGTGCAGGTGTGAACCTCAAAGACAATAAGTTACAAGTCTATACATGGGCAGTTACCCCGGGTCAGACTGGTACAGGCACAACTAGAGCGCTCCCTGCATCCAAGTGAGCTTGCTGTTAGCTCACGCATGCCTCCATTTTGCTGCTGTCAGTACTCTGATAACAGTGTCTTTATGTCCTGCACCTGACAGGCAACTGTCAAACTCTGCTGCATTTTGGATCAGCTGGGCCGTGCAGAGTAACGCTGAAATTTTTTCCAGAATAACATATTCTTCATTGGATACACTTGCAGCTGAAAAAAATTAACAAATTATTTTCTCCTCCTCTCTTTCCTGCTCAATTAAATAATAATTTTTGATGTGTGGTCATGGTTCAATGTATTTATAATTTATGCATTAAATAATATCCCCAAGAACTAATGAGATCTTCAAACTGTTTTCTCTGATTGAAGCTCACCTTCTGCTGCTCCATAAAATAGCTACTGCTTTTCCATATGTGTTTCTGCAATCAGCCAAAAACTTTCAAAGCTGCATTTGATACTCGAGCTTCTGCAGAAATTTCAGGGTCATCTAGCTCCACACATGGATGTGAAAGACACTTACCTCTGCCAGACTTAGAGCAGTATTTTCTGACAAGGATCTATTCGGCAAGCTGAAGGACACGTTCTCCAGGTAGCCCAGCATAGTGTTGGGGGAGCGGAAGTTCCCTCTCTCCTCGGACAGATTAGTTATGATGGGATGATAGGCGTTTGTAGAGAGCTACAGGAGAAAGCTACAATTCATCAGAAATTATGACGTACAGCAGTCATTATTTATTGTTTTAGCCCAAAGGGAGTTCGAGGCATAGCAGACTGCTGCGTTTACACACAGAAGGCTACATAAGCCAAGGGAAAAGGAAAGCAAACACATAGAGAGATAGCTATGACACACAGCATACACAGGTTTCCTGAAAGCCTCTGTGAACAAGAAGTAGTACAACCTTGACACTACAAATAGTAAGAAAGTAAAAATACACTGCAACAGCTAATTGCATGTAGGGTGTATTTGTTCTGCATATGAAGAATTAAACTTTATTCTAATCTTTTTCCTTACATGTTTACTAAATAGATGAAAAATAATGTTATTATTCTGGTGGGAATTTTTTTCCTATTTTTGAAGGAAGCAGGAGGAAAAATTAGCAAAATGTTTTTGAATGTTCTGTATCTTCAAAGCTCATTGAAATACTTCAGAAGTTTCTACGTTTTTTCCCTTTTCTTTTTTAATATAGAAAATATTTTTTTTTGACAGTGAATTCCCTTTTCCTGTCCTACATTGAGTTCTGTAGTACTCCCATCTTCCCATAGTGGCTAAAAATTCTCCCTATGCATATCTGATAGTGTTTATAACTGGGGTACTAAAATCAGTGCCATTAATGAGAATCATGAAATGATAATGGTCTGTAACTCTCGAATACATACACATTCTGACAATATAGAAAAGAGTTATGAGGACTGTCCTACCACAGGTTTTGTAGTGGTTGTCATCACAGACCATGGAAGCGTTGAAGAAAGCAAAACTTGCACACCTGGGGAAAATACGTAGACAAATAAGAATGTTAGCAAATCTGATTTTCCCACTGCAGGTTGAATCAGCTCTAACTGAAAGGAACGTATTTGCTGTTCTGTGCATTTATTTATTTGCAGTACCGTAGCTACAGAGGCTTGTTTAAAGCATTTCATTTACTGATTCTCTCATCAATTTTATTTTGTCGTGTTATATAGATGAGCCTTGCAACTTAGTCTGAGTCTTAAATTCAAAAACCTTTGTTTGCAAACAGGCAATTTCAAGTATTATATCTCAATTAAAAAAGGACAACTGAATAATTAAAACATTGGCATCTGTCTTCCTTCTCTAGCTCTTCTCCTAACATTTATGCAAAGTATTCAGGGAAAATTTAAAAAAACAATCCTATGCCTTATCAGAAATAAATAATAATCTGTAGGCACTTCTGAATTTCATACACGACCTTGCTGTATTTCTGTATATGTGATAAACCGAGGCAGGGAACATACAGACACTGGAAAAAATGAGACTCCAGTCTCAGCTATGATCTCCAAACGCTAATGTTTGCTTATATCTTGAGTCTAAATTGCTTAAGTGCCAAATAAACTCACACCCATCAAAGCAAGTTCAGAAAGACTTTTCCACATTAAAAAAAAAAATCTCAGAAATATTCAAAGCCAATGGAAATACTTTTGTTGCTTGCAGCAAAACTAAGGCACCCTCAAATAAAAGAACATTAGTAGAAATGGTGGTGTACTAAATCTTTTGGGGCATGCCAGTGTTGCATAAAACAAATAGCAGGGGTCAAGGAGTCAAAACACAACCTTCATTAGTAGTTTGAGCATATTATATATAATGTCTCTATTATATGTTTGTAAGTTGATTTCAAGCAATAGTGAGGTTGCTATTAATCAGACAGGCTTTGCTAATAAATGTCACCCACTAGCACTACATCCATCGAAAATTATCACATGAGCATGTCATAAAATGATTTGTCAAGACAGAAAGAATAAACTTGATTTTGGATGCTTTCCAGTTGCTCCATTTTAAAAATATTGATTCCTTTCTGTGAAAAGGGATTTATTGGTCATTTGTGTTAGAGAAATAAGATTTTCTTCTAATCTATGTCTTACAAACAATTTTTATTTGCCAGGAGTGTGGTATTTCAGTGCAATTAAACAGTAGTTGCATATATAGGACACAATTTTCCCACAGATCCAGAAAGAACATGATTATTCATTCTATTAAGTTTCTTATGTCAAACCACATTAGCCCAACTTCGACCCTTTTTTAAGTCCTCCAAAGTCAATAAATAGATACCAAGGATAACTTTTGTTTACTATGTTGATTAGTAGTGTAATCTCTGAGAATGTTCTAACTTCATCCATCACATTGGAAATTTTATAAAATCTGATTGGTCCACTGCTTTGAAGGAAAAAGCAAAAAATTCAACGCTCCACATTTCTCAAGTGCTCCAAATCACCGGAGTGCTTTAAAATATTGGTTTGAAATTCTTCACACTTACAAAAATATATATATACCTGGCATCCCTTTATAGTTTAATTCCTTAGCCCCTAGAAAATACATATCAAGATTCACTTTCAATTAAGAGGCTAGAAATTTATTTTTTACAGAAAAGTGATTGTTCCAGATGACCCTGAAAACCCATGAACTAGGGGTTTAAGAAAAAAAACCACAGACCTAATGTCATGCAAATTTCCACAAACTCACAGCATGAACATCTCAATGTATAAATGAAGGAGTTTGCTATACCATCGTCTAAAAATCAGCAGGGATTGAAAGGTAGGATACAGGCAAAATTCTGTACGACTCTCAAAACGTAAACTTCAGCAGAATGCTAGAGCCAAACTCTTTTGCAGTGTATCAAAAGCTAGCTACAAGCATTAATGGCCACTAACTAGGTACACTGAGCCCCAGGAATACTCTTTGCAAACTGAAGTATAGAGGAAAGAAATAGAAACTTAAGTCCTGAACAGGATTTGCATTCATGGAAAGAGATTTCCATGATGCCTTGAGTGTTTGTTAGAGTGGAGGGCTTCAGGAGATGGTTGCTGCGAGTTCACAGGAATTCAAGGGGTTAAAAAAAAAAAAAAAAAGGCGTTCTCTTTGTATTTATATAAGCCATACTTCTCTGACAGTGAAACAGGGCACACATAGAGATGGATCAGGTCAATTTGAAAATCTACTGCTCTTGAGCTTAGCAACATAGCATTCTTCTTGAGTTACACTAAATCAAAGAATGTGATTTATGGTCACTTTGAGTAGGATAGTGTTATAGTAAGCCTAGATTGTTGCGAAAGATACAACAGCCAAATGCAGAAGCATTTTTTTTCCAACATGACCAAAACATTATAGTTAATTTTTTTTTTAAAAAAGATTTTAAAACTGTTTCCTGTATCAAATCTCTCTCAATCAGAATTTTGGAAGACTTTCATAGGAGTCACTTTTTTAAAGAAAAAGGTTTTAAAAAAGTTGAGCACAATTATTTGTGCGGGAAAGAAAATAGAATGCTTCACTACATACCAGATGGAGGGTTTTTTTTTTCAGTGACTTCGATTCTACATAAACTAGTTTATATTTTCTTTTTGATAAAATATATTTTGTATATATTTGACTGCTATAATCAAACCTGGAAGTCAAACACATTCATTCTCTTTTCCAGGCACATGTCAGAAGTTCTGTGTTATTCAGAGTTTCTGCTGTGAAAATGGTTCCCATGTGTTTAAAAGCACAAGAGTTATGGGTGTAACTGTTTTAGCTCTCGGTAACCTAGTAAAAATAAATGAAAGCAGGGAAACAGCCAGCAAAGTCGAATCTTACAGATGCCCCATAGCTTTATTCCCAAGATGGATGTTTTCTAATTGCTATTCACACACAAGCACTTAATAGCAACAGCCTTTCTTGTAGTGAAAATTTTATTATAAAGACCCATAGAACGACTGTCAGGGTTTGCTGGCCACTCTTCTAAGTCTTTTTTTGCTTTTCATATTACATTTCAGCCGATATCTTTCTTTTCAGTTCACAAGCATATATGAGTTAATAAGTCTTATCTTTCCAGGAACTGGAGAGATAACCATTATTATCCACATCTGCTGAAACACACTGAGTGACTTGGCTCTAAGCTACACAACAACCAGAATGCAAGTTAGAAATCTGGAGTCAGTCTTTGTTAACACTGTTCTACCTCAAGTTTAATTATTGCTCCTTTTCTCTTGATCCTAGGGGATCTAAAAATGGCTAGATACTTCAGGTCTTGGTAATTTTTTTTATATTTTTAGGGAGCTAGAACCCAGGATGAAAAGACTGCACACCCAAAGACAGCTGAGAGTTTTGGTGACGGTCATACCAGACTTTTTCTGCCTCTAAAAATTACATTCAATAGCTGAAAGGTGTAAAACGAACACAAATCCTACACAGTAACCATTTTTAAGTTAGCATCTTTATGGATGAATTATGACAACAGGGCATATACTCACCAACAGCAGCTGTAAAGTACTGCTCAATTTCATTGGGGGTGAGTGCCCTTTCCCATATAACGAATTCATCAAATGCCCCATTCACATAGCACTTAGTTTGAGCCCCCTCTGTCCCAGTCAGTAGATTCGCATTGGGGTCTCCATAATCATAGAAAACTTTCCCATCTGGATCAGTTGTGTTTAGAGTTCCATTGACATAGACTTTCAGTCCTTCTCTTGATTTCCAAGTAAAAAGAATATGAGTCCAATAAGGACCTGCAAAACATTAAAAGTCACAGCAAAATCCATGAATCAATTCCATTTAGAGTCTTTCCTGTTCAGTACACTTTTGCTGACTTGTGCAATGCTATAGGGCTGTATAGGAAGTGCTAAGAGTGAGTTATGGAATGCTGATGTCATGTATATTAATCTTTACCCCCACGGGGAAGACCATACTTTGGCAGAATGCCCGTTAGCTTTTGTCTGAACTCTTACTTGGGCTCACTGCAGTTTCATAAATTACACTTGCTAAGTATTATTGGCCAAGACATGAGGTCTCTTCAATGCTGTCTCAAAACTCAGTTCAGCAAGAACTGCATAAAGACTGCAAGAACAGGAGAACAATAGAATAAATAGACCAATTAAAAGTTGCCACAGTTTCTTTGATATATCCGAGAGGCTGAAAACGTAATATTAATTTTCACTTGGATTAGATAATCCACAAATGTGGATTATTCTAACCGTTTAGCAGCTTTTCGTTTAAAATAAGATTTCTAAACTAATTTATTAAGCTTTATAAAACTCCGCTACTAACGAGGTGAGAAAGTCCTATTTTACCAATGTACAGGTAGTCAAATTAAGGCAAGAAAAGATTTAATGGTTGTCACTGGCATTACTAGAAGACCAGAATTTGTTCCAGTCACTAGATAATACCACTCCCCAACAATAAACAGTTTAGATAGAAGTGGTAAGATACGTGATATACCAAAATGTTTATTAATACTACGCTGTGGCATACAAAACTTGACAGTCAACAGATAACAAAATGACCAAAGCACTAAACATCCAGTTGGAGAGTTACAAAATAAAGTCTCAATTCAGGAAGCAGTAGAGGGCAGAACAGGTATCCAGTTTTAGAACATACTGAGAACTGTCAGGATTTAACCTGCATTCTTCACTCATATGTCTGTCTAAGCACTCATTAATCTATTGAGGCCAATAAGAATTCCACTTCAGAAGCAAGTGAAAGTTGGGTCCAAGGAGTGTAACTGAATGTCAAATGTTCTATAATACAATATCACTGTTTTTTCCATTTGTATTTTATCTTTCCCCACATCAAAAGAATTCTTACACACAGAGCTCTGTAGCTATTTTATATATCTACTTCTCTTTCCTGAAGTCACTGTCTTACCACTACATCTCTCTGCAAGAATAAAGTAAAATATAACCAAAAAAATAATTAAAAAATATTATAAACTTTACCTGGAGGGCTAAAGCTTGCTTTCCACTTCATCATTGCATTCCCACGGGAGTAAAGTTCCACTGAGCCTTCCCCTTCGTTTGAACAGATTTTGAAGCCATTGGAAACTACTTGTCCACCAGAGGCAGGGAGAAACTTAGCCTGCCGGTCTTGAGTCTTCCAGAAAAAGGAAAATGTTACTCCTGATGAAAACAAATGAGAGGAGATTTTAACAAAAAAAACCCCAAACAAACAAGTGCAATTAAAAATTTCCAATACTGTAGAATACAGAGAGTGGGAATGCTTTTCAGGACAGATCGTCTGCTAGCATAAACAAAGACAGCATTTTTAAAATCAACAATGCTCTAACAGTTTAAACCAAATAAACATCTCTTCCTTAGTTTCACATCACATGTGCATATCCAGGATATAGTAGTAACTGTTACTTCCTCAGTAGCTTCTATCAGCTAAAACTAAAAGTTCTTTGAGCACTAAAAGTAACCAGAAGTCTTTTTTTCTTATATATTCATGCTTCCATTCCCTTTGCCTTATCTCTCCGGTCTCCTTATTCTTCTTACCCTCCTGTGATGATTCCCTTTTCTTCCTGTGTTCTTTGCTTATTTCAAAACACAAGTTGCTCTTACATCTCCATATCCTCCACCAGCATCTACATCTTCATTTGATGTTCACCAAAAGCCAAAGCTGGAAATAGTACATTGACTGCTTCCAAGCTACTGATACACTAACTGGCTGCCAGTATGCCCATGCTTATTGAGTAGCATTCATTGCTAATTACACTTCAATTCTTCTAAGCATGTTATCACCTGTGTTTTCACACTTCGGTGCTCCAGTAATTGCTGAAAGCAAAGAACCAATTCAAAAGAAAGGGATAACAACATATGCAGAGCCACAATCAAACTTCTGATGTCCCCACCTCCACAAAAACCAAATAATTCTTCCCAAAATGCAGGTATCATTAACTTTGTCCACAAATAATCCTGTTCAATTCACAGTAAATTTTACTATTCTATTGTAAAATTGAAGAGCTCTTCAGACTGCACATAAGTAAGGAAGTGGAAGAGGTTATGCCACAAAGAATCATAATGAATTATGTTGGCAACGAACTTCTTGCTCAAAGCAGGGCAAATTTTGGAGCTAGATCTGGTTGCTCAGGGCTCAGCTGAGATTTTAATGTCACCATGGATGCAGATTCCACAGTCTCTCTGTGCAAAGCTTGGCCACCCACATTGACAAGAAACTTTTCTCCTTAAATCTAATCAGCATTTCCTGTGCTACAGTGTGCCCGTGTGGCCTGTCACATTTTTGTTGTGCATCTCCAAAGATTGTTTAGCTCCATCTGTTTCTATAAGCACCCACCAGGTAGTCAGAGACAGCCCTTAGCATTCTCATTTCTTCATGGCATAAGGAAAAGCCTCAGCCTCACCTCCCATGTCATAGTGACAATCTGCTGGACTCACTCTGGCTTGTCAGCATCTCTTTTGTATCATGGGACAAAAATGGGACATAGTACTTCAGATATGCTCTCATGAGCACTGAACAGAGGGGAATAATCACTTGCCTTAACCTGCTGACTGTGCTCTTTTGACATGTAGTCAAAATATCTGTCTGGATGATTTTATAGTTAGCAGTTCTGCAGGCCCCCCAAGCAGTATGAACTTTGCCAATTTGCTACCAGATAGCCCAGCACAAGTTAATGAAGCCCTCAAACTATTATGTACATATCTTGTTAAAACCATAGATTTTTTTCTTTTTAGATGTTTCATAATTTTGAGATTAAAGATGGAAAAGCCTCAGACTGCTCACTACAATCATCAGAGACATTCCCTCCTAGTACGTCTGGGACATAATTCTTTATATTTCACTTTCTTTTTTTGTCACATTAACTTAGCAGAAAAGATAAAAAATATATTATTGCAGAATAAATCATTTACCTACGTAGTATCTTCCTGTCTAACTGATCTGTTTATCATCGTGACAGCACACGTCAGTTTACATGATCTACATACCATTCCCTAAATGCTCTATAAATGATAAAATAACCACCATGGAAATGCTAATCAATCATCATTTGCCTCCTAGAAATCAATCAGTGTATGAACATCACCTACCTCAGTTTGCTAGATCTTGGTGGATATGGGTTTCAAGCTATAAATGCTGTGAACTCCCAACTGAAGAAACAGAGGTCTGTTGTAAGCTTGCTGCAACACCTTTATCAGCAAATAAGCCTGAGTTCATATTTCAGCTTCTTCTCCACACCAGTAACAGGTTGAAACACTGATCCAACCCTCTCTCCAGAAAGCCATGTGTTTCCCCTGTATCTGCACACCATCTTTCACCACCCTAGTGAAAGGGCCACCAAGGCTGACCATGTTAATCTATTACTGCTATCAAAGTGATTCCTCTCTCTGTGTCTCGCAATCTTTTTCCAGCACTTCACCACACTTCTGAGAGGAATGGAAGGGCTGTTAGTCCTTCTTTACAGGCTGAGAGACAAAGTTTAAATGATCTAGACAGAGAAACTAAGTTATACAGCATGTCTTCAGTGGAGCTGATTTCTCCCATCTTTGACTGTCTGTCCTATTGGACTACCCTGTAGCTACTGATCACCCTGCAGTCACGAGAAAACTGTGGATCTAAGTCCTCTTTATGTGCATTTTGGTTCACAAAATGCCGAAATTGAAAATAAGAAATAAGGCACATAAAAAACACACAGCGTTATGAAATGCTATGTTGTGCACACACCTGCTTTTTACATTTTTTTCCTAATTTCAACTTCACATATGTTGACTAAATCAAAATTCTCCTAGTGTGCTCAAACTAATGATTAAGAGAACATTCTCTTGCATCTTTCACAAATGTTTCTTTTGACTGAAAAATGCTACTTTAATAAGTCCAGAACTGCTTACAGAAAACCATTGTTTAAAAATTACTTGAGAAAGAAGGCAGGCAGGGGAAGAATGTTTCAACATTTAAAAACAAGAAGAACTGTTTTTTCTCAAGTCAAAAATAAGGGTTCCGAAGTTTTATTAAATTTAGCCTCAGAAAAAATACTGGGATTTTTGTTTCATAGGTTGTAATATTTCATCTGAAAACATCCCAAGATCATTTCAGAAAGCATTCCCTGCTGAAGTGTACTTAACACCAGTTTCACACAAATGCAACCAACAAACAAAAAAGTGATTTTTAAGCAATAGTAGGCTTGAATAAAGTTCCATCTTATCATTGTCACAGGTATTATTTGAATTGGTCAAAAGTAAAGACACTCTCTTTAGATAGAGGGGTGTTGGCTTTTTTCCTCTTTTTTTTTTGTACCTGCTACAGTGATTTAGTATTTATTGTTTATGTGACTTCTTCTCTTCACATTTTATCTGTGAAACATTTCAGTGGTTTATGTTTTTCTTGATATTTTTTGTGAGGTAATGGGAGTGATCTGGTACTATAAATATAATTTATTCTGATTATTATGTTTCACTATAGCTGTAGAAATAATATGACTTGCTGATGATTTTTATTTCCCAGTGGTATGAAAAAAAAAGTATGAAAAGATACAGCATGTATCAGAAAACATACCTACAGTAGGACTTTTTCTAATACTGAATACAGGTATTAGCGGTGTACTATCTGCTCTCTCGAGTTTCTCCTATTTTCTTAAAAAGTTCATACACAGCTCTTGCTTTAGCAGCTCAAAAAAAAAAATATCTTATTTCAAGTAATGCTACCCATTTGAAGAACAGCCTAAATCAATAAAAACAAGGAAATTCAATGTTAACAATACTGCTTAAGCTTAGGGACTGCTGCAGCCACCGTTTTCCATTAATCTTTCCATTTCTACTGAATTTTAAATCTCTAGTGAACGTTTTATGCTGGTGACCACTTGTATGTTTGGTTTCACAGTCATATACAGTTTTAATCATCTTCTGTAATCAACATGTCAAACCAATTTCCACCTGTCATTTTGTGACCCTAGCCCAAGAAGAAAGGAAAGAGAAATATTTGAAAATTGTAGGACAACTTCTTTGTCATCAAACTGAAGTTCTTGTAGGAATTAATCTTGGTGCCACAGACAAGATTTTGGGCACTGTACGCTTATTTCTGGTTTTGTTTGAATTAATTATACTGTAGATCATTGTTCTGAGCAGTTGGTGATCGGTCCTAATTTCAATTGCAGTTAGAAAAGACTAAATTTTCAGCAATCAACACTCAATTGTTTTAAAAGTCAGTAAAGAAAAGTGTCAATCTAGAATTTTGGAGAGTCCATTCCAACAAGGAAGGGAACAATGATTATTGAATTACATATCTGACAGCAAAAGAAAAGTAAATAGTAACTAATGAATTTACTAACCTTCAGGTCCACAAACTTCTGGATTACTAATGCAAGAATTTCGGTAGTTTCCAAAGAAGAGAAGGGTAACTCCTCTCTTTTCAGTGACATAAATTCCTTTGTTCACCATTCCTTCTACAATGTCTGAAGGAAAAATAAAATACAGTTTAACATTTATATAAATCAAAACTTTCTGGAAACATGATTTTAACAAATTCATCCACCTCATATATTTATCTTGTCCTAACTACAGGTTTTCTTTTGTTGGGTTTTTTGTTGTTGCTGTTTTTCTTTTAGTTTTTGTTTGAGTTCGGTGGGTATTTGCTGGTTGTTTGTTGGTTGGTTTTTTTGTTGGTTTGGGGTTTTCTTTAGGTTTTTTTGGGTTTGGTTTTTTTTTTTTTTTTTTTAAGAACCATACAGATAACTCATTCATTTCAAGTTCGTAGAAATTATACTCATATCCATCACTCAGATTCCTGATTAACTAAGACTACTTGACAGAACCCATACACCCAAAAATTTTTATATCAAAGTAATCTGAATAAACCTTACACTTTCCAGAGTTCTGAATACCAGGCACACCACAGAGGTATTTCTGTCTTACTGTTAAGCTCAGTTAGTGAAGAAATTCTCTACTCAATCAAAAATGAAACAGAATAGGGTGGGGTTTTTTACGTTTTGAAAGGGAAAATTTGTGATCAAAAGCCACTTTTCATTAAAAAAAATAATTCCATGAAATATACTTGACAAATTATATTCAAAAGGCAGAAATATATATCGTTTTCAGACACCCTTTGATAGGGCATGATTGTCATTTGGAAAGGTTATTTCTTTGTCTAACAATGATAACAGCTAATTGTCTTGTGATTTTACTGTGATTTTCTTGTGTTCCCTCCTAAAGAAAAGCACTGTTTGTTCATGTCCTACTAGCTAAAGCACATGAGTCTTCTTATACTAAAAAACAATGACACTCGTGTACTATAGAAAACCTCACGAAGGTCTGAGAGTCCAGCTGATAGATGATGATGGGAAGTTCATCTCATTTGTCCCAAGATAAAAAGAGAGACTAATTTTAGCAATTAAGACAACAGGAAATCACAATCAAAAAACTGTGCTATGTTAAAAAGCCTGCACTCCACAGAACACAGAATATTCTATCACCTACCTCCGAGCAGACAGAACATAACTGTTCAGTTTGGACTTTAACGTTATTAACATTGTTTGTGACGGCACTTCTGCAAGGATCGTGAAGATTCAGACCTTGAGTTTAAGACCCTTCTCTATAATTTCTTTGGAACAAAACTTTAGGAGAAGTGTTGCTCCAAGGGAAACACCAGCAATGAGAATACAGTTGTTTTCTGCTCTGAGGTGCAGAAATTGCTGGCTAAGTGCTTGCTTGATGTTTGAAAATTTAATGAGATCATTAGGGGAAATGAGGAAGGCACACAAATGGTCTAAAATGCATGAAGGGTGGGAATGTAAGGGACTTTTTTCTGTATTTATCACTGTATATCTACCTGACTTAACAGAAGCCTTTTGCACAGCAGAGCACAACACAAATCAAGCCAAAGATGCACAGTCAGTGTTAGCGACAGACCATCTATCTCAAGTGACAATCACAAATACTGTTGTCACTGCTTCAAGATGGTGCATCCCTTTATGCAATGCGGACATTGGCAAAAGGGCATCTCATTTCAAACGTCTGGCCAACCATCAGGCACGAGGACAGCAGTCACAGTGCTGGCCATCTGTAGGATAACACCACCCAAGGAAACAGCAAAAGCATGGCATAGACCTCAGTGAATGTATGTTCAAATGTTTTCTTAGTTAATTTGAAATCTCAACCCAAATAATGCTGGTTTGGGGCATCTTCCCCTCCCTTGGAGGAAGAAGTCATCAAGTTCTGCCTCTGACAGTTTAAAGTTCTCTTTAAAATTTGAGCATGTATTATGGAGTGAAGCAAACATTTCCAAGTTCTTCTTGAGTTACTTAAATTCTACGTTAATCTAGCCAGAATAAATCCCATACGGTAATGCATTTTTGTTTCCATAGCATTTCCTTTGCCATTGATGTCACTCTTTTTAATGTTCATATTAAATGTATCTTATTATGTGAGAACTATGCAAATGGCCTATAAAGCAGATAAGAATGGACTGAAAGGAATTAGGGTCATTTGAAGTTCATTATTAATAGAGTTCACATTTGCCAGCATACTTTTACTGTTAAAGAGTAGAAAAATAGCAGTTTTAGTATTCTAATATAAACCTCCTAGTAGCTGAGCTGCCCAAATGACAGTTCTACCATTTCCATCCTTCTCCTTAAGTCAGACTTTTCAACAACTAAATGTGAGTTAATACCTGATTGTAAAGTGGACAAGAGGTCATATTTCAATTGCACGTACATAAGCATAAAAACCTAGTGACTTAAATGAAATTATTTTAAGCTTATGTTGGTGTAGATATAACCAGTTTCCAATCTGTCAGGCTTCTGCCTAGAGAGTTGTCATTGTCTGTTCTTCCGTTTATTTTCTGGTGTGTTGAAGTTAAAAAAAAAAAATCATTAAGAGGACATATATATATATATATATATATATATGCAGATTTTTGCTTGCCTTTTCTTTTCTTTTTTAAATGTTAATCAAAGATGTCATGATCGACAAGATATTACCTTCAGGCTTTGCAAATTTTCTTGCATTTGTCTTTCTTAACGTGTCTTTTAAAAATTACTCTGAAATGGTGAAAAACAAATGGCTTCTTTTTCATCTTAACCTTGAAGGACAAGAAAAAAACCAAACCTTTTTGTTCTTATATGTGCCTCTGAAATGTCATCTCTGTTTCTTTTAAGCTTAATACAAATATTTGAGGTTTTGGAGGACCACTGGGGCCCCTCTTGCAATGGGTTGCTTCGCATGGAGACGCTTCTCCCAGTATTTCAGAGTAATTCAGGTATCGTTGCAGGAGTGCTTTTTCAATAGTATATGTCAATGCAAGTATAAATAGACCTTTACCATGTGACCACTTGAACCAAAACTCAGTGTTAACTTTGAAGCCAACGTTAAAAGAACCATCCAAGCTTGACAAATGCAGAACAAAAAATATGTAAATCCTCACCTACAGTTGCAGAGAAGTTAGAGTAGGCAGAGTCATTGGTATATACAAAGGTAGAGTTATGGGAAGGAAGCACAGTGAAGTTGTGGATTCTTAGAGCTGGGTGGAACAACAAAAGAAAATAAGCAAATAAGCAAAACAATGAATAAACACAATCAGTAATGAATTGACCAATTCATATCTCTCAACATAGCACAAATCACAGATGTTGGTCAGTGGCCTTTAAAATTATCATACAACCACTTCTCCCAAGGACTTGTATGCATGTGAATGTAACATTCTTTACCTACCTAAGTAAGTGCAGTATCACTAAAACAAGGTGGTTTTTTTTCCCTACAGTAACTGAGAAGAAAAAAATATAAAAAGAATATACAACTGCAGTGAAGGGCTCTGAAATGTAATCGTGCTGGTAAGGAACTCTGTAATTGTAATAAAAATCATTATACTGGTGCAAAAGCTATGTGAAACTCAAGTCCAGTTCTGGGCTCCCCAGTACAGGAGAGACATGGACATACTGGAGCAAGTCCAGCAAAAGGCTGAGAATGCTGGGGGTGCTCAGCTTGGAGAAGAGAGGGCTCAGGGATCTTATCAATGTGTATAAACACGCAAAGGGAGGTGTAAAGATAGTGCCAGCCTCTCCTCAGCTGTAAGCAGTGAACAGATAAGAGGTACAAATTAAAATACAAGACATTTCATCTGAACATAAGAAAAAATGCAACTTCTTTATATCTGACAATAAAATTTTATTATCTTTTTTTTTCTTGTTTTGATAATTGAACAGTATCTTGCGCACTGTGATTATTTACCCTGGGCAGGCAAATAGAGCTTGATGGAAAGCTCATGAAAGCAAATAGAGACACATTGATTTGGGATTTAGACCAACTCAGCTCACAGAAGTGAAAGGCAAATGCTATTAAAAAAAAGCACACAAAAACCTCAAGAGAAAAATGCAGGGAAAACAGGGGTCAGATGAAGAACCTATCATGGCCACATCTTTTTTATTTGCTATATTTTGATTGTTTCCCTTCAGTTTCTTCTACTGCTGAGATAACCAAAAAAAGTAATTTGCTGACACGCTCTCACAACACAAATGCATTGAGAGATATAAATCTGGCTTCACACACAATGACTTCAACAAATAAAATGGATTAACATGACGGACAGATTATGATGCTTCAAGGATATAAGAGGAGAAACATGGAATGAAAATAATTGCATGATACGATGAGTGGAAAAACAAGAAAGACTAGCAATAAACAGAAGAGTTGTGTAATCAGAATGGTATCAAAAACAAGCAAATTGTCACCTGCTTTAGATTACAACAGCAAAGAAAACTTTTCTTGTATATCACATATCAGATAGATAAATGAAACCTCTACTGGAGGCAGTTGAAATAATATCTGTGTATTATAAGACACAATATAAGCAACTGAGAAGAATTTGAACTATCCACTACAACATTAAGGAAAGAATTCAACATTGTCAAAATTGCACTGCAGAGAAAAAGAATTTTGGCTACTGGCATCCTCTGCAAATAATAGTGAGACAAAGTCCTCCAAACTTTTTTCAGCAAAGTCATGCAGCTGGCCCATTTATAAAGTTATTTAGCACAATGTCATAATAAGAGTCAAAGGGGATTGCTCATGTGAGCCGGCCCCATCCCTGTAAGTGAAGATTTGTAGGATCAGGAACTTTATATGTTCTGCTTTATCTCTTCCAAGATACTACCGAAAAGATTTCTGAATTTTGCTGAAATAATGTAATTTAACATAATTTGAAAAACAACCTAACATCAGTTGTCATTTTCCCAAGAGCTGTATTTCAGATATTGCTCTCAAGGACTTTCAAAACAACTTCATTGTAACACGAATACCAAAACAGTGGTAGATATGGAGCGCTTTACTCTTCTTGAACTGACTTGAAGTCCAGTGTTAGAAAATTACTTTAACACACTGTTAGAAAACTCATACGGTAACTTTTTGTAAGCCAAATTGTGATACTATTGAAGTCAATAGGAATGCTGCCATCAGCCTCTAACAGGAGGAGAATATTGCCCAGATTTATTTCTGGTCAGCCAATTTCATTCCTTTAAGAAGCTTTGCAGAAAGATGGGTCAAAGTTTAAGCTTAAAATACTTGAGCACCTCTGGAATAAAAGGTTTTAGATATTTATTGGATCTTTTTCCCCATCTAGGAACAAAGATTGATTTTGTCATTCTTGTGTAATAAATAGCAATAACTTTGCACTTCTACCATTTTTTCATGCAAGGTTGTAAAGGTCTCTAACTCCTGATTTAATCTTCTGCAGTGATTTTTCTGGGCAAAGATATTACAGTCACCACTAGTAACATAGCAGCTACCCCTCGCACTAGTACAGAACTGTTTAGCTCAACTGCCAAGGTGGTCAGCAGTAGTGTGAGAAATACTGGGGAATATACATCAGCCCAGCAGAAGAGAAAAAAAACAGTTCGTGTGAAAATTACTAAGGGACGTTTGAGTCTCAGAAGGAGGCAGAGCATAGCCGAAAATTTCATCTAAAAGGAATGGCCCTGCAAGCCCATAATGCTGCAATGGGATATAGCGGTTTGGTTGAGGCTCCATTAATCACCTCACCTGCACATCCCCAGGAAGGCCCCACCACCCTTTTTGGTCCTGATGAGAAACATCAGAACTAGAAAACTGCTGAATCCAACCTGACTGCCTGTAAATACCATTCCCTCTGGGATCTTGCAGTCCTGGAAACTGACTCTTTCAGATCAGTGAGAGTTTTGCCTCACCAAACCTCTCTTGATTTTGCTCGATTGGAAAAAGAATTTGAACTAATGCTGCAATACTGCTTTTCAGGAAACACCCAAAACTGGATAAAAAGGAGTGAGAAATATTCAGATAAGAGCTTATACTTCTCTTTCTATAGATATTACATGCAATTTCAAAAGCACGTGAAGAATTTGGGCATTTAACTCCTTACAAAAAGGAAAAAGAAGCAAGCATCTTCACTGCCAGAGATCTCGGTCACTGAGTGTATTAGTGCATGTTATGCATGTACCAAACCAACTAATAACAATGTGATTTCAATGACTCTTTGGATCATAAACCTTTTCTCTTTATAACCTTAACAATGCATAGACAGCTCATAAAACCTCTGAGTACTCTATAAAAATCAGTTCACAAATACAATATCATTTGGACATCAGAGCACTGCAAAAACAACTGAAAAAAATTCTTGACTGCTGTGGTATAAAAGTTAACCCCTTTCATTTCTCCTGCTCCTTTTCTACTTACAGACTGCCACAAATACTTATGTTATTGCCATTGCCAAAAAATCCTTTGTCTACCTCCATTCGTATCCAGAAACTCATGAATTCCATCCACATCTTCCAATGGCCAATAATGGGAAGCTGATGCGAGAACTTTGAACCCTTTCAAGAAACACAGATGAAAAGCTTATTAAAGTAAGGACCAACAAGGAGTGTAACAAGTCTTCGCAGAAGAGAAAATAAACGAGGTCAATAGGTTAAGTAAAACAAGATATTTTACGTAAATCAAGTACAGCACATAAGTGACATCACAAATCAAAACGGCAGAGCAGATTAAAACCATATATCTGACTGATCGCTGCAGAAAACTTGGGTTTTAAACTCAACTGATTGTTACACATTTTAAGTGCAATTAAAATAAAAATCTCTGCTAGTGTATCAGCCAGCATTCACTGAACTAAGAGCTGAAGAGTCATTCAAGAGTAATTTCAAGATTTTATCAAGATTTTAAACACACGGTGCATAGTACAAAGGACCGGGAGGGGAATGCACAAGGGAATGTTTAGCCTCTGTAGCATAGTACTTCTGCTCCTGCCTCCTCCATAGGTAGCTCACCTCTCTGCAGTTCAAGGGAGTAGGAGAAGATGCTAGGGAGTTCTCAGGAATCTTACCCCCTCTCCAAGACCCACTGGAAAACCAGTGCAACACCTTTAGATTATATTAATCCAAGCATTTTTTCACCTTTGGTCTTCTACGGAGAGACTCTAGTCAGACATATTAAAGAGCTATTCAGTGGTGAAGGAGCTGCAAAGTGGATGAGAGATAGGTGCCTGCACAGTTGTTGCTGCAGTCTAGCCTTCCTGATTTCTCCAGATAACTCTCATCCTAACAGTTATATAGCAGAACTTCCTTTAACAGAAGGAATTTGATGTTCCTCAAGAGCAGGGGTTCCAGAATATTTAGCAACATATGGAAAAGAGTTCACTCCTCCCCGTATAGCTAATGCTTCAGAACCTTCTCTGCTACACCTAAATCAGAACAACTCCTTGTGGCTGATGAGAACATTCTATTTTCCTGAATGTCTTCCTTAGCAACAGGTGGACAAGCTGACAAAAGCAAAACATCCGATGGTTTCCATCAGCAGATTTATCTGCACAGTCTAATTGATGAGCTTGAACAGATTTCAGGGAATGTGACTACTCAAACCTGACCAGAAGCAGGCTGCCCAGAACAATCAAATTTGGTCTTAAGATAACAATTCTATTTTAAGGGTAGAGCACTAATAATGAAAGAAAACATGAATTGTAACTTCTTATTACCTCGTTAGCATCAAGAAATCCTTTATTCTCAAAATAATTAATTTAACCAGAAATAAATTTATAAACTCCCATATCTAAGAAAGTTTCAGAAGTTTGATACAGATATGTAGAAATTTTACTGTGACTGTAAATGAGAAACTGTTCAGTTCACCATCATGGCATATCATCCTATTAGTTTGAGTTAATCTTTTCTTTGGGGGGTGTGAGGGGGGAAATGACACAACGGACAACAGTGACAGGGAGAGCATATATTTATATTACACCATATCTGTAGTTCTTCACCCTACAATCATTTTTTATGCCCAAGTAGTCTTTGAAGAACTTGAGGTGTGCAGCTGCTAGAGATAAGTTTGTTAAAAACCATGTCAGTTCTCATACGCCATACAAAAGCTCCCCACACTCATGGGCAAATTAAAACAAATCACAAGCAGTGTCCTTTCACATTCACAGTCTATCCCACAGCTTTCTTCAGTCTTGAGATCAAAACAGCTTGTCTATTTGATAATTATTCTATCATTTTAACATCCTGGATACAAACAGGATTTCTTTGTCGTGGATATGAAGGTGCAACAATTTTATTTGCCTCCTTAATTTGCCTAGCCCACAAAGTGGAAATCAGTTGAATGTCTTCCATCCTCATGGTATAGTTTCAGAGCTGTGACACAGGGAGGACCTAAGACGTTTTTAATAAGAATGCAAAGCTGATGAAATTGCTAAAACATCACAAGAACCAATTGTAGATCCGAGAGCACAGAACAAAAGAAGTGCTGCATCTTGTCAGGATACATGAACTACTTAGACTTGCTCCCAACCTCAACTGTAGTGCAGTCTGTGTGTGTGTAAGCATAACTGTGAGAGATGCTGTCTGGATTTGAACTAGGCTGTAAACAAGTCCTATGATTTTATTCTAGACATGAATAAAGGATATCTAACTCACAAACAACCAGGATCCCTTATTGGCCTAACTAACTAGAAATGTTTACAGTTGTCAGATGTTTTCCCACAGAGAGGGAGCATGAGCACAAATAGACGGGGATGTCTTTAGAGAAATGGATGAGATTCTATGGCTATACATTTCCTCTGAATATGTGGAAGATACAGGAAAAGACACAACTGCTAATGGCTAATGACACAGAATAAGCACACGCAAAACCCAATCTGAAAATTCCAGACAACCCAAACTCAATTAAGCCGAGTGTGGCAGAGCACACTGAGGAAATGGGATATAGGCACAAGGTTTTTCGCATTTACATGAGCTAAATCTGGCTATGTGCTTAGTTCTGTCTTAAAAAAAATGTACTCTGGCTTCTGCAAAAGAAATTAAAGTTATAAATTTCAGTGGTATTAAGAGCATCCACATAGGCTACCTGTGCTAATGCACCTTTATTTGACTTTGATCAAACTACCGGTTCCATATTGCAGAGCACAGAACACGCTGCTGTTTCACAGTGTGCTTATATGCAAATATCTCTTGCTCCCATTAACATCTCCCTTTTGTATCAGGGAAAGAAAGAGGATTAAAGTTAAGAGAGCTGGTAGAAGAAAAAAAAAAAAAAAAAAAAGAGAGAGAGAAAAAGAGAAAAGAAAAATCCCAGGAGAAAATTACTTGATGCCAAAAAACTGCATCAAAACATGGCACAAGTATTTTAGTAGTAGCAACAGCAGCTTCACAACAGAGGCACTGCAATGATTGGCATCAAACTCATAAGGAGAAGTTATATTCTAAGGAGTTCACATTTGAAAGCTGGGGAGAACAAGGGCAAAAAAATGGGAAGGGAAATAGATATACAGCAAAGCAAATTGTCTAGAGCTACGCAGCATGTCAGTGACTTTCCCAGCTTCCAGTTCTCAACTATATAAAGCCATGCTGTTACCCCACCTCCAGCCAATCAGCCCTGAGAAGACCGCTGAAAACAAATACCTGTTGCCTTGATTTCAACTTGTACTTGCAATAGCCTTTCAATCTGTAACTACACTGTGTCTAGAATAAAATCATAGGACTTGTTTACAGCCTAGTTCAAATCCAGAAAGCATCTCTCACAGTTATGCTTACACACACACAGACTGCACTACACAATAAATGTTGTGTAACTTGCCCCCTTATTGCAGGAGGCTTTTTTTCCTCCCTTATTGTTCCATCAGCTAGAAGCCAGTGATCCTCATGTATAGGAAATGAGACTGCATTTCTTTGTTTTTGAGAGAAGGCAGAACAAAAGAAACTAATTGGGCTGAAGCTACTGCAATAGCAAACACGGCTTTTCCACATTGCTCTGTATTTTATTTGAAAATAATTACATAAGGCTGAAACTTAAAAGCACAAAGCAACACATGAATTGGCAAAGCAGTAAAATTGTACTTGTACACCACCATGAGGCTTGAGGTTAAACTATTTATATAAATAGAAGAATTCTGCAGCTACACACACAGACCCCAAATAAGCTTTGAGTAAGTTTTTTCTACATTGAAAACAGATGAGAGATCCTCAATATGCTCTCTAACGGATTTAAACTTAAGCATGAAGGCTGGGAGGAGCGTAGATGACTTGAAGCCAGGCCAAAGTACTGCAAAGTATACAAGCAGGCATATCTACCTATAAATCATTGAACTGAAAATACTGAACACTAAGACATGGAGGGGAAAAAAAAAAAAAGAAAATACTCTATGAAGAGGTCTGATTCAGAAATTCACGCCCAAGAAAGCAATAAGAAACAAACAGTGTATATAGGATTTTTCTACATATCAAATACAAGCCATTTTTCTCCAAATATATTTCTTTGCAGAATATTTAGTAGGTAGGTTACTGAATTTAAAATGACTGGGACAGCCTGATATTTTTGACTTTATTACATTTTTAATACATAGCTGACACTTAAACGTAGATCACAGTTTCTGCAGAGCCACTAAGAAAATGAAAAACACACTGAAAAAGCAAATAAATATTCAAAGCACATTGTCATAAAATGTAAATAGAACATTCCTTACCTGGGTGTTTAGGTAGCTGGGAATAGTTTCCATACACCTGCACATAAAACATTACATAATGAGACATAGTGAGGCAAAATGTGCTAAGAGGAATCCAAATATATCTCAACACTGACCATATTCAGAACATTACCTGATACTTGTTCTGAAATAAAATCAGCAAAGAATAATGACAACAGAGCAGAGATAATAAATTCTCCATGGTCTATTTAAGGTTAAAAGTACAACTGAAATCAAATTCCTGTAAGATTTCAATCATAAGTTTTCCTTTGCTATTTTTTGTATTAAAAGGGACATTTTCCATGCAGGTTCAAAAAGTCTGTTCCTTCAATGATGGCAAAATATCCTTCCAGACCCTTTAAGTAGTATTCGTTTGCTTCACACTTTGATCTCTTCATTTAACTATAAATAAATTACCACAACTGTAGGAAAATTAAAAGAAATGTGCATCAAATCCGAAAGTTGTACTGTTCCATGGAAAGAAGTCAAATATTTCTGTTACAATCAGTGCCAAAAAGAAAAGATCTTGTTTTCAACTTTCTTCCTATGGTTTTCTTTTCCTTTCAATTACATTCACGTTGTCAGAGATCTAAAGCCAGTTTTAGTTTTGCTAGCAAGAAAATGTACTTCCTTATAGCGCATAGGGCATATAACTCTCACTATTTCCTCAGGAACTGAGCTGAAAAGAGTTGCTAACTCCTCGCTTGTCCAGCTCACGTTTGCACCTCCATCCCAGATCTTTTTGGGTGGAGAGCAAGTCTGAGTGATGTCATGCTTTCTTCTCAAACTTTGTCCCATTCTGGTACTCTATTTATATCACGTTGCTGCTGTCTCTTTTCTGGGTCCTAACACCAGCCAGCTAGGAACAAGTGGAAACAAGTCAATGTGCTTCAGCAAACAGATAAAAGAGATTACTGCTCTTAGCAATCTGCACACTTAAAGAAGAATCCAAGCCAGGACAAGTGCTCGTAATTCATAATTAAGAAAAGTAAAACAGGTTTTGGACAGAAATTTTTGAAGGAAAGCTAAGGTCTATTTATTAAAATAACAGATAGTATTTCTGACTAAAGGAGCACGACTTTTAAAAAAGTACTGATTTAAATCATGGGGCACTCTGAGGGATTAATTTTACTATGCCTCTATTGAGAAGGGGAAACTGAGGCATTAGCCATTTCACTGATTTACTCAAAGCTGCACAACAAAATTAGTAAAAGAACTAGGAAAATACTTCTGTAGGTACCACTTCCCTTTTTTTTAACAAAAAAAAAATACATTTAATTATTTTTAGAAGAGCCTCTCAACTACACTCTGAACTATGTCACAAATATTATCCATTATTTTACATGTAAAAGAAAAACAACAGCTAGAACTGGTTCTTAATTTAATCTGCTCCTCTGTGGTAAAATCTCGTTTTCAGTTCCCTACAAGTTCTTTTTTATTTTCAGTGAAATAATCTGAAAGAGTAATATTTTAAACAAAATTTGATAGGCTTTCCATCCATGTTCATCTCTCCTCTGCATTTCCACATCAAGCCCTTCTTTACCCTCACACAAGCTATCTAAAGATGATGTGGGCAAGATTAGAAACTAAAAATCAGAATCAGACCATGCTAATAGCTCAGCAAAATTCAAATTACTTTATTTACCTTTTGCCGAAATTTATGTCGACAGATTAGATCTTATTTTCAGCCCCAGGTGTACTCGTGCAGCAAAACATTCTCTGCCTAAAAATCAATGGACACACAAGATACTGATCTATATAAATAGTGATTGTGTGTTCCTGTTTCCATGCGTGACACTGCCGTGCTGTGACTAATCTGATTTTTAGTTATCCTTCCCTCCCCACTCACCCATTTCATGACTCTTGGCCCCATCTCTTCAGGTACCTTATCAGCCTACGTTTGCCTCGTTCCTTTTCTTACCTCTGTTCTTCCAGTATATCATCCCTTGCCTACTTCTCAATCACAACTTTCACACCAAACTCGGCCACAGTTGATAAAAACTTTTAGGATGAAACAGTTCTCCACTGATGCTTTATATAGAGACTATACAGCTGGAAGCCCAGCAAGTTTGGTAGTAGCTGTGGCCCTGATTTACCCAGCTGGCTCCCCAGATGTGTACTGAACTTCCAAAGCTTCTGGTGGTATGCAGCTCTATGCAGATGACTGGCAAGTAGATGGGACTCCAGAGTCCAAGGACTGAAGAGATCAAAATTCATTTTGGAAACCTGAAGACATTCATGCTACATGAATGCTTCAATGCTACCAAAGTTTAATATTACAAAAGTTCAGTGTTGAAATAAAATGTGTATTTTGTTTGTAATCCTGATTTAGGACCTACAACAAAATAATTTTGAAAATTTTGAATTTCAGTTCCTACAAAAACCTAGCTTGCCACTTAGTTATAACCAGTCTGACTTTTGCTTATTTCCCTCTAGGTTTTTTAGACCCCTTCCCTTATTACTGTTAGCCACAAACTCCTCTATATCCTGAAGGAAGAAGCCCTGTGTAAACCCTAGGAAATCTGCATCACATACTGACAAGTAGAGCCACCCTTACAAACAGTGGAGAGCTGCAGCTAAAAATCGTCAAAAAAGCTAAAATATAAAACGAGAAAGTCAGGAATTTGAAATATTTGCCAAAAGGGGCCTGTCAAGGGAAAGAATATGCTTACCAAAACAATTGTGAGAATCCAAGCAAACATGTTCACTGCCAAAAATTTTTGTGGAAACAGCAAATTGCAAGCAGACATTGGAGATTATTTGCAGAAACAAATTCTGGATTTATTCCTGTGATCCTCTGGAAACCTGATCTGAAAAGTCACACTGCTCCGGCCGCAGGGCAGAGGCAGCACTGGGCATCCTGTGTGCGAACCAGGGTAACTGATCCAGCACTCGGAAGACAAACATTTACAGTGGATTGCTCCTGAAGAACCTGCAGATTAAATTATGTTTATTTAAAGTGCTAGCATGTCAATAAGAGCACAAAGGTCTGCATGGGCTGGGTAACAGGGCAGCCCCTGCTAAGCCCACTGGAGGGGCTTCTCCCCAGCACAGCTCTCCCACCCTGCTGCCCTGGGGCCCTGCTACAGGGAGCAAGGAAGGAGAAAGCCATGACCCCTGTGTTACAGTACTGGGGGGGGCCGTGAAAGGCCTCTAGATTTTCTGCCCCATTTAAGCAGAGAGCAGCAGAAAGGCCAGGGAGAGGCTGCTCTGCAGCTCAGATGTTTGCTGACAGGCAGAATGAGTTTCCTAAAGAGAACAGAAAACCTGATGATCTGTAGCAACAGTCAGAGGGCTTCGAACAGCACTGGGAAATGATACGCCCCAGGTTTCTCTTCCCCCCCACCCCTGATTCCACCCTCCTTTTTTTTTTTTTTTTTTTTTTTTTTTTTTTTTTTTTTTTTTTGTGGGGTGGGGCGGGGCTTTTAAAATACAAAGGTTTAACAAAGAAGAAAGATCAATCATTACATGTTGATGTCAGCTGCAACAATGACTGCAAGTGTGACCTATCATGCAATAATAAAACTTAACTTTGTTTCACCTCATGCTCATTTGGGATGATCGTATTATCGAAACAGAAAATTAGCAAATGCAGTAGCTGACATTTACCAGGAAAGGAAAAATAACCAGAAGTTAAAAGTCTTTATTGCTAACTATGTAAATACAAGCAGAGAGAATAATCCTCTAAAGAATGTTTTACATTGCAGAAGACAAACAATCTGTAATACAGTTTTTCTTCCTTTGTTTTCATTGGAATCATTAACTCCCCACAAGAAAGCTGGTGCATAATTAGGATTGAAATGTTTTAACAAACATCTTAGAATAAATCTAACATCTAGATTTTGTAAGACTTCTCTAATATCACAGACTCTATTAATACACCAATAAGCATTCTGGATTAAAATGACTCCCAGGTCAAACAGTTTCTCTGTCAGTAAATAGTTTCTCTGTCAGTAACAGAAATTACTAACAGGGTGGTTACAGCTGATATATCAACACCCATTCACTTAAATTTGCAATTTTAGTGCTAACTTTTCTGCTTGTTATGGACATCCAAGGTAAGTAGTTGTAGAACTGGTTTTGTTTAATTCATTTACATGACAAAACCCACAGTTTTGTAAACTAATTCAGATGTCCTTTGCTACAGAAAACATCCAGGGCAATTCTGCCAGCTTCTTCCTCAACAGGACAATTTTCTCCAGGTAGGATTTAACACCATCTAAAGGTAGCTGTTGTTCCAGGCTGCCCAAAACAAATTCATAACATCTTCATGCATTAAAAAAATAAATAAATAAATAAATAATTATTTGCTAGCTGCATCGCCTTCAAAGAAATTGAAGAATGTTTCCTTCCCTGCATTCTTCCTTGGTGTATTACAATAACATCACGATGATAGACAATACTAATTGGCAAAGTAACCATGGAAGATTCACTTTAAAAATACAACACTGTAGCCCCCTTGGTTCTACAGAAAGGCAGGAAAATACAAATCTCACAGACAGAAGATTGTTGCCTAAATTGCCACCTGTTGCTTAAAAAAAAGCAACAATTATTAAGTAGTGTCATTGTTCTATTAATCTGTATCGATGTATTGGATAGGGATGAGGCAGGAAAGGCCAAGTCCTGCTTTCTTAAGGTTTCTCTCTTTTCCTCATGGGATGTGTGCACATACAACCGTGGTAACACACCAGAGCACTTTTCCTGTGTGCTGGAAGAATTACGTGGTGTCCGTTCTCCAGCATTTAACAACTCACACCTCTTTTCATTGTTATTCCTTACATAATGCATGTCACAGCTATTCCAGTGAAAATCTAGTCTGTAAGTTTTATTTAAACTGAAAACATCCATAGTCTCCTGTGCTTTCATAACTCAAGACTCTGCAATTCTAAGAAAAATATACAACTGAGGGGTTTTTTCATCCTTATTTTGAAAACTGCTTGTTAGTGTTTATTTTCACGGATACGTCATCATCTCATGTTACCGTACTAAGTTCCCCATAGACAGCATTTTCTACAACCCTTGTAACATTCTTTTAAGTGGTAAACAATCACTGAACCGTGGATGCCTGCTAGTGAACAATTATTTGAGTTCATTGTACCCATTGTCTTAGAAGATTAAAAAAGAAAAAAAAAAAAAATTAAACATTTCGTCCCTTTTCTTTCAGCACTTTCCAAACCAAACAGCTAGCAAATTTAACAGAAGGCTTTTTTAGGTTTGTAAGTTTTCTCTAGGAGTGCAAAAACTGGCCAGGAGCATTTGTTGCTTCTCTTCACATTGAAACTTTGAAAGAAAAAAGTCATGTGTGAAAGTGCATTTTTATTAGAAAAAGAGGGCTGTATAGCTGTCATTAAGGATACATTTTCATAACAACAAAAGTGCAGCTGTGGACCTTATAGCAGCAGAAACAAAAATATTGTGGGTGACACAAGCCAGCAAACACGATCTATTACAGCCAAGGATCCAACCAGTTTTGCTTCCTACAGTATCCCAAAGGCTGCCACAGCTCTCACTTCTGCTGCTTGTGCAAAACTCAATACATCACTGAGCTACAAAACTCAAATGCTTATTTCGGCATTCAGAACTAACACAAAATTCAATTTCACCTCATATCTACCTTTTTAAAGTCATCTATTAGAAAGATGTGGGGGTGGGGGTGGTGGTTTTTTTCTGGTTTGGGTTTTTTTTTTTTTTTGAATCAAGAATTAATTCATAGGCCTTGAAGTTCCCTGGAAAGAGCCATCATTTCTAAGGTTCATACACTGCCTAGACAAATAATAGTGTCTTCTGGGTGCAACAACTGTCAAAATAAACATGAAGGAATGAATGCACGTTCTGTAGTTACACACAAATAACTCACTACATAAATGCAGACAAAGAAACAGATTGCTAAGCAGGTCTTTCTTGGGAGGAAAAAAAATATTCAGCATGTCTAGGCAGGGGTCACCAGCAGAATGGGAATCAAAAGTGACAAACCAGGAAGTACAGAGGGATTTGCTCTTGTGAAAAGAACACGTGAAAAGAATCATATCTCTCTTTCACACTCATTGCAGAGGTGTAAGAGGCAGAAAGGCTTGGTGTTGGTGTAGAATGTTGCAGCAGTGAAGGACAAAGGGCTGTGCAGTCTCTATTATTGGATGAAAACAGTCACTCTTACCTTGCAGCATAAGGATGAGCTAAATTAGTTCTTTTGGTCCATTCCAACTGAATTTTGCCATGATTCTGTGACTTCCAAGATCATTGATGTATTTGTATATTCTCCTTCTCTATTGTTTTCCTCCTCATCAAACAATATTAACTCTGGCTAGTATCAACACTAAGATTTTCAATGCAAATCCTGAAATATAATAAATTTGAGTTTCCAATACATGGCAAATAATACCCAAACAAAAACCCTTGAGGCATTATAAAGGACAATTTTAATTAAAAAAAAAAACAAACAAGACTTTCCAGACGTTATGGGAAAGGCTTATATATAAAGATTTTGTACAGGCTATACAAGCTAGTACTGCCTTTGGAAGAACGCATGGTATGGGAGGGACATGGAAGTTTTACTAGCATGAGAAAGTCATAAATACATGCATATTTTTATTAGCCTCTATATTACTGTGATTAACAGTAGGATGACTCTTGATAAAGTGCAGCTTCTCAAAGTTGTGACCTCCAATAGCACAAACGTAACACTGAAGGAGCAGCTACCAGACGTGATGTAACAAGCTACTTCATGAGCTCTTAACTGGGCCCCCGACTGTGGTAGGAATCCACCTGCACAAAGATCGCTGCTGATGAGCAACTCAAATGCTTCACAGATCAGCAAAGAACCACAAAAGCTGTAAAAAAACATCCATAGGTAGAATTTCAGGCATTACCGTTCTTATTTGCACAATGCCATCTAACAAAAGACAATCAAAGGGTGGCAGTGGCCGTTACACGACTCTGATCCCCAGGACACATCAAGCAGTAAAAGATATTTTGGCAAAATTATTCAGATCACACTCAAAAATATTGCATGACATTTTCTTTGAGTTGATTACACTGAAAAGGACAAACTGAACAGTTCAGACCGAAGAAAAAGCAAACAAAAATCCTGGAGTTAATTCAACTAGGCTAACGCTATCATGGAAAAATATTTTTCTAATTAAGAAAATGAGAAGTTGCTGGTCAATGCCAGAAAACAAAATTCAGCTTTTTGGCCATAAAATTTAGGCCTAATCAGATCAAAATACTTTTACCATGCTATATGTGTCATGTTAAACTGATTTAATTTATAGACTTCTGAACACATTCAGAGCCTGATGATTCAAAGACCAAGTAAGCAGGCGAATAACGTCATACAATATATCATACATTTAAGTTTTCATGGGATGACATCTTACTTACTAATTAATAGTCACCAGATTACTCTTTTATTGTCTATTTACTGTATCATCCTGTTCATTAGACTTCTTTTGTATGCTGGTGCTGCCTTGAACATCTTACGCTATACATTGAAAACATTTGATTTTTGCAAAATGGCTTAGGTTTTTGTGCAGATTCCAAAGGTTTAACTTAATCAAATCTTTGATTATCTGAGCCTTAATATCAAGCTTACATAAAATTGAATAATTGCATAAATAAAACATTATACAAACTCTTCTTTATGTGATTAAGCCAAATCTTAGTTGCTAAAAAGCCACTGCCTGTAACTGCACACTTTTGGGTATCATTCAGGTAGTAAGATTTTCTTAGTTACAGAAGTATTCCACCATGATAAAGTTTCGCCTTTGGAATTTGTGCCCATTTTTCTCTTACAGACTTCATTCTGCCTTGCTCTTCTGAGTAAGAGCAACTCCACAAAAGTTTCACCAAACTGCTTTGTGAAACAAGTTTACCAGCACACATGGAGAATACACCCAGAAGCCAATCTGCAAATTACTTCTTAGTAAGAGCATCTGAGCCTATTATGGTCGTACATATTAAACACTTTTCGTTCCATGGGGAGTAACACAGTTCCTGTCTTTTGTAGTTTCTTACATTAGATCTAAGTGGCAAAAGCCATGAGAGGGTGGAGACAGAAATCAGACACCTGGCTAAAATGATGGCAGTAGCTTCCAAACCTGTGCTTTTACTAAGGCCTGAAGAGTCATCAAATCTGAAACACAACCCATGAATTAAAAGCATGAAAACTGAATTCCAGAATCAAGATCCAGACTAAGCCCCACAATTTCAGGTACTGAGTCTTGGAGTTTTCTCTCTCCTTTGATCGAAGAGGGTCCATACACAAACCAAACCCTAGCATAGATTCTCTTCCACGTGCTCTCTTGACCGCTGTGACTCCTATTGGTTTGTTCCTTACTCTGCTGTAATGTTTAATTATCTGACTAGAAAAATCACTTACATCTGTTGGCTGCAGCAGCCATCCCAAAGATCCTAAAATCACAAGACACACCCTGGAATCATGGAACTGGCTAAAAACATATTTTCAAAACAATAAACAAAAGATAAATAAATCCCGTGTGTATCTGCCACTGTTCTTAATGCATACTGCAAGAAAGCAAACTAAAATAAAATCAAGCATTCAAAATGTGATTTTGACTATAAAAATTGATACGATACGGAGATCAAAAAGATCATTTTTCTTTTTCTGGAGGATTTGTCAGTCTCTCAGTGCTTTTCACAGGCTCCTTAAATAACTGTCATTTTCAGATGTCACTTGCAGCTCAAGATGACTGATGTGACATTCTTCAGATCCTTTTTAATTAGTTAGAAATACTGATTTTTCAAGAGATTGTTTCCCGTCTTTCTCTTGGGCTCTAAGCCTTTTTCAGCACATGCAAAGTCAGCTGGGGTGAAGAGCAGGAGACAGAGTCATAGAATACCTTCTACATCAGCATGCACATCTGTAGAAATAAGTAAGAAAAACAGTTTTGTAGTCAAGCAAGTATCTGTGAAAATGGCATTACAAAACTTAACGTGTCAGATTTTAAAATAGCCAGTAATATATGCCATGTATTTAGAAGTTACCTGTTGCTCAGAGGGAGTGAAAGCACTAGTCCTCTGCTAGCAGTAAACCACTAGTAGCAAGTATCCACTCAGCAGAGGTCAACAGCAACCAGAATACAAATAAACTCTGTAAGCGTAATTAATCCAAACATACAGTATTATTTTCTTCTATCAGTTTTACAAAGGCAGAAGAAAAGGTTTTATACCTATATGTTTTCATTTGTATATATTCCACAAGGCTGACATATAATATTTACACAAAAAATAAAAGTATTGTTTTACATGTTGTACTGAAGCTTCCAGGTCAGGAAATGGTCTTAGTTGTAAAAGGCACTGTATACACACATATCAAAAGACAGCACCTACTCATTTAAAAGCCTGCAACCAAAGCACTTGAAGAGCACTTGGAAAAGTAGTGAAATAACTGAAAGCAGTAATAAAACAGGCAATAGAAAAAGGCTTGCCCCAGGGTGTTAAGTCCTTCAAACTGCAACACAGAACCTGTTACACCCCGAAATCATATTTATTCTTTACACGTTACTAAAGGTCCCTGCTGTTTACCAAAGTAACACCTGCTCTGGAAAAATCCAAGTTACTCATCTACAAGAAAGCGGCAAAACACTCTACCTGACAAGTAATCTTCAAGTTGCAGGGTGTTAAGGCAGATTTTCTCAGGCAGCTTCCATTTAAATCGCACAAGTTCCAGCAAAGTCAGCTGACCTGTGAACAACGAAAACTAGTGACGGAACAAACGGAGTTATTTGCTGTTAGGTCCATTTCTTCTCTTTAAAGCTTTTTGCTATGGTATCCTGTCAGCACAGTGTGTTCCAGCAAAGCACGGGTGGCATGGTCACCCTCTCTCATGGATGTACAGGGAGTTCTTGCAATTTGTTGGATACCAAGCTGGTCTTATTTTAAATTCTCTGTGGTGGAGTTCTCAGTTGCCAGGAGAGTTTTGGCACTTCCCCTCCCTCTCAGATCTGCATCTTTCTTTCCCCCTCCTGCTTTCTTCTATTTGGTTTGATACCCAATAGCAGACTTCCATTAAGTACAATCGCTACTAGTTAGTTATGCTTCAGAATGTTGCATTAATCATTATCACATTAGTAGCATATGAGCATTTTGTCCTCTAGTCATAATTTACATCTTTCTTCATCTGTTCTCCATTCCTTTTCTGGTGGCCCAACTTGTGTGCGTGCTTTCTTCTTCCTGCTTTCGAGTTCTGCCACGTTCCTTCTCACAGGTCCAGCCCTTTACAACAGAGGGGTCGTCTCGCTGCCTAATGCAACATTTCGCTTGCTGCTTTATCTTACCAACAGTCTAGGCTACGCTTCCGAAGCCGGCACTTTGGTTTCGGGCCACACGGCCCAGGCTGCTTCTCTGCAATAGCTGCCATTAGTTCCACGAGTGCCAGGTCAGCTAGGAATTCGCCTGGGTAGAGTGAGCCAATTGCTCATTCCCCACGCTGAACCATGGACCTCAGCTGGACAGCATAGATGCAGTTTATCACCTATGAAATATGCAGAGTGCATTTTAGGAACTTTTTAAATATGGTGTTCTCTAGTGTAACCAGAGAAAACTGTCACAGAGCAGCTCTTCCAGCCATCCTAATTTGAAGGCTGAAAGCCTGAGTGGAGGAACATCTTTCTCCCTTATTTACAGTCTCTTTACAGCAAAACGGGAACTGTGATACTCAGGACAACAATCCTTGGAGCTTTCTGTTCATTTTGCTATTCATACTGTAACTCGATTACAAGATCAAACCATGAATTACATGGCACAGTACAGCGCTAGATTCGGCTGCTGCATATCCCTCACCAGATTTTTGTTTTGCCTCAAGGTTAGGTCACCAGCACTCAACACAGATTTTTTTCTTTTTTTTCCAGGTAAAGTTATACTTTAATTCAATGTCACTTATCAAGTCGTGGACTGGTTCCATACAGTGAGCTCTGATTTTTAATTTTTTTTTTTAACCTAAATAAGCTGGAGTGAGGAAAAAAAAAAAGAGAAAGTCCCTGATGGCAGCGCGCAGGCTTTGCGATACTAACAGAATCCTCCTGTAATTCTCTGTCATGGTCTATTTCACAGCCTCAGTGCATTTAACTTAAAGAAAAAATATCCCTACTAAAAGTCTCATTATATTTATCTCATTTCGCAACAAATACTGTACAAAAAGCAGCCCTTACAGGCTCTGGTTTAAAGTTTTATCAACCCGCATCTCTCACCGCACACGCACCCAGCCACCCAGCCGCCCGCCCCGGCCCGCAGCGCCAGCGCGCGCCCGCCCCGCCCCTCCCCGCGCGCGCGGCTCGCGCGCAGCCCCAGCCCGTCCCTTTCCCCCGCGCAGCCGCACCCGAGCCCCGCGGCTGGGCAGGCGCCGGGCGCCCCCGCGCGGCTGCAGCCGGTACCACAGAGGCCGCCCTCGGCCCGTCTCCCGCGCTTCATTCCGGCCGGGAATCACCGTCTCTTCTCAGATGCTACAGTCCACTCGCTAGCGAGAGAAATGAATGCAAATAACCAAAAATAATCGTTAAGGAGAATTCGATCTCCTTGACAAAGAAATCTTTTTAAGCTACATCAGACTCGTTCGGCTGCTGAGCCAAGAGCCACCCTCTCATCTTGTTTAAGCCTCACGTTCCTGGCAACAACATCTGCAATTCTGGCTGGTAGAGGATGTATCTCAAACAGCTCTTTTATACACAGTTTTTGAAGAATTACTGTACTCATCCGCTATAGTTTGAAATAGGTTTTATAACTAGACATCAGTTCAGGTACTCAAGTAAAACAAAACATCCACACGCAAATAAGAAATGAGAATACTAGATCCAGAATGAAAAGGCAACGAATAATGTCCAAAAAAAAAGTGCAGACAGATTTCTTGTTTATTATGACCCACTTTTTTATTTATAAATGGAACAAACCTCTTTGGCTTAAGCTCTTTCCCTTAAATACTTGCCCTGCAAACCCAACCTGAGATCTGGAAGTTTTAACAGTTTTTTGATAGGGTAATCCATCAAAGAAGCCTGACGGGAAAGTTAACTTTCTTTTATATTCTCAGCACAAGCCAAACACACACTGCTTCCCTCCGGCACTATTTCTGAAAGTCACCAAGACGCAGAAAAGTCATCAGCAAGTTACCACCGGCTTTGTGCAGTGAGAAGTTTATGAAGTAGCAGCAATGGGGATTAGTATTACAATTGGGAAACCAGACTGTGGTACCGGCTCATGTGACCTCTTACCTGAACGAGTTCAAAGCAAACAAGAACCTTTTATATTAGTCCCTTGATTTGCCATCTTTAGCTTAACTCTTCGTACAGCAGACAAATAGCTGTAACAGGAAAGATCCTGATGCTTCAGGGTACAATCAGTGACTGTGTCAGCCATCGGAACAGGAAGGACACCGGTTAGTTTTCTGCTTAGATGTGATTGATCACAACCACCTTATGAGGTTCCTGTTTATGACTGCCTACTTCACTGACAGAGTTTTTGGTTTAGCTGCCCTTTTGTTTTAGCTGCCCTTCAGTCCTTATTAATAGTGTCAACATGGAAACAGGCAACTCTGAGTAAACCAAGCTCATTGCCTCTAGTAACCTGGAACTATATTGACAAAATTCAATTTTGAATGCTTGCATTAAGAATATTAAAACCATGACTTCAGAGACAGTACATCACACATTTAAACTTTTGCTGTTATATAAAATAGGAAATTGCTTATAACATTATTTGGGGAAATTCATCCTCATATTTTCAATACCCTCCCCCCCCCCCAACAAGTAGTAGAAATGTAGGAATCAATTCCTTTAATCACAGAATTCCAGGATCACAGCAAGCCAGACATCAACTATGACTACCCAGAACACAATGAAAAATCAAACCACCTATTCCTATACTGAACTAGTGCCCTAATAGGAACACTGGGCCATTCCAGTGATGCAGCTTGTAGAACACTGGATTTTTGGGGAACTGTCATTCACTCATTGAACAATCTGTTCACTTTGTGAACTAGAACAGAATTACCCACACAACTCAAAAGTATTTGCCTTGTACACTCAAATCTGTACCCTGAGAAGATCTGGGCTCTGTGCTAGAGCTTCAGTGTAAATAACATGCCCAGTGTTTGAACATTCCTACAATTATCCCACAACCAGACGTACATAAAGACCCTGTGGTTTGCTTATTAGTAAGTCCCACTAACAGGTTATCATATGAAGCCTTCCTTTCAAGCACGAAATTCTTCCAAGTTTAACTTTACATCATTTGTCTGGCAGCTGAGTGAGCTCTAAATCAGGAAGAGTAATCCGTTCTTTTTTGCCCTCTTTGCTGGAAAGGCAATAGCTTGCACCACGAGGACAGTTCCCAACAAACCAGAGGCAATGCAAACAGAATCAGGACAGCCGTTTCCAGTGTTACGACCTGGGTGTTGTCTGAAAGAGCTACTGGCTTAGGACAGCACAGTCATTCATACTCTCCCAATGCAAGTCCTCAGCTGAAAATGTTTCCCGATTTTGATCACTTGCAGAGATGATCAGCAGGGTTACAGAACTCACACAAGAAAGACTCCCTCATGGGAGGCTCATAGAGCAGCTTGCCATAGGAAAAAGAAGATTCTTAAAGGCAAACTTTTCAGCTCAGCGCAAAAAATGCGACACACACACAAAACCAGCCTATAAATTACTGCACCCACGTGAAAACAAACCGATCAAAGCAGCAGCAGATTTAGCTTTTCAGTTCAAGAGGGCCCAGGCAACCGTTGCCGAAACTCAGGCCAGAGGAAGTGACCAGTACTACCCACCCAGGCCAAAAGAACTGACCAGTACTACCCACCCAGGCCAGAAGAACAACAGGCTTCAATCCAACCACGTACCTCTTTTAGGAAGGGGAAGTCAGGACAGTAACTAAATTGTTGCACTGGGGACAAAGACGGGGATTTTTCAAAACCCCAAACACCGTCTTTGAATCCGGAATATGGGCCGATATGGGTCGGGACTTGTGGGACTCGGTCAGCGCTGGCTCGAAGGAAGCAGCTAATCTCGCTCCCATCTGGAGACAGATTAAGACCGTTTTGGAGGATATTAAAACAGAAAAACGAGTAGTGCTTTTGGCGCAGCAGGCTTTGACCCCGGAAGCCAAGGCTCCTAACGAGTTGCGAGCGTATCCTGTGGATGCCCGACGATTTTTCGGGGGGGAGGACTACAGAGTAATTCCTACTGCACCACCTTTACTGTCCACACCGCCGCCAGATGACTCCCCCCTGGAGAATGCACCGATGGAAACAGAGCCTGAGGAGTTTAAGACACAACCCATACGAGAGGAGCCTGAATCGTCTTCTTCTGCTTCTCCTACTAACCATGAGCTACATAAGGAGTTATTATGGCAGAGGGAACAACTAAAGCATATAATGCGGATTGTGCAACAATTGGCAGGGGGAGCAGGAGGTGTGGAGGGAGCAGGAGGTGCAGGGGGAGCGACAAGCAGACCCTTAGATTTAGAAACAACTAAGCTTTCAGGAATGCACCGCTTAACTGATCCGCCTGGGAAAGAGCAGCCAGAGGGTTGGAGGGGGGAACGGAAAGCAGGAGTGGCCCTCCTGAACCATGATCCTGCTCAGAGATGGCAAGGGACAATAAGAGAAGCCATAATTGAGAGCCAATTTGTTCCTAATGCTTTCCTGGTGATCCTGCCGGATCCCGCTCGCCCTCAACATCAGCAGTGGGCTCCATTGGATTGGAAACTCGTTCGTGAGGCACAAAAGTCAATTCAACAGTGGGGTTTGCAAAATCCATACGTACAAGCCATAGTTGATTCTATATTTTTGGGCCAGTTGTTGACACCCTTTGACTGTATTAAGCTGACTGAAATGCTCTTAACCCCTACGCAACGGTTGTTGCGGCAGGCAGGTTGGGAGTCTCGAGTTGATCTTGCAATATTACGAAACCTTGACTGCAATCCAAACGACCCCTTGTTTGCGGCCACAAAGGATTATGCTGTTAGGAAAGGGTCCGTTTGCTGACCCCCAGATACAGGCACAACTCAACCCTGCCATTTTGCAAAAGCCACAAGCTCTGGCCACGGCCGCGATAAAGCAAGTCCCACAAATGGGAAAACCACGGCCACCATATACAACCGTTAAACAGGGGGGATCAGATTAATCCCAGGCGTACTTGTCTGGTTGGCGCACGTAGAGAAGGGGCTATCCCCCGTGCTGCCCGGTGCCGCAATAAAGAATACCTGCTTAGCGACACTTGGTTGTTGCTGAGTTTTCTCAGATTCAGCTGACAACCCAGATGCGACAGTCTCTGTCCGGCCGCAGGAGCCGCTGAGGACCGGGACTCCCTAGGCGCGCCCCGGGACTCTTTCTCGAAGGGACTCCCTGACTCATCCGGCTCGCTGCAGGGGCAGACAAGGACCATCTACGGAAAAAGGTATTCCTTCTGGTTCTGGTTCAGGTACACCCTCTGGAAGGCGTCCATAAAACGTAGGAGACATCCTATGATGGACACCATACACGTGGCAAGACAGCGCATAGCACTTGATCTGGAACGTACTCTGGTCTGGTTCTGTAGTTTGCTCAGTGCTCGCACTGTGCACTGGCTCGGCCTTGATGTTAACGTGTATTTTGACCACTGACATTGGTATTTGACTATGGGAATTGGAACTTGTCTGATACATGTATAACACCGGATTTTAGTCTGCTCAATGCTATAGCTGCGAGTGTCCCCTTACGTCCTTTGTGTGAATGGTGCAAAGGAGCTCCTTGCGCGGTAGCGTGAACACCGGTTATCTGTACTTGAATGTGTGAGTGAGTGAGACGCAGTGCTGCTGCAAAGCGACTGTGGAGTCCCGATGCGCGGTTCCGTAACCCCGCGAGGGATCTGGCCAAAGACGGGCGAAGCGACCGGGAACAGTTCCAAGTGTATATCTGTGAAACAGCGGACAATCAACATGGTGGGACGAAATATGGGGCAAATGGGGAATAAACCTTCCGGGTTGGCTTAAAGGGTTACTAGGGCAAGGGCTTGTTTTATTAATCGTTGTACTTTTGATATTATAATTAATATCTGTGATTTTAATCTGTGTAGGAGAAACGCTCAAGCATCCTATAGCTTCTGTATTTGCTTTACAAAGGAAAGGGGGAATTGTAGGAGACTAGCAGAGAGAGGGCATGCCTAACATGGACATAAAGGAAATAAGGGGTGAATAGTAGGTACTAACAGACACTGCCACATAGAACTTGTAACCAATGATATAAGTAAGGTAACTGCATGCTGGGCGGGTGGATAAAGCAGGATTGCCAATCTGAAAATGCATGATGACATGTACGGAAATAAAACAGCACGTAAGATGCAGCCAAACATTCAATAAATGGCTTTTGCTCAAAGCCATATTGGTTGGTATGCAGTCCGTCCCTGCGCAATCACAACACAGACATTAAGGCTACCTGCATTGTTTATAATCAACAATTAACAGGGACTAAGTATGACAAACCAAGTACGACACTGCAACAAGTGGACTTAATTCCACTCCCAAAACATTTCAAGTTGGAGATCCCTTGACTGCATTACTGCCCACTTTGAGATGAGTTTTTGTGGACTCGGGAGTAACACCGAAGATCACAAAGCAAAGCTCACAGCAATTGGACTAGTCTTTACACAGCTCTTTCACTTTTGGCAAGTCTTTTCAGCTGTTTGTATAAATCCACACTAAGGCTAGTACCTGTGTGCAGCAGGCAACTTGTAAAGATGACGACACTATACACACACTCTGAAACTACACAAATATAACTTCAGTGCTGCCGGTTTTTCTTTTTAAGGCATATTAATACTGCAGAACTACTGAAGTTTTCTAAATCCATGTGTGGTTTGTTTGGGGGTTTTTTGTTGTTGGTTTGGGTTGTTTTTTTTTTTTTGTTTAAAGCACTGCATTTTCAGAAGTGAGACGGCTTGAAGACAAAAAAAGCAACCACACCTAGTAGAGCAGCAGCAGACAGCCAAGCCAGCAGTATTAACCAAGATAGGCACAGGTAAATTAGTAAACGCTACAGGCAAGAACCTACAAGGTGAAGTTAAAGCAAGATGGTGCAGCAAGAAGATTCAATGTAATGTTAAGTGGGAGTTTGTCTTTTCACGAACCAATTGTATGACATTCCTCATTTCCATTGAGTTTCAGGTCCTAAATACAATTCAGCTTCTCACTAGCTAAAAAACAAAACACCAAAACCCACAGAACTCCAGCTTGCACTAACTTAAAAATTATTCCTTTACAACAGTATCGCAGAAGTAATAATCATATCCGCTTTTTGCTACCATGTACGAGAGCAGTTGAATAGTTAAATATTCAAGTAGGAGTTATGTACAAAAACATGCAAATTAAAAGGAATAAATGAAATGCTCCACTTTATTAAGAAACCAAAAATACAAAACTGAAGAGTTCCAAGGCTTCATGTACTCAAACACTACTGAAAAATGGTACCTTAAACTTGTTTACTAGCAGTACTAATATTGACCAAGATTAACCTCTACAAGATAGTGTTAAAGTTGACATTTTCCACCATTTGTGCTGTAATAAGCTAGTTTCAAATTAAGAACTTGGTGCAGTTACAGTAAAGTCTAGATATTTATATAGATGTGGTCGTAGTTAATATGCTGTTTTGTAGCCAAGAACTTTTTAGCTCAAATCACAGCTGTTTTCTAGTTAGTGAATTTTAAAATGCTTAGAGTTTGTTTAATCAGCTATAGCTCTACTGAATGATGTTCCATGCAAAGATACAGCTTTTAAGTCACCTAACAGACCTAGATGCCATTTGTTTCTGGCTACTAAAAACAGAGCTGTGTGAAGGCGTATTGTAGAACGTAGTAAGAGTCAGAGCATTGAGAGACTGTAGCTAACGGCAGCACACACAAGACACCCTGCAGACCACGTGCACTCCCATTTGCATGGGAATGCTGCTCCAGTCACACTTACCAGTCAAGTGTTCACTGCCTCAGCTGTACCTGGCAGTTAGTTCAGCTTTCCTCAGGTGCTTTAACTATATGCCTCAGGAAACCAAGGGAAGGTTAACTGTTAGCTCTGATTTAGCAAGAGGAGCGTAACATGAGAAGCAGGAGGGAAAAGGAGAACAGAGAATGAGAAATGCAGTAGACAACCAAGTATTAGCCTCAACTGAAGAGCAGAAGACACTTTGGAGAGTTCTCCTAACAATGCACGAAAGTTCACTTGCTTAGAGATACTTGAAATACAACTTTATTACCTAAACAAAAAAGAATGGGAATGACAGAAACAAGATTTACCACTTAACACTCTGATGTGACTGCAGCAGTCTTATATTTGAAACTCAAAAGGGGAAGTAATTGCAGTCCAAAAAACAGCTAAATATGCAGGTCCAAAATATGAAGTTTTTTGTTTTGGTTTTTTTTTTTTCATTTTGTTTTGTGGTTTTTTTCTTTTTTTTTTTTAAAACTGCCACATTCACTCCGAAGCCCATTCATCTCTTTCAGCATCCCAAAGATTAAGCACATGTTCTGCTCAGCTAGATAATAAAGTGGCAAACACGCTGCACCACTGACATCACAGGACAGTTGCCTATAAAACTAGACTTCTGACGCTGGGCTCCAGCTTCATCCCTCACAGGTCATCATCTTCATCTGGCAGTGCAGTGGTTTGAGCAATCTGGAACAAAGAAGTAACACTTAAAAACTGTTCTTCAATCACGTGCCCCAAGAGTCCAAACACTAGGCGTCAGACAATCATTTCACCTTCGTGCCCTTTCTCACTCACCTGTAAGTCTTGCTCATACTGTGCTGCCAGTGCTGGATCCATAACAACTTCAGGTGGTGCAAGAGCAGGCATGGCAACAAACTCCAAGTTAGGATCTCCAATTAGCTTTCTAGCAAGCCAGAGGAAAGGCTTCTCAAAGTTGTAGTTACTCTTAGCTGAAATGTCGTAATACTGGAAAAAAAGTACACATTACACTTTTTTCAAAAAAAAAAAATAGACACCTCTAACTGCTATTTAGGGCGTACCGAGATTAACATGCTCTAATAATCAGCTCAACTTTTACCTTCATATTCTTTTTGGCTGCATGAATTCTGTTTATGCTCTCAGAAACAGTTATGATGTACATGTCTAGAAACACAGCATTTCAGGCAAATAGGCAGGAATTGATGACCAAAAAGTAAGGTACCAAATCTAATCAAAGAGGGGACTTTCAGGAGACAATAGTGCATCTATCTTTTTGCTGTGACTTGATCTACTTTAGTCTCAGTTCTGTGTCATCTGATGAGATTCTCATCAGTGAAAGCCAAACGCATACAAGCGCTTTAAGAATTTATCATAGCTTCTGCTCTGGACCACTGATGATCATCATCATCATCACTTCCCGCTCCCCTGAGGTTCGCTTCAAACAGCCAACAGGATGTAAAGCTGAAGTATTACAGCCTGCAGTGACAGAGGCAAGAGCACTCAATTACTGCTCAGAACCCAACTACAGTCAGACCCAGCAAGTTTGACTCCTACAAACTCATGCCAACGTACCTGGAGGTTCTTCTTCCTGTGGAAGACAATGGATTTCGCCTTGACTTTTCTGTCCTTAATATCCACTTTGTTGCCACACAACACTATAGGGATATTTTCACATACTCGTACCAGATCTCTGTGCCAATTAGGTACATTCTTGTAAGTAACTCTTGATGTTACATCAAACATTATAATGGCACACTGAGCTGCAAGAAAATAGCCAAGAGTTACATCAGAAGAGTAAGCGCTTGCTTGTAAGATGGGAGAAGTAGTTAGTACCCATAGAAAACCCACATTAGGGGTAAGCAACTGCATTAACTTTTCCCTCTCAACTTCACAGTTCTGAGTCTCCACATTCTGTTAACAAGTTCAGTGAATGAGTCCACAAAACTTGGCCCACAACCACATCATCTCATCTTTAGTGCCCAATCTCAAACAGCAGTTTAGTGTTTTATCAGTGCAACTGTCCCACTGAGTAACACGGGGTTGCATGGTATGAGCACATACAAAGATTACCAAAGTTAACCCTGATTTACACAAATGTTTAACAGAAACTAGTTAACACCTATGTCACTGATCTCAGACATCCTATTGAGGCCTTCAGGTCAGTTGAGAGCTTGGAGTCCACATTTCAGGGTGCCCTTGTCCAGAACAGTTTTTCAAAGAACAAAGTGGCTTGACTCGATCCTGATACTTTTCAGGGAAAGCAACAACATCAAACTAATAACCCCCTGCAAAATTTAAGATGTGCTGGTGACTGCAGTACACACAGAACACAGCCTGGCCAAGCAGAAGTAAGGGACACTATCAGTACTTCTTTAGAAAGACAACTAGACTGGCGTGGAGATGTACAGCTTCATCATCATACCTAAAATCTTACAGTTTCTGTGTTCCAAGTCCTTGCCTCAGCACCCTATGTTAATACAGACAGAAGCTTGTACTAACTGAAGCACATACTTCCACCTCCTAACCACGGAATTTCATCAGCACCATCTTGTCATTTAAGGTGCACCATCACTCTTCATTAATACCAACGCTGCAATAGCATACTGAAACACCATCTTAGACAATTCCTACACCAGCACAAGTTGCTGAGCAAAGGAAATTGTCATACCTGCATGAAGAGTCTAAAGATCCCGAAACCAGCTCATCGCTGCAAGCTACGCTGACAATTTTCAGACTGGACAAGAACAGAAGGAAGGACTGAACTGTAAGAACAACAGAATTTCCCCACATATGCACGCAGCTTACCTTGGATGTAATAGCCATCTCGCAGGCCACCAAATTTCTCTTGGCCAGCTGTGTCCCATACATTAAATTTAATAGGGCCTCTGTTAGTATGGAACACCAGAGGATGAACTTCAACACCCAGAGTTGCTACAGTAATAAGAAAAAGCAGCACATTTAGCAAGTCATGAACTGCACTTCCAATTGTAACACAGCAGATCTAACGTTTCTTCAAACATACCTACATACTTCTTTTCAAATTCACCAGTCAAATGACGTTTTACAAATGTTGTTTTGCCAGTGCCACCATCGCCTACCAGGACAAGCTGTTGAAAGATAAAGGCAAAAAAGTCAGAGCAATACACTTATAGAGAGCTTTATTCATCATTTTAGTGTAAATACTAATTGCTACTACAAAAACCTTAGTCCTACAAGATGCTGTACATAAAAGACTGAACTCCCCATGAAATGAGTCGCTGCACTGGGACCCAATTTGTTGAGCCTATCATGCTATAACTCTAAGTCAAACTGATCTAGTTCCTGTAGCCGAAAACTACAATGGCACTGTGAATACGGTTCTACTAAACTACAAGTGACTGAGTTAAGAGTTGGCGTTTTCAACCTGAATGTGATCATACTTGAGAACAACTCACTTATGCACCCAAATTGGTGAAACCCACCATAATCTTACAATTAAAAAAACCCCACCCCCACCCCAAGCCACCATGCTACTAACAACTGGAATACTCTAGACAAGTATTGTAAGAAACACAAGTAAAAACCTTTCATGAGACAGTCTTAAGGAGTTCTCGCTGTTGAGAGAGCATAAAATAAACCACCCACAAAACACCAGAAAATTCCGTTCTGAAACATTTCAAGTTTTCTTCCCTAAACAATTAATACACAACAGACTATTCTAATTCACTCTAAGCACTTTTTGCTGTGAACTTCCCATCTGAAATTTAAAAATCATTCCATAGGCAAAGTATCACTAGAATTTATGACATAAACTACAAATAGCATCAGATTGACACAGTGCAACAGAATTTTTTTGTAGAAGCTATGACGTGTGGAAAAGACTTTACAACCTGAAAGGTTATACAGTAGGTACGTTTATTGCGCGCAGATGCACGGGGGATCGCTCCACCACAAATGTGCATACCCACCATGGCTGCTTGTCCAGTATTTATACAGCTAAAACAACACTTATTCCAGAAACGCCTATACATATTCATGATCTATCCCCGAAAAGGCAGTTCCTTCCTCGCCACCTCAGGCTCCTCCTTGGTACGCTTGCGGTGGTCGTGGGCAGGGGTCTTCAGGGACGAAGGCCATAGGTCTTCCTCGCTGTGTACTCCTCACCTCTCCCCTGGAATCTCTAATTTGGCTGAGCTTGCAATACCAGACTGGTTTCAGCCTGGTCTGTCCTTGTGTGCACATCTGGCTATCTCCTTTTTGTTATTGTTTAAAGATGGATGTTAGCTAGCCTTCGTTAGCTCTTATATCCTTCTGCCTTTGAGCCATGAATTATGTCTTTATGTCTTTGTTTCTGTCTTTTCTGTTTCCCTTATCAGCTTCTTTTTCAAGCAATTTGCAGGGGTTAGTGACTAATTGCTTACTTGCATGCATGTTAGTTCTGGGAAGCAAGTTTTAATAGTTTTAGCTTTTCCTATGTAGCTCCCTATTAGTATTTTCGATATATCTTCGGTTATAAAATATATTTTCTATATGGCCCCCTACCAGCTATATGCAATACTAGAATAAACTAACTACACCATTAAAGACCAGCACTTCAAAACCAAACGTACCACCCACGCTGATACTCGAGAGTCGCTCGTGCTACTTTTCTATTGAAGAGAGAAAAAAATAAAACCAAAACCAACAAAGCCCCAAAGCCTAAACCACTCCCTTACCTTAAACTGCACTTGGGGCTCTCCTTGGGCAGCCATGCTGGGTCTGCAGGGGAAATGGAAGCATGTGAGCTCACAACAGGCGAGCTGATTCAAGGCCCGGCCGGAAGGGCCGGGCGCCGTTTTCGGTCCCCAAATCGCCTCCCGGGGCGCGTGCTCTGCGGGCCAGCCAGCACCGCCGCCGAAGAGGCCGAGGTTCGGCCCACGCCACCGCCCACCCCCAGCACCGCGGCCCGCGTGGTCCCGGGCCCATTCATGGGGCAGGAAGCGCCTCCACGTCTCCCCGCATGCGGCGGGAGTGCGCGCAGTAATGGCGGCGGCACCTCCCCGCCCACCCCCGACGGCCCGTAACGGTAGGCTGCCGCCGCACCCCTTTGGCTTTCGGGCTCAAAAAAGGAGCGACTGAGGCGCGGCCTCCGAAGGGCACCTCAGCCAAGGCCGGCCCCAGCTTCGCTCCACAGAAAGTCCCCCCTAACTCGCTCGGAACCAGCACCCCATCCCTCACGAGAATCCACCTTCTGACCGGGAGAGCCCGGAGCGAGTCCTCCGGGGAGCCCAAGCGGAGTCTTCCCCCGGCCGGGCCTCAGCCTCCCCCGAGGGGCCTAAAGAGCTTTCCCCGCCATGAGCCACCATGACTGAGCAGCGCGCGCCACCTCCCCTCCCCCCGCGGCCCCGGGCCGTTGGCGGCCCCGCTCTGCTCCTTCCTCCGAGACTTCGCCCGCTCTTTTGCCCGGGAAGGAACCGAGCGCAGCTCCTACCCTTCCACCTCCCCCATTCCGAGGGCCGCGGGGAGAAAGGCCGCCACACGAGTCAGGCACGGCAGCTGCCACCCTCGCCCAGGCCCAGCCTCACTGCCACCCAACCCACCGCCTACCGCCGCTCCCAGGCGGCAGCGAGCCGTGACCGCCGTCCCCACCGCTCACGTTCGTTAAAGCGCCGACACGCCGCCCCCCACCCGCTCCTAGGAGGCGGAGGAGGACGTCCCGACCCCGTTACCTCTCCCGAGGCTTCTCTCCGCGTCGCTCCCCTCAGTGACTGGGCGCTGCGAAGATGGCGGAAACGCGGTTCAAATACCCGGAGAGCGACGCCGCGCGGCCACAGGGAGGGGGAGGGGCCGGCCGTCACGTGGCGAGCGGCGGGCGGGAGCCGAGCGCGCGGCTGCTCGGACGCTGCTCGGGCGGGAAGGGCCTGGGCTCCGCCGCCGCGGCTCGTCCTCCGGGCCCGAGCGGGGCGGGCGGCTCGGCCCTGCCCCTCCGCGGCCCGGCGAGACCCAGCCCGTCGGGGGAAAGGGAGCGGTTCCTCTGTGGCGTGGGCAGGCGGGCGCGCAGGCCCCGCCGCCGGCCGCAGTTCCGGCCCGCCGGAGGGCCTTCCGCCCGGCGCCACCCTGCGCGGCCGCCGGCTGCTGGAGAGGGGACGGGGCCAGCCCCGGGTTTTGAGTAGCAGCTTCTGCTGGAAAGGCCGACGTTTGCTAGCGAGGGCTGCGGCAGAGCTGCGGGGGAACTCGGCCGCCTCCCTGTTCAATCATTGAAATCCCATCAGAAAGCGTTTTAGTCAGGTGACTGCGCTTTTTCTGCAGACAGAGTTTAAAAATGGCATGTGGTTACTTAGAAAACCTATTAAACTGCCTCCGGCACGGTTTAATAAAGTGGTCTTTAAAAGCAGCAGGAGAATTTAATCGAACAGCTTTCAGGCAGCAATGCCTGCGTTCAAAGGGACTTTCCTAAATGTACCACGGGACCGTTATTTGTCGTTCTGCATACAAACTGATCTGCATTCACTAGAGAGTGCCTTCATGAAAATAAAAGTTGTTTTCTAAGCCCTGGGTCTATAATAGTTCTCTAAGCAAACAGGTCCAAACTTCAGTGGAACAAAGTTGTTAAAAAACAGAGTTTCAAAGAACACAAGTGTGCATAAATGCCAAGTTCACGAGTTCACACTGATTTCCAAGGTCTCTGTTGTTTTGGTTTTTTGTTTTTTTGTTTTTTTACTTCAGTATAACATAACTTTTATGTGGTCTGCACAATGTTTGCTGGTGCACTCCATAATGTAAAATAAATAAATATTTTTTAAAAAATGTCTCTAGATTGAATTAACATAGAAAGTATTTCATGGCAGGTGATATATGCAAACAGAGTTTATTTCTTGTTTTCTACAGGCATAGATGCAACATATACAGAAAAGTTTTACAAGAGTGCTGCACTGTGCTGTAATTTTTGCTTATTTGATAGTGTTATGCCAATCCAAACGTTGCACAAGATTTTCTTTGTTGGAAAAATCACTGGCTTGTTAAATTTGCCTTCCCTTTTTTGGAGGAGTTTTGTTTGTGGGGTTTTTAGCATTTTTGCTGATCACCTCTAGGTGTCAGGAAGGGTATTTTTCAGGACATGTAACTCAAATATTTCTCAGCACAATGCTATCTTTATAAAACCCTTGTGAATTCCACCTCTCTTCTTGACAAATAGGCATGTGCTTATAAATAGGAGCCCCTAAAGCCACATTAGTGTCAGTTTTTAAGAATATAAACACTTCTGGGGTGGGAAAAGCAATCTGTAACTGTACAGAACAGTCAGTGTACTTTAGAAGCTTCTCAGTATTGTTAAAATGTATTAGTAAGCTATTTTTTTTTCCTGCAAACAAAATGGTAATACTATTTGATGCTTTAATTTGGAATAATTAAAACAGATATTTAATTAAAAAGTCCCCTATCATAGCATTGGAGCTCTTGGTAAGTATTTATTTTGTTGTTACAAAGATAAGTAACTAGGTGGCATCTAGTTTTTATCATCTGTTTTATCATCACATGTAAGTGTGCAGTTCAGAGGATCCACAACACATCTGCTCTAGATAAACCCATTCAGCAAAGGCAACAAACCACTTCCAAGCACTCATCTGCAGCGTTAGATCACTATCTAAAAGATTAGAGTCCCTACCATATCGCTAGGTAATCAGCAGAATAATTACTTTTAAAAGACCTTGACATTTCCTATATCTTGACTCTGTGAACAGAGTCGGCACCTCACTGCTGCAGAGGAACGCAGGAGGCAGAAGGCAGCCCTCGGTGTCCGAAGACACAAATGAGGAATGGTACGAGACCTCATCCTGGAGATAAGCAGTCACAGAGCTCGACAGCCTATTTGAATGTAACGGCGATATTATTACAAAAAATCATTTTGTAAACTGTAAACGAAGACAACAAGATACGCAGGCAAGGAACGAAGAAGAACATAATCTTCCCAGGGCAAGCAATGGTTGCGGAAATGTCTCTGGAATAGGAGCTCCAGCAGCACCGAGGGCTGCACACTGTGGCGACACAGGAAACCACACTGGAAAGGCTGAAGAGGAAATTAGTCACTCTCAGCACGGATAGGTAAAAGGGGTCATATGAAAGCAAAATCCAATTGAAATAAGTATTCAAAAGACAAACTTTATTCATTTTTTTTCACCAAGACAGACATGTGACTAGGTTTTGTTAAGAGGCTACACTCTTGGAAGATAAGGATTTAGTAGGTCAATGATGAAGGGCAGCTGTAGATCTAAATTTTTTCAGAAAACAAAAATTCAGCACCGTCATGAAAGCAGCTTACAGTACTAATTCAGGATTTTTAAACTCCTGATCCAGCACTGGAATAAAATTCTTTAAACAAGTGAAGAAAATTACGCATTGGATTATTATGCTCAGTATCCAAAAGTAACATTTTTAGAATTGACAGTCGCTGAACATGTAGTCTAGAAGATAAAGTCTATATATGATAGAGCTGAGATACTAGTAATTAGAGGTAACTGCCTATAGTCTGAAGTAGTACTTTTTAGCAAGCAGCCAAGAACAATCCCACTGAGGATTTTCTGCCTTCCATAATACCTGCATGCTTTATTTCCTAGAAACTCCCAGGCCTTTCAGACATACCTGTGATTGTACAGATTTAGGACTTTGGCAAAGTTTTGGTGACATCCCTAACGGGCAACGTGTGTCAACATGTTTTAGTTGAAGACTTAACCTAAGTCAATGGGTCATCTTCTGCTCCATGCAATGGGACTGCGCAGCTTGCTCTCCATCTCCAGCCGTGACAGGGGTCACGCTTAGCCGCTCTGTGGGTACAGCGGACTGCAGGCCACGGCCGAGCACCCTGAAACGGCGAAGGGACGTGCCCGTGGCCTGTGCTGAGCAGAAGCCTCAGCGCAGGGAGGACGAGGCCCCTGCACCTTTTGGACTGAACATGAGTATAAGTTACACGGAGCCCGACTGCAGCCTACCCACATCACGCACCAGAAGAGAGTTCAAGACAATTCAACTGTTTACTGCTCTTTCTCTCATGGTAGTCTCCCAATACTGCGTGTATTCTCATCGCTGGTCGGGACACGCCTCGCAGCGCTGCCTCCTCGGGACGGGCGTTCCCCCACAGGGCCCGCGGTCCCGCTCAGCCGCCTCCCTTCTCCCGCACCGAGCGCCTCTCTGTTCTCCAACGCTTCTCCGCCAGCACTGCCCAGCCGCACCTTCCGAACCTTCCGACCGCTCCCGCACGCTGCTCCGCACACCTCAGCCGGGCCCGGCCGCTCGCTCACCCCCGCCCCCGGTGAGCGGAGCGGCCCCGGCGCAGCCCGGCAATTACCTCAGGGCCGGCGCAGCTGCGCCCGCCCGAGCAGCCCGCCTCGCCTTGTCGTCACGCCAAACAACGCGAGGCGTTTTTTCCCCAAGGGGATGGTTGCCGCGCCCTCCCGCTCCGCGCCCCGCCGCCGGGGAGCGGCGACGCATCCTCGTCCCCGCCCCTTTCTCCGCATGCGCGGCGCGGCCAGGGGTTGCCGTGACTTAGGGCGAGGGGTGTGGGCGTGGCCGCTGCCCCCGGCGCCGCGGAAGGAGAGCGGGGAGGTGGCGCGGCCCGTCCGCTGCGCCCGGCCGAGCGGGAGGGAGCGGGGAGGGAGGCGGCCCCGGCGACGGCGGGCCCGGCGCGGGGGGCTCTCAGCAACCGGCGGGGAGCAGCCGGGGAAGCCTCGGGGAGTCGCTGAGCCGCCGCGGGGATGAAGGACCGGCTGGCCGACCTGGCAGAGGTGAGCGGCGGGGCGAGTGCGGAGAGCGGGGAGGCTCCCGGGGAAGCGGAGCGGCGGGCTGAGGCGAGGAGCGGGGCGGGAGGGGACAAAGGCGGCGGAGTGCGGGGGGGGGGGCGGGTATGTGCGTGTGTGAGGGCCGTGCGGGCCGCCCTGGGGCAACGGGCAGCGGCGGGAGGGTTGATGTTCCGTTGCGGGATCCGCCGAGGCACCGCCTGTGCCGCGTCCCTGGGGGCAGGGAGGGCCCCGGCTGCCGCACGCTCCTTTCCCGCTCCCCCTCGGGGCGGGGGGCGGCTTCCTCCCGAGAGCCGGGGAGGCGCGCCGGGGCCTGGGCATCAGGCAGCCAAGTTCAGGCTTCTCCGGTTTTTAGAGATCACCCTCGCTTCCTCCTGACCTCCAGCGCGTTTCAAACGTTACGTTTTGAATGACCGATAAACTGCATCGTAATTTTGTTTTCCAGCTGCCCGTGGGGTAGATTTATCCGCTCGGGAAGTGTTTAACCAGTAGTGCGTCAGTAAAGCTGTCTGCAGATATTATTTTCCGTGTGTTTATAAAATGGTAGCTGGTAATGTTTATATGCTCTTTTCCTTTCCCTTATTTGTGCTTTGAAAACAGTATCCAAAAAAAAAAAAGGAGAGTTGAAGGGAGGTACCATCGTGTCTGTCTTCAACAGGATATGGCTTGATTGAAATAAAAGGATATTTGACTTTTTTTTTTTTTTTTTCCGTGAAAATAAGTGGAAATGGAGAACACACAGGAGTTCCTGTGATAGTTCTAAGACTCCACATATGAGTGGAAGCTGGCCTGCGTTGAGCTGCATACAAGTTTGGGGCTCATTCATTTTAAAATTAAGTTTGTGTCTTGTGGAACACAAAATACATTTTGGAAGCTCTATCTCTGAGTGACAGAATTGCCAGTCTCTTTGTCTTCCTCTCCAAAAGGATGAATTGGCATCTGAAAAGTTTTTGCATTATTAGATTGCAATATCTTTACCAGGAAAGATGTTTTGGAGTCGTGCCAAAGAAATGTGTAATTTTTTTTCAGGTATACTTCTTCTCTTTTCCTATTTCTAAGCATGTCCAGGTTGTAGGAATACATGCTGAATTTCGGTGATGGTGTACACTTCCCAGAAAGCGGAGGCAGCAAATGGTGGTCTGAATTTGCTTTTTAATTTATAGTCCTAGACACTTAGACTTCATTCTGACTGAGTGGAAGCAGCAGTGGCCTCTTGTATGTTTTGGGTGTTTTTTTTTTAATTAAAACCCCTAAAACACATGCCCCCCTCCCCCCCAATATATATTGTTAAAAGTTTTAAAAGCAGCTGTACATAGCGGGAGGTTAAGCCGGCTTTAATATTTGGCATCTGAAACATTACTATACTGCAGCAAGCTAATTCTCTAACTGAAACATTATTGCAGCAAGCTGCTGTTTTAAACATAGTGGTTAGTATTGCTGAAGTGCTTCGTATATTCATTAACATGATTTTCACTGCCTGTAGAATTGACAAATAGCTTGGAGACTTAAAATTGAAGTTTTCTTCTAACTAGAAGAAAATATTTAAACATCAAATGAAGGCAGAAGTTATTGAAGATCCAGTCTACACTTTATCCCTTCAAAGTGTGTGGGTGACGTGAAGTTTTGAAAAGCTGCATACCCAAGGGAGATGGCTTTTGTAAAACTTGATTTCCTCAGGGAACTCATGGAAGTAACAACTTCCATCTTACATCTTCATCTGAAATATCCATGTTTTTGTGATTTTTCCTTTATTCATATAAAGGCTTTGAACGGTGATACCTGGTCATACGTGGATAAGATTGCTTTGAAAAGGAATAAATAATCTGAAGAAATAGTGTATTAACATGTGTTTGCCTATTTTCCAGAGTGTTTCAGTTTGACTAGTGTGGTTAGAATCATAGAATCATTAAGGTTGAAAAAGACCTTTAGGATTATTAAGTCCAAATGTCAACCCAACACCACCGTGCCCACTAAACCATGTCCCGAAGTGCCACATCTACATGTTTTTTGAACACCTCCAGGGCTGGTGACTCCACCACTCCCCTGGGCAGCCTGTTCCAATGCTTGACCACTCTTTCAGTAAAGAAATTTCTTCTGATATCCCATCTAAACCTCCCCTGGTACAACTTGAGGCTATTTCCTCTCGTCCTATTGTGTCCTAGTTCCATTGAGTTTTATTTGGCTAAATGGGTAAGTGAAGAGTGGAGTATATATGTTGTGGCTTTTAAGCAGGCCTGGGCCTGCAAAATCTTCAGAAACTGCTTTGCCTCTTTCCCTTAATATAAGAATATCATTGTGTTTTACTTTGGTTGTATCTTACATGTAAGTTCCGTCCACCCCGTTTCCCCCAAAGACCCAATGTGGTCCACAAGTAGTTTAAGAAATCTGAGTACTTCAGCCAGTCTACACTGACCCATTGTGACTAAACACAGTATTCCCTGTAGCAGATAGGTTAATTTAAGTTTACATCTCTTCATTTGTGTGTTCCTAGATTTCCCTTTATCCTTATAAAGAAGAGGGAGAAATGTTACATATCAATGTTTGTGGCCCATTAACATAAAGTAATCATAACTTGATACTTTTGGTAATACACTGTATTTAGGCAGTTCAACAGTGCTGAAATAGTTGCTGGAGAAAGAAATTGTTGAAGACATGCAAATTATATAGTCTTCAGATAATGTTGCTTCTTCTTACTTTCTAGCTGGGAAGAGTCTTGTAAAATACACACTGCTTCAGGAGACAGTAACCATGATTGTATTTGTCTACTTTTAGAGGATTATTTTAATGTCACTTCTGAATTATTTGAAGCAGGCCAAAATGAACTTGTCAGCTGTTTGAATTGCCCTTTAATACAATTAATTGGACAATTGATCAAATCCCAGACTGATTTTAGTTAATTTTGAGCACAAATGAGTGTAAGATTAAAAGAAGAATAAAAGGTTCTCTCTGATCCAGTGCACTGTTTTCAGCAGTGGTGGATAGTAGGATATTGAGGGAAGAAGAAAAAAACCCAACAAAACAAACAGGGCAAGTACCTAGCAATGACTGTGTAAAATATTCTCCCAGCATTCAATGGTTCATGGATACAAGTCCATCTTAAAATGGCTTAAAAAGAGCTGTAGGGTCTGTTTTCAGCACATGTAGCTAGTGTCAGGTGTTAAAACCAGATGTCCTTTTAAAGGTCTGTTAATAACAGTCATTCAGACTTTTTTGTTATTGTTGTTAACTCCTTTAAGAAAGAGGTAAGATGTAAACCTCTGCATAGGCGTGATGTCTTAGATCTCAGGTTTGGGGTGCATTGTTCATATGGCTCAAAAATTACCATCTTGTTAGATGCTGAAATGGACGCAGAGCTACCTATTGAAATCCATTTTTCTTGCTTGATTGGTGAATCATGTTAAATACATGCTTTTTGTATTTCTTTACTCTTGAGTGTTACTGAGACACAACCTTTGAAAAGTACATTTATATTTGATTGTAGCTTTTTTTTTTAAAAAAAAAAAATAGAAACAAACCAAGGACCTGTAACTTGAACAGAACTGCACTGATTTTTTTGTAAGCTATTTCATGGGCATTCACTTAGTGCCCCCAAAACTGTTTAGGAGTGAGTGAAGAACTGCAAAGTCGCAAAAGCTAAAATTGGTAGCATTGGGTGGTATGGAAAACAAAATGCAAAAGGAACCTTTTCAGAAGGAGGGAAACATTGCTGAGTTGCTGAGTTCTTTTTTTTTTTTTTTTTTTTTCCCCTCTGAGTTTAACTTCTTACATTAGTCTGTGTTAAAGCGTGGAGTTTCTGAAGATGAGCTGTATGTTTCCGTGTCGTAACAGCATAAAATAATTTCTTGTGGCTGGTTACTGTATGATTTCTTCCTGGTTGTACAATAGTGCTGCTAAATGCATGTTAATGATTGACCTGTCAAAGCTGCCTGACAGATCTCCTTGGCCCTCTGTAGGCCCTTCCTGGCCACTCTGATAGAAAAGAATTTCTGGAAACCCTGGTGCTGTGTGGAGAAACTGTAACACTCTGTGACCTGCTCCTTGGGTCTGATTTGTGAGGATAATGGTGGTCAGTTATCTTTGCAGCCTGCTGGAGGAATACATGCGATCTGGACTGAGAAATAACTAACCTTGAATGGGATTTCAAGGGCAAGTAATAGTTATGTTTTTAGGTCAAAAGCTGTTCTCACTTTCAAAGGTCAGTAATTAATTTGGTGAGATATCTCAAGCTAGACATATTCCTGCAATTCTGTAAGCTATGGGAAATGTCAGAAGTTTCATAAACCGTCAGGGTAGCTCCTACTTGGAGCTGAGAAATTATATTGTCTGAATATCTGGATTGTGTCATATGAACCAACTTCTGAGGGAACTTGATATATTTTATAAGTCTATGAATGTTTATGAGATTCTGTGGCGCAGACCTTTAGTCCCAAGTTCAAAGTATGAGCTGCAGACGGATTTTGTTAGATTGCTCTTGGCGGTGTCGTGAAACTTTTTATCAGTTTTTTTTTGTGCTACTACTTATACTGGGGAGGTAAGGTCTTGGAGAAACAATATGTTTCGGCTAAGTTCGACCATAAAAGTGAATTCTTGGTAGATTTGTGTGCTTGTCAAAAGAAGATACATCACTTAAGTTGAAGAGAGTTGGCGAATAAGCTGTGTTTTAGGTGAGCGGTGATTTAAGAACATAGAAAACAGAGGTTGATGAGTCATCAGATGTCTCAAGTGCTGATGTTCAGAGTAGGCTGTCCATAAATCCTTCAGCAAACTGATCTGTCAGTGGTGTCATTGCAACCAAATGTGAAAGTGAAATGAGGGTGGAACTGACTTCAGGGTGGGTAATCACCAGGGCTTCCTTCCAGCCCAGCTCCACAAACGGGACTTCTGAGTAACAATTTTGTCTTTCGTTTAAGATTCACTCAAGTGTTTAACGTTATACTAAGATTTTCTGACCAATCTAAAGGCTGACATGCTGAATCTCTTAGCTGATAGTATTTTCATTGGTTTTAGTTCAATTAGCTAAATATATCGTGTGATTCTAAACGAGCAGAAAAGTTATTCTTTACTCAGTAAATAAGAGCAGAAGATGTTCTTTTACATAGATAATGAAATTAAATGTCTTTGAAGTGTAGCTTGTTCTTAAATATTAACTTAAAACTGGTAGCTTTGTAGGGCTGCATTCTCTGGAATGGGTGAAAGTTGGGTGACTTCATTTGGGCTTATTTGTATTAAGCAAGACTGTTAATTGATTGCAGTCCCTAACGACAGATTCTTTAATATTGAGTTCTAGCAATCATCTCCCCAAAATGAGTAACTATAAAAAGTCTTTAATGACACACAGCGCTGAGTGATCCGGGAGAGCATTAACATTTAAATTCCTGTATTTCAGTCGGGGCATTATGGTTTCCCCTGAGCATAGAAACTGGATTATTTCTGACAGATGTACTGTTGTAGGGCTTTATACGCTCTCTGAATTGGCAGGAAAGGAACTCTCACAAAGTATAGTAACTTTCCTTGAAGATTTGGGGCACTCTTAGATTTTGGTGCAGAGATCTTAGAATCTTAGGATCGTGGAATAGTTTGGGCTGGAAGGTACCTTTAAAGGCCATCCAGTCTGACCCCCCTGTAGTGAGCAGGGACATCTTTAGCTACATCAGGTTCCTCAGAGCCCTGTCCAACCTGACCTTGATTGATCTTTGTTGAGTATAACCTTCTCTATTAGATAATAGCAGTGTTTGACATTGGATTAAATTGCAGGATTATCATGCAAATAATACACATCTCACCTAGTTTAATAAAACCAGAAACAAAGGGCTTATTGGGTAATAGGGTCAGGGTTTAGGAGCAGAAAGTGGATGTTAGAAGATCAAAGGCAGAGGGTCTTGTAAGAAAAAAGGAGTGTTGGACATGAAAATCCCTTGATGATACCTGTCTTATGGGGTTTTTTCTAACAGGTAACCCATTGACTATATCGTAGAAGAATATTTTGTTCTATTTTTAATTCAATGCAGTTCAAACAGTCTGTGCTCTACAGAGGGAACTAGAGAGCATGGAAGATGTAACCCTGCCTTTATATGATGCATGTTAATTCTCAAATTCTATCGAAGGAAAAGAGAATCTCATTTACTGTCGCGATCCATCTATTCTGCTGGGCTGACTCAAGGGTTAGGGAAGTGAATGTTGGGTCAGGGGATGTATTGGGCTGTGTGCCCTGGAGATCTGTGAGAGCCCGTCAACTTGAGTTTCTGCCTCCTTGGCTGCTGTTCTAAGGGTTTGTCAGTTACATAATGCATGTATAGTTTAGTGTAGCATAATTATGTCTAAATCGGTGTGGAATGGCAGCCTTGAAAACACCCGAGGGCAAAACTAGTAAGCAGATGTTGATAGCTTTTTATTCTAGCTTTCATTAGGTGTTTAGCTTATTACATGTCAAGGCAGTCATCAGCACGCCTCTTAGTATTTCTTGGAGAGGGTTCGAGTTACTGTCTGTGCAAACCGAATGTTATTTTCAGTTCATGTGGGACTCACTGTGGAAATATCTTTATGCTGTGAGAGAACGCTTATATGCCAAATTGTATTTTAATAATTTTTATGACAGGTAATGAAAACTGACATCACTTACAGGCTGGTTCTTCCTGAAGTTGTCTGCAGAGGAGTACGTGCCTTGGCATTCACAACTTCGTGGTGGTCAGGTGACTTTCTATGACCTCTCTGCAGATTTCTTTTTAGATTATGGTCCTGAGGAAAGGAGAACTTTTTTGACTTACAGACTGTTGACAAAATTGTGTTTACAGTAGCAGTGCGGAAGAAGTCGTAGTTGTTTCAGAACAGTATCCTGAGTTTTATTTCATAGACTTGTTTTGTTATGTTTTACAGTGTAAAGGAAATGAAGATGGGGAGACAGTTATTGTTGAAAAAGACCACTTTATGGATGACTTCTTCCAACAGGTAAGGTTATAGGTTTCGCCATCTATTAAAGACTTAGTTTTCTCTCTGTGCCTTTTAATTTCTGTAATTAGGTTTAACAATTGATCTACATGCACACCCTCCAGGATGCTTTGTAATGGTATGCAAAATCAAATATTGGTAACACTTTTGCTTGTTTGTGTCAGGCTATTTCCTGTCTTTACTTCACGGAATGTTTTTTAACTCCCTGTTGACGAGAAATTTGCTTACAGAATTTTAAAATCTTTTATATTAAGAATAATGGCACTTAAGTCTTTGGTCATATAAAATATATTTGCTATTAAGAATACCATTTTTTCTTAAAAAAAAAATAGTGCAAGCTGTTTAAATGTCAACATTTCTGCTGGGATTTCTGTCAGATACTTACAAATATTGCAATTAAATGCTTTATGATTTTTATTACCAAAGACATTTATTTTTTAAAAAATTTTTGCCCTAAATTCAGGTGATTTCATTGCCATATTTCTCTTCCTCTAGGTTGAGGAACTTAGAAATAATATAGCAAAAATAGCACAAAATGTGGAAGAAGTGAAGAAGCAGCACAGCATTATCCTGTCAGCACCAAATCCTGAAGGAAGTGAGTATCCCTTTTTTTGGATTTCAGATATGTGTAGCTAGATACTCTGAAATAAATTTTTGTTCGTTGCAGGTGTTGAGAATGCAAAATGTAACTATTTATTTATTTAAATATTTCCATATTTAATATTGAATTAATATTTTCATTTGCTTATTTTTACCTTTTTAAAGTCTCATTTGAAGAAATACATTTTCAAAATACTTGTTGCGTCCTCCAAACCTTTGCTAGACCAAAACTCAGTTTAATCTTGAAGTTGATTGTGTCTTCAGAAACGTGGAGGCTACTTGCATTTATTTTAATTTGTGAAAATGTCGAAGCTGTCAACTGAAGCTCATCTGGTAAAGCCATCGTCTTCTCTCTGTTCCTTGGTAGGGGCAAGGTCCTGTCTAGCACTAACGCTACGGCCACCTGCTTCAGGGGTAGTAACAGTTCCAGCCCTATTTTTAGAGTCTGTAAGCCAACGCTGAAAGTGAACATGTCCTTTCTGAACAGGGAACTTGAAAGTTTAGGGAACTCGCCCAGAAATGTGGAACCTTCTCTGTTCTCAACACTTCTTAATTCAAGGCTTGCCTGGGTTTGTGGGCAGGATTTAAAGAAAAGGGAAGAAAAGATGCTGAGATATTTTTGTGGAATGTTGTAATGTCAGCTTAGCAGTTACCTTCTTGCTGATGAAAACTAAACTTTGGGTGTTAGTTTTTCTTTTCCCCCTGTTTTCTTTGTCTATGGATGGGCATATCTTTGTATTCTTACAAATGATTTTGCAGGTTGCTTTTTGTCTTAACTTTAGTATACAGTCCATGAATCTCAGGTTTAATAAGGATTCATTTGAATGGTTAAAATCTGTGGTGTCGCATCATTTATCAGCTTGTATTTGCTAAAAATTGTGCTCAGTAATGCATCTGATTTGTGGAGGAACACCATATTGCTTGTGAGTTCTTTGTGCTCTTGTGAATTTAGTGTCTTCAGTAAACAGAATAACAGAGAACTAGCCAAGACTGTGTAGTATTCTTCAAAAATATAGGCAGTGCGTGGTATAGTTATGTTAATAAGGGTAAGAGGAATGGCCTGTGATAAACAACAGAACTAAAAAAAGGAAGATAAACCTGTATTTTCACTTGATAGACTTCAGTGAACTTTCATTTTGATCACCAAATGAATATTCCCCTGAAAGCGTTACATTAAGAAAAATGTGGAATATTTTGTCACTAGGTTTAGTCGATGGTTTGGTAATAACATTTCCCAAGCGTAAGGGCTTGTCATAAGAAGCAGGAATCTGATAGTATGCTGTTATAAAAATCGTATTTAAAGTACTTAGGAGTATAATAAACTTCATCTCTGCATGGTTGAACTGAATACAATTATGAGATTGCAAGGTAGAGTTGTAGATTGCTGGCTTACTACTCTGTCATTAACAGTTCTTAAAAAAATCTCTTTTTTAAAGGGACAAAGGAAGAACTTGAAGAATTAAATGAGGAAATAAAGAAGATTGCCAATAAAATTCGAGCCAGGTTAAAGGGTAAGTTGTGATGAGAAGTAAAACTACTGTTGCTTGTGATGATTCAGGATGGTAGCTGTGTTACAAAGTTAGTGCATTGCAGCTGAACTTCTAAACTTTAAAAGCTGTGTTACGTGTGCATAAATTGTACAACTTTTTAAAAAAAAAAATCAAAAAAGAGAGAGAGAGAAACCAACTAAAGTACAGTGCATGTCAGTAACAGTATCGTCCGCTGCTTTATTCCTCCTCTGCATGCTTCACTGCTGATAAATACCAGGTCTCAGCACAGTCTGGTTTGTGGAACAGGACAAGGAGCTTGCTTGCTCTCAGAAATAACCTAGAAAATTACAATGCAAAGTAATTCCTGTGTAGAAATGTATTCTGCAACTGAAATGCTGTTGTTTGGTCACGATGTTTTGGAGGAAGATGGCTTTAACTGCCAAAAGACCGTCTCCATGGCATGAATGCATACATAGGGAATTGCTCTAAAGAACCTACTGTATTTTAACTTCAGACTAGCTAATTTCGCTGAAGCTTTCCCCTCTGAGTATGCCTTAATTGCTTAGCATAGGTTTTGAAATTTATTAAGTGTTCTAATGTTACTGCATTACAATGACTGAATGCTTCTGTCCTTCCATAAACACTAGGGTATCGTGCTTATTGTTTAAACTGTAAGAGCAGCCCACTTTGTTATACTTTTTGAAATTTTTCAGAGTAATGGACGGTAGTGCGACTCTGAAAGAGTATTGAAGTAGTTACTGTATTTTAAGATCTGTACCAGTTACCAAAATTATTTTAAATACTACATACACATCTATAACTGCCAGCCCCCTTCTCCCCCTGAAATGTTAAACATATCTATGGGGAGCTTGTACATGAAAAAAAGTAATTATTAATAGTATTTACAAAGTAACTGAGCTACGATATTAAATAATCATACTGAACGTTGACTCATAATATTCTTGTATTGTTCTTAGCTATTGAACAAAGTTTTAATCAGGGTGAAAATGCTAATCGGACATCAGTGGACCTCAGGATAAGAAAAACACAGGTATGATCACTTACGTTTAAAGAAAATAAAAGGATTCTAGTAAATCAAAGGATGAAATAATTTTTCTGAAATAGTTTCAGAACTTCATGTTCTGTTTTGTTGGAATGTAAATACCACTTTCAGTTGTTGTGCAGTAGTGTTTGCTGTATCAAAAAAAAGTAAATGTTTTTGTTCCACATTTTTAAATCCTCAAAAAACAGCACTCTGTATTAGCTCACAAGTTTGTGGAGGTCATGACGGAATACAACGAGACCCAAACTCTTTTTCGAGAACGCAGCAAAGGTCGGATACAGAGACAATTAGAGATAAGTAAGTGACCTGAATACACTTTTTTTTAAAAAAAAAAAAAAAGATGAATTGTGTTGTTAGTACCTCCCTTGTTTCTTACTACTTAAAGATGGTACAAAGCATCATACATCTTGGACATCTGCTTGAAGCATGTGAGTGAAAACAAACAGTTTTATCGTATGGCGTTAACTCTTTGGTACTACTCTTCAGAACAGCTGTAAAGAAAATAGATGAAGCTCACTGAATGATTTATTTTATGTTGAAAATTATTAAAGAAAATACCTTTTTTCTTTTGTTTCATTTATTTCCAATGTTGCAACTTTAAACAAAACATTAAGAAAACCTGTGTTCTGAAGATAGCAAGTGTTATAAAAAGCCATTCCAATATTAACATGCTAAACAGGACAACATCTCTCTTTATGCTATGCTATTTTTGTCAGTAAGAACACTTGTTAAATCCGGATGACATATAATGGCAGCACTGATTTTATGTCTCTAATCATTTGATGACTGACTCACATTTGACTTATTAAATAATTGATTATTGTGACGAGTATACAGAAAGGTACCTGACTCTACTCCGAACTACAGCATCTACATTGGAAGGTGTCTAAAAAAATCTGTAACATCTTGTACCTAAAATTAGCCGTTTTGAATACCTCCTGTAAAAGCAAATACATACATTGCTGAAATAGGAAATGCAAACAGAAAAGTTGGCAAATTATAAGACGACTTTGCTTTTCATGAGCTTCTCAAATTTGTCATTAGCTTCTCATACTAATAGTTCAATTCAGCATTTCAGTAAAGTTTATCAGGCAAGGTAAATTCTTCTTTACCTGTGCGTTTGAGGGGAGGGACCCTAATACCTCAGGACATGGCTCTTAAGTTAGTGTTATGACCCAGGTAGAGCCTTCAGCTTTTCCTCAGCACTAAAAATTTTAAAGCAGCATTCGTGGGTGTTGACATCAGAAAGTAATATTCAAACTGTAACTTTCATCTGATAGGACAGAGTTATATAAGTTATTACAGTTATTAAAATTGTTTTACATGGGAAGAACAGGGATTTGATACGTAATTTTTAAAACTGCAATGACTCCTGAATGTGTTGCCTGATTCATAAAACTTGAATTTGTCATACCAGTGTGATCAATAGGATTCGGTTTGCTTAAACACACAGTAATAAACTACATCAATTGTTAAATGTATTCTGCAAAGTAGAAATGAAGGTATGCCGGCTATAGGTAACTGTCTTCTGAACATGGATTATGAATGTAATCCTGTTCTGATAAAATGGAATTTATGTACAGATTTTACTGGCCACACAGAGGTGTGGAGCAAGTAAATGAGGTGGCAATGTGGCATGATTGAACAGGTAAATATTGAATGTTATATCTCAAGTTGTTCTTTCTGAAGAGCACTTCACAACCTTTATATGTACTTTGTAAATGTTTCTGATTAAACTCTTCAATTTGACTGAAAAAAAACCTCAAACCCCTAAACAAACGAACAAAAAATCACCAACCAGGAATTATTCATCATAGCTTTGAATCTACACTGTTTTCTGACTATTTCTTGATATTTTCTGGTTTTTTCATATGCAAAATGACACTTGGTAATGGCTAAAGACTACATTGTTTTATCCTGAAAAATGTTCAATAGAAGAATTGTCTTTGAATTGTTATCCTTCTGGTATGGTAAAATTCTATGTTCGCTAAATATGTGTTATGTGAAGTACTGTTGTTTTTCTTCTAGCTGGAAAGACCACCACTGATGAGGAACTGGAAGAAATGTTGGAGAGTGGTAATCCTTCAATTTTCACTTCTGATGTATGTATTTCTGGTCTAGTTATGTCTCTCCTGCTCTGCTGCTTCCGCTGTTTAGAAGCGTGACAGCATGTACTTATTTATGTCCATATCTTTTTTTGTATCTCCCAAAGATTATATCAGACTCTCAAATAACTAGGCAAGCTCTGAATGAAATTGAGTCACGTCACAAGGATATTATGAAACTGGAATCTAGCATACGAGAACTACATGAAATGTTTATGGACATGGCAATGTTTGTTGAGACTCAGGTAAATGAAGCAATTCAAACACATTTACGTAAGCGGGTTTTTTTTCCCCCGTCTTCCTCTTTGAAATATGTAGAAGCAATTGGTTATATTCAGATAATGCAGACTTACAGTGGGTTTTGACTGTGATTAGAATATATGAAAGTTATTCACTACAGGTTTTTTGTTTTGTTTAGACAAACATAGAGTCTAGATGCACTCATATGCCATGAGTAACTAAGCGTAGACTTTCTTTTCAGTTGGCATACTTAATATTTTCTTCAACGTGCTTATATTGTAATATGCTTGAACATTTTGTGCATGTTTAAGAACAACTCTCTCCTGGAACATTGGCTAACGTCTTGGGAATTTAGGATTCTCACAGACATGGTAAAGGAATTCTATGGTAGAATAAAACGGGTGTTAGCAAGGATGTTTGCAACTTGCACGTAATGCGAAGGTATGATTACTGTTATAACTCACATGAACATAAAGGCGTTGACAAGTAATGGAAGTTATCTCTTAGTCCTGACCTGTACATAAATTTGTTCTATTTGTAGTCTTTACATTCCAGTTATCTAACAAAAATATTTTTAACTTCTGTTCTTAAAAATTCTTTGACTTACACAGGACAGTGAAAAGAGTAATGTTCAGAAGATAAACTTTCCTGATAAGGACTATTTTCTTGGGTTTACTGGGTTTTGTTCTAGAAGTAGTGATGCTTTTATATTAAATATATAGCCAAGTCAAATTGGTAGCAGTTTTCTTTTGAATTAGAAATGAACAAAAGTTATTTGTGCATCATTTTTTAATGCTTTGCTGTTTACTGCTGCTGATTATTTCTTCTGATGGACAGAAACACAGGTAATAGACTTACTGTAATTTTTCACCAGTCCTCCATTTCATTACCAAATTTCATTCATCACAATTAAATTGAATTTTTTATGTATTGACATTCTAAACCCTGAATGAGGAACTTCTGAAGTTGCTACTACATGTGACGTTTTCTTAGATAACTGTTGAACTGTGTGAGAAATAGTCAATATCCTTTCCCACTTCCAGGCACATCAGGGATTTCTGATCTCTTTAGTGTGTCAGTTTTAGTTTTGGCTGGTAAAACATACCTCAGATTCAAAGGTATGTTCCTTTTTCAGGTGTTCAGCATGTTTTCCTGTAAAAGGGAGAAATATGCTTGTCCTGCCCATGAATGTTCCTTGTTTGATTAGAACTTTGAGCCCTTGCTTCTCAGTCCCTTTTCCTTTACCCATCAAAGCAGAAAAGCTGTCAGCCGCTAATATGTACATTAGTCACTTGCTTAAAATAACTGTTGATGTTCTGTAGCCTTTCTTCTCTTGGGCTCATTAACCAAGGATCCGTGGATTCCAATAATAAAATTTTTTCTTCAAAATTTCATTTTAAGGGTGAAATGATCAACAACATAGAAAAGAACGTGATGAATGCATCAGATTACGTGGAACATGCAAAAGAAGAGACAAAAAAGGCAGTTAAATATCAAAGTAAAGCACGAAGGGTATGCTGTCTTTCTCTAATTGTGCTAGTCAGTATGTTAACTTAGCACCTTATGAAGTGACCTTCAGATTTTTGTGGTGGTTGCAGTCAGTCCTTCAAGGTGGAATTAGTATATGCATTTTACTTTTTTGTAGTTGTGATATTTTAAATTAGGTTAGAAAACGTTGTTATAAATTAGTATATGACAGAGGAAGATTTTTCCAAGGGATTTTCCAAACAAACAAAAAAACCCCCATAATCCAGAAGAAATCAGAACATTTCCAGTGTGAATTAGTTTGCAATAGTTAATACTAAAAGTTGATATTGCCAGTAGAGGACAGAAATGTCTTGTACTACAGAAATGAAGGAGCAATCCATGCACAGCTAAGGCTATGTTCACAATTTTCCAGTTAAAAAGCTGTCATTACAGAGTGTAAAAACCCCAAAAGAAGAGTTGATATGTTATGCTAATAGATAAATCCACAGGTTCTTATTAACTACCATGATACTTTAAATTATTCAGACCCTTACTAAGCTTAAAGGTTTTTGGATCTTTATCACTGGTAAATTTACCTGGATTTGTAGTTATAAAATCACCATGTTAGCAGGAAAAATAAAATTACTGGTTTTGCTGAAGCAAGCTTACTTTTTTAGAAGTCCATGTGTAATTATTCTTTTTACAGGTAACTGCTTTGGTACTCCTGTAAAAGTACTAGATTAGGGAGATCTTCCCTCTGGGAAGGGTATGGCATCAAACTACGACAACAAATTTTGTGGAGGAATTGAGTTCAAAGTAATGTTCAGGCATTTTCCATTGGCATGGAAACTTGTTTTGTGTTTCAATAGCTTTCTTTGCATCAGAAAGTAGCTTGGTTTCAGAATAGATTATTTGGCTGAGTAATTTATTTTTGTATTTTCTAACTGTATGGTTGCAGAGTGAATGAAGTGTTCCTCTGGCATTATAACTTCCCCTGTTGAGATGCTGTGCGATTTTGTGAGGCTTTGGGTGGTAAGCTGGATTTGAGGGAATGACGTATCTTTATATAGATAGACAGATATCTACACGTAGATAACACGCGTGTTGTATTTGAAAAGAATTATTAAGGGGTGTCAGAGGAGTCCACTTGTTTGTAAATGGTGGTTTTCTCATCTTTGGGAACTATATAGGTATTAATCACACTAGTTTACCTGTAAACACTGTTTAAAAATGTTTATTCTTATGCATACAAGAGTGTACAGATAAATTGATCTCAATTTGAGAATTATGCAGCCTTTAATAAAAGTGAGCGTGGATCTAAAACCTGACTATTTAAAAAATTGAAAATAAACGCGAGTCTTAATGTGCTTAAAATGAAAATAATAATGCCTTGTTTTTTGACAGAAAATGTGGATAATTATCGTTGTGTCATTGGTGTTGATTGCCATAATTGCTCTAATTATTGGTTTGTCTGTTGGTATTCGGTGATGCTTGAATAACCTCCGCATGCATGACTTCCTGCCAGTGTGGCAGTAAGTAACTAATCAACTAATTTTCTTCCTTTTTCGTTCTGGTAACTTGTATTGTTCTAACCCTTCGTACCTGTGCAGTGAGTATTGGGGGGATAGGCTGGAGAGGCGGGGGTGGATCTGCTGTCGCTGCGTGCTGCCGGCGTGCTGCGTGCGCGTACCGCACGCTGACATCTAGCGGCAAGCTGCGGAATTGGCAGCGTGCGATCGCTGCTGAACTCGTAAACACGGAAGGAAAGGAGACCAAAAAGTCCAATTATTGTCTCCCAGTCCTTTGAAATTTTTTTTCTACTGAAAGTTCACATCAGCAAACAGTGTGCAGTAAGATGTGGAATATTAGTTACACTTGGAACTTTATCAAGTGGGGTTTACTATGGGTTTAGGTAGAGCTTTCGTAAAAGTAGATGTCCATGAAGCTGGCTATTAATGCCTTGCAGAGCATCCTGAAATTTCTTACTTTGAAGCTGTGTATTAATATTACTAAATGAAACAGTGGGGAATAACAAAGTATTTGTAAAAGGAAGTCTGCAAAGGTTCCAACTGGGATTTTAGGAGAAATTTGAAAATTTTTTCGATCTTCAGATTTTTGCTGTACTAATCTACCATTTCTTGTCAAGATAACACCTAGCCAGGCTAGGTAGAAAATAGCAGTTCACTCTTCTGAGTCCAATAGAAACTGCACTTCTTACATGCAGGATCTTTGAACTATGTGTGAAGCACTGTGAGTGGGATGTTGTTTCAGACAGCTGATCAGGAATTCAGTTATCTGAACTGAATTAACATTCTTTCAATATTAAGTTTTTAGTTTTGATGTTACAGTTTCTTCTCAGCTTTGGTATATGGGCAGATAACAAGATTTACTGTATCATTGTTTATAGTCAGAAATACCTGACCTAGTGTCACTGATGCATTTACATAGAACCCATCTTTTTTTTTTTTTCCTTGCAGCTCTTCTGAGCTATTACCTACACAATGTTTTTACTGACATTTTATTGAATTCCACTAAGTGTGCAGCTGTAACAGTTTGAGCAGGCTACAAATAGGTATCCAAGGAGGGTCCAGTAAGCAATGTTACTGTACTTAGCCTTGGCCTTGATAAGGAAGTGTTCACTGTTGCATCTGTTTCCATACATAATGGTATTTATGGAAGTTGGATATGAGTAATAACAGTTATTTTGTGAAGCAAAATACGGAGATGTTAGACAGCTCTATCTGGTAACTATGGTTACATGGATGTTAGAAAAGAAAGACTAACAATAGAAAATCACAGCAGTAAGAAAGAAAATCCAAACACTTGGATTAGATGTCGGTATTACTTTCTGTGGCTGTGCATGTATTTAAACAGTTCTGTATCTGACAAGGTATTTCAATCTCAAACTTTTCTCTCTTTTTTTGCAGAAATTGATGTTCATAATTATATGTGTAACTGTATTGCTTCTGATACTTGGAATTACCCTCGCAACAACACTATCATAGTAAGCACATTCCAAGAGTTACGACCCTTCAGAAACTACAAAACACATCTTTAGTGAAACCAAACCTTTTTTAATAAATGATGCCTTACACTGTTCCATGATGACGACTTATCCCTAATGGTTAAAAACAAAATCACTCTTAATGTTTACTCATAAATGAAGATCAGAATGTATTAGGATATGTATGAATTTTCATCATAAACTATGCATTTTTAAGACTGAAACTTACTCTCAATTGTTTTGAACTAAAGTGTCTTAGGATTTTTTTCGTATCTCAGTGTTACAAACAGTTTAAATAAGGAGTTAAGAGACTATTGAATTTTGACTGTTTGGCTTTTTTTCCTATTGCTAATATTCTAATAATGAATTTTAGTACTTTACCAGTGCTGCTTTTGTTAGCACTCTTGTGAAGATTTTTGAGATATAGCCATGTCTTTAAGTGTATTAATTATTTAGTCACCTTAACCTATCTAAGCTTTATACTTAGAAATTTTTTCTCCAACAAGTGTTGAAATATTTTATCCTGAAAAAAACTAGTTATTTAACTGTCTGCCTATTGCATCACACTTGAGAAGAAAAAAAAAAAGGTCTTTTACACTTTCCAGGTTGTGTTTTGTTTTTTTTTTCTTTCAGTGTGGCTAAGGTTAATTGCTTTAAATACTTCCTTGCCTTTATAATACAAAGTTAGTTGCAACATTTCTGAAGCAACTGAACTTGAGCAGATAATTTTACGAATAATCCTTGTGCAAAGGAAGCTGACGGATCAGTTTAGCCTTACTGTTCATGTGAATATGACAAAAATGATACTACTTCCCAAGTCAAGATTTCTTATTCAGAAGCTTGTCAATGTTGATGTGTGAGTGTAGCACGTAGGGATAAACTCCCTTGGAGGTCTGAAACATAATACAAACTAAGACACTGATTTGTTATGAAATTTGTGTGATATAACATATATGAGGTGTTTTAGTGTGTACATACCTGTTGTAGTGCTAGCTTGCCAGCCTTGAAAGCCTTCAGATGTAACCAAGTAACTGCATTTAATATTACAGGTTATTTTTGTATTTTGTGTGTAAAATATTTGTAACTTGAGTTTTTGACTTCTCATTGTTTAAGGATGTCCATGTAGATATGTAGATATATTTACACTGTAAGAGAATTAGAGGAAAGTATAATGTGTGCCTTTTTAAACAGTCTAAAACTACACTTGTCAGAGTTTCCAAATACTCAACTATAATGTTAACTGCAATAACTCGGTCCTAAAAGGTTAGAATCCTTAAACTTATGTTTTGTTGAGAGTGTCTGAGATCAAAGTTACTCAGTAAACTATAATTCAGTCTGTTGACTTAATGAAATTCAGCAGAGTTTACAATTTATATTGTACGTGTGAATATTCCTACTTTGCTGTCCAAATGGGAATGTGCTGGAGCTATGCAGATGTCAAACATGTTTAAAAAAGAAAAAAAACGCTGTTACTGGTCTCTTTGCAAGTCAGCCATAAAGAAGTCGCTTGAAAAATTTTGGCTTCATTAATGAACAAATTTCTTTACCTCTAAGTCCAGAACACTCACGCCAATAGGTGTGAGGAAGTTTACGTGCAAAGTAAGGAAAGATTGGTTGCCTTAATACTCATTCTAGGTAAAATATATTTTTATTCTATAGTTTTTCTAGATTTTTATCAGTAAATATTATTTATATAGATACACAGATTGGGGGGGGGGTGAGTTCTGCTGTTCAACAGCTGGTTACTTAAAATGACCCCCAAAATCCTGTTGTGTTGATTTTTTTTTATTTATAATGCAATAATTTGCCCATCAAGACCAGAAATTGGAATAGGCCACTCCATACTTTTTACTTCTTGTGTAGCTGCCTCAGTGAGTTTGTTTTAAAACAAAACTTGTTTTTCACATGAACCTCTTTGTTCTGTTAATATTGGAGGGGAGTAAATCTCTAACCTATGCACTAATAAATTTATCTGAGCAAGTATTGTGTGGCTGTTTTTATATTCATGATGTTGTTGTGACCTTTGTGAATATTTCCAGTAAGTGTTTGAGTAAGTCTGGTATGTTTTTGCAACAACGTATGTCAAGCAGCCAGCGTCTAGGTCTTGGAGTAAAGGTAGGGTATTTCCTGACACTTTTTACCGAAAAGGTGTTAGAGATCATCAAAGTAGGTGTAGAGATAATTCCGAAGACATTAATGGGATCCATTAATTTAAACTGTACCCATGGAATTTTGCTTTAATATTAAACTTGAAAAATATGGGGAATACTTATTTGAATAAAGCTATTCATGTATTCTCAAAAATTCCTCATAAAAGTGCATCTTTCACAGCACACAGTTAAAATAACTTCCTCTTATCTGCCTATTTGGAACTGAGAAGCCTGGAATGGATTTGGGGTTCTGATGTGCAGGTGGTACCGGCAGTCATTCCCCCGGTGCTGATGTCTAAGTTGCCGCTCTGACAGCTCTGCTGGCGCGGCAGCGAGCGGCGTTCCCCGAGTGGCAATGCCCTGCCCCTCCTCCCATGGTCCCAGCAGCGGTGCTGAGCAGGAGCGAGCAGCCTCCTCGGAGCTGCGGCCGTGGTGGCTGCGAGGCCTGGGAGGTGGGGAGGAACAGGTGCCCCTTGCACTGGGCAGCACTGGGACTGGTGCTCATCTCCTTCTGGTGCCTCTTCTCCCTCGTCTTCCTCCTCCATACCTCACACACGTGGGCCTTTCCTCTCGCCAGTGCTCTGGCACATGCAAGACAAGGGTTGGTATGGTACCGTGTGAGGGGAAAGGCTGGTGGTGCTCTTCTTTCTGTGCGGGCGTTTTCGGAGAAACTTAGGCGTAAGAATGCGCCAGGTTTCACTTGAGTCGGTGCTCTCTTCGTACAGAAATAAATTGTCCTTACGGCTTCTGTAACGGCCTAACACCAGTGAGGAAATGCACGCGGAGTTGATACCGAAGCACTGGGAAACTGGCCAACTTATGGCTGAAATAATTGAGCAGTAGCAGAACCTTAGCAGAACTAAGGTTTGATATTTCTTTGTGGTATAGGGAAAATTTTATAAGAATAGGAATGTTGAACTTAGCAATTAATAAGGCAAACCAAGAAAGTAAAATCCTAGTATAGGGAAGATGTTAAATGGCTGTTCTTACAAGGCCCTATGCAACTGAAACACTCAGATTATCTGCGAGTGCAGGTACCTCTGCTGCTTTTTACAGTGGTGCTGTGCCACCTGTGGAAAAAGCATCAAATCTGAACATAAATGTACTCCATAGAATGAACTATTCTTTCAGTAGGTTTCAAAAATTAACCTCTCCTTATTCTGCTTCTCCTTGCTCTGTAGTGTAAAACCCGGAATAGGCATTTCTAGGCAATGGAGGATTTGCTCAGCGTAGCACTGTGTGAGTTTTGATGAATACAAGCCTGATAAATAAAATTTAGAAGACAAAGGGAAATAAGGGAACTGCTGCCTATGAGGAAGGATATTTTTCTGTATAAAAATGGTATTTAAAACCCACAACCTTTTGGACAGTTGTACTTCGTGTAGTTTTGAGAGAAGCGTTTGGATGGGGGTTTTGGGGTTTTTTTTGGGTTTTTTTAGGAGTGTGTGTGAAAGGGAGTTTAAAGACTTGGGTTACCCAATGTTAAATTTGATTTGATGCGTTCATGTGGCTTGTATGCAACTTCTGAAAATAACCGTGGCATTCTTCCTCGTCCTGCAGTCACTGGGTCAGCCCTTGCACCTGTGAATCAGCTCAGGCTTTTCTGTCATGTACAGTAATTGGCTGCTCAGTTACGTAGCGCCCTGTGCAGCCTCCTCTGGCTCCCCCTTCAAACATGCTGAGTCCTTCCTTCTGCCAGTAGTAAAGCAGTTACAAATCAGCATTTTGAAATAAAAAGAGCATTTTATAAGCACTTTTAACTAGGTTCTGGAGAACAAAAGTACTTCTGCAATAAAGTTTTTCACGAAGGGGAACACATAGAAATGGTAAGTAATTACAAAACCATTGTGTTTGTGTGTTGTAAATGATTGCTTTTATTGGCTGCGTTTGAATCCATTTTACTGTTAATAGGGGGAAAGAAGGATTTCGGTGCTCAGGAGTTCTTAGAAAATGGGTAAGTTAGGATACAAGTAGCTAACAATATATAGCAGACTGTGGGCTGGGAAGAAAACGAGGATTATTTTGTACACCAAATGGTATTTCCTATATCCATGCTTTAGAGAAGACCTGAGACTATTGGGTCAGCCCATGCCAGTTACTGTCAGTTGAAAGTGAATTGACAACAGAGTGCGAGTCCATTTAGAGAATGTGTCACCGTGAATATGGACTCAGCAGAGGTGGTGTTTATGTAACAGCTCACTTCATAGTCCTTTTGTGTAATCTTACAGAAGATGGAGAGGCGACTTCAGTACGTATTTGACGAGGTTATTTGGTAGTATATCAATGTTTCTAACATTGGGTATGTCTGTTAAGGGAATTATATCTAAGATTCCTGAAATGAGATGTGGAGGCTTGTAGGTGAGAAGGCATACATCTGTCTATAATAATATTGACAGATTGTTCTAAAGAAATATATGGCTTCTTTAAGCTTCCTTCTTTCCTGAATTGTGACGTGAACCTATGGTGAACATCTGTGTGTCAGAATCAGAGAATTACTCAGGTTGGAAGCCATCTCTGCAGGTCATTTAGGGCAACCTCCTGCTCAGAGCAGTGTCATTGGTGAGATCAGACTAGATTCTCGTACTGTTCTACATCACCAAATGAAACATCTTTGATTTGATTAACTAAATTTTTTGAATATAAGCATGAGTTTATGTTAAAAAAAAACAAACCGCCTTTTTCTGTCGTGGCTGTTCATATAGTAGAACAGGATCTCTTAATATTCTATGGATTAATGGAACTGTTTTTCTACAGGAAGTCTGTTAAAAATGTTTTGCTAAAATTCTTAAGAGGAGAATCTGGCCTTGAGAAGAATTTTTTCCTTGGCCTGTTTGTGAAACAAATTTCTGTTAACTGAAGGGTATGAATGGTTATTTTGAAGGGTATACTTTAGAGTGAAAGTAAAATATATGAGCTGTAGACAAGGTGCAGGGTGTGGCTGGCTATGACGTTTCACAACAAAGATAACCACAGTGCTTTCTTCACTCTGAGCGGTTTCATGCTGCCTGAAATACATCTTTGTCCAGTCAGATATTGCTAAGTAGAAGTGAAGGAATTGCAACCATTTGGAAGCCTGTTCGAGGCTTTACTGGGCTCCCATCTGTAGGTCACTGTAGAACCTCAGCAGAGCTGTTACAGAGCTGTTGTGCTCATGTGTAGAATTGGAAGATTAAGACCGAGTTTGTCCAAGGCACCAGAATGACTTGTCCAAGATCACACAGGATCTGTGTGGCAGAGCACAGTGTTGGTGCTTGGGTGCCCATTCCAGTTTACGAGACTGCCTTTGCCTTTGCTGGGTGCATGAGAGAGTGTTAAAAGAAATACTTGTAGGAAACTTAAAAGTTCTTGCTATATGTTTACTATTCGTGTCAGGAATTTAAAATGAGTCTTATGTTTTGCCATCTTCCTAAACAGTAAAACTTTATAAACTTTTTTTTTTTTTTGAAAGAGGCATCTATATTTTAACATTATTTTAGCTGAAGGAAGGGAAATGACCTGTAAGATTTCCTAAGTTTTGTGAGTAGCTCTGCTACAGCTGTGACTTTTTTTATTTTTTTTTTTTTTTCTCAGAGCTGTCTGGTGGTGTTGGATTGCCTAGTTCTGATCTAAAGCATGGTTAAGTAGTGGATGTCCAAATTGGTGAAGACATCTTTAAAACCTCAGGTTTCAAAGTGCTTTACTGAAATTCACAACCCTATTGTGGAAAACATTGCTTGCACTTTATAGATGTGGGAACTGATTCAGGAAGAAAGTTGAACTGAAAGAACTAGTATTGACACTTTAAATTTCCTGCACATTTTGTTCTTCCAATATTAAAACTTTGGACCATGTATACCCCTTTGCAGTCATGACTTACATCCAGTGCTCTAAATGAGGTCTGAATTTGGTTCCTCTTAAAAGCGACAAAGGATTCCCACAGAAGAGAAACTGCCACTGCAACCTTGCACGCCAGCATCTGAAGTAGCTTGGGAGTAAGATGTGCCCTGTCCTGTGGGAACATAGGGAGGCGGGAGGGAGTTTTTTCTCTCATTAGTTGTAATTGTCCCTCAATGATGCATTCAAGCATGACAAAACCCTTTACTATTAGTACCCCCATTCATTCAGTGGTCTGGAAGAATGCTATTTTGCCTCATATTTCATATTCTGAACAATTTTATGTCATTGGTTTAATCATCTTAATCAGAATTTCTCTCTGCAGAGCTTTTCACAAGGGTTTTCCAATAGTACTCTTCACACACACCTCCAGGAACTTGGCCGCAGTGTAGATGCTGTGTGTTGGCTAGAGCATTGACTGAGTTGGCAGGTTGACTTGTGTTCTGTCGCTGTTCCGAAACAGCAGGGAGCTGGTCATGAAAGGTGCTATCCTTTAGAAGTGTGACTAAACCCTGTTTTGTTTTCAATTTATTGCTCGGTTTTGTATTAGGAAAGTGGAAAGCAAATCCTTTGCGTGCTGCTGTCAATGAGGTGGCCAAAACCATTTCATTTAGAGCTGCCTCACAACCTCATATATTTAACGCTGTAAATTTCAGCTAGTTAGAAATGCTTTCAGAAACCACAATTGATTCCAACTTTATTCTTCCAGGCCATTTCCTGGGATTTCTGATTTGAGCACAGCTAGCAATCTGGACCTGAGTCTAGGGAAAAGATCTGGTACCTGGACTGTATTCAGTGTGAGAAGTTAAGCTGCATTACCCTCTGTAAAATCAGCTTGAAGACTGAAAAAATAATCTCATTCCCAACAGCTGCCTTGACAGAAGCAGGTCTCTTGCCTCAATGCTCTGACTTACTGAGTTAAAGGTAAACCTTGGATGAGTAGGGACTTGGATGAGTTTGGAGAATGGTACTCTTGAAACCGTGTTGGGTACTACAGCAGGCCTGCTTGGGTTGATGCCTACTGTGCATATTTTCAAACCACCTTTTCTCCTAAAGTGTCACAGGCAGCGGCACAGGTACATTGCTGAAACACCCCTGCTGCAGCCGTGAGAGGGAATGGTCAGTTGGCAGATCTTGCAGATCTGCATCGGTGAGAACAATGGGAAGTTTTGAGGGAGAGGAGCTTAAACCTAAGGAGAAAACCATGCATTTTCTACGTTTACTGCAAATATCGTAGGACCTTTGACATCTGCTGAAACAAGATATAACTTTATTACTATAGCCATTTTATTTAAAAAAGCAAACAAACAAAACCTCCACAGACACAAAGAAACTCAGACCTTGGTACAAGGGTTGTTTGGGGTTTTCTTCATTAGTTCTGAATGAAAAGTTTAGGAACAGATACAAACCAATTAAGGCAGTATTAGTCAGCATTGTTGTTTTTTTTAAATTAAGGTTAATAATATGAACTACCTAGGTCAGCTCTTCAAAAAATAAGCAAATTAAGTCATCTACATAGGTGCAGGATGCAAGGAAACATTTTCAAGGTTTAAAATCCATATATATACTGACCAAGGTTAGTTCTACTTGGCTCATTTTGTAGTAGGTTAGTGCCTCCCCTTGGTATGGACATGAGTTGCTTGTGTTTAAGGACTGATTTGCACACAGGTGAGTAAAAATTCAAACCAATTTGAATTCAGTATCAGTTTGTCATGCGTCTTTATTACAGTGATAGTCTGACTTGCTTAGAAATTTAGTTTATTGTTGCTGTCAATCTAAGCAAAGCTGAAGCCCAGACTGAAGCATTCAAGTTTTGTGATTAGCTAAACGCAAGGGGGCAAAAAAGAGGTTAATTGTCCTGGTGTATTACATTTCAAGCGGTGAAGTACTGACAGCTGAAGGTACCACTTGAAGAGCCATCTGCAGGTAGACAGCTTTGGTTGAAGTGCTTTTTCTATACAAACAAGGAAGCTGATGGGGTGTTAGTTAGAACAGGAGGATTTGACTGCTGAAATAGCGTTGTTTAGATTTAAAACAATCATTAGAATATGGTTTAACAAAGCCGAAGTCCACAACGTTGGGGCCGTGTGCACTCACTGCAGCAGTACCATAGTCTCTTATTAGGTGGTCAATAGCGTAATCAAGCGGGAAAGGAAGAGAACTGGAAACCGCTGGAACCCAAGGCGACGTTCAGCAGCTTCCCACGGTGACGGGCTCCTGCAGGGTTACTGCTCCGTCCGGAACATGCCACCGTGTGGAAACTGCTTGTAAATGCCGACACGGCAGGGAAGGAGGGCAGTGTAGAAGAATGCTTCATTGGATTTGAGTACATCTTTTTTTCATGGAGCCTAACTAGCAGTACTCGCGCTACTTGGCTTTTGACAAGACTGGAGAAAGAAGTAAGATTCCTTTCCCATATACTATTCACTTCTTTTTTTTTTTCCCTAAAAAAATAATTACCAATTACTCTAGGGTTTGGAAACCAATTTCTGGGATGCATTTTTTTTCTAGTCTTTTTGGTGGTGATTGATTTATGCCTAGCAACATCTTCAGGACAGCCTTCTGAATTTTGTCATAATACAATCTATTTTACGCTTATTACTTCCATCTTTATACACCACAGCATTGTGTCAGAGCACATATCAGTCTAGTCATGCATATTTACCTAATGTTAGCTTTCTACCTCAGATAATGTCTATGTAATGCCCATTAACTTCAGTATCTCCAATTTGCCTCTTTGAAGAGGAACTTCAGTGCCCTAAAACTTGCTTCTTTCTTTGAACACCAGCAGGAGCTGATTTTAAAAAAGAACGAACAAACAGAAACCCCGTATGCGTCTCTGCAAAACGTGTCTCGATTCTCTCTAGGGTTTGTGGTTGCTGCTGATGTCCCTTTTCAAAATTTCAGTAATGACAAAGTTAGTTCTCTTTTCTCAGTTTCACATGTTGCTGATTTGTCCACCGTGCCTCTTCTCTCTAAAGGATTGGATGATTGCTAACTTGCTCTGCAGACTTACCATTTTCCTCTTGCTACATAATTTCTTTAATGGACTTTTGGCAAAGGCCTCTTAAAATACCGTAACTTGTAAGCATCAGCCTTCTGCAGTGCTACAGACTGACTTGGGACCTGACCAGGAAAATATTTACCTCTTTTTCGTGCCATTGCTTTAATTACTGGCAGTACTCACAAAATGCTGTTGGAAAAAAGCTCTTCAGTTTTCCAAATGCAAACTTTCTCAGCTATTGAGCCATCTAATTGCAGGTCTGAGATTTTCTGTCAATTAATTCTTTTGGTCTTCAGCTTTTCTTTTGTTTAGGCTGTTGCTTTTAGAGGCAAAGACTCCTCTATTATTGAATCTACCTCATGGTATTTGAAGGGAAGAAAAATAGCAATATGTGTGTTTAATTAAGAAGGACAGTCATCCATGGTGTAGACTGATCTTGGTTGTATCCACACTGCTGTCAACCATCTTTAAATGGATAAATATAGCTGCTGGCAAATGAATCCAACTGCATCAGAAAGCAATCTGAAGAGAAACATACATTAAAAAAAAAACCCAAACCTGAAAAAACCCCAAACAACCAAACCCCCCACTTTTAACTTCCTGAAAATTTGCAAAAAATATTTCAAAACACCCTGGGTTTAGATCAGTTCATACTAGTACACATACTAGTACTTGTGTTTCCAGCTCACATGCTTGCTCTGCTTTTGATTTTCCCTTTTGGCAATTTATTCAGAGTAGAGTTAGTGGATGGAATCTCAGAGGAGAATAAAAGCCAGTGTTTTGAGAACTAATGAAGTAATTATCTAAAGCATTATTTACAATGATTATTTACAAGATAATGAGACCCTTTAATTATGTTTGTTCTGCATAGCTAGCCTTTCAATAATTCAGGGTATTGCCATACAATTTCCTCTATATTTACTTTGCACATTTTTGTTCAGAAAAATGTCACAGCTGTCTGTAATGCACCAATATGGGCCCTCATTCTGGATATCATTTGTCACATAAGAATCACCTGCTCACTTAGGTTAGAGTAAGAGGTTTTTAGATTCAGGCTTCTTTGATGTCATGTGGAACAAAATAAATTATGGGTGAAATAAAGCTGAGCCTATTAAAGTCTGTTATGGCTTCGTAGGAGCACTACTATGGCATTAACGTACATGCATCAGTCTAGGAATGTTTCTGTTAGCGTTTATCTTATTGGAGGTGAAGTTTGACTCGCAGTATATTTTCATTTTAGGAATTGTGGTCATTTTGTTTCAAATGTAAGTTGTTGTTTTGTTTAAAAGGGCCATACTAGTTTCTCTTTGAGTAATTTAGAGTATCATTGGCATTTTAGTAGCCAATAAAAATTTCACCAGTATTTTCATAAACATCTGTGATCTTGCTGCTAAAATGGACAATTCTACTTAATCACATCATTAGCAATGCCTAAATAGTATATAGTCCCCGAGGAGATGCATCTTTTGTCACAGGCTAGATCTCCATTCGGCACCGTGCTGCGACATTGCTTCACTGACTGCAGCGATGCTGCGCCAGGTTACAATGGCTGATGATGTAGTCCTCCATGATTAGAAATCGATAAGAACAACCTTAATCTCGGAGAGGGTCAGAAGGCTTGGAGGTTCTGTTCCAGTATGGCTGGCTGTTTATTTAGAATAAAATGAATTCCTATAGGAATCTTTCCACTGGCTTCAGGAGATGCTGCAAAGGGCGGCTGGTCTCCTACCTACCTTCTGTTCCTTTGAGTCAAGCAGACAGCATGAGGAGGAGTATATTCAAATTTTACCAGAGTATATTTAAAATATATAACAGAGGACCATTCTAGAATATGTCAGAAGCTAAAAGTTCAAATGGCTTATTAAGCAATATAGCCTTGGGTTTCATATGGTTGCTATGAAATAAAATCTAAAAATAAAGCATTTAAATAGTGGGGGAGCCTACAAGTAATTATGAATAAAGAGACAGCTAAGTGAGCTTCTGGAATACCTGTACGTGTACAAATGAGCTGCTTCAATCTAGTTTCTCTGTTGGACTCTTTGTGTGCTGAAGGAAGGACTTCTACAGTATCTCTTATTGAAATTCACAGCAATACTCCTGTTAGCTTCAAAGGTACTTGGTTCAGGCTTACATGCGAAGAAGACTTAAACCTCTGATTCCTGAGATGAAAAATTTGTGCATTAATCTATTGTGCCAGTAAGCAGAATGCTAATTTGTCTCCTAATTCCCTCCAAACATTTTCCTTCTGCTAACCACAGAAAGCACATCTTTTGCCCTTCTGAAGTGTGTAATACAAGTACAGACTGCAGATCAGTGCCAGTAAGGGTATTCACACCATCATTAAACAAGCAATACAGGCGTTAGCAAACTTGTGTCTTCAGTATGAATTGTCTAGTTTGCATCCCGTAGACACCCGCTTTTCAGTCCCAGCGGGACAACCCGGAATACATTACAGAGAAAGCTCTGTGTGGCACTCGGTACGAGCAGTCATGCTTCTGATTGCTTTCTCTTTTCAGCTGAGGCAGGAAGCTTAGATTGAATTCCTCTGTACAGACGTGGCAAGAATAACTTCTCTTAATGAGGGTTTTAGCTGTTACTTAAATACAAGGGTCCTAACTGGATGTACATGGCTCAGTGGCTTGGTGCCTGACCCATGATTTTAGATAAGAGAAGTGAATCTTCTTTTGGAACTGAATCATTGATTCTGTACTGAATTGCTGGAATGTGTAGCCATTTTTTTTTTCCTCAAGAAAAAGACCTTGTTCCTTTCTTCTTTCTCAACTTTCAATTTCCCACTGCACTTTCCATTTTATTTTGGATATGTTTTTGCAATAAGAGAGCAGTGAAATTCAAAACCCAATGGGTTTTGTATGTTTTGCATGTTTGCAGATATACTTTCCTTTCAATCACTTTTTGATGGATTTTTAAATAGTCTTTTGCAAAATGCTGTTGAAACTAAGCAGTCTATTGTCTATTCTAACAGACAATAATAGACAATATTCTAAGTCTATTCTAGTTGCTGAATTCACTTCAGCAAAAGCTAGATACTAGCTTCTTAGCATATAAAGGCATCTCAACTGATTGCGAGCTGCGTATCGTACTCTTTTTCACTCTTGAGCGCTTTCTTAATTGAGGAGAAACGTGATGTTCTGTCTGTACAGAGATTTTTCCTGAAATCTCTTCTAGGCTTTTTCGTCTCAAATTGGGTCACTGTGCCTGCAGTTCAGAACGAAACAGAAAGGTAGGTGGAAAGCACGGTTTCCTTTTGAGAAGCCATCAGACTACCCCATTCTGAAACTGAGATATCAAGTGTATGTTTTCAGTAGAAATGTACCTTTAAGTTTTAAATATAATTAAAGAAAAGCCAAGAATATGTTGCTAGGTGTTGATGCACCACGTTTTGTTTCACCTGATACAAATTGTTTAGATTACTGGCCTAAGACAATGTTACATACCTCTGTCTCAATTCTGGATGGGAGGAAAATTACTCCCTTTCTAAAACGCTACTGAAACTGTAAGATTCACTCTATCTATGACTATCCTTTTAGCTGACACACGCTGCCTTTTTGTATGGACATTATACTCAGCTGTTATAAATACCAAAGTAAGAACAATCTATTATTTGTGGATATAAACTACTTCACTGTTCCCATTGGGTGGAGAATCTCTGAGTGCTGACAGGAAGCTGCTTGCTCTCTGGAAGGAAAGGTACAGTGCTGCTGCCTTTAAGGTGTTTGACCTATTGTCTCACAATACCTACCAGACATTTGGGAAATTGTCTTACTAAAAGTACTAGCTTCCAAGGTTCGAAAGCACTTTGGCTGTTCATCTGCAATAAAACTCCTTAGAGGAAAAGGAAACTTTGGACCATGCTTATTTCTGCCATGATTAAATATCTTGGTTGTCTTTTGAAAAGTGGTGGGAGGAGAAAGGGAAAGGCAATTTCCTTTAGAGGCTTGTCAGAATACCCACCCAGAACCTCCAAGGCTTGAATTAGAGATGCAAGACAGGCCATGAATATGTTGGAAGGGAAGGAGGAAACCAAGGCATATACAAAGGAAAGAAGAAATATCCAAGTAATATGTCTGTTCCCTTGAACCTGTAACTTGTGAAGTGGTGCTGGCCGATTTTTAATAGAGTCAGAAGTCCTGTAAGCCAATTTAGTTTAAATGCTCTCAAGCCACTTTTCCCTCTCTTACAGAAGGCAGCTATCAGTGGCGTTGTGGCTCATGGCTGTTCTGTACTGGATTCCCCCAAGGCAAATCAATCGTTTTCACAAGTGGATAAGCCCCTGACCAAAGAACAAGAGGAAGACAAAGCGGTGAGTAACCATTTCAAATCCAGGATGTGCCAGAATTTGTCTGAATACTTGCCTGGGGTTTTTTTTTGGAGGGGTGGGGTTATAAGCAAGTGTTTAAAATAAACATTTATTTAAATCTTGCCATATAGAGGAACTATGTAAAGCCTTGTTAATAAAAAAGCTTTGTATTGTAGGATATGCCTCTAGTATGCAAAATAATTAATTAAAACCCAAAATTCTACTACTTGGTAGACAACTTAGAAAGTGGAGATGTATTTTTTAAGCAGAAAGTATGTGGATGATAGGCACAACCAGAATGCCGCTTGTTTGTGAGCTATACGGTCATAACGTTTACACACCTCCTCTGGCTACAAAGATGGGGTGTTTTGGTTATGCTGTGGCTGTAATCATGATGCTAATTCTATCAAAGAAGAGTTGTTCTAGAGCTTGTGAAACTTTTGATAGCAGGTAAATGTTGGTATCCTGGTAAATCTGGAGTGAGTTATAGATCCAGGTTTTTTAAAAAGAAGCTCATAGTCCCAGAAGGCCATGGCTGATTTTTTGATCTGTCCCTATTTCTTGCACTTCTGCTGAGGAAATATTTTTATTCCCACAACAAATAGTTCACATTAAGAATCTTAGTTTAGTATCTGCCTCTGTCTCTCCTGGGTTTGCCACAAGGCATCATAATAATGGTTTATACAAAATGCTTGCCTGGTCTGTCTTCACCTATATTACCCTCGTGATGTAACTGATGTTATTGTCCCCGATGCATACATTTGAGGCATTCATTGTCAAAATAATTGTAGCTCTTTCTCATGTTCCCCATGTAAAGAGGTCTCTGCTTCATAAGCTGCCTACTAAGTGGTACACTTATTTTTAAATAAATTTGCATGCATAGAAGAGTACATTTAGTCTACTCCTACAATACAAAGCTATTTCTCACCACGTATTTACAGTTTCTCAACAGTTACTGATAGCAAGATTTTAAAAAAAGTTCACCTAAAATTAGGCTCAGAACCATTATAGGAACTATAGCAAGTTTCTACAAAGGGCTTTCAAAGTGCTTAGTAGAATGTGATCAGCATTTCTGAAATGAAGTTGGATAGTTGACAGCCTATGTATGAATTTAGAAGGCTAATTTTAGGTTACAGTAATCTTGCCCTGTGCCTGAAGACTTGATCCACCCCGGAGAGTCACCCACTCTCTCTGCCAGGACAAGCTGGGAGAAAAGCTCTGATGTGCAGCTCAGACCCAAAGCATGACAGCCAGGCACACTTGCGCTCATTTGACTTTGAAGCTATTTATAAGGCTTTTGTCAGAGTTCCCATTTACACAGTTTCCCCTAGTGTATTTTTGGGTCTCATTTTCCTTCCAATATGAGGCAAATAAAACCATGGAACAAATCAGTCTTAGAAAGAAAACAGATAAAATCACAGGATGATAAAAATTCAGCAAGTGTTGTAATGTGTTTTTAATTACAGCCAATATATTTTTAATTTTTTTAATCCTTAGAAATAACAGAAATTACTGTAAACTTCAAGTGAGTTTGAAGAAAATAAAGGCAAAGTTTCTGTTTCCCTGTAATCCAACGAGATTCACATATCCATATACAAGAGTTTAGATGATGTATTTGCTCTCTATGTTTTTTCTCATCTAGGTTTGTTGCTAAGCTATAGGCAAGCGTGTGCTACGCAGAATGACTCATAGACTTGTAGGCCAGGATGCTTTTCTTGGTATTTGATTGAGCATTCTTTTTATTGTACACAGATATAAATAAGTGCCCTCGTTGACTTCCCTGCCATTTAGTACTAGAATTAAATCTGAAATTATTTTAATTGTATTAAAATATGTTTTCTGTGTTTAAAGGGCAACTGTTTCATTACCATCTGTTATAACCTTAAAAGTTCTGTTCTTACATACTGATCTATGTAACGCTACAACACAATATAGTAACGTATAGAAGCAAAATAAGGACTGAGCTGAATTGCTGTAAAATAGTGGTTACTTAAAGAAAACAATGAATATGTATGTAATGTTCTTATTAAAGTGAATGATTTTATTGCAGTTTGAGACAAATCTGACAGCTTTAGGAGGAGGTAATGAGGTTTCACAGACCTCACTGGCTTGGAAATGAGAGCTTGGAAAGGAAAAAGGTTTTCCCATTTCTTCCTCTACTCTTGGGAGGTGAGATAGGCTATGGGAACAGAAAGGGAAAAAGAAGATGTGAGCAAGGCCGGGAAACAGAAGGGCCCTTTGAGCAAGCCTTCACTTTTGTTTTTCCTAGGGATGGTAGTCTATGGCACCAGTGCTGGTGCTGTGAAGGTTGCCGCTGTGAGCATTAGCAATATCTCCACTCTGCCCTCACCATCATCAGTCGCAATGAGCTCTGCTGACTTTATCAACACCTGGGGCCACCTCAGGTCCCAGCCAAGAGCTCATGCAGTGTTATTTCTATTTTGGTCTGGTTTTGTTAACCACATGCAGTGGTGAACCAAAAAGGTATTCGTGCCATACCAACCGGGCTGATATAGATGAACTTATTCAGGGTCCAGCAATGGCAATTTTTTTTTTAAATGTTTAAATTGCATCAAAACGCTTTGGATGATTATTTCACATGTAGTAAGTTTCTTTGCATAGAGCCCTCTGTGCTCATCACTCTTGAGTATGTTTGCATTTGTTGTGTATTGTTGCTACCCTTCCAGTTTCAGTGTCTTAGAGGTGTATTCCCACCAGTGGAACATCAGGTGAAAACAGGAAAAATTCAGAGAATATGAGAGAGGGGACATAGTTTTAATTTTTCAGAAGAATTCTGGATTCCTCCTGAGCATCCTGGCCTATAGCAGAAACCATCACAGCTAAAATAGTGACAGATGGTTGGTGTTTGTAGTACGAGCAGTTCTAATGACCACCTTTGGTTCACAGACAGTGACTGCAGAACAGCTACATAAAAGGTTTCTTTTCAATTCCAAGCAGGTATCTGCTTTATTAGAACCAATTCACTTTTTCTTTCTATCTGGTTTGCTTTATTGCTTTTTCCTCCTACCATCTTCTGCCGGTGGGTAACTGGATAATTTTTAGGGCTGATTAGAAAAAAGAATAGGCTCTAAACTTCCTTTTCTGACTACAGCTTCTTGCTTGGTATTGCAAGGTTCAACTTTTCTCAAGTATGAAAATCCACACCTCAAACAGAATAAAATGTCAAGTCATGCTGGCCAAATAGAGACAGCCTGACTCACCATCAGCAGGGAAAGGATGAAAATAAGGCTAGTGGTGTTGGAAAAACAGAGATCTCAGTCACTTTGTTTACCCTCTGGGAGCGGTCTTTGTTATCCAAGATTAAATGTTATGTAAAGTAAAAAAAAAAAAACCAAACAAACAAAACAAACCAGCTGCTTTGCTAGTGCTTCTAGACAGCACACAGAGTGAGGGACACCAGGAAACTCCATTATGAAAATTCCCTTAAACATCCATGAACAGAGGAAAGGAGGATTAACCTTCCTAAAAGAAAGAGTACCAAACTGCCTTGAACAGAGCAATATGGTACGAGGCCAATTCCCTAGCTGCTTTATGTTGTTTATTTAGGTTTGTAAGTTCTAGGAGACAAGACTGTCTTACATTGAATGTGGCATACTGTAAACTTGACATGTGATTTCAGCAATACCTTGAAATTTAGGAAAGGAATGAATGCTAAAATCTCTAGCACACTTCAAATAATACTGCATATTTGTTCTGTACCCTGTCATTCTGTGCTGGGTAACAGCAGGAGGAACAAAAGTCTCCCTTTGTGTGCTTCTTTATCCCACTTAATTCCAGGGATGTAGCAGAAAGTGCCCTCTTTTGACTGAGTAATCTGATGAAGCAGTGCCTTTTACCATTTAACTGCATGCTACTTAGATCCTTGCTGTTTTATCTGTCTTCTGCATAAACCAAATATGAGATTCTTCCTAAGACTGACAAAGAACAAAATGCCATGCAAGGAACAAATTGCTCCTCATAATATTATTTGGATTGCAGTGGTATCTAGTCTCCCATTCTGTGTCATTAGCACAGTTCACACCATGCTAAGCACTGCAGAGACACAGGACTAGTAGCTGGGCTCTGCCACAGAGATGCTATGTCCTCTGCTGCTGATGGAATGCCACATCCAATTTGTTCCATTAACTCTCTTGAGCTTCAAGTCTGTACTTTGAAACTCGTGCTTTGCCATACAAGAACAAATTGATTTAAGACCGACAGAGTCACCGAGACATTTTCGATGTGTTGTAATATGTTTTAATGAGCTATTGATGAATTTTGTTCCACAGTCCAGAAAGGGCAACAAGAAAGCAAAACAAACATCTGAACAGTCTCCACATTGCAGATCTGAGGTCAGAAGCAAACAGAAAAGTAGCTCAATAAACGTTAAGAAGAGCAAGGTGAGTTTACACGCTCTAATATCTTCCAGTGGCTCTACTGCCAATTGCTGAAACAGCTGTCACGGCATTGACGCGGATCAGAAGTGACTACATGTCAGGTGAAACGACCGTCCGCACCCTCCCCGGCACCTAGTGCACTGAGATGTAGCTCCCATTTTGCTTCCCTGATATGTACGTTTTGGTTTTATGGTCCAGCACAAACTACTTAACTCTTTGCAGTTTTAGGAGTTCTGCTATGAATATCAATCAGTTACAGGACTACATGATTTTTTTTTTCTTTTGCTCTTCTAATTACAGTTATTTACTTCCATTGTAAGATACAAAATTTAAAATACCGGTCAATTTGAACTAGTCTCCCAATAAAAAAATTACACACTGATGTTGAGTTCCTTTTGTCATGATTCCAGCATATTAGTTGGCACGTGAGGCTTGTGAAAGAGGGAGATCAACACCTTTCCAAAAAGCACTGAGTCTGAGATTGGCACAGAAAAAGGAAGCAGTGAGGACAAGCTGTGGACGCCCTTGTGATCGAGACAGAGCACCCTGTTTATCTACAGAGAAGCTGCTTTTCCGACAACGTTGGGGTGCATTAGTGATAGGGAACTTTATCTGATGTTTACTCTGATTCATCTTTTCTGTTCACTAATGGATTCGCCCTCCAGAGCTTTCAACGCTTCTCCCTTTAATAGATGCAAACATGATAAAAATTCCTTTAAAAAAAATCAATAAACACTTAAGTGTTTGGCAACTCTCAGACTTTTTACTGTATCATTTACTCAACAGTTTAATGCTTAATAGAAGAAACTTGCCTGTTAAATATTCATGTACAGATTTAGCAGCTATAACACACCACAGTTTGATACAGTTTTTCAGCTCTTTTCATTCATGACAAAATTAATTGTTTTGGAGGATGGGAACCACATTTACTGGAGAGTAACACCTGAGTTACTCGTTTGAGGCCAGTGTCAGGATCTATTTGTGAGAATCTGCCAGTATTCCAGTTTGGGGCAGTGAAGTTTTCACTGTTCAATATGTGGAGCCTTTTTGGCTTTAAAAATGAAAAGTCAGTTTGAGTCGACCCAGCTTACACAGCTGTGTCTCATCTACGTTACCTACGGCCGCCCTCACCCCGGGAGGCTGCTGCTGTGTGGGGGATCGACTGTGATGCAGGGGATGGAGAGCGCTGACCGCTTCAGCAGAGGTCATCCTCTGATGATTAGATTGTGTCGTTGGACTGTATTTTAAATGCATGTGCCAGGCAGGTGCCCGTGCCCAGGGGCTGGCAGCCGGGGGGCTGCAGGGCCCCTCTGAGCAGAGCCGAGGGGCTGCCCCGCACCGCGCACAGCCGGGTCTGTGGTCCCGCCATGGCCCGGCCCGGCTGAGCCCCTCAGCGAGGCTGGTGGCGCCTCTGGGGAAGCACAGGTAAGAAAGGGCCAAACGCCGCACGGAGCGAGGAAAAAGGTGCGAGAAACGGCCCTGCGAGCCCCGGGTGGGAGCAGGGGGAGGAGGAGGAGGAGGCAGAGAGTCCCCTGCTGCCGTGAGGAAGAGGCCGCGGGGAGCAGACACCCGCCTGCGGTCCATCCCAGAGCAGGTTTTCCCTGAAGGGGAAGGTCGAGCAGTTGGGAATGAAGGTGTGAGGTTGAGCCTGGGAAAGGAGCGAGGAGAAAGCGTTGTTTTCATTTTTGTCTTTGTTTCTCACTACCCAATCTTATTTTAATTGGCAATAAATTAAGTTAATTTTCCCCAAGTTGAACCTGTTCTGCCCGTGACAGTAAATGGTGATTTCCCCCTCTTATCGCAACCCACAAGCATTCTCATCTTATTTTCTCCCCTCACAACCTGTCGAGGAGAGGGATTGAAAGAGCAGCTGGGTGGGCATCCAGCAGCCAGCCAAGGAAAACACATCACACTGCAGCAGAAAGAGTTAATTTAAATGTTTGAACAATCCAACTTAAAATATATAATCTGACAGCTATAGCAGTATTTCAGGTTGCTGTTAAAATATAAGTATCTGCTCATATGACTCATTTGGGGGCATATATATTTTTTTATGAAATACATTTAACATATTGTTCAGGTTGTTTAATATTTGATAAAAATGTTAATTTTTTTTTTTAAATGTGGTGTCCCACTGCTTCTGTAAATTTTAGTCTTCCATTTTCTGGGATTGGGATATACTTAAAAAATTGAGGTATCTTTGATCAAATTTTGATTCTGCTGAACTAATCCAAAGTTCATGGATTTTTGTTCGGTATATTACAAATGTAGATAATATTAAAAATTAATATTCAAATTTTTCTTGAGTATTCACCAAGTTTGGATATGTTTGTATTAGTGATATGTATCCAGCAAAGTTATGTTTACAGGTTTCACATTAAATGACCTGAAATCTGGACTTTGCACCCCTCTTTTTTTATTTTTCACACTTCTAATTAAAAAAAAAAAAAAAAAAAGCCAGGAAATACAGATGGTACAATAATGTTAGTAGATACAGCTGTTCTTTGGTAATACTGCCTCAGACAGATCTCATCTTAGAGCTTTCTGGTGATTACTACTTTAAAATTAAGAGAATCCTAGTGGGTTTTTTTTTAATTATTTGAATGTTAGTGTTTGCCCTTTTACGTGTAAAATATGGCTTGTAGTGTTTACTGTAGTTTAATGACTTTGATTACTCAGGCTTCTAAACCTCTTTATCACACCAACGTGCAATGCTGCCCCAGCTATGCCTTTAGAGGGTCTCTCCTGGTCCCCTTGAGGCAGTGGACAGGGCTGTGGTTTTGGCCAAGTTTCATTGTGCTTCAAGAAGCTTCAACACTGAGGAGGAGCCATGTTGTGGGCTGGCTGAGCAAACACTGAGAGAAAGGGAGCTCCTCATGGTAAAACTGTAGTTCAGTTCAGTTCAGTTGAGAGCTTCATTTTGTTTTTTCACCTGTGATCAGTGTCTGGGCCTTTATCAGAATGTAGGTTTGAGAAACATGACATTGAATGTGTATCTAGCCCAAACAGAGAAAGAAAGAAAGAAAAAAAATATTAAAACAAGCAAAACTTTCATTAGGAAAATAAGAACACATACTTTGTAGACTTCGGGGACTGCACATCACAGACTAATGAACTAAGAATTCAGTTGTCCTCTCTAAAATTAGGTGTGAAATACAAGAAAAAAATTTAAGCAAAGTGATAACCAAAAGAATGTTTTACTCTGCTATAAGTAAAATCCTACACAATCTTAAATTATAATGACAGTTTTCAACCACATTAATATTCTTAGCTGATACAACACAAATTGGGGCAAGTTATTATTTCTGTATTAAAGTGGCATCAAGCCGGTCTTACTGTGTAGACTGTGTTGAAAAATTAGTAGTTTGTTAGCTGAAGTGGTATGCTGTCTGATTGCACAAGAGAGCCCATCGGGACAAGTCAAGGAGTGAGGTAATTACTGGGTGCAAAGCAAGAAGAGGTGGGGCACAAAGAGCTGTGAACTGCCTAGTCTGAGGAGCGCTTCAGTTTCTTCCACCAATCTCATCCAGCAAGTTTGACCGCATAACAGCTGATTCCCAGGGAAGGGTTTGCAGTGTGGTCAAACATGCCTTTTGGAATACAGCCTCTCAGACGTAGCTGGAGCACAGCTTCCAAGGGAGGCACGTTCAGCAGCAAGGATAACTGCTTAACTGGCTGTGTGATACAATGCTGAGTAAAGGACCAGAAGTAGTGGCTGAGCAGCAGCACTGTGTTGCCATCAAGTGGTAAATACACTGATATCTATGTAATCAGAGTGATCACGGCTGGTTGGCACCCCCTGAATGAAGAAAAAGAGATATGAAAAGAAATCGTCTGCTTTTCATTTCTTTGCGTTTTCCGTATCTCTTTACTGTGATTGATCAAGCAAGACTATGTCTTGCTCACTTATTGTTTGAATGAAAGATCTGAAGATGAAAATTTTCAAATAATGCACTTAGGGTATGAATTTTGAAAGAATCTCTCAGACAAAGCTTTAGCAAAAATGACATGAAAAATGTATTTTCTCTTTACCAGGATGTCAGCCCTTCAACTTCATTGATATTGTCATCCAATAACACTGCTGTCATCACAAAAACAATTACCAGAACACTTCCTCTAAAGCAGAAAATGCACTTTGTCAATGTTAAGGCCCAGCATCTGCAAAATATCAACAAACAATCCAAAAGTATAAAAGATCTGGAGATCCAACTGCTGCAAGTGGAGTGTGAAGAACTTAAAAATAAGCTTGGATGCCTGAGGGTAGGTAAAAATCCAGTTCTGTTCTTAATATCTAACTGTGCTGGTAAACGGTTACATTGAAAATAGTTTATTCATAGAGGTATTAAAACCATGCAGAAAAAAATATAGTTTTTTTCTGTTTAGTTTTCATTGAAACAGCTTATTAACAGTAAATATTTTGTAAATTATCTTGTGTAGAAGAGAGTCTAGGTCTGAATTCACAATACTTCTGGTTGAGCCTCAAGTTAAGACTTTCACTAAGGATGTAAACTTGTACTTTGCACTACTGAGTGCCATTCCTATACCCTGAAATTACTATACTAACGTCAAACGCTTCTCAGCATTGTCTTGTACTAATTTTGTGCTCTACCAGCTGAATCTCTGAGCACTTTATGACAGCAACATGCATACCATGTAAGAGGAACTTCTTCCAGTTCCCAAAGGTTGGAATTGCCCATGTTGTGTTCTACCTCAACATAACCTGGCTTGATTAATAGCCAGAGTAAGTTACTAAGCATGAACTGTTAGGGTACTTGAAGTGTAGGACGTTGTGCTACTGATGCTATGAAGAGACATCGGGTTTTGGGTGGCAGAGGATTCTTAAATTAGCCACAAAAAGTCACATGCATAAATATAAATACATTGCTATAGCAGATGTTCTTGTTTAGTTAGAAATTCAGCTATGACAAATCATATGTCACTGTCATCATATATTTGAGAAAACAGAAATTGAAAATTTCTTGTCCTGCAGGAAGGGCTGATGGGGCAGAAGCCAGGCGACACGGAGGAGTTGCTGAAACAATCTCAGAAAGAGCTGTTATGGCTTCAGAGACAACTGTCCTTTATCTCCACAGGAGGCCCTGGGTGTGTTTTGGCAACTAGCAAGGTGGGCTCCTTTGTTATTTTTTCAGTCTATCTCACTGTGCAAAGCGGAATTAGGAAGGGAAGGGTTTATCATCATTTTGGCTCATTTTATTGAAACAACACACTGCAAGATTTATTTTTCATATTAAGGTTACTATGAGAAAAATTTATCTTTTAGGATGTATTTTAAATAGTCATTTCACATTATTCAGAAAGACCGGAAAGAACATGTAATTCATTATTGCCTGTGAAAGGTTACATAGCTAAAATGGCATTTCGCAGACCCCTATCGTATACGGAAAGACATTGTATGTTCTGTCTCTTTTGCTGAAGAAAACTGTCTGTCAGAAGGTAGGATCATTGTATTGGGATTGTTATTGAGGGAGGATTTGGGGCGTGGCATACAGAACTGTAATTCCCTTTCTTCTCTCAGCAGCACTGTTATATATGCTTCCTAGTTACCAGCAGCCCATCATCAGCACAGCTGCATCCAGACCTGAACGGGCAAAAATTTCTATCAACCTATATCATACTTGATGCTGCTATTTGGCCATATAAACTATAAAATTAATGATCAACTGCTTGTGTTAAAAATGTCCTAGTGTCTTAGAGTTCCAGTAAAATGTGAGTTCTAATCTGCTGTGGCATAACAAGTTGAATATGACAAGTTTTGAGGACTCAAGTTTCTAAAAGTTTACTTGAGATAAAGAATTTGTTTTCAAATCTTCATAGCTGTGAATCTGTGCTGATAGTTAAAAAAATTAGTTGCTATTTTATCTTCAGAATGACTTAATTAAATTAATGTATTTTTCCATATTTAAAACAAGATATCCAGAAAGTTTGTGATAATTTATGTAATTTATACATATATATGCACACACTCCCATGTACAGATACACATGTTTTAAATCCATCTATGGAAAGGAATGAAAAGTATTGGTTTGGTTCAGTGTAACACATTAATAATGCTACTTTACAGTGACCTGACTTATTTTCAAGTATCAACTTGGCTTAGCACATTTTTGTTTTGTTTGTGCAAATGCACATAGAGCACCAGATATGTTCATCTAGTCTCCAGCCCAGATAAGAGAGATTTCCAAAATGTGTCACCTGGAATCTTCTGGTATCACTTTGCGTCACATGCTGCAGATCTGTGTCTGTTGCTCGAGCACAGTATGATAAGCGCTGATACAGTCATAGAAGGAACGTTGGGATTTGAAGCTTGCATGTAGCTCAACTGATAAAAAAAAATCTAACTTGCCAAAATTAGACTTTTTTTTTTTTTAAAAAAATGAAAACAATTTATGCCACAAACTGGTTATAAAAGTACGAGTGCACTTGCCTGATGATCAAACCCATAATCTAATCTGGGAAGGAACATATGATCCTGAGTAGGAACAGCTTTTCTCTCCGAAAATACCAGAGTTTTGTTGTTCCCGCTACAGTCGTGAGTAATCTCAGGGAAGGTCATTTGGGGCTGAGATTTGCACAAATGAGTGGTCTTGGGTACCTTATTTTTAGATGTTGGACTTTCCATTTAGAAAACTGTAGTCTTTCTAGAATGTGCTAAGGTAGACCTTCAGGGAAGAAATCACACAGTGTCTATAGCCCTTTTCCTCTTTTTTTTTTTTTTTCAATATCACAGAACCAAGGATCAGATTTTTTTGCTGTTTCATTTGCATGATGAGGGACAGATTTTTCAGAAGCACTTTGAAGATCACGCTGTAATACACTGCACCGTACTTTAATTCTAAACCTCTGAAGAGAAATGCTTTTCATCCAAGTCAGAGTGGTGGCACTCAGTGCTGCTAGAAGCTTTGGGGGTAACATTCTCAGTAAGATGCTCAGATACATTGATGCTTAGGAACTGGAATATCCAGAAATACAGGCAATGCCATTTTGGAAGGATTTCTTAGCTGTTTATTAAACACCATGGTTCAAGGTTCAAATTTGTCATGGACTGGAAATACGGCTAAGAGAAAACTTGAGAAAGACATCATCTGATGAATCCCTCTTCCATGGTCCTTAATACCTTCCAGTGAAGCATCCAGTGAAGCTGACAGTCCCTGGAGATCAGGGTGCTCTCCATGCACTTCAACTTCATAAAGAACTATTAGGCTTTGGGGGAAACCTGGCTCCTTTTGTTAATGCCAAATTTTGCTGAAAATTCTCCTCCTCTTCCTCATTATGCCTGTTAGTAAAACTGTGGGGGAAGACTGAGATTTGAAAAGGAATAGTGAATTAGTGTAGGGAGACATTATTAAGTGGAGAGATGTATTTCAGCAGATACTTTAACAGAATTCAATAAAATAGTGCCTTGAGAGTGCAATATTTCCTTCCTCTCTTAAATACGGGAAGGAAAATGCAGAAGTTCTACTCAAAAGAACTTCCTATATTTTCTTGGTAATTTAACATTCATCAGACTTGTGAATTCGGTTACGTTGTGAATGCACTCCTAAAGTGGTCAGATTCTGTGAGTCAGATCGTCTCTGCTGGCGGTGGGGTGGGAGGGGCAGGGAAGAAAAAAGAAAATGAAGGGGGGAAAAAAGATTAAAGCTAGATTTTTAAAAATTGGTTTCTTTAAAATCTTTCCCTGTATCCCCTTACAGTGTCTCCCTCTAGCTGCTGGGGAGATGGTCGTTGCATACTTAGAAGTTTTGTGTGATTATATCATATAGTTTTCTTGAGAAGAGGAAAGACAGAATGGTTAGGATGCTCCAGGTAATCTGTCTTAATACCCTTCTGCATTTGAGTTTCTAAGGCTTCCATTGGGCAGGCTTGGGAGTGAAAAAAAAATTGCAGCTCACATTTACAGTTCATTGGTTCGTGCCAGTAGGCCACAGATGACCTACTGAGAAGATCCTGTGATAGCATTACTTGGAGGTAAAATAAAATCTCCCAACACCCGCCTCCTCCCCCTTGCCCCCCCTCACTGAAACACATCCTTGCTGCGATCCCACTTGCTGCTTGTCAGCTCCTGTCCGTGCTCCCTGCTGCTGTGCCGGGGTTAATACTATGTGAAAGAGAAACTGGCAAATAGGGAAAGCCATCTTTGTGTGCGTATGTGTGTGCGAGCACTGCTGTTTCATAGGCTCTGGCAGCTGCTGCATGGCCGATGATGCTTGCTCTCTCTTTTTCACCCTGCCTCCCTGCAGACAACTAATGAATCATTTCTAGCCTGAATACTAGCGGCGCAAACACACCAATGCTGCTGCTGCCGACGCTGCCGCCGTTCTCGACAAGGTTGTAATCTGACACAGTAGACTGCAGTTCTCTCTCGGCAATGATCTTGCTGAACATCGGAAGCACTTGATTTGAAGGTATGCTGAGATTTCACCCTTTCTAAAAACAGCTTTTTCTGTTAAATGCTTGACGGCCAAATGAGGGTGGGAGGGCTGAAGATTTGTAGGTGTGTGTGGGGGAGAATCCTCTTTTTAGTTAGCAGTAATGCAGCAGTAACTCTTACCGGAGGCAGACAAACTTTATTATTCTGCTGCGATTTGATGATGCCCTTCACCGGATCTTCTCTTCTAGGGGCTGCTTAGAATAATAAAATGTGTTAGTTTTGTGCACGAGCACTAGGTAAAGGGATTAAACTCTTGCTAGATTATTCCATCCTCCCTCCCATTGATGTTTAATCTGATGTCATTTTCCAGCCACTTTTAAGGTTTCCAATAAAATAAACACTATATTGACGGGTTTGATGGTGCCATGTTTCTTTTCTGTATTAGTGTCTGCAGGCAAAGTTAGTAATCATACTGGCTAGCAGCTCCCCCCCGACCCAAGCCCCCAGGCATGGTGCATATTCACAGTATCTGTTTGCTTTGCAGATGTATATTGTCATGTCATGGCAAAGTCATCAATGTGACTATTCTTCCACACAGATATTGTTAATGAAATGATACGTGGCATTTGTCTGGCATCTAATGCTAAATGAGACCAATTACAAGTAAATATCTCATTCTTTTTTGGTAGAAGGGAGAGATCTTATGCATATATATATATATGTATACACACACAGACACAGTATGCATAGCAGTATTTGTGGGAAGTATATTATGTGTATGAGTATGTAGAACAGAACAATAACATTTTAGTATAGCATATGCATATAAATACCAGCTAATTAGTTAGCACGTACCAGTATGCTGTGCTCAGTATTATAAGGGATACTGCAGGGTTTTTATTAACCTCTTTTCAAAATTGGCTATTGCCTGTAGCGTTGGGCAGAGAAGGTATATGCCTTTCCAAGGATGATGTGACGGTTGACATTACAGGTGTACATGGTCTTAGTACAATTTTAACTGAGGAAAATGTAAGTGCATATGAAGGCTTTGGTTTTTCTTTTTAAGCTACTGCTGTCTGTTATTTTAGTGGTAAAACACCGATTGGGCTTTTTTGTCCAGTGCAGGAGTGATGCAGAGTTTATATACAAAATAACTCATCAGAATAACTTATTAATGAGTCTTGTCACTGCATCTAGTAAATAGAGAGTCTGCTCCTTCAGTGATTTGATATATTTTGAAGAAATACCTAAAATCAAAGCCATTGATCTTAACATTAAGAATTGCACCAAGTAGACTGAGACAGGGAAAGAATACTATGATTGGCATCATCAAAATAAAAATAAGGACTATTGCTTAGCAAGACAAAAGAGCTGCCTTAAGAAAACAGCAGGAAATATTAAAACATAGACCAAGCGGTACAGTGGAAATGAAAGCATCTCCATAAATTTAACACAATAAAAAATAGCAATATATATGAACTGATATGAAAGTTACTGTAGTCACACTATATTTCTGCTTTTTTGATCGGGAGGTGCTACATTTTTATTAGAGGAGGGTTTTCAAGTCTGCCCAGCTGACAAATGAGGAAGCCAATTCAGATCAAATCTTACAGTTGTCAGCCAGGATTCACCACTGTAGACATCCTTTAAAATACATACACGTTACTTCTAGCACCTTAAAGGCAAGTGTTGGATCTTTTTTAGGTGACTATTATTTTTGTTAAAGATATCTAGTGGTTCTGAACAGTGGCTTTGTGCATACTACTTTCCTTTTAATAGGAAAAAGACCTACCCTAAATGAAACTAGGAAAGTGGTCATGCTGCCTGCAGACTAGAGAACAACCCTGATTTTTCATAGCTATATATCTGAATGGGTTCTAGCCTGCTATCATACAGTGTGACTACATACTAGAGGCAGTGAACAGAGGTGCAGTGTTATTACATACAACTTTATATATTTGGATGTACTTGGAACACTTTCTCGAGAAATTTGATGTGTTGAATTTTCTAGAATTATAAACAAATTACAGCTTTAAAACAGCGCATGGATTTCAGGGTAGGAAAATGAGATGGAACGAAATATGGGACAGTGCAGTGCCACAGATTTCTGCATGAAAATTATCTGAATAGCTGATACATGCTACTTTAGTTAACTGACAATTACAAGCTCAGAAATCTTAAGCACCTCTATGGCCAATCTCATACTAGTACAAGCTACATGCATACTTTTGTATGTATACAAAATATGTACCTCTGAATGTCAGCTCAATCTATTTTAGATATGTGTTAGATGTGCATACTCTAACATAGTTTAGATCAGTGTGAGATACTGAGTACAAAATCAATGTATAAGTACAATAGTGTTCATTCTGGTAACAGCTTATTGCAAAAGTCAGAGCCTTTCTGGATTGCCAGGAGTAGAAATAAGGTGCCTGATATCACTGGATAATTGGTATCCTCTGGTATACGGGGTTTTACTTTATGTATGTGTGTCAAATGCCTCACCACATATCAAAACTGAATGCCCAAAGTCAAACTGACTTTATTCTGAAATAAGAAACTAGTTGGTCATGCATCACTGTCCAGTCCTTTCAATATTTACGTTGAATGAAGTATGGTTTGGGTTATGAAGAGAGTTAGGGTTGTTTTTTATTTAATTGAAATTGTTATACGCCCTCATTGCTACTACAAAATATGTCAGAGTAGCTGACTGTTGATGTTCTTAGCTGACTGTTGATGTTCTTAGCTGACGGTTGATGTTCTTAGCTGACGGTTGATGTTCTTAGCTGACTGTCCACCACAGATGACAGTTGTCATGAAGCATTGCTGACAGCAGCATTTACCCATTGCCATTAGAATTGAAAAATATCTACCAATAATATCTACCAATATCATGACTAAAAGTAGAATTGGAACGTAGCCACAGTGCTGGAAAAATGCAGCACCTTCAAAGCAACGTGTGGTGAAACCAGTTTCCATTCACCAGTGAAAAAGAGGGCTTTTGTCAGGCTTGACTGCACAGAGTGGGCTCTTGGGAAATGGCAGTGATAACGTTACCCTGGGAGAACAATTCACGATCTTCTGGAGCAGCTGGTTGACATTGAAGTTTGAATGTGGTCATTGAGGGTTTCTTTGCTGACTGTAACCATCCTGTTAAAACATGTTGGAGTCATGTTCATTCTGTAAAGTACGATTGCAAAGCCATCTGCGACTGGCATTTTGGTGAGGCTTATAGGCTTGTGGCTCAACGCTTTGGCTTGTGCTTGTGACTTGGCACTTGATAAAGAAATCAGTGTGGCTTCCAGCTCTGCCACAGATTCTGTGGATGGCTCTGGGCAAAGCACTTAGTATCTCTTGGGCTCTGCTCTCTTTCTGTAAATGGAAATAATAACGAACCCTTTCCACTACATTCTACTTATTTTATATACTCAAAAACCAAGATCTTCTGACCAAAGTCTGTTTTCTCCATCAGGATGCTAAATCCCAATGGAGGCTTCTGGATTCTACTTGTAAATCACTTGACAGTCTGCATTGTATGTTGTTGATCTATAGAAAAATATTTCCAAGCATCAGAAGAATCTGAACTGATCCTGAGTTTTGGAATAACATTTGATTTGCTAAACTTTCTATTGTGCTTGTGGGCATGTTCAGTTTGCAGTGAAGAGCTTAGTTTCCCTGATGGTGGCAGTGATTTGGTAGAAACACTTAAAGTGCAGAAGTCAGGACAGAGGAAGTGGGACTTCAGGCATGATTTTTAAATTTTTTTAATTGTCATAATGTTTGCCTGTTACAAACAGTATAACACTCTATTTCAGGCAATAGGTATTACTATGCCAAATGTTTGATGTTGATTAAGAAGCAGCAGTGGTGCACAGTATTACCATGAAGAATCAAAGGGAAGGCACTGCAAATAGAACAGTATGGCACAGTCTGTCTTCTCTGTTCTCATTTAATGACAATTAGAAACTATCTTCCATTTTTTATTTAAAGTTCATTCTGTAGCAAGCTTTTCAGTGTGATACCTCCCTTAAGGCCTGATCTGATCACAGTGAGCTGATGGGCAGCCAGCATATGCAGCCCTTTCCTTCCACACCTCACCTCCACTGGGACTAGACTGATTTTTTTTTTTTTTTTTTTTTTTTGGGTGAGGAGTATAAACAATTTTTATAGACTGCTTCAATTAAGATTTTCCACTGGATGTGTGGTGAAAAAAATGACAGTAATACCCACCTTGCCAATTTTGGAAGGAAAATAAGCCCTTTTTGAGCCAGGTTGACTTGTTTAGAGCTGGCTTAGAAAAATCCTAAATCAAGACTAAATTCCTCCAGAACTAGGAATTTATCCTGAGGCTTCACCATTTCAGCTCCTGATGATTATTTCTGTACCTCCTTCTCATACAGTCGAAAAATGCTATTTGTTACTCCTGTATGGAATATCACGGTGCCTTTTCGCCGACAGGGAAAGTGCCTCTCTAGTAAGTACATTGTCCAACGTGCTTAAAAATATTCTCTGATATTAATCAGCAGGGACTTTTATAGGTCTGTGCCAGTTTACACTGGGAGGAATAGCTCAGCAGAGTACCTTGGGGACTGTGCTAATGGGCTGAACTCTTACTGAACATGGATACAGTTGATGGTGCTTAGAATGAGCTGGATGAAGCTCACAGTTGTCACTATCACAAGCAATTCGTGGTTGAATCTGGCCCTGTTTACTGCATTTTCCCTCTTCTGTGACAGTCACACTTTTACCTCTTTGTTAAATCCTGCTTTCTGTTCTCCCCGCTTCCCTGCCCTCAATTCTGCATCTAGTTCAGAACATTAAGAATATTCGCTGTCAATTCCAGGAGTGTATTTCTTTCTTTTTCTCTTGTTTACTGCGTGCTAATTAAATTTTGTAGGTGGCAGTTTGAAATCTTAGTGGGACGTGTCATGTGACTGTTAATGCTCTGCAGATCTCTATTACATAACCTTTAAGTAGTTTGGGAAAATGTGCTTGTGTCATACTGGGCCTGACATAAGGCTCTGTCTGAAGCCAACAGTCTGATCGGGGTTTTTTTTTTATGTACGATGACTGTAGAAATCTTGTGGATGGTTTGTTCTGGCACAAGATTTGTGCCCTTAGTTGTCAGGCCAATTGTCTTATTTCCCTGAAACGCTTTGCAGTCTGTGCTGTCTGCCTTTCCTGCAGGGTAGAGGAGGGGGAGGGGCTAGATTTAAACACTCTGACATGCCAGGTAATGATCAAATGAATATTAAATGCAGTATGCTAGGATCCCTTCTGTTTCCTGATAGGTTTGCTTATTTTAGTTTTAAAGTGACCAGAGTACAGAACAAACATAGAAAACCCCTCAGTCTGTCCCCCCCACCCCTTCATCTCCTACAGATCTTAATTGGACTCTGGTGCATTATGCAAAATGAAAACATAAATCAATACAGAAGTTTAAAAAATGCTATGTAGGGATGATCAATTTTTAATGCATGGTAATTCATTAGGCTGCTGTGTTGCAAAAGGACCACTTTTATGAGTGACAGCAATGTATCCACTCATAGAATAACAGCTGCTCTCACTTTTTCTGGACGAGCACCATCTTTTGGTCCTACTTCACATTCAGTTTCACATTTTTGTTCCCTAAAACTTATACACTATCCAATGCAGCTTAAGCACTCCGTTGTTGATGGACAGCTCTGTGCCCTGAAGAAAATAAGTCTCATTTTGTTTTCCTCGCTGGGATACGGGCCTTGGAGGCTGGGTCTTGTCTGTGGCTCTGACATTTGACACGCTGTGTGCTCTCAAGTAAATCACAGGAGATCTTTGTGCCTTGGTTCCTTTACCTGATGGCAATGAACTGCTGTAGCCTTGCAACAAAAGTTGCAGTTAGAAACTAGGAAAAACTAGATGAAATTTTGGGTTTTGTTTTCTTTAACACAGTCATATTTTCAAGTTTCTAATTTCTTATTGAAATCTGTGATTGTGTGAACCTGCATTTTGTTCTAGAGTTGCCCTTAGGAATTTTCAGTAACAACTCTTTACAAAGTGCTTTAGAATGATGGTTGATATCGTTCTGTCCATTTTGCAGGTGAGAAATTTTCAATGTGCTTCAGGTTTATTTGCCCAAGATCGTTCAGCAGGGTCAATGCAAATCTATGGATATTGTTTGCAGAGTCCTGTCCAACATGTTACCCATTGCATTGCTTCGCTTAAAAGTTGTATAAGAGGGGAGAACAGGGAGGTATTGATCTTCTAAAAACAGGCTTTCTTTTGTTTCGCTTTAACTGTTTGCCTGTGTGCTACTCATAATAAAGGGTTTGTATTACTTTTTTTTAAATTACTACTGTCATAAGTCATGGTGGCTAGAGTCAGTTTGTCTGTTCTCCTAATGGCTGCTGCTTTCCTACTGGGCATACTGAAACTACAAGTGTTTCACTGCTGGAAGGGGTCTTTGTTGCTCAACACTCTTAAATCACCTATACAAATGTATGTACCATACATTCCCTGTGATTCGGTAGCTTTGGCTTGTTTGAAGATTAAGTGGGTACAGTCAACGCCGCTGTGTTATCATGGTTGTTGGCTGCTGGATAAATTAGGATGAGAAGAAAGCAGCAACTGTAAAGCAGTTTTGTGTCTGTGTGGTAGGGCAGATGGATACGGCCAATGCTTTTTTATTTTAAAGGAAACCTGTCATTAAGGCAGTTGTTTCTGTTAATAACGTGCATAGTTGAGCTCTTCAGGATCTGGACCTCTTCCAGTTCATGTGCCTTACAGTCATAGAATGAGAACAGGGCTGTCACCCTGGCAAGCTCCGTCCTGAATTATTTTAGGATGCAAGTGGCTGACTCGAACAAATGAAGCTGTGAAACATGAAGACTTACAATAGAAGAAGATCTTCTCTTGCACCATCAGCAATAATCCAGTGTCTGTCTTATCTGAGCTGTCTGTGCTCTGAGGTACCTTGCCAGTGATGGGTGTTAGGGAGTGCAGCTGTAATGGTCTTTTCTAGAGGTTTCCTACCAGGGAGGAAATACAAGCATGGATTTTATAAACTTTAGAGTAACGTTCTGTATAAACACTTGATAAGGGAGAAGGGATTTGGAAGGAAGGGTAGATACTTCATGTCATACTAACTGTCATAGCTCTGATGGCTCAAATGGACTTAATCTTATTTCCAATGATGGTAGGTCATACCTTTTCTTCATAGTTTCAAAAGATGAAGTGTCTCATGCAGCCAGAGTAAAGCAACCCTGCTCAATGACTTCGTTGTGGATATTGATCTCAGCTGTTAGTTGTGAATGAGAGTTTTGACAGCTTTGATGTTAATAGGTACTAATTATTGTAAAACGTAAAACTTACGCTTAGCTTGCAACCTTTATAGCTTTCCTTTTGGAAAATTTAATTTCAGAAAATACTGTTAAAAGGAAATGAAGTATGAAGACATCCAAGCTGCTGATACTTCCATGATCTAATGACAGAAGTTTTGTAAATACATAGTTTTTTATTGATATATGGATTATGGAAATTGTCTTAAAATAAGACAGAACAATTCAGAAAACAGAACGAGACAGAAATAAAAGCTGTGTATGAGGATAAGAGCTAAAAGAATCATATAGTGAATGAGGTCATTGTGCTGCTGACACCAGTGATGTAACACACTTGTCTCTACAGGGCTTAGCTTGTTTTATTGATTTTTTGTGAAAAACTGCTCTGAGCAGAGAGCAGTAAACATTGCTGTAAACATAATATTTGTGTACTGTAACTAAATAAATACTCACATGTCGTTAAACCTAACTGTCAACATGGATGCAACAAGTGTGTATCACTAAAAGTGACAGTGAACAACTGGAGCATTTCCTGGTTCTGCTCTGCAGGAAGAGCTGCTGGCCAGGTCCCGGCTATCAGCCTCATCGAACGAGGCACTGAACCCTTCTCAAGGAGCTGTCGCTCCAAACACACAATTGCACGCAGCAGAGTGGTGCAGCACTTCAGGGAGCACAGAGGAGAAGCCTCCTCCTCCTTCTCCCTTCCCCCACTTTTTAGCCACTTTCTGATGTGTCTTCGCTCTTCTCTCTCCCCATATTCTGGTTTGTGTAACTCAAATTCAGTCTGTTAGGTAAACAGCTACCAGCGCATATAGACAAACAACGCTGTTGATTTTTAACATAATTTTATGTAATAGCATTTAAAAGACTGTGCTGCTATTGAAAAGGATGTTTTCTCTACTCTGATTTCCTGTAACTAAGTAACAGGAAATTTTCTCTAACGTGACTGAGTTCTATACTGTAATGTGTGGATGGAACTGGACTGTAATTGTATTGGGCTGGGATTTTAAACCCTGTGTGTTTCGGTGTTTTGTTAGTATTTATCATATCTTATGCCAGGCCCTGTAGGAGACTAGAGATTATACTACAGCAATTTACTGTGGTTTTCTTGTGCCTTATTTTTAAGCATCAGATAACCAATTTTGCCTGGACTGCATGGGTCTGGAATCTGATCTAGTATGGCTGTTTCTATCCCTTTTGTGTTCCAATCCCAAAAGAATGACTGTTAGAGAAGAATCTTGATGTACATTGCTGTTTGAATAGGGTTTGTGGATTTTTTTTTTTTAATAATGGGAGAAATTATTTAGCCACAAGTAAAACCAAAATCAGAGATTATTTTTTCAATTTACTTTCTTTTAGGAGCTGGAGGTAGTGGACTTGTCGTTCTGGAGAGGTTACAATGCCGATGTTAGTTTTTAGACCTCACCTACAAGAAATTACTGTTTGAAAGATAAAATGTTGTGCAACCCCTTAGGAGAAATTATTAGTAATATATGCATTTTATTCTGCAAAGGAGGGATGTCTTTTGTAGAGAAGAAAAGGTGTCTGGAGTAAAGCATTTGCTTGCACTGATGTTCCTTTGGGGTTTGGACCAGTGCAGTTCACCTACTTTGTAGTTCTGTGTACTAGTTCTTTGTAGAAGTCAGATCAGATGCTGTAGGCTTTCCCAGGCAACTGGACAAGGAAGAAAGAAGTGGAGAGGTCAGAAGGCAAAGTGGAAAATGAAGGGAATGAGGTAAATAAGAAATCTTGATGATAAACCTACAGGATTAAAAGGTAACATCCATTTATTTTCCGTACGTGTGAAGGGATTCTCCTAGTGTCTGTCCATACTTGCATATTATAATCGTTTCATAGATGTGGTAGCTTGGTTGATTTAATATTGAGTTCAGAAATTTCTTTATTAAATACTAATGTGACAGTATCCTCCCTAATTCCTTGTCATTGGTCCTGTCTTTGTCCTTGGTAATATACTACAGTTTAGCTTTTTCTAGGCTCATCATTTGTGCACTACTGCCCATTCAAAACTAAAATTCACAAGTAAGCAAAGTGTGACTGTCCTTGACATCAAATGTGCCTTTAGGATAAAAACTTCTGTTTGTAGTGCGTAATAATTGCCAAGAGGACAGAATTTTCATAGCAAGCATGCCTCTTAGAAAAATAGAGTTTTGAGGCATGTTGGCACTATGTACTTTGTTTTGATTATCTGCAACATTAATTAAAAGTATAATTGCTGACATTATCTAGAAAGAATAATGCATGCCTGTGAGCTGCAGTGCTTTTAAAGGTCCATGCTATTCCTATTATCAGAATCTCTTAATTTATTGTAATAACTTCAAGGCTGAAAAGGTTTTCTTTCATAATGGGTTGGTGAACTATACCTTTTTCAGATAAGTAATAAATCTTTTCTCATGTACATGAATGCCACTAATAATCCCACTTGTAATCCAGTACAAGTGTGCACGGGAAGAAAAACATTCAGATTTTTATAGTCGCATCAAACCTACTTTATGGAAGAAGGCCTGTGAGGTCCCACAGGAACATTTAACTATCGCTATCCATTATTACTGGATTGATAATAGACTGCTATTACATAAATAATACAGACATCAAGTAAATACTTCAGGGGAATTATCGAAACATCCTACTCTGTTGCATGTCTCTTAAAATTACCATACTCATTTAAAAGGGAAGGAGAGCAATGTAAGAAACAAGCCGTATTATTTCCATCATGAATAACTGAAGCAATTTACATACACTGTGAGATACTTAAAATACATTTTAAATCTCTACCTTTTTGTGTCAGCGCAGGATTGATATTCAAGAAAGATGAACTGGAACAAACAAAAAGGAAGGGCCATATTCATAAACCAGGAATTTGGACAGCTTGTGTTATGAAAGAACAATGAAATAACTTATTCTTTGTAGCCTAAGAGTGGCAACACAACCAGGTAATAGTCTGATTTCACCACTAACTCTGCCTTTTGCAATTTTTAAAGTTAAACATATATTTAGCACTTAGTCTTCCAATTCAAACACTAAAAGATTTTCAAGATGACAGAAGTGTTCAAAAGTAATATAAAGCTGTTGATTTTTAGTGTAATTTGTCAGCAGCATCTGTCTATCTAAGGTTTAACCTAGCTTCTGTTTTTACCTTAAAATGCTTCATGGACTTGTTCACTGTCTGAGTTTGGTAATTCTCAGTGAACCCTTTCTTCAAAGTGCTACATGAATGCTATTTATGTAAGAAAAACCCTTTTACTTTTGCAGTCTTTACGTGGTGCCTGTGGTATTTTTCTCAGAGTAGGTAACTGAATATTTTAAAACGCAAAATTCCTAACTAAACAATCTGTCTGCCCTGGAAGCCCTAGGTTTCTCCTAATCTCTCACTGCCATAATATTTGCTGTATTGTGAATAGTTCTGCTGTTCATTTCTAGGGTTTTCCCAAAGGTGTCCCTGGGAAAATCACATTCTTATTTCAAATTGTTACTCCTGTGGGGTCATATACATTGGGTTATTATTTGTACTGTCTCAAGAGTACCTGCTCAGGGTTTATGCCAAATGAAGGCCAATCATGAAGATGGGGCAGGAATTATCCAGGAAGATTTAACACCTTGATAGCAAGCCCAGAGGGGAACATCTGTTACAAAATTGAAGAGATGGGCAAGTGATTTAAAGAATGTAACAGTTGATAGAATTTGCTAGTAGCCGTGTAAAGGTAATTTAAAACATGATGTGCCTTCATGCCAACCGAATATTTTGATGTGATTCTGTGATTCTATGATTCTATGAAATGCAAGGCATCAGCAGTCTCTGCATGAAAGGCAATGAATAACTGGTTAGTGCATCTCTCCACATACCTTAAGCTCACATAGTTCCTTTTTCTGGAAGACTAGAAACAAGGGTAGTAGAGGCTGTGCTCTGACCTGTATGGTTTACCCATAGTCTGCGTCTTAAATTCAGGCCAGTTCTGGGAGGGCCACATGAGCAGAACTCCCGATGAGTTGATGCACGAAGCATTTTTGCCTCTGCTTTTTCATCATTGTGGTGGGGTGTGTCAGCCCCAGCCTCTCCTCACAGAGGCCCCTGCAGCCCTGCTGCCAGAACCTGGGCATGGGCACCAGTGCATGCATTCCAAAAGAGAAAGCTCCTGCATGTGTACATACTTGCCAGCTTCTCATAGTATCTTCTGTCTTGATTTCCACTTTCTTGAAAAAACTTCAGGATATTCCAAGGATGCTTTCAGGAAAGTGATCAGCTGGAGACGTGGTTAGGTGGATGTTAATGGCAGTAGTGATTTTGATCATTTGATTTGAATAAGCAAGAGTTAAGGGACCTTCTTTCAGTCAGTCGATACATGTGAATTCTCCTTTTTATAAGGGATCTGGACCTGATTCTGGAGTAAAGCGTTTGAAGAAACCTCCAGCACAAAATGCTCTTTAAACCAAGGAGCATATATTACCAACTTTCTTTGATTCAACTATGAAGAGAACATCTCTAAACTTAGCAGAAAAAAAATCATTAAAGTTAAAATAACAAGCAAATAACGTGTCTCAGAATAAACATACATGACAGAAGGAGGAGGGAGAGCAAACACAAAACTAAAGACAATTTAGAGTGACAGCCTCTCATGCAGCAGCTTCAAGTAGAATGAGTTATTAGTAGATATTCAGTTTTTCTCCGTAAGGACAGAAGAGAAGGTCATGCTAATAAATGGTTACATTTATGGTAATATTTCCTTGTTAAAGATGGTCTACTTCTTGCTATTACTGTGTATTCTTTTAGATTTATGTTTGTTACCTGGACTGGTCATCATGGGTTATTGCTGCCCTTTCCATCTTTTCAGTCTTTAGAAAGATTCCAGACCAGTTCTGGTGGGGCCCAACCTGAAGATCAGGTTGTGAATGATTAAGTATACATAAAACAGGCTTACTTGTTTTCTTAGTCATAGGGTTGTTTTTGTACATGACCTGTATACTTGTCTGCAAGCAATTTTGTTTGATACTGGTAGTGTTTAAACGATTCCACCTTAGTGAGGTGAAAGAAGTTTTGGAGGCCCAGAGTCGCTAGCTTTTGTTGGCTTTCAGCTCTTTCTATGCAAGTCTGTTGAGAAAAGGATGGCAGTAGTTTGCGTTTTACAAGCACAGGATTAGTGGTTAAGAAGTGTTAAATGCATTATTCCATAGATACGTTATTTAATGTTTTATGAATTCGTATGATGTAGTTTGTCTTTCATCTGGGGATTTTGAAGTACTTACAGACACTAATTAACAAAGTCTTACGGCACATCTGTTTGGTAAGAATTATTATTATCCCCGTTTTGTTCAGAAAGGCACATGATTTCCCCAAGTTTCTGCAATGAGTCAGTGACAGAGCTGAGAATGAAACCTGGATGTTCCACCCACACTATAGCCCTGCTCTGCTGAGTAAACTTACCAGCAAATCTGTAGATTTCTGTAAAACATAGGAAACATTTTCTGTTTTCAGTCATTTCCTGATGAATAAATTAAAACAAAACAAACAAACAAATACAGCAGTTGTATACAGCAGTATGCAACTAGTAGTCACACAGGGTGAAGTGATGAAACAATATTTTGTGAAAAAGACACAGATACTTTTATTGACTGATTAACAGGTGCTTGTAGTTCCCTACAGGAAGATACTAACTATGTCTGACTTGCTCTGCAAATACGCCTCTTATCTCCTTTTATCTCTGGATACAGTGGAGGCAGAAGTCAAGATTTAGGGCTGTCGGGGAGTTGTTCCTGTTGCAGAAAAGTAATCTGCATTTATTACAGTTGCTGAAAGAGGTATTCATTGTTGGTCAGGGAGACTGGTGAAGCAGTGTGGCTTGTAGTACATTGCTTAAAATTCTCTCTTTGTGTTGCTAGCGTTTTGCCTGTTATCCAAATGTAAAGATATTCTTATTTGTTTGTTACATAACAGGATTCAATTGCTCCCCATCCTTAATTGTTAAAGTACTAGTTTATAAGATATGCTTGGGATTGTGTGCAACTCAATCTGATCACTTTAGGGTTCTGTTTATTTTGGAGCTGACCTGAAGATTTCAGGACTGATCTATGATGAGCTAAATTTGTCTCTGACTGTAAATCATTGCTGATGACTTATTCTCTTATCTTGAATAGTACAGGTGTATGCTTTTGGCCTTAAAGTCTTCAAACTGTAATTTGTAAGGATACTATGACTTGGATCTGAATTATGCAGACCTATGACAGGTGATGGATAGGAATGTTAGTTCTGCTGTTACAACCTTAAAAATAAATTTTTTAAAAAAATCTTTATTTGGCTGATAGGGAATTCTCCTTGTTGTAAAAATCCTGCTGAGAATCAAGAAATTGCTGGAGGTTTCTAAGAGATGGTTCTTCCTAAGAAAATAAGGCCAGGATTTGCCTTTTTGATTTAGAAGACAAAGTGTATTCAAAGACTTACATTCTTTTCCTACATGAGCAGTGGCTAGAGTTTAGCATGCTGTCTGCACTGGAAGTTTATTAATGTAATCAGTCAAGCTGAAGATAGTTAAAACGTTGAAGGAATAAGGCTGGCAGCAAGCCTAATCACTGTGCAAAAACAAGCCATACCACAGCAATATTAACCTTCACCGTCTGGAGCATTCTTAGTTTCCCTCTAATGTGCTTATCTAAGCTCGCCAGCAGGACATGCAAGGTAAGGACTTAAAGGAGATGTGGTAGGGTTGTTTTGTTTGTTGATTTTTATTCATGTATTCCAATCTTTGCGCTATGGCTTTCTTGCAGAATCAAAATAGGATGTGCGCTAATCTGCTTTGCGGAAGGTAGAGAGGTGGAAGGTCGGTGTGAAGATTGTGCTCTGATTCCTCTGGTTGTATTGTTCTCTTACTCCAGGAAGAAAAGGCTCGGAAGCAAATCACTTAGAGATAGTGTGGTGCTCCCTTTAACGTACCAGAACTCTGTCCAAACAAGGGCTTCACAACCTATTTACAGACCTCTCAAATCTGTCACAATGGAAGTGAGAATTTCACAGGCTAACTCAGCCTCATTCTTTTCTCTCGCCTATGGCTGTTTCTCTGTTGTTTACAGCACGGCATGGTCTGTTTCATTGGTGTCATATGCATCTTGTCAGCCTGACCTGCTTCTTACTTCCTGCATTTGTGAGTGTCTTATGAATGGGACCATGGAGCAGAGGAGGGTCTGTGGGCAAAAAGATAACTGGGACTGTGGTAGCTAGGAAGGCCTTTGTCAGAGGAATTACACAGGTTGTACATCAGCCAGCAGCAGCAGCCTTGGACTTTGGCCTTACCTGTTAACCTGCCCTGGTTATCTTGCTCTTGTAACCAACCCTTGGAGAGAAGAAGCATCTTTCTCTCTTATGTACATGTGTACAGTCACAAGATGATTGTGGATATTCTGGTAGACAAAGGGTAGTGTCCTGAACTGCTTCAGTACTGACCTACCAGTTGAACCATGAACTTGATGAAGGCTCCTTTTCATCTCTTTTAACACATGTGAAGTCATAGTTTAAATGCTACCCTGACACTTGCACCAGTAGTTAGAAACAAATGATGCTTGTGTAAGAGAGAGAGAAAGCAAAACACTTTTCTAGAAAAGTTTCTATACAAATTCAAGATGGAATTTAAGTTTGTGAAGCTTAGTCAGTCTAGATTGCTTCAGACAGAAGACTTACAGGAACAACTTACCCTGGCAGTGATAAAGAAATAAGATATCCAGGAGAAATTGAATCTGGTTATGAGGAAAAATATTGTAAGCTTCAAGGAATCTTCAAAGTAACCACATTCCTTAAATGATTGAAAGCAGAAAATTGCAATGAATCTCAATTTCATTAACTGGATCAAAGTGGAAGATAGATGTGACCTGCACATCATCAATTCTATCCTTTCGCTTATACAGGTTGCAGATGGAGGCTGGAGAAAAAGCAAATCCTTTAACTAATCTTCATATAACTTAATAGGAAAGTCAAAATAAATTGATTCTCACTTCCTCGGCTTAATTCTGGACCTGTGATAATTTAGTTATTTAACTTGCTTTTATTCAAAGAGCTCCCCTGAAAAAGGGCAAGTGTCAGCAGCTATTATAGGCACAGTTTCACGTGAAATGAAGGTGTAAGCACAGATGTATATGGGGTTCAGGTGATCTGTTAAATGACTCATAAGACAAGGAAGTGGGAGGTCAAGGTAAATTTGCTGTTAAGTCTAGCCAGAGAAAAGACCAGTTACAGCACCATCACAGAGAGACCGTGACAAATGACTGGCGCTCGGGCAGTGTGGTGCTTTAGCAGTAAGTTATGAAAATTAGATGGGGAAAGAAAGCTTAGAAAGAATTAGAAAGAATTTTTGGTATCTGTCTTACAGTGGAGATGAATTATGTCTTAGAAGCGCCCATTTTTCCATCGACTGTAAGAGGACCTGGACAACTAGATCCAGTGTACGTGTTTATATACCTCTAATGATAAATAAAATAATCCCATAATTATTCAATTTTGTAGAAAAATGTGATAAATTTTTAGTGATAAGCACCTTTAATTTCTATAATTGGAATAAATTTTGAAAAATATTTCGTTCTGATAAACACTGATGCATCATTCATAATTTCCATGTAGACAATTCAAAATTCTTATTCTGGAAAACCAGTTGTGTTTACTAAGTGATGGCTAGGACCTGAAGGCTCAAGTCTGATGTTGACACATCTCTCACTAATTTTAGAGTGAACCAGGCCCATTTTATACTCCACAGGCTGAAAATGTCTTTTGATTAGCCCATTAGTGCATGGCCAGAATGACAGATTATTCACCTGTAGAGTGAAAGCTGTGGACTGCGGTGTTTTTGGAATGCAGGAGGAAGCCTGCAGTGCTCAGGTGGCTGTGCTGTAGGGCTAGTCTGTTTGCTAATGTTTTTGGCTGCATATGTAGGCATAGATCCAGCGAGGCTTATGTCAAAGACTTGCATTAGAAAAAAAATGCTTTCGCTCTGCAGGTTCAGTTTCTGTTTTGGCAGATCCTTTTAAACTTGGTCATGAAATCATTTATAATTATCAACAGAGCCCTGATACCAGTTGATCAGTGAATTAACAGTGATACTGCTGTTTCCCACAGAAGTTGTTGAAAGCACTACAGATAGGAGAAGATGGTAAAACCGTGGACTTTACAATACAGATTCAAGATGCTGTTTGTCTAGTGATAGGAGATTCTGATTTTGCCAAGACGATACATTTTCTATTGCCAAAATAGGGATGTCACACTCAGATGGTTTGGCTATTGAAAGACACCAGCTGTTACCAGATGCCTTCTGACTTTTGTTTGGATTTCAGATTTCTTTATAGAGATGAATCTTTAGTTCTTGTCCTGTTCTTTATGTCAAAGGGAGACAGACATTTTCCTGACTGTCATTTTCTCATAAAAAGCCATCTCAAATCCTTTTTAAAGGATTTACATTTTATGTTGATAATTCTTAGGGCTTAAAGGCCTGATTCTCCTTAGACTCCTGGTAGTATCACTCAGGGATAATGCCAGTAAGAGAGATATTAGTTACATGTGTGCTAATGAAAGAAAAATTGGTCTGGCTGATACATAACTGATTTAAATAAGAATTAACAGCCTCATGGAAAAGGTAGCTATTATTTTTGCTAGTGTGCAGTTTCTGCAGAATGATACGGTAGCTTGTCCATACATATTGGTAAAAAATTGAGGTTTAAATGCTTTGATGAGTGGGGATATAGCTGGGACAGCTCTGATCTGTTGTTCGTCTCTTGATGTGTGGACCATGGAATCATCCTTTGTACTTTTATAAAACCTAAATGTGAAGTATGTATTAATATGTGATGTGAATTTTTATATTAAAACAAGTTTTTTAGATGATTTAACATTGGTGGATATCTGGTTTTCATAAAGACTTTTTTTTTTTCTTCTTATTTAGTCAGGAGATTTAGACAGGTTTGTGTTGACAGCTAATGCAGAGCTTCCTTATAGTCTGTGAAAAATAGTTATGGGCACATTTATCACAAGAGTGATTTCTTACATCAGTTTTCCAGTACACAAAAGTTGTCTATATTTGCAGCATGAATAAAATGGAGAAATCATCCAGCCTTATGCTAAATAAGCTATTTCTAATTTGTAAATTAGGTAAATTATTTTATATTCATACTTCATGAAAGGAATACCTCAAAAGATAGAGATGTCACTTGTGTCTTTATGTTAGTTTATACTTGTAATTTTTATATCAGAGTGTTAAAAAAAAATAAAGCAAAAATTTCATACCTCGATTGGTATTTTTCCCAAGAATCACATTTCTTGCTTTTGCCATGGAATTTATTGACATGTTCTGTGATACTCTGGTTTTTGAGATATATAGTTAGGAGTGCTTTTTAGATATAAGATGCTAACACGTGAGTGGTTTGCATCAGGACCTCACGTCCAGAAGGTACCGAAGTAAAATGGCTTTGAATTTATCATAAGAACTTCGACAGCAGACTCTCATATTGAATTTCTGCAGCTAGGTGTTTAACTAATTAAATTCAAGGCAATTTGGCACAGTAGCTAAAAATATGGGAACCCTCAAGACTGCTGTGCTTTGGAAAACTGATGTCAGCTAAAGCAAAAGCCATTAAGAAAATTAGAGTGATAGAGAATTTTTTTAAGTTGAAAGGTCAAACCAATATAATATTGAATGAATAAAGAAGGATGAAATTAAGGCAAGGATATGGGAAGTGCTAAGAGGCTTTTGTAAATATGAGATTCCCAAGTGGAGCTCCCACCAGTACTAGTTTTTGTAACACATGTTATAGGAAGGATAAGTAAGGTATGAATAGATCCTAGGGCTCTCTAATGCCATACCAGGTGTCCTAAACCATACTACTTCTATGTTAAAGTTGTGTGGTAGCCGTATAGGGTTGTTTGGATTTTTTGAAATTTATCTATCATTCTTATTTAAAAAAAAAAACAACAAAACAACCCAAGCTTTAATTACTTTTTGTTACGTTCATTTGGAAGGAAGTAGTTCACTTTGCCAGGTAGCTCAGTTATCAAATCAAAATAAATAATGATTATTTTCTACAATTTTTCCCATTGGTTGGGGTGTGTATTCTATTGCTTATGAAGTGTTTTTCTTGTGTCAACTATCTGTTTGTATTTTATCATTCTGCTGATGTAGACGATGGGATGTTTCTGTTCCAGTGCTGTGATTGCATGCCTGGATAGCCTCCAGTACAGCCTATTATTCTTTCTTTCTTTGAGTTGCAAGTGACAAGTGAGCTCTAATTTTTAAATTTATTTATTAAAAACTCTAAACAACAATCTAACCATTCACAATCAAGACCACCATTCATCCAAGGCTATATCTGTATAATTACCCTCAAGCTAAACTTAGTATTTTCAGTAGTGTTTCCTATTTCCGTTCATAATGGGAATTGTTCAATCTGGCTAAGATTGAAAAGATATTTGAACAGAGATATAAGGAATCAAACACCATCAGTGAGTGGTTTTACTGATATGTGCAATTAGTAATCACTTATATATCATGCCTGGGTTCTTTCAGCTACTGAAATACTTGTACAATCCATCATTGCTATGGTACTTCTGTGGTTCCATGTCAATAGCATAGTTTATTCCCAAAATACTTGGCTTGAACAAATTTTTTCCTCTTTACAAAGAGGCTGAATGAATTATCCAAGATCAGAGGCCGAGTCTTTGGAGCCAGGCAGTACATCTGCATCACCTGAATCCCACTCTTGTGCTCTGATGACAAACATTTCTCACTCATTTATTCTTGATCCTGTGAAAGAGGTGACAGTCACCAAAATACTTTTCATTAGCAGCCTAAACCGATGGAGGAAGCAATACTATTAAAGGTCATAACCTTGTCACAGCTAGGCCAGAAAATGAGTCTTGATCAGAGAGTTTTTGAAAATAAAAATCAAGAGCAGTAGAGGAGTTGATATTTTCCTGATAACCCAGAGCGGTAGGACTACAGACGTCCGTCCCGTTCTCATCCAGAAGAGGGCAGTGGCAATACACCGGTCATTTCATATTACAAAAAATGCATAAGGGTTTCTTTCAAGATGGTAGACCTTGTGGAAGACCTGTCTAAAATATCGAGTACTGAGACAGATTCTTATAACTGAGTTAAAGTGTATTTATAGGAGACAGGTTAGGTGTGTTGTCACCAAAATCAGACCCAGTCAGGAGCCCAGTAATTCATACAAAGTACAGATCCTACTCTATGGAACCTAACGTTAACACTTCTCTGGCATTAACATCTGACCAGGTAGAAGAAGAGTTCACTATTGATATCATCTAATTAGAGCTAGGTAAAATATTGCCTTTTTCCTTCAATCTCATCATTACCCTGTTCTCAATGCAAAAATATTATTCACAAAAATGAATTTAGATAATAAGTTGATTTACTTCAGTAATATTCCGAACTCCTTTTTGTTTGCTTTGAATGACTAATGACATAGGTCATGTTTTATTGAAAATATGCTGACATAAAAGGAAAATTTTATATGTCTTTACATGAATATGTTTTAAATGGATGTTCTAGCTAGGAATGCTGAAATGGCAGTCTTGAAATACTCTCATGCTTCACAAACCCCAAACGGGTAACAAACACTGAATAGAATAATGAATGTTCAAGTAATCATGGTAATGGTATGAGTGGTAATGATGGGTGTGGGAATATAAGGAACATGATACAACATAATTTTAAGAACATAAAATTACTTCAGAGCAAAGGTTCACTTAGTTGAGTACACTTTCTTCATCTGTGATCAACAGTCTGCTTGGACAAAAGTAAGAGTAAGACAAATGCATAGTTGTATTTTTTGTGCATATTCTTCCCATCTCCAACAATTTGCTGCTGAGGAGATTTTCTGAACAAGAGGTGATGCCCATAACAGCTCTTAGTGGTTATTTCACATAGCACGTGCTAAGAAACTTTACACAGCAATCTTTTTCTTAAGCAGTCTCTTGGAAAAGAAAAAAAAAAAAAAAAAGAAGAAAAAAGATAAAATGGCATATATAAACAAAGCTGAACTCATTAATTGGGCTGCTATAAATGTTTACCTCAATTTTTGTCCTGACTGACACTCCAAGTATTAGTGAAGTGTGAGAACTTAACACTTTTTGATGACTTGCTCATGGATGACATGCTTAAGATTATTTACACTGGATCAAGGACTTTGCTTGGTAATGATGCCTTGCACCTTCCTAATCGTGTTCTGTCATTTAATTTATTCTTTTTTTGCTACTATACCAAGAAGTGACATTTGCATGTCTGAATCCTGTGGCACACAAATATTTTCTTTTGAAAGGCCATGAATGTAAAAATTAATTAAAAATTTCATACTGAATTCAATGTGTAATGTGGATCCTCACATAACCTATTGCATTAAAGATTGATACCCTTGTTGCTCTAGTCTGAAATGTATTCAGAAAGCTGGTAGAAATCACTATGCAGCTCCACCAGGTGTCATCAGTGGAAAGTTTTGGGTTGTTGGCTTGTTTAACCAATGAACATATTTTATTACTTGATGCAAAAGAGTTATTTAAGAAGTTGTGATTTTTTCTTTTGAAATCCATTGTATAATTTTCGAATGCAACTGGATTTCAAAAATTTCAGTGTCACAGGGATAATTAGGTAGAGACTATGCAAGTAGTCATCCTTGCTAAAAAGTGGTGGAATGAGCAAGACCAGCAATAGAATATGTTTGATCTCAGCCTGGTGCTCATGAAACTACGTGTTTCTTAAATCTAAGTGAAAATATTCTTTCTCTTCAGATGTTGAAGAAGGAATACTATCAAGCTCACTGTACATATTTTTGATCCAAACACTTTATGTATAATTTATCTTGCAATTACATCCATTTCAAACATCCTGTTTATTGCAAGATAGTTCTTTAAGCACCTTTATCTCAAAATATTATCTCACCTGTATAAGCAGGTGATAATGCTGTCTTTCAGGTGCTGTGGTCTGCAGATCCTCTTTTTTTGGAGTAATGCTGGGGCTGGGGATTTGTGTGCCTGGAAGGTTATTTACTAAATGACCAAAGTGGAAATACTCTCCATTGTGTGTTTGGACCATATTTGGGCTTGCGGAAAGGAAGGGAGCACAGATAAAGGATGGCAGAGTGGACCATGGGCATAGTGCACCTTGCTGGTATGTTGTAGGCTGGTCACCTTGGTTCGTATTATCTGGGTATTTGTGTAGGAAGAAAGACATGGACCTGCTTGAGCAGATCCAGAGGAGGGTCATGAAGATGCTCAGGGGGCTGAAGCACCTGCCCTGTGAGGACAGGCTGAGAGAGTTGGGGTTGTTCAGCCTGGAGAAGAGAAGCTCCAGGGAGACCTTAGAGTGGCCTTCAGTGCTGAAAGGGGGCTACAGGAAAGGTGGGGAGGGACTCTTGATCAGGGAGGGTAGTGACAGGACAAAGGGTAACGGTTTCAAACTGAACGAGGGGAGATTCAGATTGTATGTAAGAAAGAAATTCTTCCCTGTGAGGGTGGTGAGACACTGGCACAGGTTGCCCAGAGCAGCTGTGGCTGCCCCCTCCCTGGCAGTGTTCAAGGACAGGTTGTATGGGGCTTGGAGCAACCTGGTGTAGTGGAAGGTGTCCCTGCCCATGGCAGGGGGGTTGGAACCGGATGGTGTTGAAGGTCCCTTCCAACTCAACCCATCTATGATTCTGTGATTCTCATGGTACCAAATAGAATAAATTGCTTGAAAAGAATGTTTAATAAACTGGATTTCAAACTAGAGGGACAAGTATAAATTTAGTTTAATTAAAGGCACTAAAATCAGGCAGGAAGGAAGATTATCTAGTAAGAACCCTTAATCTCCTGGGAGATAACTGTTGCTAGTAGGAAGCCCAGTTAATAGATGCGGCAGGGCCTGGAATGTTTTTGTTTGCTCTCTCAACTTGGTCATGTATGCAGCTGTTCCTCCCCCCCCTGCCTTTTTCTTTCTGTTTCATTAAAAAATATTCACAAAACTGAAACACATTTCCATCTACTCCTGATGGTGCTGCATCATTTGAAACTATTTTTTTCACCAGTTTTCAGTGGCTGGTAAGAGTTTGAATTTCTCTTCTGTGTCGCTGTCCCATGACAGACCCCAAAACCAACAGGTTTCAGGTCACCTTCTTACATATCCTGATTCAGAAATGATTTAAATGCCATGTTAGTACAGCTTTCCTTCACCCAAATTTTCCTTTGGTGGAATATCTCCCAAGTCATGAATATTTGCAGACTTTCCTGTATTGTACTTGCAGAGCTCTCTTGCAGCTCTCAAACTGCAATTACAACTCTCCCTTATAAATATTTAAATGGAAGCTCAGCTTTCAGACAGAGTACACCAGTGACAAAGATCAAGCTTTCTGACCTTTTGTTAATTTGCTCAGTGAAATAGGATTCCCTTGGTCTCATTTTTTGTATTTAAGAGAAGAAATTTGCATGCTGAGAAGCACTTCTTATTTTTATTGCTAATTTACTTTTGGTACATTTATTCTAATAGAACTTAAATAAAAAAGTCACTAGAAATTTTATCAGTTATTCATGAAAATATGAAATATAGAATTTAAGTAAAAAAAATTTAGGCTCTTTATCAAGAAATGACAAGAAACTTCTGTTATACCATGATAAATAAAAAAATTTTCAGTAAACAAAACAGAAGCAGATATGTGTCTAGACCAACAGGAAAATTTTCTATTCAAATTTTTTTTGGTTTCATAGTCCTCTGCATAGGGCTGATTAGTGTTTCATAGCCCTTTCTGAGAGATCAGTTCCTGCTTAGCACATCAGAAAACTAAGAAGTAATTTATAAGCAAAGAGTAAAGTAACAATAGCTGCTTACTTCACAGATGGAAAAGGGCAAATTTTGTGTTTGGGATGGCAAGAGTTTTGCCCTTATCAAGAAACAGTTTGATGAGAGCCTGACAACAAGTTTTGGTAATAACAGAGATTTAGAGGGGCAGGAGGCAGGTTAAAAAAATTACTCAGTGTGTGTGATGTAAAGTAGAAAGAAATGGCAAAAATAGCTCCCAAGTTGTCAGATCTAATGATTCTGAAGATATGGCTGTGTTATCTGCAATGTTGCAATAAGGAAGGAACATAAATTAGCTTCTTGCTCTCTTCTTTGAGAGAGAGAAGGAAAAAAAAAAGATTTGGGTAGAGCTAGTTAAAGATAACGGAAGGACAGAGGCTATTCCTGGTCATTCCAATCTCCTCTTTCACTGAAGGTCATTGAAGACCAGCAGCTTTCCCTTATGCCCAGTTAGAAAGTGTCAAATACTTAAAAGTTCATCTTAGGAGACAGAGCCTCTCATGTGGCTGATCACACGCCCATCAGATAAGAAAGATTCTGCAGGTTAATGGAGAATATTTTAATTTTTCTTTGGTACAGTACCATTTTTGCAAAAGGATTATTAATCTTTTCTATTAAAATATCAAGCAGTAAAAATTATATTCTCTGATAGTCAATTATGGTATTAGATGTTGAGCAATTCTGTGTTGACATGCTTCGCTTTAGATCCAATAGGTATTTCTCACCATGCTTACGTGTTAGTGCATTTCTGGAGTGAACATTTAGCTAGCAAGTCCACTGATAGTCATTCAGAGATAGTGCTTTTTCTTGAAAAGAAGGCTGATATTTGCTGCATATGCGCCTTCAAGGGACGTGAGTTTGCAAGTATTAGCAGAGAGCTGCTTTAAAAAAAATTATATCTGATCTGATAAATATGAACAATGGTTTTGTTTAAATCAGAATGTTGTCTTTTTTATTTGAAACAGTAATTTGTTAAAAAAGAATACATCTCCTTGCGTAGGTGTTGTAGAGACACAAGGGTCTGCAAAAAAATGAGATTAAGTTTGGGCTTTCCTGGTCAAAAGATTGAGGTCAGGATTTACATACAGCAGCATGATTTTTGGAGTGTGTCTGTAATAGGTTTGAAATGCCAAAAACATTAGCAATGCAAATATTCTTTAAGCCAATGTGTATCAGAAAATTGAAGTGCTTAAGTCTTCACACCTGATGCAGCCAAGGGCATACACAATACCAAATCAATCTGAACTTCAGGGAATGTTGAGGATCGTAGTGAACAGAAATTCGTGTAAGATACATGTTGGGATCTTTTCAACCTGACGACATCAGTCAGTGGCTCAAATATTTACTCCTTCTAAAAATTGGAATTGCATTTTACTGCAAACTGTGTAAAAGGAAAGTGTATGTTTTCATTCATTAATGACAAGCCCTTCAAGGTATGAATATTGGCACTTTAATGATTTAATAACATTAACAGAAAAAAAATGCCAATACAAATATGTATGTGTATCTGTATAGAATATGTTAACGAGTGGGGTGAATGAATCTGAATGATCTTCCCAGTACAGAATGGTTAAAAAGGGCAGCTTTCAAAGAAAGCAGCGTATTTATTTCATGGCTAACATGCCACAAACTGCAAAGCATTTTGCTCTGGAAAGAACCACAAATCAAACTATGATAACGGTAAAGCACGAAGTTGGAAAATCTCAGTTACTGCTTTGGAAATGAAATTATGTATTCTGAAAAATATAACACCCGCATACCCTGGAAAGTGAATATCTCAGATATAAAACAGAATAATTATACAGAAGTACAGAATGGACTTTCTGCTCCCATTGTAACAAATTGGTGAAAATTCATACAAGTATTTGTGTGTATAGGTACAGCTCTCAGTGAGAAAAGGAGAGGCTTATATAAAGCTTTTTTATATAGGAGTATAGGGAGATTTAGTACGTCTGAACAGTTTACAACTGTTTTCTTTGCCAAACAGCACCTACTGATTGTTTCAGATTCGGAAGCAGTAATTTCTATGAGTGAATTTGAACTTGGAGACATCCTGAAAATAGTTTTGCCTAAATCTAGCTGCGCCTCTCTGATCCATTTACCTTAAGCAGCTAAGCTTCCTATATTACATTACCTATTTTGCGATTGACATTCCCTGTCTCAATATTGATTCGTGTTTTCCACGTCAGGACAGGATGTCTAAGTGTACGATAAAAGTGTGATGTAAAAATTCCAGTGTATCCTCACAGTACCTAGATAAAAGATGTGCCATCTAAACCTTGCTTTTGGAGCAACTAGAAAACTGACCAAGCTACAGATTCTGAAAACTGGCAGAAAGCTGAACAATGATGTATGCAAATGTAATCCCTAATTCACTGGATTTTCAGGAACTGCAGAATCAAAAATTTATCAGTCAAGGTTTTGTAAAACCTAGCTAAAATTTTTATTTTCATTGTATTTGTTAGGAGTTTATTATGGGTATCTACAAGGATTCTTGGAGTAGAGGTTAAGACCAGACAAATATTGTGAAAGCTCTTGTGTTGGCCTTATAGTTTTGCAAGTTGTTCTTTGTTTCTTATTTCGTATGGAGCCATAAATGAATGGACATAGCTATAAAGTTGATTAAAGAAGGGACTTAATTAAAGGTTGTAATTAAACTAGTGGAGGAAATTACAATGGAATTGAAAATTTGAAATGAGCCTGTGTGATGTAAAGGCTAATGGTGTTAAGGCAGTAATCTCTATGAAATAATTGATTCTGTAGCCATTAGTCTTTTCTAAGGAGATCAAGGATGTGGTGGCACAATCTTGCTAATTAATTTGCTTTGTGACTTTGAAATACGAAGTAATAGTACAAAACTGGGGATTGTTTAGTACACCAGAAAGCTCTCAAATTGTAGGGCAAATATCATCAAAGTATTTCCATATTCTCAGTTGTAATAAGGATGAAGGTTAATATTTGACTTAATACTAGAAAACTAAAACAGACATATATTGCATGGTTTAGCCTTACCGATGGAGAGTCATCAGGAGATGGATTCTCTGGATGGCATTTGAATATGTTGTGTGAGGACTTCGTACTAACCATTACTGGCACTGCTGGTGTGTGGACCATTTCGAAGAACATTAGCGCAGCGCCTTTCAAAATTTTATTTTCATACTAAATTGAGCCCTTGCCCGTTGAGTATCAACGTTGAGCAAAAAAAAAAAAAAAAAGGAAAAAGGAAAAGAATGCAAGAGTGATGAAATAAAATTATTTTCATTCCTTCTTGAAGAAACATCAGTTGTTACTACCACAGTGATGCAGAGGTTCTCTTAAGTCGTTGCTTTCTCAGGCGAGACACTGTTTCTTCCCCCTCCCCTCAGATTTCTTCATGACAGCTCCATGTTTTCAGTGAACTTTATACTGACAATTCTCACCTACACAACAACTATTGGAGCACCTGCGTCATGTTCCACCCTAGATTCTAATATGACAGGAAATATCGTCTCTTTTCTTGCAGTCGAATGCTGGTCTTAGAGTGCAAGATCAGGGGAGGAGTGCAACAGAAGAGCAAAATAAATTCGGAGTAGAGAAATTAGGTCTGCAGTGTTGTGGTTAACAAGTTCAAAAATGGTAGTCTAGGAATCATGAAATGTCATGTTGTTTCACTTGTTGAGTCCTTCAGTTAACAGCAAGTGTCTTCTTGCAGGGCAGTAATAATTTCTCAAGTTATTAAAAGCTTTCTTCCTCAAACAGTAATTTTCATAATTCCTCAAGGTTTGCTTCTTATGAGGTACTACTATTTTAAAAACTTATTGCTGTTGTAGAAAGCTTGGTACCTCTTGTCCAACCTCTCCCCTGTTCCTCAGCTGTATTCCTGTGTCAGTGGCTGTGTAGATCAGCCGATTTGGATAAGATTTGGTGGCAATGCAGAATTGTAATCCCTTGTCTTTTTTTTTTTTTTTTTTTTTTTCAGTAGAGAAGTAAAACATGTAGTAAGATTCCAAAGTAAATGAAATGTTTTTTTCTGCTAGCAAGACTCTTTGAGGAGTAATGTGTGTTTATGTGTGTCATTTGTAAAGGTGGTTGCCTGCAGCCAAATCACTGCACTGTGACCCTGTCAGATGTGATAAACTACACGAGGTCAGGCATAGGCCAGTGATGTGGTAGGAAACTAAGGAACCATCTCTAGAAGCTGCAGGCAGTTGTGCTGAAAAAAAGTTATAGCATTTTATGTTTCCTTGCAGTTTAATTTTTGGATCAGCTCTTTGTTGTAGATCTAGGAGGAACAGAGGGAGGTTCTGGAAATAGTGATGGTGTTGCCTTTTAGGTAAGATGGAGTACCCCATCGTTGGGGTTTTTTTTAGGTCATAAAGATCATATTAGTTTTTGTACATAGTGTAGAGCTATTTCAATGTCACAATGGTTTCAGTTTTTCTTGGTGGTGAAAATACGCAGGCAGATGTAAAATTCCACAATTTTTCAATTTTTAAAAAAATGCCATATGTGAACTAGTATGGACAAACAGAGATTGTAAGCTTGTTGAGGCATGCGATATGTTTCTGTGCTGTGAGTAGTACAGCGTGCCATGTCCCTTGACTGACACTCTGCAATATTGTGTTGCATTACCACAATACAGATAATGAATTTGTTCTCTGTGGTATTTTTAATTTTAAAAATCAGGAGGCATTTCCACAGTGCTGTTAGTCCATGGTTTGCCTTGTTGTTACCTACTTAGACTTAATAGGACAGTAATAAATTGTAATAAATTAATTATAGACAGTAAATAAAATACATTGTCTTACTTAGCATGTGTATTAAACCTATCTACCTCTTCACACATGCATGCACCCACACAGAGTATAGACCTGCATAATTATTATACATTGTAATAGTGCTGATTATTTCACTAATGCTGAATATTTCTGCAACAGAGGCAGAAGAAAAAGGGCATGTATTAAAAGCAGTGGCATGTCAGGGTAATCCTTTCAATTTAACAGGAAAGATTGAAATGTGTTTTGTGAAGGATTTACTGAAGTATTTTACATTACAAACACATTTCAGAACTGCTTCAGCAGAATAATAACTTTATAATTGTTGACATTTAGCCTTCTGTGTTGAATGTTATTGTCTTTACTTGGCTACTGATTCTTCAATCACAATGCATTTGTCATTTGCAATATAATATCAAAGTCAATGGCTGAATTATTTTTAATGTATAGTTACAGATTGCAGAATATATGACACGATGACAGAGTCTTTCAAATTAATTTCCAAAACACTGTTTCACAACTCTGTCAAGTAAGGAATACTAGTGTAATTTTGTTTTGTAGCTGTATTGTTTTATCTTCAAAGTTGGTAAAGTATTTATACCTCACCAATCAGAAAAAGTTTATCTGTCATAAAATACATTGAAGGTTGTAATCTTCATGAAATACTATTCTAGACTTCAGTGTGACTTACGGTTTTAAGGAAACTTTAATGAAGGTGTGACCTTGTAGATGCTTCTTGGAATTGGAATTCAGATTTAGACCCCTACCGTTTGCTGACATCTGTGTCTTGTTGATTTCAGCTTGAAAAGAAATATGTAAACTGATAAAGACTTAAATCTCCAATGGACCATGATAAAAAGTCATCTTACACTTTTATATATCAATACTCTGTATCACTATATTATGAAATAGCATAATAACTAAGTAATGTTAAAGTTTAAGATACACCAATGCGATTTCTGGGACTCGCCCATTGCTCTTGCCTCTTACTGCTTTCTGGAGGTCAGTCACTCTAAAATATTAGGGTTTCAGAATTGTTCCTTATGATGGTGTCTGCTTTCAGTTAATAGCCAGTAATGAACCATATGTATTTAATCCCTTTGAGATTATACCATGAGTAAGTGTAAGCAAAAGGTTTTGCATACGGATGGGGTGAGGAAGAAGATTAAATTAATTTTTGGAATACTTGCAGAAAGATCAGCTATGAAAGCAACACCAAGAAAGATTTTTAAATGAATACAGTAAAGGACAGGAAACGTTGGAAGGCAAAATTCCTAAGAAAATGTCTGTCAGGGAAGTGTCCATGGCCAGTCAGCTGAACACAAGGAGAGAGTCTATTTAGATTTATTTAAATAGTAAACCCCCCCATATTTTCGTCTCCTTACTCATCTTTTATAACCACCTGTTTTCATGTTGTCCATTTGAATGGCCTTCAGAAGTTCCCCCTGTTTAGTGGGAGTTTCCTGGTGTTGTAGCAGTCATACAGTGTGCAATACCATGCCTAGCACACTTGTGAACTGAGGTGATGCCTGACCTCAAAAATTTATACCTCCCATGGGCCTAGAGGGAAAATGGATTAATTATTTGTGAAATAATTCCTGTTTCAAACTGCTGTCAAGTGCAAACAGAACAGTAAACTAGATAACCGCAAATCCAGTTGAGGATCATGTTATAAAGTCCAGGGCTTCATGCTGGTGGGACAGAGAAAGAGCTGGAACATCTTTTCTCCTCCTTCCTATGACAGAGATAAGTCTTGGTTTTAAATTAGAATGAAGATACCAAAATATCAAAGCCCCAAATCGGAGGATGAAACTTAAAAGGAGCCATGTCCAGGGTCCAAAAAAACCCTGAGGGAATGCACACACCCCAACTCAGCATCTATTTTTATATATTTGTTCCTTATTTATAATGGAGGTGATGTGAAAATGAATGTAAAAACAGACTTATTTGCCAATTATGAGCATAACTCCTCCGGATTCTGTTTCCTTTGTAAGCCATTACTGTGGTCTTTTGGCTCCAAAACGAGCTGTTAAGCAGTAGCCAACAGTAACTTTAGTATGTCCCGTGTCCTCGCATGCTCTGCCTTCTAGGTGATTTTCCTAGAATGACCCTTTCCATTCTTGGGCTGACTTTCTTGTTGTGTGTATGCTATAGCAGTGATCTCTGGAAAAGGTGTTTATAAGGGGTCAATTATTCTTGCTGTTTCTGTTACCTGAAACTTTCCTGAGTGAAAACTCTATCATGAGTATTACCATAAGTGTATGGCTCTAAGAGGTCTTTTCTTACCTGCATTTATAATAATACCTTAAATACTAGAGCTGTAAACTTACAGAACTCCAGTTGACTCCTTGTCATTTATACTTCAGAAAGCCTAGAATTTCAGAGGAATGATAACAGCTCTGTTTGAAAAGCTGATTGCAAATGCTGTGCTTGAATACTGAGCCTTGAGCACTTTAGAAACTGTCCTGTTCCAGCATACCTGCAGCTGTGAGCTTCCATTTTCAAGGCCTGTGCCCATAAAACATCCTACTGCCCATTGACACAATCCTTGCTGCAAAATGTTACTGTTACAGCTGTGAATGTGCTGCACTTTTTTTGTTTATGTTTTTAGGAAATAATGCTGTCTCTCAAAAACGAACTTTGGTAAACTCATACTGCATGAAGTGACTTCCCAAAACATATTTTTCTCTAACAAAAGGCTTTGTTATTATGAAACAGAGTTCTTTAGCAGTCAGCTTGCACCTTAATGAGTCATTCAGATAAACAGGTTCCAGTGAAGATTGAATTACGATCCTATTCAGCTGACACAACGCAACCACTAGTTCTTCTCAGGAAACTCATGAATAAGTAAAAGATCCTGTGCTTCCAGGCCCAAGCCTGACAGAAACGTAAGGTTGCATGCTCTTCAGTGTGATTTCCCATGTCCTACAAGCACAGCCTTGATGTCGCCATCAGAATTAGATCGGTGCTGATGAAGACATCAAACATTATGTAAGTAAAGACATTTAAAAATAGATGGAAATGTGGGGGTATGAGTGGAAGTATCTGTCATTAACTCTGAACAATCTGTTAGGCAATAACCTCTGATATTTAGCTTGTGCATAGAGGGTGCAATTCATAGCCTTGCCATTTGTGTGTGAAGGGACACTACCGAAAGTTATTTTCAGAATTCCATTTTAGTGAAGAATGAGTTTTAATGTCTCTGGAAAAACTTATTCATACTTATCATCTATCAAGACCAATATATGTCAGCTCTCCTTTGTTGTTGCGTTATGGGTTTTCGCATGAATTCAGACTCGAGAGTGTTGTGCTACACACATGTAACCACAAGACTTATTGCTCTGAGAAGTTCACAGTTTAGCAGATGATACAAGATTAATAAGACAGAAAAAAGAAGTGGAAGGAAGTCATGGAACAACGCTGGTGGGGATGAGAGTAACCTTGGTGTGTCACCTGGCTGAGTATTACTTAGTTTTCATAGGTACCGAAGCAGCTGAGATTTTTAAGGACAATTTGTTACCTTTGGCAAATGCTCATAGGGAAGCTTTTCTTGGGCTTAAGGAAGAAACGCAGAGATGCTTGTGAGAAAATGGGGCTATTGAGGGATGAAAGGTGGAACTGTTGGCTGAACAGAGGTGGGAACTGATAGCTTGATAGTTTTTAACAGGACGTAGACAGGACAAGATCTAAGTGCTGTTTACTCGGTGGAAGGAAGCTGTTGTCGTATTTGCCCTGCTGACTGCACAGAACAGCATGTTGGATCCCGAGCACACTACACAGTGTAGGCTGCATTTGAGCGTTTCTGAAATTCTTTCCTACCTTCTCTTAGTGTAGCTGAAATGAAGCCATCTCTGCAAAGACGGGGGCTCATCTGAATTTAATTTGCTGCACTTAATAAGCAAATCTTTCTGCTAATTTTTTTTTATTTTCTAGTTTTTGAAATGCAACAGGATTTATTTCTAAAACTGTTCTTTCAAGAGCTCTAACATCTTTGCACACAGTTATTTTGACCTAAATATTACAGAAAGAGGGATGTGAAGACAGAGCATGTGGTTTAGAGTTGTGAAGACTTCACTCAAAAGTGATGACACAGTGAATGTTCTTACAGAAATTAACTGCAAAACACCTTCTGGTTTCTGCAGGAGTATGTCTGTGTGGTGGGTTGACCCTGGCTGGATGCCAGGTGCCCACCAAAGCCAGTGTCACTCCCTCTCCTAAGCTGGACAGGGGAGAGAAAATATAACTAAAGGCTTGTGGGTCGAAATAAGGAGAGAGAGAGATCACGCAGCAATTACCATGACAGGCAAAACAGACTTGACTGGGGGAAATTAACTTAATTTATTACCAATCAGATCAGAGTAGGGTAATGACAAAATATAAACTACATCTTACACCTTCCCCCTCACCCCTTCCTTCTTTCTGGGCTCAATTTTACCCCGATTTTCTCTACCTCCTCTCCCTGAGCAGCACAAGGGGATGGGGAATGGGGGTTGCGGTCAGTTCATCACACGTTGTCTCTGCCACTCCTTCCTCCTCAGGGTGAGGACTCCTCACACTCTCTCCCTGATAAAGCATGGGGTCCCTCCCTTGGGAGACAGTCCTCCATGAACCTCTCCAATGTGAGTCCTTCGCCACGGGCTACAGTTACTCAAGAACTGCTCCAGCCTGGGTCCCTTCCACAGAGAGCAGTCCTTCAGGAACAGACTGCTCCAGCATGGGTCCCCCATGGGGTCAAAGTCCTGCCAGCAAACCTGCTCCAGTGTGGGCTCCTCTCTCCATGGGTCCACAGGTCCTGCCAGGAGCCTGCTCCAGCATGGGCTTCCCGTGGGGTCACAGCCTCTTTTGGGCATCCACCTGCTCCAGCATGGGGTCCTCCATGAGCTGCAGGTGGTTATATGCTCCACCATGGACCTCCATGGACTGCAGGGGAATCTCTGCTCCAGCACCTGAAGCACCTCCTTGCCCTTCCTCTTCACTGACCTTGGTGTCTTCAGAGTTGTTTCTTCCACATATTCTCACTCCTCTCTCTGAATACAGTTGCTGCTGTGCAGTTCCCTCATCCCCCCCGCCCCCCAGCCCCAACTTCTTCAACATGTTACCACAGAGGCGCTACCACCATTGCTGATGGGCTCGGCCTTGGGCAGTGGTGGGTCTGTCTTGAAGCCGGCTGGCACTGGCTCTATTTGACATAAGGGAAGTTTCTAGCAGCTTCTCCCAGAAGCCAGACCTGTAGCCTGCCCACTACCAGAACCTTACCACACAAACCCAGTACAGTCTGATACTGATTTCAGCTTATAGAGTCTTCCAACTAGAAAAACACTAAAGGAAGATAAAATCAGATGTGCCATGGTAAAATTTATTAAAAAGGTAGTTATGGAAAGGTCAACAAAGGTGCTGAGGACCTCAGATTGATAAATCTTTTCATTTGCAGGCAGAAAATAATCCAATCGATTAGAGAAATTGATCTCTATGAAACACATGATTAAAGTACATGACACCCTTCAGAGGAAGTTAGAAAGTAGTTGAGAGTAGTGTTTATATGAGGAAGTGAATAAACATAATACTCTGTGTTATTAAGTACTTATGGGTGTGCTGTAGCCTTACTATTTATTTATTTATTTTAGGTGTTTTGTGCTATAGTCCTGCCTAGGAATCTCATTCAAAAATCAGGTACTCACTGAACAGAGTCCTGATTTAGTGACAAGATGCAATACAAAAGCACAGATGAGTAAATGAGTGTCTCAGTATACTTTATCTTTTGTATTTAGTCTTAAAAGTGTGAAATTCTGAAAAAAAAGTGATCCTTGCACATGTATTTCTTCTATTCTTTTGATCAATGCACCTAATACTGATCAATACTCAGCCTTTTCAATGTCTGGCTGTGACAAGCAATACACAGTACGTGTTTTGTTTCAAGGGATGGCTTGTAAATAGTTGTATATATATCTACTGTCCTCATACACTGCTCAAATGCGTTATGTTCTGCATCTTTTGGAAGTTTTGAATTGTAGTCTTAGAGGGAATTTAACCACACTAGTAGAATTTTCGTTCTTGCACATATTTGCATGCTATCCTTCCAGTCAATTCATTCTATCACTTGAATTATAGCTGTGCAAATTAAGTCTTAAAAATCGTAGGTTTTTTGTGACAGACTACAGCTGCTCCTTATGTAATGGAAACAGCCCCCTATTCACTACTGTCCATGAAATGGACAGTCACAGAGGTGTCTGTATATGTGATCATCTTAGTGATTTGCTAAGCTGCTTCTCAGAACGGGAAGAACAAGTTAATTGTATGTCATGCTTGACTTTACATCAAACTTTGATTCATTTAAAACTGTCAATGCTGATGTTATGTTACATTATTTTTTAAATCCTTTTTTTTTTTTTTTTTTTTTTTTTTCCCCACCATTTTTCATGTTTCCTGAGGAAGTAGCTTAAAATGCATATGATTCATACTGGCTGCAGGTGGTATTAAAATTGATTGACTTATGGAGTAAGGAAGGGAAGCTAATTTTGCCTGAGGGGAAAGTTGCTTTACTGGATCTTTTCTTGAGTTTCAAAGCTAATCTATAAACAATCAGGATCTTACACAAAGATCAGAGGGAGTTTTTCCATCAGTTTCAGTGACTTTGGGTTGTGCCTATCCCAATAATTTACAGTCTCTATTGCGTCATTTTCCAAATGGTGTGTGATTGTTGGCCTGAACAGAAAATGCTAAGCAAAGGGTTAAGTCATTTTGAACTATACCGAACTCAGGACCTTATGCTCTGCAGAAATACGTGCATTTCAAATTAAATTACATGAAAATGTAGTGTATTTGACGTGGTTGTTCCCAAACTTTCTTTAAAAAGGAATTTGAGAATGTTGATGTCACTGACTCTGCCCAAAAAAATTTGAAATATCAAACCTAATGATCCCTCTTAAGCTAGGGAACACTGTGAGTTGTGTGGGTGAGGAGGCAAAAAAACCTCAGGATTCCTAATGGTTTTTTGTGTAAGCTTTGCTGGAACTTTTTTGTTAATACGAACTATTCTGACACACTTGTAAATTCTACTGATAAATATTAATCAGAATTTTTCTGCTTAGTTCTGTGTCCCTACATTTTATGGAGAAAATATTAAGCCTGGAATTTTTCATTTACCCTTTGAAGTTAATTTCCTGTAAGGGACCAATGACCACACTATTTAAGTCTTATTTTGGAAGTTTGATGTTGATCGTCAATCTTGTTGTGTGCCCTGACAAAATGTTTATTCAGCAAGGTTGAATTTATTAATTTAGATTGGCTTCTGTTATATGTAATGTATATTTAACCATCGTTTTCAAGCAGATTTTGGTGGCACATACAATGAAAAACATGTTAATGAAACGAACAAGTTCTAGTCAGCTAGTACAAATGCAGTTTTAAAAAACTGGTCACTTGACTTTTGTTTTATTCTACACAGTTTGGAAATGATCCATCATGTCTGCAGCCTGCAACATCACAGAAATTATTTGATCAGACCCAGTTTTTAGAAGAGACCCAGATTTCCAAGTCTCATGTCACCACCTTAAATCAAGAGCATCATCACTGGCAGTTTTTAGTAAGTCCTGTCTTTGTTTTTGCTGTTTTATGGCAACTGATGAATTTAAAGAGAAGTCTAGTTTTGCAGTTCGTGCTACTTCTTTTGTTTGTTTGTGATTTTTTGTTTGCATGTGCACTAACATCAGGAGTTTGGGGTTTTCTATGGGAGAGTGTTTGGGAGAAGGAGGGTTTAGCTCCACAATCCTTTAGCAATAGATTTTGTATTGATAGCTTAGAATCTTGTAGTATGGTACTAGTACTCAAATAATATACATAAGTACTTGGGCCATAATTTAAGCATGAAATGAGTTTAATAAACAAAAATGTGATAAAAATAGTAATTCTAATGCTTTCTTCTGGGTACATGAATACCAAAGTGCAGGATCCAGTGCTTAATGGTTACGATCAGCACATTCCAATCTGTTTTGGTGTACACATCCTGACACTCGGTTCTGAAAGTCAGCAGATGTTTTCCAGCTGTATTTCTGTGTGTTTGCACACGTTCTAATTTTCAGTCACCTTTTGCATTCAGAGAAGAACCCTTTAGAAGGATCCTTTGAATAGAAAAGCTATAGGATAATGTTGGTGTACCTGAAGACAACTTCCAGAGAGGAATATGTATGTCAGTGAGTTGCCTTGAATTCTTCCTTTTAGATAAAATACTTTCACTTAAGTACAAAGACATTTGAATACATAGATGGACAAGTATCTGTTTCCTTTTAAAATCAGAGGTGTAGATGGAACACTATGTTTTGTTTCCTATAACTAACAGCTGTTGTATCTGCTTTTGCTTTCAGTATACCAAGGAATTTACTTCTTTTTGGACTGTGAAATTATAATGGGTGTGATTTCTTTTTTTTTTCTTTTCTTTTTTCTTTTTTTTTTTAACTTGGCAATGAAAACAAAAATATTGTGAAGAAGGAAGACAATCTTTTTGAAATTGTGGAGAAACTAGATTGAATTAGTTGTCTTGAGTTGAATTTTGGAGTAGATTTTTCAGTAGTGAATGAAGTTCCGTGAGTAGAGGAGGAGATCTACTGTGTACAGGGTTATTCTCTAAAAACTTGCCAATTGCCCAAGATGCCTAAACCGTAATTTCACAGATGTCCTTTTAATAGAAGCGCCTGCTTAATCAAGCTACTTCTCCCCCTGCCTGCCCAAGCATTGTTTTAGCACAGATCAGCTCCTCATACAGTTCCTTCTACAGCTGCAGAAGCAGTTGTAATGGCACATTTGGAAAGCGTAGCATGCCTGGGGGGAGTGAGCAACGGGCAGGTGACTGGTCTTGTGCTACTGCTGTCAGAAACAAATCCGAGCACTTAGTAGTGCATAATACTGGGGCATGAGAATCCTTGTATGAACTTCTAGAATGGCAGAAACTGTCTATATTTTATCTATCATTTCAGAAACACTGAAAAAAACCTACAACTGACTCGATTCAATAATGATATCGAGCAAATAATATTGATAAGTTTGGAACTGTACATTTCCTTTATATGGTGTTTATTATTTAGTCCTAGTAGAAGAACAGTTACTTCTGAATGGAAAGAAATGTCGAAACTTTGTGACTTGTCTGTCATCTGTTAGCAGCATGTTTTTTGCCAATAACTGAAGCAAATTGTGGTAAAATCTTGTTCTTTCTTTATCAAGGGTAAAGCATCTGAAATTGTGTTCAGAAATACTAGTTCAAGATGAAGTAGCATAAGCCATTTCTGTTGTTTGACTTCAGATTTAACTGAAACAGAGTAAACTACAAGTTTCAGAGACGTTTAGATATAAACTTCAAGGCTTTATTTCTCAACATTATGCTATTTTACAGAGAAATATTCTTTTCAAATGAGATAGAATAACATTACTCTCCAGTGCTAAAACAATTATACTTTTTAAATTCAGTTTACAAAGCAAAATCTCAAAGTTGCAATGTGCTCCCTAGATCTCTTTATGTCCCAACATCGGCAGCTATTGCTCTGAATTCTACTTGCCAAAGATACAAATGATTTTATTAGTCCTCAGGTACTCTTTATTTTAGCAAATATGTTTACTACGGTGGTACTTCCTTGAGTAAATGTAATTAATGATTACATTTGTAATTTACATCCTTGTAAATAATGATTAGCTTGGACGTTTTCTCCACAAAAACAGGGGGTCAGGTGTTCAGATATGATTAGTGAGCTTATTACTCTTCAGAGAACACCGAAGAGTAACGTTTCCTAACGGGTGACTATAGAGAAGATGGAGCCAAACTCTTTACGAACATGCACAGTGAAAGCACAAAAGTCAATAGAGACAAGCTCTAGCAAGGGAAATTCTTGCTAGATCCTATTACACAAGGAAAAAAAAAATCTTTAAAATTAGGATAGTCATTTTGCAGAGAGGTTGTGGAATCTCCTTTCTTGGAGAGCCGAAAACCTCAACTGGTGAAAGCCCTGAGCAAACTGAACCAGCTCTGAAGCTGGCCCTGCTTTAAACAGGAATTTAGACCTCCAGAGTCCTCCAACTTAAATTATCCTATGATTATGTAAATAGGGATACTTACTTACATTCATAAATGTTCCTTATTTATGATTATTGGTAGTGTATACCTGTCCTTAAAAAATGGCCCTGTTACATTTATAGTGAGTTCAAACAACAGATTCTCGAAAAGTATAAAACAGAGAATACTAAAATCACGTTTTGTATTGTATGGTATCCTTCTGTAGACTATCTTAACGATTGTAGATTATATTCTTAAATTCTATAGAGAATGTACTCTATTTTGATGCACAAGGGTCAGAGGAGTTGCTAGTAAGGATTTATAGTTTATAGCTTTATAGCTGTTAACACAGTTTTTGCACTCTGCATGGAGCTAATTGCAATTCATTATTGCATAATTGAAGTTATACCTGTATTTAAACAAGACCTGATCCTATAACTAGACCTGCATATATGAGTTATTTGCTACTACCGTATACTGTCCCATTTTAAAATTGAGCTATTGTGCCAAAGTAAAAACATGTATGTCCATATCTGTGTGCGGAATATGTGCATACTGTAAGTCCTTTAGACCTTTCAGGACCGGCAGGTCCTGATAATAAGATAAAAAATAACATACTGTGATTTATTTTCCAATTATGACGAGTTCCAAGGAGCATATATGTTGGTCAGTTACTTGATTCACATCTCTTGGTGACTGAGTTACAAGATGTAGTTCATATATCACCTTTGATCTTCAAAGCACTTTGCAACCAATAACAAACAGAATAGTTTAAAGAAAAGTTATAAAAAGATAGCATTTTAAACCTTATGTTCTCACTATCATATGTTGTACCTCACTGAACTGCAAGTAAAGGCTTAAAGCTTTGCTTTAAGAGTGTGATATTTGAATCTTGAGGTTCTAAATTCGGTGCTGGATTTATCCATTTGAAGGATATGAGTTCAGTTGCATCAGAAGTAATTATTTTAATATGACAAGGGAAAAGTATATAAATGTGATATTTTCAACGGCTGTTAATGCCTTTTTTGCATCTCTGCTTCTGAAAAGAATAATTACATAGCTGTGATGTGAACTGAATGTTAAGGTTGGTGAAAGACATTTGTGGTAAAAAAAATCAAAGTCAGTCTTCTAACGTTGTGTGTGGAAGGTCCTGTAACAGAAGGCATTTGAGAAGTTAGGTAGTTGTTTGTAGACTCAGACCCAGTGCACTCACAAAACAACTTGAGTCAAAAATGGGAAATTAGTAGGAGTTTTGCTGTTAATTTCATTCACACAAATAATTCATGCCTTCAAGAAACATGAAGTTGTGTTGTAAAACAGAAAACAGTGGTTTGGATTAGGGTCTTGAGAACAGAATAAAGAAATGATTATTTGCAGCAGTTTGTTTCAGTCCAGTGTAGACTGTATCTTTGAGTCCATTCAGAGTCTATTCTCACTGCTTAGTTTGTCAGCATTTAAGAGGAACACAAGAAATCTAAATAGTTGCTGGGCAGTAGCAGCCTTCTGGATAAAGGGTAAACTTTGGACATCCAAACCAGCCTCTATTTAAAACACTATTGTTTACACAGTACGGATAGTGAGAGGGCTAGATACTCTGATGCCAGGATGAACATTTCTGAATAAAATATTAAATAATGTTTCTTTCATACTGTAGTTACAGTACTTTGGGGCTAAACTTTAACTTACTGTTCAGTCCTATTTAATTTTTAATGAATTGCCACAGCTATATCAGTAGCAATAACTTTTAATTGTTTACACTGAAGATCAGAAGAAATAAGTGCAATTTTTCATTCTGGTACTGTGTGTTTCAGCAGTGGCTTCACTGCAAGAGGAAAATCCTGTATTTTAGCAAACAGAGATCAAATTATTTTTATCTACAAGCAAATGTTCCCTTTGCCTTCTGCCATTAGCTTTCTGTGTACATAAATATAACAGACTTGCACCAGTTACCTGTTAGTTACCAGGCAACAGCAGCATTTGACACTGCCTGCAGCTGCAGTGAATGACGTGCAGCTCCCTGATTGTGAATTAAAGTGCTCTGCATTTTGATCTGAGGCTGATAAAAAGGACATTAGTGTGAGCATAATGCCACTTTCACCGTAGCAGCAACATGTCCACAGAGTTTCTATAACAGCAGTTAGATGAGATATAGCCGTCTATCACATGTTCATGATGGAGAATTTTAACTGCTTTAGTCTTTTGCAACATGTAGGTTTCTCTAAAATACACACTGTACTCGATTTAAGTCTTTTTGCCTCTCTGCAAAGCAGGAGTCTGTCATTCTTCCCAAACATTTGCTTGGATTAATTTTTTACTGAGGACAGAGCACTGGATGTTTACAATAATAGGCAAATCTGGGCTGAAATTTTCTAAAAAAATGTTTATTTTTTAATTTGTAAATATTTTGAGTATTACTTCCTATGCAGAGATGGTTTGCAGTCTCTTTAGTAATGGCAGAACAACAAGACTATATGTTAGTATAATAACAAAAAATACGAAAGCTTCTGATAGACTTAGCATTTAGCCTAGATAGCTGGCTCTACAAAAGGAACTTTTTAAGGTTACCTGTCTTTCCTGTGCCCTGTACATGAGATTTTTAGCAATGAAAGCAACTACATCCATGGCCAAAACCAGTATCTGGATTTTGACAAATGCTGATGTTAATCATAATGTATTTGAATTTTTATCATTTTGGGAGTCTCTTGAGCATTTTTAAACATATGGCACTGAGTGCCAATAAGCTATTTCAATAGTTTAATTGCCTTTACCATTCCATCTGCAGTTTTCTTCTTCATATCAATGGAATGACTTACATAAACTTCCATTTCTAATGAAATTTTCTAGATTAACTGTTGCCTGTGCAAATGCAGAATTCTGTTTTGATTTTGTTGATACAGTGCCAGTATAATAAAAGCCTTTCCTACCTGCAGGCTGTGAAGAGAACATCCATCGAAAATAAATCTTAATGTGGTTTTAAAACCCCATTTTTTTCTAATCAGAGTTCAAGCAGGTTGTTACATTCCTGAAAGCAGTAAAAGATATTTAAAGGCCTAAACAATGACACATGTCCAGCATAAAATTGGATTAAATTAGTAGCCGTGAGAGCAGGCTGACCTTTTTTCTTTCTTCCCTAGAACATGGTATTCTTGGTTCCTCAGTTTACAGAGATTGTTGACTCAAATGTGACCTTTTTAATAAAAACACTCTTGTAACACAGTTTCCACCTTTTTTTGTTTTGGTGGACTAATCAGAGCCATAGTCAGCACAGGGCAGGAGGGGCACCAGCTGGGAGCAGGTACTCTCAGGCACCGTTGCTGTTGCTGCCTGGGATTGAATAGTTTACATGCACGTCGGTGGCTGTTAAGAGAGCTCTGGAGACATGAGGTGTGCTCAGATGTTCCAAACAGCACAGGTGAGTCAGGCCTTTAGCAGACTCAGGGCAGTTTTGCCTGTGCTGGAGGCAATGCTGACATGTTATAAAGCTGGAAAAAATACACTATGTATTTTTCAAGTGTTATAGGACTGTAGTTGTGATTTCTCTCATAAAAACATCCATTAATCCTTCTGGATTATAAAATTCAAATGTAAGGCCTTCTGATAACCTTTATTGTATACGATGTATTCAAACTGTGCAGAGTCTCATATTAAAAACTAAGCTTTTCTGTTTTGTGAGTGCATTTAGGAGACATCACAGAGTGATCTTCATATAACTGAGATAACTGAGCAGTGAATCTGGTCTAAACAGACCAGAATGAAATGTTCTTATCTGTATTCCTCTGTAAGGAACAGAACAAATAAGATAACTAATATCTAAAGGAAGGCGAAGATAGATTCAGGAACAGAATGCAGATTTTTCTCATTCCCAGGTGGGGCTTGCAGGGCATGGTTTTTCTTTTTGCGCTTTGTACTCTGTCATTAAAATGCAACCAGCCAACAAACAGCCAATGACACAAACCTCCAAAGGTTCCACCTCCCCTAAAACAGTTATTTTCTGATTCGGGGATATGAGTTGGGATTCTGTTTAAGAGACAGTGTATATATCTTTTTTTAAATCTTGGTTTGTGTTTATGGATGTAGTCTATATTTTAATAAATTTACTGGTGTTCTGTTCATTGCCCTCTGAAAGGACGCCATCTGCATAAGCCTAGCTGTATATATTATCTTTCTCCTGGAGGTACTGTCCATTGTCACAGTCCCAGTTTCCTTCTGAATTGCCTCAACAAAGGTAATACTTGTATCAGACAAGAAGGTTAAGGAATCACCACGTATTATCAGTTACAGCAAAACAAAAGGCTTGGGGAGCAAGATGATTTACTACTTCATTTTTCTGAAACAAATTATAGGATTCATTTTTTTTTGCTTATACTTTCTCCTATCCTAATTACATTTGCCTCTTGTTTAATCGTCTTTAAGACAAAATAGTACATCTGAGGAGAGAACATGATTTAATTAGCTTTTGTCCTAATGAATCAGACTGCAGGATGTTGTAGTAGCTTTATTTGCAAGGCTTCTTGTCCAGTAAATTGATTGGAGACAAAGTATTCAGGTGATATTAAAAAATACAAGCCTAAAACATAAACCCCGTACTAAAATCTTTAGGCTCAGTGGTGTTACTACTGAAGTCAGAGGTGAATTATATGATGGTTCTCTGATTTTGGCTTGAGATTAATTTATGAACAATTCAGGGGACTGACTGATTCTTTTTAAAGGATATATGAGAATCTATATTTTGCCTTCAAATAGGTATTACATCAAACCTAGATGATGAAAATGATAGTGCATATCAAAGCTTTCTCCAGTAGGAACAGCAGTCAACACCTCTGCTGTTGGCTTGCTCATATTCAGGTCTAGAGCTGTCTCAGACTTTCTGCTGAGGCTTCCAAAAAACTAACCATTTAATAGTAATTTTGCTGCTGGCTTTTATGATTCTTCAACTTCTAGTTGTCTTCTTGTTCTCGAACCGAACTAGGCTGAATCCTTCAATGCATTTCCAAGAGACTCTTTAGCATCTTTCATATGGCTGAAGATTGCAATCACTACTCCAATGAGTGACTGGGTGGCAAAAGAATCTCTGTTCTGTTAAAACTGATAACCTAAAGCCAGAAGAGTCTGTATTCAATTTCTAAATATCTGCAAGTCTTTTTGGTAGTGTTGGTGTTAATTTTTTTTCACATAATATAGGCTAAATTCTGATTACTGGTAGTACCACTGAAGTCAGCAAAGTTAGTAATATGAGTAGTGCAAGCAAGCTACAGCCTTATCTGTATGAATAATCAAATTGTTCTCTAACAACATATAAATGCAATGCAGACTAAATAATTATTAGAACAAACTTTTCACTCTGTTTCCTGGAGAAGTACTAATGATTAGAACTGCAGCAAGGAGGCTGCCGAAAGCTGTCAGACTTGCTCTTCAGTGGCTAAAAAACATCAGAAGTGTTGGATCAAAACCCCAGTTTATATAAATGCTGTACAAAGTGTAAAGGCAGCACAGCTGGGAGAAAGATGTTTTAAATGAAATCGCTTTCTGAATATGGATATCAGAGCCTATGATGAGTCCATGGCGTGGTGGTGTACGTCAGAGATAAAAGGCGTATCGGGGTAAAATGTATTGGATGTCAAAGAGATATAAAACCTTTACTTCTGAGCTGTCCTCTTTCATCAAATGTAACCAGAAAAACAAATGTGTGAACAGGAGCATATTAGTGTATGTTGAGGTTTGCAAATTTCTGTCTTAACCTGTGCTTAACACTCGTGCATTTTTTATATGTACTTTATCTGTTTGAGGATCTTAGTACAGATCCCAAATGCAACAGGTGCTTTACTGACAAATGTTGGCTTAAAAACTAAAAGGCATCCTTCTACGAAGAGTTTAAAACTGACAAGGTAAGTCTGGCGGAATGTTTGTGTTTAGATCAAAAGTAACTACGTAACTACAAACTGCAGTCCCAGAATTTTTAATTCTTACGATAGATTAACCTGAAGTTAAAATTGAAAGTTCTGTAGTCTTCAGCATTGTCCTTCAGCAAACAGTTCTGCAGCTTGGAACTTCATGAAGTACCGTGATGAGAATCGAATTTATTTGGGAGTTGGAGAAGACCAGTTTATTAAAGGCATAGAATCTTCTACTTGTCTGTCTAAATGCTTTCAAGAGTGCATCTCTGATTTGAAGCAGCAGTTGTGATTCTGCCTTCCAAAGAAGCATTCCAGTTCTGTTTTTAACTGATGAAGATTGGGTGTTTGAAGGTTCGAGTGTCTTCAGACACTTGAAAACACTCAGTGCGCACTGGCAGCATGCAAGATCACTGTTAAATAGTGAGGTGTATGAAAGTATAGGCAATACTTCAGTTCTTTCCCACTGTAAATAATTGGCACAAGCAATTCCACTGACGTTGCAGACAACTTACAATGTGCTTTGATAAGCATAAGATTTTGCAGAACAGGGCTTTTAAACAGTGTGTATAGTTGTAGCTAACCTGTGTAAATACATTCTAACAGTACCTATTCTGTGTGAAGACATGCTAAGGAGTGTGGAAGTGTGCCCATCAGCTTTACTATTTTCTGTCATGTTGGGAGAGGGGCAACGAACAGCTATATGCTGGACTGCAGGCTCAGTAACATTTGGCAGCATGCTCTGTGTAAATGGCCACTTTTTCTCTCCTTGGGGAACATGTACCAGTATTGGTACATCATTTGGGGTCTTGTTTGGAGGGCCAGAATTTAACTACCTTGGATAAAACAAACAGTTTTGAAGCAATCATCATTTGGGGTGTTCTCTCTTACTCCCATGCACACAGCTGTCTATAAGGTACCTGCATTGCTCTTGAAGAAACCTTGATAGGTGATTTTCTGGTTGTCGGGGAAAGTTGCAATGTAAGTGCTTTGCTTCTCAAATCTAATGACAGCGAGATCTCATCTTTGGATTCACTGAATGTGCCCCTGAAGTGGCTGCGCTGGTTAAGTTTTTTCCTTCTTAAGAAAAGTAATAGTTTCAGACATGTGCAAACCATTAGTTCATCGTTACCTGAGAGGCAGTGGGTGGACAAGGGAAATGAGTCGTGCTCAGCATAGCAGGGAGATAATAAGCTATATAAATAATTAGCAATACATTTTTAAAATATGCTCATATTGAGCCAAAAGTATCTTGGCTCGAGTGCATGGTCTCAAAGACGTAATTGAGACTATTCATTTCAGCAAGGCAAATATGATTTAACTCTTTCTCTGTGTGGGTTTTTAGAATTCATAAAATATGAGATGTAGTCATAAAGGAAGAGAATATGATTCAAATCCAAGCACGCTACATTAGGACCACTTGTGAACATATTTTGAAACTTCCTGGTTCCTTCCTTAGCAGTAGATGGCATGTTTTGTGCAGTTGCCATGAAAATTTGGAGATCACTTCTAAGAGCTGACATTCCAGAAACAAAATGGCATAGGCATCATCACCTGGAGAAAAAAATGAATGCAAACACTTGAAATATACTCAAACAGCTGTATCATTCCGGTTAACAGAAGATAAAATGCAATTCTAGACACAACTCATGCTTCCAAAAATGTCTAGGGGATTCATTTCAATGGGATTTAATCTTTTACAAAAATCCAAGGCTAATATTAGTTATGGAATTTTATTGAGGTAAGAAAAAAGCTATATAATTGCATGTCTACTAAGAAGGGGACGACCCATTGTCTCCTTACTAACAGTTCCCTAGTTCTCTCTGGGCAGGCAGGACTTTACTTGAATGTGGTAGTGGTGTGTCTGAGGGAGCTGCTAAGACTCACAGCTATCGTTGCACAATGAAATGCTCCTGTTTCTGGCCACATCACTCTGTTGTGTTCATGTAGCCATACGACTAAGCCATGTAGCTCTGTTTTGAGTATTCTGGCTGAGCTGCTTTTGGTATTTTAAAGTCCTGGGTTTATTTGTTTATTTCTATGCTAGCGTTTTCTCCCCTGATTGCTGACGTATAAAAAAGTGTCTTTGATCTTTAGATTTCTAGTTCAGTTTTATAGATTAAGAGTTAACAAGTGGTTTGGACAAGAGTCTAGGCCTCCTCTTTCAGATGTGATGCTTGCTGCTATGCACTGTATGGTAGATAAGTAAAATCCAAAATAATTTTTTCCCAATATTTTGGCCACATTGCTAATAAAACGTATTCATTTTCATAAATAATAGTGACAAAATTGAGACTTATATGTGTCTATCTTGGGTAGGTTTGCCCTTATCATACCAATCCACTGAAGAAAATATCTGTCGTTCCTGATGGGACACTCAGAAGATGAGAACCTCTTGCTTTCAGAAAAGGAGTGCTAAAGCCCAATAAGAACCAGTAATTTTAACTCAACACTTAATTATATAAAATTCACGCAGTCTTTTAACTACACACTGAAGACGTGTGTGCTGGTCTAAGAGTGATGTATGCTGCTGGATTTAAACGTGTGCTACAGAGCAGCTCACAGGAAGCAGTCCAAACCCAGATATGCATTGCTTTGATTAGTTTCTCTGCTAGTAAAAATAAGAGTAAGGCCAAGGATACGAGCAGGCAGAGTCAGACTGTGACTTAAAGATGTGGTGTGTATGTTGCTGTTTTTTCTCTTATGGATTTAAATGGAGATGTGCTGGAGGGAAGCTGGCCCAGCTACTGCCCTGACTGTGCCTTGTTTTCTTTGTGGATTAACAGGGAACTCCAATCTGCAAGGCTGTCAATCTGGCCTCTTTCATCAGCACTGAATCACTTTAAAAAGAAAAAAAGTGCATGTGATTATCAAAAGCATTTCCATTTATAACACACTGTGGCAATTCAGCTCAGACACCAGAAAATAAGAACATTAGTTATTAAAAGGATGTTAAATGTGGAAATTTATGAAATATAGAAATGTGGCAATGAAATATACATATGGCTGTCACTTTATGGAGTTGATACGTGAATACTTATTGGCACTTTAAATGACGGTGTTCCCTTTACTTAGCCTGTCTGTGATATGTACACATCAGCAAAGACATTAGAGACTGGAGTCCAAAGAAACAGTGATTAGCATATTTTAAAGTTTCTTGCACTGACTGCTTAAATACATTTGCATTAATAGAAAGATGAGACTCTTCATGATGTTCTCTGCATGACAAAGGCTGAAAATAGTTTTATTAGAACTTTGGCTGCGGTTCTACTGAATTTTAACAGTTTGGGGGAAAGGAAAACACTTTTGAAAGGTTGTAATTAATGAGTTATGTGTTGTTGCTTTTTTAAAGTATACCAAAATAACTTGAAGAAATTGGGACAAGCATGCTGTTTTGTGCCTTTGGCATTTTGATGGTTTGCAGCCTAGCTTCCCACTTGAGATGGGGGCGGGCTTTGCTGTTGCCTGCTCTAAGCAGCTAGCCCTCTGCAGCTGTTTAGAAAAGAATTCAGTGTGTAAATTTGAATATTATTGTACACAATGCAAATTCTGTTCTGAATTTACAAAGCAACGTGCCTACCACTCTCTCATGTTGAGAGGAAATCCAGCATGGTGTAACTTGGAAAGAGTGTAAATTGTGTTTGAATAGTTGACAGTTTAAAAATTTAGATCAAGGTCCAGAACAATTTAAGTTTTAAAAATGTCCAGTTTCTTGTTGTAATGGGATCAAAAAAAAATCACCTGTGGCAATGCTACATGCAGGTAATGCCAGGCATGCTGTTGTGGAGAGAAGAGAAACAAACCAGGCTGCTGATGTGTAAGTGAAGAAACCAGCACTAGATCACACACTGAAGTTGTGATGTGTGGAGTGAATTTTTAAGCCTGCTAGTTCCATTAAGTGTTGTCTGGGATGAGAAATGGGAGTTTAGAAAGTAGGAGCTGCTGTTTTCAGTTCACTGCTGTAATGGGCAGGGAGATGATTTTTAGAACACCTGTAACAACTGGAACCCACTAGTATTGTCATTGCCGTCATTGCTGCATCCTCTAAGATCTGTACATGTGCTCTGGTACTTTGCAGTTTCTGGATGAGCATAACCATCCTAGCACATAGACTGTGTTGACAGAGGAAAAATATAATGCTGTAAATGAGATTTTTGCATATTTTTTATGAATTAAAATTCTGCTTTTCTGATGAAGTATACACTTATTTGTTAAGACGTTGAATAGTCTTACAACTATATTCTTAGCCATCTTTGGAGGCAAGTCCAAGCTCAAAGTTCAGAGAATAAATGGCATAATATTTCATAACATGTCCTTATCGTACATGACCTATAGAATATAAAACAGAATGTGCAGCAACCCTCTAGAACTAGATTTAAAAAAGTAGAGTTTTCTTGTTTTTGAAGAAATTTTCATGTTATGAGAAACTTGTCATTGCAGATAACTAAACAAAGCAATGTTGCAGAATATATGTGAGCGCTGCATTTGTTAAGAAAATGATGTATGGGAAGTCCAGTGATCTATACATACGTTAAGGAAATTATTATTATTATTAGCTGATAACTCAGTTGAGTGGATGTGAGGCTAGAGGACTAAAGCTCAGTCTTCCAAATAAAAGCTGATGAGCCTTTTTAATTAAGGTATAGACACAGTAATTTTATCACAACTTTTAGAATAGATGTGGTCAAATGCTTAATGAGAGGTTTCTGGATGTCTGACTCCATGTTGCAGTACTCAACACTTTCATTAAAGGACATACCATCAATTTATATATTGTATGTAAACTCAACTGAGAAATACTACAGGAGTGATTACTAGGAATGACAAGCTATGATTTAAGACTTTGGCTTGTTTTTCATTATGGAGATGCATTCTTCAACTCTTCACCTTACCTCCTGTATTTAAGCAATTACTTTATACAAGTGATCACTACTCAAACATCCATCCACAGTACTAAATTTAACATGTAGTCCACTACGTCTGTGCATTTTAGGGTTTTGGCAGGGGTTGGTTTGGTGTTTCAGAATTCTGATTTTACCTTTGGTGCATGCTGAGTTCTGACAACGGCATATTCATTAACTAACCTAAATACTACTACAAGAGTTTGCTATTAGCGATTCAATGAACTTAAGCTTGGTATTTTTTAGACTTATACTAGATCTTCACTTACACATAAGTTTCATCATTTGTAACCCATGAGTTTCATTTAACCATAAATAGGGAATGTACTCTTCCAGCACATGTGCCCGTGTCAGCTTTTGGTGAAGGTGTAGGACTGCCTAATGGTCCTGTCTGTACCAGTCTGAATATATCCATGTTAATTTTCATACTTAGGAGTCAAGAACCAAAACTCCTGCATCCAAGTTTCTTAAATTCAGTATAGAAAGTATCATACCACTTAGTGATGCAGAGCTTCCTTAGAGGTAGAGGTATTATGTATTACTCTGTTTTGAGAATAAATGAGGGGGAAAAGCTTTGAGGTTTTTGGGTTTTTTTTAAGAGAAAAAGAAGAAAAAAGGGAGGTGGGGGAAGAAAAAAAGCAGTCCTCAGTGCTGCAAAAGGAAGTATTTGGATGTACTAGTAGCATTGTGCCAGATGTGATGTAAATATGGATGGGTGACAGAATGGGAGACATAAGGATGATTCATAATCTTAGCAGTGAAAAAGTAGTAAAATAGGTAAGCTGCTATGATGGAATGGTGTTCAAAGCACTTCTAGGATTTTCCCCCAGGATATTTTGACAACCGATGATAATTTGCAGAGAGTTTGGAATATTTCAGCCCAGCTAAGCACCCCATGTGAGAAGCTTATTCATAATTTTTGAAAGGTTAGAGCCTCTGAGATCATTAAAGTCTGGCCTTGAAAGCTCAAGAGAATGGTTTTTATCCCCCTATTTCTGGCATAACATTTTCTGTTTCAGCATTTAGTCTTTTATTATTTTATCAGTTGGCCTCTAGCAGAAAATGTGGATTGATTTTATTTTTAAAGATAGTCAAGATCTTTTAAACTTCGAAATTGTTACAAACAAAAGGCTCAGTTCATAGCTGATTTTTTCTCAACTGTGATTTTCAAAGTCTTACTCTATGTTTTTTTCAGTCTTCAGCTGTGCTTCCACAGAAAGAACTCCATAATCATACTGTCCACTGTAGGGAGAATTCTGAATAGAGCTGAAAGAAACATTTGTGTATTAAAACCTTTCGTCTTTTTTTATTAGCAGTTTTCTATATTTGGATTATGATTCGAAAAGACAAGAAAGAATGTGTTAGTCACACACTGGCCTGTATTTACATGTTAATCTTAGTATTCGTGCAAGTACAGTTTCATTGGGACACTCAGCTGGAAGAGGAGGAAAGAGTCAAACATATGCACGGAACTTCAAATCCATGAGCTATAACTTTGTAATGTGAGTAGTAAGCTTGCTAGAGGCAGTTCCTGATTATACGAGAAAGATCTTGAATTTGCTCGATGATGATTACGTTATGGATGTCTGAAACCTGTCTTTAGATGCAGCAGGCTCTGGGGCAATATTAGGCTCCAGAGCTCCCTACCAATTTCATAGCAAATTTGATTAAGCCATTAAATTGCAGATCATTGCTGACAGTAAATTAATTCTTAATCCAAGTCCTATTCTGCACTACATTGGGAGACTTTTGCCAGGACGCCAGTGGCTTGAAAATGGGTAATTAAATTCTGCTGCAAATACATTTTTATCTATCCTTCTGCTTGCAGGAGCTGGCAAACAAGCGAGAGCCATTAATTAATACCTGTAATTTGGTTTAGTGGAATAAACCCTGCTCCTGTCAGATTTTGAAATGTAAACCAAGACTATGAAGTGGGCAGTAGAGTAAAAGATAAAGAAAGCTGACAAAAATATATTCATAAGAGAATCTGTTCATATTTCTCTCTGTAAAAAATGTGTGCTAGTTTATAAATTTGGCAGTACTTTGGTCTGAAGTCAATGTAGAAAAGAAAAGTTAAAAACCCCTAAACACAGGAAAAGTATCCATAGTGGCAAGATGTATTCTGGGCATTTCTCAAGTATGTAATTAATCCCTTATGACCTAACTTTACAACTTCAGGAAGTAATTTTAACAGGTTCATCGTCTCTGGTGCACATATAGAGTTGTCACACAAGGGTTTTTTATCATTTGGATTTGAACCAAGAAGTATTGTTTGCAGGTTTTATTCAGAAGTAGCAGAAGGAAACCAATCTCTTGTTTGCCAGCACTGTAGTAACACTACTGTCTTTCCATTCCTCTGAAACAAACTCAGTTTCCCTACTTTTCTTGCATAGTTTTTCCATTTCCTTAAAGTCCTGAAAGTTGGACAATTATGAGACTCACTCCTTTGTTAAGGAAAGGTGCCTCCTAATTCTTGTTAAAGAGAGGAGCAAGTTTCTCCACACTGTTTGCCTATGATAAATAGTTACTAATGTCTTAAGAGTTCAGGGTTCAGCTCTCCAAACTGGTTCAAGTCTTTCATGGGGAGTCTGACTTTCATTTACATTCTCCTAAGGTTCCTATCAGAGGATTGAGGCCCATTCAGGGCTCAAACAGAAAGTGATACAGCAAAAAGGATAAGACACATCTTTTTGGAAGGGTGCTGTCAGTGACCAGGGGGAAAGATGACTAGAGAAAGGATAGAGAATGAGCAGTTGGGTATGTCCACATCCCAATAGCAGAGAACTATCTTCGTTGCTTTCTAGTACTCTTCTTAAAAATGTTTCAACCGTTTTGTAATTGTGTGAATAATTTTATAGAAAAGAAGGAACAAGAAGCCTGTGGGGATGTTTTAACAGCATTACTGTCTGGCTGTCTTTAACCATGAGTCGATCTGAATTATATTCAAGGTGTCTCTTGGCAACCTAATGACATTAGCCTTAGCAGTGTTGTGGCTCATTTACTCTTTTGTGGTTAACATTTCAGACAGAGCTGACTTTTTGAAAACAGATGTTTGGAAATTTCAGAAGGTAAAAGGTTTGCTTGGCAGCAAATGTGTCTATAAACTTTATCTGAAATGAGCAGGTCATATAAAATGGAAGATATCTGACAGTGACACCACCAGGAAAACTTCAGTTTTCTGGCAAAAATCATTAGAGAAAGAGCCATGGTTCAATAAAAAAATAAAGTTTTTATATTTAACCTACCTCTGCTTTCTGAGGTTAATAAACCCAGAATAAGTTTAGAATTAATCTGAAGATCTAGCATATAAAGATCAGAAAGTTGTTAAAATACAAGTTCGTGGAATCACAGAACGGTTTGGGTTGGAAGGGACCTTCAAGATCTCCTAGTTCCAACCCCCCTGCCATGGGCAGGGACACCTTCCACTACACCAGGTTGCTCCCAGCCCCATCCAACCTGGCCTTGAGCACTGCCAGGGAGGGGGCAGCCACGGCTGCTCTGGGCAGCCTGTGCCAGTGTCTCACCACCCTCACAACAAAGGCTTCCTTCCTCATATCTAATCTGCATCTCCACTCTTTTGTTTGAAACCATTACCGCTTGTCCTATCGCTACACTCCTTGGTAAAGCGTCCCTCCCCATTGGGAAATGTCCTAAGAGAGCACCACAGAGAGAGACGGAGAGAACAAAAGTGCAGTTTATGTGTTTTGCTCAATAAGTATTGTGTTTAATGATTTTCGGTGCCAGTTAACGTTGTAGAATTGCGAGGTATTTGATATCTGATGGCGTAGTAAAAAAAAAGTAAAGCAAGTTAGTTCTTTGGAGAGAAGTGCTTTTAAATGGACAAGTGTATTGATAGCTGCCTTTGTACACAAATAAAATAATTTATTCTGAGGGTTTTTTTTGTAATGAGTGCTTTCCATTAGAACTATGATATATGTAGCAAGCCTGTTACACCATGATCTCTAGCAGCCTCACCATTCTCCTAACTGACAAAATTCCACAAATTAAAGTTATGGTAAGACAGGCTTTTTGTTCAAGCCTGTGAAGCCCCCCGGCTTTCTGAGCTTGATCTCTTTTTTACCTTCTGAATAGCATGATCATGAGATTTCATTAACGATACATGCAGGAAAACATATATATATATATATAATACATATGGTTTTGTGTTTATATTTTATATATATATATATATGTAGAGAGATAGAATTTTATACATATTTGTATAGAAAATGCTATCTCTATAAATACCTATGCATGTAATATGTTTAAAATCCACATTCTGAGATTTATTGCTTTGTTTTCCAGTGTTATTAAAAATTTAACCATGTCTCCAGCTAAGACAGTTTGTCATTTTGAGAGCAATGTAAATGTTAATAATTAAAAGCAATTAAAAAGTGTGTTAAAAGTCATGTAATTTTTATAGGCTGGCTGACTGAATAATGGATGCCTCCTAGACTTCGTAGAGTGCCAAAGCATTATTAAACAAAGCCTTCTTCCATTCTAGAAGTCCTGTAGAAATGAAATAACCTATTTTGTCAATTTGGGAATCCAGCTGAGGTTTTGGAGTGAAATTACAAATTGTGATCCATGATGAGTCCCATAATCACCATGCTGTGGACTACTCTGAAGGAGCTCTTTCTCTCCATGAATCCAGATTGCAGGCAACAGGTGAAATAAAAGGAATACATGTAAAAAACCATCCTGAGTATGTTAAGTTTTATGTATTCTATAGTGACCATAAAGCCTATACTGTAACCACATTTTACAGGGCTCAGTGCTTAAAGTGAATAGTACATTTCTAGCGAAGAGGAAATTTTGTTCTCTTTTTCCAAAAGAAAGATGAAAGAGCTAAGAAAACAAAATACCTCCTCCCTTCTTTTTCTAAAAATAAATGAATAAGTAAATAAAAAAGCCATATCTGTGTGATTGGGTCAAGAGAATTTTACACAAGGGTAACTCCTAACCCTACTCCCCTTTGCTGCTTGTTTTGTGGGCTTTTTTAACTCCAGTTTTGGAATTTCAGTTCTGTTTCTTTGATTCTAGCCTTGTGAGTGCATCTTGTTGTCACATGAACCAAATTAGATTGACAGATGAGCTGGGACATACCCTTTACAAGATCTCAACTATTCAGATTCGGGAAATAATTTTCCTAAAATAGGACTGCATCCTTATCTGTAAAATGAATAAGACTGCAGTCCTCCCCTGTAACAGCATTTTTAGCACATTACCGTATAATTAAGTTTAAAACCAAGACAACCCCTCAAGTGTGACTGGGAACTCTCTACCTCTGGGAAAAAGTAGCACTATATTTAGTAATGTAAAAAGAATAGGAAGGCACAGTAAAAAAATTGTTAAACTAGGTTTAAGTAGCTGAACACCACGAGGTATTAGGTAGGCTGGTATTTTATCTGATATTATAGGGAGTGAAGCCCTTTTTATTCAGGGTCAATATTAACCATTTGAAATCACTGAGGATTTTAATCTTGCTATCTTGGATGGTGCATGAGAAAGTCATCTGTGCTTTAGCACAGTAGATATTTTTGGACTGCAGTTCCTCTTACAGAAAGTGTAGATTCAGTAATGTCACAATTCTCTGTGAATTCTTGCAGGAGGAGGAGTTTGATAGAGCTAACAGCTAAAAAAAAAAAAGTGTTTAGTCATTTCAAGTTCAGTGTTTAGTGAAATTTGATGATGTTTGAGTTCAGTGCCAAATTTCGTGTGCAGATTCTGATTTATTTGAAGTAATAAATATACAATGGTCAATACTGAAGAAAAGTATGATGATGGCTTTGAAGAAAAGCAGGTTTTTTCTTTTCTGCAAATTCAAAATAACTGTTTCAACTTGAATAATAATTTAAAAATATTTCTGAGTTATCTGAAAATGTATTTAAAGGGCTTAATTTTGCTTGTATACTGCAAATAGTACACGTGATGTTTTGGGAACCCTGTGTTAATTGGTACAAAACAAACTAATTAAAAAAAAGCCCTCCAAAGATCTAAAATACTGATGAAATAAGAAGCTACAGTAGCCCTTTAATAATGTGCTTATTTTAATTTTCCAAGACCAAGTTGCCAACAGTGATCTGTGAATCATGAGACATCCTCTGGGCATGTTGCTGATTTCTCCATCTGGTTTCCATCAGTCATGTCTTTCTTCAAACTTCATCATTCTAAGAGTGTCTGTTAATGAAGGAGAAGGGAACTTGTGTCCTCGTCAGAAGCTGCAGAGATCCAATTCAACTATGAATTGAGTGATCATGAAGAGGCCAGGAGGTAGGGGTGGTGTGTGGTGTTCCACACACTAGCAAATGAGTGAGTAGGTTTCTGCAAGAGAATGGTAGTTCACTCTCTGGGAAAATGTTGCTTGCCTGCAGTCTCAGCCCATTATAGCTAGATTGCACTTTAAGCCGTGCCTTAGAAGAAAAGAAGTGTTCATTTTTTTTCAGGTGCCAATATCAAGGTAGTGAATAAAAGTGAGATGGTTATTTCTGCTAGTGAACAAGAGCTTTAATACTTTTCTTTCCCATTTTCTTCCCCCACCATTCCTGTTTTGAATCTTTTCTTTAGAATATGGCAATAAAGTTCTCAAGCAGGTTCGATTCAAGTAATATTAATGTCTCCCACCATGCAAATGGCTCTTCTGGTTCCTAAGCAGGCTGAAAAGTCAGAGCCTGGGTTGAGCTGTTAGAACACATGCAGAGATCTGTGAAGAAAAATTAGCCTTCCTCACAGACTGCAAGAATAGCAAAAAGAAGAATAATGACGAAAGCTATTGCTGAACAAAACAAATTATTTTTAGAAACCATCTTCTTGTAGCTCATCCAGTTGAGAAGAGAAGCCATTCTGTGCCTATGTATCTGCCTGTCACCGAACAACATAGACACACTAAGAATGTGTAATAAAGCTTTTTCAGAAGAATAGGAAAATCCCTCTATTGCTCTTACACTATCTGTTCTTTTGTAGAATCACTGATTAAAGAGCAGTAAATTTTAGGTCAAAGTAACCTACAACCTACTCTTCTTCACAGGTTTAGACATGGTCATTTCTGTGTACAACAGTGTACCAGAGCTTTGTTTCTTTTTCCATGTTTTTGAATATATAAGAGATTTTGTATCTCATTTAATTTGGACATTGGGGCCATATTTAAAATGTAACCTCTCTCTTCAAAAATCCATCACTGTACTCATCTTTAGATTTTTAGAATACAGGACATTTTAAAGATCATAAAGATTCTCACTTCTGAGCATTCAGTCCCATGAAAAAATTTCCAAGAATAAAGATGGATGTTTCACTTTTTCTTTCAATACAGAATTCCTGCATAGTTTCACTTGTGGGCTCCTCTGCAGTGTCATAATACTGCAGTATATCAAAAAGACAGGGTTCTAATGCCATAGAAACTGTTATTAGATCCCAGGCTACCAGAGATTATTGGGAGCAATGGTGAGACTTCAGGCTCCAGATTAAACCTTATGGGAGCTACACGTACCCTGTCTCGCTGGCAAACCAAGAAGTTATACCGAATCAAGCTTAGAATCCATCCCAATGCCAAATTGCAGATGGCAAACTATTCTCTTGCCAGCTTGTTTGCTTAGTTGTTCACTCTAGTCTCTCAGATTTTCGAAGCTAAACATAGAATGGTTTGGGTTGGAAGGGACCTTCAAGACCATCCAGTTCCAACCCCCCTGCCATGGGCAGGGACACCTTCCACCAGACCAGGTTGCTCCAAGCCCCATCCAACCTGGCCTTGAACACTGCCAGGGAGGGGGCAGCCACAGCTTCTCTGGGCAACCTGTGCCAGTGTCTCACCACCCTCACAGGGAAGAATTTCTTCCTAACATACAATCTGAATCTCCCCTCGTTCAGTTTGAAACTGCTGCCCCTCATCCTATCACTACCCTCCCTGATCAAGAGTCCCTCCCCACCTTTCCTGCAGCCCCCTTTCAGCACTGGAAGGTCACTATGATGTCTCCCTGGAGCTTCTCTTCTCCAGGCTGAACAACCCCAACTCTCTCAGCCTGTCCTCACAGGGCAGGTGCTCCAGCCCCCTGAGCATCTTCATGACCCTCCTCTGGACCTGCTCAAGCAGATCCATGTTTGTCTTATGCTGGGGGGCCCCGAGCTGGACGCAGCACTGCAGGTGGGGTCTCACCAGAGGAGAGTGGAGGGCAGGATCCCCTCCCTCAACCTGCTGGCCACGCTGCTTTTGGTGCAGCCCAGGATGTGACTGGCCTTCTGGGCTGTGAGCGCACATTGCTGGCTCATATTCAGTTTGTGATCCACCAGCACCCACAAGTCCTTTTCCACAGGGCTGCTCTTGATCCACTCATCGCCCAGCCTGTGTTTGTGTTTGGATTAAAAACTCAGTCCTCTGAAATTCCTGAAATCAAAGACTTAGTTTTTCCCAAGGCTAAAGTTGGCAAGGAACTGCTCTAGGGTAGCAGTGTCAGTTAAATTGTAATTAAACCAAGAACTTTTCCTTCCTTTCATTTGCACAAAGTTCAATATGTCAAGTTTTTGTTCAGAATTCTAATAAAACCACATCTGAGAAAGTCAAAATCCTCTACAAGAAGGAATATTTGGAATATTTCCAAAGCAGTTTAACTATGCATTGGATGGTATCTAACCAGTGAATATTGTTGCTTTGATTGTGTTGTGATACACAGTAAGCACCAATGAAAACAGTAAACTGCAACAATGGAATTATACAGCTTCATTTTTTTCCAAACATTTAGTGCTTGCGTTCACTGAAGTCTGAATTGGTGTTTAAAATGAGGACTTGCCTAGGGAGATTATTTTTTTTAGTGTACATTTCACTGGACAGCAAAGCAATTACTTCCTAAATTTAGAAATTATTCTCTACCACAATATAGCAAGATTAGACTCATTTTGGCATTTGAGCAACTTCCAACACACATTTTGCACATAAGAAGAAATAATGTCATTTGACAATCTGGCAGAGAAAAAATATTCAAAATTTGGATTGTTTTCCAACCTGTCCAGGGAACAGGTCAGGCTTTTCAGGTTTTCTATGCAGAGACATACGTTGCCATAACATTCAATTTGCCATCTTTACTCTGCAGAGGCACCTCACTTCCTTGTGGGCAATTTGGGACCCTCAGGGAAAACGGCTCTTTCATTTTCTACATGTGGTTCAGCTAGCAACAGCTGAGTTAAGAGACCGAGTTAAGGAGACAGCATTAACTTAAATACAGTTATTTTCAAAGAAAGAATAAAGTGATTTTAAGTCATTCAGCTAATTATGTAGTTAAAGACCATTTAAGGTGATATAGTCTTGGCTGCACCAAGGCTGAATCATGCTGAATTATCCTGAAAACAGTAAAGAAAAGGCCCAGATTCTGATCCTCTGAAATACAAAGCATGCTGGTAGTGAGTTTCCTTTCCTCTGGATAAATAGGCATCATCTGAGTTTTTGAGGACCATAGCAGTTTGCATTTGGTCAAGCTCCTAACCCAATGGCAGTTTCCATTTGACAAGGATGGAAAAAGAATCGTAGGTTTGAAGAAATGGAGTTAACAAGCTTCCTTCAGCTGCCACCTTTTCAGAAGAAAATGGAAGGAGAAAGGTAACATGGATTCTCTAGCTAGTTACAGTGTCAATAAGAGATGTAATGCAAAATTTCTCCCTTGTAGTTCAATTTCACTGCACTTTTTTTTTTTTAAACCAACCTAAGGCTGTATATTTTTTCTCCTGACTCATTTTCTGCTTTGTGAAGAGCTTCACAGGTCTCTTAAGCAGAACTAAACTTTGCACAGTTGCATGAAATCTGAAATGCCTCAGTGAAAGAAACGGATTAAGCAGATAATCTCCTATCATACTTCAAATAATTTGAAGCATAGGGGTTTAAAAAGCAATATTTTTATATCGAGAAAGTTAAAAAAAAAAGGAAGGTTATATTCATGACTTATTGCTAATAAATAAAAATTTCTTAAAAGAATTTCAGAGCACTTTCAAACACTAAACAGATGTCTTTATGTGTAGGCTTGGCCATAGGTAGATTGCTTGTCCATAATGAGAAGAATTTATTCTACATTTGATTCAAATGATTGATACTAATTTATTTCTAGTTCTTCTGTCCATTCTCCACCATTTGCTAGTATTATTTGTGAAAGAAGGAAATATGTAAGGACTTTGCGCCTTCTGCCACACACTGGGTGTAATGCTGTAAAGGGGAAGCAGAAGGGAAAAGAAATTGTCTTTTTGTTTTAAATATCACTTTTGGCCTTCACAAGTTGTTCCAGATAAAATCTTTTCTTTGAGGATTAGCCAAAGATAGACAGGAAGAGTAATCCTCTGAGCTATAATAAGCATAATCATCAGAATCAATCTTAAAAATAATTTCCATCATTAAACGTAGCGTAAATTGAGGGAGAAGAAAATGTGATTAAATCAGGCGTGGGGGAGAAAGCCTGTAACACTTTTTCTATGGAATTCAATTTAGTGTTAATTTGCTGGAAGCAAAATAGAACAACAGTAAACTACTAGTGGAGGGAAAGGATCACTAATGAGGGGATTTGCAAATTTAGGAGAAAGTCAAAACACTGTCATTGCTGCTGAGGTAAATGATAAATTAAATGCTGGGTCCTGTATTCACATCCTGCACTCTAGAAGGTTTCATGGATTCTTTCATGGAGGTAGAGAGAAAGCATAAGTGTTTCATCTTGCAGGTAAAAACAGGTGTTTGAATTTTGCCTGTGACGTATTTTACAACATAATTGTTGTTAGCTTTTCACAAAATTGCTTTAATTGCCAATTCCATGCTCTGCTTTCAGCTCGTAGATACATGACTTTTTTTTTTTTTCCCCTTTGTTTACCACTTGCTCTTTCCCTAGCTTTGCTATGAAGAGGTCCTCTTTCCAGGGTTACTTTGCTACTGGGTATGCCAGGTCCTTTAAAGACCCATATTTTTTTGTTGTTGAGGTTCACCTGATTTTAAATACACGACTGTGACTGTCCTGTGACCATTATCAGATTGATAAAGAGCTCATTTTGGTATTATCTTGAGCGACCTGCCATGTCTGATCATGTTTTTCTTGTCTTCTTTATTTTTTTTAAGGAAAGTCAAGAGAACATACGCAAAAAGACAATTCATCCATTTCTAGCTTCTGCAGAAAAGAATTGTGTGACTCACTCGTAAAATGCTTACACAACTTTTTTACACTCACATTAATGGTGCTAGTCTTTGCAAGTAGGAAAATAATAATTTATTATGAAAATTGAGTTTGCATTCCTCCAAACAGATTTTACCCCTGATTTCTGTCAGATAGACTTCATACCAAACTGGCAATACAAGAGGAAAGGAATTGTCAGGAGTGTCCGAAGTTATCCTTTAATAAGGTGAAATGTAGGCTTACAGTCAGAGGAACAGAGACTTTTAAAGAAAAAGCAAAATTGTGGTTTCCTTTGGATGAGAAGGATAGGTGATTTCAGAGCTGATCAGCTGTCTGGGCTACGTTTTGGCAGTCAAAAGGTAACATACATAACAGTTCTTTATATCTAGAATTTTCGGTTGGCCCAACAGTGATCTTTAATATATAAAAACTCTGGAATCAACAGGTTGCTGACACATTCTAGTCGAATTTCGTTTTTCTGCATGGAGCACATATGTGTGTGGATGCAGTTTAGCACGCGTGTGCAAACATACATACTCCTCTCCCCATAACTCACTTTTCTGGGGGAAGAGGCTGGTAGTCAGAACACTAAAAAGTGGTTTGTTTAGATTGTAAGTGGTACTTTCTGTACCACATTATGAGCTGTTCTGTAGTGGGACAAACTGTGCCCTAGATTAGAGTATGAAATAACCTGAAATAAGTGAAGATTATACAGAAGAGTAGAACAGTGCAGACTTTGGTTTCGTATGTTAAGTTGACTTCTGCCATGCGTTCTTTCTTTCATATGTAGATAAAAAAAAAATCACATCAACATTGTGGAAGAACTTTTTAGCAACTGAAAATGTTAGTAAGTTTTCTTACATGCGTGTAAACGGAACAAATGAGACTCCACCTTTTTATTTGCTTGTGTTTATGGTAGTTTGGGCTCATAAATTCTTAAGGCCCATTCATGCAGGGAAGTGAATAACATGTGTTCATGAGAGCCTCTGTTAGAGAGAGTGGAGCTGAAATCAGCAGTTTACCTACGAAGGGTTGGCGTGCTAAATCAAAGCTGAACATATATGATGAAATGTAAAGCATTTAATCAAAAGCAACATGTTTAGCCACTGCTTTTCCTACAGTACATCACGAGAGTAAGTCCATGATTTTCACATATTTATATTAGGTTTTCCACAATCAGGGATCCTCCATTTTAAAATGCACACTAACGCTGAAATGATAGTTCACCAAGAGGCAGCCTTCTCACAAATGTAGGTATCATTTGCAATGAGGTGATAAGAAATAGTTCTCATAGATGAACATTCCTGTCAAAATGTTTTTTGTGAAAATAGAAGCTAGTTTAGTGGTACAGGCAAATGAAATACTTTAAATAAAAGTTCCAGAGCTATATATTCTACATTAGGAAATCTAGGAGAAATATTAATGTTTTATATGCTATTATGTCTCTCAGAATGACAGACATTTTGATGGTCATTGGAGCAGGGGGATCTGTCAAGACATCTGATCTCTGGTACCTCAGTGATCTCTGGTAATCACTTTTTTGCAGGCTGGTGTCATTCTTCAGTGACACAGGAAAAGAGAATCAGTGATATGAAATCTGTGTTTCAGAAAACTTCATAAATGTGCAGCCATCTGGGGCTATCTTTAATTTTCAGTTTCATTCTTCATTTTGCTGTTAGCCGTATCAGAGAGAATTCAGTGATGCCCAACTTCATTTAAACCTAGTGTCAGTATGATGAGATTTCATCTTGATCTCAAGAAAAGCTTGGCATCATTTGCATTTGACGTCCCTACACTACAACATTTAAAATGCATGCATGACTATGATCACAGTCTAGTTTAAAAATAACGCAGAGGGTAACTAACTGCCTTCACTTCTGTGTTGAAGTGACAGATGAGACACCACTCAGTGTCCCTTGGAAGCGTAGGGGCAGAGTTGATATTCAGCTGATATTATTTATACTTTTGAATGAGTATGTACAGAAATGCAGTTAAGCTATGTTCTTTTGTATATTCTCTGCTATTTTGTGGTCTAATTTTGTTTTTCCTGAGGTTTCCTGATAACCGTTGTATGAACAGGTACACTTCACTATTTTTTTCTGTTCTTCATGTGCCTAGAAATATTGCCTAATTTCAAAATCTGTATTCATAATGGGAGATAATTGAACCTCCCCTTTGATTAACTTTCTGTTCTGAAATTCAGCCCAATTTAATTCAGAAGCATCACTTAAATTTGTTATCTCTTAATATTTAACAAAAATTAATTTCCTTTGGCTTTATTAGAGCTAATTAGTTTGCTTGAGGACTGAAGATGTCTCAGCATTCCTTGTTACAAATAAATGCCCTTGAAAAAAGAAAAAGCAATAATTGAAAAATACTTCAATATAAAATAAAAATATATGTTAATGAAATTCATAATAGACAGGTAGAAATGGTTGATGGTATCTGGTCTCAAGTGTCTAAAGTGCTGGAAATTTTTGTGTAGTTTTTAAATGTTCTTGAAGAATTTGTTTTGCACAGAGAATTATAATTACTTTACAAGAGATTAATTTCTTACTTCATGAATAGATTTTCATCCATAGGCTTGTTTGGGTTTTTTTGATTGATGAGTTGGGAGAGTTCAGAAATTATGCTGATATTGTCTGTGTATTGCTTAGGAGGTTGCTATACTAAGATGAAACATGAGGCTTATTTTAATAGAATATAATATTTTCTCTTTTTTTTCCCAGTTGATGGTTCATGAGAAAACATAATTTTGACAAATTTTACCTTTAATACAGATTAATTATTTCTCTTCATTGTTTTCCTCAGTTGCACTGATAATACACAACATGTGAGGATCAGAAACTGTGAAGTGAAAATAAATTCAGGTTAAATGAAATTGGAACTAGTTTACATCTTCCCAGAATTTAAAATGAATGCATTCTTTTCCAGGTTTTGGGATGGTGAATATTACTGTAGGTGTTTTTTGAAATGTGCTTGTCCCTTTGTGTGTCTGTGAACGGAAAAAGCAGAAAATTGATGAAGTAGACAGCACAAGGAGTTTGTCTTACCGTTTCTGGTATTGATTGCAATCTTAACACATTAGGTTTTATACCAAATCATATCTTTTATTAAACAGAATAATGATTTCATTAATCTATCTCTCAAACTGGCCTTGTACTTGCTTAAAACTTGAAAAAATCTTGGACACCAGCTTTTTGGTCCAGGCTGTACAGGATTTGAATTATTTTAACAGCTCTTCGGTGGCTCAAACCAGATCAGAAATACATACTCAATCAGTTATTTACTTTTTTTTTTTTTTTTTTTTTCTTTTTACATTATGATCAATTAAACTTCGTTCGATCAGATGGCTCAATGTTGATACAGTCTCCTGAAAAAAGTTTGTCATCTTGAGGTTTCTAAACCAAGGCTGAATGATAGATGAATGAAGGTATTGTTCAGATGAAAAGCCATTCTTATGCAGGGATGGAGAATGTTATCATTGAAAGCATCGTATTTTCTGTCACAAAAGAAAGTCCAGAAGCTAGTGTTTGAACTATATTGGTTAGTATATACTAGTTGGCAGCACCTTTCAGTTAGAGTACTGGGAGATTAAGGTCATAATTCATTTAGAAGTAAGCTTTTAAATGCGTAAGTATAGGATCAAATTTTTTGGTTGTTTTGGTGAGTAGCAATCTGAAATAGAGAAAATAAGACATTCTTTGTGACTAGTGTTTTTCAGTATTTCTTTTTTTTTTATTCCTATCCTCACAGCCTTTCCTGAGAACTTCCACAAAGCTTTAAATTTGTAACTGCCACAACAATTGATTTTTATGAGCTGAAAAAAATTGAATATGACAAGCCCTAAAGCTAAATATTATTAGCATTGGAATTATTTTCATTTTGATCTTTAATTCAGCATGAAAAATTTTCAACACTTAATTTTGTAAAGTGGAATACTATATCCCAGTAGCAGTAGTAACCCTTAACATTGTCCCACTGTTTTCAGAGATTTCCTTGAGTAGGGTTATTTTCACTACCCAGAGTTTAATTTTTTTATTTTATTTCCCCCTTATATATCATTTGAGTCCAGGTTTATTGTCAGTCAGTTCACAAATCGAAATATTTTGGATTATTATTACTCCCCTTTCCATTTCTCTCCTTAAGTAAGATTATTTGCTAATCAACTGGTATTTTATGCAGAAGATGAATTCTGTGCTCTGGTTAGACTCTTCCTGATTGGTTATCCTAATGGTCTTCAGATTTAGGAGCTGTTTTCAGGTCGTGTATATTTTAAATATAAAACTTTGATTAAATATCAGCACATGTACAAATCACAACAATGAAGATTATATATGTTTTTAAGGGGACATAAATTAATATGAATTCTATATGAAGCAACAGCGAGAAAGGTATTTTAAAAGCTATATTCATGATGTGAGTAGTGCATGTTTATATTAAAAAGGTTTTATGGGCAAAGAGAAATTGAATTTCCTAGTGCTCAGATTGTTTTGAGTGACAGAAAGCAAAATCCTTTTGCAGTCTCTGTAATTATTTTACACAACTCATTTAATAAATGAGCAAGTAGCAAAAACATAAGCACTTCCCGAAGGTGTTGAGGTTATATCTTGGAAACAACTATGAATAAACTTCGGTTATTTAAATTAATACAAATGCCTTAAATCCCAGAATGTCCTGGTCTAGTTCAGAGATATAGTAATAGCAAGCTGGATGCAGAAACTGAGTTTACAGAGTCTTTCTGTTGAGCCTCAAGCAGTTAATTATTGACTTTTAAAGAATAAACCAAAATGTGAATATTTACTGATGTTACAGATCACAAAAAGCTTCCCTGCCTCAGATACTCAGGGAAGCTAGAAGCTAAGCATGGCTCGCTAGTCTTCCTTCTATAAATAATATTAATCGTACCTTTCCAAATTACCCGGTTTAATATGCCTTTGCCTCATCTCATCTGGTGGCTGAGAGGTGTCAGGCGCAAGAAGGCCCTCCCCTTGAACAGCCCCCAGGGGAGTGATGTTCTCTTTCCAGGCACTGGCTAAAAGGTCAGCTTCAGCTAGTAAAGAAGATTAATTTTAATTTAAGAGTATGATGCAGTGCAGCTTGAATGAGCAGAAAGAAACTCTCACTGTCTCTGTTTGCCTGTGTCATTAAGGAGGGAAGATGGATACAATTGCATATACACAGGACTGCTTTCTGAGTAAGTGGGGGCGAAATACATTTCATTGCTACCACGTGTAACTCTAAGTAATGAAATAATTAATGGTTTAAGGCTGAGGGTAATATACACCTAATTAGTCATGTTCAAGCAAATTTAAGATTAATTGGAGATGCCAAATAGTATGTTTGCTAAGACTTGGAAATAGAAAAGAAATGAATTTGATTGGAACTTCAATGCAGATTTCTAGCTGACGATTTTCTACCTTGTTGAAAGCAGTCAGGACTCTGTTCGGATTTGTGTCAGAGTTTAATGAAGAGGAAAATACTATGGGGTTCAGGTAAATTGCTTCAATATCCCACAGCTTTTAAGCAGTTCCTTGCCTGAATTGGGGCCTTGATGATTTGGTTTTCTTTTGATTTTATTCTAAGCAGAATAATATATAAATATCTTTCTGGCAGCATCAATTAGATTTAGGAAAGAGAAGGTAAGGAAAAGTAACATGGTAAATACGTTGTTTAGTTTTTGTGTTGTTTCTTACGATATGTTAACACAAAGTATTCTGTCTGTGTTCTGCTCTCCTCAAAAATGCCTGGAAAATTGTCCTTCTAGACTACAGAGGTGTAGAGCAGACTTACGACAGCAAAGTAAGAAGTTGTGGTCGTTCTTAAAGGCTTAAAGACTTGTCCGTTTGTGTAGAGTCTGATACACAGGAGGATTTTTGTGTTAGTATCTGTCGCTGACTGTTTTCATTATTGCTGTTCAGTGCCAGTCGAATCATCTCAGACCACATTTCCACATTGCAGGTAACTGCCCCAGTTTTTCAGGGATGTCCACAACCAGCAGAGGAATCCAAAATCAATGAACATTTTTGTGTCTTAATTAAGGAGTTTCTCTTTGTGAAAAACAGATATCATGTATTTCTCCCAGGTTTTCTGTACAAACTATTGACCACCTCAGCATGTACATATATAAGTATATATAAGTATATATAAATATTATTCTTGTGGAGATACTGCTCTCACCCTCTTCATTTGCACTCTGTCAAATAACCTTTCCTAAAACCATTTTTTTGACTCCAAGCTGCAAAGTGTCTTCAAGTAGCCATTGGTTAAAAACTGTAAAGCTACTTTCCATACGCAGAGGATTTCTTACCTCCAAAATTATATATTAATTAGACTTGATTCTAGTCCATGGTTTGTCTTACGCTTTAAAAAATAAACCATAATATATTTAGGCAGGGACATTCTTCTAATTGGGTAGTGCCTAATATGAAGTTTGGTACCTTACTGACATTCAAGATTGAACTAAAGTTCACATAAAATACTTACATATTATTTGAAAAAAAACCTCACAACATATTTTTTTGTGAATTCTAGTATTTGCTAGCTACTGTATTTCTTCTTGATGTCCTCGCAACACGGCTTCAGATGATATTGAGTAAAAGGATAAACAGCATTGCTTTAGTTGGGTGGTAGAACCATCTTCTCTTTTTTGGCACTTAGGAAGGATGAACAGTTCACTCATTGTTTGCCCAAGGACTGTGAGTAACGAATAAATTTCAAATTCTGACTGGCAGGCTGTTTAAACTCATTGTTTTGTTATGTATTTTTCCTGAGAATCCTTAGAAAAATAGTGTGTGTAATTTTAACACCTGTAAGTACATGCATAGTAAAACTGTTAAGATTTTTTTTTTAAGTCATTACGTTTTGCTAAATGGATGGGGAAAATTATATCTGTATTGTTTAGAACAAACTATATAGCCCTTTCAGATTCAATGTTGTTTTATGTAAGAAATGACATAAAATTCCATTTTTTTTTCTAGTTTTTAAATTGTGTTGAAAATGGTTTGAAAACAGCTTTGATTAATAGACTATGGTAGATGGCGATTTCCCACTGTTTGAGAGCCCTGTGGATGAAAAGAAAGCTTCATGACTTACCTGTGTGTTTGTTCTCCCGAAGGAAGGAATGCCAAGCTTGTTGTTCCAGTCTCTGTAAATGGGAATGAAGCATTTTGAGGCAGAAACTTGTTTAGTTAAGGGAGATTTGGTTGAACCATAGAATGATAAACTTAGTTTTGTGAAGCTTTTCTTAAAAAGCAGTGGCCCATAATACTTTGTTTTGATTAACTCATAAATTTCTTTACTGTTTATCTATACAATATCTTAGCTTAACAGAAGATGAAAAATTGATTGTACAGTCTGACTTGAGGGCTGTAGTACTATCTGTTCTGAAAACAGAACTTTTGGAGCATGAAGAGCTGTTTTTGAATGATGCTTCTGGCATCTAACCCTGAAATTTATTCAGCATATTTTTCTTATATCTGTCTTGAAATGAAAAATTATCTTTTGTTTTCAAGTCACTTATAATTTTTAAAAATTATGCTAAACTTTGCATAGAGATTTCCAAAATTATGTGACGTATCAACATAAATTCCTGCCTAATAAAATTACTCTGAGACAATAGAATTATTACTCTTACCAGAGTTCACACTTTTTTTTTTAACAGTTACCGCTAAATATTTTGCTTAAAAATATGCCAATCTATGAAAAAACCAGCTTGTTGAGCTTTAGTTGATGTTATACTTAGGTTCAGTACATTTCACTGTTTTTTATTTCCACAGGACTGAGTTTTTCACCTGCTGGAGCATGATGTTACCATGACAACAGTTGATCTTGTTTGCGGTTCTCTCCTCTTTGTGCATGACAAAAAGGAAAGGTTTTTGAGAAATATTTATGAACGCTGATCTAACTAATTGTACTTTAATTATCAGTGAAATGGAATAAGAAATGACTTGCTCTATTTCAGTAAGAATAAGAATTTTCTTTTATAAGAAATAGCACAATGAGCACAATTAGTCAAAGTCGACAAGATCTCTCCATGAGCTATTCCTATATAAAAGCATCTGCAATTGGTGTGTTAGCAGAATACTAACGTACGTGGTCTTTAGAAGGTCGTCAGATATTCTGCTGAGAGATTTCTGAGTTCACATTGCCGTTCCCCAGTCTTCTGTCTGTGTTCTGTAGATCAGCAAATGGAAGCCTTAACGCCTTTGTAGATAATTAGATAGATGGTTTCTTTTGCAGCCTGATCCCTAATGAGCTCCAGTGGCGACCAGAACAACTTTGTTCGTGTTTTTTGTCTGATGTATTTTGTTTGTTCTGCCACTAGTGAAATCGAAGTAAGTGGAAAAAGTGGATAGCAAGTTCCTTATGAATTATCACAAGGTGCAAGTGGAAATTCACACATGTGCAGAAACCACTAAACCCACACTATGCGTTTTAATTGCTTTTAAATACTCGGTGGCATTTTGTTTGACCTACAAAAATAAGGTAGATCTTTAGCACATCCACTCGACCCAAGGCAAAAAACAATTTGCTACCAATTGGAGATATGAAACAAAAAAAAATGCAGTATGATGGTAAAACAAAAAGGAAATACTTGTCAAGGGAGCAGTAGGGAAAGTCCCCTTCAGACCATGCCAGCTTGGTACCAGCATTCAAATAGGGTTAATTTTTAAGCCATGCTGTGTTTCCTTTGTGCCTTAATACAAGACCAAGGATGTTGTTCACTCCTTTCTCCCTTAGCAGTGGATAATTTTTCTTTCCCTTGGGTATAAGTCGTCCCTGAAGGAACTAGAACTGTGCCACGGTAGATGAGAATTAGACCCTCTGTCTCTCAGATATGTGGGTTAATTTATTGTCTTGAGAAGTGGGTGTAAAACAAATTGAAAGAAAAACCCCTGAATAAATATTGATTTTCCTTCAGCCCACAAATCAAATTGATTAACTTTCTAATACTGCCCAAGGAAAACACTGCTGTAATATTAAGTTTAAAATTAATTCACTACTAAAGGCTGCAGTACTTTTATTGTATCTTTGGCTATGTTTATGTTCCCAGCAGCTGGATGTAACTTGAAAGGTGAAACACAAATGTGTTTGTTTTTTAAAGAATACACTAAGTAGAAGTTTGGCTAACCTGAGGTGAGGGAGTATCTTGAGGAGTGTAACTGAACAAAAGCTAAAGCACATTGTAGAGGTGCTCTGGGTGGCTAAATCAGGAACAGCTGTGTTGTCAGTGGTAGAATTACTTTGGTGCAAAGCTTGTATTAAAAACTTGTGCCTATCAAAGTAACTTTTATATGGTCACTGATGAAAGTATTATCAATATTGCATTATTTTAGTTATTGGAACAGTCTTAGACTGAAAGTGTTACAGTGTTAACGTACATAAATAACTCATTATTGATGAGAACTGATGTCTCTGTTACCCTTTATTTTTCTTTGGAGTTGATAGGCCTGACATTACCTTGAATTGATTCTTCAGTTATCAGCTATGCATTTGTACAAGACTTTTCCACAAGATTATGTATGATTTTGTCATTAAGGAATTAAACAGCTATCCAATAATAACATTCCATTGCAAATCCTGAGGAGGTTTTAAAAGATGACAGTGAAAAAAAAAGTTATATAATTGCTGTCTTTGCTTGTTAGGATAGTGTTTGGTACTTTCTGCAGAAGTCAAAAAGAAAAAAACCGTAATGTCACCTGCTGCCAGTGAGAGGCTTCATTCCATCTGTGTTGTGAACGGGAAGTGTGCAAAGACATTTGGTCTTTTGCTTTTGAGTGTAGAGTCTAGTTGATGCATTCCACATACCTCATGGAGGAAGCAAGGCATCGTAAAATATGAACATAATAGCAACTGCTAAATAATACTATTGTGGTGAATGTCTGCTTTTTTACTATCTTCATGATTACTTCCTTCAGCCATGGTAGGTATTAAGTCCAAAAACAATGTCTCGAAGAGAACTTGCATGTTTGGTAGTTTGTTATAAACAGCTGCTGCTAGAATGTCTGCTGAGTAATTTATTGATGAGTATGGATGCTATAATAAAACCATTGCACTTAGATGTATCTAAAGTTATCACTTTATCCATTTTCATTATAAAAGTCATGAGAGGGTTTTGTAATGTTCATACTATATGCCATTGGCAAAGGAAATAAGATGGAGAGTGTGATGAACAATCTTCAGTGATGGATTTGAGGTGGTAGAAAATATTGTGTGGACAAGTAATGAGAAATGGTTGTGTGAAAAGCTAATGCTCTGAAGGACAAGACAAAAAGAGTGTGAATGAAATGAGTTGGAGGCACAAAGCTTGTTATCTTACTAGACCTACTGATGTGAAAAATAATACCATGCATTAGTTGTTCATGCTGCCTCCATAACATCTGGTCCTGGTTGCTGTGGTGCCAAGACAGTGGTGATTTCCAAGTCCAATAAACTGCTACAGTTCCTGAGTTCCTTATTTAGTAGTGCTTTTTAAGAAGTGCTATTTTTATATAGTGTTTCTTATGCTAAATTCAGCCTACTGATTAGAGGGGTAAAGCTGCATTTGTTTTCCTTTGTTAGCACAAAGTATAATTTGCATGGAAATGTTCCTATTTTTAATTTATTGATTTTATTTAAATTGCAGGCTTTTCTGAGTAGGTCTTCCTATATCTTAAGAGTGGAGGCAGAAAAACCTTATGCATGCCTGTTGATATTCTCTGTAGAAATTCCTTGGGTTTTAAATGTTAAATGTCTGGTTACTTTCCTGTACTAATTGTTAGTATGTACTTCATCATGGCAATTGAGCAGAAGAATCAAATGGAAATGGTAAAACACCTCAAAAAAAAAAAAAAAAAAGTCTTTAGTTTGATTATTTTTCATTGTGTTTAATAGTTTTTCACTAACATATTATATAATTTATTAAAAATGCAACCATCTAACTGTAGAAGTTCATAACTGGAAACCAGTACTGGATAGAACTGCATCCTTCACAGGACAGGGAGGGAACATTCAGCATCTTTCGGTGCTTTCTTTGATCCCACTTTTATCTTACTGGTGTGCAGCCAAAGCTGTCAGATATGATGACAGTGGTGTCAGAACATTAACAGTAGCAGAACAGCAACATCTCTTGTGAAAGCCATTTTTCTCTGCTTGCTTCTGGTTCCACTTTGTTCAGTGCTGTATTACGTTGTGGTTGGAATTATGCAGGACAGCCTGTATTTTTCTTGCATCATCCACATGCTAATTACAAAGAGAAAATCAGAAAGGTTGTAATGGCAGTTTGTTTTACAGACTGTGCCTCTCAGCCCAGCTCTGCTAGCTTGTCCATGTTGAGGTTCTTAAATAGTTCTACTGTGTACTATTCAGGATGAGTCAGGTTTGCCTTTAAGATCTAGCTCTTACAAGAAGAAAAAAATGAATTGGTGGTGATGAACCTGACCTTAGAAGCGAGTCATTTACAGTGCAAAAATACACGAGAAAAGATCAGAAGATTCTTCATTTTTCCTTTTTAAGTACCTGTGGACTAGAGGTTTTCACTTTTCTCTTGGATTAATTCTATTTGTGTATCATCAAAATAGAGAACTCTCACAAGGGATTACAGTCAGACTGTTCTAATACAGTCATTCCAGGTTACTGGCAGAAATAAGTTGCAAAGAAAAAGAGCTACAAATAAATGGATAGTGTATAACATTTTTTTAAACAAAAATAATTGATGGATGAGCAAACTAGCACACAGGGCAACAGATGCCTTTCTCCAGGCAATGTAGAACCTTGTTACCCAGACAGTGGTGTCAGATTGTATTAAATCTACAGAAGTCATCCTCCTACCACGAATTTTTATAGTCAGTCCTCATATCCGTAGGAGAATTTTTACTTTTGATCTGTTACGAACACACATTTTTGCCTTGATTTCTGCACTTAAAAAGATGCAACTTATATATAAGGTAACATAATTTATTTTTAATTTTTATTTTTAATTTTTCATGGATGTTTCTTTATTAATCGTCTCATGTTTTGTGAAGTATGTACTTGTGTGTGAGTCTTTTAATCCATGTAGTGCTCTGGGCACCTCTTTAAAAATAGCACACTGCAGGACTGCTTGTGTTTGTATACGTTTGGGAGGGCTGTCAATTTTCTGATTCAGTTTACTTCACAGATTCTGAAAAGATCATCCTTAGTGTTGTTTTCTTAAATCAAAATGCCTGTCTGAGCTGAGAATGCCTGAAGCATTCCTTACATCCAGCAGGAAATATCCTTGCTGTTTGGAATTTTGTCTGACATGCTAAAGGCATTTCAGATTCTTTTTGCAAATTGTGCTATTTATGGTCCTGACATGAATACAGCTTGACTGACATACCACCACATGTAGGATACTTAAGTCTGGTTTATGCTTCTTGTATTTGGCTTGGTAAAAAGCTTAAGCAGGACCAATCTAAGCTCTGTGCAACTTCTGCCTACGTACATCAGAAAAAGTTTGGGCTTGGTTTGTTCTGCAGTTAGCTGATGCTAACCTGTACAATACTTTCAAATTTATCTGGGGTAAGGTGAGATAGTTCTACATACAGCTTTTATTGTTCTTTCCTTATCATTGATTTCCCACATTCATTTCTCTGTTTGTAAATTTTTTGGATGCATACTAGACTGGTAATTAAATTGCTTCAAGCTCTTGATTTTTTAAAATGGGTATTGTCTAGCAGCATCATTAGAAAGGGGTGACAGACTGTTCAACTAATAATTGAAACCCAATGTCATGACTCTGGAGACTGGTGAGAAGCTTTTTTGGAAGTGTGAAGTACTGCTTCCTTTTCACTTGCACATTAGTCTGCTAACATTTAGTCAGCATTTGCCTTTATACAGTGTCTTGGACTAAGTAGCTTGATGAGTTCTTAATCTTCACTCTACTTGTCTTTATTAACAGCTGCAGTGGATTGATTTACATAGGTTAAATGGTAGAGCTCATCTGACTCTAGTAAAATGTTTCTGCTTAGGCACAATTAAATTGCCAGAATTGCTACACGCGGTGAATAAATGAAGAAGAGGGGAGAGGGCAGCAGGAGAAGAAAATACAAAACTCTCATTAGATTTGTAAAAAGAAGTCAAAAGCTATTTGTATATAAAAATAGAAAGGATGAGGTAAGAGTGCCTGGTAATGCTTTCCACAGGTTTGTTTTTTTGGATCGGCGCTGGTTTATTGTCAAGAAGTTGAAAAAACTCAATCCTGTTGAGCTCCAAAATGAATTGTGAAATCCCACAAAATCTCCTCTTAGGTCCAGGTACTAACAGAGTGGTGTGTCTTTGCAGGTTCTCTTTAGAATTTGGTAGAGTTATTAAATTGAGTGAGGAAGTCTGTAGCAGAGAATCCCTAGAATTCACAGGCAAGCTGGAGGCCAGAAGCACGTATCCAGCCTATTGCCAGTAAGTCTGTCATTTGTGATGGCTGCCCTATGTATTTGCTGACCTCTTCTTCCTGTTGACTCAGAGGTTCTGTTTGGAATTGGCAGTTGTAAGAGCTAAAGTGATATGTGTTGCCCTGTTGTTAATGCATTCAGTGCTAGCTGCCAAGTAAAGGAGAGAGAATGGAAAAATATTTATTTCAGTATAGCATCTTAAGGAAGCAAAGCCTTCAAGCGTGAGAAGCTGGGATTTTCAAAAGGCATCTGTCTCCCTTAAAATGTATTTGAAGTTCCAAAGCTCTTTCAGGATCCAGCCATAAAATCCTAAAGAAGACAACTCACAACATAGTAAAATGATAGTCAAAAGTGTTGGGTTCCCTCCAAATGAAAACCACCTTTTTGTGTGCCACTTTGGCCCCAGTCAAATGGTGCTATGACAGCACTTCTGAGCTGGCAACTTTCAGAGACTGACTGTGGGCCAATAAGAGTTTATACCAGAAATTTGAGTTTTCTGGTTTGTACCTGGAACAAAACAATAAAATCATAATTTTCCTCTATATGACTTCAGTTCTCTTTTTTAAATATATGAATTCCCTGTTGAGTGGAGTTTAATTCTGCGGTAGCTGGCATTAACTTTGGTCTTTTTTTGTAGAAAGTTTATATTTAACTAATCTGGAAAATGCTGAGGTGGATATTTTTAAGGAAAGTCAATGACTTAGAAAATCTCAAACTGCAATGATGCGTAACTGTCATTTGCAAAATCCAGGTGGTATTTCACAGCCATAATGAGTACTGTAAGTGTGTTTCTCCAAGTAACAGCAATCTGGAAACACATAATACTGGAGAAACTGGTCATGAGGAATTTTGAGAGAGAACACGACTGTGTGTTGAAGTACTACTATTCATGTATACTATGCAGAAACTAGCTTGCGTTCTCCTCTGGGCAGTAGTGTGTGCTACTGCAGTTAACCACATCACGGGTTACTTTCAGGGGCATGGCTGATGATACTATGCGGTAGCTAAACCATTGCAGCTGTATCTACCAGAATTCTTCTGTTGGAGCCCCTGGTGTAAGGGTTCATTGCTGTTGAGAGATGACTCAACTCAACAAATTAAAAACTAATATTGTGGGAATTTCTGAGTTGACAGTGATTATGGCTTGGATCATTTCCAGAAGACATAGCCCAATAAAGGAACTTGGCTAAAATTTGCAAGACTTTGGTTCAGTTTCTGGCTTTTATCATGTACTGTTGCTCTGAGACCTATGATGAGTCATTTATTCTTTGTTCCTTAATGCTTTTTCTGAAAGCAAGCCATTTAAATATGTGTGTACATGTATTTATGTCTCTTCCAAACACACTGATAATATGTACAAATACATTCTATCCTTATTACAAATACTGCAAGTGGAAATTTTGCACCTGAATTTTAGTTGCTGGGTCTATATCTGTGTATTTTTTAGGCTAGAAGTATGCCAGTAATTCCTGCTGTTGTTTCGGGAATCAGCAGATCACATTTTTGATCTTTACGGATTTAGTTGGGATGGGGAAAATAGACAGGCTTTATCCTGACAAATGCAAAAGAATACTGAGAGAAATTGCCCCTATGATGATCAGAGATATAAGTGAAAAGAAATAGGCTTATAACTAAGGACCAATGAAACTGGGATAGTTACTGCCCTACTTTTATTCATCCTTGCAAATAACATGATAAAATGTATTTCTCCAGGTAGGACTAACAGCCAGCCCAGTTGCTGTGCCATCAGTTTTCCATCCTGGAGAATTTAAGTAGGGTGTGAAAGATGCTGGCCTAGATTGCCATCAACTACTCCTCCTCTCTTTTCCCTCCCCACTCCTTTTCTGCTTCAATTCCTTTTAATAACAGTATTAAAACCTGGTAATTCATTGTCATTTGTCAAAGTCAGCTGAGCATTATTGATTTGTAACAAATGTAAACTGACCCATTAAAGTCAATGTTGACTTTTGTTGACAAAAGCCTGCAATTTTAAGGGTGTTTCAGAGCAGGTAGTGTAGCTTATTTCACCTTGTAAAGTGCGAAATAGACACACAATGCTTTACATGTGACATTCAGCAATTAATAGGATGAAATGATCTATTTGCATACACAAGAAACTGTTCTGTGCAATTTGCTATTATAAAAATATTTACTGATTAAATTCACACGTTTGAAAATGCAACAGGAGCTAAGAAGTTCTTCTCCTTTTGGCCCTCAGAACTTACTCATTGCTCAGAGCCTGACTGCCGCTTTTAATTGCACCCTGAACAACAGATTTAACAGACTTGAGAAATTATAATTGCTGAGCTTGTGTGTGACATGACAGGTATATCTGCAGTCAGGAGACTGTGAATATTCTGCAGTTTGTCATCTTAGTTTAGTTCAGTACAGTAGTACTTAATGCTTAGTCAGGAGACTGGCTTCCCACAGATGATGAGGTGTTCTGATGCTGTACAATGATGGTAACATGTCATTACTTAAGCTCAACTAATTTTCACCATCCTTTGTTTATGTTCAAATTTAAATATTGTACTGGCATTCCAGGTGTGGGCAGAAATGCACTATCTTCTGCGGAATTAATTGATATCTTAAAATCACTGTTACTCAGAATGGCCTCTTCTATGTGAAATGTTTTATAAAATTGACATTTTAATCTAATTTTCTATAGAGAACAAATATTCACATGATCATACTACCTGTTTAGCTGACCCTATAGATTTTTAACCCAATGGTTAGTTTCAATCAGATTTGAATTCTGATCACACCTTCTTAGCTATTAGTCAAGTAGCCATTAGGCAGAAATCTGTAAGCTTCACTAGTTCTGACGCTCAGGTAGTGAATCTTAGGAAATGATTTAGGATCTTGTGTGCAGAGAGTTTTGAAATTGATTTAAGAAAGGTGTGCTTAAAATAGCAGGTTTTTTATTTCAAGGAGTATGAAAAACATTTAAATATCAGAATCTTTAAATTTCTTTTTGAGGGCTTACATTGGCAAATCGAAAATTGGCAATTTAACTTTTTTTTCCACAGTGAGAATTTTAAAAAGAAATTGAGATAAAGCAGTAGTTGAACAGTTTTTCTTAAGACGTTAACAGAATTAGTAGAGAAATCTGCTGATAGTGTGGATTTTAATGGTGCAATAATCATAAATTATTTCAAATCACTCAAAAGTGGGCCCAGTTTTGCCCACCTTAGTATAGTGTTTGGAAAATATAACCAATGTCTTCAGAAGATAATGTATAATGAACACTGTAGGAGGTAGATTACAGATTGCCCAGCACGACTGATTACAGCTTTCACAAGGAACTGAATTTAAGATTCAATCTCAGACAACTGCCTTTGTGAACTTGTGCAAAAAAGAAATTGTCAGAAATATCCGAGGATGTTGCTGTTTTTTCCTGAGCTGCATGTATTATGATTTATGTGACCTGGCAAAACATTTCCACCCCTCTAGTGTGACCTTTGACTGCATACTGAGTTTTATTTATTTTTCCTTTTTCTTTCTTTCTTACAGTGCTGTCTAAATAAGTAAACATACATTCCTGAGGCTGTAGTTAATACCTTGACCTTTAGGCATAGGTTACTCACCTTTTGACTTCCATCTGATTTGCCTGCCAAGGCTCATACTGTAGTATGTAGATGCTCTACCCAGATTCTAAAAATGTTTCTATTAGAATGTGTGTATGTACATCTATTATAAATAATATACACTACAAGTGAAATATGTGAATATAAAAGCACTTACTCAAGTATACGTTCCAGTTGTTGGCTTTTGCCTTCAAAATGCCTTCTGAAGACCTACGTTTGAGAGCACTGCTTTTTCCTGGGAGCCAAGTCTCTCTGTCTTCCCAGCTCTTAAGTGAGGCAGCCAGGTTTGAGCTCTTTGTTACATTCAGAGGGAGATTTTTTATTATTATTTTTGTGGGCACTAGGCCTGTGAAGTCAGGTCATCTCTCTTTGCTTGCACATCTTTAATCAGATCATCTACTGAAAACACATGGGTTTACAATAGAGCCAACTGTAATTGCAAGCTAATCTGCTGCTCCTGCACCTTCAGTGCCTTTGGCTCTGTGCCTGATATTACTCTTAGTAGTTTGTTAATACCAAATAATGCAAAAACATTGCTTCCTTAAGCACTTAATAAGATGTACTGTAATGGAGATAAACAACACTCTTTACTTATGTTTTAGGAAAATGAACTGAAGGATGCTGTTCAAGAAAAGAATCGTCTGAGCCTTCAGTATGCAAGTGTGTCCCACAAAGCACTGCAATATGACCAGGTAACATCATGAGCACAGATCTCACACATTCATTTGTTACAGAAATCAGTCTGCAGAGTGCATACAAGTGGATTGTATAGTATTTTTTCTGATTTGCTTGCTTCTACTCGAGAACATAAAATATCTTAATTAAAAATAAATTACAAAAATTTATTTTATAAACAAACGTTATTTTGAAGTGAAAATTTAAGACACACTGATAGACTGATAGAGAGGTACATCATTCCTCTGACATATTTTACTAGCTTTGTAAATTGGTATTAGGCTTTGGTAAAAAGACATTTTCAGAGATTTTGATGAGGCTTGATTGAAAAATTCCCTTCTTTCTCTGAAAAATACTGATAGAAATAATTATTGTCTAGCACATCTTTTTCCTATCCTTATGTATTTTTTCTTTGAATTTTAAAATTTCTCAATAAAATGTTGAAAAACTCTTCTCCAACAGCAAATATCCGAAACTCTGTTTAGCAGATGATTTTTCCCCTATAGCATGGAATAGTCTCAGCTATTCCAGGTCCTGATAGAAAAAACTATTTTAATAGCATGCATTTTTCTTCAATTCTTCTTTGTGCCTTTTACGGGACAAAAAAATATCTTTCTGACTACGGTGTGATTATATCTATGGCAAATACTGCACGGCACGACTAGCATGGGAGGAGAGGCTGATGTGCCTTACCTCACCACATATGCGTTCAGTGAAAGAAACATCATGAACCAGCCACTTTGCAGGGCTACATTTAGCTAAAAATAAAACTCCAATCTGGGATTTCTACAGGGCTTAAGTGAGTTGCTCAGCAACCTCATTCATATCAGAAGAGCTGTAACTCGCATAGACTCTGATGAAAGCCCATCCTCAAAGCTTGCAAAACAGTGGTAGCTGCGTGCTTTGATATCTCTGACATACATGTGTCACAGAGTAGCCCACTGCTGAATTTCCAAACTAGAAGAGGTCTATTTAAGTCCCTGAGACAATGGAAATTACTAAAGAGATGGTTATGCATGTACTCTGCCTTTTGTGTGTAGCACCTGCTACCAAAGCAGACCTGAAATTTCCTGTTGCTGAGGAATTTAAATTGTTTTTATGTAGAAAGACTGTGTAATAACAACTTTATGATAGGAGGAAGCTATGTGTATTGTAGCATCACTTATTCATCCATCTAGAATTTCTCTCTTTCTTAATGTTTTTCTCGTCTCTCTATTGTTGTTTACACATTGCCTGTACTCTTTACTTCACAAGGCACATAAAGTTGTACTTAGGCAGTTTTATATTCTAGCTGACCCAGGAGCAGCATGCAGCATTAATGCGGTGAAGGCTCAGTACGCTGGTGAGACTAAAAATGTTAGTGCACTTACTATCAGCAAGTGAACTATGTTGGTGAAACCCTGGCACAGGTTGCCCAAAGAGGTGGTAGAAACCCCATCCCTGGAAACACTCAAGGTCAGGTTGGATAGGGCTCTGAGGAACCTGATGTAGCCAAAGATATCCCTGGTCGCTTCACTGCAGGGGTGTTGGACTGAATGGCCTTTAAAGGTCCCTTCCAGCCCAACCTATCCTATGATTCTATGCAGTTAATAATGCTCTATTGTAGGTAATGTTTTTCTCAGTACATTGAAAAACTTGAGGTTCATTGAAAAAACCTAGTAAAAGAAATTTAGTTAATAAGTTAGTAAAAAAATTACCTTTTACTATTGTAGTGTCAGAATTTGTCATACTATGGGAATTTTTTTCTTCAAATACAGTAAATACTGAGGAAGGTACAATGCAACAGTTCTGGATGCCTGCTCTACTAAATTATCACAGCCTCAGTAGGATCAAAGACTTGCTTTAAGTGTACCCCCTCACTTTTAAGAGTTTTAACAATATGCAATCTTTGTATTACACCCCGAATGTTTATAAACCTTGTGTTTTCCTTCTTGTGTAACAGGTTTTCTGAGGGAATTACTTGGGTATTTCTGTTTGTTTGTTGTTTACTTTTCTTTCTTAACACGCACAATGAGTTTGAGGATAGACTGTGCAGTTTAGATTAGTTTTACTATTCAGAAAGTGTGAAAATGTACAATGTGAAACTTTGTGGAGGTTGGAGGAAAATTCTAACAGAGATCAAGCTCAGCCCTGAAGGGGAAAACCTGCCTAAAATAATTTATTCTTTTTCACCCTTGAAAGCCAGTCTGAAAAAGAGGTCAACTTTATCCAAGCAAATGAGGCTGTTTGTGCATTGTTATGCAGCACAGATAAAACTACTGCTCATTTTTGAACAACGTAATCGCTGGAATTTGACTCTAGAAAGGAGTAGGTACAAGGCTGGCTACCTTAAAATACACAAAATAAAGCTAAAATTATACATAACTTACATGATTTAGTTTTGAGTGTAGTACTGTACGACAGTACTGTAGAGTGCTACAGTAATGAGTACGCTGCATAAAGGAAACAACATTGTATTCCTGGAGTGGAGTACTTGTGAAAAGATTTTGTGTCCTTAGGAGTGCTGTGGCACTGGACATGGACTTATTTTCCTGCTCATCTGAATATATACGGGTAGGGGGTTTATGTAAAAATTGAATAAGGACTATACATTCAGAATTTATTTCTACAATACCTGAAGCCATACTATTTTCATGGTAGTTTCTGAATGTTTTCTGAACAATGTCACTTGGTTGAGAAATTGGCAGGTCTCTAAAGTCTAGAATTAAGGCATATCACAGAATCATGAAATCACAGAATGGTTTGAGTTGGAAGGAACCTCAAAGATCACCTAGTTCCAACCACCCTGCCATGGCAGGGACATCTCCCACTAGACGAGGTTGCTCAAGGCTCCATCCAACCTGGCCTTGAACACTGCCAGGGATGGAGCATCCACAACTTCCTTAGGCAACCTGTTCCAGTGTCTCATCACCCTCAGGGTGAAAAGCTTCTTCCTCACAGCTAGTCTAAACCTGCCCTCTCCCAGCTTCCAACCATTACCCCTCGTCCTATCACTACATGCCCTTGTAAAAAGTCCCTCCCAGCCTTGCTGTAGCCCCCTGCAGGTACTGGAAGGCCTCTCTAAGGTCTCCCCGGAGCCTTCTCTCTTCCAGATTGAACAAACCCAACTCTCTCAGCCTGTCCTTGTAGGAAACATGTTCCAACCCTCTGACCATCTTGGTAGCCCTCCTCTGGACTTGCTCCAACAGCTCCTTGTCTTTCTTGTGTTGGGAGCTTCAGAGCTGGACGCAGTATTCCAGGTGAGGTCTGACGAGGGCAGAGTAGAGGGGCAGAATCACCTCCTCTGACCTGCTGGCCACACATCTTTTGATACAGCCCAGCTGATGGAGCTTTTCACCAACAAAATAAACTGCAGGTTTGTTTTGGTGTGGCGGTTTTCAATAACTGGTTTCTGTTTAAGTGTTCAAGAACTGGAAGACACTTTAACAGCATTCTGGCCTTCGTAACTGACTCACATGAGGGCACATTTAGTAAGTGCGAAGGTACAGGATGAAAAATAAATTGGTTGATGCATTGAACAAAGAAACATCACAGATCAAATGTTTCCTGTTTCTGTCATGAAATTAGAATTGTTTATGGTGGCACTCTATTTAGGTCAACTGTTTTTGCCACTGGGAACATTGATGTTTTGATGTGCTCCATGTGTAATTCAAATTCATATATATCCCATATGTTCTTAAACAGCCTGCTTGGAGAGAGCATTAAATTCGCATTTGAGTACAAATGTCTAAATGAAAAAATGATAGACTCGTCAAGTTTTATGCTGCCTTATGGGTTATATAAATGTGTATATCACTGCATTCTATGTCGTAGAATGAGCAACAGTAATTACCGGGAGGTGGTTGGTAGATTTGATTGTGTTCTTTCCAACCTGCAAAATGAAAAAGTACACAGAACTTGGCTCAAAAGCCAAAAGAGAAAATAGAGAACTTAACAGAACCATTTATGTGTTCTTAAACTTTATTACACCTAAATTTAGGTATGCAGTTTTAGGAAAACTAAAGCCTGAGGAAAATAACCTTTTCTTGAAACTGTTCAAAATAATGAACCTCATTCATCTTCAGTAAGCTAACTGCGAATCACAGACAATAACAAAATTACATCGTTGATACTGATACCCCATTGCTTCCTTTTTCCACTCCATTATACCGCAACAATATATACTGACTGATCTGAGCAATGAAATACAAAGGATGCAAGAAGTTAGTAGATTCTGAAAATTCATTGTTTAATAATTTCCTTAGTTATAAAGAAATGAGGGAAGAGGAAAAGAAAAATCTGTGCACAGAAAAAAAATCCTGAGGTTGATAATAATTGCATCAGTTCTTGTGGAAAACATGATTTGTTCCATTTTCCTCTTCCTTTTTTCTAGTCCACTGCACTCTAAAGAGCCCTCTTGCAAAGATGAATACAAGGGCTGGCTGCAACCATTTAGATTGTTTGGTCCATGGCAAAATTTGCAAGTTAACAAACTGGAGCCAGAAGGCAACTAGAAAGGCTGAATCAGTTTCCAAAACACGGCTTTAGAAAATGTCCAGGAGATATCCATGTCCGAGATTGCTTAATGCCATTTGCTCTTTAAAGAAACCAAGAAATTACAGTAAATAAATTGGAAAAACCCAACACAACTTGTCACTTGCTTAACTGAAGTTAGAAGGAAACATGAGCTGCACCAAGATTAAAGCCTTTGCCTTATCCTAATGCTTTGTACCGCTTTGCTTTTCCTTAGTCAGTAATCCTGCCAGCATTGTTTATGCTTCTGCGCTGTGTTGTGGTTAGCAAAGGAAAACAGATGCTTCTCGGAACACTATTCACTAAAAATATTATGGCTGTTTCTTTCGCTTTCTTACCTCCTATCAACATTGCAGGGAAGTGGAAGTAGTATGTGAACATTATGCATTTTTACACCCAGGTGTTTATTGCTGGTGGGTTTTCATTCCTACTGTAAAAATGGCAGTTTCTGATGTGATATAATCTGTAACCATCCCATTGTTATACTTCAATATGGGACATAAAGTCATAAAATGGTCAGGGATAAGAAATCAAATGTTCAGCTGATCTGAACTGAAGGAAGAACTTCTCCATGGCAGGATAAAGTAGTTTAATATTGTTTTCCTATTTTCCATGTGTGTTTATGAAATAGTTGCTATCACTGATGATTCACAAAATCCAGCATAAAATATTTAGTTATACTGAAATGGTTAAGCTAGCACCAAATAAATTAAATTGGAAAACAAATCCTACTTGATGAGTATCTGATCCTTTAAAAACCCACTGTATGCAAATATTGTAAGGGGGAGTGAGGGTTTTGTTGCAGAACAATGCCTATTTTTGAGCTGCGGAGTCACTGATTTCAAATGTTAGCACAGGTCGATCATGTGTATTTGAGTTTATTCTGAAGTTAATTCACACTAAAGAATAGTCCAGAAAAACATACATGTGAGGTATATTTCTATATATATGTTAGATCTCTGTCTCTATGTAGCACACCTGTCTCTGATGCCTCTGAGATCCAGAGAAATTAGAAATTGTTTGATTGTCATTTATTTTGTGCATTATCTAGTATATTTTAAATTAAATTTGCACACCTTATGCATAACTGCAGTTTGGTTGCCAGGTTGCAGTCCTTGTCGAAAGAAATTGTGTTTCATGCATAAAGGTATATGAGATGCACATGATTTTCTCAAGGAAAATTCCCTTCCATTTTTTACACTTCTGTCCTATTTCCTTTGAACTTTTTTTCCTTTTTCCATTTTAACATGCAGAAATCACAGAATCACAGAACCACAGAATGTCAGGGGTTGGAAGGGACCTCGAAAGATCATCTAGTCCAACCCCCCTTCCAGAGCAGGACCACCTAGAGTAGATCAGATATAGTTTTCCCTTCATTAATTACCTGTTTGGGCAATAATCGCATTTTATTTTTTCTAGGTAAAATCAGACTATGACCACCTTAGAGAAACCCTTCTCAGAGTGACCAAAGAACGAGATTTGGCTGTAAAGGGAAAACACCAGCTCCAAGCCAAGCTGGAGAACTTAGAGCAGGTCCTAAAGGTATGTATAATGGCGTGAAGTCGAACAATCCGGTACTTCTATTGCTTGTTTGATATCCCTGATGTTCATTCAGTGAGTCACAGGCGCATAAGTGCATTGCAAACTAGGAGACTGCATGCCCCTCTTAGTTATGATAAAATATATGGAATACAGTAGACCAGCTACCTGCAAGGGATCTCAGACTATTGGAGGAGAGACATACCTAGAGATCTTTATCTGATAGTTTATAAGTAATTGGATGTAGGTTTTCACTATACAGTTATTGGAGGTAAGTCAAGGAGAGAAGAAAGGGTGAGAAGGGACTATGCTGATGAAGGAAATATGAAAAGCTGCCAAGATATTTTACTTTAGAGAGCTACATCTGCCAGCCTAACTTGATGCAAAAAGTTATTGTGGCCTTGTGAAACAGGCTGTGAGCACCACCTCATATTGCCTGTGCAGAATGCATCTCATTGTCAGGACAGCATTGCAAAACCCACTATTGATTTGTTAGAGAGGCCTTGTTTAGAAAGGATTATAGTGCCTGGTACATAACAACCTTTCTTTTAACATGCTTCCAGAGAAGCTTAGTATGTTGGTGTCTAGCCATGCTTGTTTTCTAGATACTCGGCTGTTTTCACATCAACAATTTGCTGCTTCCTTTTCGACTTACAAAAATTCAATAATGCATTTTGAATCGTAAGTGTATTCTTCCATGAAGGTTTCACTGTGTAGCTGAAGATGCTGTCCTGCTTCTGTTTCCTGGGTTATAGCTCATAATGCCATGGGAATGACTGATTCCACGAAATAGCGAAATTCACCAGGTGAATCTCAGAGATGAGATCTAGCTGAGATGACAGGCTAGAGTAAGAGTAAAATTCAGTTGGAAAATGGAATCATCCAAGGGATTATTACTTACCAGCTAATTCAATGGGGCAATAATTTGTATACATTGAAACAAAATGGAAAAAAAATTTTAGTGGTGACAGGAAACAGTGCTTTGCTAGGAAACAGCCAAATTCCTGATGTGTCATTGATTAAAGAAAGATGGAAGTCAGTAACTTGATAAGCCAAACCTGACAGATGGATCAGGAGTAATGGAGAATGGTCTGAAAGGTCCCTTACAGACAATGAGTTGGTGTCCAATGAGGTAGACGGAGCCAGTGGAAGGAAGCATATGATGTGGTAGAAACACAAACCAGTTTGAATGGGCCACTGTTCCCATGTTTTCTTAGTTGTAGAAAATACGGAAGTTGTGATGTGGAAAACTGCTACCAAAACATGCCTTGAAAATGTTTAAACAACTCAGATTAAAAAAAATGAACAAACAAACAAACAAACAACATAAAAAAAGAAATAGAAAGTCATGCAGTTACAGCTGTTTGCATCAATGGAGGAACTGCACTGGTGAGAGCTACAAGAATTCTTGAGAGAGAAGACGCTTGTAAACACTTTGTAATTCAGATCATTCAGAAAAATGAAAGATGTGTTTGTCTGGTTAGAATGGAGCATTGATCCAGTGCTAAACTTTTTTGACAGGCTGCCAAAGACCTGCTTATTTTTCATCTTCTCAAGCTCGAGGTTTTCTTTTTTCAAACCGCTGAAGAGGCTAGTAAAGGAGGGATGGATGCCCTGAGAGTAAGAGGAGATGGAAATGAAAATAAGTGGTCTCTGATCTTAAGTTTTCAGCAAGACTTTTCTTTGCAGAATGTTTTAATGTGCTAGTACTTATAGAAAGTAAGACCAACACCTAGAAGCTATTTCAAGACATATGGCTTGCCTGTGCTCCCTGTATAATGACTGTGGGATTCCAGCTTCATAGCTGAAGAAATTCACTTCAAGGAGCACACTATAGAAAGACATGAGGAAAAAGTCTAGGAAAGAAATGAACTGTGAATTCATGGCTCATAAAACAGCTGAGGATTAGACTTTGCTCTAAGTAAATTGGCATTAATTCCCATTTCATCAAATCATACTACAAATTATTATTGTCTGAACTCCTATGCTGCTAACAAACCATATTCATGAGCAACTCATGAGCAAAACTAATTTCTCGTACCCTGTTCAGATATCGATTTTGCTGAGCTTGTGTGTTTTTGAACACTTGAAACTCCTCTAATGATGGACTGTGTTTTATTTTCAAAAAAGAAATTAGAGAATGTAGTTTCTCCTTTGGTCATACCAAACAGTGTTCATTTCTCCAGTCTTTAATTAGGTTACCTACTGGCATTTGACTTAATGATTCCTCCAAATTTCTTCCGTAGAAGAGCTGAATCTGGTTATTTGACTGATTTTTCTTAACTTCTACTGCAATAATGCCTCTAATAGATGTGGGAGACACATTGTGTAAATCTCACTGTTCTGCTTAAGAACTCCTTCCAAAGTTTTCCTTCACTGGAACAAAAGCTGTCTGGTGGATATAGAGATCCTGGCTTTCCATGTTCAGTAGTTCTCTCTCTTGAGCTGGCAGAGTACCTTGAACACACTTGAAACCCTAAATCTCCTTTCTAGCACTAAGTCATGCCCAAGCAGATGCAGTTAATTGTGTATTTCATGTGTGGCTCATATGCTCAGGAAATCAGTAGTTTGAAAATATGGTTTGCATCTTTCCAACCATTGGAAAGTTTTGAGAAATATTTAGCCTAGTTTCCCTGTCAAAAGAGAAATTCAGTTTCTCTCTTGAGAAATTCTGGTTGTATCAACAAAGAAGAAAAGGGAAGATGAAGAAGTGCTGAATTAGCTAACTTCTGAGTATCTTCACAGTGCCTCTCACAGTTCTGATTTTCTGATGTGTTCAGCCAGCTTTTCCCATTCATTCCACTGTATAGATTCCCATAATCTGCCTATCCATCTGCAAGCACAGATGATAAGCCCTTTGATAAGAGTACTGGGGTGAGAATTAAATTTGCTCCTCATTCAGCATCATGTGAGAGTTCTGTCTCATAAACAAGACTTTAGTTCTTGAGAACCATTTGATTTATTCTAGCGTTAACCAGTCGCACATTTTAGGACGGTAAAAGTCGCTGCCATAGGAAAGAATGGGTGTCTTCGTTTTGTTTGCAGCTGCAGGTAATACAGTGCAACCACTGAAAGGGTTGGAGCTATTCCTTGTCAAACCCCCTGCTGCCCAGGAGGAGGCTGGAAAAAACTAGAAGGGTGTGAGCAAGCATTATTTCAGAGACAGTTTATACTATACAGCTATCTAGCTCTCTAGTTGGAAAGAAAACTGAGATGTGCATGATGTTCCCAGTTCACTCTCTGCTGCATAGCAGGATTCTTGCCTTTGATCTGAAACATACACTTAAAAGGTTCCTTCTTCACACTTTTTCTGAAGGATAGATCATTATTTGCCACTTGTTTTGAAACATGAAGTCCTTACTGTATGTGTTCTTATGCTTATTTTTATGTGGATTTACTTTCTGATGTTAGAGTAACATTATTAGGACCTCTAGAAAGGGTGCAGAAAGAGTGCAAAAAGTGCAAATTTACATGTTTAGAAAGTTCTAACCTGCCTCACATTAAGGACAGCGATAACATGGACAAATGGATTACCACCACCCACAGAAACCATGGCAATGTGATCACTGTGGAAGTCAGTCCTGAAGGAAGATGCAGAAAGAATTCAGCAGCTCAGAGCTTTCTTCCTGCTGTTCTTCTAGTAGTCTCTGCAGTCCTCCTTCACTGCCCTAACCTTTTCCCCTCAGGCTTGGAAGAAGAAATATCAGCAGCTGATGTGCAGATAGGAAGCACAACAGAGATTTGCAGACAGAACCAGTTTGTGAGCAGAGCGGGAGGGGAGGAGTTGCTTCTGGTTTGGGGGAAATTTAATTGCTGTGCCAGGGGAGGGACAGATGCTGGAGTGCAGAGATCCTTGCTGCTCTAAATAATAAGTAGAAAAATTACAATAGTAAAATGATGGAGGGATACTTTTAGGTTGATAGATGACCAAATGGTCTTTTCTGACCTTAAAATCTGTGAACTGTGGATCACTAAATATGTATTTTAGGAAACAGAGAAATTAAAAGCCGGGGAGAATCACAGATCCTGTATCACAATCTGTTTCTTCACTATTTTATAGATTCACTCTATGGTCACAGTGTTGAATATTTATTGATCTTTGCAAAGGACTAGAAATGTTCTGTGGTAGCTTTTGTAAAAGTAGTAAGAACTTAACAGTTTCAAAATATGCTGTACCAAATCTGGTACTACATCTTGAGAGAGTGAAATGAGACCTTTGGGCTTTTTTTCTGGTAATTAAAGATTTTAATTAAAGGTGTAAGAATTACTTGATTACCCCACTATTTTTTGAATATAAGAAATATGCTGATGCTCCATCAGTGTCAAGTTTTACATAAGACTTGATGAAAGCTGCTGAGCTCAGTAAATGTACCTTCATGATAATTTAAATAATGAGTAATACTAGTTTGCAAAATAGGTTGTGTTCATTCAGATGAGATGAGAGTTGGAACCATTATTTTTGGTCATTATTAAATAGTGAGAGTAGATGTTACCCATGAACAGATCCATTTAACTTTTGTACAACATGCACAGTTCAGCAACCTCTACAGTTAAAATAGTGAATCCTCACAAAGCTCCTAAAAACAAGCTGTAGTTAAGAGTCAAAACTGATGAACTGGAAAAATCTTTGACCTTTTTTTTGGTGTTGTTTTTAATCAACACATCAAATGAAAATAAATAAATCCCAAGCAGAGGCCAAATGGAGTATTGGAGACATTTCTGCTTCCTTTTGCAAACACATCCAGATTGAGAGAAGTCAGCCTCACTGTGCTGTCCCTCTTTGTTGTGAGTAACATGTAGCAGAGAATAACAGCTCATTAAAGGTTAGCAATATGCTTGATAAAATTTTACCTTGTACACAATAAGAGATATTTTGGGCTGTTCTTGTCAATTTAAGCCACACATTTTTGTTTCCAAGTGCTAATTCCTATTAGGTTTGTGTGTAATAAGTCATGGTGCTGCAGGTAAGACGTTGTGCCTCTGCTCTGAGACTATTATGGGAATAATATGAAAATAATTTTGAAAAATAAAAATTGTTAATACCAGTTTCACCAGAGAAGAGATCAGCATCTATAGAGAGATCTTGCTTAACTCCCATTTATTAACAGGGTGTTTGAAAGGTACAATGATATTGGGAGAACATAATGAAAACCAGTAATGAAAAAGACTTCTATCTGCAAAGGGTATCTTGATGTTGTTCAGCTTGTGCTCTTCCCAAGAACTTTCCTCATATTGCTTTGAATCACTAGTAGCTACTGCACTTTAAAAGTTGTTTTTGAGTACTGTATAGTCACTGTTGTCCAAATCCATCCGTGTTCGTTTTGCTCTGTCTGATTTGCTATAAATAATAGGCAGCGATTAGCAAAGGTAATCTATTTCTTTTGGGTCATCATTTGCAAAACAAATCAGAAAACCACATCCTAGATAAAGAGGCATTTAGGGAATTGTCAAGCTAAACTTTTTCCAAGCTTTAATTTTTCAGCACAATTCCACATATAAATATGTGCCTGACAGATAAAATTGGTGCTGTTCACTTGTGCATCACAGAGGCCACAGTGCTGGCAATGACAGAGTTGTGTACCCTAAAAGAGATTGCTGTCAAAGTGCCTGAGTTTCATATTGGCCATATGCCTCTAAGTACTGATCGAATTAAAATCCTACTCGGTTTCCCGCTTGCCAACCAGTGCTACCCAAGAACTTTTATGTGGAGATGAACATCTGCATGCCTGGGAATGGCAGCACGTTTGGCCGCAGGTAGAATATGTTAAAGTCTCCTGATAGTGTTTCTGCTTCTTTTGGAACAGCATATGCGAGAGGCTGCTGAACGGCGGCAACAGCTGGAGTTGGAGCATGAGCAAGCCTTGGCTGTTCTCAACGCCAAACAGCAGGAAATTGAACTCCTGCAGAAGGTAAGTGGAGAGAGGGAAAGTTGGGTGAAACAGCAAATTGCAGTGACAGAGCACAGGTCATGAAGCAGATCCCCTGGTTTCAAGGAACTTAAACCACAACCACCAGACTGGTTCCTGTTCTGGATTGTTCTGCAGGATTGCTGATGCAGTATAACAAGGGGATGTTTACTGTTGGATTTACAGGACTGTACTAATTGATTTATAAATGTTTATGCCAGCAAAGATTAACCTGACCAGTATATGTAAGTCCTTGTATTTCTCAATATGGAGAAAAGTGGTACAGATAGATGTATTTCCTTTTTATTTCCATTGCTTCCCTCTCTATGGGGCTCAGGAATATTTGTGCATTCCTTAAGTGTCAGGAAGGAATGCGATCTTAATTTCGTGATAATCAAAACATGAGGAATCCACCATTTCCTTGTCAGTTTGCTGGGACAGTTAGTCTTTCTCATTGACATATCAATGTTCTGTTAGGATTTCTTTGCCTTCCTCTTCCAGACACTGGCAATTCTTACTACCTTTCTCCACTAAACTAGATTAAATTAAGTCCTTGTCAAAGTGGTTACACATCACGGTTGATCTTCTTTTTCATAAAGTAATCAGTTGTGTAAGTACCTCATTTCCATGCTTGTTCTCTAATTCACACGTCACTTTAAGACTTCTCTTTTTTTCACACTGCAAATTCTCAGTATTCATTGTAATACAAAAACCATGATATTGAGTTTCAGTCTTACCAAAGTCACTTAAAGCTGCAACTGTCTCAATACTAATATTGATTTTTCCAATTGCTTTACTAAATAAAAATACAGAAATAATAACACTAATGATAATTTGGTAAGAATTGGCATGGAGGACCATTCTCAGCAGAATAAAAAGATGTATCTAATATAGTTTGCTTGAAATTGAAGGCTTCACTTAACCAAATGAAAACTTCCATTTCATTTTCTTTTAGCCTTTCACAACTGTTTAAACATATTTCAAAATGTCCTTTCTAGTTATATACAGCTGTTACTATTTGAAGTTCCACATATATTTTGGACTTAAATTCTTTGGCAAAACAGAGAAAGGTACAGCTTTTCTTCTCGCTAATTTTTATTACATTCTTCTAATAAATCCACATTACATGGGTCTTTTTGTTACAGATTGGCAACAGGAGACAAATCTCTGTAATATTGTTTTCTCCAGTCATTTCTGCTAAGCTGTAGCATGATAGACTTCAAGCACAAATGAGTTTGTATTGTATTGGTATTTTACTCAATGCAGCTGTAGCCAGTGATTAAATTCTTGTTCAGTGGACCTGAAGAAGCATGGAACACAAGATCGCTTATGTTAAAAATTATTATCTAATAATCGTTTACCACTAAGTTCCATTAGAATTTTGGCTTAGAATTCCTACACTAAAATCCACCATAACAATTCATCAGTGTATTACTTAGAAGCATTTAAGAAATAATTCATCCTTCTTACTGGTTTCATTCATTAACCTGAAATATTCCTCTTAGGACTTTCCACAGACACTCATTTTCACCCTGAAACATCTAATTCTTTATGTGATTAAGTTGCTATTTTGTCTTTCTTTAATTGTTATTCCCTTCCATCATAAAGATCTGTGATAACTTAAATGAGCCTGCTAGTCATCACATCTCTTGACAAAATCTGCATGTAATATTCGTCCTAGATACCACTCAAAAAGAAAAAGGATTTTTTTTTTTTATTTTTTTTTTTAGTTTTGATTTTTCAGCCCTTCCAAGCTCAGATTCTTTTCCATGGTAACATGTTGGGATCCCAGTTTGGTTGAGATGCTTAGTTGCTTCTGTAATGCTGTTACTAATGCTACAGAATAGTAATGAAGACCAGATTAGTACACCATATTGGTAGAAGAGGGGAAGTACTCAAAACATTGAGGCATTTTTGGAGGATGCCTATACTGTGCACTGTTTTACACCGTAGCGAGATACCCAAGCTACCTGTGGTTCTCTAGGCGTGGTAGTGGAGATGAGCACAGACTAATTTGCCCTGCTTTAGCCTGTGACTGCTGATATCTAACACACCTCCTTTTCAACATTATAATGCAGTGCATATTGTCAGAAAAATAATTTAAATAAATCTGTTACCTAAGTAAATTTTCTTCCATCATTAAACAGGAATTGCTGGCTCACATTTCATCTGGAGCTGACCTCCCAATGTACCTAGTACATGTGTGTTAAATTCTTTCTTCCTCTTCTTTATTAGAGTCATCTAATTACTTGAAAAAGTACTGTGAAATGAAAGCAGTAACTCCAGGCAGTAACAGGATGACATTTCACAGCGTATCTCGTTACTGTCGTAAAGTTGCTGATGAACCGTAGAAATGTGCACTTCAAAACAAAGCAAGTTACTGGTACAGTCTGATGCATTTGCTGTCACATTTTGCTATTATAAATAGAAATTCATTGTATTTTTAATATATGTACAGGCTGATCAGAAGAATATAATATTGTTCACCAAGGTTTTGTGTTGATAGGGAATCATGTGGTTGTTTTCTCCAACAAAGCCTTAATACAAGACAGTCTGATGTAAAAGAGAGATAGCTACTGATGCAGGTTTTCTAATCATTTATCAAGAACTCATATTCCGGGTAGATTTTATTAAACTTGTAATAATGGAGTACACAAAGCTTTCTGTTACTTATCATCATATGCTTGCTAATGCTTATGGAGCCAATATTTTATCAGATGCTAGCAATAAGACTTATTACTGAAGTACAGGAAGAAATATGACTGTGCTTGCAGAACCAAAGGAGGCTTTGTTACCATGCACGATAGTGAAGTATAGTCTGGGCATATGTTTTTGGCTGTGCCTTTATGGCCTGACGCAGCTCCATTGAAACCCATAACAGAGTAGGGTAGCCCTCACAGATGAGGAAAATGAAGTTAACATAGCTGCGTCAGTGTCCATCATCGGAGTATCTGGCTCATTGAATCAGAAAGTTTGTGGGGTGTTGCCCTCTGCTAAACTGGAGGGTTTTGAGACTTTTCTCTGATGAGGAATGTGCAGAAGGTGGTCTTTGGGTTACAGTAATGAGAGCTAAGAGGCAAAGTTAGTGCATCATATTGCTGTCAGCCTGATACAATGTTCAATAAATTTTTTTGCTTATCTTGGGCTTCAATAAAGAAGACGGTGAAAACTTAAATGGAAATAAAGTGAGGATAACACAAAGTTACTGAGTGCTATTGATTTTAATTTTAATATAATAACCCTTCTCTTCTTTGACTCAGTTGATTGGACCCTAAATGTTGCATTCCTGTTTACAGACAACCTTTCTTGTGGTTGCTTTGAAGTGTTTTGTGAGCTATTTACCTAGATGATAAATACTGTTGCTGGATATAAAGAATGAGCTTAATTTTTGTGTTGCTTTCTCCTAGCTGGTATGGTAAGTTTCTACACTATGAACCTCCTGCAATGTAGAATAACAAGCTCATTTTTCAGTTTTAATATAGAGGGTTTCAGAGATACTTCTGATGTGTCCTTGCAGTGTGTTGAGCATGCTTGTCTCAGTCCAACGAAATACCAACGCTATTAAGCTTCACTGAGATTCAATCTCCTAAAAATAAGCAATTCTTTCAGTGGCTTGGAACCAAAGCACTGTAGTAATATTGGCAGTGCCATCCCTTCAAGACTGAAATTGGCTTTGGGTTTGGGTATACAGTATGCTACTTTATGTGGCTAGAGCATTCTATATGTGCCATGGCTAATTGATTTTTCTTTCTTTCCCTCTTCTGTCTCTTGTCTCTTTCTTTTTCTTTTTCCTTTTCTTTATTATAAAAATAAGGCTCAGGTTGAAGCTAAGAAGGAACATGAAGGAGCAGTTCAATTGCTAGAGGTAAGAAGATATCCTTTGTGTTACCTTTGCTCGTGGAGGTTCCATTCTGAATGTGATAACTTTACAGTATCCTCACTTTCAAAAGTTTCAAGTAATATGCAGGCAAATAGGGGTTTTTTCCTCCTTTTCTAATATAATTACATCCTTTAGAGATTACAGTTCAGTTAGAAGCGCATTAAGCTGAGCTGTCGGAAGTGATGTGTATATCTCAGTTTCTCTTTGTATAAAATGGAAATTTTAATACCATTTTTTGTAAAATACTATCAGATACATAAAAACCAAGTGATTACTTGTGAGAATTGCTATTGTTTAGGCTGGAAATATAGCTGCAAATACCAATCAATTACCTAAGGTTCCTAATTAAATTCTGTCTAGTGAACATAAAGCAACATTCTAAAGAGCCAAAATTTTTAAACTGAATGAAAGAATTTGGGCACTGAAACACCTTCAAACGGTATCATAAAGAGAGAACACTTCATTCTTTTTATTAGAAAACTAGATCTTTTCAAGATAGTCTGAACTGGGCATTTGAAAATCAAGGGCACCAGAAACTTCACATTTTTAATAGAATAATTCTGTTTGGAATGGATTTGTGGTTATCTGGTTCATCTCCCTGCTCAAAAAAAAGTCCTTTTCAAAATTACTGTAGGCTGCTCAAGGCTTTGCCCAGTCCATTTTTAAATATCTCTGGAAATGGAGATATGACAGCCTCCATGGGCAGCCTCTTTCAGTCTTTGAGCAGTTTCATGATGAAGAATGTTATTGTTGTATCCTGTCAGAATTTTTCTCTGGATACTACCCATGTCCATTGCTGTTTATCACCTGCAGTGGCCGTTCTTAGCATTTCCCAACTATGCTGCAATGTTTTCAGAATTTGCCGGTGACTATCGGATTTAGTAAGTAAGCACTGTTAAACAAATTAAGTTTTGAGAGATGATTAGATGATCTGATTTAATGCACTAAATACCTGCACATACTGACATCACCCATAAAGGCAATATCACTACAAAGATACCTCAAAATATTATTATTTTCATTTTTATTCTTCATTTTTTTATGTAAAAGATGTTTTCCCTAATAACTACAAAATAATTTTTTTTCTGCCTGAGGAAAAGAAAAGGCATTAAACGGTTATTAAGTCTTAGCATAACACACATACCATAAAGAACCCGCGATACCATAGATTGATTAAAGCAAGTAAGTGCATTGTCAATTTTTCATTTAGGAATATCTGTTTAGCAGAAGGTAATTTCTAGTCTTACCTTCTCACAGTAGTTCTTCTCTCTGTGTACTTACTGGTCATGCATTTCTGGAAGGTGACTTTCCAGGTGCATTGATCATCTTTAAAAATGTTTTTTAAAAAAATTTTTATTTATATCTGTAAAAGTTATTGTTCCCACAGAAAGTGTTTTACTCATAGGCTTTCATTATCATCATATATACTCACTTTGGTTTGCCTTTAGGAATATAAGACTAAATTAATATTTAATGCCTGGTGGAAAGTACATGATGCAGGAAAACATAACTAGAAACAAAGCAGCCAAGTGATCATTTACCCCCCTCAAGCTAATCAAAATTCCTATTTAGCTGATTTGTCTGCAACCTCCGATTTACATAATCCCATCAAGGTTTCCTAAGCTTTTGCTTTTTATTGCTATAAGCCTGTTAATTTTTAGCATTTTATTTAATCTGCCTTTTGCAATTTAAGATTAGCAGTGGTATTGATTTCTGAAACGTTCTATAGCGTGGTTTGCGTTAATGCATGTTTTTACACGTGTTAACTGTTCTGATGTATTTTGCTTTGAAATGTAAAAAAAGTGTTCAAAACTGCTTTTATTTCTTTGTTTATTTCACGTCTCTTTGTTTACTGTGTCTTGTTTGGAATTTATTGCTTTGCACTTCACCCAGAACACCTTGGACAGCATGCAGGTATTTTAGGGCATAAATTCTCCTTTCACTGTCCTGAATCTTCCACTTTTCCCTTTAAAATGAGACCAATAGTCCTGACTAACCTTGCATGGGATGCGTGCTAGAACCATTGTTATGCAAGCATGCCTGCATTTATTGGCCTAATACCAAATCACCAAAATCAGAAATTTTTTCTACAAGAGATTAATCTTCAAATATGGCGTGATTTAACGAGAACTCAGACACTGTTTTGAAAATTAATTTCTTATGAGCATGCCCAGTAAGAATGGTTTAGTAGTTTATTCAAGATTGTAGCTTTCTGACTGTGTGGATTTTGTCTGAATTCAGATTGTTTCTCTGTTAATACAGAGATAATTTTATGTGATATTTTCACCTCAGGCTGATTCCTTGAGCCACCTACTGAAAGCCATTGCTGCTACGTATACAGTTACACTTTGAAATGAGAGCTCTGTAGCAGAATATGTGATCTAATCACTAGTCTGAATTCAAGCCTGTCCACCTGGAAAGTTGCTCATCATCTTATCTGTCTTGTGTGAATGGTATCTGTCTTGTAATGGATGAAGTCTGCTTAATTTTCCATTTAAGAAGCTGTTTAAGTTTTAGAAATAGCACTATGTATTGTGTGAGAAATTTGACCAGTCCTTAGTGATGTTCATTCCATGTGGTCTGTGGTAAAGAATGTCTTTTCATACAACCACTGCTATAGGCAGATCCAGTTTTAGGGAGATGTGGTGGACTTGGCACTTTTGTGCCATCGTTATTAGGATAGGCTACATGGGCAGAACCATGATACAGAATAAAAATTCAGTACTTCTGAGAGTGTAAGTACATGTCTCACTCTGCAACGACAGACATGAATATGTAGATTTTCTAAAGTGAGATGAGTCTGGCTGGCTAACGATGAACCAAACACTTGTCTGAAGTCAAGAAACAAAGACGGGTATGGGGAAGCCTCCAGTAATACTACTGTGGATCTTATGGCAATTTTTTCTTTATATAGTACAAGCTTTGTGCTCAATTCTAACTCATACCTTTGGTTTTAAAAAAATAGTAAAGGCATTTTTCTTCCAGACTTCGTACTGTCGTGAGAGAACAGCTTGAAAACTCTAGATACTCAAAAGAAAAGTCAAAGAAGGCATATACTGAAGCACAAATATGTTTTAAATTAAGAAATAATAATAATACATCGAATTAATGTTTTATCAAAATACTTTTAAGGCAGCCTTAGCATCTTGTTGGGGTCTGGATTGTGATGTTTGTATTTTTTATTTTATGCTAGAGTTTCCATAACTGCATGTGGAAAGGTCAGTATATATTCTTAGAGAGTTGAATAGCTCATCATTAAATTTTACATTGGAAAGAGGGGATCTAAAAACCCAAACCACTCTACTGCTTTGTTTGTTTAATGTTCTTTTATGAATACAAAGAAATTATATCCTCAAAATTCACTGTAGCTCTAAAAATGTATTTGTTACCAAAAAAAGGAAGTGACACCTTCTGTAGTAGGAAATTTGGATTTTAATGTTCTTCTGGGAACTGTAAGTGGTTTGTTTATCTTTAGCTGTGCTAAGATCTTTGTATAGGTGATATGTAATGTATGTCGTTTTTCTTGATACGTAATATGTGCAGGTTTTTTTATATGAACGGAGAACGTTTTTCTCTTTCAAGAAAAAAAAACTTTTAGTACAGTTGAATGAATCTAATTGATATCCAGACTTCCTTTGTTAGTACGGTTGTTTAACTAGGCATATACGATAAAAGGGTTTTTAATGAAGAAAAGTGATGTTTGCTCATTGTAAAGCATCAGATTAAGATATATTGCATTAGCTTTTCATATAAGGAGCCTATTACTGCCTCTGTTGAGCTACTTCTGCTTGCAGTGTTTGGGTCACAGCACATAAGGCATGAGTGCTCCCTAAGTCTCAAATGGCGCTCTTTCTCTGGCACGCTTCCAGACTACAGACCCTACGTGAACATCAGACCTCACAAATGAAATTCTCAGGAGTTTTGCTGATTCTTCTGTCTTTGCAACAGGTGTTAATATGCTCTTTCCTACCTGTCTGGGCACTCCAGATTTGTGATTTTTTTTCTCTTCAGGAATATCTGATAGCATATACAGGCCATTTATAAACGCAGATTGAAACTTAAATGCATTATATTGAAAACACTATTGTATCCATAATTTAGCGGGTACAATGAATGTGCAGATTTGGATAAAAGGGTTTTTTCATGCTTTAGTCTCTTCACTGCTCTTACACACGCTTTGAGTAAAAGTTGTAGAAGAAACCCTGAATTCCCATTCCCTTTCTCATTCCTTTCAGCCGGGGAATCTTACTGTCACCTCATACATTTTTTCACATCAGGAACTTATAAATTATATGTTGTATTTCCCAAGTCAACACAGGAGCTTATCTCTTAAATTCTATTTCTTAAAGCCTGATGCCTCAAAATTAAAACAAAAATATTTGCCAACAATTACATTTTGGTATATCTCAGAAGCTTATAATCTCCTCTTGGCTGGGGTCTGAATTACTTCTGTGTGGTTTGGCATCTATAGTGAGGAGCATTATTTTTGAAAGGGAATTCAGCCAGTAGCTAGGCCCACATTCTGCATGAACCTCTGTGGGTTTTTTGTTTTTGTTGTTGTTGTTGTTTTTTAATATGTAAATGTTACTCTAGCAATTCAGGAGGCTTCAACTTAATAGCAGAGGATGGGCAAACCTCAGAAATATTCCCCAGTTTGAGAAAAAGTTGGAAAAGCACACAAAAGTGACATTCAGATGTGGGTAGAAGTCACAAAGCTGTAGTATCTGTTTGCAGGTGTTCTTGGCAGTGATTTTTTTAGCACTGCCAAAAAATATGATGAGTAATTTCCCCTTTGGAAATTCAGAATGAAAGGAGTACTTACCTCAATATTACAGGGCTACTAAAAGGTTTCATTCTAAATATGGGAGAGAATTCAGGAGGAGAAAAATATGATTGTAGGCCTGTTTATCCCAAACAGTTTGCCTATCCTGGCTTCCTGGTACTTTACAAAAATCTGATGCAGTCACAGCTCGCTGTGATCTCAGTCAAATGTCTCGGTCATGTCTTGCTTGTGCAGGCCAAGGTCCGAGAGCTAGAGGAGAAATGCCGGACACAGAGCGAACAGTTTAATCTCTTGTCCAGAGAACTGGAGAAGTTTCGGCAGCAAGCAGGGAAGATTGATCTCCTCAGCAGTAACTCGGTGGCACCCTCAGATATCCCTGGTTCTCCCGGTAAATCTCTATCCCAGTTAATGAATGGAATAGCCACTTCTATAGGCAAAGGTAAGAACCAGCATTTTATTTGTAGGTGTCTGTTCTGCCCTGTAGGGTTTAAGATGCAACAAAATGATGTAAATACAGTTTGATTGTAAAAATGGAGGATAGAATTCGCTCTTGTTCCTGTTTTGTGATTTGTTTAAATTTCACAGTAACTCTTAAGCCTTCACGGAGATTGTTCCAGTTTTATTTATTTGGGCACTGCTGTGAGCAGAATTCTCTCTAATTGTTGTTGGGCGTAGTGATAAGAAACCTGTTCAGTGTCAAAATTATGTATTCCTTATGTAAATATCTACTTCTGTTGGAAGAAAGACTGTCTGCATACACAGGTTTTGTTGTAGAACCTTCACTGTTTCAGGGGCAGGAGTAGGTCTGCTATCTTATTAAAGTAGTTCATGGGGAAAGAAACCACAGAGACCCCCACGCTGCATTAGCCACTACATAAAAGAAACTTTGAAGTAGAAAAAGGGAAAACTGAATGGAATATCTAGACAAACATTAAAATGTTATTGGTTTAGTTGCATTTGTTCAACAGAAAATATGCACTCCTCTGTAAAATCCTGAAAGTAAAACATTTAAAAAGAAATGCAATGGAAGCAAACACTGTCTACAAAAACACAAAAAGTGATTTTTGTTGGAAAGTAGTTTCAAGGGATATTTTTGAACAGAACTGAATAGGGATAATATCCCTCTTACTAAACTGTGCAAAGGTGTGTTTAAATTTTTAACATAGTATTTGAACATATAAATGCCAAGTGGTTTAGAGACAGAAATGTCATGACAAAAACATTGTTGATTTGAGTTTTAAAAGAAATGGAGAATGTAAAGTAAAAAAAAAAAACACAAAAAAACAACCAAAATTATGTCTGTATTTGTGTTCTCACACTTACAGTGCCTAGTGTCTTCAACAGACTAAGTGTTTTTCCAAGATCTGTGTTGAACTTTCACCAGGTCATCTCCTGTTGCCAGAGGCAACTGCCCCTCTCAAGTACACAACTTTGTTAACTATTCGTTATTTGTAAGAAAATTGCAAAGATCAAGGCAAGAGGTTACCCAAGGACACTTGAAAGTAGCTTGCATGAAAATTGCGTGTTAGATTGTGTATAATATTATAACTATTGTTATCAAGGCTGAGAAATGTGCTCACCAGCTCAATATCACCCCTGCTAGAATGACTTTAACTACATGTTCTGTAGGTTTGTCAGGTAATTCCATTGCTTACAAATTCCCCCAAAGTTGTTTTAAAACAAGTAAGGAATTAAACTGGAAAAATTAAATAGTCTTGACTTTTTCTATTTCATCTTCCTAAGCTTGTGGAAAAATTCTGAGGCATAGGGCCTAGAAATCACAAACCATTTCCCTATCATTACAGATGAGCAGTTATTTTCAGTGAAGGGTGCTAAACTCAATGTGAAACCAAGTCAAAAGGAACCAAGGTGACATCCTTCTTTCATTTCACTTCAGTAACTTTGTACTCTGTATGCCTTCGGTTTTTGAACACAGAATTTGAGCTGCTTGCAGTCTTGCCCACTGTGGTACATATTAGTTTATAGGCTGTTCTGGAGCTGCAAGTCTACCTAAGTGGATTTTAAAGTGCACTAAATGGAGAATTCAGAAGACGTTACCTGATAGCCATAAGAATTTAGTAGAAATTCTCTTAATATCAACAGGATTAGCTCCTCATGTCTCTAAGGACAGGATTTTCAAAGCACCAATTAATTTTACAGGAAAGGTAATTAGGTATTGAAATGTCCTTCAGGCAGCTAGTGAGGGTCCAGTCTGTATCTCTGGAAATTATCTAAATAGGCCTCAATCCTCAAATAAAAATCAACTGAACTTGTTTAGGTCCTCAGTCAAACTCTCCAAACTAACTTACATTTATTCTTGAAATACTAATGGAAACAGCTTTTTTTTTTTTTAAAAAAAAAACCCTTCAAAACATAACAAACAGAAATCTTCCAAGAAATCCTGGACTAAAACCACAGAAAACTCAGTGAGGTCTGTACTGAAGTCATTTAAAGGCCTTGCTCTGTAAACATTTTCTCATAACTTATTGATCTTTCTGTGACTTAGAATTCAGGGCCTGCAACACTAGTACATAAACATCTGAAATCCTTGGACAATATTCATTCTCAGTATGAATGCATTGATAACAACAAAGTAATGTTTGAGCAAGTGGGCAGGGTTTCTAATTATTTAAATCAACCATTTCACAATAACGATGATAATGCTGCAGCAAGTTCTTCAAACCAGAAGTGTAATTATTTTTATTATGTGTGAGGAAGAAAGAACACAAGAAGGAACACAAGGAAAGCTTTCAAAGCAAAGCAAATGACGGAAATGAGATCAGTTTATGACCAGCTGCTTTGCCTTAATTGGTGATGTTTGAATGTATCAGGAAATGAAATAAACCTAGCCAGAATAGATTAGAACATAAGAAGTTCACTCTAAACATATAATAATGTCACAATCAGATATGGAAACCTTAAGATTTATTATTCATCAGATAAAAAGCTCATTTAAATGGCCTTTCTAGATAATTTAAGTAGTTCATAGTGAATCAGCAGTTCCAATAAATAAAATGGAGAGTCTAATTTTACTACAAGTATGGCCAGCTTTAATTCTGCTGAGACATTTAAATTAAGTCTGGTGCTCTTCCTTGCGTGTTTGCTTGAAAAGGTGTTCTTCAGATTTCCTTAACAGATATTTGCCAGACAAGGGAAAAGAAAGGACATTCTAAGCATGTATGTATTTTAGGAGACATTATGGTCAAAAACCCTGTGGCTTTATAAGGTTCTTCTCCAGTATTTAGAGGAAAAGAGACATTTCTAGAGGCTGCTGCATGTCCTTATGAACTGACCTCTTGTATTTTTCATTTGTAACTCTCATTTTTTTCCAGAGTGCAAATATAAAAGGAGTATTTTTTTTTTCTTAGTTTCCAGTGAGTTAACACATTTTAAAACAGTCTTCATAGGTCTGATTCCTCCACATTCTGTTGTTCAAGCCCAGGCACATCAGTGAAATTGCCTTGCATGAATAAGAGAACCTAGTTTGAAATTGTTTCCTAATTGAGATGTAAAGTTAGGCCAGTTTTCAAATGCAGCCATTTTTGTCTGTACTCATGTATTCACAATCCACAAAAATAGACATCCTGTATCTAAATGATCAGGAGATTACAGAGATTCAGGAGGTTTCATAAGGAATGTGCTTCATGCAGAGTGAATCTCAATTTTGTTTTTTGCAAAGGCATTGCTTGGTGATGCTTGCAAACTGTGGCTATACACACATGGGATCAGTGTGAATTTACACACATTATTTAAGCATCTCATGACCTTTTAAAAAAGTCTTCTGTCTAGAATACACAGGAACTAACTGCTAATGTTGTATGACACGGCTCGCTCAAAATCTATTCTTTACAATTTATTGCAGATATTAGAATACCTTGAAAAAGCAGTAATATTTAAGCTGCTTTAAGAAATAGATCACATTGTGGTCCCAGATAAAAGCACTCCCACAGCATGGGAAAGAGCCTTAGAGGATCAGCCTCTGTTATTTCACAAACTTTTTCGTAAAAAGACAGGAGTTGATGGCACCCAGTGCAGATTTTATTGAGCACGGTGATGTTACATTGCACAAGTAGCAAAATTAACAGAGGACACTCAAGGAAGCAATAAGTCCATTTAGGAAGACAGATCCATTTTGCACAGCTAGATTTGGGACAGAAGCTCTATTTCCACATATGTTTATGGATATTGGTATAGACTTACTCTGATGGGAAGTGAGGTATCTGAGTAGGCTGTATCTAGTTATCAGCATCATCTGGAGTCATAGATGTGTCCAGTCACATGATGTAATTGCAACTACTACACAGTTTTCTCTCCTATGTATTAAGGACTCAACATAAATTTTATGTACGCTGTTTTACAAGTAGAAAAGATAAGACAGTTGAATATCTTCCAGCATCTTCATATTCCTGTAGTTTTTTATAATGTGTGTTCCTATCTTGGGTGTCATCCTATATGTATTCCAAAGCAAGGTTTATATTGTCCAAGAATCTCTCTCTGTGTTTTGTATGTAGTGCAACTAATTTAATAACAAAGCCTGAAAAATCCAGGAGATATGAGACCAAACAGCAGTTTTCTTTGAATGAATAATCACAGTTGGACCAATTATTTATATGCTTGGCGCTGACAGGCTGATAGGGAAGCACATTAACAGCAAACAGAAGGAGCTAAATTGGCTAAAGGTTTCTGAACGGGAATGACTTTTCTGTTATATATGTGAGAAAGGTTCCAAGAATAAAAAATGTGCCCTTTTCCAGCCTGGGGATTGCTGTAAGCAGGGCTGGTTGTAATTAATCTTTTGTACGATGACTTGCATATTTCCCTGCTGTCAATGTGCTTAAGCTCTCCTGCTGTAAATCACAGTGATGCAGAGAAAATTAATCATATTGGACTAAGGAGCACACCAGAAAAACCCTCTGATGACATGTTTTGGAGCTAATTCTCCTCTGCAATATGAATAAAGAGGTTCCACTGATTAACTATCAGTGGTGACGTGTGTCTGGGAAGCTTGCAATTCAGTAGCAAAATATCGCTGTCCAGACTTCTGGCAGAACTGGAGAGGAAATGCTGAACCTACACACATCCAGGATCTGAAAAATTAGAGCATAGGTTTGTTATGTTGATGAGAGGGAAAGCAGAAGGCACTCTGCATATCTGGTTGTGTCAGCAATGCCCCAGACTCTGTGCTTTGCTATAACTTCTGCTGATGCTGCAAGAATAATTAGGCTCAGTTTACAATTTCCTGCTTGCTTTCAAGTGCTTTGGGGACTAAACTAACAGTAAAAGGGAAAAAATGTAAAAGTATTATATATTCCACTTTATTAGTCTCTCTTGCAACCTTGATGAAGTTGTTCTTTTTACTTGTCCCCCCTCACCATTAGGCCTGGTTTTCACTTGAATCGACAGAAGATAAGAACTTTCAGTCTCTTGTAAGGCTGAGTTCTTAGATCCTTTAAATGTGTGGTATACACTGTCTCTTCCTTTTTGATTTTAGGTGCTCTAAAAAAGCACAATAAAAATATTCAAAAAGCATTTCTGAAGATTGTTTCCTTTTCCTAGCTTATGCATTCCGTTTTTAGAAACTGGAAAGACGACACTGTGATCAAATTATGTCTTTTAATACTGGTATCAACAAGGAGCTCTTACAAAATATGAAGCAGGTGCTCATGGAACTTAACTGCCCTGCAAAAACCCGAACCCTTCACTTCATTTCAAAATTAATATCTTGCTAAGTAAACTATTAGCATTTTTGTTGCTTTCTTAGAAGATTAACGCACAATTTGATTCTACTTTCCATTATATGACACAGTCCCTGAAAGAAATAGAAGGATTCCAACAGCAGTGTTTTAGTGCTGGACATGTAAAACAGCACGTCAGATAACTTCACTACAGCTATCAAGGTGCTCAGAACAAAGGGGGACTTTTTTTCATTAGGGGAATCTTTAACTTTGATTTTTTTTTTTTTTTAATTAAAATACCTTCACTTTCTACATTATGTTCTATTATATATTGTTGACTTATATAATTTACCAAAAGCTTGACAAGTAGTAGGCTTAGCTATTTTTATGCTCTGTGGTCTACCTATCTTAGTCTTTTTCTAGAATGATTTCTAACAGGAGGAGAAAATAACTCACTGCTGCTTATTATTCGACAGTGTTTCTGCTTGGGAATAATTACATAGTCTCATACCTGTTTTGTTCGCTGACAGGTCATGAAAGTCCTTCAGGAAGTCGTTGTGTGATTTCAGAGTTTATACGACCCCTTCAAATATCTGGAGACAAACCAGAACAATTATCTGTCAAACCTACATTCCTGTCCAAGTCAAGGTCTGGTACCCCAAGATGCAGATTTGATTCAGACGTGAGTCCCTTTAAAATTTATTACTGAAAATGTACATTATGGGGCCAAGATTTCTCTTCTCCAGGGGACTGATTCAGGTTGATCCACCTGCTTTTAAAAAATCGAGACATAAATATTCTCATTTTCTGGGAACATAACCAGTGGGAATCTCACTGATATTTTCAAAGAAGTCTCAGCTGATATCCTAGATACATAAAATAAGAAATGGGTGTGTAAGAACCTCAAGCTTCTGTGAAAATCTCAGCCTTCAATGATGCATTCAGTGCTGTACTGCTTCTGTACATAAAAGGTGTAAGTCAGTATTTCTGCCTGTGTCTGTTTTGGTGTATTGTCTATGTTGTGCAGATTTATTATTATTTTATTATATCCACCAAATGGTGTGACCTTGATACAGCCTGGGCAAATGGAAAAGGAATTCCATGCAGTGCCCTGTCCAGACAGGTATGCTCTGACAGAGAAGTAGCTCATTCTGCAGGACTTGTTCTTTGCCTGGTTTTCACAACACGTGAATCTCCCCACTACAGCTAGGCTGATACCGCCCGCTAACAGCCGTTTCCAGCACACTCTCCTAAACTGACATTGAGCCTGTAACCTGGAAGTGAAAGTTGCAGGTTCCCACTAAACTCTTCCACTATTCAACCTTACAGGTTGTATTTAATTGTATTTATGAAAGGTTTTGTTCTTCCTTTCTTACAAAGGTTTCTTGGTTTTCAGCAGAATTCTAGTTGAAAGCCCATGGGAAGCTCAGAAGAACTTTAAAAAGTTACCACAGAAAATTGACTGTTGATATTTAGGACAAATGTTAAATATGAGGAGGTATAGGACACATTTTGAAAACTTTATAGAAGGGTATTGTTTTCTATTAAATACTGAAAGCCTGTTTTATATGGGGAAACAGTCACAAGGAAATGATCTCCAGATTTTACCCCTCACCTAGCTGTCCTTTATCCCATTCTTAATGTTTAGAGAAATAAATAAATTGAAACTGTGCATATTTTCTATCTATTTTATATTAATTGCTACTGAACTTGTGAAAGTTGATAGAATCAAAATCAGACTCATAGAATGGTTTGGGTAGGAAGGGACCTGCAAGACTATCCAGTTCCAACCCCCCTGCCATGGGCACGGACACTTTCCACTACACCGGGTTGCTCCAAGCCCCATCCAACCTGGCCTTGAACACTGCCAGGGAGGGGGCAGCCACAACCTCTCTGGGCAACCTGTGCCAGTGTCTCACCGCCCTCACAGGGAAGAATTTCTTCCTAATATACAATCAGAATCTCCCCTCGTTCAGTTTGAAACCCTTACCCCTCATCCTATCACCCTCCCTGATCAAGAGTCCCTCCCCATCATTCCTGTAGCCCCCTTTAAGCACTGGAAGGTCACTCTAAGGTCTCCCCAGAGCCTTCTCTTCTCCAGGCTGAACAACCCCAACTCTCTCAGCCTGTCCTCACAGGGCAGGTGCTCCAGCCCCCTGAGCATCTTCATGACCCTTCTCTGGACCCACTCAAGCAGATCCATGTCCTTCTTGTGCTGGGGGACCCAGAGCTGGACGCAGCACTGCAGGGGGGGTCTCTGGAGAGCAGAGCAGTGGGGAGCCGCAGAAAAAGTGACCTGAAGTAATAAATCCAGAAAAAGCAGCTTAGCAACAAGACTTAGGGAAGCAGAACTAACAGCAAGAAACAGAAGAAGCACACGTCAAATTTAATTCCCTTTTTCTATTATTTTTGAGTTATCTCTCACTGAGAATGTCAAGCGCTCTTTTGCAGAATTGTTCGTTGTGTGCCTTCTAGAGTGTAATTATGTGATACATACTTACATTTTGCAAGCTCACAGAAATTAGGCTCCATTCTTTTTTAGAGGTATCCAGACCCAGGAGGAGAGTGTATGAATAACAGATAGAAGTGGGACATAATGCTGTATAGTCTGAAATTAAAAAAAAAGTATACTCTGCAAAATATATCTTTAACTTCCCTCATTGTTACTAGTAAGAAAGTCTTCTAGAATAATCATTATTGGGTTAGTTACGAGCTTTGTGACACGCCCATAAAAAGGTGTCAGGATGATAACTCTTGAAAATTTGCCTGCATCCCCAAATGCTACACAGGGTAGAATACCTGTTAGCTGACTGTTACTGTCCTCCTCACTGGAAGTGGAGTGTTGACAGAACAGTGTGTGTTGTGCTAACCCACCTCTTAGGGTTAAGTCAGAAGAAAAGTAAGTTGACTCAGTATTTTTCTGGTACACTTTTGTTCCGTACTGAGAACCAAGCAGGGACCAGTTTAGGCTTGAAAGTTGCAGTTAAATATTCACACTGTCCAGATAGTAAAATTTCAGTCAATTTTTGGACAACTTATCTTGTTTGATCCTACTGTTAAACCTAGTATTTCTACCTTAATTAAAGTTCGTTCAAGCTCAGGTGAAAAGTTATTCATTTTTCCTAAAAGGGTTCAGAGCATATCGTAAAATAAGTGGAGGAAAGAAGTGGATTTCTCACTTTAAAAACTTTCCCAGGCTCAAAGCATAACAGAAAGAATTGATATTTTACCAGTGAGATAGCTAGCACAGAGCTAAAATAGATGGAGTCTGTGTTGATTCAGCACCACAATTTAATCTCCAGGTTTTGTAGGCCAGATGTGTAATGGAATAAATGTGTAGCTCTGCAGAATTGACTTAAATATGATGGTAAATTCAGAGGAAATATATTTCTTTCAGTTAGTGGAAAGGGTGGAATTCAACGGATGCTGTTGCTGTGGATTGGACTGGCAAGGGGGTACATTTTATGGGACACTCATTGCTTCCAAGTGTTTGGAAGTTGACATGTGCACCAGCTCTAAACTCAGCATCTGCCTTAAGTACTTAGTCACTGGTATCATGTTTCTACTATTGTTTTCTGATTAAAATATTAAGGTATTGACTGTGTGATCATACAGCTGTACTATGCCCAGAAAGACTAGGCATATCACTTAGAACAGGTCGTCTTGGAGTAACCGAGTTCACTACACTTCAATGAAGACTTTAGTAAAAACTTAGTCAGGAGGGCGAGGTGGTCAGTGAGACTGGTATGGTTCAATCGTGCCTATTTCTTTAGTCAGCTGCATGAAAGGGAGCGGTGTGGCCAGTATCACATCTGCTTCAGCCATCTCCACTGACCAATCTACTGGTGCTTTGGCAATTTTGCAAACTTTTGAGGAAAACCGACATCCAGCCTCAGACAGGTGATCTGAATCTCTAGCAAGGTGTCAAGGAATTAGCTCAATTTCTTTGCCCTGTTAGAATCTGAATTGCAGTTCCTTTTTAACCTAAGCCCTTCTAAGTAAAATTAACCAGCTCTGTTCCATGTTGGGATGTAATACTTTTTTTTTAAATGATGAATGTTCACTGTCTGATTTATATTGCCTGTCAGAAAACAGTGTATGCATCTTTTTGAAATTACATTGTCTTTTTTTTTTTTTTTTTTTTTTCTCTTTCTCTACAGATGGATAATGATCAGAATTCCAATACCTCAAAGCAGAGATATTCTGGGAAAGTCCATCTTTGCATTGCCCGTTATAGGTAAAAAAAACCCCGGCTCGTTACATGTATAATACATATTTGTAATATTCAGCATTTGGTTTTGCTTCAGTTTTATTCATGCACTGAATTATTACCTGGGACCAATGTTACGGATAGCAGACTCCTTTCCTGTTTGCACTGGCTGCAAAATAGTGCCATTTCCATGTGCTTTAACTGTCAGAGAAAGTATAACATGGCACGGCTCTTTTACCTACTGCTGTATTTCTAGCCTTCAATGTCTAAATGAGATAAGAATGCGTACCTCCTACTTTATAGACGGTATCTCAACCTGTTCTTATAAATTGTTTTTTCATCAATGTAAGAAAGATTTTAAAGTTCCTCACATCTTCACTTTGCACATTAAAATTTCAGATATGAAGTACTATCACAATAAAAATTTCTATGACTAACAATTTCTTTCAGGATAGGTATGGATTTAAATACTTTTAGAAGAACATTTTGTCGATGAGTAACTCGTTTTAGCTGTAACTCACTCCTTTGGTCTTTATTTAACTTGTCTCTGTTGAAGTTAAAAAACGTATGTAAAAGACTGCCATATAAAACAAACAGAATAAGGAGACTGGAAAAGACCTCCACAACAGATTACTTTAATACACTTTAAAAACCAAAGATTTTGGCCAGTGTATGCAAAGAGAACTAAGCGAGAAATGTGTAAGTAAATTCTGCAGGAAAGGATGTGGGTTTAAGTGTGTAGGGCTTAAGCAAATAGGCTGCGTTTCATGACAGCCTGTTGGTGATAAAGTTACAGTTCACAACAAACTGACTTAGACTCCACTCAAATATTTGTTTCAGAAGGGAAGCAAAAAGGTTGAATTGAGGAATTACCTTCCCGTGCAGCCTGAGAACTGTACACCCTTTTCTGATTAGTATTCAGTTGTGTGAGGGTCGTAAGTGACCACGTGTGTTTTCCATCCGCGCTCCATTGCAGTTACAACCCTTTTGATGGACCAAATGAAAATCCAGAAGCAGAGCTCCCCCTTACGGCAGGAAAGTACCTTTATGTGTATGGAGATATGGATGAAGATGGCTTTTATGAAGGTATTTTTTTTTTAATCTGTGAATTCACGCTAATTCATGCAGATTCCAGTCAGTTCATCTGTCAAACACACTCCCATTTCTTTCCTTCATCTACTACCAAATCGGTTACTAAAATTACCCCTCTAATCATTGTGTTAATTAACAGAGTTTCTGCACCAGCAAAGCCCTCCTTGCAGGCAAAGCTAATTATAAGATATTTTGTATTGTCAGCTTTTCCTACCGGCAAGATTTAAGTTGACAAGAAAGCTTACTGGCAGTTCTGGTGTTGCCTCACTGAGCCTTTACATTCTTAAAATCTGAGTGTTGTTTATGCACAGTTTTCACTTAGATCTTCCGTATCTTACCCACTTGCAAGGCATTGACATGCAAGAGGTACGCTCCTTCAAGGATTTTAATGGCATTGTTCTCTCTCACCAGGGGAACTTCTAGATGGACAAAGAGGACTAGTCCCTTCAAATTTTGTGGATTTTGTTCAAGACAATGAGACCCGGTTATCAAGCACATTGAGCAGTGAACAAGATCAGAATCTTATTAACCATTCGGGTCCTACTTTGGAAGGAGATCTCTTGGAGATAAGTCCACCAAGTCACATAGACTCTAGTGTAATCAGCAATGGCGCAGGGACTCTGGATGTGAACATTGATGAAATTGGAGAAGACATTGTGCCTTATCCTAGAAAAATCACCCTTATTAAACAACTAGCCAAAAGTGTCATTGTGGGCTGGGAGCCGCCGGTAGTGCCACCCGGATGGGGAACCATTAGCAGCTATAATGTTCTGGTTGACAAAGAAGTACGGATGAACATAGCCTTGGGAAGCAGAACGAAAGCTCTTATAGAAAAGCTTAATATTTCTACTTGTACATACCGAATATCAATTCAGAGCATTACAAACAAGGGTAACTCAGATGAACTGCAGTGCACTTTGTTAGTTGGGAAGGATGTCATAGTAGCCCCCTCTAATCTTAAAGTAGACAATATAACCCAGATTTCTGCGGAGTTGTCCTGGCTCCCTACAAATAGTAATTACAGTCATGTGATCTTTCTTAATGAAGAAGAATTTGACATTGTCAAGGCTGCTAGCTACAAGTACCATTTTTTTAATTTGAAGCCCAATATGGCCTACAAGGTGAAGGTCATGGCAAAGCCCCATCAGATGCCCTGGCAGCTTCCGCTGGAACAACGAGAAAAAAAGGAAGCCTTTGTGGAATTTTCAACGTTGCCAGCAGGTTTGATATTTTTCTCCCTACCCCAAAACTTTCCAGTTAAGTTTCTCTGAAAATACTAGATAAATTAATCTAACCTTTAACTTTGTGCTGTGATCCCTGTCACTTTCATGAGAAGACTGGGGATTATTAGATTGCTTGGTGGTATCTCAAATTAATTTGTGTCCTGTCATATTCTCTTCTTTGTTCCTGGGTAAGAACTGTAGCATTTTTGGGAGATAAACTAGGGAAAGTGATGCTTATCATCATCATATATCACATGCTAAGTGTTTTATCAGATTAATCTCCAATTGTATTTAATTTGTCCGGTTATAGTATTTCTGGTAGCTATTTGTTTTCACCAGTGTGAACAACAATGGGAAAAAAACCACAGTTATTACTTCTGACATGTTATTTGTATGTTATTTGTGAGTCTTAAAGCACTTTTTACATGGATGATCCAGCCCTTTTCTGTAATGACAAACAACACAGTCATCTTAGAAGACCACACAGTCATTTAGGGGTTGTAAATGCATTTTGGTTTTGAGTTTGTAATCACATTGTATAATTTGGATTTGTAAAGATAACAAATAGGTTGTGTTTTGGAAAGTCCGAGGTTTTTTCCCACCTTGCTTTTTCCATTAGAAATGTTGGTAAGTGTAACCAGTCGTTTCCCAGTGTTTAAGAGCAGTGAAGTAATGTTTAAAAGCAGAGCAGAAATAATGTGGTGCATTTAAAGGATGATCTCATCATTTTGGAGGCATACAGCAGTACCTGAAAAATTTGAGCATCTCTCCTTATAGATCCATCTAACCAACGTCATCTAATCAAGGACAAGTAGAAGCCTCCTTATATATTCAGACTTTCACGATGCCTCTGAAGCAGGGACAGCCCAGTGCAAGTGACTCCTGGCCAGGGAAATTTCAGTGAAATGGAATGTCCTCAGTTCAGGCATTTACTTTTTTGTCGTAAATAATTTTGGTGAGCTAAGCGGTAGTGCTGTTACAGAATCTGCTGGGGCGGGGGGGGAGGGTGGGGTGGGGTGTGCATTTTAAACTTCGTTTATGTTCTGTTAGAGTTGGGAGATACTGCCTAGGTGGTGACTTGAACTTATTAAGTGTGTTGACTTTGTTATTTGGGAAAAGCCTTTCGAGTGAGGTTTCTACAGGCCAAACATTTAACGTGCTGTATCTCCCTCTAGTTGCTGAAGTATGCTAAAGCAATAAATGAGCTCTGTTGTGGAGCTAAAACGCAGCGAAGCCTCTGCTTTTAGATCCAGGGATCCCAGAATCTTCCCCACCACTTCATTTCACAGGGAACATTTTACAAAAGCATGTCAACTATTCACTGTTATATAGCATAATGAAATAGCAACAGTTGAATTGATTAAAGGCTACTGCTTATCTTTCAAAAGTCACTGAAAAAGAGGGAAAAGGATGCTCATGAAATCAGAATCAGCAATGGCAGTTACCATCATAGTGTGTCACGTTTTTGTCTTGCAAATACTACTGGCTTTGAGTAATTACATGTCTCTTCTTCCAAAATACATTTAAAAGAAATTAAAAGAAAAAAAGTAGAGAAAGCAACTTTTATATGACAAACACTTTTTTTCTCTCAGACTCTGGATTATTTTTCCCCCTTAAATACCTTCAGTTAATCTACATTGCAAGGGACATGTTTCAAATATTATCTTAGAGTATGCTGAGAAAGCAATACAGATATTCTGTGCGAAGGGAATCTTTTGTTGTTGTGCTTCTCTAGAAGATGCATGGGGGTGAGTGATGTCACACAAACCTTTAGCTGTGGTGCACATCAGGTTTAGCAAACAGTGCAGCATGAACTGCAGCATAACTGGCTACAGGCAGCTGCTAAGGTTTGCACTGACGTTTTTCTAAGGGCTTCAGAAATGTTTACAAATGAATGCATGTGCTTGCTTTGTTTGAAGCTGAGAAGCTCTGCTCTTTACTAATGGGCTCAGTGATACCCTTATAGGAAAGGATACCAACAGCCACTTATACCAAAAAGGGAGTGGGGATCAGTGAATGTTTAAACATTTTCACACTGTATCAGTCTCAGGGGGGTTTTAGGAATACATAAAGCAAAAATGAACTTGAGGTAACTGCTCACATTTGGAAGCTAGAGAGAGCAGTTGCATGAAAAGTACAGGACAATTAGAGGTCACCTTTTCATTTTTCTCTTTGCATAGCTATATCAAGTTTGGCATGATATATACTTGAAAACACATTGCTTCCTATCGGACCAAAGCTGGGTGACAGCTCTTTAGCTGCTGAGCAATTGAACTCCTCTTCTTGATTCATCAAAGCATTCAAATTGCTTAAGTTAAAACAGTAGTTCTCTTTTGGGTGCTCAGATCTAAAAATAGGCATAAGTATTGATAGGATCAGGACCAATGGGACTGTTACGGGTTTTGAGCTAATAAATTCATGAAGATAATAAACTCATGAAGGCCAAACTGTAGCAGAATTCTGAAACAAACGTTTATGATGGTGACCAAGATCATCAAAAGTCATCAAGAGTAGTTTCCCATTTAATAATGGGGGAAAATAGAAACCATACTAAGCCTTGGGCATTACAGTTTATTAAAACTACCTCTGCTACAGGCTGTGAAGGTCGAGATAGATTCCCTGAGGATTGTTTGGTTTTGGGAGAATGGAAGGAAGGTGACTTCTCCTGCAGGAGCAGATTAATGTCATTGTCATTGACAAGATACTGGACTGGATCAGACACATTCTTATAAGCTGAGGAGCTTCGGTGGATTGGGAGTGCTGGCTGTCAATAATATAGGATGGTCAGGGAAGCTGAAATTAAATTCTAAATCAAAATCTATGTATTGGCCAAGAATAGTATTGGGTCAGTTTGCATACTTTGGCCTTGCAAGTTAAAAATACATTGCAGATGCAAGGGGTGGTATAGGAAAAAAGTTCTTGTTGTGCCTGTAGTGTCCTGAACACAACCGTAATTTTGTTTCCGTGGCCACTAGAGAATGAAGTTCATTGACAGCGAAGTACTGAAACTCACTAACCGTTTGCCAGCCTATCTGTAGGCTGAGGCTGTATGATATTTCCAGTCTTATGATGATCTGTTTGGTAGCAATGAATGCACACAAAATATTTGTAGCTTTTTTGTTACGCAGAGATGGCTACAGCTGAACCCTGCTTCTGAAATCTTTTAGCATGAAACACTTCTCAGTGTTTGACTGTTAAATTAGCTCAATGGGATGCTTGAAAGATTCATAAACTAATAATCTCTATGATATTTTTACGTTGACTTTCTGTCTGAAGTAGAGCTATTTATAGTAGGGTAATAATGTCTTTTAATTAAGGATGTATTTGGTGTACGATTACACTAACATACTGTAAACGCCTTGAAAGCTTAGTAGGCATATTTTTTTCTTCAGTGCAGCAAAAAGACTTTTAGTCCAGTTTTCCTTTAAACCAGTGTGCTGCTGGTTGAAATGGTTAAAATTTCGGCTTGCAATCCACATTACGTCTTGGTGTCAATGTGTTTCTGGCCCATAAATCATGACTTGGAGCCACTGATGGTCCAGAGAGACAGAGTTTGAAAGTGATTTCTGAGTATGTAGTGTGCATTCAGTGCAGAGATGGATACCAAAAAGTTACTTGCTGTCACCTGCTGCAGTTTTCCCCTAACAGTGCCGCTCCTGGGCTGCCTTCTCCCTGCATGTTTCTGTTAACATCTTCTGCATTCAGAGTAACAGTTATGCAGTCTGGAGGGATAAAAATAGGTCTAGAGCAAGCTGCAAGTACAGACCATCTTGCAAAGAAATATAGGTTAGTTAATGGCTGTAAGCTGCAGGTCAATTCCTGGCTCCATGACCGGCTGAGACTATGCTTCTGTTTTTACATAATAACTGCAATAAGGATATTATGTCTTCTTAAAAACAACAACAACAACAAAAAGTGCTTTGAGATCCGTAGTTTCCAACTTGCAGGTGTATCAGTTGACATACGTACTTCTGATCTAAGGCTCAACAGTAACCAGTCTTGTCTTTCTTAGGTCCTCCAGCTCCACCTCAAGACGTTACTGTACGGGCTGGATCCACTCCAGCAACCATACAGGTGTCCTGGAAACCACCAACTCTGACAGCAACAGGGACCTCCCATGGCGCCAATGTCACAGGCTATGGTGTTTATGCGAAAGGTCAACGGGTGAGTTCTCCTTCCAGTGTTACAGTGATCATCTACGTTAGGTGAATTTCAACGGACAGGTGAAGGCAACAATAGACATGTGATGGCACTTGAATGTGTGCAGGGTTTTCTCAGCTTTCAGAGGAACCTGCTCTTTTGTTTGTGCATAACTTGCTATTAGCTTCCTTTCTACAAGCACTTAAGCTTGTGTCCAAACAAGTGGACTGGAAGGAATAAAGACAACTGGTGCTAATTGGTGCAGAGCCCTGGTGTGGGCTCTTGCAGCCAGCTCCGTTGGCAATAAATCACTCCATGTTAAGACTTTGAAGGTTGTACTTTAGTGGGGTAGAGGGAAGGGAGACAAATGTCTTCATGCTACTAAGTTGCTTGTTTGTGTACTCAGGTGGCGGAGGTGATCTTTCCAACAGCAGAGAACACATTGGTGGAGCTAATGAGACTAAGGAGTTTGGAAGCAAAGGAAGTTACTGTTCGAACACTCTCTGCACAAGGGGAGTCAGTGGACTCTACTGTTGCTGCCATTCCATCTGACCTACTGGTGCCTCCAACCCCTCACCCCAGAACTGCTCCCAAATCTAAGCCATTAGCAAGTGCCGGAGCCCCAGAAACCAAAGAAGAACATTTAGGTCCACATTTAAAAATGGATGAGTCATGGGAGCAGACTCGTTCGGCATCCCCTGTTCATGGACACATGCTTGAGCCACCTGCTCCTAACTTTCACAGCCCGCTTCAGGGAAGGAGGTCTCCATCGCCTAACCGAATACTCCCTCAACCTCAAGGCACACCTGTCCCAAATACTGTCGCAAAAGCCATGGCAAGAGAAGCTGCACAACGAGTTGCAGAGAGCAATAGGGTAAGGGCAAATTTTTTCTTCTGGCTTTTTTAGGCTGGCTTTATTCATTGTGGCACTTTCCATCAAAGAGTTTTTTCATCATATGCTTTGAGGAGCAGCTAATCATTCCTAAATCCTGCAGATCTGTAGTTTGGGAAGAAGCAGTGTGCTAAAACTCTGTGCCATCTTCCACAAATATGCTTGTAATGAGAAAGAACATTGATCAGCCTTTGATCAGCATAGAAACCCCACGATATCACTAGAAGTGTTGCCTCCAAAAATGCAGAGCCTTTTGGAAAAAGATAGTAATCATCAAAGTTTGAGCTTGGATCCTGCAGGAGTCAAAAGCGAGGCTTGTGTCTACGTGAGAAAACTCAACCAAGTACTGAAGTACTTTGAAAGAGACCAAAACAGTAAAGTGCCATTTAGAAATGGGTCTGGAAATAGGCAGATACACAAAATTCCTGAGCAGACTTACTGTGGGAGATAATATTTTTGATAGTTTTCAGAATGAGGACAGAGTCTTATTTCTACAAGGGAATCTAACTAGCAGTCAGATAAGAGACTTGTTTGTGTTCTAAAACTAGCTTCTTTTTCAAAATAACAAATAGCAGTTCAGATGTAAAAGCACTGTTTTGTATGCTGTCATGGATCCACAGGCAGTTTTACATATTGGCCCTTCAAGAGTCCCCCTTTCTCAGTGGTACACCTTCACCGGTGTTTTACAGCTGCTTCAACACAGCTGCCATGTGAAAGCTTTTCATTACAGCTCCTTTTGTAGCTGCTAGAAGCATCACTGCCCAAAGGAGACTCCCTGGTTTTGAGACCATTATGACCCATGGCTGCTGTGGGGACTCAGATGTTTGCTAGTTAATTTAAATCTCATATTTGAGTCTCTTGGGTCAGCATGGCTGATGCATATGCGTCCTGACAACATGCTCTTGTTTTCCTACCCAAGCATACAATATTTAAATACTCGCAGTGCCCTGGGCAGCTACTTTCTCATCACAAGTCAGTTACTTGTTTCAAGCTCTGGTATCTTTTTTTTTTCTCTTGGTCTTTCATCTGGCAGTCATCAGTTGTTATGTCCAGTCTTTGGTCTCCCATCATATCTCCAAAGTAATTACATTAATTTTGACAGTTCACACATGTCTTAACAGCCCCACCTTATCGACTGCCCCTGTTTTGGGACAGAATTGAGCCAGTAGGTGATGATACAGCTTTTGGGAAGCTGAGTAATTCTGGACCAATAAGGTCTGCTAAATACATACATATGCATGTATATATTTCTTCCCTTTTTTTGTAAATAAAGCAAATAGGAATAGATGTCATAGAGGGAGAAAAGGCAATTAGTTTCTTTGGTACTCTGAGGTGAAAGCTGATTTAACAACCACATAAGGAAAGTGAAGTGAAATACTTGCTCTTTTTTTGAAAATTGCAGACTTAACACACGATCTGAACCATGTTTAATTACATTAATTTTAGTGATGCTTGAAATGTTTAATTCCAGGATTTGGACAGAAGTTTACAGATGGATTCACTCTAAATTAAATCAAATTCTGCAGATGATATTATTCATGTTTAGTTCCCAGTAGTAGAAAATGTTCCCTTGAGGCAGGCTGCTGCAGAAGGAGCTGTATGTCTTCTCCCTGCCCTTCATCCAGCCTGTTAGGTGGCTGATGGTTATTGTCATGAGAGTAAGCAGCAGGAATCAGTAGTTGAGGGTAAGAGTTACCTCAGAGTAGAGGAAGAGCACAAAGTCTCATTCTATAGCTTCTTTTGTGCTGAGGTCAAAAATACTCTAGTGGCTAGGTCATTCGATAACCCTCTGCCAAGGGGAAATTAATGTCTTCGTTAGCAGCTTCTGACTGTAGCACACTGAGAATTTTTACATAAGTGACACAGGGAAGAAAGCTAGCAGCTGAGTTGATGGTCACATAAAAGCATGTAATTTTTTACAAGTGAGAGTAATACGGCAAGCAAAAAATTCTTGAAAACGGCTAAAAGGTTGCAGTCAGGGGAAACTAATATGGTTTTAAAACATGAGTATATTTAAATGTTGTGTTCTTGAGTCCTTATGTCTAATATTTGCCATTTCTTCCATTGGTTGCATGGACAAACCTGCTTCACGATTTTCCATTTTGTGTTGCTTTGCTAGATGGAGAGGAGGAGTGTTTTTAGCGAAAGGAGTAATGCAGCCCAGTACGCTAACTCAGATGATGAGGAAGATGGTTATGATTCTCCTAGTGTCAAAAGAAGGGGGGCTTCTGTTGATGATTTCCTGAAGGGGTCAGAACTTGGAAAGCAAGTAAGTAGTCTGGTCTTGTTATCGTGTCAAGTGTCCAACATGAAACAAGCATTTAATGAAGCTCAGCAGGCTCTCCAGGTCACCATCTGATTATTGTAGCCATATCGGTAGACTGTACAGACAAGCAGCTCAATTGTGGGGAGGGAGAGGAGTGTCCTGTTACTGGAGCCTGACACTGTCTAATGGGAACTGAATGCTTGGCACCATCCGTCTATAGATCATTACCCCATGCAGCAGTCTTAAGTACTGGAAACTGGGAAAAAAAAAAAAAAAAGAAGCTGAAACAAATTTAAATAGAAAATGTGACTGGAATGTCATGTTTGGGCTCTGGGCTTTTTCTGTACAACAAGTTACTACTGCATATGAAAACGTGTTGTGAAAAAAAAGGGAAAAGGGGAAAGATTTTGTGTTCCACAAAAGCCATAACCTGTAATCCTGATTAGCAGAAACCCAACATTGTATATAATTGGCATGCTTTAATATAAGAGCCACAAAGTTTAGATGTGAAAAATTAAGCATTAGAACATAGTCTGATCTTTTAACCTCAAAAAGAAACCAAAAGCACTGTGAAACTGTAGTGGCTTTTTCTCTAGGATGATCTTAATGTAATGCATCTGAAGGATCTGAAAACATTTATGGACTTGGCACCAAGAATTGTTACTAAAGGCTTAACCCTACAATTTTTTAGCTCCAGCACAAAGAATGAAAAGAGGAGAAATTGCCTTTTGTATTTGGAGGGCAAATCCATCTTCCCTTTGGAGAAATTGCTTGTTGTAGACATTTTCTTCTCACTTCTGGATTGATTGATATCAGCTATGGAAATTGACCTAGTACCACAGAAATTTTTTTCTTCATTGGTATTGCTGGGGGAAGGAATGCAGTAATTTCTAGCATCCTAGTACTTCTAGAATATTTGATTCTTAAAATATTCTAATGCAATCTGATAGTCAGATGACTCCATTTGAAAATTTGTCCTTGGAAATACAATGCGTTTTGTTTATGATATGATTTGTTAGATGCAAAGTTTAACAGAGGGCACTCCTATTTGACATTAACAGTTCAGTAAGACACACTTTTTCCTCCTTATCTTCCAACTAATTGAAAACTTATAGGAACTTGAAAAATTTGGACTAAATTTAAAAGACAATTAATGTTTTAGCCAGTCTATTCCTACAACATTTAGGAGAATGAAAGCTTCAAATTCCATCAGCTAGCTATTTTACACAATGTTGGTAACATCCTGCAAGACTTAAATGCTGATCACTTTTAAATTACAATGTGATGTAACAAACACCTGTGAAGAACAGTGGATATGTGAATTATCCTGGGGCTTTCACAGTTTGGTCAGCAAGTCCATTGATGCATGAAGGACCTCTTTAAATCAAGTGAATTTAATCAAGTCTAAAACTAGATTTGGTGCCATGAATGCAGACATCCTTTTTTGTAACACCTGTGGGATTGAGATTTCATTTCTTGAATTGGGAGCATAAATAGGCAAAAAAAAAAAATTATATGTGATGTCTCCACTGGAACAGAGCAGCAAGAGGCATGATGTAATTTATATGTGGTTATTAGTGTGGCAGTCAAACGTAGGAAATGCTCTAGTCCTCATTGGTCTTATTACAAGGATTTTCAGCTTTACTGTTCGTAAAGAATTTTCTCTCTCACCGTGTCAATCAGCCTCACTATTGCCATGGTGAAGAGTACCATACAGAGAGCAGTAGAGGTTCTGACTTGTCTGATATTATGGAAGAAGATGAGGAAGAGCTGTACTCCGAAATGCAGCTGGAGGATGGAGGAAGGCGACGAGTCAGTGTGACTTCACACAACGCACTGAAGGTAAGTGTGACTGCAAAGAAACCTTAGCAGTACCTCCATATTTTGATTCTTCTTCGAAGCTTTTCTTTTAGTCAATTATGGATGTTGCAAATCATTAAAACTCACACTCATATAGACCTAGAACTGGGGTGAACATTATGATATCAAGGCCACTTTAATACATTTATTTTTTTTTTTTTTTTTTTTTTGCATTATTTGATAGCTAATCTTTTACCTAATGGACTATTTTCCTGTATGTAACTGTTGAAGTTGCAGTTTCTGTTCTGTATCTGGGGACCTTTCCCGTGTCTATACAACAAGATACTACATGTGCTACCCAGACAATGAGTTGTTTCTGAGCAAGGAGATTTATATAAATATATATACTTCTAGAAGAAAACAACTTAGGTCTTTCATGTCTAAGTAATTTGTCCCTGTTTCCAGTGTTATCTCTTCCACAGGCTTTAAAGCATGCTTGTAAGAAAAGGAGTTGGGTCAGCTGTGTTTGATAAATGCATTATTAGAAATTCTCATGCTCTGATTATTAAGGAATCACAAGAGACAGCAGATACTTGTCAGAAATATTGCTTTAACACTGCACAGGAATATTCATCACGAAAGACAGCTTTAGTATAACAATTAAAGCATATGTAGGACGTTGAAGGTACCCAATACAGAATATATATTTCCCATAGTATTTTTGTACATGTAAATTGTGTTTGTTTTTATGTGTCTAGCAATTACACCAAATTGTGTTTTGTAATAAGGTTGAATAACTTAAACGATAGGGAAACCCACAGGTTGATTTTTCTTCCAATATGCTGTTGTTTAACTAAAGAAACAATGCCATTTTCTCATGCATACAAGAATTTTGATCATTCTTATAACTGTTTTCATGTACTATAAATTCAACCCTTTTATTCTGATACTACCTGGAATGAGACAGGTACTTTATCAAATGAAAAATAATCAGTGTTTCTATTATTCTGCTAACATAAAGGTTGAAACTGAAATCCTTCTGTATGCCGCTTCTGTCCCTTTCCTGTGGGAGAAAGTGAATTATCCCTAGACTGTCCTTGTTGTTTATGCATCAGAAAGTATATTTACTGCTTGGTTTTAAATTATTATTGCCAATATTCATATTTAAAAAGAAAGGTCCAGACCCTTAACTGCTGTTGTATATCATTTTAGACCTGTTAAACTCTGCAGGCACACTTCTTTTCATGTGGTAGTGTATGTGAAGGGTACGGTTGGTCTACTCATTCTGCAGAAGTAGAATTCAGTATATGAGTACTTCCTGTGGAAGGACTCATGGATGTCTGAGTCTCATTTGGAGAATATGGCCCACCATGCTGATAATTTTCCTGATATAACAATGCAGGTCAGATTCTGATCTCAAAGTGCTTGATAATTTCCCTTTCTTTCAGTAGATCCAATCTCGCTTTGCAACATCATTAATTAACAACAACAAAAAAGTAACACTTTTACTGAATTTTCCATGATGTAATCAGATTCCTTGTTTCTTGCATCTGAAAGCATGCCAGCCATGCCCTTGCAGCTGTAATTGAGTAGTCTCTCCCAAGTTACTAGATGCCCTCAAGTAACAAGAAAACATTTTGCATGCAGATGTGTATTTGCATTACTGGGACATTACTATTCCCTCCAACAGTTCCCTAAAACAACGGCTGCCACAGGTGATCAAGAGAAGATTCAACTCACTCACCTGGTCTGAGCATTCTAAAATGTGAGATATTGAGCTCCAATCAAAACTGACCTTGTTCATATTTATTGAACTTCTGTGGCAGTTTGTCTCAAAAGTTTCACAAGCAGGATACACATTTACACATTTTAAAAATGAATTAAAGTAGGTGAAACAAATATAGTCATAAAGTAACTTAGAAAGTTCCTAATGCTTGAAAGGGGAAGACATCCAAAACCAGTTAATTTTGACACACTCAGAGAGATATTGCTGAAGTTTCCAAGATGATCCTGTCCTTATTTATGAGTGCTGTTGTGTCCAGCGGCCTACCTGATCTGGGCATTGAGTAACGTACAAGGACAGGTGATCTCCATGACGTAGAATCCATAACCCATGTCAAGCAAAACCAACACCTCCTGCATCATTATTCTCTTGTCTCTTCTCAGAGTCCAGACACTGCATAGGATTCTTCTGTCACACCAACATGTGTTTGTGTAAATGTAATAGAAAAGTCACTAAATGTGTCTATCTTGTTCAGAATGCTGATTTTATCCAGACTGGGATAGTTTTTACCTACTGCTGATATAAACAGACTTTTACTTACTTCTGATAATAGGCTGATTTTCAAATATTGGTTTTATCAAGCAGGTACGAGATTATGCTGAGAGACTTGGTGACAGTGCAGACCAAGTGACATCAGAAAGCAGCTTGCTTCTCAGGGTTCTTTCTGTGGAAGCCAAGCTTTAAAAATGGTGCAGTTTTTCTACTACTGCATTTCTACTGCTTTTACAAAGGAAAATAGAGCTCCTTTAATATTTCTTCAGAATAGCTCTCCTCTGGCAGGAGATTTAGGAGAATTTGCTACTCACATAGGATGCTTTAACAGATGAAAAGCAAGAAAGCTTCCTAGAACAGAATTTTCATTCTCAGATATTGGTTCTGGTTACAAAGAAAAATTAAATAGCAATTTGGCACGGGGCAAGGAACATACTAAGCATTAGTGCTGTGTTTTAATGCCATTCACATTCACCATGCTGGAACCTGTATGCAGCTTTTATTGCTTTGTTTTAAATGCATGGGTTTATTCTTGTTGAGAGCACCACTCAGTTGTTTGTACTGACCTCTCATGTTGTATCTGACACCCAGCAACTTCTTAATCATGTCTTTATTTTCCACAGATTCTCATTCAAAGCATGACATCCTTTTCACTAAATAAGCTGCATGTCTTATGTTTGCCATTGCTCTAAAACTAATTCTGTCTTTATTTTTCTTTTCTTCTCCCTTTTCCCTCCCATTTTATTTTTGTCACACACTATTTGTTCCCTGTCTGGTTCTTAACATTACATAATCTTAAGGAGTGCGATAAGAATAAGACCACTGAAGCCACTTTTTTGGAACAGCCTGACTTTTCACAGCAGATACATCACAGTAAAAAGCTTTTCAGTATTCCAGAAGTAGCTGAAGAGGATGGTGAATACTCTGAACTGCTGTACAAGCAGGGTTTAGGTATGCCCTATAAAAAGAATCCCACAATAGCTAGAGACTCTAGACCACCTAGGCCCTACAATCAAGACCAGCAGCACAACTTCTGGTACCCTGCCAAGCACAGAATTTCAGGCATGGAGGATTTTGCTGCAGACGACAAAGGATGTAAATATAGCCGATCCTTATCGAGAAGCCCAGACAGTGGACTAGACTGTGGAAGTGAAGAAGAAGAATCTCGTTTTAATTTCAGATATACTTGTGATTCAGTTTCTGCCAACGTTGCCTCTAGCTGTTGTGCAGAGACTGCTAACTGTTCCTGCAGGAAAAGCACGAGGCCATTGCTTGCTCGCAGGAAAACTTTAACCAGACAAACCAGCATCGAAGAAGATTTTGGTGACCTGGGTCCTTCCTTTGTAGAACCCAGGAGTGAACAGGTCAAACCCAGTTATGAGAAAAAGTATGAGACCCAGAAATGTAATAGAACAGATAATTTGTCTAATGAAGATGTTCAGGGAGGCTGGAAGACCGACTTAAAAATGGCTGACTCTAGGGCAGCTGGTCTACTTGCAAAGCCATCCCACAGAGATGCAGAAGACTCTCTGGTGTGTGAAATAAATCTTCCTTCTAACATCTGCTTGCCAAATCAGTTTGTTTTCTTTCTTTGCTTCTTTTTTGTTGTCGTTCTTTTTTATTTTTTTTCCTGAATTAATTTTTAGAGTCCATCCTTTGGACTTAACTGCTACTTTTTCCCCTTCTTTTTTTTTCCTCCCCATTCATTTTTGTTTATTATTCTGCATTTTCCTTTACAGTCGTCTTTTGTGTCATGCTGAAATCAGTTTAATTTGCTTTACAATTATCTTCCCACAGAACAAATTACAATAATGGCTGCTTTTATTAAAGGACAACTGAATCTAAATTTTAATTAAGGGTTAGCTGAACTATAATTTTTCCAAAAGATTATTTTTCTTTATTTTGCCCATCTAAATGTTGCTTTAAAAAACCATTGCATTTTAAATGGAAAAATATTTCATCAGTACTTGTTTTCTTTTTAATGTCAAGGAATTCATTTCATCATGTTATTTTTATTCAACTCATTCCCAGAATTTTCAGGATATGCTCTTTATCATGAAACACCTCCAGACAAGAATCAAGATTCTTCCCCAGTTTGAACTGTCCAGTGACCCAGATTTGTGGAGTCACAGGTTTTCATCATATTTCCATTTTCTACCTTATCTCTGCACTGTCACTACTTTGCCTTCCTTTTTAGACCATCTCTTCTTGCCTTTGAAGTTGCAGGCTGCATCTCTGCACGAGAATGCAGGCAAACAGCTTCTTCCAAAGGGAGAGGCCAGGGCCATTCCATGTCTTTCAAGGATGCCTCTGCGTGATCTTGCCTATTTGCATTTCTGTCCATTAATCTATGGCAGAGTCTCCACACTTTGATAGATGCATCTGTAGGCTTCCCTGCTCCCGAAAGACCAAAGCAAGTTCTTTACCCTCTCAGTCTGCAACAGTCCAGAGCGGAAACCTCAAACCTAATGTGTTTCATGTGAGACTAGAAATCAGTTGCCTGCTCTTCTAGCCTAGCGGTTTATGCCGAAACTATCCTTAAAAATTTCTCCTGTTAAAATTGGTGCCCAAGCTGCATTAATCTCAATGGCTGCATGACAAACTCTGGAGAGCATTAAAATAGTACCATTTAGGCATTAAAATAGCAACATTTTCTGCAAGGGTAATGAACAGAAAGAGACAGCTGTGATGTGAGATGAAGTGTGTCTACATTCCCGTCTACATGTTTCAATGACCTTTAAAAGGCTTTAACAACCGAAGGCCATTATAGAGAAGCAGTGTGCTCAAAGACAGAAGGACGTACACTTCTTCACATGCTGCAAACTGGACAAAAACTATGTAGCTGAACACAAAACAGGCTTGCCTTTTCAAGTGCAATCCAATCTCCACAGCTCTCATGACTGGTTGTACTACTCTTCAGGAGATTATAATGTCACCTTAGCAGCAACAACAAAGGCAAAAGAATATTTCAAAAATTATTCTTTTCTTTTCTTTTTGTTCTGATGTGTGGCTGCTGGTTACAAAATTCTGCCATAAATCAGGGAACCATTTTTTTCTTTTGCAGGTTTGCCAGGCAACAGTATTTACTTTTCAGCTAACCTTTCAGTTAAAAACTAAGTTTAGTTGCCTTTAGAGCTTATGCTTCCAAATGTGATTGAACCTGATTAATGTCCAACCATATAACCATAATGTTACCATGCATGTTACTTACAAACCTGTTTTTTCTGTTATTGTTTTTTAGCTTTTAGGTAATCCATCATCTGCAGGACGGCCTGAAAGGGTGGAGCATGCAGGGCGAAGGTCCTCTCATGGCAGTGCAGTGCCACAAAGGTCTCGACCAATGTTGGTCCCTTCCATTGGTTAGTTGGACAGATTGGTGCATTTCTGTTCTTTGCAGCCTCAGAGTTGGGAAGGTGGTCCTTAAAAAAGAAACAACAGACACTTGTCTTGAACCATGATTACTCTTAGTTTAAATGGGATGAAATGGAACTAAAAACATCACCATCTGAGTGTACTGGGATTTCACAGGGGGCTGAATCAGTAGTCATTGACATCACTGGGAGCCTTTTCATTTAATTTAGTGGGTATTGGAGCTTTTCTAAGCTTGGGTAAGCTTAGATACTGTGAGATCTTACCTAAGAAGAAATTTCCAGGCAGGATACTATATGATCAGTAAAATAAATGTGCCCATTCAGCCATCCATTCAGCCATCCATCTTTCCATTCATCAACCATCATTTTGCATTCACTTTCCATTTTCTTGACTACTTTTTGGAATTTAACAGGAAAAATGGAAGTTGTTAAATGTCCTAAGTTAGTAGGACTTGCATATATTTACTATTTCTTACAGAATCATCCCTATTCTGGTTTACTTATGGCTTAAACTATATGCTGGCATATACCAGAAAATCCAAAAAGTAGTGCAGAAAAGATAATGGAATCAAGACACTATGGACAAATACGTATCTGTTAAAACTTGCACTCTATACTGCCAAACAAGAAGCATTCACACTGAAAATCAGGAAATGTGCAAAACAAATGCAGAAAGAGCTCTGTGAGCTATTAGCAGAACTTTACTCCATGAAGAAATAAAGTCGGTCCAGTTCCTGTCCTAGCCTGGACTTTAAGTTGTGAATACTGTGGGCATTCTCAGGAGGAGAATGAAGCAGTGTCAGACAATTCTCACCTGACATTATGTGAATAAGAGACATCATAAAAGGGGATTAGCAGAAGGAAAGAGACTGATAACTAAGGAATGCTTTTCTTTTTAAATGTTAAATATTTTTCCCTTTTCGTAGAATCACACTAAAATGCCTGTACTGTAAATTTAAAGCAAAATCCGCCTAATGGGCACAATTATTTTGATATCTAGAAGACAATAATTACTATTATTGAAACCATAGATCAGAAAACACACACAGCTGTAATGCATGAAACTTTTTTAGTGTCTTCAATATCGTATGACTGGTCAGAGGCTGATTCTTGTCCCACATCCTGGTGTAAACAAGGACATTCTTCACAGATGTCAACAGAATTACACTGGTATGAAAATGGTATGGGGGAGACTCAGCTCCAGGGAGGCTCTTGTGCTTCTGTTGACAGGTTATTGCTAGCTGAACCAAATAGCTCTTGGGTGACAGTGTGAGGACTGTTAGATTTTCTTGTCCTTTTTCACTGAAAGCAGCCTTTTCTTTTCTCAGGAGTAAAGATTTCCGATTTGTATTTGAACTACTTAAAGCAAGTTTTGTGTCTAAGTTCTTTCTTTTGTGTTATCTACTAAACCTTTTTTTTATGACTAGCAAGACAGTAGACAGGCTTATTTGAATTAATCCTTCGAGTTTCCTTTTAATTTTCATTTTAATTAAAAATTAATGGAAGTGATTAAATTTATCAGAGCTCACTTTCTGTCAACAAAGTTAGGACACGGAAACCACTAAGTAATGACTTCACTGTTTAGTAGTTCAATAGCAAAGGTTTAGGAATTAGATAAATAAATTAATTTCTGATAGTCAATCTGTGCTCAAACAGATAATTAAATAGAAAATAAAATAACAGATTTTATTTCTTTCTGTGTAACTTAAAGAATGAACTAGTGTAGTTTGTATTATTGTATTATTAAGCCACAAACACTCTTTGGGGAAATTCCACCAGGAATAAACCACAATATTGTCTAATGCTGGGCAAACTACTGAGGATTACGTACAGTATTTAACAAAAAGAATTATTTGCTGTGAAGCGCCTATGTGGTTTAGAGTTCAAGAGTCCTAATTTCTGACTAAAAGACTCATGATTAAAATTGCTGAAAGATAGGTAAGCAATATTTCTCATTATACGGTATCATACTGTAATAAATCACTTTGAGGATAAGCGAAGCAAATATAAACACTTGATAAAAACTGCACAAAAGTTGCTTCCTCTAAGCCTGCTGGGAAAAAAAAAAATCTAGAAGAGATGAAATATATCACGGGTTCAGGTAAATAAAACATGATAAAATTAGGGCAGCCAAAAGTCTGTAGTACAGCACTGGATAAACTTGAAGCCACTGTTCAGAATCCCACTGACAAAGGGAGTTTCCCATGAATAAGGGCTGCAAGTATGGTTTTTGAAGAAGGAAATTATTATAGCTGTGTCGTTCATTGTAATATGTCGTTCCACAAAGTGAAAAGCAGAGTAAAATGAAAGGAAAGAAGAAAGTAAATACAATTGAGCCAAAGTTTAGACTGCTCAAATACATGAAACTGTTGTTGGCCTCAGCATCTCAAAGATGTGGATTCCAAATTTCTTGGCAGCAGCTTATTCCTTTACATGTATGCCTGGATTTTTTATTGAATTATTCACCTAAAGGGTCACTTTAGGGAGGGGAAGTTCTTAAGGCAGATCTGGGAGGTTAAATTAGTGGGAAAGACCTTCAAAATCGTGCTGTTCTTAGGATTCCGATGATAAAACCTTACTCCAAAATGTTACAGAATTTAAATTCTTTGACTTATTTTCCCCCTTAAGCTAAAAATACTTTAGATTAGTATCTTCTTGCAGGTAGGATTTAAGTAAATTAATTAATTTTTGTTTTTAGGTTGATACTTTAGAAGGTGAAACACAGTTTACAGTGCTCTTGACCTTGCAGATCTGGAAGGTAGGATTGTTTAAACCTCATAATAAAAGATGATTCCTATCCAAAGATCTAACAAACAATATTTACACTGTATTAATTTTAAAAAGCACAAATTTCAGATGCTTTAAAAAAAAAGGAGATACACATTTCTGTGATTCCCCTGTTGAAGAAGGATTTCTAGAGGCTGAGACATCTGGCAAAGCTCATGCAGTGTTTAGCCTTCCTACTATATGCAAGTCAGAAAGAAAGGTAGGCAAAGCCTGCCTGCTGGAGCCTCCGCAAAGGCAACTATACAAAATGTTTTAATAGATCGTTCCCTTTTTCTCCATAGAAATTACAATGGACAGTAACAGTGAAGGCGGTCGGTCTCGGTCAGGTAGTGAGGGAAATATTTCACCTGTAGAAGAAGAAGCTTATTATCGCAGCATTGGTGGACACAAGAAATGGCCTCAGCAGCGTACCATGGCCTCTGAATATAGATACGGTATGCCGAACATTATTCCTCCTTTCTGACAGACACATTTTAGAGCTGCGTGTTAACAAGTGTGGTTTCTGTATGACAACATTGCATGCAATGCAGAATGCCAGGGGAACTAGCTCTTAAGTCCTGTCTGCTCTCAGGTAAGTTCCTCCAGCTCGGCTATAAGGGACAAACAGCCCTTAGTCCTCTGTCCTGAATCTGCTGTGCAGCCACCTTTCCATACTCGACTGAGTCCAAGCACTCTGCATGGCATGAACCTCTGTGAAGCTATGCTGCTACTAACGCCAGTCAGTATTTACTGTATACACCTGAACAACCATTCATCACAACGACCACATTTCCACTTGATTCATACAGACTGGACAGGGACAAGCAGTAGCTGGTATATCACAGCCCAACATCCTATAATAGGAAGCAATTCCCAACCATTATTCTGATTTATGGCTCGGGCTAAATGAAGATTTGGGGTCTCATCAATGACCACACAGGGCTCTGGCTGTGTCACTTGGCGAAGACAAAAATTATTCTTATTTTTAGGAACAATTACATCACAATGACAAACCCATATTACATGGGTAAGGCAATTATACCCACTACTGATAGTATTTGTTGCTTCATCAACATAGAAATCATTACATGATCAACAACTCAGTTTTCATAGTTCATAACACAGTAAACTGAAGTGTCTAACAACCCATAAAAGCAGCCCAGGCCATATACAGAGCTAAGAAACACATTAGGGTTTTGTTGATATCTGAAATGAAACAAAAGGGGCCCTGGAAGTTTAGGTAAATCATAACTTAATGTTGAGTTTCACAGCAAACACATCTGACTGACTTACAGCCAGATCACCAGTTTGTGAGTATCAGTGTATAACCAGTGAATTGAGCGCAACTGCGGTTGCAACTACGCGTCAGCTGGGAATCTGGCTGGCTGCATCCAAAGACTGAAGTTTTACATACACAAATATATGTGTGTATATGTGTATGATACATGTATATACTCTTGAAAGAATAAGCTAAGTGGCTAATGAGCTGATCAAGAGATTATTTGCTTTCTGGTTCACTGAAGCAAACATGACTGTTCTGAGTCAGATTGTTACAGGCCAATGCTTTTAACAGAGACCCATTTGGCCACAGTTCATGTTTGCACCTAACTCCCATGGACTGCAGTTGGGAGTTAGATGCAAAAGTCAATATCTTTAATTTAAGAAACAAAATAAAACAACCCTTAACCCACTTGTTTTACATTGCCTGGTGGGCCCGAGTGTGAACCACAGAACGAGCACAACCTGGCTGCGGGAGGAGACCAGAACGGAGAAGGATCCCATCCTTTGTGTCCCATTGCTTTCTGTCCCCCATGTGCCCTTCTCCCACAATTCCTTTCTGTGCTTTGTGCCTGCCTAAAGCTTCTTGGCTGGAATTCTTCCCTGCCCTTTTGCTGTTCTGCATTTTTTCCCTACTCACATTCTTTCTTGTGCTCTGGACCCAAGAGTTAGTAGCTGTTCCCTTAAAGTTGTGACCCTCGGAAAAAATTTTTTCTGCTAGTTTAAAAATATCAAATGTTGAATAAAATGCATCTGATGAAGTGGCAAAAAGAGGATTTTTTTTTTTCTAAAATGTTCCATATTGAATGTTCAAACTATTACCAAAAATGGGAGTTTTTAATTTGTAAGAAGTGATTACAGTAAAAATTGTATTAATATGAAAATTGTTTGGAAAAAAATTTTATGTCGTTGAACTACATTTTCATCATAATTCATAACATCACTTTCTCAATTTGTTCATTGTGAAGGATATTGTAAACTGGATGATAAGTGTTGATTCAGCAAAGAACAAAAGTATGTGACTCCCGCTGAAGTCAGCGGGACTTGCACAATAAACCAAGTTTTTCAGGAGTGGCTTGCGATTATGAGCGCTTTATTTTTGGGGATTTAAACTTCATGTGTCTTGAAAGAGTTTAATTTTGAGGAAAGCACTGCCACATGCTCTTTCAAAACAAAATTAAAAGCCTTTGAAACCCGTTGATCAAAACGCTCATTGTTAGCCATTTTGGCCCAACTTTCTAACTCAGTTTTACTGAAGTCCATCCTTAAGCACCCTGTTGAATCATGGACTAAACGCATTCTCCAGGTGTTTTGAAAAGTCTGAAAGATATGTGAGACGAAATGTCAGTTCTCCTGTTTTATGTCCTGAAGGATTTGGTCCCCTGCAGTGGGCAGAGTTCAGCGTAGTGTCAAGTGCTGTGATAGTCACGGGTGATCTTGATCTTTCCTAATGAGCTTGTGGTTAAATGCAGACATAGCTAACCATTTCTGCTGGATTTTAACACATCTCGTTTAGAGTTTGGGTTGGTTTGGGGCACTGCTGACTATGTTAACTATTGACCGTGTTTCAACAAAGTCATAGGCAGCGTAGTTCCAACCCCGGCATAGCAAGTACTGCTGAAATATATTTCTTCTTGCCTGTCTGGAGAGAAGAGGTTACAGCCATATTTTAAACCTGGTACCTAAAACACAGTATGTCAATACAGCTGGGATGTGCTTTCTTGTGTCCATGAAGAGCAGAAGCAGCTGTGCTGGAGAACAGGTGGATCCAAAGCATGGTTACTTTTGCAGTAATGATAAAGGCTTTCAGACTCATCATTATGTCACTCTTAACATGCTTCATTAATTTATGACAAACTAGTAAATCTGAGCAAAATTGCTTTCTTACCTGAGCTGTATTCACATGTGTAAATGTCAGTGTGGTGCAGGAGATCAACACTGCACTCAGTGCACGCAGATTGCATACGCTTTCTAAAAAAATAACAACTTGCTAGTTAAAAAAAAAACACACACCAAGCTTAATAGGACATGCGTTAAGTTAATGGGTTTTTTTTCACTGAAATGCCAAACATTTTCCAAGTTTTAACTGGAGTAGTTGAAAGATGAGGCCTACTTGTATCACTGAATTGTTCTTTTCTGCATTTACTTTCATAGATGGCTATGGTGGTCATGACCATCTTTCTCCAGATATTTATGAAGAATCAGAAACAGATCCTGGCGCAGAAGATGTTTCTACTCGAATATTTGTTGCTCTCTTTGACTACGATCCACTGACAATGTCCCCAAATCCTGATGCTGCAGAAGAAGAGCTGCCATTTAAAGAAGGACAGATCATTAAGGTGGGATCTAAAAACAAAGGAAACCAAGGACCCAGTTTTATAAACAGGATCTCCTTTGTTCCCTGTGGAGAAAGCAGTCTGGGTGACTAGAGTCTAAGGGTTTTTTCCTCCAGATGTTCAGGCTGTAAATCTCACTGGATCTGGAAGCTAATATCTAGTGCTAACGGCTGAAAAATAATTAGGCAACGGGCAAAAATCTCAAAGTTGCTATGGGTAGTTAGAGCCAGACTCAGAGATTTAGGTGCTAAGACCAAAATTATGACTCTGAAGCCCCCAGTGTCTGTTGCCACAAACCCTGCAGGAAAAACTCCTTCAGAGAGGGTGTCTTTCCTGCAAAGGTACCACAAAATTGCTCAGTGTTGTACCTTCATACGTACCAGAGCTGCTGTATTTTTTTTAAACGCTGAGCACTCCTAGCTAGCATACACTTAATATTAATTAAAGTCTAGAAGTTAGGTATTTCTCTTCCAGAGCCATCCTCTTCTGAAACTGGGAAAAACCACTCCCTTTTCTGTTTGGTGTAAAGTACACAAATGGGCATTAAACAGGGTGCAGAAGAGAAATTTGCCCTTGTTGAAACAAGGTGAAGGTGAGAGGGACAGCATTAGGCTCTGACAGTGTTTTTAGCCAGCCCTCTAGCCCAGCTTGCCTCGACGTGTGATTGCGCACCTGCAAGGCAAATTTGTTCAGTGTGCTGGTCTGTGTTTAAAAAGCTAGCAGATTTTTCTGCTGGATCAGCAAATGTAAGCATCTCCTTCCGCAGCCTCATATCTAATCGATCGGGTGTAAAATGGGCAAAAATGAGAGAAGCAGAAGGAACAGCTGCTGGTAGTCCAAGGGTAATTGAGATTTAAGTGTGATCTGAAATGGAACCTGAAAAAATACAGACTCAGTTGTTACCCTAACCATTCCAAAGATAAAATTGTAGCTTACGCTACTAAAATACTGACTGCCTTCCACTGTGCTGGGCTGAATCCTAACACAAATATCTGCATCCGAAATCACATTTTTTTTTAATGTTCAATATTTTGTTAGGTATTTTGCTTGCCTCCTTACATAAGCTTTATGCCTAAAACATGGAACTTGCTTAAGAGCTTATTTTTCTTTGCAAGGATGTTCATTTCACTTGGGTATTTTAATTCTTTCTTCACAAATATGTGCATGTTTGGCACTGAAAAGTATTAGAGACATCCCACATCAGATAGTTCTCTCAATTATGTTTATTTTATGTTTGGGACCGTGGCGATTTCTACATGATCTGCTCCTTTGAATTTCTTATCAAATTGTTGTGGAGATGGATTAGAATGCATTTTCAAAATACTTTTCGTACGTTACCTGGGCAGCAGGATGGTGGAGGGTCAGTTCCACCACGAGCTGTATGAAGTCTGCCCCGTGTGCATGTGTGGCGGTCACATGTGCTGTACTGTGTGCAGCAGTAGTGGTGCCAGGTAAGTCATGGACATATAGTGATTAAACACATTCCTGCTCTAGAAAGTTGATGCAATTCAATGGTCATTTTTAATGAACTTGTTTTGAACTAAAGAGATTGGAGTTTTTTCTTCATCTTTTAAAGAAAAGAAAGAAATCAATTAAGCCTAAACGAGGAGCAATCTAACCTCAGTCATCGGTTGAGCCTTAAGAACATCACAGATCATTGTACAGTCCTGGATCTAGGCCTTGGTATCGTTAGTAGCCTTTATGAATTGACTGCATTTTTAGAGCTTAAGAGAAATTTTGGATTTACCTGTACTCATTGATGAAAAATCATGCTCTTTTTATACCTTAATTCATGTTTTCTGGAAAGATAATAGCAGAGCCTAAGTGCATATGTCAAGTATATTAAGTATTAGGTAGGCATTTTTGATCATATGCAAGTTGTTTTATTCAAAATAAAACCACTTTGGCACAGTTTTGTAAATGCTTCATTTTGAATATTGTTCACCAAAAATGGTGCCATGTGAATAATTCCATAAACATTAGTGTAAAACATTAAGTATACTTTATACTTTTGACTCAGCACAGGGAGAAACTGATGACTTGAAACGGCATCTCTCACTTCTTGTGCGTTTCACTGCTAATCAAAAAAAGCCAAGATTCTGCTTATGTATTCAAAGTCATAATTCTAATTAACATACCAATTCCAGTTTTGTAACATGTCAGAGCAGTCAAAAACTAGTATAATTCCACATCCAAACTGTAGTCATCATCTATGCTTTAGTAACCATTTAGCCTGCATTAAAATTCCTAAATGCTGAAACCTTTCTTGACCAACATTATCACTCTTCAAATAACAGGTTTATGGGGACAAAGATGCTGATGGATTCTATCGTGGAGAAACTTGTACAAGAATTGGCCTTATCCCATGTAATATGGTCTCTGAGATCCAAGCAGATGATGAAGAGATGATGGATCAGCTTCTAAAACAAGGCTTTCTTCCTTTGAACACGCCAGTTGAGAAAATTGGTAAGGGAAAATATCTACACTTTACTTCTAACTTTTGGGTGCTATTAACTTGGCTGGATCCGCTTTGCCTTTCGTTTTTACTATGTGCAGATGCATCTAAATTTTACAGCAATTTACTACACCATGGGATACATTCTGTGTCAGTATCTGGATGACTTTATTCAACTACTTAATCTTGGTTACATCTTTTGCTGCAAATGAGGACTTGTATCTTCACCACTCCACTCATTACTTTCTTACTGTAAAAAAACGGGGTTTGTCACCTGAAAGATTTCTAGACACAGAACATGATCCCTGTGCTTTGGAGTGTGCTGTGCTGAGGTGCTTTGTGATATGCTCACTGCTGCAAAGCATAAAAAGCATCACTTATTTGTTGTTATTTTTACTCCTCTACATTTTCCTACTTTACCAATAACTTAAAGGGATGGTGGCAAAGGGTTATGTGTAATCTTATTTGGGATAGCACTACATACTATGAGATTTTATGGATATTGCAGTAACAAACCCTTTATAAAGCAGAGTTTGGCCAAACAATTCTGTTATGAACCATTTGTGTTACATCATTGTTTAATGTTGTACACAGAGACACAACGCAAGTATCTTAACTCAGATTTCTTTCTAAAAATAAATATAATGTAATTATCTCTATATATTTTGAAATTTTCTACATGATACAGAGGGTATAAAGGGCTGGAACTCGTTCAGCCCTGTTTAAATGTGAACTGTAAAAGTGGTTGCTAAAAAAACAAAGAAATATTCCACGCTTGTTTTCTTAGATTGAACGTTTCCAAAATCGTATTGGTAAATGTGAGACAAATTATTTTTTGTTGGTTTTTTTTTTGTTTGTTTTTGTTTTTTTTTTTAAGATATTGAGATATTTTTTAATCCTCCATTGTCCGTGAAAGGGAAGAATTATTTAAGTTCTTAAATGCTTAGCTGAGTTCTTAATTCAAACCTGTGTATTTATTTACTTATAAACAAATAACAAACCCTCCCGCCCACACGCACTTGCAAACCCCCCTGCCCATCTGCTCCTCTAGGTACCGCACATCCACCTGCACGTACATTCACAGGACCCAAACCTGGGGCAGGCTCACAGTGGGACCTGCGGGCGTGCCGGGAGAGGCCGGCTGCCTGCAGCCTTGCTCTGCACTAGTCATCGTTTTAGCTGGCTCTGCGCCGTTTGAAGCCTATTGGAACGAGATGCCCGACCTGCTTTAGGTACATCTGTAAACACAGCTGGGGGCCTGATGGCGTGAAGTGTCTAAATATATTGCTGTTTCTAGCAATGAGGTCGCTTATGGGTACAGAAAATATCTGCCTGAACAGCTACGCTTGAAACGTACTGCTTTAAGTCCTGCTCAGTGCTCTCAGTGCCTACCAAAGTCAGCAAGCTGTTGAAAGAGAACACTTGTGAAAATGAAACCACTAATCTACATAGTTCCCCATAATTTGAATATTTTGGCTGTCTAACAGTCATATTTTGCAAATATAATCGGATGTTTTTGTTGTGCTCAACTGGCAGTGTCTCCTGAAACAGCTGAGAAATCAGAAACTCTTTATCTTGGAAAGAGGGAGAGGCAATTTGTGACAGAAATGTTGCCCTGCCTTACATTTTTAAGCAATTTTTTTTCTTCTGGGATGTTTGAGCGAGCTGTTAGCAACCTACCCCCAGCAGTTCACCTTTAAATATTTTCGCACTTTAAAAGCATCATGTGTTTTCTCTTTAATATGGATTTAAATTGTTAGTCATTTAAAAACCAAAAACCAGCAAACGCTTTTACTAATGGATTTGGAAAGAATAGTTAGTTTGGCTTAGGTTTAAACTAAATACAAATTCTGAATAGCAGAGATCCACGTGCTCAGACCCTCGCTGTCACCGAGGCTGCCCATGTGGATTTTTAGCAGAAGCAGGCTCTAATTGCCAGTCTGTCTTGTATTGTTACTCATATTTTTAATGTCATATCAGACACTTTACATGCTGTGTTCATATGACTATATTTTTCTTAATCCTTTGCCCACATTAAATCCTTAAAAAATAGAACTTTGAACAGCTTCACATCTTTTCTTCTTTTATTTGTATGCATTCCTTTCCTGAAGTCAACTGTGACCGTTTCAAAGAGAGCACACGCTCTGTACACCGCAGATCCAGAAAGTCTAAAAGAGGTCTGTGCTAAGAACCAATCATTTGATTCAAGCTGTAAATTAGCTGAAATGATTTGAGCTGTCTAGATTTATTTTTTTATGCCTTTGAACTTTTGGAAACCAGAAGTTGGAAAATATTGTCACATTGCGTGTAGGGTCCTCTTTGGATTCTTTTCTTGGTCATAGAGGGGCCCTTGACCCTGAACAGTGGGCAGTGTCTTGCACCAGAGAAGTACTTCAAAGTGGCAAGTGCGACTCTGAGACAATCATTTAGGTATCGGTTGGTCCAGGCTTTGGGGAATCAGGGAGATTGGGTCCCGCATTTGTTAGAGTCCGTGCCCTCATTTCGGATCTCTCCTTGTGTTCTGTGTAAATCCCTTGCATTGGTAGCTGGGAAAATAACGCCAAACCACCCACCGCAAGAGTAAGTGATCTCCTCTGACTGACTGCTTCCGCGTCAGCTGTGGGCGACGCGACAGCTGTCAGTGCATGCCACACTCCCTATGTGCTCCTACATTAGCCAAACCTTTACTGTCCACCCTCCTGCCAGAACAACCATAGGGTGCCTCCTAACCCCAGGTTTCCTTTGTCACACTGCATAACGCTCATCAGACCTGCCCTCAATGCCTGTCTGTAAGTAGCACTAACAAGCATGTTTCTCTTGCTGCAGCAATCATCCGCAAGAATCATGCTAATATCATTCAAATTTAAAATGAAGCCCATTTTGGACTTCCCTGTAAATGTTTAATATCAATCACTAAACATTTCATGTGGTTCCTGGAAACTACAAATTTTACTCCTTTCCTTCTGTTCCCCACAAAGGAAACTTGTAAAATTAAAGAGTTCTCAAGAACGTGTTATTGTAGTCAGAGCCTCGCAAATATTGCAAACCACTTTCATGACGGGTAGCCTCTCTTGTCTTGGGTCAGCTGAGAGTGTCCGTTTCTCCTTCCAGTCACCCAGCAGAAAATTGAAGGATAATCCCAGGCACAAAGTACCTTGTCATTAGGAGCGGGGAAGGGACTAGAGAGTAAATGTGGAAGTTTGAATAAAATGGAACAAACATGGCTTTGTACACCCTGGTAACCTCCGATTCTTACAACCAAGAATGGCTGAAAATTTTGGAACGTTAGTTTTGCAGAATTGCTCAGAGGATTCAGTGGCTTAGCATAAAGAGGGCAAGCCAGTTGTTAGAAGATTATTGATGAAACGTACATGCTGTTTTGAAACCTTTATTTGTGTTAATAGGTTTGGTAATCTGTGACCTGTTGTCACTATGCTAGAGAAATGTGAACGTTGTTGCTGCACTGTTGTGAAAATGATGTGGGGAAAAGTTGCACCTTGCTTTGCTTTTCAAAATAACTTTGATAGCTCTCCTTCCCTTCCTCTTCTTGTGATCGGAACAGAAAGAAACAGACGGAGCGGCAGGCAACATCCCGTGTCTACAAGAAGGATGGTGGCGCTGTACGATTATGATCCAAGAGAAAGTTCTCCTAACGTTGATGTAGAGGTATTGACAAGACTGTTCAGTGTGTTTACCACTCACGGAGCCACAACGCAGCTGGTATTGACAAGCACCGCTCCACATGTACAGTCGATGTGGAAAAAAAAAACCAGTTCAGAATTTCAAACATTGCTCAAGTGTTTTTAGGCAGCTGTATATGATAGGCTTATGACTTTTGTACAAGCGGAGTTATGGTTCTTTTTCCAAAAAAAGCCAAGGAATATCCTTTATAGGATTTATTTAATAGGGCTCAATACATTGTATAGTCAGCTATGGACATACGTTGTGCAATATATGTGTATACCTGTGTAGTAACAAAAGTCTGTACGGCAAAAAGCATGGAGTTATGTAGGGAACGATTATTTTCCAATTACTGTTTTCAAATTTCCTTTGTATGTTTCCACATAAGAACATGATTATTTTTGAGAAGCATCCTAGCCCATGCCGACACCCAGTGACACGCTTTCCAATCCCTGTATCCTACAATTCCTCCAAAAGCCAACGCTCCTTCCCAACCCAGATGAAAACAATATAGCACAGTAGAGCAGCATTCATAAGACAACGTATTTCTGTCTCTTAATTGATGCACCTGAGCTTTTGTGAGTGTATGTCTTGCCTGTAATTTTTTTTTTTTTTTTTTTTTGTAACAGTGTGAGGATATCTTAAATATCAACTGAGCATTAGCTGGGTCTTCAGCTAAAAAACAGCTGACCTGTAGCTAGAGCGTCATCATGGGTTTATCTTCCATTTACCCACATGCAGTCTCCCACCTCTCCATATTTGTTATCATCAGCAACAATAGAATCACTTTTTACGTTGTCATTGATGTTACATGGTAAATCCCTCAGTCAAGATTTGATGCAGTTTTCCTTTATATATGCATCCTGGTAAGCATGTCAGGGCGCACTCAAGGCTCTGAAGAAATACTGCACACCTAGGACCTGTGTCAGTTATCCTTTAAAATGTTTTGGCTTTTTTTTTTTTAATTTGGTGAATTACTGAATAATTTGGAATTTTTTAAAGACGAAATTGAATTTCAAAACGTGGGACTTGATGCTTTAAAATGCAGCCAGAGTTGTCTTCTCTTTCTCACTGAACCAAATGTGGTTCTAAATTATAGTGTTTCAGAGTAGTTTGGGCAACAAATCAAAGAAATTGTACTGATACACTGCAAACATTTTATTTGTTCTCTCTCTTTCCCGTGGCCACAGGAAATTAAGTTAAAAAAAAAAAACACCAACCTAATTAAATTACATTGAAACCACAGGCAATTAAAAAGAGCCTGGTACGCTGTTTGCAGATCTGAGACTGGAGATGCCCGTTACGAGGCCTGGATTGAGCAGACCCCAGCACAGCTCCACAACTTGAGTTCAGGACTTTTTGTGTGTCAGGAAAAGCAGCCTCAGCTCTTCTTGGACCCGTGAGTCCTAGCGCTGAGCTCCGTCCATGGCATGGGCCTGAACCACATCCCGCCCCTACACCTTGCTCACCCCTCCCGGCAGGACTGACTCCGAGGGACCTTTAAAGCTGTGAAGTTCAAAGCTTCGAAGTGTGCTCGGGTTGTTCGAGGCTCCGCGCAGATAGAACTCATCAGGGTCTGGTTGCCCTCGGCTCCTTTGTCACAGGGAGGCCTGCAGGTGCCCAGGCCCTCGTGGGAGAGGTGCCAGATTTAGCAAGCCAAGAAAAAATAAAATAGAATAAATTTAAAAACCAAAAGCGGTTTTGCTCTCAAAGTTCAATTCGGTTTCACTAACTGTGTCTTTTAACATAAAGGAGAGGGAAAACATTAATGGATTTCCTGTTAATAAAGAGAATGTTACCCTTTGCCTAACAAAACACGCACTGTGATGTGCTCCTTCTTCTGCAGGCTGAGCTGACGTTCTGCACGGGGGACATCATTACTGTCTTTGGCGAAATCGATGAAGATGGGTTTTACTATGTAAGTTGGCTTCTGGTCACTTCAAACCGCTGCACACCGTTAGAGCCATCTTCGCAGGCAGGCATGATTAAATGACAGCCTGGGGGGAATGTCAGGTCACAACTCCAGCTCGATGCGTTGTGGGAACGGCTGTGATCCCAACTGAACAGCAACCTCCACTCAACTGGACGCGCTGTCGAGCTGGGGTTAGCGTTCCCGCTCCCGCCGGGCACCTGGGAAACCAAGGGCACAACCAGCCCCGTTAGCGAGCCGGGGCACGGACCTGCCCTCCCAGCTCCCTCAGCTGCAGGAGTTCCTACGACACGGAACAAGGGTCACTCTTGCCCCTCCAGCACAGGGTTTTAGGGGTTGTTGTTCATGCGGCTCAGAGCTGCCTCTGGCGTTTTATGAGTAACATTTGCCTCATTTAGTCTGCTGGAAAATGGCTATTTTGATCACACGTGTATCTATGCAAACGTGTGAATGATGTCCTCAGGAAACGTGGGACAAACACCTAGGTAGAGCCTGTCCCTAAGCTAAAGGGTTATTTGACCAAAATAAATCAATAAAATAGTTCAGTAATGTTTTAAGCACTAGTTAACTGATCATACTTTGTCATTACTTTACGAACAGTTTAATCATGGGAGACAATATTCCAGCATTGCTGGCCCAGCTGAACTGTCTTGGAGCCAACAGTAGCTGCCACTCTGCATCTGGAACTTGCATTTTCCATTTCCACAGCCTATCAGCCCCAGAAACCAGGCCCAGCTCCCTCTTTCAGATATGGTTTAGAAACCGAGACCCAAAGGAAGAATTTGGTCATCCCAGAGGTGCCTGTAGGTTGCGGAGCCTGGCAGTACACCCATCTATGCCACGGCAGCCCGAAGGTCCCAAGTCTAGACACGGTGTGGGAATTCAGTTCTCTACGGCGCATAGATGAAGGACACAGGGGTTCCTTTGCTCTCGGGGCCCACGTGACCTTAGGCGGGTATCTCCTCTTCCTCAGTGGCTTTGAAATAGTGGAAAGTCTTTCCTTACTTTCTTGGGAACTACATGGATTTTAGTTAAAACATTCATTGAAATTTCCACCGTACTGCAGGGTGAACTTAACGGACAAAAGGGGCTGGTTCCTTCCAACTTTCTTGAAGAAGTGCCTGATGATGTTGAAGTCTATCTCTCTGACGCACCCGCGCGATATGTTCATGATACACCGATGCGTACAAAAGCAAAAAGGGTAAGCAACCAACTAAGAAAAACTTAAGATTTTTATTTTCCATTCCATTCTGTCTCATATATAATTTAGACATTACTTTTAACATTTTAAATCCATTTGCCCATTTAAAATTAACTTGCAAAGAAAAGTGGCTTTCCTTGGCCTTCCACTAGCTCGTTACCTCTGTAAATGTAGAAACTCAATTTCCCATTTGATTGCAGTCATTACGGTACCTTCCGTTATAATTTGAGTTTAAGCAGCTTTTCCCCGGTGATGGTAGTTACCTCCTAATGCTTCTAAACTACTCGTACTACCTGCAGTACCTAGAGCAAAGCAAAAGTTCTTGTGGACGAAACACTGGTACAACATTCCCTTAAATACTAACTGCAGACGCAGCTGATTGAGTGCTCATCTTTTAACTCTTATGACTTCCTATTCCAACCAGCATTAGTTAATTGCCCAGAGACTTCTCTTTTATGAAAGACTAGTCATGTTTAGAGTATCTCATTTTTTGTTTTGTTTCATCACTGCAATACTTTTATATATTATATATTTTATATATATTTTTATTTCTTTGCTCATCTGCTTGGAAACAGAAGAAGAGTGTTCATTTCACACCTTAATAAGGCAATGTAGCCTTCACGTAAGTGAGCAACTGAAGATACCAATAGAGATCTCAATTAAAGCTACCTGGCTATCTAATGCAAGTCTTGAAACTTAATTGTGGGGGAAAAAAAAAAAAAAAAAAAAAAGAAATATGTCTCCAAAACCCGTGGCCACAGACTAGGCTGTATGCCTTTACTGTATCTAGTCAAGCCAATTTAGTTTTTTTTAGGAGACAAATCCTTTAAAAAGGAATCCTTAGAAATGAGCCAATCAGACCTGACTTAACGAAGGTCAACGTTTGGAACATATTTCTTCATGAGCTAAATGTTTCTGTTTATATAGCAAGGCGAGTTTGATGTCTAACTAACTACCCTACAAACAAAAGCTGCATATTGCATTGTTAGCCAACCTGGGATGTAAAAGTTCCAAGCTCCTGCTTCAAGAGAAAAGCACAACACCCCCAACCCTTAAAGAACACGCAAACAAAACGTAAGCCGATACGTGCAGTAGTTTACAAGGGTATAGTTGGTTTTGAAACTCATTACACTCAAATCTAGCTACAAATTGTCTGCCTTAAAATGTGTTTTCCATAATCGATTATACCCCAGTTTGCCTAAGACCAACTATTCAACAATTCTGAAACAATCCCTTCACATGGTACAATCTACTCGGGTGTTCCTAGAAAGTGCACGTTTGAACTCTCAGCAACCGTTTGGTTTACCAATGCAATGAGTCTCAGTGTGAAACATGCAGCTCTGGATGAATGCATTAGACGAAATATCTGGTATCTTCAGGTGTACGTTGGGGTGCTTTACTAAGCTGGTTTCTTTTCATTAGAATTAGACCTTGATTTAAAATCAAAGTAGGCTTGAAGCCCCTTTGCTTAACCCACTGTGGCACAAGAAGCCAGTAAACTGCTCATGTTTTAACCTGAACTACAAGATAACAGGGGCCCTACGGCATGGATTCTACTATGAAAATATCACCTTAATGGACAGTATCGCATTTTGCCGGCCGGGCACCGTAGTTAGGATACGCTGAGTATAAGTAGCTTTAGCATTTTCATTCAAGTGCTTTGACAACTGAAAAAAAATAAAATAAAATAGCTGTTTAAAATATTTAGGAATGCTGTCATCTAACTATCGTACAAGTATTCACCTTCATTCAGCAACCTCATAGCTGCAGCACACATCAAGCAGTCAGGGTCTTTAAGCTTTCTTTGATTGCAATTAAGGTTCATTTTAGCTTTTTTTTTTTCCTTTTTTAAATTTTTTTTTTTTTTAAGCCAGTGTGCCATCTTCTCAAATATGTACATAAAGTTTGGTAGCCAATTTTAAAGAAAAGGCATTTAAAGGACATTAAAAAATGAGTGATCATGTAGCATTTTAAGTAATTTCTTCTGAAAACACTTTAGCTTCTATAGATCGCTAACCTGCAGTAACTAACACATTTGTTTTTCTTAAATCTGTAGCTAAAACTATCCCTCTTCATTTTGGTACTATCAGAGTACTGAAATGCAAAACCAAAACCAGTTTTGTGGCTTTTGTGGCCAGAACTCTGGCAGAATGAGTGTATCCAACTCTTTCTTTAAAAAAAGTATAACCAAACCAGGGCTCTATTGGAACGTTTTCTGTTGTCTATAAATTTATTGTTTTTCCATGAGCCCATACGGCGTTTTAAGCCACAAAGAAAAAGGAATCAGCCCTTTTGTTTAAGTGGGTAATGGGACAAGTGATGTTACCGACTTTCTTGATGCTAATAGCTGTTAAGCTTTCAAACATTCAATAAATTATAACAATGTACCTAATAGGTTCCTCCTGAGAATACAGGTACATCACGGAGAGCACCATCCCCCACAGTTCATCTCCATTCTGGGTCACCTACGTCACCTATGGGTTCTGGTAGTCCCGGGAGAGGCAGGGATATGTCCTCGAAAAAGAAAAAGGGTCTGCTTTCCAAAGGCAAGAAACTGCTGAAAAAGCTTGGTGCAGTGAAATGATTCATGTACTCCTGGACAACTTGTAAAGCTTCCAGTCTGTGTAATTTTTTTTTTTTTTTTTTTAAACGTCAAAACTAGGGCTTTCATGACTATGCAGTACAACTTTACCAAACCTTTGCATTTTTACCTCTGACATCAATAATCATGTGAATTGCTTAATCAAAACAACAAGAGAAAAGGAAGGGCATTTGTTGTTGCAAATATTTTCTTCTTAAAAAAATATTTTTTTTGGTGGGATTAAGACCAGAAGAACATGGTTTTATTTGAAGTCAACTCAACACCTGCAACTCCATTGGATAATCTCAGCCTTTAGTCCCCTTTAACCATGAGTGGGGGGAAGAAAACTCTATTCATTGAGTCCTGGTTCAAAGAGATCCCCACCCTGTGTCTAATCTTTATCACCAACAAAAATGGTCTTGAAACTCCTAGTTTAATCAGCCTTGATGTTTTGCCTTATTAATGCACAATGATTTGTACTGTCTAATAAATATACAGCGTATACTTTGTATGTACTGTGTATTCCACTGTCTCCATCTTCCCTAAAACCGTTAATTGCAGATCAAGTACTATGTTACTGACTCCATTCAGTGTCTGATGTAACTCCTGGGAGTTTGAAAGTGCTGTGCAAAACGCTTTCTTTTTTTTTGTTTTTTTTGCTTCTTTTCTTTTTTTTTTTTTCCCCCCCACCCAACCCAAACCCCGTGTATTGGTTTCTTTCGTCAACATTTGCACTATCAGGTACAGTGTAAGTTATTCAGAGACTCACCCACTTTCAACCATGTCACATCCGGTTTTGGAGTTTCCTGGTTCACTGTTCTAAATCACCAGGAAAAAAAAAAAAAAAAAAAAAAAAAAGAAACCACAAAAACCTCCCCCACAGAAAATCCTTTACTCCCCAGCTTTTTTTCCTGTGGAGGTACAGCCCTAAGGTAACAGGCATTTTCATATGGCTGATGTCAGACTTCAGATAAAGTGCATGTCTAAAGTAAGGAGTGAAAAACTGTGTCACATACAGAAGCCGCAGCCGGTCAAGAGGCTGCAAGAGGCGATAATCAAATACCAACTGCAATATTGGCATCTCAAGAAAAACAATCTTACACAGTGATGGCAGTCATTGGCTGTTACTATTTTGTAATTCTTGTCCATTTGTAAATTGTTTTTACTGTTTATACATACTTTTCAGACTGCCTTTCTTTTTGTAATTTATGGAAGGTTTCTAAATGAATGCTCGAAGCTTCCCCATTGTGTCTTCAGATAACCCTGTAAATTACTGTAAGATACCGTGTGCTAGATTATACATTTAATTAAAGAAAATAACTGGCCTACATTTGTGGTAAAGTACTGTGTGGGTGTGTGCATGTGTACAACTGTTGTGTATTCTATTTTATATAAATAAATCATTTGATATTTTGTAGAGTGCAGTATGTTTCATGAACCTGCTGGGTCAGCTGCTCGCCTGCGGGGCAGCCAGCCCTCCCTCGCTACAGGGTCCGACCCCCACGGCAAGGTGCAGGCCCAGGGAGCCCCGACTGAGCTGGCCAAGGAAGCAGCCGTGCTCGCTCCCTTTCTGCAGGCCTCAAGTGACAGAAACCAGATCAGGACAAGTCCCTGTGATAGGGATAATGGGAATAAATACAAAATACTTGGTAGTGAACAGGGAAAGCTACCACTGTATGACATCAGAAAGACCAAAATATTTGCCAAACCGCCCTGTGCCTTTCTTCACTACGAATTCCATGTGGAAGGCAGAGGGTGGTGCAGTTCCCTTAGCCTAGGAAAGGACAAACCTGACCTGAATACAAGTGACAGAGCCCCCTCGTTTTTCAGAGCTGCCACCAGCTGCTGAAGTTCACTGTAGAATAAAGCTCATCTAAGCGCAAGATTCCAGGAGCTTTCCGTCAGCAAAAACCAGTTAGAAAGTGACTCTGGCACATGTCCCATCCAGTGCCCAAAGCCCAGTCTGGAGGAACGTATGCAAACACATCCAACACGAGCAAACGAGCAATGATTGCAGCAACAACTTTATTGAAATCTCACAAAGGAAACGAACAAGGTTCACAACAAGCGAGTTTTAAGATAAACAAACCCAAACCAGCACTAGTCCAAGTTCTTCCATAAGTACTAGTCTGCACCTGGTAATGCAAAAATCTGGAATCAGTTGCCACCAGCACAATTGCTATTTGCTGTGCAAATTAAGCTACTCCTGCTGAACAGCTACCAAGGAAAATCGCAGCAGTACAACACAAACTGAGGCCTAAGAGCTTCCCATGACTTGGAAATGCACAACCAAAAAAAGCCCCAAAACCACCAACAGTAAAACTATGCTTTGATGGAAATTATTTCTCTCATTTAACAAGCATGCAGTTAGACAATGTCAACCAAGAAACTCAGTTCGTTTCAGTTATACACTTGCAGTTGTATAAGCCAACGACTTGCGCTACGCAGAAAAGATGAAGTCACGAGACTAAGAAAAAGCACGTCCCTGGGACAGGCTGCGGGGAGTCCCGCGGCCCCGTGACGGCATTCAAGCTTAGTCAAAGCCATCACTTTGGGGGCAGAGAAGGCCATAGCCTTAGATAACGAAGGTGTTCCTACAGCTGTGATACCATCCAGGAAGAGTTTGGCCGGCCTCCCGACACTCGTTCCTGAAACTCTGGTATATCAGACTCCCCTGCTCAGCTCTGCCGGTCTGAAAAAGCCCCACTGCACTTCCCTCTGCTCCCAGGGAGACACAAGTGAGCTCACGGCTGTGTACAGTGGGTCTGCAAAGCACTTCCAAGTCTCCTCCACAGGTTTTGCAGCACTATGCCATCTTAAAACAAAGCCTCAATACCCAAGAATGTCCGATAGCCTCTCTAAGATATGAAATCATTTGGGAGACAGAATTTTGCCCTCAATTTAACAGCCAAGAAAAACAATGAAGCAACAATTGCATTTTGAAAGTGAAAAGTGTGATGTGCAAGCTGGAGAAGCTTGGCTTGTAGTCTGCATAACTCTATAGCTTGTAGGCCAAATATAATTCTGTGTAAGTCTTCCCCAAAACATAGATAAAAATGAGAACAACTGACAATCTTTTGTGAAGAACCCCAGAAACACTTTAGTAAGTAAGTAGTAAAAAATAATGTAAAATTCTCTAGTTTTTCCAGCAAGCAGAGACCTATTCAAAATGCAGATCTGTTACCTCAAGCTTCTTCCTGTGACAATGAAAATAAGGTTCCACACTGCACAGAGTCATCGTCACATGCACATGTCTTAAGAAAAAGAAACAAAACCAAACAAGAAACCACCCACAAACCCAGACAATTCGGTATTTCCTAGGAAAGGATCTACCCTATTTTTTTAGCTGGTAACAACTTCAAAGATAGTAAAGTCTGTCCGAAAGCAACTGGTTTGGTTCTCTGTGAATACTCTGACCAACAAGGAAGGCCAGCTTATGAGCATACTGACAAGGAGCTGGTACTCTGATAACACCCTGCAGAAGGAAAAAGAAAAAAAAAAAACACAATTATTTCCCAGTCATTTAATAGGCACGTACTGCAACAGAGAGCCCTGGAATTCCAAAGTCTGGACACATGTAAAATTGATATTCCTCGTAGTCTATGCCCATTTGTGAAAACAACATTACAGGTACTGAACATACTAAAAAAACGTGCTTTATAGAAGAACAGATGCAAAAAACTTTCCAACACCGTTCCCCCTTCCTCACTCCAAAAAAGCCTCTCACGCAGGTTTACATTGGATGATGGATCCCACAGCATCAAGGTGGGACGCGGGCAAGTCATGTGAAATATTTAGGATTCCTAAAGTGACAAAACTAAAGCACACCCCGGGCAGGAGCTGCCTGTGCTGATCTTGGCATGCCACAGAAGAAGCCTCAGGGAAATGGAAGAACATGGTTCCATCTCCACACAAAGGAGTATTTTTGCAGGTAAGAAATAATTGCTACAGTTTTGCTTTTCACATAGAATTTGGGAATACTACTCAAAACAAGCATTTTCTAGTGAGAATAAAGATAACCTTCTCTAGGCTGAGGGAGATCACGTAATTATACAAAGTCTAGTTCTCAAATCACCACTCCAGGTCAGGAGGCAGACTTGCAGGCTTTTTGGATTTGCACAAGTCTTTCAAGGATACATTTTTCTACCGTATTGTGGGTGGTTCCTGCGGAGAGATGTGCAAGCATAGAAGAAAATATTATCACTTCCCAGCAGAAATACTTACCGGCCAGTTATAATACATGTGGCAAAGTTTGTAGGTTAAACGTTGCATGTGATCTGGTTTCAGTTTGCTCGTGTCATAAATTACGTTATAATGAGTGGGTGCAACACAACCATCTCTCACTGTCTGACTCACAATGAAGAAATCATACCTGTAAGAAAGCAATACAAAACAAATCAAACATCTGATACAGAAAGGGCTGCTTTTCTAAGAAAAATGCAATTTCCCATGAGTTTTCCTTCTTTTCTTCGAGTCACTTTATGCATATTGAGTAAACCCCAAAAGTATGATTATGCTTTGGTCACAAAATAATCAGTTTCCTCTCTTTCTGAAAGGTCAGGATGTAAATAACCTTTTCATATGGAACAGGTCTTCAGACCATGAAGGTCTTAACCATTCAACATACACAGCTTTCCTCCCAATAACCACTCTGCACAAGTACTTCGCCCACGCTCCTCATTTCCCCTGGGACACCGAGCCACGCTTGGACGTCTGTCACCTGTCACCACGCTTGAAACACCTGCAGCAAGCTGGTAAAACACAAACGCAAAGGGAAGACTCCCCAGGGGAGCTGCACGCTGCCACAGACGACTGCAGGGCTTCCTACACGCTCCAGCGTCCCTCGACCAAAGTCCAACCCTCCATCACGCACCCAACAAGCTTGGTGTTTCCCACAGCCCTGACCCGAGCGTGGCAGGGTGGGACTGGCAAACCCGTTCCATTCTGCCCGCGAGCGCGCGAAGGCCGCGAGATCGGTGTGCGTGTGCTACCTACGCGCACAACAGCCCAACTCCGAGGTGTCTTCCAGCAACTTCTCAACAATCCCAGAACCTTCTCAACAATTCCAGCACCTACTCAAACGCACCCTTACAACGTAACGAAATTCAGGTGCAATGGCAAAACTACAGCCAGACAGGATTTAAATTCAGTGAAGGACAGTTGGGCAATCACTCATTTGGTAGTGATCCTTAAAAAATAAATATAAAAAACCCCAAAACACCAAGGAGCGAAACCCACACACTTAAAGCATCTGCAATACGCTGATGTAAGCACATACTGCATGTTGGAAACCACAAAATATTGCATAATGAATTCATAAAATTTAAGCTTGTCCATTTCTTTCATCTACACATTCATGGTTTCCTTTGAAAAGCACCAAAGTGTGGAAAGTATTCTTCTCCTTGACCCCACCGTCAAGAGTGCAGCAGACAGCTCCTGTATTATCGGGGTGCCAGCCCACAGAAGAGCTGTCACTTCCGCATCAACTCACCACTCTGGTCTGGTAACCGCCACATCCACAACAGTACCAGGGGGCGGGTTTGTAAGGGCTCCACCACTCTGGGCAAAGAACCTGGTGTTCACGCGTTTCTTCACCACTATCACAGAAAGTCTCGGACTAAAAGAAAAAAAAAAACACGAAACAAAACTATCCTGAAATACTGCACTGAGAATATTTCAGGAGTAGATTCTCTACAGCTTCAAATTAAAAGCAAGTTCAGAGCTCTCCAGGGCATTCATTTCACACATAATCCTTCACTAATGCCTTCATTTAGATTAAGTAGGATGTTGTTCATAACTTTAGATTTTTAGTTTCAGATGCAACTTTGATACTATTTCTCACCATCCCAGCTTACATTAACTTCATAGGGAGACAGAAAACAGAACAAAAAGGGATCTTCTATCTCTCTACCTCATCTTTTCATAGAAAACACTGTGTTATAACAGTATTTTTGCTAAAGTGACCTCAAATCATGTAAACCATCATCATAAAAACAGTTGTTTGAGCTCAAGTAAAAACAGATAAGGATGAAATGATGACATGATCTTCTTCTGTAACCACTTTTTGGATCCCAGTGTGTATTTCTCTTGCAGTATAAAAAAGGGGGCTGGTGGAAACAGACTTACTTGTAGTCTCTGCCAACGCTCTTCATGCAATCCAGAAATTGAGGCACTTCATAATCAACCAAAGTACTTAGCTGTCCATCTCCTACACCATCACGATACACAACAATACGAGAGGGCAAACACTTATTCCACTTGAACCAGTCTCTTAAAGCAGCTTAAAAAAATACAAAAAGAGTAAAAGCTGTCAGCTATAATAAACCAAAAATGGATTTTTATTATTGGAAGAACAGCACTAAGTTTGAAATGGAAGGTCCTCAACCTTTCAGCACCCTGAAACAGGTCGGCATCGTGATACACAAATGGCCCTGCAAAAAGAATTCTGGCATTCCTGCGCACCGCCACAAAAAGAACGAACCCAGGGATATTATCCACTCCGCTGGCCTCTCACAGCAAGGAGCGGTCATCCCTTCCATCCATCTCCTTGAAAGCATTCCTTGAAATGCATTGGCAAGTAGTATTTAATTATCGTTAAGAAGTGTGGGAATCCATGACAGAAGGTACACAAAATGCTATCAATTTTCTGCAATATTTACAACTGTATTTTTAATCTGGTTTTATGGAAGTGCAAGCAGGTAACGCCTCCCCTCAAGGTGGCCGAGGAGGTGCGTTTACAGGAAGCCAAACTGTCACTTCTTAGACCTGACTGGAAAAGCGCAGAAAGCCTCCCCTTACTTTGCAAGCAGCCTTTGAGCCCATCCACGAGTTCTTGTCCACGACCTTGAACAACACAGCGCGAGAACCACCTGGGAAAAACAAAAGAAAAGATGCCCTTCAAAGGGTTTCCCAGGCTTCCTTCAGCAAAGTTATTTATGAAGTAGCTATGACCACTTAGTCTTTAAGGCTAGTGTGGGTCAAGGCAGCCAAACAGCAGTCAAACAGCAGTCAGGGTGCTACGGGACCATTTCCCTCGCAAGTCAACTCAAAAGGCAGAAGCGCCTGTCACCCTGATGCCCTCTATTCATCCCAGCCCTTTCCCCACCATTGCCCCCTCGTGCAAGCACTGTGGAAGAGGACAAGGCTATTCCTTAAGGGATGCAGTGGAAAAAAAACCAATTCACAATAGATAGATCTTATTAACAGTGCACAGTAAATCACTTGGCACATCTTCACGATGGCCCGCCACGTTCCAGCTATTTTCAGTGAAGGGAAAGATACAGATTCTTTTTTGTATTTTTCTTTTCCATTGGCATTCAAATCTTACCGTGTCATTGTTTGATTCATGCTAGCAACAAATCCTGCAATTGACTGCTTTCCAGACAAAGTGTCGTGGTAACAATCGATTCCCACAATCATTACCTGTTTCAGCTTAAAAGGAACCGATACAGAACACTGATTAGCACAGAGACACGCCAAAGCACCCATCACCTCCATCCTAGAGCGTAACAAGGTCATGACATAAGCTGTATGGTTTCAGGATGCTTAAGGAAACCAGGGGCACTGAATTCTTCAATTAAATGTCTCCTTATGACATATTTAACTCCATGTCTCTTCTCACAGACACAAAACAAACTACACCAATACTACTCAATTTTCTTTTTTGGGGGGGAAAAGGCTCATTTTTTAAATAAGGCTTAACACGGAAAACAGTTACTTCTTAAAAAAATAAAACTACTTACCGGGATCTCAACATTCCAAAGTTCTCCACCCATTTTACAGTTCATTTGTAAGGCAATTTTTGTTGCTATGGCTGCAGCAGTCTGAGGCTTGCTTAAAGTGCGAGCAAGCACACACTGACTTGGGATGGGACAGTCTGTACATAAGTATTTCTTGATAGCATCATATTTATCTTTTCGGGCACTAGACAAAACACAAACTACCTTTAAAGGAAAAAAAATGTTTTTAAGATGCTGCATTCTCAGACTTAGGTAACAGTTGTAGTTCTTTAGGAAAAGTTTCCAACACTCAAGAGAAATATTCAAGCATTCACAGTGAAAGAAACTCCTGGAAAGTTTCCGTGTCTATACTTCAGAGCCAAGTATAAAGGCTCTTTTCCAGAAGGATACTCATAGTTAGTCTGAGGTTTGACTAGGACTATGAGTAGGCATGTAGTAGATGCTCAGGAGCCAAGAGTTTTATTTCTAAGAATCAATCCCAATAGTCTTAAACGCCAATTACAGAGATTAACATGATTTGAAATTATGAATTCAAATACATACTATGTTTGTGTCAGGGGTAACACATTGCTGTAAAGCCCTCAAATAAGCTTCTGTTCTATCCTCTACTTCAATCCTGAAAAGGAAGAGAAAAAAGGCTTACAGGAAAAAAAAACCAAATGACAACTAACAGCTACTCAACCTTCAGTGAAGACATCAACGCTCATTACGCATCAGTACTGTATGAAGTGCCACATTTATAGATATCAATAAACGTCCAATATTCACACATTTTGAAGATTAAGAAGCATCATCCCCGACTTTGGCTTCCAAGAGCAATGAAATTCGAAGTTAAAAGCAAGCACAGGTACTCAAAAGAAGATACTGGCCATAAGAACAAATTAGAATACATCCTAAGTCAGCAAGAGAACAGACATTCCTTCTTGTATTAACCATAGCTCCACCTGAGAAGGTTTTGCTCAAGGGCTGTACGTCTAAAACCGTTCGGTTTCTGCACGCTTTAACCCCCGGTGAAAGCTCTCACACCAATAAAAGCACGAGTCTGAAAGTCAGTCACTAGAGAACACTGAACAGTTTGCATACTGAAAGCAACCTGGTTTATTAAAAATCTCAGAGAAGTCAGCAGCGTGACACACTATGCTATCTCCTCATTTAACAGCCTAAGCGTGCCAACAGATAGATCTGAAGTAGTACAACATGGTTTTTCCATCGGCTTTCCAACGACTCTTACAGGGTTGGGTCGTTCATGCGGATTCCCATGGATGGCGTGACTTTAGACAGACTTTGAAGCAACGTATTGGCAGCATCATAGTTGTGACGTGGGTATATTAATAACCACTTGTCCAGAGGCTTTGCACAGGTTAAAGGAGCTCCCCTAGTTTCCCTTGACCAATCAGCAAACTGAGGATTGTAGTCAAACTGTAAATAAGAGATGGAGAAAAAGAAAAATCAAGGCCCTACCAACAAGCTACACCACAGCTACTTCCTGATGCACCTCAAGAACCGACTGTAACACTTCTGCCTAGAACAAACGACTGGATTTTTATCTGTTCTTTTACTGCTATGGTTGCTACTGTAAAATAAGCTTAAACCAGCCTTCTCAAGAAATCCTACACTCTTCAGATGTTTCATTCATAGTTACGTAAAGATACTTAGGATTTTCAGCCCACATAAGTTGCTAATATTTGCTGCATGATTTTGTGCTACAAAGACTCGGCTGTTTACATATTGGCTTATTTTTCTCCCATATTTCTTTTTAATAACGTAACTGCTTGAGAAAAAGAAGTATTAAAGAAGATATCAGATCTTTTCAATAAGGACAAAAAAGCTTTACCAAACACACAGATAAACAGACCAAGATACTGTAAAATGCCCTCTTCCATTTGGCATCCATTCCAAATAGACAAAAGATCTCTACTACAGAGCAAATATATAATATTTTATGGCAATCTACAACTTAGATTTAAATCTAAGTTATTCATACTGAAGAGTCACCCCACCTTTGAATGAACAGATACTACACATGTTCTATCTGCTGAACTGAAATAATTAGTGGCTTTTCATTTGACAGCCTTAGTATTGTAATAAATAGAAACTTGTCAGAAACATCTCCAGTCTCCAAGCTTGTGTCTCTGAAATTACCCTGTTTAGACAGAGGGACTGTTTTGCAAGAAGACACTACCGTAATGCAAGCCAGAAAAAAAAAAAAAACAAACAACTTTAGGGGTTTCTAAACAGAACTTGTAAACAATCTATGAAGTTTGAGAGTCTCCTGCTCGGACAAAGGCTGGCATATAACATTTTCACTCATAATCCTTCATTTATAAACCAACAAGGTGTATTTCCTTCCTTAAGAATTTGCCTCACCAGTGAGAGATCCAGAAGATTTTAGAAGCAGTTTTATTTACCGTACGTCCTGACTGAAGGATCTTTTCTCCTTGAACAACTCTTCCCGTGAAGGATAATAAATCGGAATCAAAGCTTAAACCCCAGTTGCTGAGTTCCTTCTGAACGCCATCATCTCTGTTTAAAAACAAGATTTAAATTAAAATATAAAGAAATTTGTTCTTGCTGAGGCTTTTCTTTTTTTAAACCAGCACAATTCCTAAAGTTTTGTTGCAAGAAAGAAGTTTATCCTACAAATTTTCCACAACAAAGGACAGAAGATAGGAAGGCAGCATACTCTCGGATGTAGTCAACAAGTCTTCCAATCTCACGTTGCCTCTGCACAGGTGGCAGTCGTGTATGAACAGCCAAGTCTTTCATCACTTTGAAATCATTACGCATCTTCTCAGTTAATCCTGTTAACAGCAAAATCTTTTTCTGAGCACAAGTTAGACTAAGGGCTAAGAAAAGTCAACTTACAAGTCATGCAGATTAACTACGCCTGTATTGCGGGCTTGTCAAGTGGTGTCTGCAGTAATCCAGCTTTTCAGTTGCTCCCCGTACACACACTCACAGAAAAAAACTATTCTGGATTTTTGCATTTGAGGGAACCCCACAAGACATGCAGCTCTTTTAATTTCAAAAGCAAAACAAAACAGCTGAGATGGAGAGATACTGCTAGTGCAAAGCAAGTATCTCAGGGGAAAAGACATATTTATGGATCTTACAAAGTTATCCATTTATAGTAATTTTCTCCAACTGAAGTTTTACTACCAAAAGGACACTACAAGTTATCAGTGAGCCAATGTAGAAGACCACATGTAAAGACTATGCAGCATCAGAACAACTGCAACTTTTCAGACTCATTTAAATAGTTAACCTTTTCACTACAAAACTTGCTTCTAAAAATCACATTGATATAAACAAAACATTTCTACTTAACTGGGCAAGAGGCTGCTGTCAGAATACCAGTTTCAGTAGGCACTAGGGTTTGACAGATGCTTTGCTATGAAAAAAAGCTACAGTACCTGTTAGGAAGCACAGCTCTGGAATGAGAGCCACAGGCCCTGGCACGATGCTGCCACTCTTCTTCCTAGCCTGACTGATCAAGACAGGCTGCCTCAAATCAGTGATTTCTTGGTTATATTGCTGTATCAGAAATATATACCGTATGTTAGTTTATTCATAACACTCTGTTTTCTTAATAATAATGCTCAATATAGAAAATGAGTATTTTTCCTAAAATAAACAAAACCAAAACAAAAGCCACCAGCAACTTTTCTCAATCAGCTCATCTGACTTGTGAGGAACCGGTTTTGTCAGAAAAGGCCAAACAGGAAAGCACTATTCTCTCTATTGGTGCCATCAAATCACTGACTTGTAAGAGCCAACACAAACAGTGCTTCTGCCTTGCTTGAGGCAGCATCACCCAGAGTATCGGACTCAAGATTAGGACGCTCAGTCCAGTTCAGTAAAGGACAAGGTTCCCGCCCTAGAGAGCAATTTAATTCAAGACGTCACAAGAATCCAAGAAGATTCCAAGGGAAGTTTCTGAAATTCAACCCTCCCACAATCTTTCCTTGCATCTGGCAAGAGTTGGTCTCTCTAGTACTCACTAATTTAGTCTAGAAAAAGAAAAAACAAACCAAAAAAAGGCAATACAAGCTGACAGTCAACAATCGTACTTCATAGTTTTTCAAGAACTGTTTCTTAAAGAGAACCACACCTCAGAAACCATGCAAAGGATAGCATTTAAAACCAAAAAAGTGAGATCACAGCAAAGGCAAAAAAGGCAGAGAAAATTTATCATTTATAAACTCCACCCTGAATTACAATGGATAATAAAAATTTTGCTTGTAGTTCATGAAGTCTCATCCTGTTTTACAGTTGAAAGTGATGTGCAGAAAGACTTCACAATTACAGTGGCAGACCTCAATGGCAGAGAAGGTTCAGCTATCAAAGATATACATAAACTTTGTTTCAGAGCCAAAAGCATCAGAGTAATTTCTCTTAAGACGACTGTCCATAGATTCCACCTCCAGCAAATTATCGGCAAACCTGCTGAGGGTGCACTCTGCCCCATCACCCAGATCGTTAAGAGAGACACTGAACAGGACAGGACCCAGTACTCACCCCAGGCGAACACCACTCGTTACTGGACTCCAACTACACCTCAGGCCACCCATCACCCCTCTCTGGGCCTGGCTGTGCAGCCAGCTTTTGATCCGCTTCCCTGCCTGCTCATCTGGCCCACACTTCAGAGCTTCTCCACAAGCTTCTCACAGGAGACAGTGTCAAAAGCCTTGCTGAAGGCCAGGCAGACAATACCCACTGCTCTCCCCTCATCTCCCAAGCTAGTCATTTCACCGGAGAAGTTTCTCAAGCTGGCCAAGCATGACTTGCCCTCAGTGAAGCCGTGCTGACTACTCCTGATGACTGACTTGCCGTTCATGTGCCTGGAAACGGTTTCCAGGATTAGCTGCTCCATCAGCTTCCCAGGAAACCACCTGAGGCTGCCTGGCCTGTAGCTCCCTATCTCATCCGCCTTCACTTTCTTCAAGAGTGACACTGGATTTCCTCCCGTCCTCAGGCACCACAGTTCCAAGGTTAGTGGCAGTGGCCTCACCATGACACGAGCCAGCTGCCTCAGTTACCTGTAGATGCAGCCCATCAGGGCCCATGGACTCCAGTATGGCTAATCTGCTTCAGCACACCCTGACCTGGCTCTCTTCCACCAACGGTCTGCCCTCCTTGCTCCAGACTGCTCCCTGGTCTCTGGGGCCTGGGAATCCTGAATGGCAGTCTTGCTAGTCCCAACTGAGGCGAAGGCAGCGTTCAGCACCTCAGCTCTTTCCACACCCTGGGTCACCAGGGGCCCTGCCGCATTCACAGCGGCAGGTGAAATTTTCCCTCGTTTTCCTTTTGTCACTTATGTACTTACAGAAGCCCTTCCTGTTGCCCTTCACATTCCTGGCCAGATGCAGTTCCACCTGGGCTTTGGCATTCCTAACCTCATTCATGCATGTCTCTCTTCCTCCCACATTACCTGCCTCTACTTCCACCTTCTGTAGGCTTCCTTTTTGAGTTTTCCCAGGAGCTCCTTCTTCATCCACGCAGGCCTCCTGGCACTTCTGCCTGACCAACTACTCATTGGGATGGACTATTCATGCCCAGTCATGCTGCACAGGGTACTTACTGCTCTCAGATAATATAGTAGCCATTAAAAATAAAATTTTATTACAGAAAATTATGAATTCCAAATCCACGCCTTGTAAGTAAACCTCGAACAATGCTCTAACATTTCAAGTTAAAGCCCCCCACACACACACTGACAGTTAAGTTTCCATACCATTTTGTAGTAGTCCACATAGCTGATCTCAGAACCATCTGCTTTTCTAAAGGTACACCGTGGATTGGCATCCCAGTCGATGTCATCGACTCTGTATGTTCTGTTATTGTACCTAAACAAACAATTTAATAATTTATTTTTTTTTTAAATCTTAACTGAAACAGAAAAGAAACAGAACTACGGGATGAAAAAGTTCATGACAATACTCATGGGAGTTGAAAGTTTTGCTCCTATCAGCAGCAGTAACTTCAAGTTTTCAATTCAAACAAGCTCTCAATTCTACTAAAAGCTAAACTGTTATAAAACCGAACAAAACCAGAACCAATCCAGTCTGTACTTTCTGCTTTTGTAAATGCTGTCACCTCGATTAGTTTGCTAGCTTGACAATGATACAATTTTCACGTTTTCTGATGCTTCATTATACACTTCAGGGCATGGAACATCCAAAAAAAATAAGGAGATCTCTAAGTCAAGAGTCCAAAGAGACTTACTTTGTAAGAACAATTACACCTATCAGCTCTTTAGCACAGGCATCTTTAAATCTTTGCTCTCCAACCTGATGATACAGACTGTACATAAAATCCAACACTGTTTCATTGCGAAGAACCTTATGGCTCACATCTGTACATAACATAATGCCTTCCTCATACCGGAGGATAGAGCTTACGAAGCCCGGCCAAATCATCAACCTGTCAAAAGAGAACACACAGAACCTTAACATGCTTTAACGAATCTCTATTCTCACCCCTTGACTTATTTCTGCCCACTTTCCCAGACACTAGAAAGCACTCAAGACTCAAAGAAACCGTTCTCCAAATACAAGCAAGCTCCTGAAAGCTAACAAAATGAAAAAGATTTTACATGCAGGTTGGTATCTTTAGTCAACTTAAGATAAAAGATTAATTGAATGATGTAGCAATGTAACGGAAGCAAAAGAAAGGATGGCTCAAAACCCAAGAAATCCATTTCATGTTATTAGTCTTAAATACCTTAAATACGAAGTGTACGAGTATTCAAGACACCTTAAAGGGAAAAAGGCCAGCAGCTTATCTAGTAGAACACCAGCCACTTTCTTCCATCAAGCACATTACGTAGGCCAGGTTAATGGCGAGGAGTACACCACAGCCGCAGGATGGGGCCCCAGTCAAACTCAAGCTTACTAACTTGTACAACAGCCCTCGGGCCAGCCAGAAGCATCAGTCCCATTGTACAGGATCGTGGCAGGGAACGGGGACAAGACATGGCAGCTAGCAACAGGCCAGCTCCAGAACTACCCATCCAGCAGGGTATGGCCAGGGGTGAATTTACACAGCAGACTAAACGGCCTTCAGAATGAAGCTCCTGAGCTTTAGAACTGAAGCATTCAGAGATCTCAGCCTTACACATATTTAAGCAAGGTTTCTGACACTGGAGTAAAATGCAAGAGTAGAACACGCACTGGTAACAACTAAAAGAGATCTTACACACAGAAGAAATTAAGTTAGGAGAATAAGGTCTCACGCTTCCCAGGAATATCAGTTTTTAAGTCCATGGTTTTATTTCAAGATAAGCCACCGGAGCGTTATCAAAATATCCTTTCTCCCTGCACCCTTCCTAAACCCGAGTATCCTTTTGGCCAAACCTGTGATTCGGGATGATGATTGGGTCATCGGGGTTGTAGTAATTACGTCCAATCTGCTGCAAATTCAACATCTTCAAAAGCCTACAAGTTAAAATATGGATGTCATTTACCATTATTATTCCGTTTATCAAACCATGCACGGTACCATCCCTCCACACAACCTTTCTGGTCATCTGACTAGATAAAGCGCTCGTGAATGGGAACTTTTCATTAAACTCCATTTAGAAAGGCCATGGACACTTAGGAACGACAATCAGTTCGGAGCGAGTTAGCAATCCACCCAACCCTTCACTAACCAGCTGAAGGCAGCAGTCCAAACAAGCTACACTCCAGATGAACCAGGCAGCCCAGGGATCAAGGTGAGGTGGAAAGACTACAGCAAAATAAGTCATTTGCCAGTTCAAAGCCCTGCACTACTACATGCTTTAAGAGGCAAATCCAGGGACACCAAAGGAGGGCAGAGGCAGGACTAACTGCCTACAACAGTCAGCACTCGCTGTCAGTCTGCTTGCTCAGGGAAAAGGCACAAACTCATTTCACGTCAACATGTGCCAGAAACACACATATCGCTGCACGTGAAAACGCTGCCAGATGTGGCTGGCCACAGAGCAATGGTGGCTACAAAGGCTTAAAAATGGACATTTGTAGTATTGATTTGTAGTCCGTTCTTCGGAAAGTAAAAACTTAAGTCAGGTATTTTTAGAATGACTTCTTATAAAGACATAACGTGGAGAGCAAACCTTCTGAAAATGATGTTGTAAAATTGCAGACATGTAGGTGAATTAGGTGGCAACTCGTTAGTCAACGTGATCGTTATCTTGACATCCTCTCCATTTCGAGTCCTACTAAACACTTCAGTAACCTGCGAAAGTGAAGTTCAGTTAATAAAACTAGAGGCAGAGAGGGTCATATCTGGACTTTGCTCCATTAATATCAAATTGGATTTGTACATTAAGATTCTAAGTAATAATTCAAGACTTAGCTGAAACAGGAATTGGAATTCCCACTACAACTATAAACTACAACCAAAAATGCTTCATTCATCTGGGTGAAGGTGACTAATGGAATAGAATGGAGGCTCTCCCCAAAGCGTCTGAATTCAAGATGACGACAGGGAGATTACTTACCAGTTACCATTGCAGGAAAGACTCAACTTGAGGTAATAAACTTAGTATACTGGCAATTAATATAGATTTAATTACCGATTCAGGTAATGGGAGGCAAAAAGACAAACGTTAAAACACATACTGAACACATAATCTCCCTCTTCCTTTGCCAGGCTCGACTTCACCTCGGCCTCCTCTGTCCCCCTCTTAACACCACTGGTTACAACCCGTCCCTTCAGCGAGGCAATGAGTGGCAGGCATTACGTTACCATCCGTACGCCGCGTTTTCCCTCACCTGCCCCTTTCTTCTCAGACTTTTCTTCTGCTCTGGCATTTTTTCCCTCCTTGTGAAACACACAGAGGTGCCATCAACTTTGCTGATGGGCTCAGCTTTGGTCCTTTGTGAAGCTGGCTGGAAATGGCTGTGCAGAGCCCCGGGCAGCCCTGACCTCTTCCCCCAGGGGCCACCCCAGACACCCCCACCCCAGCTACCAAAAGTTTACCACACACACCCAATATATCCACCCTTTCAATTACATTCGATGTTCAAATACAGAAACTATGACACGACAGAAGCAGAAAGAAAACCAAAGGAAAACACTGCCTGTACTATCCACTTCTGTACAGAGGATTATTCTAGCCTGCAGAACCTAAGCATTAGAACCAGAAGTTTATTACCAAGTTTCTCTACACAAGTAAATTAGCTTCTACTAATATATTCAATGCAACTAAATGTTGCTCAGGGGACATCAGTTCTGTAACTTCACCAGATGAGCAAGAAACAAGAAGCATCCTAAAATGCAAGTCAAAATAAAAAAATAAAACAGCATTCTCGTATCACACCTTATTCCTTAGTCTTCTTGGCAAGAATAATAGCGATCCATCAAATGCATGTGCCTGTCCAATCAGCTCTTCGTGCTGAAAGAGCAAAGCAGATCGAAGACGGCGTGCTTCCATCTCAGGATTATAGCCAACGTGGTACTGATATAAAGACCACTGGGGTCGAGACGTCAAACGAAAGTAATTTGTAGTTAATTTTACCGTAACACCTGAAGAACCTAAAATGAAAGGCAAATATCTTAGCAGCTACAAAATTTTACCAGTTTATAGTAATTCAACACGCTTGAGAAATTTTTAAAAACTAAGGCGTTCAGACAAAGCTTAGAGGTCAGGTGTGTTCTGCGACCGTTTGGCTCAGTGAGCTAGAGGAAATGCCCCCATAGGCATAGTGCTGGCATAGACACTCACCCGCTTAGCAGAGCTTTCCATCATTCCTTCAGTTGTCAGGAAAACTCTCAGCCCAAATGAGGTAAGCATTTACATCAGGGACCTGTCTCCCAAAGGATCAGTACAAGGTACTAGAGGTATCAGGAGCACCTTGTAGCTTGGTCCAGCACACAATGATGATTTTATTTGGCTTTCTAGAGCATACTAAAAGCAGAAACAAAGCAAAACTACTCATTTCAACTTGCTTATTTGTCTACAGTCTAAGCTGAACATACCAGTTTTTGATTCTTGAACATGTTCTATGGCTTGCCGTGTATTTACCCCGAGGTCATGGAAATCTTTACGACGTCCACCCCTATCTCCTAAAGACAATTGCTGAAGTTCTTCAGAAATCTGTAATCCTATTGTTTCAAAATTTGAGGAAGAATTACAATCAAGTCTTATGTACAAAGAACAATCAAATACAACTCCATTTTGAAAGTCATATACTTATAAAATTAAGAGAAATCATGAAATTTTAGGTTTCAGCTTTTGCTATGTAGTAAATCAACCTTAAAACAGCATTCAAGTAACACGTATTAACTTCCTAAGACTTGCAGACGGTTAACTAGTAAGCAAACAGAATGGCTCACTAGCCAGATGAAAAAAAAAAAAAAAGATATAAACCCTCCAAATCAATAATCTCTTCTGCAAATACAGGGAAGAAAGATCTTTCATTTCAGCTCCAGCTGGCACCGAAATAATTAAATACACCGCGATGTGAAACACGTAAGAAAGTTTAATTTCCTGATTTCGATTCAAGAAAAATAATGTCCTAGCAAAATGAAATTTGCTTTTGGTATTCATGCAGTTAATTGTGCTTCTAATTTATCTTTTGAAGTATTTTGATAGAGGAGAGAGTACAGATGGAGTAGAGCAAACTCAAGGTAGTTTTCAAAATTCCTGGTTCATTTATACTGCCCCTCAGAATGACAATACTATCATCACATGGTATGTACAGCAGACTTTTCCAATTCTTAGTAATAAATCCAATTTGGAAATGAAAAATTAGAAAGACAGTCTAAAGAATGCCTTAATTGCTTTCTCTTTGAAACACTTGCTCTTGTGGGCAATGAACTTTTCCACCCTTTCTGACCTTTTGGCCTTCTCTCGTCCTGGCCTTGTGGAACACTCGGAGGGCCCCTTTGTCGTCCACGGCCACCAAGCGCTGCTGCTGCTGCTGGAGGAACACATGGCTGCTGAGGCTGCTGAGGGCCAAGTGGCTGGCTAGGCAAAGCCTGTTGAGCCTGCAATAGTTGGGAACAATTTATCCTACTGCAACTGAATAAACAGCAGACTTCCAAGAGTACGGCAAAACAAAGACATTAAGTATAGAATACTCAAATATCCAAGTGCAACAGTTACATTAAGTTTAAATCTTTTTTCCTATATTAAGTAGCAGAGTTATTATGCTGCACTTCAAACTCCAAACTAACGGGGTTCAGGAAATTCTTTTTCTAAGTTCATATTCATTTAACTACTAGTAAATGCAAATTTTCTCTTTCCAAGCTCTGACCAAAACTCCTGGACTTCTCAGTTTTAACAACTCCTCTGAGACTTCAAGTAGCTAACTACATATTTTATAAAAACAACTTTTGTAATTGCAGTGTCCAGTGAATAATACTTCTTTATAAGCACACAAAAATTTTCTTAACAAAAATTAGTTAATATAACTATACACCAGACATAATATAGGCATACACACGTATCATCTAACATATATACCTGATAGCAAAATAGGAAGTTGATGAGTTACACTTCAAAGCCTAGCTGTGCTCATTAAAAAGAGAGCCAACTTACAGCTGCAGCTCCTACAGCAGGAATAGCGGTCTCCTGTGCTGGTCGCCTTCCTCTTGCTCTGGCTCTTGCTCTTCCTGTCATCTTGTAAGACAAACCACCTGCAGCATTAGTAGTCAGTCTTCTCCTTCTCCCACCCTTGTTCCAAGAAATATTATGAACTGAACAGAGCTACTGTGTTTACTTTTCTTTAATTTCAACTGGTTCAGTAAAATATACCCTCCTCTGAAAAACTCACTGCTCTTGGACCTCCCCAGTAACACAGCCACAACAGGGAGTTCCGGGAAGTTAGAGCTTCTCATAGTCAAGTTTGAACAGGCTGGCACAGCCCACCACAATTTCTAAAGCTATGAAGAAAGTCAACTCAATGGGAAGGCATGGCAGGGCCTGCAACCTCAGCCAAGCAGAAACTAAGCACCTGCTGATGTCACTTTCAAGCTACACTCGGGGCTTCCCCCAAAGCACCCGCCAGCCCTTACCGCCCGGGCAGGGCCCCGATAGAGCAAACCGACTCCAGACACCCGTCCCTCCCCTCCCCCCAACAGCAGCCCTTCCTTCCCGCGTGGCCTCGGCCCTAACTTCTCTGCCAGCCTCGAGCACTTTGCAGGGCCAAAACGCGTGCCCACAGGCGCTCCCCCCCCCCCCCCCCCCCCCCCGGCCCCCGCCAGCCCTCCCGCCTCCTCAGCGTCACCTCACCTTGCCCCGCGGCCGCAAAAGGGACTCTGCTCCCACCGCAGCGACACGCACCAGGCCGCCCTCTTCACGACACCACAGGCGCGCGCTCCCGCTCCCGCTCTCGCAGCCGACGGTGCCCGCAGGCCGCTGCCCCGGGCACAACAGCGGCCGCGCCGCCCGCCTCGCACGACCCGACCACCCCCCCCATTCACCGCCCCTAAGGAGGCCCACCGTGCCACGCGCAGGCGCACACCGCCGCGGCGGCACGCGCCGGCGGTGCAAGGCGGGAACGTACGCTCTCCCCCTATTGGCTCCTGAGGCCCGAGCGCTGCCGAAGAGGCCCGAAGGGCGCAGCCGGCCGCGGCGGACGGAGCCGAAGGAGGCCGAAGCGCAGCTCCTGTTCCCCCCTTCCCGCCCGCCCGGCGGCCAGCACGGCTGGGCGCTTCGCTCTCCGGGCCGGGCAGAAAGCCGGCGCTGGGCGCTTCGCCGGTAACGCTGCCGCGATCTTCTCCGCATGGCGGCGTTCGGGGGGTCTCCCTCGGCCACCCCGGCAGCCTGTGGCGGGGGATCTCGGTGCCCCCGGCAGGAGCGGGCCCATCGGGCACCGCCGCCCCCGCCGCTTCCCGCAGGCGTTCGTGAACGCCGGTGGCAACGTCGGGCTCCCGAGTCATGTTTGTCACCTTGGGGAGCGGAGAGGTTCCCGCTAAAAGTTACTTCCTCCCCATCCCGCTTCTGCCTTGAAAAGGAAGGTAACCGGAAGGTGGAGCAATAAAACAAGAAATAAAACTTAAGTTGTGGCAGTGAAGGGCTGCGTTTCTCAGCAGCGTTTCCAACGGTGCCACTTAAACTTCTTGTTCTTTTCCGGAGAGGTGCAGAACAGCCCCAAGTCGCGGGCACGGGGCCCGACGTGCACAGCGCGGTGCCTGTCGGCAGGAGGGACTGGGCACCACCCGGTCAGGCAGCAGCAGCTGGAAACCCAGGAGCAGCCCTCCTGCCGGGGAGATGTGTGCTGCAGCGGGCTGGCAACCAAGTAGAAGGGGGGAAAAGCGCCTTTTTTTTTTTTTTTTTTTCTAACTACCAAGGCTGATTCAGTTGCTGTGATTCTGACAGAAAATCACAGCTTGTATTTTAGATACTTCACAACAGAACTAGCGAATCTTGTGACCTGGAAGTAAGCTGCCTTAAGTGGGAATTAACTCTCTAAGGACACTTTTCCACGCTTCTGTGGAAAGACGGGATTCTAGACAGCACCAAGGCTTGAGTGCCTATTAGTGCTGTTTTTTAAGTGTGCCTTTGCTCAAAGATTAGGTGGCTGTAATTCATCTGGAGACACTGACTTCGAGGGACGAGAGATAACATAATCTAGTTGAAAACTTACCTTTATAAAAGACCAGTCTGATCTCATGAGGTCATTTACAATTTTCAGGTACCTGTAGTGAACAGAGGACAAGCTTCCTTTTCTTTGTTCTCTGTTACTCCAGGTAGAAATGAGTGACATTGTTAACTTTCTTTCTTAACATAAATACTACAATTATCTGTGTGTGATTTAGATTGTCAGCTTGTCCCTAAAGCCAGTTTTGTTGGGCTTATGGATGTCAGCGTAGCAACCCACTTGGGAAGCCAGATTCTGTTTTACAAGTTAAAAAGAAGAGCTGTCGAACTATGCAAGTGTGGGTATTGCTCCTTAAAGATAGCTGAAGTACTTTGAGCATGTGATTTTTATTATTCACATAATTATCTGGATAAATATTTAACAGACTTGATACATACATGTAGATGGGGCATGTTCAGTGCTTTTTAGAGCACTGATTACTGCTTGCCATGGGCTGTTCACCCACAGTGGCAACTTTTATTGCTCTGTAGCCTGCAGAAATCTTCACTGGGTCAGAGGGTTAAAGCTGCAGAAACACAATATGCAGATTTTCTTGGCTCAGCAATATTTAAAGAATATAAAGATGTTGTCGAAGTAATTTATATTATGTAAATCATGAGAAAGCAGAATGTGTGTGTTGGAAATAGTTATGTTTAGTCATTTAAAATATCTGCCGTACTTAATGTTTATTTTTTTATGCCAAATTCCTTACATTTCAGTGCAGAACTTAATTATCTTTAGATGGGAGTTGTTAAAAGTACTTACTTAGGCTGGCTACCTACAGCAATTCCTTATAAAGTGAAAATAAACATCAACAATAAGCACCCTCATTTTTATACGTGAGTTGTCAGACAGTTAATTAGTACTTAATGAAAGATAGGTTCCAATTTAGTTTTCACAGTCTTTCAGACTTCCTTCTTTTTCTTTTTTTTTTTTTTTTAATTTTTGTTGGTTTGTTTTTTTTTCAGTTCAAGCCTAGTTGAACCTGTGTCTCTACAGGTAGGCTTAATGAATTTTTCACAGTCAGGGGGAATGTGGCAATGGCGATGCACCAACTGCAACAGGTGCATCGTGTCCTTCGCCCTGGCTGGTTCTCAGAAACACTGAGAAAAACAAGATTTTGAAAATTGTAACTGTTTGCATTTTATTTTTTCTACATTGCCAAAAGAACTACCGATGCTGGACTTCAACACATCGAAATATCACATATGAATAATTTTTTCACAGCTACTTGGCTTGCACTCTGCTTTGATGTTTGTTTTACCCATGATGCAATTGTTTTCGCCTTCTGTCTCCTGTTGCTACAATAAGCCATTTCCCATACATGTCATCTCCAAAGGGGAAAAGACCGCATGGAAACAGAACAAAGAAAACAGAACAAAAGAAAATCAGGGATTTTTCCAAAGGCCCATTTGATGTACGAGTATAAACAGGAAAAAGATGCCTGAGGAGGTAGGAGCCAGGAACTGTACTAGCAGACAGCTGTTAACTTGTGTAGTTAGGAGCACTTTGGGATTCTGAATGGTAAATAAATAAGTATTCCAACACGCACAGTGAAGAAAATGCTCATTTCAGTATCTTTAGCGTAATGTTTATAGAGTATTGCGAACTGCTGCCAATGTAAGTTGAACTCTCACCTTCGTGTCTTTCTGGTCACACCAAGTCCAGGTATCAACAGCTCTTTCAGTTCTAGCCATAGAAAAAGCGATACCTCAAGACATCAGAATGAAAAGTATTGTCTCCTGTGATGAAGCAAGAAAAAACAAGGAAGACTTCACAACAGAACTCAGCAATTCATACGTGAGGCTAGATTTTAAAAAGCCCAACACATTGCTCCTGAATCTTATTAAATATTTGTTAAAAAAATTCAAATGGGAATTGCTCAAAAATAAACTTTAAAATTCAAGTTCCTGTGGTAGGTATTAAGTATTCACAAATCTGGACCACAGTGGTTTTACATTCTTAATTAGTTTTTTTTCTAAAGTAAGAGAGGCAAGGTTTTAAAGACTGACTTACTATCCAAAATAATATCTCATGGGTTAACAGTCTTCCTTCTTCCCAGTGCAAGTTTTTAATGTCACATTTAATTTATTGCAAGTATGTGTGGGACAGAGGAACTGATCTGCCTGCACAGTGGAGCCTGGGTTACTTACTACCTTGGGTAGAGTATGAGGGGCAGGGAAACTAGTATTTACATACCAAAATAGAAAGCAAAAGGCATGTTATGGAAAAAAAAATTGCTGCTGAGAAGATAATACCCAACTGCATAACAAATATAATGCAAGCATTTTCTCTCAGGAAGAGGGAAAACATGTTTTTCAACTTTGTATTTCCTCTGCTGTTCTCTAGTCTATTTTTTTTCATCCCTAATGTCTGTTTTTCCTTCAGATCCTTACTTCTTTTGTCTTCTTACATCTTTGTAACTTGTCTTAAAACATCACTCACTCTGTTCTTGGAATCTGTATAGGACTTTCTCCTGTTCCCCTTGACAACAATGTGTTTTATTTCAACAGAAGCAAACTGTTTTTCTGCTTCGTGTGTTCCCTGTTTACCAGGATATCTAATCACTGCAGTTATCGTCACCGCTTGTTCCAAGCCCTGTTTTGTCAGACTGTGGCCTGAGCCCTCTTTTCCTGGAGAAAAAATGGCCTCTTATTTACAAACCACAACATCCCTGCCAAAATTTCCTGTGCTCTATCAACTCTATCTTCTGTTAATTTCTGCCCATTACAAATTCACATCAGCCTTAGCTGACATTCAGTTTGTATCCAAATCCTGAGTGAAGTGATTTGACATAAGTTCTCAATAAATAGCCACATTAAATGGAGAGGTCATGTTAACCAGACAGGAACAAGGCCTCCAGAAGTTGATACTATAATTAGATTTGTAAAGCATATTGTATAAATAAGTATGAAATTCTGTAAGATATGGTCCTATCCTTTGTTATCTGTTTGGTTTGGGTTTTTTTTAACTAATAAGAGGAGATGGGGAATTAGTGTATGGAGTATGTTAGAACAGAATTGAAACACTATTTTGGTCCAGATATTATATAGTATAATATTGTATTATTCCAAAAAGCAATGGGTTGTATTTCAGGAGAGAGGCTAGCAAGAATTCTCAAGTTCCGATAGGTTGATTTCAGCTCGTTTAGCAACCTGGTGTTACTGAATTGTCTTTTTATTGCTCTGAACAGTCCTGAATTATGCAGAGAATTTGGGTTATGTGATTTAGTGTTGGATTAAAAAATGTCACAGCTTAACTTTCTTTAAAATAGTGTAGAACTTTGTTCACAGTCAACGAAGTTCATTATTTTTTTGTTCAAAGCCCAGCTGCAGGCCTGGAGCATTTCTCATAAATATCAGGAAGTACCCGAAGCCACAGTCAGGATTAAAGAGTTGATCTGAACCTTAGATCTCAGCTTTAAAGCTGTAATGTACAGTGAATTTGGTTTCATGGTAAAGGAAATGGTAATTGCTGAAGTATGTTTTCTTAAGTTGCGAAATCATTTTTAAAATATTTTCACTGAAACCTCTGTCAGCGCTGTGTATGAGAATGAGTGGACTTGCAGCACAGCATTTCTGCATGACCACAGCACTGAATTTGTGTATTGGTGTCCTTGATATAGAGACAGAGGCCAATGAGGCTACTCCTTTGTGCACAATATCAGATCCACAGTCAGTCTAGAGGACTATCTAAGCAGGCGAATTAACAGTTTCAGTACGGTATTGCAGGAATTTCTTCTGAAAGATGGGTCAGGTTCTGGGTTGTCTGGCAAACGCACGCTCATGAGAACGAAGAACACAAATCCACAAGTGATATCCTTGTTACAAAAGTGCACAGTAAATTCCTCCATATACTAGTAAGGTATTAGAAAAAGCACTTTGCTCCTGTCTCCCTACAGATACAGAGTCTGGTCTGCAGGGCTGAAAGGAGTGGAAGAGCACAACTAAGTATCGAACGCGTTTCTACATGTCTTCTACACCTGCGTAGCTGCATCAACCAAACCACACAGCCTGTATTCTGTTTCCATAGCAGTTTATTTAATCTGAACATTTTATTGCAAGAAGGTAATTGTCTCTGTTGTATTTGGGAGGAAAACAATCTATGAACATTTGGTGCTCCCTGACCTTTTTAAAGGGTGTTGCATTTAAACATGTACTTCTTTCCACAAGTGGTGGTGTTTACTCATACTCTGTTGCTTCATTCATGTAAGCGATCCTGATAAAATATAATTCTTAAGACTGTCTGCTGCACTCTTGAAAACTTGGCTTTCTTGGGTACTTGGTGCAGCAGGTAGAGAAGGTGTACTTCACACAGCTCTTGCACAAAGAGGGCACGTGGGCAAAAGTGTTGCTATCTGCAGTCTGCGTTAGCAAAGACACGTGTCTGTTTTCACAGTTTCAATGACTCTATCACAAGCTGCCTATAAAGGCAATAGGTCTCAGGTAGGGTGCTTGTGAATTGTGTTGCAATGATGTTAAAACATGGAGGAACATTTAAGCCTCGATTGACCCACCCTCAATGCTGTGGGATTCCATATAGATGGGTGCTTTAAGATCCTGGCCAGCAGGTGTAGACTTTCATCAAGGATTCATAGTTTTCAGAAACTTTGCTAGATTACGTCAAAGACATTAACAAGAGTTTCTCATCTTTTCCTCCTATACTTGATTGTCAAGACCTGAAGTCACTTTTGTCATCTTGTATTGCACTTTCTCTACAACAACACAAGTATTTCAGCGGTGTCTTAGCACTTAACATCGCTCCAGATGCAGTCTAGTCAATACCTTGGAAATTAAATTCATTGCTCTGTGTCATTTTTAATTATTGAGCAGCAAAATAATGAAGGCTTAATATAAATTTTAAACCTTTTCCTCACATCTTATTTTAGCATCTCTCGTTTAGAATTAATCAATCATGATGATCTGATATATAATACAGTAAGTTAAAATTAATAGAGCTCAATCTGTACTGCTACATATTTAAAAGAAGCACATTTGTCACTATGGAAAGATATTTCTCCTACATGTAAAATTAATTAAAAACGAGCACCACGTAATAAAGTGATGCAAAGATTACATGAGAAAGACAGACGAGTGCATTGTTTCATTATGAAATGTTTCAGCCTAGACCTTCCTCTCAGGGCACACGAGCGAGGCAATATGCTAAACCAGAGCTATTAAGGAACTGGGAGCACAAGGTATGAAAACATGTTAACAGAGGCTGCACTGGTGTGCTGATCCCTCTGCAGGAATGGCATCTGATTTCCTTGGTGGTGGTTGTGTTGGGAAGGTAGTGGTGATTAGGAGGATGAGAAAGAATTGGAATGTATTTGGAATGAAATGGGAACCAAAGATGCGTTTCAGTTCAGGATCTGAATATTTTTCTTACCACTTACTGTATCACTAGTTTGGTTTTCGTATTAGTTCTGTCTTTCATTTGTGTGCTTGAATTACACAGATGTCAATAACAGGGGAACTAGCAGGAGTTATTATCTGGACTCTGAGGGGAATCAACTCTCACAACTGAACTAATTTTGCTGTAGGTTGTATGAGCTACTGGTTTTAAATTCCCCTACCTTAACAGTTGGGTCATTTTGGTAAGCAATAGCAGGCAGGGTTTTGTCTAGTGGGACAGTGGCAGGTTTCTGCAGAGCTCCTAATTTATTCTAAGTGCTCCAGAAATAAACACATGGATTTTAATTGCCTTAATTGCTTACGTGACAAACTTTCCATTGAGGTACATGGAGGAACAGACTCTGTGCTTGTCGTGTACAATATAGAACTTGAATACCAAACTGATGGTGGAATCTTCTGCTTAGGTACTGCTTGTTCTTGAAGGTGCCTAATTTCATATACACTGAACTTTTTGGTTGTAGATGTCCTCAGGCACTCCAAGTTAGTCTTTTGTACTTCCCCAGTATGAAACTGTCTTGACAAAACTGATCGGGTTCTTTGCACCAAAGAGGCAGCTTAGGAGAAAACAAGTCTCTCCAAGTCAGATGCGTGCAGTCTGTGGATGCCATCCAGGGCAATATGGGCAAGATACTGAAAGAGACCATGAGAGAGACAGTAACCAGGAATGAGCAGCAGCCAGTCACGGTCAGAACATTCACCTGCTGACAAGATAATTTCTGTGTGCTCTCAAATTCAGCCTGAGCAAAAGAGATGGGGCTACACAAGTTATTCCCATAGGGGCAGCCTAATCTCAGTCATTCTTCATCTTGGACATCTTTCAAGCATGCAGTGGCTTATTTGCATGAATTACCTGCAAACTGAATGCACAGTGAGTCCAGTCAAGAAATGAAAAAGCAAGAGAGAAGAGGGGCCGTAAGCATCAGGTCTGCCTTTGAAAAATCTACATGACTTGTATGATCAAAAAGGATGGACACCACTATTTGAAGACAAGAGCTGGAAGGCATTCACTTGAGAGAGGGTTCAAGTGGAGTCTAAGTGGATGACAGTACACTCTCGAAGCTCTGAATAAGGCCAGGAAATCATTTTTGAGAGTGGTGGAAAACAGGACTGTAGCCTCCTCCATGGCATGTGCTGGTGCATGCACTTCAGGCAGTGTGGTGAGAGAACTACTGTTTCCTTACTGGATCAAGCCTGCATCCTTCTATAAATGTGAAGAAGGGGACAGAGAGATTCAAGTCCAGCATGTAGATGTTAGGCTGGCTATTTGGGACTCCTCCTGAGTCTTATTTACTGTGCAGGGGAACTCTGGCCACTACACAGGCATTTTATTACATTGAGATGCTAGTTGCTACACTCAGGTGCAAAGTTTGTAATACTTTCTTAGTTTCTATTGTAGCTATAAACCGCTTGAAGTGGGTCTTTTCAGTGACAGAAGAATTATACAGCAACGAAATCCACAGAACCGTCTCTGAGTTGGTCTGGGAATCTCTGTAACCAGCTCTGAAGGGTGCTGGGAACGTACAAATCCCTGCCCGCCAGCAGGCAGCGAGAGCACAGACACTGTTTTGCTATGTGTTATGTACACACAGACAGGCAATAGTCAGCTCCCAAAAATGTAGGTCAGAAATGCCCACTACATTCAGACTTCTGTCAAGGAAAACAAAACCCCATCCACAACACAGAAAGATGTTTTCAAAACAGGTTCTCTTTCACATTGCTTTATTCTGCTTTTTCTCATTCTCGAACATACAGTTAACTCCTGCCTGACATTGTGCTGTGGAAAGGAGCCTGGCAGATGCTGTAAAAACTCAGTGAAATCTTCCAGTCTCCCAGTAAGATAAAAAGCACCAGCTCCCAGCCTTTACGAGTCATTAAGTACATTTTTAAGGAAGTTATTTTTTTAGAAGCATGCAATTTTTTCCTAAACATCAAGAGTTTTGGTCTTATAGTGACAAACAGGCATCTGGTTGTACAGAGCAAGAAATACACATCAGTCCTAATACCAAAATACAAAGATCTCTGAGCCATTTTTGGTTTTTCTGCACTGCTAGGAGCAAACAGAGGGTGAAGGATAGAGCAGTCATGCTGGAGGATTGATCAGCATTAGTTTGAAATGAACTACAAAAGTAGTTCTTAAAATTTATCCTTTTTTCATGTTGAATTCTACTTTATATCATTTTACATATCCCTGGCCCAATCAATGAATCTCATGAGTGCGTTTGCCCCTATTTCAGGCAAAGGTGCCCGTGACACTGGTCTTAACTAGTGTCCTTGCGACAGCTCCCTAATCAAAATCAATTTTTTGCACTGTTTTTTCAGCCTGTGGTTTCCTTATTTCTGTCCGACTCACTTCTTTGATAGATGCTGCAAATAATAGTTATTTCAAGCAAAATTTGTACAGGAAGGATGCTTTTCTTGAAACAAAGATGATCAATCTTGCCTCACTCCCATCAGCAATAGTCTTCAAGGAAAAATAAAAAAAATCTTGTTTATTACCTGATCTCCATCAACTGCTGTTGCTGCGTTCAGGACTTGGTTAGACTGTGCTATTGCTTCATGATTGACACTACTAACCTTTTAATTTCCACAGTTTTTCATCTCTAAGTATCTTAATTAAACAGAAATAATGAGCTAGTGAATTCACTTGGTAGCATCTCCTGAACTATATACAAGATGGGTGATGCTAAAACTGCTTAGTCTGTGCATTTTAGATAGGAACCATAGAGTCATAGAATGGTTTGGGTTGGAAGGGACCTTCAAGACCATCCAGTTCCAGTCCCCCAGACATGGGCAGGGACACCTTCTGCTACACCAGGTTGCTCCAAGCCCCATCCAACCTGGCCTTGAGCACTGCCAGGGAGGGGGCAGCCACAGCTTCTCTGGGCAACCTGTGCCAGTGTCTCACCACCCCCACAGGGAAGAATTTCTTCCTAACATACAATCTGAATCTCCCCTCATTCAGTTTGAAACTGCTGCCCCTCGTCCTATCACTATCCTCCCTGATCAAGAGTTCCCACCCACCTTCCCTGCAGCCCCCTTTCAGCACTGAAGGCTGCTCTAGGGTCTCCCTGGAGCTTCTCTTCTCCAGGCTGAACAACCCCAACTCTCTCAGCCTGTCCTCACAGGGCAGGTGCTCCAGCCCCCTGAGCATCTTCATGACCCTCCTCTGGACCCACTCGAGCAGGTCCGTATCTTTCTTACGCTGGGGGGCCCAGAGCTGGATGCAGCACTGCGGGTGGGGTCTCACCAGAGGAGAGTGGAGGGCAGGATCCCCTCCCTCAACCTGCTGGCCACGCTGCTTTTGGTGCAGCCCAGGATGTGACTGGCCTTCTGGGCTGTGAGCGCACATTGCTGGCTCATATTCAGTTTGTGATCCACCAGCACCCACAAGTCCTTCTCTGCAGGGCTGCTCCCGATCCACTCATGAGCTAAAGGAATGAATCATGAGATAAATTTCATTGCTAATGTTCATGGAAGCAAAAAATTTTAAAAAAATGTATACACATATTCACTTCTATTTTTCCTTTCCCCTTGGCTTACTTTTTTCCTTCTTTCCACTGGAGGGATTGTGTGGACCGTTGCTTTTGGAACAGAACTACGTAGATTCTACCTAGATAATTAAAACTGTAGTTATTTTTGTTCTTTAAAGCTGTTCAGCAGATTCATTGTGATGGCTATATTGATATTGCTTGACAATCTCTTTTATTATAGCCTAAACAAATGCTAATCCTTTATTTAATTAAGAAGATATATAGATTAAGGCAGATGCAATGTCTTTTTGTAACAAAGGACCTGCACAGTGTTTTTAGAAGCAGACAAAACATAAGACATGTCACATTTCAGCCAAATAAAAAAATGCAAGTAGGGCATTAGTCCAATGCTTTTGTATTGTGCATTTCAAAGTTTGCACCCAGTGGGTGGGGCAAAAATAAATCAGGGCCTCCTATGGTGAAAATGTATATGGGATTCAAGCATCCAGAATCTGACCCTATCTTCTGCTCCCTGGGATTGTCAGCTGCTTCGGGGGTCATCTGATATATACCTCCTTTTCTCACTTCTGAGAATTTTTAGCTTGGAGTGTGTTTGAAAACACTTCAGAAAAAGGGTGGAAAACACAGAGTGCCTTCTTTGAAATACACTCCTTTGTTAAATTCTTTTCCCAAGGGTAAAGAGACTCTCAAACACCTGAGGGCAACAAATGACTCTATTCATCGCTCTCACAAATGACCTAATAAACTCCCAAAGGGTTACAATAGCTTATTTGTCATCATTTCTTGTCAGCTATTTATAGCACCAATGTAAATTGAAGCAAAACAATAAATACCTGAGTTATTTTCTTTATTTTGAAGCTACTTTAAAGCCCAAATGGTGCTTTACAATTTTAAACCTCCAATAATTAATTTTGCAATTGAGTTTAAATCATTCTCACACATTTTATGTTATGTTAAACAAAGTTCAACATACCTACATAGAAAACATCTGTCACCATGTCACTCACTTCCCTTGGAATATTTGCAGATAATGACTTTATAGAATTCTGATTTGGTTAACTTTTAAAATGTCAAATGTGTGATCAACTAGGTTACAAATGATCCTGCTGAATGGATTTCCACACGGACTTCCGTGAGAAAGCGTGGTAATCAATATGGCAGTAGAGGTCCTGATCTCAGTAACAGTCATTTGAAGCTGTAATAACTCCATGGTATTTAAAATCTGTTCTGGACTGGATTCTGATCCATGATGCTACTCGTTGCATTGCTCTCGCATGTATCGAATATAGATGTATTACCAAATATATTTAATATTATATTTATCCCATCCAGCAGATGATGTGCTTATGTACATGGCTTCACTGGCTTGAATTGACTTGGGCAGATTGTGTTACATGAGTCTAGTACAAATGGCCTTACCACTATCACTAACGCTTTGTAAGCAATACTTCTGAAGTATCACCATGCCTCTAGACACAACCGAGTAAAATGACTGAGGGCTCATTAGGTTTTCTTTTGGTGTTTCTTTCGTTGCAATTTATTTGCCCAAATCAATTCGAGTCAGTGGAGCTGTGCCAATTTACACTATCCTGCTGAAGTGGCCCTAAGAAATCTAGCCACATAGTATATTCTCTGAGTTCTCTCTAGAGTATTTATGTGGACTGCGTCATTTGTAATGCAGCACGGTATGTAAAATATGTCTTTCCATCGCTTCCAACATCTTTTGCAATATCCTTTGACTTATCAGCTTCATTGTCATCCCTACCTCCTTCATGTATTTCTTTTGATGTCTGTGATGAAAACACCCATCTCTTGGCTGCAGGAGTCAAACGTCTTGGTTACTAGTTTCACTGGTCCATATACATATGCATATATGCATATCTATGTATGTATTTAAATTTTCGTAGTTATTACATGGATTCCTCCTGGGAAAAAGAAGAAAGAGGCAGAATTCACATGAGGCAATTCTGATCAGCACTCAGACACTGCTGTGGTCATGGCTGCAGCAGACACAAAATTGAGAAGAGTAAGGAAACATTCAGGGCTGTCAGAAGGAGCATTCCTGTGCTCCAAACAAGTTTTAGAGAGATTTAGGCACCTAAATCCTCAACTTCAGTCTGCATAATTTCTTTAGCATATGTTTAAACCTGGATAGGCCTAAAATTATTCTTTGACCACTTAGTTTCCAGATGCTCAGAGTTCAGTCTTCTGGACGTAGGCGGTTTAACAGCTGGGTACAACTCCTGCCTGAGTCCTCCTGGAATGCAGGGCCTAGAGGGAGTACCAAATGCCAATTCCAGGAGGAGCATGCCAGATACATATCGATAGCCCTGACCTTGGCACAATGAGCAGTGTTTGCGGCCATTCATATTTTAAAACGACACATCCGACTTTTACCTGCAGAGGTGTCACTGGGAGAGAGCTCAGCCAGGAGCTATACACTCAAAACCAAAAAGTAAAGTAATGAAGAGAGAAAATGTATCATTAAGTTTATATACACTAGGAGGGGGAAACAGTGGGTGCCCAGGTGGGTGTAAAGAAGTTCTTGTCTTCAAAGTTTGCTTAGAGCTGTGCTGTGTCTCTTACTCCTCCCAGCCTCCTTGTAAGCAGATTAAAGATTTCCCAAAGGAAAAATATAGTTCATTAAAAATACAAAAGAAAATGAATCTTTTTTTCAGAATTTTCAGGGTTGACATTAGGAAACAAGAGAAAATTCAGCTCATGGTAGCTGTTAATTTTAAGAAGAATTAATGATTGTGAGCATTGCACCAAATCATCCTGTGTCTTAGTAAGTGTGAATCATCTCACCCAGTCTCTGCTATCTAAAAGTTGGGAGTTCGATCCAAACTAGTAATCTGGACTCCGTCAGGGGGGGTGGTATATGCCATATCTAAAGGATATTCCTTTGCATCATAAGTTTTCATAGGATGGTCACATTCTGCAGGTGTTGGTTTCTTTCCATCAACAATAGAGTCTTCTAATCACCAAGGTTCATGCCTGTGTTAGATGGCTGAAGTTAAAAGAAAGTAATTCTGCCTTTTTGTAGACATTATAATTTTGTGTGCAGTCACTATGTTCAAGGAAGGACGAATGCCTTTAGGCAGCTGGAGACAAAGGAGCAAAGGAAAATATATATGCTCGCTACTGTCTGGAAAAACTCTTCGTGTTGCAATTGTACTCCTGTATCCATAATGGCTTATAGGACTGAGAGACCCCAGGTTTGTAGGGAACTCATCTTTTGTGAGCTCAGATGACAAAAAAGTGGGCTAGATTTCAGGCACACAAAATTGTCTGCTATTTATTTTTGTTCTGCACAAGGAGACCTCATTTTCATTGCTTCTGAACATTATCTCAGCAGGTATGATTAATAATAACAGTCAAATATTACAAACATACACAGGTAGCTAATGTCAAATAACAGTTTTGTAAAAGCCTTTTCAGAGCTGGATTAGACTTGGTATTCAAAATGCTAACAGCAGTGATGATAAATGTTACTGAAATATTGTTAATACAGGCACATCCTAACATAAGTCCTCTACATATTTTCTAACAATATATGATTAAAAAAACCATCTATCAGACTGAAGGAAAAAGAAAAAAAAAGAGATGCTAGAATATAGCCATGATATAATGGTAAGCTTGAGTGCCTCTCCAAGTCTCAATTTACGTATTTAAATGATCTTTTCCTTAAACAATGTTTGTAACCAGACAGACATATGGTAAATACATCCCGATCCATTATGTGCTATTCAGACCAAGAAAGCTGGTCGGGGAGGGGGAGGTTTGGTATTAAAAGTGATCTGGTGTTATGTACACTCAAGTAACCCCTTCATGGGGAAGAAGGGGGGAAAAAAAAACCCAACTTTGTGAAAAGGGAAAAAAATCTTAAAAAGCAAAGCTGAGCACTTTGCTGCTGTGCGGTGAAAGTGAGGAACGGTCCCCCCTGCCGGGGAGGCTGATGAATAATCCGCAGATCTCAAGCTGAGCCTTGGGCTCAGAGCGGCTGGTATCCCATACTAACACTAATCAACCAGTATGAAACATCCATTTTAAACGCAAATGAGGGGGGCCTTTTCAAAGGAGACCCAAAGAGGGGAGGGAGGGGGAGTTCAAAGCTCAAAATGGTTCTTTCTTTCTTTCTCTCTCTCTCTCTCTCCCCCTTTTTCTAAAGAAGACAGAAATATGGTTGGTTATTATCTAAGTTATTGCTACAAAGAATTTTGAAATTAAAAGATAAGCTTTCAGAGGAAGCTCAGTAATTTTCATAAAGAAGGACTTAAAACAGATGTGCCCTCTTTAATCGGGGTATGCTTGAAAAAATATAAATGCATTTTTAACATAGCAGGGGGAGAAATCATATGGTTACACATTTGTCTCCTGGGCAAAAATAATTAAAAAAAAGTCTCACTGCATTAAGTATCTCACAAGTAGCCACCACTAGAACTTTCTTATCTAGCAAAAAGTCGGGTGAATGATTAGACAGTGTTTAGAAAGCAGAAAAATATCTTATGTTGTTTGCTCTATTTTTCCTTTTTTTTCATTCTGTCTTTTTCCTAATCAAATAACCACTAAAGTGAATTAACATCTTCATCAGGGTCAGTGTGTGACTCCTAGTAAAAATCCTAATATTTACTGATATGTTATTGGTTGTCTTTCTCCTCAGTAAACTTTTTCTTATAATTTCTGTGTCCGGTAGCCTGCTGTGGCAAATAGATTCTCTGTGCAAAACTCTGGTCTCTTACCTTTCTTCTGGCAATATGGGACTGGCCTTAGAGATTCTGCCCTGAAAAAAGTGTGCCACTTACACCAGAGAAGGTTTCCCTGAATAAAGGCTAGGGACTGAGATGTTAAGGATTCAATGTTTTCTAAATGTTCTTCCTGAACACTATTAAATTTGAACAAGCTATTTTTGCCTTGTTTTCCTAAGTCCATGCTGAAGGAGGATACCTTTTCAGTAGGAAGTTATTGCTAGAACATGGAATAGCAAGGAGGTAATTTGATTTTCTGGAATAAAGTAGCACAACAATCCTCATAACACTCCTCTCCCCAGGAAAACCACATGTCCTGACTGGTTGCTCAACTGCAGCTTATAACAAGTCTGACAGCTGCCACGGGAAAGTTTTTGTACAGAACATTACTGGCATGTTTTGTTAAGTACACAAAGAGCTAATAATCCTGCAGCATTAAACTTGTGTACCCTTTGGCTGGAGCAGCAAGAAATTGTAACTTCTTCCTTTGCCTCTTGCAGAGGGCTCTTTCTGAGAGCCCACCCTTACCACATTTCAGCCAAGGTTTCCACAGCATGGAGGAAGTCTCCCACTCGTTGTGTCTTGTTGCCACCCAAATGGGCTCAGGCTATGAGAGACGTCTAGAATGATCGTCTCTGTGTGCTTGTGTGGGGGGAACAGTGTCCTTGCAATGCACCTTGTGAAGAGTCACCCTGAGGTGGTCAGCTCCTGATGCAGCCCACGCAATGGCAGCACTCTGTCCCTGAGCCCTCATTCCGGTGAGGTCCCTTCACCAAGGAAATAACTTTGGCACAGCAAGCTTTTCTAGCAGGCAATGAACAGGCATTGCTACCTGGAGCCTTCAAAAAAGAGCTTCTGGGGAAGAGGACGGGAAGGTTTTGCCTTATGAGTTATCAGACCTGAGAGAAGTTTTTTGCCCTTTGAGGTATCACAGGAGTCGAGAGAGAGAGTCTGAAAAAGGATGGTAGAATGGTAAAACACCTTTCAAACAGCACAAGGAATAAATGGCTGTTGTATTTTTCTGTAAGCAAATATAAGTCAGAGCCCCCTGCCTACACATGGATATGGTCCCAACCACCTTTGTAGTTACCTTTTTTTTTTTCCCACTTGCTTTTTCGCAAGTTGCTAAATTATGTCAGTGGTTTACTGCTCCAAATGTGTGCTGTGGTGGCTGGGGACCACAGGGGTACTCTTTCCAAGGGGCTTCTTTCTCCTTGTCTCCTTGTACTATCCAGGACAGGAGGGAAGGGAGCTGGGGCGAGCGCAGCAGTGTTACACCACGAGGTGATTCCAGGGAAGGAAAGTTCCCAGCTGAGCAGTGAAGCTGGTTCTTCTGAAACAACATAAAACACATTCATAGCTGGATGGAAGATCTGATCTTCTTTATTTTGCATTAATATAATTTTTTTATGTTAAATACAGGTATTTATCAGTGCAGCCACATAGGTTCTGTCATGGTTTAAACCCGGCCGGCAGCCAAACACCACGCAGCCACTCACTCACCCTCTCCCACCCCAGGGGATGAGGAGGAGAATTGGAGGGGTAAGAGTAAGGAGACTCATAGGTTGATATAAAAACAATTTAATAATTGAAATAAAATAAAATAAAAATAAAAATGATCATAATAATGATACTCGTAATAATAGAATATACAAGCGAGTGATGCACAATGCGATTGCTCACCACCTGCTGCCCAAGGCCATGCCCATTCCTGGCTAGCAATCCTGGAGGAGGGAAAATCATGAAACCACAATCCCAGAAGAGAGAGCGACAGCTTCCTGACCAGCCCTCATCTATATACTGAGCATGACGTCGTATCTTATGGAATATTCCATTGGCCAATTTGGGTCTGTTGCTCTGGCCGTGCTCCCTCCCAGCTTCTTGTGCACCTGCACACTAGCAAGACATGGGAAGTTGAAAAGTCCTTGATTTCTTAGCAACAACTAAAACTATCAGTATATTACCAACACTCTTCTCCTACCGAATCCCACACTGAATCTAAAACACAGCACTATTCTAGCTACTAAGAAGAAAAATAAGCTCTATCCCAGCCAAAACCAGGACAAGTTCAGATATTATTTTGCTGTGCACAGCTATAGTCTGGAACCCAATACTGCAAATCTGATGGCTGTAAATATGCTATGAATTTTGAAGGGAGTTGTCTAGCTATATGGAATGTGGTGCTTCCATTACCAGTTATGCCAGCTGACAGCTGTACTCACAGCTAAGCCATGGAATAATAAAACCGCACCTAATTATTAGAGGGAGTCAGGCACAGCAGGAGACCTGCTTTGACATTTGCCCATTTATGACTTAAATATTATGGCCACCCAGCAGTAGGAGAAAAGCAATACAACCTTTTGACATGAAAAGACCTATTATCTATGGGGGGTTTTGTATAAGCAAAATAATGTTCTCAATACACACTACAGCTGTTGTAATGAAAAAGTCAGAGGAAGAAATCCGCTGAAGAAAAATGAGATGCCAAAAGCAGAAATCATAGGCTTGAGGTATGGCAGTAACCTCAAGAACTATGTTCACTTTTCTGTAAACATGAATATTTCAGTTTGGAATTCTTACTTTAATTTAATAGTGGCATAGTTTTAGCATAACAGAAATATAATGTTCCTTCTGCTTCTGTATTCAAGAGCCCACTTTCAAGGCTGAAGTGTCTTCTAATCTCTGCACTAACACTCACTTGTTTATGCAAAAACAGCTGCTTCCCATAAATCATTTGTGGATCATAAAGTCAGTCTTCTTTATGTCTCACATTAGACCTCAATCATGACCAGTAGCCTAAGAATAGACCAAAATAAAAAAAATCCTGGACACAAATAGCAAGTAGTTGACCATGATCACCCTTTGGGTAAGCCAGGCAAAGAGGGGGACAAAAGCTAGAGTGTCTGCAAAATGGACTGTTGTCACCTCTCAGACCACTGGTTCTCTACCCTGGTCTGTAGTAACAAAATTGTATCATTCTTTAATAGTAAAATCTTAAATTGCTTTGAAATGCTGGTGATAAATGTGAACTCACTGGTTTTTTGTTTTGTTTTCAATCCAGGAGTCTTCCAAGTGGTTCTTTGACCTTTATACAATATTTCAGTGAAGACCTTGCCTAGCTGATGAAATTTTGCTGCTATATCAGTGCTATTACAATGGTACAAACTCAATACAGGTACGGTATGTCAATCAAGCATGAATTACAACTAAGCACAAGAGCTTTAAAGAATTGGTGTTACTGAGGTACCTCTGTATTAAGGATTATAATGATGCAATGTGCTCAATTTAGTTATGCAAATTTCTTTCATATGGACAGGAATTTACTAGCTTTGCACTTGTAGCCCATTGCAACATTTACTTCTTACAATTCTGGAAAGAAGGCCAAATCTTGTTTGCCGTACTCCCATGAGATGTCTCACTGAGTGAAAAATTAGAACAGCATGTGGGCCAAAATCCAACATATTCAAAACAATCTGCTGTTTGTGTACCTCTCAAATGTCTTTGGAATTCTTTTACTTCAAAATTCTTTTGGCTTCTTCAGCTTCAGCCCAAGTTAATCCTATAATAGAAAAACACTCATTAAAATTAAGAAAATGTTAGTTACACTGCAGCTGTAGTTAAAACCAGTCCTTGGTGTTATAGGAGCTGTAAACTATTTTCAAGATATGATTGATACCCATGATGATTTATTCAATCTGTGCATACAATTTGCTAAATCTTTTAAATTACATTTTCTTTTTAGGGAACAGATCATTAAAGTGGAGTGATTTCTGCGGTTTAGTTTATACACATTTTATGGTCAACTTTATTTCAAGTTCTACTATGTAGCATGTTAAATGTCTTTTGATTCTGTTTATGCAGTGGTTTGAGTGGATATAAGTAGTATAGTTCTGAAGTGCCGTTGATTGCCTCTACAGAACAATAGTCTGTTACTTGGATGTCCTACATTTGTGAAATAAATCAGCACATTTAAGCTATATTTGGTTTCTAGTCAGTACAGTATTTGTAGCATTAACATTTTTGATCTGTCTTATCAGTTGTAAAAGAAAACAAGTATGAAGTCTCCTTCATGATTTGCTTTTAAAACGTAATTGAATTCTACAGCCAAGTGCATTAATCATGGTTGGTTATTTAATAGAAGTTTTCAGATTTGTGAAGTACTTTTTGAAGTTAATGCTACCACCCTGTTTTTCTTAAGAACGATTATTTACAGCCAGTTTGGATGGAGCTACCAGAGCAGTGGGGTTTTATCCTCAAGCTAGAGAGAAGTGGGTCATCTGGTCTCTTGATTTCTGTAGCATTTGCCTGACATGCAGTCCCTGGAGAATCCAAGTCAGATCAGAGCTCACAATTCTTGCTGAAATTAATATATTAATTAAAGTTTGTTTTCGTACAGTATTTTGCAATATCTCTGCATGCAGGCATGTCCTTTGGTATTTTTCCCATACACAAATGATGCTACTGTAAAATCTTCCAGTTTAAACAAAGAAAAAGTACTTTCTTATTTTTGGTATGTCAGCACTCAAGGAGGACATCCTGCTCCTGAATCCAGACTCATCTTTTCCCCCTTGCTGACTCCATTTCATGCTGAAGATGTCACTATTTCTGTGGTCTTAACTCCTTCCCCAGATGGAAAACTCCTTCCTGGACCAGGATTTAGCTGCAGAAAAGTTTAAGCTGAAGGAACTGAGGAAAGGAATAGCAGCTTCATTTTGGTAGGAAAAGAGGGTGAGACATACCTATCTCTCACATCAAGTGGAGATTAAACAGAAGAGGCAACACAAAATAGGGATGAAATCATTTTGTCGCGGAGTGCTCTCTCAGCATAGAGGAATTTAAGGAAATTATGTCTGTAGGATTTCAAGGAATAGTGGCAGAGCTGTGCAGCTGTGGCAGAAAAAAAGCAGCAGTGGGTTCAAGGCAAATTTTGGTGGGTACATGACCTGTACAGAGACAGCCACTTCTTGATTTGAAGAATCTGGTGTGTTCATGTTCAGATTTCACAAACTCTTTCATGAGAAGATAAACCTTGTATTCAGAGAAAAAACTCATAGAAGCTCAGTGAGAAGATACTTTTAGCTGTTTTTCCTTTGATTTTTTTCCTCCCTACAAGTTTCTGGTGATCTAAGCAGTGATCCAGTCCTGAGGCAGCTGAGAGAGGTCACTTTCCATGTAACCTACAAACATCCTGATTCTGGTCTCATCTGTGCTTTGTCTATGTTAGCCCAACTGGTGGCTCTTCTTCTATTTGCCTTGCACTGGAGCCAAGGGAAATAATCACTCTTATCTAAGACAGTGGTATGGATCAAAGGAAAAAGAAGCGTTTGAATAACCAGACTAATGGCCAAATATATGCAGGTTGATCAGTGTGGTGGAGATCTGCAAAACTGGGGAAAGGAAGGATGAGTCTATAAAATCATCAGCCTCAGCTCTGTCTTTCTAATAATGCAAGTATTACTAGAAAATGCATTTTAATTTCTTGCATCAGTATTAATTTCATTCAAGGAAACAAAACTTACTCAACAAGCTTATAAACGTGGGTAGGAATGATGATTGTTTCCAAAAATGTGCCTGTATTGTCAATTTTCCAAGACCTGAGTCCCCTAGTGCCAAAAATGTGTATTGCTGTGTGCCTGCGGCCGTAATTCTTTATGTATGAGAAGGTAATAGATTGTGCTTCTAATAGGAAAAAATGAAACAATATTAAATGATTCTCCAGCTAATTAAAAGCATAATTATTAAAAGGACAACTAGATTGAGAATCCAGATTGTCTGAGAAGAAAAGTTCATAGATGTTTTCCATGTCCTATCCTCCGTTCAGACATCAGCTCCTCACTGAGCAGCAATGGTACTACACTGGAACCTGTGCCAGGTTACAGCAATAATTGCAAGCCCCCCAGGATCCAAGCTCAGAAATTTTTGTATGTTCTCAGGAGACAAAGATGAGTGATCATCAAAGGCAGAGGAACACAGCATGACTGTCATAAGCCTGAAGTTACAACTTAGACATGCAATAGAAAATATCATTGGTACCTCTCCAGTGCATAGCCTGTAGTAATTAAAAACTTGATCCCTGCTGTTTTATCATCTCATTAGCAATGGGGGCACAAGACTTTTATCCTTGTTTGTCAGGAATCAAACATACCAGAGGAACTCTGATTATAAATTGATGAAAGTAAAGTTAAACTTTTAAATAAGAGCAGTTTCAGTTCACAATGTTTTTAAAGCTGATTAAAGAGATCTCATTTTAGTAAAAAATTATGCCTAAGTCCAGCACAGATAGTAGAGGTCATCACTGGGAACAGGACAGGAAATAGCATTTGAAAAAGTGCATGTACTTTAAAAATGTACTGGTTGAGGAGTAAAACCTGATAGTTTTAATACAACAGGTTTCAAACTCTTGATGAATTTTAGTTCTTTCAAAAATCTCAAGTTTGTGATGGTTTTCATGGCATAAAGTTATCGGACAGAGAGGTATTGTTACCATGTCAGTGAATGCAGTGTGGTGCTCTGTTTCTGTTAATGATAAATCCTGTTAGTAACAGTAGTAGTGGCTTCCTCTCAAATACCTTGTCAACAACCAGTTCAGCATTTGTTCAAGAATGCACGATTACGGTATAATTGAAAGCCTCTTGAAATCAATGCAAAAGATCCTATTTACTTTTGTGGGGTTTGGATCACTCCCTTTAAGAAGAATTCTTCAAGTAGTTCCAGGATGGTTCCAGGTTTCCAGAAATATTGTCACGTTATTGCATTTTAATAAATCTCTGACCTGAGCAGTGGTACCAGCATTGAACTGGGCAGAGGCAAATTTGGTGGGAGAGAACTGACGGTAACATTCTTTTCTTTTGTTTGATACCATCTGAAATCACATTTCCCCCCCCTTTTTTTCTCCCATGAATCTCTGTTTCTCCTTCCCTTTCTTCTTCTTCTGCTTCTTAAGATCTGTGACTTTCCTGTCGGAGGTCTAACAAGCTAACGTACCTGAACCACTGTGCTGATTTTATTAACAAGTTTTTTATCCCAATGAAAAAAGCTGGACCTATGTCTTTTCATAGGGAGTAGGAAGCCACCCTTGATGTTTTGGGCCATTACAAGAAAGGATACCATTCATTATTTCAGAGCAATGGTGAATCAAAAGTAAAGAATCTGAATAATTTTTTTCTTTCAACCTGGCAAAAGACAAGTCCTTTAAGCCAAGAAGACTAATCAAGAACTCAAGGACTTTTTTCAAGTGAAAAAGGCAAGCAATGAGAAACAAAGGAAAAATGATGGTACAGTAACTCATTATTTTACTGTGATTACTTTATGTGAAATAAAGTTATCAGATTCAGCAGAATTCATTATGGCTGAGCAAATGATCCATCAAAGACAGAGAAGAAATACACGTTGAACTAGTGTCTTTCACAGAAAATTGCATCTTTAAAATATTGTTTTTACAGCAGATAAGTGAGATGGTTGCTTAAGCAATCTCTCATCAGTGTAAAAACTCAGAATTATTCCAAATGAAAAATAAAGAACTAGATAGGCTATTTTCTGAAAAGTTACAATGAAGGATTTATTTTTCAAGATGGAAAAAATATACTTTAAATTTTGACCATTTAATGAAATCGAAATGGATCAAATAGAAAAACGACAGGAAATTTTTTTCGTATTTGAGTGTAATTGGCTTATTGACCTTATTGTCACCGTAGAAACTGTGGAAGCAAGAACTTAATGGGACTCTATGAAGAAACAGACACTTCAGAAAAAGTTTTGTGAAATTATAAGAGCTATTTTTTAAAACTGCGGTTTTTGAAAGGATGTAAAACTTTATACTTCAGGGCATAACTCAGTCTCAAACTGTTGTGGCTTGGGGAGAAATCTTTCCCTGCAGGCAAGTTACCCCTGGGTTACTAACTGAAGCATTCCTTTCCCCTTCCCATGCAGCATCTGTTACTAGCTTTTCTTAAAGACAGGATACTGGGCTAACTATACCACTAGTCTGATCAAGTATGGAATTTTGGCTATGCGTCTAAATGAAAACAGAGCTCAGCAAAGTAAAAAATCTTTGAGCAGTGGGATATTCTTTCTCTACAGGGATGTTTAGTCAGAATTGTGTAGCTCCCAAAAGGACAAAGGAATAAGAGGAAACATATTACCAAAAAAAAAAAGATATTTATGCTGATTCCTGAAAACATATGTTAAAAGCTTGAAGACAATGAGCCTAGATAGTTGGATAGATAATAATATGGGCCTGAGGTTTCTATTACAAAAGCAAAAGCCAAAATAATCTTTCCAAAATCTTAACTATCTGGATACAGATATTTTCCTGTGGCACATGGCAAATCTGAAATCTGCATGTTTTCTTCTCAGCACAATTTAACATTATTCCTAGTGAAATACAAATTACAGTGTTCTTACACTACACAATCTCCAAAACAGAAAATATTTTATTTTCTATCTACGCACATCTAAAAACTCCTCAATTTTTTATGATCTAAGGTATGAATTATTTTTCATAATACAGTTAATAATGTGCTGCACCAAATTCTAATATTAAATCTTGGTACTCTTGATTTTCAGATTAAAGCGAAATAGTAGAGAGAAAAAAGCAAATGAGAGTCTTCCACCAAGTCGCTTTGAATCCTCAAACTGAAAACGGACATAACTCAGACTAAGTTAACCCACATGGACCAGCATGACATTTCCAGAATCTCCTTTTTTCAGCCTCAAACCCTTTAAATTAACAACAGTTGAGGAATGCGTCATGGCATGTGTGCTGCGATTAAGGAAAGAAAAAGGTCTGACAAGATTGCCATTTAATTCTATGTTTAACCATTCATAATGTTCAGTATTAGCATGAATGGTTCGTTACACCAGGTTTGGTCTCAGGTCTGTGTGAGGGGAGCATTGTTAGAAGAAGGAATAGCAAGTATGTTTATTCATGTATGTCATTTTTTTCAGAGTGGCTAGTAATCTTCATCTTAGGCTGTGTGGTTTGCTTCATTAACTTGCTATTTGCCTTCCCAGGTTGATAAGAATAGGATGTGTACATGTGTTAAGGGTTTCTTAAATATTAATATTAAAAAATAAACTATTTCTACTCCTTCCATCCCTTTCTTTAACCCATCAATCCATTAAACATTATCTAAAGACAGCTATGAAGAAAAGTCGTATTTTCTATACATATGTTTTGTGTTCAGGGCTGTGTTTTTCTGTGAGCAAATTTGAACACAGGATGGTCAAATGAAAGGAGAGCACAAAAAAGAGACATCAGCTAAATAGTCCAGATCCTATCTAAGAGGACAGAAAAAAAAGCCCAAGACAGAAGGATAAAAGAATTAATTCTCCAATCTTTTATCTTTTTCTCCCCACCAGTTTCACTGGAAATGGCGCAATCCACGAGTTAATATTTAGTCCTGCTAGTCCTTCCACTTCTAAATGAACACTGTTTCCTCCCATACTCCGTTCACATGTATGTAGCTCGAACACTAGCACTGCAGGAGAGTAGGGAGACGGATCTTCTGCAGAAGTCATGGAGGAACAGGATCTGAGAGAAAGTAACCTTGAAGCACTGTAGCAAGGGGCTAGCTTCCATGAAGGTTCCAGAAACACGAAATCACTGACAAGTTTAAAAGAGACTGGAGTAGAAGGTAGCAGCAATTGGATCAACATCCTTTTCAACACCTGACAAGTCAGAGGTGGAACCGCTCTCAGCAGACAGGGAAAAGCAGCGCTATGGCAAGGTGAAGCTATACTACTCTTTTACATTATTTTTTATTCAGTACTGTGGAATTTCCTGTGCCTTTGTCCAAATTTCCCATCCAAGAAGAGTTAGGAATTTTGCGAGTAGCAGCTACTATCGTCACCCTTTGACTTCAGCCTGGATAATGTTCTCTGTGCCAGCAGTGATCTCCACTGTGTGCTTTTCTTATCTTGAAACTGATGTTAGTGCATGTGGGAAAACATGCAAAGAGTTTCCATTAAATTAGTAAAACTAATTGTTTACTCAGGCAGCATTCAGTGTGAAGGCAGAAGTGGTCCATTAGAGTGATTCTCTGAATTGGTGTAAATTGCAACATTTCAATGGAAATTTACATTCCATGCAGAAGAATTTTGCATCTGCTGAATATCTGTCCTTCTGTGTTTAGCCATTAATGCCTGCACTGGTGTAGTTTTAAAAAATTTTAAACAATAGTAATTTTATTACAAGCCAAAATGCACTATGACTACCATTTTAATATGATTTTTTTAGGATGTATAGCTGTAGGCATATGGGGTTTTTTCCAAGTGACATAAATGATTGATCACCTCAGAAAATCAATTCATTTTTAGTGACAATGAAAACAAGTTATAATTATATACTGTTAGTACAAAAACATTCATCTAGCTAACTCAAGTTTGTGTGGATATACCAAATAGCTGCATTCAACCCGAGGTCATTCAGAAGTGGACCGACTTAAATCAAGCTATCACCCCAGTAGGTCTTCCTACTAGAAAGGAATTCTAGTTCAATAATGCTCCATGACTGGACAGAACACGTGTTATATCCAATTTTACAAGTAACAAATTATGAATTCTTTAAAGAAAAAACTTGTATGGAACTTGTACATCTTGGATATTCTGGTAATGTAGGCCCCGTGTATCGTTGCTGCTTGCACAGAATAGTAGGTTTGCATATAAAATAGCTTTTCCCTGCAATTGCTTGCATATGAGTTACTTGTCCACTGCTCCCTTTTTTTGTGCAACCTAGTTCCTCCCCATGGGTTTGTTTTCCAAAAGGATTGTCCAGTGAAAAGGAATATCATAAATATCATATTGGCATTGGAGTGAACATACCTTGCAGAAGTGTAGTGATTGCAACACTGCAACTTTTGTTTGGAATTTGCAATAAACAAGTCAAAAGATTCCCTCCAAGAATTACCAGAACTTTCTAATTCTCTGATCTACCTAGGTACAACTGGATAAACAACAGAAAAGCAAGTTCCACTTCAAAACTGAACACAATATAACAATAATATTGAGTTCTCCAGCCTGCCAGAGGTACATCAGAATTTTTTTGCTGTGTGTCAGGTAATTCAGAGTAAGCTGAAACTACATGTCCAATCTTGTTTGTGTTGTGGAACTTGCAGGGTACTTACCAGGCAATATCATGAATTTAGTGTAAAATCCTTATGGTGAGCTCTCAGAGATGTTGAGCATCCACAGCTGCTGTTGACTTAATTTGAAATTGCAAGAAAATACAGAGAAAATGATCACTGGAAAGACACACCCAACTGTATTGCATAAGTACAATCTCATTACTGCTACATGTATTGTAGTCTGCTTATAGTGATTGCATCTTCTGATCTGTAACTGAATAAGGGAATAGGAAAATGTTATTTCAATTCTGAATGGTGGATTCTTCCCAGATAGCGTTCTGTATTGCTATTTTTATTGAACAAGATTCAAAGAGCAACTGCACATGGGTGTTACTGACCACTGCTTATATTCTCCATCTCCTCCAGGACCCTCTTCTTTCAAATTGTGCATTTGATTAAAATAAGTAAATTAAAGCTCACAGCAGTGTTTCTAACATATACTTAACTTGAAATTTGTTCTTTCTAGTTTAGCCATACTATAGTCTAAGAAAAAATTGATAGATCAAATAGGAAAAATGACGAAGCAAATACTGCTCGCTCTGAGATTCAGAATGTTGTGAGTTTCTTACCAGACTACCATATACACCATGCAAGACCCTATATAATAGACCCTGGCGTTGGCAGTACCAGACATACTTACAGTCCAGTTACTATGGGTACGGCAACGGAAGATGACAGAAGCCAAGAATTTTACAAAGACCCTTGTCAGGATGTCTAATACTTACAAAGATCTATAGCCAAGAATAGCATATGCTTGCTCCTAACTATGCACAGCCCTCTGAACAGATAGGCAGCTGCACTGATGGCATGTTCTCCTGCCCAAGGGCATAAGCTAAGAGGACAAAGGAATTCAGAGTCTTGAAAACCGTGGAGATACCTGTTAGAGTCTGAGAACCAATGTGTTTCCAGGGTTTTCAGGCTTCTAAGCAGTTTTGTTTCCACCAAAAGTGCAGAAGGAGGCAGGAAAAGGATGTACAGATCAAACCATGCAAAATCTCAGTTTATTCTTGGTACGCATTCACATTGTGATGAGCACTGCATTTGGCTTTTCCCTTGGGGCATCAACAACAAAGCCTCATTGGCCCATCTTAAACTGGGGATTTCAAAGCTGCCTACAGCATTTGCAGGCCTGCTCAGCTCTCCCTAAAACCCGTGTATGGTTTTTCAAGAGGATTGCTCCCTGAATTGGTTTTTTCCTTTCACTACCCGACAAGTGGTCCAGATTAAGACTTGAGTGCTTCCTGCAACTATGGAATGCCTGCAAAAATAAAACACATCTTAAACAGGGTGAGCACTAGGTCAAGTCTATCTGCTGTAACAACTGTCTGAGCTGAGCAGAGTTCAGAACAAAATCTGGAGTACAGATCTCTTTCTGTAAACAAACTATAAACATTGCCAAGGAGAAACTAAAGAAGTCTCTTAAAATCATATATGTACCAGCAACATATAAATCAGGTCTACTATATAGCAGGTAAAACAAACAGCTATTATTACCTTCACTTTATTTTTGGCACTGCTCTTATTTAAAATATGTCTCTTTCTTCTGAGATGAGGAGAAACACTTCATTCCCAGGCACAGAAGGAGAACTTCAGAGATAAATATGTTTCTGACTCACCCAAATCAAAGCTGACCCTGTGGCTGAAGTTGGTGATAAAAAAAAAAAAAAAAAAAAAAAGAGAAAACTGTTCCCCTTCACTATAAACGGAAAAGAAACTTCAGCAAAGATAGTGTAAAAAAGGAAAGAAAAAGATTGCTCACCCCCAACCGGCTCTTTTAGGATCTTATCATTAATATAACATTTAACAGACAGCCGTCTCAAGTGTGAATCAGGCATTCTCCCTCTTGAAAAGCCTTTTTGCTTAGCCAAGCTTAAAAAACCTTCTTTTCAAGATAAACATTACACAAAGTGAAGCATAAATTCAGTAAAAGTCACAAAGATGCAGCACGCAGCCAGACTATATAGGATGTTAAAATATAATCTTCCCTTATGCTTATGTCCATGACTCATCCAAAGTCCATTGAAGTCAACCGAGTGCACCAGCTGTCCATCTGCAAGAGGGAAGTCTCCTGACAAAAAATGAGAATAAAGTCCCTGCTGCTGAGATTCTACAGATGCCATGGTGAGGAAGGACACCCAGGTGATGCTCTTGTTTGTGCATCCCTCCCCAGGTTCTGGCAGAGACGCTGCGATAGAATTTATTCCCTGTCCTGTCCAACTGGGAACCCCATCAGAAAAATTGAGAGATGGAGAAAATTAACTTTTCAAGGAAGGAATCCCTTTTGTTATGTAGGAGCCATTCTACCGAAACTGATGCAATTCATACAGCTGCTCAAATGGAATAATTGCATTTTGAATTGTTTGCATTAGTCTCTATTATTTATTGCACACACAGAGAAACAAGTTAAGCGAAAATTATTCAGGTCAAACTCAAGCACTTAAAAATAAGAAAATGCCAGGAATTGAGATGCTCGTGGAGCAGTATTAGCCTCCTGCTGATTATACATTATGGCAGAGTTCTTAATTACATAATCACATTTTTCTTCCAGAGAACTCACGCCTCATTCAGCACATGGACACAGCTCGGTGCTGTTCAATGCTCCCCTTTACCTCCAGTGTTCAGCATGTACCTCCCTACCAGCTGTACAGCACAGTAACTGGCTTTGAGAAAGAATTATTCGTTTCCTTATGGACTTTTCTGTAGCACTTAGCACTGAAGCATCAGTATTTTAAAAACATAACTTACAGGTTCAGGCTCTGTGAAGACAAATAACAGCATTATTACCACTTTATTTTCCAGAATTTTTTAACAAAAAACACAACAAATTTATCCTTCCTCTTAATCCCAGAAATGACTGAGGCTGTCAGCTGAGATCACAGATTTCAGGACAAACAGATACAGTTTGATAGAATTATGAGCGACTGAAAGGTGTCTCATAATAGGAAGCATTGGGCAACCTTCCTCACAAACAGTGCAACTGGCTCCATTTGCTATTTTGTGCAGGAAATCTATGCTTCCTCTTGAAAAAAATCGAAAAGGATAATGGTCATGCCTTTTCCTCCAGCCCCAAAGAATTTATGGGCTAACTCAGACAAATAAAATACATAGTTTATTAGAAGTCAGGGAGGCATTATCCATCATAGCAATGGTATAATAGACTTTCCCTGAAAAGGTTTTTAAAGAAGGAATTTAAGATATCTGTCATCTTTGGCATATGCAAGAATGTATATAGGCCTTGTGCAAACACTGTTAGTTTAACTGTAAGGTTTTTTATTAACGTTGCGTTTGGTCCAGAGGGAACAGTTAGAAGAGATAATGGATACGAGCATGACAGGGAGATGTTGGGAGAAATACACTTTGGGGAAAGTAGCCAAATTTATTTGCAGTTGTTACGCGTTAATAGCCTGGTGCAAGTAGGAAAAGAACTTCACAGGGACAAATGGGATATGTCTGCTTTATTCAGTAAGATGGCTTCGAAAGGACAGATCCAATAGTGCTGCCTTGGGGGAATGAATGACAACAGATCAAATAAAAGAGATACTTCCAATTACCCTAAGTTTATATAGTTTGTATTTTAAAAATCTCTGCTCCCTTTATATGCAGAATATTTCCATAGACTGCATTGAAATTCTTAGCTGGTACTTTCTCATCCCATTTTATACGCAAGACGGTTACAGTGGGTAAGCAGAAGTCTGGAGTCCAGTGTCCCTGTGTTGGAAGTTAGCATCATGGCCATTAGGAGCAAGACCTGATGTTGGAAGGGCTTTGCCTTTACAGGAACAGAAGACTTTCAGCTACTGTAGGACTGGCCATTTACAAATTTTAGCTCCAAGGTTTGGCTTTCCATGTGGTCTGTGTAGAAGCAGCTCTGGGGTTTTTTTGTCTTCCCGATTGTGCACAGCCAGTAACCCTGGCCAGTACATTGGCAGGTAGAGCCAAGTTTCTACAGGTCCCTGTGCCCCCCACCAGGAGGGTATCTTGCCTGCTTTCAGCTTGCCAACCCAACATCACTGCTTACACACGCCATGTCTGGCACAGCAGCTATTATCTGTGAGTGTAGGAATGTTCCTTGGGCCTTCCAATTAATCTGCCCAGGCCAGTCGCACTGAAACACGGAGAATGAAGCTGCTCAGACACCCAGGAAGCCTCACGTTGCATGGTCATGCCTGTATTTCCTCACATAAGAAAAAAAGGCAGAAGACTGACTGTGCAATGAGACTGAGCTATTTCTTCGTCTGAAAAAGAGAGCGAAATATGTGGAATGTTTTCTCCCTGTACCACACACGCACACCAAGGAACATGGCTTCACGTGAGCCTGCACGGCACAACTCAGCCAAGCACATTAAGCTATCAGCACATCATCAAACCATCACAAACACTTCCTGCCTTCCTTTTCCCTGCTTCTTGTTATTTACCCTTTGCCAGGCAGCGGCAACCACAATCTGCAGCTTAACAGCTTGCACTACACTGAAAAGAAACCCCCGCACAAAGAAATGTAACCACAAAATTATGTCACTCAGTAGCAATTAGCTTTGTTTTCAATACACACAAACTTTGGGGCTGGGGAGGAATTAAAATGTAATAGCAGTTGTGCGGGGAAGCAGGTGAGTGACTTTGTGGCTTATGGCGGATCTACTACTTCTCTTGGGATGATTAAAGTCCATATTTCTCTGAAACTATTGCAAGTCCAAACACTCTGGCATACAGGGAAAACTAGTGATTTGTATCTGATCTGAAACCACAGAACAAACGGGAGCAACGTTACAGACTTTTGCCCTCATGCAGTGACTGACATGATTTTTTGAAGCTATTACATGTTTGAAAATTGACATATTATTGGTAGCAGCACAAAAGGCACCCTCTTTCAATAGCTGTTACTCAGCAATCAGTGTCCAACCCTTAATGTTTTCTTTTGTTGAAAAAAAAAAATCAGAAAAACTAAAGTAAACCACAATCTGGTTCTGTGCCAACAATATTAACCAGCTTCTTTTAGAGCCTTTGAAGTTAGCAGGGGGCATCCAATCTTGTGGTGCAAGTAAAGAATGATACTTTAAGCGATTCCTTTTCATCCCTTTAACTTAATGAAAGATTAATAGCCTTGTTATTTTTGTTTCTGCTTTATTTTTTATATTTAGGGGGGTGGGGAGGGGGAATTTTTGGCACTTGTTGAAACTGAAATGCTGCATATAATGATTTTATGGATCAGTGAAGCGCTGAGTTGTTTGGGTGTTGGGGTTTTTTCCCTGTCTGTGGATCCTGTTTAACAATGCAAGGCACAAAAAAAGTTACGTGCTGTAAGTCCAAAAAAATAGCCATGCATATACTTTTGGGAAGTAGGTGGAAGAAGGTGAAAGGAAGCTTTTAGAGTGCACAGACCTAAAAGAAAAAGTAGTGAGGGGGGGCTTAGCAAATCTTTTCAGTCAAAGAGCTGCGGATTAGTTATAAAAATGTAATCCACTTCCTAGCTGAAGAAAGCAGCTTTATGTCGCTGCTGGCTGTGAAGATACAATGTGGGTTTTATAAGCACCATTTATTTATATATTTTCAACCAAAGCCAACAAGGCAGCAGTCCTGGCTTGTCATTGCCATTCAGAGTGTAGGAGACAGGTAGTTTTTATTCTGCCTCTCTGTTTTCATTGCGTGTTCTGTTCAGGGGGTGGAGAGGGACCGTACGTCTCACAAATATCTGCTAAAAATATTATTGCTTCTATCTATTCCCTCTGCTTCTGCATTCGTATTTCCTGGGCTACATGAAGTAGATACGTGTTACCATGTGGCACGTAGGGAACCTCAGGAGAAGCAAGTTTCATTTTGCCAGCTGAGGATCTGGCCAGGCACCCCCCCTGTCTGTGCACAGCAATTGGATATGGAAGTGTAGTTGTTGGTTTTAGTATTATACCTCAGATACTTGATTTTGAGCATGGGAAGGATGAATGTGGCCCATGACAACTGAGCGAGACCTGATGGTGCTCTAAATAAACCCATTATAATTACTACTTACAATGTGTTTTTTAACTCTGGGTCTTGTATTCGAAAGCTCTTTACACACAATAAACCTAGGGTAGAGTGTACACATTCACTCCAGCTTAAGCAAAGCAGAAGAAGAATACGTATTTTTACTTTCATTTTATGAAAGCAAAGTCATTAGTGTTTCAGTTCCACCACCAAGGGCAAGGCAGCTTTACCCTGAGTAGACCTTTACTATAATATATTTTTTTATGTGATATAAATTATATAAATATAATTATAACATATTTTTATATTTATAATATGTTAAATTATTGTGTTAAATAAATTACTCTCTCAGAATCATACAGAGATTTGTGATGGAGCCAAGACCTTATTCCAGATTTCTCATCTCCTAAGCCAGGGTTTTATCCATTTATCCAGCATAAAGTTTCATCCAGAAGTTCACATTAGCGTTACAGTTCATGAGGTCCCTGCAGTATGCTCAATGTTGTTATAATTCTTTGGTGGTCTGTTTTTCCTCAAATTTCCTGTTTAACCTGATACGATATTTTGCATCTGATATCCACTTTAATTTTTCAGGTAACTGTGAAAAAGACTGAATCAAATACATTAACACAGTTACTACAAGCAGTGAGTGAACTCTTTTCTTGAGACATTGTCCCTCAGTGTCTGGCAGAGAAAAAGGATGGGATCCAGTGTTTCAAAGGGGGAGAAGTACTGCGCATTGTGATGTACGTTAGCAAAGAGACTGCAGAAATGCAGTGGTGGATACCATGTGCACAGCTTAGCTAAGCTTGCAGTCCCAATTCTTTGTATGAGCTAGACCTAAGGTTGGCAATTCCACTGAGCCAGCCTGCTTCCCTGACTTGTAACCGTTCTGACAGGCAGAGTGTTACATGCTTTAAAAGTTGTCTTCATCAGAATTCAGAGGAAAGCTGGTCCCAATGTACAAAATAAAACACATCACTGCTCTTGATAACTTGTCTGTTTCAAATGAGAAATCACAGTAGCCTAGTACTGTAAAAATTAAACAGAATTTTTCTGCTATTATACCAAACAGCCTACTTAATAAATGGGTAATGAAAAAGAATAATTTATTACAGCTTGTGAATTTTGACAGTTCTAAAAAGATGTTCTTAGAGTTTCCCCAAAGGGAGAAGAAGGATGTTTCTTCCTTAACACACTGGCGTTAGATGTAATTTCTCTGTCTGTAGAATTTTGCTCCTGCCTGGTAGAAGGGATTAGATTTTTTTTTTCTTACATCATAACCTATTTTAAGCAATTATAATCTATGAGTAATAAATCATTTTCATTCACCTCTCATGGGGAGAGAAAAGATGTGAGAGAGCGTTCTGGAGTTTTAATTTATATCAATGTTTGCATTACTATTAAATGAATTAAATGGGTTCTACAAATGTTCTCTCATAGATCTGCAATAAATTATGGAGCATCTCAACCTAAGACATTTAATTGTCTCTTTTACCAGCTTTTTGTTTTGTTTTGTGTATTTTTTTAACTGCATAGCACAAACAGTTATAAAACACTCTGAAAAACTCAAAAGACTCTTGGGTATTGCAATATAGGACAGAACTTCAATCATTATAAACATTGCATATCCATTTGAATTGCAGGAATTTGCAGAGACCCAGGTTCTGCCTCGGAAGCAGTATAACCTCTGCAAGTACCGACACCAGTATAAGCAGTTCCAAGGGAGACCATTCCCAAAATGAAACACTGACCCTGGCAAAATCAACCAGGATTTTTCACCCATGGTTTATTCCTACCTTACCTTCTGATGGCATGGCATAGTTATTGTGAAGGTGTATCTTTGAAATGGCAAGAGAGAATTACTAAACTAATGTGACTAAATATATGAAGGTAGAGCTTGGGTAAAACATACATTGAGAGGAATAAATATTTGAATTTATATTCACACTTTCTTGTTGGGCTTTTGAAGGAACGTGGGAAGGATTTTTGAAGGATTCTAATATTTTTACATTGGGCCAAATAACATATTTTAAGGAGTGAAAACCTAGCACTTAAGTCTTCATACTCAAATAAAAAGACTTGTCCTATTTATGGCCATTTTTACCCTCCGAAATGATTCATCTTTGAAGAAGGAACGGTTTGACAGAGAATGAAACCCCTAATCTCAGAAATATTTCCTTAGTTCCATTTGCAGTCTCTGTCTAAACCACCATATTTCTTCAACTTTTCAGAACTGCTTTGCACCAAACTGCAGTCACTATGTAACATGATTACTTTTGAACAGCTGAACGGTTTCTCTTCAAGCCTTTCTTAGCATATGCCTTTATTGAAGATTTTACTTTGCTTGTTTATTGGATTTTCTTTGTTTGCCACTGCAACACAAATCTTTATACTGAACATGTTTTGTACAGGAAAATAAAATAATTCAATTTAAAAACAACCATTTAAAATGGTTGATCTGAGGTAGAAGAGCTACTTAATCATTATAGAATTTACATGATGTACACCAACATCAAGCAAAACCCATTGTAAAACAAAATTCACAATTTTCCATTTTAGTTCTAAGTTTATAAAGTTTCAACATGAATTAGCAAAGTAAAACAAAATAAAACTGAGAGCAAATGACTGAATTTGCACTGCTTTGCAACAGGACAAATTAGCCCAGGTGGAGCCTGGTGCTGCTGAAGCTAGTAAACTTCAAGTACCCGAGTAAATTTTTCAAAATTGCTGAGATCTTTCTACCATACATTTCGGGTATGCGATGTTTTCTGAGTGACTTGAGTGGAAGGCTGCATAGAAAACCCTTAGGAAGCCACAGCTGTCAAGGAACAAGTTTCTATTATGGAAGTCCTGAAATTGAGACTTAATTGAACATCAGTTCCAGTTTTTGTCATGTTGCACTAGTTTGAGATTTGCACAGGTTGATTGCACTTTAAAAACCCCTGCTTTTTCACGGTCCAGCAGTAAGGCTACTTTAATCAGAACGAAGCTCAGGTAGAGAACTATTTGTCGTTCGTTATTGCAGTTTCTTATGTCCCTGATATGCAAAGGCAAAGCCTTTATGAAGAAAGGGTCTGAAGAAATACTACTGTTGAGGTTAAGCAGGCAACTGCCCTTTAAAACTGCATTTGTTTCAGAAATTCCCATTCTGTTATTGATAGCTCTTATATAGCTGTTCCCCCCGAATAATCTAAACAGAATTCCTCTGATCTTAGGTAATATTAGTCAACAGAGCCTTAGAAGCTAATGTACTTTATAGTATTATGTGAATCTGTGCAGAACACAATATTTGGATTGTAGAGCTGCTGACAAAAGACTGATATTGTTCAGGCAACCATGGCCCACATGTCAGGCTTTTGTAGTTCCACTCCATCAGAATAAGCATCTGGGGAATAAACTGATAGAGGGAAGTCAATTGCTCCCTCTACGCAGAGAAATAATTCTTATTTCCTGAATTTAAAAATCAGGCAAGTATATCTTGTTTTGGGATGCATTCACAAATGTACTGCAAGTGCTCTAACAAGACTTTGTCCATGCTGGCCGGAATTTAGGGTTGCATTCAGGTTTCAACAGTTGATTCTAGAAACCCTAAACGTAAAAATACTATCATAATAGTAAGCAAGACTTACACCAAATTTTCCAATCTTAAAATAATTTTCAGACATTGAGTTGGCAGAGTCCTGATATAAATGATTTACCAGACTTAGAGGTTTACCTAGGCACAGCTTTAACCCGTGACATAGCTTCGTGAAAACTAGGCCTAGGGGAATGCAAGGAGGAGCCATCTCTGTTAGCCCTCCTGCCCCATCAGGCCAGAACTCCTCACTATTTTTGGTCTCCTTCTAGCAGAGATCACATTTACACTGCAATTTCTTTCTGCAGTGTTTTATGTCATTACTGCCCCGTGTAAAAGATATGCTTCCTTTAGACCGGTAGATCCCCTTAAAGAAATTTCCCTGGTATGCCCTTTCAACATTGATGTCCACATTTTATAGTGGGTAAACAGAGGCAGAGAGTTTAAATGATTTCTGTAAAGCCTGAGCCAATGTCTGTCTGGAATTAGAAAATTTGCTAGTACCTGTAGTCATCTCATCCTGTGAATGAAATACCCACCAGTGCTGATGCGTGATGTCTTTATGGATTTACTATGTGTTAGGATGAATTTTACCCAACACATGCAATGCACTTCAAAACACACTTGATTTTATTTGAAAATTAAGCATTTGTTTTGCACTTTGCCGAATGGGGCCCTGAATAAATAAAGGCAGATTAGATTCTAAACCTCTCCTCCATTCGTTCTTAATGTACAAGTGCAGTGCCTTATTCTTCTAGTTCCAGAATAAAGGATATACTTACTTGGATCTACAGCAAGCACCTGTAAATGGAAAAGCCAGAGAACTGGTGGGTTGTTGGATTTTTTGCTTGTTAGTTTAGCCAAACGGGGGGCTGCCATGTAGATGTACATTGCCAAAGCTGGCAATGGCATTTGGCTCCTTATCAATGGCGCATTAGTCCAGATATACCTCTTCAGTGGGGTTTTTCCTGTCAAATTGAGGTGGAGGGAAGGAGACGTAAGGATTTTGAAGGAAGCAAGCAAGGACACAAGATACCAGGAAAAAAACCAGTGATACCAAGGACATAAGGACATAACCATGTAGCATATGATCGAATTAGGAGCAGATGATCCACATCCAGGCAGATTCATGGAGCCGTCATGAATGTTCTTAATAATGCAATTCCATCCAGACTGTGTTATTAGTTCAGTAGAGATTTTACCCCCAGAGCATCTGCAGACTTTGATTTGGATCCAGGGAATTGCTTAACAGCTGGAAAATTTTAAAAGCTGAATGGGAATTTTGTGTTATGTAATTTTCTCATCTTGATGAATGGGTGAGTTAGACATGTGACTTTAGTTAGCACTGATGGAAGTCACCTTGCATTAGTATGTATGGAAAGGAGAGTACACCCTCAAGATCTTGATATGTGCTAGCTTGAGCCCGTTATCTATGTGTGCTACAAAGAACAGTGAAGAGTTCAGTACTGGTATGAAGTCTCATGAAACCGTCTAAGATTTTTAAGCATGCGTTTAATTTAGGCATCAACAGAATTAAAGTGCAGCTGTTTATTGCAGTCAATATAGGTAGCAGCATTTATCAAAGCTGCCTTAACTGCCTCTTTTGTCAACTGATAATTGTGTCAGCTGAAGTCTTCATTGTTGAGTATCTGATTATGGCCATTATGTGAGATTAAATGCTTTAGTCTTTTGTAAGGATGGATTCAGGGAAAAAAGGATATTTTGATCAAAAAAAAAAAAAAAGATTATTTCATTTATTTACTGAGAAGCTCATATTACTTCAGGTTTAATGATAAAAATTTGAAGGAGGGACATATGTTTTTGAAGGAAGGACATCCTTTGTCATGAAGAATACAAATTTGACAGTTTGATGGAAAATTTGCTGAGTGCTAACTGTCCAAAAAGCCTGTATGTGCACATATTCAATTTGGAAATTAAGGTCTCCACAGAGCTTATGGATACCTACATTATACTGTCAAAGAAACTGAGAAGAGTTTTTTGGGACTAGTCTCTCCTAGTCAGTAGGACCACTGTTGTGGCAGGCAATAGGAACCAACATAGAGACAATACTTTTTATAACCTCAGTGCTTCTTCAGAGGCCTGCCTGAATTCCATGTATCAGGACAAGGGAGAAGAGGTGAAAATTGTTAAGGTAATGAGAAATTATGACCTTAATTCTGACACTTTCTAACTTCTGAAGGTTTAACTTTTCAACCAGAACATTCTTTTAGTTTCTTAGTTTATTAGCTCTGGTTGGGAAGCTCTGTTGCACAGTAAGGATGCTCACCTCTTGCTTATTCAAAACTGGATACACCCCATCAACCTTAACTTCTTTTGAGATTTTAGCCTAATGTTGGTCAACTAACTCTACTGTGAGATGAACCATTTTTATAAGATCTTGGCAGCAAAAGAGTTTATCTGGAGGAAAAAGCCCTTCTATTTGTAATCTAAGTCAGGAACAGAAGCATGCATGGTTTTTTGGATAGCTCCGTCTTTATGGCACACAGGCTGTAGCTGTAAAATTTAAGTCTCACAATGTCTCCAGCTCTTACCCACCCATGTAAGATAATTGCCTGTTTGTCACTGTGTCTTTGCCAGCGATAACTGACCCCTCCACTGAGCTTAAAAAATAGTTCCCCACTCAGCTTCAGGCCAATTAGCTAAGAGAGTTTACGCAGTTGAAACAGGGGCCTGAGGTTATCTGCCTGGAACAGGTAGCGTGCGTGCCCCAGTAAACATTGCCAGCATAATGGTAGGATTCAGCCTGTGCTACTTCAGATTCTGAACCAGTGCAGTTGTATTGGGGAGCTGCTTATGCGGGGGACCACTTATGACTTGTAGGTCTTGCCTGTGACATGAGGATCCATGAAGAGGACAACTGCAGATCTTCATTTGCTTGTCTCTGGCATTGATAGGACAAACCCTGTGTATTGTGTATCCTGGCCTGCTGTATAAATTTCTGATACGGGTCTTCAATTAGCACTAATTATGTATTCAAAGGAAGAGTAAGGATGTTCCTGTTTTTCTAGAGGGGGTGAAAAATCATGTTTCTCTGAGCTTAGCTTTAATATCTCTGCATCCTCATTCTCTATTTCAAAAGCAAAGCTGATGCCATGAGGCACTGCAGGAATTTGGAAAATATGCTTTGCTTTTGAAACAGAAGCTTCAAATCCACTTTAAATCCCATATAAAAGTTAGTCCAAGAAAGTCAATGAATGGATCATGATCAAAGTCTCCGTATTGAATTTTCTAACAGCTTCCAACAAAATATGTTTTAAAAGGAACTGACTGCATCAAGTGCTTTCCAGAAAGCTGAAATGATAACTCCCAGTTCATGGTAGCTGAGAGAAGTAAGAGATGAAACCTCAGTGCCTACATAACATATGGATTTTTTTATATGAGTTGCCAAACAGTTCTGAATTCCAAAATGTTCTGTGGGATATTTATCATTTCAATTTTCAACAAAGAAATGGAAACATTGTATTTCTTAAGGACTACTTAAGAAAATACTTACAATGCGCCTTACGGTATTCTGGGAGTACCTTTGACTTACCTCTGCCGTGCTGTCACTAAGCAATCCTTCGCTTATGAAGAAAGGTACTGGTCCTTAAATTTATTGAATCTAATTACTCATCTTGAACATTTTACATGTGATTCCTCATTGCGTCTTTCCTTCTGCACAGCAAGACACAGTTAATACAAAATGCTTAGAATGATCAGGATGGAAGTATCTAACAACTAGTTTGCTCCACGGTGACTGCTCAAGGTATAAAGCAAAGGAGAATCAACTACAAGTGATGCTACAAGAAGCCAAATGCATAGCTGGTTACTGGGCAACCATTTTAGTCTAAAAAGCCTTAGGATAAAATACTTCTGCAGTATGTAGATTTTGTGAGCCATTCAACAGGGTTCTGTACCTTTTACAGGACTACAGGACAGCTGGAGAAAAACACAAAGAAATAAAAAGCCCGAACAAAAATTTTCACCTTTTGAATTTTGCGGATTCAGGTCCAGTGATGGAGTATTAGTTTCATGCATATTTTTTCAGGACTGCAAAGAAACAAGGATTTATTCCTGAAAGTTCTCATGCAGAGAACTATCAGTTTAAATTGGAATTAGGTTCGTGAAAGTCTTGTGGAGTCAGATACATTATTTTCATAATTGTAATTTTTTGAGGTTTATTTATTTAGTAGACTTGCACATGGCTGAAGTTTCATTTTTTGTTGCCTTTGTATTGATATGGGAAGAGTCAAATTTTTGCATTTTTCAGACAACTTTGATCCTGTGAGTAACAAGGCTGTAACTGTAGGCTACTAAAGAGGCTGTGTTTATCAGTAAGCCTCGGGAAACAATTCCAAAAACTGCTGTCATGACAGGGCACAGAAGCGTTGCTAAAGTCATTACAACCTAAACCACCTTAGATGGTAGAGCCAAAGGTTGAAACAATGATGTGGAATACATAGTCATCACGGTAAAACGACAGATATTTGTATTTACCTGTACAGAAGCAGAAAATGGTAAGACTAAATAGAGTGAGAAGGTCGAGATTGTTCCTTTCAAGGCCCCTTCTAAGGTATTGGGTTGAGAAATTCAAGGGCCAGGCACGGTTTTCCAGTACCTGGAATCTGGCTCTGGGTCGCTCTATAAAGTGAGTAATGCTCCACAGCTCCCACTGTGACATCAATCTGCGAGTTGACAGTCAAATGAGTTTTCAGGGATTTGTTGTATTGTGACTATGAACACAATTGATACATCTCTTCATAAAGAGTTGTACTACCTTCAGTAATGTTTTTGTAGCATTCAACAGGACACTTCATAATGCTAACCAATAACAGCAAGGGTGCAGAATCCAGCCTTTAATCTTTTGCTAACTGAGTCATTGCTGAGGTGAATAAATTACTACAAGGACAGAAAGTTGAGCAGTGTTAGAAGGAATTTGCTGAATTATGATTTCTGGTTCCTTTCTGCAAGTCTCTGCCAATAAAAATTCTAAATGCTGAGTTAGACAAAGTTAGGTTCTATTTGTTGTTTCAAGCCTGTTGTGCCCACAGCATTTTCCTGCATTTAAATCCCAATCTAGGAATTGTATTGCACAACAAATCTCATAATAAGCATTCTCAAAAAAATTAACCTTCAGAAAGTACGGCCCAATGTATGTGAAAGTTTCCCTGTGCTTAAATCATGTTTGTAGCTTCACAGGGAATTGAAAATACTCCTCACCTCTTAACTGGCACTTACATTTCTTGGTGTTTAACAGTAATACCTCAGTTTCTCTGAATGTTGCCTATCTGTTCCCTGAAGATATCAGAAAAGAGGTAATTCTATTTGTGAAGTACAGTATTGTGCTCAAATGGAAGATATTGTGGAAATGTGGAACATTTTTACACTAGATCCAGGGAGAAGCTATTTGTCTGCTAGGCTCAGATGTACCTCTGTTGTTTTGTCTTGGGCAGTCTGGCCCCCCTTGCACAACATAACACCCAGAGTGAAGGTATGAGAGTTGGAGGGGCAGCTGGATACCAGCGAGGAAGAGAGAAGGATGTTGAGGGGGAAAGGCTAGTTAAGGGAAAAGGTTTATGGAAAATTCATGAGAGATTGGTATTGGTGCGCTAGCAGGAGAACATGTCAGGGAACAGAGAAAACACAGGGAAAGAGAGGGAGAAAGATTGTGGAGGCAGTAATTGTCTTCCAGTATACAATCCAACCAGTATGGATATTCTTGACCACACTTCAAACAAATTTTAATTCCAGATTGTTTCAGCAATTGAGTTTATGTCCCATTTAATTTTCTGTTGTCTCTAGATTTATATCCTGCCCTATGTACACCTGTCTGTTCCTTGGGGTTTGGAACTACCAAAATTTGCTATAAAAAGTAATGTTTACCTTTAAATCGTTTTCCATGTATCTCTTTCTTCTGTGTATTTTGTGTTAACTTCAATAGTTGAGCACCCTGCGTTTTTAGCTACCACCTCATAGCCCTGACCTATAGCTTTCCCCATATTGTATATAACCACAGAGAGGACTGTGATGTTAAACACAAAGAGAAACAGGAGTGTTGTAAGGTCATATGCTTCTTGCATAAGGGATTTCAAAGGAAGCAATTGTTTAAAGGACTGGAAGATGACAGAAAATAATCTGTGTAATCCAACAATCAAAACCTGTATTCATTAGCACAGGGAACTTTGTTGGGTGCCTCAGAAAATGGAAAGGTGAGTAGTCAAACTGAGAGCAGCTCTTTAATTTCCTACATTTCAAGGCGCAAAGAATAGGCTCTGTGTGTTTGGACTATTGTAGTTTTGACTTTCATATTTCTAAACCTCAGGATTTAGATCTGAATCTTGAAAGTGATTCAGACTTTCGCCAGTTCTCCTGTCCTCAGCTGAAATACAATGTCGAGTTTTTTTGAAATAATTGTGCAGCTATGACCATTCCTTCAATAAGGCATTTTCTACATGAGCAGAATTCTTTGAAGTGCGGAGCCATGAAGATGGTGAGGGCCAAAGGTGAAAGCTGTGCAATAGAAGTGTACATTCCAGTCAGAGAACGGGTTGGAGGGGTGAAGGAATTAGTCTATTGATATTCAGTGCTTTGACCTGCTAACAATAACTGTGGCGCAGGGGTTATAACAGCGGCACATCCCTACATTGTGTATCAGTGGAGAGAGACAGACCTTATCTGCTTTAGTTCGCTTCGGAGGAAAAATCAGCAGGGCTTTTTGCCATGTGGTCACCAGTCGCTACTGGGGAGAATGGGGAAAGAAGTGTTCATAATTCCTCCATCATCGCATTGGGTCTAATAATAAGTCAGCTACAGATCTGCAATATGACGGGCATTTTTCAAAATGTGATGCTAGGAAAGAGAAAATAAATTATAGGGTATTCTGTGCTGGATTTTAAAGGGCATATAGACTAAGGAAAGCAACTCCCTGCTGCTTTTTTCCCCTTTAAGATATAAAAAAATAAAAATCCTCTTTTTCACTTTGAAAGTGTTTTTTTCTAAAAAATAATCAAAGCAACACCAACAATTTTTTGACACCAGAGAATACTTTTCCCTTGGTATACAGCACATTTATAACACAGCTCAGCTAGCCCTGCGGGTAAAATTTTGTGCTGGGGATCTGCAATTTTACTAACACAAACCCAACAAGATTTAGCCCATACAGTGGAAAGGGCACTAGCCAGCTGACATTTAGTTAGCAAGGCACGCTGGGCTCTGGCTCTGGTTCTGCCTCCAACCTTTACCTCTAGCAACCACTTCCCAAATCTCTGGTTTTGCTTTGTCTCCTGCCATTTGTCACTACCTTGGCAAGCATGGCATATCAGCTAGACAGTAGCATCATTCCTATGCTAAAATAATAAAATATTATGTAACACGAGGCACAAATCAGTGAACAGTTTAGATTCTGTTTGTTCTTAGCATTGCAATATTTAGACACGTAGGTGACTTGGTTACATCACCTAGTTCATTTGCTTGGCCAGTATAGGACTGCTTTCAGGCTCTGGTCAGGCTTCTTTTTTATGAATTCGGACTGGAAACTTGTTTTTTCCCCCACATAAAATAAATCTTGAGCTTAGTATTCTACCTCACCTAATAAACCTTCCTCCACAGCTGCCAGCCCGCAGAAGTCACAGGCCTAAGATCAATGGGCTGTCTGGGCTGCTCGCTCCTCAGCGGCAGAAGCGCCCCGTCCTTACTGGCCAGGGATCCCAGGTGTGGCAGTTCAATACCCTGCCATCTCATTAAAGGGTAGACAGGCAGCAGCCATAGTAAGAAATGGTCTGGCGAATGCAAATTATACTCATTCCCAAGGATTTTGAAAAGAAAATGAAAAAGGGCTTTTCACTTGGCAACAAGATGCCAACATTTTGGAAAAATGTTTTAGCTCAGTGGCAGAGATCCCGAGGTGCGCTGGGGAGATGAAGTCCTTATTTCTTAAGAATAAATAGTATCCTTTATCTCCAGAAGCTGGTCAGAGATGAAGCAGTGACTCAGAGACCTGGTCGGTACTTTATCTATTGAGTCGATCTGTGCTTTCATTAACTCGCTTCTCAGCAAATGTCTTAAAACCGCAAGCCAGAAAACTGTGTAGTGTCTTTTGTTTAACATATTCAAGAAGCAGCTTCATAATGGAGACCCAAATGACAGAGAGATCACCTTTAATTTTATATGTGGCTATCCAAAGGCTGCTTCAGTCAGGAGGAAAGGTATTTGAGTAAGAACAGCATTCAGCGTGGTTGTAATTGCAGGTGAGGTGCCATCCGGGCAGTAACCAGCCCAATCTCTGACACAAAGCCAACCGCGAAGCTGACTGCAAAGCTACTGTAAAAACCTTCTCCCAACCAAATAAGAACCAATAACAGTTTTTCATTCGAAACGGAGATTTTAATCCTGACAGTGTTGACTTGAATCATACATTAAAATAAAGCAAGCCTTACAAGCCCCTCATTAATAATTCCTAAACATAACACTGAGTGAACTAATGTGCTGAACTAGCAAACTGTGAGCTGTTTGAATGGCTGGTGTGGAGCATTCAGCCCAGCCTGTACAAGCGGTTGTCTTCAGAAGATCATAAACCAAATCATTTCAATAACCATTTTGATATATTGCTGCAACCACATCTCTCTTTGCAGGGCCACTGACAGAATGGAAGTTAGCTACAGGCACTGGTGGCTCTTCAGCATGCAACGCTGCGGGAGTGCTCACAAAAAAAAATCACAGGCTTTGCCCAATGTGACATTTTGTTACTTTACCCTGAGGTGAACTTCAGAGCAGTAACTTAGGAGGAGCAACACTCCTGAACTGTTTGAGTAGGGGTCTGATATGCCAACGGCTATCTCCAGTTAGTTAGTTAGACCCTGCTTTACAAAAGACTAGAGCTGATTCCGTTCTTGTTAACATTTTAAATTTCAAGCCTAATTACAGATTTTGAATAGTTTTAATTATATATATATATTTTTTTTTTTTTTTAAATAAAACCAAAGTTGACGTAGTGGTCAATATATTAGCCCTGGACTTGTAAAAGCTATATTCAAATTCCTACTCTGCCCAGAACTCTTGTGTGACCCTGGGTAAGTCATTTCACACCTCCCTGCCTCAGTTTCTCATTCGCATAATGGAGATAAAATTATTTGTCTAATTCCTAAGAACACGATGATCTGACAAATCTCAGTCTATTTGGATTATTGTCTTTTGCGTTACTGTAGTGCTGAGGATGTGTCATCGGGATTCTATGGAGGGAGGTTTTACACAAAATATAAAAATTTACAGACTTCATCTTGCGGGATCTGCCATTTGAAATAAGAAATACATACAGACAGATGGGAGAGTCCAGCAAGATAATGAAACACAGTTAATCACTATGACAGGTTGTGATCTTCAAAAACCAGCAGCCAAATAGTTACAATTTAAAGTTTTCAGTGGTGCAATGTAAGGCTGTACCATGAATATTTAAGAGATGCCTCTCTCAGGAATGAAGGCCAGTGTGGGAGATAACACAAAGGTGTTTGAAATTGAACAATTAGGTTGATTAGTTAAAGCTTAGATATTTTTCTACATATGCAGAATAAACAACAAGCACACCAGTGGGAGACAGTGAACAGAACACATCAGTTAAATGTGGCTTATAATACAGTCATGATTTTAGCTCTGCTATTATCCTTTCATTGAAGTTATTAACAGAGATTTGTTATGAAGCTACTGTTGTGAGCACTGTCCAGCACAGCCTGCTCGGCTAGTGGTCAGCTAATGGTATGAATGAAGTGTGAGAGGAGAAGCCACATCTTTTTCTCAGCTGCCCCTGTTTTACTTCCCCCTCCCAACCCTGTACTGAATTTCTAGTGGTTTTCTTTAATTTCACATGTTGAAAAGACTGAGTGATCCTTTTCCTCAGATGGTCTTTCTAGAACCCCCAACAGAGTGTGAATAATTATTCCCACTCTGTTGGGGCTTTGATAAGACTCTTATGGCTGCCTTTTGCTCAGCCTCTCAGCCTTTGTTCCTGCTAAAGTTATTTTCTTTCTTAGGAAATGAAAAAAAAAAAGGTAAAAACTGTAACACGATCAAGTGAACTTGCAATTTTAATATAGTAATAACAATAAAAATGTTGACTTGAAGACTATAAATGCTTGGTCAAATCCCTCTGGTAAGTACGTAATCATCATGTGTTTACTTCTCTTTTTAAAGACAGCACAATTTAGAAAGAGAATTGGCTGGAAAGGAGTTTGAGAGGTGTCTGAATATGAACTCTGGCTTCTGTCTTGAAGCAGTGTCCTGGCCATCTAGGTGGGACTGGATACAATCTGTAGTATTTAACGGTTATTAATTAAGGTTTGAAAGTTTTTGCGGCCTTGTTGTGAGAACTGAGAAACAAGCATATTTAGAAACATATGTGAATAAACGGGGAGGCCCTATGATACAGGAATCAAAGCACATAGCTGCCTTCTCTTCTCCGTTGAGAATGGCATAGAAGGTATTACTGTTGACTAAACAAAAAGCTTTGTCTGAACGTATGTATGCTCTGATGCTCACGGGACTCGGGAAAGGGGTTAATCCTAAACTCAAACATCCCTTCAAACACTGATTAGCTATCTTAATACAAAGGACCACACATTACAAAGGAGACCGTTTTAACCTTTCTACCTCGGTTCATGTTCTACCAAACAAACAGGCCAAGCTGTTCACTGTTACTGTAACTGCAGTCGGAGGTAATTCAATGAGGCTCATCCAGGTGTAACTGTGGGCACATTGCGGCCTAATGCACACACACACAACAACAGAAGGATAAAAGGAGGAATAGCTTCAAGAAAATAGGTTATTCCAGACTTTTGAAAACCAACCTGTAGTTGATGTTTGGGTATATTATTAAAATTAAATATACCTGAAGCCTATAGGTTTCCACAGACATCTTATTTTAGGCATTGCAGTGCTGGGTAGCGGTATGAGATCAAAGTAATGGTGCATACAGATATATTGGCGTTTTGAGATTGGAAGATAAATAATTCATACATTGAAAACAGAGTTGGGTTGGGGATATTATAGATTAATTCCATCTCACACTTTTTTTCCTCTCTCTCCCCCCGCTTTTTTTTTTTGCTAGTGGGAGACCTACTGCCCTCGTCCCTTTCTTCTGATTTCTGAATCTGCCACAGGCACTGTTAGAATTACAGCAGTGATAAGAAAAAATCAGGCGTGGGATTTGAATTAATGCTTTTAGACAAATCTCCATTCCATCTCTAATTCTAATGCTAATTACATTTGCAGATCAAAGCCTGTTCGTTAAAGTTTTGCTTTTGAATACATGTAAAGATTTTACTTTTTTGATCGATTTTTTTTCCATTTTTGGAGAAATGCTTCTTCCAGTAGAGACCAGATGTTCCTAAAATATCCCTTTGGAACAGCACAGCTTTGGTTCTTTGTTTTCCTTTCTTTGAATCTTTTGTATGCATTGGGTACAGCATTGTTCTGTTACTGGATAGGCAATCCATCTTTCTGACTTGTTTGGTTTCTGTTTAGAAAAAAACAGTGATAACTTAATAAACGCGTGCAAATAATTGCAAATATGTTTAACTGCATGCTCAGCATTGCCAACTGCAGGTACTCAAAATTTATATCAGCTTCAATAAGATTGTGAGATTACCATGAAAAGATTTAAAATATATATGTATTGACAACTAAATTATATTTATTTTCCCTCTGATTCTGAGATTTATATGGTTTACCCTTGGCATATGCTTCTGCAATGAGGAGGACTAGAAGTTATTTCTTCTCGTCTTTTTTTTTCCCTTTATGAAGCAGAACCTTTTGAACATGGACTTCTTATATTTGGGGGTTTGGAAACAGAAACATAAATGTCATGCGAATCATGATAAAACCATAAAAGTTGGCAACACAGGCACCAGTCTCATTGCACTCAAATTTCAGCTTGGCATGTCCATACATGTTTGTAGGGTCAGAGCCTATTTTCCAAGTGTCAGACAATGAAAGTCAGGAAAAGTCAGAAATTTTTAACACCACAACATAAGTCAGAGATTTTTAACACCAGAGCCTCAGGGGTTGTAGCAAAAGAGTACGAGCTCATTTCGGGAGGAAATAAAAAGAAGGAAAAAGAGAATGGTGGAATCGAAGTGTGAAAAGAGGGGATTAGATGGTGAAAGGGGCTGGGTTGCATTCAGGAGGAAGCAGAAAAGGTTCAGAGGGTGAAAAAGCCAATTAGTGGAGTATAAATCTAAAAAAGCCAATTTCTGAAATAAAGAGGTGTTAACTTAAGGCAGCTAGAGAGAGGATTAGTTAAGGAAGTGACAGGCAGCAGTTAGGAAAGAGTGGGATTCTCAAAGCTGATCAGGACTGAAAATAACTACACTATATTACATATATTTATAAGGTATTTAAACTGTATAATGAAAGCTGGTTCCTTTTCTAGGCACGATGCAGGCTCCTTCTATCACGTCCCCCCCAAGAGGTGGGCTGCAGATAGCCGAATTCTAGCTCATGTCTTCTATCTGCAGGCAGCAGCAAAGGGCCTGCTGACTCAGGCGAATTGCTTGTGGAATCTTCTTAGATGTCAGGCACAGTGTGACTCTTCCTATCTTTGCAGCAACAGGAAAACAGTCAACAAGAGTCATTACCTCAGCTACGACAGAGCTGTTCAGTGGCTCCCATTCCGTCAGATCTGACAGTCACAGAGTACAAAAGGTCCCTGCTCAGCATGGGGCAGCCTTTCTGTACCTTTCCCCAAACACCTAGGAGTATTTCAGACTCGAACCTGGTATAGTAGCTGAAATCCTCCTGCATGCATGATAGTAATAGCATTATAAATGCCTATTGCCCCTCCAAAAAGCTTTAGGTTCCCATCACCAGGAATACTTTCCTTAGATTTTTTTCTCCAATATGTGTATTAAGTTAAAACATCTTGGTTTTCTCCCATGGCAGAGTCTGTTACTATCTCCCTTGCCACTCCCTGCAAAAAAACCTGTAGCTCACCTACTCGGGCAGGCCTGATGTTGTTATTCATAAACACCTGCGTAAGGAAAAAGAAGAGTAACAGACACTGCTTCTTGTCCACTTGATATGGACATATTTTTTTGCAATGGGAAACTGAAAAGACTGGATGGAAAAAATCAAACCAGAATCAAATTCTGCTCACGTGAATCCACATGTATTTGCAACTAATTCACTAATTTCCAGTTTTAGCCAACGCATGCAGAGACTTTTGGATATGAATTGACAACCCTGGAAAATCTCTCCCAAAAGACTGTGTATTTGGTAGGAAGAATGAAATTACCTGGGTGTTAAGAGATCATGTAAAGAGCTGCCAGAAAAAACTGCTTGCAATATACAGGTAGTTCTACTCATAGAACACGTCCATGGGACCTGATGAGATGCATCTGCAGATCCTAAGGAAACTGGCAGATGAAGTTGCTAAGCCACTATCCATCATATTTGAGAAGTCATGGCAGTCCTGCTGACTGGAGAAGGGGAAACAATCCCCATTTTTAAAAAGGGAAAAAAGGAAGACCTGGAGAATTACAGGTCAGTCAGACTCAGCTCTGTGCCTGGCAAGATCATGCAGCAGATCCTCCTGGAAACTATTCTAAGGCACAAGGAAAATAAGGTAATTAGTGACAGCCAACATGGCTTCACCAAGGGCAAATCGTGCCTGACAAATTTGGCAGCCTTCTATAATGGCGTTACAGCATTAGTGGATAAGGGAAGAACAACTGATGTCATCTACCTAGACTTGTGCAGAGCATTTGACACTGTCCTGCACAACACCATTGTCTCTAGATTGGAGAGACATGGATTTGATGCGTGGATTACTTAGAGGTTAAGGAATTGGCTGGAAGGTCACACTCAAAGAGTTGTGGTCAATGGCTCAATGTCCAAGTGGAGACTGGTGACAAGCAGTGCTCCTCAGGGGTTGGTATTGGGACCAGTGCTGTTTAACATCTTTGCTGGTGACATGGACAGTGGGATTGAGTGCACCCTCAGCAAGTTTGCTGTCAACACCAAGCTGTGTGGTGCAATGGACATGCTGGAGGGAAGGGAGGCCATCCAGAGGGGCCTGGACAGGCTGGAGAGGTGGGACTGTGGAAAACTCATGAAGCTCAAGAAGGTGAAGTGCAAGGTCCTGCACCTGGGTCGGGGCAATCCCAAACACAGATACAGGCTGGGCAATGAGGGGATAGAGAGCAGCCCTGCGGAAAAGGACAGTGTGCGCTCACAGACCAGAAAGCAAATCGCATCCTGGGCTGCATCAAAAGCAGTGTGGCCAACAGGTTGAGGGAGGGGATTCTTCCCCTCTACCCTGCTCTCCAGAGACCCCACCTGCAGTGCTGCGTCCAGCTCTGGGTCCCTCAGCATAAGAAAGACGTGGACCTGCTCGAGTGGATCCAGAGGAGGGTCACGAAGATGCTTAGGGGGCTGGAGAACCCGCCCTGTGAGGACAGGCTGAGAGAGTTGGGGTTGTTCAGCCTGGAGAAGAGAAGGCTCTGGGGAGACCTTAGAGTGACCTTCCAGTGCTTAAAGAGGGCTACAGAAAAGGGGGGGAGGGACTCTTGATCATGGAGGGTGGTGATAGGATGAGGGGTAACAGTTTCAAACTGAACGAGGGGAGATTCAGACTGTATGTTAGGAAGAAATTCTTCCCTGTGAGGGTGGCGAGGCACTGGAACAGGTTGCCCAGAGCAGCTGTGGCTGCCCCCTCCCTGGCAGTGCTGAAGGCCAGGTTGGATGGGGCTTGGAGCAACCTGGTGTAGTAGAAGGTGTCCCTGCCCATGGCAGGGGGGTTGGACTAGAGGATCTTGAAGGTCCCTTCCAACCCAAACCATCTATGATTCTGTTGTTTTATGATATGCAATCCCCAGGAATTCTATTATTTATTTTTGAATAGCATTTGCCACTCTCTCATTTACTCCCTAGAATTTTACACACATAGACATAGAGATCAAACTTGCAGCTATAGAGACTTCCCGTTGATACCAGTTTACTAGAAAATAAATAACTAGAAGAAATCCTCTTCCCTTCTACAATGCTGCAGGACGGAAGAAGATATGTTAGCTAGATTCAATCTGCCATCCTAAAGCTTATGGTTAGGAAGCATTTGCATACAGTTGGAAGATATATTTCCATATGGAAAAAAAAAGAATAAAAAATAAAAACATGAAATGTAACAGGCCAAGCTTTCAGCTGCGTAAATCAGCATTGCTCCCTTAAACTCACTGGAACCATGCCTATTTATATCATCTAAGAATCTAGACAGTTATCTGGGCTTGCCAGCTCACTGTAGGGATAAACAAAGCTTTAACCAATTAAATGTTCATTAGGGGCAAGACGGAGAGTATAGCAGAAGCCAAAACTCAGAACCAGTCGACACTTAGGCTGTTGTTCTTTTATCAAATGAAACATTAACATTTTGTGGAACATCTTTTTCTGCATGCATAAGCATAAAGCCTACTGTAAACACTGGTTTAGATCTACTGGGAAGTTATTTTATCTATGAGTTTGGGGGGGGGTTTGCTTACTGGTGTGTCAGCCTTCTTAGCATAGCACAGGTTTCTCAGTATAAAAGTACCTTCCACTTATCACTAAACTTACAGGAGTCACAGATGTGATATGGATACCTTAATCTGTAAAACTACTTCATAATAATTTCAAACTACCATACTGTGATACAAAACCACATGTATACAAGACCTAACCTGCAACGTACGTCCAACATTAATCTGACAGTGAACACCTGGAAATCAGAAAAGGACAGAAGCAGTTAGCCCAAAATGTAATTTCCATGTTATGCCTAGGAGACTGAAATTTACCCTAGTGTGAAGAAATAGCAAAAAGACTCATAAACCATGGATGTCTCATTTAAATCACACTCAGATCCAGTACCATCTGGCCCTCCACAGTCATCCTTGATTCATGCCCTGCAACTTAACGGTGGATCCTAGCCACAAGGAATATAAACCAATCTATCATGAAGTGTCAGCAATTCCTGACATTTACCCTTTTGTTGGTTTTATCACCTGAGGTAGTCTCCCCTTGTGTTGGAGTACTGCCATGATGACTCACACACAATCGCATTTACAAACCTGGACACGCACACGTTACAAGCTGTTCTTTAAATGAGTGTAAGAAGGCATCTCATAATCCTGAAGCAAAACTCTTTCAAAAGGTACACAGCCAGAATGTGTTGGCTGTTTTTTTCAAAGGCTTTAGAAAAGGTTATAGAAAGTAGTAAGAGCTGATAATACAAAATGAACAGAAAAAGAAAAGAACTGGGCAAATACCTTAAAAACACACCCTTTTTTAAGGTTGATGCTCTCTTTTATCCATATAACGTCTGGTTTAGCTGTTGGTTAGCTTTTTGCTAATGTTGTGGCTTTAAAGCTTTTTTTTTACTATGACCACTTAGCCTTCTCTCCTGTGAGGATGGATATGGCAGGCTGCTCATAAAACTATGACTCTTAATTGGAGTCACAACCCTCAGGCCATGGCTCTCACATTTGTAATGTTTGTCCTAATAAATTTCTCATTTTTCTGGTTCAAAATTCTACTTCCAGATAATTAATATTTTGGAGTTGGAGGAGAACAGGGAGATTGTTTTTGCAAGCATCATGCTTCTAAATGTATGGAGAAACTCAGCCAATAAAGGTATTACAGCATTTTCTGAAGATGGGTGAACTGAGAAGACCTCTCTGGCTGAGGAATGAGGAAGGAAACCTAAGAGGACATGTCAAGTCTTTGAGTCGTTAATTTCTGTGGTTTCTCAACTAATAATGAAGTCTCATTATCAGCACATTTAGATCCGGTTAAGCAATGTCTCTGAAATGATGACACAGTTTTGTGGACCATTGCTATAGTAATGGCTATCCCAATCTTGAGCAATAGTACAGAGAAGATGTGGAAGTAGTACAGCAGGAACCAGCAGTCCTGCCTCCAACACTGCACATCGGGGTGTGTCTGCAGGTGTGTCCCATTGCAACAGGATCAAACAGCAAAGTAGCAGCATCACTGTGTAACAAAAAGGGGCTTTTACAGAGTCCTCGCTGCACCATTAATAGCAGCTGTTACAATGAGGCCTACTTTTCCTTGCATATCTTATTTTTTCCTATGATCTTTGTCATTCAATACATAGCATGAATTATTTTTACAATACATCATTGAGATGAGAGAATATTATCCTTTATAACAGATGGAGAATTGCACAGAGGTATCAAGGCTGGAAGTATTCATTAATTTAAGATTTGAGACATGGAAGGCCTGATTTTTTAAGAATACTTTGTATTATGAAGTGTAAATTGCTCTGCACTCCTGCAAATCAGACTTAAAAATCTCTGGTTAGATGTGGACTGGGGTCAACATAAATTAATTACCTTTTCTGAAAAATATGGTTTAAATATTTTGCACCGGCGTTACATGCTGCAGCTGAATTCCGTTCCCCAGGATGGCTTCCTTAACTAACAAACCATCTTCCCTCTTTCTGCAAGCTTGTGATTAAACACTCTTTAAATTCTTCATGAATTCTTCTTCAATCCTTGGTCCCATTGGCTCCAAGTGCCTATCCTGATAGTTCCAGTTTTATCAAAATCTTTATGCAACTAAAATTCTCCAGGGTCTTCATGTCCTCCTCCCGTTCTTGACACTTCTGCTTTCTCCTGACACTCTATACCTACGTCCTCCTCTAGTTTTCAGTATTTTCTTTGTCCAGTCAGTCTCAGGGATAGAGCAGGTGGAAGGATAGTTCAATCCAATCCAGACTCGGTGAGAGTTTAAAGTATTCATACTGCTCATAAATCTTTAGAGGCTTTGGTTGATAAACTCTAGCAAGTTTCTGCTGCATGTGTGTGAACTGCAATAGCTCCAGTGCTTTTCTCTTCAATAACTTAATGTGAGTTTTCAAAGGAGAAGCAAAAAGCCCGTACACATGCAAAGAACATCCTCCTGCCAAATTTCAAGTCCTCACTCCAAAGTATAAAGTCTCTAGAGCATTTCAAAGTAAATCTTATCAGATTTTTTATCACAGGATCATATTATGGTTAATGTTGGTCACCTTTAATAATAAGTTGCAATACCAGCTCTGTTTATGATGCAAGCCTTTAAATCCATAGACTAAGTTGCATCTAAAGACAATTTTTTTCTTTCCAACTGAAGTCAGGATTCCAGTTTGCTTTCACTTAACTTTGTAATTTGGCTCTTACATCCCCAGATGATATTTCCCCACATTATCAGTGAGGTCTGACTAGCTCATAGCAGCTTCAATATAATTGTGACAGAGAAAAACTTTGTCTTTTGAAGAGTCCATCTTTACTGCTTTGCTCATTTTCTGCTTGCAGGAATTTCCTCCACCATTCAAGCACCATGAAAGTTGTAATTGACAAATGGGAAAACTGATCAGGTTATTAGCTGAAGCACAGGCTTCCCAGCAGCTTCCCAGGGTGAGCTGTACAAAGAGCTTTCTTACTAGGGAAAATACTGACCTGGGCGTTGTCAAACTTCTTGCAGAGCCAGGTCAGGTAAGCCTCTGATCACATATTAAACAAAAGTAATTCTTTTAATTCAAAGTAGTTTAAAGGAAAGAGGAAAAAAAAAAAAAAAAAAAAGACTTCTTACCAAAGATTTAATAGCAGAATTCATATTAAGGAATTTAAATGTGGGTTTAAGTTAACTAAGATGGCAAATTATTACATGAAACATGCATGAAAACTGAAGTTGCTCACAAACAAGGACAGTTTACTGTTAACTTTTCCAGTTTAGGCAGTTAAGAAACAGTTTAAATATCTGGCATTTCAGGAAAGGAGACAGTTTATAAAGAGCAGAAAAACAGGCCAAGTTCTGTTCTCAGGATGAAATTCACAGCTGTAAAATATCTATGTATCTCCTAAAATAAAGCTAGGTTGGCATATGGAGGCTTGGCTTGGACTCTACATAATGACCAATTTCTCTTTCAGTGGGCCTTGGAAGCAAAATATGCAGCAGAATAAATGCCAGTATATTTTGCTGTAGATTTCCTGTATCTGTATTTCATGCACCCTTTCAACCTGCTAGTGGTCCAAATATACTGTAAAATCCAGAATGAAGCATATGTACATTAGTTTATAAAGTTATTACAAATGGACTGATTTCTGCAGAACAAACAATAGCTACTAATCTCTGATATCTTGTAACCTCAATCTTAGTTTCCTCATTGACCATTCTAAGTCATAAAGTTCAGTCCTGCAAATACGAGTATCACTCAACAGCCATGTGCCTTGTTGTCTTTTGTAACAACAAGCAACGACATTTTGAATCTGAACCTGACATACCAGGTTTCGTCTCAATCCCTGTATTACTACAGGAGAAGTAAAAAAAATATTTTCAAGGATAAAAATTAATTGCTTAACGTTGATGAATGTGTACATAATGAAAGACAGCTGAGCTTGCACTGACCCAAAGAAAGGATGTTTCCAGCAAACTGACAAGCCCGCATAGCTCCCATTAGTAGTGCAAGTTATGCACATGTGGAGTGAGGAAAATGGACTCCAATTAATGTGTTTATAGAGGAAAATGCTACTTCCAGTACACAGTTCCCCAGCTGAGCTGAGAATGACTTTCCAAGATAAGACCCTGCTGTTCCTCAGCTTCTAAATAAGGTAAGAGAAGATTGGGCGATGGGAGGTTCAGATGGCAAAGTGAATTCGCCTTGGTGAATTTGAAGTGCTTACATTGCAGTCTGCAGTTCAGCTGTTTACCTGGTTTCTGGGTGCTTTTTGATTTACTGTCAATTTAACAAACCGTGTCCTCTGTTGATAAGGAGCCTTAGTGCTCAGCTTAGTCCACCTATCTCCCCTCTGCTGCCCTAAGCTTTTATAATGTCACATTTATTTTTGTGACTACAATATATTTGTTTGTAAGCCCTCACACTGGGCAGCAGTGCATGTTAATTCATTAAGCCTGACAGAATGTAAAATTACAACACAACAATAAGAATGTTGTCCCTGTACTGATGTATAATTAAAGCATGGTCATCCAGGGAAACTTGAGTTCCCCTCTTCAGGGAAACCTTTTGTAATTCAGAGCAGTTAAAACCACTAGTTATTCAAGTAGGTTAATTCTCTTTCCAGTATCTTCTCTTAGGTATCTTGTGAAGGATCTCTGATGTGGGCAAATAGTATGATCTGCATCTATTCCACCCCAGGCTCTGATTTCACAAGCTTAACAAAGCTGGATTGACTTCATACTGGATTAACAGACTTCTAGCAAAACCAACTTGTGCTACAGGAAAGGTAGTGACATAACAAGTTCAACTTGGTCCTGATCAAATACAGTCATCAGAGGATTCGTTGGTACTTCCAGTAGGAATAGAGGTGCTGTGCACTCTCTTCCGAGTGAATCTTTTTGGATTCTTTTCGTCAAAGTGGATGAAGTTACACTGTGCTTGCTTAAAGAAAGCTTCCTTGTAGCTTCACCTAGATAAACTGTTCTTTCTCATTTCCTATCCTGGGTTGCTATGGCTGGCTAAACTTAAGTAGCTGTCACGCCTTATCTAAAATATAGATTACGAAGTACATGTAATGATCTAGAACAGATAAATAAGAAAAGTATAAGAACAAGTTTAAATTTGTCTCCTCTATTTCTAAAAGCAAATCACATCATTCACAAAGAATTCAAAAACCAAATATGAACATAATAGGCCTCTTCTTTCAGAATGATCATATGAGTTGGTGGTAAAGGTATAGGCTGTTGTTAGCTAAAAGCACATTTTGTTACATCTCACTTCCACTGCAGGGTTGTTGAAGGTGTGGGACCAAGTCAGAAGGGTAAAGTCCCACTGAGTGTATATAGGCGACTTCAGCAGTAGCAGCGTGGGGTCTGCAGCTACCTCGCCTCCTAGCAAAGAACTGTGCTCATTTATGAAATTCACTTCATGTGCACATGAAGCACAAAGATATATACTGCTTAAATTCCAACATCCACGATGTATATTAGGGCTTGTCCCAGCATGCTGCAAAAGACATAAAAGTCTGCAGGAGTACTTTGCTGACACGGGTTAGGAATTGAAAGAGTGGTTAGAAATAGCTTTTTTTTTTTTTTTTTTTCAGCAACACAAACTAAGATGCAATGTTATGGCAACAGAATCCCATTGTAGAAAGAATCTGCTGCTCCCAGCCTCTACTCATCACCATTCTGGCCCATCTTCTTTAAGGCCTGCGTTTGCTGACCATAATTATTTGCCTGCACAAGCCCATACAAAGCTGTGGTGCAGGCAGAAGTGGCTGCATGAAGCAGAGGTGCAACGCCACATATCCACTCTTGTGATATGCCTGGAGATTGGGGGACAAGTGATCCAAGGGAAAAATAGCCCCCCATTACGTTTTTTTTTTATAGCTTATTATTCCTTTTCTTTTAATTGCACAATAATCTGGCTATAAAGTTTACCTGGTATGAATACAGTAACTTTGATTTATACTGGTGGAGCACTAGATGTAACAGTATAGTTTCAGGGAGTGAAGGATGAGGAGAAAATAGTAGTAGTTCATGGGATGTCACATATTTTAGAAAACCAGAAACTTCCAAGAGTGTTAGAACTGTTCCCCTTTCTTTGCTCTGACTCTTCAAATTTTTTCTCTTGCACCAAAATAGACTATTTGTTTATTACAGCAGGAACTAATATTTTCCCTGTAGCCAGTTAAAAGAAATACATCCTCTTTGTGGCTTTGAAAATCCCTACAGGATTATGAATGAATACTTCAAGAGTGTATTATAAATTCAGACATGTCTATTGGGCTTTCAAGTATCACAGCGGGAGCTTCTTACTGAGGCAACCTGAGGGTAAAGGCTTTCCCACCTTTCCAAAGTGACTCCTCCCACAAAATTTTCTTAGGCTGAAGTTAAAAAAAAAACCACCACCCTACCTAGTTGAGCTTCTTAGAGCTACTTCATTCTAAGCAGAACTGAATATAGATTTAATTTAGTACAATCACATAGACAGATATTGCTCTGGAGCCTGCTCAGTTTTCCTGCCACATGCAATATCTTGCACACTCTTTAATGGTAGGTTGTTGTTTGAAACCAATGTATTTTTTATTTTAAAGTCTAAACAGGTTAGTTAAAAAACTTGTTTTCCAGCACGTGCTGTCCTAGATGCACTGTGAGCACCTGTCTTTATCTCCGCCAAATTCCGCTGTTGCTCCTGCTTGCCAACTGGCAGTGTCACAGCATTGTGACAGTGATTACAAAGTAGGATTAGACATAGCCCATTTCTCCCATCCCCTGCTGCGAGTGCTGAACCAGCAACTTTGCCATGTTTTGATCAGATGCACTCAGCACTGACATATAAATCAGGGACAGTATTAAAGGGAGAGGGGAGGAATCAGCAACAAAGAGGCAAAATCAAGGGCAACGTCGAAGGAAAAAATGGAACTAAAGAGAGTTTAAAAAGCACACAGCTTTGAATCTATATGTACTTACTTCTAAAGGGGATGAGAGGTGTTGCTACTTTCAAAAGAATTCACACTTTGTCAGGTTTTTGAATGCACATTGCCCCAGTAAAAAACCTCCAGTGGGCTGAGCTTCAGAATGAACTGCAAGATGAAAATGAGTCTTAGTTGGAAATTGAAGGGCAGTTGTTAAGAAGTCCTGTCAGACAATCTTTAAAATTTAAGAACCACCTGCAGCAACTGGTGTAGGTGGTACTTTAGCACTATGCATGATGCTGACTTAATGGCTCAGCAGATGTTGTGCATGGGTGTAACTTCTTCATAAAGATTACCAGAAAGGCTTGAAGATATAAATACATTCTCTTTATGGATGTCAGCTAAAAATACAAGACAGTATCAAGAAAGAAGTCAAAAAGGATGATGATCTTCCAAGGGTTTTACTTGATCTGTTAGGTATCAGAGAAGAAAAGCTGAAGTCAAGGTGCTCCAGCATTGTAGCAATGGAGGAAGATTTGCAGTTGTCAGCTATTCTTACAGCATACAGGGGACAGAGCATGAAGATGAGGAAACATGTTGTACTTGATCATGTCTAGTGCCTAAGTGTGTATTCCCAACACTTCACTAGCATTTTTGCGGAAATAGCTGCCATTAAAGAAATTAGCTTTCAAAAGACATATTTGGAGTAAGAGGCATGAAGAAAACTTCCAAAACAAGACATACTTGTTCTTGCGCTATATTGCTATGCCGTTTGCCATACTGCAACTGTGGTTAAATCTAAGTATCTGTAGAAATGTTGACTGCCTAAATGCTCACTTCACAATGCAAAATCCCGTGGGTGCAGAAGAAAAACATGCATATGACAACTAATACATACAAACAATTCCAAATTCTTGCACATACACATTGTGAAATTTCTCTCAAGTCTCTTGAAGAATGAACTAAATTTTAAATATGTAATATATGTGGGCACTTTTGCAGGACGGTTGTCTAAGACACAGCCACTCCTAAAATACTTTACAGTACAATGTGTGACTGAACTTTGGAAAGGTGTTAGAGAGGAACCACACATATCATCTGACACATGTCTATATGATTTATAAACATCACAGCAAAATGACAACAAAGACCTCTGATTTAATTCAAGCTTAACTAGTAGGCAAAAGCCTTCTTTTAGCTATTTCATTTCATAGCGAACTTCTTGGTCTGAATGCAAGATTTATGCATTTCCACTGGTGAAACTGAAGACCAGCTTTGTCCTACGCTCTCCGTCTGGCTTATTAAACCTGCTAATTTGTATTTACAACTATAAATACAGAGATCATACCCCAGGTCAAGCGTTTTCTAAAATTCTCTGGTGTAGACTCACCCAGTCCAATATATCCCTTAGTTTTAGTTGGCAAATATAACAGAAACAAGAATGAAAGCAGTAAGATCTTACGCACTTGAAAAAACAAGATTGTTATCTCAATTTTTCAATTGCTATTAGTGAGAAAAGTAGCCAGCAATATGTAGGTCATCATCAGTAGCTGCTTTGATAGTCTGAGAACAATTTAAAGGAAGGAAGAGGTTTCTCTTTGTGGTTGAATAAGTTACTCTATATCCATGAAGTAGCTCTGCCTTACCCCCAAAGGGAGAAGCATTATCAGCAAATGAATGAACAGGGCATTCTGTGTTATGCCTGTAGCACTGTCTTTGAAAACAAGGGAGACAAGAAAAGTAGATTCAGTGTGGCTTTTATTTTCCTGTCTGCCATTGTAATGGAGCTCCTCCATTAACTCATTCTTGTCAGGTTGAATTGAAAGTGACAGTTAATAACTTACACCAGCATCTGCTTGCACTCGATGCAATAGCAACAGAGCTCTGCAGTTCCTCACAGTTTGTGGAGAGACCTGGTTTGTGGGAAGAGGTAGTTTCTAATACTATTAGAGTATTAGATACAGCAGGAGGAAAATTACAGATGTGCTCTTGGGCCAACAAGCTCCCCGTTAGCTCACCTGGAAACTCCATTTCCCACTGATGTACCAGTAAAATATTGTGAATATAAATATTCTGCTTCAACTAACTTATCAGAAGTTCTGCTCCTTACTGATACCACCCCACTCACGTAATCAAGCTACACTGAGTTTTCCCAGCAGACAGGAGCTGGATCCGAGCTAGAAAAACAATGAATATTTTTATTTTATAGCCACATACAATGACTGATCCAGATGACAGCCTCTTCTGCAATGTGGGAATTCAGCCACTCAGATCAGTGGCAGGGAAAACTCCACTTCAGCCCATGTGGTGGTACTATTACTGCAGTGTGACTGTGCCAAACAGTGATCCACCAGGTGGAGACCTGCCTTACACTGTCCTGACAGTTTGGACTGGGTCCTGGGCAGGCGTGTCACCTGGCAGCGAGTGTTTCAATCTTGTCCTAATTATCTTTCTAATCCCTTAGACAATTTATATCATTACCAATGTATATTATACTCTCTCCTTGAATGTGTTCTAACCTAGAAAAAATTACATTAGCCAACACATTGCTCTACCTGACCTAGCTGCACAAGCAAAACTTTTGCATTGCTCTAAAATTTGCCCCTGGGTTTTTCCATGAGACCTTTCAGTGCTCAAGCCAAAGTAACAGATCTGTAATTGGCTTCAAAACATGCTTGGATTAAGTCATTACCCACCATTGCATGATGACATATATCACACCCCTCAGTCAAACTGCTTACGCTTTCCTTAACATTTGCTCTTATTGTTATACTTTCAGTAATTTTCAAACATCAGGGACTGTTGGTGCCAAATTTTGTTTTGTCCTTCCATCGCTGTATAAGACAGCAGGTTTTGATATACACACCTTATTCCCTCTGTCGGGTAGGACAAATTCTGCCTTTAATTATACCCTACTATAAATGAACACTTATGGCTGGAGTGCTGACGTCTCCCAGTATTGCTACGGTGATTGTCTCACAAACCATTTGGCTCGTTTTTTTCACATTGTCATCTTGCCATTTTTCATTATGTGATTTATAGTATTTCCCTTTCATCTTCACCTGTGCCCTTTTCTGAATGGAGTACATGGAAAAAAAAAACCCTCAAAAGTGGGACATATTTTCCCAGTGATAATCTTTACTGTTTCACTTTCTTTCCTTTCTTTTCCATCCCTCCCCTTATTTCACTAGATTCTTTTTCAGTGGCCTAGATTTAACATCCTTTTACAGCTGATTCTTGTAGCTGCAAAGCCCTTCTAACATCATATTGTACTACTCAGAAAAAGTTATTTAGGGCAGGGACACTCTTTTTGGTCTATGTTAGCACACAGATGTCTTGAGACAGAACTGAAACTCGGAGGTACTGCTACAACATGAATGGTAGCAGGAGAGCTAAATACATCTATGTGTATATCTTGATATCTGTAACTGTATAGAGAAGGGGGAAGGTAAATATATCTAAAATTTGAATGAAAGCTATTCTGTTTACTCACTTTATTTCTGATCCATAATGACCCTAACTCCCCTTTGTTTTTTCAGAGGTCACCTGCTTCCTTGCTTGTCCTTCTACAACCCCTATCCTCAAACTTTTTATTTCCTTAAGATTCGTGCTCCTGAATTATTGGTGTATTGTTCACAGCTACTCACCGTAGCGGAAGGTAACAATGGTAAGGATCCATCGAAACAACTCAAAATTGTTAGCTAAAAATTCTAGTGTACCAAAGTAGCCTAAAGGGGACCGTTCACAAACATGGCAGTGTAGGGCCATGCATGAGTGTGCATTAGTCCTCCACTGGCCGCAAGTCCAGCAAAAGAGATTCCTGTTTTCCCTTCCAACAGCCGCTCATTTCTGCGTGTTCATCACAGATTACCATCTGTTCCACTTTGCTGATTCAGTGTTTGGATGGTTGTGCTCTATGCCAGATCTTGTATCAGTTTTGAAAGCAAAACCAACAAAGATTCTACTTTTTCCTCAGTTACTATTTTTAAACCAGAAAATGTCACAGTTCTGCTTTGGGACACAACCAAAATAAAGCACTGATTCAGAAGAAAATAATAAAGGGGCCAAGAATAAGCAGGAATGAGAATTTCTTCAATCTGTTCTAAAACGAGATGGAACCACAGGCTAACAGTGTGCAAAAGCAAAAAAAAAAAAAAAAAGAAAACCTTGTTTGAAGAACTTGCAAGTAACTCAAGAGCTGCTGTTCCCTTCCCCTCAATCGAGTGACTGTATTATCAAAGGGCTTTTTGCATCCATAGCATCCAACAAACTAGCTTGAAAGTCTCAGGAATTTAGATAGCATCCTCTTCTTGGATTTTGAATGGGGCCTGCTGGATGTGATACTATGCTTTGTTCCCTGGTAAGCTAAAGATCCTTTTCTCTGTTTAACTGCGTGTGTGTGAGACAGAGTGGCTGTGTCAGAATGGATGATCTCAGCTTCTTGAGTGGCTTTAATTGTATAGACTAATCATCCCATACAGGCTGATTTCATTTATTCTGGCTGTGACACAGTAAGCCTCTATGTAGCACAAACAATACAAGAATAAATAAACCCAAATATTAATCATTCCTCACATCGTAATTCTTGAGTGTTGCAGGGGACCTATGTAAAAATGCTGACAAGCAATGCAGGGGGGGTTGAAAAGAGATGTATGTCTCCATTGGTATCACTTCTCCATGCTAAATTATTTCAGACAAAGGAACATTTCGTCCTTAAAGCTCATATATCTGAAAAGCATCTGATTCCTATTTGAAACGGGATGGACAGAGCAGGCGCTCGGTACTTTCAGAATATTGTGCGAGGAGAGGATAGTGCTGTCCCAGTTTCAGAGTATGATCGGAAAACCTAAGATTAATCCCGCTGGGGACTCAGACTTCCTGTATCAGAGTGGTTAAGTCATTAATTACTTTCCAAGTACTTTACAGTATTACAAGCAGAAAACCTTTTGAACCTCTGCTCTCAGAATGGTTCATTCGATGATGCCTTCACCCAGGCTGCATGTGTGAAATACATGTTTGTACATGACAGCAAGGACTTTTTGACAGGTATATCACACATACTTTAATATTTAACCTGCTGATCATTATTAGAATGATTTGGGAAAGAGATTAATCAAAACAGTTTAAAGTTATGTTTGCCAGTAAGAAAACCTGTTAAACAATCCACACAGACACAGTCATTTTGAGCCTCTGCCATTTACTGTCTGGCTCCATCTCTGGACTCCGCTTCTCTCCAAACATTCACAGAAACTTGATCTCCTTAACTCTCAGGCATAACATAGACGTGCAGCTTCTCTTCCTGGGCTGCAGGAGGACATAGGGCTCAAATACATTTGTTTTCAGTGGTATCCTACTGTACTTATGATTTGCTTTTGCAAAAGCTTGTGCTTTTCTCTCTAGATGTATAGCTGAGCAGAGACTATTCTACCTTGGGGCAGACTGTGGAGGTTAATAACACAACTTCTTCCACAAACAGAAACATGTTTTACCTGTAAACAGCTGGAACTGCCTTCTCTCCAGCACAATTGCGTTAAAAGAGAGCTATCTCAAAAGCAAAGCTTGAGAATTCATAGGCTATATTACGGTAACTCCAGGATTTTCTAACTTTTTCTGATTTTAACTCAGAGGTTGAATTAATAGAATTTCTTTGCATTAATAACCTCATTTTAACTAAAGGAACAAAATTAAATGAAACCACATGTGCTTAATCATGTTAGTATTAAAATTGTTTTAATTAGACTTTGAAGTTCATGTATAGCTAAAGTGAAAGGGATAAAAGATTGCCATGTCTCCATTTTTGTGGGTTTGCTGCTTCTAATTCTTTAATTTAGACTATGGCAAGGCGAACACAGAAGCAGGTGTGTTTACACTGTAACAGCTGCTCTTTGGTAACAATGCTGACTTTAGGGTTAATAAGAGCTTGGAATCTGTTCAATATTGAAAAGTACAGATAAATTATCAAATTACTGTAGAGACCTACAATATCTGTCCCTTACTTTTTTGTTTGTTACCCGTCTTGATTTTTTTCTTCTGATGTTAATGTTCTCATAGGAAAAAAAAAAAAAGGCACAAAAACAAACTCCCAAAACTTAGTTTTCTGTCGTGTGTTTTCCCCCTTTTTCCAGAATGAATAAAAAGCAAGCTCCGTGCCTGTCTCCATATTGACTCCCTCCACCACCAGGGACAGTACCTCTACGTGAAAACAACTTCAACCCTTGCAATACCTCCAGCAATCCTCCCACTACCAGACCAAGTGATGACTTAAATTCTTTTCCATAATACGCCCTATTTTCTCTCATGGCCTTTATGATCCCCCACAATAGCTTTCTCCCACCTTCCCCAGATACCTTTGTTTTCCTTCCTGGATGCGTAAGAAATAGGAAAATCTTTGGCAGGCATGAATCTACATTTTTACTGGTTAACTGACCGGTACGCGTGTACTGTTAGGCCGTCAGATATGCCGGTGCTACCAAGCTGCCTAAACTGCTGCCAAACTGCTTTCTAGTCTCTGACTGCTAACTCCTGAAACGTGTGGGGATTTAAGTTCTTTGACTCTCCACCTTTCTTTTTAAGAGTAGAAATTAGCTGATAGGGGGAACAGAAATATAAGGAGGGAACAGATTAACACTGTGAACATGTAAGCCTTATTTCCGTAGTATAACAAGTTAAAAATGGGTCTGAAACCCCATCTACAGTTTTGCCCACCCTTTAACAATTACAATTAGAATGGCTGACTCCTTACCATATCATAGCTCTTCTGTTTCTTCATATGGTCTCCATTACCATAGTAATAGCATCCTCATATCCTGTAATGAATGCGATTCCCCCTGTCTGCCTCCAATGAAGATGAACAGTGCTGATATCTGAGTTTTAAATGTAGGAATTGGGCCAGAGAGAGACTAAGGCCTTAGAGTAGAAAGTTAGGTCTAAGCAAAGAGGCATATACATTGCAACACACAGCGCTATTGCACTTCATTGTGTGCAAAACCTTAAAAACCCGTCTTGTGCTGTGGTTCCCCTCGGCAGCCACCGTCTCAAAAAGCACATCACTTTCTGCTGTGCTGAGTTCATGCTGAAGAGCAAATGCAGAGCAAGACTGTAAAGGTAATCAGATCAGGTCCTAGGTTTCATTTCTTGCTCCCCTTCTCACTCTCCTTTCTTTCCTTCTATTTCTATATTTTTCTGCTCTTTTCTCTATTTTTCCCCTTCTCTTATTAAACCAGGCATTGAAAAGAGGCATTTCCTATCTATAGCACTTGAGAAAGAGCTTGTTTCAATAGAGCTTGACTCAGAGCCTTCCAGCTCACATCTGTGGCTCCACAAAGGCAGGAAAAACTTCCTATTAGTTGTTTTCTTGCATTGTTTTATGCTCATAGTAAATTAGTGGCTCTCCCTTGACTATGGAGCTCTTTATTTAGAATGCTTAGCCTTCCACCTTAAGAGGCTGTATTGACTATGCTCTGTAAAAAGTTTATACCTTGAAAAACAAGAGAGGCATCTGATTCTCATTATGTAGGTGAAGACTTTCATTCTACAGTCTCTCCACAAGCTTCTGATGCACCTGACTGTTATTACAGATATAGATAAGTAAACAAAATATCTTTCTTCTGTTAAAGAGGTTTAGCTGTGTAATCAGAAGTAATTCAGTACCTGATAACCTTGGTACTGGCTAACAAGAGGCAGATTCCACACCCTAGTGGAAGAAAGATCAAAGGCCCTTTTGACATTAATGAATGCTAAGCAAAACCCCCAAATATTTAATCAGGAGGGAACAAAACCTTAAGACTCATGCAGCTGTGACCATTTTTACAAATTTTCATAGTTTATACTTGAATCATATCTAAGGGTTTGTTCCTATATAGATGAACAGGATTAAAGTAAGGTGACAAAGGGTGGACGTTTCAAAGCGTTTTTAAAACTGCCATAGACTTGAATAGGGTCTAAGTTGGGACAACAGGGGAAGAGCTATTACAGGCTGTCACTTCTGAAAAAGCATTTAATGTCATGGAGTGTGATTATGACTCAGAAACACAACAAATGCTTTAGAGGGAGGCAAAAAGAAAAGGATGCACCTGACTGGTTTTGTAAAGCTGGTTACAAGTGATACAATAATTCTTTCCCAACCAAAGCAGCAATCAGCTGATATCCTGAAGCAGAAGATTTGATTACCCAGCTTACAAAACACAATGCCAGTTGTCACACAATTACACTAAATAATTATAATACTATATTATTTTCATTGCAGCTACGCTAGGGAGCCTTGGTGATGGATCAAAATCCACCTTGCAATGCCCCAACACATACAAAAGAACTGGGCGTTCTTTCCCCAGAGAACTTATGGAAGATGATGGGCAGGAAAAACACATGTAACCTAACCCCTCATATTGGTCAGCATAACAAAAAGCAATCATATTACACCAGAAGTTTAACCAATGTTATTTTTGTATAGATAACACATCAGAGTTGATGTTTTAAAAGGTATTACAGGGATCACAATACAGTTACTTAGGAGAAGTTCAAGAGGTGCTCCACCAAAGGGGCTTAATAGAAAAATAATAATTAAGTGATAAAGGAGACATCAGAAGGAGTACTTGTGGATATTACACCTAGATAGTATGTGAAAGATGTTAGGTAATGAAATCCACAAAGAGCCTTGTAAGTATTTGAAGTGGTGGAGAAGTGGCATCTTGTAAAGGCAAGGCACAAGCAGATCATGCCACAATGCAATCCACTCAAGAAATCAGGAATATAATCTCTGCAGTGATGTGTTGAAGATAAAATTGAGATATGATGGAATTAATTGGTATGGGCAGAAAAAGGTTATACTTACTAAGATACAATGTGAGGAATCTGCACTTCACCCATGTATATAGGGAAGAAAAGAAGGATTTTAGATGTGTTTTGCAAGCAGAAAATTAAGCCTTTCCGTTCAGTTTGGATGTGATGATCTATGGAGAAAAAAATCAAAGCAAAAATAGGGTTCAGATTGTACACCCAAATGTTGGCAAGGATGAGAAAAAAACAAGGAAGCATCAAAGTTTATAGGCAAACTGTTCACAGAAGGCGGCGTTGAGACTTTTAACTCGGAGAGGAGGGGAGTTTCCTTTCAAAGAGCTAAAAAGAAAAACAAAACCCCCTTAACATTCTGGTTTAAAACAAAACAAAACGAAAAACAGCCAACAAAACCCCACAACCAAAAAAACCCAAAATTAAATCAATACTCCAGTTTAAAAAAAAAAAAAAAAAAGAAAAGAGAAAATTAATCCAGTTAGGTCATCATCTGTTTTGGCCACCCTGCCTTAATAATGTAGAGTTGTCATCTTTCTGCCCATCACAGAACAATTGTTTACGCTTGTGCAAAATCATTAATTGTGAAAGAACCTTTCAAGTGTTGATGAGATCAATGTAATACAGGGCTATTACTAAAAGTATAATCTTCCATATGAGACTTTAATTACAGTGATGATGCACAAAACAAAGAGAATCCTGCTTACCTTTTACAGTCCAAGTTGAATGTGGAGGACTGGGAGTTAAAATTAACATTATTTAACTGTGCAACTGGTCCATTTACTGTGGAAATCAATGAGCCAGAAAGAAAAGAGAAAATTCTACGCAATTTGTGTCTACTTTCAAAGAAAACCACATGAAAAATTAATTTAAATATTTTAGATTGAAATGTTCAGGTGATGAAAATTGGGGAATCTCCTACAAAATCAGTGAAGCTTTGAATCTCAAATGTGCTTTTGTTACCCCTTTATCCTTTTTTTTTTTTTTAATATTGTTAAAAACCAATATTATTTGTGTGGACTACATAATGCTACATTAATTGAGAATCAACCTGGCAGATGAAATTTTAACGTGGATAAAACCAACAAAAAGTGAAGTGCTAGAAAAATCTTGTTTAACTAATACTTAGGTGAAGTACTCGGCTTCTTAGAACAGAACACAGACAATGTTGACTGTTTTTATTATTCAAAATTAAGAGCAAAGAAAAGAAGAGACATTGCTCTCTTAAACCACCAAAGCCCAAAAGGAACCTCGTCGTACAGAAAGTCAACAGAAAAACATAAGTGATATACCCTAGAATCAGGTGAATGTTCATTCTTGGAGACCCAGAAAATGAACTCTGCAGCACATGATTCTGTGTGGGAAATGATCTATAAAGTTGCAGAAGCAGAAAAAATCTCACAGAAGACAGAACATGTGCCAGGGTTTCACCAGTACTTTGAGGATATCTAGGCTTGTACACAGAGTTCAAAATTTTCAAAGAAAAGAAATGTAAACCTCCTTGCATCTACAAATGCTTGCATCTGAATTGGTAACTGGGGCAATTGCCAACTAAATTACCTGCCTGCATATGTAACTAGGTAATCTGTGTACTTCTGTTTGCGTTTTTGTGGTACTGACAGCCTTCCTAATCATGTCCTGTACTTTCACTGAGATCTAGTAATTAAATCAGAGGACAGAGGGCCTAGAGGTTTCTGGATCCTTGTATAGGCTGAGTCACCTGTTGATTCTGTTGTGTCACACGGTGGTAACCTGAGTAGGCAGTTAAATGGAATTAGTCATTCTCGATTGGGAACTAGTCATCTGCAGAAACAGGTATTGCCATGTTTACAGGTATCAGAAAGGATGGAGTTTGGAAGATTTGTACTGTAGGACAAAACTTAGTACTGATTCAGAATCTCCCTCCTCCACCCTCCCCCTCAAATTCTAGACCATCTGAGTTTAAAAACAAAAGATTATATCTGCAAAATACCTCTTTTTAATCCAAAAATAAACAGATCAATTGTTTAGTTTCACAGTGGTAAAAATATCAGTATTTGTTCCCAACAGTTGTTTTTTTTTTCTCATAGGAGCTTGTTACCAGAAAAGAGCATCTGAATCGTCAAGTCCAGAATTCCTCAGTCAGAGACAACCATGCAATAGATGCTCATCCAGGAAGGTCCGCACAATTGCTGCTCCCAACCTTTCACAGACACTTCCCACCATCACATTGTGAAGTTTAGACCTGAAGTAGAAGACTGAGGGATGCAGTAATAATTACTATTAGAAAGAGGATAGAAAAGATAAAGTATATTACCAGTGGTTTGTGCCTCTGCTAAGCACTGTATTTGTTAGATGACTCTAGCAAGTGTGTGTTGCACACTACAGGGGAAAAAAAATATAAAAAATCTAAAAAACTCGATGATCTCTGCCATTCTGTCCTGAGAGAAAATTCCTTCTTTCCTGACCCCAAATCAGGCAATCAGCCTAACTCTGAGTGTGTGAGCAAGACTCATCAGCCAGGTATTTGTAAGAGTTTAATACCACTTGCCAAATCCACCCTCAAGCTGTGGCCAACATCCAGTGCTTCAGAGAAAGATAGAAAGCGGGTTTACAAGCACAATGCCAAAACAAATTTTGGGTTTTCCATAGAGCTTAGCTGAGATGAACTAGAGAGAGATTTAAAAAAAAGTAAAAAATAAAGTTCACATTGTGCACCCTGAGGGTGACAGTATTTCCACTTCATTCTATTTTCAGCAAAAGAAAGAAAGGACCAGAGCTTTTAGGAAAGAAAGGACCAGAGCTTTTAGGCAAACTGTTGTTGGAAAGATGTGATGAGTTTTTAATTTGGATGGGAGGGAAATTACTTTTGTAAGAACTGACACCCCCCCCCCCACCACCACCACCCCTGCAACTAGCAAAACAACAAAATTTAATACTTGTGGGTTTAAAATAGTCAGAACAGCCCAAATTAAAAAGCAATAATAACCAAATAATGTGTTTTTCGGTGAGTTTTGATTACCGCTGAGGAAAAAATGTAGTCAAATTATACAACAAAATGGAAAACATCCTTTCTGTCTCTTACAGTTAGCTACTGAGAATCCATACACCATGGTGTTTGAAAAAAATAAACATGAAACGCGTCAGAGTTCAAGCAGCTTTTCAAATCCATTTGGGATAGCTGTAAATCAAATACTCATGACTTAAAACACTAGGTGAAATACTTACTTCAAAATTCCTTCCTAAGCTATGATCCTTTCCACACACTTACTGAACTCATTTCATTTTACCTCTCCTTTACCTTCAGAGCTTCACAATGGAAAACAATGCCTGCTTTTTTAATAGCGTCTAACTAGGAATAGAGAAAAGGCACATACACAGTTTATAAGGGTTCTTTCAAAGGCTGTTCTCAGCTACCATAGAATGCTATTGAAGCTGATGGGATTGCTTCTCAATGATACTGCTATCAGAACAGAATCTGTCCCATCAACTTGAAAATACATGATCATTCTGTATAGTCCCTTATTGATTAGAGGTTTGCAAAGAGCTGATTTGCCTTGATTTACTCAGGCTGATGCTTTTCATCTCAAAAACTGGGTATTCAAAGTAGAAATCTGCACTCACTTCTGATAAATTATGTGGCCCACCTAAAATGGAATTGCTCTCTTAAAGCCTGTAGCTCACCAGGGAAACCCTGGAGCAGCTGAGTTTCTAGTTCAGCTGGGAATCCAGCCTTGTGTCTTCTGTGGCGCTCTCCTTTAACCTGTTCATTTGTTAGTAAGGCACAGCGTACTGGAAAAACAAAAGGCAGACAAGTGGAGTACTACTGAATAAGTGCTGATTCCACAGCAATTGATTTCAATGGCTTCAAGTCACATATTCTTCTGAGCACGATGTGAGTATCATTGTCATAAACCAGTCACATCTATCCTGCCCTCTGTAACAGGATTGGCATGAACATCAACTCAGCATAGGAGACAGACCAGCTGAGGCCCATGTTTCCTCACTAATAATATGCCTATTTCTTTTGGTTTTGCTCATCTTGTATCACATATTTGCAGCCTAGCTTTTATCCTACCTGCGTATATGTTAGGGTCAGTTGTTAATAGATAACAATATTGATTGTGGCTGGTACTGATTTAATCGGTGTTTGGTAATTTCACAAATTTGGTCATTATATATACAGCAGCGCAATGATGAAAAGAGCTGTTATTATACTGGAGGAAAGGCAACAGAAAGTGGGAGGCTGTTTCAGCCTGCTTGGAAAGATAGCACAAAAGTCATGAGTGGGTGAAGGAGACCAAAGCTTGGGTGGAGCAAACAGAAAAAGGTAGGGTGTGAATTGAGATGATGGCAAAGCTGCAGGCAAGAGTGACACATTCTGTACAGTTATTACAATGCTTTTAATTATCTCTCATGCCTAACATTCCATTAGCACCATGCTGCCGTGGGTGGAGACTGATGGGTGGAAAGGGGCATCCTTCCCCTCCTACCCTTATGCAATTCAAAAGACAGTGATAACTGGTAAATCCCTAGAGACGAGGTCCTTTTACTTACTCGTTCCTCCTAAATATGAGTTGAGCTTTCTCTAGGCGTTCCACATTTCCCATGTCCATGAATGTTATTCATCTGCTGAAGCCAAAGTATAATAGACATACCGGTTTTTGCAGTTATTGAGATCACTGAGGCCAGTCTTTCTTGTCCATACTATGCTTGCCGAGGGTGTGTGGCCTAGTTAATAGGTAGAGCAGTTAAAAGAAAAATAGAAACATAGGCCATTTTTTTTGTTTTCCTCACTGACAAAACTCCTAACTGACAGGAAAAGATGCTTTTCCAGTAATTGCATCAACCCTGTTTCTGACTGGCACAGGCACTCCCAGAGCATAGTGACCAACCCCAGACTGTGCCAGGATCACAAGCAAAGAGAACTTAGTTTAAAGAAAAAACTCAAATAACCTACAGCATTTTTACAGGCACTGCAATAAAATAGACTGTGGTCACATCCTATTCAGCGTGTTTTAAAAATTCGTATTTGGGGAACAAGAGCTAGAATAGAATCTGTAAACTTGTTTTATAATTTATTCTTTTCTTTAAGAGGACCAGCTGCCTCAAATCTGTTTTGCCGTTATCTGACTTTTAGGAGCTGGACAGAGCATGGACTCTACAACAGCAGATCTCGGCTACTATCTTCACTGCCTGTGAAATGGCTCTGAAAACAAGATGCTCTCTTCTTGCGATGAAGACTACTTGTCCACCATCTCTGTTTTTCACCACTTTTTCTGTGAAAAGTTCAGCTAATGCTTGATTCCTGTCTGCGGTGACAGCCATAATAGATCCAAGTCTGCTCCAATATTTTGGAAACAATCCTACATCTTTTCTTTCACACTCTTTCTTGGAAATGTTCTACAAGCTTTTTCTGAAGGGAAGGCAGGATACTTTGCCCGTCTTTTTGCAGTTATGAACTCATTTCTAGAGGTACCGTCATACTTATATATACAAATTGAACTAATGAAAACTGTAAATTTTAAATTCCTAAGGGAGATTTATTAGATATTCTGTAGAAAATGCTAGATTTTATCAGATGACTCAAACTTCTCCATCAAAAAGGAGTGACTGTAATGAAAAATCTCTTGACTATACAGTAACAGTACACTAGCAGAATAAATCATCAATAATGAAAGGTTATATTGTAGCATCTAAAGCTGAGGTGCAATAACTATTCCATGAACTGCTAAACTGGGGATGCCAGTGTAGTATGAGGCAATTATATTGTCACAGGAAGAACTGCTCTCTTTATTGCCCATGATACACAGTTTTGATTGCTCCCAGAACCTCATCATAGATATTATTTTATGAACATTTATAAAATAAAAAATAAAATTTTAGACACCCAATAACATGTTGTATTTTATAAAATATGAGAATTCAGTAAGTCACCAAGAATTCACACATCTTCAATATACCAAGCTCCACTCTCTTCCAACCTTCTACCATTCAAACACACCTTCAAAAGCCATATCCCTTCTCTTGCTCTGCCTGAGCTTCACTCCTGCATTTTAGACTGGTAATTCAAGGTTTTGTTCTCACTGAATTTATGAAGATGAAAGAACCAGCAGAGAGGCAAGAGATCAGTCTTGCCCTTATACAAAAAGCCGGTTCCTCATTACCCACAGGAATCCAGGAGGATATGGGAGCCCCGCCAAGATATCAGCTTGCCCCATGAGAGGCAAGTCTAGTGGCTTCATGCATTTTCTGCAACCAGGGAGCACACTGGCCAGAAATCATCAGTCAGCTCTAACTTGTTCCTGAAAGACAGTGACACTCTGCTCCTGCTGTGTTCCCAAAGCACCTCTTCCACGGCACCGGTGGGAACCACTGCATCATGCAGATGTGAGATATTGTTGGTGCTGTATCTAAAAACTGTGGCTCCCAGCCCAGCTGACTGGGGGTAATCTACCCCTCCATCCCTGTGTGAGTCAGCTGCTCCACAGTGCCTGCAGCAATTCAGCTGCGCCTCTCTCCTAACACGTTCATGCCTCTCTAGCTGGGAACGACTTGTCTACACTCTGTTGCGTTTCAGTTCACCATCTGTAATAGGATGATATAGCTTTGGTGTTAATGTTTAGATTAACAAACGTTGTAGTTTGAGGTGATCAGATACCACACTAACCGAAGCCATATAAAGATCTAAGATAGCAGACTCAAATTCACGCAATTCTGAGCATTTATTTTAGTTACTGCTTCATGGTTCTGCGCCCTGCTCAAAGGCCCAGCTTTTTATGTTCTGCACTATAGACTGCCACAATATATTTTAAGGGATTACTTTACTGTCACTTTTACTGTACTAGTATTTATTTTTCATCAGAGGTCTGAGATATACCAGTAACATATTAATCACGTGTCACTCATCCCATGGGAAACACAGAAAACAAATAGAAACCAGCCACTCTCTTCCTAACATGAACTACTCTCATTAATTTGGGAATTTGTTTTGCTGATTGCTTTTGTTGTTTTCAGAAGTTACTTCTGCAAATAATCAGAATGAAAAGGAGATAATTTAGGGAGTCCTTCTTTGTAAAAAAAAGGAAAAGAAAAACCATCACTATATAGTTCCTTGAAGTGCTGCTTGTACATGTAAAGTACAAATCCAAAAGATTAAACTTGCCTTGAAATATGATTTACTGATTTGAAATATCAACATCCTCAGTATTGTCATGGCAAGAGTTATATGTATTGTCAGATTGTGATGATAGAAAAGGATATTTTGTCATATACATTTAAAGACCAAAACTATTTGAGTACTGTATGTTTTTGAACAGATATAATGAAAAAACAAGCCATGAATCACTCACTGCAGTGACCTAGGGTTATTTCCAGAACCATATTATGAATTGTAGCCTTCTACATCAGTCACAAGCTGAGTACTTGTTAAAATCAGTTGCAAAGCTTGGAGAGAATCAGTGCTTTAAAAAGACTACTTTAGGAAAAATATATAATGGTAGAGCCCCTGCAGTTTTGTTTTGGTTTGTTTGGGTTTTTTAAATGCCCTAGCATGTGGAAGGAATAGATTTAATTTACTGAAATGTTGCCATTTGGTGTGTGTATAACACAAGAGGTTGATCTCCAGACTAGACAGATCCCTCTCCCGTCAGTGACAGAAACAATTGTGCATTTCAAAGGAACCTCCCTGCAAGTCCAAGGAACTTTTTGTTATGTAAATGAAACGAACTTGCTTGTTTTTGTTGATGTTTTTTAAATGCCAAGTTGTAGATATGTCTGTTGTGTTAAACACATCAAACAAGGAACCAGAACATCAGTCTCCTGCATTCTGAGTTCTGCTGTAGACATGGATAGTTTGCTTAAGGTTGCATTTCAAACAGCGGCTCTTTGATGCTTTAAATACCCAGCTGAACAGTGATCATTAACACGAGAAGGTGGGAACATGCAGTCAAATGGAGATTACCTGCAGGAGAGGGACATTAACAGGGGCTGCCAAACTGAAACAGCTTCTACCTCAAAATTACTTCAAACTTGTACAAAACATACACAAACCCCAAAAGTGTCACTGCCAGTGTTGCTATTTAAACCCCCACCGCTACTGTGAATGATAAAGGGGAAAAAAAAAGTTCTGATTCTTTTCAATCTGGAAACAGGAATTCTTCCACGGACATGGACTGTGGATCAGGTACTGTAACATTCACCATAGGACTGGAAATCACAGGGCCTGAGCTGCGCTCCTGACTGGTGTTACAGTGAGTCTGGGCATGTCTACATTGCACAATGGAGATCTTCAATCTGCACAGGTTGCAGTGCAGAGATAAAAGCTGCAAACCCATGTCACAACACTTCAGCAAGTTTCACAAAAAGGTCACTATGACGTTTTCAGCCCCTTTGAGCCTTATGATTCCCAACTTAAAAAGAAAGCCATTAGTTTGCTTTCTGGGCTCCAGAGACACATGGAAGCTTCAGCAGGCAGAGATTTGAGTGCAGAATTTGTATAATGAAAACAGAACCTTGAGTTCTCAAAATAACTTCTGAGTTATTGCTTTCAGAATTTTGTTTTTCTAGGAAACACATAATATTTATAGATAAATGGAACCTGCTCTTTTATCAGAGAGTGTACTACTCTCTGAGTACTCACTCTGGCTGTGATTCTACTTCAGTGTTATTTCTGTCATGCCTGGAACCCTGTGGATGATGGCAAACTGAGGAGGGGAAGACAAGCTCACAATTGTTCCATTTCATCCTATTTCCGGTATGTGCCCATGCAGAAGAGGACGGCTTCTGATTATCAGGGGCTGAAACAAACACTTGGACCCAGTCCAATCATTAGGCTGTTCTCCACTTTATTCTTCAAATGTGCAATCCCCTGACCGTATTGGTGTTTCCTGTACTGCTTAATAAAAGCAGACTCTTGTTCATTAAGTACCTTGTTCAGAGGTCGCTAACCATCAACAGTCCATATGAAGCCAAACTGGGATGTTAAACAAAGGAGTAAAGAATATACCCTTTTCTGCCTTTAAAATTCTGGGTTTATCCTATCCTGCAAAGGACGGGCTTTGAGTAATTTTCAAAACTGATCAAAGAGCTGCATAATACAGCCCTTCACAGTCCAAACTATGTGGGCTCTAAGGCTGGAAATTTCAAAGCAACATGTGGGAGAACCTGTTGTCCCAGATAAGTTGATTAACAAAACCAGTAATGGCTGGAGTTCTGAATTTTATTATTCTTCAAACCTTCCCTTGTCACTGCATTGTAATTTGTTTTGAAAACCATACGTTGGTAACTTCAGTTTATCAAAAGATGTAATACTCTTCCCCTCTAGTTGTGTATTTTACTGTGCATACAATTTTTACATTTTACGGTATTTTACTGTGCATACAATTAGATAATCAGATTCCACTGTAAAGATTGCTACACTTATATACGATAACCAGGGAATCATGGAATCAAAATCTGTGAATGTCATTCCTGTATCTGTGAGGAGAGTAGTGGGTCAGAGCAGTAAAATGGAAACCAAATCTCCTGAGAACCAGATTACATCAATGCGCAAAAAATAAGCAGTTGAATTTGTGTATCTCCAGCTTTAGGACTTACACTATGTCAACTCCCTTGAGGCAGTCTGTGCCTTCCTTCCTCCTCTCTCATGGTTCTGTTCTCAGTATCTTTAGCCTACTTATTACCTATGCTCAATTTTTCTTCTCCTTTATTTTTTGGAGGAACTCACAATTTGTAAAGTTTCAACTCACTCCATATAGATACACTCAGTCAGTGTTTACTTTATTGTGAAATTTGCTATCAAAGACAACCCCACGGCATTGAAGATTCAGAAGTCTCTCACATAGTTCTCCTTGTAAGGTATACAAATGAGGTTCTTGAAGAGCTGCCATAGAGTGTGAAAAGAAACATAAAATTTGTTCCACTCTTTATGTCTATCTCAGTAGCAAGACTGAAACTAAGCAAAAAATATTACTCAAGATTGAAGCTACTTCTTCGTAGAACACTTCCCAAATTCTGCGTAGCGTATAGTTTGCACCATGTGTGGATGGTGTTATAAGCGGCAGTCAGTACCCTTCAAAGGTTTTGGAGATGTGTTCCAGAGAAGATTTCAAGCACTTCAGTACTGCTTCGGACTAGCTAAGCTGAAAGTCAGCCGAAACACAGGCTCATCCTTGCTAATTAAATTTTCTGGGTGATTCTTTGATTACAATTGGCCCAGAACTAACAAAATCTATCTACTGCTCTGTCCCATGCCACCTGGAATTCACAGCTGAGCTGTGCAAAGATGTTCAAGAGCATAGAGGAAAAAGCAAGCTAAGTTTTAGGCAGCCCAACAAAAACACTGTCTTGAGCTGACTTGAAGTTGCAGGAAAAAGTTTTTGTCTGACCCTTCTTAACCGTGACAGTGTTTGTAACAGCCACTCTTGTGCAAAGTGACTTTGTCATAAAGAAGGCATAAAGCTTAGATAACCTGGGAGCTGCGTTTGTGAATAAAAATCCAAACTCAGCAGTAGTGCTATTCCACAAATGGGCAGCACCTATTACCTTAAATTGTCATAAAGCTGCAGGGGAAAGGTACTATTGCGTCATGCTTATGGTCCTCACATTATGCTTCAATTCAGCTGCTAAAATTTCTAAGAGGGAAATTACTAAAAACACCTAAAAGAGATTTGCAAGCTCAAAACCATCTAAAGTGAGACATGGTCTTCCAAACCCCCCAGTTCAGATTTACTCTGCTTGGTCCAGTGCTCTGTCCTTAAAGTTACCTTTATAGTTATCACCATGCCTACACTGGGAATTGCATCAACTTAATTAAATAGGTTTTTCAATCTGGTTTCAAATTGGTCAAGTTAAGTTAGCATAAAAATCATATGTAGATATGCAGCTTGGTTTCTGTTCTCTGCTAGCTGTCAATGAATAACTTATGAAAATGTGACCAACATGTCTCATGTCGAACAAGAAAGGCACACTGAAGAAACTAAAAGGCTGCATTGAGATTGTTGCAAAAGGATGAGAAGTCTAGGGAAACTATCCTACGTCATTACTAAAATCAGTACCCTAAAGAACAAAAAAGGTTCTTTTAGGTAAGTTAAAAAGGAAAAAAAAGTGACAGGATTCAAAAAACTCGCAACACCTACAGTAATTAAAAAGCCTAAAACCTCAACAGAAATCTGTCCTTTCTTTAAAAATCAATTTACGAGACAAAATGCTGACAATGTGAAATAAAAATATTTTAACCAGATTCACTGAAATCTTAAAAAGAAGAAAAATGGTATAACTGAAAGTATATCAAAGGTCCAGATTTCAATACCATGACTTCTAATGTTATCCAATTATGGTAGTGATCATAGTCCAGTTTTAAAATTTGTTAAAGAACCATTAAGGTCAAAATCAGTCTCATCGTTGCTGTTTGTAATGCAGTTGTAAGCACAGCATTGCTATAGATGTGAGGAACTAAGGGTATGAGAAAGATAGGCTGCAGGTGGATAGAATGTTTCTATTAGACCAGCTGGGTATAACTGGGAAAAACTTGCAAGCTTTGAGGCATACAAACCTCTCCTCAGGCTAAAAGCTTTTGAGTGCAAGGTGGGGTTTTTTCCCCGTTTTATCAATTGATCAAATGTTCTTTCTCCCTTTTCCTGTTTGTTGTTTCACACAGATAGATATTAGTCTCAGATAAAGGAAATATAAAATAACAAATATACAAGACAGAACCAAACAATGCTTGTCTTCAACAAAAGAGTATTTTCAAGTTTAAGGCACCTGCTCAGAACTGGCAGTCTCTTTTGACAGTCTCCTGTGTTCATCAGCACCTTTGGTAGCTCAGAACTTTGAACCTCTGTTTCTTACCACAGTCCTTATCCAAAAAGAAAGATAAAACACAAGTTTTGAAATATCTTTTCGTTTATGTCGAACAAAAAAGCTCAAAGCAGTCATAGGTACTGGCCAGTACCACAGAAAGCTGTGTGTGGGCAGATTAGAGACTAAAAGGATGGGATCACTTGAGAGGAGGGTAAGAGAAGCAAGTCACATGCAGATGATGAAAGACTGATCAGCAGTGGAAGAGAGGGGAAGGCGAAGAGAAGTGCTGATCAGTGAAGAAAGGAGGAAACAAGGAGCACATTGTGGGCTCAGCTCAAAATGTTGCTGCTCGTCGTTAGCTCCTGTGGATACCATAGGTCTGAGCCCCTTGGGAAAGGTAGACTCATAAGCAAAGATGTAAATTGACTGAAGAATTTTTGATGGGATATCCTGTCAGCAGGAAATGCAAATTTATTAATACTGAGCAGTGTTCTCAAAAAGCCTAAATAAACTAAAAAAAATAAATAAAAAATTTCCACTCCATTCCAACATTATCAACATCCAATATTTCTAAATTTCATTTTGCAATGACACTTGGTTTTGCAACATACTGAACTTTATCCATGCCAACATAGTAGCACATTCTGAAAATATAATTTAAATCATTTCACTCTGATATTTTTTTTCCGTATCATGAATTTATGTCATGTCAGGACTTCAAAAACCATGCTCTGATGTGGAAAAAAAAGTAGTCAAAATAGTGAGTTTTCCTGTAGCACATGCTTTCCCTGAGATAGGAAGTTTGATTCAAAGCATACACTGAAATTAGTTGGACACCCATTGATTTCAGTGGAGCAGATCTATGTGGAGATCCTGAAGAATGAAAGGAAGAAACAAGTGACAACAAATGGAAGGAATTCCTTTTTAAACAATGCCTTACAAATATACACAATGATCACTCAGTCCTGCCTTTGATGTACAACTCCCCAAAGCTTTAACTTTGCTACTACAGGAAAAGCAGAATTGGGCTCCCAAACCAGACAGGCACGGAGCACATCTGTTCTCAGACACACTAGAATTAACTAATGAGATACCGCTGACTGCAGTGGGTATTTGCATCCAGATTGGCAAGTCCATGCCAAAGTCCTGCGTCTACGACATTAAATAATCAGTGGAGACTCATTTCTGTGATTTGTCACATGGCCCTTGGCGAAGTCAAAGGCTTGTTTTGCACTATTTTCTAGAAATACCCATTACATTTCACAGGTAAGACAAAGCTATTTGGAACAGTATTTATTAAGCTAAATTCTGATCTACCAAACCAAGACCCGTTTGTTTCACAAACCTGATCATGCGTCTTTTCTGGATAAACATGTAAAGATACAGAAAGCTCAAGCTGAACAGATTCGTGGGCAATACATACTATTGTTTGACAAGAAAAGGAAACCAGGTTAATATTAGCACCCAGGCCGATTTTAACTTGTAGCGCACTGAAAATAGAGCTTTTGTGATGGGAATGTTGATACAAGCTTAACTGTAACAGCATGAACACTGCTACTGAAATACAGTTTTGAGCAAGCTCCATCAAGGAGTGTTTTGTAAATGAATAATGACTTTGCTTAAAGCCAATCAACATCAAGTGTGTTAAAAAAGATGAAATAGTGCTGGAAGGCAGTGGGAGGTAGAGGAGCCTCAAAGTGCAAACAGGTGCTGATCTCCCTTCAGGGGGGATTGAGTGGCACAGACCTTACAGGCCTGTCACTTCTGATCAAAGCAAGCTCCAAGACCACATAATCACCATCACCCACCTTTTAAAGGATGCCCTGATTTATCATCTGTCAGTGTTAATAACTTGGCTACTCTGTCTAAAATACTTAAGAACATTACACAAGGATAACATTTCAAATTTTTTTAAAGATATGTGTAAATGTTTTAAACTAAAATGCACTGAAGTTCCTCCTTTGAGGCCATCTGTTGTTGGAGACCACCTGTCATCAAAAGACCACCTGAGCACATAATATCCCATCATTACAGAACTATCCCCTTGAAGCCATGGATTTTAAGTGTTAGAATAAGAAGGGTGTATGTTACAGACGTTGTTGTTACTGGGCTTTTCATATAGTTTGAAGCCATGGGATGACAGCCATATGTGAATAATGGCTTCATAATAACATACATATGAAATGCTGCTTTGGGAAAAATCTGATAAGAGATCTGAACATTCCTTGACTGAGCTCCTCACATCCTTTCAACCATGGTGCTTGCACTGTACTGTTCAACGTATCCTAATATGTCACACCTAGAACTAAACCTTGAAACTGCTGAGCTTAATTTTACTCCTCTTTATAAGAAGCATCCACATTTCACTAAGAAACAAGGTTTATATTATTGTACATAGAATTTATTTTTTTTTCACAAATCCCATTTTTCCCTGCCAATCTCTTACCTCATTAATCTCTCTTCAGTAAACAGAAGTACTCCGCCAAGCTACCCTTGCAAAAAAAAAAAAAAAAAAGGAACTTTCTACCTTTCTTCTACCTGGCCCTAACATGAATCTTTACCTGAATGCTAAGACATAATCTGCATCATCATAATTTACACAGTTTGAGACAATTTCTACCGTCGTGGGTAATCTGCAGCTCCGTCGGGAGAGAACAGAGCACTCGTACACAAGCCTGCGGCAAACATCTGATTCTTGATTTACAGTGTATGTGTACACTAACAGAATGATTTTTTTTTGAGATATTTTTATCTGATAAATGCCACTAGACTGTGATAACACACCCTTTCCAGAAGGGCATTCTGGACTTGTATTCTTTCATCAACAAGTTTGCTATGGAGTCACTGAATTGTTAATACAAGTCTGCTGATAGGCAAATACCCAATAGGCCTTGACAGTACTTAGACAAAAATCCTATAAAATTCAACAAATAAAAATATGAGCATGATTTTATGAAGGTATAAAATTACTGTGAAAGGACATTTAATATAGAATAATTTTGTGACATTTTCTTAAAGACTTTTTTTATTATTATCATTTAACTAATATGCAGTATTCTAATAAAAGAATAAAATTCTCTGTTAAATTATTAATAATGCTATACTAAATCACAGTAACGTTGTAAAAATAAGTATATCGCTTTCCCTTAACAGTTGCAAGCTTCCAATTCTTAAGTAGCAACTTCAATATTGAACCGATAAGACTACTAGGAGCTATGGGACAGTAAGAAGTACAATTTCTGAATTAATTCATTCTTAAGACGTCCTTAAAGACCATCATTATACTCTGCTGCATTTACAGCACTGATGTAATGAAATCAGCGTCATTATATACTTGAACAATCTAGTTTGCTTACCAGTAAAAAAAATTAAAATAATAATTCCTGGATAACCGCAAAGCTGAAATAAAATCTAAATACTTAGTTTACAGTTTATCAAGAATCTATTTGTAATACGATGCATCGAGCCAAGCATTCATATTTGGCCTTTTCGTAGAAGAACTTGCAGTTCTGCTTTGGTGACAATGAAGGGCCTAAGCTGACCACTGATTAAACTCAGAATAGCAGCAGGAATTCAGCCACTGCTGAACATCTTTCTTCATTTTTTTTTTCTCTTCCAGAATCCAAGTAGCAGACTGTAAAAATACATGATTAATGATGAAAGCAAATCATTTTCTATAGTCTACAAAAATAGTGAGATTTTTTTTTCAGTGGCTAATGTATTTTAGAGTGAAGCCTGAAACCATTCTGTAAACAAATCTGTCACTAGTAAAACGAGCACTAGCCTTTATGTCAAAGAGATGAAATCTGTGTGAAGCAGATATGGTACTGGCAAGGTGACACGCATAACAACAAAACACATACTTGAAGGATTCCTGTAGCAATTTGCAATACACAGGTTATTTTAAAACTTTGAATTTCTTAGGATCTAATGTAATTGATCTTAACTAGAACATACACAGACGGAAAGGCATATTAGTTCAGTAGTTTCAGAAGTGGATTTGTTTAGTGCAACGTCCTGCTTTGGCTCCAGCAGGGTGTGCTCTGACAGGATTAACTTCCAGGGCATTAAAAGCTGTGTATCAAACAGTGGCACATAGGAGGAAAAATATATTTCCTCTTCCCCCAAAAGATGAATTTTATATTGAAAGATGCTTTGCATATGTGCAGAAGACATAAAGATTATTAACAATGCCTGCAACATCGTTTGCGTCATTCAAGTTCCTAGTCATTGCTAGAAACATTTAGAAAGACTACAAGAAGACAAAAATTTATCTGTCACTGTACAGATAAACTGAAAAACCAGACTTCTGAAAAAGGATCCTTTTGTTATGAAGTTCCTAGCCACAAGATGACTGCCACAGGGATCCTCACCCTACCAGAGTCCATTAAGACCTCTCCTCTCTCTATGATGAGATACCTGATAAAAGGTTTTCCAGAACAGCCTGTGTGAGAAGGTGAGGTTATATTACTGTCTCACCAGGTAGTTAACTGCATGGAAAACTTCAGGTTCATACAAAATCATGCTCCACTGAAAAGTTTTTGAAAATGTATTTACAATTTTAACTTTATCAGATAGCTTTCCTAAAGTAGTATTCAAATGCTGTATTTCCATTTCCCCTCTTCTTTCTCCCAATCTTCCCGAAGTCTTTTCCCAAACAATAGTGATAATTTCAGTAGTGTTAGAATGGAAAAAAAAAAAAAAAATCCCTGAAGAGTAGAGACTGAATTGTATTCAAACCGCTGAACATCTTTAACATGCTGAACGTACCCTATGCAAATTTTAAAGGGGTGTTAACCAAGGATCATTGTTGTAATCTCAGCGCTTTGTAAACATGGTACTACTCTGCATCACTGCAGCTTTTTTACATCACTAAAGCTTCTTCCCATTCAGTTTTCTCAGTTGCAGAGGCTCACAGAAGGATGCAACTTCAAAATCCATTTAATCCGAACTTGCAATTTGTTTTGAGTAAATTATTGTTCCACCTGCTTATACATGCAGGCAAGTAAAAAAAAAACTATTATATTCAAAGTGTGCTTTTATCAAATAATTGAGAAAACAAGTTTATTAACCACAAAGCACATCAGAGAAAGTTTGGAACACACAAGATTATCAAACTAAAGAACATATTTTATTTTTAATAAAATAGTGGAGCATGAAAAATAATTGTATATTACAAATATATACAGCACAGAACTGTGCACCCCCAGCACAGTAAAGAGCATCACTCTATACAAAGCTTCCCTTTGCAGAATCTAGTGCTTCTTGATCTATTCATAGTGAGAATTTGTTTAACAATAGAAAGAGTCAATAAGCCCTTTGGGTCTCTTTGAATTGACACCCCCCCCTTTTTTTTTGCACAAATCAGTCCAAACGTGTATAACATTGGCTTGATTTCCATTAAAAAGCCACAAAATGTAACACTAAAGGGTTTCTGAGGACTAGACCTCTTAGTTCTTTTGTTAAGAGATTTCTTTTGTTGTCTTTATGTACAGCAAAATACTTGTTTCTCTTTTCATGTCATGGTAAGAAAAAAAATGTATTGCACATTATTCTTATTCACAAAGTTTGTGTCTGGTGCAGGAAGTTTCTCTTTTAGTGAAAGAATATTGGTGAGCATTATAGATTGAACCTATTTTTAGGCACTCCAAACCCACTAGGCTGAGATGAGCTGTAAAGGATTTCTCTCTCTATTATTATTATTTTTTTAAAAAGTTGCTTTTTAAAAGACAGCATACTCACTGAGGATAGGCCTCTTTGGGACCTTAGTTTCCCTAAAGAGACAATGCTCAGTTGGGCACTTTTAAAACCAAATCATTGCCCCAAAAAACTTGACCATTCCTTGTTACTCAGAAACCTGTAGGAAATCCAGCTCAGCTATGTGAAAAAGTTAAATAAGGTGGTGGGTTTTTTTAAAAAAAAAAATAAAAAAAAAATCTGAGGGCTGGGTGAAATACTTAACTACAAATTAGTAACAGAAGAGACTGTTTTAATTCACAATATTTCTTTCACTGAAAACCTTTCCGTAAGTACATTTACCTTCAGTTTTTCACCAGGTCCTGAATTCAGCATGATACATTTTTTGCCTTGAGATATTAAACTGTTCTGACAAAAAAAGCACCATTTATTTTCTAGTTTCTGACTGCTACTGTGGACATCTGTAAGTCTGTAAGGTGAGACACAGTCTTTTCTAACACCTAAAATCACACACAAGTGGGTGGTTGTAATGTCGATTCATATTTTGCAAGGTGAGTTTTCTGTGGATGTTGAGGTTTTTTGTAGATTCCACTACTTGTAATAACACTTGCAGGTTTTCTCCTACTTCTCTTCTTTAATCTTCGACTACAAACATTTTGCCAGGACTGAAGAGTCTTGGAAGTCCAGATCCACATACCACTAGTAATGCCCACAACTAACAACATAAAAATTTTGACCATAAAAATTTCTACTGCTGGAATAGAGTTACTCATCATGCAGTCTAAATTTTTAGTCTGATTGTTCATCTTGCATTTCTGTTGAGTTGCCACAATTTTCCAATAATCCATATTAAGTCTTTCATAAAAATAGCAAGCTATCACACAAGTTGCAGGCACTGTATATAAGACTGAGAAGACACCAATCCTGACCATAAGTTTCTCCAGCTTGTCAGTATTTTCTCCACCTGTTTTCATCACCCTCCTGATATGAAAAAGGGCCACAAAACCAGAAAGAATAAAAGAAGTGCCAATGATTAGATAACAAGCCAAAGGAATGAGTACAAACCCCGTCAAGGCATTCACATCCATGCTTCCGACATAGCACAACCCTGTCAGCTCATCTCCAGCCACCCTTCTCATAACTAGGATCATTATGGTCTTCACAGCCGGAATGGCCCACGCTGCCAAATGGAAGTAGCTACTGTTTGCTTCAATTGCTTCATGCCCCCATTTTTTCCCAGCTGCTAGAAACCAAGTTAAAGTCAAGATTACCCACCACAAGGAACTTGCCATACCAAAGTAATACAGAACCAGGAACACAATGGTGCAGCCAGTGCTCTCCAGTCCTTCCTGGATGACATAGAGCTGGCCGCTGTCCCTATCACAGGCAATACTTTCAGCACCTGAGAAGAGGCGAATAATGTACCCCACTGAGTAGACACAGTAGCACATCGAGAGGAAGATGATGGGCCTCTCGGGGTACTTGAAACGCTGAGGATCTATCAGAAAAGTGAGTACAGTAAAAGCACTGGAGAAGAAGCACAGAATGGACCAGATGGCAATCCAAATGACAGCAAATTGTTTGTCATCCTTGCTCCAGTAAACATCAACCCCTGGAGTGCAGAGCGGCGCGCAGGAAGCACTCTTTTCCACATGGTGGAACTTGCCAGGATTTTCACAGGAGGTTCTGCTGAGGCTGTCCTTATGCTGCTGCAGATCGTGGCCACTGCTGGGCCGCTGTGGACGAAACATGGGTGGCAGCATGCTGGATCCTCTGGGAGGCTCATCTGATCCGTTGTTGGGGGCTTCCATGCACAGGTAATTGGGGTCGTTCTTGTTGGGCAGTTTGCTGCAGTCTAAGGAGTCTGGCCACTTAAAATTGAACTGCTCCATGATAGGAGAGCACTTCAGCCTCGCCTGCTCGCACATCACCCTGCAGGCTGGGATGGGTGTCGAAACCTGCTCCGTGCACATAGGGGCATAGAGGGAGCAGAGGAAGAATTTCAGGTGGCTGTGGCAACCGTACTCCACCAAGGGGGCAAACTCGTGCAGCTGGATGGCAGCTTCCCTCTGGTTCTCGTGCCCCATCAGGTTGGGCATCCTCGTCATGTTGTACCCTATATCCTTGCACATGGGGATTTCTATCGGCTGGCACCTCCCGTCGCCGGGGCGGTCGACGTCTATGGAGCTGATCCCCGCGCAGAGGCCGGTCACCCAGCACAGCACCGCCAGGCTCCCCACCGCCTTCCTCCTCGCCGGCCCCATCGCGGCGCCGCGGGCGGCCGGAGCGCGGCTCCCGGCGCTGGGGGTCACTTCAGCGCCCGCTCGGCTCCTGCCGGGGCCAGCATCGCCCCCGGGCTCGGCGAGGGGGCTGCGCGGCTGGGAGGGGGCGGCAGGCGGGTCAGCATAGCCCGGGCGGCGCGCAGCGTCCGCGCCGCTCAGCGCCCCGCGCTGCCCCGCAGCGGCCCCGCGGGGGGGCGGGCGGGCAGCTCCGCCGCCAACCGGGGAAAGCGAAAGGACCCCCAGTCCTCAGATGCGCGAAACTTACTGCGCGGAGCCCGGCAACTTTCTTTTCCCCGGGCTTCCACTTTGGCGATCCGTCTTTCCACCACCCTTCCTCCTCCTCCTCCTCTTCCTCCTCCCCGCAGCACCGGCAGAGCGATGCCGGAATAGTTTGGGTCTGGGCAGATCCGAGCGATCGCTGCTTCAACTTGCACACGTCCCGGGCGGCTTTTTTTTTTTTTTTTTTTTTTTTTTTGGTGCAGCGGGTTTCTCCAGGGATTTTCCTCTCCCTGGAACGGGTCACAGCTCCGTACTTTCTTGCCGAGAGGTGGGGATTGGTTTATCCGAGCGCAGAATAAAGGAGGAGGAGGAGGAAATATCTAAGCCATTGAAGAGGGGGGCCTGAAATCCCCCCCCTTCTCGCCGCCCTCTGGTCTGGGTTTGCAATAGGTCGGCTCTTCTGCGCTTTGCAGAGCAGGGCTGGCGTGTGTGAGTGTGTGAGTGAGAGAGTGTGAGTGTGTGTGTGCTGTCCCTGTGCCTGCCCCGCTCCCCCGGCATTAGCAGAAACTCCTGAGGCTGGAGCAGCTGGGGGTTTTAGGGGGGCGGTTGAGTCCAAGGATAAAATAAAATGTTTAAAAAAAAAATAATATAAAAACCTGTGCAGGATCCGCCTTGCATACGACATCCACTTTGCATGAGAAAGGTGAAGCTGCCACGGTGATTACTTTCCAATCACTCGGAACGCCTTGAAACCTCCTTAAGGACCCCTACAGGTTTTCCTTGATCAGCACAGATTAGAAAAAGCCCCATTTGTTTCTCTCTCCTTCTGTCTTTCCTTCCTTTCTCCTTTCCCTCCCGTTGCCCTCCCTTGAAAGTTTAACAAGATCTTTTCTCTAGAAGGCGTCAGCCTGCCCTCCCTCGCTCAGGTAGGAAGCCAGGGAGAGCGAGTGCTTCAGACTTCGTGTCTCCTAATAAGAGGGCTGAAGGTGGTGCCTCCTTGCCTGCCTTTATTGGAGGGGGGGCAATGCTTTAGCAGGGAGGATGTGGGGAGGAGGATGCATTTTATGGCGAGCGCTATAAACTCTTCGCTGCCAGGGTCGTAAAATATGGTTGCTTTCAGCCTGGAATCTCAGCTGTTTTCAAATGTCGTCCTTTGTCTCGAATTCCTAAATGAACAGGACAGGCTGGGTTGCTGAAAAAGTACCTGATTATGGTTTTAATCACAATATGGCACCACTCGAAAAGTAGCTTGTGCCTTTTTTTTTTTTTTTTCCCCCGCTTAAATAAAAAAGCCTAAGAGGACTAGAGACACCCTTGGGAAAGTTACTTCATCCACTATAGAAAAGATACTTACAGATTTTGGAGACAGAGATCATTCTAAAGCAAGTTGTGTTTACTTTTCAAGTAAAGCTTTGAGATTTATTTTGCTTATTGGTCTATCAGAGCCAGAAGGAGGAAGTTAAATCCCAAGCCAAACTATAATTCACAATTATACAGACTTGAAAAGGAGCACTGTGATCAGAAGTCAAAAGATTAGTTCTACTTTTATTTTTTTTTCCCCCTCCTTTGAGCTTAGTTTCAGCGAACATATTAATGAAGATGGAAAATCTCTTTCTCTTCATTCATGCTCGCCCACACAAACCAGGCTCCTCTCCATTAGTGCCTGTTTCTTATCGAAAGGAACACGGATTCTCCTGGAAACTACCAAATCCCGCAGGGTCAGAGTTAATACCCCACCAGGCTCTAGAAAGGAAACTGTTGGCTTCCTCAATTGTGATAAGGGTGAAATGGATCCAAGCAAGGACAACAAACCAGGGCTAATGTTTGTCTTTGAAAACCCTGAAGATGTGGCTAGTTTTTGCCTAGTAGTAAAAGCCATCATAAACAACGTTTTAAAACAGTAGACCTTCTTTTTGTGGCTTTTCAGTGGATTGAGGAGATTATACTTATAAAGTATTGGTCTCAGGGGCTGAGCTTTCCTTGGGCACTTTTAGATTCCTTAGGGAATGTTAGAAAAGCAGTGTTATGTGCAAAAAAAGCTTTATTTATTTTAGTGTGTCTATGTGTATGCATGTGTGTGAGAGAGTGTGTGTTGGGGCATTTCCATTCTTCATTAATCTAAGCCTGTTTTCTTAGTATTTGTATGCATCCTGATTCCTCTTCTAGAGAGCTCAGTTGGGGGTAGTAGGGAAGTGTGGGGAAAGCTTTTACAAAGGACAAGTAAATTCTACTTTAAAAAGTGGAATTTAAATAATAATTAAAACTAGAATTCAAATAATGCACAAGATGAACATATTCAATATTTGTTTTGTTCAATTTAATTGTTTGGGAGCTTCTTTTTCTTTTTTTTTTTTCCCCACAAGTATTTTTGAAAAATATATATAATCATTCACATTAAACTAATCTGAAAAAAAAAAATACATAAACAAAATAAAACATGGCCTGTTTTCTTCTATGCCACTGATAGCAACCTTTTTCTCCTAATATGCAAAAAGAAAAACAAATGAAAGTGAGAAAAAAAGGGGCAACCCCCAACCTTTGTAGTTGTGTCTCTCAATTGATCTTTTACGTGCCAATTTAAATCAGTCTTGTTTTTCTAACCATTATTTTAGCTAATGCACCCCACTTTAAAAATATAGAAAGTAAAATAAATTATCTAAAGAGCTATCTAGGAGTATCTCCCATTCAACGAGCTTGAGTGAGTGAAACTAACAAATAGAACATTATTATAGAAAAATGAGAGTGCTGAGAAATCAGCAACTGGAAGATACCTCTGTAACTAATAAATGAAAAGAGCCTTTTGATGGCTCTAGCTGAAAAGATATTTTATTTTATTTTTTTCTCCTGTGTGTGGGATTTGAGATGTGTGATTCTATGGAGCAGCCAGGCACCCCTGCTGCTAGGCCCTGGCTAGTAGTTGGCCCCCCTCTGGCAAATGTTATGGAGAATTGGGAGGAATTTTATGGCTGTCTTTTCCCTCAGCTCTTTTTTCTTTTGTCTTCTTTGAAGAATGACTTTAGACATTTTATTTACATATTTAACCATGGATGAAAGGGGAAAAAGAAAGCATTTGGGCCGTTGTGGGAATAGTGATATGTTTAAATTAATGGAAATCTTATTAGGCTTCTAAAATTTTAAGCAAAAGATTTTTAATGAAACTTTATAATTAAACATGATTTCAAATAATGTGCCAACTCACAGGAAAGATGCATTTCTCCCTCTAGCTATCCATCTCCCCACCTCCCAAAAATGTGCAGAGGAATCGTCTGTATCTTAAAGTCCAGCTCTTCTTCTGTCCCGTAAGCAAAAGATTAAACCCCCTGAATATTTAATAAGGCATGTCATAATTCAAACCATAACTAAATATTTTGTAGGTAAAGCAAACCGTAAACAAGACGAGAAAAAAGACACCACCACCCCTCGTCCCTGTGATGGCAAAGTTTAATTCTGTGTAATCTATTACAGTGACAGTGTAATAAAATACTTTGATATGGGTAATGGTGAAAATCAAAGTTGCATCTATTCTATACATGTTAGAGTCAATGGAAATTACAGTGCTAGGCAAGGTTTTCTGAAATGGGATTAAAGAAAACCCAAATAATCCATTTGAGATAAAACGTTCTGACACTTCAGCAGTAAAGAGAAACGAAATGATAGGCTTGGGGAGTTGAAGAGTTAATTAATACATTAAAGATTTTTAGTAAAAAAGGCTAAATTACTTATGTTTAACAATAGTGTGTTATGACAGAACATGAACTGATACAGACAATCTTACGTTCGAGAAGTCTGTAGCTGTAACTGTTTTTCATGTCAAATATTTTTGGCCAGCTGTTTATTATACGAAAAAACAGAACTCAGTTTAATGTTAGTCCCATTCAATAGTCCTGTCCTCCTCTATATTTGTATTCATTCATTCAGACATTTTTCAACTGCTTACATCCAATACATGTTTCATTCTGGCAGCAAATTCTAACATATGTGCTTAAAAAAAAATGTTAAGCCATACAGAAGATAGCAACTGTAAAAGAAAAAGATCACACACAAAAAAAGGAAAGCTGATAACTATTTTAGCAATTTTATAAGCCTGCCTTTCTTACTGAATTTCCACTAGATATTCATAAAATTAAATTGCATGCAGAAAAATTTTACTTTTTAAACCAAATGGGCTTACTTTTTCCTAGCCACAGAATCTTTGCAGCAGTTTTCCTCCAATATTTAAATAAACATGTCTGCCTAATAGGACAGGCATACTGAGAAATATTCCCATGCAAGTGCAAATATTCACAATGCACAAAAGTTTTAATTACCTTAGAAAGCCACCACCACCAACAGTTAAAAGAATTAAAAACAAAAACAAATCATAAATGGATGAGTGGGTTGTATAGTATTGCTCTAATACAATTTAGCTGGCTATTTTAAGGGCACTTCCCTTGAAATGTGGTTTGAAATATTACCAAAGGTTCGACGGGGTGCATTAGTGTGAATTGCAAATCAGAACACTTCTTTAATCCCCTTTTCATGGCCTGGCTTCGGATCAGTGGCATCTAAGGGACTCCCCACTGATTCTGGCTCAGGAGGAACCATTCACTGGGGCAGCTTCCCTCCTCTATTCCCACAGTCCAGAAAACAACACCACAGACAGACACCCTCCAACTAAATTAGATTAAACTCCTTCTCTTCCACAGCACATTAGCCTTTTCACTGCCCAAGATTCATTATTCAGCTACTCCTAATTTAAAGATACAGTATTTTTCTCCTCTTAGGAACAAAAACAACAAACAAAACTAAAGCCAAAGCAGAATAAAAAAGATTCCTGGTCAGAAGTAAACCCAGTAATTCTAAAATTACAGAAAGGTGAGAGAATATCCTTTTCACTTACACTCTAATATTACAAGCGTATTATCATTTTAAAGCACAGGCCACAGCAGAAAGTTCTATTGAGACTAAAAATGAGGACAGGCCTAGTAAAAAAGAAAATGCACATAGATTTTCTTTTCTTTTTCTTTTTTTTTTTTTTTATATACACCATTTGATAAACTTCACTCATCCTTTTTGCATGCACTGCTTGCAAATCTTGCAGCCACATCTAGGATCGTAAAGGCATAAACGTAGTGCGAACTGCATATGACGGCGAGGATTCATTACTTCTCTCCTAGCCACTTCCTCCCTTGTTTTCCATCCGTAACTTCTCCCCTCTTACTTTTCAAGACAGAACCAATCTTTCCAAGGTACGAGTCCGTACCTCTTCGCACGTACAAACGCAAGCAGCTGCCAACAGACGGGAGCAGTAAGATCCCGAGCAGGCTGTCTGCTGGGTCTCAAGGCTCCAAGTGGCTATTGCTGCGCTCGCGGCATTGGGCACTGCAGGCACATGAACCAGGTCCCAGGAACTCTCACTTCTGGGTGCTCTTTTATATAACCTACACTACCTGTGTACCACCTGGATGGTGCAAAAGGAGAAGTGTGATGACAATCTCCAGCCCTTTATCTGTGATTTAAGAAAAAATGAGCCTCTCTGTTACAGAAGAATCTTTGCTCCTCATGCTGTTTTTTGAAGAGTCTCTAAAGTATCTTTCCAATAAAATCCTAGTACAAATATTTGCAGAACCTAGCTTGCAAAGAACTGGTAAAAGAATTTTAGTTTTGTTCTTCTGAGAGATCCTGAAAGCTACTCTCAGTGTCTGCAGCTCCCAGTTGTAGTTGCAGTGCTTCTCTAAATTACCACCTAGATTATGGAAAGATGATGGAGTAGATGAAAGCAATCTGGAGTATATGGCAATATTTCTGACCTGTGGATGTTATCCTTTCACTTGAGCTTGCAGCAGATGGAAGATGTTGTGTCTGGCTCCCCTTGATCCACCAAGAGCCTTCATACCCAGGCATTAATCTTGTGGAAATCTCCCTTCTCTGCTAATAAACTTTTTCAATACTGTAGTGTTCCTGCTGGCCATGCACCTGATCTCCTGAATCTCACTCAGGTCAGGTTTCTCACTCATATTGTATCCTTTAATTGCCTATGCAATACCTTGAGCGTTTTGGCACCTCTGGTGCAGGCAGGGACTTTCAGAAGTAAAATGAAGGTAATAAATGCATTTATTACTACTATGGTAGAGGCCAGCAAGGTCTGTTCCCCCAATACTAAGTATCACTCATTCATGAACTTCCAAAGCAATATACAGAAGTCCGTTTAGCTGAGAGTTAATGAAATGTTGTGAAATTAGGCTCTCTCGTGAAGGTTGCAGGACCTCAACCCCAGGATTTAAGAGCCTCAAAGATGCCACAAAGTGTCATTCTGTGTCCACCACTCATGTCCTATTTTACCTAAGTAATCTTTTTTCAGTATCTTAATTCTTAATTTTTGATAATTTTACAACACTTTCTACATCGAAGTGTTGTTTAAACTTTTCTAAAGGTCATCAAACTTGTGTAGGTAGAAGGCAATAAATAGGATTACAGATTATTTTGGTACTTCTGTAACTGGCCAGGTTCAAGAAATCATGAAGATGATGCACTTATCCAGAAACAAACAAAACAATCTGAAAATCAGCATATTTTCAGACTTCTACACTTCTCGGATTTGTATAATAATTAAAAAAAAAAATAGAAGCTTTGACCTACAAAACTTGAAAAATGTCCTCGCTGAAAATCAGTGACAATGACGCTCTTTAATTCTCTTACATGCTTTTTGCAATATCCCTGTTCCATAAGAAGATGCCACTGTCTTTCATCAGCTGTTCAGCAGCAGAGAGTTGGGATGCAATAGACAAGTCAGTTCTCTTTATCCTCGGTCTTCCAAAATCATTCATTATTCTGGTATTATTTCTATGGACTTTTTCACTTCAGAAGACTAGTTTATACTTTTATAGTGCCTTACTTTATAATGCCTATGTGTTTGTCCCATACAAGAGGAGGAAAACAATTTCAGAGCTTCATCAGTAGTCTCTAAACTGCCATGCAGGAAAAAATAATGTAGTGGTGAATTTATGTTAGCAATGTAATGGATTTAATATTATTTTATATTTTGGGAGGTAGGCTAAAATTCTAGAGCTCGCTGTGTGAACCCTCATGTCTTTTCACCATTTCTAGCTTATACCGTCGTCTTAAGGCAATTTTTATTTGCATGATTTAATAATAGTATCAGTTTTAACCTTTAACAGTCCTTGACTCAGTTTTAGCTACCTACCTAAATGTCAAATTAATAGTAGCAATCCTCAGAGGAGGGATAAAAGCGGATTGGAAGAGAGTTGGAAAGTGATTTACAACCTAATACAAGGGCCATTCTGGTCCAACTTCGGCCCCTGAGAGCGTTACCACAGCTGAAATGCAGTAGCTTTTTGACGTATCCTCCTTTTGTCCTTGTCTTTGACACTTCACTATGTAAGCAAGGGGGGCCTAGGCCAGCTCCTTTGCCCGCTGCAGAGGATACCAGGATTCTCACATGTTCATTAAGTAAATGGTAAAGATCTCTCAGGCTCTTTTATCCAACAGAGCTCCTTTATAGCATCGCATGTTACATTGTGTTGCACTTCACAGTAAAGGTGGTGACAGCCACAGTAACACCCTTTTCTGAAGTTCTGAATAAAGGTTTTCAAATCATTTTTCAGAAGGCGGGTAAGAGGCATTTACTTTTCTAATACTAGCCTGGTTTTCTTTGATTTATCACATTATCTCTTTGGAAAGTTTTTACTCTAATATTATTTAAAAAAAAAAAAAATTCTGAAAAAAGAGAGTTTGGAAACCTGCAATGTACCTTCTCTCGTGCTTGATATAGACCACCATAATAAAAACATAGCCTGATGTATCAGCTGCCGGAGCATGTAGAAAACAGTCCTAACATAAGTTGCCTTCCTGTCTCAAGTTCAATTCTCTTCCTAAAAGCCTTTTAAAACTGACTATTATAGAGACCCATGTCTCTCAGTGTTTTGCAAGAGTGAACTAATTAATGCTTTCAAAATCCTTGTGTGGCATTGTAGGTAAGTCCTTTTATAATCAATATAAAGAAAGATAAAATGTCATACAAAATATACACCTGCATCAGAAACTGAAAGAGCACCGTAAGAAATAAAATTCTGTCATTCTAATTCAAACCCTGCTCCTTCTCCTAGATGAATCTTTTTCTTTCTCAGATGTTTACCAACACCTGTCATTCACTGACAACACTCCAAAGCCAGGTCTGAAAGACACGTGTGGTATATGTGGTACATATAGAATTGGCTAGCTTTTCTCCTTGCAACAGTGGGTTCTTTGTTGCTGATGCCAAAATGGAGAGCATACCCTGGTAACTGCGCGGTACTTTAGTGCTGGACAGTTGCTAGTGTGCTGTCTGGTGTGTACTTCTTGTTAAGCAAACTGAGAAAGCAGAGCGTGCTACAGAGAGTCGCTGAATGTCAATGTTCAGGAACAGCTTTTCACAGACAATCGAGGATTTTCCCAACTACTGCAGCTGCAGTGCGAGTTCATGTGCATTCTGCATCTGTGGAGCACAGGTGTGTACGGAACAAGTCTCCTAATTTACTACTGCTTCCTCGTGCCTTGCAAACTCGGCACATAGCCTGCCACACATAGAACAACGTTCAGCTATTTTGGTTAAGCATGCAACTCCCCATTTACACCGATTCTTTTAAAGCATGCTTTGCATCAGTGCAGCTGTAAAAGTGCGTGCAGGTCTTCAACAGTGACGTTGTGAACTGTGCTGGCCGCTGCCAGAGGAGTTGGCCACTGTAAAGCAGGCCAGAGCGCACACATTGTTGCGGTATGAAGAGGCATGATGTTTTCTTTTGCAGGTGTATGACCACCGCTGTAAGGGCCAAATCCTGGTATTATTGGAAGCAAAGACGTTGCTATGCTCTTCAGTTGAAGCAATCATTCTCTTTCCAATTACACAGGTCTTCAAAACTATAGCTATTGTGGCCCATTCTTGTCATGGCACTGGCCCATGCTATGGTGGTTTTGTCTGCACTTTGCCTCTGCTTCTTCTTTTATGTAAATTCTCTTTTCAACTATATTTTTCTTCTCTAGTGTTATGTGATAATTCTTCAGAATTTGGGCAGAGAATTCAAGAGAATTACTGTGTAAATGGTCTGGGGCCTAAATTTTATCCTCACCTATTCCAGAATAAATTGTTATCTACTTGAATTTCACTAGTGCTAGAAGGAGTATGCCGCAGTTTGGGCCAAAAGAAATCTGACTTCCATGATGCAGTTATACTTCTGTGATGGATCTGAACTACAACCTAGTAATTAAAAGTTTCCCATACATATATAATATTCCTTATAGGTATACGTTATTCCCCAGTATATAGTACGATATAGTGAGGAACATGCAATTCCACAATAGCTTTGTGTTTTACCCTTTCTTACACTCTTCCCTGGGCATCTGCTAGAGGGCACTGTCTGAGACAGGGTATCATGCTAGATGGACTGTTGCCCTGACCTGCGTACTCATTCTACATTCTTAGGTACCACCAATGGATGACATGGGTTTAATCACAGCTGTATGTTACTCTTGGACATTCTCCATCTGGCATTTTAAGGGTGTGATGGCAATCACACGTTCTCTGAAGCAAGCATGAAAAGTGAGAAATCTAAATACCATTGTTTGGAATGCTATTTATTATTTCCAGATCACAAAACAGAGATGCTTTGTGTATCTCAAAAGCTAGAGGCACAAGAGAGACTGATCTAGTAGTTAAGGCAGGCATGTCCAATTTCACAAAATGAGCATAAAGGTCACACATAAAAGTTGGTTCTGTCCAAAAGCCACAGCTGATGTGTTTGTAGTAGTGTCTTAATCTCATCTGATGACACTAAAAACTAACCGTAGCTGGCTGGCAGAATCTCTAATCTAGGTCGTCAGACTGCGGGATGAGAGACCTTATTAGGCTGTGTTTTGGGACAGAGGGTCTGTTGGCTGTGAGCACCCCACATTCACTCACAGCCTAAAGCATAGTCCGTTCTCACGTCACAAAACTCAATCTCTTCTTTCGTCCTTTTAACCCAACTCATCATACGTAACCTGACAAGGCTGTGTTTCCCATGTCTAAGCAGGAATCTGATGGAAATGTTAAAGCATTAAACTGAGAATCAGTCTGGCTCAAATCCACAAACTGCCAATGTGGTACAGAATAAGACACATAAAGCTCTCCTATATGGTGAAGTTATACCAGTATGAAATACAGTGAGGAAGTGTTACATTTAGATCATTCTCAGATGTTCAGATTTTTTTTTCGTATTTGGTTTTACTGTTATTATTTGGAAATGATTAAAACGAGGTGGTAGAAAAGTCCCTCTTAGTTTGAAATACTTGTATCTGCATAGGGAAATGCACAGACAACAGCATGGTTTAAGTGTAATGCTACAGTATTACTAGAAAATGCCTCTGTATACACAAGCCCGTTGTCTAACTTTGTGTTTCCCCTGTCTTTAAATGAAGACTATTCTGCTTGATGTTAGTGAATGCTCAGACACTGCAGTGTTGGAATATACTATTACTTCTGGAAAGGGTGATGAGAAAATTCAGACAATTGAGAAGATACAGACAGACTTTTTTAGACCGATTGCAAGTTCAGTACACATAATATTCCAGATTTGGCAATCTCATGTTCAAGAGCACAGAACCAGTGTTACATGTTGCACACATCAGGCAACCAAGTATACAGAATCAATTCAAAGCAGCTGTTGAAGATCAGAAATTTTAGGGGAGCTATAGGGTGAATTCCTCCATCTATACATCTTTTTTTTGGAAGGGGGAATGCAAAGGAGGAGGGAATGAAAAATTGATACTGCTCTGTGCTCCAGATGAAAGAACAAACATAATTTTATTTTCTTTAATGACTGCACTGGATTCTGAAATTAAACCCAGCGGGTAAAAAGATCCTGTGCAGATTTCAAAAGAGATCATGTAGTCTGTCCATGTGCTAAGGCAGGCACATTTTTTAAGCCCTGCCATGTTCTGTAAAACTAAAAAAGGGTTATCCCTGTAAGCATTCTGCTTTTCATGGCTGTCTATCTCTCTCCACCTACCTCGAGTCAGCGGATAGTCCAAAATAAATGTCATTCTAACTTTAAATGTCATTATGTGGTTCCTCCCTCTAACTTTAGAAGGAGAATTGCTGTATACTCTGCATTAAACGTTATTAGAGCTCAACATCCAGGCAACGCTTTTTTTTTTTTTTAACCTCTCAGCAGAGCCAGACAGAAAAAAAAAAAAAAAAAAAAAAGAAAAAAGAAAAAACCCCAACAAAAAACCCAGCCATATAAATAACTGACTGACTATAATCCCCAGTACAGATTTTAAACCAATTGAACTGAGAATAGCTAACCTTCACTCTGAACTCACTCCAGCTGCAGGTTAATGCAGTTAATTGCAGAGCACCTGGTCGAAGCCTCAGGTATATGAATCATCCCCACAGCACACCTTTCAATCTTTTATTCTTATGTAATGCCCCGGGGCAGCTGACAGTGCCTGTTTCAGCTTTGTTCCTAGTGGGTGTGCCAATACGCTGTCAGAATTCCCTTATTATATGCAAAAGAAAGGCTGTACTTTAAAGCGTATGTACGTATCTCCAAGGCTGTGGTTTGAGGATACGCTGTCTCCAGTAGCAATACTGACTTCACACGTACCCACCTTCCCTCCAAAGGAGCCTCTGCTGCGTGTTGCTGCTCCCAGGCTAGGTGCACATTCCACCAGCTTTGCTAACACAGCTGTTTGTGGGGTCGTGCTGCGAGCTGGATCAGGAAGTCGAGTCATCTTAAAAAATCAACCCTAACAATATTTACAGATTTTTAACACCAAAACGGTGCATAATGTTAAGCTAGTACTTCTTCTGGAATCAGCACATTCTCAAATGGTGGCCTGTGAGTGTGGATACATGAAGCAATATGTGTGTATATATATGTGTATACATGTGTGCTTTTATTTGTGTGTGTTTGTAAGACAGAAATGATTTCAGCTTCCATGTACACACACACATTACTTCAGACACTCATACAACACACCCTTTTAAAACCAAGGGTAGTCCTCTTTAGTTTGTTCTTTTTTAACTCTAAGTGAATTGCATAGCCTTTATCCATTGAAAACCTGTTCCTAGACATGGATTTATTTATAACATCAATAGTAAAAAGGCAAAATGAATTAACTGTTTACCTAAATACTATAACGTATATACATATAACATATGTACAACCATGTGTGTTTTATTTATAAATACCTATGTGCACATGTATCGGGCACTGAAATGCCTACAGGGTCTTTTGGTATGGGTGAGCTACTTGTAGGTACTTGTAAGTTCTTGCTAGTCTGGGATTGATTATGTCCTGCTTATTAAAGTGGTTTGCAGCTTTAAACTGGTAAATACCATTTAAGAAGGGCGGGACAATGTTTTGAAAATAGTTGGTCACTGCCTTATCTTGCACAGACATAACTATGAGAGTACAATCTTATTTATCTCACCGTATATTAACTGAATTACATTTCTTTGCATAGGTTTAACGCATTTGTGTCACATGGCATCCTTCTACTACAGGTGATACACAGGTAAAGAACATGAAACTACAGGATATGAAGAAGGTTAGTGGAGAAAAAGTTGCAAAGAGAAGAAAATGAGCTGCATTGAACATGTACTTTGTACACAAAATTAATGACAGTCTGGAAATTATAGAACTGCCCTCTCTTTGGCAATACCAATTTCTTGTTTCTTTGATGTGTGCTAGCACAGAAGATTAGGTTACCCCTTAAATTACACACAAATAACAATCAGACATTGTCACAACAATCTTGATGTTGTCATCTTTTCCATTATGCCATTTCACTACATTGGTTGGCAAACTACCACTCAAATATCAAAGTACACGCTCGTAATGATTATGATCTCTAACTACTTATTTTCAGTCTTCCTGATACTAATTATTTTTGCCTCTTGCTTCATTAAGTGTCCTTTTATATAATGAGTATATTGTGAGTGTAAAATACTAAATTTCTGATTTCATAGAATTTGATGTTTGCTTTGTCCAAGCGTAATAAAGGAGCAAACCCAAGGGAAGTGTCTAGCTACATACTGTAAGCCTCCACAAGTAGGAGCCTTCTGACAAGCTGGGACAAGAGTCTTTCAGACAAAAAAGGCCAAATCTTGTTTCACAGAAGTCAATATCAAAACTCCTATGGACTTACACAGAGTCAGGACTTTGTAGCTGGAGAGGTTATGTTCAAATGCAACTTTGGAACCTACAGTGAGACCACACCTCAAGAGTTAGCGGCAGATCCAAAACAGCAGAGTACTCAGCTACTCTCACAGGCTACAGATTAGTTCCATTGTATAGAAACAAGAATTCCTGTCTATGAAGCCTGGTTTAGGACAGATAGTTATCTTTGATGACCTGTAGGAAGACTCATGACTTTATCTTAAGCTATGGATGAGATTCAAATAATCTAGTTTCCTTAGTTACACTTTTCAATCAATATTTAGACAATTAGGTGGGGTACTTCAACATATGTTCTAATGACACAGATGTGCACCTACCCTGATGTGAGAGGAGAATCCAAATCACCAATTTATTATCTAAAGTAAGTAGTCCACTTGAGTTCAGGCATAACTCATCTACTATAAACTAATATCAACTTTCTGTAAAGGCCTGAACATCACTTAAGCTCTTTAAGTAATCACAGAATGTTGGGGTTTGGAAGGGACCTCAAAAGATCATCTAGTCCAACCCCCCTGCCAGAGCAGGACCACCTAGAGTAGATCACACAGTAAGGCCAAAGTGATGCACAGTGGAGAATTTCACCATGAGAAATGGTGCCCCTCATATTCTGTCTCTAAACCAGAATATATTAAAAAAGTCAGCAGTGATTCAAAGTCCATGGCATAAGTAGGAAGTTGCTCCAGCACCCCAAATTTTGTTCAGTCACAGACTCTAGCATTTAGTCTAATGCTTTTAATGTTTTCACTGTCCTTGGTTTTAGCTTTATTAAAAATTCAACTTGAAATTCAACTAGATGATACTTTATGTTATTGGAGTAAATGTAGTTTTGTTGTTAGTTTGGTTATTTGCTTCCCATTTTGCTTTTCCATGTCAAAACAGTGAAATAATATAGTTACCATAATCTCCCTGTTTCTACTGGTCCCGGGTATTCCTGCAGAATCTTTCTTCCAGTTCTAGAACAAGTGTTTACAAAAAATGTCAAAAGTAAAGCAGAGAATAGACACATCCCTTCTTAACTCTTATGATGAACACTTGCTGATATAGGTCATAAAATTTATAGCATTTATTCCAAACAAAAGCCTGCCATTACATAGTGAGCATTATCTGTAACAGGGGAAGGAAGAGAGGAATGCTTGCTCTTGTTTCTGTAGTTCAGTTTGATTTTATTACTATTTAGCTGATATTACAGTGTTTGTGTTTTGGGTTTTTTTTTAAAAAGGGAAAGAAAAAAGCATGGACTTCATTTTGTTTAGCTTCTAATCTCTTGCCAAATATATCAGCTAGAAGCATTTTATACTGACAAAATACAGTTAAAGCTGTAACAGTTCTGACTCATCTGTTGTTGTCCAGTTTCCCTTCAGAATTAGCTTACTGTAGCCAAGGAAAGTTTTGGTCCACAGAGTATCTGTTAATCTTCCTTATTAGTGGAGATACTTCTTTGAGCTTGGGATCTCACTGCCTTATGAAATGGTAGCACAGGAGACACCCAAGTTTACGGGCTAAGGCAAGCAATCAATCAGTGCAAACAACAGTGCCATACAGACAAGATTTAATAAGAAGAATGAATGGAACCAGCTAAGCCCCCAGGGATAGATGAACCTACTTCTCATTTTCTGTTTATTAAAACCATTCATATCAATTTGTCATGTGGAAGCATTTAGTTCATTTGAGCACAACTGTAATTTAAAAATCCTATTAATAATACTTTAATATACAGACTGTCAGGTTCTTTACACACAGGTGATGAGGAAACCTGAGTGGCAGCTCAAGATATCCAGTTCCAATCGTGGTGCAAGATTTACTAAACAATAGGTCAAACTCATGTTTTCTGTAAATTCTCTGAAGCTAATACAGTTACAGAGGTCATGAATTTAGAACAACACATCCTCCCTCCAAAGGCCAGCTTCTCTGAAGCTGCTAATTTTTTTTCCCCATAAATTTCTGAGATTTGTCTTTCTGTTTCCTTTAACTGGCTGCAAACTTAATTCTAGAAACTTCTAGGAGTTCCTGGAAAACTCAGAAAGCTTTTTTTTTTTTTCCCCTCAGGAGTAGGCAGCATCTTACAAGCTCTTCCATTATGGAGACCAAAGGAGACTCATTCTGGCTGAAAGGCACTTGCTATATTCTGCATACTCACTGCAGGTCTCCTTTTCTGTGCTACCAAAGGGAGCCAAAACGCAGACTTGCTTCAGTGGGCAGAACTAACTCAGACCATTAACAGTTACAGTCATTGCTCCTGGGAGAATGCTCTTTGTGAGACATTTAATGTGAAAATTTTTCCAAAAAGGGTAAATTGATAGGGAGCTAGCCCTGCCACCCTGTTTCTCTGCATCAGTCCTTGTGCAAATATATGTATTTTTATGAATTAGAGAGATCACGTTTGACTCAGTGTTCTGCCTGTCTCTGCAGTGAGTTGTGCTTCTGGGCTTGATCCAAAGTTTGCCGAAATGATCATCTCTTCATTTATTTGAACTCCTTAAAATTCAGACTGTACATACCTCAGTTTAAGAATGTGTCAAATGTCTGTTTGTGGACTTTGGGAGTGTAACTGACAAAGAGCAAGCTGAGATGCAAAACAGAAGTTTTCCTGGTGTGGCCTTGGCTTTGCCTTACCCTCTTACATTCATCGCCAATAAGCCAGACACTTAGCCCTAGCATAACATCCATCTTCACATATGTAATTAGTATCACACCTACAGGCTCTGTTTCTTTTAAATAATCCTTTGATGAATGCTAGAGATATTAAGCATATTATTAGAAGGAGATGGTGGTTAGAAGAAGAAAAAAACGCTATGCTTCCTGACCGCTTTGTTCTTTTGAATTATTGCACGGTAGAAAAAGAAAAGAAAACCTTTTCTCTCTTCCAAAAGATTATTCAAAATGGTGCTACAGATTTGGCAGAACTGTTTCAGGTTCAAGTAGTTACTAATAATCTAAGCCAGGAAGGAGAGGAAAGGCAACATTAAACTCTCAAAATATTCAATAAACTCATGGTTCAGGAATAGCTCAGTACATGACAGCCTATAAACCTCAAGGCCGTGAATTGAAACAACAGCTTGGTATGAAATGACCAGACCAGACCTCCCTCCTTAAACTAAAAGACTACAGTACCTGGTAAAGTTTTATAGCCCTAACAAGATCTTTAACAAATTAAAGCCACTGGAACTATGACTTTGTTCTTTCTTTTCAAGCTGCCCACCTTCCCATTCCTATCCGGCAATGCTACTGCCCAACGGATGGTTTTAATTCAGGTCTCAGAACGGTACAAGGCTTGGTAATCATACAGTAAACCTTTCAAAGATGACTTTCGGTTTATTGGAGTTGTTTAATTGTTGTAGAAGCTCCACTATAATAAAGTGTTCTGTCATTTTTGTCTCTTTGTTATAATTGACTAAATGTATTAGAATATATTCATAGCTGAGGGAAGACTGGGATCCCTGTGACTGCACTTATATTTGCATTATTTATGTAGAAACAAGAACTAGATAAGGCAAAGAAATAAGATCCTTGATCATCATCTCCTTTGATCATCTTCCCCTTCCCCCACCACTTATGCAGAGCATACCAAAGAGATACTCTTGTTCATAACTGGAGTTCCACATATCAATTCCAGCAACACTACACCAAAATTTACCTAACATTTGAAGGTACATGGGGTTGCTATGTTCTGAGGCTTTACTATAGGGTTATCTTTTTGACTGTGGCAGTACTAGTACCCCATATAATGGCCTGTGAATTGCTGAGCATACGTGCCTGCAATATAAGCTATCCTGTGCTGCCTCGCTGCCCAGTAAACAGGTAGTCAATACGCAGTGCAAACATGAGAAAGAAACACGATTGATGCAAATACTTCTTCACCAGAAATCAGTCTAAACTGTTCAGGTAGAAGAGATGTGGACCAGCAGCAGTTCAGTCTACCCTCAAAGACCACCAGCTCTCAGCACGGAATCCAGCTTCTATCTGATTTTGCTCTCCCAGCTAGGCAGATGTGCCTGTGCAGTACTTCCCATAGTGCTGTGGATGGTCAGTAATTTTATTTTTTTTTTCCTTCCTCTAAGAACCTTCTGTTTTCTGTGGACTTTCACTGTTCAAATTCCCAGCCAAAGAAAGATGCCCATCAGAATACAGGCAATGGTCCAAGCAAGTCCCTTTGCATACAAATATGGGACAGACACAGCAAGCATTTTCCTTCACTCTATTTAAGTTTCAGCTTTAAATCAAATTCCATAAACTGTCTTTCCCTTCTGTTCAGCGTAGATCTTGGTTTTAGTATGAGGCTACCAGAAAGCAGCAAATTGTTACCAAGACTTTGCATACTTAAAGGAAAAGGAAAGCACATTTATACACATAATAGGGTGTAAACCATGTCAGTGAGCAGAATGAAAATGCTAGGAAAATCCTTTCCTATTACACTTACAGAGATTTGGGGTTAGTTCTAGATAGCTTGCATTTTGAATTAGTCGTCAGGTTTGGCATGTGCCCTCCTATTGCTTACACAGGAGCCTAAGAATCAAACAGAAATCCTGAGGATGTTGCACTTGAAATCAGATCCGCATTTGTTAGGGAGCTTTCATGGTCCAGGTGTAAAATCTCCAATAAACATTAGACATAACTCAAACAGAGAAAACCACCCCCTAGTTTGACAGGCTGCTAACCACAAGGCCACGAAGTACAAAGAAGCAGCTCCTGACATAAAGACGCATGGTATTCTTAACTGACACCCATAAAACTAAAATTAGTCAAAACACATTCTTCACCAAGGCTTGGAGCTGCATTTACTGCACACTGCATAAAAATCCCCACAAAGAAAAAGCTCCAGTTGCTGAGACTAAACTTGGAAGTTACATTCCTGAAATATCCTCACCGCAGGTTTAACTGATTTGATGCACTTTGGAAGGCTCTTCACTGACTTTAGCGATTATTCTCAAAAAAGTAAACCCAATATTTTACCCCCCCCAAAACATAGGAAATAACACTATTCAGGACAAAAGAATTTGGAAGCTTTTAGGGTGTTGCTGTTCATTAAAACTGCAAGACTGACAAATAATTTTACTAGAATATGTAGTGAAGTCTATTTTAATACTAGGCCACTTCCCCTTAGCTGAACATTTCTTCATGATGACTGGGAAAAACACACTTTCCAATGATGCATTGTTTCCACATTTTCCATAATACATCCCAACCATAAATGACATTTTGCTATAAGATGCTAAATCTCTTACATAATGTCTTTTTTACACTATAGCCGGTTTCCTGGAGTGTAGTGTTTTGCATTTCATGACTTGTAAATTTAACAGACTTTCTTTTCTAAGAGAAATTAATATAAACATTATGGAATCTTTTATCTCCGATTGTCTCTAATTCCTTGTACAAAACTGTGTGTTTCTTTGATGACTTCATTAGTGAAGGAACATGTCTACCAACACAGATGTTTATATTTCCACTGAAACTTGTATTATGATGCTGGAAAAGTGCACTAGAAAAATCAAAGCTTAAAAAGGCAAAAAATTAGAAGCCATGAGGACCTGGGAAGGGAAAGAGTGGGGACTTCCAACCAGCTTGTTGTACAGTGCAGACAAGCGTAGTGATTGACTCCTCTTTACTACCTGATGGCACCTTCTAAAATCCATCTTTATTGACTTTACTGGGCTTTGGATTGAACTGTTGGTGGGGAAGTGCTCTAAGTAAACATCTCTATGTCAAAAAGTCTTCATAGCATGGTGGATAACACAATATTCTAATGTTCTTGAAGATAACAACTGTCATAATCAGTGATTTCTTCTCTTGCTAGCCTGAAATTCCATTTCTGTATTGTGAGACTCTAGCAGATGAAAAGGAGCAGACAACACGCGTGCAGCAGACTGCATTGTGGAAAAATAGACACTCTTTTACATTCAGGTTCAAATTACAAGCAGTTAATGAACGATGTGCTAATGCACGATGTGCTAATGCATGGCAGTTGCTCATTACAGAATTTAAGATTTGAGTCTGGTGGTTTATAACCATAGCTTATTAATGTCTATAGGAAATCTTTTTGTTGTCCCTCCCCTACAATTTCCAAGCTCTGAAACAGCAGTTCTGTGCAGCAGACTGTCTTCATGGCTTGCAATGAGAACACAGTGTTGTTACTTGAACTTTCATTAGGAGAACCAGAACTGAATAAAATTCTTTTTCCGTCTGTATAACAATATCAACACAGATAAGACTTCAAAAACCATTAACCATGTCTCCAGATCCAAAATAACGGTTTTTCTTTTCTTACCAAGTAATTTAATTTTATTGCAACAGATGCATTTTCATTTCATGATTCTACAGTACATTATTACAGTAGTCCAAAGGAAGAGAGGAGAATATCTAATCAGCTGTGATGTAACGATGATGGTGTGAAATATGCAAATAGCAACACTATTTAATTTCAAAATTAGTTGTATATACAACAAAAATTAAAACAAACACACTCCTTGAATCGCACCCTTTTTTCATTTATGTTATTTTAAGTTTACATGTGCTTTTTTCTATGTTGGATATTTTATTCTACCTGAATGGTAGCCCACGGACCTCTTTTTACTTGTTCGGTTAGTTGAGCTTGAATGTTCTTAATTCTGTCTACTCTAATAGATCATCCATTATATTCCAGTTTAAAGAAACAGTTCATCTCCTATTACCCTGTAACAGTGGTTTTAGCTGTGGTTGTCCACAAGCAGCACGGTGTCCTAAGCACCCAAAAAGAGTATTTCCCACTTGAGGGTTTCACCAACAGGCATAGCTGATCATACACTGGTGTAGGAGACCCAGATACATGTGATCTATTAGGAGCAGTCCAGAAATCACATATTGTGGTGGTCGTATATGCAAAGGCAACAGTTTTGCTGGGCACAAGTTAATGCAGTCAGTGAGAAAATTTACATGTTTTCAGAAGCTGACTTGGTTTCTGAAAGTCATGGAACCAAGGAAACACACTGCTCACTGTCAGCCCTTGCACCTACTTTGGCAGCAATACAGGGAAGAAAGGAACACAAAATACGCGTAATAGTGGGGGAAACGATGACTTCAGAATGATATTGACTTCATCCCTAGATTTTAGTGTCTGTACCTGTGTCATAAGGCACAGACAGAATCTGGTGAACTAATTCTGTATATGTACTTGGGCTTGGTTCTTTTTACACCTGTATAGCTATGATTGTATAGAAAAAAATACCCTTGAAAATTGTCCTGGGTTCGGCTGGGATTGAACACCTGTTGAGAGTCAAGCCTCGGACTGTCACGAAGCAGAAAGATCACATCAGTCCTGTGATGTCTTCCTCACTGAAATAACCTCAGGGCTTTACTGGAGGTTCATACATGGGCTATAAAATCATAACTTTCCAAGATAAAGCAGCACGCCAGAAATTTGGACTTGGTTCCTAGCAAATGCTGTGCAAGGTCCAAGATGTGCTGCGCTTCCACCAAGTAGGTGGCAGTGCAGAGGCCCATGGCCTATATTCAGACAGGAGACTGCTGCAGTTCAGACCCTCATATTAACATCTTGCCACTGTTAAGCTAAATTCAAATGTTGGGATAGCAGCATAAGGTTTTACAACACTTAGGAAAAAAGTGTTGATTTTCTTACAGACTCCCCTGATACCAGATTTGGTAAGGTAAAAGCTGGAGGGGTGAAACAGTGTGCCAGTAAAAGTTTGTTTTCTTCTGCCAAGGAAACTGCTGTTTTCAAGGCAGATTCAATTAGAGGCAATGGATGTTACCTTGAGGAGCTACTTGTTTACATTTCAAAGGCCTAGTCCTCTTGTTAGACTGATACTGCTTCATGCAGCTCCTTAATGAAAAGCATTTGTTTGGAATTATACCTCAACAGCAAATTAGGTTCTCCCAAGACAGTTTGACTATGTGAGAAAGCCTTTGTGACTGCCCAGACTTCTATGGTGTCATTAAGATAACGACCCCTCACATCTGCTCTTTCAAATGCTGTTCTCAAGGAAAACATAAAAATTATACAGATCTATTACAAATTTAGAGGGTTTATTACCCCAAGTGGATTTAGATAACTTATTTTCCCCCTAAATTGCTGAACTCAACTTGAAATAAATTACAATAGTGAACATTTTGAAAGTTTTTCTTACCCACTAACTTTAACCATTGTGCCTTTCAGATTCTGACAGTGACCGATTATAGCAAGCAGCAGCAGCAGCTTTTTTCAGAGGGTTTTAGAAGGGAAGTGAAAATGATGGAAAAGTGGCAAGGAAAATGACTGCAACCACATTAGACATTTCCTGCCTCTTGCTTCTCTTGTATTGTCATTAAAAAAAAAGGGCATGCTCTGCCTCTACTGAATATTTCCACTACTGATGGCTAGAAATGAAAGTAAAAGTCTACCTGTAAGTAACAATCAAAGAACCTTTGTGGTAAGGTCTAGAAGAACTCCACTTATTTTGAGGAGCAAACCCTCCTGTAACGCAAAATAACTATAAAGTGGTTATGTATATGGAAGCTGGTGAGGAAGCATTTTCATACCCATCAGTTCACTGACTAGCACATGCTAGAAAATAACTACAAACGATGTGGTGAGAGATCCCTGTGGTGAATACTGTTCTGGAGCACATGTCAATCAAAAATCCCTTCCGCTAAATGATCACTGAAATCTAAAAGCTGTGTTATTCCTGGTATGCTGTTGCAGTCAAGTTTGGAGTGCTCCCTGAATGAAGCATGGACGATTCATCCCAATGCTAGAAATATATTTGGAAGAAAACACCATAATAAAGATTTGTTCATATTGACATCTCAGAATCACTTCAGTATTATTTGTCACATACGGAAACTGAGCACATGAGTCGCCAGCTTTACATTCAGTCACCGGGCCTGCTAAACAAGGCAATTTTCACTTTGCCAAAGAAAGCTCAAAACACTGTATCCTCAACCAGAAAAGCTTGAATGACAAGTGACTCATATTAGGAATTCCCTGTGTTCAATCAGCTACCCTTGATGTGAGAGAGAGCGTTGATGAAAACAGACAGAACCCAGTTTCAGTCTTCTCTTGGGGAGAGTGAAGACCTTTTTTTTTTTTTTTTTTTACACAGGGACAAATTCATTCCTGGCATAAGGCTTTTTACTTTAGTGGAATTATACCAAGGATGAAAACAGGTCATCTTGTTTTGTACTACATGCTTCACATCAATGATGAAATAAACTGGGTCTCAAAGGAGAGGTGATAAAAAGTCAGCACTCATGCTTTGTTGTGATTTCTTTTAAACTATGAAACCTTCTAACGCTTAGTTTTTAAACTGTATTAGTTTGATTTATCATTGACTTATGCAACACTTGGTGCAATGACAACTAAAAGCTTTTCATGGAAAATAAAACACTAGTGAAATCATCCAAACCCAGCAAAGCATATGTATCACAGCCCTCACAAATAAATCAGAACCACCAGCCTTAAGTATCCAACTGGAAGGAGGAAAAAAAAAAAAAAAAAAAAGCAAAACCAAAGGCTTTCTAATTATTCTGGATAGCTCCATTTTTGTATGCTTGATTTGCGATGCTTTAATGAATTCTCATGCTCAAAAAAATGCTGGATACCTTTTTACTGAGAATTAGGCATATTGTACTAGGCATCCAAAGACAGTTTATGGGAAGATTCAAGGAGAGCAGCACAGCTGAATACTTACTTTATGATTCTATCCTGGTCTGAACTGTAGTTGTAACCTGAACATCCCTTTTGTACTATGAATATATTTATAGCACTCTACAGTGACTGTTGAAAACGCTGCAGTCACACTATTATGCAGTCGGCTATATTGCTTTGATCATCCTATTACTTGGTTATTTTACAACAGTTTTAAATGGCTGAGAACTGCACAGAGACGATTCAGTTGTATTGTTAACCATCAACAGCAACTACATGTTAACAGTCTAACTACCCCTGAGCAGTGTAAACAGGAAGACTGGTGCGGGACAGTCATTTTTAGGATTTTCACTGTTTCCAACATTACAATGATCCTAGGTCGCAAATAGAGTCACAAATTACAAAATGTCTTCATTAAGTGTCAGCTACGAGTTTTAACTGTTGCCGGATCAAAAGAATAGACATTTTCAGCAGTTCTTAAAGAGACTTTATGTCACTATCTTCAACAGAGCTATATGAAAAGTGTCACAGTATTTTAATTTAGTTATATCATAATCAACTTCCAGTGATATGCCTGACATAACACGTATGATACCTGTGATGCAGTTTTATGACTAAAAATATAATCTCTACTAAATATTAACATGAGCATTATGTAAATCAAAATTAACTTCAGACCTCAAAAATTTTGCTCTCCAAATCAACGTAGTCGTGAGCTACTCTTGTTGTGACCATACATCTACTAGAAAGTTTTCATTCTACTTTGGGGATTAGGCCACTGAGCCAGTTAGAATTTTAAAATGTGAAGAGAAATGCAGATAACTATGGTTTGTGTGACGTATATTCAGAAAAATATTAGTTTTATTGGGTGGGAAAGCAGTTTAGAATCCAATCCAGAGCTAAAGCATGCAGATTTGATCGTGGTCTGTATATGGAAGACACTCTAAAGTGCCTCCTGGTTTCTTGATCATCCAGACCTAAAGAGCATGTACCTCCCAGCATTTGCACCTGCTTTCCTAATTCATGGAAACTGGGTCACAGGGTGAGGGAACAGCAAGTGACCTAACACTGCTGTGTGCTCAAGGAGCTGGGACAGAGCTGTAATGCCCCTGTTGTGACAAACTGCTCAACAAATTAATTTACAGAAAAAAAATAAATCAGTTAATGTTAAAAAAGTAAATGTGCAAAATACTTCAAAATCTTAAGTACTTTATTGAACGTGGTTATAAATGTAAAAATGTTGGTTTTACATTTCCATGACTTCAGAGTGAAGTGACTGTGTGACTGAAGTGCTGCCAGGAGAATCCTCTCCTCTACCCGCTTTTTGCGGCAGACTAAGAATACGCCCTGAACATTTCTATAATAAGAATATTCTGGGAAAAAAAAGTCTAAATCTCAAATTCTGAGTATTTATGCAATGTTGTGAAATGCTATGTGTTTGCAGGTTTTGGTTCATTTGGGAGATTTTTTTTTGCTTGTTTCTTTCTTTTGTTGCTGTTGTGGTTTATCCCAAAAATCTTCACAATAAATTCCTGGGAACAAAGCTATTTAAAGTAATCTTCAGAAACTCCCATGACATCATGTAAGATCAAGTATTTCTACTTGGACAAGAAATATGTGAAATGCACAGCAGAAGAGTACAAATTTATAACTGCAGAGTCCATCCAGTGCATTTTGTGGAATATGTAAGGTGACAAGGACACAAGTCATACTGATGACAGCAAGGAAGATGGCACTGCAGAATTAGTTACAAGAAAAAAAACCCAACCACCTCACGATTCAAGAATCCCTCTAAAAAGGTGCTATGTTTTCAATACTGTCAAAATATTGCATTTACTTTTTTGGAAACTGAATACATAAACATTATTATTTTTTGATATCTTTGCATTTTTCTATGTTCAGTGAAATTTCCAGACTCTTAGTGCTTCAGAAGACAGCAGTCCAAAAAGGAATCAATATCAGTCCAACAGAAGAGCTTTGACCAGCGCTCTGGCTCTCAGAGGCTTTTCCTTATTGGGAAAAGGAAGTCTCCCACTCCTGTAATGAATGACAACTGCCAGGGTCACTGCTGCTGTGGTGTCAGAGAGCAACCATCAGCCCTACCCTTATCTGAGAAGTTCACTGATCCCTCTCTGTTCAAATTCCTGCTGACCCCTAATCTCCCCTGAATCTGCCTGATTCCACCCACCAAAAAAAAAAACAAACAAAAAAATCTTTCCTCAAACCTACCCGATCCCCTCAATCTTCCCACCTATTCTTGGGGATCACCTGCACCCCCACAGCTCCCTCAGACCTCTACTGAGCTTTTCCAGCTTCCTTGCCTGACCCCTCCCAGACCTCCCTTCTTCTGTCCCCTACCGTGTAATTTGCCACATAATAGAATTGCATTTATTTTGCCAAGAAGGCTCAAGTCAGTTACGTACATTTAGAACCATTTCCTAGTACTGCATTTAGATGTTCTGTAATCACTGCAAGATATCTCTTTAAAGGCCTTGGTATATGTATTCACTTAATTGGCTTAGAATAGGAGTTTCAGTGACCCAACCACTGAAAGAACCAATTTTCTGCTGTATGTTCCAGCCAGTTTGATATAATCCATAGAGCTGTCACAGGTTGGGTGTGGGCTGGCCACTGACAGAGCAGAACAAACTGTGTCAATAATCATATTGATTTTCCTGAAAAGCAACCTCTATAAAAACAACAGAACAAATCAAATGAAAACACAGTAACTGAACAAATGTTTTCAGTACTAGAAAGTGTAAGGTGAGCAAATTGGTGCCCTAAGGACAAGGTGAAAATCCCTAGCCCCCCCTTTCCAAAGCAAACAAATAGTAGTGAAATGTAATTTGATGCTCATTTCTACCAAGGGAAAACATTTTGTCAGCCACTTTTTTTTTTTAGGTTGCCTTAACATTGTTTTCTTGTAACCTCATACTACGGGGCGCTCTCAGGGACTGTCTTAATGACTCCCAGGGGAAGGCAGTTGATCAGCAAGTGTGCTAACGAGGCTGAATTATGCCATACACTTCGGTGCTCGTCTTGCTCAACAAGGTGATTCTCAAACAACTTAATAAATATTAAGTTAGATATGTTTTACTGCTCTTTGGCCACAGCACCCATTTTACATCCAGATCAAGCGTGGTAATTCTCAAAAGCATCAGTTTAAAAGCCAGCAGAATGTTCAGTCTTTAAGAACTCTGTGGAAGCTACAGGTTTGCAGTGACTGAAGATGTTCCTCCCCAAATACCTCAAATTTTAAAGCACAAAAAATTGAGGACTTAAAAAATCTAGGCATAATTGAATTCTTGAAAAAATCACATACAATTCAATATTAAAACTAGAAGTAGAATCCAGAAATTTTAAAATTTAATACTTTGTACCATCCAGGTTAGTAGTGACCAACTGAGAGAGTCACATTTGTGTGTTGAGGACTGGCTATGATATGGATTTATTTTTAAGTGAGCTTACGAACAAAGCAAAGCACCAAAGTTACAGGTTTTTTATGCTTTGATGAAGAAACTATTTCACTTTGATTCCAGAGTTTCTTTATAGCTTTTGAATGACAGACAGCCCTTTACATTATTAATAAATGTTTTGAATGTAAAGTCTTTAAACTAAAAAGTTTTTTAGGAGGAGCTTTGGAAAACCTAGAAATAAAGCAACTCATCATAACACTTATAAGATAAAGCTTTATTCACACTGAACTTTGGTTTAATATATCAGTCATGATTTTAATCACAAATTCTATCTAATGTTGAAATAAATGCTAAGGATGATGACTAGAGGAACTCTGTCTTTATAAGTCTCCCATCAAATAAAATGGGAAGGTGAAATTCAGAAGCGTGTACCAGGAGGGATCACTGCATCGCCTCAGAACAAAAGTCAGTCCTGTGCAGAGCGTAAATCCAGAGCTTGTGCACTGAGCAGTGGAGAGGAATTCAGCCTAAGCAGCTCCTGCTCCGATTCATAGCTGAGAGCAGCCTATTTTCCACCAGTGATTACAGAAGGAATGGAGGAATTCTAATCTCACCGCTAAAATTAACCTTTGAAAAAGAGCCACTTCAGAACCTGGTCCAGTGTCCAGCACCAGTGGAAAAGCCTTTCTTAAACTGCACAGAAGCAATTACTGTACAAGGACTGAGCAATGATGCATCTGGCCCTAGGGAATTCCCCTAGATCTGCTATTTTCTTTTATTGATCTGAACTCCTTTACTCATTAAGTAGACAGGCTTAGTGCAGGGAAGAGTTTTCTCTTCCCCCTAGGTCACAAAACAGCAATAGATCTACTTCTGCTGCAGCCTCTGAACACAACACAAAATCCAAACAGCTATATTGGTTCAGAGTTAAGGTCCGTCTAGCCCAGTACCCCATTCAGCTCTGTGGAAGTGACTCTCCTTAGGCACAGCCAACAGCGTATACAGACAGAGGCTGATCTGCAAGCAAAGCAGATCAGATTAAGCAAATGAAACTGAATTCTGTGGTCTGGAGATAAAGGACATCACATTATTAATGAAGAACACACAGTTACAGTAGAGATGTCTTTAGGAGTGTAGGAAAGCTGGGAAAGTTAGCCAGCTAACTAACCAGCTGAGGAGTAGAGAAAGGGGCAATAGGAGGCAGATCTATGAAGTAAAATCAGAGAATGTGGGGAGAAAATTAAAGCCAGAGGTGGGAAGTGGAGTTTTTGAAAAGTTAAACAAGAAGGCTCAAGGGCCAAGCGTGTTTCAGTTGGCTTTGTACAGGTGAATGGAGAGAGAAATGAAGCCGACCTCAAAGCAGCCCCCACTCTTTCTTCCATACTCCTGGCTGCTGCCATCCAATGCCTTGCTAGGAAGGAAAGAGAAAGGAAGGGGATGAGCCCGTTTCTGTCTCAAGGAGGGAGAGAGTATGAGGTGGAACCAAAAGCCCTTACTAGTGGTATTTTTAGTCCTGCAGCTGCTAAAAGATGGGGCTGACAACTGCTCCTGCTGCAGAGGATGGCTTCCTGATCACTCTCCTCCCCTAACATTATCAACTCCTCTATATACACCTAACCCAACAGCTTCTTGGGTTGCAGCAAAAGTAATAGAAAGGAGGGAACAAATGGTGCTTGAGCAGCTGGTCTCCTCTTGCTCAAGAGGAAAAACCTGCCACCCACCACCTTGTGTTCTGCATGTGCCTAAAGGACCCTCCTGTGTTCACACACTGATTCATGGCAATGTCAGAGTTGATACAAGCACATACACAAATATACACATTGAATGAACAGAGGCATCATAAGTGTCATGAAGAAGAGACTAACTGTATGACATAAAATACAGATGCTATGCCATCCATCAAACCAGCAACGAACTTTGGAAGAGGATCCACATTCCCAAACACTCCAGTCTCACAGTTAAAGGAGACGTTACAAATGACTCTTGCTTATCACCCACTGTATGATCATTCAGCATGATACTCCATCAGTGACAATCACATACATCTTTTCTTTTCAGAGGAGATTTCACTTGGAAAAAAATAACTGATGGCTTCACCCTGAAACTTCTTAAGCATATGCAGCAACGTTTGGAAGTAATTTGCGTGTCAGCAGAAGTGCAAGTAGCAACCAAATGTCACAGCCAATTGCTAAGTCCCTTGCAATGATTTTCAGTAAAAGCCAAGTTTCTTGATTTCACTCAAGCAATACATAGCAGCAACAGAATCATTCATGTTAGAACCATGGCTCACGTTTAGGTACAGGGTTGGCATTTGACATACCGAAAGTTTACACTTTGGCAACATAAAAAAAAATTAATGTATGGTAATAAATATAATGGAAAGGATTTCATACGTTTTGTTTCATTATAAATTGACAGGAACCAGTGAATCAAACAGATCTCCACCTCTTTTCACACTTAACAGTGTCACCTTCCATGACTTAAGGGGTTTTTAAAGTACATTTTAACTTAAAAGAGCTTCGGAGTTTATGCAGGGTTTATACAGATTGATCTGCAGTAATCTATCTAGAGTTCTTTGCCTTGATGAGAGATATTTGAAGTGATCCTTGCTGTATTCTGATGCTTCACCCATTGCATAAAGAGCTACTTCTGAAAAAGCCCATGATGTACTGGGTAAAACATCAAGAGCAATTAGATTTAGCAAAATTATTCAGGAGAGGCCCAAGATCAAATAAACATTGCTTTTCCACAGCAGAGGGGAACACTCTCTTACTTTTTGCCTAACAACAAGGTACTGACAGCGGTGTTTCAAGCAGGACGGGGCCAGACTTTGATCTCAGCAGGGGGGCTTGTGTTAACCACAACTGCAAGCTGTCTTAAAACCCACAGGTCAAGCAGGTATTTTTAGTTTTATTTTGAAGATGTAGAAACATACTTTCTCTCATTTCAACAGCAGGACTATTTATTTTGGGGTGGGAAGGGAGGGGGAATGCAGACAGATATATTGTTGAGATAAAGTGAGAGACACATTCAATATTTATCCACTAAGAAAAAAAAATATTTCCTGTGTGACAGAGTGCCTCCCACCCTTTTTAACAGCTATACCCCTCATAAAAGTTAATAGAACAACATTCCACAGCAGCTGTCCTAAACATCACAGCAACACTTTAAATTGTAGCATTTTGGATAATTGTCACAGATCATTTCAGTAGTCATTAAGAGAAATTAATCAGATTCATTCAAAATTTGAAATACTGCCAGGGTAGGAGCAAGCTATTTTTTAATCCAACACAAAGATAAAGAAAAAATGTGAAGGGAAACACATCAGTTCTTGGGAGTAGCAGGTTTTTACTGTAGATAAGTATGATTCAGACTTATTAAGGCTGCCCCTAATGACCAAGCAAGAATTGATCCCACTGCCCTAAGTAGTGGTTGGCAGCTCCCGCTCTTCCAATCTTAAAATCAAAATAGACACAAAACACAGATCATGAAAACACTTATATAGTTTTAGTTGCATATCACCGTGTGACGCAGCAGATAGCAAGTTCTATTTTCAGGGTTTTCTAATGCTGTAAACTTATAGGGAATAAACTAAAAGGAAAGACAAACAAAACCAGAGGAAAGTGATAGAGAAGAAGGAAGACTGGGAGAGTGTCTGAGGCTCAAGTGACAAAACAATGGTGAAGAGGTGGGCTGAGGATAGAACAAACAGACAGTCACCACCAGACAGACGAAATCCTGCCATGACAGCAGAAGTCTTTCAGAATATTCAAAAGTCCCTGCAGCGCGGACTGGCTGGACTATAGGCTTGTCTTCTCTCCGTAGTTTTACCCCAAGGCCAAATAGCAGTGGGAGACAGAGAGGCACCACCTGTTTCCTCGGTTTCTCCCTCACAAAGGTCTGAATGCAAAGGTTTCTGGTGAAAGCTGTACTGGAAATAGTCCACATGTGGTTATGGCCCCGAGCCTGCAAAACTTGCACACATGAGATTCCCACCGACTTGGATGAGAATTTTGTGCATAATCATTTCAGTGTCTGACCACAAAAGCCATAATGGGAATTAAAACATCAACTGAATTGTTAAATATCCAGAACCTTGGCACCAAGATAATATGGTTTAACTTTAGACTGGATATATGACATTTACATCTATATACTATCTTATGTGATCCTGGGCATTTTTAGTAGATTTTCATTTACTGAACAGAAAGAATAAATTAAAAATTGCCCTATATGGTGGTAGCAAGGATACTACAAACACATATTTTAAATCAAAGCAGTTTGCCCCCTCAACACCCACTGATCTGTGAATTTTTTTTTTTTTAAAGTACAGTGCAAACCACAACTTTTCCCTTGTATTTATTGTAAAAGCTTTCTTTCCCTTAATGTTTGATCTATCTATAAAAGGCAAAAATGTTTTGTTAGTAAGCCTCAACCTTTGGCAGCCAACAAAGTGACTAAATTTCCTACAAATAATTTCAGTTACTCTTTTGTTTACCAATGTGCCTGTTTCCCAGAATCCCCCTGGGAAAATATAATGTCCCTGTGCAGATGTTCGATGTTATAATTGGGCAGCATTCAGCAGAAATGTCATCAGTGACACAACACTTTAAGAATAAAAGAAAATGAAATAGACATCACAGGGGACTCCCATTTCAAAGCAAACCTTCAAGGATCTGAATGGGAAGCATATTTTCCATATTACAAGTTCTCATTTAAATTACAAAAGTACATTGACATTTATTTCCTGAACAGACGAGTTTATCACTAGTTTAGTAATGAGTATCAATGGTAACTGAAATTACAGTTCCTTTCATACTGAACTTCTTTTGATACATGCCTTGCCTTTACTTACGTTCTCATACAGATTTCTTTTATTCTGACTCTAACATCCAACACTGCATAAATAAAAAATTTCATTTTATTAAAAATAGATGCTGCAATAACACATGAGTTTGGGTTTTGGTGGTTTTTTGGCGTGGTTTTTTTTTGTTTGGTTTTGGTTTTTCTTTGCAGGACAGCATGAACAGCCCGTTTCAGCCTGGACTTGTGCCAAATGCTACTTTCCAGTCAGTCCAGCTGCAACCGAGTCCCTGGTCTCGTAGTCTAAGAGACCAAAAGGAAAGAGCAATAGTGGCTACACTATTCCCATGTTTGCCATACACTACAGAAGCTGACGTGCTAACAAGACTAGTCCCACTGCAGCATCCCAGACTCAGGGAAGCTGTGCTGAAATATCTTTCTGTGCTTGAATGACTGTGTTCTCATAAGTGGAAACATGCCAGCAGGACATAGAGGTAATAGCTGGTTTCTTCTAGTTATTGTGAGACTACCCACTCAAAATTCCCAGGCTCCCCAGGGAGGTCTTCTCCATGAACCATTATCTCACTGATAACCAGCCACATGGAGACCTAATGTGAGGAGTACTGCATAAGATGGTAGAAGCAATCTCACAAACTAATATTAGGGGGAAAAAAAAAATCCAGAAGTATGTCTAAAAACTTACAAATCCAAATTCTGTTCTCAGGTACACACAGCATGAATCCTACTATCTTTATACAGGTAAGAATTCAGAGAAATTCAGAGAAATTCAGAAACAGAACAAAATTCATCTATATTCCATCAGCTTCATCCAGAAGACAAGTAAAACTGGCTTTTCTACATTCTCTCAAGGAATTTATACAATGGTGATCCCTGCCCAACTCACTAGCAGATTACCCAGAAGCATATTTAAGCAGTTACCACAGCTATTCTATAGGGAAGCTTTGGAGCACATCAAGGTGGATACTGCAACTGAGGATACTCATGTCACACAGAGCATAATTCTTTGCCATGTGAGACTGACAAGACAGACCAATTAAGTAGTGCCTACACTTAGCCTGTATCTAGGGCTAAACTACACCAGTTGCTCTGTCACCCAATGACCGCTCACCAGCCAGGAAGGGGAATCAGGAAAAGGAGAGCAGACCCCTGAAGTAAAAAAATAATAATGAAACAGCACTAATACCAGCAAAGGTGTAAAAAGGTATACTCAGCCAACTGGATATGCAGCAGTCACAGTCAGCAGGAGAGCAGGCCTCAGGAGCAGGGAGAAGCCAGAGGAGGAGCAGGAGGAACCCCAGCAAGAATCCCCCAGGAGCTCCCCTTCCTCAGCAAACCCTCGCCGTTGATAACGCCCATGACGTTACGGTACGGGCTGCACCTGCAGCTGACTCAGCTCAGCTGCCCTGGCGGACTGGAGCTGCTAACAGCCTGCCCAGCGTGGCTGGGCTGGGATCCTGGCCCAGCTAAACCAGGGCAAGAAACTCAATATTGAATAAAATAATAGCCAGTTTTTGTCAGATGACAAGCAAAACCCATATATAAAAATATTTCATACTGTCTCACCTCTTATTCCCCATGTACAGAAGTGCACAATTTCAGAATCTCAGTGGAAGATTCAGAAGGATAATTCTCAGTTAAACTCGCCTCAGCTGGAGAAGATTTTGCATTTGGCTGTAGAACAAACAAACAAACAAATCTAGTGCAGCACACAAAAGAAAACTTTGAAGTAACAGCCTGATGCAGTCTGAGGTACAATGTGCTAAAGTCTCAAATGAAGAATTACAGGAGTCCATACCTGAAGGGGAAAGGAGGGTGTATAAATTGGAGCAAGGAACTCACACAGTACATTTTTCTTCAAAGCAGAGTGTACATTTGCAAGCCTTGAAGCTATAATTTGCAGTTTTGTCATAAACATTTTGGTAACATAGTGGAAAAACACTGGTTTCCAGTCTATACCACAGCTACTATGGCTTGCTGCGTTAACTGAAGTGCAGCTATGAAGTCTGTCACCCTAGACAAAGCCTCCAGCGTGACAAAAAGGTTTTTATAAAATATTCTTAAGTAACACAATACACCCCACAATTACCACCACCTCACTGGTACTTCTCAGCTGCTATAATAATTTTCTCAAGAATTAGAAGAATTTCCTTAGAATTTCTGTAACATCTTCTGGCCCTGTTTATGCTTTGCCCTTCTGGAAGTGGGCAACCAAGCAAAATGCTAATACAAATTGCAAGGTTAACAGGTGAAGCAGCATACATAGGAGGAAGAACTCTTTTCATCTCCAGAATTTCAGTCACCAAGCTAACACCCTTTATGCTGCTGCACTCCTACAGAGTAACAACAGAACAAAAAAACTTATCCTGTCTTTCTCTAGCAAAGTTTTGACCCTTCCAAAGGAGATGTTCCCGAGATTTTATGAAGTCCAGCAGGAACCTGTTTTTGTTACTGATCTAATGTGGAAGTCATACAAATGCCGCTAGCCAAGGATGGTGGTTTGAAACAGCTCTAAGAGAAATGACGTTACATACACACACATGACCTCTAATGACAAGGAGGGAATAAATATAAGTACTGTAGCCACCCCTTCAACTCAACCCACCTTGAGACTTTGTTGCTTTCTTAAGCTCCTGCCGTTCTGACTGTGTCTTTTCCCAACATCTCCAATCCTTTCATTCAATTGCATTTTCCCCTGCACTAAAATGAAATACTTGTTCAAGGCTCTGTGCAGCTGAGGGCAAAATTACTTTTCTTCATTTTTTCTTCCCCTTCTCAATCTGTCTCCTGAAGGTTCCCTTAATCTCAATTCTGTCTCCATCCTTCTCTTCTGCTAAGTTCTTAGCTGAAAATAAGGTCAGAGTTTTGCCATCTCCTGTTCCTCATTGTTATACAAAAACATCTACAGGCTCTGCAGTGATCTCCATATCCAGTGACCATACTTTCCCCTCCTTTTAACTATTGGCATAGTTGTCATTAACTATGCCTTTAGTGACACAAGCCTGTTTTGGCACAAACAAGTGCATGCTTCTGATTACTTCATTTGGGACTAGAAACCGCTAATTCAGCCATATTGGTGTGTGACATTTGTGTGACAGTGGGTTAGAGCTAGTTGCTGAGGAGGAAATTATTCCATATGGAACCAAAAGAAGTTATACAAATCCAGAACACTGAGAGGAAATGAAAGAAAAAAGAAGGAAAATGGCAGTGGGAAAAGATGAAAAATTATATATAGGAGAAATGGATCAATTTTGTACGCAGATCCTACATCCATTGCCTAGCCCAAATTAAAAGAGCTGACCTTGACACTGAAAATCTTTAAATTTTGAAATAAAAAGTGATGGAAAGGGGAAAATGGGACAATAATTTCAGGAAAGCTGTTATAAAACCGTGGTTTATCCAGCTAACACTTACACGTGTGAGATACTGAGCTATTACTTAAATTTAACAGTGGAATTTCCAAAATCAGTGAACACTTTTTAGAAGTTACATTGCATTACCTATTTTGTAATGAATCAGATATCAGTGTGCTCATGTACTTCGGTATCTCAACAGGAACACAGCAGCTAGAAATAAGGAATTCAAGGGCCTACTGCATTGATTCTTCTGCCATAATCCACAAACTCAGATTCTGCATTTAGATCCTTTAACATAAACTATCAAGGGCTGAGGAAGGTGTTGAAAACAGCTTCAGAAAGTTACCTTGAATCCTCTAACATACTACAATGCATATACTTCTGTGCTGGCTCTAGCAGATGTTGGAAAGTTTGCTTTATTATTTTTTTTTTTTAAGTGAAAAAGAGACAACCAGGCCTCTAACAGGCCCTCTTTGATCTCACCTGGGAGGAAAGTTATAATCTGTCCCTGAGAATCTCTACAGTTCAGGCTTAAAAGACAAAAGAGAGGAGAATGTGAAAAGAACAGGAAGCAGCACATAAAAAAAAGCAAATGGGCTTTGAAACGCAGCCTGGTTCCCAGGAATGTCACTGTGTCTAGTTATGTCCTTGGAAGGTTGTGTTTTTTTTAAAAAAAAGCTATCTCAGAGATGTGCCAAACCACTTGCTTTTGATTTGGGTGGCAGCAAATGGGACACGACAAGAAGAGCAGAGCATAGTTGTTGCACTGCCCACAGCAAAGAAAGTACCACTTAGAGGACAGCAAGAAAAGAAAAGGTGATAACCTCTGAAATTGCCCATCCACAAGAGAGGGTTTAAAGAAAACAACGCCTGGAAACCTGTATTTTAGAAAAGAAAGCGTATTGGAACACACACAGTATAAAAAATCAGCATATCTCTAACTGTATATTTTGCCTTCCTGCAAACACAAGAAAAATTTGTATCTAGTTATCATGATTAACAGTTCTTAAATTACAGCCAAATGAAAGCATAAGAGGTTAAAAGGTACAAAAAATCTGTAATAGAAAATCAACAGTAGCTGCTACACATCAGAATCTGTCCGTTAGTGCCACTCGGCATGATCTGCTGTTGTAACTGTCCCATTACCACCCTGACGAATTGCACTGTTCCATGCTATGGATTTTATAGTGCAAACAATCATATCTCATTATCATGAATTGGTATTATTTCTGGGTTTTATTTTAATCTTCAACTTTTTCTAACCCTTGCCACAATATGAGTGTATGGAATTAAATGCCATCTACTTTACTGAAGAACATAGGTGCTGTGTGGAGTTACAGAAATATGAATTTTATCTACAGAATACTGTGCATCACAGGGCCATGATTGTCACAGAGTGCTATATGCTACACTAAACTACTTATGGGGCCTTAGTCAATGGCTAGCACAATTTGGAGTCAGGACTGCTATTAGTCTGCTGTGGAATTTCACAGATATCCCATATCCTTCTATTTGTCCATTTAGAAGTCTGTGTAATTATCTATTACATACAGATTGCAAAACAAGCAAAAGATGCTCTGAAATTTCCAATGAAGATAGTTAGAAATAGCTCCCAAACAAAGTTTCTGATTACTTTGCTAGTTATTGAAAAACATTTCTGTATCACTCTGGTACAATTTAATAACAGAGTTAAGCTGGTGTAGTTGCAGCCTATCGCACTCCCCTGTAAGAGAAACTCTGGCAGCGAAAATATCCTTTTAGTATCTCTGTTCTTTCTCAAAAACATCTTACACCTCCTGCAGCATACGAAACAGTTCTGGAGAATGGGAAGAATTTATAGGTGCTACTGGAATGAGGAGGATAAGTGACCAACATGTCCAGTAGCTTCAAGTTCAGTTACAATAATAGCTTTTACACATATCTGTCTGTTGCTCTTTCATCTCCATGTGTAGTCTGCAATTTTCTTTGACTTCACTGAAGTACATGAATTCCACAGGCTGTGAAGGAGAGGAATGAGGCACAGATAAAGTACTGTTATTTGTTTGAGGTGGGAAGGGGAGGCTCTCACTATTTTTCTTTTTTCCTTTTAAAGTTTTCATCCCAGGATTTGAATTTTTCCCTTAAAGCATTCCTATATTTTGTTCTGTGACCTTGGCTTTCCTCTTCTGCTGTTTGGTTTAAATTCTGTCGGTTTTAGACCTTGGATTAATATGAAGAAGGCAAAGCATCTGCAGACTTATGGTGAACCAAGTCCTTGTTAAATGGATGAACTATATGTTTGCAAAGAATAAAACAGCATTTAACTAAATGAAAAGGCTATTATAAGAACCAAAGAAGGATTGATGGCCTAAGATCTTGCTGTTTTATCAATGGGGAGCAGTTATATATTTTTATTACAAGAACATCTGTCCTAAGCAACATTTGAACTCTAAAAGGAGATGTATAGAGCCCCTTGAAGCCCAGACCATAATGATCAGGATACAGTATAAAATAAAGCAAGTAGAAAGTAGTACAAGGTGGGAAGAGTGTGTTTAATTTTATTTTTCTAATCCTGGTGTCCGTGTGGACTCTCATGTGGTCCTTCTTTCCCAAGGTGTTAGAAATAGAAATGCTGTCCTAATGGTTATATCAATTGCAGCAGCAAAAGGCAGTCTCAGAAACCCCACAGGTAAACCTACACATTCTTAGTAAAGATTGTGCCTCCTCTCTCAACTGCAGATAGGAAAGGAAGCTTTGATACTCCACAGTGTTAGGATGGTGCATTTGTGGCCTTGAAAGAACTCCACAGTCAAGAAATTACCATTGCCAAGTTTGCAGTGAGATGAAAACTTTTTCAAATTAGCGTAGCTCTACCAATGAGGTTAGAGTAACCAGCCACTGTATGGGCACACAAACTCCTCTTGAGAGATAAAGGAGAGGCAGTGCCTTCTTGGACACTTCTTTTATCTTCACATTTCTAAAATATAGAGACCCTTGAGGAGAGAAAACAACTTAAATTACAGCAATTGAAAAATAAACTAATAAACTCTATCTGTACGTTATTGAACATATACTTTCCTATGACCTTGAGTGTCCATGTTTTAATTTACTCTTAGACTGTTGAGTGGAGTACATTCATAAACCCCTATGTGTGCCCAGTCTTTTACTGTTTCACACCCTACTGGCCATTCTCAGAATACAGCTATAACTATTGGTTTTTCTTTGAGAAGCACTCTCCCTTTTTGCTCATCAGGTAAAGCATTGTGCATGCCACCGCATGCTTAACTATTGCATCTATGGCTTTGCTGGATTGAGACATCCAGTTTGCGCTTGCACCCTTTACGAATGTCACTCAACCTGCCTAAAGATAATACACACCCACTTGATATCAACACACAGAATCAAACCCTTGGTTTTGGCTTAAGTTAAAAATAAATCAAAGGAAGATGTCTTGCATCATTTTCTAGGTCTTTCTGGTTTTAGATTGTTCCGTATATAATTTAATCAACAGAATTTGTATTGGATGAATAAAATATGGAGTGACAGGGACTGTTTTTAGGTGGGGCTGTTCACCTATACCAAAAGAACCATCCAGTTACCAGGAGTTTCTAAGTATTTACTTTTCAGTTTTTCTAAGCGTCAATATACCATTTTCACTAACACTGGCACACAATTTTCCACTTAGCCAGTAGTTTATCTGTATCAACCAATGGGTGATGTACTTGCCCTCCTTTTCACTGCATTTCTCCACAACAAAAGATGTCCTGCTGTCAATATTCAATACTACTTGAAATTTTTTCCACTATTTGTGCATAAAATGAGATTCTCTCCTCCCTATAGCTTGTACAATAAAACTGATCCCTACAGGCCCGTTAGGTAAGCAGGTAGTCCTCTTGCAGATTGAATATGTCAGCAACCACTTCTGTGTCTATTACTAGTGTACTGAACCAAATCCTTAGCTGGTGCGAACTGTCTTAGCTCCACTGACTTCAAAGCTGCAGCAATCTACTCTCATCGAAGATCCAGCTCATATACTAGAAACATCTTACATCTGATTCACAGAGACCTCTGCTTAACAGAATGCATGTAGTATCCATGGCAAAATGATTTCATCTTTCTTACTATGCTTTATAACAGTATAGACAATTTCAGGAAAGAACAGTGATATTTAAATGAGACAGTGGTCTTTGTACTAGGGCACAACTTACAGCAATAACTAATTATAGCATGTATAGGCCAAACCAGGTAATGCTAATCCTGTGTCTTCTCAGCAGCCTTCATTGATGACATGGTACTGATGTATCTCATATATTGCTCCATCACAGGGCTCACAAGGCTGCACGTTTGCTCTTTCTTCACTGTAAAAGTTGTTCCCTCTCAGTTCATGGTAATAGGGAAGGAACTCTACCAAGTTATCTTTTTTGAAGTCTTTATAGTTCTTTCTTCTAGCTTCATTAACGAGTTGATGGCCATGGTACAGCAGTAAATTACTCCACCTTTCAAAAGTAGGTTAGCAACCTGAATAAGAGTGATTCCACTCCAGCAATTCTACCTCCTCCCCCCCATCACACACCCTTTTTAATTGCACATTTTCTGAAATAGTCCGAGATCTGGATCAGTAAATCGTTATTTTGGTGCCAGCACAGAAAATATTAATATGTCAAAACATCCTGCGCAAACTCACATATCTCCATGTATCACAAATGTCTTATTTATATGCTTGATTTTAAACAAATGTATTTCCAAGCACAATTTTTCATAACAGAACAAGCTGCTAAAGTTTTTACTACACAGTATTTTCTTCTTTCTTTACTATTTTTTTTTGATTTTTTTTCATTTGGGTTCGTTTTTTTTACTCCTTATTAACCAGGCAAATCCTGTGGTACTTGTTTACCCTCAAGGAATTCTGCTATTACAATTATTTTCATAATTTTAATTGAAGTGCAAATATATGAAAAAGTCTTTCTAAAATACTAACTGTACTACAATAGCACAGTGGCACATTGCATATTCAGGACCCGTTGTATTACTATATTATTATGCACTGCCAGAATATACAGTAAGTCTTGCTCCAGAGGAGTCTGCAATCTAAATAAAATTTACTTTCCATATTCAGATCAATTATGATTATGATACTCCAGGTAATGGAAATATCTGTACATTACTGCTTCCAGACCCCAGTAAGTTCTCAAAAGGCCAGCCTGTGTGCTATACACAGCCCCCTGGTATGGCTGTTTCCAGAAAGCTTACAAGTGTGGGCATAGTGCCGTGCAGTGCACGAAGGCAGCTCAGATGTATCTACAACAAACTTCCCAAGGCTTCTGGTTCCAGATACATGGCACAGGCACACCTAAACTGTCCTAATATCTGAGTAGATTTATTAACTGGGGCCCAGCCTCACACGAATGGAGATCCGAGCTGTCAGCAGAATCAGTGCATCTGCATATCACACACAGTCTGAGCAAACAAGACCTTCTAGGGTAGAGTCTGTTCAGAGCTGCTTTGAGCAGCCTCGTCCCCGTGATTCCACTCATTTGCAAGCTGGACAATCAGGCTGCAGATGTAGAACTGAAAGTAGAGGGTATGGATGAATGGCAGACGAAGATACAGAGAAGAGGTACAATAGTTTGCCAAGATGTCCACAGCTTGCTTGTGGAAATTTCTGCCACTTTTGCAGTTCACAATCTAGGTACTTAAGCTTATGACCAGCTTTTCTCTTATTAAAAAAAAATAGAAAAGAAAAGAAAATTATAATATCAGTTTTAAAATTTTGCTTCTGGCTACATTGAAAATTTAAGAAGTTCTGAAGTCATTAACTAAAGAAAGACGTATCAGATACTTCAACATACATTGTATTTTTCTCACTACAGGGAAAAGCTCTATCATAAAAATATGAATCTTATAGTTTCACACAGTGAAACAGAAGAAAAATTAAACTAATAATGCATAGAAGATTTGCTATATGTATGAACTGACAAGCATTAAATAAACACTCTCTTGTTAGCCAAAATCTTGTTCCAGTTTACAGGATGTCAACATACACATTAGTAATACCTCTGAAATTGTCACTCTGTAGACAGGAAGAGAAATCTAATTTGCATTAGGATAGTAAACATTAAACTAATCTTGATTTCCACAGATCAAATTTATATTTTTATTTTGATTTACTGGATATCAAGTGTCAATTTAAAGTGAATGTCAAAGAACATTAATTTTCAAACCCCTGAAAAGAAGAAATCCCCCAGAGCAGTCAGCAAAACAGATCATGTTTCCTATTCCAAGACATTCTAGTTATAGAACTTTGATGGTAAAATAAAACTCTTTAATCTGTGGCATAATCCTGAAGATAGCATGCTAAAACTTGAAGGACACCAGCATGCAGATGTTCTGAGAGACATGTTTTTAACCCCTGGGCTACCTCGCTTGCCAAGAAAATTTAATCTTCTAACATGTACATTCATGAACAGTCTACTGCTAATAGTGTCTATGGGGCAGCAATATTTCCTGCTGACAAGAATCTGATCCTGAAGCTGCTGCATCTGGTATTTAGATATGGTGGAGAAGAGATTATTTTGAATTTAACAGGTGATTTTGCAAAGATTAGAGCCTGGTTTGTGGACATTTTCTTAAAACCTTTAAGCTCCGACCTCTCATATATTCAATTAAAAAGTTTTAAAAAAAAAACACCAAACATATTTGTGCACCTGACATGTATTGAGCTTTACTGATGGGGGTAATCACCTCAAAATCAAGAGATGATTTACACTTGAAAGTAAAATGAAGTACACACACATTATAGACCTGAAGCCTGTTGATGAAATACATTTACAAAAACCTCATATAATCCTTCTTGTATTTTCTCTTTAAAAAAAGTAAAAATTGACTGTTAAGCAGAAGCACGTTACCATATAATTATGAAGGCATGCTTTTTAGAGCTGTCAAAACAAAAATTTTGGTACGTAATCTTTTACAATTTTAAATCCAATGCTGAGTGAAGCACGCACACTGAAAATCCCACAAGGGGTGTGAATTGGGAAAGGATTTGTGCTGGCCACTGTGCTGAAGGTAGAAATGGTTTGTGGTTCAAATTTGTTAAGAACCACTTAGCCCCGCTTTTTGTAAAGTTTACTGATTCTTCCTATTGTGGAAAGGATGGAGAGTCACAGGCTACCAAGGTGAATATATGCACTGTTGTTTAGTGTCGAGGTTGTTGTAGCCAGGGTCCAAAGAACGAGGAGATGCTTTGCTGGCTTTCAGGTGCATCTAAGATCTGAACAATTACTCCATACAGTTTATTTCAGAAGAACACAGAGAAGATGAAGAATTTAAAAAGAAAAAAAAACCAGAAGGAAGCAATCCTACAAACTGCACTAGTACGCAGGGCATTTGATTGAGCTCTCAGTTGAACAAATGCAGTTTCCAACATAATCCATAAATCCATACATAGAGATTTCAAAACCCCCAGATATTTGAGAAAATGAAAATAAAGCTAAGAAAATACTTTTATTCTATTCTAAAACTCTGAAAGATGGCCATGGGGCTGAGTTTTGATCTCACCCATTAGGATCTGTACAGTATTTCAGATTCCACCAAAGTATTTCATGTGAAAGCCTAACTTTCAAGTTTTCATCATTTTCTGGTACGGAGTTTTACACTGTCCATTAGTAATTTTTTTGGAAGGGCACATTTCAGGTTATTCCATCTAGCACATAGACTCATAAAGAGATGGACTTCCTATGTATTTATTAAGGTAAATCTTACAATGATTATGTATCAAAGCTGCAGCAATGAAATCCGTCAGAAAGCCAACTGCTGGAGATACTCAAATTCCTCTGTAATTAGCACACGGGTAAAATCCAAATGCCAAACCCTAGCAACCTCAAGGAGCGTGCAAAGCAGCTAAGTAACACAGCAAAGAAGTGACATCTACATGACCCTTGCTTTTTTACACAGTATCAGGCAGCTGGAAGACTGCTGCTCCTGGAGGAGGAGGAATGGGGGATGGGAGCAAGAATAACTCAAGTTATTGCTTTGAAAATTTAGTACTTTTATAATTGGGACTTTAGCCTTGAGTAATTTTCAAGAATTTTTTTTTTTGTTACAGGAACTAGGAAGTAAAATAGAAAGCATTTTTATCTTATCTTTTTTGATTAGTCATTATGAAGATATCAATACAAAACCAGCACTGTACTGAACTGAAGACCTATTATGACCTGAAATTGCCTGGAATTTGAGTTTTATCTCTTGATTTTTTTTTAAAGATGCTTTTCTCAAAGTGGATACAACTTTGTAATTATCTTTGGAAATGCCTGTTGGTATAGAATGATGTCAATTAAAAAAAAAAAAAGAATACATAAGCTGGGATTCTACACTTGCTATTGCTGATCCAAGTTTAGGTTTTGCATGATATATGCATTCATATATGACAACGGACTTGCACCCATTAAAGACCACAGATGCACAGAATTCCTATTAGTTCGATATGCAGCAAAAGGTCTCTTCATGTATCCCTGTATTCTTCAAACCCTTGTCAATCAATTGGAGTCATCCAAGGAATACTGCCTCCAGTTGGAGGTTCAAGTATGGAAAATGACACTGAAGAGAACTAAAGTGCATGTTTCTCTCTAAGCATAAATCCCCCAAAACCCAAACTACCTCAAAACAGAGAGATCGGGTCTATATATCTTCATAAGGTATCCTACCTCAGAATCATGGCCTTTAGGTCTACCTATATTGTGGGGACAGAGTAAGTCAGTTGGGAGAGGTTAAAAGAAAAAAACCTCTTTTTTTTTTTTCCCTTCACAGTCATGTTTGCCTGTTTTTCTATGGCCAGCACAGGTCAGCCAGCATTTGTGTGTTTGGTGTTGTAATCTGCCACTAGCACAGACCAGCAGGAAAATTGCTATGTCCTAAGAGCAGCAGAAAAGCAGGGCGGGCATTGTGACTCAGAGGGATGTGTTTGAATCATGGGGCCTTCTGATGGAGGAGGATGAAGTTTGTGAAATTCTTGCTCAGGGCTGCGCTTTGAGCACTGTGTAGTCTTTCAGATCACAATGGAATGGAAATAGCAATATATAGGCTTCTAGCAAAATCACAAATGAGCATCTCATGACAGCTCAAGACAGTAAATGTTTATTACATGTTATGTAATTTGTATAGCATGAAGAATCATATCCTCATTCATCTAATCTGACATTGCTATTGAAATAAATGGCTTACTTAAAGAAATAAGGAAAGCATGATTTGATGGGGTGTGTAACAACAATATTATTTTTCAAAACATACTAGGATATTTAGATGTTTCGTGTCTTTTTAATAGAGGGACTTTGAACCCTAGCCTTGATTTTTTCATGCATTTATTAGTAAACATGAAACATTACAAAAGTCATATGTTTATGGTGTAGGAACTTAAAATTTTCCTTTATATATGTGCACTACAGAATCTAGTACATAATAGCTGATCTTCCCAAACAATGGATTAACTGAGTATCTATAGTAAAACAGTAACTGTTTTGGAACTAAGACTGAGTATGGTACATCGAAGAATTCAGTGATTTATTTTGTACTAGGCTTCATAATAGCACCAGAATTTGGATACACTTGACAAGAGTTTCCTTTATTTCTGGCCATTGGGCAGTTGGCTGCACACAGTCGGTATAAATAAAGAAATGTATAGTGCAAAGCATAGGAAAGTTGATTCAGAGCTCCTCCAGCAGCAGACTGTAAACATGTCCTACCAACTCTATTTCATTCTCAAAATTCATCTGAAACTCAGGAAATTGGTAAAGGGAAAAACAGCCTGTTTCCACTGGTTTACATTTTTGGGGTGTGATAAAAAATACAGCAGTGATAGTTTTCAGGCTTGTCAGAAAAATGTGACTTATAAGACTCTCTAGTTATGGTTTGGAATAAATCCACTTTGGACTCACAAAGTTTAGCTTGAGAAACAGAAATGGTTCCAATTCAGCTACAGTTCAGGTGTAAAATTAAATTTGCCAGCTCAGCAAACACTCTTGCATCTTCCTTCAACCAGCCACTGTTTGTAACCTCCTGTAGGCTCTGGCTATACTTCTGAGAGACTCTTGCAGCCCACATATAACAGTGAAGCAGGAAGAGGCAGTTAAGAATCTTTTTGTGCTTGTTTGTCACAGAGACAGGCGTTAGACCTGTCTAGCACACTGGAAGGCTGTAACTTGTAGAAGGTTTTCTTGTTATTTAACAGTACACACTGTGTCATTGTTTCTAGATGAGCAGCAGCCCCAAAAGGCCTCTCCTAAAGCAGCAGGTTATTTTACATTACACATATAAGTCTCTTCAGGGTCGTTACCTAGATTGGCAAAATCAATTTGATCTGTATTGATGTTGTAGTAATCATGTATGGACTTGTAACCATGTCCAAACACAGTGGTATTCTACTCCAAAGAGCCAAATAATGCTCCAAGGATCCTCTACTGATTTCATTAAGGCTTGCATGGATGTAACTACAATCCTTAAATGGTAATTGATGTCACGTGAACATTTTCTTTTTCAGATTTCTTTCAGTGCTTTAGCTCACAATTCTGAAGAAGTTTAAGCTTTCAAATTTCATCTGATTCATCTGATTTCATCCACTCTAGGCGCTTTAGCATGGAGCCAGAGACAAGCAGGAGAGTTGCCCCAAGAATAGAGCAACTAACTACTGAATTTCATGCTGCCTCTTACATGGATTTCAAAACAAAGCCACAGAAAAGTTGTGCTGAATACACTGAAGTAGTTAGTTAAATTTACATACTAAATTTACAGTTAAACATATTTTAGCAAGTTTCCAGGTTTTTTTATTTTTCTACTTTTATCCTCTTTGTCCTTCCTTCATTTCAAGATTTGGCATACAGCTCACATTTCTGAAGATTTAACCTTCGCTGGAAAAAGAACACGAAATACCCCACTCCCTATCCTCCAGTAGTGTTTCAGAGCGGAACTGACAGTTATGCTCACTTTTCCTTCATTTCTTCCATTCTCTCAATCATGAAGCCTTCCTTTGGCAAGGACAACAAAGACTGAAGCAACTGGGTTTCTAACATTCAAATATTCCCAAATATCTTTAGTAATCTTATTTTTTATAGTATTTTGTACTTTTAAATAAGTTAATGCAAAAAAAAAAAACAACAAAGCACCAGAAAAACCCCAACTGAGACACAAATTAGCTCTTTACGATATCAGTGTTTTTTCCAATACATTATTTTCATTCCTAAAGACACTTTTATGAAACAGTGCAAGAAGCAAGACTGTCTTTACACAAACTGCCAAAGCAGATATTATTGTGAATGGTCAGCGATTAAGCACTATGTCTTGAGCTCCTTAACTGGAGTTGAAGTTACTTTACAGACCAGTGCAAGGTCTGATGTATCATTAAGCCTCTAATGAGTGTGTATCCCACTATACTTGTGTGTCACAGAAACACTTCTACTAATTTTTAATCTGTAACATTATGCACAAGTTTCTTAAGTCTGCTTGCAGCCCAACATTAGCCATCTTTTGAATAATGCTTTTGCATGCTTTACATTGCGTGTTATGTCATAATAGGGAAAACCACTGTTTTCTCTAAGAAGTGTGGCCTTAGCATAAAATCACTCAGAATTTCAGGGCTGGCCACTCAGCTGTCATGCCAATACAAACCAGTCAGAGAAAAACTTGGAAATCACACAAGTCTATCCTTGTGTTATTTTCCCAGCTATAAAATGGGGATAAATATCAGCTACTTATCAGGTGTGATTTGCAGTTCAATTGATATTTATCACATGCCTTGGTATTCTCAGATAACAGGTGTTAAGTAGTCTGTACATATTTTAATGAATAATATTTAGTAAGTAAAGAGCAAAGGAAGCCAACAGCCAAAGGTAAATTATCATCTTTTTAAAGATACTTTTTGTAGTAGCTTCTCTAGATAACAGCAAATCCGTCATATTATACCATCATGTATTATTGGTAAGACAGAATCTGACTCGAAGTAGCTAGGTAGAAAACACATTCATAAGCAGCTGAGGACAATGGGGAAACAAGAATCCGTATTGCCACCGGTTTGCTATGAGCCTTGAAACAGCCCGTTCTGTTCCTCTACTTCCACCATATTCCCTTTTATGTGTCTGTTTAGACTGTAATTGTTGTGAGACAGAAACTGTCACAGAATGAAATGTCTTTCTGAGGCTATTACATTCTAGAAAATAACATGTTTATCCTGTGATAATTACTCCTAGCATAGTGTGATCTGCCCCTTACTACCTACTTTAATCTAAACAGCAGACAAACATTTGGAGGTACAGAGGCAGAAAGAGGAAAAGAGTGATTTGCCCAAGATTACTTAGCAGGTCAGTGACTGAATCACAAACAGAAGCAAACTGGTTCCTGACATCCACTGGAGGTTGTACCTGCTGGACTGCATCATCGCTGCAAAGATTCCAGCACATCGCTCTTCTATAATTGCACCATTTACCCAGGAAGTTACAGGCACAGCATTCTGCTCTGCGGAACCCGTGTGAAGCAGATAAGGATCATATACTGCACATTTTGAAAACATGAAAGAAACCAGCTTTGTTTAGAATGATTGTATTTAGTCCAAACAGCCAGTTAGCACGACTGAAACCAAATCCAGGTAAGTGTGCTAAGAAGTTAAGTGTGTGTTCAGCTCTCCAAGGTTTAAGAAAAATGTTAAGAGAAGCTATTTTCATATATGTTGTAGAGATCAGCTCAATACTTTGCAGGAAGGTTGGAACTAAATACATCTCTGTGCAGGAACATTTTAATAGAGCTTTTCCTGCAAAATGGCTATATCCCAGCTAAAGCCAAGATGATGTGAAAGTATTTCCCAGTATGCTGTCTGTGCTGTTAGATAGCTTTCACATGTATAACATCAGAACTTCTTAAACTCCCTTTAAAAGAGAGAGAGACATCAGGTGACAAAATGATGTAAATAGTAAGACAAGAAAGAGAGAGTTGTCTCACCAGTGCTAAAATTCTGACCATCCTAGTCAAGTTTAGCAATGGGGCCAGCCATTCAGAAACAAGTCACACAGCAACCACTGACAGATAACAGAATCAATTAAAAGATTTGGGCCTCATTTTCACTTTTGTTTTTCCTCAATTATCCTTGAAGACTGGTAGCAACTGAAACAGAAATCCTACATTTCACCACAAAATGACAGCAGTATCAGCTTCCCATACCAATCCATAAATATCCTTTCTCTCTGACAAGGCAGTAACATTCTCTTTCTCAGGGTATTCCCATATTTCATTTATTCTACATTCCAACATAAAGTGGGCTGAAAATGCAGCCAATCAAGCAACTTTACTATCTTAGCTTACTTTCTGCTTCTACGTTGTTCTAGGAAATTTAAAAGCAAGGACTACTTACACTGCACACGTCCTTATGGCATGTCATATTAGAGAGAATAATGAATACAAAAAGGATGATGTACTTAAACAAATTTGAAAAATATTAAAGTAGTAAAGCTGAGGTCGAGGATATAGTTGTTCTTTTCATAGAATTTTTTTTTTTATCTCTTGCCCTTCCACAATGGAGCTGCAATAATTTAGCTCTTTCTTTGGCTCTGTAAAGGACCAAGGAATGCTCAGTAAATCAAACAGGTGTGAAGTGGGTGAAATAAGCCTAACCCTTGCTTTCCACATACTGAGATTTTGTACAAAGGAACTGTGTCTGAAAAGAAATGTAGGTTTTTAAAATTAGATTTATTTTATACACTGAAAGTAAAAAAAATTAAAGGATATGAAGTGCTTTCTACTAAGTTTAGACGTCCTTGTAAGATTTCTCTGAATTAGAGGATTTCTTGAGGAATACTGCTGTATGTGTGAAGAAAAGCTAAACATGTTTCTATACACAATATCTACACTATTCACAAGGCAGCTTCTGATTCCAATCAAAGTAACCTAGGACTAACATAAATGGATGGTATATAACAAATGGAGAAATCAAAAGGTGGCAAAGCTTCTTGCTCCTTCCCCCGGTTCTGTGCAGCTTACCACAGGCATTGTTACACCTTAATGCCATTCAGCAGCTAGAGGTAAGTGATCTTCCTTTCCTGCAGCCTCGGTATGCACTGTAATTCTGGAGTTTCTTCTCTATCTCTTACACACTATTGCAGTGTATTTTATTTTTTTAAGTATTTGATTTCTCTTTTGGTTGATCTCGTATCAAATTAAATTCTGAAAGCGTACTTTAAAAAAGATATATTCCAAGGTGTCTAATCAGCACTGTCTCCTGATCCCTAACTGAGGATGCTAGGAGCTGCTAATATCAATATCAATACCGTAAACTGACAGTAATCATTGAGCCAGTGCCATGGAGGCTGGATTTAATCCATGAGTATTCTGAACAGTCTTATCAGTGCTAACTAGACACAGCTCAATGACTTCAATGCAGCTTTGCTAATCAGAATCATATTGATATAATAATAGGATATAATTCCTAAATATAGGAGATACATCGCTTCTTTATTATAAGGAGAGAATACTTGTTTGTGCCTGGCTGAAACTGTTATTACGTGTTATATTACAGTGAAGCAGAGTTGCTGGATGGATGTGGGAGAAGACACAGAAGATATTCTTGTTAAAAATGGTTTCATAGGCATGCACCACAGTAACTCCAGCTCTCCTCCTTATGTTATATATTGTTTGCCCTTCTTTTTATCGTAACACCAGCTCAGTATCCATTTCTCTGGATTCCCTGCATGCCCTTTTCAGTAGAGGGCTACGCAGGCTCTCGTTGGTTCCAAGATGTGGGTGTGCTGACCGGTTAGCCTACACTAGAAGGCTTCCTGGTTGAAAGGCAGGGCAAACAAGAGAACAGTTGGTATTATTGATAGTATTAACATAAAAACAAACATTAAAATACATAATATTAAAACAGATATCATGCAAATCGATACTTCTAAATACGCAGTCATATAACTTTGCTCTCTCACAGGTAAGTTTTTGTTGAGTTATTCACAATTCTGCCCAAACTGTAATCACCACAAAACAGCACTGAATGCAAGGTTTGCAGGGAGGAGTATCTTTTATTGGATCTGCTGACTCAAAAATGTGTATGGGCCCATGGTCCTTTCATCAGTTCTGACAACAAAGCAGCTAAAACAGGTTTAACCTAATTATGTTAATCAGCAAGACAATTTAAAAGAAAAAAGTAAGTTAATCAGTGTGGAGCAAGCAAAACGCGAGCAAAGAAAGAGGTGAAAGTTCCTGAAAGAAACTTAAAAAATCTGTCTAATAAATTCAAACTACATGAAGTTCCTGGGCTCCTGTGAATGCCTGCTGACATTTCCACTGATTAAATTAGTTCATTTGGCCATACCTTATCTTCATTAAAGTTAAAAAAAAACCCCAACATCAACAAAAAACCCCCAACAAACCTCTCTTTTCTGTTTGTCTTTCAACCCATTGATAAGAACAGGTGAAAAAAAAAAAAAAGTGCTATGATTTGCAGAGTCCCACTCTTTCTGCTTCTTTATGGCTACTTTTGTGGTGGAACCAACAAAAAAAAATTCCCCTACTATCTTTTTTTAACAAGGCAAATGGAAAATAACCCTTGATCTAAAATAATCATCACTCAATGAACATTTGGCATATAGTCCATATGACAACAAAATGAGCTACATCAAAGAAAGGACAGCAGGAAAAGGAATGTGGGATAAGGGCAGGGAGCATCATTATAAATACAATGACATTAAACTCAATAGTTTAGGGCAGAAGGGGCAATACAGCTGTGAGAACGCCATCTGAGCAAGATAAGAATTTACCTTGTTAAAAGGACCATACTATTAGTTTCTAAAAAGATAAGAAGTTGACCTCCTAATCTAAATTATCTGTGAACTAGGTTATCAACACAAAATATGGATTAAGGCATGCTTGGCTGGATTATTAGATATCTAATTACAACAATTTTATCTGAAATCCTATCACTAACACTCCACAGGAGAGTACAGTATTTGCAAATCCACTGATAGGAGATCAGTGTTCCATTTTTTAATTTATACTCTAGGTTTTTACTTAACGGAAGTCTGTTTGGCATTTATATCCCTAACTGCAATGGCATTCATTAGATGGAAATCTCCAAGGTATATTTAGCTCCTATGGATAGTAAGAAATTTGAGAAAGGAAAAATATTAGATACACCTTTTTATTCCTATTTTTAAATTAATCTTGTTAAAATCATTCATGTGCCAGTATCCACTGCAGGATGCATACTTCAGCTTTAGAGAACGTTAGACTGATAACACTGCCCCTATGTGGCCACAATTACAGAATAATAAAAAGCAATATGGATTTATTGTGGCTTTCCTAGCTCTCTTCATTTAGTGGAAGGTAAAATTCAGTGAAACTCATCTTAGACGAGTTACAGCAGATGCTCACTGGAAGCTAAGAGTAGTGTGAACACTTCTTAAATACATTCCTGTATCTCTCCCAAAAACATCTTGAGCATTTTTAAAAACCCTACGTATCTGTTGAAACACTGAATGAATCAGGGAAATACAGTCTTGGGACAAATTTCTGAAAGCAAATTCTTACTTTTACATCTTTCATATGCAGAGACTGCTGGAATAATGGGAATATAAAAAAACCAAAACCACCAGGGACAAAGATAAAGAATGTTCACTTACCTGTGCTCATGCATGTCAATCCCATCACTTTTACCAATAAACTGCAAGCTTGCTGATAATCCACCTTAATGCTGCCTTTACTGGCAATATATAAGCTTGTCAAACATCTCAAATTCACAGACAAATGGCCACCAGAATAAGTACAGAAAAATCTGTATGTTGCAGAATTGATGTGCAAATGTGTAGCAAATCTGATAATATCAGCAATGTTTAAAGACCTGAAAAGCAGACATACTTTTCCAGATGGTCTTCCTCTACAAGAGTCCAAAGTTTTTTCGGTAGCTTTGGAAATACAGAGCTTTGAATACGTAACCCCTTTCAGCTGGTTGTACAATTTACACAGTGATTTTTTATTTACATTTTCACAGCCTTTTTGTAGGATTAATGTTTTTCGGAGGAAGATAGCCAGTAGTTAGATAGAAGGCTTTATTCTTCCACTGACTTCAGTGAGTTTGGCATTTAACTTGTTTCAAAATTCACCCTTCTTAGTTGCAGCTTCAAAAAAAACTTAATCTGCAGGAAGGGAATAATGGAACTGTTCTACTTGAAAGAGACACTGGGAAGATATCTTCTCTGGGGACATGCTCATACTGCTTGAAAAGACCAAAAGAATAAAAATGAACAGACCAAAAGAGTAGAAATCCCATGTGTTTATGACATCTTTGACACAAGACAGCAAAGTAGCATATTTCCCATGATATAGTTTGGTTGTGTTTATTAGGATAGTACAAAGCTGTTTTGTATCAAGATCTGGACACAACTTGCACTGGAACTATGATCTGAATTATGGTGTAGAAGGGGCCAAAGCTTTTCACTTATGGCTAGATCTGTATTCTTATGGGAAAACTATCTCCTGCATATTGTAATGAATATGAGGCTTCCTAAAACAGCATTCATTATCGGTTTTACCAAATGCAGACTAGATTAAGGGGATGAAACAGGGGGAAAATTATGTGTACTAACATATACATCTAAACTCTATCAAACAAATTAATGACACAATAGACTTTATGTGTCACACCTAATTTACATTTCAATATCCCACAGATATCCCCTCTGCTGGCTGTGCCCAAAGGATGCGCTTTCAACTTAGTTACAATCTGTTCTATTCTGTTACAGATTCAATTTATATTAGTTTTCATATCCACTGACTTATATGTAACTTTCAGAATCAGGGAGGATTACCACATTGCCGTGGGGTACTTAGCTGAAATGGAGCATATGGCTATTAATATTATTATGAATCTGTTGCTTTAGGCTACATTAGATTGCCTTTGGGGTTCTGATTCTTAAGAAGAAAGGATTGAACTACAGTCACCCTCTTTTGGTGCAAAAGATTTGGAATAAATAATCACTTTTGTACCTTTTTTTTTTATTTACATGCCTCACTTAGGTAACCTTCAACATGGCAAAAATTTAGACAGGGTTCTGGCTCATCACATCGTTTGTGGCATATTTAGCTTTAAGCATTTGTTTTTGTTTTCCTTCTTTTGTTAAAAAAAAGTTCATAATACTTTTATAGTTTTATACTTTTAAGTCATTGTGTTGAGGCACATTTAGGTTTAGAATTGCCTGCTTTTTGGTGAACTACTCCACTTTTATTCACTATAACAGCTAATGTTTGAAATAACATGTTTCAAACTATTTTATCTTGTGTAAGAATAACCAAACTGAAAAGCATTGGTTTGCAAAGAGAAGCTAAATTAACATTTTATAAGCTGGGTAACTTGAATTGCTGAGAGCCAATTATATCAAGCATCAGTTGCAATCAAAGCTTCAGCTTGTCTCTTCAACAGACTAACTAGCTTGAATTTAAAGCATCAGATAAACTGAGCAAGATATTTGCATGTGTGAATAAGAGTTGAATTAGAAACAAATCTTAAGGGCTATTTTGGTCTTACAATGTACCGAAGACAAGTCCCAGATTTTCACCTGACACTCACCTCCATCAAGCAGGGGAACAACAGGACACAGAGTAACAAAATTGTCAGGGGTCTGGAAAGTGTCAAAGGGTATTTAAGGTGAACAGAAAAGTGGTATTTGGAGGGATAGATTTACATAGAATTACAGAACTGGACTTTCTAACTTTTGTCTCCACTGACAATTCCCCTTTCTCTTCTCAGTAAAATGAGAACAAAGGAATTTTCAGGGAAAGCGGGAGAGCTGAGAGTGCTTAGTACTTTAAGTCCCACAGTATGAAAAAACAAACCCTCTTTAAAAACTGAAGGAAAAAGAAGGAATGAAAAGATAGATTTACTAGAATAAGAGAATGTGAGCAGATACCAGTTCTGGAGTGGCTCCGATTTGCAAAGCATATGAAAGATCCAAAACAGAAGAAACTTTGCAACCAGTTTTTATTTAAGACTTCACATTATGATTACTCGATATCCTTCCTCAAACAAGAATAACAACCTAACATGACTGTGCTTAATTGAGAGAAAGGAAAAGAATGTGAGTGATGGTATTATAGTACATAGCCACCCGAAAACGAACTGTCAGCAGATACAGCTGACAAGAGCAAGATTAGAATCAAACCTTACCTAGTACATAGCCTTGTCCTCAGGGAACTGTGCTCCTGTACGTGGGGTTGATCTTGCTTTACAGTTTGGCAATACTCAGCATGGATTGAAACAACTGTGGTATTATATAAACAATCTACAATTGAGCTCACACAGGGCCAAATGTCTCAAGCAATGATACCCACAAAAAATACAGAAGTCATCAACTAATTGGAAACTGCAAAACTGCATGTTTGAACAGGCCCTTGAAAGTGCTAATATTAATTTGCAAGTACAAGTAATAATTTTGCACACAATGAAGTATGCTGTCTCCGAAGGCGCGCAGTGTATTTTGCAGGTACCAGTTTGCAAACTGACTTGCAGAATTCAGACACCACTATTTAAAAAGCTCTCAGGTGTAGCCTCAGTCTGAGACCTGTTCTGCACCTTAAAGTAGTTTATGGCACATCTTGCACAGTATTTCACAAAGATCACTCACACTTTTAAAATTTCCTTCAAACTGCCACAGCCTGAGCACCTTGCCCCATATACAGCACAATTTAAAGAAAAGTTGATTCAAAGCTACGATTTACCTTCTCCCTCCCTCCTGAAACAAGGGATATACATTCTCCTGTAACTGACATTTTCTCATAAGATTTTATTTTGATATGTCTTTTTGTCCTGCAATGTTTCACCACCCAGCAGCACTCTGCTAATCTACACTTCAATGGTAGAATTCACCAGAGGTACAGGTTTAAATAGCACATCTTGAGACGGGAACAACGAAGGGGGGATGGTTCTACAATAAATAAATAAATAAAGCCCTATCACACACGTAAAGCCAAATGCCTGCTGGGACTTAGGTTCAAAAGCACATTTGGAAACTGATCCCTTGAGAAGATATGTTTGTTACGGTGTTTGGCCTCAGGATTTAAAAGGATTTGCTTTTAAGCTGTTACTTTACTGCAAGTATGTGACTGCAGGCCTCAGGTGTGAAAGTCCTTTGATAAAAGGGACTAGTGTGTGCCAGATACAGCGAATGAAAAGCATTAAGACTAATAGCAGCTGGGAAGAGGAAAGCAGGGAAAGGACGTGGACAAAGTCCATCAAGTTTAAGGCAAGCACATGCTTGGAACGCACGGGGATGAGAAACGACAAAAGCCCTTGAACTTCTTGCTTTGCATACATGAGTGATTACAGTAACAAACTCTTAAGGAACTGAACACCGAAGTTGCAAGGAAGGGTCATTTCCACTTAATCAGGTGAAGCCCGGCTGGAATCTGCGCACAAAACCCTCCATAAAATGTCACAGCTGGAAGAAACCTCAGGGGTCATCTAGGCCCTTTGCTCTGCTGCAAGATCAGCTCTACTCAGGTCTCTCCAGACATACAAATGTTTATCTACCTGTGCTTAAAGACCTTTGACACTGGAGACACTACAGTTTCACTGCAGGAAATCTATTCCAATGCTTCATTCCATTTCCATCAGAAAGTGTTTCTTAATGTCTGACTTGGTTATTTTGTGCTGCTACCCACGCCTGTTACTGCTCATCCTGTCTGTAGGGGATAAAAATAAGAGCCTAATCCCTTTCTCTTTGCCAATCTTTTATGTATTTGAAGATCCTTTGGTCTCTGAACTATGTCAGTCTCATCATACTGCGCTACTCATACACCCCTCTGATTACTTGAGCAAAACTGCATCAGTTCTCTAATCAAAGAATCTTGCCATCATTTGCACTTTAGAAGTGAGGTGCACTATTTTCTCTTACCTCAAGATAATTATACCTTGTTTCCTCAACCACTCTTATGTAACAGAACTTTCCTTTCACACCAAAAACTCCTCCAAGAGAAACCACACTGAGCATAGCATGTTGCACCAAAATTTGCAAAACTCACACTTCTCCACAATTTTCTTCATACTGGATTTGAGCACTGTAAGTTTTGGGGTTTTTTCAGTGTGTTTAATGGCAGATTACTCTTTTGGTGCTCTAAAATGGCTACAACTGCCAAACCTGTGGGCTGCACTTATAGTCTGCTAGATACTGGCCAGATTAATGGTGGTGCAGTATCAAAAGCTTATGCTGGATAGCATACGCAATATATGGGTTTGTTTCAACTTGAAAACTCTGAAGAACTATGGGTACATGAACCAAAACTAGGTGATGAAAAAATGACAGTCCCTGTTAAGTATCACATAAATTTGCCCTAATCTGGACAAAGCAATGCAGTTCTAGAAAAGAACTCTTGTTAACGGTCAGTCCTCTACTAAAATAATAACAAATAACAAGTAACTGAAGCACTACAACATCTGAACTATTCAGGTCATTCAGTCACGTATTAGTTGTCAGTATTGAAGACATCATTTTCAGAGTAACAACGGATTCTCAGTTATCATGACTATAAACTCCTTAGCATCAAAACTATGCTCATCACATTGCGGGTGCAACCACAAATAAATTACAGGTGCATGGCTTCTGTGAAAAATCAGGCTATCTACCTTCAGCATAAGAATGTTCTCAGGGGCACTACTTCATCGTAAGAGGCTGTCAAAATATATAGATATCTTGCTCTGGAATGCCACATATGCATTAAGCTCACTGAAGGGAAAAGAACATTATGTTTATACGATATTTCACATTCTGTAGCAACAAACTCATAGCTGCCTTGCCAAATAAACACTGCACACACAGATACATGCTGCACAGCATTCGAGATCAAACTCAGAGTATACGCTATATAGCATCTAGGTATGAAGGTATAAGGAAAATCAAATTCATTCTTTCTGACAGGCAGTTGCATTCTGGGAGAGAAGAGACATATATACTGACTTTTTAGATGAAGATTGCATGAGACAGAGGAGAAGACAAATATAAAAGAAAGCCAAACTGCAAGAGGGGGCTTAATGTTAATCGTATTAGACTTCATAAATTTTGGTGAAATGTTTAATGCAAAAGCAACAAAACTATTCCAAAATATGTACTAATTAAGAAATAGTTATAATATGTCATACCTGTGACAGCCCTAATGACACAAGCACACTGAGGAATATGCATGCTAGCTTTCTGGCCAACAAGTCCACATCTGTGAAATAGCTCTGAAGAAACTCTTTCATTCCTGAAAGGGCAACTTGTTTTCTTGGCATACCTTGTCATTAGAAATATTGTATCTAATAAAAATATTACCTCAAGCACCAAGACATTCTTTTGTTTGATGCAAAAATATTTCAGGAAATTTTCTGAAGTCAGAATCAAGCAATGACCTACCCTCTAACAGCTTAGTTATTAGGAGAAAAATCTGTCTTAAATGTAAAATACTCCATCTTAGGGCAGGCACTGGAACCTGAATCTTTCACATAATATCTTAAATCCTACGCTAATGAAAGTCTCTGAATGGTCACAAGTATTTCTCTCATGGTAGCAAAAAAACCTCCTGGAATTATTTTTTGAAACTGCTGTCTCTTTCGGTTTTGGTGACCAAATGGTATTTATCCATGTCTTTTTTCACCTTTTCAACTACAAAGGAAAAGGAAAATTTTTCCACTGACAAATATACAGCCATTATGTCACATTACTTCAGACAGTGAAAAGCTATTCTTAAATATACTTGCCACAACAGTGACTAAAGCCCTTGAAAGTTTACATAGCACAAAACCTTATTTTAATCGTTGTATGTAGCTCTACCTCGTGGCCTGATGCATGTACTGCAACAGCATTAGCCGAAAGGGACCTGCTTGCAACAAAAAAGAATTAATTTAGTTGGCAATTGCTTTGATCATTGATGTTATAGAGTTGTCTTTCGTTATCATTTACTCTAAAAATATGATCTGGCTCTTTAACCTAGAAGTGCCTACACTCTATATACTTATCTTAGTGCACAGTTAATCAGAAGATTCAGTCCTTTCTACCTACACGTTTTTTACCACTACTTTTGACCAGAGAGGAATGAAATTAATCATGGTCTGACATCTAATTGTAATTGTGTAATGAAACTGCATATCTTACTTGGAAGATAATTTAGATTCAATATTAGAGGAAAACTGAAATAGTATTAAGCAGAGAAGTAAAGATAGAGCCCATTTAAAATCAAGATTTTATATGTACACTAAAAATCTGTAACCACGAATTTTTAAGACCATCTTCTTCCAACAATACAACTTCACAGAGTGTTCTGGTATTTCCAGATCTGGATTATTCAGTAAAAACAGTTTCAAATAAAAATGCAGTTTAGTTGCAGCTGAGATCCAAGTTGGAAAAAATAATGTAATATATGTAATCATACCATCAGAAATCATGACTCATTTTGCTTTAAGATTACACAGAAAATAATTCCAAAAGCTGGCAAACACAGGACTGCTGTAGGATTGTGTGTCACTGCTCTGGAACAGTGCATAACAGAGTGGATTAAAGCCTTTAAACATCAAGGAATAATGTACTGACACCTATTCTGATAATGCAGCAACAGATGTAAAAATATCAGCAAAATTATATGATGAAAACAGAGGTAGAGGCTGAGGTGTCTGATTTTGGCACCATTCAGGCCTAAAATGTTGTAGTTTTTAATATTGAAAAATAGAAAATGTTCTTTTTCCCAATTTCAGCTAGCTGAGATTCTGTATACAACAGCATTAAATGCTAAAGGGGGCATCTTGACATCCTCTGTATTTCCTTTTTCCATTGATCTCTTTCCAAAGAAGGAAATTAAACTGACATAACACAAGTGATAGAATACAGATGAAGAAAATGGTAAATCACATCAGACAGAATTGTGAAATCAGCAGCCCACGTATGCCAGGAAACATGGATTTACGTGGCATTTAGAATGTAACACAATCTTTTTCATTTCTCTATATTGGGGTGTTCTCTAGGTTTTTATTCATTAGATAGAACTGCAAAGTACATCTCTAAAATGTGACACACAAATCAAATTAGGTCACTAAAAGCAACAAAATGGGAAAAGATAGTTTCGATACTTAGTTAAGGATGTTACAACACACAAAATGAAAATATTATTCCCTTACCCATAAAGACTGATTTATTGGGTCATATCAAAGGTACAGTAGCCCAGCTACACTGTCCCTGGTCATGGCCCCAGCAAAGGGGCCAAGAACAAAGCAAAGAGATAGTGACACTTGTCACAATACTTCACCAGCTTCCAAAAATTTGTGACTCCAGGAGTTTCCAAACCAGTAAATGTGCTTGAATTTAACAGTTCATGGTAATTGTTTCCTGCATGAATTTGTCCAGTATTAGCACTAGTGGTTGACAAAATACCAAATTCATATATTGTCAGTATTGCTTTTGGAAAGCCAATGGAAATTCTTAATGTACTCCTCTGAACTGAATTTCAAGATATTGTCTCGGTATCTTGGAACACAACAATTCAACAACTGGTCAGGGCTGAAAGCTTTTAATGCCTTCTATATAAAACCACTCTATTTCTGCATAAAACAATTCAATAACCATTTAAAGGCTTTTCTACTGCATTCAAGTTAGATAGCCATGTATATCCATGTCAAACTCACATGAAGAAAGTATTTTCTTCTGCAGACTATTTAGCCTACATGGTGTTGAGATAAGTTACAAAGACAAACATGCAATTGAGAATTATTTTAAAACCAGGCACTACAAAGCCTCTACAAGTAAAGAATAAAGACTGAAAGAAAGTACAGTTTTAAAAACGAAGCTTATTATCTAGCTGCAGTGCTGAAAATGATGGTTCACTCCTTTAGAAAATACAGGTGACCGAGTTGAATTATCCCCTGTGCTGTAGAGCCGCTAGATGTCAGCAGCTGCTACTGTCATCACTGACACACGTCTTTTCCCCAGGAAACGGAGTATGAGGATGGCAAGCACAAAGAATTTGGCTCTGCACCGAATCCTAGTTATCTCCACATTACTGCTCATCCTGATCTTCTGAAGATATTTCAGAGTTTCAGATTTGGAGTTTATATCTTCGTATAGGCAAAACTGTTACCCAGCACTGACCTCAGTGAGATTTTGGCTAGATATGATCCTTCAGAAGCAGCCACATGCATGTACCAAAAAATTTTATATATATATAAGTATATATCCTTCACCTTTCAAGCACGTTTAGAGAAGGAAAAAAGCAACTGTATTTCAAATTCTACATTGAACACATGCATACTCTCCTGTGCAAGACTTGTGCATTTTTTTCAGTATTTGTTAAAAGTATGACTATTTGGATACATTAAAGAGGTGTATCTTCAATCAATAATAAAGGACAGAGAACAACAGACTACTGTAGCAATTCGCAGGACTGTGACATATCACTAGCTAAACAGTAGTCAACTATTTTTGCTTCAGAGATACTCAAGTAAACATTTACTGGAATTACACCACATAACTGAACTTGCCTTGATTAATCTTAAAATTGTTCCCAGTCTTATTTTTCCATGAATCTGACTCATGTGAAATTATGTCCATAACATTGCAGAAGTGAAGCTTTTGTTACTTCTGTAACATGAACACTCTTCCTAGCCAGTATGAGTGACTAGTGAAGTCCTCCATTTAAAAGACTTTCAAAAAGTTCTTGAAGTTATGAAGCAACACCTGCACCTGCCTCATGGCAAGCTGGCCTGCACAAGCCTGTTAGTCCCCCGTGCTTTAGCACGTTCTGAAGAACACTATGCAGCAAAGAGATAGCTTTATAAAGACACTTGCTTTTTTGCTTTCCAGCAGCGTTACTCCACGCAATGGTTCGTTCAGAATCTAACTTCACATAAACAGATCTTTAAACAGTCTTCACTGTTTGTGTGGGTTTTTTTTTTACTAGTCTCTTCAAATCTTCTGTGTCAAAAATTCACCAAATATTGCCCAGAGAACCAAGGAAGTCATTGAAAGAGGACCACTGTTAAAAACAGTGAGAATTCTGGGTGAGTTTAATGTGGGCTCTGGACATGCACTTGTCCTTGCACCATGTGCACTGATGAAAGGGGAAGCATATTAAAGATTGCCTGCTTTCTTAAAATGTGTTAAAGACAGGCGAACTAAGACTCTCCTCCAATTTCTGGACATCCCTGAGGACCTGGGCAACCTGATGCTGAAATTCTGCAAACTGACATCTTCTGAATAAAAATACTTCAGAAAGCTATTGCAATTATAGACCAGGTTTGTTTAAAACTATTACATTTTAAAACTTACATTACGGAAATTGAAGAACTGCAGTGGGCAAAAATGGTATTGCATACTGATTTCGCAAAGCACTGCCTACTTGACACTGATCACCCTTGGCTATTTCTAGTTATTTATCAATCTTACACGTATGTAGTGTGACCAATTCTGCTTAGCTAAAACATTTAGGACAGAGGAAGGTTAAACACAGCTGCATTCTCATGCAGACAATAGGTCTAAATTTAACCAATGCTTTCTCCTAGTGCTAGTGTCCTATCACAGTATCACTTTCATGTGAATGCCTTAGTGAGAATCTCGTTTTGTATCTTGACTCATAACTGCATTTCAGTTTTATGAGAAAAATTCTGCAAAATTCAAGTCCTCCGGCTTCATCAGCGAAGAGGAAAAAAATTTGACAAAGCAAATTAGATGTGTGGTTTACATATTGTCACTACTCAGTTATACCCAACAGTGGTCTGTGTTTCAAATGTCAGAGGCAATATAAGCAATAGGCACCTTTGTGGTGCCACTCCTTTGTCCTTCAAATTAATCTTCATGCTTGTTTAAAGGAGGAAGGTTGGCTTAAACATGACATCTCTGGATATTCTTGTTGCCCACAGAAATATGTAACTCCTCTAGATCTTTCTCTACTACATTTCTTAAAAACAAGCCAGGACCCCTCTCCTAATTTTACCTCATTAGTGGACATCTGTCATTATGTGCAACACAGGATTGGTCTCAATTTAATTCAACAATCTTTAATGTGACCCAACACAAACAAAGCTACGGGAGCTTTTGCCATTTTGATAGAAGCAAAAAACTATCCTTCCACAAAGTCAATTGGGAGTCCTCTATCTATAATTGCTTTCAATAGGCAGTAGGTTAGGCCCCATGACTTATGGCAGCTTCAGACTTCCATGGCAGAGATACATACTCAGCTCAGCTAATCCCAAAGGATAAATTATCTATGTAGTTTGCATAAAAAGTACTCCAATCAGATATACCCTTTCCTGTTATGTTGTTTTATGTGGTATTTGAGAAATCATATTCATAGATCAATGAATTCAGTTACTTTAATTCCCTGAATTTTACAACGAGGCTGAACCAAACATAAAAATAGACTGGCAGATCCGGGCAAAACAAAATTCTGTATTCTACAAGCTATGAACATTATATCACATCACTTCAACATCAAAGGGCTGATTAATGATCCTGGCATTTCTGAACTTAGCAATTCTTCCTTGCTCAGATATGAGGCATTGCAGAAGCTAAAGTAAGTGTCCAAAGTCCTGTCCGTTTAATCTCACTAAATTATTCCCGATTCATTTATCTTTCAGATGTGTTATTTAAGAATGGCTGCAATTTCAGGCGGAAATCTGAGCAATGACATCTTGGTAGGCTGGTGGTATGCCTAAGTTGGAGCACTTCTTCCCAAACTGAATCCAATATAATCTTTTTGCTGAGGAAGGACACGGGAATTTGTGTACTGATTGTAGGAACAAGCAAGGTGCCAATCTCAGCTCCAACCCTAGGTAACAAACTTGGGTCATAATTCAATCTGTGCCTAGTGAACAGCCAAATCATTCAGCCTTTGTATTTTAAAAATACAAAGGGTTGATTCTAGAAAGAAATGAGTGAAAATATTTTCTCTCCTTAAACGTGAGGTGTACGTTTTACTAAAACCAATGACAGTACTAAAACTATGTTCTACAGTCAAAGGAAGGTAACACAAAAAGCTTAAGTTTAACTGACCAAAGTACACAAGATGAAACAATAAAAGCAACAAGATCTATCCTAAGATGAAGTCCTGACTCAATTTAGGTCTGTTAAAACTTACTATTCTCTTCAAAATGCCAGGAAGTTAATTTGTATTATTTTTATTGAATATTAATAGAACAGGTCCCAAATTAAGGGCTTTGATTCAGTCTGAAGTACATTTCTACCTACTAGTGGTATACTAGCAGATGAAAAGAAAATGCATAATGTAATCCATAATGGAAACATTCACACAGATTTAGCCTGATATTCACTGCAGCCCATTTCAATTTCAGTTTTTCTACACAAAATATATTTTCAACCTATTAGCTCATAACTATTAGTGAGCTAGGAAAAAAGTAAATAAAAACTAAGTCACACATCAAATATTTTGCAAAAGATGCTGTGATTGGAAAAAAAAACAAACCACTGACTGTTTTATGTTACCTGGACTATGTTTTGAAGTTACTTTCATTGGTGAAGACAAATTGGCCATTAAACACACTCTTGCCAATTCCGTTCATTTCAGTCAACAATGTCTGCGTCTCATCTCCTTTCCTTAATCAACTAAGTATGAGAACTTGTCTATCACTTAATCTTTACTGAAGAAATTCATAAATAGCGTCAGTTCAAGCCCTGCTGTGAGTTAACACTGTGCCTGTTCAAAGCACCCACCCATTGTCCCCAAGGTCACAAAAGGGGCCTGGGAGGAGTTGCAGATCTTGCTCCCAAAGGCCTTGTTTACACTAGGTTCTTTTTTTTTTTATATTGTTCTCCACGACTATAACATAGCTGCAGCGCAACCAGTGGCACTCTTGGATTACACAGGCCACTGGCACTTTAGACAAACTTTTTGAATTTGAGCCATCTGCCAAGTCCCATTAACTTCCAGGAAGCCTCTCTCTGCTACGTGGCTTTGAAAACCCAAATCCTAACACTTGTTTCTTCTTGACCTCTTCTGATCTTTTTTCTTCTGCCATTAGTTGTGAGTTCAGAACCGCATCCAGAAGAATCATGGTTAAAATCCCTGCATCCATAGTACTTCCATCAGGACCCTCTTTACAGAAAATATAACAAAGCCAGAAGTAAACTTGGAAATTTAACGTAGAATTTGGCTTGAGTAGAGTAAGACTGTTCTGATGTCTGGACATTTGAGTATTAGGAGCCATACCTATATCCAGAACAAACAGTTTTCAACAGAAATCCTGGCAAAAATTAAAGTGGAAATTAAACAACCTTGCAGCTGAGCAACAAGCATCATTTACTCAAACAGAAAAAGAAAGCAGAATATAAAAATCAATTTCTGCCTGGTCTTTTCCACTCTAGAAAAGTAATTTTGTGCATATTACTTTACAGGCAGATCTTTTGAAAACGTTTATTCTACTGTGATATATTTACACACTCAGAAGTGTCATGTTCAAAAATGCAGAGCATAGATACTTCTTTGAGATACATTACCATAAAGTGATAGTCTCATTTTTTATTAAGACCCAGTAATTTGATATGATTTTACAGCATGTATGCCTAAAATTGGAATTGTTGTTACTCATGTTGATTTTCAGACATGAAGGTCTGAGTAAAGTTGTGCATTTACATTTGCTTATTTGATAGAATATTTTCTATTGAAGGTAGTAAAATAAGATACACAAGTTATGTAGCCTAAACAGTCACAGAAGGTTCTGTTTGGTGAATTAAACTCTTCCAAACCTAGGTGTAATAACACACAGTATTTACCTGAAAAAAAAACCTTTGTGCAAGTAGCGCCATGAAGGAGAGTGTATGAGCACGGAAAACACTCTGCTTGTTATTGTGAAAGTCCTTCATATTCTTTAGATGTATTTCCCCACCCTAGCTGTTTGTCTTCAATTTGCCCGTCATTATAATATTTTGTTTCACAGGAAAATTCTTTCCAATTTTTATTAGTGCAATAAAGGTTTCTTCACGACCAAGACTACAATCATTCAAAAGAATTTACTCAGACACAAGAATAACACGGTCTCTAACATTGCTCCAAACACCAGCCTGTATCATTTGAATATATTCTGGCCAGATTAAGAGTCAACAGCAGCTGTAGCCTGGAAGAGTTTTGTCTCAGGCAGATTTGCACAAAGTTCTCAGAAAAAAGTGGCTGTGGAAAGATACTGAGAGGGAATTTATCCCTTTGAGCAAGCTAGCTGGTTATAGTCTAAAAAGCACATACACATTCAATACTTATGGGAAAAATTGTGCAAAGCTTTGTGTATATTATCATAGAAATATATTAAAATAGAGCACTAAACAGAAAATGGTGATCTGCACAGAGATTATTTTAAGCAAATTCAGTGCCAGATCCATCTTTTGAAGATTTTTTAGAGGGCTTTTACACATACAGGCTGCCTGCAAGATTCTTCAAATTCCGTTTACAAGTAAGCATAGAATTGTATTTATTGGTGTGAAGATTATGAGCTAAAAACCTAAATATTTGTCTATTCCTCATCCTTTATTGTCTTAATGATACAGCACCAAGAACTGCACTTAGAATTTCTCACAGAGTAAGAGCATTCTTTTTATTTGTAGCTGGTTTCTAGCTGCTGTTGAAGAAACTGTGTTGTAAATAAGTATGATACATACCGATAGAAAATATACAGAGGTCAGATTGTCATTAACAGTGCCCGATTCCAGTGTTCTGCTAGTAACAAACTATGACATGTACCATAAGAAAATGCAAATCTACAGGAGCATATCTTGACATCATCAAGAACCACAACTCTACATGTCGCACGTTCCTTCCCCATTCTTCTCATCTGTAATTACCATTTGATTCCTCACACACTTGCTTTTGTTTCTGCTTTTATGGCTGGAATGGATCTCTGTTTACATTGATAAGGAACAAAGAGAAGCAAGCAGCTTTTCAAACAATTAATTCTGCATAAGGTTAACTGTAAGAGAAAGTCTCAAAAATTTTAGTAGTAGTTTTTATTGCTCAAAGAATGGAGATACAGATAAAAGTCTGCATGTGCATGAAAAAAAAAAAAAAAACAGTGAGAAAAAATATAGAAATAATCTCCTGGCCCCCAAAAATCCTGCTTTGTCCAAGCTGCCTTTCCAACTGCTGTTATAGAATTAGAGCATTGGAGAAACTGTATCTCTAAAATCTTCATACAACCCATGTTCATAAAGCAAGCCTAGCAATTTATGATGATCTTGTTGAGCAGAACTCCATTTTGGAAATCCTCATTTGTCAGGGTTTGACTTCCTCCAGTTGATGAGATTGAGCCGTACATTTTAATTAAGAGTTGATTAACATTTCTTTTTCCCTCTTCCGATAAAGGCTCAGTAATAGGTTCTGCCCAATGACTCCATGCTCTATTGATTCCAATGGAGACAGATGAAGTTATATTCTCTGCGGACAGCCTCATTTCCCAACAAAACTTCAGCTGATCACCTGCTACATTGTCCTGTAGCAGAGGTACTTCTTTTTTTACTACTTCTAAGTTTCTATTTATGTTATGATGAATAACTGATGTAAAATCACATTGCTTAATACACCAAAGGAGTGTGAGCACTTGCAGGCATGACTTTGGGCATTGAGGTTCATGACCAAACAAGAAATGCAAGCAAAGAAAACTTGAACAGGGGTAGAAAACGATTAATTTTACTGGAAAGTGGTTCTCATTGTGGGCGAGATCAAATCACCTCTGTATACAGAGAATACGTAATATCTGAAGTTACCATTTCCCTGTACCTGCAGATTAATGTAAAAAACACATAAGATGGGACTAAACATTATTTATCAAGATACACTCTTACCACAGTGGCCCTTCAATTCCCTCCAACTCAGTGCTTGTTTAAAGACTGAAAAAAATCTGTTCAGTCTTACATATATATTATTATTAGCCAGTTATTTTTTCACCTCTCATCACCTAGAAGAGATACAGCAATCACGACATTCGCAAAGAAGCTATCTTCCAGCTGAACCCCTATTCCTCCAGTAAGAGTGACATAAAAGCTGTATGTAGGAAACAAGATTGCATTTGACGACCAGTAGATGACAGCATATACTTGACACTAAACTCTTTCCAGTCAAATCTATCACTTAGTTTTTCCATTTATTAAACTGAATGAATACACTTTGCAACTCATTAGATACATCTGATAACAAACCAAAAACCTGATTATAAATAAAGCCAGTATGCTAATGCCGTTAAAAAGAAATATTCTAACTTACCAAATGATTTTAGACTGAAGAAAATGAGACTGGCCTATGTGAAGTACCATGCTTAGATTAGCTGAGTTCTAGCCAAGTACGCCAAATAGATACATGTGTTTTCTGGTCATGATTCTACAAAATAGTTTCATTCCCTTGTTTTTGTTTTGGGTGGTCTGCTAATCTCTGTGAAAAAGGTTTAAAGTCAAATCATTCCCACATGGTTTGAACAAAAGTGATTTTGATTTTCAAATCTCTCATTACATTTAGCCCAACCTGACTGGTTGCTGCCACTGAAGCACTAGCCTTACTTGCTTCTAGTGAGAAGATCCTACTTTTTTTTTTTTTTTTTCCCCCAAGTGACTGGTTTATGTGCTTCTGCATCCCATAATCTCTTTACTCTTCTTTGGTGTGTCCAATTTACAGAAATCATCACTCTTCCTCTTTTCATTAAATGTGCTCAGAACACTTTGTATAAAATAAATAAAAATACTGACTAGTTCAAAAAATGTGTATTTTTGATAGGAGGAGGTTTAAAGCCAAGGCACTAATTAGCCAACACAGATGCAGGAAGTTAGATTTTGATGATGTGATCAGATGTAAAAGAAGATAATAGACAGTCAAAGAGGGGAAAATGATGCATTATACCCTCAAGAAAGGGATTTGATTTGTTTGCCTTTTAAAGTCAAGTGCTGAAGCCGAATGAGCTGAAACCCATGCATGGAGAAGAACATCTGTGATGGGGATGGGCCAGAATACGCAACATATGGAACGATCAGACAAAAGCCCATTTCAACTTTGGTGGATAAAATGCAACCTTCCCCTCCAACTACAGATCCTGGAGAAAGTTCCACAGAAAGGGAGGGTCAGTGGTAACCAGCAAACATCGGTGTTTCAGATGTAGCTGTAAGGAATACACCTGTGTAACAGCTGGCATCTTGGCCTGTCCCTGTGCCGAAACAGCTATTTTTCCTAACAACAGCAAACCCAGACTCATTTCCTCTGCAGAGCAGGGAAGGAGAAAGACATAACTCATACAGAGCAGAATTGTGAAGTCACTCTTAACATGTGCGACTTAGTCATTTGGTCTTTTTGCTGATAGTGCTTTGCCTACCTATCTAGAAAGCTTTTAAGATTATATAATGACATGAACATCAACAACAGGAGCAGATTAAGACAGTATGCTGTTATCAGTCTGAAGATTCATCAGACAACAGTGCTCTCAATCTTCTCACCTGCCCTTTTTACCTTCATTCCAGGGATTCATGTACTAAACAGTGATGTGATACTCCAAGCCCTTCTGTAATAACTACCTTTAGCAAATATTGAACAAAATCATTCTGTTCTTCTATATTCTTTTGTGACTGAGCTGCAGAGACAGGCAAAAGCAGATACTTACTTCAGAGTCTCCCTCAGTGGGACAAACTAAAATAACACATCCAGGGCCAAGGGCTTTGTCTCCTGTCCTGATGGACTTTAGCACTGCAAATTTCAGTGACAGCAGGCATTTGTTAGCATCCATTACTGTATAAACTCATAAAATGCAAATCAGCCCCATTTTTAACAATCATTTAGGGTGCGGCTAAAGCTTTGTACTTTCCAACGCGGAGTGACAAATTTTGCATGCACAGTTCTTTCCTAATAAGACAAGTGTTCAAGCTTTTATCATTAATAGAAAAGAAATCACATATTTATTAGAAAACTAGAACCCTTTAAAGAGAATTAAATTTGTTTACTGAACCATCCAGCTGGTTTGGTAGAAAAAACAAGTATTTCTTTGAAATTCCAACATACTGTTCACTACCAGAAAGCTATTCTGAAAACAAGCTTAAAAGTATTTTTACAAGCACAAAAAATGATAGGCAACTTGATAGAAGCCAGATTTTTTTTCTTCTCTCCCCCAAAAGCCTTTCTTAGGCTGAAGGTCAGAAATGTCAGATGTTCTACATTGTTTTTAGGCAGAGAGTTGGCACAGGTGTTGATGGCTAATCCAAATTCTGGCTTCTTGCATGTGGTATTTAAGCAGGTGAAAGAGACAGGATCACCTCCAAAAGCTTTTGGTAAGCTCTACTCATGCCTTTCTACAGAAGTCTAAAAACTTTTTTACTTCACTTCTCTTGTACTTCTAGAAGTGCTTCTATGAGAGAAAAAAAAATGGAAAGTTTATATCCTTTACATTTCTAAAGTGATAAATGAGCAAATGTAATATTCAGATGAGAGAAAGTAAATCTCCTATAGTTCCTTTTTTTTCCTTTGGGGGGGGGGGGGTGTGTGGTTCACTGGCTTCAGAAGAAAAGCCAGGGAGTTATCCCAACTGCATATCTAGTTGATATAAAAGAACATTTCACAGCCTTGAAAAAACTCTTCTAAGGCATGCCAGTATCATTGCACCTATTTTCTAGATGGGGAACAAACAAACTCAAACTCCTGCTATTTTTAAAAAGTGACAGGCACTCGTGATTGTAACAATTGGTGTAAATTCAGAATTTCTAAACATTGTCCCTTATGTGTCCTGTTCAAGGCTGCACAGCAGACCAATATCAGCCACAACCAGGAATCTGGATATTCTGATTTTCAGATTTGTGATCCCTTCACTGGATTATGATTTTTCCCTTGGAAATGACACACAAGTATTGCCATTTATTCAGTTATGCTTTTTGGATACCAAGCGGACAAACATCTTATTTAGTGAACACCTACCACTTGTAGAACAGTACAAAACACTTGGGATTAGATGTTGGAGGCATCTTAAACCAGAGCTAAAGGACTGCCATGAGCATTAAGGAAGCCCCACTGTCAGCGATATTTACAGTTGCCAATTCCCACCAATAAGCACGGCAATGAGCTTGTGGAGGTATCCTGCATTCCAACTTCTTCGCAGCCTCATTTTAATGCCATTCCGATTCATGAATATACAACGGTAGACAGCAAAATAAATCTGTGCAAGTCACATGAGACTTTTTTGAGGTTTAAGTAATAATGCATGCAGGTCTTTTCCTGTTCAAATGACAAAGCAGTACTTAAGGCAGTTCTCACATGAAATATCTTTTTTTTTTTTTAAGCTCTGAATATAGAATCAGGTTTTAAATTCACATAGGCAATGCTGTATTGGCTAGAACGGAAAAGATTTGTGCATGTCAAAAACCAGAATAATTGCATCAGAAATAAAGGCAGACTCAGAAGGACTATTAAGGAGAAGAGAAAGCAGATTTCTTTTAATTGCTGAAGTGAGATATCCAAATTAATAAAAGACCATATTGTATAATTAAAAACACTACCAGATAAAAATAATGTGTGCTCAAATAAAAGGCAATAAAGCATTAAAGTTCTTGTGACATTTTAATCAGAAAACCAAATACAGGCATTAATAAACAGAAGTGACTTAGGGAATTATTTTAAATTTTTAAAATGAATTTGTTCTGCATTATTTCATACTTGAACTTGTACATTAATCACAGAACGTTAGGGGTTGGAAGGGACCTCGAAAGATCATCTAGTCCAACCCCCTAATACCAAATACAGTTTTCCAGTAAGGCCATGAGAACGTACTCTGTGTATTTAAGAGCAGCTAAGAGTTAACTACTTAAGAAGATATAAACAGCAATAAACTGCAACATTACAATTTAAATTTTTATCTTCAGCCAGGACCAGCCCAGTAAACTGGAGGACAGTATAAAAGCAGTTTCTATAGACTATCTGTGGCACACCAAGGTCTATACCAACCCCCAGTTACTTTACATTACACCTGTTAGCAAGGGCCCACACAGAGCCGTTACAGCTCATAGGACTGACTGTGGGGAGCTTCAGCTACTACTCTTTGTACTTCTGACGTTCGTGCATTAGAAGCAGGAAGCGCAGAGAAGAGCAAGGTTACAACTGATCACCTCTGCTAAGCTGTCTTGCCCGATCACAGGCATGTTACCCCCACAGACCCTCATTTTTGGATGACCCTCAGACATCACCTTTAAAACTGAGGTGATATTTGGCTCTGACACCTCAAATATTGGATTTTTGTAGAAGGAGCCTGCAAGCAGAAATTTGACAGAAGTTCTTCAAAGGGAAAATCCAGCAAATGACTTTAAGTCCACTAAACCCTCAGCATTAAATCCTAAGGAAATAAACTTAAGCTTTTGGTTCACCGGTGTTTTGCACTTTGGCATAACCACTTATATCCACGTAAATCCGATATAATGGTAGCATTTGCCTCCAAATTGTACAGGACAGATTTCTACAAAGCCTTTTGTATTACTGTGAGAAGACTTAAGTTTTTACTCAAAAGCACTTTATTATAAATTAAAAAGTACTTGTACACACAAAGCAGAATGATGGATCAAAAGTTTTATAGATCCTGCTCTGCAGGAAACTGTCAATAATGAAAATTTCATATTTACTGGTAATGGAAAGTTGCATGTAGATATTTATCGTTAATATGCCAATTATTTGTTTTCATCTGGAACTGCCTATTTGCAAACTGGGACATAACAAAAACATGTTTCTCGTCAACTGAGACTTAAATTTCTTAAAAAAAAGTTGCTTAAGTGATACTAAATAAAAAAAAAAAATCATAATTCATCTTTTGGGTGCTTTATGCAGAGAGGTATCACTGTTCATGTTTTATAGCTCAAATGATAAGCCTTATATCTCAATTCCAACTCAAGCAGGAAGCCTTCTCTGCCTTGCGCAGGTCTACCAGAGAGCAGCTTCAGCACTGTTTCCGTTTATGCACGTTAGATTCATTACGCACATAAATATTCTAGTTATTACTTTCAGTGTTTTCTTCTACCACTGACAGTACTACTAGTTATTCAAGTCAGTGTGTAGCAACTTGTTTACTGTATAGCACAGGGCAAGCCATTTCACTTCTGAGTGCCCTTCCTGCAACCCCACAGTGAGGATTAACTGATATTTCTAAAATGCTCCTGGAAAGTCAGTAAGTTAATTTCTAATTAATTAAGATCTGCATCTACAAAAGCAGGAAGCATGGATGACAAAAGTATTCTGAGGAGTTTTCTGAAAAAGCTCTGAAAAAAACTGCTGGAAATTAAACATCCCATTCCCACACCAAATCCATGCATTGCTCATGTCCTGATTACTGTAATTATTTATTCATTTTGAAACACATTGTTATGATAGTTGAGACTTACTAATCTGCGGCAAGCATCTGAAAGAAGGTGCAAAGCTATTTTAGGTCATGAAGCACAAAACATTTACTGTTCATGTATTTTTTTTTCCCCAGAGTCCTTTCTACATCAAAAAATATTTCCTCAAACAAAGGAAACTATTATTCTTAGAAGACATCCTAAGGAAAAGAAAAACTCATGTTCTTAGACTTAGAGCTAAACCCCAAATTGCAAGAGTAAATTTCAAATGTCTGGTTTCATTATTTATTTGGGGGAAATTAGAACACTAACCTCACCTATAGCCTCTTACCACTGTCTTGTAGGTGCAGAGGAGACGGCATAAGAACAGTTGATTTTCCTTTTCAAAATAATATTAATCCTATTCTATGCACATCTTACAGTACTAAGTGCAGGGGAAGAACAAGCAGAGATACCTGCTTCATTTGTCCTACACTAAAACAGCAAAAGACTCCCCAAAAAAGAGGTCAGTTAAACACAGGTTCTCTGTTGGTTTGGATCAGATCTATTCTTTTTCTAAGCAAGCTTTGAAACTAAGATTCACTATGATAATCAGTTTTAAAAACTTCATTGACAAAAACTGAAGTCTAAGAAGCTACGCCTATTTCTTAAAACCTTTAAGTCAATAAGAAAATCACCTTTTGTTTCGATTCAACACAACCTGTTTTACAGCTGTTGTTTATGAGCTCAAGCATGCTTTTATGAACCCAAATGCAGTATGAAAGTACTTGATGTGTTTTAGAGAACAAGGCATTATTGACATTTCCACATATTGGAGGCTGAGGGAGAAATGCATATTGATGATAGAAGAGTTGTTCCAAAAAGGAACAAATAAGAAACCATTTAAGATTTTATTAGAGATTTTCTGGATGTTGGATTACCCAACTTTAACAGCAACATAAGGAGAGATTTCCTAGCTTCAGCATTTTCTGCATTCCATTTATCACAAATACACATTTTACCAGACAAGACAAGACAGCTTGGCTGTTTTTACCCGTGGTCAACCACTTCCAAAAACTCTCCTGGTGAAATCTAGAGCCCAAAGAGGTCAACAGCAAGTTTTATCTCAATTTCAACATAGACAGACTTAATTTTTGTTAATATACTAGCCCTACCTAGTCCTACTTAACTACTACCAGAGATATAAAACTTCACATAAAGTACGCAAACGTACCATATGATTTATTTCCCAAAAAATATAACTTGCTATTAACAAAATTAAAACTTCCTTCCATTCTCCATTGCTACAGATTTTTTAAAAAACAGGATTAAATGGCAATTACTTAGAAAGAAGCATTATGCTTAATTTGCTCATTTGCAGTACTGGCAAGCATCACTAACTAGATACAGTTATCAGCTGTAAAAACCTTATTAAGCAAAAATAGGAATTAATTAGCCTTGCAACTCTAGAATCAAAGAGGGTCAACATCCTAAGGTTGCTCGAGGACTTGTGTTTGACCTACAGATGATTATGGTAATAAAACGCCCTCAAGAAGTTAACTCAGTGGGGAACGTTTTATTTATCACTTACATATACTATATGACTAAACAGCATGACTGCAAGTCAGGTTAAAATCATTTATTTGTTAGAAGGCCTTAAGTTTTGAGTCTAGACCTTACTGTTGCGTAATACATAGCAACTGTCTGCTATGCCAGCAGTCCAAAAACACACAGGATTGCCAGAGCTTTTTATTTCTGTTGTACTTGCATGTATAGTAGCAAGCCGTATCTTTAAAAGTTGTGTTTTCTCGAAGTAGTAGTTCCACAAGTTTGAAGAAAAAGAAACAACTTTAAAGTTTAGTGCTATTTTGACATCATCCACTCTAGTACAGCCTTTTCTGAGATGCTTACATCACATGTCATTAAAAATATATCTGAAAAGTTACAAATTACCTAGCTAGACTCAGGGAAAAAGCCTTAGCATATCAATAAAAAACATTTAAAAAAACCTGTTGCAATGTCAAAGTAGAAGCAAACCCACAAAAACTATAATTTCCTTCCCCTTTTACTTGAGAACCGTTTCAGCAAAGAAGAAATTGAACCAGTACCATAAGCTGTGACTCTACCAACAGGCCAGAATACTGTTTTAGAGACAAATGGAGCGTATACGTGAACGGACCACAACGTAATTGCGATTTTCCCTGTTGCAAGGATAGGCACCACGTTGACTCTGCTGGACTAGCTTCGCCACACATGGCGAGGGAGGCTACTGGCCCCATCTCCTTCCTCCCGCCTGCTCGGCACAGGTAGGGACGGCCGTTTCCTCGCACAGGCGAACCAGGCTGGAAAGCCTGCTGTCCTGGGTCACCTCCAGCGCTACACCCTCCCTTTCCACAAAGGGATGCTCATTTACCGGCGCAGGGAAGACACAGCCGCTGAAGCCACAACCCCGCGGAACACCGCAGGGTGCCTGCAGCCACCCCCCAGCACCCAGCCAGCTCGGGAGATCTCCCTCCCGGCTACACCAGGGAGGAGCACGCCACTGGGCTACAGCAAGCTGCTCACGACGGACAGCGGAGCTAAGGAACGCAGCCCCAGGCTCTTGTCTCTCACGAGCTTCTGTTATTACCGGGGTGGCAGGACACCCACAGCCCGGGCAGCGCGGGCGCCGCAGCGGGGCCTTCCCGCTTCTTCCCGCCCAGCGCCCAGCCCGGCTCTCGCCCGCCCAGCCCTTCTGCCTACTCTCGCCCCCCGCCGGCTTTTTAGGCGGTGGAGGAGGCGCCGGTGCTTTCTGAGGCGGCGGCGGCTCTCGGCGGTTTTCGCGCCTCGTCCCCTCAGGGCAGCGCCGCGGCGGAACGGGTGGGCGATGGCAGCGGTGCGGGGCTGCTGCTGGGGCGGGCGGTGCTGGGGAGCTCCGGGCAGGGCTGGGGGCGGGGGGAAGTCAGGCGCGTTCCCCCAGTGCAGTGCCCGGGCCGCCTGGGGAGAGCCGCGCTTCGCCCCAGGGGAGGGAGGGAAGTGGGGGGCCGTGCGGTGCTGTGGCAGCGGTGGAAGCAGTGGTGTGAGGTAAAGCTGGGGCCTAGAGGGGGGTGCTCGGCTGAAGGCATGCCGTTCTCTTCGGCCGTGTCGGTAGTGCAGGTGGGTGTTGCTCCGTCCCTCTTCCCTTGCAGGTGGTACGAGAAGGGAGGGGGTCCTGGCAGCGGTGCTGGGGGTCCCGCTTGGGCTGTCTCCTGGGCTGTGAGTATCTGGCTTGGCTGATGCTTGAAGGAGGCTGGCAAGGTGCAGGGGCCCTGTGGGGCTGTAGTGAGGAGAACAGAGATTAAAACAACGAGCGGGCCTTGTGGAGAAGGAAAAACTAGACTGGTCTGCCAGAAGCAAGGCATCTGTTCTTAATGATGCTGAGAAAATGACTGTTGGACACTTTCTGCCTGGGTTACGGTGTGCATGTCTTGGGGTTTGAACTAACAATGGGTTTTGTTTGAGGCATATCCCTCGAAGCTGGAACCCAGCATCACACTGAACAGCACAATTATCCCAGTTCTGGTTTTGGTAAAGTTATTTGGAATTGCTGTTGGACTTGTATGCTAAACATTATTCATACCACAAGCTAGATATATATTTCACTTAAACTGTCAACAAACCAAAAAATAATACAGGCCACACACCACATAAGAATTTTGCTTATATTGGGATAGACCTTTTCTTGTTTCATCATTATAAAAAGCCATAGACAGTGGCTGGCTTATCTGCGATGTAATGCACACTTACTATTTGTTGTAAAATTGTGAGAAAGTCTATAAAGAGGATCCAAGTTTATCAGAACAAAACCAGTGAAACAAACTGCTGATGCATTGTATGGATGTGACAAGCAGCTGAAAGATAGGAGTGCATGCAGAGCATTGTGCTTTCCACCCACTGGTCAGGCCTGGGACAGAGATGTGTCACACAGAATCACTCAGAATCACAGAATGTCAGGGGTTGGAAGGGACCTCAAAAGATCATCTAGTCCAACCCCCCTGCCAGAGCAGGACCACCTAGAGTAGGTCACACAGGAACACGTCCAGGCGGGTTTTGAATGTCTTCAGAGAAGGAGACTCCACAACCTCTCTGGGCAGCCTGTTCCAGTGCTCTGTCACTCTCACAGTGAAAAAGTTTTTCCTTACGTTAATGTCGAACCTCCTATGCTCCAGCTTGCACCCGTTGCCCCTTGTCTTATCATTGGCTGTCATCGAGAAAAGCCCAGCTCCATCCTCCTGACACTCACCTTTTATGTATTTATAAGTGTTAATGAGGTCACCCCTCAGTCTCCTCCAAGCTCAAGAGACCCAGCTCTCTCACCCTTTGATCATAAGGGAGATGTTCCACCCCCTTCATCTTTGTGGCTCTGCACTGGACTCTTTCAAGCAGTTCTGGAACTGAGGGGCCCAGAACTGGACACACTGTTCCAGATGGGGTCTCACCAGGGCAGAGCAGAGGGGGAGGAGAACCTCTCTCCACCTACTGACCACAGCCCTTCTAATCCACCCCAGGATGCCATTGGCCTTCTTGGCCATGAGCGCACATTGCTGGCTCACGGTCATCCTGCTGCCCACCAGGACCCCCAGGTCCCTTTCTCCTGTGCTGCTCTCCAACAGCTCAGTCCCCAGCCCATACTGGTCCATGGGGTTGTTCTTTCCCAGATGAAAGGCTCTACACGTGCCCTTGTTGTATTTCATTACATTTCTCCCCGCCCAGCTCTCCAGCCTGTCCAGGTCTTTCTGAACGGCAGCACAGCCTGCTGGGGTGTCAGCCGCTCCTCCCAGTTTGGTGTCATCAGCAAACTTGCTGACAGTGCTGAAGTGTCGTCGCATGGGCTGCGTTCAGCCTGTGGGCCAATGGCTGACTGCTAACTGAATTCAAGATTCATGGCTTTGTTAATGGCACCAAAGTTTTAAATAGTCTTTTTAATAACAAGCAAAATGCTTAAGGCCCTGCATTATCTGGGTGCTATGCCGTTTAAAGACCACAGATGACAAATAGTGCTATAACTGTATGGTCTAGGACAGCTGTCAAGATGCTATTAAATTTAGTTGGTAACAGGGAGTATAAATCTCATGCACAGTGCAGTAATTCAGGATTCTGTATTAAAGGGACAGTGTCTTTTTTGTGAGTTGTCTTTTTGCAATACGAGACAAACTCATGATAACTGGTTCACAACAGAAGCTGTAAAACATGCAAATACGTGTTCTCTCTTCCACTGTATAAACTGAAGAGATCAAATTTAATGAATGCTCAACTGCATTTATTCAACCTACAACTTAACAAAGAAAAATGAAATTAACTGTGTTTAACTGTCTGGGTTTGGATATCAGTAGACTTCATGACCATACAACTGAATAGGGTGCATAACTGGCAGGGCTTTGTACCTTTCTAGTTCATAAAATAGCTCTTGGGGACCTGTGATTTAAACAGAAAAGTTTTGGCTATCCCCAAGGGGAATGAAATCAACAACAGTCTTGACTGTTTATAGTTTCAGTTCTCCTTGCTGACATGATATTCTTGTTGTGATTTCCAAAATACTGAACAGTCTTTGCTGAAAGCTAGATAGTGTGTCATGCAAACACGTTGTCATTGTGTAGCTGAAGTTCTCATCCCTAAATGGAGAATGGGAGCTTGAAGCAACTTGGTAGCATGTACAAATTTACAGTTTTTAATGTATCCTTATATTTTCAGAACTTGGATAGTCAGGATTTAAAATAAAGCTTGACAAATTAAAAAACATTTATTCTTTAGAAAATTCGTATTGTACAGAGTAAAATTCATATTGTACAGAGTAAAACATTGGCATACAAACTCTCCAGGATACAGAAACATAATAGGGCAGGAAGGAAAAAAAAAGAGAATCATCTGATGCAGCTTAGGTTAAACAATAAGCAAAGAGGACAGCTGGATGACCTGACAAGGAATCCAATAGTAGTAATCAGGTAGTTTCTGACAAGGAATAAGGAGGAGAATTCATTGCACCTTTGGTTTTTCTGCGCACCCATTAATACACAGTGTAAAAACATGAAAAATGCTTTATGCCATCAGTGCTTCCTTCTTTCTATAGGAGAGAACAAAACAGAAGATAAAATATGCAGCAGCGTGAAAACATTCTAGTATGGCGGAAGCCTTGCGTATTTGACAATAATACAGTCAAAAGACCCTGCAGCTTCTCATTAGCTTGGCTCCTCTTGAAAGCTGACACTGACAGTGTGGTTTTGCCATATTTGTTGTGACAGCATAGGTGTCTTGCCCAGTATATGCTAAAAGCCTTTCTAGCGTGACAGTGGTTCAAACAACACAACCATTTAATTAGGCGAAGTGACTTTTCTTCCTTTTTCCTTTCCCATCTCCTACAGCAAATGCTGTAAAATTACTACGTTGTACATAGAGATAAAGGATGTCACTACATCTGTGTTATTGTTGGTCTGTCAATGAAACACTGCGAAGACAGTTTCAGTCCACCAATATTACAGGAAGGAGAGAGCTGGCTGTAAGCACTTGTTTCTTCTTGGCCTGTTCTTTTCTTAGTTCCGTTATTAATAAAATATTCTGTACTGTCCCTGTATTTTTGTCTGCTTTCCACCTTCCTAATTTGGTGGGTTTGGTAAAGTTACTATTGACCTCAAGTATCAAACAGGTAGCTGACATTGATGTCTACCCAAAAGTGCACTAAAATTTAAATGAAGGTGAAAGAGCCTTGACTGGGAAAAGAACTCATGACACTTGTCATAGAACCATAGAATGGTTTGGGTTGGAAGGGACCTTCAAGATCATCCAGTTCCAACCCCCTGCCATGGGCAGGGACACCTTCCACTACACCAGGTTGCTCCCAGCCCCATCCAACCTGTCCTTGAACACTGCCAGGGAGGGGGCAGCCACAGCTTCTTTGGGCAGCCTGTACCAGTGCCTCACCGCCCTCACAGGGAAGAATTTCTTCCTTGTATCCAATCTGAATCTACCCTCATTCAGTTTGAAACAGTTAACTCTTGTCTTATCACTACCCTCGTTTTCTAAAAGACTGATTACCTTCTCTGATTAGCGACAGTTATGCTGATCCCTAGAAATCCATGATGTATTCTTCTGACAGAAGGAATCATTTACAAAAACTTACGGAAAACTTATTTTCTCTCAGCGTGGTATTTTTCAGCAGTGTAATGGCTGACTGAGGTAGACCTCACATCATAGAGAAAAAGATTAGAATTTAACTTCTCAAAGAGTAGCAGACTTTGTTCACATCCTTAAACCACTAAAATGAACTATTTTGCCCATAATTTTTCTTGGAAAAAATCCAAGTGCACGCATTTGAAAAGGAACAAATCCTCTACAGTATCTGTGACCCTGCTTTTGATTTGGGGGATAGGTTTGAAATATTTTTTTTCTCTAGAAAGTCACTGCACTGGAATAGACTTCTGAGATATAATTAAAGGTAATAGCTTCAAATCCACTGAAACTCCTAAGTGTTTGTTACACACTCTTCGTTAGCCATAATTGAATATGCAGTTAAGATTTTAGTTAATTTGTCTGAAAGTATTTCAGTTCATTGGCTTTATAAAATCTCCTGGGTTCATCATTACATTACGCTTGCTGCATACCTTCCCTCATCCCTTTAATTTTCCAGTTAAGGCTCAAGCTTATTTTCATGCAAAGGGCTACTGCTTGAGACAAGAACAAACTGCATCTTAGTTTTCCTTGCATACATTTCGGTCTCAATCAAAACCCTCGTGTTGAAAACATTTGGGTTAATTTTAGGCATTAAATTTAGCAGGAATATTCATATGAGTAAATATTTTCACAATTGCTTTTGTCCCAGAGGAGGGAGATGAAATGAAATTTGAAGCCTAATATATTACTTTTTCCTGTGAATATAAATTTCATAGCAGAACACTGTTTTTTCATTCTTTTATTTTAAAAGGATAGTTAAAATGATGAGATTTAATAAAGGGAATCTGTCAAGACATAATTTATGACTTGATAATGTGTCAATATAAAAAAAAATCAACCCATACTGCCTGTGTGTTGGTAATACTTGGTTTTCTGTAAGACCGAAGTTCAGCCACTGTAAATCTCACTACAGTTTTGCATTTGGATTGGGCAAAGAAACAGCATAATTTTCTGACAAGTTTCTTTTTTTTTTTTGCTTTTAACAAGCTAGCAAATGTAGTAATGTGGCTTTTATTACTATTCTTGCTTACATGCCTGTGTTTTTTTCCTTCTGAACAACAAGAATTGTTTGGCATGTCTTAGGCTTAATAAACCGTGTAGGTTCTTCAGGTGAAAAAATATTACATATGGGACCTAAGCAATGAAGGTATTTGTGATGATGGCCATTATCTGTATTTTAAAGAAGTGAAAATAGGATTGAAAGAGGGAAGGACTAATTGTTCATATACTGCTTACATAAAACTACTCCTTCAGCCTGATTCACTTCTATATCCGCATGGAATTGAACTGAGATTGTTATTCTCGGCATTCCTGCAGGGATATATATTTGAAAGCACTGGAGTTAAAGGCTGTGGGATTCAAGCTTAATTTTTTTTTAAGTTCATATTGTTGATATAGATTATGCTGTAATTTATCCAAGAGATGCAGATGCAAAATTACATGGAATTTATTCTGATTACAGTTATACTAGCATCAGTGTGCTCTTTCACCATGCACTAAAGGGTCCTTCCCAGGTTTTTGTTACTTTGCCATCATGAAGGGGCGTCATCTATTTTCTACAGCTTTTTAGCTGAAATGCCTTTTTCATGTTAAACCAAATGAAAAATATTCAGTACTTAACTGTTGCTGCTTGTTTGTTACCTGAAGCATTCGCTTGAAAAACAACCAAATCACTGAAATATCCCATAAGGCTTCCTACCATTATTACCTTGACAGCAGCATAGTGTTTTGATTTAGATTAGCGGCTCGTGATGGCTGCTATTAAAACTTGTGCTTTCCCTGAAAACTGTTGGATTACTTCTTGTGGTTAGGATTCGAGTTCTTTCTATTTTGTCATTTTCATTCTTTAAACCATGGCTTTATTGAGTTTTTTTGTCATTTAATATACTCAGCTGAAGTTGAGAGAAGTTACCTAACAATTTTGCAGCTAAGAACTCTTTTAGGTTTCAAAAGCAAAATAATTCAACTTGTATCAGTAACAACAATAATAAACTTTGCAAAACCAGACTGTATTTATTCCTCACCAAGCTCATTCCTTGAAATGTTCATTTGGCATGAAGCAACAGCAAGCGAACAAGTGGTTGTGACACCCCTTTCTCATTCTCATTGCTGCTAGGGAACTGCCCCAAGGCCTGCAGCAGTGATTTTCTCCAGCATTCAGGACTACTTCTTAATTAACTGTGCTCTGCTTCTATTTGACCTCACTTCAGACTTCCCTAAATAGATTCCATCAGGTGCCTTCTCTTTCTGGCAAACTTCCATCATACTTTATTTGGGTTTGATTGAGACGAGAAGCAACAGCAGGCCAAGCAACTGGAGAGAACAGACCTAATCAGAAATGTGAATTATGATTCACTTTTATAGTTGAATGGAACAGAAATGCTCCCAGTTGTCATGGTGTATTCTCATTTAAAATAATACAAGTGAAACAAATGTATAGTATAGATGAAGTTAACTAGGAAGATGATTATGGAAAAATAGTTATATCACAAAAACTTGATTGATGCAGTAGTCTAAACAGCACTTTCTTCCTCACTGATTCTGGCCTGAGTTGACTTGTAGGATTCAGTGAAGAACATACTCAAGTCTAGTCAGAATGAACTGCATCGAAAGTGTTTGAGCTGTAGTTTCACTGTTACACAGTCCTTTATGCAAAAACTAGAGCTTTCTGCATTATTTCCTCAATAGCTAGCTCTGTGCAGCCAGTGCTGTGCTAACATGTCTGTGTTGTTTCCAGAGCTGAGCTAATCTTGGAAACTCCATAGCTGTGCTTACTCGGTATTCAGGTCTGAGCTAGCCCACTCCTTGTGCAGGCAAGCTGAAGAATCTTCATACCTAGTGCTAATAATCTGTGATCTGAATAAATTGCCTGCGGACGTTGCTTGTGAAAGGTGATAGCTCTATGGCTGATGCTTCTCATTTAACAAAACCTCGCAGCCTTGAGCCTTCCATGAAACTAATGACAATCTCATCTGAAGAAACTTGGGTGAGCCCTTGTCAGCAAAGACAATGAATTACTAAAAACCGGGTAAGTTTAGAGAGACAAATCAGCAGCTACGTTGAAAATGTCACCCCTGGCTTCTGTTTCGTTGAATCAGACCACAGAGCACAGAGTCAAAAGACTAACCTGTTGTTCCCCTTCGCCCCACATCCCAAGCCTACCAGTCCTCAAGTGCTCAGCATCAAACACCGTATGCCGTTCAAGGCATTCGCATACTTGCAGTCCTGTACAGTACCCAGTAATTTCATGGCTAACACAAGATTTGCTATGAAATTGTGCTCCACTTGTAAATGTTCTCCACACCCCACACCAGCCCCCCCAATTTAAGGCAGAGAAATAACGTTCTCTCCCTAAGTATGTTTTCTGGGACGCTGCATTATAAGTCCTACTTTTGGTCACAAAAATAAGTAAGCTTTTTAGCTGTACCTACCAAAATTAGCAGTCACTCCAGGAGAACCAAAGGAGTTTTGTTAGAATGAAATTGACTGTGTGTCCTCTACAGTGTAATTATAGCACCTGCTCTGTAACGCTGAGGCAAAGAAGAATACCTGTTGCCCTTTCTTTGTGTAACAGTCAGGACAGAATAACAGCACCAATGTTGTGTACTTGTTCTGCTTAATATTATAGGTTAGGTACTATTTCTCCCCAATGGAGTCTGAAACAGAACAATTGACACCCAATTCTTCCACTGAGAAAATAACTTAATATTTTCTTTTAGCTTTCTAGCCCAATTAATGATTATTTAAATTGTACTTGTGTTACGTCTTACACCAAAGAACATAAATTTTCTGAAGTTCAGTGGTCTGTCTTCCTACTGGTGAAATAAAAAGAACAACAACCAACGACCAAAAAGCTCACAACAGCTTATATGTTAATAAGTAGGGAATGGTATCCCAAGCCCACATGTGTTAGACTCACCCATATCACTAACAAATTATTGGTTTTTCTGCTTTCAAAAGATGATTTAGAAAGCTCAGTTCAAGTGGTAAAGTTATCCTCAAATCATCTCCCCTTTCTTCTTTAGGAAGACCAACAGGGAAATAATGTTGTGGTGTATTTACAAAATTTTGGTTCCAGTAGCAGATGGCTTCACTAACTCTTTAATCCAAATCTACTAGTCCTTATTGACCTGCCAGTGCCTTTAATTTTAGTGAATATGTTAAGCATGTGAAGCTGGTGGAAGATGATACAGAAAGATAGCAAGAAAAATTGAGTTGGAAAAGGCCTTTCTCTGGTGAAAGTTTTTTCAGATACTCATTCTAACTAAGCTTGCACAAGCTTTTCTGCTGTACTAGTTTGAATTATGTCATACAATTAATGAAGCTCTGTTGATTTACAAACGTGATAGCCCAACTTATAATGCAGCTATAAACTCCTTAGAGCTTGATTGATTTCTCCAAACATTAAAAAAAAAACAAAACAAGAGGTGAAAACATCACTTCATTTCTTACCTAAATTTTGAGTACTTTCAGCAAACATCAATTAGAAAAAAATAAAATTAAATAGCACTTACTGAAACGATTGGCACAGTGTGTTAAGCTTTTCTTTTGTGAGCTACCCTACAGATAGTCTCTGGCCTGTCACCTGGAGAGAGAGACATATTGCTCACTTGTTAAGGAAAAAGCCTTCATCACCAGGGCCATAATTTTTACCTTTCAGTTCTTCAGACTGAACTTATTTCATGGATATGATGTACCACACAGTCTGGCACCTTGCTCATTATTTTCTGATTCTCCGCATCCTACACAGGTCTATTACCTAGATGCAATGCTGGCACTTGGATTTTAGGAGCAGACCTTTCCATTTCCAGTTGAAGTGTACTGATTTTTGCATGTAATTCTCTCTTAGCTTACTCCATATTTCCAGAGATGCCTGTCACCTGCCATAATAGAGAAATCAGAATAGCAGAAGGTTGGAAAGAAATGTGAATCTTCTTGTAAACTATGAGTTACAAATAATACATGCACAAGCAGCTAGAATTTAGTATAGATAAAACATGATATTTGAATTATGGTATTAAATCTGCACTGAGAAGGGGGAATAATTACAGTATCTGACATTTTGGCATGTTACGTATTAGAGAATACTATTTTTAACAATATCAGCTGCAGATAAAATTCTTACTATATATCTTTCTCCAAAGAATATATACAGGTGACAAACGACTTGCTAGAGTTGCCATCAGTTATCCAGACTTTTAAAAATATTCTTATATTATGAAAAACTGAAATGAACTGGGACCCGAGTTGTAAAAAGATATTAATAATTAGCCAACAAATTTCCAGTGGTGTTTCACAATATATTCTCCTTTGAAATGGTTGGTAGCAAGTGTTCAGTGAGAAAACAGGTACGAACTGAAGCAAAGAAAATGTCAGGTCATCTAATGAAACTGATGTCAGAGTGAACCAGCACAATAAGGGATTATATTTAAAGGCAGTGGAAAGCATTTGAATCTGTATTTGGGTAAAATTGTTTCTTTTCTGATTTGATTTAGCAGTGACTGGGAAACCTTTATGCACCATTTCTTGAGCAAAGACGCAGATTCAAAACTGAGTGCAAGGAAGATTTTCAATCCAGATATACTGGCAAAAGGCAGAAAAGGTACTTTGGATATCCAAATCCTGTTTTATAAAAATCTGACTTCACAACAGAAGACACTAGTGCTCCCAAGCTACCCACTCATTTCTTCAGTCCTCAGAAATACTGCTTTTCAGAGAATTCAAAAGCCAGAACAAGTTGAAAGGCCATATAGGATGTATTTCATCAACTGTGAAGTTATGCAAAGCTGCTAAGAATGTGCTTAGGTTGAAGTAAGGGGTGATCCTGTCCTATGGGATTATTCATTCTTTTAATCTAAACACACTTAATACTTCCCTGCATTGGTTCTCTTACTGGCAGGTATTTAATACATTTGTGTAAGCCAGATTGCACATGAAAGGATGAAGTCATTCTTCTTACTAAACTTTATGCAGTCTTGTAGGACACATAGGGTTTCCTAATTTTCATTTGAAGCCTGGGGCAAAACTTTGGTTCTAACTCCCCATTAAATCCACAAAGTCATTTTTCCCCTTTAAGCAAGGGAAAAATAAAAATAAACAAATAGAAGAACTGTAAAGAGGAAGAAATAAGAAAGAGTTTGATATGTTATTTTGATAACATTTTCTTTATTTTATACATCATATACAGATCTTATAGCTTCAGTTACATGTTCACTGCTTTTTCCTGTTGATGTTTCTCTGGAAAATATGCAGTCACGTCGTTACAAAATGGCAAATAACCGTTAGCAACAATACAATTGACATTGTATCTCACAGATGACATGTAAGTATTTTCTAGCATATTTGCATTTTCTCATGACATGTAGCATAAAAGAAACAATTTCCAGCTGTCTCAGTCTTGAGAGAGAATAATAATTATATTTAACAGATGCATTTCATGATTGCAACTGTATTAACAGAAACCAGGTTGCAAAAGCACTGCAAAAAAATCCCACAAACTCCTCTCCTTATTACTTCACTCCGTTGTCTTTCACATCAGGATATGAAATACATACCTAGGATTCTAGAATACAATATATTTCCAGCTAACTTGATATTAATTTTATCTTATTTTTTAAAAAGTGATTTATTATTAGTGTGAAAGAAGTCCAATACTTGGACTTCAGTCTGTTGTTTTGCCACAAATAAAAGCATGCTTTGGAAGATCATTTAACCTTTCTGTTACCTGTGATCTAACCAAGGCAGTTAATATGCAGCCCTCAGATTTCTGGCAGCTGAACTTTTAGTAAAGAAGTGTATCTTTTTCAACCTATCTTAGTCATCCCATTCTTCTTTCCTTATATTTTTTCCCTGTAAAGATTTAGTTTCAGTTAACAGTTCACTAAACTTGTCATTGCCTTTTTGAAGGACACATTCAATTCAAATTAGGTTTCCATTTTTTTAGGTTGTTGCCTAATGAGCAGACGGTGACAGAGGATTCTAATACTATAATCTTTAATTAGGAAAACTCACATTTTCTGTGTATCTTAGGGTTTAATGTTGCCATTTGTTAATATAACATTTTGAGTACCTGTAATTGCAATAGGAATCGTATCAAAATTAGAACTACAGAGTTCTCTGGAGCTGATGTTGTAAAGGAGAAGTAAATTCTTGCAGTGCATAAACTGTGCAGTGTAGGGAACAGTGAGACTTAGTTGTGAAGCAGTATGAGCCACGAACTAAGTGTGTGAGTGTCATGCTCAAAAGATTAGTCAAGTCTTGGGGAAGACAGTAGTTAAGAGAGAAAACAGATGTATATTGAGAAGTGACTTATAGCGATGGAAAATAAGGTAAAAATATTCAGTAACGGAGTCTGGAATCAAGACCAGTCCTTACAAACAAGTGACCACACTAGGTCACACTTTTTTGTTGCTGCAGAAACAAAGAAGATAATCTCTTCATGCCTAGGGTGAAGAGAAAAAGATAAAATGGAAGCAGATTGCATCAAAGAGACTTAAATGTCTTTTTCTGGTGACTAACATGGTAGTAGAGATAATGCCCTGGAATTAATTGTCCTGGGAGGCCATATGACACTATACATAGTGTCCATCACTAAGAAGACCACAAGAAGAGGCTGGACAAACATCTGTTACGAATGACCCATATGTCTTACCTTGGAGAAAGTAGTTGTATTAACCAACTTTTTATCTTTATAAATTTAATATCCAGAAAAATCCTTGAAATTAAGTGTTAAAGGTTGTCAAGAAAGTGTTTATCCAATACATGTGTTGAATTAATTGGGAAAATGACAGGAGGAAAAATTTGTTTTATTTTTTATTTTCTAACCAGCTACCATCTCTCCAGATTACTCTAGAACTCTTTAAAGCAAAGGATTAGCATATTTCTTTTCCAAATAAAATAGTTTTCCTATAGGCTTCCTTAAAAATTCAGCACATTCAAACTGCTAAGGCCTTCCCTTTTAGTTTGTACAGTAAGTGTCTAAGGCCATGTACTCACAGAATCCCCAAGGCAAATAATCTGAAGCCGTATGTTTACTGTAGTGTAGGTTTCCATATTAGGAGAGAAAAGCAGGGTTAGCTGGTAGAGTTTAGAGACATTCTCTGTGTGTACTAGCATCTGTGTTGTTGGATCTTTGTGGTAAATGAGTGTAAGTAGAGCAATTGACAAGAAAGGCACCAGTTCTCTGAATTAAGAGAGTTTGGGAAAAGATGCTCAGATTCTATCTGGCAGTAGGAGCACAAGTAATGCCATCATTACCTTAACAGATCCTGTGATACTAGAATCTCAACCAGGCTCTAAAAATTACTTAATATGAATAAAATATTTTCTTCTTGTATAATGGATGAGCTATCTTAAAATAGTGCCATGTGAATAAACCCCTCTAGCTCAACAGCAAAATGCTCAAGTTGTCATCATGTCTCTGTGTATGAGACATGACTGAATCAGTTCTGCTGAATTCAACCGTAATAATACAATCATAAGACTTGGAGATTTCAGTTGCACCCAAGAAAGGCACCCCAGCACATGCAGAAGTATTCACTGTGGTAGTACACTCCAGGCTTATGCCTATACAAAGGTGTAATTTTGGCCGTTGTCCTCAAATACAGTCCTAAAATCGTTTTCTGCAGAATGTGTGAAATCCTGGTTGAAGTACCTAGTGTGTTGTGTAAAGTAAAAGAAAGGGACATTAAGCTACATAGTAGTAGTATCTGGCAGTGGAATTAATTAGCACCAGTGGAGAGACTGGACCATGCACAGAGAAAACAGATGAGAAAATAGTAAGGTTTCATCATTCCTGCAAGAAAGGTGTCACTGAGCATGACCTAGTATGGATCATGACTACATGATTCTTTCGTGAAAAATTATATATGGGTATTAACTCTTTATTGTTGCTTATTAAAACATCTACATTTGCAAAAGGAACTGGCTTTGACTCTTGATGAAAGAATTGTTTTGTAAGAGTGAGGGTAAATTAATTAATTATTAATAGAAATATAATCACAATATTAATAGTTAAATAGTAAATACAAGTTCAAATGCATGTTTTCCTAAGCTGAGTGAAAAATTATTACTAGACGTGCACCAAATTAACGCACTGCAGAGGACTGCCATGTCAGGCATTCCCCCTGTATATTCAGTGGAGATGGTCCCATCAAAACCTTGAGTTTCTTCAACCCCTAAAACGCTACACGTGCCAGCCCCATGCAACTGTTTTGCAGCACAAAATGCTTTTATTTGGGGAATGCTGCACTGTGGGACATAACCTTGATATTCTTCTGGAGGGAAAGAGAGGAAATTTTTTTTTTTTTCCAAGGGATGGCAGAAAGTGCACCATTTTCCCTCAAGTAATTTGAAGCATAGGAGACACAAGATGAATTTGCGTTATGGGACAGAAGATTCTGTGTAATCTCTTTCGGTAGTGCCAACCTATGCAGGCTCAAGCTCTTCTACTCACGTTATCTAGTGCCTGGAAGGGATATAAGCTTGGGTCTGAAGGCAGTGTAGTGATCTCAGCACAGGGCTGTGACTGAACTGCTGCAACTCTTACTGTTCCCTGTCCTGGTGCTGTGTTTGGATGCTGCTTGTTCAGTTGTCCATGGACCATGCTTTGTGTGACAAAGACCTGCTCACGGAGATTCAATTTTTAAATGCAGATTCAAGAGTAGACGGTAGCTGTGGTTCCAGTGCTGTAGGGAACAAGAACCCAAAACACACTGCTTCACAAAAGGGTCATGATCATTCGTAAGCTGTTCTCTCAGGCATAACCATTTCTTTTTCTTCTGTGTATAACACTCAATACAACGGGCTCTTGATGCATTAACTCCAGATGCTACATTAATGCAAATACTAATTGAAGACATTGCCTGAGCAATATTCCTAATTAGTCTCTTAGTGAATATTTTGAGACCAAGATTAGAGCAAATTTTTTCCTTTGTAACTGTCCAGGAAGCACAGATAGAACAGTTGAACAAAGACGCAACATATTGTTGTCAGCAACTGCAGCTTAAAAGATTTAAGGCCCAAGATCTGATTTGTGAATAGTGAAGCCAGGGCCAGCTAATCTTATTTTTTTTAGAAAGCATTTCTGGTTGGATCTTGGCCAACAAGAAGTCAGTTCAGTTTAAGTTTAGACCTGTCTTGCTTCCATAGTTTCCCTGACTTCTACTCAACTTGTGGAAATTTTTATTTAGAGAACAGTCCAAGAACTAGGTCTTGTTGATGAGAAACTGCTTCTCTCTCCATACCATAAAGGCATCATAACTTACACCCCCTTATTCTTCATTAATATGCAGTTAGACAATTTATATACCACTTTATTCATTAGCATATAAATTGCCACCAATATACTACATTCCCAGAGCAAAAATAAACCAGTGTGAGGAAAGGGAAAGCTACCACAAAATGCCTAGTACTTTTATACATATAGCTGCTTCAGTGAATTATAACCCAATGGAGTCAAACTGGTACACTTTGCTTCATTATGCAGAAATGCTGCCGTGATCATTTCCTGTCAATGTCTTACATTTTGAAATATCAAAATATTTTTGGAAATGGAACCGTTATTTCCTGTTTGGAAAGCAAGCAAATTTTTTTTTTTTTGTAAAATTTTCTAAATAAAAATTTAAAACCAGGTTGTTTTTATTTCTTTTACCATGTCACTCAAGCTCCAGACTATGGCAGTAAAGCTAACCCTACAGCAAAGTGATTCTGCTCTGACCATGATTATGAATGCAGAGCTGCTCTTTCAATGGGAATCTGCAGTCTTTGCCTGCATGTGACACATGACAGTATGTCTGTATCCTATTGTTAGAAGGAACACCAATATTCCTGATGAAATTAGAGTTTGGACACCTTTACTTTGTGCTAGTTTGGTCAGCAAAATAAACAAGTTTTCTAGTAGCAGAAGACTAGCTTTGCTAGTACCTCTGTGCTTAGAAAAAGAGTTTTGGTGTTCTGGTTTGAGACATCAGCAGATAACTTGTTTGAGTCTTCCTGCAGTGGTTTAAGAGGATATTGTCTCATCTGATCATCCTCCAGAAGAGAAAGTGACCCCCAGTTTCAACCATTCCAATGCAAGGTCGATATTCTTAGCCTAAACCACTTCAAAAGACACATTAGAAATGAGGTGCAAAACAATGTTCGTTGTTTGCTAGTAGTCATGTCCTGTGTATGAAGTGAGGTGTACAGGAAGGGAGAGTAACCTCTGAAGGCACTGCAGGCAAGTTTGATAGGCCTTTTAGTGAGGATGTCCAATGTCACACAACCTGTCCTCCATTTGGAGCATAAATTCTAAGTTCAGATCAGAATCAGGAACATCAGAACTTCCAGCTGGCAACTCCTGTGACCCGTTCCAGCTTTTGTGACATTCCAGTGAAGCCAGAATCACAGTGGAATTTCTCTAGGGGTAATGAAAGGAACTTACTGATTTTGGACCTTCAGAAATAAGAGATATGAACAGAAAGAGCACACCTATCAGAATTATAGTATTCACCTGCAAAGAAAATGTACCTTTTTTTTTTTTTTTTCCACTCAGGAAAAGAATTGTAAATTGCATAGCATGTAGGAAAAAATTGCTTGTTTTGAAGTTGTAAGATGCAGTCAACAGCAGCAAATTTTAGTATGGAAGAGAGATTTATTTTAGCAATTGCTTTTCAAATCCTTGTTTTGTTTCAAATTGTATTCCTGCTATGTGTCTATGAACACAGTTAAGCCCACTTGCCTTTCTGATGGAGGGCCTGATCGATTTAATGCCTTCAGGCAACATTATCAGCCAGCTGCTTTTTCTATCATATGGTGAGCAGTACGATGTATTTTTTTAAAAATCTGAGGATGAACTCTGAATTTCCAGTTCAATGGCAGGATATAATTTGGCCACAGTGAAAATCCACATATGCTACAACAAATTTTTCATTGATGTGGTGCTGTCATAAATTAGAGAACACATTTCAGGATCACACACATCTATTAAATTTCTTGATCCTCAAAATAATTGGTACTTGGTTTTCTAAAGCTGTGCACTGAAGGAAAGTACCCCATCAATAAATTTAACCCAAGGTGAGTCAGTAGAAATATATTCAGTTCCTATTATTCTTTTGCCTAAGTATTCAGCATCGTGCAGAATCTTTCTTTTATTAGACACACAAGAGTCTGATACTGTCTTTTAGTACCTAGATTCTTTGAAATTTCAGGATATTCATTCTTTAAATTCTCAAGGGAGTATATGTATTAAAATCTGTCAATGTCCATTCTATGGAATTAATTTTGTATATTTATGACTATATTTGTTAATGTTCTCAGAGTTTGATTACTTTTGGAATTTCCCAGTTTTTTGCCGTGTGGTACCAGATACAAACGAATGCTAGGTCTCAGTCACTCGGAGCTGGTATGAAGCGCTGAGGCATTGGCAGAGTCTTGCAGTTAAAATAATACTCACCAATTCCTAGTTTCCTTAGGAGCTGAAAGCGCTGTATTCTATAAACACTGATGTATGAGATCTCCTGCTAAATTATTAAATGTTCATGAAAAACACAGTGAAACTGTTCTTAATATAAATGCTATTGAATTTAGGCAAATAAAATTCAAATTGACAATGCTTCAAATTGAAAGTCTTTAATTTTGGTATATCGAAGAAGTCTGATGATCTTAGGCATTACACTGAGGGAAGACCTGTAAAGGTTTTTTTCTAGCTCTAAAAGTTTCCTAAGCTTGTGGAGAGCATTTCAGATTCCAATTTGGATCTTTATGTAAATTGATGTTATCTATCCTCCAGGGATACCTTTTTGAACTAGGAGTAAATACTTGAGTAAAGTGTGTGGACATGGTAAATAGATGGAAGCTTATACACAGCTGTATTATCATGTTCTTGCATCAAATAAATTTTTTTAATTATGCAGAAGATTGTTTCCCTGTTGCATCCTAATGATTTACCTCCTGACTCTACTAGGGTGTATGATCTTTATGTATAATTATACTGCTGACATCCTGGAAGATTTGTTGATAGGGTTACTTTATGGAAGATAACACGACCTTCTATTTAAGACAGTCGGTTTAAAGTAATTAGGACCTTCATCTCCATGCAGCTTTGATTCATCTGGACTGTGCTTTCAGTTGTAGTTACCACTAACACACAAATAATAATCTACTACTTGTTTTTGAATGGCAACAAAATTTCTGTCAGGATCAGAAATGTAATAAACATGCCATAAGTATATCTGTATCGCCGACCTGAATGAACAGAGCAGTCCAAACTGTAATAGCCCTTTTAAAGGTAGGTATGTAAGTGTTATCATTGCTTTTTATAAAGCAGGTAAAAGCTTTCCTCTTTGCCTTCCTGCATTACACCTGCTCTTTGGCTGCACAAACTTCTTCTGACCCTGAATGGTGCTATGGAATTTGTATCAGTCTCAGAGAAGGCTCATTTATATCTTCGGTTTCTATTAAGTAAAACTTATCCACTCTGTTGCTTTAAGCAAGACCAGTAATAAATATTTAGGAATCTCCCACGAAGATATCAGCTTATCAGAAAAGAAGATTATATCCCTTTGCAGCAGTATTAAATCCTTGTTTGTTCAGCCTACAAATCATCTCTGAGACTATCACTAATTGGCAGCGAAAAAAATCCAAACCACCACCCCATTAAACTTGGAAAGCACCATGTTAAATGTTATTTCTCCAAAAAGCAGTGCTAAATTTTTCTGCCACGGAAAGGAAGAAGTTAGTGATCATATCCTACTCAAATATAGCAGCTACAATGTTTAATCGTAAGCCTTCTTAAACGCAGACCAAATCATTTTAGATGATTCATAGATATTTTGATACAGCCACATATACAGAAATCGGAAAACACAGAGAAGTCATCCCTTCTTTGAATGCAGAGTGTCCTTGGTTTGATTCAGAATTTTAATTTGCTAGAGAAGTAGGAAATTGTTGTTTGATTAAAACTTAAAAATATGATCTGGGAAAACTGGAATAGCTCTGTATTTGATTACTGCTGTAGTTCTGTTAGAGTGGACATGTTGGGTTTTTTTTCTAGATAGATATATTGCATCTAAATGAAGAACACTAACCCCTTGTAGAAAAAAAGTTTCAAATAATCAAAAAGATCCAAAATACAATGTTCTTTGAGCAGTACCAGCTTCTGCAAACTCAGATCTGTTTGGTCTAAACTGTTCCCATCTGGCTTAGGAGAGAGACATCAGCTCCTCTCCAGATTGTGCTGAGGGTTTCAGCTGATTGCTGTCTTTTGTGCTAATAAGCAGAGAACTCATTCTGTGTAATGGTGGAAATCTGTAGCGTGAACATCTGGGGAAGCGCAAGGTGTCTTGTTAACAGTCTTGCTATCTCCACATGTAGAAGTTCAATGAATCCTTGATGGTGTGACAGTTTCTCTGATAACAGAATTAATTAGCAGGCTTGATCTAAAGCAGCATTGCTCTGATGTGGTGTGTTCCTACAAAGGTCTCTTGACCTATCATAACTCTTGCTCTCAGTGAAAAGAGACACTTCTTAAAAAATATGAGACAAAAGACACGATCAGCCATTCTTTGCTCTTTCACCGTAGCTGTGAAATATAAAAAAAAAAGTTGGGCAAACATTGACTGTTATTGAAGATAATGACCTGAAGCATTTGATTTCATTCTCTGAAAGCTTCTGGCAATCATTACTCTCTTCCTTCTGTGTTAAGCAGTATTATGTTTAGGGAAATACAAAAAGCCTTCCTTGGCTTATCTTTTCTTCTATTGTAAAGACTCATACAAAATCAGCATGATCCATCACAGTCACTCTGTTATAAGTCTACGAGGAAAATAGAAGTGAATTACAACTGAAAATTTGAGAGGCATGCTAAATTAAATGAAAAATTTGCTCTTTAAAAAATCTCATGGGAATATAGTCTGTTGAAACACTCTTTAATGTTTGATTCAGATGTCAGGGGAGTAGGTTCCTTAGAAGGCTAGAGAGACCTGATTGTAAAAGACAGATGAGAAACGGTAGAGGGTAAATTGCTGGGATGCCAGAGGTATTTATGTCACTAAAATTGACCTTTAGCGTAATTTTAAATGTTGTAACTTGCATGTCAGATGAAAAATATGCTAGTATATGTAAGGTAGTTTTGATGCATGTATTAAAGCATAGGCAAATGCTAGATATTAACACAAAAGTGACTGCTAAGTTTGTAAAAAAGCATGTATACAAACAATACAGAAAAATATTTCTAAATTGGATGCGTGATAGCTTCAACAGGTACGAGATTCATTGGGACTATTGCACTTGTGCAAATGACCTCGGACACATACAATTCTGCATTCATGAGTCAATTGCACATGAGCTATGGGTACAGTAGAAGGCTTACCAGACCCAACACTCCGTATTTTTTTTGTCTTGCACCCAAGAAATCCATAGAAAAACACAGCCAAGCCGAGTCAGCCAGCTACCTGTATACACTACTGCTTATTAATTTTATCATCATAATGTGATTATGAGATATGGATGCACTGTCCCCCACTTCACTGATGGGAAAGCTAAAGATGAGATAGTTTAAATGCCTTGTGGAAAATTGGGAATTAGATCTTTACCTTCTAAGTCTTCATCAGGAGCTTTATCTTCTTTCCCGTTTCTGTGCGACTACCATATACTGAACAATGGCTATGGAGGAAGGAAGAATGCAGATTAACTTCTTCCTACACAGCATGAACATATCCTTGTTTTGTTTGTCTGTGAACCTCTGCGAGGACATAAATGCCATTTAGATTAATTTCTTATCTACCCCTATTTCATCTGTTTTCTGGTGGAAAAGTAAATCTGGATGGTTCAATGATTGCATTGCTATGCAAAGTTAAAAATCATGATGCTGTGATACTGGCAGATAACATTGCCAGATATTTGAATTCTTTGTTTTATTACATTATCTATGCATGCTAGGCACAGAGCATGATTTCTGTTAACTATATACTCTTAAATATATAAGACAAATATGATGTGTATTGCCCCTTTACCCTCTAGTAAGTGTAAGGTAGTTTATCCCTTTATTCCCCCTAATTGTTCCTGAGATAATTTGTTTATACCCTGAGAAAACATAGCAGGAAGCCTGGGCTGGAAGACTTGAACTCAAACTTAAAGACAGTATCTAGGTTATGGGCCTAATTACCAAATGGGATATAAATCCATTGCACAGATATTAGAGTCCTAAATACAAAAAATGAAGACACAGAAGAGGCAAAACTAGAGTTCAGTTGGAAGGCATATTTAAGTATATATGAACATAAAAATGCTGAGTGGGCAGAAGAAATGCTTATTCAAGTCAGCATGTGGCTGGCTACCTGTGCAGTTGAGAATTGCATCCTTAATGAGACACACGGCCATATGCTTAGTCAGTGTAAACCAGTATAGCTCCACTGAGGTCTATGTAGCTGGACTGATTTAAATCAGTTAGGGACCAGGCCTGCTGCTATTGAAGACAAAGACAAGCTACTTTCAAATTCAGCGCTGGAAGCCTCTAAAATCCAGCAAACTCCTGCATACACAAATAGCTGAAGCTCCAAGTAGCGCACTGCTCAGATTTTGGCCATTTAGTAACAATGGAATAAGTGCTTCATTTAACAATGACTGCCTGCTTCCTTCAAAGTTCTCTGTACCCCTTACTGTTCCCAAGGCAGCTCTCTAGTATTCAGGTACTTGTAATGCTCTCTGAAATTTATTTTGGACTTGGTATTTTCAAAGTGAAGGGCAGTAAAACTGACTTATTTCTTCTGTCTTACATGAGCATGTAAGACAATTGTTTAGGAGCTGATGAAGTATACTTGAGGTGCTGAGATAAACTTAGCAATTTGAGTACTTTTTACAGGTAGATTTCAGTAGATTCCATGTAGTTTGGACGTTTATATTAAATACAGTTTTCTAGATTTTTTTTCATAGTAAGGCTACGGTATGCTGGCAGAGTTGTAATGCGGGCTGTCAGGAGCTGGCAAGAGATGGGCAACACACACGCTGTCCACCAAAAATGTTGTGGGAAACATTAACATTCCAGCTTTAAAATGGGTCACAGTGCGAACGGGAACTGATGCTCCTGTAAGTGTAGACTGGTCATTCATGTGTGACTAAATAAATAAATAAACAGATGAACTCACCAGCTACTTTCCAGACAGGTAAGGCTGTCCTATTAAATTATTATTTGAACTGTGCTAACCCACTTTACGGTTACAGTCACTTCTATTTCATCACGTTAACTAAAACTACAGTTTCAAATGTTCCCAACACTCTTGTTCAGATTTCTCTTTTGAGCAAGGCATTCTGTTTGGTGCACCACTGTGAGAGGAAGAATTCTTCATTTCTCCTCTTCTTTTTAGTGAAGTGATTTATCAAGTTGTGTGAGTAAAATTCCATTTCCTTCAACTCTTCTAGAGGTAATGGCAAGGATAATCACCCTAACAACAGCAGTACTGAACTGCAAAAGCTGATCAAAATGTCATCTTGAATTCTAATTGTCAAGAAAGCCATGAACTCTGCACATCATGGTGGAGAAAGCCAGTGGGCTCACCTTAGGCAAAAAGATTGGTGTATTGAGGCACTAGATGTTAAGAAATTTGTCTTAATTTTTTAAATGTGCTTGAGTTGACTAAGTGGATTTATATAATGCCAAATTATTCTGTACATTAGATGATAATTCTACATTTTGCAAATTAATTCTCTGAAATGTGAACTGGGATTGTGATTGTAACTGTCTTTACCAATGACCTGCTTGCTGATCTTGATGAACTAGGTTAACATAACAGTAACAGAGAATCTTAGCTTTAGGGGAAGGAGACAGAACTTCTGGCAACAGGTCTGAAGTGATAACCCCTTTTGAGATGGTATGCTGTAGAGACATTTACATGTGGCAGGATGGCAGCCTTAGTCAATGCATGTTGAAATGGGTGGCAACTTCCCACTAAAGTTTTGTGGGTTTTAATCAGAGCTATAGATGCTTGCATTATGTGGTGCATTCACAGTGGAAGATTATAGTGGAAGTTCATGAAGTTCAAGAGCAAGCCATCATAATTTTTTTTTTTTTAAATATTCATTTAATGAATTTGTCCAACTTTACAAATCACTACTAGATTTGCAATAAAAATAGCAGTTTGCATCCTTTTCTGTTTTAGAGATGCATTACTAGCTTCTGAAGATTATAATTTCAGGTAGTTCAGTTGTTTCTCAAGAACACTTTTTGTTTTACAAGAACAAAGTTTTCTTGACAGTCTTGTTCAAGACATAATTAGAGCAATTAAGTCAATTTAGGTTAACTTCAGCAGCAAAGAAATCCATAGACTTTAACAGGAGCAGGATCAGCTTTGAACTAAGCTTAGGCATAATTTTTTCTTATTCCTTTGAAGACACAAATAAAATAATCTCTCTCACATGGATGGATTTGCTAGTTAATTGTCCACAGCATCTGCAGCACAGAATTCAGTCTTATGCCGTTTAAGGTTTGGCAAGACAGATATATGACTCTGCAACTGGAAAACTGCATCCTTGCTGAAAACACTCTGACACTTGAAATTACCAAGAGCCAGATTCTACTTGATTGAGTGGACTTACACGTAGGTATGTCTATTGCAAAGTGACTACACATTCAACATCCGTTTATCCGTGTCTGTGCTTCCCATTGTGGTATGTTTTTGTAAATCTTGAAATTATTTTAATTCTCGCTAGAGGTGATATCCAACATCCTGAAAAAATGTAGAGGTTTCCCTACAATAAAATAGCAAAAATTCTTGTACTTCATATAGAGGTTGAATGGCAAACTTCTGATTAGGAACTGTACCTCACCAAGATTTTAGGAGTGTGCAGGAATAGAATTGGAGTTTGGCCTGTGTAATAGAGGCTGTCACAATGTCTGGATAAGATGAAAGTACAAAATTTAAAGATATTTGTAGCTGTGGTATTATTTCCCTCTATATGGGCAGATCTTTTGTCACAATTACATATGAATATACATAAACCTAACAGGAACTTCTCTCTTCTGGTCATCTGTGTAACAGCTGGTTCCAACCCAGAAATGCCTGTACCAGAGCTAATAGGAACACTATGAACATACTGAATAACGGGCCATCCACAGCTTTCCTTACTACATAGTTCCAATGACCAATGCTCCTCTTTGTTAAAATTTGTGCATCATTTCTAGTATAAACATTGTCAGTGATTATTTACCAGTCTCTAAGTACTCCTAAGTATTTTTTTTTTTTTTTTTTTTTTTTTTTTGAAACTTGGCTTTAGGACGCCTGGATATTGTTTTATATTGGTGAAACGGTGTTTGGTTCATTGCTGCTATGGCTGATACTCAACGTTGAAAGTACAATAGGCCCCACTTTGTTAGTATTATCTCTGCAGTCCTATTACTGAGATAGAGGCTACTTGGAAAAGGACGATATTTTTCACCATTTTGGGAAGTGTTACCGTTCCCTGAGGAAATGCAAACATCCCACACTCAGTTACTTTATTCAAGTGTAATTTAAAACCGGCTCTCAAGCATAATGGGATGTTACAGCCAATATTTATTTTTCTTTCATTAGATAAATAGTATTAAATTGCAATCCTTGAGAAAATTGTACAGAGTGTATCACATCTGAATGTGTTTGAGCTTGAGTCTCGCTCAGGCAAATTCAAATAACCATCATTATGCAAATAAGAACATCCTCATTGCCAAGCAAGTTTAAAATGGATGTTTGTTTTTATCATGACAAATTATCTTCCTCCTGGTAGCAGACAGCTACGTGCAGCTCAGAAGAGCTGTACAGGTCCTGTTTATTCTTCAGACTTCTTCTTCCAGTTGCAAGCTGATTTTTTTGCTGGGTAGGAAAGTCTCTGATTGTTCTTCTTCCCATGTATCTTGCTTGAAAAACAGCATGGACAAGCTTTTCTTATCACCATTTTTTGGCTTGTTGGTGTTACAAAATTCATAAGAAATCTTTTTTTTTTGTGAATCAGGCAATAGCAACCCAAGGTCATCATCTTCCAGAGGCAGGCCTGCATTTCATACCAGCATATGCATACCCTGTCACTGAAGATTAAATCCTGGATTTAGTGGTCAGCTTCGGCACTTATCCCAGACACTAGAGCAAAGAAAGGAATGTTTCTTCTATCCACCTTTGGCCTGCAAATCAGCTGTAGTCTGTGTTGCAGCTGTAACAGGTTCAAGACTGAAACAACCTCTGCAACCTCAATAGATACCCCTCCTTTTTTTCCTCCGGTCAAGGGATTACTGCCCCAGCAATTGTAAAACATGTAGACTTTGGTACCCAAATGCCAGTGGATACCTCCTTTCACTGATTTAATGCAGGTTCTACAAAGACAGTTGTGTAAGGTCCTCATGCAGTTAGACACTCTTATTTGCTGAAGATTCTGTATCTGTAGTAGTTTCAGGACTCTTATCTCCTTAGTTTAACAAAGGACATGATTTGACATCCATGGGAATTGGCAGTACTCCCAGCCCACAAGCATTCACACACTGATCTCTTATCTCTGGTTACTTCAAAGGTTCTGCTGGTTTGTAAAAACCCTCACCAAATGCATCAGGCAATATGTTTATGACTTCATCCTGAAGCAACTTATTGCAAGTTTTTGATATTTAAAATACGATTTACTTGTTTTGCACTTATGCCACAATCTGTACAATGGAGTCCTAGTTATGGCTAAGGCTCTGCACACTGCTACAATTAAAATGATGTATAAACCAATAATATATGGGTCACAAAGACAAAGGAAAGGACTGTAGTAACAGTCAATTTTTTTGTTTGACTCTTTTCTGCGTTATCTGCCTGGATCTCATAAAAAAACTTTAGTGATGGCCAGTCTACATGGTATAAATACACATTAGATCCTCAGTTTGGAGTATGTCCACTTGCAATGGGCTTTTTAGACTTTATTTTGATGTTTCTTCTACTTATTTTCCATAGTACATGAAAACTGATTAAATAGGATTACTGCGACTATCACTATGTCAGAGGTACTGTACAAAGTTTGCAAATTGCAGTTTCCTTATATAAAAGAAGGTTCTTCCATGAGAGGCATTTTGTTCTATTGGTGAGTGCCTCAAGGTAGAAATCAGTTATAATTCAGAAAAATGTAAATAAAAGGCTGTAAAAGTCATCTTCATTTTTTCTTTGATGTGTGTGTTGTGCCAAAGGAATGGTAGTTGTAATAAGAGGTAGAGTACTTAGCCAAAACTTAGGACCTCTATTATCACACTAATTCTTAATACTTAAAAATAAATGAATCGTCATGGAGATGACAGTCTCACAAAGATTTCTTACTGTCTTTGTTAGCTTGTTACAAGATTCCCTTCTAAACCGTGCAGAAAATGGCTACTTTTTAGTCCAGTTACAGGTATTGTAAATGAAATGTACTGCCTCATTTATTTATGAGAGGTGCAAAGTGACACACAACACTAGAACCAATATCTGTTGTAGGACATATTTTATTATGCAGATGGTGGTCCATTTAACTTAAAAAATACTAGTTCTATGAAACTGGAAGAAATAAATCTCAGCAGAACCCAAACTTTTTACAGGATACAGGGTTCAATATAAATTCACCAGTGCCATCTATATATATATATATAAATCCACAGGTTCATCACTCAAAGAAAATGCCTACAATCTATCTCATATTAAATTATTTTTCATTTTTGCTTCTATAATGCTTAGAACACAAAAGGTACGCAGCAGGAATAATTCCTTTTATCGGAGCTTTACAAAGTTTTGTTAATGCAATGAACAAAAACAATCCCCCTCATATTTGGATTTACTGCAACCTTCCATGCCCTTTTTGTTCTTTTCTCTCAGCTTTTCCACCAAGCATACTGAGGATTAAGAAATCAAAACAAATAGCTGAAAAAGAAGTGCCTAATTCTCTGCAGAGGCATAAGAGAATGAATAAGTGAGCTATAGGCCAAGAGTTCTTGTTATGATAGCAACATTGCTCTTGCTTGTATTTACAGTTAATGTTGCAGCTTCTATAAATTAAAAATGCCACCAAACTACTTGCAAAGGAAATAAAATCTATGAATAGCTCCTTTATGCACACTGTATCGTTTCCAGTTCAGTTAAGCAAAAAGATTTTTCATCCTCTAGTCTAACAGCTTATCCTATGAAGTTATGCCTGCATGTAACTATGTGCTACAGGCCAAAATCTGCTTTCATTTCTATCTTTGTAAGATCGCTATCTTAAAAGATGTTGAACAGGGTATTTTCTATGACCAGATTCTGTCCTTAGCCATTTTTGTGTGTGATCCTGAAATAACCACAGTTCCTATGCAAGGCTGATTATAAGCAGTTGCTAGTGTGTTTTATTTATTAAAAGATTGATTTTTGTGTATTCTCTTATGTATGTTTCAATTTCTTTGAAACTGGTTCTTTCAGCAGAGTAGTTAGATGTCCCTGAGATCACAAAATGAATAGAAGATTTGTTTTAGAGTAGATCTTCACAGAGATATCAAATCATGAGATTTAAACTACTTTTCTGATTCAGGGGGTTTGACATTTTAGGCTTTTTCTCTTTACAACAATACTCTAGAAGAAAACATATGAGGATTGTTGTAGATATTGAATACAAGAGGGGAAAATCTTGGGAAGGAATATTTAATTTTGTTGTAGCCTTTTCCAATAGCATTGATTTGGAACTGCTTGCTCCTATCAACCATGGAGTGGATAATCAAATTTGTACTTGTAGTCTTAACACACAGCTAAATGCTGGAGTGCTCAAATTTGCTTTGTTTTGGAAGGATCAAAGATCTGACTGAGTTTTTGTATGCAGTATGCTGTCTGGTTTCACTTTGATTCAATTAGGAAATAAATGATAAGCTTTTACAACACTCAAGGGGTCACTTGGATGGACCTAATGAAGAAACAAAAGGTGTAACAAGGCAATGCTCTTTTCTGAGTGACTAAAGTTTAAGGGGGGGCAGCTCTATTAGGAGCAGATGAAGGGAAAGAAAAACATACGTCAAGTCTACCCCAACCATTTATTGACATGCAGTCTTAGTTTACATGAAAAAGCAGCCACAAATGCTGACTGGAATGAAAAGACACAGATTTTAAATTTGAAATTCTTTATTCTGAGCTTGAAAAAGTAACTTAATGACAATAAACTGTTTCAGTCTCTACAGTATTTTAAAAATCACACTTGCATCTCAAAAGCGTAGGCAAACCGTAGGGTCCAGAGCAGTCATGCTGAGAAGTTGTATTGTAACTCCTGTTTATATCCAATGAAACTTTCTATAAAGAAAGATATGTAGAATAGCCCATCTTGCAGGAGAAGGGAAGTGTATACATGCACCATGATATTTTGTGTCAGACAAGAATCTATAGTTACATTTTAAAAGGGAAAAAAGAACATACTGGAAAAATTAAAATTTTTGTTCTGCTTTATTTTTAATGAAGGCACTTAATATTCCATTGCAAGAATCCTCTAACTGTTCGGGTTTTTGTATTTGAGTTTGTTTTTTTTTTTTCCATCTACTGGCAATTACAGAAGCTTGGGGTATTTTCTAAACACAAAAGAGAAACTACATTGAAAAACAGTCCAGTTTTGCTTCCACAACTGCTTTTACAGGCCTATTGACAGTGTTAAGGGAAAGAAACAACAATTTTGGAAAAGCTGGCTGCACCACTAAATGAAATAAATGAGCTATACCCTCGTTTTCACCATAGAATTTAACTCAGCTTTGAAAATTCTGTAAATTTTTGCCCAGCTTCAACAGTCTCTATGTATTTCCCTATACAGATCTTTACACAGACAAAACTGAGTTCTAAGACAGGGCTTTAGAAAAATCATTATAAATAGAAACTGTGGAACTATTAGAGTTGTTAGACCTGATTAAGCTTAATTAGTTTATTAACATATTACATCTTTGCCCAGACATGAAGTTATGCTAAGTGTGACCCAAGTAAGAAAGTGCTAGGGCTGACGAACATCACAAAATCAGCTGTACTCTGCGTTCTGGAGCACAGCGGGCAGATCCCTGCAACAGTGCCAAGGTGAGCTGGTGTGCCTGCACCGGGCTGTGCTGCACCACGCGGTGAGGCCGGCTTGGTCCAGAAGTATTACCATAGCAGTGCAGACCTGTGGCTGGCAAAGCCTGCTCCCGAGCACTGCCACGAAGGACAGTGTAGTGTCTTGTCCCACCACACTCAGTTCGGCAGATGGCAGACTGGCATGCCATCGGATCTGCATTTGATCTTGTTTGGACATGGCCTCTGGCAAGTCCCATGCTAAATATCATATGGGCAGAGGCATGTCTCATAGCATTGCCTTTGCCACTGAAACACATTATTTTCTTGTATAGTCTGGGGTTAAAATTATTTTTTCTTTTGCTAATACGAAAGTTCTTAATTCCTATACCACAAGTGTTTTTCATCTAACATAGGCAAAATAATTTAAATTATTTATTAATGGCACATTTGACTGAATAGCTGAGCTGCTTAATGTGCATAAAATACATAATTTGTGTCCTTCTTAAATGACATATTTATTTTCATGTTTTTAACTAGATGCGATGGATGTCTATGGTAACTGTTTATGCTGTTTGGTTTACTTCATTCTTTGGATACGCCAATAACCCGCTTTGCTGAGGAGTGCACAGCTTTAATTTCCGTCATTAACCACAATGACTTTAGAAAGAAAACAAATTGTGACGCTGTTTGGGTGGCATAAATAGTTCATTTTCCTGATCAGACCATTTACAAAGTTTAGCATAATCTAAACTACTAGGTTGTGGTTTAATATTTAATCCGGTGGTGTTTATAACAGACTTCATGAACAGGATCAATACTTGCTTCAAATGTTTTCATTTTTGCTAAGCACAATGCTTCTTAGTGTCCTGCGGCATAAGAGTTGTTATAACACTATGCCATGTTCTTAAGCTAAAATGTTGTACTAAGCTCACACAGAGCGAGCAGAACAAATAAATGAAAGTGAAATCAGCTGCTCTTAAATAAGAAGTGCAAAAGGATGTAGCTTACCTTGTGAGTTCCATTTTATAATGACAGCTGTTTTATTACACCTTTTACTGACCATGTATTTAATCAATATAAAACTCTAATAATGTAACAAGATCCCACAATGTTTTCTGACAAGTACTTGTAAATTTTCTGGAATACTACTTGTTAAACAAAGATTAAATGTGGCTATTAGAAGCTGGCAATAATGTTCCAGGAAGACAGCTTTATTTCTGCACATGAACTGAGTACTGGGAAAGGATTGTTAAACTCTGGAAACTTAAAAAAAAATGAGGTAATGACAGAATAGCTATTACTTTATATAAATAGTCCAATAAGCAAAATTGCACTTGCCTTGGTCTACAAGACTATGAGATTCTCAGCAGCACAGAAAGCAAAGAAAAATTTTGTTCATTCCTATATAGCATCACTTCAGATAAAATAATTAATTGCATGAATTACATGTCCTAATTGATACTGTCTGATTAAACCACCTAGACATGCATTGCTGAGATTGTTACTGTGTAATGGTGGCAGTAGCCTGACTATTCTCAGTTTAAGCTTCTGAGTATAAAATAACTTGAAATGATGCTGGACATAATTTAAGATTTGCTTTCTAAATCACAGATTAGATAATCAATGAGCGCCAGATTACAAATCTTCTCACTCAGAGTGATGATCAGCTATGCACATAAAAAGTCTTTCTGACTGGCATGTAACCACCTGTATGAGCTGATGTTCATTACAGAAGTAGTGAGTTCGAGTTCTTGACCGTAGAACAAGAGCTGGAATGTTGCAATGCTGCAGAATAACTGCTTAAGGATTGAACAAATGCACGTCCAAAGCTTATACCTCTCTCAAGAAGGAACGTTAAGTTGACATCAATAAGAAATTTGAAGTCAGCAGTTAATCTTGTGGCTGAAACATAAGTCTATGCGATAGGAAAAACACTTTCTGGGTTTTCCCAGACAGCTTTGGTGGATCAGACCCCATAAAGAGCCTAATTTTGCCTATGTTTGAGGTGACTGACACCCCCATCTCCAGCCATAGGCTGTCCTTCCTTTTGAAGCTAAGTCATAGCACAGCAAAGAATGAAAACCACGTGAGTCTGGAAGGAGGGAAAACAACCAAGAGCTTAACTGTCCTGTAGTGGTTGGGGCATCTAACTGAGAATGAAGAGTCCAGGTACTGCTTTTCTAATTACTATTGAGCACTGAATATAAAATTAACCTGAGAAAAACACTCCTTATTCCCTCCCTGCTGAGTGCCTTAACCACTATTTAGGAGTCACTACAGTGTCTACTCCTGATAGAAAAATCTAATATTTAATTGTCATTGAAAATTATTCCAGACTTGTTCAGGCTAGATCTAGGTGTTTGCTGCATGTTGCCAGTTATGTAATTCAGTGCTAAATCTAAATTTTTGTGATTTTGTGACAAAAATTACATTTGATCTAGTCTTGGGGTACACCTTGCTTATTTTTGGAGATCCGTGAAAACAAACTCTGTAACAAGATGTATAAATAACTATTCTTATGACTTTAAGATGATCAGTTAACAGCAAACTTTTTTTTTTTTGGTCAGTTCTCCTGACCAAATAAAGCCTTTTGATGCTCATCCAAAGATGTAAGAGATTACACTTTTCTCCTTGTGCAAATCACAAGCCAGACTTTTGAAGTTAATCATGCTGTAATGATATGAACTGATATGAGTTAGATGAGAATCAGGTGAAGTGCTTGAACCCAAGTAACAGAAGAATTATCTTTTAAAAAACAAGGCCAACTAATTTCTTTGTAAAACTAATGAAGTAGTGATTTTGGAAGATAAAACACTTCAGAAGAACAAAATTTTATTCATATTCCTTAAGCTTTTTATATAGTCTGCTTAGTAGCTATAAAATAGTGTTAGAAACAATATCAATTCTGCAGAATATAAAAGGAGGGTTTTCTCTCCCACCCCCTGCCTTTTTTATATTTAACACCAGTAGAGACCCCAGCTCCAGAACAGGAAGGATCACTTTATGGCCCTCTAAACTTTATCCACATCGGGACAATTAGGATAGAGGTGATGTAAGAGGGGGAGACACTTTAATCAGAACACTAGCCATGACTCTAATTGCTAGTCCTTCCAGCCCCAAGCGACCATGCTGTGCCTACTTGGCAAAGTCCTGTTCCCTGTCTAGCTCAGCTGTACTTCTTTACGCCACAGACTGACCAGGTTCTGCTGCTCCTGATAACCTACAGCTGAGGAACTATGAGCAGCTGTAACTAATCTGGGCATTGGCTGGCTCAGCCCTCACTGACCAGGACTTTGGGAAGGTTAGGGGTTCAGAGCTGTTGCTAGGAGAGGGGTGGCAGCCTTGAAAGCGTCAGGGAGAGGAGGCAGTTGGAAATGATTCCTCGCTGATGGCAGGATTTCTCGCAGGCTGTCAGGTATCCTACTAAATGTTTAATTACTTATAAGAAGGATAATTGACTTCTTCCTGTAAAGATTGTACTAGAGAAGACTTATGTCTCCCTGTCTAAGAAAGCTCTTGGTCTTTTCTTTTCACTAGAAAACAAGCTTCAGACAGGTGAGAAAGTAAAAATGGCTATATACAGGTGAGACTTTGGCAGATATGCAGTAGGCTGTTGTGCTTGTGCTATGTTTATGGCAAAATCAGTGACGGTATGGCAATTCATGTGGTATATCAGCTCCTCTACTGGCTTATTAAAAAAACCAGACACAGGACCTTCAAAGGTATCACACAATTAGAACTACAGAGGACTAATTGAATCCTGGTACTTCTGGCAGTCATGTTTCTCAGTTGCCCTACTGTTTTTAATGTGCCTGAGTGATCAAAGTGAGACAATATTGAGTATACTTACTGATGCTCAAAGACTGCATCCCCCAAAAAATTATGAATGTGCTGTAGACTTAATAATGCTGTTTCTCCTGTGACTGGAAGGAGTTGAGTGCTCTTGTTGATTTTCCTAACAAAGAAAAATATCTTTCTGTACTTTACTTGTTATGGAGATTTTACAAGAGTTATCAGATTATTGCCTACATCATTTCAGTCTTTTTGGCAAGTTTCTGAAAATGTTAGAAAGTAAATTATAACTTGTCCTAATCTCTCTTAAATGGCTGAAGGCTTTAGATAAATTGAGTCATGCCAACATGACAAGTACAGTCACTGTCTGTCCTATTCCTTATGGTCAGTGCAACAATATGTACTTTCAGTTTGTTTGTCATAAAGACTATTCTTTGTCTAAAATATCTGTAATAATAAGTCCAATTATGAGATTTTTGTAGGAATTCTACATTCAGAAAATGGAGCTAATAACAAAAATACAGTCTTTGTCCCTTTGAAAACATGTATTCAATTTGGAAGTCAGTAGAAGTCCTCAAAGAAAGCAGGAGCTTCTATCATGATCAGCTCCTATATGTCTGCAAAGTAAAATGTGTGGGTTTCGTCCTGTACTATTTGCATGCTGTAACTCCTTGTCCTAACTGCAGTGAAGAAATTCTACCCTGTTGAGCAGAAATAGGTTGTAAATCGGAAGATTTTATTGAGAAGGTAACGTTAACTTTTGAAGATTTAGTTGAAGAAGAGAGAGGCAAAGATACTAGTGACATCTTGTCTATGGCAAGAAAGATTGAATAAGCAAAATTTACAATCAGAGCAACTGTACAGGTGTTAGATTTACCCCAAGAAATACTTTAGTCTGTGAAACAGGGACTTTAAGTGCTTATATTCCCTGATAACATTCACATAATTATGTATGAGATTATGACAGTGAAATAACCAGATTAGTGAGACACTGATAGCACTATATTAATCACAGAAGCATGGAATAGTTTGGGCTGGAAGGGACCATTAAAGACCATCTAGTCCAACCCCCCTGCAATGAGCAGAAACATCTTTAACCAGAACAGGTTGCTCAGAGCCCCGACCAACCTGACCTTGAATGTTTCCAGGGATGGGACTTCTACCACCTCTCTGGGCTGCCTGTTCCAGTGGCTCACCACAGAATCACAGAATGGTTGGGGTTGCAAGGGACCTCTGGAGATCATGTAGTCTGACCCCCCTGCTAAAGCAGGATCACCTACAGCAGGTTGCACAGGACTGTGTCCAGGAGGATTTTGAATATATCTAGGGAAGGAGACTCCACAGCCTCTCTGGGCAGCCTGTGCCAGTGCTCTGTCACCCTTAATGTAAAGAAGTTTCCCTTCATGTTGAAACAGAACTTCCTGTGCTCCAGTTTGTGCCCATTGCCCCCTGTCCTGTCACTGGGCACCACTGAAAAGAGTCTGGCCCCATCCTCTTGACACCCACCCTTTAGATATTTATAAGCATTGATAAGATCCACTCTCAGTCTTCTCTTCTCCAGGCCAAAGAGCTCCAGGTCTCTAAATTCCTACTTTTGGACTTACATTTCTAGGCTTTTGGACTACTGGTGAGCACTGAGCTGATGGCTTTTTTTTTTTTTTTTTTTTTTTGAAAAAAAAAAAAAAAGGCACAAAAACCTGTAATGACTCTAATATCTGACTTTCAAGTGTTAAGAGCTGGTGTCTGTCAGGGTATATTTACTCTTAAAGTGTCTTTTTCCCCATATTCATCCCTTTGTGCTTTATCTGCTTACAGGCATCATACTGCCATTCACACTGATCAGGGAAACATAGATGGAACCATATTTAGTTATGCTGATATAAAAAATTTCATGAGAGTTGGTCAATTTAGCTGGAATCTTGTTTTAGAAAAATACCAGTGAACCTACAGTGATGAAATGTTTTTGTCTTTCAGTTTGGAATGGCTTTATTTTTATCTTTCATTTTTATATTTGTTATAGAAGTTAATACAGAAAGAAAAGATTTTTATAGAGTGAATCAAATGTAAAATTCTTTGCAAAATCTAACTAGTCTTCTGCATAGTATTAGTACACATATAAAGCTAATTGGAGAAACAAGAACATGGCACAATAGACTTTCTAAAAATCCTCTCAAGATTAGATATAATGAAGAAAATCCAGGTTTTACTCCTAACTGTAATAACAGTACTTTGTGATCTAGCTGTGTTACTTCATATACCATTCTGTTTAAAATTTCTGTTTCTTAGGATGTAGAAATAAGAATGCTGTTCTATTTGTAAGCCATTCTGAGATGCTGAGGTAGAAAATGCTATAAATTGAATGCAAAGCATTTATACTGAATGTAAATCATAGTAATGATCATGACTCAGGGCATTTCCTGGGAGCATTAACTCCACAGAAGATGTTTGCTTCTGTTCATTAACCTCAGGAAAAACTAGCTGTTAATGACCTTAGGCACGAAGGTGCTCTCTGAGCTGTCTGTTTGCCCTCAGTAGACTCTGAGCTGGTAGCTGAGAATTCAATCCTTTTCAGAGGATTTTATTTTTGTGCTCATATTACAGTATTGTTGGGCATTTGCATGGAGTTTATATCCCCACATGTTAGATTGAATCAAGGTTTCAGAGAAAGTAACCTAGATTCTATTAAAATTAGATGCTTTTGAGCCTAAGGGACCGTAGGCTACAGGTGAGGCCCTAGGAACCTTTGCAATGGATGGCTGTCTGGAGAACAGCTGTTTCACAGCAACAGCAAAGGCGAGGCTGTGATGTCCAGGACCAGTCCTTGTGCAGATCAGAAACCAGAAATCAATTAAACGTCAAGCAACTTCTATCAGTAATGGCTGACCTAGCTGGAACAAAAGTGACCTGAAAGGTGACAGCATTCAGTTTAGTACTCTCCCAAAATACAGTGAACTTAAAACAGTATTCAGAATGATGGTGAACATCAGAGTTCGAAGACAGTGAACAGGAAGTTTTAATCTGCACTTAGTCACTGTGTTGATCTTGAGCCTAGGCATCCCTTACTGGCCTTGTACAGGCTGAAACAGGGTAGGTAATGGATAGACTAGCATTCTGGATAGCTGCAGCTTTGTATTCCAAAATAAAAAGTTACTCGAGGTTTGGTAGCTAAAGCAGTCCTAGGTATCTTTCAGTGTTATGAGAATATAAGCAAAATCTTTTTTTTTTTTTTTTTGTAGTTAACACTACAGAAAGTGCTATAGTTTTCAAGCCCCTGTGTGTGTAAGTATATGAATAACACCCTGGCTGACAGCCCAAATCATGAAAACACAAGCTATGTGGAGGAAGGTAATTGCAGATGGAAGTATATGGTAGAATCAATGTTGTTCAGCCCAACAAAAGAACAGTCAGTGTTCTTCCTATGCTTTCTTTCTAATGCATTTTAGCTGCATGGCAGCTGTGGGAAGGCTTCTAATTACAGAACAACAAGCTGTTTCCAACAAGATAACTGTTGGCTGATGTTTAATTGATTATTTGGGAACTTTTTGTTTAAATATGAAAGATTTTCTTTAGGAAAGGTTTTTGTCCTGTGTGATTTTTGTCCTGGGGAAATCTAAAACCAAACTATTTTGGAGGATAGAGTGTCAAGCTAACTCATTGATGTTCTGGTTTGTGCTTCTTTAAGTTGGCTTGACATTAATCTCTGTTGTCTGGTGACTGAAGAAAATGACAGTTTGCCTACTTCCTTCGCCTGTCCTCTATCAGCCAGCCTCTGTGGTAGGACTGTTTCTGCTATAATACACTAGAGTGCAGTATCAACTCAGTTCAATGTATTTAAAACTTTACATTCCATTTTCCCAATAGAAACTGAAAGAGAAAACCAAACTTTAATTTCCCCCATATGGGTTTTAGTAGGCTCTTGGAGCTGCTACGCAGCTTTTATTCACAAAACAAACATAATAGCTAACAAACTTGTACCACTTCTGTGGGCTGGGGACTGCTAATTAGAACAGCAGTGTTGTCAGCCTGAATGCCAGCAACTCCCTTCAGGTGGAATTTAAAGCATCATAAGGTAGTTCCTGATAAACCTGGTTTAGTATCAAGCTATAAAAAAAAAAAAATCAAGCTTCTTGTTAATCTCCTAAACCATCTTATTCTCTCCCTTTTCTTTTTCTTTCACTTTTCCTACTGGAAATTCATTGCAGGTTCTAATTCCTCAGCTTCCCAATTTGGCATGTAATTTTGTATCTTTTTAACAGAATCTTGTTTTCAGAGTTGTTTTTTTTGCCACACATTCATGGAGCTAGTGTAATTTTCCCCTCCCCAATTTCCTTCTCCGGCAGCTCCAACTGCAAGGACAGCCAATGTTTACAGTGAGAAGATTAAAATATTCTAGATATCTTCAGTTGCTTCCTCCTATTTACTGACTCTGCAGTTTCAATATGAAATCTACTATAATGTGGAAGCTGTTTCCAATATACTATAAGGGCTTCCTACCATATGCTCTCCCATCTGTGATAAGAATGAGGGTTTTGGAAAAAAAAAGGCAGAAATTTCAGTGTGTGACTGGAGTTGAACTGTGTGCAATATCTGCCTGATTTAAGGAAGTCTTGAAAAGTAAATATGTGTATTATACATCATGAATTCTTCTACCTCCTGTTTATTCCACATTGCTGATCAAGCATTTTCTGTGGAAAAAAAAAAAACAACACATGGTTATGAGGCCTGGAGAATTAGTGGAACTGAGTACATCTTAAGAACTGTAGTTCAGTAGAGTCTGCAGTCACTTTGGTTGGTGGAAGTGGCTTTTCAGCTTTCAGTGATGACTGACACTTTGGAGAGGGCATACCTTTGCTAAAGATTAACCACAACAATACATTAAACCTTAATGCAAGTGTCACAACTTCTTGAAGACTTTCTGCAAAACTCGCCCACCCTGGTTAGATCTGGTATTTCTAATCTAAGTGAGGGTAGAGCAGGAAGAGGTATGTAGGTCTGTACTAGGTACCTTAAACACCACCCCGCCCCCTCAACAAACATACACAAAAAAAACATGGAAGGGGAAAAGAGGAACTGTTTAATTTTAAATGTCTTCATGGAAGTTACCTTTAAATCTTACAAGTTTCTGTATTACAAAGATTTTTTTTTTCCTCTTGATGTGTTTATGTTATTCCTATCTCTTACAATACTGAAGGAATAAAATTATCAAAATTGGATATGGTGTTAAAAGGTATACTTTTCTATACAGTAGGTTTGAATTTGGCTCCACATAACTATTCATTTTGCTACACTTAATCTTCAAGTCATAAATAATGTATAAAAAGCCAATAAATTATTAAAGTCTAATAGCATTACCGTACAGATATAATACTAAAAATTGTAATAAGCACTTTAAGTACTTCAGTGTTGGGTATTACCTATAAGCAGATAACAGAACCCATCATACATAACAATTGTTTGTCCTTCATCAAAAATCTATTAGATTTACACTTTATAGATCAACGATACACAGCACGATCTAAAATACATAAAATTCAGTATGCAGACAAAAATATTTCAGAAAAAAACTTTGCCAATATTTTAGGGAGCAACAATTTTTCAATAGCCAATAGAGTTGCAGGAAAAGAAACAGAAAAATATTTCTGTGACCTCCATTAAAGCATTTAATCACCTGATTTAAGTAATTCCATTCTTTTTGAAACCATATTAAGCAATATAGTCAGTCAGCATGCTTTAAGGGACTATATTGACTCTATTCTTTGAGATGTATATATAAATAGAAAACTTTGCAAACTGGAAGTTCTGCTTTTTATTCTAATGCCTTTGTTCTACTGTTTCCTCATCTTCATGCTTCTATCTGTCATTTATTTCAGTAGATGCCAATTCTTGTTTCATTTTAGAGGAGAAAATATGTTGTGCCTCCTATAAAGAGTCTTAGATGTTGTATGAAGCCTCCCAGAATAAATATAGCACTAGGGGTCACTAGCACTCCGTTGTTAACAAGCATCTGGTGAAAAACATGGTTGATTGCTGTTGTTGCAACAAGGCTATTTTGCTATGAAGTTTAGTAATATTTGTACTGCCAAACAGGCAACTGTTTTAAGGTCTAATGTATACACACAAGTAGACACCATATGTGTTTACAAAGAAATGTTCATGAAAGATTACAAACCACCCAGAACTACTATTCTTTGTGTATTTAGGTTTCTCATTCTTTCCAAATTCTTGGGCTGTATTGTGTTTCTTTGTGCATTTCATACTAACCTACAGTCAGCCTATAAACTACTACACCCACATTTCAGAGTCTTGGGAAACTACCTGCCTTTGAAATCTAACTCACAGTAATCAGCATGTGACCCTAATAAATGCTGTACCTGAGAGACTGGACTCTATGATTGTAAGAGATGTCAGTTACAGAACATGAACTGGTTCTCAGAAAAAATTTCTAATCACTGAAGATCTGGCTCGTGCTCACAGTGTTGTGTTACAAAATATAATTAGGGTATTTAATGACCCTTATACTAAAAATGCTGGTTGATTAAGCATAAAAGTTGCATTTTTTAATCCTCTTTAATAAAATTATTGTATTTTCTGTATTTTTTTAATTAAAATTGAATGTCTAAATGGTGAATTAGAAAACCACTACAGATAATAAATCACTATCTGTAGTAGCTTATTAAACAAATATGGAAAAAGTCTTGGGATGGAATTTAGCAGGGAAGATGGAAAATAATTTTTTTTGTATCCACCACATGCCAGGGCTGTTCTGATTAGAAGTTTTTTCTTCAGTCTATATGAAGATAAGTATATCTCGTTCATATTGAAAACACCGTGGGTTTTTCAGGGTTGATAGAGGAGTCCTACTCCTTCTCGAAACAAACCAACACTAGCATACAGTAAAGGCCAGAAGTTCTTGGGTGCAGAGTGGGTAGTGAGGGTTGTGGGTAGTGGCTCTGCATGGGAGGTGTAGTCGGACTGTGGAGATCCTTTTCTTGTGAACCAAGATGTTGATGTCCAAAGTGAACATGGGTTCAAGAGGAGATCTATAAAAGGAAAAGTTGTTGAGGGTTTCTAAATACGTAGACACCACTTCTGGCTTAGGTATTGAAGGCTGAAGAGCATTCAAGGGAATTATTATGTGTTCTGGCCTTATTCCTACATTCTTCCCGATGCATCTGCTTTTGTCCCTTATGGGAGACAGCATAGCATGCTACACAGACCTTTGATCTCTCCTCTTCCTCTGTTCATTTTCATTTGATGTAAACAAAGATATTACAAAGATATTAAAAGAAAGGAGCTGGCAGTGCATGCAGGCAAATATTTTCATCATCTCCAATGCAATTTTAAATGGGCTTTGCCCTCTTTGCTTGTAAGGGTCATGTCAACTTGTCTTTAGTTACATCTCGGAGCAGTCATGGTAACATCCTCTGTTCTGTTATTTCATGTTATCTGCTTCTACAAGCCACTGTCCGTTTCCAGTTACACCACTGAGAATGTTGTCAGATTTCAGATTGGACACTGTCAACCCTTACACACATTCCAGCCATTTAGATCACTTTGCCTGTTGCAACTTGTCAAGTTCTGGTACTAACACATAGTATTTCTCTGCTATGAAGGCTTGAGTTGAACCCAACCAGGAAGAAGGAATTCTGTTTGTACCCATTAATTTTCTGGGTTTTTTTTTTTTTATATATATATATATATTTCTTCCTATAGTGATTTTTTTCCTAATGTGCACACACTGGTTAGTTCATTTATTGAGCTTTTTATTCAAGCTGGCCTCTGCATCTTACAAGATTTGGTCTTTATAAATCACTGCGCTTTATTGTACTGTGAGTACAGTAACTTGCAGCTAAAGCAATTCTACCATCAGATGAAGGAAGTTAATATATTAGTTCACTAATTCAAATAGAAAAGCCCTCTTAGATACACTTTTTGTCTATTAGAGTGCTGCTGATTTCGCTGATAACAGCCTAGCTATGTTGCGATAAGGTTCTTTGTCATTTTTAGAACTCATCTAGAACTAAGCTATTTCTGAGTTTTCATTGGAAAGAAGTAAAGGAGAGTGAAAACTCTGACTGACATCATCTACTTTTTCAGCTATTGTGAACTGACAGCAAGCCCAGCAACCTAAAGTAGCCTGATAGGAATACTATTCACCACTAAGGTTAGTGTTTGATCATTAAAGAGATAGGCACTCCAAGGGGTATTACCATTGGCAGTAGAACTACAAGCTGTCACTTAGATTTTTATTTCAGCTGGTGAATATTTTGAACTGAATCTGCTTTTCCCATACAACAGCAGCATTATGAGCAAACCAAGTGATTTTATTTTTTATTTTCCTATGTGGTATGAGTGAACAGATGAGAATTAGTTTAAAACAAATTAACAAAGACTTAATGCTTCATCCTGCTGTCACTGAAACAAAAATCTAAGTGGTGGTTAATGTCAAAAGAGAGTAAGACCAATAAATTAAAATGAAATTGAAGATTGTGACTCAGTTTGGTCTTTGCGGCATCTCCCATTATTTTGTCCTGATTTTCATATTATTTACGTGGGAGCATCACAAAAAGACTTCAGCTGCTGATGGTGACTCAGCTGCCCAGGGTACAGTGTACACATGTAACAGAAAGAAGTCCCTTCCCCAAAGACTGCACTACCCAGAGAGAAAAGACCACAGATAGAGATGATGAAGAAATGAGTGACAGAAACGTAAAATAACAGTGGAAAAGCTTATGTTTTGCCTTATGAATGGCAGTCATAGTACACCTGCTGCTTCATGACTACTAATTGTTTTGAAGACAACACATTAAATTGTATAAAATTGCTGGGAGGTCAAACTGATCACGCTGATTCCTTTTCATCTTCTGAATCTACGATTCTAATTGCTCCTTATTTTGGATGTTGTGCAGTAACAAACCCAGACAATCCATTTCAATGCTCTCTCTGCAATCTTCAAGCAATGTAGGTGAAAAAAATAGGAGTAAAAATCTGTCTCTCTAAAAATCAATGGTAAAGTATGCACTGACTTCAGCAGAGCCAGGATTTTTCTCTCAGAGTTTAATGGAAAGTAAAAAATGGTTTTGGAGAAAAATGTGTAACGGCTCAGTTTAAAAGACTCAATAATATGCCCTGCTATTCCAGGTCTGTGGGCACCGAGAGAGAATTGTTAGAATGCAATTGGCTTTTAAAATTAATTGTTTACTTTCAGATCACCAGACACATTCTGTGTTTCCATGTCTTTTAAAATATATATATATATACACACAGAGAGATACAGATATAGATATAGATATAGGAGTGCAGAATATTGGGCAGAGGAACATTTTTGCTAGTCCACCCGGCTACAATCTTTTCTCTAGTCTGCTGTTGCTTGCAGTGTCAATAGGGCTTCTTCCAGACTTGCACTTCTAGCCTGTCAATGAGGGAACATTACTGTCTCAAAAAAAAAAAAAATCTTGAACAAAAATGCGAATTGATGAACTGATTAGAACAATTAGCAATTTTAATTACATAAAGCAGATTATATATGTCAGTTGATATATCAATTGAAGATGAAACAAGAAGTCTCAGGGTAATGATGGATTTTCTCATTAAGTTGTTGGATGCAGATTAATCAGTTTTCTGCTTTCACAGTTAGCCATAGGTTGTGGGGATGCAGGTCTCTTCATTCTCCCTTATGTTTTCCCAAAGCCAGTCTCTCCTTCACAATTAGTTGTGCTAATTGCCCAGAAGAGATTAGGCATACTTGCCAAAATAACATATTGCTAATAAAACAGGAAGATGGTTTCTCGTTACTGAGTAGTATGAATTGATGTGATTTTCCATGAGCGGTGCCTAGGAAAGGTTTTCATCACAAAAGCATTAGATAGCCGGGCTAGAGTTTGTACATTTGAAGTGTTGTCACCTGCTTCCTTAGGAAGGAACTAGAATTGGGACACCCACTCTGCAAGTGAAATCTGGCACGTGGCCTAACCTTCACCTGTCACTTCAGTAAAATGCCAACTGCATGCAAAGAGAAGATCACTTCTGTGCAGGGCATGCACAAGAAATGGGTACACTTACTCATTTCTGAAGGGACTAGAGGCTTTGAGGTGCTTGAGACCTAAAGCTGGTTCATGGGGATAACAAGATAGTGGAAGAGGAGGATGTTGACAAAATATATATCCATTACTACCTACTAAACGTAAAAAGTCTGCAGAGTGCTTTGGAGCAAGAAGGGTATCGATGCATAAAATTTAATAATTAGTTAGTGACCTTTCAGACTGACTTTTAAAAACATCAAGGAAAAAATGATAGCCTAGATTAATTTTTTTTTTCCTTTCACAAGACCAAATTTGGAAATTGATCTGCTCAGTGAGTAGCATCGTTTTGGACCTGGATAAAGGATCCTAGGTTCCCTAGTTTCCATACTTTTGCTGGAAAATTAAATAAATGCTTCCAAGTCTGTTGTTTCAACAATGATGTCGCAAAATATGAAAAGAAGAAGGGAAAGAACCTAATCTTGCCAACATAGTATGACTGGCTTCAAAACTCCCTCTCACACTGCAATTCTGTAACTGTTTCTGCCATTCTTTCAGTCTGGTTACTCCTGAATGAGTGGAAGGCAGTAAAATTGTGTGTTCAAAACATCTCCCAGTGTTGCACAAAACAGCAAAAAGTAGAAGCCAGGTACTGGCCTTAGAATCAGAAACTGTGAAAGTAAAGAGGAGAGAATCTTGGGTTGTGGTTTTTTTATTCCAATATTTTTTTTTTCTTAAAGAACAGTTGGTAATAACACCTCTCACACCTGTATCTGGAGAGAAAGCGCTTGCTTCTTTGCACTTTTCATACTTTCTGTAGACTACACGAAGCTTCTGCTTATCCATCAGAGTACAGATTAACTGGGATATTATGCTGGCATATTTCACCCTGCTACTGAATGAAGCTGAGCATTGACTTCCTCCTCCAGATGACTATTGTTGTATCTTGGATAGAAAGTTTTATTTTATAATAATTCTCCTATGTTGGACAACTCTGTAAGGTTTTGGCCACAACGTCCTATATATCATGTCAATAACAATTTTTTAATCTTCTTTCAGATTGTGGATATTCTGAACTGGTACATTTAGGTTTCAGATATAATGCCAGTTCTAGAGGTATGCTTCATTTCAGGTCTGAGAAATCTCTCTGGGATTGGTAATACTCCTAACACCGACGTGAACTTCTAAAATGAATTCACATCACACAAAATACAGCCTTTTCTCATTGCATGGTTGATCATGTATTTCTCAGTGTTGGCAAACAAGAAGGGTACAGTTTCAAAGTTTATTTTGATAGACCTTTTTTAAAGCTTCAGCATTGTGGATGTTAATATAAAAGGAATGTTTTTACTGCTCCCCAACGTGTACCTCATGTAGGATGAAGGAACAAAGTGACTATAAGTTCTTCCAGCTACCTTTTTTTTTTTTTTTTTTTTTTTTTTGGTTTAGGCTGGGGTAAATTGCCTTTTGCTGCCATTCTACCCGCCAAGGGTAACATAAATCTCATTATGAAGCTTGACCAAAGGGCTGGCTTAGCAGGATGATTCTGGCATTGACACCTCCTGCAATGGAAACCCTGAGGTCGGTTATTTCCCCCAGCACTTTGGAACGCTGTGTAGACCACACGTGGGTATTTCTCCTGCTGTTCTCACCGCACGTATGAAGCGTTTTACCACACAGCCTTGACGTGATTTCCCTGTTCCGGCGGCACCGCGCTCGGTTTCGGCGGCTGAGGGGCAGCTGAACGCAGGATAGATTGGGAAGAGGGACGGAGCCGGCAGCTCCCCGCGCGCGGCAGCGCGCACCTGCCAAGGCCACCGTGTCGCGGCCGGAGGGACGCGCCTGTTCGGGTGCCGGGGGGAGCGGCGCTTGTGCCCGCCCCGGGGCCGCCGCTCTCCCCTCGGCGCCGCGGCCTTTCTCGCCCCTCCGGGTGGCCCGTGGCGGCAGGGCCGGGGGGTGCTGGCTGTGACACCCCGGCACGGAGCCCCCGTGGCAGCGGGGCCGGGGGGGGGGGGGGGGGGCTGGCTATGACACCCCGGCACGGAGCCGCCGCGGCCCCCGACCCCCCCCGCCCTGGACCGGCGCCGCCGGAGCTGCCCCTCTCTGCCCGCCCCCACGGAGCCACCTCTCCGCTGCCCTGGCGAGGGTGACCCACCGCCGGGCAGCAGCCCCCGGGAGCGGCGGGGCCCGCCTCCCCCCCGCGGCCGGGCCAGGCAGCCCCGCCCCGGCCCGCCCCGCTCCGCGCCCCGCTGCCCGGGGATTGGGGCTGCCGGGCTGCCGGGTGCGAGGCGGGGCTTGGGCCGGGTGCTTATTTATTTATTTGTTTCCCTCCTCTTTTCGTTATCTTTCGCGACACCTCCCGGCCTCGGTCCCTGCCTCTCTGTAACGAGCAGCCGCGGCTACGCGTAGGATGGGCCGGGGCCGGCGGAGGCGGGCGGGCGGGCGGCCCGGGGCCGGAGCCCCGGTGCGGTCTCAGGCCGAGCAGCATCCGCGGGGGCGGCAGGGCCGCGGTGCCCGCCGGCCCCGGGGGCAGTGAGCGCGTCCGTGGCGATGACCTGCTGGGGGGAGCCGCGCTGGGCCCCTCCCGCTCCTGCGGAAAGTCAAACAAGTCAATGAGGAAATCGAGAACTTAAAAAAAGAAAAAAAAAAAAAAAAAAAAAAAAAGAGAGGGCGCGCAACAGCAACCCACTGCCTCCCTGCCTGGATGATTTCAGGGCTGAGCAGCATCACCTAAAGGAAAACTTTAGTGGCGCCCGGGGAGCCGCCGCGCTTTTCCAGCGGGATGCGCACACCGGCGCTGTGAAGCGCAGCGCGGCCGCGGGCGGGAGCGTGCAGGCGGGTCTCCGCCCGAGGAGCCCGGGGTGTCCGGGGGTAGGGGGCTGCTTGCCTGCCTCGGGCAACTGGGGCTCGGGACTGAGGTTTTATCCAGAACTGGTTCCTATTTATTTGTTGAGGGGAGAGGTGTTTTCTTTCACAGCATCATCTGTTTTGAAGAAAGGAGGGAGGAAAGGGGAGGGTTAAAGCTAAAGTAAGGCCCCTCTCCGAAGGAAATGCCTTTTGCGCTCTCCAGATGACCTTTTCTGAAAATGCAGCCTCTCCAGCTGGTCGATTTTTATTTTGATTACAAAGTGTGTGAAACTGAGCCCTAACTTCTCCACAAACCCTAGGATGTGCGCTTCTGGGATTAGCAATATGGGGCATCTGTTGTCACCTCTCCTCTTGAGCCTGGCAGCAGTTTTTTCCAAAGGTAAGGCTCAATCTCTTCTGTCTGTCTCACTGCGTCTTGTTTATTTTGCATGCACAGCTTCTGTCCCCTCTCTCTGTAATGCCTTCAATGTTGATACCCACAATTCATGACTGAAAGTCTTGGAGGGAGTCATGTGCTAGTTGAAAACAAAGATATCGTGATGGGAAGTCCTGAGTGGCAGGATTTTTTCTCAATTGACTATGGTAAACAGTCCACCCATTTATTGAGGCATTTGTTATCTGCCTGTTGTACTTTTGATCAGGTAGTAGATGCTGGTGATGAGTTTAGCTGGTAACTCAGCTTCGGATTGCAAAGGGTTTGTTATCTGGAAATTTTAAATCTTCGGAGGTACAGCTGTTGGAGTTAGCTGCCCCACTGTTATATGCAATTTTTCAAATTAAAAATCCCGTGTCTCAGGCTGGCTGGAAATGTTTTACTGGACCAGAGAAATATGTGCTTGCTGGAATGTTTAAAAGCTCTGATGGGAGCCTGAACCAGGTGTCTGATACTCTGCATGCTGAGTAGAGTTTGAATGTCCTGACAGCATGACTTCAGACAACTCAGTGTTATCTTCTTGTTGCCTCTGAGTGTGTTTACAGTAAGAATTGTAAAACCAGCACATAGACAATGCACATGTTTTTGTGTGCATTTAAATCTTCCTTTGAACTTAAAGTTTTCATCAATGGTCTCAGCCAAAAGGTGAATGCATTCTTGTAAGACTTACCTTAGATGATTCCGAGCATTCCTATGGAATGTAAATTAGGAGAAATACACGTTTCTACTGGGAAGATATTGTGCATCAACAGCTATGTTTTGGCAGGAAAACAAAATTAAAGTTCACACATGGTTAGTTTTCAGAGAGGAGTAATAGCATATGCATTTAATCTATGATTTTGCAAATCTATTGATAAAGGGTTCTGCTTATAAGCATCACTGTTTTATAAATGTATGAGATATTCTTAACACTCTTTACGCTTCCAGATATCAGCACTTTTCATTTTTATTAAGTGAGTTATTTTTACTAATTACTTTGTACCCAGAACTGAATTTACTGACAGAAGGCAAAATACACAGCTATGTATTTCTGTGGTGGTTCCCTGTATCAAATTCACTTCTCCTTTTTTCCTTAGAACAGGTTAAGAAAGAAGGGAACAAAATTATAAGTCTCCTCAAATGTTACCTAAGTGCAGTGCCTACATAAGTACAGTTTTAAAGTTACAATTGGAAATGCATTAGCAGCAGAGAGTAGAAGTCTGAGTCTTTTGAAAAGGTTGCTTCATTCACATTGCACACCAGTAGCTTTTGATTTCCCAGCTAGGTTGTGAATTATGTATTTTATTATAAGTACTTTGGATGTATTTTATAGCCATACTTTGGATAGGCTAGCAACGCAGTAAGAATATTAACTTTTTAATCTCCTGGTTTTTGCATTAACACAGTGTTTGACTGAGATTGCAGCTTATTCCAAGACTGGAGTATAAGTGGCATTTCAGTCCTACAGAGCACAGGGTTCTTTTTATTGCCAGATCAGCAATTATAACATTCATATATATGATTTTATTCTTAAATGTTACTTACATCTCCTTTGAAAGATAAACACAGGCAGCAAAATTAGACTTGGAAAGGAGGTCTTTTAGGCGGAAAAAGAATGCAATAAAAAATGACAAGTGAGATTTTTCTTTGTATTGTGATTGTGAAGTCTCATTACATCTGCTATGTCTTGAAACTAGACACTCAAGATCCCATTAGAATTACCGGTATTTTCTGTGCTATTTATTTTGCACTTCAGATATCCAGTATACTGCTGCATGATTGCTGGGACTGTGCTGTTTAGTAATACAGATATCTATCTCTAGTGTAATTGTCTAGTTCCATACTTGATTACAGACTCTATCTGTACACCTGTGCCTTGGTACACTCTGAAAAGACCAGAGTATTCCAGAGATTTGCAGTATAAACTTGACAATATAAAAGGTTGATTCCCTCCCCACCCCTTAAGAAGATGAAAACCAAAAAAAAAAAAAAAAAGAAAATCAGACCTGATTACTACTACAAGGCATGTTTCTTTGATGTCTCTGTTGCTAATAGAAAAACTCTCTCATTTATGACAGGATGACAAACTTTTCCTAAAGAGAGAGAAAAAAAATCTTTTAACATGCAATAGCAATCAGCTGTCTATTGTGTATAGGTCTGTTGCTGATTACTCAGAACCATGGCAACCCACCTTTTTGCTGCAGTTTCCAAATCTTTCAGGTAATAATGCTGAAGACTTGACAATACTGTTGCAGTTTTGCTTTACTTTTATCTTGTAAATGCAGAATATAGCTCCAGCCTGAGAGACTAAATGTTGTTTTCAATAATGAACTTCATGTTCTTATCAGAACAAGTCACTGGTGATATAATCCATATATTTTAATATATTGTCAGTCTAATTATACATATGTGTGTGTACATATATATAGAGAGAGCTAAGACAGAGATTATAAGGCTATGTAACTGTAATTATGGGGGTAATTGCATTTCACAGCATTGTCTTCAATTAGGAGTTTTTTTGAGTCAGTCCTAGGGAGCCAATGCTTACTCTCAGTCAGCTGGGCGTTTTGCTATTTGGTATCAATTATGAAAAACAATTCTTCATAAGTCTTCAATTAAAAAATAACCAGGTTCCGATGATGATAATGAAAACCTCGACTAATACAACAGGCACAATAATGTGGATATTTTGTTCCCTTGTTTAAGGGGAAGGTCTCTCATTAACTTCACTGGAGTAGAACAAAATCTTTAGTACTTTCCTTGAACACCAGGCTCCATGCTTGGCTTGAGTCTATAATGAACCGAGCATCTCCTGTAAGATGCTAAACAATTTCAGGATGTATATTATGAGACTTAAGGTTGAGGAGTCTTTTATATTATGAATGTTTGTTGTCAGACAAAAAACCTGGTTTCGTTAATTTCAAATTTCAGGTCTAATTTGACAGTAACAAAACAAGTGAATATTTTAGTTACTTTTCCTGCCTGTGTTCTGCTGAGCATTCTGCTGTGTTCTCTGTCATCCTGTGCTGAAATCTTCCTGCAAGTCGCTTGCTAATGAGATCTCAGGCCACATAGCTGCTGTTTTGATTTTCTTTTTTCTCACAGTTTTTATAAATGTGGAGGCTTGGCAACTGTATTAGGCAGGATTACCCTGTATACCCCTAGGAGTGCTCCCCATCAGCTGGAGATGTGGATAGTATGTTTGCAGTGATGCCAATCTTCTATTATAGGAAAGTATCTGTAGGGAAATCTCTCAGAAACCAAACTGCCAAGTATTTACTTTTGGTTATGTTATAGGAGAGAAGTACCTGGATATTTGGATTTAAATTGGCTCTGTTTCCTTTGGAATCACACATGTTATAGCACTCTTTTAACCCTCCTGATTTCCATCGTATCTTATACTGTAGATTTTTTTATCTCATTATGGACAAACTCTTATCTTTGGCTTTGTCTATGCAATTTTACTGATCCTGTGATGATACTTGGTATCAGAATATGTAATTCTGTCCACAGCGCTGAAATACATCACTGGTGATTTCAGTGGATTGTGTCTTTGTGACTTATAGTTTTATAGGAAGCCACTTTCTTTCACTTTAACCTCACCGGTGCATCCCCTGGCTTCAGTCGGGGTAGTGGTGTACAAAGACCTACACAGCTGAGCTTGTTAGTTACGTTCCATCTTCCAGAAGGCTACGGGCCATTTCTGAAGATCTTTGTGTGCAGACCTTCCACTGATGCTGACGGACTTAAGTAGAAACAAGGACAATGAAAAGCTGAGGAGTGCAACCACCTGTGTTTCAGCACCTCCTACTTTGGAGCTCATTACTCTGGAACACTGGTAGTATATTAGTAATGGAAAATAGTGCTGCAGATGGGATTAAAATTGAAGATTATTTTATTTGCTTTAAGATATATATTCTTTTGTTCCCCTCCTTGGTGGTGACTAGACAGGGGTTCAGGGTTGAATTTCAGCTCACATTGATAGATTTTGATTGTGATGATGAGGGACACATTCTTTTTCTTAAAGTAGCAGTGCTGACACTGCTTGTGGACAGACTCGTCATAGGCGCCTGTTGCTCTAGCTGTGCAATTCGTACGTATAGGAAATTTACTGCATGCTGATTTCGGATGACCACTGCTTAGATGAGCATAAATTACAGGTGTATTCAGTAGGGGTTTTCCTTGTAAGCTTTGCCTACGTGCAGAGACTCAAAAAGTTTTCTTAAAAACCCAAATGGTAAAGGAAATCTTTCTATATTAAGGTTCAAGCTGTTCCCAGTTTTTGTGCTTTATCCCAGCTGCATTGAACTTACAGTCATTTGAGACATTATACGAAGGAAAGGCAAACCAAGTTGCACTTTTTTGCTCTTACTGTGTTTCTCGCCACCGTGTACTTCTGGGAGAAGCCCCATTCTGATTGCTTTTCTTTCAGTGAAAAATAATAAATTCGGACTAAACTAAAAAATTCTATACCTAGACCCGTTTTTTATTTGTCAGCTGCAATACTGGCTTAATGTGATTTGTTTTCTAATATTTCCCTGTAATATTCTTATTTTTTATTTCTGTCTTTTCTTTTATTAGTTCCATAGGACTGCCGGGCTCTGTGACACCAACCAGTGTTTTAGATATTAATAAAAGCAGCTTTATTCAATAAAGATCAGTTTTATTTAATAAAGAGAGAATCAAAAGATAATCTGATTTTTCATGCTGCATTCACATTAAATCAACCTGCTGAGGTTGTTGTGGATGCCAAGTGTAGTGGCAGTCTATCACAGGTCCTGGGATACATAAACATGACTCCAGACAGATTGATTGCAGAGAAGCTGAAGAGGCAGCTGAGATTCATCGCAGGTTTGGTTTATAAAATGTTACATTAAATTACTTGATTTTCACCAGTCTTTGTAATATTGTCTGTTGCATTATTAATGGCAGTTCAAAATGAAGTGGATTTTAAATAGTTCAGAGACATTTAGATAACACTAATTATTATGAGGAGATTTAAAGTACATATTTGAGGATGTTAGGTTACTTCACCCTCCTCCATGGGGGGAAAATTAACTGTAGAATGAGAATTGGCTTCTTCATGTCCTTGATTTCTTCTTTTATTGAATAGACTTAATTCCAGTGTAAGACATTAGTCTTGTGGCCCCACAGAGCTGACGGATTGAAAGTCTTTATCCTCCAAAGAGGTACAGCGTATGTAATGTCTATGCAAGCTTCCACTTTCTGCTTTGGTAGCGTGACTTAAATTTGACCTAGAAGATGAAATAACTTCCAGCTCTGCAGTGTGTAAGATGCTACATCCATCTGTTGATCCACAGTGGGTGTGATCCAGGCCCATTACAGTCGGTATATGGGGTTTCATTGACTTCAGTAGGCTTTAATTCAGAGTGTAGACAGAGTTTTCCAGAGTGGTATTTTTCAGCCTGTGGCCCACACACCAGTGGTGATTCATAGAACATCTGAGCAGTGTTGTGAAACCAGTGCCAGAAACCTTATGCATGCAAGCTAGAAAAAAACAAAGGGAGGAAACAGAAGTAACAAGGACGCTTTCAGAGTGCATCCCAGTTTGTGTTTGGTTGTAAACAAAGACCTTTGTGACAATACTGTGCAAGATGGTCTGGATTTCTTTCAAAAAGTTAGATGGCCCTTGTCCTAAAAGGGTTGAGAAAAACCACTGTAGTGAGACTAACTGTAGTAATTTAAAGTATTTCTCTGAACTGTTTGGTATTGCCTCAGTACTTCAGATGCGATCACTGATGGTCTGAGTGTTTCTAATACACTACAGCATAGGTTCTCTTAAATCAACATTGAGTAGTGGTTCAGCGAAGCAACGTAGGAGTATTCTGCCAGTCGCTGAACGGCATCTGCACTGTAGAGTCATTTAGCTTCCTAAAAGGCTTCCGCTGTACTCACAGAGGATGTTTGTTTGTTCTTACACACTTAGTCTTGTTTTTTTAAATTAAGGTTTCCAGAAAGATTTCTGGAGGGAGTTTTCTGTGTTGCAGATAATTGTCTCCCTGAAAGTTTCTCAGCAAAATGCACATGTTTTTGTTTCTTGTACGGACGATGTAGAAATGGTTGGTAGTGGATACATCTACGCTGATGCCGCATTTCCCCAGATGTACAAAATAGAAGGCCTCTTCCCTCCTATAGTCACTTCACCTTCTCATAGGCCCATATAGCTCTGTTGTTGAAGTTACTTTGAACTGATTTGGTTTGTTTAGTTATTTGGGTTTTTATTTGTAAATAAAGACTTTTGTCGCAGTGCTGCGTAAGATGGTTTGGATAAGAAGGTGTTCCGGAAATTTGCTATGTAATGTTCAGTAACCCTTTTCCAGCCTTAATTTATTCAATACCACTTTATACTCATTTGCTTTTCTGCTAATGGTGTCTTTTAATCTTAATAGCTCTTCTTTTCCTTGGTGGAACACATTGGGCCTCATTAGTTTGCAATTTTGCAGCTAGAGCAAGCAAAATAATACCCCATGTAAAAATGACCACGTAGACTGTTAAAACATGAGAAGGGGGAAGGATATTGAATAACATAGGTCCTATAAAAAGAGCAAAATATGTGGGTTACGTAGTTATGTAGAAAAAAGTAGCAGGGGTAATATGAATGAGCATGCCAAGCAGAAATGTGGAAAGACGTCAACACGCTCTTTATTCTTGATGTATACAACTTTGCAAGACAGACTAAGAAGCAACAGAAGAAGCAGAAGGATTTTCCTCTCTAGCTGAACCAGGGTGCTCTACAGCATCATGCCTTTTGATCTATTTGCTCTCAAGGTAGGCAGACTGTTGAGCAGGCAGTCTGCAGACCTCTTGCCGAGGAATGAGGTGGATGTCCAGATATTCACACAGATGAGGCTGCATGTCTTGCATGCTTAAAAAAAAATCCTCCGAGTCACAGAGTTTAGTCTCATTTAATGCTAAATGATCTGAGAACCTTGGATTTTGTTGGCCCTCAACATCAATTATTGCTTTTTATTTATATTTTTAAAAGTGCACTTTTTATGTGTTCAGTATACGTTGTGTAAATTCATTGTGCAAGAGGAGGAATCCAAAGTTTTCAGAGGTAACTAGCCAATAGTGTCTCTGAATATTAGTCCAATCTATAATATAAGAAAGAAAATAATACCACTTAGCCTTCAATCCACTCATTTATCAGAGATCCTGGATTAGCACATAATCATATCCTCCATTTTCTACTGAGCCCTGGTGACTCATTCCATTTGTCTTCAAGAAAAGAAAACAGTGGTGACTTGCACATGCCTACAGTTGAGATACCTGTATTTATCCTTCAGAGTTTTGCACCTCTGTCTTAATGTAATTGGTCTTGCTTTGTTATTTTTCATTTGGTTGTGCACATTGGGTAGTTAGTTTTCTTGTCTGTGCATGGCCAATTCCCACATTTAACTTCCTGCATTGCTTTTAGCAATATGGGGTGTATTGTCAGATTTTCCCCACGTGAAGAACGTCTTGATGTTTCAGCGGATTGTGTTTTGGGCTACTACTGAAGGAACTACTCAGCTCTGAAAAAACTTCCCAGTGTAATAAATGTGTAAAAACACCATGTACCAGCAGTTACCCTCCTGTCATCCGTAGCACATTTTCAGGAATAAAAATAGGATCTAGTTTGCTCAGGTTCACGAGCCTGTAGTTCTTGAACTGAAGAAGGATATCTTGATGTGGTCAACAATATGGGACTTGGGGCAGAATTGAGCAATCCTAATTCTGCCCAGTGGAGGAAAGAGGTGCATATACACTGTGTAAGTTTATTACTGCACTTTGTTACCCTGTAAGCAGCATATGATGAATACTTCTGGAGTTTTCACTAGTCTGTCCCGTTTACACTAATTTTCACTGTGTCTGTTCTGTTTAGGATCTATTTAACTCAGAGTTAGGTGTTTTGTTAGGTGTTAAGCTTGCCTACACAATTAGGCTCATATGAAAACGAGAAAAACTTGGCTTACCTTCTGTGGAAGAGAATGGAAAAGGAACATATGCAAAAGGAGTATCATAACCTACTAGTGTGATAGTGCACGTCTGATATGTGACTAATTGAAATTTGTCATCTTCCAGACTGTAGTGGCAAGGCTGATATTTCCAGATGTCTCTAATGAGTTTCTTTGTACCCATTCTTAGAAATCCTGCTGAAATATCAACTGCTTAGCAATCCTGTAAATCGGGGTGTGGAAAGATGGTGATCCAAAATTTAGTGGACACTTTTCAAATCTTATTTTAGTCTAAGTTGTGATATCCCTCTTAGCTATACTTTCAGTGAATAACAATAAAAGTGATGTATTGCTTTTTAAAGCTTGACATGATGCTCTCTGTAGATCTTCCCTTGTTTACTCAGGGTTTATCAGTTAAGGTTCTCTTATTCCATATCCTTTTCCATATTATTGGGCAAACAGTTGTATGGCTATCATGACTTAAGCTATGCTCTGCTCTTTCCTTTGTGGTTGCCTATGCCCCCTGCAGCAGTTGTCTGATAAGAGATGATTTCTTGCATACTGAACACTTGTGCACAGTAGGATTCTGTTATATACTTCTGACTCTTTGACACCATCTGCCCAGTAAAGTGGTTTTAATGGGTTTCCACTGAGCCAGCCTGTACTACAGCCCTGACAGCATGCTCTGTATTTTTAAAAAATAAACAAAGTCTCTTCAGAAAAGCTATCCATAAACATTGGCTTCTCCAATTGAGGATTTTGAGGCTTCTCCAATTGAGGATTACATACCGTTTGATATTTTGCGGAGGCAGAAATATCTCTATTTGATAGACTTTAAAATAGGAAAATGACTGACGGCTTGGAATGTCTTCTAATAGTACTGGTTTATTTTTTTAAATGACCTTATAAAGCATTATTTCCTGTCCCATTTTTTAGTCAGGTATTATTATCCTTTTACAGAAATCCAATCATTTTACCTTGTTGGAGTTCTCTTCTTTATGAAAGCTGCAGAATGTAGTGGTTCATGATGGTGATTTAGGAGTCAGGGTACCCATTGGCTTTCTGTAACCTTTGGAAAATCACTTCAGTTCTCTGGTTTCCCTTGCCCTTTTAAACTGTCCTGTCTACAGAATACAAGGTGTTTGGCGCAGGACCTATTTTACTTGCTGTTTCTATATTATCTGCACCTCTTCTCAGATGAGACTGTACATTTTACTGCATTAAAATAATTAATTACTAGTGGCTGGGTTAGAAATTGGAATGTGGCATTCTGATTGTCCTGATTGCTGGACAACTTGACCAGCTCAGAGGCCTGTAAGAATAGAAGAGTAGGGTAAGGGGAAAGAAAGAAAAAAAAAAATATAATGAAAGCAGCTGTGTGATTAAAAAGTTCTAAGAGCTTAAGCAGATCCCATCCCATTACGTTACAATTAATAAGCTAAACCTTTTCAAACAGCAACATGATAAAGGGAACATAAAAAGCTTCTTATAAAAAGATGTCATAAAGATGTTTTTATATCTCTCTCTGTTATAAATCCTGTTAATAAACTATTGAAGAAACCCACCAAAATTCGAATTATCTGTATTAATAGTGAAACAAACCACTTACAATGAAAAAAATATGGGTTTTTTTTTCAGATATTACAGATCTTTGAAATATTTCATTTCTTCTCTGCCCCTTCAAGTCCTTGGGGCTTATTTTAAGCTCCCTCACGTTAGTAAGCTGCAAACACAGTGGGCAGCACTGGAGATGAGATGGACTGTTGGAAAAAACGGTTGGCTAGTCTAATCTGTTATGGTGGGACATGGAAATAGGAACAGTCAAAATAAATGAATTCTTCTGAACCTCTGAGCTGACTTCATAAGAACACACAGAGAATCAGACACAATCCTATTCTTTAGCCTTTAAGTTCTTTTTCTAAATTACATGGAGTTTGACCTCCAGCTGGGATGAAGATTTCCATCTGAAGCATGGGTTTCTTTTGTGTTCTCTGTGCCCTATACAATACTAGTCCTGATTTGTAGGTCTGTGTAGGGAGCCAGTACAAGGTATTTGAACCTCTACTTCTGGCTGCGCGTTTACTTAAGAATAACTGTTGCTGAGGTCCCCAAGAAAAAACATCTTCTATGCTATTGTGGCATTTTGAGTGAGTAGGCCATGAGGCTAAGGCAGCTTTTCGGCATATTCCGAGATGTGCAACGCCTTCGTATAAAAGCACCATCACAACAGTCATTAGCTTTGGAACCTTTTGTGCAATAAAGATCTTTAGCATTTTTAGCCTGTGGAATATGCACATGGTGGTACCATTTGTAAGAAAATTGGCAAGATCCCTTCTTTGCAGCTGAAGAAACAGACGGTTCCATCATCATTTAATAAATGGTCAACAGCAGAGCTGTGCATATGAAGTTTTCAAATTATTTGAATCTTTGCTCTTTGCAGGTTTTCATACATTTTCTGTCTAGTTTGGTTGAAAGCTTGTGGACCATGTTAGCAATACTGCATCCAATACAGGTTCCCTTTATGTTCTCATGTCTGCATCCTTGTAGATTTCTTTGGAATTGCTGTCTTTTGAAATCACCCAGCTTCTCAAGGTCCAGAATTCAGACTGAATTTAATGGATCCAGTTTCAAGATAGAAAAAATATGAAGCAAATATCACTACGAATTCCCTTGAGAATTAAAATGCTATTTCCCAAATGCTATCCGGCAGGTTGGTATTTTGAGTGGTATCTCAGTGCTTCTTTCTCTTTGCTTTTGTTAATGCTTCATTTGTGTAATGGATGAAATGCTAACCAAGGTAAATACCTGAGATCTGTGATCCTTACACAGTTGTTTGCTGCTTGCCTTTTTTCCCCGCTTTGTCCTATCAGAACTTTGGATATTGCTGTAAATGTTCCCTGCTGTTTCTGCTGCGGTAGTTTAAAATACATATATCAGCATCAGCTGTGTCTTTTCATGCCTTTTTATTTAGACTCTTTATCTGAGTAGAAATAGATCAGAGTAATGGTACAATAATCACTGTTGAAGCATTTATTTGTTTGTTTTCTTTCTATTTCTATGCAGTCATATGCTCCTTTCATCCTTTCGTCTATTCCTATCAGAATTATGCATGCGGTTTGGATCAGACCCTGAAAAAAGAGAAATGCTTGTAAGTGGAGAATACTATATATAGCAGACCTTTGTTATGGTATTTATAGTCTTATGTTTAGAATGTCTTCGTATGCATCATAGGTTCTCATCCAATAATCAAGTTGCATTAATAATAATAATAATAATAATAATAATAAAAAGGATGGTTCATGAAGAATCCTTTTCAACTGTTCTCTTTTCAGCAGCTTCAGAAGAGAATGATGAATTTAGCAGCATATTTGCAGCGCTAACAAATCTGAGCTTTGGCAGTCTAAATCAGGAACAGTGAATTCAAAACTGAAGATCCCTCACGGAGATGTCCTGATAATAACTGCCTTTAGGTGAAGGGGGAGCAGTCATAGACCTTGGATGATTTTAGCTGGTGCAGTAGGTCATAGGAGAATCTCTCAGGTAATTAACTCTGTCAAACCTTAAGTCTTAATGGCTTACAACTTCTGCCTGGAAGGTTGTTGGGAGACAGTGAAGATCAAGACATGATGAAAAATTCCCACCAAAATGCAGAAAGCGTTGTAGGATGTTGTTTGGTGTAACAGGACTTTTCTAGTGTTTCCGTTCCTACTGCGGACTGCTAATGCCCATCATTTTTTTCCTAGTAAGTACATTTTCATTTCTGTTTTCAGCCTAAGAATAGCAGCCATCCTAGTCTTTGTATCTGTGGTGACACTGCACCATTCCCTCAGCTTTGACTTGTTGCAGATGTTTGCTGCCAGTTTGGTCAATTTGTCAGAGAAACTACACATTCTTACACTTGTTTTATCTTCTTTGGACAGACAGGTGCTATCAAAATCTTATCTGGAGCTTATGGAATTATTGTAGCAGTTTCAGTTATGTTTTATGCTTCTTTGACATCTGTCTTAGTAATAGCTGATCTATTGTATTTGTCCTGGTCTAAATCTGACTGGCCCTTTGCAAAGGCTGATTTCTGGTACCTCTTAATTTTCTTCTCCAATGATTGAATAGATGTTTCTCTCAGACACTCAGCAGGTGAATTCCTCCATAGTTCTTGCATTTTCTCTTGCCTCCTTAATTATATAGGTCAATGCCATTTCTGTTTTCCTTCTGATTGCAAGTCCAAGTCTTGGTTTTAGCACTGAGATGAACAGGAGGAATCATGGGGGAAAACAGACCATATAATCTTAGATGTTGAGATGACATTGAACTTGTAGTACTGACCTGTAGGAGTTAGAAAATAATTGGAAACCTAGACTGGGAGCCCAGAAAATTAAGATTGAGGGCAAGCAAGAAGAATTTTGTGAAAGTTGGAAGACAAGAAGAAGAAATAAAGCTCAAATTCTGTATTCTGTCTGTGCTGCTACTCTGCAGAGTAAGAACTGATAGTGAAGAATGGGATCGTGAAGACCGCATAATAAAGACAATCAGAATATCTGCTTCCTGTGCTCTGTGGTCTGCTTCAGGCAGATAGTATGTGCACAGACAATGCCCAGGGATCAGAGCTGTTTTTCTGAGGTGGTTCCCAAAATCGCTATAACTGCTTCTTGCAGATATATTCTAGCTAAAAACGTAGCTGATACAGGGGAATGGGGAAGCTGGCATCTAATGCAGTCTAATACTGAAAAACTAGAGAAGAAGCTTTGCTCTGTTCAGCAAAACTGATGAAATGCTCTGGAATTTTTAAATCAGTGGAACATCCTTGGTGGGGGACTACTGAAATTTTAACTTTCATTTCAGACTAAAACAAATATTGAACTACCATCATTTTTAATGGAATAAGTAGATCTTAATTTTACCTATGATAAATTCAAGTCACAAACAGCCAAGATAGATTTTTTTTTTTTGCTTGCTTTCATAATAATCTCATGTGAAATGGTTTGTCCTTTATTTCACCCACCTGAAAGGAAAACTATAAAGAAGTAACTGAGCATCCGTTATTTTATTCAGTGGTTGAAAATAACTCCTTTTGTTTTTGTGGTAAAATATTTCCTCATTTATGTGAGCTTAATTCTCACCTCTTTTTCCAGTAGTAAAGGGTTTTTCTCAGCATTCTTTCCTTTGCATAATGGAAGCACTCTCACTTTGCAAATGTCCTCGGTGTCCTTCCTTGGCCTACTGGCAAAAAGTGATATTAAAATGTTTTTTGTTTCCTTCTCAATTGAAGTAGATTGCACAGCTCTCGCAATAGAACCTGCCTTCTGCCCTGGACGAGTAGTCATCAAATGTGCTGGTAACAGAAGTGATACATTATGTGGTACTATAGATACCATGCAACTCAAGAGAAAGAAATAATGAAATGACATAGTATTTTATATCGCAATGAAAACTGTGCTAAGTGCTGTGAAAACACAGCAAGGAACAGTAAATCTTTTGGAGTCAAGGTCTAGCTTTACAGGAGAAATGTGCAGAATTTTTATAATTTGGCTATAGAAAACAGTTATGACAGACTTTTCCTGGAAATTAAAAAAATGTGTTTTACAGGTATAGTGCTAGCACAGTAGTTGAACGGTGGTGCTTTACTGTATGTTGGGTGTTGAATTTTGTTCTCTTAAATCTTGACTGTAAGCAATCATAAGAAAATTTGTAATCATTCTTTACTAGTGTGAATCATCTGGTCTGAAAAAGAGCATGGGTGGTATGGCTCCTCAGTAGGCTAAGTCAGCCTCAGTTGGGGCTGCTGCAGTCTCTCTTTCTTGTGTGGCATTGGCATTTATGCAGGTGAGTAATGAACCATGCAGAGAGTTGGCGGATCCAGCTGAAAACTAATTTTTTTTTCTCATTTATATAGGTTAGGGTTTTTTTTGCAGATACCAGCTCCAACAATACTACTGTTGCGTATTGAGGTGGTTCATCTCCCTGACCTGATGGAAAACTAACCCACCAAAAAGAAAAGCGTTCCAACAGATACTGACTGTGAATAATCTCACCCTGAGGCCACATGCTCACCAGATCTGAGATGAAAAAGGGCTGAGCGTGTGCCTCGGTAGCCTGCAATTACGCTTTCTTTTTGTAATAGCAAACTGTACCTCCAGTAATCTGTTCCCAGGCCTTTTCATTCTCGTTCTCTTGTAGAAAAAAATCATGATTATGGAAATCCAATGTTTTTCAAGCTTCTGGAGTGGCATGGAAACCAGTCAAAATGAAAAAACATTGGACAGTGATCACTTGATATATTTATAATTGCCATTTCAGCTGATAAGCCTTACCAAAGTAACATCCCATTCCATCTACAAAACAGCAACACTTTTAAAATGATAATAGTAATATTTTATGATGTCCAGAGCAAAGCCATGCAAGTTAGACAAAGATATGATAATTTTATGTAACAAATACTATCAGTCTCAGTTCTCCCTCAGTAAATTTCTTTTCATGCTTGGTTGAAATTTTTGAAGGGGAGGCAAAGCCTCCCACTGTTGTTGATAATGTGGTGATCACTACGCTTTATACTTTTGGGTTCAGCTATAATACTCCAACCTGAAGTGAACAGTACTCACCTGTATGCTGAGTATTTTGATGAGTGAGTTGAAAGATTTTGGAAACTTCTTTATATTCTTTATCCAGCCAAATTAATGCTGAGTGGCTGAATTCTGTAGCAGTGATGATGGAGGCTGCAGTATGCTAATGAAGGTGTAAGATACAGGAGTTTCCAGGAAGAAATTTGGATTTTATTTCCTTGCCCCAGTCGCAAAGCTGTGGTCATTTTCAGCCATCACCAATGGCTGCTGTTGCAACCGTTTCCAAAAAGCTGAGCATCCCCCTTTCATAATCATGGATCTGGGCCAGCCCAGCATTTTCTCTTTTAGTAGCATTACAGACTACTATTGTATGAGATCTCTCACATCTGCCTATCACCCAGGCAGTTCCCAGTTCTTAGTCACTTGTTTTTTTTCTTATGAACTAGTGCTGTGACTAAATTGGTAAGTCTTAATGGCTCATCGTATCTTGCGTAGGCTTCCTGTTTCCGACCCCGGTTTTCTCTTCCACCGCCAGAATGTACGTACTAGTAGATAAATGCCATCTGGGAATTGTAAATCTGTCACAAGTACCACTGCTATTAGTTTGTGTGTATCAAGATGCAAGGACTCTTACAAATGCTTGCTAATCTGCATCGGAGTTATGTTTGGGTTTTTTTTTTTAAATTATGTCCGTCTTGATTCTTAAGGCATCCAGCTTTTAGGTCAAAGTCTATAAGCTCAGAGGAGTGTTTTATTTTCTTACAGCGGAATGGTTAGACCAGCATGGGGGCAAATGACTGTTTGAGTCATGGACCAATTCCTAATTATACCTGTGTGTTTCCTTAATGGAATTCAAATAAATGACTTTGTTGTGTGAAAGAAGTGGTACTATATTTATTTCTAAATTCTTTTTAAGATGTCAGCATGTAGCCCTGAGGATGTGAAAGAAAGGTAGAGCTTGTCAGCCTCCCTGGCTGCTCTGAATTAGCCTGAACCTATTGGAAATGAAGGGTTCAGAGAGCACAGATGGAATAGATTGAAGCTTTGAGTGAATTGAAAGGGCAAGTTTACTGGCTAATCGTGATCTCTATGGGCAGAAAGATAGCTAATAGATTGAAATTGTCAGACGTTGTGGAGTCCTTGAAAGAACTGCTTAAGGCCATTTGCTTTCCAATTCTGGCTTATGGTAGTCGCCTTCTTTTTAATTAAAATCTCTTTTGTTTCCATGTAATTAAAACAAAACATGGAAGCATATAATATTTAGTGAATATGTGAGGCATGAACTATTCTTATCTTGGTTCATTTTTTTCTGTCTTTTAAGATAACAAAAATGCATGAATACATCTGTTTACAGATTATATTTCTTCACTTTGTAGATGAAGGCTACATTTCTAGAAGCATTTGGCTTTGAAATTTAAGCACCAAAATGAGCGGAGAGATTTTTAGTCAGTCTTGACATTGACGTGTGCTTTCTTGAAAGTCCATCCAGAAATGTCATAGAGGGAAGTGGTGAATGCTGAATGCTTGTGAACCCTCCCACATTAATTGAGGGAGCAGAGCACTAGAAAATCTAGGTCTTGACTCTTTTGAAAACTTTAGTACAGCTCCCATCAGTTAGGGATACTGATGTGGTATTAAGAACTATTAATATTACAACAGAAGTTGATGAAGAGGTCTTTTAAATTTTGGCTTTAGTTTACTTCATTTAGAGAAGGGATTGATCTCAACAGACAATTTTGTTTAAGCAGTTCTTTGAATTAAAGCTATGAAAGAAGTGCAGCCGCTGTTTTGCGGGTTTATTCCATGTTTTTTTCTTCAAGCTGATCTTTAATAAATGCAGTGAGCTGTTAAGATATATAAGCCACCTTCTGATACAAATTTTAAATGCCTGAAAATAGGAGACAAAATCAGGCATTAGTAGGCAGTAGGATGCCAGTATGTGAAAACCCCAGAACAATTCAAAATTATGCTACTGTTTTCATTGTAAATAGTGGCATACTTTTGTTTTTAATTCCAAATTTCTGTTCCATTGTATATATTCAATTTCACTGTGTTATCTTCTGCTGGCAGAATTTCTTTGTCTTGAAATTCAAAGTCACTGTCAGATCAGTCACTAATACCTTAAAGTCCACAATTCACTCCAAACTCCTAATGTCCAAAATACAGAGCTTAAGATTGCTTTAGAACTATCTTGAACTAGTTTTAGAGGTATTGTATTTTTTTCACTTTTTTAGATGTGGGAACCAAGTCTGAGTTTTGCTGAAAGACTTGAATTGACAACAGAACATTTCTACAACAGTCAGTGTTTTTACTACAAAGCCCTTTCACTTCTCAAGTCCCTCACCCAAGCATTCCTCTAAACATAACAGCCTCATGTGATCTTAAAATGTATGATGACACTCTGAAGGTTTGGGGGGCTTTCCTGGTGTCTTCTGGTGACTTTCTGAAGACAGGTGCTATTTTCATGTTTTCTTATACAGGGTGTAATATGTGAGGTAAAATTCTAGCTCTACAAACTCAGTCATTGACTTCAGTATGACCAAGACTGCTTCCTCCCATTATTCTTGAAAAATGAGTTGGAGCGGGTAGAAATAAAGCCATATCTGTGCATTGTCCATGGTATGATTTTGAAATGTCATATGAATGAAGTTACACACTCAGCCTCTGCTTTGGGTAAGTGACAAGTCCAGTTCTTCTGCTAGAATTCACCAAGAAGAAAAATCCCATTAAAATAAAATGTTTTGCTCCTTAAGGACAGATTCAGTCACCCTTAGTCATACTTTGTAGTCTTACCTAACAGGAACCCCCACAAAATGCACAGGGATGGCAGAAGCTGACTTTTCATAATTGAAAGAGAATTTATAGTAGGATAATGGCTAACATGGGGTGGTAAGTCTTGTATTATTTATCTACAAAAAGTACCAGAATTTTAAGTAAGTGCTTGGAATAGATACAATACCTGAAGACTTGTTAAGTTTTTCCACAGCAGCTGATTGTCTCCAGCATCTGAACCTTCTTAATTTGTTAGCTCAGTCCTGTCATAAGCCACAAGACTTTGCATTGTTGATGCTGCAAGCTCTTTCTTGTTTTGGAAAAGGTGAAGCCATGCGCTAACAGCATGAATTCAATAAAGAATGTATGGGCCAGTGCATTAGCCATTAGTCTGTCAACTTTATGAAGTGCAGTGTTTTCTCAAGTCTATGAGGAACCTAATGAGCTATGATCAGGGACTGTGAGCCAGCCTCCCTAGCTCCATCTACAAAACTGCACTTAGCAACAGGATGCAGGCAACCAAAGTGAGATGTCTAGAGGTTTGACCATCAGACTGGATATTTTTCAAGCTCTCCATGCTGTCTCTCTGAAGGAAAGGCTCTATAGCTCCAACAGCTAGGGCCACTATTACAATGCTCAGATTTTTCTGTGAACACTAATCAAAATCTCTCTACTCACAGCAGTGAATTGTTAGTCTGAAAGGTATTAATGTCCATGAACAGTTAAATTTTGAGGCCTCAGCTTATATCTCTTGTTATCTCCTATATTACATGTCCATGTTACCCCTGCTATCTTTAAGAAGTTGCTTCCAGTAATATACCTTTTGCCTGCATTTGCTGACTCTTGTGGAGAGCTACGGGTTCCTTGATATCCTGTACCCCTTAGCTTGGCACCACACTTGAGGTTTCAAAGATGTTGAGGAAAAAAAAGTTAAAATGAAACACTGGAATAAATTTATATCCCTTTAAATTTTTTAAAACAAGAGAAATAGCAGTTATTGTATTGAATGTCTTAACCGGAAATGGAAGAAAATACCTCCTAATAGTGATATTGATGAGATTATGAAAAAAATCCTAGGAAGTGTGGTGGGAGCCCTGTCTGCAGTGAGAGTTCAGTATTAGAAGGATAAGATTGGATTCGAGGATTAGAAATTTCAAGGGGGTGGGGAGGGGTGGGGGGGAAGCTTCATCTGTACCAAATCAGTCCTCCCTTTTCCTGGTTTCTGTGAGGCAACATCAGCAAGTCCTGATGTCCTTTCCAGGCAGAATTACATTGATTGGATTGTTCTTAAGACTTTCATTGATCATAGAATTGAACTGCATTCTCCTTTGCCCAGCATTACATAAGTGACTGCTGTCTTGCAAGGTAGTTTTTTGTCATTCCCAAATAAAGCTTTCATGCTGCTTTTATGCACAGTGCCGTCCATATCTGCTTCCTAAAATTAAGTTCTTGTTTAATTGTTTCAGAGCTGGTTAATATCACAATATCCCATTTCTTATTAGGATATCTACTTTCCGCATGTTGATGCTCCCAGAAGTAGGGATGTGCATAGTTTTATTAATTTTGCTTTCTGATAATGATACTCAGAGCATTCTATTAAACCAGATGTTTCTGAGCTGAGAAAACTTCCAGGTTTTAGAAAAATCTTTTTTCTATTTCTAAGAAATTTACAGGCTGCTATTTCATTATATGTTCTTACAAGCTGCAGGCAGGTGAGCTGATTATATAACGTCAGACATGTTGGCTATTGAGACATGATTAAAACACCAGGATAATTCAGTGTTTATTTCCCTCGTGACTTTCCTTGTAATATCTAGTGGGCATCTTGTTCAGAGGCAATTCTCCTTGGGGGCTGCTCGTCTAAGTAACTCCATAGTTACCAGTACAAGGACCATCAATTTGTTTATTTGTTGGGGGAGGGAAAAAAGTGAGAGAAGACAATAATGCTGAGAGAGTTTACTTTAGCTACTGTTTTTGGAATATAACATAGCACCTTCATAGCCCCCTCACAGTATGTTAATGTAGCTGGGTGTGGTTTTGTTAGGTTTCTGATTTTGTTTTCTGTCCTGGATACATACAGGTATGTGACATTGTTGTCTGGAGTTAAGGGCTTAAAGCAAGTCAGCAAGTTTAAAACTTTACTGATTTTTATGGACAGAGTGGCCTATAAGGCCATCTAGTCTCTCCATTTATAATGTCAAGCATATAATTAGACTTTTATTCATTGTTTTACCTTTGTACTGAATCTAGTATTGTGCACTTAAAAAGTAGCATACAAAATCACACCTACTCTTTAAAGAGGCAGAGCTCGTTCCTGTTGATTATCACCTTGGTAATTAAAAAGCCCATGCTTTCCAGTTTGAATTTTTCTGGTTTCCAGTTATACAGGTCCTGTTTTGCCTTGATAAGGGTCCTTCTCAGCTACATTAAGGACACCTTTAGTGCCCAGTATTGATTCCCTGTTAATGCACCAAAATCAGCTCATATCCAAGCCTTTCTGTGATGCTGACAAATAGGACTTTATACAGACCAGATGCAGCTATCGTGTAAATAGCTGTAACATTACTGGGATTGCAATTAATTATATTAGGTTTGGTTTCAACTTACTAACATCTTTGGGGTTATACAGCCACCGTTACAATCATAACTTGGCCCTCAGTTTTATTCTAAGGAGCACATCATGGTTCCTGGGCTTCTTTGGAATGGTGTCACTGGAGCATCTGCTGGACTATGTCTGTCAGAGCAGCCCTTGAGTGAGAAAGCAGACTGTGAGATGTACAGATCCTCAGAGTGGTTTCTCCAGCTGCATCAGGGATCTTGTTGCTATAGCATCGGCAGGAGTAATCTAAACTAAACAGCTTTGTAATCACTCTTGTTTTTACCCTCAACAAAGCAGCATGCCGAAGGCTTAAGGCTTTTAAGCAAGGCAAAACACTGATTGCATTGTACATTAGAACCAAAGGATCTCCTTGTCTGGCCACCTTCTCTGGTATGGTGGAAAAAAGTGCCATGGTGGTTCTTTCTGGATAGTTATTTCCCATGAAAACCCTTACTAAGAAACAAGTTTATCCTTCCTCTGGACTTGGGTACAGTCCCTGGCTAAAATGACATCTGAAACTCTTTCTCCTCCTCTGAATCCATATCAGCATGGACTGGCCCTAAAAAAACACATTTGGGTTTATTTGATACCACGATGATTATGGTTGATTATAGAGAGGGACTGTGCCTGTGGACAGCCGTCTGCATCCATAACCCCAACTTCTTTGGGGTTTCATATATCAAAGTTCCTTCTGGATGCCTCACCTGTGCTATTTATACTGTGATCAGTACTGGGAGGTAGGACTCAGCTGGCTTCAGAGTTGTGCAGACCTAAAAGCTTACAGTGGATCCATAAAATGAGATTAGATAGGTGGATGAAAAATCAACAACGAATTCATTCCACATTTGCAGCTACTCTGCACAATATCCAGTATTCTGTTCTGACAAAAAAGAAACCCAGCCTTATTAAAGTACTTATATGAACACCTGCTTGTGGTTGGATACAATCGATTACAGCCTGGAGCTACATTCCTAGCATCTGGAACTGTCTTCAACATCCTCGTAGTGCTCATCTATTCTAAATGTCTTCTTTTTATCAGTAACATGAGAGATAAATCTTGGCATAAAGGAGAATATGTAAAGAAATCAGAAATTAAGTGTTTTATTAGAAAGCAATTGAGACACTGGCATACTATTAGATTTTGGTTATTATTAATTCAAGGGGGGGGGGAAATGTAAAATTAACACAACCTCGGCTGAAAGTTTATGGCTTTGAAGAAAATGGTGCCTCAGAGGAGCAGTAGGACTCAGGCTTGATTAAACTGGGATTTAAGAAATGCTCTGCACTGAATGAAATAAAAAGGCATTCAATCTAATTAGATAGTATTGTGGAGATGTAGGAGGAAGAGAGGTATTTTATATAACCTATATTTTTTTATATAACCCTTAATCCATGGGATGTGTTTGTAACTATTTTGGTAGACTTATTTTTCTTCTCAAGGGAATTTGCCCCCTGATTCTAACCTTTTGATAACTTTGCTTAGGAAAATGTGAGGAGAAAGCCATCTAATGCATTGAAATGCACAGGCTTTCTGAAGTCCTGTTCTGTAATTTTCACTGAAAAAAGTTCATATTTTAGTCAAACACCTTGCTTCTATTTTGATGAGAAAAAGATATTCAGGAGGAAATGCAGCTGTTGATTTTTCTCAAGAGATTTCCTTTGTGCTATGTACTCTATTTTATGTTAGAAGATGCTCTCAAAGAGTCTAGAACAGTGGCCAGCTGAAGCCAGTAGGAGTCATCCCTTTTATATATGAAGGCCATGTGTTTTTTATTACTGTGATGCAAAAAAGGAAACACACCTTTACTGAAATTACTTTTGGATTACACCAATGTAAAAGAGAGGAGATTTAATTCCAAAAATTTATAATTCAGTGGAATAGTGCATTATGCTTGATCAGGTGATTACTAACCACTTTACAAAGGAATTTTGCAGCTTGTTTTGTCAAGGAAGGGAGAGATCTGGGACTACAGTATGGATTTTCTGGAATCCTTCTCCCTTTTGTCTCTGTTGGGTTGAACTGCTTTCCTGCAGTTTTGATTTCTGGAATATGGGTCTAGTTTAAGGGCTATTAATTCTTATATACTTCTGAGGAGCCAATTGATACTTGTTCTGCAGTTGTCTGTTATGGCGTGAGTATAAGAAGATGTAGAGATATGTTTAGCGTCAAATTTATTTTTCATTTTGTGTCTACATCACCTTAATTTAAGAGTTAATAGGAAAATTTGAGATAGATAACATAATTTCTGTTTAAATATCTTACAGGCACAAATTTAGAAATGCCAGCTATATTTTTGGAAAATCTCTAAAAAATCGTGGCATTTCTTTGAGGAAAAAAAACACAGAAAAGCATTGTAATTATGTGGGGTTTTTTAAAAATAATGGAATTAATCCTTGACTCCTTGGAGAAGAAAAGATACTGTTTCTGCTTAGAGAGCGGTGTAGACTAATTTTGATGGTTTAATAGAGTAATTCTAGAGTTGTCATTTACAGTAACTTACCAGGCTTCAAAATTCACACTGAACTCCATGATAAACAGGCTTAGACCAGAGAAATATTGTTCCCAGGTGTACGGTCTAGGAGCTGACCCACTCACATAGCAGAACAATTTCCAGTGCTGGTGTCCTTTGGCATTTAGAGGCAAATCTCTATTCATGTAATTCCTGAAAGGCTGAGAAGCAAAATATGTGTTTTTACTGTCAAATCTCTATTTGTTTGGACAGCTTGGCAATCAGTGGAAATATCAACTAAGGTGCTGTGCACATTTTAGTTAAAGCCTCCAGGGAAAGCTTTCTTTATTTGAACATTGCTTGTGCAAGCAAACTCCTTGTGACATAATATGTCACAAGATTAAACAAGTGTGAGTTATGTGTTTCCTTTTTCGCGGTCTTTTATTTCTAATATTGTTAAGTTAGGAGAATTTCAGATCTACTACAGAGATAAAGTTCAAAATAGAGTTTGATTTATGAGGGTTGCAGCTTGTGTCAAAGCTTATTTGCTAGTCTCGTGTTTGCCATTGTTACGTTAACTACTACTATTGGTTGCTGAGCTGAGTGAAAAACACGTTACAACTGCTTGTACTTCATTAGTTTGGTGTCTAGGAAAGTTTTTGAAGGAAGAGAACCTCATTGTTCCCATGTCTCCAGACTAAAATATTTAATGTGTTTTGCAACAAAACAGCATCAGGAAGAGGAAGACCAGATTTTGAAGCACGAGCTCCACACTTAGGGAACTGCTAGAATGGAGAATGCACTAGGCTGTCTTCAGCACCCCAGACAAGAAAAAAGCCACAGGTCTGAGAAGAAGACTGGCAGAGCATAGGTAGACTGATTCCTGCTCCAGATGCCATTCAATCACTTTGGCTTTATATTGCAGCACTTGGGTCAGAATTTGGCCAACTCTTAGGAAACTTACCGTTCTTCTTGCTGCTGAAGAGCCTGGCTAAAATCTGCTAATTATGGATTGTAGGTTTTATTTTCAAAATTGTGATGGGTTACTTGAAAAAAAAGAAGACATGGTTTGGACTGTTTCCTGATTTGTATGTACCAAGGGTGAGTAAGAATTAAAACAATGAAATTATTGTGATACCATTTAAAGCCTAGTGATTAATATGGAAACACGATTTGCATGTTTTCCTAAATGTAGAACTACCAGTTGTGTTTGTTTCTTTTACTATACTTGATTCTGTCATGTCTAAATACTTAGTTTCATCTATGTATCCAATAACAGGCACAGAAGCAAAACCTTTTTAAATAAATATATTGTATTAGTAAAAGAAGCATCTGCATCCCTGTATTAATAACAGCCCACCCACTACCTTTAAAATTCAATCACTGTAGTGGTTTATGCTGAGAAACTGGCTGTAGCAATTTGTGTAATGGAGAAAAAAAAACTGTTACTGAGTAGTACTGAATGATTGAATTTTATTGGTTCATAAAAAAACTTGGAGGTTAATATCTTTGTTTCGTGAAACATGTTTAATTCTGAGCCTGGGCAATTGGCTCTTTTATGTCTGAAGAGGAAAAAAAAAAAAAAAGATGTTTTGGATTACAGTTGACTGTGTAATTGTATATGACAGATGTATTAAATTAGCCTTTCCCAAAGCTTTTGGTGTTTTGCCTCTCTGAACTGTAAATTTTACTTGACTTTCTCATTTGCAGGTGGCATGAAACCATTCTGTGCATGGTTTATGTTTCGCAGATAGTACAAAATATTCCAAGTTTGCTGTGAAGTTATAGACTTGCATATGGATAAAAGATATTCTCTAGCATTTATGCTTTAGACTATAATGTAAATGAGGGGATGAAAGGAAAGAACCCTTAAAAAAATAAATTCTGCATATGCTTTTGATTTGCTTAAATCAAAAAACTGAATGCAGTCCAGGTTTAATGTTCCAATCTGTGTCACAGTCTGCTTTCACCCCTTGAGTGCACCAGGGCTTCTGTGAGCATTTAATGAACAAGACGCTTCTGAAGTTTTATTAACAATATACAAATTGTATTTTAGCCCGTGTCATCGTCCTCTACAGGTTAAAACATGACAAACCTTTTATAAAATGGGATGTTCTGCGTGTGTGGGTAGCACTTGTGGAGTTTAATTTTCATCTGATTTTCAAGAAACTTGACTAAGTTCAGCTACTTATTACCTTGATGTAAAGGTGGAACAGTTTCTGGGGAATTACTATGGATTTACTTTGGTTTAACAGGAAACAGAGTTTATCCCCTTTGATTTTAACAGGAGGATAAACTTTCTAATTAGAGTCACTTCTGCTTTCACAGCACGTATATTTGATACATGTGCTTTTCCTGATTTTGTCTCCTAATATGGTAAGCCTTTCCAGGGTCTTTTCTTTAAAAGCTGGCATGTGTTTTGTTTCCAGCTTTAAAAATTACCTTAAGAAGACTTTGTATTTGAATTCCTTGGTTTATGTTTTCACCATTTTGATGAATTAAAAAAATTAATTTGAAATTCCTATTTGGGGGAACATTTGTTAAGGTCATATTATTTATCACTCATGGAAAAAAGCAGATATTTTAAAAATTATTTTTCAGGAATGTGCCAATATATGAAATAACTTCCAGAAAAAAAAGAAAATTAATTTTCTCCAATTATGGTGAGAGCTACTTATTGTTTATCTACAAAAAGTTAAGTTCTGTTACTCACAGAAAATTGAAGAATTACTGAGACAATAACACATCCTAAGAATGAAAAATTTACAAAATCTTCTGTAACTAAGCACATTCTTATATAAAGGATTCTTGAGATGTCTTCAAAAGATCCTTCAGAAAAATTTCATCCAATGATACTCAACCACTGACTTCAGTAAATTCTGGATTGAGTCCAAGGAGATTCTTCTTTTTCAAAGAAGAATTGAAAAATTTCTTGGAGGGGTTTTTGGAACAAAGAAGCAATATAAAACTGAGTCCCGAAAAATCTGTTGTGATCAATTCTCACAATTAGAGTGAACTGATGAAATAAATGCATCACTCTGTGTCAGTTTATACTAGTTCAGGATCTGACTTTTCATGCTGGAAAGCCTATTCATACTTGTCATTCAGAGTTCTGAAAAAATCCAGTCAATTTCAGTGTTTCTGCTCAAGTGTGGTGGCTTACCCTGGCTGGATGCCAGGTACCCACCAAAGCCGCTCTGTCACTCCCTCCTCAGCTGGACAGAGGAGAGAAAATATAAAGAAAAGCTCGTGGGTCAAGATAAGGACAGGGACATCACTCGCTAATTATCATCCTGGGCAAAACAGACTCAACTTGGGGAAATTAGTTTAATCTATTACCAACCAAAATCAGAGTGGGATAATGAGGAAATAAAAACTAAATCTTAAAAATACCTTCCCCCCAGTCCTTCGTCCCAGGCTTAACTTTACCTCTGAGTTCTCTACCTCCTCGTCCCCTAGTGGTACAGGAGAGTGGAGAATGAAGGTTGCAGTCAGTTCATCACACATTCTCTGCCGCTCCTTCCTCCTCAGGCAGAGGACTCCTTGCATGCTTTCCCTGCTCTGGTGTGGGGTCTGTCCCACAGGAGACAGTCCTCCTTGAACTTCTCCAACGTGAGTCCTTCCCACGGGCTGCGGGCCATTTCTATGAGGTGGAACAGACTGCTGCAGCGTGGGTACCCCGCGGGGTCACAGGTCCTGCCAGCAAACCTGCTGCAGCGTGGGCTCCTCTCTGTCCACAGGTCCTGTGAGGTCCAGCTCCAGCATGGGCTTCCCATGGGGTCACAGCCTCCTTTGGGCATCCCCCTGCTCCACTGTGGGGTCCTCCACGAGCTGCAGGTGAATATCTGCTCCACCGTGGACCTCCATGGGCTGCAGGGGGACAGAGAGCCTGCCTTACTGTGGTCTTCACCACAGGCTGCATGGAAATCTCTGCTCTGGCTGAAGTTGCCCTTGTGCAGTTTTTTCCCCCCTTCTTCAATATGTTATCACAGAGGCGCTGCCACCATCGCTGATGGGCTCGGCCTTGGCCGGGGCTGTGTCTGTCTTGGAGCTGGCTGGCACTGGCTCTGTCAGATATAGGGGAAACTTCTAGCAGCTCCTCACAGAAGCCAGCCCTGTAGCCCCCCGCTACCAAAACCTTGTCACACAAACCCAATATATCAGGTGAGTAGAAGGGAAAACCAGCCTGACTTTAGCATTTGTTTATTCATTCTGTTCAGCCAATGTAGTGGTTAAAGCATATTTTGTGTGCATAAATGGGAAAGAAAGAAAATATATTGGACACAATTGTAAAGGTAGTTTTTCTACTGTTTACTTACCTGCCCTGCAAGCTGACACAATGTTCAAAGCAGATTTTTCTTTTGTGTGATTTCTTTATTCTTTATAAAAGTTGGAATCAATCCTTATGAATTTATTACTGGTTCCTTTAATTAGTTTGTTAATGACTATATTTACAGGGCTGGCTGCGTAAGTCTTACCGTATTAGGAAAAGATACATAGAGATTTACTGCTAACAATGGAAGCTTTTAAAGATGGTAACTCATTCAGATTTTTGGAAGGCGTTTGTCTATTTCTTATGAGTTATTAGTACTAACGGGAGTCATATGTACAGTGGGAGGCAAAATGAGCTATTAACCTACATAGCAAGTTGTAGAGTATTGTAAATCCTTCCTGTCTATGTTATGATGGGATCCATTTGTGTGACAAGCAGGATGAAGATAAAGTAGTCGTGTATCTTTCAGAGACTGAAAGATGGCTGAGAGAGAGAACAGACACAGCAGGGCCTTTGTGGTGATGAAAATTCTGCCCTTTGCCTTCCCTGTGGGCTCGAGGGTGCTGGGTAAGGGTTCACTGAGAGACACTGTTGGTCTGAACCTGACAGCAAGGACCTGTTGTGCAAGGGCACATAGGCAGGGGGCTGTAAATCCCCACTTAAATGTGTTTTACTTAGTCACATTGAATTTTCTCTGGTTTATGTGGTTAAATGGTCTAATATAGCTTCCTGTGAACTAGGGCTAATTTCTCTAGGAATATGAGACTTTCAATATTGATATAAGCTACTTTTATGATGTTGTTTGTGTTCTAAAGACAGTCTCAAATAGGGAAAGAGTGAATTCCACAATACTTTTCATTGGCCTTTTATGTTTTGAAATACCTAGCGAGTGATTTCAGAATAAAGTCCCTTTTTCATATAGACTGGAACTGAAAATTTACTCTTGGTGCAACTATTTTGAAATCAGTTTCAGCAGAAGGAAGCTTCAGTGTACTTTTTTTTTTTTTCATGGAGTAAAACTAGCTTTACAGGTAGCTGGGATTTTTCCCTGACTTCTATGGATTCTATCTGTTACAGCACACATACACAGCCTTGAGACCATTACTAAGTCCCACTTGTCTGTGGCTGCCTAGCTGTCCTTTTGACAACATGCTTCAAATTAATATGTTACTGGGTTTTCTGGCAACAGCCTGTTGGAAGCTGAGTCCTGGGTAAAGTCTTCTGTAGCAAAAATCTGTGGGGTAACTTAAATAATATAAGAAATGGTATTCAAAAGCTGTGTTGGGATTCTGGAGTTTGAAATTAACTTTACAAAGAGAAAAATACTCCATGCCGAAGCAGACATCATGCTTTAGAATTAGTACTCTCTTTGCCTGTTAGCCCTTTTTGTTTTGGTTTGTATTCACTTTTCTATGTTATGTTTATGTATAATGAGTCACGAGGGTTTGTTAACATAATGTTCTTAATAATTTGAGGTTTGAACTGCTTAGTGCAGTCAGCTGTCTGCATGAGGCTAGCCAGAGAGAGGATGGCATACAGCGCTAATTACTATCCCAGAATGACAACACAGGAGGTCATCGCAGGCACACACACTACCTATATGCTTAGTACTGCATTTAGTGCCTGGTGGGTACATCATACTTTGTGCTGTGTGTTCCTATTGGGTGGTACAGTAATAACTCTGGAATTCTAAGAATACAAGGTATGGTAGACAGGAGAAAGGGAATATATATCTTTATTTATAGAAATGGTGTCTAAATGCCCTTTAGGACATGAAGAAAGAACCTTCACCAAAGACGTTTGATTGGTACGTAATTATAGAGAGTGGAGGTGAAAGACCAGTTTGACTGTCAACTTTGTACCTTCTGACAATGCAATTTTTCCCTTAAAAGCTTGTTTTAACTTCCTTATGTGATGAACCTTCATTAGTTGCATTTCATTCACAAGGAGAAGATAAATGTAAAATCCTAGTAGAATCCTTCTGTACTTGTGACAAGTGAGTGTCGCTATATTGATCATTTAGTCCAAGAACAATGAGAAATTGAGCTCAGGACTTTGATTAATACGCAACACATCTTTTCTCTTCACTAGATTAGCATAATCATTATAGTCTGGGAGTGTGTTTTCACTCAGAGTACCCTTCTGTAGCGGTCAAAGAATTAATTATACAAAGTAAAGACACAATTCTTTGCTAAGAATTTGGTAAGTTTGATTGTTAAAGGAGCTCTCCTGCTGAGTCTTCACCAAAGCTTGGCCAATTGGCATGAGTAAATATATAGTTCAGTGATCTAATCTCTAAAGAATGGCAGATTATGATCTTTCTCATTCAGATATGGATTTCACCTGTTTGATGATGTGGAGGGGATGTGAGCAGGGCAGAAGAAAACAATCAGACTCTGTCCTGGGTTTTGAAAAACTGTGGCTTTGCAGGTCTGCTTCTGTTTCTATTGAATATTTGCCATGGCCTTCAGCGGGAGCAGGACTGTGGTTTGCCAAAACAAGACCTTGATCCAAGCAAGTAGTAAACGGCAAATGTAACATGATAGGACAAAGGACATTACAGGAACATCAGAATGCGAGGAAATGGCCTCAAGCTGTGCCAGGGGAGGTTTTGATTGGATATTATGAAAAATTCCTTCGTCAAAAAGGTTGACAAGCACTGGCGCAAGCTGTCCAGGGAAGCAGTTGAGTCACCACCCCTGGAGGCATTTAAAAGGCCTGTAGACGTGGCGCTTAGGGATGTGGTTTATTTGTGGACTTGTTAAGTAGTTGTTAGGTTTATGGTTGGACTTGATGATCTTAAGGGTCTTTTCCTGCCTGGATGATTCTATGGTCAGAAGACCAAGGATGACCATCAGAGATAGTCCATGACAAGAATGGAGACCTAACTGTTACTGATGGCTTTTGACCTTCTTCAGAACTTAGTCTTCACTTTGTATAGGCCAGAGCATTATAGAATTCATGCAGATTTTAATGTTACCCAATGTCTCCAAAAGAAATGCATAATTAATGGCAAGGTCTGTCTCTGGGAAGAAAGTTGTGCTTACAATGCTCAAGAGACAATGGATTCTCACTATACACTGAAAGGAGTGTACAAGAGGGAAAAGAGCCATATAAAATCTATACATTTTGTTTAATGAAATTCTGCATTTGAATTTTCCCTTTGTATTTCGTGCTGTTTCATTCCTAGTCATTTTGCTCTGTGCAAGCTTGTCTGGGTGAAGGTACACAGAAGGAAAAGGGAAGGAGGGAGAGGATAAGTGTGGCTGGGGTGCGAAGGTTATTTTTGATTTTGAAAATAACTTCAGTAGATACAGCTTGCTTCATGACAGCTGTGCTATCATCACTTCATTCCAAATTTAAACTTTTATTTCCCTGACATAGCCTTGCCCATTTATATCTTTTTAAGGAAAGGAAATAACTTCAGTCTTGTGTTTGCTTTCCAGTGTTTCACAAATCTTTATTGTAGGAAGAAAAATTGCACAGACAAGACGTATTCTGACATCCTTCTGTTGAACAATGCCAGAGGCAATCGGGGGCTACTCAGCATAAGGAGAGATGGCATCGTCTCTCCATGTATGATTATCTGTGGAAAGAAATGTTGTGGAGTTTATTGGATGGTAGTTATGGGTTCAGTTTCCCATATCAGCTAAGTCTGCTGCACTGCAAGGATTCTGATGGGTGAGTGAAGATGTCCTGGAATTTTACTGAGAATGAAGGAAATTTTCTAGTTACCTTTTGCTCACTTGTGCAATCATTATCACTGCAGTCAAGATACGTGGTTATTAATGTACATGCTCTAAACCTGTGCGATCAGAAGCTTTCATTTGCATAGTCTGTCTTTAGGACACACTTCATTTCACTTAGAATAAATTTCCACACATTTATCATTAGTTATTAAGTTATTAACGTTAATATAAACAAATATGTGGCACATTTCTTCATGATGTGGCGAGCACTTTTACATATGTTCTTAATAGATTTGTTCTCTGTTTACACATAGGTGTGTTTGCATGTGGAGAAACTTGCCAGTGATTATTTTCTGGTAGCTCGAGATCTATTAGGAAGAGGATTGTGAGGCAAAAAAACCCAATCCAAAACTAATAAGAAAAAGTATTCAGAATATATTAGAAGATGATACTCCTTTCACTGATCTATGTGGAATACTTCAGTCTTCACTGTTATTGCTAGGTGCATGAGGGTTTGTTGGATTTGTGTTACACTGAAGCTACAGAGAGAGGCGTGCTTGCAGCATGTGGATAAACCTGAATTTGCTTTCATCTAGCTGATGTAGGTACCCATATCTATGAAACTTCAGCCTTTGGAAAGCTGCCTCAAAATGTGCTGAAGCCATTAGTTCATGAGCTTACTGCTTCTAGCAGAGTGGGGTATGAGTGAGACCGAGACAGCCCAGCTCCAGATCACATCTCTCTCCCACATTTGGCTTCATTTCCCTGTGAAACTGTGGAGAATGTCTCCCTCCTGCCATTCATTGTACTTCCACTTTGAGAATATTTTTCTTCAGATTTTTCTTCCTTAAAGGCCCTCTGAAGAAGGGTGGTTGATCTGAATGTTTCCTCTTCTGTGCAATATTATTTGGGTCGTGGAATCTCTGCAGAGCAGATTCAGGTCTTCTCTCTCTACAGTCTGTCCATCTGCGTATCATGCATATTTCTTGCTTAAACAGAAAATCCCTTCTAACAGCTGTGCTCATTCATGCATGAACACAGCATTTCTTTCCGTTTTACCAAAGGCTATCATGAATACCCTGCTCTTAAAGCCTGGAAAATTTTGTGCAGTAATACTGATAGGTAAGATTAAAAGCATGGTAATATTCTGCATTTGAAGGATTGCTGTGGTAGAATAATCAGTCTCACGGCATTTGATGCTTTTGAGAAGTTACAGATTTAGCTATGAGTCCCACTTTCATTTATTAAAAAAAAATTCACATTTCTGTGATTGTGGAGGAAACCCTGAACATATTTGAGTCTTGAAGGTTTATATCTAAAGACAAATAAAAAGGAATTCTTAATATTTCTGTGCAAGTTATTGCAATTCCTTCTAAGACAGGAGAAGAACACACTGAGACTACGGTTAAGAGGTATATTAACTCTTAAGCCTGAAATGCAGATTGAAACATTACAGCTGCAATTGCTTTGTGGTTTTTTTACTTTGATGTTTTGAGTTGAAGGAGAAATTCAAGAAGGGCAATGAAAATCTATGTTGTCAGTTTGACTCCTTGTTATTTATTTTGCTGCAAAGTTTGTTGGAACATTTGTTTTAATGTCTTCAGCATCCTCAAATAAGAGCTGTTATAAGAACACTGAGTCAGATTGTACTGTTTAGTTATTGACTTTGTTTCTGGTCTGTGTAGACAAGAAAAAATGTGAAAGATATCTGCAAACTTGAAATTACAGACAGTACAGGTATTTACTCCAAGTATGCATTTCCTTCTCAGGCTTAACTAATAGAGTTCCCCAGTTTCTGTAGAATGCTCTACTGCTGGTAAAGTCAACAAAATCTCTGGAGCTATGCTGGGGACTTGACCTTAATATCTTACCTTCTGCTGCTTCCCTGGATTGGATCTTTATCTGCATTTAGATCATTCTTATGTTTCTGATACAGATAAGCATAATAGCTGCACAACACCCAAGTAAGCTACGAGAGAATCAAGAAGACCTAAATATCACATCTTTCATAGGTCTTGCATAAATATGGATATCTCCTCCTCTCCCTCCACAAATTCTTAATGAAATACCAATCTGTCTTTAAAAAGAAAGGCAATGTAATGCCAAAATACCATCGTAGTGATGCATTTTACGTGCTGCCTGCAAGTGTAGTGTGCTTCAGTTCCTCAGTTTCACTCACTGAAGCTTTCGCTTCACGCTCATTTCTTAATTCCGGTGGTATTTTTGAGCCATTCTAACAATGTAAAAACATACTATGACAAAATGGGGAAAAACCTTGTTCTCTTGGTGTGTATTTCTTCCAAGGTTATGAAAGAATGATAAAACTGGAGTTTTCTTCTAACTCCAGCTCAAATTTTTCCCTCCTGAGAAAAGAATTGCTGAGCCAGAGCTAATGGATGACTGATTAGAGAAGAGCTGTACAACATTTTTGCAATGAACATATTTTGCTTTGAGTGCCTTTGTCTGAAAGGATATCTTTCTCCATAGTGAGGCATAGCTGAAGAAGTGATCTCTAAGATGGAAAAGCTATTCCAGTGCCTGCTATGTTTTTCTTATTTAATATAAAGCACTGAGGCAGTTTACCTTGTCTCCTTCAATGCATGTTATTATAATACAAAGTTACTATGGAGTAAATCTCACCACAAATCTGTATTCTCCTGTGCAAGATTATAAGGCTGAGTCAAAAAATGCAGTATTGAAGAAGTGTATAGAAGCCCAACACAAATCGTAATTGTGCCATTTGTTTACTTTGGTATATACCCCTGAATACTGCAAAACTGCCTTTTTTTTTTTCCCCTTTTTTTCTTTTTTTTTATATGCTTGAACAGTTAGAAATTATCCTACACTTAACAGCAGTATGATTAGCTTTTTGGAAGAAAATACGGGAGACATAACTTCATTATATTAACTTAGTTTTAAACTGTTTCCCTTAGTCATCAAGACTGTGTGCTTGAATATCCACCTGTTAGAGGTTGTGAAGGGGAAATGTAGAAACACAGACGTTTGCTTGTATGAATGAAGGTGCTATCTTGTGCCTGGAAAAAGGGTGGGGGTGGGCAAGGTGTTGTTTTAATTTGTCTCTGTTTCTCATTATCTGAATCTATTTTAATTGCCAATAAATTAAATTGTTTTTCCCCAAGTCAAGTCTGTTTTGCCAGTGGCAGTAACCAGTAAGTGACCTCCCTGTCTTTATCTCAATCCACGAGATTTTCATCATCTTTTCTCCCCCACCCTGTTGACGAGGGGAAGTGAGAGGGTGGCTGGGTGGCAGTCGGGCAGCTGGCCACAGTCCTGCATACGTATTTTTGTATCTTGTGGGGGATAACCATTACCCTCAACGTTGTGAGTATGGGATTTCATCTTGACCAGAGCATTTGCTTATGTTGAGATCTTGAACTAGTTTTCTAGCATATTTGCACTTCAGTCAACCCGCTGGGATTCTGGTAGAATAGCGGGAACTTTCTGAAATTGAGTGTTGTATCTGAGTTTCTGCTCTGCCAGGTAAATATTAATTATTGTTGTTAGCAATATGTATATAATACTGTTTATTTATGCTGTGCTTTGTAGACATGGATAAGGCATGTTTCCTAACATTAGGAAGTTGCAGTTGAAATGAAACATGCACAATTACAAGTGGCTGCGGAAGGGTACAGGAGTATTAACAAAAAGAAAAGGGAGATTTTGAGGAGGACTCGAAAGAAGAGTAGGAGTTCTGGCTAACAGTCTGTCATCCCAGATTTATGTGTGAGTGCTGTGAACAGCAGAATTTGCCTTCTGCATTCTCAGCATGTCTGGAAAGTTAAGAAAGAATTTTTTGGAGAAAAATTATGAAGAAATTATGGGAGTGCAAAAGGGCTATGCATCTGAGTCTTAAAGACACACAGGGTAATTTGTTCTCCTTTAGCTGATCACCTAATGTTTGATTGCAGCCTGTGCAAATAATTGGCTGGGGGTTAGGGAAGAGCACTTGAGGTATTTACTTCGGTGTTGCTACCTGTGTGAATACATACGCAACTTGAGAGTCATTTTGCAGCATGTTTTTGCTCATACTTTTCCCCTTGGGTTTCCAGAATTTTTCCATTTAATTTATTACTAAGCCTGTTGCGACTTTAGCTCTTTAAGTGCTATAAATAACTGCAAAAATATCTTCCCTTATTGAGGGGAAGAAGAAAAAGTTCATTTACATATTTGCGCTTTTTTTCTTTAATTTTTTAATATGTCTTTCTACTCTGGATTTCTGGAGGACACCCTCTATGCATAGTGTTTACTGTCATGTCTGTACTGAGGTTGAAATTACTGATTTTTTTACAGCTTTGTCTAACAATAGGTCCTGCAGACAGCTGAAGCTAATTTGATTGTGTCTTGCTGTGGACTATCTCAAATAGTATACTGAAATTTAAAGACATGAATGAGGTACATATTACAGGTGTCAAATATCCAGCTACAAATGGGAAATAGGAAATCTGTTATGAAACAGAGCTACTAAAGATTTAAAAAATGTAATCTATGGCTAGGAAGTGAAAGCTAATATAGAATCACTTTTCCAGACACGTCTGTGGAAAACCTTTCCATCATCTAGGCTTACCTCCAGGGCAAATGGATTAATGGTCACAGAAGACTCTCTTTGGAAAGAGTCTCAGTGTCATAAAAGTCAAGTAAGGTTTGACCCTTATACTAGATGGAGATCTGGGATAAGCCCCAGGAATTGCTGCACTGTATACCTGATTTATAAGGCAGTTGCCTGTTTTCCCTCCTTTTAAAACTGGATCTAATACTTCATCGTTTCAAAGAGCTAATTGGCACTGCAAAATTCTTTGAAATGCTTAATGTTAAGCATTGTAATTGTGCAAAGTAACACTGTTGTACCGAATCGTTTTTATATTCTTTACTCAATCTGCTTGCTGAAGGCATTGAGTTCTCTTGTTAATAATCCTGGGTCAGATGAAGTATGGAAGAAATGCTGGATGTGATCCTTAATAGCCAGTTTTCCAACAGTTTTATTGGCAAACTGACTTTCCAACGGCTTGGAACGACTTTCCAAAGGCTTGGAACTACGGCATTTTCCATAGCTGAAGCAGTAATTTTCCTTCTACTGTGTATTAACATCCACATAGTAGCTTCTTTATTCTTTGCTAGGTGATAAAATGACTTGGACATTTTAATAACATCTGGCAAATTATTTTCATTTCCCCTTTTATATGATTAATAATAGTCTAGATAGACATGTAGACATAGTATTTCTCTACTTACTATGTGGGTTCATGCATATATAATGTAATATGGAGATAGGATGGATAAAGAAAATAATAAGCAATCAGTATAATGGGTTATAGTCAAAAACTCTGATCTGAGCACTTAAAAAACTTTAAATGAAAGATTCTGGGTTTGGAATATGAAATCAGTTTTGAATTTTACAGCTTCAATTAATCCCTGTTTAAAATTGATGCACAAGCCAAAACAGCGAAAGTCTTTGGAGTGAAATCCTTTGCTGACTTTTTCTAAAGCATTTTGCCTTGTCCAGCCAGTGAATTGTCTGTATGCACTTTGGTCACAGTAATGATGCTTCTCACCTGGGGGAGGGTGCATTACAAATCAACAAACTGTTGTTGTCGTTATTTGGCTTTAGGTTTCAAATAGATTTGGCTGGAGACACCATGTTATAGGAGTTTAAGAATCACTCAGGATCATTCCAAAGATGCAGTCAGCAAATTGCAGTGCTAATAAATAGGGCACTTGCATATTACACTAAATAGGGAATTTATTAAATTAATTACTTAAAACTCTAAGAAGTATATTGAAAAGAACTGGTAGAGAGTCATTCAGAAGGAGCAGGAGTAGCTAAAAAGTAGGTTGCTTTTAAAGGCTCATAAAAGATATCTTTAGTTGTCTTTTTCTTGAGCTGGAACAGATGAGACTTAGACAATTCTGAGATGAAGTAAGATATTTTGCATTGTGGACTGTAGCTGACAATACAAAACTCTAATGTTACTGCCAACTGCATGGGCTTCCTGGCTTTTGACAATCATAATATATAGACTGCAGTTGTATGGTTTGCATAGTGTGTTATACAATTGTATCACAGATTATGTGGTACTAGCTAGAACTGGTAATAAAGAAGTTCAATTTCAGATATTATATAGCTGTTAGTTTCAGTTCTGTATTGTTTTTGTTCCAAATATAGGAGGCATTTGATGTGTTCCCAACTGCACATAGTTCTAAAAATATTATCATCAATAACAATAATGATATTTGCTTTTGCAGATCACAGTGAATCAGTATGTGTTAGACCATATTGGGTTTTTTTTTTTACTCTTTTAAACTTCATTTGGATGAAGTTTAATATTTTTAAGGAAAAAAAGCTTAACATTCCTGAGAAAAAAACCTATGAAAAGCTATTTTAGCCTCATCCTCTAGGTTTAGGAATTTTTTGCAGGTAGGTTCCTTTAGGAGTCTTGCAATTGATTCAGTATTTTTTAACTGTTTGGACTCAGGAATGACATTTAAGTCTCAGAGACTTGTTGTCATAGGAGCTTGTCTCCATCTGGACCACAGAAAGTGTCTTTGTGGTTTTCAGAAGTAAGCAGGTTCAGAAGGTGAATGTTGGGGTATCTCCCCTGTATCTTGTGGTTGTGGTACAGAACATACAAGTGGTTGATTAGAAAATGATGAGATAAAAAGATCTCTTATAGTTAGAGTCTAATGAAAGCCTAAATTTGCAACTTCAGTTCTCTTTCTGCTTCAGTTGAATTAGAACTTTGTTCTAAGATACCTGGACATGCTGGCTTGAATGAGCAACAAATTCTGGAAGCACTGCTGAAATCACGTACTTAAAACAGAGCAATGTCTTAAGTAAACTGTATTTTAGCAGTTCTGCAGTACCCAAGAAAATTGCCTGCTTTAAAGTTGATGTGGTTACTTCTACTGGGATGTGTCTAAACTTTACTAAGATTTTTAATGACTTTATTGGTTTTTAAAGGGTCTTCATTAGAAGCACAAAGCCTTTGTCCAGTTGATGTTTTCACAGGTGTAGCTTGAAGGAAACCTGGTGTAGGAGAATGAGTGGAAGTCTTTTGAGACAAGAGGCTTGCGCTTACAATGTGTCGTTGATTGCTTGCTTGAACAAGGGGAACTGAGTTTCTTGCTCAGTCAGTCAGATCACTAGTGGAAATTTTATTTGCTTAAATATCCATCAGCAGAGATGTAAAGTTGTAGTTATTCAAGTTTGTATAGTACTCAATACTTCTATACAAGATGTAGATTGCTTTATGACTATTCTGATTTGTCTTGAGATTTGTCTTGAAAAATTAGTACAGTAGATTTTCCTTATAGCCCCATTTCAGCATGAAATTATTTTCAGTGGCGGTAATGGAATTAGAACTGATTTGGACCTCTGGATTTGGATGTTTTGATTCATTCTTGTTCCCACCCTTGCTCCTGTTTTTCCTAATAGCAACAGAACCTGTTCCACTTAATAGGATTTTTCTTATTGCATGATTGCAAGACTTAAACTTATTTGTCTAATAGTGGCTGTTGGTCTCCCACTAGATTGGAGGTAGTCCAGCAAGGAGTTTTCAGATGCTCTCTCTCCCACTTTTTCCCTGATGCTTGCATCTCATTTTGCTCCTTTTTTTTTGTGGTAGGTTTTTTCACAAATCTTTGTCATAAGGCAACATAGTGATAAAAAGGGGATCTCTGCCTCCATATGTGCAACAAGAACAGGTCACAAAATGCTCCTTCACTAGCCTGTGAATGATGGTTTTCCAGTGCTAGTCTGTAAGCACAGCATTAGTAATGCTCCTTGTGTCTTTATTAGTCACAGGTCTGCCAAATCCAAGATTTCAAATATAACTTGGTAAATATCAATGCTGTATTTTTATTCTTAACTGTGTTACAAAGGCCAGACTGAGGAGTTCAAACTGCCTACTTCACAGCATGCAGTTTTCTAGTATTTATTCAGTGCAAAGATGCAGACTGTACAAAGTAATCCCAGTGCAATATCAACTCGCAAACAATTTTCTAAAGCATCTTTAATGTACAGTGTTACTGTACCCAGAGGTGTAGGAGAGCACTATTAATGCAGGCATGATAGTTCTGAGTGTTCATATGAGTCCTCAAGGAATAATAAACAGCTTGAAATAACAACCAACGAATTCTCCTGATGCTTTTTATCCATGTGTCGGCAACTGTGTTGATTCCAGATCAATGCAGGGTATTAAGACATTTATATGATTGAGCTAAAAAGCTGCCAGGTTGTACAAGCATCAGGCTTGTAAAAATAGGAAAGCTGAGTAAAGCCAACCGTATTCTATTAATAAACTACAGGAATGGAACTTCTTGATAACATAGCAGATAGCATGAGTGGGACGATTTTGGTTTTAATTTAGTATGCATACTGGGAAAGCTGTGGTATATGTAAGTCACTTGATTACCTGATCCCAATGTTTGAGTATTTTGCTGGTATAAAATGAGGCCCCTGGCAGTAAGGCACAGTCCATTCCTTAGACAACAGGAACACAAAGCCTTTATTTCAAATGCAATCCCAACAGAGCTCAGAGTATGCCTGTCATAACAATTACTGGTTTTGCCCCTCTTATTGCTGGATCAGCATATCTATGTGATTCTTATTGATGCCACGGATTGGCACCGTGGAACTTCTCTGTAAAGTAGTGAATATATAGAGTACTTCTGTGACAATCAGTTGTTGTCTTGGCTTGTATCATGGCACAAAATCTAGACAAAGAAGCTGATCTGAAGATGATGAAGTCCTTTGGAGTCCTTTCTAATTGGCTGCGTGGAGATTTGGATCAGACTGTATTGTTTTGATTGCATATATCAAAACCACACGTGGTTGCATAAAATTGAGTTTCATACAGCTTTTCTTTGAAATCCTTTGATAATATGAAATTCCCATGACATAGTAGACCCAGATAAGATATTGACACAAACTCCTATGAAGTGAAATTGCTGGTTTCTGTTCAGCAGTTGTAGCCACACACTTTTAATACAAGAAATATTATACAGAAAGCTTGAAGCAACAAAATTTTTCAGAATCCTCCAATGCCGACTTGTGTCAAAAAGAAAACCATGATGTTAATCATCTTCCTTAGAGGCATGTTTTTTGCATCCCCCTGCATTGGGGTTTTATGTGGCAATCCAGCAGTATGCAGCCTCAATTGAAAAAATGAATTTAATAAAAATCTGCTGCAGAACAGTATCCATATAGGAATATGGTCTAAAATCTAAGCAAATATCTACCAGGCTAAAGTTTTAGTATTTAGTAGTATTTTTTAAAATACAAAATATTTTCAAAACTCTATTGCTTAACGTGGGTTAATCCCACGTAGCGATGTACCATGGCAGGGGCTTGGAGAAATAAGTAAGAACTAGAGCTGCCCGTTAGCACCAGTCAGTGCAGAGCCTGCTCCCATTTGTGTAGTTGCACAGAATCCCTTATCCTCTTGTGTTAACCTCTCCTGAAAAACCACCCAGAAGTGCTGCAGACCTTCTGCGTGTCAAGCATTTTCATGAAGTTTTGAAATGTTTTCAGATAGAAACTGCGTTTTCCTGAAAATGTGTCCATAGATAGGGGTGATTAGAGTCTGGAAATCTTGTCTTGATACCTTTTTTGGAAAATGGCTATAGGTACTTCTTGGGCAAAACATCATGAAAAGTGGGTTTTGTTTTAAAATTTTATTTTTATTTACTCTTGCATGAGTAAATACAGAACCTTCTACTGTTTATTCATAAGTCATTAAATGTATTTCAGAATGTTCTGAGTACTCACACAAGTGCTCTCACGTGTTTGAATTTCATGCATTTTACTTCAAGTAATATTTTGTCTGAAAGTGTATTATTTATTAGTTGTCATCTGCTGTTCTTTTTAAAAAGCTTGTCATAAAGTTAGGAGATCTAAAAGTATTTCTTTGATTTTGTTGAACTAGTTTAATTTTTAATTGCTTGTCCTGGGTTACAGTGTAAAATGTGCCAAAAGAAAAAAATATATTCTATTACCATCTTCAGGAGCTGTTGAGACCAGGTGGGGCGGTGCTCCCTGCCTCCCCCCCTCTGGACTATCTCCTGTCAATGGGCACAACAATGCCTTATCGCCTGACCCATCGGTAACTCGCTCCTGGGCTATCTCCTGTTAATGGCCCATCAAGGAACTGCCTCACGACTCCCCATCCCATTGTGAGATACTCCGCCCGGGGAGGGGGGGGGAAGGAGCCAAGCAGTCCATGCCAAATAAAAACGGAGATTTTGAACACGCTAGCCGCCTTTCTTCCACTGGATTCCCAGAGGAGCTTTTCCCCCCACCTGAGTTCCAGAGGACGAGAGCTACCTGCCGACCACTGGACCTTCGGAGGAAGACCAGACTCTTTTACCTGATTGCTGCTTCCACAGAACTACACCCATCACTTCAGGAGGACTGCAGCCAGCATCTTATCGGACTGCTACTGCCACCCTAACAGGGTGTCAGGTTGTATTCCTGACTCTGTCAGTGTAAACCAGTGGGTTGTTTGTTTTTTCCCTGCCTTGTGTTATATATATATATATATTAGTAAAGAACTGTTATTCCTATTCCCCATATCTTTGCCTGAAGGCCCGTTAATTTCAAAATTATAATAGTTTGGAGGGAAGGGGGTTGCACTCTCCATTTCAAGGGAGGCTCCTGCCTTCCTCCACAGACACCTGTCTTTTTCAAACCAAGACAGATTTTGGCGCCCAACGTGGGGCTCGAGGGCATCGAGAGATAAAAGGAATAACGGTTCTTGTGCGTTGGATATAGATTCCTTGTTAAGTGGCATCATGTGGGCTAGCTTATCCCGATTCGTGTGGCATGTGGTGGTGGCTGTATTTCTCCCATTTGCAGGCCCTTATCTAAACATGGGTCCTATAACTAAGGCTACCGTGACTGTTATCCAGTTTGTTTTATGGATTAATAAGGTGAGGAATTCATGGCTTATTAACTTCCTCTGGAAGGCGGGCACATGGATTCGGAGCTATCAAACACTAAATGTATGCTTTTGGGGTTACTTTAATAATGGTACCTACTGTGAGGAAATGACACCGGGAGAAACTTTCTCCCAACCCCTAACCCAGCTCTTTGGGTCTACTCCACCAGTTTTCGAAGGATTCAGAGCTTTCCTAAGTGCTAATGATATCATACAGTGGCTGGTGTTGCTGATAATCCTGTTTTATTCAGTATTCAGAGATCAGGGGAGATTGGCTTGGATAACTACCCTGACTAGGAATGCTGCTCCAGAATCTGACCCTGCCTCACAGCTCACATCAGAAATGAACCACTCGGATTGGGTGAAGGAGATACGTGAGATGGGCCAGATGCTGAAGGAGTGCATTCTCTCAGCTGCTGGGAATCCCTCCTCCTGCCTTGAAGAGGGAGAGTCTAATGGTGCAGCAGTAGAACCCACAGACGTTACAACCGTCCAGGTTCCAGCTGAAACGCAAGGGCAGTCAGAGCCAGCAGCAGTCGCCCCTGTGGAAACGAGGAAATCTAAGATGAAATCAGACCACTCAGTTAAGAAAGGAGGGCCCTCAGAACCTGCAGGCGAGCCAGTGGTTGAGATAATCACAGAGTCCCTGACGTACGACAGTCTCCGTAATCTGCACAAAGACATCGTACGGCGGGGGCGTGAGGCTTTTACAACCTGGTTACTTCGGGTTTGGGATCTTATGGGTACGGGTGTGCAACTGGATGGCAGTGAGGCAAGGAATTTGGGACCCTTGACTCAGGACTCAGGTGTCAATCTGGTATTTGTAAGGGAGCCAGGGACCCTTTCCCTCTGGGAGCGGCTTTTAATGAGTGTGAGAGAGAGGTTTGTCCACAGAGAGAGAATGCAGGAGCACCATCATAGAATGCGCTGGAAGACCCTTGAGGAAGGGATCCAGCAGCTGAGAGAAGTGGCAGTATTGGAGGTACTCTTTGGGAGGGATGGACAGCATGGTAATGACCCTGACAAAGTCAGGTGCACAGGGCAAATGTTGTGGAATCTGGCAACTCTAGGGCCATCCGAATACTCCACCTTCATTGCAATGATTAATGCAGATAACGACCGAGAGACAGTGGGTTCTGTCACGAGCAAGCTTAGAAATTTTGAAAGCATGATCAATGGCCCAATGCAGGCTAACGTTTCTGCTGTGATTAAGAGCCTACAAGAGGAGATGAGGGAAATAAAGCAGGAGGTGAGGAGGAGCAGTTCCCATTTGGCACCGGTACAAGTCACAGGCCCCAAAGTCGGAGCCCAACGTCCCCCAGCTAGAGGGAGAGGGTACACCCCACGAGCTGAGCTATGGTACTTCCTGCGCGACCATGGGGAAGACATGGGAAGGTGGGATGGGAAACCCACTTCTGTCCTGGCAGCACGGGTGCGTCAACTCAAGGAGGGAAACACTAACCGGGGGAGTAACACTAAAGTGAAGGTAGCCTCAACCTCCCAGGACCGAGCTGCCAGATATTACAGAAGGGAGGATGATCTGACAGATCCCCTTGAAGGAACCTCTAGTATGTATGTCCAGGAAGGGAATGGTAACCAGTGCTAGAGGGGCCCTGCCTCTAGCCAGGGAGAGGCACGGGAAAACCGGATATTTTGGACGGTGTGGATCCGATGGCCTGGCACGTCAGAGCCACAAAAATACAAAGCGTTAGTTGATACTGGTGCGCAGTGTACCCTAATGCCATCGGGACATGTGGGGGCAGAACCTGTTTCCATTGCCGGGGTAACGGGGGGATTGCAGCAATTGACTCTGTTGGAAGCCGAGGTGAGCCTTACTGGGAAGGAGTGGCAGAAACATCCGATTGTGACTGGCCCAGAGGCCCCGTGTATTCTGGGCATAGACTTCCTCCGGAATGGCTATTACAAGGACCCAAAAGGTCTCAGGTGGGCATTTGGGATAGCTGCTGTGGAGGCAGAGAGCATTAGGCAATTGAACACCTTGCCCGGACTATCAGAAAACCCATCTGCAGTAGGACTCTTGAAGGTGGAAGAGCAACAAGTGCCAATTGCCACCTCGACAGTGCACCGCCGGCAGTATCGGACGAATCGAGATGCCGTGATCCCCATCCACAAAATGATCCGCGAGCTGGAGAGTCAAGGGGTGGTCAGCAAGACCCACTCACCCTTCAACAGCCCCATTTGGCCTGTGCGCAAGTCTGACGGAGAATGGAGATTGACTGTGGACTATCGTGGCTTGAATGAAGTGACTCCACCGTTGAGCGCTGCCGTGCCGGACATGCTGGAACTCCAGTACGAGCTGGAGTCCAAGGCAGCAAAGTGGTATGCCACTATTGACATTGCCAATGCTTTTTTCTCCATTCCTCTGGCAGCAGAATGTAGGCCTCAGTTTGCCTTCACCTGGAGGGGCGTACAGTACACCTGGAACCGACTGCCCCAGGGGTGGAAGCACAGTCCCACCATCTGCCATGGACTGATCCAGGCTGCACTGGAAAAGGGTGAAGCTCCGGAACATCTGCAGTACATCGATGACATCATTGTGTGGGGGAACACAGCAAAGGAAGTATTTGGGAAAGGAGAGAAGATCATCCAGATTCTCCTGGAAGCTGGTTTTGCCATCAAGAAGAGCAAAGTCAAGGGACCTGCCCGAGAGATCCAGTTCCTGGGGGTAAAGTGGCAAGACGGACGGCGTCAGATCCCCACCGAGGTCATCAATAAGATCACTGCGATGTCTCCACCAACCAGCAAGAAGGAAACACAGGCTTTCCTAGGCGCCATAGGTTTTTGGAGAATGCACATTCCTGAGTACAGCCAGATCGTGAGCCCTCTGTACCTGGTTACCCGCAAGAAGAACAATTTCCACTGGGGCCCTGAACAGCAACAAGCTTTTGCCCAAATCAAGCGGGAGATCGCTCATGCGCTAGCCCTTGGCCCAGTCAGGACGGGACCAGAGGTGAGGAACGTGCTCTACTCTGCGGCCGGGAACAATGGTTTGTCCTGGAGCCTTTGGCAGAAGGTGCCTGGAGAGACTCGTGGCCGACCACTGGGATTCTGGAGTCGAAGTTATAGAGGGTCTGAGGCCAACTACACTCCCACAGAGAAGGAAATCCTAGCAGCCTATGAAGGAGTCCAAGCTGCCTCGGAAGTGATTGGCACCGAAGCACAACTCCTCCTGGCACCCCGACTACCGGTGCTGGGGTGGATGTTTAAAGGAAAGGTTCCCTCCACCCACCACGCCACTGACGCCACATGGAGCAAATGGATTGCCCTCATCACACAGCGCGCCCGTATTGGAAACCCAAATCGCCCTGGGATTTTGGAGATAATTACGAACTGGCCGGAAGGTGAAGACTTTGGCCTCACTGACGAAGAGGAGCAGGAACAAGTGATGCGGGCTGAAGAAGCTCCACCGTACAACCAACTACCAGCAGAGGAAACACGATATGCTCTTTTCACTGACGGTTCCTGTCGCATCGTAGGGATGAACCGGAAGTGGAAAGCAGCCGTATGGAGCCCCACACGACAGGTCGCACAAGCTACTGAAGGAGAAGGTGGATCAAGTCAACTTGCTGAACTCAAAGCCGTTCAACTGGCCCTGGACATTGCTGAAAGAGAGAAGTGGCCAAAGCTCTACCTTTATACTGATTCATGGATGGTAGCCAATGCTCTGTGGGGCTGGCTGGAAAGGTGGAAAAAGGCCAACTGGCAGCGTAGGGGAAAACCAATTTGGGCTGCTGATGAGTGGAAAGATATTGCCACTCGGGTAAAGAAGCTACCTGTGAGGGTCCGTCATGTAGATGCTCATGTCCCCAGGAGTCGGGCTAACGAAGAACATCGTAACAATGAACAGGTAGATCAGGCTGCAAAAATAGAGGTGTCCCAGATAGACTTAGATTGGCAACATAAAGGAGAGTTGTTCTTAGCTCGATGGGCCCATGATGCCTCAGGCCATCAAGGCAGAGAGGCCACTTATAAATGGGCACGGGACCGAGGGGTGGATCTAACCATGAACAGTATATCCCAGGTTATCCAAGACTGTGAGACCTGCGCTGCAATCAAGCAGGCCAAGCGGGTGAAGCCTCTGTGGTACGGTGGACGATGGTCGAAGTACAGGTATGGGGAAGCCTGGCAAATTGACTACATCACTCTTCCCCAAACCCGTCAAGGCAAGCGCTACGTGCTGACCATGGTGGAAGCAACCACTGGGTGGCTGGAGACCTACCCTGTGCCTCATGCTACTGCCCGGAACACCATCTTGGGCCTGGAAAAGCAAGTTCTTTGGAGACATGGCACCCCTGAGAGAATCGAGTCAGACAACGGGACACATTTCAAGAACAGCCTCATAAGCACTTGGGCCAGAGAACATGGAATCGAATGGATATATCATATCCCTTATCATGCACCAGCTGCCGGGAAAGTTGAACGGTGCAACGGGCTACTTAAGACTACCCTAAAAGCACTTGGAGGGGGGACTTTCAAAAATTGGGAACTGAACTTAGCAAAGGCCACCTGGATGGTCAATACCCGAGGGTCCATCAATCGAGCTGGTCCCGCCCAGTCTGGACCCTTGCACACAGTGGACGGAGATAAAGTCCCTGTGGTACACACGAGAGGTATGTTAGGAAAGACTGTTTGGATTAATCCCACATCAGGCAAAGGCACACCCCTCCGTGGGGTTGTTTTTGCTCAAGGACCTGGTTACACTTGGTGGGTAATGCAGAAAAATGGGGAAACCCGTTGTGTACCACAAGGAGACCTAATTTTAAGTGAGAACTCTGTGTAAGGTTTCATTGTGTATATATGTATATATGTATCTGTAAGGGGGCATTGGGTTGGGTATGGTGTAGATGGTAATAGAATAAGGGGTGGATTATGTCCTGGGTTACAGTGTAAAATGTGCCAAAAGAAAAAAATATATTCTATTACCATCTTCAGGAGCTGTTGAGACCAGGTGGGGCGGTGCTCCCTGCCTCCCCCCCTCTGGACTATCTCCTGTCAATGGGCACAACAATGCCTTATCGCCTGACCCATCGGTAACTCGCTCCTGGGCTATCTCCTGTTAATGGCCCATCAAGGAACTGCCTCACGACTCCCCATCCCATTGTGAGATACTCCGCCCGGGGAGGGGGGGGGAAGGAGCCAAGCAGTCCATGCCAAATAAAAACGGAGATTTTGAACACGCTAGCCGCCTTTCTTCCACTGGATTCCCAGAGGAGCTTTTCCCCCCACCTGAGTTCCAGAGGACGAGAGCTACCTGCCGACCACTGGACCTTCGGAGGAAGACCAGACTCTTTTACCTGATTGCTGCTTCCACAGAACTACACCCATCACTTCAGGAGGACTGCAGCCAGCATCTTATCGGACTGCTACTGCCACCCTAACAGGGTGTCAGGTTGTATTCCTGACTCTGTCAGTGTAAACCAGTGGGTTGTTTGTTTTTTCCCTGCCTTGTGTTATATATATATATATATTAGTAAAGAACTGTTATTCCTATTCCCCATATCTTTGCCTGAAGGCCCGTTAATTTCAAAATTATAATAGTTTGGAGGGAAGGGGGTTGCACTCTCCATTTCAAGGGAGGCTCCTGCCTTCCTCCACAGACACCTGTCTTTTTCAAACCAAGACATTGCTTTACCAGTTGAAATCCAAATGAGGTAATATTCATCGAATAGAGAGAGAAAACAAGCGAAAGAATAGAGATTTTACTTTTCTTGCTTTTAAGCCTGATCTGTAGAAAATACTATTAAAAGTGAATATCAGCTTTTTCAGAACTCTCAGGCTTTCATGTCATGCTAGAGTAGGAATGCATTACACAGTTTTAGCTAGATACTGCACAAAGAAAAGCTTTCTAAATATCATCACCTTTACCTCTTGGGGCTTATTTCTGCAGCCTTGTTTCTGGTGACAAATTTACTCACATGAGTAATCTTATTGGCTTAAATTGAATGTTGGCAGGAATAACAACTGTGTGAGTAAACTAGTGATTATTTTTATCCCTTCTTTTGAAAACAGAACTGATTCCTCTTAAATATCTTTCCATTGCCCCTTGCACCATTCAAGTTACACAGCACTATGTAAAATTCATTACAACTCAGTTAAAAGGCTCATTAGATAGATGGTGGTATTTTGGTTATCTTACCAATTTTTGAAACTTATCCATTTATTATCCTTGATATTAAAATCAGAATAGTACAGTGGAACCGAACATAACACAAAAGACAGTTCAGAGCATAAAACTGTGGATCTTTGCCAAGAAAATGTTTTATGTAACCTGCTTTGAAATCTCTCTGTGCTATGTTCATGGCTGAAACACAAAGGGAGAACTGTACGTTGGAGGTGATAATGAAGTCAAAGCACCTTTGACAGATTGCCACTGCATGCTGGCTTATGGTGGGTTTTATCCTTTTCATCTCTTGAGTTTTTCCAGCATGTAGAAAGTGTATTTGTCTACCTGTACACCTTTAAATATGATCCAGTTCTTGCTTTCTTTGTTAATTAGCTTTGCTTTCCACCGTAGAGTGCTAGCAACAGCAGAATCTGTGACAGGGACTCAAACTTCCTAAGCACTTTACACAGCTAACAGTAATTTGTCCTGTTTCAAGCAGTCAGAGTGAGTATCCCCACCCAGGATGGCATTTACCAGCATTCAAGAGCTTCTTTTCTTAGTGGGTCGTTAAAGCAAGCTGCAGCTGATCATTTTCAACACTGAATCTACTGCTGTAGGGTGCTTCCATGCATGAGGTTTGGAAACTAGGTTAGCTTTTGGGTTTAATTACTCCTTTCTAAAACTGGAGGTTTCTCTTGGTTCAGAGAGTGTATGTGCTTGTAAATGTTTTGTATACTACCATTATGTGCAAGTTAGCAGAGTTTACATACACCATGTCTTATCCCAAGGTGCCTATTCCATTGTGGTGTCCCTTTACAATGAACTTAAACAGGGAGAGAAGAAACCTCAGTTAAAGCTTTTTCCTCATACTGTTGTTTCTTGGGACACTTCTGTTAAGCCCTCCAAGTGCTGCCTTTAATTCTCCTTCGCAGGTATCCTTAAATTACCGACTCCTTTATACACCTGAAGAGGAGCTCCCAATATCTAGTTATATCAGCCAGTTCAGGCTGAGCTGCTATGAACCTGCCCAGGTTTCAGTAGTAGTAGTTGTACACCTGTGCAGTTACAGACATCTGCATGGACCAGGAAAGGGAGTCAAGCATGCAAATAACAGGACACCAACTTCAACAGAAATAACCTTGCAGCTCTGTACAGTGATTCCTGCTATAAAGACATGTTTCTGCTGTGTTTGTGGGCTATGTGGTGTCAATGCTTTGTAGTGCACTGTGCATTTAATTTTAAATACTATAGCTGTTGTTTAGCTCTTTCCTGGTGAACTCTTCTATCTGAGTAAGGACCACAAATCTGCACAATCCCATTGCTCACACTGTTTCCATCATGTTCCATGTTTCACTCCCTGGTGACACAAATAGAGCTAACATTTCAGTTTTGGCCTGAATTCTACCATGTCCCTTTAATCCAATGAAATTCAGCCATCTTGTATCTTGGTACTATTCATTAACTTTGGTCTCAACATTATGAAGTCAGAACTCATTTAGGTTGTATACTTCCTTTGTACAGAAATTGTGTCTTGATTTGCTGTACTGTTTGCATCTTTATGGGTCTTCCTATCATAAAATAACAGATTGAAAGCAACAGCTTTGAACTGCTTGGAAACAGTTTGATGAGCGATGAACGAAGGCCTCCTGAGAAATGTACCAGAGAGCTCTGACTCATGCTCCTATTCCACAGGTGAAACCGAGCTTAGTGTGGGGAATTTTATGTTGATTGCCCATGATGTGTAGGCTCATGGGGTAAAGAGAGGACTTGTGTCAGTCTAGCACAATTCATCCCCATGTGCAAAGTTGAAAGGTTCTTAGTGCCTGAAAGAGAGGAAAATACCACTGAACTGTGAAGAAATCAGAATAGGCTGGTACCACACTTCTCAAGTGGCCAGGCTGACATCCGTTGAACTACATCCCTACTTTGTGAGTTCCCTACTTTGTGAGTGTGGTGGTTGCAATCTGATTCCAACTAAGAGCTGCTTTTCCAGCCTAAGGCAAAAAGTGTGCTTACTTCTTAGCAAACTGACAGTCAGGTATTCCCAGGAGTGTATTGACCATGTTTTACGTATTCCCCTGCCATTCTGTCAAAGCGAGATGAAAAGCAATGTGTTTCTTCTTTACTCCCCTCCTCAGTGGCCAAGGGAATGAATCTTCCATAGTCTGTCAATGTCCGTGTCCTCTCATTACTCAGAGACATTAAGCAAGATAAATGGTGCTGTGTAATGACTGTGTAAGAATTCCATCCATGATTTGTCTAAATGGGCAGGGCAGCTCTTGGAGTTACACACCATCATCTGCAGATCCTATTTCAGTAGGACTTTGAACTTAGCTTTTGATGTTTAAACTGGAGCCCTACTCCCACAAATCTCAGATTAAGTGAAGTCTTTTATAACGTCTTTTCTTGCATGGCCATTTCTTGTGCTTCCTATTTGAGAAGATAATGGACACTTTAAATTCCTCCTATAAGAGCACATGTGTCAGTGAGAAACTGTGCCCCAGAAAATTAAATTCTTCTGCTGTATTAAGAGCTTAGATTTCAAGCTAAGGAAACCTTCTGAGTAAAAGCTACTAAGTGCGTAGTTTCTCTATTACCAAACTGCTGTATACACTAAATTATATTTTGTGGCTGCCTCCTGTTTAGATAAGCACATAAATGTGATGTGCTGAATCTACTCTTTTCACAGAGAGTAATTCAAATTAGGTGTTACACTGCAGCCGAAACTTTAAAATGGACATTACTCACATGAATGGGAGTAGTTACCAGTTAATGCTCACACCTTGATCAGGAAAGTAACACTGTCATGAAGGTCAAAATTCCAACAGCCCCTCTGAAATTTCTTGGAAGAATTGAGCTATATAAAATTTTCAGAGTAATATTAAAATAATATAAGCGGGACATTGATTATTCTTTCACCTAATTGTGATACATTTACCTTCTTTAGTTCTTTACATTCAGTGTAACTTACAGACAGAAATGTGTGCTATGCCTCTTCTCATCTTGACAGGATCATTTCCATGCCTGTACTTGGTATGCACTCTGGTATATTATTGAGTAGGATATATGCAACCTTTATGTACAAGGGCTGTCAATAGACATTTACTATGCATTTATTTTTTCCATTAGTATAAAGTTTTCATTGGGGTATAGGAATACGTAGCTTGATTTTTATTCTATTTTCCTTTAACTTTATAGAAATATTGTTGGCACGAAAACATGCTACTTCAACAGATTACTGGAAAATTGTCATGAAGGAAACATTTTTTTAAAGGTTACCCTCTGTCTGTGATCAGTAATGAAAGCTACTAATACCTGCAGAGTGGAAATCGGTCAGAGACTAATCCTTTGCATAGAGTAACGAATATAGGATAACAACTTTACTTAAACTTAATCTCAGCGTAGTACAATGATGAGCTAATTGATCTGCACTATAAGAGACTGAAAATCATTAAGTACTTGAAGCGATGATGTGAATTGAGCTGTATTTTGGTCAAGAGAAACTATCCATGAGACAAAGCCCCTATGGTTTGTAGCTTTGATTAGATTCTTTGTCTTCAGATATTGTTTTCTTTTAGTTCACTGACTTCTTATGAATGCAGAATACTAGTGCTAAGAGGCCATCCTAGTTAAGGTTGAAGCAAAGGGGTTTTGTTTGTTTCTGGATCTTGACTGTGTTTGGCCAGACTTTTAGGTTTGATATTTTAAAAAATGTAGATTTGGTTTGAGATGAAATTTCTTATATTGTCTTGAGATACAAAGATCAAATATGTGGACAATTCTAGAAAAATTCCATTAGAATCATGGAGTCGTAGAATGGTTTGGGTTGGAAGGGATCTTAAAGATCATCCAGTTCCACCCCCCCTGCCATGGGCAGGGACACCTCCCACTACACCAGGTTGCTCCAAGCCCCATCCAACCTGGCCTTGAACACTGCCAGGGAGGGGGCAGCCACAGCTTCTCTGGGCAGCCTGTGCCAGTGCCTCACCACCCTCCACCATTTGGAGCTGCACTTAAATCGGAACATAAATTAAAACATAGTTTAGGATGTGGAGAAATAGACTTTGAGTATGACCATGGAGCACTATCAGCTCTAACGTTCTGCTTGTCCGATTTTGATCTTACCTTATGCCAACTAAGCTTTACTGAGTTAGTGAATTCTCACTTGGCTTCCCTGGAACAAATTTAACCACAGCCAAGCTGCGTGGCACTGAATGGCACTGAAATCTCTTGTCACTAAAGTCAGAGGCAGGACGTGTGGCTTCAAAAGCTATATAATTAAAGGAGTTGCACTTTGCTTTACTTTTAACACTCTATACTAACAAAAAGCAGACTGCTGTTCATGTAGGTAAGGCAATAGCAACAGGTTTGGATTTCTTCTCCTGTGCAAAATTATAGTTTTGGTAGTGATTTAATTCTGTGTATTAGTTAGCACATTTATGATGGGAGTGTTTGTGTGTATATATGTACATGCATACCCCAGGAGTTGATGCTCAGCACATCTACAGTGCTCACTAAAGAGAAGAACGTTACAAACTGACATTTGCCTTAATGGTGAACCTTATGAAATTAATTTTGAAGGCAACATAAATACTTCTCCACTACTTTACTGAAGCCTTTTAATTGTCTGTCACTCCAGAATTAATAGGCATTGGGCCTTATTAGAACTCCTGTGGTCGAGTATCCGAGCCATCTACTGCTGGCACTGGAAGGTACACAGTGCCTAAGATCACAGCTCTTATATCTGTCCTGGTGAAGCTGAATACCTTTACAGTTCATCTCAGAGCTTTAGCTAATACCAAATGCACCAGAATTTTTTTTCTTTTCTGACTGGTGTTCTGATGAAATCATAGCAGAGCCAGCTGAAAATCACCATTATTCTAGCACTTAGTGTGGCATTTAGTGAGGTACAGCTGAAACCATTCTTCAAAGAGCTTATTCTCTTTAAATACTTGGAGAACTGTTAGTTCAACATGAGCAGTAATCAAATACTTCCTCTGGTCCTCTTCCTCTTAGCAAGCTTAGGAGAATTTTTGATCTTTACTTATTTCTTCCACCGCCTCAAGCAATGAAGTTCTTCCCCCTTTCCTGCTCAGGTCTCAATCAGCCTGCATGCCAGTTAGGCTAATTGGCAACATATTTGATTCACTCCCTAATTACAGCTGCAGAAATTTTCAGAGAACAACCTTTCTGCAATTTTTCCTTCAATCAAAAATTAAAAAGCAGTAAACCCCCCCACAACTCTAACAATTCCCTGGTAGGACTGTTAAAATGCTTTTGGAAGAGTTTGGTAAGGTGGCTTCCTGACTTTCTGGTTGCTGTGGCTGCTTAGTACCATTTGAGTGTTTCAGTGAGGAGCTAGACACTTCCAAAGAATTTTCTCATATGAGATTTTCTGATGAATAGCTCTGGGCAGGCGGTGATGTCAAGAAAGGCATCACTGGAGTGTGTGGTACTCTGAGCACTGTAAGAGCGTAAAGGCTTAAAGAAAGCTCTCGCAAACTAATTTAACCTAGAACAGCCTTGAGGTTTTCCTAAGTCATGCAATTAACCAAACCATCCGCTGGTGTGGGTTCTGGTTAAATACAGAGTTCCACCACTTAGTTCCTCTCTTCATTTAAAGAGCAGCTCATGCTCTCTGGTGACGTCACTTACCATTTACAATAGCTTTAAAAGGACAATATGGTACATTAACTGCAAATTCTGTTTATAAAGAAAGTTGGGGCTTTGGGTTATTCTTTGGTCATGGTTTGGTGGAGGAAGGAGAATTCGAACTATTTAAATTGAAGTATTAGTAATAACTGGTAACCTACCATTTGCCATTATAGAAAAGAGCTGAGCTGCTCTGCTCTATGAATGAGACTGGCTTCATCTTTTGTTTTGTTTTGTTTTTCAGCCTAAGTGGGGGAAAAAAAAGGTGCATCTTCTATTTTAATTTCATGTTTCCTGTGGATTGTTGGTTTTATGCATAACCCCTTTCCATTTAGCATTATTCTGGCTAAGCTGCCTTGACTTATTTTTAATCAGTCTCCAAGCGCGGTTTCCAGATCTAGTCTTCTTAAAAAGAAGTAATTTGTTGCCTTGGGCCTTGTGACTAGAGGGGAGTAACGCTTAAGCAGGGACACACATACAGAAAGGAAGACAATGATTTCTAACGCTGTTGAAATGTCAGACCATGACCTTTTAGAAAGACAGAAAGAAACCAGAGGGCATAAGCCCTAAGGGATGTTTCTACACGAACAAGGGTGGGAGGTAACTATTTTTGTATCTATGAAAAAAGGTGATATATTGCTGCCTTCAGTTATTCAGCCTATGGAACTAGGCATGTTCCTAACTAGAGGTTACGTTGTGCTCTGTTGAGGAAACAGGAAGAGTACTTTTTTCAGCAAGTAGAGCTGAAATTAAGTGCATGTTATGGTTGTGCATCCTCTTAAATGTAAATGATTTGAAACATCCTGGAAGGACCAGTACTTCAGAAAACTAACCAAAAAAGGCAAAAACAACAACAAAAAAAACAGCAATCCCCTTCCAAAACAAGAACACGGGCACTGTGCAGATAAAGCAATCTAACATGAGGGAGGAGGGTTTTGTTTCACACCATGTTTGAAATATCTACACAGAGCAGAAAGGTCTTCTCAGGAAGTTACCTGTTCCATGCTTAGAGGAGAGTGCTCGTGATGGTAATTAGGATGTTTCCTTGCAGGGTGTCCAGCTGTTCCTCAGAATTGGCCTGTAGGTCCTGATACGGTCACGATACAAGGTAATGACGGATTTTAGGTGATTTAGGGAAGCAACAGGCAGAAAAATGCCAATAAAACCGTTGAGATGCTCCAGGTATGAAGTATTAACTTTTTAGCCTGTATTGCAGTAACAACTAGACAGAATTTAGTTGTTCTGTGCTGAGGAAGGAACTGCACACACATGCAGCAGAGACGTATCAACCTGAAAGGACCAACTATGTAACTCTTTTAGCACACAAACTGCCTGCACTGCTGGTTCTCACGGGGTGCTATGTGCACTTTATATGACGAACTTTTTATTGGGAACATTTCTGTACAGTATATGAGATTCCTCACCTATTAGAACAATCCCCTCCCAAGATATCACCGATGAATCTGATCTTCTTCAGGTGGAATAGTAATGTATCAAAATTTAAGGTACACAAAGTTCTTCACTCTCCATGAATATGGTATCAGTAATGCTGCTTGCTATTTATACAATTTAAAGCCCTTAAGTCTTACATTTTATGTGTGCCGCCTCTGTGAACCACATGTAATTTGGGAGAACACTTTTAATATGTCATTTTAATGCTTTTGCTTTCCTTCATTTTCAGTGGTTTGTCTTGGTTGATTTATTCCTGGATATTTCCTAAAGAGGCAGGCAGTAAATGTCTGTACATTTTGTGACTTGTTTGAGCAACTCAAACCATTTTTCTGCAGCCAGGAAAGGGGTCTTAACTATTTCTAGGCTGCATGCATAGATATGTAAAGAAGCTTAGCTTAATTTGTAAAACAAGAAATAGTAACGTAAATTAGATTAAGTAATCAGTACTTTTCTGTCTGGACTTAATTATATGTTTGTTGTCTTCCAAATACAGGTTTAATCCTTATCTTTCTTATGTAATAACACAACAGTTGGTAGTGATTTGTGGATCATGGTAACTACACGTAGAAATATTTGCTCAATTCCTCAACTAATTTTTCCATTTATCCAGTGATTTGATTATTATCCAAAGAGGACGATGAGAGGTAGCTAGCATGTTCAAAAATGCTTCCTTATGAATGGCTAATGTCAAGCTTTAAACGACCTGCCTTTATTATGAATGTACTAGATTAAAAAAAAAAAATCCACTACCTCTTTTACATGCCATTAAAATCGAGACACAGTAGCTTTCCTGTGAAAGTAATATTCAAAAAGTAAGATGGAGTTTGAGAAGAAAGGGTGGAGGCTTTAAATTTTTTACTGTTTAAATTTTGAAGGATAACATAATCCTTTCTTATGATTTTATTAGATTTTTTTCTTTTTACTTCCCTGTTGTAGTGATGGGTTGAAAAAAAGGAATTTCACTTTGGAGAATTGGTTTTGGGTTTTGGACAGCTGAAAAATCAGTTATTCGCACAGATTTAGTGTAGAATATACTGAACTGTGGCATCAGTTCTATTAATTTGTTGCCCATGGCAGAGAGGTTGGAACTGGATGATCGTAAAGGTCCCTTCCAAACCAAACTGTTCTGTGATTCTATGCAGTTAGCCCTGATGAATAAAATACAGTGGCCAGTACATGTTCCAAATGCAATTTAAATTGGGTAATGCCTTTCTACTGGTTTTCTGCTTGCAGACAAATCCTACCATCTGTCTTGCTCTACCTAGTAGATACTGCTCTTTATTCTGTAGGCATTCAATTAGAGAACTTCATCTTTTAATGTGTTATTTACAAGCAGCAGTGTGAAGGGTCAGTCAGTTGTACAACTGAAGCATCTATTTAGTACAGACTTTATATATACAACTTGATATGTTTGCTTGCAGTATGATTTGCTCTTAACTACACACAAATTTAGACACTAAAAATTAGTTAAACTATTTCAAATGTGCATATGGATTCATGTGTGCAAACATGCATTGAGACACTCATGAGGAGAATTGTTTTGAATGTTCAGAGAACCTGCCCATAAGAGCTCGCTATGACAGGAACTTCAATTTGTGCTCTTTATAAGTGTGAAGACCTTTTTGGCAAAAGATGTATCTGTAATTTGTTTTAAATGTAGGATTATTGTTTCTGAGCTTTCTATTGTATGACTTTAACCAGTGCTTCTGAAATCTTTTGTTCAAAGCTTCTCAGTGGGACTAGAATGCAAAACTATTCATGTCCAAGTAGCAGGGATTTTTAAGTATCCAAGATAATTGCAGGGTAGGGGAAAATAATCTTGAGCATTTTGTGCTTCTTGGGCAGCTCCCCTGCAGTCTTTATTGTTGCTGAATTTCAAACACCCTCCACATTCTCCAGGAGGAACTTTCCTGCAATTAAATAGCCAGAGTTTTTGGCTCCATATATCATGGCATCCTCCTCAGAGGATTCTGACTGTCACATGCAGGTATAACATTACAATTTCTAGTCAGGCTTCAAGAAAACAAGGTATGTAGCTGAGGCAGATTTTAATATGACCTTTAGAATCTGTGAGGAGATATGAAACTGGCTCAACATTGACAGAACAAACTCCTGAAGTGCCAATGAAAACATTGGAGACTTTGTCAGGCAGACAAAAATAAAAAAAGAGTTCTAGCTTATCTTTTTATTTAATGTGTTCACAGAGTGTCAAACACTGTGGCATCTCTATTAGTATCAGCTTATCTAGAAAGCACTTTTAAATAGGTATGAGAAAGACAATGATTTGAAAAGGTGGAATCAGTTTCTGAGTAAGACTTTGGAGATTTGCATGAGCAAAGAACTTTCCCTAAGTTTAGTTAAATGAATACTGGGTAAATTCAGGAGTTCATGCCCTTTGGAGTTTTCCTGGATAGCAGAAAAAAATATTATGGGGCTATAAAATTATAATTTCAAACCTCTTAATTCTTCTATTATACTTTGGCAAAAGCTAAGAGAATAGCACGCTGCGGTTTATTTCCAGAACAAGAACAGGAAGAATTTTAAACGTACAGTAATATGCCATGTATCTGTAAAATGTGTTTCGAAAGAGGCAAAATATTTCATTACAAAATAAGCTGTCAATTTGCAAACTGACTGTTTTTAAAAAATAATAATAATAGTTCACATCCCTGTAGAACAGTAAGTCAGACTTGCAAAGATATTTTAAGTCTGAAAAGATGCATATGATGCATTATTGAATATTTATAAGTACTTGACCTGGTTAGTGACTTGCAGTGAAATTCTACTGGTATCTTTAAGGTCTAAATATATTCGAAAAATTAACTCCTAAGCAAATAAATCTGCAATCTCCAAAGAGTCATAATCCGTTGTGTCTCTCTCTTGCACTGGAAAATCAGAGGAGTAGCTTCTCTCAAAAAGGTTCGGGAGTTTGCCATGCTAACCTGTTATTGCAACAGTGTGGTTGACTTAGTTGTGCCTGGATTAATGCAAGGGCAGGCAACGAGCTTCATATTTGTGATCGACCAAGGGCTTGAAACTAATGCAGGTCTCTGCATGGCGATGACTCCAGGAGCTGCTAGGCAATCTGGAATAACCCAGCAGCCCCCTGCCACCAGAAGGAATTGATCCCACTCCTCAACAGTGGGGCTCTGGTGTGTAAGTCTGCCCGCCTGTGCACACTCTTGGTGCCTCAGCCAGCCGCTTACTGAGCCAATACAATGTGCTAATTCACCAGGAAAAAAAGGAGATTATTTCTGCCAATCTAGATGAGCTAAGTCATCTCACCTGAAAGAAGGGATGACCACCCAATTTGTTTAGTGGGGAGAGCACAATTTTGCAACTGGGAGGATGCAAGAGAGGAATGAGAAGAGAGGAGCTGCTTAGCAGCAAGTTTCAGACTGGACCATCTCTTCTACTCAGTTATGATCTGGGAGTGGATTATCATGGATACTACTGGGGATGATAAAGCAGTTGAGGTATGGCTAGCTGCACACACAGCTGTTTTCATTACCTCTGCAAAAAAAGTGCATATTAATTTTCCCTCTCTGGTGTATATAGAGACAACATACCATGACTGATGCTATTGGAGATAGCTGAGCATCTGTAAGCATGCTACCAGCCTGCTAGGTGTTTGTCATTCAGTGGTCAAAGTTAGACTCCTAAAAAGCTGCCTGGTTAGTTATTTTGATGTTTGTGTGCCTTTTTTTCAGGCAAATTCTTTTTCTGAGACACCTTAGCTTCCTACTTAGTTGACAAGGAGATGAAAAGGATTTGGAACGTGTCAGGGTTACAGATGTACCTTGTAGCAAAGAGAGAAAACTTCATGCAAAGGCTGAAGACCTCGTGATTCAGAAGCTAATAAGAACATGTCAAGAATGTTCTTGCTCATCTCCATTAATGAGTATAGCCTTTGTATTTGAGGAAAGTTGGTGAGATATCTTAGTGGTTGCTGACAGATTTGGACTGTATGTGTTATTTTAGGACAGCTTTTCCAGACAGGAGTTAAACCTTTGTTTACTGAATCTTCTAAGCAGGAGGACCCTGTGGATTCAGGACACTATGCATTCCCATGTTCATAGTGTGCCTGTACCAGAGACCGTGGTGATGAATAGAAATACCAAAGAAGCAGTGTTAATTAGCTCTGGCTATGTTCCATGCTACCAAACTCAGATTCTTTCTGGTATCTCTGCTTGTGTGTGTATATATGTGTGTGTACATATACATATTCTATGGTGCGCTCCCATTTCTAGACTTTTCAGGTACAAATATCCATTAATATCTTCACTTCCTTCTGAGAACACACTCAATTTTTTTTTAAGTTGCACTTTCTTTAATGAATGTAAAATGGGTATGTATTTAGTGAAATATTGCTGATTTTATTGACATTCCCGGAAACTTACTGCATGTACCAGCTTTATGGTTTTATTTAAATAAGACTTAAAAAAAAATAAAAGGAAAATCTTTTTATCTTGTTAGTGTATGTGGCAATAGAAGATCGATATTGTAACTGTAGGTTGTACAAATTCAGTGTTAGGCACAGAGCCTTCATCAAGATGTAGCAGCATGATACGGATTAACAAATTTTAAATGAATTTAAAAAAAAAAAAGTACTCTGGAGGGAAAGCATGATCAGCCAGCAGCCAGAAGCACTTTTGTGCTGCAGTTCACATGCCATTGGAATTGGATTAAAGTATATAGACGTGGCTTGTCTCATAAAAGCCCATCAGCAGAAACTGGCCTATTACTTTTGCTGAGTCAGGTGTTAATTTAATGCTTAGAGGTTTTTTCCCTCCCATCAATACTGGCCTGGTAGCAGTCCCCAGTATCCTTGCAGGAAATGAAGGGGGAATTTTGCAGACATTTGAGGCAGAATCTGATCGGCTTCTGATTGTCTGAACAGGGTCTGTTTAAGCGATATGAGGCTTTTCCATGTGCAGTCCTGTATTTCTGTCTCTGTCATGAGGAATTTGACAATTCATGTTGGACTCTGGGCACTCTGCACTCCTCCACTACCCAGCCTTACTTTCCTTTCATTGGTTCCTAAACATAATTGTACTAGAAATAGTATTTAAGTCAAGATATTCCTGGCAAGAATTTCAGCTTTCTAAGTTTGTGGCATTTTTTGGGTTTGGGGTGTATGTGCTTGTTTCGTTTTTCAAAACTTTGAAATCTTTACAATTTGTTTCTTCCTATGCAAGTAGAGGCATTAAGAGGGAAGGGGGGACAGAGAGGCGGACTATTGCCATTGAAAGCCTGAGAATCTTTCAGTATGTTAGACACTGAAGCCCTGGTCTCTTAGTTCTTTCTCCATAAGGATGCCTTGAACCTTAAGTGGGTAGCACCTAGCCTAGTACTATTTTCATTAAAGAGAGATTCTATCCTTTTATGGTTCATTAAAAAAATGCATCAAAACTGCAAAAAAGGCCAAGAATGGTGCGTGTCAAGATGGCGCAGTGAGTTAGTGGTGAAAGCTCACTGTTTGCTGTAAGCAATGACACACTCAAGAGACTGATGCATTGTCGTGTCTAGTACGTTTTACTTCTTGCATCACATGCAGTCGATGGATTGGGGACAGCCCTCTGTGATTGTTGATGTTTTGCATCTGCAGTGTCAGAAAAAATTTCTTACCCACTCTTTCCCTATCCGCCAGTAGCTATCATGAATGCCACCTTGGCTTTTTTTTCTCCCTCTGCTGTGTTTTTCTTACTGTAAACTTTGTGGTGCCCATCACCACTTTGCCCTTTCCTGTTCAGGCTGACACCAGATCTTGTGTGAAACAGTGCCATATCCTTTTATCTTAATACTTTCCTCTGTAATTTTTACTGTGCTGCCTTTTCAGGTGGGAACTTGCCTTTGTTATTTGAGCTTTCTCTGATCATTTTTGTATCACTTGGTGATATAAAGGTGTCTGCGGCCCTTTTATTTAAATGATTTCTTTATCTGTCTGTCAACGTGAATAATAAAATAACTTCCGGATTGTTCATCTCTCTCCTAATGAACGATGAGACGTAGTCTGTCCTGACATCAATGATTAATTTACAAAAGTTTCTTCAAACTTCAGTAAAATGGGATATTCAAAGAAAATACTGTGTCATCAGACTATAGCGCTGTTGTCAAAAAGACCTTATCTGACTGATAATCAGGCCCATTAAGGCAACTGGAGTTCCTGGGTTGATACAGCAACTGGGAGTACAGTCTGCATCCATGAGTGCGTATCAAGGATGAGCACTTACAAACCCATCAAGTCAAATAGCAGAGTTAAAGTATGAAAAGTGCTGGATGAGTATATGACCTTTAATGATCCTTGGAGTTCTGTGTAAGGTTATGCATACCGGTTATGCATGCCAAGATCAGATGCCTGCTCTCACTGTAGACACAGAGGCATGGAAATCCTTTGATGTCATGATTCAACTTTCAGACTTATCATTTATGGCAGTCCACAAGGAGTTCCTGACAGGCAGGCTTGTGAAATTGATAGATTCATTTTGGTTTTGGTTTGTTGCCCTGCTTTTGAAGCATCAGATAGTGGCTCATGTTAAGACTGAAGATTGTTTCTGTGGTGCCAGTTGCTTTGTCTGATGGAAGCTTCCTTTCTAGAAGACCATTTTCTGAATGTTTTTCTAAAATTCTAAATTTTTCTGTAAAATCAAACTTTTGTTTGAGTTCCTGTGTGGAAGAGGTAGTGTGGAGACACCATATAATATAAGACATTGGATAAGTCATAGTAACATCCTACTGACAACATAAATAACCACTGTCATGGTCACAGCAGTTGAATGTTCCAGTCACACACTTGACGGTGTGTACTTGCTCTGGGATACAGTGACAGTAGGTACGACGTCTGTCATCCAGATTTACTGTCCCCCTTTAGGTAAAATCAGAAGCTTGAGCCGAAGGCCTTGAAATGCTTCAGTGACAGTACTTTGAGATGGGCCAAAGGATACACCTCTGAAGATGGAGTATATTTCTTAATTGAGCATCACTGCAGATGTATTTCCTGTTTTCTGATTCACCATTGTGTTCAGAGACCCTTCTGGGGTGGATTTCATACTGTATTTTATTAGGAGATTTTCTTCCTTTCCCACTGAGGTAGTGGAAAATTCTTTGTGGAGTTAATAGAGAAACTGCAAGATGGACTACAAGATTTCTCAAGAGGAGCAATCTAGCAGGATTGATAACGCAGAAGCAAAAGTGATTAGGATGTACTTTGATGGGCAGGCTGTAACATTGCATCTTGCAAAGGGGTCCAGCCTCTGTTTCAGCAAAATATTAACTGACTTGTCTTTCTGTACAGGAATATTTGCATGAAATTTAAGCACATTGTGGCAGGGTACTTCCTTCTTTGCAGGGCTCAGCAATTAAAAATTCTTTCTGTTTCTGACTGCAGTAGCAATGCTTAATAGCTTTCATTAAAAGAATGGTTTGAAAGTGTGTATTCCTCTTAGAAATGATGGTACAAATGATTTGTCTGCATCTGTGCAAAGTTTGATTTGCTTTATTCAGCATCTACATTGTGGCTGTCACTTCATGTCTGTTGACCTCTAACAATACTCCAACTTCTTTAAAATTCTCTTACAAGAAATGAGGAGTCACCATTTTACGAAGAAGCTCTTCTAGTCTGTGACTGTGATGTTCATGTAATCTTTCCCTTGCTTTGTAACAAGCTCCACACAGACATGCAGAACTGTAATAAGAGTTGTAATAACTTGGGGAATGGCGCGGATGTTGGCAGGTTGGGAACAGCATTGTTCTCAGAGAAGAATGATAATTTCCCAAGGATGAAACACTTACAGGGAATGTTATAAAGTGAAACAGACAGAGCAGTCTGAAATGCTAATAAGGAAAGGACTTAAAAAGAAATTGGTGACTTTTGGCTTTGAAGCCATTTTTCTTTTTAATTTGCTGCAGATAAATGCATGACACTTGGGTTCCAGAGTTCTAATTTTGTTTTCCTATTTGTGACACATTGGCTTAGCCTTATCGCTGTTCTGTTGGTACTTGTCCCGTAGAATGATGGTGTTTGTTACCGAAAGCAGGAGATTTGTTTGGAAACTGTTCTCTAATGGTGTGCAACACTAGGAGGAAAGATTAGGGTTCCTGATGCCAGATAGGCTGGATTCTTTTATTTCTGTGCTGGTATGGAAGATAGATGCTGGTACTCCTCTTCCAAGCAAACAGATGAAGAATGGATGGGAATTCAGTGCTCCGGTGTGAACAGTGATAGCAACGCTTCAGTCATTATTTCAGCCTTATGTGTTACATGGCTGTAGAGGATATAATGTGATCACTGAACATTTTTATGTGTAATAATGTCTTCATAAGGAAATACTTGTTCTAAGAAATAGGTCATATTCGGGATAGGAAGGCTTACCTGTTGTACTGTTCCTGTGAAGTGTAGGCAGGAGCTTGCCGGCACTCTGTATCTCTGCGCTAGAGATGAGATGGCTCAGCTTCCTCTGTTGTTTGTGGCAGAGACGTTGAACAAGAGTGGGGGTTTTGTTTTTTGTTTTTTTTTTTTTTTGCCTGATACAACAAAGTAGTGGAAGACTACAGGAAAATCAGCTGATTTAGTCCTCAATCCCACTTACATTTTCAGGTTTTATCAAGAAAATCACTGTTGAACATCTTTGAAATGTTCATGTCGAATACTGACTACAGAGAGGGATTAGTGATTTATGACTGGTTTCTAGCCCTGAATGCATGCTGCCTTTATGGCTTTTGGTAAATCCCATCGCTATTTTGTCATCAATTTCCAGCTCTTAAAACCTTATCTGTTAACTTGGATTGTAGATTCTTTCAGGCAAATGCTGCTCCTTCTGATGACGTCTGATTTTGTTTAAGGCTTCTGGTCACAGAAGTAATAAAGATTTAATAGGGTAATTAAATTCCCAGAATCAATGCTAAAATGAGATGCTAACTAGGGAAGAAAGCTAGCCTGTCCAACTGGATGCCAAGCAGGTCACTTATGAATGCATATAACATAGTATAACCTAACAGAAATTTAATCTTGGAGTTTTTGGTTTAATTTTTTGCAGGGAATAACTCCAGCGTGCAAATTTCAATGTGGTTAGCTGTGGGATAGATTCACGTATTTATGGCAACGAGTCATTAAAATACTTCCCTGACTCTGTGTTACTGCACAGAATAGGTGTGCAGCTGTGTGAAAATGATTTCAAAGAAAATAAGTACAGTAAGATCCTGGGTGGGTTTGCAGGTTTTTGATCATGTGGTGCAGTGTGTTCCCTGCTGTGGGTTTCATTTGTTGCCCTCCAATGCATCTGAGCTATCGATGTCCTTTACAGCCTATTGTGCTGTGCTGTTCTCCATCTATAGTGCTCCATCCCTCTGGTCCTTTGAAGGAAGGAACATGACAAGCAACCAACAAATCCTATAAGATGGAAACGATCCTACTCAGATATTCATGTAATGCAGACTTAATTGACCCTGTCCATGGTAAGTAACAGATACTGGCAGGGGAGGTCATCCCTCTATTAAGAACTGAGATACACCTGGGGATGGTATTCACTATGTTTGTAGTTTGCCTCACTTTTGAGCATTAGGGGATTCAGCCACTTATCTAGGTTAAGACTGAAATGTCTTAATTTTCCAAGCGAGCATGAAATTTTCTTGAAACAGCTATCCTTGTGACATTAGATTCTGGATCTGGAAATAGATCACACTACCAGATTTTTTTTTTTTTTTCCTGGAGATTTTGGCTAAAAAAAAGTAGGAGAGCAAAAGTGTTCAGAAGATTCAAGGAGAACAGCTGAAACTAACTAAAAAGGTAAAAATCAGTTCCCAAGATACAGCAATATACTTCATCTATTGCATTACAAGTCTCAGCTTGCAGCTGGCAAGACAATTTTCCTAAGAAGTTATTCCCTTCAATCTACAAGAAAAAGGAAATTTATCTATTTTTTTTTTAAATAGTAGCATTATCTAATTGATTGGAAGAATGTTTTATTTCTCATGAATGCTGGATGATTGTGGGTTGAATAGTTTTAAAAATAAAGTGACTGTTAGGGTAATGAAGTCCCAAGGATCTGGCAATATAGAATGAAGTTAGTGGTCTGGCAGATTTCTTCAATTTTCTGAAGCCATGGTCAATAACTTTGCAGTAAAACAGATCTATGAATAGTGTTTTTGTCATTGAATGAGAGCTGCTGTTACATGATATTAAAGAAATAAAGATTTAAGATTTTTAGCCTGACTGCAGTACAAAATTAATAGCCTAATGAAGAAAGCAGTATGACCTTTTGCAAGGTAAATGCAGCATGTTTACAATGTCATGTTCAGGAATATATCATATGTGCAGGCTTTGGCTGTGCAGGAGGAGACTGAATGTGCTGCCTGCCTTTTTTTTTTTTCCTTGGATTTTTTCAAATTCACTGACCTGCAAAGAATTTGCTTCTTCCATCAATGACAAGTATTTTTTAAACAGTGTCAGTCCGGGGAAGATTTACTTAAAGAGAGAGGAAAGAAAACCGTCCTACAACAGCATCTCTTTCCAGGTGGCCACTGATTGAAATCCTCAACAAACCATTCACAGCATGAGCGTTCAAATACAGATGTAGTTGTAAGGGATTGAGAAATAATAGCTCCTGGCATAAGCCACAGCATCAAAATTAGATTTTATTGGTTTGCTTCAAACTGTTGGGGATCATCTCCTGCGTCCAGAATGCTGTAACACCACTCTGCAATTGCAGTAGATTGTCTTCAGCAGATCTTGCAGTGAAGCAGTTTACTCCACTGGAGGGTCAGCCCCTTGAGATTCAGTAGTGCTGCGAGGCATTGCCTGCTGTGGTCCTCTGGAAGAATCTGCTTTTTCCTCTGCAATGTCTCAGCTTAAGATAAACTGATCTTACAGCTTGCCCCAACTAATCAATTCAAAGTTGAGTGGATCTCTATGGATCATAGGAATCTGTCCTTATATGGATAGATTAAACTCCTCAGAGTTTGTTTTAATCCAGTATCACTGCTTTTTCTGTTGACACAGAGTATGACGTAGTCTGTGCCATATATCCACATAGAGAATTGGTAAGGCTAGTTAATGTACTGCACTCTTGCATTGAGATTCACTGTGTGATTCTTGTCTTATTTATTCAGGTGGGTTATTCCTGTGGAATTTTGATTATGATGGTATAGGTCTATTGTAATACTTAGGGTAGATGATACGATTTAAGTCTTTAAAACTGCTTTTATGCTGAGTCTCATCCAGTAACACAGAAAATTGTGATCTTCTGCAATTCTGACTTTGTAAAAACATGTATAATTTTTACAAAAATAGTCATGGTTGCAATTAAGGATGCTGATAGTTGTTTTTAATTTCCTATCCTTCAGAATCCGTAATAAACTTTCACGGTCAAAATCCAGATGGTACTGAAGAGTTCAGTGCAGTTTTTGAGAATTTTTTTCTATTTGTGCTGATTATAACTCTCCCCAGATAAAAGTGTAAAATTGTTTGAATTTTTGGCCTTTGGCTGTTTGGAAAGCTGCTGTCAGCTTCCAGCATAAGCCAATTCATATTCACTGCACGTCCACAGCTTGGTGGTAGGGGGAACTGTAACAGCAAGCAGACCAGTTTGCCATTGCCCAAAAATTTAAAAGCCAGTGGACCCTCCTCTGTCTGGTGAGATTGTTTCATTTTTTAATAGGCAGTTCATCTTCTGTGGTTTCGTGTGGGTTTTGTGGGTGTGGTTTTTTCTTTTTTTTTTTTTTAGTTTGTGTTGCTCTCTTATTCCAAAGATTCATTGATTTACAAGCTCTGAGGAACATTGTCCTGTGGAGATGGGAAATACAGAGGGAAGATTTTTAATCCCTTAGATAATTAAGCACTAAAATAAATGATTAAAAAATTATGAGGCGAAACACTCTGTTAGTTTTAATATAAAAATAATGTACTTCTCCCTGTGGAATGCAAGGGAGGGAGCTGCAATCAAAATAAGGGAAATAAAAAGTTGAATACCCTGAGCTTTTTGCCTCTAAGTTGCCTCCTTGATGTCTCTCTGTGTTTAATGACGCTTTACCAAGCTGTTGGGAGGAGTACAAAATGAGTGTGGAATTTATAAATGGGGCATTAGATGGAGGAACGATGTTATGGGCTGGGTGATCTGAGGAGTACAACAGCAGAACAGATTTCACCTTAGGGCAGGATAGGAGAGATGCATCCCTGCAAATCTAAGTACTAGCAAAGCCATTTAGAGTTAGAAGTCTTTGTTGGGGGATTATCTAGAAAAAGGTCTTTAAAAACTTCATCTGCTCTCAATGAATATCTGGAGAGAGAGTAGGAGCTGAATGCTGAAAAGAGCAAGGTTAAAATAAAGGGTGATTTTGCATGCAAAGAACATCTGCAGTTTACTCTTGATTGAAAACAAACAGAAAAGCCTTGGGCGTGACTTCCTCTAAATTCAAACAAAATCTAAGCTGAATTTTCCACCTCTAGAGATCATGGGACATCAGCCTTTTATTGCTGTTGCATTTACAGTCTCCTTTGATGATGTGTGCTGAGGTCATTTTCCTGATTCTTCAGAGGGAATTTATTTCACATTCCAGGTGGGGTTTAATAGTTGACATTAACTGAACTTTTAAAAGTAAGGTTTTATTTTAATTGTTTGTTGGGAGAGGAATTTCAGTTTTTTCAAGATGGAGAGAAAGATTTCCAAAACTCTGAAACTCTTCTCTGCAATCCTTTGTTCCTGGCCTGTTTCATTCTGATATTTGTTTATTCTGTCTTACAGCTGCATGATGTCTGCCCTTATCTAGGGTTTGGTTGTGTTTTGGTTTTGTTTGTCAGGGAGGGTTTTGTTTTGTTTTGGGCGGTATTTTTAATAGCCAGCAGGTTTTGCTTTTCCATCTAGGAAGTTCTTTGCTCTCATTTTCCTATTTATTGTTTTGTGTTATGTTAGTGCCTGGAGACCTTAACTGAGATCATGGCCTTATTCTTATAGGTGATGCTCTTATATAAATAGTAAGGTAAGTCTGCTGCATTTGCAGTCTACACAGACAAAGGGTGGTGGGAAATAAATAGTAATACCCTTATTTGTTGGATATAGAACAGCAGTAAAGGAAAAGCAACTTGTCTGAGATTGGACAAAGTCTATGGCAGAGTAAGATCTGCATTAACTCCTTTGTTGTGGAGGTGCCTTGATTGACATGCTGTTTATGGGTAGCATCAGTGTGGCTTCCTCTCCTGCAATGGCGAGTTCCCCTCTCAGGTTATACAGCCCACAGGTAGATAAGATGATTGCTGCTGTGAGAGGCGTTTTCCAGATTGTTTTTGGTGGACACAGTCTGAAATCAGAGGTTTTTAGGAACTTAAAACCTTCCCATAGGATTTGAAGGTAACAAGCCTCTTCAATCCTGTTCTAGGATTTGCAATGAATTGCAGTTCATAAATGGTAGATGGTAGTTAGAAGTAACTGACATCAGTTAAGGCCATGGCAGTACTTGTGACCCAAATATTTATTTGCTCATCATGCCAAACAAAAAATAAGGGTTAATAAAGCATTTGTGGACTAAAGCTTGGGAAATGGGGTTGCCTTTCAATGCCATCTGTGGTTAGCCTTTGCCACCTTTCTGAATAAGGATAAGGATTTGAATCTGCTATGGAAAAAAAAAATGCACTTTATTTCACAATTAGGGTGTGCAGACATAAACACAAGGTTCAGATGTTCAAACAGGAAAGGTCGTATTGTATATGCATCTGTATTTTTTAACAGTGTATGTCTTTGCTCTTTGGGACTGACAGTTCCTAGAAAGGATGGAGAGTTTATTCTTTAATATGATAGCCTGCCTCAGGTAATTGCTCGATGGCACAGCTAAAATAGCTATCTTGCAGTAAGAGAGGCTCAGTGTCATTGAAAATGTTCTTTCAGTGTGCAGTGATGTACAGCCTATGGATAATGCAGTTGTATTAAGGAACAATGTAGGGTTAGGCAATAACAGTGGCGTGAATCCTGATAGTTATTTACACAAAAAACTTCTTTTCATAGATGAAGTGAAATAGAAGGGACTATAATTTATATAATAAATAAAGTTCCTTTTGAAATCCTCTAGTGTTGGGGTGTTGGTTATTGTGTTAACTATTCTTAAAGCAACAGTGAATCTTGTCCAGGAAACCACTTAAAGTCCATGTATTGCTTGAGAGTGCTGAAAAGAAGGTTGAAGTGAACTCTTAAGTGGTCAATGTGCAGCATTTCATGTAAAATGATTGCCTTGGTTTCCTGTACAGGTGCGGCTTGCTTTAGTGATCAAATTCCTTCCTAAATGTGTCTGTGTGGTGATCTCACGTTGCAGGTGCTGACTGGGTAATTTTGCTCTCCAATAGTAAATATATTGCAAGTGAAGGTGTGAGCTTTGGCATGGGTAAACCTACACAAGCTACTTCTTTTAATCTGTCTGCCATGTAGAACATACCATAACCTAGCTAACTATCCAAGCTAACTAGATAAATCATCATCTACCTAGGCCACTTCTGCATGCATTGATGATGCTTGCTATTGCTACTCATACCAGCTACAGCACTGCCAATCCCCTCAGTAAAGTCAGCGAGGTTATATCACAATATGACTTCAAGATCTGATCTTTTAAACTTTCTTTTCCTTTCAACAGTGACTGAAAGTCGAGGGATCCTGGAGAGTATACAGAGATTTTCTTTACTGCCAACTTACTTGCCTGTGACCTATCGTATCCACAATGCGGATGTTTCCTTCTTTCTTAAGGAGGCCAACCAGGATATTATGAGGAATTCTAGCTTGCAGTCCCGAGTGGAGTCCTTTCTGATCTACAAATCCAAGAGTCCACCTGTGTTAAATGCCAGCTACGGACCATTTTCCATTGAACAAGTAGTGCCCCAGGATTTAATGTTGTCTTCAAATCCATTTGTATCTACCAACAAGTTCTCCTTTAATTGGAAACTTAAGGCCTTCATAATGCGTGACAAAATTTACCTGAGCAAGCCCAAAGTCCAGGTCCTGTTCTACGTCGTGGGCAGGGACTGGGATGACTACAGCACCACGGAACGGCTGCCCTGCCTGCGGGTGTTTGCCTTCCGAGAGACGCGGGAAGTCAGAGGCAGCTGCAGGCTGAAAGGGGATCTGGGGCTGTGTGTGGCAGAGCTGGAGCTCCTGCCAAGCTGGTTTAACCCCCCCACGGTTGTTGCTGGCCGTAAGAAACCAATGGATCAGTCTGAAGGAAGCCCCGTGGAGCTTTACTATGCCATACAACCAGGAGATGAGAAAGGGGAATGCACCAAGGAGGATGTAAGGAAAAGTAATGGAATCCGACCAGGACGCAATGACATTGATGAGTCGGGACCTCCCTTGCAGAGGATTGGAAGTGTTTTCCTTTACCAGACACGTGCTGGCCCTTCTTTAAGTGAAATGAGGTTGGATAATAATATTGCCATCCAGTATGTACCAAAGACTGTCAAGCAAGGTGACATTTTGACTTTCCTTGTATCTGTTGCTAAAAATTCAACAGAAGATCAGTTCACACTGAGGTAAGGCTGTTTTGTGCTTCTTTGGTACTTTATTTTTTGTTTCTCTACTCTTGGTCTGGGAAGTCACTTTTTCATGTATAAATTGCCTAACTATCCTTCAGTTGCTGCCCTACAGAAGTTGTGTTGCACTTGGTTGACTCAGTGTTTCTCCTATTGTTCAGGGTAGTATTGTGTGAATTGTCTGAGTGAGAAAGACCTTTTCTTGAAGTTGTCCTTTGAGGAGTACTTATAAAAATTGAAATAGTAGAGCTGGTATCTGCCAATGTCCTAATAGGAGATAACATTTAAAGACTCCTGAGCTGGAATTTGCAGTGCTCCTAATCTCTTATTGAACTCATGTTAAGATAGTAAAGCTCAAATCCACAAAGTACTTACAGGAAGCAAGCAAGAATTAGGCATCTAAGTAGGATTTATATGCTTAAACATCTCTCCCAAACTTGTTGTAAGCCTGATTCTGTTTTGTAGGATGTTTGAGGGTTTTAAGTACTATTGATATTCCAAAACTATTTCTGAAAATGAAAAATACCTGAGGGTGGTGGTGGTTGTTTTTTGAATGTAATGTTAGCGCCGCATTGATTTACCTTGTTGCTTTCCAAGCATTGGGGTAGCTCGCTATAACCACATTGCATACAAGTTAAGACTGTCTGGTTGTCTTTTGCTTTCAAGTTTGCCACTCCGTTTTCCAGCGCTATAAACTAAGATTGTGTGGCTGACATGGAAGATTGGTGTGCATAGAGCTGATTTTATTCTTTTATCTGTTACCAGTGACTCACATCAGCCCTTTTAGAACTGGAGGTAAATGCTGTACTCTGGCTTCTGAGATTGACTGACTTGTCTTGGGTGTTTGTCGTAGAAATGAGCATTGGTGCTAAAGCTCACAAAGACTCACAAAACATACTTCCAAAAGAGGAGGTGCATCACAAGAGGGAGCAGTGAACTCCCCACTCTTAGAAATGTCACAGATGCACCATAGTCAACAGCTGTGCTTGGTGCCTTCACCTGAGAAATCATATCCTACTCTGACTTGAGAGAAAATACACCCTTCTTTCTCTGGTGGTTATACATCTCAAACTCCAAAAATCTCTGGCTAAAGTCACCTTGGTATGTTTCAGGACTCAGTTATGAAAATGGCACTAAGTTGTAAATGCAATGCTGTTTAACTTGGTTTTATATACCTCATACTGGCATAAGGAGTAAGGAGATTTCACTCCACGAACCTCAGTAGTAAGGGCTCAAACTAGTGGGTTTTTTTTTCCTTCCTTATTCCCCGCCCCCACCCCCGATCCAGGAGATTTGTGTGGGATGTCTGGGGGAAATGATTTGCCATAAAATCAGGTCATTTTTCCTTTTTTGCAAGTGTGTGATATAACTAAATAACCACAGCACTTAGCTACTGACTCGAGAACAGTAATTTCCTCTTCATCTGGTAGATGGTGACAAACACCAGCAGGGTATCTACTCTCCTTACCATACCAGGTTTTCATTGTCTGAGTAAATCTGACTAAGATTTAAGTTGTTTCCTGAGTGACTGCTTTCAAGACAGACAGTCGGAGTTCCTCATAGTAAATGTTCAGGGATGCCTTTCTATCTTTCTCTGTTCTAGTGACTTTAAAGGGCTATTACTTTAGACATCCATGGAAGCTTCTACTATGTATGAAAATTGGTTTAAATATAACCATTAAAATTTTTTTCTATCTAAGGTAAAATTGAGGTAAAACCTGTGCTTTGTTTTCACTCTGTAAATGCAGGGATTTAGAAGTCTGACTTCAAAGCATCTTTGTTTCTGTAAGCTGTGATCAGTTAAAAGTAGAGCTAGTTATAACCATGATAATTATATGTAAGTTTATAAAACTTTCAAAAATCTTGCTTTGTTTGAATTAGGATGAAAACTAAAACCTAAGCTTTTAAATGAATGCTTCTAAGATTAATTTTTTGGAACAAAAAGGGAACAATGTGCTTGAATTTTAGATTTTATTTTGAGATCTAAGGTATCATAAAACAAAAAAAAAAGCTAAAAATAGTTCAAAATGAAAAATGTTGCATTTTCTTCTTCAAAAACATCAGTTTCCTGTTACCTTTTAAAAACCATAAAATTCTGTAACAGCTTGCTGTTACTCCTGTCACTGTCATGAGTTTTGATTTCTCTTGACTTGCTTTTCTAACAGTAATTGGCTTTCAGACTATAATCTACTGCAATATCAGAGTAGTTATCTGTTCTACTGTGCTTCTAAAGTACCATTGCCTGTTTTTCTTTGATCTAGCTGCAGCATGTCTAAGCTTTTGTTTGGTTGTTTTCTTAGTCAGAATTGCAGTATCTATGTTCTGCATTCATCCCTCCGTGACTTGTACATAGCTAATTCAGTTTTTGGTGGTTGCAGGTATGTATGTATCTATCTATTTATCTATATAAATCTTCTGCTGTAAGGGCAACTAAAAAGTAAGAGCAAAATTTGAGCTTGATTAAATGCTTTGGTTTAAATTCTTTCTTCGTTGGGATCTCCTATAATCCCAATGTCCGACAAGATGCTAACACCTCTTTCATGGCCCTCTCTTTAAGAGTAAATGTGTCTAAGTGATTAGAGATTGGAGTAGCCTTTGGCTGAAATAAGGCCTTATTTCAGGATTGGAAGTCTTACATGTCAGTCTCGTATACCCATTATCCACAACTAAATTATCTCTAAAGGTCTATTCCAACCCAAACCGTTTTATGATTCTATATCATAGGCTCTGTTTTGACATGGTCAACTAAATGAAAGACTGCATTTGTGATATGCTGCCTGTTCTGATTTCAGAACAGACTCTCCAGCTGGCATTGTGTAAAGGCCATCAGAGACCTCTTCTGTGACCTCATCAAGTTTTAAGTCCCTAAAACTTTAAATTCTCTTGGTTTGTACAAGTACAGACATTGAGTCAGGGTAGACTGAAAGAAACTTCATGCTGTAAGAACATGTAAATATGGGGGCATAACATGAACAGACGTGTAAAAGCTTCTCTGTCAGTTGAGATGGAGCTAAAAGGACCAGAAATGACCCATTTGTGTAAATAATCAATAAAATGGGTGATCATGATACATAGGAAAGTATAACAGACCTCATCCACTCAGACAGAAATGGTGAGTTTAAGGAAAAAAACTGCAGTCTGGGGAGAGGAAGAGCAGTCTCTGGCCTCAGCTGTTACATGGAAGGTCCCTCTATTTTCCAAGTGTTCCCTTTTTCCTGTACAATGTATGGATTTTCACCAACTGATGGCCAGTTTTTATATTCCTGAATGGAAAAAAAAAAAAAGCAATATAAACTAGATAGGCAAAACGCAGGATTGCACATTAAAACCCACTATGTGGTCAGAGTACTTCTAAGGGCTGTAGAGACAGTAATGTGTTTCAAGATGCCTTGTTTCACCAGTGATTTTTCAACAGGCAGCTTCAGAAGGGACTTGGCTCTGACAAACTCCTGGCTGTTTCCAACTTTGGGACTCCAAGGTTTCGAAAGGAATCCCAAGGGTATAGGGAAAACCTTGCTAGATCCTTAGTTTGTGAAGACCATAAATGAATTCTGTGGGTATCTGTTGCATCTGGTTAATGAGGCTAATATGGCTACCACTGCCAGCGGTTGTCATATAATGAAAACAGATTTCCTCCTGCAGACACAGATTTGGTACCAAATAACCCATAAACTTCTAGGGAGACTTTAAGCAAGTCAGTTAATCTGCCGCCTCTTCCTTTCCCCTTCTCTAACCTGGCAGTGCTGGGAATAGTGATTGCTTCCATGCTGTGTCCTCCGATTGCAATGGCAGTACTGCTCCTTGGGACCAAAAGTGGTGTGGTGGTGGCTGTGGTGCACTGTAATTGATATTGGTCTTTATGGTTTCTGCTCCTATACTGTAAATATCAATAAAGCTAGCATGTGCTGCATCTGTCTTGTCTCTTCTCACTCTGGTCTCCTCTCTGATAAAGGAAAAGGACCCCTCCTCCCCACCCCCACCCCCAGTATAATTATTTAATGAGAAAATTATATTAATTTCTATTTTGAAACAGCCCCTTATTTTTAGATGTTCTACCTTGAGTGGCAGCAAGACTTGGAACTGTATTCATAAAGTGAGGCCAAGGGCTGCTGGCAAAATGCTTTTACCATTGCTTTTGCTCCAGTGGGCTGGAAATCATGGCTTGAACAGATGGAAAATATAGGATATACAGCTCAAAAAAAGAAGAAACAGCTATGCAAAACAACCAAAAGTCAAAAATTACTCATAACTACTGAATATTTCTTCATTTCAAAACAGTTAAGTTTAGAGTAAAATCTATCTCCTTTCTAATAGGAAAATGTCTCCAAGGGGAACCTTCCAGAAACTGCTAAATACTAAAATATATTGGGAAAAGTACCTTTGAGGGTTTTTTTTTCTCATGCTGCTGTTCTGCGCAGTGGAAGATTTAGAGTAGTAAACGTGAAACTGATGGAATGTTTTTAATTTTGTGAAAGAGTTGGACCACGAGGGCCAAGGTCTAGGTTTTGTTTTTTAATGAACTAGGGAAATTAAAAATATTTGTCTTGACTCTCTGTATGGGTGTGAGAGTTAGAGGGAAGGAAGGAAGGAGATAAAATGTAAATGATAGATAAATATGGAATACTGCTGTAAGCACCAGGTTGTAAGCTTGGAGTGGAGCACTGAGCTTTAAGAAACTGGCGAGTTTTTCAGCTTAATTTATGCACTTGCTTCTTCTTTGGTCTTGACCAAGTTGCTTAACCTCTCTGAAGCCATTTTATCACTGCTAATATCAACAGTTATTTGAAGATGCCATGCTGTATACAAGCAGTGGGCAGCTCTATCTTTCCAGTGAAGCAGTGTTAAATGCCTCTATAAAATACGTAGTTGAATGTCCTGTGCCTTTATCCTATTATTGTCTCTGCTTTTGAATGCAAATTAATTATTCATTGTATTCTTTGTAACTGGCCACATGGGAGGGTGGTGTGCAGAGGCACAAATAGTGCCGTACATCCTAGCCCAAAGAAAGCTGCTGTAGAGCCCACAGCCATGCCTCTGGGATCAAAGGCGAACCTCAAAGTCCCTCAACGCTGACCTGCCCTCGACATACAGCTACGCAGTCCCAGAGATTGTTTTGTCATCTTTTCGTGTGCTGATGACTAGAGAAGGCTGAAGACTCTCTATCCTTCCCATCAAAAGATGTTGAAAAATTCCTAAAGTTCATGGAAAATATTCTAGTCTATTTTGGTTTACTGTTTTTCTCCAAATGTCAAGATATGTATACTGAAATTGAAAGGAAATCTTTGTCTGAAGTTTTTTTTTGCCAGTAATGTAAAACATTTAAAGTATTATTTCATGTCAGTCCTTCAAAATGCTTTTAGTAATTAATGTTTCAAAGCTTCTAGTGTTATGCAATTACAGTTCCTGTTTGCTGCAAGCCCAAATTACTTCTGGTTATTAACAGTGTGCTGTGTTACATACATTTCAATTAATATATGTAGGGATGCCATAGTTTTCCAAACTTAGGAACGGGGTTTTCTGAATCAGTTCTTTTTTATTAGCATGTTTTTTCTGAGCCTGATAAATATAACCTTCCTTTTTGTCTTAAAGTTGATAGTATTGATACTTTCTGCTTGCGAGCTTTTAAATTTGTTTTTCTGTTTCTGGAGATGAATCAATGAAGAAATGATAGAGGTGGAATTGCCTTAAGGTACTTAATGTCAGGCATAGATATATTCATGAGTGAAAAAAGTTGTAGCTGCTTTTTTACAGCTATTCAGTTTACAATTATACTTAGTGAATCCTATGTGCTAAATTATATGCGGTTATTACCCTTAAAGAAGTAAATGAAGTTCTGACAGTAACTGATAATTGTAGATCCTCTAGTTTGCCAAATTGGATTTTTTTTTTTTCCCTGAAAAATGTAAAAAAATATTCTTTTAATGTCTTCATTCTGAAATGGAATCCAGGATACCAGAGTTTACCAGGACATTGGGAAATGTGCCTTTCTGTTGCATCCATCTCCTTTTGCATTGTGATGTGGCCTTTGCTGGAAGCTGACAGTATGGCACAGTGTGGCGGTATCGGACGGGGCAGCAGGAAGCATCCCGGTGCGCAGGGAGCAATGCAGGATCTAATGCTGCTCCCATTTACGAGCAGTGCATTCTTTTTTATTTTAAATTGCAGCATAGTTTGTGTTGCTATTCTTGCACATCCTTTTCTCTACTGCTTAGCGTATGAGGAGAGAGTTGTATCCTTTGATTATCTGGTAAAGCCTAACTCCACTGTGGCTTGTTTTGGGGGAAAAAGCCCCAGTTCATCCACTCTGCCAGAAGTATCTGCAGCAGAAGCGTGGGAGTAATTAGGCTTTCCACCGAGCACCCAATAGCTTCACTTCTTCCTCCAGCGTAGCCTACAGCATGCACTGCCGCATCGTAATTCCTTAATTTGCGTCCTCCAGCCATAGAGTTTCATGGTGGAAGCTTGCATTTGAGGGCTGAGCTCCCCAGAAAGGGTCAGTAAGAACTGGTTGTTGGTAACAGGAGTTTAGATATGGCCATGTAATAAGGCAGAGCTTTTTAGGCTTCATAAGCCCTGTACATTCATAGGATCTCTCCAGAGTTGCTCACACATTGGCTCGACACAGGGATGTGGCTTCCTGGCAGTTGTATGCTCTTGTGGGATGATATCTGAGGGAAGAGAGTTCACCTACCACTACTGCAGCCCAAGGTGCTCCAGGGTTAGACTTGAAGTGAGCTTCCAGTGGGCTGATACAAGTGCCTGCAGAGTGAAAGCCCTCTTACTGTTTGGCTCTCCTATGGCAAGTAGATTTATATGCAAAATATACACTTTGCAAATGGTTCTTTTTTGTTCTCCTACCTATCTGGGGCTTTCACTCTTCTTTTTCCTGGGAAAATATTTTCTTCCCTGCTGAGATCAGCTAAATTCATATTATAATGTATGATGACCTCACTGCAAGCATGGGAGATGATGGTAAGAAGAAAGAACATGTATTGTGTAGTAGAAGACATGTAGGAGTGCAAAGAGGTGTGGGAATTATGTGTTTTGAAGAGAGGACTTTTTCACTGGCATTTTATTGCCAGAAATTGGATTGGTTTTGTATGAAAATCTAAATAGAGAAGATTAGTTAATTGTGCTGTCTGCTTAGCTCTGCTTTTTCCTTTATATATGTGACCTAATGCATTCGAGAGATGCTGCTGGAGTGGAAAAATAAACTCTGAGAGAAGAAAGAAAACTTCTGATTGACAGAAGTGATCGGAAGCTGGGAGATGAGCTTTGCTATTTCTAGCTCTGTCATAGACTTTTCTTTGTGACATGGAACTCTGAGACCAATCTGAAAAAGAACCTGATGCTCCAAAATCACACTCGAATTCAGAAAACTAAATTCTGTGAGCAGTCCACCAGAACACTACCCATTTGCCCAGCCACACAGGATATAGAAGTGACCTGATAGCCTATGAGGTAGTGCGTGCTCCTCAGTGCTGTCTTCCAAGTGGCATCTACTAAAATGTGGGCCTTGAAGAAGTAGACACACCTCTGTGATATTTCCTGCTGACTTTTTCTGTGTAGATCTGTACATATAACCTTCAAACTTGTCCTCCAAAGTTAGGCGCTGGAATTCATCAAACCAAAGTTCTCATTTCCTTTGCATCCAGCGTGGAATTGTTGGGTGTTTTATGGAGATGCTGAGCTTTGACATTAACTTTCAGAGGAATCACAAACTGTGGCCTACAAGGCGATAGGGCCAGTGATGAGCCTGCTGGTGCATGGTGGATTGAAAGAAAGGAGAACCTTTGAGCATGACAGCTGCAGCCAAAGGAAGTTTGGTATAAATATACATGCAGCCCCAGGTTTTGAAAAATGAAGTCTTAGTCTCTGCTTTCCTCATCTGCTAAAAAGAAATTAGTAATATCTATCCTGGTAAAATGTGCTGCTCCTCTGAGATGAATGAACTGATCTGAGATCTTTGGTTAGAGATATTCAATAAATCTGAAAGACAATTATAATCCTCCAAACCCCACAGGTCATCTGCTAGCTTGCTTCTCCAATAATGATTGATTTGCATATTGTTTTGAACTCTGTTTGTATTTGAGAGAGAAATATATCCTATCAGCAGTGAATTGAAATGGTCCTGAATTATTTAATGTTTTATAGGATCTGCCTTTTGGTGTATGTATTTTCCCAATCAACATTAAAAGTTGTTAAGGAGAATAAACTCTTCAGTGGAAAAGATTAGCACTGGTTTTCCAATTAAAGAACGCTGCCTTTGTTTCTCATGTTCTTTCATGTTCATAGCATTGTGGCCTTAAATGTTTTCTTTAGCTGTTGCTGCTGAGTGAGTAGATACTGGAAAATCTTTTCATTTGGAGGAAATCCCGTTTAGCTTCACTAGCAGCAAGAAGTGTCCTGATTTTATGCTGTTAAGTTGGTCTACACTATCCTAACCTATATGTAGTTTTGGGTTTCACTGTCAAACTCTTATCACCAGATTTCCACAGGAAAGAAGTAGAAATTATAAAATACCATTGTTCTTAGGAAACGACTGAAGGTTGTACTGGAAACTTGTAGAACACTGATATGGTGAGAAAAGGGAGATTTTGTATGAACCATATCTATGATATTTCTGCATTTATAAACCAAACTTGGGGGTCAGAGATACATAGGTACCATTTTTATAAGCTGTTGAGAGAGTTTGTGGTCTGTCTATGGTATTTTTCATGTCTTCTTTCTGATGAAAATCATGAGAATACAGTGACTAGTGCGAACTTGTGGTAGTGCACAAGAAATGCTCATTGATAATCGGGAAAATTTTTCCTGAAAGGCCCCTGGAGTCTAGGTTCCATGAACTTCTCTTATTTGTCATTTTATCTAATGATCAATAATAATCGAGCAAACATGAAAAAGGCTGTATAAATACATGAGGGTAGCAGAGTCAAGATCATTAGCACTCAATTTATACAGCAAGAAATTTGAACAAGTCTGACATTTTATCAAATTGCTTGTGTGCTCTTCTAGTGCTGAGCTAAATCAAATTTTATTCTTAGTGCTGAACTAAATCATATCTTAGTAGTAGAAACAATCAGGCGATAAGTGGCGATTGGGAAGGTTACCAGCCACATAAAACTCTGTAATGAGATGGGCTTTGCTCTAGGCCTTAGATTATGTGGCTATTTCATGGTATCCCAACCCCAAATTTGTATCTCTTCTGCCAGATTGAAAAGAATCCTAATGTGCATTTTTCACTTCCTTCTTCTATAACTTTGGTTTGTTCTGTCACTTAAACATCTCCTTCCACATTCTGGTTGAAACAACACCTTAAATCGCTTCTCTATGAATTACATAACTGACTTTTTTTCCCCCTTCCTCTTTTGACTGCTCTTGTGGCCTATTTTGGCCAATTTTAAACTAAGGACAGAAGAGGAATTAAAAAAAAAAAAAAAAAAAGTCCCTCTGATTCATTTGAATTACAGCATCTACATTTCAGCTGTTCCACTGCTCAGTCTTGATATAAACATGAATTTAATATTTTTCCTGTTTTCTTTGTCTTTGGAAAGAACAGGGTAGGGGATGTAAAGTTTTCCATTGCTGGTTATTTCTTCAGTTTTAAAAAACACCCCAGATCACTGAGTTGGTTACCTGACTGGTGGTCACCAGGCCATGATCTTGTCTAGTGGTAATATAAAAGGCTACTGAACTGGTAATACATGGTCCCTTAGCAAGCATTAGCTGCCCAGGTTGCATTGTTTCCCCTGCCTTGTCACTTTTTGGATCCTTTACTATAATCTCTTCACCAAGAGGTGGTATCATAGGCAAAAGAAAGTTTCTCTTGGCAATATGACCTTAGCAAATTGGGAAGTCTGTATCTAATTGTAGCAGCTTCTAAAATTCATGTATCTTGTGTTAATGGCTGAATATTACTCTGTTTTTTAGAAGGCATAAGAAAGTGCATTTAAGGGAACTTCAGGAGATTTGATCTTTCTTCCCTCTTACCTCTCTCCCTAGCCAAAGTTTGGTAAAATGTCTTTGGCGAAATCTAAGGAATGACCAAAGTACAGCTTCTGGTGCTAAGCAAATCTGAAAACTTAGAACCTGCCTAACCCTTCAGAGGGAAAAGAGGATAAATGATACAGCAGTTTGAGACTTTTTTTTTTTTTTTGCATAGACTAGAGGCAAAGTGACTGCTTAAGAAAGGCAACAATGCCTGACACTATTTAACAGTATCTCAAGATTTTAAACAGCAAGCTTACAGTATCCTCAAGGTTTCCAGGCCTTGTGGCTTGATTTGCCCTTTTTATAAAGGTGGCCTTTAATGAGGTGAATCACTCTTGATGGTCTCATGGGCTGACACTTCAGTCAGATTGTATTCAGTGGCATAAACTAGATAAGTGACATGTTGAAGTAAGTGGGAGTTACGTACTGGCACCTAAGATGATAGTCCTGTGTCTTTATTGTTTCATCGTAATAAATGTTATTTCCTAGTGTAAACTTGTACAGCGATGGTCTTTCTAAAGTAGTGCTAAGATGAAATCACACCTATGCTAGTAAAAGGCTTCATTCTCAGACTGATTATTTTTTCTTTTTTTTTTTCTGCTGTTTTCAGCATATTGTACAAGTATGAATTAACGTTCATAGCCTGTTTATGAGGTAGTCAAGCAGATATAATTTTCCCCATCTTCTAGATGGGGAAATAGCTTTCCTGCATTTCTAAGTGACTTATTAATGGCCCCAAAATTGTCAGTAACCATATGGAGACAAGTATTTAAGAACTTTTGACTTCTAGGGCACTCTATTACCTCCTGTTGCGTTGGCAGATTATATTAAGAAGAAAATAGTTCTTTCTGTTAAAATTATTCCAGTTAAGATCCTCTGCCTTGAGAATCAAAGTCACGTTGAGCAAGCAGGTGTCAAAAAACTGAGACACAGATCAAGAAACCATTACTCACATGAGCAATCTTTACAACTGACTTACTGTGGTTTAGTGTGTTGCAGTAGTACCTAAAAGCTACAGTCATGCTCCAAGGCTTACTACCCTACTGTCGATACACGCAGACTCCCAGCCTTTGCGAGGAGTAAGCACAGTTGGTTGGACCATCAATAAATGTGAAGCTGTGTGATCAGTACTTTGATGCTCTGCTGACAAATACCAGGGTAACTGTGCTGCTTGCACTAGACAGTCTCTGTGCTGCTGCCTACTCCCAGGAGCCAGAGTGGGCTGCATGGTCACTGTTCTATCCACGCAGTTACAGACTGGGTAGCTTTATTTTGCTTGTCCTGCTGAAAGGGGTCTGTTTGCCTACAGTTCCTGTCCTAATCACTTGATAACAAAGAAAGATTACAGTAATGGGAGCTCTTTGACACTGAAGCTTTATTTTCCTAGGATTTATTTTTTTCTCATTCAGAAAAAGCAGGCAATGAAACTCATTTCACAGGTAGACTGCAGATAGAATTTACCCCACTGACCCTTACCTTCAAGTGGGAAGAATATAAAATGTGATTCAACACTTAGATCGTGTTCTGCATCTTTTATCCTATGGCTCATGATGGTAGTGGAGGTTTTTCTGCATCATTCCATTGCATGCTTCAACCATGAGATCTCCTGTCCCTTTCCTAGGCCTTTTTCCAATCTTTGTGTTTATTAATGCACAAATTACTTTTGCATAGACAGCTGGCCTTGTCGGCCTTGAAGAAGAGTCTTTTGCAACAGAAAGAGGTTTCAGCTTGATAGCTCAAACATCAGTGGACAGGAGTAGGTGGATATCCTTTAGGGACAGTAAAGCCAGGTCAGTATCAATCACTCTAGGTGCTGCTTTTGCCCGCTTATTACTCTGAATGTGCAATGAGTAGCACTCTTTCATGGGTTGTTCCTTGGAGTTCAGTGTAAACTTCAGCCTACAATGAATCCCATTTAATCCATCGAAGCATACCAACTATTGCTGGGTGTTTTCCTGACAGAGGAAACAGCAGGACTTGAGTCACAAGGTCCATCCCAGGAGTCAGCCTTTTGTTTGGATGCAATAACACATTATCTTCTTAAGTCCAGAGTTTTGCTTTTATCCCAGGAGGACAGAAAGAGAACCTGCCTGATGAGGTTTCAGTCACCATCTTGACATAGGTAAGCCTAAGGAAAGGACATGGTGAATCTGGCTTCCATGTTTCCTAGGGTTTCTGTATTTTTCAGTGGGCATGTTGTAGCCACCTGAGAGAAAGGGATGTCCACATCATAACTATAAAACGTCCATCATAACAGGGAAAAATGTGAAGTAAACTGCATATGAGAGCATATTTTGTGTTCCATAGCTGCACCATTCGGGACTGCACTACTTGATTGCTGATTCAGTGCTTCAGAATTATAGTTCCTGCTACATTATGGAGACATTGGGAGATTTAGTTAGAGAAAACTATTTTTTTCAGCATAACTCATTAACTTAGGGAGATGAAGAACATTAACAGAAATCAGCTTAACTTGGTTATAGCTGGGAAATATTGTTTTGGTTTTTGTTTGGGGTTTTTTTTCTTTCTTTTTTTGTTTGTTTTTGGAGGTTTTTAGGAGTGGGGAGATTTGAGGTACTACAAGTTCAATTTCTGGAGTCAATGTCTTTGAGTTTTATTTTCTTCCTGTAGAACTTCTCAGTTCTCAATGGAGAAAACATTAGAGACTCCTTTGTGGTAAGAAATGAAACAATATGAAAGAAGGCTGTCAGGTCTGTGCTAGATAAATGGAAGACAGATGGTAAGTGTGATTGGCACTGACAAGGTGTGAGCTGTCTTGTTTGCAGGTACTGCTCCTGTCATCCATCACACTTTCACCTAATAGTGGGAGATGTCACGGTGATGTACTTAAATCCCCAACTGACTGATAAAGTGAAGCGAACAGGAAGAAGGGTTTGGGTGAGGGCATTGTACTGGGAACAGTGTGACTTTAAGGTGTGTTAACACAGATAAAGAAGCATCAAACATTGTGTTTTGAGATAACACACAGAGTGTTTTGCTGTGCACATGCTCTCCCTAATGCTGTTTGATCTGTGCAAGGATTTCTCTTTGTTTTATCAGGACCAAGGGGTTATATATCTCACACCATTGCCTCCTCTGACCTTGGGGCCAGGGCCAGCCCTCACAGAGGGTCAGTGCCCATCTGCCTCCCATTTCCTTGAGAGTAAAACAGTTTCACGCTGCTGTTGTGGGGACAGAGGAAACATGCCCCTTGAGAAAGTTCAGAGGCTTCACAATGCTAAGTTCATGTCTCAATGCAAACTTTCTTTCTAGCTCTGATGTCCCCCAGCCACTATGCTAAGTCACGCAGTGGTTAGGACAGGAACAGTGGCAAAAAGTTATAGAAGTATTTTATCAGCCTTCCAACTGTCTGTCAAGAACCCTTCTGCAGGTCTGGTTCTTGTGATGAACATGTCCATTCTGGTTTCTTGTACTTTCCTAGTTATTACTGGCAAGTTTAGGAGCTGGATATTGGGTCTTTTTATCTTAATCTTGGTGGCCAAATATGTAGAACATTCTTGTAAAATGTTCGGTCAGTGAATTTCCTTTCTCTTCCTCTAATATTCAAGTAAAATATGAAATTCCATCCAGGTAAGAATTTTTTTTTTTTCTATTTTCAAAATACTTTTTAAAATAAAGGTAAAGTGCATTGAGGAATAGAAGTCATTTCATGAGGGGGAAGTAACTTCTTTGGTATCCAGAATGAACACACACATATGAAGTGCTTCAGGCAATCTCAAAGTGCATTTTTGATCACAAAGAAATGTAACATTAGTTTCCCATTTCTAGTAGCAAATCTGAGCCCTTTTAGGTTTTTAAATGTATTGCTTTTCTTAAAGAAACACAACTGACATATCCTTGTAACACCTATGCAAAGCCATGGTATATTTTAATAAATTGCCATGTTACTTTATCAAATGCCACTCATTCACAGATATCAATTTTCCAAAAGATCTTTCATGTCTGCAAAAGTCATAAAATCCACCCATCTCTTCTTGCTCATTGTTAAAATACAGTACGTGAGCGAATCTTCAGCTTCACTCTACAAGGAACAGTGGCAAAAATCAAACAAAAGTGAGTGCAATTTGAAAGTAGGATTATCTGCTTAATGTATCCTCTGTGGCTCTTCCCTGTTACCCATGTTGCATGTTGGAAGCTCACCTCTCCAAGTGTCCTGCATGCTGTCTAGAGATCCCAGACCAACAAGCACTTCTTCAGCCAGATGGATATGGGGCTTGAACATGGTACAGCAGTGTTGTCCCAAAGCACTGTTGTCTCAGCTGGTGTTCATTTGGCTTTCAAATACCCCAGGATCCAAGGGAGCTGAGGACAACCTTTGTGCCAGCAGCCCTCAGGTAGAGATGTTTCATTTCAGTCTGCCAGCTTTGCTCCCTGGGGACTACTTCCTCTTCCTTCTTCTCCTCCTCCTGTTTCCACAGCACCAGTCACTTTTCAGACCAGTTTTTCTCTCTTTTCCTCATTGCTGTGTTGCCAGCCATAAGGCAAGCAGTGTCACTAAGATGTCTTCCTATTCTCCTATTTCTGCCACCACTGCTGCTGGGAACGATACCTTCATCTATTCTCAATTGTTAACTACTTTCAAACCAATGATCTGTGTATTTTCTCCCTGAGCTTATTTATACAGTTTTATTGTTGCTACCGTCTATTGTTCCTTTGTGCTTTCCAGCTTTGTCAAATGTTACATCTGAGGCAATTGCCTTTCCCATCCACTGAGTTGTTTTATTTTAATTTGTTCCAAGAATCTGATTGGTTCCTAGGCCTTCTAGAAAAACTTAATCAGGTATTATTTTCCTGATGGAAAATTCAACAGCAGAACAAAAAAGCAGGTTTTGTTTAAAAAAAAAAAAAAAAAAATTAGCAGAAAAGTCCCCCCCCCCATTTCCCATCAGTGTTTCAGCAGTTGAAAATCTGACGTGTTTAGCTGAAAGCTGCTAAGCCCTGGACTTGTCAACAGCTTTTGTTTCTACTTTTCCACATTCAACAAAGCCTTACTTAATAAAAAAGCTAGTTTTTCCTAAGAAAAGATGTTTAACCTTCTTGCCTTTTTGTTGTCAGGGGGTTCCACTGTATCCTGTGAGGCCCTTATCTCATTCTTGTCACTACTGTAGCCAGAACACCATTCTGTGCAGGAGAGCAGTGCTGACCTGAGCCCTTCTTTCTCCTTAAGTGAGTTCAGGCACTGACAGGACTTTCTGTCACCTTGTCCTGCCTGGAGCCCATCCTGCCGTCGTGTTTACAGTCCTGAGTAGTATTTCACTTCACAGCGTAGTATCCTGAAACCTAGGGTGAACCCGGCCTGACTCACCTCATTAACTGCACCTCTTACAGTATATTTGCTTTGCACCTCAATCCTGTTTACTTTTCAGTGACCTTTCCCAACCTGTTGCTCTGCAATGTGTTTCCCATATCTTTTTTTCTGGCTGCCAGATCAACAGCCAATTCCCATGGGATGGAAATCCTATGAGAATAGAGGAAAGTAGAGCTACCATTATAAAATCAATGTCTATGCTGGCTGATTTATCTAACTCCATCACAAAGCATATCAATAGTAATAGCCTATGGTAGGTACTCCATTGCACAAAATAATTGATCAGAAATGTATTACAGTAGATATAATCTAATCTAAATCTGTAACAGTTAATTTAAAATGATGAAACTAAACACTGGCTGTCAACACAGGAAGTATTGCCTTTAGGGTATTAAAAACTGCACAGCCTGAGACACGATATCTGGTACCATTGCCAAAATTGATAATACTCTTGAAAATTTAGTACAGCATATACTCCACTGTAAATATCTTTAGAAGCTTCATTACTGAAACATACGGTTAGTGATACATTTTGCGGGTATACATTTAACAGCATTGAGTACAGAGTTGTTATCAGTATAGACTTGGTTTTCAGTATTTTGACATATTCGGAGTCTGTGTCCGAATCTGATTATTATTTTGATTGCATTAACAAAAAATAGCTAAATGCTCTTTGATGAGTAAAAACTTTTACATTCTCATGTTCTTCAAAAACAAAGGGGCAGTTCTTCCCATGTTCTAACGAGGACGATGCAGTGGATTTGGTACCATACAAGCTATGCTGGGCAGAAACCCTCAGCTTGTGCAAATTCCTGTCTTCTCTTGTGGTTGAGTCAGCTGATATGGCTCACAAAATGTTATGTAGCTACTTCAGTGATTCTCCGTGACTTATCTATGTGATTGTGCATTTATCTGATGTAAGGAGGAAAGACATCTGTGCCAAAGTAGTGTAGGGAAACTTTATTTTCCTACTTTTTTAAATTGTGATCTTCCCATTCCTTTCTCAGCTGTGTCCTGTGAACTTCAGTGCAACATGCTTTGTAAAGGCTTATCACAGAAACACATCTCTCTACAAATCTTTGGATCTAATACCTAAAAGCTCTGAAGTGTTTGGGTTTAGGGATTGCTTTCTTTTTGAGGGATCGTCTTCTTAAGTATTCATTACTCAAGTTAATAGATACTGAAAATAGCTTTAAATCATCTGGTGGGTTTTTCCTTGCTTACTTGTTTTTGTTTGTTATTTATTTTATTTAAGGGATAGGATTGCTTGTGTCTAGTTCTTGAACTTTCTTCATGATGAAGGCTTTTTTTTTTTTCTCTGCAACTAGAAATGCTAATTGTCTCTGATTTGAATTATCAATGTAAAACAAATAAATAAAAAATTTCTATGTTTCTGTGACCTAGATTTTGTGGAGACAGTAATTGCTTTGCCAGTCTGTAGGTTGGAGCAATCTGTAAAACCACTCACCACCAGCTGAAGCAATTGTTTGTGGACAAATTCAAACACAGAACAGGAAAGTCAATTTTCAACATTACCACTGTAGTTCAGAGAGGTGTTTAAATAGGCCTTCTGCTGCTTAAATGGAAGGGGGAGGGAGGTGAGCTATAGGTATGTGCATTGGTAAGAGAAAAAGAAGCTACAATGAAGAGAATAAACATCAAAGCTGCTGGAAGTAACAATATAAACTTGTAACAGAATTTCAGCAAAAGCAGCTATTGTATTCACTTCTTTCATGTATCCTGTCTCCCTTTAACTAAAACACTTTCTTGTGATAATACTGTCTCTCTTCCAGCATAATTTTCATATCTAACACAGATGCTGGAGAAGCAGAAAGCAGCCCTTTTTTTTTTTTTTTTTTTCCTGAGCATTGAAGCAGTCAGACAAGTGCCAAATTCAGCACAAGGGTGATATTCTGAGAGCCAAGGTGAGCTGGAGGGGAGGGAGAAGGAAGGAACAGAGACAGAATGCTCAACCTCTAGGCCAAAGAGAGTCAATGGGTGCCTTGCAGGGGAAGGCTTTTTCCAGTGCCAGTCTGGAAGGACTGTAATCAGTGTGATTTCTAGCATTTTTCAGAAATTGATTCATTTCAAAGAAGTGCTGTTGACAGGAGTTGTAGAAGATTTGCAATAGCATAATGTCTTGGGAACCCAGCAGTAACTTGCTATGCCTCAGGGTCACTGGTGGAGTTCAAAACTGGGTGGCAAACTGCTCCCTGCACAGTATCATGATGGTCTGAAATCAACAGAAGGCAGGTAGCTTTAGAGGGAAAATCTTATTCAGGACAGCATATCAGGGTGCATGCCAACATGAGTGTACTGGTCTTGCTGATGCTTATAAATTCATGGAAGCAAACTGAGATGACCTGTGCAAATATCTATACACGCTCACTAATCAGGTTGTGTTATTTGGAAACGGCACAGGGGTCAGCCAGGGTGCACAAAATCTCAATTGCAAGAATTTCCATTACCTCATGCTTTTGAATGTTGGCATCATGTTCTTTTTTTTTTTATTTCTATTTTTTTAAGAGATTATACAGATATAGGTCTGGTACAGAACTGGATGCATGAACAACTTTCTGTTTTACTGAAACATTCAATATTTTACTTCTTGATGCCTAGGGAATGGTCAGAGAGTTTTGTACTCCCTGAGCTCTAAACAGATGACACAGTTGAGGTAGCTTATGCTGCTAGACATATGCCCAGGAAATCATCGTAGCAAACACATCTCACTCTAGTGATCCGCAGTCTCTTAGGCTTTTGGAAACCTTCAACAGCTCTCGTACAGTGTGTCAAATGGAGAGCTGGGCTTCCTAGGAACTTGCTTCTGACCATACAGATGTTCAGCCTTTGCTGAAACATGACAAAGAAACCAAACCCTAGGACTTCATACATCTGTCGTGACTGGGCGCTTACTTTGGGACATGCAGGATCCTGTAAATTTTGTCAAGTTTCATGAAATTACTGTAAGTTTTCCAATATATATTAATAATGAGGGAATAGGGGGAATTTCCTTCATTGTATTATTCTAGTTTCTTGATCCTTTTGATAGAGGGGAATACGTTAAAAATTCTCTAAGCCAGGTACCTGTGGAGAAATGCATTATGCATGGTTTTGAAATCTTGTGATAATTAGGTGGATAAAACAATTTGGAATACCTGACAAATCTCATTATTGAGCGGAACAGGTTTAGACTTTCTTAATCACCTAGAGTTGGTGATACTTTTCAGTTGTGAGGGAAGATAGGAAGTCCTTGGCTGTTCAGTTTTCTTGGAAAACAAACTCCAAATGTCAGTTCAGGAATGTTTTAAAATGGCAAGCTGTTCACCACAGGCTTGCAAATGGATGGACTATGACCTGACTGAATAAATCAGTTGGCTGCAGGGAAAGAATTGAAAGAGGAAAAGGAGGAGGGAAGAAAGAAGGGCATTCCCCGAGATAAATTAATGTCTGTGAAATAAAACACTTCTAAATGTATGCTAATGGCCTAAATGTTTCCATATTCAATTAAGTAATAAGTCCCAAGTTGGCAATATCATCCCAAAACATTCATTTACTAAGCGAAGGCTCCACTGGGATAGCAGAGGCACCATAATGAACTGACGTGGGCAGTAAGACATGATAATGCCTACTTCAGAGGGAATTACCACTTTCATAATGCAATTTACAACAAGAACTTAGTTGTTAAAAAGGATTTTTCCTCTTCATTATGACAGTGTAATTATGACTCTAGTGGCTCAGAATAATTTCAAGAGGAGTGAGTTACTAAAGCTTTTGTACTGAGTATTCTTAGGCACTTTGAATATGGGACTAAGTGCTGCTGCTTTGATAAATAATACTCAAATGGAAGGTTTACATATGACAGCATCGTACTTGCAACTGAACTCATCCTCCTTCACTGTGTTCCACTTGCAATGTATTTAATGTGTTCTTTTTTTTACCATGTATTATTATTTATCCATTTGATTTTACCCCCCCCAACAAAACGTAATACATACTGTAAATCAGCCTAGTTCAACCACAACTGTAACAACAAGTTCTAACACAGTATTTTCATTTACAGATGCTGATGCACCTGTATAGAACAGTCAATGTCACCGCCCTTATTTACAGATGGAGAATTGGAAGTATAGGAAGGCTGAATTGAACTGTGTCGTCTCTGAGACAGACTGTCTGAGAGTTGGGAACAAAACAAAGGGGTTTATTGAGACTTAGTGTGGTGCCCATTGCTATATAGTCGGTGAAACTATGCTAGTTTATTCTGATTGTGGCACTGGTCTACTATGCAACTGCAATAAAGAGTAACGGACTTGCAGATATCTCCAAAAGAAACCCTTGTGATGTGTGTCAGGAGAAGTTATGATAGCGCCAGATTACTTTGGTATAAATCCTGAGAACATTAAAAGAGTGTTATTTCCAGGGCCTGCAACTAACAGCACTGGAACCCAGTGTTTGTCCATATCCAACACCGCGGAGTGGATGACCTTGCAGATGTTCCAGCTGTGTAACCTGAAAATCTGTCCTGAGTGTGTAGAATTGTATAGGTAGGTGGTGCTCCCTTGTTACTGTGGGTGTAGGAGTACTGGCCACTTTGAACAGACTGAATTTTCTACAGCTGTTTATCCATAACAGGTGTCTAGAATCCCTCTAGAATTTCTTTCAAAACTGCATCTAAATGCAGTGAAAGGTACTTCTAGTGGGTACTCAAAGCTATAAGAACTCTATTGAGTCATTGTCTAGTAGACAGACTTTCACTTTAGCCTTTGAACTTGAATGAGTGCATTTGAACATGGAAATCATAGAATGGTTTGGGTTGGAAAGGACCTTAAAGATCATCTAGTCCAACCCCCTGCTGTGGTATCATTGGCAAACTTGCTGAGGGTGCACCCAGTCTCACTGTCCATGTTGTCAACAAAGCTGTAAAGCAGCGCTGGGCACAATACTGACCCCTGAGGAACACCACTCATCATCCTTGATGTTTTGTGCCCCCTCTGGTTGCAGTCAGATATTTTTCTGTGTTTTCAGTCCAGCCAGGCACTATTACGTACTTCGTGTCAGCAGTCTTTGTTTGGAATAACTGCTCCTGAATAGACTTAATGTTTGGTTGGGTTTTTTCCCTACAGTTGTCCTAGGAAAAGATTGTGAGACGTGGCACTTGGCATATATTGCAATGGTCTTGTAAGACAGAAACTTATTGTGTGCCATATGCTTTTTATATTTCTTTTTCTGAGATGCACTGTGAGACTGAGTATACGTTTGTTTCTGAAGGCAGTACTTGCAAACTGTTTTACAATGATGGCAAACTTCTCATCTTCATATCATAGTAGATCTGGCTTTTTCTAGAAGCTGAACTGGGTTTACTGGAGCCTGGAAAGACAGCTCAGCTAAAACAAAAGCGATCTGCTCTGGTGAGGGATTTTGTTCAAGCTTGAAATAAACAGGTTAAATGTAATGCATGCCCTTTCGTGCATCATTGGCACTGTCACAGTCTGTGGGTGATTGACATCTCCACGAAGAGGAAGAGGATTTAGTAATTCATTCATATCACAAGCTTGTAACTGATGGGGTATTTGTTTCCATAGGTGACTGCAATACCATACGAAAGTCAGGTACCAGTAACTTTGAAACCATGGCAGAGATGTCTCCTGATGGATCTGGATGTCACTTGAAAAAAAACCTGTGTGTGTATGGAGCATATAATTCATTCATAGAGGTGCTGACAAGGAACTTTTAGGCCCTCGGCAGTCAAACTAGAAGATGCTTTTTGCGGGCCCCTGATGAATACACTGCTAAATGTGTTAGGAAGCTTTGGAAAAACTAGAAATGAATAGTGTGCGATTATCAGGTGCCTTGTATTGCTTAAAACTAAAATAAATACTAAGCCAAAAGAAAATTAATAATAATAGATAAAAAGGACTTTTGCATTTATAAGACTCATTTTATCTTTAGAGTTCATAATCTTTTACAAAAATCTCTGACTCCATTTTGCAGTCAGGTGAGCTGAAAGAGGAAAGAAATGTGAGGCTTAATTGCCCAGGTTCAAGTCAACAGGAGAGTTGATGATTTACCTTTTGCGTGGTACTAGGATGACTTACAGCCTCCCTGTTTGGTATGTTAAGCACACTAGCAGGTTTTGAAGATAGATCAGACAATACGTGGGGAATAGCTAGGAATTTTTTTCTCCTTTTGTGTTTTAGTAGGCTCTTTTGCTCTGTTTGCCCTCTAAGGGATCCAATCGATTTAATATCCAATTTCTCTCATCTGTCATCAGAATGCAAATGTGATGCCAGATGAATATACTTTCAAGAATACTTAACCTAATGGGCATATAAAGCCTGGTAATTATTAGTTGTTTGTCTGCTCTCTCATATAATTGTTTTCAGTAATAGGTACATACCACACACTGAGACATCTTAGTGTGGGCCAGTGACAGATTCCTGTGGAGCTTCTCTTGCTCTTACAGTGGAATCAAACAAAGAAATGCAACATATTTGGCCATTTTCAGTAGCCTGCGAATACCAATTGGAATATGCTGCTTTGAGTACACAGCCATGCTAATAACCAAAATTTAGCATTTGATCCGCCTGTGGTCCAATGTGTAGCAACAATGCCAGGCTTTTAATACTGTATGTGCCACACAGGCAAAAATGTTGAAAGTGAAAGGATGCAACCATCTGTTTCTGACCCTCACAAGCCCCTGAGCTTGTATGCAAAAGAAGCTACACGTGAAATACGAAAAATAATCCAGAAAAGTTCATTAGTGTCAAATTTGATAATGATGATAAAAGACAAAAATGTTAAGAGAACAGCAACAAACAGGCAAACTAGAAGTGAGCCGTCTGGTTGCCTAACTGCACTAGGCAAGACTGCTGATGTTAAAGCCATTTGGAACAAATAACTGTAGTGGCTTGAGCTGGAGCTGGGAATAAATACAACAGTATATGTTATATTTCATAGTATATGTTTTCATTAAGAGTGCTGCTATAGTGCCACCATTTATTGACATTTTGTTTTTCTTCTATCAGCTGAAATGCTTCAGCAGAGCTCATATGTGAACCAATACGCTGCTTTTAGCAACTGTACATATTCTTTCAAAGTGAGTTTGAATAATAAACTGTTTTCTCCCAGGGTTGTGGTCCCAAGAGCAAGGATAGAGTTATGAGATGTGCAAAGTGTGGGTCTCAGAGGTACTCTCCAAGTGAAGCCTTCTTCCAAAAGCAGTCCTGTGCCTGGGGGATGCATGAGTCTTCATGTAGGTTTGGGCTAGGCAGGAGCAGGTCTTACAGCAGGCAGAGCTGGGTCAACCCCTGCTCAGAACTTCATAACTCTGAGTCTTGTTCTTCTGCTTGTGCTAAGTATGGATGGTGCATGTGTTAGCATCAAGCCTGGCACCACAGCAAGCTGGAACAAGAAGGATGGAGCTCCTGTGTGGCACCTGGGCGTTGGGGGAACCCCACCAGCTGAAAGCGTTAGGGCTTCCGCTGGCATGAGAAACTCAGATTTGGCTGAAACCTAAGCACTAGCTTTCAATGTCTATGACTGCTGAAAGACCAATGTTGATTGCAGTGCTGTCAAAGTGAGTTTTGTACTTGAGGGATGCCTTGCCGCTACACCACTGATATTTCACATATTTGCAACACCGTGCTGTAGCTTCTCTTCCAGTTGGACAAGTTGTGGGTTGGCACATTCCCCAAGCAGTCCTTGTACTGCAGTGTTTTCTTTTGCCACCCATCCTTGCCTGGTCATAAAATTTAGCATAATTAGGGCTGTGCATGATATTCCAAAGCAGTTTAATGGATAATTTTCTTCAGAGTATTTGTAAATAAATTCCCCTTGAGGCCTGTTTTCATCTTTAGGTGCCTAAGGTCTTAATGACAAGTGAGTGGGTGCTGTCCTGGTTTGGGCTAAATCAGAACTAATTTCTGTTTTAGTGCTTTAACTTTTCAGTTAAGTCTCCTCTAACTAACTCATCTCAGTATCAAGTGTGCATCACTGAGTATTTGGGATCCTGGCTGGAGCGTGCTGGGGTTTCCTTCCCGATCACACACCTGGCTTTCCTTCTTTGCAGACGCAGTCACAGGAGTGAGCTGGTATATACCAAGGTCTTTCCCCAGACGTTGTTAAAGTGCAGGTGGAGCACCCAGAAGTAGGAGCTTGAAAGTGCTCCCAGGTCTCTTGGTTTTGGCATAGCTAAGGACACCTATCTAACTGCTGTGGAGCAATCTGGGTCAGAAAAAGGATTTCAGATTGTCATCAGTGTTTCCTTTTCTCTGGTTTAGTCATCTCTATGCAGAGCACCAGGTGCTGGGAAAGCCGTTCTTAAGGGAGTAGCTTTACCCTTTTACAAGGAACTAGGATGCCTAATTGAGTCCATAAATGTGACTCCTCCATCGTTGTCTGAAAAATTAGGTGCAGTAATGCTCACGGATTTTTCAACTGAGCAACCTAAAGTTGAAAATAAGCTGCAACATGTATTTGAGAAGCGGTATTTTTGAAGTGATTAGATCTCACTAAGTCTGTGTGGCAGCATATGATCAGTAACAAGCCCAGTTTCTATCAGAATACTTTCTTATTTATGACTGACCAATATGCCCTCATCTGTCATCACTTCACTCTTACAATCTGTTTTCCAAATAAAATCATAACTTAACCATATGCTTGACAGAATTATGTAGCAGCTTTAGTGTGTTTATTTTTCACCCTGCTGTATACGTCAGTCCCCACTCAGTTTGAAAGTCTGTTCTTCATTACTGTTGTAAACTCAGCTGGGCCATTCACATCCTGTGAGTATTAAGCGAACAGAACATTTACATTCAGATTTGTCTAGTGACAGAGTATAGGAGGAAGCATTCAAAATCCTTAAGAGATGTGTTACCTTTCCTTCACAATGGTTATAGTTTAAAGGTTAGAGACCTACAGAAAATTGTTCTATGTATCTTATAGTAAACTGTCTGGTTTTCCTCTTATTGGCAATCAATATTTTATAGTGTGAAACAGAATCAAGTTATTCAGATGTTGGACTTCTCTTTGGCTAAGCCTGCGTAAAAGCAGAGTCTGGGTACAATGCTCCTGTGATACAACGATTTAATCTTTGAAGAATATGTTATCAGCTGATTGGAGGAATTAAAACCTGGCCAACTGCCATACAAAACTCAGCAAGCTACCACTAAATCTTTGTGGTTCATAGGGAAAGGTTGGCTTGAAGTCAAATAATAGGTAAAAACAGTGAGCAAAGGCACTTTATATATACTTTTTTTTTTTTTTTTTTTCCCAATCCCAATAATATGGACTCCATTTCATATACAGGTCAGAATTGCTATGTATTTCTTTGAAGCTGGTAACTGAAGCTATTAATCCAAAAGAACTGATTGTCTGAAACCTTAATACAGTCTCAGGAAGAGAAAAATGGTGTGGCACCAAAGTAGAAAATGAGACCTCGTTCTGTTCCCGTCACTTAACGCATGTTTTGCAAACAGAAGTCCTTAGGGTGGACTGCGGCTGACTCAGAAAGGGTTATGATGTGGGTTTGGCGCCTGAATGTGTTTTGTTTAGATTATGAGTTTGGAATTCTTTTTTTTTTTTCCCTTTTAAATTCACGGGTAAGCTTTCAGAATGCTTTCCAGCGCCTAAGTAACTTTGTAGACTAGATCCTGTTGATTGCTCTTGGTGCTGTGTTCCCATGTTGTTTAGGAGCTCCTGAAATGGAAAAGGTACATCTCAGGATGGAGATTGAATGGTTGGGAGTGGTTATTTGTATAAATGTTCACTGGTTTTGAATGGTGTCAGCAAAGGACTGCATAGCTATAAGCCCAATTACTCTGGCTGTCATAGAATTAGCGTTTGTAGGGCCCCGTTCAGTGAAGAACTGTATACATGTGGTTTACTTTTCAATGTATTAATGTATCTTTTTAAAAAGAGAAATCTTATCGAAGATTTAAAAAATCATTTAGAAAAACGTATGAACGTGTAGTCTACTATATAACAGAGGCAACTTGGAAAATGTAATCAACAATGGCACTCATTCATAATTATAGTCTGGGGGCTACTGCAGTATAAACCTCAATAACGATTCAGACTAAGTGGGGCTCAAACTGATCAAATACATCTCAGTAACACAAGGAAAATACATATCAGATATCTTTAGAATCCCAAAAAACTTCTACATATGTGACAGAATTAAAATTAATCTACATAGATCTTATTTATTGCTGATGTTAGTAAATACTTTGTTTCGAGCAGAACTCAAAAAAATAGTTTATTTAGTGACAGGGAATTTAAAAATAGGTTTATAATGGGAAAGATTAATTATTGAAGTGACAATAACTTTAGAATAATAATATGCTTATTCATAATATATGTAGTGCCATCTCTTCTACATTCCTTTCTGTATACTAAGTGCCCCTTTCTTTTTATCTTATGTAAATTATGTACTACCTTGCATTGCCAAAACTGTACTTATCTTTAATAAGCAGTAATTAATAACTACATGGCAAAGTCCTATCTTTAATGGTCTGGTAACAATGCAAGAAAGGTTGGGCAACAGCATTAGAACAGGTTCTTTTCTCTGGAGTGCAAACCGGAGACAGCTTGTGAACATTTTCATTGAATGCGAGGACCTTAAAAACATCCTGTAGCTCTGAAGATATGAACTGCCAGAAATGCCTTCCTGAAAAGGGAACTGCAGAAATGACAAGGATAGATTTATGTGTTTAGTACGTGAGCTGAGGGTGGAAAAGTAGTTAGGCAAAAGCAAATCAAAGTGCAAAATTTTTATTTAGATGAGTGAATTTTGGGAAGCTTTAGTGCCTTAGTAAAGCTAATAGACGTGGTGCCTCTCAGGGTTTAAAAAATGAATGATGCCTCCTCTTTCTGTGGGAAATTTATAAGATCAATTATGCACATCTGGTTTTGAGATTTATTAAATTGTTCAGAAGTTTTCTAGATGTCTCAAAAGTACTGGTGAAAATGAACTATGTTCTGGAAGCAACATGGCTTATTTTGAGGTACATTATGAATGCTGCAAGTGATCCTAGCCTTGAATAAATAATTTTGCATATTTTTAACTACCTGTTTAGGAATCTTGAAATTACAAACAGACATAATAAATAATTTACTGTCCAGAACAGGGCAGATATGTATATTACACCCTTTGGTTTCCAAACACATCTTGCTGAACAAAGCCATGTGATTTAATAGAGCTTTGCAATATATTGCTGTTTCACCAGTGTCTTAAAATAAACTTATATGCAATGAACCTGAGCTGTCCTCAGTGGCCAATGAAATCAATGGGCAGTTTTCTAGCAATAGCAATGTCAGCTTTACAATTTGGTGCTCTCAAGTAAAAACCTCTTTCTTCTTTCCATCCCAGAGCTTATTTTGCAAAGGGCTGCTTTCTCATTGCAAGCTAGCAGAGTTTTGAAGCAGCTCCAGTTTGTATCAACGGCAACAGCCAAAATTTCTGAAGGGATTTCTAAGGATGCCAGAAAGAAATTAATGAACTGAGAGGTTCCTTGATTATAAGTAAATTTCATATTTTTATTAGTTGAATGATAAAAGGAAAAGACCAGAAAAGAGAGACAAGTAGTTATGAACATGAAACTGAGATGGTATGGAGAGCTCCTTAAGTATATAAGTGAGAATGAGGCTTGCAAATTTCTGAGCAGGCAAGAACACACCAAAACGGTAGTGGGGATGGTAAGGAAATGGGATTTGGATACTCCCTGAAAAACTACAAGAAATGCATTACCAAACTTGAGGATTGGTATAAAACTGAATGAACTTTGTGGTTGCAGGGATTCCATCTAATCTATTTTTCTTCTATGATCTTACCCATGAGACTCTGAATTAGAGACATACGTCTACAAATGTCAACTTTCATCCTGGGTGTCTCATTCTGGAGTATATTTCTGTGAAAGACAATTGAGACTGGATTTTCAGAGCTTGTAGCATCTTTTAAAGAAAATACCATTTCTGGATTTGGAACACCAGAACACTATAGTCCAATTTGACTGGCTCCACTTTTTTTCTATCAAGCGTGTGACAGAAGAGACCTGCTAGTAAATAGTCTCTCTCTTTCTGGTACGTGGCCTTTCCCAAACCTTCTTTGGCACTTGGTTTGCAAGGGTTGGTACAGAAAATATTTTTTTCTCTAAATATTTAATTCAAAGGAGCAGTACGGAAGTGTTCTTTTTCTTAGAGCCTTGCTGGCAACCTGCTTTATGTCACTGTAACAGTCATTTACTTGGCATACCATGGGCTATGGTGAAGGGACCCCAGTTTCTCTATTTCTCTCCCAAAACAAGTGATAGCATTGTTATGGGAACATGGCATTCTGATGAAGCAGAGCTCATTTTCTCTCATCCCCCTGTTCCAGTTGAGGGGAAATTCTCTGCTATGATGCCATTTTAAAAAAACAGTGTCATGACTACAGGGTAAAGTGGTTCCAGGAGCAGAGCCAGTGTATGTGAGTCAAAAGGAAGGCCAGCTAGCTCTTAAATACCCACCTAAGGCTGATGAGTTTTCTTTCAGTCGCAATCGGCTTGATGACACTTCATTTTTGACCTTTGGAAGTACGGTATCCTGATGGGACTTGTAGCTTCTTTGCTTTCAAAGTGACTTCACAGAATGTGAAACTAGTAAGAGCAACAGTTCCGATATCTTGCTTAAATTAATTCTGAACTGATTTATACCCAATTTCGTTCAAATCAGATAGTGCAAATGAGAGCTGGCAATTTGCATAGATATAGCAATTTGGAGAGGGGGCGTAGAAGAGCTTTTTAAAACCCAGATGGATTGCATGTCCTCAGTCTCTTAGCATGGGTAAAATCCAGGAAATTCTGAATTCTTAGTTCTGTCTCTTTTGTCTGCTCAAGTCCAATTATTCTGAACTAAAAATATCCTGTTATATCGTGGGGTAAATAGGTATGCTTCTCAGCAGTGTTGGGAAATTAATGAACATTTGAAGATGTGAATCTACCATATTGCCATGTTATCATTAGTTTATGTATTGCAGATATCATTTTGAAGACTAGGTTTCTTTTTAACTGTGAAAGAGGGGAATATGAATTATTGAAATAATGGGCTAAAATCTTATTTTAAATTGGATTCTGTTTCTTTAAATGATTTTTTACTATGAATTTCTGTTTTGTCTAATGTTGCATTTTCACTAGGTAATAGTCTTTTCCTGCATCATCAGTATCAGTAGCATTTAGCTTCTAATTCAATTAATCCATTATTCCAAGCAGAGCACATCTCAAGACAGTGTTATGGCACTGATCAGTCAATGCATAACCAAATATGATAATGCCTCTGATACACTGTACCACACTGAGTGACCCAGTTTCCAAATTTCGGTCTAACTTTGCTGTGCTTCAAGGACGAACTTAATGAACATTTGACATCAGATAATTCATTCTAACTGTATAGGCCAGAGCTATTGCCTACTGCTAATACAAGTAGGATTTGCTAACAGCACTACCTAGTATTTGACTCTCCAATGCTGTTCATGGCTTTCCTTCCCTTCAGAATAGGATTTTTTTGGCCAGGTGGAGTGAAAATTAATTAGTCTATCCTCCTGCACTGTTGCAGTACATACATATGTATAGTGATAGCTCTGTCAGAGTTTCCTAGAGGGAAGGTCTTCAAATTAGCCTTCAGAAGGGCCTGTCAGAATTTTTTTATTTTTTTTTTAGTGTGTACCATTTTAGTAAATCTCCTCTAGCAGTCACCCCCTGACTTCCAGGCAGATATTTTTGGAAGAGGAATAAATTATTTATTTAGCAAAACCTTGGAGCTGATTTATTGCCCCTTGTACCCAGAACTCTCTGCCTCTGTTGGAAATAGCCTACTTGATTGTGTTCTGTGAGGGCAATTGTGTGCCAGATCTTGTGAGGGACCAAGTGTGTCCATGGCGGCTGCTATTCTAGCTGATACCAACATCTGTTTTCAACATTAGAGCAAGGAGCTTCCAAAACAAAGAATGTGAGGTGTGAGGGCTTTTTGCTCAGGAAACAGCCTCTCCAAAGGAGGCTACTGGCAGGTTCCCCATCCCCACGGACTGGGCAAAGAGTAGGACATTACATGTAGTGACTGGTGGATTTACGCTGTCTTTCCCCAAACTAGCCCTGTTACAACAAGTAGCTCTTGATGAAGTTTTCAATATTAGCAGTGATTCCTAAAATACAATAGGAGGTTTCTGTCATTGACAGGTAGCTGAATTAAAAGCTTTGCCATGAATTTTATGCAATCCTAATGGACTGTAATCCTTACAATGCGTCAGGTTTGTGACTGAGATTACTAAAATATTTACCCTGACATCCTTCTTTTTTAATATATTTGTTTTCTATGTCTTAGGTGAAAGCAATACATCAACAGAAAAACAGGTATTTTTCATGAATCTGTTATCAGCAGCCAACAAGAAAGGTTGAGGTTTTTTACTAATATACTGTTTCTTCCATATTTCCTGACCAAGAAAGGCAGTTCCAAGGGAACCTTTGTAGCCACAGAGCGGAGACTGGCACTTGCCTTTTTCTTTTTATAACAATCTGTGCTACAGCATCTTTGTTTTCCCAGCCCCACGTTGACCTTCTTCAACTCTGCATAGTCTCCTCAGGATCCCCAGTGTCAGGGCTCTTTCTACACACCCACTACAGCACACTGATAAAGAATAGATTTGAATACTTAAATCAGTTGTCACTCCCTGCCCCCAACTCTTTGGCATGCATGGTTGTTTTTATGGTTCGTTTGTGCTCTTTGCTTGCAGCACGTGTGTCATGTCATCACCAGTTTTCTCACAGTAGGACCCATGATGGCAGGGGCCGTTGTTTAATTAGTCTCTCTACAAACTGCCTCGAGTTGCAAAGGCAGTTGTTCAAAGAAATATGCAGTAGAGTGTGACGCACACAGAGCTACCTTTATTGTGGACTTGAAATAGGTCTTCAAAGAAAACTTTCTGTATAAAGAATCTGTGTGCAAAATGGCTCATGAAGTGCTAATTTCAATGCAGTTGAATGAACTGTGGACTGAATTCTTCATTGCCATGTTTATTGATTCATCATTTACCTCTGCAATTTCGGAATAAAACAGTGTGATTTTCAGAATGATAGCACTGTGTGCACATTTTGTGCAGGAGAAATTCCAGCTGCAGCTGGAAAAATGTTCTTTATGAAACAAATGTCTGCCTTAAGCTCATTAAAAAACCCCCAAAACGCCAAAACAGTCTAAAAGGTGAGAGTGGTGTCTGTGACCTTACTTTTCACCAATTGCCTAGAAATACCTTGATCTAAAAGCTAAGTGGGGATGGGTCAGCTCTGCTCTTGCACTAGAAATCTTCAGAGAACAGTGTTGTACCAGGAATCCCATGGATTGAGGGTACTTTCCTTTCAAATCAGCATGGCTCCATTGACCCATTGTCATCTGTGGGACTTTTATCCATTTAGTGGTAACTTCTGTCTATTGGTTAGCAAGCTCAATTAGGTTTTGCAGGTTTTTCAATATTATGAATTTTAACCCAGTTATCAAAATACCAACATGTATTGTATTCTGCCGACCTCAATGGCCTGTGGTGTTTCAGTGGGTCACAGAGCTAGGTTGTGGCTTCTGCAGTGACTGTCATGGGAATAGAACATACTGAATGTCTCAAAGCAGTTACTATGAAGGCAAAAGTTCAACCAAAGACCATGGCTCAGAAGGAGGGGATGGGATGTTCATAGAAGCCTCTGCTGCTACTGGCATCTTATTTGGAAAAGTGATTTTTTTTTTTTTTTAAAGGATAATATTCAGTCACAACCAGTTTTTGCTAACAGATTTTTATCTCTTAACCACCTTACAGTGCCAGTTGGAATGTAAACATTAATATTCAGTTTTCATCCTATGCATACTTTCAGAGCGAGTCTCTTATTTGTCCTCACCTACTGTGTTTCGATTCATAATACAGAGCAGTTGTGAAGTACACAAGATAGATTCCTTCCCAATTAAGCTAAACCAGAAGATGTGGTTACCAAACACACTTGATCAGCTAAAGGAACATCAAACCACAGAACTGGGCTAGGACATCAGCAGGTACAGCTACTGAATCTTCTGTAGCATAGACATGGTGTCCTCAGTATCATTTCACCCCATATATAGTCTCCTGTTGCACTATGGACAGCTCTCCAAGACTGCCTTAGAAACTCTGGTACTAAAGGCAGTGCATGGCATGTGTTGAGGGAAAGGAGTGAATTATATCCTCAGTGCTAAAGTCCTCAGGAGGGCCTGCTGGGTCTGGTATAACTTAAACAGGCAAGCTGCAGTCTGTCAGTGTGCGGGGGGGGGTTGCAGCAGCCCCACACCAACGAGGTAAATGGCTTTAGTTTGGCTGCCAGGTCTACAGCCGCACTAAATGTGTCTAAACTGATGACATGTGCTCTCTGATGTCTGATCGGAGGTGTACCTGGAGTGTGTTGCAGCTCCTATCTGTCTCCAGACCCAGGCTCGGGAAGGACAGTGCATGGCCCAGGTGTGCTTCAATGCACAGTCAGGAGAAGACTGCTGCGTGGGGCTGAAACTAAGAGTCTTTTTTGAACATTAATTTTGTCTATCAAAACTGTCAAATCTCCACAAAGAGGTTTCAGTTTGTGAGTGAATATCCACTTGGCAAGAGCACAGGAGCTAATTGATCAGAGATGAAGCTAAGAAAACAGGCGCTGGGATTTTACGGGGTCTGAGTAATGCCTTAATCCCTGGGCAGACTATTAATTTCCTTCTTACTACAACCATATGGGTTTCCCATGCTGAATGATAGTGTTATGCTGTGTTGTAAAATCCTTGCTGTGTAACAGGAGCATGGGTATTCCTGAAACTGTAGCTCACATTTCTTGTAGTTTAAAGAATGAGGGACAGTCAATATCCGATAAACTTACCTTTTCTTTCCTGGGCTGCCTTTCTGCAATTTTTCTCTCTCCATCATGCTTTCTTCAGACTCCAGGTATTCTGTCACTCTCAGCACTTTATCATCTAGCTGTTTTATCCATTGTGTTGATGTTTTGGTTGCCTGATAAAACAGCTCGTATTTCATAGCAGATTTTGACCTACCACCTGGTAGCCAGGGATACAACCTCTTTACTTTCAAAACAACTGCCTAGTGTTAATTTCTGTCTAGAGAATTGTACGAAGTGGCAAATGAGTTAACATTTTTGGCTGATTGCTACTGGGCTTTTGCTTCAGAAGTAAACAATATCAGTCATTGCCACAAGTAAGATTCCTGTATGTCAGCTCACTAAAATTTTTTAAAACCTCTGTCTTCAAAAGAGTGATCTGCTCCCAAAAATTGTGACACATTAAATCCAGTGTCTAAAGCTACGAGGTTTTAATAAAAAATAAAAGAAAAATGTACGTGCACTGTAATTCTTGCTCACTCTGCATTTTAAGTTCCCATATTCTGTTTTATGACATTTAACTTTGACCACTGATAGGTGGACATCAGGGGGTTCTCACACTTTTGAATTCCACGGTTGTATGCTGTCATGAGAAGTCTCTAACTCCTTCTCATCTTTCTTATGTTAAAATGCACAAGTAGAATGAAACAGTCTAAGGATATGCACGAAATTTGAGGATGAGAAGAGATGCAATTTTTCAGGATTTGTGTGGGGAGAGGATTACCTTTGTGTTCCTGAAAAAATAGGTCTGTCTTGGAAAGCATTCGACAGGGAGGTTTTTGTTTAATTCCAAGTGATCTCTTCTGCTTGGTTGGATCAGCCAAGCCCTCTTCTATGGCTCTTCCAGTCTTAAAATCATAACCGTAACTGTGCTCTGACATGCACTAGGGTTAACTGCTGCAGCTGGATACAGACAGTGTTGCGTGTACCCTACATTAAGGACACAGAATAATTTGGGGCAGTGTCATTTTTGTATTAATTGAACTCCCTTCTGCATCAGTGGCTTCATTGAGCTATTAGGGTTGGCCTGCAGCAGAACTCCTTGCTATTATTTAGCAAATGTTGCTTTGGTAGCCACTCGTGCAGATGACAGAAAGGTGGTTAAATAAGTTGGTATAGATGTATAGTGTTCAGCCTGAGATTTTGTGCATATAACAAAAATTCCTATTTGAATTGCTTAGTGAATATCTATTTTATGCCGATAGCAACTCTTTGGAGCAACGCAGGCTTTTTTCTCCATTAAAGAATCTGAACCCTTTATTTATACACTTATTTTACATTTTCTTTACTGTAGACCTGATTCTGTAAACCTTAAGTAATGTCATCAGGAATCAGCAGAATTGCTCCCATGAGCGATGAAACACCTTTATGAAAAAGGGTTTGCAGGCTCAGGATTTTTGCAGTGGAGATCGTTATATGCTGTTTTTCTGTCTTTCTGATGCTGTTCTTTGGACATCTGACATACATGTCATTGAATGAAGGACAAACACCGCACATATGGATCTGTGGGTGTTTTTAAAAATTTTTGGACAAGTTAATGTTACGGTTTAAAAATTTTTGGACAAGTTAATGTTACGGTACAGCTTGCTGTAAGTTGCTCCTGTGTTACCCCCTAGAGGGGACTGCGTACAGGCAATGGATGAGAGAATTCCTGTATAAGAGAACTAAGTATTCACGATTTCTGTGATGTCCAGAAAATGATTTTATCTGCAGCTGTGAGAAGTTGCTAGGGAACAGTGCTAACTCATTTTCACTGATCGGTCTTCATTAGCACTGTTGAGGTAATATTCTCTTTCGTTGCTCAGCGATACTGCCGTTTCATTTTGCAATAGGATGTGATTTGGAAATACCTCAAAACTGTCCTGCTTATGAAGTTTGAAATAAACTTTCTAGTAAAGAACCTTATTTAGATCACCTCCAAGCATCAAACCCTTCACCAACAGTTTCAAGGGGTCACTGTGAAGAACTGAATGGGTAGATTCAGTGTCAAGCGCTGGGGCTGCAGGAGGTGAGCCCACACTGGGAGGAGCATTAGGCTCAGAAACCATTTGTGCAATTGAGTGTCTCCAGGAAAGGACAGGAACATTTTTGGAGATTCTTTTGAGATAAACATGCTATCTGCATTTATGATATTATTGTGATTGCCAATACATTTTAGCCTCAGCCTGGAAACATTTGCTTTAAGGTGCACACTCTTTTTCACTGAACGTCAGACAGCTGGTCATCACATTGAAGGGAGTTTGGGTGGTGGCTGTTGATCTGCTTCATAATTCTGCTTGGTAAGTCAAAATTCTTGCAGTTTTGATTGATGGCAGCATCCCTCCATTCAAGTTGTGTAAAAAGGTGATTAGCCCTGGCTGGTGCACCAGCCAGGTCATAGCTCTGAAGTAGTATCTGCATCCCTCAACAACTGTGTCTTAATTGTGTGGCTTCAAATCAAGAAAATACTGCACCAGACATTGCTTTGCAGATAAAGCCAAAGAAACAGTCTTACCAACCCCATTGCTTCTTGATATGAATATATAGCTCTTTTCCTATTTCTGTGTTTGTTTTGGAAGACTGGTACTGCACAGTTCACCAGCCTTATCATCTTTATTCACTGTGTTTCTAATATTCTCAGTTGATTTAAGTGAATCCAGAAGAATTTCTCCACTTGTTAGTCACCCACTCAGCATAAAAATATATGTGCACACACATAAACACACACATACAAATGTCCCTGCAGTACTTAAAAAACTGTTCTGTTGTTCTATGCTGTTTTACTCCACCTGCAATGCATAACTGGGTAATCCATCATTACACTCATCTTGTAGTCTAGATGGTTCCCTGGGGGTTGCTCACAACCAACTTCACTCATATGCTTGCTGTGGTATGGTAGCTGTTTCCTACCATGTTTTTCACCTGTGAAATGGGGCAATGGCATTCTATTTTCACTGCACAGAGTCCCCAGTGCTGTGCTTTGTTTTTCCTATCCTCTCTTAAATCTAAATCTAATTTTAAAAAATTGTTGGTTGCACAGGCTGTGCTGTTAGCAGCTTTGCTGATGTTTGGCCAGAAAAGACAGGGATGTGTTGCATTGTTTTCTTTTTACAAGGAGTTTAGAAAGATGTATTTCAGACCTTACATCATATTTTTGCATTTATTTTGGAAACAGCAGTTGGAAAAAGTCCACGGGGCTCCAAGTCCCTTTAAATCAGCAGGCAGCACTATTTATCTTTGTCTTTCATTTCTGTAAACAAACACCTTCCTTCACACCCTTGAATACATAAATATTTTGTTTTGTTTAGTATTGTTGCTCATTATTGCCCAATTAACCATTCCTGCAGGAGAAAGTGCCATACAGCTGAGAGAGGTGACAGGAAGTCAGTTATCTTATGAGGCTGTGTTTGCTGAGTAGTTTGGGGTAAAAAAAAAAGGTCATGGATTTCCTCCTCACCTTGACCTCTATCAACCTTAGCACAGTATGTCCTCTTAAACATCTCTGTGCTTGTTTCACAATTCATAATGAGATAAGGCTCTGGGTGGGAGTGCCAGCTTGTCCCTTAACACCACAATACCTCCTTAAAACACAGCTAACAGTATGTTGTCGGTTGTAACAGCGATGTCTTACCTGTCGTATCACTGAGATTTTGCCTGCTAGTAGTGTACATTTCTGTGGTGCCACTTCAGGTTACAACACTGCTGTTTTCCTCTTTCTCACTGCCTTGCCACTTATTTGACATCATGTACAGTCCACAAGATGACATTAGCAGAAGGGTGCACCAGCCAGACTGCTGGCTGACAGACCTCAAGCTTATGAAAAACCTGTTTCTGACTTTTCCTTCATGTTGGGCGTCCCAAGATGACTGCTGCTGGGGTCCCTGGGGAGGCACGGGGCTATTCTTATTACTCATATAACTCCTAAGGTTTGCTTCCTGAGCTCTAATTCAGGGTCTTTCTGAAACAAAAGGATACAGTTGTGCAGGCCACAAAGGGTTGTGATTCCCACTGAGGACTGGGCCTTTTCATGGCTTGTTTAGTAAGTGAATAGAGGTGGGAGCTACAAACTCCATATTTGTTTCTGCTTTAAATTGATTTGAATGCGTTCTTCCCTTTTAATTCTCCAGAGACTTGTGCATATTACATCTTGCAAAACATGTTTTTGATAAGGACTTTCTTTCTGAAAGCCACAGAAATAAAATCTAAATCTGTGTGTAGTGCATGCATGTATACATATATACGCAACCGCCTGCATGCACATAAGCTGTAAGCATGGTAGGCAATTTTGGCAAGTCCGAGAGATACATATTACAAACAGATCTATTTTATTTAACTCCTGGTATGCACAATTCAACTTTTGAAGACTAAATAGGTCTTGTGCCCTTTCACTAACTAAATTTTGTTATAAATCTGCCTGGGCTGTATTTTTGTAATATCTCTATTTGAATGAGGGTGGTTTAGTGTCTGGGTGGAATGGTTTTTCCTCCTGAAATGTTAATTAGATGGAGAACATGTTATGCTTTGGAAAAGCTGCATTGCAAACCCATAGATAAACAGATTGATTTAATTTTAATCTGCTTTCATGGTGATGCATAATGATAACTGGCTTCTGTCTCACAGGGCTGAAAACCACAGACCTTAATAAGAGTTTGTGGGTATATTATACAGCTTTAAATAGCTTATGTTGTGCTAGACCGCTCTCCATGAATTATTCTGACTCCATCAGTATCTCAGGGACTCCCGATTCTCTTCTGCTGTGGATTTTCAATCAGTGAAACTATTAGTGTAATCTGAAGAAACTTCGAGGCATCTTCTCTGAAAACAACTGACAACACTGGTTTGTACATGAAGTATTCAATGGGGAAAACAAAACAAAAAAGCTTTACAGAAGCCAGCTCTGTGCATTAAATCCTGGCATCCAAATCCTACCTTTTATAAGCCATGCCAAAATTGATTACAAAATTAAAAGCGAGACATTCAGATGATTAGCATGAAGTGTCTTACTACATGACCTATTTTTTGTGATATGTCATTTCTTTTTGCGCTGAGAAAGCTGCAATTTTGTTTAGTCAGTTCTAAATCAGTTTGTTTAAGTGGGTCCTTCTCAAAACCAGTTCCTTCCATTAAAAGTTCCAACTATGAAGGCTTGTTCCTGGTAGGTCTTTCTTTCTTCAGAGGTTCATGATAAATACAAATCCAGAAAGCCTTTGTATGCTTGGTTTTCATGCACCCACTGCAAATAAGCCCTAAGTCTAACAAAACCAGACTGAGTTCTGCCTGTTTTCTCAATGACAGACACATTTTATTTTTGACTGATGTTCGAGGAGATGAATCTCTTTCAGACTCAAATTCTGTCCTGTATTAGCTTCAGCCATAAAAAGCAACAAAACTGTAGAAGGAGGCAAAAGAAGAGTATGGCCTTAAAGTGTATAAATTTAGCATCACCCTAATGTTGTACATAAAATTAGAAGTGGAAATGCTGGGAACACAAATTCCAACCAGTCCTCCTTGCACCATGGAGTGAGTGGTTAATTTGATCAGCTCTGTATATATAAGAAATGTGTCTGGGCCAGTCTTTAGAAGTCAATAGGACAAAAAAGGCTTTTGCAAAAGGAAGTGACTGGGCCACTTATGCTAAAAGTGTTTACTGATTCCTCGTCTGCTGCAAGACCTCCCACAGTAACACGAGTTCCACACCAGCTGAGGTGGAAGAAGTGGCAGCTTCTGACAGCAAGAATTTCTAATCTCTTGAGGACTGCTCAAAAAGGTGGAGAGTCTGCCCAAGACTGTCCCCCAAAGACAAAGGGGCTTGCTGTCCACTGAATTACCTCTGGTTTTTGCTTTTGCTAGAAAGCTTGACTCCGTGCTTCACCCTCTTTTAATTTTGTTATGTCTGGTGTATTCTCTAATTAACGTACTTAATTCTTATTCCAATGCTATTCATTAGCTTACTGGCTTTTTTGGCATTCACAAAGCCATCTTTCCTGTGTTCTCTTTAATTTTGGTATTTCAAAATTAAAAAAAAAAAAATCCTGGCCTGAAGTAAAGGCAGAAAATTTGTTGCTGTTTTCCATTGCTATCTGGTGTTTCAGTGCATTTTAAAATGATTCTTTGAGCACAGAGAGCTGCAGGTGCAGCCCATGCACTGTAAGGCACGAAACGGGTCACTGCCACATTAGCAGCCCAGGATTCCCAGGAATACAGCACAAGCTATATTTTTTCCCTTGGTTCTAGATCATCTCTCTGAACCTATTGAGAGCAACAAAACCCCAAAAAATTGGCAATAGTCTGAAGGATGATGGTGGGCAGTAGCACATGCTCCTTTTTCCATGCTTGAAGAGAGAATAGAACTGGTCCTGGGATTGCTTAGTAGAATCAAGCCTCTGGGAGGAGGAGGAGGTTGTTTGCAGGAGGTGAAACATCAGGATTCAAATGCCAGACTCAAGTGTTCTGGTATCAAAATGGTCTAATTTATGCAACATGCAGCAACAAGATGACCTCAGATACTGCAGAGGATGACTGCATTTAAGTACTCAGAGTGTTAGCTTTTGAGACAGTGATTATTCTGCTCTTACTGACTTGCCAGCAAGAGACAGCTACCTGGGAATTCTTTGAATAGATCTACCGCTTAGTCATGCCAAAATTGCTGTCTAGATTTTTAGATCCCATGGTAGCATCCAGTCCCATACTACCTGATTCCTAAGATATGACATTTAATTCTGATCTTCAGAAAGATAATGAGGTCTGTCAGCTCACTGTTAGAGTCTGGGGGATGGCTATTTTAGCTCTTCAGCCTCTTCGAAGTGGAGCTCCAGGAAATACAGCCTAGATGTTTCCACCTCCAGCAGCAGAAATTTGTTACTGGAGCAAGAGATGATGTCACTGGAAAAAGCCTGCATGAAGAGCAACCCGTGGCACTGCCGCCAGCAAACATGGGCTCTGGGCAATGACATATATTGGGTATTTACAGGTTAGGGCTGTGAATACTTTCAGGGTTTTTTGCAGGGATTATTTTGCTGCTGTCTTAGATCAGTGCATTAGATTCTTCAGTGACAGGAAATGGACCCAATTTATTTGTCTTATGACTGGAAAAGCTACGGACAGGTCCATTTCTGCTCACATATTGTTTGTCTTTGATTTGAAATGGACTGGTGGGGAAAAAGTGTCTCCCACAGCTGTTACTGCTGTCACTGCTGTCCAACGGTGGTGAATATTAGTAAAGTGAAGACTGCCATGCTGCACAGCTAAACACTGCTTTGATATCTCTCCATTGCTGGATTAAGATTAGACTCTGCGCAGGAAAAAGCACTAAAGATAAACAGAAATAGAAACACCCTCAAGTTATTTCTGAAGTGCTTTGGGGAGATATGGTGACAAGGCAAATTCAGAGCCCACTGCAATGTTTGTTAGGTGTCTAGAAGCTCTCAAAAATGTACCCCTCTGCACACAATTTATCTGTCACCTTTTAGTCACCACTGGTAACAAGATGATAACCAGTGGTAGCACTGTGTTAACAGCCTCCCTTTTCTTTTTATTCCTTTGATGTTGAAAGTAGCTCACTTTCTCAGAAGGAGCATGAAAGGTTCCCACAGATCTTTGCTCTGAGCACTCACAGTAATAAAAAACTAGATTCAATGTCATGGGTCTAAACCATCTTTATTTAGAGCTGTTTAGGGGTTAAATTCCCTGTTTATTTGCACTTTGTTTTGGAATGAAGGGATGTGTGATATATGTGTGCTGCAAGCAGGACATTGTCAGGAGTAAAATGTGGAGAGGGGAGTCTTGCCTGTGGCAGGATATCTGCGGCTTCTGCACGCTCCTTGTCTTTGATCTCTTGCACCTCTTGAGGGTGAATTTGCGTGTGTGCTCGCTCTCTCCCCCCCCCCCCCCCCCCCCCCCGCTCCCTCCCCCCGCTCCCTCCCTTCCCTGCGGTGCTTCAAACCAGACACTTTGTTGACATTGTACCACGGCACTTAGCAGCACACATGCTTTAATGCTGTTATTTTTCACCAGCCAGCTGTTCCACTTTATACAACGCTTAAGTAACAATTTCACAGCCATTACCAGCCTGCAGTAATGACATGGGCTGAAAGCTAAGCTAAAGCTAACTGGTTGTAAACTGCAAAAACTGGGAGATGCTGAAACAGACACTTTGATAAATGAGAGGGGACATCACCTGCATTTTAATTGGTCGAGTTGGAGCCTCTTTCATCACTCGAGTAAACATAGTGTTTAGTGGGTCAGGAGATAGAACTGGGAATCACTATCTTTATGCACTTAGGAAATATATTTCCTTGATTTCAGGTGTGGTGTATTGATTCTGGGAGTTCCTTCTACGTTTTTTTTTTTCTTTCTCCCTCTCCTCGATGTGTACCCTGTCAGCATTGATGGGTTTTCAGGGACTGAAGACTCCCAAGGGCTTTGTTTGCCATGATTGATTTGGTGCAAGGGGTGACCGACTCACGAGTCTTAGTAACTGATGTGCTGCACAGGGAGCAGTGATCCAGAGGTAAATAACAGCTTGTGGAAACACCTATGAAAGTGTTTAGTTGGTTAGGCTCCTTGTTTGAAAAAAAAACAACAACCCCAAACTAACCACAATTGAAATGCTCAATAAGTCCTTTCTCTCCTGCTCTTTTAAAAAGCAGAATCTGGCCCAAAGTGACATGATGGTCACCAAATATTCAAACAATTTTACTTGCTGCTGCCCAGCCACCGCATTTAAGCAAGCATGCAATCTGTTGTACTTAGATTAACGGTGAGCAAATATATAAAAAAGCTCTGTCATATGCCTTTTTGCATATTGCAGTTGGGAAATCTTAGTAGGCTGAACTGTGGCTGAACCGAAGAGCTGTCTCATGAGCACTCTTAAGAGCAGCTGAAGGGTCGAAGACCCAGCTTGCCCTGTGACAGCCAGGCAGTTCGATAAAGCAGATTTGCAAGAAAGTAATTGAGACCTGACAGCAGTCATAGTGTTTTCACCTCAGGTGTCTTTAGTTTTATCTGTTGACAAATAACATAGTTATTATTAACCCTGTTTCATCCAGTTCATTCTTTGGTAATTGCAAAGTGCTACTGCGATTGTAAATTAGATGAATAAAATTCTTCAAATCCCCAACAGTGACAAATGCAACATTGAGACATACTAGAGTAAAAAGCGTTTCCTGGGATTGTTGAATTGAAGCTCTAGTGCTAATTGTAGAAGTATATTTAACTGATTCTTCAAAAAGAGTTCCTAACCTGTAATTCTGTAGAAAACAACAATCTTGTTGTGTTATTGTTTTCAGTAAAATTAGAGGGTTGGGACTTCTAATAGATGAGTAAATTAAACCTTATCAAAAACTCTTCTAAGAAATCCTGATCCATAAACTGCAATTACCCCAAGGAGTATGCACAAGGATCTGCATTTGTTTTGAAACATCAGAAGTCAGTGCAGGATGGCAGTTTGTTGTTGGATAAAGTGAATGTCAAGGATAAACAAACTCAGCTTGTCTTACTGGTTTGTGTCCACTTTTCTGGTTTACCTCATCGCTCTGGCATTTAAAGGAATCTAGACAGAAAACAAGAGGATGGTATCAGTTATGTGTCTGTGTTTGTATGCTTATTTTAATCTGTTTTTTACTGCTTTTTAAAATACGTGAGAAATTTCCTCAATTTTCACTGTGTTGCTGTTTACTTAAGCAGTACTGAGACCCTGCACAGCTTTCATGATTGCAGTAAAGCTATTGTATGTGTGCCAGCAGGGCGAGATGGCGTACGCTAGTCTTTATTGCAGCCTTTTGGTACTTAAAGGGGGCCTATTAGAAAGACTAGGACAACCTTTTTATCAGGGCTTGTTGTGATAGGACAAGGAGTAATGGGTTTAGACTAAATGAGGGTAGATTTAGACTAGATGTAAGGAAGAAATTTTTTACAATGAGGGTGTTGAAACACTGGCACAGGGAGCCCAGTGAGGTGGTAGAAGCCCCATCGCTGTAAACATTCAAGGCCAGGTTGGTCGGGGCTCTGAGCAATCCCATCTGGTTACAGATGTCCCTGCTCGCTGCAGGGGAGTTGGACTAGATGGCCTTTAATGGTCCCTGCCAGCCCAAACTATTTTGTGGTTCTGTGGCTCTATGCTGTGGTCTAAAGTGGCTTTTTTCTTGTTTCCCTACCAGTTTTGTTAATAAAAAATGTAAAAGCATAACTGTTGTATAGTCAATGTACTCTATTGTGTGTTTTTAAGTAGCAATTGTAGCATAGTAATTACTGGTAACCTCCAGCCATGGGAAAATGATTACTTTTATGTGAGGCTACCGTCTGCTCGGGTTTCCAGGGCATGGACCCTTTTTTTTTCCACCCCAGAAATCTTGTCCAGGAGAATTCAAGGGCTTAATATCTTTTTCCTGGACTTCCAAATGTCTCAGAGTGTTCCTGCATGTGACCCAGAGAAGGCCCCATGACATATAAAAAATCTTAGATGCACTCATTGGCCTGTGCAGACTGTGGGGGCAGCAGGTGGTTACCGATCGAACGTGCTGCGCGCTGCACCGATGGCTTGTTATACCTACACGGCAGACCTGAGGGGCCAACCTTCCAGCACGAGCTCCAGGCATGTGTGGCTTTGTGAACTGAAACTAGCCACTCACTTGCACCCTTGGTCTGTGGCTGTGAGCGATTCAGCCGCTGTCCTGTGTTAGAGCTAAGCACGGTGAGCTGGCTCCATCGAGACAGCTGACTTTTCAAATATATGAGCTCAGCTAGGTGGCCCAAATCCCACACTGGCGCCTTCTTATCAGCCATGATCAACTACTGGAGAGGCAGCAGCCACATTGGAGAGCTAGAAGGGTGGGTACGAGTTTCTTGATCATAACCAGCTTAATTTGGATAGATCCAAGCCACTCTGCTTTCCCTGTGAAGTGGGAATAATTTTTCTACTCTCGGTCTTAGTTGACACCGAGCAGTTTTCCTTTTTAGAGGTGGAACAGAAAGGCGGGACCAGATGCTGGTCACTAGGAATAGCTAAAGACATATGCTGAAAAATGTTTCATCCAGATTGTCTGGCCTTTTTCTGTCTCCCTCTCTTTCTCTAAGATGCCAGGAATTCAGTTTAATTTCAACTCTTCTTTGACCGTTGATCTCTTGTCCTGAGGGATGTTTGTGGTCTAGGAGCAGTAACTGCACCTGTTTAAAATGCATTTTGTGAAATTAGTGTAGAAGAATTTGAGCACAAATTGGCAGCCTTCATATATCAATTCTTCCAGGTGTGCTGAGGAAATTACAGCCACTGCTGCTGAGTTAGTGGTAGAAGAAATGAGATACAACCCTTTTTGTTCAAGACAGTTGAAGGAATTCTTTGGCTTTTTATTCTGAAAACATCTGTGTGGATGTTGTCCTTCAAAGATTCACAAGTAATCTCATGCAGAGGCAGAGCTGATAGTGCTTGTTTTATTGATACTAGCATCTCTGCATGGCAGCAGCTGTTTATACAAAAAAATCACATACCTTTTTGGTTTTTTTGCCCAGAATTGAGAACTTGCCATAACACCGAATGGATTTTGTGTATGAGATTTTAAGCAAATATAATTAAACTGTCATTTCCTGACAGCTCATATATGAGGCTGTTTGACCACAATGGACTTTTTTGTTTTTGCAAACACATTCAGAACCCAAAAGTTAACAGCACTAGAAACTCCTAGTTCAGTAAATTGGCCAATGTTATATATCTGTGGACCAATTCAGTAGTGCTTTAAGATACATATTTAGATATTTAGTTAAAGAAAGGGAGAGAAAGAATTAAGGAATACAATACCTGCTAAGAGAAAATAAAACTGATATTATTAGAAATATAGAGATATTGCTCCTCTTCTTCACTGGTTATTCAAAACAAGAAGTGTTATGCTAACACGTGAGAACCAGAACGTACTTCTCAGTAGGAGCCAGTTCAGTTGTCATGACTGTAACACTTTCTCATAGAGCTTTTCCTATTGCTTAACTTCGTACATAGAAACAGAATTCCAAAGAAACCAGTCACATTTGGAAAAATAAGAATATTTCTAAGTATTTTTAGGATCAGAGCTGATAGAACAGTTAAAACCAACAGTATTAAAAGAAAATTAAGAAATGTTGTGGACTCAGAACGATGATGAAAATTGGAGCAAAGACATGAAATGTGATCTCCCAGTAACCTGGGGAGGAGGAGAAGAAAAATTAGGTTTTGCTTGTAATATGAATCCTAGCAATGGCTCCTCATTCCAGATATAAGCCCCAGCAACAACCTGACTTTTTGTGACAAAAATACTTTCCCCTCTAATACAATAATATCTAGTCAAGAGAGAGCTTTAATGTGCTCACTGGTGCCCAGGGTGTGGATAATGGAAGAGCAGGAGCGAGGAGCATGCTCCAGAACATGTCTGTTCTGCAACTTAGCTATGACTAAAGCCATAATTACCATTAGTTCAATAAGATTTCTATCTTGATATCATTTCTTCAAAATATGGAATTCTTAATTAATTTTCTCATCTCATTTCCTTGTAATACTGTTGAACTCTAACATTAGAGTGGTAGCATTTTCTGTGGGGCAGTAATGGGAACTTAATGAAGAAATAAGTAACAGATTGAGCTGACATTTTGTATCTAATTGGTGAAATATCATCTTGTTCCTCCTAGGGCAAAGGTGAAGAAAGGTGTGAACATTTTCAGTGTAAGAGCCAGCAGCCCGTACTTATGGGACATCAGAGAGAGCATGGATTATACCGGGAAATATGCACCAGCTGTTATTGTTTGCCAGAGGAAATCTACTGCCTCTGAAAACAGGTAGGTCATTTCCAGCAGTTTATCTTGTAATTAGTAATGACTGTTTTCCTTTTCAAAGCTTTTTTTGCCATGATTTTAATAAGTTTTATTATAGCGCATGATGAAAATGCTTTTGGAAAAGCTGTGGCTGTCTTTATTTTGTAGTGCTTTGCTAATTCTTCCGCATACACTTTGAACAAAATGTTACTCAATCCTAAGGAAGTTAAAACTAGCAGGAAATAATGTTTTCACAGAGTAGTTAGAAGAACATGTTTCGTATCATAGAATTTGGTTGTGACTAGTTTAATCTCTTCTAACTATTTGCTGCCAGGCATTATATCAGAGTATCAGGGAGTTTGTGTTGGTGGCTTTTTTTTGCTTACAGTTTTTCTGATGGGTAGGGGTTTGGCTTTTGGTTGCTTTTTATTTCTTGGGTTTTGGTTTTGATTTGGTTTTTTTTTTCTTTTTTAATTCAGAGGAAACTAAAACATACTGCTGGTATCAAACCCATGTTTTTGTCAGTGAGATTTATATGAATTTTTAATCTGCAGAAGGGAATAGATTTTCCATTTTCCATTCCCGCTGTGCAACACCTTAGATGGAACACTGACCTGTCTTAAACAGCATTCATCTGGCAGGTGGATGTTCCTTTGCTAATGACAACTGATTGCTTTAATGAATATATTTTTATATCATTTGCTGCTTTTTGTTCATTGTTTCTGGAACTGTATATGCCAAGTGCATATTTATAAGGATTTGACTTCCCGTGTGTGTATTGTGTTTGGCATTGCTGTTAAAAAACTTGCAATATAACATGGAAGTACTGTGCTGTGATTTGCTTCTGAAATGTTACAAAATGTTATAGGCTTTGGGGATTTATGTGGTTTAGAATTTTTAAATAAATACCCTCTGAGCCAAATAACTATGAAGTTTCATTTCTTTGCAATCTGGGTATATAAGAAAAAGAGGAAGGGAAGAATTTGCCTTCATAATCATGACAAATCACTTTTTCCTTATTATAACTCAGATACTGCACGGTTTCTCTGCACAATTTCTCTGCTATAGTATCCTGAATTTTCTCATCTAAACCATTTATTGTCACATACCTGGCTGAATTTTATTGGTCAAACCAGAATTGTGTATACATGCCAAGGTCAGAGCTTCCTACTGCCTAGCACAATCTGTCAGATAGATTCTTTAAAATCCCAGTTCAAAGCTATTTGAAGACAGTCTGAATATTTTCATTGACTGAAATGGGCATTGGATCAAAATCAAAGATTATTTCAACGATGAGTTTTCCATCACACTTTATCTGGTTGGGCCCATACAGTGCATTTGCCTGATTTCTCTTCCTCATCAGGAAAACATAATGCAACCTCTTGGGTGAATTGAAGCTTGGCAACTTCTTTCACTTCACTATTCATCATTCAGTGGCAAGCCTTCCAAATGACTCCTTGTACACAAAGAAATAAATTGTTATGTCACCTTTCATGCAGTGGTTGTGGATCCAGTGTGCTTTCACATGTTGAGTATAAGCATTGCTTCATGTCTATTAAAAGAAATGTGAGCTCATATACATATCAGTTTTTACTGTAAAGAAAATCAAGTGAAGACAAGGTATACGTGTAACTCTTACAACTTCTGGTTTGACTTATTCCATCTGAGTTCCCATTTGAGATTTTGTGGTTTTCTCGCTTGTGATAACTTCTTCCTCATGGTTTGTAAACGAATGTAAAATATTTGCAATACTTTATTCAGTATGTTGTTTTTGTCATAAAATTTAGTCATATCTATTTTGCTGTTCATTTTAAGAAGGAAGATCAAGCATTATATGGGGAAAGAGTGTGCTCAATATTTGTTTGGAAACAATTATTTCCTTATCTAGACATTTTTGATGTCACTAATTATCTACAATGGATAACAGCTAAATATTTTTGTCTCTTACCAAATCGTTTGCCTCCATAATTCATTTAGAAATTCGACAATTTCTGTTTGTATATTGTTTAATTACTCTTAAAAATCAGAGTTCTGATCACATGAATGCAAAGGTGACAATGCTAATTAACTAAAGATTCAATACTTTTGTGGTTTTTATGGTTTTACATGGATCAGAAAATATAGTTAATAAAGCTTACTTACTGTAACAGGTGTAATTTAGTGGATTAAGGAGGCGATTGTGCAAGCGACAAACTTAACCAGGATGCCTGAGCATTTCTTTATTGACGTTTGAAATATATCAGTCATTTTATTTGGAGAGGTTCTGGCACCAAAAGCTTATCGTAACAGGATTAACATATAAATATTATCACAGCCAGCAGGGTGTTTTAGAATGAATATTAACAGCAAATATTATGAGTCTGTATGAGAATAACTAATGAAGCCCATCTGTCAAATATGATTCGACGTTCTCAGTGCCTTGCTTAATATGGGCTTGCAACAGTGTTCCAGATTAATGGTGAAGAAATTATAAAGTTCTCCCCAATTCTTCTGATTTCATTCTCAGGCAATAATAATTTTGTAACACTCTAAATCCTGACCCATGAGATTATTAGATGGGCTTACTACTTGTAGCATCTGTACAGCACTTCTGTTCTCTGTGAAACATCTATCTTCCATCCTCTGTTGTCATGTAGATAACCAAAAAAACAAATAGAAAATGGTGTAATGAGAATTAACCAGTGGCTCAGAAGCGTGACTTGGGAAACACTTGAATGCTGACTGAATCGGGGAGATACATCGTAATATGTGCCATCCTTACTTACATTCTTTGGAAGTTGGCTGATCTTTCTTTTTCTTAATTCCTCTTGTAACGAGGTGAATAGAATAGAAAGATGAGATTAAAGGAGTGCTGCATTTTTGGAATTTTTTCTTGGGTTAGTGCTGTTTCTTGCTGTATCTGAAATTGAGCGTCTCTGCTGTGCTAGTGATGCTTGAGAATAGCCAAAAGTGGAAGATCTGGATTCCTGTCTGTTCTTCTCTTGTATTTACTGTTGGACTGGAAGCATAGCATGCCAGGTGGGATGAGTTTGCAAAATTATTGAGGTGACTGAAGAGGCAGATTTATTGGATTTTCCTCGTCTGCGAAACATGGTTGATAGCACTTTCATGTATCCATAGCTGCTATGGAGACATTAAGCAAGAAATTCTGATATGATACTAATGGGTGTCATGATCCTCTTAAAATGTTTTATTCATGTTTATATTTTTGAGTACAAACGTGTGTTATTTCATTGGAGAATATTGTTCTCTGTGCTTACAGCAGGAATGAGGCCATTGATCCAAGCAAGTGCAAAACAATTATAGACAAAGCTTCTCCATCTCTGAGTAGAACCTTTACATTTGTATATGACCGTTTACTGTCTTACCTCCAAATGTATTTGAACTATATAATGGATTATTGCTTTCCTCAGCAATTTTCTTTTCCCTATTCTTGTTGTTGGAAATGTTGCAAAGGTAACATTTCTTTTGATACTTTTCCACTCTTGCTTTTTGGTTACAGTTCTGTAGCATTGAAGGAGTTACTGGCTTATGCTGCCTGAAACCAGGTATTGGTCCTGATATGAGCAGAGAAACTTATTTTGAACTACAAATGACTGAGTCAACCTGTGATAGTATTGACATAGTGAGAGACAATGACAGTATTTTCTGGGCTATATCCCTCATTTATTCCTTTGTGTTTCATTTTTTTATGATACTGTATTTCAGTGCTTAATTTTCTTAACACTTTTATTATAAAAGAAATTAACTTGATATTAGATAGTAGCAGGGGACAGGAAAATGTATGGCAGCATTGCCTTTGATTTTCCTACACAATACTTTATTTTTATTACATTTATACCATTATCCTGAGTGCCCTATATTTCTCATTTTCATATCTAGTTGTTTAACATTTGGTTTTCACGTTGTAACAGCAGTGAGCTTTTGCCTCATTCTCTTACTTGTTGCATCTGCCGGTACATTTGATAGACTCTCAAGAGTGCCGTAATACTAAAATGCTTCTGAAGCAACAAAAGCAACAAATTTGACATAAATAACAGCCTAATAGCCACAATAATTACATTATATCTGTTTCTGGTGTTCATCAAAATGCTTCATAAAAATAGTTTTATGGTTTGGATCACAATTTCTTTTTGCCTTGTTATTCATATGCTCCCATGACTTTATCAACTAGACATATACTAGTGCTTGGAAAGAAAATTTTCTGTTCAATGGAATGACAGAAAAGATGCATAATGTAGCAAAAATAATTTCCAATGTCTTTTCTCCCATCACATCATGTGTAAATCATATGAGCTTCAGTTTATCATAGTGAAACAAAAGCGAGAAAAGCACTGTAGAAATCATAGTCGCTTTCAGAAGGGATCTGTTCAAGACGATATTAAAAAAGCTGGACAGGCAGAGTGGGTTAGGCTGTATGGTTTGGGCATTTTTGTGGCAACTCGAGAGATTATTTGATTATATTTTTTCTTCAAAAGATAAAGTGATATGTGAATTCTGAGGGAAAAAAAATTTTCTTCTGTTCATACTATTTTTATTATTGGGGGGATGAGAGGAAAGGGAAAAGGGAGGTAGCTTTTATCTTGTTACAGAATTACTTTCTGAGAAGAATTATTCAGCCCTAAAAACCTGACTATTCAGTCAGCATTATTGATGCTGATTAATACATTAAGATATGTAGTATCGGACAGATACGATAACTTGATTCTAAAATACCAGAGTTTAAGTCTGCTTATACTTCCAAGGCATATGGGTAATGATCAACTGTAAATGTGTTTATCCTGGGTATTTTTACCATTCCATACTGTGTACTGTTTGGGTTTTTCTTTTACCTTCCTGTGTTATCTGAAACCTCTAGGCTTCTAAAAGTTTATATGTTGTGGTGATGTGAAAGTACTAAACATCTTAGAAGTCATGTTTACATTCCACTGTTTGAAAGCAATTACTCACAAACTTGTATTTCTCATTTTAAAACTTAAATGTGCCCTCTGAGAGAGAACCCTTCAAGATGTTGAGGCAAAATAAATTTGTATGAACCAAGCCTCAGTACATCTTTATTTTACATGCTGACCCACTTATTTCAGTTTTTAGAGAGAAGTATTTTATTTATCAAGAAATGCAGAATCTCTCTTCAAATCATCCTACACAATGCTAATATACTAGAAAAAAGTTTTATGGTTATCATCTTGAAGCAAATCAAAAGAAGAGATGAAATATTAACCAACAACTATTAGATAAAGGCATTTTCAGCCAACTTTTTCACCTGTTTGAGACTCATTTAAAAAGAAAAAGATTGCAGGAAAGCACTTCAAAGGCATGCAGATAGTCTTCTGGCATCTTAGAGGTGGACCCTGTTCCTATATCTCTGACATTTACATGAAGGAGATGCCACAGAGAAATTGACCTGTCATTATAAAGTTGATTCCCTTTAATCTCAGCTGAATTTTAGGGTTCTCTTTAGAGAGGAAGGCTATTCCTGTGTTCTTCTGTTTCTGAGCATATTGTTATTGGAAACGGGAAAAAAGACAATTATCATTGAATTGCTGATGCTGTCTTTTGAAGCAGTTAAAATATATAATTTCCTCACTCAAGGCTTATCCTTTTGAAATACTAAACATAGGATCACAGAATAGTTTGGGTTAGAAGGGACCTTAAAGATCCTCTAGTCCAGCCCCTCTTCCACAGGCAGAGACACCTTCCACTAGACCAGGTCGCTCCAAGCCCCATCCAACCTGGCCTTGAACACTGCCAGGGAGGGGGCAGCCACAACCTCTCTGAGCAACCTCTTCCAGTGCCTCACCACCCTCACAGTGAAGAATTTCTTCCTAGTATCTAATCTGAATCTCCCCTCTTTCAGTTTGAAACCGTTACCCCTCGTCCTATCGCTACCCTCCCTGATCAAGAGTCCCTCCCCACCTTTCCTGCAGCCCCCTCTAAGTGCTGGAAGATCACTATAAGGTCTCCCCAGAGCTTCTCTTCTCCAGGCTGAACAACCCCAACTCTCCCAGGCTGTCCTTGTAAGGAGGGTACTCCAGCCCCCTGAGCATCTTCATGACCTTCCTCTGGACCCACTCGAGCAGGTCCACATCTTTCTTATGCTGGGGGCCCCAGAGCTGAACGCAGCTATAATGTACAGTTATATAGCATTTACCGTCTCCTAACAGCTTGCAGTTAGTGATGTATCATTGCTACATGCATACACTGTAATGTAACGGTGAAATACCCCAAAAATGTAACTTGGCGTGACTTAACAGTTCAAAACAGGACTGAATAGTCAGGAAAGTAAAGGAGATTATCAGTAGTGCCTGTACCTTTTTGTACCAATATGGTATCCATCCATTACCTGTAGGAGTTTTTGTGCTGAATGGGAGAAAGTGGGACAGCTCTTCAGAAGGGTACATGATAAGCACAGAGATAGTATAAGGGCTTTTATTCTACTTTGTGGTCAAGTGAAAAGAATAAAAATATACCAAAATGTTTAGGCAGAGGCGGGATTTATTGCAGTGCAGCTGATCGTTTCTTTATATGGCTTTAGCAATGCAAGGTGAAGAAAAAAACAGTTCTTCACTTTCCAGAATACATTGATATATTGACTGTTTTCTCCTGATCTTTACCCCTGCTGCCATAGCTAAAAGTAACTGAAAAGAGTAACTGAAGCTTTAGTTACATAGGCACTTTGATGTGGTGCTATTGCACCCTTAGGTTCTAGAGGTTGCAGCAGAGTCAAAAGAGACCAGGGACAGTGACACCTTTTTCAGTGGCAACCCAGAGTTTGCAGATTTTCTAGGACTCGAATTCTTGAAGCAGGGGGTTGGGATCACTGTCACAGCTATGCCAGCACACTACACACCCCAGGCAGAACTGAAGTTATCAACTGTCAGCTCTCATTGCTTGTGTAGGAATAATGGTAAATATTATGAGAAAATACAATAAACTGATAAGGATGTCATGTTAATTTGAGAGGCTTTTCAACTAGGACTAATTTTCTTAGACTGTGGTAATTTTCTAGTGCATTATTATATTTGGCTCTGCTCAGTCTATCCCAGGTGGAAAATAAGTCCAACGAGTAATTACAGACCGTAGTGACTGCAGACTGGTGTCCTAATGGCCTAACTGGCCACAGGCCAGTAGTGTGACTGGCTGTCCACCATCTTCAGTATGGATGCCTCATCCAACTTTCTCTGTCCATTCCAGGCTGTCCACCTCTGTACAACCAGAAACCCTGGGAAGAAATTCTGTATCCTCTACAATGTCACCGCAGAAGACAAACTGGAGAAAGTGTTTCTTAATTTGTGTTGGAACAGTTCCATGTTTCACATATGCTAGCATCAGGATAACCTCTCCCAACTCATTTTGGCTGTGACCCCAGGGTAGAGCTTTTATCAGAAGGAATTTTGGTTGCAGGAAGCATGCTTGTAAGGAGGGATGAATTTAATTTCCTGTCCTAGCTCATCTAAAGGTGGGGGAGGGGTGTTATCCTCTTTGTATTTTTGGATTAAATTGTATTGACTTTTATTTTACATACAAAAGCAACCACGGAAGGCAAGGATCCAATAAGTACTGCATAGGTGATGTTCCCTAATGATACCAAAATTGAATGTATAACAGGTACTCAGTATTCCCTTATTCATGAGCTTAGCTAAGAATTTGAGAAAAGGTGTGCTATCTTCATCAACAGTTATGGTGATGGCTCAAAAGGTGGAGGTTTGTTGAATGAACCTGGGAAGCCCTGGGAGAAATTCTGATGATTCCTGTGCTCATGTAACTAGAGACTGTATTGTAATGCTTACATGGGAGAAGGCAGAGCTACGTTTTTGGCATTTCAAGAAGTTCTCAAGAAACAATGTTGTCTATGATGTGCTGATAATTGGGGTTGGTTTCTTGATATATAGTACCTTCTTTAAAATGAGGTTCTGTAGCACAATGATCAGCATGACTTTTCTAAAATGCCCGTTGTCATTTAGAAGGGAGTCTTCTGAAGATACTATCATTGTTCAGATTAAATAATCTGCCTCTGTAAAATCTGCAAACAGTAAATAAATAATGTTAGGTGTTTAAACCCCTTTCGTTGAGAGTTCTTGGCATGGAGAACTGGAATCAAATAATTTGAGGAAAGCAGTCTAAGCCTAAGTAGTTTGCTGACAGAAGTCAGTTAGAAAGAGGTCAGGTCATTCACAGATACATTGGGATTTTGTCCTCTCTTCTTTCTTTCTCCTTGGGTGATAGGCAGGTGTTTTATGGGTTTTTCTGCCACCTCCCTTTCCCTTCTTTCTGTATGATGCTGAAGTAGCTAAAGGACATTTCCAATAGTCCGGATAACCTCATGCATATTTAGTGTCTTTATTTTTACTCTCATGTTATCCAGTGTGATAAATATAATTTCAAACTCGAGAAGGTGTGATTTCCCTTAAGAACCTTAAGGATTCATCATGCTTGCTCTGTGTTTGTGGTACTTAACATTGTAGTCCTTAAACTTTTAGTAGCCCTAAGGCTCAAAAATATCAGTTCCAGTGGGACAAAACCAGTTTGCTACCTATTACAAAAGAGACAGCAAGTGACTAATCTCCTGTCTATTAAAAAATCTAATATTAAATACGAAAGTGTGTCTTATGAAAGCATCTCTAATGGTGCTGTTGATTTTTTTTTTCCTTGGAGGAAATCTTGTAAGAAGTAATACTAATTACTGAGAGAGTTGGAAAGTCAGTGGATGACTTAAAATATGAGCTGAGGCTGAAAATATGCCTGCTGTTGAGGCATGGGGATTCCAATTTTTTGGCTGAAAAAAATCATTAAATCTAGATATCACATGTAAGTCAACGTACAGCAAAGTGGGGATCAGAAGGTTAACAGAATTATGTAATACAATATAGTATCCATATAAACTGTAAAACTAATCCTAAGTAAATTCCAACTGCAAGTACAAGGCTGGAGTTCACTGGGCATTTGAGTTATTTTATGGCTTCAATTCAATGTATAGATTTATTGATGACATGAACAAGCTAGGATTGCAATATTAAAGATTTATGAGTGGTTTATATGAACTGATGATGCAGATATAACTTGTCCTCTAATTATTTCACCTTGGTAACCTCTTGGCTTTTTAACCGCCTGTAATGGGGTACGATAGGGCTGCTGCCCAAGCTTGATAGAGGCACAGAGAGGACATGAGCTAAACTTCAAGGACAGTTCTGACAACATGAATACATGACATCACCTATAAGGGTTATGTGCATGCAGTGAAATGGGGTTGCATAGCTAGGCTTAGGATGAGCTCCATGTCAGTCGGTACACTGAGCAGGGAGCTGCACTGAGCTAATCACCAAGACAATGCAAAAGTCAGTGGTGCATCATTTTATGACCCCCTGTAACTGCACAAGCCTTAATAACTTGCCCTGGGTCATATGGGAAGTGTGGCAGAGCAGGGGGTAAATAGGGGTCTTCTCCTCATGTGTCAGCTAGTCCTTTGAGAGTCAATTTGCGCTGAAGGCTGCTTTCTTTTTTTTCTAGTTGGGAAAAACCTTCCCTCCCAGGAGTTTATGTAGAGCTCTCTGGAACTGGTAGTGTGTCTTAGACGTCTCTTTGAAGAGTTTCTATTGACTTCCATACCAATGGAAGAAATTTGCCTTTGTTAGGATAAAATACCTCGTCTTTGTGGACACCATTTCACCCATATGTAAAAATCAGCAACAGGACAGAAAACTGAGATGTAAGATTCCCTAGACAGAGCTGTCTGTGTGATCACTGGATATTTTCGGTTACATGAAAGGAGTATGTAATGTGATTCATTCCTCCCCCTGCATGGTAATCTGCAACAGCAAGCCGTACTTCCACCTCTACCAACACACTCCATCTTCTGTAAATGTTTTCCCTGTAATCCCTGTAATCCAGAGTATAAATTTTCAGTGTTACATAGAGCTGTTTTAATGTTCAATACACTTTCAATTTGCACCTCTGTTAAATTTGCACCTCTGTTCAAGATGAAATCCATCCTCAATGTGTAAGTTTATGAATCATGTGTTTTATGTATGATAGTTTGACACAAAATTGAGCATAGGAATGCCTAGAAAAGATATTACATAAGAAGTTAGACAAAACTGCATTTTAGAGTGTGTAGGAGTGGGAACCAAACTCTATCTTCTATAGCAAGTAAGGGAGCCAGGAAGACTGGCTTGTTGCATGATTCTTCGGAAAAGTACAGGAATCATTACAGGGTACGTTTCCATTTGTTACTCAGGAACCCTGAGGGCTTTTCCGTGCAAGAAGTATAAATATGATTTCATATTAGGTACACTTTAAAATTTGAGTGACTGACAGATCTGCTGTTTGCCTCTGATACAAGACCAGCCTAGGCTGGTCATGATGCAAAGTTACAGTCCACTAGCAAGCGTAACCATCTGATAAAAAGCCTGTCTACCGCTTATTCGGCACTCGGGTTGATACAAAGGAGATGGAGGGATCAGCTGGCTGTGATGTCTCTGTGGTTGAAATTCATTGTCAGGGTGGTAGCTGAGGCATTGCCTGAACTTATGTAAGTGTATTAATAGTACTCTTAGTTTCAGGGATTACCTGAAGCTAAGATTCAAACGTGCAGTTAGCTGAATGGATGACTACTGCCTACATCCTTTCTCGACATACATTTTTCTCTGGCACATTGCAAGAATGCATGCCTGCCTTTTCTTCAGCTAAAGCTGAGGAATACTTGTAGAATACTTTCGATGTTGAAAAGATATTATCTTTTTTAATAGTCTTTATTCACTGGAAGCTTTCCTAAATCCTAGTTTCGTGAACTTCAACATGGGGACTGTGGAACAGGATAGCTATTCAATTTATACTGCCAAAAGTGAGACTACAATACTTTCATCTTCTGTTTCTTACACTGCCTTTCTAAATCAACTGTAAAATCAATCCCAAAGCATCCGTTTCTTATATTTATATAATTCCCGTTTCGCCTATACCTTAATGCACCAGAGCCTCCATAGCTTTGTTTATAGCAGCATTGGCAATTGCAGATGTGCTCTTATCCCATATTAAAGATGAAGGCCATCATACCCAGACAGCAAGAAATATATGTCGATGTGGCACAGAGTAGTGTCATGTGGAGATAAATGGGCCAACTTGACTGACACAGTGACACATTCAGCAAGCCCTGGTCACAGACCAAGCAGCATCCTAGAAAATAGGACTGTATCTTATCATACATGGCATATCACTGTGAGCTCAGAAGGATGTAAAGTGCTGAGTGGAACTTCTTCATTTTCAGTTATTTGAATTTACATTTAATCTTATACTCGAAAGAAAATAATTAGCTTGAATAATTTTCAGTCCAATTAATCTATTCCTGTGTGGCAAATATTGTACCTGGAAACAGATTGATTATGAAGTGTTTCCTCTGAGATGCATTTTCCTGTTAATTGTTGAAGCAATTAATTTTCTTACAGACACATGAAGATCTTTGTGTGAACTAGTTAAGGCAGGAAAAGCAAAAGACATAGAAGAGAACAAAAGAAGACTAATAAAATACTATCACAGAATTAATAAATATATGTACAATTTGTTATATATGTCGTACATACATTATGCGTTTGTCAACATCCATAATAGAGAAGCTTTTGAAAGTTGCAGAAGTTAAGACATCTTAAAATTAATCTTTCATGCATATTCATTAAAAACAGTCTTACTTACATGAACACATGGTACTTTTTCAATAGGATTATGGGCAGAGAAGAATTTGGCAGGCAAACTCTGACAAGTCTGTATGTAATGTGTTTTTTCAAAATAACATCTCCCCCCCTGCAAAGACTTACAGTTTGGGAAAATATGGGCATATTTTTATAGGGAAAACAAAGTGCAGTTTTGCATTTTGGATGCAATATCCAAATTTTATCCAAAAATCTAAATGATATGTCCCTTGCCAATTTTTAAATCCTCACTGGAAAGCATAAGAAAAATCATAATGTTCTTCTATTTTTCTAAATGTTTATTTCCAATTCTAAACATCTTTTAATATGAACAGACGATGCTGTTCTCTTAAACTCTTAAACTGCACATAGCTAAATGGCTACAATTTTAACTTGGTTTTCTGCAGAAGTTTAAATCTAGACACACCCCTGACATGATCATTTATGTCTGAGTAGCTTCATTTCTGGCAAGGTTGTCAGCTACCAAATGGACTGTGCAACAAATAATTTTGAATGGTCTTAATTATTTTTGTATCTCTCAAAACCACAGATAATTTATCCCTGTACTCTCACTCATATCTCTATTTTATGTTAGAGATACACATACACAGTGCATACATGCTGTCTATATTGCAGCTCTTTTTCAGTTCTAATAGATAGACTCATGTTTGATTTTATGCACATTCAATACTAGAACTCGGTGGAAGAGAAGGGTTGCAGGTGTATTCTACATTTGATCTATATATTTTAGTGGGATAAACCCCTGACATAGTCCTTAAGAGTCTCAAAGAGAATTACAATGTCGTGATGAAAAATTACTACTTATTCAAAAATCAAGACTTTGTTCTCATAAATGACATGAAAATAAATCTTATTTGCAGTGGCTCTAAGCAGCAAATGATCAAGGATTTAGCTGTCTCTAGTGCTTGGGGATAAATGCACAGTTTTAGAAATATAGCCTTCGATCAAGCCTTTGAGGTGCTGGGAATCAGCAATGGTTTTGTAAAAGCAATATTTTTGCTTTTTACTTTAGGTTTCTAGGTCTGGCACTCTCATCATGCTTATGTAACTCTCTAGTAAAATATCTTCTGTTCAGGGGTTTAAGGGATTAATCTTGTTTATGAAAAGAAATGCTGCTTCTGCTTCTTGGATAAACCCCAAATAAAGATTTTACTCTGCAATTGTAATCACAACTTGTAAATGCATTGAGAAAGTCCTAATGAACTGCTAATGATAATCCAGATGCTTCCATCAGAAACACAGAAATTATAGAAGAATTAAGTTATAAAAGAATGCACAATTATCAGACAGGTAAAAACATCTCTTAGGTAGGGGAATTATTTTCTGGTGAGCACAACCCTGTGTAACTAGATCTGCTGGCCAGCTGGGGAGAAAGATGATACTCTTGTCCCCCTTTCACTTGAGAGATTGAGTATTTATTTTTCTATAACAAAAACATTCAATAAATGGAATTTTTTTAAGTGGAGAGGAAGAATTCTGCTAGGGGAAGAGTAAAGAAAGCAAATATTTTGATGAAGACTAAGAGAAAAGGCGATATGGGTGTTATGAAGATCCTTACAATGCAAACAGAGGAAGGGCTAAATTACATTGCTTGATTTGCAACCCTAACATTCTTTTAATGTAGTTTTAATAAATGCATTTGTTTTCCTATATTGCCAGTTAGATTAGTCTAAATCCCGCCTAAAGTTCTGGCAGTGACAGTGGAAATACTTTACCAATGGATGTTGGTTCTGTGTTGCTTCATCAGGTTGCCTAGTTCTGTAGCACTGGATCTGCCTTTCCCACTTTTTAGGAGTCTTCCTTTTAGCTGAGATGCCAAACAGAGAGATTCCTGGGAACTAGGGCAGAGGTATGGCCGTTCCCTCGCCTGTAAGCAGAGCAAAATTGTGTATGTTTGAGCCTTCGTTTGGTTCTCTCTTTCTGTACTTACCTTTTCTGCAGAGCTGGGTCACAGGTGGGATGTTATCATGGCAAATGTGTACCGGGCAATAACACAGTATTGCCAGAACCCTGCCAAGGGGTGAAATGGGGCAGTAGGTTAGTGGGAAGGAGAGGAACACTGCTTTTCTGATAGCACAGGAGAGAGTTAGTGATCATGTGGGAGGGTGCCAGGTTCTGTACCACAGCGTGCATGCACCTCATGGCCAAGCTGTGAGGCACTAATCTTCCAGTGAAAGTAGATAGGCTGTTAAAACCTGCCTGCTGCCTTCCTCTAAAATCAGGGCGATTACCAGCTACAGTGTGGCGTGCCGTGGGGAAGGTTAGCCAGAGCTATTTTAAACAGTCACCTCCCAAGGAACCAGCAATCTGAAGATTGTTGTTTAAACATCTGGCTGTGGGGCCACATTCCTAAATACCATTTTTCATTACAAATTTTAAGTCACTCGGATGCTATGGTTTTAAGAAGCAAAAATCTGTACCATCCATCAGAAAAGTAGCATTTTTGGTCTGTGAGTCTGCAGAACTCTCCTGCTCTAAAATTAGAAAGTCAATTTGGCTGTTAAGCCAGGGGAACAAGAAGCTCTACATGCCCTCTGAAATTAGCAATGAAACAGGCTGTATTGAACTCATCTATAGCTTTACACCTTCAGGGCAGTGGCTGGAACCAAGATAGACAATATTTCTCCAGGCTGTCACAGTTATTTTACAAGAGGAAAAGGAGGAGGGGGAGGAGAGAGTTGCTTTGGTCTGATCTCTAAATGAAATAACAAGATGAACCTTTAAAATCATCCAGAAGATTAAAGGACACTTCAAACAGTCTACTATGTCAAGTTTTAATTTATTCTGCTGAATATCTCTTCCGTAATTGTCACAAAACTAAGACATTAATGTTAACAGAGTCATGTGCTCTGTTAAAAGGTGCTGTTACTTCAGAGGAAGGTGTTACTGGAGAAAAGAAATGTAGAGTGAGGTCTTTCATGCAGTATAGACCTAGAAAAAGGAATTAAGGCAATAATTTAATGCTTTTGATTTTCTGTGGATAGTACTTGAGAAGAATTTAACGTTATTGTAGGTATGCAAGAATCTGTATCTTTTGTTGTAGTAGCAGTGAGTGTCACTGGAAAGGGTTGCTCTGAGAGGTATTAAGTAGATGTGAAGGCACTGACCATAAGCAGCTTGAATTCCCACAGTCTTCAACAAAACTTAATCTTAGAAATGTGAGGATTTGGAAAACTCTAGAAACTTTCAAGGAAAAAATGTGATGTAGTTGCAAAGAAGTGCACACCACCTTTGCTGCTTTTTTCCCCCAAAGGCCTGTGTAGAAATTTGAAAAGAAGTTGGTACAGCTGCATATCAAACCTTAAGAGTTATTTCTGACTAATAAATAATTCAAATTAAGTTACACATATGTATGCATTATTAGGTGATTGCAATTTCAATATATTGTAGATAAAATTCACCTGAAACTTATGCTATGCTAGCCACATCTCAATTAATGTGCATAAAGATGTCAAGTTGATTTTTCAAGTTTTCTCCTAAAATATGAGATTTTTTTTTTCTGTAGCTGCATTAGGTCTTAATTTACATACTGTTTCTTCACTCCGTGGATATTACTTTATGTTTATATGTCAACAATATTCATGCTTTCTATTTTTAACACTATAATATTCCTTTTATTTTAGAAAGATGTCAACAGGCAAATGTATATATTCAGCTACCTTAACATACTGTGCAGATCCGTCGCTAATAATACGATTGTTTTTTAAAAGGAAAGAATTTATGTGTATTTATGTCATAAATCTAGCAGTACTATACCTGTGCTAACTCAAGAATACATTTGTCATTTTTAATTAAGTAAATAAAGTGAGTAACTATAGCTAGGTCAATTTTTCCTGAATTTCATTGTTTTTTCTTTGGGGAAAAAGAGGGATTTTAGGCCAGTTTTCCGAGGAAATGAGCCTTATACTGCCATGCTGCCTGTGCATGTGTGTTTTAAATTTGACAGCAGCATAGCTGACTCAAAGATGGTGACATGCTTATATGTTTCATGAAAATATGTGGGCAGTACAGGAAAAAGACATTAGAGAGTCCCCAGGCAGCTGAATCCTTATCAATAGCCAATTATGGAAAAATCTTCAATAAGAGCGTGTACTTTCTTGGACATGAGAGTCAATCAATCATGAGACAGAGCTGTATAGGAAACTAGGTTTTACTTGCTCCATCCTCATGGAGCTTCTTCTTTTTCATGCTTACGTAATTTCCAGAAAATCTTGCCTCTGTAGTGCAGACTTGGCTTCAGTGCATAACAATTGACCATGTGTTGTAATGTTGAAAGGGCCCTTTGTCAAAAATTAGGTAGGCTGGATTTGGAGTTCAGTAAAGGTTCCACTTTGATGTATCCTAAAAGGAGGAAGGGAGAATTGTCAGCCTAAAATGCTGTACAAGCCTAACCAAAATGTTAATGGTGCGAGGCTAGAAAACTAAAGCTGGGCTCTTGGGTAGAAACTACAATATAGCTTTTGTACTTGGCAGTGTTAGGTTTATAGTTGGACTCGATGAACTGAAGGTCTTTTCCAACCTAAATAATTCAATGATTCTATGGCCTAGAATAGTAGTAATGATATTTGTGTTTTAATTTAAGTGCTCCCAAATCTTCTAGATTTTTTGTCACCAGGATCCCTTCCTGAGCTAGATAAGCGCTGCTGGAACGCAAATACTACTGGGGAATCCTGCAGTCATGTTATCTTTCACAAGCACAGCTGAGAAAGCTGGAGATGAGGAACTGGGTGGATGAACAGTCACAGAAGCAACCACCAGATGCCTGTGGAAGCTCAGGGAGGCATGTGCCCTTGGAGCTGCTACAGTGTGTGGTACAGTGGGTCCAGAGATCCACCTTGTCCTGGCAGGCTCCACACAGACACAGCAAGCTGTAGCCCCTCTTTGGAGGAGTTGTGTCTTAGCTGAGACCTGTGACCACAGACCTGTGATTTCAGACAGTCAGATACTCTGTTCAGGATGTAGAACTGGGAAAGAGTTAAAAAACATGGCTCTGGAAGCCAGATGTAAAAATTCCCTTTCACTGGAATGTAAGGGAGACATTTCCAGTGCTCTTGTCTCTCCTGTTCAGTGCTGGTACAGGTTTGTTTGGAGGGCTGTGTTCTCTATTAGAGCTGGGCTTTATTCTCCACCGTGTGAGAACATGAGTGCTATAGTCTAACGCTCCCAGATCCAAGGACTGAATCTACCTGGCTGCTTAACAAGGAGCTACAGCTGCATCCTGATCTGAATAACATCTTCACTACTCTGCAGCTGCCTTTTTTTCCCTCTCTTCATTTTTCCACGAATTAGACTTATTTATAAATGCATGTCTCCTTGTAGCGCACTCAAAGCTGAGAGCTGGTAAAACATGGTTCAATACAATCCTACCGTGAAAAGATGCAGTCAAAGCATGTTGCTTTAAGGACCAGCCACTGGCTTTAGCTGAAATGGACCAAAGCACATGTGCTGGAGTCACTCCAGAGACCTTTGGATGAAGAGGTTCAGGGCAGAGGAGCTGTACAGTGTTAGGATATGCCTGTTCCTGTGAGGTGAGGAAGTTTCTTGCTTACACCTCCAACCAGGAAATTTATTTGGTCTTCCCTCAGTTTCTCAGGAGGATGTAAAGTACAGCTGACTTGGAGCATGAAAGCCAGTGATATATCTGGAGTTGGAGAGGCATGGGGTTGGTTAAATGCAAGTTGGATATAGCACCTGTACTTGATTCTGCCTTACAGCAGGGGAAGGGACTAGATAAGGCAGAATGAGCCCTTCAGAGGTTAATATTGTCTGAACCCTGCAGTTCCATCTGGACTGTGATGAACATAACAGTGTTCACTTTGAAGAGCATACAAACATTAGCTGTGGCATGGAGGCAGCCCTGATACTTCTCTTTGACTCCAAAATCTAAAGTATAAATTTTTTGAAGAGGAAAATATTTTTGTAGGGAAAATGGAAGTCAGATCTTCAAGGTTAAAAAGCTCTGTCTAACCTTTTACGTTATTGCTCAGAAGAATTATTCTTGAAAGTTAATAAACCACATGCATTCACCTCATACAGCTACTTCCCTTCCTAAACAAATTGCTTTTATTGTCAAAACTACAAATTCAGGCATCGTGATCAATACCATCATTTTATGAGCTGTCAGTAAAGGCACTTGAAGATGCAGCTTTGCTTGATTGTGTAGGAATAAAGATTGATCAGCCCTGTTGCTTCTTCTGTATAGATCCTTGGTTGATTCACATACAGTGTACAAAGCAAAGTGCTATCACCTCATCCTTCTTCAAAATCACATAGTCAATAGCTTTTCCTCTGAACATTTCTGCAAGCACTTGAAAGTAAAACCCCAATTAATATGTTAAGGAGTGCAGGGAGGAGGAACATGTTTTGGTGTTGGGGTCTTTCCCGATAGAAAAATGTGATTTCAATTCCAAACTTTTCTTGGTTCATTTCACAAAAGGTATTGAGCCAAGACTGTTAGCTTTTATTCTTTCATGTTTTCTTTTATTGTTTTTTAAATGAAAACAAGAAGAGTGCAAGATGATAACGAAAGATTGCTGGCCTGGAGCAACTGTTGAACCTTGTGAGGCGTTTTGGGACAGCAGTCAGTGTCATGCTGTTCCCATTGCACCAGTCAGAGAAGGCAGGTTGATTTAAGGGAAAATTAAGTCCTTGAATACACTGTTATCAAAGTTTGCTGAACATAATTATTTCCAATGGAAAAAAAAAAGGAATATTGGCTGAGCTATATTCATTGTATGTATTCAATTACCAAATATATGTATTGCTGTATTTGTAACACAAGTGGCTTTCCATGCTTGTGCATGATCCCAGTCACACAGTGTCCATAACTTATTTAGAGCTTATGTAAGTTGAGAAATTATATGCTTCAGCTGCGAAATTGTAAGCAGGTATGATACTTCCTATTCCTTGCCTGCCTTACTAAAACTGTAAGCTGTTCAAGGCATAGATGTCTTATTATGGGGTACTTGGATCTTATAAAGGAATTGTTTGATGGATCTCTAGGTGCTGCTGTCATCCAAAGAATAGTACTTGACCATTTGGGGCGAGATAGTATGGATGAACGTGTAGGTAGCTAAATAATAATACATGAAGAAAATCTGAATGTTTAGGAAAGAAAATGACTGGTCAGATGTACAGGAGTAGTGCAGTGGATTGTAGAACAGGATGTATTAGCTGAGGGTAGAGGAAAGGGTCTGGGACTTGAGAACTGGGCTTGGCTCTGCCATGAGGATGTGGTGTAATGGCTGTGCCTACTGAAGGGAGGAGCACCTTCCTTCCCATCTTGCTTTTCCTTTGTGTTCTGGCCTTGCAGGGAGCTGGTTCAGGCATCTAAACTGCCAGATACCAACACTATAGAAATATTGTGTCAGTTCCCCAAAATGGCTTATTGAAAGTCCCATGTGAGTGCCAGAGGGAGGGGAGGAGCTGCAGCAGGTAGTGAGGGTACTGAGAACACAGGCAGTCAATGGGTACGGCCCTGCCAGCAGCAGCTGGAAGTTAGCAGCATCACATTCGGTGTGACCTTAGACAAGTGATGATACATTCATGGTTTAGTTTTTTCACATGTAAGAGTGGGGACAATAATACTGTCTAGATCCTAAGACTGAGGTGATAATATTAAGTGTTACAGGCTTAGTGTATATAAAAGCTTTTGAAAACCTTGGATGGAAGACTTATAAAAAACAAATATAGAGATACAGTGGACATTATTCTGTAGCAAGTCTAACAGTCCTGCACTTAGCTATTGGTTTTCACTGAATCTTTTCCTTAGGCACGTTAACTTCGGTTTTATAGTCTATCAAGAGGCACCGCATTTAGCTCTCCCTGTTCAAGGTTCACTGACCTATAATCCCACTGAAATGGAGTGGAAAGCCCATGAAAATTTCACTGCATTTGCACTCAAGTGGCATATGGCCATGGTGTTAATTAAAAAAAAAAAAAAAGAAAAAAAAAGAAAAAAAAGTGATAGTCCTCTAGTCTCCATGGAGACTAAGCATACTTGAAAGAGGTAGGAGTATAAAATATTTTCAATCTTAGGTTGAAAGACAGAGATCAAATGTTGTTCTGGTTAAAATGCTGTGCAGATGTCAACATGCCAAGTTGAATAATAAGGCATTTTGCACAAATACTTCACAAAATCATTTGGATTATGAGACTAAGAGGAAATTTTCTTTACTATTTTTAATGGGTTACTGAGAGAGATCTTGATACATAGTCTGTGCCTTTGTCAAATTCTACCAGAATGCATAAGCCAGAAAGTACAATAATCATCCTGGCAATAAGGAATTCTTGTTTTACAAGGTAACATTCAAATTCTTTTAGAGGATCATAAAAACTAAATAAAAGAAGATCCAGCAGAAATTGAGACATTCTATGTGATTAAGATGTCTGGCTGGCAACGAAGCCTATAAAATAAGCTTTCCCAAACACTTCCCTTAGGAAGGGAAGAGTGAGAAAGAGAACTACATGAAAAGTATTCTCCAAAATGGAGTAGCAAACTTGGTTTTGTGATACCTAGTAAATTTGGTTCAATGTTATTTTTTCAGTCCGTTGGAGAACAGGAAAGCAAAGCTGATAAAGCGTTATGGGGTGGGGGCATGGGGGAATCACATTACTGGTTAAATGCAAAATGAACAGCAGGAAAGAATGAACTTTGTAACTTTTTGTTCCCAGGTGAATATAGAAGTAATATATTGGTGACATCCAAAAAGCACTATTTGCATGATATTAGCAAAAATGCATGCTAATGCGGGTTCTGGCACTGAAAAATCACTAATTTGACTTTTTCCATCTCAAATAATCACATCCCATAGAATGATTCACACATAATGTTTTAAGGTCAGAACTGTGACAGCATAGTGGCTTACTCTCCCTTCTGTAAGCAGCAGAACTTCAGAAACTTGGTTTGTTGTAGATTTGTGTCCTACAGTTTTTCATCCTCGTGCCGTTCTGCAGTGCTGCTAGTATTGTACATTCCCAATATCCTCCTCCTCTCAGAATTGCCATCTCCTTCCCATGTTTCCTCATTACAAGCAAAACAAGTGGGCAACATCTATTGTTGAATTGATACTTGACACCGTCAGGATGGGACTGACAGATAAATGGACAGACAATTTCCCTCTGTAAGATTATTTACATGGGGAAAATAGGTTAAAAAAGAACAGAACTGTCTGACTGTTCTTGTTGCTTATGATTAGGAAGGTTTATTGAGGCTGCTGCTGGACAACACTAGTTTTTTTTAATTTTTTACAAACGTGGATTTGTCGCCGTATGTTCTATAAATAGAAGGCGTCTATACATTTAGTAGACTAAGAGGGGAAAAAAGAGATGCAGAATTCAGAGAGGAAGATCGTTAAGAGGTTTGTGCAGACAAGTCCTCCTGTTATTGATATGGATTCTACCTTGCTGGCTTCGGAGCTGAACAAACAGGAGGCAGCTAAGTATAAAGGGTGAAAGACTTTGTTGTCTTGTTCTCTTTGGGTCTGATTGTGAATTTGCTTGAACAAGGATTGTAAGACTGAATCATTACTTTGTGATGGAGTTTTGCCAAAGATATAAACACAAGAAGATTGGTATATTGAAGTATTTTTTGAGTATTATTCAAAAAAAATCAAAAAGGACCCTGCCTTCTTGCTACCTTTAGACCATAGCTGAACACATACATAATTTGGGGAAGACACAAAAGAAAAAACCCACACACAAAATGCAAAAAATATATTCAGTTCAGTATTGCTGTCTGCCTTGAAATTGATTTCCTCTGTCAATAAACAACTGAAGGGATGGAAAAGGTCTGAAAAAAAGAGAAAACATTACATAACAAAAATGGTTAGTGCTTGTTATCTGGAGAGTGTTTAAGTAAAGACAATCTTAATTTAGGAAAGAAAATGAGAGATTGTCTTGCAATACGATGAAATATGAATTAAAAAAATATGATGTTGTTGAATTTTGTTTTATGATATGTAGCAAACTTGATATGAGAGAGAGGACATTTTATTATGTAGGTGCTGGCACTACCAAAAATACAGGCGGTTTAGATAACTGTTAATGGCTCAGCAGCCACTGCAGCATTTTTCTTGTCATGTTCTGTGTGGGAAATCTAACTAATGGACTGGTTTGCCTTGCCTGTTATTTTTGTTCCCTAGAGTCAAACCAGAGATGATTCCCTGAGTTCCTTCATTTGCTTGGAATAATTTAGTAACAAGCATTTTTGTCTGTCATGGATCCTGTTCTGTATTTCTTTGACCCTGTAATAGACTGGCAACAAGATATGATCCAAACATAAGGGCTAAGTTTTGCAAGCAACACTTTGAAAAGTAATCCTTTATTTCCTAGAGGCTGAAAAAGTACACCTACCTTTTTAAAACTTTTTTATTTTTTAGGGTGTTTATATTGAATATGTTTATTTTTCCCTAACTCCCTTTAATAGAAACTAGACATGTAATTAATTTAATAACAACAGCTGAGTCAAGGAAATTATTTTGTGCCACCTCACAATTAGTAGGAATTAAGACATTTAATTTTGAAGGCTATTGTATATGCAGGAATTTTACATTTCAAAAACAATAATTAGTGCTATTGTTAAATTAATTTATCTTTGGTCAGCTTTACATCCCAGAATGACTGGAGAAACAGAATAGTTAAAATGTTTTCTTTACTTAATCATTACTGTAATGGCTGTTCAGTATTGGCACACATAAAGTCTCTGGATTAATGGTAGTCCAGTTGCTTTGATTTTTGTGATTAGCCTAATTTGAAATTAGAAACTGCATCTAGCAAGCATCTGAAAAAGTGTATATGCATTCAGCTCCTTGTGTGGCTTTAATCATACAGCCAGTTTTTACTGAACTTAAATGTTAGATGTTCTTGCACACGGGGCAGATTCAAGTGGGGTGTACTTGAAGTTAAAAATCCCAGAAAAACCTCAACTAGTCTAATATTTTTTTAACTGGTTTCAGAATAGGAAAAAGTTGCCCCCCTTCCCGCAAAACCCAGCCAAAACCCCTTCGTCTGTGTAAATCAAGACAGAGAGCTCTTCAAAACATACTTTGCTGTGTTCACTTGTAACATTAATTTGTTTGCCAAAGCTCTGAGTGGGTGTTTAATTTTATTGGACAGTGTGAATAGCCCCTGGTGCTTAATTTAGAATTTATACAATTTCCCACTTCTCTTAGATAAATCCTAGTGAAGGAAACATCTCTTATCCATAAGTAAAGTTGAGATTTCTACCCCATTTATAGTCATATTTTAATGTTGTGGTTTAACCCCAGCCAGCAACTAAGCACCATGGAGCTGCTCACTCGCTCCTCCCCTGCCTGGTGGAATGGTGAGGAGAATCAAAAGCAAGTAAAACTCGTGGGTTGAGATAAGAACAGTTTAGTAACTGAAATAAAAGTAAAACATAATAGTAAAAGTAGTAATAATAATAATAATAGTAGTAGTGAAAAGGAAGATAACAAAAAAAGAGTGAAATAAAACCAGAGAAAGAGTAGTGATGAACAATGCAACTACTCACCACCCACTGAGCAGGTAGTCCCCAGCAGCGATCTGCCCCTCCCAGACAACTTCCACCGGTTTATATACTGGGCATGATGTTGTATGCTGTGGAATTATCCCTCTGGCCAGTTTGGGTCAGCTATCCTGGCTGTGTCCCCTCCCAGCTTCTTGTGCCTCTCCAGCCTTCTTGCTGGCAGGGCAGGGGATGGTGAAAAGTCCTTGACTAAGTATAAACAATAAAAACAACTTAGCAAAACCTAAAAACATCAGTGGTATTCTCACACTGAATACAAAATACAGCACTATACCAGCTATATAGGAAGAAAATTAACTCTATCCCAGACGAAACCAGGCCATTTATTTAGAACATTGTCTTTCCTCTTCTCTTGGGGCAGTATCTAAATTCCTTGTCAGGTAATTCACTACATTAGATGCATTAGATTAAAACGTGAACATTTTTTGGTCAGAGAAACAACACTTAATGAATTCATTCAGTCTATATATTCTCACTGGGAGCTTTGTGCTCATTTTCCGCCTGTTGAAAATTGTAGGAGCTTTTGCAAGGTCTTAATGCAGATGTGTTGCTCACATAAGCACTTACGTTGTCACATTCCTATATGCAGTGGAACCTCTTTCATGGCTCTGATGGTATGTTCTTCATGTTTTCTCCTCTTGCCTATCTGGTTTAGAAAGCTTAGTACTGAATGAGCCACAAAAAAATGTCAGTTTGTGACATGATATGAAAAGGATGTTGTGACTTAATGTGATGCTACCTATCCCTTGGGCAGTAAGTTCATCTCTCTTCTGGCGGCCACCAATAGCAGTTCCTTTGCCTTAGGGCTAGCAGAGTCACATAGAAGGAACTAAACTACTTCCCTGCTGTGGAAAATTGCTAAATGGAGTCTCAGGCAGTGGAGGCAAGCAGCACTCTTGAATTTGAGGGTTTTGGAACACAGTTACCCAGCTGTGTTGGAGTTTGGGAGTTCTTCAGGGAGAGAGTGAAAGAGGAGGAAACAGTGGAGGTAGGGAGATGTTACTGCTTTGGTGGCTTTGAACAAAGAGAGTAAGATTTTATAAGAATTGAGATGCTACTTTTTAAATTCTTCTTCCCCCCGCCTCAGGCAACGGTCTGCCTGAAACAAGAAGTAGTTTTCTGTAAAACCTAAGCAGAAAGAGGCATGTAACTCAGTTCTCTGGCATACGCCAGGGAACCAGGAATCAACACACCTGAGTTCCATGAGACGCTTTAGCTACCACCACTGCAGAAAATAGTGAAAAGTCATTACACAAATTCAACAGACACACAATGAAAATGTGGGAGAGAGGACTAACCAACAGTACATTGTCAATGTGGAAGATGACAGGGGTGACCTCTTTCTTGGAAATGGGCATTGTTTCATTGCTCACACCTGAACAGAAATTTGAATCTTGCTTTGGTCTGTTATATCTATATTGATTTTACAGTTCTCCTTACAATTAACAGATAAGGTACTTTTCTACCTCCACTCAGCATGTTATTTATCCTTCCTAGACAAGTGTTATTACATGCTGTCTCTTTTTCAGGCAAGATCCAATAAATTTTCTGATCTCTGCTCTAAAACTGGGCCAAACGGATAGTGCAGAGGAGTCATCCGTCATGATTCCTTCTCAGTGTCTTGCAGAAAATTAGTGGCTCGGAAGAATCTCCCAAGGTTGAAAGATGACATTTCCTCCTTTTAGCTCGACCTCAAAGAACCCAGTCTCAAACAATACATTTTACATGGTAAAATTCATTACTTCTTTCTCTTGGCTCCTGTTATTTTGTTTTAAAGAATTTGATAGCCCCACAAGTTGTTGGAGTTTCTGTTCTTTTTTTGAAATGAAAAGTGTATCACTTCAGTTGGCGTTGGTATCATTTATTTAGTTTCATTTCATTAGTATGCACGTACTTAGTCTCCTCTTGATTACTCTTGCTTCAGCACAAGAGGAGGTGGGAGATCAGTCGGTGTAACTAACATTTGTCTTGTAGGCAATAGATAAAACTATGGTAAAGCTAAAGAAAGATGAATGAATGCCCTTCACAGAGCATCACAGACTGGTATGGTTAGCCAAGAGAAGAGACCTCATTTTGCTCTGCAAGAAGTTTTAGAAGTGTGAATTTTGCATAAATACTATACTGCTATCTTCACATCTTGGCAATATACCTCTATAGGGCTGACCTACAACAGGCATTATATCGCTTCCCTAGTCCTGATTCACTGAAGTATTTAAGTCTAGTTTCAAATCTTACTGGCATCAGTAGGACTTGAACACTTGCTTGAAATGCTGCTTTCTTGAAACAGTTTTTTTTAAAATTAATCCATTGGAAGGGTGGATGTAAGAGCATGTTTCGAGTAAGATGGGGGCAAATTGAAAAAAGAACAAGTATGAAATGCTAGCTATGGAATCACAGCTATGAGGACGTTCTGTCAAGTGACACTGGTAAGGATCTTTAGCTAGAGTTAGTCATTGGACATCCATTGCTTAATAGGATAACACTAATTACTAATTTACAGAAAAGACTGGTTAAAATACCAGCTAAGTCAACAGATTCCCCTAGACTTACACATGCTTTGGATTGGACTGCTGCTGAGCCTACTACCATTTGGACAGGTAGCCTTGGAGCACTATAATAATGCAAGGTCTTATAATAAACAAGACAAAGATATTCTGTGGTGAGCAGTGATTTTGGTTGCATCAAATTTGAATTTTGCAAATTAAAAACTGAACTGAGATCTGATTTTCAGAAATGCTTGAATACTGTCTTCTGGGCAAGGGGGAAATAAAAAGTTCAGTTGCTGTGTCCCCAGTCAGGTGCATTTATCATTAGCTCCTTTAACAATCCTGACGAAGTGGAAGTGAAATCTTTCTCCTTTTATCCCCTGCTTTCTCCAGTTTCTCCTTTCACTGTTGTTCAGCAGTGGTGATACAGAACAGGTAAAGAGAAGAAAATTTTCTCACTATTTCTTATCTGGTTCTAGAGTGACCAATAGGAGATAAATCTGTCAAGTCTTAGACGAGACTATTGTGGCAGACTTTCTCACTGAGGAATTAACACCTCTGGGATCACACTAAGAAAGCGGATCAGTCAACTTCAAAGTTGTGAAGTGACAGCTTTCTCAGCTATTCTCAGAGGCTGCTGCTCGGCAAGTTACCTGCGGCTGGTTTTGAATTAGTGGACATAGGAGCTTTAAATATATAAACATAGAAGGGGGAAAAAATCTTGCCCACAATTATTTAAAAATTGAACAAGAAGAGAGTTTGAATTGTGAAGGTCACCAGCACTGGCTGGAATCTTTGACAGAAGCAGTCCTCCATTTCTGGGGATTAACATATTTTAGATTCAAACTGATAGTTAGATAATGCTGTATTCAACATATTGAGGGTATTTGCAGTATTTTAATAGTAAGCTCAATAAGGCAGGCATTTATTTCATAAAGAAAGTTTATGCCAGTCTGGTCTAACCGCCAAGTGAGCTGATTAAAGTTTGGCAGACCCTATTGACATTTCTAATAAAGAAATCACTACTGCAGCATTTTTCCTGCTTAAAGCAACAGGAGCAAGAATGGGGAAGAAATAAGACCTTTATAGAGAGAAAGAAACTGTTGACAGCAGCTTTTAATTTCCTTAATTTAATCACTAGTGCTCAGCTTTTGCCACCGCTGTAACATGTAAAAACAATAATACTGGTAATATATTCACTACCCATCATTTACTTGAGTGCCTGGAAATTAGGAACATGCAGAGGCTAACTTATGCATAATATTATAAGAAGAGGATGGAGAGTCTATGGAGAGTGCCATGCAGTGGTTGCACTAAAATAAGTCTGTGTCAAATTTATTCTAGACCTTCTAAGTGGCTTATTGACTTAGATTTTCCAGTCTTGCAGATTTCCCAGTGGAAAATTCACAATTTGGGACCTTCATGTGTTACTTCCTGTGTAAACCACCGCTCAGTGTGTATTGCACAAACCCTAATCCACACTGGCTGTACAAAAATATTCCCTAACTGCAAAGCTTGCTGTTGAGCTCTGAAGGACCCCAGTATCGAACAAGGTGACTAAGCGTGGGAATGGAAAGGCAAGATATGAATACTGGAGTTGACTTTCACAATCTAGAGATGAAAAGATACTGTATGTCCATACCTTTAGGTAAATTAGATATCAGGGGTCATTTAGTTAATCCTTGTCATATTACAATGAAAACTAGATTATTAATTACATGGCAATATTAATTCTGAACGCATTTGTAGCACTTTTTGTCTGAGGTTTTCCTAGTATTTTATTACTGTAAGAAAAAGAAATGGCAGACCTTTAACAATAAAGCATGCTTGTCCGTCTTTTTATGGTTTAATACTGTCATAATGTAAAGCCAATTGTTTTCTTTGATAGCAAAGAGAGAGCACATAATATAGCAGAGAACTTGAGTAACACCCCATATGTCGCCATGTGCTGAATCTGAAAGTGTTTCTGAATTGTGGACAGAGGATCTGTCTTGCATCTAGCTGAAATTCTGAACAGAAGAAAAAAGTTGATATAATAGGTTTATTTAAGTCTAAATAGCATAAATAAAGTTAAGAGAAATAAACCAGCTAGCAGATACAGTGTACCTAAACAGATACTTTTTTCCTATTGTAATTCCATCTACTGTAATTTCAAGGACCTAAAGTTTCAAATGGGCTCTGAACCCCTTTAATTAAAAGAGCTAAATCAGAGTTTTAGAAGATATTCCCACACCTGTTTTTACCCTTACCTACCTTGGGATAGCCACTCCCACGTTCATTTGGCTAATGAGCCATCTCATTGTGACCACTTAGATTTTTAGAAGCTGTTTTTAGTTTTTCTCTTAGATTATTCTTCAGTTTTTAAATAAGTTCCTGGGAATGTTGCGAAGTCATATGCTTATCCTATTTAAAGGCTTACCTTAAAAACTCTCCAAGCTCACTAACAGCTTGTGTATCTTCTGCCTCTTGCCCTACCCTGTATCTTCCTGGTGCTTCCCTAAATGTCTCTGGTTTTTTATAATCACATTGCAGGCCCCTGGGGTCAGGAGCCATCTGTTGCACTGTGTTTGCTACCACCCTTACCATACTACAGTCCGGTGCCTCTATTGAGTTCTGTGCGACCTCTGCTGAAAAAACGAACAATTAAGGATGTGTGTGTCTAGTAGTGCAAAACTGAGTTAACTCTGTCACTTGGGCATCCTCCTGGGAGCACATGTTGATGAGAAAAATTTATGAGCAACGTTCAAGAGACGCTTTGCACTGCTTCTGGTCTTGCTGTAGTGAATGACAGTATTTGGTGTTAAATTTAGCTTTGGCTTTATCGTATTTATCCATCACTTATTAGGTCATTATTTACCTTAAAATAAATGACATGCAAATGAACTGCTGCAGAGGACAGGCTATGTTTGTAAACTATAGCAATATTCATTGTCCCTTCTGTCCAGTGTGTGTCTCTCTTTATTCTGAAGCTGTATAGTCACCAAGGAAATAAGGAAAATAGTATATGAATTCTCCAAACGTCTGTCTCCCGCATGATTATTACTTTCCAAGCAAACCCTTGGCTGCCTCTGCTGCTGCTGTATATTTATGATCAAAATGTATTTCAATCATTTCTGGATAACTTCATAATAAAGTTGTACTGCCCGAACACTCTAGGTAATGCTCAAAGATTTACGTACCTTAGATGCGTATGCAGCAGACAGACAGGAGCAACCTTGAAAATCTTACTATTGGCAAATATCTGTTACAAAAAGCATAAAGAACTGGCAGCTCTTATATTTGAAGTAATCTTTACATCCACAGCTAGACCAGTTTTCTGTGCTAATGACCTCTTCCTTTGGATGAACTTCTGTACATGTGCTGTGATTGTTTACATGAAAAAGTGACTTTTAATGTGCATGGTTTAGCACCCTGTAACGCATCTCCTAGCCTAGAAATTGAGTTGTGTGAAAATGATGCAAAAATCAAACCTAAAAATATATCCAAGTGTCAGACTAAATTAAAATTCATGCTTCGTTAAGTGGGTACAGTACAAATAAAAGAGGTCTTGATAGGAACAGAGCTGCTTCTTCTGTTTAGCATTTTAGCAAACTGGGACTTTGGAGCCTCAAACAGATGTTATAAATACCCATGCTATTGAGTTAATGGTATTGAGCAGTATGATTAGCTCTTGTAATATTTCAGTATAATTCCTAGTTTGCCAGAATACCTGATTTTGCTTTTACAACAGTTATTATCACATATCTTCAAACTGAATTTAGGCTTTACACATTCCCTTATATTGCATCATCCATCTTCTCCCTATGAGTTAAAATACATGCCAGATGCTGTAGCACACCTGTGATTTGCAAACTGTTGCTCTTGTGTGATATAAAGTATAACTTTGGTCAGCCGGTGTGTATGACATGAACACACAGAGCATATGTAGCTTCTGTTGCTGGTTAGATCCATGTAAATGTCGTGGCTTGCATGTGTATGCCTGTGCTGAGTTTTTCCTACCCTTTCATGTTTAGTACTCAGCCCTACTTTAAAGAGGGATTTCAGAGAAGCAGCTTTTCTGTATCAAATACTGAGAGCTTTTGCAGACTGGGAATCTTTGCCATGGTTCCAATAGGTTCCTGAGCCCCGGAGAAGTGCTGTAGCTGAACATTCTGGGTTGTAAATGTTGTACTGTCTCATCAGTGGAGCTATCGGGAGGTCTGAGTACATATCTGAGCTGAGGGCCATAGCTTCTTTCAAAGTATAAAATCCAGCAAAGTGCTTTTTGAAATGAGCAAGTTGACTTTTGACACAGAAGCATCAATTTCCTTCCTCTCCTTTGAGTTCATGTTTTTACGTTTCCTTGACTTCTGATGTTTTTCAGATTTTTGCAAATGACTGTGATGATAGACAGGAATACTTAATTGTGAGAGCCAAAGACGAACCAGAGAGGAGTGCAACATAGGTCAGGAAAGGGAAAGGTGAGGGGAGCATTCTGGCAGTGACATAAGGGGCATCTCTACCAGATAACACAGGAAGAGATTGCAGTCCTACAAAGGAATCGTAAGCTATTTCCATCTGCTTCTCTATTACTCATTAACCTTCACAACCCTGAGCAAAAGTCCACTGGTACCTTTCCTTAAACCCTGGGGACTTCGGATCAAACCTGTAATATACTTCAACTGGAAAGCAAGTCCCAGCTCAGCACAGCCAACAGAACAGACTTTTGACTTGATGGTGGTAGCTCTCTGATTCTTCAGGACAGCTTTGAGCCATGGTGGGCTTGAATACACTTCATACTTACCTTTCTGTGCCTGTTTATGCCATTTGAGCTATGCCAGCTGTTGTGCTGTGGTATAGGAGTTCTCTGTGAGGGAGCTACAAGGAATAATCGTATAGTGATTCTCTGCAATAATTAATTAACTTGGAAGATTGGCTATAAAATGCAGGAAAAGTCAGGTGACGAGTCTCTTCAGTCGGGAAAGGATATTTTACCCATCAGTGCATAGAGATGTCCAGCAGTGAACAGGCACTCTGAAGGCCAGTTAGCTTTACTGTTTGAGAACAACTGTAATACCTTATTTGACTGCCTTGGTGAACTCCAATGCACATTGTCACTATGCTTTCTGAAATATTGCAACTGTCTGAGGCCAGGGCAAGTTTTCCACAGAAAATGATAATGTTCTTCTTGCTTTATTTTAATTAGTATTTCAGTGGAAGTGAGAAATTTGCTGATTTATGTAACTCTTTTAAACCAGGGCAGGGCAGCAAACTTCGGAGTAATTTATTTCTTGACATATATATTGCGGTGATTCTGAACACTTTTTTGCAGCAGTTTGCAATCCTTTTCTGCAGAGCAAAATATTCACCTCAGACAGTGGAATTTCCCAAAGTCATCACTGGTTTATGCATTTCATGGTTATTTGCTATTTTTGCAGCTTCATCTGTGAATTTTTGGTATATGGCATCATGCAGGCATGGTCATTTCTATTTGCGGGGCTGAAGTATTAATACAGATTGTTTTAAGAACATGTTTTTAAGTAGTTTAAGGAAAAAAGGTCTTAATTGTAAACAATTATAATAATCTATGAACTTTTTTCTGTATGTGAGTATGTTTTGTGGACAAACAAGGACATAACATGGCTTTTAGCAACTAGTAACAGTCAAAGATGAATCTCATTTAGTTCAGACCATTTCTAGACCATTGTAGTATTTTTCTTTACAAGACATACTTCTAATACATTAATCAGTCTAAATAGAAAAGCAATGGGTGTACTTTGTTGAGAGATTGCTCTGGAGCCTGAGAAATCCAACAAACCTAAGGATGATTATATTCCACATGCCAATATCATTTGTAGTAATTCTGTGCTTGCAACTGTGAAACTCCAGGCATCTCCACCAAAGCTACTTGGAGAATAATCTACTACTCTCCTGCTTTACAGTCAAACTCTCAGGTACGTAGTCTTTATCTTACAAGGCTTAGCAGTTGTCCCTGAGCGCTTTTAATTCCTATCCTTGGCACGTGTCAGTGGGACTTAGGTGAGGAGTCTGCGTGTCTACTCTTGTAAATACCACTAGATTTCTGTCTGCAACTCCAGCAGCTTGAATAACTGTGTCTGTGCTAATACATACTTTCCATCCCACCGCTCGAACCTTGACCCTGATAAAGGAGGTATTAATATTGAAATATGTAAAAAACAAAAGAAACAAACAAACAAAAAGTAAAACGTAGTTTGCCATGAACATAAATTCTCATTGTCTTAACTAGAAATTCAAATGCTTATGCTTGGCCATCTGCTTCAGCTCTATCTCTCCTGATACTCGTTTAATGTTTCTTGCTGGGCTTTACTTACTCTTGTGTTGCTGTGTTTGGATGGAAGTAGTTTTTATCATAAATCCTTTAAAAGATAAGGAGCTCAAAAGTGATCTTTATTAATTCCAAAGAAGATTGAATCCACACAGCAAGTAAAGAAGGGCATGAGGGCATTTAACACATCATCACAGCCATGGCAGAGAGATGCTAAAGAACAGCTGACAAGGGTGAATGTTAAATATTCCTTGTTCAGGAGTACAATATTGGATTTTGAATAGCCTTGAAATGTGAATATCAGAGGAGGCTCAATCTTCCCCATCACTGCTGTGGTTCTCATTGCAATAAGGATTTGGGGGCCTAACTGGTGACAGAATTGTGAAGGACCCCTGTGTAAAATAGAGACTATGCTGGCTCAGTCCCAGATGGCATAATTGCCCCTTGAGATAAAAAGATATTTGAGTTAGTGCTGAATGAGTTCATGCTGGGACCAGAAGCAATGCAGATGTGTCAGTTCGATGCTAATTAGTCTTTCTAGTTTCCCGTCATGTATTTGCATTTCTGTTAAAACAGTGAATTTCCCGTACTGGAGTTTTTCTGTTTCACACACCCTGTCTGTTCCTTATTATCAGACTATCAGAGCACCATATAAAGTTTCATGTGGTTATCACTGTAACACCTTTGTCAGGTAGGAGAGTAGAAATGGGGAGATGAGACCCAGAAAGACTCCATGTTTTGTCTGCTGTCACAGGAAATCTGAGATTTATTGATTTATTAACAGAATGATGCAGTGACTTAAAGCAGACCCCAAATTGCTGACCTACAGATTTCTAGATTTAATGCCCCTTTTAAAACACTTCTGCTTTGAATACTGAGCCTCTAATATTAGCTTTTCAGGAATCCATATTTATTGTTTGGTTACTGGCTCCGTTTTCAACAACAAAAATTTTTGCAAGGCAAAAAAAGGAGTACAGATGGAACTGAGAGAGATCTAATGGATAATATAATAGATTAATTTAACCAGTTATATTTTGCAATCGTGGACAAGAAATTAAGCGTGTGACTTTAACGTGATTTTAAATGCAGCATTCTAGAAAAAATGTGCTTGTAATGCTATCTTTATGGTGATGGAGACAGCAGAGACTAGCTAAAGGAAAATCCTTGGGTATCGTAGTTGTATGTTCCACTAGAGTCTTCATCTTACGTGCCTAATTTGTCTCATTCTTCCATGATCCTTAATGGGTTGCCACAAATGGGAAAATAGGAGGCATAGTTCCCTCTAGTGTACAGCTGCTGCAGGAGTTAAGAGCTGTGAGCTGTTTGGCAGACTTCCTACACATTGTTTGTGAAAATGTGATTATGTGGTACTCATTACATTTTCTAAATGTTGGCTTCAGCATCCTGTCCTCTCAATACATCAGCTGGTAGGAGCCTTCTCTGATGATGTCCTATTTCTATCATGATGGTTTTTTACTGCTTATGAGGATAGATTTTCTCCAGCCTACCTTCTTTGGCCCTTATAAATTTGAAAGATATTTTTCAGTGCTTGCTTTCTCTCTCCCCTGTAATTGCAGTGTAATTGATGTGGGACACTTTTTAATTTGCCTGTAGACCCTGGTAAAGACTTTATACACAACACACTATTATTTCAGTACAGCAAAGATTTGTGGTAATCCCTGGTACAAATCATTTCATATCCTCACCTGGTAATGAGAAGGCACCATTGGATCTGAATGCCTACAAACCTGTAGCGTGTTCCCCTGTGACATTCATCTACTTGAGGAAATGAGAAACATTATTGTCTTCACTTTAGAAGAGAGATTTGGATATGTATTTTTATGGTAGGAAGCCTTCAGCAACATCTTAGGCTTGAGGATTTCCCACTTCCTATCCAGCTGTTTGTACTGACACTGTGCTGGGACCAGCCTCACTCCCGACACTCTCATTTCATGGACATACTGTGCTGAGCGCCCAGTCAATGAACTCATCCATGTTAAAAATAACCTGGTTTTGGCAATTTGTATTTTTGTTACCCAAAGCAACAACTTGTATCATAAACTCATGCCTAAAGGTTCAGAGGAGAAGAAAGTTTTTGGCCACAAGGAGCCAGGGCACACTAGGTGTGGCTATGAGGTTGACCTAAATTTCCTTTCACCAATGCTTGTTCTCAGGCTGCAGTCATAGTCCTCTCAGTATGGCTGACACAGCTCTGCGAGGCCACTCTGTGAAAAGAGTCACAGAAACTCTCAAGAAAAGGGGTACTGACAGTGATAATTTCAGTGATCTGAGTTGAAAGGCAGCCCCAACATTTTGTCTCTTTCAGTGTCACCCTGAGATGGGGCAGGGAATGGCATTTAGGTTTTCCCGGTCCTAGTCTACAACACAATCAACAAACAATGCCTTCACTTCTGGGATGGCATCAGACATGGCCTTGTTTTGCACACAGAAATACTGAGATGCAGAAAGTTCACTAATTGCTGTATTTAATCAAGTCTTTTTTGACTTCGGTAGGCTCGGCCGAGCTTCAGTGCGGTCACTTTCTTAGGCTCGTTATATGCAACTTCAACATGAAAATGTGCTTAACCACAGGCATGTGTTTTTCCAAGTGGAGAAGGGTTTAAGCATGTGATTTTAAACTACTTTGTGCATTAATGTCATCTTCAGTTGAAACTATTTACATGGCTTAAATACTTGCTTAAAATCTTTGTTATCTTGGAGCTTTTCTGCATAGCATGTGGGAGAGAATTTGGCATCAGGTTATTTGTTGAAGGTGGCATAGGTGGTCCATGGCAGGGCCTGGAGCAGAACCCCTTTCTGCTGACTCCCATTGCTCTTCTTAGACATGATTTCCCCTTCCTTATGGATGTGAAAGCAAACTTGGCACCTCGTCACTGCAGAGTGCTTACGCTTCCCCTTCGCTGGCACATGAACAAGTCTAGACACTTGACTTCCTTCAGAGAATGTTAATAATAAAACCTTTTTTTTTGCACTAACAACAACAATTGGCATAGACTTGCCAGCACTTAGGCATCGCTTTGCTCTGACAGGTGGTGAAGTCTTGCTGGGAAGCAGCAAATTCTGCTCTATTTGCTGCTTTCTTTTTTGTCTTTTCCTTTTGGTTCCTGACCTGAACTGATCCTGGGCATTAGCACCTGAGGCCCACTTTGCGCTGCAAAGGTTTGCTGCTACCACTGTGTGGTGAGGTAGACATAGGTTAAGCAGACAGACTGCTTTGTCCCACGTGGCTTAAAACTCTTCCCACAATGAAATCACTATATTGAAAAAACATTTTTTTTGAAAGCTTAACTGTGCTTATGTAAAGGCTTTGCTTGTCTAAAATGTCATAAAAATAGTCTCCTATGGCATTACTGTGCAAAGAAAAGACTGGTTTCTCATGTAGATTTGGCATTTCTTGGCAGTTGTTCCTGTGTAGAGTAAAACCAAAAAACAACAAACAACCCCTCCATGAACAAACCCAAAACCCAAGTGTACTTTATTGAGGGAAATACTATAAATAAAAAATACCTCTGCAGCTTTAAGGCTTGCAGTTGGCAACCAGTTAACTTTCCCTGTGGTTCATGAGAAAGAAGGGATCTCAGCTTGAAATTATCTGTCTTGATATTCCACATTGTAGTAGGCATTAATGCATAATTGCATTTTAGACACAAGAATGAGAATGTAATTTACAGGTCTGTGTCATTTACTAATTTCTTGCTTAATATCTGTAGTCTTTGCTACTTTGACAGAAGGTACACATGCTGCTCTTCTTACTGTGCCCTGATTATGTGTAAACTCTGCGGAAGCCCAGCTATAAGAGGGATTCATTGAGGGTTTGTAAGAAAGCTGTGTGTTACCTACTACCATCCTAGATTTCTTCTGTCCATTTCAGTCTCCTGGCAATTGTTTTATGAGTTTCATTCTGTGACTAAATGAGAACAGTGTCTCTTTTGGGGATATTTTCCTCAACAGTTAAGCACTGAGAATGTTCCCTCTGGGTAGTCTCAGCAGTCTGTTTGGGAGCATCACATTGCTTCCTTGCAGGGATATAGGAAAGAAAATAGTTGCACAGCAGGGAATGTGCCACATGTGGTGGTGTTATTTCAAAAGAGGCTTGAGGAAGATTGATCTCAAGCTTCACCCACAAGGTGAAAGTAATTGCTCTTATAAAGTAAGGACAACTCCACAATGGGATTGCTATTAAAAGAATCTGCATTCCTTCTGTGAGCATGGGTGTGCTCATGCTGCTTAATTGTCATTCAAAATTGAACTTGCCCTGCTCATATACTTTCACATAAGATATTTGTTAACTTACTTTATTAAAGAGACAGGGCAGAAAAAAAGCTATGTGCCCCATCCATTTACAGGCAAACCATCTGTAGGCTGGCATACCTACTATGGGTCTCCCAGGAAGGGATCAGGTCTTGAAGGAAGATCAACATGACTGACAGAAGCTTCTACTCTATGGCAAATATCACACTTATTTTTTCAGGATATGGCAAAAAGCTTCCCAGTGTGGAGCATGCTGTGGAACATCTTGCATGCCTAAATGTTACATTTGTCTTTGCTTTTACATGAATTTTTCTCTATCATTTTTCAAACTATTAGACTGTCTTTAAGATATCGCACTTGACGGTGAACTGTGTTTTTTCCTATAAATAACTAAATAAAATTACCCTACCATCAGGAACTTTTACCTTGATTTCAGTCACCCTGAAAATGCTTGGAAAACAACCCCCCCCCGACATGGCTGTGCCTAGAATGATTAAATTTAGAAGCCCATTGATGTTGAAGGCACCTGTATGTAACAGGACTGCCTCACAAAAGGTCTGACAGCTCAACATAAGGGCTTTGTCCTCTATGGAGAGGTTTCTGGTTGCTCTCAATGCTTGATAGGGAGAAGTGTCAGGACAAACTGCAGGTTTTGGAGGAGGAGACTTCTTCATCCAACAAACCAGAACTTCTGTGACCCATACTGAGTAAACACTGGTGTGACATGGAGGACTCTGTAGGTATCTGTGCCTCACTGAAGTTTAGCACCTATGAATACCTGGGGCAAACCTTGCAAGAGCCTGTTGCAAACAACTGAACAGGTTACCAAACATGCATAAACCAAGCAAAGGTTATGTCACATAAATGTGTCATGTGCGGATATTTTCCCAGTTGTCATTTAGTTCATATCATTTACAGCAATGTTTCATGCTGTGCTAGTAATAAAAAATCATGCATTTTATAAAAATAAGTGAATCTTAAAAGGCTGCAACTTCAGCTCAGTGTTTGTAGTTTGACATATGCTCAGAGGCCAAGACATCAGGCACATGGATCTTTACGCAGGGTGCTGTTCAGCACGGTGCAATTCAGCAATGTTTCACTATCTGTTAATAAAATCTGAAGGTTACACATTGTTTTTGTGATGTCAGTGACAATTTACCACCACAAATTATTGAAAGCGATAATTCAGTGGAGTGATTCATCTGCAGTGTGCTCTTGTGTTCAGGGAGGGAAAGCGGAGCTCTCGTGTTGTTTAGCTGCTGGCACAAAATGACTAGCAATTGTCAGAAAGCATTTCTTTTTCTCTCCTGACATTTCCTCCTAGCAACATGTAGTATATACATTTCCTATGAATTATAAGGCTTTTTCTTCCTTTCCTCCTCCAACTTTGTGAGGCAACAGCAAGATATTAAGTGCGGGGAACAGCACACACAAGCATGTGGCAGGAGTATGACCCTCAAGGCCTGCAGTGGAATTCCTTCTGTGAACCCACAAGCAATATTTTAAAGGCATTCAGATTTAACTCTCATCTGTTCTTACCAGCAGCTCTGAAGGGGATTAAAGAGCCTCCAAGAGTTTTGCAATAGCTCTTGAGAAGCTAAGAGCACACAAAAATCAAGCCTTGAAACTGAAACAAGTAACATTCCTTATACCTGAATGGGTTTAGAATTGGTGTAATTTACAAGAGAGAAGAAAAACAAAGTGAAGGCAAGAACGTTAATAAATGACACAGTATTTCTTAGCATGAAATTATATCAAAAAGTGAAGTCAAAGATGTGTACATGTTCATGTCTGTAGGTATGTAAGCCATGCATTCTTTAAAATTGAGTGTGCAACTGGTGCTTTCAGGAGTTGGGTAACTGGAGGATAAGGCTTCACCTTAAGGTCATAATTTAAAATCAATTCCAGATATCATTATTCTTTGCTTTCTGAGGTGCTTTTAAAATCTTCTGAACTGTGAGGATGTCAAAGGTTGAAATCTACACAGACAACTGAGTAGGGTTTAGTGGGAAGGAGAGAATTGGTACAGAGTTTATGTACACAAGCTGGGACACTGTTTCACAGCATGGCAGAATGGTCTCTGAAAAAGACTTTGCTGAAGACGGGATAGGTCAGTATGCATTAGAGCTGTATGATGAGCATGCTTTGTGGTTTAGTTACACCAGCCCCCGCAGTGGAGATATCTCAGAGATGGATTCCATTTTGTCAAAATAAATGTTTGAGGTCATCATAGGACAAGAAGGTTTTAATAAAGGTTGTAGCTGGATCCCAAATGCATCCACACATACTTGCTAGCAATATCACTAAAAATCAGTGCTGTCTTTCAGCAGTTTTTCCATTATGAATACAGTCTATGCTGCTGGAGAGTGTGTCCTAGAGGCCAAAGAAACCACCTGGGTATACTGGTCCTGGCAGGAGCACTTTCCTGGCCAGTTCTGGAAAGACTGTGACTATCTCTAGGGACAACCTTCAGATACAGTGGTATAAGAACTCTCCAAATCACGTTTACCTCTTCGTGGCTTCACATGCCAAGCCGCCTCCACCTACACTATCTGCTGTAGTAGGGATGACACCGAGTAGAAGAGATTGGCATCATCATCACAGAGGCCTTGGGTTGTTTTTTGATTTTGAAAGAGCACTGGTCCTGTCCTTCTCAAGAGCAAATGGACTCTAGTGAGTAGAGGTTACCTGCAAGGGCATCCTGTCTTGTGTCTTATGAGCAATCCAGAATTTAGTATTCCTGTCTCCTGTAGTCTTGTGTCAGTCCCAAAACTTATTTATACTCTGAGCGCTTTGAGCAACAACTGACACTTTACAACAGTATTGGATCTTGTAGTCAGTGATGAGTGTACAAAGAAACAGTAAGGAAACTGCCCCTCAACAGTATGCCCTGAGCATCTTCCAGGCTGTGGCCCTACATAAATAGGTCATATTCATGAACTATGTGTTTCCAGCTTACAGTCAGCCTTTCAGGCTTCAGTCTGGCTAGGACTACAGCAGAAAATTATTTTGGACGCTATAAATCTTATTCATCAGCAACCTCTGTAATGCAGTGCTTTAGGATGTACCAACTGTATCCAGAAAAGTGGTAGCCTCAAAGAACAGTGGGTGTGTGCTGTTCCTGTGTGCCCCTGAATATAGGAGGAAGAAACCCATTTTGCAAAGTCTTGGTGCAGTACAACGAGGGCTGAGGACAGAAAGACTTGCAAGATGGAATACTTACCCTCTAGAATTTCAGTTGAAATGTAGCCCTGGGTCCTAGATGAAGTAGGATTGCTTAAGTCAGCTCCAGTCCTCAGACATGAGAACTATTGAAGTTCTTATGTATAATTTATCCTTCTTTTTCATCTGCAGCTCTGAATATGTTGTTTCTTTTGACATCTTAGGCTAGGGCTAACGTTTTACCATTCCAAAAGAATCCAGGGGTATTTTTAGGCTTTTGAACAATGGTTTGCTACTTTACATGTTGCAAAAGGAATAAAGAACAACAGAAAACTCAAGTCATACTCTAGATTACCTCTGAGGAAGGGCCACCCAGGTGTAACACCTGGGGCAGGAACTAATCTCTGGTGGACAGGGTGATCCCAGCGTAAAACAGGGACTGAAAGTGTGTCCTACCTTCATGCTAGAATTTAAAAGACACAGAAACAGGTTGAAAATACTGTAATGATTATGGTGAATTTTATGATGTTTCATTAAAATGTTTTAAAACAATATATTTTCCTAAATGTTCAGGTTTCATAATGCTGTCTTATTTCCTTTTTTCGTGTACAGATAAGTGGTAGTTGCATAACACTTGTCTAACAGTTTCTCTCATCTCTTAGTGCACTAGACTCAAATTGAAACAAATTGCTCTTTAAAATTGAAAGTGTCAAAGGTTGTAAAATTGCCTTCGGAACTTTCTAATGCTCAGCAAGCCAGTCAGCTCATGTACTGTATTTTGACGTCCTTTTTATGTATTTCTGATGCTGAATACAACAGCAGTTGAACCCTGCTGGAGCTGGTGTCTTCTTCGGCTAAAATCTGTGACAAAATATGAGCATTTTCTACTGCATTATGGACTTCTCATCATCACCGTGTTTCTTTTTCCTTTTTCCTTCTTTTAATATTCCACTCTGTCAAAATATAAAAAAACCATTTATTTAATTAGTGTAATTTATTTATGTCCATTTTAAATCAAGTCTTCCCTAAGTATAACTTGGTGCGCCTCTATCCGATTTTATTTTTCTTTAATCTGTGTGTGCTTTTTTCAGCAGAAGCCAGCAGAAAACAGTTGCTTAAGCCACAAAGGGATTTTCTTGTCAGTTTTCACTGACTTTTCTAAGCTATACACTTGTAATTTGTGGAAGTTCCCAAACAGGGTTCCTGATATCTTCATCAGAGGATGTAAAGGAAGTTGACTTCCCATCTTCCTGTCCTGTGCGGTGTCACACTTTCTCTCTGAAAGAGAATTTAATCCTTCCCAGTAGTGGTGCCACCTCAGCAGGTCAGTCTCATTCCTGATGTACTGTTCACTCAGTGCTGACTGTGTATTTAGAATTGAGCTGAGTGGATATAGGAGATTTTCCACCTCTTATTTGGAGAAAAGCTATTTGCTCGTTTTATGAGCTGTTAGAAGATACACTATCAATTGCACCTGGGATGGGAGTGTAGCTGTTATACAGTAGTAGTATCCTGCACGTTGATCTGTTAAGCTCTATATAGAATTCATAGCCTGAAGTCTTTGATGCTAGTGTATTTATAGAAGTACTTGCTTAAAATCTAAGCTTTTAAAAAAAATTATTTGTCTGCTGTGGTCAGTACACTTGAGTTGTAGATTTCAGTGGAAAATAAGAGACTTTGTGTCTTGATAGATGAGAGATCCAGCCACAAGCTTAGAAAAATAAGTAGACCCTCTAGGCCACCTGAGCTGTTCATAGAAATTGAGTGAAATTTGATTTTTCTCCTGGTTTCAGTACAGATCCGATGTCAACTAGGAATGAAGAACAAGGAGGAGGGGTATGCATTCTACAGAAATTTTTGATGCTAGAAACAATTCCCATTCTATGTTCACATGGCATAAAGGGCCTTTTCTGAAATGTTTGTAAGGAATTGGGAACATTACTATGTCAGTACAGGAACCAAGAGATCAGAAGACATGAGATAACAGCTGAGTACCTTAAGAGCCGGCCTGCAGTATTAATTTCTGGGTTTTTTCCCAGTCTTTCAAGCTGTATCTATTGTACTTTTGGTAGGTAATTAGCGGTAAGTTGTGTTGGAGCTTGTCATGTTAACCCAGTCATTGAGATACTTTGATCACCTAAGGCTCTGGAATGAAGGGTCCAGCTGATAGTTTTGCCCTTCACATTGTTTCCCAGCACCTGGAGTGAGCCCTGCAGTGTTTGGAAGTGCTGACTGGACTTAGCACAAACCTGACAGAGTTCAGGAGCTCCAAGGAGGTTTCTGATTATCTGTTCTTTCACTTGGACAAAAACTTGATGCGTAATCTTAGAAAAGCCTTCCAGTAGAAAAGACAACTGGAAGGGAGAGAAGAGTTAGTGGCAGGGGAAAGGATAATTTTAGGTATAAGTCACTACAGCTTTATTAAACTTTATTCCAGAATATATCCACTGTCTCCAGTGTGCCCCTTCCTCACTTAAAGCAAGCAGGCAAATTTGCAAAAATGTATTTACTTGTTTGAACTGATGCATGTTTTTGCAAGTTAATAGTTAATTAACATTGAAGTATATGGGAAGAAGACGAAGGGAGGAATTGTGATGATGCGTTATATGTCTGGAAATGACCCAAGAATATTGGGTCAGAACATGAAGAACTGGGATGGAATCCCAGGCATGAGACCTGCTTTTCTTTAAGGTGACAGTGAGTTCAAACTTCGCCTGAATGCCACTGCAGCGTTGTTGGATGGATATGACAGTAGTCCAGGGAGTCAAGACTGTTACAGTGGAAACCATATCCTCATTGAAATACTAGAATTCCCATTTATTTCAGCCAGGGACTGGGTTTTACCTCTTTTCCTACCTCTTCTAGTAATCTACTCTGGCGCTTCCGTTCCATCGAATGGATTGCTGTGCAGAGTGCCAGGCTAGCAGCAGTCAAACTGATAGATTAGCACAGCACCATGCGGAGCTACTAACTTCTCTCTCCAAAGTAGCACAGCGGTGCTAGTGAGGTGCCAGGCAGGGACGCTCTCACGTGCCTATGCTGCTTCTACCGTTGAGGCAGACAGTCACCAGCAGCTCAGGGGTGTATGCGCTGCACCATGCTCCACTGCAGGCTGCAGAGCTCCCAAAAATCATCTTGTTCAAGTCCCTGCATTTCAATGTTTTCTAGTTTTTGTAGCATGTGAAATGCCTGGTGCTATACCTGCATCTTCATAAAATGCTTTGGGATCTCTGCATCAAAGAGACTAGAGAGACCTCGGTGTTACAATTATTATTACAACCATCAAAACGTGTTTTCTGAAAAAAATTTCACTCATATGTCAAGGTGTCCAAACATATGGGTAGAATGTCAATTGCCTGCATTATGGCTAACTTGTTTTTTTCCCCTCTTTCTCTCTCTCCCCCCTTCAGTATTTGAAACAACAATCACCTCTGCAAAATTCAGGGCTAAGGCTGCAGCTGGCATGTATGAAGATTTCCTTTGCTCCCACAGTGAGGTGTATAATTGACAGTAATGGCTGTAAAATCCAGAGCTCAAGGGCTAGGTTTTTTTTTTTCAAGTCATCACTCTGGAAAACACAGAGTTTGATCAGTGGCTGAGCATTTTAGACTGATACTAATAAACGCAGAATGTTAAAGATTCCCTTTAAGAATAAATCATCTAATTCGGTTTACAATCCTAACTGTTGTTTAAAAAGAAATAACAGTAATAATGAAAACAAATTACCCTTGATTTAAATATTAATCTTTTATGGTAATTGTGCCTGAATAAATATTTCAGTTGGAGAGAGTGGATTGTATTGTCAAACATTGGAAACTGTGCTGCGACTGAATTCAGTGTCCTGTATTTATGTTTCACAAAGAAGAGCTGAAATGCTTTGAAAGCTTTCTTCTGCTCTGTCTGTTCTGTGTGTGTCACTGTGCATCATGGCGTGCCTCCATGAGTGATGTATGCTAACTGAAGGAAGGAAAGGACGTCAAATTGGCACAGACTCCTCACTGGAGTTGCCTCAGCTAGATCAAAATAATATATATCTTCATAAAGCCAGCAGCATTCACAGCACTTGGGGCTTTGTAGTGTCTAGGAATGTGAAGCACAGCTAAAAATTCTGTCTGTTGTAGTTTTATGGGGAGCTGGTGCAGCTGATACTGTAGGTTAGTGCTACTAACCTAACCTAGCTACAAAATGATGTGCCACTGAACTTTTCTTCTTTAAATAGGCAGCTTAGATCATCGGTCAATTACAGAAGTGCATCATCAGCTACTGCTTTTATTTTTCATCCTTTCTCTTTCCCTGCTGAGTCTTGTGGAACTTCACTGCATTGAAGACCAGAATTATCACCTAAACTGTCCCCAGATTTGAAGGGTTTCAAAACAAACTAATGGAGGACTTAATGTCTTTATTTTAAAGTTTGACAAGAAGGCCATTTTTTCCACAACTAGGAAGGTGTGGTATAGGAAAAACTGACCATTCTTCAAGGTATTCTGCTCTGATGTATGTATTGTAAATGAGTCTAATTTATTAGTGTAAAAGGTTGAGGTTCTGGTTCCACAGCATCTCAATGATCAAGATCTGTTATTTTGAAAATCCTAATTTAACCCTGAACTCTTCTTGCTGGCCTGTTATGAAGAATTTTCACTGGCAAATCTCAAAGCCCTGAGTCATATTCAGAATGTCAGAAAACTATAGCAAAGAGTGGTCAAGTAGCTTGCACAAGGTCACTTAGGAGTCAGGTGTCTCCTGTGTTCTCCAATCAGTGCTTTGTGTCAACAGCAATATTTCATGACTCTGTGGCTGCTCCTGTTGTATCCCTGCTTGGGAAGGGACCCACTGTCATGGGATCCACTTAATTCAGTCCAGTTCTGATACTGAATTTCACCTGGAACTTCAGCAGTGGTATAGGATAAGTGAAGTTTCTGTTTCCATCAGCTATGAATTTGGCTGTACTTTGGGAGATAGATGAGAAGAACTAAGGATCAACATATTTTCAACATGCAACTTTCTGAAAATAGGTGTACACTTTCATTTACACACATCAATACTGATGGAAATGTCACTTTTTTCATACTTAGGGGAGAAATATCTGCTATAAAACCGCTAACTGATTCAATCCTCTTCATTTCCCTTTTTTACAGAAATGCCTTCCAAGTTGTTTCTACTTTATCTTTTCTCCACACAATTCATCTGACCACTTCTCACATTTATGTAAAAACTTTAGCATCAATCCTTGACTGTTTCATATTTGAGAATATTTTTTTCCTTAACATTTGAAAAGTGTGCACCAGAGATTTACATATGAACTTGTTGCTTCTTGTTTTATGTCTCCACAAAGTTTGCAGAACAAAATGCTGCTTTTGTGAACAGTAAGTGTTCTAAATTGTTAAATATGGAAATAAGAGATAGACATATTTGTTAGCTCTTTTTCTTTTGAAATTGTCAGAGAAATATCATTCATGCATGTTATTGTATGATTTTACCATGAAAAAGACTTAATTCTTTTCCCTCCCTTAAGTTTCAGAGTTATTGCTGTTCATTGTGATTCCTAGGATGTTGTAATATAGAAAATAATCATATTGACTTTTAAATTTACATTAGCTGTACTAATGATTCTAAGCAACCAGTCAGATACCAAGTGTACTCTATGCTGAGAAGCTTAGTAGCGAAAGGAAGACTCATTTGTTCATGATAACATTATGAGCTTTGTTTTACTGCTTTCTTTATATAGTCAGGATAACTGGGAGTGAAAGTGTAGGTCATGCTCTTAATTGTGTGGGAGACCTGTTTCAAGGGTTCTGTATTCCTACAGGGGTCATTTTCATGCAGCATTGAACAAGGGTCAAGAGTAATTCTCTCCACATATAATTTGGTGAATTTACTGAGTTAAACTGGTAATTTTGCTGATAAATGAGAGCCTAGGTCAGCAGAGTATTTAAATTCATTCCTATTTCGCAGAGTACTTACACATATGCTTAACTTATAAAATGAGATTGAGTCCCAGAAGACTGAAAGAGCTTGCTTCAGTGGTTTGCTGAGCAGGAGTCAACTTCTGAACCGGAACTTCAAAGAAAAGGAGCCATAAAAGTTAAGGTGTATTTCAATGAGCAGCCAAAAGACAGAAGGCTCATTTCTATGTGTTTTGCTTCTTAGGAATGATGCGTACATGGATTCTCAGGGAGCGTACTGCATCTTTCCTGTCAGAGGGGTTAATCACTTGGTCTATTCTCTCCTGCTGTCTGCCTGCTTCCAAAAACCATAATAATTATTAACTTCTAACCTTCTGCCTGGCTTTGTCAAAATTGGTCTAATGTAACTGGAGGGAATGACAGACACACAGACATACTGACTGCATAATCCTTTCTTTATTAAGGAACTAGGCAAAAAAAAAAAAACCCAACAAGCGAAAAAGGCTTGTTACAACTGTGTTTGCCACTGGAAAAAATATTTCTTTCTAAGTATTTTATCCTATCTAATTTTAAACCTTTCCAGTTATTGTCTGCTATTTCCTTTTGAGGCTCTTCCACTGTCCTTTTGCTTTGATCCATATTTCCTGTTGTTTCTAATTATACTCTCCTGCCTACCTGCTCTAGCAATTTTCTCTCCTTGACGCTTAAATCCTTGAAATATTTGTTGAAAGTTAGTGCTTACTGTTTCTTCCGCCTTTTAAACCTCACCTACTGTTTTTTTTTCAGAAAACCACCAACCTACCTTCTGCTCTTCTTGATGTTACTTCAAGTATTGCACATTCAGGCCCTCTGAAAATCTAGCAGATTATTTCTTCTACCGTTTTTAGAAAAACTTGTCCATTTCCTTCAATCATTGTGGCTTTTATTTGTACCTTATCCTGCTGTGCAATGAACGCGTAACTAAAGTCAAACAACTCGAGTAAAGCAAAAGGAAAACCATGCCTAAAAATCTGCTTGTATTCGTAGACTGTACTGATAATTTTGGCAGTGCTGTGTTTCAATTCATGTTGTTTGGTTGCTTTTATTACTCATAACAGCCACCTGTTGGATTTATCCACACATATTGCAAGAATTATGCTAGTTAAGAGGTTTGAAGTTTGTTGCCTATCCAAATTTTCCATCTTGCTTGGAGGAGATATTTTAAGTCCACATTTTTTGGTGATTGTGTGTTCCAGCTAGTACACACTTGAGGATTTTCCACTGCAGTGAAAGAAGAGTAGTGTGTCTATTTGCAACAGTTTCACGTTAGCCTTGAAACGAAAGAGATTTTACATTCAATTAAGTCATTAAAGACTCAAAATTGGACTATGAAACTACAGTGCAATAGCAGTAAGTATGAAATAAAGAAGAGTCAATAATTCAAGCAATGTAATATTTAGGTGTCTGCCATGAAATGAAATCCTACTTGTGTTTCAATATACAACTTTTTCACCTTTGATCTCATTGTCATCTCCTTGGGAAGATCTTCTATTCATGAAGGGAAATCCGATTCACAAATTTCAATAAGGGTGGCAAGTTTTGTAATGCCTGTGAGAAGAAATTGATCTTCACTTAATGCTTTTCCCTATTATGTGAATGATTTATGAACCTGTTGAAACTATTAATGATTACTAGCATTACTGAATTCATAATTATAATAATTACGGTTCTCTTCCCTTGCCTCAAGTTCAACAAAATCAATATGTCTTTTTAAAGGGCTAGATGTACATGTTTCCACTGTCAATTGTAAAGATTTTTAAGTTCAGTCCTGAGATTCTTACATGTAGAAGCAATGCAATTTGTGCTGCTGCTCAGCCTCCAGAGATGGTGGTTGTTTCCCACAGAATCTTCTTTTAAGATCCAAGACTACTGTCTTCAAATGTATCAACAAAACTGGCTTTAAAACCCAAATTATATTAGATGGAAGTTTGCCACATAGTAAGGAAGCTTATGTGATGTGGTATGTCCATCACTTAAACTGATGGCATGAGATCCCCTCTCTCGTTAGGTGATATTTTTTATTCAGACCAGCACATTTCCTTAGTATTTCATGAAGCATTTCCCTAATTCATGCCATGTTTGTTTTTTCCAGTTTTATAGTTACTAGTTTGATTGTATTACTGTTTTTACTGAAGGAGTACTTTACTTTTGGAAATGGCAAACTGTAGTCACATTCTCACGGAGTATATGGAGATAATGTAGTGAGAACCTACCATTTCTCAGCCTGCCTACTTAGGTCAGTGGATATTTAAAATCCACTTAAGTTTATCTGCAGAAGTGTAATTCTTTTGTTTACAGCTATATTGGGGTAGGGAAGGAGTTGTTTGGCTGGAGGTGATTTGAGGACACAGAAATGTAAAAGGAATAATTTTGAATGAGGGAGCTATTACCAGCCATTACATGTTTCCAGAAGGTCTGCAGCCTTGTTTAATGTTTTGCTGTGAGCACTTGTTGTAGGAAGTGGAGCTGCATTTGACCATACCATCCATTTCAATGTCTGGAGTGTGCTATGGTCCGGTTGCTTTGAGCAGTGGCTCATAGAAGGCTTCAGTTCCAGCCAGGGTGGCTCCTCTGACTGCTTTAACCATTGGAATAATTAGGTTCTGGAAGAACTTTTCAGTGGAGCAGGGATTTAAAATCCCTAAGTGCTTTTAAAATGGAGCTTGATAAGTTTATGAAGAGATTATATAATGTCGTGGTTGCAGTAGCAGGGAACTATCCCTATGGACCAAGATCTCTTCCTGTCCAGACCAGCACGTAAACGCAACTCTGCCTTCCTGTGCTGCAATTTTTTCATCGAGAATGAATGATCATAGTTTTCACACGGACAGCTGGTCTTTGTGTTTGCTTTAGTAACTCCTAGACCACTTGCATAAATACAATTAGGATCTCTTGATAAGCAACTGCTGAAGGTCAGATAGGAAAGGCAGACCTCACCAAAGAATGGTGACTGAGTGTACTAACATACATAAATCAGTGCAAATTCTTGCTATTGTCTACACTGTTATCTGCTCTGGGGATAGTTTGCTGGTCTCAGTACACGTTCTATTGGATAATTCCCTGCGGTATAATAGCCACAATCAAAACCAGCCCTTGCTATTTTCTTCATTGTAATTCCTCAGCTAGTATCCAAGGATTGCCAGGACATTTGTATCCTTTTCTATCTCATCAATCCTTGTAAGCTCAGGTGCACCTCAACCTAGGGCTCAAAATGGTGAAAAGTCAGGTCCATCAACACTGGATACAATGAGACCCAAAATAATAACACTGCCTGACTTAATGGAACAGTTCATGCTACTGAGAACATGAGTTCTCTGAGCTTTTGAACTCAGACAATGTCATAAGTACATCAAAAACTATGATTTGATTTGACAGGACCTAGGACTCAACTGCAGACCTGTATCATCATCCTGTCTGTATGATTTCATCATGGCTATCGGATTATCCCAAGGTGTATAGAGGGGAAACATCTGCTCAGATACTAAAACTGTACCATAGCTGGAGCAGAGAAGGGTACTGTACCTTGAATGTTACAGCCAAAGTAATTTAATGAGTGTACCTCTTAGCCTACCAGGTAAAGGTTGAAATATGTTGATAAAGCAAAACAAATGTACACACTGCAGCATATGTCCAGACATCTGTTCCATACTGCCAGCTTTCACATGTACAGTGCACAAAACAGAGAACAATATTTGCATATGCACTTACAGTCATCTTCAGTTGATAAAAATTTTTAGAGAACACATTGGCTTTCTGTATGTCCATATAATTCCCAAAATAGTTATATTTTACTAAACTTTTAATATTTATAGTATCAATCAGGTCTTTAGGCTCTTTCCTATATTCGTTTTTTTTTTTTATGAGGGTCTTATTTCCTCTTATAGTACAGCACATACTGATGACATTGAGGAAATAGATGCTGCATTTTAAGCAGCTTGGTTGTGCTGAAGCTCACAAGTGCTGTGCAGCTAGCAAATGGGATTGTGAAGGTGAATGGGTGAAAAGCAGAGGTGGCAGTTTTCCATTTAGTACTGGTGATCAGATACTGTTTCGCTGTAGGATAGACAGTCTTGGAAATAGCCTGGCAGGTTCAGGTTTTAGTAAATGTAGTCTCTTGATATCACCTTTCTTAGCATGCCTCCTGATCCGTTATTTTCACTGTAAGAATTCGTTTGTGAAAGGAGCTTTCTTATCATTGCATATTAACACCGTCTTTCCATTAAACTTGGACAGAACAGCCTGTAAAATCACTTGTGGTGGAAGAGAACAGAAGATGACTTCTAGTTACTTGGTCATGACTTCAAAGAGCTGATGGAAGAGAAAACTCTGCTCTTATGCCTGCCTGTGTCCCTTACACCTGGGTGTTAGTGTATGAAGTTGTTGTGGTTAACCCCAGCCAGCAAATAATCCCACCCAGCCGCTCACTCATTCCCCACGCTGGTGGGATGGGTCAGTGAATTGGAAGAGTAAAAGTGAGAAAACTGGTGGGTTGAGATAAAGACAGTTTAAGAGGTAAAGCAAAAGCCGTGCACGCAAGCAAAGCAAAACAAGGAATTCATTCACCACTTCCCATCATCAGGCAGGTGCTCAGCCATCCCCAGGAAAGCAGGGCTCCGTCACGCCTGATGGTGACTTGGGGAGACAAAGGCCCTAACTCTAAACATCCCCCCTTCCTTCTTCTTTCCACCCAGCTTTATCTGCTGAGCATGACGTCGTGTGGTCTGGAATATCCCTTTGGTCAGTTGGGGTCAGCCATCCCAGCTGGGTCCCCTCCCAGCTCCTTGTGCACCCCCAGCCTCCTCACTGGAGGTGCGGGGTGAGGAGCAGAAAAGGCCTCGGCTCTGTGTGAGCGCTGCTCAGCAGCAACTAGAACATCCCAGAGTTATCAACACTGTTTACAGCTCAAATCCGAAACATAGCCCATACTAGCTACTATGAAGAAAATTTACTCTATCCCAGCCAAAACCAGCACAGAAGTGCAGGTCTAAGTGCTCAGGCTGTCCCAGCATTTCCGTAAGATCACAAAAAAGGATTATAAATAATATGCCTTTGGAAAACTGTGTGAGAAAATTTAAACCGTTCAAACTTAACCCAACACTGAAATTGGCCCTGCTTTGAGACAGGCGTTAGACCAGATGGCTTTCAGAGGTCCCTTCCAACCAAGATTACCCTGTAATTCAAAAACGTATTTCAGCCTAAAGTTCTTTCAAAAAGCTGCGGGAGGGGAAGAGAGGCAATGTATATATTCTCTCTTCAGTTTATTTTTCACTTTATTGCTTAAAAATAAGAAATAAAAGAGACGGTGGAAGCTTTTTATTTTAATATAAAGGAAGCTGGGAAGCATTTCTTTTTTAATTCTAAACTTGGCAGATACTGAACATTTGGGTAAAGAAAACATCAGTGGTTTTTTTTTTTAGTTGAAAAGAACTTTGCACTTTTGCAAGATGTATGAGTTCAGCAGAAATGCTTGCTGAACAGTTCACTGCAGAGGAAGTTCCTATAGTTGAGGACACTAATCTCATATATTGGATATGCCTTGGCAGATCTCTCCAAAGCAGCCACTAATTTTGAAATATATTGAGGCCTTGAGTCTTGTGAAAGGTAATGCTGCTTTTATATATAATTGCATTTGTTGAACCCGTGTGGACACTAATAAGCAAAGCATAAAAAAGGTATGTTGTAGATCTCACCTGGGAGACATGAATGGAGCTACATGCTAAATATATTGGATCTTCTGGATTTGAGACTACAATTAAATTTTAGAAAATATGAGTAGAGGAGATAATTATAAAATCATTTTGGATTCTAAAGCTAAATGACCAAGATGGGCATCAAGGAGAGCAGCTGATGTCTGAAGCATGGATCGTAAAGCAGCAGAATGCTGCATCTTTGATGTGAATGCGAAAATAGTAACTTAGACTGATAAGTACAACTTCACACCTTTTAGACTAGTTTCTCAATGTTGTCAGGCTAGTGATTCCTTGCTTGAACCTTTTAAATGTATTACATTTGCTAGAAAAATATAAGTACTCTATCAATGTCAACCATGATAAACTTACATAAGAGATTTATTAGGAGTGTAATTCAGAAGATGAGCAAAAGCGTGCAATCATGACAGGAAATAACAGGTAGAGTTAGGGGCATAAGATTTTTACTCTTCAGCACCTCATAGCACCTTTGATTGCTTCTACCCAGGACTACGATCACTACCTGGAAAATGTTGTTGTAGACCCTGTGATAGGCACTCTGTAGAAGACAGAATTAAGGGTGTTTATACATATTCTGTGTCTCCCCTTTTGCAGAGGGGTGGCTCTCACAGGACCAGAGTCAATGACTGGATTGTCTCTTCATTCAGCTCAATTTTGCCTAACTGTATTTGGGCTGGTTTAGCAACTGAGTGAAATCTCAGACTTGAGTGCCACCTGCGTGGGCACATACATCCACGTGAGCCAAGGACTTCCCTTGGGCTTGTGTGCAGTCATCACAATTCTTGAACTCAAGAGAAGCTCTCTTATATAGCATGTATGCAGATAGCTTTATCTATATGGGTGCCTTTCGGGGATAAATAATAGCTACAAAAGACTTAACCTGAATTCAGCAAGTCTAATCCAACATATATTTATGCACAAGTATAAGTTTGTTCTTCATGTATATAAAGGTTTTTAGGTGGATAAATATTTGTAGGATGAGGAATGAATTTTGCTGCAGGGTAGTGTACTGAGCACAGTGCTTGGTCTCGTGATTTAGTAACCTGGGATTACTCAATAGCAAGTATTTGCAGCACTGGCCCTGTAGTTTTTTACTATGAAAATAGTGGGTCTTATTCCCTGCTGATCAGTGTTATATTTGTGCAACTCCTCCTTTCAGCGAAAGGTTTCTTTTGTTTTCAGGAGACAGTGAAGTGACAGTGACAGAGTTAACAGTCTGAGAAGGTGTAATGTGAATGAAATATGTAAGTCTTTTTTTAGGGACACTCAAGACTGGTATTATCTAAAGGCTTAGGTCTGGAGGTCGTGACATATAAGAGTCAAATTCCTGTAGCGCTGCCAGTCCTGGGCAATCCAAGGGTATGGAGTCAACACATCCCTTCTATCTGTACTGAAGTGTTATTTAATTGAGGCCTTTATACTTGATTTTCCTACGTGTAAAATTACTATTATGTTATCTTTCTCTTATTTTTTGCTTTCGTCAGTTACGACAACAATCATCATTTTGTGCATTTGTCTTGTACTAGTCTGAGCCTTAGGTGGATCCTGTAGAAACGTTACCAATTAATAACAGCCATTTGTGGCAGTATGCCTGGTTTCCTCTTTTGCAGTTTTATCACACCTATATGTGAGTTATGTTGTATTTGTTGTTATTTTTATGCTGAGGACAATAAAAAACCAGCAGGTAGAGAAACTCAGATTGACAATGTATTTCCTGTATTTTATTAGACTTTGTGCTGTCAGTAAAACCGTTTTTTTTAGCCCTGCAATTCAATCCCACCTGCATAGTAACTGCGGTTTTTCTGCTGTTGCCTCATGATTGGACTGCTTCAAAAGTTCTTGATGTTTACTGACTACTGTGTTGAATAATTTATTGAATGATTATTAGACTGGATGTAATAAAGTCAATGTTGATTTATGATTCCCTTAGCATAATGTGGTAAATGATCACTGGATTTACTATGTCAAGAGATGCTCAGAATCATGGTTCTGAACTGAAATGCTGATTTGGTGGGAAATTATATGTTAAATTTGCATTATATTAAAAGGTTTGCTAATTTTTACCCACTTCTGAACGGTTTGAGTTATGTGGGGAAAGTGCTATCAACAGCTGGAAAATTGTATAGTGAATAATTTATTTGAAAATAGAAAAAAAAAAAGTCAAATAAATAATTCAGCGTGTATTTCTCGACCAGCATTGCTGATGTCATGCTCCAGAGAGATGGATCAATTTTTTTAAAATAACTTTATTACATGATTAGCAGAGTCATTTTTTCATGATTTTTCTTGCTAGTTGGTTCAGTTCATATGCTGATTCCTGAAGAAAAATGACTTTTCAGCCTACCCATCACTGAATTTCTAATAGTAAGATGACAATGAATAAAATTAAACTTTAATGTACTGCTGTATGTACCACCTTATCTTGATATATCAGTGGTGAATAATGATCTTTGCTGTAATGCAGTGGGCTAGATTCTGCAGATACTGTTTTTTTAGGATACTCTGTCTGACCTTGGGAAGGTCCATGCCCCAAGCTGGATGCCTCATTTCCTGTCTAAAGCATATCTTCCATTTTGTTATTTGTTTAGACTGGGACCAGGGACTGAGGCATAGAGAATGTATATACTAGTACACTGGCAACAGATGGTGTAGGTATTGCACTACATTGTTCAGTTTTGTTTTAATAAGGTTCCATCTTTTTGGGTAAACTCAAGCATTTTATTTTCAACTGCAAAGGAGAAGTGGAAATCCTGCTAGCCTTGACAGCTAGATTCCTATTTACTGAATGAATTTGGGAGATTATGCATTGGATGTGCTGAGCTCACGTTCTGGAGCTGAGCTGGCTCCTCAGCTGGTGAAAGCTGGTATCATGCTGTTAACTTGTTACGTTTAATGTGAGATCTTGCAATATTAGATTTTTACTTTAAATCCTAGTTATTGGAATGAAATAGTTTACTGAAATTCTGCAATTTTTATCCTGTATAAAAGCTTTTCCAAAAAGCTGAAAAATGTTAATTGATTAAATGCAGAGGGACTTTTTACAAGGGCATGTAGTGATAGTAGGATAAGGTGTAATGGCTTTAAGCTGAAAGAGGGTAGATTTAGATCAGATGTAAGGAAGAAATGCTTCATTTATGAGGATGATGAGCCACTGGAACAAGTTGCCCAGAGCAGCTGTGGCTGCCCCCTCCCTGGCAGTGCTCAAGGCCAGGTTGGATGGGGCGAGGAGCAAGCTGGTCTAGTGGGAGGTGTCCCTGCCTATGGCAGGGAGGTTGGAACTGGATGATCATGAAGGTCCCTTCCAACCCAAACCATTCCATGATTGCACTCTAGCTCAGAAACAAGAAGGAAAATATTCTTTAAAATAGAGGATTTCTCTTTGCCTGTAAGATTATTTTGAGGGCTTTTAGCTTATCGTTGTTGTACATGTGAGTCTGGTGAAAGAACCCCAGCCTGGAGACATAAGGCTTCCAAAGACTGCACATCAGTAGTGGAATACTTCTCTCCGCCTTGTCTTCCCATGTTGTATTGAAGAGTTCAAATCTTGTCTGAAGGAGACATGTTTGTGTGCATTGCTTTAGGGTAGGGTACCTGCATGGGAAACCTAGAGGTGGCATGTTTTGATTGCAAAAGTTAAAGATGAAATGCACAAAAAAAACCACATAAAAAAGAGATTAAATGAGGATGTGACGTTTACACCCGTCGTTATCTCCTGCAGAGGGATTTTTAAAATACCACTGGCTGAATTGGAAGAAGTTATCAGCATTTCCAAAGCAATGGCTTATTGTGGGGTGATGAGCACCAAAGAAAAGCCTAAATAAATTAGCCTACCATAGCACATAATGTTCCTTTCTTATTCTGTGCTTTTTATTCCTCAGATGCCAGTATTATGGTCTCCTTGTCAGTGATCCCACATTTCTTAACTTACACATCCCATACACGTAATTTCTAGGATGCTATCAAACATGCCAAGCAGAAGTTCATTGCATTGCAAGTGCCTGTTTATGCAGAAGAGATGTGATCTCTATCTCTCTGGCAAATATGGAGAGGAATGCAAATGTGTCCCCCTGCCACAACAGTTTGACTCTCATGTAAAGGCTTCTCAAAACAAACAAACCCCCCCCTCAGAAATAAAATTATGCTCTTACCCACAACTCTGTTTTCAAGAATTTGTTAAGAATTCAGCAAAGACTAGACAGGCAATCTTCTGTTGAAGATAAACTAAAAGATTATCAGAATTCTTTCCTGACTGCTTTAAGTATAGGTGAAAAGAGTGACTCAACTGAGAACGAAGTTTGAAATTGTTTTCTTTTTTTGGCTATTGTCTACACTAGCTCCATTTCCCATTCATCTGGATTTTTTAGCTGTTTCTCACAAAGCACCTATGCACTTCAAGCCCCATTGTTTTTTTTCTGTCATTCTCCTTTTATCTACCTTTCATAGAATTTCATTCTCTACTTTTCTATCTCTCACATCCTCTGTAACAGGCCATTTTTCTTTTTCTCTTGGTGATTTTTTTTTCCTTAATTTCTTTTATTTCCTTCTTTCTTTTTTTCATTGCCCAAAATCTGTTTAGGTAGGAAGACAGTATGTTACTCTTGCGTGCTCTCGGTAGCATTGCAAAATAGATAAAGTCCACAGACTTCTGGCACTGCTAGAGATATGCTGCTATGGAGGAGTATAAGTGTAATGCCTGTATACTATAGGCATTAGTGTTGGGGGAGAGATTAGTAAGCAGAAGGAAGGAGGTGAAAAAGCAAATATGCTGAAGGAAAGGCTGATTCTCTGCTGGTCCTTTTTATTCCCTTTTGCCTCCTCATGTTCAGTTAGGAAACAAGTACTCTTTAGTGATAATATTCAGGGTAATGGCTTGCAATTCCAAAAGGGATGGGCAAAAAAGGTTTGTAAAACTGCTTTTAGTGAAACTGATTAAATTTTGAAGGAGACGCTTTAAAGAAAACCCCAACAAACTACGTCAGAAATTGATTGTTTCAGAAAATTGTGGAGTTTTGTTACAAAATGGCAATGCTTTGTTTTCACTGCTCTTTATTATCCCTTTATTCTACATCTCGTATAATTTTATATTATTTCCTACCACAGAAGGAAGAAGTTATATTTAACACATATTGCCACTGTCAGCTCTGTGCAGTGGCAGGGCAGATGACAGCAAGCCTTAAAACCTTTCTGCAACCCAACAGATAGAGCTGGAAATAGCTAGCATGGTGTTTTTATCTGGTATGGCAACATAGCATGTGATCTTACTTTCACCCAAAGATTTGTGCTTACTTTTAAATCACTTTATTTCTGAAATGCCACCTTACTCCATTTTGTGTGTATAAATCATCTTTTACACTTTGTGGTGTATAAATCATCTTATCCCTCGTTTTATAAGAAAGTAATTTTCAGTTTAACTTTCTCTCCTGTAAAATGGGGATAACAGTTTCCGCAAACTTCCTCAGGTCTCACGGGGTCAGCTGTGCTGCTGTCTCCCTTCTCTCATACTATAAAGTTTTTCCAGTTATCCCTGGAAACATTTCTTCCTTTTCTGAACACTGCTTTTCCACCTCTTAGCCTGGCCTGTGCAGCATTTCAGACCACAAACTCTTTCGATACCCAGCAAGAGATGTGCTGGAGACCTGAGTACATGCGTGGAGGTAGAAAAGAATACAGATTACCTTCTTTCTCTTTTATCCCCAAGGCTCTTTCATTAACATTCCTATGATACATCTTATTTAGCATATTCATGGCTTTAGGCTTCTTGTGTCCATTATAGCCTTCTAAAGAGAGTGATAAAACTTTATACATTGTATTGTGAGAAACATTACATACCCAGTCATTTTAGTAGGTTCAGAACGAATCTAGTTTAGGGAGCATTATACAAAGATCAAAACTGATACCACAGCTAGTGAAACCAGGAATGGGATGCTTGAATTGACTTAACACTGCCAACATCCAGTAGCTATTCTCGGATTTACAGGGTCTGTTCTTGAAAACTGTCTCTTGCAGGGCATGCCGTCCCTGGAGACATAGAAGAGTGTCTGGTTCTTTCTCTAAAGAAACTTGGCATAATGGCACAGGTTAGCAATTGGCCAAGGGCCTTGATAACATCCTCTCAGATTTAAAAGGACTCCCAGGCCAAGAGGGCAGAAGAGATATTTTTAAAAAATATATAAATATTTCTGCCTCAGTCAGGGATGTGTCGGAAGCAGCAGGTGCAGAATTGCTCTGTGGAGGTAGGAAATACTCCCCTAGAGACAGAAGAGCTCCCCTTTTGTCTGAGCTGCTTGATCTTTTGTTAGATAAGGAATAAAAGACATAATAAGAAATAAAGCACGAATGTGCCTGTGCTGTCCTGGTTGACAGGAGGAAAGACCAGGCTACTGCATTCCAATGAAGTTTTCTTTTTTTAATGTGTTCCTTGTCTTCAGGTTGGGCTAAGACCCTTTAAACATGGCACACAGTTCAGCAGGGCTGTGTTCATGAGGAAGGTTTATTGGCACCACAATGGACTCTGTTACAGTTTAACTCTCAACTATAAAGAGCAAAACCCTATGTGAAGAATTTGACTTTAAATTAGCACCAAGAACCATTTTGCTTTGACCACTTTTCAACTCAGTTTGGATTGCTGTTGTGAACCTTTGGGTTTCTCCATCCTAAACTTTCTAATTCTGTAGCTTTCCACATTGTACAACACAGTTGCGATACTCTTGATAGCAATAATGGGTTTAGTGTTAGCAAAGACAAGCCGCCAATATGCTATTGCATTATAGTGACCATAAAGTGTATGCCTACCCTAAAGAGGATTAGGCAGTGCATCATTTTGGGTAGCAATGGCTGACTACCCACTAGAAATATTCCTATTGTACCAAGCAGCCTTGACTTTAAAAGAAAAGCAGCAAATATTTTTATGTGACTGAACTCCAATAATGAATACTATTGGTCCAAATTTCACAATGTACACTTTTTAACCGTGTTTTCTGAAGGGTAACTTTTTGGCTTACTTCTCTGTTGAAGAAGTACAATTGCTAAATACTGCTTAGGAAGGCTCTAAATTGGGGACACAGATGCATGGGACTTGTACATGGAAGGATCATCGTAGTAAGTGACAAGTAAAATAATTAAACAAAAGTTCCCAACCTGGTGCTGACAGCCTGGGTCTGATCATAGCTCATGCAATACTTTCACATATATATTTTATTTATACACCTTTAGGAACAGTAATGAGATTCTGATTGATTTTTGAGGTGTTTTGTAATCTTGTCATTTGGAGCTGTTTAGTATTTCGAAGAAGAACTAGTTCAAATAATTTCATCAAAATCACATTTGGTAGCAAAGTGGGTTTTTTTTTTGCTACAAGAAATGCTTTGTTAAAATACTTGTTTTGAAGGAGAAATTAAAAGAAATATTTCCATTCTTTTGGGGTTACTGTAGTTGTGCCATATGGGAGCTGTAGTTTAAGAATATAAGGACCATGCTCCACTGCTCTCTCCCCACCTTTTCACAGGATCACAGAATGGCAGGGGTTGGAAGGGACCTCTGGAGATCATCCAGTCCAACCCCCCTGCTAAAGCAGATTCACCTTCAGCAGGTCACACAGGACTGCATCCAGGCGGCTTTTCCACTGCCTTTCTCTCCCTCCTCTGTTTTCCTGTGTCCTAATCGCTTTACTCCTTTTTCCCTAATCTCCAACATACCTGGAAAAGATTAAGCTGATTGCCTTTTTTGACAATCATTTGTTTTTTCCCTGGTATTCTGCCCTGCAGTCACCTCCTTTGCAGCAGTCCCTCACTGCTGTTGCAGGACACATTTCTGGTGACAGCACCAATTCTGCAAAGGCGGTGACTGGTAGTAGCAGACACCAATGCAATAATAGGGAAAGGCACCCTGAATAGAATCACAAACCCAAGGTTCATTGTATGAAGATACAATTAGTTCTTTAAACACAGAAACCGTGATAGAACATACCGTACAAAACAGGATCACTGCCAGGTATTTATAGGCAACGCATTACCCGTTCTTGCTCATACAATTAAGGTAACTGCGTTTCAATAGTCACAGCTGCATAAAGCAGCTTTCTGATCCTACCTAGGTCAGCAGGAAATAAGACTACATTCAGTGCTAGTTTAGAAATTGTGCTCTTTTTTTTCTTTTTCTCCTGACATGAAGAAATGAGAAAATGAACACAATGTGTTTCATTTTGGAAACACAGAGGCTCCTTTTAGATTCCATCCAGGATAGCAACGACTCAATACATCTGTTAAAATCAAACCTTTAAGATGATCAGATTAAACTCTTCAAGCAGTAGCTTTGGATAAAGCATTGGATTTAACCAGCATGATAAAAATATCTGAGTATTTTGGGAAGGATCCCAAACTGGGGCTGTTGTCATGACTGGTCTTCTTAAAAAATATGCCTAGTTTTAGCTCTTTTTCCACATAAACTGGGAAAACCTGTGTGATTTCAGGCATGTTCTGGCATTCTCTAATCAGTTGCTGTAATGTTTTCCTTTTCTCTAGCTGCACTCTCCAACATTTAGTGTTGTGCCATTCTTTCTCTCCTTGAATGCTATCCTGCTGGATGAAATTCTGCTCTTTCCTTTCCCCTCCACACAAACACTGAAGATCTGTTCTACCTTCAGTGCTTCAGAAGTAAAAGCACTGTCATTCTCTATGTCCCCTGGATTTCTGCCCTGCTAAGAAATTCTGCATTCCTCAACAACTTTACAGTAAATGAGTATTTTCTTGTCTCTATAAATGCCACTGGACTATGGAGCTCACCTTGCCAAGATACACAATAGAAACTTTACTGCATTGCTTTCTATACAGTAGCTGATTTTATAACAAGCTTTGCAGAGATTGCACCAATGAGCCCCTTTCCAATTTTCCCTCTTTACATTTCTGCTTTATGGCATCCACTTACATGAACCATGTAGCCTTAGGAAGGACAGCATGTAAAGTCAAAGTAGCATTGATAAGGTATCAGTAACCTCAATGTTGCCAGAGTATTCTGGAGAATCACATATACTAACTTTGTTCTTTTCTAGTGTGTTTTAATCAAGGATCCTGACAGGATTAGCCAATATTAAATAATCCAGTTTTGTAACTCTTCTCCCACAACAAGCTAAATGAGCTATAATTCCTAGTTTAGCAAAGGAAAAAAGGAGCTTGAGACAGACATTCACAGCAAGGTAGCAGTACAGCCAACAATTAATCCCAAATTTTCCAGTCCTCTGCTCCCTGCTGCCCTGGTTCACAGACCCCATCCTGAGCTCTGACCTCTCTTCCATGCTTCCCTTTTTAAAAAGCAAAAAGTACTTTTAATGCAGTCATTTCCAGGAGTGATTCCCTTTAGATTGCTCATGTGTTGCTTTAACAGGGAAAAAATACAATGTGCTTGTTAAAGAGAGAGCATTGTAGTCAGGATTTTTAGTCTGTAGCTTTAGCCTTAGCTTTATCTTGATTTGGTTTTGTTTCTCCACTGGTAAAATGGAGCGATACTTAGTGATCCATGTCACAGAGTGTTACTAAGCCACTTTGAATGTATGGGAAATCTTAAGACAAGTGCAAATGATTAATTCATTATTAAATCCATCATGCCACCAAATCCTCTCTTTGGAAGAACCTTAATCCAATGTTTTATTAATATGAAAGCAATTATATTGCTGGGTTATCAGTCATGTGAATGGAACATTTCTTTTTCTTTCTTTCTTGCAGTGCGGATGGTCCTTCCTCTGAAATTATGCAGATTGATTTTGAAATTGAAGACCTAACTGATCTACCTGGGACCCAGCTCATCACATGGCAGGTAGAATATCCTGGAGATACAACATCTGATCTAGGAATCTCCAAGATCTACGTAAGCCAGAAGGACTTGGTAGGAGTTCTCCCTTTGGCTATGGTAAGGAAGTGTCTGGCATTCTGCAAGTTTTTAATATTGCTTTACAACTCTAGTGTCTGACAGATGCAAGTGATCTGCTGAAAGGGGTGGGGTGACAAAGTTTCAGCACCTTGAGAAACAGATACTAACTTCTGAAGTTTGCTTCATTCAGTGGTGAAACCACACAAGGGGAGACCACAGCTTCCCACAGAAGGCCCAGTCACGCTCTCATTCGCTCACACCGACTTCTTGGAGGTGGAAGCTGAATTCGTGGCATTTCCAGTGTTCAGAAGTAACTCTTGATGTTGCATGAAGTGGCGTACTTGGACACTCATTTCAAATACTCTTACATTTGGTCTAGTGTTTAAGGACTTTTTGAATCACAATTTTGTCAGTTCTTAAATTCTAACTCCGTATTCATTTGAGAGCGAGAAGAGAAATAAAAGTCATGTCGTGACTTCTGAGTAATTTTTAATTACTTGGAGAACACAAAATACAGGACGTATCCAACTGTCTGTTCTACATAAATGCATTCAAATGGGTTGCCTCACCATCACAGTGCAACCTAGAGGGCTTGAAAAGTATCCGTTCCTTTAGCCTTGTTCTTACCTAAAAAAACCTGTTAGATACGCGAATTCCAAATACAAACAGAAATTTTGTGCTCTCCCCTTCACGTTTCTTCATCGTCAGTGATGAAGTATACTTGTCTAAGGTCAGGCTTGTTCCCCATTTTTGTTCCTAGACAATCTATTAGAAAATATTGACACATTATTACTTAGCACTGTAATAAAAACAAAAATCAATCTCAGAGCATTTAAAAAAATGTAACCTGGATCTTTGCCTAGTAATAGTCAGTTAATTATGATGTTATTGATGGCTGAAGGTGTTCTCTGCACTTCCAGACTCCCTTTATTGTTATTCACCAACTTCAGAAATACTCAGATGTTGTGATTCTTTGTTTCACCAAAAATATTTCTTTTTGTTTGTAATGGCTCGTGCTTTCATTGCCAAGGTGTATATCACAGTTGAAATAGCTGTCCTCAACTGGTATTGTGGCCATCTAACAAATCAGAGTTGTATAACTAATCCCTTTGTTTTGCATGACTGTTTTCATGGGCTAGTTCCTGCTATCGAACCATGGGTGATCTCTGCTGGTTTGTTGTTAAGAGGCTTTCAGGTCTGCAGATGGGACCCTGATGTGCAGTCACGGGAGTTCTGCACTGTTGAGGGTTAAGACTTTAGAGGTGATCTGATTTACATAATCTGAGATGTGTAGGGGGTTTTATTCACTCCATCCCTTAATAAGCAGATTAAACTTTTCTTTCCTAATAGTTCCAATGGTTGCAGAAAACACTAGTTCTCATACATACCCACGATCCATGATTGCTTTAACAACAAGTGATATGGTGGCAAAAAAATAGTTCATAAGACCAAAGATGGATTCTCCTGGCAGTTGCTACAAATCAACTCACTCTCTTCATTTTGATCAAAAGATTATTAAAAAGCCCATTTTCCAGAAGCACAAAATTTGATGCTCACAGGTCACGTGAAGTCTGTAAAGTTATCGGTGACATTTTACAAGGCAACAGGTGTTGGAATAATTGCTAAGAGAGAAAGCAAAGGTAAATGACAAGGGTCCCCTAATTACTGGTACACTGGGAATAGTTTTAACCTTCTTTGCAACTGGGGTGTCAGGGAAGAAAATCTGTGGTATCACAAATCTCCAAATCTTTGTTGTACTTCACTTTATTCTTGGGAAACGATGATTCAGGTGCAGACCTTTCAAGACATCTAACTTTAGATTAGTTTGGTACTTTGGATTTCCCTGTGTCTTAGCAAAGCCAGTTGGTAATTTAAAAATTCAAAATAAAAATAAATTTAAAAATTACTTTTCCGTTTAAGAAGAACCACAATGAAAACAAAGGGTTATATTATTTCTCTGTTTCTGGAGACTGGGGTTAATTTGGGTTTGTTTTGCTGGGCTTCTTAGTGGAACATGTAGTTTCATGTTTAGAAGCACCCAACAGAAATGCTGTTGAATATTTCAATTACAAGTTAATTTTTCAAAAGAATAATTTTACTGCTTTAACATTAGGCAGAGCTTTGTTCTTTTAATAGACTAGCACATACCACCTCTACACCATCTTTGTTTTCTCTAGATTTTTCTGCTAGCTATTATGGGTTTGTAAATTGCAAAGTAGAAGACTGGCCAATTTAGAGCTTCCTGTTTTCTTTTTTTTGTGTTATGAAATGCTGCAATGGAAAGACTTAAATGTATATGCCAATGTCAGGAAACACTGGAAATGCATACCTTCTGCTGAGATTATTAGGACATTTGCTGCACTCACCTTACCGTTCTCCAGTGCATTTTTTTTTCCTATGTCATATTAGCCTTCCAGCTTTGGAGACCCCTGCAGGGCCCTACACCGATAACAGCAACACAAGTCACAGAAGAGCACTCAAGGATATTGATGACAAAAGCTGTAGGGTATATTTTAGGGATGTGTGGGTACTATAAAGGCTGATATTTCTCATACTTTAATAACACCTTTTCTAATTTTAAAGTGTAGCAGAACCTGTCTTGGTAAGTTTTCATGGGACCCCAGACGGCCCTTGTTAGTAGAACGGGAATAGCATGGGAGAAGGCATTTAATTTAAAAATATTGTAAGAACCTGTGAGCACCTGTTTGGTTATTTGCAATGCATTATCCTTTCCCTTAAGCCTGATGAAATACAGGCAAAGATGTTTATCCAGGGTTATAAAAAATTATTGGCCTTTTACCATGATTGCTTTGCAGTGGCTTTTATAGCCACACAGCAATGTCTTGCCTTGTTGACAGAAACTAAAACATCCTCTAAACTCTGTGGAAGAGACAGATATTAGTATGATATAAGATTCTTCACCAGCACAGTTTTCACTGTAATTTGTGCATTTCTTATGGACAGTATTCAAAACTCTCCCCATTTCCCTGCCAGCTTTCTTACTGCAAGGTCTGTTCTCACCGCTGTTTCAGGTAGCATGTGCAAGGAAAAGATGAAGAGAGGTCTTAAGGACATGTTGATCAGTACAGAAGTTATAGAAACAAAGAGTGCTTTATTCTGGATGTAGAATTCTGTACAAGGAATGCCAGAGGATTACTCCATGGTAATGATTGAAAATTTGGCACTTGAAAAAAATATAATCACAAGTGAATAGTGAAGAAGCAAAAACCTTCTATGTTGTTCTTTGTTGGCAATTAATACATATTAATTCTCTTTAAATATCTTTCTCTTAACACTCACCTGTAATAGGGTATCCTTTGAGACTGAAACCCTAGTACCTCTTAAGACCTTTGAAATATGGTATTAGAAAGGCATGTGGTCCATTTGTTCATTAACTGTCTTGAACAGGCTAAACTGCTGAGGTTTTTTGAGTTGAGGGCCTGCAATGTAGCGTGACAGCCAGTGAGAATAATATGCCTGAATCTTCTAGAATATGACATTATTTTTTTATTGGCATCCTAAAGAATCAGCTTCCAGTTCCTATTTGGCTTCTTCCTGGTGTTTCTTCCCTATTTTATTTCACTCTCATTTTGTTAGGTGATGAATAGCAGAAGTTTAATCACTCGAATTGTATATTTGCTGCTATTGATCATGGCTGCTTTTTAAACATTCTGTCAGCTCTTTCATAATTGTGGTGTTCACCTTTTGTTGAACCTTAATGATTAGGTGAGGATGAGAGACAGACAAGCTCTGTAGCCATCTGTGTACATACAAGATAATCCCTACTGAGAAAGGCAGAGGGCAGATATGACATGCTAGTAAATGGATAAGTTGAAATCTGTTCTGTAAATAACAAAAAAGATGGTGAATAATAAAATACCTGGGCTGGTTCTTAACTGAACTGGCTCTGAATCTGTAAATCACCTATCTTACCTGTGTATATGCCCTGAACCTGTTCTGTCTGTGCCCTCCCTGTATTTAATAATCTGATAAGGAATCAGGGCAAAACACCTGTTTCATAAATCTCATATGGGGAGATGTTGGTCCCACGGTTGATAAATCCATTATTAAAGTAGTCCTTTGACTAGAAAATAAACTATGTCCACTTTAATTTCTCCTAGAATACAGAAAAAAATGTGCAGCATGTTCAGTGTCCCTTCAAAAGTTTGTTGAAAAGGTTGCAGTTTCCTAACCTTCAATTTTTATAAATTGTTGTCCACATACATGCTTTATATTTCTAATCAGCAAGTTAATATTAGAGTCAGCCTGGTTCACACAAATATAGTTGCCCTGATAGTCAAGGCAATTATTAGATTTAAAGATATAGATGTGGACCAGATGTTTCAGGTGGTGGTAAGACATATGAAACTGATGAAGAAGCCAGGTGGTTGGATGATGGGCACCCTTATGTATAAAAAGTCTGTGAATCTGGGTTGCTTTCTTGAGAGACTCCCCAGCCCTTAATGCCAGCTGTAATAGACTACCTTGTATGATCTGTGCAACTAGGAAACAGCAGAAGAGTTTTACCTTCCAGAGCAAGAATCCTTGAGGTCTGCAGAGTCATTGTAACAGTGCCTGAGTAGTCATGGATTACCTCATACCAATCATGATATTAATATTTTTAAGTTGATAATTCAGCTTTCTTGCTGCCCAGAGAATCTCAAACTTGCTGGCAGGCAGGACAGCTTGCCTGGCAGTAGGGCTGTATTAGCAGGTTTCACCTTACCAGGACAGGCTCCCTTTGCTCTTTGTCAAACTCAGCTCCAGTCTGGGGCTTGCTGACTTTTATGCCCATATGTCTGTGGAGTTCTTGTCTTTCCTTCTTGCTGAATACATTGGGACAGCCCTCAGGTGTGTTTATAATCTAGTCAGCATCAACCTAAAAAATAACCTTATTATTAGAGAACTGATATGGACAGGAAGAAAAGATGGGATTTGAAACTTCATTAATGGTACGTTGGTGAGGTTGCACTCTGTTTGGCAGAGGCAAGAACTCCAAAGACGACCTTCCCTCCCTCCCAGCCATATGTTAGCAGACAAAGGTGGATGGTGAACAGTGAATTACAGGCTTCTATCAGCAACTCAGCTTCCATTATCTTTCTGGTTTTGGCCTATTATTTATTATCTTCAAGCAATGCAACTTCGGCCTCCAAGACAGTCAAGTGAGGTGTGAGGCAGAGAGAGATTTAAATCAAATGTAGCAAAAAAAACTCTTAAGAGGAAACTCCTGATTTACGACAGGCTTAAACAGAGTCAGTGACCAAAGTCAGCTCGTTACTTTGCAACAAACAGGTTGTATTGAGGGCAAAGAATTATTTCCCCTCATCTGAACCTACTGAGTAGTCCCAACTTGGTGAGCTGTCCCTGCTCTTGGAAACAGACACTCAGCTCTGTTCTTGCAGAGGAAAGCTGCTTTGGTGCAGATTGAACTGACCTATTTTTGAGCTGCAAATGAAGGTGGTTTAAACAAACTCAAGTGAGCTGTTAGGAAGGAACATCATGTTATCCTTCATCTCAGGTGACTTACAAGTTTAGTAACCTCCAGGAAGGGTCACCGGTAGTGTTGGGGCAAAACAGCCTTTTAAACTAGCACAACCCATTTTCGCAATGCCTGTGTCACCACAGCTGCTATTGTGTGAAATGCAATTGGAATATTTATTTTACAAGGTCAGGTTAGTAAACTAGCTGTAAAAAATGAATGCTGCTTTTATTGGTTGAACAGAAATGTTTTATAACACATAGCATGTAACAAACTTTATATTTAAGACGATATTTTGTTAAAAAGTCTGTTTTGGTGCATCCTAGCACAGTTGTCAAAGCAACATTGACTGTAAACCCATTCTTCCATTGCAGATGAACATGCTCTTATCCTCAGACCCATTAGAGCCATTTTGGCTTGTGAGAAGTTGTATTTATGGCAGTCATATTAAATAAATTGTATCCAAAACCCGAACACCAGTTTAACATTATACCTTTTAGATAATTTATTGTTTCAACTTGCTCCTCATGTTCTTTATAAAAAATTTAACAAGAATGTTGACAGGAAGGAAGCTGTTCTACATACCATCAGCATAAGAAGCTGGATAAATAGACCAAATAAATAAGTAAAATCAATTGCTGCAGCAAAGAGGCTATCTATTATATAGGAAGCTTTTCTGTATTAAAATTATTTCTAATAACTACAGAAATCAGCTGTCATTGTAGTGCCAGTCTCTGCTGGATTTTAAAAATGCTTAGGGTATTAATGACCTTATAAATATATGTATCTGAAACATTTAATGTTTAGCTAGTTCTGTTAGAGACTGGATATGTAGCTCAGACTTAGCTACCAGACTGCTCAGGGCTGCACAAACACATATTTAATTATAGCCTCACCCTGAAGAATTCAGAAGCCAAACAGACAAGACTAATGATAAAAACATAAAGAAAATATTGATCCCTCCTACGGAAGAGGGAGGGGGATGGGCAGCATGCTGAAGTTCCTCCTGACGTCAACTAGACAGCTTTCTCCTAGACGAAGGTTTCACCTTGGCTTATGGTGCACATGTAGCTCTAAAGCTGGCACGGCTGTCCCTGCGTCTTCCTTAGGCCCCCTCTTCTGCTCCAGTGTTTTGCCTCGGGCAGAGTGCTGCTGTTTTCTATCAGGAGCTGCTCAGGAGCACAATGGGGGTCCGTGCTGGGGTAGTGGAATAGAATATTGGAGGCTGTTACAGCCTTGTCTGCTATCTACCATCTGATGATTACCAGCTGATGATTAGGATGCTTTTGGATGAAATTAATGCTTTTCTGTGGGAGAACTGAAATGTGAAACTCCATCCGTGTGTATGATATAGATGAACAAACTGATTACAGGGAGGCTCTGCTCTTGGCTGTGACTGGCCTGGGTTCTGCCTGGCAGTTGAGAAGTGCAGCATCACATCAGTCAGAATCAGCTGCCCTACTCAACTTTAACAAGCGAATATTTCTAAACACTTCCACTGACAGTCAGCTTTACAAGAAAGAAGAAGATGTCTAGAGAGTAGTTAAAAGCTTTTATCTTCCTTATTCATAGCTTTTAAATTGCAATTACAATATTCGGCAAGTTTTCAAATATTTAATTAAAATGTTACCAATTTCTGAAGAGGGACCTTTTAAATCAAAATGATTAGTGAATCACAGATTAAATCTACTCATGGGAAAGGGAGAAACTTTTAAACCATTGTGATATCACAAGCAACCATTTTCTTTTCGTAAGTATATGCTATTGCTTCCTTAAATTAGGTAGGTCAAGGTCTTACAATCTCATATCATAAAACAGACTTTCCATTTTCCCAGTAACATCTCTTGGCACCTACCAGTTCTGATTTTAATTCATCTTTCTTGAAAACAGATGAGCAAGAAGACTACAGGATACCAGATAATGTCCCTTGCCGTTGTTGTCTAAACGTTTATGCCCTAGAGATGGTTTTTTTCTCCATCTCAAATGATTCATGCGTGGTTTCAGTTCTGGTTGTTGGGTTTTTTTGTTTGGTTGATCAAAGATTGTTTTGTACAATGGCACACATTTATCCTGTGACTGGATATTACATCCAGATCTTTCTTTTGCTCTTTTGTTTCAGGCTGAAGACCTCTTACCTCATGGCTGAAATTCTTGTTGTCAGTCCCCATGATTAAACTTTGCACTCTGTGTGACTGCATTTCATCCCATTTCTTTTTCCTGAATCCTTGTTTTTATCTGGTACTTCTTATTCAATAGTTCAAACTTCCGTATTGATGCCTCCCAAACCAATACCATTAGCAAATTTTAGTGGTAGTCTATTTCATCTTGTTCCAAGGTCATTATTGACAGCAATTAAAAAAAAATAATAATCTGCCCATAGGCTAATTCTGGAATATTGCTGTGTCGGTTCAGAGGAACAGGTTGTCTTACTAACTGTCAATCTCACAGCTTTGCCTGGATCCAAAAGCCAGCTCTTTGGCTTGGTTGTCTGTGATTTAGACAACTTCAGCTGGAAAGACTTTGTATTCAAAAGCTGGTTAATCAGTCTCTATGCAATGCATGAGTCTGATTAGATTCTGTTTCACATTCTAATAAATGCAATGAGCCTGCACAGCTAATAGAAGAAAATGTTTCATCCAGTAAACACATAATAATCTGTTATGCTTCAGAAACTAATTGGATCACAGGTATCTGAAGCTACAAAACATTTTTCCCATATGTAGATGTCAATTATTTATGCTTTTTCTGAGCATGTGATATTGGTACCTATCTGTACCCAAATAACAGACCAAGGAGCTGAGTAGTCCAGTCGGGTGTGACAGTTCTGGTGTTCCTATGCTGACTGTGTTAAAGAAGTGAATATACTCCAATTGCAAGGGAGTTAATGTATAGGGCTCATTTTACAGTTAGAATTGCCTGTTAAAAATGTCTTGGTTTGGTCTTCAACTACTATTATTATTACTGTTATGCTAAACATTGGCTTTGCTCTGGCAAGCTTCTATTGTGTAACTACCAACAAACAGAGACATGTGTGAGTCACTAGTACACAGCATTTTGTTTTGTGTACAGAGAATGAAATGAGAAAATAATACAAGCACTTGGCAATCAAAGATGCCTTATATCTAGAATCCAACAAATGCCATATTCTTTGCATTTTTCTGCCCAGAATTAATGATGACCCTGGGGTTCTTAACATTTGAAACAACAAACAATAGCTCTTTCCCTTTACAATTAGACATTTTGTTGACCTGTGGAGCATGCAAGGGAACAGTAACTGTGTTCATTGCCGCATCAATGGAGACATTTTGCTACTTCGATTCCCAAGTGGTGAAAACCATCAAGCAGGTCTTCCAGTTTAATCCAATTCATTTTCTGCCAAAGGTTACTACAGATCTTGATGATGATGTTGAAGACAAGAGGTTAGAAATCTTGGTTTTGTATCTGGAGATGCAGTTGCTAGCTGACTAATACTGTAATCACCTGTGATAATAGAAAGCAACACTCACCCAGTTTTTGTCTGAGTTGGGGAATGAGTAATGAGGGCTTGGACTGGCTGCTGGCAAAGCTGCTGACAGCTACACAATTTGATGTGGAACATCAAAAACTGGGCTCCCTAGAGAAGCAGGAAGAAACACAAGGATATTTTTCCTACAAATTAAAGCCTAAGAAAAATGGCTTTGCATAAGAGCTGCTGTTCTTTCTTGAGTGCGAGTTACATATGTTTCTCTTGATTAGACACACAGAGTCAAACTGGGTTGAAACAAGCCAAATCCTTCAGCCCTGCCAGTCTTTCTGTGTTGCTCTGAAGCTGCATGATGCTATGAAATGTGGAAGGACCAGGAAAACATGGCAGGTCTGAATTTAAAGCAAGTATCACCCAGAACTTGTCCCTGCTTCAGTGGACTTAAGATTTAGAAGTCCTGGCCTGTTTCCACACTGCTGTAAAGCCATTGGTATTAAAAATGTTACTAGTTTAAAACAGAAATAATTTGGTGTTGAATCGAATTTTCAGAATGGTCTCATAAATATTCGATAATTTGATAATTTTTGTGCAGCCCAGTTTCAGCCAACTGAAAGGGACCTAATTTTCAGTAGGCAAGTGCTTTGAATGATCTTGAAGTCAGGATGTCTCACACTGAGTGTCCAGAGTCACGAGTAATCTCCGAAAATATTGTAACACCTAATTTGGATTATTTTTGCAGAACCTTTTTATCTTTATGTTATTCAGATTCAATTAATATTAAGGAAATTTCAAAAATGTTTTGTTGGAAAAAACCCCAAACAAATGGGATGGTGTTTGCTTACTTTTATTGAAATACAGTCAGACTGGGTTTATAGAAACAGATTAGTGCCTTCTGTTCCTCTTTTGTTTCATGTCAGGTTTCCCTCACAGGATTTTGTAACACAATGCTGCCATACAGCATAGTAGTAAATATTGCAAAATAATCTTTAATTCTGACTGCTAAATTGTTTACTGAAATACAGAGATCACAGAAAGTTTTCTTCTATGCTCAGCTTTGGCCACATCTGGTCACATCAGGGTCCAGAGTTTACACTGATTTAAGAACATTCCTTCAAATATATATACATTGAAGTGTCATGTGTCTCCTCCCTCTTCTTAATCAGAGAACATTTCTAAAGAGTTGTTAGAATCACAGAGCAGCTGAGGTTGAAGAAAACTTCAGCCATTAGCTAGTCCAATGCCCTGCTCAGAGAGCTGGTTGCTCTGGGCTGTGTCCACTTGGGTCTTGAACATCTCCAAAGGTGGAGACACCACAATCTCTTTGGGAAAACTGTTTCAGTATTTGATCACCCTCATGGTAATTTGTTTTTCCATCTAGCTAAATGGAATTTCCCATGTTCTAACTTGTGTCCTGTGCCTCTCATCCTATTACCATACAAGCCTGAGAACAGTCTGGCTTCATCTGCTCTATATCCTTTGATCAGGTAGCTGTAGAAAGTGACTCCCATTTGCCTTCTCGTCTTAAGGCTGCACAGGCCCAGCTCTCTCCACCTCTCCATGTACGTCAGGTGCTCCAGCCCTCGACTGGCTTGGTGGCCCTGCACTGGCCTCACTCCAGTGCATCAGTATCCTTGGCTTGAGCTACAGCCTCTGTTGGCTTCCTACCTCTTAATTGATGTGGTTATGAAAAAATTTTTCCCTTTTGGCATAGTGAAAGGGATGCTGCCTTAATTGGTTCCCTTCAGATTAGTGATTTGAATAAAACATAGCTGAAAAAGCAGCAGCAAATTTCTCCCTACTGAAATAGATCCATCACCGCTGTGGTGCTGCTTGAGCAAAGCGGGCGGGTATCACTCTTTTCAGTTTCCTGACATTTTTAGATGTGTTTTGTGATTTTGAGGTAACGTTTAGGGGTCGGGTTCTTCCCTTTTTTTCTTTTTTTTTTTTTTCCTTTTGAAGATTAACGCTTTTTAAAATTATTTATTTATGAGCCATGAAAATCTCCCCAAAATGGATTTTAACAAGTGTGTAATTAGATAATTTGACAACTGGTAAGCTGAAGCCCCAGAGATCAGGAATTACACTTCACTACAGAATAGTCGTTCTTCATGTAGAATTAATTAGATTTCCTCTAGATTACAAGTGGTAAGAAGAGTAGTCAATTAAGAGAATTATTCTCTTACTTCTCCATCCTTCTTTTAATTGACAGCCAGTGGTATTAAGAATTCCTTTTTCTGTGTGAGATATCCTCAGAGGCAGGAAGCCAGAAAGAGGATGAGGGACAATGAATTAAACACTAGCCCAGTATTCAGAAGAAATGACCACAGCTTTGTGTGCAACTTTGACTCACCTCCTGAGGGACTGATTATCCATTGAGCCTGAAAGCTGCTGGGTTCATGGGAGGCAGACAGCAAAACGAGGACAGGTTCCTGATCAGCTGAGGGTCGTATTTTTCAGTGGCATTGCTAAGTCAAGAAGCACTTACTCCTCCTCCGTTCCACTCTTAGCTGGGTTAGTACAAATGCCTATGCAGCTGCTGTAGAGCTGGGCTGAGGACCTGAGCTTGGCTAAAAATAACCATTCTTTTTTTGGTTGAGTTATTCTGAACCCAGCTCAGTTCCCCAGTTTGCTTCATCACCTGCCCACACAAAAGGAACAGTGGCACAATCAAAGGAGCGATTAAAAAAGTGGAGGCAGAAGCTGCTTCAGGCAGCGTGGCTCCTGAAATGGCAGCTTCAGGAAGAAGTATTGGCAGCAGCCTAAAAGATCTGGAGGGAAGCTTAAACCTTTGCCATGCATGGACAGCTGGACAGGGTGGAAAAGCACTCTGCTCTGGCCAGCCCTGTCAAGAGCAGGGACTGGGGGCACACGGCAAGGGAGGTGTTGCCGTTGTGGTGATTTTGTTAGTTTTGGTTTGGGTTGCTTTGGGGCCTTGCAAAAGGAATTTGACAAACTGGATTTATGTGAAGGATGTTTCTGAACCTGAAAGCATACGTACAAGATCTTTGGTCTTGCACCTCCTCTTTCTCCTTTCTTTCACACTGGCTGTTGGAGTGGCTTTCTGTGTGGGATAGCAGACAGCAAAGGAGGGGCTCAGAGGGGGAAATGATTTTGTTTAGACGGGAAGGGATAAAGCAGAGCAGGTGACTGTGATTCAGATGGATGTCTGAGTCATACATTGTACCTCCTGAGGGTCTTTCTGATGTAGCACATCTTACACTATGCCTAGGGAGAAATTTAGTCTGTGGACTGTGCAGAGGTGTATTTTCAGGTACTGCTAATTGTTGCCAGGAGGAACAATGTGTACACATGGCCTCCAGAAGAGTGATCCTATTCACCTTGGAAGAAGGACAGTAGAGAGTTGCCTAAAGGTGGATGACATGGACCCAAATCACCTAGAATTAAGATCTCAGAATTTAATGTTTACTGAATGCAGAGAAAAGAAATTGTAAGAGGATGTTTGTTTCATTTTTATTGTGACCTTCAAAGAAGGGATGAGGAGAAAAAGTAAAATAGGAAATCTGTATAGCTGAGATTTCAGAGTACCTAACATTGTTTTATAATCACTGATGTAATTTCTAATTGAGAGGAGAATACAAAAAGCCAACAAAATCAAAATGTGAAAAGTGTTCATTTTAAAAAGCTTGACATTTAAAGAGACTAAATTGTAGGCATATAAGAAATGTAAATGTGAAATAAAAAAAATCTAGTTCTTTTTCATACCACTTACTAGTAGCTCGATCATAAAATAACAGAATTACTACCCTGGAGTGGGATTCTGCAAAATTACTACCCTGGAGATACAGTAGTTACAGTTCAAAGTGACTTTTTTCTGCAATGCTGAACTTCTATTTCCTAAACTAGTCAGCTCCAAACAGAGTGAAAGTATTTAAACCACTCTATACCTTGCATGAAAATCAGTCCTGACAATTTGAAAATAGATGGCAGGACTTTCAAATGTGCAAACCAGCAGTAAAAAACAATAATTGTTAAAATATATAGAAGACTGGTGTAGTCTCATAAAGAATGGCAATACACTATAGCGATAAGCCTTTTTATTGTAATTCATGCTAAAAATCCCCAATTCTTCTTGTAATATTTGTGAGGCAAATTACTTTGAATTTAAAAATAATTCTCTCTGGTTCAGTGGAATAAAAATGTGTTGTTTTCACATATGTATTTTGTCTTTGATCTTAAAAAGATGTCAGAAAGTGTTAAGTTTTTGAGTTAAGTTTCCTTGTCATAACTGGGTACGATCTAATATATGTATATAGCTCTTTGCTGATCTGGTGATAACAAGAACCACTAAAAAAAGTAAAAAGTTTAGACATAAGGGGAAAAACAAAGCATTTCAACATTTAAAACAGAAAGGAAAAAACCTGAACATATGTAAAAATATGTAAAAGTATACATCTAACTTTGTCATAAACAAGCCCAGAAAAGAATAGATCTGTATTGCAGCTGGCATCCAAGAAAACCAGAGCTCTTCTACTTTGGGGACTTTGTTGGGCAGATGCAGTAAAAGCCAGTGACAAATTTTGTAGTTTAGGGGCATGTTTTGTTCTGTGGGCTGCTGAATGGTGTATTAATTTCTTATTATAAAAAAATTTTTAAACTCGGCTTTCTGAAGCAATTTTCAGCTTTCTCTCTGTCTCAGCCCCAGTCTAGGTTCCTCTGGCTTCTATAGAATGAATGAAAGGTCTTGAGCAGAAAGAAAACGTACAGTTCCAGTTATCTTCATTTCCAATGTACCTTTTCCATATTAAACTGGGAAGGTCTACATAAAGAATAAGAAAGTGGATTGTTGGTATTTAGCCAGATTATAGATGGACTATTCTGTGAGTTTGAAGATGTTTCCTTTCCTTGCTCCTGTTCTCCTTTCCATGTGTCTCCACAGCCTTATTAAATAGTATGCTTTCTGAGGCAAAGTCTACTTTAAATACATTATTTATGTATAATGTCCATCACAGCGTGGCTCTGATTTCAGTTGGATATGCTAGGTTACAGTATAATGCTAAGAATAATATATGAGCAAGGTCAAGTAATGGAGATTGTCTGCCTGCTTAGTTTCTGCAAGGGGGCTTGAAGAAGCAATTTAGGACACTAATTATGAGACCTGGTGAACAGAACATGTCACTATGGTTCTGAGCAATAAAATTGAGGGTGGGGGGGGAGACAAAACCTTCAGTCCTTCAAAATGGGTTCATCTTTTTCTCATTGCCTCACATAGAAATGTGACAATATCCAGTCCGACAACTTTGTTTGTTGTTTTGCCTTTGAAAAATGCATGTGCTCAGATCACTCTGGTTGCCCTTATCCTGGTCCAACACAAGGCTGTTTGGTATTGTCTGCTAGTATCTGTACTATGAAAGGAAAACATTGCACGATTAGTTGTCAGGCAGGAATTTTACCTTTTTCATTTTAGGAGGAATATGTGCCAAGTTAGCCTGGTTTTGTGACATTTCTATTCAAAAGTGCAGTAAGCTACAAAACAAAAAAGGGTTTCCAGTTGGAAGAAGTGGTTCTTCCAGGATAAACTCAGCCAAATTACTGGAGGTAGAGGAAAGCAATGGTTCTGCAGTGCAGACTTGAGATGCCAATTTCTAACTTCCCAGCTGCTAAGAATGAGATTGAGATAGAAACTGAGGTTTTCTTAATGTTTGGGACTGTAAGTCATGAAGAACTGGGCTAATAACTGGAAAAGATTGGGAAACCCCTGCACAAAATCTTTCCCTTTCACTTCCGTACATCCCAATAATCCAGATTAACAAAATAGAAGGAGGCATCATAAAGGATTTTACAGGAGATTGAGGAGGCAGATTTTACTGCCTTGTACATGTCTCTAATGGATTCTCCATAGTCCAGAAGTCTTCAAAGATTAAGGTAAGAGGATATGCTTTTCTGTTTCTCATGATAAAATTGCACAGGGACATCAATGAAGAATGTAATCTGCAGAGAAACTCAGAAAAATCTAGAGTAAGGGAAGAACTGAAATTGTTTTTCTTGCATTTGCCATTTATCAGGGACGCTGTGGTTTCTATCTGGAGCTCTATCACCTTTCCCTGTCGTGTTACAAGCAGAGCCTGAATAAAACAGAAGCCAGAACTCTTCCAGAGACCTTGAGAGCTGACCTGATTTCATCACTGTAGTAAATTCCCTCTGGGTATTGTGCAACCCGATAGCCAGGTTTTTTCTGCTTTTGTCTTGCCAGCAAACCACCCCTTCCTATGATTGCTACACTGGATGGTCCTGCATACCCACATAAACAGCTGGGCAGTTATCACCTCTGCAACGTCTGGCTGTCCAAGAAGTGCCCTTGCTCCTTTGTGAGTTGGGTTTGATCCAGTACTGCCAAGAACAAGACTACCTACCTTGCTGTCTCTGGGTACAGCAGGTGGTGGTGCTCTGATCGTGTGCTCGTTTTCTATTTATATCATTTCCAGATTTACAGAATTTCTTGTTACTTTCTGGAGTGTCCAGTGTGCAGGCACATTAAACCTCAACATTAAACCTCAAGACCTTCCCAGGACTGTCATTTCATCATGCTCCAGGGTTTGCAGTACACGTGTGAATATCCTCTTAGTTGCTTTCTCTTACTTGTCTGTTTTACAGTGTTCCCGATAGAGGAAAGGATGCACAGTCATGCCCTTTCAAAAGTCGCTATGTGCACTTTTTTTTCTTTTCCTTAAGTGGATTAAGCAAGAGTTGCTTCATGGACAAATAACTCAAAGAAAGCATTTAACTTATTTCCTGTTTTTAAAAAATCTTAATACTAAGAAACATTGAAGAATGCTTGCAGTAAGTTCTTAGAGGAACTTAACAGATCTTAATGTTACATTTACTTAATAACTATATAGTAGATAGGACTTCTGTAACCTTTTATACATCTTACCGATTTTAATGGTGATTACGCTAGCAATATTTTAATTGTATCAAGGGCGGAATTCTTAGCATGGGAGACTCTCTCTAATGCCACGTGTACATAGATTCCCTACACAGTGAACACTTACTGACCATTTCCTTTCTTTCCACTTGGATATTGGCAGAGCTCTGTAACATGTGGCTACGCAGGAGTGAGCTGCCAGGGAAAGACCAGCCCGTTTGGGAGACAGGATGAGGGAGCACCAGCTGGGCACTTCGGGAAGCAGCTGGCAGCACTGGTCATCCCCCTCACCTCCAAATCCCCACTCAGGATGGGGGGGGGGTCCTGAAAAGAGTTTCACGTTCCTCTCTGCTATTTAAGACCAAAAAGCACTTGAGAAATCTGTCCCCATTTTGTTGGATGTAGGTAGAAAAAACTTTATGTGATTTTGGGGTACATCTGGACAGTGGTTAAATATAGGCCAATGCTGTCCAAAACCAGGGCAGATTTTACACCAGCAGCTTTGTTTTGGGCCATGTTTTAATGTTTCACTTCAGGAATTTGGCAAATAACTTCAACTGTCAATCTAAGAAAAACTGCTGTGGAAAACAAGTATTAGTCCAGCCGCATCTAATGCAAGCACTTTACCTTGTCACTATATCTTTGAAGGCTGTGAAAGAAGAAAACTCTGTTAATGGGCTCCAATTTGTTTTATTTAAAGATAGATAAATCTCTTTGTGGACAAAGAACAGCTTTTGTTTTGTTGCTTCTTTTCATCTGTCTGATTCTCTTTCCACATACGCTCTCTACCTTTTGGTTGAAACTCAGGAGAGAAAGCCAAAGTGAAAATTTCACACCTTGCTTGCATAAACGGTTTATATTGTTGGAAAAATCCCCACCACTGAGCAAATGTAATTATTTATGTAAGAAGAGATCCATAGGAACCGTACTAGTATGTGACTACAATTCTTTATGGCAGCACAAATTACTTGCAGCTGCCCTCCTCTAAGCTGTTCACGAGGCATTGGAGAAAAAGACTGATTTTCAGAATTCACTGGAAAGAAATTAAAATGAGTTAATTAGTAAAGGTATAAGAGCTCTGAGCCACAGACCTATTGATTTGTTTTTCCACCTGAATGTGTCTATAAGCAAGCCATCACCTTGCTTTTTGCCTCGCTTATACTTGGGTCAGAATCGTTCCCATTTCATGAGTGTTTATGTGAAGAAAACGATGCCCTATTTCTGTCCTGGATATCAGGATAGAAGGGTGCGAAAAGATCATCAGCTGATCTTCAAAATATATTAAAAATAATTTTCTATTTGTAAATTGCCTGCACTGAAGAAATGAATTGGAACAGACAGACAGTGTTTAGCACTTACTTGAACTCCCTCTCTCACCTTTTCAGAGTTGCGAGTGGTTTGTTGCCTTTCTGCACCAGCCAGACACAGAAAGGATGTGCCTGTCTGCATGGACAGCTACTGCTCTTTAATAAACAGTCTTCAAGGACCTCACAAAACCTGGGAAAAAGGGCTCGCCTTATTTTGGGTTGCTTTATTTTTTTAATTTTTTGTTACTCTTGACTGCAGAAGACCTGAATGGGTCTGTCTGCTAGGACCCCGAGGGTGGTAATAGGTCTTAATGTTTCTGACTGGTGTTACCTGCAGAGTCCCCACATGCCCATGGGCCCAGGAACCCCATCTCAGCTCAGCCTAGGTCAGTCAGTCCTCCCTCACAATCACCAAACCGTCACAGCTACCATACTTGACAGATTATTCTTCCACGCCTTAATTTTTTCAAGTGTGAATTTTCAGCTTTTAGAAGATGTAACTCATTTCTTTGTGTAGTGATCAAATACATCTGAGTCATCTTGCTGAGAAAACAGGTTATGCTGAAGACATGGCAAATTCCCTCCATCTGCAGTTGACCCTCACTATGGAGAAGTTACTTGATGTCCTGGTTTCGACTGGGATGGAGTTAAGTTTCTTCCTAGCAGCTGGTGTAGTGTTGCGTTTGGGATTTAGGATGAGAATAATGTTGCTTGCTCACAACTACATTGTGAAGCCATGTTAAATATTTTGCAAAGCTTCTTTATAACTTTTGATAAGGAATGTTTGATTTGGACTTGATGATTGTTGCAGTTCCCTTCCAACTGAAATATTCTATTCTGTTCTGCTCTGTTTAAGGGGTATACATTTGTACAGTTGGATTTTGCAAGATTCAAATTCTCGAGGTAAGAAGCAGGACCAGAAAAAGAACTTAAGAATCATGGCATTTAGCATGGAACATGAAAGTTATAAATATATTTGGCTTTTTTTTTTTTTCCTATCTTTTCACTTTAAGAGGGTTGCATAGCTTGATTTTTGTAACCATGGCTAACTTATCTGCAGCGAGCATTGCTAAATCTGATGAAAACTGCTGTTAATGACATCTGAATGAGACATAATGACCACAGCTTTTCCATTGCCTTTATCTGTAAAACTTAATAAAAGGATAAAAATGTGGTTTCTAGTGTGCAAGAAAATTGTAGCTATATAATTAGTAGAGGCTGAATGAGTTAGATGGAAGAAGAAAATTATTTCAAAAGATTGAAGTTGGTTATTTTTCTTCTCCTGGGAGTGTCATTTATATTGTTTCTTGTCAGTAGCATTCCATAGGAAAACATGAATTGAGCTTCAAAAGTGTATGTATACCTGTTGCATTTTTATTGCTATTTCTATGACAAAACCAGGAGAAACACTAGTACTTAATATTTCTCTGCAAATCGCAAAAACTGTAATCCAACCTTGCTTGAGAAAGGTTTGCTTCTGAGTCACAACTAAAGGAGAAAGGTGACATGAGGAGAAGGGGATGGCCAAGGAAAGAAATGCATTTGCCTGTAGTGACACTGAGCCGCAGAGGGTACAGCAAAAGGAGAAGGCATGTAGTCACCTGTTAGTTTCATCCAGGTATGTCCAGAGAGTGCTAGAGAGTAGAAAACAGAATAAAAAGATGCTCATATATATATATATATACACACACATGAGTTACATCTTGGTAGCTCTGGCTGTAATTGCTCACCAGAGGCAAAACTTGCTGGAGCACTGTCCATTAAAATGCTTATACACTATTCATGCACTAGTGAGGTATTTAATAGTCTTCCTCTCATACAAGTTTGAGTTTTACTGCTCCTGTTCTTGCCAGCTAAATATCTCAACACATAGATATTGTTATTGATTTGTAGAGGAGTAGTTCTTATTTTCTTAAAAATTTGGATCATTATATGTGTTTCCAGTTATAAAGCAAATCCTACTGCATGCATTATTTTTATAATCAGCTTTTGTTATGTTTTCATGTACTTGTAATCAGGACTGGCAACAGATCTTCTCAGATCGGCATTTTGTAGATGAAGTTTCTGTAACAATACTTGTGGGATGTCATTAAAAGGTTACAAATACAGTTTGGGTGCAAAGAATTTGATTAGTGAAGCAATGCAGAGTTTAGTACAGCCCATCAGTGCTGTTTGGCATACACAAAAGTGAATCATAGAATAATAGAATAGTTTGGGTCAGAAGGGACCTTTAAAGTTCATCTAGTCCAACTGCCCTGTGGTGAGCAGGGACAGGAGAGACTCCAGCAGAGGGCCATGAAGATGATGAGAGGACTGGGGCATCTCTCACATGAGGAAAGGCTCAGAGACCTGGGTCTGTTTAGTTTGGAGAAGAGAAGATGAGAGGGGACCTTATCAATCCTTATAAATATCTAAAGGGTGGGTGTCAAGAGGATGGGGTCAGGCTCTTTTCAGTGGTGCCCAACAACAGGACAAGGGGCAATGGGCACAAACTGGAGCACAGGAAGTTCCACCTCAACATGAGGAAAAACTTCTTTACATTAAGGGTGACAGAGCACTGGAAAAGGCTGCCCAGGGAGGCTGTGGAGTCTCCTTCCCTGGAGATATTCAAAACCCCCCTGGACGCAGTCCTGTACAACCTGCTTTAGGTGATCCTGCTTTAGCAGGGGGGTTGGACTAGGTGATCTCCAGAGGTCCCTTCAACCCCTGCCATTCTGTGATTCTGTGATCTCAATCAGGTTGCTCAGAGCCCCATCCAATCTGACCTTGAATGTTTCCAGGGATGGGGTATCTGCCACCTTGCTGGGCAGCCTGTTCCAGTGTTCCACCACCCTCGTTGTAAAAAATTTCTTCCTGATATCTAGTCTAAATCTACCCTCTTTCAGTTTAAAACCATTATTGAAGACTCTTGGAATGCATGAACTGTGACCTTGAAAACATCCTTATTGTTTAAATATACCTCTTTGCATCTTTATTTTAAAAAGCGAAAATGAACACGTAGGATGTTTCTCTTGAGCATAGCTGGAGAATAGATTGGCAGATTCAGAGCATGTGAAATCCATTTCTTACGTATATTGATAAATACTGTATTCTTTCTCAGTGTTCTTAAATGGACCATAGTAAAGGCTGCACCAACAAAATCCTGTATTTGTGCAGGCAGAATAGGTAATTACACTCTGCAATGCCTGTTTAAGGGCACAGGTACCCATTTCACAAATACTAATGAGCCTATGAGAATGCTGGGTGCAAGGAAAAAAACCCAACAGCATTCTTTGAAAATTTATCCCTTTAGACCAAGTTCTGTCCTTGAATATGCATACAGAATTTCCATTGACTTTGGGCTGTCATTTGACAGAATAATTTCATCCCTAGAATTCCCTTTCTTTTCTGCAGCTTCCTGCTTGGCTCTTACATTTTTATTTTCTCTTGGTTTAGCTAAACGAAATATTCCTGCATTGCTGCATTAAAAGGAATTTTCTTGGAACCATTTACAGCTTAGTTTAAAATTATTATTCTTGAAAACCATTTAGATGAGGTGCCAACCATAATAAAATGAATCTTCTTATTTTATTCACTATGTATTTGGCAGATAGCTGATACAATAGCTTTAGAAACTGTGCCATGTATAGTTACAACTGAAAGGAACATTGCGTTTTTCAGAACACAGACAACAAGCATAGATAATCTGCCTAAAATCTCTAACAACAACCAGGAGTTCCATATATTAATTTGGGAGTCAACCTTTTATCTTTGTTGACGACTGTATCTGTATATTAGACTCTACTCAGCTAATGAGAAATAGCCTGATATATCAGTGAAACAAATCAGCTGGAGCCAGGTGGTATACCAAAAGAGATCGATCTTTTTAAAACACTGACTCCCACCGGTGTGATTTGATGCTACCCCACCTCCAGCAAGGCTTCAGATCTTGTTAAACTTGTTCAGTTTGATGAACATTTCTATCAACAACCACTGCTCTACCACTGCAGGTTCCAGTGCCTACCTCAAATCATCTTGCTTGTTTTGTAAGGTGGCCAGATAAGTGAGCTGGCCAGTTCTTCTCTTATGTTAAGGGCGTAATGGGGTAAAGAGGCCTTCCCTATGACAGATTAGGCTGCGGAAGGTATGGTTTTGTGTTAATTTTCATCTCACTGGGTGAGATAGGATAATCTTATATTTCAGAGATGACTGTTTCTAATCACCGATTGCTAAGGTGCATCACTTAAACTCATAAAATTAGAGGACGTTTGACACAGAAAATATTTTGCTGTCAGTCCCGCCTCCCATTTCAGTGTGAGGAGAGGACAAAAGGAAAGAAAATGTTTTCCATCCCAGTTTTGGCTAATATTTCAATATCTTTGTTGAAGACTTACATTTTTGGCCATCTAGGCTGGCTCATAAAAACAGACGTTGCTTTGCTTTCTACTTTACTGCTTACTGGTAAACTTTTCATTTAACCTCACCTTTTACTGTTTCTCTTCTTGTCTTTCCTTGCTAAAACTTGCTTCCGCTCTTGACTGTAGGCAGCAATGCATATTTTGGACAACATTGCCAAGTCCTTGGCTTTTTCAGTACCTGGTAGTCAGTAACATAAATTTTGCCCATAGCCTACGAAAGGCGGCATGTCTCAAAGTGGTCTGCTTTTTCCCCAATATATGAAGTCAGGTTTGAGTGCTCAAAACAGAATCCAGATGTCACTTGGTATGAAAACTTAATGCAGGAGGGAGGTCCCATTCCATGGCATCTTCCTCCCCATTTAGGTAAATGGTAAATTTCCTATAAATGTCAATGGTGCAGTGTTGGGTGTTCTGCCTGTTTTCTGTAATGATATCTTTAACATTGGAATGAATATTTGTGTGTCTATACGCTTTACAGAATGTTTATGTTGGAACAGCTTGTAAGCTGTTCATTTGATACAAGCCTGTTTCTGATCTGAGTATTAAGAAAGCAGATTGTTTAAATGAATCAATTATGATAAGTCAGTCAAAAAAAATCCATGCTATACAGGGAATAAGGAAATGCCCCATTTATTTGCTGATGTCAGATTTTTAGGGGATACCAACACAATATTATTACCATCATTACGAAACCTCAACTGGGAATAATCAGTCTCTCTCTCTCTCTCTGGAACAATTTTTGGAAAGCTTGTGATTGACTATTTAATGAAGCAGAAAGTGGAGTTAGGTTTGCATTATAGGAGAATACTGAAATGAAATGAAATCTCATCCTCAAAAGGAAAAAACCCTAACTTTCTAGCTCCTCTTCTTCAGATGTCTTCATTTAAATGCAAATAGCAGCTTCACCCACAATGAAATAAAAAAAAGACTCTTTTTTTTCCCTGGGAAACAATAATGAGGGTAAATTTAAGTCATTTCATTTTTGTAATAAGATAATCCTTTTCAATGCTTATGGTAATATTATGATAAAGGTTGATTTTAAAATTATTATTTTTGGATAGGGGAATGTATTTTTGGCTTTTGTAGAAGCATGAATTCTGAATTCACTATAACTCTGCCCAGATGCTTCTCCTGGTGTCAGTAGGTTCAAGGATCTGATCTAGATTCTATTGAGCCCAGTGGGCACATACTCTGTAGTTTTATCTGCAACTAAATCTTGTCCCACCTACACTTTTTCTGGTTGATGAAAATGACAGTATGGGTACTTGCAGGATTTCTTTTTGGTATTTGTACACAAGCAGATTTCATCAGCCCAAGACTGGTTGCACTTATCTAATTTATTGACTTTAGTGACAGTAGAGGAGATGACAAATCGTCAAGATGCCTATAAGGTTCTTGAACAAGTGTTCTGGTTTATCATGTACTGTCACTCTACATCTCACTGATTCTGGCCCAGGCTGTACTGAGGATGTCCAATTGCTGCTGGTGTGGATAAAAGAAAATGTTTTCTGACACTAAAATTTTGTATCTTGTAATATATGTTCTTTGTAGCACGGATAGGCAGTGTGCATGTCTATTTATATGCATAGCTGCAATGATTATAGATCTGATCAACTGCAGTAATGTTTAACTGTTATATGAGCATTTGATAACTTTATCTGTCAGTTCTCTTTGAAACATATTACCCAAATCTTACATCTTTCCAAATTCTGAGCAGCTTCAAAGTATTTATCTCCTTTAAAAATATCCCAGACAAATGTTTTTCTCTAGTATCTCAATGGAGTGAAGTCCAAGATAGACAATATGCAGTGTTGGAAAGAAGTTAGAGCTTGTTGATAAAGGAATATGAATTTTACACAACAGCTTACCATTCAGAACTCAAGATCTTTCTGTTTAGCCATGGAAAGTCCAAAGGCAATAGGATATCATAGCATATAGGTATACAGCAAGATCTTTCCAGCAGTCCAGCAATCAAAACATACTTTTATTAATGTATCCTACGTTTAGCAAAAATAAAATTTTAATGTAACTATTAATAGTTGGCTATAATAGTTACCAGAACACTTGTTGATAGAGCTACTGAAAAAGAATGGGCTCCCTGCTCGTTTCAAGTGATTAGCCAGGCTTTACCCATATGCCCTTGGTGGTTTGGGAATATTTTTCATCTAAGAATAAGATACCAGCCTTTCAGCCACATACAGATCTAATAAACATGAGTGGGAAGTTTAGCAGTATTAGTTTGAATAGTACTGTTACTATCAGCTATATGTATACTGTTTACCTGGTTATATCAAGCCTTCGTTTTACTTTGAATACATGTCTTTAAGGATATTTTCTGTACCTGTCAATAATCCTTGGCTGCTGCTTCAGATAGTTCTTTGAGTTCTACGTCATGCGTTTTGAAGTCACTCTCAGCTCAGTAAGAGGGCAATAACACATATTATGTCCAAGATGGTCATTGCACTATACTATAGACATGTATTACCTGCATTTTACTTTTCTTTCATTGCTTATTTTTACATTGTTAGACTTTAATTAGCACATTAAATACATAGTTTCCCTTTATGAAGCCAGAAGGGTTTTGTTTGCAGTGAAAATGAGTGGTTCAATTACCCTCCTACTAATGGATAAAATGTAATTAACATTGTCCTGAGGCTAATTTTCATTTACACTGCCATTCCCCGTGAGCTGAACATCATTCTCTGGAAAAAGTCAATGTGTCACTTTTATTAGCCCAGTTTGCCCTTTAACACTGAGAAAATTAATTCAAGATACATTAATGTACTTAACTTCAAATTCAATGAAATGATCTGATGACAGAAGATAAGTCTAACATGTCCTTTATGAAGTCATGCAGTTTGGTTGTGGGCGCGCTTGATAAATGTGATCGTATTTACACGTGTGCACTTTGTGAAGAGGACAGAATGTAAAAAGCATTTCCAAGCCAGCTGCTGTTCATAAACTTGCCAAGGTTTATGTCCTTTCACATGTGAACGGTAGCCAGAAAACCTTTTCAGATGGACTTTCTTTCCATCAGCTAGTTATCTTCAAAGGCTACAGCTGTGCCATTGCATCTAAGTTTTTAGGCCTGAAAAATATTGACAATATCTGTTCCATCCTTGTAGCACAACTGCAATAGATTTTGGTGCATATTTTAGTGCCTTAAAAGCCTATAAGAAAAACCACTTCAGAAATACAGGCAGCGGACCAGAGCCTTAAATAACTTTTTCTACTCTATGTTTTTAAATATCTAGTCCATACTGACATGCGTGAGACAACTGGGACTTCTGTGCTTTCACTGGGATTTTACAGTCAGGTGCTTGTTAGGAAATGTTTCCCCACATTTAATTTACATTTTCCATTGCTCACTTTAATCCTAAAGCTCCTAGTTATAGTCCTCTCTGGGCCCCTAAACAATACCACTTTTCCTCACCTTTCTTTGGGTCTAGAACTGAGAGACTAGTTCCCTGCTATGGAAAATGCTATAATGTAAATAAGAAATACATATCTATCGCATTATTGTTACAGATTCCTTCTAGAAATTATTCTGATTGCTGCTGCTGTTGACAGTGGTTCACCTGCATCCTGAGCTAGTTGCTGGACTTGTTTCACAATCAATGGTATTATGGTGAGATAATGAACCTCCCTTTACCTTCAATCAATCCATCCCAAGAACACACTCCCAAAACAGAGAGGGACATAGCAGTCCTCTGAAATCTTCATCTTTTCCAGAAGTGAATTCTCAATATTTGATTTTTTGTTCTGATTGCAAAAGTATCAGCCTGACCCTGAAGCATGTATGTGGAAGTCAAATGTTTTGCTATTGTTTTTCAGTTCTTGTATATCCCCCGTGGACAAACCTTTAGCACCTGCAAATCTGAAACAATAATAACCATGGTGATGAAGAGAGACTGCGGCATGATGATAGTTTTGCTTTGCCCTCTATTGGGAGCACTTTTTTATAGCAGTAACCTCTCTGTGTAACACTGTAAAAATAAGTGGGATAGGATGAAGACATACCAGGTGTGCAGAGGGAGATAAACTCAAATAGTATTATATTATGACAGCAAAATCTGCTGGTTCTTGTAGAAAAACATGCCTTTAGAAGAGACTGGACATTCCCACAGTGAAAAGCTCAGCAATTTTACTTCTGTTTTCACCAGAGACTGCAGAAGCAGGAGTGAGGAGTGTAAGGCAGGTGCCCCAAATGGTCATCTTCCCCAGCCCTCTGCTTCTGCAGAGCTGAGTGCTCCCACTGCAGGAATTATTCTAGTCCTACGGAAAATGAGCAATTTGGGCGTTTGCCATTCTTTTACCCAAGAACAGAGTTTGGCACTAGATTCTGCAGAATATGGACAAAACTAGTATTTAGAGTGAATTTACAATGTTTCTTTGGTTTTGGCATTTAGGAATAGTTCTGCATCCAGCACCTGCCTCTAGGGCAAGAAAACCAAAATAATCACAGAGCTATCATAAGTGCAAAAATATCTATTATTCATAAACTTTTCCTTCTCAACATACTTTCAAGTTCATTTTGCCTTGGGTAATTATCACAGTGAACAAAGCTTGGAATCTCCAAAATAAAGTGACTTTAATTCAGGCCAAGAGATCAACCTTGGACCCGCTGATTGCCTGCTGTAATCAACCAAGGGTCTGATTTCAGGTTGCTTTATATAACAGCGAGCTGCAGATGGGTCGTCACAGGTTAATCGGTGCAACAGTGATTAATAGTTGAATTAAATGTGAAAAGGCCAGGAGGGCTATGTCTCATGCAACACTTTCTTCAGGCGCCTTCTCCTCAGGCTGTGTAGATGCATGAATGCCAAAGTGGTTTTGTCCTTTCAGTGTGGTCCCTACCATGGTAAAGGACAGCATCTTCAGTGGCTTGGCAGTGGTAGGGAGGGCTACAGGAGTCAGCCAGGTTAAGCCAGTCTTTTCAGTGATGTACCTATCAGTTTGGAAATATGTCTTTCTCAGTATAGAGTGGACATGTTTGTGTTGAAGTCATGTTGCAGGGTGTAAGCACTTAGCAATTGACCGAGAGAATGGAGAGCACTTCACTGTCTTTCTGCTCTAAAGTCTATTGAATTCATTTGAGGATGAGTGAACACCTTTCTGAGGATCTACTAGGCTGAGGAGTGGAGTGAGGTCTGGACTCTAATGCAGCTGAGGAAAAAGGATAGGGAAAAAAAAAGGTGAATTAAGACCTACTTGTTTCAGAAGAGCAGTGGATTATCACAATAGCATGAGCAGCTAGGGAGAAATGTGTATACAAAGACAAGATCCTGCTCAGACTCAGGTTGAATCCATATGTAAAACCCCAAGAAACCTGTAGGTGGACACCTGGTAATGGACACTGTAATCATTCCCAAGTACAAGACAGGTATCAAATCTTGTGCTCTGCGAGAGTAGAGTAATGGAGGAGATGAAATCTCTCTGGCTGGTTTCACTGTGTGGAAGTAAAACTTCTTTAGGTTCAGAAACAAAGAAATGTTAAGGACACATACAGTTGTCCATCTAGTTCTTAGCTCGAGCCTTTGAAATTGGCACCTGAACCACACTGGACCTTCCTGGGAGTAGCAGAAGAGTAACCCACAGACTTGCTGCCATCCAAATGTGTGAGCCATAAAGAACAACTTTTAATTAAATTTTGGCAAAAAGCACGATAGCCACTAGGTATGTGGCATAGAATAAAGCTTTAATGCAGGCCCTTCCAACTGAAATACTCTATTCCCTATTCTATTCTGTTCTGTATTTCAGCAAATTTTCAGTGGATCTAGCTGTTTAGGCTGAGCATGTGTTTTACTGAATTAGGCCCAAATGCACGAAATACGTGAAGAAAAAGAGTAAGAGCACATAACTCCAGAGATAAGACACAGTTTGCACCAAAGCAAAAGATTTCTTCCTCTTTTCTGCATTTGAATGTAGTTAGAAAAAAGAATACATTCCAAAAAAACCCAATCATTATGGCATTAAATATATATATATATGTATGTTAGTAACAAAGTTGTAAGAGGCCTGGCTGATAAAGTTAACATTAAAAGATGGTTTGGTTTTTTTTTTTTCTATAGTGCACAGCCTGGTCCTGTGTATAGATTGTGTTAAAAACCAGTTTCAAAAGACACATTTGCTGCTCAGGATCTAATCTCAGCAGGAATGCTCAGCCCACCTGCCCATTATTGCTCTCATTAAATCAGTGTGCCCAGTCTCAGTATGTTTAAGGGTCTGTCAGCATTTCCATTTAATAACCATCACATGGAATACATTGGCCTCTTCCTTTGTATTGCACAGAGGTTATCAGTATGCTGTGGACACTACAGTATTTTACAAGATATTTAAGAAACAACAGGATTTAAATTTGATTGAACAATTTTGACTGAGATGTTGGATTAGCATTTCAAATACTTTTTTGTGCTAACCTCTTGGGTAAGCCCTAATTATTTAAAACACTTTCAGAAATAGATGACATTGCTAATTGAAACAGTCACAAATGAAAAAATAATGTACAAGCTGCAAGTTAACCAAAACGATTTGGCTGTCTATAGGGACCATTATAGCAATCAGAGGTAGATTAACTATGGGGAGGAGTAGGGAGAAACAAGGAGTCTGTAGCAACATATACTAGCTAGGGGAGCCAAAACACATTTTTACAAAGTGTGTATGGACTACTCAGTCTTTCTGTTTTCTGATGTTGTGGATTAATATTGTACATGATGGGTGTGCTACATAATTTCATAATTGTGTTGCTATAAAATTATATTATATTTTCCTATTAACAAAAAAAAGTACAGTAAGAATCTTTGGACACCAAAATTCTGCTCAGTACTTTTCAGAAGCTGAATTACTCTATACCAGCCTTTCCAGTCGGAGATTGAAAATAATCTGTTAAGTGGGCAGAGTAGTGTCCCAGACTAGTTTTTTGTCAGCTTCGGGACGGCTCTGTTCATCCAACTTTGCAGTGGGATGCATTACTGCTTAGATATGGATCACCATAATCACTGAGGCACCAATAAAGTGTCTGAAAATCTCACCCTCAGTTTTTTCCTCGTTTATTTTTTTCCAGTAAGCATACATATATAAAACATAGTGTTTTATATTTGAATATGATATATTTAATTTTTTTTTTAATGTACAACATAGTTCATAATTCCTGCATTACCTGGGAGCCGGAGCCATGAGGTATCCATCTGAATGTAGCTTGAAGGCTGCATTCACGTGAGCTGGACAGTTTCTTCCCTCTAACTGTGATTTCCTTAATATAGGTTTTCTCTTGATTCAAGAGCAAAATATGACCAGTACTGACAAGGGAAATCATAATGGTCATTCCATCCCAGGAGCACTGAGAAGTTTTAACTAACTATGGTTCATAAGACTGCTAAACAATGGTGCAGAATGAGCCCTATTTCGGCTCTGTGCTAAATAAGCTGCTACAGCTAAAATGACAACTGATAGATTCGGTAGCTTACAGGGGATTGTCTGAAAAGGACAATACACCCTTAGCAGGGAATTCAGACAGCCCCAGCTCCTGCTGCTCTCAATGTACAAAGCAGAGGAGCAACAAAATCCTCATTCCAAAGCATTGTTCTGGCCAAGCTGCAATGTATTTCTTTCTCACTATATGGACATCCTCTTCTCTTCAGTGCCTTTTTGCCCACTTCTTAACCTGTGCTTCTCCTTTGGCTCTGTAAGTGCACTATTTCAAGCATGGGCCATAGGCCATGAGAATAAAAGTAGAGCCAGGAGCTTTAGTACCAGATTCCCTCCAGTTCAAAACACCTTTTCACCAAGTAGCAAGCCAAAATACTCTTCACAGTATTTTGGCTATTAGGAATTGTTCAGAGATAAGAGGAAAAAAATGTTATGGGCTGTACTATTGAATTCTATCCATCCTAATGCAGTTTCAGAGCAAATCCCTCCATGTCATGTAAGTAGAGCATTAAAGCAAACAGCACTCAAGATGATGCTGTAAAATGTGCTTTAATACCACAATCATTTATTATGTTCATGTTGTATCTTTCATAATAATAATGAATTTGAAAGCAAAAGTTTATGCAACATAAACCTAGCTTAAGGCAGACTTTAGAGTTTAGAAAGCTCCAAATGCTGTATGGAATCTCTCACAGGCACTTAAAACACTTAAATTCTCAGTGTAGGATTTTTTTCAATTAAATCTCTTCCTTTTCCTCCATTTCCTCTGCCTGGGTGACAGTCCTTCGCTGAGGTGGATAAGAGATGGATATTTTTATGGTTTGAAGCTTTGCTCTTTGACCTCTCTGAAAGCTTTAGGTTCTACCCATAAATCCCAGAGTACCCAGCAGCCTTCAGTCTGGTGTCTCTCAGGAAGTCTGGGTGGGGTTTTGGTGGCTTTGCTTTAATGGGCTGTATCTGTTGAAGGCTGTAATAGTGCTCTGTCTGCTCAAGCAGTACCTTCATCGCTACTAGATGGACATTCCCAGGGCCTCAGATGGTGGGAGCCTTTTATCATACATTTGGCCAGAAGGAGAAAAATATATGAGGAGCCTCTTAATATCACTACAGGGATGTGTCTTTCTCATTTTGGTTTCCCGTTTTTCATGCATGCTGGAGCCATTTCTGGTTTTCTGCTTCCATAGCCCCAAACTGAGCTTTAAATTTGGTGCATTGCTCACTGTCCAAAGCATCAGTCTGTCACCCCACTGAGGTGTTTTTATTGTTGAATTTTGAGGGACTGTGGGAGAGTAGTTGGAAGACACTGCACTGGGCATTAGGGAAGCTTAGGTGCTGGTATAAAGCAGAATGAGATGGCATTCAACCTCCTGTTGAATTTAAAGAGATTGAATACTGGAGGTTCAGGAAAAGAGACCTTATTCTGCCTTGCCATCATTACAAGGTGAGCCAAGTCCTCCACCCAGTTGTACAATCTACAGGTGAAAGTGTAGTAGATGCCTTCTTCTGAGCCTGACCTATGTGTGATATAAGTCTGTTGTTGTTAGAGAACATGGCTGTAGTTTTTAGTGTAGGAGATCTATAGTTTGGTAGCAATTTTGTTGGTTATTATAGCGACTCTCATACATGTTCCTCTGCCAGTCTAGGAAATAACTGAAAGCAAAGTTTATCCCAGAATACTTTGCAATTGGAGAGTAGGAAAAAGTTCTATGCCCAGTTGATCCATTTGTTGTATTCACAATACTCTGGTCCTTATTCTGGCCAGCTAGCCTACCTAGCAAGTCATGACTGGTAGGAGATTTTTCCTGAAAATGTCCTCTGAGGTGAGGACTCCAAGCTACAGAGCTCTTTGGGTTAGAAAGGCGACATATAAATTTAAAATTCATGTGCTGCTTCCAACTCCCACTTGGCTTCCTGGGGCTTCAGCAAGATTCTTCTGATGTTGGAGAGAAGTGAGGAAGAGAAGTTTCCCATGTCAAATAATTGAGCCCTGACACTGAAAGAATATGTCACCATAAAGCTATATTTACAATTAGCAAACCTTCTGCCTCTCCCATATCAAGTCTTATTCAGCTGAATGCCAATGGATTATATTTTGTATAATGAGGCATGATCTATCCTAAGTATTTAGCATAATGGAAGAAAAAGAAATCATTCTGGAGCTGTCAGCATAACACTTGGATATTTTACGTTAGGTAAATAAACAGTGCCTTATTATACTCAGGAATTTGTGTGGAATCAGGAGGCAGAAATTGTATTATCATGTTTCCAATGGTTGGTAATTATTTTAAACCATTGGAGTGAATAGGTTGTAATTCATTTGTACCTCCCTTTTGTCTGCTGTTGAAGAAGACTTGAGAAATAGCCGTGCTTGTAAGCACTGCTGTGTGCCTGGCACTGATAAATGTATCAAACTCTAGCATGACTTTATCTAGGAAACAGATTTTGATAGCTTGCTAGGATTTAGGTCATTGGATAATTCAGTGCAAACTGCAAATCTTAATGCTATTGACAAAAGACGGAGCAGAAATAGGCAGCACTTTCTATAAATCCCAGACCTGTAAGTAGCTCTCTTTTCACAGATTTATGGTAAATGTCCTTGAAAGCTATCAAAAAAAATGAGCACCCTGGGTCTAGATTGACAAGTTGGCTTTTCAGATTCATTGCATCAATGTTTGCCCTGTAAGACATGTTGTAAAAGACCTGCTCTATAATGGAATGGGAATCTGTGCAGAATATGAACTTTCTAGGATGCAGATCTAACCTCCTCCAGTATACAAGAAGTACTCCTCTGAAATTACTAGGGTCACATGACTACCAGACTGATTTATCTGGGACTTGAGTAAGTTCCCCCTACTCACCTGTTTGAATGTTAAAATCCTGAAGTGGGAGACTGAGATGCACCTCAGAAACCCGGAAGACTGGTTGGTTTGTATGAGGAAAAGACAGGAAACAAAGAAATTGGGAACATCTTTGATCCTTTGTTCAGTTTTAATTTAAAAATTTAAAAAAATAAAGAAAGGAAGAAACCTGTCCTTCAAACACAGATAAACTGGCAGTGTCCATCTTCTGAATAGTGACTTCTTGAGCCTTTCTTTTAGAGGCTGGTCATCTTTTTCATGCTAGGAATAAATTTTAAATAAGGTCTATGGTTTCAAAGTTTCTTTCCTTTTCTTTTTTAGAAATTCAGCCTAGTCTATCTTGAAACACTGTATGACAATAGCAAAGCAAAGTAACATGTCACACGTAAAAAGAGAGTGATGACTGAGTGACAGTAGTTGTGCTCAGATTAATCTAAATCCTGGTTTCTGGCATCCTTTAGTTAGCACTTATTTAATTCAACTGTGTAACATAGAGGGGAAACATTCTTTGTCAACCTCAGCACCTTACTCCACCAGCTGTAAAAATTCACAACACAGACATTATGTGTTTTGTCACTAAAACACGTCCCTTGGGGTTTAGTGCGATTTTAATGAAAATCAAAAGGATGAATACCTTTGTGTGACTTCTGGAGACAGGATTTAAGACCTGTGGATTTGCAAAGGAAAATCTACTCATTAATTGAATGTCTTAGATCTCTTACCTTAGCAGAGGTACAAGACTGTACACATGAAGAAAAACACCCTTAGTGTGCATTATCACCAGGGAAATTAGTTTCAGAATTGGCTCTGTGTTTCTTATGGAATTAATAAATTTTCAGGTGGATCAAGGAAAACTGTTCTTTGCTGCTATCCTCCTTCAAAATGAGGAGCTCTGAAAATCCTACTCTACCATTTCAGAAAACACATACTGGGAATCTTAACTTTAAAATGGGACTCTGAACATACAAAGGTGAGAAAGCAGGTGTGAGGGCTATCACCTTTTTTAGCGCTCAAAGCAGCATCTGGGATGGTAACACGGTGAGACACAGTGTGCTGGTTTGAGAGTCTGTAGGTCTTCTCCAACAGTAGCCAACAAACAAGACCTGCAAAGCATGAAGAAGTAACTTTTTCTTCCCTTCTGCCTCTTGTTCCAACATTACTTAAAAAGCACTGCTTTCAGGCAAATGCACTGAAGACCTTTCTTTAAAACATGTTAAAATAATAACATGTGTTTTTTAAAAATGCCAAAATGCCAGGACTTTAAAATTATTGTCAGAGTAACAGTAGTTTATACTGTCAAATAGTGAGTCTATGCACAGAACTGCTCTCTTAAGTTTTCAAGTAACCTTTAGCAGTAACTGTGTTCCATCCCATCAGTTACACATCTGTAGTGTTATAGGAATTGCTCTAATATTTTGACAGATGGGGAAATCTGGGGATGTAAGTACCAGTATTAACATTCTGACAGATTTAAAATCAATTCATGTCTATTTTCTGGTTATTCTGTGATAGTGTAAAAGTTACCTGACTTGAGGTGCATATTTCAGAGCTGTTCGTTTCACAGTAAAAGATCAGAATAAGACTAGTAGGAGTGCAATGTATATATCACCTGTAATAGCTGTGCTCCTTGTGATCAAAGGCAGAACCTCTCAATACACAATTACATAGTATCATGATACTGTGATCAAGAGCTGGTAAGAATCTCATCAGATCTGTATAAGCAGGGTGATGACAAGTTGTTTATAGAAATTGATAGTGTGACCTTAAATTTTTAAGTTTTTATCATGAGTGTGCTTGCCCTTTTCTTCCTCAAATGCTGTCATTGCGTTTTCTGAGATTCTTTGGTTCTTCTCCAGTCTTCATTTACTTGGAGCTTGAAGGCAGAGTTCAGGTGTCACCTTTTAGGTGTAACTATGGTAACAAGGCAAGGATTAAAATTTGTGGTCTTCCAATGCACATTTTGCCTAGGGTTGAAAATGACACCAATGTTGGCAGCACTTAATATCTCCAAGCAATTACAGAAGGAATTGAAGGAAAATGAAGGTGAATGCGGATATTGATACTTCTGAACATCAGAGACCAGCTAGGAAGGAAATGAAGTCCTCCTGTGATACATGGGAGAGGCAGAAGTTCAAATTCCACTGTCTTCTTTTCTGAAGATCAAAGATAGACAGGGCATGGCCTGGCCCCATTTCCCTGCAAGGGTCCTATTTCAGCCTCCTTAAACCCCTCATCTAGCAAAGGGAAGGGCTAGACAGTCATGAACCTGGTTTGGAGACGGAGGTGGGCTGAGGTGATGGTGAGCTCTTCAGAGGACATATCAGTGCTCAGGTGTGTCTTCCTATTTCTCTACAAGCTGCTCTTCTGAGGCAGCTTAAACCAGTTTAACTGCTCAGTGCCTCCCTGGCCATCTTGGTCAGGAATCTCCATGCCATCCCCCCCTGTCTGGTGGCTCAGCACTCATCAGACCCAAAGCTGAGCCATTTCAGCTGAGTCAGCAGAAAAAACTAATCGAATAAAATGCACTTAGCTCTCTGTTGGCTTAGCAGGGACCCAGTGGTCAGCACAGGGGCTGAGAAGCAGGAGAGGGGGAGGGCTGTGGCAGCCAGCATTTTCATTCCTTGGGGAAGGTGTGTTGTGTTCCTATTTCACAGTCTAGTGACATAAAACTCTGATCCTGCTAGCTTCTGCAGGAGAAAGTGCTCCCAGGCTTCAGCTGTGCCTGTTCACTGCCATCCATCCTTGGCTCATGTTTCTACCTTCCAAGCAGGGATACTAGATTCATGGCTTCTTGTCTAAATCACAAACCATGAGGTTTTAATGCCCCCATTCTCTGAAATGCTATGGACCTGATGAAATGTTCTTGTCAGCGTGCTGGGGTTGGAGTCATGAACGGAATGCCCCATCTAACCTCTGGCATGATGCTGCTCTAAGTACAGCTGCCACTTTTGCACATTGCAGCACATGAAAGTATTTTGTGAGATTCATTCCACTTGCAAGGAAGCAAAGCTCAGCTCCAGCGTTCATCATGGCCAGCTTTCAGAGATGTCCATTTCCAGTATGAACACCCGCTCCTCTTTGAACAGCACTCTCTGAGAGGGTGTTAGATATACTGCACCTAGATCTTACACAAAGTTCTGGTAGGTTGTTACTCATATTAGTAGACTTTAAATGCTTTGTTCCTCTGACTTAATTTGAAATAGGTTGTATCAGTTTATTGTGAATAAACTGCTGACACTGATCTTTGCTTTCACTTTGGTCTGGGTAGGTAGCTTAGCATACCACCTTTTGTCTAAAGCTGCTGCATGCCTACTTGTATTCTTTAGCAATCATAAATATATCTGTTCCTACTTCAAGTCTCCACACACGGCCTGGAAAAGACCAGGTGAAGATGTGAATATAGATTAAATTGTATTTTAAGTATTGCTTCTCTGATTGCAATTTCTGGTCCTCCTGATGAAGTGGTCTATTTTGTTTGTGTTATCAGTGGGAATGCTTTGAAAATTGTTCTGGTGCTAAGGAGAGCAGGAGGAAAACATTGCTTTACAGTAAGCATTTTGAAAGAATGTTTACACCCAGAGCATCATTAATTTCCCCAAAGAACAGACGGAGCTGATCAAAACCAAAAATGATCATTGGTTTTGCACATATTTGAATACAAATAATTTAATTTCAAAAAGTCTGTTAAATGCAACAGCTCATGGTTATTTCCATGTTTCCTCAAGCACAATGTAATTATTTTCTTGGGCTTCATTTCCTGGTTTTTGTTAACCATAGAATAAGTTGTAGTATCCTTTCCTCTGGGATGCAGGCAGGTGCAGAGGCAGTTCAATGACTGGGCAGAATCAGGGCACAGCTTGAGACCTGATGTTCCAGTCTCAGTTCACTGAGGTGCCAACCAGTGGAGGTAGAGCAGCAGCACATCATTCTTGTGTTTTCATTTTTAAAAATATTTTTCTGCAAAGCTTTTGATTCTCCGTTGAACTCCTTTGGGAATCCTAATGGGAAAATAGTTGAAAGCTTCGAAATCTCTAGAAATTCTGCCAGATCTTTATTTGTTCTCAGAAATTCTTTAGCATTTGTGAGAATTGATTATCATTAGCACTCACATACTTAGTTTTTCATATATGTATTTTTCAGATGTGCCTCATCACAGTAGTTAGTTAGTTGTGTTACCTAATACCCTACAAGGCTGGAGAATTATGATCCTTTTGCTAAACACAGGGAACTGAGAAGCGTAGTTAGTTTTCATAACTGTTCTTCAGGCCTTTAAGGACATATGTGGCTGAAGTAATAGTCAGTGTCTAGGTCTTCTCTCCTTCCTTTGGTTGCACACTTGATAATTGCTGCCCTATTCCTTAAACTTGTTCTGAACCTCATCTGTAAGAGAGGTGGAGTTCTAAACAGCCAAATAGACTGGAAAATCCCAGCACGTGACATTGATTACAAAAATGTGAATTCATTGTCCTTAAAATCAAGATCTGTACCACTTAATATAATTCAGGCAAAAAACCTTCGGTATAATCCCAGTCCTCTGAAAGTCCTAACAACTAGTATGGAAAAACTTCCAGATTAAGTAGAGTTGAATATAATGAACACAAAAGATGAGGTGCCAATTGGGTGCTTTTGCCCTGTACAGTTAGCATTTAGCTAGCAGGTCAAACAAGAGAGTATCCAATACTCTTAAGACTAACCTTTGTAAAAATGTTAGGTACTAAAAAACAGTTTAATTTGATTATAGGCAGGTTTACCAACCTTTTCCACTAAGCCATACACCAATGGATAGGAGACTTTGTACCTTTTGGATTCAGAGCATGTATGTATACATGCTAAAAGTAGGAAACCCTTGAAAGACAGCTTTTGGGATTCTGCAGAGACTGTTTAACTTCTGGCTGGAAGAGATGGCAGCCTGTGTCAGAGCAGCTGTATTGGGTGGTATCGGACCCAACTGTGTTGGAGAGAGTGACACATGCTTCTCATGTGAAGCCACTCTGGTCATGCTGCAGTAGTGAAACAAGTTGTGAAATGGTGGATGATCATTCAAGACTCTGTCCAGATCCTCGTTACTGGCCTGTTGTGACTGGGAGCACTGTGGGATGTGCTTGACCTCCAAGACAAAAGGAGAGCTCTGGGTCACCCTGCAAGCTGTTCTAGAAATAACAGGGATGGGTGGCAGAGGTGCTACGGTCAGGCTGACTGGCAGTAGACAGAAAATGCACAAAATAAAGGAACCTTCAAGGGATCCCTAAAACATAGAAAGGGCATGGGTTTTAAAAATGCAAAATTCCAGCTATTTGTCACAAAGTGATGCTGACGCTTTGCATTTTACATATTATGTCTCACCCTTTATCCAAACAATGATTTCAAGGGAATTTGTAAGTACTGTCAATATCCTCTTTCCATAGTCAAATGTGAATCTAATTACAAGAAATTAAAGTAGAAAAACTGACATTTTCAAAGCAAGGATCAAATTCTGATGTGAATTGTTCAAGTATGACACCTAAATTCATATCCAGGTCCTGAATCACAAGGAGGCTGATCACTGGAAATGCTCAGCATGCAATCCAGGCAGCTCACTTGTATTGAATTTTAATGGAGTGAAATCTCTTAGTTAGGTCTGTAAATATGGATTTAGATGAGTAATGGCACATAAGTTTGAAAATGTCATGCTTTGGCTTGTCCAGTAGTCTTCTAACAAATGTGTGATGCTGTTACAGCCTGGTCAAAAACTCATCTGCTCCCAAAAAGACATGGTCAATAGGTTACAGGTATTTTTTATCATAAAGCCTCTTGTAGGAGAGAAGAGGCTTCTCTCTTCTCACAGAGAACGAAAATAAAGTCATCATACACGTATCATTGTATCAGTATCATTCATTATCTCAGCATAATCATAAAGTATTGGAGAGGTAGCTATTCCAGTATTTCATTAGTCAGGAAGAGAGACTAAGTTCTTGCCCCCAATAAAAGATCAAGCTCTGTGCATGTCCTAGCTTAAACCATGTCAGTAGTTTCAGTGAAGCAGTTGAAAATCAGGAGACTCATTCCTGAAATGACCAACGAAATTAGTATCAGGGGAGTCATGCGAGTTAGATGAGGTGATGTGAGAGCAGTAGTACTAAGAGAATGGGGTTAGTTGGCAGACAGCGGTGTTCAGGATACTGAAGACTATTTTTGTAGATGATTATGTAGAATAAATAAGCCTTATATGGCGTCTGTTCCCACAGTTGGGAAAAGCAGACTTTAAGGTCTGAGCATGAGAGTTTAATGTGAACAGAATCTCTAAACAGAGAGTTGACAGTGTTAACAAAGGTAATATTAGATTTGAATGAGAAACTTTGTATGGTTAATTAAAAATCAAAGACACAGTTATAATAGAAGTAATTATCTAGGAGTATTAAATCAGTTGCAAGTCTAAGCCCATAAAAGAATTAATCAGGAATAATTTAATATTTGATATTGAGGGCTTATATTTTCTACTAATGCCAAAATCCATTCCATTAACCAATACAATTCTTCAAATCTATCTAGACAATGAGTCCCTGAAAGCAGGACAATAGATGAACAATTCTATGGGAGGAAGGTTTAGTTCTGCTTTTAAACTACAGTTACAGTAAACAGGGTACTGTTTCTGTCTAGAGAATCACAGTGGCTAAGGCCAAGGATTTTTCTGATCCATTTCCCCATGTCCAACAGTGGCTGATAGCAGATGCCATGGGAATGATGTAAGAGCAAAGTAAGCTGCTTTCAAAGGTGTGTAACTCGGTCTGTTTGTGATCTAGAAGTGTGATCTAGTTCTTCCAGTAATTTATTTAATTGCTCTTTAAATTGCAATGGAGGCCAATCCATGCAAATGTTCTTGTTTTATGTGGCAATGAATTTCATGATTCGGCTACATTATGTGAAAAAAACGTAATTTTCTCTTTGTTTTGAGCCCTGCCATTTGATAACTTTTGCCTTTTCTTTCGTGATGAAATACTGTGAATCTCCAGTCTTGGTTCCCTTTCATCAGACCACTGATCATCCCATGGATCTCTCTTGTAGCCTCTCTCAGTCATCCTTTTTCTTGCATCACCTTTTTAGCCCTTTTGAGGCCCTTCTCAGTTGTTCTAGAGATGAACAGCAAATAATTAAAGAAGGGTAGAGACGGAAAGCAAAAAGGACGATTTGCTTTTTATGAAGAGGGAGTTGAAATGCTGGGGACATTGGGGAAAATTCCTGATGTAGAAAGCAGAAAGGCATAAAAGCAGCATTGAATGATGGGGAGATTGTGACTACTATCTAACCACTGATAAACTACCAACTCAGCTCAAACCAGATCTTGCTGAAGTCAGTGCATGCCATCACACTGATTCTTGAAAACAGGCTTTTGTTGAGCAAAACTGTCATTTTATCATGGTAGGTCAGGAGCTTTGAGCAGCTTTTTGTCTGCAGGGCCCCTAGCTTGTAGTAAATTTTGAACAAACAGGAAAACAAAAGCAAATAAAAGCAAAAGTCAGATTATTTCAGTCCTGTGTGTCTGGCGGCACCTTGAAGAAGAACCAAGCTTTTATTGCCGTCATTGTAAGATTTTCTTCTTTTTTAAGCCAATAAATAAGCTTGTCACCAATCAGTACTGAGCCTACTGCAACCCTTTATCAACTTGGCTCCTGCAGGAGCAAATGTCTAGAGGCAGTCTGTAGAGCTGGTTACAAGGTGATAGATGGTCACGCCAGGCTCAATGTTGGCATCTGGAGGCAGTTATTTACCAGATCAAGTGCTTTATAAACTGTCGATAAAAGGCTCCATACTGTCCCCTTCCTTCCTAACCGTAAACATCCCTCTGACCAAGTTATCTGGAGAAAAGTCATTCCTTAAGCATATCTTAATTTTCAAAATTTACAAAAAAAGGCTACGATCTTCAGATACTTTTATTTGCATTTGGTTGAGGTTATGGACTATCATATCACAGTAAGAAAAATAAACTGTTAGGCCATCAGGTTTACACCTGTTAAAATCAGTGAGAGTTTTGCTGTTGAAGTCATCAGATACAGTCCTTTCTAGATGTCTGACCTCAGAGACAGCCCCCTATGCAGTCATCAAACACTACAATAGTAGCATTTATTATCAGTGTGAGTATTGTGGCCTAGAACTGTTCAGGTTCACAATTTCATGATCATTATAAGGTGACTAGTTCTTAATATAGCACTTTATCCATGTGATTTTTTTCTCATATTTAAAATGAGAAGAAACTGAAGGAAGAAAAGGAAGCTGTTACTCTTGCACTGACATCAGAATTATTGGGTAAGATCTCTGTATACATCGGATTAGGAAAATCTTTCAAATGTCCAGGGTACAAAATATGTAATTTGATGTCAAGTCCAGATTTATTTCCTTTAGGACATTGGACTGACACTAACATAAGTTCTCTACCAATCATTCCAGAAGGATTAGATGTTAAACAATTGTTGCAGAACACATAACATAGTCTTAAAGGCATTGAATCTGCAGCATGCATGTTCCCCAGGATATTATTACAAGACTTTTCATGTCTTTTTTCCAATGGCTTTTTGGATTCCCTGCTTTCAACCTGCCACAACCAGCTTTACAAGTGTCCAACCGCTCTTTTTATCTGTTATTAGTTCTTTTTTTTTTCTATTGTAAAGCATTTCTGATCATTCTTCTGTCTGTCTGACTGCTTCTTAAGTTTATTGCTTTTCTGTGGTGCTGTTAGGGATTTTATTTCCAGATTGGTATTACATTTTAACTACTCATGTAAATCTGTATCAGTTCAGGTTCATGCAGAAAAAACAATTTGTCACAAATCTGCAAAGGCTAAATGATCAAAGCAGAGCTTGCGGGCTCGCTACTTTCTTTCTCTGCCTACTTCGTCAGAACTAAAAATATTCTATATTCATTCAAATACTTATACTACTCTGTACTATAGCCACTATGGAAGGGGGAATAAATGTATGGGTCAGTTTCTTGGCATATCTGCAAGATCAGCAAAGTTTCACTCACATATCTGCAAAGAAGCTGGCAGTAGCTGTTGTGACAAGCTAATCACACAGAAGAAGTTCTAAATCAGCAGTGACGTTGAAATCCAGGTGCCAAAATACCTTTATGGGTATCGAACTTATAACTAGGGAAGTTTTTGGAAATAAAATGTTGGTTGCTCTGTCATATGAAAAAAAAAAGATTTATTGAAATTTCCTTACCAAGACCAAACGTTAAGAGATGCAGTTTTGGGTGCCTCGGTTGTAGAGAAGGCATTGTTATAACCAAAGGTACATGTGGATAAATGGCACTTGCCTACTTTTGTTCCTAGAAATACAGTGTTAATGTCCTTCTCAACACGTGGCGTGACACAGCGAATGGGTGACTTTACCCACAGTGGCATGAGAGTACAATCTCTGCAGCCACTACAGACAGGGACCAGCATCCTTATCCAGTCACTGTCATGGATTTTTTTTCTAAGGACATACCGTGACCCGAATTCTGCCCTGGGCATCATGGTGTCCTCACGAAGGTCATGGTCACATGTCTCAGAGCAGACTTTGGCCCCATTTGCCATATGGGAGCTGGAACATCATATTTTTTCTGAATGTCCCTTTTGTTTATTTTCGTGTTTCTGTTTAAAGTTCAAATGAAGAGCTAATTACTAACCCAGCAGAGCCCGTTGGCTGCAGGCTTCCCCGCTGCTCTGCCGTTAGTCTGCTCATGAATGAATTTTTGGTTTTGAGGCAGATTTCCAGGGCCCCTGTGATGGTCCCAATTTAGCTCAGGCTGCTTATTGCTTGACATTCCTAAAGATGAATGTGCTACAAAAACTACCAAGGCCAATCTGTAGGGAAACTTTGGAATAGGCAATTTAGTCACTTCTCCTTTGCACAGTGACCAGGAGAACATGAGTTCTTTTGTTCCGTATAAACCTCTTTCTTCTCTTTAGAAATGTGAAAAACTAGTTTGGTCCTTGCTCTCTGGCTCTGCCGTGGGAGCTTACATTAATTGCCACATTGGGGAAGATTTCATCCTTGCAAATCTGTTTTTTTCTCATTGTCACTGCATCATTTTCTCCTTGTCTTCCCACCATGCTTGGTACATCATCTATGTTGCTATCAGGATTTTCCACGTGCAGCAAGGGAAATAGGATGACAGAGCTCCAGGGATTGCTCCTAGCTTTGCCAGTGGCACTGAGTGGACGCTTGGCATCACTCCTAACCTTACTGCTTCGCAGCTTTCGCCTCTGGAAAACTGCAAGGGTGACAGCAGAACTCAAAAATCATGTGAAAATTAAGTCGGAGTTGATAAATTTGTTAGGATTGTTGTTACTGTAGATGATGCTAAATGGCTTTTCTCTCTCAGAAGTACTTTGTAGACATGGAGGGAACCAAATCTTTATATATTTATCAATACTAAATGTGCACCTTGATTTACCTGTTTTCCTGACAGGTCTTGCTTGACCTCACAGAGTTAAACCAAAGTTGTGAAAATGGGAGGAGAGGAACAAACGTGTCTGTCTGAGACTTGCAACATCCTATAGTCACTATGGCAAAGCTGAATTTTAAAGAGGGTTGTAAAGCAACTAGCTCTGCAGGTGTCATGGGAAAAAGCTTGGATGTGCTGGTGAAAGAGCTGAATGGTAGACATTAAAAGCTGAGAAAATTGCAGGAGATAATAGAGCAGCTAGGTGGGATGAGGCAAAAACATCACAGACTTTGAGGTGAAAATGAGGTGTTTGCATTGTATGCCTGGGTTATGGAGACCTTCAAGTCCAAAAGACTAAGTAGATGCTCTGTGTTTGGTACTTGGCAAGCCAGCAGCAGAGGAGGGGAGTCCTCTGTGGATATCCGTAATGAGGAAGGCTGCATCTGCGCCTCTGCCCCCATCAGTTGGACTTCAGATACATCAGTGTAAGCATGTGGCCAGCAAAGGAAATATGAGTCACCAAGGCAGACTCATGGTGATATTTTGGTATGTGAAAATAATTGAATGTTTCACAGCAAGGCTTCAAAGTACGAACAAAACAGTGCATAAAGCACTGGCATACGGACCTCGGCAGATGTATCATCACACATCACAAGATGATACTGAAGTTGTTTTCAGGTGTGAATTTGTTTGTTGGTAAAATAATAGAAAAATTTAAACTTACTGAGAAAAATAAAACATTGAATCTCCTTTTGTTCCATCTGTTTTGCATGTCTCAGAGGACTCTGATGGGGCCTGATTCCCAAATGGCCTGAGTCTGGGGAAGCCTTTTATAGAAAGCTTGTTCCCCAGTAACATAAAGACATGTCATTTATACTTCTGTGATAAGTACTTAGAAATATTTTTCCAAGGAAGTTGATGTAACGACTGTGATCATTGACTCGTTTATGCATTCCTAATCTATAGCATCAATAGTTCCAGTCAGTGCAAAAACAGGCTTCATCCCACATGTGATTATGTGGGAGGGAGAGGACAGATAATGGAGTATGAGAGCAGCGTATGTGAGCAGGGAGGTCTCTGCTAAAACGACAGCTTCAATTATCAGCTGTGCCCAGCATCCATTGCAACACTTGCCACATGTACCCTGTTATACAGGAATTTGTAAAGTTCTGTATCCTTTGTTAAAGTGAAGTGGAACAGTACTTCCCTGGTCTTTTCCTTAGTGCAGCTAACCTTCCTCCTCCTTCCCTATCCCCTTCCTCTGTTTTCTTCCTCAGATTCCTTCCCACTCCCCGTCTCCCACCCTTTCCAGCCTCAGCTCTCTTTCAGCTTGTCACTTGCTGGCTGTGACAGTGCAGAAGTGTGGTTGTGGCCAGAGCAGAGAGTGAGGACTGGGGCAGGAGGGAGCGCCCGGTGGCACAGAGCCCTGCCCCTGCCCTGTCACCCACCCTGAGGGCAGCAGTGGCCGCGGGAGCAGGAGAGGAGCAGAGTGTGCAGCCAGGGAAGTATGCAGATTCCGTCACTGTCTGGCTCTGGAAAGCAGAGAATGACAGAAAAGGACCTGTCAAATTTCTCTGCTGGATATTTCTGCATCCCAAGGGTTGCTCTAATCTGCTTTTTGTTGGCCAGGCCCCAAGGAGCTGTATGGCAGATGGGGAAGGGGTTCCCTGACTGTGTCCCTTAGCATTCCCTTTAGACCACTGAACGCACAGGGCTTAGCACAGCGTGGAAGATGGGAAGGATTCACATGCAGCTCAGAATACAGCCTGGGAATGACAGCAGCAAGCTGTGGAAGAAAGGGAAGGAAAAAACCACCATGTGAAACATGGCCAGTGATTTGTTTGGGGATTTTTAATGCTTTTCTCCATGAAAGTGAAGCTGTTTCAGTCAGTTTGACCCGTCATTCAGGCTCTGCTACACATCGCCCAAATATTTACTCTGCTAAATTGCATTGCTAGAGTCTTGTTGGTGTCTTTTCTTTGAAGTGATATCCTAGAGCTTTCATTTTGTTGCTGGAAATCCGTACATCACATCCCATAGTCCACCCCTTACAGAGCTCCAAAACCCCTGCAGGCACCAAACCTCTGCATTAGGCTTCCTAGCTGCAGGCCTGAGAATCAAAAGAGCCTTCACGCTGGGACATCAATCCGGGAGCTGAGATACTGACCCCATGTGTGAAATTTTGATTGGGTTTAGCTAATTTCGCATGACATGTCCCTACCAGTCTCCCCAGTCTCAGCAATTCAGCGGCATCAGACACAGTGTATTCATGGACCTTAGGCCAGATCTCCCAGCTCTGCTTTTCTGAAAAGTCTTCCTTTGACAATCAGACATGCCTTTCCCTCCTGCAATGATGTCTAAAAGTGCTGGCAGCTTGCTTAGGAAAAGTAAAGAAGAAATCCTCCCCAAGTTGGTTGGTTTGTTTGTTTGCTTGCTTTTAAGAGCAAACCCTGTTGATTATCAGCTAAAGAAGTCTATCTAGAGACCAAAACCAAGCATGCACACACAGCTTCATAGAGCCACAGTTTGGAGCCTGTGAATTAATTAGCAATTTCTCTGAAGAACCGCAGCCTGACAATTTGCAGACTTCATAGCTCTCTGACTTTGATAAACAGACAATGTACATGACAGCTTCCTGGGATCATGGTAACCTACTTAGCACTGCAAACCACCAAAACTCCAAAGGAGGACTTGCCAAAAGTATTCTAACACAATTCCTAAATGTTAGACATCAAAGCATCAAAGGGACTTTGTCAGTTTAAACCTGAGACAAATTAAAATTTTCCTTGACTCTACAGCTGGAGAAAAGTTAACTTCCGTGGGAGGTTATGACTCCTCAGCTATCCGAGTGTAAAGGAGATCCAATATGGTTTGGATAGCTTACTGGTAATGTCACAAACTGTCCCATTGCTAAATAGCACCTTACCCTCTCTAGATAGTTGGCCTGTATGCTGCTTACTCCCAGAAATCCTTAGCAGAAACTACGGGCTTAAAATGACATGCCTGCTCTGTGAAGGCACTGATAAAAACGTTAAAACCTTGTGTGCCTTTTTCCCAGCAGCAGGCTGTAAAACAGTTAGCACCCGAAAACAGGGGCGGTGTCCTATCACCTCAACTTTGTTCTTGTGTTTGTTATGTCCTTGCCATGTTTCACCTTCAAGAACACTGTTACCTGTTGTTAGCTGGTTCAGCAGCTTGACCTCAGATCTGAACTGTGGACTGGACGCTGCACAAATACAAAAAAAAAAAAAAATAAAATCCCCATTTTGAGTGATTCTAGTCTAGATACATGAGACAGACAAAGGTAAGGAAAAGGGACACAACAGGCAAAGGCATTTTTCTCTCGGAGTGAGGTGATTTATTTCCTGACTTTTTCATCACTTAAAGTTGTGGAATTGCATCCCACAATAATAGGCAGTGTCCCCAAGCCAGGATTGCCTAGTCGTGACAGCATACAAATGTGAAACAAGGGGATTTACCAGCCTGAATGGCAGCCTCCCTTCACTGAGGCAGATACAGTAGCACCTAGATTTTGCTTCTAAGATGCATTTCTTTTTTTCTTGAGCTTTTTACTGAACATCACAGGCTGTGTAATGAGAGACCTCTCGCTAGCTGGTCATCTTGTTAATGATCCCACATTTCCTTTGTAACATCTACAATTTACTTTGCTCCTTCTCTCCCTATTTACTACACACAGCAATGTCTTACATACTTAGCTTATCTTCCCCCCTCTCAAACTTGACAGTGATAGATTCTATCTATATAGAGATGAAAGTTCATTAGTAAGAATATAAAATAGCTATAAGGCTTTGCAAAAGTTAACTCTCAGATTAAATATAATTAGGTATTTTTCCTGAATGCCTTGTGTGTGACAGCAGGAAGGGCAGACAGTCTCTGTGATTATCCCATGTTGATTTTCCCTACAGCACAATCCAGCCATTGGCTGTTCTCTGTTTTTAACTGGAAAATTGTGATTACTGTGCTTTGTATGTATATGTAGCTTTGTTTCACTGCTCATCCTTGCCAAATCTGCATTGATTCTGCCCCAGTGGAGTAGGAGTGAGAGCGTGGCTGGGGGTGAGTCACTGACCATTCCATGGCAGCCTAAACTTTCCAAGGAATCACAGACTGAAGAAGAAAGAATGAAAAACATATTCAGACATTGATTCTGCCACCCATTTCTTTCTAAACAATAGGCTTGCAATCACATTTTGCTAGTAAAAAAAAAAAATCCATTTTTTTCCTCTCCAGCATCTGTGTGGAAGACAGAGTCAGCAGATAGATGAATCCAGAGAAACATGCATTTGGTTTCCATTGAAGCTCCATTTTAACCCTATGTCAGCACAACTGATTGTGGAGCTCTCTTACCTGTACTGAGGAAAAAAGGAAACCAATTAAGTAGCAAGTGCTTAAATTAAATGTGATTAGTTTCTATCCCCCCCCCCCTCCCATTCCCAATGACTTCAGATTTCACTCTGCACACATGAAACCAAACATCTAAAGTTCATGTCAGTCTTCTGACATTTTTGCATGCAGTTTTCACCATTGTTTCTCTTACTTGCAGTATTTCAACTTGTACTTGCAACTTTTGTATTAAAGGGCTCACAAATGATTTTATGTTATTTTTGGCCACAGTTTCTTTATTCCTTTGGATACAGAAGAATTGCAGCTAATTTTTCAAATTTTTTTAGTGCATCCTAAAGTCCAGGAAACCGCAAGGCAAATAAAGAAATTATATTTTATTTATTTCAAGCAGTTAGCAAGCTCAGAGCTGACGATAATGTGCTACAACTGAGGAAATTTGCTTTGGAGCATTTTCAGTTTCTCTGCACCATGTATCTAGCCCCACCAGCTGCTTCTAAAACTTGCACTTCAGCTGCCATAATCTTTATCATTAAAAGTGGATTTAATTTTAAGAACCAGTGAACAAACCTTTGTGCTTGCAACCAGAAGCTGGGAGGTGACTCTGCATTTAAGGTGCAAGCTCAGCTTTACTCCAGCATCGAGCACTAATCCAGTATAATCGAGTGTTAGATGGTATGAACTCACAGCAGCTCCTTCAGAGAGATGCATCTATTTGCTTTATTATTAAGCTGCTGCTTTCTGACTTTTCAAATCCCTTCTATGTCGTTGTTTTTGTTTCCTATCCTTGCAGTGGTAACATGAGGAAAAAAGCTGGGTTTGACCACATCCATGAGGATGTCAAGCGTTTAGACTTTATTGGTTTAGAAGCTTACTAAATTTAAACAGAAGCATTAACATGGCCTTAGGCTCTCTTGACAGTTATAAACTCTTCCTTGGGGGGATTTCTGTAATGCTTTCTAATCAGCTTAAGGAGTTAATTAAACAGCTGTCACTTAGCTTCTTAATTCTGAGACTTGATGCTAAATAAGATTTGAAATTAGTTATGCATGACTGAAGCATGGATTCTCCGATATAAATAAGATGGCTGCTAGCTGCAGAGAAGGAGAATCTAGGCCTTTTTAAAATAAGTAGTGAAAGGATTCGAGGTGGTACCCTGGATTAATGCTCTACAGGCTGATTAATAGAAAATAAAAAAGAAAGGGGTAAAATGGAGGATATTAATGAGTGCCAAATGGGATGGATTTTCAGGCAGCTATTCATTCTCATTTGGTGACGTGCCCTGGACTTCAGGAGATTTCAATGATCATTTTATTCTCTCCCCTATTGCAGTCTGTACATAATAAACCCAAAAGCCAAGATACCTATTGAAAACAAAAAGGAACATGCTTTGGTTTAGAGGTTAAATGTTTAGCCTGCAAAAATATATTCCACTACTATAATAAAAAACGTAACTGAAGATCTGCTGTGCTTAGAGAATATGTATTATAGTGTTGTGGGGATTTTTTAGTACTTTTTTTCCTTGTGTATTGTAGCAGGACAAGTGCTTCTCCTCCTGAAGGATATGAGCTGCAGATCCTTCCAAGATATTTTGAGGAAACAGGTCTGCAAGTCTTTTTTGAAAACAAGCTGGTGCCTTGCTCACTGCTGCTTGTAATATTGTGAGGTTTGTAAGGGATAACAGGCATTCAGCATTAACATTATGTGTTGAATCCTGTTAAAATGGTTTTGGAAAAGAATGCTGACAGTTAGTACTAAACTTTTCTTTGTCGCACAAGTCTGATGTAGGGCCTCAAAGCTAAGCACAAGTTAGCCATGTATTTATTTCTTTTAAAAGTCATTATTAATACAAACATTAGGAAATACTGTGTATACAGAGAGAACTAGGGTAAGAAAAATAAATTCCTTAAGATCTATAAAGATATTTTTAAAGTCCTTCCTTTCACCCCAGGAATTATAAGGCAAAAGATGTCCGAAGGGAAATTAAATTGCAGGGAAGCTACCAATTAAAATTGAAAGAACTAATAGGTATTCAATTCTGCATTTCTACTTAAATAGATGCTTACTGTGTACATCTTCTGAATATGTTTCTGCTGGAGGGCTTAATATGCTCAGTTATTTAATGTGAATCTCTTCAGTAGGCAAAGAACGCTCACTCCAGAATCTTCTTTAAAAATATCACTGTTTTTTTTTAAAGTGGAAGTAATTTCAGAATAAAAATTACCTGGTCTTCCATTTCTATTACATAGAGAAAAATGTTTTGATCTGATTATTATTTCATTTTATTATTTGGAGGGTTCAGTGTATGTGAATTATAGAGATATGCTACATAATAGTTAGAGGAAGTTCAGCATCTTTTTAATAGCTGCTCAGGGAATCAACTTTTAGTTGTTAGAATATTTGGCCATAGCTTTGCAAAAGCCTAACTATTCCCATCTTGTGATGTCCTGACTTGATATCTTCTATAATCCATAGTTATGGATAAAACACATATTTCTTTGGAAGATTCCTTTATCACTTAAGCAGCAAAAAGCAACACTTTTATATTAGTAACTATTTAGATTTATAGGTTTTACATGCTGAGACTCAGAACCATAAATCTCTGTATAGCTAAAAAAGTACCATATTTGTTTCCTCAAAATGAAATAATTTTTATATGCTTTCACCAGCGGAACATTACACTCTTTCTAGCCATTAAACAAATGACTGAAGAAGCATTTTACTCTGCCCCTGCTGTGCAAATGGTTATTATGCCCCTATGTTCAAGTGTGAGAGGCAAACCAGGTGCCTAAAGAAATCATCCTCCAAGTCCAACAGAGGTACTGAGAGCTCTGCAAACAGAATATGCAGCTCCGTTAGACCAATGTAGATTAGCACAGCTTTGGACACTGCCAGTTTGCTTGGCCCTTCTTTCACTTTAGAGAGGTATTGGGTGGATTTGTTTTCCTGGGACTGAACAGTAGTTGCTGATAGAAAGTCAGAAAATCACCACGGCCGTTTGTATGAACTCCAGGCGTAACTTCTTGCTCCCCACCTCCCTCATCTCCTTTGGAGAGTGAGGGGACAAAGGTTGTTTTGGAGGTTTTTTATGGCTGTCTAAGGATCAGCAATACTGTCACATGATGCACATGGTGCTGATATAGACTATTATGCACGGTTCTGGAAACACTTTGTTTCCAGATCTGGAACATGGATGCAGACAAAAACTACAAAACTTTAAATCTGGAATCTTTGATTTTGGAGAGAGGCAATATACGGATTTGCTTCCTTACCTTAGAATCAGGTATGAATACACTCATGTCCTTGCATTTAAGTCCTCTCATTAAAGTTATTGCGATTATTCACACGATTGGTTAAGCACGGATCTGCCAGACTGTAGCCTCAGACAGAAAGCTCTGGGACAGGGCCTGAGACCATGCTACTGAGCTTTGAAGCCAACGGAGACTCTGGGCATGCAGAAGTTCCCTGTGGATTAGATGTGCTATGCACATGCTTTTAGAAGGTAGCTGAGAAGGAAAACAGGGTAGTAACAGAGAAACAGCTGATGCGCTAAGTAGCCTGGTTTTGCATGCATTTCCATACAGCGGCAGGTAATAGGTATATTAGGACACAGCCTGTATTCAGAATATCCAAAGCTAGCACTTGGAAAATTTGGAAACTCAAAAGAAATTCATGAAGCTTGTGAGAATCATTCTCAGTTACTAGCTCTTACCAGGGGAAATTACATTTGCCTTTGGTAAGCAGACCTCATTAATCACACTGTTTCAAAGGCTTGGTTATTAAACTTCCCTTTGCTTTATAAAATAATTGCGAGGGTCATACTGTAATGTATCAACTGGAGGAAAAAGGCCATTCCTGCTTGGGGGAGCAGATCTTTTTGGTTTGGTACAAGGTGCAAGTAGCGAGGCATGTGGTGTGGCCTCAAATAGTCCCAGTGAAATTAGATTCGTGCCCAAGTGTTTGCAAAATCAGGACCTAATGCCTGTGTTCTGCAATTATAGTGGATGCTTAATAGCACTTGTTCTGTCAAGCTGCCCCCATTTGCAGCTCTGTGGAGACTATAGGAGAGTGGCAAAAGTATCTAAATAACGTGCACGCAGTAACTTTGCTGCAAAGCCCAGATGCAAAAAAAAAAAAAAAAAAAAAAAAAAGAACCTGGAAACTTAATTGCAAATCTTTCTGAGCTCTCGGTTGCCTGAATATTATATTCTCTACTGAGAACAAATGTGCACTGAAGACAGAAGGGCCTTACAGTACAGGCAGATATCCTTACCTTTGTACGAATTATAATTTCAAAATATCTGAAGGGCTTTTGTGCTGTGGGAGGGAGAGGATTTTCTTCTTAAGTTCTCTTTTTGTGAAATCCTGTTCCACCCTCCCCTAAAGATCATGGTGAGGATGGGGCAACTTTATCAAAGCAGCTGTCAAAAGACCAGGAGGTGGGTTTTTTTTTTTTCTTTTTTAAATATTGCTTTGAGTCTGAATAAAATGTCTCTGTTTCTTTAAGTAATAGGATCTTTTTGATCTATATCCTTTGGATAAGAGAAATTTCAGGTTCTCCTCTTTAGCCCAAGAGGCGGTAGGGGGAGTCATCGTCTTCTGGTAACTTGGTTTCAGTCTCCCACTTTGTTGTCTTCCACAAGTAAAATCAGGTCAGTCTCAGAGCTCATAGCGTGAGCTACTTAGATAATGAGAAGTTAGCACTTGGGGGGCTTTGGAAGCCTTTATTTCACAAGAGCCAGCTGAAATCAAGAGCCTCTTGTTCCATGGGATAGTCCATGATTCACAGGCACAGTTCTGAAAAACTCAAAGACCTTTCTAGGAATGAGCAGTATCTTGCAATGAGAAGAAGGAAGAAATCAGGCACCAATTTGTGCTCTCTGTGTACCTTTGCACAAGTCAGTGGTGCCTGCTGCGTGACACTGATATGACACCCAGGTAACAGGGCACTGTTTAGTCTTGTGCTCTTCATATAATCAGAACTCAGTGCTTTTAAATTAGAAGTGATAAATCAAAGGAAGGAGTGCATTTTTCAATAGTCATCACAACAATGACGTACAAGAGACACGGGTTACTGCAGATCTGATTTTGTTTAAAAAGCCCAGGCCTTTCTTGCCATCCTTCAGTTTTGGAGAGGATGGTGTTGCACGAGCTTCGTTAAAAGGTAGAGAAACAATTGTGAACAAGTGCTTCCCCACCGTTACCCAACAAGAGTCAGGATAAGTCCCAGAAAACCTGACAAGGGTCTGATTCCCCACAGTCCTGTGGTACACGTAGTCAGTTATGCACGACCAGAATGGTGGCACTCTTAAACTAATTCCCTAGGAGCAGAGCAGGGGAAACCAGCTCTTATGTCATGAGAGACAGTGCCACTAGCCCATTTTTATAGGCCGTCAGTTCTTGAATCTGCCAACGTTGCATCCCAAAGAGCAGCCTAAAGCCTGCCTCTAAGACTAGAGTTGCCTCCGTACACATGGCCAGCCGGCGTGTCCAACTGAACGTGCGGTCAGAGGCCATGCAGGAGCACACCTTGCATGCCAGAGCACACCCTGCATGCCAGATGGTGTAATGTGCTGTCAGGTGGCCTTTGTAGCCGCTGTTATCCCTCTGCAGGCTGTCCACAGGCTGGAAGTTAGAACGTGTGTGTATTGTAAAAGACACAGCCCACTGCAGGAACTTGTAAAAGATCACCCAGGATATCTGGGGCAAAGTGGATTTCTGACTATCTTAGTCCAAACTTGTTCCCTAACAATTACACAATTACATGGTATTTCTTTGATCTAAATGTTGACAGTATTTGTCCGATGGTGTCATAGAATTTCAGTATCTGTGGAAAAGCTTTCAGAAAACAGTTTTGTGGGTAAAACAGCAAGACTTAAGACATTGTTTTTATGTGATCAGCAAGATCATTAGTGAGTTCCTCAGGATGGAGATTTCACTATTGCTAGGTGCAAGGTACATTTTGTTTATGCGGTGCAGGGTTGTTCCTCGGGTGTTTGGTTGCTCTGACACTTGGTAAGAGTCCATGAAATAGCAATTAGGGCATGACAGATATCTTAACAGCCCTGAATCAGAACTGGGAGTTTGGATCCAGGATTGAAGACAGGAAATTTGTCTTTCCTGCCTACTGCACTTGGAACAGTTCTTGGCACAGTCATTAGAGATTAAAGTAAAGCTGAATCTAGCTGGTACTGATGAATTTATAGCAAAATATATTAACTATAGGGGCTTTTTTTTTGGTCTCTTAGGAAGCAGAGATCCTGAATACAGCTATTCTCACTGGGAAAACAGTAGCTGTCCCTGTCAAAGTGATCTCTGTGGAAGATGATGGGACTGTGACTGATCTTCTGGAATCTGTGGAGTGCAGATCGTCAGATGAAGATGTCATTAAGGTAGGACTGTGCTGCTCCGTTACACAAAGGCAAAGGCCCTGCAAAACAGTGGTGTTCTCTAATGTGACAAGTTCTTTCATCTTCCTGACTGTTCTGCTGCTGGAAGACAAAGGTTTATTATCACTGTTATGTATAGATTGGTTCAGTGGAGCCATAAAACAAACACAAAATCGCACATTTTCCATCCCACATGTCAAATACTTGGAACTGTCTGTCACTTCCCACTTCTGAAGTGTTTTTGGAGTTCACTCTACCTTTGCCTTTTACTTTTCAGCTATATGGGCTATGTATGTTCAGGAATGTTGCCAGCTGATGTTCTAGAGGAGGTGGTGATTCCTCCAAATTTGATTTGCCACATTGGAAAAGGAGCTGTATTGCAAACAACATTAGCTTTAAATTTGGAATTTTCTTTGATCACAATTGCTACTAGGGTGTCTCACAGGAAACATGTCAGCTGCCAATCATGGAGTGGTAACTACTGGATAAGACACTTGACCAGTGAATTTACTCTGTGCAACAGCTCTATAGCCTAAACTTCCTTGAAAGATGACTGGCAGGCAACAAAACACTGCTACTTTTAGTTTTGACTCACAGCGTGTACTTTCCTTGCTAGTGGTGAGGAGAGAGCAGCGGAAGTGCCTTTAAGTGCCTTTTTATTACTGAAATCTTAGGGTCAGACTGGTCCCTCAAGAAAACTGCTGCTTCTTGAAGGCTTTCAGCTTGTGCCAATATTACTACTAAAAGCTGATAAGAAGTTCTGCATATTGATACTCAGCTTGGTTAATGGATAACACACGTTAATGGTAGTGGAAGGACGTGGCCAGCAGTGGTGATTGTGGGAGATATGGTAGAAAGTACTTTAGCGTGGTGGCACATGGTGTTAGCTTGTCTACAGCAGCTTTTATTTTTTCACAAAATCATCTGTGTCTGTCAGTTGAGAAGAGGGAATGAGAGACATGGCTACAAATAAAATTTAAAATTAATAGGTTTTTTTTTTACATAACCAGCATGTCACAAAATGATTACAAATACTACAGGCCACCCCTCCAGCTGCTGGAAATCACTGTTATCCCATTAACTTTTGTGAACTGCACCACACTGAGGACTTGGCCTTTGTGAAATTTGCCTTAGCCTAAAGCTGACTGGATTGCTAAGCTTTCTCCCTGTTGTGTTAGCTCATTTTAATTTGGATTCAAACAGCTGAGGGTAGTGTTTAGCTCCTAAGCAAGCCTCCCTGGGCCCTATTAGCTGAAAAAGACCCTTCCTAGTGGACATTTTTTATGTTTGTAGGCAAAGATGGGTGTAGGTATTTGGTTGTTACTGTCATATGGGAAACTGTTGGGAGTTTGAGATATACCTACAAGTTCAGTAACTTCATGTCACAGAGGGAGTGATAACTTGGAACAGGGTAACTGAAGAATAGAGCTGGATATAGGTTTAAATTACCTTGAGCTATCTCTAAGCAGATTTTTTTTTTTTTTGGTCAAAAAATTGCAATTTTTACACTCCTTGGACTTATTTTAAGTAATTCCTTCGTGGTGATTTCTTATACACAAGATGAACCCAAGCAATTTCCAAGTCCAGCATTTTTATGTTTCCCGTTTAGAATCTACTCAGGATGTCTATCTGAATGGCCACCATGTCAGTATTATCTGATTAAAAGTGTCTTTCTGGCTGTCTTAATAGAGACTTTTTTTCTTTTTTACTTCTAAGAAGCCCTTTTGAATCTGCTAAATCTGCTAAGTATCACAGCCTGTTGGACCGAATCTAGGTTTAAAAACAGGAAGAAAGTATTTGGGGTCCTTGTCTTGTGTTGTGGAGGATAATCATCTTCACTCACTAACTCACTCATTAACTAACTTTTTAGTCTCCACAGGACTGGAGAAAAGGATTTGAAAGCAATCATATCATTGGGAAGATATTTTAAAATCAGTTTTGTTTTCCAAAGTTTTTGCTTATCAGAATGGTTTGGCATGTTCCTTGGATATTTGTGTAATGGTTTTGTCTGATACAAATCTGCAACACTTTGTAGCGTACCATATGCTCAGCTCTAACCCTGGGAAAGTAGTTAAAGTGGCAGTACTGCTTAAGTGTGTATCTGTCATTAATATCATAGGCCCTATGTCAAAACACGAAATCACTAGTTGGAGATCAAGACATCCTGGGCTGCTGCACACATCCGCTCAAGTTCACCCCTCTGCAGCAGGAAGGCAGGTTTTAGCAGCATTAAAATGAGTCACCAGTTTAAAGTGAGCTCTTCACTGAAAATGTGTCTCCGAGTTTCCAGTTTACCTGCTCTGTTTCAAACTAAGCCTTATTCACAGACATCTTACTAATGAAGATAAAGATATATGATTACTGGCTGGCCTTCAGCATGCAACAGTAATTAGAGTTTCTGTTCTCTGGGCATTAGAGTAGTGAAAAGAAAATGGAAGAAAAAGTCTGCTTAAAATGCCCATTGAAATATAAAGATTAAGATTACATTTCTTTGTGACTTTACTGTTGCTGTTTTTCAATGCATCTGTCATGTAGCATCTAACAGATTGATTATGTCTTCATGGCTTAGCTTTTATTCCTATTTTTTTCGTGTTGATTAATGATGAGTTTAAGCTCATTTTCCTTGCAGAATGAGGATACCTCATTTTTCTTTTAGTTTCAGGGGCCACATTTATTACTCACTTCTTTCATCTGAGACTTCAAATAACTTTAAAGAGCTGGGCCAATTCTGAACTGATTTGTTTTCTCCAAACTACATCTACTTGAACTTGGTTGAATAAGTCAGGACAGAATTTGGTCAATTGAAACAATATTTTTGTTGACAAATGATTATCTGAAATTATTTGGTCCACCATGACAGAGTAACCATGCCAAAAAATGGTGGCATGTTATAGGTTTTGTTTCACAGATGAGGAATCTGAGACACAGAATAGTTAAGTGAAGAATTTCAAAGTGTTATAAAGAAGTTCTGACCATTGAAGTAGATGGTAAAATTCTTACTGACCTCACAGAAAAGAGAGATTGGTGAACAGACTTTTTTTGCTGAATTGTTAATATGAATCAAATTCTCAAGATTATTCAAATAAAGAATGAGGTGAGAAGAAAAATCAACATCTTTTAATCTTTGATTTTGAGGACGTTTCCGTTTCAAAATGGCCATTTTTTCAAGGCTGAACAAAGTCTGAAAGTCTGCAAAACAACGCTTTCCAGTGCTCTGGGTTTTCAATTTGATGAGTTAATTGAAAATCTGCATGCTGGTTGCCCTGAAATGAAAACACCTTTAGGTTCATTTTGTTTGATCAGTTAACTAAAACTTCCAATATATCCTCAGCTCTGTCCAGAAGCCTCTTGCCAGAAGACACACAGTGAATGATGCCAGCACTGGGAACAGGACACAGTTTCTCTGGCTCCTTTTGATATTACACTGTGTATTTTGTAGAGGACTCCATCCAAAATCTGTGTGTTATCCAAAATTGCATGCTTTTCTAACAAAATACCTTTAGTTTATTTACTTCTGGAGCATCTTGTACTTTTCTTAGATCTCAGAGAAGAATGCAAAAAGGGGGCAGGCATAGTAACTTTTGTCTATATTGCAAGTAAACTCCTGGGGCAGAAGGAGTGAAAGGAGGGTTGTTACTTCTGGTATCCTTTGCTCAACCTAGGACAGAGCTGGGGGGGCTGCGTCCCCACGTGCAGGGGCCCTGCAGGATGTTACAGCGTGGCCTCTCTCTCTGAATTCCCATTTCTGAAAGCTCTACAGCCAGTTCCGTCTGTGGGACGATTGCCTGGAATTTGTGCTTGTCCTCTGCAAAGCCTCGTCTTTCTGGCTTTCTGTGAGGAGGGAAGCAGTGATGCTTTATCCCTGGTCACTGTTTATCAGGTGGCTGAAGAGTTGCAAAGCAAGGCTGCTCCAGCCACAGCGACTTGAGAGGAAGCTGTTGCTGATCAAGCGAAGGGTTGGTAGCTGCTTTGTTCTGTTCACTTTGGACTGTATTAGAGAGGGTAACAACACCTGTGGCAATTTGTAAAATATTACTGCAGACTAATAAATCTTTCAATCACACTTAGCGTGGTTTTATCAGTGTCAAAATAACTCTTTTTTAGTCAAGTGAGAGACTTTACAAAAACTGAAGTGTCAAAGCATTTAAAATAGCTTGAAGTAGACAGTGTTTTAAAACATTAAAATTTTAACAACTGTTTCTTTTCTTCCTTGCACTGGTGCACTTCAGGGAAAAGTTGAGTTCTTCTAAAGTCAGTGGAGTGACAGAGTAAAAAGTCAAAGGGAGAAAATAATTGAGTCCAGGATTTTATCTGCTCCTTAGTTTGGCATTGGCAGTTCTAGTGCTGCAGATTTCACAACGATATTGCTAGTGGCAGTCCAGTTGGTATTTTTTACAACACATTCTTGGATGCATGTGATTACACACGTTTTCAGTTCCAGCTTTCAACTGGAAAAGGAAATCCTCATGGTTACAGGTTTAAGGCATGGGCCCTCAAAATGGACATACTGCAAAGAGACACAAAAATTTAAGAACAAGAGTATGAAGAATCCCAGTTTTCCTGTGATGTCTCAAACTAAAGCCAAGCTAAGAGTGATTTGAGATGCACGTTATGGCTTGATTGAGTCTGACAGCTCACCTAGTCAAAAGGAGGAAGATGAATATTCGCCCTTTCCTGGTGCTTGCTCCAGTGGATTAGTGGAGGGAGAAGGACAGAAGGAGGAGAAAGCGTCCTGCAGTGGGGGCAAGGCAAAGTGGGAGAGGGGGAAGAGTAAGGAAGAGCAAGTCCCTGTTTCAGAAGTAGTGATCTATTAAACTAGCTATTCAGAATGTGCAGTGTCACATTCTGGTGAGGTTGTTGCATAGGTTTTGGTTGCTCGAGGTTCAGAGGACCCAAATAGAAGGAAAAAGCAGATGTAATCAGCATAGTTTCTTGAATGATATCAAAGAAAATGCTTTCCCATCAGCAAATGAGATTTTGTCTAAATTGAACACTTGCATATGATATGGTTGTGTAGGGCTGAATTTTATAATGGGAAAAAAAATCTCTGCCTTGGGGGTTTGGAGAAGATGAAATTCATGCCATAGTTTTCCACAATATAATGTGCTTTCTCTCACCAGCTGAACTGCCTTATTCCACCCCAAATAATTTTGATCTGTCTTGAAACAAACATTTGATTTAAGTCAGCAAATGGATGTTTTTATTTTATGCTGTGTCTAAACATTTCATTTTGATAGAAAATGATGAAATCATGTCCTGTCATTTCAACTCAGTTTCAGTATTTCTGACATCAGAATCTTTCTGAACTTTTCACCTTAGGATGAAGCAACCGTGAAAAAGAAAATACTACTTCTGATCTGCTGTAGTAATCAGGAGACAGGACAAACTAAAAAAAAATACACTATCAAAAGTAGAAGTTGTAATAGTAACTGTTGAGTTTGGTCCATGTGCTGTAGATGTTGGTTATAAAGGGAGCAGGAACAATTTTAATCTCTCTCTCGTATGAAAAGTAGACATGGCAAAGATGGCTTCTGAATGTAAAACTGAAATAACAGTCCTGCATCTCCCAGGAATTATCTGAAACTTACCTAAAGCTGTAGAAGTTACTGGATTTGTCTCTGTCATATTCTGCCAATTCATCATTGTGATGTGAATCTTGAGAAGTAACAAGGTTTTTGTGGAGTTGTTTGCCTTTTTGTAACCATCCGTACTGAAAATCCCAGCGTGACTGCCACAGTTGCTGTTGACTAGTTTCCTTATATTTATGAAAGGCTTTAATCTTGTAAGATACGAAACTTCTCTGTAGGGGAAAAATCCAAGTAATTTCTGAATTAAGACTTCCTCAAAATTCTATAGAAGTTACCCAGAAATCTTTCTCTTTGTGCTTAATGGGAACGAATATGTGTTCCTGTAGAGCCAGAGACCATAATCCCTTTCTGTGGGTATTTTTGTTCCTTTACTGGGAAGAATATGTCTTTATCCATAAAAAGAATGAGGCAAAATCTAAAGAATATCCTAACAGTGATGCCAAAGGGGATCTGAGTGAGCAGATTTAATCATTTGCTAAACCCATAGGGGCTGATGAACGTGCCTAATGTATCAAGCAATTGCTCGAGTGTAATTCTGTGACTGTTTAACTAACATGGAGCTGCTGTCCCTGCCTTTCTGCTAGCCATGAGTGTAGCTAACAGAAAACAAATAATTTATTCCTTTATTTATGTATTTTTTGGTGAATGAGCTGACTGCCTGTTCATGATGCTTGTGCCAGCCCTGGGAAAGAAGTGACATCAGAGTGGGAATCAGTAGCTGAGGGAGAGAGGTGACAAGGAGTGCTTCTTTCTGTTGTTTTGTTCACTTAAATGACATGTGAAATTATGGCTTTGCACAGGCATTCCCATTATCAGTCTGATACTATCCATGTAAAAGGCTTATTCTGGTCCTGTGCCTGTGAATCCCCCCAGTGATGCTGCTCAGGAACTATCGTGATGATTTTCCAAGTGGCTCACCTATTTCTGAGAGTCAGATTTGTACAGAGAAAGATTCCTGTGTAGGAATGTCAAAATCACTTTGCCTTTCAAAGAGGATTGGGGTCTTACTGTTTTTAGCTGCTTTCAAAACCCAACTCATTGTGTACTGAATCCCAGTATTGAGAAGTGCTCCATCATCTCAATGAAAAGAAGTTGGTTGATCTGTAGAAAAAATGTGCCGAGGAAGTAGGGAACAGACAAGCTGAATACAAAGGGAAATCAGTTCTGTTCTTTCTTCCACCAGGCTAAGCCAGCAGAGCATTACTGAAGCACATGATGCTACACTGACATAAATGAAAGCTAAATTGGGCTCAGATCATCCAATAGCACCTGTCTTCAAAACAGGAACTTGCATTAATCATTGTAAGTTGCGATTCTTTCTCTTAAAACATTCCCTTTAGCTTTAAAACTCAGTGTTCTTCAGTTCCAGTGACCGTCTGCCACTTTCTTTTAGAAGATATGGTATTTATAGCTCTTCACGGCTGCTCTAAGCCATCCTCCAGATCATGACACAAAACTGTGTTGCTTTGTTACCACACAGTAAAAAGTTACAATATGCCATATAAATTACTGTCTTCTCAGCCCAATTTAGGATTTTTCTGGCCATATTGGATACAGCATAGAGACTAAATGACTTTGCTTTTGCTTATCATTTGCAGGGCTGTCCAGATATTGTATTAGCTATGGAAGGGATTGCTCTTATTAAAATAAAAATATAAGTCACAAGATATTTTCAGCTGATTTAAGTATGCTTAGATCCCGAGACTCTATCAGTACTATATTGATTAATATTAACTGAGGAGGAGGCTGGTGATCTGGAGTTAGTAGAGAAACTGCTGGTAAGATCTGAAATATCCTGAATATTAGTTATGGGATACTTGGAGGATGCCTAGAGTTCTCGGAGACAATTGGAAGAAAAAGGGGCTTACTTAGGACATACAAATATGAAAGAAAAGGGGAGCCTACAAGTGTTAGGAAGGCTAAGAGGTCAAAAGGACATAACGTAATCACGTCCGGTTCTCTCTTCATTGGTAATGAAGAAAGGAAGTATGCTGTAGTGGTTAAACAGCTCCTGGGATTTTAGGCATTACGGATTCTAATAAAGGCTCAGTCTGCATACAGCACGTGACACTTGTTTCTCATTTTGTTTGCCTCTGCCTTAATAAGGTTGGATAACAATTGGATAAGGCATTGGATGGGTTTTCAGATGCTGCATTGAAATGTGCTGCCTATAGTGTGGGCCCTGGCATATGCTTTCACCTGCGACATCAGTGTGCTACTGTGATCTTTGGCACGTCATTAATTTGATCTGTCTCAGCATAGACACATACAAAAGATGTGTAATGGTTCTGAATTACCTTGACAGGTAAAAAGCATTAATACTAAATCCTTGAAAAATGCTTTCAGATCTTTACATGAAATGTACTATCTAAGCATCTTCATTATGATTCTTACTAATGTACATAACACTGACTAGGACAGAGTACAGACTTTTTAGGAAGCACTCCTGTTAAATTTAACTTAATCACAGCACATTAACATTATTGTCATGATAAAATACTAGTGGATGAGTAAGGATTTAGAAATATTTCCAGGTTTCTGATGTAACAGAGTCTGTGCAGGTCTGATGACTGAAAATTTCTTCCCTTTCATCCACCATCTGGACCATTTTGCATTACTTGCTAGGACCTTGTTGAGGCAAGCATGTAACACTGCTTGAAGCTTAAAAGGCAGGGACTTTGTACGTCGGGCCACAGGCTAAATGAATTGGCTCAGGCAAGGTAAGTTTCAGACCTTTGCGGCTGGAATCCAATGAAGTAGGGTACTTTTCAAATTATTTTTCTATTCTGCTTTAGGCAGATGGTCATGTTCATTCTTTACCAGACCAAGGATTAATTAATAAGGAGAGAAGAAATGCAGCCACAAATCTAGAGGGTGGACAGTTCCCTGTGTACCAGGAAGAGCAATACTTGAGCTTCTGAGAGCAGTCCGGAGCACTCCTAAGGTCAGGAAGGAATCTTGCAGATCAATGTCCTGCTACAGCTGTAACAGTGAAACACCTCTATCATAGATATAGATTTGGGTTAGAAATGACCTCAAAGATCATGTAGTTCCAACCCCCATGCCGTGGCAGGGACAAATATCCACGGAGCAGGTTTTCATGTCTCACTTCCCTTCCATATATGTGCAGGAAAATGAATGTAGAGACAATGTATGGGAGGTGATGTGTCCACCTTTGGATACATTTCTCTCTCCAGCGCTTGACTCTATTAGCTGCTATCACTAACATTCAGCTAGTGATATCCAGCCCACCAATTATCTTAACCCAGCCTCATCTCTCACTCCTCCTGCAGTTCTTCTGTAGTGGCTACCCAGCTGTTCCATACTGTCTGTTGCTGCTGCTTTTGCTATTTTCCTGTGCTTGCTGTGTCTTAAATATTTTTCTCTATGTTCTGCCCTTACTTACATTTTGGGTTGCCAGGTTTTAGCCTTCTTATATCTGCCTTATCTTCTGAAAGCTTTGACACAATATATCTAGTGGTAACCTAATGTCTCATAAGCACCATTGGCCACATGTCTAGATCCTGCGGTTCCTTAGTTAAGATTTGGAGAAGTGCTCAGCTTCCACTTATAGAACTAGGTAAGCGTGGGCAGAGCAAATGCATGCTATGAAAGACCATCCTTTTTCAGAGAAGTTTTTGGTGTGACTTAATCAAATTTTTACAATTGCTATCCTTAAATAGCTCAGAATGAGTATGTTTTGAGGCAGATATTTTTGAACTGTTTCATTCTGTCAAGTGCAGTGTACTCCTGGCTTGTGCTCTCAGCTCTTCCCTGGTTTTCTGTGATGACTTTTGGCTACCCACTTACTTGTTCCCTTTGCAGTTACTTCTAAAATTGATGTAATACTTCTGAAGGATTTCCAAGAGCATAGGAAGATAAACAAGTAAAACACCTCTAAAAATGCTTTTGAAAATGTCAGAATACCTAGAGTTATCTCAGTCCAGCTTATTAGCAAAGATAATTACCTGTGATAGTTTTCATGATTTACACATGTGACATGATCTCATCTATTGCCCTTTCTAAGACCCACGTGGCATGGGTGTTGTATTTGTTCATAGGAGACACTACTGCTATTATTTTTCCCATATCAGCTACCCATAAAAATGCTGAACAACTTTCCTGTTTCAGCTTTATTTTGCAACATTGCCTTGTTTAACTGGTTATTGGACGATAGGCCTGATTTCTGAAGCTATTTAGGCATTCAAATCCAATTAATTTAACTGGGAATTAGAAACCTAAGCACCTACAAAAGCCAGCCTTAATGGTTCTTCAATTTTATTTAAAAATATAACTGTGTATTTAGAGCAGGTGGGTATTAGAGAAAGCTGATGTTTTCTCCTAACTTATATAATCTCTTCCATATAATAACTATTAAAAATAGCCTGGTTATTTGCAAGCAGGTAATTATTTTGCAACTCTAAAGGGGTTTTGTTTGGGTAAATTTAGGGCATCTTCTTTAGACTTCAAGATTTGAATGCCTTCAGCAATTTCTTTTAGCATTTGTGAGCATGTGAAAAGCTGTTGTAGTGTTTAGGATTTTGTGCAGACCTGGAGCTGATACCAAAATGAAACCTATGAACATGACGTTCCATTATATGCTCCATTTCATTCTACTAAAAGCCAGAGAGGGAGAAGTGAAACTTCGGTAATGAAGGAAAGTATCATTTGCCCTGGTGACTAGGCATCTAAAGGCACAACGGATGTGTACTAAACTACATTTTATGCATTGTCTGTAAGCATTAGATTAATTGCACTTGACTGTCGCTAAAAGAAAAAATCAGGGCCAGTCTCACGTGCACACATACAATTTCTGCTAATGATTGGATCTCATTTCTGCCACTGAAAATGCAGAGTTAACCCAGTGTAGTTAATGGGATTGCTCTGCACTTTATTTGATGAAGAGAAGAGAAAGTCTGCTCCTTATTGGAAAAATTTTGTGTCTAAGCACAGCTCTCACCATCACTGGATGGTTTAGTTTGGCATCAGCTTAATGCTGAAAGCAAAGATCAGCCAGAGCCAATTTTAGCTGTTTCAGTGCCATAGCTGTAAATCAGCCCATGTTTCCTTGAAAGTTCTTCACACATTTTGATGATGCTGAGCTGAGTTTCAAGCTTGTAACAAATCTTGAAAGCAACTGTTTCCCTAGGGCTGAGAATTTCATCACAAGGATTTCACACAGGCCTGCAGACAGGATAAGAAACAGCCCCTCTGGCAATACAGTTGTATGTACTATACTAATTTTTGAAGACACCTTGACAAGTAGTTTTCCAAATTCTGCCCTTTGTTCCCAGGTTAAACAACATGTGTGTCTAATCTCATCTCCTGCTCTCTCCCCTCTAAGTATATTCAGCTGGGCTGCATTCATTGATATTTATTTCTTTGGAGCTCAGGCTGCTAGGAAAGCTGTACGTAGGTATGAGTAACCTCATCCTGTACTACTTAGTATCCAGACCTGACAGTTACCGTCTGGTCTCCAGCAGAGCTAATTACTGATAAGAGTTTTCGTCATGGTCTGGTTGGTTGGTTGTTGCTGTGGAGGCTCTGAGAAAACTGAGCATATAAAATAAGACATATAGATGTGGTGCTTAGGGACGTGGTTTAGTGGTGGGCTTGGTAGTGTTAGGATAATGGTTGGACCTGGTGATCTTAAAGGTCTTTTCCAACCAAAATGATTCTATGATTCTAAGAATGACCCAAGTATACCTCTGAGGATATACTCCCTGCTCATTAAAGAAGGAAAATAAAGAAAAATCTCGTTGAAAATAAAGCCTTTACTGACTGGTATCATTGTAAAACAGAAGCAAACTACTGAGTGGGTTTGTTACAAAGACATAAACTGGTATAAAATGAATGCCAGCATCCCAGGGAGTGGGGCACCACCATGACCTCTCACTGTCTAATTGTCTGTTCCACTAAACACTTATCTAGCTAGCCTGGGGCTTTTTGGGGGTCACATCGTCTTTCATTTGGTAGAGTTATATTTTTCTCTTTCACGTGAATGTAGCCTGAAATACAGAAAACAGCAGTTTCTAATTAAACTCCTGCCTAAATCCATTATAGCTTCTGAAGTCATTGGGACAAGGAGATAAAAGAACTGTAATGATCCCAATGTGTAAATATAGATGTACAAGTTTGTTTGGAGGGATGTAGGTTAGAGGCCAGATATGAAAACAAATACAAAGCTTCTTGGTAGAAATTGAATCAGTGATTAGTTATCATGGATTTTCATAAAAATAAAGTAATAATGCACATTCATGTTTCAGTTCATAAATGTGAAGTGACAGTCTATGAGTTAGCCCCTGAAATGATATTATAGACCCAAAAAAGAATAACAGAGGAAATTGGGAAAGCGGAAGAGAGAGTTGTAATAGAATTGGGCATTGGCATAAGTATAAATCATGAAAGAGAGATGGATTTAATGATAGATATGAAAGTCAGAAACTCAAGGTGTCAAAGAGATCATCTGCTCATCTGATAAAGAATCCCTAAGGCTACACAATTTTTAGCTGAAATGGCCAGATTTACTTAAAGTAGATGAACTTTTAAATTGTATGGGGAATAAGATATTACAGGGGAACATGCTTCTGCAGTACACACGGTCTATTAAGAAGTTGTGCAAGAGAGGAAGAAGCTTACATTGATCCATCAGAAAATTATCTTTCCTTATAAATTTTGTCAGAAGATTTACAAGTAGATAGGGGAATGAGAAATTGTTGTAATCCAAAGAGCCTAAATAGCAACATTTACATGCTAGCCAGCTATGAGGATTTGGAAGAAAGTACTCTTGGTGAAATGAGTTGGCCAGGCTACTTCTGTGGATGGTGTTTTGTACATAAAAAGCAGGTAGGACAGACACAGATGCTGTGGAGTGACGTCTCCATCTAAGTGTCTGCTAATGTGGAAATATTTATTTTAGCTTGTGAAAGCCTTTCAGGATTCACACATATCCATCTCTAAGTGCAAAGAAACTAAAATCTCCCTTGTCTGCACATGTCTGAGGGAAGAAGGCTCAAAGATCCAGATGAAACCGTGCTAACATCTCCTCTCAATATCTGAGGGTGATAGAACAACTCTTTTTTAGTACTGCTTTATGCAAAAAGCCATGGAAGCCAACAATTTTGAAGTGCAGTTTCGTCCCCAGCGGTCCTATAGGCGTGAATAGCTACACGCTGAGATTTTGCAGCAATCATACTTCTGTTGTAAATATCACATCTTTCATTTTCGTTCTCCCTCCATTATATAGAATCCCGCTTTTCAAACAAATAAAAAGGATTAGGAAGCCGCCTCTTAACTTCTCTATCTCAGCCCACTGAAATATGCACATGTGTACACAGAGATTGGGTGAGACACAGCAGAGAAGAGCCCAGGGAGGAACTATACATATCCTGTAATCAGCTTTTCTCTTTCTGTAACACGATTTTGCATGGTGAGGATCACCTGTGCTTCTGAAAAAAATTCTTCATAATCTTAATGAGTCCCTCATAGCATCTTCCTGAGGCACACAACCCTTATTCACCTGAGGGGGAAATAGGGAGTTTAATAACTCATCTAAAAATCTCAAAGCAAATAATCCTTGGAGAGGTTCAGAAGGCTTTGTGGAGCCCACTGAATGCCATACTACACAAAGAAGTGCACCCTCTTTCTCAGTCTTACTCTTCCTGGGAATGGATGAGTGGCAATCATCAAATACATGCAACTTATTTCATAGTAGGTCTTGAAGTTGAGCACAACCGAGTGATGGCACAGGCGGGCTTCCAGCAGGAAGAGGGAGGAACGTGATGGGACACCAGTGAACCTTGCAATCTGCCGCTTTGAAGCTGCAATGACAAGTGCATGATTAGCGAGCACAGGGATACCAAATGAGCCCAGTTTCTGCTCTGTTTTAAATAAAATGGTAAGTTTATGAGCAGCTGGAGTTGCAGTACCAGGTTGAGCTCAGTACAATTGTAGTAATATTTAGCCCTTGTCATCAGTTGTCTACCCAGCCCGCTGGTGAGTGTGAAGGATAAAACCCGAGTGAGCTCCTGCCAGCTCACTGTGCCAAGAGCTTGGAATTAATATGTACATTTTTCCAGGGAACTTTGCATATAGTTGAGCTGTCCAGTTTGTTCACGTTGTCTGGAAACCAAGAGGAGAGGCTGCAGCTGCTCAGCTGCTCCAGGTGCCTGCAAGGTAGGCCAGGGTACGCTTATGCAGGGGACTTGCGGATTAGCATAAATGAAGCACTAGAGACTGAGTGTGTCTGGCACGGCATCGACACTAAATGCATGAGTGTTGCTGGGTTTTGTCCATGAGGTCTTTATAAAAAGAGCAAGTGTATCTGTGAAATGCCCGAGAAGATCTGACAGGCTGCACTGTTGTAACACTTGCATGCCCTATAAAAACACTCACGTATCCTCCTAACTCTTGAACTAGCAATTCCTGAAGAGCCTTCCTGTAAAAACCACTCCACTCATCTTCCTAGGAATTGCTTAAGCTTAAGAAAAAAAGTTATCTTAGTATCCTGCTAAAAAGTAAGCAAAACAGCTCTGCTCTTTCTTGTTTGTGAGGCACTCAGACCTCTATTAGAGTTCACAAATGTGGGCACTCGTTGCCAAACTGAAGAGCACGAGTGTCATGAAATACACTTTCTTTGCCAGCTTTATTCCTCCCTTCTGAGCTGTACCTGCAAAGGTAAGTGCTGAGGATTATCTGGTGCTGTTGTAGTGCTTCTGGAAGCACTGGTTTTGGGAAAACAGCCTGCATCCCCTGTGCTGATGTGTCTGGTCTGATTCTGAGCTTGCTTAGATATGAGTGAGTCAAGAAGGAGGAGCCAATACCTCAGGTTTATTGTAAAAATTCGTTGGTCCTTAAGCTTGTGGCTGTGTATTTCTGTGATTTGTAGCAGAATGAGAGATGGTCCAAGACTAAGGCTCCATCGCCTGCCTCATTCAAATAAATAACAATAACTGAATGCAAAACTCTGCTAATTCCCCTTTCTGTTGCCCTATAACATGTGTGCTGTTTTCAAGAGGAGATTTTTTATTTTAGAAGGTTCAGTTCTGCCAGCTCATATGTAACAGCAGCTACTCTTTCAGGGAGTAGTGAAGATGTAACACGTCTCTAAGCACTGCAAGAGCAAGTGAACCTGCTGCTCGACAATTCTGTTACATGTTTTCATAAATGTTTCTTTGGAGGTGGGTATATCTGTCTTTGGAAGGAGGTGCAGGTCTCTCCAGGGTACTGCAGAACTTGGTGCAAATCCTGGTGTTCAGAAATCCCTTGCTTATGCCTCTGAGTTTAAAACCTGTAATGAATAGGATAGACACAAGAGTAGTCACCCATCCTTTGTCTGTGGTGTAATCCTGATTTCCAGAGGGGGATTTTCAGCATGAACTAGCAGAATCTGATGCCTGCATCTGTTCATTTGGGACCTCAGCACCAAGTCCTTCTAGTGTCCTTGAGAATCCCAGCAATGCTATGTGAATCTGGAAAATTTTGCTAGTTAGACCATTGTTCAATTACAAGGCCAAATCCAGATTAAAAGAATTCCTCATGGCTTCATCTGTTTTCCTTTTCCTGTCTTTGTTGCCTGCATCCAGAATGCACGTGTGGAGCTGCACTGATTCTTCCAGCCCATGCCAGGAGAGACAAGCTGACTGGTACTGTCCTTCCATTAACTGTCCAGATTCATCATAGGCTTTAAATAGGAGTTTGCTGGAAGAGATCCAGCTACTGAGTACACGGACCCACGCCTGCTCATTCCTGTAGCTTCCATACCCTGGCGCCTTCACATGAAATACAGCTTCACCAGGGCTTCTTGATCAGTTGTGCCACTTTATTATCAACATCATCAATTCCTAAACACTGAGAAGACGCAAGATGTGTCAATACAACAGGGCAATATACTTTCAGATGGGAGTCCCTTTCATAAGCTGGCTATTCTTTCTTCTTGGTTGTTTGAAGATAGTTCAGATATCAAGTACAGGACTCACCTTGATTTAGCAGTAAATAAATACATGGTATGAGTGCTTGACAGGATGGAAGGAGCGTGAAAGCATTTGGAAGATCAAAGCAGCATGACTCCCATCAGAGTCAACGGGGAACAGGCAGCTAAAATCTTACAAAATGCTTTCAATTTATCCTCCACCTTCGATTCCCCATCCTCACTGAAATCAGCTCCTGAAATGTTTTATTGAATGTGTTCCTCTTGTCGTTTCTTTGAAAGTGAAAGGAAGCTCAGAGGAACTGTAGGCTCAGGTTAGCAGCAAGATCAACTGCTTTTCACTCGAAGGCCAAATGGCGCCTAGACTGCACTGCCATGCAACCGCATTAGCTGCAATAGGGCTGACAGCTTGAGAGATACAATTTGGCTTTCTCTTTGGGTATGGTGAGAAAAGCCGATGTTTTTCTAATCTTATACTGACCCTGAGCGTGTTTTAAGAACTGTCTTTGCTTTGCCGACTATTAGTCCTAAGCACATCATAGCCTAAATCCTGTATATCTGATCTGTCTTCTGCATTGTAAGAGCCACAGACACAAGACAGACGTTTGCTCTTACCATGTTTGTTACTGTCTCTTTTAGTACATTTATATTACAGTAGCACCTATATCTCCCAACAGCCCCAAGTCTCAACGAGCAGGAACTGCAGTTCCCTATCAGAGACTGTCCCATGACAATCTGAACAGCTGTGAAGAAACATTAATGAACGGAAAAAATGAGCAGAAAACAAACCTTTTAGGAGGTCAAATGGCAGACAGGGAATAGAAACTGAGCCTCTTCAGTCCTCACCTGGAATTGTATCCATTCCAAAAGCATGGGTTTTGTTTCATAATTTTTTCTAGAGTATGTCCATGAGAGGAAATAGTTTCTGGCCTAGCTTTCCTATTTATGCTAAATATAGCTGGTTTCATGTTTTGGTTGATTTTCTCAAACCTTAGGTAATGAAACTTCATTTCTAGCTCAGCATTTGCAGATAGCATTCCCCAGCACAGGAATACAGGATGCCTTTGCTCCCATCTTTTTAATGGTTTTTTTTTTTTTCCTTGGATTTTCTTGGTTTAATGAAATTCAACCAATTTTCAGGCAATGGCTTGTCTTGTGCATCAGAATACCGCACAAGGCGACGTAGTTATCACCTTTATTGCTATAAATACAGGTAAGAATATTATATTTAGCTTTTTATCACATGTTATAAGGAAAGAAGAAAGTATGAAATAACATCTACTTTATGCACTGCAGACTTACTTAATTGCATTACAGCAACATGAATTATGTTGCTGAAAAGACTTTAGTTCACTCCAGGTTGTCAGAAAGGGTGCTGAACACTGCAGTCTGCTTTCGTCTCCTGTCTAGAAGTTCAGAAGAGCTTTGAGTGGCAGCTTTAACACGGATTGCATTGTTCTGTCTATTAGTGTGCAAAGTATATTTTTCAGTACAACAGGACATGCTTTTGCTTTTGCAATCAATATTGAATCTGAAGAACAAAGAAGAAATATTTGTTTTCTTTTTTACCTCCAAACCCCACATTTCTTGTAGATTATATGCATGGACTACAGACAGAAGAAGTTGTACATTACATATCTGAATATATGTCTTAAAAAATCACTGAAATCTTCAAACTCAGCTGAAAGGAACAATATGTCCAGCTACAGAAAACATCCCTGAGAGTCATTTGTCTAAGCAGATCTTAAAAATTACTGCAGATGGAAATTCTGCTGTCTTCCAGTCCTCAATGATCCCTAGAGTTGGAATGTTTCTTATCCTCTCTAGTTCAGATCCTTTTCTTCACTGCTGTCACCAGGCTAATCTTTCCCCATCCTGTACTTAATTGTTTTTATCCAACTTTATATTTTGCTCTTACCTTTCTTTAGTTGCATCTATTTATATCAGACAATTTTCTACACTATCAAGATCATTTTGAATTCTAATCCTGTTCTCCAAAGTACTTACAACCCCTCCCAGCTTGGCATCATCTGCAAATTTAATGAAATTAATTAGATGAAAATTAAATGAAAGACTCCCATTGACTTCAAGGGGCATTGGAGTGAACCCAGACAGTCTTACATCTTTAAGAAGTAGTTCAAGTGAAATACACTTATTGCTTTACAGGCCATTTTTGTGAGGGAAAAAGACAGATGCATGCTGAATAATTCAGGGTCATCATTGCTGACTGAGAGAGATTTAACTAATTTGTCAAAATAATGACCTTTGTTCACAGTGGGGAACAAGTGGTTTTGGATTATTTCTGTCCCCAGAGAGATGCTGGAGGAGCCTGGGTTTAGCTCAGCACCACCACAAGGGGCTTGTTTAGAGATGTAAAATGAAAGATAAGCATTAGTAGCAGTGGTGTTTGCAGATGGTGGGAGGCACGTTAGAATGATGATATTTCCTTTAAGCCTGCTAGAAACAGCGCTGCTCTCCAGGCTGTAGAATACTTCATAATGCCAGGATCACTCCAGTCCTGTTCCCAGCTTTGGCCTTATGTACATGTGCGTGCACCCGCGTGGACACACACGCGCATGCACCCCTTGATTCATTGCTGTTTCCCCATTAAAAGGAAACCAACAGGCATTGAGAGCTTGACATCTTCCTTAAATGAGTGCAAAGAGAGCATGTACCTAGCAGAAGGGGCAAGGACAGACAGCCCTCCCTGGAGCTGGTTGATAACAAGCAAGCTGCAGAGAAGAGTTTGTCAAAAACAAGTGTATTGAGTGGTGAGCCCCCAGCCGTGCCAATGTGCTGCAACTCCTGCAAGTGTGGTCACGGTCTGACCTCCGTGTGTCACAGCTTACCAACATGAGTGGTGACGAGCTCACAGCCAGGTGCCATTTTGCAGTCCAGTGTGGAAGCTCCTTTATCTTCAGTTGTCCAAAATCAGGCAACTGGAGAAAGGGAAGATTGTGTTAGTGGGTCAAGTGAGGACAGAAATCCCCTCGTTGCTCAGCATCCTAGCCCACAACTCCAGGGGGGAAGGATGCTCTCCCCCTTTCCAGTACAAACTTTGCAGTCACTTTTACAGTGAACATCGTTTGGAAAACATTCTCTGGCATTTCAGCCTGTCCATGTTGGCTGATGCGAGCTTTCATCTGGCACTTGGGTATTACGGCTGCTGCTCTGCTGTTGGAGCACAATCATGCTTATATATGCTTCTATGCAAGTGATTTTTGGCTTAAAAAGGCATAAGTCTCTTTAAGAAATTTTTCACGCTTTGCTGTTGCATTAGTTTTCTGCAGTCTCTGCAAGGTGTTGGCCAACTTTCCGGGGCCTGGCATGCATGCATGAGTGTGTGCATATTGCAGGAGACTTTCCTTCTTCTTCTATGTGGTAACGTTGGTTATCTGAATACTTGCCAGAGGAACAGAACTAAACTTTGCCTGTGAAAACTCAGCATCAGAAAAAGGACTGGATCTCTGAAGTCATCCTGTTACCAAGATGGAAGTCATCCTATTACCAAGTCCCTGTAGCTCTAACTTCTAAAGCCTGCCATTGCTAAACATATTTTATCTCCTTTACCCTGTGTTGGAGTGACTGAAATGCAATGCCCTCGCTCAGGATGGTGTCTAAGTTACACAAGTAATTTCAGCAGTATTTGGTCATTGTTCTTTTAAGTACCAGCTGAGACATGGCTTAACTCAAGGAGTTGCCTGCAGATCTGTGCTGGTGGGACACTGAAGTCTGAGAGCACTGAAGAGTTCAAGCTCCTCTCCTTTCATCTTGGCATTCTCTTCTCACAGCGGAGTCTTTTAATTCAGTTCTTCTGTGTGGCTCTCACCTCCTTTAAGTCTGTGGAGGTCTGGTCTCATACTTGGCTTAGGTCAGATCAGTTCTTGGTGGTGTCCCTAATTAAAATTTGTATATAACCCATTACTCTTTGGAAAGAAATTAGAAGAGCAGGACACTTCTTGTTTGAGGGCAGGAGTGCTGGCCCTTTAGGGTAGGATCAAAGCTTGACAGAGTCAAAGAAAAGTCTCAGGTTTGGATTAAATCCTTGGGCAGAAATAGTGCATCCTTAATGCTCTAAACGTTAAGGTTGTCCTATGAAGTAGAAAGTGCTATTGTCTCCACTTAATGGATGGAAAATGGCTTTAGTAAAGACTGGATCACTGAGCAGCTGATCCAATTCGTGTTGGAGGGCTAGAGACGTGACAACCTTTATGTCTGTGGCATGCCATGACCCATGGCCCAGAGATGCTCGAACTAGTGAGTCTACCCAATGCTGTACTCTGTGGAGGAATGCATGGAGCTAAATTACGTGGGCACAGCACCACACATACATAACTCTATTGCTTTTACTGCTCAACTGGTTAGATATGTTGTAAATCTCTATAGATCTCCCAGCTTGAGGATGGTCGTGCCCATAGTCAGCCCAGGTGCACCTGGCACACATGCATTTGGGAAGGTTTGACGGAGGAGCCAACATAACGAGGTCTTCCCAGTTTCATGTGACTGCCTTCACCACTCTCCTGTCTTCCCTCCTTTATGACTGTTTTCATCAAGAACTTGGGCCAAACTTTGTAATCCATTTGCAAATGTCAAAGTGTCATTTCTGAGTCTTCGGTAACCACCTGTCGCTGCAGCACGAGCTGCATAATTAGAACTGACAATCCCTGTCTAGAGATTTCTTGGAAGCTGGAAAAATGAGAATGTTGTCAAAAAAATAGCAATGCTTCCAGTCTGCAATGCAGTGATGAAGATGAAAGATGAGTGATTCCAAGGAGGCAGAGAATATATCAGCCCAGTGCCTTTTTCTAACTTGTTTAGAAGTCCAAAACAGTCTATAAGGATTTACATTTCTCTTACAGCCTTAAATAAAATGTATTTTAAGCTGGCTTCTCTATTTCTCCCTCTTTACTGGACCAAATCAACAGCAAGTTTCATCGCAGTCATGCTTAAAGCCACAATAAGGGTGGCAATGCAAAAGAATTTTTTATATTTTACTAAATTTTTAGTTTTCTAGTAATTTTCAATAAAATTATGAAAGCCCTTTAAAAGAGGATTATTTTTTTTTCTAACAGAAGAAAAACTTAATTTGATGCAGTGTTGAATCATACTGTGTTCTCAACTCTGAGTAACAGATACAAATCTCAGAATACAATACGAATTTTTTGTAGGTGGACAGTGACTTTCAGTGGCCTTTAGTGCTCATGTTTCAGGGCAGAAACTAGTCAGCTGGAGAGGCAGGGATTTCTCGTCAATAACTGTCATCTTAGCTGACACTTTGGCAATTGAGCTAGGGACCTCCTGAGTTAGGAGCTCAGTCTGAAACAGGAATGCTAAATCACATAGCTTGCCTAGCCGTGGGATCTTACACTGTCTGTGCAGCGGGGCGTGTGGAGGAGCTGCAATACATGCCACTCAGCACATCATGCATGCTTCACTTCCATCCCACCTACACCCTCAAAAGCAGCAGATATGTAATAGTCACTTGAATTTGCTCGTGAAGTAGAGCTCTCCTTTGCTCTTGTACAATATATCAAAAGTGACCTAGTGAGAATAGATGAGAAATGACTGGAAGTGTGTCTCAGGGTAATGAAGAGAAAAACCTGAGTTCTTTAGAAAGACAGGCTTGTTAACATAATTGTAATATATGTGATGGCAGTGCCAAAAAAGAAAACTCAACTTGGCCAATGGAAATACTGTTCTATGCAAATACCGCAGAGATTCAAATAGTCCAATCCTTTCATCTGCTTATGTAATTATACTGCAAGGGTATCACCCCAAAAGATGAAAGGTACCACAGCTATCGAAGCCACAAAAAGACATGAGAGCAGCAGCAGTGTGTGTGCCGTAGCAAAAGTGTGGTGCTCCCACAGGTAGTGGAGTCAAGGGAGCTCCTGGCTGCAAGACAAGGGTCTGCCCCAGTTTTGAATAACAGGGCACTGTGGTAGGAGAGCCCTGCAGTTTTGGGATTCATTTCTTGGCTGGGTCACAAATGTTCTGTGAAGCCTTAGGCATGTGATTTGATCTTTGTGTGATTCAGCTCTTTGTCTCAAACGGTAAATAAAAGTCTGTTTTCCTGCCTTGGTTAGATATCCTAACAGCTTTATGAAGGGGACATCACTGGGTATCGGGGGTCTCACCTCCTCTGTGGCTATAAAGTGTTGCTACAATATGTGAATTAAACATTTCTAGGAGGAAGAAGGGTTTAGATTGGGTGATTATCAAAGGGGAATGATCTTCACATTGCAGAAACCATGCCTCACTGAGGAGTAACCTGTTGGAAAGCCAAAGCAAAGCAAGATCTTCAGTGGTGGATCCCTGATACGCTTACCCTGAACAGAGAGGGAGAGTTCAGAGAGGTGTTCATTTGGGACTAACCAAGGACTTGAGTATGCATGAAAGAGAAGTTTCCCCAAGTAGGAAAGACTTAGCAACTGTCGATGTTATAGTCCAGCTGTGCTACCAGAACATCTCCAGCTTGTGAGACAACGACAAGCCTTGGTCTCTGTGGGAGGACAAGCCCACAGCTTGCTGCAGCAAGAAGGGACATTTTGGGAGGCTGCACTCTCCCTGGGTGGCACAGATGAGAAACCTCTTTGTCATGCAGGGAAATCTTTTCTTAAAAGGTCCTTTTGCTTTTGTATAGAACAACCAGCATTTGAATAAAACATTTCTTTTAGCATTGATCTTCCAGCTACTGTTGTTCTAGGAGGCAACTGAGAATAACACACACACTTTCTGTGGCCAGCATATGAGGGCAATTTCATCTGAATATAGGTTTGTTGCTTAATATAGTACAAAGCAGTGTAAAATCAAGAAGTATTACGGGAGCCAATAAAAATAATTTCACCCATCTGTGAATGAAAGAAATGTAGTGAAAACAGTTGATGCCTTCAGATGAATTGCATGCTGGATCGCCTGTGGAACAGGAAGGAGTTGGCAGAGATTTTAGTTTCCTATAGACAAGGGTAGTATAAAGTATACTGGATATGACAATTAGATGCTTTGCACACCTAGTTTTACTGTTGTGGTGGTTATAGACAAAATCAAAGTTACTGACTGCAGGTTAATGCTGCTGGTTGTTTAGTTTCACAGTCTGGGTCTGAAATCAATGTGTCAGTGAGCTGTTGGGAGTGCTCCAGCCCCAGCATGCTGGGAGAGCCAGGCAGCTGTAGGACTGCTCCACACCAGCACTGCTAGTGCTCCTTTGCAAGCCCTTTTTGCATTTGGGGAGATTGAGCATCTCCTAAGGTCCTTCAGCTGTCCTGGGAGAAGATAGGAGTTAATTGAAATAATTTGCCTTCCTGTATATTCAGTCAGATTTTTATTGCATGCAATTCTGTCCATTTTCCTCTCAGCTGCTCCCAAAGGGGGGGGGGGGGGGGGGGGGGGGCTCACATATACAGTATGAGCAGCCCTTAGAACAGGCTATTTCAGGCTGTGTACATCTCTATTACCTTCCTCTCCCCAGCATTGCTTCACTGACTGGATCTGACAAATCTAGAAGACTGACCATCCCCTTTACAGAGTGGTTTTAGTGTTTAGTCTGTCTGATTTGTCACATTCTTCATCAGTTCTGCTTCACTTGGAAGTCAGGTATTTATTACCCAGAGACAAACAAACAGCCTGTGTGTCTCCTTTCTTTTCACAATTGTGAAGCAAAGTTGTTCTATTGTCATTACTCCTCTTTCAGCTTTACTGGAAGCAGGGGAGAAATGCCATTCTCAGTTTAGTAATAAAAAGCTTGGAGTACAGGATGTATTTATCGTTCTTCTCCCATTTTGCTTGGATGACTGCAGTGAGCGATACAGAGTGCCTGTGGTTTTCAGATCAAGAGAGAAATGGGAAGATGCAACTTAATTAGCGTAGGCAAGAAAGTGTTGTCACATTCGTTACAAACAATTGTGGCTTCTAAAATGCAAAGCACAAGGTGGTGGGTTGAGTCCAGCAGCTTTCTGGCTAGTCGTCAGACAGTACTTGCCTGTCGAAAGCTCTTCTACGTGACAGTGCTGACATTCCCATATCCCGCTGTTTTAGAGGAGCAGACGCCGAAGCCGTCACGTTCTTTTGCTTATCCTGTGCTGGCAGGATTGCAGCTCGCTGAATATCGAGAGCAGCAGGTGGGCAGGAAGTCGCCACCTTCCTTTTCCAGCTGGAAAGCAGGAATTGCAGCCTAGCCAACAGCAAATGAGGGATGGCCATAGCAGCAAAAGGAGTGGAGAACAGCAGGAGTGAATGAAGCCGTTTGATTTCTCTTTGCATTGCCTGCTTGCCAGGGACACAGTTTCCCCCTACGCCACTTCCCACAGAACTGTATCGTGCCCTCGGTGTGGCTGTGATCAACTGCTGACGCTGGGGAAAAAAGTGAAGGACTGGCCTCTAAGCACAGATAAATTTTAAGCAGCAGAAAGATGTGCTTGTGTGACCCTAGCACCTGAGCTCTTTCTTGTTTCTTATAGATTAAACTTTGCAAAATCCCTGTAAAACAAGGGGATGATATCCTCATTTTATGAATACATCAAAGGGAGATTAAAGCCCAGATTCTTGAAGAGATTTGACCACCAAACTCCCCTTGAGTTCAGTGGGAGTTAACACTTCAATATCCTTGAGAGTATGGATCTCAATAAATTACACATAGACGTCTAATAAGTGTGTGATGGAGTTGGGAATTAATCCCAGACTTTTGGAAAGGTTGTTCTGTGCTTTTACGTTCCTTCCTGCAAGTGACAATAGCACTACTCATTGTGCTGAAGGTACTCCAGATTTCATGTGATTGGATTTTAATTGAGCAGAGTTTCATTGTGATAGTTTAGTTTTTAACTGTGGCCCCGGTTGATTATGGCTTATTGGAGAAAATTTGGCAGAATATATTCAATCAGAATTTGTAGTTCTGTAAAACAGCTTCACAAAATTATGCTAATTTCCCAGGAATTTCGTCTCTGACAGAAAAAGGAAGAAAAGGATGCTAGCAGGTTCCTGTTGTGTCAAAGATACGTCTTGTTTTGACATTTCCAAAATGAAATGTTTTGATTTTTCATTTTAAAATACCTTTTTCCTTCATGTTATGGTATTTTTACATAATCTTAATCATTTGAAATTGAAATGAAACCAAATTTCGTGACCCAAAAATGAAACTAAATGTAGGTGTCTTGAAAGCCTTCCTGAAATGAAGCATTCATCCTCCAGGCAGCTCTACTGCCAGTCCCGTGGGAAAGGGGCCATTCAACACTGGAATCACATCATTCCCAGGTGGCTTCTGGCTGTCCTGAGCACAGCGGCTGAGTGGGGACAAGGAAGGACCCTTTACAGACTGCAGGTAACCCTTAGGCGGGTACTGAATCATGGGTGAGGACAGTGTGTACAGGGGCTTAGTAATGTGCCCACAAATGACTGCATGGCAGCTGCTCTTCTCTCACTATGTCCTTGAAAAATGTATAGATTTTGTGCAATCCACTGCCTAGAGATAAATTTGACTGTTCTTAGTAGCAGAAACAGGTGCAAAAGCAACCTGGAAGGGAAAAATCCACCAAAATCTTATATGCCAAATCTTGATTTAAAAAACCAAAAGGTGATTCCTGAGGAGACTTTTAATGAGGAGATTTTTCAGATAGTAACACCAACACATAGCAAACATTGTGTCAGATCCACAACGTTCTCAAAGAAGTATTGAACTAGCAGCTAGAATTGGATATTTGCCCAGAATTGTAAGTCCTTTTAAAATGTGCCATCGCATAGTTCACTCAGGTATATTTTGCTGAGGATAATATATTGATGTTTGCCACAAAGCTATAGAACAACCTAAAAAAATTCTTAGAAATTAATTGGTATCCGTTCTTTTAATCAATACGCTTTATGATATCCTTCAGGTGGATTAGTGCAGTAAAAAACATTTTTCATTTGCATAGGTCTCTGCTAATATCTATTTATTGATGAACTTCCTCTGCAGCAGCGCTAGGTGTGCTTCCATCATGACACTGTGAAGATGTCTGGCAGGAAACAAGCTCTTAAGACCCTCAGAAACTAAGGGAGATGTTTGCCTTTGGATAAAAAAGCAGATACAGTTGTGGATCACAGTATTTCTGGTGTCATGCTGCAATAGGAAAGCCACTACAGAAGAGTGTGAACACTTTGAAGGTGTGGACCTTTAAAGTTCAGAGCAGGCTCTGGTTTTTCTGAATCCTCAGAGTTCAGATGTGTCACTGGACATCTCCTCTAGAAAAGGCACAACCTTTCTGCACAGAGCAGAGAACCAGGTATAAAGAACTGATGAGGCGTGAAGCCTTCTGAACGCAGCTCGTCATTTACCAACTTTGAAAGGGTATTTTCAGATTTTGGCAAGTGCTTCAATACTCATAGCCAGAAGTCGAAACACTAAAATTAAGACGACCTTGTGCAGTGCAAATCGCCCCAAATGGGGAAAGTTGTCAAGGTGATGCTAGATTTAAAATCTGTCTGCAATCCAATTGTTAGGGTTCAAGCCAAGTCATTCTTCTTTCAGCAGCAGTGGAGAAGTCCAGCTTGGGCTATTTACTCTGCCTAACCTGCAAGTCATTGAGTAACTGAGGAACAGGAAGAGCATCCCTAAACTTGATGTGATACCCACTTGCCTTTAGTTTCCTTTCTGCAAAAAAAATAAATCTTTCTTTTCTCTGCAGCACAGGAGGTGCTTTAATTATTCCTCAAGAACACCTGTTCGGTGGTTGTCCCTAATTCCAGAAGCATCCAGGGTGCTTAACAGATCTGCCGCTGCCATCAGATCTGAGTACGGTGATTTCTTAACCTCAGGGTCCTCACAGATTCCTAGACTAAGACAGGTCCCTTCTCAAGAAGTATAGTGGGCTTAGGGCTGATCTACCCCCTGTGCTGCTTCTTCATTATAGTCATTGATCTCTGCTTTGCATAATTTCAGACTGGATTCAGTTATCAGTGAGTAACGAATCTCACTCCAACACCTCAGGTTAAGCATGGGTGATTAAAGGTGATTCCGCCTCCCCTGAGTCATTTATAAGTGACTTATAGAGCTAATAATGGCCTCATCCTTTTGTACCTTGGTACACAGCTTGTGTTCTGGAGTCTTTTATAGCTCAAATGAGCTGCTTTTGCTTATTTATTTCCCTCCTCATTCATTTTTAATGGTTGTAAGAGACTCCTCCATTCTTCTTCTGACAGCAGTGATTTAGGCAGGACTCATTAACATAACTTACGTTACTAAATATCACCATTTATGCTGGTAGACCAAGGAAAATGTGTGCAGTGCTAAATCAGAAGAGATTCCATGAGCTTGCCAAGGTGGCAAGGCTGTGTTTGAAGTGTGTATTGTAAACGGAGTGTGCTCGTATGGGGGAGGGATCACTTACAGGAACATGGATTGGGGACAGAGTCCCAGAGTGTTTCCAAAATACAGATTTTATGTGGAAATATCAGAGACTTACTTCCCTAATTGGCCACCCTTGAAGTGTCTAAACCAGAAGTGCTCTAGGTACATCTTATTTTCAAAGACTTATTAGCTGTGACTTTGTAAGAGTTCCAACAGAATTACTGTAGCAGAAAAGCAGTTTCCTGTGAGGGTTTTACCATTATCCCGTGGGAATTTAATAACGGTAATGAGGTGGGGAAAGACTGTTACAGCTCCTTCTGAGAGCTAACAGTGAAATGCTGGGTACCTCTTCTGGGAGTTATGATGTACATTCCCATTTCCCTCCCTCCCATTAGATCTTCGGATTCTATTCAGCCCAAAGCTGGCACCGAGTTTATGGGACCGAAGAAATACTCAGTCACACAAATTCATATCTACCATAGACAACCTCTGCAAAAGGGTAATGGGAAAAGCAGTAAAATCCTTTTAGAAAAGGGATGTTCACTGGAGAACTGGAGGCAGGAGGCCATGTGATAGAGATCACATGTGATTTGTGAGGGGCCTTATTGCTACTTTCCGTCTTTTTCCCAGGCTGACTGAAGTCCTGCTACTACAAGGCTTCAAAGAGTTTAGTGGTTTTTTCCCACAGATAGTCTAGCAAATTGTGAAGTAAAAGAAGAGAGAGTGATAAAAACTAATTTCTCTTGCTTGTGATCAGACCTGAAGAGCACGCAGAATGTGGGGTGTTTTAAAGGACACCACTGGCATCTTTTCAAATAACACAAGCAGGCCTTTTAAGTAAACATAAAAAAGAGGTGCCTTGGACCAGCAATGCCCCCCTCATTTTCTGGTCAATATTTGTTTGCCAAGGAAACAGACCTGCGTTAAAGTAACAGAGCAGCATCACTTTCACAGTTGCAACACTACCAGCTGAGGTTTGGGCTCTGTTTTGGGGTACCCAACGTACAGACCTGCACGTGGGGCTGAGGAAGGCACATGTGCAGCAAGGATTTTGTGGTAGGAAAGAGCAGTGACTTAACTTTATTCCCATTTCTGACAATAGGACTAAGGGTTTGAATTAAGTGCAATGCTGAGCCCATTTGAAATATTCCACTCTGCACATTTTGTAGCATTAATGATTGAACTCAACACCCAGCTTGCCAGAAGCCACGTGTTTGGTATATACATGGCGCACATAGAAATCTAATTCTTAATTCTATGCTGTGCTGGCAATAAGGGACCTCTGACCTCTGCTGCCCTGGCGCACAGAGATTAGATATGTGCGTGTGACTCAGAGGAAGCTGTCTGAGTTGTTCACCGATGTAAGAAAAAGAGGTGGAGCTGCAGGAGCCAAATGAAACCCAGAGCACTTTTATAACCTACGAAGTTCATGCCCAAAAAAGCCATTCAAACCCCAGTTCCCTCAAGAGATGAAAGTCCCCTGTACTGAGGGAATTTCTGGAGCATCTTGTGAGCACTAAGTACAGTCTCCCTTAATTAATGGAAGGCAGCTCAGTGTAGTTGTGTAAAAAGCTCGAGTGACACAAAGCCCAGAAAGGCTTTAGCAAGGGAACACAGCACCAGAAGGGTTTAATGGCATTATAATGCCCTTGAATTACAGTGGCCACAACACAGAAAGATGTATTTCAGCAGTACATTAGCAGTAAAAGAAAACTGTTTCTCTCTTGAGCCCTTGTCACTTTTACTGAAAACTGGACTTGCCATCCCTGAGATGTCAGATCTCAAAGGCAGGAGGAAAGGAAAAGGAGATATGGGTGGGAGTCCTCGGATTTTGGAACGAAAACAAATTGGTTTTCCCCACAAATCACCCACTTTGCTCCAGCCCCTTTGTAGTTCCTGTTGCATTTTATGATGTGTTTAATAGTTTTCTGAAATCTGTCTGGTTCGGGATCAAGCTGGTGCAACATCATAATTCCTTTAATAACTAACTGTCGGGGAGCTGTTTGTTGCTCTAGCACAGACCCTTTCTTTCATTCGCACGCTCTCGCACACATATCCGAGGGTATGTGCAGTCACTGCATTCATGCGTTTAATAAACTTGAACCAGAGCCATCTCTGTTGTGTGTGGCGAGGCGTGTAAGGCAAGAGCTGTAGTACAGGAAGGAGGGCTGGTAGTTAAAGGCTGTTTATATGAATTAACGCTAAAGAAAAGGAGCTGCTTGACAGACTGAGGAATCGAAATCCATTACAGATTGAAAAGGAGACCTGCAGGCTCAGAAAAGGCAGTGGCAGCAGAAGCTTCTCTGTGCTGCCCCCATCAACATTAACATGGAGAAGCCATGCAAGGGGGGACCCGGTCGCCTGTGTCAGACACGGGGACTGCCCGGAGGCTGCCAGCTGCTGAGCTGCATTTGATGGGTCTTTGCTCATGTGCATATTTGTCCTGCAGAAGCTCAGCAGAGTCCCATCAAACTCATTTCACTAAATATTCACTCTTTTCCAACAAACAGCTTAGACAACTCAAAAGAGACAGAGAAGCTTGATTTTTCTGCTTTCTCTACTGGAAGATGAATGGTTCGGATGTGTCTGCAGTAACACGGGCATGGCTAATCTGCCTTCTATTGATGACCTGTTTCTGAATGTCCTGGCCTGATTTATGAAAATGTACTGTACTTTACACCATGTTTTGATGTTGCTCTGTTAGGACTGCATGCAAACTGCAGCAGAACAGTGACGCTTATTCATTCAAACAGTGAAGGGCTGGCTGGGAACTGAATGAGCTCATAGTTGTTGCCGTCTTCACTTACAGAAAGGGAAACAGGAGAAAGTGGGTATCCCAGGCCTAGTCATTCTTTTCCTGACCATCAGTTTGGTTTATAAATCATAATCTTGAGAACACAAGGTTATGGTATTTGTTTAATCATTCACATAGTAGATTTTAAGGGATGGATTCATTTTTTAATTCTCTCTTTCTGTAGTAAATCCTGATAAATTGGAACCGAGGTCTGTTTGCCTGCCAAATTTTCTTTTTCTTGCTGTTGCTTGAGCATTAATGAATTTTAAATCTGAGAGTGATTCCCATCTCTTACTAGATAATTCAGTAGTTACCTCTATCGCCTAGAAGAGTCTCAGCCTTGTTCCAGCCCCTGTGTGCTGAACTGCTCTTCACACACACGCACAGGCTAATAAAACCAACCTGTGCTATCTATGCGTGCTTCAAAAGCCCCTGCTCAGACAGTGAAGCCTTACCCTGGTGGGAGGTTGTTTGGCAGGTCCCCTGCTCGAAGCCCTGTTGCAAGTGCAGAGGAGAGGACATGCAGGGAAGGCAGGAGAGGTCTGCTGGGGAGCAGAGCTCCAGGGGCTCAGCACCCTGCTCTGGTTTGGAACATCCCTCAACTGTGATTTCTGGGCTGCAAGGGACAGAAGTTTACCTGTTACCTTAAATCATGAGGAAATGTTTTCAGTCCTAGGTTGATCACCTATGGGGACATTTAATTTAATTGCCTAATGTGTTAATTAGCTAATATTCATGAGTATAAGGTGTTGCTAGCTGGAAGCAGAGGTGGTGGGGAAGTCATACTGAAAGGTATTACCTGGCCCATGTGCTACTAAAGAAAATCCTTGTCTTCAGGCCGTTCACTTGTAGGTGTTGTCCAGCCTGCAGTGCACCAAGTCAGGTGAAGTCCCTCGGGGCAGTCAGCCGCCAGGCTGAATGTTTTCCTTGGGGCCACTTTGTCTTCAGCTTCGATCTGTTGCCTCTTAGGTGGAAATTAGCACTTTGAGACTCTGCCCAGTCCTTCTCACTGGCATAATAGGGAAAAGAGGAAAGGTAGAAAGCAGCAGATGGAGCTTATTAGTGCATAGGAGAGTGGTCTGGTTTGAGAAGAGCAGTTAAAATACAAAAAGGCAACAGGGATAAGTGCAGCACCAGCAAGAAGCAAACAATTTCCACTCACAGAAGCAAAGTACCCCAGAGGGTGGGAGAAGGAGCAGAGGTACCAGGCACTGCCTGAAGGACTTTTGACCTCCTGCCTGTTGGACAGGCTCTTAGACATTGCAGGTAGGAAGTACAGTGCAATTCTTGCCCTGAAAATAGTACACTCACGTTAGTACACCTTCTGCAAGGGTGCAAGAATAATGTCTGCTCTCTTGCTGCTGCCCAGCCATGCAGCTCCCAGAAGGGGAACGGGCTTATGCTTCCAGCCTTCCCTATAGCCAGTTCTGCAGGCTTACAGTGAGCTTCTCCTGGACTTTTGCAGAGTCTCATCTTCCTCAGCTCAGGCCAGTTTGGATCAGCATTATGATGAAGTGGATGTTACATTAGTGCCACAGGCCCCAGTCGGAGCTGGGACTTGTCTGTGCTCAGCTGCCTGCTGTGAGGTCCTTCCCTTACCTTGCATACCCCTGTGCTTTGAGGCTTTTTTGACATCAACTAGATTTTCTTGGTGTGTAGCACAATGAGATTGGATCCTGACAGGAGCCATGAAGAGGTAATGTAAAACGTGCTAACATGGCAATATCCCCACAAACATAATTCTGCCTGTAAATAAACTCCTTATTTTACTGCTGAAACCAATGGCAACTATAAGATTTTGACCTTAAACCAGACATTGCTTGCAAGAGAGACATTGCAAGAGTCATGATAACCTTTTCTGTTACGTTACCTAGGCTCAGACAAGCAAGGATGGAAATGGATTTGCTATGGATCTGTCTGTAAGGGGGGTTGTTGTTGTTTAAAGATAATAATATTAGGAATGCAAATTATCCTATAAAAGCTGGTGATATTTAAATACGATTTAAATTCATTTAGCATTTAAACAGAAAAGTAGAAAATGGCATTAAATTCAGATGAGGATGAGACTGCGTTCTGGAGTCAGAAATATTAAATACATCTAAAGAATGGAATAGAAAGTCTGGCTGGTAATGGATTGTGAAGAGAGTTCAGGGTTTTAATAGATCATTCCTTCAGATCATCAGCACTGTAAAGTGGTGGTTAATAAATTATTTGATGTGTACATTTATTCATATATTTTAACTAGCTCTAATGAACAGGTCCTGTCAGCTCACCTAGATCCTTTGCAATAGCTGCTAAATCGCTTGAGTGAGATTTAGTAACTCTCAGCGATATTGATGTCCAGAGCTCCAGGTAATAAATAAAGTGACATCAGGACTAGTTTGAGCAGAACATTGTATAAGGCCTTTGTCAGGCTTGCAGCAGAGATGAAGCTGTTTGGCCCCAACGAATGCCACTGGGCATCAGTGAGCTTTTCCCTGTGATTAGTTTTTGGTTGATGTGCCCACCCCATGCCCTGACACCTGTAACAGGACTCCTGAAGAGCCCTTTGTCTCAGTTTGGCATTGACTAGAGAAATTTATCCCCTACTCAGTTCTGCATACAGGCGGTTACCTGTTCCTCCCTGCAGGTATATGGTATTCCTCGGGCTGCACATAAAGTAGAGGAGGAGGATAGTATAGTCTGACTGAGCCTTGGGGAGAGGAGAAGAATCTTCTCTCGGTGCCATTACACTAGGACTATCCTAGTGTTGGAGTGGAAATTAAGGACAGAAAGAAGCTGTTCTTTCATCTTAGATTATACTGGGAATGTTTATAGAAGAAAAAGGCTGCCTGTTAAAATGATGCCAAATTATACAGGCTATTAAGGGCACACCAGGCACCTTTCTTGTTATTCCTAGTTGTCCTCTGAACTTGGAGCTAGTTTAAACCTACATTCTTTCTCTTCCTCCCACTCACTTTCCCAGCATGTGATGTACTTTATAATTTGTGAAGAGACTCATTAATATTTTTTTCTTTCTCCTTTTTTCAGGTTTCTGACAGATGTGACTATGTCTTTGTCAACGGGAAGGAAATGAAAGGCAAAGTGAATGTCATAGTTAATTTTACTTACCAGCATCTGAGTGCCCCTTTAGAAATGACAGTCTGGGTTCCTCGTCTCCCGCTGCAGATAGAGGTCTCTGACACAGAACTAAATCAGATCAAGGGGTGGAGAGTCCCCATCATCTCTAATAAGAGGTAGGTTTCATTAGACGTTCATTCTGGGCATTGCATTTGCCAAAGACCTGTCAGGGCCAGTGAATCTGAACATGGTCATTTGGCCTTAATGCAATTCCGGTGTAAATTTGAAGGTCACCAGACATTTATTCAATAGGCTCCTGTGCTGGACTTATGAGGGAAATGGAAACTGCAGGTTGCATGATCCCACATTGGAAATCAATTCCCTTTTATAGCACTAGTGACTGAGATGGAAAGAGCCAGTTGGTCCACTTAGGCAGGATCAGCCATGAGGCAGCAGGAAGACATCAACAAGGACCAACTCTGGCAAGACTGGCAGGTCTCCAGCCTGGTTCACAGGTCCTGACAGTTAATTTATTTGTTGCTAGTGGTCATAAATAGTTTGTGCTTGTTTCATGTCACTGCAGGGTCCAGTGGCACTGATCAGTGTCCCAAAGTCAGGACATTGACCCACTAGGCCTTTAAAGATACTGTCCATGCCCACAGCTCAGTGGCGTGTGAATGACAGGACAGAGGATGGATGTACGCAGATCTAGACTGTTTGTATCTGTTGTCAGTGTTATTAAGATCAAGAACAACAAATTGATAAAGTACTTACTATTCCCACCTACCTATGAAGACACCATTTACTACCAGATTTCTGTTAGTATCACAGCACAGAGACGGGGATTTTGGTGGAGTTATGATTTCAACCAGAATGCCACACAGAAAGGGATGTGTATGTAGATGTAGACAGAGGAGATTTCCATAGCAACACAAAGATGTTTATGGGAAGATCCAGAAAGGAAAAAGTGTGAAGGTCCTGAATGTAAGGACTTAACATGGAAAATAATGAAAGAAATTTGGAGGGGACAATGTGGTAGCGAAGCTAGCAGGCTGGTTGGTGATTTCAGCAGCTGTTTTGGAGATCTAGGTAGCCTGGAGGTCTCAGTTATGAACAAGGGAAACAGGATAAAGTTGTGGGAACCTGACCGACTCCAGAAATACACCGAAGGAACCAGCTTCAGCAGAGCAACGAAAGGGGGCAAAGGCCCCTTATTCCAGCAACTAGGCTGCAGACTTATGTCAGCAATAGCTCTCTTGTTGCAAGCTCTGCCAGCACCAGTTTAAATTAATTTTTTATTCTTGGTGTCCTACCAGACCAGCCAGGGACAGTGATGACGAAGAAGAGGATGAACGTAAGGGAAGAGGCTGCGCCCTTCAGTACCAACATGCGATGGTGCGAGTCCTCACACAGTTTGTAGCTGAACCCTCAGACCCCGGTGGCCAGCTGAGCTATTTACTGGGTTCTGACTGGCAGATTGATATTACCGACCTGGTGAGTGACTTCATGCAGGTGGAGGAGCCAAGAATCGCTAAGCTACAGGATGGACAGGTTTTGATTGGGCAGGAGCTTGGAATGACGACAATTCAGGTAGGGAAAATTAATTACTGAGTCCTTTTCCTCCATTAACCTGCCACTTTGGGAACCAAAGGACTGATGAGGTGTAGAGCAGTTTCTTGTATTAGCAACAGAAATTGAAGCCATAAATTTTTGAATGGAGCAGAATTGCGACAAGGACTGGAAGACACAGAAGAAATGGTTTTCTCTTCTTATCTTGTACCTCTGAATATGTAGATTGAACTCTTAGTAAATATAGCCCAACCTGTGTGCTTGGAGGCTATTTCTGATTATTTTTCTAAGACTTGTTTTGTAGCTGGAGCCAGTATATGAGCTATCACAAGGCATGCAGCAGGTGAAACAGCTCAGTCTTCTCAAAGCCTGCACTGACAGAAGCAAAAGGTGAAGTAAAAATTAACTAGTGTTGGTTGAGGAACTGAGACTGGAATATGAGTCCCATGGGTTCAAATCCCTGCACACTTTGCAAGCTCAAGCAGTGTGTTACAAAATACAAACGTTAGGGTGCATTTCAGAATACACACAAAGCGATAATAACAATTGGTGCTTCTAGAATGATGTTAAAAGACTGACTGATTAGTGATGACTATGTTCTCCAGGGATGCAGATTTAGTTTCACCAGTTTCAGCCAATATGGCCTAAAAATATCACCGTATGTGTGGCTATGCCTTAATGTACCCACTCTGAAGTAACTCACCTAAACCTATGCATCATGTCATTGGCAGCTTTTCACATACAGTTCTTTCTGCTGTGCAGAGAAATACTGGCCTAGAAAATGGGGTCCCAGAAGAAAAGAGATTAATCCAGTGATACTACAAAGTAGAAAACATGTTAACAAGCACTTGAACAGGAAAAAAAAGTCCATCTCTCCAAACATGCTCATCATCCCAAACTGTCAAACCAGAAAACATCAACCACACATGTCAATAAGAGGTTGTTAGGGCTGAAGAAATGAGATTCGAGATTTTGACTTTCTGCACAATCTGTAAAGATTTTCTGAATGACTTTCCAAAGCTCTGGGACTTACAATGTTCCTACAAATGCACACAAAACTGTGGAAAGAAAAATCCAAGAAAGCAAGTTATATTTAAAGAATACGTCTTATAAACTGCTTCCAAAACACTCTGTGCCTTATATGGATCATTAAATTCAACTTGCTTGCTAATGAGCATCTTTGGATGTCATGTAGCATGCACGTATTTTTAACCAAACTAAGTTTTCTGCATCAATTTTGTATACAGTAATATGAGTGTTTATTGCAGCAATACATTAGATTTCTTTCTATAGGATAGAAATAAATGCCATTTATTCTATGTATTTTATGCAAATCTGCAGATTGCATTATATGCTACTTAAAAACATGATCATTAATAAAGTAATTGCATTTCTCATAAAGATTACATTTACCAACAGTTAATGCATCTGAAACAGATGCAGTTAGCGTAGCACAGAGGTGAATGGTGTAACTGATTAGAATTGCATTGGTAAAAGATGTTATAAGCACCCTGTTATTGCGGAAGAGTTATAAAATGTGACTAGCTATTTTTTAATCATATTTCAGTAGTGTCTGTCTCCTAAGAGTAATTCTGCCCGTTAACATCAGTATCACTTATCCGTGTGACAGTATCTCTGTGTAGCTGTTTTGCTTGGTGCTATGCAAAATGGCCGTTGCTAACTTCAATTTTTCTTTTCAGATATTGTCCCCCCTTTCAGATGCTATCTTGGCTGAGAAGACAGTGACAGTTCTGGACGAAAAGGTGACAATAACTGACCTGGGAGTGCAGCTGGTGACTGGATTGTCGCTTTCTCTGCAGCTCAGTCCGGGAAGCAATAAGGCCATCTTTGCTACAGCAGTAGCACAAGAGCTACTGCAGTCTCCAAAGCAGGTACTGTTGCCCACATGTACTGTTGTTGTGGGAGGACACCACTCTGATTCACTACATCCAACTTTATAAGCTGGTGGAATCAAGCAGATTTTTATTAACACTATCCTAATAAAGCGTTTCCCTTATGGGCACTTTCTTTCTGAATGCCACCAGGTGCCCTAACAGAGAAACAAAAATGGCTCTGTGTCTGAACAACCCCAGTCAACAGACAGGCTGTCTAAACAAGCCATGAATAACACATGGAACTCAATGATGTGTCATAATTAAGCAACAGCAGTCCCCTTACACACACACTCCCTTTCTGTCCCATCCAGCACCTACTAGATCGCAGAAAATATTGCCAACTAGACTGCAGGGTTCAGCCTTGCACCACAGGCAACCGAATCAACCCTTTAAGCAAATCTTTAAATGAGAAAGTGTTTTGCGTAGTGCCAAACTCTTCTTCCTTTAGTTACTTTCTGTGAGCATGTTAAGAGGTTGGGGGACATCCCTTCCATTCTGATTCATTACTAGAATATGAATCAGCATCATTGACTCATTTCCTGATTCATGATTTCATAAACCAATTTTTGTTTCCCTGTTATTCTTAGTCCCTGTATTAGGGAACCAGCAGTTACCAAGGGCTTTTGGACTTCACTATGTCCCCATCGGTCCCTGCTTGATATCTGTCCTTGTGTTTCTGTCTACATTTGAAATTTAAACTTTTTTTTTCAACACAAATCCATCAGTCTGGGACTTACATCAAGGATGCACTGTGCTCTTAACACTGAAACGTGTTCTGAGCTTTAAAGGTAAATGATCATGGCATGCACGTTTGAAATCTGGCCAACTATTGAGATGCTTTAATTCATCATAGGGTGTGATCCTTGGGATGCAGCATAAGAAACAATGCAGAACTACTGTCTTTATAGGGTGGTAAAAATCAGGTTCCCACAGTGTTCCAAGAGTTAAGAAATCAATGCCAGGCAGCTAGAAATAAGGCCAGTGAGCTAATCCATTGCTGACATGGGGAGTTAAACGAACTACCTTGAAATCAACCCAAAATCTGGGGTTGATGGCATTTAGTCCCAGTATACTGCCCAGCACTGACATTTCAGTTCCCAGAAATGGAGTCTGGATGCAGGGGTACAGTCAGAACAATGTTGGACCAGTATTAAACCAGTGAGGAAGATGTGCACTTTCCACCCTTCAAGGGCTGACTCCGTTTTGAAAGGCATCTGATTCCTTCCATTGCTTAGTACATGATTTTCAGAGCACAATCCCTATAATCAAAGCAGTGCAAAATTATTAAATGATTATGCAGGTTTAAGCAACACAGTGGGAGGATGAGAGTTGATGACATAAATTCTATGCAGCCTTCAAGAAATATCCAAAGATTAATAAACACAAAGCCGGGATTTATGACAGTGTCAGCAAAGTCTTAGGGCTCTGTCCTGAAATACAGACAGAAGCAAATCTCCCATTGAGGCATGGGGAGCTTTATGGCTGTAAGGATTTCAGAATCAGGCCAGTAGATTATACAATCCCAAAAGACTGGAGGCTTATTTTCCATGACCTGAACAGGTGAATGACTATATGCTAGAAACAATATAAAAGATTATCATATATATTTATTCTCTGTATTATATACAGAGTTTGAATGTAAATACTGTCTGTTTGAAAAACTGCTTATTTAAAGAAACAAGGCTTTTATAATCACACTTTCCACAACTATGGTTATTAATCTGTTGGTTGGGTGTTTGTCTGTCTGCCAGGCTCTTTCTCAGAGCGGGGTGATCCCAACTCTTACCAGACAAGAGCTCACCTCATTTTAGACACCGCAGAATCCACTCATCAAGCCAGAAGTCTTTCTGGTGTGGATTCTCCAGTGTCTAATAAGGTGCAAATATCCCAGCCAAAACAGAGCAAGTCAGACCGTCAGAAGCCAGAATTAGGTTCCAGGAGAGCAATCTGAATTTCAACTGTAAATGATTGATGTGTGATTGACAAGAATTTTCAGGTAATATGACAATTTTTGACAGCCATTTGAGAGTCCTTAGAAGACCTGATTTTCAGAAATGGGGGAGCACATGTTTTCTGCAGTATAAGAATACTTTAAAATATTTCAAGTTAGCAACCAAAAGTCAAGGTTCCCAGGAATGCTGCAGCATTACACACGTGCAAGTACACAATTAGTACCCAGGTCTGACCCATTTACATTCAGTAAGCCTCCATGCACTCTGAAGTATACAATCTGCATTGCTGTGACATGAGATTAAACTTTATTATTGTCTTGCTTTTAATTACTAACAAGCATGAAAATTACCCTGGCCATTTCCTAAAGTAACAACTGATTGGTTTCCTCTGCTTGTACAAAATATTTATTTAATTTGAGAGACAAAAATCAAGGACTGAAGATGTGGAGCCATGTGTGGACCTACTCGCTATGTTAGATATTTTTTAACATGTGTTGTGTGTAATAAGAGGAGACTTTGTATTTTAAGCAGTTTAGAAATAATGTAAATTTTTTTTTCATTTAAATATACAACAGTAAATGATCTCAGTCACTGGTAATGCTTTCTGACATGCAATTTATTATGGTGCTGAAGTAGATTCTGCAGAGCCCAGGGGATACAGCTCCTTTAAGCACCTTTGGGGAAACAAATCTTATTACCTATGAGTGTTTTAAACTAGTATTTCTCTCCACATCTTGGCAAGATATTAATTTTATTGCTTTCCATTTTTATATCTTTTCTGGTTATAAATGGTATATGGATCTTGTGAGGAGGAGGGAATAGACCAGAACAGAACATATTTCCCTCGATGTTTATTCTGAGTGTGCGTATATTTGTTCTATACATTATAGGAAGCAGCCATCAGCTGCTGGATCCAGTTCAGTGATGGGTCTGTCATGCCTCTGGATATTTATGACTCCAAAGACTTCTCCTTGTCAGCTACATCTCTAGATGAGAAGGTGGTCTCCATTCACCATGACCCCAAATTCAAGTGGCCTGTGATTGCTGCTGAGACAGAAGGCCAGGGGACACTAGTGAAGGTAGAGATGGTGATCAGTGAATCATGCCAGAAATCCAAAAGAAAGAGCATCCTAGCTGTTGGAAGTGGTAGCATTAAAGTCAAGTTTGGGCAGAGTGATGCCAGCCCTAACATCAGTGACAGTAAACTCAGGGGTGCTGGTGTCCACCTAGAAAATCATGCCAGTGACCGGCGTCAAAAAAACACTTTGCAGGGAAGAGCTGGGCCAGATGGCCAGTATTACAGCTCCTCAATGGGCCATGAGCAAGGCAAAGGAACCACCACTCAAAGGTCTGTTTTAAGTAAAAAAGAAGACAGAGAAAGCCTCCTGGATGATGACAGTCATCTGCAGAACATCCCAATAGACTTCACAAGCTTCCCTGCACAGGTGGATCTGCCAAGAAACAATGGAGACTTGGAAGAGAATGACCTAGTCCAGACCCCTAGGGGACTCAGCGATCTGGAGATAGGAATGTATGCTCTTCTGGGAGTCTTTTGCCTGGCAATTCTGGTCTTCCTTATCAATTGTGTCACTTTTGCTTTGAAGTACAGAAACAAACAAGTTCCCTTTGAAGAACAAGAAGGCATGAGCCACTCTCATGACTGGGTTGGGCTGAGCAACAGGACAGAACTTCTGGAGAATCACATAAATTTCTCATCCCAACAAGATGAACGTATCACAGCCATTGACAGAGGAGTGGACTATGAAGAGAGCAAATATCTCCTCAACACAAATGCCGCCAAAAATATTAATGGACAATCTTTCAGGTCTGCTGAGTCCACATTCACTGAAGGGAAAGAACAGAAAAGTGAACCAACTACTTCTCCTACCTCTAAGAGGAAACGGGTTAAATTCACCACCTTTACTACCATCTCCTCAGATGATGGGTGTCCAACTGTCAACTCAATCTTGATGAGTAGTGAGGATGACATTAAATGGGTCTGCCAGGATATGGACCTGGGGGAGTGCAAAGAACTTAAAAACTATATGGAGAGATTACATGAAAATGCTTAATGAGACACAAAAGACTTTTTTGTTTGGTTTGTTTGTTTGTTTGTTTTTCACTCACCTTCTGCCTTTAATTTTGGGTAGTGGGGCAAAACATTGTATTGATAACAAGAATCAGCTGGTGGATAATAACTCAATGGAGCCCCAAGAAGCCACCCAAAAGCAGCTGGGAGAGCAGAGATCCTGGACAGCTCTTAAAATTCAAGTCTTCTCTGTGCTCAGAGATGGAAGTGAGAGATGTGTGTGGTTTTTTGATGCATGGTAACACAAAAAAAAAAACTTAGCAAAATAATACGGTCTCGTTCTCTGAGCTTTCCCAGGAAATCAATAAACATAACAAACTCCAGTGCAGTTTGGATATTAGAAAGTTCACACAGCTCTACTGTTCAATATTGCAAGCTTTGGTTAAAAGCAAAAAATCAGTCTGAGAATAAATAGATCCATGAAGAAAGCGTGTCATTCAAGCCACATGCAGAGAATATCCATCCAAGAACATTAATTTAAAGCTGACAAAAACCCAACAGTGTGAGCAAAGCAGCTCCCTGAGCTGAAAAGTCATGAGTTTCCAAAGAATCTGGAGGGGAAAAAGGAGTAACTGGGCTGTTTACAAACCAGCATGTTTGCCTCCCAAGCACTGAGAATGGATACACATATACAGTTAAAACTGAAACTCTCTTTTTAAGTAGATGCCAAGGTAATAAACTTTGCCAGCCAATTTTCAGTATTTCTTAATTTGTAAAATAGGAGAAGATATAATCTATACTCAGAATATCACTCATATAAAGGAAGGTCTGTTTTGGAAAGTTTGAGAGAACAAGCTATTTTTAAAAGCCCACTTTATTTGATCGTCCTGTTTCAAATTTATACTCCCAGCCATTTCCCTGGAGCGCTCCCCATCTGGTATCCTGAGGGCACTTACTGGCATCAGTCAACTTTGGAAGCGTTTGGTTTCTTCCTTCCCTTCCATACACACTCACTTCTCCACCGTGTGCTCTTGCCAAGCGCAGACCCTGTGGTACCACGCTGGTACTTGCTCTACATGCTGTCATTTACCAAAGCTGGCCGCTCTCTCTTGGATAAGTGTAGCTTGGGCTGAACTCAGACACCAAGAGCAACTGCCTCTTTGTCTGTCCCCTTCCCTGGGAGAGGTCAGGTTGTTCAGTTCCTTCTGCCCATGCTTCTTTAGACCCCCTACTCAGCACGTTTAGAGGTCACAGAGGAGCGCTGCACATTCAACATCGAAACCTGAACAGCTAAACTTGGTAGATAACATTTGTTTCTCCCAGAGGTGATGATTATCTTTTGTTTTCCTCTGATAAGGATGTACATATGGTAGGATTTCAGTGATTACCCTTTGAATCCGATGTGCCCTCTAGCCCTAAAACCAAGACATTTTTTGTGAGGTCCAAAAGCAGTCTCCAATGACCGGTGGCAAAGTGCCAAAGCACTAACTAAAATCCAGCTTATATTTCAAGTTTTCCTTTATTTTCCAGAGTGAGTCCTTGCCCTCCTTGTTCAGTCTCTTTCTGTCATTGAATCTAGGTTGCTCAGTTTAATACACACCTGCCCTCCCACAAACACTTAGATTGAATCCCTCTATATTTAGAATGTACTGTAGATTGTAAGAATGTAATATATATATATTTATAAACATGCCAACTGTGAATAAAATTTGCATTTTAGTGGCTTCATCTTTTTTCCTACTCTGAACACCTCATTCCTTTCACTGTCAGAACATTTACCCTAAAGGAGACTGGCAGCAATATGGAGACTTGTCCTTTGATGAAACGGTGAATTAATGCTGTTGGCACAATCTGGTCACAGAGGTTTACATTGTGCAATGTTTGGGGGAGAAGATACAACATCAACAACATGTTATGCTACAAATGTATTTGCACCAAGTCACCCTTCCAAGATTTGAAACTATTTGCAAATAAATTCACATGCATATTTCTAGCCTGAAAGACTGATATGTGAATTTCTGATTTTGGTGCTCTTGGGAAGATCAACTTGGCTAAATGCCTTTGAAGACAATTTTAAAAGAATAAGTTGGTGTAAACAGCACAAAAATGCCCATAACTTTGGAGATCAATACTTGTGCATCAGATGGTCTTTCCTTTCCTACAGCACCTCCTATCGAGGCCTGGATTACTCAGTTGTATGCAAGCTCAAGGACAAAGTGCAACAGTGAGGACAGCACAGTGCAGGGCCCAGACTAGCTCTGGATGAGCGCTCAGGTGAGGGAAGCAGCCTTGGTGCCGTAGCAAAGCACTGCAGCCTCCCAGCAGGTTCAGCAGTGTTCTAGCCCACAGTCTTGCCTCCAATTCTGGAGCTATTTTGGGTGCTTTTTACACATCACTACATTGTGTCCACAGAGATTTACCCTTACTGATGTGGAGGTCAGGGTGAAAGTGGCCAAATCTCAGCTAGCAGTCTGTGCAGATCAGATGCATGCATGCGTGCAAGGTTGCCTTGCAAAAGCGTCACTGCATGGCCAATCTTTCTCCTTTGGAAAGAGCAGGTACAACCCACACTGGGAGCAGGCTGTCAGAATTGCTTTACCAATGAGCCGCTATGGTAAATCCAGATTTCTGTGTTAGCTGCCTCTGGGGAATATGAAGAACTAACAGCAAGTTCATCTGGTAGTGCAAACCACTGAAACGTTCTCCTAGGACAAAACAGCCGCCAGCTACAACACTAAGGATACTGACATTCAGATTTATGCCTTTCTGCTTGCTCAGAGGTCCCTGCTGTCTCTAACAGCTGTAGCTTCCTGTTATCCATAGGGCAATACTATAAATAATACCTAATATTTAGAGTGCTCTTTGTCCGTAGATCTCAAAGTGCTCTGAGCAAGGTGGATTCCTTATTGACGTGGAGAATACCAAGGTTAAGTAATTTGCCCAAAGTAACATAGGAAATCTATGGCAAAACCAGAAAGAGACATTACCTGCCCTCACACCCTTCAAGGTATCGGTCACTGGGCAGGATCCTCAGCTCTGCTCAAGGAGAAGCCAGAGTGGACTGTGGCCATCTGTATGCAAAAACCCACTCTTAATTAATGGGCTAATAGCAGAATAAATCGATTTCCCATAGAGATTTTTGTATGAATGTGTCCATCTATCTGTCTCTTGGGGGTGGGGGGTGTGTTTGTGTATATTCACTTCTCTCACAGCACTGGGCCCAAACTTTTAAGTGAGAGCATCTGCACGCAGCATCTCAAGGGGGAAAGCTTGTGTTTCAGGCAATCAAATGAGAATCTCAATTGGCAAATGAAGGGGGTTACATTCTATTCCCCATCATAAAAGCAGTGATGGTGTTTAGGTGCTGCATACACGTAACATTTTACAGCTGTGGCTGCCATTGGCAATCTCTTAAGCCTGATAAAGAGCCCAGCTGATAGCAAGCAGGCTCCTGTGAGTGTTATTAATTACTTTTTTTTTTCCCAGTTGCCTCTTCATTTTCATGTTTGGGTCTCTTTTCATGTGAGTGGCTAGACTGATAGACTGATGCAGGCATGTTAACAAAAGAAAATGTATCTGATGCAGTTTGGCATTTTGTAGACATTTCATGCATAAATACGAGTAGAAACTTGATGGTCCTATAAATCAGGTAAGTTGGTTCTTTACTGTCTTCCTTCATTTTAAAGGCTTCCCCTTCAGCAGTCTTAAATATGTAGTGGTTTAGACCAAGCTGCATTAATACAGCAGTGAATTCAAAGTCTGAGTAATGCAGCTAAATAATTGGTTTCGAACAAGAGTTCTATGGAGGTAAGTGACTTGAAAAAGCAGAATAGGTTTTAAATCTATGTGCAGCCTGCACTAAGTAGCTCTAGAAACTACTTTCACACGTCGTTTCCATAATGAATGAGATGTAAATGAAATGAGCACACTGGAGACACTTTAGCTCAGCTCTATGTAGGTTCAGCTTCTCCAAGATCGCCTTCTGTCATTCCCCTGTGGTCTGTGGGGCTGCTGCTTTGTGGAAGATCCTTAGTGAGAGCTAAAGGACTCATGTACTACAACTTACAAGAGTCTTTCACATGTGTCGCTTATGGGAGAGTGTCGCTTGGGCTCAGGTATGTGTTGATCAAGTTAAGCAAAGTCCAGTAAGCATCACTGAGGAATTAAGTCAGGCAAGGACCTATCACTGCCAAATATCACTTATAGAAAATGCCTCAAGTATTTTTAAAAAAACTCTCAGACGTTAATTTATTTAGTCCTTGGAAGCCCAGGAACTGTGTCACATATTTCTATATGTTTATTGTAGTACCATAGCCTATTCACTTGCAGTGTCAGAGCGCTGCAGCGACACATCTGATTGCCTTAAGTACAGTGCTTACTACGTAAAATTAGTCCTATGTTACTACCAGCTGGTACTGTCAGGACTACACAAGATAACGTACCTGTTTGAGGTAGGAGAGGCTTATGTCCCGCAGGAGAGTTAGACGGTGCCAACCTGAGCTCCCCACATAGGGGTAGGAGGACTCACCATTCTTCACTGTCATGTCTGGCCCCAGAATGAGCTGCCTCCTGGGGACAGGTAGGAGATCAAGAGAGCTCTAAAACAACTTAGGGTATCACTTGCAAAGTGCTGAGGAGATAGAATTGTGTTCTACTTCCAGTTCACTTCTCACTGTTTGAGAACTCACAGCGGGGCTTATGCACTTAACACCAGGCATATGTTTAGGCACCTTTCCGAATAGGTGTTTGGTCTCCGACAGCCATCATCTTCCTCATGTATAAAGAATGCCTCTTTCCTGTGAAATTAGTGAGGATTCTTGTGCTGTTTGACTTCTTGGTGAAAGCTTTAATAGATGAAGTTTAAAAGTGGCAGCAATAAAGGCCCGAGAAGAGCAGAGCATCTGGTATGTTGTGCCCATGGTCAGGAGTGTTAGAAGGGCCAAGGTGACCCAAGTCAAGCAAGTATGCCTGAAACTGGATCATTTTCTACCTTTTTGCTGATTTGATATGAAGCCCTCTGTCAACAAATCCTTCATTATGCAGGCTCTCTGCTCCAGCTCTGTGAGGGATAGCAAATTAAGCAGCCCACGTATGTAATATTAATGGCTGGAGAAAGCAGCACTGCTACTCTGTTTGTATGTACTGCCAATGCTCATTAAGAAATTCCTGTCACACTGTAAAGATGGCTAGTAGATTACATGAGACAAGTTCCTGCATCTATCTCCTTAAAACAGCCCCCGGAGCCTGCAGGGACACGTTCAGTACCGCACCACGTTTGTGTGCCCCACCTACCAGGACTCCCTCCTCCTTTCGGTGGGTGCAAACGAGGCCTCCTGTTGCATTCACCTTCTGCAATCAGAGACACTTCTCTATCTCTGACTGATGCTGTGCCGGCACACTGATGGTGGCTGGATATTAGCTATTCGGTGCCTGAATTCTGTGGCACCTGGCAGAACTCAAACCAGTAATACTAGCATCAGAAAGCTGCAGCTTTGAGGTGTAACAGGGAATTTGCTCATTTGTGTTCAGACCTTTATTCCTAATAATTAAATTAGAGATTCCTACAGTCAGTTAACGTATTAATGACCTAAAAAAACAATCCAAAGAGCTTCACTGCTCAGCCCTGATGGTAGGAGGCTGCAAAGATGACTAAGAGTCCCAGTTTCAACATTTTACTGAGCTCAGTAAGCACAGATGAACAGAGTGGAGGAGAAATAAGGATAGGAGTAAGGCAGCTATACTCTCCATGAGCACTGTTTAGCTTAGCACACACTGAATGTGTCCAGCTGCCTTCAGCAGAAGGATGGGTCCAGTGGTAGCTACAGACTTTCACTGCAGCTTATCTCCCATCTGCTCCTACATGTTTGTATCTCAGACTGCTTGTACAGAGGCCAGTGCCAGGAGCTGGTCCTGGGAGCCCCAGCTGCATCCCTGCGTGGCAATGCTCAGCAGCCAAGCACGGAGCAACCTCCTTTCAGTCAGCCATCCAAACCAGAAGTTCCTCTGAGCAGATCATCCCTTCCTCCATGCTTGTGCTATGCCACGAGGCCCCACAGAACAGACAGGTATCACCACCTACCTCTGCCTGCGCCAGAATTCAGGGCTGCCCAAGCTCTTAGGTATCTCCCTGGGTACTAATAGAGGAGTGTGGACTTAACAGCAGGGGCTAGACCAATCCCCAGGAGCTTTGGTTATTCTCCCAGCATGGATAATCCATGTGCCTCTGTTTCTGTATTGCATCTTCTGGATTGTTTGCGTAGACTAAAGCCTGCAGGACTGTGCCCTGCTTGCGCTTCTGCACAGCGGGGCCATGATCTTTGGTGGAACATGATGATGCTGCTGCCCCGGATGCTCCTGGTGTATTCCCTGACAGGACAGTCTGTATCCATGTGCTCTGCTCTTGTTGGGAGTCTCCCACCAGTACAGATACATCTCATGGCTCCCTGGTTCTCCAGCAAATCCTTTGTCTGATTGACTGCAGACACTCGTTTTTCCACCCTGTTTTCATCAAGCCAAAAAACCCAAATCACTGCTCCTCTCTGCCATTAATAACCTTTTACAGCATTCTTTCATCAGTCCTCCCTCTCAGGCCCAATCAATAGCTTTGCTCTTAGCGTTTGGCATTCGCTTTGGTTCTGCCAGTCAGTATACCAAGGTCAAATCAGTCCCTTTTGTATTTTTCCTTTAAATAAATAGTATCAGGCTGCCATGTCTTAACGCGAAATATTTTGTAATATCAAAAAATCCCAAGTATTGGTCAGATCTAGCTCTGTACCTAGCTCTCTGCACAGCCTGGACTATAGCTTTAATACAGCACTCACTAATGTGTCTTTTATAAGACCAGTTCATACATCTGAAGAGGCACTTTTGGCAGGCTGCACGTGCAAACTCAAGTTTTTTCATCACACTGCATAGCCTCACACAACCACGCCAGCTCCTGAAGAGAGACAGGATTTTAATCAGCTCTTCTAATTGTTTTGTCCCCTTGTCTGGTACAGAGCTGGTGTCCCCTGCTCCTAAAGCACCAGTGATGAGCAACTGTAATTGAAGAGGATGCCCTTCTAACCCAGTTTTAATATGATTTCTGAGGCTGCTGGGGCTGATTGCTGCAAAGCAGCAAAGAGGGAGGACAGACAGACAAGCTGAGCACCGTTACTCAAATCAGACCTTAAAGCAGTTGGAATTTCAAGGTTTTGGAGCAAGAGACATGCCAGAGCGCAGAATAATTTGCTAACAGCTAAACCGTGCTGCTAACATTAGGTAACTAACATTACCTTCACCCCCTTCAGAGTCACACCCTTACATCTTGAAAGCCTGGTTCAGCTTCTCACCCCCCAATCAATGGCCCAGGTTATGAACAGACCCTCCTCCATTTGGGGTGTAGGCTTGAAGCTCTGTAGGGATGGAAAAAGCAAAACCAGCAGAGAGGGGCAGAAAGGAGCAGAAGAGGGCTTAGCTAAGCTGGGACACAGTGGGGCATTTTGTAGCCTGGCCAGCTGGCAGGGGAACAGTAACGAGCACTGCCATGTCTGGGCTTCGTGAGCCTGTCTGGGTACTGCAGAGCGCCCAGCCTACCCCTGAGAGCAGACCTGAGCTGTGAGCGCCGGTGCAGTCCCCGTACGACTTGGGATGTGCCCAGTGTGCCCAGTGTCCCCAGCTCAGCCTGGGAAGGGCCCGAACTGTGCCTCACTTGCCTCTGCTGAGCCTGGGCTGGAGCCAGGCTCCCACCAGCGGCATCGGTGCTCTCGGTGAAAAGTTGCTGGTTTAATCATGACCTCCCAATCTGCTGCCCGAGGGGGCTGGTGCTTGGGCATGTTTAATACGGTTGCAAAGCACAAATCTCTGAGGGAAATGCCCCACTCATTAGCGTTATCTGCTACTTGGGCTTTGGAGGGAGGCAAAGGGTGGGAGAGTATAATTTTCTGTTATAAGGCAGCAGGAAGCCTTAAACAATACATATTCATGTATTTCTCATGTGTATATATACATATATGTATGCCTTATGTATATGTGAAGTAGACTTATGCTCTCCTCGTTTCGAGCCTTAATTCATCATTTTCTTACTACAACTTCCCCATCCCCCATTTTAATATTTTCACTTACCGTACTTTGAGGAGCTAGAAATAGCTTGTCAGATTGAGACAGCTCTTGAGAAGTTTAATTTTCCTAATGCTTGTTGGAAATCCCCTTTCTGAATCTGCAGGAATATTAAGGTTCTTAGCGTGAGCTGTGCAGAGAGGGAATTTGCAAGTAAAGCTGTCATTGAATTGCAATTGGGTTAGGAGAGGCTTGATGGGCAGCACTGCTGGGTGCAGGATCTGTCTCCCAAGGAGGGAAGGATGCTTGCTGAGCCTGCTGTGGGTGGCAGAGCTGGGAGGGGGCAGGTGGTAGGTGCCAACCGCTTGTTTTCTCTCTGCCAGCCCTACAGGGAACATAGGTAGTCAGACAAAATTAGAGCAGAGGCACACGGAGTGCTTACAAGCAAAGGTAGCAGTTGTAATGGCTTTTGCTTCTGATTCCCCACCTGGGTTCCTAATGTCACAGTTTCTGGCTGTCACAGCTGGTAGGAACTTGTTGTGCCCTGACTCCTGGTTGCCAGCAGTGCTGTGCTCCTGCGACGGTGGCCTCTGCAGAAGGGTGCTGCTGCGTTACTGGCTGTGCCCCTGCACCCCGATGGGGACAGCTGGGAAGCCTCCTACAGTACCAACACTAAAAGGTGCAGGGACAGGGCTAAAAGAAGCTTGAATGAAAGCTTTATTGCCAGCACTGTGCACTACCTGAGTGTTCAACACCATTCCCAGAACAGTAGAACTAGTGTGAAGGATTCTTCATCTAGAGAGGAGAAATAAAAAGGTATTTTGCAAAGAGCCAGAGAATAGCAAGTGTCCCCTGGCTATTGACAGTGACAGGAAAGCACATAAAGTTGAGAATAGGTAACCTGTCAATGTCTGAATCCTTGTGCTTGGTTCTGTGTCCAAATAAAGGTCCCTATCTCACAACTGCACAAACCAGGGGGGATCGTTCCCCCTGCGTCATCAAGGGGATGTGAATAAGCAGCCACATTTGCAAAGCAGAGCACTAGGGTGGACCCTCCCGTGCCAAGCTCTGAGGTCTCTGCTGCGTGAAGCTGTGAGCACTGGCAAACCCAGAAGGTCCGCTGAACCGAACCCAGGTTCAGAGCCGGAGATAAGGGCGGTGGTGTCTGCCGCTGGAGCTGGGCCCGCAGCAGGCAGCAGAGCGGAGCTCTGCGGCGGCAGGCCCAAGCGGGCTGGCTCTGGGCCATTTCTGTGGCATGCTATTGCAGATATTTTTAATAATTTGTGAGTGGAAGTGCCAAGCAAGCATCTTCCCCCTCGCCGGAGGCCAGCAGCTCTGCTGGCTGACGGCTGTCCCCGAGCTACTCAAAACACACGATGGGCTCGCACAGGAGTTCAAAGATGCAGGCGTGCAGTCAGTTCGTTTCCCTCCATCCTAAGCAGAAGGAAAATAGTTAAGTGAGATCAGAAAAGCTGATAATTCCTCCTCCTCCCCTTTTACCACCTGCTATCTTCTTCATGAGTATCGTGGACTCAAAGAATTACTGACATTGAATATAGCAATTCAGGCTGCCCATTGTTCCCTGCTCTGTAATGTGCAGGAGTGGCACCTTTGTATTCATCCATCCATCCCCATCTCCTCAGATGTGCTGCTCACACAATAGTTATTGTTGTAGAAGGGACCTGGAATGAGCTCTTGCATTATTCACTTCATTTATTTTGATACAATATTTGAAGCCACTTCATTAAATTCTCTTACAATGTCCTGTCACATTTTTTTTCGTCTCCTTGCCAGTGCCTGGCTCATACAGATAATATAACAACAACAATATGGGGTGTGAGGAGGTGGGGGAATAAACTTGTTTTCTGTAAAAGGGGATAGATATGAATTATTTAACTTGACTTGCCAGTCTCAGGATTCACCTGCCTTCCCCTTTTCCCCCCCCTAAAAAGAGGACAACTAGCTTGAAACAAATCATTTGCAGATATGGACAGTAAATACTCAGGACAATTAAGTCTTGAACAAAGAAAAAACCATACAAATTTGCAGACAGTGTGTGGATATGCAGAAGAAGGCAGGATATATAAACACCTATTTACTAGTGCTGAAAAATGAACTACAGTCTCTTCCCTTTCAGTGTTTTCATAGATGCAACAGATCAGTCTCATGACATTTTTTTTTAATTATTTTTGATGTTTCGAGTGCTTGTGATCCAAGGAGGGACTGATGTAACACAGCCTCTCCATTTACTCATGGCCTGCTGTTTTCCTGGCATCACAGAATTTGTCAGAGCTGCCAGGGATGTCAGGGCGCTTTCCTCCCAGGTGTGGCTTGCAAATTGCTCCAAGGGAAGAGGTAGGCTTTGGCTCAGCAGTTCAAACTCTCCAGTGAGCAGGACAGACATTGAAGAAATGAGTGCTGTACAATGGAGCTCAGAAAATAAACCCACTGCACTTCTTCCCATGTCATTTTCCCCCAGCATTTTTATCCTGCCTCCTCATAACAATGGTCTATGCAATATTTCAGATGCAGAGGCATAAGGGCTCCCCTGCACTTGCTGCTTGGCTACAATTTAAGCAGCTTTACAAGCTCACCTGTGTCCTTCCCTTTCCTCCCAGCTGTCCCCATACACCTTGCCATTAAATCACAGCCAAGGCAGCAGCCTCCAGCTGCCCCAGCGCTCACTTCTGAAAGGGCAAACACTTGCAGACCTGGAGGAGCTTCACAGACACAGACTGAACACGTTGGGGAGCAGCAAAGCATCAATCAATGATGATCTTCCAGAGAATGGGAGCCTGATACTGGGAATCTAATAGTGTCAAGCCTAATCAGCAGCATTTTACTCAGCCACAGAGTGCTCTCCCCGCTGTTTTGGCTTGGAGGAACGTGCAATGTGTTTTCAGCTCTTCAGTCCCTGTTACAAACAGGCATAATGTTATAAGGCCTTACCCTCCTGAATGATTGCCTTTCCCCCACGTGAATAGCCCTGTATGGGTATGAGGTGCCTGTGGTCCGGTCTGCCTGTGTTTGCACGAAGGGGGTGGTGCAGCTGTATCAGTGGCATCACTTCTGGTGTGAGCAAGACCCAAGTGACCAGGTCTCACAGGTTTTTTGGAGCTCCTGTTACACTGTGAGGAGCCCAGCCTGCAGCTCGGGGGTGCTGCTGGAAATCTCGCGGTTGTAAGCAGCATGTTTCAGCTTAAAACAGTGGCAAGTAGGAGAAGTGAGGAAAGAAAAGCAAAATAATTCCAAAAATATCAGGTCAGAGAAGTTGATGAAGCCAAAACTTTTCAGAGCTAAGACATGTTCAGTCCATGTAAGTGGGGAGAGTGATGGGCAGGAGCCTCCATGAAGAAGCCCAGTTACGCTGAAGAGAAGTTCATCCTGCTCCTCAAATTGTGACACAGAAAATACTTTCTGGCAATTTAACATTAAAATGTCAGAACATTGTGGCTCTGGGGACATCCACAGCTGACGGCATGCGTGTCAGCCGTTTGGGACTTGGAGTCTAGACTTCTGTGGGTGGTTGTCTGAATAAAAAGCAGTAAGTAAAAAAAAAAGACCACCACCAACAAACAAATATATTGCGTCCATGGGGCTGTGGTGGTGCCTTGAACATTGTCTGACAGGACACTCAGGAGTGAACTGTGTCTCCAGATTAGGCTCTGGCTCTGCAACCACACATGCTTTTCATTTTAAGCATGTAATTAAGCTCATTGGAGTAAGAGAGCTAGTTCTACATTTACCCAACTTATGCAAACAGATACTAGGTTTCACCTCTTTGTCCTTATATTTATCTTTGCTGTTCATCATCCAAGCCAAAATACCCAAGGAAAGGTATGTACTCACTTGGACTGAAAAATAAATAGTCATCTGGAGGTAATGCTAGATCTGAATGACTGAGCTATAATTTTACTGCTGGAGAGTATGCTTTCTTGGACTGTTCCTGGAAGTAAAGAGCTGCAGTGGAGGCATCAGACTCTGAACTCCTGTAGCAATTAAGCCAGTAGATCTTGAGCAGGAGCCATGGAGGTGAGAAAATATTAGGCCAGACCTAAAGGAACTGCTTAATGCAATATACTCATGAACCTTTGGGACAACTACCATAAATTTGAGACTGAAAGGACTAATCGTGGTGATGGGAGAGGTAAAGACTTGATTATTTATCCTTTTCTGTGATAGCAGCACTAATAAAAGCTTGTCATTTCCACATGTATATTTTTGGCACTGCAGAGAAGCTCCTGGCCACTGCAACACCCAGGAGCTGGGGGTGCGTGCTCTCCTCCCAGCCTTTTAATGCGGCCTTTCTGCAGCAGCATAAATTTCCTTCTGTGACAGATGAGACCTGCTGAGCCAAAGGCAGCCAAAACTCTTTTTCATCCTAATTGCTCTGCGGCCTGTTCCTCCTTCAAAAAGCGCCTTTGCTGAAATATTGCAGTGACCATAATTTTTGTCTATATTGAGAGAGTTGCATGATTATTTGGCTGTTTAGACTATATTTGCCCCTAAATGCAGAGCGCGGTTGATATCTGAACCTTGTATGTTGATTCATTGATTGCATTTAGTCAACAGGCTGGGGCAGCTTTTTGGAAACAAGTTATTAACAGCAACTTCCTTTTAAAGGTTGTTGTTAACCGCTTACCTTCTTGGTGGTGCTAGGTTTTGACTAGCTAGCATGAAGGGCTTGGGGCTTGCCTTTTCCTAGAGTGCCCTGGAAGTTGTGCCTGGCTGGATGGCACTGGTGGTTCCGTGGTTGCTGGCAGCTCTGTTTGGGGACAGGTCAGGGAGAACAAGGAGCAAGGGCTGGAGATGGGGGCCCTGATCACCTTTGGACCTCTAGCTAGTACGCGATACATATGACACAGGAAAGCACTTTGAGGTTTCTCTTCAATTTTTTTGGAGGCTGCTGTTGTGTTTCACTTTTTTTGAGATGTTTCAGCAGCTCGTGCTGTGTGTTTGGGGGAATCTGACATGATGACAGCTGCTTTTACATGTGGTGCCAAGCCAGAGTCAGGCAATAAGAATTTCTACCTGGTTTTCATTCCTTTCTTTAGCCATACCTGTTGCTATATCAGATCTGAGACCTTGAGCTGCATGAGGCACCAAAACGGGAGAGTCAGGCTGGCCCAGGTGTTGTCACAGCTGTGCAAAGCAGGGGAAGTTTCACCTCATAAAGTCTTGATTTGCTGTGTGGTTTTGGGGGGTTTTTTTTTAGGTTTTTTCTTTATGGAAATGGATATTCAATATAAAATGAAATGCTTAGTTTTGGAGAATGTCTTATAAGAATTTTTCCGTAACATTTTGGAGGGCTGGGTTGTTGGGTTTTTTTTTTGCCTTTTAAATAACCTTAATTAAGTAAAGCTGGACTCAAAGGGCTTCATTTGCGACTACTCACATTAACTTTTTCTGGTGGAAGTAATAGACATGGGTGATTAAAACTACTATTTTATGCTTTTTTGTAAGTGAATTAATCATCCCCATGTTAGTTTACTTCAGTTTAAATTACAATAGAGGGACTTGGAAAGGGCTAACAAGGCACACAGCCTGTGCTCCCAGCTGCAAAGGCAGTGCTATTTCCAATGGGCAATTTGTTATGTTAATAGATTGACATTTAAATATTTGGTGTGGAAGAGAAAAAAGACCACTTCACTGGTTGCAGCATAAACCAGTTTTTGAGTCATTCATAATCTTTATGTAGAATTCAATTAAAGATCTTACTGGAAAGCAGAGGTTCATGGAACAAAAGTCCACTCCTGATTTATGAGTCATAGAAACACCATTTCCCATCAAAGTCAATAGGGAATAATACTCCACAGAGCTTTTTCCGGTGGTGACAATTATTTTAATTACTTTAGTGACAGATGAATTCTTTTCTAATTTTTAGTATGTACAATTATTTCTATACAGTAACTACTTGGTCTTTTGAAGCCTTGCGAGCTGTATCATGGCTGGCATCGTTTCGCAGCTCAGCCTTCCCGCAGGCTGCCTGGCACCGGCTGTACTGACGTGCACACCCATTTCTAAGCCAGACCTTCAGATGCCTCATGGGACAAAAGGGAAAGGAACCGTAATATCACCCTTCTCCCCGACAGGACTGCAGCAAACAAATGAACAAAGAACCCACCAGGTGAGCACAGCCCGATGTGAGGCCGTCAGAGCTGGGTGCAGGGTGAGTGCCGGCACGGCGAGGGACGTCTCCGCTCCCCAGTGACGAACCTCTTTTCTCACACATTTCACATGCTCTCGCTGGCCCTCCCAAGCCAGTGCAGATGCAGACACTGTTTTCATCCTCACCGAGCTGCAATTGTGCTGATTTGTGCCCGGAGCATCCTCCATCTCCATGCTCCAAGCTGTCGCTGCGGCAAAGAGCTGCTCCCGCAGCCCCCCGCACCCCCGCGACGTGCTGTGCCCTGCTGCCCAGCCCACCTGTTGAGGCAGAGAGAGGACCGTGGGTTTGGTTTTTCGCCGGGTTGGGCTGTGAGAGGCAGGTGGCGAGCACAGGTAGGAGCCCTCAGGTGGGCCAGCCTGGGAGCAGCATGGGGAGCACAGCCAAACCCCCTTCCCAGGGCAGGGCCCTCCAGTGGGGTTGCGAGGGTGGGCAGCTTAACGGGGAGGGAAAGCAACCATGCAGTGCTGGCAATAGCTTTTCCTGCTAATTATTCCTTTAGCTACAAATGCCTCTTTGATTTGGAGAATATTCTCCTATTGTTACAGCGAAGTACAACACTTTCAACTGGTCTCTTGCCCAGCAAACGCCATTTTATTTTCTGTCTTTTTTTTTTTTAATGACTACCAAGACAAGTTGCTGTTTTAATCCTTTTTTACCTCTGACACTATAGCCATCATCTCTGTTAGCAGTGCCCTCTAAGTCTGCGCTGACGTCCACAATCAAAACCAGCTTTTATTACCATGTCCTTTTGATAAGTTGGGTTGTATTCTAGTTGAAATCAGATGTTTTCTAGGAAAGAGTTCAGACTTAAAAACCCTCTGACCACACCCCTGCGCACTACCTCTGCTGCCGAACCGGTTTCCAAAGGTGCAGAGCAGGGCCATGGGACTCCGTCACAGACAGACAGATTATGTGTTCTTAAAACCTGTCAGGGAACTAATTCCCCTCTTGGTTTGGGAGCTGCAGCACTCAGGGCAGTGGCCATATATACCGATGAACTGGAGAGAGAACTTGGACCCATGCAGCTGCCTGGAGAGTGGAGCTCACGAACGTGCATGGAGTTAGGAGCTGGCTAACAGCCCAGTCTGCTAGTGCTGGAGCTCAAACCGCAGCTCGGGAAGCAGAGGCGGAGTGGGTGTCCGGTCCTTGGCTTCAAATAGCTCCTGAAGCCAGTTTCCTCAACAGACCAGTCTACCCTGCATGGCTGCGCTGAATTTTCAGCCTCTGGCAGGTATTGTGCAGCAAAAAAGACTTAGAAGTGAAACATTTTCAGAAGTCAGGGACTTTATCTTCCTCTTTGCTCCAGCCATTGCCTCCGAATCATGCTGGCTCAGGAACTGTAGAGGATTCAGAGAGAGGAATGATTAAAAGATTGGAAAACATCTCATAGAGAGAGAGAGTCAAAGAGCGCAAGCCATGCCGCGTATCAAAGGGAGCTTATGTGGTGCTTTGATCACCACCCGTAAGTACTTATGTGATGAACATAAATTTGAACAGACTTTATAATCCATAGGCAAAGACATGACCATCAGGGTATGCAGCTCTGGCTGTACAAATGCGGAATCAGAAACAAGTTTCTTATAGTGAGGGAACAAGTCACCAAGGACTGCAACAGGTTTATCACCCGCATTTGTGGATGTTTTTCCTGGAAATAATGTTCTGAGTGAAGTGCTGCCACCGGCCTGGACGTAGGAAGTCAGAAGATCCCTGCTCTGCCTGAGGTTGAATTGGATGGCCATGGTGCTTTCTTTTGGTCTTGAAAAAATAATCTGGCAGTCTCTAGGTAAGGATCTCTGTAGAAGAAAAGGCAAAAAATAATGTTCTCAGCTCTAGTTCCTTTGAATAGGAATTATGTTATATCCAAGGCATGCTAAGGACTGGTTTTAAGTGCACGAACTGCAGTCACGTTATTTTTCTTTTCACTGAGGTTAACTGAGAATATGTTTCAAACTACATATTGCTCATTGCCCATGAAAAGGCCCGACACAGAGTTCACTGCAGTACGATTCCCACAGACTTCAGTGAGTGCTAAATCCTTCAGCACTAAATTCTAATTTTAGCTGCACCAGAGCACATCCAAATGGTGCTACCTGCAGCGTTCGCTTTGGTTTTCAGCATCGCCGTAGCTGAGCAGCTCAGAGTTTCCAGTTACACTTGCCTGGCAGTATTCCCATGAAATGGGGGCACTCATCTCCTGTGCGAGCTTGGCCACACCAGGCAGTCTGTGCTGCAGCCGAGAACTGAACTCACATCTCACTAACACTAGTTCAGAATCTCAGATGTGGGCTTGTTCCTCATTTTGGACTAACCCAAAATAAACCAAAAAAAAGGTCTTTATTTTGGAGTAAACCACTCCAGTCTGCCTGTAGTTATTTTTATATAGCATTGCATTTTCTTGCTAAATGGCTTGTCTTTCAGAATATTCCATTAATCTTTGTTTTGTTGGTGGCTTCAACTTGGTAGTAGAGATAGAAACTCAGACTGCCATCTTCTGCTTTTAATCTGAGTCAAGCAAGAGGATGAAATTGCGTGTTTTGAATAATTCTGTGTGTTTTCTCATTAGAATACTGATCCCCAGCCTTAACCTTCCCAGTAGTTCATGGTGGTTACAGCTGAGTTATTTGATTAAAATATTATTTTTACCAGCTACTTGAAAGTACTGCAGCAATCTGATTTATTCTCATTGTTAGTGCTTGTTTGTTTAGTCTTTTGGAGGAAATGAACTTACCATTCATTTAGTACTAATGCCAAGGGAACTATTGTATTAAAAAATAATGGCCATAATATGCATCAAAACATGGGTATTTTGCTTAGGCAGTTGCAAATATACACAATGGAAATTATTTGGTGGCTTAGGGTGTTAATCTGCTTCCTCTGTGAATGGGTATTGGCAGCTTTTCTATCAGCCCACAGTTATACCCCCACTCCACGGAGGAGGTCAGTGTATCCAAGGCCAGAGCTGGAGCCTTTCGCTCTGGGGTTACGTGCCAAGTGTTGTCACGAATTAATAACAATGCACTAGTCACAACAGCTTTTTTCTGGAAAGTCTGGATTTCTCTGAATTTTCTGTTGGCCTGAAAAATAGAGGGGAACTAAAGAGGCGGAACACTTAAAAGCCTCGTTTTTAAAGCAGTAGTTAGTGTTGAGTGCCCTGTTTATGACGCAAAGGTCTGATTTCAGAGGTGGGCCACACAGCCGATATTCATCATAAAATCAGTGGGAGATGGGAATTCCACTGACAATCAGGCCCTGGTGCCTCAGAGCAAAGACATACACGAAAGCTGCTTGTGGTCTGGCATCTGTTTGGTACTCTGCATTCCCCAAACCTGAACTCAAGGTCTAAGCCACTAGCGTCCTTCCAAAATGCCTTTGCCAGGCTTATCCTCTTTAACAATGGGGTTTTTACATTTCTTAATAAGATACTGCTGGTTGAGAAGTGTTGTTGAAAATACAGTTTTCACTTGTGTATATGGATACTCAGTGACACATAAAAATTTATGTCAGTGAATTTTATCACTGCCATAACAAAATTTGACTTTTCTCGTTAAAAGTAAAACCTCACTTATTTCAGACTAGTAGGCAGAGAGGTTCTAACCCCGGAATGTGTTGCAGGGAAAACTGGCAATAAACAAAGGGAAAAGCAGGGAAAGCATCACCACCGTATCCTCGTTATTGCATTTATATTAAGGGGCTCATCTGTTTTCCTCCCTTCCAGCAGATGAAGCAATGAGGTTTTATTTAAAATGAGTTTATCTTACTCGGTCTTTAGTGGCTTGAACTTAAAGCCCAGAGGAATAACATGATGTATTTTCTCTTATTTCTAAAGCAGAGGTGCTACACAAATCACTCCCACTAGTACAGCCAGATTCCCAATCCTTCCCCTGAAGAAGTGCAGCAACTTGATTTTAATACCTCCCCGACACACATGAGGGTCTACCTGATTTCCCTGTTCTGGGCAGACACCTACTTCAGCTATAAACTCTTCTGACATTTTTGACAGAGATAATTATAGTGCTCTGGGGGACTTTTGGCCTTACCAAAAATAGATGGGAACAGGGAGACATGCGTTTACAGGCAAAACTAAGAAGATGCTGGGGAGAATAGCATCTATATTATGTGACAGCTTCTGAAAGAGCATCACAAAAGTGCCTGCTTCATTTCCAGGCTTTCATTTTTTTCTCACTGCCCATGATTAGATTTCTGTCTTCCCAGAAATCTTCCCAAATCAAGACGCATTAATGGAAGTCCTTGCGTGCGCACATGATTTGTTTGTGTGACAGCTGTCATGGAGCAGGAACACATTTTACATCAGGTGATCCAGTGTGACACGTTAAGAAGGTCCCAATAAATATGCTCTGACTCTTACACACCTGCACTGTGCAAAGCTAAGGATGAACACAGGTTTCTGTGGGATTTGAGGTCAAGACATTATGTTGTTTTTCCTTAAAGTAGAAACCTGGTTTGCTGTGATTCAGGAAACAAACTTTTCTTCAAATAAAGGAAAGTTACCTATTGTTAATTTTTATAAAATATTTAGATTACATTTCCTTCCCCAAATGTTATAGCAAAAATTATGCATTTATTAATAGTTTCAGATGTACTTAAATACAGAAAAATTAGCAGGAAAGAAATGAAGTACTGTTGAGGGGAAAAATGCAAGTTGGACTGTGGCTAAAGCCTGGGGAACACATCTATTGCTTGTGGTCTGTAACTGCATTCACTGGATGGATACGTTGCGTTGCCTGCTCTTCCTGTTAGATTTGCCCTCAGAATGGCTCTACCCCTGTATTACTCAGCTGCCCAGTCTAGATCAAGAGAAGCTCAGAAATATTTGGAGCTAGTTACACTGCTCTCCTAATGGTGCAAACATGACAGTAACTCTGCACACCCCACATGTGCAGGATACTGCTTTCGCCTGCAGACTTCGTAAGGACTTCCTTGGAGATCTTTCTCACTTCCAAGGTACCCGTTTCTTGTGGTTCTTCCTTCAGGTATTTGGCTATAAAAAGATTCTGTCCTCCAGTTCCAAACCCCTTAGAAAGTCGGTACCTGAATTTGGGGTGGAATTGCTCTTACTGAGATTTGGGTGTTGGAAAGGTCTTGCCCATCCTTTTGATGGAGATAAATACCTTCACTGGGCGAATCATCCTCACCTAAGGTTGCGCTGATGAACTGTCATTTGGATGAGGCCTGGACCTTCCACTGACTGTAAAGGAAATCTGGACAAATATTTTTCTGTATTTATGCGATTCTCTCATGAAAGTGAGATTAATCTTGCTAACCATAAAGTAGTTCAGATGAAATCTGTTCCTGACTATCTGCCTTCATGCAGAAATCCCCTGCTGAGGTTCTTTTCTCTTCCATGGATCCAAGACTGCTGCTGCTTGTTTCTTTGCAGGCAGGATAAGCACTTGTTCTCTCTCTCTCTCTCTCTCCCCTCTCTCTCTCTCTCTCTCTCTCTCTCTCTCTCTCCAGCTGAGCTGCTCTCTGTGTCCATCACTGGCACCAATTGCAATCTACCACTGCCTGTTCATGCCAGACTGGGCCAGGCACCTCACCCTCATCTCTTCTTTGCCTTTGAAGTTCATATTCAGGAATTTGGCCTCTTCTGAGATAGGTCAGTGCTGCATGAAAATTTCCCATTTTCCTCTGAGTTGCCCATCCATGCTACAGATGCCAGCTGGACCTTGGCACACCTCTGTCACGTGGCTTTTAATGTACTGGTGGAATTAACTGCTTGGGGCTAGGGCTGGAGTCATTAAACAAGACACAAGCAGGAGCCATCCACAAGAATTGATGACTGCTGCTCAAAAGTTGTAGACCTGAGGATCAATTTTTCCTGTTTAAAAATGGGATTTAACTTTACAGGTGTTAGCAGCATGAGGTGGGAGTGCAGGGACACTAGAGACCGAGTCTCTTAGACTGGCCCTTCCATCTAAAGCCTGATGAAGGTGGGATTGCACAGTGTGATCCGGTGTATGATGAAGCGTTGTTTCAATGGGATGAAAGCAATTGGTCTCAGCAGTCTCAGCCTGGTCCTTATGAACAAGTATTTGCATTCAGCCCCAACAAAAATCACACCACTGCGGTTCACTGGGCTGCAGAGAGATCACAGTCCAGGACCAGAGGATTTATTCTAGTCCAGTGAATGACTTGCTGTGTGACATGTTCCCTCTCACACAACAGTTCACCCCCCAGCCCCCAGTCTGCTCCGCTGTCTCCTAATGAGACATTTAGAACTACTTTGCATTGCACTGGCAAAACTCGAATGAGTGCTGCAACAAAATTAGCAGGCTGGAGCTCCTGCAGTGACCTGTAGAGCCATGGGCAGCCATCAGTCATCAGGAAATCCCAGCCTCACAGAACAAAAAGTCTAAAAGGCACTTTTCTTTTAAGGAAAAAAGGAAAAAATAAAAAAAAATTCCTTACTTTGCAGTCTAACCTGCTGGAGAAGGAAATTGTAGTTCTACAGATTGGTCTTCTCCTTATCCTCAAAATAAATGCAAACTTCTTGAAATAAATCAGTCCTTCAAAGCTTCCCCTCTTAGCAGAGAGAAGGGTTGAGGACACACCGTTTATTTCTGCTTTGACTGACTTTCCCGTTTCATTTATGGTTTTACCCTGTACGTCCACAGGCACATCTACAGCTCCCACTTCTCAGCAGTACAGTGCCCTGTGTGCTGGGCTACTGCTGCAAAGAGCATCCTATATCTGAGCTGGGTTAGGTGACTTGCTCCTGGTGTAGAGCTGCCTGTTGGAAAATCTGAGCTTGTCAGGTAGTGGGAGAAAAGGACAGAAGCAGCTTCAGTGTGGAACATTACCTTAACTCCCCCTCATGCAAGCTTAAACACATCCTGATGTGATTGAAACAAATGACATGCAGGGACAAATTTTCTCAGTGGAGGGGGTAGAAAAATTATCTCCTTAAGCTACAGAAAAGTACCTAAAAGGGATGGAAGATGTGCTAGGTAACTAGATGCATAATACTCCAGGGACACCTTGGAGCAAGTCCCGGGGCTGCAACAATAAGAGATGTAATCAGTAAGAAACAGTAAATACAAACCTGAAGATGAGCTACAGGCTTTGTGAAAGACTTTAAACCTGTTCAGAACAAAATCATCGCTAGGGTCATACTGAGATCAAAAAAAGAGTGAAATGGTATTAAAAGATGATGAATATTCAGAACATGTAATACTAATGTTCTCCTATTCCAGAAAATGGTTATTAAATTTCCCCACATCCTCTTACTTTGCAATACGTTCATACAGAAAAAGATGAAACTTTTTTGCCTGACTTGCAGTTCAGCCTGTAAATAGCCATATCGTCACAATACTTGGCCAAGACAAACTTATTTTAAACCACATTACAAAGTATAAGCCAGCCTTTAATGCCTTTATTCACATGAGATAGCACCTTGTAATCCAACAGTTGCTGATGCTGTTTGAGGATCAAGAGGTAGTGCCAGGGTGGTGTCACAGTCTGACTCTCTGAATTCAGCAGTCGACTTCTAAAAGGGACTGAAGCGCTAATATTTTGTACCGACACCTGAAAGCATTACTGCTTCATCAGCATGTGTTACCTTCACAGCCTCACCTTGCTCCTCACGTAACTGTTGGCATCTCTGGATTACACCAGTACCTAAACAGGGACTGCAGAGCCAGTCCTTACCGCCATTTATTATTTCCACTGTAGAGCAGGACAGCGCTGTGCTAAAAGTCAGCCAGCCAGCCCGCAGCCTGCCCCCTCCTCAAAAGCACGGAGCCCTGGTGCCAAGGACTATGGGCCAGCCCTGCCTCTGGAAAGCACGGCAGCCATCCAGGTGACTCGGGCGTGCACCGCAATGGGTGATGCAAGGCGTGAACACTTGCTCGAGTTAAGCAGAAATTTGTATATTTTTTCATGTGATTTCAGGTACTTCTTATTTAAACATATTTTTAAATGAAAAAAAAAGTTAGGAAAGAAGCTAGGAGGCTGGAAGGGATGGCAAAGGCCATGCTCCAAGCATATAAGCTTTTGATAGATTACTCAAGTTAAATTAAAGATTCCTTAACTCATTTCACTTCAATAAAGCCACTAAAATAATAGCGCGACTATTCAATGGCAGGGATTAATTTTTGAAGCCATAGAGGGGCATTTAGTTTCAATGCCTGATGTAACTCGATTGAATCAGACAAATGAAATAAGTGACCTCTATCTAGCAAGGTTATAGTTAGAGCTGGACTTAAGAAGATTTGTGCTGAAGTACACACGACTGGAAATTGCAATGTAAGAAGCATACTGAAATATTATAAAAGAGGGGATACGACTTCCTTCTGGAGTAGGAAGGGTTAAAGGGAGCTGTAGGGGTGTTTTAAATGCTGTTTCAGGTCAGGTGCCCACAACTATGATTTCTCAGTAACCAGATATTCTCTGCTCTTCTTATTAAAAGGTATTGTTCAATTTAAAACAAATGTTTTAAATTAGCTTAATGGTAATGCCCTAGGGGAAATGAATTTCTAGAATCATTTTTCAGGCATTGGAAAAAACAAATGTTGGCCTATATTTTTGGAAAGGATGAGAGATTTCAAGTATCCTCAGTATTTAATAGCTAAAATTAGATGTCATAGGAATGATACGGAATAGTTACTTGATGAAAACATGTTTCATTAAGAGAGGATTAAATTGCACATTAAAATTATCCACCCCTTTAGAAAATTTAGATATACTTTTTTAAAAATTAGAAATCCTTGTTTTATCTTACAGTTTGCTTGTGACCGTAACTTTTGGGGGGTTTTTTTGTTTGTTTGTTTGTTTTAATAGTAGCTCCTTTACTTTAAAGGTCTAAAGGCAATTAAGAATTTGAAAGATCAAGACTTTTCTTTGGTTGTGTCAAGCAGAATTAAAGGTGCCCTTGGCATCTATGAATACTGGGACACATGCAAGGAGACACCAAGCGATTGCAGCTCAGGCTGTAGAGACCTGCTCTTATACAGGGTTTAAGTTTCAAACATTAAAGGAACTGGGCTTGGACCAACCAGACAGAGGAGGGTGGAAGTGAAATAAATTCTGGAGTGATGAAATTACTTTGGACAACTTAATGAAAAAAAGTGCTGAAATCCCACTGAGCCATTAAACGATTGATTTCCACATGGAAGCACCCATCTCCTCTGACAAGCCTTTGACAAAACTGTTTCTTTATTTTCATGTGGAATGGTTTTTGACCAAAAGATTAAAAAGACTGAGGGATGGAATGGGTTATGAGCCCAACAGACAGCAGAATACATGTTGAGAAAAGAAGACTGAAGTACTTGTAGAGTCATTCAACATAAAGGTAGCATTTGTAGATGTTCTGATTACTTAATTGTCAGGCTAACTTGATGGTAAATTATAGAGGAATACAAATACTTTTAAATCTTCCAATATATCATTTAGTATTTTCTTTTGACAGTTGTGTTTAAGTCCTGATGTATCAAGTAGGTTAATGGCAAAACATCAAAACTAATTTCCCCGAGACCACCAAGTAACTACCTTTTGCTAATTTGGAGTTCTGGAGTTCTGTTAGAACTTGAAATCACAATGGTCAGCATCAGATTGAAGTGGCATCCCAAAGGGCTCGGAATTGAGCTGTTGACTCACTCAAGCTACCAATGCAATCGTGGCTGACCACGTAAGAGCCCTGCAAACCTTGTCACCCCTGACAACTACTGTAACAGTCAACTTATGCTGTGTGCAAAAGCTGAATTTAAAATGTTAGTGCTCTAAATGCCACGGCACTTCAATTATTTTTGGAGCTAAGTCTCCACAGATACAGCTTCTTCTAAAATATTGAAAGAATGTGCTAATACCGTTACAGCCATTGCCAGACTCCAGTTCCTTCCCCTGCTGCTTTTTGTTTCATTCATGGCTTCCGAAGTCTGAAATACTCTAAATATTTCTAAAATGAGCTGTAATGAGTCCAAAGAGAAGTCTGACTTTTTTTTTTTTTCTTCAAATCCTCAGAGATATATATCAATCCTTTCCCCAATTCCATCAGACTACATTATTTCCCTCCAGACACATTGCACAGTCCACCTCTAAGGCGCCCTGGTTGTTGCCGAGATAAGGCAGCTCAGATCAGCATGAACCATTCTCCAAAGGCTGGTGTTCAGATCCAGCTGCTGATAGAGCTACTGGCAAAGGACACGAGTCTGACAAATTTTATGTTCGCTGTAGGAAGCGGAGACCCCCTTGCTCCCTACTGAGACCCTTTGTACGGGATAAGACCAGTTGCCTGTTAATGCTTTCTCTAGCAGGGCAGAAGCAGAGCGGCGGAGCGCAGCGTTGGCTCCACTTGCTGGGGAGAACAGCAGGGCCACGACTGCAGAGGCGGGAGCTGGTAAATCCTTGCTGGTTTAAGCCAACAGCGACTTTTTGCCTGGGACCAGACAAAAATGGGAAGACTTCACTCACTATCAGTGTTCTTAGGGCTGGTTAAGTCTGTAATGGGAATGTAGAAACTAAGTATAAAATTCGGGATACATATGCTTTAGGGCTAAGTAACAGCAAGTCCTAGTTCAGGAAGCTCTCATCCACACACCACAGGCTCTAGCTGGGTTTTGCCACACACTACCAAATTGTCTCCACTTCTGAAGCAGTCGTGCCAAGAAAGGAAACAGCATAGTAGTACCCATTGCACAGGTCCACTGCCTTCATTCAGTTCCTGTGGATTCAATGGCAGAATTAATTGCAAAATAAAATGCATGTAATTGGATTAATTAACAGTACATTTCAAGGTCCTGAAATACAGAATTAGCTGCGGGGTAAATGCACAATGCAGGTTTTTTCTGCGAACAGAACAAGTGCTATTTTTGGAGCTGTATCTGTATCTCATCAAGGTGTGCCTTGCTTAAAAGCTGCTAGGATAAGAAATGGGACATTGAAGGGGGAAGATAAATACTATAATTAGGGCTGCAGGACCACAAAAGGATTATTCCTAAATATAAAATCGTTTGAGTGAAGTTGCTTGAAAGATAATTACACCTGAAATTGCTTGCATGGGTCTAATATTTTCTTTACAAGGACTTACAAGACTCATCGAATATTTATGGACCTGGTACATAAGACTGGATGAAATTTAAAACATAAATTCCACAGCAATTGATTATGATGAAAATCCCTAGCAGTTGTTGCCCCAACCTTTCAGCCTTAACAGACAGGCTTCATGTTGCAGAACACAAGCCCATGTGATAAATGATATCAAAGCTGAATGCCCTTGATGGATGAAGGCTGCCTCATTTGATGACTGTAAAACAGTCCTGAGGGTTGATCTCACACTATTTTGGTTGTTTTCTTTTTTTTTTTCCTAATGCATACATTGCAGAAGGGTTGTTTGTACTTCTAGTATGGTTGTCACATGCAAATGAGCATGCTGTTTCCCAATTGCAGATTTCATATTTATAGATTAAATACAGCCTGAAAAATCGTATGTTAATTACATTCTGAGGGTGTAGCAGAATTTCTCACTTGAACGTGTTTTGTTTCGCTGGAAATAGCGCAAATTCCAGATCAATGTATTTAGTTGCTTGAAGCTTGATAATAAATATATCACACTTTAGAAAAAGCTTTCTAATCATTACTGTTACTAATCACTTACCATAAGCTCAATGCTTAGACGTCTAGCCCACATTATGTATTTGTTTACTTATTTTTAATAATCTGTATTTCTCTGAAGACAGCCAATACTATAGGAAGGGGGGGGGGGGGGGGCAGGGGAATGGCTAAGGATCAAAGCCAAACAAGCAGATTATCAGAGACACTGGCAGAGGAGATCTGTGAGAAGATGTCTGGAGAGGAACAGGACCCCCTGCAGTCAGCTCAGTTAGCTATCAATGGCCTTTTTTTTTTTTTCTATTGCACATAAAGGTCCCATACCACATATGTCACGCTGAAAATCCATGCTATAGGGGTTCCTCCTTTAGTACAGTTTTCTGTGGCCAAAAGACACACTGCAATCCCACGAGAGGCCCTTAACAGAAATGTCTAAATAAATAAGGCTCCTCCTGAGACACCAGGGAAAACCCAAACAGTTGCAGACTTAAAAACTGTTCAGTGGTAGATGTTGGCTGGTGGCTTTTAAACTGAGAACTAGCACAGATGTACTTACATCCCAGCATGTCAAAGGACATACCAGAAATATTTAGGAAAAATGTGCTCAAAAGAGAGTGTAGCAATTCAAAGGAGGCCAGTTTTGCCCTTGAGAATTGCGTTATCAAAGGCACAGTGAGCAGAAGCCCATTACAATAAAACAGGGGAAAATTTTGGAGAAGTCAATATACAACATTCAAATTACTTTCTTGTTTACTGTCCCAACAGTTGCAAAATACCAAAAATAGACAGGAAAGCTTAAAATACACAGTGAACTACATTATTACAAAGAAAAGTCTGACACAACAGCCATCCAAATCAATAGAACACATCTCACTGGTTCTCACTGGGGGCAGGATCAAGCCTACACACAGCAAATAGAGTTTCCTAATAACAACTAGTTAAAAATACAGCCCTCTTTGTCTTCTATAAATGTAAGTCCTTTGATGACCAATTACAGATTCACAGATATGTCCATAATCACTGGGCTGGCAGGAATGTTTAGTATGGACTTCAAGCACAGGTAAGTCTCACTTTAAAATAGCCTGCTATGGTATATAGCATACATTCCAAAAGCCATAAACAAGAACGAACAGTACCAAAATACATAGTAAAGTGAAAATACCTTTTTTCCTCTTCATCCCTTTTTACAGGTCTCATAAATCTTTTAGTAAATAAGTAAATCACAGAGGTACCAAGAAACTGGCAAACCAAGAGGTAGTTTACGTAACAAAGCATCTCCATCTGCAAGCACGTCTTGCTGCTGCAGGCAGCATTGTGCAGTTCTGGAAGGTGAAGCCCTGTACAGCTGCCGGGTGCTGTGTCAACCCTCCTGCTCTCCCCCCAAGACCCAAAAGAAAATGCAGGCATGGGACTGTTTGGCCATATCAGCTTATCTGAAAGCAATTCAGGTACTTAGAGGGCAGTACAAGACATGCCCTGTACTCCTTACTTTCCCCAAACATCAACACTCCACTTGCTTTTTTGGCCCCCACATCACCATGCAGTCAACAGATACATTGATCTTTCAGTCTTAAAAAAGCTTTCATCTTAATTTTATACTCAGTTTATATAATTAATCTTGGCTTTATGAACACGTATGTGTGTGTCACAGGTACCTGACTACATTCAGATAGGTATAATTGGAAAGAAAACTGCTACTGCAGTTTGGTTAGGATGCCACATGATCAGAACATCTGATGTAAGCTTTAGGTGGTGGAGTGCTCCACTGCACACAACACATCATCCTCCCTTTGAGGCCTTACAACAACAGAAACTTTGTGTCTGCTCAAGGAGTATATTTCTCCTATGTGATCTTACAAAATGATACTGGTCTATGATGAAACAGAGACAGTGTGCTGAATTAGATAAACTTGATAGTTTAGAGTAGCAGGCAACTCCTGTGATGTTGGTATGTTTGAATAGAACAATGATGCATGTCTTACTATCTCTTCTAAAAAGAAGCCAAGAGAAACCCAAATCTAATCACATATCCATCATTAAAGTGCTCTACATAGACTGCTGGGTATCAACTGTAGTTCTGCAGTTCACTGGAGTCTTAGGACAAGATTCTGATAGGCTTTTCTTTCACTTTCCCATGAATGATGTTTCTTCACGTAGTCTTTGGCCCTTGTTACAATATCTCTTTCCATAATGGGGTCATTCATCAAACTCTTGGACAGCACAACAAACTCCTAAAAAAGATAAAGAAAATAATAAATTAAAAGTTCCTTGAAGTTCTAGTGATACTGAAATAGGTTGTACCCATATCTTGATTTCAGTAAAGCACTTCAACTGTGAGCCAATATATGAAGTTGTTTAAAGTAATTTTTCAAGGTCAACTACCATAGTTTATGTATAAACAATGATCAACAAATAATTATTTTATCTATTATTTTACACAGCCCACAAATTAAGACATTTAAAATCAAGGACAATCCCAAGAGCCTTGAGACAAATATGACCAACAAATTTAATGCACAATAATTGTTTGCCTACCCAAGTGTTAGAAAACCAGGCTGGTTATAAATTAAATAATTCACCTGGTCTCCTGGGTGGAGGTCAACCGGCATCAGATGTTTGATCTCAGCTCAGCTAAACTTATATCTCATTGCTGCTGTGACATCTTTAGTTAATTTTATGCTAAGACTAAAAAAACCTCACTACATAAATATAGTCACAGTATAAAGATAAGAGCAGGCATGCAGCAACAAGCTCTTCTGGAGTAGTTGCACCTGGGCAGTTACAGATACAGCAGTGTTAGCTCAACAAGCTCCGCAAAAAAGCCATATATGAATTTCCTTTAACTTTACTGGGCAAAATACTAGACCTCATAGATTACAAGTATTCCTTTGCCTGCTCCTCTGCTACTCTAGTTTAGTTCTAGAGGAGAGAAATTGTGAACTTCAAACATGTGAAAGGAGATTTGATGTCTGAACTAATCTATTCTGAGAGGTTTGTCTAGTTTTCTATCAAGAGACAACTTCCAGTACTTCAGCTTGATTACAAGTGTGCTCAGATCTTTGCAAAACAGTGTTTTGGTTCAGCTCAGAAAAGCAGATAGCTGTTGTGTCAATGGGAAACTAAGATAATGCATTACTACACAACTGGTAGTGAAGATCAGTGCACAGGGATGTGGGGGAAAAAACGGATAGGAGAAGGAGATATATCATTTACACAATCTGTCAGCTACGAAAGGAAATATCGCAAATAAGACCAGAGTTCACATCAACACTAGGTTAACTAGCAAACTATACTTGAAAACCTAAGTACACAGTGTATATAAATACATACACAGATACAAAACCTTTGGCTACCACAGAATCAATGTTGCTGTTGTAATGCAAGCGACGGCTATGCATAATACATAACTATAACGTGACCCCTGGGAAACGCTGATACGTGAAATCACAATGAACAAGTTATAATCACTGCTCTGACTCTCACTGACAAGACAAACTATCAATATATGCATCGCTGCCACGAAACTTAAAAAGTCAGTGATGCACATCAGTTCTGTTGGAAAGGTTTGTAACTAGGTAATAGAACAAGTTGATTTCATATATGCATATTAACAATAAGCCCTTATTTTGCATAAAATGAGTACTGCTTGTAATCTTTGCTCTGTCCACACAGCACTGAAAGAGCAGCCTCTGGGATAGCCCTGAGGGCCACACGCTTCCTATCCAGCCTGCTTCCCACCCACAACTACCCCGCACTCAGGCATGTGCTAATTTAACTGGTGCGTTCTGCCCCGCACTCGGGGCCCGTGCGCTCTGAGGAGGCTGTGTGTGACACTGTGTGCGCTGACCGCCGGTGAGACCGTCCCCGAGGGAGACTGGGGAGCCCGGGCTCGAGAGGACCCTGCGGCTGCGCCTCTCAGACACTGCAGATACAGCCGGTGACTCCAGCTCGAGAGATATGTTCTTTCCCTTCCTCCCTGTCTGCCAAGAATACAGAGCAGGGAAGGTGGGAAAGTCTTACATGACTTATGCTGGCTTCATCCAATTGCCTGTATAATCACAGTAATAAATACTGTTCACACTGAACTACATTCCAACTTTAATTTTATGCTCCTGTGGAGGATTTTATTTAAAGTAATGTTTAAAAATAATTTATGTAAATTACCTAAGAACAGAAGCAGCAATGTAACATTTCTTGACAGGTAGTCCTATTAGCATTCTTTTAAAATCTGGATATAGAGGACAAAAACTTGGAAACATGTAAATGATAGAAGAAATGAGATCCTTATTCACAGTTACAATACTTAATGCTGGGGATAATTTCAAGAAAATGCCAAACTGAGTCCAAAGCATAAAAGTTAAGAAACTGCAGGAGAGAGAAAAAGCAAATGGAAAAGTACCAGGAGATGGAGAATAAGGACTTCTCAGCTTTATCCCTACTTCTCCTACTAATCGAATGTGACCACCTACAAGTCACTTGCCATCTGACTGGAAGCCAATGGGAAGATTCACTATGATTTATCTGGGTTCTGCCTCATACCCTTCGAGCAGCTGGCTTAGCTTGTTTTCAGTCTTGGGTGCTCAGCTTCAGATAGCAATAACTTCATTTTTCAGGTGTCTCCCTTAACTACAACTGACTTGCATTTCAGCTGTCGTTTTGTGGTAAGTCTGAAGCATGGACTCCCACTTTCAGAATGCAGACACTCAAAACTCAGAGCACTTTCAGAAAATGGAGCATTTAATTTTTCTTTTCTAGAAGCCTATGACAGAGAAACTACTTAGAGTGTGGTGACTGTTATGCTGTAATATTTGTGCAAGCGATATTTGCACAAATATTTGTGCACTGTCATGTCTCGTTGTAGATGCGAAGTAAGCTTCACTTTTGGTGAGAGGGGCAAAATTCACTAATTACTTTTGAATTATCAAAGATAAGGGTATGTGCTTCAGTGGACAAAACAAAGGAGGTGATACACACTCTAACTTACTACTTGGGGTACATCCATATTTCTAATAAGCCTTTTGTTCACCTACAGAAATTGGTATAATTACTATACACGCTACAGAAAAACACAGTGTAAAAGTTGAACCTCAGTAGTTAGCCAAAACCCATAAAAAAAAGGGGAGAAGATAACCTTATGTACATCCAGAACTGGTATTATACATGCCCTTTCTTTGGGTAGTACTTCACTTCAAACACAGGCATTTTTCAACAGCAACATCCATAATACATTTTTTTCCTAGTAAATTGACCAATCATCTTTAAAGAAAATGTCAGCTTCTCTATATAGTACCTAAAAGAAATTCTGTACAATATGTTTTAGAGACCCAGAAATACAGGTATGTGGGAGATAAAGCTACAAAATGAGTGCGCTGAGTAAAAAGAATGAATATTCCTTCAATTACCATGAGAACTATGCCGGTGCCACAGCTCACGCATAATGAAAATAAGATGCACGGTTAATACATTATTTATATAATGAAAGTAAGTCTGCAATTAAACCATTTCATATCAGCTTCAGCAGATAAAAGAACATGATTTTTAAACAACACAGAATCACCCCAGGGAAGGCAAACGCCGGATGTAAATTCAGAACAGCGACAGATCTACCTAGTGGCAGGGAAAGCTCAGAAGTTAGCTGGCACATTTGTGTACTTCACAGGGAAATGGGCCAGTATTTCTAGGGGAGTATAAACAGTGATTGCTGGCAATGCCGAAAATTGCAAATTAGTCTATTCAGGGTGAAAGTTCAAAGGGCTGAAAACTTTGGCTATATGCTGGCTTGAAGCCCTGGCAGAAATGGCATTGACCCAGGTTTAGGCAGAGGAGACCACTGTGCCTTCGATGTATTGCTGCCCATACTCGGCTGAGCTGCGTTTCCCTCTGACCACTTCAAAAGTTGTCTCTGCTAACAGTAGTCTTTCCAGGTCCTGCTCTCTCTCAAACTCTGTTTATGCTTGGTCCCCTTCTTACTGGCTTTGAAGTTTATTTACCTCCTTCTGTTTATTTAGCTCCTTCTGTGAGCTTTTACAGATGCTGAACACATAATTTTGAAACTTAGGATGCTGAATAACTCCTTGCGCCTTCCCTTTTCACACGGTTTTGCATTATTTAGTGTCCTATTCTTGTATCTTATTTTTTTATTCCAGGCCCATTAACGCAATGTCAAATATTCCATAAACTTTCAAATTCAAGTAGTGGCAGGATCAAATCATGATTTAAAATAATATGCACAGATGATGTAGTATTAAGGACAAAACTTTTCATGGCTTTCACTTTTACATTAACTGTTTCCATCTGAGTATTATTGTCAGTGATTGGCAAGGCTTTCACTATTTCCAGGCATGAAGCCCCAGCCTAAATGCGAATGGTTAATGATGACTACAATTACGCACAAAATTTCCTATGTTCCTGTAAGCCACAAAAGCTCACTTTCAGCAACAATAAAAGAAGAAAACCAACAGCACTCACAATTTAAAACAATTCTCATTGTGTAACGGTCAATTTACATTCCTATAATTTAGCTTCCAAAACATAAGGTAGTCCACAGACCAGACACAACTGCTCATATCTAAGCTAACCATATTGTAAAGCCTTCCCTCCCCAGATCAGTAACAGCTTGAAAATAAGCAATGCTTTCTACTCTTGACCTATGATACAGTCTGTATCACCACAACCAGACAGGGTCCACTAAACTTAGCAATGAAAATGTCTTTGACATTTTCTAATCTTTGGTGGTCCAGGTTCTTCAAGACAGAAACAGACTTCCCAGGCACCTGAATACAGTACTAATCTCTCTGTAAGATTAAAGCATTTTCCTTAACTAACCTTATGCAATTGAGGTTACAGCAGAAAATAGTTTACCAGATATTTAAGATGTCAAAGTAATCAGAGTAACAAAACCCAGAAAACTTCTTACTAGAACACGTTTTTTGTTCTCACTAGAACATACTGTCAGACTGAATCTTCTAAGGCAGTATTCAAAATGCCATGGGCAGACTGTTCCTTCTTCCAACAATAAAAATGAGGCATACCTTGAAACGGGAAGTGTTTTAACTTCATCGCATTTCTTTGATCTAATACAACTCTCACTCTCCGATAGACTGTGTACAGTGGTTTAAAAACTGCATTTGATATGGATGAGGAGATAAGGAACAAGATTAAATGGTTACTTTATCTTTAAAACCATTAAGTGGTGATGACTGGCATTCTGAGCTCATCTCTGCAAGAAGAAAGTTTGTCAACAACTCTACAGTGGGATTAGAGTATTATCCTGTAAACAAATATTCTCCTGACCCATTTGCAAACTTTTGATAGTTTATACATTATTTGACACCAATGAAAGTATAAAAGGGCTTTTATTAAATGAGATACAATTGCTGTTTTACAGAGAAAGCAGGGGTATTCCTTTCCTTTCTAAGACAGGGTAACTGCACAAACATTAGTGATTCCAGTACAAGTATTACCTAGGAGTATGATACCTAACATGGTAATGCAAGTTACCATCCTCACTTAAAAGATATTTTGTGGACTTCTGAGACAGAGTAACAGTGAAAAGGGACTCAAGAAGCAGCAGCAGAATGGGGGTGTTTCTGATCTTTGGCATAGCATGTTGCAGAGAAGTGAGCTCAGACAGAAAGGGTTCATAGAAACTAAGATGATAGCATTCTAGACAAATTTACAGCCTGTGACTCTAGTTCAGATATAAAAGATAGTCCTTAGCCATTTGTACAGAGCCACTGATGTCACTGGGACTACTTCCAGTGCTTAAAATTGCACTTTCTTCTAAGTGAGGAAATATATAGCATATTTTTAATTGATCTTGAATTCCAAATAAACACGTGGAATGTAGGATGCTTGGAGATCACAGAAAAGGCTTCTTACAAGGATGCATGATGAAGCTAATTGGGTCTGGTATGAATAATGTATTTGAATTCCAAGCCAAATGAAACCAGCATGTTGAGGGAAACAAAGAGAATGTATCAGAATTAATATCAGGAGAGCCATCAATCTGTGTGTTCAACATCATCATATATCCTTGAGGTTCTGAAGAAGCATATGGACGTCTATGGGCTTTTTGCAGGGAATACATGTACAAATAATTCTATAAATAGCTTTACATCTCAGCCTCCACAGCCTGGAATTACCCCATTTCCAAAGGATAATGCAAGAAGAGGGAATACTTCCGCAACAAAATAAATTCCAGAAGTTAAGTAAGAATTTTTTTTGTAGAAACCATTGGAAACAAAGAACATTCCAGAAACAAAACACAAAAAAAAACCCAAAAGCCATGAGCTGCAAGAAGTTTTCTATTAAAAAACCTCAAAAACTAACCAAGAGAATTGACCTTCCTGAAACACAGCTTAATAGGACACATTAATCACACACTCCACAAAGTAAATAAATATGATACATTTTCTACTTTGCAAAATTATCAAACGGACTATTCTAGAAAGGTTTTTTTAATCTTGAGTTGGATAAAAATACTGAGGGAATCTGTGTCTGAAAGTCATCTTCCACAACATATACAAATTTGTTAACAGCAAAGCCATAATTCAGGAAAATACACCAAAATGAAAATTTCCAGCATTTAAATATGGGTAGGGTTCCTTCTTTCCCCACTCTTACTTATCTTCACAGAAACTCCATTCTAACACTTTACTTAATTTTACTCATTAATTATTTTCTGACTGAGCAATATATTGGACCTAACAATGCTTTATATTAACAATTACTGCTAGAAATTACAGATAATGTATTATCTAAAACTTCAGGCTGATAGTCCTCTTTTGCTTAGCTACTGCGTCTCTAATACGAGTTTGTATTTCAGTTATTACTTGAAGTGAAATATGACATATGCAGAGCATCTCTTCCAGGGTTTGCTAATGGAACCTTCAAAACTAAAGCGCAACAAGTTGATGAGAACCGAGCTCCATTCAGATGGCAGGCTCTAAAGCGGCACAGGCAGACAAACATTCAACAAGGCTGACACCTAGTAAAAGTACAGTGAACTGCAAAGTGAACGTGAGACAACAGCAGAGCTTCAAGAAAGGCAGTCTAACACCCAGGTTTTTAGGAGAATCTGAGAAAAACTGCTGAAAGGAAAAGCCAAGTTTCCAGACAGACACAAGCACATAACGGAAAATGAACCTAACCTTTGGAAGGGAAAGGTCTAAGGATTTGCTGTTTTCTTACCTGGGGATTTGAAAATAGCAGTCCTGTTTCATTATGTTTTATTATTGCTGCATTCCCAGGAATGTTCCTTGCCAGCACTGGAACATCTAAATCCATTGCCTAGAGGAATATAGAAAAAGGAAACAATAGTTATTAGGATTCAGGGATTTTGAGATGTTCATGACAATTTTAAAATGAAAAGCAGAAACAACAAAACAAACTTCTTTTCCCACTATTCAATTTTTTAGTTGGAAAATACCATGTCTGAGGTGATCTCCTATATGGAACTTCTCTGAAATATTTTGTTTATATTTTTGTTAGTCTTGTAACTTTGATCATGTTACCAGAAGCAATCAATCCACAAAGTTAGATGGCTGCTTCATCCTCTATTCTTTTCCACCTCAAAGTATGCAGTTTGTTTCCCACTGGAAGCTCCTGACATATAGCAGGCTTGAAGAGGATAAAATTAAAGTTCAGATCAAGGTTGTCTCTGTAACTCCTACTGTTATTGTGCATAGACAAGCAGATTAGTTCATAGCACAAAAAGCCAGTTCTCCCCAACAAAGTATCTGTTCTCTCATTCCATTAAAACACATTTTTCACAGATTTTCTGTAACATGTGCAGAACTGGAGAGATGTCAGCAGTTCAACGGCACTGAAAGCGACCATGGAAATCACTTGTCTCTTTCTCCTCAGTTCTGATTCCTATGGGTCATATAGGACTCCAGAAGGAGTTTTTCTTTTGACAGCATCTGTTACTATAGCCTGTCTTGGACTTTGAGCATTCAGGGATTGCAGGGAAGTATGCAGTGACGCAGCTTCTGACTGAACTATACCAAGGACAGGAGAGAAAAGATTATACTTTCAGAACACATTATGCTTTCAAAACATATTATCTACAAAGCTATTGGCATGGGACTCCTCGGAGACCATGGAATGCATCTGAAGTAGTAGGATTTGAGTTGACATAAATTATGGGCTAGTTGCTTGATGTATTTATTCATTTATTTGTATGTAAATGTATATGTACATGTACGTACATACATAAAAAAAGGAAAGGAAGTGTGGGGTCTCAACATGGTAGCATTTCAGGTTGCTCTGCAGGAGCAGAGATGCAGCACAGCATCCATTCAAAGCTAGTAAACCATTTCTGACACCCAACGTCTGTCAACTTTAAAAAATATGGCTTAGATTTTGAAGTAACTGATGTGCAAACCCTGGCCATGCAACTCTGTTATTCATGCATATCCTGATCTGAAACTTCAGTTACTATTGTTGATGAATTTGGAAGTCCTGAGATGCACCAACTGTAAAACCAGAAAAAAATCATATTGTACAATTATCACAGTGTCAAACAAGAGAAAGAAATTCACTCCCTCAAATCTTCAGTCTGTTTCATACTGATTCCCCGTCACTTCAGAGTGAATGCATTTTTAATTACTGTCATTACTCTCCCAGATGGGGAGCAATTTTTCTTCAGTCTACATGGCAAGAAAACAAAACTCCAAGGAGAAAACCATACTTTTCTATAGTTCAGACAAAACTGAAGACAAAAATACCCTGGCTAATAACATACAGAACCAATTATGTTTTGAACAGTGAGGGACTCAATAGCTTAAAATATCCAAGAGAAACACTGTTCAAATCACCACTGCAGATGCTACTCTGGACATAGAAATTCTATAGTCCTGGCACAAACACCTGCTTTGCAGCAGTTAGCTCTAAAAATAATAATAACCCTTAATGAACTAATTTGTTCCACACTTTGTATGAGAAACTACTGGATCAGCCAGAGGTAATTCAGACAAACAGATTAATGAAGTGAACAGAAACCAGAATAAATAAATGAGAAATATGAAAGCTACAGATCAGATTTCTGAATTTATCTAAATGTCTAAAGTTGTTGAGCTACAGCTTTTTTAAAAATACTTTTAAAAAAAGTTATTTTGGTGAGAGGAAATACAGGTTTTAGTCATCCACAAATTATTTTGTCATTTGCTCTGACTTCACTATTAAACAAAACGAATCTGTTTTCCAAAGGGAGATTTACAAAAATATACAAAGACAGTAACTGCTTATCAGTACAGCAAAGTTCATAGAACTTCAAAGTTCACCAGGAAATGCGAAATATCAGCACCGCAGTCTGCCTGACAGGTTTTGAATCTGCAGGTCGAGGAAGTTGCTTTTGGCTCTAATTACCCAACTATAGACCTGACACGGGGATCCCACAGAAGCCTCAACATCTCCAAGAGAGACAGAATTTCTGATTCAGCTCTTTTTCAGCCCTTCCTGTTGACAAGCTCAAATGCCCTTGTGTTCAGTCTGCTGGCTGTTGACCTCATTCAAACACGTTCAATGAGCAGGGAATGAAGATATTTTACTTGACCTTCTGAACTGAAAATCAAGAGCTTGATAGTTGCAGTGAAGTGTGTCAGCTTTCGTTGTCACCTGCCTAAGGCCCTCTCCTCATCTCCTTGTATTTCTCCTTCTAAAAACCAAAACTGTAAGAGTGTTTCAGGTCTGGCTGCTTTCCAAACAAGCAATTGTCCATTCAAGGGAAAGAGCATCATTACAAAAAAAAAAAAAAAAAAGAAAGAAAGAAGCAACCACACAAAACACAGCACAACCCACTACCTCCACAACTTGCAAGACAGTGAGGAGTCTGGATTTGAGCACATCAGATGCAGTGAGCAGTGGACACTGTGCCGTTGGGCTGCACATCGACAGTGATCATCAAACACGTGAGTGAGTGGCCTGTGGCAGTTCTGTGCTGGACTGTACCTAGTGGTGTGGTTGCACAGGCTGGCACAGTCCTGCTGTACTGCAGTTTAGACTGGACCGTAGCACACATTTAAAAAAAAAATAATTGCCTCAAGATATGTTCATTCACTTCTATTTCTGAATGCTACACAGTTGATGATTCACTGAAGTTGATCGCTAAGTTTGTATTTAATTTTCCATAATTTCTGAACTCTAAAGGGAATGCCATTTGTTCTGTCTCATAGAGTTGGAGGGCAGTAACTGCTACATGAGAAAACTTTCAGGTCCCAAAACACATAGGTACCAATGAATTACATCTACTGAAAGACGGAACAGATGGCAAAACACATAAAATGAGGGGCTGCCTTTATACCAGCTAGGCTTAAACAAATGGATTGGGCTGTAAATAATTACTGCATGAAGTGGCTTAGAATTTAATTTAGATACTTAGTGTATTTTTAAGCAGTAAAAAAGAATCATTTGCATTGTTGAAAATATGTATAATTTAGTGACCTAGGTTCCACAAATAATAGCATACAATAACATTTTAGTCCATTGGCCATCTGTTTTGTTACATTATTCTGACTGCAAATGTGTTTTAATGCTATTTCAGAAGGAGGCAGGGCGTAAATTTCAGCTTTGGAAGCATGTTACACAATAAGCATTTCTAACCAGCAGTATAAGGCTTATAGAGTAAATACAGGTTTTATTTACTATTTTGTCTTCTGGATTGTCCCTCATTTCCCTCCACCCAGCCTATGCATCTTTGTGTTGGCCCCTCTTCAATTTTATGGCTCTACAACATCCCTTCATTTTTATTTTTTTATAGTTTGCTATATCTTGTATTTCAGACTACAAGGCCTGTACTTCACATGTTGTCTAAGACTGGATTTTGCCCTAGAGCAGAACAGAGTCTAGCCATCTTCCTTCTCTATGATGATTTTTTTTTTAATTGTTTTTTTTTTGGTAAAACTATAACAATCTAATGATTTTACAACAGTGGGAATACTATTGAGAGCACAGAAAAAGTACTCCAATGAAATGGTTCTTACCAACCATATAGAGAACATAAAAAATTTTCCAGTAGTAATGCCTTTTTCACCATCACATGCCCAGGAACATGCAGAACTCCTGAGCTTTCTGAGGAAGAGATGTATTTTAAACACTTGCTATAACGCTGCTTTTCTCTTCTTCAAATGCCAAATAGAAAATAGATCAGTACGCAAAATCTCTGAGATATCAGTACTAGGTGACAAAGTAATTAGTCATGGCTTCTAGTTCTTTCACACCTTAAGGCAGGTTGAAATAAATATGATTATGTATCTCATTTATCAAATATATTTATCTCATACTAAAATACTGTTTACAGATTCATGACCTTGTTAAAATTCTGAACTGTCAAGAGAATGAAAGTTGCATTTCCAAATTTGAGCAAGATGTCATCACCAGCCTAGGACCAAAAGATTTTTATATATAGTTTTCTGCCTTATTAATTTAACAGTATCTTAACAGATGGCCCTTCCTACTGCTGGCCATCTCAAGCAGGGACTTGACTTTATTAGATTGACACTTCCTTTGAGAGAGACATTTTTACAGTAGGATATTTTATAAGCATGTCATCAAATGCCACTGTACAACTGCCTAGTAAACAGATGTACCAATACCAAAATCCTTATAACTTTAGAAGAATTCAAACAGGTCTGAGGCACTAAAAAGCACAAGCTTCAGGTAGTTTCTCAAGATATAACTGAAGACCTAATTCTGCTTGTAGCAAATCCTGACTCAGCTGGGATCGTAGCTGCTGTCTAACAATACCTGTGCCAGGTCTATTGGACTTTCCTTCCTGTAATGCAAGATTTCAGTTTGCACCTGCAATTGGTAACTCATTTGCTTGTAACCAATATGCACCTCAACTAGCACGCTCAGGCTTCTGAAAGCATGCCAGCTCTTTTTATACCCGATACATGACTTCCACGATAAACTCCAAGTTAGGAGTTAGCAGTTCAGAGATTAGGTTCTCCTTCCTCCACTATTCAACAAAGCAATATAGGACCGAGGCTGGTGGAAAGAAGTGGGTTGCACCTATGGTTATAGAGTTTCCAGGAGGAAATATTCTACTTCAGAATATTTGAAATTGCATTTTATCTTCAACACTTAATTACGCATGAACACAAACCAAACCTGACTATTAGGTTTGACATTATTCCACCAATGTAATAACAGAAGAAAGGAGAGAAGGATCTTTTTCTCTGCTTTTTATGAAAAAGTTATCATGTACAAGGAAATAGCTAACAGCCTACTATAGGTCAAGTCTTGCACGTAGAAGAGAGAATTTAATTCTTCCACTACGGTCAACTGCCAGTTTATTTTAGCATGTTTAGCTGTTAAACTCAGATTAATACTTAAAGGTAGATTAACTTTGTTTTTAGTAAAGGCAGTGTCGTCAGTAGAATTAAATGTATCAATCATAAGACTAGCCTAGGACATGATATGCACAGCTACATGTAAGATAAAAAAAGTAATACTAACTAATCTACTATATATGTATACATATATACATATAAAGATAAATTCAGCATGAAAAATTTCAAGGAATACTTCTTGATGATTCATCCTAGTGCATACTTTTTTCTGCTGTGAGAAAAACATCAAAATGGAGGAAGCTAACATTGCAGGTGTATGTAAAGACATCCTGCATAGAATGCTCTTTTGCCAGAATAGTCTTCTAATTCTTAGAGAAATAACAGAAATACAACAGGAAGTATTTACTACTCTGTCTACTAATTTTCAGTGAGAACAACAGTTGTTGGAGGGGGTTCTTTCGTTCTTTTTCTCCTTTTTTTTTTTTTTTGACAGGTCTGGGTATGAATTGGGAATAAATTACCCAACATAACTGTGTCATGGAAACTTAAAGGAACAGATTTCCTCTAGAGGTGGTATTTGGCTATTTGATAGCCCTGTTAGAACAACTGAATAGTTCAGCCACACAGAGAAGAGCTCAAATAAAAACTTTCCTTGTGGATTTAGTTTTATAATTATCAGATTCAGAACTTCTCAGAATTGCAGCTTGGAAAGAGAAGAGCAAAAATCAGTAATTCCTGAAGCAGGTTCAACGTTACCTCTGAAGTAAACTGGCATTACCTTTTGGCTTTGAGCTACCATATATTTGATAAGACACTGAACTTACAAGATTGCTCCCTCTCCTGAGAAAAGCTAAGGAAAGTGCCTCTTAACTCCTCAAACCTGATGGGAAAATTTTGGGGGAAACGATACCAATTGTCATTTCAGTCCTGAGTTTGCATAACAATTTGTATCAGGCCAAGCGCACTTGCACTTCTGTTGCAGATGCTGTGTCCCAACAGTCCTTCTGGTTTGCTTCCCCCCCTCCCTTCCCACCCCTCCCCACCCCCCAACTCACTGACACTCTCAGGAAATAAATCAGATTGATTTTTGATCAACTGTTACATGAGTATTCCTGAAGGGAACATGTAACTGGTGAGGAGGAGGTGACAGTTACTTAACTTTTACTTCTCCGAGTCACTGACTTCGTTGTGGCTGTGTACTGTGTGATACGCTCCCTTTCATCTCAACTACCGAACATACAAAATTTGTCTAGCCTGCCACACTGATAATTTTGGAAATGTCACAGTCTGTAGTAATTGTTTATAGAGTGTTGTTGCTGTGAAACAGCATCTGCTTCCACCTCTGAGCACTGGCATTTTAGAAAAGAAATACACATTTGCGACTTTAACATCATCTAACTTTCACAGTTCTTACAATGCTCACTTAGCTCGTACTTATGAGGACTTTCAGATGTGTGGAAGAAGAGCATGCCGGAAATGCAACCTCTGACTACTCATTAGAAACAGAAACAGGGGACTCATTAATACAAATCATGTAATAGTTTCTGTGATCTTCTGAGATCATCATGAACCAACATTCATCGGTCACCAGAAAAAATGGAATAGTAAAAGGCATCTGCCCAAAAACTTCCACTGTAAGTACATTTATTTTTTTCCTAGAAAGCATTTCATACTAAGGAGGGCCCTACTTTGACAGGTATGAAATAAATCTGGTTATTAATTTTCAATAGTGATGACAAAAAAACTAACTGAGCGTGTCATTCATTCATTAATCATTTCAGAATTAAATAACCAAATACAGCTCCTAGATTGCTTTTTGAAAGGATGTAAAAATAAATGAAAGTCTTTTCTAGCAACATTATAAGGAAGTGGATGTTAATCAAGGATAGTGACAACCCCAGTAAATCAGAATGATTCTTGTATCTCAGGTCTGTATTGTTAATTTAACAGGATTGATAAAATTACATTCTGTCCTTTAAAAAATAAATAGCAAAGCATAAAAAACTGTCAGTTCAAGGGAAGAACACTTGCAAAAAGAAATATTTTAGTTTTGTCTTCACTAGCTTTGAAACATATGTTGACACACATTTCCAGTGATGAAAGGCGATTTCAGATTCACTGTAACCTCACGGAAAAACCTTACCGCTAAGATGCAATTACCTCCAGAACTGCAGCAGACATCCCCTCTGAAATGGAGCTGTTCACCACAGCAAAGCACCTTTTCATAGCAGCATGAAGATCATCTTGTGGCATCTCTTGTAATAAATGTACTCCAGGTGCCCTAGAAACAAAATGACACCTCCTAAGAACGTGCTCTAACAATTCTTCCTAAAACTTAGGACAATGACGGAAGGTGGCCAGAGCAATTCCGACATGGCTCTGCTGTTAACAATCGCTTGCCCACGGGCAAGCCACTTTACCAAGTTTTGCTTGGCTTTCCATCTGTGAATGTGGTTATAAACTCAACACAGCATACACTGCTATTCGCCACCTCATTGTCTGCTGTTCTGGAGTTTCATAGTTGACCACTTCCCACCATGCTCTGTTAACCACAGCCAGCCTCATAAATGAAGGAGCTGAGTTCAATGGATAATTTGTTTAATACAGGGAGGATTGCAGAGATTTATGAAAAACACACAGTTTAATACTCAGGGAAATGAAGCACATTCATCAGAATGATAAACTGCAGGATGCTGGCTTTTCAGCTGCTGGCTTTTGGGGACGGAATGTGGTTCTGAAAGACCTCTTCTGCTTCCCCTTTTATTATAAGCACTCTTCTGTTCTGAATGGTTACATTTCTACTGTCTTCATCTTCCTCAGATTAATCAAGGTCAATCAAATCAAGGATGAAGGGTGGAAAAAATAGGGTAATTAGGTGTTCAGTCTCAGATGAAGTGAATGAGACCTTTAAGATCGGCGACCGTTTTTGAAAAGCCCCCATCTCCTCTGCTTGATGAGCCTGCTCCTACATCTTCAACCTCAACATGAGATCACTAAGACAGATGGAAACACGAGTGCATTTGACATTAAGACCAGCTCCCTGTCAAATACTTTGTTAAACATTGCTTTTCTGATTGTGCAGTAACATCCAGCTTCTGTGGAGATAAATAACTATATCAACTGGAGTATGAACACATGATTACAGGAGTCAATGAATAACCTGATAGAAAACAAAAAACCACTATCTTTTGCTCCAAAAACAGAATCACAAAATACATATTTTATGCAGATTTTATTATCAGATATTATCAATCAGAGATAACATGGTTATTCTGTTCAAGTCAGAGCATTCTAAGTTCTGCAGACACACAAAAAAATCTCATTTCTCTATCATTTATATCCTTCAACCAAGAAGCATATGAACTAGGGACAGAAAAAAAGCTATACAGGGCTATCTTGGCCATCTACTCATTTACCCATCAACGGCAAGCATGTAAAATCTTGCAGAAGCCAGGATGAAAGAATGAAAAGACCCCAAAGAATAATAAATATAAATCACACTAAATCAGATGTGATTTAACATAAAACATGAAGAGATCTACCAATTATTCTAAAATTCAAAATGTGTAGAGTACCTAGTCTGAGAATGTTACATGCCAAATAATCAGAACACATTTGTCAGCCATAGAGAGTAGTGCATGTACGTTCATTTGTATATACAAAAGAGCATTTACGCACACGATTTAAAAAGCTAGTCAGCCAACTGCTTTCATTTGGAGTAGACAGAAGGCTTAACATCAACTCCTTACCTTTTAACTTTTTCCTCAACTTCACTTGTAAAAAGGGGATCAACCTAGAAAGGAATACACACACAGAGGTATATGGCACTGCTTTAGCACTATAGCATATGTTTGAAATACTCAAAAAAGAAAAATAAATTTTAGCACATTTTTTACTAAAATATTTAAATGCATGAATGTGCTGAGCTTTAAAATCATATTACAGATCTGTACCTTGGTGGTTACATTTGACTCTTCAGACAAAGGCTCTCATGAGTGATTGACACTCAGAATACCCAGCTAGGGGGTGAGTGTGCAGTATAACAGAGCATGAACTGACTTCTCCACTCCAAACCTTTAAGCGACTCGCTCTAACGCAGCGTAGCTTTGGGCTAGTCTGAGGAGGATAGTCAGAGGAGGACGTTTCATTTCTTCTCCCCTGACATCCCTCTGGCTGCAGGTTCTAATTACAGCTGGATCTATTTAACATGAATGACTGTTTTCAGATGACTCTGCTAAGGCTAACACGATTCAAGTGACCGACTTGACAACTTACTGCCTAAGTGAGGAACAATGCCCTGATGTGCCAAGCAAGTGTCTGTCCCTTTATGTATGGAGTAAGCAATGTGAGGAAGGAAAGGAACTTCTCAGGCTTTAGTTAACCCAGGAAGCAATCCACATGTAAACTCAGGCAGATAGATGTTATGCACTGACAAAAACATTTGTTTGAAAACTAATAAACACAACATTCTAAAATATAGTCTAACACGAAGGCATGCTAGAGTTATTAAAAAGTTGTCTAAGCTGCACAATTAACTTCAGGAGGTTTATTTACAAAGCTTAACTATGTCTGCTATTTTCATTTAACATGATTAAAAGAAATAAACAGAACTTGGAAATCCTTAACTAGATGTGAAGAACAGAACAAGACTTTTTTTATTAAGGCCGACTGACTATATTAGATTAATTTATGATAGCTTGCACAGCATGCAACACTTGTAAGCACTGCGAACAACACGGCTTCATTTTTTTAATGCATGTTAATATTTTGGGTTTAGGGGTTTTTTTCCACATTATGAGATACAGAAGACTCACAAAGCATTTTAGAAAACCTGGAAAAAAGTCAGAATCTATTTTACAACTATGATTGTGTAACTTCGAACACAAGATGAATTATTTCATAAAAACAGGGCTTCATAAATCAAAAGATTCAAGTGAATCACTCTTACACTAAGGAATGAAATCCTACTGAATGCAGGAAATAAAAGCCTTGCATAACTGCTTAAGAAAGTATTTTTGGTAACAGCAGGGGGAAAAAATCAAGTGCCCTTTCCTGAAGCACTCCCCAATCCTGGCAACAGAGCATGATACAGACCCATACATTAAACCAGTATGTCATGTCACAGGTTCCTTGGATATTTCATAGTGAACGTCACAATTGCTATTTCTATATAAATATCTCTTCAGCTTTTTCCCCAAAGTACTATTTTGATGCTCATAAGAGGAACTATACTCTGTTTCCCTTAAAATCAATGGAGTACTTGCAAGTGATTTAATAAGCGGTGGGATATGGTCTTTTGATCTTCTACCTTTAGAAGGATGAGAAAAACTACAGCCTGTGACTCACAAAATTTGTAAGATACTAATTTCTATCCCATCTACCTCTATGGAAGCCAAGAAATTGCCATCTGCCTCATAAACAGAACAATCCTTTAAGCTGTACTTTTCTATTGGTAGATATTCCAAGAAGCCTGGCCTGAATATGAGAATTCAGTTAAAATATTACTTTCAGGATGGGTGTAGCAATGACTTAGAGAAGTGATCCCCCTGAGCTACATTTAGGAACTTGAGGGGGCACAGTTATCTAACCACAGGCTCAATATAACAGAAATTAGATACAACATAAGCTGTTCAGTAAGTTGGAAATGCTCTGAAAAGATGTGGATCCTTTTAAAGCCAAATGACTATGGCAGGATGCCTAGGAACTCAGCACAGTCTTGGAAAAAGCTACTGAAAAGAAAAGCAAGTTACTTCCACCCAAAATGTCTCCATGATCCGGTTCTTCTACAGGTAGAGTGTTTGTTGCCACATTTTATTTTGTTTCAGGCAAATATGATCATCAGTTACCTATCATCTATTCTATGATTCTATGATCTTTTGTTAGAAAATCATCCATCCAGAGGAAGAGCCTTCAGAGAGATGCAAATTTCATCAATTTAGCAGAGATCAGAGGAAAGCAGCTTGCGTTGTATGAATAGTTTCTATCAGAACAGATGAGATAAGATGACACATGTAAAGGGGAGTGGGCATATAGCAAGAAACCACACCTAACAGGACCAGATATGCTATTAAGGAAGTTCTACTCTGCTGACAGGGAAAGAAACATCTGAGGCATGTTTGACAGTGCAGAAAGTCACAGATCAAACGCTGCACAAAGATGAAGGTGCCTGTTAAGCACAAGGCCTATCATGATGAAAATCTAGGAAATCTTCTATAAATGCACTATATTAGACTGCTGTTGTATAACAATTAACTCAGACAGAAGCAATGGTCCAGAAACACCTTCATTATAATGCTGGGACTACCGTGGCCCTATAGACTTTATAGGGAAAACCAGGTCTTAATGCATTTAAAGTTCTGACAAGAATATCTCCCAGAGTACTAAAGAGTGAAAAGCTCTATCTGCAAGCACATCCAATATGGATAGGAAGAACTTGCTTAATTGCTCAGGTTTGTGTGGTTTTGACAGCATCACTGTGAAAGGAATTGGCTTTATGCACAGCAGCAGGTGACCCCACATTACAACTTTTATCTGATCGATTGTCGAATAGGCACAGCAAGACCAACAAGCTTCCCCTACAACTGAAAACACAACTGTTGTCTACAATGCAGCACAATTTGCCTGCAGCAAATGCACCAGAAGTAAAAGATCCTTGCGAACATACAGCCGTCCTACATCAACTTTTCCATATACTAAATGCTTGAAGAAATTCAATGTCTTCTGGCTTAACGTGTAGTTCTATTACTGCAATCTGGGACAATTAACAGCTTGTTAAAAATACAGTTTTAATTCAGCTGAAACAATTTGGCAACTAGGATCTAAATTAACAAAACCTCAGGTCTAAAAGAAAAATTCATAACCTTTTTAAGAAATAATGGAACAGCTCATTTCACCATTTCTACCAAAAGTTTCATTTTCAGGGAGTTTTTCTTGAAGAACAAATAAACAAAAGGTTAGAAGAGTTGTCAGCTTAATAGTAGCAGTAGCTCTTACCTTTTAAAAAATATCTCAGTGAGTAGGATTACTCGGGATGTAGCTGGCAGAATTTCATATTCCTCAGCAGACCAAAGAATTTGAAATTTTTATCTTTGTCTCCTTTCTGATTTTCCTAATTATTGTGCTCTAGGATACTCTGGAGCAGGTGATTAGACTTCCTTAGTTGCCTAGTTTACTTGTGTCAACAGCTGTTTCATTTTAGAACTAACCCAGAAGACATGCAGTAGGTAACAGCTATCCAGTATAAAGAGATGGGCTACATGACCCGATAGGTCCCTCCATCTGTGGAGGCAGTTATTCAACTAAAACTGTCTCAATAGGCATGAAAAGAAGTTGGACAGAGTAAAAAGACCTCTCAATGAAAAACAGTATCATTACAAACACAGCAATGTTCTATACTGTCTGCAAGAACCGTTAAGAATGATGCCGAGAGTACAAAGTGGGCTTCAAGAGGTTACCCAACAGCTGAACATGAGTTTTGTGGCTTTAACTTTTTTATTTCATAAGATTCTATTCTTAGAATATAGAGCTGATGAATATTAGCTATTGTTTCAAATTCCATTCTAGAAACCAACAAAAGGAAACCTGGGAGAGGAGATAAATGCTAAAAATTTTACATTATATAGGACCCAATCCTGCAACATGACTTAGATTGCATCATTTGAGACAATCATGCACAGCAAATGCAGGGAAAATGTTATAATCTTACAGAAACAAAGCAGAAAATAGTGTGTGGGCCTTTGTTCTTTATATTCTTAATCAATATAACCTTAATGGATGTTTTTTTAATATTCACAATAAACATGACTTGCTTCACAGATAATGGCACTGATTTTCTTGAGATTTTGTGGTTTGAGAAGTAACACGAATAAGAAAAGTACAGCTAAATACCAATAGAGCTGAGATTTATTTTCATTCTTTAGCAAATTTTTAGTTCTATGGGAGAAATATCTTTTTAAATTTTTTAAGGAGGTTCAGTCCTTGGTCCTGCCTATGCACTGCCACAGGGTTATTTCTGGTAGCTTACTGTAAAGACATTAGCTTACGAAAAAGCGAAGCGAATTTAAAAAGATGACTAAAATGTTTAAAATCCTCACTGGAGGCAGCAAGTGCATCTTGATTCTAAAGCATAGCTTCATTATACCTGCTCTAGATTTGCCTTCCACACCAGTTCACTTCCAAATCATTTTGTGTATTAGCATGGAAAAAAATGCAGGTAAAATAATAATGGAAAAACAGCTTTTAAAAATAAAATCCTATGTCCCAAAATTTAAAAAGAACAAAACTGAGTGAGGAAACAGAAAAATAGTTCTTCTTTGCCCATTCAGATTCAATTTATCTTCTTATAAAACAGACTACCTGCAAGTTTTCAGGCTCATGTGCAGATGAATCAGAGATGAGAGTTATACAGGGACATGAACACATTACCCAGATGAAACAGCGAAGCTTTTAGTACCCTTTTAGCATCAGTAAGAGTTTGTTTCACATGACACAGCTGCCTACTCACACCTTTTCCACTGGTTAGATTAAGGCTAGCGGCTGCCTTTTCAAGACTTCTGCTGTTACGGATATACATGTAGCACAACTCATTTCTTTCTCAAAAGCCCTGCAATTAGTTTTGTTAGTTTAGCGTAAAGTATGTTCCCTTGGCATAGGCAACACACTAGAAGCAGAAGAAGCAGGACAGTCTCCCTGCAGCTCCACCTGGTCCCTGTGCAGGGCTTGTGGGAATGAATCTCATTTTGCACAGAACTGGGAGAAGCACTTTGGTGGCTCAAAGGCATCTTTTCCCCTCTCCCTCAGCAATTTACAGTGCATCACTACTGTTGAGGGTCTGGCCCACAGCAAATACTGTGACAGCAAATATTTAGGTTGGGTATGAGTTAGACTGAGATTTGGGAAATACTTGTCTTTCTCTTACTGTTCTGAAAATAATAATGCATTCTATAGTTTTGCACTTCTTCAGCACTGTACATAACAGAAATCAAAAGAACTTTTACGCGTCCATGGCTGGTTCCTTTCTAAAGGCCTCAGTCTCTTCAGGTGAAATCAGACAGATCTCAAAGTGGAAATAACTGGAAACAATGGTGGATACTCAAACACCAAGTATTAAGAGACCATTAGAAAAGAAAGGACTGGCAGAAAATTTATGCAACCCTTTACTCCCTTTTAAGTATTCAGAACAGACTCAGACTGGCTAAAGTCATGCCTGCTTTCCTCTTCAGAGAAGTTCAGTCTTGTTACTTCCTCAAAAATCATGCTACGTGATTTAAAAATGTTGGGGTAGAGTTGGGAGGATTCAATAGTTTTTCTTGTTTATCTTGATGCTTCATAAGCCCACCTTTGCAAACCTTTCTCTCCACAGCTAAAAGAAGATTACTTCATAATAATGACTGTGATAGTTTTGACTTTAAACTCTTGCAGGAGCTGGTGCTTCATGAAAAGCAAACCATTGCTGGGAAACTCATGACCACATTTTGAGACAGCAACCCAACTGTATGTTTTACTTAAAGAGATTTAGCATCACAGAAGAGCTGCCATTTAACTGATTGACCCTGTTGTGAAAAGAGAGAATTAGAAGTTGTAACTTTCAAATTTGTTAAACAGGATCTTTATGACTTAGGGGGAAAAAACGAAATCTCTCATCAATATTGTCCAGCACTTTTACTAAAATACATATTATTCATTTGTCAGGAATGATACCAACTCTAAGCTTAATCTGAGATGGGAGCATATAAGAATAACTCAGTTCCTGATTTTATTTATTTTCATCAACCCCACCTTCCCTCTCAGGTATCTGTATCCCAGGCTTCAGTGCACTCAGATTCTAAATGGGAAAGAGACCACCAATTTTATTTGTCAGCTCAAGCTCTGTCCTTGCTGTCTGGTGTCAGACAGAAACATAACATCATTTTGCACCTGCTGACAACTGTTAATTGGGTAGGAATTGAGACTACCAGAAATGGCATCAAAATCTAAATGGAATGGAACAAAGATGCAATCCTCCACATGAACAAAAGATGTAAGAACAGGGATAATGAGCAACTGATATCACCTCCACAGTATTAAAAAGCCTGCTAAAAAAATTCTTCTAGATGGCAACTGTTGCCTTTCAAAATATTTGAAATTTAGAAATTGCTCATATTGCAATAGGCATTTCTAATATTTTATTTGCAAGTGTTCACATTTTTAGCACTTTCTGATTCTCTAAAAAATTTTGTACTATCCCATAGGTATAAAAAAAGAAGCTAATATTAGAATCCAAATATTTTGATACTTTTTATCTTTAAAAGTTCTTTCTGTAGTCAAATGAAACACTAAATGTTTTGTTCTAAAAGACATAATAGATCAATAGTGTTATCAAGTCATGTGCTTGAGCTAGACATAAAATTACAATAATCCGGCGGCAAATGCCCTGTATAAAACTAGCCCAAGCCTTCTAAACAAAAGAATCAATACATGCAAAAAAAAAATCTACAGCTGCTGTAAACTATTTTAGCGTTATTGGTAACGGTTTGCATCAATAAAACCCTAACTGAATAAAGCTGGGCTACCTCAGTGCATATCCTGTTAGAAAAACCCTCTTAGCTGCTTTCCCGTTCGCAATGCAAAGCAGAGCACATGCTGAGCGAGGAAGCCTTTTAGCTGACAGCAGAACTCTGAACTTTGGAAGTCCGAGCACTGGAATCACTTCCACTTCCATGGTGTAGACCTGTTGTGAACAGCCTTTACAAGTGCTAGGTTTCTACCTTCTCATCTCTGTAAGAATCAGGAGTCCTCTGACTTAGGTTCAGTTTGGAAAGAATTATTGCAGTATCTCAGATGCGAGCAAACAGAAGTATTTAGGAAAAAACATACAAATAAAATAAAAATTACAACAACTTACTGCAGGTCCAATTATGCCCAGATGGACACTGGGATCCTTTCTGTGCCAATCTAAAACAGAAGAAGAACATCTTTTTTATTAATCAAAAGTATTAATTTTTAATTTAATTTAATTTAATTCTTTCTCTGAAATCAATGTAAATAGCTGCATGAATAAAGAATTAGGTAAATATTGTATTACTACTTAAAAGACTGAATGTGTATCAGATTTCACGCTCAGCCCTCACATTACTCCTCAGAATTCAAATAATTAGCATATCTGAAAGTTAGCATTTAGCATTTCTGCTTCATGCAATCTCTTATGATTCAAGGGTTATTTAACTAAGCTCAGATACTAATTTTGAATCATCTCAAGAGAATAATGCTCTATATAATGCAGTGACTCTGGCCACTAAGACATAATTATTTGAATTTCTTCCTGTGTAAAGGAACATATGGAAGCAACTGCAACCATTACAGTTAAAACTCAGTTATATGCATAAGAGAAATCAGCTGCTCTTTCAATACCAGAGTAGGACGAAACCAGTTACTTGACCTTAAGAAACTACATTTGTTATTCAGTGTCACAAGGTGGTAAAGGCTTATAAAAATAAGCTGAGTAGTGGAGGCTAAATTTCCAACTTGGAATACCTGTACCTTTTACAGACACAAACAGAACCTGGTGAAACATTCACCTACTTGACTACGAGAAAACTTCAGCCTAGTTTGCAGTGTTGAACCATAATGATGGGTGGTGGAATTTGCTTGTAACTTCAATGACATTAATTATCACACATGCAAATCAGTGTAACAGTCACAGGACAGTAAGATAAAAAAGTTATTTTGAAGTAGGTGAATTCTTCTTTTGTCTTTCATTAATATTGCAGTACGTAACAGCAAAACAGTTTTCCCAGCAAGTAAAATCATCAAATATTGCTTTGATTTTAATGCTCTGTTATTCCCAGCAGGCTAGAAAAGACGCAGTACAGAAATGCATTGAACAGATCAATGGTTACGTGAGCATTTCTTTTTTTAAATGTAAATATATTATGAAGTTCCTGCAATGAATAAAACAGCTTATGCCAAACTTATAAACACTAAAAGAAATGCATCTGAATCCAAGAGTATTCAAATAGCAGGTACCTACCTGAAAATACATCTACTAAATACAGAGGGTCTTTGACTCTTCGAAGTCCGCATATCAGAAGAAACACATGTAAACTGCCTGCATCTGTAGGAATGTCTGTAACAAATAATTTTAAAAGTCTGAATGCAGATAAAAAAGCTGAACGCTCCACATTGTTTCATGAATGAGCACAGACGGTGGTAAAAGCAGTAATAGGGGGGATTCTGAAAAAAAATTCATTATTGTTCCCTCTGTTTCTTGCTCTGGCATCAATCCTCAAATTAACTCGGTGGAGAACTTAATCATGCACACCACTTTACAGGGCACAGGAGTTTATTTCCAGACGTAGTGAATGTGCAAGATTTGGAGAAAAAGCTGGTGGCTGGTATTCTAGGACATCAGAACCCAGTTTTGACCAGGCAACTCTACAAATCAGTGTGTTTCTCAATATTTCTACCCATAAGAAGAATAAATTTCCATCCATATAATAACTCAACACCTATTTCAGGGATATTGTGAGGCTTAGTTAATCAATGGCTGTAGGGATTAGAGCTCTTGATCTGACACTTTTTGTTATAAAAGATCAGGTAAATGTCCCATAGTTATCTACCTCTAATATGCCAGCACTGCTACAGAATAATTAACTAGAAGTTAAATTATTGCAAAGCATTTATTTTAATCTTATTGCTAAGAAATAGAAATGAAAAATAATTTGGGAAAAAGTCTCAACATGGGAGTTTTTAACACTGAAAATTTCTCTTGCAAATACACAGCAACAACTCACAAATACAATTTTGTAGGCTATATTAGAAAAAGAAGAACTGATGTATGATTTTTAAGTTGCCATTGGCTCTATGACAGCACAATTAATTCAGAACATACTTCTGGAGAAGGGTCACTATGTGATGAACTTTGGTAAAATGTGTTTATGATAAAACAACATAATTCACAAATTGCTGAATGAACACACATAACAACAACATAATTTAATAAACACTAGAGAGGTTGAAATGTTCATGTTTGATTTACTGTACTGAACAAACCACTTTGCTGTCCTTCAGTTCACCTATTTATTGAGCTCATGGCAAGGATGGATGACATGTATTACCTAACACTAGGCAGTTCAACAAGGAGCATCCAACTGCCGCTCTTCAGCAGCAGGCTGTTTGCGGGACACCAGGTCCCACACTGGGGCTCTGCCACATAGCTACGAGGAGGGTAATGCTGCCTGGTCAGAGCGACTGTGGGATTTATGATTAGCAGAGGAAGGCAGCAGGACAGTTACGGTGGCACGGTGATCTGCTGCTGCTGAATGCTGCAGAGCTCCCTTCTCCAAGGCCTCCTCCTCCCTTCCCCTGCCACTCTCCACCAGTTGCAGGAACAACTCAGCTGCTTATATGGCACCACTGAATCCCTGCAACTTATACTTTAAGATCACCCAAACTTGGTATCAGCTTAAGATTCCTCACCATGTGGTATAACATAACTGCAGTCTGCTCCAGGCCCTGGATGAAATACGCCAGGTATGTCTGCCCTCATGTCAAGGAACTGGATTAACGTAAGCACTGCATCAAACCTCTACTTTGTGAGAGGGGGAGAATCAAAGGAGTGGTGATTCCCAACATACTCAAGTGCTATTGCTTTTAGAATTAAAATCCAGTTCAGGGACTTTTAAACACTCCCTGTCACAGAGTTCATTATTGAGTCTGTTTCATTTAACTTAAACAGCTTGAGCTGTCAAGAGTGGCTGCAGCAGACACAGTAAGTAATATTTTACTGGTTATCGGACCAAGAAATAATTTGTAATTTATAATACACAAACATTTGGATTGAGAAAGCCATTCTTCTGGTGCAATGGGCCATTAATATTGCTTGTTTTTAAGACATGCAGCAGTGGTTTCAATTCATGACGTAAACTCACCCAAAACAAATTACTAGAAAGTATCAGCAAAATTCAGATTGCATTTTAACTATCCATATGGCACACACACTCATTTTAAATTAGGAACTCCCACCTAGTGATGTTCAGCACTGGCTGTTTCGGAACAAACTTAAAGTTAGAGCTGAAAGCTCAGTCAGACAGTAGTGGGAAATCAGGACTCCCTGTTCTCACGTAGAGACTATAGAATTATTGCGCTCTTGATGTACCCTAATCCACATTAATTGTGCTTGAAAGAACTGCTTCTTTTTATCTCTTGAACATCTTTTTGTTTCTATCTTACAGCTTTCAGTCTATTCATTTTATGAGATAAGGTTTTAAAGTGCTCTGACAATGAAAAGCCCTAACAGCCCAACGCTGTGCAGTCCTGACTGCAATTCTGCTCCCTGTACGAAAACCTTAAGCAGAGAGAGAACCAAGAAACTGGCCCCACAGACAGTAATTGTACTTGTAATTTGGATTTTGCCATTCAGCTCCTGTGGCATTTAAAGGTTCCCAAGAACCTCATCAATAACAGTCTATTTCCCTAGTGAAATTACCTAAAATAATATTTATTAATGAAAATAGCCTACTTGTGTGACCTTTATTATTTTGAAAAGACCATTCACAAGCTTGAACTCTCACTGCAGAATATCGCTTTCATGAAACTTTACAAAGCCCTACCTTTCTACCATGAAATTTTATGCACTTTTCTCTCAAATAGCAGATATTTGGTACACTGAACTATAGACTGGATCCTACAAGGCATTTCTAAAAACTGACATAGAAGGGCTAGTCAAAAAAGAATTTGCCTCTGCCATTCAATTTAGTGAAGTGAAAACCAGTTGTAGTTTTATTTTAGTGTATACTGTAGATCTTAGTCATCATCTAATTCATTTTTACCGGCAGACTTTCCCCACTCAATCCACTTAGAAGCACATAAAGACATTCCTGAGAAGATTGCATTACCAGCACGTCACTGACACTGTTTAGTGCTGGGAGTTTACTCATTCTCTGTCTACTTAAGATCAAACTTCAGCAGCACTTATGTATCTCGTTAGCTTTCTGCTCATTCACTGAAAATGGTTAAATTCACACATCAAGATGATGCCTGCATCAGTGTTTTCCCATCTGTTACTTTCTCAAGCCTTGCTAGCACCTCTGCTGTGAAAAGGAAAAAAAAAAAAAGTAGCCAGTTGTACAAGGAGACAATCATTTTAGTATGCTTTGTCCTCACAAGAACACTGAAAAGGGCAACATATTAAAAGAATAACTGCAATATCTGCCTTTACCAGCTACAGCCATCAACTGGGTGAAAACTGGTATTTGAAAGAACACATTTTTTCTTTTTCCTTGAGTTTAAACAAGACTTTGAGCATGTGAATTTTTGCTAGGATTCTGCCTTTCTGAGATAGGCTACTTAATCTGTAATGAGGTACTACTGCCTCCTGTGATTCAGTTCTGAAATGAAGATACAGCAATATGGCACAGTCAACTCATTTGCTCTTTTGATACATTCACTGTGTCACTATCTTGCCTGAATGACATGCAAACACCCAAATCACAAAAAAAATGCTTGTGTCTGTTTCTCCCTGTGTCTGTTAGTGTTACAAAAGCAAAGATTTGAAACAGCACACTGTGTTTCATCATCTCTTAGCTCATGCATCCTACTGTTTGCTTCAAAATGAAAATACGAAACGGAAAGATTTGTACATAATCACTGGCAATTAAAAGAAAAAAAAAAAAGACTGCATGGTACATTTTCCGGCCATCCCTCAGAATCACTATACAGTAAATGCAAGTCAAGTCTGGCCACTGTAATCAATGTCTCCTTCGGTGTCAAAAATAACGGTTTAATGTCAGTAAGGGATGCTCCTTTAAACATGCTTTATCAGTATTTGTGGCTGTAGTCTGATTTGTTACATTGGCTTTATCTATAAAAAAACAGCTGCACATGGGCCACAGCCAGGCTTGAGCCTGCTTAGCAGGTCACTTGTTTAGCAAGATGTGAGAAGTCAAAACAAGAACAGTGATTGATAGGAATACGAAAATTCATTCCTCCCATCAGCCTGATGGTATGCTGTCCTGATATGCCACACAGGACTGTGGCGACAGTAACAAATGAACTGCAGGTGACGTGAAATGAGACAGACACAGTGGAAGACTAAGACTGACACGGAACTCCCAGAGCCATGCAACTCCTTTTTCATGATGGAGCAGAGGTGGTTTTATGCTGCTCAAAATTGAAACACAGCAGTGTAGCATTAGCACTTAAAATCTCAGAGTCGAATTGCATGATCAAAAGGGTATCCAGCTGCTCTGCCAGTGTATTTGTTGATAGTATTGGAACCTGGCACAAAATATATTGGCTAATAAATGAAATGTGATTAATAGTCAGGATTCACGTTCTCCTGCTGGCTGTGACGCTGAGTCATGGCACGGCCTAGAGAAAGTTTGTCAAATCTAGCTTAACCATCCAGATTTACCCACACATCTGCAAGCAGGTTTAACAATTGCTTGACATGAAGCATGGCAGTGGGTTTAACTGCTGGTAAATTGTTTTGAGGTCTTCAGTTGTAATATAGAATGAGAGAGTGGACTTTATTAAAAGTGGAAAACATTTTCATAATGCTACATCAGAAATAGTTAGTTTATTACTTAAGATTCCATTGGCTCCTACTTTCTTCCTAACCTAAAACTGTATACCTGTTTGACACATCAACTATTTTACTGTTATGACACACTACGATAGTTTACACTTTGGTCTTTATAAAGATTTGTACTTAGATGCCAGAATAGCAAAACACGAACACAGATAGCTAACACAAAAGCCTAAATATTTTCTGAAGCATTAGTAAGGATGTTGTTTTTCTAAGAAAGGCAAGAATAAGTGGACAGTGTTATGTAAACAGATTTTGAAAGAGCAGATTCATTTAACTCCATCCCTCTAGGTACTATAAGGAAAAAAATGTAGTAATCATAGATGTACAGTAAAAATAAATATATTACTGCAAATCTTTAATCTTACTGAAAAGCTGCAGGCCTCTAAGTGAAAGAGTAATATCAAGCACTAGCTTGCTGAGAGGTAGTCTGAGAACATCTTAAGTGAGCAATTCTCTCACTGCTTGCTCAAATAAAGAAAATAAAAGTATTTTTCTTATTTAAAAATATTCACTGTGCTTTCATGCGGTGTTTTTGAAACCTCTTAGAGAGGACAAAAATATAAAAAGGAAAAATGTGATTTTTCTTTCAAAGTTACTATTTTGGATCTGAACAAACAACTTCACAAAGCCAAAGATCTTAAAACGTGTTCATTCCTTTACAGCTTAAAATGCAATTTGTACTAGAGGTTAAGTATATTTTATCAATATATAGGACTTATAGGACTATAGGTTATATTTTTATATACACATACATAAAACGTGTATTATAACAACAATGGACTTATGGGTTGTAATTTAGAATACAAAGCTTGCTCAGTAACAGAAAAAAACAGTCTGCAGTCAAAACATTTCTTATTATGTCAGGGATGATCAAAGATTTTAAGATTAATTTTCCAACCCCTGCTTTCAAGTTCACTGTTATGTTCTATGGACCTTTAGAGAACAATACCAAGTCCATAATATTTGGGCTTAGTCATCCATTTTTGGTTTTGTTCAGAAACAAAATCTAAGCCATGACAAGATGGTGAGGGTGAATCATAGAATCACAGAACAGTTTCGATTGGAATAGACCTTCAAGATCATTGAGTCCACCTTTGTCCTAGCTCTACCAACACCACTAAACCATGTCCCTAAGTACAACACCTACCCATCTCTTAAACACCTCCAGGGATGGTGACTCCACCACCTCCCTGTGCAGGCTGTTCCAATGCCTGACAACCCTTTCAGTAAACAAATTCTTCCTAATATCCAGCCTGAACCTCCCCTGGTGCAGCTTAAGGCCACTTCCCCTTGTTCTATCGCTTGTTACTAGGGAGAAGAGACCAACCCCTGCCCCGCTACAACCTCCTTTCAGGTGGTTGTAGAGAGTGATAAGGTCTCCCCTCAGCCTCCTCTTCTCCAGGCTGAACACCCCCAGATCCCTCAGCCATTCCTCATAGGAGACACGCTCCAAGTCCTGTACTAGCTTGGCAGCCCACCTCTGTACCCTCTCCAGCACCTCAATGTCCTTCTTGTAGAGAGAGGCCCAAAACTGGCCACAGCACTCGAGGTGCGACCTCACCAAAGCCGAGCACAGGGGAATGATCACCTCCCTGCTCCTGCTGACAACGCTATTTCTGACACAGGACAGGATGCCATTGGCCTTCTTGGCCACCTGGGCACACTGCTGGCTCATGTTCAGCCGGCTGTCACTCCCAGGTCCCTCTCTGCCTGGCAGCTCTCCAGCCACTCCTCCCCAATAACCTTCCTCATTTTCCTTTCTGTTCACTATGAACCACAGCGGGTCTTCGACTCCTCTTGAAAATCGTCTGTCATCTCCTATGCATCTGAAAGTATTAACTGATCTCCTAGAAAGGGTTTATTGCTGATATTTCAGTCTTTAAGATGGTTATTTTATTTTCTTGAGTTTGAAACATGGATAAATTTGTCCAATTCTGGCATGTTATTTTTGACACGCTAAATCTTTCAATTCGTAGTTACTCTTCATGTTCATCTCCCCACACACAGCAGAAATACCATACATTAGCACTTGTAGTCTCTTGGCACAAGAGTTTGATTCTGTCTCTCTTTCACAAGTCAACTATTAAAAACAAGCTGCTCAGACCAGACAAGTTTTCCAGCTTGTTTGACACAGCAGTGTCCTACTGCAGGACAGCTTCAACATGCTGTCTTACTTTATACCGACTCTGAAGATTATTTAATTGAAGTCACTGATGACACAAAACTTCAACAATTATTCGCTCAGTTAGGTCTTACTTCATCAATGTACTTAACCACCTGCATATCTCAAATATTTCTTAATGTTTTATGGAGTTGAGTTTTTATTTTACAAAGCGACTTGTTTCTCAGAAATATGGGGAAGTGGAAGTAATAACTATATCCAAATTGTTTATACTGCTATTCACATTCAACAGTGAATAATTGCTAGAGTTGCTGATACGTTTGTGAAGACAACAGAAGTTAAATGAACCTGTTAACTTCCAGGGGCAGGCTACTTATTCAGAAAAATGAGACTGCAAAATTCTCCAGCAATCCTTTTTTCCCCTCTTTCTCATTATTTCTTTACCTTTTTTATCTATTTCTATCATTATAGACAACAAAAAAGCTCTATGCTTTCAGATCTGTTGGGGAACACAGTTTACTGCTGCTAACATATCATTATTTCTATGGTCAGCTATATATCTGCACAAACTTTTACTATTTAATTTTTCTTATGTGGGTCTTCTTTTCCAGCATAGCTTTAGGAAAATATAATGCCTCTGTAAAACCCTGTCTGTGGCATGACAGGTTATGTAAACTTTTCAAGCTCTGAAAACAGCCGTCCCATGAAGCAGAAATTACCTGAGAGCACAAAAAGCAAGCTACAAAAGTATATTGCATATTTTATTTGACAGTGCAATAAGCATCTGATCCTATGACTCTATGTCACCTTCCAGGAAACCAGTTTTTAGTCTTATCTGCTGGGCAAACGAGCTTTCTCAGTTCATTAGTATAGACTTTGTTAGTTATCTACATCTTCTAACCACATCATGTCTAAGTGTTTATTAGGGTTTACATCTTACAAGCTTCAGCCACATTCCACTGAAATCAAAAGGAGCCTTTCATCACGGTATGATGACATCAAGCCTGTCTGTGATCTGAGCTAGCTATGCTCCATCCTTGAGCTAAGTTGTTAGAGAAGATCAGTCTCAGTTTTCACATTTAGACTGTCTTGTCATTTTCTGTCAATCAATTTACAGCAAAACCCGGAATTTCCATTGTCTCTCACAAGTCTATAGAAAGGCAGCTAAAATTGCTAACAAAACTGATTATCCTGTATATAGATTCCTGTATTATAAGGTCAGAGAAAAACATTTTGATCATCTAGTGCGACCTCCAGACTGACACAGGCTGTAATACTTCCCTAAATAGTCTGAGTTCCTAAATATACGGAAAACATTGTCTTCTTGAAGCCTGTGTTCAAATCTGCACTTGGTTCAGCTTTTTGGTTTGACTACTCTTGCTTGCAGTCTTTCATCCCCATAAGACAAACTCTGTGAAGCTGACTGTAACCAGAATGCAAATTAACTTTAAAAGCTCTTCTTTATTGTAGATTTAGCCAATAAATGTTTTAACAGCCAGACACTGAAAATACTGCAGCTAGGAGCTAGCACACTAACACTACACAAACATCACCTCTGCAACTCTCAAGTCTGCTGCTGAGACTATGAAAAAAATACTAATCCCATGATTATTGTACTGAGATTGTATTGCACCCACAATAACAACAACAAAAAACCTTTCACAGCACTGCTTCAGTTTGTATCAGACAATTGCTATTTGTTAGCGACCCAAACTACCAAATGAAATGTACAAAAATCTGGGATTCCTTAGCTTTTGGTTTAGTACCATTCACATTCGGAGGCTGGGGGAAGGCTCCCACAGTAAAAATGTATTTGACGCATTCTGCCACTCAAAACTACCACTAAATTCTTTTTGAAGCCATTACACTGATTTAAAGAGACTATTTATGTACTGGTGTTATATTTAACACGAATCAAGTGTTAAGGCTTTTCTGTGAAAAAAAAATCAGTAGAAAGAATATTCATAAGAAGAGAAGTCTGTTCTATGAAAAAAGTTGAAATATTCTGAAGAGACTATTTCATTTTAAAGAATAACTTGACAATGTATGGCCTGATCACCAAGGATGTTTAACACCGATGCCTCTAATGTATTATAATTTGCATTGTAGGGCATGTGCTGTTTCTTTATATTCAATCCTGGGATACTGCAACAGATACAGGCAAGAGTAATCTGGAGAAATATTTCCCACAAAGATCATTAAATGTCTTTAGATATGGAATAGAACTACTTGAAAAAAAGTCTTCAAAACAGAAAAAAAAATCATAAATGCCGTGAGGTGAACGAGACTGGACAGCTTGATCTGCATAAAAGCTAGAGATCTTTTCAAGTGCACTTCATTGTGCAAGCCTACACTACCAAAATCATATTCTTCTGAGCAAAAACGCCTCGTATTTTTGATAGTTTTCTACTGATTGCTCCAAGTTCAGTAGAATTTTAAACACTTTCAAACAGCAAATCCCCAGTGGGAACTCCTAATTAGTCTGTGGACAGTGCAAAAGCACAGTCAAAAAATGTGCCTCCATGTGCAGTATTAAAAGATGTGGAAATTGGAGGCTGCCACCGGAGATGGACATAGAGACAGGACTGATAAGATAAATGAGATGAAACAGTCATAAAAAATATGACTGACAATACTGAATAATCTGATGCCAGTTCTCAAGTTATTATTTAAGAGGCACAGATGTTAAAGTCACATTTTAGTTTGCTTTTCATGAACATTATGAATTATTTTGCACTTTTGCATTAGTACACATTAGGCAAAAAACTGTCTCTAATATATTAGATGAAAAGCACTTCAGGGGGAGCTTCCTCCTCCTCAATCTGTTGACTGCTCTTTTAATCATAAAATGGTTGGACACGAGATCCAATCAACGCTAAGGCTGTGCTAGCAAGTGACAAATCATTTGACTTCAGAAAATTGTTAATCTTAGTGGCACTGTGCTTGTGTGCCATGATTTACTGAGAACAAAATAACCTCACAATGCTCAATTTAAAATTGGACACTGGTTTTGAATAATGGCACACATTTACTGATGTGATAAAGCAATTTACTAGTGAGAATTCATTTGTAACAGAGGGAATAGCTGTACTATCAGAGATCAGTTTGATAAATATAATACTGAAATATTTTTACCACAGTAAAATGCCTACAAATTACGCTCTCAGGGAAAGGCAGCTGGAGGAGTTAAAGCATTGCCAAGATCAGGTGACTTTAAATTAAGTCATCTGCCTTACACGCCATTACTTTGGTGAAAACAGAGACAGGCTCTAGATCAAGACCAAATAATACAACATCAACATGTATTTCCTTCTTCACCTCACCTGCTCTTCTGCAAAAGACATCCACAGTTTCTATCACACAGCTGTAAAGAACGGAATGCTCAGGTATTGCTGCCAAAGTCTACCTTACCTTCTAAGGGACACGGACCCATATGTCATGACCTTTTTATCTTTTGGTGCTATTCAGCCCTGGGCAGACCAGCAATCTGGAGGCAGTCTGGGTAGTTTACTAACCAGACTAATCTGATCGATGTTCTGCCTGAATCTAGTATTAGAGGCTTTAATTTTTCATACCATTAAGTCATTTTATTACATAAGCAGTTAACCTTCACATTCTAAATTTCTTTCACCATTGACATCTACTAAGAATAAATGTAGCGAATACAGAAAAAAAATGAGTTTTACCTGCGTTTTGTAGAAATCTATACCAGTCAAATGTTCCACTGGGTGTAGTCTTAATTCCTGTGTTGAAAAAACAGAAATACAACATGTTGGATAGGTCTCTGGGTGGCTGAACTACGGTTTTTGAAGTCTTGCCCTAAGAGAACAGCATTTCTGTCAAGCACACTGAATTTCGTACACAGCTGTTCCCATCTCAAGCCTTTCTTAACCCAACAATGTCTGCACAATCCTTCCATACTCATCAGACTGAAATTCAATTGAAAATTTTGCACAATCACAGAGTGTATGAACTTCTTTAGCAACCCAGAGAATTAAGCTCACTTACCTGGTACTAAATTTGGCCTTTTAAAATCTACATAAAAGATAGGATTATCTGAGGGAGTGTATTATTCCAAAACAGATACAGGTTAGCTGAGACTCAAGTCCTTAACATAAGGCAATGAAAATAAATTAAATTTATATAAAAACTTAACATCAATCTAAACTGAATATTAATTTCTTTGTTTTGCCTTATGTTAAAGATTAATTATTTTACTAATGAATCTATCCTATTAATTTAATCTTTTAGTTAACTATTAACTCACAAGACTAAATATGAGCTAAACAGACCTCATAATGAGTTATTCCAACATAACAGTTTTGAAAATAATTTCATTTTCTTGAAAGTGACGTACACAAAATGGAATTAGTTTTGGAATCTGTAGAAAGTTATTTTTAGATAAATAAAATCAGGAGCTTAAGTAATCACATCTAAAATGCTGAGGCTGAATGTTCCCTAGACTACTCACTTAGGTAATATACTTTGGATTCGATACTTGTTGGGTGTCATTATGCTGGAATTCGGAGTTTCAGAGAACAATCATTCAGCATCAAGACTTCCACATGCTCCATGAAAGGTTGGTGTTACCTTAAGTGTTACGTTATCTTTCAGATTCCTACTGTAAGGCATCTGGGAAATCTTTTTTTTAAAGGTTTAGACTTTTAAAAGTTTTTAAAACATTTGAAATAACCTTTTTTTAAACGTTTAAAAAGTTTTAAAAAATTAGAATGTGAAGGCTAACTGATTATGTAATAAAATTAGTTGAAAATTTAGACTGAGAGACTGAAATACAGCATCAATAAATGCCAATGGCAAAAAGCTCAACTTCAGTGGAGCCAGGGCTTCAAAACCTATACCCATTTCAGCAAAATATTTCTGGGGCAAAGAAGGTAGACACATAAACATACAAGTACTAAGTACATGATTCAAATAAATTAAATGCTTTAGTCAATATTTCAAAACTCTCACCTTGAGTTTGGACATATATTTTCTTCCTAGCATCTGGCTTTAAAGAGGAGAAGAAAAGTAACTTTCACAGTTCACCATAAAAGATCTGTTTAATCTTCAAAAACACCCAACCAGTATGACTACATATACTATGAACATTTACAGTATCAATGAATCAATTTTGCAATTAACATAATTACCAAGTTAGTAGAAACATATTTTTCGGTTTATCTCTATATCTTTTCTCATAATCATTAACTTGCTTATTGCATAGAACATTAAAATATTTCCCTAGAATAGAAAGATTTTCAACTGCAGAACAGACCTAGTTCCCAAAAAATGTTAGTCTTGAAAGAAAAATTATAGCTGGTTTCAAACCCACAGTCTACATTTATCCATAATAGAATTTTTAAGCACATCGGGCATGAAACAAACTCCATTTACCTCTAACCTTTTCAAAAATGGCTGTCAAATATATGTAGACTTGTCTATACAGGAAAACTGGCCAGTAGTAGTTATTGCAGAATATTCCCAAATAAAAATTGCATAAGAAATTATTTTAAAATAGCTACAGTAAGAGGCAATTACTATACTTCCAAAGCTACTCCTGGAGTGCTACTATGTTAGTTATTTCATTTAGGTGATTAAATAAGCAAGTTCCTATTTCAATATCTTTCTATAACTCCAACCATGAATTTGTGGAATACATTTTCTTCACAAAAACATCAAAATATTCTTGGGATCTTTCCACACTGAAAAAAACCCCAAGTCAAAAAACCAACACCAACACTCCCCAGCAGACAAGCAATTTTTTGATCTCAAAGTATTTGTGCAAAGCTTTGGGTTCAGACAGTTCCTAGTTGTTCCAAAAGCACTGGTTGCAATGCCTGTAAAGGAGTAAGCTCAGGAAGGTATTACTCAACCGGTGTAATCTTCAATAGATTTGCTTAATATAACCTTGAATGGTTCAGTTTGAAATTACATTCTTTCAAGAATTTCAACTAATGCTATTGCTCAATTTAGCATCATAGCGTCCAGAAACAACCAACCTTCTTTAGAGCACCTGTCTTTGCTGTCTTGAGACTAAATCTTGCCTCCCCTTCAGTGCCAATTTCATTATGTAGAGGCACAGCCTGAGCAGGCTGCGACTCTGAGTTACTGACTATGTGCCTGCCACGGTTCTTTCTACAGTGCAGATGGAAAAAGGACTACTGGCTTGCCCCTCCAACCAGTTCACTTTTGAACAGCAGGACACGCTGCTGAACTCTTCAAGCTAAATATTGCTACGCAGGCTTGCCTCTTCATGGGAAGGTTGTTGGAATAACGTAGCCAGAGTTAACCAAGGCAGAGCACCACATACCAGTGCATCACGCTGAGCTGCGCATTAGACTGCCCTTCTCCTCTCCCACCCCCCGCCCCATCCTTAGCAGATTGTGAAATCACACCTGCAGGATAACGCCTTGAATGCAGGAAGAGGACTTGTATTAGAACAAGAATGAATGCAGAAATAAACTGTTAAGCAAGCAATCCTTGAACCAGACAGCTCAGGAAATAAGCAGCCAAGGAAGCAAATTTTTTTTTTTATTTACTTGCAAACATTTTTTTTTCCCCTATCACTCCTGTGTGACTGCCCCTCCAGTCCACTGCCCAGTCATAACAGTCTATTTTACCTATTAAAAATGAACGGGAGAAAGAAATGGACAGAAAAGAGTTCATAAAAAAGTGAAGTCATCAGCAAACGGTTCACAGATGGAAAGGAGGCGGCTTCTGAGAATCAGAGTGAATTAACTAAGTCACAAAAACTACATGAACAAGCAGCAAATCCACACATAAATGACGTGCGGGAAAAATAACACTTTATGCTACAGTGGAAGACTAAGGATATTGTATGGACTTATCTTTCAAAAGCTATACGGACTTCTGTGCTCAAAGCATTTAAAAGTAAGAAAAAAATGGTTTAATAAGTTATTTTATCACTTAACATCTCTTGGTCCTACTCTTACCTATGAATCAATAGCATTTTAAATCACCTTGGACCTTCCAATCCTAAAAAAAGCCTTGCAAACAATGGAGACAGCATTGCAAGCTGGAGGCCAACTTCAGAAATGAAATTTGCAGGACAAGTGGGATAGCTAGGAAATTCAGCACTAGGGCATAGATGCAGCAAAACAGAAGGTCAAAAAAACCCGATGAGGCAGAGGGCAGCTTAAGCCAGCCTTGTCTCCGTGGCTGACATATAGCATAGTTCTGCCTCAAACTGGTGGGTGAAGATAGGCTTTTAGTTCCCTAAAACCACTATGTTTCAAAAATAAGCTTAAGTTAAGCATCTGGTTTCATGCTCTGCTGGACCTTTAATGTCTTATGGTGAGTAAATATAGTCCTGCCAGGGCTTGGATCATCAAGAAAAAAATAGCAGGAATACAGTGTAACAGGGCATACAGATGTATTCATACTTTATAGATCAATTTTCTGTTATGTTCTTTATTTTAAATGGTCTTGAGGAGAATGGAAAAATGAAATTGAATGCTAATAAAACTGGCTTAGGTAATTCTTATGCACCAGTTTTTAACTACTGAAATAAAACACTGACCATAAGCACAAGATCTTCCACAGTATTTCAAACTCACTTGGAATACAGATTATTACAACTGCTGTATTATGTACTTCATAATTAAATATAATTTATCCAATGTAATAGAAAAGAATTTGTTGGAAGATACAGCCCTTGAGCACAGTGCAATTGCTTACATGTTCGTAATTCAAATTCTTAATTGACTGTCTAACTAATAAAGCACACATTAGAGGAATAATGCAGTTCACATTAGTGTGAGTTAATACATAAAAAGTGTTAATATTCTGTGACCTAGGTATAGAAAGATGTATTCATGCTGGTATTTCAGTTTAGGACTTGACAGACTTGCCTCCAATTCTCTGTCTGCCACAGACCTTCTCCAAAACACTGAGTGAGTCTCACAGCCCAGAGCACAAAGTTGTTTAGGTAAAATCAATCAAAGTGAAGTACTTCAAAACATTCGAGGTGCTGATTTCAAAAGGATTTCAAAGTTCAAGTTTGTTTCTCCTCCTTACACTGTGTTACTTTTGGTTTTTTCTTGCATAAGATCTATAACAGAAGCTGTGCCCTTTCGTGTTTACCCATCACGAAGTTCATTGGAGTAACTATTAGAACCAAGTTAAATTTGTAATATAAATACCAACTCCTATGTCTGCTCATGTATCCTTTTAATGCAAACAGACTAAAATAAAATCAGCTTATGCCGAAACAAAGTATTGAATATTAAATTGTTCTGTTGTGCAAGCTCCACCTCTAACTGATGATTTTTAGGCAAGGATGTATTAATGACCATATTATGATGCAAATTAGAACTGAGGAGGTACAAAGCAGTTAGTTTCTACTTCTCACATTTATTGTTCAACTTCAGCTGATGTTTCACAAGATGAGGCGAATGGAGCTAACAGCTCACTGCAGCTGGAAGAGAGTGGTCCAGCCTTGGTCTTTTCATCCCAGTATGTTGCCCCTTACTCTCCACCAAACAGTTACCGCTTACCCTTCACTGGATCTGGTGCTCAGTGAAGCTCTCTGTAATCCAGCAAAGGTCTTTAGCCAACAAGTCAGCTGGAAAGCTAACCTTGCACAGAAAATCAGCTGAGCCATCAAGCTGGATCAGCAAGCCCTGCTGCCTGGTGTGGAGTTTTTCAGAGGTTACCAGCGCAGCCTGTCACTATCCAAAAGCACTCCTTGTTCTCAAATGACTGGCAGCTCTTTATTGTCTTACTCTGCCCTTCAGAAACCAGGAGTGAGGACTGTCTACTTCAAGGATTCGTCTCAATTTTCTCCACTAGTGGTCTGCCATCAACTCAGCCACATAAGGGTGAAAATGTTGACCCAGTCTATTTTCAAACAGGAGCATCAGGCACTAAAAACAATTGCACTGAATGTCTGAAGTAGACTTGCAATACAGTGAATGCAATGGTACCTGCTAAATGAAGAGAACCAACCATTATTACTGCCAGTTCTTTGCTAGGTAAACAATCCCTTAAAATACATTGCTAAATGTGTTTAACCACTATACTGTTGGATGAAAATAATTTTAGTCAGTATTCTTCCATATATCATTCAGCACAGTGTTTAGAAAGTCAAGTGTTATTTATGTGCTACATATTCAGCAAGGCCTCGTCAACAGGGCTGTGTATCATATATTGCTGGACTTGGCATAACTTCAATTTTAGCTCTGCAGTTCACCTTAAGAAGTTCATTCTATTTCCAGTGTTGACAAAACAAGTATTTTTGAATTATTCTTCCAAATTCTTTATTGTAAGTAAAGTTGTTTAGTGGAATTTTGGCAACATAAAGTTTATTAAATGATGCAAAGAGAAACCATATATGCATATGGCATCAGGAGAGACTCAATAACAACAGCAACGATTAGTTTTAAATGTTAGAGAGACACTTCCTGAACTGCCATATACGCTTTTCACATACTAAAGAGCTTTTAAATGCCAGATCTATTTGACCCGTCAAAGTGCATAAATATGAAATGCTTTCTCTGAAAGTAAAAATAGGAATAGAGAATCTGAAGATTATTACAATTCTCTAGCACTATTTAGAAAACATTGTAGGAGAATGCATAGTTGATAATACTATAAGCACGACCATCATCATGTAAACATACCCACTCTGCTGCTGCCAGTTCCTTCATTTTCATCGTGAAAGCCACTGCAAACCTAGTTAAATGGACAAAAATAGTTGGGATCATCTGCTTAAAGTGTTTAAACATAAAAACAGAAAAGTACTTCAGAAAAAAATCTTTATAAGAACAAAGAGCAGAAGCTTATAAAAACGATTATAGATGGAAAGACAGAAAGCAGGCTTTCTATTTGTTTTACCAGAAAATACTGGTAAAACAAATGGTATCTCTTCAGGCTTTACAACTTAGAGCTTTTGGGGAGTTAAACCGAGGATTTCTTAAAGTAAGAGAAAATCCAAACAATAGGAACATGCACAAGTTATCTAGATTAATATAAACAGCTGCAGTAGTGAGTTAGCATTCCCTGTTTCTCATCACTGCAAGTTGCAATAGCCCTCTTCAGATATTGAATATAAAACAGGGGTTATGACATATTACACTTCTGATTCGGTTTCTTTTTCACAGGATTAATGTAGCGTTTTTGTCCTGAGCCAACCCTACGACATAGCAATGGTCAGAGATGAAACACATTGCTAAGTCACAACCAGAGCAGTGCTTTTCCATTGGAGATGTTATGTTATAATTTGAGGACATGAAATCACAAGCATTCATTAGAAGTCACATAAATCCTGAATTATAACTCCTACTTTTGTTTGTTAAAACAAACCTTATTCCCATACATTTGTTTTGTACTATTTGCTTTATGGTACTACAATGAATTTCACATATACAACTTGACAGCTTTAAGGTTATTCAAGCCTTTGCAAATGCTTGCACAAGGTCCCTTTCCAGTTTTTGCAATTATATTTTCAATACATCACATTAACAAGGAGAAAAAACTGTTGCTCCCAAGTCTACAAAATACTATTCAATAGAAAAAAATACCCTAGAGGAGTACAACCACAATTTAGAGGAATTTGATTAAAAATGAGACACTCATTGTAAAGCTAGACAGTGTTCAATACTTTGTTTTACGGAATGTGGTGGTATATCGTACTGGACAAGTAATCTACAATTCATGATACTTCCTGCTTAGAACCTGCAATCAATAAAGACAAAAAGGAAAAAAAAAAAATCAATGTTTCTTTTAATAACTATGCAATGAATAATACTAGGGATAATACTGGAGAAGAGATCCATTCAGAATAACTGCTAGAAAACGGAATTATTTTTCCTGTAGCAGAGAAACTATTATGCACTGCATAAGGATGCAGTAATATATTTTGAAACATCACAGGAAACCCAAGCTACTAAACTATACTTCAAGTTCCTAACTTAATTAGCTTTAAAAAACAATTCAGTAAAGCACAGTTTTTGCATAAGCTATATTAGCTATATGTGTGACAGATCACATTTTAAACACAGAACTGGATCAGATGGACACACTTAGAGATTCTGGTTTTATATACTTTTGTGCAGTGCTGAAATTTAACTGACACATTAAATACCTTTCTTCTCTTCCTTCAGACCTGTTTAAAGAATAACTTCTGATTATTTGATAACAAAAGTAAACAAGGATATAAATTTTGTCTTGAACGGGGCCTTAGGTTGCTTTTCAAGTACAAGTCACACTAAGACATAAGAACATGCCCTAATGATTTTTCAATGAGCATGATTAAGTGCTGTCTTTAAAATCTGTTTACCTACCCCATTTTATAGGGCACTATAGACAGAACAGCATATCCATGCCAGTGTTCAGTTAGCTAATAATAGCAAGAACATACAGTGGTATTAGCAAAGATAAAACAACGAGATAAGAGCCTGCTGCAGATTCTGTATGCATTTCCTCCTTGCTAACATGAACCAAAATCCATACTGCCGTATCTGAACCACTGTACTTATCTGTCTTAGCTTGAACGCTGTGATGAATGAACAGAGATAGCATCCTGAGCAAGCTCTGTTCAGCAAGGTATTTAAGCTCTCCTAGAGTAAGTATGCAAGCAGGACCACTGGATTTGATAAGATGTTCCAGATGCTTAAATTTTATCTCGCCTTGTACACTTGGGGACCCCTTCACTCACAGAGAGCTCAATTCTGGAGTGATGACTCTTCAGAGTATTCAATTCACCAGAAGCTCAGGCACACTACAGTTCCATGAGGCTGTGCGACGTGCTGTATCAACTTACTGCCACCAAAAAGATGTCCTTCTCGTCTCCTTCCACAAGCTGACTTTTCTTATTAAAGGGGCCAATTTTACGCCATTTAGTGAGTTAAACCTGCTTAAAAAGAAGTCCAATCCTGGCACAAGGAAGGGTGGATCACGCAGCCACAAGCAAGAGAAACAGGAGGAACAGAAAGGGGAGGTAGCAGTAGAGCTATCCCTGCCATTGGTGAGCTATTATGCTGAAGTCAAACCCTAGCCTCTATCTTGATAAAACTTAAGCTATCTATTAAATTAATTTCATCCACTGGAAGCTTTACATACACAAAATGCTTTAGTTTCCAATAAGAAAAGGGCTTATTGGCCCACCATTGATGTGATCAAACACTGCTGAAGTCAACAGACCTTTGGATCAAGCAGAAGGAAGTATCTTTTTCTGGGGATGTTGAAACAATGAGAAATGCTGGGAAAACTTTTTTGGTTTTTAGCTATTTTCTCTGATTTCTGATCAGTTCTTGAACTACATTTGATGACTACACTGACATGTCACTAGAACTTTTTCAGACTTTAAAACACCCTGAAAATACTCCCTTGTCAATTCACCTAAAACATTGAGAATTTGCTTAAAGACTTTTTTCAGTCCCTGCTTCTTTGTTCATGTATCTCAAGAAAGAATCACATTAGCAGGAAAAAAAGGAACAAAAGCTCTTTATACTTGAGTCACCTCCTTTTTAATGAAGCTCTCTGTCAACAAGCTAAATGCGAGGCCTCTGAGAACAGCTTTGACTCCGTGATGCAACAGGACAAATGCCAGTTATTTTTAGTTGTCATCTCACTTAAGTCAAACCGCTGGACACCTTGGTCTGTATGTGCAGATAGCACTTAACGCATAAAATATCTTTGTTCTGATACAGGATATTTTATATGCTTGAATATATGTAACATAAACCCAAATTTACTAAGAAACAGAGTTTTTAAAACAACAACTTGGAGCAATATTTACCACTTTTGGCACAGGGCCTTGGCAAATGAGGTCCAATCTTGTTTAGGCTAATAATATTACTACAACAAGATTTAATGAGAGTATTTATACCTCCACCATCAACAAAGATTTTCTATTTAAATAATCATACCTCTACCACTAACTCATCACAACTAAAAATTCACTATTTAAATACCAAATATCAGTCATTTCATGACCAGGATAGCTCTGTACAAATGAGAACTGTATGGATACTGTTGGAGATATTTAGATATGCACTTCTTTACCTAAATCTCTGCAATTATAAACAGCTTAAAATAATTTTGGTAAGAAATTAAAACATCATTGCAGAAAATTGTATCCATTATGAACATGTCAAATAAACCACAGTCAAGTTGCTACAGTCCACAATTATACTAACCATCAAAGGCTGCCTTTATAATGCCTACACATAAAGTAGATTATTCTACAGAGCAATATGCTGCCAAATCCCAGGTTAAGTATTCTTGCTATTATTCTTCCGATTTCTTTTACCTGCCCTAGAATTTTATATACTCATCACATACATAGTTCTCTGATTCTAGAAAACAGTTACGATTCAGTAGACAAAGCACAGGATTAGTTAGCAAGAGCATAGATTTCATTAGCTTTTACTGGGATTTGAGTCTTTTTGAAAATGCACAGCCCAAGAGACCAAGTTTCAGCACTACCTCTGCCAGCTCTTAACGGACAAATACGATGAAACAATCGTTACAGAGGAAATACAAAAGTAATAGACTGCATGCAGACTATATTTTATGACAAAACTGTTCTGCTTCCATCACTGAACCATAAAACAATACATAGGGATCTCAAGTAGCCTATCCTTTGTCTGCCGGCATGCACATCTCCCAGTGATTCTAAGCATTTATAGAAGTTTCTAAAAGATCTGCCTGCCACTACAAAAATGCAATTTCCTGTCATAAATACTCCATACATGCTGTTACCTGGCTTCTTCTAGCACTGCTCCCATTACACGATGTTTCTCTTCATATTTGACATCTTCATTTACATCCGTCCCACCAAAGATGATTCCAAAAGGAATTCTGCTACCTGCAAAGCAATGACTATGATGAGAAGTTGGCCAACATGTCAAGGTAATGACCAGAAGGGGACATTAAGAGTGAAAAAGTATATTAATAATGGTGTATCACATATGTAAGCAAAAGCCTTTGAAAAAGAAACCTGGCGAAACTTGAATTTTTATGGTATTGTCAATGAAAAAAACCCATACAATAACTATGCACTTTCAAAGCATGTCAATTTATGAGATTTTCTTTGCCTTTTCCATGCTTAGTAAAAACAATCAACTAGTTTCTACACTGGGCAGGCCACCAAACAGCATATATATTTTAAATGTTATTCATGTTTTAATAAGATGCAATACTGCAAAGTTTGGTCCCAGGTATTTAGCCTCAGCCACACATTCTCTTCCCCCTCAAGCATTCCAATACAGTGGTTTGGGTAACCATCCTGCAAAGCTGGTTACTGAATTTATTTAATTTTTTTCAAATATTGACTTCTGAAGTTGATTTTACAGCTACAAAAATGGAGATGGAGCCACACTATTGGAAAAGGTCATCAAATTAAATAAGGCAGTATATGTGAACCTGCAACAAAACCATTGTTTTGTCTAATTCCACCCCAAAAGATGGATCTGTGTTTATAATTGGTTGTTACAAAACCTTCTGTGATCACCCAAGTTATGAAAGTTGGTTTAGGAGGCCTTACAGTGCTCAGAGCAGTAAGAGTAGAGGAAGGCATGTTGGCTGTGGGACAAGACCAACGTTCAAATTTTGGAATATCAACAAAATCATATATATCCTAGTGGTGTCTGCACTCTGGTAAAAGCCTGATTTTGGTACACAGCATCAGAATAAATCCCTATTTGCATAAGGATAAAGCCACTAAAACAGGGTAGTGTAGCACCTCTATGCTAACAGCGGCCAGACTTACTTGGACAAGGCCAAAGACTACTTAGATGAAAATACAAAAGCCAATAGTAGTGCAAGATTCCTTTCCAGTAGTATTTCTTTTCTTGGACTCAGGTTATTTTTAGTAACCTGACAAGTTACCAGCAATGTCCTCCCCTTAAACTAATCAAGATAGCAGACAATAATGTTTACTGTTGATTGTTTCAGCACTGAAACCAATTAAGTGGCCAGTTTTACACCACATTAAGCTAACAAGTAACAGCCTCACGGTGGCTAATTACTACATGCAGAACATAGTTTTAAATTCCAAATGAGACTGCAGTTTTGCAAAAGAAAAGTCTCCAGCAAGGCAGTCTATGAAACCTGTAATTAAGGTGATCAATTTTGTGGATTTTGCAGATTTCTGTTAGCTGTAACAGATGAAGCCAAGGTTTCCTTCTGACTGTGAACAAGAATAAGCAGTTAGGCTGTATTGTCACTACACACTGTGTATCAAGAAAGTCAGAAAACATACTTTGTTTTTTCCTTTTTGTGATGGGATGGAAGGGGAGAGGGATCAAAGACTCAATAGACAACACTGTCTTCAGCACTGGACCAACAAGCAGGATACTAGAGGGAGGTTACCGTGTTGATGGAGGTTCTTCCTTCTGAGAGATAATGTAACTGACCTTGAATGTTCATGGCCGTGAAATCTAGTGGTGAAACTTTCTATAGCTCCCCACAGTGTCTTAAGGAGTGGGAGGAAAATGACAGGTTCAATTCAGTGAACTCTCATAATTAAAATTCATAGTTAAAAACAAGCAAATAAGGAACTCTTAAAGCAAATGTAGAATGAAATAAATATGTGGATAAAGACAGAAAACATACTATATGTTCTACATTTATATTTGAACAATTAAGTGAGCTGTAAGATGAGGATTTATTAACATGGCTAATTTCCTCATTACTAAATAAAAGAACAAACAAAAAGCATGCCAGACGTAGTAATTCAGGCTTTCTGAAAACCCACAGCACAAATTGTGAGTAGACTTCCAAAGTCTGAAAACAAGCACAACACAATTTATACTGAGATCTGATGAAAGTATCAAATTATGTGCCTTTGTCCAAGTGAATAGATTTGTACAATGCAAAGGTGATCTCAAAAATGGATAGACAGTTAATAATTTCAGTAGGTGACAGCGTCTGTAATTTTGAAAGCCAGTGCTTCTAGGGTATCATTAATGGCAGGCTAAAATTTTGTTCTACATGGCTAGATACAATAGAAAATTTTATTATTTGTCTGATAACATCCTGCCTCCTACAGTTTAGCTGGCATGAACGACATCTCAGTTATTTCATGTCAAAAAAACCCCGACTCATTATTGAGCAGAAAAATCAAATTAGCCTCTCTGCTTTCTTCTATTTGACCTCAGCTACACTTAGCCAAGCCATTGTCCTCTGAAAGAACACATTTCTTGAAAGTAACTTAATGTTAATATAGTGCTCTTATCTTCATGTAGTTAAAGTACTTAATTATGAAATGCACTATGTGCTTTAAAAGTACATTTACTTAGTTCTCTCCTCTCTCGATCAGATCTCCCACAGAGAAAGATTTTCAGTATTTCTGAACATTTGTTGGAGTGGATAAACAGAATAACTACATTATGTGTGGGCTCATACATTTATCGCCATTTCTAACTGTATTCATTCTCTTCTCTTTTTAAGAGGCATTTTTATTGCAAAATAGAAAGAGGATTACCTTGCAGGAGTCTGCCTCCTTTATAAAGATGAATGGCCAGGGCTGCATCAAACTTGTCTGTGGAGGTTAGATTTGCGATTTCAGTTGGACTTTCATACATGAAAGCATCTTTAAGAACACAGATATGACCTGCAGCATGTAGATGATTCCTTCATTATTGGAACAAACAGAAAAAGAATAAGAAAAGATACTATTAATTTGTAGGCATGCCAGTGTATGAAGTAAGCTTAATCGAAATGGTTTTCCTTAATAAGTTTTGCTCTGACATTTACCTTTACGCTAATTTCATTCAAGCAACCATGGGGCTATTTACAAGGTTGTTTTTTTTTCCTGGAAAATATTTACCTTCACTATTGTGAAGCCACAGGCACACTTCCAAGCAAGGTAATCTACAACCTTCCTAAGGCCTAAGCCTACAAAGTATCAACACCACCTTTGGAAATCAGCAGACATGAAGTATGATCAAGATATTTCCTGATTGAGCTTCAGCTTAATATGCTGAAAAGACCCCTTTTGAATGGAATGTGTTAGACCCTGGTCTTAGAGATTTTCAGATCCTTGTTCTGGAGAAAGGCCACCGAGCAAAGAAAGCACAAATGTATCCAGCTAATCAATGCTATTAAAAATATAGATCATGTGAAAAATGAATAAATAAATAAAACTGGAGAGTTGAAATTGTATTCCCTTTCTGTTTGATTGTGGGTTTAATTGCTTCTTGTCTTAGTTTACCTAAGACACACACAGCATAATTGAAATATATGGGAAAAACTACACAATAATAATTACACAAATACTTTCACAGCCTTTTTTAAAAATCTCAATTGCAAAAGAAAAGAAAACAACAATAAGCGCCCCCGTTCTACTGTCAGCTTATCCATACTTCTTTATATACAGTGTTCCTCATATTAAAACATTGATTCAAGGACTGCCAAAGTCAAGAAACTGATTGATTACAGTGAGCTTTACCTTAGGCGTTTCGGTGAGCTTTGTTTTAGTCTTTTCTTTTATACTCTAAGCTCATAATTCCTCCCACCAAAGCCAGAATCAGCTATCAATGTTTGCAATGTCATCAGCCGAAAAATATATAGGAGAAAATCCATGTTTTGATAGAAACTAGCCCACTGCATCTGCTGACATGTAGTGTTTACATTTTCAATACTATAAAAAGACAACGAGAATGTTTTCTGCTTATTATATATTGTTCTAGTTGATTTATTTCTCATAGAGTATTAATTGTCCTGGCATTAAAATCCTGCTAACTTAATAGCTTCTTGGATAATGTGGGCTCTTTCCTTTCCTGATCATTTCACATCCTCCCAAGGAATCTAATTTTCTGTCCTGCAGAAGTTAGTCATTACTGCAGAAACTGGTGCTAAAAATGTTGTAAAATGTCTTGAGGCCTTGGAAGGAATGTATTAGCACTATATCAGACAGAGCTCCATTGGCACAACATATGGTGCTGTATTTCTTCCTTATTTTGAAAAGAAACTCATTTTACTTTTAACTTCACTGTTTGAAACAAGACCAATAAATTATAGTAAGTACTAATAAATAATAAAATACAGCCAGATTGTAAGCTCCTTATTTACACTGTTGAGCAATTATTTACATCAGCTGTCCCATGAACTTGTACCAAATACCTGCTTGCCTTCTGAAAGAGGCTCTCAATTTATGTCTAAATAATGACGCCCAAGTCTCAGAGCCGTGGAAAGAAAATCTCCCCAGCAAATACCCGGGATGCTCGTGCATGCATTCCATAATTTCACAGGTGCTCATTAAATAGTCTAAAAGAATTTTTTCCCATCAGTATTCCAATTACCATAAATCACTCTCATGTACAAGCAGTATGTTTGCATATTACAATTAATTTGAAAATAATTCTCTCAGGACATCAGGAATCAAGAAATTCAGCTAGGAATTTTGATCTAAAGTGTCTTTTTTTTTTTTAATATACTAGGAATTAATACTTTTTCTTTCCTGCACAGTTTCCGCAGCTCCAAGTCTCACAGCTGAATGACAGCTGTTGCTGCAGTAAACAGAGGGGGACTCCCTCAAGCATTCCAAGGCTCAGAAATTGTGGACTACCTCTACTACCTCTAACTTTTTTTTACCTTTTCTACACATGACAGCTCAGAAGCATGTACAAAATTTGCATACATCTTAAGAAGGAAAAATTATCAAATTATTCCCAGAATAATTTGAATTCCCAGAAGTAAAGATGCCTTAATCCCATAAACATACCATTGAGTTCAGTATGATTAGTCACAGGCTTCAGATTATGCATATATGGAAATACATGTGCATAGAAGCCAAGTTATTGGGTAGTATTTAAGTACTAAAATTTACAGTGATATTTTCATATTTTCTAAATGACTTTTCATCTTCATAACCAAAAAAAAAGCAGACTATGATTTTCACACATATGCTGTTATCAAGGAACACGATAAGAGGGTGCTGCAAAGCTATTGCAGGAGATTTTTTTTGAAGGCTGATCTGTCTATGAAGTCACAGATGTCCCTGAATCGAGCCAAGACAGAAGATATACATTACCCATATCTTTTCTCCTCCTGGAACTGTGTATTCACATTATTTTGCCATTTCATAAACAAGTACTTTCTGAATGAAAAATAAAAATGAACACATCTCCTGCTGTCTGCGAATTTAAGACAACACTGAAAATGCTAAATCTCAAGGCTACATTTTCTCTCTATCAGTTTTGTGTGCGGCAGATAAATTCCCAAGTGTCTTAACAACTAGTAATTATTGCTTGGATCCAGAATTCGCCTTGCTCTGCCATATCCTTCCCTTCTACTAAAACTCTCATGGAAGCCAATGCCACTACCTGGGGAGAATAATATTTTTAAAATGGAGTTTGGCTGTCAGATTCCAGATTTTGGGTTTTTTGCTAGGAAGTAACCAAATTCGGAAAATTTCAGTCATTCATTAAGTTTGAAAGATCATTTCTTACATTATATTAGTCACCACTTACACTGTAATATTTATACACATCTGAATACTGGAAAAAATATTTTCCAGCCCCACTGATTCTAGTATTCAGGGAATTAATGTTTTTTGTCATATTTTTTTACAGTCTTTGGAAATCATGAGGCTTAGAAGTGAAACCTGTGTCTGCTCTGAATCTATACTGTATGCAAAGAGATAATGCCAAAAGTACAACTCTTTTCTGACACGTTTTCACTTTATTAAAGATTTCTACAGAAAAACATTTTTCTCTAACAGAACTATGAAATACCATATGATGTTTAACAACGCTTCATTTTTTACTTCCTACATTATTGATCACTACTTCTCACTTACCCTGGCTAGCAGTTTTCACTCCTTCAACCTGAATCTGTAGTTCACAGGTCTTCATGTACAGGAACAATTTTATAGTTCCAAGCACAGCATGGCTGAAGCTAAGACACAAGCAAGTTCAAAGTATGCTTATTTCTCAAGTATTATAGCTTTGAAGCTTGCTTTATTTTCTGTGATGTCTTCCTTTCAAACACATTTATGTTTTAATTTTCAACTGGTATTTCAACGGAATTAATTGCAGACAAAGAATGTTTGATTTCCAAAAAGCTCCTGGTAGGTAGATACACTGACACTTCTTGAACGGCACAAAATAGGCTCCACACAAAAACGTTAATTATCTCTTTCCCTAGGCTGACTATTCTGTAAAGCAGCTATGCATCAACTGCTGTTAAATCTATACAGCACAATTCAAAGCTTATTAAGTGAGCAGAGCCACTTCCACTGCCTCTTCTGAAACTCGGCCAGAGCTGAATACTCGCAATTCCCACTGAAGTTGATTGAATTACAAGAGGTGAAACCTTGCTCGATCGTCTCTGTTTTCTTTGTAAATCATCTTAATTTTTTTCATACTTGTTAAAGCAAAGGATTCTTCATTTTATTTCTCGCTAGGACTTCTCCTTTAAACAACACAGACAAGTTGTGTTGGCATGAATGAGTATGAATAAAATCCACTGTGAATAAGAACAGAAATTAAAAATGTGAGCAAAAATGGGGAGAGAATCCTTCTGTGTCTACGTTCTGAAGTCAGTAAGTGTCCTTTGGAAGGACAAAATACCTCTGCAAAGTTTAATCCTCCCTTATAAACACGTCTAGCCGTGAAAAGCATTTTGGGATGCAGCAGACATCAAGTGCGGGCCATGGAAATGATCACACCTCAGCTCCCGAGGCGGAGGACGAACGCCTGCCTTGCAGCTGTCCTGCTATGGGAATGGCCACAAACAGCAGCAGGATTTTACCAGCACCTGTGCAAACGGCTGTACGCAGGTAAAAGACCTCTTGTAACCTATCACGAAGAGACGAGGATCTCCTGCTCTACGAGTGCTGTTCTGTGTGATTTTAACGGCAGCAGATAGGGTAAGGCTAAATAGAAGTAAAGCTAGGGCTCGGAATTACTCCAATAAATGTCTAAGCTGAAAAATAATTGTAAAGAGGAATGATAAGCATTATTGAATTTGTGGGTTTAATTCTCTTGCAGTTGATTACCTGGAGATTTACAGAATGCCTATTTCAGCTGTCCCATTTCAAATGAGGACTGAAACAATCTCTCCCTCTCCAAAATATATTTACATATTGACAAAATACTCCATCTAAATCTTTCTAATTAACCAATTAATTCAAGGTTTCTATTCCTTCTTACTACCAAGTAATAAAAGATGAACAGAACATTTCAAGGGGCAGAGAAGATTCATTTATTTTCTTTCCTAACACCTTCTTTGATCTCATTTCTAAGGCTGAAGAATGGCAGCCTAACCAAAGACTTTTGCTTAGTGTTTTATTCTCTACTCATTGCTCATATTTTTTAAGGTGATTAAAGACCATGCACACCAATACAAATAAAGCCCACAGCACATTCATTATATCACCTGGTTTAGCAAGCTGATTTCTAGCCAAATGAGATTCTGGTATCTTTGTCACCAGTTACTTTAAACTCAGGAAATCAGTATCTTATTTATGAAAAGATGAAGCAGTTACAGGAACAGCTGTAATATCATAAACACAGTATACCCAGTGATACTAAGCCATAAAATTAATCTATGCTGGCAAGTGTCCAGCCAGGAGACAACTTCATTGTTTCACTTATACTTAACCAAAAGTTGCCATGGTACAATATAAAAGAAAGATTGAACAAACAAATTTGTAAGCACGAATGCAAATACAACTGGAGTCAAATATTAATTGGAATATGTATTTTCTGTGTATTAACACACAGGTTAATATGCTACAAAGGTTACCATATGCACTTAACCTCAGGCATGGCAGATTAGTGTGAAAAGTGACGTGCCCAAGCCATTTGCTATACATGTAGATTTTTATTTTTTTTTAATGGCATAAAGTCTTAAGAAAACCAGTATTAGATGGAAGTATCTGTGTAGGATGGTTTCAGTGACAGCTGTCACTTGCCTAGCCTTTTAGTCAGAAAGACGGATTTAATTGCTAGCTGATACTCTTGACTTTTTTTCCTCATCAGACTTTTTTTTTTTTTTTCCTGAACAGGCTCGGTTATACTATTATTACAAAGAACATTTGTGATAAGATAGCAACTGAACATGACATAAGCTACTGACTCTCCAACACTATTTCTGTTAGAATCCTTTATCTACCTTTATTGTGAATGTGAATTAAATTGACCTTTCACTCATTATTTCCCTTCTGTTTGAAGGTCTGTGTGCATGAGAAAGCAGCATCCATTTTGTATAAGGTATGCCTATAAAGCAACAGGATGCTAAAGCAACTTGGTGTCCTCCACACAGATCACTGCAGATGCGTTCACATAGCTGCAAATGATTGCGTTAACATGGTAATATGTTAAACCATCTGTCAACTGAGCTGTTACACCTCACCAAGTCTATGTCCTCTTTCATACTAATGCACGAGCCACAGCTGAAGGCTGACCAAAATTGCGGGTTACCGTGACTCACGTAAATGCACCCTGCTAACCGCTGTGTCTTGATGCAGTATGTTCACATGAACATAATCAATCTTAGTTCAGGTAAAAGGCAACCTGAAATAATATGTGAACATTTGTTTGTCTGGCTTATTCAGGCTCAATTTAACTAGAAATAATGCAAAACTTCCTTTCCAGTGGATTACCTCTGAATGGCTCCAAAGTCTACACATCTGTCTGACTTTCCTCAAAGTTGAAGTGGAAGATGAAGGTAAGAGAGTATTTAATTTGTAAAGGTAGAAGAAATAATCTTATGGAGGAAGAATGAGTATTGATGACCCCAAGAATAACTAGTTTTGTATCTCCAGTGAGAGCAAAAGGTAAGAGATGAAAGGAAATGCAGAATGCCACACAAATCACCACACATGAACTCTGTGCTGACATGTACAGTGTGTATTATAAACATAAGAACGTATTTGTTTTATTTCAACATTTTATTAATAATTATTGTTGTAAAATATAGAAAACTTCGTCTTTCTCTGGTCTTTATGCTCCATTTGCTTTATACCTTCAGTGCCTGGGTTCGATTTTTGTTCTGTCTGAAACCAAGGCAAAATCTAAGACTGAACTTGGTTTGACACAACTAGTGTGAAAACTTAAACAACGTCAGGGGACAAGTTCTACGCATAACAGTGTGATAATACGCAGATCGAGGTCGGGGAAAACTTGTAATAGCAGAAGGCTATCCTAAGAGATTCATCCTAAGAAAAACAACTGTGGATGACTCTGACACAGAATAAGAAACTGAGTCCTTATTTCAGGCCTCAAGAGGACAAAATCATTTGGAAATGGTTCCATTTTTATGGTGAATTTTTGGTTTTTAAGCAAAGCTCACATGCACAGCAAAGCCCTCAGAAATGCTGTCAGCCACATCCTTTTTCCACATGCCATAGAAAAAGTTAAATGAGGACATTAAGAATATTTACACAGTTCTGTTAGTCCAAACTATTTCATGTCCATGTCCGTAATCCTCATGAGAGCAGCGTGTCAAATCCCCACGGCAAGGGCGCTAACTGGAGCAGCTCGTGCACAACTGGCTGCTTTAGGACAGCTCCTGTACAGACCTTTATTTCTGAGCTCCCGGAGCCTGCTGCTCTTCGCACTGGCTTCTCCTCTTACGCTGGGTATTTCCCAAAGCGGGCAGCCCTTAGGAAACCCACTGACTACCACCGGGTTTGCAAGGGCTCTGCGGGGCAGCTGGTGAGGGGACCGCTGCTCTTGGCTTGTGAGCCTGGGTCACCCTGCAAGCGCGAACGGCCCCTGTGCCAGCGAACTGCCCTGAGCAGAGCGGCCTTTTGTTGGGCTTGCTTTGCGGGGTTTTGGGGAAGGGGGGGAACCCCTCGGCTCCCCCTCTCCCTTAGTCCCCAGTAGTACCGGCAAAGGGGGACACCTTGCCAGACAGAGCCGCAGCAAAGCCGCAGCGGTGGCCACCCTACCCCCCGGACACGGGCTCGGCCCCACAGCCAGCAGGCCCCGGCTCCTCGGCGCTCGGCCGATGCCCCTCGGCGCTCGGCCGCCGTCCCCCTCACACACCCCCGGCGCCAGCCATCCACGGCGGCCGAGGCGGGAGAGTCACCGCCTCCGTGCGCCAGCGGGGGCAGCGAATGGCGGACGGACGGCCGCCGCCGCCCCGGCCCCCACCGCGGAGCCCCGGCCGCAGGCCCGCCGAGCCCCCTCTGCCCGCTGGACAGGGCTGCGGCGGCCTCAGCGTGCGGCGACCGGCCCCGCCTCCCCGCCGGCGCGCTGATGAGCCGGGAGCGCAGGCAGGAGCGGCGGCGGGGATGCCGAGGGGTCAGCGGCGATGCAGGCAGCGGGGATGCCCTCTCCCCTCGCATGGCGGGGCGGGGGAGGCACTTACTGTATCCTGGCCGCGGTGGTCGCGTTGCCGGTCTGCGCTCGGAGGGACGCCAGCAAGAGCAGCCTCATAGCGGCCCCTCCCGTCCGCCCGGGCGGGAACCTCCTCACTGAGGGGCAGCGCCGCGGCCGCCGCCTCCTTCACCTGCCGGCGGCCCGGGCGCGGCCTCCCGGAAACAGCGCCGCGGAGCGGGTGCTCCACCTGCCGCAGCCCCGGCCCGCCCAGCCGCCGCGGGCCCCCCGCGGAGCCCTGCGTTAGGTCGGGCTCCGGGCCGCCCGCGGGGGCGAGCGCGGCCCTTCGGGTGGCAGGACCCGTCTGGCGAGGGGGACGGTCGCTCCCTCGCCAGGTGTCCCTGGTCAGAGGGCACTTGGCTACAGAGCCAGGCTCCCGGTCTTGTGCCAGGAGGCTTGGGTCCCTTCCCCCACCTCTACATAGCGCTATGTGTCTTCAGGAAACAGCCACAAAGATGACATGCTCAAATCATGGCCTCAGAGAAGAACATCAGGAGAAGGTTGGTATCAGCCGCCGTCTCCTAAGGCAGCTCCTCAGCTACATCGCAGTCGCCACGTGTCTCCCAAGATGGAGGTAGTTTATATTCAGTGCAGGAATGGAGAAAAAACTAATTGCGGATAAGATGCCAACAACCAGAAAAGCCAGAGTAATGGGCTAGTCCAAAGAACAAGGCAGTGGGACAGCCAAAGACCACGCTAAATGTCAGGAAGGCCATATGATAAAGCAGAGCCAAAGGTGTGTAAGACCAGGCGAAAGCTCTGGTGAGGAACCACAGGCTCCACAGCAGCAGGCAGAATCCAAAGATACAAAGCAGGGAAGAGAAAAGGGAAGAGCCTGAACTCAGGACCAAGAAAACTGTATCCCAAATTATCGAGCCAATCTTCAGGATAAACACTAATTATAATCAGAAACACAGTGAGCAGTGGGTGGGGCAGCAGGCAGCAAGAGCAAGAGGCCAGTTTGGGGAGTCTGTTGGGAGATTGATAGGGGCCAGGTGGCTCACTGTAGATATCCACGGCCTTGAAGTTGATTCAACATGTGGTAGAAACATTGAGAACACTCGCAGGACAGTTGTGGTCATGAGGCAGATGAGAAGGAGGGCTTGATCTAACAGAAAACTCACTTTTTTGCTTGTATACTTATGACCTGTGCTGGTCCCCTGATGTAATTCACCACAGGGTCACAGGGATGCTTGTTTCCCCAAGGCTGCAGAGGACAGGGAAAGGTGGTCTGCAAACTGCAGTGCCTGCGTATTGTGGCTTAAATTACTCTTTAAGTCTCAGTGTCGGGTAGAGGGAGAAAAACATGCCGCATACAGAGAAAGGCTCAAATTTAATAATTTTTAAAATACTAGTTCTTTAAATAACTTGTGGATCTCTGAGGATGGCAGGTATTCAGGAACTGAGGGTTTAGACATGATAAACTGGAGTGTATTCTGGCAAATTGTCAGCATTTTGGTACACTGGCTCACGTTTTGCTAATGGGTCTTCATGTTGCAGAGCTGTGTTCAACTGTTTGCATCTCACCAACTTACTACTTAGAAATAATTCAGCACAACATTGCTCAGACCATTTTAAACTCCATCCAAACTAAAAAAGATGGCTACAACTTCGAAGAGCAGCAAATCTCGCATAAATGCTAATTGAAGGGTAAGCAGGACCAGGCTATTTTCATCACCATTTCATAAAGCGTTTCTCGCATGAAATCCCAGCCCTACTGAAATGTAGGGGGCTTTTGTCAATCCAGGCAGGATTTTAGCCCTGAAGTTTGTTTGTAAGTGGCCTACATGAAGCATATTTGGGCTTCTGAAAGCACTTGTCACCCTCCAATCTAGCACCAGCCATCTCCGGTATCACTGCTGCCCAACTCAGTCTCTCTAACCGACCTGTCATGTACCACACAGCCTGCATGAAGCCTGAGCAGCTGCCTTTCGGTCTCCCGACACATTGCTGCTCTATATCCTTTCCCAACAGACCCTCCCTCTCGTTCCAAGGCCTCCCCCCCTCAACACGGCCCACCCAGCTCCCATCCGTCTGCATCGCACCAAGGAATGTTGGCAGCGCGGGTGCCAACCAAGAGACCCCCCCCTGCCCTGCTGCCGCAGCGCCGTCCCTCAAACAGCCTACGTACTGCAAAACGGGGGCATTCCCCAGCAGCACAGCCTAACGCAGGATGTGTGACCATGCTCAGAAAGGGATGTTTGGGGTTAAAAGGAAGCTGCGGTTTCGGTATCTGCATGAGCTCCCTAATTACAAATAGCTTGGCCATTGTAACTGTTCACCGCTGCCAGCTCTAAAACCAGATGACAGCCACCCAGCACATCTAGCGCGTAACACAAGACAAAAACGCAAACATCAAAGTAAGACACAGCCTGCTCCATGAGAAAACATGAGGAAACTTCACCAGTCATCTGGGAAATAAAGAGGAAATAAAGGAAACATTCAAAGAGGTCTTAACATTTTATTGGCATTTATGGTAATTCTGGGTTTTATGCTGTATAGACCTTGACTGAAAAAATTAAAAATATGCAAGTCTCCGCAGCATTAAGTGCTGTTGTGTCTTCGAAAACAAGTACGTGCACCAACGTATCACTGTACAGACACAGGGGCACTCACGTGTTCAAAGAAAGGGTGACGGATGTATCTTAATGAGGGAATTTTAAGTATACTGCAGCTAAGTGTTCCTGTTGGAGGAAAACTAAAATCCACCTTCCTGAAGCAACTACACTTCCAGAGAGATGTCTGGGATGCAACAGTAGCTTTTGTATTTTAGTGAGATTACCTACTTCTCAATACTCGAAGATTTAAATAACATTTCAGAATGCACATTTCAAACACTACTCAGCATTGCCAGGTAACAGTTGTTGGGTAGGCCAGTATAAAAATCTCACCCCATTCATGAAGGTAAATTATGAAGGGCCTGGAACGTGATATCTGCGTATATTAAAACACACAATAACACCAAGTGTGCTTAATCACTCTGTAGTCTCTAGCAAATACTACTAGACCTCTTTCAAAATGTAATCACAACCGGTAGGATATGCTGCAGGACGCTGGGCAAAGCCGAAAAGCATTTTTTCAATTACAGAATCAGTTGTGCTGCAGCAGTTCACTGAAGAGACCTCTGTACAGCGAGCTGTTTTCCTCATTGTCCTTTGTCACGAAATTTAACTAGTTAAGACAGCAAATATATTTAATGAGTCATTTTTATGGCATATGTTATTTACAAAGGCCCATCATTAAATGAATACAATTACTTTTACAAGCATTGCTTGCTCAATTACCAACGCTGTTCCAAAAATTTTAAGTCATACCTAGATGTTGGGTGTAACCATATGATGTCAAGCAATTCACCTTTTTCACTGAACACACACAATCAGAAGTATTTTTCCCACGTTGTTTTGGCCAAACATACGACTTTAAGATCTACTGTTGACAGAGTTACACACTTTGATGACAATCACATACTTTCACGATCTTTACCTCAACATAGGTGATGGCAGAACAAAACAAAAAGAACATCTCGGGGCTCCAATCTTGCAACCACTAACGTGCGTTTGCTCATTTGAGTCACGCACTCCGTTCCGTTCGAACCAGCCTTCATTCTCCGCACGTACTTATGACGCCGTGACCGCGGGCAGGCTCAGAGCAGCCTCGCTGCAAGCCCCGCACACCCGGCCGGTGCTCCCCGTCCTGCGGGCCCGCTGATCCCGGAGCAGCTCCCGCCGCTGAACCCGTCCCGTTAATACGGTTACACCGCTCCCGTTAAGGCCTAAAACGTAACTCCCAACCTGAACTAACGCACGGAACAACCATCAAACCCGATTTTTCCCTGATGCAGCCCCCGCCCCGCCCTCTCTACCCCGCCCGGCATCTCAAGGAAAGCGGCGAGGGAAAACCCGCGCGGAGGAAGCTGCCGCCTCCCTTCTCTGGTGAAGCTCCGCACACCCGGCAGTGCCACCAGCCCCCGGCCCGGCCCCGGCGCTGACGAGCCCCCCCGCGGCCTGCTCTGCCCGGCCGCGCCGCGCGGGAGGCCCCCACAGCCCGTACCTCCGAGCCGACCCACCCCGCAACTTCCGGTCCACCATGTCCCGCCCCCTTCGCTAGCCCCGCCCCGTCTCGCCTCAGCCGCCGCTCCCTGCGGCCCAGCCGCCCATGTGACGGTGCTACCGGCGGAGCGACGGCGCCCTGAGCCAATGGCGGCGCGCCGTTCCCCGTGGCGTGGGCGGGCCGGGCCGGGTCCCGCCGCGCGACCGCGGCGAAGTTTCCTCCGGGCGGGCCGGGAAGCGCGGCGGGTCTGGGAAGGAGCCGCCGTCATGGAGGAGGCCGAGCCGAGCGAGCGCAGCCCTTTGCTGAGCAGCGGCGAGCGCGGCCGGGCAGCGAGCAGCGCTTTCCATGGGCGGCGGCTGGCCTGCGCCGCCGTGCTGCTGGCCGAGCTGCTGGAGCGAGTGGCCTTCTACGGCATCACCTCCAACCTGGTGCTCTTCCTCAACGGGCCTCCCTACGGCTGGGAGGGTGCCCAGGCCAGCCAGGCCCTGCTGCTCTTCATGGGCATCACCTACCTGGTGTCGCCTTTCGGTGGCTGGTTGGCCGACGCCCTCTTGGGCAAGTTTGGCACCATCCTGCTCAGCATGGCGCTCTACCTGCTGGGCATGCTGGCCTTCCCTGTCATCGCCGCGCCGCACACCCGCCAAGGCCTCTGTGGGGACATCCCCTTGTTCCCCGTAGAGAACTGCTCCTCTCCGGTGGCCAATGCCACCATGGCGCCTTGCTCCCAGGTGGGAGCCATCCGCTACTGTGCCACCGCCATCTTCGTTGGAGTGGTCCTCGTGGGGCTGGGCGTCGGGTCGGTCAAGGCCAACATCACCCCTTTTGGGGCGGACCAGGTCAAGTATTATTTGGCAGCTGCTGAATCGCTTGTAGGTGCCTGTCTGAACCAGGGGATGGCTGTCAGTCATGCAGAGGGGCTTGCCTTGGTGGGATGGACAGTGCGCCTGCTGATTCACGGCTCTGTAGGTGTTAAGCTTCTGAGGGAATCAGATCATCCAGCTTTGTTCCCTGTGTAGTTTAAGCTGTTAGATTGTACCCTGTTTGAAGTAATTTTGGTGTCTGTGTGATGTCTGATCTCTTATGACCCTTGGTTAGCCCTGCGTTACGTGTGGTACATGATTTGGCTAAGCCATCACCATCTTCAAGTTGAATACTTAATAGCCATTAAGTGGATTGTTAATTATTCTCCATTGTGGAGTTCGTACCTCAGAGCTCATCAGGTGTCCTATCTGATATACATTATAGCCTTTACAAGGATAGCATGGGCCTTCTAGGGCAGTGGCCAGTGGCCTTCATCATCCTCTGATAAATGAAGGATAGAGAACAAACAGGGGTTTATGCTTTATGTATTCTCTGTGTACTGCACTGCCCTTAAGTGATAGTTTTGTGCCGGCTAATGTACCACATGATGGGTGGGAAGGTGCTCTCAACATGGTAAACACATTACCTGGGCTGTTCTCATAAGGACATGTCCAGTCAAACAACCTTGATCCACTTCAGTGATATCATTCATTGGATCATCAGTGCAGAACCAAACGGCTTTACAGAAAATATTTGAGACAGCTCATAGTTCAATATTAACTGGGATGTGGCGTTACATGTATTTTTTTTACAATCTTATGCTGAGGTAGTATGCTGACTGTGGATGTTGAATTGGAGTGTAATTTCTGCTTTATGAATTAAGAATTCCGGATCCTTAGATACTGAGCAGCTTTTCTAACAAAACTATTCTTGATGACAAAGCAAGGAAAATGCCTCTGACCCAGTTGCATGTCTGTTTACTGGCCCATTGAGTTCTGGTTAGTGCGGATGTCAGAAATGTCATGCAATTCTTTGTGAAAGGTAGGATCTTCCACAATCTCTTTGCCAAACATACCTCTGTTGTGCAGTTTACATTTGTCATTCTTTGGTATTTCGTGTATTATAAATTCTGGAGTTCTGGGTGAGAGGCGGTATATTAATGTAAAACATTATCATAGCCTAGGATTGTATGTCCCCAGTGTATTGGTTCTGTTTAAGCCAGCATGAGCCCATCAAGTGAACTAGCTTTAATATGACTTTATCTTGTAAGATGTTTTTCAAAACTGACTGCTTATCCCCAGAACGGTTTATGAACGTTAAATATAAGACATAAATAATGGCAGGCACAGAGCAAAAGGAGAGCCACTGCCAATGGAAGCGTAGCTGTTGTAGCTGGATTTTTTTAAAGGCTTTCCCCCAGGATTTCATCGAAAGCAGTTTTTGGCTAGCTTTGCAGATAATTCACCATGATTTATGTAGGTGAAGCAAAAGAAACACTCCTTTCTGGTTCGTAGTGATCAGTACAGCTCTGTGGAGGACTGAATTTTTCCCCTTCTGTTTTTCTGGCGTATCTATTGTCAAATATATTACAGCGTGCCGCTTACCTTGTGCAGTTTTGGGCCCTCTTGGGTACTCTCTCTCTGCATAGGAATGTAGCAAACTGTGGGGTAGGTGGATATGTATTGCTGAGAATAAATTCTTGTCTCCCAGAGTCACATTCTTGAGAGGCCAGAATACAATGCAAACATGTTTTAGCTGGACGTGTGCTGGTAAGATTTGTCCTCTTTCCCATAAATACCAAAGGAAAATATGAATTGTATATCGTGTACTTTCGCTGACATGAAACACCTTTCAGATATTGTTAATTACACTTTATTGCTGATCTCTTAAAAATTACCATGTAAATTTTTCAATTTTAATGGTTGTTCTATAATTTGAGTTGAGAACCCAAATATAATGAGGATTTTTTTTATTTAGAAGAAAAGAATTGCTTTGTGGAAAATCGGAAATGAAATTCCAATTTTCCTCTGAGGCTAAAAAGACGTAGTTTCTTAAATTGTGTTGGCTGGATGCTTTGAGAAGTGCTGTTCCAAGTGACTAGGTGGACTTAATATAGAGCAACTTTTGCCAATCAGCTTAGCAAAAAAACCTGTTACGGCAAACTACGTACAGACCAGCTTTGCTTAACTCTGTTTATAAATGAGAGCCATTTTTCTAGAAGTTGCAGATTGATTCTTCATACAGATCTAAATCTGCACTGATAGTTCTCAGAATAGTGATTATAATCATGTGATATGTATAATCTGGCACTTCCCAGTTCCCCTTTTAAGTGCGAGTGTTTTGCAGTACTTCCTGTTCGGTGTAGCCGTTTGTGACTTTCTGTAGTTAGGAAACAATACGAGCAGCCCTCATCATTGTGAAAGCTGGTTTAGCTTCAGCATTGAAGCCAGCATCAGTAGTAGACAACTAATCTAGTATCAGCTATAATCGTTCTAATTATAGATGAATCTGTTTGGGGGTTATGGTGATTAGAGATGCTAGCTTTAACCCACAGTACCTCTTCTTTCTGAATTGCCATTGTAGTTACTAAATCTACCCGTCCATAACCTGCCAAAAATCTTCTAGCTTTGCTGAAACCGTTGCTGTTACGGTAGCACCGCCAGGGGCAGGGTGCTATTGGAAATTGCTGGTGTAAAGATGGCTTCAGAGTGATTTTCAACCTTTGTTTCTTTATTTGTAGAACTTAGATTTTTCCAGCCTCTAGGGAAGGATGAGGGACCTTGTATAAAGAATTGAAGGTCACTAACTGCAAGTTACTTTGTGGTTGCTGAAGTTCGAGACTGCAGATATCTAAGACTCTGAAGATAACAGTTGGAAAACTGTGGCATTCACATGAACAGAACCAACTGTTTCTGTTTCCAGCGGAAAAAACAGATATGACCCTAGTGAGAGGGAGAGGACTTTAAATGTGGACTGGCCAAATTTTAGTATAGAAACTTGAAATTATGTAGCAACTGAGTAGTACTGTATGGCCTATTACTGAGCTCTCTCCAGATGCTCTCAAAGAATAACTGGTGTCTGTAGTGATGGATTAGAAAGTCAGAATCCTGTAAGAGTAAATTTGACTGCAGAAAACTGTAGTGCACTTTTTTCTGTAGGCTAACGAGAAGGGCAAGCGTCTGCCTTTTCATCCTTGCTCTGTTGTGTGGCTGCTCATGTAGTTGGCTGGGATAAATTTGCGGGTTTTTGTTACATTTGTCACTTGTGACTGTCAGTTGATTGCAGGAACAAATGAAAACTGCTAATGTCAGTAACTTTTAAATAATCTTTTTCCTTTTCTGTGAGTCAAATAGGACGTCATAGCTTTGGATCTGTCATGATGTGAAGAGGGAGAGAGGGAAGACGATGACATACTAGAACTCTGAAATGTTGGGGTTTAGGAAGTACTTGAGATCGTTAGCAGATGATGTCAGACATCAGATGTCAGTGGATTGATAGGCACCAGATAGGCACTAGCTGCGGCAAAAATAGGAAATCCTGTGGATAACCATTTCTTTGAAACTGACCTGGATGTAGAGAGCTGGGAAATGACTTTGTGTCAAAGCAAAGCATCTAAATACAGGGACTATGGAGAAGCAATCATGCTTGTATAGATTCCTGGCTCTTTATGTAAAAATCAGGAGAATCTAATAGAATCTTAGTACTTGAGCTGTGTAATATTTTTTGTTTCAAGCTGTACTTGGATCATCTCCTAAGATGTTGGTGTTGAAAAATCCAGGGGAGGGAAAATTCAGCAAGTGATCATCTTTCTTCTGAGCCAGAATGAGGTCTGAGTATTAACCTTAGGGACAGCTGTGCTGTGGAAGTTGCTGTCTGTCAGGTTATTTGTGATGACTTTTCATCAGGTGATGTAACTAAAGACCTAGTTACTCTTTCTCTCTTTGTTTTAGTTGCGCTTAAAATTTTGTTCTGATTGTAGGATGTGAACCTTATACCCTAAATGAGTTTAGAGTATTGCAGTGCAGAGTTACACAGCTGATGTGTCCTCTGCTGAAAGTGGCTGTAAATAACCTAATGATTACACAGTTCCCATAGCATAGTGTTCCAGGCACTCGGGATTCTTCATCGTGAAAACAGCAGTCGTAATTACATCTCATCTGACCATAATCAGTCTGATATGTGTTTTGTATTAGAAACTTTGATTTTGAGAACTATTCCTTTACCTTTTTGAAATCCAGTGCTGTGTAGGTCCCAGCTGTAAAACTGAGAATGTCGCTGTGCTTTTCTTTCTGCATTTGGATTAACTGTATGTAAAAGATAGTTATCAGATATATCAAGACAGACTGTAGAAAAATCAAGTGTTAGGTTATATTTTCCTTTTGCAAAAGTTATGTTAGATATCTTGAAAGTAGCACAATTATTTTATTTCCTCTTTAGAGGCCCACCTGAATGCAGGCAGCATTGACACGTGGCCAATGACCGACAAAGCAGCTGTGGCCAGAACGCTTCCTTTATGTCTTTGTTGGTGGCATTTTTTGGTGTGGGTTTTTTGTTTAGTTTTGGGGGTTGGAATGGGTTTGTTTGGGGTTTTCTTTTTTGTTGTCTTTGTTTGTTTGTTTTTAATTAAAATTTGCCCTATAGATTAAAAGAGGAAAATTTAGGGTAATTGGGATGCTCATTGTAACGTACAGTAGGTTATTTCATATTTTTATAGAAGTAGAAGCACTATTGGCTTGTTCCTTAGTATTCTTAGAGAATGATGTGCTGTCCCATTTAGTAGGGAAAAAAGCTGTGTAAGGTTTGAGGAATGCAGAACAGTGAACTGGATAATTATGCAGTGGGAGGTGATCTAAATAAGTGACAGCTGTCCAACACTGGTAAATTCTGTGGAGAATGTCTGAATCTGAGCTCATTTGTAAAATAACGCATTACCTAAAGCAAATAAGTTGTGTGTGTTAGATACTTGCTAATGTTCATTTGAGTCAGGACACATTTGAAACAGTTTACTCCAGTGTTTTTGTTCAGTGCACTCTAGCCATGGCATTTTGCTGATATCGTTTGCATTTTCCTGTTGTAAGAAGTTTGACTAAAACATGGTAAATCTTAGAAGGTGACCTTTTTCGTACCTTTTAGGCAGTACTACTGTTTTTAAGCTGTTTTGTTGTGGTGGGGATAAAATAGAAACCTATTTTGGCTTTCAGTGCAGGGATGTGGAACCCTTAGCCCACAGGACAGATTCGATCCAGGACCTACACCATAGTGGTGCCGTTTACGTGCATCATTTTCCTGCTGCAGTTGTTGGTAGGACGTTAAGAATATAATGAAGCTGGTGGTGCTGGTACCACAAGGAGAGTGCTGCTGTGCTTGAGCACAGATGCAATTGAGCAGAGGGAGTGATATAGATTTTTCTTTCTGCTTGGGTGACTGAAAATAATGGAAGCTCAAGGGGGAAAAGCAGAATTCCTGCAGTTTTGTGAAAAATACTTGTCCTTGATAACAATAAAATAATAAAATTCTGACATGGTTTTCTTTTCTGGGTCTCTTATTAAACTGTAGCGTCTGCTTAGGAAGAGAATGAACAATTTTGTGCTGTCTCACAGCTCAAGTAATAGCCAGCAGGGGGAATCCTTGAGTAGTCCACTGTAAATGTAATATAGCTAGTAATTTGGGCAGCTGATGGGATGTTTGAAAGGAACTACAAGGATTCCCTTTAACTCTGCTGTGCTTTCTGGTTTTGGTAAGACATCTTCATAGTTCTTCCACTTTGAGAAGATATTCCAACACTAGTTGAATTGATTTTTATTAAGCTATTAATGTTTGTCAATAAAATGCCATAGTGGCATTTCAGACGTGGCTGTGATGTGATTTTTAGTGCTTATATGTTATATATACTTTGATAAGGAAGCAGAAAATAGATTCTTTTCATTCTAAGTCTGTGGTATGTCTGTCCCTTGAGCATTGCGTTCCTCTTTGGTCACTCTGTTTCAAAAAGGATGGAAGTTTCAGGGAAGGGCTACAGACACGGTCAGCAGTTTCCATGCAAGGAATCCTGAAACAGTCTACAACTTCCTATCTCTGAAAAGGCAGCTAGAAGGAAGATGTACTGGTGGTTTGTGGAAATAATGGTCAGAGGAGAGAGAGGCAGAAATGGATCAGGGATGGGATAAAGCTCAGCTGTCTTCTGTGGTTTCCTGGAACTAGGCAGAACAAGTGAGGCTAGTACAGGGCAGGTTTAGAACAGACAAATGGAGGTGCTTCTTCACACTGTGTAATTAGCTGGGGAACTCTTTGCCACAGGATATTATGGATTCTAAAAGCTGAGCTGAGTTCAGAGGCAGGCTGGACAAATTCATGGAGAAGAGGTCTGCTGCATTCATTAAGTAGACAGAAGCCATCCTTGGTTCAGGAAGTTTCTCAGGAGATCATGGTTGGAGGCTGGCATGATACTTGATAGAAGCCTCATGCTGTGCTTGCCCTGTTCTTACCTGTATCAAAGTTTACTTTCATCCCCCAGCTTTTCTTTGCATAGACATGAGCAAGGTCATTTATAAGAGGGAGGATGTGAAGTCATCTTCCTTGCAGAAATTATAAGAGAACTGAGACTTTATGATGAAGAAATGGAAACTTCATAAAATGGATTGCTAACTCTTTACATAAGTTCGAGCATGTTTAAGATGTAATTGTTTGCTAATATCCTGCTGCCATTTAGAGTTTAGAGGGAATTCTTACATTGGTACACTACTGCGGGTGATGACTGTTAAAATTAGGAAATCAATACCAAGCTGAAACTGGGAAGGGAGAATTTCTTTGGTTTAGTCTTCAAGATTGTATTTGACATGCTAACAGACCTACCTGAATGCCTAATGATGCTATTAACTATGCATAGGAGTAGATGTCTTAATATTGGAGAGAGTCCATCGGAGGGCTGGTAAGATGATGAGGGGACTGGAGCATCTCTCCTACAAGGAAAGGCTGAGAGACCTGGGGCTCTTTAGCCTGGAGAAGAGAAGACTGAGAGGGGACCTTATCAATGCTTATAAATATCTAAAGGGTGGGTGTCAAGAGGATGGGGTCAGGCTCTTTTCAGTGGTGCCCAACAACAGGACAAGGGGCAATGGGCACAAACTGGAGCACAGGAAGTTCCGCCTCAACATGAGGAAAAACTTCTTTACTCTGAGGATGACAGAGCACTGGCACAGGCTGCCCAGGGAGGCTGTGGAGTCTTCTTCCCTGGAGATATTCAAAACCCCCCTGGACGCAGTCCTGTGTGACCTGCTCTAGGTGAACCTGCTTTAGCAGAGGGGTTGGACTAGATGATCTCCAGAGGTCCCTTCAACCCCTGCCATTCTGTGATTCTGTGATTCCTTTTGTTAGACTCGGTTAAATGATACAGATGGGTTTGTGCACCACTGAGAAACCTGAAGCTGTAAATCAGAACTGACAATGTTAAAAACTTATTTCAAGACATAGCTTGCTTTCCATATTGCAAATTAAACACAGATCTTGTGAAGATCAGGCAAATGAGGAAGGGAAACTTGCAATTAGAAGTCAGAAACAACTGACTCTGCAAGACTGGTGCATGGCAGTGACTTGCTAGTCAGTGGTAATGGCCTTTCAGTCATAAAACGGTGACAAATATGGTATTATGAATTATTCTACAGACTAGTTGATCTTTTTAATGTATTTCAAATTTTAACTTGCATAATTTCTCTTACATCACATCTTATGAGTGATGCTGGGTTCCTGTGACTTAATTACAAAATATGGGGTGACTTATGGTAGGCAATACAGAATAAAGAGTGATGGTGAAAACTGCACAGGATAATTCTGTAAACCAGGGATGTCTTTACTTTCACTGGAGAGACATTGAGAGCTTCAAGCAGAAAAATAGTGCTATGTACAGTGCTGACTTAATAGAGGGATAAATGTTTACTGGGGCCTTGTGACACCTCAGGCAACCCAAATTCAATTATTTTTTTTAAAGGTCAGAATGGCAAGTTTTCAATTTATGTACTAATGAGAGGCATTAGGACTGTGTTAAAATTTAAATTTGTGCTTTAATTACCAAGTAGTCATTTGAGGCTTAGAAAATGGAATATGGTTAACTGTTATGTGTATACAGTTGGAAGAAGCAATGCTTGCAATACTACTAATACATGAATTTTTAGGTAGCTTAACTTTTTTTGTTAAAAAATGGTTATTTCAACTTCTGTGGGTTATGGGACGTTAATCTGAGTGAGCTTTGTCTAGAGAAATGACCAGATGAGAGACAGTGCAGTAGAAATAATAATGACCTCTATGGGGAAGCTATGTAGTTTAGTATTGTAAGGCTTTTTCATCCCTATGTTGAACTTCCAGAAGGTCACTGATATAATGGGGTAGCTCAGTAAGCTGTCGTTTCATCAAATACCATGCTAAGCCCAAAACACTGAAATAATTTCAGTATGACTCCAAATTAAACCTAAACTCTTCAGTGCATTGAACTTGATTGAATTCTAATAAACAGGCTTCATTTTCTTCAGAAATTGAATGACAAGTTTTTAATCTTTTTCCAGGTCAAAGATCGGGGTCCAGAAGCCACAAGAAGATTTTTTAATTGGTTTTATTGGAGCATTAATTTGGGAGCTATTCTCTCTCTGGGAGGCATTGCATACATTCAGCAGAATGTGAGCTTTGTCATTGGATATAGTATCCCAACAGTTTGCATTGGGATTTCGTTCATGGTTTTCTTATGTGGTCAGAGTTTCTTCATCACAAAACCGCCTGATGGTAGTGCCTTCACAGACATGTTTAAAATTCTCGCATATTCTTGTTGCTCAAGGAAGAGACATGTGGAACAGTCAACTACTAGGTTTGTAATGAGCTCTTTTTGTATAGTGTGAATTCAGTGAATCAGCCAAAGAGTGGAACTAGTTAGTTCAAACTAGCTGGCAGTAAGTCACACTAGAGAATACACTAGAATATGCAGTTTTGCTTTGAGAACTGGAACTGGAAAATTAGAGTCCTGGAGATATTTTCTGGGAGTTCTGGGATGAAAGAGAGGCACATTTTGAGATCACTGGGTCGCCATGCTGCAAGATCAAGTCTGCTGTTTTCAATTGAATGCTATGTCTTGCCAGTTCAGAGTTTCTGAAAGCATAATGTGACCTAAGTATGCAGCTATTAAGCATTCGTTAACGTTCTCCTCTGCTTAGATATGTTTATGGGACACCTTCTGATTTGAAAAACACTATCAGCTGCATTTAATGCTGTAAGTGGCTTGATGGGCAGCCAAAATGTGTACTGGCTTTTTTGCTTTCCAGATGGTTAGTCCACTCTTAAGAGATGCCCATGGCGTACTAGTGGCTGAACTTAGTCACTGATGATAAGAGATGTCAGGTGCCTCCTCTGCAATGGGCTTTCATGTATTCAGATTGCAAAACAATTCAATGAATTAGACTAATGTGTATTTTGTGATACTGTTTCCTAAGTTCTGCATATTGCAGTGCCAGTTATTTATGTGTGGGGAGGATGGGAAATAGGGAGACCTTTATGATGGAAGGTTTCAGCTTGTGCTTTCACCTGCTGATGATCCATTCTGGCCTAGCTGTTTTGCTGTAACTTACATGAGCAACTTATTTTGGAAATGCATGAGGTTTTTATAATGAAGTGTCACAAGATTGCCAGTTATGTGAGTTTTTGTTGTTGTTGAACTAAACGTTTCAAATTCTCTTCAAAAGCGAAGGCCAAGGAGTAATTCAGCAACCTCGCAAGCAAAGCCTGTTTGAGATGGCCAAGCTGTCTCGTGGGGGCCCATTCAGAGAAGATAAAGTAGAAGATGTGAAAGCTCTTGTCAAGATTATCCCTGTCTTTTTGGCTTTAATACCTTACTGGACGGTGTATTTTCAAGTGAGTAGTACCAAAAGGTTATATTTTTATTTTACATGTCTGAAAAACCATGGATTTCTGATTTAAGGGCTATAACTTCCTCTTCTCCTGGTTGCATTTGAAAGGTCTCAGGGCACTAGCATTAAGCTGCAGTTCTGAGCCTGTGTTATAAATCTAACTGTTGTCTGAAAACTACCCCCCAGAACAGTTACCTGGAGGAAACACTCAGAAGCTTGTCGGGGGGAAACTGTTCTGTAAGGTTTGGTTACAGTTAGCGTTCAGTAGCTGTGATTCTAAAGAAGGTGAATATTGAAGAGGATTTTTCAGAATGCTGGTATTGACAGTTTGACTTGTTTAATAACCATGTATTCAATAATGTTAGCTACTTGTCTTTCATACACCTGGGGTTGCATCTCAGGAATCATTTTATTAATATTATGTTAGCAAAAATAATACTGCGTGACGGTAGCTTCTTCTGAATTATTTTATTTGCTAGGTAAAATTGTGGAAAGCTGTATTGGCTTACCAGTATGCCAGAGTACCTAATTCCCCATTTTTCTGGGGGCTCTTCCATAAATTTGAAACTTACCCTGAAGTGGAGAGATGAAAAATGGCTGCTAAGAATACTTTCAAATAATATTTTGACTTAATAAAATAAAATAATTAAAACTATAGCTAAAACTAAACGTTGTATAAATTAACATATCTTAAATATTGTGTTCTGTTTCATCTTGCAGTTGATTCAGATAGGTCAGGGTAAGTGGTCTAGATTTCATTTTGATGAAATTTCTGGTCCTTCTGTCTTTGTGAGATGAATTAGGATAGGAAATATGTTTGGGGGAAAAATATGCAGAAATTGTTTTTAAAGTCACATGAATGATTCTTTGTGCTTTTAGTAAAAATAAATGTAAAGGTTTTAAAAAATCTTGCAGTGTTCTAACAGTAATTCTTTTTGGTTTGCTATATTAGCACTTCACCTCTGGGTAATCTTTGTTAATTATTAAAAATGTAAAAATATCTTGCTCTCAGTACTCCTTGTCCAAATAATCTCAACTTATCTTTCCTAATGCTAGATGCAGACAACTTATGTATTGCAAAGTCTCCATCTGAAAATTCCTGAAATATCAAATGACACCAACTCTATTCATACGGTAAGCAGGGCAAAACAAGTGAAAAGTATGTTTTCTTTAGTTGAAATGCAAAATAGGTAAGTATTGTACAAAAAATACAGGAAGTTAAGGTAGCGACTAAAGGGAATCAATGGCCACAGACATTGGGCATTTGGGAGCATGACACAGAATCCAGAGATTTTGGCACACCTGCTCGTATAAGGAGTTCACACCGTCCGGTTTTGAATGTATTCAGGTCACTTTCACTGCTTTAATTAGGAGTGTCTTTATCCTGCAGCAGACAAAGTATGATCTTTGAAGAAAGCTTATAAATCGATGTGCCCTGAGTTTTCAAAGGTGTAAGTAGTGCAGAAGCATTCCTACAAACTCAGTAGGAATACCCACACTTAACTGAAACATTAGTATTTGCAAATTGGGAATCTGAGATACATTTGTAACTTTATGCTACTTAATCAATACTCACTTTACCTTGAATCTCTTTAGCATATTGAAGGAAATTGGTCAATCCATGTTTTTCCAGAAAGGCTGGCACACCTAACTGCAGAAACAGCACTGAGAAGTAAAACCAAAAAGTGTGAACATAAGTTATTAACAGGCTTACTAAATGTTAAAATTAAGTTTCTTCTGTTTTATTTAAAATTAATATCAATAACCCAGAATGGCTTCAGTCCTTCTTTTACAGATCAAAAATAAAAAATGCTTGTACTTAATTTTTCTTTGAACTTGCTTGAAAACTGAGCTGCTTCTGAATCACAGCTGAAGGCTTAATGGAAGTTAGTGATATTGCTGAGTAAGACATCTAAACCAACAAAATCCTAGTTGGTCACTTTTACACAGTGACAAAAACTAAATGAAGAGTAGTCTGAGACTTCTTCAGTTAAGTGTGTGCCATCAACAAAAGGATCTAAAGCAAATTTCCTCAACCGAGTTGTCAGTTTGTGTTTGTTTGGTTTTTTTTTTGCATAACTTTCGGTCATGGAAAGCCATTGCCACTTTCACTTCAGGGTTCAGTTCCGCGGTGTTTGAGTTGCATGTTCATTTAAAAATAAGATATTTTTTCTTATTTAAAAATTCTGATTAGTCTGAGGCTTCTGGTTTAGTTACATCAGTTTTAATTGTGGACTAATTCAAGGTGGGCTTTTTTAGCGTATACCTAGTTCTACTTTAATACGGGTTAGTACATTTACATTTCAATATGTAACCTGGTTTGCTCTTTTCATTGAGCTTTTCACATTTCTTTATTGCTTGCATATGAGAGGGGACGCTTGTGGTGGTTTTTTTCTGTTATTATGAACCACGTGACTGTCTTGTTATAACATTGGCATTGTTGGACTAGAGAAGTGGATTTTCTTCTTTGTTAGAAGAAAGTGCACACAGGACTTCAGAGTCCCATTGTTAGCCTGAATATTAAAAATAAAAATATTGTCAGTCTGAGTATTTATTTTGTAGAAGTGAACATGGAGTTTTGGTTATTAAACCGAGCTTTCCTCACTGCCTTTTGGGGCATTAAGAATTGTTTTCAAGTTGTAAGTAGAGCGTTATGTTTAATTTAATTAGTTTAGAAAAATAATGGCTTTCATTGTTTTTGCTGAAAAGACTTTAAAATACCACTTGTGCCATGTAGCTGATTTTTCTAACTTAAAAGTGTGGCTTTAAAAGTTAGTTACCTGTTTTTTGTGTTTACTTCAAGTATGCAGAATTTGAGGCAAGGATAACGGAGTGATGATCCTAGTCTGTCGTGGTACTTCTAAATAAAGATTTTCTGTCTTGCATAATAGTGACTGGCTCCTTTTTCTGCAGCACGTCAGTTGTGTTGTTCTGCTGTTTTATTTTGAAAAACTTTGCTGTGACCTAACAGCATTAACAGCATCGGTCTGTTATTTGATTTGTTTATAAGTTTGTTATTTGATGTCTTCCTTGGTATGTGATCTGCCTGAAGGATGCTGACCTGCAATCTGTATTACATAGGTAGTATCTTTGAAAGCGATTCTGACTATCGCTAATGGAAGTGATTTGAGGTAATTAAGAAAAGGAGCAGTAATACAGCATTTTACGTGAGCAGCATTGTACCTTATCAGGTCTAGGTTTTCCTTAAGCTCTTTTAGGCACCTCTGCCTAATACTAATAAGGACATATTTCCTCTTGATATGAAAAGAGTGAAATATGTGTATGCCCTTTTAATTTGCAGGCTCCTGATAGAGCAGAAAATGGAAAAGCATACATTTTAAACAAAAAACCACAAAGTGATTGATTGTATGAAATACAGCAGTGCCAGAGTTGTTTGGTATTTCTCTTATTTCTTCTCAGGTTTAGCAATGACAAAATATTCCTACATCCTTGACTCTAATTACACAAATCAGTCTTTGTACAAACTGTTACACAAGTTAATGCTGGCGTGATGTTTGAAGCAAATCGAAAGGTGAATGGGAGAGGGAGGGAAATGGACAGTTTTAAAGTTTTGCTAAACTTTTTGAAATAAGCAAGAATTTGACTAACTCAGCAGAATTCACTGTGCATTTTTCAAAGTATGTGAAGATTGCTAAGCAGGGATATAACATTATGTATCGCACTGCTGAAGGTTTTTATATAGCCAAACCAGCTTATTATTTCATTTTCAAATCTGTGGTCTTGAAATGCCTGGGAAGCATTCAGGAGGGGGTAGGATGCATTTAGTTTTACCATCATCATCGTAACTTCTTGGGGTTGGCAAACTATGAACCAGAGAGCATTTACCTGGGTTCTTTGGGGAAGTGCAATGACAGCTGTAATGCAGAGCCAGAAAGCAATACTGTTTTTAACGACTGTTGTTACAACATGTCTGCATGCAGAGTGCGAAAGGTGTGCCGCAGACAGGCACTAATGGCTGTTGGAGACTTCGACAGAGCTAAATATGGGCACGGCTTGATGTCAGTCATGACTTGGTGCTCTTGGCGCCAACTCCTGTGAAACTGCCAACTCCTGCTTAGATCGCGAAGAGCTCAAGTTTCACATTTTGCTAACTCTTGTTTTTGCAGTTTGCCATCAGCTCAGCCATACTGGAGTGATTACAAGGAATCAGTGAAACAGGGCTCTCCTCTGCAATGAGATGCATGCCCACACTGTATTAGAGGCTGAGGACTTGGGGTTTTGAGATACTTGCAGTGGTTGAGATTAGTAGCCTTAAGGGAATCTGGCTGTCTTCCTCTGTTACTGTGGCCGTAGCTTTAGCTTGTCACAGGCCCCTTGGTCATCCTGGATAATGTCTAGAAAAACATTCATCTATTCCAACCTTGAGCTTCCACACACACAGAAACAGTTTAGTATCAAAAACTGAGTCTGCATCAGAAACACATAGGTCAAGCAGTGCTTGTGTTCTGAGTCAAAGAGTCGGTGCGATGCAGGGTACACTATCATGCTGTTCTAAGTGCAATTTTAAAAATATCCCCCAACCAGAACATTTTTATAAATCTTCCTATACTGCCTTGGTTTGTTAGCTCAGAACAGATGCTAAATATTATTAAGCTTGGTAGAAATTCTCTCTCATACAGATGGGAATCTTATTGTCAATTACTGAATCTTGCAAATGAGAAAGGATGCATGTGTTACACCATACTCTTTGTTCACGTGACACGTTTATTTAATTTTAATTTAATTTTGTATTACACTAGTAAAACTCTGTTTCTACTGTTCTGTGGCATATTTCAGAAAGTTCTAAGCCTAACAATAGAAGATCTACAGAACCTGGCTATTAAATATTTTTTACAACTGAAGTAGAAAAAAAGTTTAATTCTGTCAGACTAGAGTATATCACTGCAAGCAAAATAGTAGGGACTGTTTAATTGCATTAAATCACTTCCTGACTTGTGTGCCATTAATGCTGACTTCTAATGCTTTCAAAGTTGTATCTTGAGGTATATTCATTTAAATAATCTGCACAATTTTGTTTACTAGATTTGAGTGGCACAATCAATCATTCCTCAGACAGGTGTTCTATGACTAAAAAATCTGAATGACAGAAAAGCTCCCAAAGGATGATGATTTTTTTTTTTCTTTCCCATTAAACATATTTCAGGATGCATGCAGAAAAACTCAGATATTGCAATAATGCTAATGGGCATCTAATCTTTCAAATGGAATTCATATAGTTTTAGTTCATATAATTTTTGTTTTAACAAAAATTAATTCAGAATAAGGATCTAAAAATATGACCCCTCTGAAACTTAGAAATCTTAGCAAAGATGTTTTGCAAAGGATTTTTTATGAGTTCTAAATTTTGTTTTCTTAGAGTACTGTCTTCATCTGCCCAGTAATTTTGTTATGCCTCATTTTCCTTGGCACTACATGCAGTATTATTTGCTTTTGTGAAAAGAACCTTTTTGCTTTGAACACTTGATGCTCAATCACAGTGGAAAGCTTCTACTCCCCTCCCACCTGCCCCCCCCCCCCCCCCACCCCCCCCAGAAAAAAAAACAAAAACAAAAACAAAAAAACCCATAACAAAAACCAAAACAACAAAACAAAACCAAACAACCCAACACCCACCTCAGCACAGCTGGAGGTGTGTCTTGAAAGTGAGAAGATGCAGTACTGTTGGAGTTACTATGGTGAGGAATCGAGCCAACGGAATTATGAACTGACAAATTAAATGAACACCTGAATAGCTGAGTGTTTTCCTCTGCTTTTACACAGGCTTATTTTTCTTTTCACAGTGTCTGTCAGTGCATTGTTGTTTATTTTGGATCTCAGTGTTCCATCAAAAATATTTTGTAAAATAATAGTAAAAATCAACCCTCAAGTATGAAATTGCTAACTTAAGTAATCTATCCTTTCAGTTTCCAGCAGCCTGGTTGACTATGTTTGATGCAGTGCTTATTCTGATCCTAATACCCTTAAAAGATAAATTGGTGGACCCCATTTTAAAGAGGAATGGCTTGCTCCCTTCCTCACTGAAGAGGATCGCAGTTGGAATGTTCTTTGTAATGTGTTCTGCGTTTGCTGCAGGTAAGAAGACAACTTTGAGATCCACCTACGTAGTTATTTATTCAGCTACTTGCGACAGCATTTTTAAAAAACCTTCTTTAATCTTTAATTCAAGATTATTCAGAAGTCTTTTTCATGCGGTAGTTAGAATGCAACTGCATGGATGCATTTGCCACAGTGAAAGAGATGTTATCCAAAAATGTAACTAAAGTGTTTTGAACATTTGCAATAAACTGGACCATTTTTCCTGCCTGAAATAGATCTCAAGTGTACCTTCTGAAACCAACTTGTCAGTTAAGGTTTTCATATACAGTGTGACTTTAGTGTGCTTGGTAGAGGAGAACTATTTGTTTTCTGACTGTATGCCTTAGCTTGATGATCAGTGTTTGAGTTGCCTGAACAAAGTGTTCAGTGTTTCACAGAACCACAGAATGTCAGGGGTTGGAAGGGACCTCGAAAGATCATCTAGTCCAACCCCCTGCCAGAGCAGGACCACCTAGAGTAGATCACACAAGGAATGCGTCCAGACGGGTTTTGAATGTCTCCAGGGAAGGAGACTTATTTGGATACAAGGCTGTTAGTCCTCTTAAACTTGATGGTATTATGGAAGTCCATGTTGTCTGATTTACTTTTATCTTGAAGTTAAACATTTATTTATCCTGAAAAACAAATTAGTTCAGAAATAAGTATGTTCTTTCATATGGTCTGACTTCCAAGTATTTAAAAAGTGAAATTTTAACCTAAAATCTTTTCCCTTTATCTGAAATAATAAAGTTAGGTTATGGCTGAACAAGAGTTTCCTCCCACTTTGGGTTTTTTCCTCCCGTAACTTAATGTTCCCTAATGTTTGGGAATTACTGTAGTGTAAAATAGCTTAGCAGTAACATGAAAGGAAAAAGATGGCAACTCTGTTAGAACCATAAATCAGCTGCTTTTGAGATGGTTTAAAGTTGTTAAGCACTGCTGATGTGGAACTGAACATCTCTGAGCAATGCTTCATAGAACCTATAGCCTTCACCTAGTATACTGTAATGAACATATTGATAAAGCATTATAGCATTAAATAAATTAATTTCAGCACTTGTAATCTCCTATATTTTAGAGAGAGGGACACTTTATACGGCTATTAAGATTTCTCTCAGTGAGACAGATAATTACCTTATTAGGCCAAGGTCACTTTGTATGTGGGCAAGTAAAGTTCTTAAAGTCATTTAAACTTAAAATAGGAATGTTTCTCTTATTCCATGTTACTTAAGACACTGCTACCAGCAAATGAAGATGATGTAAAACAGTTAAATGTCAGCTCTTTAAACAGAACCTGCTGGCTCACATATAAGTGAATTCAAAACGAGCAATATCTGTCTTTGTTAGTACTGGGGGGAAAATGCATATCAAGTTATGATAACTGAGTTGGGGAATGGGATCATATAGCAGAATTCTTAAAATTTTCAAATGCCTTCTTGTTTTCTGTTCATCTACAACTGTAGCGCATGATTTTCTTGGTTTTGAGCCTCTCGTAACTCTTCCACAGCAGAAACTGAGAAGGTGAATTCGTGGGGTGGTTGGTTATCTGCAACCTGGTTGGGAAGTTTAACCTTTTGGAGGACCTTACATCCCTTCATCATAACATGAATTTAAGAGCTTCAGTTGTGACAAATTTGGGGCACAGGAAACTATTTATTTCTAGCAGGGTGGAAAGCTTCTGTTGGTTTATATGCTTCATAGAATTTTTATTTTCTCATTAAATGATATTTATAGAAGCCATATTTTAATATTGTTAAAATACAACATGACTTCCAACCATTTCTGCCTTAGAGAGAGATCTGATTAAAATCTTAAACGTATGAAGATGTTAATATCTTAACTTGCAATCTTGGAAGGACCTTAATGATTTGTTTGTGCCATATTTCCATTTTAACTTACTTATCTGACTGGCATTAGCTGGGGACACTACTTAGGCTGCCTATTAGAGTGTTTAGATTATTTTAAATATCTTATAAACTGTGTGAGAATATAACTGATTAGATTTAATGAACATCTGCTGTGCTTCATGCATTTTATCGTAAATTCTGAGCAGCAGTATTTAAGGTTATTCAACTGGAAAATCTACTTCATTTGTAGAGTTTAAACAATTATAGCAAGAACTTAAAATTCTTTTAACTACTAAAACTGTAGGATTAAACTTGAAGCTTGTCTATCAAAGTCTAAGAAAGAATCAATAAATTCTAGATTCTGAAGTACTTGGCTTTGAAGATAAATTTATGGCATAGTTTGGTATATTGTAATTATGCTGCTATGTGGCTAAACGCCTCCTAAATCTGCTTGTGTTGTGAAGAGTATCAAACACATTAAGGATCACTAGATTTTTTGCGGTGCAATAATTTTGTCTTGAATGTATATAAATGAAATTATGTCTGAGTTCTCAGCTGACTGTGCTGCTTTGTTTATGTTTTAATTAAGCTCACTCTAAAATGTTTGCCACCTTTATTAAACCCAAAACATCAAGAAATCAAGTGTTATTTTAATTACATTAGCTCTTCATAGTTCAGAGGGCGCTGAGGTGGCTGAAGAGCTGAAGGAAGATGCTTAAGGAGAAGATGGGTAAGTGGTCACCTAAAAAGAAGTGAGGAAGGTAGAGAAGATGTGGTGGCCTGGCACTAAGATATACTAAGTCCAGAATAGTCTTCATCTCAAAACCAGATGTTATTAAGGAAAACACTATTTTTAAGAAACATTTCGGGGCCTCAAGGTAGTATTTAAACAAACTTGAGTAATTCTAACCTGTTTTCCCTCTACAGCTCTTGTGTCTCAGAAGATTAGACTGTAGAACTGTTGTGAGATTTCACGCTTGAATAGATTCTGAACTGCTATGAATGAATAAGCATGGGTTATACAAATGCAGCTTTCCATCCATTTCAAAGTACTTTGCAAGTCACTTGTTAATGTGTGTTCCCTCACTCTGGTTTTCAGAGCTCTGGCGGCTCTAACTCCGTACAATGATGAAATACGATGTTATCCTTAGGCACGTGATTTCTAGAACTTCTTGTTTAGCTATGGCCTCACCTACAGACTATATATAGGGACTACAAGGAGCTTTCCTCATGCTTTCTTCCCAGCTTGGCTCTCTTGCCATGACCAGGACTAATAAGAAACTGCATGTTGTGGTATGAGGTGGTTTTGACAGATATCAGTCATTTTCTGTGGAACGCTGTTACTTAGCAGAGAGGTGGTGGTCTTGTTGGCCCCCTTGAAGTCTGTATGTCACAGATTTGGGAAGAAACAGGAGAGCAGATATTATATTGTGCATTAGAAGTTGCTTGTGCTTGTTTATATGAAAAGTGCTGTCAATAGCTTCAGCCAACATCATATTAAATGTCCATGTCATCCTGTGGCTGCCTCTAGGAAAGAAAAAGCTGAAAGTGAGGAAGCAGATGTAATCACTTGGACATGGTGTGATACCCATGAAGCATCGTGTCTGTCATCTAAGCCTTCTACAGGTTCTTTTTTTGTAACAGGAGTGATATTTTGTGCCCCAAAACTGACAGGCACGAAATGGGAGGCCATGTGTGTGTGACACCTATTATAGGAAGTAATGTTGTTGAGTTAGTCTTGCTCCTCTGAATTGGTGATTAATAAATCCACCTTATTTCCAAGGATATTGAGAGTACTTTTATAGAGGTCCTTTCTGGGCGAAGCCGGGAGTTTAACTATTAGCTGTGCGTTTTATGTAACAGTGAGGTAAATCCTTAATGTGGGCAACTTGCACAAAAACCCTACAGCATTATTTGATATTCACTCTCTGCTCTAAATTGTTGTGTTGAGCGAGCTAGAAATGGTTATATTTTACGCCACCATGTCTATTTTTCATTCTACATGAAGTACTTTCTATGCAATGTATTGCTTGTAAATCAAGCTCTACTGAGCTTTTGGGTCTCTTGGGATGATAAGCATCATATAAATGTCATGATCATATTCATAGAGGGTTTTTATTATTCTACAGGACTAGTGTAGCCACTTCGATAAGCAAACCGGTTTTTAATTTATTAATACTATGGTGGCAGACGCAGTGGTTCAACACTGCAAAGCAGTAGTTTGTGAAAATGAGATCGTCTTTCAAAAAAACCTCAAAACCAGAATTTGTATGAGACAGCTCTCAGCTAATCCATCTGGAAAAAGGTTAAGTATTTGTGTAATTATTGCTACCGAATAAGAATATAATCACTAATTCTATGGCAGAAGAACTGTGTGTCTTGAAATAACAATAGCAAAACTAATCTGAAATGTTTTGTATTAGGAAATAAAGAAATACATACTCCTATTTTATAATTTGTAATTGCAGTGCAGGGCTGAATCCTAATTTAACTCTTAAAATGAAGAAACAATATTCGCATCTTAGATCAATCTTTTTTTTCGTCCCCTTCATGTAGGAATTCTGGAAAGCAACAGACTGAAAATTGTCAAGGTTAGAACAATTAATCAGACAATTGGAAATGTTACATACCATGCTGCAGATTTGCCGATATGGTGGCAGATTCCTCAGTATGTGCTGATTGGATTCAGTGAAATATTTGCAAGTATAGCAGGTAAGAGTCTTTGTCTGTTTTAAATCTGCTTTCATATCTACCGCAAACGATGAATTCTTAGAAAAGAAATATTTACTTCTCAAATCATTATAAATAAGCTCTAATGTTCCCAAATACATTATATTATACAACATAACTTAATATAAGTGGCAAAGCACACGATTGTCTTTCACATTTGAAAACTGGCTATATAAGAATATGTTTTCAAGCCTGAATTTCAAGCAGAGCAACACAAAATATTTGCGTGTCATCCAGTTAGCATTGGATATTTGCAAGCCCTAATGGAAAACAATATACTCTCTCAAGATTGTATTTTAAAGAATAGTTTTAATGCAGTATTGTTTCCTCTGAATCTTTCTTAGTGTTGCAAATAAAATTTGTGCTTTGTAATTTTTTTGGCTTAAAAACTGAGCTCACAGTTTAGAGTCAATTAGTAAGTGGAAACACCTTTCTGAGGGGAAAAAGGAAGAAATAAACTATCTTTAGAAAGATTTGTCACCAGTTAAATTTAATGTTACTTGAGTTTTTATATCTCTGAAATAAGGAAAGTTATGTGACACTATTTTGTGACTGTTAATAATGAAGTAGCTGGTCTTTATACAGTCTTACATGGTTCAGTTGTAGATCAGTTTTTCTATGGGTTTTAGTACTTCAATGTGATAGTAGGGAAACTGAAACACTTCAAATCTTGCCTTTCTTGAACAAATGCAAGAGTTCTTAAATTTCTTAATGCTGTTCTGTGTGATGTAGTGGACAGCTGTGTGATCATATTGATTTTTAAGCTTAAAGTGAAGTGGGAGGAGAGGGTGAATAGGTCTATAAATTCTTATTTTCTGGTCTGTTTCATATACATGCAGGGCTCATTAGCAGGAGGAAAGCACAGGCAACTTACCTGTTGGCACTGTGGTATGCCTAACGTTGGTTTACTACAATTAAAAAAGTGAAATGCTATTGTGAATCTCTTAGCACAGCGTTTACATATCTAGTGCTTGGGAGCAATGCTTAGTTACCAGTAAGAAAAAACTTTCATGATCACAGAAGTAGCTATTCTGATACTGCTTGAACCGAATTGCGGAGCTACTGACTCCTCCAGTGACTTGACTTAAAAATCATTTAGTATTTGCTTAACTGTACTTACTTATTGATGTGCTGAAGTACTGTTTCAGAATATTGAACTTTGAAGATCATCCACTCAAACTGGCGTTACATATAGCTCTTATTCTTCGATTCCTTGTGACAGAATTTCCTGGTTTCATTTCCCCTGTAGGAGGTTACTTTCATTCCTCACGCTGGGCAAGCACAGTGGGCTAAAATGAGATGCTCTAGTGCTGTAAGATCTTGCTGGCGGTAGCCCCAGCTGTCACATGGACCATTTGTTCCCCTCTTAGTGGAATAGAGAACTTCTACTCCATCGGGTTTCTGGTTACTTTGGCTCTACTGTCATCACAGTTAGGAAATAAAACAAGGTGGCTGGATTGCTTGACAATTAGAAGAAAATGTGGGGTTTAGTTTTTTGGTTTTGGTTTTGTTTTTTTGTTTTCTATCTGCTCATTTGCTTTAAGCTTTTCTTTCAGCTGTCTGGCCTAGGATTTCATGTGACTGGAAGACCTGGACATATCCATGATGTATTAAACTCTACCTTAGTTATTTAGTATGTTGGAGGAATTCTTTTTAGATATGTCTTTCTCTTGTGTGTATTTGTAGTTTTGCGGTATGCATTCAAATGCACCGCTAGCGTACTCTTTCCTTCTAGGCAGATGGTAGGTACATGTCTCACACCAGGCTGTTGTTGGGAGTGACCCATTTGCAATGTGAATGCAGGGTCCTCCAACAGTCAGCTTTGTCCTTGCATACCGCATGTACCTGGAAACCAGCACCTAGCACAGACTTTTCTGACCCTAAACACAAGATTTGGACATAAGGTCCTCCTGGATTGCACTAGTTCTTCACTTTTTGTACAGCAGTCAGTATTGTAGACTAACCTGTCAGTGTCACAATGGCTGAAGGTCTGAGGGCATTGTCTGATAGCCAATAAGGGTCCCATTCCTGATTCCTTGTGTGGTCTCTGCTCCCCCCCATACCCCACCCCACCCCTGTGATGTACAGGCAAATCATTGAGTTAATTTGCTTCAATAAACAACTAGTAGGAGGTGGGGAGAGTTCATTATCTCTAAAGCACACTAAGACCCAAGATGCTGAACACTTTAGGTTCTTAAATGGAAAGTATCCTTTACTAGCGCAGTCAGCATGTATCCTTTACTAGAGGACGTATCTGCGTAGTCGCTGCTGTCCTGTATTACAGCACGTTTCGTTATGTGTGAACAGCAGCCGTCACAAACCCTAACACATAAAAGTCTGAAGATGGAAGTCTTGCGTAATCGGGCTACTTATTAAAACTAAGGCTGTATTTAGCATTTTTATCGAAATAATAAGATGAGTTCCTTACCTTTAGTTACAACTTTAGGGATTATGCCAACTAAATCTGAACTCAGATAAACAGGTGATTTATCAGAAACTCAACTGTTCATACAAAAATAAATAAATTTCTTCCCTTTTACACATTCTTGTTTCTCTGTCAGGCACTGTTACTAGTTTATAGGTGTTCACAAGGAAGAAATAACAAACCTATCTGCAGATTGTGGAAAGGTCAAGGACTTGATGTATTCTCTGTTGGTTGAACTCCAAAGTGAGGGTTGATTTTTTTCAACTGCTTTAGTGGACTTCCTCATGAGAAGTAACGTCTTTAAGACTTCAGCTATTCTTATGTGAATACTCTGCTGTTCTGCCCTCGCTGGGTCTGTACCAACAGCTTTATTACTTCAAAACCTGTTGGTCAATGTTAGAAAAAGTACAAATACTTCTCTCTCTTTGAACCAGAAATTCCATGCAGATCCTAATAGCTTTGTGTATTGCACTTTCATTTGATTTGTTTCACAAAGCTTTTTTTTTCCTGCCTTCCAATTGTTATCTAAACGGAATTCTTACTATCTTTAAGAAGGCCTCTCAAGACTTAATATACTTTACCAATTTGATGTTAAAAGTTGATTTAAGGCATCTGTTGTGCTATGAAATTCAGCTTTAAAATCAACAGTGTTAACGGTTACAAAACTATAGTGATTTGGAAATGCTCATTGTGAACAAAAAGGGACTAAATATCACAAGAGCAGAAACATACGTTTGGGTTTTTTTGTTTACTGTAAAACTAAGCATATTCTTATTAAGCCACATTAGTTACACTTGAGGTACCTTTAAAAAGATGACACACATTGCATTAATCTTTTGTATTATTCTGTCAATCCTCCTAAAGCACCCTTATTTAACTGGGAATTGTAATCTCACATGACAACACCAACAAGAGGGTTTAATTTCAAAAGCGCTTGTTTGAGGTAGCATGAAATCCTTACCACTGGCTGCCAGCAGACAAAAGTATCTCTGAAGGGAAAAGAAAAGATGTTATATTCTTTATGCCAGATTAAATATTAGGGTTGCTTGAAACATTATTCAAGTTCAGAAACGTGCCTTGTTTTGTTGCAAAAAGTGCGTAGTGTTACACTCATCTTCGTTTTTTGTTTTGAGTCTTAAGCTCTCTTTCCGGCAGTAACGCTTGCATCCAGTACATCTGTAAAATAAACAAGCGAAGAAATGGGCCAGATCCTTTTTTATGTGATATACTTGAGCTTCACTTGTACAGAATGTACAAAAGCCTGGTGACTGAAATAGGACTGATACTCTGGAGACTTGCGGCAGCTATAACTTAACAAGAGGTTGAAAAAGAAGCTACTGTATCCTGAAGAGTAGTGTACTTTTTTTTTTTTTTTTCTTGAAATGAGATTGGCCAGAGAAATACTCCTTGAAAGATCTGAATTGTTGTATTAGCGGCAAAGCCTGGAAAAAACATTTGAGTTTTTAATTCTCAAAATGGATGTAATCTCACCCCCCTCCTGTTCCCCATCTGCAGATGTCTCTCCATCTCTGTAGCGATTCTCTCATTATGGTTTGAATTTACAGGAACCCACACAGCTGAGCTGCCCGAGGAAAGTTTCAGTTCCCTTCTAGAATCACAGACAGGTTGCTGTTGGCCCATTCTAATGCGTTTTGCGAAGGAAAAGAGAAGCAGCGTGTGGTTATCGGAGGTTTCTCGGGTGCAGTGCAGGATGCTGTTAGATCAGTGAGAACACACAGTTCGGTTTCTTTTACAAGAACAAAGTTCCTCCCTCACAACAGGCAAATTGACCTGTCTGGCTTGAAGCGTTAAGCCTTTTCTTGAAAAGAAATGCCCGTGTATTTCTATTAAACTCTGTCTGGAGTAGCAAAAGTCAAATACCAGTAGTGGTGTAAGTAAAGCATACCTTTGTTATGCAAGACACAAGATTTGTGCTGTTTTCAGGTCTATAATGCTCTCTTTGCGAAGAAAAATGTTAGATGAGGCAGCATTAATTTTCAGTTTGAAGCAGACTGTTTTGAAACAAGCATTTCACCTGTCAGAAAAAGCTCTGCAAAGAATGTATTTGACTGTCTCTTGTGAATAATCCCATTTGATTTTTGACAGGAGTATTATTCTAAAAAAGGAGAATTAATCATGGGCATTAGTCTTTGAGGCAAAGCCTAACCCTGTGTGTTCTGTTGGTACTCGAATTCAGTAGCACAGATTTTCAAATTGATGTCACTGGTACGTTTTTCTTGGGTTTATTGGTTGAAATTTGAGTAAGGACAGTTTAAAGTTGAAGTCCCATTTCTACAAGTCTTAGAAAGAATAGGCTAGCAAGCAATGAGCTGAGAAGATTCTAGATCAAAATTAAATTAAAACTAATTACTGCCTTTCCAGCTACAATTTCTAAGTCTACATGTTCAGAGATACAGACACTGAGTCTCTGAGAAATAAATGTCCACGGTCAATGCAGGAGTGACCTTCAGTTCCCGAGTACTTTATTCTCAGCAGGGAATGCCGCGTGCTTTGTAAATAGGCACAACAGAGAGGCAGGGCAGAAACAAAGGAAATGGGGAAGGTGCAACTTGCTGGGTTAGAGTTAGTTTAATAAATTTCTTCAAGGATAATTTTAGACAGAAAAATGAATATGCTGCCTTAGAAGATTTCTTGATTTTACACGTGTAATATTAATAAGATCAAAGCGCGTGTCTCAATTGTTGTCCATTTAATGGGCTGATATATTGATGACCTTTAACAGGGTTCTTAAAGCAATTTAGAGGGAACTGGGAACTGATGGAGATTCACTACCTCAGTTCCCTGCCTCCTGAAATCCAAGGCTAGTTTTAGGTCTTTAGCATACCAGAACTAGTATACATCCGTAACTTCTGTAACACTGAACTAGAACAAAGTGCTATTTTCCTTAGATCTTCCAATAGCTTTTTTGTTTTTAAATATTTTAATACAGGTCTAGAATTTGCATATTCAGCTGCTCCCAAGTCTATGCAGAGTGCTATTATGGGGCTGTTTTTTTTCTTTTCGGGGATTGGATCATTTGTTGGCTCTGGATTGTTGGCACTGGTGTCTATTAAAGAAATTGGCTGGATGAGTAATCACACGGATTTTGGTAAGTTATTTTCAGTGTATTCATAGTCTATAAAGTAGAAGGCTTCCTTCAGAAGCAGTTAAGCATCAAGCATGTGGAACAGTTAGTATTTTACAAATACAGATTTGTCTACTGTTAAAGACAAAGTCTCATTTTGCATATAAATACGCAGTAATGTGACTATGCAAAACCATACATTGTCCTCATGAAGCACAGGAAGCACCCAGCTAGTGTTTTGCCTCTGTAAAGCCTGTCAGTTACCTACTCAGCTGTTACTGCATGTCATCACTAGAGATTACTTATAGATTTTTTGTATTTTATAAAAAATATTTAAATTATGTGTGGAAGAAGAATATAGTTGGTATAAAGTACTGAAATTACTTTCTGCAGTTATGGGGAGTAAAATGTACCCATCTCTCAGTGATTGTTCAGCTTCCTAGTTTCAAGAGACTTCATCAAAATTACCCTGAGTTAATTTTGCCTTTCTGTCTGCTAGCTATTTATACTCTTAAAAAAGCCCAGTGTGTCCTCTGCTTTGTATTGCCAGTTGAAGTTAAAAATAATTATTGGCACCAGTAGGTGGCACCTTGGGAATTTCAGAAAATCGTACCATCGTCAATGGGCTAATTAGTTCCATCAGAAGGAGTGTGAAGTTCTTGAAATGTATGCTAGGCCTACTGTGTATAGATGGCTTAAAAGTGCAGCCTAAACTTACTTTAAGTTTTATATGAGAGGATTTGCCATCTAGACTTGATTTGCATGCTACCAAAAAGTAATGTTGTCTGGAACGGTACATATACCACAAGTTGTCATCTCTGGTTTATAAGTTGTTCTTTAAAAAAAACTGCAGAAGGTGACAAGTAGCCTTAACTTTATGGAAGTGTCCTCTCCAGTTGAAAACTTAATCACATTGAGACTTTTTCTCCCCAGTCAACTTCAAAATTAGAAGACCATCTTTTTCTGCAGTTCTGTATAGAGATAGCTCAGTTGATAAGGGCTCCATAGGAGGACAATAATTTAATACAAGTTAATGTGTGGTATTTGATGGTACTTGTTTTGCCTCTCGCCTTTGTTTTCTGAAGCAGCCTAAGAGAAGACAGTGCCTAATATTCTCTCTCTAAAATATTCAGGTTGTGCTAAATATATCCAGATTTGGCTAGCACTGGAAGATGTTACCTTTCATAACTCAGTGGTCATCTGTTTCGAATAAGCTGCTCAGCTCAGTGGATTGTCCTTTGGACAGCTGTCAGAACTGGATACTTCTACCTTTCTTAGTCCAAAGACTCGATACACAGCTGAGCCTTCTCAGCAGCTCTGCATCTGGCTCAAGGTTGAAGCGCTTAGTGCGTGATTCTGATTTGTAGCATCCATAGTAGCTACTGTTTTAACTGTTGATATCAGTAACTGTACAATTCAGTTTTCATTTGGTAAAACATTATTGAAAGTTATAAAACATCTAACACTTGGGTCTTCCAGGGTAGGAATTGTAAGGAGGAGTCTTTATGAATGAAGGCTTCTGAATTTTTCATTAGATGCTGTACAATTACTATAAGCACGTGCACCAAGTCTGTGCTCTTTATGCCAGCGGGTGATACCATTTGAGGTAACTGACTGCCTCCAAAATCTACCGAGAAAGTTCACTCTCTGCTGGCACTTGTTGGTTGCTGCCATGGAAATTACTGTTATTTCTCTGACAAAACCTGAGATTTCATGGGTTTAATATCCCATCTCATAAAGGATAATTACTGCTCTTTAAACACGTCTGCTCCTGAATGGAGATTCACAGGTATATTGTCTTTTAAATGTCAAGGAAAGACTCTGTTTAACTTTATTGCATTTTATTATAAGTTCATTTAATTGAATCTTAAGTTTCAGTAATTAAAGTAATTTAATCTGAACATTTACAGGCATGCTGCATGAACACCTTGTTAGGATAGATGTATACTTCACTATTTTTATTCTCTCTCACCTTTTTGATAATCATAATGGCCCAATTGGCTGTGGCTCATGTTGGAAATGAGCCACAATATATTGTTCTTGGAAGTACAGCAACAGTTAGTGCACATTTCTTAATAGAGGAATAATGTTTTAGCAATGAGCTTTCTTAATTTAACATTATTTAATGTGGTACAAATTGCTAATTTGTAACAACTTTAAAGGAGTGACTAAAGTGAATTGGACCAAAAAGAAACAACTTACGGTTTCATGAATTCTAAACTTTGTTCCAAAAGAAGGCTGACAGAAAATCAGTAATTGCTTTCTTTATATCTACAGAGTTGCCAAACTTTTTCCTTAATAGCATTCATTTTTTGATTCTTTTTATTTTAGCTTTGACTTAGAGAAGGGAGGTAAGGCCTGCAGATGCAGAAAGACCATATAGCATTAAGCAGGGCTGAAAAGGCTGCTGGAGAGGACTCTCTAAAATATATAGTACAAAAAAAAAAAAAAAAAAATCATACTTTTACCTGTTTCAATCAAACTGTAAAACATAAAAGACACGTTTTTTGCCTTGACTGAAGCCTTATCACTGCACTGTATTCTCCAGGCTCCTTAAAAGCGTATCTAGTGAAGCTGGTAAAGGCTTTAAGTTACTAGCCTGTATGGGTGTAGCTTTGCTTCCACCTGGAGTGCTGCATTTCACTGGGAGCTGTTTCTGAACAGTTTACAGTCCAGGGCTTTATTTGCGGAAATTTCTTTTTGCAGTCCGTTTAGCGGCCACAGCACAGGGATGTTTTCTTTTTTTGGCTTTTGAAGTGAGCTGTCTCCTCAAAAATTGATACGTGAGCTCTATTACTTGTATTGCAGAGAAAGTAAATCGTACATGAAAATACACATTGAGGGTTTTAGCTGTTTTATCTGAAGTCAGCAAAGCCTTGCAATTTTGCAGCATAAGAAACCAGATTTTTAAAAAAAAACTGGGGGGGGCGTGGAGGGTAAAGAAAGATTATTAGCCTGTTAGCCTTTTAAAATTGTTCTGACCTCATGAAGCACGCCAGCTGCTGTATGTATATAGCCTTTGTTTGCACAGAGGTCTTACAGTGGTAGGACGAGCTTCCAGCAATTTTTTGTAAGAAATCACACAGTAACAGCGTATCAGCTTCTTCAGGGACACGACGTGGTTTAAGGCATTGAAGCACAAAAGGAGGAGATCCTTGCACTGTGCACTCAGAAGCTCCATCTTTTGCTCTGGATAATTAAAAATCAAACTGTGCTGTCGGAAGGAAATGGGATTTGATTTGGTTTGGGTTTGCCCATGTTTTGCGGAAAAGTCTGCGCTACTTAATCTTCAAGGGATTGGCGTTTTTATTTGTATAATCTTTATTAATGTTTATTTTTTCTTCCCAATTCTTTCCAGGTAATATTAATGGCTGCCAATTAAACTATTATTTTTTTTTGCTGGCTGCTATCCAAGGAGCAACCCTCTTGCTTTTCCTTATTGTTTCTGTGAAATATGATCATCAAAAATCGAAGATTAATGAAGTGGCTGCCAATGGGAGGATCTGAGATCTGTTACAGAGCAGACTTTGTTACAGCAGCACACAAGGAAGTGGCAGCGCACCTGAAGTCTGCGAGATCGTATGTTTTCTCCAGTGAGACTCTTACTAGACTTGCATGTTACAAGAGTTCTCGCCCCTGCCCCCTCTCCTGTAACGTAGGTAAGTGCCTTATGTTGGCAGGGCTCGTTCTTGCACTACGTCCTGGCGGAGGACAAACACAAATCTTGGAAGTGTATTAACTCTAGGCATTCAGGTTGCTCTTTGTTAATCGTGAGATGTTTACTTAACTCTTGAAAGGTGGGACACTTACACTTGGAAATTGCGTATAGCGAGTCCCATGGGACATGGATTGCTCCTGACTGAAAAACTCTGCTTAGTGAAGAACAGTGGATCTAGAGAAACACTCAACAGCCTCAAACCTACATTGAGGACACAGGAAAGAAAACATTTCATAGAAACCTCAAGTAGTGGTTACAAGAATAATTTTCCAATACTGAGAGTCATTTTGGGGGGAGAAACAGGGACAAATTAAATTACAGAGCAAGCAGTTCAGATTAAAAACAAGTGTAGTTTCATAATAGACTTGTCACTGGCAGTGTCTCAAGGATTTAAGTCCGGACTTGCAGTCAAGAGTATCCAGTACTGAAGACTGAATTGTATGTCACAGTAGCTCGTCATATAGCTGCTGTAAGTTTTGGTGCACAACGAACACTTGTTGGGACTGAAATGGTTTTACTTCAGAAATGTTTTCATTTCTGAATCTCCTTTAGATGTATTAGGACAATGTGGAAACATGCATCTTAAGACAAAGCACCATTCAGTCTAACGCTGTTACTTCCCTGAGGTAAATAAATTTTAAGTATTTGCAGAAAAAAACCCTGAGATTGAATTCTCAGAAGATGAATGCGCAATAACAATTTAGAAGCCTTTCAGCCAGTTCCTTCAGTCTTGTGTCTTACTTCTAGCTAACATGCTACAGGGTTTGTATCTTTCAGCAACACATTCCTATAGCAGAGCAAATGTTTTTATGTTTAAGCCTCTTGAATTTTAATGATTCTAACAATTGTACTTAAGATTGTTTGCAGACTGGTATGGAAGATGGAAGGAATTATGCAGAAAGAAAATAAAACCTCAACTTTTTATTAAAGTGTTGAATTTTTATAGTTTCCTTTGTCTGCATTTATGTTGTTAAAATGTCCTTCTTTTGTACATGGACATCTTTTTAATGAGTTTACAAAATAAAATGAACTTCCATGCTGTGACTTTTGACCCTTTGTTTCTAGGTGAATAAAATTATACTGCAAATATTTTGTTCTTTAGCCTTTATGTCTTTATTTCCTAAATCGACAGTGGAATGCTATTAGATTTCTAAATGTATGCTGGTGTCCTGTTAGTTCTGCCAGATAACACAGCAGTGTGCAAGCTGGCCTGTCTTTGCCAAGATGAATCAGTGTAGATGCTTCAGCTATTGAATTACTTAGTATGATTTAAAATTGGTTAAAAAGCGAGCAACATCTCATAAGAGGAAAAGCTAGTTTCCTTTTCTAACTTTGTTTTAAAAGCGCCATGTGCTCTGTTTCTGGAATATCCCATTTATAACCAGCTAAAAAAGCCTAATATTATAATAGTGCTGCATAAGGAACATACAGGGACCAAATTATTTCTTTCATGCTGTTTCATTCATGCACTTCTAATCTGGGCATGAGTCTGCAGTTTCATGTTTATTTCATTAATTTACAAAGCATATGTAATCGCAGGAGAGAACTGGGTTGTGCCAGCTAAGCAGTATGCTACTAGATTTATGAAGATTTTGCTTTTAGAAGTGTTCCTTCTTCTGAAGAACAAGACCTGTTCTCAGAACCTCCATGAGGAGCGTGGCTTCTGGTGTTCGATGTCATCAGCTTTGGTGGCTGTGTACTTACCCCTTTTCCAGTAAGTAAACTTAATTGCACTGGTTTTTCCCTAAGATCTAAAAATTTTCAGCAGCATTCATAGATTTTCCATCTGATACGGGTCTGCCAATTGTAGTTAAAATTGAGTTTAATGAAGAATGAAGAGTAATCTGCAGATTACCAAAGAAACTAGGTCTTGAATAGTAACTGTGGCAGTCTGTGCAGGCAAGCTTTAGTGAAACTATTATTTAAGGAAAAACATAATCAATAAATCTTAGGTTAGCCTACTCGATATTTAGGCAAATGTCTCTTACCCTGGTACAAGCATACAGTAAACGTCTGCATGTTTCGGTAAGGCTGTGGTGGCTCTAACACTCTGGAGATGAGACCGAACGTGCAATCAGTTGTATAATTTAATTTTTATTTGGAATGACTTGGCTGAGCTCCAGGCACAAGTAATTATGACCATTTATGAAGATTAATCTGACACTTCTCATCAAAGGGATAAGCCCCTTTTTGTGACTCAAAGGCTTAGCTGATTCTTCCTCTCCATCTTATCTTTTAGTGTTTCCACTCCAGTCACAGAAATAAGACTAATCAATTAACTTTGTGACTGAGCACTGCACCTTATTAATGGAACACCTTGACATGCACAGGTTGAATTTAGCTACATTCACTTCTTAGATTGTTCCGGTGCAATAGAAAGATCTGACAGGAGTCACCCCTGTGGGTGTTTCTAAGCCTCTGACTTTCCAGGTGTCTTAAATTCAAAGCACAACATTGTAAAGTAAGTGCTTGTTCAGCTTGAGAGCGGGTATCTGATCAAAGTTCATTACTTTTACTTATAAAGAATTATGAAAAGAGCAGGCATGTACCTCCTAATGCCTAGGCAAACGCTGATCTAATCGTGTGTGAAGAACAGCTGCCTGGGACCCTGTGTTTCATGTGAGGTTATACGGTGATGCATTGCTCATGTAATGGTGGGCCTTTCAAGAGTGCAGCCAGACCCTTTTGTCGCGCCTTTGTGACTACAGCCTATACTGAATATCCCTCCTCAGAAAAAGGGAGTCTTTTTTTCATTTATTGTGCTTATGTAAAGCTCCAGAGTGAGTTTAATTACAGTAGTTGAGGCATCCATCAGTATTTCCCTTAAAATTCTGTACTCGACTGTGAGTTGTTTTTATTTTGTTTGGGTGGTTTTGGTTTTTTAACAAAAGCTGCTCAGGGCTGACACTTGTCAGACAAGTTCTCAGCTTAACAATAAACCTGTATTAAAAGATGCATGGGGTTCTTAACGGGGTTTTTTGGTGTTTGAAATTGCTTTTTTGAAAAATGTTACCCTAGTAATTTTATTTATATGCAGGGCAAGTTGTGTTACTGCAGAAAAGCCCTCTGGGGAAAGAGATTACAATGCTTTCCACTTGAACAGTCAATAGTTTGAGATGCAAATTCTTTTCTGAGGAAGCAGAGAATTTGTAGACCAATGAACACCCGATGCTGCTAGTGGCATAATGCACATACCTGAGAGCGTGGTACCTGCGGGCCCCAGAGCAAGGATGTAGCTGCAGTGAAAGAAGAGACGAGAGCTAAGACGAAGGTCGGCAGCTGTTGAGCGGTAAGTGTGTAAATAGACCCTGTGCTTCAGGTAGCACCAAGTTCAGAACAGCAGAGGACAGTGCCTGCCTGGTGACAGGTGGTACAAACGGGCTGTTGGCTGGTTTTTGATGTCATGGGCACGATATGGTTTAATAGTCCTTTCCATCTTGGAATTATGTTTTCCATTACAGCATTCACAGCATAGATTTGGTTCTGTAAGTCGGTGGGTGGAAAGAATAGTTGTCAAAACCTAGTTACATAGTAATTGGATCCACTTACAGTGGTTTTCAAATGAGCCTTACCACATGACTAGTATTCTCTAACCTACAGCCTGTTGGACTTAAAAGATCATGAAGAAGGATGAAAAACATTACACTTTTACAAGCACGGAATTGGGAATTAATTACAATCCATCCCACTAACTTCAGTCTGCCAGGGGCTGTAGTAATGCTTGAAAAAGCATTATGATCAGAACACAAAGGCCTAGGAAGCTGAAGTGGCTACTCCGTTCCCTGAAGGATGAAAGCCTACTTTTCTTTCCTTTCTTTGATTAATTCTATACTCCCTTATATGTATTCTTATTATCTTTCTTGAACATGCTTCCTTTATCAGGACATTCTCCTACAGCGAGTAAGTTCAAAATATGCATGTAGCATTGATGGATGTCCTTCAGTGGAAGGAATGTCCGTGCTCAGCTGAGCGGGAGACAGGCCTGAGCTGGGTAAGACTGGAAGACCTGCAGCGCAGGTCGGTGCGGACGATCCTGGGCTGCTCTGCTGCTTCCGAGCAGAGGGCAGTACCTGCATCAGCGTCCGACCAGCAGCCTTAGATCCAGTCTACCCAACTGCAGGCGCACTGAGACTGCAGTGGAGATGTACTCCAGTGCTGTATTCCTCCTTTGGTGCTCAGCTGCTGTACAGTATATTACTGATAAGACTTCTCATCCCCCTTACTAGGAAGTGTTAGTCGGTAATGAGATTTAGTGATACCACAGAGTCCATAAATCACTTTTGACAGGGAATAGAACACTTTAATGAACAAGGGAACACAAGGTAAATATTGCTTAGGCTTCTGAAGATGGAACTTCAGCAGATAACGTGCTTTCTGAAAGCTGTGAGACGTACTTGACTAATGCTGTACATCGCGATCTCTTCCTATCTATCCCATCGCCTTTTCAAGAGCAGTTTTCCCTTGGCTCTGAACTCTCAGGAGACCCTAAGGTCTTGAATTGTTCTGTCTGCTGTAGCTATGGAAACTAGTTAATACTGTATATCAACACAAAATGATTGTAGCATGTTTAAGTAATAGTAACTATTAACTTAATCATAACGACAAATGGCTTTACTGTCAGGCAAGAGGCTATAAACTACTAGTTTGCAAACTAAGCATCCGTGACAAGCGGTGTCCTGCTCAGAGTTAGGGTGAATGGGCTTGAGGGAGAAGACACTGAGGGCTGTTGTGTAGCTCCAGGTTTTAGGCAGATTGCTGTGCAGACACTGCAATAATTAAAATGTGGGGAAGGGTTCCCATTAATTGATTTCACATTTTAGAACTTTGCCAAGGTGATCCGGAGTTAAAGCACAACTTCCTGATGTTGTCTGGCAAATTAATATCCTGCACAGGAAAATCTGGATTGAGTTCCTAGAGTCAAATAATTGAGATGGCACATTGGCAGACTTTGAAGCGAGTTTTCATCCCACTCGTAGCTGGGCAGACATAATGCATTGTAGTAATTCTGGAGCCAAGGAGCAGGAGTGAGATCCTAGAGATGCCTGTGAAGAGCAATTTAAATTCTTGTTCTTTCCTTTGAAAGATGTCCCCAGGATCTGATGAGCTCTGTCCCCTCCGTTCCTGACACACTGCCGCCTCTGGGGAGAAGGGTAATAGTCAGATAGCAAATGGAAGGCAGTCACTCAGAGGATGGCGTGAAGCAGATGTACAGATGCACAACTCCATGTGACATCACAGCAGAGGTGACACTTCCCTTTCTAGCTTTGTCCATGCAGCTGGGGAGGTGCTTTTCTTCTGTCGCATCAGAAAACTGTCTGAAGGCTTGGCTCTGACTGCAGAGCCCTGGCTTGGCTGTCTTATTTGGAGGTTTAAAAAGTAAAGCTGTGCTAATAAAGCATTTCAAGTTGAGAAGTTATCTCTTTTTTTTTTTTTTTTTTTTTATTCCAGTGTTTTATTCTGTATCAAGTTGACAGCTTGGTGACTCAGTCTGATTCCACAGTAGCAATTATACCCCGACATTGAGCTCTTGGCTGGAAAAATGTGAGTGCCCTCATTGACTTCAGCAAATTCCAGTATTGCTCTTACATTGAACATCAGGAATTTTCCTGCTTGTTTCTTAAGACATTACTGGTCGATAACCTCCGTACCATCTACGTACCTGTCACTTCATTGCAAATTAAAAGAAATGTGGCTTTTGGTAGGTGTCCCAAAATTTCCAAGGTTTTTATGCAGAATTTAGTATTGTATTAGATGTCACTGATGGAAGGAATTCAATTAACCGTTACTTTACGTAAATCATCAGCGATGGTAATTTTTGTTGTTTCTGCTGCCTCTGCCCACCTGCTGGCACAAAGACCTCGGAAGCCGTGCAGTGTTACGGCAGACGGATTAGGACTAGAGGGGATAGTCTGGGTTTGAGTCTAGAGTTCCTGGGGTAAGAGAGGGAATGTGCCCTTCCCCTTCTCTTCGAAGTAATTAAAGAAATGGACAAATGATCCTCTGTGGGGGCTCTGTGTGTAGGTTTAGGTGGAACAAGACCTGAGGGATGGGGCCATGTCATTCAGGCTCACTGCAGCCAAACACTTTCAACTTTTGTGGCACCTTGTACAAATATACCTTGAGGCATGGAAGCCTGAAGAAGATGTTTCAAAGGCTGAATTTCTGAAGACCTGAAACCCTTCAGACTAGCCTGGATAAAATAAGCTGCTTGTGTATTTCATCTGTCCAGCACAAAAAAAAAGAACCTTCTAGATGACGCAACCTGCAATTTAAGAGTTGCTAAGTTTCATCTTGATTCTTCCAGAAATGAATTAAAAACAACCCAAATGTTTCTACTTAAAAGCCTGAAGGACTATAGGGAGGCAGATGATTGCTCTCAAACAGCAGACGTTTCACCTCAAAGGCATAACTCAGAAACGTGAACCAGGTGTTCCCCTGCTTGTAAATACAGCACGAGCACTGTAAGAGGTAAATTACTTAAAATGGCAGAAAAAGGTAAACTAAAAGCACCAGAAGGGATCGCGGCTGCAACCCAAACCTTTACAGTGTCATATGTAGTTAAAAGGTGAGTAGCTTCAAAATGAATGAATTATTACCTCATCTTCTAATTTCTTTACTGACAACTCAGCGGTCCCCAGCTGACCCCCTGCTAATTGCACGTCATGTTAATCTCCCAACGGTGAAGCAACGTGACCAAGCACAAACCCTTCCCTCGTGTTGCAGCTATCCCGTTCATCGCATCAGGTCACGGGGCGGGCAGGCTGAGCCCTCCTGTGACTGCTGCCAAGAGCTCAACAGACACGTCATAACTTGTTTAAGTGCTGCAGTTCAGTCTTGTCACTGAACCTAAAGGGTCAACGTAGCAAGTCAGCACAGACAAGTGATTACATCATCAAATAAGCAAAACTATGAATTTTAAAGCATTTTTGCCCTGAAGAGAAGCCAGATACTAGAAGTCTAGAGAAGCACTTAAGTCCTGTTTCAACAGACTTGAATCTTGGTAGTTTAACCTTTACGGTATTTTCCCTTTTTACTGTCTTATGGCAGCCTACGCTCCAGTCGTGCAGCGGTCTAATATCATTTACAGTTGTTAACTGAGCCCAGGAACTGTGGGGGATGGGGAGTAAAGCCTGTCAGTGATGCTGTTACAGGTTTTCAAAAGTTTCATAATTTCAAAAATTACATTGTGCATGGCTACAATCCTCATTGTTTCTAAATTCCAACTCATCAAATTTGATTATCTCTAATGTTACGAAACTGTTCTACACGACACTAAAGTGTCCAAATTCAAGTACTTATAAAAGCATAAAGAGCTACAATAATTTAAAATAGCTGTGTGCTTTGCAAAGCACTGTCATATTGCTGGAACACTTCAAATACTTTTATAAGGATGTCAAACTGGAACATGGTCAAATAGCCTTTTGAAGTGAAAGCAGAAGACATCAAAACACTCCACAGAATGACAAAAGCACTCAGAGCATCTTGAAAAATAATAATTTCAGCTCATCTCCAGCTTGCAGCTTTCTGAAAGAAAAGTCTGTTGATGCAATTAAAGTGAGAGATTTGTCCCTTATGGAAGCGTTCCAGAGTTCAGGTCCTGATCCTGAAAACAAGTGTTTGCTTCATTTTTTACAGCAGGGGTACTTGTGACCCCAAAGCCCAGCGTGTTTTGTGGCTTCCTAGAGGCTGCCCTCTGATCAGTTCTTTCAACAAGCCAGGGAATGTTGTTTTTAGTGGGAGCTCGTGCTCACAGTCAGCATTGTCTGACCAACACAGTGAACCCAACCAAGCAGGGAAGAGAGACTGCTCTGGAGCACTGAACAATGCAGTCTGGTATCTCCTGCTGTAGCGAAAGAAAATACAACATAATTACAGCTTCTATGTTGTCCTAATTCTTACACATTTCCATACCCATGACAGCAACTGGCTCAGTGGAAGTCTATCTACTCTTAGCTATCACCAAAACACGTGGTCTTGCCTGTGTACGTCCATACACGTAGCGTGCCTGCCTCTGTGTGCACCGGGAAAGTTCTGAGAACCTTTACATGGTCTCTCAGCAGTTAATATGCTGAATCCAGCAGCCTGATTCTCCCGTTTCTTGGAAAAGATGGCTAATTCAGGGTTCAAATTAATTTTGTTTAGTTTTACACGTATGAGTAAGACTTGACAGGAGCTGCCTCTAATTAAAATTGTGCTGCTGCATCACTCAGTCCTGCAGACTGTGCAGTGGGAAAATACGCCATGATAACATCCTCCTTCAATTTCCTCCTTCAGTTTTGGTACAATAGATATATTTTCTTCTTCCTTCTGAAGAAGAGACTAATGCATCCCTGAAGTTAATAAAATGATACGGGGTCATTTTTATTGAAAGAAAGTTAAACATCTGCTGTGTCTATTGCAGTATATTAAACAATATTTTATTATTTTCACTTTCCTGACCTGATTTGTGTCCCGGGCAGGCAGAGCGCCCTATTGTCTGCTTTTCATATACATGTAGCCATTTAAAATGTGCCTGTGAAATAAAATGTAGAGATGCAGACCGGCTGCTGATACAGGCAGTCCAGGACAGGGGGGTTATTCACGGCCCCTAGCTGTCCTGTGAATGCCCCCCCAGCCCGGGAGCCCTCCCCGCTCCCCATTCTGTGACAGGGCACAGGGAAATTGCTTCAGGGGACGTTGTGCCTCGCAAAGGACGAGCAGTCCTAACAGCGAGCAGCAGCGTTGCAGAAGGGGACAAAGCCCTCGGCCACTGCAGACGGCATCCGTGCTTTGAACAGCCCCACTGCCAGCAATCCTCCCGCCCAGCAGCGCTGCCTACAGCCGCGGAGCTTGCCTGGCGTTTATTCCACTCCGCTCACGGAGGTCAGCTGAGGGCTCACCGAGAAAGGCGCTTTTTGTGTGCGTGCTAAGCATGATGCAAGCCCAGCAAGAGAGATCATCTGGCCACAGAGCGACCTGGGGGTGAGGGTATGTGGTGTGGCACAGCACCAGCCAGGGCTGGCCCACACCTGCCGGAATGACGTGGGCTCCCGAGAGATCCCGGTGCCTGGGTGGTTTAAAGCAAGCCTAGATTAGCAGAGTCAGGCCTGCTCTTAGTCTTTTCCATCTCTAGTAGGAGTAGGATGCTGCTAGCTATTGCGAATGGGAGGCACAGGGGATTGGTTTGAGTCTGTTACAGAATTCAGGGTTGTGCAGCAGATGAGAGATTATTTGTTTAAAAGGGGTTTTTTGCAGATGGGAAACAGACTGCCTGACTGCTCATGTACCTGGAAAGCAAAAGATCTGCCCACAAAAAAAAAATAAATTAAAAAATAAAGAGGTTATTATGGCTGAAACCCATCTAGATGTCAAATGCTAGACCATAAGGAGCAGAGGCACAGTCTCAGTCACAGGAGTTCAGCTTGCAGTCTCTGCAGCTGTCTGCTGTAGATCTCTTAAGTTTCTTCAACATACAGGGAAGGGGAAAAGAAAGACTGTCAGGAGGAGGAAGCTGTTTCGGCGTGGGTTTTGAGTTTTGGGTTTTTTGAATGTGGGAAATGAGGTAATGTTGGAGAAATATGGTAATTTGCTTTCACTTAAGCTTTGTTGAAATTACAGCAGTTTTGGTAATGCTTTGTACCTAGTGAGGGCAAGCACATGGGGAGGAGGAAGGCTGATGAACATTTTGAGTCATTTCTCATCTAGTTCTGATGGAGGCTGTGAGCTCAGGGACAAACATGAAAGAAAAACACTTCACTTCATATTAACATTTCCTTACACCCACTTAAGAGCCCAGTATGTGCCAGCAGAAAAAAAATAAAACTAGAGCATCTGTGGGAAGAGAACACAAAAGCAACGCGCGCGTAGCCGGAGCCGTGCTCCAGTACAATTTACGGAGAGGAGGAAAAGACTGGCTGAGGCATTTGCCCAGCTCTAGGTATTCTAGAGAGATGTTTGCCCCTAGTTGCCAGGATTTAAAATAGATTTGTTTATAGCGAGCACAGTAAAGTGATTACTGAGAGGCTGACAGTTACAAGTAAACCATCGTTGTTGGCATGAAATAAAAATTAAAATAGCCGACAGTTAGGGAATGCCCATTTGTTCCACTACTGCTTTTTCTTAAATAAAACCAACGGAATTCTGTTCATGTATGAACTGAGATAAAGCAACACCTGTTCAGGCCAAACCTGCCTTCGAACTCCGATTCCCATGTCAGCAGCAGTATTCTTTCCAGCTCAGCCTCCCACCCCCTCAGCATCCCAGCGCGGGAGGAAAGCGGGTCTGAGGTCCTGCTGGTGGCTCCGCACGCAGCCGGCACTCCGTGAGCCTTCACCAGGGCGCGAGAGAGGTTTAACTTACTGCCACGATTCCTGTCTGCTGGAGTTGGACCTGATGTTGTGACCCAGCAGGCTGCTGCTTCAGAGCTCTTAGTGCTGTGCAGGAAAACCAGCTCGGGCTGCCTGCGGCCATGCCCTGGCTGCTGCTTCCAGCCCCTTCTGAGTGGCACTGAGGGATGAAGCATTTCAGGATGGAAGAGAACTGTTGCCCTTTCCCCCATCCAGCCCCTCTCTTTCAGGTCTGTCAGAGTTGCTCACAATTAAAAGGTAACTCCTATTTACAGCCTTTCTCAGAAATCAGCCTCTCTACAAGTTCACCCTTTATTGCTGTGATGCCTATAAAAACAAAACTGGCAAACAGTTCAGCTGTCTTTTGTGTTAAGCGGCATTGTTTCCCTCTTCCCCAGCACTCTCTCATCTTTCTGTAAGCCAAGTGTGTGTCTAGAGAGAAATAAAAGACACTTCAGTTCAGGATTTCTGCTTGTTCAGTGCATAGCACGTTCCTGACTCATCTGTTAGGGATCTTCTCTGTCAGCAATATTACTGTTTTGAGGAGTCTCAAGCCCAAGACTGTGTTTGAGACTGACCAAACCTCCTGCTTTATTTGCATTTCGTCTTGCTTCCAGTTTAGCAAACTCCTACATTTGAGTGACAGCAAGTGGCCTCCTCTCCCTGCGCTGGTGTGGTGCGACTGCATAAAAGCTTGTGCTCCGTGTACGCTGACTATTCCCCTGCTTCCCCCGGTTCCCGCTGCAGAAAGGCCTCTATCTACTCACACACATCTTGCAGGTTCTCCATAACGAGCCATTGAGCAATTCACCACTTGCCTCGACTGGAATTCAGAAAGGAACTATTTTCTCACTGCCTCTGTCTCAGCGCCCTGGAAGGGCTGCGCAGCAGCCACAGCCCGAGGTGCAGCTGTACAGTGAGTTTCAGCAACATCCATTTCTTTACTTAATATCACAAAGCCTTTGTTCAGCCCAACTTTTTGCTCCCTTCTACGTTACTCTTGCTGTCACCATGGAAATAGTGCTGTAACTATAGAAATGAGTGACTTGGTGGTGTTAGCGTGGATTGGGGAAGTCGCTCCACAACCCATCGAGAGGTTTACCTGTCAAGGGATGAAAACACAAGCTGTGCGGAGCCTGGCGGAGGGGCTCTTGCACTGCAGCAGCATCTGGAGGCCACCACTGCACCTCAGGGGAGCGGGCAGGCTGGGGAAGACCTCAGTTTGATTCCTGACATTACTTTTTCAAGGTCAAATAACAAGTCTGCTACAATTAGCTGTGCCTCAGTGTGTGTGTGTCCCCCCCCCGCCATTTGTATAATGCGTGTAATGATTCTGATTTATCTGACAGGGGCATTTTGAGGCTTTCTTCATTAATGTGTTGATGCACCTTGAGAGCTTTTGTTTTAGGGGGTTAAACTAAGAATTAGAATAGAATCAACATCTTGTCAGATTCAAGACTTCTTCATGTAAACTGTAATCACACGCTTCGGTAATTACTGTGTTTCTATTCCAAGTGTGGCAAAATAAAAGACGAATAAATAATGAGCATAGACACATGTGAAATTCTTCTAGCAATTAAAGTTTTTTATACCTCTGTTGGAAACCAAATCCTGACCATGGACTCAGAGCCCCAGTAGCCACTGAAACCTGTTCTATACTCTCTTCTCATCCAAGACTAGACTACAGAAGTCTCCACACTCTTCAGTCCACAGCTTACAACTGCATATTGCCCTGCACACATTACCTGCGCTCAGCACCATCAGTTACGTACCAGAAGCAAATCAGCCATGAGAATTTCAACCTTCAGCTGCAAAGAGGCAGGACTAAGCATCTAGCACTAGAGCATTGTACAGTTTAGTAAAGCAGAAATAGGGATAAGGCCATGGCATGGCAACACACGTGACTTTTTAGGATTTCCACACCAAACAGCCAAGTCCAAAGCACACACGCTCCAAATAACCTTGTTTGGGCCAGGGAGTTCAGTCCAAAACCCTCCACGTAGCCCATGCATCAGTCAACGGTCCTTGGCCAGATGCGGTAGGAGGAAAAGCCCCCCGCTCTGTGAATAAGCATCAAGTCAAAGCCTGGCCTGGCGCTCTCTTCTGATGCTCAGTACACTTTCCCCCTTGCGAGTTGCGTATCCGTGTTGCCTTCCTGGTGCCACTTCAGCGCGCCCTGTGTGATGATCTGCATTCACGTCGCTCTGCCCAGGCACACGCCAAGCCCGTTACCGTAACGCGCTCGGAGGAGCCAGCCGTCAGCAGACCCTGCGCTGCCCCCCTGCTCCCGCGTAGCGCTCGCCTCCTGCCTTGCGAGCGGCCTTTTGGGCGCGCATGGAGCCAGCTCCAAGCACTTAACTGGGTTCGGTGAGCCCACCCTCTCCTGGTGGCAGCAATGGTGGTGTCTGCTGGCTTTTGCAGGGAACTCTGACTTTTGGGTGCCTCAGGCTCTCTGGAAGAGCCCAGCCATAGGACATCTTCTGGTTTTGTTCGTTCGTGGCAGGACTTTCTTTGGACTTCAGTCCTGCATGCCATGAACCCCACTCATTTAAACACTTGGGGGAGCAGCACCCCACTTGTAGGTGGCCAGAATGGATAAGCTGTCATGAGAAGCACAGCATCTTCAGGGGCCTCCTGAGTAGTTCAATCCATCTCTCCTTGCCTTCTTTCAGTGATAAGGAGGGGAGCCAGCTTTCCCTTAATGGTCATACCTAAATTACAGACTTGCACTGATTACACTATCCTACCTACTCCATTTGCTATTCCATTCCCAGGGCCAAAACACAGCTTTCTGCACGGCTGCACCATTCAATCAGCAAAGGCAGCTTTTGCTCCCAGGAGGAGTCTTTCCAGACTTCATGAAATTCAAGAAAAAAACTGAGTAAGAATCACTGCTATCAGTCCGCTATCTGTATATTAGGAAGCATCTGAAGAAAATATGTTCTCCTTCCCCCCAGTTGATTCCACCTAACCCCTTCACTAACATCATAGGGAAAATTTCCAGCTGGGAAATCAGATTTCATCTTCCCCGAGGGCAGCTCAGGTGATACCTGCTTAGCCACTAGCAAATTTTATTATGCCAAGAGGTATTCTCCTTTTGTTTTCCATCAAACTGATTTTCCAGCTCTACCCTGTATCAGTCAATGCATTTGCTTCTCTATTTCTCGCTTGTCAGCTATGCAACGCTGTGCCTCATGTGAAGGTGCGAGAGCCGTGAAGCAAAGCTGAGTGCTGCTGTCACCTGAAGGGACACAGACAAGGCAAAAACTCACGGAACTAAGACATGAAAATGCGTGTGTTAAAATATTAAAAATCATCTGGGCTTTGGGTGTGCTTTCAGAGTTTATGGTCATCTAGAGGCAATGATGCATTAAACTGGAAAGCTGTTTTATTGAATAATATTAGAAAGGTTGTTTGCAAAAAAATAAAGGTTGGGGGACTGCTGAGCTCCACCAGTGGCCCACGTACAGCCCAGCCAATTCATCCATTCCCAATACCCTGGAAGTTTTAACTGAGTCAATGCATGTAAGTAAAGAGACAGAGGGATGTTCCCCCCGCCCCGAGTCAAAACAAAGCCTGGACTTCACCCGTGCATGCTGCACCCGCGTCACTCACAGCCACGACACTGCAATCACAGATTGTGTCACAAACAAAACGAAGGAGGGCAGCCTGATCAGGGATGCTTGTGTAAATCTGGGGGTCACAGGATCCCATTTTGCTCCTTTCCAAGAAGCCTGGGTGGGCACATTCCCGTCTGTCAATCACCCCCCAGGGAACAGGGACAGACCTTCTGGACTGGAGGCCTAAACTGCTCTCTTTTGGGAAGAAACTAATTTAAACATTCAAAAGGATCAGCCTACACCTCTGCTAACAGGAGACCAGATCTCTGCATTTCATCGCACCGAACACTGCTTTTGGCTCGAGAGCAGAGGTGAGGATACGAGCGTGGCAAAACCGAAGCTGGCAAGGGAAACCACGCGCCGGCACAGTACCGCCACTTCTAAGCGGTTACAGCGCTTGGTGGGGCAGTTTAGCAAGACTCAGCTTCCCCTCTGCCCCCCTGTATCACCATCTTCAAGCCTAAGGTCAGTGATAAAGGGTCCTGTGGTGCTTGACCTTGTACAAGCCCATAACCCAAGCAGTCACTTTTCATCCAGACAGGCGTGTCCCACCGCAGGCTCCGCACCTACGTCCTGCGTGCGGAACCCAAGGGGGTAAATAATTTGCCCAGATCACCTAGAAAGCTTAGAGGAAGATGGGCAATTCATCAGCTCTGCTAGGCCCCTGCTTAGTGCTCCCTGCCCTCTGTCCTCCCCCTGCACACCCCTGAGCCTATGCCTGGGGACTCCTTAACTCAGAACCCACCTCAGGGCTCAGCCCCCGAACACTGAAGGAGGGGCAGGTTACTCACAGGACCCCTGGCTGCTCGGCCACCTATTTGCTCTTTTATTATCTTTGAGGAGCTGAAAGCCTCCCAGAGCTGGGATTTTTCAGGACATTTCATTTTCATCGTGACTGTCTTAAAGGTAAAAGCCTCACCAGTGAGCACCCCTGACCCCAGAGGACAAACAGTGGGCTTGCTCTGCCCGCTCTGTAAGCGTCACTCAGGCTGCTGGGTTTCTCTTGGTATTGTCCAAATATTGACTCTGCTCAAGTGCCACTAAAATAACACAGTGCTTGTGCAATCACTTCAGGCTGTGGAAGCTCTCTGAGAGAATAAATATTTTGCTAGAATGCTGCTTAAAAAAGAGAAAAAAACCCACACCAAAAGAAAAGCCCACCACACTTTTAGAAATGTGTTACTGTCCCACAGTCAGTTTTAGAGCGGGACTTGACAACATGAAGCATGGGCTGGCCTACAAATAATCTTTGACAGGATGAAGGGAAGCAAGTGAGGAACCCCACAGCGCTACAGTCTGGCATCTCAGAGGGGTTGCGCAGCCGGCACTGGGGCAGAGGACAGCCCAGGAGAGCGAAATGCAAGTAGCTGGCTCCCTGTAAGGAGCAGCAGGATGGGGCCAGGGCAGAAGAGGCTCCCCCCAGAAGGCAGTGTTGTATGGACTGTTCATGTGCAGTCCTGGAAAGAGTCTGGGTTAGAGGCAGCACGAGGGGAGAGGAGAAGAGGGAGCACCAAAGCCAGATGCCCTCTCCAGAGGCTGCAATCCCATGCTTGCTCTGTGCGCAGCAACTCACGACCAGCCTCCCAGCAGGGAGAATTTCAGAGGCCAGAGCAAACAAACAAGGCTGCAGGTTGCCCAAAACAAGTATCTTCTGATGCAATGAGCAGGGCTAGTGCCACCAAGACCATCCAAGGAACTTTTTTCCAAGTACCAGAGCAAGTCTGACGCGCAACATCCCAGGCTGCTGCATCTTTCAGAATATTTTTGTTGAGTAAAAGATGAGTTTGAAGAAAAAATTAAAGCCAAGCATGAAATTCTGCTACTCCTGAGGCTCTCCAAGGCTAGAGTCCTTCCCTCTGATGTAACAAGCAGTAGGAGAGGTGAAATGACATGGATAATGAAGAACAGGAAGATAAATAATAAGGACTGGGAAAATGAATGAGGGAAATAACTCTTCCATTGTTAGAACAGTGCTAGTGGCAGCTTTATAGCAACTTATCATTTCTGTTTAAAGCCTGGTTTGGGGGCTATAATCTTTCAGCTGTTTTCTGTACCATCTGGCTGAAATTTAGCATAAAATTTGTTATCTCAAAGGTAAATGAATTCTTTTCCCTTTATCAAAATTGGGCAAGGAAACCAAGAGATAGAGACCCACATTTAGGAGTGTTTTGAACACCTAAGGGCAATCTTCCTTTTAAAAATAGCTTGTTGAGATAATCTGGTCATGGGAACCATGCCCAGTTCTTCCACAGTATTTTTCCAACGCTGTCTGCATATGCTCTAGAAGTCCCATGTGTAACGCCTCAAAAGCTAGATGTGCTGAGACAGCCCTCCAAGAAACTGCCAGAACAGTGCCGTACCCAGAAGGGCATCCCCCCAGTTCCCTGAGCCCTGTGCCAGGGCTCACAAGCAGAAGCCCTGTGGTCCAAGCTGAGGTCCGGCCCCTGTGGGAAAACAGCACAGCCAGGGCTCGGGGAACTCCTGGAAAGCAGCGTGCCACGGGCACTGCTGTGCAAACCCAGCAGCTCGGCGCTGCCGGAGCCGTGCACGGGCTGCCTGTTCCTGCCTGCCAGCTCTGGCTTTGCCCCAGGTTTACCACGCGTCCCTGGTCCTGTCGCTGCGCCGCTCTCGCTCCCCTACGCACACGGCACGGACTTCAGCCCAGCCCTGGGCGATGCCGGAGAGGGAGAGCTTTGCTCTGCGGCTGCCACGTGCTGCTGCACTTGCCCAGGCTGGACGCCCGCCTCAAATCTCACCATCGCTCCATTTCCAGGCCACCACGCTTGGGAGACCGCGCACACCCCAGAGGGAGCACGAGTTACGAGTGACTCTCAGCAGTCAGTGCCTTCTCACGTGCTCTTTCCCCATCTTTTAACCTAAGGGCTTTTTCCCATCCTGGCCAACTAACAGGGACAGGAGTTACCATCTGCCCGTTTGTCCCACCACGTGCATCAGCTCTCACTTCACAAGCTGGGGATGCTATAGCTCCATTCCTGTGTCTCACAGCTGAACATTTCTTTTTTCTGTTAAAACCTAGACAGCTACTTTCTACTTCATTTTACATTAACCTGATTATTTCCATGCTCTGTGCTGCCTCGCCCCACTATCATCTTCAGCCACCCTTTGAGTTAAAGTAGAGCTTTATCTGCTGAAGTCTCTATTTTCCAGTCTGGACTTCGATTATGCAGCAAATAATATAGCTCAGTGGAAGAAGGTTGTTGGAATAATTTGTATCTTTTATACAAACTGATAATAAAAACTTAGCTCCTTGATGTATTTTTCTCCCTTAAACTGTAGTTACGTTTCCTTGAATATATAAATGCAAGATAAATTCAATTACAGCATAATTTCTCCCAGGATGAATAACCTTTAAATCAGCTCGGATCTCAAAACACATTATGAGATAACATACTGTCCATTACATTGCTGAAATTGGGGCTGTGGCAGTGCCTAGAGTTGTCAGTGTGAATATCAAATTATTTATGTTCCTCTTTGCATCCTTGAATACCAAATAAGCTCAGGAACACTGACAGCAAAGCCCTATTTAAACAGTGATTTTTAGTGGAGGCAAGAGGTGCTTGCTTGACAGCTCTTGAAATTGCAGCGCACTATTAATCACAGAGATGTGCAGCAGCGCTACGAGGTCCCACTCTGCTGTCACCTTGCCCAGAGTTTCCCCTCCTCTTGGGGAACAGTTCAGAAATGAAAGCTCAGTTAAGTCTTCCACTCGGCTGACTACATTGCTGCTGCTCAGAGCCGGTGCTGAAATAAAAGCGAAGCCACCGTAATATTTGGAGCAGGTACTTTGGGTTTGAGCAGTTACTCAGGATCAGTCCTGAAGCGCCTGCCTTTCCCCATCACCCCAGTCATAAGATTTACGAGTTCTCTTTAGCTCCTCTTCCATTTTACAAGCCTGACTGTCTAAACACAGCTAGTGGCTGCTTTTGGTGGATGCCTTTGTCAAGCCAGTGTTCATGTACCAAAGCAACACGCCTCAATGTAACCCCTCTCCGAGGCTGACAGTGCCACATGCTGGAGTTTGAGTGCCTGAGGAGAGCCGCTCTGACCCTGACACGATTTTAAGTGCGGACTTGGGAGAGGGAGGGGAATTTTTTTTCTTTTTAAGCAAAAGGGTAAGTCTGGTTTCACTTGGGAAACAAATGGAGAAGGGTCTTGCTCAAGCTAGAAATCTGCCAGGTCCCATTCTGCAAAGCAGCCTCTGTACAGGTGGTTTGAGACCTCTCTTCTGAAAGGCCACCATCCAACAGATACAGTTAAAAAAAAACCCCAACACCCTAAAGCCACTCAAACAAGAGTCTGGGGGATCAAAATCTGTATCAAAACAATGGCTGTGTTACAAATGTTCTTAGTTTATAAAAAGGAATTTAATGGTTCATTTCACATCAGAAAAGATAAACCAAACAATGAACCCATACTTGTTTTAGTGTGATGGATGAGGTGGGGTGAAGCAGTTTTTGATTGACCCCAGATAAAAATCCCCTTGACCAACCAGCTAATTATTCATTTTGGTCCGTAAGTGAAAACTAAAACTGAGTGAAAACTAAAACTGAATTACTAACAAACCCCTACCAAGATGGTGTGGGACACACCAGAGCTTTAGAAAGCAGCTTTTTAACTCTCTAGCAGTCGTTTTCTTTCCTAATTTTTAAGGCCATCAGCACATCAAGCAGAAAATTCAGTCAGCTGTAAAGAGCTGTAATTACCAAGACTGTTTACAAGAAGCTTTGATGGCAACAAGCCTCTCGTGCAGGAACAAGTTTACCATCGAAACAATTCGAGTGTCAAAGTCTCCAACTCAAGTGCCTGGATGGCTTGTTACTACCTAATGAAATGATGGGGGCAGAGCAAAAGGTGCTGTTAGAGCTGCTTGAGGCAAATAAGCGTGAAAGAAGCCTCAAGGAAGGAGCACGGATTACCACCTTCTCCAAACCTCATGGGAGCCTGAAGCACTGGCAGCGAGCTGAGCACCCAGGTCTGCGCTTCCCGATGCCTGCAGCATCCCCTGACAGCGAGCAGGCAGCCGGCCACGAGAGCTCCCTCGAGTCCAACAGAGGCCGCGGATACTCCGAGCTTGTCAGCAGCCAGCCCCAGTGAGGACCGTGGTGTTACACCAGGCAGAGAGGAGATGATGTCGGCTGGGCAAAGCAAGTGTTGGCGGACTCTAGAGGGAGGAAACAGTGGTTTGGGTAGTGCCCAGACAACAGGCGGAGTGATTGTTTGACAGAAGTGCCTGGAAGCTCCCATTTCTGGTTTTGTTGTAATTTGCATTTTTTTTTGTTAAATGCAACAAAAATAACCTCCTGGGAATTCAGTACAACTCGGGGCCAGGCAGTCTATTTACATGAATACGGTTATGTCTTACATTTAGTGGTCCTGGATACGCACCAAGTGTTGGTATTTTTTGGGGGGGGGGGGGGGTGTTTGGGTTTTTTTGTTGTTTTGGTTTTTTTAAAAAAAAAAAAAAAAGACACAAGCTAGACTTGAATTAAAATGCAAACACTCCACCCAGCTGAGAACACTGTGGCACTGCTGTGCCGAAGGAGGCTGGGCATCCCCATAGACTTGGGGAGCACTGAGCTGTGGCTCCTCTCTTGATCCTCCCAAGGACACTGGGCAAATACGGAATAAGGCTTTGCTTCACTCAGTACCAGGCAGCTTTCTGCAAGGCACTTCGAACACGCTTCCTATCTCCCACAAGACAGAGCTACCTCCAACATCAAAGCCTTGGGATTTAATTCGATACACGCATGTGATGCTGCTTACAGGGGGAATGCAGGGTGCTCTTGGATGAGAACAAGCCGCTTTCTCAAAGCGGCAGCTGAACTTTACAAAAACCTCCTGTTGGTCACAAACCAAAGGGCACACATTCATCACTGGATTTAGATGGCCCCATTTGACAGCCTCCAGATCTAGGACAACTCTCCACGGGCTGGCAGGTTCCGTTGCTCCTCCCCACCACATGGCAAGCTCCACAAAACCCTTGAACATCGGCAGGGGCTCTGCATGGTGCCACGGGGAGCCCCGAGCACCCAGTGGGCTCTCCAAGCAGGCAGAGGGAGGCCACTCGTGAGCTCATTCCTGCCGTGCCTGCAGCACGCATTGCACACGCTGGCTGGGGGTAAGCGCAGGGGAGGTGGGGGGGAAGCAGTGGCTCTAGACACAGGGCGGGAAGCCGGCCACCTGAGCACTGCCTGGCAGGAGAGTCTGCCAGTTTTCAGCAAATCAAACATGAAATAGAGAAAATTCACGATGAGAGAGAGGCAACTGAATCAAATGTGAAACACAAATTAAAACTCTGGCCGGCACAAGCGCAGCCAGGTAACGCAGGTGGGATGAAAGGTGCGTGGGGAGAACGACAGGAGAGTTTTGCCTGGGAAGCCGGGGAGCAGTCGGCTGCCCCCCACCTCCTGCCAAGCCCCCGCAGCCCCTCCAGTGCCGGCACCGCCGTGTGCGCTGTGCAGAGGGGGCAGGAGTGCCCCAGCAGCGGGGCTGCCTGCTCCCCACGCCGCCCGCTGAGGAGGATGCTGGGGTGGTGTCCTGTGGCGAGTCGTCCCGCTGCGGCCTCTGCTAAGCGACTCCCCAAATATATCTATCTGCCCTTGTTTGCCTCCAGCCAAGGCAAGTCACTTTGTAAAAACCACAGCTGTTTGTCACAACCTTCCAGTCCCAGGGAGCCAGCAGAACTTATGAAGGAAGACTGCTGGGTCTGACTTACCAAAGAGGGAAAACCATTTAAATTTGACATAACCAACAATAATCATGCTCTCCATCTGAATTTTATTAATATCTGTGCATTGCCAGTGATGATGTATAGAGGAGATAGATGATGATGCTTTGAAGCTGGGAAATGAGGCTGGCCCTGTGGGGCTAAGCATCTGTGTCAGAGAAGCACACACATACAACAGAAGGTGTCGTTTTTATGGCACAGTGAAGCCTCTGTGACAGAAAGCAGAATTATTGTGGCAGTAATCTTTCTGAAGGGACTCCCAGATGGGGAGGAGAAGGGAGAGGTCTTCTGATTAGACGGAGTTGTTCAGCGGCTGAACCTGGGAGTATTTCTCACTGAAAATACACTCAGTAGATACCGCCCACACATTCTGTAAAGTCATTTTGCTCTAGGTCAGCCACAGGAACCCAAACACCTTTTCACAGCAAGAGGCAGCATTGCTGAAGGGATACCCAGAGGACACAGGGATCATGCAGATACCCTTACCCTGGAGCAGCTCTGAACCATCTGATGCTGAGGAAAGTAATTTTGTACCTTAGCCTCAGTTTCCCTTCATTTTAAAAAGGGCAAACAGTCACTTTCTGAAGCTTAACGAACTTCAGTGTTTTAAAGCACCTAATACAAGTGCCTCTGTCTAGCAGAGGTCAAAACTCAGACTAGGCTGACCATGACACAGGGCTACAAACCTGGAGATGAAGTTCACAGCAAAGGCAAAGCCTGGTCTCGGAGATCCCATCTGCTGTCCCTTTGCTGTGGCAGAGATCTCAACCGCTGAGAGGAAGCTGAGCACAAGCAAGGCTGGGGAACAATGGGTGGAAAACAATAATAGTGGGTCACACCAGCCAAATCAAAACTCTCCTGACCTTGGTGGGCTTGAGACAAAGCAGCCCCATGGAGCTCTGCCCTATTTGAACATGTGATCCTGCACGGCCAGGAGAGAGCAGCAGGCAGGCACAGACCCGGACTGATACTCAGTGTTTAACGCTCTCCCTTTTCACCTCCACAGTTCAGACGTGTGGCTCTGGCTGCTCCATTTCCAGCTCAAGAGCATAGTCGCTCAACGCCAGGCAGAGTGGCAATCTCTTAACAGCGGATGGGTTCTGCCCATCTCATTATAAAGCTCTCACGTCTTTGGCTCGCTGAACGTTATATAGACATTCCTTGGTATAAAGTAGGAGACCAAACTGAAGTGGGTCAGAGTTGACAGACCCACACCCCTGCCTGCCCTCCATGATATCTGCTCTCCTCTGAGAAAGTCAGTCCTGTGATTAAGACTTCACAGGGAGGTGCAGATTCTTCCCGCAGTCAGAGGAAGTGACTCCCACCAACATCTGCCAACTTGTTAAGGACCTTTAAATCCTGCAGAGGAGAAAAACATGATCAAAACCCCTTTCTACTCCTCTGTATTTTGTTTTATTATTAGAAGCAGCAGGGGAGCTGCCTGCCTCCCCTAAAGCTTTCTTAATTCTGCAACAACCTCTCTGGGAAAAGATTTCCTCCAGTGCGTACCCCTCGCCATCCACCAGTATCCTTCCCAAGGAGGTGGCTCCTGGGTACAGCAGTCATGCTGGGCTAGAACAGCATGAGCCAGAGCTGCCCAAGGATTCTACAAGTGCATTCTCCACCTGAACCAGAGATCCCTAAAGACAAAACAAAAATAATTTAAAAAAATAATGGAGCAATAAAACCATTGGAGCAAAATCAACCCTAAAGCATTCACCTGCCACATGGAATCTCCCCAGAAACTTACTCCGGCATTCCAGCCACTTGCTACACACTAAAGAGTTTCAAAGCCTCCAGTTTTACAACAAACAGAACTTTCCCAAACAGCTGTTGTTTTATTCAAAGTTTTGGTTCAAGGCGGGCATTTTTCATTCACAAAGATTTTAAATGCAAGCCAAGCCAACTTCAAGAAGGCACTTACTGAGGAAGCTTCATCAAGGAGAATTACACCTTTAGACAAACCGTCGCGTTACTTTTATTACCTAATGCACCACAAGTGATATAAGAAAGACGGTGTGGAACTTCCAGGACAGAAATTAATCGACTTTATGATAGCAGATTGCTCTATGATTCTTTTCAGAAAGCACTTAAACAATAATTAAGCTAATACTTACACAATCAACAACACACCACCTATTTCATCCATAAAGTTGTTTCTCCTTTAGCTGCCAATATTTTCCATTTTTACTTTGCAACTATTTATAACATAAAATGAAACAAACCCCTGTATAATATTTGTGTACACACACACGCACAGGGTTGTGGCAACAAACTGTAGAACACAGCTTTCAGCAGCAGATTTACCTTGGGGATTTGAGGGACTGAGCGTTTGACTCCTCCCTTTCCATCTTGATTACTAAATGCAACAGAAGCATTCTCCAAAAGCAGCCCTCTCTCTACAACTACCAGTGTTCTGCTAAGTTTTGCTAAGTTTTCTGCTTTTATGAGTGAGGAAAGAAGGAAACCCACCATGCTGCTGCATGTTCAGATTTCCCTTTGATAGCCTGAGCAGTGAAGATGACAGCAAGGTTTGGTATTTAAGCAGTGAAGATGACAGCAAGGTTTGGTATTTAAGCAGTGAAGATGACAGCAAGGTTTGGTATTTATTGTACATGATAAAAAACAAATTGCCCAATTAAAGAAGTGACAGTATACATCCACAAAAGTCATATGCAAGACTTGGGGAAAACTCTGCAGGTTTACCAGAATACCACATTCATGGCACAAGGCAGTTTTGTAGTTGTAACAATCTTCAAGTTGGAAAAAAAAGTTTTTTGTATTTCCAAGTGAAATATGGAAATGATGGATGATTTAGGACTCTAATTTCTGCTTGCAGAGTGATTGAAACCACATTCTAATAATACTTTGTATACAACAATAAAGACAGAGCAAGGTTTCTGAATCATTCCTGGGAAAATCATGGCACTGTAAAAAATTTTTAGAAAGTGTCAATTTTTTTGCTGCACATGCCCCTGGACCCCTTTAAATCATTACCTCATCTCTCACACAATGCACGGCTTTCTCCTGGAACTAACAGGCCTTGTTGGACACGCGCTGCAGATGCACTTAGCATATGCCACCCTTTGAGCTCAGCCGAGTTAAGCATGCGTGTAACAGGGCGCTGGAGGTACCCCGGGTTTATTTACACCGCTGCAAGCTTTCTGAACACGGTAGAGATGTAGAGTTATGACCCTGTGTGAAAGTAATTATAGGCAGAGTCCAGGGCAGAGTACAGAGAAGAGACCGACACAGCGACAAGGGCAATTGAACAGAGCCTGGCGAGAGCTGAAGGAAGGAGCCAGAGAAATGAATCAGTGCTCAGGTCCCAGCCTTCGTGTTCCAGTATCTACAGGCACTGGCTGAACAATCCCGCCTACAGCAAGGCCCTGTGAAAGGCCCCAGGAGCCATGGACAAGGTCAAACCAAGAGCTGAGTATGGGGACAGAGTGGCGCAACGAGCAACAAATGGTGACTGAACGTCACAAGAACTGTCACCGAGGCTGGGACTCAAAGGCAGGTTTCATGGGGGATGCATCACAGAGGCTGCAGATGGCACTGACACCAGTGGGACTCCTACCCAAATCGCATCCAGAATCTGAATTTTTTGGCCACTTTTGCCCTTCAACCAAGCAGAAAATTGGTAGAAGCTCATGCTCTCCTCCAGCCTAAAGCTGACAAATCCATGATAACCCAGGGGTGTGTTTTTACTATTACTTCGGTTTCTAAGTTGTACTTCAGTCTGCTCAATTTTGAGCAGAAAGAACTAACTGGGGAAGGAGCTGTTTCTACCCCTCCAGCTCATCAGCATCCAGATATAATTGGCATCAGCATTAGTTTCATGGAGCCTGAGGACAGCTTCTTCTCCTCAAGGACCACAGAAGAGCTCCTGACATCCAAACCTTCACCAGAGGCAGCAGAACTATCACAGATCCACACAAAAACACGGTAAGAGAAGCCAACACAAGAGACTCCAATAAGGTAGCACGTTGTCGCTCCACGACTGTGCAATCCATTAAGAGCTTAATAAGTTGTGGGAAATGCACAAGCATAAAGGGAACCCCGAGGTGTACAATCAGAAGCAGGTTCCCTGACGAGTTCAGAGCAAATGAGATCTACGTTTCAGCTGTCATCCTGATGCAGTGCCTCGGAGAGCAGCCAGGGATTCCCAGGGAATTGGCCACATCAGGATCCTTCAATTAGCAGCTGGGCTCTCTCAAGTTTGGGGAGGCATTTCAGTCTGCTGGGGCTCTTCAGTGCTGCCTCTTGGCACTCCTGAGAGGCCAGAGGATGGATTTGTGTGGAGGCACACGTTTATATGTATGCATTCAGGCTGTTTACAGGGAAAAGAGAGAGGAGAATTATACTCTCTAAGAAGAAAAAACTGTAGCAGCACTAGAAGTGAATCCTAGTCCAAGGCAGAAATCTGGACTCTGGCAGCATTTAGCTGAACCAGGCAGAGATGGAAAAAAAAAAAAAATACTGAAGTTCACCGACCCCCATTAACTTTGTAATAGGCTGGCTTGGTTGCTTGGATGGATTACCCCTCTTGGGATTCTTCAGTGGGTGTGCCTGGATGTGGAAAAGATGTCCAGAATCATAATTGGGAATCTAATGCCTCTTTTGTCTTAAGCCAACTTCCTCCGTCCTTCACAGGTCCCAGCCTCACCAGCTACTCATTTAAATGAGCCACTTGACCTGCCTTTACTCCATAATCAAGAGCAGTGCTTGGGAATCAGAATGAGCCAAGGCTGCTCGATAGCCTTCGGTAATTTTGGTCAGCTCAGTAGTGGGATAAAAGGAAGTCTGTGGAATCAGTATTAGCAATACTGTCTGAGGCCACTGGTTGTTGTTTTCTTAAATTCAGCCCCAGAAGAATCGTTTCCAGATAGGAAAATTAAAGCATGCCAACATCATAGCAATGGGATTATTTCCCCAAGTGCTGAAGGAAGGAGAGAAGGAAAAGAAAAAGAATCATTAATATTTGGGCTTAAAGACAACAGAAGCATCTGCTGGTACATGAGGGAGAGAAGGGCAGATCTGGCAATTTCTAGGTTGCAAATACTGCATGGCTGTGCTCACCCCAGTGGACAAAGATAAGCTCTGGTTGGACTTCACAGTTCCCTTATTGCACCGATATGACAAGATTAACTTACCGCCCTTCACTACAACTCTGCTTGATGCTGAAGGGAAAGAAGAAAGATTTTATTGTACTTGCAGAGCAAAAGCAATTCTCTTCCTGCTCACAAGCTTCATGTGCTTTTAGCTTAAGGAAAGTCTGCACGAATGGACCATAATGGAAGAAAGGGAAGGAACGTATAGGGGGTTTTGCTGAGGAAGGAAGGGGCATCTGTGTTAGATCTTATTGCTTACTCTGCAAGATGGGAGCTGAAAGCACCAGTTACTCCTGGAGCATTCCCCAGGAAAACATGTGGAATGAATCGGTACCACATCTCCCAGATTGCTCACAGCTATTGATCAAGGAGGGGAATTGATGCTCCACTGCTGAGCAGGGTGTGTGTCCTTCACATTCTGATCTCTATTGTCATGGAAAAACACTCACCGATATTGTCACGCCCTAGCCACCACTTCAGGCTCTGCTCCATTGCACGCTTAAAACACAGCAACCATATACTTTTTTTTTTTTTTAAAGAAATCTATGCACAATACCCAATCCTATTTCCCAGCACTATGGAAGGTTCTCCTTTAACAGCCTTCCTTCAGCCCTGCCCTACCAGGATGGTACAGAGCTGCCTTTGTCACAGGAGTGCTCAGGGCAGCAAGGTACACCACAGCAGGGCACTATTTATTCAAACACTTGGGGGGGCACAACAGGGAGGAGATACCTCTTCTACTGTAGTTAGAGCTACCTCATGTCATGCTCATAGGTAGAAGCACCACCAGAGCAGGGCAGGAGGCATGCACTTCTGGGAAGCGACTTGAGCAGCCAAGCGGGAGAATAAAGAAAGGCAGTGGGAGGTGGCATATCCTCAGCATTACTTTGCTATGGCTTTATCTGTGGATAGAAATACGATTGAAGAGACCCAATTTACAATGGAGTATTATGCAGAATAGCCTATGCCACCACGTCAGCGTGAGGAGCAGCAGCAAAGCTAAGCCGGGGCAGGAGGGCCCACACAGCCCCCAGCAACTCCCTGAGGCCCCCACCTGCTGCTGAGTCCCAGCCCTATTTCTCTCCTTGTTCACCATGTGTTCTCAGTCAGGTATGGAAACACAGAGAGCCCATAGTTTTATGAAAGCAGCAGTTTTCAGGCTATTTGCACTCTGCAGAGACCATTAGCAACTAACATAAGCTTTGCTGTTGTTCTTCACATCAAGCAGTGACACAGAAAGCAGAGGGAACAGTTCGACAGGTTTCTCCCTCTCTACCCCCTCCTTAAAAGTCATTTTTCTACTGACAGATACATTGTGAAGTTGGTAATGTTTTCTTGCTGCTAAGAGCTGCAGCTCCACCTTAGGGATGACACATTTCCATCATAATCACACTTTTCATCTTAATTTTTAAACTGTTATTCATTTAGAAAAACCACTCTATTTCTGCCCCCCTCCCCCATAATTCCAGGAGGTCCCAAAGCCAGCATGCCCGTTACACTCAAGGTGCAGGTACCAAGACTGACAACACCGTATCTGTATTTGCAGGCAGAGGAATTCCACCGCAGTGGAACTGTGCTGTCCAAGGGCAGATCCCTCTCCCCAAGAGATACACAGCAACGCTAGAATTCTGCAACAAAACCCAGAGTCTCTCAACAGAGCTTGCAAGTCACTAAGGCGTTTCAGCAGTGACTCCTTGTTCACAGAAAAAAAAGCAGCAACTTTTTTCCTGGATCACAGACCCCCTTTAGGCATGAGGATGTAGCTGCTTACAAAACCTCAGGCTGTATTGATCCCACAGAACGCCGTCAGCTCTAGGTCTGCGTGCCATGCACTATCGCCCAAGAGCTCAGGAGCCAGCAGAGGACTCCGAACACGCAGCATGCCATACTCAGAGTGCCACCTTCTGGCACACAGTCCTGCGCGCCTGCATTCGTGCACCGAGCAGTCGCTCACTGGTTAAGCAGCTGATCGCCTCTTGCAATCCCCACCAAGATTTCTGCCCAGGTAAGCTATTGGGAGTTTCCCTTTACCATACCAGGTTAGCACTTATGTCCCCAAGAAATTTCTTCTTGGCTATTTAGGAATCCGCCAGCTCCTGATCTTCCCCACTATCAACTCAGTTTTAATTAACCTTGAAATCTTAGGACTATCCTTTCCTTGTAATAGATGCATTAGAATTTTTCTTCATAAACACCATAATGACGAAACCTCTGGACAGAGGCCCAGGACAGACAGTGCCTCATCCTAAGGGCCCTGCACAATGCCAAATGAGTCTGGCTCTTTTGGCTTAAAGACTTTCTGCCAGGTAATTGCCAATTTTTCTGCTAGATGGAGAGCTCAAAGAGATGAGCTCAAGGATCAAGATTTTTCTGAGGTGGAATTTTACTGACTCAGAACTGGGTACTTGGCATGATTTTAATAATTTTCTACTAGATCACATCCTTGATTCAGGAACACCAAGTTCCCATTTAAACCAAAGGGTTTACATACACATAAGGGGACGACTCGACATCTAAACCAGCCCTCACTTTGTTAAGTGTTCAGCAGCGTGCTGAACACCTAGTGCACCCAAATTTTGACTAACAGCCCAAGGCTTACAGCTCTGCATTAACTAGGGATCTGCAAAAGCCCCAAATTGCATTTTTAACCACTGTGTCACCGATATCCGAGGGAGATTCAGGAATTTCCAGTTCTTGCAAATTAGCAATACTGCACGGAACTGAACTAAACCTGTCTAATTAAGCCACGAGGAAATTGCTAGCAAGCGTATTTGCAGGCCTTTTTAGAACCAAGATTGCATCAAGCTTTGTTCAACCATCCATTTTCATTTAAACATACAAATGCAGCTGCCTGCGTGCCACCTCTGTGTGACTGCTTTTCCCTGGAGCAATTCCTGCATTACCTGTAAGTGAATTCCTGCTTTCCAATAAAGGCTGGTTTGGATGTCATGATTATTTTGGTTGCCTTATTTTGTTCTTCCTACTAAAGGGCCATAGATCTGCTTCTGAATCTTGCCGCAATGAAATTCCCCAGTACATACAAACACAAAGCAGGCAAATTTGCAGGCAGAATTTGAAGTGATTTTGTTCTAAAGAGCAAGACAACTTGTTCTAATAACTCCAAAACACAAGTTGTGACATTACTTGTATTAGTTTTCTAATTTAGGGCAGGAAGTAGCTGTTGTTAGAAAGATGCCTGACGAGAGAAGAGACAAATGGGCTAATTAGGTTAATACCTTTTTCTTAAAGTGACTTCTCAGCACATGGAGATTTTTATGTCCATTACCTCAGCTAGAAGGCTGACATCAAGCTTCCTGGCTGGCCTCCCCCTCTCTGCCCTCATGCTGCTATCAGAGTATTTCTGAAAGAACATATGCTTACTGCTAACTGAGCAGATTTTTGAAGTAAAAAGGTCATTTATTATTGCCTTCGCTGCGCTATGGAAGGACCACGCTGGCAGTGCGGGATACTGCTTCCCACAGACACCCGTCTAGAAGCAGGGGAGGTGGGAAACAGCCGCCTCGTCTCTCCCCAAGCTTTTCCAAGCATTACCTCAAGACACCACAGAGCATGACGGTATCCAGCTCTCCTCCCTCCCCCATATACACCCCCTTCTGCTCCAAATGGGTTTGTAGTAGAGACTGGCATTCACATGTTTAGTAGCATGACCCTAGAAAAGAACATGAGGCTGCAAAATTCCCCCTGTCTCAGCCACCGAGAGGTCTAAAGAGAAACTGGGTTGCCTGCAACTCCATCGCTGTCTCCAGAGCAAGCCTGCTGCAAGGTTCAGCAGTACTGGAGGTAGAAGAACAGGACAAGACCCAGAGGCTATGCATTTGCTGCAGATGCTGATAATTTCATCCAAGATATACACACAAATCAATTTTCTGCATTTCTCTGCACTGAGGCACGTCCCTGGGAAGGGCTTAATTTAATGTCCCATTTGCACCAACCAGTGCTTTGTGTCACCAGTTGGAAGGACTGGGCTTCTCCATATGTTTTTCCAATAAGACCAACACAGAGCAATTTCTCTTAGCATAAACCCTATCATTGGATTTGATTACCTGCTGGTTTCATTTGGTGAACTGTTAATTTGAATCCACTGATTTATGGATTCTGTTTTAATAGCAGCCTTTGACTGCTGCATTATTCCATTCTAGTAGTTTAGTGAAATTGCACTGGGTTAGTTTAGCAATATGCCTGTTTCATTCTACATTTATTTGTTCATCTTTTTAATAAAACCTGTACATACATAGGCCTGGTTATTTTATCAAAGCATAACCTGGTTCATAAATCCAAAGCTAAGGGCAATTTAAACTAGGCTATTAAAAATACTGAACTAAAATAAGACATGATAAAACTGGGAAGACATACAGGCCTCCTCTCCTCCTTCTGCCCATTCCACACACACTTCCACTTTCCCCTTCCCATCACTCCCCAGTAGTTTATGCAAATGGTCACATAACTCGCTACAGACCCACAGAATACATGCCAACCCACTCAAGGACCAGACGAACACAGGAATATTTAAATACTGTGCAGCTGGCCATGCCCTACATGTGGGGCTCTCACGCCTCGGCCTGACAGCTCCTGCATCCCAGAAGCCTCAGTAGCAGGAAAAGCTTGGGTCACTGGAAAACCATGGGACATCCCCACACCTGCTCTGCTGAACAGAACAGCACTGAGAAGAGGTGCTGCACATCTGCGCCTCCAGCCTTCCAGCTACCTCAGTTTAACAGGACTAGATTTTTTTTTTTTAGCCCAGCTTGTTCCCACTGTAGGTAGAGGGAGGAAGACCTGAAGAAAAAAAAAACCCACCCCACAACCACCAAGACAAAACAACAAACCAAAACTTAAAAACCCCTCAAGCTTTGTGTCTTTAGCCTTTTCTAAACAGAAGAACAGTGTTTTGATCTGCTCCTTTCACAGGTAGCAGCTGAATAAATACAAGCCCTATTATAGCAATTACTTCATGGTCAGATGATGCTACTGGAAGAACTGCCAGGAAGCAACCTGAAACACGGAGGGCTCTCCAAAACCCGTATTACAAGAGGTCTGTACTCACAGAGCTGCGGAAACACGAAGCTCTGCAGAACTTAATGGGAAACACTACACTTTGTAACCGTTCATCACCACAATGAACCACAGCACTCACTATAGCACATCATCACAGGTGGTAATTCACTCCAGCCACTTCTACAGAGTGACACACTCGTAATTCTTAGATAAATTTTTAATTTCTTCCTACTTGAGATGAGCTGGATCTCTCATTAGCACATATCTAGGAATCTTCCCTTTAGCCACAAGTGTCGGGCCAACACCAGGTTGTATCAGCAGAGTGCACAGGTTTTTGTTCAGAGAGCAGGAACCAGGGCAGCCTTACAAGGAATTGAAGTCAGGGCACAGACATTCAGATTCCCTTATCTGCTCAGAGCCACGTGCTACTCATGCAGGAGTGAAACCCTCACTCACATGTACCTGACTGTAGCTACTTGGGTCCCATTGGCACTACCCAAGGGAAAGTACAGGTCTACAAATAACTCTGAGTTCTGGTAGTCACAGGTAGAGCCCTGGAGAACAGGACTCCCTGTATGGGGGAAGACTTCTGGACTTAGAACAGTTGTTTCTTCCCAGCTGGGAACAAATCTCTTTTGCTCTGCATTTGGGAGAAACTTCCATTTTAGTCTCCTTGGTGGGTTTCCAACAAGCCCTGAAGTTATCAGTTATCAGACCCACTTCTCCCAATGCGAACTTGCATTTTAGTTTTGTAATAGTAGGCTTTAAAATAAGAAGACAAAATGCCCTGCAAAGCAGAGAAGATATTCTTGGAGCACTTTAAAAAAAAAAAAGTGTGTAAAACTCATGCCATGCTGATGGATGTGGTATGACGAACCTAGAGGCATGATGGAAAAAGTAAATGGCAGATCCCAAAACGCAGGGGTGGAGTGGAAGAATAGGAAATGGTGACTTGATTTGCCAAAGTGTTTCTGTTAAAGAATATTAATCTTTTCAGACAATCCATGAAGAGGCCCTGTAGCAATATCATATTAAATTAATAAAGTCTCATCATTACGGTAACCTCAGCCCAGTTTTAAGATGTATAGTGTCATCAGAACCAGATAAGAGTCCCCAGACAATTCTGCTCCTATAGCAATTGCTGCTAAATGACACTGTAGTGACAATTGTTAGCTACACAGCATTTTGGGTGTCTGCCTGTCTCGAATGGGACTTTCCGCCTGTAGTTGGACAGCTGTACTAGAGCCTCATAAACTGTACAACTCAGTTTGGGAAGTAAAAATCTTCCCCATCATCAGAAAACATACAATTATGACCTGCCCCTAGAATAAATCACTATCACATACAGCCAGATTACCAACTATAGGGACAGCCCTTACCAACAGTGCTGTTCATCATTCAGTTCCTCAGGCGTTAGCACAGATTGTCAGAGCAGAGGCTCTGGTACTTGCTGAGCTGCTCCCACTCCACATAATGAGAGCCAGGCAACAGAGCCATCCTAAGCCTCAGGGGGGTTGCACAGATCTTACCGCCAAGCCAGCAGAATTATCACTCCAAACCAGGAAAGACCACAGCAGTTTGGGAAATCATACACACGTTACAGAAAGCAAACCAAGAAAGCAATCCTGGCCTTGGTAGAACTTAAGGCTTTTCTCTCATGGGACTTTGGTCTCATTCTTCAGTTCTGCAACACAACCTGTCCACGCTTCTTTCCACCTTCCCTCTCCCCACAGTCGATCTGAATAACATGAATTTGTACCAATGGCTTTTCACTAGTAACGCTGAAAGTTACATCAGCGATCTCAGGAAGCTAGATGGCAGCTTAAAATATCCAAGAGCAAAAGAAACAAGCAGTTGAATGAGCAGTTTGATATGACCGGCAGCAGAACAGGCCAGGTGCCTCTTCCACCAGGCCATGTGTGAGTGGAAAAACTACCAAAAACGTTCCGTAAGATTTCCCTCCTATCCTGCATTTGTAGCCAGACAGAAGTGCCCAGATAATTATGGTGCTGCAATCTGTTTATGAATGATTCCAACCTAAACTGTGGCTTCCAGGAATTCAGTTGCTACTCACATTATTTGAATTCAGGGGATTGAATTTGACCCTTGCAGCTGTCTTGCAGCACAAGGCTCAGAAGGGCTGAGAAGCTACTTCAGTGGCCAGAGCACAGAGGTACTGCAGTGTCCCTTGCACCTACCACCCTAAACAGCCATAAAACATGCTGGAAACGGGCCACCTGAAAAACCTTCAGATACAGACTCAAAGGGAAAATAGAGGGAGAGGAAAAAAGTTGCCAGCTATCTCTAAACATGCTACTGCATCTCCAGAAAGATGCACAATTGGCTGCAACGTGCCTGATAGCGCACACAGCAACCCCTCCAGCAGCCAAGGGGATGATTTGTACGGGGTGTCTGCAACGATATGGCTCAGCTGAGCATCAGACATGTTGTCTCCGAGATGTTCAGGAGGGGCTTTGACACCATCACTTCACACAAAGAGCTTTAATCCCTCCCTAGCATAAGCATAAAAAGAATAGGTCTGAGTTTGTCCAAAATAAGTAATCAAGAGGGAGAGTTATTTGGTAATTTGCATCATTATCTCTGCCGGCTGCTGCATCTTTGCTGAGAGCTTATTTTTAAACACTGAAATCCAGCTTAGGAGTCTTTCAAAACAGAGCAACACTTTTGCTGCTATGGCTACTCGGTCTTGGAGCTTCGCAAGAAGGAAAGAAGAAATATACACACAAGCATTGGGGGTCACTGTCCTATTTCCAACCCAGCAAGCTGGGTGGAGCACCATGAACTAACTGCATCCCTGCTTTGCAAAAGCGAGAGCCTTTTTCAGGTCACCTCTCAAATTTAATCAACATCAAAGTAGTTCTAGAAGCTGAGGGCAAGTTAGCATGCTCCCTGGTTGAAGCAATAGGGACTTCCTAGCAGTTAAGCCGTATCAGAAGGATTCGGGATCCAGCATCTGATCCAGGATGTACCACACTGAGTTTGCACTACAACATGTTCCCACGCACGTAGGCCAGGCAAACTGCACCTTATTCCCTTAGCAATGGCCTTCCTCTTGCCAAAGGCAAGGCACAATCAACACACAGTTTCTTTTGCCAATTCCCGAACCTGGGACACCCAAGCAAGCAATATGATTTCCCCTTCCCTCGAAACACAGCCCAGTAATAAAAAAAAAAAACCCAAACACATCAGGACTCACTTTTTGTCAAGGTCCATTCTGTACCAGCAGCCTCACAGCAACAGTAGAGCTACAGTACTCCACCAGAAGCACAGCTCTCACAGTGCTTAACCCCCCAAACGCTCTCCTCTCCCCCAGCGGGCCAGGCTCCTCTTACTGACTGCACCAGGTGATTTCACTAAATGCCTCCCTCCAGCAGGCAGGCCCAGCCTTCCCCCGGGTACAGCTGGGCTCCTGGGCCTCAGGAAGGGCAATGTGTTCCCCCCGGCACCGACTCATTTGAGAAAGCAGGGCCCCTTCAGCCTGCTCACATTTTTATCCTTTACCAACAATTGGAAGTCACTGAGCTTCTCAGATGAAAGGCTCTCCTCTAAGTGCAAATTATTATTAATGAATTTCCATCTTGGCGCCTTGACAGAAAAATGTACCTTGCAGCGTGTTATCTTTGCAGCCATGCACCCCTGGCACTCGCAGATTCCCTCATCTGGCAAGTAAGGCATGTTGCCAAGAGCGATGTTCAGAGCTGCGCTCTGCACCCGATCCCAGTGCCTTTGTAACTGCAGCACAGCAAAGCTTAAGAAATGTAAATCCTGGCATTTGACCCAATGTGAATTTCTCAAATAAATGATATTTCACAGCCCGGTGGTTTCCTCCCTACTGAGACGATCATTTACGGTGGCTCACTCAGAATTGGGCTTTGACAGAATTTTTGGTCAGTGGAAGATAAATTGAAAAATTTCAGTATCTGCCTCTGTCTCTGAAGCACCGTGTTCTGTAGCTTCAGAAAAATTAAATGTGAAGGCAGGGCTGAATTTTGCCTTTTTAAATTCCCTCTGTTGTCTCTTCAAATACAGCCTTCCTTTGCAAAGATGATGCAACTTTGAAGACATGCTCCTGTTCCGCCACGAGTTACAAGAGTCAAAATCAATGGCCTCTTCTAAGCTTCTTCTGGGCTTAAGACTGTTCTTGTTTTGGCTGGGATAGAGTTAATTTTCTTCATAGTAGCTAGTATGGGCTATGTTTTGGATTTGTGCTAGAAATAGTGTTGATAACTCTGAGATGTTCTAGTTGCTGCTGAGCAGCGCTCACACAGAGCCGAGGCCTTTTCTGCTCCTCACCCCACACCTCCAGTGAGGAGGCTGGGGGTGCACAATTCCAATTCTCTCCCCCATCCCACCAGAGGGGAGTGAATGAGCAGCTGGGCAAGCTTAGTTGCTGCCTGGGGTTAACCACAAAGACCTACAAAGAGCACAGAGAAGCACAGCGCCAGGATTTCCAGGAAAGAAAGCAAGCCCCTCTGCAGCTCAGCCAGCCCAGACCTAGGCAGCAGGTATGTACGGCAGCAGGCTGCTGCAAGCAGCAGGAGATGTTTTCCCTGCTTTGTTTGAAGCAACAACCTAAACAGCCGGGCTGGCAGGTGTTAGCAAAGGAAATACCAAGATACATGAAACAATTCCTGCTGCTGAGGAAGATAGCAGGCTGTGGCAGGAGAGGCAGGCCCTGCCCCCACCCTGCCCAAGTCTCCAGAACGCTCCTGCTAGCCATATCTCTTCCCGCTTTCATAGCAGGGGCAAACAAATCCCTCATGCAGGGAAGCACACAAATTCAGTTCTATCACATGGCAAAGCAGCTTTAAAACTCTTCCTAAACAGTCAGGGACTTCTCACATATATTAGATCAAAAGTCCAGGCTCCTGGGTGCTGTCAATTAGCATGGCTCTACCAGATGGCTTCAATGGAGACACACAGATTTACAGCAGGTGTGGATCTCGACAGAAATGCTGTAGTTGTGACTAATAGTTGAAGCAGGCCCTTAGGACTGGAGAGGCTTCCCGAGTCCTCCTCCCCCCAGCCCTCACAGGCCTCGCATCCTGTTGTTAAAACACATCATGCCCTGTCTGAACGTATTTTCCACATTTCAACGACTATCACATACATGGCACAGAACCTGGAGCAGTGTTCTTCTTCGCTATAGTACGATGCCGTATTACGGCAGGCAGTATGTCAGGTGTCTTCCTCTTGCAGATTTAAACCCCACCATGTTGCTAATGCGGAGATTAGCTGAAGTCCATTAATTGATAACTCAAGAACTAAAAGACATCAATAACAGGCACATGTTAGTAAAAAACCACCAGAAAAAAACCATTTTATGTGCTTCAGGGATGTTATGTTGCCATTTAATTTGCTTTGGGAAAGTGGCTGCACTGGCTGCCCCCGAGTCCTGCAGCACTTAAGGAACTGCTGCTTAAGCCTCTCCCTTTGGCCATGCATGTGCTCGTGTTGGCAGTGGTACGTCGTTATCAGCATTTGCAAAGTGATTATTATGACACAGACAGGATAAAGAGCAAGTTAGAACTGTAACAAATGTCCATGGTAATCTGCAGCATGTGTAAAAAGCCGTACGTATTTGTGAATGGCAAGCGTCCCACCCGGTGTTCCAGGCTGCAATGGACTCTACGTGTGCAAGCCTCTGAAGCCACCCACTTTGGAGAAACTCTGCAGAGACTATCTTTTCTAATTTAAATATAGTGACAAAATGCTGTCACTGAGAACTGACACATAGCTAATCACCAGTGAAATTCTTGCTCCCAAGGAGGCATCATGGGTGTATTGGCCAATGTCACAAGCATCATCACTGTATATTAGAATTATTTTTCCCAAACGGTAGTTATTTCAAACAAACTGCCTAAGTCTGCATCTACAGACAATAGAGAATTATACATGCAGTCAACAAACAAAAAGCAAAAAATAGCGATTATTTCAATGAATATTGAAACAATGAATAACCTATAATTTTCCTATTCATAACAGAAGAGCTCTGCTCCTCTTTGGGAATGCTGAATCCAATCCGAGTTGCATTAATACAGGAGTGTGTCTTTCAACAAAAATTTACATCACTGCTTTTAAAAAGGAATTGCAAAACAGTTTCTCATGGGAACCTTTGATTTCCTCCCCCTTTTAATTTCAAAGAAGAGACATTTTTCTTTCTTGAAAAAAAGCACTTGAGCTTTTGGAGGAGGTGAATTAGGAATAATGTTTTCATTCACTGTGGAATACTTTTCTTAGACAATGTGGTGAGATAGCAAGACCAAGAAAGATGCACATGTCATCATGAAAATACAGAGCAAGATGAATTCTTCTCACAAGGTTTTCTCTCCACAGCCAACTGCTTTTGTTAGATGGAGATACTCTTTTCTGTTCTGATCCTATAAAGCCTCAGCTGCCAAAACCAGAGTAAAGTCAGGGTGCAAGGTCTAGAAACAGTGATTTAGTAATTACCCCTTTCCTCTCCAGCCAGTGCTGTACCAGTATCCCAGGAACGTCGGGAACACTGGGTTACTGGAGATGCCATTCTTCATAGGTGCTGTAACAGGGGCTGTTCAGCACATTACAGGCTTCTTAAAAATGCACTTTGATCAACTATATTCTGTGCTACCATGGTGTATCATTTTTGCTCCACACTGGTTTTTGCGTTCCTCTGCTGTTATTGCGCAGCTCCGTGCCGTAAATGCCTTTTTCACCTCGGAGACACCTGTGTTTTCCCAGGAAGATATACAGATCCCTGAGGTGTGGCTGACGCATCACTGTGCTTAGCTTGTAAAGTTGCTTGGGGTCCTTTGGGATACAGGGTGCTTTGTATATGTCAGTTGTGATTCAGTGAAACTTGCTTCCATCTGAACCTGCTGTATCAATCAGAGAAGCAACATAATGAATTATGACTGGGCTGCACGGAAGTTGCACACATGAGAAGCAAGAGTCCTGGAGTTGTTCGTGCTGATGGTAGGCATGAAGATGAACAAGATGAATAGTGACACTGCCCTGAACTGTGCCTGACTGCTGTCTTCTCCTGCCATCCATCATCATCACCACACGTTGGGTGGGAAGAGGAAGCGGTTCGCAAAAGAAGGGTCAGAGCACTGAAAAACTTTCATACATCTCTATTCTCCTCCCTTCAGAAAGCGGCTTAAATTTGGTTTCAGCTGTTAGGCAGCGGATGCAGTATTTCAACGCAGAAGTGACAGAAGGAGCCCCCTCCCCTCAGAAAAGAGAGGTTAATTTGTCAAGCCATGTAAAGCATTTTAATTACAATTTGTATAACATGTATAAATAAATATTACATTCTTTCAGTCTACAATGCATACTAGGCATATCTTGTTAAAATGTCCATCTATGTTACTGGGTGGCAGGATTGATTTTGTCCAAGTAAAAAAACCAAACTACTGAGTTTAGTAATTAAAAAAAAAAAAAAAAGAAATACATGGTAAAGACAGGACAACGCAAGTGCTTCTGGCTAACAGTCAAGACATAAGACTGATTTCCAAAAGGCTGGATATATCATTTTCCTTTTAGTTACAAAAGCTTTTGGATGACAGTGGTTTCCTCACCGTACAGATTTTAATCTGTGTCCTCCATTAGCGTAAACTGGCACTGAGTCAACACAGTTCTACCAGTTTACACAACGAATCTACGACTCTATTTTTTTATTTGCTTCAGATTTATTACTGTTTTTATATGTGTTTATTCAAAACATGAGCTTTAAAATCTAGTCTAAACTTTTCAGTCTTAGCTGGTCCAATGGCAAAAAAAAATTCTCTAAAATAGCTCCAGATAGTTCTTGATCTTGCTTCAGCAATATTTCCCTCCCTTCCAACAGTCTGTCCAGAGGCCAGCTCTCCCAGTACAAGGAAAAGTTTGGAGACAATCAGTGTCTTTCTGTCCATTCTTCTTCTCACTTTCAGAACTTGATGAGAGCTGCTGACATTAGCATAAACAGAAAATTACAGCACAGAATTATGAATTCATGGACATAGCAAAAAAACCCCAAATCCAGGCTGTACATATTTGGCCTGTGATGGTCTCAGCTCCAGGTACATTTAATATGCACCAGTGGGGCACTCCCATTGTTGTTACTTGTAAAAGGTAACATAAAACAGCACCTTCTTCCCTTGGTGAAAGATGGGAACTTTGGTTGTGGAAATTTAAAACAAACAACTAAATAAACAAACCAAACTTGAAAGTAAAATGAATACTTCTTCCAAACAGAACAGACTTCTAGCTAGGGTGAAACTATGGAGGCTTAAGCTTTCAAAAGAGACACCACATGGAAATTATTAGTCAACACTTATCCTCTGAATTCTTCAAATGACAGGAGATTTTTTATAGCTACCTTAGAAACAAAATGTTCTTGGTCCATTGTGAACTTACTGAATCGAAAATTTTCCTGTTTTCAAGATACTTAAAAGAAAAGTACAAATGGGAAAATTATTCTGTTTCAGCTTACAAGACAAACAGAAAAGTAAAAAAAATACCAGGTAATTTCTTCCTCCTTCATATGTAATGACAAAGACACACCTTCACTTCAAATGAAGGAATAAAAAGAAACAGCTTGAGTAACAATCTAAAAAGTCTCCTTGTGGGTCCTATGTCCATAATTGTGATGTTTTATTAGAAATATAGACAAGTTATTGTTTGTCTCTTGCTTACCCTTTTCATGTTCTTATATTCTCTCTTTTCTTTTTACAAATATTTTTGGTACTTTGAAATGTTACTACCATTATTATTTGTATGACCCATAAAAGAAATTTTCACAACCTCGTCTTGCCCAGTTCAACATACTGGTCATACGATTTCCTTGTTCCTTTCTGCTATTTATATTCCACTTCCTAAATCCATGAGTAGCAGAATAACTGCTAGAAAAACAAATCAAAGTGAAAAACAAAAACAAACCATGGACAGTTTGGCAAATTTCTTTCCCTGATTATAAAAACTGCCTCATCATTTCTCCTGGTGATTGCTTCCCCTCCCCCTCTTCTGTCCCAATATATACTGTAGAACTGAAGGCATCAAGGTGTGGTTAAACCCAAAAAACCAGCAAGGAGCTACACTTTGTCTTTGAACTTCTCCATGTAGTTTCGTATCTCTTTGGAGTCCCCCAGGTCCATATCCTGGCACACCCACTTAATGTCATCGTCATTACTATTTAGGATTGAGTTGACGGTAGGACAACCATCGTCGGGTGGGATGGTAGTGAATGTCGTAAATTTTACCCGCTTCCGTTTAGATGTCGGCGAATGTAAAGGTTCAGATTTCTGTTCCTTTCCGAGCTTGCCCCCTGAGTCAGCGCACCTGTGAACCTGGCTCTGAATGTTCTTCTGAGCACTACCATTGAGGAGCTGGTTGCTCTCCTCGCAACCCGAGCCTCGGTCAATAATAGTTGTGTGCTCATCCTGCTGAGGTGATGCATCTGCTGTGTTCTCCAGCAGTTCTGCTTCATTTCCCAGCCAGACCCAGTCATGAGAATGGGTCATGGTGGCCTGTCCTTCCACCAGAACCTGCTTGTGACGGTATTTCAGTGCAAATGTTGCACAGTTTATTAGGAAGACTAGAATTGCCAGGCAGAAGACCCCTAGCAGAGCATACATCCCGATCTCCAAATCACTAAGGCCCCTAGGAGTCTGCACCAGGTCATTTTCCTCCATGCCTGCATTGCCTTTCGGCAGGTCTACTTGAGCAGGGAAGTTGGTGAAGTCTATAGGAATGTTCTGCAGCTGGCTATCGTCCGAGAGTTTGCTGCCATCCAGCCTATTGTTTTTAATTACTTTATTTTTTATTACGGATTTTGCTGTGGTACTGACTTTTCTGATGGCGCCTTCCTCCCTCTCTGCTGAAGAGCTACCATAGTATCGTCCATCCTGGCCATACCGTTCCTGATCTGACACTTTGTGCCGCCGGTCGCTAGCGTGGTTTTCAATCTCATCAGCATCATAATCTCCGCCTGTATCGGAGTCTGCATCATTCTGGCCGAACTTGACTTTGATGTTGCCATTCCCCACGGCCAGGACACTTTTCCTCTTGGACTTCTGGCAGGCTTCAGAAATCAACATGTCCACCTTGATTAAGGTGCCCTGACCTTCACCTTCTGCTGCCACGACGGGCCATTTTAAGGGAGCATTCTGGTGGATCGAGACAACAGCTTCGTCTAACGATACAGCAGAAAGGGAGAAGTCCTTAGAGTCATAAATGTCCAGCGGAGTAACAGAGCTGTCACTGAACTGAATCCAGGTGCTTACTACAGCTTCCTGAAAGCAGAGGGATATGGTTAAAGACAGGGTCTTAAATAAAACAGCTCAACCCATTGCAGCTCATCAATCTCTCAGCTCTGAACAGCAGCTGGAGGAAATGGAAGACAATGGCTCTGCACTGCATTTAAAGCAAACCAAGCTCCAACTGATGGGGCAGAAAATTGGTCACATTTTTCACTAAAGGTTTCACTGTTACTCCTTCCTGCAAATGTTTTGCAAAAGAACATATAAAATAATTGGTATGAGATGTCCGTAATACCAAAGTACTCATTAACAAGCCATAATTTACATGATTTATAAAGAAAGTCATTCCTGTCGTACAAAAGCTGAAAGAGACAAACCAGAAAAATTACTAGAGGCACTTGACAGAACACTTATTTTCCTCATGTTCCCCATGCACAGGTGTCACCGGGAGCTGTCAAATTAAGCAAGGCATAAATATCTTAGCAGGAATAAGGAGCTACCACCGTATCTTGGAAATGGTTAGAGCAGAAGATTCACCTGAAAGAAAACACTTCATGGAACAATTGCCATTTTGCTGCAGAAAGGTTTGTTTCAAGCAAACCTTTATCCTTGAGATAATTAAAAAGTCCACCACATTTCAGTGTCAAGGAGAAGAGAATGGGGATTCTGGTATGTTCTCTACAATAAAAATACAAATGGCCTGGATTTAATTGGACTGTCTTTGTTCTCTGCAGGTAGCACTGTTAGAAGTCATCATTAGAAGCAAACACAAAGCTAGAGGTCAGCTCTTTGCCATTTGAAATCCCATCCAGATGATATAGATATTTACTTCTCCACGTCTCAGTAGCTTTCCTTGCAGGAGATTTCTTTATTTTTTCATTCGCTCTATGACTTGCCTGTTTAGCCAGCAGACATGCAGGCAGATTGCTGGAGTGCAGCTTCACACAAAACTGAAGTTCTTTCCTTCCCAGACTTAAACTGCAGATGGCCCTAATAACTTTACACTTGGGTACATCAGAACAACTGGGCTGAAAACCACCATCGGGGAAAAACATTGCCACCCTGTTAACGTCCAGTCATAATACAAATTTACAACCTAATATGGTTTTCAATTGGCTACAATTTGTTATGCTATGGTTATAAACAAAGGGAATTGCTACCCTTCTAGTTAAATTTAAAGCTTTTCAATGAAAACAGCAAGGGGCATTTAGCTGTGCGGACTATAACGACTATTTGATTTCCAAAGTGCCATCAGCAAGTTCTTGAGGGACTGAAAGAAGAAAAATAAGTCGTGGCACAACAGGAGAGAAGGCAAAGTTCTTGGAGATTCAAATGCACTTCAAATAGCTGAAATGTAGCCAGAGTAGCTCAGAAGCTGGGAAGGGTGAACTGCGTAAGGAAATTAAAACAGCTCAGCTTTCACTAGAGAAACAACCCTGAAATGGCTGAAGAGACAGAAACATAAAGCTGCAGGGCACAGCTTAAATTTCTATCATAGAAATCCACAGTAAAGCAAACCCAGTTGTGGGAGAGTAAAGCACTTTTTTCTTTGAATGGGTATCTGTAGAGAGAAAAAGATGCATGTCCTCCAGCAATTCAACACCCTGTTGCCTTCCTTCTCCCTAAAACAAGAGGACAGCCTTCTGTACCATCAAGAAGGTGTGTAAGATATACTTACTTTTCATCAACCTATGGAAGGAAAAAACACCAGAACCATTTCAATCACAACAGGCTTGACATTGTCTGCCAGTGGAGCGCTCTTTTGGAGAGCAGAATGAGAAAATAAGCACAGAATTTTGTACAGTTAAGGCTCGAAATTACGAGGCCTGTGCCTCCTTCCAGCTCTGCTGAGGACTCCCATAGTTCCACATCTCTACGAAAGGATTTACATTATTAAGTCCTTTGTGCATTCCGTAACAGCCAAACAGCATACCTAGCGTTGCAAAGCCCCAGATCTGATTATGGCCCTTACTATGCAAGTAAGTTTTATCGGTGATAGAACAGCCTCTCTGAGTGATCTGGGTCTCCATCCAGACACTGGACAGGAATATGTACTAGGAGCCAAATAGTCTTCTTTCGGGTCATCTTCAAGATACTCACATCCCTGTTTGGTTTCGTATCTTGATGCCCTTCTGCTCTAGCAGTCCTCAGGCACCTTTCAGGTTAAGAGCTAGCCAGCATGGAAAAATTCAGCCCAAATGGCTAGCATTTGACAAAGTTGTACACAACTCCAAAACAACTTTTATTCTTTAGACTGTTTCTCCACTATTCTGCATTCCTGGTTTTATGAAGTCGAGAGGGAGAAAAACGAAATGGCAGTCAGCTGAAATTTGCGGGCACACACGTGATTTACTATAGGTAACAGAGGTGTGCAATAGCTTAGCCATTATTTTCAACCAGCATTGACATTTTTTATTTCCAAGAGATCCTTTTTTCACAGGAAGAACCAATTTTTTCACAACACAATACCACAAAACACAACACAACACTGTCATGCTTATAATATGGACAATGTTAATTAAAAGGGAAAGCAAACAGAATGATAGAAAATTCTCTAATTTCAAATCCTGACAAGGCTTATTGTATGAGCCCAAATACTCTATTTGGCAAGAGATCATCTAGTTTCATTCATATTGTTAAAGGAAAACTAAAGGCAGGCGAAGGAAGTGAATTTCCCAAATGATTATAAATTCTGAAAAGCTAAAAAGAAAAAAAGAAAGAAACAAGAAATGATTTAGTACTATGTCCTTCAAAGAGCTGCTTCCGCAAATCCTACGTACTGCATCAATAAATCCCCTCGAAATCTCTGACAAGGTCCTCCAATTACTATCAGCAGATGAAGATGGATTGGAGTCTTCTTACCTGCAAAGCTGCTGCCCTTAGTCTGATGCCCTCAACACTGAGGTGACAAATGCTTGTGTTCATTTATTATCAAGCATAAACAAATAGTCTGAGGGATTGTGTGGCTCTCCAGCCTTTCTTTCCTACACTTTTCCTCCCTCTCTCACATAGGCACACTCACACACACACACACACACGTACTCACTTGCACTCCCAGAAGAAATGAATCACAACTACACATCACTGCCAGCATCTCTTAGAGAAGAGGATGATTTGTATGGTGACTGTAATGATGTGAAGTGACTCAGATAATGCACATCAGGTCATGTTAATGACAGCAAAATCCAGTCCAGAGGAGATTAAGAAACTGCTTCCCCCAGCCACTTTTGATTATCAAATATCATGCTTTTCTTAAGCACATAAAAAACTTTATTTATCGACAAACACTTTGTGTACATTTTCCCTTGTGCCGTTGCTGTTCTATTCCTCCATTCCAGGTGTAACTTCAGCAAGTCGGCCAGTTCTTGATCTGCTGCAGTTCCACCACCTTTTCTGGCCTTGAATTACATTGCTGCTTATCAGTCCAAAGACGCCACTTGATAAATCTTCTGGATAAATCTGCATTTCACTTTTTGTTAGTAGTTTTATCTCCATTGTTATCCACTTTGCCCTAGTTTGGCTGGGCCAGGATCCCAGCCCAGCCACGCTGGGCAGGCTGTTAGCAGCTCCAGTCCGCCAGGGCAGCTGAGCTGAGTCAGCTGCAGGTGCAGCCCGTACCGTAACGTCATGGGCGTTATCAACGGGGAGGGTTTGCTGAGGAAGGGGAGCTCCTGGGGGATTCTTGCTGGGGTTCCTCCTGCTCCTCCTCTGGCTTCTCCCTGCTCTCCTGCTGACTGTGACTGCTGCATATCCATTTGGCTGAGTATACCTTTTTTACACCTTTGCTGGTATTAGTGCTGTTTCATTATTATTATTTTTTTACTACAGTCCAGGGGTCTGCTCTCCTTTTCCTGATTCCCCTTCCTGACTGGTGAGGGGTCATTGGGTGACAGAGCAACTGGTATAGTTTAGCCCAGATATGGGCTAAATTTAGACACACTTGTCATGTTTATGTGAGTAAAACAAAGCAGAAATTACCAGGGTACAGAAGTAACATGGTATTAATGGAAAACAACAGCCCCCGAGGAACTTTGTATTGCCTGACCTGCAATATTTCAAACCCTGTTGTATGAGTCACCACAAATGGAATTGTTTGCTGGCTACATCCGTTCCACCTAGATAAAGCAAGGAGGCTCACACTCCAAAAGGCAACCTGAATGCAGGAAGCAGAGCTGGTTTAGAAACTCAGTAGAAAGCCCATCAAATAGAGATCTAATGAGCCCCTCTGTGCTGGGACTTGCACAAGTTGCCTGTGAAAATCTGGGAGCCACATTGATGACTATTTTGCCCTCTAAAGCACCATACACCATTGGAAAGTCTGCTTATCTTATGATGTTCCACTGAGCCCACCTGTAGCATCATGGTCAGTGACTGCAAAGTGTCCATCAATATCTTCTCAAAAAAAGCTGGTGTCAGGGCATATATCTTGTATTCTTCAAGCAAAAAATATGGGAGTTAAGTGTGTAGGATTGGTTGCATTTCAGAGAATTCTTCTCCTTAGAAATACAGATGAGAGGACTGATCTGTATATTTGACTTCATCCCATGCTCAGAATAAAGAGGTCTTTTAATAGTCTTCATTCACTAAGGCACAAATAAAAGTATCTGTGAATAAGCCCTGAATTGCTGGGGTCAGCTGCAGTAGTCCTGGAGTGAGGCAGGACACCAAAGGAAAGAAATGGATATCTGGATGGCTCTGAAGAAAACAAATACATCCCTCCCTCAAATAAAGGCAAGGGAATACTGTTCTTAGCAGTTTCTACTAGACCATCTCTCATTGTTCTGTCTGGGGACTTGAGTGCTGAAATGGGTTTCCCTAGCATTTTATCACAAGAAATATCACAGTATTACATGTGCATTTATTTTTAAGCCTGTGGCTCGTGTAGTAAAAATTGGGCTTGATTGTTATGATGTGGAAATGAAAGACAGCCAAGACTCAGATCTTAATTCAAACCATGAATTCCCCTACTGTGTATTTCTTTCTCTCCTTTTTGTCCAATCTGCTAATGTGACATTCTGTTCCAGTGGGAATTTGCTTGTATTTGCAAGGGAAGAATTCGGATTCTTATCTAACAATACATCCTTTCTCCCTTTCCCATGCTGCTTAATTCCTTTGTCATACTTGTGAACTACTACATTCCTCTGTCAGTTTAAAGAAGATACATAAATACAATTTAAGTGTAATTTATACTGCCAGAATGGGATAACAAATCCACACCATAAAAATACACCTAATACCTGTTACTAAACTGTGGGATGCCAGTGAACTCTCAGAACTAGTTTGCATGAAGGGCATAAGCTAAAACAGGGCAGTATTGTGTCAATCCAAAAGGCAGGGTCATGCAAGTAACTCTTCCTATCAGAGTGAGAGCGGACATCTTGGAGGACACTCCCTGAGGTTACAGATGACCTCACAGGGTTGGGTCTTGTCACTGATGTCAACAGGAACTACACGTGTGAAAGAGAAGAACTTGGCCTTTAGCAAGCACTAACATTGCTCTTTTTCCCTAAGAAAATGTCTGCAGTTCTCCTGTAGCACTATGAGATACATTAATACACAGATGTTTATTAAAGGCTTTCTTTTTTCTTTCTTCACTCTCCCATCTCAGTTCATTAGACCACATGCAATACCCTACAGTGATGAAAAAGCGAAGATATGACTGAGTTTCCCTGAAGAGACAGCTGAAACTTAAGAGTCCTTGAAACTCAGATCACAAAACACTTAGACACAGTAGGTTTTCTTTTATTTACATTTTGGAGAAGCATTTAAGATGGCAGTGTTGATTTTAACAACCTTCAGCAAGCCAAATGGAACGGCTTTCCTACCTGAGCAGATGGCCACTAAAAATAAACTGCTCACAGCTAGAGTTTCCAAATTTTCGCAAGATGCTTCAACTTTGACATTTAAAAGTTGGTCAACCTGTATTTGTTTTTAGGTACCTAAATCACTGATCCACTTTTCAGTGCCAATGAGCTTCTCATCGATTTTTTTTTTTTTTTTTTTTTTTTTAAAAAAAAAAGTATGGTCTCAGCATCCCTCAAGGTCACCTCGTCACCTCAGGTAATTAGTTGCTCAATTATAGATAAAGATATCTAACTTAAGGCATCCAAGATAAAAAAAAATTAGCTTATCTTCTTTAGATTGCAAAGTATTTGGAGAAACTGCCAACTTTTCAGGACTTGTGTTTTGGCTGCTTTGTGCTACTTATGCAGACATGGCATGGTCATTATAATCAAGGAACTAATCTAGTCATTATATTCATTGAAAGAAAGCGATAGCAAAAATACTAAACTCCTTTCTATGATATTGAAAGATCTGTAATAGCACAATCTGTATAATGCTTAATGCCTTCCATTGCACTCTACAGATGTACTGCTTAATCTGCTAGGGACAATATTGTGCCTGCCAGAGTACCAATTACCCAAGGACATTTGCTAATCTGTGTTGAAGCTTGGCTGTTGAAGTTGCTAAAGTGGAGCCAAGGAAAACATTTGACTAAGAACACTTGCCGGTTTTTTCCATCTAACAATGCTGAGACATACACAACAATTCCTGAGAAAAAATAAAACCTTCAGCTCTCTGAACTGTTATTTTGTTTTTCAGTTGCATCAGTAAGGTTTGCATGAGTTATTCAGGCCTTTTTATAAACTTGTTTGACAGCAAAAGACACACTTAAATAATGAAGTCATTGCAACATTTAAGTATATGCTTAGTTCTGGGCTGTCCCCTTGAAAAAAATCCTCTTTCAAAAGGGCTTGATTTTCAGAAAACACTCAGCACTCGCCTTCTGAAATTCCAGCTCAGTAAGGATCTCAGCTGATACACTCCAAACCATGAGTCACTTCTTGCAAAATTTAGCCACAAGCATTCCTACATCAGCATTAATTCTTCTAAGGGCAAGTGACTTAAATGTTATATCCTTCACTCAAACTGCAAATGAAAGGAAAAGATGTACGTGACTCTACAGGCCACTCCTATGCTAAGACTATTTCCTTCAATGTATTTTCTAGTGTGAAATCTCTTCCCCTCTTACTTTGGCGGTGATGCAAAGTCCCTGAGGTCTCTTTTCAACAGCTCTTCCTTGGGCAAGCCCTGTCCATAGGCTGAGTAAGACTCGGGCCTAAGAACAAACGAGTGGCTTACAATAAGGTAGGAGGTGAACTGCACAGTATGTGGAATTAGCTCAGGCCTCTGGGACGAAAGCCCTGCTGAAGTGCCCCACTCACCAGGGACTGTGCTCGGGATCCACAGTGACCCAGCAGGAACAGGACCGCAGACACAGTCCTTGAGCAGGGACAGACCCTCACAAATTCCCCAAAGCAAGCAGTGATGCTCCCAGCAAAGCCTTCAGTTGGGAATCAGGCAGGACAATTCTCTTACTCCTGGTGGAGAGGAGGTGGTGGGAAGACAAGCAGAGGCAATGGGGGTAGGGCAGGCTCCAAACTGGAGAAGCTGGGAAAAGAGGCAGAGACTGAAGTGGGGTTCCACAAGAACATGCTGCTCTGTGCTTGCAGGAAACTGGGACAGAAGGCACCATGTGTAGGAGTGGGAAAAACGGACTAATTTGGGACTACTACTAAGCAACCAGATTTCCTTGGGCATTCCAGATCCTGGTGTAGAGAAGATTTTCCACTGCCTTTTAATAGAGTCTAGGTCCTGTGTGGTTTTCCCAGAAGGACTCTGGAGAAGAAATAACAGATTTTAAACTTCTTTTACTGAGAAAAAGGTGCTGGATTTTCTCATGCCTCCTGCTTTACCGTCAGTATCTTCAGTAAGCATGATGCAGTAGTGCCGACTGTAGGCCCAGGAAGAGGACAGTAGGGGACAGAACCCCCCCCCCACTGCCCAGCAGTACCAGAAGCAGAAGGCATTACCCAGAATGAGAGTCTGATATGCCCAGTCACTTCCCTATCAGAAATGTGCCACTCTGAGGAAACTGAAATTATCTCGCAAAAGAAAGCTTAAACGAATTATTTCACTAAAATCGTTCCATAACACAGAGGCTGGGAAAACTAATTTCAAAACAAACCATGTTCACACATTTTTAGTCTTTTGTACCATTTCATAACTTGCCAGTTGTAGTGATACATAATGACACGTCAGATCACATTGCCATGCCATAATCCAACAGGAGATGTCATGTTGTGCACTGCTGAAATGCACTATCATAATATGCCATAACCTGATGTTGGTAAAGATCTTTGCATACTCAGCACAGATCATCTATCCATTTGAGCAACCTTTCCAGAATCACAAGCTCTTTTATCTGCAGTCAAAGCCATGATTCTTCCAACGATGCTGCAGGACAAACAGTGCTCTGTCCTACATAACAGATTTGGGTTAGGCATGCTGTAGCTTTTGCTTTTACCGTCTTTGTCTGAAGACAGTATGTCAGACACAGTTTCTAAGCCCTGGAGAAGGGTATAAATGGGTTAATTACATAAGATTCTTATGTTTACAGGGTGCAGTAAATGGAACAGATGGGCAGCATGTCCTTCTAGTTTGGACATTTTCCTGTCACTAAGTTATAAAACTATCTAAATTATTTTTATGTTCCAGAAAATTAGGTAGCAATAATCATGAAAATGGGCCATAAAACCTGACTTGAGATCTCTCCCTATCTATGTGAGATGAAATACAGTTTCTGTGTGAGGAGTAGCTGTGGACGGACTTAATTGCATTGTCTCCAGTCCCACTCTTCAAATGAACTGACTGAAAGAGCAATGAACATACAGCTTGTTCCACTGCTACTGACCCTTGTTTTCAATCTGTTCCACAGCAACTGTTTGCCTTGATCTGGTGGTGTTCTCCAATCTTCTCCTCCTTGTGGGTTGGGACCTGAAACATGCTGCTTGATAGACTCCCTTTACAGGGATGGGAATTTGCTGGCTTAAACTAAGTAGGATCAGCACATGAACTGAATGATGTACCCCCCAAAATCCACCTAAAAAATAAAAGGAGAGAGGAGCCTGGCAGTCTGCCGTGACTCCAGGAGGGAAAAGAAATGTATTTGGCTATCTTCTGCCTCTATTTTATAGCTCTTCAAAATATTAAATTGTTGTGACACACAGAGCTCTGTGCTCTCTGGCATGGAAAACAAGGGCATGCTCATAGCAAACAAGGATCACTGTCCAAAGACTGCCTGTGTTGCGAAAATAACTGAAGTTGCATCATTTAAGGAAAGAGTATTAAAAATGTAAATAATATAAACTTCAGTGTAGTCAGAACTTTTGCTGCAGATTAAGCCCATACTTGAAGGGAAGAAATGAGAAGACAATTCCAGAGTATCTCTAGAGGAAAGCAATTGACATGGACACGTACCACACCTGTACTTTAAAGTCTGCTATGAATTATCATCTGTACTTCATGTTGATAAAACACTGCCCCATCCCAAAAGGCAACAGTAAATACAGAGCGTACACTACCTGCTTAGGAGTATGAAGCAACTCTTGGGCAACGGTTGTAGCCACAATAGCCCGACTACTTGCTGCACTTGGCTGAAGAAAGAGCGAAAGCCCAGCCACCAGCTGGACTCCAAGGTCTGTTATGGTCACTTTGTCATCCAGCACAGTCACTGTCTTCTCTGCCAGGATGGAGTCAGACAGAGGAGACAAAACCTTTGGAGAAACACAAAAGAATCAACTTAGGAAAAGGCTGATCATTTAAAATAACCTTTCTTGAGGTCATCGTCCCTTCTTGTCTCCAAAGCTTTATGTATAGAAATGAAATGGCAGAGCACACTGAAAAGGCAGTCTGATTTCATTAGCAGAGTTGGAAAAACATTCAGTAGAGAGGCTGTGGCTGAGAACATTGCATCCAATACTGAGAGCTACACTATCTCAGTTGTGTTATTTGCATCATTTTGCTAGAAGAGTTGATTTAAGACCTTCTTCCTTTGTTATTCTGTGTCCCAATATGGATGAGCTCATCAGGCTTACTTCCCAATCATTTGAAAGGGACAACATCTAGGACTTGTCCTTCACTTCTTTGCTTGGAAATTTTCATTTCTCTCTCTTTTCTGTTCCTGACGGAACACAAAGGTAGTAGGATATCCTCCCCTTTAATGAAACAAAGGGCCGTACTGATATCTTTAGGGAACTAAGGATAGCCAGTTCATGCACATACTGTCTCCTCCACCTTCCTCATCTCATATCTACAGCTTAGATTAGCTATATTCAGTCTTCATGCATTGGCTTTAGTAAGGATTCAGCTGGGGCAGAACTGCGACATGATGTTGGCCACTTGTACGTTTTGAGGTTATTAACTGGGTTGTGTTTTTTTTTCCTGAACTAATGCTTAAATAAGTCAAAAGAAACTTGACACAATCTAAAGATCTCTCTCAAAAAGTCTAAATAGTGCCCATCAGCTGACTGGTGGTAACCTGCATCCATGTGGGGCAAGAGCACTGACTTCTCACTGGGCCTGGAAATGCTGCCTGTCCTAAACAACTCTGAAGGCTCCATGGCTTCCAGCTCCAGGCCATGCTGCATGCCTCAGACCACCTCTAGCTTGGATCACTGTCGTTGCATTAATGCTGCATGCAATGCTCCAGAAGGTCACAGGAATGTAATAGGAAATCATCCTGTTTCAAGACAGCAGAACACTATCCTGGAGTTATACCCACACACAGGTTCTCTATGGGAACGGCAGAATGTGGCAGTGTAGAGCACAGTACCTGCATCGTTGTCATTCCTACTTCCCGTCCAATCAAAATCCTGCCGTCCTGCAGCTTGGCAATGTGAGGATCCTCCAGTTTCATAAAATCCCTCACCAGGTCTGTAATGTCAAACTGCCAATCTGAGCCCAGCAGGTAGCTCAGTTGACCCCAGGGGCTAGAATCCTCAGCTACAAATTGTGTGAGGACCCGCACCATGGCATGCTGGTACTGCAGAGTGCATCCTCTTCCTTTCCGTTCATCTTCATCCTCATCATCGCTGTCTCTGGTGGGCCTTTTTTCATAAGAAAATGAAGCATAAAGAAACATTTTCAAGAATATTAGTGAAAACTAACATTGGAGTGCTAAAGGAGAGCACCCTCTTAAGTAACAGCCCTCCCTTCTGGTTTTTTGGACCACTGCTGATTCATGGCTACCCTGCATGATGAAGGACCATACAAAGGGCTGTACCACTTTTTCAGCTAAGCTGGTATGTCTGAACAACTACAGCTCTATAAGTGGACCTTACCAGAGCACCACACTGTACTCTGTTGCAGAGGACACACACACAGAGAAACAAAAGCCCCACAGATTTTAAAAGCTTTATTACATCTGCAGATGTCTGGTGCAAAGCTGGGGATTCCAGTACTGCTGTTCCTCAGGGAAAATGCTGCATTTTGGGTGCAGGTGCTGCAGCTGGTTTTGCTGAGACTTAACATCAACTCCACTCATTTTACAAAAACACCCAAGAAATTCAGCAACTCAAACCCACCTTTTGTTGGAAACAACTGGGACTCGCCAGCCTTTTATTTGGCTCAGTTCTGTGTCCGAAATGTCGATCTGAAGAGGCAGGCGTGGAACCCAGACTGTGATTTGCAGAGGAGCACTCAGGTACTGATAGGTGAAGTTCACAAGCGCGTTCACCTTGCCTTTCATTTCTTTGCCATTGACAAAAACATAGTCACATCTGTCAGAAACCTAAGCGGGGGGCAGGGGGGAAGAGAGAGAGAGAAAAGAAAAGGCAATCACTGAGACAAAACAAGCTCAAAGTGTAACCCCGGCATCTCAAACACAAAAACAAACAAAAAAGGCTCCCTTCCCTTTATGCATGTTAATGATGGCCTTTTACAATGGGAGCAGCTGAACACAAAAATCCTTCATTGGCTCAGGAGGCATAATTATGCTGGACATGCCTAAAGACTGGATACTATTTATGAAGCTGGTGTTTGATTTTTCTCTTTGTTATGCAGGGATCACAGTGCTGTGGAATTTATAATGAGCAAGGCTCCTTCACAGCTTGGTCAAGAGGAACCCACAAACCAAAACAGGTTTCAGTAGAGGCAAGCAGTAAATCAAAGCTCTACCCTGATGAGTACCTTCATCAGGAGGTGACGCTGCTTTCAGTTGTCGCGACAAAGCTGGCTCTGGAGTGGATTTCATCCACTGAAGAGTAACCCAAGTCTACTCATTTTCTCTGCAATAAACATTGTCTGTTCATAAATGTTTACATTTTGATTAAAGCTGTAAAGTATTTCTAAACGCTGCAGTAGATTTATCATTAATATGTAAATGCTGTCCTGAAATATAAGCAAGCATTATCACAGTCATGTAAGAGTTATATCAGTAATCACTTCTTTAATCAATGTTGTAATTTACAGACCATTGAGTTTTCTCATTTATTACGTTACTGAGTACCAGTGATAAAATCACTCCTGAATATATAAATCATTAAGAGGGATGCAGATAGTATGAAGTGACTCCATGTGATAAAGTCATTGTCATATCTATTCCTAAAGGTGTTATGAATGTCTGGGGAAATCCTGTGGCACATTAATCACACATTAAGTGGCTAGCAATGGGAGCTGTTACCTTACTAAATGAGCTGGTATGTCTGCAGAAATCAACAGTAAACTCGCAGATCTCTTCAACTCCTGCTCTTGCTCCCATCCCGTCAGAATTCTATTTCAACACCCCCTGATGAGTATCGTTAACAGTGGCAACGCATCTCCCTACCTGAACATATATTTATATTATCATCTGCCCCCTTTTATCCCCACTCCCATTCCCAAAATCATTTTATTCAAATGAAGATTATCAGCTGGAAATGCTTATGTCCCCAGGCTAATCAAACAGATGGATGTCCTCTGTGACCACAGGTACAGGAGCTAAGCTGTTCCCAGTTTGACATACACATCCCATTTGTATCCTCTGTCAGGTTTAGGCACTGCTCGCATTCTGGTAAAATATTTGATGGTGAGATTGCAAAACGAAACTTCAGAGAAAACAACACAAACATTTCTATGACTCTGTTGACTGAAAACAGTACTACCTAGAAAACCACCTGACCCATCTGTCTGTTTAGGCTTCTCCCTCCAACCATCTAAGACAGGTTTGAAAGTCTGAAGGTGGCAGAAATTTCCTCATTCACTATGAATGGCGTGCTATATTTTTACATGTATTAACTTGAATGACAATACAGGAAGGGTTTTAGTTTACACTAGGCTGTTTCAGAATGACTGTTTGTTCTAATCTAAAAGTACTATGCAGCCAAGGTGTGTAATGTAAGATACAACACCATGCAGTAATTCTGCTTTCACAGATGGGCTGCTCACTCTTTCTGTGGTGCCACTGCATCAGCTTCACCTCATGAGAGGAAACGTCATGAAAATGTTTTTCATGAAACAACTCCAACTGCAGGGGCAAGCAAGGGCTACATGTCAGGAGTTACAGCCTTGACCTCCTGCTCACGGAGGCATTTCTGCCTAGAGCAGTATACAGCCGCCAGGACATATTGAGGACACTCAGCTCCTGTATTTGAGCTGCTAATGTCTAACCAAGCCTGTTGTCTTGCTGCTGTCTCAGTTGCATGGAAACAGGAATGGCCAGTGGACAGCTTTCCTCTCTTGGTGCTTGTCAGTGTTACTGCCCCTCTCCCCAAAGCTGCCCGTGTCTCTCCACCAGAGATGGAGACCCTGCAAAGTATTGTAGACCAGATACCTAATTCTTAGATGGCTGAAGTTAAAAGGAATTCACATCTAAATAATATACCACACATGAATGTTACCTATGGCACAACATCCTCAGTGAAGTTCAAGGTACAAGGAAGTCCTGGCTGACACACACTCATTTCTTTTTTCCTCTGTAACCTCAGGAAAGTCAATTCAACGATTTCTGTCCTTTTTCCCCCACTGGTGTAAGCAACACAACCCAGGAAACCTTGGTCAGCAACAGTCAGAGAACTGCATTGCACTTGGAGCACAGAAAACTTCTAGAGCCAAATGGGAAGTAGTGAGTGTGGCTGGGGGAGAAGACCCTGTGTCTGGAACATTTGACAAAGCAGCTTCAGATATGGCTCTTCTTTCCTTAGCTGTATCCTCCCTTGAGCAGAAGCTTTTGAGAGGCTTGTCAATAAGATCTAATTTAATTCTGCTTGGAGCAGTAGCCATTGCCATCCTGAAACTGGTTCCATCCCATTCACTTCTCTGGAGTCCACCCCAAAGCCAAATGAGTGAACTTTCTGAGTTAGTTGTACAAGTTGCTTACTTATGCACATAGTAAACCACATGTACATGCTGATAAATGATTTCTGATAACATACTCAGCTTCAGACTGACTAGGTCTGTTCTAGATGTATGATTCAGTATTATCTGTCAGTAACAGAACAAATGTGATTGTCAGGGAAAAAACACAGTAATAGTAGCAAAACTGCAATTCTTAAATGGTTCCGGGCTGAGATCCAATCTCCATCTGTATTTGTAAAGCTGCTATATGCCTTCATATGCAACAAACAAATGGCTAAACAAATACATACAGCATCCTAAGGAGGTGGCTGCTGTAGCTACCACACAGCCTTTAAAATTGCTACAGGTCAAGATTTATTACTGGACATGCATCAGCAATAGTGGCAGGTCTTTATGAGTTGCACTGAGAAAAACATTACTCTTTTCACCAAGTACAAGCATTGCTAATGTCCTTACACATGCTCTTTCTTCTGTTCCTGTACCTCTGATAAAGAGGTAGCACACAGAGAGTACAGGAGGAGCAAAGCTTACATTGTGCTGTTCTACTGTATGCATTTTAACTATTGTGCTTTCAGGTATCCACTCCTGAAGCAACATTGCTTGCTTTTGCCAAAGAAAGGCAACAGACTTCCCAACTAGTGCTATATAGGGGATGAAAGGAAGAAAGTATCTCAGTGTCTAATTCACAACGTGTGTCTGCTGTCCATATGTACAGGATTAAGGACATCCCTTCTCAAGAAACATTAAATTAAAACTTTTTCATAGCCTACAGCTTCTGTAAGCAACACACCTCAGCCAAGCTTAGCTATAGCAGGCTAGCAGAATGGCAGCAAGTGGGTTTGCTTCCCTTGCCCTCATCTCACACAATGTCAGTTAAAAACCAAAGAAAAATAATTTCTCAGCCTCAGAGAATAAACCCAGATGTACTGATTCTGCTCTAATTTACAACATCAGCAAGCCACATGTAAGGTCTGATTTGCTAAGCAGACGCCCCTCCCAAAAAAGGGTAAGGGTTATGTGGTGCAACAACAGACCCGCTCAGATGAACTCAGATGGAAACAACATCATAGTCAATTTATTTTTGGAGTTATTCAATGCAGAGTTGGCAAAACTGTTTTGATCTATTCTCACAGCGGGTTAAAAGAGATGGAAGCACGGGACTGGTGGGGACAACCTAAAACACTGTCGCATGGAATCATAGAGGAAGGATAGAAGGGAGATTCAAAAGAGTAATAAATTAAACTGGATCATATTAGAAATCAAATTCTTTTTAATTAAAAAAGTGTATTTGTTTAAGCATCTTTGACTGATAAAAGTATCTCTGTTTTCCTCCGGGGTTTTGCAATGCTTCTGGAAGGTCACTGAGCAATACAATGACCGGCTCTCATCTGAGTCTTGCCCACAGTAGTCTAACGAAGTTTCCAATAGAAGCTGGAGACTCTGTGAACAGTGCTCCGTCTCTCATCTCCTGTAGTATTTATGCTTTTACTATGAAAACATCTCTCTGAAAGTGCTTTTTATCTTTTGCATCAGAAGAAGTGAGAGATGATGAAGGGAAAGCCTTTTTAGCCACCACCTTTAAGTGACTGGTTTTTTTTCTATTATGTGTAGCACATCAGCAAGAAGTTCTGCATTTTAAAGAGCTTTCTGATGCTATTTCAGCAGTTTCTTTCATTATTAAGCTGCATTCAGCTACTTTCCTCCTTTTTTCTATTTTTCTAACTTCTCTCTCCAGATTAAAACTAAAATAAAGCAGCTAGACAGCAAAAGACAGAAAGAACAGGCAGGGAAGAGGAGTAGGTGTTGCCCTCTATGTCAATGACCAGCTGGAGCGCATGGAGCTCCACCTGGGGATGGCTGAGGAGCCCACCGAGAGCTTCTGGGTCAGGATTAAAGGGAGCACAGGGGCAGGGGGCATTATAGTGGGAGTCTGCTACAGGCCACTTGACGAGGAAGCCAAGCGAATGAGGCTCTCTATAGGAGCAGCCTCACGTTCACAAGCCCTAGTCCTCATGGGGGACTTCAACCACCCCAATATCTGCTGGAGGGACAACACATCAGGGCATAAGCAATCCAGAATGCGTTGATAACAACTTCTCTCTTCCAAGTGGTAGAGCAGCCAAGCAGGAGAGAAGCTATGCTGGACCACAACTCACCACAACTGGTGGGGAATGTGGAGCTCAAGGGCAACCTTGGCTGCAGTGACCGTGAAATGGTGGAGTTCAAGATCCTTAGGGCAGAGAGGAGGGTGCACAGCCCTGAGGAGAAGGACTTGAGGGTGTTGGTTGATGAGAAGCTCACCATGACCTGGCAATGTGTGCTCACAGCCCAGAAAGCCAGTCACATCCTGGGCTGCATCAAAGTGTGGCCAGCAGGTTGAGGGAGGTGATTCTCCCTCTCTACTCCGCTCTCATGAGACCCCACCTGCAGTGCTGCGTCCAGCTCTGGGGCCCCCAGTGTAAGAAGGACATGGGCCTGCTTGAGTAGGTTCAGAGGAGGGTCACGAAGATGATCAAGGAGCTGGAGCACCTCCCCTATGAAGACAAGCTAAGAGAGTTGGGGTTGTTCAGCCTGGAGAAGAGAAGCTCCAGGGAGACCTTATAGTGGCCTCCCAGTACTTGAAGGGGGCTACAGGAAAGCTGAAGAGGGACTTTTTACAAGGGCATGTAGTGATAGGACAAGGAGTAATAGCTTTAAACTGAAACAGGGTAGATTTAGATTAGATGTAGGGAAGAAATTCTTCCCTGTGAGGGCGGTGAGGCACTGGAAGAGGTTGCCCAGAGAAGCTGTGGCTGCCCCCTCCCTGGCAGTGCTCAAGGCCAGGTTGGATGGGGCTGGGAGCAACCCGGTGTAGTGGAAGGTGTCTTTGTCCATGGCAGGGGGATTGGAACTGGATGATCTTGAAGGTCCCTTCCAACCCAAACCCTTCTGTGATTCTTCTTTGTCTTTCTTTTTTTCTGGCATTATATATATTTTTGTGTCCCTTTGTAACAAAGGCCATTGCCTTTCCAAATGACTTGGATAGATTCTCTCTGCAACAAATCACATTTTATTTAGCTGACAGAGAAAACTACTGCCTGGAAATCAAGAGTCACTCCTGAATCACTACCTATGGCACTATGTTACTGTGTGATCTGGGGAGAGAATGTACCTGTCCATCTGGTAATGAACTGGTAACTGCAGTGAATATTAAGGAGATTCCTAGTACCGTTACCAGTCAAATGCAGAACCTCTGGGTCTTCCTTTACTTACTCATTTCAGATTAAGGTCTTGATCCCACCATGACCTCTGTATTGCAGAACTGCAAGAAAGGAGCATGAGCTGCTTGAGGTCACCGCAGAGTGTGTGACAATGTAGTGCCTTGGACGCTGCAGCCGTAAAGGGGCCGTTGACACTTCCGTAAGCATATTGGTTTTGCTGGGTTAAACTCCACTAGAAATTCCTGAGAAATCTTCATTCAACTACTGGTGGAGGCAGATAGTTTACAAAGGACAAATTTCATGTCAAATATAAGCTAAGACTGTCTTTCAAAAGATGGTGAACTCAAAATACTGTCCTGTTTTGTATCTGTTGTACACAGGAGTGGAAAGAACAAAAACTGTAAGACTTAGAAACAAACAAGTGACGGACTCTGTAATACAGTCTAGTCTAGTCTAAGCTTGTTTATTCTCCTAGTAGTTTTTCACTTCTGGAGGAATTAGCCCAGTCTCTGAAGGACAGTTCTGAAGGACAAAAAGAGAAAATTTAATAATGCAATCCTGTCAAGTTTATGAACACTGAAAATTTGTTAGGCATCAGTCCATTTTCTAGGTAGCAGTCTGTGTGGTTTGCCCTTAATTAAACACCCTGAGGTTTAAAAAGTCCTAGAACTTTAAGACTGAACAGAAACGAGGAGATAAGATAATGGTAGCTGTCCTGCTTGAATTCATCAGCTTCAGAATCTTGTATTTTGGTGTGTAAACCCATTTACCCATTTCTGTTATACTAATATAAATGCTGCTAAAATATTCAAAAGTTACGTAAATGTTTAAAAATTTATGAAAGCACTTCTATGAGCAAAAAGATTTTTCCAGTATCTCTTAAAGGAATCTCAATTTCAATGAAAAAATTTACAGGATCATTAGTAAAGAATAGTGATGTTCAGCACTTTTCAAATATACGAGACTCCTAGTATTTCAGCTCAGTATCATCACTCTTACATACTAGAAGGGCAACCGAAGCTCATGGAGGTTAAGCTTTGTGAACAAAGTCATTCATTCCATTAAGGAATACAGAGCACCAGAATGACTTATCCACTGAACATACTGACACTTACATAATATATAGAAAATATTAGACAGTGATAAGCATTCCACAAGCTTTTTGGACAATCCTTTAGAATTCTGTAATATCCATGTCCTTGCTATGGAATTTCTTCTTACGATTTTTTTTTAACATCCTCTGTAGAAAGGGAATTATCCTCTATTAAATTCTAGAAGTTTTGAGAGAGACTCTATATAGCTCTCTAGCCTTGATTCCAATTAAACACTATGGTTTTATACACAAAGGAAATCTTACGCTACATGAACATTAGGTGATGACAACTGCTTCATAAGAAGGATTTCAATGCCTGGCTGCATAATCCTGAATAATCAACAACCCACTGCTGGAAAGCGCAAGCTGTCTCAAGGCCCATACTATTAATTTTTTCATGTTACGCTGTTTAGGTATGATAAGAGTTAAAGCTGCAGACCTGAGCTCTGCCATGATCTCTGAAATGATATTTACAGCTTCGTGACACTGGTAGAGCAGCCTTTAAAATGGAAGCACCCATTACAGGAGTTGCTAACTGCTAGTGTGACTTGACTTGCTGGAGCCACCCCTCGTTTCTCTTGACTACAGCAGGAGCTGTGCTCAGTGACTCGGAAAGTGAATCCAAAAGCTCCCCTCACAGGGTGAGCATAAAGGTAAATACAGTATGCAGACTTAACACTGATAAGACTATCAACTTAGAATAGCCCATGAGGTCATTACCTATGACCCACCAAAAGAAAAAGAATGAATTTGTTTCTTGAAAAAGTTGAGGAATAATTACTCCTGTTCTGGAAACAGTGATGAGGGAGCAGGGCAGGTATTACACTTTAATGACTGATTTAAGCCTCACGCTGCCTCTCTTAGAACTACCTGTCTGCAGTTTTTAGTGGGTAACACAGCTTAGGCATCGGTGTTGCTTTGTGCTGGTAAACAGCTGCCACATTCCAAACAGTGGTTTCAATCCCCGTGATCAGTCCTCAGGCAAAGGTCCCAGCAACCCACACCAGTAACAGGGGGATCGAGCCCCGAGTGCTGAAGAGAACTCTGGAAAATCAGGGCCATAGTTTAGAAGCAATTTGGACTCTCTCTGCTGAGAAGGGTCTGCATGTTCAGTATCAGCAGCCAGATTAGCAAAACTAAGTAGAAAACCCCCAAAGCTAGAGAGCGTTTCATAGGGAAAAGGCTGTACATTATCTAATCTCATTACAAAGATTTTGCTGGCAGCTTTGCAGAGCAGCAGCAGTACATTTAACTAACTGAATATCATTCACTACGACAGAACTGAGAGAGTAAAAGGGGCACAAAATGCCAGCTGAGACTGGAGGGCATCTCTTTGCTCCCAAATGACCAGCTTTTGAAGCTGAACTGTAGCTGCACTGAGCCACAGGAGCCCTCTGCAGCTAGCATTATCACGTAAAACAAAATCTGTCTTGTTTTGTGCAGTCTCAAGTCAAATACTTTCTCAAAATGGGGCTGAACAGAGAGTTTGTCTCCTACTCACTAGGGATTTGCAGACTCTATGTGCAGCATGGCCCCAAATATCTTCCTTGGCAAAGCAGGATCACCGGGTGAATGCAGGGACTTTTAATTCCATCTACACACTTTGGACAGTAGTTGCACATTTGAGAACATCACAGTGTTTGTCATTTTTCTAACTGAATATGTATCTACAACACACAAATTCACAATGTGTAAATTACAGCTATTGGCAGAAAAGGAAAGGAGAAGCGAACCGTCATTTCTTCTGACTGTATTACTCAAAAAAGGTCTGGAGGAAGCTGCTTATCTTCCCATCATATCTATAGCTGTCACAAGACTAATGTTATTTCTCCCATTTATTTTCCTGGTCTTGATCTTGCAGCTTTGAAGTTGATTTTGAAGCACTTTCTGTGGAACTTGAGGCACTGTTACTGCCACTCCGCTTTGATTTTCCATTTGAGATGTATAGGTTCTCCATACTGACATCACTAATGCAGGTAGAGAGAGCTGGGTGAAGGCGTAAGATGACAGGGAAGGAAGTCTGCAAGGATACGGGTTAAGTTTCTTTACCTGCCCTTGAAATTTTGCATGTTCTGTGATGGCAAGGTATTTATGGCTTTCATTGCTGAATTTAAATATCTCAGACCACGACAATTTTAAGTTCCAATTTCCACAGCGGCTGACTGCTTGTGCAGCAGTGGTATAGGTTAATGATATAACGTCTTCTGTGAAAGCACCACGTGTTGCTGCCCTATATGCTGTATTTGCATCTGACAGAAGTGTGTGGTAAAGCTTCATTTTTCTAAAGCTCCTCTGAAGTTTTTCCGCTTTACTGATGTATATCGATCCCAGTAAATCACAGGACTATGAAAAGTATGGAGGAGGGCAAGGAGGTGGACTTTCTATTTGCAATTCTGTTCAGAATATAACATAACATATTAGATTTACCAGAAGAAAAGTCTACAAAGTCACAGGGCTTCAGAACAGCAAAGCAATGGAATTTCCATGCTGTGACTTTCTTTCCTGTTTTTAAAGCTTTTCAGTTTCATATAAATCACAGGATCACATAGTATCAGAAAAGGAAAGAGGAGCCATCAGAGAACTAGGCTGCTGGATTTGGACTCACAGAGAGATATAGCTTCTGCTTTTGAGAGTTTTCAAGGCTATATTAGGGTGTGGTGAGCAGGAAATGTATTTGCAGTTCATCAGCTACTGAATATAAACTTCAGGGAAGGTTGTTTGTGGTGGCCATTGGGAGTATCTGCACCATGCAGTGGATGTGACAGAGATCCAATGCTTGCTCTGAGCCTGCTGGTGCGTCCCTACAACCCCATGCAGAGACCCTAGCTCAGGACCCAAAACCAGCATAGCTGTGTTGGCTGTCAGCACGATGGCACATGGACTGAGCTTTCGGCTCATGATTCTGAGGCTAACCAAGGGAAGACTCGCAAGCCTGCGAATGAACACACAGGCACCTTCTGAGACCTAACCTAACTTTTAGACATTCCTTCCAGAAAGTTATACAACTACTTTACTTTTTAAAATGAGAGTACTGCTAAAATTTTGACTGTGTGGGCTGAAATATCTGAAAGAGGCATCAATCCTCCATGAGTAGCTGCCTGCATACTACAGTGGAGGAGGACTGGCAGTAGCTGCTGTTGTTTAGATTGACCCCTCCATGCTTTCACTGAATCTCGCAGGACTGCCATAAAACCACAGAAGAGAGCATTGCATTAAAGTGACTGCACACAACATGGCCTATTATTATTAGGCCATACAGATTCCTGGAAACCCCGTCTAGTGTGACTTTTCATTTCTCCTTTTGTTTTACAGGGCTGAGTTAGGAATGAAACCTGTTTTAATCAGAAGTTTACCCACCTACTCGTTATTCAGCATGCGCAGCTCTACAACAGTTGCACCTAGCTAACAAACTCCAAAAAGAGTTTTATTTGACCTAAGTAAAAAATGAGCAATAAATCAATTGCATTATATTCACTGTAGGAGATTTTTATTGGAAGTTAGTGTTCCTCCTCGATCAAAATAGCTGGTAGGAACAACCAGTTCTTTCTATTCAGCCCCTCGTTTTTATTTTCTCCTATAACCTGCACTAAAAACATAATGAGAAGCCCTAAATCCTCTAGTCTTGAAGTCTTTGCAATAAAGCCCCATACGAAGAATATATGTGTATGCTGAGTGCAGAAATGCAATGCAGGTTTGGACGCTTACCCTGCCTTATGCAGCAAGAGTTGAAAGATATGAGGGACAATGTAACGTGCCTGTGATGTGCCAGGGTTTCTAATGGGACGAAATCTTCTGAAACTCTGCTCCCCCTTGAAATCACCATCTGCATCACATTTCATCACAACCCACCACATCTTTATTTGCCTCCAGATACCACTGGTAAGAAAGCACAGGAAGGAAACCTTAGATGCCACGGGAAGCTTTGTTTGGAGCAGACTTAGTTTTCCTCTGACAGATATTTATGAGATTCTATATTTTTTATATTTTGGCAATATCTGTTATAACGCTTTACTGAACCAAGTGTTCTATATTTTAGCACCAGCATTTTCTTTAACGTAACGCTTCACACCCTTCCATCACACCAATGTTTCTGTCATCACTTGTCCCCATCTCACCATTCCCTGGGTGCCTGTTTTGCTCTCTCTTGGTTGTATGTCTGGAAAGTTCAAAGGGATTCAGCGACCAGCTGAGCCCTTACAGTAAGCGGATCAGGCAGCAGAAGCTGGTGCTGCAGCAGGACATTATCCTCCATCAGCCCATCAGCTGTGGGGAGAAGCTGATCCCCATTCAGGCTGATATGTTACAGAGTGTGGGGACCTCTGCTCTCACTAACAGAACATCAGCCTTGCTTATGCATGGCTAACCACACTTTTCTAGGTAGGGCTAGCACAAGCAGTGGCAGAAGCCTGCTTTTGCATTACAAAGTCTGGCATCCCGCCCCTATACTCAGAGACCAAGTGACCATGTTGCCCCAGTATGTAGCCACTGATTCGAGTCAGAGTAGCTATCTTTCTGTCTGATGCCTAAACAAGATGATGACAGGGCATCCACAGGTCTTATTTTTGTTTTAAGACTTTTTTTTCTGGAATAGCCATGGTACTATGATGAAACATTAAGGAGCTGAGGGACTGTCCCCATTCCATTAAAATTTCAGGGTGAGCTTTCCTGATGGCTTTAATGAGTGTAGCACTTTAATGAGTGCAGGCTTGAGTCTTAAGAGTTCGATTCTTTAATAGCTGCCTGTAGCTCATCCACTCAGCTTGGAACTGCATTCAACCTACTGGCAGAAAAATGCATAACTCAACTTTTAATAAAAGTACCTACAGATGCTGCTAGCTAGTGGTTCCTCTGCCTATCAACGTGAAAACAGTGCTTCTGCATTTAGTTTTAAAACGCATTTAAAGTTTTGCAAATCCTGAGAAGTAAGGAAGATCAGTGAAATTTTTTGGTAGTTAAATAAACAACTGAGAGGTTGAAGCATAGCTATTTGTGTAAGACTGGGTATATTAAGACAACAGCAGAGTATCACCTAAAAAATGAAGTGCTGATAACTTTTCCTTAGTAAATAGAATATTGTGATACAGTTCCAGATATACAATTTAAAAAAATAAATTACTACAATTAGTACACAACTATTTATTTATCTGAGTACGTTCATCTGTCAGCTTCCTTATTGGCAAAGTGAGACATTCCTGCATCACGTGTTACACAGCATCCAGACTGACCTTTACTCTGAACAGATTCACAAATGGACAGCAGACATTTCAACAGGAGTTTGTGTCTATTCAGTAAGAATTAATTTCATTTCATAAACTGTTTCCACCACAAATAGCAAAATCTCGGAAACGACTATCTCACAAGTATGTTCTCTAATGTCAGCAGTATTCACAGTAAAGTTATTCATATGTGTAAACGATTACTGGATTGGGCATTTAAACAAGACCTGTAACCTTGACAGGTGTCTGTAAGTTCCATCACTATTGCTTTGAAAGTGTTGATACTAGCAGTAGTTCCCGTCTTTCTAGCTATTAAGCTGGAGTTCAACCATAAAACCCTCTAGCCAGATTTTCAGCCCCCAACAGTTCACTGTTGCTTTGATCTGGGATTTTGTTTCAAGTTACTGTGATATGAGAGGGGCAGCTGTGACACTCTGTCCTGGATTTTAGCTCTTAAGAGGAATTCCTAACATTCTTGCAGTGGCCTCTACCTGCAGTTAATGTCATCCTCTACTCCTCAGTCCCAATGAAACCAAATGCCCCCTGTTCTTTACAACTACTGAGAGACATCTTGACGGTAAGATCCGCATTTCTCTTTCCAGTGACAACCACACCAGTTGCATGTGTGGACTAACATTATCTGAATTCGTGTTTTGATCTGAATACATCTCAAAGCTATTAATGCCACTTAATGATGAAAAGAAACCAGTAAATAAGGTCTTCAGAGTATGGTTCAAGGCTAATACACTGAGACTAGTACCCAGCTTTTGATGTACCATTTATGAACAGCAGCAACATAGTAAGAGCACAAAGTGTACAACATCCCGTCGTGTAGCAATGGGATAAAAGCTAGTCCAAGAATGATGAAATACAAACACAAAATGTTTACAGTAGCTTCCAAAATACATGTAGCACTGAAGATTTTTGAACTCTCTTCATGGAAAAAAGCATCCTCAAATTCATAACCATTATCAAGAATTTTCAAACTGGAAACACGACAAGGTATTGCGAGTCTCCTGAAACTATGCTCTTCTTCACAGCATGAAACCACATCTGTTCTAGCAGTCAGGTGACCCAGGAACCCGGAGCAGTATTTGCTCTTGAGCAAACTGCTCAAAAGCACCAGCAAAAGCAGCCTTGTTCCACTTGAATTTCCAGGAGATGAAAAGGAGCCTATGCATGCAATCGCAATGACTATTAATGGATCCAGATATATGGATCCTATTGGTAAATTCCAGCTTAGCAAAGTAAAACGTGGGTGTTGCTTCATTTTTAGTGTCATAATAAATGTTGTGTCCCTTTGTAAAAGGTTGGACCACTGTGTGAAGGCCTAGAGCATTCAAAGACTTTTAAAGTTCATGAAATCAACTGTAAATTTGGAAGCAGAGTTGAAACTATGAGACAATAAAAAGAGTAAAAGGAGTAGTAGTCAGCAGATTAAGACAGGACACAAACTGTGCACTGAGCTGCCTTGAGACCATGCTTATCAATGGGGAAACTATTACCTGTTATTTGCAGATATATCTTAAGTTTAGGTTCCACTGGGCTCTGTTACTGAGAATAATGTAATTGCAGCCAAACTGAAGGCACTGTAAAAATTAACATAAAGAAGCTTTTATCTGATGGCCATTCAAATTGCTGGGCAGAAACATTACCTTTAGGCTCTTTACATGAACCATACAAACGGTCACGTATTTATTTGGTGACTATAATATTTGAATAAGTATTATAAGCCACATGCTAATAGGCACCGACCATCTTCAACTTCTAGCCTAACTTTGTTATGTTTGCCTGAATCTAAAGTTATCAGAACTTCCACACAACTGAAATCAAAGAAGAATATCTGTATGAACCTCTAGATGATAATATGTTGAAGTATTAAATAGCTCTCATCAAGAACTCCTTTTTTTATTGGTTTGTGGTTTAAATTATTCTACAGGCTTTCATACCTGTAAACATGTTTTGGTTCTGCTATGACAGGGATGCTCAGGAACATGAACACATGCACACATTCTTTGTTGAAGACACCATGATCTTTTCCCAACAGATATAATTTGTAATGACTGGGCTTTTTTTATTTTTCATCAGAAAGGTTACTCCCAACAAGGTCTGTAGAAGAGTGTTTTACAGAGAAAGATGATATATCCAAAGAATTTAACATAAAAGCTTGATGGCAAATTTCAAAATGAATTAAGGATGAAAGGCCTTTGTGCTCCATTTGAAACCGAGTGCTTTATAAATCAGAACCAATATGAACATGTCAATTTGACTTGAACCCAAAACTTCATTTCCCTACGTAAAGAAATTTCCTGAAACTGGCACATTCTAGATGAAAAAAAGCGCCCTTTTTCATTTATGATGAGACGATAAAACCTTTTTGTCAAAGCATTTCATTGAACTCCACTTTTTAACTAGCTGTTTTATAGCAGTTATCACACAGATGCATTCCTCTAGAGATTCTGCATATATTTCTAAATACACAGAAGATAGTTTCTCTATTCATCTGAGCAATCTCAAAACATTTCTGAAGAGAAAGAAATTACACCTGAAAAATTTCTCTAGTTGATTCAAATAAACACCACGTGTTAGCCTCCAGTTATTTGTTTTACTTCAGCTTCAGAGTGGCTAGACAGGGAGGCTTCTAGAAGCCACTTAAAAATGTTCCGATAGTGGAAACAGGCTCCATTTTAAGAAATCCTTTTAGTGGAGATAAATTATTTCTGTAGAAAATAAGAGAAGAGCACAGCAGAGTCCCAAGTGCTAATAAAAGGACATACTGCTTCAAGAAAACATTCTTTCCAAACAAATTGTTGGAGAACTGCAACAGTCCAGGCTGTACTGCAATTACTGCAAGAATATTCCCTTTTTTTGTAAGATTCAGGAATTTCATTTCTCCTTGATCAATATGCTCCAAAGCTATAAAACCCAGAAGTCATTTTTGCAGAGGGATTTTTATCTGGGAAATCATTGTGCTGTCATTTTCTATGCATCATCTGGTGATGTATAACAAATGCCCGTCAGATACATATTTTTTCCACTGACCTGAGTCTTCCGCTGAATGGAAGAACTTAACACTGGTCATTTTCACTGTTGGAAAGAAGAAATTCCCATGGGGCTGGAATTACTTGGTGAAATTTTGTAAGCTGTTTAAGCAAGATGACTAATCTGGACGATCACAGCAGTCCTTTTCTGAATTTATTTTTTTTTAGTTTCTGAATGCTGTCTTGTATTTTTTCTTACTCAGGAGTGTGGTTTCCAATAAGAAGATCCCTAAACTAAACTCCAGCTTTTACTTTGATTTGCAGTTAGGTGGCTACCTTAGGAAAAACCTTAACAGGGATTCTTGGAGATTAAAAACACTGTAAAGGATCTGATATATGGGAGAACTTCAAGCTCCAGCAAACTGGAGAGATTTGTTTGGCTCTGAAGGATCCACTAAAAGCAGAAAGTCTTCTATAATGGCTTCATTAGTTCAAAGTACAACGGTTGGACTCAATGATTATCTTACATGTCTTTTCCAACCTAAAAGATTCTATGATTCTATTTTTTCCACCTACTTGGTTACTGATATAATAAATGCTTCTACATAAATTCTATAATAGCGCATCACACTGTTGGATTCTGCAAGCTTACAGGAGTTTTATTGCTTTCCATGAACCTACAAACTGAACTGACTGTAATATGTAACACTGCGGCATTACTATTTGTATGATGTACATCCAAGAGAGCTGATAGCATATTAAAGACACCTAAAGAGCATCATCACAAATCCCACTGTGCTATATGCTGTATAATCACATAATGTAATAAAAACCCTATTCAAAAGAGCTTATAGACCAAAATTACCCTTGCTTGAAGAACATGGAAGTCCTGTGTGGAAAGTGCAACAGGATTCATGCAGAGCACTGTCTTTGTACTGACTCCCTGCACAACTGTGAATCTCTTTCAGGGCCCTGACTACATACTCACAGCAGAAATAGCTGTTGCCTTAAGACAATACTAGCCCACTGGTGTTTGTGACTGTGCGACATCCAGCTGCTAGTGCTGAATTGATGGACTGGTCATGTGAATGTTTTCTAGCCACTTCTGTGCAGAATCAAGTTGTTAATTCAAAACAGCTCTCAGCAGAATGTGAAGTTGACCGCGATGACTTTGCATTGCAGTTGCTGGGGAATGCTCACCCAATCCATTCCACCGATGCAGCTGTGGAGGTGCTAATCACAGCTGGAAAGGTGAAAAGAAACATCTGGAGAGGCAGTACTAACTAACAGCAGAGCTGGTTTTGCAGTGAATGAACTCTGTGCACAGATGACTTGAGGTGAAATTATCAACACATTTTAAACTTAAGACACAAATAAAAATTAAACACTGAAATTCTATTGAAACTCAGTGTGTGGCTGTGCTTGCACCTAACTCCTTATGCTTTTGAAACAGTAGTACAGTTAATTTGCAGGAGTTGATTTAGTGGTTGTTCCCAGGCTAATAACCTTTTGTGCATAAAAAGACACGAAATTTCCAAAGGCAATGCATGGCATGAACTCACTTTAATGACGTCTTCATCCGAGGATTTGCACTCAACTGATTCAGAGATGTCTGTCACAGCACTGTTCTCCTCAATGGAGACCACTTTGATGGGCACTGCCACTGTTCTTCCCGTGAGAATTGCGGTGTTCAGAATTTCCGTGTCCTGTACACAAAACAAAACACAGCGCTGTTCAGAGACAGCTAAAAAGATTTCCGAAAAACAAACATCAGCTCTTCAACTGGACTTATACGTAAGAAAGATGCATTACACTAGTTCTCAGTGGCTAATGATCTAATCTCATCTTCAAACAGATGCAACTTGGTAAAACGTAGTGAGACCCCAATTATTTTTTATCTGCTAAATAAACAGACAGCTGCAGTGCACACTGTTAAATAGTGAGCAACATCACCGCAGCCAAATTCAGTCCAGGCAGGCACACATCATTGGTAGCTTCTACTTTTTAAGTATGTGGGGCTTTTCCCAATATTTACGTTCCATAACACGAGTTCAGTTTTTACTAAACTGGATTTGATTGGCAATGTTTGGGACAGAGCCTTGAAAGTAAAAATATTGCTCTTTGAATCTAAGCCCATTGCAATGATGGGGCCTCTCTGTGAACTTTGCATCTGGAACTGTTTCAAGACTGTTTAATTTCCTGTGATATGGCCAAAGAAGCAATGTAAGGAATCCAGAAGTAGTCAGTGATGCTATTAACTGTGAGGAAAATAACAAGGAAATGCAAAGTTTAAACTTGGGTCATGCCTTATAAAAGTCTTTCGATGCACCATCGACTAAGCTAACTCTTCTAACTACTGAACTGTTTCAGCACCACCGTATTCCCAAGATTCCCATGCAGGAGGAACTTTGATGTTTTCTCCAACTTTTTAACTTCCAATTCTATAAAGTGAATAAAATATTCAGCAAAATCCTCAGCACCAAAGTCATGAGGACTGCATCCACTGATGTCAACAGCAGTAAAATGGGGCACAGATACTGTTAATACTGTTTTCAATTCAAGTTCAGTGAGTTTGAAATCTAGGTCAGCTTTTCTTTTCATCTTGCAACTTGTTATTTCTCAGGTTCTCCTAAAGCACTCATAAGAAATCCCATCAAACTTTAAAAAAAACTGTTAAAAAAGGAATGTTGACTGTTCTAGAAATGTAAGAACCCTAAATAATTCCTATGTCATATATGAAAACAAAGCTACCCAACACAGTAAATCAGAGCCAGATTTATAAATAATATTATTGGAAAGTCTAAGGTCATTCTCAGAACCCCTGACTTTCAAAGGTATAGACCTCTCCCAACTGTCCCCCATACAAATTCTGCTGGGTACCTGGCATTTTTGAGCAACAGAGTACTGTAGCGATATACATGGCTTTTGGAGCTTAACTTCTGTAATCCAAACTTTAAAATTTTGTTCCAAAAGTATTTATTTCCATGTACTGGCATTTTGATAAGTCCAGAAACAGATGCAAAGGAGCAGATCTAAACACTTGCAAAAAAACCTCAGTAACAAACCCAACTACTCTTCTGTCTGCAGCCTTCCAAAGCAACAAGCATTGAATAACCCATGCAGGTTCCTCAAAAAGCAGGTTCAACATATTTTCTATTGTGTGTTTGGCTACTGCAAGTGCTGTATGTCCTTTGAAATTAATCTTTTGCCTCGATCCCTTAAAGCCTTATTTTTTGTGACACTGAGTGTTAAACACTGCAAACTAAGGACTCCAGGGCAAAGGAGCAGCAAGAGAGTTTGTGGAAATGACAGGACATCTTTTCAGGCAATCTTAGCTCTGCTTTGAAATTATTCTACTCAGATCCAGTTTTTCTTTAGCAACTGATATGTACTACTGATAGAGAAATCTAATTTAAAGGGACAGGTCCAGAGGAAGAGAAATCCCATAAATAGAAATGAGTTTCAGACATAAAGCATACTCTGTGGCTTGGGGATTTACCCATATTTGCATTTAATGGTAATATATGAAGTTCGAGACAAACCAGAAAATCACATACACACAAAACGAAAAAGAAACAAGCCCTGTGCCACTGCCAAGAAGATAAAAACAAAGATCTGATTATGCAATGAGGTGAAACTTCTGTGCCCCAAGCAGCAGAGTAAATTCATCATCCAGGTTTAACTTGCAACAAACTGCCTGGGAGTCACTAGAACTCCCTCCAGCTCAGCTTTGTTCATGCTTGCAGAGTTGAGTAATCAGTGGCCTCGATATGAAGTCAAATATTAAGAAAAATAGGAGAAAAGATAACTGGGAAGCCCAGCAGACAAGACTACGAGGCATTCTGACCCGCATGAGGATCCTGTGCTCCTGATTTCCTGGCCCCGCATATCATCAGGAAAAGACCAGCTGCTTAGTCCGCTCTGGCCTTACCCGGGGTGATGGCGAGACTGCCATAGGATGCAGCTAAATCACGTTTGCTGCACCACCAGCCATGGCTGCAGCGAAGCTCTCAGCCTACACCACTGCACCACAAGAACACTAGAGGACAGGATTAAAATCCAGTATTGGAGATGGGGTTTAAAAAAATGCGATGGAATAAAATCAAATCCAAGTTCCTTTTTTCTGTAGGAACAACTAATCCTATAGATACAGGATAGAAAAGATTCAACGGGAAAAGCTGCTCTCAGAAAAGCATTTGGGGACTATTGCAGATCATAAACTGAACGTAAGTAAGCAATCGCACGCTGCTGTGGTTAAAAACCAGAACCATATCAAGAAAAGAACCCTCCCGCAGTAAACTGCATAAAGAGGAGTATCACCTCTTTATGTATCACCAGCAAGATGTGAGGCACTCCTACTCAGCACTAGCAAGGCCTCAGCTAACAGACTACATCTGATTTTGAGGCCTACACTGCCTAGGAAAACTTTCTCAAGCGAAATGAAATAAAAAAGAACAAGGAGAATAAAACAAAAACTAGAAAATAAGATCTGTGAGGAATGTCTGAAAGAACTGGGATTATTTAGCCTCAAAAAGATTATGAGAAAGATGATAACTGTCTCCATATACCTAAGCCTCCAAAAAACAAGGAAGAATAATCTGTTTTCCATGATCATGCACAGGGCCTGAGGTCATGGGCTTAAACTGCAACAAGGAAGATTTGTTTGATATTAAGGCAATCTTCATCACAAAAATAATGATACAGAATTGATGGAATAGGTTGTCTGGGGCAGAAGAATATGCACAGTCTAGCCTAAGAGATCTTTGAAGCTTATACCTCATTCAGAAATCTTTGGGTTACGTAGAAGAGGAGAGGGAGCAGATGATCTCTTGTGGTCCCCTCCACCCCAGTGTCTTAGTAGTCTCCATTTTTTTCAAAACTGAATGATAACACAATAACCTACATACTCTGTATTCAAAATAACTCTATTCTGCTTCACCCATCCTGAATAATATGGACAAAAGAAAATACCTTTGAAATGGAAAAGCCTGACAGGAAAATGTGACTGATATTCCTGCTTTCTGCACTATATAGAGCAGAGCTGATGTATCAATTGCTACGTAATAATCTGTCACTTCTGTTCCTCTCTTTCCAATAGGTCATCATCAGCATATCTGAATTCTAAGTGGCTTTGATATAAAGCCATTATTACAAAGGTTAAAAAAACTTTTCAAATTTCGCAAGACCTTTCTGGAGAGAAGACAGAAAATTTGGCTACCGGCACATTATCAGCAATTAGAAACCTCAATCTTCTGCCCTTTGCTAATGGTTTCATTAAAGGAAGTAGCATGCATCAGAATGAATTTATTCTGATTAATTACATTGGAGATCCATCTGCCCCCCAAATTGTAAAAGGCATCGTTTGTCATGATAAAGGGCTACTGAAATTTAACATCCCTTCTCTGTAGTCCAACATGATCCTCAGGAATTTCAAATTCATTATGTGAATGAGAGCAAAGGAGATGGAAACGTACTGTAGGTATTATCTAATGGCTTCATAGCCAGTACCATTATAATCATTAGAGATCCTCAGCACTGGGAAGCAATTGGTAGCCACCTAACTGCAACTCTGAGTGGAGATGGAAACCTCCATATTTCATCTCCACTGAAAGCAGACATCATTGGTATTACACAGGTTAAGAAATACTGAAGTATAAGCAATTAATATATTACAGACTATGTTAAAAGCAATTTTCAAATCTGCCACTTTCCTTACTCAGCCTACAAGTGCCCTGTGCTATTGAACTGTGCTATTCAAAAAAAAAAAAAGACCAAAGTACCAAGTCTTCATTCTATTGTCTTTTTGTTTAGAACTAAAACAGAAAAATGTGGGTCCTGTATATGGAATCGCCTTATGGCACAACTTCTGCCTCCTCTGTGTTTCCTTTATATTGCTGCAATAGAGCCAAGGGTTTTAATGTAACAGAGAATTGACCCATTGTCTGCACCCACACACAAGCTGTTAGGCAGAAAACTTTAAATAATGTATGAAAGCATCCATGGTCCAAGGTTCCTCAAAAGCTGAACTGAAACTTATAAAAATAAAAGGAGCTTAACTAGAACTCTGTCTGTCTGCTCTTCTATACTGGGCACTCTGAACATGCGTGACAGACAAGGGGGCTCTGATTCAGCACCTGAACCTGCTTCCCTTGCATTCTGCCACCTCCTGTAATACCCTTGATTATCCACTGACAGGTAGAAACAGTAGTTGAACCTTTAAGGATATGTCAAGCAACATTAAGAAAACAATTGTTCTTACATCAGAACAGGAAATAAAATAGCTGGTACAGGTGGTGATTTTTACGTTTTATTTTTAAACACAATATACTATTCTGTTTGCAAGCTAATTTGGGAGTATCCAAACAAGATTACTAAGAAACCTTTAGAGACACTAAGAACTCATTTAAAAAGTAGGCGCTTTTCAAAATCACAATATCTTGGCCATTTCCACATTCTTTAATTTTTAAAATCCCCCAAGAACTAATCTACTTTCCATGCAGGCAGCAACTGAAGTTTTAAAATCAAATTTATTTTGTGTGGCAAAAGACTGAAAGCATTTGATAGCAATGTTTGGACTTGTTCCAAATAAATTCAAAACCAGGGAAAGCAGTGCTAAGTGAATTGGAAAAAAAAAAAAAACCAGAAAGAGAATGAGTTATAAGTAAGCATCAACATCCAGGTTGGAAAGAAGTTTCTCTAAAAAAGCAAGGGTTGTCATTTCCAAAGTCAGAATGGAGAACTACACATATAATTCTCATTGATACAGACAGGAGATTTGAGCTGCAAACTTCTTTGGAAGCCTCAAACTGTCTTTGCAGCTCAATGACCGAATCCCAACATCTGACTCTGCAGAACCAGAGTCAGTTTTCCTGTATGAAGTGCTACCAACTCTCGATTAGGATGGTTCTTTCCTGCTACCAGGGAATCCTTTCAATGAATACAGCATATGAAGGAAATAATTACTATTTAAACATATTTAATTAACAAACAGTAGCATGAAAGAACATTTTCTCTTGTTCCTGGAATGGTCAGAGGAAGACTCTAGCGGTTAGACATAAGGCTCTAATGATAAAGACACTCAAAAGCAAACCATTGAATTGTGTGCATAAGAAATTTCTTTAAAAACTTCTAAGTTTTAACTTCAAGCTAGATCTCATAAACAAAACTGAGTAAATGTCTTCACCGAACATGGCATTTTCATTATCCACTAACAAAACATCTACTCTTTCCCAGCCCAGACAGTATCTTGTGTACTAGTCCAGCTCAAATCAGCACGGCATTTGCTTGCTCAAACCCCCAACCTTTTGCAAAGGACCCGAACCATCAGACCCTGCATCAAGGACACAGAGCTGTGCCTACTCCACACAAACCTTCAGCATGCTTCAGTGACTTTAGAAATGAAGCCCTGAGGTCACATCCTGAGACCTACTCCAGAAACAGAAAAGCATTTCTGCTACCATATGTGTGCAGCAAGTGCAGTATGAAATCTTCATAGCAGGAGCAACTTCTATGGTCCATATGCCTTCCCCATGTAAACAGACAAAGTAAGAGGGCTGGGTGGCTTTCACAACTCTTTGTAGTTAAGCACTTGGTAAGCTGTGAGTCAAGTGCTACTAATTAGGTCAAAGGGGTACTCCCATTCAGTCTTCCCTCCATTCTCGAAAAAAGAAAAAGAAAAAAAGATTTAATCAAGAAGCCCACAGGCTAGAGCTGGTGAGTTCTGTCAGCCTAGTGGGCTGGAACTCCTCTGTGTGTGCCTGTATCAAGTCACCACATTTACAGATCTTCTTGCTATTGCATTTGAGTAGATCAGGAAAAGCATTAATTGGCATTTTGAAGAAAAGTGGTGAGATGGGAGTCAGGCAGGGAGTCAGACACTATGTGATATCACACTAAGACCTGAGTTCAGTGAGACTATTATATAGAATTTGATGCAAGTATCGCCACTCTACAGGAAGTCTCCAAGCTTTCCAGCTTGGAGCTGATGCTACGATTCAGAGTACCATAAGCTTTCGTTCATGCTCTGGACTTGGTTACAACAGGGTTAATTCAGATAAAGTCCACTAGCAGCAGTATTGGTCCAAACATTTAGATGCACTCATTGTGCTACTTCACAGAAAAAACAGCAGAACTGGTTTTCAGAAAAATCAGTTCTTTTTTTAGAAAGGGAAAATAAAATCCATAAATGTATTCTAGACAGAGTTGAGAAGAAGTGTGTGCTCACATTTGGTCATTTGAAGTTTGGTAACACTATGGTTGACTCTGCAGGAATCTCACATTTTATTCCATCCCTGTTTCAGTCAGGGAACTTCCACCAATGTCAGTGGGAGCTCTGTGCAAAGAGCAAGAATACAGAATACAAGCCTTAGTTGCTTAAGTTTAGCTGAAGAGCAAACCTTATGTTCATCCAACCTCTCAGTTGTAAGAAGGCAAGCATTCAGCCATGACTAATTTAGGAACTAATTCAACATTAAATTGCGGCAGAATGAGGAAGCAAAGTGACAGCTGTTTAATTAAACTCTAAATCCGATTAGATGGTGTTATCAAGAGAAATCCATGGGAGCCTGAGGTCATGAGAATGGTCCTGTTTACAGGCTGAAAATTCTCTAAGTGGAATCTCATAGAATGATGTTAATCATAGCTTAGCATTAAGATTTTTTCCCTCTCACAAGCACACTACCTCATGAGTAACAAACCTATGCTGTAGACCTGAAGGAGTGACACAGAAAAGCCAATTATATTTCAATTTATAAGGAAAGTTTCTTGAAAAAGTCTGTGGAAAAGAGGTAGCTGGGCACTGTCTACCTTAAAATCAAAACAGCATTTGTTTTATGGAAAAAGGACAGAAGCAGCAAGCCCTTGCATGCTGTTGACAGCACTTGAATCGGTGGAGACAATGCCTACGCAGGAGAGCTCCAGGAGCTGTACTGTGCTTCCAACTATTGTTCAGCCCATCACCCTTGATGAACAGTGACACCTTGGCAACACATTAACAAGAGAAGAAGATGGAGATGTGGGAGACATAAGTAAACTCCACATACGCCAGTTGCAAACACCATAAATAGTCTACTCATGAGCACTAAGTTATGCATCACAAGTTTCCAGGGCATCCCAGTTAGAGTGATGCAGAGCTGTACTGCACTGCAGACAATGGTTATGCTGATTTGTGAGTCTGGTAACACAATGGTTGTAGATTTGAGTTATTAATACTACTAAGATTACAGCTGATTAACAAAACAACATTGTTAGGCAGCAGACTCTGTTTATCTACATAATCCTACGATTAAAAGTAAATTATACATTGTGCTTTCTGCCAACTGGATGCTCTGACACTCCACATTCACCGACAGTGCATACAAGAAGGGAAAGAAGCTGACATTCTGCTTTTAAAGTCTTAGCACACACTTCAGAAGGAGTGTTTCTACAGACCAAAGAACTTGCATGACTGAGGACCTCCCTGAGGCAGATTCACTCCATGGCAGGCAGTGGGGAAGGGCAAATTTTGTCGGTCGGATTTTAGTTTGCTCTTTTGTTTCACTTGATTCCAATGCTATTGCCCATCACATGTAAATCCTGCTCTGCTTCATTCATCAGTTTGTAATATGAGGACTTTTACTTCAAAAGAAACGGGTAATGCCATTAAGCAGTAAAACCAAAGGGGGACAACCTGCTTAGTTAACAGCATCCCTCAGTATTCAAACATGGATCCAGACGGAATCCAGGTTACTCCATGACTCTAAGGTCCATACTGCCAAGGAAAACAGAAACTAATGAACAAATTAACAGTGGTGAAAAATGAGGCCATTCAAAACCTACATAAGAAACAGACTTATTCAACAAAATTTGCAATTTCTGCTGTCTGTTTCTGACACGGATAGTAGAACAAAGGATCTCAAAGTTTCTTTTGGATGGTAATTCTTTTCAACACACAACACCACTGTCAGGTATCTCCTCTTTATTAAATCTTTGTTAAATGGCCAACATGTACATGGCACAAAAATTAAGGGCAATACCTGCCCTGAAGAACAAATAATACAGAAGTCAAACACAAATAAAACATCACCCATGGAAAGACCTAAAGGTGGGCGTTGGCATTGTTCTGTCCCTAGCATGCACAATATTTGATTGAAGACCTTAATCAACATGATGTCTGCGGGTCTCCAGGCGTATTAATGAAGGTAAATGAAGGAAATGTGGAAACAGGGACATAAGGAAGGGATTCAGACTCATATTTCTCACCTCCCAGAAGAGTGGCTTTGACCACCATCAGTACACAGGTAGAGCCCATCAGTGCACAGGCTGAGCTGGGGCCTCTCACCCATTTCTCCTGGGGCTGGCCCACTGCAAGGAAAACAGTGGCAGATCCCTGGGGCCAGGAGAGAAAGCAAATGATGCTCAGCTGGGATGGGAATGTCTTGGGCCCAGCACAATCTTCCCTGTAGTTTTTGTGAACCATGCAATTTATGACAAAGAGCTGAGTGTCTTCAAAATGGGAACTCAGTGTTCTGTGAATGCAATGCCTTGTTAATCAATGATCTTGTCTCTGTTTAGTCTCCATATTGAGATAAATCTTAATTACTGGCCCCCTACATCAGCAACAAACCATTCCGTTTTCTTCCCTGCTTGTACTGTTTTCAAATACCTCGCTAGTGGAGTTTCTGAGTCCTGATAAATTATGCTCTGCAGACAGAAAAGGGAAATGTAGAATATATTAACAGATAGGGACGCAGAAAAACATCTTTGGATTCTCGGATGACTAATCCACACTTTCCTTGCAGTGAATCCACCCTGTTAGCATTTGAACGTGCAGAAGGGAACATAGCCAAGGATTACTTTGACTTAGCAGATGCAGGCTGTATTACTAAGTGTAATTCTATCATCACTCAAAAGTGAGCGTCTCTTTTAAAAAGTAAGAAGAGATTGGAGGAATGGAACAAAATTAACCATGCCTTTAATTGCTGTGTACTGTTTACAGTCAGTGACATAAAATGATAGAAAAATGTTATAAAGCCATTACCCAGATCTGTGTGTTGGTGTGAAGGCCACATTGACTTAAAGTCAGGTATAGAGGTCTGGACTCTACCCAGATTATTATGACAACAGGATCTCACTTCTTACTATTTGTACTTTTGAATAAAAAAGTAAAATCTTATCAGCATAAACTTCCCATTTGCGAAGTCTATAAACAGTATTCTGGCTAGCAGAAAAATGAGCAATAGACTCAGCCTGTTTTATAACAAGAATGAATCCTTCAAAAACGACAGCGAGAAAGATTTTACTTCAAGCTGTGGGCTTGACTGCCCTTTCTTTAGAGCTTATGGAAACAGCAATCATACTACCAGACAAGGTAGCTTTCTGTGATCTGCTGAAGAGGGATAACCAGTCTCTGTCCCTCCATTTTGAATGTGTTTGAAACTAGGTGGAATGAAGAAACCTTATTAGCTAGCAGGTCCAGAAAGGTGTAATGCCTCTGAGGGTCCTGTCACTTCTTCCACTTTCTGAACAGCTGAGAATCAAATTCGGATTTCTTTTAACAATTTTGTTTCAGAAGTAAATATTTACTTTACTGTATTTGTTATACTAAATTTATCATATGCTGTTCACAATACCAATTCAAAATTTGATTTTGGAGCTGTAATAGTTTGCCACATGCACTAAGACTAACCAAGAAATCTTATTTCCTCTCCCTTGTGGAATCAGGGTCCAAGCGTTTCCATTAATCTGTCTACCAGTAAAGTTCCACTGCCTGAATATCAATGCTACTTGTACTTATTACCAGTGTAAAAGTAACCCCATTCTGGCTCCACAGGATAGCTGGATGTTGATATGCTGAGCAGTCACTATAATAAGAGACTGTTTCTACATCAAGCAGGAAAAAGGAGCAACCAACTCAACTGATTCTCACCACATCTTGGTGAATAACTGACTCTTCTTGTTTTCTGAACAGATCTAAGAATGAGAAACATCATTCTCACACCATATGAAAAAGTTTGATTTTCTTGCTGAATAAAATACTCCATAAACATTGAAGTGTTCCAGTTTTCTTTCCATTTTATTTTCCAAAAATAATTGCAGAAATGCATAGGCCCAATGTTATATCAAAACAAAACAAAAAATCAAATTACTTTTATTTATAAAGTATGGACACTCAAATACCACTTTGGTTAAATGGTCTGGATTTGATCCCTTATGGCTCTTGTAATTTTTTTATTTATAAAACCTTCATTTTGTTTTATCTTAAAACCTGTCTTTACCCAGCATAACGCAAGGTGGAATGAGAAACGCAGGGTCCTTTTCCCACAGAAAGCACGGATTCAGTTAAAGCAATGATTACTGACTCCTTAAGGAACCTGCATCCCTGGAGAAGCTTAGAAGATCCAGATACATAAATTGCGAGGGACCAAACTAATTACCAAGTATGCTGGAGAGGCATTCCCTACTGCTGCAACAACCAGCAAACCTGCAAGGAAAGAGACACCAGACAGGTTCCCCCAAGACTGCAGACAGCGAGTGCAGTCTCCGAAACTCCTTCCGTCCACCTCTCCCAACAACGGTTAGGTGCTTGAATCAGTCAGAGTAACGTGCTTAGCTCACACATGACAATGCTTAGCTCACACAACACATTAACAAGGACATGACATAAAATCTACTGAACATTTTCATGCTTGATTGTGTCTTCCTTTACCATCTTAAAAGCTGTAAATGTGCATAGTTTGTCTTTTTCAAGTGTCTATCACCATCAGTGTGCATCAACAGTGACTGAGCCTCCGGCTGGGAGCCTCTCTGTTTTGTAGGAGCTGTGACACTAAATTCAGTTAGGTACAGCTCACTAAAAAACAAGTATTATGCTAAAGCTGTCTCTGTTTCCTGTTGACGAGAACAGACATGTCAGGATCCAGTGGCCAATATGTATTTTCAAAGGAAAATGGTATTTCCTGCTGTGTGGAGGAAGAGTCTGTAACCAAAAATTACTTCAAAGGAAACAATTCTGGAACCACTTAAAACGTAGAAAAAGTTTTAAGGACAACTGCAGGAGCTGTGAAGCAGAAGCCCACATTTCATCTTTCTATAACCATTTAAAATATAGAATAAGGGCATAAAGGTGACTGCAGAAGATGGGAAGCAGGAGCCCACATTTTATTTCTCTATACTTAGACATAAATGAAACAAAAAACCTGATTTTTTTAAAAAGATGTGTATGTGAAACTACTTGTTCCTTTTTGTGAAATTTCATTCCTTACTTTCAGTACTTTGCTAAATTGACTTAGAAATGAAAGCACTTACATAGGAAACACATTATCTAGAGAGAAAAAATTGTAGTTATGGGCTGAAATATGAGTGATTACTGATTACCTGAGATATTCCGACTTCAGCATCATTATTGGTTATTTTGAGCACAGAAAATGCAAACAGATGAAAAGCTGTGAAGTGACAGGTTAAAAGCCTTTATTCTGAGACCAGCATACTTGAGAACCATCGCTGCTGTTATTTCAGAGCACTGCTACTTAGGGATGTGAGTATACTTACAGATACTTAGGAATACACTTACACCTGATGAATATGAGCAATAAATTGTCCTAAGCTCTCTTGAAAACTTGTGGTTTTATACATTTCTGCAGTGCATAAATTATACACTTGTCACCTATAGTACACATACGACAACATCTACAATATTCGTACATATATTTTTCTATGTAACAAGCACTCTTAGAAGAGTAGCCACGTGCTTGGAAAATAGAGTGGAGAGGAACATTTTAAGAGCATTAGTTCAGTGACTGTAGCTACTTAGAACATTCCCAGGAAAGGACAAATATTTGTTACAGATACCCAAAGCTATGCCAACAAAATGGCCTCACAAACTGCAACATATTCTATCCTTTCTAATCACAAAAATAGCTTCTCATTTACTCAAACATCTAAGGAATAATTGTCTGAGAAAGCCTTCAGCTATGATGAACACCTCTCATATTTTCTCCATTGCCGAATGGTCCTATTAAGTTTATCACAGACGGGAGTGGGAATATTGGTAAAGCCTGAGTGGGAGAGAAAGGCAATAGCCACCTGGTGATCCTATAATGGAATAGTTCATGGATGCTTAAGCAGCCATGGATGGAGCTATATAATGCTTTCTTGCTGAAATAATTTCATGGCTAAGAGTTCTCTTTTGTTGCAAAAAGACTACTACGTGAAATTTGTCAATTTAAGGGCTTTTTCTGGGCTCAAGATCTGTCAGTCATTTACTTTCCTTTTTCATGAGTCTGAGGAAGTTATTTGGAAATGGACCCCCAGTTAAATTGGGTTTGCTCCACCATTAAGCAGAACCAGCACAGCTCTGGTGATGTCTCCGGTCTGTGATGACCATGGGAATATAGCTGGTAGTAAAAAGGCAATTTTCATTAGCAATTTGAAATTCTTCCCATGTTCATTTCAATTAAACCTGCGGCCCTGTTATATAGTTGGCTATATATCTGTGATAATATTGCTGTAATAGCTGTAATCAATAGACAGTTGCAGACTGAAAATATACAAGCATATTAGGACACACGCATGGATGCACACACAATTACACACTACATGTATATATGTGAGTAATCTATATGCACACAAATACATACACAACTATAATGGAAACAAGATTATGAGGCATTCTATGTTAACAGAAGCCACATACTTAATTATAGGCAGAGGCAGTACTTTTCATTTTATATCTAACACATTTCTATCCCACATATCTCTTACTGTAAATATTTTGCAAACATAATTTTTTTAAACCTGCCCCCACTGAAATCAACAGTGATCTTACCCGTGGCTTCAGTAAAGCTGAGGTCCATTCTAGCAAACATTATTGAGTAAATCCTAAAGGATCCTCCCTGATGGGCCTTCCTTTAGTCAGACCCAAGCGCTTCTGTAAGCCTCCGCTGACTTCCACCTGAAGGACTGGGGTCCTACTCCTCAGACAAAACTGGTAATAAGATATGACAGATACAAGGGGTTTTCCACCACTTAGTGATGATCTGGATCACAGTGATACTTTTGTAATGAGTTTATCCCTTAACATCTTGCAGACGTTCACCGTGGTTGGTATGAAACCAGCATCATCGACATAGGTGGAGCCAGTACAGACATGGCATGAAACAGTAGCACCAAGTCCTGGTGGGCAGCAATGACGGAAATCTTAACGTGGTTTCTGAATGATGGGAGTCAAGAACAGCTCAACGAGGCCTTACAGTGAGGGCCTGATGTTTACAGATACTTATGTACGCTTTTCATTTGCTTCAGTTCGCAGTGCTGTATTGGTCAGCAGTAGCAGGAAAAGCCGTCAAGGAATTACAGTTTGATAAATCAAACTATACACTGAAGATATTCACACAGTTACAGACAAAAAAAAAAAAGATGGCATTTTTGGGGACGTGCTTCATAACAGATCAAATTCACAATCTGCAGCTCTGGGAAAAGACTGAAGTGCCTAAGAACAGAGCCCCATGTATGTGCTCTTGGGTATCATGCCTGGCCTCCAGATGCTCTTCCATAAGGGCACAGGTCTCCTGTACGTCCTGTGTCGTACTTGGTAGTCCTGGATGGATGGCTCAGATGCTACAGCATCTTTAATGGCATTAGACACCTATGTGTAGGCACCTGGATCATCTCCTTCTTTCTTCTCCTTGAATTAACTTGTCTAAGTTAAATTTCCAATCTGCCTTCTTTGCGCTTCAGCTCCCCCTTTACAGAAGGGCTACTCTCCATACTCCATTTGTTCATGGTGGAAGTAGAAACTCTTTTACAGTCAATGAAAATATGGTGTGTACTATAACCCACTCCAGGATTTTCAGGAGGAGCCCTCAGAGTCTACAGAAAACGAACCAAGTTTTATATAGTGCTACAAGCCACACTGATGATGAATAAACAGGTCAGTTTGGAAAATCAAGGTAAAATCTTACCTAGCCTGACTGCTTCAAGGGAACGGCACAATACTGATCACAGCGTGGGGTGCCATGCTCTCTGTAGCTGGGGTGAAGCAATTTTAAATGCTTTACGGATTTTAAGGATTAAGTCCCAAGGACAGTTTCTTGTTTTAAGTAACTGGGGTACTCCGCGACACATGGATGATTTTTATGGCCTCTGTGGAGGGTTGTGAACTTGTTTTATTTGTGTAGATTAATATGTCACGGATTATTAATGAGTTACTTTCTCCTTCTAATAGGCAGTATACATCTTCTACAAGTTCCTTAAGGTCCTCAATTTTGGCTGTGGAGTGCACATGAGCACTTGGCTCAAGTTTGTGGATGTCAGAACTCTATTTAAACCACAGTAGAAGTGAAGTGGGCAGCTCCTGCTAGATTATTTCAATTTAATTTAGTCTATTTTGAAATCAGCAAGAGAAAATTTCCAATTGCTCTTTTCTTATTTTGGCTGTACAGTTTTAATTTTTGATAAGCAAAATCTGTAACAAAGACACAAGAGAAATTCTTACAAAACTGCTATGAAAAAGTAGTAATAAAAATGCAAAAAATAGTAATTGTTATTTCCTATCCTTCCCCCTAGACTATTTTTCCTTTTCAAATAGTTTATTGATTTCATGGACTTCATAGCAGGTCCACATAAGCAAAGCACATACAGGGCAGGAACAAGATTACTGCATTAATGAAAGCAGATACTGTACAGTCATCAGAAACTCAATACAGTTAAAAAGATGATAGAATCACAGTATGATGGAATGGTTTGGGTTGGAAGGGACCTTAAAGATCATCTAGTTCCAACCCCCTGCCATGGGCAGGGACACCTTCCACTACACCAGGTTGCTCCAAGCCCCATCCAACCTGGCCTTAAGCACTGCCAGGGAGGGGGCAGCCACAGCTGCTCTGGACAACCTGTGCCAGTGCCTCACCGCCCTCACAGGGAAGAATTTCTTCTCTACATCTAATCTAAATCTACTTGATCCACTGAGAGGTTCATCCACTAAATCCGTGTTTCTCCAACTTAAGAGACAAGGATGTCATGTGAGAAGATGAGTGTGACACAGAAAAATTAAATTATTCATCAGACAATAGACTTGTGGGCCTTATATAGGAACTAAACCAAGCACATAATGTAGAAGGAAGCAAAGTGAATATATAATCACAGATGCAATTATTTTGTCCTTACTCAATCAAAACCATGTTTTACCCTCAGGGGCTGCTTTGCAAGATCATGCTGGCTAGAGGTTCATGGCTAGAAAAGCATCCTTGAAACAGGTTGCTGTGATCATTGTATAAGTCAGTGATATGAAGGACAAAGGGATCAAATCTATTTATTTGAAGCAGTATTTTATTTGTTAGTATAACCTGGAGCAACCACAGTGACCATTATCTTTATCTGAGCATCTCACAGTGACTTACAACACAGAAAGAGGCTTGAAAAAAAAGGCTTGCGTGCTTGAAAGCTTGGCTGTTTTTTCTAACTCTATTGGATGGCCTAATAAAAGATGTTACCTCTAGCCACAACCCTTGCTTCACTTATATTTTTCCTCTGCAGGACTAGAACAACATTGCCTGTATTGAGTAGGGGAGGCTGGCATTCATGTTTAGGCAGGGAATTTTCCTTTATAAAGAATCAGCAGCACAGAAGGATCCTGTAAGCCGAATACTCACACTGTAATAGGAAATACTAACTACTGTGTCCATTTCAAAGATGAGTGAACTGCTGTGGACCTGAGTGTTGCCAAAGATCCAAAAGAGGCAGAAACTAACTCCAGACAAGTGGCTCCCAGTCCATCAGACAATTCCTATTTTTGCAGATCAGTCTCCCCGTGCTTAATGAGTAGTCCATCATTTGAATGAGGTAAGAGCAGCAAGGAGGAATTACTGAATCTCCAATGACTTATTTATTACCACACAAAACTCACTCCTGAAGCTTCCAGGCATTCTTAAAACATATGCCGCAGGATACCTCGTGCCAGCTGGCAGCTCCACTGTTAGTCACTGCTTTTCAATGCTTGCAATTGACATTTTGTCCCAGATCCAGAATCTAAAACACAGTCTTCTCTGCTGGCTCAACTGAAGTTTCAAGCCATATAAAAACTTCTTGGTATTGGCACAGAGGCACATAGTACCCTATACAAAATGATTCCAATGTACATCCAGGTCTTAGACTGATCGCTTTGGTTTCTGCTGCTGACATAATACATGCAGCAGGAGGCCCTCTACCTTCTGTTAGCTCTCCAAAATGAGAACTCAAGATCACAAAGAGGTTATAGCAAGTCTGTCGGATTTCACTCAATTGTGCACTGTTTCTGAACACAAAAGGAAGAGAATTCACCTTTAAATCACAAAAGGTGATTTTGTCCACATGCTCTTTCCCCAGCCACATTCTGGTAAAACCTGGTTTATGCAAATGAAAACAAAAGCATTATGCCAAGGTAAAAAACTTCCACATTAAAGAAGAAAAGAGATAAAGCAGTTCTCTCTGGAATGGCATACTGAGAATAAAACTCAGTAATGAACCTGAAGGTTTGAACTGTCAGTAGTAGTTTGGGGGTAGAAGGTATAGATAAATAGCCTGTGCTGCAGAGCCATTTTATACATAAACACATTATGTGGTGCAGTAACACACTGGTGTGTTTTTCAATACTGAATTTACAGTCTAATGTTTCCCTCTGTCATTTTCTCAAACTCCCCAGTGAACTTGAATTATTTTTTTTACACTTATTTAGTTTTGTCAAAATTCTCATTTCACGACCTCCAAAACATGCACAGCTCTGGTCCTACAAGGCCTTGGAGAGCAGAATACAACAGAGTCACTAATCCTGATAGTGACAGTCAGCATTCAATATTCAACTTCTGTAATTAATAAAACTGCACTCTTGCTATTTTTCACTAACAGAGGATTTCCAAAAGCAAATTGCAGCAATAAATTACATCATTACAGCCTGTATTATTGTTCTGTGAGGTAACAAATCTTGCAGAAAGACTATCAGCTTTGCTAGAGAAAAAAATACAAAGGACAAATCAGACAACTAGGACCTGATTAAAATTAATGTCAGTATTAGTTTTGTTTCCATTTGCTTGCTGAAATTCCCTCTCTCACCAGCGTGTTGGCTTGCTGATGCTCACGCTCTGGTGCTGGTGCTTTAAGTACTAGGCATGATTTGTTTCTGAGGGGAAAAACAGTCTTGATAGGTTCACTGTCAGCTGATTTACATTGCCAGGCCCTGCAGTTTAACTATAGTCTAAAGCACACACCACAGCAATGGGGCCACTGCCACAGTGTAGAAGTTTTGGTCTGTTAATTCATTCAGCATGTGTGCATCAATCTGGAGAGCTTGGGCATCGCCGAAAGGCCTTTGCATACAGCCCCTCTAGCTTAGCAAAGGAGGTTTTGTTAGTAGCCTAAGATTCGGTGTGGTCTTGGTACCCTTTTGATACTGGGATTCTGAACACATCAAATTCCACCGCCACTGCTGCTCCCCATGTCTTTACAGCAGCTGCTGCACAGGGAAACAGAAAGAGTCAGAAGCACGGTGCTAGCTTTCTCCCCAGGACTGAACCCTGCCCTAGGTTTTAGTGTTTTATCTCCCTCAAGCAGAACTACTGAGTTTGAAGTACAGATTCCTAATGAATTCCATGACAAACATCCTCAGTGATGAGGCTCTGGCTGGATAATGAACTGTAAACTGAAAGCAGGGTAAGGCAAACATGCATCTAATAGCAAATCGAAGGTGAAAAGTCGCTGTGTTTTTTAATGCTTGGGGTAGCTCATTATAACACTGAGGCTTATAAAGTCCTGGTGATTTTTTTCCCCCATGCTCACTCATTATCTTCCATTAGAGTAAAGCATCTCTTTGTTGTCTAGACATCTGTTTCACTGTCCAAGCTGGAACACCTCAGGACCTCATTAATTAGAGTCCAGCCTAAACAATTCCTAATTCTGCTAGGTGAGTATTTCACCTGGTTGTGAAGAATGAAGTATTCCCCAGAAATATTAAAACTCTCTTTACAGATCAAAATCATCATTAGAAGCTGCAATTAAGAGAAATTGTTCCTGTTTTTTGGTATGGGTCACAGCTAACGCACCTAATGTCTAGCTGGCTGAGTAACTGCTGTGTTTGCAAACATACCTGGTCTGCTCCGGCAGACACCGTTCGGCCTGTGATCTCTTTTAAGGGACAGTGAGAAGGTGGAGATCATTTACTTTCCAGGGTAAACCACAAATGTTTGTTGTCTGGAATAATTTTGGGCAGTGCCTGGCCTTGTATTTGTCAGTTAAGTCACGACAACAGGTTGTTAGCTAAAGCTAGTAAGAGAGAACTAGTTTACATGAAAAATAGTACATTAACTTCCATAGGAGAGGGCATAATCTGGCAATCAAGCCTGATGAGTTCAATTCTCCTTCCAGCTCTGCCCGCACCTCACGAACAAAGTCATGCAATGTTCTTCCACTTCCCTTTAAGTTTCTTTCAAATCCTTCCCAGCAGAAGTGCAGTACTGCAGGAGATTCAGAATCAGGCACAGCATTTCCCTCCCACTGTTGGCCACGGGTGAACTCTGGTTAAAGTCCAAATTGCTTAACGCACACTACAGCCTTACAAACTAGTAACTGATCTGCCTTTAAATTCCAGTTCTGTTTCAGCTGCAAACTTTTGCAGAACAGCAACCTCTGAAACTGGCCTCCTGCTCCTGCTCAGAAGTGCTTCTCTGCCCTCCTCCATCTGATCTGACAGTGAAGGCAGCAGGGGAGGGCACATATGGTGAATACAGTCCTTAGCAGATACAGCATCAAAATACACAGCTCTGGCATGTCTTCTCAAGCATTATCATCTGGGTCCAGAGCTCGCTTTCTGCTGGCTCCATGGTCTCTGCTCACATGTGTGTGGCAGCTGTGAAATTGCCTTTGTGGTTATGTTAAACATTCGGAATTTTAATCAGCTGTCATTTCAAATATAAACTGTTATTTAAGATGACTTCTTCTGATGGAGCAGTATCACAAACCTGAATCAATACTTAAATCAGTCCCAAAATGCTGCCCAATAAATCACAAGAACAAAAGAATCTCCAGACTTCATACATTACACAATGCAGAGCACAGACCGGCTGGGGGATCTGAAATCCCTATGCCCACTATGTTAGGACAAGTGGGATCCTGTGTCCCAGTGTCAGCTTTGCTGTCCTACCTTTTCCATTCATGGAGCGCAGTTTCATCCAATCTTGAACAACACTTTGACTTTCAGCAGCTTGGCTTACAGACTGAGGATTTCCTAGAGGTTTCTGACTTGTGTGTCATTTGTCTGTGCAGCATTTAGTGCTGTGAGGCATTCCTCTTTGAGGGGAGCATTTGGGTATTACCACACCACCAAGCATCCAGTAATTGAGTTGCTGCCTGTCTCACTGCACATACTTGTTGCTCTGCAATTTTTTTGTTTGGTTCACAGGATTTCTCTCCTGTCGAGGCTGAGAAGCATATATATTAAGCCTCATATTAATATCTCTCTACTACAGGCAGGAAAATAAGCAAAGAAAAGCAAAAATTCTCTCTATGGCAGAGATCTTCAAAAATCTGGAAGCTAGCTGACCCCATCTCTCCTCAGCGTTTTAAAAATCTAAAAGTAATCCATTTAATAGCATTGTTAGATATGCGGGATGCTGGAAGAGGAAATTATACATACTGTTGTGCTGCATAGAAAATGACATACAACTCGATCCAATGGAAAAATTAATTCCAGCCAGCTGAGATAGCCTTATTGATCCATTCTCATTTCCTGCAAAAGGAATGTGATTGTAGTAAAGAAAACAAAAACAGAAGCTAGAGGCAAAAGCGAGGGGTTGTAGAAATGATGACTAGGACTTAAAAAGCCACTCTTAAATTGAGCCATTTTGAATTCTTTATGTTGTCTGCATCTTCTGACCAATTTAAGATCAATGAACCATAGTTCATTCTTTCTTGCTTTTTTTTCCTGATGTGCAGACAACAAAAAAAGCCAATTCTTAACAGATAAAATTAATCGATAGGCATTGCTAGTCACAGCTCAACGCACTATGTGACAGGGCCAATTCATAAGCAGTATTGTAGGCTTATGAGTTCATCTGGTATAAATATAGACCAGTGACACAAACTTTAGTGAAATTATATCCACCATAAATCTAAAGGAAGAAATGCCATCCTCGTTTAAACAACTGTAACCTGTCATGATGGAAATTGTAGGCATGTAAGGGATCTTGGTTACTGCTTCTCCCTTAACATCAGAAGATTGTAACTCTGGTCTTCCACGCAGAGCACCTCAGTATTGTAAGGGAACTCTAAAAACTCTTGACTTCATGGTATTATTTTGGCTTCACAGTTGATTTAAGTTGTCCCAGTTAGTATTACTAATAGTAATAGGATAGTTTACATCAAATAAATTTCCTTCAACTCACAGTGTTTATTTGATGTGATTCATAATTAAATTAACTGAGACAATACCTTTCATCTGAAAATTTGACATGTAGATCATCTGTTCATTTGTTTGGGATAAGCAAATCAGGAAATGGATATGTTTATATAGCCTCAGATTTTATTTTCCTGAAAGCTCCTCAGTGCCTGTTGTCCCCTGCTTCGTTCAAGACTGAAAGACTATCAGGAGTGAAAAGTCTGCAGTTCTGTGACCTTGAAACAGTAGAGCCTTACAGTGTGAAATCACAGACTGTGCAGGGATGAAAACTCTATTTATTTAGGTCCGTATTTTAAAATGGTATTACAAGGACTTCATTACAATGAAATACCTTAAAAAATCTTTACCGTAGGGAATGCCATCCATAAATGTGTATATAAAACAAGCATTGCTTTGGGAACTACATTTTCGATCATCTGTTTTAACGGAAAGAAGTTAACAAGCATAGAGAAAACTGTCAAAAACTGGTTTGAGCTGAGTCACAGCTCTGCATCTTAGATGTCTATTCACTTACTTCTGCAGCAGAACTGTCAATACATTGAGTTCTGAATGTAAAGAAAGGTACATGCAAACCGAGCACTTCCTAATGAAACGACTTACCACTGAGGAAAAAGTATGTGTGGAATTGTATTGCCTAATGAGAAGCCGAGGAGAATCTCAGCTACACGTTATCGCTGGGTTTGCCAGGGTACTCTATGTAAAAACTCTGAACCTGGATTAACCAGCAGATGACAGGATGCAATTACACAAGGAAAAGATGCAGTTTACATCAGCAAAAGGGCAGGACATGTAGACAGATTATATCTTTTATTAGACTCACTGACACAGCCGGGGAGAAAAGACAAACTTCTGAGCATGTGAGGTGTGAAACAGCAGCAACAACCTTTAAGAAATGCCCAAGAGCTGACCCAGCTTCGATTTGCTTGTAAGCAGGTATCAATGGATTACAGACCCTGATGAACGAAGCCTGAAAGACCCACTGAAAATTTTGTATTAGTGTTATTTTAAAGAGGAAATACGCATGGATGAGCAAGTTACATGGCTTCCCATGGTGACAAATGTCTTTTGGAGTAAATTCAGACTGGAACTCTCAGATTAGGCTCCTGACATTGGGTTTATGCTTCAGCACTTTAAATATCTGGATTTCATGCAAGTCACAGTTAGAGGTGAACTGATTCAGAGGGAGTCTATCCCGCTATTGAAGGACTACTACTTCAGCTCCGTATACAAGGACCCAGATGGTCTTGCATAAATATTAAACCATTGATTTGCCAGACTGCCTCCCAGGAAGGAGTTCTCCTTCAATACTGATGTGCCTTACTGGCATCCAACAATGAACTACTACACCGGTCTTCTACCTTGCTTCAGCCCAAAGCAAAATTTAATGGTATTAAAAATACGTATTATCCATTTAAAGCATGAAAACAAGTCTTGCTAAATTTCCTAAAACATGGTCCCATGTTGAACACAAACATACAGACTTCTTTAGTGGGATTTGTGTGTCTGTGCATGCTATGAATGTGAACAATTTTGGGTTTGTTCTTTTAATCTAGTCAAGCGGTAAAATCAATATAGTTGACCGCATTTGCTCACGACAGGTTAGAAATCTGAGGAAAGCGTCGGCAGTAAGTTAAGCAACCTTGTACACCTCAATTGGCAAGTTCTGAGGTTACTTGTGATTAATTGAGGAGGTTTCCAAAAGCAGTTTACCAGACAATTAATTAAGCTCCTATGAAAGCACTTTCCTAATTGATCCTTCAACAAGTAACATGTAATCAGAAATGCTAAGAATAGGGCACAACTCAGGCAGTAGATTTTCTCTACTGGAAGATTAAATATTTGGGGTAGATTTTTTCTGTCAGCAGACAGTGGGATATATTTCCGGAAAGCAACAGAACCAGTTAGAATTACATTTTTCTAACTTTTCTTCTCATTTTTCTCTCTAAATACCTTGAAGGGTGAAATGTCCTCCAAAATTACTCAGATTGATTAACTTCTGAGCTCAGGAAAAAAATATACATCTCATTTTTTCTTGGAAAAAGTTACTACACTTATTCTCAGCCCAGCAGTTTTGATATCTCTTGCTCCTTTTATTTCACTGTAGCGTTCACTGTAGCAGCATCCCTGCGGTGTTGTTTCGTACTTGTATACACTATTTAGCCCAGTAGTTAGTCACACAGAATACGGATTTTACTAAACCCCTCTCTTTGGACTGCATGATGAATTTCCACTGATTTTTCAGCAACTGCATCCTACCACTTGCTCCACTGAGCCAAGTCCTCTAAGGCTGTTTTAAAATCCCAGGTTCAGTTCTTACTGACAATGTCAATTCTTTAATCTTCTTTATTCCAAAATACTGTAGCAACAATTGCACCAACCTATTGAAAGCCCACTTGTTTTTCATCTTACTACATTTTTGTATCGTAACCAGGCATACAGCAATAAAGGACACATGATCTTTCTCGCTTCATAAGTTTGGAATGGCTCACGTGAGACATGCTTTACTCTGGGAGTCAGAGACAACCTCTGCATTATACTCAAACCAAGCATAAGTTTGCTGCTTTCACCCCCAAAAGACTGACTAGGATGCCCATCAGATCAATGGCAGAGACTCAATCAGATCCTACATCCTAGGCAGCTCCTTCTTTCCCTTTTCTTCATCCACCTTTAAAAATTCTGAATGACAGGTTTTACTTCTGATGTTAGCGGTTTTGCTGTAGGAACACTCCACGCTTAAACCAACAAAATCTGCTTTACCCTCTAGAGGATTATGAAACACACTGGCTGATAAATATTGAGATCTAATTTCTGTGCACAATAATGTGCTGTTGCATTACAGTGCGTGGTTGAGGCAAAGAGCCTGGTCCAACTTCTCAGCAGATACAGTATCACCCTCTCTCTTTTCAGCGTGGCTCTTGTTTCTGAATAGGAGAACTGCCAGGTAATCAGCTCAGCTAAAGATTAATGCCTAAATGAAGAAAGCACCCTGGCTGGATATGCAGTGTTAGCTAACAGAAAACTCTGAAAATTCCCTTTATCTACTAATATCCTGCCAGCAAAGCCAATTTTGCATTGGTATCCCAGCCGACTGGCTTCTGTTAACACAGTATATTTTGGCTCCAGCCAAGTGTTATCACTAGGTACAGAAATGAGATAAACAAACACAAGAAAGCTTTGCAAAGAGAAAGGTTTAATGATTTCATTCTTTGAACCCTTCGCACAACTCAGAGCGCCTAATGGTACATCTGTTGGAAATAAAGAATTTCACCTTGCATGACTTATACAATGCTAAATTAATCCATCTACACCCTCAGCTTTGAAAGGAACCCTTGTAGGTAAATTAATTTTAATCTAGAATAGACGCAAGTCTGCAAGTAAATCTTGAACCTTCTATGCGAATGCAAAGGCATTAGACCCTGAGATAATAAATCTTGATTCCCTAAGATATGGAACGCAGAGATGATGAATTCTGATTAATTATTTCAAGAAATGAACAAGATGATAAGTCTGCCAGTAGACAGATGCCTACCATTTGGTACTGGAAGGCATCTACATCAAAATAAAATCTGACCACAAAAGCCTTCTTTATGCACGTCCTCAAGTCTTCAGAGGACAGATGCTCAAATGTGTATTCCCTGTTCAACTCCACAGGTAATGAGGACAATTATTTCCCTCTCAGATCCGGAATGTGGCACAGGCTTTCTGCTGACTTAACAGACTTTGGATCAGGAAATTGCTGGGCACGACCTCATTTGATATGAGCAGCAGTTTTACTCTTCAAAGGGGAAGAATATATTGAAGACTGGGACTTCCAGGAAATGATACTCATCTAATTATCTGCCGCAAACCACTGAACACTCTTCAAAGAAAAGACAGAATTTGCCATCAAGATTATGCACAGGAGAGGCAAAATTCACCAGCGGGATGGATATGTCTAACCCTTCTTCCACATCCTGAGCTCTAACACTGACTAATGGTAGCATTCGCAGTTCCTCTCTTAATTGCCACTTGGTCCTGTTCTAGATAGCTGGCAGCTTTGTGCTTCTCCCTTTCCTAAGGTTCGTCAGGACTTCCAAAATAAATGCTCAGTGCCTACTTCACTTGTAAGCATGGAAAAAGTTCTCAGCACGTACCTAAATCCCACAGAAAATAAAATGTCTACGTAAAACCAGTGCACTTGAGATGCTGGAGAGTCCAGCGAAATTTCTTGTTTGCTTGACTCAGAGCAGGAATTTAATCCTAGGTTGTTCACCCGCAGGAGGACGCCCTAACCACTAAGTCTCAGTGCTCCCACTGTCCCAGCCTCACTTTGCAGAAGCAATCGCATCTTCACTTGGCGGAGGAAGAGAATGAGACACTGCTTCTACAAATCACATTTGTGAGCCTTGTAAAGACAGGCCACAGGTATGATTTCACAGGGAGGGAGGTAGCCCACAGCTGGTGCTACAACGCTGAGCAAGTAGATTTTAACCCAAGGCATTTTTCCACATGAAAATCTATACTTCTTTTCTCTTGAATATATTATTGAGGCTATTACTATTTTCTGTTTCTTTCTTGAAACGACAGATTCTTACCCTATTAGGGAAACAGACAGTAAAATTAGTATCAGCCTCAGCCTGCTAAGGACCAAGCAACTTAGACTTTAGCAGAAGGTGCTCGAGGGCCTCTAAAGCAGCTCTACAGCCTGCAAGTTCAAGCCATGTAACAGCAATTAGAAATGGGAAGGTAAATCTACTTGGCTTCGTGTTACCAGCTGGTAGCCTGGAGGGAATCATGCACGACAGAAATTCAGGATTTAAGGTCTGAGAGATTTTTTTAAATGGCAGCATCCCTTTCCTCTGTGGTAAGTTTATAAGAACTGAAATTGTATGATGTGTATAGACCATTAAATGGGGGCATGATTTTAGCAAGCAGTGCTATACAGCTATAAAATGGGGAGGCAGGGCAGAGAGCACTCCTTCGCAAGGCTATCTGAGGCCTGGTATACATTTTCGCAGACCACATACAGATTGGATAGAGTAAGATGCTGAAACAGTTTCTTACCATCGCCAATGGAACAATTCCAACAAGATCCTTCTGGCAGATGAAGATTTCAGACAAGGTTATGTCTGTTGTCCCCTTCCGAGGGTATTCCACCTGCCAGGTGATGGGCTGCGTTCCAGAAAGGCTGCTGAAACTGGCTATTTCAAAGTTCATCTGCACGACCTCATTGAATAAACTGTTACTTCTGAAAGAGGAAAACAGGGAAAGGGAAGAGCTATTACTTTCGCTGAAGAAAGCAAATGAAGTGAATCATATTAGCTACTGGAAAATGCAGCTATTTATATGCAGATATAACACAAGGCTTTTTCCAATCTACAACTTCTTCAGAGCATACAAACGGGAATTATTCAAAATGGGTCTGCTGCTCTTACTATGAACACTGGGTGGACGGATAAAATCCGGGATATTGTATCTGATGAAAGCAAAATACACTTATTCCATTACATGTTTTTTATGGGTTTACAAGTGTGATTCAACCCTACTGCAAGATGGATTTGATCCCGATCAACCAAAGTTAAGGCCAGTGCAGCTCATGGAGACTGAAGAGCACAGCCAAAAAGAAAAACAAGATTCATTGTATACGTCCACCATCAAAAACACATAAACCCTTAGCAATGAAACTCAGTGTAACTGAAGTTCATACATGCTGAACAGAAGCCATTAAAAAAATAACATGATTAAATGGCAAAATAACAAGATTAGTCTAAACTTAGAGGTGTGCTCTGGAAATTAAAAACCCACGCAGCTGAGACCAAATGGAAAGAACAAAGCTATGGCAGGTAAAATATACTATAAAGCCGTGAGTTGTAAGATAATTTGAGTAGCAAATATGAAAAGACATGCTGAAATTCTTTCTCTCATATTAAATTTCTTGAACTACATCAGAAATAAAAACAATATATGAAAGAAATTTGCCGGACTCCCTGCTAGTTTAATTTAAAAAAAAGGGTACAAATTATTTGCATCAGAAATTATACATTAACTTTTCTGGAACTTTCCAAATGTCTTTCTACAGTGTAGAAAGTCTTAATATTTCACAGAATATTACTGCAACCTAATCCTACACTGTAATAATTTTTAAATTAAGAGAACAACAGGCATCTTGCTAGCTTCAGTAACCCAATCCCAGCTTCATCACACCTTCAGATGCATTCATCACATAACAGCTTCAATTTTTCCTCCTTCTTTTCATGCGCAATACACGAAGGCCTGTTTCTGAGAAAATCCATCAAGAACTGATCACGTACAAAGCACTTATATTCTCATGTGCTAGATTTTGGGTTTACCTCTGAATAGAAATCACCATTTTTTTATTGCTTAAGACATATTCTGTGTTTTACTTTGCACGATTACTTTGAAAGCAAATGTGATCCCCTGATAATTATTATTTTGATTATGGGTTTTCATTTGGATGGTTTACTCTGAGAAGTCTTAATATCGCCTAATGCTTTAAATTTATTTCCTTGCTGTTTTCTTGCTGTGCCAAAAGAGAGACATTGTAACACCTTTGCAACAGCGGTATACTTCCTCCATGCATTTAAAGAGTGATTTTGTGTAGTAATGCGATAGATGGATGGGTTTAGCAATTCATAACTCAAGCCCAGCCTATTCCCATTTGAAGAGCTCCTACTAAATAAATCTTACAGCTTGTAAATACAAGGCAACTGCGATAACTGCAGTTTACACACTTCTGGGACATCTCAAAATGAATACATACTGGATTGAACTTTGCAATTTATTTGAAAGCATGATTATATGCAAAGATACCTGAATCACCTGAGCTACAGCGTTCATTTAGCCGTTACAGGCACCATTATGCCTCAGATTAATGACACCTGAAACGCCATTATTTTCACCATTTCTACATTTGATGCTTAGTAACTGACAGAGAAAAAGTTTTTACACGTGATTGACTATCTCAGTGCTTTCACTTACGCTAAATAGAGAATAAATTTTTTGCACACTTTGAACATTCAAAACTGTTCTAAGAGATAATATATGTCAGGAAAGTTTTCCTCATCAAGAAGTCTACACTTCTCTAAATAGCCTCTCAGCAGATGTGAAGTGTGTAGCTTTATAAGAAAAGCCATATAACTCTACCGGTAGGATCAGAGAGGTCTAGGTGGGACGCTTTAGGTGGGAAAGAGCTCATTTCCAGCCAGCCCACTGATTCCTGACGCATTAACTTAGGTGAGGGCTGATCACCTCCTTCTGGCTCCCAGCTTTTGATTCACAACAGCTACTTTTCCCTGGTCCTTCAGACAATTTCTGAGTTGCCTGGTGTTCTGCTCATGAGCTGGCCATACTGTTTACCTGCAGCACACACTTGAGCCCGGCTTTGAGCTACCCAGGGGAAAAACCCAGAACAAAACCTTTGGGCATTCTATTTCTCTGTAGGATGGCACGCTTAACTGCAGTGTGGACAGACCACATGCTGCTGTAGCTGGCCATATCTACATGTCCAAACACCCTTGTAAGGATGTCCTATGACTGAAAGCGGGCAGTATGAGGTGACCACGTCTTTTCCACATGACTCCTGAGATTACCGGCAGCAGTTCAGGCTGACTACAGTTAGCATGCACACACGCAGACACATTTGGGAAGTTCTCCAGGGATCACAATGCAGGCAGGGACTAGTCAGCTCTTAGTATGACATAGTTTTTTTTATGTTACTGTCTCAGTATTCCTATTCTATATTTCATGCAGGTATATATATCCTGCAGTTTACACGTGAAGGGATTCTTCTTTTATTCCAACCTAATATTACGTAGAGGACTCTAGTAGATCTTTTGGATTTTGTATTTTAAGTCCATGATGCTCACCATTTGATTATTACCATTAAAGAAGATATTAACATTTTTTTTATTTATTATGCACACACATACACATTTGGAGAACTACACGGCAAACTGCACAACTGTCATGTAAACTGCACTTGCCTGCTACCACCTCAGTTGCACTCTCAGCGATATTATCTCCACTGGAGCCCCAAACAACAGCTTGTATCTCTAAGAAGCACTAAACTCCACCGTAAACAAGTCTAACATAAGACTGACTTCCTTCCTCCCAAATGCAGAATTATCAGAATCACTCTTCCACCACTGACAGTTACATCTGCCACTGCGTGATCTTCTAGGACTAAAAGGAGGGACTTAGTGTCCATGCTCTATTTATATACCATCTGTTGCAGTGGGGCTTGAGGGTCATACACTCCTCAATTTCCTCTCCATTCCACTGCAGACATAGCTATCTCAATTTTGCACGTGAGGACTGAAGGAGAGGCTGTGTGACACACAAAAGGTCATACGGAAGACTGGGACAGGGTAAGGAACTGATGTGTGCTTTTCCAAATCTCTTGTTAACCACAGGATCATCATTCTGGTATTGATGGAAATGGGAACCATAGCACTTGATTCTATAGTCTTCAATGGTCTTCAGTGTATGCATCTTAAATTTCAACATCATTCTGTATGAGGCATATTTTTGATAACTGATGAGCTATTCTGTGAAAGAAATCACTGATATCACCATTTACAACACCACCTGCTTAATCTGGATTTCCAGTTCTCACCGAGTACCGTACCACTCGTTGAGCAATTTCAGCCAAGTACCTTCTTGACCCATGACAAATACAGGCTGCTTCTTCCCAAGGCATGAAGCTCTAGTGGTGGAGAGGTATAAAAACAGTACCAAAATTCTTCTACAGAATTCTGTAAAACATTGCTGAAATATTTCTTCTGTAAAATACGGGACACAAAAATATCCAAAAATACACATCGTGTAAGATAAAGGTTTTATTGGCACTTTCTCAAGATGACCTGCATAATTGTTTCAATGCCTGCATTTGTGAGTAATGCACCCATCTCCCTCCATAGCAATAAAGCCTTTACACAATGTCACACCATCCTCCTTCTCTCTTCATACAGAAGAAACAGAGAGATGATCAACAGCTGGGAAAGCATCCACTTGAAAAAAAATATGCCTTCAGAGATGTGTAATGGCTGAGAAAAAAACTTCTCATGAAGCACATTTAATGTTCAGAGCTTGTTCACTGACTGAAACAGCAATTCCTTAATATCTAACATTTAGAACTGCTCAGCAGCCGGAACAGCAAGTAATTATAAAACTTTTCTAAAGTACACAGCACGTAGTGATTACAAATGAAGCTTCATGAAGGCAGGGCTTCTAAGGAATTGCTCTGGGATAGATATATGAGTCTAATTTGATTGGATTGAGAGCTCCCCTGGGCCAGTTCACTCCTCAGATTTATTTTAATTTATAAATATGCTAATCATTCAGGGCTGGACTGGACCGTGCGCTTGCACAAGGGAGTAAGGACTCCCTTTGATCTGCTAAACAGCCACTCCAGCTCTGGGTCTGAGCACAGAGGCATAAGTGAGGAGCACTGAACCCACAGTTCCTCCTTTGCTGGAGCAGATGGGCAACGATTAGGTGCTGCTTATTGGTTACAGCAGCTGAGCCAGCAAGTTAGTGATGGGGTTAGTAATTTACTACTGGCATAGGCTAGCAGTAAATTACTACCCTAGGAGAATGAGGAGGAACTGTGCTGCAGAGCTGTGTGAATGCTTCTGAGGAGGACAGTTTTAGAAAAAGAAGGTGGAACAGAAATATTCTCTTAATGGAAAGATAATTAAAAATGCATAAAAGGCAAAACAGAAGTGACACAGGGAGAAACTGCCATGAAATTCACCAGCTCTTGCCAACTATAAGGACAGAACGCACACTTTTGGTATCAGCTAGGGTTAATTCAACCAGGATTCTTGATTTTAGAATATTTTTGAGTATGATATTAAGCATTCCTTTGCCAGTATTTATGATCATTCAAACCTTCAGTGCCCTAAGAAATATTTATCCACGGAAGGAGATTTTTCTTATACGGATGCCCAGGACTGGCTGTATCAAAAGCTGTACTTAACCCTCTCTTCAACATAAGGGATTTAAAACATGGTATTACGTATACACAACCCACACATAAGCCCATGGACAGACTCACAAGGTGGGTAATACCAGAGATGTGAGAATGCAAAATAGATTCTGTTTCTCTGCAGAGGTCTAATAAGAGGTGGAATGATGTTAAACTTGTCAGTGCTGAAACTGCTTGTACTGGCCATGCATGGCCAGGGCTCAGCTGAGCCCAGAAACAGTGAACCGTTAGCCCCAGTGCTGCAAAGGCTTTCACAGGCTGCCGAGGGAGAAGGCAGGCAGATAATTATTAAGAAAAGCAGTGTAGAGATCTCAGCTGATGCAAGATCCATAAACAAACGGAAACCTTTGCTGAATGCCTGTCTACATGTGTGGACCAGGAGTCTCTGATGAGAGATTTTAAAGTGTTTGGATTATTGGTCTGAGTAATAGAGCAGTTTCGACTCTTAAATGAGTGAGTCTTAGGAGTGCTACGGGCTAAATCAATAATTTCGATTTATTACAGTGGCTCTCAAAAGAGAAATTTTAAAAAGCCTAGATTAAAAACATTTTTTAGCTATCCTTTATTCCAACAGATTTTTACTGAAAGTGCCTAGGGATCCGAGAATACTTCGACCTGCTGAAAATTTAGCAACTCTTTTCCTCTTTAATGCTAGCCAGTTTGACAGTGAGATCTTAATGCAAGATCAGCACTTACTAAATAACACAAAAAAATCAAAAAGAGTACAAACCTCATCCCTCAGATACATTGCACATCTTAGTCTTCACTAAAATTAATGCATTGAAGTATGTTACACCATGTACAAACCCTCATCAAAAGCCAACAGTCAAACTGGACTCCAGAGCAATCTGTACTTCAGCCTACCTAGATGTATACACCAATGCCTCTTCCCATCTTGGAAAAGACTGTAACGGCGTACTGGACATACATTCCTCTATTCCTGCTATTCTCAATTTCTTGCTCCTCCTGCTCCTTTTCCTAACCACATTTAATTACTGGGTCACCTTCAATGGACATACCCTCGGATCAGGATGAATCACCGCAATTTAAGAAAATTAACAAAACACAGAGATTAGAACCTGATCTGGAAAGTGCAACTGATGATGACTTTAAAGATGATGAAATTATGTGGGCAGCTCTTTACACATCAATTCACTTACATAGTCAGCACTCAGTGCTAACAAAGGGTGGGTCATTATCAATCCAGGTTGCTTTGAATCAGTCACTATGAACTAAATGCTAATCCACCACCTGGACCTTAAGCCATCCATTTCCCTTCTGAAACACTCCATCACACGGAGGACAAACACTTAATATAAATTTCTTTCAGTGGGTCGTTAATAAAGAGCTGTTACAAAGTTAATCCCTTTGAAAAACTGTGGAAAGGATGTAGTAATTAAAGAAGAATGCCAACTACTGGAGACAATATACAGTTTAAATTTCTTCTTTTGCAGTATTAGCCTAGCTTTCATCTTTAAACCATAAAAACCAGCAGAGGAGAAAGAAAAGGATGATCTATTTTAGCAATTAACAGGTAGGGATGACATAATTTCATGGAAAACTACCACATTAAAAGTATTATGAAAATCTTCAAAGGAAAATATCAGAGGTATAACAGCAAATTCTTGAGCAATGTAACATAATATACATGTGTATCTTCAAAAGGATGATATAATGCTGTACTTGATTTCTTCACACAGTCCAGATGAGGGTTAGATTAGTTAATAAGGTTTCTTAGCTTTCTTGTCATAAACTGTGATATAAAACATAGCTTTTTGATTAAGGTATTGGACTGAGACAGGAAATCTCATTTCACTTCCCAGCTCTTCCACAGCATCCTTTAATGACCTCAGGCAAGACATGAAGATACAGATCCTTACAGCTAAAATAAAATCAATAGGAATTATCCATCATGGAGCTTAAAAAACCCTCTGGTGTCTGTCTGCTACTTTGGGGACCTGATTATGGTCCCTTTATCATATTGGTCCTGAGCCCCAGGATCTCAGCTGGGTTCAACCACATGCCACATAGGAAAGAGTCAGACCACTCACGGTTCAACTGCTGCATTATGCTGAGAGCTCCCACTTGTGAGGGAAATTCTTAGCTGACAAAATATGCTCTGTCTGGGTAGCATAGGGTAGAAAGCCTGGGGTTTGATGTTTCTGTGCCTTTATTTCCCAGTTGAATAAGGTGAATAATAATTTTTTTCTTCTAGTCTCAAAAAAAAAATTAAGAGTACGTGGCGTCTATCTGACTTCTCTGTACAGATGCTAATCTCAGTGATGTTAACTGTTATGCTATAGCAAAAGTCACGTTGCTAATTAGAAATCAGAAAAAAAGAAATGCTTCTTTCTTGAACAGGCAGAAAGCTGAATGAGACAGTCCCTAAAGGAGGGAGACCTGACTGAGATTACAATAACTCACCAATTTCTTCCCTCTATGCAGAGCACTTTTTAAAGTCACTAATCCCCAATAAATGCTGCAGCCAAGATAGCAAGCTCATTAGTCTTCTCTGATACTTCATCACATCCAAGCACAAGGTAGATGAGAGTGATTCTTGCCTTTTCCCAAAGGAAGCAGGCGTGAGACCCTCTGCCTCAGACTGGTGCCATCGTATAAAAGCTACATGCAAATCCCAGTACTGACCTATCATCATCTCCCACCTTTATTCCATTTTCCATTCAGTTTGCACAAGATATTAGTCTGCTAATGTCTTCATTATAATTCCAGATAACAAAATACATAGGCAGATTGGTCAAGAAATAAGCTTTCCTAGTGATTCATCATCTCTTCCTGCCTCTGAGAAGGACATTTTCTACTTAGTATTCATTCAGCGCTGGAATCTCTCCAGAATCACTGTAAGTAAGCAGTATTTTCCTCGTTTGGAGACAGCAAATGTGTAAGCCCTGAAAATCTTCCAAGGGACATCATTGGAAAGGAGACTCTGAGCAGAGATTTTCAGAGAGATTCACTCCAAACCCAGTGCTTTTAAATGGAGAAAGAAAGTCAGAATCATTCTGATCATCAGCATTAGATTATATGGCTCTTTCAGCCTGCTAAAAGCAGTAAAATGAAATAAAACACACAAAAGCAAGTTTTATCATTCACTTTTAATTGCTTACTTTAATAGGTTGGATGCAGCCAGTGAAACATATTCAGAGACAGGAGAATACCTTTGAAAAAGCAGCCTATGTGACAGATTTTCTGATCATAAATGTCTTGCATGTGTGTTTTATTCCATTTATAAGCAACAGTACCCCTGGAATTGATACAGAACAAAGTACTGTATTTACTAAATCCATCTATGAGGTGGACGGACTCAGCCTCCTCTTTCAGTCTCCCCTTGTGCCTGTCATTCATACCAAGCCCTACTTGCAGAAACTACAATGCAGCATGACTCAAGAAACAGGTCACCAGTTTCTTGAGCATGCAGTCCCAGGAGCCAGACTGGTATTCTCCACAGGGAGAATACAAAAATCAAGGTGTGCACGATTAGCAATGAGGAGTGGCTCCAAACAGGCTACCCCTTCCAGTGAAGATGTGTCCATTGCTGCTGACATGACCAGTTGCTTTCTGTAATAACTGGTTACTAATACCGGACTGCGCCAGACACTTGTGGTCTGTTATGCCCCCAAATGGAACGTTGATCAAAGAAAGAGATGCAGCCTCACGGCTGATTGCTATGCATAACATCCCGCCAGGTATTGCTCATGCAGATCTAAGTGTATCAGGCGTTTGCACCTGTTTTGAAACAAACTGAAGCTGAAGCCACATTATGAATCAGGTGGCAAGACAAACCACATTTATATGTAACTACATATGTAAATCAGACATGGGTTATGCACATCTAATTTACACGTCAGGTGTCTTCAGATTCCAGTTCCTATAGTTTTTACTGTGGTTTATTTTTTACTGCTCTGCTAGCATATCTGCTTTTGGGCTATGCCTGAAACTCCAAAAATATTTGTGCATAAAGACCCCCATTTTTCCTACTGTAAAAGCACCTAGAAAGTTAACCATTCACCAGGCATGTAAAGTTGATAAAATATCTGCATTTTGTAGAGGCAATGGATGTAAAGAAAGCACATATTTAATGGCATAGTAAAGGAAAAAAAACTTATAAGTAAGTGTGGAATATTATGGTGAAACAATGAAGAAAATAACCCAAAGGTGAAGTAGTTTTTCAAACTTGCTGACCATGAACAAAGTTCATGGGGCAATGAAAAGTCAAGCGTGTGGGTGACAGTCCCATGCTCTCCCCTAATTTCCGTTTGGGCACAGTGGCAGCTTTTCAAGTTCAAGGGCACAGAGAAGGCAAAGTTATTTTTCAGATCAGAAGCAACGATCAGCAACTGGTTGGTGCAGGAGATCTCAAATTTAGCTGAAGAGCTTTTCTAGGTTTCTGTGAAGCTGCCTGAAGAGAGAGTAAAAGATCTTGAAATGAGCTGCATCCTTTGAGAAATAAGCTCAACAGCTGCAATTTCATCACAGAGCAAACTCAGTTTGTGTGTAGTCCCTCAGAGTAGAAGCTTCAGGGAATTGAATAATACTGTGTACAATCTAGAGCTAGAGAATATCAGCCTGGGGAAGCTGGAGAAGTAGTTTTATTTCTAGAAAGTCAATATATTTTTGCAAGCTTCACTAAGGAGCAGTCTTGCAGCAGGAATATATTCCTTTTCCCCAATCTCAGGTCATATCTCCTGTCTCAGACCATATTATTCCTCTTATTAGTATTTGTAGAATATATGATATACTCTTTTAATCCTACTCTTTTCTTGTAAATTCTCTTTAATGTTGTATGCTGCTCACATGGTCTTTACTATGCTAAAGTTAAATAACATTAGGGGAAAGCAGAAACCCAAACTAGTCTAAGGAAACTAGTCTGAGCACAGTAACAGTAGGATAAATATTGAGCTCAGCTGAAACTCCCTGTAAATGGGAATGACATAGGTAAGAACTGACAGGAGAGCAGAGTCAGGCGTAGTGGTCTAATTCGGATATACTGATTATGTGCGGGTATCCTTACACTTTAGGATGCTGTCCTGGATAATGGTAAAGGCTGAACATGTATGTCCAAGAGTTACCATCATAATACTGAGTAATAATATTTTGTTCTCTCTCAAACTGCAACTATGCAGTATGATCTCGCAAGGTCAAACTTGCAAAGGAACGTTTTGCCATCTTTTGGCATAGCTTTGCTGCAGTGCATTGAGAGTTTATAGTATAAAACTGTGATAGGTACTGTAAAACCAAGGCTGTGCATGGAGAACTGTGACGGACACGAGGTGGCGGGGGGGGGATGTTTTGAAAGAGCTGCTCGCATTAAGCCTTCCATCCCCCAAGACACTATTTTGGCATTGTCATGGTGGCCTTTACATGGTGACCATAAAACCCCCATCAGTTTAGGTATCCAGGAAGAACACATATTTAATGCCCCTCAATGTATATTATGCGTGCAGTTTACTAAATCTGTCCTCAAAAGATACGAAAGAAAAAAACCCCAACCCAACACCAGTGAAGTGCAGGCTAATGTACACACTGACGTTAATGAACTTTTCCGAGTTAATGAAAGAACTCCACTGAGATGGGGAAAACAGTAAGGCAGCACATCTGACACTGAGTAGTGTCCAAACACCCCATCATAAGGAGGGAAGTTTCCTCCGGTAAGTAAGAGACAATATAGTTTAGACAGCAATAAAAAAAAGGAAGTTTTAGCTTTTTCTCTCTATCTTTTTCCTTCCCCTGAAGTGACAAACAGGGAGAGCAAGCTGCAGGAGCCATCTTAGACAAAGAATCTCCGTTTTGAGTTCAAAGTGGAAAATCCTAAAAATGCCAGCAGTGGTTGCTTGGATGTTTTATTACACTTTCCCTTTCCCTCCTTCTTCCCTGCCTGTTTTCCCTTTCTTTTACCCTGCCCTTTCTTTCTGCATGCTTAAAACAAAAATGTATCACAGAGAGAGCTGATGCTAGTGAATATCCTGGGGAAATCAGACAAAAATGTGACCAACTTCTTCAGGCTGCATTTATAAACCAGCTCTCATTCAAATTTACAAAAATCACGGACCCCAGGGCTTTCAGCGTCTGTAGTTCTGGAAGTCTGATGGACAAACCTCTATTTTACAATTCATAAAGTAAAGCTTAACAACGCTGCATTCCTAATACCATCCACAGCTCTCACTCACTGCAAATTTAAAAAGAAGATCTACCTATTTAAATTTAAAAAGATCTACCAATTGGAGATAGATTCACTACATTTCATGATACAGTTATTTGGTGGCTAACTCCAGTACTTCACTCCTCCTATTCAAGGATAATAAAAGGAAAAATGTCCCCATGACATTCAATGGCAGAAATGTCATTGCTGAAGTACCTATGATGTGCAATTAACATTTTTAAGGAGTCATTTAAAAGGATACTGTCAAGGCTGATAGATTTGAGACTACACCAACTATCTATGTTTGGATTTCTGCATAATTCAGCATCTCCCTAGCAAGTTCACCCTTTCACTTCTGGATATTAAGGTTTTTCTTTCTCCTTATGTCTACTATATTGAGGGTACTATACGTACTTATCATTGACTTCTCCTCCATTGCAACATTATAATCTTGTGTTACAATTGCAATCTTCAGAGTTTCTCTCTAAAAGCTTTCATTTTTTTACTGTCCTGCTTTCCTCAAGCAAGTTGTAATTTTCACAATAAAAAATACTGCATTTTGGAGCAAAAAAGTAAGATGTGAGGCAAAAGCAGTTCAGTGTTAGGATGGAGTTTAAAAAAAAAGTAAAGTCACTCTATATCACTAATGAAGATGTTGTCACCAGCAGAATGGAGCCTTCAGGTCTAGACTCAGCATGTTTGCATGGAGAAAAGAAGTCTAGGATGTTTGTTTCTTGGCAGTTGTGCCTGACACTTCTGCTTAATAGAATGAAAAAGCAGGAACGTACAGAAGATATTTGCTATAGCAGAAAAACTGTCTTTAAGCAACATGTTCATCAAAGTTTCTAGGAGATGCCAGCTACTTTTTAAAGATTTCATTGGATGACGACTGAATGTTTGTATTTGCAGCTAAAATGTTTCTTCTAAGAGCTGATAGCAGACATCAGTTTTCAGGCAGAGTGCAGACGTTCCTGTCTGACTGTCAGGCACATGAAGAGCAATGTGTCCTCAATATTTCAAGAAGACAAATGAAGGAGACGCGATCCTAATGTTAAATGGCCTGTGAGAAAAGCAAGTGCCTACTCGACTGACAAAACACTTACAGATAAACTCCAAGAGCAACTTTGAAGTGATGACTCTGACATCTCTGTTTCTGTCCAAATCCGTTTTTTTTCCCTACAGCACCTCAATTAGAAAATAGCTATGTCTGATTTGTTGGGAAGTCTCAGTTTCAAATTTGCTAAATCAGGTCCTGGTTCAAAGCAAGAAAACACAACCGGTTTGGATAAGGCTTTTGAGAAACGTCATGCTTTACAGAGGTGAATTTCCGTTGCTAGGAATAAAATTTTCATCTTAACTCGACCCCCGGAAGGGTGTAGGAGTGCTAGGGGGAACCATAAGCTGTATGATATCAGAATACTCTTTAAACAACAGCAAGTTTTTTATTGCAGAAAGTAATAAACAAGAGCCTAGCACAGAACCTCTCTATGCACCATATAGTTACACATTTGTCTCACAGCCCAAAGCAAAGATTTAAAAATCTACTGTGATTTTTTCCAAGCAATCATTACTGCCTTTTTATACCCTTCTTTCTACGCCTTTCTGCACTAGGTGAAATGAAATAGGCTTCTGTGTAATTATACAAATGACATTGAGGGGACACTGTAAAAAAGACAGAAAAAACTCTAAAGAACAAGCCTTCCCTTTGTTATTGAAATCTTCAACAATATTAGTCACCGCTCCCGCTGTTTGCTGACTTTTGACACTTTGCTTGATCAGACAGGTGGAATTAGACTGATGAAAGTTCAGCTTTGCCAGTCTCTGAAGAAATGCAAAGCCAACAGCAAAAGCTCCTCTGTACCCACAGTGTATGCATGCGGGATCAGAGTGATGCAATGCTCAGTGATGTGAGAAAGAGCACAAAGCAGCAGGAGTAATCATGTTCACGAGGAACACACAAGTTTAAGATAATGCATCTGTGATAATGCTACTTCTTATGAAATCATCATCTGTCATCAGCGGGCTGATGGCAGCACAGGTCTGAAATAGCTATTTGGGATGGATGGGAAGTAGAGAAAATTAATGATTTGTGGTCACATAGGGTGAAATTCACCACTGTGTGAATCTGTCCTACACAAATCCATGTATTAGAGCTGAACTCTGAGGGTCAGGCTGCAGACAAGGAGAACATCTGCTGACTCACTCCTGACTCACAGATAGGCTTCCTTCTGCTGCTTCAATCTAACCTGCAGATAAGTACATCCAATTAGTTTAATTTCAACACTAAAATTAAGGGTTACCTTCTCTCTAAGTGAAAATGGAACAGGAAAAGAGTAGAAACTGAATCCTACAGGGAAATCCTCACAAAAGTGTACATTATCAGATTCACAGTCCTCTTCTCCTGGAAGGTACTTGCAGGAGGTGATGAAGCTTGATGAGCTTTGCAGGGGTAAGAGCACCACGTGCTCGGGTTCTTTGCCAGTTTCTAAGGATGAAGTTTATTTTCAAAAGTTGCCCACATCCCACTCTGCACTTTACAGTATTGATGGTGTGTAATGGTGTGACTTTCATATAGAAAGGTTTCCTTCATTTTATAAAGGAGGTCTAATTTGGATCAGTAGTAACTACTTGCTAACGATCTTTCTATTAAATCTCTAGATCTCAAATCCTATCAATTTGTCTATCAGCTATCTCTTGGCCAAATTCTCCGCCTCCCCCCCCCCCCCCCCACGATGCTGCCTCAACTACTTTTGCAGGAAGCGAAAGTTTGATGCAAGCAGGCACTTTAAAAATTACAGATGTCATTAACAATTCTTCCCTAACCCCAGGTCAGAAGGCCTGGCCTTTTGAGTGCAAATGGCCATGGTACTGTGGATGGCCACAGTAGCGCTGCTCAGCTGAGCCCTGGCAGTTCACCTCAGCCTGCTGTTCAGCTGGGGTAATTCAACTGCATTTACACCTTTGTCTGTATGTTAAGAAACCATCTTACACTTGTTAATTGCTCCTGTATAAGAACACCAGCAGAATTGACTCCACAGCTGTGTGAATGTCAGATAAGAGACAATTCTTAAGACAGCGATTAGACGTCTGTCAGCCCAAGCTGTGCTATACTCTCATCTGAACTGCCAATGGGAAAATGCACTCACAGCTGCATGCAGAGCAAATCCAAGAACACCGTCATGGATTCTCATTTGATAAAGCAGCCTTGCAGGAGCAATATGATAAAAAGGTTAAAAAGGGGGAAGGATGACAGCCAACTAGACTGGGTGGTCTTGGAAATTAACAGCACAAATACAGAGAGTTTGCCCCTTCTGGCCTCTTCCCAGCTACAGATCCTTAATCTAGTTTGATTTTCCTGGGGTAGCAATCTGTCAGATGCATCCCCTTCAGAACAAGACTATAAAAGGAGTGAATCATGGACGCATTATTATTCCCCTCAGCATGTGGCATTTTTTCTTTAAATACAGAAACCACAGTGTGCAGGAAATGATCCATCTATTAAAATTTGTGTCAACATCTCTCAAAACTCTTGAAGCTGCACAGTGAATAGTGCTAACCATTCTCCTGCGTTTGAAAAATCAGTATGATGACAACACTGAAATATGTTACATGCGACACTTTGGTCCTGACCTTACTTTCACTCAAGTCAATCGGAGTTCTGCTTTTGATTTTGATGGGAGATGGGGCCACTGTTCCACTGTCACCTCTCTTGTACCCTCAGGCGCTCTCTCCAGCAGCACTGTCAGCTTAGAGAAGCCAGGGCAATTTCAAAGTATTTTCTGATGCCCAAGGCAAACGAAGAGATGACCTTTTCCACCAGCAGAGAGCTGCTTCTAGGCTGCTATTGAATATTCCACCAACTGTAATACTCTGCTCTCAGAGACGACCTGGCTGCTCTGCATATGAGATGGCTTTTCCTTTTGCTGTCTATCTCCCCCCTCCCAGTCCCATGAGTGAGGGTCACAGTCCGATTCTCCTCCATTCTGCACCTTTGTTATTACCTTCACCTAGGACAAACCCTGCGCTTTAGCATCAAGGGGCAGATTATTCAACATGAGGCCGCACAGGACTGGACAACAAACAGTAACCCTTTCTTTGCTTGGGGATTATTTCAACAGACAGAGATTTCAGGAATGCACGTGGCTGAGTGATCGCCTGTGCTTGGCCATGAGAAGGACACCTGTTTGTGCCCAAATGTTTTTGGTCACAGAGAGAATAATTGTAGCTGAAGTGACCTGAATCATTAGGTGACCTGGATTGTTCAGGTTACCCAAAATACTCTGATCAATACGGTGCCTCGATATCAAAACAGAAATGCAGATGTTGTTGGTTCAATGGAATTAATGCTAAAATCCCTGAACAAAAACTTTCACTTCCAGATATTTTAAATTCTGGCTAATGCAGAGATAAAATCTCCATAGATCAAACCGACATTGAGCTGAATTTCCAGGGGTGTTCAACTCTGCTGCTCTGTCGAGGGAGCAGGAGCAGTGCTAAGCCAACATGGTACATATAGAACTGTCAAATATGGGTTATAAATTTCTGCAAGTATCCTATTATTGATAACTGCAGAATACACAATTTGTACCAGAAGGAAAGAGGTTAACGTACTCTGGATGGGATGGTCTTCAGATTCTGTTACATGTTCTGAACATGCTTATATCTCCATGACATTCAAACTAAAATGGACAAATATTTTCTTAATAATTTTCAGCAGCATTGCCAACTCTTCCAAGAATTACATTTCACTAAGAAGTTAGCTGTTATTTTTGCAGATATGATGTCTGTGCTATCCAGTTATTTCTATAAGAGACTTGGCCTTTATGACTAATTTAAAGGGTTTCCCAAAGCAGATGGAGCATTTTCAATATAGAAAAAGGGATTTACTGAGCTCCAAGTATTCAAATATAAGGACAAAATCGTGTCTAAAGCAATACTGGGAAGTAAGAGGTGCTCTAGGCTATCAGATATTGTTTCTTCATCCTAAGTAGATGTCACATAGTGTCAACTGACATTATTTCCTGACATCAGTGGATTTTTGTTTGGTTTCTCCTACTGATGATCTGGTTTACAGAATGAAAACGTCTTGGTGAAATGGACAGAGAAAGGGAAGAGAAAAAACAGATAATATCTTAGCTGGCCACAGTATTAAATTACTTACACTACTTCCATGTTCTACCTATGCCAGCAGACAGAAAAAAAGGCTTCTGGAATCATTGATGTAATTTACTGGCAAGCACAAAAACATCTGTGACAAGGCAAAGAACTGAGAACATTGAACTTGTGAATGAAATGCTGCGTGTATGAGCATGCATAGATATATATGTAGTGGGAAGTAATAAAGACGCAAGAAAACATGTTGGACAGGCTGAATTTGTCAAGCTTAAACTACATCTACTTCCCTTTCCTATTCTTAGTTCTGAAATTATACATTAGATTTACGTTATCCTTAGCTAGCCAAGATCTACCGTCAACCTCCTGTGATATTAACCACACAACCTGGGCCCTTTCCATGCGGGGGAACATTGCCAAAGGGGATTCAGATCAGATCTTTTTACAGCTAAATTCTCTTGCTCACTTGCCGCCCCCCTCTCTCTCTCCCTACTTCAAAGCTCTGGTAACTGGCCCTGGGTTAAGCGGCAGGCACCTCCGTTAGCCGTATGCTGTTGGCTTACAGAAGTACCACGTGGCCTAGTGTTAAGAGTCTGTGTCAAAGCCCTTTCTAGGGTCACAGACTAACTGTATGATCTCACACCAGCCATTTGTCTTGCCTGTCCTTCTATTAAGCCTGTCAAGAGAACTGGCTCAATAGAAGAAAACCAGGAGCGCCTTAAAAAGTATTGGCACATCTGAGTTGAACATTTTTGGGTGAAGAAGCTATTAAAAAAATGACTCAGCAGTGAACTCTGAAATATCAATTTGTTAAAGAGGCAGTAATTTCCCTTCCCGAACAATGCTTTTCATGGTGCAAAGCCTTGCAAAGGGAAAACAATTTAGAAACATTTTCAGAAGTATTTATATGAAGCAGTGGGTGATGACAAATGTTTCAAAAATTATTAAGACTGCCTAAATACCTGTTCTCCAGCAAGCCTAAGTTACCGTTTAAATTCTGGCAATACATTTATCTGTATTTTCATTCCCTGTTGCATTTCCTGACATTTATGCCAAACCAAAATTCTTTAAAAGGTCATAATAGGACTCCAGTGTTATTAAGTGTATGATCTAACAAACAAAACAAATGACCTTCATTCACAGTTGCCTGATCCTTCTGTGAAGTCACAAACAATAGGTCCTGACCACTTTCTCAGACTCAAAGAAATATCCACCTTGGGTGAAATCATCCACATGCAGAGTCAGCAGAAGGTTTAAATGCCTCTAACATACTTCAAAGCAGGACTGAATTACAGCTTAGACTCTTTGTAACTATTTTCCTTTCTTTCTTTTTGCAGTATTTCACTGAATACTGGCACTCCATTGTGCTAAGAGGTATATTCCACAGCAGAAGACAATTTCACATAGCACGAGACCTTGTGGCCCACACAGACAAAAGAAATGAGAAAGAGAGTGAAAGGATGTTTATTAGTTCCATTTATATAATAGAAAAATGAGGCCCAGAGAAAATAGTTACTTGCTCCACATCACACCAAATATCTGCAGCAGCTAGAAACTGGACCTAGCCCTCATCACCGTGCCTGGATTGCGAGGACTACCCCTTCCCCCCTTCCTTCCACACTCCTGAGCAGCACTTAGAAAGTTAACACAGGAAATCTGTGGGTGACATGAGAACTGAAGCTCTATCTTGTAAATCCCTGTTTCGTGGCTTTGATGCAAGACTATCCTTGCACTTCCTTTTCCATGAGTACATTTAACTTAATTTCTCCCACACTGCATCTCAGACTTTTGGGAAATTTCATAATACCACACCAAAAGCTCCTAATAGCAGCCAGAATTGCTTTTACTGCTGCTTAACACAGGATTGAATTTAAATGGCTAATGTATATGCCTCTCTCACACATGAACACAAACTGCTGCATAGCAAAACTTTAATTTATCAAATTAAAATGCACTATAGCGCGAATTTATTGTATCATTGCTCATAAATGTTTTTATGCATTTAATTTTTTTGGTCTTTTATGGTTTTGGCAGTAGATGGAAAGCAATCAAGGTTCCATTTGAAGCAGCCGTGTAAGCAATTCTCATTTAACAAAGACAATGAAAAATTAATCTAAAATGAGTGTAACTAAGTTTTCAAAGAAACAACAAAACCACTCAGACATTATCATCTTCAACAGCTGTTTACTGTCTTCATTTACAAAATTACCTGTCAAATTTTACTATTTCCTCCAGGAAAAAAAAAAGCCAACCCCAAGTGCCTTTCGGAGTTAAAATGCTCCACATGTAACAGGGGCATTAAGGATCCTTTTCTTGCAATCATAATACTTAGCAGGGATGATTGAGGTGAAGTAATGTTCAACACTCCCTCTCCTGCAGATTTCAATTCTACACTTTTAACTAGAGGAAAAAAATTCAAACATGGCTGGTTGGTAAAAGCCTGGGCATTTTCCTCCCTCTCTCCCGCTCTATGGAACATCTGCCTCCTCTTTTCATGGGCAAAGCAACATTTGTCATTCCTGGAAAACTGTTTACTACAAAACAATCACAACTTTCTCAACATAAAATGAAAACACTTGAAGGAACTAAAAAAAGGAGTATTTTTCTGGTGGGAAGTTTTATTATCTGGGGATGCATCTCCCAGGATCAGTTTGTCTCAGTGATGAATTCAGTCTGAAGAATTCGTTTAGCTGGGAGAACACATGCAGTTAGTTAGTAGTACGCAATGTGCATGATGGGAAGGATGCCAAATAAACATCAGAAGGAAACCAAAGGGTTCAGGGAATGTGGTGCCTGGCAGTCTGATCCCCTGGCACAGAAGTCAACAGGGGATGGGCCAACCTTCTGATAATTGCAGGAATGGATACGTACCCAGCTACAACAAAGTCAGCAGCTTAGTATCTCAAGAAAGGGAGGAGGACAGAATTAAGAAGACAAATACAAAATGGCTGAATTAATTGTCCCTCACATGCATATTCCCAGGCTGAATGCTCTCAAAGGCTGTCTCAAGTGCTGTTGCTATGCCTGACTCCAGGTTTAGGAGATGGGAAGGAGTTAATTATTGAAGGGCAGCGACAGGAGTGGGATGCATGGCTCCTACTGACTTCCTTAATGGTGGTAAAATGTGCAAATCCTGTGGACTGTAGCTGAATTTAAATTACAATGATTACAAAATATAAAGCCTAAAAAAGAGGATTTATACATGAGCAGATTTAGCCAAGACACAGAATCCCTCAAGACCTACATTTTGTTTACATGCAAAGTAGACTACGCCTCCTGAATGACTTTAAATCCTGATGACAATTATTTATATATCTAGCCACCCTCCCAACATGGTTCTGAACTATAATTCCTGCTGCTAAATGCCTTGGGGAATATCTACTAGTTATAGGTTCATCCCTATTTTCTGGCTGTTGTCCAGCAAACCACTTTCAATGTATAAACAGTCCTGCTGCCTTCAGTGGGCCTACTCGTATGATGCATAAGGCCACAAGGACATGTACTTAGATATGTAATATCAACAACAATAGCAATACATTTCTCTTACTGCTTTCGGACAGAACTTTTATGCACAGCTCTTCTGAGTACAGTTCTATTAGCCTATTTTATGATAAACAAGCTAGGGAACAGATAAATGAAGTGACTTGCCCAAGGTCATAACGGGAGTTCATTGGTGAAATGAGGACAGAAACAATAAGTGCATGTCTAAATTGAGTCCTGAGGATTTTGTAGAGCTCTGCCTACTATGTGAGCGAGGCTTTGAGCACAGTGACATTGTTATAAAGGAAATCAGTGAGGTTATACAGTAGGAATCAAATCTTTTAAAAATTATTTGCATCTACTATCGTGTTTACCAGTCCAGTTCCATCTTATCCAGAAAGGGCAACAAATGTTTAATTCATATTAAAGCTAAGAAATAACAAATGAAGGCTTTTATATACTCCTGATCCAGCTGCAGGAATAAACTTGAACACTTTCCATTGTTCTAAACTCCTCAACAACAATCAATATACAGTTAATTATAATGGATTTAAAAAAAAACCCCAAACATGTAGTACCATCTTGAAACAAAAACTAGTAGCTTAAAAGGTTTTAAATTCTGAAAGTGGCAAATATTTCTTGAGAAAGAGAAATGGCAACGCACCCAGTAAAGCCCTCACAGCTGCTACAAAAAGACTTCTATTGACAGTCATATCCATATGACTTTTACTTTCTCTCTCAATCATACCTATCAAAGACTTTGTATGTGGTCAAGCTGACTGGTGTGGAAAACGTTAACAGGAGAAACTGCTACAATCTGTATGCAGTAAAATGAACCAGAGGTAGACAGACTAACATTCTGTCTGGCTTCCACTGCTATGTTACTGTAATAAACCTTAGCAATGCGCATCCATGTCATCTGGATCCAGAAGTAAGAGTGAGCATTGGCTGCAATTTGCCAACTGAATTTTTGTCATCAAAAAATGCAATGGCATCAAAATAAAACTGTTTCCATCAAGTATTAAAAGTCTGGAAAAAAATGTAGCGCTCAAAATCATATGGGCTTCCACATTTTATTGTCCTTCTGGTCAAGAAATATCACAGGGAAGGACCAGTAAGAAGTTGCTGCTGTTCCTTATGTCTTTAATCAACAAACTCTCTAGACTCTAAAGCTCTCAAAACAGCCACTTTTCAGCAGCATCAAATTCACTGTCAGATTGAAAAGGAAGGAAGGTGACAATCCTGGAAAGTTATGAAGACTGTCCCAAACAAAACTGGGTATTGAAACATTATGAAGATGGGCCAGGGCACCGAGAGCTCTCATTATGAGCATCCCCTGCCATTAAATGGCCTGGAGATGGCTGTTGAAATGGCGCTGCGTGCTGTTTCCCTAGACTAGTCATTTCCTTCAAGGCACAAAATTAAAGCAGTGATGGATGGACTACTCTGCTCTTTATTTGGCCCAGTTTCACAATGTGGCAGTGAAGAACAGCTGAACTCCAGTTAAAACAAAGGAGGTGCAATAAAAAGTTTCTATGAACATCCTTATTGAGCTTAAAGGAAGAGTTTATTATTGCTAAGCCACACAGCAGAGAATGAAAGATGGGAACGAGGATTGTCACCTGCTTACACTAGAAAGGAACAAGAACAAACGTGACTATCGATTTCACACTAACTTTGCTATTTTCAGCTGTCTCCCTGCTTGCTGTTCCCCCTCCTGCCTCAGACACTGTGGACACCAGCCAGGGCACTCCAGGCAGACAGCACAGGAGTGATCTGCTGCTCTCAGAGCGCGTTCAGCGCAGCCCTGCTTCCCCCTGCAGCTCCACGTGGCAGCTCCAGAGCAGGTCCCTGCATCTCCTCTCTTACTTTCTCCATTTGAATGGCACTAGTACTTTTTTGCATTTCCCCTGCCCTGACCCACATACCTCTCTGACTATCATGCATCTCATGGATGTTGCTACCACTTTTCCTAAGCTAGACTTCCAAATCGTCTATTCTTTTAAGTCCTCTATTCCTCAATCTCAAGTCTTCTGTCTTTTCTGTTGTCAAGCTCAAAATAGAGCTTTTTTTCTAATGCCAAGTTCTTCCCAAATCATTCTTGTTACCCCTCCCATGCCAGAGCACTGCTCAGAAGTTGGCATACTCCCTCTCTGCTGGACTATAGCCATATCTGCCTTTCTTGCTCCTGTAGAGCTTGAACTGGTAACAGAAACAGCTTCCTCAGTGCCCCAAACACCCACGTTTTCAGTCTCAACTCTGTCCTCCACGCACATTCTCAGACTCTATAGACAAATTTGCAATAGGAGGTTCCTATCATATATGCTACCATTTTACATCTCACTTCTCTGCCCCATTTTTAAGATAGACTCTTTGTTTTCGGGTTCTGTTGTCAGACATCTGGTTGGGATGGCAGGTGAAATTTCTGGAAGTACCTTGGTTCCACTTTCAACAGTGATGGGGTAGCTCTGGGGTTTTCAAAAGCACAAGTTCCTTTCAAACTCCAACTGCTTTCAAACACATCTGCTTTCTCCCAGGCAGTGGGAATTCCAGGCCCCAGAACTTCTGAAAATTCCAATAGGTGTCAGACTGTCGAAATAACTGCTTTTTTAAATTTAGGTACTACAAACTATAGTCATCAAAGTATTTATGCATTGCTTCACTTGGCACTGCAAAGCTTAAGTGAAACAGATGGCCAACTCAGGTTTCCAAAAGTGACTCAGATACTCAGGAGCCCAACTCACACAGGAAGTCAATACCAGTTAATCTTCTAAATGTCAAATGGCACTTTTGAAATAGCACTTTCCATTACCAATAAGGACCCGAAACTTTGTGCTTTTTAAATGTTTGCTTTGTAGCAAGTTATACCCCAGGCTCCACCTGTCTGTCTTTTCATGTTCAAAGGACAAGTGAGTAATGCAGTCCTTACAGGCAGGTCACCAGCAAATCAGCCAGCTCTGCAGCACTATAGATTTTTTTCTTGTAAAGGGCACTTCTAGGCAACAAGCTTAAGGCTTGGCGAGGGGAAGAGAGCTAAAGAACATATATATTTTGAATTAGCAGGATGGCCTTCCCTTGCTCGCCATAGCTTTAGTAGTAAAGTGCAGAGACTGCAACCACCTCACATAAAAGCAAAGTTCTTATCTTTGGGGGCTTAATCAGTGTTTAACAGGCATTTAAGCTGAATGAAGGAGAGCTGTGTTAGACAAGCCTGGATGGCCTTAATGACAATGGGCCATTGTTGAGGCTCCTTCTGGAACCCCTGCGACATACACCCAGCTCTTCCATAGCACAACACTCCCAGAGCATAGACAGCTTTCTGGTCATCGTTACACAGTGGCACATACCATGACTCAGGAGATGTTGAAACACTAAGAACAAAGAAATGTTTGGATGCTATCTCACAATGCAGCACCCGGGATAAAGTGCACTGGGTTTAAAGTAAACGTTATGGATACAAGTTATTAACCGTTTCCCACTTCTGACTCTGGACCCTGAGACTGGCACAGGCCAAAGCTCTGCTTGTGATGGAGAGTTCCCATGTATCAGCCATTAAGTGATCCAGAGGTCACCTGAGCAACTTCCAGAACATTTCTGCTGCAAATGGGTGATTAATCAAATCAATGTCCTCCCCAGAAATTGACTGAAACTAGAGGGAGCACTGAGTTGAGTGCATTTGGTATTTTTAACCCGGAATGTCAAGTAAAGGAATAATGGCCATTATCTCCAGTATATATCTTAGAAGAGGGAGAAGTTAGGGAGGTGATTTCTACCCACATCAGTAAGTCTAAGACAGAGTAAAAAGACAGATGAATGTGGAAACTGGTTTACAGAAGAGACTAGAAGGACGGCAGTCCTACAAAGACTTTGAAGGTTAACTTTACACACTTTCAGGAAACTCTGGAAAAGCCTGCAATTTCCAGACTTACAAACCTAAGTTTTCAGGTATCATCACAGTTTATTTCATTTCTAATAGAAACAGGTTTGGCTTTGGATATATACATTCCCTTGTACAAATGTCAAAATACTGTCACTGACTGATGGCAATATGTAAACCTCTCTGTTTCCACAGCCTAGTGGGCAAGAATGCACAGAAGGAAGCCAATACCATAAACGTTATACCATAAAGTTATATATCTAAAGTATATGTCTCTAATAACTCAGATCTCTGTTCTTTACTTAGTACTATGCTGTTTTCAGTATAAAGAACCTTATGGTATTAGCCCCAAGGAGAAATGTGACTTCCCTTAAAAAAAGAACAACCATTATAGTTTTGGATTCCCTTCCAAGAGTAGTAATTTCAATACTTTTAAAATTTAAATTACATCCAGTTAGCAAAGAGAAAATTACTTTTGGCATATTTTTCCTGCATCTAATAATCACTTCCACTCACTTAAACTATCTTTTTCTTTACAGAGGATTATTGTCATTAAGCTACTCAGAGTGTGACAATAACTGAGAAGTTTTGGCTATTGGAGTTAGAAGCATTAAGATTTGAGAAAGAGTAATACAGAGACATGGAAGACAAGTTGAAATGCTCACATAACCTACACTTTATTTTAATTAGAGACAGAAAACTTTTAAAGGCTCAGGAGAGATTTGGTCTGGACAAGCACCTCTTCGTTTCTATCCTACTCACAGTTACAGACTCCTTCGCCTCCCTTCAGTCCTGCCAAGCCTGACCACTTGGTGACCCAGCTAATTAGCCCCTCTAATTCTTTTTTTTTCTTCAAATCCTCACTGCTGAGATGAGGTACACAGGGTCTGGTGACTTAGCGCACAGTTCAGTGCTAATCTGCAGAGCATCTTCGGCTCTGAACACTGGAAAAGCCTTGCGATATGAAGAACCAAGCTTTGTGCTCTTAGAGTTTAATGCTTATTTTGTGCAGTGAGAAGCAAGCAACACGGGCAGACTGCAAGCAGGTTTCCTGTAAGCTCCGTAATGAGTGTTTCAGAGCTATCTGTTCCTTGTCCTTGAGCCCTCGCAATCATTCATGCTCATCCTCTCTCACATAGGTGGTTCCACCCATGAGAATTCTGACTTCGATAAGAAAACAGATAGCACTTACCCACCAAGAAGGTGGAAACAAAAAGGTGTCTACAAGGAGCACAATTCTGCTTTGTACGTGTGAAATGAGGGAGCTATGGTGTTGGGAAGAGGTAGGCGTCCCCTAAAGAAGCACCTCTCAGGCTGGGGTCCCACAAAAACAAGTTGGTGACTACTATCAGTAGCTGATAACTCTTGAACTTTAGGGGCAAGAACCTTGGCACTTCAGTGCCTAGGAAAATCCCATCTCCTTCGCTGCTTAAGAGGAAAAACTGTCAGCAACTATAAAACTAAAGGGTGTACACACTTCCCTGAATCTGTCTTCAGGGATATCTCGAACAGTTCTAATAAACGTGCTAAAGAAAGTATTTGATCTCAACAATTACTGACTAATCATACGTATAGATGTTTAAATAGCAGCATTTCTAAATCTTGTAGGGTACATACTATAAAACTTTCACGTAAAAAATTTGCATAGAAGGGAATCCTCAAACCCTCTTTAACATCTTTATTGGAACAAAAGATCTTTGTACACTCTTTGACATTACTCAGGAAACAGCAAATTATCTGATTCAATTGGCTCATGAGTAAAATAGCATGCAGCAAGTAACTCTTTAGAAACCAAATCCCTCTAAGAGAAAAGGGGTATAGAAAGATTATATGAAAAATATTAAATATGTAATAAGAAATACAAGAAACTAAGTATAAACATAGGGAAATATAAGAAAATATAAGAAAAAACATAAAGCTAAAAAGAAAAAAAATATTCTTAAATATAAGAAAAAATTCTCACGCAGGGCTGAGCTGCTCAGCAGTCATTATCATTACAAAGGATTGAAGCCTCCAACAATCTAAGCAATCTGAACAGTTAAGTCTCCCACCACAGTCCACAAAGACATGGTTTCAAAGTAGGCAGGATTAATGGTCTTGCTTCCTGGCAAAATGAACTCATGCTTGTATATATGTGAATAATTTTACAGAATGCAGAACAGCTATAATAGAGCCTGACACATACTTCAGTCAACTGTTTACTCCAAATAAGCTAGGGCTTTTATCTTGAGAGTCACCAAAACTAAATCTTCTCTCTCTAAGGTACATGGGGAACTCAAAACTGGAATCACAGAAAATACGACAGATATTGGTGAATACAAATGATTTATTGCTCTTTGGTAGTTAAAGCATCTACCCATCCAATGTGTGGGTCACAGCCAAACTGCAGGGCCTGGAAGCCCTCTCTTGCTCATGTGTCTGTGCATGTCCATGCTGCGTCCTTGCTCCACTTGGGTCAGAGTGTGTGACTCAAGTGCAAATCTCTCCTTCCTCTGTATCCAAGTTTTGTGGGGAGTGAGACAGCTCATGAGCCAGGAGGAACCTGTAATGTGCTCCAGACAGCCAGTTATCTCATCTTGCTCAGGAGACCCTGGCTAGAGCAGCATGTGCTTTCTCAGGAGAAGGACCATGTGGGTTCAAATGATCTCAAGAAGAAAGGAATAAAACACTGGACTCCCACAGCTGGCTAATGTCACCCCACGGGAGCTGCTGTCAGCAGCTGCTTGGTGCACACTGAAGGTAGAACTGGATGCTTGATTTTTCTTCAATCCACAGCTAAATTTGCAGAACCGTAGAAAAGAGGAATATCCTTTCTAGCAACCTAGGAAATTACTTGAGAACTTGGCAAAGGAACAAACGAATCACTGGCATGATGACAAGTTGACATTATAAGCCTTGCAAATACAAATAATAATAAAAAAAAAGTATTCACACACACAAATGTTAAAGCTCCTAATGTGAAAGGCATGCAGCTATATTACTCACATGAGGGGAAACCACCACAAAACTCTTCCCGCTTCCAGGATCCATAATTCCAAACTAAGACTTGATTAATACTGTGAAAGAACTCAACAGTTAATGCACATCTCCCCAGTGGCTGGGAAAGAGGGTATCATTACAGAGAAAACCCACTAGTCCCATAAAAGACAGACTACAGAAATCCCTGCCAGGTTATTTGACAGGATACAAGGAGATACTAAGGCCTAAATCCAGACTGGAAGCCATAAAGCAGATCCTACAGCAGATGTTGTCATTATAGCAGGAATCAACAACAAATTTAATCCCAAACCTTTAGTGAGTAAGAAGGGTAAAAACAGAGTATGATGAAGTGGTAAAGGTTCTCAAAAAAAGAAAACAGAAGGAAGGGGGATGTTGGAGCCAGCACGTTGAACAGTTTTAAAAAGAGGGCTCTAAAAGGACTCAGGTGGGAAAAACTGAAGAAAACAATTGAGAGTTACTCAAAGGATATTTTTTTCATCTTCTGTCCTTTAGGCAGCAATTAACTTTTGCTCAGTGGTGTGCATAGTTAGTTGTTGTATTCTTAAACATATTTAGCATATACAAGCTGTTCTAAAGTTGTTCAGCAAGAGCAGGACTCAAAGCTAATGGACAGTCTTCTCCAAACTTCACCGAATGCTGAACCAGGCTCCAAATTCAAAACCTGGTTATTTCTTTCTCTCCTGACAGCTAGGTATTAACTCCTACTAAAAAGGCCTAAGTACTTCTATTGCCAGTTACAGACACACCTTTTCAAAACCAGCTGTTGAGGTGTAGCACTCAAAGCAAAGCCAGTTAAATCAGTATTCCTCCGGGAGCGGATAATGGTGAAGAGTGCACACCCTTCCAACATTTACAAAGTCAGAGCCTATTTACCCACAACATGGTCAGCAGGGTCTGTAAAAGTCACTGCCCTCCAATGTCCTGGGTTCTGCTCTAAATGGAAGTCTGTTCTGTCACTCTGAGTATCTTTTGAGATTTTTAGGCTTTTTTAGTAAAGCCACACAGTGAATTTATACGTGATCCACAGTCAACCACCACAAATCTCTACTGATTTGCATCACGGAAGGACGTGGCAATTATGTGTTTGATGATTATGTGTTTCATCTCACCTCAGCAATTCTACCAGTCCCAGGAATACAGAAAAGAGCAGGAGAGGCCGCCTGTCAAAATAATTAACACCACTTTGATTAACAGAACATGGCAACAATCTCCTTCTCGGATGGTTATGGGAGTAACGTTAGCAAAAGCTGAGTTTCTAGCTAATTCTTAGCGATCAAGTCCATACACTGACCATGTCATTCCTAGGTTAACTTTTCTAAGTAAGAGTACTGTTGGGAAGAGCTTGTATTTACTGTGCATTTAAACAGTGTTTGTCTGTAACGCACAGGAGTTTTTTAGCTTGTTGTGAGGAAATCACAGAAGGTAAAACCAAACTGTGGAACCTCGCATGTACAGACAGCCAAATAGATATGCAGCAATGAACAAGATCTGGTTTTAAATGTTCCTTCCCAGTCTCATTAAATTTCTAAACATTTCTTGCAAAAAATTGACAAATGCCATCTCCAAGCAGGCAGTCTCATCATCCTATCGCACTTTTTCAGAGATGACAAAAGCTCCATAAGAAATTATAATAAAATACAATTAAGACCTCTAAACCTAGCTGAACAATTGCTAAACTAACCAGAGAGATTATATCCCTTTGGGGATTGTCAGTGGTACTTGATGAGCTCTGATTTGGTTGAAATCTAGTAATTATAACAGAGTATTTCATGCAGACCATATACATCAGAAATTTCTTTTGCTTAGTCCATTCCAATGAACATTGCCACACAGAAGCTGTAAACTATTTTGGGTGAAAGAACAGATACAAACATTGAAATTCTTGTTAGTTGGTCTATCAGTAATGCTTCGGTTGTCAGGGCACCTTGCTTTTAAGTCATCCGATGGCATTGCTCAATATGCCAGTCTCATTAAAAATAGTTGAAATGGGAATGAATTCAGTGGCTGAGGTCACTCAAGTACTCTGGCAGAGTCATTATTGAATTTCTCCTAGTGTGATTACAAAAAGTGCATGCTCAGTCCATTAATTTGCAGCATGGAAACCAAAAATCAATGGGGTGCTACTTAAAACTCCTTTTGTAATAATTACCATCGTGTATGCAGGTATACACATGGAAGGCGAGCATGTAGGCTGTTTGCAGCCTTGGACAGAAAAGAGATTATCTAGTTTTCTGAGCTGTATATCAGAGAGAAGGAAGAAGAATAAACTTTTAGTCTAAACTTGGGGTGAAATTCAGACTGCTGAGGAAATTTTGCCATTTGCTTCAACGAAGCTAAGGTTTCCTCCCTGGAAATTTAACTGGAACTGAAATTCCTGGCAAGCAATCAGGAATTCAGCATTCGTCTATCAAAAAAACTCTCTATAACAAGCATCTCTGTTTTCTTTAATAAACATACTTCCCCATGAACTTACTGGCCTGTTGGTAGAGCAGTAACAGGGAAGTTGTAGGATTTTTTTCCTGAATGCGGGTGGGACAATCTCGCATACACCATTGGAGCCGACCTACACTGATTTATACAGGTAGCTGACGCTCCTCGTTCTGATCCTCCAAAGTAATAAGGACGCATCACAGATTTTTCCAGGAAAAAGAACTGACTTTCCTTGCATAAGGAAACAGCGCATTCAAAAAACATTGGCAACTTTTCTATAATACTTCTACTCCCATTTTGTTTTTCATTCTTTGTTTTGGAAGTGTTACAAAAGAATATGCTTACAGATCTTAATTGTCCAATATCGTCTGCTGAAAGAAACAGAACCCCAGGGGTCTTACTTAGCTGGGATTTGACGGACCATAACCATTTTTTTTGGCGAACTTGCAGACATCTACTACCTTCCAAAAGAGCAGCCTGCCTCTTCCTTGTTCAATTGCCAGGAAATATACAGTATCCTCCAAACGCTTCCTATGTCCCCTCCAACCCACCAATTTATGTAACAAGACCCAACTCAACCCAGGTGATTTGTACAAGCGCCTGACACAGCAAGACAAATTCTGCACTGATTTACGCTTAAGGGACTGTGGCTGCACAGCTCTGGAAAAAAAAAAAAAAAAAAGTTTTTTAAAATGTCAGTATTTGCTGATATTCACCATGAAGTGATAGTGAAGAAAAACAAGATCTTCCTTCATTCCCAGAATGTGAAATACCAGAGGTCTCCCTGCAGCCTGAATTGTAGATAAATTATAACTTGCAAACAATGACTTACAGAAGCCAATAGAGTAACTATTTCTTGTGTAACTATTCCAGTTATATATGGAGAACTGCAATGATCTCTGATACAAGCTAGACTTTTAGACTACGGGAGTTGCTTTGTCTATAACAGGCAAAGATTTTTACTTTCTAAGCTTGCAAAAAAACCCCATATTATCTGTACCTACCATGTAAAATGTGCAGGGGGAATTGAATGGAATCCATCGTAACAGAATGCGAGAAGTCCTTTGGTTTGCTGAGTTGTGTTACGTCCAGTTCCAATTACATAAACTGTTGTGTTTGCTAACAGTGCTCATATGCTGTAAAGTGTCTGCAGAACAGTAATGATTCTGCTTCATTCAGTCTGAAGCACTGGTAACGTGGCCTATTAGTAGTTATGCAAGAAATTAGCATTATCCCCATAGCAGCCTGCAAAAGTTTCAAATATGCCTCACACCAGGAAATGGATCCATCCAACTATTTTCAGGCAGACACAAAATTAACCAGATAAAGGTCGTGATTATTTATTATGAAAAGTACGCTAGGACCCTCCTGCACATTGCACAAATAATGAACATGCTGCCTGCTTCAGCAAGCCTACTAGTATAGCAGAAGAGAGACAGCAGATGCATGGAGTCAAGCAAGAGTGCATGGAAAGACTGAAAAAATACTAGAGTTCTAGGACAAGAGCTGTGTTTGTTAGCAGTCCAGCTATTGCAAACATGTTTCTAAGCAGATAACTGAAGAGCAAGGTTTTCTAAGCCTGAGATGCAGGTGTCTCAAAGCAGCAAACACACTGGACTGACGCACTAACACCACCTGACAGACCAGGTCTTCAAATTGTCTGAGTTTAGCACCTCATGCTGGTTTGGCATTCAAACCAATGTATTCGTAATCACAGAACTGGATACTACAAATTAGTGTGAACAAACCTCTTATGATTGTGTAAGGCTTGATCCTGGTTTAAATTACAAAAGTGAGAATCAGGAGATTAATTTCATTCAATTCAGTGGAGCTAAATCAATGTAAAACTGGTGCTAATGAGACAGCAGTTAGGTCTGCCAAGTGTTTATGAAGACTCAACTTCCTCTATAAACCCTGTATCAATCATTAAGTGATAATTTTAATGTGCTTACGAAATTATTTTTTTATTGTAACTATCTCCAACTAGAGGATATGCAATGGATGTAATGGCAGAGGCCAATGAAATGCATTTAAACAAATTTTAAAAAGAGACAACAAAAAATGCAGAGCGTAAAAACAACCCAAGTTCTGCCTTTCTGTTATTTAGGCCCAGTGGGAGGTACAACAGACAGATGATGTGGTCTCTGAATGAAGAAGGCAGCAGAAGTAGTGTTTAACCATCCCTCGCTGCAGGTATATCAGTAACCTCACATTTAACTACATACACGGGTCAACTGGGAATAGAACTTAACGATCTGAACCACAGTGACAGCCAGGAGTGGTGACTGGAGGGAGAGCTCTGCCACGAGCTGGAGTAGGAGCCCACAGCACCAGCAACACGCCGTAAAATCCTCCAAGTGAGCAGTTACCACGATCTGCTGGTTTTCTCAACAACCTTGCTTAACTTCCTTGTAAGACTTACAATAAAGACTTAGCATCTATATAACAATTTTCCAGCTCTTTCATTGCACAGTCACCATTATTAAATAAGAAAAGAAAGAAATAGAGAAGAGATTTTTATCTGTACTTTAAATAGGCAGTAACACATCAAACTAAAGTAACTTTGAGTGGAAAAGTAAATCTTAGTAAGCCAGTGCAGAAACAAACGGTTCACCTGTCTAATATATTGTGCGTAGTCTAAGGAAATACAAAGTCTCAGATAAATGGTGATACTTTCCCACCGTCAGTTGGTTAGCTGCTACTGATCTGACAGAGGCATGAGATGTTTAAAATAATCTAATTCTATTTTATGAGATTGTAGCCTATTTTCCAGAGGTCTCTCCTGACCAGTTTTAAGCGTCTTGAGTTCAGAGTAGTTTTGTTATTATGAAATTCCTTGAGCAGCAATGGTACAGAGGGCTTACGTGTGTAAGAAACATATTTCAATTTGCTCTGCCAAATGCTAACAAGATCTTACTCACTTTATTCTAGAAAGGTTTGGCTTTCGGTGCTTTTTCCTAAATTTTCTTCATTCTTTATTGCCTGACTGATTTATTTCTTCTGCTGTGAAAGTTACAGAGGAAAGCAGAGCTACTTGGCAGCATGATGTGGTATTGCTGAACTCAGCTGTTTATGGCTTTCAGCAGATGTTTCTGCTTCAAAGACAGTGTGAGAAAAAAATACACATGCACAAATTCCTCCCCCTCCCCAATTCTGCATCCTTTGTCTCTTATCTTCAACTGCCTCCAAATCACAACGAAGGCTACATTACAATAGCTGCTAATACATCTGAACCATGCCAACTGTCACAGATAAATAAGAGCTGACCTCACCCCAAATTAGAACTCTTGATTTAAAGTGCAAAGAGAAAAAAGTAACGGAGGTGTCAGTCCATGAATGTGCTGCATCAGAAGGAGATTTTCACAGATAACCTTGCTATGAATTATAGCTTATTAAAATGGAAAATGATAGGGATTGCTGTGTGCAAGAGGCAAGAACAGCAGCTTTCAGCAGAAGATGCAAGTGGGACAGCCAGCCTTTCCTACTGCATAGTCCAGGAGCTCTACAAAACACATGCTCAGACACAAGTAAAAGGCTGAAAAGTAGACTGCATGTTTTCTAGTCACTCTTTGAGAAACAATTACTTTGTCAGAGATCAAAAAATAATCTCACCCTGGACATCAGGAATTACAGTTATTATTTAACTTGTACATCAATTTGGAATGTATATAAAGCTGTTGTTCCTATTATTCCATGCTTGCACATCCTATTCTATCTAATATGTGTGGGGCTCTGCTCTATTTACATAATAATGAAATAAAACAATATATCCAATCTGACTGGAAAGCAGGGAAGGCACTTTCTGGCAGCTTTCTCAGCAAGGCTGGGTTATTGCACACATTGGCTAAGGCTCCAGCATTTGGTTTTGATAAGCATGTAAAAAGCTTTTCCAAACTATACAGATTTGCTGAGCAAACAAATTTGATGCTTTCATTTGGGCAAGAAATATGTGAAGAATGACCTTTCTCTTGGTGCTTCAGCCCTTCTGCTTCCCAACAGACCCAAGAACTCCAAAGTAGACAAAAAAAAAAAAAAAGAAATTATTGGAACTGGGCTGGAACTGCTGTAGAGATCATGGATAGATCTCATTTAATGCATTTTGTCACCTCATCTCTATTGATTAATTTATTTTCTTGGAGAGAAAACTCATGTGAACACCTTACTCAGCCTTCATCTATTAAAAAGCAGGTATTTATGCTGATAACAAGTTAAACACAAATTTCTACTGAAACAATTGTCTGTTAACCGTGTTATTTAGTTGGATTATGGTAGGACCAACACTCTAGTTATTGATCAGGGCCTCATAGTAGTAGGTGCTAGATGAAAACTAGACAGACATATGTCGTTGCCATGACAATTGCTATAGCTATCTCAAATTTGATCCTTCTCAACTTGCATTACTGAAAAGGAGTCCTTCAGGCTCAGTGAGAGTCCTTGTCCATGAGGGATCCCTCAGAATTTACTCTTCCTTAATGCAAGTGAGGGCTGCCCATTAAGTCAAAACCACTCAGGATTCATAAGGTTCAACAAGATGTCCTGCTCCCACGAGTACCCAGTAAGACAGTAAGGCGTGAGAAACAAATATTCCCTCTCAAGACAGATCGTGCAGACACTTGCTTAGGCACCGTGGCAGACAGAGCGAGCGAGGCACCAAAGCATCCGCCTCCCTCCTGCAGGCAGCCTACTCCTCAAAGAGACACCAGAGACATTCTTCACCTTTCCCCCCTCCCCAGCTCGGAGCTTTGATAAACACTCCTGACATTCAAAGCAGCAAAAGAGGAGCCATATGAAAGGCTCCTTTGGGAAGCAACCTTCTAACCCTAGTCTTCTGTGCCCTAGAAAAGATACTGTTACCAGGCTCAGCTGGCTGATCCTCCACCATATGTGCGGATGTCCAGTGTGTCTTTGGCACCTACACCGTATGCTGGAGACATCTGTGCCCTAATTTGACCTGAAGCAGGCATCTTAACATAAAGAGAAATCTTAAAATGCAAAGACAGCAGGCAGAGATAAATTATTTGGGAAATCAGATGAGAAAGGGTGGAGGGAAAGGATCTTTAAAGTAGTAGGTAAAGGCTTAGCTGTATTATTCCTGATGTTGTTATTGACAGCTACAGGCATGTGTCATTTTAAGCAGACAGATGGACATCACAAGAATGACTCACCTTGGAAGCTCTGAGGGTTGCACTAGTAATTTGCCAGAAGCCTAAAAGACTGCACCTAATTTGCACCAAAATATGCATGATGCTTAAAACAAAATACTCAGGAGGCCATAACGGTCATTCATATGTGACTTTCTCAAATTAATTGAAATTGTTTCTGTTTCGAGGTTTAAGGGTAAAAGAAATCCACTGCTGGTGTTTTCCTCCCAAAGTATCTACAGTTTGTACAAATCAGTTTCTACAGATGCAGCTGAGACCTCCTGAAGACATACACAACTTCCCAAGCATCTACCACTACAGCAGTGGCATGTGCCATCAGCTCTGATCCTGCCTCCATTACCAGTCAGAAGGATAAACAGCTGCAATGAAAAAATCCTGACCCATGAGCACCAAACCTCCGAGTCATTGTGAAAACTGTGTCCTCTGCTCAGACTGCAAAGTTTTGAGGTCAGCAGGCACCACTGCCACTCTGCTGAGCTCTGCAAACCACTCTGACCCAAAACTGTGCCAGGGGAAGATGACCCAGATTCTAAAGGAATCAATAACATCTACATTGCTCATAATGTGCAAACACTCTGTGTCCATATATTGGGCACAGACTGACTGTCTTCAGGTGTAGCCAGACACATATCCTGCATGGCTTGCGGTTTTTCAAGTTTGAGGCATGTTGTACGTACACACTTTACTTTTATTTTCGATCACTGACATCCCTTGGCAGCATATGGTGCTGCCAGACAGAGGAAGGATTTGCACAGAATTGTAATGGCTTTGTTGCTTTCCTCCATGCCTCGATGATATGAAACACAGCCTGGTAACATCATTAGCTGTCTCCTTGCGAATGCAATGATACCCAGACAGTGTTAAAAAAAACAACAAACCAACCCAAAAAAATGTGTGCGCATGTGGTGAGGGGGAATAAGTGATTGTGACACAGTCTGAAACATAAACATAACATCTGGAAGCACTCTTCCCAAGTCTGCCTCTTTATCAGACAGATGGCTGGAGAGCTGTAAGCCCACGGGCCTCTCAAAAGGTTCAAGGCCAAGAGGATAAAGTGCTATATCACAGCAGTTTTCTATTATGTCAGTTTTTCTAAATGTCTCTTCGTTCTCCCACACTCAGCTTCTCTACCCGGCTGACAGAAATCAAAAGCACTGGGTGACTTCATTCCTCTGCAAACAAAGTACAACATCCATGGGCAGAAACGTCAGCCCAAGAACACAGTGAAGGCACCTTGTTCCAGACCACTTCCAGGTCTGAAGGAGGAGTTAGGCCTAGATTAGCGCCAGTTGCTGCTTCTTAGTTCTTGACACAGCAGTTACAGGATGCTCTGACTTTGGCAGAGAAGCCAGCTTAAGAAATTCCCCTAACTCTCCTTGCTCCTACCCTAAATCCGTCTTTCTCATCCCCACAGCTGACAGCATGCCAGCTGGCAAAGGTATGCTACTTAAAACCAAAACAAAACACACACAAAAAAGAAGACAACGAAAATTACTTGGGTTAAAAATAACCCTTGCTCTGTCTTGGAACAGCACTTATACCCTGTGGTGGCAATCCAGAATAAACTACACAACAAGTATGAGCCCTTTCACTGAAGCTGTGCTCAGGGTAGATGTGGTACATCATGAATAAACCACACAAGCCATAGGCTGGAACAAAACAGAGGCAATACTAAGATATGGAAATGGTTATAATAGTAACCAAAAATGTCTCTTCATCTACCCCAAGGACACATCTCAAACCCACCAGCTTTCCTCTAGAAATGAGAAACAAGGAAAAACAAGTGACCAAGCAGTAGTCTAAGACTTGCTTTCACCAGTCAACACTGTTGTTATCCTCATCAATAGGTACCAGAATCTCAGCACAAATTGCATTATGAGGCACACAAACATTGCTGATTTCAAGCTGTTTTCAGTTACTTGCTATAATGGTAAAGTCTTTTTCAATAAATCTAAGTTAAGAAGCTATGGCTCTTGACTTTAGCAGCACAAATTCAAAGAGAACAAATATCACTTAAAAAAGCATGACCCACTTAAATTCTCAAAATGTAACGGTAAATAATTATTGATGTGACTTATCTAAAGCATCTCCCTTGTTTTTTATTGTTTATATAACGAGAAAGGTATATTAGCCACTAAGTGGTGCTGTATTCAGATATAAACTGCTTCTTTCAAAGTGCTTACAATGTAATTATACCCATGACAGTAGAAATACGCAAGAAAAGAAAAGCAACATGGCAATGAAAAAGAGTAGTTTTATTGAGTTTGGGCATTTGTTTCCAGGGATATGAAGAGGAAAGAGTGCAATGGCTCTCCACAGTGCATCAGGGAGATATCTAAGCAAACGAGAGCACACAGAGAAAGGCCAGAATCTCCTGTTCACGTGCTTAACAACTCAACACATCACTCTCCCCATTTTGACCAGAATGCAGCTTTATCTGGCTACCACAAAATGGTTTGTAGGAGGCAGCACTCCAATGCACTGAGAATCCATTACGAATTTAAGTAATATTTTGACTGAGGAGAGACAAATTACTCCTGTTGGTTGCAATAGAAGAAGGAGGGACAACTGTAGAAGACCCATCAGTCTCCTTTCCTTCTAGCTGATTCTCTGAGCTGTTCTAGAAACAGCTGCTCATGTAAAGAAAAACAACATACTATCATCTTCTTGACAAGCTGTGTGAATGTTCACAAAGCATTCAAAAACTACAAACTTTTTAACTTGATTTTTAGAAGCTCTTTTGCAAAGACAGAGGATAATATGTCTCTGTGCTTAAATTAACCAACATGTTTATGAGCTGGCTGAGCTTACTGCAAGAGAAGATTAACCTGTCTTGGTGCTGGAACTCCAGAACAGTACCTCTCATCTACGCTGACCCTGCGACAGAACTGCACGTCACCCAAACGAACTGCTCAACTAGCCTGAAAAAGCTGGTGGCAGCAGAGAAAGATCCCATTAGGGACTTGCAATTCTCAACCAAATTAAATTAGCTTAATAGAATATTTATGCTCTGCGCTGAGGCCTCCAAGTGACACTTAGAAACTCAGGAACTGTAATGCCCGCTACATCGTAAGCTTTCCCACTGGGATCTCAGGACACACATGCCCAGGTTTCCCTATCAAGCTCCTCCTTGTACACAAGCATTTCATTCAAACCTAGGTTCGTCATGCTTTCAGGAGGCAGCGACTATTTACATACACAAATGAAAGAAGCATTAATTAAAACATTGACTTTTATTTGCATAATTAGTGCTAAAAATATTTTTATGGGTTAATTAGACTTTATGCAAACTGGATTGAGAAGATTTAATTTGGGGTTTGATAACCTGACTGTCAGTTCCAAAGTCACATGCTGTTCTAATGCCATGTCCCCCTTTTCAAACTGTTTTGTTGTGGTTTTTTTTTTTGTTTTTTTTTTTACTTCTGGCAGGCACAAATAATATATTTTTCCTTCCCCTTTACTCTCCACCAAGAATCTCACTAACTGCAATGATATCAAGTGTAAATACATTGAATCAGGGAGCTGCTCATGATGAGAAATTTCCACACTTTACAGAAGTCTAATATTTCCCAGGCACTCTGACTGGGCACAGAATTCAAACGTTAAAATCTGCTCAGGTTTTTTATGCCTGAAAATAGTACAAACCAACCACATGGGAAAGCAATAACCAACCCAGCATCCACCCAAGATTTTATGGTACTGTTCAATGAGCCCAGGTTTGAGGCTAATAATCAGCACAGAGCTAGGGAAGCACTGCTCGGATCTGTACAATGAAAATGCTCTGTGCAGACTAATATACAGCAGCGTTGTGAGAATTCGTTAAGATGATACCCAGCAAGGGCAAAATAATTTCCACTGAAAGCAGCAATATATGTGCTGTGGCAGACAATCATACCCACTGACAAAGCACCGCTTTTATGTCTGTGGAACTACTACACCAAGTCTCAGTAAAAACATATTAAACAGGAAAGCAGGCACTGGCAGGCCAGTTCATACCAGTGCTCCCTGGAGTGCATTGCTCTGCCTCTGACAGTTACCAGCGTACGGCTTAGCACAGGCACCTCCAGTTCTGGAAGAAGCAACTGTTTGCAAAAGGGGATCCTTCTGTATTACACACGACACTAAATACTGAAAGGTTTTAATTATCCTGTACCAATGCTTGAAAGTTACAACGGTTCACTGCGGAAGAATTCATTGCTTGCTTGATGAACCAACCACGGAGGGTGTGATATGTTCAGAGAAACAAGGTCAAAACTATCAAGCTAAAAAATTACGTTCAGTAAAAACCTTTAAAATTAAGGATATTCCTATTCATGTCAAAATGATGCCCCACCCCAATGTAGGCCTATTCTATTCATTTTTTAATTTAAACTGATGAATTTTATTACCTGGAAGCTGAGATGCCCTGTTATAGATCAGCAGATGATACAGTATTTAACCTAAGTGTCTCCAGATTTCCAGGCTACAGGTTTAAGAGCTATGAGTAGTGGTAATATGAGCCCCAAGCCTTTCAACCAACGAATGGTATCACGGGTATAAATGAGTTTAACGTGCCAAGAATAAGAGGCTTCATACCTGTTCCTTGAACTTGGTGCTATCCTCTGACAAATAACTGTTGTGGTCGAATGCTTTCCACCATTCCCCACCTCTTGTTTCACGTCCCATTGCCGGGGGTCACTTGTCTTTGCACTGAGAATGTTTACACCTTTCTTCACCTTTGCCCTGTTGGAAACAGCAAGTGTAAAAAGTTTACAAGAGTCATTTCAGGACAGTGGTCTTCCACTTGTAGCTCAGGCATGGAAATCTCAATATATCAGTTTTAAGCTAAGTATTAGATATGTTTCTAATCCATCAGTAAATAAGTGAGTGGTATCCTGAGTGCAGATCTAAGGCAGCATATCACTTTTTTTGGACAGAACCAGCTAACTGTGTGCCTTTCTATCTTCTGCCAACAGCAGGCTAGAGTTGCGATTAAGACAGAACCTGTAGGAAAATGTGTACTCAAGGCTCTTTTCTTTATTCTGGCAACAATTTCTACCAAAGAGGAATTTGTCCCAACACAGAAGACTCAGGAAGGTTCTGTTCATCTGTATCATCATCTGTCAAACTTGTGCTTCATCACTGCACAGAGGAATACTTCACTGGAGTTTTTTAAATAACCACTTTTATTCCATATGATGTTCTTCTAGGTATGAGTTGACAGGTTGTTGCTCTTCTGCCTGACAATTCCCTCTTTGAGACAGATTCCCAAGGAAATTTCTGTTTGAAATCTCCAGCCTGGAGAGAATACAGTTGTTAGTCAAGACAAGATTTTGTAAATCAAGAAATGTTATTACAGGATGCAAATTTCTGCCACTGTTGTTACGTCCTGTGGAAAAGTAAACTGTATTTATCTAGTGACGCTAATAACTGTATGGAGCGTTAATAAAGAACACTTGCTTAATTAAGGAGCATTTGTACAAAGAACCTCCACCAAAGATGCTATCTGAGTGCAGAACGTTTAACTGCTGATCTTCAGTTCTATTACAAAGCGCCAGGAATGAGAAAGAGAGATATTTACACAGCCTTCCTCTTCCAAAGACCCTAAGGGACAAACTTCCACTGTCCATCAGTTTCTCACAATACGATGAGCATGTGGGGAGCAGGATGCCAGTTAGAAGAGTCCATGGCTCTGTGAGTAGCTTGGCCTCAGCATAGGATGGAGAAGGCAAAGGGCTGCTTAACTCCACACTGTCAGGAGTACAGTCGTCATGGCCTCTACTCAGCAGGAACTGGCTTCACCATAGCAAAGAGGCTAAAGCATGGTGAAAAATCGTATTTTCCTAAAATACCTATGCAACACAAAATGTTAGTTGTTGAGCAGAAATCATCATCTAACAAGATATCAATATCTTCTCACCGTTTATGAGGACTCGGCACCCAAGTTCCTTGGAAAAACTGGACTTTTTGCACCTTTAGAAACTAAGACACTTTAAAAAGGTGGTCACGAAAGACAGAGTGTACTTGTCTTCTTGTTCCCGTCTTTCAACAATGAGACAAAACACAATTAATTTAAGGCATTGAAAAATATTTTTCCTTTTTTCTCAGTATAAAAGCGTTGAGTGCTTAATTCTCTCATTTGTAACATAAAACAAAGAGCTCCACATATTGCTGTCTTGCTCTAGTAAAACTAGCACAAACCTGATGCATGCCTAATGCCTTCAGTTGAATTACTCAGAAATGACAACAGAAAAAGTAAAGGGAGAATCAAATCTGTTACTGAAGGTTCATTAAAGCTCTAAGTCCCATTAAGTCTTCCAGCATATTCCAGTTCAAACAAATGAACAATAAACATACATTTCATTAATAAGAAAACACTACCATCACTCTTGAAATCTGTACAAATCCATCAGTAAGTTTTTGGAAGTATGTATTTTAGGAGCTATTTGGATGTATTTTAGCATACTGGAAAGATGTAAAACCTGATCATTTAGATACTTTGTTCAGCTGTTCCTGGAGATGGGCTTTGAAATGGCGTAACGTCAGCCAAAATGAGGTTCCTCATGTTTGGGTTTTGAACAGAATTACAACTTTGTCAGCAGCTGCAAATTGCTCTTTCCACCATGTAGCTTGACATAGTCAATACCTGGGCTCCTGTTAATTAGGACAGACATTTTGTATGGCCAAGGTTAGTGGCAAAATACACTGCCAGAGGATGAAAGACCATGCCTACAATGCCATTTTGTTAATTAACTACAGTATGGGGCATTAAGTTGAGTGGTTTTCACATATGCCATTATATAAAGCCCATTAAAAAAAAAAAAAATTCATCCCAGGGTAAAGTAGGTTATGTTTAGTGAGAAAAATCAATGTTGTGATTGCACTTAGCACTGGAATTAGGGTACAAACACCCAGAAGATTGACCTTCCTAAATAAATATGCAGAAGCACAATTTGCAACTCTCCCTCTAAAAAGGGCACTGAGTTTTATATAACAAGGTCAATGGATGAATCAGAATTAAGTCAGACAGTACTGAGCCCCATACATTTTTAAATGCAGTCTGTAGGCATATGCTACGAATGTTTTCACTTAAATTTTTATTTACTTAGTGTTTGAGTGCTAGCAAGGAAAAGTCTATTTAATTCCTTACCAAAGATTCGTTGACCTTGTGATATGCTTGTGATTAAATATTAATTTTTTAAATCAATAGTGCCAACTTTGTACATAAAAACTGTTAAGTTACACTGTCTCAATAAACCCTAAGATCAAGGACCTGGAGGCCAAATTGCTTGACAGTGTCCTGTATCTACCCACCTAATCTATGCAGTGTATATACATTTACCATGTTTACTTCAGGGAGGCAGGTACAGTGACCATTAAGGAAGACGACAAACAGCTGAAGTACTCCAGGTTTCCTTAGTGTGTGGTTCCCCACTCCAACTGGAAAATTCTCCCCTCTGCCATGTTCGCTTATTTACGAGTAGATAGTTGTCCTCACACAGAGGCTTTCTGGCACAGCTCTACAACCTGAAAGTACCCACCAGCCATAACTCGCCAGCTTGGACTCCCACCCAAAAAGGAGTCAAAATCTTCCTCTCCAACATTATTCTAATCATTGTACTTTCTGTGGGTGTCACTCAATTGCCTCTGTCACTTCGGCTATGTGCTTTCCACCGGAGCAATGCCTAAACCAAGGCCTCGAGTCTGCTGCCCAGTAACAAAAATCACCATTTCCTTTTTCTGGATCTAAACACAGACCCTATCAAGCAAGTCACCTACATATGCACAAAACCTACGGGTAGCAGCTCATTTATTTGAGTTTGATTGTCTATGTGCTGAAAGTTAAGCACAGTTTTTGATCTTTTGACAAAAGCAGACCTTGCAATGGAAAGACCATCATTAAGAACAGCGAAGAATAGCAGAGAGGTCACCTTCAATCCCACACTGGATTGAGGACTCCATCTGACTGGGTTTTTGAAGCTTTATGAACACATGGTAGATGAAACAGTGAAAGACCTTCTTGCTTGAACTTCTAAGGTTATTAATTCACAGCACAGGAAATCTCTGCCTCAGCTTTGTCTCAAAATAACTGTCTCTCTTTTAAATCTCTCAAATGGAGAATTAAAACATTTTGCTGGCATGCAGAATAAGCAGCATCTCAAAGACAATACAGAAAAAGTCTCCAGCAGCTTACCTAGAAATCATTACTTAAGTTTTCGTCAAGACTAAGTAAAAATGTTACTTACACAATCTCACAGCAAATGCATTTGTGTAAACGTGCAATTTCCAAGCAAATACTTCATTTCCAAATTGAAGCTTTTAGTTGTATACAAAGCTTTCCATTTAGCGCCTTATCTTCCTAACATGTCCGACTTGTTTCTAATGAATACATTCTGATCAACTACAGATGAAAATCTAGCTGTTCCATTTCACTGTCCTTAAATTACAGGAAATCTCAGTAATATTTAGACATAACGCTATACAGCCAATAAAGACAGTAACTGAAAGGCAATTGAATCAGCAACAGCAGAGTTGAAGATTTGACTTATGACTTCAGGAGCTCAAATTATAGTTTCCTATTTAAATTTAAATCCAGCATAACTGTTATGGCCACGTAAGGGTTCTGCCACCTGCAGCAGCGCTATAGAGAGAGCAGACTGCTGAGTACTCACACAGTTCTTCAGATGCTGTATGATTTTGCTGACCTATGTCAATACTACAGAACATCACCTCTCTTATTCCAGAGAAAGTCATCCTCAAAGCACAGGTCCAAGCGGGGCTGCACTGCCTGGGTGTTCTGAGAGATACGCAATCTACCAGCAAAGGAAAAATCCAAAGTTACAGATACGCTAACACCACAGGAAGCTGATTAGGAGCCCCTGGCTGTACAGGTCGCTAATTCCCTTTAGGCTGGCACTAACACCCGGCTGACTCACTGGCAAGCCAAGTTGGTTGCATTAATAAGTGGATGATTTAGCTTCCTGGATGGTTCACTGCAAGATCAGACAAGCAGCAATGTCAGTGCCAGGGAAGCGCAGACGCATGAAGTGAGGGGTGGAGGGGGGACCAGGGCAATACTCTCAGCAGGCGCAGGTACCTCTTACGTGGGGTTAGCAGTATTGTCAAATTGCGCTCCAACGTCAAGTTTACACAGCAGCTTGGGTCGACAAGGCTAATGAATATAAAGCCAAATCAATACTAAATTCCTATAATCAGTGAGCTTCATAATATCTGGAATAGTTTTCAAGACACTAAACCTTCTGGTTCATATTAGACTGTTTGTTTCCAGAGGGTTATCTGTAGCTCTGCATCTTCTGTGCTCCTCATAAATGCCATGCTGCACTTTGATCTGAGAACAGTCTGGTTTTAGATCAGTGACCACTGCTGTGTACAGACAGTCTCTTCAGCTGACATCTGTTGTCCAAGCTGCTGTGCTGGAAGAGTTTTCTTTAGAAGTATTTGAATCGTAAATATTAGAGACAGATGCAGGTTCAGTCTAACCAGGGGGATCAGCTCGTCTATAAGGCACACAAGCCGAGCGTGGGCATGCCATACCTCACCAGGCTGGACAAGGGAGAGGATGCTCGTGCTAAATCCTCTGCATTTCCACTGGTAAATCCTCGTTTGTTTGTATTTGTCAAGCTGGTGTTTCAACTTAACAAATACTGACCCCTTTTGGTCAGTCTTCTCTGGAAACTCAATGTTTCTTGCAACTCTGCTCATGCAAAGACTAGTAGAAGCCCTCCGCACTACTGACTGTAAAGGTCATATTGTAAGAAATTATTTTACTGTATCTCCCAAAACCCAGGGAGCCTCTCCTGGTGGCCTATTTCTGGGCTACACTTTACAGTAAGTCTCTAACCTTCCCAAGTTCTGCCCAAAAAATTTCATCTTTTTCCTGCCATGATTTAAGTTCACTCCTTTACTTCTTTGTTCCAAGAGTAAATCAGGAGATTAAAGCCAGCTGCAGGAACCCATAAAACCCAGGCAGGAGACAAACCACAGCAATTAAGCAAGATTTGTTTTATTAAGCAAATCTTTTTCCTTTCATCCTTCTATGTGAAATGAATTGGAGATCTCACCACAGCTCTGAACGAACGGGACAGACATCTACCTGGCAAAACAATATTCATTAAAAGCCTCACTGCTGGCCTTAGTTGAGAAGTCAAAAGCAGAAGTAACGAATATGACCTCGTCAGGCATGTCAACCTTTCAAATATGCTCCTTTAATTTGCAAAATACATGGACAGAGTGAGTGTGATTAAGTGCCTATGGCTGTGCTTAGGGAATATGGGGGATCTGGTATCAGCTCCAGGCTTCCTGCATGACTGCACAAGCCACAGGAGCCCTGTTTGCCTCCGTCCTACCCTAGCAAGGAGACTTCTGCCTGCGCTTCACGTGGCCACCTCTTTGCTATAGAGGTTTTCATTTACAAGCCATACAAACAAGGTAACCAGCAAAAGAAAGCCCCATCTCAACTAGGGAATTTAGGTACTAAATTTATTAGGTAATAAATTACTGCTCATAGTAGTGTTTCACATTTGGTTCCCGTTAAGAAGGCTACTCCACACAAGAATTTTCTTTTCTTTGATTTCTAGATTTACAACATCAGCTAGTTATTAATAAAAGCAAAGATCTTGCTTCTCTGAGCATCTTTATCCTTCAGGCACTTTCCTTCTCACAGAATATCCAGAAAAGCCCTTCAGGAAACAGCTTTTGTAAGAAAGAGTAAACACCCTTTAAAATGTCAAACCAGCTAATCTCTAGGTATTTAGTCCTTGCTCTTCGCTTCTTCCCCTTTTCCTTTCACTTCTTAGAACGCTGGTCTATTTGAAACGACTTCAAAAAACATGCCATGTCAAAACAAAAAAGATGGAAATATTTTACTTTGAAAATGCAGTAATCAAACCCTTATGAATCTCCAAACCAGAATGCTTAAGCTTCTTGAATAAAGGTGTAATTCTGCAAGCAGCTGAGACAGATTTCAGTATTTCTGAAACCTCCTCTGTCAGCTGAATTGGCCTAAATTCAGCTTCCCCAAAACTGCGTATTTTAGTGACTTCAGTGTCCATCAAAATTACATAAATTCCTGCCACTGCCAGTGAGGAATCCTAGGATTCAAAATTGCTCAGAGGCTGTTTTTCTGTAGTGTTTCTTACATAACTAAAATTCCCTGAGACACCAGGAAAATCAGCTGTCTTATTTCAATGGGAATAGGTGCTTCATATCCCCTAGGAAGCTTTGAAGAGCTCAGCTGCAAAGCACGAGGTGGATGCTGTCAGCTGTATTTTTTTTTCCCCAAAAAAAGAAACCCAGTGGGCTTTGGGATGTTGCAGTCACAGAATTCTTTAGTTTGGGCTGATTACTGTGGTTAACTCTTTGTTAGCATTACCAGTCCTCTTGAGCTGTCCAGTATCCCATTATTTATTTTAAAATAAAAGGAAAAGAGATGCTTTCTGTGAAGCTTGGATAGCCACGGAGAGAGTCATTTAGAGTCCTAACAGATCTCATGGCAAAACTGCTTTCTCCAGCACTGAATGTTAATAGCACTAGTTAAGGGGTTACAGAAAAGTCAGAAGGAAAAAAAAAAAAAAATATATATATAAATAATATAAATAAAAGCAGGACAACTACACAACACAGAGAATCTGGATTTGTCTTCCAAGCTGAGAAGAAATCCAATCTGAATTTACAACCTGCTAACATTCTGCCTCCAGCAAAGATAAACACTGTAAACTCCTGACATTCACAGAAGCTGTCAGAGAGCTGCTACTGCATTTAGCTCCAGCTCATCCTGCTTTCAGAGAAACAGTCACATTTCAGCCCAGATATTACTGAGTGGTTCTCAACTCCACTGGTTGGGTTGAGGATTTAAACCTGAAGCAGGCTCACAGGAGCTGAAAACATGAGGGAGTTCATGCAATGGCTACCAGAAGCTCTACTTGCCCTCTGCCTTGGCTAACTGCATTTACGGGGCCACTTAGGTGGCAAAACCACTGTTACTGAGCTCAAATTATCAGAGCAGGAACAAGATAGCAGACAAGACAGTCCAAGGTAGAGGAAAGCAAAATCATGCACCAGATAACTCCAGGTCAGCATACACCTTCCTTTTCTTAACTCCCCAATCCACAGCTTCAACAATTTCTTTGGACATAGCAGTTGTCACCAACTCCCACAGTTTTAAGTGAAATATTGCAGGGGGATTTTTTAAGCCTCAACTCCCAGAATCATTTGGAAGGAATCCTCACAGCTATTAAGATACAGGGAGGAGGGAAAACTGAAAGCAGAAGAATAAGTGTTTTCAATAACAAGAATCCCATATTTGTTCTTTTTGTAATCCTTAATATTTTTGTGACACTTCAGGTTGACAGCCCAAAATAGAAAAATCCATTCCCATTAGGAAGGATGGAGATCACCCTGTGATAAGCACTGTCCAAGTATGGCACAGAAAGATCTCCTCCTCCTCAGACTTTACAGGGGACAAGATACTCTCTTCAACACCCTTTTCATTGCCCTTTACTTTTTACTCACGGAATCAGCAAAAAATTTGGGTTCACAAGAAATGCAAAGGAAGCTCTTACTGAGAAGACCAGAGTTTTATGCCTGAGAGGTGTTTGCTGCGGTGCTTTAGAACTGTTGTACTCCTCATACTTAACCTTAACTGACCTGGAGACAGTCTGAGTTTGCAGTTTTCTTATGACTTACCCTTTCCATTTCCTTACAGAGTGAATGAGTAGAAAGGCTCTTTTATCATTTGAAACTCAAACTAAGCAATGGATACAAGTCAAAATCCATCTCACAGACTCTGCAAGGAACTGAAAGAAGTTCATGCATAATCACATGTAGGTAAAGCCCCTGAAAAGTCTTTGCTACGGGACCAGTATCTGAGTGAACACTCATTTATGAATTCCTTATACGAGGAAACATTGGACATCATGCTGTCTGCTCTGCTCTCTGTTGAAAAGTGAGTTGAAATAAGCATCTGTCTCACACCAACACACGCTTGCAGAAGAGGCAGAAGAGAGACAGACAGAGATGAGTGTTGAGTAAACAAAACACCTACCAGGTTGAATCCAGAGTGCAGATTCAGCTGCAAATGCTAAATACAAGCTCATCGTCTCCACAGACCTATTTTATAGGACCAGAGACACTTTTTAGATAAGTAAATGCTTTGAGATTATATTCCCTACTACATGCAGTTTCTATTATTACAAAAAAAAATATTTCTAAGCTGTGTATTTGTGACATTCCCCCAGCTGGCAGAGCAACAGCAGTGCAGAGGAAAATACTTACTGTTTGCAGTGGTTATTAGGATTATTACTTAGACCCCAAGTGACTTTCTGAAGTAATCTTCCCGTGCAGTCCCTTTGTGTTTTTAATCCCATCTGCACTCCCTCTTCGGCAGCCGTTATGAATACAATTTTGCCATCAGCCATGCAGCTATAAGGATTGTGTTTCCTTTTCCCTTAGAGAAATATAATATTGCTGAGATCAGCTGCTAGGAAGAGGAAGGGGTGAGTGTCCTTAAAACATCAAGAAACAGAGGAGTCTTTCAGCCAAATAATTGTTTCAAATGTTAGATACTATACGAGCTATTCGTACAAGCAGTGAAAGAAAAGGCTGATTATCAGGTGGTTCATCCCCAAGATGCAGCACTGTCTCTTTTGTACTCTAATTAGTCTAACTTAAGTTGACTCAATGATGAGGCATTTTACCATTGCCCTGGAGAGAACTCCCACCAGACAGCAAGGAGTTTGCTGACTCTGCAGGTGCTATAACAACATGTGTTTTCATCCGTTTAGTCCTGTCTCCTCTCCCTCTCTCTTTGAAGTACAGAGCAGCACCAACCAGGGGCAACCTTTTGGCATAGATGAGTGCCAAAACTGCAACCAACCAAGTGGAAAGACTGCTAAGAAAGATAACTGTAGAATAAAACAAGAATTATGGCAACACGTTTCCTTTATACCCCTCCTACCACGACTCCAGTATCTGGTAACAACTCTTGTTTTGCTCATCATAATGCTCACACTTATATATAGTCACTTTAAGGCACATTAACGCTGCTGCAATTCTCGATTCTGTTTCAGAACAAGCACATCTTGTGTTGTAATCTGCATGCAAGAGTACAATAAAAATGCTACAAAGATGGTCTAGGGGGATACAGCAGACAGAACTGCTAGCTTTTATGTCTGAATTGAGTCTTAATCTAGTAAATGCTGGCAGTGATCTGTACTACAGCCTCCAAACTGGGTTCTTTCATGCTTTAAGTTGATTCAGCAATAGCACAAATCCTAGTGCCCTTAGGCAGTTGGTGGTAGTTTGTGTATTTAGGTATAGATCTGAAGACCCCGAGACTTCAGTAAGTCAGCAAAAATACTCCTGCTGACCTCAAGGGCCTTGGATCAGATGCATAAAGCACACATGGGTTTCCATGGGGTCACCACCTGGCCTGGCAGAGCCCATGGGCACTGTCAGCACGCAGAGCACATGTGATGGAAGCTCATGTGGCTCAGGAGTGAGAAAGCAAGGCTAATAAATTACGGATGGGAAGTGGCTGGCTCAGGGAGTTCAAGTAATATAGAAAAACTACTCTCATCCTCCTGCAGCTTCCTTTATCATTTAAACAAATATTTCTCCTTTCTTCCAGAAGTGACTGAGTAGAGACACAGACATAATTTTGTAATCATAAAGAAATACTTCAAAACCTGGTGGGTTTTACCTTGTATGTGCATGCATACACCTGTCCACAGATACACTCACAGTATTTCATACACAGTTTTGTTGTTTCCCTCCATTTCATCTTTTCCATGTCTGTCCCTCCACATTTTTTTTCTCTTGGCTTTGTACACCTCTGCATCTCCTCTTGTGATATTCCTTTTTCACTTCTCTCACATTTATTTACACCTTCCTCTTTCACTTAGAAATTTGACTAAACCAGCTAAGTCACCACTGAGTTACAGTTCTATTTCCAACTTACCCATCCCTGCTCTTCTTTAGCTGCATTGAAAGGGCGTCCTGAATCCAGTCCTAGATCTTCAGCTTCTTATATGTCTGACCTCAGTTTGCATTTGTGTAACATCACAGTGCAAAGGCATTTATTTTATTTTATTATCAAAAAAAAACATAACGCAAAAAAAATATATAGTTGTTTTCAATAAGTATGGACTCATGGCCAACTCACCGAGGCTGCCAGATGACAAAAACACAGATAATGAGGATTCCTCTTTAGACTGGCAAGTTTTTGTGTCTAAAAGCATTTGCTAAGTTAAATGGAAAATTTCTCTCAACTCCTACATGATTCCTTAGTGGAGAAACTATGTCTCCACCTCATGATTACGCCTGGTGTCCCTCCGAGTCAGTTACCTGCTCCTCTTTGGGACACTGTTTCTGGCTTTGGGATACACTGTCAGAAAGCTGACTTGTCTCAGCTGGATCTAAATAGCCTTGACTAAGGTATCCCACCAAAGGGAGCCCCTTAAAGTCTTTCCACATTAGGTAAGTGGTGTGAAATTGCTGTTACAGAAAACTAGGAATAAATATCAACTAGAAGAGAAATAAGCCCGTCCAGCGGTAGGACTGTTACACCACAGGATTAGGTACAAGAGCTTGGGCAGCAATTCACTTGGAAGTTGCTTCACCTTTTGTATGTCTGCTTTGTCTTACTCCAGGCTCAAGTATCTAATTATAACAGCAATTACTGCTGCAGAGCATCTGAACCAACTCTGCCTTCTCTGCCCACAGAGGGTTGTCAAAGCCATCCTTAATACTCATTACAGACTATCAAAGAAAGGGCTTTTCCTATAGAAATTCACCAGCAAGAAACAAAGGGAATAAGAACTGCAATCAAAATAAAAGCATGACTTGACACTTTTTTAAACAAGGCACTGTTTGCCCTTTTCAAAAGGCTGAAAAGTTTTTGCATGGAGACGGGGTTGCCTTAGGAGCCAGCAGACAGATGTCTGCGCATTAGAAACTTCAAGCGTTTCTGCTGGTTGCTGTACAGTTACAGGAACAGGTTGTACACCTTCAATGTGCCATTTAGGTCATCAATATAATCTCAACAACCATTGCTGGACATGCCCAAGGGCAACAGTTCCCTTGGGCTATCATCAGCCATTTCAACAGACACTTTTAAGGACTCTTTTATTTTCATAGTTTTTGGAGGCTGAGCCAGAATTTGAGAACAAGCATGGACTCTTTAGGCCATAATCAACAGAGTGAAGTCTTGAGAGGTCAACAAAGTGCTGAGCTCCTTTGACATATTGCAGGAATCAGAGGGAAGATTCTGGGATGTATCAAAAGAAAACCAGCTGTCGGTGAAAGCCAGGGGCAACAGCTTGTTCCTGGATGCAGATATTAAGGTCATGATATACTTAAAACAAGAAAAAACACCCACAAGATAAAAAAGATCAATACATTTCTAACTCTCATTGTGTTTATTCCTCCTTTTTGTGAGGATTACAAATCAGCACAAGTCACATTTCCTTTATCTCCTGGGGAGTCTTTTTTTTTTTAATTCTTTTATTTTTTTATCCTCCTTGATGACTCTTCCCAAAAGTCATTTCAATTCATCCAACTGCAGCCAGCTACTAACTGCAGGGATGAAAATCATTTTGTTTCAGCTTGATGCAGCAGAAACGCACTAGACCTAAATAGCATATGACAGGGCACAACACAAGCACCTGATTTAGGGTTGCACAGGCTTCAGCAGCAACAAAGGATTTGCCTTCTGAAAATGCTGAAGCAGCTACTCGCAACACTGTCTGTATCAGACTAATAACATCCAAAACAAAACGGGGGGCGAACGAGCGCACGCACGGGTAGGTGAACACACACACAGAGCAACCCCTGCAATCAGACCTGCAGTGCTGCTACAGAACCTCGATCGTGCCCTCTTAAGTTCTCCAAGCTCCTATGCAACCTCTGTTTATAGTTAAAGCCATCTCTAGAGACAAGTCTTGGGCTGTGGAGATAAGGTTGGAAATGTCACGAGTACATTATAACGGTTCAAACAGCAGCCACTGAACAAAAAAAAGCGCTAATATACATCATTATACATCCTCCCATCATTCCTTCTAATTTGGGGGCCCCTGATCCATAACTTTCAGATGCTCAGGACTGGCAAAGTTGCTGCACGTTCTTTTTTGGGCCAAATTTCAAAGAAAAGCAGAGTGGGCTTGCGGTGATCCTCCACTCCATTTCTATGCTATTCCGCAGAGTACTTCTAGAAATAGGTGAGAAAAACTTGGTCTACAGGCCTCCTCTTGTAACAACAAGTCTGTCATTTCGAAGAATGTTTCAGCACTGGCCCCCATCTACGAGAAAGCTGATGAGGTTGCTCAGCAGCCATAGAGGGTGGTGTTACTGGACTTGCACATTACATGTGCCAGTCTATTTAATGCCTCAGCAAACCTCTACCCATCTCCTAAGCCATTCACTTCCTTATTTGAAAGGCTTTAGATAAAACCACTAAGAGTTATAGGGTATACAACAACCAAGGATATAGAGAAATGACAAGTACAAAGAGAGGAATATGAATAATATACAGAAGAGGCCATTATTCTATGTACTGAGGGAAAGTGTTTCTGCTCCTTACAAAAGGATGGATTTATCTTCCCCTGATCAGAGGTGACAAAACCAGAATGTTAATGCTAGAAAAACACAGGGAGGGCAGGAAGAAAGCTGCCAGCGATTTCGCTTTAATTTCATCAGCCAATCATGCAATTATACATTTCTTTTTTTGTGAGCAACAGAGACTTTCACACTTGGAGTACCTCAGGGGAGAGACAAATTACTATGTCTCACAGGTCTTTCTACAAATTTCCACACATATTTCAGTTAAGACCTCGATGTTCTCTACCTCCCGTCCTTTAGGCCTGACGCAGCTCATGTTACTGACTTTAAAGGGGACAAGACTGGTCATCAGGTACTAAGTCTTCCCTCAGTGACAGAAGTTTCATGCAGACATAATTCAGGGCCAGCTCTGCTTCCACCTTGCTGTGGATGATAATCAGGTCAGGGCTTTAGTACCTAAGCTCCCTTAAAATTATGGTACCTTCTCTCCATCTATCACTAGGTCTTCTACTTCCCTGCTCCAGTCCATGTGTCCCTGTGAACTTGCAGCCAGGGACGCTAATTAGCTCTCAGCAACCTCTGCTACGTCAGACAACATCACATAAATGCAATTCTAATACTTCTACACCGAAGCTAGCTCACATGCACCCACTATATGCTCCCCTTTAATGCTCACAATGCTGAGTTTAATGTAAACACAACCGGGTCAGTGTAAGCATACTTCCAGCAAACACAGAGGTGATAAGGCAACCCAAATGGGACTGGAGATAGGACCATATCATTATTATTAGCAGAAATAGCAGCCACAAGAGTAAAGCTAGAAGCTCTGCTATGCTGTCATGCTAATGCATTATTAGAGTTTATACCCCAAAAGAGTTTGTTAAAGGGAAAAAGTAGAGAAAAAAAATCACACCATAAATTGGTGGAAGAGCCCTGATTTCATTTGCATCAAACTAGTTAAGGTCCAGGTATTATCTATTCGCACACAGAGCTGAAAATTGATCACAACCCCATAGACCTGTTGTTTCTGTCATTGGCAGGGAAAGCGGGTGGTAATTTTGAGCACAGAGAACCACTAGGCTGAATAAATATTAACAGTACAGTTAAGCTGCCATGCAGTTAATATGCAGAAAGTGTGCCAGCCTCCTAATAAACCAATATTGCTATGTTGTAATACTGAACTAGGCACAGCAGTACAGATCATTTGTGACTTCATTTTATGTCATATTCTGGGAGGCCGTTTTCTGCCTTTTTAAGTTATTTTAAGGCCATCATGCTCTCAGCGTATAAAAAGTAGAAAAAAAAAAAAGATGAGAGAATATTTCTAATGTTTAATTATTGTTATGGAAAAGTAGTAGTGGAAAGTATCCACAAAATCTCTGAAAATTAACTCTGGATTAAGTACTTAACTTGGGTATGTAAATTTAGGACACCCTCCCTAGCACCAAGTAGATGTATCTGAGATACAGGGGTGGACTGCAGTATTAGCTTCTTCATCAGCCAGCTGACACACAGCTACTGAAGTATGCTTTTAGTTGTCATCTAATTTAGTGTTTCACTACCAACCAGCTCTCTCAATCCAATTTTACTAGTTTTTAAAGAACTCTTGTCCTCCTAATCCTATTATATTGATGATTTCTAAAAAAAATTTTGCTGCAAGTGATTCAGAAAACAAACACCACCCCTGCCATCTGCTTCTACTACTCCTTCCCCCCTCAAAATGATGACTTTCCACACTGACCCCCCAAAACTCAGTACGCTGGTATTTCTTTGGAAACAGATGCTTATTTTTGCCCTTTTGTGCAGCCCTTCTAGCTGGAATTTCCCAGCCTCTGTTTGCAGGGGTGGCATTTGGAAGACCAATGACCTATTTTTTTATTTTTTATTTATACCTCTGCTATTCACAAAGCTTAAGGCCCCAGGATGAACGCATCTTCCTCGGTGCAGGCTGCAGCCTCTATTGGCTAATGACATTTGTCTGAAGCTTTTAGTAAAAACAAGGACTGCGAGCTGAGCTGCAGTAATACCAAGGGTAACGAGACGTTCACAAAGGCAATAAATCCATCACATGAATGGCAGAAGGGAGATTTACTTTTCAGTGATAAGGCAGAGCTGAGAACCGGGAGGGTTAAGAAATCATTACTGGATGGGAGAGTCATTTAGAAGAACAAAATTATATTTCTACATTTGAATCAAAACTTCTACATATGGAGTTGAATGAGGGAAGAAAAGCCAGAAAATTGTATTTTTATTCCCTTAGCTGAATATTCATAGTATACTGAAATTATTAGGATTTGAACTCTATATATATGCTCAATAAGGCTTCATAGCAGCAGTAAATAATGTGAACCTTACAAAAATATGAAGTCCCCTTGCAGAAGCAGAACAAAGCATGTGAGCTGATCTGTGCTTTCTTTATTGTGATTTCCATATGAGAATGAAAAGGCTGCTTCCACAGACAAGGCCGAGGCCTACGGGCACACAGTCTGAAAAATAACACCACCTTTTCATTTGTAATCTGAACAAATTTAATGTAGAAGCTATTGATGCAAAATGAACTTAGAACCTCGCATTTCTATTTTTTCCAGGGTAGAACTGCACTTTAAGTCACAAGCTTTATTAATGGAATAAGTGCATTTGTCTCTTGCAGGCCTGAAAAATAAAGCACTGAGAAGTAACATACGGAATATGCCTTGGGCGAGAGAGATTTCTTCTGGTATTGTTTTTCTAATAAAATTGAAATCATGGCATGAGTGCACATGTTCCTGTAAAGAGTCTCACAGGGGGTGGCCTAAAATAGAGGCACCCAAAACCCTCAGACATTTTTTATAATATTGGTAATTGCACCTGTTCAAAACACAACAATCTGCGATCCCTAAACTCATGGGATGTGGCATTCCTTTTATTTCTTTCCAAGTTCCCCACTTTTGAGTCTGTCCTTCAAGTCAAATTCTTGGGGAAATTTCTTCTGCCAAGTAGAAGGGCTCGAAACTTCATTTTATAATGGCAAGTTGCAATCCTCCTGCCATCCCACAACTGCAGCAAGGGATGCTCCTATAAAAGTACTCACTGAGATTGAAATTCCTTAGGAAGTTCTGAAAGTTAGCAACATTGATGTTAAAAAGCATGGGGGATGCAGACTTAAAATCCTGCAAATTCAGCTGAGCTTGCTTCCAGGCACACTCAGTAACTGTGAGGGGGTGTCAGACTGGCTATTACCACTGCACAGACAGACAAGTGGACCCCAACCTAGAAACAAACATCTTCGAAAGCCTGTATCGATTTAAAGCTTCCCACTAGTACATCTTAGGCCTTTGAACCTTTGCTCTAAGATTCAAAGACAGACCTACCAGTGTCTCTTCTGCTTTAGGCAGTTCTCTGCCTTAATTTCCCCATGTTCCTACAGGTAGAGTTTCACTATCTGACCTCGGAGCTGTGTTGTGGTCTTTCAGTCAGTATTAGTAAAGGGTCCTAGGGCAGAGGAGTGATAGGCATTTTGAGTACAAGGACTACAGAAGAGCCTCAGGCAGTGAGATTACCTTTACTTTTGAACATCTTTGACACAAGGTCCTGGAAAGGCAACATGGTTGTCTTATGCTCAGTAAAAATTTATGTTCTTCTGTTCTCATCCTAGTATCTAGCTAAGCTTAAAACTGAACAACCTGGAAAAAAGTGATTCCATTGGAAAAGCCGTGACATTCAAGAGGGCTTTTCCTCTTGAAAATGGCAGTACAAAGGGTCTGCCTGGTTAAAAAATACCCAAGCAAACACTTTAACTCCCACTGAGTCTATTTCAATTTCAAACTCACAGTGGCAACAATTCCAAAGGGAAGTGCTTTCTGGTTTCTTGTTTCACACTCCTAGAGTGGCTAATTGGAAACCTAGGCAGGGAGAGAACTAGGAGTTCCTGAGATGCTACAGAACAGGACTGTTTTGCAACAGTCAGTCTGATACAACATCAAACCACTTAGAACTGCAGTACCTATCAGTGTCTCTTATCTTAGCTCTTCAGTTACACAGTGATCCACAGGCCTTGGAGATACTGCCTCTGTATCTTTCCCCACAAAAATTAAGAAGAAATCAAATGAATACCCTTCCAGCTTCAGTTTTCACTGGAAAACAGTTTTCACAGCAAACAAACTTAAGTGGATCTATTTCTTCCAAGCCAATGAGTTAACAGTTCATGTTTTGGTTTAATAAGATGGGGTAGGAACTGTAATCTGAGTAACAACCAAAGGATGAAGGTCAGAACATCTTTTCCATGTGTTGAATGGAGCCACACATCTCATGGTGTGTTCCTTGTTCAGAACCAAGCTGTGCCAGCAGCTCCAGGCACACATCTATGCCACAGCACAACTCAAATAAATGGTATCACAGGCTACAGCACTGCCTGAGTCATGTCTGAATTGCACCGTATCTGTGCAGATTTGCCCTATCACTCAGGACAGTGAGTTATTCCCAGGTACACTGTTGCATTGATACAAAAGTTCAGTTTTCAAGGTCTGAAAACCCGCACAAAAATGTACTGAGCAGCAACAGCACGGCCTAGAGCGACAAAAATCCTCCACTCCAAGGTAAGCAGAAAAGACATGGTTTTGGAACTGTTCAGCCTCCAGGAAAAGGAAAAAAAAAAAAAAAAAAGGTTTCATGAAGAAATACCAGGTATACTACACTGTTATATTTATAATAGTAAAGAGAATCCCATCTAGCACCGGTAAGTCCATGCATTATCTAACATCGAGAAAGAATACTTGTCTGTGCCAACGCACAACCTGTCAGAGAACTTAATCAACTAATGAGTAAAAAAGCTAGAATGGAAGTTTCGTTCCTCAAGGCTTCAACTAGTAAGCATCAGTAGCTTGTGATTATGCCATATGTGTACACGGTATATGGGGTACCTTAAGCAGAACAGTTAGCATCAGCAAACATGTCTTGTGAACTGCAAAGTATAAAAAATTTCTATTCTGTAAATGCTTTGGCAGCAAAAAATGTTTTTCATAAACTCCAGATTCCATGGGCACATATCACTACCTGAAAGGACACGTGCAGTTCTTCTGAATCTGAAGCAGAAATATAATTATTCAAATGGAAGAGAGAACGAACAACAAAGTTTAACAAGCCAAGTTGCGATTAATGTCCTGTTCCCTTCTGAGAATTTAGGCAGTGAATCTGTTTTTACACTTCATGTTTTCAACAATGTCTGCAGAGATAAAGTAATGGAATGTCCATTACCTAGGATAAGATTGACATGTTGCCATAAAATGCTTTGTAATTGTATAAATAGCATCGAACAAGGAAAAATCAAGAGCATATAACACATATAAAATATCCATAGACACCTCATTTTTTTCTATTCAGCAGGAAGCAGCAATGCAAGCAGAGAACTGGAGGGTATATTAAGAGGCATTTGTGCATTTCAGCATTTCTGTCTTACCTGAAGGTGCTTGATAAATCCAAGGCATATAAATAAAAAGGAGAAGGACTGGAGTACAGGCGATGGTGCTGATGCTGACTTTTCATTTCTAAGGTTCTAATTCAAATGTGGTCAATATTAATATTATTTATAGATGATTATCAAAGGTGTAGCACTTGCAGGCAGGAGAAGCATTTTTGTTTATGACCCAAGGCATGCTAGCCCTGTTTTGTAGAGGGCAGGCAGCTCAAAAAGGTTTAATGACTTACTCAAGGTCACACACTGACTAAATTGAGAATAAAGGACCAGAACGCGTAACACCTGATTTACTTTCACATGCTGTCTTGTACACCATGAAATCTAACGTTATCAAGTGACTGGTTTGTATATTTGAGTTGGGAGTCTGTCCATTTACAGCAGGAAATATCTCTTGTTTATTGGAGTCTCCAAGTAAAGGTCAAAGAGCAAATAAATGATGGAGTTAAAGCAAGACCACTCCACTTCAGCTATGAAATCCCTGGGTGAGATTCTATTGATAAAACTCAAAGCTTTCCTTCATCATACTCCATAGCCATGTAAACAGATGAAGGATTGCGGGTCAGAGACATTTCCCAAACCAATTGTGCAATCCCAGACACAAAGAAATAGAGAAAGCTGAGCTTTCTGATTGCTCTATCAGTCCAGAATATTTACTTGGGGTTTTTGGTTATACTGATTCCGAAATGGTAATTTTCTCTCTTATTCTGCAAGTTACTCAATTTACGAGACTGTCATTCCTTCATGACACCCGTAGCAACTTTTACAAGAGGGAGATAAAACTTTTTAGCACGTCAACATAGTTGGATGATGCAGATTTGTAAAAAAGCTTTAGAAATTGTGCAATCATTTCCGCTCCCCACCTCAAGATGGTATAAGCTTAATGAACAGTACAGAATTTCACTAGAATAAGCCTAGCTTGCTTACGATGAGACACCAACTCACCTAGAGTGAAATTCACTCCCTTACACACCACCAGCATTAAGCCTATTCACCATTTAAGTCTTCAAAATAGGATTAGGGGATTTAAGTAGCACAGAAGCTTTGCATTTTCCATCTAGTTTCTTAATGAATTTTTACATTAATGGGAACGAGCATTACAGCCAAGCACTCAAGTTTCTCAACAGGGCTGTGTCTAGCCTTTGGAGCAGACAGTTCCAACCACAGGGAATGCATGACCTCCCCAATGTTGAGCAGCAAAATGTTTGCTTTTGTGCTGAGACAGATTTGAACTCAGATACTCAGAAGTGCAAACTAAGTGATGAATTTTTCCTACTTTTTCATTATTAAAAGAAGTATTTTAGCACACTGGTTTTGAGTTGGTACTCAAAGCCAGTCTTGAACAGTTTACTACTTACTGTCCTTTAAATGTATCTAACTTAGAAGCAGTTCTTGACACTCAGCAACCTAGATCACATAAACAAAGGCATTTAAGAAAGAAAAATGAACAGCCCACATTAATTAGCAGATATTTACTCCTTTTAATAAGCAACATATAAAAAGGAAAACTGGAAGTCACCCCATCATCACAAGTCACGTTAATATCATCCGCTACACAAGAGTTTACAAACTATATTTCTTGGCACTTTATGCATGCATGGAGGCAGACTTTTATCTAAGGATCTGAACACAGCATACAAGCATTAGCTAATTAGATTTCTTGCAACTATTATATCAGAAGTGCCTAGAAGAGAGATAAAGGTAGGGTTAAACCACAGAACCAGGTCTCACCTTAAGCACAGGCTGCCGGCACAACCGCTGGACTGTTCCTACGTATCAGCTCCATCACAGCATTTTTTCCAGCTCTCATAGGTAGGCTTTTTGTTCTGCAGTATTATATGCCCAGAGGCACCAGTCACAATCGGGACACTACACAAATTTCTACCTGCACATCATGGACAAGTCCAAAAGACATGGACAGCTGCACCATGCCCAGAGAGATGAACTGCTCTGTCTGACTCGCAGGAGAAATGCAAACTGAACCACTATTTCCTATGTCCTTACCTGCCAACATCAAAATGATTTGCCACACGGACACAAGTTACCTGTGCAAGTACATCCTGACTAAGTCTGGTACAGACACATCTGTTGTTGTGTGCGCACAACGTAAAATCTGCACACACAGAGTGTTCGTCTAGGGTGCATGAAAAGCTATCGGGAACCACCTCTTACCATTCACACAATTAAATACCCTAGATGGCTGCTTAATGCTTGGATGGGAGTTGAATGGCAGAGAAAGTAGTAGGTATACGGAAAGGCGCAAAACCAGCAGCCTTCCACTCCTGACTAGTGGAGATGAATTGTACATCTCATCCCTTAAGTGCACTATCAGCTAATTGTCATTATTTCAAATTTGTAAAGTGTTAGGAAATACTCTTTCAGGAGCTAAAGTGTAAGTACAAACGAGTCTCGCTAATTTGCAATTCACTGAAGATGAGACGTCAAAAAAAAGGAGTGAAGGGATGGGACAGCTAGGAATGGACCAAGGCTGTCCCAGTTCTCTTTAACTTCAGAAAACATTTGAGAAGAAAAAAGAATAAATGCAGTACGAGCATAAGGAGGTCTAGTCTCCAAACCAGAGACACGCCTGCCTCTCATTAGAGTTCCTGGGTGATGTAAGCAAGCATCTGTCAGGAGAACCAGACCCTATGAAAAAGTAGTGATATAAAATCCCAGATCACTTCAGAGAGGCAATAAAAACAATATGGAAAATTTACAACAATCCAGTGTAATTGTTCAAAGGTAACTGCTTCAAGGACTATTATGAGGCTTGTAAAGGTTTTTCAACTGATAAAAAAGGTACACCGGTTTTAAGATGGGATAATTTAAAGCACTATTCAGCACAGCTTTGCAGGAACATAGGATACTGATGAGTGTGTTGGTTGCTGACCTTCTAATGTAAATTTAAAGAGAAACCATTCTTGTTAGTAAGATATTACGGTATTTATTTTTTGCACAAAACACTTTTTAACACAAACCTCCTTCAATCCCTTTAAAATTCAACACTAACAAATAAGTTTGCAGGTCCTAGACGGACAGCTTTGGCTGGGTGCAAGAAGACATCTCCTATCTTGATCTATGACATTTTCAGAGCTTTCAGTACTTACAGAGTACATCTGTACTGATCTGAGTACTGCAGGGAAAGCATAGCTTAGCGTGTTTGTAGTTCAAGAATGCTCATCTTTGATCAGGGAAGCTACACATGTGGTCATTGGAGCTGGGGACTATGAATGATGCGGACTACTCCTTTCTCTGCTATTTACTCATCCTGCAACCAAGTTGTTTCACCTTTTTATGCACTGGTCTACCCTTTAAACAGAACAGGCATGAAAATAACTTTAAATACCATAGAGGTGTATCACTAAGGCTTAAAAGAATACATTTAATTTTTAATCAAAAGTCACTGTAATGCTGCCTAACAAAAATTTGAAAATTACCACTGTTTGCAAAGAGCCCAGCCTATTCTGAATTCTACTATACTCTTGAAAACTGTATTATCACCTTAAAAGTAGTTTTACAGGTCTATTTTATAGGTTACATATAAAATAATTTCTAGCTTCAAGAGATTTGAATTTAAGATATTATTTTTCTCTTGAAAGTATTAATTTCCCTCAGAATACTTTTAGTCTACTCAATTACTCCAGGCTTTTTCTCAGTTATTAACAATGCATCATTTAGCCTCCTTTTTGTTTCCATCATAACAGAATCAGGCCAAGTGTCTATGCCTTTGTCTGATAAATGCCTTCTTCAATATATAAACATTAGCAGAAACCAGTATAACAACTATTTATATTCAAAAGAAGTAGTAAATATTGTGGGGTAAAATACCCCTCACTGGGAAGGAACATCAATACTGAAGGCATAAACCATACAATGGGTCTTTTACAGTATGTTTATTTACAGTAATATAGTTGTCATGTTTACTTGTTTATGCCTCCTTTGAATTTTTTGAAACATACTGCTGGAAAACGTTAAAGCCAAAAAGGTAATTACAGCAACCAAACCTTGCCATCAACGATTCAAAGAAATGAAGCGAACCTGTAAATTATAACAGCTTAAATCAAGCTCAGGCCATGAAGAGCAGCATAAACTACAATTCTACTCTTTGGTCAAGCCACAAACAACGGGGAAGCAAGACAGTTGCTCTCTGCAAAACAGCCAGTGCGCTGCAAATTAGGTGTCAAGGTGTGTCCGTATTTCGGTGAGCCTTCAACAGCATCCTTTGTTGCCTGGTGAGCAAGGACCAAGACTGATGTGCAGGCAGTGTTACGTGTAGGCACTGTGGCCAGCTTTGGGAGCAGGCAGCGTGAGTACAAAAATTATGCAAGTGCAGATTCAGCAGGGAAATTGAGGGAGCCTTTGTCTCTGTACCAGCTCAAGCTACTGACGTGGTCATGGCTATGCAGTTACCTTTTCACCAGGGATGCAGCCCAGGTTCACTGGCCTCTCACCAGCACACTGGGAACCAGAGCTTCTGTGTGATGGATTAAATCCTGGATAGCTACGGACCAGTATCCCACGGGGCTTTGCAGGCAGACAAAAAAGCCTGTCATTTTTCTACTGCAAAGTGAGGCTTTTATGTGCTGGAAATGTCAGGTTTTAGACTGAACTACTGAAAATTAGAAACACAATGCCAGAGAAATAACACTGAGATCATTAGATCTTTGTAGGTACCTTAAAATTCTATTGACAAGAAGTAACAGAGATTTACAAAAAAAGGATGGATGTGTGGTAGCCAACAGCCATTGTATCACAGTTGAAAAGCAAGAAAGGGTCAGAATTATTTGCAAAAGTCTCTGGTACTTCCTGGTCTGACTTAACTTGCTGATCTACTTTTTATACTAACGGGCAAAAGAAAAGACGATGCATTAAGATAGACAGAACTTAAGTGATTCATATTTTATTATAGTTAGCTTTTTGCTCTCTTACTGATTTTGTACATCTATACTCACATTCCTTTTCAACCTTCTCCAGATCTCCTTTCTCTTTAGTATTCTTTCCATAGCATCACAGAACAATAGAGGTTAAGGGACTTTGGGAGACATTTAGTCCAGTCCCCTCCTCAAAGCAGGGTCAACACTGGATTCAGACCAGGGTGCTCAGGGCTGTTGGATTTTGAAATCCTCCAAGGACAGAAATTCTACAACCTCTCTGGGTCCCCTTTTCAATCTTTCCTCGTCTCCAGGCCACACAAGCCCAGGGGTGTCATGCTGTCCTCTCAGAGGCTACCAGCCCGGGAAACTGATTTTCAGAACTCTCCAGCAATAGCCTGACTTCCTTGTCTCTTCTGGTCTCTTGCTTGAACTCCTACACTGAGTATGAAGACAGAGCAATGCAGCTGAATCAGAAAAACTCGGAGACACTATCCACAGGAAATCCTAATGAGGACTCCTCGCCCGCTGACACTCATCTGAAATGCAGTGGCATACTGGTTTGAAAAACTTGAAAAACTCCAGAAGCAGCACTGTATATAAATAACCGCCTTGCCTGCACACAAGACATCTGATCATAGACTATGTTTGAAAAGTGAGCACTAAGGTTGAGATCAGCTTTTTGACTCTGTCTAGATGAATCATTGTGTTGTCCATTTCTGAAATGAAATCAACCAGTAGCATATCAACAGTGTCTTCCCAACATGAACTGAAATATTTGAGTATCCCTGGGAAGGCTATTTTTTCTTGACTTAACACTTGGCCATCTAACCTTGAAATGCTAGATGTTGTAAATATGATGTACTGCTGCTATAAAAGTGGGGGAAAATGTCTGAAATTCAAAATGAGAAGGCACTGGGAGAAGGATTTCCCCCCACCTTACTGCTATATCATTCTGATACTTAAAAATAAAATCCCAAAACATGATCTTGCACTACAGAAGTAGTCATTTGTACCTATTTGAAACTGCCCGAGTCGATACATAATGCTATTCTCCCACTCGCAGTACATTTCACATCCCCTTTGCCCAGATGTAAAAGGATTAGTGAAAACTTGCTGCAATCAACGACCATCCAGTCAACTGTGGTAGCCTTTGGAGCAACAGAGCTATTTCGCAAGGCACAAGATCCTCCAGACACATCTGAGATAAGCCGAAATTCATGTTTGGGGTGGTTCTTTCACATTTTGTTTCAACAGGGTATTGTAGCATAATCGATAGACCTAGCGCTGACGTTGTTTGTTAGCAGCTCACCTCCCAACAGGAAGAAATGTGCACAGCTCCTACACTGAGCCTTTCTTCCCTCGCTGAGAGTTCAATAATAAGAGATGTATAAAATCAGAAAACAGCTAATGGCGCTGGCCTTGTTGTACTCTTGACATTTCAAGTCTTTGAGGTAGACTTAACAGAAATGGCTACACATCTGTAAATGTAGGGTGTTGGTTTTCTGTGTCTTTAAAGAGCATCTTCAAAATAAATCACAGTTAGACCTTCCCTGAAAGCCTGTACAAAGCCCTTAAAGCTCGTCCTTAAAAATACTCTGTCAATCATCCTGCATTCCACTGACTAAATACTAACATTACATCCATGAAGAGAGTTTGGTCTCTAATAAAAGAAAGATATCTTTGTGCTTTTTTTTCATTTCTTAGCATTATGGTTAGTGATGAAGGAGTTTGAACTGAGCTATTAACTAGTATACATCATATCCCCAGAGTGTCAGAATTTGCAAGGTAATTTCTTAATAGTGAAAGGAAAAATCACATCTTCCTGACAGTATTTTCTGAGGAACTAACAGATTTTTTTTTTTTTTTGTTGAAGTGCCAGGTGCCACTCAATACACAGACACTCTCAAAGAAATGAAGATTTAACTGGTCCAACCCAGGACAACTGATTATCTGATTTTATATAGCCTTTGCTTATGCTTTTATTTGTGATTCACTTTTTCCCTGGTCGTAAACTGTTAATAAACATATTAATACTCACCTCTGTGAAATGCTTCAAGAGCAAAAGGCTCAAATCAACATGACAGGAAGGAGACATGTTGCTTAGGCCATTTCTGATCTTGATTCCAGCCTCCCTCTCTCAAGCCCCTGAGACCCTACAAGATATTCACTGCAGAACAGTTGCTACTTCAGGTATTATCAGCCCCAGGTGTTTGTTATCACCCCAGTACTGGACACTGGGTGCTCTTTGGTAGGATCCTGAGGAAACCAAAATCATCAGGTGCTTCTAATGCAAACCCTACTATTATTACTCTCTTCTCAAATCGAATCCGCCAATGAATGACAGAAAAAGACATTAAATGACCATCAGATAACACCTCAGTTAAGTAGAGAGAATAATGGAAGAAAAATGGGCATATTTGGTGCATCTGTGAAGAATGACTGATTGTAAACTACTAAAAAGCCGTATCTGTTTGGCAATTCAAGACAACAGATGGAGAGGCTAACTGAGAGGCACATTATTCTGCAGCACAATAATGGGTGAAGAGACATTCACCTATCTAAACATAAAATTGAGCATAGTACAGGGAATACAGTAAAGAGGGAGAATATAGTAAACCTCTCATCTCTTCAGGAATGCAGGCAACCTCCTTGAAAAAACTTTCTGTAAAAGATCATGAGTTACTCTCAATGCTGCTTTATTTGTAGTTGTAGCAGCTGCTGCTCAGGGCCATGACTGTTGCTTTGATGATAACTTAGGAGATTTTGTCATTTTCTGTAGTAGACACTAAGTTTATGGATAGTATTGCCAAATCACAGTGATCAGTATTTTGTAATATCTGGTGTCTCCTTCAACACCCTATATGAATATACCAGAATACCAGCTGTAATTTTTAAAATACATTTCTAAATGTCATAGTTGGGCAGACAATGTTTGAACATGTAAAAGTCACACGTTCCGAAGAAAAACCCAAATACATGTTGTTAAAAAATTATCCTCAAGCTGATTTCATGATTTTGAGGGGTTTAGGACTTTGTTCTGAAATATCTGAAGCAGGCGTGAGTGCATCATACTCTGAATGGGAATCAGATGAGGGCAAGTAAACCAACTGCAGAAGTGAACTACTACATACCATCACGGCAGAAGAATTTGCTGTTTCAAATGTCTACAGATTTGCCAATGTTTCCTCCTACTGAGGAAACCCAAAGATTCAGAAATTAATACATTACATATACATTAATACAGAATTATCTCAGTGGAAACAGTAGAGTGATACAGAAATTTATGGAATTTCAGGGGGAAAAAAAAAATCCATTCTGCTTCTAACTAAAGATTTTTCTCTACAAAGCACAGAGCAAAACCTAGATGAACCAGGACAAAAAGGGAAACTTTGAACCACCCTACCCCAAATGCAGGAACACAACTCCCCTTTATAGTAAGAACTACTTAGGTTTCTAAACATCTTACACTTCTCCCCCCCTCAAATCTGTCTATAAATCATTCTGTCATATCAGGATGGGGTATAAACTACAGCAAGTTCTTCAGGACAGAGTCTGTCTTTCAGTATGCAAAGCCTGTCTGGGACCCCTATGGGTCTACCAAGGTTCAGTATTTCTATGAATATTTTTCATGTAATGGAAGGTATCAAGGAACAGATAGCCATTTGTTAATGACTTTCTAAAAGGAGCCTAAATATAAAAATCAAAACATGCAACACCAGGCAAAAGAGACCTTCTAAGACTATTTAGCTGTACTTCACGTGTAAGCTGTTATGGCTGTTTGAAGTACAAGGTCTCTAAGGACAAAATACAGTTTCAGTGCTGCTCCAGGTGTCGTATGAAACACTCTTTCAGTGCTACAGCCCCGACTGTGACTTCAAGTTCAGCTCTTGCTCATCACCTGGCATACCTGGCTCTCAAGTCCTATAGCTCTTACAGATTACAGCGATTTCACCACTCCCCTGCATACCAGAACTATGACAGACTTTATTGTATAAAACCAGGATAATTCTCAACTATCAAAGAAACTGCGATGGCTATAGTTAGCTGCAATAAGCAGAATTCTCAAAATTTATTGAAATAGGATAGGTTACACAATTGGTTTACCCCTAACTGTCCTCTTTATTCAACTCTGCTTCTTAATCCTCCCCACTCCCACCCCTTTCTTTTTTTACTGCTTCATAAGCATAGATATGTCAGACAAAATGGCTGGAATCTTCCCTGCGGTAAAAGAGCAAGAATTGTTTGACTGAATACGAGTTGGTTAATTGTATGGTAGAGTCTTGAACCTCCCAGACAGAGCCACAAGTCAATGCTCCAACACCCACAAGAAATGGAAGGATAATCAGAGGAACCTGTGGGTCATTTCCAGAGCAAGACAAGCCATCTGTTACAACACTGGTCTGCTAGAATGCCAGCTTGCGTATGTTTGCAAATCACAGGCTGCTTAAAAATGGAGCAGAAAAATCCCTTCTAAAATACATTGCTCCTTTACTACGAGGTTTCCTTACAAGCTATGGATTTTGCACTATACATTTAAGAGTTGAGGAACAAATAGAAAGCTTAGTGGAAAATGGTTTAGCAAATAGAATGGCCAGTGTGTCGAGGCATAGGAGGTAGCAGGAAAGCCAATACGAATTTAAGAGTTTGTTTTACTGCCATAGCTCTTGCCAGTGTCAAATCCAGGAAGAGCAACCACATTTTAATCCTTGGCCTAATTCCAAAGTAGTAACAACAAATTAGCCGTAACAGTGACTTTATATGGGCCTTATCACCACAATCATCAATAGATTCAGTCCCACACCAGTCTTATCAAAAAGTTTAGTGCTGTCACGTTAAGAGACAAACCCATGAAGAATAAAGGGACTCAAGAGATTTGTTCATCGTAACACAAAAATCAGTAGCAAAACAGGAAATTAAGATAAACTCCCAAATTTCAAGCAGATACCAGATGACTCCCTCACCCCATCTCTGAGTCCAGCAGAGAAAGCGGAGGACAGAGGGACTGCATATCCTCCACAGGGCACGGAGCTGTGAACGCCACCGGTGCTACATATTTCCCAACAGAAGCAACTGCAGCGCTAAGGAACTGCAGTTCAAATTTGGCTGGTTTAGTCTAACTACATCTGTTTGCCGCTTTTGATCATTTCTAAGTGGACAGGAATCCGATGTGGAAACCAACAAACTTGCTGTACTACCAGGTGGTTTGCTTGTTTATGAGTGATTCTGGAATTTGGCCTGAACTTCCGACTTGAAAAGGAGAGATGTCCCAACTGAGAAGATCTGAGGTAACAGACAGATGAAGAAGTGATGCAAAACTTACAAAAAGAGACAGAACAGCACAGCTCCTCACTGGTCCAAACCATCCACATGATTTGCTCTGTTGACTTGTGCTCCAGTGCTGAGATCCATAAACAAGCAGAACTGACTGCTTGTGCTGCTCTATCCAGCTCTTGATTTCTGATACCAGACCCAAAATTAAAGTAAAACTGCTTAACCTCTGTATTTTACTACCTGACCTTCAAAGCTGATAAAAGCATATTTTTACCCTTGAAAAGAAATAAAGCCATTACGGAGCCAGGAAGTGCTTTATCTTCATCTCATGACTCTCATCCAAAAGCTTGCATTATGTTTTTCTTTCTCATTTGTGCCAGTTTGGTAATATGATTAAGGGGTGGTATTACTGGCTCAAGCATGACCACTACACAAAGCAGCAGAAACTTGCCCTGCCTTCCAAAAGAAAATCCATGTGGAAGATATATATACATCAGTATGTGCCAATGTAACGGTGCTGAATTAACAGTATTTACACTTCTTCCACGCATGTGTCAAGACAATTCTCTTACAGACTAATTGCGTGGTGCTGTTCATATACAAAAGCAGTTTCTTTCATGAGAGGTTGTATTTTGTACACTGACATATTACAAAAGCAAGTATTAATGCCTTCAATAACTACATCTTCCATTTAATTAAAAGTGTGTGATTGTGTAGGGGAAAGTAGAAGGGTTTAGACTTCCAAATGGTTGTGCTTAACATAAAAAAATCACCTGCTTTGAGAATAGGGTGTAATTTGCTGTGGAACAACCTATCTTCTTCCATTCTAGAGCTGTCACTCTATTTCACTGCTCACCAAAGGCCTTTAGAGAGAAATTAATTTTGTAGGGGGGAAAAAAAAAAAAGAGCCAGAAACTATTAGAAGAGTTTTGGTAAATTGAGTAGATGTTGCAGAGATGGTTTATTTAATCTTTAATTAAAGGAAATGACCATTCATCAGCAACATAAACAGGAATCTAAAAATACTCTCTCAATCTGACCACAACACATTATGCAACACACACCCCCTGAGTTCTGCAGTGTCTGGCCCTCAAGAACAACAGCCTGCTCTTGCTCATTTCTAACACTCTGCTCTATGGACATGGCAAGTTCATCAGTCCCCAACAGTGGCAGAGCAAATCGTATCCACGTGACTGCAATTCGGCATTGGGTGTAAAGAAGCCTTGCTTTGCTGGAAGCAAGATTTTATTTACTAGTTTATGCATATGTTTGTTGAACATCTTAATCTCTAATGCCTGCAGAAGGTTTTGAGGTAATGTCTCACTTAGCATTTCTATACCCTGCCTCATCATAATGAGTTAGTATTCATTAATTTTAGAGATTCTTTGTCTTGCTAGAAAGAGAACGTTTGAACCAGAATGCACACATTGCATCTACTGAGGCTTCTACTTAGTGCTGCTTCTTTTTGTCCTTGCAGATACTGCTTGACTCCAGGTTTTAGGAGATTTTGTGCCACCACCTAGGATAGAAATTTTGATTTGCTGATTTGCTGGGGGAGGTTACAAAGATGCAGGTTTTACCACTTGACTTTTTCCATCTCTTCTATGTTTAGATTATCTGTGCTGTTTCAACCTCAAATGCTGAAAGCTCTCTGCAGCTGCATAATGTATCACAGATGCACAGTAAGCTCCTCTCTATATAGCAGCATTGTGTCACAGCACAGTGCAGAGGATAGGAAGCTATTTCTGGATACGATACCAACTTCTTGCGTGACATTGGACGAGGCCTCTTAACCTCTCTGTTCTTCATCCTTCTTCTCCAAGATGATGATAATATAAATCCACTTGATTGCAAAGAACTTTGAAATCAAAGGAGGAAATTTCAAAATAAATGCTATTTATTTCTCTACCAACACATGCACATCTGTGATGCAAGAAGACACCGCTCTCCATCTCTCTCTCTCCATCCAACACTGACATGCTGGGGTTTTTCCACTTCAATTTTCTTTCCAGCTCTCTCACTTCCTTCATCTCTCCCAGTCTTGCCTATGTCCTTTTTGAAGAGCTGTATGAACACCTGGTCTAAAATCTGGAACTTCAGTAAACACTAGACCCCAGTTACCACTTCACTATTCAGACCAATCTCCTAATTTAATTTAGAATCTGCTACACTTACCTGTATTCATTGCTAATACATGCCTTTCACAAAAGCCTCACCCAAAGCTCTTTAAAGTCTGTAATACCACAGCATGCACAAGAAGGCAAAATCTGTTCTTCAGTGCTCTGACACTGCAGAATGAAATCTTGACCTGGCTGCGCAGCAGTTAGGTTGAAAGACCACGAAGCAGAAACACTTCTGCTTACTGTGACACCGACCTAGAGCCATGCATGACTCTCCTCTCTGTCCTGAGAACAGTACCAAGAGAAAATAATACTTCAAATCTCACTTGAAACAAGGAAACTTGACCATTTGAATGACTTCCCTGCATTCTAAACAGAGCTCTCGACAAAAGAGGAGCCTATCAAGATACACCACTCTCCCCCAATTTATACAAGCTACCACCTACCAGTACTCCATAGGACATTATGCAGGTATGCAAAATAATTTAAAAAAGGGTTATGGGGACCACTACAGAGAGACTGTGTTGTAATCTCTCCTCTTGGGATGCCAGAGTTTTCTCTACTTCAGTAAGCACCCTTGTCGAGAATTGTAATGACCAAGAAAAAAATCAAATTACTTTGGATTTCACTTAATCTCACTTAAGAAAACGTGTGTGAAGGCACCTAGGTATATTTAACATACCATACTACCTCTGAAAATCATTCAACATCACAGGACTCAAATGGGTCTGGTACACAAGTTCAGACATGACAACACTGAAAGGCAACAGTCACCTCAGGAAAAAATCCCGCTTGTCAGCTCCAGAATGGAAAGTCAGACTAACTAAACTTCTCTACCTTTTTTTTATCCCTAGCTCCATCACTCAAATAATCTAAAGACTAATAGCACAGTCTGCAATAAGGCGTATTATTTTTGGAAAGGCCATGAACTGAATGCCAAGCTCTGCAATGGAACTGAACCCCAAAGCAACTCCTAGCCCACAGTGCTACCAGGCATTCTGATTATGAGAGCACAGAGGAGGAAAGAATAGCACGGATATAGCCAGCTCCCCACTGAGCGAAGCATGCCTCAGAGAGGAAGGTGAAAAAAGCCAGTGAAGGACTATGTGATAGCTACACCCACAAAGAGATAGGAGCGTTAAGAATAATCTACAATCGTTTATGCAAGCCATCAAAATTTACACAAGCACCTCTTCAACAGGAACAGAAGCACCGCACTGCGATGCATCCATTGCATACACATTATTTTCTTTTATTGCAAGCGAGCATAAAAGGAAGTGCAAGAGAAGGCTGAATCTTTTTCTCCATAAAAACATTTTCAAATTTTGTTGGGGAATTAAATGAAATAGATTTCTTTTGTGTTCAGCTTAATCTCTATTGCACATGACTAAACCATTAGCCACAATGCAGAGCATTTGACAGTCTGTGTATTAAACACAGTGCTGCACTAAGCCAGCCTGAAAGAGACACTGCCAAAACCAGAACAAAAATAAATACAGAAATGACCCATGTTTAAAAGAAACTTTCCTATGCCATTATTTGACCTACATGTTGCTTTCCAGAGGGCTCAAGAAGGTTTTGAAGATGGATTCAGAGACACAGGAAAAGATTCATAGTCCTTATGCTTCTATAGATGTCCTGTGAGACCCCATGCAAGCCATGTAGTCCTTCTATACATCTAAGCAAAGGGCAGAATTACTTTGGAGCAGGGTAGAATAACAACAGTGCCAACTTCAGAGCAAGCAAACTACTGTGAGACCAAGACTGCTGCTGATCTTCCGAAGAGCACCTAATTTGAATTCATACCTGTTATCTGAAGAGGCTTTTACCAACTTGGTCTTAAGGGATAATCCTTCAATGGGGAGTAGGCATATTTGACACACAAGCTATATGTAAGAAAATGCAGTAACTACCTCTTATTGGCAATCTCATACATCTGTGTCATCAAATACAAGACAAAATCACGAGTAATGGGGCTTGTTTTTCAGACAAGGAACTCTTGCAAAGATACAGTTAAACCATAAACACGTAATTCTCCATCTAACCAGCTGCAGCTGCATACGAGTACCAGGTAACCAAATCAGGCAGGTAAAAATCTAGGAACTGCTTACTTTGCAACTCCATCAATATTTAAGAAGTTGGACAACTACATGAAAATAATTCTTAAAAATCATTGGGATTTGGAAGCAAAAGTTTGGGGAAAAAAACCCAAGCGTGCTCAGTAATGACAGAGTAACTGTTTTCAGACATAATCAATGAGGACCTAGCATAGCCAGTGATTCCTGTCCCAAATTATATCTGAATATCATCCCTGAAAAGGTGTCACTCATGCTTCGGCCTAGTTTGATGATAAACATGAAATGGAGCAGACTTTGTTGACTCTCCAAGGTCTTGGTACTCTTCTCTTCCTTATTCAAGAATGGTTGGTTTCCTCTACACTTAGAAACTAACTAAAACAGTTTTCTGGCAACAGGAAGCGACCTGGAAAAAACCTCAGTGCATAAGACTCTTATGGTCTGGGAACAGCAGGAACACAACTGCAAAGACAGCGGTTGCCCCAGTAGGATACTTTAAATTGCAAAAAGAACTCACGGCATTTTTAAAGGATATTAAAAAGTAAAAACTCAGAAATAGAACTTCATGAGTAATTGATTTGGGGTTTGCTGGTCAGACTAAACCTCTACAAATGTAAAATTATTACTGTCAATATAGAATGGTTTTGAGGGTTGTTGCTTACCAGAAGGCAGGAAAAAAATGTTACTGGATGAAGTGACTTTTTTTTTTTTTTCATAAACTAAAAGGCTCTGTTTCATTTTCAGGTTGTTCAGCTCTTCCTTAAATTAAAATTTGACATATTAATTTCTTTGGCTGCCTCAAAGCTGTACTCTTCACTGAACACATCATTTTGCCAAGAATTTCAGCCAAACTCAGCTCCTAATAATCCTAAGCTATAAACACCACAACAATGAAGATTTTTTTTCCATTATTGGAAAGAGGGAGTTACATAGCATTTCATAGAAATAGTGCTAGAGACAAGAGCAGAACTGTTTATAGAATTGCAGCTACAGAAAGGATTTTGAGAAGGTAAGAGATCTGAGGTATCAAAGACAATATGAAATTAAAATGCTACATCTGAAAAGCAGCAAGAAAGAGTTTTTAAACAACCATAGCTAGTGAAGCTTGTAGATTGCATCCCATGTAAGAAACTCCATTATGAGAATTGGACATCTTAAAATACTCACAGGAAAACACTCTCTCCTGATGCACTCTATACTTCCATCATATTCAGTAGAGCCCTCATCTATCTATTCAAACGGACCAACCATATCTTGCTATATTCATAAGAATAATAAGGCAGAGAGAGTTCAGACTTTTTTGAAATTTGCTGTTCTCATTCACAATGCCAGCCTCCATTTTTTGCTTCTGTGGCAGACCATGAACTGCCCTAGGAATGGTATTGCAAAATGATAAATACTTGAATCTGGCATCTTGTATCACCCTTTGCTACAAACAGAATAGCTTTCTATGATTGTGAAATGCATCGCTTGCAATCTAGCAGACATGGTCATCTGTTCAGTTCAAAGCCGTTATTAGAATATTCATACTTCATATCTTTTATGTTGATGATGTATGAACTAATAAAGTTTTCAACTTATCTGTGCCCTACGAAAGGAAACCAGTCTTTAGACACATTAACTTCCAGCCAAGATTCTTCCAATCCGAAAATGTCAGATTCCCAGGCCAAACACTTTGGTTGGCACTATGTTGTCATAAAACGAAGTTCTGATTGTAGTTGTCAACCACATTAAAAATCGTACATAGATACAGCTTCCATACTGGACACAAAAGTAACACACGATCCTGCTCAGTCCTTCTACATGGCAACATCACTTTATTCTTAGTGTTTACGCCCCATGCAAATGAGATTACTGCTTTGCTGACTGAACTATTTTTGTTTATATTTTGACGACATGACTAATCACAGACTGACTATTATAGAGTGAATGTTGGCAAAATTCAGCTCAAAATTTTCTTTTGCTGGCCTGTAGTTAGAAGAACTATGGTAACATGCAGGTTGGTCTCTTGCACTTCTGTAATTTTTCCTGTGAATTTCTACCTGCTTCTGTATTGCTGGTTTTTGCAACAGCATTCAGAGCATTTTCCTACTTGAAGGAAAACGCAGGCTTTTCAAATTACTTCGGAGCAATGGGAGAGCTAGTTCTAGCCAGAGCAGCAACACCAACCATTTGGGGCATGGTACAAAATTCTGTTGCTCATAGAAAGAAATTAAGTTTTGCAATGAGTGAGAAAAATACAGTCCTGCCTTACTTTTCTGCCTATCATCCTCCTCCCAGTAAAGATAGAAAAGCAGGTTTCAGTTCTGAGTTCACACATTTGAGTAACAATTTCGCAAGACAGACTTAGCAACTATTTTGTAATAATTTAAGAAAAGTTCAGTCATCTGTAGTGACTGTGCACCTGGGATACTTGAGAAGCTAAAGGGGTATGATGTACAACTCTTCCTGTTAGAGCATCTTACATTCTCCATAAAAGAAAGACTTCTAAAATCACAGTAAAACCTACCCAGACTTTAAAAGGTATTAAGATGGCTAAACCTCTAGGAAAGGATGTAATACAAGACCCAGTTCTAAGAAGAGGCGGATACTCATTCCGTGTTGGCTACCTTATAAACCTCTCTTCAGGTATCTCAAAAAGATATCCTTCTGAAAAACTGATCCAAAGTTAGTTAATGAAAAGAACCTGCATTTCAGTTTTTTCAATACTATATTCAGCTTCTTGAGGAATAGATATGTTTTCATCAAGATTAAATAAAAAAACTGGCATTGGAAGTGGGACCTTAGGGTTTGCTCATACAGCAGCAGAGTCTAGCAACCCTCCTCACAGAATGAAAAATGGAACTGACTTGCACTGTCCAGTGGTAAGAACAGGAAAAAAGGTTTAAAAAAAATGGAAAAATAAATTTTAGACTTCCTTAATTTTGCAAGCTTGTCTATTCCATATGGCACAGGGGAATAAATATAAGACGTGAAATCATCCAGGCCCCTATACTTCAGAGACTTTGCAAAAGTATCTACAAAGTGCAATGTGGGAAAGCATTAGAGATGAGGGAAGAGATGCTACAATCCTGGATTACCTTTGAGCATGTCTGATTTAAAAAAACCAACCAACGATAGATGTGCCTAAACTACAGTGTGAGAGCTTTGCAGTTTCTCCCACATTAGTGATCAGGAAGTTCTGTCAGGGACCTTCCTACATTTGACCCTGTACCTTACCTACTAGGTGATGCTAAAATATATAACCCTAAGTGCACGGTAGTACTACATGCCCTTCTCTCTCATTCTGCTCTTTGCACTACAGATATTTGAGGATGCTTTTACTCCTGGGAAGAGAAGTAGGAAGGGGCCAGCAATGTAATTTTATGTGGATCCTAGTACAAGTGGCATGATCATTTGTCTTTTGTTACTATGGAAATCACTGCATAGAGAAACTGTGCATGGGCGGCCAATTAAGATGTCAATAAAAGTAAATACGCTTAAAGAGGTCATGTCCATGCATTATGCAATGAGCAAAAAAAAAAGACTTATATTTGTATCATGCTAATTAAATTGACGTGGTTATTGCAAATCATTTTGTTTCACCTGGAGCTGTAATTAAGTGACACCACTTAATGAGAAGGAACCAGCACTGATTGAAGATGCTTCTGTAGTAAAGCTCCTCTGACAATGAAGGATGTTTCTGTTTACATCTCTCATCATTTCACATTCCCAAATGCTGATGCCTTTCCAGTGAGGTAAACAGTGTTTTCCAAAATAAACAGTTATGAGCATTTGTAATTTTGAGCAGCCTTTACCCCAGTTTTCATTAGCCATTTTGCATGCTGAAAAAAAAAGTTTTTTAAATTATCTACAGTACTGTTTCTCCTAAAGATAGATTTTAGAAAGTAAAGCATTAAAATAATCAATACAAAAATTAAAAGTTTTAATTGCCTTTCTAGTATGATTTATTTAATCTGAACATATTAGGCCAAATTCTGTTCTCTTTCATGGTGACTTTACTGGGATTATTCCCCATTTAGAGCAGATTCACACATCAGTTTGGCCCAAGAACTTCCAAAATAAGTTATTATAGTGTGAAATTCGAAACTTAAGTGCTTATACAGTTTACAGAGACAAGCCAGACAGAGATACTAACAAAGCTCAATATTACCATTTCTTTCTGCTCTGATGTCTTTGCTTTAAGCTACAGTCTTTCACCTGAATGCAGAACACACACCAAGTTTATTTTAAGGTGCAGCAACAGCTTCTGCTGACATCTCCTGCCACTATGTGGAAGTGTGATGGATGGCAGTAAGACGACGTCTAAATGAGGCTTCAAAGGATTTTGCCGGCATCAGCCACACCAACCATATGTCGCTAATTTGCATAGCCAAACTTGGCAGAATTTTTTTATTACGGTTCATTTTGTGGTCTCTGCAGATCCCACAAATATTTTCCTACACAGAGAAGCCTTGCCACATTAATTATAATAGAAGTGCTTTGCTAGGCAAATGAGAACACTGCCAGGATCTGATAATTTGGCAACTTGGTGCTTAATATTCAGGACAACTCAAACACGAGATGTATCTGGAATGCCTACTGGATCTTTCAAGTATGCCACCAAATTTGGATCTCCAATGATTTTTTTATGCTTTCAAACTTGAAAGTGAATTCAGTGTTTTTAGAAAAGAAGGATAAATAGAAATGCTCTGAGCCAGGAACACTGTTGGCAGGGTCTGTGAAAACTCTTTCACCCATTTCTGTAAGAATGATACTATTTTTATCATGAACTGTTCTTAAAAACAGACCATCCTTCAGGTTTACTGTGTAACATAGTCAGAACAAGACTGAGAACAGAGTCTGACAGATTTTAAATTATTATGGAAATCGTATTTCCTAAGCAAAATCTAGGTATGTCTGGAGAGAAATCTCACTACAATAGGCTCATTACAATGCTTCATCCTCTCTTTGTTATTGCTCCTGGAGGTAGCTCAGAATCTCTTCGTATCTTTATGCTAGTAGGAATAAATTTTCTTAAATCTATCTTTAGCTGAAAGGCTGAAAACCACCACTGACAAAATGGAATAGTTATGACATCAAGATATATGTATCTGAACTAAAGTGAATGAAGATGAGACCCAACTCTGAAGAACCCTAAAAGCAAGTTCACTCCTAGGAGGACAACTGATTTCTATCACTCAAGGTAATAAAAATCTCAAATACAGCTAACAGGCGTGCCATTTTGGACTCCGAGAGCTCAGATGACTTCAAGATCTGTAAAAAACAAAGTCCAGCACCAAGTTCAATACAGAAGACCAAACTCCACTTTTCCACTTTATATCAGATCTGCACACAAACTTTGCCTCTATGGCAAACTACTGAATCTTTCTGCTCGAGTTTAACACCAGCTGTGAGGGAATATTTAAAGAACATCTATGCTTCCTTCCACATAAAGCAGCCCAGTAGTGGTAGGGATTTTTATCTCAGTATGTATAAAATACAATCTGTGCATGTTTACTCCCTTATCAGTCACCCAAAATCATGGATATAGCCCTGTAAAAATAACAAAGACAGAATTAGATTTTAGGGCACACAATGCACCAAGAGCCCCACTGTGGATGCATACCTTGTTTAACTTGATTAGGAGTCATTTAATATCCGCTTACAACAAGGCACTGTCAAAAGTCAGAACAGCGAGATTCAGTCACTTCATTACCGTAGGTGGGTCACCAATGTTCTTGCAAGACAGACACTCGGCTGTCTTGAGATCTGTCACTGGCACTACATACTAATAAGTGCTTGCAATCATCCATCTTCACAGGCAGATCTGTCTGCTGTCTGCAAATCACTAAGCAAACTGGCAAATAGCCAAAGCTTCTGCTCTTTCTCTCCCTCCCTTTTTTTGGGCCAGAGAGAAAAGAAACAATGCCAAGACAACCCTGGCAATTCTCCCTGTGTTTGTCACTACTATCTCTTGTTTCAGCCATTAAAAGTATTGCCACATACATACAAAGGCAAGAGCAGCATCTGCATGGAGAGGAAAGCAAATGCTTTGTTCCATAAGCCCTACTCTTTGTCCAAATCTAGTCCCAAGTGCTAGACAGCATGTTGATGGGGATCCAAAAGCAATGTCTGAGGAACAGGTATCAGTCCTTTATCTGCTTACACTGAGTCTACTTTCGTGCTTCTAAAAACAAACCAATACATATATAGGTATGTATTTGTATACCAGTATATACATACACCTTTATTTCAGTAAGCACCAAGGTAAAAAAAAAAATACAGACCAGGAGCCTGAAACCATTCTACTGCAGGCTAGAGGCTATTATTCTAGCTATGAGCTTGCCAATCTTTTTGCACCAAGGCCTTGAAAGGTTTGTATCAATTCTGTTGTCTGTAATCCCTTGATGACAGTCACAAACAGTGTTTTAAATGCACTTAACTTGATTAGGTCTCAGTAGATTGTTTGCTTTTCCAACTATCATATGCTTAGGAAAAGTGGAATACAAGCCTGGCCAGCTTTCAGGTATTCTCTATTGATTCTGACCCTCTCATCCTGAAGGTGGTGAAGTTCCCACTGACATCGATGAGAGCTTTCTGCCTGTGTGAGAGAAGTGGGTCATATGTTTATTTAAAAATAAACAAAGTGAACCGAATCAAAGAGAGCGGTGGGTGTTCAGCATCAGTATTTGGAAAAACAATAAGCTTTATTCCAGCCCAGGGAAGGCACTGGAACGAACATGGTTCAGTGAACAGGGCCTGATTTGACTTCACCCTACCCCACCTTCAAGTTTCAACTCTGCTAACGGATATTTTTTAGAAAGCATGGCCAGAGAGGATTCCTGAGTTACCGCTACCCAAATGTTTTCTTTAATGGCCAACCAGTTTTAATAATGACTTTCAATAACTACAGACCTTGGGTGGTTTCAGGCCCACTGCACCCTATAGACATTTTTTACATTATAGCCTATCACCAGCGCCCCTACTCCTACTGACCTTTGCACACATAGCTTAACCACTGAAGAAAATTCCTTTTAATCACTTTGTCCTTCTTTCTCTTTCTAAAAAAGCAATAACAATAACATTTTTTTAATTAACAATCCCAATTTAAGCTAAAAATACAGCCAATAGGAAAAAATAAAAAATTAACTACAAAAGGCAGGAGTTAGGAGTCACACGGCTGAAACTAAGAGACCATATTTACGTAAGTATGTGTATTTAAGTGCTTCGGTTTTGGGATAAGATCCCCTTTGCCAAAAATGTGGCAGTTATATTTGCTAGTCTCCATGGGAAATGTTATAAAGAATCAAAAGCAAACAAGTTTTCCTTTCAAATAAACTTGACCTGTATGTTTTAGACATATGTTTCCCTTTGTATCCTTGTCCTTCTTTGATGGCACTACATACTTTTCCCCCTTTAAGAGCAAATACTCTGTTGTTACAGCAATACTTTCCCACAATTCTACCATGAGGGCCTCCCCGGTTTCTGAAGCCGGGGCTTGAAAGTCATCCTCACTCCTTGCACACAGCTCCTCTGGGCAGGATGCCCCAAGCCCTTTCTATAGTTCTGCATGCAATCTTTAGCTATTGCACTGCCAGCATAGCAACTGGGGGGAATAAAAACTAACAACTTAGCAACATATAACTCAGCGTAGAGGGAAACTAGATTCACTTCTGAATTCTCTATGATCCCTTGCACTTTTCTGTTCTCTTCTTGCACGCTAATTGATGTATTTTTTTTTCCTCTTGTTCCCAAGCTCATTTAGTCAAATTAGCTCTAGCCCCCCTCCTTTAGCTAGTATGAGAATTGTTTAAGACATCTGAAAAAAATCTTATTTCACTATAGCTTACACAACTTCTAGGTTGTTAACAACATTCCGTACTTTAGAAATTACCCTACCCAAATTAACACATTGGGCAACAGGTTGCCAAAGCACCATCCCGGGCTGTCCAGCAGGCCTGAGCACTAGACCTCTGAATCCAGAAGCAGGAGGTGACAATTGCAAGTAAAGGGACTTTAACCCTTTGCTTGTGAGCAACAGTGAACTTAGACTTCACCATCAGGCCCACCCACCAAAGGGAAATGAAGGCTCACTCCAGTGTGCTCCAGAACTATAATCACGCATTTTCTGCTCAGGTACTTAGGGGCCTCCACCACCATACAACTAACAGAAGTTATGGCGGTGCTTTCCCCAGCTTACTTCTGTATCAGATCCCTCTCCTTTCTGTTCAGCTTCACTCTGTACTTCCGCCCTCATTAGCACTCCTGTATGAACAACTCCGCAGGGAGCCTGGCACTTCAGAAGGTACTTCTCTTTCTGGACATCTCGTTTTAATTCTGTGTTTTTAACAGTATGACTAGTTGCTGAAAGAGGAAACTGTGATAATCAGGAGCTGGAGTGTGGTGTTACAGGCTACTAGTCCTTAACACAAGTACTCAGTGTAGACTTGATCACGTCCTGACTGAAGTCAATGGAAGCTTTGGCATGGATTTAAGTTGTCACAGGGTCAGATTTTGGATCAATTGAGAACCATGTCATTAACTGTAATCTTTATATAGTATTTTCATGTATCGGTAGCTGAATTTTATGGTACCATCACAACATCCAAAAAAATCCTGGGTCAGAAATGGGTGAGGTCATTAGCCTGAAATAATTTCTACTAATATCTATAGTAAGATTTTATCACTGATTGCAACAGGACTAAGACAGAGCATGTGGTGAAAAGCATGTGGTGAAAAGCATGTGATTTCTACAAAGAACAAAGATGATTAAATTTAATGAAAAGCACAATTTTTCTCCTCCATGTCCAACACTATCTGTTTAGAGTTTTGTCAATGGGGAAAGCTCATACATGGGAATGTCATGGTTTCCCAGAAGGCCAACCGCATCCTGAGCTGCATCAAAAGTAGTGTGACCAGCAGGTCGAGGGAGGTCATTCTCCTCCTCTGCTCCACTCTCGTGAGACCTCCACCTGGACTACTGTGCTCATTAGTCCTCAGCACAAGAAAGACATGGACCTCCAGAGGAAGGCCATGAAGATGATCAGGAGGCTGGAGCACCTCCCCTGTGAGGACAGGCTCGGAGAATTGGGGTTGTTCAGCCTCCAGAAGGCTCTGGGAAGACCTTATAGTGGCTTTCCAGTACTTAAAGGGGGCTTTAAGAAAAATGGGGACAAACTGTTTAGCAGGGCCTGCTGCAGTAGGACACGGGGTAATGGTTTTACACTTAAAAAAGGGAAGATTTAGACTAGATAAAAGGAAGAATTTTTTTTACAATGAGGGTGGTGAAACACTGGAAAGGCTGCCCAGAGAGGCAGTAGAAGCCCCATTCCTGGAAAAACTCAAGGTCAGGCTGGACAGGGCTCTAAACAACCCCATCTAGTTGAAGATGTCCCTGGTCGCTGCAGGGGAGTTGGACTAGATGGCTTTTAAAGGTCTCTTCCAACCTAAACAATTCCATGATTCCTAAAATGAACATATGTGAAAAATACTTCTGGATGAAACCCCTTGTTGTAACAGGCATTTCAACAAAGCTCAGAAGAAAGCATGTTCCAGTGAGGGGAACCAGAATATTGTGAAGTACAAATGCATCACAAAAACACAGGATTGTTTGTATTTAAAAAGTTGTAACAGGGCAAAAAAGGTCCCAGTCAGGATCCAAGTCCCATCACACCCAACGCAGTACAAACACACCCCCAGACATTTTTCTCTTGACACTGTTCTCCTAGATAACATGCATGGAAGTAAAAGATACGAGCTAGTCTGCTTTGCAGGATGAAACAGATAGCTCTCAGGAAAATTTCACCTTGCAACATAAATGAGCATGGATATCTAAAATCAGTTACATGTGTTATCTAAAAGCTAACCTTATTTAATTTCTTGTACGGGCCAGAGGCTGCAAGAGAAATCTACCTTGTGCTTGTATTGCTCTTCTAGTTTCTTCTCACTTTCCCCTCTTCCATTTATCTATCTATACATACACACACACAGAGGAAATAAATTTCTCCCTCATTCAACCATTGCACAGCAACTCAGCAATCAGCTCCAAGATTGGTGAATGCATAAGCCAAGGAAGAAACTATGACTAGTCAGTCCTCTACTATCTCTGCTGACCCTAGCAGGGTCACTCAGAGCAGCAGAAACTCCTGGTACCATCAAGACGCGGACTGGCTAGCTGAAAACCTGACTTCCCATCTATTTACACTGTAATCTCAAGAAAGAGCATTCCTTGGGAACAATGGTGCCCTCAGCGTGCAGGCTGGCCAAGATGCCCGGCAGACAGGATTCAGATATGAACACTGGCCCTGGAAAAAGTGGACATTAGCTTTTGTTAACTCTGCTAAACCTGTCCTCTGCTTGTAGATTCTTATTTGAGGCTCAACATTTGTTAAGGTGTTTTATACTTAAACTATAATTAATATAATATATAAACCAGTACAATTTCTATATTCCATTTATCTTATATTCATATTGATACAGAAATATCTTAACAGTAGGCGTATTGGTCAGTCATCTACTCTTCGGCTCTAACAAATTTTTCCCTCAATAAGCAAACAAATAACAGAAAACGCCAAGAAAACCTCACTGATAAATGTGCCTGTTCACAGGGCTTTCACTAGCTGAGTTCAGAATGACAAATGAAAGACTTCAGATCCATTTTTTGTTTTCAATAAAAATCTTGTTTAACAGTGTCATGAATATTCATGGTTTTGGCACAGCTCCAGATTAAGCAAGAAGAGCCAAATCAAACAAGAAAATAACAGTCCACTTGGCTCTACAAAAGGATGCATTGGATTTTGTATGCTAAAGCATGCACTTAAAAAAAGGTACAAATCAAACTTTGCTGTGACTGTGCTCAAAGGGAAATAAATTCCCCCGACACCAAAAGCCATCTCGTAGTGTGCAACAATAATAACGCTGGGCAGTAGTTACTAACTGATCCAAACTCCACTGGCATCAGTCATGTGTCACATATTTACATCACAGGAGTGCAAAGGTTGAGGAGCTGCTGGTTTGCAGCTGCTGCTCATCGTGGCAGAGATGCCTCAAGGCAGCAGTTTCTGGAGGCCCTTTGGCTAAAACAGGTGCGTTGCCTCTGGCAGTGCTGCAGAGTGGTCTGAAAGGTACCGCCTGCAGCCCTCCAACTCCCCTCCCCGGTGCAGCGGAGACAGGGTTATAAATTGTGCTTTCTTGGAGGCAATCTAGCAGCTGTCTGTGGTGGCCTCAACCAGTCCTTGTATTTAGGTAGGTCAAGGACTAGAATTGCAACTAAACCTTGTGCAACAATAGGAGAGAAAAAACTACGCCTAGCACATTCTTTTTCTCCTAAGTCTTTGTATACTTGCATGGAAGAGTTGTAACGCCTCTCTGAAGGATCACCAGATCTTTTGTGAGCAAGTTCAGTGTTATAGACCCAGTATGCTGATGGATGTGAGACGTGGAAGGATCAACTGAGTGACAAAAGACTTCAGTCTCCTCTAGTGGCTCTGGGGATGGCATCTTACTCCATGACCTACTGCTTTAACCATTACATAGTACCACTTGTGCTGAGGGAGTATACTTTTGTATTTATGTAATAAACCTGTAAAACACTCACTTCATAAAGGATAAGAGAGGTAACTAGAAGACTATTATTTTAGAGCAGTCAGAGTCATTCTCACCATTATTATTTTCAAGCCTGACCACATGGAAATTTAATATACAAACACTGAACTGTGATAACATTCTGTCCCCTCTCATCACATCCTGGAAAGATATTATTACTCCTGGGTAAGACAGCCCAAGCAGTATCATATCAAATGCAAGTCTCACATTGTGTTTAATCAGACAAGAGAAAGTGCAGCTCCAATCGCCGTATTTCTCTCTCCAGTAAGAATGTAAGGGGCGGAAGGTGCAGATAAAGCAAAAGACTGAATAGGTTGCTTAAAGGGAAAGAAAAAAGAAAGACTTAGCCAAAGAGTTGGGCGTTCACGCAATATAAATCTCAAGTTCTGGTGCAACCAACACTCACTCACATAAATTTACTCCTATCATAACAAAAAGCTTAATTTAAATGATCCCATCAGGATCTGCACAAGAAGCATACTAAAAGTTAAGCACAAGAATTAAGGTTCAGCTTTGGAAAAGCTGGAAGGCATCATCCTGTCTCTCTAGCGTGTGGGAAAGAGCATATGTTTTACAGCTGCTGTTCCCCAATCTTTGCTCCTCATGTCCACATCTGACGGTCACACTTCTGCAATGACCCTCAATGACTCTACCCTACCTTATATGGGCATCTTTGTTCTGGATCTCCTCTTTCTAAAGAATTTCAAAATAGCATGAAGACACAGCACTCTGAAATTCCATCCCATCTGATACGTATGATTATGCAAGGCTCGGCTCAGATGAGCAATCTGTACCCACAGAACTTGTCCCAAAATTGTTATATTGTCCACATTAACCTGCTTTGTGATACAAGGATTTCCAGACTCAAACATTGCCAAGTCACTTTTAATCACAGGTGACAATTACGATGTTTAGATCAGGAAAAAAAGGAGAAAAAAAAAAAAAAAAGAAGTCTGACTATTAATCACAATCAGGTTTACCTACAGGGTCAGGAACACTCATTTGGAATCTTACAAGAAACACTCCTCTAACAGTGTTGTTTCAAGCCTTAGATAACATATTAAACAGATATAAGAAGCATAAATGGCCAGATTTAAGAATTCGCTACCAAAAAAATCAACCCAGATTCCAATTTTCTCCAACATACCTATCTGGAATGAATTCCCACACAAGGCTCTTTTCTGCTCTGAAGGATGAAGCTCAACAGTGGAACAGAGAATATTTTGCCTTTTTTTAAGATAAGAATATGCTCAGACTGAGTTAAACTCAATTTGTGTTTCTTATTTTCGCTTCCTTTTTATATTTACAGAAAAGAGAAACAGAAGATTGTCCATTGAACAAACACTTGAGTACATGTACATTTCAGAGCCGCAACTGTGATTTTTAGTACGACTGACTAATTTTCTTATGTTTGTAAAGACTCAATTACTACAATCCTCTTGCATTTTTTCCCCCTTTTCTTTCATGTTTCTGACTTGGAATCAATGGAGTATTTGGAGAAAATGCAAATCATAGAGCCACTGTAACTAGCCGGGGGCCCCTTAAGCACCATTTAAACAATTATCAAAGTAACATTCCTTATCCATTGAGACTTCTTTTCAGCAGAGTAGGATGCAGGGATGTTCACTTGCTCTTACCATGATTCTGTTAAATTTCCTCCTTGAATAGCTAGGACTTAAATAAAAGACACAATAGAAATGAACAGCAGTTGGATATGTGGAGGCGGATATAATTACGCAACACAACAGGACAATCATTGCCTTTCTGAACAATCAGAGCTTCCTAGAACAAGAAGTTCTTGACCATTTCCCATTCCCAGGAATCGCTCTTACATCCAGCCGAGGTCTAGCCATGACTCACTCCCATTTAGCACGATGAGAACAAGAGAGTTGTTGTGGCTCTATTGAGCCCTCTTACCTAATATGTCTAATGTACAATGCTAGGCAAGGCACCCCCAAAACTGACACCTTCTGCAATTGGCTTTCCTAACGTGGAAGAAAGGAGAACTATCCCTAAACCAGAATAATCAGTAATATTTAAAGCGTAGCTAACTATACGATTCTTTACGTTAAACTAACTATGCAGAAGTAGGAAAGTACCATCTAACTCGTATCAAACGGGTAAGCAATTAGACTCCTTTCAACACTATTCACTGCAGCACATAGCACATTCCCATCTGCAGGATTAAACAGCGTTTCATAAAGCACGATCTTTATTTTCAGAGTTACTGCACACATTTAACTTTGGCCACAACACATACAGCTAGAGTGCTTGAATAGTCTTTTTGCAGAACTGAGTCTTACAGTTTCAATCCTGCAAACGCTTCTATCCATGCACAGCATTTTTAATGTCATCACTCCCGACAGAATGGTCTATCAGACAAAATTGTGCTTGATTTTAATGCAAGGTGGTACAGAGTCATTCCCTCATGGGAAATCCCTATAATAGTTAATAGAGATGAACCTAAGAGGGCTGTAAAGACGTTTAATGAGGTTCCATCTGAATCACTCTAAAAGCAGACAATATAATACAGAACATGCAGGCCTCTTGGAGATAAAATTTTTTGTTTGTTTGGTTTTTATTTTTTACTCTAAACCAAAAAGATAATTGCTACATTTATCAGATAATTGTGATAGGGAGCAGGGAGAACCCTAGAAAACACTTGCAGAACAACCTTTTCCAACAGCATTTTTCCTTTCAAAAAGAGCCCCAGACCTAACAGCTCTGCCTGTGGGGATGCCACAGGGTGCTGGGTGTTAGGACTCAGAGCAAATCACCTCCCCAGCTGTGAGGGTGGAGCTGTTAACACTTTGGTTTGCATTTGCATCGCTCCACACAGGTTCTGAGGAACCTCGATCTGAAGGGAACTGGGTAGCAGAGCTTGTGGAGGGGACTGAGGCTACCACAGTTTCATACAGCTTTTCATGAGACATTTGGGGTTTTTAAGGCAACAAAATAGAAGTACTAATACAGGAAAAGAACTGCTACTCCCATCATTAGCGTTCAGAAAAAGGATAGGAGGGATTTTGAACAACTGCCAAAAGTTCATGGGATCAATTCAACTTCAAAATGGAGCTGTTTAAGAGCAAAACCAAAGTTAGCACGCCTCATCTGCTATTAGATCCCATTTCCCTGAAGCACTCAGCAACACACAGTCAGGGACTGTTTCCACCCTGAAGTATCTGAACTGTAATTAAACATGGGTAGGAGTAAAAACAGAGCTGAAGCAGCTGACATAAAATCCTATGTGTGTTGAAAGGCAAAACCAGTTACATACCAGGGCACTAGACTTTCAGTTTATTACTCTCTATCCACTACAATCATGACATACCTGCACAGCTATGGCATCCATTAGGTGTACGCGATGAATAAAAAGAACACATTACAGTGGGTTTTATGTCAATGTTTACTTTGAGTAAGAAATAAAAACAGCTGTTACCATAGCAATGGACAAAGCACCCACCACCTGAGATGCTATGAAAATTAAAGAATGCAAACTACAGATGACAGCACAGCCATACTTTAGTAACAAGAAATGAGGCATATTAATTTCTGAACAACTAATCAGGATTTCCTTAAAAATCTTTCAGAAAATATTATAATTAACCAGCTGTCACTGTTTATAGCCCGCTAACAAAGTCTTCACTCAACTCTGTCAATATTTCCGCCAGTGTTAGTTACAATAGCATTGTCTCAGATAAGAGAAAAATTCTTAAGCAGTACCCTGGAGTCTTGGAAAAATAGAGATTACACAACATCTTCACACATTTCTGTCCAGGCTAGACTGCCACTTGCAATATCCTTTCTAGGGCTTTCAATAGCTTGATTTAAGATACTAACACTCCATCAGATAAGTCACTGGGGAATTGCTTTGAAGCTCAATGTCACCTAGCTCAGACCCTAATGGACCTAGGCCACGAGGTCGCTGTTACTTCCCTTCAGAGACTCGGTTGGGAAGTTGAGCTCGTTAGGTCTGGAATCACCACTCTCACATGTCATCAGGAGCACAGCAGTACCCACCAGAAAATCAAAGTCCAGTGTCAAGGATTCAAGTCACCTACTTGAATGGTGCCGCGATGTTACCTGCAAGGTTGCGCGACCCTCCTGACACTACAGCCGACTTGTGTAACACCGCTTGCCCTCTGTTCTTCTATTTGCCCTGAGCCTCTCCATTCAAACCAGTTCTGTTCTCTCCACAGTGCAACGAGTAGACAAATGAATTAAAACTTTAACACCATCCTTGCTGTCTCGGAAAGCAATATTACAATACATGTAAGTGTACATTGTCCACTATCATCATCATAAAACCACCACCAACAAAGTACATACAAAAAAAAAAAAGATTTGGTCATTCCCTTCTACTGGAAAACTGTAATCAGGCTGCTATGGAAGAGAAAAGCAGAAGCTGGTGCTAACATGGCCTCTGATGAACGTCTCTAATCCACAGGGATAAAAAGCAGCCTAAAGCCTATGACTATTCTCATTACTTTCGACAGGACTAAATTTGGGTACGTTCCTAAGTGACAGGCTCCTACTGTGGGCTGGTGCTTCCTTTCCATAGGATGAACCCTTTACGCAATCAGGGCTTTTTCTAAGCTAGACATAACCTCAAGCAGAAAAATACTTTTGTTGCCACTGGTATTTCTACAGCCTGCTGACACCAGGCACACCGAGTGACTCAGTGACTCCAGCAATTAGCATCACAGCACCTAATTTTTTAAAAGCTATAGCAAAGCTCAAAGTCCTGAGCAAGCAGCCTTGCAATCCATCGGAAAATTTACTTTCCTCAAAATAGGATCCACAAATGTCCAATATGCTAATTAAGGAAGCCCCTTAGGCTGGTCAGCAACAACTCTTGTGCCTTAATGATCACCTGTAGGGCTGCACTGCCTTCCCCAGCACTCATGGGCAAGTGAAAGACCCAGCACGACTTTATGGTCTAGTACAGCAGGCACTCTTTTATCTGCAAAACCAAGTTGTGATTTGTGATCCACAATTATTTACGTGTTCTGTTTAACGACTAATCAGGGAAGCTGAGGAATCAAGCTCTAGACTTTGGTGTCTAAGTACCACATACTCCCTTTAATGAGCCTGTCTCTCTTGTACAAAGAGCTCAGTCTCATAGCACTTTGGAAATGAAGGCTCACATCTTAGAGCCAGAGCTTGTAAGAAAAAGCAAACCTTTCTAAGCAGCCTGACAGCTGAGAATGCAGAGGGCTATGTCTGAACTGCTTCCCCCCCCCCCCCCCCCTTTTTATTTTCTTTTTTTTCCCCTCTTTTCCTAAGATATGCGCTATTTCTCAAGACATCTTTTCTTTAGTCTTGCTGATCTAAGCAGCAATATGAAAACCTAAAATGATGTCGTTGGAGATGATTAGGCTGTTAGTGCAAATTAACCCCCTGGCAGCTTTGCTAATAGAGACATTTTGTAACACACCAGGAACCAGACAAACAAACAAGAAAAGATGCTGAATTTCTTTTTAACCCAATCTCATCTAAACTATGAATTAATCAGCAATTCTGTGCACTGAGAAGTCTATAGAAATGCAATTTTCTTTTCAAAAGAATACTCACACTGCAGCACACACATCTCTGAAGAGGCAGCACATACAGGGCAGGGTGGGATTTCAAGGAAATACAGAGCACCCCAATGGGGTCCCAAAGGAAACAGTGGCAAAAATTGGAGTCAAACACTCTATACCTTATAGAAAGACTCAGCATTCTGTAGAAACTAACTCTCAAGCACTGCGCAGCACTTCCCACCATCCCCACGCCTTCTGTGGAAGTTTTAACTGTAAAGTGCCATAAGAACATGTAAACAATTTAAGTTCTTTGTGTATATGCTGTCATGAGTGAGGAGTAGTAGTCTGCCAAAACAGAAACTTCAGTCAATCTGACAGTTTCTGTCTTAAATAATGAGACCCACAAGCACCAATAATACAATACAGATAAAACCATCAGATTTTACAGTTCTACTGGGCCAGGTACCCACCCTTGGATTACTCCCTGTAATTCCACCCCATCCCAAATCCTCCTCCCTGCAAGTCCTGAGCTATGACTTGCAGATGTCCCTCCCATTATCATTCCAGCAAGTTACTACTGCTTTTACAGCTTTAACAGATGCACCAGGTTTTAAAGCCTTGTCATACAATTTCTCAGGGATACTCATTTCCATTCAGACCCACAGGCTCACACACTTTCTTGCTTACAGTGGCCTTGGAACCCAACAGCTTGTCAGATAATCACACTGAGGATTCCCAAGAGATTCCCTAATGCATCAGATCACAGCCTTTTTCAGACAGCCAGAAAACATTATCTTGGTTCAACTAAAATCCACTCTCAGTAGTATGAAATTTCCCTCCCTACTGCTCGTTTGGGAGGACTGGGGTTTGTATGGTATGATCTTTTAACGAGCACCATTGTTTCTAATTAGGCAAGTAACCAAGGATTTAATTAACTGTTGTAACTTGAGTCACACAAGTGGCTAACAGTCTAAACAGAAATTAAGTCGAGGTGCCTTATCTCATCTTTAAGCAGCCGTGCATATGCACAGGCGTTTGCAAAGGTCGGGCAGAGCAAAGGTAGCAGGAGACACCCAGCACCTCAGAGCCTCGTCTCAAAACAGAAGGACCAGAGCCAGAGGCACCAGCAAGCATTTAGCAACACGTGCCGCAGAGTATTTGGAAAAGAAGCCAGGAATGACTTCACTCATTTGCTGAGACTGAAGGGATGGGAAGGGAAACTACTTACAAGAGGGGATTTCAACAAGATAGTTCAATATGAAGTTTCTGCAACTCAGAGGTGCACATGCATTTGCCAAAACTTAACTAAAACCTTCAGCTCCAGCACTTGAAGCCCCACTGATAACTGGCAATGCTCTGGCTGACTGCTGATGCAATAATTTCATTGTCTCGCATTTATGGTCAACCCCTACAACAGCCTTCATCACTTCCTTCTACTTTCCCAATCAACATGCTAGGGAAAGTTTTCAAGCCTAAAGCCTGAGATGCAAAAGTCCAAATGTGTTTTATAGTTGGGTTATATAAAATTATTATATAAACTATATATATAGTTCAGGTTTGTCTACACTCAGCTGATTGGATTTCATGTCTTAGTCTGCATCTAGAAAAATGTAGGTGTTACCTGTCATATAATCAGGAAGGCTGACAATCACACGGACATACCCCTGGATTTGGCTTAAGGAACCCACAGACTTCAACTGAACATGCACTGTGGAAATGCCTACCTTTTTTTTTTTTTTCTTCTACAAAGGACATTCCTTCAAGTATTACACCACCAATTTAGTTAATTCTTCTAAGACTTCTGTATGATAGGAATTCCACCTCACAGGCAGCTGATCAGGGTGTTAAGGATAACATTTTCAAAAGGAAGGCTGTAACTTTTGATTCTCGGTGCCGAGTACTCTACAGACTTCAGCACCATTGAACTTCACTGCTCAGCTCCTGAACGTATCCAGGTCTAAAGTCCCTTCCCAGTTCACTGGTTGCAATGCTGTGCTGCAGCGACTCAGTCATGGTCAACCAGCAAATGACTTCCAAAGTAAGGAACACAGACTCAGCCTTCTAACAACAAATCCGTGGTTTATTCTCAGTACTAAGAGTACATTGCACTGGAGGCAACAATAGAATTGTTCAGAATGTTCCCAAGCACCACATTTTTTAAAGGTTTTTAAAGAAGATCAAGGGAAGTGTGTCAGTTTTCTCTTTTCTAGGTACCTTTAGTTTCAATTTAATAAAACAGTTCCTTTTAAAATTTCACCAAACCTGACTCTCACTGCTGCCACAGACTCGAGTGAGCTCTTCACCTCTTCACTTTTTCTCGCGAGAGGCACCTTTTCTCAATCTCTGTTTAAAGGACGTCCTCACCAGCTTAGCATTTCTGAGAGTGAGTCATTTGTTTGGAGGAGCCAGCTGCCTCTGGTATGACACTGCGTCCATGAAAAGTGCCTGCTAAGGGCTAATGAAATGAAACTAACTCGAGTGTGATACCATTCTCTCAAAATAGCATTAACACATTCTCCTCTTCAAAAAAGTATTTTTTATATCACAAATGCTTTTTAAAGTTATATTGCAAAATATTCACCCTTTTACTGTTAGTCTGTCATATTCTTTAGTAAATGACAATTAGCAGTACTTCAGCAGACTATGTCCCCACTGCTTACCAAAGCAGAATACAAAAACTTGTAGCACACGATTGCTATGAATTTTTAACCACACATTTACTTTGGAGAAATCTTAACAAAGCACTTGTAAGGTGCTATTACACTTCGTTACTTGCAAAAACCACAGTCCCCTCAGTGTAACAACTATTGTATGATTTATTGTCGCTTGTATGATGTAACACAGAGATGTCCTTGGGGACCAGAGGCTCACTATACTGCATGGTGCACATACAGCCCAGCCCCGTGTCTCCTCTGAATTGCGTACAGTACAAACAAGCAATCTGAGAAGGTGAAGATGGAAGCAGGGACAAAATTATACGCCTAAAGTAACAAAGCAAGTCCTGAACAGAAGCAAGAAGATAATCCAGGTCTCTTGGCTTGATTAGTGCCCAGTAAGGACTAGACCACTACCTTTCTTTCGTTAACCTGCTCCACTGTGGATTTGTAGATGAACCGTTACTAATCATTTTATAGAAAGGAAAACCAAAAAAAAAAAAAAAAAAAATCAGTAAGAATTGAAGTCTCACGAGGCTAAACGCTAGATGATGAAATATATAAATGCTTCATCACTTAAATATATAAAACCCCCTTCAAGCCATAATTCACAGGTCTGAACACTTTTGCACACAACCTCTGCCCTAGCACCTGACTTTTTGTGTCCTACCAACACCATAAACCAACTGGGAAACCCCTTTGATGGGCTGGATGACTGGGGAAGGGTTTCTCCAGTTTCTCTGAACCTTGATTAAAGGTTCAAGCAAGTGAATTGCTTTTATTTTCCAGTCTTGACTTTATAATTGACTTTACTGAAAAAGAGATACAAAGAAAAATGTGAACAGAATAGTCTGAAAGATCTTAGTCAGCAAGTCTGCATATTCTTTATTCAAGATGGAAACATGAAGAAACTGTATCTCAGGTGAGAACAAACAGCAGTTTGTACCCAGAGTGCCTAAGATGCACACTTTTCTTTATACAGTGTAAGAATTAGCCACTTATTTTTATCTGTGCCTCAGAATATAAGATTATGTCCAAAGAGTTGTTTTAAGGCACTATAAAAGCAAATGTAGCTTTCAGAGACCGTATCTTTGAGGTTTTTTACATTTGTGCAATAGGTAAAACTATGGGTCTGAATTTTTGAAGACAAGACCTTTTCAACTGAAACTGGAACACGAAATAATGAGACAACAGAAGCAAGTTTGAGGGCTTCAAACTTCTCTCCCTTCAGATGTTGACTGAAATGCTTTTCTGCAGTGAAATAACTTGTAAATAATTAAGTAATTCAAAGCTGCATAGGAAATGAAAAATGTTTTGTTGCAATTCACATCTGGAGACACACATGTATGCCCAGAGGAGCATCCCACCAAATCACTCTGTGTCTCTTCATTTCACTCTGAGCTGCATTAGTTTTAAAATATGAAGCAGTATTAAAAATCACACTTAATTTCACAGTTGGAAATCAGCATTCCATTTACTGTGTAAAATAGGTACTGAGGATAATATAGCCCCAAATATGTGTTAACACAAAACGTAGAATGAACTCAGCTCTAGTGTTGAGCTCATATTCTGGTTAACTTCAGCTTCAGTTAGTCATTTGAATGTCTCTTGCATTTGCAGTGATGCAACCACCATGCTGCAGCGTTAGAAACTGATAATCCAACAATTAATCACAGGTAAATTTCAGGGTACTAAAGGTTATTTCATCATAAGGTAGAGTTAAAATGTCAGTATCTAAAACTAAACAGTAATGGCTTGAAGATGTTACTACTTTTGTTTCTTTTATATACAGCAGGTAGAACAGCTGAGAGCAGTGCCAAGCACAGACAGCTCCTCTGAGTGGTGTACTCCCTAGGGAGGCTCAAATAGGTCTTCCATGCAAAACAGGCAGATTCAGTGCTGGAGATCCCCCTTTTCCATGACCAGTTCCTCCAAAATGGCCATTTATGGCTAGATCACAATCTAGTCTTTGAAATATTGAGATTTACAAGCAAGCAGTACGCTTGTTATGATCATAACTGCTTTTTCTAGCTATGGCTGTTCTGTAGTGCTACTCTGTGTGCCACCTCCTCTAGGTTTTTAGCTGTTCTCAATACTACCTAACACAGCACTGCTGTCAATGCTTATTAGGAACTGACATATAAAGCTGCCTCAGCTGATGAGTTTAATAGCTTTCCACGCTGCATTTATCCTTTATCCTTCTTCCAATCTGTAGATTTATTATCACTACTAATTATCCATTGTCTTGGGCTGATTTGCTTGCTGGACAAAGGTAATTCAGTAACACTATTTACAACCTACATCCCTTCAGGTGCAACGAGCTGCACTGCAAAATCTGTAAGAAGAAGCCTGAAGCAAAAAAAAGTACCACTGTCTTTCACCTCTTTTCTCTAATCGGGACAGATAACAACTTCATCCTCTTTCCCTTTACTTATCCTGCTCAATACCTCCTGTAAATCGGGTTATCTGGTGGTTCAGCACCTTCTACAGCGAGTTAGAGATTAGCTGCTGCCCAGCACAGTAACATAAAACACTTAGTACTCCCACACCTTTAGCTTTGGCCCTGTGCTGTACAGTCCTCTGCCAGATCAAATGTGGCATGTCACGCCATGAAAAACAGATGGAAGGATCCTTTAATGGTGTAGTAGCTGGAAAAGTATTTAGAGCTACAGAACAAACACCAATGCACACAGGCCAACCTTTTCAAAGCTGCCTAAGGCATTCAGCTCTCCAATTCCCCAGCACTGCAAATAGAAATCAAGTGCCCAGCTTCCTACTTACCTTCAAATATCTCGGCATATACATGAAACAACGTGTTACTTTCTGAAAGTTAACCTCACAAGAATAGTTTATTTTCAGTATGGTTATGATTTTTCCCCTTACTTGTAGCCTGCTGGGTATGAGGACAGTTTATAAAAGCATTCAAGAACAAGGTCTTGCCCTAAGGATTTTGCTTTCTAATCCTTACAGACAATACACCCAAAATGATGACTCAGATTAGAAAAGCATGTGTACACAGCAATTGGTGAGGCAACAATCAATCATGGTAGCTTTGCTGAAGCCAGTGCTGTTAATTTATAACAGCTCTGGGAAGTGCACAGTAGATCTTTGGTTTAAACATCGCTAGTTTTTTGCTTTTCTGTGCTATACTAACGCAGCTTGTCTTCTGTTCATAGTTTACCCAACTGCTAGAGGTAACAGTAATTTTCCTTACTAAGCAATCAGCGGTAAGTAGAATTCATCTCTCTTTTGGGGGCCCAGAAACCCCTCACAATAGTAGGAATGAAGTGTAATATTTTCTTCCCCCTTCTCTATCTTTTCTGCTCTTTTACCGAGATTTTCCAGTTCATATTACTGTTGATAATACATGGCAAACCTGAAACCCCTCCCATCAGAGGAAGACAAAGTCTTTTAGGAACAGGGCTGAAACAGGCTTCCCACTCTTCAGAGTGATGCTGACCAACTGCTCACATTTTTTGTGTTGCATAAAAAAATGCCTGTAAAGACTTACCAGAGGTGACACAGCAGGACAGGAACAGGCCTGTGAACAGAATCTACCTCCTATAACCTGTCAGTATTGTTTGAACTGCTTTCATAATGGTTCTGTGCTGACTAGATGCAAGAAAGGAAGATCTGTGTTTATTCAGACAGTGCTCCTACTGTGTTAATGTACTACCATGCATAATTCGCTTCACTCCCTGTCATATTAGTCATTCTCTTTGACTTTACTGGTGTTCTTGGGCTGATAAATTTATAGATACAGTAATAGGATTCTGAATTAAGACACGATTTAAGAAAGCAGTTTCAATTGCAATGATTTGTGGATATGAGGTCATTTAGACCAGTCTACTTTCCCTTTGCCAGAGAAGATTTGTAGCTATTATTTCCCCCCCCTAAAGCAATGATCACATGCTGTTTGCTTCAGCACTGGATGTTGCAATACCTCAATGAATAATATACAAGAAGCAGAAAATAAACAAACCCACTATGCCTGGGGATAATATGTGGTGCATTTTTCTTTAGGATGATTAAATGTGAATGCATGTCATAGGATGTAGGGATTGCTCTGCTAGGGACCCATGAGTACAAGAGCATACAGCACTCTATGGAACCAGGCAAATGGCCACAGAGAAGGTTAAAGGAGCCCCTAGGCACACCCAGCATATGCACTGGCTACTCCCTGGCTGCTGCGTTCACTGGGCTTTTTTTTCCTGTAAGATACAGGCACCTCATAGATTCCTCGGTAAATTCTACACTCTTTCACACCTAAGGAGTTTCACTGAAGACAACAGATTTCCACCACAGGCTTTGCCAGCTTTTCACCAGCCCTCTGCCACTAAAACCACAAAAGAAACCTTCGCAGCCAACAGAACAGGCCACACAGTTCATGACTTGTGGAACGGTCCCACATGACTTTCACCAGTGAGTAACAACTGTCCCTTCCTACTGCAGCGTCAGGAAAAGCATTAAAACCATTTCCTTTTCTTTTACATGGAATCACCCTCCTGTATACCTTAAGCAAAGTGTCCATCTGATGCCTTAACAACTGCACAGCTCAGCAACTTTGGTAGATACAAAAGACTAATGTGCCTCAACATGAAGTTTTCAAAACCAAGACTGCTTTGGAGTATCGCACATTGATTTTCTTGCCTTTGGTGGCAGAGAGGAGGAAGCACACCGAACAGGGCTGATTTCTGGAAGCGAGTCAGCCCTACACTACATCTCAAGACAATGACCACCTGGTCCATCCCCACTGGAAGCAAGCAAAAGCCATTTAAAAAAAAAAAAAAACAAAAAACAAAACAAACACTTTGGTCTCTTCAGCCTCTTGTGTTCTTGTTCAAAGTAATTTTAAGCAAAAATGCAAAACCTCTTTTCACCAAAAGGGTGTTTCAGCAAGAGGACATGGCCCAAGCTCTGCATTTGTAATAACACAGAACAACCAATATACCAACCAATATCAGAATATTCACTTCAAACAAATCAGTCACCTGTTCTCAAAACCAAAGCCAATCCATCTTGTACGTAACAGCAAGTCACACAGGCAACTCCTGATAGCCCACATTATCATCTCTATCTGTTGCACCTCTCAGCATGCAAATGATATCCTTGCCTAGGCAGTCAGATCCATTTCTGAGCAAAGAAATACATCACCAGATTTCAACAAGCTTGTTTATCTTCAACTCACTTTTCAGAAGAAAAAAAAAAAAAAAAAAAGACTGTGACACAGATCTTCAAAGGGTGATCCCCTCTCCCATCTACCCAGCAAACACCCAATTCATTGCCTTTGGATTTCTTCTTTCACCACAGCTATGCTTGTTATGTGGAAAAGTATTCTGTTTCTACTACTTTGCAAAAAAGGATTTTCAATAAAAGATAAGCAACAACGTCAGTAAAGACTCCTATAACGGAGGTTTCACTCAGTAAACAGGTGTCTGGGAGATTATCTCGCCAACTTAACCAAAGCTGCAAACATCAGAACAATTCTGGGATGACTAAAATCCCCCTTTTTTAAAATAAAAGCCTTTTATCTGCCAAGCAACACTTCCTGTTCTGAAGGCTATTCTCCTTGGCAGTTGTCAACTATGTATTAATCTAATTCATATAAGCCTTAGAAATAAATACTTTCATGTGCAGAATCTTTTGGGAAACTCTGATTCCCTGAGGCTTTAAAGAGCAATTGTTGCTTATCACCGTGGAAATTTCCCCCGAATTTAAGCCTGGTAACAAGGAAAATAAAAGATACATTAAATATTGCAGCGATTAACAAGTTTCCCAGTCTTTGTCATCCCCAAAGGATTTTCATCTGATCGGTAGGGAAACTGCTAAAGAAGAAAATAAAAGGGAAGTGATCTGACCCAGCAAGTCAGTTCTTGTGTTCCCAGTCCTGTATTTGCCACTCCTGTCCAAATAATGGCACTCACTTCTAACAGTCCCTTACAATCAATAGCAATATCAAACACATTAGGCCTTATTTTAAAGGGTATATGTGTTGGCAAAGACAAACGCTACTTAACCACAAGTAGATAGTTAAACCCCTCCCTAAAGAGCTCTCATAACAAAACCACTCTGTGTGGGAGAGGCAAAGCACTGCCAGAGCACTTAAAGAAAAGCAGGTAATTGAAGTTTTGCTACGTTTAAACTCCATGCCTGTGCAATAAAAACCTGATTTTAAAAGCCCTGTAAAGCAGAGAACGTTTCTGGTGCCTTACTGTCTGTCATTGTGCAGAAATAGCCCCACTAAAGCAGTGAATGGCCATGCTTTGTACGTTGTTGCATGATGTGGACATGTGATAAGTGGCATGGCATACATGTTAAAAACCTCCTAGTGATAGAGGCTTTCAATCCTATTCACAGTGTTCAAGGAGGAAAAGAAGGTCTTTCAGTGACTAGGAGCAATCTTCAGAGTGGGTTAATTTCAAATTGCTTGAGATTCAGCCCACGTCCCCAACATCTTTGTGTGGTACCACATTAGAAAACATGCAAAGCCAACCTACCATACCTGAGTACGAACTGATCCACCGTAGAATTGTTGGCAATTGTCACATAAACATTCACAACCTCTCCTTGTTTGACAGGCTTTGAGGGCAACCAGACAACAATATTACTATCCAGCCGTAGCTCCGTTAGCTGAGAAGTCTCCTGGCCTCGATAGAGGCTGACAGATCCAATCCGCTGTAAGTGGGACATGGTTTCATCCGTGCCATCTTTTCCTGGCCGGATAGCATTTCCCTTCCTTATATCCTCAGCGGTACACTCTCCCTTCTCGTCTCCTGGTTGAATAGTATAGTAAAGCTCCACAGGGCTGCCTTCAAACTGATCCGGTGGCTTCTTACGGCCCGTGACAACCGTGGGGGGGTTAAACCAGCTTGGCAGGAGCTCCAGCTCTGCCACACACAGCCCCAGATCCCCTTTCAGCCTGCAGCTGCCTCTGACTTCCCGCGTCTCTCGGAAGGCAAACACCCGCAGGCAGGGCAGCCGTTCCGTGGTGCTGTAGTCATCCCAGTCCCTGCCCACGATGTAGAACAGGACCTGGACTTTGGGCTTGCTCAGGTAAATTTTGTTGCTCATTATGTAGGCCTGAAGTTTCCAGTTATAAGTAAACTTGTCAGCAGATCCAAAAAAGTTGGAAGTTAACATGAGGTCCTGGGGCACAACTTGTTCAACAGAAAAAGGTCCATAGCTGGCATTTAATATAGGTGGTCTCTTGGCTTTATACGGGAAGAACGATTCCACTCTGGACTGCAAACTGGAATTTCTCATAAAGTCTTGGTTGGCTTCTTTGAGAAAGAAAGATGTTTCAGCACTGAAGATTTGATAGCTCACAGGTAGGTATGTTGGTAACGAAGAAAATCTCTGATTATTGTCCAAGACCCCTCGACACTCTGTCACTAATAAAAGAAAAGGTGATGCGAGTTAGATCAAATCTGCTCATAGGTTCAAAAGGACAGTTACTACAACTTCAGTGGAGCCACCTGGTAAGTTACGGACAAGCATTATTTCATGCAGAAAATATTTACAGTATAGCTGCAGGTTTAGATGTAACTAATTATTTTTTGAATTACATTGACAAAAGAAAAAAAATGCAGGATTTAGTGCTACCTTGCATTTATCCATGATAAATGTTTTGACACATAGGTGATGTACAAAGGGTTGTCTGCAGCACGATCAATTATTGATACTCCCAGAGGGAGCAGGAAGAGGAAGGCTCACATAGCAGAAGCAATGCTTGTCCCAATAACCGTTTTACACAAGTGAACTGAACTGCAGCAGCGCTTTCCTAATACACAGAAAATTCATAAAATACTCATTGAACACTTTGACTATCACCTGGATGAGAAATAAATAGGTTACTTGTCACTCCTGTGCAATGTCTCACCTCCCTAACAAAAATTCAAGCAAACTTGCCTAAGTTCGCACACACCAATTCTCTTAAGGACTGGCCACAAATCAAAGTCAAAGCCTTCCAAAAGCAACTCCCTAAGTAAACAGGGCGCCTTTTAAACCACCCACATGCTCACCTTCCCCACTCTTTCTGGTCACACCATCCCCTTTTAAACTTTCCGCCTACTTAGAAACTTCCCTCCTGTCTTTCCAGCCTTTCTGTTCAGTTACAGCATGCCTAAGGTATTCGCTATGTCAGTACGGTCCACTGAACCACAGCCCCCGAAGGACTGCTAATCACTGCCCCTGCAGGAACGCTGGCCAGGAGATCAAAGATAGTTTCTGTTCAACAGCCAAAGACAGAAACTGCTTTTCTAAGAACTGACACACACACCATTTTACTGTCCTCCCCTGTCAAGAAACTTGCTCTCAGATTATCCTTCCAGCACTATGGTCTACACCTCTAATTTAATATCAACAGTACCTCAGCTTTCTAAGTTAAATGCAGATGCACATCACAGGTTAGAAATATTTCAACAAGTACTAATATATAAGATGCACACAGAGGGAAATTAGTACACGCTGGCCAATTTTAAATTTCAGCTGAATCTCATATCCCTTTTGATCTAAGTTGTTTTCCTGTTATAAAGATGAACAACATGTATTGCTGAAAGGTAAAATTACCTAAATTAGGGTAGATAACAATGGAGAACAGGTAAAATACATGTGGATTACATAATACTACTCACAACCCCTCTTCCTAACTCATACCGAACAGATTAACTATAGGTACTGAAGTAAATGAATGATGATGCATCCAGTGCTAGATTACCTTCAGTATTTAAAAGCAGACTTTGCCCTTAGACATACATCACTTCCAGTGCCCTTGGGGAATCCCATCAGAGTCAGGATGTAAGGTTCTGTGTAAGTTTAGCTCTTTAAGAAAGGTAACCATAAGGGCAACTCAAAGTGCAGATTCATCTGAAACCAGAACACCTAAAGATCTCTAAAAAGCCCTATAGATACAGTCTTTTATCAGCTTATTACCAAAGGTCTGCAGCTTGAGGATTTTTACAAATAATAGAGTCACTGTCCTTCTAGCATGTCTGGCTGGTAGCACGCTAATTATACAGTGAAATTTAATTAAATGTTTTCAAGTAATAAATAATCAATATCTGTCATTACACCAAATGACTACTGCTGACAGCCAACTTCATCCACTACAATCCTGTTGAGTGTGCACGTAGCTAGTGTGCTGGCACTCCTTGGTGCTGGGAAAGCGACTAGCTTCGGAAGGCAGATGCTAGGCAATTAAGAAAAAAGGAAAGAAACAAACGTGGAGGAGCGGGAAATCAGCGCTCTCAAAGGACGGCAACCATAAATTGGAAATAAAGAATTACAATGTGTTCACTCATGTTTAATTCATGCACCACTCCTGTAGTTCTCATAAATGAGCAAACTGCCATGAGTAGACGAAAATTAAAAAAAAAATATAGAAGGCAAAAAGAGAAAAAAAAAAAGGTAAGAAGGCCGTCACTGAAAACACCAGCTCGTAATGAATTTCCAGCACAACACCTTCTCTGTCGAGTAGACTCACGTATAAGGTACAAGGTCAGTTTAGCACACTGTTACAAACCTCCACATCTCCAATCCGTGGCATACATTTTTATTCTGCTGGAAAGGCATCTAGAAATGCCACCTCCTGAGCTGGCTGATCTCCCTTTAGCTGAATCAAAATATTAATCTGTTCGGGTTACATCCCAAAGTGCTATAACACTTAAATAACGAATGCAAAGAAGATCCACTCCAGACCATAGATCTTTCAAGAAAACAGACAAGTCTACATATTTCTTTTGTTCCAGGAGCAGAACAAGAACTTGTTTTACTGGAACAGTAGCAGCTTGGTCTCACTTTCCTCTCTAAATCCCTTCAACTGCCCTGGATGAGCCTGCTGAGAACAGGCCAGCTTCCTGCAGCCCTTCCCAAAGAGCAATCACTGACTTTTACATGACAGATACCACCATTCTTTTAAAAACATCTTGCTTGCCACACAAGAAATCAGCTTCTTACTGGTCAGTTTGGCTACCAAATCATTAGAACTTTTGTATTCGGTGTCCTCTTGTCTCAGGCCAAGAGCCTTGTAACAGAGGGCAGGGAGCTCTAGGTAAGCAAAGCACACAAGCACGTCCATGAACGTAAGCATTAAATGACTTAAGCACGCAGGTACGTTTTGCTGAAGCATTTCCAGAGATACTCTCAATTTGGCACCATTGCTACTAAGGGAATATCTTTGGCTTCAACAGATCTGCAAAAACCAGAAATAAACTCCGCAGGCTGCAGAGACAAGTGAAGTCCTGTGATTTCGAAGGGCTGTTGATCAGAACCTGTGCTTGAAACTTAACAGCTGGTTTTCTCCAATTCCCAGGACTTTTGCTGTAGAACGTTATCCTCAGACAGAGAGTTGTCTCATTTTTGCATGCACTCCATTTATCCCAGATCAATCACATGGATGAAGTATGTAGCACTTGGCCCAATATTAAGAAAAACAGCCATGCAACTTCTGCTTTAATAAGCTGAAGGCAAACAGCAAAACTTATGTGGTCAGACTGACAGCAAAAAGAAGAAAAAGCTTCATTTTTTTACTGTACTCTAAAAATTTCCACCCACTTCTGCACCATACATAATGGAGTGATATATTGCTATAGTGATGGCTGTACTTTAGACAATTTATTTAAGCACTTTAAGCCTTTCACTGATAAACCTGGTAGTTAAAAACGTCCATTTTATTTTACAATCCAAATCATGTGCATCAGCAACTATAGGCCATCATTTAAGGGATTTGTTCTATACTCTTCATCTCTACCCCAAAACCTTCATGTCCTGGTCTAATCAATTATCAATGTTACCAGAGAAACATATTTTTGTATGCTTGATCAGCTCAGCTACAAAGTTCTTTTATTTATCAGAGAATCTATTTAAACAACATGTCAAGGTTCTTCTGAGTTTCATATCATAAGTTACTATTTTAAATAATCATTAAGCGTAAGACTACTTTGTCTACCTGAAAAATAAATAAACCACCTGGTGGGGAGGGCACAGCAGGGGAGATGCCATGCCTACATGCCTGTCAGTGCTTTCAGGTGCTCTGGAACAGATTTTTCCATTTTAAACTTTGTTTCTGCTCAACCACTGAAACACACTTCCAGAGGTTCATGTTAAAGCAAGGTATAAATTAAAGCGTTTTATCCCTACGACAGCATCAGCTGTGGGAGCAATATTTCACTGCCCATGCAGCCTCTAATGTGGGCACAATTGTATCAGCAAAATGGACCTGGGTCTATGTGACAGAAGTGCTCTAAGGACATGCATACAACTATAAGTTACATCCTGGAAACTGAACTTTCTCAAACAGTTTAGCTAAACGATGTAAATATCCTGAGAAAACCCTGGATGCTTTATGTAACAGTCCTCATCCTCAAAGAAGGATGCTTGTTGGCCTTCCAGTCAGGTTCAAATAAGTGAAACTCCCATTTCATGAGGGCTTTTACAAACCAAAATGGAAATCAAGAATACAGGCAAGGGTGAGAAAGGAAATGCTGAAATACCGTTTCTGTACTGAAGACTAACTCTGATTGCAGCAGGCCTGACTTACAAGTAGGCAGCAAGTGCTTTACCCTTCTATATTATCAAACAAGAGTTACAACTTGTCCAGAGATGAAGTCCAGCATGGAAAAGATTAAGAATGATCAAACAAAGCTAGTATTAGCCAAGAACAAAAGTTAAGGCTTACAAGTAATTACTCCTCCTTTGTAACAGCCTGCTGACTTTTTAATCCTCATTCTGGCATCATACATTTCTGCAGCACTTCATCTGAACCCAAACAGGCATCTGTTAAGCACATCACCAGCTCCAGTGTGACTGACCAGCTCAAATTCCTATAACCTAGCAAGTTAATTTTTGGAGCTGGATATGAAACAGTGCATTCTGATCTGTATTATTATTTCTTGGACTCCAGTGTAAGAGGAATTTTTTTTTTTGCAGGGTTTTCATACAGAGCTGGAGCCCTGGGTGCTGGATTCACTGGAACAGTCATAAAAGCTTAATATTTTTAAGCCATTCTTTTATGAGGTTGGTTTGAAACAACTTTCTTTTGGACTGGGAATTAAGGGTTTAGATTGTGGGTGGGAGATTACTGGCCAATGGCCACGTATCTTCACTGACTGATGTTTGATGAGCCCCTAAGCCTTCAAGGAAACCATCTGCCTGTCCCCTCAGCCAGAAGGCTCCTAGCCAGAGAAAGCCAGTGAGAAGCAGAAGACATCTGCCTAGGCAAAGAAGGAGTAATGTGAGAAGCCTTCTCTGCAGCTTGTATGGTCCTCACAAAGGCACATTTATCATTTCTCCTTCCAGGAAACAAACCATAAGAAAAGCAGTAGACAAGTTTCTGTCCCTCTGTGTTCTCCTGTTATCTCAGCACATCAGTACAGCTGAAGCTTCCACCAAGAATTCCGTAACTTTTAAGGCAGGATCTTTTCCATCCTTTTTATAAGTTTCTTGTTCCTCCATTCCTAAACATAGCTATAGTTGAATGCTGTACCATATTGATTTTTTTCCCCCTAATTCCATGTCACTATAGTTCTAAGAAAGGAAAACTAATATTATTTACAGAACTACCACCATCTAAAATCCTGCAAATATCATCCCCCTCCTTACATGGACTCCCATTGCCATGCTGCCCCTGCACCCAGAGAGGCTAACCATACTGCAAGCACGTTACACAAACCATCCTTTCACAGAAGTCCCCACACTTGAATTCTCTTCTGTGACTCGATCTTCCACTATCCTGCTCTTGCACAGCAAATCACATATTTCAGCTCAGGAAATACAAAGCAGGGAAAGAATAAAAGTAGAAAAGATGCACTTAAATCAGCACAGATGTTTCCTTCACCACAAAATGTCAACAGCTATGTTTTCTGGTTCATTTTCCCTTAATTTTCTATACCAGCACCACATTCAATGACTTCAGAGAGTACAAAATCTTTGTAGCAATTATTTTGCTTAGAACTAGAGCTCAGCAAATTCATTTATTTAGACCTCAGAATGACCCTAGTTGTTCTCTCATGCCCTCCAAGTTCTCTCTTCTTAATATCTAGAAAAGATAATTTTGCCATTAGAAAGGCCGAGTGGAACTTAAAACCAAACAAGCTCAAATTCCCAATACAGAACATATTTTTAACTGCGAGGCTGATTAACTATTGCAACAAAGGTTGCAATAGCTTGTCTGTGTCTTCACATCAAGACTGGATTCCTTTCCGAAAGGTACTTTTTTCTCAGCACAGGTTACTGTTTAAGTACTGGAGACTCATACTTTTTTTCTGGCTTAAAATCTGTAGATCTACGACCATTTGAAAAAATCCAACTGGAAAACCTACATGACAGGGCAATTGCAGAAGCCACATTTTCTATTTCTCATGCTTGCCCATCAAATACGCTTTCTCATCCAGGGAGAGAATAGAGAGGCTCTTTGACTAATTGCACGTACACCATGTCAAGTGTCAAATGCTTATGGTGAATGCTTGAGACCAATTCACAAAGTTAAAAATAAACCGTGGAAACAAATCTGCCAAAGAAATCCACATGGCAAACATCTGAGGGAAATTGCAGCCTGTTCTCAAAAAATTCTGTGAGCACCCAAAGAGAGCAATTTCATCAAATAAACGATTGCTAACAAAATTATTTTCTCAGTTCTTTTAAGAATCCAGGTTTCACTAAACTGAGACCTGAAGTCCAAGGATAAGTTTAGAATTGCAGTGTTTTATTGACTGACCTGGGATGGTATGTTCCCATTACATATAGGGGAGTACACATATTCTAAGCCCAGATGTAGATGGAACTTTATTTAGCCTAGGTCAGAGCTCAGTTAAACCACAAAGATTGTCAGGAGACACTATAATCAGTTATTTTAAACAAATTTCCTATCTTTCTTCAGTGGGACAGATTCACATTTCATTCAGTATATCATTAAATGAAAAACTGCAGTAATATTTATTAAATAGGCTTCTCGCATACTTAGAGTATACCCTTAATGAAATTATCCTTTGTATATTACAGCAGCCAAAATCTTCACTAAATCTCAACAGACATTTGTGGATTTAGTACAGAAGTGAACGCTTTCCCCATCCGTCTCCAGCAGAGGCAGAACATGGTCATTTCAGAACTGTCAGGAAAATGACAAAGTACCTAAAAGCAGCAAATGAACAAAGGTACACCAGGAACTTCTGAACTTCTTTAAAACACGAAAACAAAGGGACAGTCACTGAAAGTTAATGTGAATTCAAAGTGGATAAGAAAAAAATATTTCATACAGTGTGGGATTAGATGATAGACCTCATTGCCAGTGAGAAAGGCACAGAGGCCAAGAACCCATCCAGACTTAAACTGACGATTGGAATGTTTGGAAAGATACACAGACCATCTAGAGTAATGTCTTTAACTACACATAGATCTCCTTGTTTTAGTATTTATCTATTAGAAACTGGGATTAGGCCTCTGCATTATAAAGCATTATCCAACATCTGTCAGGTTGTTCCATTTTCCTCAGGATTACCAACACAACAGGCACGTGTATAAACCACAAATAGCTGGTTTGTGATGTACAGCTTTTTCACTAACAGAAAAGAGAAGCTTTAAAGTCTAATTTGGAAACACAAGGAAAACTTTCAGAAAACTGCACATTAGAAATACATTTCCAATCTTTTAATGACAGCCTACAAGCTCCAATTTTTGATGGTTGCAGTTCTATGTATCTCACCCTTTGACTGCAGAAATTCCGAAATATCCTTTTATCACAAACCTATCTTCTCTCTCACTCTCCATTCACATAACTGAGACATGGCAGTCAAAGACTGTCTGACATTCAGGACTGAAATCTATAAACTGTTTTTTTTTTTCAGACTGGCTGATGACCTTAAAAGTCTGTAAAACAACAGTGTATACGCAAAGGTCAGTGAAGGTTTCAGAAATCACTCCCACTCCCAGTGCTGACATTACCATTGTCTGGACTGCTCAGGCTGTCTGACAGTTTAAGCTAGTTTACTGTTTAGAATCAAAGATAAATATCTGGAACTCAAATTTCCGCTAATGAAAGCTCTTGTTAAGAGATAAGGTTTGGAAAACTTCTGTATCGACACCATTCAGTTACTCAGGCTTTCTTCTCCTTGCCAGAAGCTGCAAATGTCAGTGTCCTGTGAGCAACATACAGTAGGTAAAATGTCATATGATGGCCTTTCGTTCCAATGCTGTTTGCCTCATTGTGGTAAACTCCATGGATTCTGCATTCATTCATTGTGTCAGCACTAGAAGTCCAAAACAAATAACACTTAAGCTGATTCTGTCTGATAGCTGTAGAGAAGAGCGGAAGGATTTAGGACACCAGAGTTTATTCCCAGCCCATTAGAAACATATGTCAGCCATAGGAAACCTCTGCAACCCAGTTGCTGTAGCGATAAAACGAAAGAAGCTACCACCAAGTTTGATTGACCTGTGATAAAAAAAAAAACAACAAACAAACAAACCCAAACACTCCACATACACAGTGCATCAGACAAAAGGCTAGGTAAAACATTGGGGGTTTTTTGGTTGTGGTTGGTTTGCGAGTTTGGTTGGGTTTTTTTTTTTCTTTCTTTAAAGGAGGCAAAAATAACCCAGGTGAAGTCAAAGTGGGGACTCAGTAGACAATACGGTCAGGATTTTCTAACTTAACCAGTAACTTTTCAGAGATCTGGACTGTTTCTCTCCCATTGGATACAATCTGCTGAAGAGGCCTAATTTTCATGGTAGTACAATTATGTGAAAGCCAGGTCTCTGCAAACGATGTCTCAAATTTAGGCCTACAAGATAGCTCACAAAAAAAACCCACGAAATTCTAAACCTTGGCCAGAAAGTCAGAATGATCAGTTACATCAATGTCAGATTATTTTTTTTTCTTGAATTACTGAAGTGTTATAAAAATGGGGACATGCAAGATATAAGTTACAAACAGGAAACAAATAGTTCTGGCCTTGGCAATGTATCAATTCCTTGCCCTGTGTCTCTCTCCAGTTTTTAATAGCACTGTGCTTTCCTCTGCTGTTTAAGTCTTTGTTAGATGCTGATAGGCACTCACTCCTCTGTTTAGACATTATATTGCTTTACACAGGCTCCTTGTTTAAAAAGAGATTAGGGTCCTAGAGCCTGAATGGTGCAATTTGCTCAGCACTCTCCACTGCCACAAAAATCAACAAGAACCAAGAGTACAAAGCGCAGCGTGAGCAGTGCTCAGATCCATGCAGGATGGAGCTTTCAGCTACACAGGTGTAGAAAGAGAACACAGAAGACTCAATAAATTAATTACAATGCTTTTCCCCTTACCAACCAGTAAGTAAAAGGGAGAATATTTTTTCTTGTAAATAGGTATATTTTGAGAAGCTAATTAAAGATAAAACCAATCAGCGACGCGCAACAGGACTTGGTGTTACATAAGCCTGTAGCCTGACGTGGCCTGTTCCTTAACACGAGCACCCTACGTTTGAAAAGTGAGCCGAGTTATCTTTAGGCCCAATAACGTACCAACTGCCACATGGATTCTCTGGGGTTTTTACATTGCTGAGAGTTTTCTGTGCTCCAACAGACTATGCACCAGCAACCCTTAGGTACTTGAGACAAAGCAACCCCCCACCCCCCCCCCCCGCCGGACAGAAGTTTCATTTCTTCACTCACACTCTCCTTAGACCTGTCATCATAATGAGAACGTTTACACAAGAGCACTGATAACTGACTGAAGGGGTACGTGACTTGGATTAGTGGTAGTTTTAAACAACTGCCTTCAATAAACCTTTCAACTTCCCATCTTATGGTCTTGAGGGAGTTTTCATTTTCAGAAAAACATTATTAGCAAAAACTATTTCCATGTCCCTACCCAGTACCTGTTGTATAATCCCTTGTTTCGTTCGCCTTAATTTAGGTCCAGAATCTGCAAAGCTTGAGCTCGGTAGCAGACCTTTCAGTGTACATTTCAATGTTCAAGATCCACGTACAGAGTCACATAGAAAAGATTTTGATGACTGCCAAAGGCAGCGTCACACCACATGGCAACGGTGCTGTTTTGCATTCTGAGGAGATAGAACACAGCAGATCACAGCTAAACCAGCTGCATGTGGCAGATGAAGCAGAAGACAGTGGTGCTACACTGCAGATGTACCAGGTGAAAGCATCAAACAAGACTGTCTAGAAGATAATACAATGTAAGAGTCTTACCACTAATGTACAAAACTTGGCAAGACAAGGTAGCAAATGCCTCCAAGATTAGACTCTAGACTGTCAACTTGTCTGAGTGGTAACTAAGTGCCTCAACCTCCGCTACCTGGCGTCTCCAGGAATCTATGCAAATTTGCTGTAAAATATCAGATTTGTGGAGAAAAAGACCATGGAAGTACTGGCTTAGATTAGCTTTAACTGTTGCAGAATTTCACCCTTAGAAAAGTTTCACCACTGGTTTAAATCCATAAAAGTCAGAAAAATCACTACACGCTACACTAGGAATGTCAGCCCCAAAGATTTTTTCCAATTGCTTTCTGAAAAATAAAAAATTCTTTACATGAAAATTTAATTTAAGAGTGAAGTCAGACACTTATCCTTCTTCACTCTCTCCTCCTCCATGGAGGAATCTGGAACAGTAACAGACATAATGCATGCACATTTTTAATACTTGCATGCATTAAATACTTGCAGGCGTGCATGCTGTGACTTAAAACATGCCAGAATATCCCAATAGCCTGACTACAACCCTGCTAATCATCTCCATTTCAAAAATGCAATGAGGATTTACGAGGAGATTAATTGAGCAATGAGGCTGAGGGGGTGGGGGATAGCCTTGCCCATTCGGGAAATGAACTCAGTGTCACCTTTAACCTCCAAGTAATTCTTTGTCACAGAGCACAAAGCAACTCATCATACCACAACAGCAGCCAGACAGAAACCAAGTGGAAATCTATCTGGTTAAACACCTTCTTTCCCAGGGATTAATTAAAAGGGATGGTTAGAGCGCTGGTGTTATTGTGGTCACAGCACCTCTAAGGGCTGTTTTTAAGGTGGTATCTCCTAAAAGGTGACCTAGCTGCTGCTGCTAACACAGCAAAGGCCAGAGGATACTGGGCTGAGCAGCTCCTCCCCAAACCCCGAACTGCTGTTTCTCCCAAGTATCCTGTCTTGACTCAAAAGCTTTGTGGCAGCATCCCAGCTCTCCACAGCAGCCACTGGGTGGTCTGTTTGGTGAGACTGGCACTGAGGGGCAGACGTGGCCGGGAAGACGGTCCTTAAGCCCCAGTCCCCACAGCAGCTGAACTTCAGCCAATCTGTAATGTCTTCTCTCCGCTTTCCTGCAACAGAAGAGTGGGTGAAGAAATGAGATGAAGAACAAAGCACTACAGTGGTTGTGTTATTAACACAGGATGGGGAAAAGTCAAAACTGCAAGAGGAAGAATGAGATCCAGAAGAAGGAATCCTCCAGAGGATTCAGAGATTCTGTCCAGAGGACACAAGCAGACCTGACAGAATGCTAAATCATAGTGAGGAAAAGCAGAAGAAGAATTATGAATGTGCGATTTTAAGTGTTTTTATTGTTTAAGCTAAAGAGAATGACTCAGAAGTCCATCTCTAAAGTCTCTTTTATTTGCTAATTGTCTTGCTATAATCTGCCTAGAAAGGGTCAAACCAAAACACACCATCTGTGCCATACCTGAGAAAAGTGTCTGGGAGAAGACATACAGCAATTCCAGTTTCGGAATTCAGATGCAGAAGCCACGAGACCAAGTTCTTCTTTCCAAGACAAAGTTCACAGCAAAAGAATAAATTCAGTAGCAAAAAAAGAAGGATGCCTAAGATGAAGATACCTTACAAGAACCTGGATCCAGTGTACAAAGCAGAGCAATGGTCTGGTGAGTCTTCAAGAAGGAATGATGAAGCCCATTAATGGAAGAGGCAAAGTTGGCCTGCACATCTCTGAAGGTACAACAGAGTAAATCAGAATTTTCTGGGGCTGGTTGAAAACAGAATCCTTTTCTAAGAATCCTACCTTATTGTTGCTTCTCAGGTGTCCTCAGTGTCATTGGCAAAGACAAATTACGATGATGGATGCAAGTTTGTTATGCCGAGTGTCACAACACTGTGCAGAGCAAATTACTTGTACCGTCTTTCTAGAAGGTTGAATGTGTCATGCTCCTAAAGTGCTGTTGCTCAAGAATCAGCAAGACCTCCCTGCAAATCAATGAAATAGAGCCTTGCTATACATTTTGCAAGTACTATTTTTGTCCTTTCCTAAAATAACTTCGAAACCTTCCTCCTCCCCCATGTCCCTGCCACAGATCCCTGATTCACACAGCTAAAATCATGGAGTGCCTCCTACAATTTTTCCAACAGGTGCAGTCCTTAAAGACAAAATTAATTTTTCCCTTTCTTTGAAAATCATCTTCATTCAGCCTGGCTCCTAAGGGAAATTAATGAGTGCTCACTGAATATGTTTACATAAGATCTCCTCAGGATTTATGCTACTAAGCATTAGGAGTGTTTTAATCTGCCCTCTAAGGGACAGAGAAGTCCTCTAAGGGACTGATGTGGCTGGCTAAAGATGTCTCAATACAATGAATGCTGTCCACTCACCACTGGCAGCATCGGCTGCGCTAACACTGTTGGCTTTGCAGCAGGCAAACACATCAGCTCTGGTGACAAAGAGACTAGCAACAGAGGATGGGGTTACAGCTGAATAAAAGTACTGATTTAATCGGAGCTCTTCAGGGCTCTATCGTCAGCGAGACGCCGCAAGACGAAGGCACACTCAGAGTCCAAGAGGCTGCAAGACCCAGGCTTTGAGCACAGCTCTCGCTGCCCTTACGGCTGCCCTCTGAGCCACCACGCATGGCTGTCCCCACTGTCAGCTGCGGGGACTCTCCATGCTAACGCACTCCTACGGGTAACAGACAAACAAGCCTGTTGCATGCTCCTGCATACCACCCACGCGTATTTTCTCACATTGATCTATACTGGACCCCAGCTGCCCATTCCCAGGCAGTGTTTCCCAGGGAAGTCTCTCTGCCATAGGAATTCAATCACTGACTGTAAATTCAAGTTCCTTGTGCACTCCACAACCACAGCTTGGCCCACACGAGGCTATACACAGGCTTTTTTGGAGTTAGAAAAACTCTTTTGCTAGTTCTTATTTACATAAAAGAAATAATATAGTTCTTTATGTTACAACAATAGTATGTATCATCATAGTGAAATACATACCTGTGTACGTGCAAGCATACGTGCAATATGTATTTGTGCACACATATGTAAATACAGTTCATTTTACATGATAAACTGTAAATCCAACTCTTGAACTCAGACTGACTGGTCATATCATGCCTGAGTGAGGAAAAAGCCAGATACCTTCTCTCTGTTGTAACTTTACTGAAGCCAGATGTCTTACATCAGAAAGGATTGTGGTCTAGCACAGCTATTGGATCAAGACAATGGGATTTCAGCAATGACTAAAGACGCCTGTGGCTTCTGGACACACAGGAACAAAGGAAACCCTCCTGTTGGAAGAGGGGTTAGATAAAATTCACTGCTGCCTCCACATTTGCAGCTTTGTCTCCTTCATTAGTTAACAAAACAATAGATGCAGATTTGATTAAAAGAAAAAAGAAACTATTACTATAGTGACCAGTTTAAAATGCCTATCCTGCAGTTCCTCTTGACTCCATGTTTCCCCAGGTAAAGCCAGCCAGCTAAAGCAGAGCGGCACAAGAGCCAGTACGTCACAGAAATTCAAGAACCAAAACTTTAATGGGAATCATTTTTGCTTTCACTAAAGAAATCTAAAGCCAATGCCACCCTGAAGCCCCAAAGTACTGTATTAACACTCTTGTCAGCTGCAGGGCTTTTGGACTGCTATCTATTTTTTTTTTTTTTTTAATAAGTCTATTTAAACCTATCTGCATTTCAGTTTGCTAAAGCTGTTGAGCCACCTATGAACTCCATTCATGGCCAGCTGTAATAAATGTCATGTGCTGTAACCCAAGCAGGTAGCTGGGCTAGTTTGCTGGAGATCCTCTTTCAAAGAAAGAACAAGACTAGTTTCAGAGATGCTGTAAATGCTGAGCTGCTCGCTGTGAAAACTGACGTATGGTACTTGATCTCCACAGAAAGACGAGGCCTGCAAGTGGGGTAGGAAGGAAGCCTGTGTACACCAGGCTCCTCTGAACTAACAACTTCTTTGTGATGTTTTACTTTAGAGGCAATATCATCCATTTGATTTAAAAGACAGATACAAGCATCTTATACCCTTGATGAATATAGAGCAGACTATGTAATACTCCTGCCCTGTGGGCTGCATGGTAAAGAGCAGAACAAGTCTCTTCTCGGTATGAATTTAAAGGGACGACCTACAATATAGAGAAATCTTCAAAGGCCAGTCAGGTCTCCAGTCCAACAACCCTGCCAAGTGTTCCTTTAATCCTTTATTTACCAGTAAATCTGCCACTCTGTTCAGCAGACTTTTACTGGTATTGGGTTTCAGCTTGAAACCCAAAAGCTGTAAGCATATGCTGTGTAGCTCTAATGAGAAACTCAATCTATTAATGGGCAGACCTTCTCCACAGGACCAGGTCTTGGCAACATGAGTCAGTTCCTGAACTTTCACCTCCCACTTGGCAGCACACCAGACTAACTCCACATCTCTCAGCTGGCTTACATTATCAGCTCATTATTAACATACATCAGGACCAGATCTCTTTTACATGCAACCAGCAAACAGGAAACTACACATGGGGAGGGCTCCTCATTTTTGTCTGACTCTGGAGCTCATAAAAACAACTAATTAGAACCAGCTATAGTGGAGGCACTCTGCAGATTTGCTGGCATGTTCTCTGCCTGCGCACCTTAGTCCTGACTTGGGATAAACACCATGAAATGCTATGGCAGTCCATGGCTGTCTGCAATAATCAGGCAATCCCTTCCCTCTGCCACAGTATCTTACAGTTCTTATCACCAAGAGCTTATGTGAGGCAGAGATGTGCTATTCTCCTCATTTTATAGTAAAGGAATCATTACACAGCCAGAATAAATAACTTGTCTGGTGTCACACAAAGTCCACAGCAAGGAAAGCTGGGTTTCTTGAAATCAGTTCCCCTGCATGGACTCCCCCCTGCAGTAAAGAGAACTGTGGGAACTCTCTGCAGCCCATTTCAAAAGAGAATCGTGTATATTTTAGATCTACACGCTTGCATGAACTCAGAGACCTAGGTTCAGAGTTTTGCTTTGAAGTGGCCCACAACCCACCAGCAATGTACACACCACACTTTGGGAAAGCGTTATAGGGAGTCTCTCATGATGAGAGTTGACTCTCATCAAGCATAGAAGATGATTCTCTTGCACTGTAAGCACACGACCCTTAATGACATGATACTATTTGTTATGAGTTGTCCCACTTTTTTTTTTTCTCCTTACACAATTAGTATTCTTTACTATTGTTCTCTAGTTCTCCCTCCTCACCAGTCATCTCTATGCTCAGAAGATTCAGCATCAGCAAAACAAAAAAGAATCTCTCTCCTCCAGATGCCTGGTTCAAATCCAGTCCAGCCAGGCAGCAACTTGAACGTTGCATCAACCTGGTAACTGTTTCCGCATCATTTGAGCACAGATGCCAGCGCACAATCTGTGCCCACGTCAGAAAATGAAAACAGAGACACACTCAGGGAGCAAGAAAGGTCAGAAGAGTCTCCTCCAGTCAGAAGAGGGGGAGTATCAACAATGCGGATTAAACTAACGCTATTTCACAGCATTATGTACCTCTAGTCAACCTGGATTAAGATGCATATATCTTCTTAAGGCACAGAGCTCACACCTGTTTTAAAACAAACTTTCAAGAAAACTAGCCTTAACATCGGTATAAAACCCAGCAAAACCTCAGAGCCTACACAAGCCCCTCATTTTTCCTATCTGCTCAAAAGGTAGCAATTTATATTCCTTTTTTAAAATCAACTGTGATTAATAATCTTTTTCAGAGCTGATATAATTTCATAACTTGCCTCCTATTCAGACTCAATTTATGCATAGATACTCAGAGCCAAAAATCTGTTCTCATTTAATCCACAGCAGAACAGGTGAAGAGTAAATAAATTCCACACAGGTTCTTGTCTTGCTGCTTCAACCTCCCATAGCACGGCAGTAGGCATAATGAACTTAGTATCTGCCAAACGACCTGCTGTTCCAAGAGGTTTCTGTCAGCTCCATTCCTCTGAAAGTTTTCATGCTGGTAACTAGAGGAGAACTAATGTAAAATATTCTTATAGGACCAAGATCTTTTAAATGCAAAAGAGCTAAACAGATTTTAGCTATTTAAAATGCACAATCTTTTCCAAAACTATAGTTCAAAAACCTGCAGTGACCAAAAGCTAAGTGACTCTTTGTGGAGTGGAAGCAATGGTGATCAGAAAAACAGAATGCTTCAGATCAGCTGGTCAAGAATAAACACTACAACTCTTCACTGTAATTACACTAAGATGATAAACTTTGATTTCAGATGAAACGTTTGTTATCCAAAATAATTTTAAGGTAATCCCACAATAGAGGCACCATATCTGCAATTCGCCTTGAGCTGCTCTAATCACCTTAGGCTACTCATTTCTAGGTAGACAGAGGCCCCAGGTAAAATAAGTAAGAGGTCTTTTGCAGAAAGAAAAGCTTGGGGCCTTAACTAGTGCTCAAAAAAATGGTTTAGGACCTTTGAAAGGGTGAGTATGTAATGGAAAGTGGTATTATTAAAATTATAAACCCAAAAGATACTAAGGTGCATCAATATATTACGGTCAACTCCAACAAAGATAAAATGTATATTTAAACATATTTTCATAAAACTTTAATTCATTCATATTGTTCTACATGGTAAGATGCCAACATTTATACAGGATGTAGAAGAAAAGACACTAAAATTTGTTAGATATTTGATACCAATCTCACTACAAAGAATTGAGAAGTTTCATTCTCATTGATGTTTTATAGTAGGTAAAGGAAGTCTGACTCCTCTTAAGAAGGGCATGATACTAATCCAGTTAAGTTGATGAACTTACTCCTCCTGAATTTCTTGCTACTTGGGACTGACCTGTAAAAATCTAGGCAAGATAAATCAAAACTTTTCCAATACATAAAGCTACACTTTCTTATTCTGTTTCTCAAAAATAATCTGGATTCCAGCAGCATTTTAAACTGTTTCCACAAGACCACTATGCAAATGCAACTCATGTGCCCCATGGCAGGCACCTACACCCGAGAATGGGACCAGCCTCTTTATTTTATCTTAAATACGTGATAGGCAACCTGATTTCAGAGGTGCTAAGATCCTTTAAGTCTCAGGAAAATTAGCCTCATTATGAAATCACAGTCTGGTGCCTGCATATAGATTTATCAATTTTACTTTAGGTTACCCTATTAGAAAAACACTGGCTCTTTTCCTTTCCTAAATGCTTTCAAATTAATGAAAGAGATCCACATGGCAATGGTTGAACAAAGATTGGTATTTGATGGAATCTGCACATCAATCTGCCAAGATTCAATTTTAAGTAGAAGCAAACTCAAGCAAAATGTTTACTGCTCAGCGTTTAGAAATGCCACACCAGCCTTATCTAACGTTTAAGGTTTTAGAGGCACTGATACTACTTTTCATTAGTGTATATTGTGTTTTCAGTTTGAAAGCTATAAACACTGCTTTTTGCTGAATAAGCTGCCAGATATCATTATTAAAACTATCTGCCCTAACACCAAAGCCAAATACAGCAAGTGAGGTGCTGACTCACGGCTGTCCTGTTAACGTTATCTCCTCAGTCCATCTTAGACCTTCCCACTGCACATTCAATCCTGACACTGGAATGGCAAACAGACTGCTGGTTTTGCAGCCAAGAATCTGTCCTGCCCTGGCTATCAGCCAGCAGAGAAGCCCCTCTGAATACCCCAATCAGCAACTTCCCTGCAACACCAAGGTTGCCTCTCCAGCAGGCAAAATGAGCTGGTCCACCTCCACACCTGTAAGTCAGACACATCTACCACAAATCATCTGGGAGCAAGTACTGGTACAACAGTTAACCCTTCTCCTACCAGTACTCCAACTGCCATCAAGGGATTTCTGCATTGTTAGATATTGCAAAGCACTGCTGTGTAATGACTGCTAGTGCAGGGTAATTTTACGGTAACCATCACCCTCCTACCTACCTGGTCAAGCCCCTAGCAGAAAGGGTATGCTTGGTCACAGAAAGACACCCACTGCAACAGTCATTTAATATCTGATCACCATTAACTAGAGTATAATGAGGCCATGGCTAACATGTTCAAGATAGTAACCTGGTTTGACAGTCCCTGATCATTTCTGATTTTCTTACAAGTCCAGAAGACAATGGACAAGTCTTGACTGTAGCTAAGCAGAAAATAGGAGAAAGTAAACATTAATCAATTTATTTCCTAGAACACTTTTTTCATGGTTGGAAATCTAAGGAAATAACTAGTCAATATAGACTTATTGAATAAGATTCATGTATTTAAGACTTGTATATAGGTTAAGTATGCTACTGATTTCTAAAAGATTAATGGCAGTTGTCAGAGCTGCCTTCAAACATCCAGTACTTATAGCCAAATTGGAGCTAAATTTTCTGAAAACGCCTACTAACCTCAACCATACACAGCATAGATGACATCTTCCTCAGTCATTCCACCCATCTAGAGTGCAGAAAAAAAATCCCTGTGAATTCTCTATCAGGTAGCACCTGTGCTTGGAATGACAGGAATAGACCTACTGAATATTTTCTGGGAAACACCTCTGCTCCATCGCTGCAGTTATAGGATCAGCTCTTAGCTGTCACATAAACCAATACCTGACTCTGATGTGGGCTAGGAACATTTCCCAAGAAGTTTTAGCTTCATTTCCTTTAAGAGAAACAACTCTCTCAATTTTCCTTCAAGCATATGTACTTGAATTACCGTATCTCCTTAAGCAGCAACGAGCCATTACTGCAACAGACTGATGAAATATTAGTGGCACTATTAACGTAAATAAACGGTTTTCTGATAGCATTTTTAAAGTTACTAATACAACAGCATAAATAAGCCCCCCTGATGGAATATTAGTATTACATGTTGGCAGGAATCCATTTCATGATATAGTCAAGTAGGGAACTTCTTGGGAATACTTAGTTCCTGTAACTGGCAAATAACAGCACAAAATCCTCTGTCCCGTTCAATCTCCTTCTGCCCTACATTTTCCATTCATCTACTTCCAGCCTCAACACTATCACCAACTCAAAGAGCTTCTACTGAACCATAACAAACTTCACAACAAAAAAACTCAGGAACTAGAAAATAAACGTTCCTTCAGCTTGTTAAACTTCCGCAATTCTCATTAGAAATGCTGCCAACTGAAACAAAACTTTAAAGATGAGCATGGTCTAATGGTCAGAGCAATAAACTGTAAATTGGCACACCTAGATTTTAATCCTAATCTCTAGATTTTTCAGTAAAATACTAGATACTGGTTGTTTCCAATCTCATTGAAGCAGTAACTACCTGCAGTCAGGATCATACTCTTCATACAAAGCAGGATGAAACTCCTACCATGATTGACATTTAGCAAATAACAAATCTACTGCTAACACGAGATAATACTCATCCCAGCCATAGCTCCATTCATGCTTTCAGCATGCTGCAGGGAATTGACCAGAGACACACATAGCACTACTTCTTCAGTCCTTCAGAAGAGCATTCCCAATTGAGGGGAAAAAAAAAAAATAAAAAAAATCCATTCTCAGCAGGAAGTCCTCAGATCTAAACATTTCACCCTGTTAATCCTTCCTTCTAAACCCCTTCAAATCCCACATTTTACATACAAATCCTTATTCCCATCTCCCAGAATTCCCTTGCATCTACTATGAAAGCATCTTGAAACACTTGGGGGGAGTAAAACAAAAAACAGTTGATCAAAATCATGATTAAACCAGCATGTTTCTGCGGTAGTTTAGATTTGCCTAGGTTTCTGTAACTACAGATATGAGAGGGATTACTGGGTGTGTCAGACTTTACCAGATGTGACACTCAATAGCAAAGGAAAAGAGTTCAAGACGCAAAAAGACAATTGCTTCAGGAAAAATGAAACCCAGCCCCAGAAGCAAAGAGAACGAACTTACAGCACGTCTCTTCTTTTCCAGCATACCCGTGAAGCTGAATAAGGCACTCTTCTAGTGGTTAATATTTATTTATTTCTGTAACAGTATGTCTACCAAAGAAGTTCTGAGAAATGTGTGTTAAATATCTCCTTACTTAGGCACCTGAAGTGTAAATTATAGTAGAACTTTGCCACTATATACTAAACAATTATTGAAGATTCAACTGCTAGACTGCCAAAGTTAAAATCCTACCTAGTACTCCAGCACGTTAAAACTGAATCAGTGGCTTTTAACTTCTGCTAGATGGAGAGAGGAACAACACAAATTGCTTTCCAGAATCAATTCCAAATTTAATACACACAGCAAAAATGCAGATCCATTCTAGGAAAGGAAATACAATAATACTTTTATTTTTTGTGGTTTTTTTAAAAATTTTATTATTTATTTTTTATTTACATCATCTGTCCAAGCTCTACATACAGCCACTGTTGGAGTAAACGTATTGGCATGTCTGCATCTCCACAGAAAGGAAGAACTCCAAAATAAACATGTCCTTTATTTACTTACAAGTACTGTTAATCATGTTGTTTAAATTTCAGTTATTCGCATTTTACCAATAGATACATCAGCTACACTTCAGGAACGCAGACTTGATGCAAACACCTGTTATGCTTCAGCATCACTTCCCTTCCCAGTAGAAGTCAATACCATTTTCCTAGTTTTACAGATGGTGAAACTGAGGAACAGATGAAAACTTGCCCAATTCATGGCAGCCACAAGACCAAAATCTACCAGGAGAACAGGATGGAAGGACTGACACAGCATCTGAACAAGACTTCAGACACCAGGAAGAAAAATACTGTTTTGAGCAGTTTTTCTGGTATGTGAAGGACAATTATATCCATACATAACAAAAGAATTTCATCTATTTTACATGTATCACATGAGAACCTCTAGGTAGTCCTAAACCACAGGGAAGTTAACAGCCAGATCGAAAAATCTAAATCCTATCCCAACTATTTACAGAATTTCCCCATTTGTTCCTTCAAAGAGACATGAAGTAATTGCTGCTCTATCCTGCCCTACTAGAAACTTTGCTAAATTCTGCCTTCCAGGTATGTAATCACTGCACACTAAAGTGCCAGTGAAACAGAAGGCTCTTCTGGTGTTAAATTCCCTAGTTACCCAGATAACCGCTTTCTCTGTTCATTTGCTAGTTGCTAGGAATCCGAAGGTTCAGTGGTAATTGCAGCGGTTAAGACTTTAGCGTTACTGGAAATGAACCAAAGTCTCTGAAGTGCAGCAGGAGGTGCAGACTGTCCTAGCATATTCACTGCTTGTGCTGCTGGTTCCCTCCTATCATTAATGGCATTTTAATTTGTTTTGTTTTTTCTTTAACGGCAAAGTGTTTGCCTTGAAATTTTTACATGATCCCAGAAGCACAATGGCCTCTTGCTTCAGTAAGACATGCTCAGGAGATCTGGAGAAAAAGAATATCCTGAGGGTAGAAAGAAATACCTTTGAACTCAAGGATGGTACAGTGATTAGAAAGAAGACAGCACGCCACATCATTCATTTCACTGCTTATTTTTGGTTATCTGTACTACATCAGATTCAAGTAGAAAAACTAGTGACTCTACAGATTTCTAAGAGCCAAACAGACAACAACGTATTTACATTCAGAGGGTTCACAGTGGGTTTTGCCTTTTTTAAAAATAAAATCACTCCCAGCACGGTTTAGGAACCTCTAGATTGGCTCTAGAAAATGAAAAGAAAATATTACAATCCACCAAGAACCTCATAACACCTGAATAAACATAGTAAGACAGGTACTACTCACATAAAAATTAAAATACGGGTTTTGATATGGTTGCATACATCCTAGAGAACATAATAGTGAATATACATTCAAAATTATATACAAAAACTATGTCAAAAGGATTATAAGGAAGGAAGGGACAAGATTGATAAATTAGGAAGTGCAAGTTTGATCTACACGCAATCTTACTTTCCCTATGTAATTCTAGATTATATGACTACCCAGCATCTTCACAGTACCCATGTTCATTGCATAAAATGGCACAAAAATAAACCTTCCCTCCACTTTTAAAATCCTTTCTCAATGAAAAGATATCAATAAAAGATTATAAGACTAAACAGTTGTCCTTTAATTTCTTCCTCAAATGCAATAGTGTTCACTTTTCAAAATGTAAAATTCAGACAGAGAAAGACAACCGGTACAGGAAATTTCATTTCTAATTACCATGTATGCATAACCAACAGAAAAAAGGCCCAATAATAAGAAATACCAGGAAGCCTCAACTCTAGATGGCATTGCCAGCTCCTCTTAAGAATTCATTAGCTTGCTCCAAGGTATCAAACTCATTGTCATTTAGACTGATGTAGTCTTAATGCAGTCAAAAGAAGTATTTTTACAGATTTGATTGGAGAATTAGAGAAGTCTGTGTTTAGTAATTCTACAAGTGACTGAATAGTTAAAAAGTGTACTCATTTTGTTGAGAAATACTATTATAAAAAAACTCAATATTTATTAACTATTAGAAACTACGTGTATATTTCTGCAGATGATAATTATGCCAGTAGGCATGAACTGTGAATGACTATAGTTTGTACTCGTTGAGTAGGCATAGGTCAAGTGGTATCACTTCACTTTCCTGATTACATGATTCACACACGTTAAAACCACAAATGAATTCTCAATTCCTCAAATAGACCATTTGCATTTTTCATGCTGTGACTGAGCTGATTCACCCAAACAGGCATCCCAAAACACCGTGACTCCCTGTATACTTAACCAACATAGCTGCTGAACAATAAGCCTGATTTACTTCTCATCTATACTCCTAGCAAGCTGATGGCTTTTAGGAGGTACAGTTATGTATCTCATCTTTGCAAGGGTCGTAACTTTCAATTTCTGCTGATGCTTCTACAATGAAGGCAAGAAATGTACTGAAGGAGAAGCGGGCAGGGCATGTGCTTATCTTGGGAAATAGAGACTTCCAGGACAGTGAAGGCTGGAAGCTTGTGACCTCTGGCACCAGGAGGAAGGTCTCTCTTAACCTGATGACCTACATCTACAAAGCAGGTTCAGTGCTCTGGCAGCAAAAGAAGGGCTGGGAAGCCTGTCCAGGAAAGCATCAGAGCTGGCTAAGCCCAGATCACACAGGAGCACCAGGTGTAGTTGGAGACTCTCTGCTGGGGGGGACAGAGGCCTCCAGCTGCCAACCTGATCTGCTACTTGCAAGGGACATAACAGAAGAGCTGCTGATGTCTCTTTGGCCCTCAGGCTATTACCCTGTGCTGCTCCTTCACACAGGCACCCACTGCTAGTGGAGACCTGGAGCATATCAAGCACAAACATGCGGCTCTAGGGATGAGGGTCAGGGCATGAAGGTCAAAGTGATTTCTCTCCTTGATCTCACCAAAGCGCTGCCAGCAGGTTCAGGGAGGCGGTCCTCAGCCTCAGTGAGGCCACACTTGCACTACTGTGTCCAGTCCTGTGTTCTCCAGTAGAAGACAGACATAGACGCACTGCAACAAGACCAGCAAAGGGCCACAAAGATGAAGGGACTGGAGTATCTGACATACAACTACTGCTTCTAGGCATTGCATTCTGGGCACTTCTCTGCACTGATCAGATACCATTCGATTTCCTCACAAACCAACTAGAAGTTCCCACCATTACTCAAAGCTTTCCAGTCCTCACTTCTAAAATGAGCAGTAGCATCTGTACAGACTCCCCACAGGCTGGCTGGCTGCTGTGACTGCTCTTCACTGAACAGAGAAGGTTTACAATAGAAAGATGGGTACATAAGGGGAGAAGCTGAGCGCAGTTTCAGTAGGTAAAATCAGTTACTCTGTGTTTATAGCACTCGGATCTCCTAGTCAAGTCAGAGACGTATACCACGTAATGGTGCCTTTAAGTCATATGATTTAAAAAGTGGATATGGAAAAGAAAACGTAAATATTCTTTCAATTTGGCCATGACATTCATTGTTTTGAATTTATTACTGTTCTGCTGCCAAATTTCTTTATCGTTGAGAATCAATTCAGTAACAGATATAGCTCATACAACCAGCCAGAACTGATACACATACTTTGCACATGCTTCCAGGGCAGATGCCAGGAGATGTCTGGCTGCCTTATGATCTCACAAATGACATCTCCCTAACTTCCAGAAGGAAGAAATAAATCATGCACAAGTAATACCTGACCACTCAGGTGAGTATGACCAAGATCTGATGACCTTTTCTGTCTGTCTGGAGGGGAGTTTTGTAATGCTGTCCACTGCACAATGGTGTCTTTGATACTACATTAAAATGCTGCTTAAGTCTACTTCTGTGACAACTCTGTTTCAAATGATTGTTTATGAAATTTAATAGCAGCAGTTCATTCCTGGGTGATAGTGTCGTTGACACAGAACACTTAGAGTGAAATGTGAGTGGCATTTCAGTATGGCTCCCGTACTAAATATGATCACATCCCTGGCTAATTAAAGTGCAGATGAGCTGTCATTAGGTCTGTATGAGCTAATTGCCCTTCTTCGGGACCAAAGTTACAACACATCTAGGGTGCAATCTTGAAAGCATTAACTTGCACTACTACACTTAAGAGTCTAGTAGCAACCAGCACCCAGAGGCAGTAATTCTGAAACTCAGCCTACACGGCTCTAGAAGTTCGGTCATCTCTTTCCGTATTCACTTGAGGGCTAAGCTCCTTTGAAAGTTTGACCTCTGGCTTTTAAACAAAATTCAGTCCATGGTGTAAACTACCTTTTTCGAAGCTGGAAGCTGCTGTCAATGATTTTTCTACATACTGAACAAGCAACTGACGTGCAAGAAGTCTCCTCACTATAAATAATGAATCTGAAGTACAGACAGGATTGGGTTTTTAACCCTTCTATTTCTAACCTTACTTGATTTTGCCATATCACTATTAATTTACCAGTTTAGACAAAGCGAGCTCAAAAATACTGTAAATTCTTTGCCCAGACTTAAAAATCCAAGCCTGAAAGTTTTTTCTTGGAAACAGCTTGGTTACTCAAGTCTGGTAAAAAAAAAAAAAATCTGCATTTTTTTATTCCTAATCCAGATGAGAAGCATAAAACCATCTACATGAGAAAAAACTAAAGGGAAAAAAAAAATCCCTCCAGTAACAATAATCAGATCCCAATCAGCAGCAAAGTATGAAGAACCAGCTGAAACCAAATGTAACTGTAAAATAGTCAGGTTGTTACACAGACTTAACAGCTCATTTAAAAAAAGTGCCCTACTGTTCCCTGCTCTCCCTTCCCTACATTTTTTGGCTGGCTCCTTTCTGAGAGTATGAGTCTCACACATTATCCATGAGGAGGAAAAAAAAAAATAAAATAAAAAAAACACCACAAAAACACTGCTGCAATTGTTCGGGGTCTGGGCAAATATAGGAATTTCAGATAAATTCTAGACATGAAGATAGTCACCCACTGAACAAACTTAATATTTATGGCAATTTTTTGACTAGAAGCTACTTTTAACAAAAAAAAAAAAAAAAAAATACAACCCCCAAAAAACAACTCACATAAACAAAAAACCCCAAACCATCCCAAATTTTTTTTTCCCCAAATTGAAGCACATTTTCCCTTGATTCAGGTGCTTACAGGATATACCAAGTCAGAGAGAACCACACTGATGCCTGAATGCTGGTGTTGCCTAGTGTTAGCCTTTGAAAGCTGTATTGAACGTCACCCATTTGCTGCTACTTTCAGTGGAAGTTTAATACATCCCTCTGCAGCTAAATCCACTTGGCTGGATTCATTCATTTACTTTAGTTTTGCCTTTAAGCATCTCTCTAGATGTCTGAAAAGAAAGAGATAAAGCAATTACTTGATTTCATCCTTAGGATTTCAGCTCTCAGCCTCGGCATGGTGCCTCTTTAGCACTTGATTAGTGTCTAAATTCTCCACAGATTAAAGAGCGTTGTCTTCTTTCTCAGTGCATTATACACATGGAAGAGAAAAGAAAAATCAAAGGGGTCCAAATTTCAGCGGGTGTAAATCAGCTCAGTTTCTCAGCTCTGGAGAAGCTGTGCCAATTTACACACAGTAAAGATCAATCTCAAAATATTTTTCAAGCAGATATATACATTTAAGTATGCTATAAAACCTTAGCTATGATTTTAGAGTCTGAATTAATTCCATAATAAATAGCCTCTTCAAAAGACATAAATATGCTCTCATCAAGTCAGCTTCTAGAATAAACTCCACAGGATGTTTTGAATCTGTGCCCCAGAGATCATTGACTATAAATTGGAAGAAGAGAAATGGTTTGCTCAATACAAGAAGTCGAGCTGAGCACAGAAAAATAATTAGAGAAAGCTACTGTTGTAGTTCTCTGCTTTATTTCTGTCTGAAAGCCTTGAATAATGATCCAAAACACACCACTAGTGATTACTGTTTCCCAGTGATTAATCAGCTGCAATGTCGTCGTCTTTTTTCTTCTTCATCATCTCCCTGTGAACAGAGAAGGAAGCTGTGCAGGGGCTTTTTGAAATGAAGCATTTTGTTCAGCTGCTCTGTATGAATCCCACATGGGGACCATACATTTCGGACTTCAGCTTCTTTCTGGTCCAAAATCCTTAATCTGTGAAGTATTTGTACAAATGGGGATTAAAAAGAATTTGCCCTCTTTCCCCCAAACTCTGCAGACTCTTCATTTTTAAGACAGCTTTCAGAAGCACTCCTTTTCTGCTCTGTAAAATGGATGCAACAAATGCAACAAAAAACTTAGGTGTGGGAGGGAACATCACAGATAAGAACCCTCCTGAACAAATTCCAGTCTCACAAGAGAGACCAGAGCTGACCTCTCCAGCTATTGTCAGATCCCTCTCCACCAGAGGACTGTGGCGTAAGCACTTCTGTGAAATCCCGAGGTCCCCAAACTTCCAGGGCCCAACTGGACTGGTTCAAAGGCCTCCCTAATTTATACCAGTTATTTAGTCAAAGATAATAGTAATAAGTTCAGATGGTCTTCCTTTACTATGACTTGTAAGTACCCACTTATCCCGCTACAGCTATCATTAATATTTTAACCTGGTATAAAGGAATCATATATATACACGTGGGTATATTAATAGTAAGCAATAATCCAGTCTTTAGTTTGTAATAAATATTCTATCACGTCAATTCAAAGTTGTTGTTTTTTCAGTTTTTGCTGTGAATATAGTTTCATTTCTCTTTTAGAAAGCCCAGAAATGAAACAAGTGAGATTATACATGAAGATGATTGGCCTAAGTGATAGAAACACAGCAATTAAATATGAATGCATAATAAAATGCAGAAATGCTAAGTTCCCAATTCATTTTACTTAAGTATTGTAAATGAACTTACACTATATTTTTCATTTGATAATTTCATTTTATCAAATAGGAAGGATCTTACTGATGGTACATGAAGATGCACTGTGCAAGCTTTTATTACAGAAGCTGGGAAGACAGTTCTAACAGCTTTCCTACTCAGAAACATGCTTCAGCCTGTACTTACGAGGCCTCTGCTCTTACTAGCAAGAGAGTTCTCACAGACAGAAGCCTCGTAGTGTTCTCTGAATAGCTGTTAAAATTAAGAGGCTACAAATTCACACTCTCAAAATCCTTATCTGCAATACAGTTTCAGGTAGATCATGTGCATACCTGTCAGAGCTCAACCCTGGTTTGACACCAGAGGTACAGGCACACCATGGAAATAATAGAGAAGAACCAAATGTTTCCCTAAAACCACACCTCTGAAAAACACTTAAAAAAAACCCAAGCCCAAAACACCAGCATTTAGTATTCTCCCCACCAGTAAGTCATATGAAAACCAGAACAAGCACAAAGTTAATACCAAAAAGCAAGAAATCCACATCTGAACCTTATGAGGATAAATACAGGATGCAGATTTCAAAAATGAGAGCTGCAAGAGAAGCCTGAGAATCATTTCCAGCTCCACAGTGCAACGTTACCTGATGTTTGCCATTTCTAACAGTAACGGCTGCAGTTAACACATTCCAGCTGGGAATTAGTAGTAGTATGATGTTCAAAAACTCAGCCTTTGATGCCCTGGTGAAACAGACCTTGGATTTCCTTCTGCATTTGCAAACCACCTTCACGGAGCACTGTTAGGTACTGCAGTCAGCCCTTTTGGTCATTCCCAGCTGCGGCCAGAATTACGTGGCTACAGAATAACTCCCTCCTTATGCCTGGAAATATGAAAACAGTGAAGGTATAATCTATAGATAAAAAGAAAAAGATGGAATCCAAGGTTTTTAAAATGTATTCATAAAATAATAGCGAGTTCTAGTTCAGCAGCTTTGTCACTAGAGTATATTATTTCATGGGGCTAAATAAAAATCATTTACTTTGTAACATCCACTTTAATGGCCTTAAAAACATTCAGAGGTGTTGTATGTTGCCATTTGAAAGGCACATTTCAGCTTGCTACTCACATCCCTGAAACCATGATAAAAAACTGCAAAAGAAAAGTCTTCTGGTCAGCTGTTGACAAGGTTTTGTTTTATTTAAAACTCATTGTGAAACTCTGTGCTTCTCTCCCTTCCTAACATAACTTGACCAGAGAATTCAAAGGGGTCAGACCACACAAATACATGAATCACATCTGATCCTGGTTTATGGAAGTCAACGGAGTCATACCACAGATGGCCTTTAAATCTGCTCTGACCTGAAGGACTGATCAAATATACTGGTTAAAGTACCCTGGATATTTTTTCGCCACTGCCACCATAATATTTTAGTCTTGAACGTGCTTAGTTTCAAAGCACCCCATGAGACTGTATTATCCCTTCTAGTATCAGGTGAACACAGCCATGATTTGCCCAAGGTTACACAGCTTGTGGGGGCAGAGCAGGGCAATTATCTACATCTTCTAATTTTACATTTACAAATGTAATACCAGCAGAGGTAGGCAAGATACAATTTTTGTTACTCATAGTAGTGTACCCTTACTCGTAAAAATTGCTCACTAGTATCATATAGATTATGCGAAGATCATGATCATGAGTCTACAGACAGGCTCAACAGCAGAGAATTTCTTATGTTCTTAACATGAGTCCATAGGTACTTATTAGAGTTTTTATTTAATATAATCTTAGGAAGGACTGCTCCAACCTCTGTAATTAGAATCTCAGATTCTGATTTTTAATTACTCATTTTAGGATAAAGTAAACATAAGTAGTATTAATGAGGTAAAAATGTTATTCTACATCATGAAACTCAGCCAAAATGAGAGCTAACCTAAGAAAGATCAGAAATTGAATGTCATTAAAATTCAAAGCCACAAACTCAGATCAGATGCTTTTATACTCTAAGAGGAGCAGAAGTTGGAAATTTGTAATGAAACTCAAAACCAGGGAAAGTCCTGTGTGCTGTTGCCAACAGAGTCAAGAGAAGAAGCAGCCACAGAAACTATTGTGCATTTTAAATAGAAAGAATATTGTGGTCCTGGAACTGTATCAGCATCCATCCTTTCAAAAAGTAAAGTCCATGTGAAAGCTGCTGAATAGAAGACAAAAAAAGAAAAGAGGGGCTAGGAGGAACTGAAGAAAATTGATGAAACAAAATAAATCCAATTACAGACAAAATTTTGGTGTCATCCATCCCCTCGGCTTTAGGCATAAGGGCAGGTCCATCAGCTTTCAATAGGAAATAGGTGATTCTCTGCTAGATGGCTTTGGAAAATTCCACCCCCATCTTCTCTACTCATGTTCATCTACTCAGGGTCCAAATGAATTACACCAAAGATTTTTGCCTTCTTTAGTGTCTTTACTGAAGAGGGTATATATTCTTGAACTGCCCTCACCCCATTTTCTGTTTCACTAAAAGTAGTAAGAAGTACTCTGTTTAGTCTTCCCTTTTTTAAATCCACAACTTTCCTCCCTGCACTGAGCAATGGGAAACAGATTCAGACAGCCTTAAAACACTATCTCAGCAACAAAGCATGCAATGTGCTCCATCTCATCTCTCCATTCCAACCGAGCTTACAGCAGTGGGTGGTTTTCAAACCTAACATTTGATCAAAATGAAAAACCGGGCATTCCTTTCACCCTATGACAGCCAGGCTGATATAAATCACAGCCTTCCCAGCAAGGGTTCTTCCACAGACAATGAGTTGTGGCAGTGTCTCAAAGCTCAGCCCTGGCCATTGTAAGAGAAAGTTTCAGGTTTTTAAAGCAGGGCTGGGCTTTTTACAACAGCACGAAAAGCAAAAGAGAGAAAATTTATGGTATGGTTGTTTGAGGGGCAAAGAAGAAGGTGTTTCCCCTTCAGAAGTTGTATTTTCAGTGCATTGGTCTAGGTAGGTTTGTGTCAGTTTCAGCTTTTATTATTATTTGTATTTTAGTAGCAACAAAATCTCCAAATCGCAGCCTCACAGCATTTTTACACACAAACATATATATATGTATATATCTGTATATAGATATACAGATATATACATATACAGACACACACACCTCCAGACATTTACAGGGAAAGTCAGAGTTCATGCATTGCTTCTTCATTGTTTTATCAGTAAAAATAACTGCTTCATTAGTCACCACCTCGGAAAAAATTCGCAGATCTGTCTGCTCAAGGACAGGACTGTATCGCAGACACCCTCTGGTTCTGATTTAGTAACACAGACAGTGCAGGTAAGCATTAAGTAGCAGCTATTAAATTCATATGTGTGTGTGTGTGTGTGTGCGCACACCACAATATCTGATCAAAGCAAAGCTGATACCATACACACTACCACTGCTTTTCCTTGCTAACCCAGTAACCTATTAGAAATGCCCTCCAGTCTCAACAATTTTAAGCCTTGACTTCAAAAGATCAGCTTATCCTTTGGGGCTAAGCTGACTGACAGGTGGGGGTCAGGAAGAAATCCAGTCCCCTCCCTCCAGCCCGATCACAGAGAGCTGCACAATTGGCTAGGCACGTTAGGGGGTTTCTTCTGCATTCCTCTGAGACATTTGAAAAAGGCCACCTCCAGAGCTCGGACACCGTATTTGATGGACCACTCGTCCGTTCCTCTATCCCAGCTCTGGGTAACAATAGCTACGTTTACATGAAGGCTGTACCACGAAGAGGCAAGAAGTCGGTGCTATTGTAGAAGCCAGCTATTATATTATGCAAGGAAGCTGGAGCAGTCTAGCTGCATTTAGAGACCGACATACCTGCCAGAGGTGGAGGATGCAAGTGGGGTTTGAGCAGCACTACGTATCAGCTGGTCCCACTTAAACAGATGCTTTCTCAAACCCTTGGGGAATCCAGCCAGCATCTGAAAAGATGTCTATCTTAAAAATCTACTGTGCTGCAGAACAGTAAGCATTAATAGCAGTAAGAGTACAATGAATATAATGAATGCAGATTAAGAGAGGAATGAAGAAAAGGCAGACAGCTTAAGCACACGAACTGAGGAAAAAGGAGGCAACGGGAGAAAAAAAATACAGTGCACGCAGAGAATAGTGAGAAAAGATGAGGCACACATGATCTCAGTGCAGAGAGGTTTTAGAGCCATCCACTGAGGTGCACGTGGAGAGGCAGTCAAAGATCTTCCCCTTGGGGTAAATGTATCTGTAATGAAAAGGTCAAGAACTACTGCAACAGACACCATGCTACAACTGTCTATCATGCCCACCCCCAGAAGAAGAGTCATGAGCTTCATACTCTCCACCAAGAGGCTCCACTTGTATTTATCCCCAACATTCTCTTCCTAAAGAGAAGGAATATTAGGACAGGGCAAGAATCTCATGGAGCTGGAGTCTTCTGTGCACAGAGTTGTCCATCCACACCAAATTTCTGAGTGTTCCTTTCTATCAATGATACCTTTTTTTCCCACAAGTGTGTTAACTTGAAGCACTCTGCTAATTGAGCAGAAGCCAGGGTTATATTCCATCAGCCAGGAACACACTCTGCTCTACTTTACCAGGTTTGGCTACATCACTAGTATTCAAGTAACACATTGTCACGTGAATCGTTTGCAGTGCAAAATGTAAGAGATGCAATAGTAGATATACACCTCAAATTCATTGTTCCCACCACCACAAACCGGATGCTCAATTTCTCTTCATAAGTCTTGGGACCCAAGCCAGGCAAACAAGGCTAGTAATTTCCTAATAAATGTATGGTGTTGTTTCTCTGAGACTAGAATCCGCTATACAGCAATCTACAGCCACTTTTTCTGCCACAAAATACAGGAATCTAGAGGAAAACAGAATAAGAACTGATTTACTCAAAATCTAGAGGGGGGGCGAGGCAATTCAAAGTTATAGGGAAAACAGCTTCTCTATCTTTAGAAAGAGACGCACACAAAGCTAGCTTGAAAAGCATTTTCCTGTTTTCAGTCATGAATTTGGATTTCTGCAGCCCACTGCTACCCAAATCAGGCCACGCCTTCAAATTCAACAGCCAGTTCACCAGTACCAGAACTTCCCAGTCGCTGAACTTCAGCTGTATGTCAATTCTGGGAAGTCCCAGTGTTAACTACCACAGGAATACAAGCACAAGCCTTGGAGCAGCAAGCTCAGTGTCCTGCAATCACAGGCAGCTGTCCCAGAGTTACTCTAGAGGTCCACAGAACATCATTCACATGTCATTGCACATCACTATACATGTCTAATAACTGATTTCTCATATAAGAAAAGTAAGCGTAACGAGCCACAGGAGGACACCAGGAAAACAGCACAGGCATATGACAAAAAGCAGCTGATCAATTTAAGTTCTGTGACTGTCATCACTTTAAAACTTAAGGAATGCATACGCCAGGCTCCCCAAAAACTCATGGTAATGAGGCAAGAGAAGAAGCAATTATTTGTCTGTACTCAGATTTAACTATGTTTAAAAATGACATTTCCTTTCTCATATCAAGCATCATGTCAATACAATCTGCTGTGTGAACTGATGCTAATACGCAGGACCAGATCCCCAGCTGATTTACATCACTAACTTTAAATAACAATGCATGAATGGACAAAGTGCCTGGTTTATAGCATCCTCCCTTTCAGCTTTTCCCTTGTCTCAGTTCATTTCCCCATGGCATGCTTTGTTCTTAAAGCAGCCTTAACCACTCATACATCACAATATTTAATCAACATTTCTTAGTCAGAAAGTAATCCCGCTTTAGACCGGTTCAGTGGGAGACTGTGCAGTGGATTCAACATAAAAAAGGGTCAGAATGCATTTCCGAGGGTGCTTTAGAAAAATCAATGCTGACATGTTTTTAATGAAAATCAATAAGTGACATTAGATAATGAAACAAACATCCAGCGGCATTGCAGGCAGGCCATTTAGGCAATCAGTTTCAGAAACAACCAGTGAGGTTAGCACTCAAGTGTGCAAGTAACGTGCTTAAATAAAGTACTACTTTTATTCTTAAAATGAGAATTTCAAGATCTGTTTCCCATGAACAATGACTCAAGGGCTTATAATTTCCCTTCTCCCTGTTCTCTCACTCCCCCTCAACTCCAAGTAAATCAGCCTTAGGAACCAGTGTCACGGTTCCTCTAACACTGTCCCTCCATTGGGAGCCACTGACCCGTGGAGCTGCCGCGAATGCTTTGACAAGCTGCGGTGCAGCCTCAGCAGGGGAGAGAGATCCATTAAAAGCTGAAGTTGTGAAACTCTTTAGAAGAGGCCTGTCCCTTCTCAGAGTAATTAATTCTTTGACTGCCACACTGAGATGGAATGAATGAACACATACTCTCAGGAGTAACAACTATGGTAATGGAGAGAAGCTGTGCAGACAAAGAATACAAGTGCTCACTTGAATTGGGTTAAACTCTCTATATGTAAACCAACAGTGCTATACACATGCCTGAAAATCAACAAAACTCAAAAAAACCCTACCTCACAGCCCAACATTTACAAGGGACATTAGTTTACACTCTCATATTCTCTACCTACATCCTGTGGGAGCCACCAATAACGCCTCCGCACAACTGACAATCTTTGCATGGGTTTGTAATCTACACAGTCCATTCCCAAAGCTTTGGATGTGGGCACATGCAAGGCCTCTCCCACCCACAAGGGCAGCCATCTCCATGGGACTACCACACAGCCACCACCCCGCCAAAACAGAGCGTGCAGACCTGCTGATTGAAGCGACAGGCTTGAAGAACACGACGCCGGCCACTGTAGGACTCGCTGCAGCACGTAAGCACAACGGAGTTGGTCTCGTGTGCTTTTCATGCGGGAGAGGAGGGATTCCATTTATTTAGGCTCCGTGCATTTGGTTAGATTTGAATAAGTCATTCTCAATGCTAAACAGTCACTGAACTCTGTCAATATTTCCCTGGGTCTAACAGCATCCATGCAAAACTGTACGTTCTCTCTGCAAGTTTTAAACTAAAGCTAAAATGAAATAAAACCAAAAATCAACCAACTTGGTAGCAGAAAATAAATTGAGGAAAAAAAAAAAAATCACACATGCAAAAGTTACTGATCAGAACACAGAAACATTCATTACTGAATGACCTACCAAGAAACCGGTGGCTGCAAGAATAAACCTTTCCACCTAGAGATACACAGCAAACCCTCACCTCTGTACTAGTTCTGTGTGGCTCATAGCTCAAAAAAAAAAAAAAAAAAATCAAAAAATAAAACTAAACTGTAAAATAGAAACAGCTCTAGTCACTTCCACTGTTTTAAATCCCACTGTTGCAAAACTAACAAGGATATAAAGAAAAACATTTCCCTGAAGGGTATGAAGTATTCACGCTTTCCAGGAAAGTTAGCAAATTGAGTAAACCCAAGCACAAATGTAGGATGCATTGTACATTTCAATGAAAACTAGCAATATTTGAGGACAGATTTGGAACAAAAGCCTACCCATGGAGTCAACAAGATGCCTGCAAGATTCATTACAAAGTCAGACATGGTGTTTTGGCTTCTGGCTGGACAGAAGGCTGTAGCATTAACACATGGTTCATTACAACAGAATTAGAGCCTGGTTATTCAGTACTGCAGAAATTAGGGATGGTACACATCAAACGGATTTTCCCATGAAAATACAGGGCCTCCAGAAGCCCTAGAAAATCACTAATTATGGCACAGAACTTATTTACATTCACAGAATACAACTTCTGTTTGGCAGTTCTTTGTCTTGATATTTTTTCCACTGAAAAGGATTTCAAAGTCATCTTCATGAAAAGATGTGATTGATTTTTTTTTTTATATTACAGCAGAAATTGGAACAGAATTAAGATATAAAAATACACAGGAACAAGAGTGAATTTAATATTTTCTTTTAGCAAGTGATGTTTTATTAGCCAGATAAATTACTTTGCACCTCACAAGCAATGACTGTTACATTGAATTACTGTTGCAATTCAGACAGTTACATGTAATCAATCAAAGAAGATTTTAAGTCGTTGCTATTTAATGGCCAATTCCTCAAAACACAAAATACACGAGCTCATGTAATTAGTCTCCTACAGAATGAAAGTAATGAAGATGTCACGAAATAAGTAAATGTTTGAAAGTAAAGCAACCCAAAGATCTTGGGGGAAAGGGGAACTTCCTTAATAGAACACTTTCAAAACACTTCAATGAGTACAGTATTCAATACTGATTTCTACTGAAACTCTCATGGGAAAATATGCTATTCAGTATAATGAAGAACTCTGCAATTTCATTTAGCAAGTCAGGATGCATTTGAAGAGTTTTTACTGAAAATAGGTTCAAGTCACCAAGAGCAGAAAATGTAACTGTATGAATGTCTCCATTTTCTTAACTACTATTTATAACCAATTACAAAATTTAAATACCAGCAATGAAAAAAAAGCTGCTTCCACTTAAAAAAAAAGTATTAAAAATACCCAGCTTTTAGGTATCTTCCTTATTAACAGTCTTTTATATAACATCAGATTCTCAATTCATGTAAGTCAAAGGGCTCCCTCAATATTAACAGAGATACCATATTTTTTCTTCCAGCTAAACTTCAGTGGCATTTTAATTCTACACAAGGTTTTACAGAAGATACAGATAAATGAGGCAGCATCTCAATAGTTTACATCTCTTGTTCTCCACTTCCTTCTGAAAAGAAACAAATTACATTTTTGATGCCGCCAGGAACCCAGTTTCCGCAATTCAGTTTCCAGGGAACACACAAGCCCATTTCTGACTGCTCCTCTCCTTGGCTTGCAAAGTCTCACCTATCTCCTGCTCCTCAGTGACTGTAATGGGAGCTGGCCTGGGTCCTCACTGGCAAAATCAGGATAAAAAGTGATAAGGGATACAAATACAGGTGTTTTCATGATTCACAGGTGAAAGTATCAGGAGTTTTCTTTGACCTCATGAGCCTTTAAAGAAGGCAAGGAGGGGGTAATTGATGAGGGATGGTTAACAGTACAGAAAACAATATGAAAGGCAGCAATATGAGGGGAGCTGGGAAGAAGCAGACTCAAAACCAATCCACAAGTCTTGACCATTCCAAATTGATCCACATACAGTTATTAACATGAAGATGTAACCGCACTGGAATAAAGAAATATGCTGCTAAGCGTTTATAATTTGAAATGACATGTTCATGAAAAATACTAGTTATTATACTTGTTGTCGCTGATTGTTTCTCTCTTACATGGGCTACTTTTTCTAGCAGCCACTTGGTCAGTTCTCTTCTTGACACTTGCTAAACTAATCTGATTAACTAAATTAATCCCAGAAGCAGCTAGCACATTTTCTAAATGGCTGGCTAGCTGGAAGGTTTCTCCTGCCTTATTGCTACAGCTGACTCAGCTGGATGGATGGCTGACTCTCCCCAGAGGACAGCCAAATGAATGGCTTTATAGCCCTCGTTCCCCTGGCAATCTGTCATTGAGTTTAAAAGCACCCTTCCGATTCCTCACCCCGACTGGTTATAACCCAGCGCATCGTTAAGCAAACAAACCTGAAGTAACATCCCCGCCACCTCTCAACATACAAACTTGTTCATGCCAAACGCAAGTCAGACATAGAAGCAGTTCACCAAAATATTTTTACACGTATATTTACACACATACATATCTTGAATACATACACACACAAAGAATTTTATGCAGAAAGAGAAGGAGCAAAGGTAAAGGTCAGGAACGCAGTTTGAGTATGTATTTTTAGCATTAAAAAAATGCCAAAGTAAACAGCTAAATTAATGTCCTGGTTTCTCTGACATCATGTATCTTGATTATGGTAAAGAAAAATGAAGGCTCAACCTCTTACAAAAGGAAGAGAATAATGACCTCTATAGCAAATTTACCCACTCTGATGCAACACTTAAAGCACGCTCACACAATTTTCAGTTTAGGTTTTACTTTATTTTCAAGTACCAGGTGGGGAACATCCAGATTATAATAAATCTTACTCCAAAGCATCACTTGGACCTGGGCTTTCACCCACAGGCCCAAGTGCCATTCTGACCCTCTCTGGGTACAGGACTCCTGACGTCAGACCCTCTCAGAGCTCAACACTTTTCACTATCAACTCCCAAGCTCTACAGACTCATTGTAAGCTTTGCAAGCTCTACCATTTGCCACCTTGATGATTTATCCCAAGTGACTTCATTAAGCAGTAACAAATATTGAATGACAATAACAATGATCAAAAAAAAAAAAAAACCAAACAACTTGTGCAGAGGGAGGGAGAAGTCTTAGAAGATTTTCCCTTACCCCTCTTTCTCCTGAATAACATGATTCCATTTCATAAAGGATCAAGACAGACCTTATATGTCAATCTGTACTAATGGAAGTATAATGAAAAAGTCACTCCTTTTACTGTGAGCGAACATAAATGAATCCCACAAAGGCAGAACTGAAAGCAATCAGATTCACTTTCTGCACAGTTGGGAGAAATGCAATGCTCTTACTTAGGAAAAAGGGATTAAAAAAACCCCACCAAACAAATTTCTTCTTCAGAACCATCAATCCATTTCAATGAAGAGAGCCCACCTTTCAACCACAAATTGGCAGTAGTGAATCATCACAGCAAATGCTGTGCCCTTCAAAGATATTACAAAAAGTCCTCCAGACTTTTCAGAGATAGAACTCCCTCCACTTCTTCAACAACCAACATACTCCTTTATCCACTGCACACTAATGCCCTTGTTTACTTGCTGTGGCTGGACAAGAGGTCATAACGAAACCCACTGCAAAGCAGATGCTCAGCTTCCATCCTGTCTCAGAACTACAGTTATTACATCAATTTTCTTGCAAGTGACATTTGAGAGAATCCTCCCAGACAACATCCTGCATGATGTATCTGGCCGTATCACACCATATATCAGTTCCACAGCTGAGTGTATCTGAACACTCGATTCTCAATGAAAGCATCTCTACACTAACTACTGAGTATGCCCAAAGAGCCCTTCTGAAGAATTCCAGGAGTGCTCTCTTAAGGGCTTTCCATACTTGTCAGTTTGGTGAGAGGTGGATACTCAGCCTCTCTCTAGATCACACTTCCAAACCTGGCAGGATGCAAAGCCCTGGCTCATATGGCATGAAAACACCTGTCGGGAAGGGCTGGCTGTGAGGCAAAAGGCAAATAGCTGCACTTTTGGTTACTACTAACGCAATTAGTCTGAAGTAATTCACCCACCTCCTCATCCTCCTGAGTCACCATGTGGAAGAGCCAGGAAGAAAAATGCATCTGTTGATCAATTAAACAATCTTCACTGACAGTGACTGATACCTTGTCTGGGGCATACAGAATTTGCCAACTGTGTTATCCAGTCCAGTCATGCTGGCAAGCTGCCTAGATACCCTGACTAATACCTTCATACAGTAAAGGTATTGAAAACCAAGGAATATAGACTTTCCTTAGAACTCCATCAAAGCACATTCCTTGATGCATAAACTTCTGAAAGAGGAGTTGAAGGTCAGGAGAATAACTAGAATCCATTTAGCATAGATGAAACCCACAGCTTAGCTACACATGTAACTGTGAAAAGCACTCACTAACCAAGTACTCCAAGGGAACAGAGTAGACCAAGTCAGTCCTTCCCAACCTGAATTCACACTTCACTAACGAATGCATTACACCTGGGACTGTAAAACCTAAATCCCAGGCTCAGGGAGCTTCTCACCTTGACTGAATACTTCCTAGTTACACCACTGTCACAGATGGCAAAAAGGATCATGATAAGATTAACATTCAGCAGCCATTTTTAAAGACGAAACACACTTATCAAGAGCCATGATACCTTTATAACAGGTGCACTAGTATTGCAAGCTAGCCCAAGCTAATGGAAACAATTGCCAGCAAGTATCAGTGTTGTATTTTCAGAGACCTTACAAACAACACACCAACCCTCTTCTCATAGTTTGTCCCATAAACCATGCACCTAGTAAAGAATTAGAATGAACTGGCAGATGATCAAGTACCCAGACACAACTGAGCAGAAGCCTGGACTGAGACTCAGTGGTAGGTAGACAGGAAGATAAAATTTCCATTCCCCACACAATTGTAACTATACATCCCATGCAAGCAAAAAAGCTACTCATCTATACATAAGTTTCCGTAAGCTACCAAATTTTAACCATCATGTAGATTTTTGACCTTCAGCTAGTGGCAGATATCTCAGCAGCATGGGATCAGACTTCCCTGTTTGCTTCTCTGGTCTTCATCTCCTCATCCCGTGCTCAGCTACAGGAAGGATCGCTGCCCATGACAAGGTGCTTTCTTGGCATATGAGGTTACCACCACTACAGCAGGTACCCCCAGTGGGGGAAAAAAAAAAAAAAGAAAAAGAAAAAAAAAAGTTTGGCAGCTCATACAGGGATATGGAAGAGGAGAAAACAGATGCTGCCAGAAGAAGAGAGGAATGGAGCTGAAGGAAGAGAGATGATGATTTCCAATAGCAGGGGTTAGTAAGACGAAGTCGAGTAGTGAAGTCCAGTTCTGAGCTGTTAGAGGTGAAGGGACCTGTTACTTCAGGGATATCCATAAGAACACCAGTGATGAACAGGGAATGATGTGCTGCACGCCACTTGGATCCACTCCTCCCCCTTGCACACTACCTTCCCCCACGCCCATACACCTGGCAGCATTCCCTAGACACTCACCAACTGCTGGAAGAGAGAAAACCAACTCTGTACAACCTGAGTGAGAGACAGGAGAAAAAACAGAGCGAAAGAGATGCAGAATTACTTTTTCATTCAAATGTGAAAAACCAGAGATATTCATGGGTACAAGTAAGGGCAGAATAGAGCCTTAAATATTTAGTCTTCTCTGAAGCTTTCTCACTAATCATTTAAGCCAACCCGACATCTCAAAAATCTATGGAATTATCCAAAGCCTTTCTGTCAAGCTAGTTCTAAGGATACAATCAGTTCCCCTCTTGCCCCGACATCACGCAAAGTGACTCAGGCAGCGGTTAATAAATCTAAGCTCCTGTGACAGATTTCATCTTCCACAGGAAAAAAAAAGCCGGAGAGGAAACCAAAAAATAAAAGAAGATCTGAGGAAAATCTATTCATTGATCAGAGAAATGAGTACTAAATTCAGCTGGCAAACAGCAGCCTGGCAAAGGACTCATCAAGACTGCTTCCGAGCGTACTGTCACAGCTTTGTCCTGTATTATACCAACTAACTCGGCAAGAAGTGCTGCGTGTTTTTATACGCACACATCCAGCACTGCAATAACCAGATCTTTGAGATGTAATTTTTTTGAACCATTCAAAACAGCACTATCCTGTGCAAATCCAGACTCAGATTCTAAAGTTTCTCAGTGCCAAAAATGTGTCACATGATTAGCTCATCTGAAATTGGCATATCGTAGTGGAGAAATCCCCACACTTCCTAACAGAAGCAGTCTCACAAAAGGAAAGATAGTCACTTTCTTTTCACGGATCTCTCTAAAACAACTTACAGTAATCCCACATGTAAAAAAAACAACCCACCAACCTTAAAAGCCATAAAACAAAGTAGCCTTTCCCTTATACTACAGACAACTACACAAATTCAAGTACAGATTTGTAGAAGAGTGGAAGTGGATAAAATCTGTAGAGAATGAGAAAGGTGGCTAAAAAGCACTACTAGCATTAAAAACACCAATTTCAGTCCATTTGTGCATTCAGGGGCATTCTGGTTTGAATTTCCTCACTGAAATCAGGTGTCTTCACTGATCATCAGAATGCACATACTACATCATCAGCTTGTCCTGGGCACAAGCTACAGCACACTTTGTGGCTACAACTGATCTGAAGAAATTAGAGAATCTCAGAGAGGAAGCAGCTAAATGCATAACCTGATGATTACTCAGACACACAACTTTCAATGATGAAATTGGGAGGGAGGATGGAAAAGGACAATGGCAGTTATGGACCCTGAGCAATGTCAGAGTACGAACACAACCAGGAAAAAACCTACATAATTGAGAGGAAAAAAGCTTCACAGGGAATTAATGCTATCTAGTTGCTCTGTCATTGCATATAATCAAATAGATGTTGTAATACCGAGACAGCATGTTATGGAGACAGCTGTAATAATTAGAGCTTTAACAAGCTCTAACACAAAACACTACAACATGGCAGTGTCACGATCATTTTCACTCTCAAGCTGTCCAACTGAGAAGGGAGGTTGTGCTTATATTAGCTTATATTAGCACACCACTTATCTAGTTTCTAAAAGCAGAATTAAAACCTTCTGCCATGTGCTGACACCTGGCTGCTGTCCAAACTCGTACTTCATTTGGCATTATCACTGAAAAATGGAAGGCTTAAGCAAAACTGGAGGGAGATAAGAAAGACAGTTGACCATTACTGTCAGTTCATTCCATGTGCCTACTCTTATAGCCTTCAGGAGACAGGAATCCTCCAGAAATCACATGTCAAGAAAAATAAAGTTTACTAAATTCACCAATTTAGGCTATTCATCCCCCTTTTCTGTCCCCAAAAGCTTTTCACAACATCAATTCTGTGCAGGCAGCCTGGATGTAAATTCAATCTCGGTGATGAATTTTCTGGGTCTTTAATACATGTTTTTTGCATAATGAACATCCCTATAGCGTATTTCCTGACTTCAGAAAACAAGATGAGCATTTTCTGGCAATGTGAGCCCCACACATAGGCTTTGCATGAAGTTTCTAACATTGTTTCCCACCAACTGACTCCTGCAACACTACTCCAATGCTATTCCTAGCACAGAAGCAAGTGGTTCGGCTCTATCCCAGCTCCATCCAGTGATACAATGGAAATTGTTCACTCTAGGCTAGGCTGAGTGCAATAGTGCAATGACAGGTAATGGCTTCTAGCGCCAATATTTTTTTTTCCCTTAATCACAGCCTTTCTGCTTCACTGTTAAATCCTCTTTTCCCTATATTCCCAGGAATGTGGGAAATAAAGTGGTAGAAGAATTACCATTTAACTGTTTGTGAGCCTCCAGCAGCCCTGTTTTCCACATTCCAGAAGTTCCTAGAACCTTGCCAGAGCAGCAGTGTTTTACATGTTAAGCCTAGCTAGATGACAGAAACATGATTATGGTGATTTGTTCATCAATTTGCATACATATCCAATAAGGATGATACGAGAAAGGTAATGAAGAAAAAGCATAGCAGCCCATAAAAGAAAAAGTGAATAAAAGACTGAGCAGGCAGGGTCATGTATTTCAGGAAAGTTTCCTACCTGTTTACTAATTAACAAAGACAGCTTTTCAGAAACCTTATGGCAACAAGGGTTCTCATTTATTCAATGTGAGCACAATTTAACTAAGGACGTCTACCTGGGAGAAGGTGGTTTTTACGTCAAGACAAAAAAAAAAAAAAAAGTAAAAATCACACACTTTGAAGAAATTAAGAGAGTTTTAAGGCAGGGAAAGAGGTTAAGAAAAATAGCATCTTAGTCTGTCATAAACACATAATGGTCCACTGCCAGCTCTACACTATCCGACCTGCTCGATAACTTATTCCATGAAGCTACCATTTTTGCAGTGACCATTCCCATTTCCTTAGAGATTCAGAAAAAAAAAAACACAGGACCTGCAAAGTACATACAGCCCAACACCTCTTTCCATCAGGAATGCCATTCATGAAGAAAAAAAGGACAATAATAGCAAGGATTTATGGTTTATCAGTCTTTTGACAGTCAGAAAGTAAGCTTGAAGTGCACTACTTTTACCCAGTCCCACCCTTTCTCTCACTGTCTAGTGCATGGGGGCAATTAAAGTATTTTACTACCTGACAGCCCAGTGCTCCATGAGCTACAAGGCTATTAAAAGGCATGCATATTCCAGAAGGAATGTAAACAGAGCCATAGCAAAATATTCAGCAGTCACCTATAACAGCATTCCTAAAAATCAGGAAACACTCTGCAGAACTTCCTTTCCCCCTCCATTGATTTTTATATTAAATATCAAATCCAGTCTCAAGTGAACAAGGGTAAGACCATGAACGTTCTCATTTTCCTCTAAGCATTCAATTTGCTAACGCATTTTAGCTAAAATTCCTGCTTAGTCACGCCTGACACAATCTAGTCTTTTAGGCAAACATTCCCTCCATTCTATGTGCTATGGCTGCCAGCCAGTTTTCAGTTGACGTACCCAGTGTTTTTCTGCTTGTGTCCAAGCACAGCGAGATCTCTTAAACCTGCTCTCACACAGCAGTTTTATCCTTGCATATGCTCTCCATTTATAAACAAAGCATATGCATATTTATGTATAGGCAGGTCTACATACGTGCACATTAATTTTAGAGATAAACAGAAAAGCATCAGATCTTCTAACTCAGGCTTTACACAGGAAATATAACAACTGTATGTCCTGAAATAAATAAATCTTTCTGCAAACAGCAAGCGGACATTATTCTTCACCCTGGAATTAAAACCTGTGGGTTGATTTAAATGAAAGGCTTTGTCTCTGTGGAAAAACATCAATAGAATAATAATAATTTCCATTTAATGCAAAAAACAAAACAAAACCACAAAACCAAACAACTTTCAAGGCTACTACAAAAGGAAAGTGAAAAGAGAGACAGACCCAAATGCAATTAGATGCCAGCCTCAGAAATTGTCACAGAAAATACTGTTCAGTAGTATTTCCTTCTCAGATAACTTCTTTAAAATCCAGTGAGTTCTGTCTAAGATCACAGACAAGGCTTTTGTCAAACAAAAGGAGAAAAGATGCCCAACATGTTGGGTCACTAACCGATCACCATTCTCACTACCAAGTCCTGCCGAATTTAGTTAACTGCTTAGCCTTGATATTAAGGGCAAGAGGGGGCTAACGTGTTCAGAAAGACAAGAAGAAATAAAATTTTCCCCGTTACCTGCAATAGCGCTGTTTGGATGGTGGATGGCAAAGCAGCTTCCAAAAAATCTCTGCCACATTCATACAGGCAGGTGGGAACTGGAAAGCAAAGGCAGAAAGTTCAAGAAGTCCAGCTCGCAACCCACTCTCACTGGTGCTGAGGTGAAACTCTTCTGCTCTTGGCAGGTAGCAGGTAATTCCACTGGAGTCAAGAAAAGCTGGGAAAGAACTTCTCAGCCTTTCAGACCACCCATAACCGCTTCTACTTCTAGTACAATACAGCCATGCCCTGTCCTCAATACTCAGGAAAACCATTAGATCACAATTTTATTCCTGTGCTATTCTTAGATTTCTGATGCCTGAAGCTGCAAGAGTATCAAGTTTCCTTAGGTTGAGAGCACTGGGAATGTCTCCAAACATTCAAATCCTTCTCTTCTGAAGAGCAGCAAGTCCTTTCTTCAATTGTGCCTGCTCAAGGTTTTTCTAGAAATGCAAAAAGAACAGCTCCTGCTCTGGAAACTGATAATTGTTCCCCAAAATATGATTAATTTCTGAGTGACTGTTTTAAGATAGTTGGTCCATTGCCTCAGCTCTAATTACATTTCTCATGTCAATTAATTAAAACCATGCTAAATGAAATGCCAGTTTTTATTTAAAGTTTAGGGGAAAAAAATCATGGGACACAATTAGATGTTACCAGACATGATCTCAGCAGGTTTTCAATTATTCTATGTATAATAGGTCCCTAATTCAATACAAAGCTGTAATTAAGAATGTAATTAACTTGTGGCATTCTACTGATGTCATACACCACAAGAACATATAATGAGCTACAGTTTTTAGTGCAGAATCCTTAATGGATTGGTCTGTTTCATTGAGAATGAATTAGGTACATAAAAATAATTTACTATGGGAACTTGGCCAACATAATGGCCACATTTCAAAACCAAGCAAAGTGTAAAACAAGAGCAAATAAACTTTCTCCTGTCAAGGATAATCGGGTTAGAACCCAAACCTGCACCTAGTAGCCATGGCATGGAATTGGTGGACCTACCTTCAGAACTAACAGAGCGCTCACTGGCTGAATCTGCACAGCTGTTGCAAACAGGTCTAGGGACTGGCAAGAAGCACAGCGTGTTTGCAGATGCATCTACTTATAATCTGGATGTGGGCAGCCTCTCTGAACAGGAATAGCAGCAAATTAAGCTGCCTGGTGTTGTTTTGGTGACAGACTGAGCTGTTCTATGTACACAGCAGACAGGAGTCCCACGTGCTTTGCAGACCATCTTTCAGACTTGAATGAAGCACAGCTTCTGGGTTCACTGTTCACACTAAAATGCTGGATTTCAGTCTGGGTTTTATAACATACCTTGATGCATCCGACCTCTATGCTACCACACCACTCACTAAACTTATGAGAAACCCTCCAGGTCACTTCTTATTAAAGGAAAGCTCATGATTCTGAAACACAGGCTGTACTGCTCTGCTGTCTATATCAAAGATTTGTGTTTCAGTTACAATTACCTGAACACCAGCATTTCGTTAGATTTTATTTAATATATTTAAAAAAAAAAAAACAAACAGATGATATTTGAGGGGAAAAAAGTAAGACAATAAGATAAGTTTTCTGAGGAAACCAAAACAGGTTCTAGAAACCAGCCAGCAGAACTACGATGGTCTACGTTCACACACTGGGAAAAAAAAAAAAAAAAGCGCCTACAAAATACATCTTTTTCTTTCAAGGAAGCCCTCTTGCAAGAAGGACATGAGGATAAAAGCCTGATTTATTCACCTAATAATTCTGCACTATAGTTTGCTGGTGATGTGTACGTAAACAGATGAAAATATAATCATGTACGGCACTGACAGGCACTCTAGGAAGTATCCAGGAACTTTACAGCCATTGAATAGACTTCTATGAGTCTTGAAAAGACACCTCTGTTTTTCTTTCTCTCTAAACATGTCATATTGTCCTGTCTTCTGGAAAAAAACTGAAGTAATTAATGGAATGTCTTATTACCCTCTTTCTGATACCCGTTGAAAGAAATTACCACTTAGACATTCAAAGAAAAAAAGTTTTATTTTGTAAGAAGCTGCAAGGAACTTCTTCATATAACAGACAAAGCCATTCTCAAAACAGCAACCACACTACATTCAAAAAATCTGTAAATAGATTCTCCCAACTCCACTCAATAGCTTAATTAGCAGGAATATTTACAAAGATCTTTAAGTCTGACTGCTTTCTTTGTAGGAGCCTAAAAAAGAGTTTAAATGCAGATCTAAAATGCATCAGATTAAAAACTGGGAGAGGTTCTTGTAGTATTCTTACCAGTCACACAGGTCAGTACCGTTCTTGATCGTGAACATGCTTAGCCTTTTCCGTAGTGTGTTGAATCTTCATTCCCTGACAGCTGCAAAGAGCTTTTAAGGGATTCCATAGCATCTGAAATTTGGAGGTGAATAAATATTTCTTCTTTACAGGGTGTGACACGGTGGAATGCAATCAAGTGGGAAAGAAGGATGCTTCCAGAAAAAGTCAGGAGTCAGATTTCAGATGACCTCAATCACTGTCCAGTGTTGTCTTTCAGGCATAGAGCTTTGTCTTCTTCTTCTAAAATAAGTAGCTCCTTAATAACATACCTCAATTAGTAACTACAATCACCTGAAAAGAACGCACTGACCTGCTCAAAGATAAATAAGAATTATTACAGAACATCAGCATTTATTGAACTTAAAGTTACTAAGTCCCAGCCATTGCACTGTATTATCTGCAAGTCCAATACCATGATCACTGATCTTGGCAAGCTCAAGCCTTAAGCTGCAGCTTTGACACCTGTGTTGCCACAGGGTCCAATTCCATTTCATCTCACTTCCCAGGCTATGCACATGAGAAGCCATTACCATTTTTCTTGCAGGTCAGTAAAGTTACACAGGAGAGAGACAAATAAAGTTTTATCATTTATTTGTGTACAGTTTCTGCTGCTCTGTCTGACCAGAAAGCTACTGAGAGTCATCTTATAAAAGTGTTCCTAAATCAGAGATACTTCTGAAACAACTCAGAACATATACGGCAAGTCATAAATTGGCCATTTCACTGGTTTATAGGAAACGTCACTTTGATTTTCTTTTTTTCCCCACACTGTTCAAAGACTTAATGAAAGGAAGCCAAAAAGTCACAGGTTCTTCCCATGACCTCTATGGCTGGTCAATTTTCCAGACATGCACTGCTCCAAGCTGCTTGCATTGTGGGTCCACCACCATCCCCTACAGGTGTGCCAGGCATTCTAACATCCTTCCACTGAACTTTTCACTTCCATTTTCTTTTGTTTCCTCCTTCATTCTCCTGTGATGAACTGTCAGCTAGTGAAATGGAAACACACATCGACCTATCCTACACCAGGACACTAATCACTTGAATGTCACTAATAGAAAAATGTTCTTGAGCTCATCTACCCACGGACAATTTTTTCTCTAAGTAGTTATCACATACAGACATCTTCAAAAGTTACCTGAGAAACCTCTTTTAGTCTCCTAAAATATCATTCCAATAAACCTGATCCAGATGCTGTCTTTATACACTTTGCTAATGCTATCAAAATGGAACCAATTGAATTAATGGCCTTAATTAACAGTAAAGGTTCTTTGAATCACAAGATGTCTCTTTCAGATCGAAGCGGCACAGAAAGAGTCCGAGTTCAAATCTATTCCCACGTATCCAGGGTCTTTCTTTAGGATTCTTACTCTTTTTCCACAGCTCAAGATGTTGGCACTTCATGAATCAATCTCAAAGGATATTAAAAGCAGCAGGAATAGCCTACAAAGAGCCAGAAGGTTCCTTCACAAAAAAGAATGTGAAGTTTGCCAAGGAAAGCACTAAAAAAAGTAATAAGGAAATCCAGACTTAAACTTAATTCATCCCCACATACATACACATTAAGATACAGCCTTTAATGACATATTATTTCTTGCTGAGAACTTCTGCCTAAGGCTGACAGAATGGCCAGCTGCTCCCCATTTCTTTATCATTACGTGTAACCTTACGTGTTAAATCAAGGCACAATAGATCAGTGTTGCACAGAATTATTAAAATTCTGATAAAGTTTTTATGCAGCCTATCATGGTACTATACAGAACACTTCGGAAATATTAATACATTTACTTACAGAATACTTTCCTAGAACAGAATTTTCTATACTTTTAAAAGGGTGAACTGCAGCACAGCAAAATTAGTAACTACACTCTCAGAAGCACCTGCTAATACAGATGCCTAATATAGAAAACCTGTGGCCTGATTTTCTGAAGAATACAGTATTAGTCTAAGTTCTGAGCAAATATCTGGCTTATGATAGGGACAGCTATAAAAAAAATAAATTATGAACGCATAACAAAAATCTGCCTTTTTTTTTCCCCCAAGCATAGCACTAACTCTGTGGCAGCAACAAGAATAGATCATAATTCCTCAGAGTGTTACTAAACTCCTTGTTCTCTTTCTACAATCTTTGCTCCTTCCATGAGACACAAGTTAACCTGCAAACTTATCCAGCATGTCTGGCTACAGCAAGTAAAGATAAAGGAGGGATTCAGAAAATGGAATCTTGAATGCCAGGGGAAGTTATTGAGTTAATATAAGATGCTTAGAACCAGATATCCTCTGCCCATCCTCCTCCTGTAGTTTGCATCTGGCTCATGAGGACAATCTTGTGGTCTTTGAAGGGCTATTAAAAATACATTCTAGGATGCTGTCACCAACAGTGAGTATGAAAAACAGCAACAGCCACAGAGGCTGTTTATACTCAAAAATGCCAAAGTTCCTCTCTGTATAGATTCAGAAGTTAAACCCATGCTGAGCCCGTTACATCTACACACCTTCCAGCTTCTGTAACAAATGAAGCAGAAGTCCACAGACAATAACCTCCTTCAGTACAAAAACTGGGATTTTTTCCCAGGAAGCTATCCATCCTGTGTACGAAATGAGACAGCAGTCCCGTAGATAACCACCTGTTCCTTAACCCTTGTCGTGCCCCAAGATTGCTTCCTCCTCCTTTTCTGCATGAAACAGGAGAGAGGAAGGAGGCAGTCTGACAGCGTGCGAGAGGCTCTGCAGCTTTTGCCCTGGAAACTGGGTCCATGATGGCTTATGACAGTTAAAGAGGAACATACCCAAGAAAAATCCGTATGCAGCTCTGGTATCTGAGATACAGTGTGCTCCACAAAGATTCTGCACAGAATAATGCTGCTGCCACCCTCTCAATTCTGCATTAAGAATAGACTGAACCCAATTTTCAGACTTAGAAGGCTGGCAACTTTGAATAGATTTTTCATGGAATTAGACCAAAAGCTATACAGCTTGAAAAATATTTGCATCCCCGTTTTTTATGTGCCTTTTTTTTAATACAGGGATATGTTTGCAGGAGTTATCTGCAATTATGAATCTTAGTAAAAATGAATGCTAGCATTCACACATCACCATCGCTTCAGAAAGAGAGATTAAGGAAAACACCATCTATCTTTGCCTCTAACAGTGAAAATCCCAGGATTTAACTCAACTAGTGCTGCTCATGGAAATAATTCTAGCTGGCTAGAACTCATGATTTCTAGCTGGCTTTGTTCTCAGAAACAACTGAACCACTCCACAGAAACGTTTCCAAATCAGTCAGAAAATATGCAGCATGGAAAACTTCAGCTAAACTGTTACAGCTTGAGAAAGTCCCTTTTTAAGAGTATTATTATTATTAAAAAGGTTGAACAGTTAATCTATGTGTGATTTTCTGATATATAGGTATCTGCCACTTTTTAGGCAGAAAATTGCTATTAAACTCATTTTTTAAACTACCAATTGAGACCAAAAAACCCCTCAATTTTACTGCACTTCCCCGACTTCCTTTTCAATATAAGAGTGATCCATTAGGAAAGATCACATATGCAATGAATTAAACCACAGACCTTTCATCTCAAACTGCTTTGAAATGTTGCTTAGTAAACCCACTAGAATTAGTTTTTCCAATGAAGAAAGATTTCTTCACTAAGTCTTCACATTGTGAGTATACCATGTGGTTTGCATTTTCTGTTTCTTCAAAACAGTTTCCCAAAAGCTCACACTGTTTGATTTCATTTTCAGTTAAGAGGAGCTAAAAGCTGAAATGTGGCGAGACAAATTCAAAATTACAAGGTATGGGGGGTGGAGGGTGTCATATTCCCCCTGTACTTATGTAGAGTGCTATTTACTTTTGTGCCATGTTAGTATAGAATTTAAATTGCAGAATAAACCCAAGTATATTTCTTCACAGATGATTAGAAATTAACAAAATCAGAGGTTAGCAACCCAGAACTCACTTTTGAAGAGGGAGGAAGGGCGGATGACATATATTAGAGCTTTGGATAACCAAATCCACAAAGCAGAGCACAGGCAAAAGAAAAGGGAGCTTCCCAGCTGTGTCCTTTAATTTAACGCACAGAAACACTAACTGGTGTGTTTCATTATTTTTCACGTTTGGGGGATTTTCTGTGCTGAGTGTCCAACTTCAATGACATATGCCCAGATTCATCCTATAGAACTGAGGCATCTAAAGGTCCACCTTACTTGTCCAAGACTTTGATGACGGAAGAATAAAGACTATTTCAGAGTCAAAACATCACACCAATCCGAATCACCCTCTGGAGGCATTTCTTACTCTTCTGTGATCACAGGAACATAGGAGTAATTCAGGGTCTCAACTTACAGTTTTGAATCTGCGCAAATGGGATGGATTTCCAGAAAGCGCTGACTGCTTAACAGGGGCTACAGGCCCACGTACTCTTTGAAAAATAAGTCTATATGGGATGAAGGAATCTCACCTATACTTACGATGCTACAATACCAACATCTAGTTACAGGTAAGCTGTTTTTCCCACCATGGTTAAAGACACAGACAACACTTTCAGCTGAAACCCAGAGAGTAAATCACCTCACTCGAAAGCAGACATCTACATTTGGTCAGATGACTCACCCTCCTGAAAACCAGCGACCCTTAACTAGATCACCAGTAACAATAACTGCAGCAATGACATTGACACTCCAAAATTAGGTGAGTTTTAAGCCCCAGCCACCAGTAAGAACTAACACATGCGAACCCTGTAGTCTATTAATGAAAATATCATCCTTTCCTTCCACACCCCCCGCCCCTTTCATATCACTCAGCTATATCAGGTGGAAAGAATAGGAACACTCAGGAGTACTCAGCATTAGGTGATGACAGAAACCGCTACACAACTATTAACCGTTCAAGCCATAGATGAAATGAACAACTGCTATGCTGATAAAACTTCAGAGAGAACTTCCACCAAAACATCTGAGCTTCTCTCTCTCTGCCTCTGGAAACTGCGCAGGGCTACTGCAAAACACAGGGCAGAACAACTGAAAATTCTGGTTACCTATTATGATGTTAGTGTTCACCCCTAAAAAAATACGTAACCAAGGATAAATACACTTAAAATGCCTCTACTTGTAACAGCCCAATAATCTCAAAAGTGGTGTAAGTTATTTGAACACATGGACTCAGATGAGTTGTTTTAAACATTCTCCCACGAAGGATACTGAAACAGAACTGTCTGAACTGCACCTACCACTTATAAACACAGACTAATTAGCAGAAAGAGAGAGATATTTCCAAAATCACTTCAACTCTGACAGGGTCTGGCAGTGCCAAATTATATCTGGCATCCTGAACTAGTGCCCTCTTCCAAAGGAATATGAACATGCTATCTAAGAACAATTCATACAAAGCTATTCTTTGCCTGTGAATAGCACTACTACTGTCTTCATCAAATCTGTTCATCTTCATAGGAAGAGAAATTGCATGGTAAAATGAGGTAGACTGAAGACACTTTACCAAACAACCACGGATATATAGACAGGTTAGATATATATACAGGGCAATAAATATGCGAGATGAAATCTTGAACAGCAAGACTCCTACTGAAATAAGTAGAACCAAGACTTCACTTGCAATATGTAGGGCACGACAGAGTACCCATGGAGCAGGATTTGCTTGATCACAAAAGAGCTAGAACTTGATCAGCTAACAGCTATGCCAGTGTCTTGGCAGTTATTCGTGTACAGGTTCTAACACTAAAATCTAATCTTTCATTTCAGAAAAGTACACAGTCATAAAATAACTACAAAAAGTCAAGACAAACTAAGAAGCACTGCTGACCCAAGGTTTCAATTTTACATATTCTTAGCAAATTATAAGTGAAGAGAGTAAGTGCAAGAGCCATGAAGTACAAAAAAGGTCAGAACATCCCCAAAGTTTAAGTGGGTTTGGACCACTGTTACTTTGAGTCAATATACAAAGTTGAGAGATCCATTTCAGGGTCTAAATCAGGATCCCAAATTTTATAGGCTCTCAGAACCGCAGATTCAACACCAACTACAAACATCTGTGCTACTGACAAAAGCAGAACTTTTTCCTCTCCCCAAATAAAACAAAGACAGATCAATATAAGTACTCTTCAAATAAACAGTTTGCATTTTGTGACTTTCCTGAACAATACTGCCTAACAACATGATTTTTACCTCACATCAGTTCTGACATTATTGCACTACATGATTGTATTTAAATGTCATCTGATGATTCCTATTAAAATGCCACAGTTTCATCACTACAGCTAATTTAATTTTAAATGAATTTTCAAAACCAAGACTAAAGTTCAATGGAAGCCTGAAGCTTTGAGGACTTGTGAAGCTTTGAGCCTGAAATATAGTGATATCCAAATTTAATCCGTGAAATAGCCAAGGCAACACCATGAATCTACGGTTCTTTGAATAACTGTATAATCTAATAAAGACCTTCCAGATGGACACAGCACTACAGGTGTCTCCAGACCAGCATTTGTCTTTCAAGATCAGTCAGCACCCTCCTTTCATCTCCAGACTGTCTGTGACACTCCAAAGGAAAAAAAGAAAGTATACTCATCCCATTATGTCACACACAATTGGAAAAATTCCTTCTACCAGTTTGCTAACATTTCAGAGCACGACACATTAGCTTATGGAATCAATAGGAAAATATGACTAATGAGCATCGCCACCGAATTGCTGTGTATCATCATGTGATACTGATCTTGTATCACAGGGCTTTGACCCTGGGTAAAAATGAAACAGTAATAATTCACATTAATATCTAATCGGGTGCAGATACTGTTGTAAAAAGAACTTGCGATTTTACTCTAAAGAAGAAAATATTTTTTCTGCCCACATTATGATAACAAAAAGGTAATCGAGTACTATAGCCATTCCTATCTCACAGATGAACAAATTAAATCTGAGAGGTTACCTAAGCACTCACATTTGCATATTCAGCTGGAGAGAGAATTAAAAAAACAGGGAACCCTACTTACAATTTCTTGCTCTTCCCATAAAAAAAAAAAAAAAAAAAATCTCTTTTCTTGCTCAGGTGGAATGACAAGAGGGCATGCTAAACATAAGTATATGGGAAGAGAGTTCCCCATTGCAAATTTTTTTTTTAACAGATCTCCTTCTGAAATTGCTAATGGGATGATCATGAACAACAGAAGCACAACAGCATTTAAAACAGTATGAGCTCAATAGCATCTCTCAAAGACTGTATTTTTGAACACCTATAAAAGATGGAAAATGTAACAATTAGTCTCTCTGCCAAACACAATTTATTGTTTCTCTAATAGTAAGCTGTGCCACCTAAAAGATGAAGATTCAAAGATATAAAGACATAACAGTACAGACAGAAGAGACCCAGTCAAGAATAATCACAACCTCATGTAACGCCACATCCGCTTTTCCAAGAGGCACAGGCTCCTGTGCAGCTCCCTTTGGCTGTTAGTGCCAAAGCGTGTCATGTGGAAATTCACTGCACAAGCATTTTACAGCACAGATGCTGCCTCCACAACACGTGGAGCCTTTTCTAGTTGTGCTCACCATACTCTGTATGACTATAGTCCAAATCCCAAATTACAGTTACACACACAGAGAACATCTTTTCCATCCAAACAGTTCAATACTGCACACCTGGAGCTGTGAAACACATCATCAAGTTTCAGAGTACCCACCAGAAAAGCAAAGCAGATAAAGAAATCCTAAATTAAACTCATCATTAAAAATGCAGAAGTGTGACAAATGACCATCAAAGTCACTAGGAAGTATAACAATAAGTGTAACACAAATTGTTCCTCTACAAGTTTTTTTTACATCACTCTGTTGCAAAACCAAAACCCTCACGAGTTTTCAGGCTAATACTATTCACAAGCAAGCATCTGCCCTCACTAAGGGGCAGCCAAATTCAATCTCCCTCTTCCCTGATGTTCTGATCACCAAAAACTAACAGGTACTGAGAAGTCAATACTATATTACCTTCTCCATGGTAGTTATTGTATTTGCTACTCTATTTCATGCCAGCAGCGATAAGTCAGAAACAGATTCTACAGAGCAGAAACAAATATTCTGGCTCTTTCCACAGAGATATGATATTAAATAAAACCATACCACGGCATCAAGTCGTGCAAAAATGAATCATATTTAAAAGAATAAAGATGGAGAAGGCATAACTACTTTCTCCACCAGCACATACATACCACCAACCAAGCAAACGCTGAAGATGAGCGTATGTAACAAACATGATGTAACAGCCCACTAAATACAGGCCACTGGTCAATTAGGCTTCACTCAACAGAAATCTCAACACAAGTCTAATGGCATCATACAATGATTGTCAGAGTAATTCAGTTGCAGGCAACAAGAATTAAAATCATTAACTAAATCAGAAAACAGTTGGGCCTGACTCCTTATCCACCGATGGCAACAGGAAGGTCCTACCTGGTTACAATGGGCATTGGAGCAGGAGACATTACAGTAGGCCTGGGCCCCACCCCTCCAACTCTGGTTCTCTTCTACACACAGCCCACCACTGCTACAGGAATGCACTCTGCATCCCAGGCTCTGACAAAAAAAAAAAAAACAACTAACCCATACTTGAGCAGCAATGTACTTCTATCCTTGTTTTGTTCAAGCCAAAATCCTTTTTTCCATCAACACATGACTGAAATCTGTGTATGCTCCCCAATATATTTCTGCTTATTTTGTCACTCCAGTTCTAGTCCCAGCTTCCCAAGACATTCCCTTACACAATCTTGATCTTTCCTTAGTGTTTCGCTCCCAAGGGTCTTGGACCCTCATCCTCACTTTTTCCTCCACACCGCCTTCCACAGTCATTCTTCCCCCAATTAGTCTTCTCCCTCCTTATCCAGAAAGCCTGAGTCTCCCTCCCACCTGTCCCCAAACTGATTCTTGTCCTCGACAATGTTCAGACCACACTTTCCTACACTGTTCTCCTTTTGCCCATTTCACTCCCCACCTTAAGCTCCAGCCTTGTCCTTTCTTTATTCCAATTAGGCAGTGTTTCCTCCTCCAGGTACCTCCCCTGCAGCTAGGGGAAGGGGATGGAGCACAGAGAGCACAAGGATGGACACTGTCCCCACCCACAGCTCTTCTGCTTTCCCAGGTCAGACTTCTGCACTAAAGATCTGTAATTACAAGGAAAGCAGAGCTCTCCCTGACATGGCATGTGCCCAGTGCATAGCAATTTTCATTGAATTTAGCTGTAAGGACACATCAAGTCTTTCCTTGTCACAAGCAAATTAATTCTTTCAAATGTTGCTAAATTGACATCCCATCAAATCAACCATAGACTGTTTTCTCAGCAATCTCACGAGTCTCCTCCTGGCAAGTTTCACTGCGATATCAGCGCTGCTCAAAGAAGAGGTCAGCAACTATTTTTCAGCAAAGGAAAATCCACAATTCCCACACACACACTCCATGAGCTCGGTTCTTGTAAACTGTTGAACTCTTGGCTGAAGTTTTGGAAAAGAAAAAAAAAAAAAAAATGTATTGAGGCAAATGCTTGGCATGGAATATTGCAGCTGAAACAGTTAATGGTTGGGGAATTTATACGAAACTAAAACCAAACGCTTTTAATGGCAATTCTAATATGAAGCAGTGCTACCAGTCCTGTTTGTAATAATAGTGCAAGAAGTTGGGGGTTTAGGCTTTTTTTTTTTTTTGTGGGGGGGGTGTGATGGCGCATAGTGGGTGTTGTTTGAGTTCAGGAAAATAGTTTTATCTTAAGCTGCAAAAAGTGCATTCTACCTGCATGAGGAAACGGCGATACATTAATGTAACCTCTACTTTTATTTGTTCAAAATGATAACAGAATCAGCAAAATACAGAAATCAAAGCTGCATCATTTACCAAGAGCCTCTCATATTCTCCAGCCTCTCAGTGTTTAATATCCTGCATCAGATACATAACATAAGCAACTCCCGTAACAATCTCTTTTTTTTTACTACAGTGTCCCACGAACAAATTAAAGCCATACCACTGCAAGCACTGGGCTGCAGCACTCTGCTTGTTTAGGCTGTCCCTCCCACACTGGGCCCATCCTCTTTTTTGCTTATACAAGCATCAAGTTGATCCCAAGGTGATACAAACTTACCTTGTATAGAGAAAAAAAAAAAAAAAAAAAAAAAAGTATTTTATGTGCTTTATCTCCCTGAAGCAGCTTACAGAGGAATTAGAGGCACGCCAGAGTTGGCGCAAAAAGAGGGTTGCTCAGTTTGGGACAGGGCAGAAACCTGGCAGCATCAATTTACATTGGCTCAAGCTGGTAAAGAACTGCACCCTCAGGCAATATAACTGGTTGGAAAATAGAATTTCACAGGACAGAAACCAACATTTTGAAGTTGACTTTCATTCTCAAGCAGAAGAAAAAAATTAACTTGTTACGTAAAGTTAAAATGCCTTTGAAAGTCATTTGAATGACAAAATATTTTCATAGCAGTTACAAAGAGCTGGTTCATTTTTGGAACAACAAAACAATAGAAAAATACTAATGATGTGCTCTATACAGTATCTACGCTACTATCCGTTTGTATTTTAATACATTTACTAGAAGTGAAAACAATTTTATGTGAAATAACTTCACAAAAATATTAAGTAAATTTTAGATGCAAGCACAACTTTAAAAGTAAATTGTTTTGTAAATTATATCAGTTTCAAAAATATTTTCAAATTAAGAACTGCTCAGTTGAAAAACTTTATCAAGCAGAAGAATACAGCAATTACATAAGGAACGCAACATTAGATGTATTGGTGGATATATTTCAACATCCATGCTCTGGGATTGCATGTTGCAGTTAATGAGCGGAATCTAGTGAGCCAACACCTCTGCTGCATCAGTACCATGGGATATCAGCTTACCTTTTATGTACTTAAGAGTTCTCCTTCATGCACAGAGAAACTGACTTTTGGATGCACTCAGGAGACCATTAAGTCTATGCTTTTGGGTGGAAAAAAATCCAAAACTTTTTTCAAAGTCTTTTTTCATAATGCAAGCTTACCCCCCCCCCCCCTCCCCACCCCCCCCCCCACCCCCTTCCCCCCCCACCCCACCCCCCCCACCCCCTCCCCCCCCACCCCCACCCCCCCCCCCGCCTCCACTTTACATTCTTATTTAACTTCAAAGTTTTCATATAAATGTCAAATTCCTAACCATTGTTTTGGGGCTTAGCATTTGCTTCACAGTATTGAAAAGGGCAATTCACTTACAGTCTCCCCTGGCAGCAGGTTTGTTTCCTGATCTTAAAGAGAAGCATACTAATAAAAGCACCAAATGCAGAAATTCTGGTAGCAACAGACATTAATGTATCTATGACAAGAGTATTTCAAATTTCACACTGTCCTTTACAAAATTATAGAATCCTTCTAACACTTGTAGAAGAACAAGGAAAATATGTGAGAAGAAACAATTAACAAAAAAGGTGTTTGACCTTACACGACACTTGTAACACTAGCGGATGGCAAAATCAGATTACATCCTTACTGCAGTATATAATAAAAGAAGTGTCCACTTAAGGAGACTTGTCTGGCTGTTTAGATCTGTCAAGCTGCTAGAACTGCACAGTTGTAAGAGAACACTTTTGATAATGACAGCGGAACTATGATTAGTATGATCTGTGTTATTCAAGCAAAAGAAGTGCCAGAAAAGGTTGTCTCCAAGCACAAAGTTACTGACCCAAGATGTCAGTGATGCAATAGTAAAACATTAGTACATTTCTTAAGTGTAGTGGCAAAGAACCACTTAGTCAAAATGTACTTCCCTGAAGAAAAGTTTGCCTAATTGACCAGTGCTGCAAAGATGCCTGTAATTTTAGTGATGAGGATGACACTTTGTTTATGGAATTCAAGCTCAACAGATTATCATGCGTTAGAATAGCAAAGAAAACAGAAGAGTAGACTCACTGGGTCATTTCACTAGATACAGTTGAAAAGAAAAATGGTGACCTGAGGCTGTGTATTGACCCCAAAAAAATGTGAACAAATAGATAAAGAGAGAGTATTTCCATTCGCTAACTAAAACAGACACAGGCACGACTGGACTGAAATTATTTCCAAAGCTAGATGCATCCGCAGGCTTTTACCAGATACCTCTAAGTGAGGAGACTGCAGAAGCTATGAACTTTCAATGCACCATTTGTCCGTCCCTGTTTCAAAGGGGTCACATCTGTCACTAGAGCCTGAGCCAGTCCACAGAACACAAAACAGTACAACTGCTTGAAGAGCTGAACACTGTGAAACTGTTTTGCCAGGGTACTGAGTCTGTAAGGAAGGCTGAATAAAATATAAAGGACTCAGGCCTGTAAGAGCAAGTCAGGACAAGAGTTTTAACTAGACAAAAGCAAGTTTTCTGGCCAGAAAGTTATTGGTTATCACTATGAAGGACAGAGCGCGCAAATTTCAGCCGAACACCTTAAGTTAACACCTTATAGCATCACCAAATGCTACCTGGTTTTGCATCACTGTAGTGTTTAGGCATTAATCCACTGGACAAAACGGCCAAACCAGGTTCAAGTCTTTCACCAACAAAACGACAAATCACAGTGGATGAAAGTCAGGGAGAGAAAGGAGGAAATGACTGATGAAAACAGCAAGATGGGGGCATTCCTGCTACCGGGCTTTCCTTTCACTAAATCCACTCTCCTCTTTGGTATCAAATCTACTTAATGTACAGTAAATGCCTCCTTCAAACTGACAGACGAGTATTTTAAGTCATCCACAATATGTGTTTACTTTCTCTTACATCCTCAGTTTAGCTTTTTAACATCCATATTAGATGATTTTCAATTACTGTCTTTACACACTTAAGTTCTTTCAGCTTTTTGCCATTTTACTTCTTTTATCATAATATGCTTTTTGTGTCTCTCACGATAGCTAGGACACATCTAGTAGAGTCTGCCAAAATCTCAGTGTGGCAGCACAAACTTGCATGCAGCATACAGGTAAATCAAAGGGTTTACCAAAGCCTTGAAGAAAATTGGGATTCAGCACAACAAGTCTCTGACACCTCTTCAATGGTGTGATCACACTCTGAAGAGTTCAAACTTTCATTTAGTTCTTTGTCTCTTGACTACCTGCCTTAAATAGGCGTGGCCCGAACAACAGCTCAAAGAGGTTCACTGCAGAGGGGCATTACCTCGAAATCTCTACCCAGGAAAGTTCATATACTAACACTTCAGCAAATTTGCCATTATTCATAGAGTTCCCAGCTATTCCTTACGAGTCACCTTTCCAGTGGTGCTGAACTACTGCTTTGTCAGGAGAGTTCAAAAACAAAACCACAGAACTAAACGCCCGTTCTCAATAAAATCTCCACCCTTCCATCTCAACGAACATAGTTTGTCAAGACTTACTAATAATTAACCATTTAACAAAACATAACGGTGTGCTGTTCGTTACTCTATTTCATACAAATACTTAATTCCCCAATCCAAGAGCCAGACACATATTTATGTATTAGAAAAGCAATTACAGGTATGACACTTTATATCACACAGTCATGCACTTAGAAGCATGATTAAACAGACATAATACAACTGCTGGGTGTTTTACTAGGCAAGAACGGTGTCTAATAAAGTTTAAGATCTACTACCAAATATGAAAACAAAGTAAAGGAGAATATTAATAGCCCTACCTCCATTTTGAAAGTCTTATATCCAAAATAGAGATTAGCCACTTAGAAAACTCCATGCAGTTATAATTTAACATAATGCAAGTCCCTGCTGTGTCCTCAGCCAGGGCTCACGCAAAGAAATTAAGAAAAAGAAGATTCGGAAAGTTTTCCATAATGCTAGGGTACACCATGCGACTGAACTTTCAAAATAAGATATAAAAAAAATCCCTCACAGCTTGAATAATTTAAAATCTAAATGAAACAACACTGAAAATAAAGAGCCTCAATCAGTTTCCAGATCAGTGTAACTACAACAAGGACGTATCCCATGATTGTGACACAAGCAGGAGCAGAACCAAAGCAGGTGCTGTACCAACCTATGGATGCACAGCTGTGCTTGCATTTGCATTCAAACACTACTGAAGTACCTAAAATTCTGGTAACTCCATGCACCTTTTACATCTGCTCATGTTGAATACTTTCTTGCACATATATAAGTCTTGTGCAAACGAATCAATCCTCAAGCTGTGCATCTTCTTTAGAAGCCAGTAGATTCTGTATTTCCAGTTTCTATAATTCTTGTTCTAGTCCACTGCTAATATGAAACTGAGGACTGCCAGTTAGCTGCGCATGACACAATAAAGTAAATCTGTAATTTTTGTTCACATTGATGCTCTAATTCAAGAAAACAATTTAAAAAAAAAAAAATCTTACTTCAAGCTCATGAATATCTCCTATGGGCTATAAAGAGGCTTAAGCACATGCATTAGCACTTTGCTGAAAAGAGGTCATTTCCTGAAAGGAATATATATACACTCAGGTTTTACTTATGTAAATATGATTTCACACACATACTCTCCTCCTAGGGAACAGACATCCAATAATGGGTATGTAAAACACTTGCTTGTACCTAAATGCAAGAGCACTTTTGCACACTGACTCTTCATACATCCTGGTCTGACTAGAGGCATGGCTTAAATTAAATGCCAAGCTTCTTTCTTGAGATTGCATGAATTAACATTATTGGCCAGATAATAACCAGAGCATAATGCCACACTGAAGCCTACGGCAACATTTCAGGAGAATTTTCTTAGAAATTCAGGCCTGATAGGAGATGCTAATGAGTTCAGAGAAGTAAATATAGCTCTTTAAATAGCAAATGACAACTTGTCTATAATAGTAAGTTTCTCAGCACATTTACAAACGTTTTTGCTTCTGAACTATAAAGTGACTTTCATTTAGTTGGACTTTAGCTCTCAAGAACAATCACGATCCTAACACGCCAACAAAAAGAGTGCAAATACACAAGGGGAGCGCAAATGAAATGCTTGTTAAGGCCTCACAAGGAAACCATACAAACACCTTATTTAATAAGTTTAATTAACCAGCTCTTTTCTAAATCATACTGCACCCAGCAATGCTGAGAGGCAAATTCCCTACTCAGAAGCTCTGCTTTTCTTCCCTGAAAGAAAGTAGTATTTTCTCTTTTATTCTCAAAGAGCAAAGCCCAAAAACCCCCAACAGCTGCTGCTAGCAGTGGCTAGCTGTGGCACCACTACTGACTTTTTTACAGCGTGGCTGAGTCAATGCTGACCCAGGTTCCAGCAGACAGAAAAGGCTTAACAAGGTTGGGTTGTTTATAACCTCTCAGCATAGCACTTTCTCCCACCCTTAAGAAGCATAACCTATGTATTTCTCCTATAAAGATATTTTCAGACAGAAAATGCCCATATATTGTCACCTAACTCCATACGGTAAGTCTGTGCAAACACTTACTGGAGGAGATGCGCTTGTGACTGTCAAAGCTGCACAGCAGAAGAGGCACGCTGCCCCAGAAAAACGCCAGACCCTCTTTACAAGTCTTAACCTCATGCAGTCTCTGAAGGTGAACACAAGGCTAATATAACTCTCACCTTCCAGGCTGCAGCAATCAAAACAGAAACCTGTATTTTAGATTCTTCACATCAGCACTTCCAGAGCACGTAGAATCCCTGGGATGTCCATTAATTTTAATGTACTATATTAAAATGACCAGCATTAAGAGGCCATGCAATTTTCTGCCAAGTACTTTGTTTTCCCTACCGATCGGGGCGGGGGGGGGGGGGGGAGGAAGTCCCTTTATGAATTGCTACTGATTCCGCCCTCGCTTCACTCTTGAGATACCTCTGTATATCTCACGGCTGCCTCTACAGTCAACTCGCCTGGGAGAGAGGTTGGCAGGACTTGACCAAACTGAACTGCAAAGACTGTGTTATCAGTAATCTTCTTATATCAGTCAAACAGCACCACTAATGCCAACAGGATATAAGGCAAAATTATTTTATTCCTAGGGCTGACAACAACAGCAGGAATTGCAGAGAGCTTAACAAGTCTCCATCCCCCCAGTGGGGCAGAAATACAGAAAGATATGTTTTCAGAAAATATCCACAACTATCGTGGTCTGAGCAAGAAAACAAGAAGCACTGGGACACAGCAGTCACCTACTATTCTGCGCAGAAATCCCCGTTTGGATCATGCCCGATTTGCATCCCTGAATCACTTTAGAGAAGACTCGCCTTTGTCAAAGGGACTCTGTGATCACATAAGTTCAGTGATGAGAAAAAACTGCAGATCGTTCAAATGACCTCTCTGCTAAGACAAACCTGTTCCTCAGCTGTCCCTTTGATCAAGGCAACAAGCATCTTGTCCAGTCCAGGTAACAGGGCTTCTATCCAGTCTCTGGAGCTACCACTGCACAACTCCAATATAATTTAAAGGACGCTATTCCTAAACACTGTCATTGTACCCCTGGTGCCTCTTACAGCTTTCACCACTCCCCGTATTCTGTTCCAAACTCGGACTGGGACACCCTCTCCCACAAAGAAGATCCCTTTAACACAAAGCAATAATTAAGGTGCGTTTGTAAACATCATCATCGTCGAGGAAGAAAGAAATTAAACTTTCCCTGTTTCTCATTTTAGTCAAACGCAAGCTTGCAGGGTTTCGTACCATTCAAATAAACAAGAAGGAAAAAAAGGGGGGGGGGGTGTTTGTGAAATTTTAAAACAGCAGAGATGGAGGCAGGATTTAAAGGACAAGAAAAGGCAAAGGGGGGAAGAAGGAGAAAGGAGTCATTTAGTTCACACGCCGCTACGGTGGAAAATACGATGCTTGCTTAGGAAGGAGTTCAAGTCGCCGCCTAAGTAGCTGCAAACCAGTCCAGCGCAGCCTGTACGCGATCAACTGGTGACTCCACTGCTCGCCCCAGCAGAGCACCAGCCGGCTCCCCGCCACCCCCGCCAACGCCCGGCGACAAGTGCCTCCCCGCTTACCTCCGCAAAGCAGGGCTCCGAGGAGCAGGCTGGCAGCCGGGCAGCGGGGCCCGCCGCCCCGGACAGCCCCCGCCATGCCGAGGAGACGGGGACACGTCCCGGGCGCGGCTCCGGGGGGCTCCGCCGACGCCGCTAGCTCTCCCCGCCCGCCGCCCGCTGCGGGCTCGCCATCGCCGAGCTTCGCACGCACACCTCGCTCCGGAGCGCCGCTCAGCCCCGCGGCGAGCGCCTGCCCATGCCGGCTCCGCTCCTTCCCCTCAGCCCCCCACGCCCGCGCCTTCCCCCTTTCCCCCCCGCGCCCTGCCCTAGCGCCGGCGGGGGCGGGCCCGGGCGGGAGCGCCCGCGGCGGGGCTGAGGCTGACGGGCGCCCCGGCACCGCCGCGCTCCCCAGGCAAAACTTTTCAAGCGGGCGAGCAAAGGGCGGGGAAGGTCCGGGAGCCGCCGGCGGGGCTGGGTCGTGCCCTCCCGGCCGCTGAGTGGCCAGCTGCCCCGCCAGACCCGAGCGCCCTCCGCCGCGGCTCCAGCCGGCTCCGCTTCCCGTGCCTTTATCGCGGGGCCGCCGGCAGACCGCGCGCACACGCCTTTCCCTCAGAGGAGGGAGCGAGGGGGAAGGGAGGGGGGACGGTGGAGCTCGAGCCGGCGGCCGTTGGCGCTCGCGGCGGGGGAGGGGGGCGGGGGGAGCCCACCTACGGCCGCCCTCAGCGCGGGGCGGGAGGCGCTGAGGGGAGGGAGACCCTCGGGCGGCGGCTGAGGGGAGGGATGCCCGGCACCCAGCGCCGGAGCAGCACCCGGTGTCGGTCTGCCGGTGCTGAGTCGTCCTCGTCGTCCCCCGCCCCCGCGGGAGGAGGCTGAGGAGGTGAGACGCCCGCTCAGAGCGGCGGGGCTGCGAAGGGAGGAAGGACTTTTGCCAAGACGACATGGCGGGGGGGGGGGGGGGGGGGTGTCCTGCCGCGGAGTGCGGGCTGGCCGGGCTGGGGGCGGAGGTGAGGGGAGAAGAGGGGCACGGGAATGAAGGGGCAGCTGGCCCTGGGGGTAGAGAAATTCCTCCCTGACATAAGACCATCCCTGACCTGACCGCCCCATTTCTGCCCTCCTGCTTTCTCCAGCCCTGCTGTAAGGCAACATGCATTAAAAATAGAAAATCAAAAGAAGAGAGCCTTACCAAAATAAGAGACTTTATTGTGCAGGTATGCTTCCCTCCAGACAGAGGAAGCCCACTGCAAGCCCTAAAATGAAGAAAACAGCTTGACCCTGTCATTGCCTCCTCATCCTCTTGGTTTTTCTTTTACTTTTGCACACTTCTTCAGTTTCATCTTCTAAACGTAATTCACAGGCCATACTTTTATTCCTGTTAATTTATTTTGATGCTTTCACCTGGCTATCCTGGATAACTTCAGCTGGCAGCTCCTTCTTCTTGTGGCAAAAAACATAAATATTTGTGGCCCAACAGTAAACATACTTCTAATAATCTTTGCTAGAGCTGTGGCATACCACAAGCAAGTTGCAGTTTACTAAGAAGTATTAAGAATTTTAGCATAAGAAGTACTTAGTACAGAAATCACCTAAGCAGGGAAACACCCCCAACTCTATGACAAAGCAACACCTTAAAACAGTGACTTCTTTTACAACCTCCTGCTTTTATCCTGTGAAATTAGGCTCTGATCCTCCAGGCAAATACTCACAGCTAGTCCCCTATGGCTGGCTAATCAAGAAAATCAGTGAGATTCTCTCTATCTCTGGTCAGTTACTGAAACAGGTGGCAAAGTTTATCATTAGCTAATCACCTAAATAAAATGAGTAAAACATATTTTGGCTGATTTTAAAAAGCCTATTGTTCATCAAGACATTATTCTCAGTTTGACAAGCGAAGTCAAAAAAAGACTACCTTAGGACAGAGATTTTTGATGAGGAACTGCAGAGAGCTTTGTTGGGAGTATGTATTGTGCTGGCATGGTTTACATGATTTTATTGTCAGTAGCAGCTGATTCAAACGTGGAAAAAGCAGAAAGAGTTTATCATACGGATGCAATTTTAACATTTTTTTCTCACAAGAATGTAGAGAAACATTTCTCGGGGAAAAACCCATTCAAAAATGTGTAACAGCTTTAGTCTCTTCTGCTTGATTGTAAATTCTGCTAGACACTACAAATACTTGTTAGATGAGTTTAAATACAGGAATCCAGCAGTCAGCAGTGAAACACAGCAGCTAACAAACATTTACATCCTGCACTTGAATCTGTAGATAATGTCTGCATACAATTCATCTGATTTATAAGAGAAAGCAGATACAGTAAAGACAAATGCTATTTCTTTCCAAGGCAACTTTTACTAAGGGACCAAAACCCAACCCTATCGTCATTCATTAACTACCAACATTTGTCTTTGAATTGTGAAGAAGATTTCAATATGATGTAAATTAGATGGCACACGAGATTATTTGGAAATAGTGACAAGTAGGATATGTCCTAGTTATCAAATCCGAACTGGAATGCGTATGTTATTTGCATAACATGCTCTGAAGAAAGTTTTGGAAGTTGCACGTGGAACCTATTGGCAGAGACTCTCATGGATGAGGTAGAGGTCAGACACCAAGGTGATATATACAGTAAAAAAGTCTGGACGGAACAGGTTTTGCTACAGCTATTCTTATTCCTTTGAAATTTAATTTCTCATCACTGTAGGTACAATATTTCAGTACCAGAATTTTCAGTAGAAGCTCTGCCTAAGATGATTTGTTTAGGCTGGCATTTTCAAAGGAAACCAAAGGAGTGAGATACATGAATCACATGCACATTCAAAGAACCTGCCTTAATCTATTTCTTAATGCATATATAATGAAAATATGGGTTGCTGTGAACAATTTATAACAACAGCACAATTAACACCAAGCACAAAACCAGTGAAGGGGTGTGTTTGAAGGCAAAGGAGAGTACATATGGAGTCCTGAAAAAGGAAACCGGAACATTAAGATTAAAAAATACGTCAAATGTCATTACCTATCTTTGATACAGTCCAAATTATGCCTCTAAACATGTAAGAAAAGGCACTTAATATATGTTAAATTATATATGATCCTGAATCTGTTTGGATTTTTGTGATGTTTAATTGCTCCAGAGTGGTTTTATATGTTTAGAGTTAGCTTCTGACATTTTATTCACGTTGATTATTATGCTACTCCTCAGATTATCCAGCAGGTTAGTTTGCAGAAACCATCTAATATGAATGGGTATGAATTTAGTCCTAAGAGTTCAGTTCTGTTCTTACTAAAGTTTATGGAAATTTCATCCTCAAGTCCAGGTCTTACCTTGTCAAAGGGTTACTCCAGTGAGTAAGGAGGATTGGTCAGTATTTTTATTCCCAGTTATTTTTACCGCTATCTTAGCTCTTGACTTCAGCACATCCTACTAATGATGTGTCAAAGTATTTGTCTTGAATATAGGGAATGGATAGTATGAAATTCATTTTGCATAGCTTTTATCACATTTTTTTGTTTTCTACTTGGAGTAACAGTTCATCAACAGATACTTTCAATGTAGTTACATGACTTTGTTTCTCTGAAGAGATCTCAGGAGTTCAAGTTTTGAAGTCTTTAGGGGCTCTTGCAACTTGTAATAGGCAAAACTGAAATTTTCAGTCTTACTGCCCTGCAGTAAGTGTAAGAAAATAAGGAACGTGCCCAGAAACAATACAATGACGGTGGGCCAAAGTTGACTTCTCAGGGTCAGTCAGCCTCCTAAAATTTTCATAAGTACCATGTGGTGCACGTTAGGCTGAAAACGCAGCCTACCTTGAGGTCTCTCACAACCCCTCTTTATGTTTTGCCAATCACAATGCTGAAGGCACGTGCCACTTCACTGACCCAAGGCTAGAAAATGAAAGCAGAAAAAACCCAACCCTATCAAATCAAATTGATATCACCATGTGCAGACAGCAGTTGGTAGCGGAACTCTCCGACCTGCATGCAGGCACTGAGGTGTTTTGTACAGTTTGTGTTTTGTCGAGGCACCTATTGCATCCATGCCGAAGTTCTGTATGGCGAATACATACCACCAGCATTTCTCAGGTGAAAACATTATCATGGATTTTAAGGAATGACATATTGTGTAGGCAGTTGAGTGTTACAACAGGTACTTGCAGCTATCCAAATGGCTATTTTTTGTTTGAGAAGGAAAAAGCTATAAAGTTGTCTTATACTTAGCATGGCGATGCATAACATTCATCATAAAATGGAAAATAATTGAAGTACAAGATTTTACACATTTTTTTCTTAATGTGAAAATGTGGGGGTTTTAAGGAAAAAAAATGACCAAATTTTGTGCTATGTAGACTTTCAATAACAACAACAACAAAAAAATCAAAAACCTGTCAACCAACCCTAAGACTGGACTGGAAGCAGAAGTGTGTCAGAAGGAATAATCTGACAGAACTTTAGAAAACAGATGTTGGGATTGTGATGCTGCCAGCAGTTTAGCACTCAGGACATGAGTACAACAGACATTGCAGCCTGTAATCTTGGTTTTAATCACTCCGTAATGACAGCTAGTCTTTGACCACTGCCCTGTAGTTTAGCCAAACCCAGGGATCTGTCCTTGATACCTGTGGGTGGGTTTGGATGTGATCATTTAGCACTATGTCTGCTACTCGAAGGCCCATCTAACTTGTTCTCTGCTTTCGCTTGCCCTGTTTTGTTGTCATTGGCGTTGTATCATAAGAATGACTCTGTTTTTCAGCGTGACCTTAAACAAGTCACCTCCTCTGTCCCTCAACAGCCTTACACGTAGAATGGGACAATGACACCAAATAGTTTCATCAAGTGCGTGGATACATAGAGGAAAAAAGCTGGATAAGTATTCTACCATTCTTTATAGGACCGGGTGAATAAATAGCTTTCTCATTTAACGTATGCCTCTGCTCACCTATTTGTAATTAGTTAGAATTACACTTTTCTTAACTTGTTTTCTTTAAATATGGAATTTTAAATCCTTGGAATGTGATCATGGCCAGTTCACTACAAGTGTCCATACCGGAACTGCACTCCGTATTGCTCCATGTGTACAAGATTCCAACAGAAAGAAAGGGAGAGTGGTGCAGCCCAAAATTCTGCCAGCGATCTGAAGTCACATAGAGGAATAGAGTGAAAAAATGTCCAGCATTCAGTTTTATCCCACCCTTGTACCTGGGTGCATTATCATCTCTCTTCTGTCTTCTGCGCTTTGTTTTGCAGGTAGGAGTATTGCCATTTAAAGGGATTTTATTATACTTCAGTGTCAGCATTTATCCTTGAAACAGAGATATAACTTGTACCTCTCACAGTTACTCATTCGTGCTGCATGCCGGCAGCATGGCATGGGTTTGCATTCAGGACATCTGAAACATGTTTTTTTTTACCATAGTGCTGCGCATTGTCATCTTTTCGGTCGACAAATATTTTTAACAAGGACTTGGGATCACAAGATACCACTGTTTGCGAAAGGAACGAGCTCACCCAGTCACTGCGATCTTTCCTCATTATTAACTCATGAGTGTAAGCAACGTACACGGTGTGTACCTATTGCATGGATCAAAAATTTGGGGTGCCATGCGTGCGTACCTGTCAGTTTTAGATGCGAAGATAGGACTTTTTTGACCACAAGACCAACCCAGCAGATGTTCAAGTCACTGCTACCAAAGGGATTTAATACGTGGCCTTCCGTCACTGCTGCCAAAGTGAGGTAGATTTTGGTCACAATGGAGACAAAACACTAGGTGGCTAACAGGGGGTTAGGTCTTTATTGTCTAATTCAATTCTCAGATAGTTTAGTAAAACAAGGGAAATATCTTTCCTCTGACTCCTCCCTTTGACAAATTTATCAATGAGAAGCTTCACAGAAACGGGTCCAGGGCGTGTTATTTAAAATGGGGCATTTGATAAAAAGCATAAAGGGATCCGTGAATCTTTTCATCATTTTACTTTCTAGTTGCAAAGGCTTCACCTGACACATCAGCTTTGGAAATTCTGCCCATTAGCTAGCTGCAAATTTAATTTTCTGCGCTTGTATAAAAAAAAAATTGCGTGCATGCAAAAGGTTTTCCAAAATTTTCAATAACCAAAATTTTTTAAGGATCCAATCTTTTTTCCTCCAGGTGCTGAGAATCTCTATGTCAATACCGGCTGCACTGAGTCAGACCACAGGTTCACCCAGCTCGTTCCTGCCGGTGGCCAAGCCAGGTGCCTCAGGAAGAACGCAGAGGGTGAGTGTGCAGGGATTGTCCTTTCCCAGGCTCTGAGGGAATTCCTGCGCCAACCATTGTATCATTGTCTTGGGTGGATTTCTCTCCCCTGAATTGCTCCAATTGTTTTTGAACTCATCTACGGTTTTGAGTGTCTACAGATCTGGTATCTATTCTAAGGCCAAATACTGGTGGTTTTATACATAAATAATGATGTCACGTTCCTTAATTTTTTTTCATTTCTAAAACCGTGATAACTGCGTCATACTGGTCAGCTCTTCAAGATGTCCGTACTTGTAGGAAGCATCCAAATTACCGGTAACATTTGGGACTATTAGCTTCCAGAGACTTAAAATGCAAACAGAACTTTGTCACTTGTGGAGAGCAAACGTGCGCAGCATTTGAACAGAGCCAAGACTGAGTGTTGGTTTGCATATAGCAAACACCTCGTGAAACCCCTGTATGTTTCCTCTCTTTGTTGCTTTGTTTATCCCAGTGTTATAACCTGAGACTACGCACTCCTGGGAAGGACCATGATGGGCTAATTATCACCTCCAGATTGCATCGCAATAGCAGGCTACGCATCCACCATGCCTGCGCCCTATGCAGGTGTGTGTATCAGCACACACATGTAGACGTACGTACAGGCATGTGCCTGTGTGTATGTATTTACATGTATGAATAACCTTTGGGCAGCGCACCCACAAGTGTTTCTGATCCCTCTTAGTCCTTCCCTTATATTTGTAGCATAAAGTAAAATAAATCAGGATGCCTTGGTGAGTTTCAAACACGGATACCGTGAATCGCTCCAGTATGTTTTCTGCAACATGAATTACTCTCATAGTGCACCTGCTACCGTAAGGGACAAGACTGTCAGACACATTCCGCAGGCGCGTGTCACTTCACCACTGCGTATGTTGATTTCATGAAGTTGAGGCTGTGAAATACTCCAGACACATCTGCTGCAGGTGGCATCCGCGAAAGGACAGCCACGGCCGAGTGCTGTGCCCGGGATAAACCGCTGATCCGGGTGAACCCCTTGGCGCTCACTTAGAGTCCAACCATGGCTTCGAGCACGCGGTAACGATCGTTAGACGCTAAAGCTGTGCTCTGCGTCCTGGACGCTGTGGCCGTACGTGTGAACGCTCGTGGTGACACCCCGTTCCCGGCCAGTCACCGCTGCGCTGACACCCCCCCCCGCACCCGGCCGCCGCTAAGGAGGCGCCTCCGAACGCGGGTCCGGGCTCAGCGGCTACTGCCGCGGGGGCCCCAGCGCGGGGCGGGCCCTGCCCGGGGCCGGGTCGGTGGTTTCGCAGTGCGAGCAGCGCCCCCTCGCGCACCGGCCGGGGCCTCCCGCGCCGCGACGGCGGGAGCCGCAGCAGCGGGGCCGGGGGCGGGGGCAGGAGCGGAGGCGGGGGCAGGGGCAGGAGCAGGAGCAGGGGTAGAGGCGGGAGCAGGGGCGGACGCGGGGGCGGTGCAGAAGCAGGGGCAGGGGCAGGGGCAAAGGCAGGGGCAGAGGCGGGGGCAGGGCAGGGGCAGGGGCAGGGACAGGGGCAGGGGCAGGAGCAGGAGCAGGAGCAGGGGCAGGAGCAGGGGGAGGGCAGGGGCAGGCTTGCGATTTTTTCCGACGTATCTGGTAGTCAGGAGCGAAGTGAAAGCGCCAAGCCTCGTTAATGTGGCATACAGATAAACAATTTTCAGATCATTCTCTGATCATGATGGATTATTTGGTCATAACAAGCATATTATCCTTGCTTAATGAATGGAACATGCCATTTCTTCCTAGCTGTTGTCAGTCTTTGATGCAGTACAATTAGCAGAAGTTCTCATTTAATTACCTAGCATAATAGGACCTGAAATGCTGAAATTCAATCTTTCATATAACTACTGCTTTTCAACAGTCCCCTAGGCTAATGAGGATAATGTTCCAACCTAATGCATATTATTTATAAAGAAAACGTTGCAAAACAAATACAATCTTACCAGAGTATAATACTTCAAATTGCTTTAGGAGCTGTTTGATTACTGTGGCCAATAACCGTTGTAAATTGGTGAAGATGCAATTAAATAGTTCTAGTTAAAAATTAATAATAATCTAGTGAGGAGTAGGAACTTTCAGATGCTACTTCTCCCTGTTTTTTTTTTCCCCCCAATCAAATGAAGAAAACTGACAGCAAATAGATTTATAATGACATTTTAGATACAGCTGTCTTTAAGAAGAAGAATGCTGGCACTTGCCTGTGTAAAGACAGATTTAAAAAAAAAAAAAAAGGTTTAAGCATCTAATGGATTAAGATAGCCATCTAAACAGATTTTGAGGAACATACATTTGCTGCAGAAACTGTTTCAGCCTCTTGGCACTTCTGAAGATCCCACAGACTTTCTTCTGTATTTTGATTTGTCCATTTACTTTCAAAAACTTCCTCCAAGTCCCTAAATCATATAATAAAATTAAACATTTGTAGAACTAAGCCATACGTTATGACTGTCTCCAGCAAATGAAAAACTTTCAAAATTCGCTTCACTATACAGTGTTCACTGTTCATCCTTTTTATTAGACATTAATTAATTAGTAGGCATGAAACAGGCTATGAGGTTCTTCTACCAGGGCATTCCAGTTCTCTGCAGTAACACTGAAATCACTTCAGATATGACTCATGTCTCAGGGGCTTTTGTTAGATAGCCTCCATATGTCTCCTTTGGTCTAAACTGCTCTATGATTCTATCTCATTGTTTGTGTGAACCTGAAAATCACCAAGTTACTTTATGAAAAGACAAAAAAGAAAAGAGTGGTAACTGTCCATGCTGAGCTCTCAGTAAATATGTCTCCAGGTTCATTTACATGAACGTTAGGGCAGAAACAGGAGGAACCTGGTTGTATTTTGAATTGCAAGCGTCACTGATCCAGTAGAAATCACTGGCCTTGAGGGTAGGAGGTTGAAGTGAGGGAAGAACTTAATCCAAGAAGCTTTAGAGAAGCAGGAAATTGGATCAGCAGTCTACAATCAGCCCTGAACTTTTCTTGCAGAAACCGCCATCACTGTCACCATAATGAGACTTTTAATTAAAAAGGAAAGGCAATATGACTACAGATAAGCCACAGACTATTTATTAGGTTCCCATCAAATATTTGTGGTCTGAAGACCACAGTTTGGCAGCCTCTGACATCCACAGAGTTAGGACGTACACTTCATAACAACCCCTGAGATCAATAGGAACTCACGAAAGAGTGTGTAAGTCTGTCTGCACTTCCCTCCTTAGCAGCAGATACATCAGACTTTGTGGTTATGAAAAGCAGCTCAATTTCCTGATGTGATGTGTTTTATTTAGATTGAGCAGATCAAGGCACAGAGCTCTCCACATAACTCTTCTGTCAGTGCTCACTGCTTTTTTGAAGATCTTTGCCAACAGGAGTGAGCAGAAAATAAAGATGCCCAAAGAGAAATACACTGAACTTCTAGCTCTATGGCTAATCTTTGATGTTGTAGGCTGCATTCATTCAGCCAATTGTGAGACTCCTAACTGATAGTTTAATAGAGCCCATGTGTGAAGCAGACATACTTGTTTAACCATCGAATGTTGAAGATAAATCACACTATCAAAACAGGAGGACTTTTGTCGGTAGTACCAAGATGGAAATTTGGCATTTTAGGCTGAGAGTTGTCTTTCCATTGAACTATGGCTCACACATTTACTGCCAGAAAGATTGTACAGGAAGTAATTTTTGTCTGCTGACCCAAAAAGCAGCTTTATAGACACTCATGGATGAGCTTTTTTAAGCTTCCTTGATTTTACTGTCTGCTCAAATATCTAGACTTAAGGCTGACATAATAATTTATATAACATCAGGACTGTTGTTCCCCCTCCCCTCCCGCCCCCCCGTTCACAAAGTAGGAATTGTCCAAATTTCTACAACTGTGTTCAAACACGTGTTAACCTAAATTAAAACTGCTCAATGAGACAACCTTACCTTTTGCCTACATTGCCATCAGAAGCAGCTACAGGGTGAGAACAGCTAACAGTTACATTATGGTTTGCAGTACAGATGATTAAATGGCATAAATAATGAACAATAATGTAAAGGTAAATCAAGAACTTAATAAAATTTTTTAATTAATGCAAGGCCAAAGAGGTATTCAATACAATCGCAAGACAACAGTTTTAAAATTGCCTTTCTGAATAGGGGCAATGTCTGTGGAACTCCTTACCACAGGCACTATTAGGGGAAGAGATTAATAGTAGTAAAAAAATACAGGAGATTTATATTGACAACATCTGAGATTACAACAGTAGCATTTTCAGAAATTCCATAACCCCTCATTCATCAGGGTATTAGCCACCTTTTAACCAAATAAATTAAGGAACTCTATTTTGGGGGGAATTATCTCGTAACAATATACAACTATTCCTAATGCCTTACTTGGAAGCAGGCACAATGACTTCATAGGTTCATAATAACTGAAAAAATATTTCATTAAGAATAACAAAAAAAGGATAATTTCCTGGATTTTAATAGCTAATTTCATTTGTAAATCTAACATTTAATTGAGTCAGTAGTCAACTGCATTAATCTGAATCCCTTGCTGCAGCTACTTCTGAGAGGGTTGAACATGCGAGAGCTTTTGCTACTCTTTCCTAATTTCATTACAAGGCTTCATTTAAAACTGCATGTGACAGCATTCTAGAATACTTTGATTTTATTGCCAATACAATACAAACATTTTTATTATTGTTTATTGTTATTTTATTATATATTTTATAGTATCTATAATAATATGTATGATACTTTAATATATAATATGCACTATTTTATTTTAATACATAATAATATGTATTATATTATAATATCTATAATAATATATATTATTATATATTATTTTAGTAGTCTTTTATTATTAAATCATTATATTGCGTTGGCACCTACAGGTTAGGTTCGCAAACCAGGTTTGTCCTAGGTGGGGTACAAAACTGATAAGTCTTGGACACAAAAGCTTGCAATTAGCAGCGTAGGAATTGGACTTCTCTGTAATTTTGTGCTAAGGTGACGTGTGTTGTATTTTCAAAACATTCAGTGTTCTGATTTCAAACATCAGCTGCATTTTCTTGTCCAAAACATGGTAACTTTCATCCAGAGGAAGCTAGATCAACTGCATACGCATAACCTGTCTGTAGATAACATGCCCATGTCTTTTGTGCAGGACTTTACTCTTTCTCTGTGTTCTATGGGATGTTTTTTGCTTGGCAGAACAGACAGTAAAAATTTTTAATGCCCCTTTTTTTCTCCCTCGAAGGTAACAGTCTCAACCTTGTTCTCCAAAACATCTATAAAATCCACCTCCTCACTTAGAAGGATAGTAGTAGGTCTGAAGTGTTCGCTGTCTTCTAGAGTATCAGTTAAGACATCTGCGATTAATTCACAAAAGGTGACAGTGTTCTTTCCTTCTGATTGGTGACAATGATATAAACATCATGTTCTGCTGAATTTCTTATGCTCACTGCTTCAATGAGTGAACCAAGCCAGACATTGATCTTGTTGGTTCATTGCTTTGTCCACAGTTCTTATCTACCCAAGTTCTGTTAATTTGAAAGGTTTGATAAAAAGAAATCTTCAAAAAATACTTCATCATCTCAATTTCATTTGGTTACCAAATTGAAAGAACCTGGACTCTAGTTTCTCTGTGAAACAGTTCTCTACATTAGAGGAAGTAATAGCTTTTCCTTATCCTGTCAGATACTGCAGAGACTTTGTTGTGAAGCTTGCCAGGTACTATAGTAGTTAGGGCTAGTTATAAATTTCAGATGAAGAAACAATGGGAAGAGAGTGTGATTACCTTTAAATTTCCTCCAGCCTGAGCAATTGTCAACACTAGAGAGAGTTTTTTTGAAGTTCTACATGCGCGTTGTTCCTAGACCACAATTCGGTCATGTTATGAAGTAAGTGTTTTGTTTAATGCAGATTGAATCTGAAGTGCTAGGAATATCAGAAAGTATTTCAGTGAACAAAATGAATGTATTTGATATTAACAGAAGAGGAAAAAAATCCGCTGCTTATGCTGTCAGGATGCAGTCTGAGCATTTAGGTAGCTGCTTAATATAAATAATGCCAATCCCATAAAATAGCCATATGAGAGAAAGGAAATTTTATTTGGTTTAATTTATGATAGTGAAAAGTGCCTATACCTTTTAAGACGTTCTGACTGAGGTTAATATTACCTACAGTGCCTTGTTAAGAAGCTTAATGGCAATTCAAAGTGAGAAGCTGTTCAGACTTGATGGTAGTTAAGTACTTCCTTCTAGGTCAGACTTTTAATTGGCTCTAACTGTGGAAAAAAAGGGTGGAGGAGTATAAAGAGAGAGGGAGAAATTTGCATTAACTCAGTGACCAGACAACAATATTTCAAAGTGGAAAAGAAAAGACAGAGATTCACTCTGCAGATTGTAGTAGGTGGCGAGGTACCTGTAGGGAAACAAGTTTCTCAGCTGTATACAAGCTGTATGAGTAAGGGCAAGACTAGTTAAGTCTGCAGCAACTGGTGTTGCTTCATAACAGGAAGATACCCTGAATTTCAGACCTACAGAGTGACTGTATTATCTACGGCAAAGGATGCTTGGTCAAAGTATGTCTTTAGTTTGTCTGCATTAGTGGTTGTTGATGTGCGCAGTACTAAGCCTTTCCTTTGTGAGATCCTGACACATGCTGAAGCTGCTGAACATGACTGGCTGTAAGCAGGGGAGCTGCCTGAGCCACAAAGCAGGCAACTGCCTTTAGCAACAGCTTGCTGGTTGCTAGAGGGGCAGCAAAAGACCCCAGCCTGGCTGCCTGCTTTGGTTATGCCATATGGCTGCTGCTGCAGCAGGAGGAAAGCTCAGGCTGAGTGAGTGGTGGGAACTTGTCCCAGGAAAAAGAGCAGAAGGGTTTGGCTCCTCCTTGCAGCTGCAGCAGTCACTGTCTCCTCTCCTCACATCTTGCAGAACAGCAAGTCTTAACACCTCACGGCTTGTTTCCCACTGTATTTCTGTACCAGCTTCACTGCTTTTCTTTACCTCCTCACTGCATGTCCCCCTTGGTTCCCTTCCACTCAGGTTAGTGTTCAGTGGCCCCCACTAAAATGATTCAGCTCACATGAGCAGCAGAAAAAAAAGGCTGATAAAGAAAACAGAAATACTTTTATGCTTGGCTGACAAGTTAAATCTGTTCAGTGAAGATTCCAAAAAAGCACCATAGCCAGTGCAAGGGAGACACAGGTGTGAGCAGGCAGATGAGAAGGCAGAAGCAGAGAAGAAGGGAAGAAGAAATAGGTTTGTCCGTTTCAGGTACAGTAACTTGTTAGGCTGCCTCAGCAGTGGTGTGGAACTGCACCCCACAGTGCAAGGAAAGGTCAACAGAGTCCTTTATGCAACTGTTATAATGGACTAATACAACAATAGGCAGCAGTGTATCAGCAGTTCACAAATACAGGAGGAGAGCGAATTAGTTAGGATATCATTAATCATTTTTTTTTTTTCATAGTTCCTGTTCTTTTTCTAATTTCAAAGTTAAGCAGGAGAAATGTTTTCATCTGTCCTAATTGGATTCAGAACAGTAGCTGAAATGAGAGAAGTTTCCTCATAGGAGGGATCTTTTTACTGGGCATTCCAGGTGCCTGTTCATTTCTCTTTTGATCATGTGAATGTTTTACTTCAACGTTCATAAACAAACATTTGCCTTAGATAATGTAAAGAAGCCTTCAAGTATTATGAAAGCACATTCCAGCGCTACAGAGTACTGTGGCTGGTCACATTTACAAGGTCAAGCATTCTTGCCAAAAGACCAAAGAGACATATATTATTTAAACAGAGAAACAAAGGGTGAAAGGGCTCAGGCCATTGAAAAGACTATTGTCTCTCTTTCAAGGGACTGTGAAGTTTAGTTTATGAAACAGAAATCAGATCAAACCGAGATTGAGCCAGATGGCTTTACCACCTGACAAGGTCAGGCGATCTGTCTGACCTTGTTAGGAACCCAGAGAGAGTGGTAAATAATGCCCACTTGCCACTTGCTTCTAAAAAGGTTTTGAAACAATAGTGAAAACCTAACATGTCAATTATGCAGCTTACACAGCTAGAACTAATGGGAGGATAATTTTACTGACCTGCTATGTTTATTCCATTATTTCCATGAATTGCACGGCAGAGGGCCCTGTAGTATAGCTGTAGATAAAGAATGTTATTTTATAAAGCTCCATTCATTTCCTGAGATAGTTGTTTCAAGCAGCTGGAGGCTTGCTTAAGTTTGTCCATATGCAGTTGGTTTCTATCATGTCACAAACACCAGCCATTAGTAAAATGATGAGCAAATGCAGTTTTATTATATTAAAATTAATTACTCCATTGAAATAATATTTTCTGGTTGAGGGAATTCAAACTAGGAATGGTTTCTCTAATAGTTCATGTAATCTTTTACACCCAGAATATACATAGTGTGTTACAAAATCAGAGTAGTGATATTACTCCACCTTACCGCACAGTATAAAAAGATACAAAAAGGATAGTTTTTAGAGTAACACAGTGAGAAATCAAAAGTGGGCTGGAACAGCTAGCAAAATATTTTTACAAAAAGCTGTGCAAAGATATGAACTACTTTATCAAATATTGTGTCTGAAACAACTTCTGGCTCAGACTGGACTTTGACAAAGACTGGAATTTGACAAGGCTTATGACTACCAGAGAGGTTACAAAATATTCTTTCATGTTGTAACTGGAAAAATTCCAAGAGACTAAAATGGTCCAAATCTGAGATTTCAAGAGTTGTTTTGGAACACTGATTCCCCAAGTTTCCATGCTATGATCCTCACACTACAACTGAATTCAGCCTCACAGAGCTGCTGTGGTCATGTGAGCCCTTGCTATAATCTCTGGGTGAAAGACTGGGGGATTCAAAATTAGAAGGTAAAGGAATCAAAAAAGGGCAGAAGGGAGTCATAAGCAGATGTGTCAAATGTCTGAACCATAACCTGGAGTACGAAAGTGTTATACTGGAGTTCCTGCTGTTCAGACCACCACCCATAAGCAGAGATGAGTGTCTAATGCAGACATGCTTCTTCAAGATTTGGCCAAGATAATTAACTTGAGGCTGTTGTATGCTGGTTTTATGGAGAAGGGAAAGGAAAAAGGGGTTGTTGGAAAAGGAGCTAGATGAAAAGGGTGAATACTCTTCCTACCTGCCCAGGGTAACAGTTTAGACTTAGTCTTAGCTGGACTTTAAAAGTTCTGGGTGTATTTTTAACTGGAACACCTGAGAAATGACATCATACTATCCCAGTTAACCCTCGGTACATGGAAGTAAATACAAAGGTAGTGCGTAGAGTTCTGACAGGCTGTTGTTCCTCAATGAATGATCATTATTAATCCGTGGTTCTCTTTCTTCCTTGCATTTTCCTTTTTTTCTTGTTGTATAACAAGAAATTTTTCTTTTGGATTTCTTTTCCAGACCTTCGTTTCCAGCTATGGATAGCTAGCACATTCCAGATTTCTTGTTTGTGTTAGCATCTAAGTTTGCAGTTTATCTTCTAACTATGATGCATTATTTTGATGCAGTCAACAACCCGCTGTCTGATTCACTGCGTGTAATTGCATCCACAGGCTTAACTCTAGTGCCTTTAGTGTCATCATACTGTCATCTCTATGGATTTGTATTAAAGAAACACAGAAAACTTCCATGCATCTGGCAACAGAAAAAAAGTGTATGACATTAGTAAATACTGACATGATCTTGCATTCTGATAAACTTTGTAGAGGTGAATTAAGCAAAAGCCAACAAGAACGAATACATTACATTGTATCCAAAGAGTTCTTGCACACAGCCTATGTCAATCTGAAAGTACTGGTGCTGATATTCTGCTACTATGGGACAAAGTAAAAATGAAGCTTCCATTGTAATATTGAATATTTTCTTGATACGGTGAAGTGGATCGTTAAAGTCTTTGGATAGTGGGGAAACAGGCAAAACGAATTTCATCATTGCATTAACAAATTATTTAAAATCTTTGCACTGATACATTTCCACTCTCAAAGATGCTAGTTTGGAACTAAGAAAATGAGAGTACTAATAGGTTAGGATCTATACTGTGTAACATCTCTTACTTTCTTTTACTGTGATTAATGGTCCTGATCAAGACTGAGGTCCCACTTTGGCAGCTGGCAAGCTGAGTTTACAGCCTAATTAAAAACTGTGAAAAGTAGAGAAGAAACAGGGAAGTACCTTCTACAAGATCACATAGTATGTCAGATGAAACTGGTGAGAAACGTGATCCTGTTTCTAAGTGCAAAGATGTAGGCAAAAGCCCAGCTTGCCTCCTTGGAGCTAAGATGAATGGGGGTCTGAAAATAAGTAGTGTTGTTCTTGGGGAATGTGAGATTATGATTATTTACTGGTTTTGGACTGGAAATGGCTTCTTGTATGCTGTTCTCTACTGGATAGCAGATTGTTTGCTCAGACCTTTTAGAAAAGCAGTGGCTGCTGAAGAAAAATCTTCAAATAATGAACTGTGGTATTTTGATTATAAGGACTGAAAAAACCCAAAAGTTCCCTAAAAGGTCAGGATGGAGTTCACTTAATTGATGGAAGACTTTTCATTGACTTTCAAAAACAGTAGATCAGGTCTGTAACTGAGGCATCAAAATTCATCCTTTCAATAAAGTGAATGCATATCTAAGTTGATGTGCATCTGGATTCTAATATACTTTTCATTATGCAAATTTGCATAGCAAGATGTGTAAATTTGCAGATGGAAATAAATAGATTCTGGGCTATTATTTGTTAAACCTTTGCTCATAACACTGCAGCTTAGCTGCTTTTATACAGAACTACAGCTGCAGAGAGGCCAGAAGAATTCAGCAATCAGATAACATAAGAACAGTGATTTCCAAAACATCACTGTAGATGCCCATTTTACTAATTTTCTTCCCTTGTATCTTCCACCATCAAGAGCAGCAGTGGGCTTGGGTTGGATTTCTCTCCCCATCTCCAGAGAAAGCAGAACTAATAAAAACTGTATGACCATCCCTTCCCATTTTTCAAAAGCTCAAGTTGTCATTGATTTGTGGAGAACAAATACACAGAAAAACCCCTTTGCTTGCCTAGGGCGATTGCTATTCTCTTTCTTTCCAAGTTTCAGTACTGGGCATGGGAAGCTGGTGGACTGAGTTGTCCACTTCATATCAGTATAGCAGCATGTTTGGAAGAAGTATTCCTCTGTGCTTTTGTCGACTTCTCAGCTCTTCTGGAATCAGAAGGATCTCTTCCAGAAGAAACAAGCAAATATATTCTTCCTTCAGTTCTTACTTTTTAAGCCTGATGCCTTTATTGTCAGTTCCCAAATGTGATTTTTCTGATGTGGACACTCTTTATAGGTCAGCAGTATTGCCCAAAGCACATCACAGTCAAAACTATTTTTTTTTTATTGTGCTACATGGACCTTGGATCAGGTTCCCGGAAAACTGATACTCCCAGATAATTCCACATAGACAGAAAATATTGCTGACCTCTGTATTATTTTTGTGTTATCTCTGGAAGCCTTTCTGCAAGTGGTTTTGCGCTAAGAAATGCTTTGCAGATATTGCAGTATTGGTATTACCTGAAGCTTCTAGTCACTCTAGAAAAGACATATAATTTTGTAATACAGAAATTACTTTTTAAAAAAGTCAGTAATTGCCAGAGCTATGGATAATGTCTGAGATATCGCTGTCATCAGTTATTCTGAGCACAGTGTTATTTAGTTCATAGCATACTGAGAACTCACAAGATAACAGCTCAGGCAAATCACCGAAAGTACAAGCTTAAAGATCTCCCTTGCCTTCTGATCCTATCCTACAGCTGTCCACAGATGGTGAGCGCTGGTAAATTACTGTGTGCAGCACACAATGACATTGGTGGTATGTGAACAAGAAAAGAAACACTTAAAAATTGTGCACTGACTTGAAAAATATACCTTAGCCATCAGGAAAGAGGCTTGTGATCCTTTGTACTTCAAAGACATGATGATATGTCTCACTTTTTAAGGGTTACACATAAGTATCTCATGGATACCAGGGACAACAGGTCAGGGAATTACCAAAAAAAAAAAAAAAAAGCCAGCAAAATAAGGAATTACTGTTATGAGTCATTAAACAAAATTCTAGTTATGTTTTATGTACTGTTGAATAAAGAGCTCATTGTTATTTATTAAAGTACCATCATTACCTGATAAACCATGTTAGAAGAGGATGGATTTATTATTGTTCCCATACAACTAAAAGGTTAACACTCTTCTGACTGCAAAATAATACACTTTGAGCTAATAGGAGCATTTAGCATTTAACAGAGCTGTGAAAAAATGTCCTTGATATTTATTAATAGACCAATACCATTTTCTAGGGCCAGCTCCTAAAATCTTCAATCACTGATATGAGGTTTAAGCCTTTTCTCAATTAGTTTATCTTAAGTGTTCTACTTGCAAATATTAAGATATTAAAAGATCAAACAAAAAGTATGAGCTCATATTGTTTCAAAATTAATTTTAATGGAATTATAAACAACAGGTCAAGTAAAAAACCTCACTCTCTGTTCCTACAGTTTTTTCTATTACTACTTTTTAAACAAATGGTATATGTGATGTCATGGCAATGATGCAACTACTGGTGTTACTCTTTAGAGGATCACTGAGTGCCAAGGGTTTCTTATTTACTGTGACTTAATGTCATTCTAATTAAAAAAAAGGCTGATGAAGGGGTGAATAAGCCATTTTCAAAATGTTCACCTGTCTGTCAGTCAGTGGGGGCTCTCAGTTAAATCCAACAGCAATGTCTTGTACTACCGTTACAGGTGTAACACAGTGATCTCAGTGAATGGGATATGGGGACTGAGTTTTATCATAAACAAGATGTAAATATTCCTGTGATAGCAAATCTAAAGAGTCAAAGAAAATACTGATGACATAGAGGTTTTGTTTACATCCCTTGGGTAGGAAACACTGAGATAACCGCTTCTGTCCAGGGCAGTGAGACTTCCAGCTCCTATTAATTCAATAGCAACAAGTGTACTTCCTGTAATGCTGAAATCCTCAGCCTAAGAGCATTCATACTTAACCACAGAATCACAGAATAGTTTGGGTTGGAAGGGACCTTAAAGATCATCTAGGCCAACCCCCCTGCCATGAGCAGGGACACCTCCCACCAGACCAGATTCCTCCCATCCAACCTGGTCTTGAACACTGCCAGGGAGGGGGCAGCCACAGCTTCTCTGGGCAACCTCTTCCAGTGTCTCACTCACAGTGAAAGATTTCTTCCTTACGTCTAATCTGACTATACCCTCTTTCAGTTTTACCGCTCATCCTGTCACCACCCTCCCTGATCAAGAGTCCCTCCCCAGCTTTCCTGTAGCCCTCTTTAAACACTGGAAGGTCACTATAAGCTCTCCCTGGAGCCTTCTCTTCTCCAGGCTGAACAACCGCAACTCTCTCAGCCTGTCCTCATAGGGGAGGTGCTCCAGCCCCCTGAGCATCTTCATGACCCCTTCTCTGGACTTGCTTGAGCAGGTCCATGTCCTTCTTACACTGGGGGCCCCAGAGCTGGATGAGTACTGCAGGTGGGATCTCAAGAGAGAGGAGTAGAAGGGGAGAATCACCTCCCTTGACCTGCTGGCCGCGCTGCTTTTGATGCAGCCCAGGATGCAATTGGCTTTCTGGGCTGTGAGCTCACATTGCCATGTCATGTTGAGCTTCTCATCAGCCAACACCCCTAAGTCCTTCCCAGCAGGACTGCTCTCAATCCACTTATCGCCCAGTCCTGTATTTGGGTCCGACCCAGGTGCAGGACCTTGCATTTGGCCTTGTTGAACTTCATGAGGTTCACCTGTCAAGGTCCCTCTAGATGGATTCTTACATCAAAATTCTTTTATTATAGTTATTAGAGGTGCACTTCTGTTGCACTGTCTTGGCCAGTCAGTGTTGTCCACTGATATATAGCAGCCTTTGGCGTACATCAAGTAGTCTTTCAAAAATTCTGTTTCTTTCCTTGTATAAAATAGTCCACAAATTTCCTACATAGGTGATGGATATAAGTAGCTGTGTCTTTTCTACAAAATGAGTTCATGTGCAGAACCCTGGAAATACAATTTTAAATGTGAACTGCTTGGATGTCAACATTTCCCAAATCAGTATTTATTTTCTTTGTTGTGGAAATTAGGTAGATATAGTGAATATTTTTCAGTTAGTAGACCACATGTTGATGGAGTACAGACATATCCTGGTAGGTGTGAAAGAGTTTAAGAAGAAAATGTGATGAAATATGTGGTGAAATTCTTTCTGTAGAAGAAAGAAAGAAGTGAAAGAAGCTCTGTCTGGAAGGAGTTTTACTGTCCTTCAAGTTAAAGAAAAGGAAAGGCACATTACTTGAGCCTTTTCTTCCGCAGCCTTCTTTAGAGACTTAAAAGATCAAAGTACAATCTCTTTGAACATGAAAACCTTCAAGTTAAACACGATTGTTTGGTATTTAGTAAAAGAATTTAATGAACTCTTAGTAGCATGTTCCTCATATATCTTCATTTGAAGCACTTGCAATATACCCTAATATATCCAGTAAAATTACTTCATGTATTCAAAGGGAACTGCATTCCACTTTGTACTTTTGTATGTAAATTAAATTGCCTGAGCCATTAACACATTGGAGAAAACATTGGAGAAGATGATTTTAAGTGTTTTAAGTGTTGTAAATATTACTCCATTCCCATAGGCATTTCACTGAAGCCTTTTAGTCACTTAAAACTAGGAATTTGAATATCATGTATTTCTGTCCGTGTGTTTAAAATTCTATTCTCAATTATGAAAAAGCGTGTTTCCTAGGGACTCTACATTCTTCTATTACTGCAACAGTATTATCCATGAATAAAACAAATATGTATTTGCTTGTGTTCTGTTTTCTTTTCTGTAGGGCCTTACATAGCTACTACCATGACAATAGTTAGGTATTTACTTATAGTGCGTCAAGTGAAACAACTGAATGTCAGCTTTATATCAGCTGATTGAACCCAAGAATGTATTTATATACCATTAATGTAAAGTTATCTGTAGATATTACCTGGAAATGGAAATAAGTCCTGTAAACAAAATTCACACCTGCCCCAAAACAGGGGGAGAATGCAGCAGAAGTTTTTTGGGTGCCTGGTGACATCGATGAGACATTTTATCTACATACTATAAGAAAGTTTGGCCCTGTGATTTGCTAATCCCTCCTGGATTTCTGATACAATATCAGAACAAAGATATTACATTAGATGGAAGCCTTGCTGAGAAGAGATGTCAGCTAGGTATGGGGGTAGCACCACTGAGACTAAAAAACCTATTTTGGGCAATAAAGAAACTTGCCAAGTAGTTATCTTTTTTTTTTTGGAGAGGATCCTGGTGATTTCCCTTTCCTTAGAGAGTAAAAGGCATTGCTTTTTTTCTGAAGCTATCTCTAGAAGAGAGACATTCTGCTGGAGTTATTCTCTGGGGAAAGTCAATATTCTATCTTCTTTACCTAACCCCAGAGAGTGTCTTGAATCTTGAACTCAACCACTGTAGAAGTTTCAGACAGTTGTTGCATAACTAACATGCTTAATTCATAGGGGGAAGAAAACATGTCAGAACTAAGATGATGTGATAAACTAAAACTGTCATTTGGGGACAGAGTGAGAAGTAAATTAGTGAAATCAGAAACCCATTTTCTTCATGACTTACCACCATGATGACGACAGTAATTTGCCATTCACTTGGCCCTCTGTCTGAGCCTGATGTACAGGGAAGGACACATTCATCAAAAAGGAGCGTGTTTAATCAGTTCGTGATATGTTCCACACTTGATGTGATGTTTTAATATTATGGTGCAACATAGTCACACCCACCCACATAATAATTAGTGAATAATTTATTTTCCACACTGGCAACTGTAAAAAGTCAGTGGGCCTCAACGTACCATAAAAGCAGAAGCATAAAAGGATGTATAAAAAGAAATGGGACTGATCCTGAATTTGTTGAAGCTGCTGGAAAAATTACCTTGATTTAAAATAAAATAATATTTAGTATTCGATCCTAGTAGAGAAAACGTTTATGCTTATTCCAATCATCAATGCACATGACCCCAAAATGCATTACAAATATTACTAAAAATTGTTAGCTTATTTTCTAGATGGGAACTCCCTTTCACAAGCAGTGATGTAGTTCCATCTCTGTTTATTTTTCTGCAGGAATGAAGCCATAGATGTCTATAGCTAAAACTATGAGGTAGAAACAGAACCCTCTGATTTGGAGACAGTAGAAGACTCAACCTTCTCTTTAGTGATGACAGAGGTATTCCATTAGACTATGTATGCCTTTTAGCTGCTGTGCCGCAGCAGTATATGAGCTTCATCACAACAAGCAATAGCTAATCAGGGTTTTCACTCCTTCACTAATCACTGGGATGAGAAATAGGAAAAGTGAGAACCAGGAGTCCACACCAGGTCTCTGGCTGACTTTGGCTGAATTTTTACTGACAAATAAAAAGTTACAAATCCTCCCTATGTTTAGACGACTTTAGGAAAAGACATTAAGGCGGAAGTTTTAGAAGTGAATTGCCGATTCTTTTGAAGCTGATGCCTCCTGACATAATAACATAGGAAACTTTTTTAAAACACTTCCTGTAAGAACATTTTAAAACTTGTTTTGATCCTATTCATATATATATATGTTTTAAAAATGCTTACTTCCAACTTAATACAAATGCTTCTGCAATTATTGTCACATACACTGGATCCTGCTTCACCTTTGGAAAAATAATCCTGTAGGTATTTCACATACATCTCAATGCATAATACGGTGGGGCATATCTATCTATACAGGTTTAAATATAAATTTTAATTTCTTCATTTTTCTTTTGCCATTATGCCTTTCTGTATTCGTTCTCTTGGCTAAGAAATCACTTGCCTTTTATGAGTGCAAATAATCACAAAGAGTCAATCATTCACTCTCCCACAGGTGAAATTCACTTGAGGTGTGGGGAAAAGTAGAAAAGGGCTAAATCTCTCCTGTGTTGAGACTAATGTTATTACTCAAATAATAAAGTATAAATGAAAAAGGTATTCAGTCAGCTCTACTAGTTGGCCAATTTTCAGATTTTCTTGTGAGATCTACTCAGTATATATTTTAGATAAAGAGATTTAAGTATATCTGTTATTCTCATCTTACATCTGTTAGGGTTGCCTTTTACAGGACACTGTGGGTTATTTGGTTATGGTATTTTTATTTTGCATTTGCAATTTTTATAGGTCTAGCTAAACCTCTATTCCCTTTCTGGTTTTATCTTTTCTGGAGTGAAAATACCAAATTTTTTCACATGCCTAGATAGTTGGTTACAATACCAAGATATCAAGTATCCCTATGAAATATATGGCTAGACTCAGCACTTCTGGTTCTTCCATTTTGGGGCTTGTCATCAGTTCTTTTCTGGACTGAGGGTTAGGTCTTCTCTGCAAGAAGCTTCACAGGACCAGATATCAAATTCCCCAAATAAGGAGATCTGCTGAAGGACCTCATGGCTCATTTCTGGCCCACATGCTCAAGTTTTCTTTCCAAGAAGGTGGGAGCTAGAGGCAGTGTTTGCCCAGGTCTCATGATGCCAAGGAGCTGGGATGCTGCTGGGATGTCTGCACAGTCCAGACTGCTATTCCAAAGTAGAGGCATAGCCATTGTGACCATTAAAAATCAAAGTCTTCATTTTACTAACAGGGATAAACCATGCAAGGAAAAAATTAGTTTCAGTCAGCAGTCTATGTTCATAATTATTTTGTGGAAATTTACTATAGTGCGTTGACCTAGGTTTTTCAGACATTTCATTACTTTCCTGTGTTAATCTGAGCTGCTGAAATAGCTTCTCTACAGCTGTTTCTCTGTGAAAAATAATTGAATCCAGTTAGATTCTCTTAGATCTTGTTAACTCCAAGAATTTTTCCTCAATATGTGCAAAAACCCCGAAATAGTCTCAACAATGTACTGAATTAGACTTCAGAGCAAGTTCTGCTTCAGTCTTGTAAGCCCCAGTGGTTTGCTTGGGAATGCCTTGTTTGGAGCCATTTTCCTTCACCTCCTCTCAATTGTTTCTCTTGATTTCTTACCTTTAAGTGGATTAATATGCATTCTAACAGCAAAGCTGATATCTGACATTAAAAGTGAACACAGGAGAGTCTCTCTGGTGATTTTGCATGCAAATTAAGATTGGATCGTTAGAAGTGACATATATTTTCCCTTTTCCATCCCTATATGCCTAAACTGTTTACAAACAAAAGCAAACTGTCATTCTGATAGTTGAAATATCTTGCCCAAGACCAGTGTCCAGAAAGAATATTATTGTTAGTGCCTATTTTATTTACCTACCTCTTTTATTGCATTATAGCTTTCTTTTCTCACCAAATATCAATGAAATATCTTTTCAGTCTCTTTTATGAGCTTTCTACATGCTACTCTTTCTTGAATGAGCTGTTGGTAAAGACTGTACCCAACATCAACTTGTCACATTTTGGTACCTAGCATATGAACTGCACTGCCAGTTGTCTAAATTAGTCTTCATTGTAAGGCATTGCTCATTTAAACTCCTGCCACAAAGAACACCTCATTACAAACTTTCACAGTATCCTGTCTCAAACTTCATTAGATAAGGAGCACTGCCTACCTGTGACTTTTGCACATTTTAAGTCAATATCCTACACTTTCAAAATGTTTACAAACCATCTGGCTCATATTTAATTTTAATTAGGCTGAATCTGTGAAAATAATTCGTGTTTCTTGTAATTAAATTATCTCCAAGAACAACAGTGACAAAATACCAGATCTTGTTATAGATATACTCATGCCTTCTTCATACCTAAATTGCTGTAGTTGCTTAGAGATTTTGGATGGTGTTTTCAGAATACCTTAGCACTGTCTTCAGTTTTCTTCCATGGCCTTGTTGGGAGTTTTGATTGTAAGTGGAGTGGAGGGAAGGCAGGTGATGCTCAGGTCTTTTAAAACTTTGACGTTATCCTTTTGCTTTCTGAGTCAAATAGGTGCTCCCTGGGGCTGTTTTGCTGCCCTGCTTGGGTTGTTCAGTGTGAGGTTGCATGAGAAAGGACTGCACACAACCTTCGCAATTGAATCAGAGAAAAAGACTCACTAGAATTCCTGATTCTGATTTAACAGAAATGTTGGGATTTTTAGAGGATATTTACTAATTGATGATTTATATATTGTTATGGCATTATGAGAATCTTACAATATTTTAAGAGGGACCACGGAATTTGACCATACATTTATATATGCAGAGAAAAGAAAACAAAAGGGTCTTACTCTGGTCTTCTAGCTTATATGCATGCATCTGTCTAATTCAGACCTAGTCCAATTTAATGGAAATCTTGAAGCACTCCCACTTACCTATCTGATTTCATCGTTACAGCAGGAAGATGAAACAGGTGTTGGAAAATAGAAAATGTCATTTTCTCATCAGTAATACATTTTGTGCGTTAAGCTGGTTCATTCCTGTTCTGTTTCCCTATTCAATTCAGTATTGCTTCCTGCCTGCATGGAGAGAGTTAAATCAAAGTAGACTATAAGGGGGTTGTTAAAGGACCAAAGAGGAAATGCAAAACAATGACACAGATAAGAATAGCTTCAGATACATGGCTTCAAAGTAGTTAAGATAATAATGGCTGGGTCATCACTTGGAGAAAAGCTAATGAGCTGGCTCCATCCAGGCTAGAATGGGTACTCTTCCCAAGCTAAGTGGGGGATCAAAGAAGCCTAAAACCTCAAAGAAGCAGAAAAGGGAGGGAGCTTTGGGTGAGCCAAGAGAGGTTTCCCAGAATGTGTCAATTACAGAGCTGACAGGCTGGGAAGACTCACAGACACAAAGAATGTGCTGCAAGCAATGTAGGCTGTTCCTCTTGAGAGGGAGACTAATCTGGATTTATGTAAATTATAGAGTGTGGAAGTTTAGATTGGGAACATGCGTATAAAATAAAACCATTATTTTTTTACGTTAATACCTGGGCCTGCAATCTTTGTTTCTTTGAATTAGTGAACAAATAATATTTTGATATTAAATAAGTGTGGTTTGGATCTTTCTAATTGGCCTCTCTAGCAAAACTTCAGTAAGTAAAACCCAGTTGAACATTTTGAAGTAATCCTGATGGTTACCCAGGAACTGTTACCCAGCTACGAAAGGGCATACTGCCAAATTTCTGCTTAGGAAAGTAAGTACCCCGGGCCTGACACCACTGTAAGGACATAACCTTGAGAAGGGACAACACTTAATAACCATGAGGCTTTCTAAGAGTTTTGGACCAAAATGTGCTATGAATTTCTAAGCAGGTCTTCTATGAATGAGAAATAGTTCTATAGTAAGGGCTAATGATAGCCCAGCATTCATGTATGGGTATGCATTGTCAGGCACACGCACTTAATTTGTTCAAGTTACTTAACATTTTTCATGGGGATTTTTGTCTCACATTCACCACATCTTTTAGAGTAGCTAACACATAGGTGAAGATAAAAGATGATAGCGAGCTTCTGCCCAGTCACTAGATGATGACCATGGAAGGAGTAGTGAGTATAGCAAGGAAGTGGGTATTCGGTGGGCCATTTTGGCAAAGTTAACTTAATTTCACAAATGTCATCAAATAGAAATAGGTAAATAGCGTTATTTGAAGAGAAATATCTCTGGAGAATTGTTTATTCTATCAGACTACAGAGAAGAAATGGGACACTTAGAAGATCTCTGTGTGGTTCACTTTGTGCTACCTTCATACCTTGCAAGTGGTCAACAAAGTTCTTTCTGGTTTAGCACTGACAGCAGCACATACTAATCTACAGTCTTATGTTGCTGAAATACAACAACCCCATGACAACATCAGATGAAATATGCAGCTGCTCTCTCCATGTTTTGTTTTTGGGAATCCAGTACAGTCTGTTGATACAAACTAGGACTGGGATGGAGACTTGCCAACACAACGCATGGCTCAAGTGAAACAAACGAGCACTGAAGGACATCAAAATGCAGAAAATCACTTTTTAGACTTATGCTACTGTGGTATGCTTTTAGGCTTTGCTGGTAAGTAACCTATTTAAAGAATCCCAAGTATGACTATTATAATTATACAGACAATCTGAGATCAGCTAAAACAAACATCAGTGATTTAGTCATTATCACATGGTTTTTTAAAGTTGTCATTGAATTTAGTGAATTAAGCCATTATAGAAGCATCTGTTTTCCTGGATACAAGACCTTCCTTCTATAGATTGCTCTTTCTTACTGGAAGCTTTTTGTGAGTGGCAGTGACTGACTTAGTGCATCTTTTTCCTAAGTGGGTTCTTCTCTATCATGGAATTTTTAAAGTACTGTTATTATAAGCTTCCATAGAGATAACATTTTTAATAGCCTATTCTATTTTAGCTCCATAGCTCATGCCTCAATTCTATTAGAAAATGGTCTGCAGAGTCACCAGGGTATAAGAAACTGATTAGAAAACTTGGTGCAGTCTTTTTAGAAAGTGTTTTTGTGTTATCCATAGCAGAGGAAAATGAACTATTCAGTGAAATTATAATACACAAAACTAATTCAAAATTTCAATGACTACTGACTTATTCAAATGGCTATCCCTAGAGAGGAGAATTGAGCAAACTAGTTATAGGTAGTCTTATGATGATATCCTTACGTTCCTGCAATGCCTTTCTTGCCAAGATATTTTACAAGTAGATACAACCCAAAGGCTGTAGAAATAAAAATTATTTTAGCCCAAATAACACTGCTTTCAGCTGGACAAGCAACACTAAAGGACAGGGAGAAAATATTTATTTTGTGAACCTGCAGTGGGAATTAGACAGAGAAGGTAAGGAAGTTGGGCAAAGCAGTAAGATTTCCACATCTTCCTTAATGAAGTGCTATAAAGAATTTGTTGACCGTAAATGAATAGGGTTTTGTTCTATGTCTCATCCAGAAGACTTCTTATTGCAGCACAGCACCCACAATGGCAATCTCTTGTCCTCACTGTTTAAATTTATCAAGTGACAAGAAAATTAAATAAAAATATGTATGCACCCAAAGCAGTATCATTTGCGTGTAACTCACTCCTCCTAGAAAAAGAAGCTATGCGCTATTTACAGTCTTACCTCCTTGCTTGCTAGGGCAATGTTTTAATGTTTCTGCCACCTTTCCTTCTACAATGCCATTTGTTCCTTCCCATATTCCTGAGCACTGAAATATCTTTTGTCTGGGATGCCAGGATTTAATTTTTCTTTCTGATTTTTTTTTCCTAGTCTTTAGCATAGACTTGACGTTGCTTATCCTAAAGTCACATTTCTGGTTGACTGACGGGTATAGCTATAAAGAGACACAAATGGGATTAACTTAATTCTCTGCTCTGGGAAATAATGCGCATTCTATTAGATTCTGACCTTATATGCTAATTTCTGAGATAAATTAAATACAACATTTAAAATTCTGTATGCTAATCACACCTTGTACCATCTTAGGAAGATCAAATTATAGTCAAATTACCGTTGATTTACTAAGAAAACCCCAATCTTTTGCAATTTCATGCTGTCCAATAAGTATTAAAAAGTTGGCCACTGTATTACAACACTTTTAACTGCTGGCATGTTAGCCTTCATCACTGCATGTACGAGCTGTTGGCTGAGTGAGTCAGTGACTGAGTAATAACTTGTTTAATAACCTTTTGTCAACTGTAGTATCTCATCTAGGGGGTTATCATAATAAAGACAGTAATTGTCTCTTCAAAGTAGCCATTAGAGAATTCTGTAACTGCTACCATTCTAATTAGAGCATTCAAGATTAATTTCAAGAACAGTGTTCCCTAAGAGTTCAGTCACAGGGGACACTCATTTAGAAAGAAGTAAAGTTGTTGTCCATATTTATAAAGGCTGGTCCCCGTTAGATGGGATACTACACACACTTAATAAAGTGGAGTACTGTAGCAAGTAGGGACGAATGAAGTACTGAACTCACTTTTCCAAGGACATCGGTCTGCTGGGGAACTGAAGAATTATTTCCTTAGCGTTGTCTAATGTCCAGTTCACTAAGATCTGCTACATTTCAGACATGCATCCTTTGAGGAAAGTACTTCTTTATATTCTGAGAGTGCAAGGACTGCAGATGCACCTCTGGGAAAGAGCCAAGTGTGAGAGTAGGTGACAAGCAACTTTTCCAGATGTACCTGGTACAAGCTGATCAAAAACCTGCTTAACATATTAGGACTGATTTGTACAGGCAGTTTCCTGATTTTTCTTATGCAGCCTAAATTTGATTGCAGGCAAAAAGATATAAATCAGCATCCTTTTGAAAACAAAGCAAACCCTAAATTCAGCGGGTTTGTGGACAACTGTGAGATCACAGGGAAAGAGGCAAACAGCATCATTTGTTCGTTGTGAAGAGCTGGGACCAAGTAGCAGAAATGACAGGGCATCACTGTTTCATACTGTGCTAATTTCTGTGTGCTAACAACTTCTTTAATCTGCTACACTTACCATAACTATAAAATCACTGAGAGACACCAGATGGTGCTATTGTAAATGGTCTTGCTACTTTTGATGACCTGCTGATATGGCAGTTTGCTTTTGGAGAAATGCTTGTGGTCAGCTGCGATGCATTCATTTTTGGAAGCTGCATATAGTACCAACAATAGTCTGCTTTGTACTAATCAGTGACAGAACACTTCTTAACTGGAGCAATGGCCTAGGAGCCCAAATGAAATTCCTGACTTTAGATTTCAATGAATTTAAGGGAAGCTGAGGTCTGTGTTTGGATCTGAAGCTTACTGAAAGAGACTTTTCTGCTTAGCCGGGAATATACCACCTGGTATGATTCAGGAAAATGTAGTATGTCCAGAAACCAAAGTGAATTCCAAAAGCTGCAAAACTAGTTGCCTTCTACTAGTTGAGCAAGTAGTCTAAATGCTTTTATTATTTTAGGACTGTGAAGCCATTGTATAAACCATCATTTTAAAGTTAACACGCAAAGCATTTGAGCAATTTGTGACTGCACATAAGATCTGGTATGCTTCTGTCACTGCAAGTCACTGGAATACAATAGATGAATACAATAAATACTATCCACTGAGAAATAAATATTTTTGTATCAGCAAGTGTACAAGCTAAATACATAGTGTTCCTCTTCAGAGTGCCGGCAAATTGTGCTTTCTCATGCATGAAGGTGTTCATATTCCTACTAAATGTACAGCACATTGAAAACAGCCTTATTCTTCTCGATAGCTCTCAATTTTCTTTTTAAATGCAGAAGACATGCACACTAGTACTACATTAAATTTTCTACATGTGCTGTGCTGATATGCTGTCAGGTCCCATTGCCTGAATATTAATCCTTCTTTTGATGTGTGAAATTTTACATTTCAATCAGAGGTCTTCTTTTTGATTGCCAGACTCCTCTATGACCAAAATTCTCACAGTATTCTCTTCTGCTTGTGATATGGTGTTGATTCTTCCGTTTTTCAGTGGATCCATTAAACTCATACTTTACCTTGTTTCTTGCTTACTCTCCCACACCCCTGCAACCAGCTATAATTCTAGCACAGTCCATGAGACAATTTATCAGCTGAAGAGGACACTGGTGAAAGTATCACATTGTACCTCTCTAGAACTGTTATCTTCTGATAGGTGAGCCGTTTCAGCCGACTTATTATCAACAGGAAAGGAAGAATCTCCATAGCTTAAGTTTTTATTTCAACTTCATTTTCTAGCAATGGGAACTTCTTGGGAGCTTTTTTTTTTAAAAAAAAAATTATGAAATGAGCTGTAGGTCAGAGAAAATCTAAAATTTCAGAAGTACTGAAAACCAACACATTCATAGTGTTATGTAACTTCTTTCCACTGTCTGATCTCACACGATAGCAGGAAAGAGGAAATATAGTTGAGGATGATTCATCACATGCCTGAAACAGATGTTCCTCAATTTGAAATGTATCATCTCAGCCAGGCAAATAGAACCATGGTAGATGTCAGATGCAGTTACATTTGCCTGACAGATACGCCACGCTTTGGAATAACATTACTGCTAATGATAGCCTACTGTTGATGTGTAGTTCTTTGTTTTGCTGTTGATATAGAGCAGTCAGGTCTGCTTGGTGCATCCATTAGCAATAAAGCTTTGTGTGTGTGTGGTATTGCTAAATTGAATTATAATGCAAAACACAGACAGCATCCTCACTTCATTTTTCAAGCGTTGCCTGTGCAGTCTCAAAAACAACAGTTAATAAGGCAAGTTACACTCCTCCATGGAGTTAAACCGCCTGATTCATTTCCCTTTAGAATAGCAACTTCCTGTGACTGACCTTTGAGCAGAGCTGAAGTTACATCCCCGTGCAACAGGCTGGCCCCTGTGTGTGGCTGCATCCCCGTCTGGTGGCTGGTGCCAATACTAATTGTACTAGGGCCAGCAGCCACTGTCATCTCTCAGAGCTGTAAAGATTTCTTGCTCAGGATACAGAATGATAGAATGCCAATCTCCATGTGCTCCCTTACCAAATGCTAGCGTAGCTTTGTGTGTTTCCTCAACGGGATTTGATTTCTGCTCTAAAATAAAAAGCTGTTATCGTTGAGGTACCTGTTTTCACAGCAAGCAACAGAGTAGATGTAAAAGGCTGGATGCTGGACAACTACATAGATGTTAAGGTTCTTCAGGACAGTTGCCCAAAACTGGAGGGACTTTAAACCCAAGATCAAAGATTTATACTGGAAGATGCTTAATAGTGGTTTTATGAGTTTTATGAGGATAAAAGACAGTGAGCACACAGGAGCTCATCCTTCTTCTTCCTTGCTTGATGGGCAAAGTTTGGTCAACTGTATTTTCCTGTTGGCTATTAAATTCTCTTGAAGTTACTTGCTTGAAAGCACTGTAAGTAGACATAGTTCTATGAGTTATAGACCAAAATTACAGCTTTGCCATTGCTCTCCATGTTAGCAAATTCTGTAGGAGTGTACATAGCTGAAGTCAGTGAAGTGGCAAATTAGGAAATTTTTGCTTTATTTAGGATTATTTACCTTGCAAGGCAATATTATTTTTTTTTAATTTTTTTTTTTTTTTTTTTTTTTTTTTTTTTGTAGTGGTTTTCTACAGGTATACTTACAAATCTTCCTGGGAGAGGCCTTTCTTAAAGAGTTTCTACTGTTTGCTGTGGGAGATAAAAAGGTGGGAATGAAATTAAAAAAGAAACATTTTATTCAATTTTTTAAGAACTTATATAGTTAAACATCAAATGTTGAACATTGCCATCATTCAGTCATTTGCCATTGAAGAAAACACACATTTATACTGGCTAGCAAAATTGACTTTCAGTGTGGATGAGCAGTATATAGAATATAAAGGTGACTGACAGCCAGAGAAAATTACAAGGACCCATATATTGTCAAACTTCTTGCTTTAGCAACAGATAACTTCATTAAGAGTAGCCTAAAGGCACGAGTTGGCTTGTTTTCATTAGGCATAGCGATTTGCTATCTATCTTACACAGGGCTCTAATCACTTGTAACTGCAAATAGACTGATTTAATAAACATACTGATGGCAACAGCCAAAGAGAATGTTGAGGGACTGTCAGCTTCAAAATCCGCTTCTGGAAGTAGAGAAGTTGCCACTTGTAAGTTGCACCTTCTCTCTTGTGTGCACACGCGCATGTGCCTTCCAGCTAATATAATGAGTGAATTAAGGCAGAAGAGAGAAACTTGAACAGCATTGTGTTTCTCATGGGAGAACCTATATGTTCAGTTCTTCATAACGTCTGAAATGAAAATAACTCAATGTTCCCATAAGCTTAAAAGTCTCATGAAAGACTTTAAATAGGATTAAAATGAAGCTGAGGGGAAAAAAATTAAATCCTTTTTTGTTTTTGTAACCATAAAAGGAACTTCAGCACGTCGAGGAATAAAATTTGAAAACGGCTGTGTGACAGTTTAACATAAACAATTCCAGTGATGAAAGCACAATATGGGGATAATTATCTGTTCAAATAAATCTGCTTGGTGCTAATGAGCATTTGAACAATCCATTAAGCAGCCAGTTTTTTTCTGTGCAATTTTCTTTGGTAAGCAAAAATGACACATCCAAAACTTTTATTAAGTATACAATTTCCGCTCTGTATCTTCCCATCTTTTACAGAAATCCCTTTTCCAAGAAGGCACTGCATCCCCAGCAGAAAGGACACGAAACTTATTCCAACATAACTGCTTGAGACAGTGACAGCTGCTGGAGCTCAAAGTCAGTTCAGAAATGTCCCAACACTTCAAACCGTTGCTGCAGTTTGCAGGGTGTAGTAGTGGGGGAGTGACTGCAGAGGCCTTCTGTGGAGGTTTTATCCTGCTGAATGAAGCAGACCTGTATGACTGTGCAACAATTTAACTAGCTAGCAGGAATTCCACAATCAATGGATCACTATCTCTTCCTTCATCCAGTCCTGCTCTACTCTACCTTTTACGAACTTGCCCACTTAGACATGGTTAGTGAATTCTTTGTCAGAAAATGTCCACAGCCACAATAGTAAAAGCTGGATGTGCCCTCAAAATCCAAAAAGTATTGACCAGTTCAACCACTGGCTGTGAAACATGATGGTGAGAGATGAGAAGAAAATAATTTTTCATGGGAGCGTACTCCTAATATTTGTTATTAAAATACAGAAACCAAAAAAATCCAGAATTCATACAATGTCAATTGGTTTTAAATGGTGTTTAACTATGTATTGTAAATATTAGGCTATTTTATTGAGTTTGTCCATCTGCTGATAATTTGTCTTTGAAACCCTCAGTTTCAGAACTTATGGCAATAGCAATTGAATGCTCAGAAATTTGTGTCCAAGTTCTTTCTTATTTTTGTTTTGCTTTTTTCTTCAGACAAAACAGAAATTTTTACTAAGAAGTCAAAGACAGGGAAACAATAACATATTATTCAAGAAACCAATTGCATAGGGATATAATAGAAATTGCAGCAAGAATTAATATACTATCCAAACTCCCTTATAAATTGTAATGAATATTAAGTATACAATAATTAGGAATGGACATGATTTTTCAGCCAAGAGAGGGCTCAATTCATAGCTGTGCCTTACTAGCTCTAGTGTACGTCATTTCATCCTCACTCAGGACAGGGGTGGGCTTACCATACAGTATCACCTCACTTAATTGTATCACCTGCAAAATTGTATGCAGGCTGGGTTCTTGCATTGAAGGCTACAAGTTTTTCTGTAGTGTCTCCATATATGCTGTCACCAGCTAACCCTTTGGAAGGCAAGGGTTTTCTTCTGGCTATAAAAATAATTGTTTCCATTGTAAAGCAACTTTCAAAAATGGTGTTAATACTGTATTTTAGAAAAGCCCTTTTCTTATGCAAATCCATGTGTCGTGGTGCTAAATGCTTGCTTTGGCGCCTGCTGTTTCTAATATTGTGTGTTATTCTACAAATAAACATGACTGCGCCACCACTTCTGGTCACCTGAGACTTTTGCTCTAAGAACCTTTGGAAAATGATTTGTTAGTCCACCATATGTGACTTCAAAAGAATGGAAAAATCAATTCCAAATTTATCAGTGCAATTAATAAAATTTCCATGAGCGCTAGATGTGGAAAGTAAAAACCCTAGCATGAGAGCATCTCATAACTAATCCTTTGGGACAATAAGAGAAGTTATGAGGCTAAAGATCATAAAAGTAGCTATATACATGTTGAAGGACAAATGGAAGATTGGATTTTAGTGAATCGAAGATTTTAAAGGGGATGGTGTTAATGGGAATGCATAAAGCATCAAAATGGAAGGGGGTGAGGGGAAGCATGCTGTGTCTATTTTTACATGCAAGTGACAAAACAATGCCAGGGCTGTTGTGTTCCCTTCAAGAGCAGAAGGGTTATCAGTTCCTTTAGAGAGGCTGATTGCCACAGGCAGTTATGCAGCTGGCTGATGAGAGAGTTGGCAAGCAGGCATGGCGGCATCTCACCCAAAGTTTGCTGTTCTTATATATTTTTCCAAATAACGTTCTAACTTAGAGGCAGTATCCAGATGCTGATTCTAAGCATGCAATAGCATAATGAACCTAGTGGCTCCCCTGACTTCAGTGAAGTTCTACCAGCCAACAGAATAGAGGGCAACAAGAACTGAGCATGCAGTTTTATTCTCAGTTAAAAAAATACTCTGATTTGTCACCTGTAGATGAAAAACTGAATTTTGTCTATCAGCCCAGAAAGATAAAGCTCGCCTTGGGTTCACATGTGGTCACTGCCCGCACTGCTGCAGCCCTCTTTTGAGGTCAAGGGATCCAAGGGCAGAATTTGGTCCTTGCCTGAAGTGTGCTTGTGTACTGGAAATGAGCCAACCATTCAGGCAACCTTCACAAAGACCAAGATTTTTTAAATGACTAATGATTTAAAATGTCCCGATCTGTGAGTGGCTCGCTCAAGACATTAATAAAAATTTTTAGTTTGTGATTGGGGTGAGTCATAGGAGATTTTTACAGTCCTAAGTGAAACCATATTTTTTGAAGTGTCTGATTTTGGAAGCCAAGATAGTTGCCCAGCATTGGCAGATAAAATCTGAACTAATCAACTGAAAACAAATGATTTTGGTGATATCTGAAAGGTGAAAAGGTTAGATTATGTTGGACTTTCCCTTCATTTTCTTATTGTCTGCTCACAATTCTTCTCCATTATACATGTATTATAAAATAAAAAAGTCTGAATCCTGGAAATATTTCCCCTTTTTCTCTGCCATCATAATTTCAATTTGAGTTTTTAATGGAGTAGAAGACCAGAGGGAATGTCTTGCTTATCATATGAAGTGTAGCTCATATACCAGAATATTTCATGTTTCCTTGTCAATGGACAGCTATAAGGTGTGATTTGAGTTTTTAGAAGGCATATCAGGCATCTTGTGGTTGCATACACTTCTTACTTCACTAAACTGGATCAATAATATAAACATTCCTCTTAGGAAAATAGGCTTCTTGGGAAAACCCCAGGCTTAACATGTATTTAAGCTTGTTAAATACCTTAGTGCAAGTATTTTGGGGGCCATATTCCACTACTTCTACGGGTCTTGGGCAATATCTATATTCAATATGTTGTTCCCTAATATTTCACTGTCCTTCACAGAACATTTATGTCTTATTTTTTTGTTGTAAGATGCCTAATATGCTCAAAATTTCTTAGAAGAGAATGCCTCCAGCGTGCATGTGTCTTTCTGAATACTAATGAATTTTCTGACATGTGTCCTTCAAGTTAAGGAGTAATTTTAGTCATTGATAAACACTATTTATTTGAGTAGGTCAAAAAATTCTTTCCAGAAAATTATTCAGTTAACTTGTGTGTCCACTTCTGCTTATTGGTCTGTAGTAAATAAACAAGGATGTTTTATTTGAATGAATGTTTGTAACTACTGACAGTATAAATCTATTTACGTTCCAGTTCGTGGTCACACACTTAAGCAGCCATATATTTAGACTGCATGAAGCCTTTTTTAAAAAGTGATCTTTCTGGCACCGACATAATTCAGCACTTCTCTGAATGTAACATCATCCAAGTGAATTCAGATGAGATTATGGTAGCAAAACTACCCCTTTGATGCTCAAGAGGTGCAGATAGGAGTGTCGGCTCTGGCCTGGAGTCTGTAGACTGATGTTTGTGCAGTGCTGTTCCTGGCAGATGAGCAGTGCTGAGAGGCTGGGCATATGATCTTAGGCAGAATGGTAATCCACCTAGTGTACAGCCTGCACAGCTGACACTGCTATCTGTGTCTTTCTCCCCTGAATTATCCCTTTTCTTGTTGCTGTGTTTCTGTAGGCAAAGTCATGGATTTTTCTCATCTCTTTGGCCTTGCTGAAGAAGTGAAGAGGCCGCAAGATGTTGGGTTCTGTGCAGGGCAGTGTGAGCCTCCTCATGTCCGTACTTCCCCACCAAAGGTCTGCCCATAGTGTAACCAACACAGGGTTGTGTGATAAAGTGACAAGGGCTTGTGTTTAGTCCCTCAAATCGCACTGGATTGAAGTGACATGCCTTGCCTGATTTCTGTCCTGTCAGCTTGGGACACATGTTGAAGAATTTGTGTGTGTCTACATAGATCCATAGAGATGTTTTTTCGTTCCATTTTGAAAGTTACCGTAGGACATAAACACATAGTCCTTGCAGAGGGATGCATTTCATTGTCAACAGTTTTGGTTTTCATTAGCAAAGGGATATGTTACAAACCTTGAATGTATATCCAGCTTCATTTAACTCCCAAAGAGAGAAAGTTAAAAGCACTTACAGCTCAGCAGATGAGGCTTTTTCCTCGTTCTTGTTAAGCCAGGACAAGGCTCCAGTGGTCTAACGTGTTTAGAATTGGATATAGATTTTTAAGAATTGGATATAGATTTTTAAAAGAAGCTCAGAAGATTTAATTCTTGCCATCTACTTGGTCATAAGGAGCAATTTATTACAAAAGAGAGATGAAAGATTTTTAACTGAACACTGAATTAATTTAAAAATGCATATTTTCATTACACGAGAAAAAATTTTTTGTGTTTACTTGTTTCACACTTACATTCATGAAAACTGGCTTTCATGGAGACTCAGACATTGAAGTTGCCTATGCTGTGATGATTTTTGGTTATACAGAAACCTCACTTGCTATAACAAATAGTGAATGCGTATAATGGAAAAATATTTTAAAGCCATTTCTTTAAAAAGCCAGCAAAAGCTTAATAACTTAAAAATCTGTTAAGGTAAGGTTTTCAGATCTGGAAGTGTATGCTGTAAACAATTTTTCTCAATATCTTGCCCCGGAGATCTAATTTGCTATTATTAAACATAGTTAGGTATGCTTGTTAAAAATAGGACTAAAAATAGCCTTTCAGTATGTTATTGCACTGGTATTTTTAGGTCTAAAGATATTTATTCCTCCTACCAATTGCTGCTTCATATTAATTAATTTTCAGCGACAATTTCGTTTTATCTTTTGTAGGTTGATTGCAAAGAAATTTTATTTTGACAGATTTTGGGTGTTCTTATTGTTGTTACAGTATGGGGGGAAAAAAAGTTCTACTGTAAAAAGAACAGTATGTTTGTTGATCAGCTGTTCCTCATTTGTCAGCAAAAAACAATAATCCAAAGAATTGAGGCTAACTTTTTAGTAGGAAGGTAGGCATAATCCGAGCACAGTCGGTGTTTTTTATTGCTCTTTTATGGCGGAATAAATGACCAGGTGAGAGTCAATGTGATCATACTATTGTAAATCCCAGCTTTATTTGGACTGTGTTTGCATAGTTAAAAGCTAATAATAATATTAACTTGATCATTGGCTTATTTAATGAATACACTTGAGCTTAATAATTTCTGAGAAAGCCCATTTGAAGGGAAAAATTGTGGCTGTTGTGTGGGACCCTGAGCATTAACATACCAAACAAACTGAGTCCATCTAGTCTGATTTCCAATAGCCAGCCAAACTCTGCTGATGGGGATAAGTGAAAGTGCTCGACTCATTTACAATAGGACAGATCCAAGCCAATTGTTTGAAAACAGACAAACTACAGGCGTTACTGATTACTGGTATCAGTGGGTATAAATCTGTTCATTCCAGTAGCAGAGGATCTAGTGCAACATCTGTCTTTAGTTCTGCGTGAATATGATCAAGAAGAGCATCATAGCAATCAGATGCTGTAGTGAGAGGTGTTGTGGTAATGAATGTCAGGTGTTGAAAGGTGTGTAAGGATATTTAGTATTTCAGCCTAACTAAAACCTCTTCCAATTCACAGTCATTGCTTAACTTAGACCTGAAACAGGTAGGTTTCTGTTGCCATCTTACCCTAGCTGATTTAACCTCAAATTTTGTTTGTATTTACTTTATAATGCTTTCATACATCTGTCATTTGCATTTACAGCACTCAAATATTGGGGAATACAATGCTGAGAAAAGAGAATCAATAATTAATACTTTTTATATTGCACTGTAGTATAAGGGGCCCAGTAAATGGTGAAATTTTCACTGTGGTTGCATAAGAGCTGCTCAAATTTAGTCAAAAACCTGTCCTTATGCTGAAAAGTTCCGTGTTAAGGTAGAGCTTCAGGTCGGTAAGTATAAGAAATATTGGTCTCTTAATTCCTGAATCTGTCTGTAAGAATAGGTAATTGCTCAAACCCTGGCGCTATTCCCTGTGATAGTCTTTGCTTTATTTGTGGTATTCTTGGTGCTATGGGGCTGTATGGGATAAAGATAGCTTCAGACAGGACTTACTGCTGTCCCTTCCCTTGGGCTGCATTTGAGGTGTCCATCTCATGGCGAAGCATCTGCCTCGAGGTTAGTCCCTTTGAATCCCCAGTGCTTGTGAAGTGTGTTCAGAGTAGTATGCTTTACATGAGTGCTGGAGGTAGCGGGAAGGCCTGGAGAAGGTAGGACAGGTAGTTATCCTGAAGGTGCTAGGTGACATTGAGTTCCCTCCTGGTGTCCACGGAATTCATGGAAAGCTTTGTGAAACTGAGGAAGGAAATCATATGCTGGCCTGTTCTTTTCATGAAGGAGAGCATTATAATAAATCATGATGCAAATCTTAGAAGCATTCGCTCTGAAGTGCTGGTAGCTAAATGTAATTATAAAGGACTGAACTGAAACGCATCACAGCCTTCTGCCTCCCATTGCCATTATGTGAGAGGCTGGATCACTTTATGATTTGGAGGCCTGCATTCTGTGTTTCATCTAATGACTGGAAAGAAGAACCCTTTTTTGCTATTGCCTTTGTCAAGCTGTCCGTGGATCTAACACCAGCTGCTAACAGGGACAGCTCACTAGAATGTCTTAGGTGCAGGGGGTGAAGTTATTTCTCACATCTAGGGTTCTACAGCCACACTTAATTCCCCTTCTCCCAACCCCCAGAAGCTATAATCTTCAGTTTTGATCAGATTGCTCTTGAGGAGTTGTCAGTACTTCTGTCAGTCAGAGGAGGTCAAGGAGGATACATGAGGGATAGAGAAGTATTGGTAATACTACATGTGTCAAAGTTTTACTCTAGGGCCTGTACTGAGTGAATAAGTCTTCTTCTGTTTGTTTTTGGCTTTTTTTTTTTTTAAATATTCCTCCCTGCAGGGACCTTTATCCCGTAGTCTAAGAGGCTGAAAACAAAAGAGAGAATTTAATAGCTCCTGGATTCTAATCTCAAGGCTGACACAGAATTGCAATGTGACCTCGAGCAAATTATTTAAACTCTCAACATCAAACCTCTGTTCCTGCTCTCTGCAACCTCAATGTCATTACCTTGAGAAGATAATTTGTTCTTAATTCCATAACATGTAATCTGAAGTTCAGTGTTTTTCTTCCTCATAAGTGTTTTGCAAGAAAAGATCCATTTTCTGGTTTTGCTAGAACTCTGTATTTCAAAGTATTACCAGCAGGCAAGTGCTATGGACTGTATCCATCCTAAGGCTTTGACCTTCAGTATTTCTGGTGGGATCGTAGATGGAAATAAATACATAATTATAGACTTACAGGGAAAGAGATTCCCTATATCCTGTGTGTTCTATATGGAAAGAAAAAGGCCTGCTGCCTTGACACAGGCATCCTGCTTTTACTTTAATTTCTTGCTCTCATAGGTTTCTTCATTTTCCAGGCATCAGATGCCTTCTTGGATCTCTCATTCTCCTGGAGAAGGGCAATGGTGACAGATCTCATCTCTGGCAGAGAGAGGAGGAGTAAGGGAGAGGCAGTCTCCTTCTGATGAGTTATAACACTGCTTTCTCTTCTTTGTTTTTAAGCATTTAATTCTAAAGGTGAAGGATCTACCCCTGTGTTTGAGAGACACTTTTAATCTCCTGTTGCAAGTCCTGTTGCTCTATCAGAATGTTGCAGCTCAACAACCCCACAGCATAATGTAGGGGAACAAGCAGATTATGCTACAGCCACTGCAGGGTTACAGTAGTGCCCATGTTTTCAGGCTGCTGGTTGCAGCTGCTGCTGTCTTTAAGCCTCTGGTTCTGGTGTCAATTGTGAGAAACTTACAGGCCAAGAACAGCGGATATAAACCACTTGCCTCTAACACTTGCCCCTACAAGACCATATGATCCTTTAAAAAATACAAATTGTGCTTCCAAGAGCAGTTACGTGCCTCCAAGATCTAGGATTAATAGATTCTGGAAAGAAAAGGTACAAGAAAGACATTTTTGGTTTTTGAATGGATGTTCATGGGTAAGTCAGGGTTCAAGTAGTCACTGAAAGGTGAGGTTGAAGGGGACTGTTATCAGCTTGTGCCAGTAAGCAGCCTGAAACGCTCAGGACAGTGAAATCTCCTAGTGCACAGAGGAGAAACAAGTGACAGACAGCAATATATATATTGAATTTGATTTCAAAATAAAAAGAGGAGATACAACTGAAGACTGTGGGTTGAATGGTCTATGTTAGTACATCTGCCATTGTAGATTAATAAACTGTTGCCGTTTGTGCTGCACTAGCATCTCACCAGAAATTATGGCACAACTGAAGATGGGAATACAAATAGCATGATGAGACACAAGCTGGAGTATGGAGCAGCAGCCAACATAGCAGTAAGTAGTAACCTAAAGTGGACCAAGCTGGGCTCCCAGTGTACCCAGCCAAGAGAGTTCTGTCTTGGAGGATAATTGGAACTGAAATGTAGTCCAAGGTCCATATTGATTATCTCTTACCTGAAAGCACATATGTAAAAGAGCTATGGCCTGTGTAAGAAGCAGCTGTTGCTTTCTGCTGAACAGAGCATGTGTGAACTGTCATCTCATTCTTGAGCATTCTTGTGGCTGCTGGGTTCAGCAAGGCAATCGCTTTCAATAGGCAGGGCCATGAAATTGAGGACAAGCAGTATGGGAAGTGGGATGGAGACAGCCTGCTGACTGCTTGGTGCCTCCATACAGCCAGTTTGATTACGTGTGGGTCCTGGCCATGAAGATCTTGAAATGTGCTCTGAGAGAGATTAGTTTGAACACAGGGCTGTGAACAGTGAATACTTGACAACTTTTTCAAATGGCCCCAGTGTATTTTGAATTAAGCTTTCTGAAACTGGGTCATCAACAATCAGCAAGTCACTCCACAAAGTTTTAGCCACCACCAAATAGAAATATGCACAAAAAAGCTGGGAAAGACATGGCTAGATCGAACTTTTGAAATGTCAGTGTTGTATTCGGGATACTAGACCTGTTCAACTAAGCAATGAAACGCTAACATTGCTGGTTTTGTCATTATATTTAAATTAGTCTTGATCAGTGGGAAATGCTTTGGCTAAATGAACATGCAGGGTCTAGTGCATGACTGATGTTTGAGGCTTGCAGAAGCAAAGATTTCCAGTATGTTGTTGTCTGGCTTGAGTGCTGCATACAAGGGCACCTGTTCATTAAGGCATTACACAATCGTTCTCTTGTGTCTAACCAGGCTTGATTGTTTAAAAAATAGTCACAATCAGCTATCCTGAACCACAGAAAATGGGGATTCTTCTTTGGATTTTGTTCAAAGTAGCGAGACCAAAACACCAGAGTGATTAAATGGAAGGTTGTTACGTTGATTACTTTTGCTAAGTTGTATGTATTCTTCTTCTGAATAAATTGATAGCAACTTGAGAAATTCTATTGGGAGTCAGGCTGCATTTCTGAAGTATCACCTGAAAATCGTGAAGAAGCTCAGACTTTCTTTGTTTATGCTTTTCCCAGAAGAAAAACAAAAGTATCTGCAGCCTGTTTTTTTTTCCATGAAGTATTATTTTCTCTCACTCTTTCATTGCATGCTGCTATTTAAGTCTCCTATCCTGTGTTTCTCTTGTAGAAGACTTTAGGACAAACACTTGGTCCTACTCTTGGGCAAATATGGGTTTTCCCAGATGAAATATTTTAATAATATCACAAAGTTTGAGTTTTTTGATAGGATATTCACTTTCAGGCCAGACGGCTTGAAAAATGGGTGATACCAGAACCTCCTACTGCTCAGGAGGAATTTTATTTTGCTCTCCTAGTTCTAGTAGCCTTGAAGATGATATTTTTGACCTTTCTTATCCCCTATAATTATCTTCTCTTTTTCTAGTTAATTGGTAGAAGATTTAGCCACTGCACTTTATTTTCCTCTGAGTATCTCTGAAAGAATACCACTAAGGATTTTCCATTTTTTTTTCAACACTTCTGGTTGTAGCCTTCTTCCAAATTACTAATTTCTTTGCAGTATCTAATCTTTTGCTACGGTGTCTTGTACTTTAAAATCCTTTACTGGTACAGATGGGAACACTGCTCGTGACAGGGGCTCTTGGCTTGCTATGGGATCATTTGTGCTGCAGCTGCAATGGCCTGGGTCCATTTCATTCTTCCATTTGTTCTAGCTGAAAGTTGCTTAGTGTACTAGACTCCTTTGGAGCACAACAAACTCTGAGTTGAGTGACCATAGAGCTGGCAGAAAGATCATACCTGACAGCCTTCTCAATCAAGTGCAGATCATTCAACAGTGACTGGAATTTTCTGTTCTTTGTTGTACACATGCTGACTTCAATAAGCTTCCAAACTGTGTATTTTGCTTCCAAAGAAACTCCCATCCTCTTTCCAAAAGGATCTTATTTAACGTACATAGAAGCTTGAAAGGAGAGGGATGAGCTCGTAGATGAGCAGCAGATTCTTAACTACTCCAGCGATGGATATAGCAGTGGGTTGGCTGTAGGAGGACAAAACAAAGTTACCAGAGAGATTGTTCCACCCTGTACATAACTTAATATGTCTAAGAGAAAGCCCCTGTTCTACGATACTTTCAGTCTAAATGGACAAGGTAAATGATGAAATGGAGACACTGAGAAGATGATGTGATTTATGGACAGCAGGAGAGGAATGACAGAAAAGGGCAAGGAGCAAACAGAGAAGCTCATGCTGCAGGTATTGCTGAAATGCATTGTAGAGGAGGAGGTGCAGCCCTTTATTTCCCCTCTCTGTCACCTGTGAAAAACCGTATGGTTGAGAAGGGTGCTCCTGGTTCCTTAAAACAGGTAAAAAATGTGGAAAGGTCATAAGAAAATACGTGGAAAGGAAGGTAAAAGACTTTCTCCTTTGAAAGATGTTGAGCAACTGAGGACTAAACCTGGAATTTTCTCTCGTGTTGTTTCATGATGGGGGCAAGATGTAAATCCAGGCTTATCTAACACATATTTGCTGTACCTGCTCTCTTTTATTCAGCCCTTTAGACCTAAATATTAACAACTTGTTAAGTCAGGTGCTTCCAGGTGCCTCTTCTGTAATGATGAATTCGACCTCAGGTGAAAGCAACCATGTTCCCTAAATCAGGACAAAAATTGAATGAAATAACCATCTAGGGTACGCAATTGCCTGTGAAGAAGAATTGTCTGTCATCATAACGAGCAAATGGAAAAAAATGTTCCTTTGCTGTTCATTTGGGGTTTTTTAAATTTTTCAAAGTATCAAATCGGAGATCTGAGGGTCCCATAACTCTTCTCAGCTAAGGTAGCGTTCACTACAACCTCCCTTTAACAGGGGTTTCACAGTAACTCCTATTTTAGATGTGGATTGGAGGGAAGAGGTTGTAAGGGGTTTTAACGCTGTGTAGTATCTCTAGCCAATACAGGCTTTCAACATGACTGTGTAACTGCTTGCCCCCTCCCTCACGTAAAATCAGGTCTGTGTCTCCTAGTGCCCTTTGCAGTGGAAAACATGGTGAGACAAGGAGTATAAGGCGTTTGCTCAAGCATCCATGGCTGGGAGCACATCCTGAGGTTCTGTCTCTCCTTGCAGGATCACTGCAGTGCGCTGCTCTTCTGGAAGCTGGGCAGAGCCATGAGCAGTATTGAGGTGCCCCATAAATGCCAGACACAGGAGAAGAGAAACTTTTCCAATCCTTTTCACTGAAAGGAGAAGTTATTACTACTCGGGGGTTTTTAAGGAATACAGGGGCATTTAAAGAGACAAACGAGAGAGGTGGAGGGCAAAGGGAGACAGTATATTTTGGAGTACTTTTCTTCTTCAGATATCTTTAAAAAAAAGGAAAGAAAAAAGAGAAGATTGAATCAACTTAGTTTAGCAAAATGGCACACTGCTTCTGCGATAGCCAAGGTTGCTATTTCAATGTTACGCTGTCGATCAGGAGAGGAATGATTACCTCTACATGTTGTACATCTCTTGATTTGCCAAGCAGGAAACAGAATCCTCAGAGCATTTACCCCCAAGGGAAGATATGAATAAAAAACAACTGCAGTTGGCTCTGCTTCCTTTTGCATTTTGTTTCAGACTCCTTGCTGCACCAGCAAGTGTCACTATGGTCTTTGCTATACAGCAGCAGAGACGAGAATGTGAATTTTGGAGCACAAAAGCGGAAAAAAACCCCAAATTAATCATGATTATGAGTGTGGTTTAGCCACACCTCTACCTGGAATCAGTAAGCCTGAGTTACAATCTCCCTGTGTTTTCAATCGCAAGGTGACCTGAAATCATTTGTTAAATCTTTCACTCTGGAGACAGTTTAATGGTAGGATCATGTGACAAAATCTAATTGTTTTTCTTTCTTTTGTTCTTGTGGGGATGATTGCTGCTTGTAATAATCACAGTTTCATTTTTGAGATAGTCTATTTGCTAAACCAAATTTTCAAATTCAACTTGTCCGATTTTCCTATTTGGGAGTGGAAGTTTGTTGGGGTATATTGCTAGTCCTCCAGATAAGAATTAGAAAATGAAATATTGATTAATTTAGAAAAAGGAGTGAGATGAAATCTGTGACTGTAATTTTATTTCTCCTCTGCACTTTCATTGTTGTTTCATATTTTGGCACCATTTTCAATATATTTAATATTAGATGGGGAAGTGTGAAAATGGAAATGCATTGGGGAAATGGAAAAACACCAACATTCCTGTTACTGAAACAAAACTAAATTATTATGAAAAAATATTATCATGAATATGGAAAAGAAACAAGACTGTGTTTTCTTCTCCAGCTGCCTAGCCACAATTTCATGTTCCACAAAAAGGAAATTCAGCAGCATGCCCGTGACATTGAAATGTTAAGCTCTGAAACCAATTTTATCTTCAGGAGACATACAGCTCATTAAAAATATTAAAACACATTTTTTCCTTCCCTACCTAAATATTTATTGTTAACCCTTTGTACCTAGCTGGTTTAGGTCATCACCAAATCCTAGAAATTGCACCTAAAATGCCTATTCATTCCCATATGTGTGAGATTGATGCTTTGGGTGAAATTCTTAGCTTGCTGAAGTGAAGGTGGTAACTTCCCATGGTTTCTCACTGAGTGGGGATTCAACAGTTTGTTTCTTAAGTCATGTGCCCTGTACCTTTTTCTAAATCTTCTTGAGGGTTGTACTAAGTATGGGAGGGTAGGTACAAAGGAAGGGAGTGATGTCAGCTGGGGTAACACAGTATGCAGTGGCTTTGCAAAAGGAATTAGTTTGTCAGAGTAGTCAGCCACTCCCCAGTGAAGTTTACATGTAGAAACCATGAAACTGCACTCCTTCCCACATTCAGAATTTCCATAGCATTTGCTTTGTCGAGAGAAGCCTCACCTGGGCATGAGGTACGGCATTCAGACTGTCGGCATTTCAGGGATGTGGAAAAGGAAATGCACAAATACATCCATCCCTCCTTTTAATTCATTCTTGCTTGCTGTACCCATGAACAGATGCAATCTTGCCTTTGCTAAGTAGGCTACAGAGTAACATTGACAACAGGAGGAATGACTAACTTCAGGGAGGAGAATTAGAATTGTTTGACCTTTCATACTTTCTTTTCATCAGCTATACAGAAAAGAATATCATAGCTCAAAGTTCTTGTTCCCTCAGGTTTCTTTCACTTTAATAACATTCCTGCATGGATGTAATAAAAGTCTCTCTTTTGGTGAGCTCATTTTTCTCCCTTTATTTCTACTTGCCATTCTTGACTTCAGAGATTATGATCAGGGCAACTAATAAAAACCTCGGAGTATGCTGGAGGAAGCAGTATTTTTGTCTTAGCCACAAAGTTTCTCATTTCCATTGTATTCATAATAATGTGTCCCATATGATGTCTGATCTGCTTTTATAGATTCAGAAGTTCAGGTAGTTACGTAGCATTGGAGAAACATCTGGAGCAATCCTCCGTGTTTCCAAACCCTGCTCATCACTACCCTAAACTTACAAGCTTTGCTAGGCTGTGGAGTGATGTTTGTCCTGCCAAAGAAATACCAAAATGTAAATATTGACATTAATTTCTCTTGCATAAAAGTATTTTGTTGTGGTACTTATTCTGCTTGCTAAGCACCTTGTTATCGTCTATCAGTCAATATGCCACTGAAACCTACACAATTTGAAGTCATAAAGAATGTTAATTATAATTTATTTGATTTTAAAGTTTCCTTTTAGAGATAGAAAATTATAGCACTGTCAGCTGGAGCAGAATAAGGGAAAGGAAATTTCCTACACATTTTCAGGGAAGTTCCTACACCTTTTGTAGAGGGTGGCTGTCTTTTTTAAAGTGTCACAATATGGACTGCCTGAACTGTGACCACTGTGAGAAAACACCTGATTTTTCTGTTTGGGAGTGTTTCCTGGTTCAAAATGAATTAGAGACAGGAATAATTATATACTCCAAGGGTTTGTGAAGGTAACTGATCTTCGATTAAAAAAAAGTTGTCTGTGATATAATGATGAAGTCTCTATACTTCACAAATATTTGCAAAATAGAGAATACATGAAGCAGCTGCTGGTTTTGAAAACCAATCCCCAGATCAGGATTTGGCGCTCTGGGCATGGAAATTACATTTCTTACCCAAGGCAGTTGTTTGATGTTGTATGTCCTCCACACTGACAGTGACGTCTTAGGGATGTTCTCCTTATATATATATATCTCAATATATGTGTGTATATATAAATGTGTGTGTGTATATATATATTTGTCAGTTTGTAACTTTTTTCCATTCTTTCAAATGTATGTAGTCTTCACTGCTCATGAAGAAAATTAAGGCTGTTCTTTGATACCTGCTTTGTTTTAGTGTTCCCCCCCCTCTCCTATAGGTAGACATTTGCTCAATGTGCTCTGCAACTTTGCATGCTTCAGTACTATTTGTGCTCATGCTTTGAAAGAAAGGAGATAAAATGATTATGCTTTGTCTAACCCCTGAAATTGCAGTGTTTTTAACCTGGTTTCTTTTAGAGCAATTCTAAATTGATGTAAGGTAAGAAGAAGGACCTAACCTTTTGGACTGGTGTAACTAAATGTGTTTAAAAACCCAATTCAGGCTGTACTGGCACTTTTCCCTCAGGAACAAGACACAATGTCAGTACTTCTAGGTATAGTGTGACTTCTGGATCACATAGTTTATGTGAGTACCCTGTTCCTGACATGGTGTATTTTTCTGTCTTAAAGGCTTGCTGTCCATGATGGGTTGCAGGTCAAATCAGTGTCAGAGCATTTCTGATTTTTTTTACCATCATATTTTCATAATGTATGGCAAGTGACCTTTAGAAAGCTGCAGAAAATTAAGCAGTGTTCATCAACTATTCTGTGCTCGTTGTACAGTCTGGGTAACTGCTTCGTGACTTATCCTGCCCCTCCTAGGACCCCAAGGCTCCCTGGCAGCTGTGAGGGGTGTAAAGGACGTATTTCCCATCGTGCCACACTCCCATTGCGAAGTCTTAAGGTGAAGAAGGCAAAGAGAGAGAAGGGAGATTAGTGATCCTTTCTCTTTGTGAAATAACTCTGAGACTGGCCCCAGAAATCTGGTTAGCTGGCAAGGACAAACTTGAACGTGCTGCTGGCCCAATCTGTCCAGCTGTATGTGTGCCACCCACTGACCCATGTGCCGTACAGGCAGGCTGCCCTTTGCATTGCTGAGAGTGTGCTGAGCTACACCATAGGGTATAGCAGCCAGCCACAAAGTTAGGAAACTTGTCTCTCCTCTAGTCACAGACTTGCCTTTGTTGGTTGACATTTTTGCTTTGTTTGTGGTATTTTTTGCTTTCTTCTCAGAACCCTAACTTTACAGCACCAAGAGCCAGCTGTTTATGGGACTATTTGGAAGTCTTTAGATGTTTCAGAGAATATCAGAATAGTTTCCTAAAATCTTGTTTCATGTATCGGGGGCGGGGGGTGGGTGGGTGGGCGGGCAGTTTTGACACATCTGTCTTGCACATATTCATCCTAGGCTAAGATACAAAAGGCACCAACACTCAAAAAAGCAAAGATGTTAACACAGCTGACACTGCCCTCAACTTACATCGTGACCAAATCCTGCTCAACAGACAGAATGTGAAAACTAATCAAATCTCATAGGGGCCTAGAGTGCTTAAATCCTTATTGCTAGTAAACTGCGGTGATAAAGAAACATTGCACTAAAATTAAAGAAATACTCTTAAGAAAGACAAGCATTATAGCATGTTCTCCAGAGTGTAATAGCAAATGTGGTTTCATAGCTGGAACCCTTTTTACTTACAAATTGATATTTCATAAGATGTTTTAATCATTTTTCATGTACAAAGCAATATTATGCTATTTAGTTCTTAGAAATCTCTGTAATAAACATCCTAGCAGCTCATTAAGTCTCACTAAACACTTCTGTACTAGATAAGAGTTATTTCATATTTTAAATATATAAATGGGCACAGCATGCCGAAGTGACTTGTATAAGATAATACATCATGTCAGCTGCTTCCATGGTAAGTAAGCAGGGTGGCAACTCCTCTCTTTGCAAAACAGAGGACACTGATAGATTTTGTAACAGGAACATGTTCTTTTTTTTTAACCCCAAGCCCAAGGAGCGTAAGGTAAATCTACTGTTTAACTGTGTTGGTTCCTTTTGACTAGTGCTTAGAGGACTATGTCACATACAGTAAATTACTGGAAGAAGAAATCTCCACCAAGGTAACAGGTGCCAAATAAAATATATTAGTCAATAAAAAAACTATTAGAAAGCAAGTCCTTTTAATGTGATTTACAGTAGGCTGAAGTTACAAAACAGAAAATGGAAAGAAAGAAAGTTACACCGTGAGTGGTAAAGAGGACCACTATTTTTACAGTATATATCAGAAAATGAAGGAAAAACTATAAGTAGATATTGGCCATGGCCTGTAGCATTCATTCCCAGAGGAAATAGTCCAAAATTTGAAAGGGTAAACACTAATGAGGCAGGGAGATTTATTTATTGTGGTCAAAGGATTGAGTATAGAGGCCGTTTTCTGATTACCTTACCCTGCTTTCCACTGCACTGTGTATTCAGAGGGATTTTTTTGTGGGGTAAGTTACCGTTTGATGTGTGTAAGAACACGGGCATTAAGGAGAGGACACGTGATCAATTAGTAACAATTCTCAACAGGACAAATTAACAATGCCTGACAGATGACTGCTGTTTAGAAGCTGCTGCTTTTATCAAGGGAGCTAAACATGACAGAGCATGGTCACTTGCTGACACACAAGACCACCATTAAGAAAATAGGTTCTGTTCACACCTGGGCTGATGGGTGTCTGTGATAATGCCATTGTGTACCAGTTTTCCCACCTGAGGAACTGGAAATGTTAGTAATTTCCTGGGTGAAATGAGAGTCAATGAAAAAAAGTTATGTAATGGGTAGGTGTCTTCAAAGATGGGAAACCTGATTATTATTTTCAGGACCTGTAATAAATCCAAACACAAAATGCTAATGTTGACAAAGGAGATTTCTACTGCTATGAAACAAAGGCTGTTTGCACAATAGCTTAGAAGCAGGAAATCTCCCGGAGGTGATGCTGATAAAACACGTTTAGCTTCTGGTCTGTGGCAGATCTTAGTCCCTTCATAACTTCACACTCACAAAAAAACAAATGAGAAGCCTGCTTTGAAAAAATGTGTCTGAACTATGTTATGTGGTTATGTGTGGAGGCTGGAGGGTGGCAGGAGAAAAGGAAAGCAAAAACTTTGTCAGATTCAAACAGCCCACTTTGTACTCCGGAAAAGGAGCGTTTTGCATTTTGAATTAGTGCCATGCTACTTGAAAGAAGATAGCATGGTTTTCCACAAAGAAGGCAGCACAAAATAAATAAACTATATATTGAGCTGCTTTTCTTATTTACATGCTGTGTCATTTTATAGTGTAGCAAAATACTACTAGAGCTACAGCTTTGTAATTAAGTGATTATTTTACACACATCTGCATTACAGCATCTGTATTACATTGTATGACTGATATCCCGATGACTTCAATTTATATTAAAATATTTTAGTGCCAGATTGGTGTTGGCATATTAGAGGTTTGGAGATAAAATTGATCTCACACATGTTTCCCTTAAAATCTGCTAAACCTAATCAGTTTATTTTTGAGAAGAGCTGTCACCTGGCACGGAGACACTAAAAAAAAAAAAAAAAAAAAAAAAGAAAGAAAGAAAGAAAAAGAAAGCTATTTCCTATTGAAATATCTGGATAATGGAAAAATACTTAAACTCTGATTTGATGTTTTCTCTCCTGGTTGTTGCCTTAGCTGAGTTTCACCCTGCTTTTCATGAGCCAGTGGGACTCAGAAGGAACATGGAGCAGTTGCCTCCACTGTTGAGCAGAGAGGATGCTCTAAGAGCCAAAGTCTGCTGCCAAGCTGAAGTCAAACAGCTCTAGGATGGCAGACTGCCAGCTCCTCTGGTCCAGCAGGGATTGCCTGCGTGGGATGGAGGAGGAACTGCCACCTGAGCTGAGCGGGGTAACGCAGGTCCTGGAAAACAGGGTGACAATGGCAGATGGCAGTTTTTTAGAGGCACTTACTAATAGCTGATTCTGTGGAACCACGTGCATTACAGCCTTCATCAAGAGAAATTCAGGACAGCAATCGTGTCTGTCAGAGTTCCACCCTTTCTTTACATAGGATGAAGTAGTGGAGGAAAGACAGGAAGGAGAAAGTAGAGGGGAAAGGAGTCTGGAGATAAAGTATGGAATGGGGAAGACAAAGTAATCAGTGATCAACACTGCAATTCTGTCTTGATACCGCTGTCTGCTTAATGTCTGGTTCTGCATGACTGTCGACCTTCCTTGAGAGATACTGAGGGTTCTTAGGTCTCACTGGACATATTAAAGTCTGTCCCGGAAAGCTGTCTGCTTCATTCCTGGATCAGGGGCTCCAGACACTGAGGTATTGAAAGCTGTCCTTTCTTTACAACAATTATCTTATTACAGTGTCATTGATAATTTCCCTTGGCATTCTTACATAGAGGAGAAGCTTTTCAGAAGTTTCAAGTATTCTCTAAGCAGTCTTCTTTTTCTCCAGAAAGGATCTTGTACATACCTTACAGCATTTGGTTTATTTCAGTCTGTAAATCTTTGACATTTTTACTGCTCAGGTACAGAAATATAAATTATGGTAAAAAAAGAAATAAATTCCTGTTTCCTCAAATGTCCCTACCTTCCATGCCATGTATCTGTTTGCCAAGGGACTGAGTGCTATTCTTGATAGCATTAGATGTTTTTCAAACACCAGGTTGAACTGGTTGTATCGGTTCTTGTGCCCCTTCTTTCATGCAAAAGGAAATCTCGTATCTATGCATCGAATAAGAGGGTCTCAGAAGCCACTCACCATTCTCAAGATATTTGCCTTTGTCATAAGAACTTAAAGTTGTCATCACAATTTAAAGAGGACAGCATATGTTGGTTTGGTTTTTTTCATATTTAGGCTACTTCTGTAACATGAGAGACAAATCCCAGAATAACAGTGAACAGGCTTGGGGGGTGGGGTAAGAGGTGGTTTTACCACAATCCCTCTGATTAATGTCACATAAATAAAGCTAAAACCTTCATCTTGCCTGTATTAGAATCATGTCCTTACTTGAGCTTTTAGTCACGCCAGTATCAGGACCATGTCTGTTTTGTCTAGAAATTTTATGCTGGATCCGAGAAAGTTAAAATTGTGGTGGGTCTGGTGAAAGGTGCAGATTTAATGAAATCTCTATGGTTCAAAAAGATCTGTCTTGCTCTAATAACAATACTGTAGGGTCTTATTTGGTGTATGGAATCTTTGACTCCATGAATACAAGCTTATCCTTTCTGAAAATGCATTAATGGATCTTACCTCACCAAAAGAAAAGCCTGGTCTCATCTGTGACTGCTAGTATGAAATTTGCAGATTGTTTTGTCATGTAAAAAGAGACTGGAGTCTCCCCAAGAGTGGTAAGGTGCAGGAATTTCATTCATTAACTTCAAGATAATGTATCAAAAGTATGTGGAAAGCAGGTTATTGAAGTGGAAGAGGTTGTATCCATTAGGATGTTTTTGCTGTGCAACTGAATGATGAATTTAAAAGTCTGACAAGCAAAGTGAGTATAATATCTGGAAGGTTTTTAGACCAAAAGTGTCTTGGGAAACCAATTTTTAAAAGTGGAATAATCTGCCTCCCAGAAAGTTTGATTCAAGTCATAACATTTAGCATCATGAACTACTTATTCCCTATAGTTCAAATATCAGATATTGCTCCAATTTGCAAAGTTATGTCTCCTGATACAGCGGGAAAACAATATGCAAAGTATTTTATGATTGTGAAAGAAGCTTGAGATGATGTTAAAATAACATGAAATGGAGTGAAAGGGATTGTTGCCAGATGATTTTTTTTTTAGCTGGTTATAAATCCTAGTAGAGGAGGCAGAACTGAATACCAGAGTACCATTTAATTTCATGGAAGTATTTGCTTCAACTTTCTTCAACTTTTCTTGATGATTTCTTGGTGCTGTATCCATTTCCTGATCCCAAAGCAGTGTAGGATTAGTTTTGCGGGTAAATCCACAAAATCCACTAAGCCAATTTGAGAAATGAGAAATTGATACCTACCTCTTGTTCAATTTCTTGCCCTGAGAAGACATGCAGAATTGACATCTGTAATAATGTCTGGTTAGGTAGAATCCTAAGAGATTGTGAGATGGCAACATTGTAGATTTAGGTATGACAGGCCCTTTTCCAGGACTGCTTCAAACCCAAGGCAAAATGTTTTATCTTCTTGGTATTCTTGCATATGCTCAAACAAGAATAATAAACAGGACAGCAAGTCAGCAGGAGAGTTGCCTGTATGACTCCAGCTGGGAAGGATCTTTTGGAAAACCCAGAAGAGCCATGGGCAGGGATTCAGCAGTGAAGAGAGTGAGTCTGTATGTCTGTAATTCATTTGGCTGCCCAGGGTGCAAAGTCACTGTGAATATGATATAGTAATTCTGAAGAAAATTCAGGATGAAGCATAGGAATGTGGGGAGTACTGGGAAAGTTCAAGATGTTGCAGAGCAGATAAGGAACAAAGTAAAATAAATCATGTGGCAGGGCAATTGCTTTGGTTTTGCCATTGATAGAATAAAGAATTTGTATCTGGTAAGTCCAATACATTCCACAAAATATGGACTGTAAAACTTGCTGTCTCAAACAGGCAATTTATGTGAAAATTACACCTGGATTTTGCCAAGCCCTACTGCCTTAGTTTTGATACAGGGATAATAATTTTCACGTATCTGAGGAAGCAAATGAATACAGAAAGGACATTTGGGCAACTAAAGAACGGCAGAATAATGGGACTATCAGGACAATTTGGAGTGCAGTCTGGCTCTTCTCAAAAACACTGTGAAGATTGTAGGCCAGATCTTCATCTGCTTGAAAATTAATCAAAGGAGTTATGTAAGCTGATTATCAGCAAAGCATCTAACTTGCCTTTCACTGCTTATCTGACCTGGGGCCACAAAGTGATTGTATAAACACATGTGACAAAGTATAATATTTGCAAATAACTCTTGGGAGTTCTGTGTTGGTAATTTCGGTGATTTATTGACTGCTGCTATAAAGAAAAGCCAGCAACCACCCTGACCTCCAGCTTTGATATACTCCTTTCATCTTCAGTGAGAAGAAAGTGTGATATAGCAAGTGTTCATACCCTGCAGGCATTTGCCATTAGAAATTATAAAAGGAGAACTGAAAAATATTGTGGTACCTTATTGGAGCTTGTGCCAGTGTTCGGCCAGATAAGAAATTGGGTAGCAACTCTGCTTGACAAGGAGGAATGAAATTCCTGTGGACTGTTATTGTCAGAGGGTGTCCAGTCTAAGTATTTCCATTCATTTTGTTCTGTGCTGCATCAGCTCTTACATTTCTGTTCTGTGTCACATCAGACTGTTGGCTATTCCTGGGTTTTACACCCTAAAAAGCAGTCTTTATGAGATCTTACACTGTATAAATAGGCTGGTTACATCAGTCTTCTCATGGCCACGTCTGGATGTCTGGGCGAGCACTACAACGTTAGGTAGTTTACACCTGAAATTACAGCAGGATCCCAGAGAGTCTGAAGGTGCAACTAGTGTGTGATGCATTTAGTAGTAATCCAAATAACATGCTGATGTACAGATGCAAGCTAGAAGAGGAAGGAAATGAACTCCATGGCAAAACTTGGTCTTTAACTGCCCTGTGTTACGAAAAATCCAGCCTTGCAGCCAAATGGCGTACAATTCAAAGACAGTTTAAATGAGTAAGCTCTCTGTTGGTGCTGGCAGAGAAAACTATTGAAGTATTATCTATATCGGCAGTATTGGAAGAGTGAAAAAAAATAAAAATTGCATTTGCAGGCTGTGATAGCCTTAGTGGTGCATGACAACATTGCCTTACGGCAAAAAACCATAGAAAACACAATGATCTAGTATAACCTTAGAATGATTAACTTTCAAAATAAAAGAAGATCCTTCTGAGTATGCCAAAGTACATTTTTCTGCGTGAATTGAAGGGATCAATATTGTTCCTTTAAAAACCTTTTCATTGCATGGGGAAGAAAAATTAACTATAGATGGTTTCGAATTCACCGTGACTGTAGTTGAAGGTATGTTCAGTCTTACAGCTGTGTTCTCAATTCTGGAACAGCTTATGGCTATAAGTAACAAAATGGTTATAAGTAAGCTATTACTGTACTAGAGGGACAACTGGAATGACGGGGATTTTGGAGGTGTAGACAACACGGGCTGTAGATAGTGGACATTATGGTGTGTCTTCTGCTGATTCTTAGATTTGCTTGCCACCCCCTAGATATTTCTACTGAAAGAGAAAAGCATTCCTAACTGGCTATTATGAACATTATAAGGTTTAAATAACATTAACATGTTGTGAGGATTATCTATGTTTTCAAATTCCCTTTGGAAAAAATCTGCATGTGAATTGCTAAGCAACATAAATCTCTTTAAATTGTAGACTAGCATGATATATTTAATATTTACAATTATCTTCAAAAGGAAAATACATAACATATTTTAAAGAGATACTTACTTTCGAGTTCAATTTGCTTAAGAAATATTTGGTATATTGTATTTTCATTTCTGACAGAATTCAGATGTGTGATTTTGATACACTTAGAAAAGAATTAAAAATTTCAGGCAAGTGTACCAGACCTTTGAGAATTCCTGATATAAATTCACAAATTAAGATGGCAAGGGATTAAGCAGGTTATCCAGATTAGGTTTGTAATACAAAACCATTTCATTAATATAAAAGCTTTTTCAACTCTAAAATGATTTACTATGATTTACTAACTTGTTTGCATGGCAAGCTGCTGATTCGTTCTCAGTCAGTCTGTTTTAGCAATGACATCACATGTAAAAGCCTGGGTGACAGGCAGGTCAGCTAAACATAGGATGTCTAACAGGTAGGAGCATTGATAATGTAACTCTTGCACTACTACCCACAAAACTGGAACGTTTTGTGGCACTCTCCCTCCCCATCCACTGACCTGTCCTATGCATTGCAGACACTTCAGAGCATCCCATCAGAATTGGGTTCACATCTGGCTGGAGGGGAAGGCACTTGAGTTTCATCTGAATTTCTACGGGCAGTGGTGTAAGGGTTGTTTTCCAGCCTCTAGAGGACAGTAACGTGCACATATACTCTCCAGGAGGGCAGATACCACAGACGTGCTAATATAATTCCTGTTTACAGAGCAGAGTATGTGCTGTAAAGGAGTCTATATAGCACATTGAGGTTGTGCTAAGAGTGAGAATGACTGGTTTTTATTTTCTAATTTGTAGCTTTTAAGTTGTTCTCTTACCTGCCTTGCATTCTGCAGGTTTAGGGACAACAATATTGCATTATGTATTACCACAAAAGAAATTTGCAATCCAAGCACATGAGATCAGTTTTCAAACCAGCTGGAAACAGGGATAAGTGGTTCTACCCAGTGACCCCTCTCTTAAAGGCTGTTTGTTTTGTCATACATAATCCTTTCCACTTCCCACTTATGTCCCGAAAATGATGAAACCTCGAAGCTCAGTGAGTGTCTCTCTTCCCTTCTTATTTTGTGGCAGCCTGTCCAACCATGCTGGAGGGTTCTTCATTCCAAACTGCTCCAGAGGTGAGCATATTCTAAAATGACACTTAGAAAAGTCTTTCAAAAATTACCATTTGGTGTACCTACAGTACATAGCAACTGCAGTAAATTCTGACAACCACTTAGCAGGGATTATACATAATCAGCTTCTTTGCCATCTGTTCTCTGAACAAGAGGAACTGAGATGACTAAGGTGGATACTACAATACATGTATTGCTGCTTACTTCCTGAAACTGTGCAGTTTACTAAGTTACTTTAGCTGGTATCTGAGAAGTGCTACAGAATTGTCAGGAGATGATACTGCAATCAATGGTAAATGTTTTCACTCTTATTACATACTGACTTTATGGTAGATTGGATCCCAACATTAATAAAACATGGTATCTAAGTGCAAGAATTAATTCAGTGCAAGAGCTATTTGAAGATGTCAGGCAATTAGTCACCCTTCTATTCAGCTGAAAAGATTCAACTCAATTTCCAATTGATAGATTGCTGCCAGGAATGCCAAATCAATAATGTAAAGCATTATGGGATTATAACAAAAGGCACAGTGCTTAAGAAACGCAGGCATCATTGTGGGTTTTGTTATAATCCCCCTCTGTGGACTTGGTCTTCTGAGATGTGACATCCTGTTTGTACATAACCAAAGGCAGAATAGCTGGTGCTGACTGAAAGTATAGATGGCTGCTCCTTCAGATTGCTCAGCTAGAGAGAAAGGAAATGATTCAGATCACCCAGGAACAGCCTCAAGTTTCCTGCGCACCTCAGTCAGTTTAAGAGCTATACAAAACGAGATGTTTAAACTGGGCATGAAGCAAATGTTATCATTCTCATTAGGTATTTCTACCATGATAGTATCCAGGCACCCAAAGCAAACAGGAGGACAGAATCACCCTGCGCCAAAGAGTACTTTGGAGTTCTATAGCACTAGCCTTCACTTAAAGATTGTCAAAATCAACCCAATTTAATTAACAGGTCTATGTCTAGCATGCAATATAATGCTGCATGCAATGTTGTCCTGAAGCCAAATATATATTATTGTATATACTCCAAAGAGTTAATTTGTTGGCCAATCTCAAGTATTGCTGGAGCCAGAAGGTTCTTTGGATCAGGTTTTACTTGTTGTTAATGACAATTTGGAGCATTTCAGTTTCTGTAATTGTTTATAAAAATAAACAGTTCATAAAAAAAGCATGGCTGATGCAAGGGTAGCAATTCTGAGATTCAAATAACAGAGAAAAAAAAAAATGTTTCTAGTTTTTCTAGCAAGTACACATGAAAGGGAAAATCCAAGAAGCATTTCATAAGCCCCTGTTCTCAGTTGCCTGTGAGTTAAAAAAAGCCACAGAGTTTGTGTCTTACATGTTATTGCACTGAAACAGGAGTAACACTGGGACATGAAGAGGGCCTAAGAGAGGCCAAATTCTTATTTTTTCCAAGAGGGAGGCTGGTTCCATGTTAGGGGCCATATATAACCCTAGTTCTAGGCTTGGCTTTACAACAGATTTTCTAAATTCCTGTGGGCAATTCAGCTAATTCTCTAAGCATGAACTGCCCATCAGTAAAATCAGAATGATTACACTTCTGCACTTCAACAAAGGGTTATGAGGATAATTATGTTAAAATTGGAAATGCAAGTATGCCTAGACAGATAACTGTAATTGTCTACTACAGCTGAGGTGGCTTGGAAGTTATACAGTCCATCCCAAAAAGAGTTGGTACAGACAGCATCCCAGCCATAGGTCTGCAGGGAGACAAGTAAAAAGAATGTCCTTAGAAAAGGTGGCAAAAATACTGAAATAATATACATAATTTGGCCAAAATTTGAAATATGATCCCTTTGGCTTTGTATCTCTGGATTTAAGTCTCCTTGCAGTGTCTGTTTAAAAATTACGTGTTAACCCAGCTGTCAGGGCACTGAGTGCACTACTATAGGTCTTAATTGCCCTGAGCAGACTCACCTGGGCCTTCCACTCACACCCTCTGCCCATGGCCCAGGAGCTCCATTCAAGCTCACGCCTGAGTCTTCAGTCTTCGTGTGAGCTGTGCTGGAGGTGTACCTGCCTGCAGGCCTGTCTCTGCCTTTGTCTCCTAGATGGAGCAATGTTGTAGCTCTGTCTCTAATCTTATCTCTGGACGGACTCTGGACATAGTTCATCTTGCCCTGTGTGGAGCTGTTGAGAGGCCATGTTATCAGCTCCTGGTTTTGTGTGGCCTGCTCAGATCTTGTGGGAATACCCTGGCCGGTAAGGATGTTTCTTGTGTTGTGATTTTTCGTGGCTCCTGGACTTCCCTCTGTTAAAAGTCCTGCACTTGCTGCTTCCTGACACCAGATCTGATGTAACAGATACATAGTGTAACTCCATTAGAGGAATCAGCTCGCATCAGATGTAATCAAGTCAATTGAGCTATTCTAGATCTGCATGAAGATCCAGCTTTGTATCTTAGATTATGTGTCAGTTTAAAATGTTGAAGTAGCCAGTGGTTACTTCAGACGATGCTGTCAAGCATGCCATATTGGAATCTTTCCTGCTATGAATAAAACAGCTGTTATCTAATGTGACATTATGAGTGTTACAAAGGTGCTTAGTGATGTATGTGCATGTGATGTATGTGCATAACTCCATTAGCACTAATGGAAGTTAACGGGTATAGCCTGCTAGAAGAGAAAAGGCTATTTCTCTAAGTGTCGGCAACTAATAAAAATGACATTTCAATTTGGATGTCCAACCTTCAATTTAGGCAGCAAGTGCTTCAGATGAATCCTTTGACAGTACAGTACCATAATTAACTTCAGGCTCAAATAGAATTGTTTATGCTATTTCAGTAGCTTATTCATATGATTTAAGACCTCCCTTCCCTTCTGTGACTTTAGGGGGAATATATTCACTTGCATTTAGAAGTTTTGTTTTACTGGTTTACTGTATTACAGTCATATATGTATCGACTTAAAGGCTTGATTCTCTTAACTTGCATAAGAAATATAACTAATTTCTTGTTGATTTGTTTGTGGTTTTTTTCAAAATATTTTAGTCGTGATAGATGAATTAGTTTTCTTGCCCCTTGGCAGAATAAGCTGGATCAGTTCATGACAAATTGTCAATGCTGTGCGTAAACAGAAAATTTGTTAACCAAATGCAGTGGCTGCTGAAAGCAGCGCTCAGCCATTGAGAGCTTTAAGGGAGGTAAGAAGATCCAAATTATTTGATGGCAGTAGAGCTAGACAGATGTTACTGGGGGCAAGAATTGATTTGCATAAACTTGACTTTCAGATGACAAAGTGTAGGGCTGGAAGTTTCAGTTAAACCAAACTGGAAGCTGCTGGTGGGTGCCAAAGATGGCAAAGCACTATCCCAAACACACAGGAGATCCCAAAGTGTTGGATATTCTTCCCCACTGTCATTCTGCGTGCTGAGGAGACTCAGGGTAATGTTGATCATTGGAACACACGTCTGCCACATCTATATTCAATGTTATGACCTCTCAAACCTATCCATTCAGCTACATGGAGGAGCAACAATTAATTCATGAAATCTCTTTGAATTTTATCTTGGTCACTGTGATATATTTATTTTGTGGCACACTTAAGAGACTTGGATCCGCATGTGTGCATCCTGCCTGTACCCTTACTGCAAGGCAAGGTGCTCTGGATGTGTCCTGCATCCTGGTTCCAGAGTTATTGGAACCTTAATGGAGTACGCCACAGCCTTCTGTCTGCACGCCTGGCTCACCTTTCAAAGGAGTCCAGGGCAAGGAGGAAGGTAGTGTACAGCTGGATCTCAGGGTTCTGTGTAATCCAAATGAATAAGTGATTTAGTGCTTGAGAGTTTTACACTGAAATACTTCTCAGGTAAATTTTTTTTTTTTTTTTAATTCCTGAGCAGCCTTCTTAAAGGATATTGCCTCATCAGAAAAAAAATGAAGATTTATTAACAACCAAGGAGGACTGCACATAACCTATTTAATTCTCCTTGGTGTTCCTCTGACCTTTGCTGATTTTGTTTACCTAACAGACTTCTGTGAAATGCCAGTGCTTACAGATAATGCCATTTGTATTAGCCATTCAGCTAATGAGAGGGCTTGGTGTGTGATTGTATTGTTGAATCGCAGCTGCCATTCAGACAACAGAAATATCATTTTCCAAACTGGATATGTGGCCTAAATTAGCTAATAGATTTTGTGCACTTTATGAATTCAATTATTTTAGCACTCAAACACTAATTTTTTCACAGCATCCTCATTAAAACATATCAGGGTAACTATCCTAAGGTGCTAAATGTGGCCATTTCTACAAGAGAGAACAGCCCTTGGAATATCAGTTTTGCCTTTGTGATTCCCCCTCAGGGATTTGGGCAGCCCTTGGACTTGGAGGGTTATCTTAGGAGAGTAGTTGTTGAAATCTTTGTTCTTTTTGTCTGGCTGTGAGTGTGTCCCTGATGCCCTCATTGCCTGCTCATGCTGAATAGTGCTATGATATCTGGATAGTCCCAATGAATATCAGTGGGGCTTCTTGAGGAGTAAGATATTATTTAACATTACAGTGGCAGAGTAATCAGGCCTGCAGGAAGTTAATCAATCAGCATTTCAATATACCTGGAGAACTGCCTTAGTTAGACAGGTCTCTCTCTTAGTGGGACATTCTGTTTAAGTTTGACTTTTTTTTTTTTTTTTTTTTTTTTTTAATGCAGAATGCTCTTGTTTGAGGAGACAGTCCTTTGTCGGAAGATACCTTGTATCTGTCAGTTTGCTGGAGGTACTTACATGGATGAATTTTTGAGTCTGAGGTGGTGTTCAAGAAATTGATAGTTATATATGGAGATTTGGGCTCAATTAAATTTTACATCCTAATTGGGAATGACTCAGGATGTTTCAAACTGGGGTTATACACTAATATTTTGACCCATCTCATAAAGTCACCATCATGATGCAGCTACTGGAATAGCTGTGGCAGAGAGAGAAGGCAGGACTGAAATGTAAGAGAACATGTTCAAGAGTTGCCTGTGTGGTGCATGCAGTTCCTAAAGTATTTCTCAGAGTGAATAAAGGGGATATAATCTAATCCTTAAAAGTTTTTCTATGTCTGATTTATTTGAACAAAGATTTCCAATTATGATATCAGATATTTAAGGCTAGAGCAGTGGTTGATGTAAATCAGTGTAGCTCTCTTAATTATGGATGGAATGTAATTTTGTTTTAACTTAGCACCACACTTTGTACAAGGGAGTGAATCCAGCTGTGAGATAAGTAAAATTCAATCAAGCGATAAGGATGCTGTTTCTCCAGTCTAAGGAAGAAAAAACCCAAACCTAAATATTCAGCTGTAGTTGAACACGATGGCGTGCATTATGAAGACATTGTGCCTTTCGTTAGTCTGTATTAATATATATGCAGAAATCAATCAACTTAAACAGGATTTACTGTTGTTTTTAGAACAAATGCTTAAAGGTCTCTCTCTCTTCTTCTGGTAAGTAATGTAAATGAGCAGAATATGAAATTCTACACTCTATCCATTAGGTATAATATAGCAGTTAAACAAGTATGAGTGGTTTAATCCTCAGAGCAGTTTAAAAGCTTTTCCATTATGTTATTAACTACACATTAGCAAAGAATAATGCTTAATGAAAAAAGCCTTCAGTATCCCAAAATACACAAATCTGTGTAACAAAAATGTTGGCATGGCTTCAAAATATTATTGAGTGATAGCTGCATTAAAAAAAATTATATAGACCTCATTAATGAAACAGAAGCTATGAGATCTTTAATGACATGAGGTTGGCAAGGTGGAAGGAATAGCTAATTGTGATCAAAAAATGCCAGGTATCTTCAGCAATGTTGATTTTTTTTTTCTTTTTTTTTTTTTTTGTAAAATTGTGGGGTTTTTGTAAAATCCATGGTGATTTTTTTGTATACACCCTTACACATACATCTGCATTAAAAGACCACTCTGCTTACTGCTGTAGGAGGGGGCTTGGTTGTAGTTCTCTGAAATGAATGTGAGCAGAAACTTGAACCTGACTTTTTTCCATGTTGTGGATACATGTCCTACTCAGCCTGTCCATTGTACAATGAGATTTTCCAGACCACCTAAACAAGTAGCCTACCTTTTACTATCTCCAACAGCACATATGTAAGGAATGACTTCAGGAGAAAAAGACACTATAGAAATAGTCTTCCTCTCAAATCAGTTTTCCAGAAGGCAGCTTTTAAGAGATGGTAAATGTTGAAAGTTGTGTAAAAACCATGATTCTGAATTGGCATGTGTGGCCTAACCCATCATTCACTTATAACGGGAATGCAGTAGTATGTATTATATCTATTCTCTGATTTACTTTAATTTTTTTTCGACAGAGAAAACCCCTTCAAAATATTCCACATAGACCTGATGAGAGCTTTGTGAAATGTAATATTCTGGGAAAAGAAAGAATTTAATACTTCCCTCCCTCATTAAATGCGTTGGTTAAAATAATGGTTAATACTTTATACTTTTGGAATGATTTGATTCAATGTCTTATTAGGAAGAAAAACTAACTTTTTCGTCAGGAAAAGTTAGCAACTATATGTCAGATTGTGTGCATGCCCATCCATATGCATACACATGTTGTATTTGAGAGAGAGATATATCAATCTGGCATCCATGGCCACTTGCAAATCACAAAACCACACATAATATTTAATGTTGGAAGGAACCTCTGGAGGTTGTCTAGTCCAACTTCCCTGCTGAAAAGAGTTGACAAGGTTCTGAGCAACCTGCTCCAGTTAATTTTTGAATATCTCCAAGGAAGGAGACTGCAAACTCTTTGAGCAATCTATTCCAATAATTCTGTTTTCCTGTGTTTAAATGGGATTTCCTGTATTTCAATTTGCCCATTGTCTCTTGTCTTGTCTGAGAAGAACCTGGCTCCAACTTCTTTAGTCTCCCATCATGCGTTTATATACATGGAAAAGATCCCCTGCCCAAGCCTTCCCTTCTCCAGGCTATGAATAGGCTGGAAAACTTGGGCAATGTTGAACAGGCCAAATTTGGGTGCTTGCACGAGTCACAGTTGGATCATTTTATCTATCCATGAAAAGCAGACTGGCTGCTCAGCCTTTTGCAAAGAATGGAGCTTGGGGAAGTGGATATACTGCCTAATTACTGATTCAGCACTTGGAAACACAGCAACACCTTTTATAGTAGGAAAATGGTAATTTGCTGCTGGCCTATGGTGATGTATAATCAACATTATATTCTTGGTTCATCTGAGCGGTGTGTAACACAGGAAGTGGGGAGCCTCAAACTGATTTTGTTGATTGTGCTTTCATTGGAGAGTGGAAGCTCACCATCCATAGATCTCAAATGAGGGAATCAATTTACTTAAGTAAATCTTTACCTTTTTTTTTTTTTCCCCATAAACAGGCTTTTTGCTTGAGGTTTTTGTTGCTGGGCTTTCTCTAGTCTTATCATAAAATGTTTATTATAACAGGTTGAAATCAGCATGTTAGTGTACAAAAAATAGGGTAGTTATCCCAAAATGAAAGAAAACATATTACTACCTGTATACCTACCTCTCCTACTCCTGGAGCAAATAGTACTCACAAAGAGTACATGAAATGGGTGAATGCTTCAGACAACCCACTCTCTTGAATTGTTCCCTCCTTAACAAAGTCTCAGTAGGACTGGGGTATTTTGGAGTTTTCATGCGTGGCTCTCCTGATGTCCTTATTCCTCAGTTCGAAAATGTTGGAATAAAAGGCATATTTTAGAAAAGATGTCATCCTCATGCATACAAATGCCTTATTCTCTTCTTAATTAGAAAAATGAAAATAGATCCTGTACCCTGAAGAAGGGAGCGCAATTAGTGTCACAGTGCAATGGGAACTCACAAATTGTGCAGGACCAAGCTCTGCCTTCCAACTACAGTGCCTTTCTGGTTGCCTCTGAAGTCTTTGTGTCCCTTAAATACTACATTTGTGTTCAGTTTGATTCGTTGATCTCTATGGTGTTTAATGTGGTACAGATAAGTCTTGTTCATAGGTCACCAAAGTCAACAAGAGTTTTGCCACTGGCTCAACCAGCTTTGGTCTGTACTAAAGGTCCATATTAAACAGTGTTATAAAGCTGTTTAAATAGTGCACCTGACAAGCTCTTGGAGGTAATCCTTTGGCAGAAGTAAAAATAGCATTTTACACTGATTAAAATAATATATTTGAAAAATTAAGGTTGCCAAAAAATACATCTGGGGTATTTTTGCTCTTTCTCCTCATTAAACTGTGCAGTTCTCACTTGATGTGTATATTTTTTTCAATTCAAGATAAATTCTTCCACAAAATGAAATTACCATCCCTGACAATCTTATTTTGAGAAGTTATTGTTTAGATTTTGTGCTCGCACAAGTGACATAGCTATCACCAAGGATTCTTTGTGCACCTCATTCATCAATCTTAATCCTCCATTGCATATCCTATATCCACTTCTCCCCTCCACCTACGTCCCACTCTAATAGCTGGCAAGGGAAACTAGTGTTTCATATTAATAACACCATCCATGTGGAGAAATGTTTGAATGTACTCCTAGACATGTGCCTTTTTTTTTTTTTTTTTCCAGAATTAGGGCATGAAAAAGGATAATGAATGTTAAGCAAAGTTAAAAACAGATTTAGAGAGAATTAAAAGACAGAAATGTAAGATTATGTTGAACTCACACTTAGAGGGATTAAGAGACTTTCATTTGTCCTTTGATCTCATTTGTGCTGCTGTAAAGATCTTTAGGGTCAATGCTGTGGAGGATTATCACTGTTCTAAGTTATTGTTCGGATTTGCGGTAATGGATTACATGCAGAAAAACGGTCTACCATGGAAATTGCAAAGATACCCTACTCATTTCAGCCTCCCGCTTTAAACTGAGGCTACAAATCCCAGCAAATGCTCTCCACATAACTAGCCTGGAAGAGAAAGCTACCACACTATGTGAACAGATGTAATTGTTTTCTGTTTAGCTTACATGGTGGGTGAAAGCTATGAGAAGTTACCTTGTTTCATTGCACGTGGATAGAGTACAAACCGAGGTTTATAGTGGAGGAGTAAAATTTCTGTATAAATGCCATCAGCGTATCTTGCTCCCTTTTATGACCATTGCACTGGTGAATTTCACCTGTGAGAGATGGAAAAAATTCAATGTGTTTCTCACAGGAAAATAGCTGACAGTGGTCTACGTCCTGACCTGCTGTGAGTTGGCAGAATGTCTTTAAATGGAGTCACTTACAACAGCTTTCCATCTGGCCCAGCTTTGGTAGCCACAGATATCTATAGAGATACTTCATTATTTACAGAGGTGACTTCTAAGCACACAGGACAACTGAGTATAGGAAGAAGTCATCTTTTTCCGCCTTCTTCTATCACTGTGCTGATTTCCTCCCCTTTCTTATTTTTTTTTGAAATGTATTCTGCCAAAATTTTCCTCATCTTTTCACTTAAATGGCTGCGTATGCAATTTGTAGTGCTAATTATATAGCCTTTACCTCCTTTTTATGATTGTTTTCCCACCTCCTTTTTTTTTTTTTTCTTTTTTCATAATAGCTCAGAAAACCATGTGATATTATCTAGCCACTGAGCAGCCTTATTTAATGGTATACATTTCACATTTTGAGGCCATAAAAGCCATAAATTTAAATCCCTGGCAGGATCAACTTGCCCTTCATCTTTCAGAAGTAGAGAAATTGAATTCCATGCAGTTTAGTGTGCAAGTCATTTGGAGGAGACCTTATTAAGCTAAGGTCCTGCTGGTTTTGTATAGATATTACAGATTCCATAACACTTTCCATCAAGGTGGAGGTTTGCTTTAGAGCCCTCAGTCAAATATTCAGTCCTTGTCATACAGAGTGCCATGTCAAATGGTTACTTTCCTTTCACCATAAAAGTGGTGTAATTTATAATGCCTGAATAACGATGTGGGTTTCTTTTAGAGGAAAGCTCCTGTAAGTCTGTCATCCCAGCAAAGACTTGGTGACCTGCTTAATTTTAAGCATTGCTGGTCCCAAAGTGAGTAGTCTCACTGATTTCTGGATGAAAACCTCATGTTCTCTCTGAACCATTGCAAAGAATTAAAACTGCAGTGGCTCTGGTTGCAGGATCAATATGTAACTAAATTGCAGTTGAACAGAGGAAGGTGCACTGACTGAAGGAAAACTGTGTGAGTGTATTGCTATGATTCTGTAAGTACAGGGCAGGCCAGCAGAAACTAAAATTAATAAGAGAAAACAAAGGTGACATTAGGTTGGAAGGCTGTGTGCTTGCAACTGGGAGCAGTCACGCTCGGTGGGATTACTTGACAATAGCTAAGGCATGTATTTCTATTGGAAGGATCATGATGACTCAGCACAGTGTAGCCTCACAGGAGTCATAGATTTTTTTTTTTTTTTTAAAGAATGGAGTGGAATAGATTCTATAAATATTTGGCTCCTGTTTCTAAACTGGTCAGGTAATACCTGTACATGGTAACACTAACCAATGAACCAGTGTTGCTTTAGCCACAAAAAAGCTGATATACGATATTCTCTGAACAGCTAGTTGAGGCTTTGATACCTGTTGTTTGAATTGAGATAAGCAAGTGTAATATCTACTGATCATCTCATGAGTCAACAGGAATAAAGGGAGCTCTGTAACTCATCCCGGGTGCTTAGCACATTTGGGAAAAGGTCACCTGTTTCTAATCAGTTTAATGTAATTAACAACAACCAGTATAAAACACACAAATCTTATGTCCTCTGTTTTTAATACAAGTGAAGCTGTATTTTGTATCTAAGCCACAAAGGGATGGGGATGACTAAAATTATTGCCAGTCTTTAGTGTAAGTAATCAGTTTTATTCTTTGAGCATAGTGGTATGTTTATTAAAATCTATACTTTTTTAAAAATGCCTTGAATTTTTTATCAAATAAACTATATCCTACAGAGCCCAGTCCTGTCACAATTAATGCCATGAAAGTCAATATTTTGTCACAAGGTCACAGTAAGTGACAGTGTATTTTTCAACCATTCCCTGGAGCATCTTTGAGGAATTATGGTGCAGGGAGATACAGTTCTCTGCCTTTCCTTCCCCATTTTTTCTAGGAGGTTACATTTGCAGTCAGTGACAGTGACCCAGGCTCAGGCTGATTCAGATGAGCTGCTATCTTGTATAGCTAGATTCCAAATTCTCCATGTAGCTGAGATGCGGGGGGTATATGTGGGGTTTTATTCCTTTACAGAAACACAAAGGCCAGATCACGCCATAGCCCAGCTGAACTTGCGTCACTGAAACGAGTGAAACCTTTTCCCTCTGTAAGGAACACCCCTGAGAATTAGCCATGGTAGGATCAGAGCCTGCTTTCTTGTTCTTCCAAGTAATTCTGAATATCCATGTTTTATTTAGTAAAATATTCTGACTGAAATGAATTAAAATTCCTACCTCATCCATGTGCTTTTTAAAGTAATTTTGATTTAAAAGCAGCAATTGATTGAATCCTGCTAGATTTTCTAAGCAATCAGCCTTATACTTTGTCATAGTCTCTTTTCCCCTTGCATAAAGCAAGGACAACCAGTGAATGTGCAAGTCAGTCACTCTCTTAACAGCTGTATGCCTAATAATGATTGCAGTCTATAGAATTCATATCACAGAGAAATGCACAGAGCAGATTTGCATAATCCAACTTTCAAAATACCTGTAAAGTTTCCAGATAATATGGAATTTTTGTGGACACAAAGTTTGTCAAGATAATATTTTGAAGTCTCTCGGGGAGTTAGGAGGTAATTAGACAATACACTGAGAAAATACTGATCCCCTGTCTTAGTTTTCTCTTACATCGATCTTTTGCTGAATTACCCAAAGCATTAAGAAGCTGGTAGGTAGACATGTGATTTCTTTTTTCTTCAAACATTTAAATTAAGAAGCAGTATATGGACAGTTAATTTGCCTGTGTACACCTCTGCCTGGATCATTACTGGAGACTGAACTGGAGGTTTCTGCTTTCCACGTCAAGGTCCCTCATAGCTATACTGCAACAATACAGCTGCTAGTTGAAACGCTGAAAATGTCTAAACTCTAAACTGCAACAAAACATGAATATAAGGGTGGTGGCAGGGTGTGAACTACAGGCCTTCTGGATGTTGTGGCTGTTCACTTATGGTCATATAAGGTGGTTGGCTAATATCAGTTCAGCTGTTAGCATAATGTGAATTAGATCTATTTGAGTTTTCTTTCCTGTTGAATTATAGGGCTAGCTCTTATCAGTTACATTGCAGTTGTCCATTATCCATATAGAAGAGTAAAATGGATTGAAAAATTACTAAACCAGCCCAGAGGACAAAGTTAATGGCGCCTAGCCTTTACAAATGGGAGTCGCAGGCTATCAAAGTTAAGGAAAATAATGCCTCATGGTAACATGTAGTTGTATTGCAGGGCAGAATAGGACAAGCTTTCTTTGATCTTACCAGCACCAGACAAATTCCATTACATTTCCCTTTTGTGATTCAAGACCAACCTTTCATAACAAACCAACCAGGAAAGCAGTGTATATTCATAATTCCAGCCTGCTCGGGGGCTTGTTCGACTAACTTTTTCACTTACTAGATGTTGATACACTGCTGTATCTAAGCCACTTTTGGGGGATGACTCGGAAACTCAGCCTGAAAGTACATAATTTATTGTTTATCTTCTCTTTGTAAGAAAAAAAAAAATCTCACCAACACACCCACACCACAGAATAAACATGCTAAGCATATGAAAAGGTCGTTAGGCTTTTCCTGCCCTTAAAGGCTTCAATGTTTTACAAATTTGCCTGTTACTCAGGAAAGTGCCAAGCCTAATGAAGAGCTTACTGAAGCTGTTTGAGTTGTCCCCTCCAGGTTGCTGTCAAATCACCTGCTCCACCTTCCATAACAGGGAAGCTGCTAAAAACCAAATATGCTAAGGTAACCATTGCAGAAGTGAAAGAAAATGGTCAAGATTTTATTTATACTAACAATTTTATCTGATGGTCTGGAGATTTGGGCAGTCTCTTGACAAATACTTTTTTTGCCCTCCCATTGTCCTGTTGTAAAACAGCTGCTTATGATTCTTCATTATTTTTTCTTTTTCTAATTTAAACCACAAAATCCACTGGAGATCTTAATGTCTGTTTAACACGTCAAGTATGATGGATCTCCAACTGAGAACCTTTTAATTCAACAATAATATAAATAGCAATTGTTCAGTGTCTATCCAGGAAAACATTACTTGCAAATTTATCCTGACAGATTTATAGAACAGCCTTCTAGGAATCGAATCTTTACCCACATCTAAAGTCTGCAGTATGGATATAGATGCAATGAAATGCATTTTCTCAGAAGACGGTGGAAAATAGATATCTTCCTAATGAGGAACTTGTATTTGAGAAACTCTTCCTGCATGAAGAAATACCTCACTGCTAATGTCAAGCTCTACCAGCGAGACAGAGATGTCTTTCAAAGCTGAGGGTTCGCTGACTTCAAGGTACTGTTGATTTGTTTGGAAGATGTCTAAAAAGCAGTTTTGTAAGTATTTTGTAAAACAAACCAGCTGCATTTTCTATTTCTAGTGGTTTCTATTGCTCATACAAGTTGATCCCTCTTTGTCCTTTGATTTTAGCAACAATCGTTGGAAGAAATACTCCTTTCTGCCATTTGTTGTTGCGAAGATTTGTGGCAAATAATTGAGGGAAGAGGAAGGAGTAACTGAGAAATAAGTGATTCAGCTGATTTTCCTTCTCATAATTAACCCCTGTTGCACTGGTAGAGCAGGTGATATTTTTCTGGTTATGTTTTTTCCCTTCAGGTTTTCAGGAAGGGATTCTTCAGTGTTAGCTGAGAGAGACAGATGCCCTCTTTCTCAAATTTAGAAAATCTCAGAGGGAAACTCTATTTAAAGAAACAGACTGTTGAAGAATGGGGAAAGGTCAGATGACACTAAACACAAATTTAGATGGTGGCTGCTTTCTGTATCTATTTGTAGGTGGACATGTCACATTTGACACCACTCACACACCAGAAACAGGAGTAAATAGTAAATAGCATTATAGTAAGAAACATAGATTTCTAAATACTATTTTTGTTATACTTGCAGGTTCAAATTGGGAGGCTAATTTGAAAAATCTTTTCCTTCTTTTGTGCAAAACACTAGATTTTGGGGAAAGTGTAGATAGTACCTTTCTAAAGGGGACCTGAAGAACAAAGGGGTAACTTACTTTTCTTTCATGCCTTCACTAAAATATTACCTTACGCTGCTTTTGCCCACAGCATGGTAGAGGATTAGAGGTATTAGAGGCATCCAAAACATGAAGTCATTGTTGGATTCAGGGTCGGGGGTGCTCCTCTGCCTAGTAATGAACTACCTTTACTGAGTATATTGGTTTTGTAGCTTAATTCAAAAATGTATGGGAATGTCTGCACTTTTCCTGTTTCCTTTTCACAGAAGGGGCCCGTTCCCCCTCAGAAAATGCAATAATTGTCTGAGTAAAATCACTGATGCTGTCATTCATCCTTCACAAGTGCAGTGTATGACTTACTTGTCGTCTTCAATAACAACAGATCCACAAAGGATGCTGAATAGATTTTTGAGTTTTCAGGCTACAGTAGTTGTTTGTTTGCTTTTATAATTTCAGCTCTTCATGGTAGTTCTTGTCCACTGTATTCCTAAGATATAAAGAATTCAGTAGTATTGATATGAATTAGGGTGATTTTTTTTTTTTTCCAAACCCAATGAAATATGAAATAAAGAAACAGTTAATTCAACACAACACTGTGCTGCTTTCATAAAAATGAAGGTGATATTATGGATGGCTACCATAGAACATAGGAAATATCTGAAGACTTCTGTTCTAAACTGCAGAAGTCAAATTGTGGAAACAAGAAAACACCCCCAATGCTATGTGAAATTAGAGCTAGGCTGGTGATATATGTAATAACTTTGGCTTGGGGAGCAGGGCACAGCTGAATCAAGACTATATAATTTATGGGCATAGTCTTCAGACATCAACAGGCTTATCCTGATTTATGCCACTGAAGGATCAGCTCCAGCATGGGTGAGAAGAGATCTCATGTTGCTGGGACTCTGTCTTTTTGCAGTACTGCTTTGTTTTCTTACAGCACTGGGAGTTATTTAGGGGCAAATTCAGTTTTCATTCACACTAATGGAGCCTGAAAGCTGCAGGGATGCAATGGTAAAAATGAGTGGATATTGATCAAAAAATTGCTCTGGTTCTTACTGAAATATTAGTAGAGACTGAAACACAATAAGGCATTTGTTTTGGTTTGGTTTTTTTTTAAAAAGGCCTGTGCATTGAAAGAAGTATGGAATCATGGAATGGGTTGGGTTGGAAGGGACCTTAAAGATCATCTAGTTCCAACCTCCCTGTTGTTACAAGTAACTTGTAAAACAGTTGCCACCACTATCTGGTATCTGGAAACAGCTTCAAATTAGTGTATTGAATCCAGTTCATGTTTATAGTTACTGTAAGTTGCCATCCTCTCCGGTGGTCAGTTGTGGTCAAACATTAGCAAAATTGTGTTGTTCTTATCAGTGCTAGAAGTAACAGGGAGAGGGCAAGAAAGGTAAACTCTGATCCTGAGGGCCAGTGCTGATGAACAGGATGGGAAAACTGCCATGATCTACCTTGCACTCAGGGAGAGGACAAATAAAGAAGGTCAGCATTCAAGGTTGTCGTTGTCACACTTCCCATCAACACGAGATGAAAAAAAGGCAAAAGTAGCAGCTGCAAACTTTCCTGAAGAATTTACAATTTTACATGTCCTGTTCTTACTTTTCTGTCTGCTTCCTTTTTGCTTTTTAACAGTGGTATAGCACTCCACCTGGTAGGAACTGGTGTTTTAAACTGTCGGTTGGGCATGCAGGGATGCTCTGTGATGGGAATGAATGTCGGTGTAAGTCATGAAATGTGGCACGATTTTTCACTACCCTGTCTTATCTTAGTAGACTAATTCTTCAGTCCCTCTGTCCTATCACCCTGCTGAGCTGTATGACCTGTAGGCTCAACAGTCATGTCAGCAGGGGCAAGTTTGTTACAACTGGCTGAATGCTGCTGAAATAAAAGAATATTCCTTTTATGAATAAGTATCTAGTCAAGGCTGATTGAAAGCAAAGTAAAAGGTAAAAAAAACCACACTTTTTTTTTTTAATTGAAGTGTTATATACTAAAACCACAAACAAACAAAAATAAGCCACTTCAATACATTTTTATTTTAGTATCTTTAGATGCTTCAAAGTAAATGGAACAAAGAATCAGCGATCATTAGGTTCATCTAATCCATTACCTTCTAAAGAAGGCACAAAGAATGTTTCCCACATAATCTGTTGTTTGCAGGACCATGTGTGTTACCATATCCTCGGTTTGTTAATGTCCATAAATGTGTATTTGCTCTTTCTTACTACTGTCTTCTACAAAAAAACCCACATTTATAAAGAACAATTTCACTGACAAGACCTGTAAATTGCACTCATAATTTGAACTCTCCCTGCTAAGGAAGCTGAAGTAACTTTCTTTTTCATAAAAATTTCAGACTATTTCTGCTTTTTGGTCAGGTGTTTCTTTTGTCATGAAATACCTATAGTTGCTACTTGTTGCTGGATTTTTTCTTTTCTGATAGTAACAGCAGAAACTTTAATTGGTTTCACCTTGTAAAAGAAGTGACACTTCTCTTCCTACTTTAAGGGATGTATTTGTCAATTAGATAATTCTGAATGTTTATTTGGGAAGTGGCTCCCAGTTGCTCTTTATTGTGCAAATGCAGCAAGTTATCTGAGGCATTGTAGTGACAAGTTATCCCCTTTTTTATCTTTTATTCTCTTTTCAAAGAAACTGCTCTGTGTGGAAGCTGCAGGGCTGCCTATGTGAAAAGGGGCTGTGTATTCCCTGGGAGGATTTTTGGAGGGTCGGATCATCCCATTCCCTGTATGTTTGCATAAAGAAATAGAGGTGTAAGAAACCTTGTCTGTGCTTTTTGCCTAGGTCAGACTGTAAATCCTTGCAGGCTGGCTGACAGATGCAAATTGCACAATATCCCCTCCTCTTCCTGGATGCCTCTGAAATAGCCCAGGCAATCAGTGAAGGATTCAGCGCTTCCTTCTCACAGGCAATTTGCCTGTTGACTAAGGAGTGGTTCCAAGCTGTTTTTCTGGTTCCTTTTTTAAGTGGAGCTCTTCTGTTCTTGCTAGAGAAATATGAAAAGACTTCTCCATTTAGCCTTTGTTTCCATTTTGCTAGAGAGACTTACTCTGTCAATAACGAGGATGTACTTGACTTTATGGTCACGCAAACCTAAAATTTGGACTGCACTCTTAAAAATACTCCAAAAGAGGATCTCAGAGAAGCATCATTAGAATGAGCGTAAGACCAATGGGCTGGAAAGACAAATTACATAAAAATTCATCCATAATCAAAACAGTGCTTTGTGATCTACTTTCAGTTTATCATCAGGAATGTCTCCTGTTCAGCAATGCATATAGCTACATTAATAACATTGCCTGCTGCAGATTAACATTGCCCCTTGGCTCCAGATTATTCATCTTTATGTTCTGATCAACTGTGAAGTACAGACTATTGGATCCTATTGTATTTCAGCTATTCCATCCCTCATGTTCAATGTTTCCTTCTCCTTCCACCAGTTGTGCACATCCATCTAAAAGTGGAATTGTCTCATACTAAAAATAAAATTGAAGGGCCCCGAGGGTTTCATCTTCTGTTGCACTCACAATTGTTCACCCTTCCCAGTTTGTGAGCAATCCTCGTTTAATACAGAAGTGAAGTTAGATTTCCTAAAAAGACGGGGCGGGGGGGAAATGCTTGATGACAGAATTTGTTTTCCTGTAAATCACACAGATGGAGCAAGACACAGTGACTGTAATGCAGGGCTGACATTCTTTTACACTGTACAGTCATCTAATATTGGTTGCCATAAACACTATAAATCAATGCACAGTGTAACTGTGCAATGCAGTTTAAAACACCAGACTCTGAATCTGATACAAGGTCCCAGCAATAAAACATTTACCTCTACCTCAGTCACTTGTTTACAGATTGTTTGCTGGCTTTCTAAACTTTCTCGTGGTTCACACTTGACATGAATTGATATGGCAAACAGAGCATAAATGTGGAGGGAAACAGACTTCCCAGCCACTGAATGTGGTCAAATAGCTTCTGGCAGGCCATGACTGAAGCAGATGGTTTTCACTTCTTAAGGCAATTTCAATATATTTTTTCTGTTTTTCTTTGCATCCTAGAAATAATTTTAAGAGAGTTACTGTTTTGATGACTGGCACTAGAAATTCATGTAATTTAAAGCTGAAAGCATTGACTACTCATGGCTCCTAATGTTTCTGTGACATTTTTCTTAGGAGATGGTTATGTCTCTCATCTGCAATGCCTAGGAGTGAATGGATGCCTTTGATGGGTTTTACTGGGTTTAGAGCAACATTCAGGAGTTTAGACATTCATAAAAAATTTTACCTGGGTCTCATTTCTCAGCGACTTGAGAGATCTGTTTGTTGTGTATGAAACTTCTGTATCATTACTCATGTGACTTGGTTTGACAGTTCTCTGAAAGACAACAACGATAACAATGAAGTAGCAGAGAAAGATCTGAAATCCAAGATGTAATATACCTCAGGAAAAAGCTGAATTGATGTTTGTGTGACTGCTGTCTTCCCTTGGCTTCTAGGCTTTGATTCTGTCTAACCAAGGACATTAAGTGTTACGTAGAATAGTTCTGTGATGATCTATGGTCTAGTGAATCGCTATCGAGTCTTACCCTGAGTTTGTGGGACGTAAGATCAGGCCCAAAATCCACAGTCTGTAAGTCTGCATTGCCTGTAATTACAGACAAATACAGCAGCTAATAAACTGGGAGATTAGTCATCTGAGTCACAGCAATCTCCTTTTTTAGAATTTCTTTCTCTTTTTATTGTCCGTCATCACAGATTAGCAGCAACTGCTAAATAGTGGGTTTTTTTGTAGGCTGCTGTTGTGATTTGTCAGCAGTTATTTTTCAAATGTTGTTTAAAAAAATAGATGATTTTCCTGTGTTCCAGGTCTCTTTTTCCTAAAGCTGGGCAAAGTTCCTTTCAAGTGCTTTTGGCTCCTCACATTCAAGCTGTAAGACACTGTCAGAGAGGAAACTATTTCAGGATAAAAATAGGATCTTTCCATGGGGTCTGTCTTTAAAACAGTTACAGTTTTTGCCAGGAGAATGTGTATCGTTGCAATTACTTTACCTTTCTCTTTAATTTTGAAATCTCTTTCTTCTCCTGTCTTCATATCTAAGCAGAGAGGTAGGGTAGCTGTGAGAGGTAAAGGCAAATAAAATTAGCTCTAAACACAATAGCTATTAGTGTCATGTTCTAAATTATAACATTTGGGCAAAATAAAGCTGCTCAGACTTCACCGTTTGCCATCTACTGCTGTAAGCCTATCTGTGACCTGGTATCAGGGACTGTATTAGCTTATTAAACATCACAGCTAAAGTAGGGGAGGGGTGAAGATTTGTATTTTCAGGGTGAATTTTAATTCTTGGTATTGGATGGAAAAAAAGGCTTGTAAAAATCAACAATTTACAAAGGCAGTTTAGCCTTTACAATTATTAAAAGCTAAATTATTAAGACAAATTAACAATTGTAGAATTCTCTTAAAGCTGTACAAAAAGACCTTCCTGGCCCTCAGACCTAGTAAGAACTCCGATTCGTATTTCAGGGATTTGCACCATGCCTGGCATTTATCATTAACATAAGTTACTGTGGTGAAAAGTTACCGTAACTTATCCTTTTTCCTAAATGCAATTTAATAAAAGTGAAACACTGATATTTCTTTTAAAAGAGGTTTGAAGCAAAAATTATGTGATATGACATTCTTAAGACTTGCGAATAAATGCTTTGGTTTGCATTAAGCATAATATAAAAATTAACTTGAGAAAAACCTAAGTAAATTAACTGTAGCATGATTTATTTGTCCAAAATCCATGAAAATTGGCTTAAATATCTGAACGTTTTTGGTGCCAAGTGGAAGCGCTGGAGAACAATGTATACCATCTCTCCAGATTACCTTTCTGGGCCTCTATTTTAGGTGCTGTTATTCAAGGTTCTTGTGCATCACTGTAAGACAAATGAGAAGTTCCCACAGACCTTCTATGTCCCAAAGTAGACGACCAGCTTTACATAACTCCTTTATCAAAAAAGTCAACACAGAGCACTTCTACCACATATTCAGAATCTGAATATGCTTTGATTAGCCACATCTTTGATACCTATGTCACACTGTGGAGTTTACAGGTGTAAATATTTTAGGATTCATATTAGATTAGCAAAACAAAATTCGTGTCTATGGAGACAGCAAGACAAATTATTATTGCTGCCCCCCTCTGCTGGTTTCATTATATATACATATATATATTTAGGCTTGCAGTCCTCAAAATGAAGGAGAGTAATGATGAGAGAATATGGAACTGTTGGTAAGGTCCTTATATGTCAGCTGCATAGTTACAGCATTGTGTATGCAGGTTTTGAATACAGAATGATGGTAATAGGTTTTTCATTTTACATCACAGTTCAAAAAAAATTGCCTGGTGGAAATGAATTGAAAAGGTACATTTAAAATAAAGTAACTCCCATGTTTTGACTTAAACTGACAAAGCAGGGAGATTCAAAGACTGGCCCCCACTACTTTTTCACCACATTGTGAGCATTCATTTCACAATACTTTGCAGTGCATAGGATTGTGCTCTGCTCTAAGACCTTTTTCAATAGTTTGATACAATAGGATGAGTTAATAAAGATGGAATGACAACTTAAATTCAGAAGTTCCTTTTTACTGATTATTTAAAGCTATTCCATTTCTAACAACTTGTTGTAGAGTTTTATATATATTTAACTCTTCCATAGTACTTATGGTCTATGGCTATGAAAGACCTTGAGAAACAATGGTGACACTGGGTTACATTTTTGAAATGCAGTGAGATGAATTAGCAGCCCCAGTAGCACTGACTTTCACTAAGATGTGGATTTTTAAGTCACCAGATGCTTTTGAAAGATAGAGACTTTTTATTTATGTAGAGGCCAAAGAACTAGTGAAGTGACTTGCAGAAGGTTACACAAGAGAAACGGAACCACATCCCTGTTGTCTTGACTCTGAGCCCAGGATTCCAGCAAGATGCTAACAATGCCTCTCTGCTCGTAAATGAAATCATGTCCTGCATGTCTGTAACTTAGTTTGTTTTAGGCAGCTGGACTCTCTATTTGTCGAACAGTCATGGAAAAGAAAATCAAATTTCTTCCATTACAGCCTGGTTGTATGACATTCTGAGCACTTCATCTGTTCTCTGAAGTCAATGCTAGTCTGCCCTATCCTCCTTTCATACTGGTAACTGAAGTTTTGGTATAAGGCTAGTTAGAGAGATGCCTGTTGATGGTCACCTTGAATCGGGCCTTATAATAACTAGGACTATGAAAGCAGTAGAAAATAAAGATTCCTCAAGTTAACTATGGAAGCTACAGAACATTTTCCCCAGCATCCACATATAATTGAATATGCATAACAGAAGACATGGTGGAAAGAACTAAGATTAATTAGATTCTGCTGAGCCAAATGGCATTTGACACACATTATACAATATCTGCATATGTTATTGAAACTATCAGTAAGTAAATGCCACTTCTCGTTTCCATTTGCAGCACGGTCCATTTTGAAGCACAATAATTACATAGACATGACATCTGTGGGTTTTTGCAAAATGTCAAGGGTTGCAGATTTTTATTTACTTGTGTTTTTAATCGCCTCTTGTCCACCCTGTTGGTTACATACCCTTGTGATTGAAGGAGCAGTGTTAAGTGAGGTCTGCACGCAAATTTTTTATTGCACAAAATTATCAAGTTTGTTTTCTTTCCCATTATCTTTGCATTTGTCTGACAAAACTGTCAGTTCATAACGGGTACTAAATTGTGACCACTTTCCTTCCTCTCTTGCAGTCTTCTGGCCTATTCTCTCCCTTCCTTTTTGTTTGTTGGTATATGCCTCAAAATACAAAAAAGCATGCCCTATAATAATATTTTCTTCTTCTTGAGAACATGTTAACGTTGATGTAATACCACACTTTTGATGAAACTCTTCTGGCCTGAGAGAGAAACTGCATTCTTCTTGGGGAATATGGGAGCATTGTTTGCTGTGCTCATCAACTTGGAGCAGAAGCAAATTACACTTTTTAAGAGCTACAGTATCTTCTTTGCACAGCTTTGTTCAGCTTAAAATTAGCACATTTCTGTTCTTAATGCATGGTGCTTACAGGATCTCCTAAAATGGCAAAGCATGTTCAGTCTCTGATTTAACCTATGATATTTCCTAGGTATGCATTTACTCTTCTGCTTCAAATTCTATTTACTTTAATGTGCACAAAAGCCACCTAATTTGTACTGTGCTTGCCAGGTGTGAAGGTGAAATACCAAATTTAAGGGACCCTCTTAGAGAACTCTGCTTTCTCTTAAATAGCACCAAGGGAAGTCCATCTCAAAGCCCACAGGATCAATGTATCTCATATGAAAATTTCAGGAGCTGCCTCTGAAGATCAAAAGAAATTAGACATGCCCAAGCAATGTGAATTAAACAACTGGTAAGAAAATCACGCAAATTTCAATGGTGTTCTCCACCTTATTCAAAGAACTTGTATGATCCTGAATGTGGACTGTAACCTGAGAAAAATGGGAAGGCACACACAAAGTAGGCAGATGATTATTGTTCTGAACTGTACAGCTAGAAAAATTAAAAAAACCCAACAAACCCAATCTGCAATAGGCAGTATGCTGGATCCTTGTAGCCAAGGGATAAGCTGTGATCCTACTGTTAGTTCTCAAAATTAGCAGAAGAGGAGACATAGCTCAGGATGAGCACACAGTTTAATGACATTGCAAGATACCTCACGGGGTGTCAACAGAGGACACTGAACAGTGCTGAAGGAGAGGATTGTGTAGATTTTCTTGTGAAATTTTGCAGGAGGTGAAGTGAGTTGCAGAAAAGAAAGGACTGTACAGTTTACATGGCCTTCATCTCTGTCAGTGGAGGACTGCCATTCTAGATGTTTGGCTGGCTAGTGGTCAACACCAGCTTGGTACTAGAATACTGCACTTGATAACAAACAATGACAAAATGGTGAAAAGCAAGTGCGCATTTTGCACAAAATTAGGATGTTGGGAACAAAAGACTGATATATTAGAGAACTGAAAAATCATGGTATTTTAGGAGTAGATGATTATAGCTAGATTATATTTGTAATATGCAAACAGAATAAAGTCCAAATTTGTCATGGATATATGGCAGTGCTTTTAAAAGAGCTAATTTCATAAAGCTTAAAATAATTATGAGTCACATTGATTTAGAGAAAGAATTAAGACTGAAAAATTTGAATAATTGGAGACTGTGTGAGAATATTTTACTACATGGTACACAGAAATATTTCCACAGATGAGAAATTCTCATATAATGATAAAATATTTTCCTATAATGGGGATAATTATGGCAGATGCTAAACAGCAGGCACTAAACTGTCATATTTAAATTGGTAAATCAGGTTAGGCTGCATCCTGGACTTCTAAGGGGTATGGCCAAGAAACTCTAGCCATTACTATTGATTTTCAGTAAGCCTTAGAATACCAGGAAAGGTTTGGAGAAATGAACGCAAATATCATGTCAATATTTAGTAAGTTTAGGGGGGCAGCAGAATTAGGTATATGTTTCTCTTCCTGATACTGAGAGAAAAATAATGGAACTGATATAATATTTTATTAATAAACTTTATGATTAATAAGTTAAATGAATCTCACCGAACAAAGGTTTGTGGAAAACAGATTTCACTAAGTTAATTTGATAAATTTTTTTTACGGTGTTTTGCATGTTTCACTGATAAAGCTACTCCCCCCTGCAAGTCATCAAAAGAATTTACCAAGGACTGTGATTCATTCTCTACCAGTCAAATGAAGGTGGGTTTAGATTTGGTTGTTGGTTTGTTTGTTTGTTTTTTGGGGGTGGGGTGGGGTGTAATAGAAGGCTTGGTGTAGTAAAAAAGCCACATAAACAAACTAAAGTCAAACAAAAAACACTGAGGGAAGCCCTGCAGACTGCATTCTATTTTTACCAACATAAATGGTCACTCTGGTTTCTTCCAGCTTTCTTACCTGTGAAAGTAGGGTAAAAATCTGTACCTATAAACAAAAACAGTGGCCCTTCTGATGCCTCATGGTCATACTTTCTTCTCTTCCTTCTTCAGTCAACATACTCCTGAACTTCAGGCTGCGGCACACCAGGAAGTTCATACAATTCCAGTAGGCCTTATGCGGCAAAGATGGGTAAATTATGAGCTTTAAGTAAGCCATCAAATTGTTTGCTGAATTGGTATTTGTTATGTATGCTCTGTGAGCTGCTGAAACAGTTTTTGTTCAGTCCCGACATACCTGCATCACTTATGCCGTCCAACAAAGACCAAAGCTGCTTTTTGTGGTTGGGTATCAGCACACACTGCATCGCTTTAGGCTGTATTTTCTGTTCTGTCATAGCTTCAGGCTATTCTTAGCTCTTTTTAGCTACAAACATCACCTTTGACCAGATCAGGTTATAAAAGAGTCTACATATGTCAAGGTTTAAGACTGGGATGGACTCTTAAAAGTCTGCACATGTATTTTACCCTCTGTCCTTCCACTGTGTAAACCTATATGGAGTTCATTTTGTACAAAATATAGATAATAATTCACCATATAAGGCAGGTTGAAGAAAGGTGGAGGCAGCATTAACTTTTAAACTAATGTATTTTTCCAGCAGTTTCTCAGGTAAAAGCTGTGGTCAGAGCTAGCTAGAAACAGGACAGAGGAGAAGTCAAAGCCTAGAAAGACTAGAAAACTGAGCTTTGTGTATTAATTTATGCTATTACAAGACAGGATAGTGAATCAAAAAGTCAGACTGAGTTTATAATTCATTACGGCTTGATATTATCACTTGACACATGATGTGATAATGATGCTGTAACTATGTAATATAAACCCATACATAATATGTAGTGTATACAGTACATCTACTTCCAGGAGAACAGTCTCTTTTTAAAAAAACAAAACAAAACAATCTAGTTCCTACTTACATGGATTTTTTTTTTTTATATTTGACCAGATTGAAGCATTCAGAAAAATTTCACTGCAATCAGTCTGAAACAGAAACTTCTGTTCCTGCTAACAACATAAGTACCAGGATGTAGATGTCCAGGCTCTCTGGTTCTTCTGGACATGGCTTATCCAGCTACCCATCACTTAGAGCTCCAATGGAGTTCAGCCTGATAGTTCAGCCTCAAGACTGACCTGACTCTGTTCTTGTGGTCTCCACTCCGCATTTCAAATAAACTGGCACATTATCAAAGCAGTGCCGTTTTTTCTTAGGGATAGGCAGCATCCATTGCCAGACATTCTGGCCTTTATTCAGAGATAGATCAATCCCTGACGAACATATAAAATACCAGATTCCAAATAATAAAAATGTATTTATATTTTGAAAAATTTAATTTTGAGTGTTTAGATGGAGATAGGCAATCAGAGTTAGGAATCAGAATGCAGGGCAGAATTACAATATAAACTAATTCTGTCCCCATTTTTATCATTTTGTCAAAATAATATTTAATAAATAATATTTAATATGTAGCTGGAACATTAATTCTATTTAAAAATCGGCTATAGAAATAAATCTTTCATCTGTTTAATTTGTAACATCCTGACAAAGATCATGACTCCAGTTTTGTAGTTCAGATATGAAATATCTTGTCCATCACTCTTCTTCCCACTCCTCTCAAGCCTTCCCTGAAAAACAAGGAACCTTTGGAAAGCTGAAGACAGTAAATGCTTTTCACAGTAATCAATGATTGCTACTAGCAATACACACAATGCTAGAGGCTGATGAATGTTTTCTAATGGTGCTTACATAACATGTCAAATTCTGCTGAGATTGCTAATAGAATCAGGTTATATTCTGTGAGATTTGCTGTTCTGAAAATCGTTGTATTCCTTATGTGTGTTGAGGCTTGATTCTTTAGCATCAGAGTAATTGCAAGAATGACTGCTTTCTTTTTTATCTGGGAAAAAAACCCTGGGACTACCAGGAAAAACATCTGGGATGAGTGCCTCGATGAGTTCCAATATAACCTGAGCCATCATCACCTAAATGTCAGCTATTATGTGGCATTTACTGGGGAATATACCATTTCAGGACATACTGATATATTTAGGTACCTATAGGACTGTAGAGACGCTGCCAACTTCTTGTCTCATTCTATCTCAGAGCTGACTTATTTCTGCTCTTTGTAGAGTGTATCCCTGTGCCCTATTGCTCCAAGTCCTTGTATGTGGTTAGCTGAAAATCACACAGTTAGTACAAGTGTATAACCACAGATCATTATCTTCTGCAGCTCTTGGGGTACACTGATTAGTGGTTTGGCAGTATTAATAGCACGTTCTGGATATTGCTGACATGCTATGTTTCCTTATAGCAAGACCTTTCAGACAAGGGAATTAGTAACAATACTGGGACAATGGGTTGCCTGGTAATTGATGTAAATAGCTTGGTTAATGATTCTGCTAAACCAAAGTGGCATGTGATTGTAATGGAAATGCTACACTGGTTGGAAAACAAGATATTAATTTAGAACATAAGGACAAGAAGAAATAATGTTTGGGGATCGAGTAAAGGGCATTCAGCTTCTCAAGGCTCATTTCATTTTTCTGTAGCACTCCATTAACCACAAGATGCTATCATGATTTTTAATGACCCCGATGTTTTTGCCTCAACAACTTTGCCTGGTAGAAAATTCCAGACACCTGTGATGGTTCACATGATTGATAGCATGTTTCTTTGTGCCTGCTTGGATTTCATTCTTTAATTTCACAGAAGAAACTCACTGGGAATGATCACTACAAAAGAAAAATTAATTATCTTCTGTTGTTCTCATCATAATAGCAAGTGGCTGGAATCAAGACATTTACATTGATGCTCTACGTTTAATGGCATTGTAAAATTTCATTTATTTCTTATTGAGTAGCACTCTAAATCAATTTTTTAAAAGTATGTCCATACTTTTAAAGAGTTTATTACTGCTGGAGTTCCTAGTTTTTTGGATGATATGTTTCAGTCTGTGGGTAATTAAATCTCCCATGACAATTTAAACCATGAGGAATGTCATTTTCTGAAGAGGTGTCAAACAGGTCTGAGATACGAGTAGTAAGATTTTAATAAAGGAGCTTCTCCTCTTTCTATTATATATTGTATACTTCTCGTCTGTTCTAAACTCTAGCGCATGTTATTTTTGTATGCTGGAAAACTGCCACATTTATGCAGATAGTGGAAAAGGCATCCATAGAAGTCCTGGTTTTGCACCATTATGATGGAAAAATAAATGTGTTTATATTTACATATTTATGATGCAGTATTGTCCAGAAGTGCCAATCAGGTGTCATAAAAATCCTGTGAATGGAAATGTCTCTGTGTCCTTGCAAAAGTCTGCTGCTGCTGTTAATGAGTTGTCTGGAAGAATATCCACCAATTGGGCATAATCACTCAAATGTGTCAACTTTTAAACATTTAGTGATGGCCAGTTACCGTAAGTTTCAAACCCGGCCTTAATAAATTCTCATACATCAGCTGTTGCAAGCAAGTTTTAGGCTTCCCCTTACATAAATAGGGCTTTGATTGACAATCCCTTCTACAAACCTTTTACACATCCTTGCTTTACTTAGATTTGCAATAGTTTTAAAATATATTTTAATGTGATTTTATGCAAGGAAGAGTGTAGTAATTACTTACATTTTGTCAGGAAACTCTTAGCATATTTCATTATTTAGTTGATGATTCTGCTCATACTTAAAAATGTGGTGACATTTACCAAGCATCTGCTGATGAAAGTTTATCCATTCCTTGAGAGACAGAGGGAGAAAGAGAAAGGTTTGGAAGTAAAAGCTCAATTTTCAACCCCAAAATATACAGTGTAGAGTGATCCTGACTCCTCCAAATGTCTGGAAGCTATTTTGTTGTTACCATGGGATGGAAGCATATTTAGAAACAGCAAGAAGTTGCTGAGAAATTGAATTTTTGTTCTCTGGACTTAGCTATGGAAAACAAACTTGCCTACTTTTTGAAACATGCTGTAAATACATAAGGGTGCTTTTGTTTCTACTGCATTTGGCCATGCATGTAAGAACAGAGTCCTGTGAGTAAAACTCAAGCATATGCACAAGTCTGAGGTTAATGCTTTTTTGTCAGGACAGCCCTTGTGGTTTGCTCCACATTTGAACAGTTAACTCACTCTCTTGGTTCATATATAGGTGCACCCCACAATAACTTGAAAAGGATATTATAATTGCAGGACCCATAGATAGAAAAGGTACATGTTTAAAACATAAAATAAAACAAAACCCCCAAAACACATTTACTATTCCTGAATAAGAAACATTTTGTGAAATAAATCGAAGCTGATACTATAAACAAGCACGGGACCTTCACATAACAGATTGCTTTAGGACTAAACCAAGATCAGGAAATGGCGAACCCAATTTATTATCCTCTGTATGCATTATACAAACCATTTGGGTATTGACCCCAGGGTGAGGGTAGTTATATCTCATAAAAAGCAAAGGATTATCAAGCATACTGAAAAACACTGATAGTGGAAATTGCTTTTTTATTAATCCATGCTTAAATTCCCTGTCTGTAATGCTCGTGACCTAAATAGCTGTTCAACGGGAAGCCTCAGTGCTCCAGAAACTCTACGTGTGAGATCCTTGTTTACCTTCCTCTTCTGGAAAGACAATACCACCTACTACCTATACACCATTAAAAATGTTTATCACGTGTAGCATAAATTGTACACCATTAAGTGGCTGGTGTTTTTAAACTGCTGGCATGAACAGACTTTGCAGGCAACAAACCTGTCTGTGGTTCCGTTTTGCTGTTGGCAGCTGCGGGTACTTAATAATGAGTCCTTTGGGGTGAATGGAGCAACCACTGGGCGATAAAGTAGATTCAAGTAGCACATAGTATTATGTGCTAAAACGCAAAAAGTAAAAGCAAAAGAGCTATCTGCTTTCCAACTGACTTGAAAAAGAAAACAACACATGGCCCAAAGGCAATGAAGTCAGTGGAGGCCTTTTTTTTTGGCTGACTGCAGTGAATTTTGGAGAAGGCCAAATATGCGAGCAGGTAAATGCTATTACACAGTGCTATTATTTAGCACCCCATTTTATTAGCATGAGGGTTACTGAAAAAATGTTGGTCACCTGCTATTTCAGCAATGAATTGCTGTTTAATGTTTTTGGTGTTTTATAATGTTTTATATATCCATGTCTCTTAGGTTACCAGAAATATTTTGGAATTTATTGCAAAAGAAAAGAATGGTGGGGACTAGTTGCCTGGACAAGTCAGCTGAATTTTTTTTTTTCTAAATCTTTCGAGTATAATGAAACTGGGGATTCATAATGGGGAAGCACCTCTCAAGTATACGCAGCTGAGTTCCTCAGCATGGGTGGGGGAGTGTGGCGTGCTGTAGTTCTGGGCAAGTGGGGACATTTCCAAGAGCATTGTTGTGCCTTAAGGAATCTTAAAAATAGAAAGTGTGTGTCCTGCTGAGTTGGGAGCTTCTGTAAATTATGTACCGGGAGCAGTAGAGGTAGGGTTGGGGACTTAAAAACCATGTGGTAGTTCTTGAAAAAGTATGTTTTCTGTGATACCTCAGAGAAGTTTTGATGTACTTATTAGGAGTATATTCTAATCCCACCTGTGGTTTCTGCTGGCTCTGGTATTCTTCACTGCCTGCTTTAAACTGTTATGGAGCATTTCTGTGCATGCTGCTAAACAGGTGCCATCTATCACTTCAGAGGTGGGTGACGTTATTTCTGTGTAGGGATATATCTTGTAAAGCACTTTAGGATCCTTTGGGATGAAAGGCGCTATTTAAATCTGAGACTTTATTATTGTCTGTCCCTCTCTACAAATAAATCATTTCGCAAAATGACTGTGGAAGAAATTACTCTTGCATAAATGAATTCATCCTGTTCTCCCACAGAGAGATGAGAAAAACTTTATAATAACTATCAAATTGTTTTACAACCAAAATATTGCAATGCTTGAGTAGTTTCCTACTTGTGACTTTGATAATGAGTTTTTGAAAAGTAACTGAAAATGTTTGCAGAAATTGGAAAATAAGATTAGCATATCTGTTATGTAGGATTCTTTGTTAAGTCAAGCTGTTTCTTGTTTAGGTGATAATAGCTGTGCCTTTGTTAATTATTATTTCATATTGCCATTATTAGGCTATTAATAATTCATAGTAAAAGCTGCTTCTTTTTGCTATGTAAATGTTTTCATTCTTATTCATCAATTCCTTATTCCATTATTAATGTGGTTCATAAATACATTACATTTAGATCCTCTTATAAGAGGAGAGACATTTGCTACTGTATTTTCCCTTTTCTTTGGATGTGAGGTAAAACAAGCATGAAGGCAAGGGAAGACGTCCAAAGAGTTTGTAGGGGATATACCCTCACCTCTGAAACAAAGCAGAGGTATGATCATGGCTGAATAACTCTTATATTCCCTTTGGTAAATAGTGTTTTGTATTTTATCGTTTGGCAATCTGTTGTATTTGCCCTTCAAGTATAGTGGTTTGTAGGTTTCCAGATGCATATTATAGACAGCAGAACTGTAATGTGGCTCTGCTATATTCAGAAAACCTTGTTGAGAGATTCTGTTTCTGGCTTTCCCATTTTTTCAGTGCTTTTTCAAGTTATTATCACCCATATTCTGGATAACTGTATCTGAGAAGTTTACAGGAAACCTACTTGAATATAATTTCAGTCCACAATTTGGAAAAAGAAAACAAACTTGCAACCAACCAAAAAAAAGCCTTCTCAGAAGAGTTCAGGGGTTACACAGTTAAAATGCAGTGGGCCTCTAACAGAACAGAGGCTTCCATCTGTAGGCTGTTTCTTCATCTCAGCCCCAGGTTGCCTATGAGTAAAATTCTGTTGCCATCTGGCTTTCCAGTGATATATGTGAGATGAAAAATGGAAACATGAGGATGAAAAGGGGCCTCAAATCTCGGCACCTTCTGTAGCAATGCACGAAGGGCTGGCACACTGACATTCTTAAAAATGCCATTCTGACGTTATTTTCAGATTCATACTTGGGGATTAACAAGAACCGAGAATGTACTGAGTGCTGAGGTCAGGCTCCAACCACCGCTATCACCTGCACCATGTGATCCCTTTCAAGTTTTACTGAAACTAGTCAGGAAGTGTGGACTCTGCATTCTTTTGGAGGGTTATTTCCAAACTTCATTTCTCCCATTCACAGTTATCTTTTAATATGAACTTTAAAAATATGCGTAGTCACTTTAAGGAAATACTTGTGCTTGCACCAAAATTCCTGCTATCTTAAATAGCTCATTTATGGTATTTACCTGATTTTACATTTCACGTTTGGTGTGATTTTTAGTATCACCACTCGTCCTGTTAACAAAATCCTCTCACCCCCTCTCCTAAGGCAGGCTTTAGTGTTCCTGTATCTCCTTAAGAGCCTTTCTCTGCAGCTATTCTTCTCTGCAACCAAGTCTTGCTTGGCTGAGGCTGACCAGAGCTGTACGCAGCACTGTGCCCATACAGAGCCAAAGCTCTACCAGCCCTCTGTGCAAAGCTTCACCACTTTCCGGGCTGTCCCCCTCCTGCAAATATCAGGGCTAGAACAGCTGGGAATGATGTTTGCCTTTCTCACAACCACGACCCCTACCTTCAGCTGGAGAGACACCAATTCACTGGAAATCCATATTGTTCAGCTTCCCAGTTGCCAGGTTGTGCCATTACTTGTGCCCCCTCCACTTGAGCCTCAGCTTTGTGGTGGCAACGCCTGCCTTCATGAAGAGGGACTAGTGCTCGAGACAGCCAGTGCCTAACGTGCGTGTTTGCATTCTGTCTTATCAAAAGTCATAACATTATTCCATTTAATTCATCACATGTTCATGCAAGGCTTTAATCCAACTTCATTTGGGCAATTCCCTTGGATGTTGTGGCAGCGGCAGATTGCGTTAGCTCATTCCTAGGTTTTGTATTGGTTATTTGAGAAGAGGAAACCTGCAGTGTGAAAGGCGCTTTCTGTGTCATGATGAATGTCAGCGTTCAGGAATTGCTCATAGTAATCATTCTGTCAGCTCCTACCCAGCAAAAATGAACATCCAGTAGAATGATGACTAGATTAATATAATTTAGGTCTTACATAAGGGAAATGTAACAATGAACTTCTTTAAAAAATAAACAAAATCCCACTTCTCTAACAAGTCCTTTTTAAATTTTATTTATTGCTCATTGTAAGGAATGAAAACACTGCTCTCTAACTCTGTTCTTGATACTTTAGGTGTTTGTAAGTTCAAGAGCAATAAATGTTAAACTTAAAGCAAACAGAAATTAGTTTTATGACAGTTTAATCTCTACAGTGATACAATGCAAACAGTCCCTTATGTTTTCACTAATCTTTCAAAACTGCTTCACAAAGGTATGTTTCATTCAAAGCATGAAATAATCAAGAATAGTCAAGTTATTTATTACGGTTCTGTTGCAGGCATCAGCACTTCCAACCCCAAGCACTCAAATTCCCTATCACCAACCAATTGTGTACGTGGCTTAATAGTCACATTTTAGGTCAGTGTGTTTTCGTGTCTTTTTTTAAAACTTTGTATTTGAAAGCAGTGACATTGCTGTTTTCAGGGGATTTTTTCCATCTTTTTTTCTAAAATTCTTTTTCTCTTCTCTTCTTTTCCCTCTCTTTTCCAGATTCTCATGTGATCATGTTGAATCACCTGGAGTTTAGGGGGTTTTGCCTCAGTGTTCCAAAATAAAAGAGGGGACACCGTGTGAGCCAAGTCCTCTCTAGAGAATCTACCACACAGAGACAGATTTTGATCTGAGCAGTGAGCAGAACGCTACCGTATGCAATGATGTGCGCCTGGCTGAGTGCATTAAAAATGGGATATGTTTGTGTGTATTTTTTTCCACTGCATTATTGTGGTTTTTGCATGACTCTCAAACACATGGCTGTCAGAGAAAGGAATCTAGCAATCAGCTTAATTTGAAACACTCAATTCAAAGTGCCTTTGGATTTTGGAAATGCTCTGAAACTTGGTTGCCTGCATTAAGGCTTTGACCTGTGCTGTTTCCATGGCTGGGACTGGAATGTATATGTTGTGAAGCTTATCATAACAGTAGTTGAAATGCCAATATGTGAGGGCAAAGTCAACTCGGATATTATTGTATTATGGCTTATTGCTGTCATGACAAGGCTTTTTGTCCTTTTATGTGTGAACAACATGGCATGCTACTTTCTCTATTAGAGTCTGTGTTCATGAGAACTGGTTTAGCATTGTGAAGCAAATGCAGCATCAACGGCCCTCATCTGATATTACTGTGATAACTCATCATTTAATGCTTTAATACTTATTGGTGAAAGCTGTACAGATTTAATTGTTCCCGTTCACATCCATTCCTGTAGCACAACTAACTAATGCCATCCAGTGGTAATGGTACAGCATAAATTGAATACGTTGGGCTTGCTTACCTAGCGTTGAGCAGTGTTGTTTGTTGTTCCAGCTATTGCAAAACTTAATTAACCTGAAAAATACTCTAATGTGGTAAGTTGTTCATTCCAGCAGATGGCAAGAGCAGGGAATATATTTTATAATAAGTAAGTGACTGTAAGATCTCTCCCCTAGTTACATAAAACCAACTAGTCAAGCTGGGCAAGATTGCCTAGTTTGGAGTGGTGTGGGTGTTGATTTTTGAAACAAAATTATTTGTCATCTAAGTTTCTACTTTACTGCACAGAGCTTGGATTTTATTGAAATTTTGACAAGGTGTTTCACTCCAGGTGAAAGCCCAACGTGTAGGTTGGTTTGGGGGCTTATTTTTTGCATGACATAACATTCCTAATATGAAAAAAATTGACTCAATTTGGTTATTTCTGCCTGAAATGTGCTCAAATATGCAAGAAAAATAGATCTGTTTTCTATCAACAAACTTTCGTGTATCTCAAGACTTCATTGTCTATAGAAATATCTAAATCTTTTGTGTTTTCTACCTGGAAGAATGGCTCCACTCTACATTCTTAATGGATGCAAAGTACTTTGAATTTTGAGTAGTTCTGTGTTTTACGGTGGGGTTTTCAGCCATCTCTAACTGGCACTAATTGCTGCTGCTCTTGTATTCCTTGCAATTTCCACAACCTTGTGTATGCTGCAAAAGTTATCCATTGCTGCCACCAGTGATACAACTGAACTAAGGATGAACGTGTTTTAACTGCAAAAGCTGCCAGCAGAAAATAGTTGTGATGCTGAACCTTGGGTTCCTGAACTGATGGTAATCCCAGCTTGTTCTTGACCACACGTGCTGAAAAATAACATTTCTGAACAGCTCTGTTCTGTTCTTGTTAACACATGATGTCAGCAAAAAAGACACTTTTTTTTCCTCCTGTAAATGTTAGCTTTTGCTTACCTTACCAAATGTTAACTTGGACAAACCAGTTAACTTCGACAAAATGCCCAAATTTAAGTAAATCTAAGCCCAGAATTTTATATAAAATTAATTTTAACCCTTATTTTCAACTTTATCTGCATCTCTAAGCTGTATAATAACCAATGAATAGTCACTACAGTAAATGTTTTGGAAATTGCACTACTAATTTTATCAGGAATAACCAAGAACGGCCCCAAGTGTCACTCACATTTCATTGCCATCCGCATTGATTGAACAGGGTCTGAAGTTAACCATAGAGTAAACCCCTTTTATTTAGTGCCATCCTGATGAATGTTGATCATTCAGTAGTCAGTTAAGCCGGAAGCTAACCTTGCATGTGAATGTATCAAGGTGCGTAACTACATGCTGAGTCAGTGTTTTAGACTCTGACCTATTTCAGCCTTTATATGTGAATATACCTATAAAATTGAGGATGTAAAACAATGGTTTTTACAGGTCTGGCTTCAGTGACAGAAGAGATCACTGCCTGAAGCTACTTGCCTTTTACTTTCTGTGCAGAAATTTAGTCTCTTCAACAATTTAACAAAGCTTTGCAAGGTTTTAGTTTAGATAATTTAAATAGGTGATCTGAGACAGTCTGATTAATTTTTGTCTAAAACAAATGAAGTTATTTGTATGAAATACATCCACTCCCAGCAGATGAGGAGGGTCATTAACGAGCACTTGAGTCAGTAACCTCTTCCACAGGCACATCTGGATCTTGAAGGGAACATCTGCCCTCCATCTCTGGCTCACTGGTATTAAACAGCTTGAGATCCACTGCATCAGAAGCAGAGATTGAACTGTAAACCAGAATTTCTCAGACTGGCTCCCCTGCTCTTAATCCTTCTCCCAACTTGCTTATATAGAACCCTACAAAACGCAGAAAGGCAATCCCACAGTATAGTATTACGGCACAAAGATGTGTCTGGTAGTGACGTTAATCAGTATCTGTCCTTGCTCCTCTCCATGCCTCATGAGGGACAAAATATACACAACAAAACCGCTGCACGTTAGATCCTGACCACAATATTTTGCTAGAAATGCCCAGAATTTAATATGAGTATCCCGAATATTGTGAGTACCAATGGCACACATGCTGCCTAATATTTTACATGGTCTAATAATGACATTCTGTTTCTCTTGGACTATAGCCCTAAAAAAATAAAGAGCACGTACTGGGTTTTTTCTGCATGGAAACAACCACCCAGCACTGAATGCTAAAACAGAATTATTTCCATTATGTTTTGCCACTTATTGTGGAAGATGCGGTGTGCAGACTTTAAAAAAGGCCTGAATTATTTGTATAAGCTAAAAGGTCATGAGTAATTTTCCTGCCAACTAGTATCTATTGCCAAAATAATTCTGTTCAGACTGAAGTATATTAAAAAATTTTGACAGCACAGAAGACCTTTATCTGGGAGGGAACAGTGTTAATTATGCCACATTGATTTAATCTCATAGAGACCTGGTGCGTAATTTAAAATTCATACTACTATTAATTTGCCAGGTATGTTTTACAGCCATCACATTTAAGAAAATGCAAGCACTTCCATTGCTAATGAATCATTCTCCTTAAACATTTTGCAGGATGGGGGAGTGTGTGTGTTTGGCTTTTTATTGTTTGTTTTGGTTTTAATCTTGTTCAATTAATATTGAAGAGACCTTTGGCACAACAGGGAGCTGGGAATTGCTGATGACTGGCTGGAACACAGTGCAGGGGTCTGCACTGCACGTAATTCCCTTAGCTCCTTTGCTAGGTTACAGAAATGTTGCATGGGAAATACACGGAGAGCACCAGCTGTAAGGCAGCTTATGTACTGCTCTGCAGTAGCATGTAGGCAGCTTTTAAGCGGTGAAACTTTCTTATTCTTGAGAAGCCTGTCACAGTGTGATTCCAAAGGCTGAATTAAGGTTTTTTTTATGGAAAGCAGAGATGTAATCACTTTTATTAAAAAAATATACTTGAAATTATGATACTTGCTTCTGGAGTATATTATCAAGTAAATGTCATAATTACTTCATGAATTAAAGTACCATTTTAATTAATATGAAAACCAGAAATGTTTTCTGCCCTAAAGATTCAGTTCAGGCACTTTCTCATGGCACATAATGTAACAAAGATATAAAATGTAGCTATCTGGTGTAATGTATAGTTTAAAAAAATGGTGTTACTAGAGGAAAAAAGAGCTCAGTTCAGACAGTAAAAGGCACAAACTGGAAAAAGTTCTCATTGCATGCAGGGTATACAAAATACTATCAACAAAACCCATTAAGTTCCCACCGAAGAGAATGTGAATAAGCGTATTAGTAATGTACAGAGTAAGTTCAGTGTAATGCACTTGGGCAAAAATAATTAGGAACATAAATACAGATAGGAAGGAAGGGAGTAGGTTGTGGGGTTTGGGATGAAAGGGTTTCAGCTGAAAGGAGACTGCAAAGTCACATTGCTCCAGAAAGGGCAGCACAGCGGTGGAGCACATAAGCACCGGTAAGACTTGCAAGATGTAAGAGGTGATCAGCTTGGCGCTGGTTTAGGTGTCTAGTGTGGGGCTCCCCAGCTCCTGGCCTCTTTCATGTTTTTATTTCCCATGTGTTGACCTTTCTGTGGAGGTAATTATTTTCCACAGGTACGCTCTCAGGAGGAAAAGTTGTTGCAACTTCTGCATCTTCACAGTTTTTATTGTAGGTTTTTGGGTTGATTTGTGGTGGTGGTTGTTTGTTGGTTTTGTTGGTTTGTTTGGTTTTTGGTTGGTTTTTTTTTTTCTTTTCCTAACCCAATGATTGAGGAGATTAATGCAGTAGATTGTTGTGGTCTGCTTCACTGCAGTGAATACCATTAGCTTCGCAATTTGAATGACTACTATTTGAAAATTAAAATTAAAAAAAACCCCAAACATATGGAGTTAGAAATGCATTCTAATAGTGGAATGTGAAGGTTAAAGGTGTTAAATGTAAATGTACCTACATGAATACAAACTAACAGCTAGGTAAGCTTTTTAAGACCGATTATTAATGTTTCTGATTACCAAGAAGGGATTATAGATAGTGGAACTTGGCCCTCAGCAGACATATCAAGCAATAGAAATTCTCCTTTCTTTTTAAATAGAAGAGGATAAACTCTGCGGAAAAGTGTTACTATGAAGATAAAGCTTACTTGGGCAATATCCAATACCTGTTCCGATATCCTTTTTTCATATTTTTAACATGTTTTTAATATATTCATAGGGCAATATTTCCATTATCTGATCTCTTTTTCACATCCTGTACCACTCTGGAAATATTTGAATGTCTGGTCTGTGATCAGTATTGTCTCTCCTATCTCTAGCACTTGGCCACATCACGAGAGATCACACAAGCTAGTGAACCTGCTGGGAACGGAATGTATGTTGTTTAAGCAGAGGGTAACTTCTGCCCTTTAGTGCAGATGGTCTAACTGGTGGTCTATGGACCATGGTCTTGTGACTTCTAAGGAGGTAGAGGACTAAAGTTAAGCTCTACACAAAGCCCAGTTTTTTACGATGTGTCTATCCCTTCCCTGCAAAAGGAAGCATCATGCAGTTCAGTTGGAACAGCTGAAACTGCATCAAAAGAAGGGAGCTTTCAGCTGGTGCAGAGCTGGTGGCTCGTGACATTGTTTCCAACCTGACCCTGCCACAAGGGCATAACCAGAGCTGTGTTGGTGAGAAAATCCTTTGGACCTATTGGCTTCTCTTGAGAAGTCCCAGGTTTTATTGACCTACAGTGGAGCTAGAATGGGATCATCATAATGATCAGGACATATAACAAACTTATTGTTATTCACATGCAAAGATCTTAGCACAGCAGGGATTTGGGGCTTTTCATATGCTGAATAATGTAAATACTGACAAATAATTTACTGTGAACAGCTCATCCAGTCCTATTCTGGACCTGGGGAAAGGACAGTCTGTGCACTGGTCATTCACACTCCTGACACAATAAGAGTTTTGCAGAAGTAATGTTTAAAAATTGTCCTTGAAATGCATAGAATTCCTAGCTTCATCCTTAGAATAGAACAGCACTATCTATGTCTGCCTGGTTCCTCACTTCATCAACTCCACAAAGGCTTCATGACTAGGTGGAAAGTTGTCCTTTTCATTAGAAGAAAGCACAGTGAGCAGAGTACAGGTGTTTGCTCATGGCAAAAAGTGAGGATTCAAATCCATGACATGAGAGTCAAAAATAACCACACCGATGCACTTTATCATTTACTGCCCTACTTAATCATTAGGATGTACAGCCAGAGAGACTATAATTTGAAACATACTAATGAAATAATTGCAGTCAACAGGTGGTTTTTCCCATTTATTTAAACAGTATGAAATTGCTTGACTGCTATTTTTATTATCATTCTCTTTTACATTTCTCTATCTTCTACATAGTACTATTGATACAAACAATCCTTTTTGCTGGAATACACGTCTCTCAAGGCAAAGGACATTAATGCTCCTATTGTACAGCTGTTAAATAAGCAGCCCAAAGCCCTGTATTTACTTGATTTACAGATATAAAAATGCAAAAATCCACAAAGATGTTCTTCAAGCTTTTGTCATTTCAGTTCCATTGTATTCCAGCTTCTGAAAATAAAGAGTTAGGTGACCTTTTTATTTCTTCTTCTTATTCTATCTTAAGATGGGATTTTTTTATAGTTGATTTGACATACAAAGGCAATTTCGTCTTTTCTTTTTCCTCCTCAGGTATTCTCTGCTGAATCAGTAAACATCTATAATTTCTGACAAGGTCACTTAATTATCATTGGTGCTGGCTGAAAAAGAGCTGCCTTATCTCTGTTGCTTCTGCTTCTTTTGTGGTGCTGAGCATTACTGAAAAGCCTCATGCGTATTCATTAATTACTATTCAGAAGCCAGTCTTAGTGCATGCAAGCATTTTGCCTTCTTTAAGATTTGCTTGTCATTATGAGTGGATTATCTCTGTGTTAAACATCTCTCTCTCTAGTGTGCCAGTTCCCCAAAGATATCAAGTTTGAAAAAGGAAGATAAGCAAACAGTTTTAAAACCCCCAAATAACAGGAGTAGATGGACATAGGAGAATGAATGAAACAGTGTACAAAAAAACAAAGGGAGGTTGATTTCTTTCAGCTTGGCTTTTCTTTCTCAAAGGAATAAGGAAGAGGAGTGGTTTGTGTTTAAAGTTCCAGACTGTGACTTGGGAACTTCAGATTCAATTTCCACCATCATAATGAATGACTTAAGAGACTCTGAGCGAAACGTTAATTCTTCCTGTGTCTTATTGTCTCATCTGTACAGCAGGGATAATAATCTTCCTTTTATCCACATTACTCATGTTTTCAGCTTCATGTAGCTGAGACATCTGTGGTAAGTGCACCTTATGCAAGTTAAGATGGGGGCGCTGGATGCCATCAAAATAAAATAAAACTTGATCTGTTATTAAGATTCACCTGCTGGTATAAAGTATTATAGAATGAAAGTGTTGCCAACCATTTACAGGTCTTAAAATAAATAGCCACATGTGGTCTCTCCCTCCTACCCTACCCATCTCCTGTTCCTTGCCAAGCACGTTTCAAGCAGTGAAACCAGCAACAGAAATCAGACCAAGATTGTGTCTCCAAGAGATTTCTGCCTGGGCATGGTGTTGGTGTACAAATTATTTGGAACCAGGTCACAAAAAGACTTGGGAATTGTTTTGGATAGTTTCAGGAAGCCTTCTGCTCAGTGTACAGCTGTGGTTCCAAAAAAGGACAAAAAAAAATAGCTAATATGCAGAAGAGGACAGAAAATGATATAGTGCCATTATAGACACAGACAGAGCAGAGAGAGAAACCTTACACATTAGGAGATGCTGATTTCAATAGGATATTTGCTTAAAATTACAGTTCTGGTGAATCAACTGATATATTTCAGATCTCATCATTTTCTTCCCTTCTCCAGCTAAAGGGAAAAAAGGTCCTATTTAAAAAAAACAGCTTCCCTATGAAATGAGGTTGAAAAGGATTAAGAATTTTATCCAAGTGGAGAACCTCATAAAATAAGTGTATGAGAGGTATGCAAAATAATACACAGCATACAGAAGGAAACTCCTATTTACCCTTTCTCAGAATACAAGGACAAGTGAGATGGATCACTTACAAATTTTAAAAATGCTAAAAGGAATCAGTTTTTTTACACAAAGAAAATTTACCCTGTGGGACAGATAAGGGCTTAGTAGGATTCAAAAGGGATTAGACATTTGTATGGATAATAAGAACATCCACAGCTATGTTAGATAAGATTACAGAAGGGGAAAAAGATATAAGCACTCCTGCTTCAGGGCATCAGCCAATTACTGATATAGACAGAAATTTTCCAGTGGAATATTCTTCCCCTGGAACATGCCTTTTTGTAAAGTGCACGTATTGTGCAGCGATGTGTTCATGTCAGTGAACATTCTAATGGATTCTGCTTCAAAACTTGCTTATCTAGTTTCTTTGCAACTTGTTCAGCACTGGGAGTCAGGAAACTTGAGGGATATGTTGTAGAATGGCCTATTGGCCAATCTGTTCGAGATGGTAAACCTCATTCATACTGCTACATGCAAGGACTAGGAAAACATTCTACACAACTTGAGATGCTAAAATTGTCCCCTTTTCTTCCCAACATGGAATTGCAGAATTTTTATGATTTTTAGATTTTGCTTGTGACATGAACTTCATCTTTCAGCCTCAGAATCTGAGTTGGAAACTTCCTCAGGCTGGTTGTTCCATATTTTCTGTTATGTGTTACAGAACTTCTTGACATTAGGATCTAGTAGTGAACAGTGCACCTGGAGACATGCTTAGTTTAATGAGGTGGTTCTTCTGTTAAGAGATGTTCTGTCTGGAGATTGGCTACAGACTATGCTGGGAATTTTTGTTACAGATGGGTTAATGCAGGTGGAGGAGAGAGCTTTGCCTTGAATTCAGATTAATACATTCCTGAAGACAATAAGTAACGATACTTTACAATTATAAAACCTATCTCATACCTGTGTCTTTAAAAATTGTCCACAGAATTTCTGAAAATATCACCAAAGAAACATTTCTATTCTGGGACATGGCCATTCTCAGGTTGTACTGTCTAACACTGGTAGGGTGCTGATTTTGGGCAAATCCTTACGCTTTCTGTTCTTTATGTTCATTCACAGCTTTCAGTTTCCTTGCTTATTTTCATCTGATCTTGTAACTTCCTGCGTGATGCTCACCTGATTTGGGAAGTCAAACTTTTGTTTTTCAGACCACTAAAACACTCAGGAGTGATAAATGGATAGCAACGTAATCACTGTCCTGGCTTAAGCATGAAAAGGTTTGGCTGCAGGGACAAATCTTAATTTTTAGTGTATGCTTTTTTATAGATTACAGAGTTATTAATTGTAAATAATTAATGCCTGACAAACATCTGACCAAAATCTGTTGATTTGTTTTGTTGAATTTTTTTAATATTAGAAGTCAGAGAAATGGAGGAAGATAATTACATAGGATAATTGTTTTGAATGCTTTTAGATCTAAGCTGCTAAAAGGCTAGCTGTGTAAAAGGAAAGTAACCATGATAAATATGGCATGAAATAGCAGAGAACTCAGGCGGAAAAAGAATCTGGTACAGTTGCACAAGACATTTTTGGCAACAATTCCATGTAAATCTCTCAAATGGGTACAGGTACTTAATAGGCAATTAAAAAGACAGCCAATGTAAATGAATTAATACCTTACTCTTAAAATGCGTTAGCTGCTCTGTAATTAATAGAAAATTATAAAGGAAATAAACACTTGCTTACAGCCTTATTAAGATCTGAATGTTAAGCCTTCGTCTGCATTGACTGGGATGATAAAATTTCAGTGGAAAATACAGAAAGCACAGTTAAATACTTGCCAAATTTCAGCAAAATTTCAATAATGTGCAATCACCGTTCTGTATTTCAGAATACTTATGCAAGATGACATTCAGAATGGTCGAATGTAGGTACTGGGAGAGAGTTATCACAGTCATGTGGGAACTGGGATGGCAATCATAAATGAAATTCAGTAGTCTAAAGTAGAGGACCTCATGTATTATTCAATTAGCCCAGTAATAAATTAACTACATAAGCTCAGAGCCAGTCGTTGGTATCCTAATACTGTATAGCTCCATGACATGCCCATCCATATACCAAATCCAACTTCATTTTTCTTACTCTCAGGCTTAGTTCTGGGCTTACCTGTAACACTGAAGCAGATTGATTGGCTTTCAAACTGATATTCTGGCTCAAAGATTAATACAACTTCTCATACAGTAGTTGCTCAGGTATCAGAGGTCAGGGCTTTATGACACTTTCTATAAATATTCTGTCCTTTGTCAAATTTTGAGTATGAACTCTTGGAGCAACAACTATCAATTACTGAGTGCAAGTGCAAGGGGGTCTGATAGGAGCTGGCAGCTGTAATACAAATAGTGTCATAATGGCAAAGCGACTTCCATAACTGTCAGTGTGTACGTATCATTTACAACATCTGAGTGGGTTGCGTGGTGGCTGACATTGTTATACTACTAAAGAAAAAAAAACACCATAAAACCCAAAAACCCCAACAAAAGACCCAAACAAAAACCAAAAAAAAAAAGCAGACTGTTTTTAGCTGGGAGTTCTGGGAGAAATGTTTGAAGGCTCTTGGGTGCTAAGAGGGCTTAGATCCTGCTTTGAATTTAGTTCTCTTGACAGCAATAATGCACATTTTGTATAGAATCATAATAGCCTGTATAGGAACAGAGCACTTTGCAGATGCTTCATTACCTAAGACATAGGAAGCGAATGCTAATTGAATAGGGCTTTTAAATGGCATTCTGGCCTCAGAGCTGCTTTTTGTAGATGTTACTTGCCCATCTGACCTGTATGAAGCTGTTGATGTTTCCCTGGCAAACAGCTTTATGTAGCTAAATTAAAGGTAACCGGGTTCATATCCAGCATCCAGATCAGGAACTATAAGAAAGAACGGCAAGGAAACAGCAAAAGTCACTTTCAGAGTAAAAGAGAGAATAAGGAACATGCATTTCAAGGGAAATACCTATGCAACTTCTGAAGCGATCCGCAATGTTTATCTTGTGCGCTACATCAGAGCAGAGGCACGTATGTGTGTGCTTGAGTTCAAGCGTAGTTCTGAATGTATCCATAGAAGTTCTATGAATTTCAGAATGGGATGAACTCGGAAGTGAATAAATGTTTAGGGCTTTCTTCAAGACCAAAATTAGGATGCAGATAAGATAATGAAAAATGTTCTGTTGTTCCACTCCTGCAGCAGAATGTACAATAATATCTGTATCAGGAATTTTTGAATATGCAAACAGTAGCAGCTCCACTTTTCTCCTTAACAGATATGTTGGCATGTAACCAACAGTTAAATGTTCAAAGAGATTTTTGCTTAGCCTATGACCTTCCTGAAGAATAGCAATCAGACTTTCAGGACTTCAGAATCAGGCAACTTTCCATTTTCAAGTATTTAAACCTCTCCCTGCTTTGTCAGTGCTCACAATCATGTAGTTTGAAATTATGTTTTGACATTGCAGTTTCAGGTCTGCAATGCATTGTTTGGAAGGTATGCATTACTTCTGCAAAGGAAAACTGAATTTATGAGTTCCCTTATCTGTTTAAATTGATAGTACTCTATTATAGTTAGATATTTAAATCAGCTTTTGCCAATTTATTGGTATTGCAGATTCGTTACTAATATTACAATAGTATCTGATAGTGATGTTACCTCACTCAGATTGTTCCACAAACACTCCTCCGAAGGGAAAAGTACTAACTCCACATAGTCTTATGCAATCTTTCCTAAAGCCTCCATCTTATTTTTTAAAATAAATTGCCACGTGCAAAATTGATCAGAACAGGAAAGATTCCTAGTACTGATCACTCAGCATGTGTAAGACATTGTTTCCAGCATCACTCAAAAATCAAATGCTATACTAAAGTACCATAATAATCCCTTTTCATCACTTATTTCTTCCCTCAAGGCTACACAAATGGTTTCAAAAGAAAAGAAAATATCTTACTGGAAAAATAGCACCTTTTCATATTTCTCTTTTTTTCTTTTCCTGACTTATTTTCAGATAATGACTGGAGAGCAAATTCATACAAATACACCGTTCTCTGTCTATTTTGAAACAACCCTTTTTTTTTTTTCCGAAAGCAGCTTTTTATGCAGTGGAATCAAGAAGATGATTTTCTTTTCCTAGAGCTACCTTGATAAACTAGTGTAATATATTTAGGGATGTGGAAGCTTACAAGAAAAGAAAAGTCAACAACAACAACAAAAAAGACTGAGAGCTATCTGAATTTTTTTTCTTTTTGCAAGTTGAGGTGTTGCAAACTATACTTACACTTAGTATTTCCACCTTATCCTTTTATATTCATATTCAAGTCACAAAGTTTCTTCAAGGATGACTGACCTTATAAGAGACTTTTCTGAAATGAAACGTTTTGGTTAGAAGCTGTGAATGTTTTAACAGTCAACAACAGACCAACACAGAGATCCTCCTGTCATCTTCATAAGTTCTCTTTTCTAGTATTACTTTGTCTTCTTGGTGTTATACAGTTGTAAAATTCTTAGATGTAAGATGTAAGGTGTAAGGTTGAACTACAATTTTTCAGTCATCACCAGCTGAGAAAGCTGCAGTTTTCTCTATCCAAAACTTCTGAAAGTTTTGCTGACCTTTTCTGGTCAAGTATCTCTCAACCTGATCTGAGTGATGTTACACTCTTCTTTTAGATCCTTTTTTTCCATAAACTGCACTGTTTCTCTGTTCAGTCTCTACAGAACCGCACAAAACAATACAGATTCAATTTTATAGAAAAGTCATTGGTTTTCTACCTTTAGTGATTGTTAGTGATTGTTAATTGAAGTCTAACTTTTTCACAGTCTCCATAAATTCACCCAGAGCAGGCTAGGGAGGATCAAGAAAGAGCTGAAGTCCCCATGAGCTAGGGTAGGTAACCATATAAGCTACCCAAGTTGCAAACAGAAGACAGAAGAAAACCCATACCTTGGGATTAGAAATAGAAAGATTAAAAAATGTGTCAAAAATAATACAGGTCGACATGGAGAAGATGGGGGTTGAAAGACTTACAGACCTGTGTGGGAAAAGGGTTGAAATCTATGGCTGGAATATCCTCCGACAACTTCCAATTGCCTGTCAAGCCATGACCTTTTGGGTAGGTACTGCCAGCACGTAAACCTGTTCTGTAGGGTTTTATAACCACCAGTAACACACAGACTTTCTAGGTGGGAAAGGAATATAGGCAAGAAAAATCAAAAGGATGCGGACAGCTGTGGCAGAAAGAGCACAAGAACAGAAGGAAGGGTGAAGTTAAATGGATGCAAAGAATTTTAGCTACATCTGAACTACCTTCTGCTGTTGAATGTGAAAGCCGAGATCCTGGTGGGTTTAGGTGTGTCAAAGTGAAAGTTGCCTTAATATCCATCCTGAACACCCTGGAAAGTCTCATTTATCTTGGGTCTCGTTATCTTGTGACATGTTTGAAATCACCCTAACCCTGCAGCCCGCACAATTTCTGTGCCCCACTGTAGCCCTCCATTTTCACATGCTTTATTTCATGGATTTACACAAAGTTTCAGATCATCAAAGGCTTTACACAATCTGTCAATGCAACAGATTCACCTATTGAGTAGCAATGCCAGGAGTAGCTCTGCTGATTTCAGCTGGACTATTTATGTTTTGAGTTGTTCAAATCAGTCAAAAGTACACAGGGAGCAGAACCTTTTCTATGTAGGAGTTGACTTGCAACACATGCTTACAGCAGCAGTTAAAAAGAAAAATTGATCTCAAATTATGAGATGGTGACAAGAACATGTTCAGAGGCACCAGTCAATTTTTTATTGGTTAAGTTTCTCCTGCCATCTGAAAGTGTTGCTGAATGTGATCTGTGTTTAGTTCTGTTCCCTATGCCTTTGGGAAATTCATATCTGCAATTTATATAGCTTCTACCTAGCCTGGAGAAGCTTGTAAGTTAATAATGATAGTGTGAGAGAGGTGGTAGAGTGCGCACGTGGCATGTCACGTTGGTGAGCACTCTAGAAGCATTACAAAGAGAGTAGATGGGTCTTTTAGAATTTGCTGGCAGTCTTGTATCACACACACATTTCAATAAACATTGTCCCAGATGCGTGTACAAATCTCTGGTGCACAGCTGTGGTATAAATGGCACAGTAATTAGAAACCTGTCTTAAAAAATATCAAGCCTGGATGACGGGCATTAAACTAAACGACTCTAGGGACTTCATTTTATGCTTTGCTAGTTCTTTACAGTGTTAACCCTTGTCCCAGCTTTAGAAACTTCAAAACAAATCTTCTGCATGGCCAAATCATCAAAGGTTGTGTTATAAAGTGTGTACTGAGAGCCCTGTGAGAAGTTTGCAATTAAACTCAAAATAAAACAAAACCCCCATGGCTTTTGAAGTTTGTTGTCAACCAGAACGAATGACGGTGATTAAAAGAATCTTAATGGTCACGTGTTTTTGCCCAAACATTAGCTGGAGTTTACGGAAAGTCTCGACCTCATCTGTAGTCTTGCATTAAAATCATGACGCTATATTGTAAAGCTAAGCAATAAAAATACGTCTCTGTCAACAAAACTTTTGAGTTTGTGAATATATGAATGGGCATAATAATAATAATAATATAACAAACAGTTGCAATTTCCCCCCGTCAATCAGCTATGAGTACTTGCTCCCTAACATTTAAACACTTAAACCTGTATGAGTTAACAGATAAGTTGCAGGTAGCAGACCACCAGTGGAGTATTTTGTATCTTAAAAGTAAAAGATCAAATGAGGGTTTTCTGTATCCTTCCTTAGTCACCCATACTGAGTCATTTCAAAGTAACAGATTAACCACAAGACAATTTTATAGTCTGAAATGCTGATTAAAAGGAGCCCTGATCTTCCACAAGGCATAACTCAGAGTGTGCAGAGAAAAAAATATTGCTTCCAATTACCAGAAAAACAGATTAATTTCAATATTTCTAAGCAAACACTGTATGGACCCTCCAGTGATAACTGTTTACATGACAGGATTGGAAAAAGAAGCTGTTGAAGAAACAGTGAAACATTTCTCAAAGCCTCTCAGATTATGTCATCAAGGCAGCAGCAGGAATGAACATTTTTGCTAGAAGGTCAAATGTAAGGTGCTTGTCTAAGGATTATGTTTACCCTGGACTTTGTACTGGTGAACAAACCCTGACCTTTTCCTTTTGATTTTTTAATTCTCATATCCTCTTACAGAAACAGTTCTGTTTTCTCTCAGTTCTCCTCACCAGTCTGCTTCGGTTCCACAGCACTCTTAGAAGTGGTGAGCATTCACACAGAAAAAAAGCAGATATAGTTTCAAAGGAATCTTTGTTAAGACATCTTTGAAAGCAACAGGGAAAAACAGCCACAAGGTTGCCAGCTCCTACATGGCAGTGACACTGAGTAACAAAATACGCCAAGGCAATTTTTCTGATGAAGTGCCTGTTTCTCCATCTATAGTCTTGGATTAGATTACATTTAGTCACAAAAACTGGCACAGTTCTATCAGTGGAGCTATGCTGATTTACAACAGCCACTCTCATAAAGAAGCACAAATGTGGAAAAATAAGTTTATCCACTTCTAACTTGAGCAATATAGATTTTGGCCACCTCTTACTGCCCATCTGCATTTGAGCCTACCCAGGATATCCCTGACACCAGCTGAGAGACTACTGCTCTGCTTGTCTCTGGTATAAAGCCTGTGTGTTCTTGGCTACTTTACTTTTTGTGGTAAGTGGTATCAAGGTTATTTTCCTAGGGCTCTGAGAGGATTTTTTTCCTTAGAGCTGAACTCCAGCTGAAGTTAACCTTTGCTCAGCATGCTGTTCTCTGCTCAGATACTCCGTTCAGATGTTGGGATAATTACGGCAGCCAATTTAGTCTGAAGTTTTGGACTGATGTGTTTACATGTTATAAACTTTTAAAAAGACTTGATTTTTTTTTCTTTCTTTAATATTCCTGCGAGTGTTTTGCATCGTTACAAGACTGGCATCAGGATTTCTAAACTTAGATGTCTGTGTGATAGGGTCTATATTCCTCCTCTAGAGACAGGCTGGGTTCAGGTGATGTATAAGAGTGGATGCAGGCTGATCAGGAGGTACATGAGTCTGAATGCCGCATCAGACAGCAGTTGGGTGTAGCAAGAAGAGAAGAGGCACCTCCTCGTCTACAGCTGCAGATATCCTATGCAAACTAAACATATCAGAACTTTTGTTTCTATAGCTTTCCACCTTCCCTTTTTGAGCTCACACTATTACACAGTCATCCTACTGCAGCACTGTCCCTGCTAGAATTCTGCCAGCCACAATGAACTTCTTCATTTATATAAAAAAGACAATATCTCTCCTTTGTTGCACAAAGGTGTTAATAAATGCCTGGATTTGAATTAAAAGGTGATAATGGAAAACAGAGACCCCAATGTGTCAGTCCTTCTGATGCCTACAAAACACCATCTGATGTCTCAAACATCCCAAAACAGCTGTACATGAGCTGACCAAAACCTTGGTGATAAGAACTAATCCTTAAAAATCTTACTAGGGAGAAGAAGTCTGTGGCAGGTGGATAAGGAGGAAATAACAACAAAAGCCTGAAATAAAAGTGGGCAACAATTTTTAAAAGCTACACCAAAAAGGCTAAATCAGGACTGCAAGTAAAGCCTGGCTATTAGTAAGAAAATAAAGTTGGAAAGTTTATTCTTCATTGGTTTTCTGCATTTAATCAGAAACCCTCGAGCATTGTAAGTGAAAGTTCTCCATTCCTCTCCCTCCTCGGAGAATGATCCTACTTGCAGTTTACTCAGTGCAAAAGATTTTTCAGTGGTTCTTAATTCAGATTTTGTGGTAGTAAAAAGGACTGAATATCGCACATGGTCTAAAAATCTTACATTTAAAAAATCTTGATAGTGAATGTTTGCTCGCTGACACTAGTAGGAGCCTATTAATATCACTGGAGTAGCATTTGTTTGGCAGTGGTGATAGGAAAATCCACCCCAAGGTGTATCTGATTGAATAACTATTCAGACATGTCATTAATTATGCCAGGCATCCCAAATGCATGAAGATCTACAAAGCTAATTTTCCACTGAAGCCAATACTGTGGCCTGTCATACACCCCATACCTGGTGTGCTGATCCCTAGCTCATTGCCTTCTGTCTAGAGGTCAGTGACTGTTGGGTGCTCTAACATGTAGGACAGCCCCAGGCTGCTACCAATCCTCTTTCCTTCCCTCCCTGCTGACGTGCAACATTCCCTCACCCATTTCTCCCATTTCAGAAGTGAAAACAATCTGCACAAGTGAGATGAATTACTTTCTTGCAAGCTTATACGTTATTTTTCCATTGGCAATCAAGAGTCTCGCTGCTGAAAAACCTTGTAAAGCAAAGGGAGTTTTAACCCAAAGTGATTCCAGGCAAGATGCTAATTTTTCCACAAATTCTGGCCAGTTTTTCTATTAACTGAAGCAAGACTGAAGAGTTGGGGGATGAAAAATGCTATTAATCCTAAAAATCCTATGAGGAACCTAAATAATAACCTTCAGACATTTTTACTTTTTTACACTGAGAAACTGAATTGCAAGCACGTGTTACAGAGCCCAGGGAGTGCTGTGCTTAAGGAGATTGCTGTGGCTGTGGAGGTGGTCAGTGAGAGCACTTGTTTTGTATCCTTGTTGTTTGTTCACATAGTAAGGTCTTCAAGGCAAAGATTATGTGGGCAGTAACAGTGATAGCCTAATAGTATTTGGGAACTGTAGCTATTATCATAAATATAATTATTTAAATTCCTCTACCAATATAATTAGATTCTTAACACTAGCAAGAGGCCATAAATCTAGTCAGTAAGCAATGCTAACTTTATGTTTATGGCATTCAGGCATCTATTTGCTTTGTTTCAGTATTTTCTAGGTCAGAATTTTTAATCTGAACTGATTTCACATAATGACAAATCACCAGTGTCACAGCTGATTTTCCTGTGATGTGTTAAAATTTCTTTCAAGATTAAGATGTGCCTGGATGCCAAACTAGCACACCATGTACCACAGCGAGTAGTGGAATCTATTCCATACATTGCTATGCTCACGATTTATCGCAGCTTTGCTAGCCTTAGTGACCCCTGTGGTTTTTATTATGGTCTTGTGCACAATTTTACCTTAGCTACGTAAAATTACTCTACTTGTTGTCATCACATATTCTGAGTCAAATCAGAAGCCAGACAAACCTAAACTCTAATTCTTAATTTCTATATACATACATATGTAAACATAACATACTGATGCATGAATTTCATTAAATCACATAGAAGTCACTGGCTTTGTTTAAAAGGAAAGATATTTTCTCTCAGACCCACTCAACATCAGGGCTGTTCAGTGAGTTGAATAAACCTTGCTGCTTTTCAGCTTTCTCCAATCACACTAAATATGAAACTGATTTCAGAATTTGTGCTTCCAGATTTTTACCTGGGGAATCTTGTCCATGGAGAAAAATAGAATAGGTAGGGATAACAGTGGTGACTATTATAATGTTTGCCAAGAGCTTCCAATTGTGAGACTTTTTTTCAGTTCTTTAAGTTTTAAGTGAATTTGAACCTATTGGACAGAAAGTTCATGTGCTTGTTGTCTGGCTAGGGCAGTTTTCTATGGAAAGTTTCCATTGCAATTGCCAGCCTTTTCCAGGCTTTACAGTGCTCTGTTACAGAGTTTTGGAGAAGGAGAGCAGAATGTGTGGTTATTTCTTGTCGTTTCTGTTTTGTGTAATATTTTTGTACTGGGTGTATTGACTCTATTGCACTTCTGTTTGAAGCCAATTTACGTATTTGGTCAAAATGTCAATCAGCTGTAATAAGTTATTATACACTAGTTACAGTAGGCAATAATGTATTCATCCTTTGGTTAAGAAGATGCAATATCATGCATTTTTATTCTTAATACAAAATGATAGGGCTTGATTCTAGTCTTCTGTACACAGCTGAACATCAGAAGCCACAACCATGTTGTAAAATAAAGAAAATTGAATTGTGAAAATAGTGCAAGCAACATCGTGCTTACATGAAACGGAAATGTAAGAGTAGTTTAAGGGCTACAGTTTTCACTTGTTCGTGTTTAACAGTGAGAAGATAGTCCTGCAATAAAAGCACCTCATCCTACAGGATGGGGAGATACTTTCTAGACGAGGTTCTCCTAACTGTATTTATGGTCCTACTTGCACATTTAATAATCTGATTTTTTATGATGTTAAGACAGAATTCCTCTGAAGAAAGATGTGTCTGTAAAGACAATGCTTAGAAATATGCAAGCTGCGCTTATTTCAAGACTCTGAACTTTCAGTTCCCGAAAGCCTTCTTTCTGTGACTGTGATTCTGCCAGCTTTTCTCTCAAAAATAAAGTATTGTGAAGTTAAAACTATTGCCTGCAGTTTGAGTTATGGACCTGATAATACATTGAAAGACCTCAACCGCTGTGAGTACTCCTTTATACTTCAGAGACAGCAAGGGATAGAAAAGAGGAACATAAGATTCAACTGACGGACCATAGCCTTGTAACACAGGTGTCTGACACTGCACTCAGAAAAGGCAGTATGACCTCACCAACCGCTGCATTAAGCAGGAGAGGCAAAATTTTATACGGACCATCTATAACTTAACACTTGCACTTTTCATTTTCAAAAGCAACCTGGAGCGTTTAGGAGTCAATATTCTAAAGACTTACCCCTGAGCTCCTAAGGCACCTGTAAAACCACCTCTTGCTCTGCCTGTGCTGCCTACATGTTGTTTCTGGCTGCAGTCCAAAAGTCACCTTCGCGCACAAGCTTGGGCAGAGGTGCAAGAACTGGTTCACACTTAAATCTGCTCCTCCAAACTCTGCAGTTTCATCTAGTCTGAGTTTTTCGTATAACACGCAAGAACAGCCATGCAGATTAGCATGTAAGGAAATACAGAACCTTCATGTGAGGATCAGCCATGCCAAGTATTCCTTTACCACTGAAAATGAGCCTCTTCTAATACCCGTGGGTGGGAAGGATCTTCAGCAACTAGTTCCCAGTGAGCCTACCCTGCTGAGCAGAGCCTGGGTAATAAAGCACCTAAAGTTGTGACCTGCGAAAGAAGCAAATTAGTGTAGCCATCACAACTGCAGGCATCTGTCTGTAGTTTCATGTCTGCATCATTGCTTCAAGCTCTGGAAGGCACCCTGGCAACCTATTGTAGTGTGAAACCTGTAATTACTTCGTGTACGACATTGAAGAAAAGACAGGCCACTACGAGGTTAACAAATCAAGCTCTGCTAGACAAATAGGAATGGTGAGTTGTAAGCCCCTGGGCCCTTGTGACAAACATGCCGCTGCAGAGTGCTTTCATTTATTATCGAGGGAGTTCCAGCACCTGTTAGCATACAGGCGCCTTCGGCTGTTGCCAATTCCATGCCTTGTGTTTAAATCATCTGTGCTTAACATTCAGCTCCAGACTGAAATGGTCTGTGAGATGCCACTTCGTGTATTTTTTAGGTCTTCCAAGTACTTGCAGATGTATTTTCTAAAATATCACACAATTTGGCTCTAACATAGTGTCAGAGTAAACCTTTCTACCTCCTTTTTTCCTATCAGGTGCTGCTAGATAATTTTCAGATTGTGTAAATCATTTATGCACTTTTTATTTACACAATCCCAAGACAGAGTCTGTTTTTTTCTTGCTTATATGAGTATTAAAGTATCAAACTTTACTGAGTTCGGTTAAACTTTTCCTGATCTATATCAGTACGTTTGAGAAGCAAATTGGAACCTCCGCGAAGCAAAAATATCCCAGGATAAGTATCTTCTATTTCAGTCACTGTTCTTGCTGTTAATGTTTTCTTTTATCTGAGGAGCAAAATGATACCTTTTCATTTAAAATTGCAGGTCCTGACAGAAACATGTATTGTTGGGTATTAAGAGACGTTTTAAAATCTGCACTTGCGAAGCTAGTATTCGTATTTATTTTACCATCACAAACTTTAGGTTCAGCATCATTGCTGATTAATGAATTAACTTTTGTTTGTCCCTTTGAATTTGCACACATCATCCTTCACTTTTATCACTGTGGTGTTTGATGTGGACTTGGGTTAATGGACAGTGATTGCAAACTCTAAAGTGATTTCATCTTTTCAGCTAAAAAGCTTAACCTACCTTTTGGTTTCCCTTGAAAGAGCTACCCCAAAAAATAATATTGAACCTATTTTTGTGGTGTAAGAGATCTCCTTTTTCTGTTGATTAGTTCCTGTTCTCTAAAATACCTAAGTTTCCTCTAATTGTCTTGCTACCTAAATTGGAGCAGGTGAAAACTGTCTGAGATAATTGCAAGTTGGACAAGGCTACGGAAAACTGTTCATATTTCTGGCAGTGCCACAGGCCTCTTTCCATGCCAGAGAAATTGCTTTGGTCTTCAGGCTGGGGACTCTGTTACTGTGCACCAGCTGAGCCATAATAATTCACTGAATATGTGCACAGGCTTAGCCTGGTGCAAACATAAAATAAAACATATTAGTCCTTGTTATTTACCTTGAGACACAAGCTAGTATGGTAGCCCTCCGTTTACTGCAGGGTAAGAGTTCCTGTGGTCTCCTGGCAGTCCGACGTGGGCTGACTTGCTGAGCTGCTGGATCTTCTCCTTGCAGTACAGGACATTGGCTGCATCATTTCCTTGCAGCAAAATCTTTTGCTGTGGTGTCTGTGAGATCTGTTGAAGTTTTTCCTGGCAGCCTCAGGGACCTCCAGCCACAGGACTGTTGCTGGAGACTCTCTGGGAGGCAACAGTCCAAGTTGCACCAATTCTCCATTTTGAAGAATGCAATTTTCAGCTCAAATAGGGGCCAGCAATCACTAATTTAGGTTCAGAAGGAGAAGTGTAACCTGGGATTTTCATTCATATAAACCCTTCATTACTTTACAGCATATGTTCAAGTAGTCTTGTTACATGGCCACACGTAATGTAGTAATGAAAATCTGAATTTTTAAAAGCTGTACCTTCAAGGTTCATTTCAAAGCTATAGTGAAGCACGTTCGAATGGGATTGAAAAACTGTATTAAAATAAATTGGCTTGCATTAATCCAAAATAGAAAAGATTTTGGTTTATTGGTGAAATATGAATCCCACAGATTTAATTTTGAGTCAATATGAAATGTATATTTTATATGATTAATACTTTTATTCTTGCTTTATGTTAACCTTTTCTTAGCCTCTCCCTATGATCCCTCCATCCTCTGTCATGTAATCCCATTTTAAAAATGCATTATTGAAACCTAATGCTGAAAAATCGTATTCTAAAAGTTGTTAAAATGAAATATTTTAACATTTCCTAAATAAAATATTTAATTCTGAAAATGCCAGAATACTCTTTTCCCTTCTCAGTGTTTCACTTACTAACAAAAAACACAAATAACTTCTGTTGCCCTGTTACTAAATTGGTTTTGTTCTTTTATTCTAAAGAAATGGCCAGGTCTAATAACTGTTGTGAAGAAATACTCCGAAATGTTAAACTCTATTCTCCTGGTAGGTTCTTCAGAGCCTATTTCTCCTGAAGTTTATTGCACAAAATGTTTTTTTCTTAAGTGCTGCTTTACTGTAACTCTACAAATTAAATGTAAGGTGAAGCAGAAGTGAATCACTGAATGCCATGTTACTTTGTTTATGGCATTAGCCCCCAAAAGGATCTGATTATTTTCATTGGCGGATTACTTTAATACCAAATCAATAAAATAAGAGGAAATGCCTTTTTATACATACAGCAATTAATCTGCAGACTTCTTACTACTTTCATAGTAAACCAAATGGTTTTGATATAGGGAGACAATACTTGTGTGAATAATAAGAACATGAAGATTTATTTGGGGGGGACGGGGAAGTAACAAATTGAGGATTTTGAAAAGGAAATGCATCAGCTCCCAAGACAGCTAGTGAGGAACCTTCCATACAACAGATCATTTCACGGTTTTCCCCTTCAGGATTTTTTTCAATACGCCTCTGAACTGGGTGGTAGATGGAAGGACATGATTCCATGGATTGGGTGCTACCGGTGTAAATTCCAGACAGGATGTCGATGTCAAAGTTGCACCTTTGTTTCCGTTCTTTACCCGATGAGGCCCAACCAAGAGCTTATGAAGTCAATGGAAGTTGACTGACCTTTATTAGTCTGGTTATGAGTCATCACAGAACTCAATAGCCAATTGCAACTGCTTAGAAAAACTTCTCTTGATGTATAAAATAGTTGAATTTATTTAAAATAGTACTAGAACTTGTGTTATAGAAAATGAAAGTGCATAATCTGTCTTACACCTGAGGACAAGAATGCAATGAGGTGCTGACCTTGAAAATATCTCTTCCTCATCAAGAACCTTTCATTTAATCTCTCCTGCAAGCAAAATACAACTGCAAAATAATAAAAATAATTCATGTATCAATCATCACGTGGGGTAAGACCTAAAAGACGGTGATATTCACTTCTGCCTATGGACTAACAGAAGCCATCAGGCAAGTTATTTAATAAGAAAACTATGATTTCTTGTTTTGCAAAGAGAAATCATAAAGTTTGGCTCTTTTAGACTTCCTTGGGGAATATTAAGCAATCGCCTTACTCCATCAAACTCTTCTGCACTTATTTTTATAGCTGTTTGCCTTTATTCTTTGTGTAATGTACCTTTAAACTCTGAAAGGCTCTGCTGTCTGCAGAGACGCATGGGTGTTTCAGTTCAACATAAACTGAGATGGAGACACCCACCTGCAGGCAATGCTTTCAGAAAAATCTCATCTTTGTTCTGTATTTTTTTTCTCTTGCTCACGTCAAAGTAATTCAAACTTAAAATAGCTGTTGGTCTTTGATTCTGTAGAAATCTAGCACAGAGAAATCAGCAGAGACTTTTTCACGTTTTGCTGAATTGTTTCCTTCCAATGCCATGATATTCAGGAGTAGTATTCCGCATAGAATAATTTTGATGGCATTAGCTAAATTTATCCTATCATAATGGAATTCATTAATAAGCCATTGTGTTTTCTTTATGATAGTCAGTGGTGATTAGTGCCTGGATTTTCTTCTGCATTCTACCTAGGAATCAATTGTGACATTGGTTTAATGGATTAGTGTGTATTTATCAGACACATGCCAATAAAGCAATCAGTTCGCTACCAAGTACTATCAATCTCTCCTGTAATTGCCAAGCCCAGTAAGTAGCTGCAGTGGAGATAACAGCATTGTGAGCTAATTCCTTTCCCTGTCACAAGCCATTCAGCAGAAACTGCCTCTTTATTATTCTTTCTCCATGTGTTGAGGCTATTGACAGTTAATCTGGATTAACAATGCTGAGTGGTGACAATAAATGCTAAAAATTTTGCTTTTTAACACTCCATTAGATGACGTAGATTGTCTGAGTACCTTCCCCCCTTCACAATGCAATGCTGAGGTTACTATTGTTCTGGTCCTTTTACAAATTACATTCGTTAGGGCAAAAAGAAAATTATTTTCATATAGGTAGTTTGTGCTACTAGAAATTTAAGGAATGTTGAAATCATGGAAAAGAACAGAGTTTTTAAAAAGTGTGGTTGCTGGGTTTATTTCTAAATAGACTGTTCCATATATACAAGAGAGGGAGAGGAGTGGGAATACCAACCAAAACATAGATATATATATAATCTAACTTTGGAATACCATTACAGTACACAGGGAAGTAGTAGGTAATTCAAAGGCATTTAGAGGAGGAAATTCAAATTTTGTGAGCCCTGACCTGGAAAGCAACACAAAACAAAGAACAACAAGAAGGAAAAACAACCTTCTGAATGTATACGTGGGGCCAAATTTAGAAACAAGATGTCTTCTTATGTACCAGTAAATAAAGACAATATGTTTTGATTGTGTTCCTTTGGCACAGGCTAGATGAAAAGTTCAAATGCTGGCTAAGGAGAGAGCATAAAAATGTATTTTTATTAATCAGAAATGCAGAAACCTTATTATAATTCATAACTCCATGCTGGTTTTATTGTTTTCAAATCACACACCAGTGCTTGTGCAACAGAATTCTCAGTTTAATATGTAATGAGTATGCTTTTCAGTAGCATATTTTATTAGGCATTAGAAAGAGTTACGGAGCCATCCATATGACGTGCATTACAGAACTTGTCAAGAAATCAAGGATGATTTTTGCTTCTCTGCTAAACAAATTACACTTTAAGCAATTACCATTGACTGATATTACTTATCAGGAGGCCTATTTTTACATAACAGAACAAAATAGAAAAGAAAAGGAGGAAAAAAAAGTAAACACTATTGGATTTCACAGAAAAAATATTCATTTTATTTATTTTAACTAACATGCAGCCTTAAATTTGATCTTCTGTAGACAAATCAAAAGACGGAGCTTTAATGTTAGTTAATGCTTAGTTTTCACAAAAGAAAACTAAATGTCCTCTAAATGTTTTTGGATGACTTCTATGGTTAGAAAAAATTATTTTATTTTAGAGTAATAAAGTTGGGCAGAACAAAAAAAGTAACAGATTGGTAAAATTTGTTTGTGCTTTGGGACAGGAAGTTGTTTCAGGACTGAAATAATAGGAGTACAGAGCTCTGAATTGAAATATTTTTTCCAGTTGAAGACTTTCCGAATGTCCTTGGATAAATCAGCTGATAAATCATAAAGCCCCCTTTTTCCTTTATTTTTTCTTTTTTTTCTTTTTTTTCCCTGCTGTGATTTCCATGCTTGATTGCTTTCATTAGTACTGACTACTTACTTGATCTTTGTGCAGCACCTAGCACAGCAAGAGTTGCTTTAAATTTTAGTGGATGATGATCGGAGCCTCTATGCCCTGCTATAGTAACAAAAACTCCTTGTAAATTTTGCAAACATTTGGCATAACCTTCATTCAGCATAAACAGGAGAATCCACTGAAGCTTCTGTGTGTCACAGTTTAGTTGCCTGCTGTATTTTTTCATTGTATTTGAACACTGTGTGCCAGAACCCACTCAATTCTCAAACACAGTTTTAATGTCTATTTTCCTACCCTAGAAAGAAAAAGCATGTTCAAAATGAAATGAGTCACAAGGAGAATGGAAACCAAGATAATTTAAAAAAACAATTTTAATACTTTCTCAGCTTGTTCTATACTGAGTTACAGTACCTCAACCAAAACACAGCTTTGTCATTGTTCTTGCTGGCCTGTGAGAAAGGGAGCTGTATTTGTATTGCTTGGCCATTAACATTCAGAGGTACTATGTCCCCTACCACACCCACAATTTCAAGGAATGCCATCCTTTCCTACATGGTGCAGCCAATCAGTTTCAGAAAGCATGTTAAAAGGTGCTTACGGGCATCCCCACAGGGCATTCCCTTTCTAGAAACAGTATGTGTTTAGCCAAGGATTCAATATGACGTTCTATATGATACTGATTAAATCAGAATTTCTGTTCTGCAAGGGTTTGAGGACTCTTGCAAAGAACTTATGTATATCTGAACTGTAAGGACACGTAAGAGTTCAAACAAAGGGTTCAGATTTAGAACACAGCCAAGAAACACTGTATTTATCTTTTCTATATAAAACAAGACGGTATCTTTATAATGTTAGAAAACCCAATCTCATCCTGCAAGACTTCTACTGTTAGAATAGATATTAAGGAAGGGAATTTGTGTATTGAAAGCAAATTGAACTTCCACCTATATCGTTTTTCCTCAAGCAAAAAAAATCCTTCAACAAAGTAGTCTGCTCCATGTAGTGTAAACTAGTGAGCAGGTTCCTTAACTACCAAAGCGCTTTATTTTATCACTTCCATCATATCCACAAATAGACTCATAATTAACCTACAAGTTCTTTAAAGCTATAAGCACCAATTCTTTTAATGGTTAAATGTTAGAAACATACATTATGTAAATGCAAGGAGGGTTTACTGAAATTTGTTCTAGTGATAATCCATCTGTCTTGGATAAAGGCCAATGTACAAGCAATTGTGCCTCTTTCAAAGAGCACTAGAAGAAAGATTTCTTTTTCTTGTTCCACATGACTCAACATGATCTCTGTATACTTTTATATTCCTAGCAACAGTCACAATAGCTTTTCTGAATAGGATGCCAGATAGTCTTTAACGTGAACAGCTTACATTCACGTTGCTATACCATACTTTAGCAAGAATGTTTATCACTGCTTGGAAATTGCACTATAAAAATGAATATGTTTTATTCTTTTAAAACATGCATAGTATCAACTCTTTGTCGCCGCTAACAATTTTCAAGCAGAGAAAGCTCTACCCAGTTACTCTAAAAAAGCAGCATGACAGAAATATGTGTTTTCCACCAGCATTCAAATGTTAAAGTAGGCAAGATAGACAAATCCCTTACTGCTGCCCTGCAGCAAGAGAATAGATGGTTAGACGTTTTTTAGCTGCTCTACTCACTGCTTACATCCAATGTGTTTTAAAACGGCATGATAGTATCTTAAATCAGATGGGTGCATGCACAGCTGCATTTCATTGCAAACGTACATGCAATAGACTTTCTCAGCCCTTTGTAAATATTTCTATAGCACACTGTAAGTCTGAGGAAGCTGCAATGATTATTTCATTTATTCTTCTTTAGAAGACAAATAAATGTTGCTGTGTGTGGAGCCTGGCTTTTGTATGGCATTTATATCAACTGAGCTGTGCCCTAAGAGATGCTGTGAAGTGCTCGACAGTTGTACGGAGCCTTCCTGGCCAGACAGCCTCCCAGCCAGCACTGCCATTCTCAACACCTGCTCTTTCAGAGTTAGCTCAGGCCTCCGGATCTGCAAACTGCAGTCGTGTAAAAATCTCTGGAGTTGTGTGAACAACCCTTTACGGTTCTGACTAGCAAGGACCACATGAGTTAAGTTTAATCTTGTAAGGCCTGAAGAATCAAGGGTTTCCATATAGGAAAGAAGCACTTTAACCCAAAGTGTGGTTAGCTTTGGGGGCTGGAGGAGCAGCACAGTGGTTCACGCAGCCGTATCAGATATGTGTTTCCATTCCAGGTGGCACTGAGTGATTCAGAGTGAGGAAAATCACACATTGGAGTGTCCCAGTTTGTTATTGGAAACACTGAAAGTGCAGAAGATTGTTTTCTAAATTGTTTCTGAGATGTTATTACCTTTCTCCTCTTTGAGTGAATCTTGCAGCAGCCAAATGCTCTGTGCTGTTAAAATGCTTCAGATGTTGCCTGTAGTTTATTGTTCCCTTGAAACAATTTATTTCATTATAATGTACTCATGAAAGAACATTAGTGTTTAATTATCAGGAGAACTATTCTTAGCAAGGCTCAGACTGAAGTATGGAGTCCTTGACTGTTAGTTGCTGCTCATCTACAAACTGATGGTTGGCAGAGCAAATGTCATGCATGGTAGTTCAACGATCTCATGCAAACAATATCCATTGTGAATGTTATCATTTTTCCATTAAAAATCTTTTTGAGAATAAATCTTGCCAATTTGACATACTCTGACTGACAGAGCAAAAACTGACGTGGAAGTAGCTTCATACCACTGCAAGGAAAAGTGCAATATGGTAACGTCTCTGGGCAGTGAGGTGGTACCAGCAGTCTGTGAAGAAGGGATAGAAGTGATCACGGATCTGCTTTTGCCTTCTGCACAGGGAGCGGAATTTCATTTGAGTTCAGAGTGTTGGTTACTAATGCTGATTCTCTAGGTATAAGCAAGAGGTTCAAAGTAATACACCTGAGGTAATGGAAGGAAACCTTGACAAGAACCCTGCTCTTTCTGCTTTAATGCTGTAGCTTAATACCGTATCATTTAAGGAATTATTTTATATATTTACCCTTAGTCATTCAAAGGCAGTATTGCCATCTTTGCAGTCAGTATAATATAGCTCCAAGTTTTGACCTGAATACTAAGGGTTCCTCTGCGACTGCTGTACTCAGAAGCATAAATCACACAAACAGTAACACATTCATATTTGGTTATATAGCACTTTGGATGCAAAGGTCTGGCAAAGGATAACAGAATGACTCAGCAGTAAGACAGGGAAATAATCAAAAGCATGGCAGAAGGTGTCAGGCTTGCTCAAAGCGGTGAGGCAGCAAATTGTATGGGGAGAAGCACTAGGGAAGGAAAATTATAGAATGTGATTCAATTTGAGTATGCACACCTACTGCAGATGGGCTGCCTCCAAAGCCCAGCAAGGTCCACTGGAGTCTTTCTATTTCTGGCCTATTTCTTGTCCATAAATCAATATAAACAGTTTATTCAAAAATCAGAGAGCCATGATAATTAAAAAGTGATAAATGTCATTACAAGCAAGTCCTGAGTAAGGCAAGACAATCTTTACTCATTGTTTCCATATATAATGTCTGAATATGCATGGTGTCCTCTGGATACACTGGGATCAATACTACAGTGCATAATCTCCTTAAACTTGAAATAGCAAAGCACTCTGGTTTCCTGTCACTATGATTTCTGCATTTCAGTTTTAATCTTGCCCTATGTTCTCCCTCTTCTCTCCTCTGCTAATAAAATACTGTGGCCCATATGCAGTGCTGTGATGGAAGAGACAAATCATTGAATTTAAAATGCTCCTGGATTTATAATCACTGGGAAAAAAAGCAAACCACCTAATTTCTTTTTACTTGCCCACAAAATCTAATTCTGTGAGAAATCCTGCCTTTATCAGCAACATCAAAGCTGAAGTTTATTCTTCAGGACCTCAGAACTTGGCCTTTAATCATAATTTGGCTAAATACCACGCACAGTGCAAAACAAAATGAACCTCACGTGTCAGTATGCCGTTTGCAATCCCAGCTGATTAATCATTTCGTTGTTCTTATAAATGAATGTAATTGCCATGTCTGTATCTACATGCTGAATTATTAAAATGTCAGGTGGGAATTTTTCATCTTCCCTGGCTGAATGTACCCCGAGGGCAGGACACTGTTGCTTAGCAACTCGGAGAGCTGTCACCATCTCACGGGGTGGCACATCTGCCAGCGGTGTACCCCACGTGCCGGTGTACCCCACGTCCCAGCCAGCCCCACGCGCGAGCAGCGCACCGTACACGCGAGCGTGCCCCGTGTGTGCGCGGCGCACCCCACGCACAAGTGCGCCCCACATGCTGGCGGTGCGCCCCCCCCATGAGCACGCCGCACGCGTGAGCAGCGTACCCCGCGTGCGAGTGTGCCCAAAGCACAAGCCGTGCGGCTCACGCAGGGGTACCTCGCGTGCAAGTGCCCTCAGTGCCAGCGTACGTCCCGTTTTCACAGGGCACCCCACGCGCAGGCAGGCCCCACCCATGAGCTGGGCACCCGGGCAGGGCTGGCCCAGCCCCAGGGCACGGCGGGCAGCGCAGCCTCGCCCGCAGGCAGCTGACGAGAGCCTCGTTATCGGCCCCACATGTGCTGGGGGGGATGCTGGAAGGTGCCAGAACATTCGCCTGCTGCAGCAGGAGGGTTCCTGCTCTGCCTGTGCTCTTGTGTCTCCTAAGGTAAGGGAAGGCTTCAACAGCCAGAACTCGCATAGACCGCTCAGAATATGTATTGTTGATGGAAATTGTTCTTGTCCTTGTTTTCCTCTCGCTTTGCCGTTGCTTTTGGTCTCCTCGCTGGTGCTTCTTGTGCCATGCTGGGCTAATGGGAGAGCCCTGCCTTGCACAGCTCAGCCTGGCACGCCACTTTGTGACCACGCGGTGCTTTTGGAGGGTTGCGTAGGGCCTGTTTCTCTTAAAGCATCTGTGTGTAGTTGCACAGTTACAGTGATAGTTGTTCTGGGTGTCAGGAAGAAGTAACAGCATTTCCCATGACAGCTCAGCCAAGCAGTAGGTTTTGTGAGGCAAGCTGTTGTGTTTCAGGTTGGTTTTGTTTCTTTCGGAGGGAGTGAAGAAAAGAGCTTAGCCCGTAGTGTTGTTGCAGCTGTAACTAGTGCTTGCTATACCATGGATGCTATAATATATGTATTGATTTGTTTGCTTTCCACTGTGAAGTATTTAATGTTGCTGTTTGAAAGATGTTTTTTTTTAAAAGTATGGTGTTATACTGAGTTGGTTCTGACCAAAAAAAAAAAAAAAACCAACAACAAAAAACAGGAGAAGATGAGCAGGGGAGAGAGCAAGCATATCAAAATGATTAATTGCTGCATTAGCATTCAGGCATTGAGTGTATTTTGCTTTACAGATTGTTTGTTTCTGAGGGTATGATTGTGGCTTCTGGTTTGTACTAAAAAATGTGTGTCTTAGCCATTGATGGTTAATTTTGGAGGCATTACATACCTGTAGAATGAAGGAAGGAGGGGGAAGAGAAGGGAAGAGAAAGGAAGAAGGAGAAAGAAGTTCCACGATTAAATACCAGCCTTAAACAATGCAGAGTGTGGAGCCCAAGACAAGTTTGATCACCTAGAATTTGTGGAACCACACTAATACCCCCAAACCCCCTTTTTTTATGTTTTTAGAAATGCAGGAAAAATGTTGCTGCCATGTCTGCCGTATAAAAAGTGATGAAAAAAAAGTCACTATGCAGTCTCCTGGACTTTTGATGGGGTTTGTGGCAATCTGCTAGATCTGTATCTGCTTACTTGATCTGGGTTGAGACTAGTTATTAGGTCAATTCCTTAATAATATTGTACAGTTTGGAGAATTGTTCAGGAATCTTTAACTTAATGATATATCTCTTGTTATTGTTTTAAAAACAGCATTATGAATTGCTCCATTGTATTCAGGACTTCAGTGTTAATATCAAACATAGATACTGTCTCTGTATTGGCATTGTAGCTAAACCTACACCTAACATATATAAAGCTAGTCTCACTGTGACTGCTTATATGCTTAAAAGGAGCCATGTGCTTGTAACACTTTTTTTTATACAAGGGCCCCATAAATTACAAGTGTTCTCAGGTGGTTTTTGATGGTGTTGCAACAACACAGAAATAATCAGGTGCCAGACCATTCAGCTGACCAGCACTTGAGAAGGGGTAGCTATAAAAACATACTCTTGGGTATGGCTTGGCTGTGGATTGACAAATCCCAAGTAAACTGTGATCTCATTCCCAGGCCATCCAAGTGTAGGTTTAATGACCCTTTCAGGAGCTGTGTTGCAAAGAACTTTGCCTGAGGTGTGCGCTGCCTTCAGTAGGATCACAATCCTAAAGTAAAGGATGCATCAGGAAATTCTGAGATTCAGTGCAGTTAAAGCCCGAAATGACCATGTGAATCAGCAAGCCTGACTGAAGCCACTCTCTTTATGCATATTTTCAGGTTAGGCATGGATTTTGGCAGCAGCACTGGTGAATTCACTGCTGCAGTTGAGAACGAAAGACTATTAAGCAGCATGCCAGAGACATGTAGCTCAAGGTCTGTTTGTTAAAAGGCAAGTTGGTTTTTATACATTCTCATCTTGTAGAACCAGCCATGCATGATTGTAATGAGTGATGGCCTGATTAAATCAAAAGCAGACATGGAAGAAACACTATTAATCCATAAGCATATGTGATGCTAACAGCCATCAAAACATAATGTTGCAATTATCCTAGGTGGACAAGAATAATTCTCTCTAATTAAATTCTGAGGATATATATTTGGATGCATGCTTTGGATCCTCTATGTTCTGTGTCATTTCTGTACTGCTAGAAGGAAAGGTACCAGAATTATTCCCAGTTAGCCTGACCTCATGCCTTTTGATTCCAAATTCATTTTAGCACAGCCTGCCTGGGGATAGGCTTTGTAAATACAATGTGCTATCAAAACAGATCATGTGTTCTTGAACATGTCAGTGGCATCAGTCTCTCTCTCCCTTTTTTTTTTTTTTTTTCCTGTGGCAAAAAAGCTGTAATTTTGTATCAGATTATACAGCTTCACAATCATATTTTTAGGAACAACAAAATAATAATAAAGACCATGTAATATACAGTAGCAAGTTGATTTAGATGAAACAGTCTCACTGTATATGTAACTTGCAGCCCCAAAGACTCCTTCTGGCAATTCTCAGAAGGTGGAGAGAGAAATACAAGTTTGTTCTCCTCATTTCTGTCTTTTTTTTTAAAAAAAAAAAAATATTCTTTTTTCTTTTTCCCCTCCACACCTCACATAGAAAATCTGCAGACAGCTTGTCATTCTTATTTTGATTAATGTATGCAGCAGTTCTGTATGAATCCTACTACCACCCCCCAAAAGTCATTCTGGGCACAATTGTCACCTGCTGTACCTTGTGGTCTTGTCCTGGGGTCATGAGGGCCATGCTGTAGATTTAGGGCCTGGTCTTAGGAAGTGTAGCACCCCGAGGAGCTACGCTGACAGTTTTGGCTGCTCATTATTTTACTCCTTTTTGTCCAATTCTGTGACCTGTTGAGGAAGCTCTCTGGGTCCCTCCGTTCAAACGTCTGCTCCAAGCAGAGTATGGCTATGGACTTCACTAAGCCTTGCTCCATTCCTGCCCTGGATAATCCCCTTACACTAACTCACCACTTGGGTGAGGCAGGTTCCTACACAAATATTGTAGTGGAGAGGCGGGGGAGGAAGTGGGGCTGGATGCCTCAGCACTGATAAAAAAAAAAAACAACAGAGAACGCTGAGGTCAGGGTGCATGGAGTCCCAGCCCATGGGACATGGCAGTCCTTCTCATATAAAATGCCCTGTCTCAAATCTTCCTGAGCAATGGCCGCCTGCTTCTCCTGTGGGTAGCTTCTTGAAGTTGCTCAACACCATTAGTTTTGCTTCTGTTGTGGCTGAAATTCACCCTGATGCAGAATGCTAACACCAAACACTTAGTCTGTGTGGGTCTGGTCTTCTGCAGGGGCAGATCAAGTTCTGACAAGAATTAGGAGACACTTAATTTGTCTTCAAAGGCTTCTTGTGTAATTGAGGCCCAGGCACACGCGCAGTATTTTGAAAGAGATTTCCATGGTCACATCTCCCTTTCAGTGTCCAGATAGTCTAATTTGCTGCTGGGGAGGGGTTGGCGTTTGGGTGAAAAACTTGCAATTGCATTAGCCTTTACTACTTTTGAAAATTAAAAACAAAACTAAAATGGTGGCTAATGAGGATATTTGATGATTTGTGGTGACTTTGATATAATAATTGACTTCTAATACATGGTTTCAAAGCAGTCTGATGAGATTCACCCTCACGACTTCTGTATCTATTCTATCTTGAATGCCTATTAAAAAGAAACCTCTCAATTTCTTTGTACTAAAATTCCTTTTATCATTTGAAGAGTCTTGAAAAGTGTAATAGGAGAAAGAAATTACCAGGAATACACCTGATTAATTCAAAAATTAATTGAGGCTAATTTAAATGACATTAGATCACGATCATTTTCATTAATAAATAAAGCTATTATCAAAAGGAACAAGCATTTTTTCCTAACTTTGAGTATACCTGTTCAGTTCCCATCATTTAAGTAATCAAACCGTTTCTCGCTTCCCAGTGATCATCAAGGGTGCCGTTCGTTGTGGTGGAATAGACCTGCTCGCTGCTCAAATATTCAAAATAGTAGGAGATGTCTCGTGCATAAAGCTGTGTCCTAGATCTCTGCGTGAGGGTGAACATTTTAATTGTTCACATCACAGCTGCAGCTTTTGCCCCAGATGTACATTCTGAACAATATTCAGGCAAATATTGCTCCTCCTGGCTTAGAAGTGTAGTTGTGTTGTAGAGCTATTATGGGAACTAAGGCAGACTCCCCTATAGTGAATTACTGATGAATTGGCTTGGGATGCTATGTAATTTCTCATTTGCTGTAAAATCCATAGTATTAGCCATCTGCCACCGTTTCCATTTGTGTGGTGGTAGTTCCTAGAAGTTCCTCTTGAGCTTGATTATATTTGGTGCTGCACAAAGTGCAGTATAAAACAAAAGCCTCATCCTAAGCAAGATGTGGTCTTACAGGCAAAAACATGGAAAGGGCCAGATGAAACTATTCACCTAGAATTGCATGATTGTTGGTAGAACTGTTACCTGAATCTGCCTGGGTGTTGAGGAAAGGTCTTTCTTCTGTAAAAGTAGGATAGGACTTCAGCAGGTGAAGGGTACAACAGCAATATTGGTGGGAAATTCTGGACTGATACTTTGCATGGATGTTTTTATTTCAATTCCTTGGAGATTGTTGTATCTTAATTGCCATTGCAAGCCCTGTATGTACCAGCACTATTTACTAAAGGAGTTGCAGCATTGGCAGGCAGGTGGAATTTTGAGTGTTGTGTCCCGTAGAATGAGTTGTTCAAGACATTGCCATGAGTGCAGATAAGCTTTGTCCAAATGACCTCTTTGCCAATCAGCCTGCAAACCCCAATACAGAACTGATGTGTTTTCTGAGTGGGTCTGTTGGCTATAGTGTGCAGTAATGCTAATTGGAGGTGGTTTCTACAGCCCTCCTCTCCCGCTCTGCCCAGGTTGTATCTGACAACAGCCTCTGCCCCACCACTGTTACCGTTATCCCAGATGATAACGGTTCAGAGAGGAACCAGCTGGAGGAGGGGTTATTTTTAGATATTCTAAATACTTCAGAGACTTATATAACTGGATTTGAGCAATAGTTGATGCCAGACAATCTCACATAATCAGTTGCAGAGCTCCATCAGTTCTCTCCTTATATTCACAGAACAGTTTGTGCCCCAGAGCGGGGGTTAGGCAGCAAGCATCACATCTAGAGCTGCAAGAAAAAAGCAACGGGTTGAAGACTCCTGAATAGTGAGCACATGCATAAGAAAATCAGAATCTTTAGATAATTTCCAAATGAGAACAACTGCACTGGCAAATATGCTCAGGTTGAGGTCCTAAGGTTCAGTATTGAACATTTTTTAACAAGTATCTGCTGAATCAGTTGATACCTTCTTCTGTGATGCTTTAGGTTAAATGTCCTGGTAGAGTTGTGTTATGAAACAGGACTGCTTTCCACTATAGAAATGAATACTAGGAAGCCCACTCACAGTCTCGGTGTCTGGTTGTGTTTGGCATGACTTTCATTTGTACAATGGCTTATTTATGGCACTTTGTTTAGCTGATGGTCTTTGTCAATGTTTCTGTGTTTATACAATTAATTAAATTGTACTCTATCTGCGTGGGGTACATGACAGCCAGCCTGAGGACTGCTGGTAAGTTCTTACATCACTCAGTTATTCTCGGTGTTTACAGAAGTCCACTGCTGCTTGTTCATCTCTATCCAGTTCTACGGTGTATCATCTACTCAACCATTTTGTGCCCTCTGGAGGAATTCTAGAAATAGCCAGGAAAGATAAAAGTAGAAGGTCAAACAACAATCTGCACTGTGCAATTAAGCTGGCTGCTGTTCCTAAATCACAAATGGAGGCTATTTTCCAAAAAAGGGATCAATATACAGTTTGTTATTGTTACACATGAAAGAAAAATAAATGCTGTCTTGGGTTTCTTTTCATGCTGAATTGCTTATCACTCCTTAGCAGCTTGGTGTAGTACTGAAGGCAAACAAGCTTTCAAAGGTCCCTCTTTCAGAGACCAGGGCTGGAGCATTCAAATGACATTGGTTCAATTCCAGGTTCAGATGATGTTGACTTTTAAACCTCAGCAAGACAGAAAGTGTGAGGCTATGGGAAAAACATTACTCCAACCCAAATGTTGAGGAAGGTGGAGCATAACTGAGACCACCCTCACATCTGTGCAAGTGAGTACCCAACCCCTACATGCTGCTTTCATAGTGTGACTAGTAAGCCTGATGTGCAGACTAGACAGATTTCAGCTTCCTTACCCATATATTGCTGCCTCTGGAAAATAGGAGATTGGGGTGTCATACCAACTTTGCAGTGCCTTTGGAGAGAGGGAATGGTCTGTATCTGTAGTACAGGAAAAAGTTGCATGTTTTCCTAACAGTCTTCAGGTGAAATAACAGAAGTTGCAGGTATTGATGAAATCTGCAGCTGTTTAACATATCAGAAGTACCTCAGGGACAGTTCTGTTCTAATCCTTTACCGCCCTGTGAAGCTGCCTTTCTGGATAGATTCTTGTCTCTGGAGACCCACTGCTCATAGGCTTTATGTGATACAGTGATGGAGGTAGTTACCCTTGAGAAACTGTAGAGCATCAGAGTAGGTAGGGGACTACTTGAAATTCTCCTGTCAGAAGTAGATTTAGTGCATTAAAGTACATAAACAGAAAAGAAATGGAAAAAATAAAAATATGACTCAAGCTCTATTCTAAAATGAGAGGCATCTAATTTCATGAAGGAAATGCCAGGTTTTTTTTAAAAAAAAAAAGTTTGCGTTGTTTTTAACAGGAAAGGTGATTTTTCTTTTTGCAGCATTTATTTTTGAATTAATTATTTTATGTCTGATAACCTTTTTTGCACAGAGACCTGTCTGAAAGAGTCATTGATTTCCCAGCTCACAGCATGTTCACCAGCCGCAGTATAAGTGCTGCATCTTTTAATCTCCAATACGAAAGGAACAACAGAGGTCACTGTGGACTTGTATTGTTGAAAGTGATTACTGGCAGAGCTGAGATAGCTTGCAACAAGGCCAGCCTGCTCTTCGTTTAAGTTTATATATATTTATTTCTCTCTGCTCCCCTCTTCCCCCCCACCTGGGACCCACATGTTCATGAGTCCAGGGAGAGCTAATTAAAATGACTTGTTCCTTTTAAATAAGTCTGCTAGCAGCTTGGTACAAAGCCAGAACAGGTATCATTTTAATATACCTGGTTTGAAAATGATGCTATTGTCCTTCCCTTTCTCTTGAGCAAAATGTCTCCTATTTCTCTTCCTCCTTACCCCTACCTTTAAGTACTGTTTATTAGAGACATTGAACTCACTGCCTTGGAGACTTAAAAAATAAGAAAAGTGGAGGATCTGTGGGAGAGCCTGCTATAGCAAATATCATGCTTTTTCTATCTCTGGTATTTTACTGTAGACCCCATGATAAGAAACCACCCGTGTCTGAAAAAGCTTCCAATAACAGGCAGGAGACAGAGGCATAAAGAAGAAAAATTATACTGTAAATTATTTCCACACTATTTAACTATTCAAATCTGCTGTTTTGAAAGCAAACACCTTCCTTCTTCAGACTTTCACATTCACTTGTACTTTCAAAGGTCCTGAAGCAAATAGACTAAATGAAAGAAACTGAATATTCTTTCCCTGTAATGGAAAATACATAATGAGAGGCAGCAGTTTCTAAGTCTGTTTGTAACCACAAAGTTTATTGTGTTCCTGTATATTCCAGAGCCAGCAGTGAAATAACAGACAATACACTGAATCCTTAAGGTGACAATGAATACGTAGCTTTATCATTAGAAGAATGATGCGCACACTAAGCTGAGCCTTGTGCTAGTAGATTTTATAGAATATTTACCTTCCTGAATCTCTCTTTCAGTAGCTTTTACTGCCAAAAGACCAAAAAAAGACAACATTATTATACGAATGTATTTTTAACTTAGTCTTTCAAGCCAAACTGTCCCCTAACAATGAATGGAATATTACACTGGGTGTGTGGAGAAGTCTCAAGTGCGTGCATGACTTTTTTGAAGAGTGTAACGGATATCTAGAAATTTTGTACTATTATTTTAACAACAAGCTGATGAGGAAATTTCTTATTCTGCTTTTTCTGATGCAAGGTTGTTTTTTTCACATCAAAAAGGATTTCTTTTTGTGCAAATCAAACTGCCAGGTATTTTTCCTTCTTAAGATGCAGGGTGATATTTAACTACAAACTTAGTTTTAGTTTAGTGTTTTGAGATGTGACACGGGTCTGATAACTAACTTTCTTTAAAAACCCAAAGTTTTAAAAATACTACCTGTTTAAAAATTCTGTGGTAATTCTTAGAAACCAAGTGCCTAAATAGGACTTACAGATGTTATTAAGAACGTGAAAGAAGCATTTGCTTTCTAGACATCGAGGTAGGAAAGCGTGCCTAAGGTTCGACGCTTAGGGCCAGCTCTATAATGGTAGTTGGGCACCTTGCGGGTTTTCCACCTTAGCAATACAAATTTTCAAGAGCTGTAGATTTGGACACCAGTGTTTTACCGGCTCTGTGATTACTGTAAGATTTTTGGCTTCCTTTATACTTACTTCTGACCATCCAGTTGGGGAGGGGGCACACATAACCAAGCATTGTGCTTTACATACATGTTTCAGCAAACGTTTCAGTTGGCATTTGCAAAAGTTGGCTGGCTGCTGGTAGCAATGAGAGACAAATATCACTTCTCAGGTTGTACTACACATTCCATAAATGACAAAGGCATCCCTTTCTGCTGCTCCAATACAGTAAAGAACTGGGATGATCTGAAACCAAAAAACTTCTTCTGGTTCTTTACGTAATACAATATATCGCTGTCCTACCCACAATTACAGTGCTTACCCACGGATTGATATTTCCATTACAACAGAACCATAAAAAACATTGTAACTGTCCATTGTGGTGGCATATACTACAAACTGCCTTTTTTCCCTTCTCCATTCAAATAGATGGGAAATTGTAGCTAGACCTAATACTAAAAATGCCTTCACACATTAACTTAATACGTTGCAGCTTCACTAATATGATGCATTGAAAGCTAATTCTTACTTTTAAAATAGTGAACTCTATTAAATCATAACTATGGCATCTTTTGTATGATACATATTGTATATAAATTATACGGGAATACTCTGTTGGACTTGAAGCTGTTTCTTCACTCTTGTTTTCACTATGCTTCTTGGTGTTTTTTACCACAGTTTATTTGCATTGGCTACAATAAATAGCTCATCCACCTTCCACTGGATGTGAACAACCAGGTTCTTTGGTTTAAAATGGGTCAGTCCTTAATGTTTATATGTGAGACGTCATTCCTGTAGGTGATCATGCTGACTTCACCAAATCTATTCACGGTTGTTAAGAATGGATGGTTCCAATTCTATGCAGAAGAGGAGAACAAGATGTCATTTCTCACTACTCGGAATAGGGCTTAAATGCTGCCAAGGAATCCTTTGCCCAGGATCAACTTCATCCTAACACTAGGATGACAACAGCCTAGTCTTAACTAGCTACCTTTTTCTCACTCCTAATTCTGTAATTCAAATCCAGGACAGTGAGTGCAGTACAATTGATCACTCAGTGAAACATCCGATTAGAGTGGTTTATCTGAAATAAAGGAATGGTAAACAAGAATTTATTTTTCTTTGTCATTATGGAAGGCTGATAACTGAATCACTGCAGAGCCAAAGAGGAAATTATCAGCAGAGAAGAGAATTTTTTCTGTTTTAAAACATGCATTATTTTTCTTCTTAGTGGCTTAGTTTTGGGGGATGTTGTTGGGTATTTTGTTTATTTGTTTGGGACGTTTTTTGGCTGCTCATTCTATGTACATGTCTTGGGCCTTCTTTTGCCTGTTGATATTTCTCATCTTTATGGTCTTTGTCACACATTTACATAAGCAATGATAGTAGTCAATCATTTCTCTTCCATTGACTGCTCAAGCAAGGTGAAGATTGCTCCCCGCTGAAACAGAGTACAAATGCAAACTCTGCCATCGCTGCTGAGCTTACATATTAAAGTTTATTGTTTTAAGCATTTTCTTCTGCAAAATAACCCTGACAGATTTATTTTCCTTGCTGTGTTTAGTGCTGTGAATCGGTTTGTTTGTTGAGGTTGCCCTTTGCCAGCATGGCAAGACCAACGATGGGCCGCTCATCAAAATCCTGTGTCTCTCAGCATTCATTAGTGTTCTGGGATGATTTCTCCCTCTCCCTTTTCTCCTGTGAATTAAACTGTCAAATTATTGAGCCAACAGTTCATGACCAGTCTAAAAATACTGAAGAAAATAAGTTCTACATGGTTTATAAACAGTTTTGGGGCATCTTGGGTGACGGAGAGCAGTAGGCATCAGATTATGGGGTTTTTTTACTGACACCTCTTTCTCCTGATTATTCAGAAGGGGTCTGCTTTTGCTTAACCTCTTCATCCTCCCAGGCTGCCTTCTGTTACTCTCCCAACATACTGCCAAGCTGTTATTTGTAAAAGACAGCTGACATCTGTGCGGGTGGGATGAAAGGTCTGCCATACAGACCATCGTCAGCTCTCGTGTGCCAGCCTGTAAGAGGACCCATTGCAGCAGCTATAGACAGTCCTCTTTAACTGTAGAATAATGTCTTCTGGGGATGCGTGAGCATTAGGCTGGTAGTGTTCTTTCCAGTAATAAACAGGAAGAAAAGTCCTATTCACTTGCTCCTGAGAGCCCCACCATCTGTCATTATGTATAGATTTTCAGACTCACTGGTTTGCTAATTAATCATATTGGGTGTGAGGGTAACTTGCATTTGGCATTTTTGCAGGGAAATAAGGCAGAAGAGGAAAAAGTCACTGCAGCATCCCTGCCCTGATTAGCTTCGTTACAAGGGACAGCTCATCAGAGATGGCGAGTTCCTTATGGCTGCGATGTCCCCTATCAAGCAAGCAGGTGGCGAGTGGGAAGGGAAGGACAGGTTGTGTACGGAGTTTCTAGTCTGCCTGCCCCGAAAACATGAATCGGTGGTTATGACAGGGAAAATGATCTATGCCAGATAAAGGGCTGGTGGAGATAATATCTCTCAGTGTAACTTCGTGCTGATCTTCTGAAGGTTTTGCTGTGGCTCCACAGATACACCATGTCTGGGCTGAAAAACATGCTTAAAGAGCTGAATACCTGACACAATGTCATTGGTAAATGACACTGCAGTAAATGCAGAGGGAAAGGCTCTGTATTCCCAGTATGTGTTGTATATGGTACGATGAGCACACACTGAAGAATGAAAAGCACATATTGCAGAATATGAAATGTCTCTGGCTGCACATAAACTATATTTCAAGTGTTCTGTGAAACTTGCCTATGAATCTCAGATATGTTGACAGAAAATATATAGGCAAAATGTGATTGCAGCCATTCTAAAAATCGTTTTAACGATGTAAAGTAGCAATATTTTTCACCAGTTATAAAATTATATTGGCTTCCTATAATTCATTTAATGGCAATTATTCTAAAAATACTTCCACTTGAAGTAAGTATCTGTAAGAGCTTCACAGAAGTAGGAATGTTTGCCAGATATTTGCTTACACAAGCTACACCTTCACAATGTAATCAAAGAAACTGTTTTGCTATTAGTTCTGCTTGAATTTATAGCCTCCAAGCTACTGGCAAGATGTGGATGAATAATGCCAGTGTCAAGGCACTGTGAAGGCTCAGAAGGAACCTAAAATTCCTTATAGTTCAAATTATTCTCCAAAGTTTTCAAAATTGGATTCAATTGAATGAATTCTTGGAAAGAGAAAGTAATAGCTTGTCTCCATTTGTAACTGGGCCAGGCATAAACTACAAGCTTTACTGCTGCTTCCTATACTGCTCAGGAATTCAAAAATGTATCTGAATGATGAGCAGCTGAAGAGGTTTTGCCAGTACTGAAACTGCATTATCTCTGCCTTGAATCATTTTTAATGTCTGACCCTGCAGAGATTCAGACAAGGAATCAAAGGGCTGGATTCCCTAGCCTGCTAAATTGAACCAGCTGTTTCCCTGTAAATAGAATATACATGGCCAGAAATGCCTCTGTAAGCTTCACGTTTCTGTTAGTTGTGGTGCTTGTCGTTGCTTTTCTGTAACTTACCCTATCCCAAGTCCTACCAAATCTGGGCTGCCCAGACCTGGGCAGAAAGGACAGAATCATAGAATCATTTAGATTGGAAAGGACCTTTAAGATCATCAAGTCCAAACATTAACTAACACTGCCAAGAAATGTATGAGGATGTACAAGGAAGCAGATGGGAGCAGGGAGACCATGGGAAAAGGTCTCAGGATGGGGAGGCTCAACCACACCTCCTTATTGCTGGTATCTGGTTGTGTTGCTTGAATCTGCCCAGAGCTTCAGTGAAGGCCAGGAGAACCATAAATGAGGTGAGAATAGCCACCTTCAGCTCTGAAATGTGTGCTTTACCAAGCGTTCAGTCTCGTGTAGTGGAGAACAGAGTCAAACTCTGCTCTGTTTTGGACAGGCTGGCTGTATCAGTGAAATATGTGGTGCGGGGTGCTCAGTGGATGTTGCAGCTTGGAGCTGCTGATGTCTGTGGAACTGTTGCAGGAGAACACTTAGCTGTAGGGGTCTAAACGGATAGAACTAGTATCTAATGTACAAACAGGTGGCAGTCAAGACAGTAAAGCAAGGTTCCTGGAAAGTTTTGTGCTGTTACTGCCTTTGCCTGTGTGATTTATGTGGGCTCTGGCATCAGTTAAAACATTTCATGCTGTGATAATCTGTCCCTTTTTAAACTTTATCTCTCTTGCTCTTGCAGGTCGTTTCTTTGTCCTGGGTTAGAGAAGTAAAAAGTGGTTTTCATTTAGCATGATGAGTCACTCCATTGTAATATCAAAATCTGGGCATTTATTTGGAATTGGAGCAAAATCATTTATAAAACCCTGCAGAAACTATCTTGATTCAGATGATAAAAAGACATCATTATAAGAAAAAAGGACCTTCTATTTTAATACTTTCCCAACCTGTTTAACTAAAGAATAGAAATACAGCTGTGAGTAAAAAAAAAAATTATTTAAAAGGATTCTAACACTATTTAAAGGGCAATTCCATATCAGTCTGGATTAACAAGGTTGCCTCGTTTATACCTACCACATGAAATTCTCTGAGTATAACTATTTAATTAATTTCACCAAGTCATAGAAAAGTGTTTCTTACTTTCTAGGAAGCCATAGCTAAAATATCTGACACTAAACTTTCTCACTTCACTCATTCCATTTAGCATTAGCTCCCAATTTAGAACAGTAGAGAAATGTTCTTCACAGTTTAAAAAAAAAAAAAAAAAAAGCCACTTCCTAAAATAAGCAAAGTTAAAATGAATAACTTGTGATAGTCTTTGTGGTTCTTTTTCTCAGGGTTCTCTAACTCTGTGTCAGGCTCCTTTTCTGCAGTGCAATGCAGCCCTCTGTAGAGTTGTCAAAGCCAAAAGCAGCCGCTCTGAATCCGTCAGCCGTGTCGTGTTAGCCCAGACTGAGGGCCTTGCTCTGCAGCTCGAGCTAGTGCATCTGTACTGCACTGTGGCGCCCAGTGCAGGCACTGCATGGCTCACTGGAGCAAGCCCTGCGTGTCTCCACCCAGGGCTGTCTGTGCTGTTTAGACATGCAAACCCACGGCCGAGTGCCTACAGGCAAATGCGGTGCCAACTGCCCACCTGGGTGCTGGAGCAGATGCATAGGTAGCTTGTATGTGTGGTTCTGAAGAGGTTTTCAGAAGAAAACTCCAGCCCAATTCTGAATCAGCCTCTGAATCCATCTTGATTCAGAGCCTTATGGTGGATGGAGCTGTGGAACAATTAATCATGTTAGAGGACAGTGCTCCATCCTCTGCGTGCCTCGCTTACAGAGTTTTTGCCACTCTGTTTGCTTTCTCTTGAGGGTGGTTCAGCTTCTGGTTGTCAGCTGCCGTCCGCTTGTGCAGCAAAACACAGCTTCAACCCTTCCACTCTTGTGAGTCTCCTAGAATTATACAAGTATGCAAGAAGTGCTCTTTAATTCACTTTCCAATGTTGAAACTACCCCCATTTTCCCAGGAATGAAGCAGTCAGGTTTTGGCAGCTGCAGTAACAATATTCATAGTTATATTTGGTGTTAATGATACTGGGTAACACTCTGGTAGACCAATAAATGAGTCCTTCAAAAGACAAAAGGACACACTCAAACTCTTAAGCTTGTTTCTTTTTGCTATGATTCCCTACCATATAACATAATTAATAACTATTATATATGGTTGTACTTGTCTGGAAAGTATGTGTGGAATCACAGAATCCTATATGATGGAAAAGACCCTTAAGATCATCAAGTCCAACTGTAAACCTAACATTGCCAGGTCCTTAATTCACGCTAAAATCCCTAGTATTAGGCTTTGTCATAAATATTAGCTGCAAGTTTTAAAATAAAGGCTGTTGCAGGCCCTTCAGCTTCATAGATTGTGTCAGCATTCAGAAGAAATCGCAGTTTACCAAATAATATAAACAGAGGGCAGGATTTGGCATTCTGTTTACAGCTTTCTATATTGGTTCTGCTTCATAAATGGTCTGTGTGGCTCCTATAACCTAGGAATATGCTACCATAAGGGAAACTCTTGGCAACACAGAGCTAACATTTGCTATTCTATGTTTGAAAGGATAAGGGGCATGCTGAAGGTGCACAGTGATTCCTGAAGATAGTTGTCTATACATCAAAAAACCATGTGGTTTATATGGTAAAAACATTTTTTTTTTTTCTTGTGGACTAACTTTCACTGTTGAACAAATTCTCTTCCAGCCACTAATACTATTGGGTTGCACTGATAGCGTGATTCTTTTACTGTGAGGTTGCTGAAATTATTTTATAGATTACCTATCATTGCTTTCAATAGCAGACAGCTTTAGCTAGTGTAGTGGAACTAGAATTTTTCCCCTTGATGTCTGCACTTTCTAGCCTTTTGTTCAGTGTGTAATAGATGGAAAGTAACAGAGAAACACGCATTGACAGTCAGAATATTACAGTTGACTATGGCTTCAAATGTATAGTTCACAGAATAAACAAGAATGTCGGCTAATTTAATATCTGCCGATTTCCCCTGAATTCTATGGCATGGTTTCTTAGGGATGACATAATGTCTATAGTTAAGGGCTCTTATCATTATCGAACTTGGTGTATGGGAGTACATGGCTATTAACAAAAGGGAATAAAGACAAGGCTCTTACCCTGCCAAACAAGTCGTGTTAGTCAGTTGAATTAGTCAGTTCAGCTCTATCCAGCGCACTCGTCTCGTTCTGAATGCAGCATACGTGCTGGGAGTCTGCTGCTGAGGATGAAATGTGATGCTGGGAGAGATTCTTTAAGGCAGGAGGGAGAAAGACCTGTTATGAGTTAACGCAAGTGAGGAAGTGAGGTGGTTAGAGCTGTGCATGAGTGCCAATAGCAAAGCCACAGGGCATATGTTTTGTGGTGAAAGCCTGGACTTAAAGTAAGGGACAATGGTATTCAAGACGATGCATTTATTAAAACAACTTTGCTAGCATAATTTTGTATGATGTTTATAAAAAGCAGCTCTTGCCAACCAACAGCTTAGGTGTAAGTGCACAGAGCTACACGTTCCAAAGAAGGTACGCTTTGTCAGATGGGTCCGCTCTGGCTGTGCGGATCACTATGCCTTTCAAATAATTCCAACATCATAGACTTTTAGGAACCCTGCACCTGGAGCAAGAACCATGAGAGGCTGCTGGGGAATCTACATTTATCCAGCTGTCTAATTCTGTCAGTGCAATGATTTTTTCTCATAAAGCCTTATGGTGTTTGGCAGATCTCTACTCACAGCAGAAACTGTATGGCATGGGAACTACAAAGTAGATGAATATACAAAAGGAGACAAAAGAGATGAGAACTGCTTTTAATCTTCTCATGCCAAAGTAAATTACCAACTGACCCAAATGCTGTTTTGATCTACTTTAATCTCTTGCAATGCTCTATGAGATGGGTGAGCTTTTTGGATGCAAACTCTTCACTGAAGACAGCATGGAGACATGGATGCCACTGCTATTGGAAAGACAAAGGACTGGAACTTGAATAGACCAAAACTCTTAAATTTGGCTTTTAAAGAGAGCTAAGATCTGTAACAAGATAACTTGTTTTCCATCTCTTTCACCCTGTCCTCAGAATTATGTCTCTTTGATTTGTAAATTTTGGAATTTTGTTCATGGGAAAAAATCGTTTGGCATATGTCAGCACATTCTATAAGCTCTAACATGCCAGAAAACAACAAGTGCTGTATATATATACAGGAGGAGTGAGAGAAACTGGGAGACCTCAGGCATGGTTGCATGTGGGGGAAGCGGGGTTGCTCTTGACAACAGCAGACTGTTGGGTTCTTACTTGGCTCTACCCCTAGTACTCACCTAAAATGTTTATGTAGCTTGTTTCAAAGCAGTTTCTGATCATGTTATAAATTTCCCACCTTGTCTGTTGTAGCTTCTGTAGCTGGCCTGGATGTAGCTTCTGAGATATTTCAAGACTGCCCTACTTGCAGAAGATGGTGTGGGAACTGTTTCCCAGGGAGAAGTTATTCTGGTTTTTTCTAAGGCAAAAAGAGTTACAGTACAGGAGTACTCACTGGATGGGATTTCTTTCAGTTCCTGCAGATGTGGCTGAAACTAATCTGCTGCTCGGCACCTTGACGTTCCTAAGCCAGCCACAAGGCAGGCATGCAGCGACCATACGTGGACTATTCAGGCATGGCATTGGCTGGGCATGTTATGTCTTAAAGCTAGAATACTTCACTAGTATGAATTGCTGAAAGCAGAATACCCAGGGCAGGCTCAGAGTTTTTCAGTGTTGCGGGCAAAGCATGTTTTTGGTGCCCCAAGGACAAGAACAAAATAATCTGCAGAGGCAAATTGTCAGATTTTTGGTCCTCCCCGTTCTATGCTTGCCCGCCTCCCAGCTGATCTCCATCTTTCTGCAGTAGCAGATGCAGTCTCTGTCTCTATAGAGGGACCGAGCAAAGCTGGAAGCCTCAGTAGGGTCCTTTCTTAGCACAGGAATAAGCAGGAGAGGAGATGGGTACTTGCTGCTTACAAATACCTTTCAAACCATTCAATCCCACTGTACTTCAGTGGCAACATACTACTTTACTGCACCTACTTGTTGCACTAGCAATAGAGGATGGGGAGGCAGAGGTAGGCTGGATGTACAGTAAAGGGATGCATTAAAGCACCTGCATCTTAGAGATGGGCCTCCCCTTCTGCATCACCACCAGAACAGCATTGAAAAGACAACTGGGAAACAGTTCCTCAAATACCCAAAGTTATGCTGACTTATGCCACTGATCTTTGTCTGTAAGGATGAGCTTTACTTGTTCAGAGAGGAATGGGCAACTTGATCCACTCTAGAAGTAGATTGCTTAAAAGGTAGATAAGTGTTTTGCTTGGGTTTTTTTCTTTCTTTATAGTCCAGTGGGTTACAAGATGAGACATCAGATGTTTTTCATGGTAAAACACTGCAAAACAAGGAAATTTTAATATTTAACATTGCCTGCAATAAAAGTATGTTTGCTTCCTGTCCTTCTCTAGATGTCTTGCCAGCTTTGATGGGATTGTGTAGTCTGAGTTTCAGTGCTTAGATATAATTTGTTCAATTAATCTGTCACATATTTCAGCTGATGAGTGTGTATGTGGATTCTTGAGCCAGCCCTAGCGCACCTGTGAAGACCAATAAGAGATTTGTGTTGTAAACTATATTCTTGTAATTCTCAACTTCTTAGTAGTCCCATCAAGATCATGCAAGTTAAGCCTTGCAAGGATGGAATAACAGAGATCAGCGAAGAGACATCCGTCACACTGATATAACAAACCAAATGAGATTGTTTGATACAAAACCCAGACAATAGCTTTGTTAAGGTTCTTATTTAAAAAAAGCAAAACACAAACAACTCAACATTATCTGCAACATTTCTAGTGGTTTTCTGAAGAAAATTCCATTTTCTGTCCTTCAACCTATATGAAGTACTTCATCATTTACAAAAATAACATAAAATCTCTTTTTCTTTTTTTTTTTTTTTTTTTTTTAGTGGAACTTTATTTCCATAAAGCTAATTTGTATCAAGAAAACAGGGTCCAAAAATGAGTTGCCCTATGCTGTTTCAGGTTTATATGTGATATTTTAAAAGTGAAATACTGCTGGAAATGATGAGTGGATTGATGTTATTATTAACCCTTTTCTAAAAAGCAAAAATATCTAAATTTCTCCAGCAACAAAAAGCCTGATTCTGATCTTATGCAAACTTACCATCAGCATAATCTCAGTGGATTTCTATTTTGTACATCAGGAATGACTCCAGTGTTCAATAAAGTCCACAGCATTGCATTCTGGATAGCAATTTTCCCCTATGTAATATGTGAATGAACCAGAGTAACGCTTTAATGTCTTTCCAAATTCCCTTTCCAGAAATCACCACAGCAGACCTAGAAATATCCTAGGAGGAAATCAAGCCTGATAAAATTGTGCTTGTGTAAATATCATGCAAGTATGGAAATAATTAAGTTTAAAGCTAAATAATTTTCATTTTGTGCCTTTTTGACTATTACACAGATTCTCTTTTTTACGGTTAGTAATGAATACTTTTTGCCAGAAAGGAAAGTATTATAGAGTACTCAGCCTGACCGTGACAATCCATACAAGCAACCTATTTACCTACTGACAAGATGACATAATTTTCTATTGTGAATATCCATTAAGGATAGAAAAAACCATTCCCTGAAGTAGGTGCCTGACCATTGAAATCATGCAGATTAAAGCAGTCTGGACAAAGATGTATATACCAAAAGAATTTGACTGTCTTCTTTCTGAAAAGGAAGTGAACAGTATTAGACAGACAGCCAATATCTTCAGTGCACCCAACTTCTATTAGTGCTGTCAATATTGTTCCTGTTGGGGGTTGGTGGTTTTATTTTGTTTGGGGTTTCTGTGTTCTTCTTTGGTTTTTGTGGTTTGGTTTTTCGGTTTGGTGGTTTGGGGTTTTTTTAAGGTGTTTCATGCAGGATGGTGGTATCCTCCAGACTATTTTATACCACCTTGAACTTTTAATAGTTGCTCTGACTAGATGATGCTTGGCTACTGTAACAGCCAACTGGGATGTAGAGGTGTCTCCGGTATGAATCCATGCTGCTAGGTCTATCCCTCTCCTTCCATAAGAGGGAAAGGATACCTGTGTGTTACCCCAGGGGAATCTTCAGTGAGCCGCTTAAGTTAACTTTTCAGCTGCTATTTAAGGTGCAAAGCTGACCCATGCTTTCTGACAAAGATTGCAACAGCTCAACCTGTGGCACTCTGAAATCAAATCATAAGCTAAATGAATTGGCAGAAGTTTTTGTCTGCTCCATTGACTGGTAGTGGGAGTTAGTTCTCTTTCTAAAGCGATTTTGGTTAGATCAGAGAAAGGTAAATATCGCTGTGGCTATGCCAGAGGTTTGGGACTAAAGTGCAAAGAAACTAATTTGTTTGTCCAAGGGTTTGTAAAGAAGGTTGCTAGAGAGGTGGGAATTAAACCTATTGTCTTCTGTAACTGTCCAAAATGCCAACCAGTTTTTCTTTCCCCGGGTTGGAAAACTCTGACGTTGTCTGTTAGCCACCATCTCTCCTACTTCTTTCTCTGGTAAGTAATCTACTTTTTACCAGACAGGTCAAGAGCCATTCTGAAATCGTCACATGCCACATTCAGTCAAGGGGCTGGTATTTTTCTTTCCAGAAGAGAGAGGGATACCACATGGGGCATTTTCTGGTCCAGCAAAAACTTACAATTACTTCATGCATCTATGTTTAAAAATCAGTTACTCATTTCTCTCTCATCTCTGAAAGATTAATGTATCCTTGAGTCAGTGATAATCTTAAGGAGCCTCCTGTGATGAGTGTGGGGCTAAGTAAATTCTGTGCCAACCTCACATTTTGTGACCTCGCTTTTTTTGGCTCTGTGTAACAGAACTTCATTTTCATTGCTAGTATAGCTTCAGGGCTACTTTTACAGAGCTTCTCACACATTTCCTTTCAGTCCAGTGCATGCTTCTCTTAATTATCTTCTTGTGTAGTAGTAACACTGGGCATAAAAATAGCTTGGCTAAGCCTTGGCACAATATTGCCACGAAATAAGGGAGGTTGTGTGATGGCAGCTGTTGCACTGGGTTCATGATGCACGCTGTAAGCCACACCTCTACTGGTCAGTTTGGTTTCACAGTTAGTGGTTAAGCAAACGATAGCAAAACTTTATTGATCACTTTTACAACTGGTATCAGAACTCTCTTAGAGAGTATTTGTAAACCATACTACATGTGCACAAGAAATTGTGCTGTCCACCTCCATTGGATCCTGTGTGGCCTATCCTGATCAGGGGTGCTTTGGGGTACAGCATGTTCCGATGGTTACATGAGGAAAATGGGCACCTCACGAATTCTCTAGACTTTGATTGCAGACTTGCAGGACTGAAAGTATCCTGTGAACCTGTTTGTTTCCTCAAAGGGAGTGAAGAGCAGTGAACGTAGCTTAGTTTCACCAGCCAGTAAGTGAATAAAATACAGCTAGAGAGAGAGGGTATGATAACCTAGTGCTGGTAAAGGCATGGAGTAAATAGTGAATTGGAGAGAAAACAGGGCGAAAACTGTACTTCACGGAAGTCTGTGAGTCACAATGGCTGTTTAATCAACTGCACCAGGACAGACGTCTCCAGGGGACACTTGGTAGGAGAGCAGCCAGAGCCCATATATTCTCTGTCTCCTGGAGAGCCTGAACTAGCCCAAAGTTCAGGGTATCCAAGTATTTGTCTTTATCCTGTAGCAGGTGATGCCAAGTCCTTTAAAAAAATACAACCAAACAACAAAACCAAGCCTCTCTTATTGTCTGCCTGACATTAAAAAAACCTAAGGCAAATGGAGTAGTCAGAGGTATATATACCCCAACAACAGGTATGCTTCAAATGGTCCTCTAAGAATCAGAGCACTTGAATATATGAGTCCTCTGAGAAACCACCTGCTGTTGTACCACAGGCAGGTAATGTCAGCAGGTTGTGTTTTTGTGGAGGAGTCTTGGGCTATGTCACACCCTGCACCCCTCCCCACAGACCTTCCTTTCTTTATATCCATAGGCAAAGGCAGTTATAGCAATGCTACAGCTATATTGAGTATCCTAGAGCAATAGCGAATGCTTTAATTATTCAGGTGGAATCAGGCCATTGTCTGAAAGGTTTGTTGAAAAACAAGTGACAGCATAATTTGACCCCAAATTCCCAATATAATACAAATACCAATTCTATAGAATAGTACCTAGTTTTGAGTGCGAGACAGCTATTTAACCCAGGGAAATGGGAAACTTTTTCATGCTCTGAGGAACGAGTTTAACAGGAAACAATCTCAGTCTGGCTCTGACCTCTCCAAGCTAGCCTACAGCCCCTCTTGCTGCCTACGGCTAAACCGCTCTCATCATGCTCCAGTCAGCTCAGAACAGGTGTACTTCATCTTACTGCCACTACCTGAAATATTTAAACTCTGTCTTAAATACTGGCTTGCTGTTTAACTCCTGTTTTGTAACTAAACCTAAAGATTCCTACTGAAAAAAAGAGCACTGGGATAGGAAACCAATCTGAGTGTTTGGTTTCAAAGCTCCGTAATATTGTCCAAAGTTTTGCTTGCTGCAGTGCAGTTACCAGCATGTAACACAGTGAAGTCTGATTGAAGAAGATTCAAGAATCAATGCCTACCAGTAGCTATTAGATAAAGCATTTTATTGAATAAGACATGATGACTCGAAAACACCAGTAGACGCTACCTGACGAAAAAAGACTGGATGCTACTGTGGCCCATGTGGGTTCACAATAGCAGGATCTTCAACCACAACCTTCTCTTGATCCATCTGAAGACAAGGGAGATACTTTTTGCACTCACAAGCCTTGATGCTGGTTTAGTGCTAGCTGTTTATATTTCTGGTGTCCCAAGAGGATTGGAGCAAAGAGGAGGAAGGACCATGGCCCCTCTTTTGAACTGATGACTTGCTATATATTATCCAGGCACAAGATGTCTCTGTGGGCTCTCCAGAAATTCTAGATTAAAAAAAAAAAAAAAAAAAAAGAAAAAAAAGAGATAAATCTGTAGCTCAAGCTGTGTGGGAAGCCTGTCAGCTTGTGTTTGTGGTTTTGTTTGTTTTCTTTAACAAATGCTTCCTGTGTTAAACAGGCTGATACATTATATTTTATAACATCCCTGCTGCCCCAGTCCGTGTCAAAGGAGAGATATCCATGAAGTGAGTGTAATAAACGACTTGCATGTGATACAGATTGTGATTGCAGAGAGCTTAGGAAGGAGGTCCTCAGAGTTTAAGTAGCATGGTTAGATAATAAAGCAGTTCATCCTCTAATTTCTACGTTGAGAAAGACACTCAAATTGCCTAATACTGTTTAGGACATCAATAAATACAGTGTTCACTGTAGCTGAGTTAATATAACTGAAGAAATCTCAAGTTTGACATTTCTTAGAGTCTGAATGCTTGATTTGGCACCATAAATATTTAATTAAGAATTAATTCTGGTATTTAATATTCTTTGGAAATGTATTTGTTTTAAATAATAAATCAGTAGGACTTCTTTTTAACCTCTAAAAGTTGCTCCAAGCATGTGTTATACCAAAGTAGGTAGTAATTTCCAAGAAAAGACTGTAAAAGAGTAACTTGTGAAATGGTGTTTCACCTCTTTGATCTCAGATAAATATCTTTGCTTTCTAGGTTTCATGATGACCCCTTTGGTCTTCCTGCTTATTAAAAACCACTCACATTAACTAAAGCTGTATTCAATCATGCTCCATGGAGTACGTCATAGTTTCACACCGGGCACAAAAGTCACTGACTTATTTAGGCTAACTTCCACCTCAAAGTCTCTGACCTGCCAAAAATGTAACAACATGGATACAATCACTCACATCTTTTCAGCACAAATGGAGGAAGCCCATCAAATCCTGCTAAAGTAATACCATTACATCATGCACAACAGAAGTCAGTATCTCTGCAAGACTCTCCCTTAACTCTTTGAGGTATAATGTTGTATTTGATTGAAAAATACAGATTTCTGGTTGCTTGAAAATGCATCTTCATCTGAAGCTTATTCAGACTGATTGCAGGTTCTCTCAAAAGATGATGGTTTCTAGAGCATAGTATTAAATTTTTATACAGTAGGCAAGCTATAGCAATGCTTATGTGAACTAATTGTGTTAAATTGTGCTGGAAGAATAATCTCTTTAAGAACAATGCTTGTGATTGCTAAAAGATGAACATTTTTAATTCGGTTGTCCATCGCTGCCCTGATACTGCTTACTTACCCTTGCTTTACAGGCAATACATTTTTATTTTTGTAATCATAGTCTTAGTAAATGTGCAAACAGTGGTTGGACTCCTACTTCCATGCTGGAACTGGGACAGTCCTCTTTGAAATCACTTTCTCAGGTGGAATCTCTAGGTGTACAACACCATACTGATACAAATTGTTCCCTCGGAGGCTGAAGAAAGTAAGTGAGATACAGGCAAAATGACCTTATGGCATTAAATACTTAATCCTTTAACTTTGCTTGGGATTCGACCTAATACTGTTAAAATTAAGAGATCATCCCTCATTGACTCCATTGGATCTCACGTCTCTAGCCTTGTTTTGCAGCCTTCTTATTAATGGTAGGATTGGTAGCATTTCTACTTGAGGCATTGTGCAGTAGGACTTGTGCTAATCAGTAAAAAACCCGTGACAAAGTAACCCTAAAAATCTAACTTATTATATAAATTGCAAATACATTGGTTGAACTGTACAGAGAGTGCAAATTTTTCTTCCACACCTCCCCCAAAAAGTTGTTTGTTAGACTTTTGACATGGAGTAGATAAGTGAAAAGTGGGGATACCTTTGTTAAAGAACTGGCCCTAGGTGTTATCAAGGTATCAGCAGCAAAGCAGACTTACAGAGGGATGGGAATATCTCCCTTTCCCACTTAGACTTGTTGAAATTAAGGGACGTGTGTGTGTATGGAATCTGAACAAAATAATTTGGGAAATGGGTTGAAAAACTCCCTAATTTGTGAGGAGAGAACAGCTGATGTGGTGGAAATATCAGCTGGTGTTTAACCAGGGATTCCTGTCAATCAAAGAGATCCTGGTAATCGGGGGGGGGGGGGCAGGAAATACCCATAGGAAAAGTTAAATGACTGTGGCCAACCTTCTCCCTTCTGCAGATGTCCCGGAGACTTATTACAACATCTGTTAGGCCCTTGTAGTGTTGTATAATAGGTTAGGAACTGATTTACTTGCTTGTAAATTAAGAAGTGCAGTGTTTTACTATTAATCAATAGAGTTTAAAGTAATAAACCTTTCAGAGCCAAACATTCACATTCTATTTCCTGATTTAATGAGACAGAGGAAGTTTCTTATTTGAGCTTTCTGTAGAAACAGAAGGCTTTGTACAACACGCACCATGCATTCTGTTACAGACCCGTACTTGAAATCGTAGAAGCTTCTAAGGTTTTACAGCAGACATATATTTCCTTTGTGACTGTTTAAAGAGAGTTATAAATAGAGGATGAACACAGGTATAACACACTGTAAAAGCTCAACTTCAAGAGAGTACGTATGTCATGGGCTTAGGGATGATGATATTCTATTTTGGGGCTCTGTAGCCCGAAGTGTGTGCTTGTGTCATTTGGGAATATCATGTGTGAAATATCTGTGTTCTGTGCAAAATGCTTTTATGGCTCAGTAAAACAAGATGTCAGTAATCCCAGTGCTTTTAATCATCTTGGTTACTTAAACAACATAGTGGATAACTTTTTAGAGGAAACAAAGTCTGAACTTTCATGTTGGATGTATATTTTTCATTAAGTATGTTTCCGTTTTCAGTTTATGCCCTGGTGAGTTTCAAGTTAAACATGTATTTCTGTAAATGAATCTTATTGAGCAAAGCTATGTTTCTCCTAATTTCAAATAAAATCTAAGGATTTTATAAACATTCTAAGGGCTGTTGAAAATAACGATGGGACTAAAATAATCAAAGCCAGAAAAAGGTGAGGATTTTACCACACTTGTATTTAAAGTTTGAATTATGAAAGGAAAACTAATGGGTCGAAGTTGTATTTTAAAAATTAACCATTGATTAAAACTTTTGGTTTTGGGTTGCTGATGTGCTTGTGACTATCAGTGAATAAATCCTAATTAATGCCTGTAACATGCACATAGCATCTGGACGCCTTGAAATACAATACCTGAAGAGACCAGCTTACTAAATCTAGTTCCTGCTTTCTCTCTTATGAACCTTAACAATAATAATAATATACCGGTCATTCACTAACCCTTTATCAATGGCAGCTCAGCTGAAAGTGTGCTGCAATTCTGTGCAGCTTCAGTGTCTTTTGAAAACTCTGCTGGGCTTCTGCAGCACAATTACCTTCTGCCTTTCTGCAAAGTCTTTGTTTTCCTTTGGTCGAGTAATACTGACAATTAATTCTGTGTGGCACTAATAGACAGGACAAGTGTTTTATCACTCAAAATAAATTAGCAAGGAAGTAAATACCAGCTGTAATGTCTTCTGACACTCTTGTAAATCACACACGACTGCACTGTTGTTTCCTCCTATGACTTACCCCTTAAAGTGCTTTGCATTCTGACAGGATAGTCAGAGGAAGGGAATTAGTTGTGCTCCCAAGGTTTTTTGCAATGATGCAAGGTCTGTTCCAGCCCTTATCTACCACGATTACAATAATGTTTGTTAGAAATTCAGAATCTTTAGCAAAAAGACCGTGCCACAAAAGTATCTGCGAAACAGGCAAAGTGCAAAATCAGGTTCAAAAGTAAACTTGATTTAGGCACGTGTATTCTTCATTAAATGTCAACACCAGTAAACTTTAAAAAATACACAGACATGAGCGTAGTCAGTCAATCAAGTCGTGACTTTGGTTCTTTCACAAGGAAGCTAACTCCCTGATAGTCTGATGCATGAATGGAGCTGAAAGTATATTTTTAATTATGCTGTTAACATGTTCTTTGATATATGTAGTCCATGGGCTGATCACCGTAGAGAATAACGTGTTTCTTTAGTTATTTAAACTCTAGAAATTCAAAACAGGAAAATTATTTTGGTCATACTTGATTATTGTTCCATTAGTTGTTGGGGAAAGCTTACGCTGACATTTTGCTGTGCGGAAATCCTGGGGCTTCTTTTATCCTTTTCTCCTGGCATCCTTTGGGACCAGGTCTATGCTGTTTGGAAATTGTGTATTTTAACTTGTAGATCAACATTGTACGATCTGCAAAGAATAATGACTTTTCAAGTCATTGTTAACAAAAATGTCTCTGAACTGGAAAGCGCAAAAGCTGCAGGAAAATAAAGACGACAACTGTCTCGCCCTACCACCCCCTTCGCATCTTTTGTTTCTATGTTTGTTGCCAAAGGGCATTTGTGCAGAAGAACAGTGTCCCCAGCACTCCAAGGGCAAACCTGAACACTGAACTTATGTTGTAGTGATGTTCATTTGCTCTGAATGCTTTTATTACACTGACTCAAGGCTGATGTCTGTTTATTTTGTAATAACAAACTTAAGTTCTTCATCACACAGAATCAAAATATATTTCTGTTTTAGACAAAATAAAATACCACCCTTCTCTCTGTTCCCTGCCTCTCATCGAAATGCACCTGATAAAAGCAGTAAAACAAGAGAGTTTGCGCAGTGCTCTGATTCTGGAAGAGCTGTATGACACTTGCAAAAATTTCAGATCTAAGTGGCTAAATTCAGTCCTCTTTAAAATCACAAAAAACTTTCCTCCATTTGACATTTGATTGATATTTCACAAATACAGGATATCTGCTCTCCACGGTAAAGCCCACAGTATGAGGGTTTTTTTTTTCAAGAAATTCTCAAGATCCCAAGTTTGTTTAGTCTTGAATTCAAACAAAATAGGTTTTATAAATATATACAATATGAAATTATGAAATAACTGTTTGAACTGTTTCAGCTCAACTACTTTAAAGAATGTTTAAAAAGTGTTCGAGAATCATCAAAATAGCAAAATACTCTAAAAATCTACATTGCTGTAAAATGCCTTGATGTCATTGGGACCGTTTTTAACCTTTGTGATGGATATAAAATACATTGGAGAGTTTTTATCCAAATTACTGACTTATTTCTGCACCAGTGTGGCCCTGGGCTTTTCAAAAATGGCATGGCTCATGCTAGAAGGAGAAGTGGAGCCCAGAAGTTATGTTGTACAAGTCAGGGACTGGAATGGGTTCCTGAATCCTCCTGAACCATCCTTTCTAGAGCTGACCTCATTAGGAATAAAACAAATTTAAGCCTGTACATCTTCACCTCTTCCCTTGTAAATCTCCAAGGAAGTTCAGTTTGAAAGCAAGGCTTCCCTGCTGAAAGTTTTGTCAGTCAGTGTAAATGACTCTTAGCGAACTCAATCACAAGGAAGCAGTTGGAGCTGCTCAGCCTGGGATTTGATTTAGCATTTTCATTAATTTGCTATATATTCCTGGTGTTCCTAAGTATTCTGGTTTTGTACCTTCCCATGGCAAGTATTCAGTTCAGTGAACCTGATGTTCAGGGAGGACAGGCGTTTCCCAAGCTTTAGATGTATCTCTGGCTGGTTACAGATACTCGTTCATGGTGAGTTTTTCCACATACAATCATAATTTCATAATATAGCAACATGAATTTCACAAAACATTTTCAAGATGTGAGTTTTTTTTGTCTCTTTGTGGCTGAAGATTAGAGAGAGTCCCTGGCGGTATAACAGAAAGATTAGCTTATTTCACAGTCATCCTAGTTCTTTCAGTTTACAGAACTTGCCTCAAGATTATTTTATATACCACCTAGGTCAGGGATAGAGGGCCTTTAAGGCAAATATGAAATTAGATAATGCATAGATGTTCTAGTTTCCCTTAAGTATTGTATTGAAAATGTATTTTAAGGTATAATAATTTTTTTATTCAAAACTTGTGCTTTAGTTCCCAAGGCAACATAAATCAGGAATAATTTAGTTGTTCTTGTAAATACCCTTTCATATGAAAGGGATGAGCTGTTGTAGATTTCTGATTTGTGGTTTGGAGACCTGTTAAAGAAAGCTGTCAGTTATCGAGCACGTGTTGTAGCACAAACCCAATCCTTAAGCTCTTCCATTAGTACAGACTGCACCATAATTTTAAGGCTCTTTATTACTAGTTATCATAGACCCTGCCACACATCACTAGTCTCTGCTGCCTGAAAGATGCTGGGAATAGCAAGTGGCTATACATCAGAGTAATTTTAAGTTTTGCTCTCATAATGAATGGAAATTGAATCAGTCTCTTCTGGGACTTACTCCAAGATTAGACATTAAAGCAGGATTTTTACACACACACCCTACACACTGCAGCAGTAAGCATGATTTCAGTTAATATTCCTAACAGCTATGTTTTCTCCTCAAAAAACTATCTCATTAGCTTATAAAATATACAGGATTCAGGTACTTCATATCAAATAAAATCTTTAAAAAATTATGTTTAACCGGTAGGGATTTTCAGAGCCTGACAGGAAACAGCTGCCTCCCATACAGCTTTTTTGAGGCACTCTAGAGCAAGTTCAGAATTCTAAATCTGGAGTTAAAAAATTTGAAGGTTGTTCCTAGGATGAGACAGGAGGAGAACGTGCTGCTTGGAAGACCAAAGTCCTCTACTGCAAGTCAGAAAAGGCCATGAGCTGTGACTGCCTCTAGACCGAGACATAATTATATCCTCATCACGATAGAGAACTTTCGAGGGTTTTGTTGAAGAAGTGAAGAAAACCAGAAAGCAAAAGGAGAAGGATTACAAAAATTTAACCTTCAGTTACTTAGCAGTGTAGGAAGGTATGCAGTTTAATTTGCTGAGTGTTGAGGAAAGGTAAAAACTTAAAAAGGAAAAAGAAAAGCTGGCACTCCTTTGTGGGATGCGGGTGAGATATAGGCATTGTAATGAAATATGAGCAGTGGGAATATAGCATCTTCTGAAGGTTTTAAGGGTTAAAGGGAGAAAAGAACCGTTTCCATAAACTAGTTATTTTGTGGAATCCCTATATAAAAACAGTATCGACTACTGTTTCATATTTCAGTTCTTTTTGCTCTTCCAACACTTATAAGTCTCTTAGCCCTAATTCATAGCTCAGGCCCTATCCTGTCTTGGTCCTTTTGCCAGAGAACAGAGCCATTACTAACTCAGTGATGTAGTAATTCTGTGTGCACTGTAGCCTTCCACAGTTGCTTTCAGCTTCCTTTGGTTGAGAAGATCCCGGTGTTTTTCCAAACGTGGAAAAGAAACACTTCTGTAAAATCAGGGTCTTTGCAGCGTCTTGGGATGCCATTTGTTTTATTCCTAATGAGGTCAGCTCTAGAAAGGGTGGTTCAGGTGGATTCAGGAACCCATTCCAGTCCCTGCCTTGTACAACATAACTTCTGGGCTCCACACATCAAACTCCAGCTTTCATCCAATGCCAGTACCATGTGCTGCAGTTATAATCATGCTCCTCTCCTCCCCACTACCAATGTAGTCCCTGTTTCCTACTAAGGTAAATAACTTCAGGATTTGAAGGGAAACTTTCAAAAATTAAAACAAATAAATAAGTGTTTATGAATACTGAGCACATTGGCTGTGAGGCGTGTTCCATATCTTGCAACTCCCCACTTAGACAATTACGATACCAAATCAGTCATTGCTGGAAGTTTTAATCCCGGCAGACCCAAAGAACTTGCTGCATTACTTTGCACCTCAGTGCTTGCAAGGACAGAGCTCCCTTCATCACGACTTTTACAGCAAATATCATAGATTAATAAAAAGGTGAAGGAGTTCTGGTCCATTATTTATCCCTGACTGGTATTTATTAATAAAAAACAATTTATGCTGGGATTCCTTTATGGGTCTGTGATTGCAGTAGCTGGGGCAAGTGGTAATTAAAATGCTGCAATGTGTCCTCTCACCTCAAAATTGGGCTTTAAAATGATGACAAGATAATGAATGGTGAAGTCTAATATCCATATTAATTTCTCTGAGTGTTCACATGTGTGGCTGTGTGTTGTGTAGGTGGCTGGAAAGTTCAGGATATTTGACAGCTAAGACACATTGCTGCTGGCAGAGCCCATCTGCCTGATTAGCCTCAGTTATGTGATGCGAGTGTTCATTTGCACACCAGCCCAAAGCATTGGGCTTGACTGTTCACATAAATCTCAACCACATTTCCTAATGAGCTGTTGCCACATGCACATCTAGAGCTAATTTTGATCAAGGAACCTGTTAAAGTAGTACATTAATTTTAAGAGTTGGCAGAGCCCTGGGAGTTAGGTATTCCACAAGGCTTACACATAGGTAAACTGAGGCACAGGCTCAAATTGTCCAAGGTAAATTGGCCTTTGAAATAAGGAATGTTGGTTCAAGTTCATTACCTAATTTCCATTTCCCACGGAAAGTAAGAGCCGAAAAACTGCTTTTGAAAGATTTTGAAGAGTCAGAATGTGTTGAATCACCTGGCCTAGGTCTGCCCACCTTGTGCTGTTCCCTGGTGAGAGAACGGAGTGCCTTGGAGCCCTGGCAGCCCTGTGGCATAGGATCACCAAGGAGAGGCTTAGCCTAAGCTGAAAAAGAATGTTTCTTACACACAGACTAACTTGTAAATAATTGAAAATGATCTGATCATTTTGATCACACCTTAAGGGAGTTAGTAGAGGCTATTAATAAAACCAAGAGGGAAATTGTTTTTGTCACGTGGAAAATTCTCACACTTCATTAGCTTTATTACCCCGAATCAGGAAAAGAAGTAATCAATCCGAATCCTAATTCCTTCCTCTCTCTAGATTTTTGTTTTTAATAAATTAAGTAAATTAATAGATAGTCAGTTAAAATAATTTTGTTTAAATTCAACACTTTCTTTTCCGCAAATAACCCTACATAATGAATATTTTAATTTAAAGCATATCAACTGGGAGACTCTAACAAATGCAGATGTTCTTAAAATTGGTGAATTCAATGAAATTGACTCTTTAACATGAACACTTTTGACTTCTGCTACTTGGTATTTTGCAATATAGAATTCCTATGCAGCTTGAGTTGCTGTGTGTATGTTAATAATGCAGCAGTCCTTGCTAGTGGTAGCACAGTCGAAAAAAGCTTTAGAATGTCTGTACCTTTCTTGGAGAAGAGGAGAAACTACTTTAGTTTCGCAGGACTACATACAATCAGTTGCCCATGCAAAGGAAGGCAAGTACAGCTTGTGAACTTCTTCAAAAAGCCCTGCCACTGGCTTTTGATCCTATGACTTGTGCTGGACAGAGCTGCTTTCTGTTGCCCTGAGCCGATGGGTTGCCAGGTCGTGGTCTACTGAGAGGAAAGAAGTCTCTCTGCTGTGTTATCAGCATGACTTTCTGCTCCCTAGAACCTTGGTGTTTCTTGAAGGCCTCTGATCCAAGTCTTATCCCCGCTTTCCTTTAGCAATTTAAGAACGCTGTATCATTGGATTGCTTGGCTGGAAGCCGTAAAGTTTTTGATTGGGAAGCACTCCCTTGGCTGTTGTGGGCTTAGGTAAGCGTACATTCACTGCATTCAACTAACTGTCCAACTAAAGGATACCTGCAGAGGGATGCAGCAATATTTTGCAGTTGAGGCAAGAGTCTGGTGACTAATTGCAAAGAAAGGCTGCATGTGTGGAAAATTTGATGAGGGACAGTGAATTAGTTTTTAAACCTCCAAACAATTTTCGGTTACTTTTCTGTAGTCCTAATTCCATGACCTAGATACTTAATAACTTCTCCTCTGATCCCCTCTGTTTAGTAACATATTTTTTAAAAAATCAAGAATATTCAATTCTAATGAAAAATGTACTTGCATGATGACAAGGACTGCCAGTTTACGTTAATTCAACTGATCAGGCCATTAATGTCTCTACCCTTCAATTTGATATAGTTACGTTACTATGAGACAACATAATTTCTGTGCTCAGAACACATTAGAATTTAATTACTACTGGCACAGAACAGTAACACCTTGAGTAAAAGAAATACTAAATTGCTTCATTTCTGACATAGAAAATCGATGCATCCTCTATTCAAACTTGAATTTTGTTTCATTATGCTTCTAAATAGATTTACAGGAGTCTATTTAGGATTTTAATATAGCTAGCACATTAAAAATTAAAATACAGCCAGGACTGGGTCATTTACCCAAGTATCAAAGAAAACGTATCATCATGATTATGGAGTCTATTCATCCATTAAGTTCATGTACTTCTCACTCTTTTTTTTTGGTAGAAGTGAGACACAAAATAGTTCACCACCATCTCCAGCTGCAAAAAGTTCTTTCTCTTTTTTGAGTAAAAAGAACGAATTGGATTCCCAGCTGCTGAGGTTTAAATGAGGACTGGGAGGTGGAAAGGAGCGATGGTTACCCACCCACTCATTTCCACAAGTCCCAGTTATAGCAGGCTTAAAATTTTTGCTCCCCAACCTGAGCCCTGAGCATGAGGGAAAAACTGATGCGCAGTGCTTTCTGGCTGTGCCCTGTCTGGTCCTGTCCTAACTTTCTAAGGCCCAAAGCTGGTCAACGTGAAGTGAAAGTTTTTAGTACAAGATCGCTATTTGCCCATAAGAAAATCCAGGGTTTAATAAGACTTTTTCCAGATTTCAATAGTCTGGCTTCTGAGATGAAGTTTAATGAACCCAATTAATCCAGAACCCTTTCTTGCCTGCTTGGATGTAGCAGGTTGGTTACACCTGCCCAAGTGAGCGATTCAGTCACGTTATTCTCTCCCTGAAAATCAAATCCCTTCAGCAGAATGGAGACCTCCCCTCTCGCTACATGAATCTCAATTATATCCAAATCCAGCCTGAAGCTATCAACAAAGACAACTCTATTAGACAGTTGGTGTTGCTTTAAAACTCACCCATTTCACAAGGTCACTCACTGTCTATGTTCCCCTCCCCTTTCCAGGAGCCACGCACAAGTTGACTCATCAACAACCTGGTTATTTTCTGAATACTTTTTTTCAATCTGTGCTGGTTTCTGATCTACTTTCACCTGCAGTTGAAGGGCATTCCACTGCTATATATTTTAATCAAGCCTAGATGGAAGTGCCGTTGTTTTCCAGTGTTCAGGTATCAAATTGATTCCTGTTCCTGCCCACGAGTAAGCTTACAACATTGGAGAGAAATACATGTGAATACTAGAAACTTGAATATTCAAGGATAGCCTTCCAATCTCTAGTGACCTTATTTTGCTATTTTCAAAAAATGTGCATAATTTTTTCCCTTTGGTTTATTTTTTGAAGTGGCAACTTATCAAAAGAGCAAAGGGAAATACACATCCAGAAAGCAAGCTTTCAATAAATACGTTAGTCTGTAATAAAAACGGGTTAGTAAAAAAGTTGTTAGCTTTCTGAAATCTCCAGAGCTTGTTACACAATTTTTGGAACTTAAAAAGCCTTAATATGTTTCTTTTGGCTGCCAGTCAGCAGACAAGCAGATCCCAAGGAAAAAAAAGCCCACATATAGTGTAATCTCCTTGATGTGGGCCACAAAATACAGTGCCAGCTCATGCTCATTATGCCGATTACTTCCCAAGGAGGGAAGAAGAAACTGTTAAAGCTATCAGACAGCTTTGTGGCAACATGCCTTTTTTACCTTCATATTTTAAACTCTCAGCAATTAAGGGATAGCTCTTTGAAACAGTAATGAGAATGTTTTAAAGTGCTTGGATAGAAAGTGGGTGGAATTTGGGATTTTGACATTCTTACTCCCAGATTAGTGCAGAATCTTTCTGAGGTAACAGATTTGTCAGCAAATCCTCAGTTGCAGCAGCTGTTTGCTTTGAAACATTTCAGATTTGATGAACTTCTTACAGGTCAGACGTAGGGTATTCTAAGAGTTTGTGTTTATGGCAGGCAACAGAAACCTCCCACAGGGACCAAACCACAGTGTGGCATGTGTTTGTCATGCTTACCATGTACGCCTTTTGGAGTCTTGCCCAAGTGACTGCAAAGGTGGGGATTCTAGCCTGTCAGCGCCTCTTTGGACTGTAATGGTGCATCTTAGCTGGAGAGTGATTCCATTGGAAAAGGAATTGTATCATCACAAATGAATGCAAGAGTTCAGGCTACCTTAAAGCTCTTCCAATAATCTAAATATTTATATTCCTTGAGTTGCAGTGATTAATCCTGCAAGTATGACAGTCAGTAGAACTGTAATTTGTAAGGAATATTCTTCTTGCAGTTCAGGGAACAGCCATGCTTTTAGTTCATGTCTGTGTAAAAGATTGAGTCACAGCAACAGACTGTTAACGGATGCTTTTGGAAAGTTTTCTGAGTTTTAATCTAATTGAAAATAGAGTATTAAGTACTTTTTGTTCATCATTACAGACTTTCCTTTAGGGCCTATGGATCTTTGTATGACAAGAACAGGATTTAGTTTTAAGTAACAGACTGAGACATGATGAAAGCAAGAAGCAGAGGCTGAGACCTTAATTAAAACAGAGTTACATTTCAGAGAGTTATTAAAGAAGAAGGAGGTGCTAGGGGCTAGAGAATAGCTATAAATGTTTTTCAAAGCCCATTTGTACAGTGAAACAGCCAATACAACAACCCTATTATTCACCTTTGCCATGTTAGTATTTGTGAAAAGCAAACTTCAAACAGTCTAGGAGCTCCCTGTCCAGGGGCAATGGGCACATCAAGGAGTAGGGATGAAGGAATGAATACTAGCAGCTGGAAGTGCAGAAGTTCCTCTGAAGTTTGCTAATGCTTTTTGACCTTGCTAGAATTCATTTCACTTCATGATCCTCTTGAATTCGGTGTAAGGTCTGGCAGCTTCTCTGCTCAGCCATCGCTGTGAGGAGCTTTTCATTTATTGTAGCTCCCTGTTAGAATTCACTTGCACTTGGTGCCCGTGCCAGACACCAGCATGACATCCTGCAAGATGATGAGAAAGCAGTCTGATTCCTTAGAAATGAAGCAAATGCAAAGTTAAACCAAGCCAGTCAGAACTGAAGAAAAGCTCAGGTTGATCTGGTTTACAAAAAACCTGAAGACTTAGGGTATTTTTATTCTTTCTGATCTATGTGTATATATATGTTTTATAAGGGTATATTTCCTGCTATAAGGATCAGAATTAGATCCTTCAATCTAATTTATAATAATCTATATTATGAAAATCTAGAAATATTTTCAAATCTTTCATTGGCAACTAAATGCTGTAGCAGACAGTATCTGAGAATCACAACAGCAACATTATATATCCTGTGGACATGTCTCCCTACCACGCTTTCACTCTTCCAAAGGTATCTGTGTCATCATCTTCTCGGAAACAGTCTAAAGTCATCTCAGAGAGGCCCACCGTATTTGTAGATATGTCAGCTAGTTGCAGGCTCCTGGTAGAATAAGATTAGAAATAACTTGTTACCCCATGCCAGTAAGATCCTTGCTGTACCAAAATGGGAAGACATTCTAAGATCTTTGGGCCTCTTATGTTTAATCATCTGAATGATAGCTTTGCCCAAAGCTCGGGATATTCTCCTTAAAACATCAAGCGTTGATACGTCATCCGATTAAGAAGAGAGAGGTGTTGGTTTCTTACTTTGGGGAATTATCTGCTGAGCTATTGCCAGTTTACCTTGCGGTTGTCTTGAGAGTATTTGAATTAAATATGATAAGAATTGCTGAACTGTACTGGAAAACCCCTCAAGGCTATCAGATATTCATTTACAGGAGCGGAGGGAATCATTGTCCATACTCTAGTTGTGTTTTATCACATGAATGATGCTTTAGAGACAGCTTTGTGTGTGCTGTCTCATTTCAAAGTTAGTTTGGGTTGTTTTTTCTCATTAGATCGCATCATTTTTGGAAACTGCTAAGAATTTATTTTTGTCATAGTCCCCTAATAGGGGACTAATATATACTGTGTCTCTGCAAATATATGATATATGTAAAAAGATGGCATATATAGGATTACATTTCCTACATAAGTTACTGATTCTTTCATTAAGATTTTCACATAGCTTGCTCTCAAGGAGGTGTGGGGGGGCTTTTTTGTTGTTGTTGTTTCTTTTCTTTTCTTGGGGGGGGGGTTTGTTGGGTGTGTTAGTTTTGGGTTTTTTTCGTGTTCCTTGTTATTTATGAAGGTTTTGGAATATGTTTTCACACTTACACTTTCTGATTCAGAATACCCACAATCTGGTTGCTGATCAAAGGAAATGTCTTCAGGCTAATAGATGTCCACTCAAGCAATACGTACAGAAATTTAATCAATAAGAATAGAAGACAGTAATGCCTCTAATTTCCCGGTAAGATTAGGAGAACAAGCCGCTTAAAGCTTGTTGCCTGCAGCCTCTTGCTTTATCACAGGTTTAAGTGTACCAGCTGGTCCATCAGTAACACACTTCTACAAAAGGAAGGTGCTTTTGTACGGTGGCATTCTCATGTATACAAAAACCTGAGTGCCACTGAACACCGGTCCCACACGGGGAGGAATAACGTATTGCCACAAGGATGTGAATCTGAAGCAGATACCTGTAGCAGGTGGTTTTAACTAATAGGCCTGATAGGAAATTTATCTATGAAATTCTCTGAATCCGCAGTCAACCAGAAAAACTATTCTCTTTATGTGACTAGCTCATGAAACACATTTTACTCTGTTAGTAAAAATCCTGTATCCTGCAAATCTATTGGGATGGGTTGTGCAGAAACTTTTGTTCTGTGCACGTAACTGTAGCAGTTTCTTAAATAAATGCTTTATGTTTAGGAGGCCTGGTAATTCCTGCTGCCTTGGTGAAAGCCATTAATAAAGCAGTTACAGGACTGAGTCATTCAGTGTGCTGAATGTTAGCATACTCTCACTCTAGACTAATAGAGGTACTATAGTTATTTAAGCATCTGAATTCAACCAGAGTTGAATTCCTCAGAATAATTTGGAGTAAATTAATTTCTTTCTAGACTTAGTCAAAGCAATTACATTCAACTAGGTGCTGTATTGTAGCATAACATTTATCATCATTTAAGCACTGTGAAGTACTAAAGAACTCAAACTTATCTTTATTTCCATGCTGGCAGGTTGGTAGTCAGGCTGACTTAGCATTCCCTAGTCTGTTCATCAGTAGGAAGATACGTGAAGTTCAAGCAGAATTTGAAGGGCTAACCCAAATGGGAGCAAAGAATAGGTAGACCTAAGTTGATACGGGTTTTGTTTGCAAATCAAGTTTATATCATGTACTTCTTTTCCACAAGGATGCTGCTGGTTGTAACAGAACACGAGTTAATACGAAGCCTTTTTTCCTGTTCTTTTCTACTTACAACTTTTCTGTATGCTTCACCTTCCAGTAGGATGTGATTGTCATTTTTTGCTTATGTTAAGTCTAATTTGAATTATTAAAGTGGGCATTGCCTGTGCATGTTTCTATTGCTGTACAAAATTGTATTAAGACTTTGCAAATGCTTGGCTGTGCATCCACTTACATCCAGGTGGATAATTTTGTCTTCTGGTATTTGCAGGCTGGGCTAATGACCCAGATAAGAGTTTGCATTCTAAGAGACAATAATCTAACCAGCCTACTGAGGTCACATATAAGAAGGTATTTGCGATGAAGATTACATGAAGGTCCAGAGTGAGGATCTCCCTGACGCTAATGGCCATGTGTACTTTTGTAAGCTATTTCTGTTGTTCGGTATTTACAGATGTCATATCAAAGGAACTACTCAAAGTTACTATGGGAAACAACGCCTCACTTCAGAGATGTATTTTTGTGAATATTTTTTACCCTTTTCCAGAATACGACTCCATAATATTTTAAAACTTGAAACAACTAAAAGTACCTGTGAATATGGCATTCTTTAGAAACAAAACAAAATATTTGAACCTGTTTGAAATGGGAGGATGTCTATTGTGAAACACCCAAACCTTCCGTCCTCTCTATTGTACTGAAAGTTGCACTAAACTTCCATTAAAGACATAATGGGTATGCTGTCATTGTACAAAGAGAACACTGCTCAATATTTCTTCTCCTTTTTACCAATGAAAGCTAATGGTGATTTATGCCTTTTCCCCCTTATGATAGGTATAATAGAGATTTATTATAACTTGTAGTTTTTATTTTCCAGCTCTAATTGCAGAACATGTCGCTCAGAATTATTTGCTCTTGTATTTTAAGTCAAACTGTGGGGGTTTTTTCCCCATTAATCCAATAAGTAGAAAGAAAAAGCATTTAATGCCACAACTAATTCTTGCTTGTTAACATGCCATTAGTATGAGGCTTTCAATTTTTTGTTCAGTAGATAATGCAAAATGAGGCAGAAGCAAATTCAACTTCCAGTCAAAGCAGATTATGCAAACTCTTCTATAGAGTTTGAATTGTCTAATGAAGGACTCCACAGGCCACCTAAGAGCTCAGTTATTTTGCAATAAATACAGAACACTGGAAATCTGTGGTTCATAGATCCGCAATTAATTTTACAGTCATAGTTAGACTACACTGGAATTTTTTACTGGGATGATCAATAAAAGAAGTTGCTACTGTATAAATTTCTGGTGTATTTCACCCACTCGGAACCAAACATTATCCCATACATTATCTTCCTCTCTCAATCCCAACCTTCAGATACAAATCTGGAGGAGATGAACATCTCTGTGTGATTTCCCAGGCCACCTCTTTCACTACAACCTTGCTATTAAGCTTCTTTAAAATTCTGATTTCTTCATCTCCATACACCTTGGAAATGCATTAGCTTTTTCAGTATTACTGCTGTTGCATTGATGTCAAAGGATATAAAAGCTTCATTTAGTTCACCCTTTTCATTCATTATTTCATGTGAGCTAAGTAGTAAAAAATGTTAAGACTCTTTTTCATTAGTTACTTTTTAAAGAAAGGCTTTTTAAGGGATTAACATGCAGAACCGTATATGTTTTAATGTGCATCCTTACACAACAGAGAAGGTAGTTATTAGTTGTCTTAATCCTGGCTTTCTTCCTTAAGATCACTGCTGCAGCATAAGAGCTCAAGCATAGGACTGTATAGCCAAGAGCCGGAGCTGCCTAACACACAGAAGTTGTAGCAAAAAGTCTTTTAACCACATGGCTGTTTGGATTCAGTAAGTGGAAAACGTCCTCTTCTCCATCCCAAATCCTTATGACAGGGATGGAAGAAAAAGACATGTTGTGGCTGCATGTGAAATATTTGGAAGAGTGACAGGCACATTCACACAGAGGAAGGCTGCTGACTAGGGATCGTGGTGCTGAAGCTGGAACAGGGCTGGACAGTACATGGATTTCAGCATGCATCAGAACTTTAAAGGATCTGAAACCTTGTGTGTCATGTTCTGGAGGTCTCTTTGGAACTATTACTTTCTTGTGTGAGCTAAATGATGAGAACCTATTCCGTCATGGATCAGCCTCTAACTGCATGTGAGTCCTAGACACCAGACTGCAGAAAACAACTTCCCTTGACATTTGAAAGTGTTCACGTCATGGTGTACGCATTTTCTTATATCTCTTCTCATAGCATCAGACATTAGTACAGAACTGATGAAAGTGTTGCACAAAATTGCTCTTGTGTTCCCAAACCAAGCCTCTCTACTGTCAACATATCACAATAACCTACATGTCCCCTCTTGAGGAACGGCAGATCTTCCTTCTGCTTTCACACACAGATGTACAGACTTACCAGCTATGGTAGAATAATAAAATTAAGAAATGACACGTGAAAAGGCATCTTCGTAACCCAGCAAGGCAGTGCATGGCTGGGATTGATCTAGGAGTACTTGCTTCATTTAGCTGTCCATCTATGTAAGGAATGCAAGAAAACAAAACAATTTGATCTTTAGAGTTGCTGCAACTGTACCTTCATTAGCTTCAGTGGAGCCATAATTATGTTTCAAGTAGGAGCAAGCTTTGCTTGTGAGAACATTCATGGTAACTGGCTGGTTTTATTTTTTCAGGGTTTACCATGTTCGAGATTCTTCCTGACCTACACCAGTAAGAACATGGAAGGATTAAGACCTGGTTCCTCAACATCTCATAGCAACTTTTTCTCACTTTGGGGCCCTTAGCCTCTTCTGAACAATAAAGTCTTCGAATCAGCTTCCAAAAGCTGTTGCAAACTGATGGGTTTCTTCTACAACATACACTGCCCTTCCTTTTTTTTTATTTATTGCATATTTTTCTCAAAAGAAAGTCCTTTTATCATCTACCTCCGTCAGAAGCAGGATGACTTCTGAGACCTGGTGAAAGCAACAGAGTTAAGAATTCACCCTAATTTTTAGAGGTTCTGACCGCTCTCTGATGTCATTTCTTTTGAAAGTGGGTTGTGAGGCATCAATGTCAGATCTAGGTCAAAGATGATTAGAAACTCCAGCAATTTTAGGACAGCAGAGAATGTACTCTGAACTGTTGAAAATGCTTTTTCAAACCAGTGTTCTTAAATATGTGAATAAGATTTTTCTGATTCCTAATGAGAGGTGAAACACTGAAAGATTAAACAGGAGATTTGTAATGGTGAGCTCTTATACCTTTTGTCCTGCAGAAGGCTGCAGATCCCATGGTATGAGAGTGCTTTGCTTTGATTCAAGTAAGTATCTAAGCACGTACATCTTTCTGTGCAATTCAGCTGCAATGTGGGTCCTCTGGCTGGGGAAGATGGGATGGCTTCTCTTGGCCGTCAAATTCCCTTCAGCGGAAGGTTTTCTGCATCCAGCAGTTTTCTGCTGACATCTGGACACAGAGCTGATGCCAGGCTGCAGTGTGTGTGGCCCAATAAGTAAAATTCAGTGCTCACAATGATGTGAAGAAGATTAAGTCTGGCAAAACTCTGGTTGCATAGTGTAAATGGTCTCTCTCTGATGGTGGTTTCCTTGCTGGCTGGATCTGCTTTCTCCCTGTTAGATTCTGTGGTTGTAGATTTATTCACATTACTGTTTCTTGTTAAAGAAAACACCCTGAGAGTATTAAGGTCTTGTTTGACTGCAGAGCTAAAATATAAAGCTCCAAATTCCACTCTCCATTGTACCTAATTAAGGCCTCTCTGTAGATAGATTGAGAGGATGTCTCCTTTCTGCAGGCTGCTAATAGGTTTTCTGGTAGAACAGCACACTTGGCTGACCCCTGGTATTAGGTGCTGTGTTAAACGCACTCTGCCAGGTCATGGCAGTGACATTTCCTTTTTTTGTCCGTTTTTTCTGAGAAACTTCTCTGAGCTAAACCTAGTTCTTAAGGGCTGATTTTTCTCTTTCTCACCTTACTTCTGGAGCATTGCCAGTTCAAAAGGTGGGAAGCTAGTGGCCTAATCTCATGGAAGTTTCTGGGATTCAAAGGGCCAAGGATCTGTTGAGTGGTGGTGGTGATAGGGAGATAAAATTCTGTGTCAGTTCCCTCAGCTGACTATGCAGAGATAACTGGACAAAGAAATTCAGCACCAATGCTCTTCATAATTTTTCCTGCAAGTCATCTCTGCACCATAGAAATTTTTTTAAGGGCATATATAACAGGATGGTCTGTACTACACCAATGACTCTCCTATGTTTAGAACGTTATCCACTGTTTCATTTGTCAGGAAAGCAATGATCTGATAGCAGAGCTGAATGTAAGAATCTATCTGGGGGCTGCTGAAGAAAATTGGACAGTGGTAATATGATAAAGGACGTGCTGCTGAGCATGGTGCAGGAACATTGCCAAGCTTCTGTAGGAGCCGGCTCCAACCCAGCAGGGTTGATTGGTTTCCACTCAGCACTAGCCTGCTAGCTTAATCTGACTTCAGCAGTCTCACTGGGGTGTCTTCCCCCCTGGGGTCCCTTGTCCTGAGGCAGAAGGGTGAGTGGAGGGACCTGCACTCTTTGTACGGCAGCATGCCTGGACCAAAAAACCTCACCAGAGCACCAGGTGCTGGGAGCAGCTGCAGAGGCTGTGGCTGCATGTGGATTCTCCTTCGGTCTGGCATGGTGGAAGCCAAAAGCCCAGCTGGGCTCACACTTAGTGCATGGTGTAGGAGGAGTAGCTGTATGGCTTTGCTGCAGGGACCAGAGCTGGTCACCAGGGACAGCGAGGTGCTTCATGGGGCACTGCGCGGCTGAGGTTGCTCGGTCTCCTGATTTAAGTGAATGTTTGGCTGTGGATAAGGAGGTGCAGTAGTAGAATAGTTGTCAGATAGACTTCTAAGTAGGTAGATGAGGTTGGGCAGTTTACCAGAAAGAAACAGGAGCCACAAACACCCAATTTGCTGGGAGCTAAATTCTTACCCTAAGCTGCCATGAGGATCTGTGTATTAAGAAGGGTTTACTGTTTACCTGACCTTCCCCTTAGCAGATGTGGAACTGATTCTGTTGAAGTGGGCTTTAAATAATGAAATGGAAAGCAAAAGGGGGGGAGAAATAAAGTTGCACTCATTTAGCACAAAACCGAGAAGCTTAGCAAACTTTAGTGGAAGGGCATGAGGAGAAATTATTTAATTTCCTATTCTCCACTGGAGAAGAGGAGTTGAAATATTTACAAATGGGCTGTTTGAACTAGCCAGCTTTACTGAAACCTGCTGAGAAGATTCACATTTTTGGAATGCTATAAAAATGCTTGTATTCCTCTAGGCAGAGCAGACTGAACAAAACAGGCAAGAGTGGCTGCCAGTTGGTAGCAAATCTGGAGCACTTGCTGATTCATATTTACATAACAAAGCATGAGGCAGGGTTATCTGCCACAGACCACCATAATGCCCATGTTAGTGTTTGAAGTGCTCCCCTGCAGTCAATATTTCTAGTTCAAATCACTGCCCACGCTGGCCTTCCTGTTTACTCTTCCCTGGGTCTTCATACCTACCAGCCCTTTCATCCTTCACACTAATGGCCATAGGCAGCTCTGTTGGGATGATTCATGTGCATTACACCTCAAGGAGAATATGCTACGAAGTGGAAGAACTGTTTTCCAATCAATGATGATAAGCAAGAATCAATCATGTACCATAACCTGCATATATCACAGAAAGGGACATCTATTGAACAATGCTGATGGCCTGAACAATATACTGGCTTATTAATTTTCATGAGTTTTTTCCAAAGACACATTAACTTGGACAACACAAGGTCACTATGCAGAGAGCTGGACAGGCACTGCAAATTATTTTACACAAATTTAAAATAATTCTCTTAGGCCCTGCTCATCCTTTGTATTGTTAATCTCCACAAAATCCTGAGTGCTCAAGTTTACACCTTCCAGTAGCTTTGTGTGTGTTGTTCAGAGCAGTTTGCAAACCTAGTTCCTCAAAGCGATATTGAAATCCTTTTGCATGACCATAAAAGCCAGCGATGATACTGAAGAAACAATAGCACATGAATTACACAATTAACGATGGCACCTGGGAATATAAAAATACCTGAGGGACCCTTTTGTTGAGTCGAATAAGAGGGGAAAAAAGTCACCTTAGCTATCGGAGTCAAGCACTAAGTGATTATATTTAAGTGAAATATCAAGACTGGTGTTCAGATAAAACCGTTCCCCTGTGGCCTTTAAATCTATGGCCTTTACATAATTTTCTTGCATCCGTTGAGCTATTCTGAGACGCGTAACCTGAGTCTTCTCGAACTGTTGAGAAATATCAGTGTAATTTTTCCTAGTAATCCTGCCTATTTACCATGCAAAGGACAGTATGGCATGGCAGAGAGGATACCAGTACCATTGAACTTAAATTCTTAGATGGGTTTTGCTTGATTGGTGTATTAAACCTAAAGCATCCTAATTACCTAATTTACAAATATTTCAAACCTGTTGTATTGATGCACTACAAGGTTAATTGCTCTTCTTACTCAATTAGTAGGAACCTTATGCTCTTTATTATATAAAAGTAAGCTATTATCACTTTCTACATTTTTATATCCAAGGTTCAGTAATGACAAAACTTTTATCTCAAGCCTGCAAAACCTTAATTGCTTTCTATCTGAATACCCATTTCTTCACAAAATCCCAAATCTCAGTATCTTGTTCATGTAGGTTTGCTCTGTGATTCCAAAATGGTATTCTTAAGTAGGTTTTATGTTCATTTTCTAGGTGCCCTGCTTTGGTTCTTTTTTGTGTTTCTACAAATTCACCCTCTCTACAGTTGCCAGCTTAGCTGGCTGTTTAAAGGCAATTTTTAGCCGGTAGATCAGAAATGGAGCTTCTGAAAGATGCTTTTCTATTATCTGTCAGACTCTAACTTTTCCAGAATTGAGGTGTTTCACAGAATACTTATTTTCTTAGTTTATTTTGTTGTTATTACGCAAATGTGTTGACCAGATCAAAGGGACTATTTTAGATGTATCATAAATTTTTGTTTCTAAATGACCTTTCAATGGAAAAGTATTCTATATTGAAAAAAAAATTTCAAAATTGACAGCAAACGTTTTGGCCCTACTGAAACGATTTTTGGGAAACCTCTCTTCAAAAAATTATGAAGTTATTCTTGTGCTTCTCTTATGAGCAAGTCTACAGAACAAACTTGGAAATTAAATTTTTTTCCTGGAAATAGAAATTCCATTTCCTTCCAGATTTAGTCAAAACCTGTAAGTTAGTAGGTTTTGACCCTTGGTCTGCAGGTCACAGTGGTGTGCATGTATTACTTCTGAAGGGTCTGAGACAATTAATACAAACTGGGCCATTATTGTCAGACTGAAATTCATTATACCGATGTCCATTCCTCAGCAGCAAATCTCTGAGGTTTGGAAATTGAAAACATTGGTTTTCAACCTTCCATGGCAACAATTCCTGATGATATGTTCCTGTACACGTTAGTGGATGCTGAAACAAATAATATGTACCTAAATGGTGGTGCTGTTGAAAGTCTTTGATGCTGCACACTTATTACTACCAGCATCTGCTTTTTGGAACTGTTTGTTTAGTGTTCAGAGGATATATGTCATTTCAAATCATCCTGCGATAGCTGATAATGTTTTTGTTTAAGTAGGTTAACTTGTCTAAATAATGAAATACTTGTGGATCCTTTGACCCAAACTCAACTGAACACAGATGGGCTGTCTGTGATGAAAGAGGGAATCGATAGGATATTCCAGCCTGAATAAGTCAGTGAGTCAGATTTCATCTTCCTTATGCTACAGCTCTCTGATCTTTATCACTTCTGAAATAACGTTATGCTCAGTTCATATCCTAAAGAAAAGAAACATATTTTCCCAGTCCACCTTCTTAGCAAAGATCATCCTGTTGTGCTGTCTTAATGCCCTCCACATTACAAAAATAGCTGTCACTTTACGTGTTAGTTCCCTGCACATTATCTATTTGTCATTATTTGAGTTTGCTGTTAGGGGATAGGAAGGAAAGTACAGAATTGTCAAATCCAAATTCATTATAATTCTGAAAGATTTAAAAAAAAAAAAAAAAAAAAAAAGGAAGTCATCTTCATAGAGCAGAACAGCTGTGAGGGGATGGGATCTGGCCAGGAGAGCTCACCTGACAGCCGGCTCAGAGTGGAACAAAATGTGTGTGTGTTTTGGTTTGTCTCACGATAAATATTCAGGGCAATGTTCCTCTGCTGGGAACAGCCCTGTGAAGTTACCGCACCGGCAGCAATTCCCCCAGCGTTGCAGCATTCCTGCTGCATGGGTTTTCTGTCTATTTTGCCAGGCAAACTAGGTGCAAACCGTGCTGTGCTAAAGGAAAGGCAGAGCTCTGATCTGCCTAGCTAACAGAATGGGTTGCAGGCTCTGAGCAGCAAATTCTCCATTGCTGTAGTTTTCCACACTCCACTGAGGATCTGTAGACACTTTTCACTCTCTCATATTTAAATGGGAGCCCTGATGCTCTTCAGACAGCTTTAGGAAAAAAATGTTTAGTTCTGTATCTTCGGATCAATTCTTGTTAGCCTCTATACTGGACAGTCTCCTTGATTTTATTATTCTGTTTAAAAAGGGCACCTCTGACTCTGCCTGCAGTGAATGTGCTTGTGTCTTCTAATCTTCAGTGTTGTTTTATCTAAGCAACTTATCCCTTCAGTCAGCCTCCACTCCCCTTGAAACGAAAGAGAAAAGCTCCAGAAAGGTTTGATTCCCTGTCACTCCCACAACTGGAAACATATTTTAGGGGCTTTTCCCTACTATTGTAGGGTCAAAGACCGGTGATGTAAATTGGAACTGATTGGAAGCAACTAGAATCTTGGTCAGGACTAGGAGTGGCCTTAAGAATCAAGTAAATAAACCTTCCTGAACCCAGAGAAGCTCCCAAACTGGAGAGTGAAACCCTGCACCTTCACCTTTGCCTTTTCTATGTATCTGAGTATGTCATGCTAAAAAGATAAATATAGTCATCAGAACAGTAAGTATCCTTCCAAAACATTTTATTTCATCTAGGATTCTCAAACTATTTCTCAGACCAGTGCCACCACCCAGCAGCAAGCACCATGGCATGATTTCTGTGTTTAGACTAGACAAATACTGCATTTAACAGATGTATCTCCAGGACTCAGTGCATTATTTGCATGCCTAATCCATAGTAATCAACAAATACAATCCAGTAGCACTGCTCCTGATGGTTTCCACCAACCATCTGTATGGAGCAAAGGACAACATCCACGCTTTCCCCAGTGCTTTGTTTTGGGCTGTGATTTGCCCCTAAGAAGCTATTTGTAATCAGTAAGGTGGACATTGAGAGGAGTTCAGTCACCACTTTGGTGTCCTAAGGCAACTAACAGTGCAAAACTAGCTTATAAGGCAAGACACAGCCTTTTATAGTTGCTCTGAGAACTTTCACATTTCACCAAGAGAGCATTGGTCTTGTTCCTACCTCAGTGCACACTTCTGAGACCTTGTCATCATTGCAGGGGCTGTCCAAATGAAGGCTGTTCTCTGGGGCCCACCAACTGCTGGTGCTGTGTGCGCTGGCTGTGCCTCGTGGCTCTTCTTTTACCCCTCAGTGTTTGTATTCCCGTGTGTAACTTGGCTGTCCCAATATTTTTCTGAAGTAATTTCAAATGCAGTCAAGTCTCTACAATACAGACTGCAAGCAAAATCTCTTTCATGTCTGTTGTATGGAGGCTGGCTATTATGCTGTAACATTTTATTTATTTATTTCATATGCTGTTTCTAAAGGGCTGTCAAATGACTGTCAATTATTTATTCATATCAGGTGGAGCAGATGTAGAGAAACTGCCATATCCAAAGTTAAAGAGCACTATCTCAAAACTTTGTAGGAAAGAAATAATTCAAATTTTAATAACCTTACCTTTTACTCATGTGGGATTTTTTTCTCTTTCTAAGCTTTTTTTGCCTGGGTTGATTACCATAGACTTTGCTGTAGGTGATTTTGTTTGAAGGTAGTTGAGTGAAAAATAAAGATTAATCTTGACTGAATTTTTAATCATGTTTGCGAATGAATTGCAGCAACCAAGTACCAGCTGGTGTAGAAATGCATTTATTAAGAGCATATGGAATTGACACTGAGCCACTTGGTAACTTTACCAGCTTAGCAAGCTTCTTATGACTTGTTCCATAAAATTATTCGTTTGATAAATGATAGGACTGTTGTTAAGTAACCAGCATTGGGGAAAGTTTATGTATAGCAGTGTGTGATGATGCATGGGGAAAAGAACAGGGGGTGGGAGAGTGGGTAATACTACTGGAAGGCTGCGGAGGCTGCATTCAAGCCTCTGTTCTTCCATAGGCTTTCTGTGGTAGGAAATTCCTTATTCCTATGCTGCAGCTTATTTTTATGTAAAATGGAGAGGGGGAGCACTGATAGATATCGTGTGGTGCTTGGATAACGTCCTGATGGAGGACCCAAAGCTGGTGTAAAAATGTATTTGAAAGGACTGAAAGAAGTAGCACATAAACAGCTGGGCTGGTGTGTATGGCATGAAGATCGGCTTTGTGGCAGTCCTTCAAATCCCTTGCTATAAATTGACATGTCCAGGGGGACAGGTTTGTCTCCAACCTGTCATCCCTCCTAGGAGCAGCTGCCAGCTGCCTCGTTCCTCTCTTGTTGCACTGTTTCTAACACTATTCTTTGCGTACATGAAATGCTGTTGATTCACCTCAACCATTACTGCTTGCCCAGTTTCACTTCTGTTAGGTACTTCTTTTTAAGTACAAAGTCCCCAGCCACCCACCTGGACCGTGGTGCAATGCCTCTGAACATATGGCAGAAGCATGGTCTGAAGCATTTTCTTTTGGGACATTTTAACTTTTGGTGATGTTACTCTGTCATTTTGTACAGAAGAGCTAATGGTTTTGAGAATTCTTAAAGATAGCTTTGGTCAGATGCTCCTCCTGTCGAAATTAGTATGATGGTGATTAGTGATTCAAAGGAAGCTCAGTGTTTTTATTTAACAAATCCCACATCTAAATCTTGAGTCATTGTAGTCTGCTCAAATTAACACATACCATCAACCTGCAGCTTTCATCTCTGTTTTCTCAAACGTTGCTATCTTGGGCAAAATGTCAGAGTCCAGTCTTTGGATTTCCACAAGCCAAATCCAACTGACTGAAGCTGGAAGATCTGAATCTCATTTTCATTGCTTCATCCTTACTTTGAAGGTTATAAATTAAGTAAGAAAAAAATATTCCTATAGCAGTTTGTCTTTTCCTGAACCACAAAGGTCTGGCCACTCTCAGATCAGAATGAGGAATGATTTAAGCCCATCTGTGATGGCAAGTCCCATACTCTGTCTCTCCATACTTCTAAGAGGCACATAGTTTGGGATTGGGTTGTTTTAGGGTTTTGGGTTTGTTTTCTTTTACACCCTCCCCTCCAGTCCTCAGACTAAAGAAAATGTTTTCGGATCTTTTCTGTTTTCATTTTAAAATCACCATGTAACCTTGCAGTGTTCATCACTTTACCTGTATTATTGTTGTAGACAGTGTTAAGATCCTCGCTGATTGAGTTTATTGATTTCTGAGTGATCTCTTGAGTGTTATTTCACAATCATGTTCTGTCAGCATTGTGTAGACAGCCTGTGTTAGAGAATTTTGTATTTATTATACATGAAACTACTGCTCTGCAGACTTCCAATTTCAAGGGACTGAGTGGATGTAGGATCACAAAGGACGATATGCACAGTCTCTCTACAAACCACTTCTTATCTGAAGATTTCAGAAATTAAAAAACATATACAGGTAAGAAAATTTGGAAGAGTATATTCAGGGCAGAGCACAACGACAGCCTGGTTTGGAGGATCATGGGAGGACAAAAAACAAAACATACTGTCCTGAATGCTTTGTGTAGGCCACTTTTTGCCATAAAAGATTTAATGATTTTTTATGTTTAACAAATCGGTTTTATATCCCCTAGATGAGTATTTTCTAATTAATGTTGGCATTTGAACTCTTGTTTCTGAACTATGAACTAATTCCAGAAACCTACTCTAAACCTTGACCTGTTTTGTTCCTCTCCGAAGCTCAGCAATAACATTTTATAGAGACACATTCAGAAATAGCATTGTGATATTCAAGTCTAGCCATCTTCCTTATGCCCTAGAGCGGTACTACAGCTTACTGGGATGCTTTTCCCTTTCCACTTGTCTCTGAGCTATTTTAGGCAACAGCCAGTTAATCCTTTTCTCTAGCAAGACCCCTCAAAGGGCTTGCCCTGACATGTAATATTGCTCTCTCTCTATGATCTTACAATGCAGTGACCAAAATGTCTCAGCAACATGTTACAGTTACGCATGATGTCACTACTGCTTTTCCACAGACCTTGACATTATCAAATCAATGCATGCAAAACGATCCTGTGTCTATCAGTGTGATGCACATTGAACTTTCCCCATTGGGTCATTTCAGAAAGTAACTTTTAAGAAATGCCAGGAAATCACAAATCTGTTTGAAATCAATGGAATCCATCAACCTTAAAAAAAAGAAATTAAAAAAAAATATATATATTAAAAAATGCAGTATCAATTCTTAACATCATGCATAGCTTTTATGTTTTTCAGTGGGACTCTTAGGGACATAACATGGGTTTATATCAGTCAGCAGTTGCCCATCCTGGACTCCTTAGAATGCTTGTGCCATTCATTTTCCTGTTGCTTAGTTGATGATAATGGTCACCAGGAGCAATGTTTTATAGGGAGAGGAATGGGGAGTTGAGTTAGACCTCTGGCAAAATGCTCTTCGAGGGAAGAACTCAGATTATCCACTTTGAATGAGCAGAGAGCAATTGCAGAAATCTATTAAAGGAAATTTCTCATGTATCAAGTACTTTTTCCTGCTTATCCTTGGCTGTGAACTTCAGTCTCTCACATGATGTAAACAGTAGCTAACCAACCAAGAGCCACATCTATCTTGTCTGTCATTAACTTTCCACTTTCCCATCTGCCATCAAACTGGGCTGTGGATCCTGGAAATATCGGTCTAATCTGTCAGCAGCTTCCCTCTGTTTCTCTTAGTCACTCAGTCCATATCAGATTGGTGGTGTTTTTATACAATGACATTTTTCTTGTATTTTTCTATGAAATATCGTATCTTCCTGCTGTGACTTTTTTTTCTTGATGTAGCTGTGTTGCACTTAGTGATGAGTCAACTTTCATCAGTTGGCTTATGTTCCCTAGAGTTCAGAGGTTTATCTGTCTTTAGCACAAACCATAGCCCCAGGACACCAACCACAGGGGAATATGACCATCCACTTACACAGCCATAGTTTTCCCATATACCTGTTTTATTTCTGATAGTATTCCTTCATTTTATAGTGTGCTGATTGCTTAACTCAATTTAATTTTCACTGGCAGTTGTTGGAACTTAATGTATTTTATTAGCTCCTAATAATGTTTGGTAATGTTATTTTTTTTTAAAAGTAATGATTGGAAATATTAATTTTAATACAATTGCATAATGCCAAATTATGAAATTGGGCCAATTTACTGGGAGGCAGCCTAGCCATTTCTGCTCTTTTAACTGATTTATTTTTGCAGTTACTGACTGAAGGTTAAAATAACATTTCAAGATGATAGAGGTGATTGAATCACCTACAAAAACACAATGGAAGGTGATTGTAAATGTGTGATATGATAAAAGACCCAGGGTATTGCTATCGCATGCCAAGCTCTTATAATAGACGTGCGTGAGGTCAAAGGCGGAAAAACCAATGATTAAGATGTATTGCCACAGAAACAGGAAATCTTTTGGGAAACATGAAATCTTGAACTAAATGCCAATAAATGTAACAAAAAGGAGACAAGATACGTGTTGGAGAGATGAACGAGGGGGATTCATGGGCTCAGGAGGTATGTGGAGAGTGTCCAGGAAAAGAGGATTCTTGTGACAGTATGGTAGACCTTTACCCAGCAGTGTAACAGGCAGTAACATTGGTCAAAATAGATACTGCAACTAGAAAAAACCAATGTTTTCTCCTCTGTGAGAAGAACAGAAAGTAGCAGCCTCAATTCTGTCAAAATCAAAACAGCTAACGCTTACTAGTATCCACACCTTTGCTTTTGCCTTGAAGGGTACTTGTGCCATTTCCTCATGCCTTCTGTGGTTGGTTTTGCTGCGGCATTGGTTTTGCTATGGCATACATATTGCTTGGTGGAGCTGACTGAGGTAGTAGAGTGCAAGGAGAGCCAAGTGACTAAAGGTATCTATGGCCGAGTTGCTGAGGGTAATCTTTCTTTTCTCTTTCTTTCACAGTGTGATGTATGTGGTGACATGGCTCTAATCAAAGGCAGAAAATTGTGCAAATTCCTAGTAAACTGAAAAACAGGTCATTTGGTATTTAAAGTGACAATTAAGGTAGATGGTAATAAGCTTAGAATCAAATGGTAATGACCTTAGTATCCTAACTTCACCAAAACTCTGCTTTAAACTACCTGTGCTTTGCTCTGCTTATATCTGATGCTTAGGAAGACATGAGAAATTCAGAGTGACTTCCATAAATCTTGCCAAGAGAAAAAAAATCTTTAATAAATAAAAAGCCTCTCTGCCAGAAAATCTTCAACTATAACTTGGTTGTGTTTTCATTAAGTCAATGGTGAGAAACCTGCTGTCCACTGCAGTTCTAACTGTGATAGAGTCCAACAGCCAGAACTCCTTCTTCCGAAGGAGAAGCGTTAACTGTGGAGACAGGCCATTGCACACAGCCTTTTTGTCCTTGAACAGCCTCTCACATTTATTCCAAGCTCAGCTGAGTCTCAGCTTCATGCATTAAACAATGTACAAGCAATGCCCAAAGTTTTCTGGGCTCTGCATTCGTCTTTGTATGCCTTTTGTTGGCACTAAACTAGTTGGAAGCTCTTGTTTCTAATAACCAACGAGCATGTAAGATTGAGTGCATGTTTGAAATCCAGAGTGTGGAAAGGAGGAAGACACAGGCACTGTAAAGCACATTATACTTTTTCTACCTTAGATCCTATTTACCCCAATTGATACCCCTGGAGAACAACAGTAATCTGGATTGGAGATAGTAATAGCATAATAAATTCTTTCCTTCTGTCTCTTCTGTCCTGTTTGCTGTCTTTAATATTGCTCTGAGACTGAATATTCTCAGGGGTAGGGTTCTGTCATAACAGCACAATCACTATGACAAGGGAAAATGGCCTTTAGCTGCTATTCAATAAAATTCAAATCACAGTAGTAATAATAAATGTCTCTCTCAAGTAACTCATGAAGTCCACACACAGCATAGCACTATAAACGTTGCTGGGCTTGATTTTGTTAATGAAGTAATGAACAAGAATACAATTGAACATTCAGCTCTAACCTTCTCCCCAAATTCACCTTATGGTTCTTATTCCAGCTGCTACATCCTCTACGTCAGCTGCCGTAAGATGGGATAATAGACCACTGGCATCATGCCCTACCCTCCCATCACCTTGGACACAACCGCTGGCCTAAGCTGTTTCAGAGAAACATTGCTAGTTACTGCAAAAAGATAGAATTACCGAACGGAACTGCATGTGTGCCTCTAAGACTGGTGAATCACCTATAAGCAAAAAATATATCAATTTTTGTCATCGGAGCTCAGCAATTCTAAATATCTGTTCTTTGCTTTTACAGTGAAGTCTTGTACTTGCAGAAGAAATGTTTGCTTTTCAGATCAACTTATGAAACTGGAGAATGAATTATATCTTTTTAATAGTTTCATTCCTATTCAGTTCTATATGGAATTGAACTGACTTGGGTGGGTTCTAAAGTCTTTGGCCATTCATGGCTTCTCTAATTTGTAGTATTTTCAATGTATCTGATCTGTAACTGTGTCAGAATGTAATTCTGATCTGTCAGGTATCAGAATTCAGGGCAAAGGAAGGTCATTGTAACTGCAATAAGTCTTCTATGACTTCCTCTAAAGGGATCTATAGGGCAGCCAATGTCAGGACTGCCCCATTTGTACCCCTGTGCTCCTGTAATGCAGGAGTGCAGCCCTGCCAACGGTGTTCAACTCTGTGGAGCTATTTGGGATATTATCAGTCCCTATCCGAGGGGGTTTTATCACATTCCATTGGTTGAGGGAAATGTAGATACAGCAAACAAATTCCTCCACTCTGTTTATAAAACCATTTTATTTTAGATTTTGTATTCTTTTTTTAAAAGTAATATCAACTGGCCATTTCAAATAATTTTAACTGATATTTTAGTGAGAACCCGGTGAACAGGCAAAAATAATTTTTCCCTGCCTAGCCACATTTAACAAGGCTTTCTCCTTCCAAGTGACACTTTTCAAACAGCTGTAACACTGCCAGCTGTATTCTTACTGTGCTCTTACGTAAACAGGGCCTGGCATTTAAAACTTGTGCTATTCTTTCATTCTGGCAGAAGTTGATTTATTCACAACCTTTTCATTATTTTGAAGCCATTGAGCTCTCAGTCCTACAAATACTAAAATTGTACAAAGGCCAAGCTAAGCAAGAGTGCTGATTTGCCATTGGCAGTGAGGAGGGTGAGTATTTTCATAGGTACTGGATTCATGGAACAAAGTCAATAACAAAACAATATTTATAGAACTTGGAGATGATTGTAAACATACTTCAAAAAAATTACCTTCAGTAGCACTGAAAATGTAATAATCAGTGATCACAAGTGCTTGAGTTATTTTTTTTTTCTGTTCTCGTAGCCAGGCAGTCTTACAGTACTGTTCTTGCTGTTCCTATTCCTATATTAATATAATTTTTCTGCAAACAATAAACATAGCAGAAAACCAAATAATCAGGCGTGTTTGTAAAGTGCAGCCTCCAACAGTTGAGGGAAATGTAGATACAGCTAACAAATTCTTCCACTCTGTTTATAAAAACATTTTGGTTTAGATTTTGTATTCTTTCTTTAAAAGTGATATCAACTGGCCATTTCCACACTTAGCAGTGTTGAATACAAGGTTCAGCTTAGCTCTGAATCTTTGAAATACCACCTATGATGCATATTTAGTGTTTCTGCAGTTTTTGGGGTTTTTTAAATGGAAGTGCTCCAGAAAAAAATGATCTGTATGGTCTTTGGGGGCATGAAAACTGCTACTTTGTTTGTTTAGTGTCTGTTCACACCCATCACCAGAACTTGAAGCTGATGCTGTACTGGAATTAATACTTGGTCTAACTTGTGTTCTGTGGTAGAGTTAGTTCAGTGGCCAGACAAGAGGAGTCTTTTTACTGAGGCACCACAAGTTAACAGAGAAGGCTGAACACAGACCAGTTAGCTGCACACCACAGCACTCAGTACAAAAGGGGAGTTGTTTACACAACACCTAGAGACCTTCCTGGAATGCATACTAAAAATATGCATGGTTATAGCCGTCTCTGGTTTACCCAGCAGTAGAAGCTTCTGCTTTACAGTGAGGAATGGACTCAGGCAATAAGAGGCATGGAGCTGTAGCTAGGTTGAACTAGTGTCCCCCATCTACACCCCCTGAGTCAAGGATTTAGTCAGAAATGAAAAAAAGGAGTGGTAAGATTCGGATTTTTATCTGAAACTTAAGCCTTAGTTAAACAGTGCTAAGGGACAGCATTGTTCTGCGCTCCCACAGAGAGATGCGGTGAGCTCACTGCTTGGTAAAGCTATCTGTTGTGGAGGAGAGTCAGGTACTGGCAAGTCAAATTAAATGAGAAATCATCTGAACTACACATGTAGAATGTGATGCAAGTATATGTTTTTCCCCTATCTTCTCAAACAAGCTCAGCTAGTGATGAATGATGAAAAACAATGAGGCAATTTGGAGGTGCTTCAAACAACCATGTCACAGCTGATGACTTCAAAATACAGGACCAGCTCAGGGGACATATCCAGAAGTGGCAGCAAAGAATCAAAATGAAAATAATAAATTCATTTCAGACAAGATCTAATTTCTGGCAAAGCAGCCAAATATAGGGAGGACATAGTCTTATCATGAGGAGTAAGCCAGCTCATGGTGGAGTTAAAGCCAATATGAAACTGTAGAAGATGACGGGCACAACTTGCTCCAGTGACATATCCTGCTTTCTTGAGACAATTGTTAAGGGAGCCTGTAACTTCCTGGTGGTCATAGGAGTATGACAAGATACTGCATCAGTTGAAGAAAATCCTCAGTATAATACCAATACTTCTGCACCAAGAAAATTTTCTTTTTTTGTAAGAGGAGTATGTCTCATACAGGGTAGAAGTCTGCTTTCAAATGCACCGTGAACTCTGCCAGGAGGACAAAGCAATGCCAAAACTGAAAATTATTTACTAACTATTGCAATTGTATCAAAGAAAATCTATCAGTAAACACGTGGAGTACTGGTTGATGTGATGTGTTAGCAAAACTACTATGAAGTGTATTGCCTTTTGAAATTGCACATATCTCAAAACCCAGTGTGCAATGAAACAATGCGGTCAGTAGCTATCAGGGCAGTAACTGCAGTCTGGGAGCCATGCTGAGGCACAGGGAGGAGTAAGATACAGCTATAATAAATATCTGAGATTGGACTGCACAACTGGGATAAGAGAGAGATAGCAGACTTTTATATTAGAAGAATCACAGGAGCAGCAAGTGCTACCTGTACAGAAAACAGTTAATCAGAGTCTAAACCTTCTGTGTCTGAGACACAAATTGCATCCGGAAGCTTGTAAGATCAGTTCACAGTAAGATGATTGCAAGGTGTTCATGACAACTCAAGATTGAGATCTGCATGGCAATTCCCTACAGGTTCTGCTTACAGACAGAGGCTAAGAGAGAGGTAAGGACTAATATGAGATTTTTTTGAGGTATTACTGAGTATGACAGGTTTAAGTATACAAATGGGAAATCTCTACTATGGTACTTCTCTTTGTCATTGGTTTTATACAATCAGAACTCCTCAAAACTCTATCACATGAACAGACTTTGGTTTGCAGTCCTTACAGTTAGGACACTATTTAATAGAGAGAGTGTTCTGATCTTAACTTTGGTGCCTCCCTGTCTTACCCTCATGTCCCAGCTGGTCAGAAGCATGCAAACAGAGACTTTTCCTGAATACCAGATGGGGACCTGAGCCAACAGGCAACACTGCAGATGTTGTGATACTTTCTGATGTTGTCATGATGCTTTATGGTGTGATTTTCCTACAGGATAAGCTAGTTGCATAATGTTTTGTGTTCAAACTTGGAGTTAACAAATGCCCATACTACTCTGTCACACAGAGATTTCAAAACAACACTGCTCATGCTGAGAGCTCTCTTCAAAACGGAACCTTCCTCATTTGTCAAATCCTTATTCCTCAGTGCAGTTTGTGAAATAAGATTATCGATCACTATTTCACGCACACTCCCAGTCTGCATGTTCTTTAATCCAGGCCACGAGGAATGGTGAATTCTATGTTCAGTTTCATTTTATTCCTGTTTTATTATATAATTTATAAATCATAGTGGTTGGGACAGAACTTCCAGTCCTCAAGATGTGTTTGATGAGCTACTCAGCACCTGCAAAATCCTTATCAGTTGTTGTCAGCACCGTTCTCATTTGCTATTTGTCTTATTTCCTTAGCCCCGATTTTGAAGACTGTTCACGACTGTTGATCTGCATAGGAGGTAAACCACTGCTGCCCATGAAAATACAGCCATAGCCTCCAGGAGAGCAAAAAAATGCTACTGTGTTTTGGTTGGATTTGTTTCTTCAAGATATACCGTCTTTCTATAGAAGACCTGATACAGTGCAGTTGTCTGTGTATAGATTCCTTTATAAGCAGGATCAGTATGCATAGAATCAATTTAGTAATAAATACAATTCACCTAGAAGACAGAAATAGCCCAATATTTTGACTCTGTCGGTGGCTGCTTGTCAATGCTGAGGGGTAAGAGATGTGTAAGATCATCACAATAGCTAACAATTCCTATTTATCTTGGGTATCACTTTGTTCTCCTCATTAGAGTTCATGAAGCAATCTCATGTGCTTTGTTTTAACATCAGTATAGGGTCTTAGTCACGGATTCTGCACACACATACGTGTTTGTTTAAGCATGGAAATAATCCTGCTGAAAGGAGTGAGTCTAGTCAAAGCCCGAAGGTAAGCAAGGAGTATTGCAAGGTCATGGCTTTAAGTCAAGGATGTCCAAATAATGGCCAGAGGGCTGGATTCAGCTTGTAAGGCAGATTTTCTTGGCCTCTAGAAACGTTAGCTGGCTGGTTGGAAGGCAAACAACACAGAGGATTTTGCTCTGCATGCAAAAGCAGATAATACCTGGCAGGTTATTAAATACTGTATTTTACCTCCTGGATGTGGTTGTCTTTGTCTGACCCCCCCAAGGTAGCTGGGATTGAGGGGGTGTTTGAGCGAGATGGTTTAACTGGCCTGACCAGTCAAACATGAGCCATGAAAAAAAACATACGTGCATGATCTTCAGCAATTTGGGACTATTCAACTTCATCTCCATGCTTTGACAAAATGGCACATTGTTCCTGCAGTGGATCAGTCAGCTTTATGTATGATTGTTGTGCCTTAAAAATTATTTTCCAGTCTGTTCCCTAGTACCATGCTGCTGCTTGGTTTTTTCCTCTCATTTTAAACTTGCATAACTCAAAGTAGAAGTTGGTCCTATGTATAAATCTTGTGCTTGACAAAATAGCAAAGAAGCGTTAACAAAAGGCGGTAGTAATTGCAGCATATCCACACTAATTGGTAGGTAAAGTTACAATACACTGTACGCAGCTAAGCTATGTCGGAGCTACAGAATTTCTTCTTGACATTACCTGTCTATTACATGCAAATAAAACTCCACCACAAGAATGCTTGTGCTGGAAAATCAGACATGGGGAAGATTAAAAATGCTTACAAAGTGACACAGTCCTTCCTCCTTTTCCCAGTCTTTTCCTTGTTTCCTCTCTTTGGAACACCACTAGTCAAGAGAATTTGCCCTTCTGCTGGCAAGTGATTTTCTTTGCAGCCCACCTTGGAAGAAAGAGGCAAAGACTGAGAAGTTCAACTGGCTGAATCAAAACCCGAGAAATTAAACACGGGAAACAGCAAGTGCAGGAGATACATCAGCGACAGTCTCCAGTGCTTTTGCTTATTGCATGGGGAGGTACTCAAATATGAAAGAATAAGATTATTTTTTTTAAAATGTATTTTCACTTTCCATAGTGGAAGGAGATGTCTGGCTGTAGTCTGTGCTCTTTACTGATTGTTTGACTGGTCTAAATTTGCCCTGCCGCTGCAGACAAAGCCTACAGAAACTCGAAAGGGCTGAACAACAGAGAGAGATGATACAGACCCCTAGATCATCCCAAAGACCCGCATCCAAACTCTACAAAGCAAGTCACATTCAGATAACAAGGCTGCTGGTTTCCTTGAGGTGCCTGAAAGCACAGCCACCCTTTCTGCTCTGCCTTACGACCAGGATTAGATCTTGGGTTGCCTTCAGTTTTGCTGGTTTAGCAACTTCAATAAAGCCTGCCGATAGAAGATATGAGAACCGTTTTGATAGTCAATAGAAGCTCAGTTAGAGTCGATGGCAGCAAAGCTTTGTATAGTTTTTCTTAATTGTAGGGCAAAATAATCTACTAGCATAAATCTCTGTAACTCAAATGACATCCAAGAAGAAATTGATTTATACAGAGCAGGATCCAGTCTCGTATCTTTTAGAGTTTGACTGACACCTCTATTAATACATTTGAATCCTCTTTCCTAGGCCATTTTTGAGGAAAACCCCTGAATAACAAAAAAATCCCCAAACTTTCAATGGCAACAGATGGAAGTATAAAGCATTAGTAAGTAAAAAAAAAAAAAAACCACCAGATTTGTAAAAAAAAAAAAAAAAAAGGGCAATATCTATTACGAACAGATTAATACTCTGTGGAGATCATTCCTATTTGGCAGTAAAGGTCAGAATGGTATCACATGGCAGATCTCCCACCTGGGTGTTCGGGTTAAAAAGATGTTTTATAAGAAGCCCTCCTCTGTTATCAGGCTCTTAAAGAAGGCTGCTGCTTCAGAGTGCTTTGCTCCTTTGCTGTTATATGGCAATTTTCCAAAGGCAGGCAGTAGCCTGGTGCTTAATCTACTGCAGTTTCTGCCATTTATGCAGAAGCCAAATGTTCGGTATTGTTTGGAGGAGAACATCAATAACATCGAAGTGATTTAATGAAAGCCAACACCTGCAAGGCTCAGCCTAAGCATGGAGATTAACTCTGTGCCCTCCCCCCCCCCCCGCCCCTTAAAATAATGTATCTGCTTAGATAGTTATCTATCTTAGTATGTTTAACTTTTTCTCTGGCATTCCGAAAACTTACTGTGTGTGCAGTTTTCCATGAAGAAGAAAGATATCTGAGTGCATTTTTGTTTTGAGTGCACAGTTAGGATTATATCTGTCCCTCTGGCCTTGCTTGCTAATGAAAGATGCTCTGTAGTATGTCCTACAGCCATTTTCTCTGTCCCTTGATGCTTTTATACAATGTACAACCTGGCCAGAGATGCAAAACCCTGACTGCAGTAATGGTTCAACGTTTCAGAAAGGGCTGGGCTTTTGAGACACCCTTACATATACAACCTGCAGTCCACTGCTTGATCTAGGAATTGCTCACCAAGATAACAAAGGTTTTACTGGTTTGAATAGCGCTGTACAAGTCATAGTTTGGAAACGTATTTAGGCTTTCTGTGTTTTCCAGTGCTGCTATCCAGACAAACTCTCAATGACTTTATTGACCACTTTTCTCAGCAAGTATTGTTGAGGACTTGAACCTGTTGACTTTGGGACTTGGAGTCCTCAGGAGTTACATATTCTGTTGCCAAATTATGATAAAAGAATATTAGCCAACATCCGTACCCATTTCTCACATTCTTTAGAAAAAAGTCATTTCCCAGCTTTGGCAGCCCATGCTGAGGGAAGCCTCCATCAGCTTTTAGAAGACTTCGTCCCAGTGAAAGGGCTTGGTTACCTCGATTTTCAGGTTTAGAGCAAAATTTGGCTAAGACTTTAGCTACTCAAAGTTTTGGTCTCTGACTTAGCACAGTGTTTCTAGTCAACAAAGTAGTGACGTATTTGAATCCCTTTTGGTTTTTCTGAAATTCCATGGCTTTTCTGATAAAGCAGCTCACAGAAGTGAAAGATAAGCTGCCTTTTGACTTCAAAGGGCCGTGTATCAGACCTTCATTTGTCTGGCTGTTGATCAGGAGGAAACTCTTAATTTCTGAGCACCAGAAATTTTTTTGAAATAAGCAACACAAGTGGGAGATGAAAACCAAATCTTTTTAAAATATTTAGATCTGGACTATAAGTCCTTGAAATAAAATCCAGTTTGTATTTTAACATTTGTAATAACAATTTGTGTTGAGGAGAAATTTTGACTTCACTAATGCTGACATTCTCATTATGCCTCCCTGTGTTTTATCTTAATCACTTGGTGTATCATAATGCTGATTAATATGTCTCCTTAAGGATCTCTTTTATATTAAAGTTCTGCTGTTTTTTTCAAACACTGCACAAAGAAACAAAAACTAATTCATTACATTAATAACATTTTTTAGGTTCCTGTACTTTATCTCACACTCAGACTTTGCCATCAAGTCTGCTGCATAATGCACTGCTGTGATTTTAAGATGATGATAATCCAAGTGTTTTGGAAGTGGTCTTCCCTATTCTACTTGTGTTTATAATGCACATTTAGGTTTTGCAGTTCATGATCAAATTCACAATCGAACTGAGTTCTCAGTATGATTCATCTAAATGTGTTGCTTAGATGGGCTGAAGCAAGGTATAGTACGGATGAAATGCATTCACTGTGGCCATGCTTTAGGCTTCTTATGTAGCAAGTTAACACAATAGACAAAATCCTGAGCTGATATACCAGCTAAATCAGAATCACCTAGGGACATTGGTAGAAATACTTATTCCGAGGGATGACTCACTTCGTACAAGTAGTTTTATACACAGCTGCTTATACCTGGGTGAACATAAATTCACAGGAATATAGTCTGTGTGAGATCAGACTGTAGAACTCCAGATTTACACTGAGTCTAAGTGTTTGACAGTTACTTTGTGTGTGATCAGGATGTATACCTGCCCATCTCGAAATTCTACGAAATAGTTCAAAGCAAGCAAATCTTAATTCAGTTGTCACTTCCCGTAAAATAAGCCAAACTAATGCCCTAAGGCTGTCTGCATCACAAAAGAAAAATGTTTTTCCATACTTGAGATTTCCTTCAATAGCAGCCATTCGGAAGGGGATATAGCTTTGTAGACATCAGAGTATAATGCTACCCATTGGGTGTCAGCCTCGGACAATTAGTAAGCAAAAGCTATCACCAGAAGGCAAAAAAAAGAAAAGGGATTAAAAAGAATTAAATGAGGCAAAAGAAATTCAATAATTTCCATTTGTAAGGAAAGGATGTAATAAGACAGTGATGCACTGCAGATTTATCTCTGGAGTAAAATCAGTCTTTATAAACATACAATGCCTTCCTTTACCATCCTGCAGTATCCTTCACTCTACAGATCTCAATCACACGATTCAGGGGTAAACTTGTGACATCAGGCTGTAGAAAGAGTGGCATTCACATTGATACTAAGCAGAGGTAATTTATCTTCATAGAACTGGTTAGTGGTCCTTAAGAATTTTCTACTAGTGATAAATCCTGTGTATAAAAAGATGAAATTGTGCACACAGTAATGGCCAACCATTATTTCCTTCCAAAGAGAACAGCAGCTACTAACTGTAATATCATGGGAAGGCATCTGCAGTTTCTATAAGCAGCCAGTTTAAAAAAAAAACAAAAAACAAAAAACCACCACCAACAATAAAAACCAAAAACAAATCCACAAAATGATAGGTAAATGAGTATTGATGTAATTCAACAAATGTTCACTTTTTCTTGATCAGTCAAGCAAAAATGCTTCTGCCCTGGAGATTTAAATGTACCTCTGAGTAATTGAGTATTCCACTCTCACTCTGCAATCACAAGCAGCAAAGCCAACAGAAAGGAACGTTCTCTTGCAGTCTAACATGATACAATTCCCTATCTCTTAGCTGTGCTGCTTGAGATCGTGGCATGAAGAATTGTGGACCGATGGGTATAGAAACAATCCATTAAAACAGTAGGACTGCCTTCGTCAGAGTGCTGTCTTGAGATCTTTTATCAAGGTATAGCATAGTTCTGCACCTAGAGATAGTGCCTGATGGATAATGCTAACCTGCAGACAGAAAAACTCAAGCAGGAAAAAAAAAAAAAGAGTAGGAATAAACATTTTGCAGCGGACCACATTCTGCTTCCAGACAGACTAGCTGCTGCTCGCTGCAGCATTCTTGAGTATCAGTAATGGTGCTCAGCTCTCCAAAGCCAAGTGCTTCTAGTCCAAACTTTTGTAAGCCGTGTATTTTTGTTTTGCTTTGTTTTTTCTTAGGGGATGGAATAAATTAGTGAAAATGCCTGGAAATCTGATTCAAGAAGCAGCACTGGCATTTGATTCAAATACATTATGGGGACTAGATGTTTGGTTGTTGGGAAGATTTTTTACATTTCCACAGGACATGTTGCTAAATAGCTTGGGCATGAGAACAAAGCAGCTGCAAAACAAATGAGGCAGAGATAAAGCTAAAACCTGGCCTTATTGGGAAAGAAGTGCAAAGAGATCTTGCCAAGACCAGACACAAAGAAAGAAGGACTGGCAACCTGGAAAAAGAGACTTGGAAAGAATAATTGGTTTGGGATACAATGAAGAAGCAAGGATTGTTGTAGAGAGACACGTAGGTCTGGGGAAAGCAGAAACAGAAGCAAACGTACCAAAACAGAACCTAATTTAGCATGTCGACCCAAATGTGAAAGATGCTGAAAAGAGGTTAGAGAGAGTTTTCAAATGCTGTCTTTTAACACCTTCAAGAGTGGAAGTTGAATTGCTAAAAAACATATAAACCATAATTATCTGTCATTAGTTTCATGCTTGTAATACGCAGGTTACCTGTAAAAAGGGGAAAAAAAAACCCACCACCAATAATTAAGCATCTGTGCAGATCATGTGGATTAGTAACAGGAAAAGAAGTTTTACTCCAGAGCTCCCAGTAGCTTTTTTCCCCACTGACAGCATAGGACCGTCTATACTTTGCATTAACTACTAACTCCCTCTAGTATGCAGCACTACAGAAAACTGATAATATAAGCTTAATTACTTCTTTCTTTAAGCCTTAGTTTTCAAAGAGATTTTTGGAAGCTCGATGTTGAACTACACAAAAAGGAATTTGAAATCCTTCTCTTTTTTTAGGTTTCAAGTTGGAAAAGAACACCTGAAAGATTATTTTAAGAGTAAAGAATAATTACAGCTGGTTTACTAGGTAAGGTGTGATGCCATATACAGTGTGAAAACAAATTCAGACACTGTACACATCATAAAATCATCAGGGCATATAAAAATGTCCTAGTAACCAGCAGTCAGGGAACCACAGAAATCTGAAACTATGGCAACTCAGTGCAGGAAGAAGCATTTATTGGAGAGAGAGAGAGAGAGAGAGAGATTAAAAACAATAGCCCCTAAATCGCTATATCAGCTTGGGTCCTCATTTTCTCAGCAGCTTAAACCTTTTCAGCTTCCCAAGTAGAATTCTTTTTCTGCAGCTTTCAGAACAGCTGTTCGTGTAGTTATTTGAGGAAAACTTAGTGGTTTCCAACAATACAGTTGCTTGAGAGGGCAGCTTCGCCAGTGTGCTCTTGTATGCACTAATTTGTGAAACAAAGAGACAAACAATAATTTGCTGAAAGCATAGAAAGTGAAGAGAAAGAAAGGGGAAAATACCAATTTCACCCCTTTCAGGGTGTTTCCAACCCTTGCTGTTTCAGGAGGATGATGGTTTGCAATCTGTGGGGCCAGTTTGCGCCACAGAGATTGGCTTTGTCACGTTGCGGAGTTCAGCTGATGTAGCGTGGAAAATAGGGGTCAGCAGAGGAATGAGATGTGGTCTGAAAACTTAAAACCAGTAGAAACTTAACCTGACTGATTGGTTTTTTTCTTCTCTGGATCCATTGCAGCTGCATGTGTTCTAGTTTAATTCAAGTCCTGGACAGAATCATAACTAGGTGGGTTTCTTTTGTTTTACAGCAATATAAAGTGACATAGATTTTTTGGCTCCATGTTTCTCTAAAGGGCACGTGAATGTACATTACAGGCTTAGCTGAGAGGATTTTTTGTAGATTCAAATTTATGAATATGTATCTAAATGAGATACTGATACACCTACATTAGTTCAGCCAGTGGATCAACACCCTTTTCTGGGTCAGTAATAACATTGTATTTTATTTTTCTTTTAATCATAGTTTTGCACAGTTAACACTCCTCTTTCATGATATATTCTCTTCAAATTGTTCATCTTTCTTCTATAGCCATTTTCTGTACTTAGTGAATGCAAACTGCAGACTATTTCAGAGGGCAGGTAATTTCGGATACTCCATGTTGCAGGATTCAAAGCCCCATGTGTATTTGTTCAGAGAGCTTGCACCAGCACTGCTGCCATTTGCACAAACTGCTTCGTAGTAGGTAGCTAAAAGTACACCCGTGGCCTTTGAGTAGAGACATATATGGATGCCTGATCATATTTTTGGAAAGTATGGTCTCATGTGACCTAAATTGTAGGAGTAGTTTGGTGTTCCTTTCTATGTGTGGATACATTTCAGTAGTAAATGACATTTCTATACCTATTGAGAAAACTAAATTCTAAGCTTATTGAAGCCAGTGGTCTATGATGCTCCCAAATTGTATTTAAAAATCACAGTGCAGCAGCAACAATGTACTTGAACTCAGAAAGAAGCTGCTAGAAGCTCTCCATAAAGAGTATTTGGCCAATGTGGTCCTTTGTTTGAAACCCTTCTTAAAATTCTGTAGATGAAAAAGCTCTGTCTACATATCATCCTAAGCAAAGAGAATTGCCAAAAAAAATCCTGATGGTATAGCTTATTTATCTTCTCTTTTGAAACACCAGGGGAATTTATGTATGGCTTAGAAAGGTTCATTCATGATCTATAGCACTTAGCTGTCAGATTTGCAGATGTGTTCAGCTATTCCATCTAGTTTCCCAGTAAGTTAGGGGAACATGAATGGAGTTTTGCTAATTTTTAAGTATGACAGTTACATGAACTGTTTTGTCTATAAATTTTAAATATGTAGGTTTAGAGTAACTTATATTCTTCTAAAGAGCTTGTATCTAGCAGTTTCACTGTGCTTGTGCCATAGCATAAGATCCAGTATCCTGGGTACTCTTTTGACATGTATAAATGCCAGTCCTGATCGATACACTCCCGGCCATGGTTAGATAACCATTGCTTTCCAGTGGGGAACCGAGAGATTGGGCTCAGAAGTGCAAGCCTGCAGGGAAGGAAAGCACGTTCTGCTACCAACCAGCATTGTATTTCGGTGGGTGCTCTCAAAACCCACTGGAATTACTGGGGGTGCTGAGCAGCATGTAACAGTAAAGACTGTGCTGGGGGCTCACTGCAGACAGGCAATCAAGGCTCAGACAGTGTCACCTAAGGGTGAAATGAACCATGAAAGAGTGAATATCACTGAACTCAAAAGACATGTTATAAGCTTACTGTGAAAGGTGGGCAACCAGCTGAAAAGGCATAAATCCAAGTGATGAATGCATTTGTATGTTGGAGGAAAGCAAGCAGAAGACTGGCAGAAAGACAGTCATGACTGTATTGGATCAGAGCAAGCATCCACTTTGTGCGATCCATATTCATTGACAGTCTGCACACAAAACTGGCTAGGCACACTGAGTCACAGATTTCTGATGTTATGCTGGAGTATTTTTCTGGGCAGAACTCAGTTCTGTAATATACGCTTCAGGAGCCCACCTATGCTTTCTTTAAAAAGTGAGCTGCTCTGATACTGGTTTTCAAGGACAAATGTGTTGAATCAAGTGGCATTCTCTGACAATGCAGGGTTAATTCCCACCTACATATGAGTATGTGGAAAGCCAAAGGTTTATTAAATGTTAATGAATTAGAGAAGGTTGAAAATAACAAGACATACTCTGTTGTGGTTTAACTTTTATTTTTAGATGTCCTGCTTGAATATAGAAAAGAGTCGGCTTTGAATTAATGACAGGCCTGTGAATAGGATTTTTGGGACTTGATTATGAAAATCATTTCTTTACTCTGAAGAAAGAGAGTAGCTTCCAAGGTGTCTTGTTTTCCTGGGCACTTACACTCAAGGCAACGGTGTGAGACCGTCTTGTTTTTTCATATAGGTTAAAACCAAACTTGTGATGTTAACAACTTTCAGTCCTTCTCCCCCTCAATTGCTGCTGTACTGCCCTGAAGCAGGAAAGCTCTGTAGTCTGTTAATAAGTCTCCCTTACCAAGAAAAGTAATGCTTTTATTTTTAGACTGCCAAAAATTGGCTGCTTTGTGTAGGTTGTCTAATGAAGGTGGAGTACAATCCCTGATCACCTCTATTCAGAGGTGTTTATATAGAGTTTAACCAGCAATAATTCAAAGACCTGCTGATATAATTAGAAAAGTGCTGGCTGAGTGTAGGTGTGCGCTGCGGTTTTCAAAGATATCTAGAGCCCTCATAATCTCAGCCTACTTGGATGAAGAAAAAATCTTTTGATGAAAGGCATATTCACAAAATATGCAATATAGGATGTCTCAAGAAACTGGGTATTTTTTCACCTAAGCCTTCTACAACTCTTGTCTCTTTTGGAACATGCAGGTTAAAAGAAATCTTATTACTAAGTACCAGCCAGGCACAATTCTCAGCAATGGAACAGGCTGGCTTCTTGGAAGTCAAAATATATTCCTCGGAAATCCTAGATTGAGATACAGCAACAATCTCTGAGATCACTTTTTTCTCCCTATCAAAATAAGTAATAGTATTGAATCAGGTAGAAATGAAAGCTTTCGTAGACACTGCAAGCTTTGGAAATCCTTTCTTTAAGCCTTTTTAAACCCCACTGCATATATTGCATTGATTTTCCCACATTTATTAATATTCAGTTTTCATTTCATTTTGCTTTCACTAAAGTCAGCTAATCCCTTAATTACCGTGCTACTTATAACTGTCCACAACTGTCTGTCTTGATTTGAATGAGGCTGCGGGTTTACTGCAAGGGGGGAAATCTAAGAAACACAATGGAGTAGCAAAGGACAGGTTTGGCTGTGCAGTGCCACCTTTGAAATTGAACATATAAATTCACTTAAGTGTGGTTGAGTGAGAAAACTGTAAGAGCAGCTAATGTTGCAAATTGCACTGCGCCTGCTGTCTTTACTTGCAAGCTTCTTCTGCGAAAGGAATTGCCAGAAAAATTGCCTTGTTCTTAGCCACTTGCATTTGAGGTTCTGCATTAAATGGATTTTTCATGCCATCTTCTGAATGCCACCATAACACATTGAACCGCAACTTCCATAATGAAAATCACAGAAAGAGAGGAGCCACTAGTCATGGTTTTAATTTTGAGGCACTCTAGATTTGAACTAAAGTAGAAAAAGATATAATTCATTAATATTTCATTATCAGCTTTGTGAACCAGCACATCTTTCTTGGGAGGGTAATTCTTAAACACTTGCTTTATACTGAGTGGGAAAGGAAAGGCAAAGAATCGTCTTTGCTAATACACAGAGCAGGGACCCCCAAATGACAGTTTCCTGCTGTCCACAGGCGAAGAGCACTCTAAATATCTTCTCCCATTTAAGTAAGCGAAAGTTTAATCATTCAGTGCAAGGGATTTAAAGACATAGATTTTGTTAAATTTCATAGGAATTTGACTTTTATAGAAACAATGCAACTTTACAGGTTTCAGCTCTCAGACACTGGGATAGTCACATCAGGTTTTAGTGGCTAGAATCAGCAATTACAATAGCCAGCTCTTTAAAGTCCTGAATTTTGCCTCCAGGAATAGCTGAGATATCTACAGGAATGCAAGCAATCACCATGGAGCTAAAACTGCAGAGTTATTTAGATTCCCAAGGATGCAAGTGAGATAATTAAGTCTCTCCTGTGGGTTATGGTTGTGTGTGCATGTGTGGTAGACACGGTCGTGGAGCACTTTGGAGTTTGGTCCAAGGGAGGGCAAAGACAAGCCAGCAAGTAACTACTGGTAAAATACCGGATAGTTCCCAAGGGCACATGAAACAGAACTGCTGTTCTGTTTGTCCTGGGTTTCTTACCATCTCTGATTTGGCAGGCTCTGGCATGCCCACTATAGACTAACCTGCGAGGAAGTTTGACTGGTGAGGGAAAGCCACTTTTCAGTAGTTGTGCTCTAAAATTAATGCTGAAGTATAGTTTATTGGCCTGGCACAAATATCATATATGCATCTAAATCTTTTTAAGCACATACTCATAATGCAGCCTTACACATGATACAGATTTTTTTTTTTACAACAAAGTTAAAATAGAAATTGTATCATATGTCCCTGAACAGCAGCTGGGTCATTATGGAATAACTTTTGGAATGGAAAAGGTCGGAGAAAGAGCCAGCTGCTTCTTCATCATGCCTGTGCTTTCACTCTGGGCTAAATTATTATTTCACTAATTAATAATCTGCAAGCAGATTAAAATGATTACTCTACAATATATATTGCATGACAATAAAACAGTGACAGCAAACTATGCTTCAGTGTGCATAACAGCTTAACTCTCTAAACAGAAGATGTTTTCTAACACTCAATTCACATCCTTCTGCTGATGATTAAATCCTCACTGATTTTGTTTTTATTAGTCCTCAATCATTATTGTTCTTTTATCACTATGGGGTCTTTAGAATTAGCCACAATGGCTCAGAAGCATGGTTGCTTCTGCATTCCCTTATTAAATCAGGTTACCTCTCTAGTTGTGTCAGGGACTAAAATCAAAGCCCTTTGTTATAATGTTCCACAACCCTTTAAATATTGATTATTACGACTATGTAGAGCGGCTGAAAATTTATTTTTGTCTAGACTCATTCAGAATGGGAAAAACTTCCATGACAACAGTGACAATGCAGCTGCTGCTTTCTCCTTGGAAAGAACAGCCTGGCTTATTCTCCTTGCAGCCCTGGAGTCCCGGGGGCTCCTACCAGCCCTCTGGAGCCTACACAAGGTAGAACTCTGCTACCTGCTAACTGCCTGAGATGAACAAGCTGAAACTCTAATTTTTAATAATTTCAAGTTTTGCTTGATTTGCATTGGATTGCAAAAATGGCAGTTCTTTAGCAGTCTTGAAAAAAAAGTCACTTAGGTAGGTTTTTAAGGGTTCCTCCATGACTGCTGGCAGTGTAACTGCCATCCGTGCAGTTTCTTTTCAGTGCAGTAGGTGAATGATGTCTGACTCTGTACTAGCGAAATGCAAACTGGACTAGTAGTTACTTGCTCAAGATCATACAGTGGCTTGGTGGCAGAGATAACAAACACAGTGAAACGCTCTCATTGCATGTGATGAGGTTACTTAATTGTCTAACTAGTCATTGTCTTCTCCAAATGTGACAAGAAATAATTTTCTAATATTTCTTTCTTACACCTGGGCTTAATTATCTAAATAAAACCCATCTTGCCTGTTCTCATCATTAACTAAGAATACAGGTCAAGCAATGTAACTAAATCTGTCAATTCCATCCTGCAGAGCGTGGGTTCATTTATATTTAGGTGTCCCTGAAAAAAAGCTAAAATCACAAAAAGCTAAAATCACTGAAAGCTAAAATGGTTGCGGTCAGTTAAGGAACTCTCCTCATTTGGCATGTCCTTGCTACTTTATCTTACTTCTCAGACATGCTATGAGTCTTTGTTTCAAAGTGTTTCCAAAGCTCTTTAGTATTGCTGAATGGAACAAGTTAGGTAAATGGAAAACATATATATTAATACCTCCCTCCTACCTTTCTGATGGGAGCCTTAAGAGGAGCATTGGCATGTCAAAGCTTCCCCTGTACTCTGCACTGTGTGCCTTTCCCACTGAAGGATTCACTGGAGGAAGTTACAGAAAGCCCAAGGTCTGTAAAGTCATCTATAAAGGAGGTCCAGGGTGTAATGCCAGGGAAGTAGGACAACTGCTGACTTCTGCTCCTCAGGGTTTTAGCCAGGACTGCTCTTCTATGACAGGATTTGTCATATATCCAATTAAAAGTCTCTCTGCAGAGTGCTCAGCCATGAATGCAGGAACATATTTTCCTTTCAAAATTCCCTTTCTGCTTCAACAACACTTATAATCCAATTTTCACCAGCAGAGATGAATCATGTCCCTCACCAACACGTTTACAGTGGATGGAGAAGAGCAATCACACATATTGATTTCCTTTCCTTCCTCTCTGTTCATGGTTTTTTTCTGAGAGTGCTATAAGTAACTCAGCTTCTGTTTCTCTTTCCTGCTGCTAGTTCTAGCATCAGGTGAATAATAAATACCTTCAGAAGAGTTTGTAGGAAGAAGGTGGCCCAAGTAGCCATTGTGTGCTAGGTAGTAACAGCTTCTTGTATGCATCCTTTGTCGCAAGCCAGAGACAGGCAATGGCGGAAGACAGGGAAAAGCCTCTGTTCCTTTCCTCTCCCCTCAGTTCCTCTCCTATGGGTAGTAACATGGCTACGAAATAACTTGCTTCCCATAGCAGGAAAGCATGTGTCCAGGAAGAATGCAGCTCTTTGAGTCCCATCCCCTTCCCTGGAGGGCTTTGGAGACAGTGCTGGTATTTGCTGCCCTTCACTCACAAATACCAACAGGAATAAATGAAAGAAACTGGCTTGGAAGGACAGGCTGCAAGATGGTGTCTCTGGGTTCAAAGCTGGAAATCTCGTTATTCCAACCGATTTACGTGGTGGATGAATTTGACCTGCTGACTTGTACACTGTGATGTTTATGCAGAAATGATTTTCAGAGAATACAGCCCTTGCAGACAAGATGCAATAGCTCTATTACTGTCACAACTCAAAAATAATAGATGTCTCTTAAAGAACAGAGTTTGCGGTAACTTTGTTACTTTTTTGAATATGTATTTATTCAGTTTTGTGCATCAACAATAAAAAAAGTTTCTTCAAAGTTGTCAGTAAGTCTTTTGTTTAAACATGAATAGCTATCATCTCACGTAATGCACGTGTCTGATGTGTCCTACTTTCACTGTTTGTTTATCTCTTCCAAAATCAACTTCATTTTGTGCTAGGAGGATCCCCAGCTCTTCTGTTTCTCTTGTGCTTCTCTCTGTTTCTGGTGAAGCCAAGGGGACACTGTTCTCTAACAAGGAGGAAAAAATTAAGCAGGACAAGGTCAGGAGTCGGGGGCAGGAAAGGCTGGGTGTGCGGGTGGGGATGGGCTGTCCACAGGGCTGGGCAGGCTGGGGCGCTGCACGCTCGGGTAGCTCAGGTGGCCCTGCCTGCCTCAGTCTGCATCCTGAAACCGCAGAGCTGGTCTGTCCTGTGTCGGGTGAAAGATGAGAAACCTTTCCAGAAGGGCTGTGTTGCCTGTACACCTGCTCGTTACTGCGCCTTGTGGACTCACCGGCCCAAGTCAGAGCTAAATTGGGCCTCCCTGCACTTTGTCTTATTTTGCCGCGTTGACATGCCCTCAGTTTACGAGTGTCATGACTCTTTTACAAAACTCAGAAGATTTACTTCTCTCTTGCTCTTTCTGTGTCAGTATTCAAGGTATATCTCCCTAGGCTCCGATATATAAAACACTGAGAGATGGGAATTTCAAGAGTGCAATTCAGAGCACTTAAATTAGCTCCTGCTCTGAATCGCCCTCTGAAGGTGCCTGTCTCTTTCTATTGATTACAGAAAGTCTTTACAGAGACCAGTCTTCTATGCCTAAAATTAGCCTTTGTGAAGACCCTTCTGTATATTTCTCGTTGCAACCTATACTGGAATAGTAGAATATAATAATTTCTTTGATTATTACATTCTCTACCGTGCTTCGCTTGATGATATTGAAACCCTATACAAACATGAATGATCTGAGTCTTTCAGTGCCCATTTGGTGTAAATGAGGGTTATTAAGCCTATATTAGGACATGGCAGAACTCTGTTGCTGCCTTTAATACACACAGTGAATCAGCGCAGCGTTAGAAACCCAGCCAACGCAATAAAATAGACTTCTAACAAGTCAAAGTAAATGAAAAGAAGTCACCTCGTAGGAAGGTAGCAACCAACTTATTAATTAAGAAAATCCTCAACTGCATCATCGCTCTATGTCCTCTCATTTCTCACTGCTGCAGTTCTTTTCCTGCTAAACAGTTTCCTCCAGCCCAGACAGGACTTACAGATTTTGCTAGACAATTTTGAGTAGTGCAGGCTGGGAACGCTCTTCTAAGTGCGGCTGTTTATTATAATTCTGCAAAACAACAACAGCAAAAGCAACTTAGGGCCCGAATGAAAAATTAGAGGTAACTATTAGGCTCTTGTTGTTATTTGCAAGGCACTAGACCCTTTTCATGCTGCATTCAGTATGCAACACAGAAAGCACTAACTGGGTGCTTGGATTCCTCGGTGTCCCCCACTTCTTGAGAGAGTGTGACATTCGCTTTCCTTCCCATCTTCAGGTGACAGGTATGCAGAGCCATCAGCCAGCTGCCAGAAAGGCTGGGGGGCGGGGTCATACTAAGTTTTTTTAATAACAAAATGGCAGAAAAAACCATTATTCTGACTCACTTTTCACAGCCATTTCAAGTTGTTTAGATATGCCCTAGTGTCAGAAGCTTCTTTTCAACATGGATGATGGGGACTGAGAATGGGCAGTGGAAAATGACAGAGGAAGAAACAGATGATACAGTTTTTTAGTATTTTGTGTTGTTTAACTGACAGAGCCAGTTATGAAAGGGGTATAAATGATTACAGCCAGAGAAAAGAAGTCTGTAGATGGTAATTTGATTTTTAAGGGCACAGGCAATATAATTTGGATCACAAGTGGGAGAAATTACTTAGGAGCTGTGAAAACAAACCAGAGTAACATTTACATTACCTCCTTTATTTCCCTTGCATTTTTTCATCTTTTCTCTGAATTACTCCTCACTTGCTTTTCCCCTCCAGATATTACAGGTTTTTGATTTTCCTCTCACTACTTTCTTTAAATGGCCTAGTGGTAAATATCCTGCAGAATATTTCCACCAAACCCCTTTGATTTCATTAATGGAAAAGCTATACCTTAAATTAAATACTTAGTAGCCTGAAAATTAAAAACGGTGACCTGCAGGACTTAGCAGTTGAGCATTGCCAAGCAGGAATAATGGGGGCTATTTCATAGGTTAAAACTTGCCTCAAACTTGGACAAATTTACAGTTTCAAGTAAAAGAAAAATGGGTGCATGTGTTCAGTGTTGGTTGACTTCAGAATCAAGTAACACAGCCAGCTAGTTTTTCTATGGGAAACTGCAAAACGTATGTCTATCTTTCGGTTTTCTTCATGTTTCTTCTATATTTATTCATGTCCGCTATTTAAGTAAAAAAAAAAGTGATAGGATAGTGTTTAACTTTCAGTGTCATGTGACAAATTGAAATTCTTCCAGTTCTGATTTTTACAATAGAAAAATTATTTTTTTCTGGTGGAAAATGTGTGTTTTCCTGGAAAATTTGAATGTGTTATAGGAAGATTAGTGTGCAGCAGTGATAAGGCTCTATCTGAAAGCAAACAGAAATTTTTGGTTACTTTTATTTTCTTCAAAATGGTGGTTTTCAGTGCCCATAACAAGTGAAAAACAATTTCCCTGTGAAACATCAACATTTCTTGAAAGGAAAAAAAGAACTATCAGAGACACTGTGGCTGATACCATTATTAACATGGTCTAACATGTAAGGGATGAGATGGGACAGATCTGTCCTTCATTGTGAACAAACATTATGAGAGGAAAGTATAAGTAATTAAGGATGGCTAATCCTTTCAAAGGCTGTTTAATTATAGTGACCTCTACCCTGTATTCAGATAGGTGTGGTTCTTTAAATAATCATTCAAGTATTAATTCAGGCAAAGAGCTATTATTGCAACTATCCTTAGTATAGTACTGTACTAGGTTGTATGTACCGTAGAAGAGCAAACGTTGAGTGTCTGAGAAATTATAGTCATGTCACCAAGAATGACAGGTTCACTCAAAACAACATTTAATGACAATTTTTTTGAAATCTGTAATTTTTATTTAATTCACAGCACTGTAGATTTTTATGGAAGTTTTTAAGTTGCTTAAATCATTGATATGACTTTTATAATGATGTCTACATTGATTGTTTCTCCTAATTCGTCACGCTTCACTTCTGCTGAATCCCTTTAACTTGTCTCACTGCTGCTCTCTTCATATTAGAGCTTGTGCAATACCAGAACACAGCACACTGTCAACCACTCTGCTTAATTTTAGAAAAGGAAGCAAATAATCACACTGAGGAATAGTGTGGCTCTGACTTGATTACTACTGTAATCAATGTGAGGTATTACTTTGACTTTAGTATCTGTTGGAACAACTGCTATTTATTTATTTTTATTTTCTTGAACAGAGGAAAGAGAACAGCTTTTAACATATGCCTCTTTCTCTTCTGAGCTACCAAACAGTTCCAACACACAGTTCCAACATCAATGTATACACAGAGGAGACATATGGTTAAAAAAGCCTTCTTTTTCTTCCAGGAAATCCAAAAAGAAAACTCTTTTTTAAAAAAGAGAAATTATACTTTTACCATATGCCTTCTTGTATGCAGGTATGTTGAGAGTGAGGCTGAAAGACACCTTATACCAGCCATGTTAAACTCTTTTCTTAAAAAACCAAAACAAACCTGAACCTAAAGCACACTTTTATGTATACTTTTAACCTACATATCTTCTGGGTATATGTGTGCCCCTGTTGTTGTTATGGTAGTTTGTGAAGCTTTCAATGCTAACAGTGTACTGCGGTAGGAGGACAGATGTTTGTACAGGTTCATTATACGGTTTTGTTGATGCAGGCAAGGAAGGAGAAGTGTGTTCTGTTGACCTTCTGGGATTTTTTTTTTGCTAGCTTCAAGAAGACTATCATAGAAAGAAAACCATGTAACCTTTGCAAAAATTAAACAAGGTAAAAGGCCTTAGTGTAACTGAAAATCAGGGAGGGTGTTGCCATTTACTTTTGACCAGAAAAGTCTCGGTGAGGCGGCAGGTATTCAGAAAGGCAATTCATGAATACTGTGCAGTTCTAAACAATGATACTGATGGCTCCAGTGTTATTCACAGGAGATGTAACCTGATCTTGGAAAATGAATTACTGTCAACCCAACATTGCACTCTATTCCCTGCATGATTAGGACCCCATTGGAAATAATACTAGTCATTTTTATCTCTCACATAGAAAGCTAAAAAAAATATCATGACAATTTTTTAGAGTATCCTAGTCTAGCCATATGCAAGAAAGAAAATTTAATAGAGAGCTATTATCAGCAAAGTAATCCATTCATAAATGGTCTGTCAGGTTTTGATGAATTTCTGGTGATGATCAAGTCCAATTTTCTGCATTTGCAGTTGCTTATATTTGATTTAGGCTTTTATTATTGAATGTGTTTTGTTTCTTTCTGGAATGGGGGAAACACTAGGGAGTATTTCGCTGGATGTATGGACACTGATAAATCCAACCAATTCATTCACAGTGGGATTCCTGGCAAGGATTTGGTCCCAATATATCAAGAATCAAGAGACAGTGGACTGAATCCATCTCTAGTACAAACTTCATTGGATTCCCACCAAGTTCCACTAAGGATGAATTTGATGCACAGTTCTTGACAAGTCTGAGTTACCTCTGTTTATGGTTTGAAGGGATGATACACAGTAATTCTGTGTGTAAATCACAGACAGTAACTTTAAGAGCTTGACAGTCGCTGCAAAAGAGTTGCTGTCACACAGCTGAACTGAGTACATTAAAACAGTGTTATTGCAAGACATGACAAAACGTAATGGTAAATCCTGTCTGCCAGAGAGGATGGGCGGTTTTATTAAGGCTCAAGACTGGGTGTGAGGAGTTCTCATTTCCCTTTCTGGCACTAGCATACATCACGAGATACTCTGAAACGGCTGTTCTGTATGTAGGTGGGTAGGTAGTTAACATACCCGTAGATGGTGCTCAAAAGAAAGAAAAGCGAAATTTAGTTTTTCTGCAGGCCAAGCACTTGGTTGCAGGACCCTCCACCATCCCAAGGAGGAACCTGTTCTACTTGGCTGACCATAAGGAGTGTTTAGGCTCCCAACCTGACACTCAGCTTCTACCTGCAGTTAAGTACACCTCTGCCCTTTTGGTTGCACATCAGTTCTGCCCTGTAAAATGAGACTATGACATCCTTACTGCATAGGGCTGTTGTAAAGATGAGTTGATGAAAAACTGTGAGGTGCGCCAGTAATACATTCTCCATGTTGGCTTGGGCAAGATTTCATGGTTCAGCATGTGAGTTGCCTTGCAAGTAAGACAGCAGTGCTAACACGGTATCTAAAGGGGGATTCATTTGTAGCCTTAAGCTGCATTGAGCTCCTGGAGTGGGAGGTATGACAGAAGAAAAACATATATTTCATTACCAGTAAAATCTCTCCCTGCTACTGAAATTTTGAAGTGGTAGTCTCTTTGTCACAGAAAGCTCTTGTTAGTCAAAGCTCTTTTCAATAGTGGGGTCTTTGTTAAACTGGAACTTGGAACCATTTAGAACCAAGAATGTGAACTGTGTTTCACAACAGCAGTGTTTACTATTAAGCATGCGGCTTAGACAGCTAATAGCCACAGTCACATAACCTCCATTATATCAATACCGTCAAGGCAGTAGAGTTGCAAGAGCTCAGAAACTCATTACATACTTCAGACAGACCAGACCATTAGCACACAAGGGAGCTACACATTCATTACAGCTGAAAACACATCCTATTACACTTTCTTTGGCATTTCTTACCCAATGTTCTTCAGCCCCAGTCATGCATAAAGCACACTGTGGTACTGACAGCTCTTAGACATGCTAACACCAGATTTTTGACTAATTCCCAGCCATGGATATAGAAGATGTCAGTCAATAAGAGCTTGAAACATGGTTTAAAAAGCTTGCACTCCCAGCTATGACTGGGTGCTAATGAATTAGCAGAGTAAGATTTGTAGCCAACGAAATGGTTATTTACATGATTAATGTAATGGTTAGCAGACAGTTCCTGTATTTTTCTAGTCATTCCAGCACGGACGTGGAATATTAGTATGTCCAACTCGGTGAAAATCTTTCAGAGCAAGTATGTGTTCTTCAGCTTAGATAGCAGGTGTTTCATAAAAAATATTCTCTCAACCATTGACAGCTGTATATTTCCAGAAAGCAGACTTGCTCTTATTTTTTATAAGTTTAAGATAAAACTGACAAAGAGAATTCTGTGTTAAGAGTACAGAAAAAGAGCAGTTACAAAAAGGCTTCTAGCAGATACTGAAGTCCAATTTTAGTTTAAATTTAGAAAATAATCTGTCATCATCAGGACAGTGTGGTGCATATTTCTAACAACAAAATAGTCAGAAAATATATTCTAGAATAATACATATGTGTTTAGTGTCCCATCTAAACTCTCTTACATCTTCAATGATAGCTTGTAATGAGCACCAATCAATACATTCTGAATATGGATCTTTGCTTAGATAAATATACAGTTTAAAAACAAAAAGTATATTTGGAAGCATGGAGAGCTTGGATAACTCATAACCAGGGGATATTAAATTAAATCGAGAAAGGCTGCAAGTAGAAGATGTTCTAAGTAAATGACATTTAATAATCATTCTTATCAATTCAGAAACAGATGCTAGATATGCTGCATAAATTATTTGCTCCACTTGTTCTAGTTAAAACATTGGTTTGAGCGAATATTCTACAGCCTGTAAATGCACAGAGCTGCAGCTGAACTCCATCATACAGCAGTCACACCAAAATATCCAGTCTTTGTATTGTTGTGCCACTCCTTGCATCCATTTCTCGTCTGATTAATGGCCCGTCAAAAGTGGAGAGCCACTGTTTCAAGAAGAATCCAGAAGTCTTTTCTCCAGCAGACACAGCTCTATCTGGCAGCAGGGAGCCTGGGCTCTCCCACTTAGCCTGGCATTGAGAGAAGGGAAGAGGGGAGGGTGGAGGAGAAGGATGTCTCTCTCCTGAAGACACCTGGATGATACAGTTCCTGAAAGAGGGCACAGCAGTGGCAGTTTGGGAGCTGTCTGTGATTTCCATTGCTGTTTCAGACTAACCAGATCTCCAGCACATTGCTGGATTCCAGTAGGCTTTGAGGTGTTTAGTTTTTTAACTCACACCCTTGGCATTTGATGTCAAACTTCCTGAATTAATATCTTAATTAATTATGCTGGTAGCAGGAGCTCTGATCACGAGCTCTAGACGTTTTTCAGCAACTTTACTACACCATATATTTCTGATAACATTTTGGGTTAAATGAGCGCATAGATGACAGAGCACAATGTATGGTAGGAAAACCTGATTACTGTGATCATATCTAGCCACCAAGACAGAGTGGTGTTACACTCCTTAACTTCAGAGTGCACCTTCCAAAGACTCAGCAGGCTATAGAAGTTATGATATTCTCTTGGTAATTAAGGAACCGCTAGCAGCAATTATGACCTCTCTGCCTATTTTTTTTTTTTAAATATAGTATTAAGTATTTTTACTGCAGCCCAATTTCTAAGATGTTCTTGCTTGCCTCTATGACTCTACAACACACCAGCATGCGTTGTCATGTGTGTGTGCAACCGTTGGTGACTTGAAGTAGGAAGAGAGGATGTAGATGCTAAGGAAAGAGATTTAGAGATGGAGGTCAGGACCTGTGCTGAGCTCCTCAATGCACTGAGGTTTGCAGAGGACCCAGTTGGAGATATTTTTTCAGTGGCAGCACCAGTTTCCATAATTGGTGATCGCTGCGGCCCATTTCAAAACACGCTGCAGCAAATCTCCGTTTCTTCTGGCAGGCTGTCAGCCGCTGGTCTTCCTAATCCGGTTCACTGGAAGGAAGCCCGGGTGTTGGTCCAGCAGAGAGGGCCATGCCAGGGTGGGATGGCCTGGCTTGGAGGAACCATGAAAATTAAGGGGTCCAGGGCTCCTCATGCCACCTCCTCCAGTGACCCCAGCCGGGAGAGTGCTGCCTGCAGATTTTGTTATTCTGTGTTCCATCACACGCCTCCTGCTCCTGCCACATCCATGCACCTGGAAACACACAGGGGTTTTCGGCTGCTATGACAGGGAAAGGCTCCCCGCACCTGAACAGAGATGTTAGACTCCCTTTGTACTGCTTCAGCCCTTTCACAGGGGCACCAGAGAAAGGGTGGTGTCTCCATTGGATTCTGGTTGTAGCCAAGCCAGGTCTACTCCTTGTGACCCTGTTGCTCCACTTTTCTGACTGCTATTAGGAATAGAAGGGAGGGAGCTGTGAGAGTTAATTAATAAACTTTGGTTTGTGTTCTGATATTGGTTTATTGATAAAGCACCCTATAATTTTTCTCTCACTTTATAATGAAACTTGGTCAGATTATTACGTGGCCTCTGATGCTTTAGAATTGGAAGTGAAACCTATAAAAGATGTTTCTTTTTTACAGTTAAAAAAACTAAACAACTGTAAAAATTTGTCTTTATCAAAAACAATTACCTCTAGTTTCGGCAACTTTGTAGAAATTGGAAGCAGAAAAGTAGCACAATTATTAAAAAGCAAAATTTAGTTGTTAATGAGAAATGTAAGTCAATTAACCTTTTTTTTTTCCAATTATTGTATGTTTTTAACCTCCTGCTTGCTAAGGTAAGCACAGCTTCTCACTTTTGACTCTTGGTGGAACTGGCATTGGTTTGATTGCAGCTGCAGAGCTCAATCAGGAGCTGCAATTAATATCCCTGTGTGATTACAGCATCTCTTTTCCTTGGACGTTTGACAGATTTCTAATGTTTTCCAAGTTTCTTGTAGATAGGGAGAAAGGAGAGGCCTTAAAATTTTCACTTCTCAAAATAACTGCACAACATACCATGGCTTTGGCTGCAAAATCAGTTTGGGTTTCTACAAATCTTAGCTTTCAAAATCTGACTTCAGATAACTCCAAGCACAACTCAGAGAAACCTGCTACTCACCAAAACTAAAGAAAATTACAAATAGCTTGTAGCACTTTAAATGAATCTAGATTCTCCTGAAAGGTTCATGAACTTGGGGAGCTCAGCACAGAATATAGTATGTAGTTTTCACTTGACTCCCGAGTCATTGTCTGGGTAAACTTATTAGCTAGACAGCAGGGCAGGAACTGTGAAGTTGTTGACTTGAATTTCTGTCTGCGTAGATTCACAATAATTAATAATTGTGCTACTTTTCTACTTCCAGTTTCTACAAAGTTGCCCAAACTAGAGGTAATTGTTTTTGATAAATTTTAGAAGTTATTTAGGTTTTTTAACTCTAAAAAAGCTGGTATGCTGATATGTTTGCTATTGTCTGTCTTCACACTTTTCAGTTTCATCTGAGAGCATAAAATCGTAGTAATCAAGGCTGTAGAGCACCTCATGAGATCTGCTATTTGGCCTGCGATGCTGAGGTAGGATCAAATGAATCCTTTGCTTTCCCAAAAGATGCTTCTTTCACCTGTTTTAAAACTTCCAGAGACGTTTCTTCTTCTTCTTGCATGTTGTGTAAAACCCCAATTAATTTACCCCAGAATGAGATTTGCTTTTTTTGGCACCAGTGAGATGTTGTTGATTCATATGGAGTTTGTGGTAAAACAGCTTTTCTTCTGCAGTATTTTTGCCCAGCCAGTAATTCCCTGTTTTGTACTTGTGCATTTGATTTCTCCTTACTAAATGTAGCACTTTGTACTTGTCTATTGACTTTCATCCTATTGATCTTGGTCCGTTTCTCTAGCTATCCAGATCATTTTGAATTCTGATCTTCTCCTGTGAAGTGGTGCAGACGCTCATGTCTGTATACCATCCCTGCATCTTATAAGTTGCCCTGATTTGTCATCAAAGAAATTAGCCACGTTTTCTGTGAGGAGTCAAGCTAATGAAGCCTGATTTCCTATGGACTTTTGTTCCACATCCAACTCATCACAATACCCCCAGGTAAATACAGGCAAAGAAAACTTAACCACTTGGACAAAACGCAGTGTGACTACCTGTCGTACACATCCACTGCCTTCTACCCAGCTGTGTCCTTAGAAGACCGTTAAGACTCTGAAAGAGAAATACCTGTAGGAAACATGTCATTTATATTCTTGTATAAATTGTTCATTGTTTAACTTTCTCAAATTTGTGCTTCTTTAGACTATACTGCACAACTTTGAAGGTCATTTTAATTGCACTCTTACTTATAAATTGCTTTCTTGGCCACACAGTGCCACTCACAGTAGATTAAACCTGAGACTCTGTCTCTGTCTTTGCTTTATGGAGAAGATTGATAAGTGATTTAGTCTCTGTAGAGTGGTTTACAAATGAGTTCTTAGATAAGTGATCAGGAAAAAGATTTTTTCATGTGGAATTATTTTCTGCAGAGAACAAATGAGTTGTTTCTGTAATACTAACATAAGCATGCATGGACCAGATTCTCAGCTGGAGTAAATTAACAGAGTCAATATTGATTTACATCAGCTGCAAATATTTTTCCTGTAATATTTTTCCTTGTACTGTAATTTTCTCTAATGCAAACCCTAATTTCTTCTCCCTGAACTCCTATTCTGAACTCCTGTAATTCTCGCATCTGTTTATTTGCTTTCTGGTTTGTATTCTTTTAGCTCGGTTTATTAACATACTATATTTTTATCCCCTGTTCAACAGTATGTGCATTACATGTTTAAGCTCTCATTTATAGTCCATGTTTGCTTTCTGTGATACTGTTTTGTTGAAAATCAATAAAAACACAATTTAGGAAAAAAAAATGTGATTTTCTCTGAAGTCTAGTTAAAGAAACTTCCAACGATTAACAAGGGAGACCAATCCTGCTGCCTGGAAGCCATTGGATTTCTTACTGACTTCAGCAGGATTTAGCGGGGTATGTAGGCTCCAGACTACGTCCCAGTCATCATAGCTGGGAGCTGGGCCTATGTAAGAAAATTACTCTGTGCAATTCAGCTCAGCTTCAGTAAAAAACAAATGTTCCGAGCCTTCTCTCCAGATATAAAATATAAGAATGTGATTTTATAATTCCAGCTCCTAACAGAAAGAAGTTCTGAAATATCCATTTAAAAGGCCTCAGATTTTTGGTACTTACTTGCGAAATCTCCGCTTCCAGTACATTACTGAAGACTGGACAGCCTTAAGGTAGTTAACCAAAGTCACAACAAACTGGCATTGGAGCATGCAAACGTCAGGCTCTACACTACACATCAACAACACAGTTGATTTGAAATCTTGAGCCAGTAGATTGGTGGACATGAAAATTACGTGTGAGGAAACTTGCTTTAAGTTTGACTCAAGATGTGTACAGGTCTACACAGCTTTTGGGGGCTTATTTTTTTCCGAGAAGTTGAAAATAATGTATTAAATAAATGTCTTGTCTCTTTCAATAAGTAAATGCTATTGTGTGATGAACAAAACTGTACCTTGCAGTTCTGTCTATCCCACGCACTAATCAGTGCACAGATAAATGCATTTTAATAATTTATTATAATTTAACTTCGGTGGAGCTCTATTATGCTTTTCATTCTTGCTGTAAATATGTAAAATGCTGTTAATCAACCTTTGTTAGTGAATATTTGATTAATAGCTAGCAGATGTACTTGCCCCTGTGTATACTACATTAAATGCAATGTACCAACACATAATTCATTATTTTAATAGCACACTGGGCTAATAAATCAAAGGAACTCTTGAGAATGCAACAGCCAGAATTACTGAAGGAATAGCTGCGCATTGTTTTAAAAGTAATAAATTTGTGTGTTGTTTTAAGTGTGATACGAACTTGATGATCAGCTACCTAATGTATCATGTTACTGTGGAAAAGACTAAGGACTAGCAAACAGCAAGTCATTTCCCCCTTGCCCCTCTTCTATTAGAGAATGAAAGTCAATCCCAGACCCAAAGACCTTACAAATCTAAAGAGTCAGGATGAATAAAGGGTGAGGAAAAGGAGCAGCAGGTACTGATGAGCATGCAATACGATGTCTGCAAATACCCTTTTCACTCTATAGTGTGTGTGGTTGTGTAATTTCAGTCTCACCAGTGGGTTCAAGTTAGGAAGGTGATAGCTACCTGAAGAAACAAGAGAAGAGGAGGGAAGTTGCAGTAAGTAGCGAAACAGCAAAGAGAAGAGAATATTAAGTCAAAACTGGTGTAGGGAGCAGCCAAATGACGCCATCAGTGTCCATCAGTGCTTATCTAAACTGCTGCATGCTGCATTGAAATGTACGAGTGATGCTCGATTTCAGCAACCTGATATTTTCTTTAATGGGCAATCACTTACCATCCAAAGTTTTATGTTCAAAATCTTTACTCGGTGTTAATCATTGACATTCTGTGGTGACAGCTGCATTACTGAAAGAGCCCTTTTTGGTGACATATGTCATTCAGTTCCTGAAATTCAATGCAAAGAACTCTCCAAGTGGAATAGCTCCACGGGGGAGGTAAATATCTTGATCCAGGGTTTGTAACAAATATGGAGCCAAAGTAGAGAAAAATGAGGTAATTTGCACAAATTCTGAGGCTAAACCAAGAACTCAGCTTTAATTCCTTGAGTCCCACAGAAGCAACCCCTCCTTCCTCAACATTGTCAATTTCTAATGGAAAATATATCTTATTATAATAATATGGTAGTTGAGGATATCTTTAATGGTAAGTGCTATAAAGTATATATAGTACAGTGCATGCATCCACCAACATAGTTCTGCATGTGATTTGCTATTCTCTGATATACTTCATAAACTGCTCCTTTTTGGTGACCTTGGCAACATGTTTGATTCAATAAGGGATTATCAGATTTGATAGTCCCTGTATTTAATTCTGTAATGTGGTTGAAATCTACACTGCTTTGTGTTGATTTCCATGTGCAATTAATACATTTTGTCAGTGACAATTGCGTGCAGAGATAATATACTCCACTCATTTCAATCTCTCCCGTGTACATTTTAAATCAAAATAGCACCTGGAGGCCGAGACCTCCTGAGAAGTGGTGGATTTAATGTGGAAAAGTAGCATTAAGAATTGCTTGCATAATACTCTAGTAATTTGCAGTAGCAAAATAACAAATAATTCCTTAGAAATCTGAGTAACTCAAAAGCTTATACACCTTCATATCATCCCCATCTTTAAGTGGCTTTCTTGTACTGTGTCTTGCTCATACTCACAATGCAATTGAATGTCGAGGTAGCTGAAGAACACAGGAAATGATCCCCTGAAATGTATAATGTCTTCGCTCTGATACCCCTTCGAGACACAACCCTTGTACAACTGATAGATAACAGCAGGGTATATGGTTGCATTGATACCTTGAATGGAGCTGGCTCTGCAAGGGGTTCTGAGCTCCTTGAGGAAGGGTCATCTATTACTCTGAGTTTGTTCCAAAAAAAAAAAAAAAACCCCCCAAAAAAAACCCTGCCAAAATTTCTTGCAAGTCTCAAAGATCTTCTTTTAATTAACGCTGCTGAAATATTTAATTTTGGTCTTTCTGACATATTTCAATTGTATCTTTTTGACAGGTATCATTCAGCATATAATCTAAAAGTCACAGCTACCTAAAACATTTATTTCCTACTTCAAGACAAATAAATGTTTCAACCTTATTCATCTAATTTTTACCTACAGTTTTCAAGAGATTGATATCTGTTTGGGAAGCACTTCAACAGTGTCAAATCTGCATTTTCAGACATAAAACTCTTCCAGTTAGAACTGCAGTCAGCTCTAATCTGCAGTGTCTGTGAAGCTGCCAACTTTTTCATCTGCCCAATATGGAAGTGGACCATGACTGATAAGAGTGTTTCAGTACTACTCCTGTCAAACTTCATGGAATTAAGACTATTATAATGTAGACCAAAATCCTCTCCCTTTGTTTTTTCAAGAACATCCCACTAAAAAAGTCACTTTGTAGCGTTGCCTTTGATATTCTATAGAAGTCCCTTTAGAACTGCATTTCACAGTGGACCTTTAATTTCTGTTAGATAAGAAAAAGAAAACTAGTGTTGAAACGTAGACTACAAATAAATAAAAAAACCCTCTGCCTTTTTAAAAATCTGTTTGTATTCTTATAGAGCTCTTGTTAGTACAATGGCATATGACTGCCTCTGAAACAGTAATGGATAATGTCTTCGAAGTGCAACAGTGTGACTGGAAATGTTGTTCCTAGTTTGCTGACAGATATTCAGAAAAAAGGTAGAAAAATGGTGGGGCTTATCTCGCATATCTTTAGACATATGAAAAATAGATTTCTGATCTAAATAAACTCAACTCCCTCTATATTCAGTGGAGAGAAGGGGACTTCTAGGGGATGATTTATCCTACTTATTTCAAGAGGTATCATTTATCTTGTGGAGGTAGCCTAGACAACTCACATACACACCCAGCTTTCAGAGAGTGATGTAGGAATCTGAGCGACCTGCACAATTAGAACAATGTGTCCAGGATTGGCACCCAGTGATAAAGCTATAATTCCCATATTATCCTCCTGCATTCCAGTACACACCTATACCAAGTAGTTGTAATCACCACTTCTCTGAGAATACCGTATTCTGTAACCCTGGAGGCAGAGTAACTAAATTATGTGGGGGCATTTACCAAAGCAGGGTACATGTATTCCATCTGCTCTTCCAAGCCTCCTGTTTCAACCCTAAAAGAAGAGCTACACGCCTCTACCAAGCGTTCTCATTCATTTTGCATTTGGAGATGTTTTATTGGCTGCATTTTCCCATGCTTTTTGAATCTTTCTTCATTAGCAGCCTCTAGCATCTGACAGGTAATTTGCCTGCCTACAGCTTCCTCTATTAACACCACCTTTAGACTGAGCGCATAGAAGGAAATGGATGTTGTGCCGTTTAATGGAGTATCTGTCCCTCATCTGTTTTCAGTCTGTCATGTGTCCTTCCCACCTCTTTCCTATGCCAGTGCTGGGAGGAGGGGGAGCTGCTTACACTGGTGCGGCTGTTTCTATTGCATATTGCACAGATGTTTGTCCTAAACCAGTGTGTGCTGCTTGTTATTCAAAAAGATTACTTCTGCAGATGTTCCTACTGCTATGCCCTCCTGTCTTTTCCTCTGTCCCTCTCTTGTACATGAACAGATTGCAGTGAGTTTTTCCTTTTTTCCCCTCCAGAGAACTAAATCCCAGCCAGCCCTCTAGATTTTCTTGACTTATTCCTAAGCAGCAGTTCATTCAGGCATATGGCTTTCTCTCCTCCCTCACCGTTTGGACAGATGTTTTCTCTTGACTAAGTACATTCTTAACTTGTGAGAGAAATGAGAAAACTTGCATGAATTCTTAAGAAAAAAGAAAAAGCCCATTTTTTCTGATGCAAACTGCTTCTCGGTTGCATGTTTCTTTAAAGCCACAATTTTCTTATCACGACCAGTTAGTATAAGAAGACCAGGAAGTTTATTCTGATTGCACTTGAATCCCAGTGTGGTAGGTGCTGTACAAGCACACAACGATAAAGTTTTCCCTCTGCCTGAAATAGCTACTATGCATGTAAGGACAGTGGGCAAGTGCAACAACCGGGTGAGAGGATTCAAGGTAGAGATGAGACTTCTGTGCTCCATATATTAAGCAGTGGTCAAAGTACTCCCATTGCCTAATTATAGTGATTGGTTTATAGATGAGTGTTTGAGGGATGAGAAGTTATTAGTAATAAATGTCTGATTAATGGCAGGCAGAAAATGCTGAAGGTATATTTAAACAATCACGCTAAAACCTTTGAAATTATTTCTGGGCCATTTTAAGGTCAGTATTAGCAATAGCTTTTCAAGAATTCAGATTCCAGTATGTTCCTCTGTTATTGTGGAAAGAGGAATGTTGATATATTCCCTGCTTGCGTGAAAATATACTTTACTGCAATTATTATTTTTATTTTTAATTAAAAATAAAAAATTAAAACAATTTTTATTTGCCCTTAATTTTTTCTTGTGATAGGCTCTTTCTAAAACTGGAGGTACCATGAAAAGATGCATACTTGTACATGCACATGATGCCTGCTGGCAAACCTGGGAAAGTTTCACAAGCTAGCAGCAAGCTGAGAGCTAAGTGTCCGTGCACATGGGCAGGGCTTTTTATTCAGCGTTGTCTGTCTCTGTTACGGACTTATAAATGAATGAAAGAAAGAAACTGTCTCTAAACCCTTCGTTCTTCACTGCTCGCTATAGCTTTTCCTAAATTAATGATTACAACCAAGATTTTAATAGGATACCCTTGTCTTTCTCACCATAAGCATCCCACACACATTCACACCTCCCACTGAGACAGCTGAAGGAGCAAGAATGAGCACAGCCCCAGTGTAAGGAGAATCAAAGAGATTTATTCAAGGGTTATACAGTTTTTGACGCAAGAAACTTTTCTTGTGACAATGGGCTGTTGGCTAACATTCAAGGTGATCTTCCCTGAGCCTCATTAAGCTGTCTTCAGTAGTTAGGTTTAAAATGGGAGGCTGGTGGCTTCCTAGCTGTCTGAAAGAAGAAAGGATGAGATTCATCTCTGCTTGCAGTTCTTTTATGGCTGAGTAAAGTGCCCTGACTGATATTCAGAGTGACTGAATACAGAGTGAAGAATGCTGGCTCCAGTGAAGTCTACACAAGAGATATAAACTCTGCTGAATTAACTCTTCAAATATTTTTAAACCCTACTGTATTAATAGGCTTATTTTTCAGCATGACCCTGAACAGATCCGAAAGACTTTCAGTGTGTTTGAGGCACACAGTAAAAGGGATGGAAAGTTAAACTTTTTCTGGGTACTAGAATCAACGGGGCTGCTGCTGTGACCTTCAGATCTGGCTAGGAATAAGAGCTTTAGACTATAATGTTATCTTATTTTATGGGTGGGCAGGAGGAAAAGCTTGTGTAGGGAGAACCTCGGTGGTCTGTGGGATTCCCAGCAGTTGGGCTGTCTGAAGGATGAACCCTCAGAATTGTGATGTTTCCTGTCTTTGCTTCTGAAAAGCATCTAGAAGAGACAGAATCAAGAAGGGCAACATCAGCCAACATTGCCAAATCCCAATTGATGCCAGATTCTCTTTACATCTTTAAATAACTGAGACAATGGAGCTGAAGGAAATACACGTCCCAAGATGTTAAAAGCCTCCTTCTTTTCAGACGTTACATGCAGTGTCTCTTTCAGATAGAGGATTCCAAGAATAGGGGAAAAGACTGAATACAGAGGGAGAGTGGGGAGGCAGCATGCTGGCCCTGGGCCTAAAGCAGAGAAACAGCACAGGGAAGCTCACAGAATAAACTCCACAGACAGACAGAAATTAATATCCCTTGTATTTGGTGTTGCCTTTCTGCTTGGGGGAGAGATTTATTTTAGATATTCCTAACATCATTCTCAGACTTGACCGTGCATGGCCTCAGTGCCCTTCCTGGAGCCAGAGGGTGAGGGTGTCGTATTGGAGCTTTGGGCTAAGAGAGGTTCTTTCAGCTTTTATTTTGAATATTTGAAGTCAGATTGGCTGTTTAATCTGTCTGTGTTTTCTGGAATTCACCTTCTCTGTTTTCATTCTTTGTGGCACTTATTGAGAGCAGCAAGAACTGCAAATATTAATTAAACAGCCTGGTACAGGTACCCGTCTCGGGTAGCCCCACTGAAGTCAGCTGAATGCACTGCACTTGCGTAGTGGATACAAGATGAATTGAAAAGCACAGAAATTCTTCTCAAAAGAATTATTCTTATCCTCCAAAAGTTATTTATTTGGGTTGGAATGGGTCTTTTCAGCAATAGTAATATTCTTCAAACTCTGGCATTGTGGTACAATATTGCTCTTTTATTAAGCCATAATACTAGTAGATTGTTTTAAGCCTTATGCTGTGAATCTCTTGCAGATGAAATGCTGCAACAGGAATATCTGTACAATAAGGAGGCTGGAGGATTGGAGGATGCTTTTCTGCACAGCTTCATCATCCCAATGGTCTGCAGGATCTGGATGACTGAAAACCAACAAGTAAGTAAAGCCCTGTCTATCAGATACCCAAGTGCTGGGTAAGTATTGAGTGGTGGGGAGGAATGCTTAAATGATCATGTGAGGCTAAACAGTGCTGCATGGACTGAGTGACTGAAACAACATTCTAATCAAATCTGACAGCTCTATTGCATTATAATTATAGACTGCCAGAGGCGCTTTTTAGGCTATCAGTACTTTTGGGATAGTTTGCATCTAAATTAAAATTGAACTTCAAAGCAGTTTGATGGGGTTGTGTTTCCAAGGAGTTTCAAAAATGTGAAAGACACTAACTGATTAGCATTATGCACTGTACCAGCTGGTTGCTACTGTAAAAAAAAAATAAAATAAAAAGTAGCAGCCGTGCTGATAATCAGAAAGTGGTATCTTGAATCCTATTAATTTTCTTTTGCATTATTTATGCGGGGTTTTTGTTCCAGTCATGCACTTCCTTTCAAATGTTTATTTAGTTTCTCTGTAAAGGAAAACAAAAAAACTGGGGAGGAAGAGAGAGAAATCTGGAAAATCTCCAAGGGTTAGCTCACCAGCAATCTGTTTAGATGTCCTCTTCTCAACTGAGCCCTGCTCTGCTAAATATTTATGGCAATGTTTAACAAATAAATCTCACCCACCTCCCCATTTACTGTAAAATAGAAGATTGAACTGCTTTAAAGGGAGATTACCTCTTTTTTATCATGAAGGGGAAAGAAATTCCATGAATATATGTTAATTTCTGAAAAAGAAAAAGCACAGAGCTGCAACTGCAAACATCTGTCTGTCCACATTACAGATGTTCTGCCTGAAGCTTCTTTTCTGATCCCATCTCTAGACAACAACTACAAAAATGAGTTCACAGCTCCAAGTGTTTTCTCTTTCTCGTCGTATTGTATAACCACTAATTGGAAGCAACAGAGAGATTCTCAGGACCTGATCCTGTCTTCAGATACCCGCATGCATCGCTGGGCACATTGTACAGCCAGCTAGAGGCTCAGCCAGAAGCAGAGTCAAAATGCATTGCGAGGCAGGCTGTACACTGGAAGGAGGGAGTGGGGCCCTGACCTACTGGAGAGTTTAGGTAATCGATCCAGTTCAGGGGACTCCACTGATTTCAAGTAGAGGTTGAATTTTCTAAATATCTATGTGTTTGTATGCCAGTTTCTCATCTGCTCCTGCGCTTTGTTGTGAAACATTCTGTAATGGAGATCTCTTTTGGCTTAATAGTTTTTGCTGTGCTTCTCCACTTTTGTTGGATTCACCCAGCTTCAAATCCTATTAGGGATGCCCTGTTGAGACAGGGCACAGTGTCAGACCAACACTCTCTGTTCAGTAATGGCTAAGTCTGGATTCTTCAGTAGAGTATGATCAAATCACTAGGAGATACATAATTGTATTTTTTCTGACACATTTATTCCTGGCTAAAAACAGTGACTAGATGGAACACTTACAGGAGGATATATAGTCCTTTAAAATTTTATTGAGTTTGATGACTGTAGGAGAAAGAAATACCAGTTACATAATTCAGGAACGTACAGCTTGGCTTCTGTATTTCCAATATTGTCGATTGGTATTTGTGAGCCCTATCAAGATTTTTCTCAGGATACTGGATCTATGTGAACGCCTCCACAGTTATCTGTCTGCATATAGTGTGTCGATCTGTATAAATTTGGTGTATGCAGCATCTATGTAAACAACAACTTATGCTGAGGAATTGGAAACTTACTTACCATTAGACAACTTTTTAACAGATAAATAACTTTCAGCAAAAATATCTAACCTTTTCTGTTCTCATGCATTGATTTCCACCCTGACAACTAGTGTGGTAGGAATGCCTCTTAGAAAAAGGCAATGTTTCTTTCATAGGTTATTACTTTATTGCTGTGGCTGACTTTAGATGTTTGTGTTTATTCATGATCATTCTTTACCTCACTTGCAGATAGTTCATGTAGATAATAGCATATGGGAACTCTTCCCAAAAATTTGAACCTCTCAAATGAGAGCAAACTTCAGGACTGCATCCATCCCTATTTTCTAAGCCAGAGCCTTCATCCTCACAGAATTAGTTTGCAGAGTTTCTTAGGGAGATGGCCAGAAACCAATGCATCTTTCATGAAACATTTTCTGAGAAAATATTTACTGTTTTACAATAAAATATTGAAAATTCATCAGGTATCCCTCAACCATGATGCACTTAATTTTCATCAAAGCCAAAGGACATGCAGAAATACGCAAGCAACATAGATCAAATTTGTCCACCCCATCGCTGTAGTTGCGCACATGGCCAGGTATTGCACGTACACATTTAAGTTCATTTAAATAACTATGAGCAATATTTGGGGTCCTTCAGCTGCAGATCTGTAAAGGCTGTGTAGTGAGAACTTAACACCACAAACTCGGATTTCAGCAGCAGTTTTGTCAGCTTTAATTGCAAGTTAGGATGCTGAGCACTTACACTTGTAAAGATTAAAGATACATGTTTAGCTTTCCTAATGCTGACTGGATCACTAGACAGCGGATCCTAGATGGACCCTGCTCACAGTACCTGCAGTTACACACATGTCCTGGTGGACAGCAAGTGATGAGAGCACACGGTAGCATCACTGTCCAGAGGTCATTCATAAACCAGCCTTTGTACACTGCTTATTAGATCTCGCTTTGGAGCCCAGTTGCTCCTTGTTCGAGAGCTGCTTCGTAGCAGACAGCATCACAGACAGACAGAAGCCGTTTCTTACCCAGTTCTGCTAGCTTTACTTCTCAGCTGACACAGCTACTGTGACCCAGTAGCACAGCAGGCTTTTATTTTTCATAATTCCAACAGTGTTTTTCACTGTTAAAATTACCACCACAAATCATTTCTGCTGCAGCTCTTTTCACCAAGAAATGACAAGTTATTAAAGCAAAACGCTTGAAGACATTTAAACGGAAAGCTGGTATTCCCATTTACCCCTTGACAATATATCAGCTACTCTCAGAGACAGGGTGAGGCAATTTTTACAGTCTTTCTGCTTTACTGCACTCCCTGTCCCTCCTCCACCCTCTTTTCTCTCTCTCGCTTACCACATGGAAATTCAGAACATTTCCCCAAAAATAGAGTTCAGATCTGAAGCCTGGATATGTGTGTGCCGGTAGCTTATAATTCTTGACATACTTCTGGTGGCTTCAAAGAGTATCTGCCAACTGCTGGCCTGGAAGCAGCGAGATCGGCTCATAGCTGCAGGATCTGAAGAAGCACCAACCCATGGAGTCTCCTGCCTAGTGAAAGCCATTCAGTTCAAGGCACACCAGAGCTCTGAAATGGGGATTTAACATAAGCCTGTCCAGCTGGGAACATTTCTTGTACCTTCTTTCCTCTCTGGAAGTTCACTTTGTACTGGTTTACCTGCACTTCTCACTGCCAGGGCTCAGCTTTGGAAATAAGCCCTGACTGACTGAAAGACAGAGGAGACCTTGCATACAAGTTTACATGCACCAGGATTATTTCTACTGTAGCACATACCCCTTTCATATCTGCTTTTTCCTCTTTCCTTTCTGCCCAAACAGTTCAAGAGGCAACTAACACACAAAGCCATGGTTAGAAAGATGTGTCCCTGTCTTTTTGCCCATCATACTCCTGGATGCAGTGGAGACACATGGAACGGGCATGGATCCTTTCCCTTTTATCAACCTCTGTTTCACTGAGTAAAACATACCTCATGTAAATTTTTTAGCTAATAGCAGCTTTTAAGAATTAGTTGGGACCAGTTCCTTCAACTGATTACCACTGTATATACACAAATATTATGCTTTTGATTTCTGTAGCAAAGTTATATAGTATTTATACAGCACTTTGTTCAAGCAGAGGTCTGTATGTACATGTAAAATATTACTATAGACATACTTGCTCTTAAAAGGAAGCACAGAAATATCTTTGCTACCTCTCTGAATACAGAGAAAAGTGAAGGATGAATCAAACTCCCTATTGTTAATTAACTACTTGTAGCTGGATTACGTGCCTTTTAGGGGAACGTTTCTTCTAATTGAACCTGCATAAATGACTTTTAGACAGCCAACATAGGATAAAATATATCACAGTAGTGTAACTGTATTTCTGTTGGCATCATCTTAGTCCTTGGGAACATATGGAGTGCACTGAGTGAGAATAGATTCAGCGATGCTTTTCATGTCTGCTGGCTGGGAAGTAATTGTAGCGGAAAAAGAAGGAATCACGAACTTGTACTGGCATGTTCTTCTGCCTGCTTAGATTTATAAATGTAAGTATCCATGGCCAGCAAAGACTTGGCAATAAGTGAATGCCAATTTCAGGCGGCGATTCCTGAATGAGATGTGGTGGTGACAGCATAGTCTTGTGTCATTTGGCTACAAATAGTTTCTGTGAATCGATTCTAAAACAATGAAATAGCTGTTGTCCCCAGAAGTTTTCTGTCCTGCTATGGCACATTTAAGATGGTTTGGTGATTATTGTAACCAACTCAGACTTAAGTACCCTCAGCTGAGTTCGTGGTTTGACACAGACTTTCAGTCTGACCGAGGACAAATCCTTTAATCTCACTGTGCCAGACAGGAGTGCTGTGAGGATGCATTGGTAAGTCAGTAGGAGGCACACAGATATTGTGGCCGTGGATGGTGTATAGAATAGCACAACAGTTACAACTTGGAACTGGCAAACACTCCACCAGGTGGAATCTCTCAGTCAGAGGAGAACATATTTACCCACACCGTGGGAGCAACTGCTATTTAAGGGTGAAAGCTGTGGAAAGGTGTGCTTACAAAATCATTACAGAAAATTAAGGAAACAATTTTCTTGTATGATTGCAAGTTCGTACCACAATAATAAACCAAAAAATGTGTGTCTGCATTTTGGGTGCTGTGGTGGGTTGACCTTGTCCGGCTGCCAGATGCCCAGCCAGCCCCTTTCTCAACCTACCTCCTCAACAGGACAGAGGAGGACATTGAAAAATCACGTGGCTCAACATAAAGATGGGGAAATCACTTAATTATCGTGGGGAACGGGGGCTGTGGTCAGTCCATAGCAGCTCCCCTCTGCTGCTCCTTCCCCTGCTCCCCGCGGCCTCTCCCTCACGGCGGCAGGGGACTCTCTGCCCCGGCCCTGCCGCGCCTCCTCCTCCTCCTCCCCCTGCTCCCACCCGGGGCTCGCAGGGCCGTTTCTCGCACCTTTTTCCTCGCTCCGTGCGGCGTTTGGCCCTTTCTTACCTGTGCTTCCCCAGAGGCGCCACCAGCCTCGCTGAGGGGCTCAGCCGGGCCGGGCCATGGCGGGACCACGGACCCGGCTGTGCGCGGTGCGGGGCAGCCCCTCGGCTCTGCTCAGAGGGGCCCTGCAGCCCCCCGGCTGCCAGCCCCTGGGCACGGGCACCCAGCGCAGGGGTACATCGAGGAGGAGCTGGCAGCGGTAGCTGCTCTCCATGCCTTGGCTGGTGAGGTACAAGCAATAAATCAGTACTTCTTCATTTTGCTCAATAGCTGTTTCGTGTGCGTATGTTTCTTTGGGAGCAGTAAATAGATTTTTTTCTATATAGGGGATAAAGGAGCTCCCTTGATCAGGACTAAGAGTCCCCGAGTGATTGATTTTAAAGTGCTTTGTCCTCAGGGGTTCTGCTGATCTTAATACTAAATGTACTAAACGCTGATAGGTAGTAATGCACTGTCTTAAGGAATAAGGTGTTACCAACTTCAGATCTCGGAAGGAAATACAAGCAATTCCAGATGCTTGGAATAACAGTGCTGTGGCATCGGCCTAGGGAAAACTGAGTTGGTGAAAGGTCTAAGTTTTAGATGCTGGAAGAAGTCACGATTCAGAATTTCAGTCTCAGTTCCGCCAAGATGAATTTATTAAGAAAATATAGGTGATCGATAGAACTTTTTTGTAGGAGCAGTTTGTTGCTGGTAAAATCAGGGCTAGGCCTCAAGCCTGCTGTTTCTCTCTGTAGTTCTCTAAGCCTCACCCAGATATGGTGACATGCTCTGTGTACTGAGACTGCACTTGCAAATTTTTGAAAATAAGTTTGTCTGGAGTGACTCATCTCAAATACAGGTAAGAACCAAAGCTTGCAAGTCATTTTTCTTGCACAGTCAAACATTCCCACTTGAGAATGTGACTGTAACGGTGTCGTTAGCAATGTTTTGGAGAGCACCATGTTCTGGAGAACAAGTTCAGAATAGAGATAGAGACACTAGAAGTTTAGAGTGGCCCATGCATATATTCAGAGCAATTGATGGATACCCATGGGACCATCAAGGCATCTCAGGTTCAATTCACCTCTTAAGTTACCATTAGATGCTTTTCCAGTTGAATACACATTGGGTCTGAAATGCAGAAGAAAGAAATGAAGGAAGAAGCAGAGCCTTTCTTTTGAGTATGGAAATTATTCTTCAAATGTCTTTGTTGACAGCTGGCGTGGCACAAAATAAACATAGGTCTATTTGCAAGTAAGCAAGAATTAGCATAAACAGCAGCTGCTGTATTACCAAAAATCACGTAACAGTAAAGAATTTTTTTCTGCCTTCAGAAACAAAGGTAGGTAAAAAGCCTGCATGAAATAATGAGTTAGTTAACCACCTGTTAAAGTTCTGAGCACCAGTGAAATGAAAGAGCTATTTGTTGATAACATAAGCATTTTTCTGAATCAGGCTTTCTAATTAAAACTGAACCAATCCTTATGATAAAAACAATGCACTGCGGTATCAAAAATGTCCTCTTGCTCACCCCTCCTCTCTCCCAAATCAGGGGATTTCCTACACTTGCCTTTTCAGTTGCTTTCTTGCTGCATTCAGATAGTTGTTTCAGATATTTCTGAGGTTGCTTGCATGTGTTCTCACTGCCTCTTCTCCAGCTACATAGCATATAATGTCAAGTCAGGCCATCAGGACATATAATTGTATTTATGGCCAGATCACATTCAGCAGGATAGGTTTATGGTCTTTTGTCTCTATTTTTTTCTCTGGTGAAAGCTAGTCAGTATCATACTCAACAGCATTGTCATGTTTTAATAAAAACTAATGATCCAACACAGTGAAATGTCGAAACAAGAAAAGAAGCAATTTTAAGTTCATCATTTTAGATTGATGATGCTTGAATTTATAGCTTAATCTGTTTCCCATGGAAGGTGGTTTACTTGTTCAATTAGCTTTCCAGTGTAAGTCATGCATCCAGCTATCTGTAAGTTCTTTAGATTAGCTTATCTAGATGTTCTTTGTACTTTAACATTGTGGTCCACCTATGGTTCTCATTTGTTAGGAACTGCAGCTATTGATTTCTAATTTTTTCTGCCAATAGGATATTTTTTAAAATGAAAACATACTAAATAAAAGCCCTAATTAGAATTTACATAGAGCTTTATGTCTTCAAAAAGTCAGTTTAACATAAGGCTTAATACACAGTGTCTTGAAATTAGTGTGAGTCTTTCCACAGTAAGTTTTAGATCAGAATGGGTCAGAATCAGATCCTGTTACTGTTGCTTACCAAGTTATTCAATTTGTTTCACGCATCAATAAAATTAGTTGAGTAAAATATTACTTATACTCAGTAAAGGCATCAGAATCTTACTAAACTGACATACGAACCCTGGGGGGTGGTGTGAGGAGGGCTGTGTGTACACACTGCTAGATCTGATGTTGTGCTTATGGCCATGTAAAAAGTCAGTGTCAATACCAGGATGAGTATTTAGGAGTTTCTTATTTAAGGTGTCATGTTATTTTCATTCAGATGTTCTTTAATTTCTCACTATTTCTAAGTTTAAAAATGTGTTGTGTTTTGTTTCGTTTTGTTTGTGTCAGTAGATGCTTCCTTTCACTGGTAAAAGATTTTTGACAAATTATCAATATTTTGTGTGGAAAGAGCTATGTGGCCTATGTGGAAGGCTTTTGAAACAACACAGATTTTTCATTTGATCACAGTTTCATAGTATTTCTTCTGTTTTCACTGCCAGCTTCTGTTTTCAAGGTAACCATATTTCAAAAGTGTGCTATCATTTTAGTGGGTGAAATACATTGGAAGCTTCTGAAATAAAAAACTTACGTACATTTTCAACAGTAGGTTTCTTTAATCAGCAGAGAGGATCAGATCTCACAGTTTGCTTACAGATTGGGCAAATTTTCTTCAATAACAGTTACTAGAAATAAATTTCTGTTTTGCTGTGGGGTTTTTTTTTTTTGAAGGAGAGAAAAGAAATCTGTTGCTTTATAAGTGGAGATATCAGCATCACAACCACAGAGACCACAGTAATTGTGTTGCAGTATCATTCACAAAGGTGTGGGGTTTGTTTCTTTTTCCCAGAGTATTATTTTTGAAATTTTTTTTCTTTCTGAAAACACTTGCTCCACCATTTCTACCTGCTGGTTATCTTCATATCTGCGAAAGTGTCTGGGCATATGAGTCTGTATACATGCAGAAAGGGGCATAGAATCCTTATTTTCTGGCTGCATCATAAACTGAAATGTGTGAAGTCTTTACACTTCCAAAGCAGACCTCATTGTGGTAAAATGCTAAATGGTCTGTTAAAATGCTAAGAGGTCTGCTATTTTAGGTGAGAACATTATTATATCTCTCCGCTTACACTGATCTGGGCTGTGATTCTTTCACCTCCTTCAGATAGCACCTCAGCCCATGAAGAGCTGTGTATAATCTCCATGGAGCTACTCTTGGAACAAGGTAATTTGCATAGGAGCAAGAGTATTATCATAATCATAAGTCAAAATGGGGAACGTCTGCCTTTTCTGTTTCTATTTTGTATCAAACAGATATCAATCTGATACCAGGTTTAAGTTCAGACTGGAAACAGAAGAGTTAAGATCTTGCCAGATCAGGCTTTTCTCACTATATAGAAGAGCTAAAGCATTCTAGGTAGGAAAATAAGTCAAGGTGTGGGATGGGGAGAAAGAGAACTAAATAAAATGTGAATTCACTGAAGATACTAAAGATTTTCTTTTGATTTTAGTAAGTCCGGCATGTTACGCTTGCATTTAATTCTTTAGTGGACTCCCTGAAACATCTGATGTGATCCTGCGTGGACAGCGCAGACATCTCTTTCCTGCCTCTGTCATGTGCATAATTCTTTCTTCCCATACGATTGGTGGGACAATAATTGCTTCGGTAATTTGTTGGGGTCATAAATTGCACTAGTGTTTTGCCACATAAGCAGATACAACACAGTATGAATACCAATGTGTTTTGTGTCTGGACACGGATTTTCTCTCCAAAGTGAATCTTCTGGTTCAATTCTACTCTCTGAGTTGCAGCTTTGGGTTTTGTTCTGCTAGGTCTTTTCTTTGTCCTCTTTTCTTTTTTGCCCACCTTCTCCCACACATTTGCAGTACTGTATAGCAAACAATAAAAAACTTGTGCTCTTGGATCTTGGGCAACTGAGCTCCTCTACCCCACCATTTACCTCTCCTTCACTCCTGCACTAAAAGAGGAAAATCAATTATTTTTTTTTCTCGCATCAATTTACTTGCAATTTACTATCCTCTACAAATTTCAACTTATGCAAACATTTCACAGACTATCATGTCTAAGAAATGTCATTTCTTCTGGGCAACTTTTTTGTTTGTTCAGGCAAATTCTGGCTCTCTGCTCACTCAGGCGCTGAAGTTGTAAGTTGGCAATATTGCTGGGCTGGTGCAGCAGCTTGTCTCACTAGGCATTACAAAGGTGTATCTTGAAGAGAAAATTATAGCTGACCAAAACCAAGGTGTTTTCTTACTGTTGGAGAGGAAATGTGTGGGGAGTACAAGGTTTTTTGAACACATATATCAAGAGGTGGATGAATGACAGGCTTATAAAGGAGGACATACACACGAGAAATGGCTCTTACATTCATGACTGTTACAAGATGACAAGTAATTTCTATAGAGAGAGTTACACCATCCTCCTTTGCTGGAAACCAGTTCTTCCACATATTCTTTTCAAAGTTTCCTCCTCGATCTAAGTACTGTGAGTCTGGAATGGGGTTTTCTTTGGACTATACAATACAGGCCTCTGGTATAAAAGAAGTAATTGCTATGCTTGTCATTTGTGTCTGTTTTTTTTTAACTCTATTTTTAACAGGCTTATTTTATCCAGGAGTACTGGATCTGTATTTTTGCATCTGTTCATGACTTTGTGTATGATTTTGGATAAGTTTCTTAACAGCTCTGTGCCTCAGTTTACTTTTCAATAAAAATGTTATTTATTGCCATTCTTGGACATTTGCTGTACTGCCATTAGGAAGTGCCCATATAGAGCCCATTGCAGGTTTTAGAAGGTCTTAAAATCCTTCCAGCTGAGTGGAGATTTATTCCTTACTGCCACCAGAAATAAGGGAAGTCTCCTCTCCCACTGCATCTCAAGGACCTTCAGTTTCTTATTATGACAGGAAAAATCCACAGGAAAACACAGAACTGAACCCCAGTGTCTTGAATCCTACTTCATTAATGAGACCATAGCCTCTCCCTTCTCTACTTTTTCTTATTTTTGCAGCTGTGCTTTGAAATTTATTTGATTTTCATCGAGTTGTTCATTTGAGTACGTCTTCATGCTGTGATCTTGCCCATGCCATCACTTCCTTACCCCTTAGGAACTCAACAAGGACAGGAACTGAAAAAGACGCAGCAGTGCAGACACAGGCCAGTACTTTGCTCACGTTTTGGCTTTACTTGCTCTTTTGTGCTTCCCCTTCCGCTCTGCCAATCATTCAGTCAAGGTTTTGATTCTGCTGTCTAGTTTTCCTTCAGTGAATAACTTCACTATCTGCTGGGGTGCTAATAATTCCCTGCTTTTTCATTGTAATGAAAAAGCCTTATTCTCTTGATATGAGGCCTCCCACAGCTGGGAGCATGCAAGCGCCTTCTCATCTGCTTGTTCTCTGAAACCCATATTCCACAGGGATTCTGCACTCTATTATTCTTCCTCCTCTGCCTCTGGTGCAACAGCCAGTCTTGAAAGGAGGCCACTTGAAACGAGAGAGCAGCAGCAATATGGCTTATGAATTCCTGGCGCATTGCTTTACCCTGAAGGATATATTAAACAATAAGCGTTTTTTAAACAAAGACCTCCAGTAACCTCACTACAGGCCCTGACTCTGCTGATATATTATTAATTTTAGGCACTAGCTTCAAATTATCTGACAGAAAAACCACCTGTCTGGTCTTAATAATTGGTCATCAGAAAGATATTACCTCATTCAGAAATGCTACCTTCCTGTCTTATCTGACTGTTGAAAGAGCATAAACTTGGGTCTCTCTAAGTGACCAATACTCAGCATAGGAACCAAACCCTCTCATTAAAGCCCACAGTAACAATCATGAGAAGAATAAATACTATCCAAAATTAAAATTGGTTAAATATGAAGAGTCACATTTCTGGTAAATAATAAACATATTTCCCTTTTCACACTAAACATGTAGACAAGCTACTTTGCCTTAAACTTTTCTCACCTCTTACACAGAACTGCTGTGTCTGTTTAGACTCTTGTTTATACTTATTGTCCAAAGGCAGTGAACATTCATCATTTGTCTCCTAGGGATTGTGCCAGGCATTTACAGTAGAAGAAATGTTTCTGGATATAATTAAATGTTTCAAAGACATTTGGCTTTGTCCAAACCACATTCCCACAATACATGAGGCTTCTTTTGTAATTTGAATATTCACGGTTCCTGTTCAAGAGTCAAGACCCCTTCTAGTCACCGTCATCAGGAGTGGGTCTGAACTCCCAGCTCTGTCCCTGAGATTAGCTGGCCCCATGCACTTTGTGGGCAGGGAAGCTGTGGCTGAGCTGGCGGGGAGGTAGACAGTTGCAACTTCAGTCGTGTTGTAACCAAGGCTGGTCTGGCTGAGATGGGGGGGTGGAGGTCCCTGGGAGTTGCAGGGTCCCTCTGGTCATAGAGTGAGAAGTAAAAAGTGCTTAACAGAGTAAGCCTCATTTAAAGGTGTTTTTCATGGCAGTGGATGGTGGCTGGCCTTTTTTTTTGTTTTCAGATTGAGACACAGAAATTGCTCAGCATCTTGTGCTTTACAGAACCTAGGGAGGAAGGACTGCTTGCAAATTGCCTTCAGAGACCAAACTGCTCAGCAATCTGAGGGAAAACCCAGGCAACAACTCAGGAAGAAGTAAGACACTATGCCTCTTCAAAAACCCACATGACTGGGGTTGAAACCTTGCTTTTTTTTACTACTGTGCTTGGTAGCTGATGTGTAGAGGAGGGAATGGAAAGTGGTATGTGGGAATACCAGGGTGAAGTCCCGTAGGAAAGGCCACAAGATGGTTTTCTCCCTCAGATGTATTTTGTAACGCTTCTAGCTTACAAATAAGCTCCAGACTTGTGGTCTTTGTTTCATGGTGAGGGGAAGAAGGATGGGAGGCCTTACAATTAAGCACTAGTTATGATATATGACATAATACAACTTTGTACATTGAAATAACCCCATAGCCGCAATAGTTTGATCAGCTGAGTTTATAATCAATGTTAATAATCCCTTCCATAAACAGCCAAGCAAGGCTGAATTTCACTGAGTTAGCCTTTGCACATGACTTGGAAGGGAAGTCTGGTCTTTGACTATTGTATCTTTGTAATTTTTGACGCTTTTTACTGAGCATGACCGTGCTAAACTACTTAAACTGCCTTTCCAAAAGATCTTCTGGGTCATAGCACTGATAGTACTTTAAGACATAAAATGCTTGTTGTTGTTAAAATAAAAATTACAAATACACTTTTAGCATGTTAAGTGGAACTCAAGGAAACAGGCTGTGTTTCAGGTCAATTTTAGTTGTTCTGGATTTTTGGAAGACAGACCAGGTCCCTCTCCTCAGTCTATGTATTCATCAGTGTTAACTACAAAAAAAACCCTACACCTGTGTCACAGGAGCCACATCGCAAGTTTACAATCATATCTGTGATATTGTGGTGTCTTTATTTTGCCCGTTAGGTGGAAGGTAAATTTTTTCCTTCCTTTGATGTGTTGATAAAAATACCATTAAAAATCCAACAGGTTTCTGAATTTCCTCTCCATTAGGGAGTATCAGAGACTTCCTTCATGCTGGAGAGCAGCTGCAAGCTCAAGGTTCCCTGTTCTTCTGCAGCCTTGAATTGCAACGTATCCTGCTGTGGGAAGAGGAATGTCATCATTCCTCCATGCTCATAGGGGAGTAGGCATGGTCTGACCTCTTAATGGGTTTATGTTGCCAAAAGGATATGCATGCCTATCTGCGTGCAGAATTAAGGAAGAGTTGTGCAACTTGCATTCGTAATGCAGACAATAGAACCAAACTTTCCCAGAGTTCAGCTGGGTCCCAGGCCTGTCTTAATCTTAGATGTTGCTGCTTCATTGCAGTCATTAAACTCCTGTCTTTGCCTGCCAAATAGGCTCTTAAGTTTCACATTTACAGTGTGGTAATTATCTTGATCATATTATAGTACAGAAGAAACTTCAGTGAGGAAAATAAAACCATACTGCTCTTGTTGGGCAAACTTTATTTCCTTTAATGTTCTGTGTTTGTGTCTTATTGCCTGGACCTCTCCCACTAATAAGCTTTTAATGACTGTTCCCACTGATATCATAGAAGCAGATTCTTTGCATGCTGTCTTTGTTTCCTGGAATAAAATCAATTAAGCTCCTTGTCTCTCTGACCCCATCTTGTACTAAGGCTTAGCACAACAATTAGGAGCACATTATGGTGTTCATTCTTTTATAATTTTGATTCTACAGACATCGCAGCAAGTCAGGTGTCAGTGCAAAGATTAACTTTGAAGCAACACAATGTAGTGCGTATTAAAAGTCTTCAGTGATCTAATTACTATACTTATATGATTCACTTTTGCACAAATGCTTTAATGAGCCTATGACACTCCAACAGCATTGAAGATTTTGTGTGAGTATTCCAATGGACAAAGTTATGTATTTGTGGCAGGCAATTTTGAAGATTTTCACGGACTTAAAAAATGGAGCTGTTGGAAAGATGCTTCTAGAATACAATGTAATATTTCAACAAGCAACAAGACTTCTGTTGCTTGTTGAAATATTTCATTTCCAAATTAACTTAAAGAAAATTGAGCATTTCAAATGGAAGTTTTTTGAATATGAGTTTTTGCAGAAAGCTAGGGGTTTTTTTTCTGTCAAAACCGCTTCAGCTTATTTTTGACCAGCTTTAGAGAAAATGTTCTTCAGTTGCTATGGCTAATGGCATGATCGCTTCATTGCTGTAAAGAAAATCAGCACTCCTGTTTGCATTCTTTTTTAAAATTCCTTTTAACTTTAAGCAGGTTATGGGACCTAATTGATCAGCTCCTGCAATCTTTTGCTGCTAATTGGCAAGACGTCAGATGATAAAGGGAATAATATCAGTTCCTATCATTTCACAGGAGACACTTTGCACTAGATATTTCATTTTCACATCAAATGCAGCACATGTGGTTCTTCTGTAATAAGTCCTGTGAGCAACCAGGAGAAGAAAAAGGGTAAAGGAGCATCTGAATTTAGTTTGTTCACTTGCGTCACAGAAATATAGTCCTGTCCTACAACTATCAAGGTTTAATTAAAAAATGAAAAGAACGGAAACAAACTGAATTGCAGACTTGGTCATGTTATCATCAATTCTGCCCTGTCAGTTTCTAGAATATTGAATAAATTGCTGTACTTGCTGTGATAGCCTCTGCTGAAAACTTCAGTGACATTTCACTTTGAAAAAGGAATTCATTGTTCCCCCCAAATGTGATGTTCTGAAAGTCAAATTTCCCTTTCATGTCTGTAAGCAAAATTTTCAAAGAATTTTTTTTAATAATTGGACAGAGCTATTCATAGGACTTCGTTTTCTTTAGAAAAATCTGGCTTTGTTTATGACTGGATTACAGGCATGTCTTGCCTCACATACTGTGGGAATACTGAAGGCTAGGTTTCAATTTTTTCAGTTTCCCGTGGTGAAAAGCTGGAGCACAGGAGGTTCCACATTAACATAAGGAAAAACTTTTTCCCTGTGAGGGTGACAGAGCACTGGAACAGGCTGCCGAGAGAGGTTGTGGAGTCTCCTGCCCTGGAGACATTCAAAACCCGCCTGGACATGTTCCTGTGTGATCTACTCTAGGTGGTCCTGCTCTGGCAGGGAGGTTGGACTAGATGATCTTTTGAGGTCCCTTCCAACCCCCAACATTCTGTGATTCTGTGGTTTGTGAAGGGCAACACTTTTCTCAAACCATATAGGGACGACACCCAGGACAGAATCATGAATCAGTCAAGTGTTCCCACCTTTGCCTCTACTATCACTGCCTTCCCTACCTGCACCAGTCTGACACAGCTCTTTCATCCTTCTAGAACAGGTAGGTCATTACCATGAGAAATGGATGGCAAGAGAACACCAGTCATTATTACTCCGTCAGCTCCCAGCCCCTGTTTTCAAACACAAGGAGAGCAGCGACTCAACCCCCAGCCCAGTATAGGTAACAATGGCTACCTACAATTGTGGGACAAGGACTGTAAAATACTGTATGGATACAGGGCTGTGTTCCTCTTCAATGTGACAACAACACGAAAATGTTGTCTTTCAAAGGAAAAAAAGTCAACTCCACAGATGTCGTCTGAGACTGACAGCTGTGCTTCTGCACACCAACCAGTGGTTCTTTGGATTTGGTTTGGATTATGGAGTGTTTACCAAACAGCCTGGTCTTAAAATATTTGTGAAACAGAGAGTGACAACAGACATACAAAGTGTCTGAATCTATAGTATTTGTAGAAGTGTTGTTTGGTTGTATTCAAGAGCAAGCAGAGATGGACATGAAGTCTCTTATCTGAATCCTGAATGGCTCTTGGGAAACTGTGAGAATAAGGGAACTATGGAAACCATTTGATCGAATCTTTCCTCAGTCAGTATTTTGGCGGATTGACAGTCTTCTGCCCATAACCTGTAAGAATGGAGCTAATAAAGTACATAGGTGACAGGAACACACTTTACTGCAATATCACCGACAGTGAAATTTTGGCTAAATGTTATATTGACTGGTCTAGTCATTGGCTGTCTGGGATGCAGTTTATAAAAGTACAGAGCTTTTCTATTTCAGTAGGCAATATTTCTTCTAGTAGAGAAAGAAGTGCTTTTGTTGAAAGAGATTTTTGGGAAGAGGGAAGAGTTTTCTAACCGGCTTCCTCTTTGATATGCTTTCTTACCTCACTGAATCAGAGAAGATTCAAGTTCTAGGCTGGTTACTTAAGTAGACAGCTGCCTGCCTTCTCAATCATCTTGCACAGTTAAATTCTCATTATTTCTAGACAGGTAGCTGAAAAGCCTTTTTGCTTGAGCTCTGGCACAAACTCTAATTCTGAGATAGAACAAAGAAACAACCCAGTGTTTTAAGGAGGACTTGAGTTGTGATTTTTCTGTTGATGCTAGAATTTGCTTTGATACAGTTACATCCCATGTTACAGCTACTAAAATTCTTACAGGGCCTTACAGTGCGCTAAGCAACTGCACCCTCTGCTAACAGGAAGAGATTATCAGGTCTAGAGAGGTAGAGCAAGAGCCTTTGCCTCTGCTGCTGGCTACAGTAGCTGAAAAGGGAATAAAGAAAATTAATATGTATATTTTAATAGTATTTAATATAAAGAAGCTAGTGATGGTAAATGGCTGAAAATTGAAAACAAGGAAAAAGAAAGTAATTTTGTGGCTGCAAACAAAAGTGTTCTTTTAACACATGTAGACTTGAGCATATAGCTGGAAAAGAATAGTTTTTCACTTGCAACATCAAGGATATCTCAACAGTTCATGGTGTTCAAGAACTGATGGAGCAACGTTCAGAAGATCCTGCTACGCCAGCACAGAAGGGTTGGAACGTCCTGTAATTCTTTTTGCATCCTCCCATGATATTCAAATCCTGCTTATTCTTCCATAGGGGATGACACCATTGACATAAATGGAAATTTCTTGGCAAATTCCACCTAGTAGAAACCTTTCCTTCTCTCTTATTTATTCTATGTATTTCTGCCTTCCCACCCCCACTCACATCACAAGGCCATCAAAGAACTTAGACTTTATGTTATTTTGTGGCAATTCACAACTTTTACACAAGGCTTCTCTATACAGTATAAATCTTTTTGTTTTCCTTAATTAACATTAAATATTTTAAGTCTTGCTATTTTTGAAGTCCCTTGAAATGAAGTGACAGCCATAACTGTGCTATTCTGAATTTTGATCATTATATTTCTCTAAAAATAAAAGCTCGATATGACATTCATTTAGAATTGTGCACCTGGGGAACCTCTGATTACTGCCTACAGTATTCAAGACTATTAAAATATTCATAGTGAATATGCTTCTTTCTAGCTCCTTGCACTGAGGGAGAATTTTAGCACCTTGAGGACTGGAAAGCAGTAAGTGTTCTTACTCTAGTGCCATGGCACAGACCTGGGTTGCTTAGGAGGGTGGTGTGTCTTAAGCAGTCAGACAGACCCAAAATCAAGAAGTTCCTTTATAAGGCATGTCAGATTGTGAACTCTTCCTTCTCCTGAGAAAGAAATAATTTGGTCATCAAAGCAACTCTAGCAGCCAGGAGAGAGCTGGTTTTGTTAAGACACTTTTGCTGATGCAGGAGCTTTTATGTATGCTGTAATTTCTAGGCTTGGCCTCACTATAAGCCCAAACATCATAGTGTTAAAAGACATTTGGTTTCCTGCAGGATTTTCTACCAGTCTCTCTGGAGTTCTCTGTTTACAAGGTTTTCTGCAAATCCACTGAATGTGTTGTCCATTCGATGAAAATGTCAATGTATATGCATTGAGTTTTCTCTCTTATTCGGTAGCAGTATGAAGCCAGAAGGATCAGTACCACTTTTATATATACTAGCTGCAAGTGGAAGCTAGGGCAATGAATGAATGTTCGTTGTCTTGTTTTTAGTAAGACTAAATCCATGTCGATATACTAAAATAGCAGCTATTATATGGCTGTGGCTGAAGAAAGACTAGAGGGAGGAGATGCAAAGAATCAATCCAGAAGAGTATAAAACAGTCCAGAGGAAAACTAGGCATTCAGAAGGGAGCTATGTGTTGTAACACTTTGTGCACCTGTCAGACATTGAAGTGAATTCAAGTTTACGCTATACTGTGTAGTTACTTGGTGGAAGTTGTTTTGGCTTCAGTTAAGTTAATACGTAGTGTTTAGTATTTGGCCCTGTATAACCTGAGCTCTCTTAATATAGCTTAAAAACTTAAGTCAAAGTTGTTGCCATTTTCACGTATGGAACCGTAACAATGATGGAAAAATGGTTATTTATTAAATTCCTTTTTCCCTCCCTTATTTAGGCACTAGAGAGAGTTAGAAAACCTATTACAATGCAATAAAGTTCAAGCAGGAAAATTAACTAAAATAAGTAAACATAATTATCTCTTCCTGCAAATGATGCACAAGCAGCATGTCAAGCTACCAAATAAATGATACAAGTCATTTGATAATATATTAGGACCAAATTACACCCTGATGAAATACCACTGACATTAATGAAGTTGAACTCAAAGAAACTTGTCAAGTGTAGTAATGCTAATAAGCTGTAGGTTTTAGCCTGTAATTTTTAACCTGTCTTAACTAAATACTTTGTACTTCAAGACTAAAATCTGATTTTTGAAAAGCTGTTGATTAAAATGTCTTTTCTTGCACACATACATGCACACATAAGCAAACAAAACCGTAGTTCTCATCTAATTACTACTGACGTTGGCAACCTTGCTGTTGTTGTTGGTAGGAGAATTGTGTTAGAGGCTTCCATCATTTCTCTGGAAATATTTTTTTCTTTCCACTGACTGCTCACCTTTTCAGCCTAAATATTTATTGGTTTCAGTATTGTGGTGATTTATTTCTATTTGTTTTTAATTTCCTTGTGCAGTGTTTCAAATGATACCACAAGCTATGAATGGATTGATGTTAAATTATGTAGAGGTGCCACATTGCTCTTGAATGCATGTTTTTGATGAGGTTATTAAAACTCTGACAATACAAATTACCATAGCAACAAAAAACATAAATTTACAGCCTATTCCAACCTCTGGAGTATGAAAATATTTTAAAGCACTCAAACACTTTGCAGCATAGCACAGCTCATGTGGCTTGGCTTGTAGTTCTTCACTGTGTCCTAAAGTCTGTCAGTATTCATTAGTTCTTGACCTCTCAAACAGGCAAGAATTTGTGGCTTTGTTCCTTTTTTCTTAATGTAAATTATTTGGTCCAGCTCAGTTCCTTGCTGATGACTTCCTCTGTGACCTTCAGGTGATAATTTGAGTATGGTACTTACACAAATAAAGAAAAAAACAAATTTCTGGATTGTCTCTGATGGTGGTAGTGGAGTGGGGCTGTACTTTTGGTTACCTTCTAAGGGGCTAATACAATAACTTCTCTTTTTTGTTTTAGTGTTTTAAGAACTCTGGTTTTGGAGTATGCTCTGTTGTGCAAGATGCTGTAAAAATGCCATAAATCCATATTTTATAAAAAGGGATTAGTTAGCAGGTCTCAATACAGTGCTGGAATCCAGAAATTTTTGCTTTACAGTAATGGAAAAGTTAAAGGTAGAACCAGGATTAGGACAACTGCTTCCATTTCCCCCAACATACTTTATACCAGTTATTTTACTACTAATCAGCATTTGGTGATTGTAGCTAATTTCATTAGCACCTATTCTTTATGTGCTGTAATGTGAAGAGTGAAGTTAAAAAGCCAGCTCTTCTCTATATGTTCAGATTTACCTTGATATGTATTAAATTGTTGTGCAATTCAGAATGGTTTTGTTGGGCAAGGTAATGTATGTATATGTAGGAGGCAAACTGAGAAAAGAACAGAGTTCCTAGGTTTTTGATACCTTTCTGGTTATTGATGCAAGTAATTTCATTCAAGTCAATAGTATAATCATAGAAGTAAGAAGAAGTGATTTGGACTAAATTCTTATAAGAACAGGAAAGAGTGGGCATTATTTCATGCCTTTGTGTTTTATAGGTCAGTTTTGTATTCCAAGGTTTATGGGGACATTAGATGGTGACCATATGGTCTATTAAGGCAGCCCTACCGTTTCTATCTAATGTTGTGAAATCTCACTGCATCTGGCAAATTTAATCTGGAAATATGTCTCTATTTTCCCAACACTTCTCTTTCTGTGCTGATGTTCAATACTACAGCCTATATAATCTCCTTAGCAATGTGATTCTTTCTTCTGTTAAACCACTGCATACTTAACACTGCAAGTATTTGAATACTCAGATATACTATTCAGGTTCCTACCTTTTATAAATGAACAGTCTGTCCCTTTACCAGACAAGGACATTAAAACTATCAACAGGTAATGAGTTTTGCCTCAAGTTTTTTCACTGGCTAAAATGTACAACATGAATATGCTTTATGGTTTGATTCAGTGAAATATGTACTGCAAACAGTAATGTATTATGATTCTACTGGTTCAATCATAAACAAGCAAGTAAGAATCAGGATTCAGCAGCCAAGCACAATATTTAGAACCTACATAATCTGTTTTTATTCCTGAATCTAAATACATATCACATAATCAGATTTATATTACGAAAAGAAAGTGTTAATTTTAAACAATTTATACCATTTAAAAAATTTTAGTAGTTTTAAACTGTTTAGTGCTTTATTAATAGACTGTAATTCAATTTTGGGACAAATAGCATTCCCAATCTGCAGAAGCTATAACATGGAAGATTCTGTTTTACAGCTCGTTTGCTTTATTCCCGTGTCTAAATATCAGCAAATAACACTTGTTGAAGACTGAAGGAAAAACCTCCTGAGACAAAGGATCTCCATGTAGTTGGAACTGTTGATGTAGTTTACAACTATAGTAGTTACGAAACTTTCAAATTCATATTTTCTCAACGCTCTACCTTTCAGTGCAAAATTGGTACAATTTTACTGAGTAAATAATATCATTCTTAGCTAGAGTTCAACCGCATGATACTCTGTTTAATCATCAGTAAAGGATTGAAATTGTTCTATTTTTTATTTCCCCTGCAAGTGAGAAAGCAACAGCATGTTCCATTCCCTTTGCTGGCATTAGCTTTCAGGAACCGGCAAGAACCTAACCTCTTCTGCAATACCGTGGGAGAAAGAGTGAGTTTTAAGCCAAAATTCCAGTTGTCTTATTAGCAACATTAAAAAAAGAATTCTATTTGCTCCAGACTTGTCATAAACAGTTGTGACAATGCATGAATTGCTCTTGTTATTTCTTCTCCTGTACCAAAAAACGGGAACATTACCATCAAACCAACAAAAATTCTGCACTAAGTTTCCAAAGAACTGAAATGAACTCTGCAATGGTTGTAAAGAATGGAAGGTAGGAAATATAAAGCCACAACAAGGTTTTTTTTCTTTCAAAAAGGGTCTGGGAGAAACTTGAGAAGCTACAGACCAGTAAGTCTGACTCTTGTCCCAGACAAAATGGTAGAAAACTGTAATAAATGGAATTGGTAGGCACCTAGATAAATACACTGGAGAAGAGATAACGTTGTTTCTGTAGAAGTCATATTTCACAAATCCATTAGAGTTCTTTGATGGAATCAATAAATACGAGGAGAAGGGTGATCTGGTTTGTGATGCATTAGATGGATTTCCAAAAAACTTTCAAATAAGATTCTTCATCAAAACTTTTGAAAGTAACTGAGCTGTCATGGGCTAAGAGGAAGGCTCTTTCTGTGGACTAGCTGCTTCAAAAAGTAGGAAACAAAGGATAAATATCCAGTTATCGTAACGGAGAGATTATCAGTCCGTCCTTACAGCAGAGTGTTGCAAGTTGGACTAGAAGTGGTTGAACAACAGGTCGAAAAAAATTTTCTGGCCTCAATAGCTCCTCACGGATGACAGTATTCTGATGTAAGGAGCATAATAGTGGAGTAATTTAATTTGTTAACAGAGTAAATTATCCAGTATTGTGACTTCTCGAGAGGGTTATATTGGAAAGCCACAAAGGAAGGAGTTATCAGCTGTTTCAGTCAAGGCCTAAAACCATGGACCACTGTAGCATGGTAACTCAGAGTCTTTACCAGCTCTGTGGGTTGTCTGTCTGTCTTTCATCGCTATTCCTGTTTTAGTGTCATTGTCCTTACTTTCAGCTGGTTTGGAGCAGGTAACCTTAGATTCCTTTCATCCAGAATTATGCTATAATTCTGTGGTTAAAGAAGCTGTACAGAGGGTAGCAGAGCTTGACAGGATTGCATCACTGGTGCCAAAGCAGGCCTTATGACACCAGTCTTTCATCAGTTCTTAAGAATTAAGTGCTTTTTCTGATTCAGCCTTAAAGAACATATATATCATTTTTTCCTCAATTGAGTGGTCCTGTTGGAGCCTGTCAAAGTCTAGAAAAATCAAGTGGACTGCAGACTGGAAAAGCTTTCGAAGGGAAGAAATTTGTGTTCAGCCTCTGAAATTATTTCTGTATCGTGTATTGATACTGGAAAGTGCTGCTGGTCCCTCCAATATCATTTTCATGCTGGTGTGAGGAATGAAATGATCATAAATTCTCAATCAAGTTCATAGGACCATCTCTCAATTTAACAGCTATCCAGACAGTGAAGGTGACTCTCTAAGGGAGTATCCTCTTTAATTTAATTTTGATAGGAATACTCATAAAAGGTTTATCCAAGGGCCTGTGTTGTGGGAAAAGGTGGCAGCTGACTAAAGGGATCATCAGAGTGAGACCTGACGGTGGAAACAGAGGTTAAAAGGAATGTGATGGGACTAGATCTGTGAGGAGAATCATTTCAGAGAATTATTTGACATCATAAAGCACTTTATTTTTTTCCCCCCACAGTAAACTCGAATGATCTTAATGACAGAAAATGAGATCCAGCAGGTGTAAACCACAGCAGTTAAATATTCATGAGTGAAAGTAGAAGTAGGAACTGAATTTAAGTACAGGGGTCAGTACGGGGTAAGATTCTTCAGGGCACTGAAGCAAAATAGCTGTCAGACTGCAGTGAAGACAGTGATGAAAGGACAGCTTGAAAGAAAATGGTAATGGTCAAAGTCAGCTTATAGGTAAAGCTACGGGGAAGAGACAGACTAAAAAATGCTCTTGAAATGTGGCTGAACCATTTCCAGGGATACAAAATTTTGTGTCAAAGGCTTCAACAGAAGCACTGGAGCAGAATTCAGATGAGATATGAAGACATGACTTCTGACCTTCTGCACGTTTCCTGAGATACTTGGTTACTGTTGATAAACCCACAACATTTCTTGCAAGTAAGCAACCCAAAACAAATAAATTAATAAAAATTCTGAGGGGTGCTTCTTCTCCATGATTTTCTGCTGGGGAATATCACTAGGAGAGGAAAGTGATCCAGTGCTAAACCAGTGAGACTGAATGTTCCAAGTAAGAAAAATAAGCTGGGGAATTCAAGCTGAGAACTAGCTTCGTGGCATGATTCGAAGAAACACTTGATTTCCTGGTAGCAAAACAAGACTGATTCCACTGAAGTCTCGAGTAATATCTTTGTGTGTTAGCATGATCTGATGACACCTACTAACAAGTAGCTGTTCCAAATATTGTCTGCAAAAGTCAGGATGTCAGATGTTGCCAAAGACTTAATAGCTTTAAAACAGCAAAAGTTCATGTAATGTGGCCTAGCAATGCTTTGTAAAATTATTGTTCAGTAAAGTAAATCCAGAAGGGGCTCGTGCTCCAAACGTATTATGGCAGTATGCGTTCCTGTGCCATTATGTATCTGACAAGTAAGGATTGAAAAAAATTAATTAAAAAAACTGTCAAATTGACTAAGGATCTAAGCTGGGTTTGTGTCAAGGGAATAGATACAATTGCTTTTAGTTATAAGATGCATCGCCATCCAGTAATATCTAGATTTAAATAAAACATGGCATAAATGCCCTTTACAGCCCAGCTTTTTATTTCTTATGGATTGTGAATCCAGCCCTTCACATCCTGTAGCAGCTGTCAAATATGTTCATAGAATCATAGAATGGTTTGGGTTGGAAGGGACCTTCCCCATGGACAGGGACATCTTCCACTAGACCAGGTTGCTCCAAGCCCCATCCAACCTGGCCTTGAGCACTGCCAGGGAGGGGGCAGCCACAGCTTCTCTGGGCAACCTGTGCCAGTGCCTTGCCACCCTCACCAGGGCAGAGCAGAGAGGGAGAATCACCTCCCTTGACCTGCTGGCAACGCTTCTTTTGATGCAGGATCTCTCTGGGCTTTCTGTGCTGCTAGTGCACGTCTAGTTCTTGTTGGTATCCAGCACCACATCCTGTCCCACCCTCCCCAAAATAATTGCATAAAGAATATGGAATTCCAGCCCCTTCATGTTTAACTTGAAAGGCAATTGTTAGTGCATCTCTGGATATAAGTCTGTGATTCAAATCTTCTCTTCCCTTTTTGGGTGCATCTGACACAAGCAGCACAGCTGAAGTTCTAAATGCTGAAGTTAGATCTTCCAAGCCATGCAAGCTCTCAGGAGGGGGGCTTCTCTCTGCTCTTGGACTGATCTGGATGGAGTTTCTGATGACCTTCAGAATGTTTTAGGGATCAAGACTTTTTCATTTTATCTACAAGTGTGCAGACTTCTAACCTTAGCCTTCCAGAAATTTTCAGCTACTAGCCCTCAATATACTACAGTGCTGGGAAACTTGGCTGCACAGACAAAAATCTCAGTCTAGACTCTTTTTAAGTATGTCTGCAAGTCTGCATTTAAAAAATGGTGTAACTTTTAGTAAATCCCTTCCAGACTGCTCAAACTAAGCTATTTCAAGTATTTAGGCCTTTGGATAACACATTTGGGCTTTGATTATTTGTTGTTGGTTTGGGTTTTTTTAATGCATTTTTATGTAACAAGATATTCAGAAACAGGGAGAAGGTCTCCCAGCTTCCTTTTTCATCTGAACAATTTATGAACCGGGAAAGTGGTATCAGAGCTATTCACTGATCTCCTGTTTTGTGTTCTATCAGTGTTCGTATTCTCAGCAAGACAAATCTGGATTTTTGATGTTAGTTATAAAGATGGGCTTGAAGGTATCTTTGTCTTCGAAGTAAAGTAACTTGCTCAAACGTTGAAATCACTTAGGCTATTTCATTAGCTTCTTGGCTATTTGTCTGTTCAGATTTTTTTGAATAGTTGTGTGTAGTTATTTTTTTATCAGAGCAGTAGTATCTTAATCTAGCTGAAAATACTGCCTAATGTTCCTAGTTGTTTTTCTGCAGGAGGATTTCAGAGGCTTGCAGAGAACTGTCTCTTTGTAGAAAGCACCTCTTCAAAAGCAGCAGTAAACCTACAACTGCTGCTTTACTGAGACATTATCTTTATGTAGTGAAGAAGAAGCAAAGACAAAGAACACCTATATATGTTTTTTCTCATTTTTTTAACAAATTGAAATAATTGATCTTGGAATTTCTAGTAGGTGATTTGAAACCATTAGTATGCATGACAACTAGTTTGCTGAGCTGCTTCTGAGAATGCAGGTCTGCTGGTAAGATTCATAATTAGGATATATTTTCAAGCAGCCTCGTGTTCCCTGGAATCAAGGAAAGTAGTCCTGTCTTAATGTGGAGTGACTCGTGGAACCTATGAGACCCCCATTAGCAGTGCTCTCTAATTTTTTTTCCCATGTAGGGAAATTGCTTTCAATTATTCAATGCATGCCGTTCTCTGACTTCCTTTTTACCATTTACCATTCAAATGTGATGATGATGATGGTGGAACAGAAGCATGTGAACAAAAGTAGCATATTTAATTACCTGTCTTGTCTGGGGATGAACACCAGACCTGGGCTGAAATGCAAATCCAGATTGCATGCAGTTTTAAAAATACAACGTGGCACAAGTAGAGTTTGGGTAGTAGCTTGAATGGTACAGTGTACAGTAGCAAGCTAAATGATTGCAATAGATCTAGGTCAGTCCCTAAGACACTGCTATCTCAAGATCATATACCTGAACGTAGGGCTAGAAGCTGCTGCTGTTCCAGCCCTGGGAAGACTGAATGATGGAAAAGCCAATCAATGAAAAAAGTAGCTTTAAATCTGCACCAGTGTGCAGAAAACTAGTGAGTGAGCTATAGAAATGGACACTAACTATTCAACCTATTCAAATAAAAATTGTCTTAAGCAGTAAAAAGCAGGCAGACAGTACAGCAAGAAAAATCTGAGGCCACTAATCAGTCAGTATTTGTTAAAGAGCCTTAGAAGGTGTAATACTGAAAGATATGCCACAGAGGTATTGTTAGAAGAGTGATTTTTACTTAAATTTCTCAAATTGCCATGGGGCACTAATATATGCCTTCCCAAAAAATAATGTTGCACAGAGCTGGATTCTAGTTGCAGTTCAATGGGTACGCCAGAACATTACCTTCTCAAAAGTCTTTGAATGCCAGCTTAACAAAGGAGGTAGGAGGTCTTCCATTCCTGCAGTTGTGATTTGAAACAATTTTGCCATTTTTGCAACTGAAATACTGATGTTAAGCTCACTCCAGACCTATATGTACATCACAGCCTTCAAAAGAAACCAGAGTCCCTCTCCAAAGGTAAGAGGAACTCTGTTTGCAAGGATTGGAATGACTATGGGGTCTTTGAAAGTGTCATTTGGTTTAGTTTAAATCAGTCTTTTCGATCTGGTAACCTTATGTATGTAGTATGCATCCATGGAGGAAAGGAGTCAAGTTCATTCACTAAATGTTAATATACTAAAGAAATAGAAAAAAATGACCCTACCCTTGAAAGATCATTACAGAAAGTTAAACCACACTTTGTATGACATCTGGACATGCTAGAAATGAAGATGTCAGCAAGTGCCTTAAATCAAGAAAGTACTCGAAGAATTTCTGGCTCTCCTAAGATTTCAAATATTACTTGAGAATATTTGGTTTCTGTTATTGACCCTGTTCTAGACTGGGCAGTGTTCACATATCCCAGCCAAATACCCCTGTGCCCAAAGCCCTAAATGCATAAGGATATCCCCTCTGTTTCTGAATTAATCTTGCAATAGACAGAAGTGTTGGACATCTAGCTCATGCACATGATTTAATGAGCTCTGTGTAAGCTACCAATATGCAAATGTAGTTAGATCAGTTCTTTTGCTTCCCCAATCAAATGGAACACTGCAGAAAGAAATGGAGCATTTATGACAAAATTTTCAATCTGTTTACGTATTTGAATGAATGTTAGTTAGATGTAGAAGCCTGGGAACACTGGATATTATAAAGTATATACTATTGCAAAGGATTCCCAAGCATGTTATAAAACTAAATGGGATTTTCAAGAGGAAGTTTTAGATAAGAATAAAATCTGCTGGGGAAAGAGCAAATCAGATGAAGAAAATCTATTGCCCCATTCTTCAAAATATTTGTGGAGGGTAGTTGGATTATTCTTCCCCACATCTATAAAAGTATTTGCCACTTTCCTTTTGCAGTTTCCATCAAGAACACTTTAAAACACTTTTAGGAGGTGAGTGTCATTGCCCTGCCCTCTTGTAGAAGAGGAAACTGGGGCAGGAGGAGATGGTGTGACTTTTACCAAGGTCACACTGGAAATCACTGTAGAGGCAGAAGGGATATCCTGATTTTCCCTTTAGGTAATGTAGGCCAGATTTAAATTGATATAAATCTCTGTATTTGCCCAGGAATTAATGCAGATAGACACTTTAAAGCACCTGAGCCTCTGGCCACAAGTTGTGATACCTGTTTCTGTGTGGAATTGATCATATTTGTTTTGCCTTTAGAGCAAAAAGTAGTAACTAGGAAGAGTGCAGCTGTAGCTGGTGTTTGCTGGTGTCCCTTCAGAAGGGACTCACATTGAATTGGACACTGCAAGATAGATCAGTTACTCAGGGATTCTTGTTTTACTGAATTCGTATATTTTATAAAGATCAAAATGTGAACTTGGAACCAATATCACTTTTCTTTTGTGCTGTCATCTCTGTGAAACGTCCGTCACACTCTGGCCAAAGCTATACAATGTGCAGAGAAATTTTCAAATACATACCTATGCATATATGTTTGTATTTCTTTTTAAGATTTTTCTCTTTTTGAAGAGAGTTTTCCCCTATAGATATGAAAACCTGTGTAGAAGAATGGAAGGTAAATGTGCTAGTTGAGCTAAAATGTTTTGTATTCTTTGTTACCCTATCAATCATGGTTGGCTGGATGCTTTCTACAGAATCAGCAGATTTCATTTACAGTAGAGGTTTGTTAAATACATAATCACGCATTGCACAGAAATAACAAAACTTATAACTAGGACTAAAAATTACTCCTGACCAAGGAATAAAGACTGAAAAGACATAACTTCCTCCTGTTGCTGATCTGTTAAACACCATCTATTAAATAATGCTAGTAGAGGGTACAATCTAAGTAAATTTTGTTAGAAGAGCTGTATTTGTATTTGTGCGGGGAGAAGTTGTCAGACAGTGGCCACTTCCTGTGGCCTCTCTAGTGCCCAATACAGGGCAAAAGTGTGCCAGAAGTTGGGTACCATCCCGGTAGATCATAGGGGAAAAGATAATTATTGAGAAATGAGCCACAGCTATTTCTTTCATTAGATGCATAAAAGTATAAGGCAAGCTGTATGTATGCTTACACACCTCTTGTAATGTGTGATTCCCATTTTCTCTGTGAAAATTGGAAAGGAGGAAAGGTGAAATGGTTTGCTAAAGTTTAGACAGAATATGTGAGTTTAACCAAGGAGTTTCACCTAAGTCTCTTCATTCTTGATTCATACCATATCCAATTTCCTACTTTATAGGACTTCAAACTTTAATTTGTTAGAAACACAGGTACTGTATGTAATGACTATTTACAGGTAATCAAAAGATAATGCAGGGTATTATATATGGTTGTACTTCCTCTAAACAGATCTTACTCCCTTTGCACAGCTCAGACTGAAAGCTGTGTGTTAGTCAGACACCTTCTCTCCATGCCTTTCGTCTTACTGCTCCAGAGTAAGAAACTCACTGTTTTGTATGTTTTAGAGTGGAGCAACAGAACTCAACATGTTGTATATCAGTGGAAAATGGTACTGCGATAGTATCATTGTAAGGTAGTGGTGTCCTTCACTATGAGTGGCAGCTTTTAGAAATTTATAGTATTGCACAGGAAACAAAAGAGATTGTTTCCATAGCTACTTACGTTTCATCATGAAATTGCTCCTGGGAAATACTGGAAATCAGGGGGCTTGTCCTCCCTGTAACCCTAGAATCCTGTATGTATACTGTACTTCTAAGACTAAGGATAAAAAAAATGAGGTGCTTTTGTTTACAAATCTCAAGTTTCCTGGGAATATATCAAGAGAGAATGACTGAAAGCAAACCAAGAAGGATGCAAATGGTTGGGCAGTTTTTCTGGAAAATGAAATTATTTTTCAGCAGCCCAGCATTATTTTTAAGTAATTCTTTTTCATAAGAAAGATTTTCACCTGAACTGTGGCCAGTGAGATCTCAGGGACACCTGCATCTACAGTGACAGGGAAATAAGTTATTCTTGTGGCAAAACATAAAATATGTGGTGAAGTCCAAGACATTATAACAATCTAACTATGAAATATATTATGCTGTGTTTAAATAGATCAGTATCACTAGGGACTTATACTTTGGGGAAAGATCTGACCCCCTTTTTTCCTGAAGAAGAGTCTTCTTTTACTGGCATGATGCTCCCCTTGAGAATGCTTACACCTTTTGAGTGACTGAATATGCTTAGAGATAAAATAATAACTGATTACACACAGTGCATTTTTATTAACACTGCGGTAACACAGGTCACCTTCAAAAATAGATTCCTTTTAGAAAACAGGGAGAATGGCAGTCAAGCTATTATTGCAGGCAAATAATTATCTTAAATGCTTACTGTCTATTTTGTTTTTGTAAAATAATATATTAGAATAAGTCTTAATGATACTGAAGGGAGGTTGGAGGTTTTCAGATAAGAGGAAAATGTTGGCATGCAATTTTCAACCAGGATTTGTGAATTATTCGTAGTTCTATATAATCCTCGATCTCCTTTGTAAAGTACTAGGGTTAATACTGTTAGCCCTATTTTACAGATAATGAGGAAGTGGCAGGGGAACTTAATAACTTGCCCAGGAAGTTCAGTCAAATTAATTGATAACATAAAATATCAAAACATAACTGGATTCAGCCCCCACAAATTCAAGCAGGCAGGTTTCCAAAGCCCTATTTAAATCTGATGAGAAACCGTATCTATGTGTACAATTGCTGCAAAATGGATTTATGGTTAGAGTGTATTCCACATTCATTTCTGTCTTCCTCTACATGTGTTGAACACAAATTCATGGATTTGTTTGTCTTTTTGCTGCTTTTGTTGTTATTTGGTTGTAATTCGTAATAATGTTTCCATCTTAAAGAAAAACATCTGTAGCCAAGTGGGTAATACACAAATATTTGGGGAAATTGTAGCACAGCAGCACAGAAATGCATGTCTTTACCATTCCCTATAACATTGCTGTCCTGTTGCACAGCTTCTTGGCAGGACTGTTTCAGAAATGGCAGTGGAACCAATTAATAACAAATTGTTGTTATTGACAGCTACTGTGCAATTTTGCCCAGCTGTTACTCACACTTAGACTTGCCACATTTCTTGAATTCTAATTTACATAAATGGCAGAATTTGTCATAAGGACAAACAAGGTATTTTTTCACACCCCCTCAGTTTGAATATGGGAAAGTGCACTCCAAGGCTCCCTTATTTAAGTGCCAAGCTGATGATCTCCTGCCTACTCTAATGTTTTAGTATCTTTCCTGCTACCCCAGGAGAGCTCTGGCCACCTTCTTACATGTCTTACCCCAATGGGAGATTACTGACATAAAGAAGTTGAAACAGCAGGAAAAAACTATATGTTAAATCTTTGGAGAGTGTAAAAACATTTGAATAGCCTTTGAGCTGTGGAAATGGCACCTGACATGGTAACTGGGATCCTTCTTGCCTTTCATTTAGAGTTTTCTCACACTCTTTTAGTGGACTTTAGCTCAACTCACTTACCCTCATGAGTTTCCGAACACTATACGGGGCTCTTGCTTTCACCCACTGCTATCAGAAGGCGGCAGTAAGAGGCTTGGAGTTGACAGTCCATGTGATCATACAGTTAATTAAATTAGCAACTTATCTGTATTACGAAAGAAGAGCTGCAAAAACTTGAGTCACCAGTTTGGAAGGAAATTTATGGTTGCAGGTCTGAAATTCACAGTAGAATTGAAAAATGAGCTTCAACAGTATTTTAACTAATCTTCAGCTGTAGGTCAGTCCTAGTCACAAATGAAAATTTAGAGCTATTTTGCATGACAGAAAATTTGCCAAGTTCAGATGGAAGTTAGCTTCCAATTAAGACAAGACCAAGGGAAATCTAAAACCATTAACAAGAAAGTGCAAACCTTCTTGATTGCAGGGTTTGGCATTTCCTTCATTTACCAAGCATTGTTATTCCATCTGCAAGGTGGGAGCAAAACTTAAGTTTAAAATCCCATGGTAACCCTCTATGAAAATACTCACAAAATCAGCCTAAGTATCTGAAATTTTTGCAGCCAAACCTGAGGTTTAGTTTTCCTGAGAGGTAATCCAGTCTCATATTTCAAGCAGAGATTGCTAGAAAAGAGCTATTCTCAATTGCTCTTGCTCTGTCTGAAAAAGCCCCTTATCTTTTTACTAAGGTTTTGTTGTAGTCACAGTGTTGAGTCCTCATTACAAATGCTGTCAATATTGTCTTAGTGTTTTGGGTTCCTCTTTAAAAGCCCAGCCTTAACTAAACACCCTAGCAGACAGCTTTCTGCAGATTTAAGAACGATTTTTCATTGCTGGATGATTTCTTCTAATTATCTTTCTTTTGAAGTCTTGAAGTCAGTGATAATGTTTCTTGTGAAGTTTCAAAAACATGGAACACTGCAAGAGCATCCCCCTCACCTTACTGTCTTCTGGTTCTTAGACTGCTGTTCAATGCTTTCTTCAGCTGTCACTGTGTATGTCAGCTGTGTTTCTAGCAGCCTCCTAACTAATAGGAATTCAAGATATGGGATGTGGAAAGCATGTTGAGAAGGAACAAGAGTGAGTTTTGAAGTCATGGCCATAGCAACCTTCCAGAGACCTCTGGACAAAGGTATGCAGGAGTTGCTGGTGAGCAGGCCAGGTCTGGTTTGCTTTACAAACACAAAACCAGTCACTGATGTGTTTCCAGATCCTACTCTGTGCTACTTTCTCCTGTTCCTAGTGTCTGCAGATTGCATTTGTCCTTTTGAATACCTTAGCATTACCAGGAAGGGGATGGAGAGAAGGGGTAGTCGCACACTACTCCAGCCAGAATCTCCCATTGCTGTAGATAAATGGCCTGCAAGGACTCGGAGTGAATGATGAGCAATGAGAAAAGCTCCCTCTCTACAAAGGCGAGCCTTCTGTCTGCTGCTTCTTGGGCAAAGAGCGAAGAAGCAGGGATCCTACAACCTTCAGTTTCCAGATGAAGAGCTGAGCTCTCATGGTACCATTCTGTCAGCTTGAAGGTGACCTACAGGGGGTGGCCCATACATAGAGACTTCAGGATGCGTTAACCTAACCTGAATCATATCCTCAGACTCTTGTCTCAGTGTTAGTGGACATCTGATGACTCATTCATAGCACAGACTCTGAATTTATTTAATTATTTTTCTTTAAAAAATCCTGTCACGTTTAAAACTATCCAAATCTGACAGAATAATGGAGACCAGATGACAGGGCTGCTGGAGCCAGTCAGTCTTCCAGGATTCAACAGATCTTCTTTTGTCTTAGTGCCATTTTGATACTCTGTGCTGATAATGGCAAGAAGCATTTGAGTTACAATTTTGCTATTCCTCTAGTTCCAAGATTTTCTTCCCACCGATTGAATCTGGCCTTTCTCCTCCAGAAAAGAACTATTTGTCTCCACTATGTACAGACATTTGAGCTTCCTTCTCCAAGATTTGAGTACCAGTTTGCTCTCTGTTGGGTTTTTTTGTGTGTTCTTATTGCCTGGGAAGTGGCTGGATCATTTCTTCAAGGCTTAGGTCTAACAGATGAAAGCATGCTTCCTTCTGCAGGAATCATGCTCAGGACTTGCTCCCCATCGGATAAAAAACCTTCAGTATTCCATCTTGCTTAAAACACACCTCCTTGCCAATTGCCTGTTGTTTCTGTTCCCGTGGCAAGGCATACTTTTTGCCCCTCTGTAGTTTCCTCTTTCTTTTAGCTAGACTCATCTCTGCTGAAAGTTTCTTATTAAACTTGGGATGCTACATTCAGCTCTCAACAGGGGCCCATCCTGCTGAGCCTTGTAGATTCAGGGAACTACTGGAGACAGTCCAGTGGAGGGCTGGTAAGATGATGAGGGGACTGGAGCATCTCTTCTACAAGGAAAGGCTGGGAGACCTGAGACTCTTCAGCCTGGAGAAGAGAAGACTGAGAGGGGACCTTATCAATGCTCATAAATATCTAAAGGGTGGGTGTCAAGAGGATGGGGTCAGGCTCTTTTCAGTGGTGCCCAACAACAGGACAAGGGGCAATGGGCACAAACTGGAGCACAGGAAGTTCCGCCTCAACATGAGGGGCAAGTTCTTTACATTAAGGGTGGCAGAGCACTGGCACAGGCTGCCCAGGGAGGCTGTGGAGTCTCCTTCCCTGGAGATATTCAAGACCCACCTGGATGCAGTCCTGTACAACCTGCTCTAGGTGATCCTCCTTTAGCAGGGGGGTTGGACTAGATGATCTTTCGAGGTCCCTTCCAACCCCTGCCATTCTGTGATTCTGTGATTCATGCCTATAAAAATGAACTTTCTGGGTAGGATCTCTAAGCTTGTTGCCACCAGGACTTGGCTCTCTTTTCACCTACCTTTATGTCTCTGACTGTTGCTTTGAGATTGTACATCTTCTCCCATGCTCAAAATAATATTATGATATTTTAATCTCCAATCCCAAACTGATTTCTTTCCTAACCTTGTGGTCAGTTCTTCCCCCTTAAGCTAGTTTTGTTTGGAAGGGATCAGTTTCTGTCTTCCTGATCAAAACCGATCTTGACTCTTTCTCCAGTCCTGCTCATCCAAGTCTCTGCAATCTCGTAAGAAGGAGCCCACAGACAATTACGCAGCCAGATGTTGTTTTCTAAGATGCCAGTAATATAACACTCCATCAAAGCTTTAGTCGAGTCTCTGCTCAGGTACTAGTGCTGTTAAGTTGGTAAAGCAGGTGCAAGATTCAGAAGAGAAGGACTGTAAAATCCGCTCTCAATATCCTTTCTTTTTCCAAAGTTCTTTGTTTATATTGACTCATGCAGAAGGTATGTGCTTGAAAACCTTTTGTCAAGTACAATTTCAATTTGTGTGTTAAAGGTAACTTGGCTATTTCTGTTTGCAAGATGTCTGTGTAACCATGGGCAAAGTCAAGTGAGGGTCAAACATCTGTATGTTTCTCTGTATCACTTACAGCTGTAGGATGAATTCCATAAATTATGGTGGTTAAGAGGTGTGATGCTCTGGAAATCACCAATAGAAGGAACAAAACAAACCCCATTCTATCAGAGAAACAAAGACCACCAGTTTCTATAGGAGACGTTCGCGAGAGCATACCACTCCTTGGCCTGCTGCAGGCCATTTAAAGAAAGTTGTGTTACTGACAACCAGTGTAAGGACCTCCTTCTGCAAATGCAGCCATGCACCAAGTCCCCCAGGTTTGCATGGACCCATGGAGGCCAAGAGTCTCCAGCAGGACTAAGGGTTTGCTCAGAGGAATGCAGGAAAGAGGCTTTACCTCTGAAATGCTGGTCTGCTTCTAAATCTGATAGGACTGTTATCTTTTAGAAAGGTGGGGATTTTCATGTCTCGTTTAGAAGCCTTCTCTCTTGTTATTTTTTCTTTTTTTTTTTTCTTCTCCTCTTTACGATACTTCAAATTAAACATATTTTTTTAAAGTTGTTTGCACGTTGTAATTTTCTAATATGAGGGATCTGGGAGGGTGGACTTAGTGGATCTTTTCCAGTAAAAGGTTTTCTGACGAGCCTTGAGTACTGCATTTATGTCTTTTAATGTTTCTGTTGCATCGCTGTTTACACCTCCCCACCTCAGTAAAAAAGCAGAGCTCCAGAATGTGCGATACTGTACCTAAAGCTAATAGGACTTGGTTTGTGTCCTGAGGAGATTGCTTGCTACATCAAAGCACAGAAATGTGGTTAGAATGGACGTCTGGGGATCTCTACGCCAACCTTCTGCTCAAAGCAGGATACCTTCATAGATGAGGGAAGTGGCAGAGCTGAGAGCAGAACCAAAGGGTGTTCATCCTGCCCAGTTCTCGAACCTCTTAGTTGCCTAAGCTGGGAGACTAGTCTCTACCGTACACAGACTAATCCAAAGTGCTTGTGTTAGTCTTCTCCCATGAACAGGTCTCTGAAGAACCTTCAATCTTCGAAGTCTGGGAAGGCTTAGATTTAGTTGTATGATGTTAAACAATATGAATATCTTCTCTTCCCTGCTCAAGTTTTCTGAATCTTAGGATAACATCAAGCAAAACTCAGTAGCTTTATCCTTTAGCACCTTCACACAAATTACAAATGCTCAACCCCCATCTTAAACTGCCAGACTGTTACAAAACTAAAATAAAGCTGAACATTAGCACGTGTGCTTCTTCTCGCACAAAAAATCTCAATTTTGCTCAAGATGAAAGTTATTATTATTTTAAGATAACATACAGCATTAGCGCCTGTTGAACTACAACATTTATAAACCGTAAGTCTGCTGGCAGTTGGCAGCAGTGGTGGATTTTGATTAAGTAGGCAAGCACACTGGAAAAACGAAAAATTCTGTTGAGCCTCTGTGTTTATCTCTTCTCCAGACAGAAGGGTGGGCGAGCAGCTGCCTCCACAGATGAATGTAATGCAGCTCCTTGGCCAATGTGCGTTTCAAACAGATTAAAGAAGCCCAGGGTGTATTTTTTGTTTTTTTAAGGAAAAATATAAAAAGGGGGAAGATAAGAGAGAAATACTAACAACCTAATCACAACCAGCCACCCACAGACTTCAATTTTTATTTTTTCAGGGGGAAAGTGCCCAGTCCCCATTTGTGTTTAACTGTGTATGCAGGTTTGTAAAAATCTAAACAGATATTGTGAAAACTCAGCTTTGTTACCCATAAAATACCCCACCAGTATTTCATATAAAATTGGTGGGGAATTTTCTGCCGGAGTGGTTCTTGCTTGAGTGTCATTTCTTTGTAAGGGAAAACAGAGAAATTATGTAAAGTTAAGACGTTCCATTAAAATTGCTGAGGATCTATGAGTTTGTCACATGAACACAAGAATGTATGAGAAAATCTGCTGAGCTTCTACTTGCCCAGTAGGTGGCTTAGAATATCAAACCCTGTGTCTCCAGGACATTTCACCTCATCCTTCATCTCTTTAATGGTCAGAACCGTGGGATGGTCCTCAGGACCTTGACCTCCAATTCCCATGCAATTGGAGGGGAAACTGGAAATTCTTCTACTATTTTATAAAATAGTTTCTTTGTTTCCTGAAGAAAAAATTGAGAGGGGAAAATAATAAAATTTACACATAGTAAGGTTACCAAAGGAAGATTTTGAGGAATAAATAAATAAATTCAAGTGCCACCGGGTAATGTGAAAACCATCTTCTCATCTAACAAGTAAAAGATCTACTTGAAAATGTTCAGATTTGGGGGGGAGTTTATTCTTAAACTAGATCCTGAACCTGTATTATGAATAGGTGGCCTTAAACCTTACAAGTGGCATTGCAAGAGCCACATGGAGTCTGAATTTTATTGCTAAAAAGACCTGGATAGTGTACATTGCTAGACGGAGGTGATTTCAAAGGCATAGATGTTCTGAATATTGTGAGCTGGTGAACAGAGCATGAGCTGTGTGGGAAGCTTGCAGAGATTTTAATCAGTGAAGCAAAATTTCTGGAGAGGATTCAATCTACTCTTCACTTTTGGGACCTTGAAGTTTCCAAAGCTTATCTTAACAGTAATTGACATAGCTAAATACAGCAGCAATATTTAAGGATGATCTTACCAACACTGAAAAACAACTGTTGTGATTTAATTCTAATACAGCCTCCTTGCTAAATAAATGTTCCATCTGACTTGGCTGGTGTTTATCCAAGTTTTCTGATTTCTTGACCTGTCTGTGCAGATGTGGATTTTGTTCTGAGTTCATATTTATTTTATTAAGAAAAAACAGTGAAGGGTTGCACTGCAAGTTTGATAGCTCTGAAAAAGCAGGTCAGTGTTTGTAGAAACTGGTAGAACAAATTTCAACTGTATTCTTATTATCATTCCAGTCCTGAAACAACCAGTTACAAATTGCTTAACAGAGTTGTAGAGATGATGTCACCCTTCTGGTTCAAAGCCAGGGACTCAGAAGTGGAAGCTATTCTATTGAACAGATACAGCGAAAATCTCCCTGCCAGATGTTTATAAGCATGTTTAAAATAGTAGAGACTATTATCTAGGCATGCAGTCTTTCATATACCAGACATGTGATTTAAGGATTTCACAAAGTGTCATAATTTGCCTGTTTACATGTGGAAAACTAAAACACCAGACAGCAGCAACTAGATCAAGGTAACTCTTCAGACCAGCAGCAGAGCTCATAATTGAACTTCTGAACTGCAGTCAGTGTTCTACCCTGTACATTACATAAACTGTTACTGATAAATGTCACTGATAGTCTCCCACGTCCTTCAACTCTCATACTACAGCCAATTGTCTGCTTGCAGTAACACAGAAAATGTGACTTCCGAATACAATGTGAAGATGGACATAGCGGTGAAAGAACAAGGAAGCAGACAGCTGCTGATCCACATACCAGTCGACTCAGTTCATGGACACAGCATAACTAGTCTGACTTTAGGGTACGGAGGGTGGATCATGCACAAGATGCCCTGTGAAAGAAGACATGCAGGTTCTTCTGAAATCTGCTTTAAATAAATATTTAAATACTTAATATTTAAGTATATTGAGAAAATAGAACTTATTGGTGGGGCTGGGAAATGGAAATCAGCATAAAGAATGACAGGGGAGAATAGCCACAAGAAGAAGAGAAATAAACCCCAGCTTGTGTTGCTCTATGACCTGAAATACACAGTCATGAGTTAGTCAGGTGAGAAATCTGCACAATCTTGAGAATGAAACTCAGTTGTCATCTCATAATGAAAGCGACTAGTGCCTCTGGGAATGAAGAACAAGCTATAGCTAAGCAAATTGCAAGGGCTGTTTGTCATCACATAGTGTTATATGTGCTTTTCATTTACATGTTGCTTCCCCCCACCCCCCACCCACCGCTTTCAAATTGCACCCATAAGTCATGGGGGAAAAATCTCAATGTTCAGCTCCATTAGACAAACTTATTCTTTGAAATTCAGGGCAAGGAGCATATGGAAATTCCTACAGCAAAGAACAGACACTACACACAGAATAAAAATCAGCACTGTGCAATATTGAGATGAGTGCCATTATGGGTTCTTTTGAAGCAGACCATGGTATGATTGAAATTCAGTTACCTCTTCTGCTTTGAAGGCCAGGCAGCTCGGAGAACACAAAGTTAAACCATAAGGATTAAGACTACAAAGAATCTATGTTGATTGTTGTTGGTGGTAATTCTTTTGTGGCTTGGTGTTTATAGCCTATTCTGAGAGCCCTGAGGTTATATATGGAGACTGTTGTTTATGCTATGGTTGTGTAGCTAGTCTGTTCTTCTGGATTTCTTGTTATGGATAATCGATCTTTTAAGAAGCCAATACATCTTTGGTAGAATCAGTCTTGTTTGTAACTTGCCCTGAATCTCTGATTTATAGTGAAAACTTACCAAGTAAACCATTTTAGATCTAATTTGCATATTTTTCTTCTTTTTTTAGCCTGCATTTCTACTTGTCTGTATTCAAGGACTTTTTTCTTCTTTTGTTATGGTATACTGATGTGAAATCCTAAGGTGGATGCATGCATAGTCAAATGGTGTGGACCCAAATAACACTACCATTATAGCAAAATGGGTAAGATACTGAATGCTCAAAATATCATGGCTGTGGCCTTTTATAGTCCTGGGTGACAGCAAGATAAACAATCAGTCCTGTTGATCACCAGGAATCACTTGTAGTAGCAGTTTATAACACAAATCATTTTGTTAAAATTTTGCTATGACTTTTTCTTTTTCCAAACTAAAACATAGTTGTTCTCAAGAATGTTTTGAAAAATGCTAAGCTCATCCTTTATGCTAATAAGACTTGAGATTTTTAGTTTGTGTAGTTGAGGTTGCACCATTTGTTTTACAGGAGCTTTTGGGGTGGGACTATTCCTTTCCTAAAATAAATTGTATTTATTGGCGTAAAAACATAATGATGTTCACCATGGTGCAATGTGTCTAGTTTCAAACACGAAGAAAGACTTTCCTGGTGATTTGTATACGTGTATATGTTTTTTCTTCATGTGCTACAGGTTAAGGATGTTTTGTCTGTTGTTTGTCCTAGTCAATCAACTCTCATATGTAAGCACAAGACTTGATTGACTAGGACAAAAACAGACAAAAGAATTGATACCATATTTCTAATTCAGTGAAAGTGCATTTTTTTTTCCACTTTTGCTCCCTTTGAACAGCTGCTGTATGTTAACAGGCATAGATCCATTTTTATCAAGTATTAGCTGAATTCATTTTTCTAAAGAAAACAAGAGAGACAGCTTATAGTGAAAAAAACCTGCATGGATTTGTAAAAGTCAGATAAGCCTTTTTAAGTTGTCAACTGGTTTGAAATAAAAGAGTTTGCTTTCTAGAAAAAGATTGTAACCTTTAGAATATGTCCTTTGAAGGGGGCAGAGCGTGGCCATTCAGCTCCAGAAGCAGATGAAATTGCAAAACAGGATTATTGTTTTCCCTCATTGCCATCAGGGTAGAGTGAGTGACTTTCTTGCTATTGAAAGATTTACTCTGGGTCAGTTCAGTCAGACTGGACTCAGCCTTCAGTCTGTGGTTCAGTAGTGGTCTTGAGAGTCTCCAGTGGTCTCTGAGGAGGTGGTTTACAAAACAATTATCAAAAAAATAAAATCGACCATCCCTTTCCCCTCAAAATTTTAAAAACTCCCAAGGAAGGAATCAAAGAATAGGGGAAGCATCCTACGTTACACATTATTTTTATCTGGTTACAAATAAAAATGATTGTGTGACATAGTAAAGAAGGTTGAGAAGCACCCTTTAGATGGAGAGCTTAGAAGAGAGGAGAAGGGAAGATTGCTAAATTTTCACTCCTTCTCTTCTTTGGCCTCTGAAAGAATTTCCATCTTTGGAATTGCTATAATCCATGTTGTCTCCAAAAGGCTACATAAATCAGCCCTGTTCATGTAGTATCCTCTGCTTCCAAAGCTTGGACATGTGAGCAGAGATTACTTCTCAAATGCTACGTAGAATTAATCAGCTGATCTGGAAAACTGTAAAAATCAGTAGTGCATCAATCTACAGTTAATTGTGTGATCCCATCTGGACACCTTCCTGCTCTTCCTATTGAAGCCTCCTGAGAAAAGTTGGCCTCCTTGATTGAAGTTCATCTTCAAACAGCCTCATGCAGACATGTGAGATATCACATTAGCTCTGAGTTCTGTCAGGTAATCTCTGTGATCTGTTATTTGGCCTTCTTAAATTGCTGATCATCTTCTCACACTGCAGACCTGTCCTGAATGTCCAATAGGACTGTGAGGCGAATTCTCAGTTGGTCAAAGCCTTTTTTGGGAATTCTGTTTTGTTGTATTTTAACCTCTTGGTACACAAACAACCACTGTGGTGGATGACAGGCTTAACAGTGTTGAACTGAAGGATAGCAGCTAATTCATGTACATCCCTTCTCATTTTCCCCGGGCACATTCCACCAGTTTAAATCATTTACAAAAAGATGTCAGCATGTATATGCATTTAATGTAGAGAAGCACTTGTAGCTTTTGATATTCTTTTTGAAAGTTATACAGTTGTTATTTGGTTGCAATGCTTACAAATCAGCATCTGCTCCCATCCTGTTCATTTTGCACAACCATCTCCTCAATTCCTGTAACTGTATGCTTCAGGGTTGAAATCAGCAATGCAGATGGTACTCTGCTCTCCTGGAAAATGTAAGAATCTTGAGTCAAAGTGTTGATTTAGAAAAGATCTAAACATTCTCCCAGGGTTTTTTTAATTACGAAGATATACAGCCCTTTTCTTCCATAGGATATATATCTACCCAGTGGGCAGGAAATAACACAAGTACAAGATATGTCTCCTTTCTCTTATACTAATGTAGTGCTTAAAAATCTTGTCCTCAAAAGAATCACTTGTTCAGGCATTCCACTTTGATGCAACCATAGGAGGTCAAATACAGGAATTATCTGCATTGGTATCAACTCATGCATAAGGTTTGTAGACCTGCAGGCCAATGGTACTGATTTCTTCTCCCAAAAGTTTTACATTTGAGTACTAACTTGCTGGAGCTTTGATAGGCATTTTATAGATGCAGAAACCATTTCTGTGCATTTTGTGACCCTTTGTCAGCAAGAGTAGAGGATATCACTTTGATATCAAACTTTCCATAGTTGATTGGCAGTTCCCTGAATGCCTCTGAGCCATCTTTGGCTACTCAGAGTTCAGAGTAGCAGTAACGTTTTCCCGTAATTCATTACATCACATAGCTTAACAGACTTGCTTGGTGATGTGGATCCTCCTGAATAATGATTATGAAGATCTGCATCTCTCAGCTGAACTGTTATTTCCCATCCTTGCAGGGAAATCTTACACATTTCTACCAGGATGGAGCAGTCAGAGTACCAGTTTTAGTGTGGAAGCAGAGGAGATCTTGGTTTTGTACCAAACAGAATCTAAACAGAAGCTTAAAGAGAAAGCTTAGGCTGAGATTTGTGTTGCTAAGGAGATAATGCATTTGTAGTCGGAATCATTCTTTGCTTGCTCCTTTGTAAATATTTCCTAATTCACCTTTTAAATATGAATTCTATTCCTTTCTTACACACCATTTCAATGCATAAATGTGATTATCAATATTTTTAAAAAATAATATTGTAATGATCACAGCACTGTAACAGAAACAAACTGGATTTGAATTCCATTTTAGGAGTCATTCAAATTAAAAATAGGCTTTAGGCATATATGGAGTCTTTGCACATGCCTCCACACTAACAGAGATATAATGCAACATTTTGTTAATGGCTCTAAAAGCAACTAGCAAAATAAAACCCTTTAGGGTAGAGAGATGTGTATAATTAGAGTTGTAGATCTCAGATTAAGTCATTTATCTTTGACTTCTTATGAGATGCATTGTCCTATGCCCCTGCATATAGTCTGTACTCTAGCAATTACACAAAGGCAATTGCTATAAATGCCTTTGCCTTCTGTGGAAATTAGAATTCAAGTTTTGTCATTTCAAACACTCAGCAAAGAATGTCTCTGAAATTAACATTCAATAGGTAACAGAGAATTATTGCCACATCTATTTCCTTCAGCTCATACTGAAAGCCAGCTCTAGCATGGTCAGTTCAATCACAATTTCCTCTTGAAAATCTATAGTCTGCAAGCTGGCTTGCTCCTCTTACTGTATTACCAGTTCTTTTTGTTTTAAAAGATAGTCATATATCTTGGAGCCCAAACTCACAGGAAGGTGGCTATATTAAAATACATTTACTGTGGCTGAAAATTAAGAAAATAATAAATAGTTATTCACTATGAACTCAAGGATAATGCCTTACAGATGGAGTGGGATGGAGTAACATGTTTCATTTGGGCTATTAAATTTAGTAGAGGTTAGATAAGATCTTAATAATGCCTTTGTTCAATTTACATGAAAGTCTGGCTTCTTCTGTCATATGCAAGTACCTGGACCCAGAGCCACAAAAAAACCCTAAGAAAGCAAGACATTGACCTATTTTTTCATTGGTCTTGGTAGTGTGTGAATATGTCGTAAGTACTTAACCCGATCTCTGACCTCACATTGCCATCAGTGCTCAGTTCATTAGCTCTGGCATTGATGAGTTGCTTTCTGGGTCTCAAACTGCCATGAAAAACTTTTTCATATCTGCCTAGTCTGAACCCTGTGTGTAGTAGAGCTCCAAGCATGTACAAAGATGATACTTCTGACTTCTGGCCTCTTTTACACGTACTTGTACTTCAGAGAAAAGCAGCAGATAAAGATTGTCTGTAAATAAAGTCAAGCCCTCTCTTAAACACAGGAACCAGTGAAAGAACTACATGAAGGAAAAACACTGAAGCTGTCTTCTTGTTAATTTTCTAATTGGAGCAAGGCTGGGACTGCTAGCCTTTTTCTATCTTTTTGTTTCCTTCACTCTTAGGTTTTCTGTGGGGTTTTTTTTTTTCTTTTTTTGGTTTGGGTTCTCTGATTAAATTAAAGCTTCATGAAATTCAAGTTACATCACTCTTGTCCTTGGTTGTTTTCTTTATGACCTAATGATTCTGTAAGCCTCTTTCACACATGCAGGTATTTTGCCTTAGCAATCAGGGTCCATGTCACTATTTTCAGTAACTGAAAAATCCAACTTCCATGGTGTTTACCTCTGAGTTACAACATTAACACTTATTTATAAGAAATAAAGCTCATGAGTGATTGTAAACAAAGAATTCCAAAGAGGGTAATATTGTCCATTTTCCAGTCTCAGTGCACCTCATTTTCCAGATGCCAGTGTCAGGTCCACTTTCTGGAGGAGAACACTCAGAATGTATTTTAAAACTTCCTGTTGCCTGTTACTGCTTTTTTGTTCTTAGGCTCAGTGAATGCATAAGAACTAGACAGGTACTGTCCTCTTCCAAAAAGTCTCAGAGCACACAGAAGTGGAGTAATTATCTTTAGAAAAGCACTTGCTCCCTTTGTAGAAATTCCAACTTATAGCTGTCAGGCTGAGAAGTAATCAAGCAAAAGACTTCAGTGTGGCTGAATACAATTGGTTGTGTTTCAAGGATTACGGGCAATTTAAGGCAAAGTATGAATGCGCTTCCTTTTTTCTATTTTCAGCTGTTTTCCAATTACAAAGTACTCCTGTCCTGGCATGAACATCTGCATTCATTTGGCAAAAGACACATTTCTGATAGAACAATAAATTCTCTGATGGTATTAAACCCTTATTTTTTCATTCCCAAGCTTCTGTAGACAAGAGTAAGAGATGATGCAGAAAAGAAAAATTATGTCGTCTCTGATATTGCAATAACGACTTTTTGTCAGCTCTTGATTCTTGTTTATTTCAGCACTGAATAACTCAAGAGTGCCTCATGCGTTCAAAAAGCACTTTTTCCCTGAGAGCTAGACTGTGAAGACCTTTCCATACAGTTCCTCTTCCATCCAAAGACTAATCCAGGCACAAGTTCATGTACAGAATTATCTTAAAATTTTTTAATGTCAAGGCCTACTTGTATGGAGTGCTAGACATCTTCATTTCTCCGTGTAACAACGAGGAGCTGGGAGAGCCCTCAACTTAACTGATTTCAACATTTCTTCTGGTCATTCTGCTTAATTAAGGCCATTACTATCTCAACTGAAGCTTCTGTGAAACTGTTCCTGTGAGAACAGATGAGATTACAGAACTCCTGCTAGCTATGTGTGTGCATCAGCTGGGAGAATTATGTCCACAGAATAATAGGAAGTTGCTGTTCTTACTTTACTCTGTCTTTTCATTCTCTTTTCATTAATTGTTATTCCCCTAGAACCTAAAGTTTTATTCAGAAGAAGGGAGAAAAATGGAAGTAAAACATTTTAGTTACTTAGAAAAAAAAGGATGATCTTTTTAAAAATATGAAATATCTACTTAGTCCTAACAGCAAAACACTGCAGGGTACACATTAATGACCTCTTAATGCACTTCTCAGGTGGTAAATGGCCCATTAATGCTCCCTTGTCATGCCAGCTCATATAATTTATTCAAATTCACAGGCAGGGCATGGGGGAGGAGGGAAACAACATCACAGAAATGGGTTTTGAGACATTAACATCACAGGTCTTGCTCTTTCTTGGGGATGATTCTTTATAGATGGCTTTCAGTGACATCTTTTCCCAAAAGAAATGGAATCCTGTAACCAAACAGAGTGTCTCTCATTGGGACCAGCTTGGACCATTAACACCCTTAAGGAAAGAGGCTGCTTTCTCCCATGTCCTTATGCAGCCCATTTTCATGTCTGTAGCATCCCTTCAATGAATAATTTGTTTCCTGGGCTTTGTCCACTACAATTCCATTTGATAGACCCAAAACTTCAGAATGGCTGTACTTCTTCCACTAACCATGTTAGTGTCCTAGTCACAGGAAACAAGACTGGATGGGCACCAGGAGCGTTTTGCTAGTCAGCTTCCTGTTAGGGGGGCACCAACAGGAGGCTGCCTACCTGACTGTAGGGAGAGCCAAATAACATGAGATCTGCAGAGCACTCTTAAGTGACAGCAAAGCATGGAACCACATTTGACTCCCAATGTGCCTATGTGTTACTCCCACCGCCTTCCAAAAGTTGGGCTCTAGCATGGTGCAGCACTGGTTCAGACGTGGCTCTGGGCATCATACTCTTCTGCTGCAATAACGATAACCCTGCAGAGAAAATTACCGTCACTGACATCTCACCCTTTCCCAAGACTGGAACTGCTGTGGCTGTTGGCCAGGCCAGTAGTGATGGCGAAGTGATGTCCCAAGCCTGGCAGGACCTTGGGGTAGTCTGGGTGTGTCCGTGCAGTATTTCCAGGCTCCCCATCTTTTCTCCACGCTATTGTCTGTTGCATAGATAATCCACAGACTCTAGTAGTTCATCTCCCTGTCCCTTGGCATGAGTAATCATACCTTTGTTTGCCTAACACATCCTTTAATATCTCCAAAGACGGAGATTCCCGATCTCCCCACACAATCTATTTCAGGGCTTAGTTATCCTCAGTTTTACAGAATGTTCCCTGTATCTAATCTAATTCTCCCCTGTTGCAGATTCAGCCCGTTACTATTACTTCTCCCTAAAATAAGCATGCAAAAACTGCTTATTCCTTTTCTCTTTTGCAGCAGCATTTTATGTACTTTGAAGACTGTTATCCCTTCTTTTAGCTGTCTCTTCTCTAGTCTGCACAGCCCCAGATCTTTCAACCTTACTTTGTAAGTCTGATACTTTGATCTTTCTCACTGCTGGAATGAGTCAACTTTTTTCCTGAAGTGTAGTTTCCAAAGCTCAGCAGTTATAGGTGAGCAGAGAATGACATGGTGTGTCACATGGCTTGCAACTAAACTACTACTTGTGTTTTCCCGTATGGTTTATGAAGATTTTGGTTCATATTCTGCTTTTGACTCTCTATGATCTCTGGCTATTTCTTTCTGCAGAAAAGGGACCAGCTTGTGTCTTCTGCTCTGCACTTGTAAAAAAAATGGTTGATCTTGCATGTAGAAATTTGCAGTTGTTCTTTGGGGGTTACATCTTTTTTCATGTTTACTTATTTATTTAACTCTTCAGCTAAATAGGTTGTAATAAACAAGAGTAAGGTAGTTCTTAACTTATCACATGAATTTCTACAGTGACCATCTGACCACAGCTGAAGAAAATTATTTCCTACCTCAGGTTTTGAGTGTGAATTTTTTTTATTTTAAATTATTTCATAAATAGGTAACATTAGCTTTGCATCTTTTACATATGAACTTTAAAACTGTAGTACTTCCTCTGAAATTCTTCAATTACAATGTCAAAGAAGTTAAACTCTTGACAGAGATGTCGATTTTTCTTCATTATGAAGTTAGGGGAAAAAAATTCAGTATTTCAGGTAACAAAGATTAAGTTTGGCTCATATTTGAGATGTGACAAAAGCATTTGTTTTGCCCAAGAGGATCTAGATTAAGTGTGATGTGAATCCTGGTGATGTTGAAGACTGTAACAAATTTCCCATTTAGTGGACCCAAGTTTTAAAACATCTTTATTATGATTCTGCAGGTTATCACCATGTCAGTATGACTGTAGATTTTGTGGTTACAGTAGGGTAAAGCTGCATCAAGCACATGGGAGACAATGAAAATCTTCAGAAAACTGCCTTCATCAGAAAACTGATGCCAGTTTACTTTAAAAAGTGGGCACAGGACTGAATATTTAAGGCCCTTTTAAGCAATTGCTGAGCAATAGTTTATCAGAGAAGCTTTTGATCTAAGTTTGTATCTCCCAACAGGTATATTAAGAATCGTAAATATAATATGGTGCCATATAGAAATATTCATCAATTATTTAGCAATTTACGTGTATAATATGATCCATAACTTTTCCAGAGTTTGATGTTTATTTGGATAGTGAAATCATGCACATAGTGATGAAAAATGGCATACAACCCATTTCATTCTTCTACCACTTATGGATTGACTCCCAGAATATATATTCTAGTGCCTTATCTAGGCTAGTTTTTTTAACATCCCAATTGCTTTCAAATTTTACACAGTAATATTACCTGTATATTGTTGGACATTCTGAGTGTCTTAGAAGTCAAATGGCAGCATTTTTCTCTTTTTTTTTTTTTTTCCTCTTGAAAGGAGACAAAGTATTGTCAGTCTTAGTGAATGTCATTAGAAGTTTTAATTTTAACCTTGAGCTTGTGAGCCCTTTAGGTCACACTGACTCTTCCAGATATTTGGGTCCACTGGAATCATTAGATGCTTCAAAAGGAAATGTCAAAGCTTCATTAAATGTATAGTTAACTTTACTTTTTTTTTTTCCACTTTCCCAATTTGTCATATTCTACTAAATGGCTAAATGGGATGCGCATGAAGGTGGCTAGAGCTTTAGTAGCACTGGCTACTTGCTGTCAGCCTCAAGCCACTCTTCTGACAAGGTTTTACGTAGTGGTGTGGATCAAAGTCAGAACCCAATGAAGCTGAACATCCGTCCATACTGGTGGTGGGAAAGGGTGAGCAGAAGGAAAAGGTAATGGCAGCAGCTGGTGGTGCTGCTGAAATGTTGATTGGGAAAATATACTTCTAGATGTTCACACTGCTCAGGGAGCATCCTCTTCTCTTCCCTCAGATATTGAAGAGTCATTTTTCAGCATAGCTTTACACTCCAGCTCAGAGTTCTTGTTGATTGCTCTAGGAGAAGAATGTGCTATACAGTCCTAACTGTAACAGTAAGTTCTGCTTTCAGCCACTCTATCATCAGTACTATTATTTTTCTTACGTCTTCTGATCTCTGTCATGGATAAAAAATGTCATGATCACTTTTGAAATATATTGAGGCAGTGTCATGGTACATGATCAATCAAAATAAAGTGGTTCTGTGGTGATATATGTGTTCCTAATATTAACATTTCCTGATTTCAAGTACTTTGCTTAGTAATGCTGAGCAGGGGTGTTTGAAAGAGCAGAACGTATTTGACCATACCTGTCGCCTTTGAAGTTCATAACTACTGAACAGTGAAATCCCTTCCAATGGATCTGAAAGCATGATCTATAGCTCACTACTATGCTGTGAAACTATGGTAAATGGCCCATGACTCATCTACAGAAGCATATTAAATACATTTTGGCTTAAGATTTTTAGGAACGCCTAGTGACAAAGAAATGTGGATGGATGACAGACACTTAGCACTCCCCAAAAATGAGGTCTTCTGCCAGCAGCACATTTTTCACTTCTGAGTTTAGATCAGCTTAGATAAAGATTTTCCAGATGAGTCCTGCCCTGTGGATCTCTTACTGTAACACACACTTGGTCTGTTATATCCTAATCTTTACCAGGTAGTCAAATATATGTTAGCACTATAGAAGGTTCTTCCATCCAAGAGCTAAGCCATATGTACACATGTATGTGTATATCTATATATACATACCAGGGAGCTTCGGAGGGTAATTGGTTGAGCTGCAGGGTCGTCTGAGCTTTTCAGACATGATATCCATGCATTGTGATCAGCATCTTTTTCTTCTTTTCCTGTGCTCAACTGCGCATGGTGGTGGCAGAGGGACAGCCAGAAGGGTGCTGTGAAACCTGTTGGCATTGCTAAGGATGCGGAACTGTCAGAATGGGCACACAGAGGCTTGGTGGAAAGCAGCGCCCACACGCTCCTAATGAGGACAAAAGGAGGAGGGTGCGCCTGTGCTAGCACAGAGGCAGCGCCAGGCATCTCCTGTCAGTGGGCAGCCTGAAGAGAAAACAGTAATGTCTGCGTGGGACTTAAAGCTGTGTCAAAGCCCTCCTTCCCCACAATGCACTGTTCCATCTGTTGTTTAAGCAGAAAGTATTAGTGTAGGTGGGAAAGGAAGTTATGCACCTAGGAAGAGCCGTTGTCCTGAGCTAGCTAGAGAAAGCTCATGTGACAACATGGGAGGCACACCCGTGTATCATACAAGAGAGGTTTGCTCAGGAAAGGAGCAGCAGAAAGTGCAATGGAGGAGAAGAAACGCAAAAAGCCGGCCTGGGTGCATCCTGGGTTGTGCAAGAAACAGGATTTCCCCGACCCCTTTGGAGCTACACCAGCTCATGTGGGAACAGGTTTTAGGTAGAGAACCCATCCATCACCTAGTCTAGGCCCACTCCAACTAAAGCCATTTCAACAGAAACTGAGAGGCAAACTTCCTATTCTGACAGCACTGCTAACCACTGACAAGGTGCCTTTTTTTAGGGGTTGAGGAGGGGCACATAGCCAAAGGCATCCTACATTCCTTATGCTAAGTGCGAAGGTTGCCAAAATTAGCGCACGTACACAGAGTGCACAATAAGCCATTTCCCGCTTGATATGCCAAGAAGGCTGAGGAATCTGTGAATTATGCTGTTAGAAGGAAGCACATTACCAGCATCTTGTCCATCAAAGCAGAAAACACCTCCAAACGGCAGTAAGAAAGAACTAGCATTGCAAAAAAACAGTGTTTAAAACCAGCAGCAGAGCCTTGCAAATAAAATTCTGAGCTTGTGTAGACAGCTCATAACTTGCTGCCAAAAGTGAAAAAGCAGCGTACGCAAGAGTGTAATCAAGCTCTTCAAATCTACTGTGCAAGTGCCTCTGCAGTGGCTCTTTCTCCAAGAAAGCTGAAGTTCTGAGTGCTGTCTTGAGGGAGACATTTCACACTACATCTGTAGGTACTGCAGCAAAATTGCTTCAGCCATAGCAGCATTGCATGGTTCTATTCCATTTTGCAAAGGTAATAACCATTAGCTGAATAATTTAGGCTGAAACTTTTTACCCAATAAAATTTTTTTCCGTTGACAAACAGTTATTTCTATTACCCATAATAACCATTTTAAAGGACAGCCGAATGAAGCTGAGTTTTCCATTTAACACTTTCAAACTTTTTTTGTTTAGAAGGCCTGATTTATTCATACTGTGTGCAATGCTTTAGTGTTGTGGCATTTGGAGCCAGGATTTGAGGAAAAAAGTGTTCCATTCATTGGCAAGAAAAAGGAGAGGGGAGAGAGGTAGTATTTCTTTTTCAAGCAACTGGCCTACTGTTTTAGCAATTAGGGGAAGAAAGGGACTTGGTTTCTTACAAGAAATCTCTTAGATTTTTATGTATTCGTTCTGTGAATCTGACTGGGAAGCTCATGCCTGTAGAAGAGGATTAGGTCCCGCTTCTCACTCAGATGCAGGTGGTCAGAAAGTTACCCTGAGATAATAGAATTATACTTGTAGGGAAACTGATGAAAGATCCAGGTTCATCGTTTCTGAAGTGGGCTACGTTCGCAGAATGAGAGACAAAACAGGTTCAGTGGTGATTGCTCTGATCAGGTAAAATCCCCTGCCCAAATAGCAAGTGAGAGATGTGGGCAATTATTTAAAGTATTACGGAAAAACAATCAGATTCTACACTAATGTTTGGTGTAAGTAAACAGAGTTCTAATGGAAAAGAATACAGGACCGTCTGTTAAAAAAAGTCCTGTTTTGTTCCATGTTTGATCAAACCTCATTGTATTCACTTAAACATACTTCCTTGAACGGCAGACCAGAGCATGTGGACTCCCTGCCCTTTGCATGACATTACAGCTTGCTAACACAGTGGGGCTGGCCTTTGGTCGCCCAGACCGGATGAGCCATAATGATTAACAACACGTATTATTTCTTGGCTCTGCTTGTCTTTAAACTGATGACTTTATATATCCATCCCACAGCTTTTGGCACTGGCTCCACATCAGGTTGTGACCTGACGCCTCCTGGGTGTAAATAAGAGCAGCATGATTCCTGGGGCTCAATAGTAAATATTACACTTCATGGCTCAGTTGTTAGCTTAAGTGATACATTGCTGGAGATACAAATGAAAAAATTACAAAAGAAAATGGAAATATATGCTTGCAATGTTCTCTTTAATTGCAGAAATCTAATATCTAATTGCATCTTTATTTTCATGGGTGTGAGCCTAGGGAGAATTTTCTTTCTGGGTAATACCTACTGCTAGTGAGTTTGTGTTGTATGAAAGTAGATTGTTCACAACTATCTTGCAACTGAAATATTGTTAAGCCATTGTCTAGATGTAGTGGTAACATTAAGACCCAACCAAGCAATTTCTTTCTTTTCTATTTAAGCTGAGTTTAAGAAATTGGGCTGTAAATGCTGATCAATGAACACTAATACTTCTGTGGCATCTACATGGAGATAAAGGAAACTGGAATGATGGGGGGGATGCATGGCTGCAGGGCTGGTAATGAAACTGCTGTTGAAGAACAGGTCACAATCTAGGGTTTTCCTCCCAGCTTGCCGTGCAGCCCTTACCTTAAGGGTACTGAGGAAATCTGAGTCCAGACCACCAGACCATTATTCCCACTGGTTAAAACCCCCAGAATCACACTAATCAAATATTCTGATCTAAACAGTTGTATGAATATAATCCAAACACCAAGTGCAGTGCTCCTTATATCCAGGAGCTGGTCCAGGCATACATGGAGTTCCAGATCTCACCCTTATCATCAGATTTATCACACATTTGAGTAGAACTTTAAGTCATCACGGAATGCTCAAAATGAGGAAATGTTTGTGTGAATATGGACTTACTATAATATTCGTAACTAAGTGAAGGGCTTAGTGAGCTACCCATGGTTCCCTCTCATGCTTGGTGCTCTTTGAAGATGTTTAGATAGAATTATGTTGAGAGCTACCAGTAAATTACAGGCCAATAAGACAGAATCTGTCCCATTGTATTGCATCCAGGAGATACAGCACCTAATCTGCAATAGGGGAAACCTACTGCAACAGCAGCTAGTCTAGGATCAGCTTCATTCTGTATCTGTGGAACACTCGGTGGGTGGAGGCGAAATTCTGCCCTAAGTGCACCAGCAGCAGGGTCCTGCATTCTCAGCGAGAACATGACTACCAGGCAAAGCACTAGGGTGCCTTTGGTGAATAATTTCTTTTTATTCAGGTAAACTCTGGAAAAGTGAAGTTTCCTGTCTGTGATCTTGGGTTTCTCCTGCTACTGGAGTAGTTTGTGATCTATAGGAGATGTGTTACACAAGCCCACTGGAATGTACTCAGGAAGCAGAAGGAATTCCATGGCTCACAGTCTGCAGCAAGGGCTTTAATCTATCCTGGAGTCACTTGAAGCTCGCTCTTTTTCTTCTTCATGTACCTTTTTTTTTTTTTTTTTCTCTTTTTAAACATGAACCAGCCTGTCCAACACGCATACACAAATGTTAACCGAAATCTCAGTATGATATTCTTTAGAAGTTTGATGGCAAAAAAGCAAAACTGAGATTTGAAGCCCCTTGCTGTACGTGTGCATGAAATACCTTATGCACGGCCATGTTACCGCAGGGTAGCTAGCAATGTGGCTGTAGCAGCTATTTGCTCCCACTCCTAATGATGTGATATTCCAGGATCAAGGCACTAGGTTCACTTCATGCAACTTCATGCACCCTGTGGCGCTGAGCGGGTAAAATAATCAAAACAGAGATTTTTCTGAGTACACAGGTTGGATGTGACACTGTGATTTTTTGTTGTAGAGGAAGCTACCTTAATGAGTGCATGAGCCAGTGTTCATCTTAAATCAAATCTTATTCCCTTGTTTATCCCTGCTCCCTCTCCAAGGCTGCAAATCCGTTTCAAAGGTTATTAGTTTGGAAACACTTTAGGGGGTACATCCCTGTACTAAACCTGTAGCTGCCTGCATTATTTTGTGGCAAAAGACAAAGAGAGAAAAGCTCGCTTTGATTTTTTTTTTTCCTTTATCTGCTGCGTTGCAAGTATTTTTCCATCCAACTAATCCCACTAGTTTTCTAATTGAAGTGGTCGTTTGCATAAATCTTAATCAGTCACTAAGAAACAGAAAGGGTCGGGGCATGCCAAATGAAGGAGTGTATTTGGCACCTATTCTGGTGTATCTTTGCTAAGCTCTCACATTGCAGAAGATGCTCGTATTGTTTTTCCCTGGTATGTTTTTGTTGAGTTTTATTGGTAATAGCGATATAGGTAAATAAATTATGTAAGCATGTTACTTGTTCTAATTCTCCTGTAATGCCATTTCAGTGGGAAGTGTCTCCATGTATTCTATGTTGGTCTGGTTTCTCAGACCCTTTCTGTCTTAATCAATGGGGAAATATTTTTTCACTGTCCATAGTGTAGTATGTTGCAAGGATAAATAAACTAAGTCTTGGAGGCCTTCATATGAGTAGGGGCCATATAACCTGCTGCAGAAAATTGCAAAGCAACGTTCTTGTTACTCACCTTGGCTATGTAACTCATTTGCCACTGGCACATATTCCAACTCCAAACTGCAACAGTTTAAGATGTTTTGCTTTACAGGGCTGTTTCGATTTTGATGTTCATGGGCTTGATCTGACCACTTGATTTGACTCCTTGAACTTTGATAATTCAGTTCTTTAAAAATTTAGGAAAATTTAAGGACTAGTTAGGAAGGTGAATTGGAAAGGAAGGAAAGGCACTGACAAGGTTAAGGTTTCTTTCTTTATTGTCAGCATTTAGTTATGGAATAATGTTTTCCTGCACAGCACTGTCAATGCTCTGGAATTGCATCATGTCTTCAGTTTTCCCCTACTGTCCCCAGGCATCCAGGTTGTGACCAGAAACAAGCTGGGTGGTTTGATGAGTAAATGTAGCTAGAGCTGTGTAATGACTGTTTGGGTTCTGCAGGGCTTGAGACAATTGAGTCTGCAAAGCAAACCTCAGCAGAATGAAGGTACCTGGAAGTTCAGATTGTTGCATCATAAAACTAGAAAATTCTCCATCTTCCTGAGAGCTACCAAGAAAAGGAGAATTTTTTTAAACAAAAACCCAACATTCACAGTTTCATGCTTTATTCTGCTCTAGAATGGAATTAGATTTTCTTGATGACACATTTCTGTATTTTAGCAGGAAGGCAGAATGTGACCATGACAAGCAAGATGCAGTTTTATCGGACAAAGTGACAGAGCTGGTTCTGTAAACCCACTGAGGCTGGCTTTTGTATCAATAGTTTTCAGTGAAGTCGGACAAGGTGGAGAAATGTGGCAAAATATCAAAGCTTAGGTGTAATACTGAAATGTTACGTATCCTTGTACTCCAGTACTGCAGAAAGTAAATTCCCACTGATAGATCGGTGTCATATTCATTAGGCTTTCCTGTTGTCGTTATTAAGCTTGGTAAAGTTGAAGACACTGTTAAAACAAACTTGCCAGAGGAAAATGGTTCTGATGCATCCGTTTTTACAACCACAGGGTAGTGTGGTGTCATCAGACAGCCTCACGGGTATCCAGGGAGCATAGATACAATTGGAAAGGGGACAGAGAAAGAAGATTCAATTTTTCTTCTGCTGAAATGTAAGGAGTTCTGGGGAAACATAGATGGTCCAGAGATATTTGCCTTCCTTCAGGCATGCCATCAGCCGTTGTATAAGCTTCAAAACAAAACTCAGCGAAATGACAGCACTTTGTTTGCTGCTGCAGTGAGGAATTAGGCTGTTCCTGGGGGAGTATTTTTAACATCCTTGCAATGCAACGCTAGAGAGAAGCCTCAAACCATTGTGTGATGACAGCCATTCCGAATCCTCAAACATGGGAACTCTCTCTGTTGTCTGTCACTGTGCAATAGTCACCTTTCAGGACATTGAAACAGAAATTGTGTAACAGCCAAAGAAATAAAGCCACAATATGATGGAGCTTGTCAGCTACTAATCTAATATCTACACACATACATGTTCTGTGTCTCCTTGTATTAAATCATTGTGTGCAAGTATTTAGCAAACAAAACAGCGTATGACCATAATCAGTAGACCATTATCAGTTTCCTTTTCCCTGCCTCCTTTGTCACAGCTTCAGATTAAGATGATGACACTTCAGAACTCAATGATTGTTATTAGTAGATCTGGGTAATCTGCTAAGTAATTTTAGTTTGTTTTGAGGTTCTGTGTTAAAAACTCTACTACATGTTGTAACAGGCATATTGACTTAAACTCAGGTTAGAGCTGTCAGTGAGCTATTTTACCAGTGATTCTAACTCTAACAAAATGAGAGTCCCTGTTCATGTACTTAGAAAAGTTTACAAACTTGCCCCTAATTGCTTAACAAGGTCAGAATAGAAAACTAAGCTCCAAAAGCAGCAGTGGTTCTTATGGCTAGAGAAAAACAAAACAACAACAGAAAAAGAAAAACAGTGCTTCTAAAGTGTAAGACTGCGTAGTCCATTGGGGAGAGCACAGGGCCAGGTCAGGGAGAGCCTCTGGGGGTACAGGTTGACACTCCTGATGGGAGAGGTCTTGAAATTCCTTTTCCTGTGCCACAAAACCTTGTGAGGTTTTGAAAAGCCTCACTATTTTGTCTTCATGAAAATATCTTGGGGGAAAAGGAACCACAGTATCTTGGTCATTAGGTCACTCTTTAGGAGACCAAAGATTCAAGTCTTTTGATCCTTGAAGACCAGAATTGAACCTTGGTCTACACTAGCTGGCGTGTATCTTTCACATGCCTAGGGAAGAATATAGCTCATGAAAACATTTTACAGCTTTGAGAAATGTTCTCTTATAGATGAAATATATTTTTTGCCAAAAAAAAGTCATAAGCCGTTTTTTCCCTTGGCTCTGCCAGTTCTTTTATTTTTCTCTGCTTTCATCCCCAAACCTCCTACCCTTTTTCTGTCTTGTCTATTTTGATTCAGCCCATGCCCTGAATGACTTCTGTCTTGCTATATGCTTGTACAGTGTCTATCACAACGGGTTTCAATCTGTTAGCACCTAGAGGCATTAACATAATGCAGGTAATAAGGTCTAAATTTAACTTGCTCACAACTACTTTTACCCACTTTAATATGCATCATGCTCTTCAACTGACAGACTCGAATTGCATATAATAGCTGCCTGGCTACAGTACACAGACGAAGCAGCTCATAGAAAGCATTTACCTCAATAAAAAGAATATTTTTCCCTTCCGAAACTCTCAGCTTCATTTTTCCCATTGCTTGCAGAAGCTTCATGTCAAGATAGATTTTCCTCCCACTGTGATGCCATTAAATCTCATGGCTGGCATAAAATATGCTTTATGAGTTATTAAAGAATGTTACAGTAGCTGAATTGGGCAATCATTAAATAAATATTACTAAATAGTTTATAAAAGGAAAATTTAAGTGCTTGCCATTTTTACTTGTTCTCCCTAGGAAAGATGATTTTATAATTTTTCTTCCTTTATCTATTTTTATGATCTGGACTGAACTCTACAAACTTCATGGTTCATCCAAATACCTCTAAGAGCTTTAATTGATGAAGATCTTCTGATCAAGAATTAGCTAACCAGTATGTTCCTAAATTTCTCTGTTTAGTTCCATGAGCCTCTCAAACTAAAAACTCCAGAAAATTGAGTTCAAGTCCTTTGGTCTATAATTCTTCTCTTTTACAAGTCTTAATCATAGAGGTTACCAGTAATAATCAAATTATGTATGGGAAATTGGAAAGAAGTAATTCCATGCAAAAAGTACAAAAAGATGGAGTCATAGGGAACAGTTTTTGAGAGTTCATTTGGACACTATACACTGCCTTTGGTTCTTGGCAAAAATTTGTCCTCTTGCTTAGCTCAACATTCATTGTGCACTGTCTGCAGTGACCTCCAAGGAAGCCCTTCCATGAAGAGGAGCATAAACCAAGGAAAGACACTTGTGCCAAATTTCCAGAAAATTCCTGATGTTAACTTCTTTAACTTAAGCTTCAGCCAGCTGAAAATGCTGTCTAAGCACATCACCCAGCTTCCTTCAAGAGCCAATGGCAGGTTTATAAAACACAGCAATAATTAATCTTTTAATCTTTGTGAAGTACCTTCCCCCCTCTCTCTTGACTATGCAGGTGGCTAATGTTGGTTTAAGCTGGATCCCCACCCGAATAACCAGCTTCGGAGGAACTTCAATCACATACTCACAGAAATCTGTGCTGGACAGTTCTGCTTTACAGTTGTTTATACTGTGTGGGACTGTACTGAAAAGAGGTGATACTGGCTTCAGTATTCCTCTTCCTGAGCACAGTTTACACTTTCTAATTTGCAGGTGTCTGTTCTGTGTAGTGCGAGTCTCACTTTGCTTGGGGGATAATGTGTTACAGCTTAGAAGCTGCCTGCTGGATTGGATTGAGACCAAAAGGACTTCTTACAGTCGTGTTGTATCTTCTCAAAGATTAAGGCAAAGCACAAGAACACATACAGCCAGTTTGGTTTCAAGCTGTTGGGAGTAGCTCAGAGATGACTAGCGCTGAACTGAGCATTTATTCAGCCATCTGGGTGCAGCTGTGTATTGATGAAGGAACAGGAAATTCATATAAAAAACCAAAATTCTCAGCCCAGGCAGCCAGTTTCTGTGTGTAGCAATGTCATTTTGGCTGTCACAATTAGATTAATCCACTGCTGCTGACATCTGAAGCCATAGGTACTCTCAGCAAAATTCACAGATCAATGTCACACAAGCCAGTAACAACCATTATGCTGGTTTTTTGTTTCCCAGGTAGAGAGAGATCGCAGCTGCTTTCTCAGTACCAGGGCATTAAAGACCCAAATATTAGTACAGTTACCCTGCAGAAAGCAGGTCTGTATTGTGATTCCCCTCCCCAGGAACTCATGCTGGTTTCTTTATTCACTCTTCTTCTTTCTGAAGGTCTCACAGCTGTGTGGTCCATTCGCAGCTGCCATCATCTTTGCTAGCCCCATGGTTAAACCAAAGTATGGAACTGCAAAGTCCTGACCTTTTTCGAAATTCAAACATAAGATGATTGAGTCCTAACCATGCAGCTTCTCTTGTCGATCTCATAACCGAATCTCTCATGGCTCTTTTCCATTCAATTGTCTTCTATTTCAATAGATTAAAAAATAGCTCCTGCATATTTAATTATGCTTCACTTCACTCTGGTCCTTTTAGTCAATTCAGTCTCCAGTACAGTGCTTTGTCTGCAGACACACTTTCCATTTAGGCTGGCTGATGTTCAACCTGTTATACTTCCAGCCCATATCAACTGAAAGAAGTTGTTATCTTGTGAGGCTGGGAGCCTATGCAGCGAAGTATTGTTGACCAAAAATTAGGTCAGCAATGTCATATGAGCGCCTTAGAGTTCATGATAAAATTGATCATTAAGAGCAGTGAAAGCAAGGTATAACAGCAGACAGAGAACTAAAGAAGTAATCAGAAGAATATTTCCCTTTCCTCTTTTAATAAGCTACCACTTTTTGCTGTTCTATTTTGATCCCTTTAGAGCATACAGCCTGAGCAGGGAAATTAAACAAAAAAAAAAAAAGGAGGGAGAGAGAAAAGTAATAATAGAAAAGTGCATGTGTTTAAATATTTGCAGTAGAAAGGAAGCAAGGTAGAATCTCTCACTAAATCTGTGATGACATGGAAGAAGTACAGGCCTTTCAAAGTAATTATTAAGTTCCAGAGGGATGCTGGGGCTTAAATCTGCTAGGTTTTCTTTCAGGAAATGATCTCTCTGGAGGGCCCTGATCCAGAAGCCCACTGGCAATGGCAGTTTTCCCACTGATTCAAACTGTCTTTGAGTAAAACCCTAAAAAGCAGCTAGAGCTTTGTATGTGTCAATGTTATCACCATGATAATTTGACTTATTTTTTTAGCACCACTGTCTGCTGTCAACATTACATTCATGATCCAAGTAAAGTAAACGATATACAAACACAGGACAGTCCCTGCACTGAAAAGTATCCTGTCCAGAATAGGGGCTTACCTTTATTCTATAAATAATCATATGTTTATGAATATATTTAACTCAGCACAGCGGGGTGCTTGTCAAGGCAATTCTGACAAACACGTGAAGGTGCTGGAGGTGGATCAAACCCCAATTTAGCTACTTGATCGTCCTCTGCAAGGCAAACGCGTCCATATTTCATGGCTTCGCAGAGCTCACCAGTAACATATAGTATAATGTAGTATGAAAGCAGCACTTCCTCTGCGCGCTTCCTCTTTAGCTCCTCATCTCAAACGTAGCTCATCTTTTCTTGCAACATAAATATGGACGGCATTTTAAACTGCTGAAAGTGTTTGTTACCTCTGAGATGCACTTTTCATTTGTTGCATTAGTAGAACAGATGAGTGATAACATTTCTTTTAATGCTATGCGATAAAGTACAGAATCATTGTGAGGGCAAGGAGGGAGCTGAAATACAGTCAGGCATACTAGTTTGATTCTTCCATTGAATGAGTTACTCAGGGAAGGGGAATGATGTGTCAGACTCCAGGCACCGAAGTACGTGATAGTTGGTAAAGTAAAAAGTTATGACAGTAACTGACTAACCTGTAGAAAGAAATAAAGTTTTCTCTCACATGCTAATATATTGGTTAAGGGCTAGAGACACTAAGCATCCTTCGGATCATGATTTATAGGCTTGACCTGAAATCTGCTGAATTCAGTCAAAACATGCTTCTTGCTGTCAGAGGATGTTGAAGCAAGTGTTTTAAGTATTTTTCTTCTGTTAACTTCAATTTTATTATCTTGTCTTCAATCCATGTGAACATCTCTCACTGAAGCTATTAGTAAGTATGTGCTGAGACTGAGAACATTGTATGCTGGCCATGCCCCCCAGGCCTGACAGATATGTCAATTAGACTTGTAATATGACAACAAAAGAGGAGTGCTAAATAGACATCACATTTTTGGAAAAATGTGCGAAAATTAATGACAGAAGAGACCCTTTTTTAGCAAAAAGGATGGAATTTGAAGTGCAAAACTGAAAGAAATCACTGCAATCATATCAGCCTTCTCAAGCTGCCAGAATCTGCCAAACCTAGTGTGACGCGCACACACACACACACACACACAAAAAGGACAAAATTTCTGCCTTTTTTGTCCCATGGAAAAATCCGTGGAAGATCTCTATCCTGAAAAGATAATAATCTTAATTAATGGCTCATCTTAAATAATTAATTATCTTAAGGAATATTACCCAGAGCACCCATGTGGCTAAAATTTTTGAAGGAAGCCTGTGACATATGTTTTACCCATTTTGACCTTCCAGGTGTTAGGTCCTATTTAGACATTTCATAGGGGCTTCAGATAAAGCCCAAAGAGAAGAAGATGCACCTTCAGAGAGCTGTTCACACTGCCTGTCTTAGACTGTGCCATGAGACTGGCTTCTGTGGAGTTGTTGCTGTTGCTCTACTGTGTCCCTGGATGTCCTCTCAAACCTGGGCTTCTGTGTACCCTGGAAGGCAATCTCTAAGTGCACAGGTTTGCAGCCTGCCTCGGGCACTGTCTGGGCAGTTCTCAACCACACCACGCTGACAGGGCTCCAGCGGCTCCTCGATGTCACCAGTAATAGCTGAGCTGCCCTAAGGCCTATCACTTCTGCAGTGGAAAACTCTGCAATAATAGGTTTTCCATTTCTTGTAAAGTGTGGATGCGCCTACCCTTTTCACAGCTGTATCCTTAGCTTACCCTCAGAGCCTTACTGTTGTTCTGTACTGTATCCACATGCACACAGAGCATCATACACCTCAAAAGTGCCCCCTAAACCAAGGCCTAGACCATGACCAACATAGGCCACGGCAATCATTACCCTTTTCACCTGCATTTCCCTTGGCACAGAGCGAAACAGCGTTAGTTCATCTGTTGGGGGGGTCACAGTGCAGTATTGACAGACATGGACAAATGTAAGAGACAAAGACAGGGTGTGAGTGTGGGAATGGAGGAAAAGCAAGCTGGCTGGGGAGAGGGGATGACATTTAAGGTAGTCCAAGAGAGAAGGATTAGGAGGCATACACCCATCAATCGAAGTGTTTAATGTAACCAGGACCTTCAGTTGAATTTTTAAGGCTTTGTTGGGCATGACCCCATTTTTCTCTGTCTTTAATAACTTCTCCAAAACTTGAAACTATTATCTATTTTCTTTTCTGACACATATTTCACTATTGGAGAAGACTTTGCTTGTTGTCTGGCTTTTGATGTAATTTAGATGTGTTTTGAAGAGGAGGAAGGCATAAGAGTATGTTTAGTATCCCTTTAATGAAATGGTGTAGATGTGAAGAACATCATGCTGGTAGTAGAATGCAGTACGCTGGGAATCACAGGAGAGCACACTGCAACTCCTGCCTCACGTACAGGCTGTCCTACACTAGGCTTTGGGCTCAGTGAGGTAGAATCATTCTTGATTCAAAAGATAATCACTGCAATGTCTCCAAAACATGATCTCATGTCAGAAATAGCCAAGGAGTTAATTCTGTGCTGTGAAAATGTTATTTGGAAACTGCTGCTTTTAAATAATTGCCAGCTTTTGATATATTGGATATATTTTACCAACCCAGAAGCTGCTTTTATGCTTAAAACAAAACTAAGAACAAAGACTGCCTGTGTGAAACCTAACTGCTTTAAACACAGCTGCAGGTGCCTGTACAATGTACACTTCTGAAAGGAAAGCACTAAAGTTAGAGAAATAAAATGGCCATTGAACTATTATGTACAATGAAAATTCCTGGCTAAACATCTATTCAATTCTATTTCATAGAACAGCATATATGTCCCCGGGGTGAAAGTCACAGTTGGTTACAAAAACATTGTAATGAACTGCCTAAGAAGAGCTGTATGCATCTCACAGCTGTCTACTGGAAGAAATTTGGAGCTCTTAAGTGTGGATCTGATAGAAATGCGCAGAAACTGATTTTTCTAAGATTCAAAAACATTTGCATTTTTTTAAAAAAAAATGTATACCCTTTTCATAATGAAGAGCTGAAGACCTTTACCTTTCCTTAGAGTTCAAAACTTCCTCATGTACTTCAAAACCAAGTAGAACAGGAAACTTCCAGCCCGGTGGCCAGTAAGACATGAATCCCTAAGCACTATAGTCCTTTTTATTTGGCTCCTTTGCCCAACCCCTTCCTTGGCAAGAGTTGGTCAGGCTAATAAACATTTCACTGCAGAAAAAATTTTCATGAGAAAAATCTCAGCTAACCTACAATAAATAGCATACTGTATGCAGGTAATGGGTAGGGCTTTTTCCAGTGGCCAAAATATTCTGTGACTTTGGAAGCGCATGTAGGTGGATTTTATTCTTGCCAGTGAACCGCACCAAGGGCATACAATGCCACTCACTACATCTGAGCTGGTGGAGGTAACATAAGATATGATAACTTTTGATTTTCTATTCCCTGACCATATCATTAGCACCGATTGTAGAAATAGCTCTGAATGGAAGGGAGGAAAACAGCAGAAGCATGATTTAAAACTTCGTTGTGCTGTAACTCAAACATTTAGCCTCCCCATACATTGTCACTGGAATATTTAGATAATGTGAAAGGAAAGAAAGAGTAATTGTAACAGAATTTCTTTATTTAGGTGCCAAGTGCCCTTGAGGGTAAACCAGGTCTCTGTGGATGCAGGAAACACAGCTATCTCTGAAATCCAAGAAGCAAAACATTCTCAGTGGAACCAAAGTTGGCATTTACTCTCCTGGTGCATTGCCAAAGCTTAGGTAAGGCTGAAATTTGATGCAAGTTCTATCACTGAATTAAAGAAAATTACTTTCTAATAATTTGGTGAAAACCACTGCTATAGTTTAGATGGCGTTAAATAGCTTTTGATTTCTGATTTGTTCCGTAGTGCTAAGATGGTGCTGGAGGCAATTAGCTGCATTGGGAAGTAGGAGAATGATTGATCGTTCTGCTTCCTCTCAGCTGCTTTGTGGGTTTAACTTTTATCTACAGTTTAAAATCAAAGGGTCTTTTTTTAAAAAAAAAAAAAAAAACAACCACTAGTTTACAATCTGTTGACAAAACGGCCTTCCATCTGAATGGATTGTATATTCTTTCTTAGCTGGAATAAAAATGACAATTATATTTGAAGGAAAGTACTATTTTCCTGATTATTTCTTCCTGGGGAAAAAAAGGCTTCATGGTGTAATTTCTGTTTTCACTTGATAACTAAAGAGCCTTTTTTCATTTAGAAATGTCTTCATTCCAGCTCTGATAAACAGTAGTAGATCAGTACTTGTTTGATTTTGTTTTTAAATCACTGTAGGCTCTAAATTTGCAACTGGAAGTCAATGAAGCTCTGTGCTGACTTAGGTTAGAGTGAACAAACAGGGATAGACTCCTTTTGGATATATTTAAGCATATCTTCAAGAACAGTATTACAGCAATCAAGCCAGTGAAGGGCAGTTTCTTGTAACAAAACCACACCGATCCCCTTATTTGAAAAGCAGAACTCCCTGATCTTGGTTAGGATGCGAGAGGTGTTGAGGGACTTTGATTCCAGGCACTGCAGTGCAACGGTCTCAGCCCTTGCTGACCTGCATTGCCAACATCTCCACTCTCATCAGCTCTTCCCTGGATTTCACAGTTCACGCAGGAAAGAAGGAACAGGCACCAGAACTGTTTCTGCATTGCTAGTAGCACAATTAGCTTTCTCGCGAGATGAATATTTACCAGAAGCCTAGATCTCAGCACCTCTTTGGAATCAGGACCTCTTTTTTTACACTACAGCTGCTGTTCTGCAAATATGGTCTCTGAATGAAAGAGCCCACAGGGTACAGGAGCTGATCTTCACCACAAACTATGCCTACCAGCATAAAACGGGGAGCTTAAAAAGGCAACTAGATTTGCAAACATCTAAACAGGAAATACTGTTGTAAACATTACTGTCCCAGGCTTATTTAGGGACCTTGAGGAGAGTGCAAGCACACTCCACATCTCTGTCGTGCCTTGGTCAGTTGTTACGGCTCCTGAATAGAGAACAAAGACAGCTAAACTGCTGCAGATAGGCAAGAAGGAGAGATGGATGGGTTCAGAGCCTTGATTCCCAGTCCTTGCTGCAGTCTGCTCGAGTAGCTGCATGCAGAAGAAGAGGTCAGCTTCTCTGAAGAAAAGGAGATACGAAATCAGAGGAACGAGAGGTTGAGGTGTCACTTAATCTCTGATCTGACCCTCAGGGTAGCTGCTCCTTTCTCAGGGTAGATGCCATCTGTCCTACCTAGATTACACTTGGAGAGAATAAGAAACATTTGAATGGCAGCTGGGTTCTGCAGTTCATTGGCATTCAGTGTCCAACTACTAGTTCTTATGTTCCACCCTGAAGCTTAGCTTACAAAGAGGATACACCTATAAATTGTCCAAAGACGACTGTGACACATGCACAGACAGGTGAGATGAGGAAGGAGAAGGATCAGAGATTTTAAGGCCAGGACAGAATTCTCTGCTTCATTTTGTAGCCAGTGTGCATATTTATGATGCGTTAGATGGGAAAGGCCCACAGAGAAAATACAGCTCACAAATCATGTCTTTCAGGATGCTACAGAGTTTGTTAAAGTTCACGTATGTCCCCTATGCTTGTCCTCCATTAATCATTCTTGCCTCTGAAAGCAAGGGTAAACTTGTATACCCCAATCTGCATTACAATCTTGTCCATTTCGCCTCACGGCTGTATCTCTTTCGAGGCACTCTGCCTCGGCCTTCCTTCGCAGAAAAACGGATTGGAGGACCACTGCTTTCTTAGTGACATACGTCAGCATGAGGGAACTGCGTCTGCTATGGACTGTGACATACAAACCTCAGTCCCCCAATGTAAAGATTCTCCTTAGAGACCTGTCCTCAGCCTCCAGTACAATCTCATGAAGTGTTGAAGGTCAGAGGGTTCTTTTCTTTGGTCTTAAAATCCTTCAGTAAGAAACACTTGACCTGGGATTAGATTATTGGAATATTTCCCCCTCTGCAAGTCAACCAACTGTGCAAAGTGGAATAAAATTTGAAAGTGGGTTATTTCATAATATTTTTATAATTGACCTTTTTTTAAAATAAATCTTTATCTCCAAATAAGAAGTTTATAACCGGTCAGTATATCTTTTTGCCTTCTGAATGTTCATACTTGAAAGCAACAAATAGCAGACATGATGCTGGATCTAAGAAATCCTAATTTTACACTGATGTAATTTTGCTGAATTCTATGATGCTATTCCAGACAATAAAACCACTAGTGAGATCAGATACATACTCATGAAGTTGACTCAAAGCTGCAAGACAAATTTGAAAAAAAGAAATAGAATAAGGTAGATATTCACTAGCGTATGCATCTCAGCCAAGCGTTGCCAAAATCTCTCTGCACTGTTCTTACGTAGCATATGTGCTATATCTGGAGGGCATAATAGTATGAATCAAAAATTAGTCATTTGTTTTTCCCCAACACCTATCCACAAAAACAGATTTCCAAATACAATCTAATGAAATCTAATTCTGTCACTGAGTTCAACAGATTATGTCTGTGGATGTGGAAGTATTGTAGCTCTGCTCACTACTGTAATAAAGCTACATCTGGAGCAGAGCTCCAGTATCAGTGCTAACCCCATGAAAGTGGTTTTCCTGCATTAGCACAGTACTTCTGGCATGCTCTATCAGTTCTGTCAGGACATACTCAGAACCAGTCCTGACCTTTCCAGGGTAACAAGTTTTTTGGGGTGTAGGACATTATTCCCTGCTGTTGCTTGACAAAAAGGTTAGGTTCTGCTCTGACAGCAGACTTAGTCTCTTTAGTAATAAATATTTTGACTATAATATTTGGATGCTCTAGGTTCAAAAGTCACTGAAAACAAACGGAGGCTTAGCCATTTTGAAGATAATTAAAGCAAATCCTGAGAAAAATTGGATACATTCATTTCTGCACTAGCTGGGATTTGTCCTTTCCTTTCTAACAGCTGTATGATCATCGTCATGGTTTTCTTACATCAAGGTATTTTGTTACCTGTCCTTTTTCTTGCTATCATCTGCATTGTACTGGTATTTATAGTTACATTACATCATGGTCAAATCTTTTCCAATTCAACAGCCAAGTATGAAAGCCCTGAGAGAATATGGATGGAACATGAGAATATAATGCCTCATGATGGACCTATAGCTGTTTTTTCAGTCATTCTGTGTAACACTTTGTCTGCATTTATCCTGTACCCAGAGCTAAACTGTAACAGTTGCTCTATCACCCAATGACCCCTCACCAGTCAGGAAGGGGAATCAGGAAAAGGAGAGCAGACCCCTGGACTAAAGTAAAATAATAATAATAATGAAACAGCACTAATACCAGCAAAGGTGTAAAAAGGTATACTCAGCCAAATGGATATGCAACAGTCACAGTCAGCAGGAGAGCAGGCCTCAGGAGCAGGGAGAAGCCAGAGGAGGAGCAGGAGGAACCCCAGCAAGAATCCCCCAGGAGCTCCCCTTCCTCAGCAAACCCTCGCCGTTGATAACGCCCATGACGTTACGGTACGGGCTGCACCTGCAGCTGACTCAGCTCAGCTGCCCTGGCGGACTGGAGCTGCTAACAGCCTGCCCAGCGTGGCTGGGCTGGGATCCTGGCCCAGCCAAACCAGGGCACATCTTTAAGACAGAAGTCTTATAATCCAATCAAATGTTTTTCATTCTTTAAACACATACACATATATGATGTGTGCTAGATCCCAGCACGAACAGGGAAGCACTCTTGCTTTTAACATTCCTTCTTCATTCTGCTGTATTGATTTGATGGTAAGCAGCATAGCATTACCTGCAATTATTTGTCATTTTGCTCTTAAAAAAAATCATCTAAAGTCATGGCATGGCCTGCAAATGAGATGTTCACTGGAGTGCAACTGCAGTGTCCAAGTTACACAGGCTTGTGCTGAAGGGAATTTGACTTGCATATTTACAGTACAGCCCTCAAAATTTCTGCCTATTTTTGTAGGAAGTGGAAACACTAAAGATTTTATTTAAAGGGGGAATTACACCGTAAGGGACTGGTTGAGAAATCATAAACAGCTCAGTAGAATTCTCAGTAATATTTAATCCCAAAACGGTGAAAACTGAAAAAAAGGGGGAGAAATTGTCACAAAAGTGTTTGTAAAAACATTTGGAGGAAAAGTAATAAGGACATGTCGGCTTGTCATTTTAAATGGTGAACATTTTCTTCCAAAATTAAATGTTTTTAGCTTTAAGATCTAAGATTTAAGGTCTTACTTTGATTCAAAGGTACATCAGGCTCCATCATAAATCCTACTGCTAAACAAGCCATTAGAAAGCCACTTCTAATTTCAGTGTATGCAGCACTGATTACAACAGAAATTCCCTCTCCTACAAATTCCTAACTTAGACTCCTTAGTTGTTTCTTAGGTAGAACCAGGAGGATTCCTATACTTCATTACTGTTAGACAGTGTAGCACAAAATCTGAGTTTATACAAGTGAATAATGTACATTGACATTAGTTCATAAATCAGATTAATCTCCCACAAATAATAAATAATCAATATAAATTAGAATACTGAAGTATATACAGGTCAGACTGTAAAATGCCACTTATAAGATCCTAAAATGCATTTTACAATGTATTCATGAGACCACCTAGGATGGTGTGTGGGCAGAATCACACTGAACTCCCCAGGACTAAAGGATTGAACCCCATCTGCAGCAGGGAGGAATGTGACCTTGGGTGCTCATTCACTGGTAAATCATGACAAAAAGTATTTAATTTGATGCTGGTTTGATACTTTTTTTTTTCTTTTTTAAATGATTATATTCTTAGCAAATTGCTTTTTAATTTTTAGTAATCAGGTTTAATTAAAATGGAAATGAAAGTTTAGAGGCACTACCTTCAAGAGTCATTTTTTAAAAAAACTGTGGAATCAATCATTTATTGACCAAGTAGCAGAATTTCAAGTCATTGCAAAATGGGCTGACTTAATAGCAGGTAGCAACTCTCATCTCGCACATATTTCCCCACCTGCAAAATTTTTCTGCAACAAACAGAAAAATATCTTGAGTTAAGCCATTGTTTTTATATTTTCTGCTCACCAGCAAAATCAATAGTTTTGATTCTTGCCAAAAGCTCACAGCACTGTTTTCTTAGATCACCAGCATTTCAATATGATTCTAGAGGTTACACTAGTATGAGGATTCTGAGTTTCCTACTAGGCTTGCAGTTATACTTGCAATTCCATCTCCTTCTTTTAACTCCCAAATAATCCCAGCTTGACTGAATTAGCTCTGCGTTGTATCTATTAATAAAGGTCAACAGATCCTTCATGTACACTTCAGCAACAAGTTCTGGCAACACATAACATCACACGGGATGTAAAGAGTTGCTCCTCATTCGGTTTAGCCACTGATGTAGATATACGTATGCTGTTCATCCATGTATGGAATGTGCTGGGTGTATAGTTTCTCTAGTAGGGTACTAAAACTTGTGTGAAACCCCAGTTTCAGCCTTTTTGGTGCTGAAGCTGAACTCCCCCGGCAGGCAAAGCACAGACTGCACCAGGGTAAACATCCCCATGCTGTCACATTCCAGTGGTGGGTCTTTAGGCACTAGCATCCCTGCAGTCACAGAAGTGAGCTCAGCTTTTATGCTTGCTGCGATCTTGGCTCCTTTGCTGAGTGCTACTTGGACCCGATCTGTTGTGGTCAAGTGCGTGTCTGATAGAAATATGGTTAAATCCAACTGCTGCTTTGCAGAGGCTTCCAGGTAGCAACAGATGGCATTGATGCATTTTTGAAAGGATTTTTGAACCTATCCCGTCCCTGTCCTACACTGTGATCATGCAGCAGCCATTTTAAGGGAGTAAAAAGAATGCTATCATCAGATAGCATAGAATCAGGCAGACTCACTTCCAGCAAGTGTGACAGAGGTTTTTTTTTTTTCTTTTTGCTTAATTCAGAAGAAAAGTTCTAGCTCAGCTGCAAGAAGCAAGTTTGCAAAATAAGGGAGAGGCCCAACAAGAAGACAGTAGTGACCTCAATCACAGACGTTTAACAGTAGTTTGCTTCCTGCACAGAAATGTTCTTTGCCTTTTTTTGTATTTTTTTTTCCAAACGGAGAAAACAATATGAAGATGAAAGTTTGGAAAGCATGAGGTAAACTAAAAGTGGCAAACAAGCTCTGGAGACAGCAACTGGACAGAAATGTGTCATATGATAGTTCTGCATGAAGGACAGCAGCAGTACTGATTATATGGCACTGTTTTTCTTCATAGCTTCTAGAAATGTATCTTTGTCTTCCTCTGCAAAGGAGGAATGTAAACAAGCTCCCTATGTGACATTGGAAAGGAGCACTGAGATGACCTCTACCAGCCCACAGGACTAAGGGCAGCCATGGAGCAGCTTTGAATGGCTCTTGTTTGAGCTTTGATGATAGCAGCTAGAGCCTCTGTACATGCTGACGCAGAGCGTCTCTGGCGTAGCAGTATTGAGGTAGGTATTCTCAGTTGAGAGATTTTTATTCCCCACTTCATCTAGTAAAGATAGAGCATGTCAATCTAAGGGCTTCTCCTCAGGGGCAGTGCCTCATAGAATTGTAGGCAATTGTAGAAAATACATCTAAAAAGGAGCTCAAGACATCATCTAGGCCTATACCCCACCCTGAGGAAGAATCAGCTCTACCATTCCTGACAGTTCTTAAATATCTCTGATAACTGAAATCCCAGAGCCCCCTCCTCCCAGAGCTTATTCATCCTGGTGTGGGTTGTAACACTATGCGATGGGCAGAGCCATACTGAGGGAGAGAATCTAACAGTTACTTTCAGTCCACATACAGTTATTGTTTAATGGATGTAAAGATTTCTGTGCATCTAGGCTTGGGGGCTACTTCTAGATATCTTAAAGTTGGTTTATATACTGGCATATACATGTAGCAGGCATGCATGGCCTATTGCAGTGTATCAAATTCAGAGAAGGACATGTTGTTTTCCTTTATCGTTTCTTTAGCTGTTCCAATACTGGTAGCACATATTAGAGCTCAGAGGGAAATAATCATGTTCATTCTGGCAATCCTGCCACAAGCAAGTTTTAAATTGTAAAAACTCTTGGCAATGATTCACTTATTGAGTACTTTTAAGGAATAAAGAATCTAAATAGTAAAGAAACCTGAGTCATGAGCAGCAGCCACGAAGAATATCAATTGACATAAAATAACAAAATAACAGTGGCTCATAAATACAATCCTTTTCCTCCCTCGCTCTTCTCTTACAATGAATTAAGTTGGAAGTGACAGGAAGATGTCCAAATTTGCCAGCGCTAGTCCAGCATCCTTCAGTTCCTAAATATATCCTACTTCAACTGGTCTCTCCAAGACAGCATATTTAAAGTATTTTTGAAGAAATATTTTTAAAGTATATATAAATACTTCTTAAAAGTTGGAAGCGTTCATTTTTCCCACACATCTGCGGAATTACACAAGGAGTGAATTTGGCCCAGTAATTAAGAACCAGATGCTCTAGTGTCCTGCAAACTGTTAAAGACCAAAAATAAACTTGCTTGCTTGGAGCCGTAGATGACCTATTGGAGGATAAAAGTATTCATATTGTTCTTTGGGCAGCACTTTGGATCATGTGAGTCCCTTGTGACTAGGTTTTGAAAATTAGCTCCCAATGGAGAAGCCTATTCCTATACAACATAGCAAAGTAAGCCCCCATTTAAATGGTTTTATGAACTAGTAACGTTAATCTATTCTTTACATTATTTCCACTAACTTCTGTATCTTTTAAGTGACACTCAGTGCTTTTCTGCTAGTGACAATCCACTGGAAACCCACCTTGCGGAAATGTTTTAGTGCCAAATGAGATGTCATAAAAAGCTGCGTGTACCAGCAGCTCCTCAGACTGTATGTCAGAATTTCATTCCACAGGCGTTACTACAGTGCCCTATATTACCATGTGGTATTTTATAAGTGCAGCAGGATTCCCTGCCTTTTTTTTTTTTCATATGTTGTTGCATTTAATGTATGTGTGCATCTGGTTGTCTAGAGATAGGTAATGGTCGGTTGCTTGAAGGTAATCACTTATTAATTTTCTAATAATACGTACAGTTTAAGGGGAAAGGTTGGCAACCTTAGATGGAAGATTAAATGAGTGAGACTCTCAGAGATTCCTTTAGCTAGAGAAATTGATTTATAGCATGCAGAAAAAGCTTTCTTTTGGAAATCGAGTGAGCAGGTGGCTGCAATTTATATAAATTAAACCTTGGTCTTGTTCTTCTGGCTTGAAGGAGTTTTTCCTTGTTTTTAACAAAGCTACTGGTACATAAGTAGTGTTTGGTTCTTTTTCTAAATGTTCATTCTGTACAGTTGTTTTTAATCATTGAACCATTTGGAACCAATTGTAGGATTAATCTCATTGTAGGTTCGCTCTTTCCTCCTTATTCTATGGAGCATAGTGCAAGGGGAAAGCTGTGGCCAGGGAGAAAAATCACAGCTTTGCATTCTTGCCTCGTGTCACTTTTCTCAAACAGTCTGTGATCTATCATTACAATCAAAATTCTTTATCCTGAAAATTGCGACATGAAATTTTAAAGCTTAAAATAGCACTTCTGTAAGGCAGAGATTAGATTATGCAAAGTGTTAATGCAGCATTAACTGAAGAGTCCCAATTAAATAATTATAAATAGTTACAAGTCTAGCCTTCTTATTTCCAGAGCACTGCAGTTTAAAAGTTTTGCACTTTCCTTCTTTCTCTGACAATGTTCATGCCAGTTAAGGGGGACCAATATCTCTGCAACATTTGCTTTTTCTTCTTTTATTAGAAAAGAAGACATAACATTTCAGTTATAAAACTAACAAATATTCTTTTAAAAAACATTATAAATCTCTCTGAGACACAGACAATGATTTACTTATTTTCATGGGTTGTAAAAGGTGCATGCTGACATTACATGGTAAAAGTCCAAGTACAGTGGAAATCGGCAATAGTGAATAACCCATAGACGTGTACAAGGTCACGACCAGAGTTCTGACAATTTAGTAGCCCAAATAAAATGTGCTAAAAAAACATGCACTGATCTGGATTTTGAACACTTCTTAAAAATTCTCTGGACATTGCTACTAGGGTCACGAACATGTTCATATGCGTAAGTCAGCAGGTGTACATGTGTGCATTGCAGGCGTTCATAAAGCTGAGAAAAGTAACATCTTCATGATGCTTAAGGTACCTCCTTTATGAACTGTTCAGGAAATCCAGGGAACAGAACTTTGTTGACAGTCTTGGGAATGGGATCTGAGCACGCAACCTCTGAATTTTTTTCTGTCCTTTGATTGTTGATTTTCCATGGTCACATATACCTCCGACTACTTTTCACTCTGTTCCCCACTCCACCCTGCACCCCACACCAACAGAGTATATGTCCTTGCAGCCCAGATCGTGGGTTTTTTCTTTTCTTGTTTCATGTACTGAAAACACATTTTTTTTCTGGCTCTTGGGGAGTGACTGTTGTTTCAGTTCACCATTAAAATGTGGCTTGGATAAGATTTGTAAGTTAAACCAAACTACTTATGTATGACCGTTTTACTGCTTGTTTCTTTTTTCAGTCTATGCAGTAAAATCAGAAAGAAACACTTAGATAATTTCATTATTCATTAAACTAATAATCTAATCACACATAATACATGTCAGGTACAGGGATCTACAGCATTTTTACAGGCTAGAAAACTAGTTCAACTGAATAGATAATTTCATTTTTTAATTCAATGCAAATGAAATATGCCTTGAATGCCTGTTTAACATTCCTCTGGTCATGGAATTTACATTTAAGTAACAGTTTTCTGAACAATTATTGCATGATCACTGAAAAATATCAGCATTAATATAAAAATATAAAACTCTTAGTTCTCCATGTTGTATTTTGGCTGCAGTAGCCTTGGTGACATCAGCCATTCTGGTGCCCCAAGGGGAAGCGAAGGGGTAGTAGTTGGATGCCTTTGGAAATGCACAGCCCCTGTATGATTCCTCAGATACTAATGATGCTTCGTGTTGACTCCTCTTCCATCTTGCAATGATCACGTCTACACTGCCAGGACCATCTTCTGCATACATGCCAGACCTTGTTCAGAGAAGCAGCAATACTTCAGAAATAGAGTTATTCTGCCCCAAACCCACTGCAACCTGCACAGCAGTGCTCTGTTGTCTGTAGACATAATCAGTCAATGGCCAACATGCTGTTTGTAAAGGTACAATGACTGTTGCCACTGTTGGCAGACTGAGGCTCCAGACAGCTCTTGTCTTCAAGTCCTGGTCGCTTCTTTCAATACTCTCTGCTCTTACTTCTCCTACAAGTGTCTTGATTCACCTTTGATGTGCAAGAGGAAAAACTATTATATCCTCGCCTCATCTATGGTGCAGTTAATGTTTCTCAATGGTATGTTCTCCCTACTCCGAAGGGAAGGTATTTTCCCTTCTACACCAGACAGTTATGTCCTGAATAGATACAATTAATTATTTCACTAATCTCACTAAGCATTATGTTAACACTCTCTGCACGAGATCACTTCACAATTATTTAGCTAGTAACACCAGCAGCAGAACACCAGCTTGACTGGGGAATGGGACGCAATCAGCCATTACATAGCCACTTGAACCAGGACGCTGCATACCTACTCAACACCCTGAAGATGGAAATGTAATGACACAGATTACTGAAATGACAGCTTTTGCACAAGAACTTCCTTTTAGTTTTTCCAGTGGTGGAAGACACTAGCTCAATTGATAAACTTGTTACAACCCATTGCATTCCATCAGAAATTCTAGTCAGCTATAATATCATATTTTCTTTTCTGCAGAGCCAGGAGAATAAAGAATAAACAACAGGATGGGCTGTAATCTGTTTCTTCCCCATGGACTACTGAAGTTACGCTTGAATAATTTTTCTGCTGTAGCATGACAGTAACCTCTGATTCATACCTTGTCATGACATAAGGTAAGACGCTAATTATTTACCAAAGCTGTTCCATGTCTCATAATAATGTACTTAGCAATTTATTATACTTCTTCCTCTCTAAAATACCATCTTCCTGAAGAGGCAAGCATTTTAAGTAAGATATAAAGATGTGGTTAATCACAAGTCATTATCACAACCTTAGTACAGCAGGGACAAAGGGAAGCACTCTGATATCAAAGTGAAGATGGCACAAACTTGAAAATGAAATTTGCACTTAACATTAAGAAATAGGGATATAATTCCAGATTGGCTGAACAAAGCAATGGGACAAAGAGTGTTTGAACTCTGTTAAGGCAATCATACAAGCTGCTGAAACATTAGCTTGCTGGCAAGACCTCTTGCTTCACTGCTGAAATGGAAACTATTTATAAAATGGCCCTATTCCTAGAGGCATAGGTAAAGGAGAGCAGTTATTCTGCATGAGAACACCTTCCATATTTTGTGTTTTATATAAGTTTCACCTCAGAAATTCTGATGTGTATCTTGGTGAAGGCGTTGTAGAGCACAAAGTTAAATTTTAGGACTGACTTCCTGAGGCTTTTGATCTGGTAGCATGGTACCTGAAAGCCAGGGATACCAGTGAGGTATTTTCTCTGCTCACTTTGTTACAGATTGATCTTTCAGTAAAGGTGGATCAGTGAGTGTGCATCTCAACATTGTTTCTAAAGGAAAACCAGTTGTTATTACTGTAAAACACCCTAGTAGGCCCCTCCACATGCCCACACTCCTCTCCTATCTTCCTTGCTTTTGAATTTCAACCCAAATCAGGAAAGAAAATGGGAAGAAAACCAAATGATACTTTTAAGTTCATACCAGATGGATTCTGGCTCTGAAGTGTATACACAGGGCTGTGTGCTGAATAGTAAGCTTGGGAACCTCTTACAGCTTGGATCCTTTTAGACATGGTGTGACAGCCTGTTGCATGTCAGAAGGATGTGGACAAGTGAAATGACTGTGGAGATGCAATAACTATGCAAATTGTTTGTAGCAGTAAAATAAAGCCTGAAATACTAAATTAAGTATAGGGTCCTGCCTGGAGAGGAAGAGAGAAAAGTCGGGATTATTAGCTCCATAGGTTGTTCCTTGTTATGTGAAATCATCTGATGCTTGAAATTTCTTTCTGTGTATCCACTTACCGGTTTACTAAGGATTGCCAAACCAAAACTATTAGAGTTAAGTTGTGTAGCGTGCCTGTTGCCTTCCCTTTCACTGCTTCTGGAACTGCCTTTGTGGAAAGTGACAACATATATTTTGACTTTCCAGGTAAATGCATTTAAAATGGCAAAAAGGCCTCCCCCAAGTCTTTACAGTGGCAAAATTGAGTAAGCAAAGAAAAAAGACGAGGGAGTGAGACAAATGAGGAGACCTGAATTTTCAGCCTTTGAAAAGCAATGCTATATTCACTAGTGATCTAAAATTTGGTTTTTATTGAAATATTAAATTCTGTCTGTTTAGGTTTGGGTTGGTTGCAGTCTTTTTTCAAAATAGAAAATATTTATCAGATCCTTTTATTAGGAATTTTCTCTTTCTTTCCCAAATCCACATTCCTTAGGGGACTGGTGACCCCTTTTCCTCCTTCTAAAAAATGGATCTCCAAAGGCAACATATCTCCTCTCTTAACACATCTCTCTCCTTGACAAGGAGCAGTCATGACAAGATGAGAAAACTAAGCCCTGTCACTTGTCCCTTCTGCAAACCAATGTACGCTCATCAACCAGTTAACCTACAACTGGTATTTATTTCTGTTGACAGCGTTATCTAAGAGATAAAGCTCTAGTGTGTGACTCAGGAGACCTGGGTTCTATTTCTGATTCTGGTACCAAGCCACTGTGTGACATGGGCCTTATCACTTCCCTTCTCTGCCTGGTTTTGCCTTAACCCTTTTTGTCCATTGAGAAATAAACTGTGTTGCAGTGAGAGGTCATTAAGGTTGTTTAGGATTGTGGTTATCACTATAACACTAGTGGTATATGAAAATAAAGCATAGAAGATGCGTATACAGAACACCCAAGATACATGATCTTGTTAAATGCAATAAAGACAATGCAATGACTGTGGGCTTCATCATCAAACTAACCCAATGTTATTTGCAATTTTTTTATTTATTATTTTCTACAAACAGGGAAATTGCTGGTATTTATTTCACTAAGCCTTAGATGCTGCATCATGTTCCCCGTTCCCCTCTTGGCGGGACAAGGCAAATGGTCATAATGTTCTTGCTGTAGTGAAATGTTAAGATATAGTGAAATAAGTTTGAGGGCTGTTAACTGAATGACCTCTGAAATACTGTTTTTCTGGCTGACCTTTTTCTTTTAAAAAAGCAAAAAAGAAAAAATTCAGTTGTGCCTAAACATCTCAAGTTTGAAGATCAGCATTAGATTGTCATAATCTTTATTTAGTGTAGTGTTGTGTTGAGTTATTTGTTTAAAGCTGACACTTCCTGACAGTATTAGGTTACATCTTAGGGAGATACTGTGAGTTGTGTTTGAAGCTGCATCTTGGATTTACTGCAGCTGCTGTAAATATCAGCTAAGCAACCTTCATAAATTATGCTAAAGGCATTTCTCAGTTATATAAGAATTATTCTGGTATGTAAATGAATTTCTGCCATCAGATACTTGTAAATTATTATAAAGCTAGTGAACATGTGGCATTTACAATTTTATAGTTAAGGGTCATTTGAATTCGCAGTAGTATGAACACATATATGTTGAATTGTGTATAGCACACACGCAAAATTGACTTTGCTATTAGGGTAGGTCTTCTGGTTCTCCTATAGCCTGGCACAATTTGCAAATGTATAAGAAATGGGGTGAGTTCGTAGCTCAGATATTGTGCAGTTGAAGAAAGAGGTTACCCAAATGTATGTTACAAACGTGCTTTACACAGCCCTCACAACAAGCACCAAGCAAACTCAGATGCTTTCAAACTCAAGAAAACTGCTGTCCTCACAGGTGAAGCCATGAGACAGAGCCCATCACAGGAGAGAAATTACTTGTACAGACTGCCCTTTGATTTTGAGGTAGTGTAGCCTGAGTTATGCAAGTAGATTTTAGAGGGTAAGGCCAAATGGAGCTAAGCAACTTATTTAGATTAAGCAGGAGTTGTGAGCCAGAGTCCAGGCTCAAGCCCAGTGGTCAGTCATTCCCCATGGAAAACCTTAGCTCCTTCGTTGTGGGGTTTGAATGAGCAGCTCCATTTCTGTGTGCCATCGCTTTAAAATTCATAGCACTCAGCTGCAGTCCTTTACAGCTAGAAGCACGTGTACACACACTGAAACTGTGCACTTTGTTGCTCCCTTGCACTGATTTTACTTTTGATCTTTCACTCTCAATGACTCATTTCTGATGAAGTGAAATGACAGGAAAGAGCAAGCCTCAGGTCAGCTTTTGTGTCTGAAGACATAACTTGATCAGCTGGCAACATAAGTCCTCAAAATAAAATCCCGTACACTCCATCCCAGAGGAACAAGCCAGTTTTATATGGCTGCCCTAAGGCTTGCAGTGGCAGGAGCTCTTCTGCACAGGTCTGGAGAAGATTCTTGGTGGCACAAATTGTCCAGTTCTGCGTATCACATAAGACACTAAGGAAATACAGGCACCAGGTAACTGAATACATTTTGGGCCACCTGGGCATGTCCAAGGAAACCATTCACAAGACCAAAGACACCTTGTAGTGGCAGACACTGTAGGAACTCTGTGACAGTCTAAGTCTTGGTCTAATGAATCCTGCCTGGCCCTCAGTTATTAGAAAGAGCAGAGTGAAAATGAGTGAGAGATTGGAGCAATAATAGACTCTCCAGTGACACAGCAATGATGGCAGCTTAAAAGTGACGGCTGGCTGGCTGGCCAGGAAAAGTAAATATACTATAAATCATTTGGCTGGATGAGTTCAGCTCTAGGCATCTTCTCAGCTTAGGCACTCATATCACTATTTACTTTCACTCATAGAAAAGCTGTAGTGAAGCTGGATGTAGTGAATTCCTAAGGAATGCATAATCCCCTCTTCTAAATACTGTGCATCTTTGGGCCGTGCCCTATCCTCAATCTTTGTCCCATCCTTTTCCACTGGCAGTCCTGGGACTACCAAATATGGGTCACTCTCTCCTCTTCTGCCCCTCCTCTACCTTAAAAAATAAGGCCAAACCTCAGTACTTCCCTCCTCCCTTGATACAGCAGCGTGACAGAGCAGCATGGATCTTTGAGTTATCAGCCCTTCATGCCATCCAACTATATTATTTTGCTGTAAGTAGAGCTCTGTGGAGATTCTGAACTGCCTGTGCCTGCCTCTGCCAAAGCACATCTCCTCTAAGGGATAAATGAGATGTATGGATTACCTCTGTGATTCATTTCATAGCTGTCCTTGCACTGAGGGACTCCCACTAACCCCAACCCAATATAGGGACATGAATTCAGTAATTAACTGTAGAGACACAAAATGAAGAATTCAGAGTCTTTATAAAGAAACAACTGCCCATTTAGTACATAGGCTACAGTAGCATCCTCCAGCCAAGGCTGAACACATGGTGTGCAAACATGTCTGTACATAGAAGATCTTGCAGTGTAAAGTGTCAAGAAAGTGTCAAGTGGCGTGGGAACAATGGGAGGAAAGTATGACAGTCAATTATACTTCTGAAGGGCCTGATCCCTAGCCCTAACTGAATCTTTCTATTAACTTCCACACTACCTTTGGACTAAAGCCAGGTATAGTTGCAATGGCAGTGAATCTATTATTTTATCTTCCTGTTTGCAAAAGCAAACTGTAGGAAAGGGAGAATTTTTACAGTGCAGAATGTACTGAGCTATCACCTGCTTTTGGCAAAAAACCTTGTAATGTAGTTTTCCTATAATAAAAACAATAATAATTCTTCAGTCATAGCTTTATGATTAAACAACATTGAGGCAATGCTTTTTTTCTTCTTACCTTAATTTGCATAATTCCCAGGCTGCAATGCCGAAAAACCTTTCGAGATATTAACTAGATTATAAAAATGTCATGTCAGATTTGAAAACTGTCACTAACATGAGAGTTTTAATTATGAATAAATTAAAAAAAAAAATTGTAACTGCTTTTCCTGTGGCAGTAAGATTTTGCATTATGCACAAACACTAAAGCTTAGAAATGTTCAAAGGCTGAAAAGTAAAAGTGAGATAAGAGAATGGATTATTCTGGAAAATAGGCGAAAGTAAAACTGATAAAACATGACTATTCAAATGATATCTTTACAGGAGTCATTACAACAGAATTAATGTTGTTGGAACACAGAGAGAAGCAAGGTTTTAAACCATTCAAGCCAGTACACCAGAGATTTATTTCAAGAAATTAATCCTAGCACTTGTAGGAACAGATTAGTAACCAGAGATCCAGCCGAGGGTGTGCAGGAAATGCGTGGGACCTTACACCATAAAGCACACATGCACAACTCAGCAGTGAAGAACGTCTTTGTGTTTGGCAGCAATAGATTACCTGCGTGCTATGAAGGATACTCTAATTTCACTGAGGCTACTCACATACTTCAGTTCATTCATGGGCTCTAATGTGTGTACCTGGCTCTGTCCCTGAATGTCTGACTTCCTTTAGAGCTAACAGCCATCACTGGTGTTCCCAAACATGTAACTACAGAGTGGGACCATGGGCTGCCTCCAGCCTCCTTTCCCTCAAGAATGTACCTAGAGCTAAGGTCTATTCAACGTGGGCAAGAAAAGTTACATCTACTCCTGATTGCGTTGTGGCTTGGTTTATCCAAAAGTGAAATGCGCTAGAATACTTGGCAGCCTTAGGGAGACATTGTGGAGACACAAACTGTGTCAGGAAAATATATTACATGGTGGGGGAGCCCATAAACCCTTTAGCAGAGGTAACCACGCATCAACTCAGATCTGGAAGCAGTTTAGCTCCATTTACGCTAGCTTGGCAGCCCAGTGCCCACACTGCACGGGCACAGCCACCTCACATGGCCTGTCACATGCCTGACAACCACCATGTTGCTCTTCAGCACATGGTCTTCCTGGCTTAGATTATCACCATCCCAGAGAGGACAGCATCATGCCCTGTTGCACAATGCAGACATACTGCAAGGGACAGCTACAAGTACTTGCTTGGCAGTGAAGGTGCTTCAGCTGCTTAGCCACGGTGGAGTTTTTGCTGATGCATCTTCACTGCCACTGCTTTCTCTTGATGCCAAATTAAGCATCTCCTGTGCTTCTACTACCATTTCCACTACAGTGTGGATAAACCACTGGTGAACATGCAAGGCTCTTTGGAAGACTGCCTAACTCTTTCAGCTGCCCTGATAACCAGGGTGGAACCCTTCAGCATCTAAATTAGATAAAATCTGTATTCTTTGTGGAGGCAGAAAAGATTTGCGATTGTTGAGATATCCTAAAGATGATTAATTTAAAGCCCCAAAATAAATAAAATCATTACCACTATCTATTCTCCTGACAAAGATTTTTCAGCATAGGAGACTAAAGTATTAGCAACTACACATTTAGGTAGGAGCTGGAGTATCTGCTAAAGTGGTATTTCATGTTTAAACAGACTTAAATTTACCAGATCTAATAGATAACAATATTTCAAAAAGAGACTTAATCTATTTCATTACATTTTATATTACTTTGTTTAATAAATCATATTCCACTAGAAGCCCAGTCTAAGATGAATTTAACAGACTTTATAAATGATGGGTCAATATCAACTTTGTCATAAATTCATTTTTACTTTGGATACAGGCCCAGTGGGTACATTTGTATTGCTTTCTTGCAAATGATCCATAATTCATTATTAACTTTGACTTAAAAATGTGACAATGCTTTTTCTTTTGTCAAGTGTGGGACTTTTCTCTTTAATTTTTCAGTGAAGAAAAAATAATACTATTTTAATTACAGGTTTAGATAATGCTAATTTCAATTTACTTTTCTGTGTTGCATGGGGTGGTTTGAAATCCATCTAGCAGCAAGAAGAACAGGATTAAAAATACACACTGCATGGAGGAACAAGTTTAATGGTTGTCAATGGTTCAGGGAGCTGCAGGGGGAATTCATGCTCCTTAATGCAGACAGAAATATTTGTGCCGGTTCTCTTATTATTCACATATTGGCTTTTGCAGATATTTACAACAAACTTCAACATTTCTGTGTTAGCAAGGAGATGAGCTTGAGGCAGGAGGAGGTTTGTTGCACAGAGTAGGCCATTGACTGGAAGCATTCCATCTATGCGTGGGACCTGACGGTGCCACTTTCCGAGAAAGCCAAAAAACTAAATGGTCCCAAAAAATAGTCTGATTATTGCATGACATGATCTTTTGGATCAATCATGAAATTTGTGTGAACATGGAGAATGTCTCAAGGTTACAGTGTGGATGGGATCAACTGCAAACTTGGCTGTAAAGGGGTGGTGGGTACAATGTGGAAAGCAAATCAGCTAAACAGAATGAACATAGCCTTCAACTATGCATTGTACAGGAGCGTGGATGGGAAAGGAAATAGTATGTAGAACATATGGGGACCTATTTTAGCCTCAGAAACATGACTTAACCTCTGCCAACTTCTGTACGGCTTTCTTTTCTGGAGTTAATAATTTACAACACCCAGTGCATTCCCTCTGCACCCATGAGAGCAGCATGATTGAATTCAAGGATCACTTGGTTCCATTCTGAAATGCGAGACTGGAATTCTGTCTTCAGCTGAAATCAATGTCTGTTGGTCCATCTGTAGTTATAATAAGCCAACCTATAAGATACACAGTCCTGGCTGGAGCAGAGAATTCTGAAGCGGTCTTTCTGATAAATTCTTTTAATTATGCTAGGTGCAGGAGAACACAATCTATAGAAATTTACTACATATCTCTCCCCTGCCTCAGGGAAGATAAAATGAAGGGAGCAAGCAGCAATCCTATGTAAAGAAACCATTTATCATAGAACAAAGTCCCAAAAATCAACTGAAATCTAAATGTCCGCTTCTAGGATTATCACACAACTTAAGCAAAGGCTGAGTTCTTTGCTAATCAAGAATATGCAGTGACTTCAGAGAAAATGAATTACCGTACCTGAGCACCTATACAGCAGAGAGCAGCATCTGGTCTAGGAAGCCAGTCAAGTTCCCCTGCAATTAAAAGCGCTTGATGGAGGTGTTACTCTATGGCAGACCTCAGAGTCAAGCTGCTGTTGGTTTTAGTAAGTTCAAAACTGTAATGAAAACAATGAAAAGAAAGCAAAGAAAAGCAGAAATACAGTAGGTGCAAAAGAACAAAACGGGAAGCTGTAGTCACCCTGCAGCATGTTGCTGCATTGTTCTGTTTTGCAGTCTTTTTCTCCTATATCAGGTCAGGAATAAAACGATCTCATTCACATTCAGAACGCAGGGTACTTGCTAAGAAGTCTCAAGTATGGCAGTTCAGATCATCTGTACTTCTGGTTCCTCTTAGCTTCTGTAATCAGCATTCCTTCTTCTAGCTTGTTCTGCTCTACCATTCAGCACCTACAAAGATAGTTTTGAACCACCCCACCTGCGACTTGATTTCTCATTGTCCTGGGCATAGAAAAAGCCTTTGATGATGAAGGGTTTTATGAGCTCTTTGATCATCTCATGAAGTGGCAGCCAATAGCACTTATCAGCACAGACAGAAGAGAATCCATATTACGTTTTCTCACTTCTTTCTGGTCTCTTTTGTTTTAAAATCAAAATTGCATCTGTTTTCCTCTCTGCAGTACTCTACCTGAAATGAGATTATCGTGAGGTTTCCTTACCTTGTTATCCTATTTGGCCACACTTAGCAGATCACAACCTGGAAAAGATTCTCTGTGGAGGTCTTTTGGAAGGAGTGATGGATGATCTGCAGAGGAAAGAAGCGGGTAGCTTTAGAGGGGATGGAACTGTTGTGTGCTCTCTTGGCTTGGGCATTGATGTGTTTTGAGTCTTTTTCAGAGTTTTCCCCTACCTGATCACTGATGCTGTTTGGAAAGAGCTCTCTTTTCTTTTGCATTAATCATCTCTGGCACATCACTGCATTTTTCTTTCTTTCCAGTGTTCAAGGTCAGCCTTACCCCATGACAGAAAACCATGCACTCTGTCTTTCAATCGTAGATCTGAAAATGTATGGAAGATGTACGGCTTTGATTTCTTAATCTGTTTTATGCAAGAAATGTTCTGCTATTGCAGCTTAACATCCTGCCTGATAAATGCATCACAAGCACATCATCAGTCACTTTCTAGCTTTTTTCCCAAAATTCTTTTTTCCAGTACTTAAATGAGGGATGATTTGGCCGAGGTCAAAGTTGACACCATCAGCTAGCTCCCAGGCCCTCTATGAGAGTGTGGAGTGCTTGCTGGGACCCTGATGAATTCTGCAAGAGCTTTCAGATGCTGGTTGTTTTTTTCTGTTTGAACTGGATGTGGAAACACGTGGCAGTAACCATATGTGCTCCTTTGATCAAGGATAGTATTACCTAGTTGTTAGAGTGGCTTTTAATCCCTGATGAGAATTAGCCCAAACATGCAGGACTTTAAAACCATACCCTTATTCAGCTGCAAGTTAGGAAAATGTCTTACCGTGGTCAAGGATTATCCCAGTATTTGATGCTATATAATTCTGTTGTAGTCAAACACCATGCAAAACAGTATCTTTCTAATCAAACAAATGAAAATAGAACCAGCTTTAAGAATAGACAAAATGGATGCCTACTTAACTTGGTAGGAAGTCAAGGATGGAGAAAGAAAGGGAAATACATCCCAAAAGGTGCAACATTGCTTGTTTGGAAGCCATATTTGTTTCCTGTTAGAGTTGGTGACAGTGATTAATTCTCCTAGTAATTTCCCGAGAAGTTTGGAAGTAAGCAGTGACAGGGGCCAAGAGTCAGCCTTCATTCCCTAAAGCCTAGGCAAACATCAGGACTGGAGAAATTAGCAGAAAAAATTTGGCTGTGCTATGACTGGGTTAAAATTCACTGTTAGTATAAGAATTATAGCCAGTCTATGTCCATTAGGAGTTGCACTTCGGTTCCAGTTTAACAGGCCAAATTTTGTTTTAGGCTCCTGCTGCCCCCAAGTAGCTGTCCTCTTACAGCAAGATTTCTCATGGAGCATTTTCTATACAGATGAGCAAGCCATTTCAGTTGTTGATCTTCACAACCCTCCAAGCTAGCAGAGGGTATTTTCAGAAACGGATATTTTCAGATTCCCCAGGGAGACTCAGAGAATGTGCTTCTCATTCCAGAGGCCTTTGAACAGAGCTTCAAAACTGCGTTACTAAACCCTTTTCAATTTCGGAAAAATGTTTAGTTCAGATTCTTGGACAAAACCTCTGAAGCCTTGTTTTGTATACCTATCACATTTCAGACTCACTTTGAATGTCATATTTAAACAGGAGCTTCATGTAGATTTGGGCCTGCTGCCATTCTCTAGGCAGAATTCACAGTGATTTGAGAGGAAGGCCCAGCAGTAAGCTACCAGACAGAGTCTCTATAGTTTTAATAAGTGACAGAAATGCTTTTTTTTTGCTTTTTGGGAAAGTCAGACAAAATTCTACAGATAAAAAATCAAAATGTTCTGCATGATAACATAAACAACTGATTTTGCCAGCTTTTCAGCAGTCCTAATGGTGAGAAACATTTTACTGACAAGTGCTATGAGCTGCTTTTGAGAACTTTGCTATTTAATAACTTCTGAGACAGAAAAGTAGAGGGAATGCAGAGAAGAGATGTGATAGGCTGGCACAAATGCTGACCTCATGCTAAGGTAATTCTAAGGTAGTGAAGCTTTAGAGCCTTTCTTTTTCATTAATGTAAATCAAAATCTACGGAATGAATTCAGCTGTGTTTCTGGATTTGATTGTTCTTTAGCTGAATAAGCAGAGAACAAGTGATTACATTAATCACTGATTTTTAGGTGCACAGATTTCCTTGTGCATAGTCCTTCACTAACCAAACTTAGCTCATGGTGTCAGGGAAATCAAAAGGAATTGGAAACCAAAGAACTAAAAAGCTATGATGAATGGGTGGCAAGTTGCTGGAGGGAGCTAGCAGTTGCAGCTATGCTCTTGCTCACTTGTTTTTTTGTGTCCCTTTTCTGCAACCGTCTGTTATTCACTATTACAAGCTAACTCCTGCCCTCCCTGGATTCAACTGTTTTTAATGGAAGCAATAATGAGCCTTGAGATATTTGTACTGTAACAGCCTTTGTTCAGAAGTGGCTCTCGTATCTTGAGAGAACGATCCTGGAAGGCAAAATCTGTTGTGTTTCTAAAGTACAGGAATGGGTACTTTAGGCAAGTTGCTACCCTCAGCTGCTATCTGTAAAATTGGGATATTAATAATAATTCCTTTTGCCCTGTCTTTTTATGTTTAGATAGATAACTCATGAGAATACAATTGTCTGTTATTTTCCTCCTGGACAGTGAGACTCTGATTTTGGTTAGGGCCTCAGCATGCTGTGACTGTATAAGGAAAATTCTGTCTCATTGTGGTTATGTCAGCAGTGACTATTAGCCTTGGCAAGAGACATTCAAAAATGCACTGCTTTCAGTTTGAGTCTGCTCAGATTGAACTAATGAATTTTTTCAGTGACTTTAATCGGATATGAATGACTTTAATGGGAGGCAAATTAGGCCAGCTTGAAACACATTTAGAAATCCCAGTAATGAGGTACCACATAAGCTTTCTTCTGAGGTACCAAACTGGACTTTACTGGTTTGTGTTATATGCATGCAATAATGTGCCCAGAGTTTCAATGTGTTCTAGTATTGCAAATCCATTATGGATACTGCATGATTATAGGCAGCAGCACATGAAGAATACAGCCTATAGTATTAGCTGAATGGGTTCTGTTGGAGCTGATGGGCATCAGATTTGAGTAACACCTGTAGGATTTGGCTCCAGTGTTTGTATTGTTATTAATTTGCTGTCGTGTACAGTAAGCAATTTTTCATCTTCAGAGCTTTGTGATGTCTTGCCGTGTCAGCAGAGACAGGACTGATTCAGGAAAGGCCATTTCGGCTATTTTCTCTCTGACTGTACAGCTCAGGAATCTGGCATTTCTGACATGAGTGAAGGATAAGAAAAAATGAGAAAGTCTACACTTTATTCACAATATGCCACAAACAGCAAATGGCAGATAAATTGACATATATTAAATTTCACAGTTAATCATATTTCTGGCCCTGTGCTCAGTTGTGAAGTGAAGAAATAATTGAGGATAAGGGTGAGACATATATCAAATGAACTGGCATATTGTACATACTGGGATAGGTCCCACTTGTGATACAGGGAATATAGAAGGGAAAAGCAGATGCTAGTACAGTACAATTTCCCAGTGGGCAGAACGGACTCTTCATACTGCTGTTCTTGCTTCCTTGACTTGTAGGTGTGAGGTTAGCCTGGAGGTCTCATTGTAGTATTAATTTTAGCCTGAACTTTACACTGTATGATAGAAAGTGAGATTTAGTTACTGGGAGAAATGAACAAATCATATTTAGCTTGTTCTGTTGTTGACCTTGTGAGCAACCTAGGGTAGGTCATTTTATCTACCTTGTTCCTTGTTTATAATCTCCTTTGCCTTCGCAACACAAATAATAATAGCTGCACTATAGCTCCACTGTAAAGTTTGGAATAATGCTGCATAGCTCTATTTTTACTCAAGGAGCTTAATGCTGGAGTATTAAGGAGCTGAGAGATGAATGGTTTCCTCAGGAAAATGATTATGTATCACGGTATGTATGGTTCAACCCAATGTAATAATAATTACTTAGGCATTGATATGAAGTTCTCCAGAAATTATTTTTCTTTCTCTGGTATTAAGAACGGAAAGCATTTTGGCTAATAGCTTAAAGCAGATGAATCTGCTATCACAGTACTAGGTATCAAAGTGAACAATAACGCATTGTTCCATCTCTGAAATATTAATGGGCACCTTCATTTTCTGAGTTTCTATCTTCAGTGAGTGTCTTAATCTTTGTGGGGTGATATGATCCATTCTAAGTCCAGCTTCAAATCTACTATGACAATGGTGTTTTCCAACTAAGGAAATAATACCCAGGTACTCTAAGCACAGTACTTCATATTTAGGCTGGGGGTATACAGGTATAAGAAAAGCAAAACAGGACATGGAATGTAATTCCAGTTGAAGGCAGATCATGTGAGAGGCACTCTTTCCCAAATATGAGGGCACTCTGTCTGTCTGTGTCCTGAAGGAAAACTGTAATGTTGGGATAAGGCTGTGTTCCAGGACTGTCTTGGCAGACAAAGGTTATCTGACCCTAACCTGGATAATTCTTATCATGGTGGAATGTGAACGGCACAGTACCTACACAGACTGGCACAGGGGCAAGTGTTTTTAGAAGACATTGAGGAAAGCCCAGTGCATAGACTTCTCTGAAAACTCTAGCCTGAGTAGCGTGCATTTATAACCCATGTTAAGAGATCACTGTCTGTGATCTGAAAAAGAACAGACTGATGTTTCAGAGAAGATTTATCTGTGTTATCGTCTCCTGACATGTGGGGAAACAGGATCTGTTTGCTAAACAGGTCATGTATTTAAGAGATCATTTCTTCTGTAGTCATGAAACATCTGCCTAAGCACATATGTCCCTTAGCCAGAGGCTAGAGGAGGGTTTACAATTCCAGTTGTGAGCATAAATATAGCTCTAAATAGCATCTGGACCATGAAACCAAATTTAAAATACTGAATTGCAGGCATTTAGGGGGAAGGCAGCTTGACTAATGCTCAATAATCACCAATTTCAGATGAAACTCCTAAGGAAAAACAAGACAAGAGAGAGATTATGGAGTGATTCTGAATTTCAAAATAATTGTCACGAGCATAGAATCTGGCAAGCAAATTCTGTCAGTGACTGAAATCGAAGCAGAATTAAAATTTTCTTATAAAATGTGGATTCCTATATCTGGCTTCATCTTCTTCCCACATCAATGCAACTTTCTGTCCTGAAGCTACAGTCTTCCAAGGGGAGCACACAGCCATGAAAGAAAACTTAAGAAAAAGGCTCTTTTTCCCAAAATCACAAACCCTGGTTTTCAGAAAAAGAAGACAAAACTGATAGCTTTAGGACAAAGGTAGGTGAGATCAAATGAAGCCAATTTGAGATGTAATTTAAAAAAAAATAAAGAAGAGAAGTCATAATGAGAACATTCGACTTCCTTCCCAGAAGAAGGGTAAGTGGATTTAATGGCAAATATTTTTCTTTTTTATCTTTGTACGTGAATATAAGTATTACAGAAAAGCAGCAGCCACATAGATCATGGTGATGGCAGCATCTGGATAGATAAATATAAGAAAACTCCTTGTATGTGAAAGTTTGTCCCCAGTAATATCAGAGAAAATCCTCCAGTTAACTGCAAAGGAAGGGAGGGGAAACATTTCACCTTAAATAATTTTTTAAGGACAAAAAATCTGAATAGTGCCATTAAAAGAAAGATATCCTACTACCTACCCACAGCTTAATCATCTTCTTGCACAAAGACGGACTTGTATTAAAAACCTAACCGCGGATGTAAGATATCCTTAAGGAACTTACTAATGCTGAGATGCTTATGTTTAAGCATGAGTAATTTCACTAGAATTGTTGGTACTGATCATCTGCTTTAGATTTAACATGTGCTTTAGTTCTGTGCACACTGGTGTCATAAACTGCAGTGCTGCGAGGTGCAAGCACAGCAATTACTCCCTAAGTTTAATGAAGACCATCCCCTATGAGCCCCTTATTACTTTACTGTTGATGAACATGAAGTTCAATAGAAAATCCGTTACTAGACAGTCAACTAGATAAACCTCTAGCGTTTTCCATTGCAAAACCTTCTACAGCCTTAAAATACAATGTAAAAATGCTGTGTGTAAACTGGGTGAGAGGCAATGAAATCTCAAAGATTTTACATGAGGTTAAAAAACTTAGAACTCATTGCTCTGAAGGACCATGAATAAGCTTGCCGTTGAGTAGCTCTTCCTAAATTATATCCTCTTTCAGCTACAAGTCCCTGTGTTGAATGTGAAGTAAATAAAATGTTTATTAACATACCAAAGTGTCACTCTGGTATTTTCTCTGAACATTTGGTAAACCTGTAGAGGACTTTTAAAAATCTCATTATATTAAAGAAAAAGTGATTTTAGTTGCAAGATGTGAATTATATGGATGAGTGAGCATCAGTAAACAAGCTTAGTTTAAACTGATACCTTGGAAAACCTATTTCTGAAAACAATTAGTGATTAAATACTTCTAGCACTTGGGAAGGTCATTAAACTGTGTTCCCTACATTAGCAAGTGCAAAGAAAATTCACAGCTCAAAGATGGGGGTGGAAATCCATGAAGTTTTTTCCAGCCAAGAAAACAAGCTGGGCAATGTGAATTGTCAGCTTGGTTTCAGCGAAACAAACAGCATTACTGCATTCAGTGCATATAGCAAGGAAGTTCAAAGGGGCCAAAAGGTACATAAAACAGCAAAGCCTTTCAAATCCTCCAACAGCTCTCAAGCATCACGTTCATCTTACAAAATATTTCAGGATTCCAAATTGGCCACAAATTGAGGTCAATATTTTTTGTGCCACTCTAGCAGTTCAAAGACTTACCCATTCTCATCCGTTGTAAATGCTGCTCTGTCAAACGCTTTCGTCACTGCCTTGCCACTGTTAAGCCAGAGGGGAGAAAAATGGGGAGCCCAAGAAATAGGTATAATTGATCTACTGTCAAAATTGTATTTGAGGCAATCAATCTGTAAAAAGACGTAGGAGGAGTTCCTAGGGAACTTCAGCATATTGTATCTGCTGGGTTTGGATACTAATATACAATTTACAGAACTAAAAATTGAAGCAAATAGCTAGTTGGAAATTTTTTTTTTTTCCTCATGTTCAAATTGCACTCCACATTGTGATTGTCTGAAGGAATGCTCTCTGGACAGATCTGTCACATGCAGAAGCAGCAACTTGGCTAAATTGTGGGCTGTGAATTAACAATGTCGATTACAATATTGAAAGACTATACCAAGTAAAGAGGACAGTTATGGTTAAAACAGGAGTGGAGAGCACAGCTTGAGTTCTGGACTTGAGTTTCAGTTTTGTCTTCCCTCGGACTCCAGCTGTGATTTCTCTACCAATGTTAAGAGGTACAGGAACTTCATTTCCTCACGGATCACACCAATGCAATGACACCTTTTAGCACTCTCTGTCTGTTTAAAGTGACACTATAAATCTAGTCCCAAATGAAACTAGCTCATCGTTTAATCTTCCCTAAAGTGCTACCAAAATACAAATAACGCAGGCTGCCCTGGAAGAGCTATATCACCTTGGTGATGTAGAGTAAGGTGGAAGAATTTTACCTGAAGAACCTAGTGCTTTGCTGTCTTTGTACCACTGCAGACAGAAGAAAGACTTACCTGAAACACAGAAAAAAGCACAAACTAGACCAGAGGCTCTGCCCAGCCAAGGTTTTCATGAGTGTCTCCTGCATGTCTGTTTCTGATGGAGAGGAGAAAAAGTTATTTTTCCTAAAAAAATAAACAACCCAGATGTTATCCTGATAATCTTGATGTTCAAGTAAAAAAAAAAAACCAGTGGATTAATAAACCTGTGATTACTACAAACCGTCTTCACTGCTTTCTGTTTGGTGACAGGCAAATACCACTCCATATAAAATCCAGAAGATTTCACATCTCATTTCAGGAGGATTTGGTTCCAGTAATAAGATAAGGTAATTAGTTACAAGGCCAGATATCTATCTGAAGTAATATTTTCTTCTACTCAAATACATTGTAATGTCAAAAGATTTTCTCATCTGACCATACATCAGAGCAGCGTGTGTAAAAAAGTTCTCATTACTTTAAACGTTTGACTTAAATTGGCAAAGAAAGAGAAGTAAAAATTTTTCAAAGCTCCTCAGTGTATGTAAACAACTTTGTGTCTAATTCTGTTTGTACCTTTGACACTCGCTCTTAAAAGAACCAAATTGGACAGTTTTTCCTTAGGTAAAACACCCGTATAAATCAGTGCATGGGAGGCACAGGGACAGGAGAAGGAATGAAACGGAGATCCTTTGGGCTACAGAATATATGAATTCCTTTTAATGAGATTTTGATTACAAGCGGTAATGCCTTGGAGCAAAAACTACAGCAATGATCTCTAATGTATTATTTTGGAGGAGAAATTTAAACATTATAATGTTAATCCAATGAATGTCCATTTAGCCTAGCTAATGATGAAACACTGTATATTACATAGAGCTAACCAACTAATATGAGGAAAGATGTCTTTTATGGGATTATGTAAAAAGAGATCAGTTTCATCGAGAATGCAGTTACTCACTTGGAAGCCTTCCCATTTACTGAGTCTCGGGAATCATGGGGGATCAAAAACAGATATAATGAGATCATTTCCCCCGAGTAAAAATACAGTATGTGATTAGCCATTATTGACTATTACACAAAATGAAAAGGAGTTCAATCTCACATCCATATCCTCTCACATGGTGAAGGCTGGCTATAGAAAGAGGACTATAAACATCATTTTTTTGATAGGAGGATCCAAGGAGACATATTTTAAAGGGAAAATGGTGGTATTATACGTTATCGATAGCTTTTTCTGAAAGGAATGCAAACCTTCCAAAACAAACCACAAAATGGGTGAATTCACTCTACAGTGCTTCAGTATCTATTCAAAATCCACAAGAAGTTTATCAAACTATTTGCATAAGTTTGGGTATAAAAAAAGCTTGAGCTGCCATTCATAGACTCTTATGTTGCATTTTCCATTTGGCTTCAGCTGAAAGCTGCTGATTTGGAATGTTCTGGTCTGAATGTGTTTACACGAACAGAATCAAAATCAACACCACAGTCCTGGGCTTTGAATTTTCGTGATGAAAAGTCTTGCGGAGACCAAAAGAGTGATCACCTGTGTGTACAGAGCTCTTTGGGGTTTTTGCTAGACCTGAAGCTCCAACTTCTCTTCTATGACATCCTGATACAAATCTCAAAGCTAGAGTCAAAACATCAAATTCTAGCAGCATCCTCAAATATGGAAAGCCTCAACAATCCTGAAATCTAAATCCTTTATTTTGTTCATTTGCCTGTTTCCCCTCAGCAGCAGGAGCAGTAGCAAGTGCTACTTAATCTTACACATCCCAGCAGAGTTATGAGACCATTTTTCTCATATCTCTGCCATCCAGAAAAGAGGATAAAGGATCCAAGGATCTTGCAAGGCGTCAGTCTGCAGTAAGGAAGGCAGGTTAGCTTTTCTTTTTTTTTAACAATCCTCTCAAGCTGAATTAAGTGAATAGAGGAGAAAACTGCACATCTGCCACAACCAACTAGAATGAGTTGCCGTCTGTCGTGCCTACAGAGCTAAGAAAGCTGAGCAAAAACAGCAGTCCCCAGACAAAAGCTGGAACAAGCCAAGGTGTGTCTCGGAATCCTGGGTGCCTGTGTGATAGCCTGATCTCTCCTTTTTCATGTACGTTGTTTCCCCTGACACAGGAAAAAGAATAGCTTCCCCATGGTGGCTAAAGCAATTGCTCCACAGGCGAGTGACTTTAGAAAAATATTTGATGCTTTTCTGATTTATTTTAATAGGTTTTAACTGTTGGAAATGAGGGAAGCTATCATGCCTGTAGAATACTCAGTGGAATACCAGTGAGCTTTTCATGTTCCTTGGTGGAAACCCAGCAGAGTAGAAACTGTCGATGCTGCAGACCTGCTGTTTGAAACTCACTGCTCTGCTTATTTAGTGGATCACATAAGGCTCTGCCGAGGCTGAGACACGGAGCCTGAGTTTCATGCAAAATTCTGTCTGCATTCTACAGCCCAAAATCTAGAGTGAACATATTCTGACACAGCTGAATGAAAATGAGTATCACTTCTGTATTAAGATGTGCTCAGAGAGGCACTAAAAAATACTACTGTGCCTCTGAAAAAAAAAAAAAAAAAAAAGCAAAAAAAAAAAAAGCTTTTATTATCTAGACAGTGGATGCAGTGGGAGCAAGACTTCCACTGTGCCAAGTGGAAGATGCTGCGGGACAGTACAGGAGGCAGCCGGCCATCCGCCAGCGCAGCCTGCCTGCGTTGAAGTAACCTTCATGCCCCTCTCCCAGACACACGGTGCCTCCACACAGGAAAATGCAGCTTCAGCTCTGCAGCAGAGCCGAGGTATTACACCCGAGGCACTAGCCGGGCTCCTTCAAACACCCACTGATTTGGTATATGGGGAAAACGCACAGAACCTTCCTAACTAGGCTCGCCGGTGGAAAGCACAACATACAGGAGCCTTTTACGTGAAACAAAAATCTTGCACTTTATGGAACTTCCTGGTCACTGGGCTATAGCAAGAAGAAGTTGCCTTTTCTTTCAGTAGCTTAAAGAATTGCTGGGTGCTAAATACGTCCTGTGAAAAAAGGCCCCCACAAAAGCGCAGGACACCACACGGACGGGCCCAGCCGCGCCTGGGAGGTGGCATCGAGCAGCAGGAGACTTCTGAGTGCACCAATCAGGGGAAACCTCAGCCCCCAGCCTGAGCGGGATTGGCTGAGCCTGGCTGAGGTGGGCGAGGGTGGCTACAAAATGGCGGCGGCGGAGGGCTGGGCCTTGCTGCCTAGGGCGGGAACCGCCGCTCTTCGGGGGCCTTTGGACTTGGCCAGCCGAGCGCCCAGGGCTGCGGTGAGGATGACTCTCTGTGCGTGTCTTTTCCTGCCCTCGGATCGAGGCGTGCAATGGTTTAACCCCCCTTGGCTGCCAGCTCTGTCATTCCTGAGGGCTTTGGGCTCACGCTGAGCTGCTGTTTGCTACAGCAGCTGGAGCCAAGGGCAAGGTTTGGGGCTGGTGCTGGGTTCAGAGTGGGGCCTCTGTGGCCCCACGGGGCTGAATGTGCATTGCAGTAGGAGAGGGGCCAGTAACTCCTGATGGTCTTCTGCGCTTTGGTGTCTCACGCAGCGTTGATGGGAACCCTACACTGAAATAGCATAAAAAATGCTGGAGAGAGCAGCCCCTGCATTCACTTGTCAGGGTCCTTGCTTTCCCCTGAGAAGTAAGTTTTGCTTAAGATGTGGGCATCTTTATTGCCAGGCTTCTGGACATTGCTGTTAATTCCACAGAAAGCATTTTACATCACTTTCTTGTGAGCTCTCTCAGCCTGTTTGCTGCTAACCTGTTAGCATATGCAGTTGGTTTTAGGTGGAGAACCATTAAATGCTAGGGGTCACACCTGCCAAAAATCAAAAGCAAAGCCAATAACCAGCCAGGTGTAGAGATTTGGAGAGCTGCAGAAATTAGGAGTATAATTGAACTCAGGTGCTCTATTGCCAGGTGGTTTTCTATTAATGCTCAAGGGCCTGAGTGAGCCTACAGACTGAAAGTGTCTGGACATGAGATGGGGGGTAGTAAATAAGCATGTGGTTCAGGATGTTGGGCTTTGGGGTGTGAGAATGAGAACTGCATCCTGAACTGGGTGACCTGCCTTTTTCTCTGTTCATGGTTTAGGCTTCCATGAGCTCCAAAAGTGCACCCGTTGAGAAATTGTACATGGGATGGCACGTTTACTGGCAATGTCAGCTGATGTTTTTATGATATAATTAAATAGCAATTACTTTCCTTCCTTCCTTCCTCCTCTGTCTTCCTACAGAGTTGTGAAAAGAGCATGTTGAGATCTATTCTTGGTGAAACTGTGCAACTGTGATTCTTTTTTTAATTATTATTTTAGCAGACACTTTCTCTGCATAAATCCAAAACAAGAAACCTGACAGTATATATTTGAGGCACCCAAAATCTGATGTTAGCTTTCCTGGGTCAGTGACAGTGCATTAGTAATGACTGAAATGGGTATTTGTTGGATTTTTTTAATATTCTGCTTCCTTTTGCAAAATCAAGAGCTAATAACTATTCATTAGATATTAATATATATTAGCCTTCTGCCTCTTGAATTTTGTTCTTGCTGGAAAATTAGTTGATTTGGGTTAACTTCACGCCCAGTCATGCTTGTCTTCAAAGTTCACAGATATTTTGTGTCATTAGATCACAAAGTATAAGGTAATTTGTGATGGTCAGACTGACTTGATTCTTTCCCACTTTCCTCACACAGATGTTTCCGTAGATGCTTTTTGTGTGTATGACATTACATGTTAACTCTACTTTTACTGTGATTTATTCCTGTAAATTACTTATGTCATTATTAGAAACAAGGAAATTTGAGATTACTTGCCTTGGCACTATGACAGGTATGGAGTCTTCTTCACTGATTGTGGCCATATCTCTGAAATAAAATATAAACCAGGTTTTTATAGCACATGGAGAGAAATGAAGCTCACTTAATATCAAGTCATTGAAAACAAATTCAGCTGTCTTACTTTTCCAAGAGTTAAATTCAGACTGTTAGTCTTAATTGCTATTATCTCCCCTGGAGGCAAGATGGTTTATGCCAGCTGTTAGTGAGTGGTGTTGAGGTTTACATTTTCATGCAAAATTCCCTCATCTTTCATTCACATTATGCAATTCTTTAACTGAATAACCCTTGTCCAAAAAAACCCCAAACCAAACTACTTACACAGTTACCCTCAAGGAAGCAGCTGTCTTGAAATGTAAAGTTTGACCAAGCTGTGTGTCAAGGGTTGAGGCTGGGCTGGCTACTAATGAATGGCAGATGCTCTCTATTAACCTCTCTCCCCTCCCAGAAGGGGAAGGGAGAGAGACTTACCGTTTGGAAAAGAAACTAAAACAGCTTTAGTGAAACAAGAACAATAAAAGAAAAGATAATAATAAAAAAGAAAAGTACTTAAATATATGCAAATACCTATGAAACCAATACCAAACCTAGCTCCCTCCCCTTGATGATATGTCACCACTGACGCTGCAGGGCTGGCACTGGGGAAGTCCCAGGCTGGACTCGGCAGCAGACGGGAACTGGATGCAGGAGCTGGATTCAGGAACTGGATGCCGGAATGCACAGATCAGGATCAAAGACAGAAGAAGGAACGGAGTCCTCCTTGGTTGTCGGCCATCAAAGACGAGAGCTTGATCCTCGTGATCCCTCAGCTTTACACTGAACATGATGTATATGGGATGGAATACCTCATTGGTCACTTTTGGGTCACCTGCCTGGTTCACTCCTTGCTACAGGTGTGACCTCTTTATGCGCTTGCAGCCCTTTTCACTTACGGCACCCTAACATGAAGTACAAGATTTAGCAGTGACCTTGGTCGCTGCAAGAACAAGTATGAGCAAGGGCCTCTCTGCATCCCATTCCTTGGTATCAACTATAGACATCAAGCATTATCGCTGCTAGAAGCAGGTACTCTCTGGAAAAACATGCTGTTGATTTCAGAAAGTGCAGTTACTTAAAAGAGACTTAACTGAAAAGTAAAAATCACTGAACAGAATTAGTTCTGTTTTACCACAAACAAGGACACTGTGGCTCAGCAATGTTTTTGTCTCTCCTGCGTTGCAGGATGTTTAAACATCAGTTTAAAGTGCCAGATCTGGCCTTAAAAATTTAACCAGAATAAGCTGCCCATAAAAAGCCTCCAAACAATTCACCCTGAGAAATTTATCAATTAAAGTCTGTCTTTCTGCTGCATCCTGCTTATGCTGAAGACTGTGGCACTGTCTTTATTCAGTACCTGATTTCTTCTCTGTCCTTCAAATGGGATGTAAAATTAAAGAAACAGACAAAGTATCTTTAATGTCCTTTAAAGACTGAACAAAGCCACATTTTTGGAAAGGGTCGTCTCCCACTGATGCCTAATTGAAGTGAAGCTGCGTTTGTTTTGTGGAAGATTTCACTGGGAACAAATGGATGTTGTCAGAGAAGAACTTGAGCCCTTGAAAATCTGGTTATCATTTTATTCATCTCTAGCACATCTTTGTTAGGACTAAAAATTCCCAAAATCTAATAGCTTCTCCAGAGGAAGAGTGTTTGGTTTTCCTTCAGCTCGTTCATGATTGTAAAGATAAAAGTTTATTTTGTAAACTGGATCTCACTGGAATTTTGGGAAGGAAGGAAGAGTACACTGCATGTTCAGTTTCTGAAGGAAAAATGACTGTGCCATGACTCTAATACATTATTCTGTCTGAGATGGTTTTAGTGAGTATGAGAATAATTTTCTTTTTTTTTGCTCTCTTATGTTCTTGTTCTGTCTGAAAGGTTTTTTGTAGTGTTTGTCTTTCAATGTATTCAGACATTTTGTTCTATGTATTTTTTGAGCTCACCATTGTTTTAAGGAAACCTTACAAAACATTGACTATGATTATATCTGCCATTAAGTGTTTCTGATTTTTCAGCACTACCGAAATTACTATGATTTTATATCAGCAGAGTCAAAGTGCTTCAGTACATCAGGTAATTTATTGACAGCGTGGGTTAGCAGGAGTGTCAGTAGAACGACAATCAAGCAAAATAATTCTTATGGCTCTCATTATACTTTTAATCAGGGTTAGCAGAAATAAATGTAATGTAGATTGTTCAATTAGACAAAAACAGCGTTAATCCAGTGTTAAGATTTCTTATTCTTTAGTAACAATCAAACAACGTAGGCAGCATAGATACACCTTATTACAGCTGTGACAAATACATTTGTTTGTTCTGTTATAATTTACCAAGTTGGCAGATGCTAGTGAAGGAAAAAAATTAGAGCTTAGGCTTATGTGTTTATGGCATTGTCCACAGAGGTGCTGAGTGGAGCAGAATGAAAATGGAACTTTTTTTTTAGCCTTGTGGTAACTATGCAATTCTGGGTGAAAATGACTGGTTTAGACTTTTCTTTAAAGCTGCATTTAGGAAACTTAAACTTTTTTTCGAGCTGAGATTTTGTTTTGAGAATTTTGACTTCTTTGATTATTTCTTGGTTTTTTACAATAAAAAAGGAATAAATGAAAGTTAGAGCCAAAATAATTTCAAAGAAAAATGTAAGAGTTTCACTAGAAGACTTTTGGAGGAAGCATTTTGTAGTTTTCAAAAATAACTATCAAACTTGGCAGAACAGGCCATTCTTGAAATTTTACATCACTCTGATGTGGAATCAGGACACTAATTTTCTAGAAAAATCTTATTAAAAATTTTAGTTGGCCACCTATGATTCTGTAGGAGTATGAAGAGACAGAGATTCTTGCCGAAATCTTAACCCCCACAGAGTTAAGCAAAATGGCTTTTAGCCATGGGGGCCCAGGACTAAAGCTATGCTATCTACCCCACCTATTTCTGCTTCTTTTTACTGTGTACCTCCCACTTCAATTTCAGCTTGTACAATAATGTTATAGAATAAAATAAATAAACAGCATTGTGCATTGCAAAAGTAAATTCTGAAATGCACAGTGCATTGTACGCTGGGGCAGATCGCTGTGTTTGAGAAGTACTGGCACAGGTCTAACAGAATTCCACCAGCTCCTGTGTTGTCCACCCAGTCCCTTTGCCCCCTGAGACTTCTGTGCCTCTCTAACCCATCTAGACTAGGTATTTAAAGTAATTCTGTATCAGTGCTTCCCCCTCACGCACAAGCTTGGCACCAAAGAAGATGTATGGGAGATAAAACTTCTAAAATATGTTCATAGAAAGAGTTTAAACCACAAGAATAACTCAGTACAGAATGTTCCTGACTGCAGGAAACAGAATCCAACTCAAACATTATCAGATTTCTGGAATCAGAAAGAAGTATTGAATGTTAAAGGTAGTTCAGAGGGAAAAGTGAGCTGTGGGGACTCATATAAAAGGAAACATTAGAAGGCTGAAACACATATAGTTTGGCTGAGCAGTGGCTACAGAGAGACATAACAGCACACAAATGTTTGAAGGATCTAAGCACCAAAGAGGGAGTGGAATTTTGAATGCTAAAAGGGATTTTTCTAGGATTAATGGGCGAGGCTTTACACAGCACCTCAGGAAAATCTGAGAGCTCTCAGCTCTGGAATATTGGGCTATTAGCCACACCGAGGGAGCTCTGAAGTGCCAGAAGTACTCGACTAGAGGCAGCACCAAAGGAACTTTTCACTACTGGGCAGGATTTTGGTTTCTGACAAGTTGAATTTTCTGGATGTCATTCATTGCTTAGTTTTGGAAAAATGTGGCTGCCACCAAAATCAACTCTTTTATTTTTTTTTTTTAAATTGTGGAATCTGTATACCATTAATTACAAAGAAGGCTATTTTGATGGCAAAGAATTCTTACTTAATCCTTTATCCTGTCAAAGCACAGAGGACTGCTAAAACCCACAACAGAGGAGGTGCACTGGATATGCGAAAGAGCACCTGCATTAAAGGCTTTACCTTGAAGACGGAGATGAAAGCAACCACCTGCAGTCCCTTTTTAGAAATGAAAACAGAACACTACCTTTTGAGCTGCAGAGATCTTTCCAGTTCTCAGGGGCTTGACCTTAAACTGAGATAAGCATAATTTACACTTTGGGCAATTTCTACCAAGGGGCTTGTCCTCTTGACAAGGTGCTTCTCTTTATTGATCCGATCATTAGCTAGGTAGAAAACCAGAGAAGGCCATGAAAGTCCTGCTGTGCATGTTGTTGTTATCAAAACTGTTCGGTGTGATTTGTATCTTTATAATGGTTTTGTGTGTGTGTATTATGGGATACCCCTTACCTTTTAAGAATAGCTCTTTTTAGCAGGTCATTTTCACACACTGTAAAAGATAAAGACTTGTATTCAGTGGTTGAATTAGCAACAGTTTGGCAACTGAAGAACAGCAGCACCTTATTATGAAAATGCTTCTGTAACCATTAGCAACTCTGATTTCGTGTCAGGCTTAACTGTTCTTTAAAACTGAAATTACTTGTCTTTGGAGATGCTGAATAATAGCAAGTGTCTCTGGGAGTAAACCACCATGTTAGTCTGTCTTGATATCGTGTTTCTTTTAAAAGTAAAGGGATACTTTGACCTGGCATATAATAGCCACACAAAATTAGTAGCAGGAGAGACAATCTTAGATAAAAATATAAACACTTCTTTGATCTTTCGGTCAATTTTCCAAGATATTGACAGAACAATAGATTAATTGGAGAGGAAGGTCTTATTAAATATATGCCAACTGCCTGGAGTCTCACAGGGAGCCTCATGAGAGAGTGAGCTTAGTGGAAATAGGTGGAATGGGGCTTTAAGAAACAAAGGCAAATATCCAATGGTGCAGTATTCATTGACACACAGAAGAAATGTGATTGTTACGTGAACTGTGCAATGTTACGTGTCAAAGGGTTGATCCTTTTCAAAGTTTTGCCAAAAATTAAATGGCAGTAGAACTCGTTTCCTTTACAATACGGGGCAATGCTTCTACCCAAAAGATAACACATCAAATAGACAGCTGGTGAAAGCAGAACTTCAGAAAAATGAGTTTCACTTGTGTGGAGTGGAGCCCTGAGTGGAGAGTGTCTAGAACAAACTTGGGCTGCAGATCGAGAGGGTTTGGCATTGCAGCATTCTTGTGTTACCTCTTTTACTTCCATGTAGCAAACAAAACTTGGAAGTGTGGGAGCAATTGGTCAAGGAGACGAACCTGATGAACATAATGAAAAATGCTTTGCCACAATGGATCAGATATGATTTCAGGGCCCTTTTATTTGTGTCTATTGCTATATTATCTCTTCTTCCTTAATAGAGGGGCTTTTAAAAGATCTCTCAGGTCCTTAACTTTTACTGGCAAATAATAATTTTTAATAAGAACCAGCTTTTCAAATCAGAATAAAGAACTTAGCAGGAAACTTTTTACTTTTTTTGAAATATCTCAACTTGCTCATTAACAAGGTATGAACATAATTTTTTAGATAAAAGTTAGCTTTTTTCATTGAAAGTTTAATATTTGGCATCATTTTGGTTTGTGTTTCATCCAAAAATGGAAAGACTTTCATTGGAACCTTTAGGGGAGAACAAAAACATTTACAAGCTGTCATGGAAAATGGTATATGTTACTTGGCCAGAATTCTTATAATATAGTTCAGATAACTTGTTCAGGCAGAGAATTATAAATGCTTCATAATTTTGTTGAATGATTATAATATTTTCCCTGATGTTAATGGTTAATTTTCAGTCCAAGGTTTACCCTTTACTTTTCTTAGAATTAAGATTGCCAGAAATAGGGAGAGATGTCTAAAATGTGTTAGCTTTAAAATGTTACTTATAATACACATAATAGTGTCTAGAAGTATATTTATAGTCTTACAAATGCATCTGGAAATAAATATTGTACCAAAAATAGCCAGATTTTGATTTATTCAGAGTGTCTAATAATGAGGCAGATGTATCCACACCCTGTTGTGAAAGTATGAGGAATTTATCTTCTCTCCTTGAAAAGTAGAGACAAGGGCAAGTTGTGCTGTTGTATTAATAGGTCTGGTCCTTGAACCCGTTTGCCCTTACTTCTCTAGGTCAGGACACAATCCAGAGGGAGAAATACCTTCCCTGACAGATTTGGTGTTTGTGTTGCTGCAGAACTCTATCAAAAATTCCCACCATGCACGATCAATAACTGTGGCCATTGAAGCAAAAATAGAACAATTAGTAACCCAAGTGAGCAACATGGGAAGCTGAAAGGAGCAGGCTAGTGAGGAATGACACAGATAGATGCCAGCAGTAAAGAGTGTGAAAATAAAGTAGAACATCTGTCCAATTTACCTAATTGTGTAATAAAAGTAAAAGAATTCTTACTTCTTGAAGTAGGGCGCTAAAGTTTGTGCACAAAATATTCAAAGCATGGCACAGTTTGAGAGAAGGAAAGGTAATAATACCAGGTGTTGCTGGAAACCTGGCTGGCAGGTTTTCTTTTGGTGAAGGTCGTGACTGACGGTTTGGATTAGTAGGCTGAATACTGAAACAAAGCCAGAGACCTGGTTTCTCTTTCCAAGTCTGCTTCTAATCAGCTGAGTGTATGTTTCCCAATATGTGGTGTTCTTTCACTTTTGATCTTTTATCTGCCTTGTATAAATCTCAAGATCTTTAGGGGAGGGGTTGATTCAGATGGCTGTGACTGCAGTCATGGCTGGAGCTGGCCAGTGATATTGTAATACAAGCAATATCTTGTAACTAAGAAATCCAAGATAATGATATGGTAAAAAATACTTACCCTGAGAAATCTGTGCCCAAATACCAAGACAATATTGGATAAGTAAGAATAAACATTTTTCAAAGTGTGTGATAGATATATGAGAGGGAAAGGAAAGACTCTTTTCTTAAAGTAGTAAGGGAATGTCCCGTTTGAAATTCTTTAACTCCATACTTGGCAGAATTTTAGACATCTGTGTCCTGAGATGATGTAAAAAAGTGATAGATACGATCAACTGAAACCTACAAAGTGAAATGCGAAAGAAAGCATTAGATTACAAATGTTCCAACACAGACTTTTTTTTCCTAGATGTCTCTTACCTGGCAACCCTAAAGGAGTAAAGTATTTTGATTCAGATGAGAAGGAAGTTTTGAAATACTGGTGTTTTCTGCAAGCTGAAGATTCTGGAGTTTGATTCAAGTCAGTAGTGATCCAACACAGCATGGGTAAATACTGCATACTGAGGCCATGCCAGCTATTAACAAATTATGAAGAAAAGAAAAAAGTTTCAGATTTATGCAAGAAATTGGGCTTTTGATTCCTATTAATGACAAAATTAATTTTATATCCAAAACATTGGACAATGCCCCCTTGGAGAACAATGAAGACTGAAAATCCCATAGACAATGAGTGTTGAAAGCTATATAATATTCTTATCACTTTCTGTAGCAGCCTTGGTTGAGAGAGCTGTAATTAATTATAAGAAAATGACAAATGGTCAAGGCTATGCTGAAGGCAGTGGCCCTGGTACTTGACATTGTAATGCAACTTGGGAAAAGCTTGTCAAATCAAGGTTGTGTTAATTTATTAGGCAGCTATTCGTGCCAAGTTGAATAAAAGGAAGAAAAAATAAAAGGTGGAATGCTACTGCAAATATTAAATGTTTGGGGTCTTTTCATCATCTATATGCTTTAAAGAATGAAGTAATTTTATTCAGCTGACTTCTGCTCCAGATGCTTGTTTACATGTCCATCACACCTCTCACAGCAGGCCACCACTGAAAATCCATACATCATTAGTAGTTGCTTATATTTTATAGTGTCAGTGGAGTAAAATCTTAGTTGGGCCAAATAAACTACAAGTCTTTCACACTTTATTTAGTTTCATTCTTGTCAAAATATGCGTTTCAGAATACTTCCTTCAGCTCCTCTGATTCTTCATACATGCACTCTGCAAAAAATCAGCAGAGCACTCAGGGAAGGTAGATTCCAGCCTCAGCTGGGCTGTTGACTTCTTATGTGTACTTAGGTGACTGTTTATTATGCTTTTTTCTGTCTTGTTTATTTCAACCATAATTCCTGACACAGGAACTTTTTTTTTAGCTAAACAGGTCCCAACAAATCTTTCAATAGGAGTAAACTTATGCAAAAGAATAATATTTGCATGTAAATGGAAGTGAGCTGTTTGCTTTCAGCATGCCCTACCATGCCTCTTAAGAGGGATTTGTTGCTTTTTTGGTAGTTACTAACAAACATGGCAAAAGCCATTGACTGAAGCCAAGTGAATAACATTTGACAAGCAATGTCAAAGAATCCTGGATCCCTGTCTCCTTCCAGCATTAGTCCTTAGAAAAATGTCATTGTGTTGTCAGTCCTTAGAGAGCATCATGATACTGTCCAAACAGGCTTGTGTAGGAAATGGGCCTTTAAGGGCCAGGAAATATTCTACCAATTCTCCCTGAGCAAGAGCATATGTGTGTTTAGCACAGATGCTGCTCTAATTATGATAAATTGGGAACTTTATCTCTGTAGTCCTAAAAACTGCAACTCCAGTTATAAAACAGAGTATGGGTAGCAGTTGTTGTAAACATAGGGCTTCTTAAGAGTCCCCTAATCTTCATTAATCTGTGCATCTTGGGTTTTTAAAAAGAAAACTTCAAAAAGAATTCTGTAAAGATAGAAAGGATTCTTTCGATATGTGATGACACTTCAAACTGGATGTTGTCTGCCTGGCTATTTAACCAGTTAACTCGCATTTGACCACTATTACATCTTAGACCAGAATGTAACCTGCAGCTCTCCAGGTGTGGCTGTCAGCAGCTCGTCACTCCTGGTTTTCACCATTCATTAAATTGTACTGGGAAGAGGTGACTGATCCAACTGTGAAATAACCCCTCCTCAAAAAATGAATAATTTTTTGCTTGATCAGTTGATTGCTGACTTATGTCATTTTGCAGCATACATCTGATTAGAGACACCTTTGGCTGAATGTTAAGCGTATATCTACTGTGATGCAATTCCAAGCAATGCTATAAATCTATCTGTATAGATGTCTAATATATGGTTGGCATTTGAAAATTTTTTGAAGTGATAAATTGCCAATTAATGTATTGGTTTGCTCTGTAGGCAGGAGCTGGGCCTCCAGTGGTCCACTAATGTGCTATTTCTTTCCACTGCCAGACTCTGTATTCAGAGGATTCATGATGTTCCACTTAAACATGGCCTGATATGGCCATAGTCCTCTAGACTGTGTGGCAGGGGTGTGTATATATATATATGATACACATTATGGTGCTTATCTATGAAAGCTGTATATGAAGTGCTTTGGACAGACCTTCTCATACCACAATATACTGGTGACAAAGTACCAAAGACTGGTGCCATAACCTGTAGCCACTGCCCCTACTTGCCAAGAGCTGAGAGATGGACTGGCTTCTAGGCTTCTGTTGATACTGGCCACCCTCTGAATACTGAGCAACATATAGTGACCAGTCTGTGACCAGAAGGAGCCATTCAAATGGTTAAAATCAGGGCATTCTTGACATGGATGAGAAACCTGGAGTGGGGCAAAGCCACTGGTTTTGCATCAGTAGTGCAATTAAAGTTGGCCCTGAAGCAATTGGCAAGCTGGAATGAGGCTTATTTTCTTAGTACAAGTTTGCTGACTGAAGATGATGAGTCTGTGTTTTTATTTTTTTTGTTGCTGAGGCTCAAGACATGAAAATGTGTCTGAAGTCTTTCATTTCCACCTATTGAAAATCTTTAAAAAGGAAAGAAATAAACAGATGGCTCTCATTAGCACAAGAGTGCTTTAATCTTTTGCACATTTTAAATTTTATTTTCCTTTCAATGTTTGTAAGTAAACTGGTATAAAATTAAGACTTCACCAGAGCAATTAAATTTCACACATTTCAATCCATGAAAGGAGAGGTGGACTCCATCCAAATTGCAACAACTGATGTAATCCTGGCATCACAATTATCTATTATGATCAACAAATTCATTCTAAGTGAATGAAATGCAGTGAGGCTGGCCCTTACACATCTTACTCAAGCAAAACTCATTTGAAAGCCTTGTGTACGACTGGATATCTTGCCTCTACAATTCAACCAAATAATTTTTATTTTAAGCTGGAAAAATACAGAACTCATCACTCTGAGGAACACGTGCAAGAAACTGTGGATAAAATTTGCTATTGATATAAATTGCCAAAGTTGCAGGGACATCAATGGAGCTATATGATTTCACCACCAAATAATCTCCCAATAGCATTCTGTGGGGGTCACCTGACAAAGATGTTCAAGTATCTAGATTCTTCTCATGGCTCACTAGCTGAAAGGTCTTTAACCGATGGGCTAATAGGACCCTAATGTCCCATCCTGCAGAAGCAGAGGTTGCTTAGAACCTCCAGCTTCAGAACTTGGTGTCTTCACCTTGTTCTGCATTTCGTGCTTATTAAATTCTGTTTCAAGCCAGGGTGTATGGCCAGGGATGGCTGCTGCCACAACTTTTGATCTTACATCGGTCAAAACGTGTTCAGTCAAAATACATTTCTTGATTCAATTATTAGGGGAGGAGCACCACTTCTCAGGTACTGGAAGGTTACGACTTCCCTAGAAGTGTTATGGGTTGTACTTCTTGTCAGAGTGATCAGTAAGATTTATCCAGAGGAGATTCCCTGTAACACTGAAATAACAGCCCAGAGTTATGAACAGTGGTTACATCACATTGTTTGTGAAAACAGTGTTATCGGTATGTAATCACAAATGCAAACACAAGGCTTCTGATATCTATCCTGTGAATAGTACTACATTCTTTTCAGGCTTGTTTTATATGATAAAAATGGAGATTTGATCCTCTCCTATTTATTTTAGAAAAAGTTGGAGTTTGGAGATCTGCTAGATTTGCAACACTGAAAAATGAAGTTGAAGAGTCTTTGGAAAAAATAGTTTTATTCTATTCCTCTTAGAACATATTTGTGTATAAGGTGGCTTTTCTACTTCCTAGGAGCTTTCTTAGCTTCTGAAAAAGAATGTTTATTTTTGGTGCCACTGTACAACATTCTGATTTAAAAAAAATCTTAACATTTCAGTTACATTGAGGCATTTTGTTTTGAGCTTAACCTTTTAAACTACTAGCTGTTTCAATGGAAAATGGAGTACATCTCATTCTGGAAAGTTAATTTTAAATGGAAAAAAAATAGCATTCTCACTTGGCTAAGAGAATTTTTCAGGTTTTGCTATCTAATTGCATTATTTTAGATGAGGGCAAGTGTTTCAACAAATAACATGTCAAAATCTGAATAACTTAGAAGGACTTGGCATGTTTCTCCTTTGCAAAGTTTTTCCTTGATATTTAAAGAAAAAACATTCTGTGTCTGATTAAAGTACTTTGCACACAGTTCTCTGGACAAAGTCAGCTGTTTTGTGTAGGCTGCTGCAGAGGCTAGATAGCATTAGCTTTTTTTTTTCCTGTATTTCCTAGGGCTATCGAAGTTTCATATCAGAATCATTCAATCATGATTCAAATTAGAAGGAATTAGCTTTACCTCCTTTCTGTTACTTTTAGTTTTTAGAATTAGGTGTAAATGACACTACTGCTGACATTCATTGTCATGGAAGGAGTTCAAATGTCATCTTGACCATATTCTAGGACTGAAAACTTCATGGATATCGAGAGGTCTTTTTAGACAATCCTCATGCCTTATGGCAGAAGTACCCTGCATCCATGGAGAGAGTTGTTTTTCTTCCTTGTTCTTAAGGTTCTACAAAGATGAAGAGTCTGCACACGCTCCAGCAAATTTGTTCCAGTGCTGAAATAGCGTTAACGTTTGAAAGCTCTTCCAGCTATCTACCCTGGAGCTTCTGTGCTGCATTTTTTTTACCTTATTGCTTTTGTTCCATCTTTCATGATGAAGATACTGTTGCCTTTTTAGCAGCATTTCTTTCTGTAATTAAACAGCATTTATATCCTCCTCCCTCAATTCTTCACACTCTATACATATATTCGCACCTATGTATGCAGGTACATGCAGGGTGTTTTCTAGTTAAAAATGTGGAACTCTGTGTTAATGAGAACCACTTGTTTCAACAAAAGTAGAAAAATGAGGCCCTCATAACTTTCTTTTGTCATCTGAGATTTCTTGCATAACTAGCTGAAGTTATTACAGTGACAAGTCAATTATATGCCATGGAAAATAATAATTTCTAGCAGAAAGCAGTCATACACAGTAGGGAATAATCTGAATATCTTTAAATCTGTGGATATACAGCTGATTTTTAAAGTAAGGAGCACTGCCTGTTCCTTATGATACATGTGGATTCAAATGTATACGCGCCCATGTTCTTCAATGCCACCTTTTACAAAAAAGCTGTTTTTGTACTGTCATATTGACACCTCTTCCTTCAGTTGATACATCTTGTTAATAATTACCGCATTGCAACTGCCTCTGCTGTGTTAGTAGGAAGTTACCTGGAAGATATGCTGGAACCTGGAATCTGTCTAATGGATCTCAGTTGAGAAGAAGTTCAGAAGGGGAGGGTAAAAATAGCAGTCCTTTCACAATATTTCTGTGGATTTGCTTGAAGAATAGGAGATGTTCGGGAATGCACTGCTACTGCTGTGGTCAACATAGCTAAAGGCATAGACCCTGAATGTCCTACTTTGCATTCAGTCTCTTCATTTCTTAGGCTTCTGTATGAGCATAGAAATCTACCTTCAAGTGTAATTTCATTTTATGTTGGGAAATGACGGTGCAATGGGCAGGGAGCCTAGTCCTGTTGTTTTGGTTAAGTAAGTTTCAGAAGAGTATTGCACAGAACTTAGTCAGATTTTCGTGCTTACTGCACTTGGCTAGCTATTTACTACAGAAGATTCAGCCCTTCCCATGCTGCAACTGACTGGGGAAGGTGATAGGGTGGTCCTATAGTCCAGAAGAGCCTCTGGAACTATTTAGTGAAGTCCTAATTATTTATTCTTTTGCATTAATGGCTGGATTCATCCCTTTATATAGTCACTGATGAAATTATTGAAGTTCTTAAAGAGATACTTTTGGATTGCCTAGCAAACTACGAGCTGATCATGGAAATTCATTCTCACAGAAACCTCTTCTGCACTCACAGCCTCTGCACCTTGGATGGAGTACCCCAAAAAACAGCTCCACAAGGTCAGTCTTTACATCTCCTCATCTCTCACACATCCACATATTCATTAAGATATATATGATCCTCCTCAAGATACTCAATTGTGTTAAGTACCGTGATTCCATTCTCAATTCACACACAATACTGATATTTAATCTTGTTTACATAACTTTGTTCCAGTGTTGTATGATTAAAGGAAATATTTTTTCTTATCCTATCTAAATGAGATCTTTACCAGTTGGCTTTGAATACTAGGTTCTTTTTGCACAGTGAAAAGTGCAGTACATGATTTCTATCATGTAAGTCTAGAACCTCGTGTATCTTTCTGTTTAGGATACATATACTGAACTAGAATTCTCTTTTGACTATGCCTGTGTACTTATGTTTGGAGATAATTTTTGTCCTCTAAGAATGGAAAAATACAAGGTCTGATCTTGGACTCACTTAGCTCTATTTCATACCTTGTGTAAGTTCATGGACCCTAGTGGAGTTAATCCTCACTTATAGCAATGTAAGTTAGATCAGAATGAAGCCTCCAGCTTCTAAGTACTTCTAGTTGAGCTGAAAACAATTTCAGCAGCAGTTATTGGATCTCAGCACACAGATAAAAGGGCACTCCCAAGAGCAGAAATCCTCTTGAGCTGGGGGAGAATAGAAAAAGGCAATAATGTGAACTTCATGCTGTTCTGGTAAGAGCAAACATTAGAACTACTGAAATAAACTTGCCATAGGACTAAAATTTCAGCACTGCCTGTAGATTTATTTAACAAGCTCAGAAGAGCAAATAGGAGAGGAGGAAGAGAAATTATGACTTTGAAAACAAGTATTCAGGTTAAAATAATCAAGTTTTCATTTTAATTTGAACATGAGTATTTTTTTAAATGATCTTTCATTCCTCCTTCTCTGCTTCTGGTAGCAAACAGAAAGGAAAGCCTTTTCTTTCCATGGAGGTGTCTCTAAGCTCATGAGTTCATGAAAAGTTATCCAAGATGATGACATCTAATCTAAACCTTTAAGTGAAGCAACTTACAAAGGCTTTACCACAAAGTTCTGACAGTGCCAGTTGTAATTGTCATAGATATTTATAAAGGGGTTTCATTGGTGTTTTTTTTAAAGGAACTTTATAAGCCGTAGGCCCATATGAGTTTCTGGCATGCATAACCGAGGGCAAAAAGTGCCCCAAAACGTGAAAATATTGGCACAATATTTTCTACATGTTATCCAGGTAAAATGTTTTTGTGAAAGGAATTTAGATCCCTGAAGCTTTGAAGCGCTATATTTGAATGTCATACTTGATAGAAACCATCCTCTGAATACAAGACTACTCCTGTCATTCTATTGGATCAGTTATTAGCAGACTTTGTATTCTTATAATACCATGTAACTTTTTTTCCTGATGAAGTTTCAAAAGGCCTTTTTAACCAGAATAATCTTTTTCAATCTCTTTCAAGCTGAAGTAAAGATCTTCTCTATTATTAAGGTTTTGGTGCCATTATTTTCAATGTGTGTCTATATAAAAACAAGCTATATTCTTCTAGCATTGACAATTTGTATGGGGGTAATCCCATATTTTTCTGCCTAGTAGGTCCTCCTCTGATGTTTACTGTTTCCCTGGAATATGGTTTTCTTCCATCAAGCTCCTGTTGCCTTAGGTGTCATTCTCCTGTCATCTTCAACCCATCCTCTCCATCTCTTGTCTCTTCTAATAGGCCTTTCTTCCCTACTGCTGCCTGCAGGCCTCTTTCGCTTTGTTCTTAGTAAAGTGATGCTGTTCTTTTCTTTGCCAAGTTCTATCCCTCTTAGACATTAGATCATCTCTCTGTCTTTGCCGTTATATCCTTTTGTAGCTTCATTTTCTCCTTCTGCAGGCCATCATTGCTGGCACACACTGTCACTTAAAAAGTCCGTGTGTCTGCCACAACCACTGGCTTGGGTCATCTCTGCCTTCCTGCTCATGTTAAAATATACCTTTTCCCCCTTAATCTCCATCCCCTAACTAAAACTTTTAGCTCTCAATTTAACAGCATGGTTGTTCTATAGTTACCTCTGTGTCGGAGCCCTTCCCTGAGCTCTTATTTTTATTAACTTCTGCCAATTTTCGATTATTCTTTGCTTTGACAAGAAGTTATCCTGTGTAAGAAAACGAAAGAGGGTAGGAATAGTAAAGCTTGTTTTCATGAAAAGCCTTTGAAAAGTAGTTTCATTCCTCTGGGTCTTTATTTTCTAGCTGTCCTAACAAAAAATTGAATATGCTCCATGACATTAGGAGGCTTAGGTTGAAATTAAGGCAATTCAGAACTTAATGATGTTGATTTTCTGGCATTTTTATTAAAACCCAAGTTGTTATTAACAGTGTCAGACTGTTGAAGTAGTGTATTGGGCAAATTCACTATGTGCTTGTTTCTCAGAGCTTCCACTTTAACACACCATGTCTGTCCTCACATGCACTGTTCTTCTCCACCCTTCGTTAAGAACTTTTCAAGCTTGAATAATAGAAAGAGAATATGGCTCTGTACCCCCTCCAGGAAGTGTGGGACGTTGTAGTTACTTGGTAAAGAATGGTGCATTAATGAACTCAGGCAAACACCTAATGCTGATGCCAAACCAATTGCTTTGCCAGCCCCTAAAGCGCTGGCTTTATCTTTAGCATTGATCTAGACCTTGGAGAAAAGCTGTCAGGAGATGAACCACCTATTGATTTGGTCTTCAAGGCTTTCTTGTGTGTCAGCTTCTGTGAGAAAGCTGTGCAACATAGTTAGGCAGTTGGCAAAGAACAACTTTGTTTTGAATTGACAACCCTTCCGTTTGGGCATGCATTGCATTTGAGTGTTCAGTTTTTCTGTTGAGCTTGTATCTTAACTATTGGCCCATTTTGAAACTAAGTAATCAAAGAGGTGTGGTTTCCCCTTTTCTTGTAATTTCCAAAACCTGGTGTTCCTCATCCCCAATGTAAGGTAGCAGTTACAATGCTCTGAATCTAACAGAGAGCTCCTGTTTATTGAAGTAAAATGAATGGGAAAAGAAAATGTCATTTTTCTTGTTCTGCACATGGGAAAACGAGGCAAAGAGATTCGGTGAATTAACCAAGGCAGTGAAGGGAGAAGATCACAGAACTGGTCTGTATTGTAAGCATACAATCGCTTTCTGTGTTAGTCTTAAGGCTTTTTTGTCTGAGAAGTGAACCCAAGTACTTCCGAACAGGCCAAAGTTGATATTAATTACTGCTTCTGCATAATATCAAGCATACAGAGCTTCACTATATACTTAACAAGTGAGACATAAGTATATTGACTTGAACTGTTCCCTTTTACCGTACCAGGAGAAAAATCTGGATCTTTAAATCTCGAAATTGGGCTGAATTCTCAACCCTATAAATGTTACTGCATCAAAGCAGCTATAAATGAAGGTATGGGAGTCCATCTTATGAAGGATCTAGAAGCAGTGACCTTGTCAGCTTTCTTTGTCCATTGTCAAGAAATTTTACACTAGTGGTTTTAGTTAGGGCTGCACTAAACATATCAGAATTGTTTGACGTGTATGGATCACCAGCTGGATTCCAATACCCATCAGAAGAAAGATTGGAGGGGCTGAAGAAACCAGATTTCTGCCTGGCCAACCACCTCTGTTTAAGTGAATTTACTGCTCAATTATTATTAAGATGTGAAGATTTATTCATCAGAATCAAGTCAGAAGCTAGGATCCTCTCCAACGTAGACAGTTTGAGCAGGTTCCTTTTCATGTTTCCCTGTAACTTACATTTAACTTTCAGCCCAAGTGGTGGGGCTGAGGGCTGGTTTGGGAAACACTGCTGATGCTCTGGAGAGAAAATGTGTCTGTTCATCTTCAGCCAACACATCTGAAGACATGAAATACGAAGAGGAGTTAACACTGGAAGGCACCTATTTACAGCACTTGAAAAGAGCACAGACTTGCTAAAGAAGCTTGCTTTCTCTTGCACCACAGAAGGATGAAGTATAGAAAGATGTAGTGTAGAAAGAATCCTTAAAATCAGAACACAGAGAGTTTCTGCAGACAGTGCTATAATATAGAAGACCCTGGCCCTAAAGCTGCCCTTGGCCAGGTATGCAGGGCGTCAAAAATGTGTTCTTTCCGAAGGGAAATGCTCTAGCTGGCCTCTAGGGCAGCAGCAGGCGTGATGCATCACCTTGGTTCACTGCGGGAGGAAACATGCTGGCTCACTAGAGAGTTGTAGCTACAGGCAGTGTGCCAGGTGCCACATCATATGGCCCCAGCTCTTCAGATTATTTTAAAAGAAAAGAAAGAAAAAAAAAAAAAAGTGGTATTGAAGTTCAGCCCCAACTGGCATTTAGCTGTTAGGTCTATTACAGAAGTAGCATTTCAGGCAGCTTTTGTTGCAATACTGGGTCCCTGGGAATAAGGATGGGAGTCTAACGGACGAAATGAGCAGTATATGCCAGTGCCTCGATAATAAAACACTAATCCTACCTCTTCTTTCAGACTTCTGACTTTTAGAAATATGCTGTTAAAATCATGTGTAGAGTTTGGCCCGTTTTTTTTTTTTTTTTTCAACCTAACAACTAACCAGTTATTAAAGTAATGTAATTTGATGGGTCCACCTTCCCGTTGTCTTTTTTCCCAGCTCAAACATTACATCTGTTATCGTTTGTGCTGGAGGGTGTGATTATCCTCTATAGATAGAAATGTTCTATTGACTGAGTCAAAGGCGTTTAGTTTGTCCAGAGAAGTTATTGTTTGGAGGCCAAAATGTCTCCAGTTCATATCCTAGTTCGTTTCCATTATTACATGTGTGTGATATTAATTTCTGTCTTTGAGGGGAAAAAAAAAAATCCATCTAGTGCTATGAGAAGAGGGGAGAAATGAAAGTGAATGTGGACATCTCCCCTGGCATATCTTTTCATCTTGGCAGCAGCAAATAGTAAGGATTGAAATTTAAGTTCACAAATATTTTTTTTTAAATAGTTGGAAGGCGTCCCAATTTTTATCTGGGGTAACTTAGTTTTCTTTTTTTCACTAGGACAGGGCTTATATCTTTGTGTTAAATAATAAGAAACTAAAAAATATTAAGGAACCCAAAAATGCACTATGATGCACACAACATTTATATGAGAAGCAGCCCTCATCTAGCAGGGCTCCCTATGTCAGTTTAACACGAACAGAAATACTGATCTTTGCTACAGGAGTTAGTAACCTGAAACTGTGAAAAAATTAAGCCAAACACCAAAACAGCTGCTATGATTTATATTTACTTAGAGAAATGCATTATAGTCATCATTGCCTTTTATCTCAGCCATGGTGTAGAAAATTACCTTCCACTGTCACAATTTATAAAATACTCTTTGAATGTTTATCACTGATATACAATCATAACAGCAGCAAATGAGCAGGATTCTTTTTAACAGTTCTTCATGATATTAAATTTATACTAGAGGTAGTGAAAAATTGGCAGAGATGAAAAAAAAAAAGTAATGAAGTTGTTTGAGTTACTTTCCACTAATAAAAGCTCCATTACTTAAGAAACTCAAAACTCCTGAAAAAGGTAACACTTGTCAAGTAAGTGTGAATACTTAGAGAGGAGAAGTGTGAGACAGAGGTCCAGTAATGTGCTCTGGGTTGCCAGATGGATCATTTGCAGATCCTCTGAGGTCTAGTTCCCAGCCTGCAATTCTTTCCTCAAGCAGCATTTTCCTGCTTTCTCCCAGTGTTACTGGAAAAAGATCTTCCTTTTTCCAGTAATGTTTGCAGTTACAAGCTTACAAATTTGGCTTTAAAAGTTCCACCTCTGAAACACAAATCTAATTCTTTGGCATCCTTCATCCATACCCATATCCATTTAGCTGTGTTATTGTATAGCTGTCAGCAAGCCAGAGCAACTCGGGTCTCATAGAACAGCCATCCAAAACTGAACACACACAAAAAAAGATTGAGGGCAGAGAGCATTCGAGTGGCTACCCTCCCCTACCTCTGTGGAAGGCAGCCAGTTAATTTATTTAAAATAAAAGTATTTCAGCCAGCTGGATAGTGGCACTTGGCTGCCCTTGCAGGACCTCCTTGGCATTTACTCTAGCCATGGGGTAACTTAAGTATTCAGAATGTGTAGAGGTAGCTGTCGATACCTAAGGCTGTACACAGCATGAAGAAACACAATACCCCAGCAACAAGTAGTTTAGCATAGCGAACTAAAACACCCAGGCCTGACCCTTCTTGTTCAGCCACTATGTTCCTGCTGCTGTTGAAGTAAAAGGTGCCGGTGTCTGACCACTCCCCAGCTCTCATCCCGCTGTCAGAGTAGGTGGCTGACTGTTCTCCGTTCTCTTGGAGGCACCTGTCAGGATCTCCAGTCTAAAACACACAGGACTGCATACCTGTTTGGGAACACATGCCCTAGCAGGAAAAAGGAGGAGGAGCTATGAGTTAGGAGCTAATTTCAACAAGTTGTTTCTTCGAATGCCTCAACAAATAGATATGACCGAGTGGAAATCCATAGCATCTCTTGCACGCTGAGTATAAAAACTTGTGTCCCTGAATTGAAACACCTAGGAAAACAAGGCCTCACTCGTTTGTGTCTTCGCTGACAAGGCATTCTTGGCTTTAAGCCATCTTCACCTTTTGGAGGCATTTTTGGTAAACTGGACTGGTGTGTTCTGCCGTGTGTGTTGGTGAAATGGGGATCCCTCTTCATTGCTTAGCCTTCATGCTGTCTCTACAGAGCAGTGCTCCATGACAGATGGCTTGCAGTGGTCAGAAGGGTACTCTACCTCGGCATGCAGCTTTCAACAGAGCAGAGTCACAGGCTGCAGTGTACGCAAGGGTCTGGTTTGTGTATAGTCAATCCAGACAAAGAAAAGATGCTCATTCTTTAATTATGGAATTCAGTACAAGAGCTCCTAGCTTTCAGTGCACCACAGCATTGGAATTATTGAAGCAAGAATTACCACAATTTCTTCTGTTCCTTGTAACAGATTGATGTATTCAAGGTCACGACTCATGCTGCATTGATTTCTTGCCAGGGGATTTAGACCTTAAATGATGGATTGTGTTGTGAACTGATAATTTTTTTTTAAATTAGTAAAACTTCACAGTATACTTTTAATTGTTAATATTTACTGAGCAGTGAATGTATCACAGCTCTATGTTCTATTACTGCTTCCTTCTAGAAAGAGCATTTAGAAGACAAAAGCCCTTCTCAGTGGCCTGACATACTGTTTGATAGCTTTTGTAAATGCTTTCAAAAATGATAAACGTGATGAGCCAGGTCCTTAGTTGGTATCAATCATCCCCTCCCCACTGGATTACACCAGCTGCCGCTCTCCGAAGAGTTGTCCAAAAGAGTCTTTCACTGGCTACCTGGCAGGGTTTGGCTGTGTCAGTCTGTGAGCTCTCAATGGCTCTGCATGTGAATTGCCCCAATGTGGATTGAGTGCTGCACCATCCACCCTCTATTTTGGACACTGGGAGACTTTGTGCAAGCCAAACAGAGCCTCACTGCTGCTGGACCCAACTGCAAATGACGGCATCCATCATGACTCCCTTCCCACTCCACTGAAAGTGGGTTTATGAATCTGAACCACAGCAAAGCAAAACTTGGCTAATACTTACTTGAATCTTTAAACCAGTTTTCTTCAGCTGTATTTTCCCCTCGATTTAATTTTCTACTATTTTTCTGAGTCTTTGACTGCAATGACAGCAATGCTTACTGAATTTTCTTTTTTTTCCTTTTATTTTTAATAGAAAAGGATAGAGGAAATAAATAAAACAGTACTGCGTTCATCACCATGAGTATTAATGCCAGGAGCTTTTCTCTTTGTAGATTTATCTAATCACGGCAACACATAAGCTAGTTGTCCGGTGCCAAATGACTGAAAACTTGAATGTCAAGGGGGAAAAAATATCCCTGAGATATGGAAAGTTTAAGAATCATTCACCAGAATTCATTTGCTTTGATAGGGTTGGGAGGTTTTGGTGGCCTCTTTTTTTTTTTTTTTAGTGTTCTGATCTTTCCAAAACAGAATTTTTAGGTAGAGAGGGGGAATCCCCTAAATTATTGGCTATATATGTTCTATGCCCAGCTGTGCTTTGCCCTTCTTTGTTTGCTTATTGGTCATCCACATTAATATGTTTGGAACAGGATCCAGATACCAGGTAGTTCAGGAAAAGGTTGGCTTCTGATGACAAAGATCAGCGTTCCGTGAAGTTAAATGCAAAGCCTCTTTCACTATATATGCTGCTACTAATGGATAACTGGATTTTGTTTATCCATTATCACAACAGTGAAGGGACATTCCTCTGTGAATATGTCTTAAAGGATTCTGCATAGTGTTTTCTTATAGCACTTTTACTCTTGCTTCTAGTGAGCATAATGAAAGTGGGTGTAGACTGCGAACTACCCTGGAATGTCTCTGAATTATTTTGCGTATCCAACACAGTAAAAATCTGATCCCATGGATGGCTTTCAGAGCGTAAGTCAGCAAGAGCACTTTGTAATAGTATGAGCCTGACTCTTAGAATTAGTAAGTAAATTGCTGTTGATAAACAGCTCTATGTCCCAGGTTTAAGAATGATGTAAATCAATTACTACATCAAGAGACAGACAGTAGTTTACCTTGATTCCTGTTGTTAAACTTGTGTTGAATATTTGCCACCAGCAGCATTTAACTGTACGTCCACTGGAATTCCACACTGACTGCATTCACAAGTGCAGTGGCTGTGGCTATGTGGAAAAGATTATGTGACCAAAAGCAGAAGTTTCCAACTGACGTAAAGGATTCAAGCATGAATCCATTGCATTTTGGTTGATTGGTTTTCTGAGCATTTGGAAATACCCTGTAAAATTTCCCAATTTGACAAATGCTGTTTGTGTTTTCTTTGATCAATTCCTGATCAAAAATATTTGTTAGTCATCTCTCAGACCATTAAATGATAGGCACAGTCCTGAGAACAAGAACCATACTTGTGAATTTCTAGTTAGAGCATGATGAGGGAAGAGGAAGAAAGATGTTTTACCTGCTGCCCCAGTCCCCAGATGATAATATTGCTTGCTGTCACCATTCATAGCAGTATCTCATCATAAAGCTTCAAAATATTCATTCTATGTCAGCATTGTAATGTTAAAACGTAGTATGAACAAAGAAAAGGAAATTGTATCTCCCTCCACCACTCCTTAAGCTTGCTTTCTCCACTCCAATACTGAATAGAAAGGAGTGCTGGCTCTGGGGTCCTCTGTCTTTCCTTTATTTTATGAGCCTAGATAGGAGGTTACAGCAGGGTATCAGGCGCTCTGCACCATTTGACATTGTGCCAGCATGGCTTCCTTTACACAGTGACAAGCTGAGTCCTTCCAGGCTGTACTGGAAGAAAAACTCCTACCCTTTCTTCGGGTGACCGCATACTTGCATGGAAATAAAGCAGGAGTGCAGCCCTTGAAAAACAAAATCCCATTCTACTCCTCACCTTATTCCCTGTTTAACATTCACCACCATGAGTTGCAGTGCTAAGACTCCAATAAGACTTCATCAGTCATGGCTTTGCAGCCCTGCTAAAAAAAGTTCAGGTTTCATTAAAAAATGCTGCGCGATGAATGGGTAGGGTAAAATTTAGTGAGATTAACTGGGCTGTGTTTTAGATGCCAGTCATCTTTAAAGCAATGAACAATGTCAAGATAGATGAAAAACAATGTACCGGAAAAGTGTCACCATTGGGAATGAGACAGTGATTCCCACAGAGGGAGGGATGTATACATTTGCTTTAATAATGTCTGAATGAAAACCTCAGTTTTAATTTTTCATAATACCATTTGGCAGATTTTGAAGGTTGATTTTATTTTTCAGAAAAGGCTCATATCTCTTCTTGTAGAGGTGAGCAGGAAAGGAACACTTCACCAACCTGTTCCTGTTAATTGTAATATTTTTCACATACTCTTGTAATTATTTCAGGATCTGTTCCAAATATTTTTAGCTGGATCCTGATGATAATGAACTTCCAAGGCCTGTTTTCCTACAGCTTGCAGTGTCATGCTAAATGGACTGCAACAAGAAATGTTGCTGTGCCTGAGCTGTACTAGAGCCAGATCATAATTTGTAAATGTGTTTTTTGGGAGCTGCTGATATTTCTCACCACCTCCTTGCAGAGAGAGCAGAACAGTGCAGAACACTTCCCACTGCTGAAATCTGAGAGTGAGAACTTTTCAGGCTGATCTTCTTGACAGTGACCGGTAAAGCATAAACCAAGACTTTAAAAAGGGCTAAGGAATCTGGGGTAACGCAGCTCCCTTTCGTTCTCTGATAGACACTTGCAAAGACACCTGGCATTTTGGAAGGACAGAATACCTGCCTTCTATCAGATAAGCTCCACCTTAGGTATCTCAGTTTACCCAGAGAAAGTATCCCCAAAATCGGTAGTCATGTGACCACTATATTTCTGGATTATTTAGTACTTGCCCAGGCAGGTTTGTGTGTGTATATATATGTAGTATCTCTTTTCACACCATTTTCTCTCTGTTAGAGAAAATTAAAGAACGCAGAAATGGTGAAGAGTAGAAGTAGGCAGTTGAAGGATTAGAGCATTGATATAAGGTGATGAAAAATTAAATAAGAGCTTTAAACCATATGGAGTCCAGGAGCCAAATTCTCAGAAATAGCTTACTTGTTAAAGTCAGTGAAATGTTAATGCAGAGCGCAGGTGCTCGGTGGTACTCCAGCCTCAGTTCCTGTACGATCAGGACTGTGTACAGAGAGGATGGACAGGCTGTTAGTTCACCATTTGTTTAATTGGCAGTCATTATAGGAGCTTGGGTTTCTGCAACAATGAGTAGAATCCTGGAAGCCATTTGAACAGGAGCATCTCAGATTGTTTTGGAGGCAGTATAATTGTCTGGAATGTTATTATTTTTTGTCCTAGTGAAGTGGTTGAAATCTTGCACAATTTCCACTAGTGATTTCCAAAAAAAAATTGAGCCAGCCATACACAAAAGTTAACAACTTGATTTTGTCTGGTGTAATAAAACCAGCAATATTCTTAGGTGAAGTCGTCCAATTAACATATTCTTTCTGCAAGGACAGCAAGTTTTTCCTGTAATGACTTGGGTGGCTTGATGGCAAAGTTATGGGAGGGAGGTTTATTCTTGTTCTTCAAGGGCAGTACACTGTAGTGGAAATATATTGTAATTTTTTCTTCCCCTTATCAGACATGTTATTGATCAAGAAAAAGTGTTTTGGAAAAAATATAACTTGGGATACAATGTGCCTGCTGTCTGTGGAGATAAACACAAACCAGACAGAATGGAAATTAAAGACTCTCATCATAAGTGGCATTTTTTACCACAGTGAGAATGTTTTCTTCAGCACCATAATAGGAACTCCTGATATCAACTATTAAAACACTTCCTCAAAAACAAATTCTAATCACATTCCAGCAGTTACGTGTAACTTGATGGCTCTTCGCATGTGGGCCAAAAATGTTCTTCAATAGCTGAGCTCATTATCGTCACTATTAGCATCTCACATGAGTTTTTTTGGCGGATGCTTAGCTCCTGTCTCAGGGAGGTAACCATTCTGGTGGCTGCAATGAAATGGTGCTTTGGGAGCCAATCCTCTGGATTTCAAACTTACACCAGCAACGCAGGAAAAGCAAATTGACAGATCTTGTTTTCAGTACTGCTCTATTCTTAGAGAGGAGCTACATTAGGAGGATGAGTTGTTGTAAAGAGTTTGCCAGCAAATGATAGATCCTCTTCTGGGTCACGAATTCTTGTCACCTTATGTATTAATAGGATCTGCCAAGGTTTTATCATAAGTTTCATTGCTTACAGTAAGTCACATGGGTAACAGAACCACAAAGAGTTGAGCATCTGTGACCCATATACTGAAGAAGAGAAGGGAAGAACAGCCGAATAAGGACACAATGTTTGAGTCAGGAGCTTGATTGGCTTAGCAAAAATGTTTATGCAACGCTCTGAAAATCAGTTGGAAAGCGCTGCAGCAGTGTAAAGCCTTGTACATAATGTGGGATTATCTCAGTTAGCATGTGCCATGTTTGTGTTGTGGGGAGATTTGGGGAGCGCGACGCTCGAACACTATCCTCTCCCACTTCAACAAACAAAAATCTTTGTAACCTTTCAGCAAATGTCTGGCCCTGTGTGTATGGTCACAAAGTCTAGTACCACCAGCAATAGGCACTGATGCTCCCATGTGTCGGTCTGAGTGGTTCATGCTATTTATGGTAAACAAGAGGAAAGTTCATTTCTTGGTCATGTTTTATTGCATTTTGAAGGGTCAGAGGTTAGAAATGCTACAGAATAGTAGTACAGCAAACTCACCCCGGAGGGACTCACGGTGCCAGGTCTTAATAGGATTGCCCGACTGTCAGCACATGGTATTTATTCCTAGGCAGCTAGAATATCTTGGACCCACTGAAAGACACAACTGTGAAGGACTTCACAGCAGGGACACCCAGAAAGACAAATTCTGTGACCACTGCACATGCCTGTGACTTTGAAATTTGAGGTTCTGGTTAAGTCACTTTGCAAATTTAATGGAAACAGAATAGTTTGTCCAAGCCAAGATTTAGTCTGTTAGAATGTGAGTTTTTCTCTTAGTTATAGTAGAATTGCTGCTGGGGAAGGTTCTCTACTGTCCTCCATTGCATGTATGCCTTCAAAATCTGGAAGCAACAGAGATTTTGCTTTTCTTACGCCTTAGCCTCACAAATACTTGTTTTCAACACTGTTGACCATGGTAGTGCTTCAGTGTCAGAGACAGAATTGTCCTAGTGCAATAAGCCTCATGGTGCTGCTGCAGCTGTAGCTGATTTCAGCAGACTGATTCAAATTTCAATCTGTCCTCCCTGCCCCTCCTCATCTGCAGGAATAAACCCTATTCCAGATATATTGAGAGGTCTCTGGCAGATGTGACCAAAAGCATTGTTCCATGGAATAAGGGAACCTCAGTTTGCCTACTGATGGCAGTATATAACAGTTAACTTTTTAATTAAATGGCAAAGAAACAAATTAATAATTAGCATATAGATAATGTGAATTAGCCCTTATGTTATACATTAAATTCTCTTGCAGTTATTGGACTGTAGTGCACTGTTGCAAAGTACTAAGCTGAAATCCATGCCCTAATTATTTGCCATGACGTGCATGTCTCAGCTTTTGTATGAAATGAATGTAGGTAAAGATAAAAACGTATTACAAAAAGCTAGGATTCTAATGTAAGATAGGCCAATGCTAATTACTGGCTAATCATTGTATTAGAGCAATTATATTATGTGCTTTCACAGCCTTGGTTAGTGCCAAGTTGAACACTAGCACATAATTTGTCAGAGAGGAGTAAATTTTTCTTGTTATCATTACAAGATAATATTTTCCTTTTTTTCTCAATATTTTTCATAAATGTATGATTTTAACACTGTTGTAAACATTTTTTTGCTGTCTTGTTAGCCTTAAGGATCTGTTTTGCAAATGTTGCTTGTGTCTAATTTGGGGCAGATTTCATTCTCTATTGCACTAATGGGAGAGAGCACTAGCAGGTCTTGTGACTGAGCAGTCAAGTGGATGTGATGTTACATAAGGCTGCATTTTCAAAATTATTGTTTAGTATTGGCCCCCTTACTGGAGCCAGACAGATCTTTTCTCAAACAGGTACAAAGGCAAGTAGCTTTTTTTTTTTACGTAGCTAGCTAGAAAATCTCCCAGGCCAGACCCTGCTAGCCTGACAACCAGCGACAGCCTTCTCTTTCTGGACCCCAAGTAGTGCTGTCATGTACTTAGAATACGCTCAGCGTCCTAAGTACCTGAAATAAATATAGCCGTGCAAGCTGATAGTAATGAAAGTCAACACAGTATTTTTAAAGAACTGTTTACCATGATAGCAATTATGGGAAGATGGATGGTTTGAATGTCTAGAGCAAGTGGATAGTTAGAAACGGCTATATTCTTTGCCTAACTTCTGTTCCCATTATTCCACAGACATGTGGAATATATCATTAATTTTAAAGAGGGAAATAAAACCAAATTGAAGGACCTAGATTCAAAGGCATACCTAAGCATCACCACTTATTCTTTCCGTAATGGCTTGAAAATCTGTGTTGAGCTTCTTATGACAGAGCTGGCCAAAGAGTGCTTCCAATTAGATACGGACTCTGTGCAGATCAAAATTAGAAACTTTTGCTGGCTGAAGGTGGCTGTGTTAAACTTTGTGGCGACAAATGGTTCTTGGATTCCTAAGTTACACTATATCTGCTTTTTATATATTTATACAGGCAGTTCTTTCTGTCTGGCTCACTAATATAAACACCTTTTTTTTTTTTTCTTCTTTTTAGGTTTTATTCAAAAATAATTATTTGATTAAATTTAATTTATTTCCTGCAAAATCTTTTATCTTTGTCATGCTGAATCTGCTTCTTGATTTAGACTGTTGTGATCCTGGAGAAAAGGCTAGGTTTTGGTATATTTTTTAGAGTTATAGCTATGTCTGAAAAATAGTTCCTTTTCTGAAGATTCTGGGGCAGGTTTTCACATGTTCCTCATGATCTCTAATTGGAAATAATCTTCAAAAAAGCTCGATATCTGGCATGCTTTTATGAGAAGTTGGTCACTTATTTTAGTACCTGAACAGATAAAGAGGTCTTTTGAAAAATCTGACCCCAGCTGTAAGTGCTGGGCACATTTCAGAACCGGATTTGTTGTTTTACAGCCTGCAGACAGTGAGATAATTGCCTGTCTCTGGTGTTAATGGTGACGGAGAACCATGCTCCCAGTCTCTTGCCTGGGACTCCATGACTGCATCTATACTAATAAATGAAATGGGCCTTGGGCTTAGGCTCCCGCACTAGTGCTTGACCATCCTTAGCACTCACACCGCTAAGGCCAGTGTGAGCTGGCCTTTTTCCAGACAGTGCCTGGCCATGGATTGGAGTAGTAAAGGACCACTGCCTCTACGGACAAAGCTGCTTTGTGTTGTGGGGGCGAAAGTATTAGTTGTAGAGATGAGAGCTTGTGCATTTATTAGGGAAGGAAAAAGAGGGGAAAAAGGCAGGATTTGTGTGAGCTAGTATCTGAAGAGGCTGATGCACCCAGCCAAGGAAGTGACGGATGATGATGCTGTTACTGGAGAACTCTGAAGCATTATTTAGTTTTATCTGCTGGTAATGATAGATTCTTTTGTATCTGCCTCTTTCTGAATGATTTCTTTTTTGTGAGAGGAATATGCTCTTCCAACACTGCCCTGAATGGAAAGGCTACTACCTTTTCTGATTTATGGAGAGTACAAGTCTAAACTGATGTCTGAAAGGTTGCCTTTAGAGGGTCTTCCTCAAAGTGTGATGCTACCAAGCAATTTGCCTCCACGTTACAGAGTGACATAGAAAGCTTCAGAGGAAGCTGGTAGTAATGGGTCTCCTAAAGATGTCACTGAAGTTGGCTCCTGTGACAGACAGAGTGTTAGAGCTATCTGTTTATATCTAATATTAATGCCTTCAGTTTTAAAGAGACGGGCTAGAATCTAGGCTGTCAGCAAAAATGTCCCCTTTCTTCAGCTGATGAATGTAAAGAACTGTCTAAACCTGACAGTAGAATCACGTTAATGGGGGCAAAAAATAGTGACATGTGAAGACTTCACACCAAACAAATCTGCAGTAGGAAATCTCACCTCTTTTATGTTTGTATTCTGAGAAAACATCACCTAAGCGACACCGCAAAGCTTCTGCAGAGACATCAGAACCACCCTCTGCGTTATGGGAAGTATGCGACACCGCTCAATAACTGAAGGTCTGAATTTGTAAGAGCCAAACGCTTCCTATTAAGTGCGTAGCCCAATTAACTCACATACAGACATTCAGTATTGCCTCTTTCCAGCTTGATCCTGCTGCTTTCAGAAACAGTAGCAAAATACAAAATGGCTTTTTGTGAAAACAAAAACAAGCCCTGACTCACAGATAGAGCTAAGGCAGCGATTACTGTAGTGGTAAAGGCTGGATTGTAATGCTGACCTGCTGTAAATTCTTGGACAATCCTTTCCCACTTGTGAGTTTCTGTTTACTGTCTTCCAGTATTTGTCTGCCTAGATCTCCAGGCTCTGCGGGGCAAGGATTGGTTCTCATAATATTTGCTGTGCTTTTCATAATAGAGTCTGACTCTCGGGTGGCTGCTATTAATCATGAATTATGTATTAATGGTAATGTTGTGGAGCCAACTCACAAGATCTTATCTGATAACCAACACAGATGAGAATTACAGGCTGTGTTTTACAGGTGTGCGAACTGTGCTCTAAGTGGCAGAGCTGGGCATTTCGAGGGCGGAGTTGCCACAGGAGTAGTAACAGCAGGGAGGCAGAAGAAGGGGCTTCATGTTTTAGGAAGCCTGCTTCTGTGCATGTCATTTCTCAGTTTGCTCTGTGACTTTCAGTGAGATGGAAAATCAGTTAATCCACTGTGCAAGGTCATTTTAGTAAATGATTGAAGGAGTGAGAGGAGGCAGCTCTTAAGCAGCCCCTTGTAACTTTGGAGAGTTGCTCCAGAGTCAGCCATTCTGAGTCTGACCATGGAGTTGTTGGCACGAGCAGGCGGAGGGCAGAATTGCTGCCCAGACATGGTTATAGTGCATACGGAGAGCTATAGGAGGGAGACAAAATGCAGCTTGATGTCTGCAGTTTGATAGAGAAACTGAAATAAGGGAAGAGAAAGGACAACAACACAATGAGAAAGAAAAGGAAAAACCTGCACATTGTTGTAAATCTCCTGACGTCCATGCATAGCTGCTTCAGAATTCTGATTTAGATTTGTGTTTAAATTTCCTTTACCATGAAATTAAGAAAAATATTGTAAATAAGGAAAAATGTAAATTAGTAAAAAGGAAAACAGCTGACCCAACATCAAAGCAGAAGCAAAGAAATCTGTAAATAATAATATTAACAAATATGTTAACAAAATCACCTTCAATTCCTAGAAGAGGTAGCCCGTTTCATTCTGACGTAAATCCATTGCAGTAGATTTACATCTGGGGTGAATATGACCCAGTGAATTGACAGAGCCTCTGGCATGCAATACTTGTCTGGTGTGTTTTAACTGGAAGGAGACTAGACTGTAATGTGCTAGATGCAGGCAGCTCGCAGATTACTGAAGTGCAGAAGAATATCATAAAGCAATATCTATTATTGAAAATATTTGGAAAACCACTATCAGACCTGAGATTGTGCATGTTCTTATTGGTCAGCTAACAAAATATTGACCAAAAAAAATTGCATCAGCACACTGAGTCCTTTTAGAAAAACAGCAATTCTTGCACTCTGCCTTATGCAATGGATTGCTTTAGTGAAGAAATCATCACCATATGAGTACAAATTATATCTCTGATACTGTGAGAATTTACAACTAAGCTATTAAAGCCTAAGTCAGGCTAACGCTATGCTTATAAATGTTTGCAGAATTGGGCACTGAGTATGACCTGCTGCTTATTCATAGCTTTTGGTTCCATTTGCCTGTTGAATATATTGAGGTGATAATGATACTGGGCTCATCCAGGAACACTAGGCAGCCTGCAGCTTATGGCCATCTTTCCAATCAAGGATTTAGTGTCCTGAACCTAATCCAGGCTCTGGTTGGTTGCTTGACACTGCTGGCACAAAGCATAGAAGAGGGCAAAATACAACATTGATGGGATTGTGAAGATGCCTTTTTGAAAATACAGCTCAGTGCTAGCAGCAGTCAAACAGGCAAATAGAATTGCAGGAATTAATAGAGAAATCAGAATGAAAGTAATTGTGCTGCCCTATAATCTGTGGTGTCCCATACCTGGCTGGAATGCTGTGGACAGTATGTGCCACCAGACCACATATGGATAGTGCCAAAAATTTGCAAACAAGGCAGGGAGATGCTCAGGGGTAAAGGGTGGCTTACAGAGAGGGAGAAATTAAACACAGCAGAACTTATCAGCTTGAGCTGGAGTAGATGTGAGATGTATAAAATCATGAAGGAGGTAGAGAAGCCACATAGAGAATAGTTATTCGTTACTTCATTGCTTTTTTGCAATGCAAGACACGGGTTCCCAGTGACATTGTCAAACCACTAGTTCAGAACAAATAAGAGGAATTCATTTTTTATACAAATTATGATTAAACTCCAGATCTTGGTACCAGAGGATGTTGTAGAAGCCAAAAGTAGAAATGGTCTCAAACGAATTCATGAGAGATTGGCTAGGTATAAGTGGCTTTTAGAGAAAATATCCTGGCTGCGGTTTCCAGCTGAACCATTGACTGCCAGAGGAAGCTCGAGGGTCTTAAAAGGGATAGGATCACTTATCTGATTTCTTACACATTTTGTCTGAGCAGTCTGTCTTAGCCACTGTCACAGGAGGATACTGAGCTAGATCCACCTTTGATCTGATGCCATATTTTTCTTGTTTTTATGCCGTTCCAAAACTTCTGGTTTTGGGCACTAACTGATCAGCAGAGATTAAGACAAAATATCCTGATGATTTTTGGTGCTCTCTTGCTACACTCTTGCTACACGACACTCCAGCTATTGGTCATATCTGTTATGGAGACGGAGACAAGGTAGCAGTCCTCTGCTGTAGTAATGGTGATGAAAATTAGCAAGACACCATCCTCTGCAGTGCTGTCTTTGCTGTAACAAGCTGGTTAACACACTCCTGTTGTTTAGCAGGCTCTGGAAGAGAAGAGTCAGCTCTTCCATTGCGGTCTTTGCTCAGTGGTGACTTCAGGACAAGGCCAGAACCCTTTTTTTCCCCTAAAGAAACAAGGAGTTAGTTCCAAGTGCTCCTGTGTGAAGGCCTTGTTCACAGACAGCACTGCAACAGCCAGCGGGTGGCACTGTTGTTGCAAGGAAACCCCCAAAAATCCCATGTAACACTTCAGAAATGTTTGGATGAAAGTTTTCCATTGAAAACAGCAGCTTTGCCGAAATTGAAACATTTCATGGCACATGTCTCTTCTCAATGAATTTTTAATAGGGGAAAATGTAAATTACTCGGTTTGACTTTATAAGTGCAATTTAGCTTGTTTTCCCGTATCTTATTGATTCAGTTTTTTAGTTTATATAGGTATGAAATTTCAATATATTGAATTCTTAATTTTATAGGTTTTTATCCTAGTGGCTTAAACTCTCAAAAGTTAAATAGTCTTACTTTGTGGAAAAGGAAATATTTTGGTATTTTTAAAAAGAATAATAATGATGTTTACAAGCCTTTCAAATGCTGTCCCAGCGAAAACATCATCTTTGACTCAATGTGGGACAAAAACACATTTCTGAAGGTCTGAATTTTCTATGGTCTGTATTTTGACCTTCTCTGAATGGGTCTTCTTGACCAGAGAACGTACTTTGAGGGGCTGTTTCATGGTGCCATGTGAGTGGCAGTGTCACTCAGCAGAACATGCACTATAGAGGGACATCTCACTCCTGCTCGGAACAGCCATTCATTAGTCTGTGGTGTCAAGGCAGGTGGCACCATACCTTGGTGTCTTTGTAAGCTGTCGAGGGCAGGAAATGGTGCCAACATGGGGCTGTAATCTCAGGTAGTTATTGCTTGTTAAAAATAACCAACTGGTGGGGTCCAGCTAGTAACAGCTCACTGACTCTGTAAGCTTATGTGGTGGTAGAGCGATGGATGTTTAGAGAATGACTAAAGACAGTGCAAAAACTGGGAGGCAGAGGGAAAGAGAACTCAGCGAACTGGAGAGGGAACACCTTCCCTTTTCCTGTCTTCTAAAATAAAAAATAAACACTGTTTATTCATCTATGGCTTGTCTTGTTGGTTATGGCAAATGTGCGCACACGGTTTTGTTCTACCTAGACAGGGTAAGCTATTTATAGTGAATTCTCACACAGCCTTGTTGGAGGAAGCCCAAATTCTTCATTCTGCCATATGCAAAACTTACTGCAGTTATTACAGACTTCTCAGATTCTACCCACTTCATGTCAAGTTAGCGTTGCTACAGCTTCACTGCGCAGAGCAGTAGGATTTAGAGTGACATATACAGGGGCCCTATGGAAATAAAAGTAGGGACAGAGATGTTGGCTAGAGGATCCAGAATCGGTATCCATAAATATACTTGTTTTCTAATTGAAAGTGAATAGTGGCCGTATCGGCTATTATGAGCAGCCTGTATCTCTCTGGTTTGCATGGCACAAACACCGTACAGAAAGTGCTTAAGAGTAGGCAGTCATCTCACTGAAATCAAGATATCTAATTAGGTCAAGACAAATTCCATAGAGATATACAAAGTAAGTATGTACAAAAATGGTTTTTTAGATCAGGGCATACAGAAGGACCTCTAGATGTCCCAGAGGAAGACCACAATTTCTGCGTTCCCTCCAGGGATACATAGCTGTGCTTTTGTTCTTGTAAGTGCTGCACTGAACTCTTTGAGGAAGCTTAGCAATAAAGAGAAGCACATCCTTTTTTGTTTTTGTTTGACACAGTTACTTTGGTGACTGTGTCAACAGTGGAGAAAGAACCAAATTGTGTTACTACCTCTGCCAATTCTTAAACAGCACTGCAGTGTCCCCTCTCCTCCCCAAATGAGGAAGAGAAATTCACACTGTAATATTAATAACTGCAGAGCCCTTTAGCCTTTAATAATTAACACACTGCTAACTGTAGCTGAATGTTCCTTTTTTCTGATTCCAATTACAGACCCATTTGGACCAGGCTCAGCTGAGGGAAGTGGCTGAGGAGCAGTGTTATAATAGAGACCTAGATCTGAGTAAAATTGTTCTCCTTTGGCCCACACAGTAGATTAAAGAGAAGTTTGGGCTCAGACAGACGTGAAGCCAAAGCATCAGGTGTTACTGAAGAATAAAGTACTTCTGTACCCCAGTCATTCCAACCCAGAGGACTACTTTAACATCAGAGCCAATTCCTGGAGCCTGCTGACAAATGCACTCACCTGGCCTAATGTAAAATGAAATGTTCCTCTCGATAGGTGACGACTGTTCATACACTTGCCACTTTTCCCCAAGTTACTGCAGAGTAGGAGGATCTTGCTAACTTTTTCTTCTTGGTGGGGTGACAGTACGCGTTCATTGGTAGTGTATGAGTAAGATGGGAGACTTGGTCTAAAACCATAGCGCCCAGATTGGCTGGCCCTAGTATTTTCTGTGTGAAATAGTGTTGCTAGTGCAGCTCTAACAAGAAGTTTAGCATTTAGCAAACCTACTGTGATCTTTGCAACGTGATTTACAAGTCTTGGATAAATGTTGTTAGTGTTTTGCTGCAACGTCATGTTTTGGCAGTATTCCTGCTACCCTAGACACTTCTGCTAGCAGACAGGCCAATTTAACAGGAACAATTTAAATGCTTCTCAAACTGTAGCCCTACTTCCAAAGGTCTGGTCTTATGCAAGAAGTAGAAGGGAAGGGAACTAGTAAAATCTACGTTGTGGTTACCTGGCAGCTCAAGCTGAGTGATGGAGGCTGCCATATATTCTGTCTTCCTGCCCCACGTTGTGCAATCCCACACCTTCCCTTGTGAGTGCAGCTGTAAAGTGAGAAGGTATAGGGAGCTGATCCAGCTGAAAACTAACCTAACAAAAAAATTAATTTTTGTTGGTATGGCTTCCCATCCATGTTTAGGTTAGCTCAAGCTATTATAGCATTACACCCAGAATTAATCAAAAGAGGTAGTGAAAGGGGCTTAGAATTGTATTGGATTATGTCACATACTGGGATGTTTTTAATAATTATAACTCTGTCTTAGAGTTATACTATCAGTCTTTGCTAATACTTGGTGAAATATTAATTCTCATTGTCTGTGGTATAGCCATAGGTATGCTCGTTTTCAGCTCCCTGTTAACAATTAATAGAGCTCTTAAGAGATTTTCTGATTTTCAAATTATTTTCTCACCACTTAAATTTGAGAAGTTGTGAGGTGTAAACATAGCAGGGCTAAGAGTGAAAAATTCTTTTGCTCAGTTATAAACATGGGTAGCAGCAGCTGGGGATTAGAGAAAATTCCACATACACCTACCACGGTGTAAGAAGGAAGGTAGCTGCAACATTAGATGAGGTTAGGCATTTAAAGGCATTTAAACAGCATATATCCCTGGGTTAGAAGTCATCTGCACATGCTGATCCTTGAGGGACTGGCAAGTTTCAGAATGTGGGGTACTCAAAATCAGATTTAAGTTTTCCGTAGTTTGAAAGCAGGAAGCAGATTAAGAATTCAAGGCATGAACATGCAATGGAAATGCATCCAAAACAATCCAAAATCTCACTGCAGAATCCTAGTCCTGAATTTACTCCTGAGTTACTGAGGGATTATAAACTGAATCTTTATCTGGATTAAGTCTGGAAGGGGAATTTATCTTCCTTTGCAAGCGTGGAATATTCAGTGCAAGGTTGAAATCATGTATATTAACTATATTATTTAGATTTTAATTTTATTTCTATATATAACTTTCTTTACATATTCTATGGCAGCACTGGTTCCTTATAGGCATTGTCATCCTATCTTAATTTGCCACTCTCTGTAGTACTTGTTCGAGGGTCAGGCTGTACATCCTATGAGGCAAATCTGCTCGTGACCAGAGCATAGGTAATGAATCATGTCTGCCAAGTCTGTGACACATCCTGGAAGATGTAGGCCAGGAGAGCTCCAGTCATAGAGGACCGCAGGAAAAAGGCGAATGAACTACAGTTCTCAGAGAGCATAATTGCAGTATTTCAGAATTAAAATATATTGCCTTTTGATGGTTCAGCTTTTCAGTGAGAAAGCAGCATTTTTCTGCAAAAAGAATGGATATTGTTTGAACTGAATTTTGCATTGGAAAATTAGTTCTAATGGAAAAATCTAATGGATCTATGCTTATCCTTCTCTAGGTTTCTTAAATGAGAACTGCATTTCTTGCCTGTTTCAGCAACACACACAGTTTCTCAATGGCTCAACCTAAAAATATAAATGAGAAGTGCAATTGAAATTACAAGTAATTTTATGTTATGGAAACATGAAAAACATTGGAGTGGATGAAAATTAAGAAGCTAAGAAGGGTAAAGTTTTGAGGATAATGTGATAATTCAAAGATGACATTTTGAAATTTTTAGCATTTGTACAGAAAGTCAAAAAAAGTTTTTCAGATATTTTTAATTAAAAGAATTCTAACAAGCAGTAGTTGGGAAAAGTGAGTACTCACATTTTTATCCAACATCAGAATAAAGACAGGATTGCTTCACACATTTTGGACATTTTGGTAGAGGTCATTTTTTTTGGTTTCTCCAAGACTGTTCACCCATCTGTGATCTTTTCAAATACCATTAATCAAAAATGCTACACCAGCAGCAAGGAAAAAACCCCTTGTTTTAAAGAAAAAAGCATGTTGTTTGACAAAGTAATAACAGCAGAAGAAATCTGACTATAAAAGAGAGTGTAACAGATAACAAAACTAGAGGTTAGAGATCAATGGTTTCATCCTTATGGTGGTTTGCAATTTATAATGCAACCTTATGCTAGACAGCCAGTCAGTTGGAAGGCGGTTGAATGACCATTTCATGCAAAAGACATTGGGCAGGGTCCTGAAGTTCTGGGTTCAGTTCTGTGTGGGTGAAGCTCTATGTATGACCACATCAGTTGGCCTGTTTTCCACTTACGACACAAGGATGACAACACTTCAGCGCAGAGATTGATATCTTGGTGTGTGTCTCAGTGGCACCTAGCACAGTCCCACCACCCCATCCCACCACTTACTGGATCTTGTAGGTTTGCCTTGGTTAGGAAGTTGTTCTGCTGTGCCAGAAATATTTCTGATTTTTCAAACACATAGAAATTGGAAGTCTGTTTCAGAAGGAATCAAATACTGTTGAATATTTTACATGCAGAAATTCCACCAGAATCCATGGTATCTTAGAGTTTTGTGACTCACTGTGACTGTGGGAGAGCAAAGTTCAAGTCGCTATAGCCCCTCCTAGGGGATAGTAAGATCTACTTTTGCTTTGTGTTTTGACCAGAAATTCCATCCCAGACTTGGCCAGCCTTCCCATAAACCTCATCAAAACCAACCTTATCTCAGTTTAAGTTGCAATCTCAATTGCTTTACTTTCTGAAAATCCATTTTATTGGAAAATAGTCAACAGCTCTGTTCTGGGAACTACTGTGGTATTAGCTGTAAACAATAATTATGAGGAGATGTTTAAAAAAAAATCTCTACAGGTTCTGATTAGGATAAAGACCGAGGTTAAACTGCCATGGAACAGTGGAAAACACTAGTTAAATTCTTCTGATGCAGTGTTTTGTTACGCCTGAATCACGCTGTTTCATGGCCATGCAGACCCTGCAAAGGCAGTGGGTTACAAGAAGTGCAAATCGGAGGGGAAAAGTTGCTCTTTAGGAGAAATTCGAAATTAGCGTGCTGATTTACCCTAGGTGAGAGAAGAGCTTGTCATTAACATCACACTCTGTCACAAGATGGTCACAAGATACTTTGCTTACTTTTTCATAGCCTTTCAAAGTCCCCAAGAAGATGCACATGTCATCACCATGAGAAGTCAGGATACTTCTCAGGAAAAACAGCCAACACAGACATTTTGAAGATAATCCATGAAGAAAAATCCATGAAGGACTCCCATAAAAATGGTAGCTGCTTAGGAGGTGGAGATTACATTTTTAATGCTGATCTTTTCTCCCTGCAGAATATTTCTCCCACCTTATCAATATTTTAGAAAAGAAAGAGAAACCTTCTGCAGCTGCAGAGGCAATTTGGAGGGATTAAATATTTATCCTGTTTTGAGCAAAGCTTTCAGCAGGTGCTAGAATCTACTTAATCACAGGTGGGTAACCTGCGCAGCCTCTCTTTCCCATGGCTAAAACTGGAGATTCTTTCATGCAGGGATCTTCTGTCAGGACCTACTTCCAATTCCAACCCTAGTGGGCCACACACTCTGTGCACAGCACAATATTCAAGCCTAGGATGTAAAAGTGACAATTTTTCTCCAAGTTTCTTTCATTTGGTAAGGAAACAGAGTCAAGCCTTCTCTTGGACCAGCTCAGTTACTATGGCAGGGTTACACCAGGCTTTGAATTTAGCTCAATAATTAAAAGGTCTGAATAACATCAGCTCAAATTCAGAATTTGGGCTCTGCAGGAAATTTGGACAATTCCATGTTGATTTTCACTCTTAAGTGGGAAGAACTATGTGGTTTATAAATTTCTCTCCAAAATATCTGCCTCACCAAGAATTTTGTTAGGGCGAAGAAGAAGGAAAATAGGAAACCTCCAGCTGAGACTCAGAAATCAAAACCTTAATTTCTAAAAGACTTTTAAACATACGTTTTCTTCCTGTCTCTAAAGGAAACCTAATTAAAACATTTCCTTTCAAGTATTTTTCACTGAAATATCATCATGATTATAATATTAAATTGAAAGTTTCCTTAAACAAACCAGCATTTTCAGGTGTAGAAACATTACCTGGAAGTTGGGGGAGCTTTTTTCCTTTTTTTGCCTGATCCATTTGACACCAACACAGTTAGTTTACTAATCCATATGAATGAGCAAATATTCACTGTTGCTAAGGACAGAGTACTTTTAAGTTTTTTCTACTCTCAAGAAAGCAAGTTGTGGCTAGCAATGACAGACTGTGCAGAGTAACCATACCTTTTGTTTACAGATCTGTTTGTAATTTCCACCCACTAGAACTAATTGCTTTTATCAACACCAGTGATTAGAAGCGCCAAAGAAGCATCAAATTTTCTGACTGGGCATGGTATAAAATGGTGTGTAACAGTGTGCTGTGACAGTTTAGATTAGGGCAGGTAGCAATTTTGGAAAAGAATATAGTCAACGAGCGTGTTGATACATAGAAAATTGACAACTGGAGTTTCCTGCTGCACTTGTGGAGGAACAGCATAGATCCCATTGCAACTGCTCTCGGTCATTTTCTTTAGAAAATGTGAAAACACATTGAGAGTTACAGGGACACACCACTTTTGATGAAGCCTTTGTTGGGAAAGTTTTCTCAAAAAGAGAATGGCACAGCAGGCAAGAATCACTGTCTGATGCAAGTAGAACAGAACATTTGGACTGTCAGGAGAACCTGGTAGAAGTCAAGAGCTCCAGTTCAAAAAACTGCCCTTGAATCTAGGTCCCCCACTCCAGACATGAGCATTTTCATCATCAGGGTGTTTGATTACTGTCATATGGGTGTCTGTCAGCTTTGTTCCTGTCCCGTTACAAACAGAAACATGTTGGAAAGCTGGAAAATGTGCTTCCTGTCCAGTATGGGGCTCAGTGAGACTGTGGGAAAAGCAACCCCCACTTCCTGTCCCCATCTTTCCCTTCCCTGAACCACAGCCTGGCAGGATGTATGCTCTCCTGGATGTGGGGAAGTACTTGTACTAGCATTGCGCTGTTCCACCTATCCAAATTGCAAATATATCCAGCCTTGTGAGTAGTCCAGTGAAGAGAAAAAAAAAAAAAAAAGGATGATTTTTCAGGCAGAGAATTCAATGCCAGACAGGTTTCTGCATCATTTGTGATAGGTAATACTGGAAACCTATTTCTGACTAAGCTCTAAATGATTATTGCCAGAATGCTGTCATGGTGCTGATGAGTATTTCTCCAACAGAAGAAAAACAGCATGTTGATTCTTGAACCACAGAAAGCCGTAATTGTAATTTAAAATCTGGTATGCTCTTTAGAATACTAGATTCATTATTTTTCTAAATCTTTATAATTATACATTTAAACTATCACTCTGAATACATTTGCAAGTGTAAAGAAACAGACATTCTTTTTTTCTGATAAGGGATTAGACTATTGGTTGTTCCATTTTTACGATCTTCCTAAATATCAAGGCCCAAGCGAAAAATGAAATAAAAGATCCTACCTGCACAGAATGTAAAGACCACACTGTTTCAAAGGTTCCGGTTACAGAAACCTAAAAAAGTTATAATTATGAAATTGCAAAACTTATTTGGAACATGTCTTTTGCTCACACAATATCAAATGTTCCTGCTCCTCCACTCACAACAAAAAGACCATATCAAATAAATTTTTTTGTAAAAAAAAGTGCCGGGGAAAAAAAACCAACACAGATATTAAAACTTCTCAGCTTCAGAGATACCAAACTGTTATCAAGGACTGTGACAGGGTATAAATTTTCAGAAATATTGAAAAGGGGCGGGGGGGAAATCAAGCTTTGACATTAACAAGATGATAACAGCCACTGGCTCTTGTTCACTAACTTCCACCTCAGAATTTCAGCAGTGAGATAATCAGGCTTTCACTGACTTGTATGGGAATGGATCTGGCTTGGATCAGACTCTGCTCTTTGGCCTGGCTGTTATTATGTGGAGTTATTTGCTGGAAGAGTTTTGACAAAAATAATAACCCCCCAAGCAAGGTTTTCAAGGGAAGAGACTGTATGCCAGACAGGTAAATCACAGACAAGTTCAGATCCTTGAATTAGCTCTACACTCATGTGATGTCCAAATGTAAGCAGAGCTCTTGAAAATCCAGAGCTTTGAAAGCTTGGGAGACTAAAGGATCTGTCTAGTGCTGATCTCAACGTGAAACATTCTGCCAGTAGGGTGAAAAAAGAAATCAGACATAGTTCCTACTCTAAAAAGCATGTTGTGGTTTCATGCTTTAACATAGTATTATAAGCATGGAAGATGTTTTCAAAACATGACAGTTCATAAGATGATTTTTCACATCATTTCTTCCAGTTGCAACTAGGAATCAAGAAGATCCGCAGCTCTTGTTTCAGATTTTCTTCCTGATGTGATTTCTGACTGTACATAGACAACCCAGTGGTTAAATGCTAACAGTTAAAAGGAGTTAGGTCCCTCTTGTTATTTTAAGTAATTGAGACACTGGTGCATACTTGCATCTTAAATTAAAAAAAAATGTATTTTTGAAGAGCTTCTTCAATGCAGCAAAGCTTTAGTGATGCTAAGTTAATTAATAGTAGCACGTAATCTCTTGATGATTCAGTGATGCTTGAGCAAGGAAATTCAAGGAACAGACCCGATTACGTCCCCTGAACTTTTCTATTGCTGCATGTGCTATGTGTTCTGGCAAAGAGTTAACCTTCCCATAGCAAACACCTGGGTGTACATTATTACATACCCTCCCCCTGCAAGGCAGCAGCAGAGAAGCACTGTTTGTCTGTAGCCTTGGCTGCATGCATCTGCTCAGCCGGCCTCTGTTCCCATCCTGCTGGCCTGCCTGCCATTTTATTGCAAGGACAAGTTATTACTTAGATAACACTCCCGTTTTCTGGAGTAATAGTGTTGTGGGTTTTAGTTGGCTATCACCCCAAAGATCAACGAGGCTCAGTTTTCTGTGATTGCAGCCCTTGGAGTGTATGTGCAGCTGAGGCGGCTTTCGTATCGTGGGTGTCTAGTGCATTATTTATCAATAACATCAGGAATGTATGGGCTTGCTGTCAAGATTACACAAGGAGCTCTAGTTATAAGAAACATGACAAGAACGTGGCCAGGTACTCTTAGCATGTCTGCAGACGTCCATCTGTGCTGGGCTGGGTGTTGGCGTGCATTTCAGTCTCCTGCGTACTAACCAATGCTGCAGCATTTTGGGCACCGGCCTACAAAGCAGCCCATATGGGTGGACCTCTTGGCAAAGCCCTCTGATTTCTGAGTCTTTTTTTGCCAGCACTGGAGGGAAAGGTGCAGCTCCTGGAAAAAATCACATTCATACACATTTGTAAGAAACCTCAGCCTCACTGCTATTGATTATGGATTTTGTGATATCTGCACTTGGGGCTCAGGTTCATTCATCACTGACACTTAAACTTGAGAGACAATCCAGCTATATGCCAAGGAACATCTTAAGTGTTGTCGTGTGTCCCTTGTACAACCTGTGCAATTTTGGCAAATAGGAAGAAGAGAAAATATCGTAATACTTTGCTTATAAAGAAATTGTTTCAAATTTCTGGAGCATATGAAGAGTTTTATAGAAAGGGAATTGAGCTGAAATAGTACTACAGTGACATGCTTGATCGCTGAGGAGAGGAGATGTAACGATTTTGGACAGCATCTGTCAGGGTTAAGAAAGTTATTTGTTCCATTGGTTTATGGCACAGACTAGTAGTATTTTATTGTCAAACAGAATTAGTTTCATATCAAGAAGAGTGATTACTTGGGTTCACTGTGTTTGAGATTAAACTTGATGATTTCATGTCCATTATTGATTTAGGCTTTACATTCAGAGAAGTAGCGGTTTATATTTTACTTAAGGGAATTTGATCACAGTAGATGTAATCTTCAATGGGTTCTGCAAATGAATTAGTAAAGTTGCTATGCCTCCCACAGTAACTGAAGAAAAGTGAAGGGGGCTAGAAAAAGCCCATGTTACCTCAACAAGACTCTCAACAAGACCAGTGCAAAAAGATCTAGAGAAGGTGGAAAAAACACTGCTTACTTTTTCCAGCGTGCAACGGGCATGCTAACACATGAGTACAGCACGCACAAAAGCAGGAACTGCATAGAAGATGTTCTGCCAATGGCACATTGCAGCTCCAGAGTCGGATGATATGTATTTGCCAAAGTGATGCAAAAAACTCATCTGTACATCATCTCCTCTAATTTATCCTGAAGTTACACCAAAGGAGAGACGGACATCCAAGGTGCTTTCCAACATTAGAACAGGGTCAATGAAGCACCAAATGTGGGCGGCCTCTGTAGGAGGCAAATGAGCTAAGTGTGTAATATGTGTCACTAAAAATAGCCCCTTTTGAAACATCTTAAATTAGACAGTCTGTTAGAACACGCCATGAGGAACCAACCAAGCAGTTCTGGGTCCTGCTCTGCTGCTGCTGGGAAATCTGTAGCCAAGAGAAGACAGATGGTGTGTGGCCAGCCAGGGCTCTGCTCCCTTGGGCAGTGGTGCATGTCTACAGAGGGAGAAGAGAAAGCATTTCATGGAAGCCACTGTCAAAAGTAGGCCATATCAACTTAAGAACTCTGCAGCATTCCCCAAGGGATGGACAGTATGGGATGCTACCTATTATACCTTCACTGTGAACAGTTGTGGAAGCAGAAACAAGTCCTGCTAGCTTTATTTAGAGCTGTCATATTCAGGCCAAAGCTCCTCTGGCTTCCAAAATACTGTCCTTTGTTAGAGCTCTCCTCAGACACAGATGTCTCAGCAGAGGCTGAACTAGCGTTGCACCCTTAAAAAAACTGTGAGGCTGTTTGGCTAGCACTGAGTCATGCTACCTTTGCTGTCGTCTTCTTTGCACCTTACTGTATGCTTGTACATTGCCTCTGTGGCTCAGGCAGTTCTGAAACACACTACAGCAGGGACCATAACGCACATCTTTAGACTTAGCCGGCACCTGTGTGCACAGGAGTTTCACCTGCATGCCACATAGCCTTGACCTAGCTAGAATCACTGTGCACCTAACCTGAAAAAAAAGCCCGTCTGAGTTCAGACAAGTCTGGAACAGTGTAGGATCTACTGAGCTCTGGCTCAGCAGAGCATTTAGTCCCTAGCTCCCCTGAAGTTTCCTGTCTCCACACCTGTCTATGCATTGCCGCCTACTACTAGGTGGTAAATCAGAAAACAAATTGTAAATTGTGTTATGTTCCCTGTCCAGAGTGCAGTGCACAAAACACCCTCTGTAACTAAGCACTTGTTGCACAGTTAAGCATTAATAGCTACCAAGGCATATAGCAGCTGATGTTGGACAAGGCTCACATAATGATGTTTTCTCTTCTGTCGTTTGGGTTACTCCTAGTTCTTCGTTCCCTGCAGTGTGGTTGGTTCATTAGGGACACAGCAAAGCACAGTTCTGCCCCATCTGCAATATCGCCAAGTGTCAGGTGTCTACTACCTCAGTTTTTCTGCATTTCAGTTAGTGCCCTTTGTCTTCTGTCCTTTCGCTGAATAATCTGACTCCATCTTCTCTATTCCCTCCCATCAGACACTTACAAACGTTAAGATTGCCCCTGAGAGACTGAGGCTTCTCCAGGCTGAACAGTGCCAGCACTCTCAGGCTTGCCTCACATGTCAGATGCTGCAATCCCTCAATGTCTTTCTTATAAGGGGGTGTCCAGAACTGAAAAGAGTACTCCAGGTGTGGTCTTACCAGTGCTAAGTGGCTTTTCCAGGCTTGGAAAAATGTCTTCATTCCAAAGGAGAAAGAAAAGAGAAAGAGGGAGCAGATGCATGGTTTTGAAACTAATTGGATGCATTCTTTGAGATGGGAGTTAAAAATAAAAAGCTGTTGCCCAAAGCATTATTTTTATTATCTTTTTTACTAATTTGGGGTTTGTTTATCATTTTAGTCTCTCTGTTCAGTGAACTGGTTCATATTTAATGGATCACTAAGTTATGACTACAATAGAAAGGACGGAGCATGTGTTTTCTAATTTAGGTGTATGGACAAGTGCTCTCTCTTGCAGGAAGGAGAACAAAGCTAATATTGCTCAATAGCAAAATAGTTGAACTAAAAGTTTCTCAGTATAGGTGGCAAAGTGAGTGACAGGTATCTGTCTTCGTGGCTCTGATAAGCTTTTCTCACTGTAAGCAAAAAACCTGCAAATGCAACTAAGTCATGCTGCCTGACTGGTAGGTCAAGATCATAAACCATTTATGAGGCCTTGGAGAATGTTACCTAGTGACACCTGGGAACACAGAACACAGGCCCTGTTAGCTTTCAGGAAAATTTAGTGTTCTTCACACTTAAAAGATTTGTTAAACATCTTTGGGTACTGCAAGATATGTCAAAATGGATGCAGATGCCAATGAATATTTGAAAATCTGAGTAGCTTTTTACTGGGGCCTTATTCTCAACCCGGACTGGAGACAGTTGTTGACACTATTCAGAAAGACAAGTCTCTGGTATTTGCTGGTTTTCTTCCTGCCTGTGCACTCTTCTTCCCCCTTGAACAGCAAAAGGGTCCATTAGTGCTCCCTTTCTCTAGTCTGCTGCAGTGTAGGAAGACAACTGCAACATTTTTGGGTTTTTTTCCCCTGACTACAAAGCCAAACAAGTCTCACAGTAAAGACAAGCCAGGTTTAGTATATAAAAGCGGTGTTAAAAAAGATTAAACCAGGCAGAAATAGATTCAGTAAAAAGCATATAGTTGTAAGTAATTAGGAGATCTAGCGCACTTCTAACACATTTGCCCCATTCATGAAAAAAAGAAAAGAGCTGTGAATCTGTTCTTCTGTTTTCTCTTTTTTACACTGTGCAGATAATTGCGTGATATATCATTTACAGAGCATGTGATGAGGTTGCTGAGAAAATGCCAACTATTCCCAACTTCTGTACTGATGTGGCTGCCTCAGTGTTTCTAGCCTCTATTTTTTATTTCCTGGCAGGAAAAAAAAACAATTCTTGTCTAGTGCTACATGTTGTTCCTTTCATGAAAGAGGTTTCCAAGAAAGATGGTAGAAATATTTTTGGTTTTATTTTTTTTTAATCCATGAAAAGTGCTAGTCCTTTAACTGTAGAAGCACTTAATATCTCTGTAACCTGCAGATATAAGGCATTTAAATGTGAGTCATACTAGCCACCTTCTCAGCATGACCCTTCTTCTGGCTTGGATTTTTAATATGAAGAGTGTTGTTTGCTGGAGGCTGGCTCAGCTGCTAGGGAGAGGAGGACTTCTGTCATAGGACAATCCTGTATCACTGCTAAAAAAACATCCTGTGAACATAAACAGCAGGTGAGTAATTAAAAGAAAGAGTCCAAATTAATGGCCAGATTGAATGGCTCCAAGGGCTTGTATGAAGTGATTTCAAAATTTTCAAATTTAAAAATGGCAGAAAATTAAGGCAGAAGTCAGCCCCGTGCACTGGTATGTCTCTAAGCAGGGACACTGTCAGCTTCTGGCAAGTCAAGGGAACTAATTGACTTACAAACTGTATTATATTGACAAAAACATACTTCCATTATTTGCATTGCTTGTACACACAGTGCTGGCTCAAATCACTGGCATTTCCTTTTGAAATACTATCCGTCCTCATAAGCTACAATGACCAAGAGCGTAACAAAGCAAGCCACAGTAAAAAAAAAAAAAAAAAGGTAGCACAGTCAAACAACAGCTGAATATACAGCAAAATCCTTGCTTTGATCCTTGTTTACCTTCAGAAATACTATGTCAAGTGTCCTTATTTAAATGAAGCTCAGTTTGAAGTGGAAGCAGTTGTCTCAGGAATGCCACGGTGGCTCCTGGATATATAATAAACTTCTTAAGAGAAGGGCTGGCTGATTTAGACTTTGTTACTGGTGTGCAAAGTCCCCACCAGCACATGAGGCTTCTGTGTTTACTATAGCTTTTTTTCTCCTCCCATGCAGCCACTGTCCGGCCCCCAAAGGACACCCACCTCAGAGTCCAGGAGGCGCAGCGGTCACATAGTTCTCAGCGTGGTAGGCATTCACATCTTCCTATTTGAAAAATAATCAGGAATCCCGAAATGGCTCATTACATCCCTACTGTGATCAGGTATCCTGCCAACTTTCCGTCTTCTATATAATCTCTGCTGGTGGTGTCAACAGAAAGAAATGCAGCAAGATAAGATGAACTCTTTCTAAATTAGGGAATGCCCTTAGAAACTTTGGCTTTTAGAAACCTTATCTAGAGGAACGCAGCTTCTGTGTGGCAGCAAATTAAATGGCTTTAGTTATGTCCTCATCTTCTTCTGGCACGAACTCTAAAAGCCTGAACTCTTTCGCTAGTCTATATTTTGGAGATACGTGCTTTGGTGGTTTCAAACCATTTGCTAAGTTAGGATGATGCATTAGAGATGGCTCAAAGCCAGAAAGGGACTTGAGCGGCCCTCTTCTGTACTGGGCCAGATCTAACCGAGAGTCGGCACAGGCATCATAGTTTACGAATATGCCAGACAAAGGAGCTCATTTTATGCATTTATTTACAGTAATCACGTACCTAAGCAAGTGTATATACCTCCATGCTTTGACATTGGAGGGCAGTTTTAGAAAAGTAACTGCATTTACTGTATTGAACCTCAGCCTGTATTTATCTGGCACTGGCTGAAAACTACTTTTGCACATCGGTCTCACAGAGATGTTATTGAACAAACCCACGCCATAGCTTTTCTTGACATCTGCTGAGTCAGCTCGTTGTGGTTATGGACTTGGATAGGATGTCAGCAGTAGATGGCCATTACTGTGAGTCAACGTAGCAATTCTCAGGTTAGATTTTTTCCTCTGAAAACCTGACTTTGTCAGAGCCTTGTGTGAGCAGTGTTTTGAAAATGTCCCTTCAAGCAGCTTGCTGTGTAACAGAGCTGGACTCCGTAGCAGCCATTGCCGTGTTTGTGTCACCCGCAGCGACCTTCAGGACACTGAAATAGCATCGGTACAGGCCCTCGCTGGCAAAGACCAAGAAACAAAGAGCCACGTCATGCATGTATGTGTGCACACGCTGTGTCTTTGTCTTCTTCTCTGTCACCCTCATATGGGGCACTTCCTAGCTCATCAATGGCAAACTGAATTAGTGCTTTTACACAACCGTGTGGCAAATCCCAGAACAAGCCTCATATAAATGCCACTGGCACATGTGCTTAGAAAAAAGGACGTCTGGAACATTAAGAAGGAGACCGTTTTAATATTGTTAAATATTGGTGTGTATGTGTGTTCCCTTTGCGACTAGCAATGGTCAGATGTTGTCCAGTACAGCTGCTGAGGGCTTCGGCTTGGCCAGCAGCTGTACCGAGAATACCAAGAAAACCAAGAAATCCAGATCGTATTTAAAGTCATGATGATTCCGGTGGGACCAAGATTATATCCACTCACAGCATACTGTAACTCCTCTTCGTGTGCGATTTGTGCACAGGAAATAACTAATGGATGAGATTTCAGTGTAAATATATTATAAAATGGCATCATTCTTTGTAATGAATGTGTAAATTATATAGTGTAGACAGACCTAGTTGAAAATGAATGCTTTTTATGACTTTGTAATAGTCATAAATTTGAGTAAGGTCAGAATTTTGTTCATGTGGCTGATGTTTTTTCATTTTTAAATCCTACTGACTAAAAAAAAAAAATAAATCCTACAGATAATACTATGGCGTAGAGAGTGTATTCTGCTCTGCCTACCACAGCTTTAAATTGGAGGATTAAAAATATCCATTGGTCATTTCCACTAAATCTTGAGCTTCTTACTTGGTTTTTATATCATCAGATCCCATTGATTTTTAAATAGACTAACCCAAGATTATCCAAAGGAATGATACAACTCTTCATCTGCATTGGTTTATAAATCCTTAAGCTGATGGTATGTATGTTTTTGGAAGCAAATAAGATGATGATACACTTGAGGAGTCTCAGAACAGGTCTCAAAACATCATCCACTTCACCTTAATTTCTAAAATAAGCTGCCTTTTTCAGTAAGTCAGATCAATTTTATCTCCTCAGTAACCGAACTTTTGCAGACACTGGCCACATAGATCATGGACATAGAAAACAAAAAAAAAAGAAATATAAAGTTATGCTGTAAGGACTCTATCAGGAGGGTGCACAATTAATAGCTGATTTTGCACACTGCCTCCATTTTCACTGAAGAAAATCTCTTAAGCTTCAAGAATACTACGTAACACAATGTGTCACCAGCTACATAAACTCTGACCACCACCACCGGCTCTGTTCGGTACCACTAGAGCTGGTACTGATTAGAAGCAGCAGGGTCCAGTTTTGTGTAATGCGAGGACATATCCGACCTCTCAGGCTCCAGACCTGGCTGGTAATTATCTCTGGTCCTGTCTCAGGCCAGCTTTAAGAAGACCAGTGGGAGTTTCAACTCAGACAGCCTTCAGGATTTGGCCTGTTTAATTTGTGACAAATACCACTATGAGGGCCTTTTGCCTGCCAGATCCTGAGGGCTCACTTTTTTGGAAGAAAACAGAAAAAGTTGTATTTGTTGGGCTTTTTTTTTCCCAAATGAATGCAGGTAACTACTTTCAGTTACATAGCACACACAGATTGGTAGTTAAAATTTACAACTATGGTAGTTATTTCAAACATTTGTGTGTGTGTGTGCGTGCATGGATGTGTGTGTTTGTGTGTAAAATACAACTGTAAAGGCTATTTTTCTGTAAAAGCTCATAGTTTGAGACCTTTAGTTATACTGAGTAGAACACTGCAGCGTGACTAGATCCACTGGCGTCTCTTTAGTAAGGTGCTGCTAAGGGGAAGAGTGTCATAGTAATGGTCAAATAGGGACCAATTGTAACTGCTAGTACAAAAAAAAAAGTGTCGTTTATGAAAAAATGTTTCTTATTTTACTGTTGAGACTACTAAGTGGTGACCGACTGGAATTCGTGCTCAAAGCACATTAAAGTTTGGGTTCTCTGAGGTACTTCCTAAATCACAGTTTTCAATCCATTCATCCACCTGACTTTATACAAAGCATGTTCCAAAACATTAGAAATGACAATAGCAATCATTAAATCATGCTCCCATTAGTACGAAGGCAGCCCATACCTTTGCAGTGAGTTTGTACAGTCAGATCTCAAACACGGTCCAGCTGAAACCAGCAAAGGGATGATGGAGGCACCTCCTGAGCACTGATGTCCAGTACGGTGTTGTCTGCGGGAGCCCCCATCACCCCGGGAGGTTTCAGGAGTGTCTGTATTTCTGGTGCTGCCACCATCGCCAAGACCTTGAGCAAAACCTAAAAACTGAGGCTCAATTTCCTGTTTTGGCATTAGCAAGCTACTTTCCTACAGCACTTGCGATGAGGCCAGTGGCCACTTGATAATTTTGAGACTCTGATTCTAATGGGAACATAAGGAAACTCAGAACACCGACTCAAAAATCTGACCTGTGACGAGTCACAATGGAAATCTAAAGGGACAGGTTACCTTTTCCTTTAAATCCAAACATAGCTCTCTACCGTTCTTTGCACGACAACGGTCATTCAATACGTACATCTGTTCTTTACATTTGGTGCTGGGCAAGGATCACTCACTGGAGGAACGGAGAGCGGACTGGAGCACCTTTTGCAGGGAAAGTTGGGTGAAACCCTCGGACTATATAATCCAGTAAGTGGTGTTGCTTTGAGCAAGGAGGCAGATGAGCAATCCATATGCTGGTGATGCTGCGGTTTTACTGTTCACACTGCAGGGCCACATCACCCTCACCAGCAGATCACCCTGACCAGTATAAACGCAAAATGGTTTACTCCGTTTTAAAACAAAAAAATCACATGAACATTATGTTTATTTCTCCAGTGGAATCTGTTTCTTTCACAGTCTTTCAGTTGCTTCTTCTCTGAAGAGTGAAGTCTTTATCTCAGACATCTGCCTATAGAGAACAAGGTGTCTTTTTTTTTTTTTTAAAGGGCACATTTAAAGATGGAAACTGAGGCTTGGATAACAGCACACAAATTACACAGATATAAAAGTTCTCTTTCATTGTCTTAACTTACAGTTTATTTTGTACAGAATTCATTATGTTATACATCTAAGACTTATACTGTATAAATATCTTGAGTGTGATGTATATACATATTCAGTGTCATAGATTCAGCAATTAATGTATGCATTTCACAATACACTATAGTGTATTTCAATGTAGTGCACATGATTTATATTTCAGAAAAGAGCACATCAGCTATGAAAAATTGGTATTTCATTCATAGGGTACTCTTACCTTGAAATACAGGGGGGTTTCCATTATATAATGGACTGTTTGTACTGTGTCATATGGCTGTAAGTTTGACGAATCAAGAAACAGCAGCTCAAAACGTTAATTTATGTGGTCCTACATCAAGAGGAGAGCAGGGCACTGGTTTCCTAACTTCTTACTTAAATGAGAAAGAGGGCGTAGACGAGCCACATGGAGCTAGGCTGTGTGGTGGCCAAATGAAATAAAAAGTTCTGCCCAGATGAGAACTACGAGCTCTTGCGTCTCCATTCTCTGTAGGCCAGTGTTCAGCTGCCATAAATCACTCAGCTCTGATTACAGGAGTTGAGGGTCTGGCATTAGCTTTATGTTTAAAGTTCGCAAACTCCCCCTGTTCCATTAATCCACTCCTTGCCTACAGAATTTTTCCTGGGTTCTCCTGGTATACGTATTTATATTCCACACTGCCTTTCCTTGATAGCAGGCAAAGAAACTCACTCGCAATGTCTTCTCTATACATGCCGTAAGTAAGAGGTGCTGTTTGTTCAGTATTAAATTACAGGTGTTGCTTTCCTGGGCACCTACTGAAGCATAATCCTAATTAATCTGTCAGTATGGTTTCTATTTTCTTTTTTAGATAATTCTAGTTTCCTACATACATACATACATACATACTGTGCCTTTTGAGCGGCTGGCTACCTTTGCTTTGTACTCTCAAAAGCAGAGACTCTTTTATCAATGTATAAATGCCATTCATTTAACATCAAAGTGGAATATTATATATTCCATGAATAAAAGACTTTATTTTTTAAAAGTTATTCAAAAAATTTAGGTGAATCAGAAAATTGTGGGGGTTTTTTAATAATTTCAAAATAAATTTACTTAAAGTATGTCACCATTTTGAAACAAAAATTTGAGATATTTCATTTAAAAAAGACTGATCAACTCAGAACTATATTTTGCATCAAATATATTAATCTAAATTATTTTCCTTTCAATTTTATGAGAAGTAGCATAAGCACTTAAACCAGAATAAAGCCAGTATAACTCCACTTGACTGGTGTATCCAAGCTTTACTGAGAATAGAGTTCTCTCTTCCCACTTATTTTGTTTTTTGTATTGCCATTTTTCTGGGTAAGAACTTCAATGTAACAACATGAGATGAAAGTAAAAAAGAAAGGTTATATGAATTGGCAGTTGTAGATTCCCCCCCGCCAGATTTGGGGAGGGGTCTTATTCTGGACAGCTGTAACCAATTCCATTGTTTAATTGATCACCAGTAGTGTCTGTACCCCTTTCTAACGGGCTGTATTTGTATTTTAGCTTTGGGATAAATCTGTGTAATTTAACTTCAGGGTAGTATGACGACAACAAAAGTCATGACTCTAAAGCAGCACCACGTTTAGCCACTGAGCCACCTAAGAACTTCATCGAAGTACTTCACGACCATGCTGACGGGTGCTGCACCGAGCTAGGACTTTACCACCCTGTGGTAAACAGAACACAGACCCTCGTGACATGTCACGTTCTACTCCAGAGTGTATTTTAGACACATGCTCATTCAAACACCAGAAGGGAAGTATTCTCGTCCAACACTAACAGCCCAGGAACCCTGCAACATCTGCAAGCACAGGGGTTTGCAAGCCACATGGCAAGTAAATGCTGAAAAGGCCTGAGGTCGCCTTTGGTGGCTTCTAGCAATGACCACTCTGCGTGTAGGACTGTCCTTCCTCCACACACTAGCGTGCAGCCTGAAGGTACAGCCACTTGTAGGTACCATGGACAGCCAGGGATTAGGCCTCAGGTACAAGTTCAAGGACACACCAATGTGACAGCAGAGAGCACCCTAAATTAGTGATCCTCAGTCTTTCAAGCCACAGCTCTTGAAGGGAAATTTCCCAAACAAGTAAATAAAGCTGTTGCCTTCCAGGACCTATTAATGGGTCAGAAGAACAACTAAGCACACCCGCAAGTTCCTCGGTGCCCTCATGTGGCACTGACTGGGGATGGAGTTCAGCACCTGCTGGTGGCTTGGCAGAACTGGGGCCACTGTGAACAAATGGGTCACAGAGTCCAGTACACCGCTGTGCGATCATGGTTTCACTGGTAAACTGATGGGTATGCATTCATGAAAACAGCTGTGCTGCTTGCCCTCTGCAACTACCATCAGCAAGTTGTTTCTTCTGATTCCAAGACTAAATTTATTTGTGGTTGATTTATACTCATTTACTATCGTGCAAACACTACTCTTGCTTTACGGTAGGGCCAAATACAAAATAGCACATTGGGAGGAGATGTTGAATTCTAAAAAGGGATTTTTATGTTGTTAGTAAAAAGGATCATAGTAGGAATTAATATTTCCTTAGGCAGTCTGGATCATTTAAAGAGAGAACATTTGTTAAACAACCCAAGATTTCATTTGACGCACAAGTGCTGCATCCCTTATGAAACAGAAGCATCTCTCTGCTCTATTATTTTCTCTACTTAAAATTAGATTATAACAGATGCCATCCCCTCACTATGCAGTTCAGTGTCAGTCTCTAATCACTTATATAAGCCTAGGTCCTCACTTTCTAGTCTCACCGTTAAAATTCTTGTATTTTGCAGTAGTTATATTAAATGTGTTCCCAGTTGTGGATTAGGATCCAAACACAGACTTTCCCATAGTTAAAGTTTTCTGGTCTGTTCTAATACCAGAACTGAATTACAGAATTGAAATCCTATCTTGACCTACCTGAAAGATGGGAACTATGGTATGTAAGGCAGTTGTGATTTGGATCCTGTGTTTATTGCACAGGATCCATCACAAGAACATGTGCTGTATTGGTTTTGTTAAGTATTATGTAGATTTAGGGGGTTTTTTGTTCTAACTGTAATTTTCAACTTATTGCAGTCATCCTTCAGTAAAAAAATACATGTAATGCAAATGAAATGGCAGCTTTGAATCTCCAGCATGTTTTCCTTGTTAAAATTGGGAATAGCCACTTTATAATGTGCCCAGTGTGTCTTTTCTTTCCCTCCTTTTCTAACAAAATACGGTGTAAAGTTTTCTGTTTAACGGCCTTGTGGTCAGAGATGTTTTGCACAAGGTCTGGGGCATTAGCCATTGAGCGTGGACTTCTTTATCCTGCTAATCTCTACCATCAGTGTATTAGTAGAGAGTAACAGTGACTCCACACTTTTGCTTATTTGCTAGGAAATTTCCTTCCTATCTGATGTGTTTCAATACCACATTTGACTTTCTTATTCTGATAATAATGTGTATGGTCAACCAAGCTGCTGTTTCAGCAAAGCATTTTCCTTTGAAATATGTGCTGTTTAGTTGCAGGTTACTTTTTCATATTAGCAATGACAAAAGTAAACCCAGGGCTACTCCTTGATTTTTATTTTCCAGGGTTTATTATTGTATTTACAGTTCCCTGTAAGAAGATACAACCCTCTCCCAGTAAGAGTTCTAATACCTTTCTATGTTTCAGATATTAACGACCCATATACCCATATGGAAAGGAGAAAGATAATCAGTGATGAAGGAGGTATCTCTAGGGGCTGATGCAGATGAATAGAAAATGTAAATCATTATAAATATTACTGTAATACACTTTGGTACAACCAAAAAAAAACTCTTCAAAGAAAATATTTAATGTTCCCTAAGTCAAATAAAATTCATAAACAACAGGAAAAGAAATTAACCACATGGGAGTCTTTATATCTGTAAAAAATAAGAAGACTACTTGGCTGCATTGCACATAGGCAATAAAATTAGATTCATTCAGATCCCTTTTAATGTAAGCCTTGTTTCAGGCTGTAAGCAAGAAATGTCCACTGTGCTTTACAAAGGACGACGACTAGAAAAATCAATGCAAACAAATATCCCTTTCTTTTCTGATTTACCATTTATCATGAGAGATGACAAACAAATGAAGTCTCCTCTGAGTCTGAGCGTAGTTGTATTAGCATTTTGCTAGTACCAGGCAGTATACAAAAACAGCCATTGTGTGTGACACCTCCAACACCTACAGGTAGCTGTTTTAGGGGCACATCCTGGTTTGTGGTGAAACAGGTTTAACTCAGCCAGCCTCTTGTACCTGCTCAGTGATACCAGGTTATCATCTCAGTAACTCCAAGGTTGGACTGTCTTGTTCCTATTGCTGACTGGACTGACTGCTCCACCATCCATAAACAGAAGGCATAAAGGTGATTACAAACATAAGAAAGTAGTTTTACATATTGTCTTGCAGTCTTTCCATATAGTCCCTAAGTTCCTTGGAATCACCAAGATTCATATCTTGGCATACCCATTTAATATTATCATCACTGTCAAATAGAATTGAGTTGGTGTAGGGGCCTCCATCCTCTGGCAGTATTGTTGTATATGAAGTGAACTTTACTCGCTTCTGCTTTGGCCCAGAAGGATTTATAGGTTCACTTTTAACTTCTTTTTCACATAGGTACTCAGAAGATCTGAGGATATGATTATGAAGAGTCTTCTGAGAACTCCCATTAAGGAGAAAGTTGCTTTCTTCAAACTGCATTCCTCTGTCAATCATGGTAGTGCACTCCTCAGATGGGAGCGAAATGTCAACTGGGTTTTCCAGCAGTTCAACCTCATTTCCAAGCCAGACCCAGTCATGGGAATGGGGGATGTTGCCTTGCTCACTCACAGCAAACCTTTTATGCCTGTACTTCCAAGCAAATGCCACACAGTTAATCAAAAAGACCAAGATTGCTAAGCAGAAAACACACAGCAGGGCATACATGCCAATCTCCAAGTCTGTTAATCCTCTTGAAGTCAATGTGAGATCACTGGGATTGTTTTCTCCTGGTATTTCTACTTGCGCAGGGAAACCTGTGAAGGCAGTTGGGTTATTTTGGAGCTGGCCATCCTCCAGGGACTCCTGGTCAATGGGAGATATGAAAGTTGTGCTTTTGTTTGCATTGTCCTCATGACTGGACATGTCCTCCTGGTTTTTGGACCATTCTTGTGCTGTCCTCTCTTGTTCTGCAGGTTTCTCTATAGAATTGCTTGCATGGCTTTTAAAATCTCTATCCACATCATCAATGTCATTAGTGCTTCCTTTCTGGTCAGAATCTTTTTGACCAAACTTCACTTTGACACTTCCTTTCCCAACAGCCAGAATGCTCTTCCGCTTCGTCTTCTGACACGGCTCACTGATGACCATTTCAATTTTAATCAGCGGTCCTTGCCCATCCCCTTCCGCCACCACCCCAGGCCATCTGGACTGAAGGTTTTGGTGTGCAGACACTACCATCTCATCCAGTGAAGTGATAGTGATCGAGAAGTCCTTGGAGTCATAGATGTCTAACGGCGTCACTGACCCATCACTGAACAAAATCCAAGCACTGACTATGGCTTCCTGGGGGAGAGAGGATGAGAAAAATAATGTGTGAAAGGTAAGAGAGCACATAGGAGACACTCAGTTGTTTAAGTCTGTTTGACATCATTGGCAAAATAAATACACAGTTTAACTTTGGTTTATTTTGCTTTTAAAAAAAAATTTAAAAAAAAAAAGAAAAGCAAAATGTCTACTCTGTTTCTCATTTTCTTCTTGCAGATTTGTGTCCTCTAGCCCGCTTTTAGGCATTTATCTCATCTTCAGGAACTATCAAAGACAGTCACATAAATTTAATAAAAGGTGCTGACAAAAAAAAATTGACGCTTCTTTTTTTCAGTCTGAAGTGAGAAGCTTCTTTTGAATGCCAGGGCCTTGTGATGAAAATAATTACCAAATTCCTGGTTAATTAATTTTATGAAGGACCTATAATGGGGAATTTCTATAATACTGCAGTTCTAGTGCAGACCTGTTATGTGTCGGAATGGTGATCCCATTCAGCCCACTGAAACAAACTAGGTTAAGAAAACATCTCAATGCAATATTTTAAATTTTCTGCCATGCTTTCAAATATGCAAGATTATGTGAAAGACACAAAAGTGAATGTAATCTTTTCTAGGAAGTATAGAAACACTCACAAACATGTCATTTTTAAGGATGTTTTGACCAAAACAATTTGTCTTCTTACTACAAATTGTTAGTGCTAAAAATTAGTCATACATTCTCTAGTGATATAGAGTCTCAATTCTACAACTAATACAATAGTAAAGACATATATCATTTATTCTGTGGTCTCATCAAAAGCTATTTTATTCCTCAGATTATATGGTTCAAAGTAAGCACAAAATCATCAGGTTTCAGCAGTGCAGATCATGAAAACTTCTGTACATGCAGCCAAAAGCCCTTCTGGCTGAACTGACTTTGTGAGACTATTAAGGCATGGGGTTTCTACCTCTGCTTACATAGCTGAGCCGTATTTTTGCATAGAAAAAGTGCCTGGAGTGGCACATACATGCTTTCTACAGCATTATGCATGCACCGACGTGTCCATTACTGTCCCTGTGCGGCACAGGCCTCAAAAGCAATTCTGAAGAGTTTAACGGTTACTCTGTATGGGTGTTGGCACCTGTAGGAGTGGGTCAGTAAGATGAACGGCCTTTACTATGTCAAGTTACTGCATTTCTCAAAGTCATACATTATATCTGCTGCCTCAAATTTACAGCAAGCAGCTTTTCCCTAGCTCCTGACAAAGCACAGTAAACAAATAAATGAATTCTGTATACTGGTTTGCATCATACCTGTTTCGGAGTATGAAGGATATCATACGCAGAGGTGGTAGAAACGATAGCTCTCTTATTTCCTTTGCTGATTTGTAAGGAGAGGGACAAGCCTGAAACTAGTTGTACTCCTAGATCTGTAATGGTTACACGGTCATCTAGAACTATCACTGTCTTCTCTGCCAAGATGGAATCGGAAAGAGGTGACAGAACCTTGAAAGAGAAAGCAAATGCTTTGCATGAAACAGCAACTGTGTTGTAAAGCAAGATTAGACTCTAATCGGCATAACACTTCGGATTAATCTTGGGTTTGTCACATCCATGTATAAGCTATAACTGATGTTTCCCCCAAGACATTACATTCATTTACTGCTAAATTACTTTATTTACAAAAATAATTTAATAAAACAACCAATCACTCCAAAATTGCAGCTTCATCTCAACAATGGAGTGTAGATTAAATTAAATGGATTTGTTTTTAAAAAAAAAACGTCATTTTTGTGTGGTCTATAAAACCCCCTATGAATGCAGTATAGCACAAGACATAGTGTAAGACACTGATTAACGCTGAAACTCAATAAGGGAATAAGCATGTGTACAAAGCTTGGCTGATAGGAACTTGGACTGATGCCTTTATAGGGACAGAGGACCTGAATGAAATTGAAGTGAGATTTGCAAAAGGACTTTGAAAATCCCACTGGGAGCCTGTCTGCATTTTTCAATGCCAAAATAGCCCTGTCAGTTTGCTCTAAAGCCTTCTTTCTAACATGCTCAGAAGGAGACAGTCATCTTTCTACTGATGCCAGAAACAGCTGGTTCAAGCCCAAAGTATTGGAGATGCGATTTGTCTAAACTAACACGAGACATCTACAGCACAGCTACCTGCATCGGAGCTAGCTGCCTTTATACTCACTGGAGTAACAGAGACATTTTAAGGACAGAAAATCCTTGACCTCTGGGTGATGTTTGTTTTAGGCTGAAAGGAGCTGAGCCCTGAAAGTATCTCTTTTCGTGTTGACTAGGAAGGAAACTTAGTATGATTGGAACATTACGGATGTTTGCAGTTCATAAGAGCCACACTGCTTGTATTCCTTTATTTTGATTAAGAAATATGCATGAAATTAGATAGAGACACAGGTGGTGAGCATGAACACCCTGAAAGATTTCTGAAGATTACTTTTGCGTCCACTTTTTGTGTTTCATTTTGTGAACATAGAGGGACTAATTTTTCAAAGCCGTTCAAGCATATAAAGATGCATGTAGATCTTTGGTAAAGTTTTCTAACACTGAGGTTGATAAGGTCCCACTTAAATTAAAAAGGGATAGTTGTATGCATCATGTAACCTGTTTCACTGTTCAGAAAAACCCCACTGCGTTGCTAGTCACATTGACATGGATAAATCCCTTCAGAAGTTTCACCTAAAGGTATTTTATGGAAGTGACAAACAGCAAAAATGAAAACCCATTCAAGCTTCCTTTTACATCTAGCATGTACATTTTTTTCAGCTTTCTTTTTTCTGACAGCAATTAATTGTATAAACTAACTAGCTATTGTGTGTGTGTGCTTCCAGAACTCTCTCTACAGCAGCTGCAGATACATCTTAGGCTGTACCTGGACCGTGGTGATGCCATGCTCGCGACCAACCAGAACTCGGCCATCTTGAAGCTTAGCAATCCTGGGTTCTTCTACCTTCATGAAATCAGTCACAAGGTCAGTGATGTCAAACTGCCACTCGGAGCCTAGCATATAGGTCAAATGGCCTCCAAACTCAGAGGATTCAGCTACAAACTGTGTGAGGACTCGCACCATGGCATGCTGATACTGGAGGGTGCAACCTTTTCCTTTTTTCTCATCATCCTCTTCATCTTCACTGTCTCGTGTTGGCCTGTAAATAGATCCAGGTGTGTTATCGGCATTGCCATGACCTCCCTGCAACACTGCGGAGCTTCAGTGGGATGGTATTTTCAATTAGATTAATGTTATCATCATCTGCTACAGAGTGAGAAAGAGGAAACCAGATTTTTGGATGGGTATGTTACTAAATCTGGGTGAGACGCTTGTACAGCTCTTTTGTGCTGTACAATTTAAAAGCCACTGTCACTTCTGTTAGTAAATTCTTTGAGTGGGACCTCTCAGCAACTTGAAAATAGGTCTGCCATTACTGAGATTTCAGTGGAACCACCGCTAGTTCACCATGTCTCCATGCGGCAGTCAAGTCTTGCAGAGGGCTAAGGAAAGCAGCATGAAATGTTTACAAGAGGGCAGTTCTGGAACAAACCCCTGTAGCAGCTCAGCAAGGATAGGAGATGTTTTAACATGCTTTCCTCTACCTTTGCCCATAACATTTGTGTCACTTTGCTCATCTCTTCAAAACTACTGTAACACAGTCAGGATTCCCTGCTTAGGTAATACCACCCCACCTTATCCCACGTCTCTATCTCACAGGTTCATTAAGGCCTCTGCATTTGAGAAGCATACCATGATTTCACCTTAAATCTCACACAGTTCATGCAAGTGTCTGGTATATTTAGTCATGTATTGACCACATGGGGCTTCCAAAAAGCCAAATTAGGCACTTAAGTGACCACTCAGGACATCCACTACTCGCATGTACACACACCACGCCAGACTGGGGAGACTGCCACCCATAGAAACACTTGCAGCATTAGACACATTTTCTTTAACATTTTCTAGCTATCTCTCCCCCTTGCAAAATATAACCCGTGACAATATAACAGCTTTCCATAAACCTTATGTAAGGCAGTGATTTGTACATGATAGCACCTCACAGAATTTTGTCTGGTTTAAAACTCAGTTTCCCATCAATTTTATTTTTTTCCTCTATTGTTTATTCTTTGGGACAAACACATGGATTCTCTTATCTCTTTCAAGTCAGGTATTTAAGCACTAGGGGCGGGGTGTCACACTTTTACTCATTATGCCCCCATGCTGTGGAATTCATTGCTCAGAAATAATTTGCCTTCTTCCTTTACTTATTTATGGAGCCTGGAGCCACCTCTATAGCAAGGGTGGGAAATACAAGGTAAGACTCTTATTTTTCACAGCATTTTGGGAAGTAGTTTTGTGTTTACTGTGTTCCTTTATCTTCTCCTTTGAAATACCAGCTATGAAAAACTATTATAAAACAGAATTGCTTTTGTTATAAATTGTTTTATGACAAAGCTGGCAAACAGTAAGCTGAAAACATATCTAAGAAAAGCCCTTGTACTCTTCAAAATGATAGAAAGTCCTGGTGTTACAGAATCTAATACACTGGAAATACATTTTCAATGCATCACTTGTTAGCTGAATATATATATACGGCCTCAAATAAATGGTATTTGGTACAGTCTTTTTAGTTTTGTGCATGTAAAACAACAGTGTCCATCATTAGTCACTGAACGAAACATCATTGAATAACCACTGAATTGTTAAGAAAAAAACAGGATCCCAAAATGGGATTTACATTACACAAAGAAATGAATCTTACAGAATCAGACTAGCTGGGCATTTCAGGGAAACTTTCAATTGTTCTCTCCTTCCCAGCAAAAGTGTCAGTCTGGACTCTGAGCTGAAGCCAGCCAGTCGGCAAAACAGCCACAAGGAAAGTACTAGAAGGGCGATATCCATAGAGCTCACATGGCCATGCCTGTTCAGGCTGCTTTTGGCTTCATAATGCTATGAAAGAGTTCAGGACCACCCTAACATTCCCACTTCCAATTTGTTCCTGTATTCTGACCCTCTTCAGCTCATCTATAATGAGCTGAAGCTCTGAATAATCTCAGACTTCAGGAAAACCAGGTTGAGCTCTGAGATTTTGGGATTTGACCCTATTTTAGTGATACAGACAGAAACATTAGTACCTGTGCAGAATTGGAGAAAAATGTGCAGAAGCTATTCAGGTCAGAAGTACTTAGGGGATTTTGGGGAAAAGAGCCATAGAACCAGTTTTCTTGTGGGAAAAGTGCCACCGAACCAGTGTTCTGTGGCTTGAAGAAAATGTTCACATGTTCAACATTCATGCTGACTTAATTTTTTTTACACAACTCTGGTTTCTACTTCTGTTACCTAACCAGATGTTTTACTCGGATCCAATGTGTTACTGTTACTCATATTTATTTCTGTGCTTATTTATTTCTGTTTTCGCTGTTTAAACTTTAGACTACTGGACTGTTCAAGGGGAAATATATTCAAAACAACTTTGAGGGAAAGAATTTTTCTGCCCCAGTCCCATACAGTTCATAAATGTGAGTTGTGGGAAGAATGACCAGAGATAAGGAATGTGGCATAAGGGCACAGAGGGAGCACTCCTGCCCTTATTACCAGGCATAAGACTGTATGACAGCCAGCACTACCAACCACGAAAAGGATGATTCAAGTCCAACTCTTTCCTTCTGGTATCTGTAACAAAGTAAGGGCTTCATTTTGTTACAAAACCAATTACAGGCGTTTGTATCTGTTTACTTCTCCTTAAGAAATACGTGGTTTCTATTGCATGCAAATGTGGAACATCAGAAAAGCATCCCTAAACCATGGAATGGGCGAGGCACTTTCTTAGGTCAGTGCAAAGTAAAGCAAGGTGTTTGAATTTTCAATACAAGCTTTGCAAGTCTGCTTTACCAGGTACCATCTCCAGTTCTTTCTTTTTTTAAACACATTATATCCATTTCCACTTCAAAGCCACAAATTCATGGTTCAGTTAGTAAGTCAGAGCATTTCAGTATTTTGTCTCCATGGGCGCAACAACATGTTTGAGATCCACCGAATTGCATAGTTCCTTGAGTCTCAAATTTCCTGTTACAGTGTTTTCAGGAGGCTTAAAATCCTTCATTAAGCAACGTGCTCATTTTCTTTTTAAGACACATTCTCAGGAATATTAGCTACTGCTGCATGTTGTGCTTTTTTCCCCCTTGGTCATCTCCAAGGTTAGCTCTGGATATCTCTCAGAATCCTTCTTACCCTATTTCTTACTGCTTGGCAAACTTACTTGGAAGATTTTTTTTGCTTTTCTGAAGTGAACCAAGGTTGCCAGAATTACATTTAATTTACATTTCACACAGAGAAAGCCTTTGCCAGAGAGCTGAGTTAAAACAGCAGCCCTGTTACAAGGGTGCCTGCTAGCACTGATCTAATCAGTGATCTGTCAACTTTATATTATAGACACTGCAAGCAGTTTAAGTATGTCCCTTTTAATTTGCACCACTCTCAAACCAGGCATCACATTCTTGGGCCAGATGCTAATTTTCTGTTTAAAAAAACCCTAAAGAAATCAGTTTTGCTGGTTTTGATTTTGAAATACCCATTAAAGAGAGTCATGTATTTTAAAAACATTTGCAACACCCCTAATTGAAAAATAAAATCTATTTCAGATACCAAATACAAGCCACTAGAAGCTGATTTAGTAGAAGCTACAGAAATAAGTTGCACATAGCTCCACTTACAGTTCAAGAAGAAAAGCAATTTGGTACCTCTACAGATCTTGAAAATACAGTATATCTGTTGACAAAAATCTCTATGGTCTTATGTCCATAGGACATTAAAGTCAATTGACTAAAGGAGTGAATTTACAGCCTGTTCAAGCTTGGTGCAGATGTTGTTATTCACAAATGGAATGGTTTGAATCCAATTTCACTTAATTCACCTTAAAATATGCCTTTATTTCTGAGTGGCAGCACTCACAGAGGTTTAACTAAAGCAGTTTATTTTTCCTGCCTTTAACTTAGGCTAACTTTCCTGCTTTTGTTTCTAGTACTAGATAGGACCAAAGTAGAGCTACCACCCAATTAACCATTAGTTCAACAGATCGCCATTCCTGAGCAATACTATGTCTGGATTCACTCTGTTCTGTAGGTTTCGAAGGTTTATGCTACTCAGAGGTTTGCAGTCATGATGACTGAGCAGTGGCTTTATCAGCTATTGTTCAGTAGGGCCAGATGCTGGTTAAAGTCCAGTAAACGATGTGCCTGATACTGGAGCATATGCTGGAGTCCTACTTGTGATTTCTGCCTGCCTGGGAGCCTCATGAAAACAATGTGGTTCCCCCCCCCCAGCTGCAAATATTTACTTAAATTAAATTTCCAGCTTGTTCTGTGAGACTTTAGTCATGCAATTCCTATTGATGCAAGTTGAAGCCACTCATCCCATGTAAATGTCTGTGCATAGAGCCAGTGCAGGAACTTCAAGAAGGTGGCAATTATTTTGCAGATGCATGAGGAATCAAAATAAATGTTCTTGTTAGACTAGCAGAGTTTGCCTGGACCTCTTCTACGCTCTAATATTTGACTTTAATTTAAATGTACACCTTCCGTTTGCTGAGATTGTGGGCTTTTTTGCAGCCCGTTGCAGCAGTAGCGTTCCTGTTCACCCATGCTGGTTCAAGGACCGCGTGCCATGCATTAGTCATGAGCTGATCCGTGGAGCTGACTTTCATCTGGAAAGGAAGGCTCTTCATATCTGCAGTAGCACACACCACAGATCAAGTTCTCCTCTGGATAATAATAAAGGTTTGCCATATATTTAGAGACTGATCTGGCAAATTGTATTAGTGCTTTTACATGGGGGAGACTTTTTTTTTTTTTCCAGTTTCTGGCATAAAAGGAGCCTATTTTTAATTTCTGCTCCTCTAGGAATTTCCTGCTTTTACAGCAGTTCAGACCAGGTAAAAATCACCACAGTTAAAACTGAGCTAGGCATGTGGCATTTGTAATATTTTTGTGAAGACCCTGTCTTTCGCATTGCTTTGTGGAAATTATTGAAGAAGTTAGGTAAGCAAACATGCCTGTAATCACATGTATTTTACAATTACAAACATGACAGGGTTTATAGGGAGAAGCAATACATTTTATTAGATCAACAAACATCATTGGAAAGAATAGATGTGATTTGGGGCATATAAACACTTTCTCAGGTCTGAAATAGATGCAGCTATATTCAGATGGAGAACAGCCACGCTGAGGCAGTAGTTTCATAAGCATTTCTTTTGTCGACAGCATCAATAAAAACATTTAAAAGACTATTGTAAACCCAGTTATATTTTGCCATCTGGCTCAGCCCCTCAGACAACTGAACCAGCACAACCACACTGAGCATGTGGGAACAAGGCAGTGGGGGAGCCAAAGGAGATGAAGGAATGTTTGGAGGTTGCTCAAGTGTCTGCACAATCCCTATAAGAAATGCTCAAAAATTTTACTTTCTGTATATTAATGAATTGCTTTGTAGCAGTGCTCAGTTCTTGCCAAGAGGACAAGGGAGTGATGTGAAGGTACCAACGCTGGTGGACAGGAGGAGAGTAGAAAATTGTTTTGTCTGGGGCGAGGTGAGGAACGAAGAAGACACATTACAATCCTTCCATGACTACACCTGAGGACAGTGACACAGTTTCAGCCGACCTGGGGGGCAAGTGCCACTGAACCTACATCGAAGACTGCCTAAGCCTGTTGGCAGCGACGTTCGAAAGGATCCACGAGATAGATGCCCTCTTCTTTTCAAATCAGTTTTCTTTAAGGACAGATACAAAAAAAAACTCATGCAAACTGCAAATACTGGCTTTTACACTAAAATGAAGCTGAAGAACTACAATGCTATGGCTACCACAACTGCTGGGAAATTCTTGGATTCTGGTTTTTTTTACGATTAAAGCACTCTCTCTTTCAAACCTGTTCTCAGGTACCACACAAGACAACCTTCTCACTGTACAGCACTGACTCTGTATTATACATACCAGGCGGGCACTGTGAAGAATTACAGGCAGAACCATTGTTCAGAACAAGCGAACGTGGCCTTCCGGCTGTACCACTGAATGAGGATTCAGGAAACCAACCTGCGGCTCCTGATTGTAGCCCAAATGTCTTGTGTGCTTCACATTACCATTTAAAAACTCATTGTAAAAACTCCTCCATGTTTAGGATATTGAGAAACATGTTGCTATGAAGGAGACGGAGGCATAAACAAATTAAAACTTAATTTTTTTTTTTTTTTAAAAAAAAAAAAAAAAGGAAAAGCCGCTAAATCTGAGGTAAAACCCATCCAAATCTAAAAATAAAGGAAATTTAAAATCCTTATGCACAAAGCAAATGTCAGAGTGAGCACAACTAATGCTAGTCCTAGGCTGCCTATTGATTTAGAATACACACACCCCCCATATTAAAAAAAATCCACATGAATGTTCCATAAAACAAGAAGTAATTTCTCTCTAGTTGAAACCTTTCCCGTTCACACGGGCACAGACTGCTGACACACGATGTCATAAACTACCAGCTGCAATTCTGGGGAATGATACAGTGCCCATACTTTCTCCGCCACCCTTCACAGAAAATGCTTGCTGAAGATGTGCCAGCAGTCCAGACGCAATCTGAGCAGCAGCAAACTCGCACCGGTTGCCAGCTTGCAAACAGAGCAGACTCTCAGACCATTATCTTTATTTCAGCTGGCCAAATAAATCAGAACTGGACACCAGGGGGTAAATTTCCAGCACTCTGTGTAATAGGTTTAAAGTCAGAACGTCCACGACCGTTAACCACAGTTGAATGTCTAACTCACTGAGTTTGCTGCTGAAAGTTTACTCCTATAATAAACATCAACAGCCTAATCCTGCAGCCATTTACTCAGCAAAATCCTCACTGGTTTTAGCAGGAGCTACGCCTAAGGGCGTGTTACAGTACTAGGCACATTACAGGCAGAAGAAGGTAAGTTCAGTGAAACTTTAAGCAGCCAGCGTACGTTCATTCCTCACCTAGCACATCTTTTCCTGCCACAAATGGCAACTTTGCCTTTATCTCTGAAGTAAACACACAAAATTCTCTTGTGCCAGATCCTCACCACCTCTTCTGTCATAGCCAGAACAAATGTCCACATAGCCAAGAGGTAAGTGAGTCCCCTTCTTTGGAGCTCATTGTCTGAGTATCCTGTAAATTATGTCCCATTACCTTTAGTTTTATGCCTTCATAAAGTGTTAGATCATTCTACTCACTGCTGTCTGTTTGGGCTCTTTAAGGCTCTTCAATAGCTGAGACGTTCTCCTGGGCAAATCAAGTGCTTTAGCTAGAACTGCCACAGTGTTTAGTACTACAGTTACTGCTGCCAGAAAAGCTTTTTCACTGTATTATAAATTTGAGCTGGTGTCATGTCTTGTTCTCCAGTAGTATTTTTCAACTGAGCCTGAAATCCACCAATACAGCAGTGTTCCTGGAAGTTCTTAATCCTGCAAATTGTCTAAATAATGGTTACTCTAGAATGGGTATTTTCAGTAGGGAAGGATGGAAACAGAGCTCAAAATCCCTGCTCCCCTCCCCCTCCTTTTTTCTCCAACCACATTTGTCCTGGTAGAAGCCGTTCATCAGAATATAGTCTTCAATAGGAGCGTAAGTGGGGTTTTGCCTAATTCAGATCTGCTCAGTAATGCTTCAGCCAGTTCTGCTGTGCCGTGCACCTGTACAGAGACTGAACAGTCATCCGAAGTCATAGAGCCAGAGAATGGTTTGGGTTGGAAGGGACCTCTAAAGATCATCTAGTCCAGCCCCCCTGCCAGTGCCCAGTGACCTGACTCCCGCCTTGGGCCTATTTTATTTAGCACTGTAGACACAAACTTAAGCACTGGCAGTGCTAAATCTCTCTCTCTCTCTCTCTCTCTCTCTCTCTCTCTGTCTCACACACACACACACACACACAAGATGTTACATACAGGACGGGCGAGGTCCAGCTCCTTTTCCTCAGATTTGCACATCAGAGTGTATGATACAATTTCCTGAGATTGTGTGGAATTGATTAATGCTCCGGGCAAAGCCACAGACTTTTAAAACTATATAGATTGGGATAAAACATAGCCTACTGATATCATTGTTCAATGTTTTAATGACTGCTAAGACTGACTATAAAGCTAATTTTAAACAGGACAGTTTAGATTCTGAGAAATACTCTAAAAATTTGTTGTGTTCTAAAATCAGAGACCCGGGGCACGTATCTGGACCGTGTGTATGCTGTAAGCATACCTTTTATTGGAGGTGACGGGTATCCTCCAGCCTTTGATCTGGCTAAGCTCTGTATCAGAGATCTCTATCTGCAGCGGGAGCCTTGGAACCCAGACAGTCACTTCTAATTGGGTGGTAAAATGCTGATAAGTGAAGTTAACGATAGTATCCACTTTGCTTTTCATTTCCTTGCCATTAACGAAGATGGAGTCACATCTGTCAGAAACCTTAAAAGAAAAAAAAAAAAAAAAAGAAAAAGAAAAAAGATTAATTAGGAAATGAATAAAAGTTCCTGAGGAAGCATGAGGAATGATACATCAGTCCAAAGACAACACTGATAATGTGAGTCATGCATATTGCATTTTCAGTTTTCTAATTAGTAGCAAACAGTGATAAATGGACCCCAGGGAAACAGCTCTGCTTTCCTCAATGGATACCACTCAAACTACAAAAATAATTTAATGATGTTATATAACCTATGTGAATGTTTTATACTGGGGAAATTAAACTCTTCATGAATCAAACTCCATGTGCATCAAAGTTTATGTTTACAACTTGCTTAAAGAACCTGGAAAAAATGAGGCCATATGTTAGTAAGAAAAAGACTGACTCAGAACCATAAAACAGAATCCTTTCCTTTTTTCTTGAGCGGTGTAATGCTGAAAGACAAAGATCCCCTTATGGCTCATGAGCAGAAGTGCAGCAGAAGCATTAATTTTTAGAACTTCTCAGTAATTGTTTTAGCAAAATGTATTCATAGTTGCTTTGTGTCAGTATATGAAATTACTGCCAAAACTATCACGTGGGCTCTATACTACAACTCATCTACCCTCTTGGTCTCATGGATCCTTTGGCAGAAAATCAAGGTCCTGAGCACGGATCCTATTCATATAAAGAACATGATGTAGAAACGCATTTGACCTGCATCCTGGAAAGACAGAACTCCTTCTTCGTGAGGTATGGTTTGTTAATGGATTTGTGGATGTGTGTGTGTGTGTGTATATACTTTCACATTACAGATATATAAAACCACATTTAGAGTATTGTATAAACATGTTTATATGTTTATATACCTGTATATATGTCTATATATGTAGATGCATATGTACATGTACTTGTACCTGTATACATGTTCGCATTCTGCTTTGAAGCGAGAGAGAGGTGACAGTCTCCTACAGAGTCCATGTACTGTGGTTTTAATCTTTTAAAACCATGGCTTATGAGATGTAGTTGTGTTACTGAAATGGACTTTGTTCTCTTGTCAGGACTGGTCTGTGTCATGTTGTATAATGCATCGGGACTCAGATCTGACGGGATTCTGGCTAAGCCAGTGATCAAATTCTGGTTTACTGGAGTTACTGAGGTAACTCATGTAGACTTCAGTAGGGAATGTGCTGAAACAGGGGTTGGCTTTGCTCTGCAAACGTACCTCAAATCTTTTCTGATATGAATGGGAATTAGGGGCTACTGAGCCAAGAAAAATTACAGAAAATGTGTAGCAGCCTTTATTTTTCTCAAAGGCAGTCCTCGCATACGACTTTGAAATTAAGTTTGTCCTGCTTTAAATCTTGGAATAACATCATTTTTCTCTTGAGCCCTAACGTGCTATATGGCTGTTAGGTGGAAAATGTTCTACTATCATATGGAGCACATTTAATTAACAAAATTTTGCCTAAATGGCTTTCATAATGCGTTTAAGGTTCATAGATAACTTGCCTAAGAATCATCTACTTCAGATGCAAAAGAATACAAGTAACCTTTATGCAGGTCATTCAGTGACAAGTTTTATTTGCAGAATTATTGTGATGACACTGAAAATTATGGCAACTCTCAAGCCAAGCATGGAAGGAGAAACATTTGGGAAACACTGTGACAGCTGATCTGTTGGTATATACCCACTGAAGACTGACCTTTCACACACAGTGAGAGCACGCAGCCTAACTTTTCAGATTGTCCCATTTATAACATCACTGTATAACTAACGTCCTTCTCCTGTACTGCTTATTATCAGGTAATAGCTTTGCTAAAGGTATTGCAGAGTGCCTTGAGATTCTTGTTAGAAAAGCTCACTGTCTGATGTTTTTCTCTCCATATGCAACACCCATATATGCAGTGAAACAGCTGCACTTCGTGTTTGCCATTTTCAAGTCTGCTTCTCAGATCCTAATCAATGTACTGAAACTACAATCAATTGCTTTTTTACAAAGGGACTAAGGCAGGTTGTGAGGGATGGGGCAAAGGAAACTGTCACTCCTCTGGAGAGAATACTCCTTCCACTTAAATGCTTAATGTGTACAAGAATTTTTTTTTAAAAAAAAAAAAGTAAATCTAGCTATCTGATAAAGAGCTTAAAATGGACTCCAGGCTCAGCAGTACCACAAATGAGATGGAGTATACTCAGAATCTTTGTTTCCCCTCATAATGTGTCACAAGTGCCTCTGGAAAGTTTAAGCACGTTAAGCAAGCCCATTAATTGAATGAGCAGTTGAGATTCTAAATCATAAAGTATACATCTAGGGAGTTCTGTTAGAATTAATATAAGACAGAAATAATTAAGAAAACTCAAAGAGGGAGGGATAAACATCAAGACCAGATCAGGGGAATAACTAACATCTGACATGACAGCAGCTAATATTTTAGATTCTCTTCTTGCTGCTTCAAATGTTCTTGTCTTCTTGTCAGCAGGCAAGAAAGGTGCTAAATTAGGGAACTGAAAGATGGACTTTAATTGTAGCTGTAAAAATACCAGGCTAGGCTTACAAATTTCATAGCTTATATGTCTAGACAGAGCTATTCAGTCATTTATATACTGACCAAGAGGTAAGTATAAATCAGTATATATAACTATGCTATAGAAGTTCACCCAGTGTAGTGTAGAGTTCAGAGCTCATGTTTCATCTGTCTTCCAGAAAATAATCCAGCCTTAATAAGAAACCTTGAAAAGAGACATTGTTGTTTCAGCTCTCCATCTGGAATTTGAGTTTACTCTATCAGGCACAAGGAAACCAAAGAATTTAAAGGAAAATTAAACTTGTGCAAATAAGGGTGAAAACCACAGCAGTCAGCTGAATCCAGCTGAATAATGTGATGAAGTACATGAAACCATGACCACTGTTAAACACTCAGGCTGGACTAAAGCTCACCTGAGGAAGTCTTTGTTACACTCGCATTACTGCCATGTTTCATTCACTACACCTTACAGCAGGTGTTACTTGAAAGTAATTTGGTTCATCTGAAGGAAACGAGAACCTTGAGCATGTATAGAAAATGCCCAGCACTCCTATTTCACTTGGAATCTACTAAAGACCCAGGACAAAGCATTTATTTCATCCAGGTCTCAGATGAGAGCTGTGATTTCATGCTAACAGCACTCTGACACTCCTCCAAAGTGAAGAGGTAATGAGAAACACACGTTGAGCTTTGGGGACTCAGTGCCAGCTGTATTCTCTGGCCGACAGCCTACAGCAAATATTCCTCTTCACTTTCTCCCCTTTAAAGTCTCCTCCATACTTTTCTAGGCACACTCTGACTGCCAGAAGTGGCTCATGATGCTGCTGGAAGGGGAACTCGTACGACCTGCTGCTGGAGTTTGGGGAGCGCATGCCTGTTCACATCAGAAAGCACTCAAGTGCGCCATGGGGCAAGGTCTGGCGCAGCAGGGCAACACAGGCAGAGTGACATTAGCAGGAGACTTAACACATGGATTTCTTTTCTTTTGAGCTGCTGGTTCTGAGGGAACAGACAGGGGGAAAGCTGTTAAATCTCTCCTGCAAACACCACACAGTGAGAAGACACAGCAAAAACCTAGAATGCTACCTTCTCTAAAATGCACAGAGCAAGCCTGCTTTAAACAGCCTGTCACCATCCACTGACAACTGCCTGACAAAATCAGAAAGTGCCATTTGAGGGAGTTTGCAATCAAGAGGGCAGGATGGCCGGCGATGTGCCTCCGGTATGCAGGTCAAGAGAAAGAGAGCTGCAATTAACCTCTCTGGGCTTTGAAGCAGGTGGTTGGCTCCAATCCTCACAAGTAATTGTAAAAAGCACCATTTGCCCTGTAAAGCCTGTCACAGCCTCCTCATTTTAGATAATGCAGTACAAAAGTAGCTCGCAGTCCAAAAGAATGATTGGGAAACCATTCGACGTTCAGGTCAGCAAAGGTTTATACACCCTTTGGGTGAACAGGTAAAACGGAGGGAACATGAACTGAGAAGAAAACAAATAATGCTCGCTGCACAGCTCGTCTTTAATGCGGGTTTGCTTCCAAGGCTCATACCGTACCCTCAGCTTGCAGGTCAGTCTGTAAGGACACTGCGTGAGATAGATGTAACAGAAAACAGTCACAGTCCTTGTGGCTGTCAGCCACTCAGGAGTGTTTTGGTTAAACAAGGGTTTGCTGCTGAACCCCTGCTTGGCACAACCATTTGTTCCCCAGCACTCCCGTGTGGGAGGAGAGAGCAAGGCAGCTGCAGGAGAGCCCTACCACACGCTATCCCCGGTCAGCTGCACTTCAGGGCTTTCCCAGCCCATACTGCATCTCTGAGTTCATCTCTGTCCCCCTTCAGACATACACTTCTCACTGATACACGAATGGTGTGTGTGCACACAGCTGTGTATGAACATGTATAAAGAATTTTAAAGGAAAAACTACTACCTGAAGGAATTCTGTTTAATTTGGTATAAAGCAACAGTGACATAAGTGGATGTAAGAGTGGTACCAAGTACAATGCCGAACTGTCCTATGGCACTTTTAATCTGTGAGGTTTTTACACACAAAACCCAAAAGGATGGCGGTATTTTCACAACCCATTTATAGAAGAGGAAACTGAGGCACACACAGTGTGTATCAGAATTGGGTCTAACACATAGTCTTTTCAGCTGAGAGCTACAGCCATTTTGTTATCCAGTCAGGTCCCAAAATGACTTAAATTCAAAGTTCAAATTCACCCTTGAAAAGAGGCCCTTTTTACTCCTATTTTTAAAAGAGCCTTTACTAGTACTTCAGCAGAACTGGCCTTTACAAGACGAGCTTTTTAAGATCTCATGGCATTTAAAAATACTTAAGTTACATGGGACAGATGTGCAGGCTTCTTCAGTTTTGTAACCCTGTTTTTTCAACAGCAAAACCCAACCTTATTCCAACCCTGCCTGAGACAATGCTATTTCTGATGCCCAGCGTAAGAGGCAGAGCCCAGAACGTGGTCTGGCCGCAGCCACCTAAGTCCTCTGCAAACAGGTCCGCCCACCACTGGTCTCGGGAGCCAGAGCTCTTGTGGAAGAAGGAGCAGGAAGGACAGACCAGCAAATTGCGGCCGTTTATAAAAGGTCAGAGGAACAGCGCACATGCTGCCTTGCAGTGCATGTGCAAGGGATGCAAAGGCACATTATTGTGGCTGAGGCTACAGTGAGAACAACTGTAACAAGATTTTATAGTGAATGATGCCTGGCATAACTGCCTCATTCTCCTAATAATCTTAAAACTGTAATTTTGTGGTATTTCCTGAATGCCGCTTTTTCTGCAGCACTGTTCCTAGCATTATCTTGTCCTTCCATTAGGAAGGACTTGTGAGCTACTTCAAGCCCTAACATTGTGTGTTTTTCTTTGGCCTCTTGCATCTTTTTATACAGCCACAGCATGGCTGCATCAGGGTCTTTTTTTTTTTGTTTGGATAATTTGTACTGTTTTCTTGCTACACGTTTGCTTTAGAAGCAGTCTGAAATTACTTCCTCAGCCTGAGGAATCTGGCTTAGTGTTTGGGCAATAGTTGAAGAGAAAAAGAAGGATACGTCTTCCTATCCTCTTCTTTCTCCCTCTTTCAAACAGCTCGTTACCTCTGTGCCTTCCCTGGCTCCTGTCCCCTCCTGCACTACGCACTGCCTGAAGCCACTGCTGGAGTCTTGCCTAAACCAACAAAGGGACGGAAAGATATGCCTCATGTCTTGAGACAAACAAACAAACAAAGGGTTTTCCCAAACCCTTTTCAGCTAAGAAATGCTGGTTTTATTTAAATTCAGAATTATGCCTGATAGTAGTCAGTTTAGAAAATGCCATACTTCTTGTCTGGGCTGTAGCTGTATGTTGCCAGGACACGTTAATTGTTCTACTGCACAGTATTTGCCCATATGCACGTGTCAACTGACAGCATAGAAGTAGAAATTTTCATTAGGTTGTATTTCCCTCTTAAAACTAGTTGGCCAAGGTTGAATTACAGTTTTGGCCCAGAACAAGATACTGTCTCCTTTCGGGCTTGTGTGGCAGAGACAGTGCAGTGTCTCACCCTGTGCTGTTAACTGCACACAAACCTCTGCAAAGCACTTCTGGGCCAACCCATGAGACTCACGTTTTTCCTGTACAGGTGGCAGCGCCGCCGTGAGGAGTTGTATTGTCCACCGGGACCCAGCGAGGTGAGAACCACCCCGTGAGGAGGGGACGTTGCCCTTGCTGCTGCCACCCGTGCGGCGATGCAGTGCAACCTGCAAAGCACTCCCAGCATCGTATGTGGCCTGCAAGGCTTAACGGTGCATTTATTTCAGCCTCTTCCACAAGCAGGGATTTTTCTATGCAGTTAATTCTGGCAATAGTTCTGCTTCCCCCTGCCCCAGCTAATTACGTGTAGTGGGCTCTGCAGATATTGTCTCCAAGCAATTTGAGGTAAATGGTAGATTAAGAATATACAGAGTAAAGGATGGCAAATGACACGATGCAGAAATTGAAACTAATGAAACCAGAAGTTTTATTCCCTTTTAATTTTAGACATGTGCAGAATAGTCTTGGAAGTGTCATTTTTGAAACAATCTTTTCACGTTAATTTGTTTTTATTGGTAAATCACTTCTCCAAGTACTATTCTCTGGAATAGCTACTGTAGTTTCAGATGTAAGTGTTGGCTATAGGAATCCCTCGAGATATATTCTAAGGTTTGTTTCCTACTTAGAAACAATAGCAAGAGATTAAGTCAAGTATTCCCCATCCCATGTGTTCAATATGTGTTTGCTTTTCATCTTATCAGTGAATAATGTTACACAGAAAACAGTATACAAACTGCATGATTCAATGCCGTACAATAGCTACACTTACAAATATGAATATAATGATTTTTCCTCCCCCTACTACCAACTTTCACTAGATAAAATGTAAAAACTGAATATGTCAAGACGAGCCTTAAGCATTTCCATTCTTCATCTTAAGTAGTCTTAAGTTGCAACACCTACTGAGAAAAAAACCCTGCACCTCTACACTGAAACAAGAGGTATCCCTAGTCTTGTTTGGGGAAATCTGGGTTGGGGCAGGAAAGTTTGTTCAGCCCCCGCAGCACTGTGGTACCCTGTAACAACAGGCCAGTCGCATCACCTGTCAGCAAGAATATTGCCATATTTGGGTTAGTTGTTTTCCGATATACCTACTCTTTTTTTAATTACCCAGTCTTGATCTTACAACTGCTGAAGTCAACCCAACTGAATCAACTGGAGGATGATCAAGCATCAAAGGCCAGAGTTTCAGAGGCTAGCGGGCATTAAACCAGGTAGGTGGAGATTCCCAAAATCACATGATTGGGAAATCCAGGCCATTTTGTAACGGTCATTCTTCCCAGTTTTATTGTTCTAAAGGACTAAAGTGAGAGATTCAAAACTCATGTCTGGACTCCAAGTTCCTCTCATTAGAGACAGAAGCACAATCTGACAACCACTTGCTTTGAAAGCAAGGAGTTAGTGGGAGCACAAGTGCTTCAGCATTCGGCCCAACCCAGACAAAACAGAAACTGTAATTTATACTCAGGTCTGATGAAAGACTGAAAGGAAAACCCTTTGTCCAGGAAAGCACAGATTTGGAAAACCAGATAATAAACTGAAGTTCTGTGTGTTCACGAGACCAGAAAAACATGATGGTCTGAGCAAGAGCCTTGTGGAGGGGATTATCAGTTACACAGATGCACAGAGCTCCACGTGGACAACACCAGACCATTTTAATAGCAGCTCAGCAGCAATTAGCACAATAGAGTTAGTGATACCCCATTGTTTTATTGAACAAGCCTCTGCTCATCTCTGTAGATGTCACTATTTAACACTACTGATGAAGAGAAGTAGAATATTGGGGGAGGAGGGAGATGAAACTCGGTATACCTTGTAATGATGTGAATGGGTATTTGAAGTTTTAGAGTATTTTTACCTTTTAACCCCCATTGAAATGCACTGAACTAGAGGGAAGGACAGCATGGAAGACATTAACATTTTGGTTTAACAATAGAGACAATTGCTATGGCTTAGAAAAGGTGCAATGATCCATGAATGTACAATGAAAATTTAAAAACCTGCTGTACTGAATGAAGTCTGCACTATTCAAAAACTGTTGATCTATGCAAAATTATTAAACACCACATGAGATCTGCCAGGATTTCAATCCCAGGTGCAGAGCAGCTGCTCCCATTCACTTTCCGGCACGCTGTGCAGGGGCGTTCTTGCTGGAGATGATAAGTTTGGCGGATGCACAGGTTGAAAGGGGAGGGCCAAAGAAGGTGGGTGTGCTTTCAGACTCCAGCCTGCTGCTCAGCCTGACTTAATTCAGGCTCAGTAATAACCACTGTGCATCCACAGCGGTGGTGCAGCTGCTAGGAAGGGCAGATGCTCTGGCATTTCGTTCTTATCGATTATGTCGAGTGAATACTGAAAGTATTGGGGGGCAGCTAATAGCAGTACATGGTGGCTGCCAAAATGTTCTCCGCTCCGTGTACCAAGTTCCTTTACTAAGCAGCTGAGCTGTTGATTTTCTACAAAAATTTTAATTTTCTACAAAAATCAAGCTGCGTAATTCTGCCAGAACTAAAAGTTACTGCTTCAGCTCTCCCCAGTGATTTATCATCGCCAGGTGCAGATTAAGAAAGAGAGAACTTCATCAGGTTGAATCAATGGCCATAGGGACACGCTGCTGTCTTTGGAAGACAAGAGAATGCCTTTATTCACCATACCTGGAACAGAGAGTGGTTGGTCCATCAGGAATGTCAGCTCCCCTGCACAAGAGGAAATGAAGCTTGATACGAATGACTAAAAGACAGTGGTGGCTGTGTTGCTATTGGCCTTAGCACAGATATTTCTACAGTTGGTTGGGAAACCAGATGGGACTCTACTTTGATGTGTGAAAGAAAATTGGAAGGTAACTACTAGGAGATACAGAATGGCTCTGAGGTTTGATCCAACCTTCACTGAAGAAATGAGAGACTTTCTATTGATTTATTTACCACAGACCAGGAGTTTTAAAGGCTGCAAGGACCTCACTGTCCATTGTAATGCAGTGACAGCCAGCTGTGACACAAGCTTGGAATAGGGAGATTTTGAGGCAGTGTTTCTTCAGAGGCTGAAGTTCTTTGGTTTATCATACTTCAAGTTGTTTGGACAAACTGCAATAATCTCTGGAGTGCGGAGCAGTTCCACTGCCAGGATGCAGAAGAGCAGGTGCACATGAAATTTATCTTATGTGGTTCAAACTTATTTAAACCTCAGCACAGTTTGTGTCTGGAGGGAGCTTCAGGAACACTTTTTTTTTTATTCAACCACTACTAATGTAATAGATAATGAGATCATTATATAATATATAAAAATATAATATAAAATAGATAATCTCTCAGATAATGAGAACACACAGACCAGAGCTCAGAGCAGGATCTCCTGTTTCCTTGTCCATTTGGAATCGAAATTGTGCCAGTCCCATTCTTGCTCCATGAGTTTCTGTTTCTTTTAAGCAATCTAGTATGCAAGTCACCATGGCTTCTACTCACCTTGTCACCACGATGCAGTACCTGTCCTGGGCTAACATCCTTCCCAGACAGGCATGCTTATCTCTAGACAGACATCTTCATTCTTTGCACTGAGATAAAGGACCGCTCACCAGCACAGATTCTAAGCACGTGCTTGTCTGAGGTGGCTTTTGCTTAAGTATTTGATCCTTAAACTTCTGCAGATTAGGCATTACCAACACTTGTTAGTTTAAGTAAACATCCATGTGCTTCATATTTATCAGCTGGTATCCCAGAAGGGCTTAAGAGTTGTTTATCTGGTGAAACCCCAGCATATGGTGCCAGCTCTTTCTTGCACCAATTCTAATTGCAAACACTAAACCTGGTCTGTAAAAACTGTTAATTACATGAAACTAACACATATGTTTGAGCTATAAGCTAAGGTGGTGGGGTTTTTTTACTTCTCTCGGGTTGTTTTTTTTACCCTCACTTGAATTGCTTACACAAATGGGGTTATAGGCTGACAGAATAATTTATGCATTACTGAGGAAAGAAGGGACAATATTCAGAAAGATGTAAAATACTTCAGTTCCACTAAAGTTCTTTGTAAAATAATGGGCTTTAAAAGTAATCTTCTGTGTACTAAGTAAACTTAGTGTTCATGATTCATGGGTCTAATCCCTGTGACTGAAATTTAAGATCTAAAGCTCCATGAAATTAAAAGAAAAAGAAACAATTACATGCGTATTCACTCGATTTCATGTATTGCGTATCCTTCAATTTTTCCAATGAAATTTTTGCAAGGGAAATAGAGGTTTCTAAAGAGTGTGTACTTGAAAAAAAAAAAAAACCCAACCAGCAAGTCAGTTGTAACTGCTGAAGCTAACCAGTTCTATGCCTGCTGGTTTCTCAGTGTTCCTGGAGAATGCAAGAAACTCCAGATTTCCTCATCTCCCACAAATATTTCAGAGATGCCACAACACAGTGTGCAGAAAGCTCAAGGACGCTAAGTGTGTACAGCCCTCGTGCAGGACACTGGCTACTCAGCCCTTCCCAGCTGCACCAAAACACTGCGGAGTAAATAGGAGGATGCTTACAACAGGGCTCCTGCACATAAAGTCCTTGTGCTGCTCCTGGACTACTCCATAGAGGAAAGGAGCCCTATGTGCTGCTTCTCCTACCAAAGGACAACTGCACCCCTTCCCTACGAATGCAATTTGAATATATGGCAACTGCAACAGCACCACAAAGCCACAGGCCCAGAAGAAGACTAGACAGCCGAGTAACAAAGCTTGTGAGCTTAACACAGTATTGAGAGTCAGGAATGTTAGCCACACTGATCTAGCCTTTAGTCTTGTCCCAGTAATGAAAGGATACCCCATCCTTATCCCAAAGGATGAATAGAAAACCAGAAAAAAAAAAAAAAAAATAAAAAGAGCTTGTAAATACACAGCAGTACACTTTTATTTTGTAAAGAAAACTCTGGTCCTATGCCTAGATACTAGTGCATCGACATTCTTAAGTCTTCCCAGCTAGTTTTTAGTCTCTGAGCAACAAATAATTCATTAATTAGTAAAAAAGGAAAAAGGGACATTCGGACAGCAAACACAGCCAACAAAAGCAGCACTCAAACTGCATTCACTCAGCCAAGTGCTTCAATAAAATTATTTGGAGACAATGTCAAAAAACTTTACCTAAAAAAACTACCTACCTCTCTGGTCTTGAGAGACTAGACTATACTAGACTGATTTAGTAATCTACTATATGATGATGAAGAAAATCAGCATTAGGAGAGAGTTGCCTATTCAGTAAATGGAAAAAGCCAAGTGACATAGATGGATGTAATTCAAAGAATCGAATTTAGATGTATACAAAGATGGTGCAAGTTCCTTGCCTATACAAGGCGGCCAAACAATTTCTGGACATCACTAGATCACACACACTAATGCGCTGCACGGACTACAGTCCTGCTAATGCTTCCAGTTTTAGCACAACACTCAAAATATTTGGTGCTTTCTATGAAAATTCTCATTCCTGGAGTCTGCAAAAAAACTAAACTTAATTTTCCAAATGAAAAAGAAGCATCTACGTGTAGTGGGTACCACGAACAGTTTAAAAATGTGGGCTCCTTCTTCCTAAAGGCTCAAAACATAGGTACACTCCAAAAAGGCTTCAAAAGTATTTTGAACCTGATTCTTAGCCAGTGTTGTCACTTTTCTGAAGGGAGCGTCTGTGTATACCCATAAGGTCAGTATTGTAACTACAATATTCCTATATATTGTGCAGAGCAAGAAGCACTTTTTAAATGACAGCAGCATTGTAACAATACAAGGGGCTTTATCTACAACTCAGGGAAGATGAGAGGAAAAAATGTTCATTGGGTAGAGGAGCAGATGCTGGGAGCAAACAAGGGAGTTCTGCTCTTTCCCATCATCTCCACTCCTGTCCCACATGTCTCAGCTCCCATTCCAGCACTGGCTCTGGGAGCTTCCCACTGGGCTAGGCTGTATCATCTCCTTGGTGACTGCCTGCGCTGAGCTGTGCTCCTGCAGACGGGCACTTGCAGGGAATACTCTTGGACAGTCACTCAGGGAAGCAGAGGGAGGCCCTTTAGGATGAATGCACCGGAAAGAAAAAAGTCTCAGTGTATCAAAAATACAGCCAGATTTCCATTCAAGTGTACAGTCTCGGGGCTCTTGAAATTGTCAGGAAGTGACTGAATGACACAGCGGATCTTTTGCAAGAAAATGTTTAATATCTCTTTAATGTCAGAATGACACTATCACGAGTCTTGACTTAACTCCTTAATGCAAAGCGCTGGATTTGCTTCTGTATATAAACAGATCTAAGATTGTGCTGAAGATGGCATGCTTCAGTTGTGACACAGCCTCAACTTGGAAGCTTAAATCCTGCATACAAATTCAAAGGAATTACTACACCATACATACATGAGCTGCACCTCAGTCAGATGGAATCCCTTGAAAATAGGTCCCTATATAACCCACTGTTTGTGACGGCTGTACGCCTACAAATCCTCCTACTCTTAGCTGAGGTTTCTTGCCAGACCAGGGGAGGAGGAGAAATCCAAGGTAAAAAGAAGGGAAGCTTAAGGGTGGAGGGAACAGCCTCTGTGGGATCAGAGGCAACGGAGCCAGAGGGTGCCTCGGGGCAAATCTCCCCTTGCGTTACCCACACAGGTACAGCAGTTGCACTGCTTCTGAGTCACACGGGGGTTCACAGATAGCTCATGAGTTACAAGAACGAAAATCTGATCTGATCACAGCAGCAGCTGCCTTTGTGTTCTCCACCTGAACAGGAGAGGAGTGAATCGTCCCTCTGGTGCAGGGGAGAAGCAGGCAGTGGAACAGAATAAATCCTGCAGGAGCAGCCCCATTTGGGGAGAACACTTGGAGTGAAGTCTGTTCTGTTGCTGTCTGTTGTTTGACTTTTATTGTGTCAATAAATCCAAACTCCAACAAGAGGGAAAGCAGCACATCTTGGCTACAGTGTCTGTGCAGAGCAGAGTAAGAAAATGTGTGGTGCAACTGTAACACAAATGTTTGGCTACTGCATGGATAGTAACCAATAAGTTGTACTGAAGATGGAAATGTTTTTTCATTGACGTGCACCAATGGTGCAAGTGCTCTCTATCTAAAGGGTCAGCAGGAGTATGGGGCTGCTGACGTCTCCTGCTAACACCTCCCACCTCTTTATCCTCTTTCATTAGCATGCTGGAGCTTTCGACAGCAAAGTGTCTCTTCCACCGTGGGCAAAGGACGGTGTTAAGGACATGGCATTGCCAAGGATGACATCTTTCCCTACACATTACTACCCAAACATGCAATTCAGCCCCACGTGACACATACCTGCCACAAGCCATTGAGCGGTGTTTATATTCCTCTAGAGGTTCTCTGCTAGTCATCTCAATATATTTTACAAAGGGAATTAACTGTCATAATTCTTCTTACCGAGAAAGGAACACAGCTTATTAAAACCCTCAAAGAGAAGAGGAGCCCTGAGGACACATGGAGTGTGGCTCAGAAGTAGCTTTTGGGCAGGTGGCCCTGCACAGAGCAGCCCAGCGTTGCCAGGTCCAAAGCTCCCAGACAGAGCAGCACAAGATTGTGCTGGGGGCTGCAGACTGAAGGACTACGAGGGTCTGCAAAACGTGTAATAGACCACAGAGTTTTCTCTTTTGAGGAGAAATTTTTAAAACCTGCTAATCACAGTGAGAACAAATGTCAAAATGCCTACACTTTGGAGGACACAAAATTTACTTTTTTCCACAGAGCTCTTCAGAAACAGTGACCTATCAAAATCAGTAGTTTGGTATTGACTTTAACTTAAAGGCAGAGATTGAGTTATCAGAAAAATCAGTGTAGAGCTACCTGACTCTGCCACTGCTCTCTTCACTAGATCATCTTTGCTCCAAAGCCCATATGACCTGGGTGGACTGAGCTGCTTCTTCACCAAATAAGACCCTGTTAAAATCCAGCTACAAATGAGTGTTCTTCCTATCTGTCAGTCTTTCTCCCATCTGCAGCCACAGTGCATGTACTTGTGTGAACTCTTAAGTGCCAAGATAGATCTGTAAAGCTCTTCAGTTTCCCCATTGAATCTGGGCAAAAATAACTGTTCCAACTCATGCATGAAAGATAAGTGACAAACCGCAGAGTGCTGCCATAAGTTTTCTGTTGTACTTCTGGATTTTTCTCCTTCGGTTTGTTTTTTTAACATCTTCCCTTAGGGCTGTGTAGATACAGAAAAACATGCCACAGCCGAAGAATGTGAAAAACATGGGAACAGAACAAAAGGTTTCTTTCTTTTCTAAAAGTTAGACTGATTCACTTCATCACAAGGCAAGTATATGTAAAAGCTACGTACAACATAAAAATATATCCCAAACTCTGGAATCACAGAAAACACACAAATCCGTTCGGCTCTTTTGCTAGCAGTTATGGTTTCTCTTTCCCACCAGAAAGCCTAAAGGCACATTATGGCCTCACTGGGAAGAACATTCAATCAGCAGTGTAAACAAAGGGTGAGCAAACCGGGAAAGGTTACTTGTCCTCCTCATGTGCATTTCTTTAATGATGCCACATTTGCCTAATCACCCAGACATATTCCCTAAGAGCCTCTGGTGTGGGCCTCGGGAAGTAGGAGTTCATTTAAAGCCTCTGCCACTGATGCAGCGCAGAAGGAGCCTGACAGCTTCACTAGCCCGTATCGCCGGTGCCTGTCTGCAGGACAGAGATGCTGCCACTCCCCACTCAGAGGGTCAAATGATGTTGGGGTTGCAAGAAGCTTGAACAATGGGGCAAACAGGTGCTCAGACAGTGAATTTGTTGGGTTTATTGCTGTTGTCACACACATAAAGCTACTGAATGCATGAAGATGTAGACAATGTAAAAAAAAAAAGAAATACTTCCAGATTGTGTCTGAAAGGAAGCGGTGTCATTAATAAATGGTGCTTTGTTAAAAATCCCTAAAAAAAAAAGGATAGGAAAAGCCTATGCTAAAAATCCCTAGAAGAAGAGATGGGGAAAGGAAAATGGACATAAACTAGCGAGGAATCTGACTACAAAGCAGGATGGCAGCACTGGCAGATGTACCTGATCGAGCTGTACGTTCGTTAGCCTGGGTTTCGTTAAAATGTGTAACAGTTTTACGTGTATTACCTGTATTGCAGGCTTGGGTCCGTTAGCCCAAGATGAATTGTCATGGCTGCAACCCAAACTAGTTACTTTAAAGTTAGCACAGATTTTTTATGATTTAATTAGTCCCATTGCCCATCCCAAGCAGGCTTACTTAAAGAGGTGTGATTAGGTGAACAACCAGAGAGGTGCAATCCAGATGTGTGATATTCCACGCACAAATACAGAAACTACTTTCACATGAAATCCTAGGTTGTTATCTTACTTTCACCTCCCAGCTTGCTATAGCTACAGAAAACAAGTTAATGTGAAGCACAGATTTAATTTTTTAATTAATGCTTAATTTTTCTGTTGTGCTACTGTTCTCTGGAGACACTCCCTTCCCCATTCGTACAAATCAAACAGAGACAATGTCATCCAGTGCTATGACTGCCACATTTCTGTCCAAGCAGAACACAAGTCCTGTGCAACTAATATTGTATCCCATGCATCCCTACCGCAGCATGACAGGTGCTATACTGTGGTTTTATATGCTCTGTGAAAATCAGCACTGAAGGCTCACTAGATTTTGCTTTATTTTCTTTAAGAAACCCATGTTCCCTCTCTTCTTCACTGTATCTTGGAGTTTTCTTAATATTGGTTTCTCAGCTGACATCACATGGATTTTTTTTTCACAATGTTCGTGCTGCAAGTGCGCTTTGGATGCTGTGATAGGATAGCTGTCACCTCCTCCTATGTGGCTTCATTTCCTATTTCATCCTGAAATCTTCAAAGGGTTTCTTGCATTGATCTCCCACTTCTGTGGCAAAGGAGGGTTTAGTGAAGTTTTGTTTGGGATTTTAACTATACCTGCCGCCAATAACCATACATTTTTTTCTGTCTATTCACCTTACTCTCAGATAAAATTCCTGTTCTTCCCTTTCAGCTGTTTCTTTCTGCTTTTTCTTTTCAGCTCTTCTTTCACTTTTGTCCCTTTAAGCTCTTAGAGCTTACAGCTATGTGGCTTCCCCTATCTCTTTTATTCTTCACACATAAAGACTTTCAAAAGGTGCTTAAGAAAGTGGGATCCCCACATGCTCTTAATTTACGTTGGTGGTGAGTGCCTAAGATGAATCTTTTGAGACATTTAAGAGCTGTTTGGTCAGTGTCTCAAAGCCAAAAGGCTTGTGGCACTTGCAGGGGAGCCCGCGATACAGTGGGATAAACAGCCACAAGGCAAGTCTCTCTCCCTGTGCCTGAGGATATTTCAACACCTAAGGAAGGATTATCAAACCCATCTTGAAAAGATGAGCTCTCGAGCTTCTAGAGTTACAGCCGGGCTTACAACATCCCGGCTTGCAGCTCTGCCTGCAGACACACTGGGGAGAGAACACGTTCCTGGACACGCTCCGATCTTTGACAAAGCCGAAAGAGTCCTTCCATCGAAATCACTTTGGCCGGTGTGGCAGGTACCAGGGAGTACTTACTATATGTCCAGTTTATTTTCTGTTTGCCACAGGATAACATGAAAAAGGACACAAGGGTTCTCACCGCTGACGTGGCCCTTAAATGTAAATACTCCAAACGTTGAAGAAGGGGAGAGCTCATGAGTTTAAAGGAAATTATTTCTGCCTGTCAATAATCTTATCTTTAGAGCATGACATCCCCCTGCAGCAGGCATTTCTAAAGTCAGTTTGTGGCTACCGAAGCTGTTAGACTCTGTTTACTGAAATAACTCTATTAAAGTCTCATGTTTTATGCAGGTCATAGATGTAGTCCTATTGATTTAACTTGAGAGAGCACCATTTTTTGTGGTAGTAAGATGTTTGCTTTTCTACATTTTGCTGCCTTCCTTGTTGCCTAACACAACAGTCTCCGCAGCTGGTGTAGGTCACCAGTTTTCGGTGAACTCATGTTCAATGCAGGGCATTTGCGCTTATTGATTCAGCATTAAGGGCCATTCTTGCGCAGATATATTCTGCCTTGCCAATCTCTAGTCCACTTCACTTCCAGCTATGCACTCAGGTTCAAGGGGATTATTTAGTGAAGATTTTACTCAAAACAGAATAACCAAAACACACTTTTCTGTGTCTGGCTTTCTGTGCTGCTCAAGAGGCTGCTGTCTAGAAAACACACTTGCACTTTGAGGCTTGCACCTCACACAGTTTGCAGTACCTTAGAGGCACTGCCAGCGTCTTCAGAAGCCATGGTAAAGGTTTGGTACAAAGGGTCCATTTCTCACGAGGTAAAAAGGCCAACTCAGTGGATGACAGTTAGATGGCACTAGTGGGTATCTCCCCTGCCCTCCTGGAGAGCAGCATACGCACAATGGCTGCAGCTACAGCAAAGGGTTAGGCAAGGTTGCACCAACGTCCTGCACTGAGTCAGGGAGCTGGGAAGGGATGAGCTGCTCCAGTCAGATTCTTGCTTTTCAGGATATCTTCTATTTCTTTTCCTTAGTTCTTTTCTTGTCTTTCAGTCTCATCCTAGCCTTCTTTATTTAGAATCACCTAAATTTTCAGGTAGCTCAGTCTTTTCCCTGAGCTTGCCGCAGCTTTTTCTGAACTACCGGTGACAGACAGAAAAATAATTGTTTGAAACACAGGCAGCAGCAGCCACCTTCAAAATCTCTTCAGTCTCACTAAATAGGATCCCTTCCCATCCTGACCCACAGACACTCACACAATGTCAGCAACCTTCTCCAAGGAGTAACGCTCGTGTTCAAAACCATCTGTGTATTCTTCAAATGGGCTGAAGCTGGAGGCATTTTCTTACAAGAATTAAGGAGATCAAAGTTGGCAATAATATATTTTTCCTCAGCAAAATTAGTTACACAAGATGAAAATATCAATAATAACATAAGGCGATTAAACAAGCCACATTGTCAAGTTTGCTAAGAACAGAAGGTCTTAGCAAATGGCTGTCTACTAGACTTTAGACAACCATACTCACCAACGACATTGTAAAAAACAAACAAGCTGTAACTTAAATAGTTATAGTTGCATGGAATCCACAGAGAATACTGGGAAGCATCCTCACATTGTGGGCATTTGCTTTACTAAACAAATAGCACAAAAGAGAAGCCTCCCAGTATCTCAGCTTTCCGCCGTAATGGTGCTGGCTGGACCTTCCCCATCTCACCATGGTTAAGTGCAACTATTTAGGATCCAGCTGCACCTGTGTGGTTTCCTCCCAGTGTTACGTTGCATAAAGAGACAAAAAGCCATTCCTGGACCTCCGCGGGAGGAGGATTACAGAGGAGGTGTTGCAGGACAGGCTGTCAGGAGGAGAGGCACACCAATCTGATCGAAGAAAAATGCAGCCCCATATTTGCAGCCGCTGTTTCCCTTCTACCCTTTATTGGCTTCAGCGTCACTTTGTCGTCCCTTATGGTCCTGATCTGCACTCGGCAATTTTGCAAACGTTTGCTCAGCACTTATAGTGCACGAAATGTGCTTAAAAACACAGCAATGAAGGATTTACTCCAAGGAAGGATTTTCTCATTTCACACTGATAATGTCTCATGCTAAACTCACTACAGGTTGGGGAAATCTAAAAGTCTACAGCTTCTGCATGGCAGGGACTATTTAAGTCTGCAGTTTTCCAGCACTGGTGTACTGAAATATTTTTTTGGTGGGGTGGCAATAAAAAATGTGGAGAGAAAACCTCCCCTGGCAACATGTACTCTTGAAAGGCCCTTTCAAAGTGAACATTCCAGCAGTGAGAAATACTTCAGTACACTGCATTCCCGTCTTCTCCTTCCTTCCCTCACTGCCTCCCCATCCCATGCTCTTAGTATCAGAATAATAAATTTCTTCGTGCCCCATCTTACAAAACCGTTTCACATCACTTTCATGCACTTGGCTGGGGAAGACCTCACAATCAAAGGTTATATTCTTTCACACAGCGCTATCTATTTTATGTTTCTTTGCAGCCAAGTGTTATCAGCTGTCCACACAGCATTCAGGTTTGGGGGGAAAAAATAATCATTGTATTCTGAAATACTGATTGCATCAAATGGCAACTAGATTGGAAGACAGTAATCATGCTGGGCTCAGGCGATTAAAAACTCGCTTGGAAAATTGGCGCTTGCTGAGCCTCTATGGAAAGAAATGAATTAAGAAGGAAAACAATAAGGAAGGGCATACATTAATTTTGCTCTGCAGTGGATAATGTTGAGTGTAAGAGGTCTAAGGAAGACCTGTGCGTCTTAAGGATTTTCTCATACGTTTTCAGAAGAAAACCTGAGAGCCATTGGAGAGGGTTTGCAAATTAAATCCAAACAGTAATCTCAGAAGCAGCAATTGGAAAAGAGCAAATAAATAAAGCATATAAATAGGAGATAGCCTTTCCTGCTAGGAACTTATCATTTCTAACGCTGCATCTCAAACAAAGAACTCCCTCTCGCTGGCAGTCCTGCTGGGCAATGTCCTTTCTCCGTTCCCTGGGTAATGTCATTCCTCTCCTCACTGCTAAGCCGCACTGGATATTTGTACAAGTAACTCAGTAAAGGATTACCTCCCAGAATGTCTGTATTGTGGCCAGCCCTGTGCAACTCTTGTTCAGCTGTGAGATCTTTAGGGGAGGCACTGTGTCCACACCACTTTTATACCAGGTTGAGTATACTGTCAGCACTCCAGAAACAATAAATGTGTACAACTCAAACAAATGCCAAAATCTTCATCAATGAAGCACACAGGCATCTTACAGCCCATCTATACATAAGGCCTTGTATGCACCAGTATTTTATTGCCTCACAGTTTGCTGAGGGAATCTGGTTTTGTACCGTACGTTTGCTTTTGAATCTAAACTACCAAACTTTTTAAACAAAATCAAGTTTTTGCCATACAGTTGTGAAGAGACCCGTCCCAAATGTAAAAGAAAAATGTTGTCCAGCTGTCCGGAACAGAAGTACTAAGGTGACTGAAGTTCCTTTTATCTTCCAGGGCATGGACTCTAGGAGATGGCGTGGTCCGTGCCAACGCTGTTACCTGTTTGAGCACTGACTACTTTAACAGAAACACACAAGCAACGTGCTTATTTGTTCTAGACTTGCGGAGCACTTCCAGTGCTTTTCTTTGGGGGAAATTATTCAAAGGTGTAAAATTAAGTAACGTAATACTAACAAAACAGTGATGCATTTTCACACTGAATTCAGGGGAAAGCTGCTTAATTCCCCAGCAGCGCACCAAGAATTCCACATCCGCCCCACTGAGGAGCTGTAAAATGTAGAGTGATGGATTTAGTTTCTATTTCCTATTGAACAAATGCAAACTCTAAAGTTTTAATTGCTGCTTGACACTTTTGATTTGTTTAAATATATACCTGACCCATGCTCCAATAGCCTGATTTGACTCACAAAAGCAACTCTACCTCTCTAGCAATTCAGGGAAGTCTTCGATGTGGGAGGGAATGTTTGGCGCAGTGACATTAGTACAAATCAGACCTTAAGAATCCACAACACACAAAAAAAATGCTAAATCCTGCCATTTATTTAACCCCAAAGCCACTGTTCCCACTGAAGCCGATGGGCACTCTCACTAGAGTGTGCAATGCAAACGAAGGAAGGGAAAAGCCATACCCCAGTGTGTCTCTTCCGTTCCCTGTACTTCATGCAAATAGCAAAGGAAATGCCATTTATAACTTCACTTTGTTCCTTCATCCTTATTTAATGAGCTGTCTGAGTCATTAATCCAGTATTTAGCTACAATTCTTTAAGGCTGAATTTTCCCCATTCCTCTCAAAACACCAGATACATCCTGATCCTGATGTACAAAGGTACAGATCTGCCTGCCTACATGTTATTTCTCCTCTTGTTGCTGTTCCTGTGAAGGAAATCAAAATAGTTTTCATTCTGATTTCTAATTACATATGATGAGAATGCAAAAATATTAGTAATTAAAAACATAGCAAGGAAAAAAATGCCTTCTACCACAGAGGAGAAAGGGAGATGGTTACTGTCAATGGTAGCTGCTTTTTATGGCAAACAAATTAACTGCACTTCAAAATGATGGTGGTGTGTCAGCCTCACCGTCTCCATCCTCAAGTCCAATTACGTATCTCAGGGGAACGCATCTCAGAACGCATTACTAAAACACAGGTGTGGATAAGTTAAACCACAAAAACATATACTCAAGCTGCGATCAAAATCTGCCTGTGACCCACAGAGCCAGGGGAATGCGAAGGGGTGGTTGCTGAGCGTGCCGATTGCTGCCGAACTGCCTCAGCACAAAGTTCTCTGGAAATAAAGCCTGTTTGTGGGCTGAAAGATTCAGCATTGTATGTACATTTAATGCACATACTTTTAATGTACATTTTTTTGTACATTTTTATTTTAATTTTAACATACATTTTTGGCGCTCAAGACACTATTGCTTAGTTAAAATAGGATGCTATGTCATTCGGAAAACATCATTTGCTGCCCAGTCCCACTTCTCTCAACTATCACATGAGTGAAGAGGGCGGAAGGTACAGACTTCTTTCTCATCCTGCAGCTGACAGCTAATGGCTGTTTTAACTTTCACATGGAGCAAATTTTGCCCTCTGGAACACCTCTGTCACTCCAATGCCTTTCACACAGTTGCATGACTTTAGCTGAAAGCACATTTTGGCCCCGGGGGTTTTGATGACAATGGGAATCTGAATTAATTTGCCCAGCCAGAATGATAGTTCAAGAGGTATAAAAGCCTTGTAATCCATGAGGTTCATACATCCGCAATTAAAATATTTAAATGGCCAGCTGCATTAAAGTTTATAAAGCAGAGTTAATTTCCTACAGAACTTGTAGAAAAAGCCTCCAGAAGTTTGTAATTTTCTCCCAACAACAGCTATTTACTGCAGCATTTACTTTTGTTGAGCTTGGACTGAGTTGTTTACTCTGTATATCTCTTAGTATAAAATATTCAGAGTTTATCCTAAGCAATATTGCAGTTCAGGCTAATGATGGCTTCCCAGGACTGGGATCCATGCCCTTTGCATTTCTGCTCTCAGAGCAGCCAAATGCTAAGCCATAGAATTGTTTTCTTCCTCTGAAGCAGCAGCTGGTCCCTTGGAAGACACCATAAGCATCTCTGCTGAAATCTGTGTAATTGCACATGTCGGCATGGTCTGTTCTTAACGTATCCTTGCCCAGACAAAACACTGCTTTCTCAAGCTGGCTTTGAAGACTGTGTGTGTTTAAAAATAGCTTCAGGAAGATACACACATATATTTTGCTATAAACTATGTACAATGTGTACTGTGTACAGAATATTAATTCTTCAATATGTGATTTTGTGAGCCAGCCTCATTGGCATCGTTATTGCTATACATGGAGCTGTTCTGTGTGCAAATATGATTCTAGACCCAAAGTTTTAGTTGGCACAATCATAAAATAATATAGATTTCAACCTGTTGCTGCGTAACAAGAGGGTTTTTCAAGATAAATCTTCAATATGCAGTAAGTGGCTATGTTACTCTTTTCTGATCATATTTTGTTTAGCTAGAAAACTAATTAGCAGAATCTGGTGACCTGAATGTCAGAACCTCTGATATTTCAACAAAATGCAAAATCCTTAATTCAACAGTCAGCATATTGTAGACAGATCTGTCAAACTCTCCTGTCTATCTCTTATGACTCAAAAAGGTGAAGTTTGTACGGGGGCAAAGAGGGTGGGGGTTTTGCCAAAATAACTAGAAAGCGTAAGAAGCTCTAATTTATAAGTTTGATGAATTGCAAGCAGCTCCATGATTGCTTCAATTTAGGCATACCTGTCTACAGATACAAAAGACAAGATGCACGGTCTTCAACAGGCTTCTTGCCAATAAATCCTACTGGGCCAGGAGTATCCTCATCATCACCCTGGCACTACTGGGACAGAGAGCAGCAGCTTCACAGAGGAGGTCTGCAGTAAAGCAAAGAGCTAAACCAGAACTTCTCAGTCCCGAGCAGGATCCTTGCCTCTTAACTAATCCTTTGTTCAGCTGAGGAACACTTCACTGCCTTAAACCTCTTGCCTCCGCCAGGCATCAGGAGAGTCATTATTCCAGGGGCTCTGTAATGGACTGCAGAGTCTGTTACCTCCCAGCTCCCAAAGACAGATGGAGATGAAGCTGACAGTGACTTCAGGTTGTTAACAGCCGATTTCATGGAGTTGATGATACTGACTCACCGGCACTGATCAGGTGAGGTTCTAAGGACAGCACCGACAGGGAGGAGACCGACTCACCAAATTAAACATTCGCACTTCAAAAGCTTTCTAGTGGAACAGCTGCCTGCTGCAGCCCCGACCTGTCCGCTGTTCTGGGGCAAGACAGAGTGGTTAAGCCTCCAGGGCTGTCAATCTTGAACCATTCAACAGCACTGAAGAAAAAAATCCCTTAAAAAATAAGATCTAGCTCAAAATGAATTGTGTAATAAACCAACTGGCACCAAAGTAAATCCATCATATAAACAAGTAGAGAGTATTTTCACTGCTTCCAGAAAGAGTCTGAACTCCTGGAGCGAGCTAATTTCTGTGCGAGTGACCACAAAATAAAGCTCTTAGGTAATGTAGTGATAGGTACTCAAAAATATGATAGATGGAGAAATAAGATTAGCTCCACTTTATGTAGAAGTGCATTACATTCTTGATCACATACTTTAATGGTGAAGCAGCTGCAGAACTTGCAAATTGGCTTTGTTTTCAGAGCTCCTGCATAAATAATTGTATTTAACAACTCCAGGCAGGCACTTCTTTCTGTAAATTGTCCTAAGAATATGCTATGAGTCTGCAGCAAGAAATTGTTCCCAAAAATTCAGTATCATCTAAATTGGAGAACCACAGTATCCCTCCCTTTCCCTAGTTTGGTGGGTTTTTTCCTGGTTGTTCCTTGTAGCAGTTACTGTGCTGGGGTTAGAGATCACTGTGCCCAGGGTTGTTGAATAAGGTCCTCAGTCACTCATCTGCTTTGTGTCTGGAAGAGGGAAGAACGTTCCTCAGACTCAATCTATTTCAGCTATTACCTTTCCTGCCCTTCTTACACTATTTTTACTACACATTAGATAAAGCTTAGCTGGCTGCTGCTAGGAAAATTAGGTCTTCTATTGTTTTAACATTAATTATGGGGAGTTCAAGATAAGGTTTGTGTTAGAAAAGTAGGGGGTAGGAATGGATTGAGTTTTACTTTCATTATAATTAGGCAGGAAACTATGAAAAGGTGAAAAATAATTCATTGAAGTGCTTTTCTCTAGCAAGCTGATGAGAAAAGTGCATTCTTGCACAGACGGAGTTCATGGTATATTAGCGAAGCACCACTGTTCTTAACACATGCCTCTGCCTGAGCACATTGAGCCCGTTTCTATTGCACTTTACATGCAGGCAGAAATGGGCAGGATGAGGCCCTTTGACTCCCTTCTGCTCAATTGAGGGCCCTTTCTGTTACAAAAAATTTAGGCTAAATTATTCCATGGTGTAACTCCATGGAAGCCATTTGAATTACTGCAGAGATTAATTTCAACCCTCAGTCAATTTCTGCGTAACTTGCAAAGGACATGAAAATACGACTAATCTAAGAATGAATTAATTGGGCAGCTGTCTCCCTTTGATTTGTACACTACTGAGATAAACATTTGGACTAAGAAGCTGTCCTCATTATAATTCCCTCACTTGATGCTGCTTTGTGGTGATGTTTATGACTACTGCATAACTACAATGTTTCCAGAATTTTACTTCATATGAAATTACTGTGGTTCAGGCTTTTAAAGGTACTTTCACAGGGAAGAAAAAGGAGTGCACGGACCTTGCTTGGAGCTTCTAAGCAGCTGTAAAGATTGACTGTGCCAAAGCCCCTCAGGTTAGTCTTCCTTCTGTGATAAACCATCTCCATCTCTGATGTTAGTCTAACTCTTTATTTCCCTCTAACTATGGCTTGAAGGCCAATGGGGAGCAAGCGAAACCCACTGTAACAGACCAGCAAAACTTCGGCAGTCCTTAAATTCCCAGCAGGATGGATGAGCAAAGGAGGTCCCTGCCATGGCACAACTGCTTTAATGTTTTTCTTCAAGGGTTTTTTTTCCCCGCCTGTGAAGACTGAGGCCCCATGGTTCAGCATACATATAGAAAGGTACATCCCACCATGCCTACAGCTCCTTTATCTGTATTGCCTATCATCAGAGTAGCTGAATAATTTATGCATAAATGCCATCAAGTTTCCACCACTTCTTTCTTTTCAGCTTCACAACCCTATTTAGCCGTGGTTGGCAGGAAAAGCGGGACACTGGGAGAGAGCGAGTGTGTGGCAGAAGACCACTGAAGTTAATGAGACTCTGGTGGAGATAAGGATTTTGTCCATTTAGAGTCAACAGTAGCTTCAGAAACTACATAAGGCAGTCTGAGGCTGGGAAAAGGATGTATTTCTCCACCGCAGATAAGGAAGTGAGATTCCAAGAGGAATGAGTGATTTGCCCACAGTCACACATGAAATCAGCAAGAGATATGGAAATTAATGCTGAGAAACATTTCAGTGCCTTAATCATAAAGCAAATCTTTTCCCTCAAATGCCAACAGCATAAAATGTTCCTTTTCAACAATGGAATAAGCTTAAGAGTTTCACTGACTTACAGTAATGTTTCCATCAAAATATTTTAGAGGGTAGCCAGTTCAAGTTAAAACAGTTGGTCAGTATCACAACCTACGCCCAACTGTAGGGATCAACAGTTGTAGGGACCAGGGACTGTAGTTGAACTGAGCAAGTTTACCTGTGAGACTCCTTTGAGGATCAAGTCATGCTAAGGTCAGAAAATGCAAGGTCAAAAAATGCAAGGTGTGTTTTGTTATATTTACCACTAATTAGGTAGGCTTTGAAAAATGTGGACTGAAATATTCTCTTGCTGGAAAGCTATTAAACTGTTAGGCTGAGGGAATATATGGCTTAGAATAGGAACAATTCACATCTCTTGCCTACAAATAAATCACTTGTACATCATCTATCTATTTGACCATCTCCGAGTAGCATTTATATCAACGTGATATCTAGGGTAGCTGCCCAGAGAAGCACATTTTGTATAAACACATAGTAGCCTGGGCCAAAGTCTGTTTTTATTTAAACTAGCTTGAATTCATTGTGTCTTAATTGAAAATAACGGTGTTACAGCAGTGATTAAAGAATTGTCTCATTAATTGTCTATTAAATCATTAACTATTAAACAGAAACAAAAGGTTAAGAATGCAACGCTCTGTTCTGCCCAAAAGAATATGAATATCTCTCCAATTACAAAGAAACAATAAAGGCAGAATTAACAGTGAAAAGAAGCTTAAGATTAGGCAATTACATCCAAAATGCCTGACAACTCTTATTAGAGGGTTTAGCAGTACGACCTATATAGAAAAGGCAACACAAATTTGGAAGCAAAGTCAATATTGACTTTACTAAAGGGGCTTGTAAAGGGAATATGCATTTTTCGGAAAAAATATAGGCACATAAGGCCCGTACTAAATTTTAACTCAGCTAATTAATCGCTAAGGATGTAATCTTGCAACCAATACATGTATTTCCAATCAAAAAATCATGCCTGAACAGCATTCAGTCTGAGAGCACCTCTCACTAATTTGTGACTGAAATCCATTATAAGTATGCTGCTATTTACACAAAAATAACATTACTCCCATTTTATATCACCAGGATGAGGCAAGATGGACTCAGTGAAGACCACACTCAGACCTCTTGGTTTTGTTCATTAAGTCAATGTATTAAAGAGTCAGGTACCAGGTCTGGGAAAGAGTCCCAGAGGCATTCTCTTCTGTCAGTGATTAGATACCCAAATAATTTCACAGAGCAGTCAAATAAAGACCTGATTTATAACAACTTTGTCACTACCAAAAAAAAAAAAAAAAGGTGGGGGTGGAGTTATAGTGCAAATCTTCTAAAACCTGTGCAGAATTTTAGCCTGTGTTTTGGTCTGCTCTATCCATATCACTGAAAGGAATGGGAGGACACTCATCAGCTTGAAGGTGCTTTGCAGCAGATCTGATTCCACCTAGATATACAACCCATTCTGAAAAAGCAAAAAAGGAATATGGTCAAAGGGCAAGAGCTTTGCTTTCTTGAAATGTATAAACCCACAACTGCAACTGGAAATCTTGTCTCTGACCACAGAGGTCATGTCAAGGCTTATTTAGTTGCCAGCTTCAGTGAACCTTTTAAATTTGGGAACCAGAACAGCTTCATTCCCAGCTTTGACAGGATATCCATATGGACAACTGCTGATTGAACTAAATGGACTTTAAACAGGCAGTGTTTTAAAATGCAACATCTCACTAACGGCTGCAGATACTAATTTTATTAGTGGAAGAAGAATGGGAGTGATTTTCCTGACCTTTTCCTACCTGGTTCAGTCCAATATTCTTTCTCTAAGGAGAACTGCTCTACGAGAGCAAGTCCTAGAAATACTAGAAACTCAATTAACAGAAATAAAAGTCCACATACACCATCTTTTAGATCTGAATCTGGTTTTCTGAAATGCAAAGAAAAAACAATCTCAGCAATATGTTGATAATATATAACTTGGTGCTTGAGTTTATAATATGAACAATTCATTGTTCGTATTTATCAACTGATAAATAACAGCCACTCATCAGATAATGGGTGTATGGTACACAGCAAAAAAAAAGAATAGCAAAATTTATCAAGATAGTCTGTTCCTTTGACAACTAAGTTAGTCATAAACACAGATATTCATTCATGTTCCTTCTGGTAAGGACTTCCAAGGAAATTTTTTTCCAGAAAAAAAAAAAAAAAGTGATTTTTTTTCTTTCCCCATCTAACATATATATGGAAAATATAGAAGCTAGAGCACAGGCTAGAGACTCAAGAGACCTATTCCATCACTGGTTGACGCTAAACATTGGAACAGTCACTTTCATGAAAAGGGAATATTACACTGATGTCCTTTGCAAAATGCTTTGAGGTCTGACAAGTGCTAGGCATCGTTATTGTGTAACTAAGCCCCAAGCTATCAACTTCTCTGAGGACACAACGGCACACATGCCTCTGCCCAATAATTTGAATCTTATTTATGTATTATTTGCCTTCATGTTAAATGGAGATAAATCTTAATGAAAAAAGTTGGAAGCAAGCAGAGGTTGCCTGACTAAGGCTTTTGTCCAAACCCATCTTGCCTTTCCCATAGCTACATAGGATCAAATGGATGTCATCCTTCACCCATCTATAGGTCTCAGAAAGAGGAAATACCTACAAAATGTACAGTTGCTCTGTAAGCTCTTCAACTGCAAAGGAATTTCTTTGTCCTTGGACCTAAAATATAATCAAATTTTGTTTTGGAGGATGCAATTTATTCCAAAAATTGGTAACAAGCTTATTCAGAGTTGTCAAAAGGTGAATTTTTGTCTTCCAGCATATCATCTTCAAAATAAATAGCTTCACTGTGTGCAATTCTTTACCCAGCTAAAGAATCTAAGTACAAGCTATCTATTAGGACCTTTGTAGTCTTATCTACAAAGAGGTTACTACACTAGGTTAAAAGTACCCAGGTACAGGATGTGAGTTTTAAACGCAACCTGAAGAGAAAGAAGTGCTCAGGTCTGGAATACATTCGTTGCACTGATAGCTAGAACATGGGGCAGAGCTTGTTTCTTGAAAGCTACAGAGATAGTTTATCATAAAACCTACAGGTTACAGGATTACTATGTGAAAAGGATTACTATACTACCCTGTTTCTATAGCATTTATATATAATATACTGCACTTTTCCTGGAATTGAAGTAAAGAAACTATCTTTCTAAGACTACCCTAAGAAACTCATAAATAACAAAAAAAAAAACTCACCCCTGTACCAAATTCATTGTAGTCAATTCTTCACGTTCATTTAAAACAAGAAAAAACCACCCCCAAACCACATAATACAACCAATAAGGCTATTAAAGATATTCAAAAGTACCTCTTTTATGCCTAAAAATAATAATCAGCTAAAAGCTGAAAGACATGCAATGGTGTCAGACATCGTGCAGTCAATGTCTTGATACAGTCACATTAACACTATTTTCATCTCAATGTCAGGGAGGGAGAACCAGTTGAACGTATTATTTAAAAAACAAACACAAAAAACCCCAACACAACATTGTTTAAAAGCTCTCAGCTCCTGTTTTGAGAATTATTGCAATATGGTTGTTATTTTCTATTCTCTGTCCTGCTCCTCTGGATTTTGGTACAGTTCAGTATCTTTACTTACAAGAAATTCCTGACTGGAAAGCAGTTGACGCAGTTAGAAGCATGTAGGAAACTCTGCTGTATGCTGTTACAAGATCCTGTGTTATTACTATTAAATAATGGATGCAGAAAAGCCACACAAGAACAAAGATCACTGTGTGGGGAGTTGACTTTTCCCAAGTGGGATGTATCAGACAACACGTTCTTTCTCATCAGCACTGGCTGGCTAGAGAAGAAAGACTACGACTGCTCTTTGAGCATCCCTGGCCCTCTCCCCAACATGGAACACACCAGCACAATGGCTCTGCATCAGTCTGTGGCAGCATGTGACCCCTGCATAACCTCTGGAGACCGCTCTCCTCATCACACAGTGGAAACAACCCGCCACCACAGAAACAGTCACGGCTGTAAAACAACGGGTTGATGTAAAATCCCTAATGTGGGCTAGGTCCTAGCATGGTGGTGGTGGTGGAGAAAAGCGTGAAAACTCCGTTCTCCACCCAATGTGAGCGCCTTACCTTTATGACGTCTTCATCAGCTGATTTGCACTCAGTGGAGTCTGAAACATCGACCACGGACCCATCCTCCTGCACGGCAACAACCTTGACTGGAACAGACACCGTTTTGCCCGTCAGAATGGCCGTGTTAAGGACTTCTGTGTCCTGTATGCACACACACACACGAAGGATGGGCGTTAGAGAAGCATAAAACCATGAGGATGCTGCAGGGGTCAGATGGATGAACCAAACCCTGCCTCTGACCGGGACAGGAGCAGAGGAGCGACCCTTCCTTGCATGCCCCCTGCAGTCAATGGTTTAACAGCTTTCTAAGCCAAAAGTTGCACCTGGACCATCCAGTTCAGGTTTTGACAAACATCTGGATTTACTCTTTTCGAGCCCATTTACAGATTTGGCTGCTGTGGCAATGAAACCCATAACACAATTACACGTGAAGGCATGTCTGCAACTTGGCAGAACCACAGCACTATTCAGGTACGATGATCTCCAGAGGGTGACAGCGACTCTTCCCACCCCTTTGCCCCAAATCGTGCCAGCGATTTGGGAAGTGATGATCAAGCATTACAATAACAGCATTTCTTCCTCACTGTTCTGGTTAACAGTGTTGCGAGTTGACCATTTTCCCTTTTTGGCGCATAAATATATGATGAGAAAAACTATGCATGAGGTAGGGTATTACAAACTAAGCAATGCCATTCATATACAAATTTTTTAATCTTTCCGCATCAAAATCCCACTTAGAGATGTTTTACCACATTCGTCTCTAATCTTGATGAATTCACAGTACTGGCACTCTAATGACTCCATTAACACAGCCTTCCTCGGTGTCTCACTGTGGCTGCAGTTTGATTAATTACCCCAAATGAGTACTACCGATTGCTACAGAAGTCCCTGCCTTGCGTAAGCAGGTATGCAGACTGGAGGGGAAGATCCTCCAAAGGTCTACAGAGCATCCAGTCCCTGTTTAAGCAGTATTTACTGCAAGCCCAAAACTTGACACACGTGCAGGGCAAGGAACGATCTGTGCTTTCAGAGACATTCAGTTTGGCCTTCTTGAAAAGCCTGCGATAGGAAATACTGCTTTGAATCAATCCACTTTCCATTTTTCAACTTCCATAAAACTAATTGCTTCCCAGTTGGGAAAAAAAAAAAAAAAAAAAAAAAGTTGCTTCAAACTAATCTAACTTTAAATTCCATTATTAAAATTAGTGGAAGAAGAAATGGATTTTAGTGAAAAAAATTGATGGCAGCTTGCATAGGGAGATATATTCTCTATCATTTGCTTCTGTCTGCTAGCTAGATTGATAGAAAATAATGGGCATTGACCACAAGCTAAGGACAGCTGGAGAAGACCAATAAATACTTGCAACTAAGATGTATTATTAATCAATATTCGGAAACTTCTACAAAAAGCACCCTGAATTAAATGAGTTGAAGTACTAATAACACTAGTGCCAGATAACTAATATAGTCTACTAGAGCTTTATGGGCAGTCATGTTCCAGAAAAGCATTTAAGCACGTACTCGAGTCCATTTTTGTTCAGAACAGCACTAAAAGTACGTGCTCAACTTGACACTTAGACTTCAATGTGATTTAAGCATTTAAGTGTTGACCTGAATAGAGATGCTTTTCTGAATAATACCTCATGAAATAAATATACTGTCTTTGTTCTGTTCTCTGCAAGGCACAAACCAGATGTCCTACACAGTAAATGACTGTCTAGTTTTTGTTTATGCTGAATAGGCTCATTTATAACCAGCAGCCATCCACGAGGGAGGGACACCGGGAAAGAGAAGTATGTGACAATAGTGGGAGTGCGAAAGAAGAACTGTAAAACCTTTACAAAGACTGAGGTTTGAACAAAACTAAGAAAATGCCCTGCCAGGTGAAAGAAAACAATTAGCTGCACCTCAGGTGGAAAGAGGTTGTATAAGACAGACAAAGAGGAACTGAGGGTGCTTCATCCACAAGTATGTCAGAGACGAGGTAGTTAGATTTCACCAACAAACAGCAAATATCCCATAAATCCTAAGCCATCAATCCAGTGTAAATGTGTGCCACATATATGATGAAGACATGGTGGTCCTGTGCCAAAATGCTCCCAAGAAGCAGTTTGCCAGTATGCTATTTCTAAGCCATTCTTCAACAGTCTTCTGCAGCGTATCAGGGGAAACAGGATTTTTGCCAAGGTTACAAACAACGAACATGCAACTACTTCAACTTCCAAACCCGCCCTCTGTTAGCACAGCGATGTAACTCCTACATGTCAGGGGCAGGCAGCACTTGTATGCAATTATGGTCTGATCCAAAACCCTGCTGAATCACAGATGAAAGGCTGCTTTTGAGTTCAGTGGACTTGGAACCAGGTTCTCAACAGGCTTGAACTAATTTCTCCTTTGTTTTTTTGCAAAAAGGATCACCCTCGTGTTGGCCCTCATGTGTGACAAAGGACAAACAAAACCTCTAGCCTCCTTTTAACTCTAAGTGCTGCTCAGCTACCAAGCTGAAGTCAGACTTTGATGCTCTGAAGGATAATGCAAAGTTTATAAAGACATTTGCATTCCTTTTGTAAACTCCCCGTGAAGATAAGCGTGAGACAAAAGGTCTCAAAAAAAGACACCTCACGACTCTGCTATTTGTGGGTGCTCTTGACACAAAGAGACACTGTCCTGAACCTTCCCTCCTTCCCAGCATGTACAGGTACACACCGTGCTAATTAGCTGGTGCTGCTTCACAAAACCTACACTTCATTGGTAAGCAATTCTACTATATAAATCAATATTTCAGATGCCTGATACCTGGATCGAGTGTTACACAAGTATAATAGGCTGCATAAAGACCTTTTTAAAAGCTGGTTATTTATAGACTGAAAAAATGTATTTCCTCTGAGGAAGAAATATGAAGGCAGAACTGAGCTAATTGACTGTCCATTAGATTTATAAACAGACTTTTTTTTTAGTGCATCTTCAACAAGTAATAGCATTTCATCTAAATTCTGTTAGGCTTGGTTTATATTTCCATGGTAGGGTTTACTGCAGGAAAAAAGTGTTACTGAACTTAAGATACCTGTGCTGGTTATTACTAACAGCATCTGAAATGTAGAGAGGGGTAACAATGTTGATTTACATAGGCAGGTCCTCCCATGTGTCACAGCATCAGTGAAGCATCTGGAACAACGTCCAGGGATCACCAGCACAAACCTCTAACCGCTGACACTGCAAGGTCCCAGGTGAAAAACTGGGAATCCCTTCCTCTGTCTTTTGTCGAGGGTTTCAGCTGCCAGATCTTGACCAAAACCTTCAATGCAAGCAGCCTGAGTGGAAGCGACACATTCGTATTGCAGACTCTATCCCTGAATAATAATTATGTGTGCGTTTATCTCCAGCTCCTTCTCTGTACCTGAATGCATTAGCACTTCAGCAGAGCTCTTCTTAATTACAACCGTAACCTGCTAATAGCATTTCTTTGTTGTCTGAAGGAATCTACTTCTTACCCAGCCTAGGCTAAATTAAAATTTAATACAACATCAGGTCGCAACAGAACTAGGAAGCAAATGACAGCTGTTTAATTAAAACCTAAAGCTGATTAGATGGCACTACTGAGAGAAATACTCAAGAGGAAGAGCAGAAAACTACTGAAACTCAAGGCCAGGATAATGGCTTTATTTAAATATGAATAAACCCTGCACACAGCCATAGTAAATGTTTGACAACTCATTGCTTTGGACAAATGGGGGAGAAATGTGAATGGGAGACGTGTCAAGAGTCATGATAGAGCTGTGATTACCAACACTGCTGTTACCTGTGTATGTGACCAGAAGCAGGGATTACTGAGGAATGACTGCAACAGGTAGAACAAACCCACTGAGGAACTCGAGGCACCAATAATTCCCAATAATTAGGCTTTACACCACCGCTCCTTAGGCGTGTGACTCTACAGCAGCTCACCCAGCTACTGTAGGCCGACACGACACAGTTTTTCCCCCCTCATCTGTCTGAACAGTAAAGACATGGAGAAACAGATTATGCATCTCACAAGAAAGCATCTCAGGAGCCAGGAGCTGGACACAGGTTACCTAGACCCCAGCTCAAAGCCACCAGCACATCCTTTCTGCCCCTCCAGGAGCAGCCAGCACCCTTTCCATGAAGTCTGGCGGGGCACAAAAGCCCCACGCTGACCTAGTTTACTGTGACAGTTATCATCCTTGTGATTAATGCACAAGCTGGATGTGTTTTTTTTAGAGGTTAACAAAACATGCTACAGTACAGTAAACCCAATAAACACTCAATTGTAAATCAGGAGGGAAACCTAAAGGCAACCCTATTCCACTGACAAATGCTACACCTAAATGCCTTTTGGCATTTAGTTGAAATGACTGTCTTTAGTGAAGAAGGCTGAAACATTTGTCTGCAGAATTTCATTCCTTCATTATTATTTTTTCCCCCAGAGTGTACCTTGCGAAAATACCTTTGTAATATTAGAAAGAATCTTTAGGAACCAGTTCTCCTGCCTGGAAACAGCATTTCTTAGAAAATTTAAATTATAGGGCAGATTGTGATGTGTGGGCTGGGCTAGGGGACTTTTTTATTTGATAAATTATTCACTACCTTTTTCTTCAGATCAAAGAGCAAGGCAATATAAGTCCATTAAGCAAGCTTAATATATAAATTAGATGCTTTGCTGAAATTATTATAATCCAAAGCAATTCTGTACTTTTTCCCCCTCAGAGTTGAATACCATTTTAGGTTTCCAATACATATTAATGAAGCCTGGTTGCCAGAAAGCTATTTATATTTTCCACCATTAGATCAGGTTAGATATACCATTTTGTTACCCAATGGTGGGAACGAACAAATGGGACAACATGTTTACGAAACATTAGAAAACATAAACAATCTTGCAAAGAGCTCATGTTATTATTTGACTCTTCTTCCTCCCTATATTTATGCAGTCAGACCACTTCATGCCAAGGAGCCAGACCCCACAGCAACGCTAGCAGGAGTGCGCCTAGCTGCTTTGGCAGACGGCTCATCAGTCGTTACTGGTGGCTGAACCGGCAATCCTGCCCGCCCAGGACTTGCCTCGAGTCTGCAGAGGCTGTGCGTGTGAAAGGAGCTACATGATGAGTCCTAATGAAGGGCTGAATAACGGCTGATTCGTTATTCTGCAAACATCATTGCAGCGGAGGCACTTGTGGAATCAACTACCAAGTTTTCAGGTATCAGAGCGAGGCCTGCAGTGTTACCATGCACGAGTCCTCCTGCCCTGACAAGCAGACATGCTGCTAGAAGGTGATTTCCACTCCCCTCCAACCTGCCTCTGTCTCCAGCTGTTTCCTCATTTCAGCTTCTTACCCAGCTATCGTTATTAGGAGCGATCAGTTATGACAGATGGCAAATCACAAATACTGCAGGCTATCGTGTCAAAGTTAAAGGTCATCCTTTATCTCCTCTGTTTACCTGCACAATAGCTTTACTTCATATTGGGATCCCAAAGGAAGAACAGGCAGGTGCATATATTCTGCAGGAGAAAATAATTAATGTAGATTGAACCATACAGAGAGGTTCTTAATCACCGATTCTTACAGAACAATGTAAGCAGCAACTATTAGCCTAATTGAATATTATTGTAGAGGTATATTAGTGTGTGCTGCAAAAACAATTTGCTATGGCACAAAAAAACACGATACAGAGACTCCAAAGTGGAATCTTATTTCCTAACTTGTCTTTTTGCCACAGATACACTGAAGTAAGCTCTTATCTTAGCAGAGTGTACTTGGCACGTGCCATCAGCTGGAATGGTAATTCTGCCTTGGAGTTCATGGAAACTAAAGCTGAGATTTATTCCATTTCCATGTTTTTTTATGAAGGAAATTCAGCTCATTTTGAGGTTTATGTAGGATGAATAAGCAAAACCTGCTGCTGAAGGTGAAACCTGATTAGAAGCACAGATACTGTCATATCTATGACCTGAGGCAGTTTTATTTCATTTTTTATAACTCAGAACAGATCTGTCCCCATTAAGCAAAGGTTCAGAACGCAGCCTGGTGCACTTGGCAGGAGTAATTGCAACCTGTCAGGCAGTCTCCACTGTCTCAGCTAAGTACCAGTGCCTTCTGCATGAGCAAAAGACCATTTCGCATCAGCCCATTATGTCCCAGTAGAGTTTATTCTCCAAACCTGCTGTGTTAAACATGATGACACCATTGCTCTGAAGTGCATACCTAAGGTAGAAGAAATGGGAAATTCTTAGAGCTGAAGAGCAGCTATCACACATCTAATTTTAATTGTCTACACAGACACCAAGAGCTCCCGGCTTGTGCTTCAGGACCTTTTAGTGCACCAAGAAATACAGGACATAAAGTTGGCCTAAAAGGACAGTAAACTCTGCCAGTCATTCACACTGGAATTTACACTGTATTTAGAGATCTTTATAGTACCTGAGCATTCATCTGACAGACTTGTGCCAGTTCATCACAGCAGTAAGTGCTTAGTAATCATTTTTAAGCATAATTCGAATTTTACAGTTCATTTAAAGATGTTGGTTTTTCCCTTTTAATTCCAGGAAAATATGGTCACGCTCTGACTTCATAAAATTGTGGGTCAACTCCAACTGAAAATCCCACCAAATTCAAGAGGATACAAAATGGGTAGAGTTGTCTACTTAAGAGCAATGACATCAGCCTCAGTACAAACTGATACACTAATGATTGTTTTTAAGTGGCCATGATATATAATAATAATATGAACACTCCTCAAAGGCATTGCTTTTTCCATGGAAAAATCTAGGGAGGCCATGCTTTGCCTAGTTTATGGAACATAACTATTGGATCCACGTGAGTACCAACAGTAGTCAAAGATATAATTTTCCAGCTCTGTATCTTTGCCCCACAGGCTTAGTAACATGTAACAACATTGTGGATGGTCATTCAGAAGAGTTTCTTTCAGACACTTCTCTAATTCTTTCCTAGTCATCACAATGTCTTTCGGAGTGGGCTGGAAGTAGGGTTTTCTATGCCACCGGTGCAATGGGAGAGCTGGCAACTCACCAGCTGGAAAAGCCTTCAGTTTCACAAGTGCAAAACTACAGACATTGAAACATAAGGTTGCGTATCACATGAGTTTACTGCCACAATCTGTGTGCTCATCTTCTACCGTGAGTGCTACCTGGGCAGAAATCCATGTCCTTCTGTAATAACAGCTGCTTAATGCTATAGAAGAATGCACAAATTAATTACAGCATGTCTACATGACTTCCCAACATCCTGCAGGAGCATCCTCTCACGGAGGGAGACTGGGTTCTCTTTCTCCTTTGGACACGGTGACTTGCTTCGTCAAGCCATTCACAGAGTGGCTACAGCTTAAGAATACCTATTTATGAGCAGAAAAGGATACATGGGAAAGCGACTGTGACATTGTGCAAAGTCCTCTGAAATCCCCTGACAGAAGACAGTTGTCTAGCATTCACTAGACAGGGGGTTCAGAACTGGATTTTACATCTTCTCCTTCAGCACAGTTCAAACACTGGTCTAAGTCCAGAGCTCATAATGTACCAAGTAAATTCAATAAAGAACTGTATTTTCTAGACAGAGCTAGATGTTTATACTTATTAACTATCTTTGAGGAGTGCCTTATGGAGTTTAAAATGGAGCAGAGATCTACTAGATGCTCACATTTGTTGTCCTGCAAAAGGAGGATATCATTTTCCAAAGAACATGGATCTGACAGGAAAGACCCATACCTTACCCAAACAAGTATTCATTTTTTTCTTGAAGATGGTCTGTCTTACCTGTCAGGACCAGACTGCTGTACTTGCTTATTTTACCTATTTAAGTAATTTCATGGGCTTGCATTCGACTACTCTCAGATGCACAGCGTACACACACACTGCTGCAGGACTGGCTTTTCAAACAGCCAACGCTTTGGAAGCAGACTGTTTCCCTCTGTCTGCTCTCCCTCAGAAAGGCTTTTCTCCCCTCAAAGTGCCCGTGGCAAGTGATTCATTCTCCAGCAGTTCCTGTCCTAGGCACGTCTTAGGACAGCATAAGTGACACTTTGGAAGCTTTTTCTCTCTCCATTGTCTATTAAATGGCTCAGATGTCTAGTTTAGACTTGATGTCTAGAATTAGGGGAGAGAAACTCTATCCCTTCCTGCTTTCAATATTACAAACAATCAGCACATACACATCACTCCTTTACTCCTCAGAGCTAACAGTACTCCTAACAACTTTTACACCACTGCATGTTTCCTACAGTGACGTGGACATCACAGATGACACAACCATGCCCTTTACCTACTTCACAAAGCTGCCTACGGCTCTATTGGATGCAATGAAAGCAAAAAAGCAGGAGATCATATCTGTAGCCAGTCCAGGCACCAGCCTTTACTATCCTTGCACACTCAGAGCTTTCTGGTGTTTTATTCAGTGATTTGGGGAGTATCCATCAACCGCACATTGCCCATCCTTGCACTGCCCCTCCACTTGAACGAACTGCTGCCTTTCAAGTATTTAACATTTACTTTCTACTTAAACAAACATTACAGAAGATGTCTCCTGCCTGTGTTCAGAACTGCCTGGAAACTTTTTTGACAAGGAGGGAAAAAAAAAACTTTCTTGACAAAAATCGAAAAGCGTAAAAAAAACACCTTTGAGAGTATTTTCATTTGAAAAAAAAGATAAAATTAAAAATTGTGAGTTTTGAGAGCCTTCTGACTGATCTAAGGACTACTGGCGGGTTTTTTTTTTCTTCCTTCCTCTGCTGCTTCTTGGCTTGAATTTTGTTCTTCATTTTAATTTTTCAGTCTGTTCACCTTGTACCTGTTCAGAAGCACTGCCTTGTTCTGACATGACCCTATGTCTGATTATTTCCCTTTTTGCTCAACTTTTATAAAAAACAACCTCTTTTTTATTCAAGTTCAGAACGAAATCCCTTTTTTGTTTTCATGATTGAATTTCTCACTGAACTCTTGTGCAGTGCATTTATTTCCTGCAGACTAGGACAATATCACCCGTGTTTCAAAAGCTGAGCCACTGCTTTCAGAACATCAGTATTTTGCCAGAGTCCATCAGCTTTTAGGAGACACAGTCCCTCAAACTAAAGAACATTTTAAGAACCTGTGAGTAAAAAAAAAAAAAAAGACTGACTGGATTCTGCTCTCAGCTAGACTAGTGCAAGAGGGAGTAATTATAATAAAGACCATGAAGTTACACAAATGTAAAAGTCCTGTGAAATCAGGATCAAACTATTTAATTTTTCATCTTTTCCCCTGTCTCTCATCTGTTCTAAAAATTACATATTGAATGATTTATTTAAATTACTCCTTACAGTACCTTGTCTGTTTCAAAAACAGTTCTCCGCTCTGCCAAGGACAACAGGACAGCCATCTTTCTTATACAGCTAAAATAACTCAGGCAGAAGAAATCTCACCAGGCCAGTGACAGATGAAGAAACTGAATCCATGTTTCCAATGTCCTAGGCCCATGCTTTTTCTGAGAGGTTACACTCGAACTTTCTGTCTTCAGGCCGTTGGTTCTGTAGAGTTTAACTACCAGTTCCCACATCTCTCCTACTAAGTGGCCTTTTTGCATAACAAGTAAACGCTGAGCGTGCAACATTTCAAACAGTCAATTAATTAGTTGGTTAACTGAAATTCATCTGTGCAGCAAAACAAATACCAGGGACTGTAAAGATATATAAAGGGCTACAAATAAAGCAGCTGGTAACAGATGCAAGGAAAGAAAGAAATACTGTATTATTTGTCACCTTTCTTAAGTGGAAAAAGATAACGGCATATTACCATATACTCTAATGCCACAGACAACTGAATGCACTCAAGAGAAAAATCACGAAACATCTCTTAATATGAAACTATTGCAAAACTTTCTGCTTTGAGAGGGCTTCCAGTGTCATCTCACAGGTGGTCTGAAACGGGGCAAGGCAATAGCAGACAAGGGGGGTGACATTAATGTTTCTCAGGAATAGAAATAGAAAGCGACAGTATTATTGGTTTTCGATAGAAGGATTCTGTAAACAGACAAAGGTCTTCCACTTATTATTCTACGAAAGCAAGTATATATCAAAATCACAGCACGTTTCTTTGATAAAGAATTTTAGCAATGGTTCCTTGTCCTTAGCCCTCAGCACCAAACTCAGTCCAAGCAGGGACTCCAACGTAGTTTTAAAAAATTTAATTTTAAACTGTTGTAAACTATATGAAGCAGTGGCTGACTTGGTTTTCCATCTCAGCAAAAGACATTAAAGGACAGAAGGAAAATGAAAAAAGCCTTCTATCTTTGCTTTCCAAGTATTATCTTCATAATTAGCCTTTAGAAGTCATTAAGACACTATTCAAATTCAAACTTTATAATCTGTTTCTTTAGAACCTCTTACATTAAGAGTAATGGGAAAAATACTGATCTTCCAAAAGATACACTAGGTACAGCAAGAGAGGAAAAAGAGCATTACCCAATTCATGTTGAAGAACTCAAAACATCTCCCATTTGCGACCATTTTACTTAATGTGAGGCACAAAATTACACAGCCTGACTCAGTTGCAAGGAGAAATTAGATCAACACTGCTGGACTGTTCAAATGGAATGAATATTTGCTATTTGCCTCTATTAAGGAAATGTATCTTCCTTGAAATTGGCTGTGTTAACCATTCAGTCTTTACTTCTCTGAAAATGGGCAGATTTCCAAATGATAATACATTTATTTCTTCTTTTGCAGTACCAATTTCAAATGTCTTACTGTTGTAAGGTGGGAAGAAGGCCAGGTCTAATGCCATACTCTTTCTTGTACTGCAGCTGATGGGGTCCTCTTGCTGTATAGTCATTGCTCCTGCTAAATGGACAGATGAATACACGGGAAGATGCTTTTTACAGAAGACACAGCTTAAGAAAAGATACGGTTCTCTGGCATTTTGACACATCATTTTAGCAAAGGATTGACAAAGAAGGAAAAAGTGTTGCACCTAAAGACCTTCATAAATGTAACACAGAATACCAGCTCAAAAGTGCTTTCAGTTGAAAGCACCCCTACACAATTACCACACAGAAAAGAGCAAGCTCTCCTCACCTTCCACTTCTTATAATTTTGGCCCTTTCCCCTCTTTCCTTACACCTTGAAGTGTTCAGCCACATTCTCCCTCCCTGATGACATCTCACCTCCTCAGTGGTCGAAACACACTCACGCAGCACAGATATGGACCAGTACTTCCCACATTTTGTTTTCAAAGTGTTCTTCCAAAAACGGAGTGTCTTCCGTAAATCAAATTATAAACTCTCTCATTCAAATATTTTACATCTACTTTGTAAAAATTCAAACAGCCACACAGCAAAGGAAGTTCATCTCTGCATGTGCTGTGACCTCACGGTGAGCTCAGGACCCAGAGATGGAACATCTCCTCCCAGCACCACACCACTCCCCTCATGCCTCCGCACAGCCTCAACATGCTCTCCTCAGGTTTTTGATGGACAACAGTTTAGGAATAAAATCAATCATCATGTCACAACGGAAGCGTGTTTATGTTTAAATCCATGCCATGAAGATACGAATGCAAAATCCAGGTAAGAGTATTCACCTACAAAAGCTGAACCAGGGTATGGGAACAAGTCCTCATGAAGAAGTTAGTGAGAACATAAGGAGTAAAGTATCTCATTTACACAACTGAATTTTCAAATTTTCTAGGCAACAACGGATCTGAAAATGGATAAAATGGACCTTGAAATGAAAACTGTTTCAATAAATCTTTGTTCCTTTGCTATGATGCAACTTCATCATTTTCCAAAAACCCAAGAATTATTGCCAGAAGGCACCTTGTAACAAAAAGCAGAAAGAGATGATCAGAAGTTTCACTTCACATTCTCCTGCTTTACTGAAGGTCATTTTTGAAGGAAAAATGTTCTTTTCATGGTCAATATGATAGAAAGTGGTCAACCAATGTCCAACTTCTAAAGTCACAGGACTGTAACTACACCAAACATTCTGTTCTGTTTTTCATTTTTGGTTAAATGACATTGACATTTAACTAACTGCCCAACGGTTACACTCTCTTACATGCAGCAGGAGCTGGCATTTTAATGCTGTTTTTCTTCCTCTTTGTTAATGAAGGCAATTGTGCAAGTTGTTGATTTAGTTTTGGATTTTCCTCCCACCAGTGTTGTAATTGAACTCTGGTACACATATCAATGCAATCTGACAAAAGCTACTAAAGAGAACAACCTAGAATAAAACTGCAACCTTACTTCTCCCTAATAACACGTTGTGACAGGTGTGGAAGGGAAGAAGACATGCAAGTTGCCTGGCCAGGTAGCACTGGGCTGTGTCACTGATGAGGCTGAGAAACAGCAACAGCCTGAGACAGAATCAACCTTGGACACGTTAAGCAGAAGCGTTTCACAAGGCAGCCATCTGACAGCACTGTCTCCAGGCAGCCACGGCTTGCAGCAGCCTCCATCTCTGCAGTAGCATTTCTGTTTTGGTTTTGGGTTTTTCTTCTGTCTTTTCTTGGCCAAGCATCTCATTTAGAGTTTCAATCTAAAAAACCTCATTCCAGCATGCATTGCTATTCAGTCCAGAGGGGAATAAACCTAGAATCTTGGAAAATTAGTGCAGAGGAAAAGCCTTTAGATCCCATTAAGCATAGCTGCGCATAGTTGCTGCAATCTTTATTTCACCAACTTTTATGATAACTCTTCCCACTTATTCTGCATGGCCTCTAGAGGCAAACAAAGCCAGAAACCCTACATTTGATTAAAAAAACACTGACATGAAACATGGACTGGGAGATGATATATAAAGATTTTGATATTTTTACATGTGCAGTGATATTTAGAAAGGTTGGAAATTATGTTTAGGTTTTACCTACTTCTGGTCAAATGGATTGCCAGAGGATTTTTCTGACAGTGGCTGTCTGCAATTCCATGGCAGCGAACATGCAGAAAATGTGATAGGTTCTAGGATTTCATTCATAAAATGTTGCAAAATGAATTCAGATGAGGTGGGAGCAGTAGCCTTTGTGTGTGTGCATGATTTTCGGAGCACAACAGACCTGAGAACACACCTCTCTCCAGGGCAAAGTCTCACCGAAGATTATTTCTGACAATGACAACAACCACTCCTGTGTTAATTGTATGGCATCTCTCTCGTTCTCACCTCTGCAGCACTGCGTGAAGGGGGCTGATGCGTGACTTCCAGCTGCTCCGAGGGGCTCTTGCGTGGGCAATGAGGAAAGCACCATGCTGCTCTGCACGCCATCCTGAGCACCACACGTCCAAACGCACCCGAGCGAGACAACTCAGTGCCACGCGATCTCCACACTGACAGCCCTTGGCTGTTTATTAGAGATCAAAACGGTTTAGCTGTTTCACACTTCCAGGCTGCAGCCCGAAGAGTTTTGGGTTAGACCACGTGAAATTGCAGCTTGCAGGTTACTCCAGGTGGAAGCTGTGACTTGGAAGCACCAGCCAATTCACTTATTTCACAGAACTTCATGCAAAAGTCCAAGCTTCTTGTGTCTCACAGACCAATCTTGCTAGTGGTTCTCCCCTGCAGTTTACGTCTAAAAAGCCACCATAATTTGGCTGCTCAGACCCGTGTCTGTATTGACAACGTGTTTACCTCTCCAAGACCCAGTGTCAGTCCGATGAGAGATTTTCTTCTCCAACAAAGTTTTTTGATGCGCATTTCACAGACGACTAAACTTTATATTTAATATTTTGTTCACATGCCCACAAGGAACAGCACAAACTTTATTATAAACTGAAAAAAAATGCGCAATGATTAATCGAGTAGATTAACCTCCGAAACACTTGTACAGCTGTTTCAACATTTGAGGCCAATATGCTGAAACAGCTGTTCTTATATGTAAGGTAAAATTGTCTGCTTTGTTTTGCAATGTGAATACTCTGGGTCTATTTCATATCTTAGTAACTTTAATGTACACCTGGAGCATTGCCAAAATTTTTCATGATTTGCATACTTTTTTTTTTCCCCACATTATTAGCACCTTCACCAATGTCAACTCATTTGTTCAACAATATGCTCAAAACCAAAGTGGCTTTCTGTCAGCTTTACATGGGATCCACATACTCACGCTGCACACTGCTGTCTGTAGCAAGATGCTCACAGAATGGATGAATGAATTTGATTATTTTTGTATCTGGTTTTACAATAGCATAAGTGTTCCTTAAATGGAAAGCATGTTCTGGTTCGTGGCACTTTCTCCCCTTGTTTCCAAGGCAACTCAATACACAGACACATGCAAACACCCATGTGCACATTATTAATATTATTTTCTGATGTGAGAGTTCTTCATTTATCAATGAAACACTAGCCAGCTTCTGCAGCAGTGAAAGTGTAAGACAAACTTCTCAGAGAGGAACTCACAGAAGCAAAACAGTTTTTCCCCCTTCTATTGTACACACAGACTACGTGTTTTGGGAACTTTTTGCATCAAGATCTCCTGTCTCTTCTAGCCTCATAAATAAGGAATCCTGAGTCCACCTCACAATGTCATTTCCCTCTACAACGCAATACTTTCGTCGAGCTCTTCCAAAGACAAGGAAATAGTCTGGGAGGTTGGTTTGCGCATGCATGTCTCTGTATTTCCTCCCAAGACTAAGCAGCTGACACAAATGGTGGCACTTTGGCCTTAAGGAAAGGTATTACAGCCTCAGTAAGCCTTGCCAGAGCTGATCTGCACAAGTTGCACGGCTGCACCTGGCACTTGGCACTGGAACACGGCTGAATCTGTTCTGTGTTTCTAAATGAAACCCATTTCAGAACAAGCAAGGCCTAGGCACAAAAATGATTTGTCATGCTCAGCACTCCATGCTAAATCACATTTATACCCTCTGATTCTCAATTGTAATCCTCTTTGGAATTCGCTTAATTGTCAGGCTTTTTAAGAGCTGGGGGTCAGGTACAGACACTGAGTAATGAGCGAAAACTGCAAAGGCAAAGTAAGAGCCTGACCAATTCTGCTGTTTATCTGAGAAGTGAGATGTGACAAAGAAGGGAGGCAGCTGGAAATTGCAAGACATGTTTTGAAAGAAAGCACTTTGAATCATTGTTGGTTTACTGTTGTTCCCATCTATCTGATTTTTTTCCCCTCTGCATAACAAAAAGGCCGGCTGATTGCCGTTATTGCCTGGGGTTTTTGTACTTGTCACTCCCACACTGTTTTGTAGATTTTCAGAGTACGTGGGACTTTGGACCAGAGTTGGGTCTTGCCTATCTAAGTGTCCTGTTAATCACATCAGAATGGTGGTACACACAAATCTGGTCTATCCTTAGGGGTCAAGTGCCATTCCAAAATAAAATCTGCTTTTAAAGTACATGGCAGGAGTATTTGCAATACTAAGTTAAACGGCCATGCAAACTCAGGGCAAGGCAAAGGATCTTACTCAGATTTCACTTATACCAGGTATGGATTTGAAGGGACATAAATGTGATGTACCTCCAAGCTTAACAGTGGACAATCATAAAGTAGGATGCCACACACGCTGAAATCGGATCAGTTTAGGGGCTGATTTAGAAACACCCCTAGAATAAAGAATGTAAAGAATATGGTAGAATTCCCTGAACATCAGCAGAACACCCACACATTTCACAGCAGCAATGCCAGAGAACATGGAACTCTTTTCAATATGTGAATACACGATGCTCCTCCTCCTTCGCATAAATATTTGGAGCTGTCCTTTTACTCTCTACTCTATCCTAAAAAACACAGAGAAAGAATTCAGCCTGCCTGGTAGATCTGAAGTTGCATTATGTCACCTCTTGTTTATAAACAGATTTTTAAAGGGAGTAAAAACTTCAGTAGATGCTATGGGAAAGCCCAGAAGTCAGTGGGAGCTCCACTATCTTGTACTAAGAAAATAGCTCATGAATACAATTCCCTTAATTCATGCACTCCCTAACTTTTCAAGATTGCTACTATTAACTTGCACACCATGTAGCCTTAATGATTTTAGGCTCAATTTATATTACATGCTTCTATTTATAAATGGTTTATAAGGGAGACTGATCAATATTTAATAGGCATTTTAAGTGTGCAACAGACATGAGTAGCATGTGTTAGAGAAGGTTACAGGCACATCAATAGAAGGGTTATGAACACCTATAAGCTCTGGCTTGTAACCCACCCATTGGGCCAATAGGATTCTGTAACAATTTTAATAGCAGGTTATCTACTTAATAATAGTTTTATTAATAACTAAGTCATTGTAAACTATTTAAAATTTAATCCTGTTGTATAAGGAGGCAATTCTGTGACTTATCCTGTTGACAAGTATCAGGGAGAATTCTGTAGGTTTGGTTTTTAAATGCCACTCTCCTCCTGTAAGCTTGAACTAATACTGTAACATTTCCAATGCAAACACCATTACAGTGTTATTCTGGGATTTGGGCATTTTATCATACATCCTTAGGGTTAAATCCTACTCTAAGACACATAAATTTAAGTCTCACAGGAGCCACTAGAGCTGCTTGCTGTGCATATCTCTGTGTGTAGGAGGGCACAACTTAGCCTTTTTATTTACAGAACCATTAATTAAATTACTGCAATTAAATATCAAATCGAATTGCATTAAGATAACATTAAGCACACAGGAAGTCAGAATCAGAGTTTGTATTGGGGTTAATGGGAGCTACACATGGTTAGTTTTTAGTGCACCTCTCTATAAACCATAGTGCGAAGGATGGAGCTTAAACTGACATGCACAAAACCAGAATTTAATGCCAATATTCTTTTACAGTGTCCTAGGTTCTGCATAATTTCCAATCGTTTGTGCAGGTTTCCTGCTATTTTTCTCTTAAGGCGAGTTACCCTAAGTGAAATGGAAGAGCTTTATAAATGACAGTTTCTAATCAAGTCGGAGCAGTTGAGAACCACAAAATTGCTAACTTGCAATTAGGCCACAGGGCACGTGCTTCAATAACAAATCCATTTGAGATTATAATTTTCTGCTTTATTTTCAATCTAACTTTTCTCTAATTAACTGTAACAGTAATAGAGATTTCTGCAAAAAAACTCAAAGGAATATAGAAACCTGTTTTCTTCCCCATCACACCCGCAAAACTGGCAATCGGTAGCACAGACCTGTGCTACTGCTGAGTGTGGACAGACCTGCAGGGCCACCAGCTTGCCAACAGCTGTGGCCAGCTATCTTCTTGTGAAAGTGTTCTGAGGTCCTCTTTCAAGCACCAGCTCCACCATGCAAAGCCCAGCAACCACAGCCCCCAGGCAGCTGGTAGCCAAGCAGGAGGTGAGATCCATCACTGCAGAGGTTTTGCATCACCTAGGAAACGAAAGGAATCCCCCCAAAGTCTTGATTTTTTGCCATAGCATTAAATAGGAAGGACTGAGGTTTCTGTTCCTTGCACCATCAGGAGTGCGTTACAGCACGCCAGGAAACTGAAACAGATAGATGTGAACCCTCCTTAAGGAGCCATACAAACCAGTTAGTGGCAAATCATCACTGAAATGGAAAATGTTATTGAATCAGATTCCTTGTAGATTCTTGCTGTATTCTGAATTTAATGTTTTTTGGAGAATTTTACAGCAGAATTAAAAAAAAAAAAAAGATGTTTGCTTATCCCCTGATCAAATTAGCACAGAACTCTGTGTGCCTGTATTTTCAACTGGAGAAAAACATTAAGAAGATTCAATATTTATGTAATGTTTTATGGAAGTTCAATAGAAAAATCCAATATAATTTCCCAATTAAAATCACCTGCTAGTTGACTTACATCCATTACTATTATCTCAAGCTGCTGTATACTGAAGCTATTCACACAATAGTGTTATGTGAACATGCATAGGTTAAAAATTAGTAATTACTGTCTAGACAATTCACTGTTAGCTATAGCTGAGTGAATATAATGAATAATTTATTTGATGAATTTTGCATTCCTTTTCCTCTTTGTGAATTGATCATGACCATGGAAAACTTGAAAATGTATTCATTTATCAGAATTATTTTCTGTGAATAACTCTTAATCTGAATATTTTTCCACCAAACAAAACTATTCTAACTTGTGGTTTGAAACTCACATTATGGGATATAAACTATGGAGACCATTGGGATTGTTGTTCTTTTTTTCTTGAGCAGATAATCCTGTAACTCACAACAATGCAAAAGTGCTCTTACAAAAAATCAAAACAAAACAAAACAACGGTTTGCAGCTCATTTTGTAATGTAAGTTATGTAACTAAGAAAACAACTTATGCAACTTACAGGCAATAACTAATTCTAAACTCTAAATAGTAAATTTACAACTGAAAATAACTGATAAATATGAACCTTTGTGAGTGCTACTATTTGTTCTATAAAAACTCAAGCAGGCACGTGTTTCTAGGAGTGTGTCACAGACCTTCTAGCTGTGTTGCAGATCTCTAACACAGTTACTTTTACAAACTACCTGTTGGTCACTTCCTATTCACTTGAGCTGCTGCTGCTGCTGAACAGCACCAGCCCTTGGGAGAGCCAAGACCTGGGTGCTGGGTGGGATTTTCCAATGCAGCTAAGGTTTTATTAAAGGACACACCTCCGTAAAAATCCTTGCATAGGCTCCTTTTAAGCCGAGCTCCTAAAGTCCCTAGGTACACACGTGCATTACAAACTTCTAGAAAAGTAACTGGAAGAGAGGCTGGACCCCAAGTCTCCCCCTTGCCCTAACCACTGAAGTTATACCCATTTTGTGAGTCTTTGAGTAGAGTAGGAAAGGTTCAAAATGAGAGACGGACAGCAGGCTGCTCCTCACAGTCCATAAGCTAGAGGTGAAGTGGGAAGTACATCATCTTCACTTGGAGTTTAAAAGCACACAAGCAAGGGGCAAAATTAAGCAATAGTTGAACTGGAGGAACACTGGAAAAATGTGTCATTTGGCTGAAATGAAAACAGGTATTTGCGTCTCTCCTTATCATCCTAAGCTATGTACTCTCTTAAAATCTCTGTGACATCACTACTGGACTAAAAGATACGGCCCAGCACCACGTAAGACGGATTCCCTTTTCCCTTCTCAGCACTGGCCCCGCTAGGAAGCTCCCACATCCCACCACCTTGCAGGATGCTCTTCTGGGTGCCAGGGAGCCAGCGCAGGACTCAGTTTCTGCTGTCACAGTGCCACTGTGTCCTGTCCGCTTGTCAGTGTAACTGGGCTGACTTAAACACATGCAACTCACTGAAAGTACACTGACAATACCCTTCCTTTAGTATCTGTAAGAGCCACAATTTGCAGAGAAGTGTCTAACGGAGTTAAACAGCAAGGTCCACTCAAAAATCCCATAAAGTGACTACCTGTAGCTCCTGGTGTCTTAATAACTTTCTAAAATCCAGCCATGATTCTCTGGAAAATCTGATGTCAAATTCTATAAACACGACTCCCAGTACTTCACAGTCATAGGGCTATCACACTTCACAGGGCTACAGTTTTGCTTTTAACATAAATTGCTGGTCCCTAGAAACCAGATAATACCACATGGTAAACATTTCTGATTTCTAAAGGCAGAGTTAGATTCGAGCTGGCAGTCTAGAGGCAAAAAGCTAAACAACCATTACAGCTCCTTATTCTGACACAGAATTTAATGGCATGTTTTTTCCCTTTGAAATTTGCTCTTCATTAACTGAGCTTCAAAATGGAGGCTGAAACAATGAGTGTTTTTAACTCTGCAGCAGATCAAATGCATTTTGACATCCATACTCTAAGGAAGAAATGACACACTAATGAGAGATAGAGATCAAATACTTTGTTTGTCACTTAAATCTCTAGCAACGTGAAGTACATCAAGCCTGTTAACCCGTGCTTGGCACACCAAAATGCTGCAGCGTTCAAACGGCTCCCCATTTTCTTCCTATCAAACTTCAGTTCTTGTGGCTCCTCCTCATTTGCAGTGCCAAGCCAGTATTACAGGAATTAGCTTGCTCCTGACCTCAAGGAAACAGCACGAAGAGAAAGGACATGTGCAGGAACGGGGATGAATGAAGTGTGATTTTTGGATTATATTCTTTGCCTTTTTCCTCCTACTCTTTACTACAAGCCTGCTGGGAGACTGCACAAGCAGCAACAGCAAATACTGGCTGTGATTAGTGCGTAAGTCAGGGCAAGGTTCTTCCTCTGCAGGAACTGAGAAGAGCAGGTTTGTGCTCTCTCCCAAGCTCCAGGACAGGAGCCACGCCACTACCAGTCCCACGGCACTGGGGTCTGGGCAGTGGTATTCCCAGAAGCTGCGGAAAGCAAGCTGAAAGGACAAGAGTCATTGCACTTCAATGCATTTACCAACCCAGAATTAGAAGGTCCCAAAGATTATGCAAAAGCTCGATTAGCTTCTCCCTGTCCTTAACCACAGACTTCAGCATGATGCCAACATTTCATCCCTTGAAACTCGCCGGATCCATTCCTTCCCCTAGCCACAGCAGGGAACACATTTATTACCTCTCAGATAACCTGGAACTTGCAACGCCTGCTCTTCTCTGCCCTCGTCAGTGCTGGTGCCCTCACTCTTGCCACTTCAATGAGGGAGTGTTGTCTTCTGCCTTGGACTGATCTTGGAAGAGCTCACAGACAAGTGCCAACCAGTACAAAATGCAGTTTTGCCTTCCAGCTCCACAGGAGGCAGAGTTGTGAAACTGCTAATTCAAGAGCTTCAGAACTGAGGAACAGAGAACATTACAGGGCTGTCCCAAAGCACCGCGTTAGAGTATCTTGATTATCGTAATATAGCTGTAGCTGAGCATTTTCAGTAAAGCTGAGGCACCTTTGGAAGAATTTTCTTTATACACAATAGCTGCTTATAGGCTGCATTACAACTTCTAAAGCTCTCTGATTGCTGCTCTGCTCCATCTTTATGACGCTATTTTAATTGAATTAAAAAAATAGAAATTACATGTAAAATAATTCCTAAGCCTAACTGATATTAGAGCCACGTAAATCAGAAGTAACTACACTAAGGTCAATGCCAGCTTTGAACAAGAGTAGTGTTAAATACAAATGACCATTTAAAAGAAAAGCTTTCAGTGTAACATGTACATAAGAAATACAGTACAGCCTCTGCTTGGCAAGGACACGGTCTGTTTGTGTAAGCTAAGAACTATATGTATCACTCAGACGTCTATATAAGATACAAAATTAATTTGTGCAGAAGGGACTCAGCTCGCTGTACATCTTACAAATGCAGGCTGACAATTAAATAGTCCTAATAAGACTTACTCTCCAGCTAGCAGAACAGCTCAAAAACAAACATAATTTTGTTCACGTGTGCCCATTATATTCATGTGCTGATTTAATTAACAGTAATTTTAGTATCTCTGAGATTTCTTCTCTGTTTTACAAATTATGCCCTTTTGATGAGGGCTTTAGTTCAAATTACTGGCCAATCAGCTGCAGACCAAGACTAGAATGCTAACTTAATTGGCAATAAAACCAGAATGAGCGCTCTGGAAAAAATCACAGATGAGCCAACTATTGGGGAATTGTTAAGGAACAAGAAGAGTCTCATTTTAGGTAGACAAAGTAAAAGCTTTGTAGCTCCCTCCAGCACCCTGTGTCTCCCCGGTCTGAGTCCTGTTAATGGTCTGTACTGCTCATAAAATCACTTCAGCCTGGCTCAGCTCATCCCTCTTGCAATCACTCCATCAAGAGGTTCGCTGTGCCCTTACTCCTGGCCTGCAGGAGGTCCTACCACTCTTGATAGTCTGTCAAAGGATCCCTCCATCAGCTTGCACTGAACTCCCACCAGCAAATTTTTCATAAAGATAGAAGAAGCAAACCTAAAGGAAGAGAGTAACCCAATAGCCCTCCAGAGGCAGCACCGCTGTATCAGCTCAGTGGAAGCGCACCTCTAAGCATTTTCCTCTGCACATTTATTATTGGAACCATTTGCTTCTAACAAGAATTTAGTGCCTGTGCATCCTTGGAGAGGGTTTTCTAAGAATAGTCACTCTCCACATGGATCAAAGAGACCCAAGATCACTCTGGCTGCAAGAATACCTGGATGTCCTCCTACCCTTGATATATGGTCAGCATGTTAACTCTTCCAAATACAGCTTTATTTAGAAGCACCTGACCAAAGATGCTACTGGTATTTGTCAATCAGCTGAATCGCAGTTTCTTCCCAAAGATGGGGGTGTGCAGTGCAGAGCTCAGGCATCATTAGTCTGATCTCCAGAAAGAAGAATCTCCAGAGCATTACAATTTTAATAAGAAGGCAGGACAGAAAGAACATGGAAGTGGCAATGCACGCAGCCTCTGTGTCAAAGAGATTAATCACAGGAGCAGTCACAGCATCGACCGGCAGCGGGAGGGGAGGAGGCCGTGCAGCTTGCCAGGCACGGCCACATGGTGCAGGGAGGAGACGTGCAGTGTTTAAGAGCAAGAGTGGGGAGGGATGTCCCCTTTATCTCTTCCCAGCAGTTGCTTGCCTGGATGATCATAAATTAGTTCCAAAACTGCATTTTACAGCGATGGCAATGAAGAAAAGCAATACCAGACTTAGGACATTCATGGGCACATGATCTAAAGACTGGTGTGCGATCAGAGCAGGTGTTCCCACAGCACAGGAAATTCAGGCAAATCTGCCCCGTTCCTGGTGGGGGAGAGATGGAATTTTTTTAAAGAGAAACATGGGATATAAAAAGCCAGCTTGCTATGCTGGAAGGCCTTTGTTTCATGGGGTAATCATTAGCATTCATCCAAACTGCAAATAACTAGCAATATGTGATCAAATCACTGCAATTTGGTAAGCTTCAGAGTGATTTCCAAGAGGGTATTAGTGGCAAATGCTGCCTTTAGGACTTGATCCCGCGTAGCTTGCAACAGGATCTCTGAATCACTTAGCATCAGCAATCCCTCAATATTCATTAATATTTTGGACTATGGTTGTAACAAGTATCAGCAAGTGTATCTAATTTCATGAAGGAAAATTATTGGTTCACAGTGGAATAACATGGTGCTTTTACTCAGGCAGGCATAAAACATGAGTATGAAATCCCTCATATAATCTCCAGCTATTGTCATTCAATGTTTATCATCCAACACAGTTGAATACAATTCTTATCTTTGATGGATGTGGCACACAATAGCTGTTTTCTTGAGTGCATCATAAATATTAATACTATTCACAGAGCTTCTTAAAATTTGTCATGTCACATTGCTTTCATGGAAACACTCAAAGTGACATTAATTTTGCCCCACCAATAGCAAATTCTCTTTTGGTTTCTTTCTTTTTTACTCTCAAAATTAAATGGTAGAGTATGTTTAACTGAGCAGAGGAAAAAAGGGATAATGGTTCACACTAGGCGATTCCAAAACCTCGTTCAGATGCCCAGAATGAGACTGAAAGAGAAAAATGTGATATCCTTTGGAAAATACAGTCCAGTTAAAATTCAAACAATCCATGAAATTGAGGAGATTTGGCTGGAATTTCTTTTTTGGAAGAACACTGAGAAAGAAGGATGACATCAAAATGGTCCTACTCTGTCATATTCAGAATTGAACATTTTCACTTAAGAAAAAAACCTCTTTTTTTAAAATTACATATTTGCACATTATTTAATTGAGTTTAATCAAACACCTCAGTTCTAGAAGGAAAAATGTTTTCCCACTGTTAAACAACTTTGATCAATGCAAAACAGCTTTTCTGAATGCCTGTTCCCCAAGCATGTTGAAATCTCCTGGCTTTGTTCAGTCAGAGCGAAGACCATGTGGGTATTCCTCATGACATGTGCTCCCCACGCATTTCTCTTCCAGCGTATTTCAGAGTCAGCGTCTTCCCCTGGATCAAACTTAATAAATTCTTCAGTGGTTTGTGTTTTGGCTGGTGTGTTTCAAGAAATCTTTTAAAATCTCATCTTTCTCCATAAAATTCACCCTGTGGATGTCAGAACAGACTTACAAAACAAAACCATTTAATTCCCTATGACAATTAATTTGAAGATGGTGATAATTGCAGAAGATACTATCTCTGCTACAGAGACATAAAACACTCGCTGTGGGCATGGGAAATATAATAATACAAAAGAAGAATCTCTTTTTTCTTATTCTGTACTCTCTCCACACTAGTTAATTTGCTTTGAGTTTAAAATCAATCCTTCTAGTGAGGGGTTTTAGGGAAGCTCAAGGCTTCAATCCTGCCTCCATTAAATAATGTCAAAATTCACACTGAAATCTGTGATCTGGGAGTCATAGATTCCAGTTTTATTTTTAAAAAAATCTTGATAATCCCTGATATTTTTGCGATGAAGATCTACTCTATATTGAATTTACTTTTAAAAATTTTTCCTGTGAAATGGGGAATTTTGTGGATGACAAAATCATGTTCTGTGCAGTTCGCTTTGCATGTAAAGTAAAACAGAGATGCATTGTATAATTTAAAGGGAACTGGAAGGCCAGAGGTTAAAATGATTTCAAGTAAGAAATATGCATTAAGTGAAATGGATAAACACATATGGGACATTTTGCACATAAATACATTTTAACCAACCTCTAAAAAATATGTAAATCATCTGGGTTTGCCAGAAATGACTGATCCTATTCTGGTATTTTTGACACTCCAGGATTAAGTGTGCTGGGGTTTTATAACTGACCTCAGAGAGAGGGAAGAAAAGAGGCTGCTAAAGCTTGACATTTTCTTATTTTAGTTTAAGGTGAAGGTAAGCTTCATTCTAAGTCTGGGTCAACTTCCATCTTGGCATGAATGTGCTCCTTTAATTGATGTCTGAATATAAGCTATATTGCCATTCCCAAAAACAATTTCTGTAGGAAAAATAAAGTCTTAAAAGGTTCTGTTTTTTATTGTAAACATTCACTTTTTGATAGCTGGAGTTGACAGTGTTCTATCTAGGAGTATGGACATTCAAATCCACATTACTTCAGACATCCTTTAACTTGTACTGAATTAAAATGAATGCACAGAAGAAATCTTTTCCCCAGAGAAGGGCACAGGAATCATCATGAATGAAAGCCTGAGCAGAATCTGAATAATGGAACAGGACATAATCTCAGCTGACTCAGAAAAAAGCTACAAAACAAGAGAAGTAGTACTAGGAAACACATGATTTCTAAACTTTGGAGTGACTGCTTATTTGACTAGAGAGTCACACAGGCATTGCTCAGCATGGAGAACCACTGCAGACCATGGCTGGACGCGGTTGCATGTGTATCTGTCTTGAGTTTGTGCCATGGCCTCAACTTGTTTGAGGGCTTGCATACAGAGACTGCTGCTCTCTGGGCCTGTGACAACATTCCCAGCACAATCCAGGTACCCCAGACCTGTCTCTTTTATGCAGGGCAGACAGAAACAAATATTTCAGAGAGGGTTTTTTTATTTAGTCAATAATTTTTGGAAAATCTTCCCACAAATACATTTTATGTTTTTAATCAAACCTTTAAGCTGGAAAGGCATGCAGCCCTTACTGGGAAAGAGATATCAGAGTAAGACAGAGATGGACTCTCCATGAATAAGAGCGCAAGGCCATGCCATCTCCTCTGCAAATGGGGATTTGGTGGCATTCATCCCAAGCTGCATTTACCCTCCTATTCCTCACTGGATACTCAGCAGCCAAAGATAGCAGTACATAAAAAAAAAAAAAAACCCACAACAAAACAAAACTGAAACGCTCACCCTGTGTTCCTGCTTTGTCTAATAAGCAAAGAGTTGCACTCAGCAATCCCCTTTCAGCCTGAGTTATAGAAATGGGCATCTTTAAGGACGATTTTTCCGGGTGTTCTTGTCAGTACTTTTGCTAGCAGCAACTGGAGATGCTATTATTCAGCCTCCCATTTAAAGAAACCTCACTAGACCATATACAGCCGTCTGTGGTTCTAAGTGATTCACAACATTAGTGAACCATTAGTCAACCCATAGCTTACATTTTTTGGGCAGAAACAAGATTTCTGAAGCCATAGATTAAATACTTGTAGGATACACAGAAATGTTTCAGGCTGAGGGGCTCAGAGCACTGGTGAAATATTGATTGTTGCATTTGAAAAACACTTTAGAATAATGACAGTCTGGGAATTACAATTCTATTACTATACAAGAAAGGATCTGTAGCACGTATATCTAAAACACCAGTGCTGCCAGTCACAGACCAAGACATCATCTTCCTAGATAAGAAGAGAATCCTAGATATTCATCTATTATTAAACCTATTGTTCCTCAAGCCTTCAGCCTCAGCTGGAGACTTCTTATAAAAAACAGTTAAAATACATCTTTTTGATGTCTTGTTCTTTACTTTGACTAAGTTTCTGGTTGCCTAGAAATTCTAAAAGACCTGGATTTTTTTAATATTATTTTTCCCCAGCTGTTTGTTAGATGACAAATTAATCCAACCACATTTATTTGTGACAGAAACATGGATGACAGGCTCAAAGCTGGTGAATTGTTTGTTTCTTGTACCCTAAGAGTGTCAGACTCCACTGACTACCTTGCTACCAGCAACTTCTCATAACTATGTAAACTGCAGGTTATGACTATTTAGATCAAAAGAGAAAACTGAGAATTTTGTCACCATTGGATAGAACAGATTTATCTGTGCTATCAATTTCTGTAATTAGCAGGACATACACTTCCACTTTGTGAGGTTATTACACCGTGAGATTATTATGTTAAGGCAAATCAAGGCATCTAGTTTAGATCCAACTTCACAATGTTCTGACAGATCTGCTGGATGCCTAAAACACACCTTGATGCATTAGACACCAACCAGATTCCCAGTTTGCATCCTACTTCCATGCCACAAAACTTGTTTTAAAATAACCACCTGCAGTGCTTATAGTTAGTAATTGCAATATCAGAAGGCAGATTCTTTTCCTGATACTCAGTAACATAACAAAATAGTGGAACCAAGAAGAGCTTCAAATGTGGTTGTGTTCCACTTCCTCACCTTGATCTGTAATTCTACTCAACACGATGAAAATGGATCAGCTTTCTACTTTTGGGGACATTAGTTCCACATACTAATCTGTACACCAGATGTCAGAAGAATCAATTATCAGAGACATTTATTGTCAAAAAGAAAACAAGATAAGCCTCACAGGAGCAAAGCAGCTGACATTTTCATCTGACACTCAGTGCACCACGGAACGTTAAACTGAACAGTCGGGCCCAGATCCTCAAAGGTATTTAGGGACACGTTTGTATCTTGCAAGAGGACGGTGCACTAATGCTCGAGGCAGAAGCCTGCATGCTGGCTCCAAGTTACCCACCTCAGTACAGTGTTCAGTCTCTTTCGTTTTCTATAGGCAAAATTTCTTAACAGTTTTTTATCTTAAAAGCTTATGATAAAAGCTTAGATAAAACTAAATATTCCTTCCACCTTCCTCCAAAGAAACCTCCACGAGTCAAATATTCCAGCTTCTAAATAAGCTTCAAATTAAGGGAGTAATCCTGCCATCCATGCATTTTTACCTGAATTAAATCGGCTTAAACAGTTATGCACAGCTTTAGGTGATAAAACAGCATTTACATTCTTCAAAGCCACTCATCTGTGCTTTCATTAGTTCTTGACGGTATAAATCCTACCTCTATTCTAACCAAAACTGGTTTTAGAGATAATAAGCAATAGAATTGTAGGTTTTTTTAAAAGTGTTTTAAAAAGTACCTTTAGGAGTATAAAAAGTGACTCACAAATCATTTAGAAACAGGTAAAACTGAGTAAGAGTGACTTGATTTCCATTTAATTTTCCATTCTCATCAAGCTTGGTTTATTTGTGTCTGATTAATTAATGTCTGTAAAGTGTTCTGAAAATATAAACCACTACATAAATACTAAATAATAATAGAGTATTAAGGAAAAATAATTTAATCTGCATGTTTTAGGAATTAGCATTTATTTATTTTCCCTAGGTAAGCAGGCCCATCCAATCCCTTTTAGCTATCAGAAAATGCTCTAGCAGTTACAGGACAATGCATCTTCATGTATTTTATGTGCCACAGTTCATAGAAAATGAATTTACAATGACTTGCAAAGTTGTACTTATAGAGGAATACACACACACTGATGGTCTTCCTTCATTTTCAAATCTACTGTCCCTCCTAACAGGAACCTAGCTGCACAGCTCCCAGGAGTCAAACAGCAGCACTCTGAGGGATTTCAGAGCTTGCTACGTTTTGAGGTTTGTGTTTTCTCAGCTCATTGCCCAAAGAACTTATAATTTCACTGACCACTTCTAAAGCAGTGTGAAAAAAAGTAACTAAGAATAATTTATTCCTTTACATACTTATATTTGTGTATCTTATGACACCTTGTCTCGATACGTATATTTTTATACCTCTACAGGTATATAAGAGGACAGTTATGCATCTATCAAATTTTCATGCTGAGAAGGGGTGAATTTTGCAATCTAGCCTCATCTGCAGAAACAAAACCTTCCAGGAAGAAAACGCAGGCTATTGGTATAAGCACAAAAGGAGATCAGTTCATTTATAAAACAAAGGCTAGGTAGGATAGATATGTGAGGCCCAGAATCCTGTCAGATCATCTCAGCATAAGTCACATTGAACACTAGGCAAAATAAACAATCTGTTTCTAAAATGGTGTAAAATGCACACAGCAATACCATCTGGGATCAGATCGTACGGGAGGCTGGAAACGGTGCCAGTGAGACAATAAGTGCTTAACACTCTGAATTGATTTTGAACTGGTGCTCTAGTCACCTGCTAAGAGGTAATAAGGCAATGCTTGGACTAAACAAAAACTGGGGCGTTTGTTTGGGGTTTTGGGTTGGGGGGGATGGGGGCACAAGCTGAAAGATACAGCCTACCCTCTTACGCCTTTTCATGTCTCAAAACATTCCCCCAGTAAAACGGAATGTATTTTCCTGTATGACTTTGGCTGCATGCACGCAGACTGGGTGACTTCCTTCTCCACACTCTTCTCAGCAGCTGGGAATGATGGAAATGACAGTATAGCTTAACAAGAGCATTCCCCAGTATGTTCCTCTATAATAAGTGCTATAGAACCGAAGCATCTCAGCAGGCATCTGATTTACAGGCAGAGCCATAGGAACAACTCCACAGAGAAAGCCGACCCTTACAGCAGCAGTGGGGTTATCACAGCTGTCATCCAAATCAGCTCCTGAGAAGTGTAGGCTGCATGCAATTGTGATCACCCATCTTGATATTTTCTCTTTTCTTTGCCGTGTCAGCTAGGGATGGTCTGCATTCCCACAGCATCCTCGCTGTGAACTTTCCCACTGTGCACAGACTCTTCATTGCTCGCTCGGAAGCAGAGATAAGACTTCCAGAAAGCAAATCCTAAAGTACTGGACTGTGCTGTTTCCATCTGGATGTAGTTCCCTTGGAAATCCCAACTGTCTGGCCCTGTGCAGTTGTTAAAACTGGATGTTGCAATTAGGAGCTCAAGGATTTGGGGAGAACTGTCAGATGATGCAGAAAGTGGGCTCTCTTTCAATATAAAATTTCATTTTATTTTCTCTCATTAGCGCAAATTTTTAATTTATTTACATATTTTGAATGCTCTGAATTTACCCATAAATAATACTGAGATTTATTATTTGGAGGACTGTTCAAATTAAAATGGACAGCTTGGGAGGAATTCCCAATATTCCAAGATTGTGTTTTAGTCCTCTTCCAAAAAATATGCAACCCCCGCCCCAAGAAACCCACAGTATATCATACAGAAGGAAGAATAGTTGATTTTGCTACACTAAGTATTTCTACTTTTCTCACAAGCTAACAAGTTTCCAGTTACTTCCTAATGTCCCTATCATGGCTTAAAAATCTCTGTTCCTTTCCAGTCACAGCACATAGGCACTGCAGTTTATTTTAACATCCTTTCACCAAGTTATGTCGGATAACCTAATCTCAGGAGCAGGCTAAAAGCAGGCACAGCTGATGGGTGCTACCCTGGCCAGGATTTCACCTGTAGACTCTCCCAAGCCCTGCTTCCTTCTCTGCCTCTCAAAACAGTGCTTATTAATGCACTGATGATTTGATACCAAAGGACTAGCCAGAAATAATCTGCAATATCAATTCACTACAGCAAGATTGTCTGCTAATAAGGAGCTCTTTTTTTTTTTTTCTACATAATGTGCAAAAATCAGCTGTATCTTCACTTAGAAAAACCCAAAAGCAAAAAACCAAAAAAATGCCTTTCAAGCTTGCTACCAAATGTAAATGTTAAGAACATGAGATTTGATGTTAAGGGCTTCATACATTCACTAAAGCGAAAAATCAGCTCTTTTCATCAGGCTATTATTCAAATGTTACCATGCAGTCTCCCATATCTTTATCTACAAAAAAAGTAAGCTAGTAATGAGAAAAATATCCCTACCACTATCTCCAGAGTCACCACAATGCAGTGACATATTAAATTATCTGGAGGTGTTTTTGATTTTCTCCCATTTGTTAAAGAAAGTAGCATGGAAAACAAAGATAAATGCATGAGCAACTGCAGCAACAAAGCAGTGATATTCCAAACCACATAGAACAGGATGTCTTTTAATAAAAAGAACCAAAGTGGTCTACAGAAAGAGATCCACACATTAAAGTTCATTTTTGTTTTGCAGGATTTCACAGCTAATTTTCTCCTCCACTAAGCTCTTACTGAATACACCTCAGTCTTCTTACTGGAAAGAAATTTTTCCTCTTCATGGCAACTGAGCTGCACTTCTTCACGCAAATGCTGGTGTCATTACCCCTGAAACACCATGAGGTTTTGGTAATCTCATCAAAATGTTCACTCCTGCAAATCAAGGACTAAATGTTTTGCTCAAACCTTAAACTCTCCAAGGAACTCTATGTTTTCATCTATAAATATTCAATGTTTACAATGAAAGAGTGGATACACTGAAAAAGAACAGCAAGTAATTTATGTTCAATGCAACGGCAAAGGCATGGAAACACACTGGTTTCTGGACCCTTTTGTCGTGCTCTTCTGGGAGACCAAGGTCCAGGAGACGACAAAACTCCCCTTTAGAGATACCACCTGCACTCAGAGGGAGACTGCCTTACCAGCGAGCCAGGCAAACCTTGAAGAGGAATGAATGTAAATATGCATTTAGTTCAGTCAGGAACTCCGGGCCTTGGGAACGTGTTTCTCTGAACAACACAGGATGATGCATAGAGCAATTATTTTTTTGCTCCTGACTGGGCAATGCAGTGCCAGAACCCGCACCAGTTAGTGACTGTTAAATGAAGCAGCACTACAAACTGGCAAACATAAGGGAAAGAAATGCAAATACAAGCTGTTGTTCCTGCCACTGCTGTCATCAATTCTCCCATCAGCCATGGGCCAAGCCAGTCAAGGATGCTTACATGCAACAGCAGCGAAGTAATAGCCCACATGAGACCCCCATTTAAGGACTAAGGTCATAAATTCACAAAAGAATTTTTTTTTTCCTTTACTCCATGGTTAGTTTACAATGACAAAGTGCCAGAGATTAGATTAGCTCCAATTTGAATTCAGGTTCAGACTCAGATTTTGTCCAAGATTTAGAGACAGCTGAAGTGGCCATCGTCTGCCGTAACTGCAAACAGATGAAGTAAAACCCTAGCAAAACCCTGGCAGAGACAGCAGCAAAGCTCTGATCCAGCATTCACAATGGACTTTTGGGTTGAATTTGCTTTTCTTTTATATCTGTGGTGCTCTGTATGGCACAAACTGCATGCTATCCATCTGAAACAGGCAATGCTATGTGCAGGACTGTTCATGCACCACATTCTGTCATTATTATACCGGGCTCATCACTACTACTTCATAATATGCTATCCACACAATTAGAGTTTTGTTTCATCTCCTACATGCTTCCAAAAAAAAAAAAAAAAACCCTAGGAGAAAATTCTCTGTTGACTTTTCTACATATAATTTCTCCTCTGTCACTGGGCTGCCAGTAAGTGTAGCCTTTGGCAGTAGAAATTGGAAATTAAAATTAATTAGGATCTTGTTTATCTTTGCAAGCACCTTTTCTTGCTGTTGTCCTAGTAGGAGAGGCTAGTGGTCACACAGAGGAAAACACCAGGATTTATTGGTTAGACAGTGTAGTAAGAAAGAAAACCAGCACAGACCGACCCAGAAAGGAAGGGTAGATGTTCATGAGAAAGTAAACAAAAATTACTGGAGTGTTTCTGAGGGAATTGGTGCAGCATCCAGGCTCTCTGTCTATTTCTCTAGTTTCATACCAGAATATCCCCACCAAAATCACTGGTCATGTGTAAGCTTAAAGCTCAAGTACTAAAAAGTCCATCAGGCCCAAACGAAGGCCAAAGGTCCCTCCTAGAAAAGAGCCATTTGATTTTAGAAGGAGATATTTGCATTTTTTAAATAAACCATCAGCTTCAAGCTTTCTGCACACGTATACCTTAAACCCTGCCTGGAAAATATGGCTGACAGCTACATCTTCAGAAAGTATTTTGTCCTTTCTCTGTAACTCAAAACGGACCTTTTATTAAATTGACACTTTGCAGCTCACTGGACTGTGTGGCTCTTTGGGGAAAAGCAAAGCAGAAAACAGTCCAGTTGTTTGGTTTAGCAATGAAGTTTCCCACACATGCATGCTAATTTATTTCATTGAAAATGTCCCAACTAATTGTAACATTTACCCTTAGAGCACATGCATGGCAGTCGCATTAATACACCAGAAGACAATGGCTCCAAAGGAGCTATTACCATGTACCAGGCCAATAATCCACAAACGGTAAAGGACTTTCACAAAAGACTCAAATGGTTTCCAAGGAGCCATTATGGCACATCAGGTAAATAAAATATTATTGAAATGTATTTTTTGCATTTAAATCACTTGCAGCAGGTGCATAGGAAGTAGCGTATAATAAAATGGCTCACATTCCCTTGAATACTAACGAGAATCAACGGTAACATTTAGCAAAAAGAAGCAGCAGCAGGTTCTTACCATCGCAAGAGGAACAATTCCAACAAACATTGTTCGGCTGACAAAGATCTCAGAGACCACCAGTTCGCTCACGGAGTCATCTCGAGGGTATTCCACCTGCCAGGTAATTTGCTGGGCCCCTGCCAGGCTGCTAGTGTTGTCAATCTCAAAGTCCATCTGCAGGATCTCATAGGAGGACATGTTTGCTCTGGAAAAGAACCCAAAATTTCCCACATCAGTAGGATGTTAATAACGAAATGTATTTTGATTTCTCTTTTCTATTAACCAGAAGATTTACCATTAAATTCAATATGCAGACTTGAAGACACTGACAGAAACCTAAATCAAACTACACACTGGGCAACAGCTATATTTTATAGATAAAGTGACATTATATCTTTTAGTTTCCTGGAATGGAGGCATTTTTCCCATTAAACTCAAGCATTCATTCTCTGTAATAACAATGAACTTCCAGAATAAGCCTCAAACCCTGGGAACTGCATTGCACAGATGTTGCTAAATTATTTAATATAACATTATTATTATTTTGTTGCTGCAAATACTGATGCTCTGAAACAACAGAATACTTGGCCATTCCTCATGCTGTATCAGAAATAAGCTCTTGTGGGGGAAAAAAAAGTCTTTCAAATCCAAACTTGTCTTTATCTCAGTGAAAAAACAGATTCGCAGAAATTATACTTGACAAAAAATGAGGGGTAGATTATCCTTATTTTCAATTCATGAAAACATTCTTCTCGTCAGTGGCGCAGACTTGTAATTATATGGCAATCATTATATATTTCTCACCTGGAAATAAAAAGTTTAAAGGTAAAGAAATGGATGTAAATGCATAGCATTCAGAACTGTATTTAAAAATTACTTCTGCTTCTTTTGTTAACAACGACACTTAGCACTCTCCTCTGGTCCCACACTATGTAAATATTAATAATTAATCCCCAGGTTAGAAAGACAGATCTTATCTTCATGTTACAGAGAAGAAAACAGACACCAAGATTTAACCAACAGCACTCAGCATATCCACAGCAGGGACCCAGTTAGAAAACAGACCTTTGCTCATCCAGCACTTCCACAAAAATTAAGGTACTTTACAAAGCAGCATACAAGTCCCTGCCCCAATTTCCCAGAAAGAAACCTGTAGTGTGGAGACCTGATACAGCTTACAAACCGCAGGGGTGGGATGGAAAGGCAGCTAACCTGACTGCAAAGCCAATTGCTTAATCATATGCTGTTGAAGAGACAACTGATGTTATCAATATTACTGGATTTTCAGGGTACGTGCTCATAAAATAGGTTAAAATCCAAATTTGCAGCATGTTGTCAGTCATTGGAACAGCCTGCCCAGGGAGATGGTGGAGTCACCATCCCTGGAGGTGTTTAAGAGATGGGTAGGTGTTGTACTTAGGGACATGGTTTAGTGGTGTTGGTAGAGCTAGGACAAAGGTTGGACTCGATGATCTTGAAGGTCTCTTCCAACCCAAACTCTTCTATGACTCTGTTAGGCCATTCTGTAATGAATGTGCTCCTACTGTGAGCATGAGCTGGCTTGTTCCCGATCTAGGGACATGTTCTGTGCATGCAGGCACCCCTCAGTAATGACCCAGCTGCCTCTGTAATTTCACCCTCTACCCCGTCCCACGGTACATTATTTGTGTGCCCTTACCCTAAAGTAGTGACTCCAAAAGCTGTGTTCACAGAAAGTTTTAGCCTGCCACTACAGAGACTTAAAACATCCTTTTCCTCTTCCCAACTGCACAGAAGTAGAATCTGGTTTTGCCATATGTTTTTGAAGGAGCATTGTAAAGGAAAAAAAAAATCTGAACAGGAATTATTGATTTTCATGTTTTCTTTCTCAAAACAAACAACACAAACATATGCTTCAATGCCTGGAGGATAAATATTTTCCATGCTGACAGAACATAATATCTACCTCCAGGCAAAACTAGAAGCTATTAAGGCATCTTTTGGGTGGCCAACTAGACAATCAGCAAAAACCTTTCAAGACAAATATTACTACACAATACTAGGGATGTAATTAAACGATTTCTGTTAAAAACAATCACTGTGGGCACCATGATGAAGTACTCAACTTCATAGTTTTCTGTGTATCACTTCTGGCAGTTTGTTTTATCTAAATTACATAAAATTAATTTGCTCACAACACAGAAATACAATTTAGACATGAGCTTTACACTAACTGTGGAACTAGATATTGGGCCTGTCAAGGTATGTTTAGATCTGCAATTTAGGTTCAATCTGTTCAAGTCAATAGTTGCCACTCACAAAGACACCCACAAGTGGTTTCAAATTCAGAACAAAGCCACTGATGGAGGGGTTTGCTTTAGATTCACCACTGAAATAATATGTCAGGTTAGTCTGCACTGATAAATCCACTCCACGTGTCCCACTGATTGGCACTTCTTTGACCTCAGTCCCTCATGCCTTCAATTATTCCTTTCCTGTTTTATTTCTTACACATCGAAAAAGTAACCATAATAGTGGTTTTATATTTTTAAGACAGACTGCGACTCAGATCCCCCTAAGAAAAGCATGTGTGTGTCTTGCCTATATAGCAAGCTGAAGTAATTGCCAGGGAGTAAAATGACTCTTGTGCCTGTAAATATACAAAGACCTTCACTGTATCCTTAGCACGGCTGTACAGCTATAAAAGACATAAGTTTCATTTAATGGCAGACATGGTTATACACTGCTGGATTAGAAATGAGTCTGTGCATCTAGAAAAGAGCAGTAACTCACTTACATAAACCCTCCTCAGATCTAACTACTATTAATGTACGAACTAAAGCAAAGCTGACTTCCCAGGTCTCCCAGGATCTATGATTCGTAGGTCCTGGTTCCAAAGAGAATCCTTATCGTCACCAAGAAAAACAGCATGGATTGTCAAACGTTTTCTGCTTTGTCTCAAAAGCAAATCATGTAGTATGGCACATTAATGTTGATTAAAGAAGGATCCACTTCATTTGGACTTCTGAAAGAGACGGACTTACTGCATCTAACCATCTTTCAGTTACAGAGTTTCTCCACCATGTGTATTGCTTTAGAAAACCACTATTTGACTTTCTGGACTCCTTTATTCACCAGCAGGTTTCCAGTTACCTTCGAAACAGCAGGCCAATGAATTTTCTTTAAAATTATGGTCTTCCTTTTTTCCTCTGTAGGACAAAGATTCAGCCTTCAAGCATTGCCAGGTGTTACAGCATCTGGGACACAAATTACCCCGGACTAATGCACCCTCTGTTCTAAGTCTCTTCCCAGGTTAAAACTATAATGAACCTATGATAAAACCTGAAAAGCAAACTTCTTTCTTGCTCATACTAGTGCCTTTCTACTGGCCGCTGCAGCTCTTATCCTACAGGATAAGAATCCTATCCTTCTTTCCTAGCAGGAAGATTGGTACTATATTCATAATTCTTGCAGTTTATTAACCATCCTCTGTAATATGATGTGGGAGATCCCTGCCTTTTTCCTCTGAAATTGATGGAGGTTGCTAAAGTAAAATCAGAGATAAATTAAACCATAATGAAGACCTTAAAGGTTAGCATTTACCTATGCCAGCTCCATTAGCTGATAAATCCACATCGCAACACCTGTATCTAAATTTCTCTCCTGGCTATGCAGCATTACACTACAACCCTTTTTAAAAGGAGTCATTCCACCCTGCCATGGCAAATCTTCAGCTTTCAGTCTGATTTGTAGCTGGTGGCCAGTATGTTGGTCTTCGTAGTCACTGTCGATCTGCAACTGCCTGGCGAAGACAAAACACTACCGGGGGAAAATCCACTAATAGAGAAGATGACGACTGTAACTCATACTTTTATCAGGCATTAAATCCCGCTAAACCAAACTTCATTCTATAAAGATTTTCCAGCTTTTTTTTTTTTTTTTTTTTTGAGACTTATTCCATTTTTCTCTTAAACAGATTTGCACTATTGGGAAGAGTCTGATGGAATCCAAGGACTACAAATCACTTATCTTTTCCACATTTTTCTTCTCTTTTTAGCTAAATATTTCTATTGTCCAGTGAAGTCTTTTCGCCGTTTAGAAGGATTTTGCCAAACCCTAGTTTAGAGGAGCAATAAAAAATAAAAAGTCAAAATTACTTTTATAAAAAAAGATTATTTCCTGCAAGCACAAGGAAAAGACCTTATAATTTTAGGCAGCTGGCATGCTTGCTAATAAGTCCATTTCTATGGAAATGAGTTCATAACTATTAATTTTGCCTGCTCCTGATCTATTCTTGATGAGCCTTTCAAATTTAGAAAAGCGCTTCATGATTCTCTCAATTTGGTAATTACTAACTCCCTTTGATGAATCCAGCCCAGTGTTTCAGACATGAGACATTCATTACACATTTTTCTTTCTGGTGAGAGGAGAAAAAGAAACCATGGGCTTGGATTTATTTCCTCTCACGAACTCCAGTAAGTAGGCCCTCTTCTGCAATTTGCAATTTATAATCCTATTTGTGTACTTTCACAATACTGCCCTCTGCTAGGTGCTAGAAGAACCCTCAAAATCTTGAGATTTCTGCACAACTTCCTGTGGTCTAGCACATTCAAACCAGGTCCCCACAGTCCGGTCAAGCTTTGTAAGATACACAGTCTTCATTCCGTACCCTGCAGCAGTAGGCATGGTTATGATCCCAGCTTGGAATAGAAGAGAACGGAGTTTTGCACAGAATGGTAAATCCATGCCAAATGAAGCCAATCCTCACTCCGACCACCTCCAGAATGAGGAGAGTTAATCAGGACAGGAAAATGTCACTAAGTCCCAGAATTGTCCTGCAACGGATGCACCCAGGCGGGCAGCTGCAGGCATGCAAAGCCCAGCTGCCTTGCTGGGCTTGCCAAGTTGAACCTGAAATATTTCCTCTGAATGTACCTTAAGCCATAAAGGAGTAAGCACTCCACCCAGAGGCAGAGCCTCTCCTCGGTTAAAAACATACTGCCAGTGGAAAAAATCACAGGCTGCACAAACCACTACAAAAATAAGACCTGGGTTTCAAGTGCTCCCGAGAACCTTAGAGAACTCTTGCATCACTGCATTCAGATGCTTTGTAAAGATTCACACCATTTTTTGAGGGCTATCTATCATGTTACCTTGTTACATGTATTCTGTTTGATTTCCTTCCTGAACCTGATAGTATATGCAAACAGTAGGAAATATATACATATTTTAAATCTGGATCTAAAAAAATCCAATATCAGATTTTGTTTCTCTACATTGGAGTACTGTGTTCAGCTCTGGGGCCCCTGAATGAGAAGGACATGGACCTCTTGGAGTGAGTCCAGAGGAGGACCACAAAGATGCTCAGGGGGCTGAAGTACCTTCCTTGTGAGGACAGGCTGAGAGAGTTGGGGTTGTTCAGCCTGAAGAGAAGGCTCTGGGGAGACCTTATAGTGAGTGACCTTCCAGTGCTTAAAGGGGGCTACAGGAAAGGTGGGGAAGAACTCTTGATCAGGGAGGGTGGTGACAGGATGAGGGGTAACAGTTTCAAACTGAAAGAGGGGAGATTTCGATTAGCTATTAGGAAGAAATTCTTTACTGTGAGGGTGGTGAGGCACTGGAACAGGTTGCCCAAGGCCAGGCTGGATGGGGCTTGGAGCAACCTGGTCTAGCAGAAGATGTCCCTGCCCATGGCAGAGGGGTTGGAATGAGATGATCTTTAAGGTCCCTTCCAACCCAAACCATTCCATGATTCTGTGATTTATTACCTTATTAAGTATTTATATGGAACTGTATAGGCTTTTTTTCACAAAATAATAGATCACTGTGAAGGTCCACCATAGCTCTAACATTTGAGGTTTTAGTAAGTACTACAAAATCACCTGGCATTGAAATAATACTGAATTTAATTTCTTCCTAATTTTTGTCTAAGACAAACATGGAATTACTGAATTAAGTACTGGAATGATACACAGTGATTGATGTTATCATGGCAGTGACAATCTAAACAGTTAGTAGTTGCCTTAAATAAACAAATGCCTATTATTAGCTATTAAGAAAGATCTACGCTGCTAATCAGACTGAAGAGCCTGCCCTATGCGTTTTTAGAGAGAATAAAATATGGAGAATGTCACAGTGAAGGATGACAGTGCAGGGCACTTTGCAGTGCATTCAGCTGGGTGTGCCACTGGTGCATGGAGGGTTTGCTGGCTCACACTGCCGGTTCATCAACAATTTAGTTGATAGAAGTCAGACCCTTCTATTAGTGCAGTTGGCTATTACGGGAAATCATGAGTTTCATTCATTCATAAAATAATGTTTTCAGTAAGTGGCAATCTGTTTAGGAAGCCCACAGCAGTGTAAACAAAACTTTAAAAAAAATGGAGCAGACACTAGGTAATTGGAAATAATAAAATGTCTGGTATCATGTTGCTTGAGAGTCTTTTCAAGGTTAATAATGGTCAATTCTTACCCTCTCTGACAAATTGTCACCAAATTCAATAAGAACGGGATTACATAAGCAAGGTACATTAGTTTATAAAATATTTCAGTAATACAGGTCTCACTTCTTTGATCTCAGGAGGATTAATTTCATAAGTACAGTTTACTGAAGAGCAAACACTTACAAACGGGGCCTTTTCAAGGACTGATTGGAAATGCTTAAGACCCTAATTTCCTGCTCAAGTCAAATGAAGCAGCAGACGGCCAGGACCTCTTGGGGAAAAGATCCAGATTAAAGGTCCTGACCTTCTCCCCCTAAGGAAATTAAGATCCCAGCAGCCCAAGATGAAGGAAATGAGAGCAAATACCTACTAACAGAGCAGCATCCAGTTCCTGAATTATGAAGATTTGCATATTGTCAGCCCCTATACCTTGTTGAGCGCTGCCTTCCTGAATGCAGACACTGGGTAACAGCAGCTAACACCTTTGAAGGCAGGATATTTTCTAGCAGCTACAACATCCTTAAGCACAGATCCTTCTTGAGAACAACTTCCTGGGGTGAAATAGCTACATCTTGTGTTACCGAGATTGACTTGATGATGGATGTTAAAACCTAAACCCTTTTCTCCCAGCGTGTACCATTTTCATTAGGCTCTAAGGACACAAAGCTGTATACAAGCTTGGAAGCAGCCTGCTCACACTGTTCTGCCAGGGTAGTTTGCTGAGAAAGGGCCTTATCCTGAGGGGGACTGGAGACGGGCCTGGCTGGAGCCCTGCATAAATAAGGGCAGGTATCCCTGTCGAGCGTGGCAGTGTGGATGAATGTCCCCAGAAGCCAGGGCAAACTACCTGCATGTCTTGAGTATTTCTGCAAGCTTTTGCATCAATGTGAAAACGTTCAGACGATGCAGTGCCACTGCCCCTTACTGCATAGCCCCCTTTGTTCTGCTGAGCAAAACCGGACAGTTGGGGGTGCAGGGCAGACACAAACGCTTGAAAAAAGCCCAGCTCGCTCTTCTTCCATGCCACAGCGCAGGAGTGCAAGGCAGAAGTCCCAAACATTGAACAAAGACAGGATGGATAGCAGGCTGCAAGTAAATCTGCAGGAATGGAAAAAGTGTGCTTGGTTTCCTCTTGTAATGCATTTCAAAATCACAGTGTACAATTTGCTCTGCTGTCCAACAGAGAACTTGCTCTGCTGCCCAGTTTACTTTATACCAACTACAGGCTTTTTCAGAACATTTCTTGGTGCCTGATCTTATTTTTCTTTCACTGCCGTAAAATTTCATGCTCTTCACAGACGCATGGGCAATGTAAATGGCTACAGAGGATAAAACCAAGGCACTAAATCTTTTAAGAATGTATGGATTGACACAGGAGTTTTTAATAATCCAGTAAAAGCCATAAAACCAAGAAGAAAATATTTTTGTTCAAAACACACCACCAAGACCAGATATTATTCACGTTATTTTGCTTAGCCAACATTTTCCCACAACTGAAAACAATAAATCTAGATAATGAGCAAACCTTTTAAGCTCTTCAGCTTCTTCCACTGCCAATTCACAACTGTGCTGCTCACTAACAACTTGCAATAACCTCCACTTTATTTGATTTTATCAACATCATCATGACAACCCTGGAGACAACTGAGACAATTGCTTCAATTATTTTTATTTGCTTCCACCCTTGTGACAGTGTACAGAAGTTCTTCTGGTAAAAGAGTCCTTAGATACTATTTTAGTTAGCCTTTAACAAAACAGAACTTTTAGGACCAAATTCAGTATGGGTGTAATTGGTGTGCTCCATTGGTAATGTGTATTTCTGGGCACTGGGACGCCATTTGTTCCTTTGTCATTACTCTCCCCTTTTGAAACAGCACGTAATCTTTTGGGGTTTAAAAAAGCATTTTGATTGCACTGGAATATTCTTCTGACTACTATTTAGAACCTCTTTATTGCTGTGCTGTGTATTTCTTAAAATAAAGCTTCTCTGCCAGGAGAAAGCATCTTGCTGGGGAATATAACAAATACATCCAGTAAGAAATTTGGGCCAGGGTTTAGCTGTTGTTGGATGCAAATATAGAGCATGCTATTGTTGTTTAAAAAATAAGAATGATTTTATGATGAAAGACTTGTGCTGAATCCTAGCCAGTTAATAAATATCAACAGCCCAAATGGTGCTTTTAATTCTTCTTTAACTATTCAGAAATTCTTACATATTTACATACCATAATCACATGGTTTATTTTCAACATTGCTGTGCAAGCAGCTGAAATATATTATAAAGCAGAGATGGATTTTTAAAGAACCAATAACTGAAAATTCGAGACAATAAATTCGGTGATAGCAGAACCTCTTTGCAATGCAGGAACTCACATACAAAAACCCTCCCTCCACAGACTCTCCAAAGACCTTTAAAAGAACAAGAATACAACTCTGGGAGGCACTTTTTCACTATGGCCTGTGGTGCAGCTGAATAACCCAAGGCATGGGTATCTTTAGCCAAGCTGCATGTAAATCCAACGCAGCAAACATTTCACTGGACCTCAAAGAAAACAGAGTGGATGGTCAGGGGCATTCAGACACTTGATGGTAGAAAGAGGGAATCTACCCTAGAAGTTACCCGCCAGAAATCCTTGGTGACACACTGCAATGCAATGGGACAGACTCTGGGTCTGGTGCCCTTCCCCAGCCAACTACGAAATGGAAGACGTGCCACAGTTTAATTTACCTGTACACTCTTCCAAATTTATTGTGAGTCTCAGTAAGAGCGACTCTACGTGACACCTTCTGAACTTACACAATGCTGTAAGGCTCTTGAATTTTATATTTACAAATACGTATGTCCTCCCTTTTCTGCCTAGATTCAGATAAGAGCTTGGGTAAGTTACCTGGATGCACCCTAACGGCTCAAACCAGATTTCCAACAACATGTTTCCTCAGCATTTTAAACACCTTCTGATTTTTATATGCCTGACATTAGCATTAAGTGAACAGACTCTTTTGTATACATCAAGTGCATCAGAAAATAAAAACACGGCTACTCCTAGGAGAAAGTTACTAGCAATCCAGTTGGTGGTTTGATTTCAGAATTACAATTGAGGCTGACAGCTGTACCTCCTTGGGGAGAAAAATCAACCAGAGGATCTAAAGATACAAACTCCCCACGCGCTAAATTTATGAATGAAAGGAAAGGGGAGATAAGCAGCAGACTGACACAAATATACCTAACATGCTGGGGGATACATGAAAACAGTGGCAAATAGTGCTCTCCTCCTGAGGATTTAAAAAGCCTAATTCAACGCCTTTTGAACTTAATCCTTCGCTTAATGGGTAGACAGTGTAAATGAGTGAATAACAGAAGGCCAAGCAGCTAGCAAGGACAATGGGAAATTAAAAACAGTAGGTTTTTTTCTTTCTAAAGCTTGCTAAGAGTGCACAGAACTCATGAGTCTGCTGTAGAAGCTACTGTAATACCACCTGCATGAAAGAATTAAAGAACAAATCAAAATAGGAACATGGACAAGAATTATTTTATTCCTTGTACAGTCTCTTCAGATTTAAACAAGATGAAGCATTTAATGAATTAGACCTAGCTTTCTTTGACTCTTATGTACTCTTAGATGGAGCGATAATGTGCAGGGTGTCCTGTGGCTAATTCACACTTCTGCTAAGAAATAAATGGCCATGACAACATCCTCAAAGAAGTTAAGGCAGGGAGCAGTGTAGCCCATTAACATTAACACAAATGGGACCTCCTCTCTCCCCAATTCCCTGAGAGACACATGGTGCACATAAAATTGTTTTATTTTATAGGCCGATAATTATCTTTTTTAAAAGAGCTAAGCTTTTCCTTTCACTGTTGATACCCACTGAACAGACAATAAAAACATGAAAGTGAAACTGGCATATAAACATCAGTTTCCCATGTTTTAATTAATAAACAAGATTAATTCATCCAGCTGAGCAAACACAGAGTGGATCAGGGTCTGCATTCAGTGTATGAACAGAAAGAGCCATCTGCAGTAATTCTATGAGCCTCCACCCTTTGCTAGTTGAGATCAGCTTAAAGTCCTGATCTTCACAACAAAACTAAAAGCAAGAGAAAAATGCAGTTCTAATGTAAGTCGCGCCATTAAAAGCCTATTTTCATCCTAAAAATAGATCCAAATTTCCCTAGAAGTGCAAAGATAACTCCAAATAACAAAAAGCAGAGGGGTGGATTTAATATTTCTCTTTTCGAAATCATTCCACAATTACTTTCTAATGGCATGAAAGTAAGGTCAACACAACGGTCACTACGTAATGTCTCTAGGTCACCTTTTCAAAGGGTAATCACTACTTTGTCACACTTGCAAGACAATGATTTCCCAACACATGATGAATTCAAATTTAGTGACAGCTAATGGGGGCTGCTGGGATATTGCTCAGAGCTAAGGTCATACCATAAGTAAATGAGTTCAGGCGCAAGCGAGTAATAAGTGAGGCTAATTCATTTAGGCTCTGAAAAGGACTAAGTAGAAATGGAAAGGGGAGAAGTGGTGTTCCATCCCACCTTACCCATCCCCTGTTTGTATGATAAAAAGTCCCTCCAGGACTTCATTTCAACGAATTTCCTCAGCAATGAAGGCTTTAACAACCTGCGGAGGGAGTGGGGCTGAGCATCCAAGTTGAGCTTGGTGGTAGGCAGGCCAGATGCCTGCACCATTGGGAAGAATCACTGCTAAGGACATTGCACTGAGGACCTCCCACATTTTCTCAGGGAGTCTGAGCAATATATGACCTGAACAGAACGGGAACAAAAATACTGGTGCGGTGGTTATGATGTTATATTGACTCCCTTATCACCCACTCTAATAGTCACACAATTTGGGGATTGTTTTGCTTTTTCATTTTCCCTGCTACAATTAAAAATGTTACCTAAGCAAAAGTACCAGCTGTCATGAAGAACAAAGAGTCAGACAAAAGGTTTTCTAGAAAAAGAAGGCAGCTACCTGCAAGCACCGCAAATCACGCTAAGCTACATAAAATATCCCTAATAGTAAGGGTTAATGTAAAGCAGAATTTACAAAATCATCCTTCTGTTCCACTCTTTTCCGAATCTTTTCAGGATTTCATAATCCCTTCCCTCCTCCTGCCCCCTCCCAACTCCCTTCCTCCCCATACAAGAATATGCTCAGCCCTGGAAAACTGTTCAGCTGAAATCCTTAGATTTTGTCGAGTCCTGGCATTCTTTGAGACAGCTGTATTTACACCCATTGCTAGTGGGTAGTCATGCTGGAAGCAATTAGCTTTCATGCTTTTTCAATATCCCCTTTCAAAAACTTTGAGATCCCTCATTGCTATTGATTTAGATGTAGAGAAGCACAGCAAAAAAAAAAAAAAATAAAAAGAGTTCATCCATATGCTGAGCTCCTTTAGTCTAATTCAAATGCAGCAACTCTTCAGCTCCCCACCACCTAACACAGACACGTTCCCTGCCCTTCAGTGAAAACGCTCAAAGGCCTTGAAAACCATCACCACAACACTCAAAGCCAGCAGCTTCCAGCACTGCTGGGTCCAGGGAAGGTTCAACCAGCCAGCAGCCATCATCTAGATCGACAGGTTGCGTTTGAGCACGTCTGTTGAGTTTAACAACACTTTTAAGTGCACCCTTTGTATTTTTCTAAGAGAAAATCTGTCACTGCTGGACTACTTTAAAAAAAAAAGGAAATAGAAATGGAAAGAAAAACATGATATAAGACAGTAGCTAAATGTATACTGATTGCAGTAATTGCATCCATTCCTCTGTCGGAAAGTCTTGTATTGTATTTCTAATATGCGCTGATAAGTGCATTCACAACATGATTAACTGCCTCCAGACAAGAATGGCTATTATGTTTAACAAACTGATTAGCAAGTGACAGAGCTGCAAACTGTACTCCTAGTAAATTGGCTGCTTTTAAATTACAGCAGCTTTTTTATGGTTCCATTTTTAAAATGCAATGGTTTGTTACACATACGCAACATAATTCCTATCTGACAATATGTAATAGAGGATACTGAGCTTTTAACTTTTAATCTTCAGATCTCAATTAAAGCATTGCTCATTTTCTTTTTAATTACAGCAAAATCTGCACCATACATGGCACTCATTAGGCACCATCCTGTCTTCAAAAACTATCTTTAAACACAGGAACAGTGATTCCAGTCCACCTCTTTTAGAAGTTCTACCTTATTTAAGCCACCGTTTTTGCTGATCCTGTAAGCAGCCAACTAGGACAGGATTTATTGTACTCTTCCCAGCATTTGATTAATTCCCTCTTCTCACTGCTATGGGCACCTTTCCCACGTACTTTCACAGAAGCCCAAGTGACCTGAAGGCAAGGCAAAGGGGAGAAGTGCCGGGTCTGTGCCACCAACAGCCCCACTCATCTCCTGGAACAGACATCAAAGCAGAGATCTCAAATCTGACCTCAGTTCAGACCTGCCATGGCATAAGGCATGCCCCTGCTACAGCCAGGGCTGTTTATACCTCAAGTGAAATGAGCTCCTCATTAATTCCCTGTATAACAACAAATGGTAGGATTTAGGCACACCATTCCTTGCAGTGCTGCTGAAAATCCTGCCATCAAATGTGTGCTTCTGTTTTTGTTGGTTGCTCTTATTTTTATCGCTGTAACGTATGAAAGCACCAGTCTTGGATTTAGGCCCTCTGTGTATTTCATACAAACACAACTATAAAGACAGTCCTGACCCCACAGAGCTGGCAGGCCACAAGACAGAGACAGAAAAGAGGTACAACAATCTGCACCAATTTAAATTCATACAGAAAGCACAAACCCTTTAAGTACAAATTTATCTAGAGACTTTCAAGCTCAATGACATCATGTACTTCAAACCAGCTTATTTATAACATAAAGCTTAGTATAACTTGTAAGGAGATAGAATAAATCAATTTGCTCTATCACAGAACTTCATCAGATAAAATACAGATGGCTCTGCTACCATGGTTAAAAATAACCCACACATTTTTAAATCAGCTCAAGGCATTTATCAAACTAGGAAACTGATGGAGGAGGATGTTGTCTAGCTTGTATACAGTAATAGGAATATCCACCCAACAGTTTGGTGTTTTTATTAATCTTATCTCATGTGTTTATAATTTTATTCTGGACAGTCAGCTGAACAGGGAGAATTCAGCTTCCCAAATCATTTATCTTTGTTAAATAGCAGGACAGAACAACTTGAAGTTGTTTATTGAATGTAGATAACAGGGGGGGGAAAAATCATCCAAAGGGCAACCTGATTGTAGAACAGAACATAAAACACTTCAGTAACAAAACCATTGTAAAGCAAACCTGGTATCCTGGCTGAGCAGTCCAACGCTTCATGCTGGATAAAAAAGGATGATGGGAATTAACAGACCCCGAGAGGTAAGCCCTATAGTAAATTAATCATCAGGGAGACTGCACCATAGAAGCGGCCCTGTAGATCCTGGTATCCTGCACAGTCCTCAACCAGTCGGCTTGTTTTTTTTCCCAGCCAATCTGCACCAGGCAGAGAGACAGAGTGCAAAACACCCCACAGCCCTGCAAATAATACTGTTTGAAGAATGAAATTCATTTGTTTCTCAGCTTTCATCGCTCTTGTTCTCACATTCCACCCACAGAGGGAAAATTAGGTGTTGAAGTTTGCTCAGGATTTATTTACTAAAGGATTTACTGCAAATTTTTGCAGGAGCTCTGTCCAGGTCTTCCCACTGGAAGGAAAATCACGATGCCCCACTGTCTCTGGAGAGAGGGGACACAAAGCCAATATGAACAGCTCAGAATGTGTTTCCTTCTATGCTGGAAGGAAATTCCTGTTCTTGTGTAACCCCTGCAAAACAAGGAGGGAGAGCTCATGCTGTGACCGCTTTTTTTTTTTTTTTTTTAAACCAGGTATAATAAGCTCCTGGGTCAGCCAGAGCTTTGACATCCACTGCCTACGATCTTTCTTCATAATGAGCTCCCTAAAGAAGACCAAAAGCCTTTGTAACTCAAATAAAGCCAGATTTCATCACAATAAACCTCGAATATGTAACTTATTAAACAGGGAAAACTCATAGCAACTAAATCAAACAGAAGAGAAATAAGAAGGCTTACACCCAGCTCTCCCCCCAGCTCATGCTATCACTGCAGGCAGGTCCTCCACACTTGCTCCCAGCTAACCTAGAGATTTCCTGAGCCACAGCAAACCCTGCTCCACACTTGGTGGTCCCCAGGCAGATCCCTCCATGCCCTCCCATATCTGGCTGCTTGCTCCTGCTCCCCTGTGCAGCTCTGCACCAGCCACTGGTGACCAGCTCCGTGCCATGGCCCCTCTACACTGCCACATCCTCCCTTCCCTGGGAGGTCTTTTGCTCGAATCTCACTGCCAGCTCACTGTTTTGAGCCCCCCTTGTTGGATTATAATGACAGCCTCCCAGGTCAGCATCCTGGTGCAACCTCTTGGGGTCAGAACACTGACCAAAGTAAGATCTACTAGGTATTTGTCCAAGAAGTATCTAGATTACTCCCTAGAGCAGATGCTAAATGTACAGGGCTGGACCACACAGGAAGTTTAACTCTCTGAAGTTCATGTGAGCTTTACAGCTGCTTTCAGTGGGCAGAAGACGAAGATCTATTTGCATCTAAATCTAATCCTTTTTCCTGAGGAGGACCATAAATTCAAATAAGTAATAATCAAAATATAATAAATTCTGGCTAGAATATAAAGTTCAAAGTTTACTTCTGTCTTTACAAGATAAATTTAAGAAAAACAAGGCACCATTAGAATTCATTAGATACACACTTTAGACTTACTGCTTATTAAAATATATATTAGCTGTTCCCTACCACTTCAATTTATCAGCTGCACCATGCCCATATTTTGTTTTCAAGAGGATTACAACAGCACATCTAATTATATGAATGCTTCTGCAGGTTATAATTGAAAATGAGATCAGTTGATAAACTGCTTTGATAAGGATTCAAACACGTACTAGGAGAAGGTGGTGACATCTCTCTCTTCTGGTTTTGCTCCTTTGCAGTGGCCTTAGAAATGCACAGAAATTGCTCTTCTACTCTTGCTCATTTAAAGTTCACCCCTGTCCCCCAAGAAACCCACTCTTCCCTGCAGCATCCCTCTCAATGCTGCTTCCCTGGCCTCTCACCTCCATTTCCCTTTTTGTGGCCATTTGGCAGCCCTCTGACGCAAACCTCATCTCGTTGTCTCCACTCTGCCACCTCTTTGCTGCTCCAGCAACATCACAAGGTCCCCTTGGCTTGGTCCCCTTAGCCACCCCCTCAATCTCATTTGTAATCACCATTACCAAACTGCAGCTTTCTGAAACATTTAATGACCATCACCCAGAACACGCAGGATCCTAACCACAGAGGGAAACCCACCAAGAAGCATAAGAAACTGCATAAGCTAAACAAGGTTGAAGGACCAAGAGTAATCCTCAATATTGTATCAGAATTTAGGGCAATCTTTATCAACTCACTTTCTAATGATGATTTCAGAGACAGCAGCAAACACAAGTGCTGTGCTGGCTGCCATAACTGGACCACAAATATAATTGCACTAATAATAATTAACTTTAACATGGACAATAAAACATATAAAAAATTATAGCATTTTTTTACCTGCTTTGTGAAGCTGCTTACAGCACCTAAATCTTGTACCATGGGACAAATTTAGCTTTTGACATAGATTTGGACTGAAGAGCAAGAGGGATGTTTTCTTTTTAAAATAAGTCCATTTTCAAAAACTACTTCTGAAAGACAAAAAAACCTTGAGGATGTTTTCCTCTGTTCATAAGCTAAATAATGAAGCTGGGTTACAAGATGAAAGCAACCTCTACTATGTTCCCCACAACGTGGTGTTAAACAGCGTTCTTAGGTTTCCAAGTTATATTTGTTTTTAAATTACTTTTAACCCAGGAACATCAGGTTCATGAGTTTTATCCAGTTTGACTGGAGGCACTGAAGCAGACATTGCATGTGTACAAGTCTTTAAAAAATAAAGTAATGGAATATTATTTGTTTTGGGGTGAAATAATGGACATCTTCAGCATATGCCCATCAAGAATCCTGATATACTGAAACATCAGAGGAGACTGGGATGAATTTATGAAAAGACTGAGAGATTTCAGAAATCGAGGGAAATTTTTTTAAGTGAAGAATCAGAAGGAAAAGAGACTGGGAATTTATTTATTAACACCAAAAAAAACAAAACCCAGTACTTTTCAGCACCCCTTTGTCTTCAAACCTTTTGCCTTCAGAAGACCCAGCCCTTCAAAAGACTTCTCACCAGGGCACCATATAAACAAAGCAGGCTGTGGGAGGTAGGTAGTTTATCAGCTTTAGCTGCAAGACTTGTACTTCTGCATGCCATCATTTTCAGCAGAGGCAATCCAAAAAAAAGCAGAAAAACCTTTAAAATCAGGAAGCAGATTTGAAGGCAGTCTATAGAGCATTTTACTAACACCTGTTTTCATCAAACTGTCTTAATACTAGGGGGGGTTACCATTTGTGAGGGATTGCAGGAGCTATTACTTTAAATTAATTTAAAATAAAACCATTTTCAATTTGAAAGTTAAAATGCGAGTGTTCCAAGGAGACCTACAAAGCAGAGCAAGATAAAGGCTGCTTTCCCCTCACGCAGTACTTGAAGTCACATTGGTTTTAAACTACCTTTAACACTGGTCTGTACAAACTGTTTGCATATGGCACAGAAGCCAGTCTAAGGTTGAAGCTTCATTTGCCTGGAGTTCCCTCTCCTCATTTTTTTACCTTGTGTCCTAGACTTTACTTCTCTACCACCTTCCCCAAAACAAAGTGTTTCCTGTGAGTGAAAAGCAGCATATTGGATGGCATCTCTCCAAAGCACCCGTTCAATTCACTGAGAACAAGGCCCCTCCACCCTCTCCTTTCAGAAGAAAACAGGGGTCCATGTGCCATATAAGTGACACAATCTGTGTGGGACATGAGAGCTTCATCTCCAGGTCAGCCCCCAGGAGCACCAGACCAAGCTCTCCAGCGTGAAGCGGAGACGCAGAGCCCAGATCCCTGGCCACAGCCCTGTCCAGATCCTGCCGTGGAAGCAGGGGTGGCACAGAAAAGACAAATAACCCACTTGGGCAAGGACCGTGCCTTTTCCTCCCTTCATGTCAAGTCTTATTTACCAAGCACCCAAAGCCCGATTGAAAACCTGCTTCCAGAAATGAAAGAATCATGATAGGAAAAAGCTCCAAGAAGATCAATCACACAAACGTCTAGGAAATAACCCAGCAGGCCACAATGTTTCTTTGGAGATCTGCAAGCAGCCAAGAGATGACAATACTCTAATTAAAACAGCAAGCTGCAAACTGTATCCAAAAGGCTTTCCTTCCCATCCAGCCCCTGCTCAGATAGTAGGCAATGAAGTAAACATCAAGTTGCGCTGGGAGTTGTTTCCACAAAGAAAATACAGATAATGAGGCATCCCTAAAAACTCCTCTCTTTTTTTTCTTTTATTTTTAAATTGAGAGGAATGTGTGAATGAAAGGGATGGTGTCTGAGGCAAAAGGACAGATAGTTCTGCTTCCAGTGGTGCACAAATCAAGGCTTATTACAAATCTTTTATTTTACTTAAGGTTTTTTATTTACTCTTCTTTCTCTATTCACTCATATATTCACCTACTCATTGGAGTACTGAAAATTCAAGTTCTTGTTCTTCCAATTCATATTCAAATCGAAACACATACAAGCACACAGCACAGCTTTCAGCATAAAAGTTTGAACAGTTTTGTTGTGGATTTTGGGGGCTTTTTGTTTGTTTGTTTTTAAGTGTATAACAAGCCAATTACAGAGGCTGAATCAGTACCTTTTAGATGAATACACAGGATATGAGAGGAACATGGCAATGGTGACATCTTCCAGCCTGAACTCCTTGGAACATGTGGTATATGCTATTATTTTATCAATAATGAGTAACTTGTAATGTGTTTACCTCATCAAGAAAACCACTTTTCCCCTCACTTTTGCATTCCCTGTGTGCTTAATGAAGTGGTTATGCTTTTGATGAAGGTAAATGCATAAATAATCTCTTCAGAATGTTTCCTGTGCTTTGGTTGTGGTCTCTGTAGGTGCTCTCACGTCCTTAGCTGCAAAGGAAACACAACCAAGGCCACTTCCTTCAAAAGCCTGCAGGTACAGGAGGTTTCCCATAAAGCAGAGTAATCAGATAAGGCCTGACACTATTCTCATTCTTGAAGACGTGCACGACGTTATTTCCTTCATACTGAGTCCCCATTCAGTTATATCCTCCGAGACCCCACTCATCCAGCCACGCAGATCTGATCCTGCTCACACCGGGTGGCAGCCACACACACTCGTGGCAGCCCTTGCGCTACACGAACACAAGCTGCGCCTTGCAGCACCTTTCAGTGCCCATGTCTCAGACCACGGAGGAAAGAGGCAGTTCTGCCTCACCGAGCACAACGTCAGCCTCTCTGCAGGGACTCCTGGACACATACCCCAACACCAGAACTCTGGCCCTCCAGCTGACATACTAGCTACAGCTAAAAGACTCTTGCAGACTCTAAGGTGACCCAGAGAGTCAATGGGAAAGCTTTTTCCATCTAAAATTATTGACCAGAAGAGAAAACAGGAACCAAGTACAGCAATGTCCTGCTGGGGTCAAGTTTTTTAATGGTTTTCTTGAATGGATTTCAATTGAAACATTTCAGACCAGTCCGATAAAATGAAGCACTCCAATTCAGAGCAAATTGACCTCAAATAAGGCATTGCATTAAGTCTCCTGGCTGAACACTAAACACTTGCATAAAAGCTAGGATATCCTGGATTTCCTGTTAGGAAAGCATTCTAAAAATGAATTGCTGAGCAGTTTGAGTTATCACAGGGCTGTTACAGAAGCAGCTCCTTGAGTAGGGCTTGGCTATTTACTTTAAGGTACGTGGGCTCTGGTCTTCTGCCTTGATAGCCACTGTTACGTTGATTCTCCGCTTGATGGAAACATCAGAGGACTCGGTAACGTGGAATGCAGCAGCCCCATAACAGCCACACTACGATATGCCACATAAATTCAGAATGGGAGGGAATCATCCCAGAGAGCGTACAGAAAAGTGTAGAGAGACAGTGTATTCAGTCAAATCAGAGATAGGAACTATTAGCAATGTTTCTGCAAAGAATACTAGAGACCTACAGATATGAGAACCAGTCAGGAGGGCCACCAGTTTCTGAGTTACAATGAAGTTGTCCTTGATCCACCTGGATCATTGCTCAAGTTCTGGAACATCTGAGCAATAGCTACTGACTAAACCATCAGTACTACAATCAGTAGCATAATGATACTTTTCCTCTCACATATAACATGTTTCCGCACCTTTACTTTTGGTCTTTAACCTTGTGGGAAAAAAAATCATATGCTTTGTAATTAAAAAGAAAGAAAAAAAAAAAGACTTAAAGCTAATAGTAATTACAATCACCATAATAAATCTATGGGAAATACATTTAACTATTGCTGTGGCAATCTGGAAACTGTTTCATTATAATTAAAAGGATAATTAACTTGCACTATTTTAACAAACTCATGAATTAAAAATTTAGGACAGCTTTGCCAGAGTAAATTTATTTGCATACATTACAAATAACACACTCTCATGGTATTTTCTCTTTAACTCATCATGTCTTCTCTATGTATCTTTATACCATGCTGCAGTAATTTTCATTTAGGGGACAACAATGCATATATGGTTTCGTTTTACTCAGCTAGATGCATGTAAATTTGTCCAAACCTAGAAAAATGCATGTGGAGCAAATACTTTTTTGGGCTGAAAAGTACAGTTGCAGCAGCACACTTCACAGGTGCCTGCACTTCAGTTGTTAACAGTGACATCAAAATCAATTAAAAAGTCCATTTTTTTTGTTTCAAAAGACTGTCTGTGCTTTCAACATCAAGCTCTTTTATCTTTTAATTTTAACTGAGTATGTTTCAATTTAATATTAACTTAACTGGGAGTTAAAAAACCTGAAACTTTGGCCTATTTGGGCCTCAACTCCTTCGTCACTTCATATCCACTTACTGCCATTTTTAATGGCTTCGGAGTTATCATCAGCAAACCAAAATAGCAGTTACCACATAGTGCCAGGAAGAAATACTACCACCATTCAGCCACCAGCAGATCAGACACAGATAAGCAAGACAGAAGAACCTGTGCACACCAAGTAAGTTCCTGTGTCACATTTGCAGGACCCCTTCTACCCACAGGAGAGCTTCTCACCAGACTTACTGCCTGTGCAACACATTCACAAGAATTTCACATATTCTGGGTGTGAAAAGCTTTTCAAGAAGGGCTTTATTCAGTGTCACAATAAGCAATGGCATTGGCCATGAACTCACCTACTCAAGATGACTACCGCATGCAGTAAGAAAACTCACAGTATCTCACCTGCACACAAATACAGAATCAAGTAATTTGTGCAAGTTACTTGGCAAATCATTTCAAATGTTAAATAGGGTGGTCAAGTCACAAACAGCCTGTGAACAGTTCAAAGCAAGCAGAAGCAAAACAAAGCTTTTGCTACAAGTTGTACATCCAGCTCAAGAAATGAGGTTGAATAACTCAGTTATGTTTTGGTTTGTCACTTGTTATGATACAGTACAGAGCAATAATCTTTGCTGAAGAATGAATGTATCCTATTTAGAGTTCCATTCAGCAATGATTTTATATGGTTTGCAGTTGTAGGTCACAGGTGAAATACAGACCATGATCCCTGTTGCTGAAATATAGATTTCTATAAACAGTCTTGTAAAACAGGTACTGTCTGGAAAACTGCCACTTTTATACATAGAAAAAGTAGACACATGCTTCTTACTCAGTTGAAATAAAGATGCTTCTGAAGACTGTAAAGGGACACAAATGGAAATTATAAGAAAATATAAACTGTACAGACATCTAGTATATAATTATTTAATCAGAAGACCCTTAATAATTTGCATAAACAAGCTCTGTTTATAAACTCAGTTTTAAAAAACTAGTTCAGTTTCTGGAATACAGGACTCATGTTAGATCAATAATATATTTTAGCATGCCTCTTTCTGTTTATCTATAAAAATATAAATATTAAAAGGTACAATATTAAATTGGAAGGAAACACAAACATTAGCCAGGGCAAAGAATCAGAAAAAAGCACCTAAGGAGATTATATATGTAGGCACTAAATAACCATCTATGTGGAAAAATAAAAATAAAGTGGTACATCTACGATACAATAATGCCAAGAGGTTCAGGGAGCAGGAGAACTAATGAATCTGAGCTGTAGACTTGGATATAACAAGGTCTAAGTGAGACATTTCCTGGCATTGGCTTTTCATAACAGTGCTCTCCTTGGTGGGTTCTCTGGTGCCCAAGAGGTGCGGAGATGATGCTGTGGCTTTTCTGCCAGAAGGAGCCCTAATACAGCCTCTCTTCTCTATCTAGCATGTTTATTTCATGAAACTTGCAGGAATTCAGTATCTTTGAAAACTCTACCTTTGTCAAATTTGCTTGAAAACAGGACACACTCCTCCCCACCTCATCTCCTTAGGAAAGCGGTCCAAAACCAAACCAACAGATTTAGACAACACCAAGGATGAAACATGATTTTCCAGTAGATCATGTCTGCAAAAACAGCTGGTGCAAAGGTTGCACCACAAATGGGAAATGTTTGACAGTGGAGGACTGTATCAATCCGTCTCCTGACAGGACTTAAGCAGGACCACAAGGAGAAGGTTCCATTTTTTACTGGGGATATCAGTGATAAAAGCCAGAAAAAAAAAAAGTTGACTATTGGAGGGACTTACATGGGAACAGACCTAAAGAATGAAGTACCAGTAGACACGGAGGTAGGAATTTATCAGTGCTTGACATGTATTACCAAAAAAGAGATTTGGTACTACTAGATTACACGATTTGCATACAATTGCAAAAGCAACCGCATCACTCCAGAGAGTTGAAGGAAAAGGGCACAGTATTGCCATCGTAACCTGATGTTCACATGGATGGCCAACTAATCAAAGCCAACACAGTTCCCAGGAGGCACAAGGCTGCAGAATCGGGCCTCTCATGACTTGCTCAAAATCACACGGGAACTGTAGCAGAATAAAAGCAGAAACTACTTCTACCTTCAATTTGTTTGAACCTTCCTTCAGCTGGACCATAAAAACTTCCAAATGTCCTCCCCTGAAGCACGCACACAATGCCACGCAGAAAAAGGCCTGCTCTGGCCTACTCTCTCACTACTGAGGGTGCTGCATACCATTGCTGTGGGTTACTGTTAAGCCTTTACTGTTGCAAGCGCAGCTTCACAGTAAATGGAAAGCCTGAAGCCCATGTCAGTACATCTGCAGCCTGGCACCACCATGCTTTGTGACTGCCAATTTGAGATTTTCACGGATGATAGTGTTCAGCAACACCAGTGGCCATCTGTTTCTTCCTCCTCCTTGTCCTTCTCGTCCTCCTTCTCCTTTGCTCCTACTTAACTCAGTCTTAAGTGACCAAGATATCCTGGAAGCAAAGGCAGATTAAAATTTGCAGTGGATGATACAACATCTGCTGATTTAACTCCCAGGGAAAAGAAAATAAAATTGCAGTGAGGCTTTGAAAGAGGGTGTAATGTAGAGAGATAATGGGGAAAATGGAGCAGCTTGAAGTTAAAGTGACGGCAGTCATGTGATTAGGCAGACTGTTTCCCTCAGTGGCAAGTGGAGAGCAAGGCCCCATGGAGGGTGTGTCCAAACCAGAAATGATGTGATTGCGGCGTGCTGTAACCAGAGGTACAGGCAAGCTGAACCCTGCTCATCTCTGCAGCAGCCTGTTACGCAGGGGGCAAGCAAGAATGGAGATCAGTAGCTTCACTCAAGTGCATTGTCTCTGCTTTACACTTCTAAGTGCTTTAAAGCAAGCGATCATTTTGATGCTTTGCATTTCGATGCTTGCAGCCTACATCTTCCCATGACATTGCATCAGAAAAGTTTAACCTTTCCTCCTGGGGATTTACATTAACCAAAACATGCCCACACCACCTCTAATTCTGTTTTAGAATTAGACAGAGGCTTTGCCTTAGGAAAATTCAAATCCCATGTCAGCAGTTTATCAGATTGCTTCTAGCTAAGGGACATATTAAAGGACAAGACCTGATTCTGCAGCCAAACGGCCACATGCAGGCCAGTGAACTGCACACTATAAATAACCATTACTCAGCTAGACTGAGATGAGGGAGAAGAAGGGAAAACATCTCACACAGAGCAGACTCTCCCATTTGCTGAACTGCTCCTTCCTTCTGGAAGCACTGAAATGAGAAACACTGTGGGTTCGAGCAGGTCACATCCCTGCCCAGCCCCAGCTCATTTCACCATCTCAAAATAAATTAAGAAACAGGCAGTGCTGTGCAGAGGAAGGAATAGGGACTATTCCTTTTACCTTAGGCCTGTCTTTGACATCAGTCTTGTACTGGTGTGACTGTTCTGGCTAGGAGTTGAGTCAGACCACAGGCATATCTCTCTCCTTACTATGATCCCAAAGATCCCTGAGGGAGGATGTCTAACGGAGAGCATCAGGACAGGGCAAGCATGCAGCGACACACAGCCCAAGCCCTCAGCCAGCCAGCAGCAGCCCACAGTGCTGCTGGTTTTTTCCAAACTAAAAAAAAAAAAAAAAAAAAAAGAAGAGTAAAAAATAAAATACGACATTTAATATTACTGAATGGATTTGTCTTCTGTAAAAATGCCCCTTGCCTTTCCAAACCCACGTAAAATTTTATAATCTACAACATCCTCTGGCAAGGACTTGCACAGTTTATGCAGTTGGTAAAGCAGTAACTCCTTTCATTTTGAACCTGCCAGTTTCAAGTGATGTCACCAATTCTTCTTTGGAAAAGACAGTACTTTCCCTATTCACCTGACACAATGGTAATTTCTTCAGACCTGACTCATTTTCACTGAGATAGGCATCTTCATGCCAGTGGATATATTCCCTTTCCTGCAGAACACAGATGTTGCCTTCCTAGCTGCTAATTTTTATCTTTTCTCTTAATTGAAATTACCTTCTGCATCCTTAGTTTTATAACTAAATGTCCTGTATGTTGACAGCAATGCAGTCTGTAGAAATTTAGTTGAAGAAAGGAGGTAAATTTCTTTAAATAATAAATATTAGAAAGATATCCATTAAAGTCAATGGAAATTGTGGTACTTGGAAATTAAGTGGTTAAAAATTATAATTTCTTTGAAATTTAGAAAGCACTCCAAAGTCAGTTCTTTCTGTGGCTACAAAAGACACAGTATAATTTTTTGACATGGAGCATTTCAGGCAGTCAGCCTGACAATTTCAGGTAATTCAGCCCATGCCATTGGACCTCATGTAAGGATGGAGAACTAAATGGCTCTTGCACCTAAGGAAATGGAATAGGCTTTGACTTTACTTGCCAAGAACCCTGCCTATCAGCCTGTGTGTATTTGGGTCTGCCAGCCACCTCTCCAAACAGCCAAGTTTGCACTGATCTCGGTAAGGACCTGTATCAATATTGCCACCATTATCTCCTGCAGAAAAATATTTTCTACCTGTTCAGAAGCCAAAGTCTTTAATTTGTGCAATTGTGAAGGTGAGATACTAGCCTACAAAGCAAGGCTAACACCATGTTGACTTGGCAAACAAGCAATGTGCCTTGCAAAGAACTGGAGGATACAAAAGGAAAGATGGCTGTTGCTAAAGTAAGCTAATACGCTTTAAGAGAGGCAGGTATTTCCAGTCCTACACTGCAGAAGCAAAAATCTGGAATAATAATGACTGCCAAATACTATGAAAACTGTAACCACAGTGTGACTGAATAAGCCTTCAACCAAGCGTGACAAGAAAGGAATTCCGGTGCTCAGCACAATGTCATTTTAGAGGGAAGTGGATGTTCTGTTGTGATACAACACAAATGAATATAAATGAATTAAACCTCTTTAACAGCTTCTCAACAATCGTGTGTATTAAATGCTCAGAGAAATTCCTCCAGGCAGCAGTGATTAAATAAATGTAAAATGCTCTCATATTAAAAGGGCATGATCCTGTCTCAGGAAAGGAAGGTTTGACTTCCTTTTAACTCCAACTTCAAAGCACCTATGCTGAGCACAGTAACATACACAGGACAGGTCAGACTCATCATCCAGCCCCAAAGAGGAGTCTAAGGAGCAACCCAAAGCTCATCAACAGTGAGATCGAAGCAGCACTCCTTCAGGGAAGGAGAGGTACTATCAAGCCAGCATCAAGAGGACATGAGGACAAAAGCTCTTACAAAAGCGCCAAGTTCATTAATTCCTTGTGTTGGTCAGTTGCTATTCTACTGTGTCTTTAATGAATGGAGATAGTATCCTCCCTTCAGCCCAGAGCGAGTGGCTGCCCGAGCCCAGCTGCAGGAGTCAGGCGCAGGGGGAGGCAAGGATGAATCATGCACTCCAGTGTTTTAGCTGGGGAGGTCTATGTGTTAATGATTGGTTTAACAATTATTTATGCACAAACAATCTCCCAAATTTTCTCTGCAGAAAAAATACAGCAAACAAGCCACAAGCTTTCAACTGACTCATTCCCCTGAATCCCATATCCCTATGAATGTGACAAGGTTGCACACCAAGTCATACGCAATTGATCCATGCCTTTGAGCCACTGAAACACAAAGCAGCTGTCTGGTTTTCTGCTGGGATGCAAAAAATTCTTCCCAGAATTCCCTATTTAAACCTTGCTACTAGTTTCACTTAAAGGTGAAATACAAAGCAAACAGTGGGGATGTGAGTCTGGGCAGAGCCAGAAAAATGTTTGCACATGTTAAAAATATATCTACAAAACTGCTGAGTTTTAAATAGACCATCTCAGGAGCTGCTCACAGTAATGGGATGTTCAGTGAAATGCCTTTAACAAAGTAGTGATAACCATGCCTCCCAATTCAAGCATCAATCAGGACAGGAGAGGCCCTGTCTGTGAGAGAGAATCAGTCAACATCCCCCTCAAAGCAGGAATTACTGTGACAGAGCACTGTCAGTCTCATCGGCAGGGCCAGCTGCCTGCCTGCAGTGTGGTACAACAGCGGGCACTCCCAAGGCAGACGAATGAAAACAAAAACTTCTTACACATGATTGCAAATTGGTAGCGGACCACAAGAAGCGGGGATGCTCCAACCAGTCCTCAGGGTAACAGAAGGTCATCTAAGATGGTGTAACTTGTATTTTCTCCAATGCATCATAGCACACAAATGACACCGCTGATGCCAAGTTCAAGAGAATCAGTCCAGTCTGTCAAAGCTCTGGTCAGCCTTTCCAACACCTCTTTCTCTAAGCATCAGCACTTCTCCATTTTAAGCAAGAACAAAACTCCAGTTTTTCTGCAAACCTTCTGAAAAATTCAAGTTGTGATGACTGCAATTCAGCCCCTGCCAATATTCATCAGTGGCAAGCTGTAATTTCTGTTTTCCTAGCAACTCTACACCTTTCCTCTTCCCATTTGCCAGCTTTGTCCCCTCCTTGCATTCTGCCTCACTCTAAGTTCACAAAAGCCTAGCAGCAGGGACTATGTTTTTGTTTCTACAGCACCCGTCATGTGTAATTCCTCACCTCTCCAAAGGTTGGAAGCACTATCTGTTGTAAGTACTAATTCCAATGAAGCATTTATTTTTTTACTGTCATAGCTCTTGTCCTTTGCGACTTCTTTTTCTGTTTTGTTTTTTAGGGGTTTTTTTTAGTTTTCTTTCCAACTTCTAAAATTGAATCTATTTCTTAGCTGTAATTTTTTAAGAAAATGTTTTTTAGAAAAAAATATGTATATTCTTTTGGATGAAACCGGTCTTCTGCACTACAAACAGAAATTATTTCATGAAGCACGCACACATACACACATTTCTTGTCACCAAGTGCCTGACAGCATTTCAAATGTTGGGAAAGTTTCTGCATCTAATAAAATTGAACAAACTTGCCAAAGTAGATTTTTATATAACTTACCTTTATAAGTTATGTAAAAGTATCCCAGCTTACACCTTAAAGCAAAGAAATTTGGCTGCCACATATTTAAACTAAATGCCCAGGGGAGTCTACTGGTTGGAAATTAGCAGAAGATTTACTGAAAACAGCTAATGGTCAGATAGCCCAAGTGGGAAGTTTTAATCGAGACTTACCAGAATTGGAGATCTAGGGAATAGAGGCCTGCAGATAATTTAGAAACAATTTTAACTGCCAAACTCTAAGTCCTGACTGGCACACATCACCAGTTGTCAAGGACTGGTATCACTGCAATCATTGTCAAACCGTCCTTCCTGATAGCATCAGTCTGCAAGAGCTTCACCTTCACTCTGCTCCAAGCAATACTGAGAATTTCAGCACTAAAACCGGGAATCCTTCTAACACCTCTTCACCAGAAGAAAAGGGAAAACCTCTCCAACTTTTAGGATAGTCAAGAAAATTAGCTTTTCTGTTCCCCTCAGGACAGAGAGGCAAACCAGCAGTCAAAGACCAAGGCAAGGCACATGGCTGGCTTTTTCCCATCTCTGCCATTAGGGTTTGCTAAGCCCTAAAACAGGTGGAAACAGAAATCAATGCCTAAATGTGCTCTGAGAATTGCGCCAACTCCCAGCCCAGCCCCACATGTTGGTTGGCTGCTCCAAACTGACATGGCAGAGAGGTGCTGGCATGCTACAGGCCTGAAAAACCAGGAGATGAAGCAGGCTTCACCACCTCCCTCCCCCCTCAACGCTCACTCTCACGCTGCTTCAGCACTGCACAGTGCCTTCTCCCATTGCCTCTGCCTCTCACATGATTCTGGCTGGCATAAATATAAATAGCTTTAAATATTCATAATACTATTTCTTTAAAAAACTTTTCTGCTACTTTGTCACTCCTGTTCTGAGAAAAATCATCCCAGGACTCCTAGCAATGCAACAGCAAAGGGCAAGCACAAGCCAAGAGCAGCAGCACAGCGCCCTGCGCCCCAGCTCGCAGCTAGCCCCAAGCACGGTGCCTCCAGGAGGGCACTCTTCCCACACAAGCAGCAATTCCGTGCCCTCTGTCAGGAAAACTAAAAGGCTGCACCTTTAGGAAAGAGTAAGTTTACAGGTAAGCCAAGGTACAAACAGCATTGCCACCCTATGACAGTGCTTTCTTCCATGATTCCTCCTCCATCCTCATTACGGGACTAAACTGCTTTGTCTTGCATCTGCCACCACTTGTGTCTGGTTTCAAACAAAAACCCCATTTGAGGCCCCCTCCCAGTAAAGCAGAGGGACAGAGCTGGGCTCTTTACAGATTCAACTCCACCACCCCCCAAGTGCCAGGGAAATAAATATATGGTATTTCAGAAGCGTAGGGCATAAATTCTGGCTTGGTTTAGAACCCTGCGGGCAGTAAAGTGCTCTGCCCATTAAAACATAAATTATCATCTGAGTACAGCTGACAAGCAGCTGGGACTAATAGGAAGTGGTACTAAATCAGAATTATAGGAATGCTCTTTCCAGTCTGATTGTGGGAATTTACTCTCCTCCCTAGTGTGCCTCAAGATGGCAGATGAAAATTAAGGCTAGTTTGTATGGGAGCTTGGAAGAAAACTGTTACACGCCCCCAAACTCATCCTTATCAATAAAGTATCTTCTTAAGCCCATCAACTATGATTGTAGAACACCTGTCATCCCCAAACTTCCAAGTTTTTATGAAAAGAAGGAATTTAATCTCACAATCATCCTCTGAATCAGGTAGCAGCAGCAGCATTAATAGTAATACTAGGTCTACCAAGAAATTGAGCCTGGCACTCATAACCAGAGCTGGGCTTCCAAAAACATCATTCAACATGGTGACTATGAATTTCCTTTGAAAAATCTGAACCTATAACACAACTGTGCTGAGTCCCATTAGAAAACCTGGCCCTGTGGAGCATATAGAAACGCCTGTGCTCTCTTCAAAGATTCAGTCCCCAAGTCCCCACACAGCCAACTGCCTCTCTACAGTTGGGAGGGTGCAGATCCTTTTCCCCTCCATCATTAGGTCCCATCCAGAAGGAGATCAGGGTGAGACACCCGCAGCAGCTCTGCACCACCACAAGTTTCATGCCTGCAAAGCACAGTAGTTACATACACCTGGAAATCATCCTGGAAGACAGGGCCATCAACCCTCCTCATTGCTTTGTCTCTTCTCAAAGCCGAGAACTGAAACCAAGGTCTACTGCCTCCCAAGCAGCAGCTTTCTATGAGGAGTTTTAATGTAAAGCAAAATTTTACAGCTGTTTTTATAGCAAGTGCTATAATATTGGCAGAACTTAAACTAGTAGCACAAATACCATTGCAGTAAGTGCAGGGGACTTCACCACACACATTTGCTTGACTTCCTCACTTTACCTCACCAACAACAGGCACTATTAAGTCAACTTGTGAGATTTTTCTCAACGTTTATGTCAATTAGCTCGTATCAGCCTAGCAAGCACAGCTTTGGTTCATATCATGCCAGCCCTTTCTCTCAGGGATAGCCTGTTACCCTGATTTGTAAGGAGGGAAAATCGAGGCAAAATGCAATAATTTAGTGACATACTCAGCGTAGCATTTAAGTCCACAACAGATCCAGGAATTTAATCCAGATCATTTCAACTTCTCCCTATAGTTTTGACCCAGACCAATTCTTAACTCCTCTTCTGGGAATTAGGAAAAAGTAATCATGACAAGTTTGAAGTGCTTGGAGAGATCAAAACTGCCAGCTTAGCTATGAGCTACAGATAAATCAATACATTCAGATAAAGCTTCTATTTGCCAGTAATATTTTCTTTGACTCCTGAATTTACCCTTTTCTCCAGATGCTCGTTTCCTAAGGAATACAAACTCACATCTCTTATTTATGGTCCACCTTTGCTATTCTTTGCTCTCCATTCCACAACAGGGCTAAAAGACGCTATTGAGATACAGTTCCTAGAGAATGGCTGTTCACTAGATCACATCTGGAAAGTGCTGTGAGTGTCACAAAGAAAGATTGCACTCCGCCTCCACTTCTTACTCTGCAACGCCTGCTTCCGGATGTATGTCCCTGGGCACTACTAAGATAACAGGATTCTTGGCACAGATATATATTTTTTAAATGATGATTGAAAGCCAAAATAAATCGAATGTCAATGTTTAGGAACAGACAATAGCTATGGGTTCACAGCACCCATAGCTGCTCTGAACGATTGTGGAGGAATCCTTTTAACTCTAGGTTTGGCTTCTTGCACTACATAACTAAAGTTACTTAAACTCTGCTGGAGACCTGTATAGAGTGGAAGAGCCACAAACTAAGGCAGATTACAATAGCTTCTTGTTTTTTGCTTCCCAACACAGTGATGTCGTATTGTCCATTATAAGTAAAGTAGAAAATCAGTCCTGCGTTGAAACGGCAGGCCTTTGCGTCATACAATACAATTGGACTGTGTTTCCATGCCATCTGAACTAAACAGGAGCGGGATTGTTACACAAGTCCCAAGGTGCCCACTGATGTGAGATGTGGGTTTTATTTATTGGAGAAGACACTTGCATACTCTGGGAAAAAGTTATTTGCTGGCCTTAAATCATTCACACAAGAACAACTTAAAGAAAGCCTGCAAATATATCAAGAGGGGATTTAGGACTGAATATGGAGAGACAGTATATGCCAAAAGAACATGAGTGAAGACAGATTTAAGAGCCAGGGGTGAAGAAAGTAACAAGAGAGCAATCTTGCCTCCGGTGCTCCTATGGGCACTGCACAAAGATACCTTTCACTTTCAGAGCAGGCTGTACACCAGCCAGAGGGATCACATCTCGCAGGCTATGAGGATGATGGATACTTGAGGTGGGATTTTCAGAGACCCCAACAGCTACTGAAGGACCCAGTTCAAGTTCAAGCTAGTAAGGGCTTCTTGTCTCAGAGATCCTCCCTTTTTGGTATGTTTTTTACACAGGGTTTGTGAATGAGTCTTAAAATTCCTTGGACATGCAGCTCAAGGTGTATCCTGAAAACAAAGTCAGTGGAGGGGGGACGCAAATGAGCAATACAGTTCCCCTGCCTCCACACGCACCAGAGGATTTGAGGAGCAGACTCTACCCCTTCTCAAAAGGGACAACCATAAGAGCCATCCAAGGGATCTTTTGCTGCAGTGACCAAACCAAAACTACCGTCTTGTTGGTTTCATAATGCCTCAAAACAGTACATTAAGGCTTTCTGTTTCAAAACATCAATTTCCTCTGTTTCTCAATACAAGGTTCTCCCAAGAGCTTCACAAGCTCCTCTGCTGGTTGTTGTTCAGCCTGTGTCATAATGGAGCAGCCCCAACACCCAAGCTGAGGAATGGATGTGTCTGATGCGCGGTCTCATTGTGCCACATGGTCATATTTGCCTACTGCACTATGCAAATCATACCAGCAACGCCAAAATAATAGGAATGTTATTAAATTCCAAAGAGCACAAAGTATGCCCAGCCCAAATATCGTTTCTTTGTCATGAATTCGCACTCAACACTTCATAAACTTTTATTGTAAAGAATGCATTTGGAATTTAAAGAAATTCTGAAATTCAGCAATATCCAATGATCGTGCTCAGTGTGTACTCTGCACGAGAGAGAAATTGTGTCTGTTTGCTGTTGTGAAGTGGTAACCCATATGTTCCTCACATTAGAAGATATTTAATGTATGCCCTTGGCAAATAACAGACTATGGAGCATCTGAAACAAACAGAACCATAACCCAAAGATGAGACATATTTCTGTTGAAATTATTAAAAAAAGAAAAAGGTTTTCTTAAAAAAAAAAACACCAAGAAGTAGCTATTTACAGTAAATTAAAAAGATATCTATCAAATCTCACTTATGGTAATAGAAAACTATTCCTGAACTTTAATTATTATGACGAACTGGTCTCCTGTGGCTTGTTCATTTCATGCAGCTAAAAAAAAAAAAAAGTTAAGAGTCTTCTAATTATATCAGTTTTCTGTGGGAAAAAAAAACTGGCTCACATTTATTACTCTGTCTAGGGAAGCTATGGATCATCTTGCTATTCACTTAATGCTTTTAATTTACATATCAGAAACACTAATAAGTGTGGTGTTATTAGATCATACTCCCTTTCACTTCCAACCCAAGAAAATGGCCCATTTTGTTTAGCTGCCACAATTAAATTAATTTATTTTCCTATGGCATGGGTTTTGATAAGGGTTTTTATCAGAAGTTTGACTGTATTAAGCTTAATGGGACATCTCTCATTAAAATAAAATGCAAAAAGAAAATATGTTTCATTAAAATCAAACAATGGCTTTGCCCCCACCCAACCCCATTTGGGCTTCATTAGCATATTTAATAGAGGAGATAATTGTGCCTTTCACTTGAACAAGAGCTACAGTCTGAAGGTCTCGGTTTGTTTTAAATTCAACATATTATTTCAGTATCACATGATGATTGCCAGTGCTGCGTCTAGAGATGGCCAAAGCAGAAATGGCAAAGCAGCTAGATTTGGATTCATTTGGCATTGATTTCTGTGGTGCGCACAGCACAGTACCCAAGAATTTGCTCTTCACTTCCCAGGGCATTTACAATATATTCCAATGATACCAATTAAAAGATACGTTTTTGTCCCTCGTAGTCCACTCCTAGAAGACACATAAGTGTCTGTTTGAAAAGGAACTCATCCACAGCCTAGAAAATCAACTTCTAAACACGCTTTATTGAGAGAGCTAGTTCTTCCTTCCAGCAGAAACAATCCCTAGTGATCTTTGGGATCTTTACTGGTTAGGCCTCTAAACGGAACACGAAAATACAAATGATTTTTCAAAAGACAAAAAAAAACTACCTGAAAAAACTCAACTTTCAGAATAAGATGAGAGGGATGTTCGAGAGGGAAAGTGAGGTTTTGACTTCTTGCAGTTTAATCCGATTTCAACTTCCACCTCTGTTTCACCCAGGTAGGATGCAGCATCCCCTGCCACGCCTGGCTGTTCAGTGGCTCTGTGCCTTTGAGCCTCCCTTACCATTTCCAGTAAGCATGGATAGGAGACTAACCCCAGGGTTCCAACAGATACTGACACTTGACAAAGAAAAGAAGAATACATTCTGATTTTGGCTTGATACTGCATAGGAAAGGAAAAGGAGCTTAGCAAAGATCTTGCAGATGATTCTGATTCATACAGAGACCCTTTCACACAGCCAAAATAGTGGAAAAGAATCTCAGCATAGATGAAATTTAGGCCTCTCACAGATAAGTAGAAACTGCTTAAGAATCCAGTAGTAAACCCTCCTGGTAGGTAATAGACAGGCCAAGGAAATAAAATGTGCAGTGATCAATGTTGTGTACACATCCCATCCATCATTGCCTGAAAGGATCCAGAGAGTGATTTTATCCTAATGATACGATGTCAGTTAGGATCATTCTTTTGTTCTTCTGGCACCTACTCTGTTGTTCTTTTTAAGAAGTTTCTCAAGAATTTTCTAAAGTTGAAACCTTTGCCTAACCAGCCGTATTGCTATCTCATATCGTCTTTAAACAGATTTCTGCTCACAGTTGAACAGACATTAGCTGCCGTAACAAAGCAGCAGCCCATATGCAAAGTTTGCCTGTTTGCACCGTAGTGTCCTGTGCTTCAACTCAAAGCCAAAATGTCCATATGGCCACTGGAAAAAAAGTGGGAAAAAAAAAAAAAAAGAAGACTAAAACATTGAGTTGTTTCTGCTTTCTGGAAGGAAAGAGAGATTGTCCATACAGAATGTGGACTAACACCTCAGCAGTGTAAACGTAAAGTTTGTCATTCTGCTGTACAATATAGTGGCTAGGAATTGAACAGACACGGCACAACAATTTCTTCTAACTCCTTCTTCTATTTCTTCCCCCCTCTGGGTCCAACCTCCTACAACGAGGGACCTCCAAGACCTGCTGGGATCACAGAGTGCATGTTGCAGATCTGAGCAGCCCACATACATCTAATAAAGGCAAAACGCCACACCGAGTTCATGACACTATTTATGTAAGGCAAAATTTTCCATCAAGCTGTTATCAAAGAGTACACTTCATAAGCTGCTGATGTATCACACATAGAGGAGCTAAATAAAGAGGGTTGTCTTCAGCGCCAGGATCAGTTTTAGGGGAGAACTTGGGTTTAAAGCTGAACCAGAACTAGGTTTGAATTTTTATTCAAACAGCTGGTAAGCTACACTCTTTAAGTTCTAGCCCAAAATAATAATAAAAAACCTTTCAAAATAAAAGTCCCCAGATGTCTGGGTATTTCTGCTCTTTAGGGATGGCCCAGAAACAGTACCTTTTTAATGTGCAGTCCTCTGAGAGTCCCAGAATCAGCAATACTTAAAAAGCGGAACTGAAAATTATTGTGTCGGTTTCAGACCTGCATTTGGGCAGGAGAATAGCAGCAGCCACACAAATGATTGCACAGAGGAAGCAATCTGCCAGCCCCTGTGGAGAGTACCTCGAGCATATGTTCAGTGCAGCATGCAAACATCTTTGATTGTACCAGGCAGATCAACAATGCTCTGGCTACACGTCTTTAACAGTGGGAAGCAGGAGATTGTGGCATGAGGCTTCTCTAACTCCGCTGCTGCTGTCCGAGTTTATTATATTTAGAAATTTTATGGATCATCACTTCTGCAACTCTGAACATACAGTGTGCTGGTCACAAGAACGGGAAACGCATGGGGCATACAGTGGGGTCCTGGTGACAAACAGGCTGGTTTAACTCCTTCTGCTGCAGTTTTCTTTAGACTTGTCTGAACGTTATTTGCATTTTACAGTCCTGCTGTTGCTTGCATTTGCTCCTCAGCTAGACTGAATTCAGATGTCCTTCCTGCCTGCACAAGGTTTCCTCGTACACAACCCTTGGCATTTCTTCGGGCAAACCTGACAGAAATACCAGCGTTCAATTTACTGTTGTGCCCTTGTTGTCTTACCTAGATGGCTCCTAGACTCAGTTCTCCAAAAATAGACTTGTGGACCTGTAAAAGTCCCTGATATATACAGCTGTGCGAAGAATTGATTTTTTAAATGTGACTGAATCTGAAAAATAAAAAAGTTGCAGTATTTCTTCGGACCATTAATTAAAATTAAAAATTTTATATCATTCTTGGAAGGTCAGAGCCTATATCTTTTGAAAGACACAGTAGAAATTTTTAAAAGAAAATAACAATTCAAAACAAAGATATGAAAAAAAAAAACCACCAAAACCCAACGGATCTATTTTTCCAAGGTCTAGAAAAAATACGGATCAAGTGTTTTTCCTTATTTTTAGACTAAACAGCATAAACACAAAACTAGTTTTGGTTGACACAAAAATTCACTTTTTTCACTAAACAAATAAAGTGACTACAGATAATTGAGAATGGATGAGATTGTTTCAAAACCAAACACACCGAAAAAAGGAAGGTAATGAGGCTAGAGAACTACTTCTCTCTAGCTCCCAGTATACCACAGCAGTTCCCAAGTGTCTGCCATGGTCTTTCCGTGCCAAATTTCACAACCACAGCAGCAAGAACATAAGGACAACGTCACTCACTTGCATTTTGGAATGAAAATTAACTTCATAACCTTGAACAATCAATAGTTTCAGATAACTGAAACAACAATGTGTCCTGGTTTTCTTCCTAGTAACTGCTACACTGCTGAGTTCTGGATTTAGTATGAGAATAACAATGACAATACACTGATGTTTCCGTCCTTACTAAGTAGTGCTTATCCTAAGTCAAGAACTATTCAGTTTCCCATGCTCTGCCAGCGAGGAGGTGCAAAAGTAGCTGGGAGAGAGCATAGCCAGGACAGCTGACCCGAACCAGCCAAAGGGATATTCCATACCATGGGATGTCATGTTCAGTATATAAACTGGGAGGCATTGGCCGATCACTGCTCAGGGACTGGTTGGGCATGGGTCAGTGGGTGGTGAGCAATTGCACTGTGCATCACTTGTCTTTGTTGGGTTTTATTTCTCTCTCTTTTTGTTATGTTTCTTTTCATTACTACTACTACTATTACTATTATTATTATTTTATTTCTATTATTAAACTGTTATCTCAACCCACAAGTTTTACTTTTTTTTTCCCTGATTCTCCTCTCCATCCCGCCAACAGGGTGGCGGGGTGAAGGAGTGAGTGAGCGTCTGCATGGTGCTTAGTTGCCGGCTGGGGTTAAACCATGACAAACAGAAATTTAGATCTACAAAATGTGATTACCCAAACCACAACTGAGCCAGGAAATGGGGACTTACAGCCACATTAATGAGAAGAAAATGCCAATCTCCCTTGTATCTCTAAGTATTACAGTCTTATTTTTACCGCTGACAGCAAAAACCAGCACTAAACCAATCTTTTGTTTCATTTTCTTCCTGAGAGGAAACACCAGAGCTTTTCCTGGTGTACATAGCATTCCCCTTTTTACCACTTACTCCGTTTATTTTCTGAATCTTGGCAAGATGCTAACCTAGTTTGTATAACCACGGGCTACAGTACTCCAACTGCCAGACATTAATACATCTGTTTTAGTCACTCATCCACCCCCAAAACTGACAGTTTGAAGAATTACCAGCTCCCAATACATGAAACTTAACTAAGCCTGGACAGCTGTATCAGTGAACAACCTAGATTTCCATGTTAATATGACCTTGCTTGACACAAAGCACTTCAGGTATTTTATCAGCTTGTCTGTGAAAAGCATTTGATCTCTTCAGAGCTATAAAGCAGGAAAAGGAAAGCACATTTTGCCCAACTATGAATTTACCATGCATAGTTGAGATGCACAGCTTAGATCAGCATCCATAACTAAAATGAAATGAACAGCCCCTCAGGCATGAATTGTAGGCACTAACCAAAATCCCCTTCTCCCTTCCAAATGCTCCTCCAGTCCAGCTTAAATTAACACCTATGAGAAAGGCAAATAAATTGTTCTTCTGAGAGCAAGTGAGAGGACTACTCAAAAAAAAAAACCAATCTTCAAAATAAGTACAAGGATCAGTCTTCACTCCCCCAGGACTTACATCTCCCAGGCAGCCAACTTGACTGAGAAATGCAGATGTCCATCACTGCCAGGTCCTGCCCAACTGGTAACCACCCTCGACATGCAGTCTCCTGCTCCATTCATGCACTAGTCACACTTTATGTTGTAATAGCTTAAAAGTTGGATGAGGGTATGAAAAAGAAAGAATGGGACACAACTACATAAAATGAGGAACAGCATCAAACAGATGAATAAAAAACCCAGATTCCTTCCTAACAACGGAAACCATGGGACATATAATTGAACTTAAAAGCAACAACATTTTAGAAATATTTTTATTTGTACATAGTTCAATCTTAATTTATTGTAGAGTTTATCTGAGAAACCGGCTGGCCCAAGATACCACTTAGGTCTGGAATTTAGAGGAATTTAATTAAAGGGCAATGACTAATTTCTGAAATTAGAAAGATTTTGCTCTCATTTCCACAAAGCAATCTGCTGAGCCTTCCTCAGCAGGCTCTAAACATGAATTTGATCATGGCCAGCAAAAAGCGGGCTCCCAGCTCAAACCACCTGGGTAAGAATGATCTCCTGTTCAGCACACACCACCAAAAATGCAGAACATTTTCTCAGGTAAAGATTATGTTGAACTATTGATCAAGGCTGCAACAACGCAATGAGGCTCTGGGATCATAAGAAGTGTTTGATAATACTGAAACTAAAAGCTGGGATGAAGAGGGAAAATAAAGAAAACGGAAACAACGCTCTCCTTCCTCGAAAATAAATAGTACAGGATGGCAAACTGATGCAGAATAATCTAGAAGAGACCCTTTAGAGCTGAGAACAAGAGACAAGCAGAGGTATCAGTATAAAAAGAGAGGCCTGAAGGTAAAAAGAGGGAGCTGCAAATTGTTGCTGAAAGGGATGAAAGACCACAAATATACCTTCAACAATTATATGGTGACAGCAATAAGAATGGTTGTATGGCATCTTCCACCATAGAGTACAAAATTGTCACTATCTGAAATGGGACTTTCTTGGACTGTCACTGGGATACCAGCACCTAAAGAAGTGTCTGCAGGCCTGTAATTGTGGGGAGAAAGATCATCCTAGAGCAGCCAGGATAGACAAGCTAGAGAAAAGGCTAGAAAAGAGGAGGGATTAGTAGTAACAGAGGAAGGATCTATTTTCTGGGACACTACACAGCAATGGCTAACACTATTCTTGTTCAGTTGAGGGAACTGGGCCATTGACTTCAATAAAAATAAAATTGGGCCTTAAAGTTGTAACGAACTATTTATTAATTAGTATGCCCTAAATGTTCGGGAAAAGCTATTACTTAATGAGCATTATTCTCCTCTCCAATCTTCTTTAAATGAAAGGAGTTGATTGGATTAATGATAGGATTGAGAAATACAGACTCTTGCCATCTGAAGATGCCCAGTTACATCCTTTTTTGCTTAAATTTCATCAAAAAGGGATGTCAATGACACAAGAGAAGAGCCAAATGCATCTGGCTTTACTGAGTATAATTGTAATATCAAGTGCCTTGTTGGGTTGTGTCTTTTGGAAACAAAAACAATCCATTGTGATACTCTGGAAAGGTTCCTTCTCATCTGCATAGAACTCATTTAAAAAGGATGATTTAAAACAAAAGAAACATTATCCAATATTAGAAGTAACCGTTAGCGAGGCTCATTAATGCACTGCACTGAAGCTACAGTCTCTGCAGCTCTATTGCATAGCTAAACTACTGTAATTAAACCATAGTTCCTCTGTGTTATTTAGCAAAGTAAATAATTACACTGTGCCCCTGAGGTTTATTGTTAATTTGTAGCATCAGGCAGAAATCCTTGCTGTCATTTCTAAACCTCCATTTTATGGGACCATATCCCTATAGTGCTGCCCTGTTACTGTACTGAACGTCAAAGTGACTGCGCTGACATTTTATCCCGTTGCGTCCCACATCATGAATACCAGTCATTACACTGCCTTATGTACCCGTGCATTTGTATCCAAGGCAGCCATCAAAGCTTCAGACCTTACAGGCAGGTCTTAAACAATCAGCGTGGGTTTATTTCACAGGGTGGGAAAGCTAGTTTCCCCTCTGCACCGAGAAAGGTCTGAATTCATTCACATACTGCAATTTGCCTTTTTTTTTTGTCCAGAAACATAAATGTTAGCACAGCAGGACTACAGTCACTTCCAGCATCACTCCTCCTTCGATAAGCATGGCTCTTCCTGCAGTCTTGTTATGGACAGAGCCTCTGGCCTCGAGCTCCCAGACTGCAGAATTGCATCTGAGAACAGAAATTCACCCCATTGGTGGATTTTTGTCCATTGTCCATTTTTCTACAACTTGCTTATAGCTGCCCAACTAATTTAACTAAAGACAGGAAAACAGAACAATAGGTAATGATAATAAAAAGAACATTAAAAATCATTCAACACCCCCTCTACCCTTGAAGTTTTTAAGTCATGCTGAGAGGGCACAAACCTGTTCTGGAAGGTGCAGAACAAAAGCAGGGCAGGCAGGTTTACAGCTACATCCCAGCCCAGGAGTGGTAACAGGGCGGGAACTGCACAGTGACAACCTGTCCATTTTTAATGGCACACTTAGACAAACGTCCAACATCCCTATGCAGTTTATAAGGCTGGAAAAGGGATACAAAAGCACAGTGCCCCAAGGAATCAAGGGAAAAAAACAAAAGTATTCACCAATATCCCAAAAGATGAGACCACTTATTCCCACATATCAGCAGGAAAATTAATACAGATGTCAACTTTTAGTCTTTCCAGTCTGGGAGTTGCAGCTTTCTGCTCCTAAGGAGGAAGATGTGGTTTCTTTTGTTTTCATGCTCCTCCCAGTGGCAGAAAGGAAAGGCCTGTCTGCTGGCAACAAAGCAGAGCCTTTTTTTCCCTTCTCTTTGGCCATTCCCACAGTCCTTTAGCTAAGAGCCAGGGAAGACTCATCGTGATGCTCTACATGCCCAGGATGAATCAGGAAAAAGCTCTCTTACATGACCATGAATTTAATATTCCATTGCCTTGGAAAGCCTATGACTATATATCAAATACAGCAATAGTAAAGGTGATGAAATAAAGGCATTCAAGATAGGGAAAACCGACTCAAGAAAGACAGGAGAAAAAAAAAAATCTTTCACAGGATATGGGTTTTCGCCTCATATTTGCTAGCATTTAAATCAGTAATTTGTATCTACTTGCCCAGGACAAGAGGTTAGATTTCACTCCCTCACAACAGTGATTTGTAAGAAAAGCTCTTTAAAGCTGGGTGTTTATGCATACATACATTTAATAAAACACTGTATTTAAAACTCTGTATTCAGTCCAGTATGATTTGGAAACTGTGATGATGGGCCAGAATCTCAGCTAGTGGTAAAATGTTATGTTGATTAGCTCAATACAACAACCAAAATGAACACACAGCAACATCATTCCCCCAGCTTCAGCTGAACTATGCCCATTTGTATCTGCTGTGTTTCTGGCCTGTTGTACTCTGCACTGCTCTGCTTCCTAAAGCGCTGGGATGACAGACGAATTATCGCCGGGTTTCCTACCTGTTATTAAAGAGCAGCTGCTTTTCAACACAGCTAAGAGTATACTTCCCTGATGAATGGAAGGGCCACATTACTGTCCCTCTAGGTTGCTCTGGTGAAACTGAGATGCTTTAAAAGTATCTATCCTGTGCTCAAATACATATATATATATATATATATATATGCTATGCAGAGGAAGTGAGAGACCCACCCTATACATACACTCAGCCCTTACAATTTTCATGGTAAATCAACAATAGCATCCCGAGTACTGTAGAGAACACAGTAAAAGTTGTGAAATACACTTTGCAGATCAGAGAAGGAAACATGGATCAGAGTTTGTAAACGATTTTGAGATCCTTCAAAATAAGACACTGAACTGTAAGGTATTTCTATGTAGACATTATGGTGTGCCACCAATTACCTTAGGAAATACATTTTGAAGTCGACATTCCAACATAAGAGCTGAAGGATTTGCACATTTTTTGGCTAGAGAAACTATTTTCACCTAAAATTTCAAGTCTTAAGGTAAACAGTAATAGACTTCCTGCACAAGTAACACTGAAAACAGAAAGACATATAAAATCTGTAGCTTTCTACAACTGCTTTAAGTCTTAGTGGGTCCCTGCAGCTCTGCAAAGCTAATTAGCACATACCTGAGACCTGGCATCACTGATTAAACTTTGAGCTCAGAGTGCTTCCTAAACATAAACCTTATACCTCTAAAGGTAGTGTGCTAACTTTTAATATCTTTACTTAAGCTGACAAATGCTGGCACTGTCCAAGCAATCCAAAGTTTGCCACTCATGGGCTTTTCCATCCCTGCTGTCAGATCTCTGTATTCCCTCGCAAAGGAGAAATAACAGAATATGGGATGGCAAAAGACCACATATAAGCTATTAATTGTTTTATAGTAATAAGTCATTATAGTCTTTCTTTCAAAGTTGGCATTTAATGTAATGAATCACCTTTCTGCATAGTTGGTTTTTAATGTACTACGCCATGTTTCTCATGGTGCCTCATCCTCATTTCCTTTTGCTTTTGCTGTTGGCATTTAATTTACTGAAACAAAAGGATTACTGCTATACCTTACAGTTAGATTGTGATGATTAAATGTCTACCACCATGTTATTTTTAAGCAGCAGTTTATTTAGCCTCTGTGAATTGTTACATGTATAATCCAACTTCATTGTGTGTTGTGATTTGGAAAGTAAAATATTGTCACTGCTAACATAGTTCAGGACACTCTAAATTGACTCAGAGACTTCCTAATACACAAGAAAGGACAAAGTAGGATTGGAGGTGACCTACTGAATCATCCAGGCCATTTGCTAGCTACCACAGGCTACCACACTGTATTATCCCATTTGTTAGCTCTGTTTTAGCAGTGGGTGGTTGACCGTTCCTCAGGGAGCAGTAAGTGTTGCAGAGCCTCACCGCCAACAGGCACAAAGGGTATTGGGCTGAAGTGGCTGCATCTCTGTTGCCAAAATATAACGCAAGACCCCCTAAAAAGGCTTTACAATATAAAAGTGCTTCTGAATCCTAAACACTCATGAAAAGGCTGTCATTTCTAACTCTAAGTTAATTCATCCACTTTGAGCTGCAGAAAGTGCACCTCTCACAAGATAAACCTCCAACAAACGCCAGCCTCAGCTATCTCCCATGTCAGGCAAAACCAGAGGCTATTAGAGAACCTGTGTGCATGCTGTCGGCACCACATAAAAACAAATATTACCTTGGATTTTGTTCAAGGAAGTCTCATAAACACTCAGCCATGATGCTCACGCTAATTAACTGTAAGCTTGCAGTTAAACACAGGCATAAGTGCTTTCCTCACACTTCGTTTCCGCTTAAGTCCTGTCCTGTATCAAAGCATGATTCCAGATTTCTCCTACCAAAGGCCTGATTAAAAACCCAAGAAACCAGTGGAAGCCTTCCCAACGGCTTTGCTGGGGTCTGGATTAGGACTCTCAGAAAAGGAACGCACACTGAGTTCGGACAAACAGGCCACTCGCTCGTGCCAATTCATGTCAATACATCTTAGTCTCCAAAACCTACAACATTCCTTTTTCAAACCGATGGATGGATTCTCTCCTCCCTTTCTCTGGGTTTCCTATCCTTGCCATTCTTTGTCTCTTCCAGGAGGAGAATAAAAAAAAAAGCTACAGAGTAGGTAAAACTGGTCATCTGGGCAGCTTTACTCCCAGCCTTGACTTGAACTGATTTTTGCATACATATTAATACATACTGCTCACTGCTGTTCCTCTGAGCCCCTGACTCTGCTCTCACATTGCATTCCCACAAAGCATTCACTCCTCCAGACAAGTCTTCAGCTCTATTATTGAAATACTTAACACATCCTTTGCCTTATTGGTCCTTATAAATCAGATTATCTCATTAGTGCAGACATTTCACTTTTACTGTCAATTTCTGATTTCATTTAAGTTAGTGAAAGAAAGACAAGGAGTTATATAAGGAAGGATTTGTCTTAAGAGGCTTTACAGACAGCAATCCTTCATCTCAATAATTTTTAACAGGTAGTTGCTTTCTTGTTCCCCTCCTCCTCCTATCAGTTTCTCTCTTTATCAAAGTACAGTTAAACAGGCTGGCTGGATTGCAAAGCTTTGATAACAGAAAACCCACTTCTCTTGCCTTTGTGGTTGATCTTTTCAAGCTTGTCTTTAAACAGTGCTTTAAAATGTTGTTGCTACTATTAAAAAAAAAAAAAAAAGGCAGGCCTTGATGTACTGTAAACATGGGCCTTAGAGGCTTACACCTTACCTCAGCCTCTTCAGAACTGAGCCAAACAACTTCTTTACAGCCAATCTCTTTTCCTAAGGAACTGAAACATGCATGCTATCTCTACCCTCTCCCCCCTTCTAACTGCCACTCAAGCCCAGTGGAGGGAAGCTTCTTAGGTAGCAGCAGGAGGAGGCAAGGCTCCAGAAGTTCACAGACCCTGCTACGTATGGGAAAGAAAAGAACAGCATTCCCATGGGTGATGTGCACAACACAGCGACAGGCCAGGGCATAAAACTCACTTCTACAACAAAAATTGAGTATTCTCTACCTTAGCCATAAAAAAAAAAGATCCTTAATATGAAGCTGGTTCCTGGAGACCTGCAGAATACCTCAATACCTCCTTGCCTTTTACACCCCTCCCGTATATGCCAAGTGCCCAAATCCATTACCTTGACAACACTGTGCATCACTGTAATAGCATCAGTCAGACTCACGAATTTTGTGACCATAACAAAAGCAGACTCCCATCGATTGGCGTGGAGCTCCCTGTTTGAAACTATAATTTCAGAAGGATACTTGCTTTAAATCTTGTTGCTCTCTGCTTTGGGTCTTGCCAAACGTGTACATATACCAAAACCAGTGGCTTGTTTTATGGTCTCATTTTAATGGGTTTGTCTGTACTCCAAGACCCAGCAAACAAAACAGATCAAAACCCCTCCATAAGGGGTTTTGCTCACAGCTTCTTCCTCATCCTTTACAGGCCCAATCTTAACAGGCTGAGCTCAGTGTCTGAACCATCCTCCCTAGTTTCCAAATGACAGTTGCAATGTTCTGTTCTAGGCTAAAATCCAAGTGTGCAGGTGTTTCACTTAAAACCCTTTAGCATCTGCAAAGCTGGACCAAAGGCTTCGACCAGTGAAGGAAAGAATGAAGAGGGGTTAAACCAACAAAACTGTACATCAGATTTTCTATCAGAGAAACTACAGCTCTTAGTGATCCAAAGACAGGGAGGACTGCTGCCTAGCACATTTGGCCGACAAGCCACGAAAGCAAACAGGTTACAATGACAAAAAATATCTGTCACCATGAGCACACAGCAATACATCTTCTTTCAAAACATCCAGGAGAAAAGGGGTCAGGTTTCTTGTGTTTCAGTTTCCTTCCCTTGTCAACATCCCCTTTTTGTCAGCTGTGCTGTATCTAGCTTATTTTATGGACACATGACAGGGACAGACACCTTGCTATGAATTTCTGGCAGAATACTCCAATTCCATACCAAAGAAGCATGAAGAAAAGCTCGTGAAATCCAGTGGTAACTGGATTTCCCATCAATAGTGTGGACTATGCATTGCCATATAGTGTATCCAATAAGGCACAGATTACTGCTTTTTGCCTGGTACCTATTCACAGGCTCGTGAATATCAGCACCTAGCACAAGGCAGAAAAGTACAAGACTCCCATTTTATCAGTCCTGTAAGCCACTGACTGTTAGAGCAAATGCTAAAGCAATGAGAGAGGTGATTTCTCCACTTGGTCTTAGTATATATTAGGGCATTATCAGAAGATGTGAGCACCACTGAATATCAGTGATATTGTATGTGTTACATGAAAAAGATCTTACAGTACCCATTGAAGCTGTGATGTGGACTGTATAGAGAGAGGGAGAGCACATTTTTGAGAGGAAGGAAAATGGACAGAAACAGGTTCATATAGCCATGTGAAAAGATGACATCTGCCCTGCTAACAAAGCAGGAGATTAAATAAGATATCGTGTGTGCTCCTGCTAAGCCAAAACCCATTATAAGATCAGAAATCCTTGCAGGAAAGAGGGGCCATTCACCCTGCCACTTCCGTAGGGCTGCTGAGGTCCAGGGAGAAGGATGGAGGTGGCAGGAGGGAGGGGAACATCATAAGGCCAAAGTGAGTCTGCAGCACTCCACAGGCAGCCGAGAGGATATCCACATTGCCCTTGAATGGACCCTCACAAAAAGCCTTGACAGGGATGACTGGTATTGATGGCCAAATTTGTGAAGGGGTGGAAGACCATGGAGGACCACTCCTCAGGTCTCTCAGGAGATCCCAAATATTTCACAGCCCTGAGCCTCCCATCTGTTCCTGAGAACGGGATGAAGGATCTAATTAAGAGGAGATTAACATGATAGGCTTGAGGCAGCAGAGTCTCTGCTGGAGAAAACTCAGTTACCTGCTGGAGCTCTTTGAACAAGTTAATACAATAGTGGAGAATGGTGAAAGGGAACATAATTTTCTACAAGTTTTCAATAACTTTCCATGTAATAGAGCAAAGGGCCTATCCTGTCCTTAGGAGACATTATGCTATAGTTCAGTGAAAAAATGAAAGAGAAAAAAGGTAAACCAACCAAGATACAAACTGACTAACTGGCTTTCAGCCCAGTATTCTGGGCTATTTGGTGTTACACAAGTAATGATGCACCATCATGGCACATCCAAAGACAGGGCCTGAACCCAGCAGGACTTCAGAGTCCCAACCTGCATAGCACATCTTCGTTTCCAGAGCACGCGGATATCAATGACCAGCCTGTGCTGGACAAACCAACAGCTGCCAGAGAGGACTGAGAGGCTCTTCAGTCAAGAACCATGAGGTGACCAAAAGTGGTGCAACTGAGGCTCGTGAGGCAACACTGCAAGGAACAATGCAAGGAAATAAATAGCCCTTGACTACAGCGTGAAATGAGTTAGTATCAGAAGACATAAACAGTAAGGCCCTAGTGGAATTTTCCATCATACTACTGCAAACTTCAACAAGACTGAGGTATAAAGCATTTCTGAAAATCCCAAGGAAGTTTATCTGCATTTTTAGGCAGAGGAAGAAAGCCTCTATTTCACAGTGTTCTCTTGATTACTCCTCTTTCTATGGCTATCAAAGACCTCAAGTTCAGCTGAAGCTTTGCTGGGGAACTGAAGTGAACACTTGTAACGGATGTGTTAGTCTCCCTCAGCTAAGGACATGGTACAACCAGAGTCAAATCCGTGCATACTGCACTCTACCTGAGGAACATGTACCACCACCCCCAACACCCTCTCTGAGTGTTCAACTCTCTCTGATTGCTGCGCTCCTAAGTCCCTTGTGAGACAGGTAGATGTTAATATTCCCATTTCATGATCAGAAACTGAGGCATAGAGTTTAAGCAACTTGGATAGAGTCGCAGAGGGAACATCTGGTTTTAGCAGAGAGTTGAAGCCCAGCTTCCCAGTACCAGGCAAACAGCCAAACTCCTGGAACAGCTTCTGTCAGGAACAATTCCCATATGGAAACAAGCCAGGAACACAAGGACAGCCTAATTACAATTAAAAAGGAATCTTCCCAGACCCAAATAGGCTAGCAGTGCACAACGCATAGTTAACCCCTTACAGTAGGGCCCTACACTGAGCAGGCAGGGTCTTACCATCCAGAAAGGTTTTGGAAAGCACCTGCTGCTCTGACTGCCACTGCCACTACCACAGCATGGGCTGAGGGCACAGCAACAACCCAGGCCCTGGGCTCGCTGCTCGAGATGGTCACCCACAACTGACAGGCAGCCTTTCTTTTCCACGCCCCTCTTCCCAAAGCATCTGCTGCAGCCACCACACCAAACCAGTCAGAGAGCGCCTTGCCCCAGCACAGCCAAGCTAATCGTAGAGCCTTCTATCCCTGCCCCTCCTCGTACACACGCTGCCATTTTACTGCAAATACACTTGTTCACTCTAGTTAAATCCCCTCTGTGCTTTCCTTTGGAAGGGAGGATTTCAAAATTTGATTTGTTTTAGTCACTAAGTACTCTCTGGTATTCCCAGCAGCTCCTTTAGCTGACAAGGTTTATACTTGTCGCCGCTTTGTTGTGTTTTATGAATAGGGACCCAGAAAAACCCAAGACACCATTTAACATAGTGCACATTAGTCTTTTACCCTGCACCGCTCTGCGCCTGGTATCGCTCTCTCTACCAGAGTGTTACACACAAAATGGTCCCTCCAGGCAATGTACTCAGTCAGGAAGGATATTAACTCCCCCAAGCAGAGCGTGTGACTGAAATGCCTACGATCCTGGTAGTTTAAAGCATGACTGATAAAACATTTGTGCATATCACAGACACACTGATCTGGTTCACACCACGGCAGCCTTGAGCGAGATGCCCTGGATGACACCGGGAAGTGCCAGCAGCACCCACCTCAGTGCCACGCAGGGTGGTGTGTCGGCCCGGCCACGTGTGCACACCTCCTTGTACACCTCCTCTGCACTTTTTGGTGCTTCTTCCCAAACCCCCAGGGGCAGGAGGCAGGCACGGTGTGCCATCGCTGGGAGGCACGCCCACCGCAGGCAGCCCGTACAAGCAGGGCGTCCTGCTTCGCCAATGTTCCAGCCCTTCCCCTCAGGCGGAAGGGCCCCTCAGGCTGCACCTTGCCTTCCTCACCGCACCCCACTGCTGGTTCAAGCAGGCAGCAAGCAGCTCAAGGTTTGCTAAAATCTATTTCAACTGCTTCTTCCTCGACTAAGGACATGACGGGGCAACCGTGAGTTGCTACCGGGAGCCAAAAGATGTTTCCCCAGTGCAGAGACAGGGTGAAAACCAAGTCCTGCCCAACGTGAGTCCTCCCTAACTGCAGAGCAAAGCCTGCGGGTAACAGGATCAGCACTCACTGCGCTGAAAAAGAGAACAACCTAAAAGGAAGATGTCACCCAACAAAACATAAAAAGCTGATACCGAAGCATGATTACCCATTGCAGGCAACCAGAGATAGTAAAAAACCAAAGAAATACAAAGACAGGAAATTCTAACAAAGGAAATGCAGAGCTGTGGATGCACAGAGATTTGCAGCCAGTGTTCACCCAGCAGAGCGCACGCCCACTGATGTCCCACAGCAAATATGGAATAAAACCCTGTGTATCAGGGAATTACAAGACAGTCGCTATACCCATCTCTATCCTCACACTCCACGTGAGAATATTTGCACCAGGGTGAATGTTGCACTTCAAGGCTGACAGAGGAGTCAACGGTAGTTGGTAGGTTCCCAAAGTCCTTAAAGAAGTTTGCTGTCTGAAACCGTGTGTTTTGTTAATTCTGTTACATCATGCTCTCTGCTGAGCTTTTGTTCAAAAAGTAACACAGGGTGTCTGACAGACGCGAGTAGTTTTGACCTTGTGATCCTCTGAGTGCCTTATGTTATACCCAAGAATCCAGACAAAACCACCCCTGCTGCTGTCTTGCGCTGAGAAAATGTTAAGTGGACGACAGCACATCAGCTTGCTGGAGTTCCCACTGAAATTAGAGGGAGCTTTTTCACTCACTTTCTTAGAAAAAAACACCTTCAAATAATTCCAGCCTCCCAACAGTCTGCTGCTCAAAAATCTTTTAGGCTGGAATTCATCAAAGCAATCCATAAAATTTAAGTGAATTTCATTTATGCTTAGGGTCAAGAGTACAGCCCCTTAAAACCCACAGAATCTTACTTTATTTTCACAAAATTACTTTTCAAAGCATTTAATAAGGTGAAAGTAAGACCTTCCCAACTATGTCTGCTTTGAAAAATTATGAGTATCATATTCATTAGCATCTGTCACATTACACTATGGGACAGAGTTTACTATGAGTGACAGAATATGGTAAGTCAGTATATGCAGGTGTGTGACAAAAAAAAAAAAAACAACTCAGTGTAATCATGAGGCTCAGAAAATTGCCTTTAATGTTATGTTTATATATATAATTCTGTTAAATTACCTGGGCAGGATATAGAAGGATTTTACTTTAGACAGCTGCCTGGAAATCCTAAAATTGCATGTATAAAGGTAGAACTTCACTCACATTTTAATATAAGGACACAATGCTGAATATAAAGATGCATCAAGTAGCAAAGTGACATTCTAAATACCAGTAATAAATTGACATCCAATTGTTTGAAGTCAATGGCAGGAAAAGGTTTTATATACAATTAAGTAAAGTGTTGAGCAGGTGACTATTCTCTTTCAGACAGGGACATTACCTACATCAAAGATTTTACTGACCTAGGCCCTTAAACTTTAGTGGAAAGATTTTCAGGGTAGTTTGTGAGGAATTAGCTGGTTGACCTCTGCAAGAGCTGTGGAAATCCCAAACCGCTTGCTAGAAGTCTGCAGTGCCTGTTCTGAGACTCGAGAAGTTGATAACAGGATACAGGGCGTTTCATTGCTCGGTCACTAGTTCAAATCTCACATAAACCAGTGATGGCCGGGAGTCATTACCACAGGAATGCTGTTTGGCTCCTGCTGTGAAAGGAGCTATGAATCTTCTCCTCCTCAGCAGTGAGTCTTACCCATATCATAAACACCCCTACCATGTTTAGTGTTATGTGGCCCCCTTACCGGCAGTCACAGTGACATTTTGGGTAAACTCTTGTGGTCAGAGGATAGGGGGCTATTTTGTGCCATTTCTGTTCTGTCTTCAGGCCAGGGAATAGAGCCTTCTAGCCCATTATGTAGACAGCCTAGGACCTTTAGCAAACATTTTAAAAACATCGCATTTGTAACTAAAAATAAAATGACATTTCATTTGGTGGCTATGTAATAGTGATTTTATACAGTGCCATTAAAAGTAAAATTCAGATAGGAGGAACTGCTGACTGCTGCTAAACTGCAGAATTTTTAAGTTCTTTGAGGCAAGAACATGTCAATCATTTATATGTCTGCAAAATGCCATGAACATCTACAGCACTCTATAAATCATAAAGGGAATGATACAAGCAAACAGGAGTTATGGGATCTTATCTCTCTGGCAGATTTTGCCCTATGGATAAGGTAGCTTACAAAGCAATAATGAAATATTATCAGCAAAATAAAGTTTTAGTGGCTTTTTATTCTTAACAGCATTTTCGTGGCACCATGTCAATAGAAGCAGAGCTTCATCTGGGACCAAAAAGTTCTGATTTGCATAAGTTATCATGCAAAATGAGATTTTATTCTACCCTTGCCTTCAGAAACACTGAGCCATGCATAAGATCAGATCACAAAATTAAAACAATTTATTGTACTGGAAGTCTCTTCTGTTAGTTTTGGCCAAGTTCCCAGTTCAAGCGATTAGTGAAACCACAGAAATACTAATTAGCAGTGCAGGGATCCTCAGAACTTACACTGTTTGTGTTCATGGTGTGTTATCAAGTAGACTGACCATGCTCATCTTAAAATTACTGTCTGCTCCATCATTAATTGCCAAGATAGGAAATCAAATGACCAGTTTCAGAAGACAGATAACTTACGCCCAAAACTGTGGAAGCCCTCCTTACCACAGCACGTAGTCCAATTGTTCCTAATGCAAGGGCTCTAAGAGCAGCCATCCTCTGGATCACCAACATGCAAAAATCATGTATCAGATCATGCACATTCATGAGCTCATCCTAAGGGTTCCTAAAGTTTTTAAGTGTTCTTTCTTTGCTTTCTCATCTTTTGAGTCTTACAAAATTTTCAAGATTTTTCATCAGTCACAACAAGCAATATCTTTTCATCAGTCACAACAAGTGGAATTCTTCTTCAAAATCACTTGACTTCAGGAGTCAGTGACTTAGAATGTAAATATTTGAAAAGACATGATAAAAACTGCAAGACTTGTCGATATGCATCACCATCAACACTTAATAAAACTCCTCTGTACATAGTAGTACCAGCATTGTCCTAGTATTTTTTGGTAAATAAGTAGAATTACAGCTGGAATTAACCTTGTTCATGAAATTCACGAAGAGCCTACATATCACACAAGTCATTCCTCTACAGCATTTTGAAAACTTATAGAGGAGTTTAATCAGTTACCGAAGGACCAGGTGCAGATGAGAGAATAATTCAATTCTGACCAACCCCAGGGTCTGGGCTTCTGAACAGCCTTCATTATACAAGATGCCATTTTGCACCTGGCCAGAAGTGAACATAACTGTTCATCCAGAGACCCAATTAAAGCTTTATTTAAAAGAAAATTGAGACTCAGGTACAGTATGTGCAAATGAGTAAACGTAAGCTGCCCCAGCCTTTTGGGGCTCAATCTGTCTCCAGTGTTATACGCCATCCAGCGCCAAGCCTATTATTTGCAAATATTAATGACCGAATAAAGCTTTAAATGGCAAGAAATCAAAAGTGATTAGCTATGAAGGAAAATGGGTCTGTCCTTATGTCATCAGATGAAGAGTTGTTTCCTGGCTTTTGTCAAACATCAGCTGCTGGTATAAACTCAGGGGTTTCACTCCTGATCTCCCAAAATTAAGTGGTACCACATAGATTAGGAAAGCCCTGTAACACAAGACCTTCAGAAAGAACACTTTCCAGTGCTCAGGAAATCAAAATCTAATTGGCAGCTCCATAGAAAATATCCAAAAAGTTCATTAAAAGGCTCCTCCTGGACTGGGCCCTAACCCTGTCACATCCCAACTGCAACACACACTTCATATTCCAGAAGGCATCTCCCACATAATGGTTTCACAACCTACACCGTTGCCAGGAATAGAAAAGTACATCAGACTTATCTGTGCTACATAAGGTGGAGGAGAACCATACAAAGAAAATAGCAGCACAGAAAATGAACAGGATGGATTACAGGCATCAGATAAAAAAATAGCTTCTTTCTTTCATTCAATAATATATTTGAAGAAATAAAGCTTGTGCTGACAAAGAAAAATGTAACAAGTGGGACTGCAAATAAACTTGCAGTTAGCACTCATTTTGACAGAGAGAGTTCAACATTCAACTTGAGTCACATTTTGTAGGAAATTTCTACTTAGGTCACAGACTTATCCTAAAATTTTGGGTCAACATGAACTTTTAAATTGAATTTTATTTGGAACAGGAGGACAGATGGAGTTAAGGAAGGTCAGGCATGCCAAAAAACATTTTAGTTTTGTATTTAAGCATGAGGTATTAGTGGAAAAAAGAGAATAAAGAACAAACTGGGGCTTTTATGTGTTACCGTGCTTTGTTAAAAAAATTCCTTATGTATAGAATAAAAAGTACTAGAATCTAATCAACTGCTCACAGCAGGAATCCAGAAGTACCACTTACGGTGTGCAGCAGACTGACATATAATCATGGCTGAAACAGAATTACAGCTCACACCACCACATCAGTTCTGTTGATCTCTGCTGGAGCTTGGGGGTGGAGGAAGAGGCGGAGGGAAGAAATCCAGCAGACATCCCCTCATCAAAAAAGTAAAACTTAAGGACTAACCAATGCCAACCCAAAAGCTTCACAAATTCACTGAATGACAAGAGGTAAAAGCACAAATTGCCCCACTGCAGGTGATCTACTTCTTGTTCCATTCAGCTGGTTGAAAGAAATCCTGCTCCCACCCATCCAGTTCTCCAGCTCTTTATGATATTTATTGTTGTTATTATATTTTTTTAAAAAAGATCAGAAAATTTGTTCTGTAAAACACAAAGAAAGAAGCCCTACAGCGTTTTTAAACACTTGTGAAGAGAATAAAGGTACAAATGCCTGGGCATCTCCAAATCAATAGGAATCTGCTGGTATTTTCAGCTTCTAAGAACATCTTTGACATTTTTTTCCCTCCACCATAGTCTTTTCAGAACATGTGTATGTTCATCTGGCTTGGGGCAACAGTGTATGTAAAACATGAGTAATTGGAAAAGTTGATCTAATTGTGGATCGGCAAACAAGAAGGGAGCTGCAGCCCTCACTTGACTCATTCTGCTCTGCTGCTGCCCCTACAAAATGAAAGGGCAGTTCCTGCAGCCATGCAAGACTGACCACATCTGCTCAGTCACGTGCCATGATGTGAACGACCTTCATCCAGCTGGAGTGAATATTCCGAGAAACTTGGGAAGGTGCAGGGAGGGAAATGCTGTTGGTTGCAATCATCAAGACTAAAAGTATTTTTTATATCTATAAAAAAAAGTATTTTTTGTATCTATGACTGCCTTCTTCCCAGAGGCCAAGGACTGATGTTACCCCCATGACTGCATCATTTCACACAGCTGTGGACACAGTCAATAGAAATGCTTTTGTGGGATAGAGAATACACTGTGATGAGAGCCTGAACTTCTCGTTCCCTGTCTCCTTGTAATGAATGAGAAAAATAGATGTTCTAGGGTGTGTAGTGAGGAACTAAGCACTTGTGTCTGGCTAAAGCAGATGCTGGACTGGGACAGGCAAGTCCTGTTTCATGCAAGTAAATAAGTGGCAACTTTTCAATGTTACTGAACTCCAAACGACTCTCAGTCTAGTATCTAGATTACTGGCCACATTGCAAAGGAGCTGAGCACCCCATTTTAAAAACCTAAGTAAATAGATACAAACAAAGCAGACAGCTGCTCTCTGGCTTTGTGAACTTCAGCTGAGACTCTGCAGTGAACTCTGCGAAAGCCTGTCCCTGAACCAAGTACAAGTACTGAGACGTTCTGAAGACAGCATCCTACATGTGCACTCAGCGTCTAGCACAGATGCAGGGATGGAAAAGACTTTTTGGAATCCTGTAGTATTGATTAATAAACAGTTCATAAACAACAGTAATAGGACGACAATCAGTAATCAAATGAAAATGTTCAGAATATGTTAGAAGTGAAAAGGAGAATAAGGATGGAAACAATTTTCCCTAAAAAACAGTTTTTAAGAGATTTTTTTCACTTCAGGTAAAAATCTCATCTTTCTGAAAACTGCAGGATTACAAGATCCATCTCCCCAACAGCCCAGGGGTGAAGACACTCATCTATAAATTGGGAAAATCAGCCTCATACCTATGAGCTACCTGAGTCACATTTTTCCATTGTTGCACCAGCACTAAGTTAATACAGAAGCAAAAGGAAAACCCAACTAACGCATTTTCAGCACATCAGGGTAGGTCAATAAGGACAACACTCAGCAAAATAGAGTCAACATTTGCCAAGGGCTATCACTCAGCTAAGCCAAGGGAAAAGCTATTGTATCCCTGATAACAGACCCAGCTGAGGAATCCAACAAATTATTAACTCCTTCATGGTATCAAAAGGGAAGCAAAAAATTTCCAAGGCTTGGATTAACCTTACTCCATTTAATATTTCTCTAATTCAGATGTATCCATCTGTGCTAGCCCAGTAGCCTCCCTGCATGTCCTGTGCAGAGAAAATTACTGTTATTGCACAATTACTAGGAGGCTGGTTTAAGTACCTCTCTTAAAATGAATCATATCTGGAAGCACTAAACCTGCACACAGGCAGGTCAGACACAGGCATCTCCCACTGCAGGCACCCAAATGCCTCTTCCAGCGTAGACACATGATTCCCACTCAAAATAGCTGAGTATAAACTGTGGCAAATCCAATTTCATGCCAGTATGCTGCTATGGTATAGAATTAATATCTGCCACAATTGCTGAAATACAGAGAAGAGCAAAAATACCCCATCTCTCATGATACATCCTTTTTGGAAGGCTCTTGAAAGAAGTTATTTTCTCCTAGAATGTGTTGGTCAGCAGGGAGTTGGAAGGTGTTGTTCACTGAATAAATAACAGGTTTCATTATTGAGGCATTCACAGTCAACATGTTCCATACTTATCATTACCATTTTTATTTCTTAAAAAAATTATTATCTAATTTTCCTTTATGGGAAGGCTTGGGAGTGATAGATGATCCATCAGCTTATCTGCTGATTTTAAATGACAGCATTTTGCATTCATTATTCCCTACTTAAGTCACTCTTTTTAAAAGAGGAATAACTTATTTCTTCCTCTTGTCACTAGAGAAATTAAATGGTACACCATTAAGAAGAGTGCTTGTCTAACAAAAAGATATACCAGTCACAGATTTAGAGAACGAGCACAGACAAAAATTGCCTAACAGGGAGAGCAAAAATAGGAACCCTATCTCCAAATACCTCCAATATCCACTCACTGCTGAGGTCAATAACTTCTAGAGTTAAATCTCTGCCCTGAAAACTCCTAAGAGAAAAGACCAAATAATTCTTTTTGGTTCTGCAACGCTGAGCACTCCCTTGGCTAAAGAGCTAAAAAGTGTTAAGCAGCGGGTGATGCAAGGTGGCCACCTTCCTGGCTGCCAGTAACAGGGACATTTCCTTGGGGAAGCCTGGCAGTTTTCTCACACCGGCTGTTGCAGGCACACTGTGAAGTGTGGCATCAGAAAGAGTGCAACACTGTTGGTCCTACTATTGCACGCCAGCCTAACACAACCTCAGCAAACATCAGGATCTGTGTTCGCCTGTCCTTAGCTCAGGGCTGCTCACAATCTAGGCACAGGCTGAGAACCAAAAAATGCAGCACCAAGACGACACATGCAGAAGAGCAAGCCCCAACAACAATACTCTTCATGAAATTTCTAAGTGCCAAGCTTTTGAGCCCAGTGAGTCCAAGAATTTCTGAGGAATCAAATGTGTTCATTAATTATACCAAAAAAAAAAAAAAAAAGGCACTTTTGCAAGATCAAGCTATTGGCAGTTGGTTTTAAGGAAAGCTTTTTTGCTAAAGGTTTAGCAATTTGCCTTAATGACTGCAATATTTCACAGAAAAGCCCTTAACAAGTATCCTGGGAAAATCCATATAGATCAAACTGTATAGAAAGAACAAACACAGCTAGCTTTCAAGTACCTGTGTGCAAGTTCCCAAAGACAGTATATCCAAGTTTATAATAAAACCATGTCCTACATCTTCAGCCAGGTGACAAGGGGGACATAACTCCTCTCCTATCACAGGCCTAGGTGAGATGAGCTGGTAAACAGTCCTGATGCAAGCTGTTCCCTCCATTAGGGAAGCTACCATGGTCATATGTGCTCCTCAGTATTTTGCCTCTTGCCACAGAACTTTCCTAATTACCAGTTCTTCCTTTATCTCTGCCCTCTGGAGAGGCATAACCTCTACACAGTTATCCTTCAGACAACTCAGAGGACCAGGGACCTTGCTAAAGTGTCCAAGTGTCAGTTTACAGATTCATGATACTAATGAATGTGCCAGGGCTTTTAGCTGAACTCCAACTTAACAGTCTTCTCAAGGAAACAGTAAGGTTTAAAAGAAACAAACAAAAATCATATGCTGACACTGACAGAAGCATCAGCAAATTTTTACTCTTTCATTTTACAAGAGTTTATAACTTTTTAAGTTATGCAAAGTTAATGCTGGCATGTTTTATAATGTATTTGGCATAGACGATTCAAATAAATCAAAGTAACGAACTTAATATTTGCCTGTCTAGCAACAGCACCTCCTAACAATAAAATGAGTTTAAATTTTGGCTAAATGCCTAATAAATGAGTTGTTAGCTTTTGTACTTTAATGCACTGACTGTTAAGTAAGCAAGTCAACACATCTCAAATGGAATTCAAATATGTGCAGTAGGCTCCACTACAAGTCAAACTCATAAATTGGTAAAAGTGTGAATTAAACATACCTCAAATACCAGCTCCTCAATTCACATTCATTCAATAATCTTTACCCATCCTAATCGAAGAACAATCCAATTATGGCACTTAAACCTCTGTGTACAGTTGCCAGAAATACATTCCTTAGCAACACTTCCAATATACTCAGAAACATTTCTGTGCTACAGAAGATGTCAGTTTCTGATTTCCACAATATTTTCAGGTGTGACACACTAGTGCCTCTCATTATATATAACATCGCTTACCATCAAGACTTCTATTTTGCACATATTGCTGTCTCTAATTGCTGCTTCTGAGTATCTCCTTTGTCATTATACCTGGCATCAACAGAACCAAGGTAGGTACTTAAAACCAAGTATGTACATAAGTGGCACCCTACATAAAGGTGCTCTTCTGAATCTAGACTTAAGTTTGCCAGAAGAACAGGTTTTTAACCTGGGACTAGAGAAGTTAAGTACAATATTTACAGAAAAATCAGGTAATGCTTTTGTGGCATAATGGTTTTGATCATGGCTTCTTCCTCCCTCTTGTAATCTCCATAAGGCTCATTGAAACTTTCCCATCAGTAAGGTGATGTTAGATACCTAAAGATGCTGCACAGATACGTAAATATGTGCAGACCCCGCATTTATAAGATGAACTATGACTAAGAATTGTGTTTCCTGAATATTCAGATCATCGTACACCAAAGAAAACGCTTCTTCAAGTCTAAGTGATCAAGGGAGCAAAAAAAGGTGATTAAATAATAGAAACAAAACCCAAAAATCCAACACACAATCACTTTTGTTCCTTGAGTCAGAACATCTGTTATGAGAGTGATGAGTTCAGCAGCCATGCTTACTTTGACTTTATCACTCTGTCCTAAGTTACCAATTAAGCATGGCTGGAATGTGCCTACATATCTCTGTAAAGCTTTAGAAATTTTCCAGAATAGTATAGATTATTGTCATGGACCTCCTGTGGTAATTCACGTGCAATCATCCACATGACCATTAAAACATACCACATAGGAAATAACAGTAAACTGGTAGAAACTCAGACAAGACCATTGACTCTTGAATATGTCATCACTCCCTCTGGCATCCAAGATGGAAAAAGCATGCAAGCACCAATGGATGAATAACGATTTGAACATTCACTCATCAGCATGCGTTTGAAATTTGCTTCCAGCCTCCCTGCTATATTCTTGCAGTCCTAATTATGCAGACTACCCTACCCTGAAATTAAACTTTCCCAACTGTTACATCAATATTAAGATTCACATCTAGGAATGATATACCCAAAATGAAGCTAATTAGGTCAAATTAAAAAACAAGACTCATTTCAGAATGATTTGGCTCATCTTTCAAAAGAAATGTCACTCAGAATAAGCTATGGATGAGGTTCTGTGGACCACACTCATGAAGAGTTTATTCAGGCAGCTTCTTTGCATGTTCTTTGTGCACCAAGGAAAAGACCAAACGATCAGTGAGTTCCACTGATTTTTTTTTTTTGCTCTTTAACTCCACATTATATAGAAAAGCAAAGTCATACTAAGACATGGCTTCCATTTTCCTTATACCACCTAAACTGTCAGTACAGAAAAAGGAGATCAAAATTGAAAGGGCTTAAATTATAAGCTAAAAATTTGCCTGTCAAACCACTTCTAGAAGTAGGAACCAGACTTGTGGAAGAAAGTCTTCAGCCACAAACAGCTGGCAAACAACTGCCTGATCTATCAAGCAAGTTGACTAAGGAATCAGAATTCAGGTTTTTTAGCCAAAGATCAAAACTGGGCATGAATGTGACCAGGTGGTCAAACTTGTCTGTTCCTTTTCTCATGATAGATCTATTTGTCATAATTTTCTTCCCATAGCTACCAAAAAGGTGAAGGAAGGGACTTGCTACTTCTCAGCACATGTCCGTCTGCGCTTAACGAATTTTCTCTTTTGCTCAGTCTGAGTCTTTTGATTCCTCAGGCCCTGGCTCACCAAGATACACTACATAGCCCAAGTTTGAAGCTTCTCATGTAATCTCATACGTACCCTCTACAAAACCAGTTTGTAATCAGAGGCTATTGTACCTTACAGGGTAGGTAGAAAGATTGAGGCATAACCAAACCTTCTAAGCAAGATGAAACTTTTAGAAGATTAAAAAAAAAAAAAAAAAAAAATCCAATTCACTGCACGCCAATTAAACAAATGCTCTCAGAAGGAAGTTTCTGCATATTTCTCTGGATTTACACAAAGCTTTCTGCTGGTTTGGCAAGTTAAGAGATCTTTATCAAACGTTGATTTTCTAAGTCATTGTCATGCCTCTGTCTGTATTGCATCATCTTACTCCACTGAATACAGGTGAATACTATGGAGTTCTTCCAAGATCATGTTCTTCGTTTTCCAAATTTGCAAGATAACAGTATATTTACTTTGTTAGGGTTCCCTCCTGCACTGCGCAACAGGTTTTTCTAACTACCAAAGGTGTATTTGTTCAGAAAGATATCCTTGGGTGATAATAAAGGTACCATACCAGCACAACAAGGATGGAATAAGAACAGTCACTAAGTCATTACCTTCTTGGACTGGTGAACTGGGGCCAGGAAGCAATTATCTAGACTATCAGTCAGTAATCCCTCTGACCCATCTCTACTGGAGTCTTTACTAGAGCAGCAGTGAGCCTAACTAAGAAAGGGGAAGAAACAGCCATCCGAATGAGCTGGCTGGCCGGGAGAGAATTCGTGTGGTTTCCAGGCTATTAGACTCCCAACAGGAGATGGACAGACAATTTCATTGTTCTTGGCCTTAAATGAAAAACAAAAAAAAAGAGAGAGAGGGAAAAAAAATCCCTCCAGAAATGATACTTTCCTATTTGATCCTAGAACCACAGCTTTCTACAGTAAGTTATCCCTCCCACTGCTGTTAATTTGTCTATTATTTTTTTATGTCCTCTCTAAGCTACTGTGAGGTGTCAGTGCTTTTATCTTACAGAAACATTTCCAAGCAGGCTTGGGTTCTTTTATAGAAAAAGGCCTTCATGTAAAGAATAAAGGTTAGTTAAAATTCTTATAACTCAGGTTTTCTTTGTTACTCTATCGAGTCATTTATGTTTGAAAATGTGTGTGGATGCCTCTCACTGAAACACTCTTTACACAAAGCAGAAGAGACTCCATCACTCTATAATAGAAGTCACAACCTTAAAACTGGTGCATTAAACATAAAATCCTCTTCATCAACGGCTCAAGAGATAGTGCTGTCTTGGGGTCTGGCCAAAGGCCAGAGAACGAACTTCTGCAGGATCTACAAGCCATGCATGCTCTACATTCAAAGCACATTTCTTTGCCCATGACGCCTCTGACCTAAGGAAAGCAGCAAGTGCATAAGAATAGGAGGGAAACACCCAAGCCAGTACGCTGCACCACAAAGTCCATGTCTTCTTCCCACACCTTAAGCTCCTCTAAAACTCAAAACCTTCCTTTTCAAAGTAGCTGAAGTATGGCTTCATGGAAGTATGGCTTTCACAGTGGAAAGAGACCCTAAGGAAGTCCAACTACTTCACCAGGCCAGCCTGGCAGGGGATGACAGCCATCAGCCTTCCCTTCCCCGGGTTTTTTTTCCTCAGTTCTTCTCTCTTCTTCCTTGACTGCTTTATACATCTCCTTGCCTTTCTTTGCTCCCTCTGCTCCTCTTACTCGTTCACTTCAGTACTATGTGAACTTAATGGCATCCAGCCCACTGCCTTTGCATGGGCCTAAAATAAGACAGAGCAAGGCTGGCTGGCTGTACCAGTTACTGCTCTTTTGTGTAAAGCAACACATGCAATCGATCTCCTGTCAGCCAACTGTTGTTGCTGATGGCACCTTACACGCTCAGTGTCCTGGGGCCAAGCAAGTTCCTTTGGCAATAAACACATCAGTTAAGCGTTTCACTGCATGTCTTGATGCCTTCCCCACTGTGGTTAACAGCACGCTGCCGTGTGCTACGGCAGGCTGTAGCCACCCATCTTTATAGGCTTCTTTATCTTACAGAAGCAACCAAAATCCTCGTTCTAGCTTCAGCACATGCTGTGCTGTACCAACCAAGAGCAGACACGCTAGATACAACGAAGCTGCATTCTCTGGAAGACCAAGTCACTGCAGTAAATCAGCTCATCAAACAACCAGGACAGCAGCAGACTCTCTTTTGGAGACAGAAGGAATCTCTGCACCATACTGCCATTTTTTGATGGCATATTGAGCTTGGAGGCAACACAGGATCCAAGTATTTCATTCTGGAGCAGAGTGGTGGTGAATTCTGTGCAGAAACACCTCCAAAAAGCTGTGAGAGCGCGCTCCAATCTGGCAGAGCTAGTGCTGAGTACAGCCAGGAAACCTCATAGCACCCAGGGGGCTTCCAGGTGGTTTGCTTCTTGCCCTCAGTAAAGCGGGGACTGGAATGTGTAGTGGGGAAAATGGTATTTCCCACAATAAAGGGATAAAAGCCTCAAAGCTATCTATCAAAGTGAGGAGGGAGAGAAGAGAACCTCAGCTCTTATTTTTGAGACGTACCTAAAGCTTTAAAAACAAACCCAAATGATACATCTTTGCTCACCTGATCACCAACTCCAATAACACATATTTACTTTAAATAAATATATGCACATATCTTAACTGGTAGCCAGCTAAATCTTCCTTTTGAGTGATATTTCTGGTTCAAAGGGTATTGCCAAGCACAGAAAAAGAAGTGAATTATTTTAAAATACGACAATCCATTTGCATACCTATAAATACATGAAATAACTGCTTTTCCTGATTTAAAGATATATATATACACACACACTACACTTACAATTTTATAAAGACATTTAAGTTATTTGAATTCTGTAAACACCTCTTAATATGGCAAAGAAATGGAATTATCGTTATAGAATCTTAATTTTTTTTCAAGTTTAAAGATGGATGATATCAAATGCCAGACAGCTGAGCTGGTCATCAATTAAAAAAATATAAATTTCCAGGCAACAGAATAAATACTGAGGATACTTGAAAAAAATCCCTCTTAAGATTCCACCCTCCCTACTTCTGCATTCCAAGTGTCCCTCATGCAAGTTTAATTTATGCAGCGATGGATATCCTGAGAGATGGAAGCTGTATTGTAGACACGGAGATAAAATAATCCCTAAGTGAGAAGAACCAGTTTGGTCTCAATAACACTGTACTCAGCACTGCAGGTAAAATCAATTTAATTAACTTTGCTAGTTAGCATAAATATTAACTTTGTCAGTTAGCATAAATATAAGCTTTCTGATTAAAGTACTAGTTTGTCAGAGAATCAGACTCTCCTCACCTGGTAATAATCTAACACAATTTAATGACAGTTTTCCTGAGTAAGGAAAACAGTGTTTTCATATACTCCCTTTCAAAGCAGAGTTGCAACTCTCTGGCCTAAGTGTTTGTGTTTGTGCCATCTCGTCTCTCCTGAACCAAAGGCCAGCTCATATTAAGTTTTTGTTCTTCAGCTTTCCAGCAAGGACACAGCAAGCACCATGAAACAGGCCATATTGTGAGGCCTTTCAAACGAGAACATGAAAACTCAGCCCCTGCTCACCAATGGTTTGAAATAACCTAATCCTATAAAATACTAAATCCCTCTGGCAAAGTTCCTGAAATCCCATTCCTCTGGATATCAGCACTGAGTTACGAAGTACTGTAGCTTGCCAAAGACAGACTATGCCCTCAGGGCATCTTTTCAAGGCCTCTTGCCCTAATCCTACTGCAGCCTAATTTGTGGCACGTTCCTGAGACACTTCCAGAGAACTCTGAGGTGTAGAGGACAGAAGAATTGCAAGGCTCAATCCATCTTTTGGCAAATACAGTAGAAAAAGTCTGCGTGGTCTTTACAAAAATAGGATCGATTTTCTGGAAAACATAAAGGGTTTGTGTCTGGTGGACTCCCAGATTTTGGCCTTGTATTTCCAAAGCATTTTTTTGCACTAATTCAACATACAACCCTACAGCACAAGGTAAGATCCCAGTCCTTCACCAACACAGCTATTCTGCATGGGAGGCTGAAAGCACTCGATTTTTATCTAAGCCCACCAGCCCTGACTTCCTCTACTCCATGCAAGACACACTCTGCACTCAATGCAGAAATCCATAAAGATCCTTTCCTTTGGAATGGAAGTGCTGGGTCCCAGCTGCAGGCATAATGCAAGAGTATTTGTGCTCAAAGTAGAAACTGTGTCTTTTTGAAACAAAGCACACTGCTCCTTCAGCTAACCCCAACAAAATGAGATTCACAGAGTTCTGCCCCAAGGAGGGAATACGAGGGAGAGTAAATGCAGATGGCGACAATCAATCTCCTTGCTCAACGAGCTACCAAAGAAGTCCTTTGAGATGGCTGCAATAAGGGCAAAGCAAGGCTCCACACAGATCAAAACAGATGTGTGCATATATACTTGTGTGTGTATATTTAAAATAAATCTCTCCTTTTTAGGCTCTTTGTTCAACTACATTATCAAAAAGAGGTTTTAAATACAAGCTTATGGGACTACTAAAGAGGTGAATTTATGAATGTATTCCTAACAAAACACACTCTGGAAAGCTTTAATCTATGAATTGTGACAACCTTGGACAAAATGGATTTTTAATAGAATATAATGTAAACTGCCTGAAACATTGTGATAAGGAATTTTTTTTAAGTAATGCACAGAAAAGGCATGATGCACTCTGCATGAAAGGAGGAAAGGTCTTAATTTAAAGCATTTTAATGAACACTCAATTTGCGTAGGGAAATGTGAGAAATGGAGATGAAAAACTCACGATACCGATAACACTGCAGAGGGGAGAAGGAGAAAGATTAGAAATGTAAGCAAATTTGAAAAGGCTCCAGCCGATAACACTGGCTAAAAGGAATGCAGACTGGATTACGAACATGTCACAGTCCAAAGCCACTGTTCTCCTTGCAGGCAGCGTCTGTCAGTGGCTCTTATCAGAGCTGCACACTGGAGAAGAAAAAGCAACCGAAGTGCAAAGCAGTGGAGAGCAGACCTCTCTCTGAGCTAAGGGCACCAAGGATAGTCAGAGATTTTGGCAAATGCAGCTGTGACTCGCTGGAGTTTCTCGCTTTCACCGAACCCCCCCGAACTGTGCCAGCCCAGCCGGTTTGCAGGGCTGCCGGGGCTTTCCACCCCCTCGCAAAGCCCAAGGAAGGTTGCAAAACCACAGCAAACTCAGCCATCTCTTCCTCAGAGAAAACTATCTGGGCTGAGTCCTGGCTTACCCACTTCTTTACTACCAGTGTAATGCTGGGCAAGCCAGCAGAACTGAAATTACTTCCAAGAGAGAAAAAACTGTCTCCCCAGAGGTAGTAGATACGATTCTGTTTACTAATAGCTTCTGCTCTGCAATGAATGAGATTGATCCTGCACTCTCACTCATACATAAACTGCCTTTAATGAAGCTCCTTGAATTGCTAAAAGGAGGAACTGTCTAGTGACAGTTTTGCCACATCGACCTTAACAGGTCTCTGCACATTTAAATGAAACAGCAGAACCCCTACATAAACACTTAACATTCTTCAAAAGAAACAAGAGGGCCACCATTATGACCAAAAAGGCAAATTAAAGTAAAGATCAAAGTTAAATATTTACTCTAAGCACTACAATATTTGCAAATCTGGAAATGATCTTTCAGCAGTTTCTATTTGCATACTTTAATTAATCCAAAAATATTAAACTAATCTCACAAAGGAAAGGGTCAAAGTATTAATTAACTTGAGAGTCATTGCTTTTGTGCAATTTAACAGTTCAACACAAAGCAAAAATCAGTTTTAATAAAAAGTAAGTTACTGTGACAGGTGTAATTTCATGGATTACTGAAACCACATACAAGGCAATAAGTTTCAGTGTTCATCCTCTTTTTCGTCTAACTTTAAAAATAGTTGTTTCATTTCAATAGAGAGATTCCTTGTAACACCAAACGATCTTAAGTTTTCCTTTAACCTCAGCATTTCACTTTCAAATTGATGGCTTTCCACATTGCTCTGAACGGAACAGTAGTCACAGTTGTTTTAGCAAAAAACCGGACTGCAACGTTCGGCAAAGAGCAGATCCTGCACAGCCACCCCGATCGGCCGCCTGAGCGAATTCAGGTTGAGATTTCACTGCTGGAGCCATCGCGTGTCACCACGCAGCTCCAGAACAAGTGCAAAGGTCCCTCTCTGAGCCAGCGTCTCTGCTGGCTGAGCTCTCACCCCTCCAAAGGGACTCGCTCTTGAACAGCTTTTGGAGGAACAGGGAAATCTTGCCAAAGACAAAGGATTTGGAGACAAAGTGTACAGTGCCAAATCCAGCTGCCAGAGCTCTGCTTCGTCAGGACAGTAGCCCATGAAACCCCAGCAAAATAATGATGGAAGGTGGGAAGAATTCCCTGCACCACAACTTCAGAATTGTGACTTTGACAAATCTGTTAGGAAACAAGAGGGAACTCCTGCGCCACCCACCCCCCCCCCCCCCCCCCGTTTTTGGGTTTTTTTTTTTTTTTGTTAAATAAAAGGGAGGAATTGCATGAAACAGCTACTGAACTGAAAGGTTTGCCTGGCATTTCATGCCAGAAAGCTCTGTAGCACTTGACTTAACCAGAGACACTGAGCGGGGAATCACCTCCCCTCACCTCATGTGTTTACAATGCAAATGTCTGTGTCCCACTCAGACCCCTCCCCTCTGCATCTTTACTGAAGAGGAACAGGCACTTTTCACTTGCTACTCATCAGGCCTGTTTTACACACCCAAGACGACTCTCACCTTCGCAGTGCCTATTTATCCCTGTTGCTAAAAAGCAAACTCATGTTAAATAGCTTTCACCTCAACACTGGTATTGCGGGTACCCAGAGCTAGATGGGATTCATTTGCTCCTCAAATACAGCTTCAGAAACTAAACAGGAGAAACTCTCTTTGCACTCTAGACCTCTGGCAACAATCTTTTAGGTCTAAACAATTACTAACAATGATTTTTTTTTACCTTACAGGAGCTTTCAGAAAAAGATAGATGCAAAAGACACCTCAAATAAAAATTTTCACATAAAGTTTTGTGATTTCCTAATTATGACACAATTTCAAGCTAAATTTATGCACAGTGTACTTTAGTGTAGAGTAACTGCGTGATAACGGAGAGAAATTGCTTGTACTATAAAATACACAATTCTGACTAACAATGTAAATTTCTCATTACCTTTGATATAGCTTGTGGGAGCATTACCATAACAAATGTACACAGCATTCATGAGACAGTTCATAGACACTCATAGGTGTTTTGCAGCAATAATGAATAACACTTCAGAGCTATTACTTTCATAGCTTTTCAAATACAGAAGACAGCATTGTCCTATATCGCTTTCAATTACTCTTCATATTTCTCCATTTTAATCCATTTCTTTCTGTGGGCTCTTTGGCAACAGGAATTCTCCCACTGCCTTGAAGGTGCACGAAAAGCAAATGGGAGCCAGGACTCGCTGGCTGCCTCCAGTTTAATTAGATAATCTACTTCCAAAGCTCAGAAGTAAAACAAAAGGAAAAAAGCTCTCATCGGATCACCTATAGCTTTTCCAAGGAGGCTGAGGGAGAAAAATACTGCTATTAAAAGAGCCATACAACACATTAAAGCAGCTATTGTGTGTCTCTCACAACATTTTAGCAAGGGTTAATGCACAAAAGTGCTTGGTGGCTTACCTGTTCTCTGCGTTTGGGTCGTTGTGCACACACGTGATGGTGGCAGTGGTCCTCGCGCTGTCCGTCTCTTCTTGAACCCCCCACTGGTCTGCATCACTGACTCTGATGTCCATGATCTTCACACCTGGGGCCGTCCTAATTCTGTTGGGGAACAACAGGGATTGCTTTATTTACAGACCTCCTACAAATAAACCCAGAGAGGTAAACAAGGAAGCTGAAAGGAAACATTCCCTCTTCCTGATACATTGCAAGTGTAAGTCACTCTGCTTTAAAAACATAAACCAGGTCCAATCATTTTAAAGAGATGAAGTATGAGTTTCATTATGTGCAAAGCCAGTTAATTTTCAGCTTGAACACAATATGCAGAGAGTAAGAATGCTCTCCGCTTCAGTGGCACCAGTCTGATACAAATGAAACAGATGTGACTAAGCATAAGTTGATTTGATTTGTTGTGTCTGTCCTGCACTTTAAGATGGAGAATCAAAGCACTGTGATATAAAATACATCCTCCCGCTTGCAAACCTTCGGGAGCAAGGTGCCTTTTAATATTAGAGCGATCTACATGGAAAAAATGTGTTTCACTGCTCAAAGACCATAATGCAGAAAGGAGAGAGAAAGATACGTTATCCTAGATCCAGGAGTGAGGGGTGAAAATAATAATGCTATTGTAGTGGTATCTATCAAACTGGGTATGTCAAACTCTTGCTGCCAGAAATAATATGATGCTGACATGGAAAACTTTGATTTCCTAAGCATGGCTTGAGTCTGAAAGCAGTTCAGTAGTGGGTAAATGTCGCCATTTTTTGGCTTTAAAAAAAGTTGAAAAAAAAGTCCATGCTCCAGTGGGGCTCAGCGTTAGGAACAGATTGCCAAGGAATAGGAAACAAAGTGCTTTTAATAGCAGGGACTTCATTTGTGCAGCTTGACTCCTGAAACAAGCCTGGGATTTCGACAGGATGCTGCAAATACGCCTGGAGAACAATTAGGCAGAAAGCAACCGCTGCAGCGCCATGTTCGCCACTACTGTGACTTAATTAATTAAAAGCAAAGCCAAGAGGGACCTCTTAGTTTTATGGTGGAATGAAACAGCACTGCTGAGACTTGAAGCGTTACTTAACAGTGAATTGTGATGGATTTGCCCCGATGCCTCATGGCCAGTTGGTGCTCACGTTACACTATTAAGATTTTCCTTCAAGTTCTAGCTGAGTTCATGGGTTTGGATTAAAGTAACATCAAGACTCAATGGGTGGTCTTTTCCTCTAAGAAGGAATTAATTCATCCTGCTTTTATGATATCCATATTTTGCCTGTAAGGCTTTACTGACTTGGTGGGCCAAATTCGTGCCTGGCATAACCAATCTGATGAAAAATGTTTCCTGTAAGGAGAGAATTTTACTTTGTATTTTTCTAATTGCCTCCTTCATATTTCTCCACAGACATTCATATCTCCAAACAACACGCCTCAAAGCTTATGTGCCCCTTTCCTACCATCTCCTCTTCTTTTTTCAGAGGAACATTCATTTATTCTGCAGTAATTACACTACACCAAATAATTCCTGCAAGACACCTACATGGCTTCATTTCAGAGTGACTTGTAATTTACATGAGAGAGAATTAGGCCTTCAGCAATGGATTCAATAATGGTTTTTCGTTAGACTTAGTCAACCACACTTGAAAAAAAAAATAAAATCATTAGGGCCTGACAAAAAACCAAAAACAAACCCCACAAATCAACAAACCCACCCCTTTTAAAATGTTCTCTTTTCCCAGACAAAACTGTATTTTTTTAACAAATTCACCTCGCCACCACCCCCTCAATTTCCTGCGTTTTTTCTTGACAACATGTCTGGAAAACTCTAACCCAACTTTCCACACAAGTCAAAGCCCTGGTTAATTAAAGGTTAACTGAAGGTTAATTAAAGGTTAGCAGAAGATGCTGGGGGGGGGGGGGGGGGGGGGGGGGGGGGGGGGGGCGGGCGGGGCAGGACAGCTGGATTTCACCCATGATTTCAGGCTTCATCAGCCTTTTCCCATCTGTCAGAGGCTCGTTATGTCCTCCTACACAGCTTTTGCACCACAGATATCTTCACTCTGCAGCACTGACTTTCATCTACTTTGATCCAAATCTAGCAGGTCGGTTTACCCCAACGAGGATGAAAAGCAACATGGCACGGTTCCCTGCCACACCTGAGCAGGCTTGATCCACGCAGGACCCCTGTGCAGCACCCTTCTTCATGGAACCTGAAGCTGCTGCTCCTCTTTACTTCCCTCAGTGGTCCTCACACACAGCATAGGGGTAAGGATGCAAGAGCCTCAAATACCCACATCTATCTACATGTCTGGCTGTTCCAACCTCTCCAGACACCCTGCACCCCAAAAGACTGGCTTCCCCCTTGGGCCAACCCCTGAGCCATGTCTACCTCCCCCAGCCAGGGAATTTTGCTGTTTCTTCTTTTGTGTCTGAACACAGCTACAGGATGCTTTTTGCCTGTCTGGACATCAGATGAGACTCTCCTGATGCCTGTCCTGTTGGCTCACCACTTGGCTTCTCCTTCAGGGCACTGTCCCTTAATAGGAGGCCTTCTGGTTTTTGGCAATGCTGTCTTGTTGACTGTGCTTACAGCTTTCACTTGCTGCGTATCTACTGTCTTGCTGGGTTAGCATCAAGTGAACATCGCATACTCTGCTCCCCAGCTACATTTTCCAAAAATGTCTCAGAACACTGCATTTTAGGAAAATTTCCAGTCTAATCCCCTGCAACGCATCTGCTCTGGTGGGCTGAGACAAGATGTCATTTTGCATTTTTGGATATCAGTAGAGCCAGGAAGGTTGAAAGAAGGAAGAAACTGAATTCAGCTTCTCACTTAGGAAAAGTCAAGAAATTCAAATTAAACCGGCCTACATATGGGCGGTTTGAGCCTACTATTCTTCAGATAAGTGATTCATATCTTCAAATCTGCCCCCAAACTCCACAGGCACAAAAACTGAATTAAATGTTGGGGACTGAGGCTTTGAAAAAGAATAAGAAACTCCTACCAGAGCTGACATTAACTGGAGAAAGGATGGTGAATGGTTAGTGTGTGAGCCCAGGCACTGGGTTTATTGCTCTGCTCTGTGCCAGGCTTCAATTATAAGCTTGGGTGGATCATTTAGCTTTCTTACACCTCCCTTCCCCACATATAAAATACTAGGAAGTGCTGCTGTTCCAACTCCAAGGGAGCTGTAAGGATAAATAGAATTGCTTGAGAAAAATCTGATGTCCTTTAAATTTACCACCTGACAAAAAATCTGCCATCACTGGGCTTGAAAACACAAAAACAAATCCACTGAAGTATTTCACAGATGTGTGACCCAAGAAGTAACTGTTACCACCAAGATGGAAGACGGCTTAATTCCTTTTCTAGAAAAGACAATTGTGAAATGAAAAAGAAAAAAAAAAAAAAAAAAAGAAGAAGAAAGGAACAAAACATGAGAGGCAATTGGAAATTTGGCAAAACTGGCATTTCATTTCCATTAATTCTTGCTTTCTGAAAAGCAGAATTTTCAGACAGAAAACTGTCCTGTTAAAAAGCACTTGCCCACCTTTGAAACGTTACAGCTTACATGGCATTTTGATAACGCAATTAGCAGAGATGTAAATGACACAGAAGAATACTGAATGAGCTTACCAGAAGTTAGCCTGCAACAGGGCCCCCATGTTACAGTGTGTACCCACAGCTTGTATCACAAGTGAGGTGACCGCTATTTATTCACAATACTCTCTTCTTTAGGGGTGGAGGATGTCCAAGAGGAATGTGACATCCTCAAGCACTGCCTTTCGTGACACTTATGCCTGTAAGATCTTAAGAGGAGGTAGCTGGGGGTGTGAGGGTGGGTCAAAGCTATTCAGAGCGGGGAATCAATGAAACAACTGCTTCAAATTTAGCCCTCTGCCTCAGCTGTAAATGCAGAATAGAGGAAGCTGCTTTCAATTTAGACTGCAGAATACATTTGGTTTCCCTGGCAGTGTTTTTTCCCTGAACAGTGTGTCCTCCATTTACTGTGGAATATAAAGATGGAAACATGATAGACTGAATGGAGCGAGCAAGCAGAAGCGTCCCAGCCTGCCAACTTGGAACGACCAGAAACTATTTTAAAATGCAATCCCAGCCTTAAATGTATGCGACCCCGTGAATTCAGCTGCTCTAAACCTCTTCTCTCAGTTATTGCAACAGAAAGAAAGGAGAAGGCACAAGTAATCACCAAGGCTGGAAAGTAACTTAAGGGCTGCAAGAGGGATTTAAACGGCCGAGCACTTAGCGGAAGTGGTGCAGGGACTTCCACTGCCTCCCAGTCAATTAACTGCAAAAGCTGAAAGGTAAATGCTTGCTTGCAATACACCCCCAGCAGCACTCCCGGCAGCAGTAATTGGGAAGTAAAATCTTGGCAAAAGGAACTTTTAAATAGAAACAGAAGGAAAAGATATTTAGGAAATAAAACAGGAATGTGTTCACAGCAGATGGAAAATGCTCAAAATGATGAGAAAGAAGACTTTTTCAGAGCTATTTTAGAAATCCTCTTATCTCTCCCCACCCCATTATGGGGGAAAACATGATCTGAGCTAAATTTACTCTCAATGACGTACTAATAATATCGGTTATGATAATAAATTTCGTTTGTAATTTCCAACCATTTCTCTAGTCAGCCCTTCAACATGCATTTTTAGCCCAATTAAAAATAAAATCATTATCCTTCCCCTACAGGAAATCCAAGCTGTAGGCCAGTTTAGTTAACTTGGCTAAAATTATACTGTCTCTGCAGGGCCAGAATGAGGGTCGATACATCCTGATTCCCAGGCTTACACTTCAGCTACACACCCCTACTGATGTTTAAGACCAAACCAGAGCAGAGCTGAGTAATTCCAAGCCCTCACAGATCATTTTACATATTTGAAGAATTGCACAAACAGCAAGCAATTAGTTCTGAACGAGGTCCCTGGGGAGCTTCTAGTTAAAATACATGTGTTTTAAGATACATTAAGCCAAGCACTATAAATTAAAATAATCACTGATTTCAGGCATAACATCTGGGGACTTTTGGGGTGTGGGTGAGATGGGCAATGTTTTTATACAGGAAGGAAGAGAAGCATCCCTGTGTAGGGGGAGGAAGCAAGTGGAGATATAAGAAGTGGCTACGTGATTCATATTTGCCACATCCGAGTGCATTCCATGGCATTTGGGAGGGAGGCACAGACAGTCAGGAGTCCATTGGTGTGAGTGTGTGAAAGCACAACCACTTGGGAAACACTGTTACAGCAGATGGAGGGCTGAGGTGGGACTAGAGCTCCCCCCAAGAGAGGCACCATCCCTCTCTTTCGTGTCTTCCTAAGCTTCCTAGCCAAAATTCTCTACAGAGAATCCAGAAGTATGAGCAAGATGAAGTAGTGCAGTCACCCTGAAAACACATGGTAAAACCAGGAATTATGCCTAGAGCTGCCAAGCAATATGTTGATAGCTTCGCCATAAACCCACACAGCAGTCCTGCTCCTACAGTAGACCCAACGAAGAACAGTGTGTCCTGCAGTGGCCATGCAAGACCAGCCTGTGGGCAATACACTTTCTGCTGCTGTGGGCTTGCAGTATGTGTGGAGTGAGAGGGCCCCACCTAGCAGATAATCATCCTGTGCAGCCTCACCTCTTATGGAAGTCAGATTTACAGCAACTCAGGGGATCAGGTCCTAAATCTTCACAAGCTAAGCAAGTGTTTATTTTCTAAAGTATTTTTCCAAGAACTTTACTTCTTTGTTCTTTTATATTTTAAAAGACCTGTCACAGATTTATGTTCAAACTACTTCCCCATAAAATTCTCCTTAAAATAGCAACACTAGGCCAGCTGTGTTTGTTTCCACGATTCCATATTAATGTCACTATAACTAAAGCTGTCTTTCTAAGTATGTAAAATACACAAAGATCCTGCAAAGACCCCAGCCCTCTCCAAAAGGTCACAAGTGTAGAAGCACAAATAATATGCTGCTTTATTGCAAAGTAAAACAAGCAGCCTGCAAGGCCGTGTCAAGAGCTGTAGGTAGATGGCAGGCAGATGGCAATGTGGAACTGCGGGCAACTGCAATGCATCAAACAAAAGGAAACTCCAAGTGAAAGGGTTTGACTAATGGTACCAGCAGGCGAAAACTCAACACAGCCCTGGTATAAAGCCAGTGGCAATAGGTGTTACCAGCGAAACAAGGTGGGAACTCATGGTGGGACAAAAAAAAACATGTTTGCCCTTGGGGATGAAGATGGCTCAATACTTAGAGGCAGCAACTTCCAAAGTCAAACAGAGTTTTACCTAAAATTTGACCTCTGCGTTTCATCCATGCTAAAGACTACTCCAGTGATTGCCCCTTCATTACAAGTCCAATGTATAATTAGCCCAAATTTGTTTTCAAAACAAATCATGGATATCCTGTGCTCTGCCTGCCTTGGCCCCGTTTCCCCCCAAAATGCCTCCCCACTGCAGGGCCAAAGCTTTCTTAGCCACCGCTCACCCTGTGGAAATGCCTTTTCTGTATCTCATGACCTCGGCACTCTCTCACCTCTACACCGTACCAGGAAATTTGCCTTTCCCTCCATCAGGTACACCTCAATTTCTCTCTGCATCTGTTATTTTTATATAACCTTTTGTAGCTGTCCTATTGAACCCTGTCAAGCATTTGAGGATGCAGTTTCTATGAAAGCAGTTATTACTGTCATATATCAGAATATCTCTATCCAACACGCACTCAAGGAAGAAAGTCAATGCCAAAGCACTGGGTAGGCAAAGCAGACAAAGCAGGTACAGTGACCAGTGCAATACAAGGCAGGAACAAAGCTGCTCAACAGACATGGTGGCTAAAATGAAAAAAGCCCAACTCAGAGAACTGAAAACCCTTTGCAATTGTGGAGGGGATCAACTCAATTCAATCAATTAAAGATTTAGAATGATACAACTACCACTCTTCTATGCAAAAAGGTGAAGCTATCAACCTGTTTCTTTTCAGCCCATCAAATGTTGCAAAATATGCTAAGCATCAAGCTCACTAGCATATTGGATTTTGAATAATGAAAAGAGTAAACAGGATTTTAATTTGGATTCTGACAGTAAAGTGCTTTCCATGTGATAAATTAACTATTAGGGAAGACAAATTAACACAACCTACCCTTGAGTATGATGGCTTAGGATTTTGAGGAAGCTTTACAGAAGCATGATCAAAATAAGACAGGATGAAAAATAGAAGATGATAATGGGGGGGAGTATTTTATCCAAAATCCTCCCTCCTCCTTTTCGTCAAACAGCACGTATAGCTTCTCAAAAAAAGTTCAGCACATTTTCTCAAGAGTCCCCCATTTTTCCTAAGAATGTCTAAACATTTTAGGAGACATCCTCAGCTGCTCTAACTCACCAGAGACTGACGAATTTTTTAGCAATTGTTTAATACTGAAACGTTAAATTTCACATCTGTGAACCAAGGTCAGAAAAAGAGATGTCACCCTTTATGAATTATTTGGAAAGGGAAGTTGTCTCAGAAACATTTTCTAGTTATAAGACTATGCTCATATAATCAGCAAAGAGTATGTGAACTTCTTCAAAGCAGTCTAACATCATATTGTATTTCCATATCCAATGGAAAATTCCCAATTTTTGCCATTTTTTCAAAGGAGAGAAGACATTTTAAGATTTCATCTTCACATATCAGCAGAAACTCCATTTTTCAATCTGCTCTCTCTCTCTCACCCAGGTAAGCAAACAGAGCTTAGAAAAACAGCAGAACACATGCTAATTGGCTTGAAATTAAAGCTATTAATTTTTATTCTTATTTATTCCTATCACAAACCAGACCTGTTTACATGGGTTTCCAACACTGCTATAGAAACCCGAGAGGTTCTGAAGTCTTTACGTAATGAGATGAAAAAAGTCATCTCCCACAGTGAACACTGTTTTGTTTGAAATATGTCAACAGTGCTTGGAGAAAAAGGGTTGCCAGGCACTGGGGCAGGAGACAATCAGGTCCAATTCTATCGACTCAAGACATTTTATTAACCATTTAACTGTCTGGGCAACTTCAAAATGGGAATAAGGACATTCACTCACCTTTCATCAGAACTTCATCCAAGGAGAAAAAAAATTACTATTTCCATAGAGACACTGTGCATTTGTATGCTCAAAAATTGTACCAATACTGCATGTCAATATATTTCTGTAATTTCCCAGTAGGTACTTAAAACTGCAGGTCAAAGTTAACGATTGGCATTTTCTTAACAAAACTAAAAGCCAGAATTTATTCGAGTCCCCCTGAAAATACTGTTGTGCCTCTGACATACTAATGTGGCTCCAGATTATGTTGAATGCTCTTAAATTCCAGCAAACTCTTCACGCCAGTAGAACAGGTCTGATGTTTTGAGTTGCTGACCCAGCAACTCCTGCTACACCGGCACAGGGAAGCAGATCAGGTCCTCTGTCCTTTGACTGCCTGGAGGGCATAATTTGCAAATAAATACACAATTCCTAAAACTTGCTTGACACTTTACGCTTTCAAAGTATCCAATAAACATCACATAATCATTATTACTATTGATCAAAAGGAGACAGCAGGTCATTTTCCAAGTTTAAATGATCCTTGTGCTACCAAACAAATCATACCGTCCCTTTCTCATTAGGATGCACAACCAGCTCACACCTCTGTCTCCCCTGGAAGAGGAAAGATATTTTCCTTTATAGTTAGCTGAGTTATGATGTGTTGATCATTATTCAAAGAGCTCAAGAGTGCCTGCTGTCGTGTACCCTTAGACACCTCCAAGAACTGAAGTATGTGCCCTCTTTACTCCAACACAACAATCTGTGGTGTACCTTCTCTGTAGAGAGAAGAGGTAAAATGCTGGAGTGGTTTTCTGTAACACATGTCTACAGAACAAAAATCAAAGCCCGCTCAGTCTCTTCAACCTTTCTCTGCAAGATCTAAAACACTCAGACTGTGTCCTTTACCTTGAAACCAATGCAATGCTATAATAGATGAAACTCTTCCTTAAAGCCCAGAAGTACAGGAGAAAATCCATTACCAAGTCTGAAGGTGTCCACAGTATTTGAACTTGGAATTCTTGCAATCATGCAGAAACACAGCTTTGGAAACTATAATGAAAAAATCAAAGTAAGTCAGAGGTTTCCTCCTGCAAAGACAAAGATACTTACAGGTTTCCTTTTATTGAAAGGCTCCTTTCAGAAATCAGCACTGCAAAAATGTTTGCAGCCTGAATAGAGTTCAGGCCTCCTGGGAGACAAAGGATTTTTATAAAGGGGTCATTTTTCTACCTCTGCAAGTAAAAAAAAGCCCTGAAGGTCACAGTTTCTGGAAGCACCTAAACAACAACAAAGTAAAAACTTTCCATCCCTCTCCCTGCAAAACTAGATAATGAGCTCCATAGTATTTCCTCGGTCAACATTGGATGGGGGTTTACGGCATTTAAAGTAGTCCATGACTGCGGCTAAATTTGCTCACCACCTTGGAGACACATACAATTCCTGTAAGAAAAAAGTTTACTAAATACAATTCAGACTAATACAATTAATTATCTTTTACCAGACATCAATGTACATGACGCAGGATCAGAAGAACTTTCCTGGGTTCCTGTTGAGTACTACAGTCAACCTTGGAGTTTGTTGTATTCGTCAGCCTGTTTGTGGCACAATCCCTCAGCTCAGGGCAGGTTGTGACTGCAAATCCCCCAACTGGCAGATGCCCAGAAGATGCCAGTGGTAGCCCATCTGTGGCTAGTCTTGAGACAGCGTGTGCAGCCTGGCCCAAAAAAGAACATAACAGAGGCAGTCTGCATGCACTGAATGGGGTCTCACCTTGACTTTCACACAGGTAACATACCTCTTTCAATGGTTTAAAAAAGTACAAGGGAGAAGACCAACAGTGAGGTTGATGGGCCAACAAAATATTGTCATGTCTCCTCCTCTTAGGAGACAAGGCTACAAGCAAGAGGACACTCAGTAAAAGTCATATTTACCTAGAAGATTGCTTAAAACTGCACCAGTAAAAAATTTTTTTTAAAAATATACATTAAAAAGAGCTGATTTTTGAAACGTGTATACACCCCTAACTTCTACTGAAACCAGTCCCAAATTGCTGGCACATCCAACAATTGCTTAACAGTATGAAGTGGTCTTCAAGGGATCTATCATACATTTTTGCACACATGCTCTGTACTCTGCATAAAAAAGCAGCACACAAAAGGTTGTTATTAGGAACTCCACCTAGGCTGTGGCAAGGAGACATTGACCTTAGCACAAGGGATGGAGTTAGAAGGAAGAGGGAAAAAAGCACAGCAATGAAAATCCTTCCAGAATTAAAAAGGCCACAAGAACTTTGCCTGAACTAGTAGTTGTTGTTTTTATTGGATTATTTTATGAGGTTTTATGTTGTTTAATCGAAGAAAGAAAATGGATGCCATAAAATATGCAGAGCTAACTGGGGCTGCAGAGTACATTGCTGAATATTGCTAGTAATGCCATTTCCCCTTCACTGTCAAAAAATAAAAATATCGTTCTTTATATCCCTGTCACATGGAACAGCAGTCCTCTCGTGCTTGCCAATCAATCAGCTTGGAGTGCACCTTTACCTTGAGCAGTATGTGCTAGGACGGTGAATGAGGAAAGCTCAGGAAATAATCTCCCTTTCCACAAGATAGAATTCAATTTCCAGTATAGCGCAGACCAGTGCTTTTCTTGAAAAGGTGGCACCATATATTTCAGCAAAAAAGCATTTTTCTGCTGCGAGTGAAAACTTTAGTGAGCATTATGATTATGTGGTTTGTACTCCAGGCATCAATGACCACCAAGCAGGCTAATAATGTGCGAATTCTGATGAGAACCAGCCCTCCAGCTGGGCTAAAACAGCACAGACTTTTTTTTCCCCGTTTTTTTTTCCATTCTGCTTTCTTTACTGTAAGATTTTTTTCTAGTTGCAGACAAGAGCTTCCCAAGATTCTCACAGAGAGTAACCACTTCACAATAAAATTATCCCACTCTGGTGGTCTGGTAGCCCTAGTTAGCCCTTTGGCCACTGACCCAACAGGATTTTATCTTTGACAGCCTCAGTTTGGTTTCTTCAGCTGGTGCTTCTCAGAAGCTTTTTGAAGACTCTCTGCAGGTAGATTGAGCTTTCTTCAATGACTCTTTGAATCCCCCTTTGGATCTCAGCAGATTTGGCAAGGATTTTGTAAGTCCTAAGCTTTGTCCCTCCTCCAAGCGCAGCTGACAAAGGCTGTGCAGCAGAGGCTGGCTGAGTCCAGAGGAAGTCCCACAAATGGACAGTGCCAAAGCACTGGCTCGCTGGATTTGCCTGCAATACTTCTAACGATGAAGACAAGGAGACAGTTCTTCCCCTTTAGATACCCTGAAGCTCCAAGTCCCAGCTTTTGCTCTGCAAATCTGGCCAAAATATCATTCTGCAAGCTGGTGCCTGACAGACAGACCCCGGCAGCCTGAGAGCCTGAGATGGGCAAAGAGGTCAGGAGGATTCAGCCCTCCAAAGTCTGTTGCTCACAGTGCTGCCGCAGCTCAGAAAGCTTATCCAGCCTTGCAAAGCTGTCAGGAAAATTTACCAGCCACCACACAAAAATTGCTTGCCGTTTACCACAGTGACTGATGGTAATGCAAGAAACTAATGGCATTTTACTTGCCTGTCGAAAGAAATTACTCACCCTGGGCCAGCAGGACTGGGAAAGGATTCTTTAATCCTTGCAGCGATTTTTAAATTAAACTCGAGTGTTCACAGGGCTGAAGACCAGTCACAGACAGCAGCCTGCTTCAGGATGGATTCAAATATGACATAGCACATGGGCAGAGATGTCCAGCACATCAATAAAACACTGTGAAAGGCAGATGCACACCGTGCTTCTGATTTTTTAAAAAAAGTTTATAGATTTTGGGGGCACAAATCCATTTCTAGATCATTAATCTCTAACAAAGACCTAGGTCCTGGTGCTGTGCATGTAACAAAAAGTTGGGGAAATGATAGGACAAAAAGGCCATTATCAAAAATGGGAGGCAACTGATCTAAGTGGTACAGAAAGGTGCTCCCATTTGGTCTATACGTGCAGAAGAGTATAGCAGTATAGGGGGTCAATTCACTTCCTAAATCAGTAGATTTGATAAGATCATTCCCTCTGTGGCTTTCCCTTTCCTTCCTAACACCAGTACTAAGCTTTCCTTTACCCTTTAGCATTTTTCTTTTACCATTGCAAATGGTCTGTTTGCCACCAGGACTGCTCTGTTCTGGTTTTACCAGCAGTACCAGCGTTCCCCCTGAACAGATGGCAGATCCTCCATCAAGGTTCAGTCACAACATCCTGTTAAGGAGCTACTTCAATAGTTCAGGGACAGACAATATTTGTTCATTAGGTGGCAGGTCAAGGGTGGAGGATTAAAAAGGGTCCTCCACCAGGAGCTGATTCTTGCAAGCAGTAGCACAGCAGGCTGCAACACCTAGCATGACCCATGGGGAATTTCAGTAAGACACATAGCAAGGGACATCGCAAAGCAATTTTGAGGATAGGAATGAGCCACTCTCAGTTTTGATTTTGGTTATCCTCTGTTTTCTCGACCAGCCTTTATGAGTCAAGCTCCTACACATCCTCAGAAACTAGATGAAAAATTGTCTCTGCCAAAGGTCACAGACAAAAAAGGGGGAGAAGGAACAATTCATGTTTCATGAAGACCACACATGCCTAGGTGCTAGCTACTAAAAGTCACTTAAACTTTCAGCATTTCAAAGCATACACTGTGTTTGCAATAACAAACACTCTAAAAACAGGCTTTCCCACTGAGGGAGTTGGGGGGCACTGAATCAAGTACCTATAAAAACGGCTACAATCCTTTATAACGCATTCAGTGGTTTTCAGTGAAAAACACTCACAGTGAGATTCTGTATCCCACTGAGCATTAAGCACTTCCCATTCCTGTTCTGCTTTTTCAATTCTAACTAGTCCCTAACCCTGTTAGTCATGAATTTGCGATTAATGAACCTTGTTTAAAGGACGTGAATACTGAAATTGTTCTGATATACGGGCTCTAACCATAGAAAGACTATCTAATTCAGCGTGGGAATCTGCTGTGCTTAGGGGGGATTCCAAACCTTCAATAAAGGAAATCAGCTGTTAAGTCATTTTAACAAGGGGCAGCATGCTGTGCTCTTGGCTCCGCGGTGCCACACGATGGTCTCACAGCTTGGCATCTGGGGACAAAATCATCTTCACGCGTTAAGGATGCTTAACATCTGCTTGTAAATCTGGGGCTGGTCAAAAAATGGCTGTGATTGAAATAAGGATGGTACAAGTGTGGTTTTCCACCAGAATTCTTAACTATGAGAAACATGCACACATACACACCCACACACACACGCTCTTTTGTTCTAATACAGCAAAGGACAAATAACCCAGGGCTAAACTAATTACGACTAGTTATGCTTGAGCAGGAAAACAGCAGCCGCTCCTCTACTGCTTCAAGGGGACAAGTAAAACAAGTGCCTTCATGGCTCTTCTTCCCTGTGCCTGGATGGGAAGAACCGTCCGTTGGGCATCTTCCTCTCCCAGGATATCCAGAGGAGCAGATTACCTCCTCAGCTGGGGACATGAGGACAGCCAGGACAGCTCTCCTCTCCAGGCTTGATAGCAGGGCTAGAGAAAGCCCTCTATGCAGTCTCTCATCAGCCCAGCCTTCTTGTTGACTCTCTAATAGAAAATGTATTTCCCAGGCCATGAAAAATCTGATAAAACAGTGAAAAATAAGAAGATAGTATCTTTAATGAAACAAAGTCACCTATCACATGCCCATCAATACTCAGAAATAATTCGGGGGGGGGGGGGGGGGGGGGGGCTTAATTATGTTTGAAATGGCTTATAAAAAGCACCAAGATGGAATAAATGTTCCTTGTTCTGCCATAGCAGTCGCTTTCAGACATATTTCAGGAGACTAATCCTGGAGACCAGGAGATTAATTCCTAGAGACAAGCCCTTTTTCCCCTCCAGCTCCTCCCCAGCTCTTCAGAGAAAATGACCTGGTCTGATCTTAACACATCGTGAAGAAGACAGAAAGATTAATTATGCTCCTCCCTATTTCATCTTCATGGCACATCTGCACAGCTTCTACAGCTGTGAAACCTTTATTTTTGATTGTACTGACGAGATATTCAAAGACTCATTAAACCTAAGGGGAAGTCCCATTCACCCAGACTTAGTACGGAAAGGAGATGTGGGAGGGAGGCTTAAAGTATCTTGCACTTCAGTTAAAGAGACAGTTGTAGAAGGTTTATTCATAAATCAAACTCTCCACCCTCAAAGAGTCACCTGTCCTTGCGGTGCTCTGCACACAGGATGCTGTTGGAACTAAAAGGCTGAGCAATACAGCCTGCTCCGACAACTGGGTGACTTTGCTTGTTCCTACAGAAGAACCAGAGATGAAGAAGGGAAAGCAAAGAAACCTGCCTTGTGTTTTTGTAGACACAATTTTGCACCTACAAATCACAATAGTTTTCCAAATGCAACGCTAATATCAAGTTAGAGCTCAGCTTTCAGACCAGTCTCATGCTAGGTGATGTCTGCGAATGCCTGTGTGATTGTGGTTGTAATTATTTCCTCCAGCAATTACTGTCACTATATCTGACCTTATCGTAGAGTCAAGTACCAGCGCATTAAAGTGACAATATCTTCTGCGCAAGTAATTGCTGATACAAAACCTTATTCTCAGTTACTAACATCAATAACTTGTGGATATTAAAAGCGAAGCCAGTATATTACTGGGACCGAGATTGCTTTCTAATATGATAGTTAGGCTATAAATTATCTGGTTTGGTGATGAAGAGCTCAAATTCCAAAGGCACCATTCAAAAAAATCACTAAATATATGGATTAATTCCTTTGATTTTAAGTGGCATTGAGAAAGTTCTCCGTTCTTTCCTGGTGGTTTGGCCTTCCTGACTTGAATCTTCACTGTCAAGCCATCATCCTCAATTAACTTCAGGCACAACTATTTTCAGGTATAACGCTCTGCCTGCCAGCATAGCAGTAGGCTTCAAAAAGTGGGCCTCCAAGCTTTAGTCTAAAGCTCACCTATCAGAAATATCAACATTATCCTTCCTTCTTACTTTTTAGAATTGTGAAACCTCAGCAGTACCATTACAATCAAGGTTGTTCTTACTCCTGAGAACATTTTATCTTCTTTTCACATGGGGAAACCCTTTCTTTACAGACCATTTCTGCAGTTAAGAGCCCTCTGCAGTTTTACGTGAAATTAAGTAGCTAATGTCATACACGTGGTGCTGCAAAGACTAAATTATGATATTAAGGGAAGTCAAGGTTCAATTTCCCTGCATGCAGCAGGTGAGATATATGCACTGGGAAAGGCCAGATCTGGAAAATGTAGTAAACAGTCACAGGTGAATATAAAATATAAATGCAAAATGCACTTCTTCATATTTATTACATCTTTTACATCTAAATTGGGCAGATTTCATTCCACAGATTGAGACTGATCTGAAGTAATTTAGTGAGAGGCTGGTAGTTGAAACACATAATCACATTTCTAGAACAATGTAATTACATTGAATTTAATGTGATTTCCTGCCACCGGTTTAAAAGTGCAGCCTCCTCCACTTTCTCGATTTACACTGAACATGACACTTGATGTAAGATTACTTTTACATAGCCAGGTAAAGTATTGCATAATGGGACAAAGTATGATACAATTCCTTGAATTCCTCAAGACCATCATACAAAGATGTCAGTCATAAAGTACCAGTAAGTTCAAACCTTAAATCCTAGGAAGGTGCTGTCTCAGCAGATGGCCATTGATTTTAGATTCCATTTTCATTAAACATCTCACAAGGAACAATTTTAATGACCTTAAGAACTTGTGCACAAGTCAGCTCTGCTCTATGGGGCAAAGGAATTTGAAGGGAAATTTACTCTTAGCAGAAGAGTTTCCAGGTTTTTGTATGTTGTACATGCTTCTGAGGGTGCCATATTACAGACTTTTTATAAAGAACAGGCTAATAAATGGACACAGCAGGTCAAACCCATTAAGAATAGCCAGAAAATACTGGGGGGGGGGGGGGAAGTAACTGGAACCTGAATGCAGACAAAGAATCTTAAAACAAGCACAAGGACAAAGGGCTGGAATTTTATCAGTCAGAAATAAAACAACACAGACACTGATATTCATTTAACTCCTACAAATCAGCTAACATCTGATCTAGAGAGAGAGAAAGCATGCAAGCCAATGGGCTCGGGAGAGCCCATGCTGCCAGCCAAAGAGTATTGCCTAAATAGAAGAGCTGCTCTTAAAAAAAAAACCAAAAACCAAACACTAAGCTTATAGCTGATAGGACGAAATCCCGCGAGCCCACCTAGTATGAAACAATACAAGTAATCTCTTTGTAGAATAATTTCAGATAGCAACCAAAGTTGTAAAAATCGAGGCGTATTTACAATTGATTTGCAAACAGAAAGAAAAATTATTAAATTGATCAAAAATGCTATTTACTGCTGGCAGTTCATTTAGCTTTCTGCAGAATGTTTCAACATTTATATTCCTTCATTAGAATAAATAAGTATTTAAATATAATGGATAATGAAGCAGATGCTAAAAGACAATAAAAGTGCATAGGATTTTTTTTTCAGCAGACCAATATAAGCTTGAATGAAATAAAAGTTTAAAAGCAGGTTTTAGAAGACTTTTATGAAAAGTAAACGAACAATAGATTTAAAGCAGTGTAATTATCGATGAATCACAACACTATGGAAATGGCCTCAGAGAGCTCCAAATGCATTACAAACTGCAGGAAGGGAGGACGAATGAGGGAGAAAAGAGCCGCTAAAGGAGCCAATGCAGCAGCCCTCGCTCAGATAAACCACCCTGCATTTATGTAGCAAAGTCGGCTGCATTTAGGCTATAAAGCCACGTCCTGATTTTTCCTTCCATGGAAGTTTTCTTTGGCACGAACAAAACTGTGGAAAAATCTCAGGATGCACAGGCTTGCAACAAGCCAAGGAGGAGACCTCAGTGCCTTCAAGCTGCTTTTCGACACCGTCAATATCGAGCGCCGCTGAGAAAGTGATGTGTTGTGAAAGGCTCACACAGCCAGCGACGCTACGCCAAAGTGGCAGCGATGAATGCCAACGTGTTACAAAAAACGAATGGAAAAGCTTCGTCTGGCGAACGACGGCGTGTATTATTGATGGCTCAGCAGCCAGAAGACCTCAGCGCATGGAGAGGATAATGGGTTTGTCATCTCCCTGCCAGGAAAGGGCTTGAAGAGGGTTGCAGAGAGGCAGCGTTTCAGCTCCATGCCCACCCTAGAACCCCAGCACGTGGTCCCGTGGTGCACAGCAGGGAAAGCAGCACGACCTCAGCCACGACGTCCACCTGCCACAGCCCACCCCGATACACTCAATCCCACCGCACGCCCAACACACGCTACATCTCGGTTCTTTCTTCCTGAGCCAGACACGTTTCCCAATAGCCTCAGCATTTCCAGATTTCAAATCCTTAGTAGGGTTTCTTCAAAGAACGAAGATATTTGCAGAAATTAATTTTGGGCTGCAGCTTCTTAAAAGGTTCCCATTTCTACATCAGGCAGATTAGCAGCAGAGCCTGCTGGAAATTACAGTCTTAATCAAAACCAAAAATGTACTAAGCAGATTTTCCCTTTTGTTTACCAAAAAGCCTACTTTCTTCAAGGTGACTCGAGACAAGAGGCGGTTTGCTTAAACAATAAGAGATTTGCTGGATGCCAGAAGGCCCCCTTTTCATCCCTCATCACCACCTACAGCTAAGGAAGAGAATTCTGCAAGAGTACATGAAAATATGACAGGGGAGTCAGGACCCTTAGTAGGTTAAATTATTCAACTGCAAACCTGGACCAACCAGCCAGAACACTGTAATTCAAACTTGGACAAAAATGATTAGAAATGAGAAACGATTTAGCTACAGCAGGATTACCACTACATCAGCTGGGAGGTCCACCCAACTATTCAGGACTTTCATTATGCAGCAAAAGGACTGTAAAAATCTCTGCTCACCCAATCACCACTATAACAGTTACATATTCAGATTTCTTTCTGGAATAAGTGCAAATTTGCTTTGATTGACTGACATTTAATTACTTAATACATTCACAGCATGTCAAGGGAAAACTTGACCGAATTCACAATGCTGTACTGATTGAGTTCCTAATAGGAACAGTTGTCAGAAGGACTTGTAAGGATAACTTTCAAAATCACATTTGCTGGTTGGTAGAGGACTTTCTGCACCAAATAGCCTCTCCACCTACATGCAGGACTTTCCGGGACACAGAGGGGGACAGCTCCTCTCTTCCCAGTTGCCATCAGACCATGACATGGCAGCTGGCTGCAGCCATCCCAGTGGCTGCACAATATTTTTTCTCCAAAATCCTGCATTTGAGATATACAGTTGTGGAGTCAGAAACAGCTTTGCTGGAGGCTCATGAACAAGCTGTGCAAGAGAAGCTAGAGACCAAGTGAGGGGCAAAGCTCTCCTTCACCCCTTCCAGCCACCAAAAAGTCCCCCGAGTACAAACTACCCAACCACAGAGCTCGAGGGTGAACAGAGGATATGGGATGTAGCACAGCTGGAGGTCAGTGCCTAGCTTAGCTGAAAATGGGGAAAGATGACAAGGAAAACCAATTCAATTCAAGTTTGAGCCCTTGACCTGTGCCCCAGCCTTGGGGCTTGCTGCCTGCTGTGCGATGGGTAGCTACCTGCTGCTCTCGATCTCTGCCTATAAATGGAAAAAAATCTGCAGAGCTTTCCTTTGCTCCTGATACCTCCTCTGAAATTTTCACATTCGTTTAGAAAGGTCTTCGAGATACAGCTTTCAAATTAACCTAAGCATTTCCAAATTCCTTTCCTTCTCTGCAGAGACATATAAGGCCCTGAAATGACCTACCTCCAGCATTCATGACGTGGGTAAACAGGATCCCTAGCTGCCTTCACCCTGTTTTAATTAGACAAAGAGGGGAAAAAAGCAGTGCTCTTCAATACTTAAAACCAAACAGTTTCAAATAAATATTTAAAGTTGTCCTGATTGTTAGATAAGTAGCTTCTGCATAGCTATTGCCAATGTTGCAATTGTTTTGCCATACGGTTGCCAGCAGCTGGAAGCTCCAAGATGCCCATTTCAATCAGAAATTTTCCATTTCAAATGCATTTGGCAGTTTGTTCGTGGTGAGAAGTGCTTCTCATCATGTGAGCTTTCAGAAGACCACAGGAGTGAAGCACAAGTGGCTTTTCTTAAAGCCTGGGTCAAAGCACAGCTTTCTGTAAACACTTCTTTTTATAAGTAAGTAAATAAATAAATAAGAAAAGGTGCTTTGCCATACCTTCTGCACTGCTATTAGGCAGCCGAGAGGCTCCTGCTAGACCAGACAAAGCCTTCAGTCAGTCCCACTGAATATTCACAAGCAAATGAAAAGAACAGTGGGAGAAATTGGCTTAAAAGTGCATTCATTGTACTTTCCTTTTCTTTAAATGGTGGTGTTGAACAGACAATACTATTAACTCTTTTTTCATTCCAGCACTTCAATCATTTATACTTACATTCTTGCACCTAATCACTACCTAGCTGTTGTTAAAATCCATCATGCACTATGGGCCAAATCTTGAGAACCCCACTCAAACTCTCCCTTAAACGAGTTCTTAGGAGGATTTTTGCTTGATTAAGTATCACAGATTTTCTTTCCTAACTGATATCTGAATAAAGAACACAAGAATTGGCCCTGATCATTACCACAATGCTTTCATGTTTTCCACAATGCCACTCAAAAGCCTAAAAATACTGTATAGAAGCCCTGCGGGGAATTAATGCAAAGTGTCTGCATTTGTACCAGGAACCAATTGCTGAAAGAAAGAAAAAGGATATTTGAAATAAACCTGGAGGATGCATTAGCAGAAGCACTTCTGAGCAACTTGCCATTTAAAGCACACATGGGACAAATTCATCTCGAGAGTCACTTCAAAAGGAATGGTCCGTAATCAAAATTAATCACAATTAATTTGGCCCTAGGTTTCTGCCACTGAGAGGCAGGCTCCCACATTCAGAGCTGCGGGCAGCGGATGGCAGGAATCACATCCACAGCGTCCACCTCTGCTGATATTGCCAATTCTTCTGCTATGCTGGTGCCATCGTAAAATGCTGCAACAGGACTCAGGCCAAATTTGCTTATCGGCTGTGAACCATGAGGCCAGCCAGCAATATGTGCTGAATGGCGCTCTTTTTGAGGATGTCATCTTTCTATTTATATTACCTAATTCTTCTTCTCCAACTCCCTGTGGCAAACCAACGGTTCAAATCATACAGTATAAGCTAATAGGGTTATATAAGTGTCCATTTGCTGTACATATGCTCTCCCCCCTAAGGCAAGCGATCTCCATGACTCTGTAGCAAGAGAGGTACACCTTCCGGTTTTGATGTCTAAGCACATCAGAGTTTTGGAGGTGCTTTGGAGAGTGTCTCTACCCTCGTTGGAGGAGGTGTGGGTAGCTGAGTGGGAAGCAGGCAGTAGAGAACTGCTATGGAGGCAGAATCACGAACAAGAGGTGCCTCATCTCCTGCCCATTGTCTCCCCATGAAACACAGCTACACTAAAACAAGACAGAGGATGCCAGCTCCACACGTGACAACGTTCAAGGTACTGCTGAACAGAACTTTCAAGCCTTTTGCCCAGGCTTAATTCCTTGCTCTGCCTACACAAAGGCAAAAAAAATTCCTTGATAGGGAAAGAGTAGCTTCCCTGTGTCTTGATGATTCTCAGTCTCCACCAACAAGATTTGCATTTTCAAGCTAATTCTGCTCCCTGTCCTCTTCTGGTTTTCCCAGCATCACTCTCCACCTCCATTTTTGCAACACAAATGCAAAATAGTTTACATAAACAACTAAGCTGTTTCAAAGTAAACTGGGTGTACGGACATGGATACTTCCTTTGTTTCAAATATATTTGCCTTGCATACTTAAGCTTAAAAGAAAGAATATCAAGCCCTGTAATCTATGAATTCCTGTACCCTTCAGCCCAAGGTATGTAGGAATGGCATAGGCCCTATAACATGATGGACTTTTGGCCCCAAATCTCTTGCTCTCTGGAAACATCCAGGAAACATTCAAAACCTCAGAAAACATGTCTAGGAAATCTAAACCCATACGACACGAAGTTTAAAATACGCATTTTACTTATGCATATTATTTTTTTTTTCTTGTTTGCTATGTTCTACCGCTAAACTGCTCCCAAATTCAGAAAGACCCATTTCTAGATACAGTTTGAACCTTTCTCCAGAACAGTACAAATACACAATCCAGTAGGGGTGGGGGCTTTGATCTTTCATGCATATACCTACTGTATATACATAGCTTCTTATTTTACTGACTTCATAAGATTGCTGCTGTTCCCTCCTTGGCAGTTTGGTGGGCACAGATGCTCCAAGCTCTCAGGGAGACTCACACTTCCCAAACTGGCTACTCCTTTCAGTTTTCTGGCCAAATCCATTAATCAGGCCTGATCCAGGGAGTCCGCATGTGCATGCACTGAAAAATCCCTTTACAGAGCACTGTTTTCCACTGAAATGAACCTTTGCCAAGCTCCCCCATAGCACGCCAGCCACAGAAAGCAGAGAGCACAAGCTAATGGGGCCCTGCACGAGTCCGGTTGCCACACATATGCTACGTACACCCTCAGGAGAGGGTCCCTGCTTCACCGCGTGACTGAAGGGAAGGGGCAGCTTCCCAGCTTCCCATAGTACCAATGCTGCGCACGCACAAGCAGAATTCTTTTCAAATGCCTTTGCACTGCAGTGTTGCACTTCTGTCCATTCTCCTCCCCAGCAGACTCGGCAGCCTTCTCAGAGAATTTCTTTTCTCTGTTCACTTCCAGCAGTCACATCAAACAGACGTGTATTACCTGGCTTGGAAACTGCTGCTTTTATCTTCCAGGTGAAGAACGTAAGTAGTTAGTGCGCATACATTTCTGAATGGTCTTCAGTTAGAGAATTCAACGTTCCTATTCCAGGGAATAAAATAATTACTTGCTTTTCAAAACTCCTGTTTTTCAAGCTGATAAAAGCTGCTTTTACAAGTGATAGAGAATTTCTAGATGTAAACAGACCTCCTAGTTCTCAGCTACATTTTGCAGTGGTTGTTTGTGTCACCATTTCCCTTGCTGATCTGCCACGGATGATGTCTCCAGCACAGTTCATAGCCAGCTCCAGCTCCCCCAGCAAACAGAAACCCCAGATTTGGGGTGTAACACTGTACTTCTCTTCCTCCTCTCACTGCAAGCAAAGCCAGTTTGCCTGACTCACTATTTTTCTCAAGCAGCAGAACACCAGCTTCAATGCAGCTACATCCTATTAATGCTGATATATGTGAGACCTTTTAAAAGGCCTGGGGAAGACAGATTTCACTTTGTTGAGATAAATTTACACACCAGAAACTATAAAGATGAGGGAATCAAATAAACTCCCATTTATCTTTCTTCTTCATTTGAATAGAATTAGCCAATATATAGCACTATGGTTTTGCCCTCATGCCAAAATCTGCAAATTCAGTTCCTCTAGATGTTCAGTCACATGAGGACAAAATTGATTCACACTGCCCCTTCTCCCATATTGAATGTGTATTCTGGGAGGTGTATCGTCCCAGGATATGGTATTATCACTCAAAAAACACTCCAAGTTTTTGAATCTAAGTTCATGTGACACACACCCAAGATACACGAAATTCAGCAACAGCAAATGGAAATGTTGGATTCCTCTCTGCAGAGCACTGCCTCCTGCCAGCAGACAGTCTTTACTGAACTCAATGAAAATGATACAAGGCTGTGTCAGGCTCCAACATGTCAGAAAAGGAATGAGCCATCACAGCGAAGGAGGAATGTGTCATTTTCTCCATCTTTTCTTGGATGGTGAAACAGCAGCACAAAAATACAAGGAAAGCAAGCAAATCATTCAAGGCCACACCAAGAATAGCACCAAAATCCCCAACCACAGGACATGCTACATACTTGTAGTAACAAAAATATATCTGTCATTGCACGTCACACAAGCTCATTCAAACTAAAAATTTATCACTTGCTTCGGACTCCAGCCAGGTGACAGCAAATATATCATGGAGCTGTCAACAATCTGCTAATCTTGACTGTGAAGTGTAGGAATACAAGCAGCTTAAAAATACACTGGTCCTTCAGAAACCGTAAATTATGCTAGCTCTTTCTCACATACCACTGGGTAATAGGTCTACTCCAGCTATTTCACTCCTACCTCCTGCAGTTAAACAGTTTCATTTTGCATGTCTATTTAGAGAATGACAATTAGATGCATGGGGTAGTGGAAATCACCCAGGAGTATACAGCTAAACACACAGAGACCTTCTCTGGCTCCTTGACTGAGAAGAGTTATCGGTGGCAGAGTTAACTTCAAAGTCTGTACAGAAATCCTGGGACACACACAACTGGATTTTCAGAGCCTCCACAGACAGAGATGGAATAACATCTCTGTCCATCTGGAAGCCTGGTCTGTTGTGCTCTTTTGAGCGCAGAAGAAAGCAAAGAGAAGCAAAGACCCTTCCTCCTCCATCCAAAACCAAACCATGTGTCTAGGCTTGCACCTTTTCAGAGATTGCAAAAGGATGTCATGGTCCCATGAGTCAATATTCAAGCAGTGACTTCAGTTTCTCCTAGCACATATATTTGGACAAAAATTTAAACCAGGATGGGGGGAGGATCTTTGTAAACACAGTGGAAGTTTCAAAGGATATTTCCTCACAAGTAAGGGCTTGTTCATGACATTTCACACTGCGCACATTTTTGGGAGACTATAAATAAAAAGCAAACCTCCTTGTTGCCCAAGTTACGATGCTTTATGGTCAGCAAGCTCACTACGGACTACATTAGCCTGCTTAGCCTAAACACTACTACCCCTACAGCTGTGTGATGTGGCTTGGCTACAGAAGGCAGCTTAACTCACCATTCTTTGTGCAAATTCAATTCTTTAAATGAACTTCTCTTACACCAAATAGCTTGGTGTACCTGCCATTCTTCATTTCCTACTCAGGCCACAAACTTCCATTTTCTTTCCACAGCACTTAAACAGCGCATAATTACAACTAATTATTGATCACTGAGGGATTACTAGTTGACAAATCCAATTTTCACACTGTTATCAAGCACGACTGAATGTGGACTGGAGAAGATAAAAGGTACCTGCTCTGTCTTAGAAACCTGTGGGTCTCTAAGCTGGGTGGGACCAGCCTTGTCACCGTCACCATCATTAAACCCATCAGACTGCAGTGGCACCTGAAGGCCAATGTGTTTAGGGACCTATTATGTAAGATGCTATAAATCTACACAAAGTGACAGTCCTCACCCCAAAGAGTTTTGCAAGCCTAAAAAAAGCCAAGCTTTTTAGATCTGTAAATGTATTCAATTTGGCTGCGTTCGTACCACTTTTGCATTCTATTTCTGCAAATATTCTCCCAAGCAAGCTAGCTGGCAGAGATGTTCAGAGAAACAGCTTGTTTCAGGGAAAAACGCCACTCAGTTTTCCTCAAAGCAAATTTTAAATTTGCATGCTTTGGTGCACCTGCTGATCTCAACAAATTGGATCAATGAAGGAAGGGAGAGCACTGTGCAACCCCCGTGCCCTGGGAAAGCAGCTCACACCCAGCCCGTTAATGTTATTTGTTAGCTGCAGCAGTCCAGTTACCCAGAAATCAGGAGTCTGCTGTCTCATGGCCTGTGTGTGGTACAATCGAGGCACTGTGCAAAAAGGGTACTTAAGAAAAAAGAATTTTTAAAAAAATCTGAGAGAAAAAAAACATGGAGCTGCTCAAACATCATTGAATGGAGAAAAAAGCAACGTTTTCATAATAAGTCACATGATTAATTTTTTCCCAGTTGTATTTCAATAGAGTTATTCACATAATTCAAGTAGACACAAATCTCAGTGTGAAAATATCTGTGCTCTTGTAGCCCAGTGGCAGCCCTTCCAGCATGACTTACAACAAAAGACCAAAAAAGTCCACTCCCGTAGTACACACAAATTGGTTTATTATTAGAGCTCATCCAGCACCATTATTTTCTGGCAGTAAATGTGTTTTTAACAGAACTGAAATTTCCGTGAAGAACATTTTTCTTGCAAATGTTTAACTTTTCTTTTGGGAAAAACCACATCTTTGTTTCACGTCTGTTTAACATTAAGATACATTTCCCTTTCCATTCTGTTTCAAAGGAAGCACGACACAATTTAAAAAATGCTGCACTAAATCTCCCTGGCTCCCAAAATAAAAAAACTGAGAATGAGGCTCACATAAAAAAGATTACAAGTGCCTTTCTAAGGACTTTGTTCATTAAAGAAGACTCTATTCTGCTTCTTGTCTATGAAAGTGAAATATGATTTTATTAAACGAAGCCCTTAATATGTTTGCTAAGACTTTGTCAGGCTCAACATTAACTACATTTCCATTGTTTTTCATGTCCAAAAAGAACGTTTCTCTGCAAAGAGAGATGCTCACTTATAGCTTCTTAACCTACAGCCCAGTGGAGAAATTTGAGTCCAGCACACCCAAGGGGCACAAGGCATTCATAAAATGAAAATGCACAACTTTCAGAAATCATTTAAGCAAAGGAAGGGGAGGGGGGGAAAAGAGAGAATAAAGCATGTTATATGCATTTCAATTTCAGGTAGCAAGATTGCATACATGAGCACGCAGCCATTGTCTACCGCCCGGGCGCGCCCCAGGATGTGTGGAGGACACCCCAGCAGAGACTTGCTCCTCCTCCGTACGAAATAATATCGGGGGGGGTCTTCCAGGCTGCCGGGTCCCTGTCCCTTTACAGAGGGCTCGCACCACTGGGTGAACAAGTGGCTAAATCTCCCCCCCAGAGGCATTTTTGAGGTGATGCGTTGAGTCCATCCAGGGGCATCACAGCCGGTGAAGCAGCTTCCCATCCCAGACGGGGCACCTGCACCAGCACCAAGCCACATCCTTGCCCAAGATTATTCCCCTCCCGACCGACCGGCTGTTGACTTTTGCTCGCGTTTTCTGCTTCAGACACAAGCCAGACCCGAGTCCGCTCTGCCCTCTCCTGGCCTGCACACAGAACCGAGCTGTGCACTCGGGACGCAGGGGGTACCGGTGGGCTGGGAAAAGCCCCGGCCTCCTAATGGGCAGGCAGAGGGGCAGAGCCCCAGGGAAGGTGGACTGGGCACCACCGTTTGGGGGGCAGCACAGGATGCATGCACAGGACGGCACCTCCCTGCCCACCAAAGTCACCACCGTTGTGTTGGGTACCCTTCTGGCCATCCCGAATACATTTGCCCTGGTAAGAGAGCTAAAGGAAAGGGCAGGAACACCCCCTCAGCCCCATTGAAAAATAACAGTTTGAGGACAGAAGGGGCATTGCCTTCCTCCTTTTGGAAAGCATCTACTATTTGAGGTGTATCACTGGAATGTGAGCAATAAAAATAGTCATTTGCAAAATGAAAGCAATGACAGACGTTTCTTGTAAAAACACCGTGAGACGTTACAGATAAAATAACGTTACATAAATAGGCTAAGCATTAGAACTATTATCATCAACAACAGCACGAGGGACACAGCAGTTTAGCAAAGGAAGTGAAAAATAGCGGATGTGATTTAAGAGGCAGAAAGAATCTGCACTGGCAAGTTGTAATTACTGAAGCTGAAACCCAGCCAGGATCCTGGTTGACTGCCTCCAGGCTTGTGAGATACATCCCAGAATCTTTAAATGACCAAATAATTGGGACCTAGGTTTCATGTCGCCAATGAGACACCACCATCAACACGGCCATACCAGTACAGCAGTCTGGCACTAACACAGAGAAGGATCAACCACAAACACCAGCCTCCATGGTACTCATGATTTCAGATGTCTACAAGTAAATATTGACCTGAACCAGATCTGCTTTGCATGGTCATTTTTCTTCCCAAGGTGGTACAGCTGCATGTTTCTTTCAACCATCCTTCAGCTTCAGCAACCTGTAAGCATCTAATGTCTAGTCAAAGGACATCACTCACTCATTTTATGGTTCCCAGAATGCGAAGATATCTACCCAATTTCCTAGGAAACATTAATATTAAAGTATGGCTTTCTCAGCCCAAGTCATGCAAGCTGAACAAAGTTCTCCTGACGTTTTATGACAAGGTGATTAATAATACCACAAAGAAGAATGAAATGATACCAGATTATAAACTATTGTAAATCTTTCAGTCATCCCAGGAATAATGAATGTAGACTTCTTAGGAGAGCAGTAGAGATTTAAACAGAATCATTTTAGTTTTCTTGTCAATCAAGATGCTATTTGTGTAAGAGCAGAAACAGACAAAGAACTCGCTTAATCTTAAAATGAGGGTGTAGCACCTTCAAGGCAAGGGTTATATGCACTTCTTTAACATTTTTTTTCTTTTAAAAAAAAAAAAGGAATTGAAAAAACACCCTAAGCTAGAATTTCCAGAATTGTTGAAGAAAACATTCCACCTTAACCATCTTTTCTGGTCACTGACCTTCCCCTCTCCAAGCAAGAGCCACAGTGACAAGAAGTTCAGTGTTCAAGTCACCCAAACACAGTTGGACTTCAAAAGCCTAATCTGACATGACCTATTTTTTTCCAAATACTTAAGTAAAAAAGTTTCAAAGTATGGTCAAAACTGTACTGGCCTAAGCATCCACTGGACCGAAATGCCCCAAACTTCCTTGGCATGAGTTATGGAGTCAAGCAAAAAGCAAATGCAAACTCTTCACAAGTTGTTCTAGAAATGCTGTTAAGTCTTCAACCCCCACCTCAAGACCAGGGTTATGGCCTTGTTCTGCTTCTGGCTGCACAGGGGAACTCTGCGCTCTCTGACCCCTTGAGGCAGGCTGTCCTAGACGTTACCTCAATGCAATAATTAATAAATAATAATACTGAATTTGAGCTCATGCAACTCATACAGGCTGAAACGTTCCAAAGAAAAATGAATAATGCATGCAGAAGAGATTCATTTGAGGGAAAAAAACCCCTAACTTCAGTTTGAAATAAAGCCCTGGTTGCCTTGGCAAAGAGGATTTAATTGCTGTAATCACTACATCTCACATAAGGTCGCTGTTTGAGGGAGTCCACAGTACTGCTATTCATTCTCTATCTGCTCCACAGCAAATAAAGCACTACTGGTCCCAAGAGCATCAGTGAAATACTTCTGAAAAGGTTTAAATTATTTTTAAAGGGTTATTAGCTTTGGCAAATGAGTCAAAAGTCATCTTAGCTGAAGAGCATAGGTACTTATGCTACATTATGGAGATAACAGCAGGAAACACCATAATTAAGACTGTACTACTAGTGTTACTGTGTGTCATTAAAAACTGTACCCAAAACATGACCATTCCCTATCCATCTGTGTCTGATCCACCCACCCACCCAGGGTTACTACTGCCCCTAACAAATTTCACAGTAATTATCAGAAATACAAAGCCAGAACACTGGCACACACACGTGCCTTGCACACAACCAAATTCAAGTAGTTTTACTGGCACAAATCCTAAGCAACTCTATGGAAGTCAATTAAATCACCCCTCTTTTCTGTGTAAGAGACAGAAGACTCTGGCCAGGCAAATTAAATTAGAGATGGGCCACAGCCAAACTCCCAGATCCAAAACAACCCAAAACTCACAATGTATTTGGATCCTGGTCCAGATTCTCACAGACTGCTACCGCTTCTCCCTCACCCTCTGCCACCTCTCAGAATGGTACAAACTTTTCAGACTGTCCCCAAGCATCACTTGGTGCATTTTATCACCATCTTCCATCAGGGATCTGCATCAAAGTCCTCATACGTGTCCTTCCTGTGGCCGCCTGGCACACTTCTTGCCCAGACCCTCATTAACTTGAGCAGATGCTTAGAAAGCCCATGAACAAGGCATTGTCTATCCCACACTTCTGCTTCTCTTCCTTTCCCACTTGCTGTCTTCTAGGACCAGCGCAATTAGAGATGGTGATTCAGTGAAAATGCATTTGAGGACTCCTTCATTAATATCACAAAAGCTTGGGCCACACAGTGAAAAAAAAGCAAGCAAGAAAGTTCACTTGGCAGGAAAATTTTAAAAAGGATGTAGTGGGGACGGGAAGGTGTATTTTGGTCCTAGTGAGCAACTCAAATGAAAGCACGGCAGGAGCAGAGGAAGACCTGCTGAAGCCACACCTGGTGGCTCAAGAGTGATAAGGGTGACAAATTTGCCCTACAAACACAAGGCTGCTTGAATACGGCCCTCCCAGCGGCAACCTCCTCATTGGTACACCCCTGGAAATACTGCTGCTCTGCCCAATTTCTCCTCTGCTGGGAATATCCACTGCACCACCGCAGGGATCCTAAGGAGAATATATTTTAGAGGTATTTGCCTCTTATGTAGTTGTACATAACTCTCAACACAGGATGAAACACTGCTCCATACAGGGCACTGACACTCAGCACTGCTCAGGGCAGGGGGACTTTAAGTGGCAGACTGAAACCTGCGAGATGAGAGATGAACCCCACCACCCAGGAGCAGCTCCCTAGGCTCTGGGAAGCTCGGGAAGAGCTCCTGTTGCGGTCCCCCCATGTGAAGCAACACTGGCCCCACTGCATGGGGGCCTTCTGCAGCTCCGCTGGCACGAGGCATCACCTTCCTCACACTGCCTGGCTCCCCACGGCCCACGCATCGGAGGGCTGGCAGCCGAACGGTGCAAGAAGTGAAATAGCTTTAACTGTAAGCACCATTTGCTGTGCCTCGGGATGGCAGACTCATTTGTCACTGTTTTCTTCTCCTGCAGCTCTTTTGATTCTTCTGGGATCCAATAACTTTGTTAATATGATTTCTTTTATACCCTGGCCAAGTACAGCATCCAAGACACATGGGGTAGCTATCTGAAGCATTAAATACCTCACACAAAGCACAGGTTCCTGCTCTGCTTTGTCCAAAACCCTTTCTTACGAGTCCTTAATTGACATAAATTGCGTGGGGGGCAGAAGGAGCACCCAAAACAAGAAGGTACGTTGACAATTTTCTTGCAATATTCTGTCTCCTGCTCTTTCTCATAGTCCTCCCTCCACAAAGCCATCAGCTAACTATCATACTGGACTTCTTGTGTCAGACCATGCAAAATCTTATGGGTAAACACAAGGACGAAAGCAACTCTGTTGCATCAGCAGGAATATGACAAAATTGAGATTAATGTGCTCACTCAAGGCAATACTTCATCAGCTTCATGGGATAGTAATTTGGTTTTTACCACAATAAAATGACAGCAATGCACGGCCCAAAACATCTGTCTCACAAAGAAAGTAAATTTTAAAGTAGGCACATTTTTATACTTTTTTTTAAATACTATTCATTACACACTAGAAGTAACTGCATCAACGACCAAATCACTGTTGTGTCTGACTTGTTTAAACAAGACTGTGATTTACTGCACTGCCAGCTAATGAAGAGCCGTACAAGAAGCTGATCAATGCCACCATTGTCTGGCAGCACAAAGCAGGGACCACTCAGCATATTGTCCAAAACAAAGACACCCCCCTGCAAGCTCCCTGCCAGGGACTCGCTCCCTAGGACACAGAGTTTGCAGAAAACCACAGCGTGTCCCTGAACTTGAAATGATCACTCAAAGAGAGGAGCCTTTTCTGACCTCTGTTCCCAACCTGAATATGAGGTGGAAAAAAAAATGTTTATCTTGCAGCTGTCTTCCTTAAATTACCCCTTGTGATACTGTGTATTTAAGCTATTTTGTCACCTGAAGGCAGTTTTGTGTTCATTAACAAAGGTAATTGAACTCAAAGCCAGGTGCTCATAGGCAAAACTCAACTCCTAATTCCACCTCCAGTGGCTTTCCCTTCCCATTTCATACCTGCACCAATGTTAATCACAGCAGGGGTAAATCATCTGTCCTTTCCTGCAAGGCAATAATACAGCCAAGAACCCCCTAGCAAAAGAAAGATTTGGACAAGAGCAGTGGCAATGCAGGCTGGAGAGGCTGACCCTTCATCAGCTCCTCATCCAAGAGGGATCACTACCCAATACCCCTTCACGTTGCTTAGAGGGAGCCTGACCAGATGCAACAAACCAAGGGTGTCCTTTTAGCGGTGGTCTCCTCCCAAATCCACTTGCCTCCCTCCCAGACACACTCTGCATCGCAAGCATTTTAACCACAGCTCGTACCTCGCTCTCGGTGCGACCGTGCCACATCTGCTGACAGTGCTCTGCAGATCCGCACCCGGCCCTGAAGCAAGCACTGAGTTGTGCAGGAGCTGCCTGGAGTTAATTAGCAGGAGCTGTCATGTTGAAACTTTCCGAGACGAGGATCAGCCTAGGAACACGCTTGTAGAACCTGAACCATTTAAAAATGTAAAATCTCTTTCCATTACCATCAACAAGGCTGAGTTTGTGTCAAGTCACATGGCATATCGGCACCTTCCCAATCCACGGGAAACGCTTTTCACATCATCTCCATTTGCAGAGTATAGCAGTGTCTGCTAACACACTGGCAGACAAGAGGTTGTCAGGGCTCCTATAATAAACCTTATTTGTCCCACACGTGCAAAACAATCTGATGTGTCAAACAAGATGCACTGCCACCAGTTACGCACAGCACTGCTTACCCACCTGTAGTTCAGTACTGCAGAGATGAGATGCCTGCTTCCACACCAACTGACTTAAAACCAACATAACTAACTCTCTTTTTTTCCACTTTATGATTCTGAATATGAGATACAGCAAATTTCCATAGCATTGCCACATCCCTTAGCGCTCATAGATACAGATGGGCAGATGAAAGAGATAGCTGTGCTGCTGGCAGGGCTCAAATAGAAGAAAAAGCAGGGTTTCAAGGCAAACCAAACACCTTTTCCAATGGAAAGCGGGTCCCTGATTCAGTCCAGCTGTACTTAGTGTTCCCTACCATACACATGAAATATTCCTGAACTGTCAAAATTAAAAATAACTAGCAGTCAACTTCTGTTCAACTTCTCACTGAAAAACACCGGTGAAATACTCACACAAGCTAAATATCTTTAATCTAATTCTGTATTTTGGTCAACCTCTCCCCTCCAACTCTTACGAACATTTCCCTGCTCCTGTGGGAGAATGGAGCATCCCTAATCCAGGCTGCAGAGGGTGAGGGAAGGGGCAGACAGCAGGGACACTTGCCACAGCCACCCAAACTCAGCACCACAGCACCCATCACTGTCTCATCCTCCTTTACCTTAACAACACCGCAGGAACGAGCAGCTGGACAAAGCAGCACGTTCAGGACGCCTTTTGCAGGGCAACAGAAGTCGCCGTCAGAAAACGTCTCAATAAAAGAAAAGTGTTTTATCCCCACGATGCTGCGATCCAGTCTGGAAGTGCTTCAAAGCCAACAGCCAACAACTAACAAGAGCTTCTCGCCGTCGCGTGGGGCTGCTGCTCTGCCTGTCTTATTCCTGTGAAGAGTGATCGTGGACAGCTGATTACTGTAGCAGATAGTTGACCTTTATCTAAAATTCCATTAAAAAGCTTTATTGACTGTAGTCTTGTGGGGTCTTTCAGGATTCACTGGGTCATTTATTCACTGTCGGTTATCCATCGGTTTTTAAACTTTCAGGACTGCTCAAGCTCTAGGAAGTAGGTTTGTGTGTGTGTGTGTGTGTGATTTTTAACTGGTTTTAAGACTGTATGAGGGGGCAGTTTCTTTTCTTCTCCCTCTCTAGTGTGACTAGGGCAGAGAAGGTTATCTTAAAGCACACAAAAAGGAGAGAAAACCTGGCAGTGTGGTACGACTACTTCCAGGGCAGGTTGGCTCATGCACGTGAGTGCAACACAGCCACGCCTGCCTGCAGGTGCCCAGGGGGGATGCCTTTTTCACTTCAGTCAACAGAGATTCAGGTCTAATTACATCACACAACATCCTTGTGACATTTGTAACTCCATACTATCATGTCAGGCTTTCATCAGCTGAAGCCACATTTTCTGAGCCACACGCCTGTCTCAAAGAGAAATAAGAAAAAGAAAAGAATGGCTCAACTCTTTCTGAAAGAGAATTTATAGAAATGGTTTATCCAAGCTAAAAAAAAATTCTGGTGACAGCGCCCCCAGGCTTCGCAGGAGTGTCCTGAAAGGATGTTACTCCCTTTCCCTTTCAGTGACAGAAAAGAGAACAGTGGGAGGAAGACAATGGATGCATCGAACGAAGCAGGAGATCTGGAAAAAAAATAGCGTGAACTTGCCTTTGAGGAATATGTTACAATGTGTACACACATGGGGACTGAGTTAAGGTTGCACAGACATCTCTGGCATTTCCAGACTTTGCAGTGCTTGATATTTTTTATTAATATTACATATTACAATTCCATATTTTAAATTTAATTCAATGTACATTCAGAGAAAAGAGAGAAATAGCAAATTTAAACATTCATTCTGGGTTTATTAAAATCTTTGGATAAAATCCAAATATTCCCAAGTCACCAGTAATGCTTTAATTTTGTAATTATTTCTAAATCTGAACTAGCATTTCTGATTAATTTCAGAAGTATATTTTCTTCTTTGCTCAACACTTTCACTTCTGCTGAATTTTCATCCTAAAATGATGCTTCAGTTCATCATTTATTTCTCTCGCCAGTAATAATCCTGCTCTGCTTCCCCATTCATACCAGCTTGGTTACGAGCGATGAAGGCCATGCGGAGCCTGCTCCTCACACGCAGCCGGGCTGCATTCCCCACAGTCTGTATCCTCTCATTTTCTATGCATTTCCAGATCTAAAACCTTCTGTTTTCTTTCCCTTGTTTGCTCTTGGCAGCTATTGGCAGGAGACACCCTCTTAATGATCTTTTTCTGGCCTTCTAGACGACTGCTCAGACTTCTACAGATCTTTCATTATTAACGCAGAAGCCTTGTAAGTCAGTTTTAATGGCCTGTGCAATTTTTATTCCTTAGCAGGAGACATAACCCCCTCCATATGGATATACGTTTATTAATATAAATCCTTAATATCATTTTTCCTAGTGAGAATAAACAGTAAAAGCCAACTGGCATGTATTACACCTTGTACTGGTTCATCCAAAAAATCAAAAAGTAATCTTTGCCCTGCAATATGTGGAGCATGGCAGGGAGAAGCGGATAATCTTTCTCCCTGAGGTTGCCTAGGCACCGAACGACAGCGAGGTTTCTTTGCACGTTCCCGCCATTCCCCTCCAGACAGAGGGCCGCATCCCGACCGCAGCCGCTTTCATTTCTCTAGCGTGGGATTCATTACCTGGTTTCAGCCCCTCACTGTTATTCCTGGAATATCTCCAATCTCCATTTCTATTCTGATTGGGCATAAAAGAAGATGGGTCGTTCGTGTTAGGGACGTGTAACGAATGCCGACAAACCCATTTTTTGTCTGTGACTCAACAAATTGCTAATAGCGCTCAGCCTTCGTTACCAGCACATCCTTGCTGACGGTTTAAATGGGGAGACTTGGAAAATGGGACAAAAATCTGCCATTTATTTATAAAGAGAGTGTCCTGGTTTCTTTCCTATAACCAAGGGGCGATTGTCCATTTATTCCATTAAACGTTTTCCTGCTGTACAAAATTACTCTCATTTTTCTTTTAAATACACCCTTTGAGTCTCAAGATGGAGTTAAATAACAATATAAACCATAAAAGAAATACAAGCCATTCCCAGTGCTATTGGATGAGATTTCCGTCCTTCCAGTTAAGCAAGAATTGCTTTCTTCTGTCTCTTCTACAACTCCTCCATGTACATCAGGAGATTTCTTCTGTTTAGCAAGTAGCACAAAAGTTGGTGCTACCCCTTCTTTAGTCATGATTGCCATCTTTCCCTGTTTACTATGTTTCACTGAAGTTTGTCAGTAAAGAAGGTTAACAGAGATACTGCTGTGCATCAAAAGACAAAAAGTGCCTGAAAATGTGTGACACTGATGTGTGTATTAGCCCTGCTGAAATCTCAAAGCTGTGCTTCATTTTTCCCTTTTTTTAAACTAGGTAGCCCATAAAAAAAATTTAATCATGGCAACGTAGCCCATTTCACCTATCTTTATGGTCAAACTATGTTTAGTGGCAACCCACCTAACGTAATCGGCAAAATTTATGTTCACAGATGGCAAATTTTACAGTACAGACCAGACTAGCAAGGCCACAAATTAACCTCCAGTGTCATAAGAATTTCATTGCACACATGTATAGATCATCTGTCAATAAAGTGAGCAATATGACTGTCAGGCACAGCAAAAGCATTAAATGCACACTTAGCCTCCAAATTCTGCCCCTTGACATATCTGGGTCCTTCGATTACACCAAGCCACGCTGGCTGGATTGTAGCATGAAGAGAAACACATTCCGCGGACCACAGCACAACTAGAGCTGCAAGTCAATATTAAACTCTAGTTATTGAATGAAAACAAACAACCAAGACTTAGCTGAAGCGAAGCAAAACCAGTTTGCGCTGAAGGGACTGCAAGCAATAGCTGGGGCTTCACATACAACCTACAGCATTGCCCTGTAAGTGACACTACTGGAAGGACAGGAGTTTAACAAATAAATTGTCTTTCAACACAGCACGTGGCCGAATCTCTAAGAAACTGTTTCCAATTGCTTTTCAGTTTCCAAGCTTGGTTAAGAATTTTGCCAAATTTTACCAAACCAAGGAAGAATTTGCTCTTCTATGAGAACTGAAGTCAGTTTTGCTAGAACAAAATACAACATAAAATACTACACAACACAGCATGAAATAGTAAAGAGGTGCATAAAATTGAGCATATCTGTTCCTTTGCGTACTGTCAGAGCTCGAGGTTGGCATCAAACACCGTCTTGAGAATGACTTAATTTTGATCTATTGCTTCATATGAGCCAGACTGCAATTCACCCTGCTACGCTTATAACGGATATGATTAAAAACAATCAGTTATATTAGGCAAAAATGTATTTCCCAAGACAAACATTCACGTCAATGTATTTTTCTCTGGCTATAACACACAGAAATTCTATGTATATAAAAACCTTCTGGGTTTTTACGGACGTTAGCGTCGAGCTGAAAAACAGAAAGCCTGTGAGGGAAACTGCATATATTAGATGCAGGCGCTATAGTGATTGTATTTCCCTCGGCATAATTCCCTGCCTACTATGTAAACTTCAGCTGAATAATCTCTCCATGGGGCCCAAGTATGTCATTCGAAATAATCATAGCAACAGTTGCTGGTGCTCTCTCCATCCTGAAGCATGGGTGAACCATCGGCAGAATTGCATTTTGCCTCTTACTTTCAGCATTCAGCTTAAGGTTAAATCAAAACACTTGCAGATTCTCTGATGAAAAGCACAATGCAAGCAAAGCCAAATAAAAGAGCAGACAGGCTAGACTACATAGAGCTGAGAGTGAATTTTCCAAGGAAATATTTCTGGGCACATAAAACATGCTGATTTATTGTAACAGAAACATCTCCTGGAGATGAACCGATTCCGTACACTTTTCAAAGAAGGCAATCCCCATGGAAACCTGACCGCCTTCCCCCAGCTCAGGAGCATCAAGATGCACGCTCTGCATGTCGTAAGAGCGGCGCAAAGTGACTCCTGCCTGACGGCTGGAGACGTGCAAGTCATAGAGGACTGTGGGAGAGGACAAGGGCCTCAGCACTAGCCAGGCTGTCGTGGCTCACCCTGTGGCTCCCATTTGGAGGCTCGGTTTCTGCTTCCTTGAAACTCCAGGTTAGTTAAAGTGCTCAGCACTTCCATTATTTTGCTTTTGAAAGACAACATTTCAAAACTATCACTGGAAGAAGGTTTTGGTGCTTTCCTAGCCAGCAGAAATCACAAAACTTTACCCTCACACTGTTTGTTACAAGGTAAATGTTATTTTAGAAATTCCAGCGGAAAGAAAATCTCCTCATCTTAGGCTGTCTCTAATACCTAGGGAATTTTATCTGTGGTGTATCTGGAGAACAAAAAAACGGAGAATTAAGAGCTGATGTTAAATCCTTGCAGAGCCTTAGGCAAATTCCATAATCTCTCTGCTATAGCACTGAGGATCAATACACAACTGCCGAAACCTGACTGCTCCGTGAGGTTGGTCCATCTACTGACAGTGGATGCCAGCCAAAACCATATTTAACAAAGGAAACCCAGTAAAGCCAGGTAAAAGCAAGAATAAGTTGGGTTTATAGGAAATCCCTTCCCGACCCAAACCTTTTAAAGTGTGCTTAAACCCTACGGTATTTCTCACACATTTCCCCCCCACACCCTGAGTAGATGGAAGTGCTTGGGACGCTGTGGATCATTTCTTTCCCTCTGCCTGTGCACTGCGCTATGAACCACTTGTCCTGATTCTCAGAGCAATCTGTAGGTTTATTAATATGCATGTGCTATTTCACAAACGTTGAATGATTTGAAAGTGCTGCATAGGGTTTGCTGTCTGTTTCCTCAACATCTGTCCCCAAAGCGCACTTCTGTCATGTTCTGCTCCCATCGTTCTTGGATCAAAAAGTTAGGAGTAAGGCACAAATCTGTTTTGAGGTTTGATAGCACGGACTGCAACTCCTTCTTTCCCAAGCATCTCACGTTCTCACAGCATATGACACTTTCCAATTACCTTTTGGCCCTTTTATTCCCCCAGTCTGGCTCATATTTCTCTCTGAATTTGGTCTCTGTGCAGCTCTGAACCCACAGTCTGACAGCTAAGGACATAGCAAATATGCAGCACTAACCCTTGGGGTGGTTAGAAATGTCTGAATTCTCCTATTACAGGCAGATTCACAAGTAAAGGTCACCAGAAAGTCTCAAAACTTAAAACAAAAATGGGCCATGCAACAAGCAGTCAAACGCTTGAGGAAGCGGGACGGGCTGTCTTACAGAAAAAACGAAGACAACTTGCAAAGTCTGGATCCAAATCCTGGCTCTGCCAAAGACTTCCTACACAAGCTGAGGCACGTCTCATTTTCTCACCTTTCAGCTCCTCTCTGTACAATGCAACAAAATAGTTCCTCTCATCTTGCACAGGTCACATGTGGTATCCCATGTACTTTGGAAAGATGATAAGAAAGTTGATAAAAAGAGAGGAAGCTCCAGCAAAGAAACTGAAAACCCTCCTGCAAACTGTCTAGCAAAATGGATCGCAGCAGTTACCCTGGCTGACTTACAGAGGCATAATTTAAGAGGCAGAATTATGACTAGAAGCAAATAGAATTAAAACAAAAAGTAATCATACAAACATTTATAGCTCATACTTTAAAATCAATTCCCATGTTCCAGAAAGTGTCATCCACACAGATAATTCAAGACTATTTATAGTTTTCCCCAGTTGGAGAGGAAATGCTTAAGTTCTCTCAGGAAAAATGTAACCAAAGAGATTACATCTGCCATCAATTTGTCCCTATTTGTAGGCTGTTTAGCATACAGCACTTTAAAACTTCTCTTACCTTAATACAAACTGGTCTGCTAGAGAGTCATCAGCCAGGGAAACATGAAAGGTCACAACATCACCTTCTCTGACCGGGTTGAGTGGTAAGCGAATAACGATATTTTCATCTAGCCTTAGTGAAGACTGTTTCAATTTATCTTGATCTGGGTAAACAATGATGCTACCAATCCTTTCCATAGCTGACAAAGCCTTGTGTTCATTATCTTGACCTGTATGGATATTGTTTTCCCATTTTGCATCCTCTGGAGAACATTCCCCATCTGGTGTATAAATCTTATAGAAGAGCTCCACAGTAATCCCTTCCAGGGAGGCCGTTTCCTCTGAAACCAGGGGTGGAGGGGAGCTGAACCAGCTAGGAGATAATTCCAGCTCTGCAACACATAATCCTAGATGACCTGTCAATCTACAGCTGGCCACAACTTCTCTAGACTCCAGGAAAGCAAACATCTTCACGCAAGGCAACCTCTCCGCAGAATTATAGTCATCCCAGTCCTTCCCCACAATATAGAACAAGGTTTGTATTTTAGGTTTGTTGGAATAGATTGAGCTGTCGATTATGTGAGATTTTAATTTCCAATTAAAAGTGAATTTATTTGTGAAACCAAAAGATGCAGAAGTCAGCATGAGGTCCAAGGGAACAGCCTGTTCAACAGAAAAGGGTCCATACGTGGCATTTAGGACAGGTGGCAGTTTGGCTTTGTATATAAAGAATGAATCCACCCTAGACTGCAAACTGGAGTTCCTCATGATATCCTGGTTGGCTTCTTTGAGGAAGAAGAAAATATCAGCATTGCAGATGTGATAGCTCGCAGGGAGATATGTTGGCAGGTTTGAAAATCTCTGTATGCTGTCCATGATCCCTCCTCGGCTCTCCACCACTGCAGTCCAAAGATAAAAGGAAACAGAAAGACAACTCTAATGTTTGCTTAGCATGCCCCTCAGTTTTTCTCAAAAGCAATGTATTACCAGAGATCAATACTGTTAGCCACAATTACAAAACAATCTGACACAGGTACCATGGAAAAGCACTGTTGGCTCAAAGCTCATACACTGAAAACATCCCATTGCATCAGCTGTACAGCTTCCTTTCCACCTTCCCCAATCTAATATCTACTTGAAAGCCATTAATCAAGTACTAGATAAAAACAAGGAGGCGATTGATTGGCCAGATCCCAATCTAAGTTCCAAAACTTTTTACTGGTTGGTCTTTGTTCTTTTATTGCCAGATCAAACTTACAACTTTTTCTCACCCATGTTTCAATATACGTAAGAAACTGGCATATTCAATATTAGTAGGCAGTAAACCAGAACATTTTCTTTAGCATAACATCACTAACACACAATGCAATGGGCGGTTGCAAATCTGCATCACTCCCAATCCACTTTTGCCAGGTCAGCAGTTTGGAAATTAGTGGTAAACTGATAAAAGCTTTGTTCTTGAAACCAAAATTTTTCACACAAAAAGAATACGGGGTTTGATACTGGTCTCAGTGGGATGGATTTATAAGCAAGAGTGTACTTGAGAGAAGGAGAGAAATCCTTTACATACAGAAGGCTCGCAGGTGCTTAGAAGCATTTTTTTTGGTTTAATTCCAGAGGAGAATGAAACACATTTGGAAACCACAAAAGTTTCTCTACAACACAATGGTCAATCCTCCAGCCAGCACTGAGCAATTTTTCCCAGGCAAGAAAAGATTCCAGAGGGAGGGAGGGATCAAACAGACATCTTTGGTTTGGGCCGATCTCTAATTAACAGTGAGATATATTCAATCTGGGCTGCAATTCTACCAGAAAGAAACAGTGGGTCTTTCATACTAACAATTCATACACTCCGACAAAAAGCCGGTGAATGCAAGCTCCTGGGACTGCCACAGAAGAAATAAACAGAAACCAAATGAATTAAAATGAAGCAGTTCCATAATGTGCAGAGATAACAAAGGAACAATGACAGATCCTAAGGTCAAAGCTCTTGTTGTCTCCTGCTGAAGCTCAGCGGTGATTTTACTGTTTGTCAGGACTGGGGAGAGCAGATACACAACGCGACAACTGCACAAACAATTACACCTGTTACAACACAGATGACTCAGATGCTTGCAGCCACAATTTAGCACAGATAAAAGCTCTAATATTTAAGCTATTTTTTCAGGTTGTGTATTTTTAAAGCCTACACTTATGGAAGACAGATTCTAGGGCAAATCTCATCCATTTGACTTTGCTCCTCTTGTTCTCAGTTGAAATTTTGCTCATTTATTTTGAATGGCTTGATATTATCTATGCTTGCTTAAATGCTTCTCATTTCATCACAATGCTTCTGCCTTTACTTTTGCTGTATATTTAATTTTGTCAAGGTTTTTCTGTAGCCATTGGAATATCCTTTGTGGGAACGAGTAAATATGCATATGCACAAAAGCATAAAAAATTTGCAGCAGGAAACAGTATCAACAGTCTCCTCTCTCACTACTCTATACATGGGGATCAGATCAGGGTTTCCTCTCAGCTCTACAAGCAAATGCAATTGCAGAGCAGTTGCCACACAATCGCCCCACTTGGGTGTCCTCTCATTTCTTATGCCCGTGCATAAACATTTCAGCCCACAGCTCATAACACACCGGTGCAGCCAACACCTTCTCCTGGCTGCACGCAGCCACGGGCCTGGGCACCCAGATGAAGTACAGAAACCCAGGTGATGAGAAACTTTCTCCTCCCTTCCCCATGTGAGCACTGACCTGGGCCAGCTTGCTATGGTATCATAGCTCACATCGGTGACAACCAATTTTCTACTGGAGAAAATTGACTTTAGCCCCTTTCCCTTCCACATCTCTCTTCATTTAGAGGTGAACGACGGGTAGCTGGCCCACTCCCTGCAGCAGGCAGAAACCAGAGACCCCGTTTCTCTATGCGAAGCCATAAGGTGCGAGTAGTAATAAGAAATTCTGGAAGAAGACAGAGGTAGTCTCTCCAGGCAAGAGGCTAACAAAGCTACAAGCAGTGTAAGAGGCAGAAGGCACAGGTGAGGCAGACACCGCAGAAAGCAGTAGGTGCTCTGTAGCAGAGATGGACACCGCTGCCTGTTAGAACTGGGCACGGGAGGCACAAGGCAAGGAACCCAGAGCAACCTACAACAGGGACGGAGGCAAAGAGCAGAAGCTGGTGACCACCATTTAGCAGGGGTCAGGCAATGCCCCAGTGCTGTTTGCTGAGCTGCTCTGTGGGAGCCCCAAAGCTTTTATCCCGCTGCTGAATAACGAAGTGCTCAGGAAACACTGCAGGTTAAACCTCAACCTGCTTGTAGCAGCAGTAGAAGGGAGAAAGGAGATCAATGCCAAAGTCACCAGGGGTTGTTTTAGCAGCTCCATTACTGCTCAGGTATTTACAGAGCACCTTGACATGGCGTGGCTTGCCGTGCCATCGTGCAACTGCACAACTCAGTCGCTGAAAGCAAGGCAGCAAGGGGTGGCAGGGTGGCGTTTCTTTGCTTAGAAGTCAAATGCAGACAAGCACCTTCCTGGATTAATTGTAGATAAATCAAACTACATTTGAAAGCAATACTTTTGAGAAGTTGCATTTATCATAAAAATTGTGCAGCTGTACAGATAAGCAAAGGACACACAGCAGCAAGAGTACCCTCTGATTTCTTGGAGAAGAGCTAAAATTTGCCTTCTCCCAAGACACACCAGATTGCAGAGATGTAAACACTGACATAGTTCCTGAGCCTAAAGAGAAACCAAAAATGAGGCAAAGCTTAAATGCATTTGGGTTTATATTATAGGACTTGTCCCCCTGCCATCCTTTATGCAGATATTTTCGCTCTCTCAAGCAGTGATTTACAAGAAGTTTAAAAGGTATGTTTTCCCCTTTCCTCTGTTTCATTACAGTGGCAACATTCAGTGCCTCTTCTCAGAACTGGTACGAGGACTAGGATATCAGCCTGCTGTAACTCAAACAAAATGAGACACAAATTTTGGCTGAAAGCTTATATGGGAAGCCATAAACAGCCGTAGACAGGGCTGGGCTTTGTCCTAGAACCAGCCTGCAACAAAATATGATATCTGAATTTAGCAGCATTTTATGATGCTGTAGGAACATCTAAAAAGAAATACTTCATACGATGGCAGGCCAACACCCCGCCTTTTTAATTCGGCACATCAGCGCCACAGAATCAATCTCCTTACAGTAACAATCAGAAACAGGACACGTTTCCAGCTTTCTGGTGTGCAACAAAGCGACTATTAAATCACCTGCTCCTTTAATAAGCACTCCAGCAAGATCAAAAGAGGGCAGAACATTAGATCAGAACGTGGGTTAGTCCTAATTATGTAACAAAAGAGAGCAAGAGTTGAAGAAAAGTAAACGGAGGCCAAAGAGCATCCCTAGAGCCCAATGCTATCGCAAAGGCTGAACACAGTCTGTGGCACTGGAGATGTTGATAACACATGATTTGATATGACTTGAGATATTTAGCTTAATTTCTAAAATCACTTTTACTTTGTAACAGGTTTTCAGCAGGTGCTTTGTACCTTTTAAAACACTTACTTGGACTAACCAAATAGCAAGACCCTCAGAGCAACAGGTCAACTTGTAAAATCTCATCACTCCCATTTTACGCAAAAAAACTCCAGAGTTGGGCAATAGGGTCATAGCCCAGTCCATCCTGCAACTTCTGAGAGTGCAAATGGAAAGGAAACACCCTTCCAATTGTTTCTGAAGAGCAGAGAGACAGAGAGGAAGCCACTGTGCATGTCACCAACCATGCAATGCTGCGCATCAGGGAGATGCCCCTTCCTGGTCCTTACTCTGACCCGCTCAGACCTCAAACCAAGCTTTCTTTCTGTTGTCCTGATAATTTTTTATTTAACCATAAAATTATCCATCACTTCTGTTTTTAATCTCACTTAACCCTGGACTGATGCCACAAAAAGCAGCACAGGACTAAGGCACATGCAAAGCCACAGCTGTAGGTCACACTGTTCAATAAAAATCTGCCATCCATGTAACTCAGGAGTTCATCCAACCTATATTTCTTACAATTTCATACATACTAATGCATCTACGTTAAGCTGTAGTAAGAGGAAAGTCTTTAAAATTCATCATTTTGTAATTAAAAAGGAAAATAACTCCTGATGAAGCACAAATCCAAATTTCACATCTCAATCTGCCCATACTTTAGCTAACTACTTAACAGGAGCCAAGTCTTCCATGAGCCCCCAGTAATTCTCAAGTTGGAGGTGCAAGGCACAGGAAGCATTTAAAATTGCAACTTTTTCAATATCCTTTTTCTCTGAAAACAAACAAGAAAGCCAATCCTGCACCTGTGGAAAAACTGTGAAAATGTTAAAATTCATCTTTCCTGCAGCATCATCGGAATTGTAGCGGGAGATCATACAGACACTCCTCTTTGTAAAAGAGGAGTAATTTCAAGTAATGTGGTGCCAGTAAGTACTATGATGTTATCCATGACTCATACAGAGGCAATCAATGGCTTGTCTGTATAGGAGAAAAATCACCAGCCCTTCCCACCAGCCCTCACTAAAACCATAAAGACCAAACTACACATGTACATTATTCCACTATAAAAATGGCTCTATTCATAATAATTATTTTGCTCTGGAAATGCAGGCATTATCCTTAAATAAAAACACACTGTATCCCAGAATAGGGTGTCTACACAAGGAAAGCTATTCTGGAACTGATAAATTACAAGACAGTAATTAATTCTGGACCAGCTGTGTAGGTCACTTTCTCTCATACATGCAAGGGGTAAGACCTGATGCTGTTAAGGGACCCCAGCCGTGACAGGTTCCACAAGGTGATTTGGCCTGGCTACAGCTGGGGAAACTCTTAATCTTGACAACAGGAAAATGAGGAGGATGATTACAGTGTGAAAATCTACCATGAGTTTAGACCTCATTTGAGTACTATGAGTAGGATAAGTTTGGGTTGTGCCAGCATTTAAGGAGCCTAGATGAACACCTGCCTCCTGCTCTCCCTGACTCATTCAAAATTTAATAAAATAACCATGAAAGGAGGATGTCACTGTTTACTTCCCACATTCAGAGTCCATCCTGTGACTCATCTCCTCAGCTTTACATTAGGGAGGAAAAGGAGGAGAAAAACCTGAGGAACAATTTCCATCACCTACCATTCAAAAACAAGACTTACTCCTTTAGTACGTGAGGTAGTTACCCAGAGAACCACATTGGCACTGAAAAAGATCCCGTAATAACAAACACTATTTTCAACTGTAACAGAGTAATCTGAAGATATAAGTGACACTGCAAGAAAGAGCTAAGAAGAGTTCCCAATGCTTCTTTAACGTTAAATCAAAGGCAGCCCAGAAACGGTGAACATACGAAACACTGTAGCATGAGAAAAGATGATAGGATCCCTTTAAGCCTTTCTCATTCTCTCTTCTTATCCTAGTTTGATGTAAGGTTAGAACAACCAGTTTACAGTCCTTACGTTCAATCTTGATTACACATTTGTGGACACAGAGACTCTCTTTGCAATCGCTAGTCAGGCAGCTTGTTTTGAAAGACAAGAAAAAGGATGCAATTTAAAAATAAGTCTATTTAATCCAAACATCTAAAACTGAAGTGAAGTTAATTAACTTTTGTAGGCTTGGGACAATGTCTCACGTACTTATCTTCAAATGTCTCAGTCAAACTTCTGTTACCCATGCTTCACTGCAGCTACACGTTCTGGCCACCCCCCGCGGGAGTCAGCCCATCTCATTTTAGATAGGTATCTAAGCCCAGCACAGACTCCAGCCTCCCCTTTCAGTAAATCACAGAAAAGGGTATCTCCAGGATTCACTCATCCTCTCCTAGACACTTATATCTTAGGGGTGACAAATCACCCTTGGGAGGAGCCTATTTCTCTCCATTAGCTTGATGGCAAAAGGTGGCCAGTGCAGACTTGCATGCTGGAGGTTTAGATGTCTACGGGCAAACAAGTCCTGGCCCATCAGATCTGATGGCTCACTCTACACCAAAGCTTCTCTTCCCACACCACATGCCTGTGTTTGCCCACCACTCTGATTACAAAAGGCTTGAATGCAACACCTCAGGCCTCATAAATCTTTTGTCTATTAAAATGCATTTTTCAGTGCAAAATTAAACTATGCATAGAAAGAAACCCCTGATCAAACCACAAGTTCAGTAATAAATTGTATTATTGTTTTCCAGAGAAAGTCAAGTGCTTTGCCTGCTTACCCTTGCCAAAAAATAAGTTGGATGTGGAAGTTTCTGAGCTAGCACTTACTACAGTTTTTAGCTTGCATGCATTTTGCACAGTCACCCATACTGAAAGACATACATACAGCAAGGCCACCTACAGATAGTAATAAAACCGTACTGTCTGAAAGGCTGCCTATAAATCTTATTAAAGTAATCCCTTCCCTGAACCCAGATTATTACATTCACCTTTATGGTAGAATAAAAATTAATTTTCTCAGCTATAATAAGTGTATGATAAGAAAGCATCACTTGGGACTAAATAAAGATTATAATTAACTCCAACTGAATAAATCTAAATTTAGCTTGGACTAGCAATTTGTTTTCATACATTTTCCTCTACGACTGAGTGAATAGGTATGGCAGGATTAGAATCCCATGCTAGTTCCAGCACTGCTGGCACAGAAAGGAGTGAGGCAGAGTGTAATCCAATACCCAAAAGGCCTGAAGGTTAATTCAGGGTTCTCTATCAGCAAAAGTTTGGAATACTAGAGAAAAACAAAAAGGCTCAAAACTGCCATTAGTCCAGCAAGGAAAGCATGTGAAGCATTGGACTCCATAGAGAACACTGCTCACAGCGTTCCCTAAATCAGCATTGTGCAAAGACGGGACCTCTGCCACAGGAGAACATGTTGAGGGGAAGCATCTTCTGTGCTTGCCTGATCTTCCTCTTTCCTACCAAGTATCTGCGTTTGAGGGCCATCAGAAACAGGCTGCTGGGCCAGATGGATCTGTGCTCTGACCTGGTATAGCCACTCTTAATCTGCGCTCCCTCATCTGCAACACCTCAGAGGTGATCCCTAAAGCAGTTGCAAAAGCCACAGCATCACACAAGCACAATGCAAGCACACAAACAAAAGGGGGTGAAGTAAACGTATCAAACAAATCCACAAAGTTCACCCTGACTTTTTTACTTAGTTGAAAATAAAAACCCTTATAGCAGCACTATACTCAGCAGATTAGAGGTATTTATTTTTTTTCTTCCAAAGAAACAAGGCTGTACTTAGAAAAGGTTGAGGAACTGCCTCGTTAAGCCACTACTTCATTATTTGCCATTCTCTGGGAAAACGATTGTTAACTACTTTATCACTGGGAAGGAGGAGTTCAGGCTTGTTTACCAAAACGGACCACATATTTGTCCTAGCCAGGGAATAACATGCAACCCAAGCAATAAAGCTACTATGCTTCCTCCTCTGATTTCCATGCTAGCCCATGCAGACATCGGATTTGCCCACATAAGAAGATTTTATCAGGTATAAAGCTACAGCTGAACCATTATCATTACAGCAGAATGGTTCTCCAAGCAGATATGTTTATTTCCAAAGACTGGAGTTCTTTTAGCTTAAAGGTAACACAGTCTGAAACACGAAAAAAAAAAAAAAAAAAGAATTTTTTTAGGATGAAATAAGAGTATGTATGTAATTCACTACACCACTATAACAAATTCACCTCTCATGAGGGTTTATCTTTGCTAGACGGGACATGCTTCTGCTGCCCCAGCACCATCATTTCTTTCTGAGAACTACCAGACTCAAGCACAATTCCTGACCAGATACGAAATTGCCCAAAATTATGCTGTCCAAACCTGAGGAGTGCAAATTCCTCCCGAATCGTTAACATTGGCTGTTATAGTTAAATTTGTCACAGCTTCTAAGCCAAAGATCCAGCATCTCTACAGGTTATAAAGTGAAAATTTTATTCCACCAGGGAGAAGAGAGATCCCCTTTCCTCCAAATGCTACCATCAGGTAAGGCCTGGAAGGATCTGAGATACAGGACATTAAACCTGTGACATCTGTAACTGCAGAAAGGATATTTCAGGTAACTTTTAGAGGCTTTTATTGCTCCCTCTGAACTCTGTACAGCAGGAAACATGGTAACTAAGGCACATGGTTTTATGGGCTGGAGTAATAGAAAAAACAGTCACAATAAAAAAATTTTTAAAACTCTCTAAACATCCCTAAAATAGCTTTTCCTGAAACATAGTGGGATGGTTTCACCACCTGTGAGTAATGTGCCCATCCCCACACCCCATAAAATCTTTATGTCATCACGTATTCTATTTATTCATCTCCCCCACACTCTCACACACATGCTTCTGGACAAAGTCTTCGTTGTTAAAAACATTTATTCAAATGTGTCTGATAGAAAAAGCTAGAAGTTAGATAAAATATATTCCCATAGTACTATGTGGTCCCATCCACAGACTGTACAAAGCACAAGATGACAGCATTCCTACGTCAGGTGTTCACAGCTTCCCAGGGCCAGTGAGTTCTTGCCCTAACCTCTTGAGTGTAAAATATTGTTTCCATTAAGGAGAAAGGGACCATTCCGATGGGTGAAGGACACAGAACAAATACTGAGGACGAACCTATAAAGAAAAAGTGCGAGCATGAAGAGAGCATGGGGACACTGAGCATTCTCTCTCCAAAAACCAAGCAGAAATGAGACATTCACAGCATTTCTCCTTCGAGTCTTCAGCAGCCACCTCCTCTGACAGAGGCAGTACAGGTATTTGCAGAACTAAGGTTTCCAGCTCAGACTAATTCCCTGAGTACTAGAAGGAATTCCTCCTCCATATCACAGTCAGCACAGCCAAGGCCACCTCAGTGCGGATAGCTGACAAAACTGCTTTAACTGCCCAAACCTCAGTGCAGGGAGGGTGCCCAAGAGAGAAAATCCCCCAAGAGTTTTCTCAATTAATGTGGCTGTTGCAATCACTCAGGTTGCCCTGCTGAGCTGATCACTGGCCTAACTTGCCATTTTAGTTTCGATCAGGGGTGTTGATATGGTGGTTAAAAGTCACAGGCTGCTCTTGGCGAGTTTCTCTGCATCTCCCGTACAACCGCAATGGGGAAATTGTCCTGCCAGTTACAATTAGAGGCATTAGCACAGTGGCTAAAGGTCACAAATTCATCAGCTGAAAAAACTGACTGACAGAGCCACTATTGTAAGCTAAACTGAAGTTTAAAAACACCTGATTAACCAAGGAGGGCTTCTGTTCTGGTTACCTGGAGGTGAGAGACGACTGCTAAAGCTGTGTGCACAGAGAGGTTTTGCACAACCTGCCGCTTGGTGGGCAGAAACGCCATCAGCACAAACCATGAACTCCCAGCCTGCATCATGTGCCTCCCCCTCAAGGCATGAGCAGCATTAGGATTTCCTAAAACCTCCTTCTCCCTTCCAGACAGCCCTCAGCTCTTCTTGTCCAGACGCGGAGATGACAAAACCAACCCTGAAAACCAGGGCAACACCACGTCAGGAAGGGTGCTTTGTACACCCGGGCAGCACATCTTTGCTATGGGGGGGAGTCAAGAGGCACAGACACCCTGGGTGAAGCTAAGCCAGGTGACATTCTCAGGGGCCACAGTAGGGCTGCTGGACCTGTCACCCAGCTCCCCACCGTATGGCACTGGTCCCGGCATTGCTCCTTACCCTGGTGCAGAGTTGGTGCTTCCAGCCTCCAGCATCGTAAAGCCCTGTGCATCCCTCCTGACACCTGATAAATAAGGTTTGTCACGGCTACTGGAGGTTCTCATTGCTAAAGAGGTTAGGAGAGGGCTCCCTACTACCGTTATCTGAGGCAAAACTCATTTTTCCACAGGGATATTTCATAAACAACAGAAAATGAATATGTGTATGGGAGTCTGTGGATATATTCTTGAAACAGAAAGGCCTTACAAGGCAAACACATTCACTAAAGGCACCAGGCGATTGCAAAAGTAAATCTCTTAAATATATGCTCTAAACTATTAGCCAGCTGTGAAATATTTGTATTCAGTGTCAAAACATCTATGTCACACAAAGCCAAGAGACTGACAGGAGAAAGGCCAGGATTTATGTTAGCTGGGGTCTATCTGTCATGGAGATAGGAAAGCTGAGAGAGAGTCCTTTTATTAAAATCACTCTCCTGCTGCAGATATTGATCTAAGCAGCTAAGGTTGAATAACAAAGTGCATCCCCATCTCTCACAAAGTTACTCACTGGTACAACACTAAGGGACTGGGATAAATACCCTCGCAACCCCAGAAAATGGCACCCCAAAAGGGAGCAGGCAGGGAACAAGGGGCACTGGTATAAAGAGCATCCCGCGACATCATAGCTCAGCTGCCTTCCAGGAATCAGAAAGTCCGTCTCAACTCCACCTCCCAAATTTTCAGGAAGCTTATTTTGCTCCCCAAATCACCAATGCATTTGCCATTACTCCCAGATTGAGTTCACCATTAAAACAATACAGAGAAACACAGTGCGGACCACATTGCCTGCACTCCCACTTTAAGGAGCGAATGCCATTTCAAAAGGATCCTTCCCTAAATCTGCTTCAGCATTTTCAGTTTTGCCCCTAAGCAATAATAGCAATAACTTCTGCCCCAGTTTGGGCTGATCACTCCCTGACAGTTCTCCCTCAGCTTCTGCAGGGCCCAGATCTTGGCTGCGTTTCTCTTTGCAAACCCCAGCTTGTGACTGCAGTCAATGGCCTCAAATATTACACCTAAAGATGAAATGAAGCAAAGAAACTTGAAGTTCTATTGTACAACAGACTTTCTACAGTCCTGCATCCACAGGTTACACAGGTACATCATTTTATAGCACTCCTGATTCTCCCCACAGGAGCTTCTGCCTTTGGTGATACCTAAAAATTCATTGCATGAGCCAGAAATTACAGGATATTAAAATGCTGGCGGCAGATTCTCCAAAGGCATTGTCAGAAAGAGGTAAGGTTAGTCCAAAGCCTTTCTCCAGCGCAATGGGCTTTCACGGGATTCTCCATCCTGTTGTTTTGAATCTCTTGGAGGAAACAGGCTCCAAACCGATGGGCCCAAACAGCCGCAGGAAACCACAAAAGCCGCTTACAATAAAACCTCTGTAAAGTTATTAAGAACACAGATATGTCTTGAATGCACAGAAAATCCTCTGTCTTACCAGCACTCATCCATATCCCACTGTGACTGTAATCCCAGGAAGAGTATACACCACGCACAGCCCTGCTGCGGGACTGAGATAAAACAAAACAAGATTCAGAGACACGCAACGCAAAATCCTGCGTCCGGCGCCAGCCCCGCAGCTCTGCCTCAGCACTGGGAGCAATGCTCATTTCATTGCCCATTACTGTTGGATTTCTCACCTGGACAGAGACCCTGACTACACGTGCTGATTTTTGGAACCGTTAGCAACGCAGACAGTTAAATGCCTAGTTAAATCTTTGCAGTGTTTAGCGCTGTGGAAAGAAGTCAGCTTTCACTTAGGTTTCCCCACTGAACTCCAGAGGCGCACGCTGTTGCCTCCAGCGAGATTTGTGTCCCCATCCTGCAAACACACATGCACATATCATTTCAAGGTTGTGTGCAGTCTCACTAAGCCAGGGAGTTTTCCCACTGGGAAATTTAAGCAGAAGCCACAAAGTTTCAGGACAGAGGCCTGCGAGGTCACCCGGACTTTTAGCTGCTTCAGAAAAAGCTCCATGGCTTTACAGATTCACCACTAGCGGTTCAGAGATATCTGCGCCTTTTTTCTCTGAACTCAATCTTCAACCTGCACTTTGCATTGCTCTCACAGGCAACCAATATTACACTAACCAGACTCTCGAAGCAATATGTGCTCTCTGACTCTCATAGGAGCAATGACACAGGCCTAGTTCTGCAGTTCAAACATCATTAAGTTATCAATTTATATCTGCCTCTCAAAGAACAGCACATGAAAACGTGAATCCTTCCTTTCTAATGACAGCTCTTTTTTTTCTACCACTCAAAATACCCAGAACAAAAGTTTCTGTTTTCTCTCAGATTCCTTTACGTAATTCAACATTTTATTTTTGGAATGACAACAGCCTCGAGCAACTCCATTAATTTGTTACAGAGTAAAAGAGCTTTGCATTCCTAGGGTGACTGCTGACCTCCTCCCCTGCTCCCTTGCTTATTGAAACAGTCCTGCTCAAGCACATCCCGCTATCAGAACAAAGCATAATTTTTCACGCTTGAATGCATTATTTTACGTTATGAATACACATTTGACATATTTTACAAATTCACGGCAGATGCTGTCAGAACGGACAAAATAACCATCCCTCAGTACCGCTTTTCTCTTACTACAACGATCAAAGGCTGCAGCTTGTCATTCACACGTGGAGAACGGCTCCTCTTGGGGAGAGGAGAAGGAGCCTGCAGCCTCACCCAGGACTTCTTGGGTGTTTGTTTCTCTGTCTGTTGCCGATTAGCAATTTAGAGTTCGATTTTCTAAGCACAAGGAAAATTCCCAATAGCTCTGGAGGAGGCAGTTCAAGGAGATCTTGTCAAAATATTGCTGTGTGAAGAAAGTGAAACCTTATTATGGCTTTCATACTGTGATGCACCAAATACAGTTATCTCGCTCATAGACAATTATTAACTTATAGGCAAAGAATAAATACTCTCAAGCAAAAAACAAAGTTGAATGAGGTCATACTTGCATGTGGTTCACTTGTGTTAATATATTAAGATAATAAAAGATAATGAGCACTAGCTGACAGCGTTTTCAAACTCTTCAAGAGTCAAGGGAAGTAAGTTAGATCAGATTTGAGATTGCCTGAGAAGGCAAAAAGCTGGATCTAATTCTTTTCTCAATGACAGGGCAATTATAAAACCGAGAAAGAGTCACAGGACATCACTATCATAGCCCAACCCAGCATCCTAGTTAGGAAACTCCAGCTCATCAACATGCTGATTAGTTTAGGATTAGTTTAGGCCAGCACCTTGGCCAGAGCAGAACGTGCTCACCTACCGCAAAGGTGTGAATTGGATGCACATTCATTTACAGCAGCGTTTCCCAATTTGCCCTATTACCTCTGAATTGAAACAATTCACTGACAGCAATCTGTAGCAGCTTGGGAAAATGACTGAGGATTGAGAAATCTAGAAAGTCTGGGAACAACCTTTCCACACCAGGAGTGTTTATGCATAGGTTTAGCCTGTAGTAGTAATTGTCAGCTATTTCAGGGAAAACGAACCATTTAAGAAATAGGAACCAAATTTGGACTAGAAATGATTTAATGCAGAGGTTAGAAATACAAACAGCTGCCTCCTGCTCCTCTGGGCCACTTCTTACACATTAACACCAGCCTGCAGGCCCAGTTTCTGGCTGGAATAAGACCCCACAAATCCAATGTGACCTCATCAACTCCAACCCCCTCTACCTCTGAACGCAGAGCCTGTCCTGCTCCTGCCAAAGGCAGCAGCAGTGCTTCCACCCTCGACCCTGCAAACTCACACATACAACTGCCTCGGCCTGACAGAGAGCCAGCCCAGGGTTTCGCACGTGCAGGACAGACAGCAGTCGCGCACGGGCCAGCATTTCTGCATGCTGAGGATGCAGGTCCCTCAGCTCAATGTCAGCATTTGCCTGTTTGATGCTGCCATAATGGGCAGTGAGAGGAAGCAGCAAAAAATCTGTGTTCACCTTCTGCTTAGTGGCATCTCCTATAAACGTTTGTGTGGAAACATCACAAGTGCAGTCCAAGTTTGAGTCAATTCAAGCTCAAGTCATACCTTATTACATCCAGTACTGCTCACCTACCCATAGACTAGAGAATAAAATTCTGCAGCAACTCAGCATACAGGTCACTTCAGCACTCTGCTTCGTCTAGCATTTGTAACTAAAGCCAAGCACATAATTCACACTGCATAATTTATCCACGGGATTTAGCCCATGGAACACCCAAAGCAGATAACAATTTCTTCATACTTATTTATTTTCTAGAAAATTCAGTCAACTCCTTCTCCACTTCTTTTGAGTTCTGCAAAAAGATTATGAACCTCTGGCTATATTCTTCCAGGGCTTGAGCTCGTAGCTAGCTGTGATCAGTCAGATTAATTCACCTCTTCTTCAGTCTTCTACCTTCAACTATTCTTGCTTCCTGAGTGGAGGAAAATGTGTGCAAGCACTAAATTTCAAACATGCTATTCTAACATTTGGATTCCATTATCCTAGAGATAACATATAATCCTATAATGATATGTCATAAATTAACATTTAATCTCATATCAGAGAGTTCAACTGGATCACAGCCATCTGGTGCTAAAATAAGCATTTGCTAGAGGCTGCAAGAGTGGGAGCCGAAGATGAGAAGCAAGTGAGATCTAAGCTGCTCTGACGCTTTGGCTTGGCAAGACTGGTTGGCAAGGAAAGGACCAAACAACCCCAGATATGAAGGGGATCACCTCCAAAATCAACCAACCTGTGCCCTTTCACTGTGAGTGTAGTCCTTGCAATCCACCCAACGTGCAGGAAGGGAAGATTTCTCACCTCAGAGCTAACAAGCAGGGCAGGTCATCGTCACGCAGTGCTGCACAGGGGACTTAATTCGGTGCTTGATTCGTCCCCCATTTGTCAAGGTGCACAGATCTGACGAGGCTGGGAACAAGCATCCAACCCGGGGTTGAGCTCTCTCCAGCTGATCTCTACAGAGATCCATAGCCACCCTCTCTTTTTCCCCCGGCCCTGCTTTGCGCGCATGCAGAACTGATGAAAGAATGTTCAGTTTCCACGCAGAAAAGCCAAAAATCGTTCGTCATTTTGTTCCCCTTTCACACACCTTCTTCATATATAGTGCTAATACACTGACCACTGCACAATCTTCATTAGTAATGACAGCTATTAATAAAGTGTTCTCCATAGAGGCTTCCTTAATAAATGCACATAGTGACTCTGATGAGGATGATTCGTTTCTCTTGAAGACAGGCGCAATTAAGAGCTCCCAGCAGGAAGACGCAGCCTCCGAGCTGCAGGAGGCAATAATGATCACCAAGGGCTGCTGACCGAAAGAGCAGAGAAAAATCCCTGACTTGCCAGTCCCTCCAACTTCTACCAAGCCAAGATTTCACTGTTAAATTAAGGGGATAAAAATTGTCTTTATCTTCCTGGACGTTCCATGTGCCTCCTCCATTGTCCCAGCTACGTCCTATGCTTTGGTATATTTTTCTGGAAATTTGCAGACCCAGCACTGAGTCTTTGTTCATGGGCAGCAGCAGCAGCAAAGAAAAAAAAACAAAAAACAAAAAACAAAAAAAAAAAAAAAAAAAAAAACAAAAAAAAAAAAAAAACAAAAAAAAACAACAACCAAACAACTATTGACATCAGTCAGATTCAGGTCCTTTCTCTGAATCCAAAGATACACTTCATTCCATCTCAGACTGGAATACACTTTAGAAAAAACCCTGTCAGGTAGCCAAGAAAGCCAAGAATCCATCACAGACACAGACAGTATTTAAAAAAAATACTGCCAAACCTCTTTGCTAGTTTTCAGTGAAGACACATCAACCTTACTGCCAAATTAGCTAGAAAGTAAAGGCAGTTAAAAAGACATCAAGAAAAACGAAAGAGAGAAACTTAGACAGGATAGCAAATAAAAATATACAGTGAGCTGAATTTCACAAGTTCGGACATTGACCATAGTTCTGCATCTGAAGAAAACTTAATAAATAAAAATAACAAAAAAATCTGAAGCATTATGGAGTTATCCTTGCTCTAGCATATAACACACATTTCTATTACCCTTTCTGGATTAGCCAAATGAAGATCAATGTATCTATAAAACTCAATGACATGTTAATGCAAACCTTAAAAAAGATAAAATGCCTTTTATCTCAGTCTTAGGAAAACCTAATAAAGAATTAACAGTCCATGAAGCCATGGAATTTCACTCAAGGCTTTACTTTATGCCAGGACTTCCTACTCCATTAATTTTTAACAGACAGGTTTCCCCAGGCTTTGGGACATGTCGGTACAATTGTACATTGTCATTAAAATTGGTCCTATATTTTCCTTCAGAGCTGGGATAGGAACCTTGTTGTAGTATGTGGACTTAAAATATAGACAACACCCACAATGGCTCAGAAATGTAAATCTGGAGCAACTTTTAAGATAAATAAATATGCAGAAAATGGTAGACAAATATTGATTTTTATAATAGTCCGACAATTAATGAATTTATGAGCTAAAACTTTCACCTGCAGGATGAGCACTTTGGATCAGTGCTCATTTGTAACATCGGCATTTGAAATTTATACCAGAAGCAACTGCCAGGAATCTACTAATGCAACACTAGATGTGGAATCTTTAAAGGGATGCAGTCAAATATTAGTCTAGGATTTCATTCAAGATTAGTTCTCAGAATTAACAAGCCCTCAGTGACTGCCATGGGCCATGCCGGGAGGTTGGGATCCATAAAGCCAGACACCTCCAAGCTCAGTGGGAAACTGGTCTCATCCAAGTTCCCAGCTTTATTTATTTCTACTAATAAACACATGTCAGCAAGACCAGAAGTTTCAAATGCCAGTACTAAAAACCAAATTAAATCCAATACTTCTGCACACATTTAAAAGTTGCTTGCTGCTCTCAAAAGGGCCTGAATATCTGCAGCCCCCACTGACATTAAAGTAAATGCAGATGCTCCCCTCTTCTGCTAATTGGGGTGGCCCTGACTTGGATGCCAAGGAAAGGGCTCCTCCTTTTAGACACCCGTGGGTGAAGACTGAGGCCACAGTGCCCAGCTGCAGGACGGTGCTTTTCTAGGGGGAACGTGCCAATAGTAGGAGAGGCACAACACAGAGCCCAGGCTCATACACTCTTCAAGGCTGACAGGTTTGGGCTTGTGAGTCAGCAGAGGGAGAAAAGAGACAGAAGTAGTCAGGGAAAACAGTCCCAAGGAAAAGCAGGAGGCAAGAGTCCAGGAGAGAGCGACAGGAGGAACACTGAGAAAAGAGGAGGCAGCAGGAGCAGAAATGAAGCTTGGCTGTACAAAGATTAAAAACTTGCTATTTCCATTTAAAAAAGATACATAAAAATTAAAAGTCATCAATCACTGCTCCAAAAAGCTGAAAGCCAGTTTGAAGCCCTTCCCTCCTCCCTGGGACGGAGATGTTCTGCCCTTAACACACCTGCCTCAGGTAGGGAGAAAGGCTTTCCTGCCTCAGAGGTCCCACCAACACAGAATGCTCCCTGGGAACTGAAGCTCTTCAGACATCGCTGGTCTTGTGCACTATTTACACCAGTTTGCCTGGGACCATCCTCGCATCCCTCTCCACCTCTGCTTCAGGAGAACAGCTGCTTCTCCCAGGCGCTCAGATTAATTATTCTTGGTTTCTCTCCTGCACAGTGCCTTGATCTGGAAAATTTATTTAGGTAACTTCTCAGACAGTATATTTATCTGCTTGCCTCAACATCTGCCCGAGCACAAAAATCAACTGACTGACGACAAACATCATGCCAGTTGGGTGGAGACTGTCCTCTGCAAACTTTGCCACCCCTATTCTGACGGACTCGGACCTCATGGCAAGAAGTCTGAGTCTCTCCCCTGCTTCCCACTTAAGACACAAGCACAGGTCTCAGCCAGAGTGAGAAACCCGGCACAGGACAAGAAGAGAAGGAGAGGACACTCTCTCCCGTTGGTACAAGGGGACCACGCTGTGTTCAGCCCTGAAGCACAACCACTGCCTGATCCATACCACTGCTCTGCCAGTCAGATTGCGTCAGTTTGGGACAAGAGGAAAGAACACCAAACACACCGGGCAGGGAAATCCATGCCAAGACCCTCATTTCTACAGTCCCACCCCGAGCAGCCACTGAGGACATGCAGGCACCCTCACCACCCACACAGTCTCATCTCTGCATTTCAGTTCAGGGTAAGGAGTTGAATGACTCAGTTGTCCTCTTGTGAGAGTACGGAAACAAGGCTTACGTACAGAGCAACAGGCATTTCTGCCTCTACGTACAAATGCTGGATATGGAATAGCAGCCCCGGATGCTTCCTGCCCTGCAAATCCATTTGTTGGCAAAAAAAGTTACTTTCCCACCTTTACTCACCCAATATCTCATACACACCAAGTACATTTGGATCTCCAAGGTGGGATGCTAAATTAATCAACAGGAAGCACTGCCTCCCAAAGGCAGCCTCTTCTAGATCTATTCCTGGCTAATCTTTAAGGAATGCTCTGCCACTCTTACTCATACAGAAAATTTGTAAGAACTGCAAACAGAAGAAACTACTGCTCTATGCAGTGGGGTTCAGACCAGCATCCTTTGTTGCCTGACATGGAAAATTCCATCACCAGACCCCAAAATCTGCCAAGAGTCCCTTCAGAGAGCCACTACCTTTAAGAAGTCTTATAAAAGGCTGCTGCAAGCTTTGAAAAAGCAAAGAAACAGTAGGAAAATAAAGGCTTATTTAAGAAAAAGCAAAAATCCTAGCCCTTACCTTTTAAACACACCCTTTGAACCTCACCATCTCCACTGAATTTTAGATGAAACTTAGAGCCAAATATTTATAGGCACCAGACTATAAATGAACCTCCCTTTTGATATCACCGTCCCAGCCCCCAGTTCAAAGCTGGGTGAGACAGAAACATGAAGAGCGAGGGTGAATTAGCTCAAGAGGGAGAGCTTGTCAATCAAAGTTGCTAATGCAAGACCACAACAAAACTCAGGTTTAACCTCAGCAGTGACCACCCGTCATAATGTGGCACTTTGACTGCTTGTCAGCAACCTGCTTCGAAGAACAAGGATGCTGCAGAAGCCTTTCTGAAACTCAGCAAGGAAAAATGCACCTGTCTGCTAGGCATCCACCAAGGCTTCCCAAAGCCTGCAACCAAATGAATTCTCAACAAATTCTGAGTAAGTTATGGAGAAGAAAAATTACAGTATAAAGGATTAATACAGATGCAGGTTCCACAATGTTCCCTCATGGGCCTGGCACAGTATTTCTCAAAAAAACTAGAGCACTTCTTACATAACCACATCTGACTAGGGCACAAGGTTGCACATGGAGAGATCCTGTGCTATCCCTCACCCCAAGCTCCAAGGACATCGGGCTGTCGAATACACTCTGGAGCACAGTTGAGAAAACATCAAATTTAAAGCAACTCCATCCAGGAAGGGAAGGTCCACCTGCCAGGGAGCTCCCCAGCCTGTGTCCACAGAGACTGAAAGTACTTGCGAGGGAACGGATGATAGCCCAGAAGAGGTAATGTCCTTCCTCTTCTTCTTGCCTCATGTCTGGATTTGCTGAGTTTCAACTCGTCACACCAGGCGGGCTGCAGATGTTGAACTGGAACCCCGACATGGACTGCAAAGTGGGTTTTGTCTCAACCAATTTATTTACCCCTGTACAGTCCTAGAGCTCACTCTGCTTTCCCCATAACACTAAGCCTGTTGTCTGTACATAAATAAGTGCAGGATTCGCAAGAGATTATCATATTTTAAACAGGACGTGTTTGCAGTTTTCTTCAGGAGTATTAGTTTTCAGAAATGCAGATTATTTATTCATGCAGTTAATTGGATAGATTGTAATAAAAAAAAAAAATCTGTTCTTTCTTCTAAGTGTAGGAGTTAAAAGGAAAAATACAATTTTAACTGATCAACAGCCTTATCTTACTCTTTCCTGAACATTTAATCACAATGTTTCCAGCACACACAGTTCGCAACAAAGACCCAAACTAGTTAATTTTCCAAAAGCAAGCAGCGTTAGGAAACCTGTAAAGCAAATAAGCCAATCTTCACCTTCTGAATATAAAGATATCCCACAACAGCAGGAAATTAAGTCCCAGGAAGTCTGGGCTCCTGACAGTACTGCTGTCGGGGCAAGCATCAGGGTGCTCGGGTGATCGGAGCAGCAGTGGGGAACGGAGGCACTGAAGGTTGAATTCATGCCCTGATACAGACCTGCATAATCCCCAGCTCTGGGACTGCGCCTGTGCTGTCTCCGACAGCATAGCCCACACCAGCTTCAAATCTTGTCATTTTATCAATGAGAACCAGAAATGTGTGAAGACCAGCTTTCACTGCACTTTATTATGTTTTCAGCATAAACTAAAAATCAATTGTATCTTGTTAATAAAATTCCACCACAACAAACCAATTAGTGAGACTCATTAATTTTTTATGCATGTTACTAATGTGCATGAAGGCAGCTGACCTTTCAGGGACTAATGTAGCATACATTACACAACTTCACATTTTCTGCCTTCTTTTCTTTGATTTACAGCAGTTGCAATGCATTTTCCAAAAAGCAAAGCCTGGCTTTTCAGTGAAGCTCAGAGCTGGCTTCTCCCTACTGCCATGTAATTCCTGATCACACCTGCCTAGTCCAGTGGGGCCAAAGGATCAGGGACGCACAAAGACACCTCCAAGCTATTTCCACCTGCAGGACAGATGCGAGCAAAGCCCCGCCACGCATGAGGGTATGTGGAAACCCAGGGACTCAGTGGGCACCGAGAGAGACTCAATCTCTGCAGGGACTGAGGATGAGCAGTCCCTGTTCTGCTCACCCCTGAGACAATGACAGCTTCCATCCCACTCAAATACTCACAGCAGGGGATACCCGCTGGTGGTTTCATAACAAATAGCCCAACGCCAGTCAGTCCACCCCAAAACTTGCCTCAGCGTGGCCCAGAGCACAGGATGTGCTGCTAATGGATGCATGTGGCCATTAAGTCAGTAAAGCAGAAATAAAAGAATTTAGGAATAAAATGAAACTTCTGCTTGAGTAAGGACTTCTGAATCAGGCATTAAATCTGCTTGGTATTTCTCTCCAGTGTCACTGCACACTTATTTTCTCCTTGTAAAGCACAGTATTGATTTTTAAATGTTTTCATTCACACCTAGAAGCTTTCCAGGATTGGACTTTATTTTTCAATATTATCCGCTGAACAGTGAAACACTGGAACAGATTGCCTGGGAGCACCACAGGGTCTTCATCACTGGGCGTCCATAAGGACAGGCTATCTGCGAGGAGTTTCACAGGTAGAGCTGAGCTTTCCCTGGGACAGAGTCATGGACTAGATGACCCTTCATATTCCCTCCCAGCACAATTTCTCTATGAGCAGTCAAGCACACTCCACATCTGAAACAACCAGGAGCATTAATCTGCCCTTTGAGACATCAGTAGCATCTCAGTGGTGGGGAAGATGACAGGTTATCCTACCTTATGTCATCCCTCTAAAATCTGGTTATCTCAGAGTTTATCTGTAAACTGTACTCTGAATTCCTCAGATCTCACCAGTCACCACAAAATATTGTGCAAAAAAAGCAGCAGCTTTTCGGAACTGAACACACATCTACAACAGCATTTCCCAGGTCCAATATAGTCTCAACCTGATACTGGCCTGTTCACACTCAAGACTGGAAATACACGTACATTTACTTACCCATGCACAGTTTTAAAACTATTATGGCAAAATTTATGACTTCTAAAATTTTCTGCTAGAGTGTTATTGAATGCAACAGTCTAATGTGGAGTTACAAAATGCAACAGCACTGCTCTTCCTTCATATGAGGGATATGGGGCAGGAGATAACAGCACAGTCTTCACCTATGGGCAAAGAGGTGAAAATGTTGAAAGGGAGACTGATGCCACCTGCAATTCTTGTCAGGTCAGCGTGGTTCACCACGTGAATCAGTGCAGCGTGGCACATGAGCTGTTGGACTGCCTTCACCTTCAAAGGCTGGATTTATGGCAGCAAGGTCCTGCCTGATGACACCCCCATGACACCTCTTTTTCACGAACCACTTTGACCACAGATGACCAAACCTGGAGTGCCTTCCAGATAACTTTACCTACAGTCAAACATCCACAGGCAGAGAGATAACATGGATACAACCCTCCTTCTGACCCCACAGAAGCAACAAACCCTACTCTCTGCCAGTCAAGGCTCAGGCTGATTCAACACTTCACAAGACAGAGCTGAGCCTGCACCATTCAACCCCCCCACTATGGGACATGTTCCCTTGTGGTCACACATAAGCTGCCTTTTTTCCTTTTTTTTAAAAAGTTTTTTGAGTTTTTTTCTAAACCCAACCCCTATACTGCTACAACCTGACGAGTTTTGCACCAAAATTCCTCCCCTTGTTATTTTTCCAATGCACAATATAGCAAAAGTGTCCTTGTCCTTCCAGCAGATTGAAGAAAACCTCTGAGTTTTGGCCCTGACTCTCTCCGACAGTAGCTCCCAGGACCTGGTACTAACACAGCTGCAAGTCAAATTTGGTGCTTGTCACCAGATTTTCATGGGCTCTCAGCCCGCACCTCAGGGAAGGGAACAAGCCCAGGCAGGTTTCCAGAATGGTGGCATATGCAAGGGCTAAGGGCTCTCTGAAAAACAGTCCACAACCACCACAAAGGAGGGGACTAATTCAACAGCTGTTTGCCACCCATGGTGGTACCAAGCACTTAAGAAACCCAACCCATATTCACCACGGGTATCAGTCACGTTTGGAGGGTTAATTTGTTAAAATGCAGCAAAGTGGCAAGCACTAAGAAGCATTACCAAAATGACAAGTGCTTATGCATATTTTATGAAGCATCTTCAACCACGGTTCAACGTATCCAAGAATACTTCTAAAAAATGGCAGATTCTGGAGGGGATTTGGAGAGGAAATAACATATAGAATAGAAGGACAGATGTTGCTAATTTATGATGCAAAGGCCTTTACTGAAAAGTGCACATTTTGTTTAAGATTCTCTACAAATGCTATTTTAATGCTGATTTCCTCCTCTTTAGAATTTCACAAACTCTTCTCTGTAAGAACTTCAGCTTGGCTCAGAAGTTTAGCTTGGATCAAAAGCAGCATCTGTAACCAGCAATTAAACTGGGGCTTCAGTATTGTGCATGTTTTTAAAGCATATCCACTTTTTAACTATGCCACTTGGAAAAACACGGCTAAGCCGTACATTGGGAACGTGAGAGTGCATTTTGCCCTTCCGCCTTCCAATCTTGCCAGGGTTATTGAGACTTTTTGACCTGGGACTAAACTCAGAACAGCAACAGAGTGGAAGGCAGTGAGACGGATGGTTCCTAATAACCAATGAAGTTGAAAAACAGAAGCGAGGTCATCTCTTGGAAAAAGAAAGGAAAAAAGGGATATACTGGGCCAAGTGCTCCATCAGTCACTCGCAACGCCTCGTGCACCATTACACAGCCTTGCTTTTCCTATCAACGTTGAAGAGCATTTTGAACACAAGTCAGTTGATTCTCCTCTCCTCCCTTCCCGCTCTACCCCAAAAGGTTTGAAATAAAAATGAGGAAGACATGTGCCTCAGGTCCCACATGCAGGAGCCTACACAGATTATTTTTTTTCTGCTTACCAGCCCCTCCCCATGGACATGTGGCTTCACTGCTCCTCTGCAGCTCTCCAAAGATGACACAAGCTACACTGCCAGGGGGGTCTGTGAGATTCCATTGTACAGAAATATCAGTTAAAAATAAAAAGGGAGAACCATGCACTGGCTTCTCCTTCTTGCATTCATTTCAGACACTGCTGGATCATGCCAAAGAGCAAATGAATGGCAGACACAATCGTGTGCACATGCTGCACTGAAAAATCTGACATCAATCCAGGACTTTCACTCTATCGCAGGGCAGCTTTTGCTCTTAAATTAAGGCATTATTTCACACAAGATGACATTTTAAAAAAAAAAAAAAAAAAGACAACCACAAAAAAAACACCTTACAGTTACGTAAGTCAGCAATCAAAAAATCAAAGAGTTAGGACTCCCTGTACAACCACATGGGGAACGGGAGCACAGGGGCTGTCACAGCTCCAACAGGAGGACATGGCCGAGGGCTGTACAGCTGCTTGGCTTCACGTTATGATACAGTCTATATACAATGAGATTTTTTCCACCAGCCTTGCTCAGGGTGAAGCAAATCGGGTATTTGAAGCTCACTCAGGAGCTGCAAGTCACCGCTTCTCTCGCTCCTTGCCCGTCAGTGCTTTGTTTCCAGTGCATGTCTCACGCTGCCTCAGTGAGGCTTCTGCTCAACTCCACAGCTGGAACAAGGCAAAAGCCTAAAACCTCACTCACCATCCCAGGCACGTCATTTGGGGTGCCTCAAACCCAGATCTTTACTTCCAATACATAGCAGCACGTGCTCAAATCACAGCTGTTCTGCACTTCACTTCCACGGATGCCTCTCACCTCTCCTGCAAATCGGGAATGTCGAGGTGGGACCCCAGAGAACAAGGAAAAGCAACCACAGACCCCTGTGGCAGCATGGGTTGCATCAATTTCCTTGGCACCGCACATAAAATCCATGGCGAAGGCAGGGAGAGAAGTTTCAGAATTCAGTGGCAATCCCTCCACCCATGGATCGTTCCAGCCCAAACGATTAATGACCAGCAGAGTTAAAAGCTGCTGAAAGCCAGATCCTGAAAAGATGGGTGGGTGTAGCAATGCTAATTATAAGCAGTATTGATGTCTGCTTATACTGAAAGCAAAGGGGACTTCTGCTTCTCCATTAGTGCTGCCTGGGACCACGCACTGTCCATCACGACGTCACGCAGTCACAGACACATGGGCACAAGCACACCCTTGTGAAGGAGGCTCTGTGTACTCCCCACACCCCACCAGCATCCATTCAAACCAGTTGCTGCCACTCTAGTCCCTGTGCTGCTATGGGTCCCCCCAGTGGCAGACAGCCTTGGGGAGGGTCTCAATGCCACCGGGCACAGGGTTAAGCTGCAGGCACCTGGCTGGATCCAGCACAGCCCCTCAGCAGCTCTGGGCTACTGTGAGCTTAGCAATACTTCACGTTCCCATATTCCCACGGTGCTTTTGGAAGAGAGTGATTACCCTGCAGAACACTATCTCACCCATCCCAAGCAGAATTTATTTACTTCTTTTTTCACTTGTTTTAATCTGATAAGTTGAAATTTCAGTACACTTGTCTGCAAAAGCACTGCATTACACAGACATATAACAAATACCAATTGTTTATAGACTAGGTTATTTATTCCCAGTGTATCTTCCTGCCTTTTACTGGCCATGTCTTTTATCAGCAATAACCAAGTACCTTTCAAGTTGACAACCTGTTTGGTTTACAGCAGGAAAATGCATCCAAGTGCCTTTCAAGCATGCTCTTGCTGCACAGAATTCAAGTAGCTCAATGAACACCATTCTTGCAAAGTTTAGTTTTGACGTAATTCACATTTTTGTTTTGTTTTCTGTTAATCAGTGTTGTCTTAAGATGGGCATCTTAAGACCAAGTAAACTTTTCAAAATCAACAGCGTCAGTGCCAGAACCAAGTCTCCCCATCCACATATTGCCCAAAATTATAGTATCTAAGAAGAGGAATAATCCTAATCATAATCAAGGTCTGAGTAATTTCAACATGATAGGCCATTTCTAGTTAGAATTAAAAGGAGCTAAGCTTCAAAGACATAGGAAGAAAATCAGCTAATGAAGAGTGACAAAAGAAAAGAAAATAATTAGAGGCTGACTTGGGGAGCAGCTTGCAGGGACACCCAGACTGCTGGGACACACAACTACAAGATTTCAGGGCAAGAGAATAAAGCCTGAAAAAACAGAGACCACATGTGTGCAAAGTAACAGAGAAGGAGCCTGAAGGCTCAGAGCTGGGCCCCAGACCTGCCATGTCCATTGAACCACAGAGAAGATGGTTTCACTACTTCTTCCAGGATGGAGGAATTGCAGCAGTGGAGCGAAGCCAAGCAGCTCCATAGGGTGTGGGGCCACCTCCCATCCCTACTCCCCTCCCACACCCAGGTACCACCGAGCAGGATTGTGCCCTCCTCCTCCCTCCCTTCCTGCCATCTCTCCATCTCCTCACCACTAGCTTGCTTCACATGGCTCTTCCCATCATTTATTTCTTTTTGAAAGGGTTGATTCACGAGCAATAATCAGGCTTTTGTGTTTTAATGTTTCGATGGTACTCAGTCCCCCGCTCTCCCCCAAGCCCCCTCCAGGTTCACAGCAGTGACACCTTCCCTTCAGATTCGCTCTCCAAGAGCCTTCATTTCTCTCCCTAATTGAATTGTTGTCATGGAAATCATTCCTCCTCTCCATCTTACTGAAAGGCTTTAAAAAACAACAGCCCCCTGCTCTAACACTTTTCCAGCAATCAGCCATGCCAGGTCTCCTCCCTGAGCACGCCACAGCCCCGGCAGCTCCTTCTCCAAGGCCGTGAAAGCCCACACGTGCCTCCCGCTGCCCTTCTCCCGCAGCAGTGGGCTGACACAACCGGAATATCTGGGCACCACCACAATATAACATTTCAATACATCATTAGGGAGATCAACAGATTTGCTGCACCACTTTCCTTCTCAGACGAGCAGTACCCCTACAGCTCAGGAGCCATTAGCTATCAAATGCCACAGCCACCTGTTCTTCTCTGTTTATATGTATATATAGATGTAAATGTGAAGTGTTAGGGTATTTTTTTTTTCTAAAAGAGTTTCTGCTTACATAACAGGCAGTAATTTTGCAGTCAAGAAATTCCATTTGTTTTTCCAGGCTGGAAAGTTAATAACTGAAAATCACCTTTGATGAACTTCCAAGATGAAGGCTGCTGGCTCTAGAAATGGAGCAGGGCCGACCTGGCTCCAAAGAGAGAGGAAGAAATAACGATGCTCAAAATACAATCCACTGAAATGCTGCGCTGGGTGCCCGTGCCCAGGGTCTGGCAGCCGGGGGGCTGCAGGGCCCCTCTGAGCAGAGCCGAGGGGCTGCCCCGCACCGCGCACAGCCGGGTCCGTGGTCCCGCCATGGCCCGGCCCGGCTGAGCCCCTCAGCGAGGCTGGTGGCGCCTCTGGGGAAGCACAGGTAAGAAAGGGCCAAACGCCGCACGGAGCGAGGAAAAAGGTGCGAGAAACGGCCCTGCGAGCCCCGGGTGGGAGCAGGGGGAGGAGGAGGAGGAGGCGCGGCAGGGCCGGGGCAGAGAGTCCCCTGCCGCCGTGAGGGAGAGGCCGCGGGGAGCAGGGGAAGGAGCAGCAGAGGGGAGCTGCTATGGACTGACCACAGCCCCCGTTCCCCATCTCCTGCAGTGCTCCATCAATGGAGGAGTTAGAGGAGCTGGGAATGAAGAAGTGAAGTGCAGGCAACAAAAAGTGAGGGTTATCCTCAGACAGCATTCGAAGCAAAGCCCGAACCATCCACAGTGACCCTTTGCACAGAGCAGCTCTACTCAACAATCTACGAGATCAATCATGTTTACTAAAAACCTGGACCAAGCCTAGGCGAAGAGGATGTTAATGTCTCATCAGTACATTATACTGGAGCATGCAAAGAAAAGCTGTTTTACTTGCATCAGGAATCCCACCGGCAGCCCTAACCACCCATGGAAAGCAATCCCCACGCAGCCGTGCTTAGCCCGGCCTCGAGTCCCACTGGAACACACATCCACAGCACTTGGAAAGTCTGTGCTTTCCTCTGATCACCTGCCCAAGCCCAAACAAAACCACTGGGAGAAGACTCCTCAGTTAAAACAGCAAATCATTCAACCACCCTGATAGTCTGATAGCACCAAACCCAGGCCACCTTCAAGTTTATTTCACTGATAGAAAGGCAAAACCAGAGGTCAGTGTGAGGCCAAGGGCAGCTTTCAGCACTTCATAATAGACAGGGCCTACACAGAGAAACAGGATTGAGTTAGCCTAAATCTCAGATAGGAAGACACAAGCAGGCATTCAGCCATGACTAATACCCCAAATATTCTCAAGATGAAAAACAAGAAATCTGCTCCATGATCATTCACTGACAGAGTCCCATAAAGCTACTAATTAGAATGGTGTTTACAGTCTATATTTCATTTCATTTGATGTTTTTACTCTGATTAGTTATTCTGTCACCTGCAGAGAGCTAGTTAGCTGAATGCAAAGATGTCATTGGACTTAATCAAGTAAAGTAGCATTTCATAGAGGGAATTCAGCTAGCTCTGTCCTGCTCAGTGCTGTTACCCTGTTAATAACTTTTTTAAAAACTAAAGTTGAAAGCTAAGAAGAGTCAAGCTAAGTCAGTGCTCAGAAGAGAGACACCTGCAAGAAAACGTGCGAGCTGCAGAAAAAGTGTTTATTACTAATCCTTTCTTCTGCATAAACACACCAACTGGACACCATGATTTCTGGACAAGATGTAAAGCAAGGTTCAGCACTCCTGCAGTCCTGGATTATATGGTGCATCTCCTAGGAGGAGCAATGCTCCTCCCAGTGTCTTCTCACACCTACCCAAATTGCTTTGAAATTTCAAGTAAGATTGGAAGGCTTTCTCTCCCTCTTAGCCAGGTTGTCAGAGGTGAGAGTCTCTCAACACTGTGCACCGCATCCCACTGAGCCCTCCCCAGGGCTGCTGGAGCAGCAGCATCACTTCAGGTGTCTTCCCTGCTCACAGCCCTGCAGAGTGCCTTTTTATCATTACATGACATGCTGATTTTTGTCCTGCTGATAGCCTGCTGTAACCCCAGGTCCTTCTCCTGAAGTGTTGCCTAGCCTGCCATTTGCCATCTGCAGCAATTCTTGCCCTAAGCTATCACTTGGCCCTTTTATCCTTTTTTCCAGATCACCATTTCAATCTGTCCAGATTATTTTAAGAAAGCACGCTGGTTCTTCTTCCCCAAGAATCTGCAGTCCCTCCTGACTTTATATCACCTGTCAGTTTAACAAATGTATTCTCCGTTCCATTACCCAGATTGATAATGAAAATATTGAACAGAGATGGACAGGAGCCAGCCCTGCATAGCCTCACAGATTTTTCTGGGAATCCAAGATAAATGGGCTGGTCCATAAAGCCCTGACTCCTCTTTCACCTCTGTTTTAAACACTGGTACCACTTTTACTCTTATCTTTCTTCCAGGCAACTTCCACCTTGCATGCACACCCAAAGCACTCTCCCGCAGCACCGCGATGCTGCAGCCAGGTCTCTGGGGCATCTGAAGCTCCCAAGACCCTGTTGAAAATAGCTAAAAATTGCAGTCGGTGGGGAGGTGTCCTCTCCATTAGAAGCATACGTGGGGCTTTCACTTGCACTGTCCTTGCTGAGAAAGCCTGGCACGTCAGCACCTTTGGCCTTTTCCTGCTCAGCGCTCGCAACCAGCACCCTGGTTGGTGAGAGACGCAAATATGCTTTTGCTTTAGAACAAAAATCTTTGCTTTTTTCCCCCCATTTAGCTTCCTAATCACAGCTAGCCAAGCTTGAAAATGCTGCATTATGCAATAATCCACTGAGAGCAGGGGGATTTTGCATAAACTCTGTGCTGTAGTGAAAAGCATTTCCCCCGCTCTGCTAGGGGGCAAAAAAACCCAAACAAAACAAAACAAAAAACCCAACCCACACAAAACAAACAAAACCTCTGTCCTCTAAGAGATGTTCACTTTTACCGGCTATTTGTTCCATTTTAGTCATTCATCTACTGACAATATTTCTGACAAAAGCAGAGCAGAAACAGCTCAATTTGCAAAGAGCTGGGCTGTGTTCACCTCTACAAAAGCCATACACAGTTTTGCCCCAAATCCCACTTAAAAAACTAGTAAAGGCTGCTTCTCCAACTGAGGGGCTGGGGTTTCTTTTTTGAAAGGAAAAAGCCATTATTTAGTTATTAGAGTGGAGAAATATCACTCTCTACAAGACACAGAGCACTGAAATGTTCTAAAATTAATAAACTGGTCTACTCGGTGCATTTTAAAATTAGAATTCATTTTTCAGAGAACCTGTATGCAAAGTTGCAGCCTGATGCAAATTAAAACAGTAATAAACACTTCAAAAACATGTTTATAATAGAAACGCTAACAAATCCTTAACTATAATGATAATGGCTTGCTAGGCAGCTCTATAATGTAAAATTAATCCTTAACATGTCTTAATTTTTTTTCCACTGGGTCATTTAATAATGTGATAACTCATTTCTTTCCTCTGCCTTCATCTCTCACATTGCCATGGAGACAATTGTGAATCAGATATAAATAAAAATACTCTAACACTGTGGCACCACATGTTCTTTTGATCCATTGCCAACACAATTTTAAAATTACAGGAATTCACAGGAGCTCAATAATTAACAATTCATTTGCTAAGAAATCACTTCTTTTTAGCCAGTTTCCTGGTGATTTGCTAACTCAGGACTTCTCATAAACATGCGCAAAAAATTAAAAGTTCTCTATTTCCCTTCAAATACCTACCTTGCACTTCAATCAGCAACTCAGAGGCAAACAATTATTGCAGGCCAGAGCCCGAAAGCCAGCACTGCATTTCCTTTTGTAGCCTCATCAGTCTTAGTGTGATTTCTAACGGGAATAAATTTTAAGGCAATTTCTAATGGTTTGAGCTCAGAACTAACTTACAAGGAAAAACAGAAGTATGCAGTGAAGAAGTTCGTTGCTGGCCTCTATTATCAGAAGTGTCAAAATGAGCGCACGGATCCCTGCTTCTCTATTAGTTTGTTAAGTAAATACAGCAGTAGGACGATTAAGATTAATTATGCATTAATGATCTTGACACCCCTTAATTGCTACCCACTGATAGAGGCCATAATCCCTGATATTATCCATGTTCTCAGAAATCCTGATGCAAAACTCTCCTCTGCGACAATACTGCCATGAATTTGCCCAGGGACAGGTCTGGGTCAGTGGCTTTTTAGACCAGAGGGTGCTAAATTCAGTCCTTGCTGAGGGGCACATGGTCTCAAGCAGCTCCAGCACTCACAATACCTTGTCACTGTCATTGTACATAACCTACCCGTAATAACCTGTCGCTCTGCACTCACAGCATGAGGACAGTCCTAGTGCTTCACAATTAAGGACTTCATCTTATTAAAGAACTCCACTGTGTGCTTAAACCTTTGAAGTCAGGGAGGAACTCACAGTCTCAGGTTTGACAAGGCTCTTATGCAACTCCAAAATTTTTATTTGCAGTTACATAAAACCCTCAATTAAGCAGCATTATTATACCGTTTACACGGTATTCTGTTCAGCCTCACCAGGCATTTCCAGCCCAGCATCCCAAGAGGAGACGTGTTTCTCTGCACAGCATTTTCCACCTTCCGCTGCCTTAGAAGTGGAAGGGCCAGCATGGACTGACCAAGTTATTAATCATTGCCACGTCTCTTTCATTAAAACATATAGGCTACGACTCTACAAACATCTCTGTGCGTCACAGGGAAATCTCACGCATATGAGGTCGTACAAAAAAGCCCCCAGCTCTAATAAGTATTTTGTCCAAAAGGATTCAAAGTGATTTAAGAGCTCAACTCTGACTCTCAAGAGCAACACAAGCACCTAAGGAGTTTAAATAATAGCGAGGACTCGATGGCTCAGAGCTTGCCTTCCCCATATGATTCCCACTGTAACAGCTAATTATAATGACTGATACAGCAGGTACAGCTTGATATCAGCCCCATTCTTTTGGTGACTTACAATGATCTGCTTCTAGAGAAGAAAAGAAAAAAAAAAGAAAGAAAAAAGTAAAGAAAAAAAGGAAAAAAGGTCACTCTCCCACATGAGAGCTGCTTAGGGCTGGTCCATGGGGAAATAACACATGTCAACCAACCCCACCAGCTGCCTGCAGATGGAGAGCTTCAACAGCAGCTGCTCCAGCTTCAGCTCTGCCCTCTCCTCCTCTGCAGTAACTCACAGGTGGGCAAATCCACCGGCCAATGCTTTCAGAAATGGGACATCAGGACACTTGAGGCATTCGCCTTTTCTCTGTGAGCACGTACAGGGCAATGGCATTCAAACCCTGCTTCGAATCCAAACACTGAAGAAATACAATAGGAACTAATTGGATAAAACCTAATAAGGAACCTATGGCTGGCAACCAGCATGGAAAGATAAACACAGAGCACCAATTTTGTGTACGGCCAGTTCAGTCTTTTATGCTTCCCTGCCACTAGGTCCTGGTATGTTATCAAGCAAAGCAAGCTGGTATATTAGTGAGAAACACAAATAACCCAAAAATGCAGGAAAACTGCATGGTGTTCAGCTCTGCAGAGTGGCTCACACCAGCCACACCACCATGGGAGGGGTGAGCAGGGATACGCAGACCTGATGCACATGGACCCACTGCCTTCAGATTCCTGGGAAATGCCAGATAGCCAGGGGAGGCACAGGAGAATGAAACTCAGCTGAGAAGGAAAAAAGCAGGGACAGGGGGGGCTCTTCTTCACTTTTTGCATAATTGGACCTAAATTATGTGCTCACACTAAGCAGCCAGGAGTGGATTTGGGGCTTTAGCCTCCTGCATAGCTCTGCGGTAGGAAAGCTGAACAACTTCCATATCTCTTAATGGGCAGCCTTTTGCCTACCGCCTATGTCCAATTTCTCCCTTTGATCTGGCTCAGTAGTCTAAAAATAAAGTTAAAATATAAACATTGACATCCATATCACAAAAAGAGTCAAGGCAGGAGGGGATTTTTAGTTGAGGGAGAGGGCTTAATCCACAAAATAACTTTGACATTTTGTGGTACTCACTGAAAAATTCTTCCACACCTACAGCCTGGCTAAGACATTTGAAAATACAGATGAGCTTCTAATCGATATACAGTCTATCCTTGGGAGGAAAGCAAGGCATGACAGTGCCACATTATGTACCCACTCTCCCAGTCAGACAAATCCACGATTCATGATTTTTCTGAATGCCAGGCTGTACCATACCCTTCCTCCTCCTTAAAATGAACCATTCTGGTGACCTGACCTTGACTGTGGTGTTTGCTACAAAATTTCACACTTAACCCCAGCTTCAACAGCAGGGACCCAGAAAAATTGCACCACCCCCTGAGGAAGCTCCCACTGACAGGCAAGGCTGGCATGGCTTGTTCTGAAGTCCCATCACGGGTCCCACCAGCTCCAACTGTTGAGCTTGTGACAAGCCTGGAGAGGAGAAAACCTAATGGAGAAATGCACTGAGAGCTTTGGGGAGGCACAAGAAGGAAGAAACCTCGGTCCTCAGAGATGGGGGTGCTGGAGTAAAAGTTGACTAAGTCAATAGTTAAGACAGATGTGCACAGAAGCCTTCCACTACCCAAAACCCCTCTTCTCCCATTATTCCTACAGTTTGCTCTGAAAGCAGTTGCATCAGGTTCCAACTGGGGAGCCTCCATGCACAGTTGCAACTACAGGAAAGGAAGGGAGAGATTATGGGATCTTCTCCCCCAGAGCCACCACAGAGAAACCCATGGGACACCAGCGACAACTCAAGGACAGAACTAACACAGATCTGGAGGCAAATACAGCACAGGGCTTGTCTGGGCAAGAAAGTTTCAACAGTGGAGCTGGTTTAACATGCCCCAACAAAACAACTTTGTGGGAGGGCTGGTGGCATCCTTCAGCCACGCTGCCCACCCCAGTTACTGCCAGCACTGCCCGCGTGGTGCCCACCCAGCGTGGGAAAGCAAGAAGTCTCGTGGTCACTCAGGCAGCAGGACTGCCCTCGGCCAGGCAGCAGGAGAGAAGACAGCCGGAGCTGTCAGCTGGAGGAGCTGCACCTCCGTCTGGCTTGGAGGCAGCCAGGCAGGACTTGACAATGGCAGCCTAATTTTGCGAACATTATCTCTGCTTTACAACTGGAGAATTGAGACACGCACAGATGAAGCGTCCTCTGAAATTCAAAGCCCAGCCCCTGCGCAGAACTGAACGCGGATCTCCTGATCACAGTTTAATAACTTAAAACACATGAATATCTCCTGCTCTCCTCCATCCAAATACCTCGGTAATCATTAAAGATTCAAAAGGGAGCAGGAAAGCCTACACACCAATTAAATCATGTTTCAGTAAAATATCATTTTTGTGATGGATGTGCTGCAATATCCCCTGCGTTCCTTCTGTGGGGTTCTGCTTTTCATCAACTGCTGTAGCATGGAGTTTATGACACACAAGTTGCTACCCTTGTTAGGATTTTGCTGCCTGCGTTCACTCACAACGGCTCCCCGTATTTATTAGTGGTTTGATAACAAAGCGAAGCACTTGTGAAACTAGCCCCAAGCTCCACTCGGTGAACTGTGAATTAACTGTAAATATAATTAGAGCCATACCTCACACTCAGGACTGGGAGGAACAGGAGGTCTGCCCCAGAGCTGTTACTACAGCAGTACACAAGTCCAGGGCTGATAAAAATAGCAGCCCCAGCTAAAAGAGCAGAATTAATTACATCAACTGTTAAAACAAGCTACAGAGAGTGGTTGTTCCTCTACTCCAAAAGCATGAGGAAATTCCTCAGTCCTCCCTGCACTGTGAGAAACAGGTGACCGTTTGAGCAGCCACAGTCCCCTCCTGCTACGTTACTGATTTCCAGGAGGTCTGACTCCATGAAGCACTGCTCAGTCATGAAGAAAAATTAAGCCAAAATTTCCTAAGACAGACACCCAAACTGATTTTCAGAAGCACCCATCTGCACCCTTTTAGAAATCCAGCCTTCTGGTAAGATGACGAACACAGCCCTCGTGAGCACCCACAGCCAGCTCCTCATCAGGCGGCTGCCCGTCCCCAACGAGGGGACTGGTGCTCTCATAAGACAAGCCATAAAAGATAAGCAGAGCCACAATAGAAGGGCAAAGAAAGGTGTGAGCTGTTACAGCTGAAGAACTAAGATATTTTCAGGAAATTATGTTATTTTTCACCCTGTTGGGCTAGTGGGGCCTCAGAAGACAGGAAAGAAGGTGATAATGGGTCAGCAAGGACTGGAGAGGAGCAGAAGCAGCTTGAATTTAGTGCAGTAAACATGGAGTGATCCCAGAAGGGGATCCTTCAGAAAAACAGGGGCAATGGCCACAGGTCACAATTTGGAAGCCTGGGGGTGCAGGAAGGTCTTCCCTCAGAGGGAGCACAGGAACAGGCCGCAGGGAGGGGAGGAATCCCTGTTCCAGGGGGGAGTTGGGGCTCAGCTCAGCAAAGCCACTCCTGTCCTGACCTCACGTGGGCAACTGTCCTGCTCCAAGCAGGAGGCTAGGCTGGAAACTTCCAGAAGATCCTTCCAACCAACATTTCTACAGTGTCATAAGATACCACCTGTGTGAGATTAAATGAGATGCATCTGGTAGGGAGAGGATGCAGGAAAGCACGGGCCATGAAGAAGAGGAAAAGTAGGAGGCTGAAGCCCTGAGGATGACATGCCTTTCTACAAACCCAGCTTTTCTATGAAAACAGTCTGATCTTTTGCGGGAGAGCTTTTACAGCTGAGAGCTGCAGCAAAGGGGAAGCGCTCAGCCAGCATGCGCACCCCTTCCCACTCAAGCCGAGGACGGAGGCTCAAGACCCTCTGCCATGGGGAGGACCAGCACAGAGAGCCTCCCACAACCTCGCCACATCCTCCAGCCTCCCTATCCCATGGCAGAGGCACTTCCCACCCCCAGGGCTGCAGTGACAGGGGAGCACACTTCTGGGTAATGCAAACAAAACCAGGACACTGTACCCATCTGCACATTTCTGACTTAAATCCATGACCATAGAGGCAGGCAACACGCCATAAATCGAACAAAAAGCCCTGTAACATAATGTCTCCTTGTGTTGCCTCCTCCCATAAACAAGCAAGATTTATGCATTCCTGGGCTATTAACAAGAGCCATTTGTCTTTATTTCTGCATGTAACTAATGGAGACACCAGCAACATTGATGAGCCTCATGGGATTAATTACTGAAGCCGGTTTCAAGGGGGTATCTATGGACTTGGTTTCCCTCAATACCAAAGGAAACGTCAAGCATTTTTCAAAGCATAGGATGAAATTTCATTTAAGAGACCAATGGCCCATGTGAGTGCAATCATTACCAGGCTCAGATGTGGCCTAGCGAAAAATTACAAGTGTCCAGAAGGTTGACAACTTTCTCAAGTTTTCTTTAATTACTTCATTTTACAGCTATTAAAGCATCACGGCGAGTCAAATGCAAAAAAAAAAAAAAAAAAAAAAAGCCAGCAGGTCCATATGGGTCCACTCTGACTTGCTAATAGCCAAAACTGAGGTGGTTGTTTTAGATACCCATTTCCAGCCTGGAGGAATTTGGACTTCAGGACGATCCCGTTTCCAGGGAGAATCACACAAATCAGAAAAAAACCAAAACAAACCAAAACCAAAAAAAAACCATAGTCCCACAATAAATCAAAAGGTCAGCAGGGCTTAGTACCCTGTAGCTTCATGTTTTGTGTAGGCTCATCTGCCTACTGGGAAGATGGGCACAAAATAACCAAACGAGGGGTGGAAGGACAAGGACAGGCCGGAAATACTGGAGACAGTTTAAACTTTGTAAATATGAGCTTTCACCAAGACGACACAAACAGAAATGAGTCATTAACTTAATTCATTTTATGAAAAAGTTGAATAAAGGTTAATAGAAAATTAGTCATCTTTCCTTAGGTTTTTTTCCTACCCAACCTACATAATTTAATTAAAACCGTGCTATGGAGTTGCAGAGGATGATTAAAAATAACCTCTCATTTTCTATTAAACTCCTTAGGTTTGCACAGGAATTCCTATAGAACCTTATTAAATTTCTGTTTACCTCTGCTACATTTCATTTCTATTCTATACATCTTTTCCTTAAATCCAACAGGATTTCATGATGGGGGTGGCTTGTTAAATAACTATTCTTTCCCATGGCTGGCAGTCCAAACTTTAGATTAACATTAGATCCATGCAGGAGAACATCCACAGTGTAAAAACTCTTTAAAAAGCAACATTATTACCTTTGCTTTTCTGAATGGGAGACAGAAAGACAATTGAAAAGATCTTTTCTAGTTATCACTGCTCTACCTTAGCTGAGGAAGATAGGAATAAGAAGGTTGGTAAGGCTGTTGGGGGGGGGGGGGGGGGGCGGGGGGGATGTTCCAGCCTTCTTGGTATTTTAATTTCATAGCGGTGCATGCAAGAATACAACCCATAGCAACTCAGTCACTCTGCAGGCTTGCCAAAAGCCGAGAATGTTTTTTTCCTAGTTCTCTTATGTTGCTGTGGAGCTACAGTACAGAGCTATGTAGCATTTATTAAAACAAGGCTAGGTTGCTTCACAACAGGTAGGATATATTCAACAAAACCAAAAAAAAAAAAAGATCCAGAGCTTGCAAGACGTGAAACCTATTCAAAATGGCAGAGAACAGCTCTAATATCCTTACTCAAGCAGATACCTCTTGCAGTCACCCTCCTTGAAAATTTGATCCAGCCAAACTCATTCAGCTGTTTCTGTGTTCAGTTCATCCACGCTGAAACACTGACTAAATCTAGACAAGTCAGAAGCCTAGGAAGGGTTGTACAATATAACTGTCTTTGTTCATTGACATGAAGGAATTGTACAGACCTATTTCTTTTTCTAAGGAGCAAATGCCCAGCAAACCTCACACCCAGCACCCACCCTGCAGCATTTCCACCATGCAAGTAGCAGGGGCCGCCTTTTTGAAATTTGCACAAGAGAGACACAAGGGCAGGCACAGGCTCAAAGCCGCTCACGTAACAGCCTGCCAGCACGTCTGCCAACACAGGAACCTGCAGTAACAGCACAAGCCACAAAAATAGTGGTGGCTGCTCCTCCTCCAGCAACACAATCGCCCGCTGCCACAAAAGGACAACAATGCAACAGTGAGGAACCAGCTTTGGTGCTGGAAGATGCAAGTTTGATGCCAACTGCCTCCTATGCAACTCTGGTCAAATATTGTAAGCTCGGCTTCACTAAACCAGGTTTGCTGAAGCCCTGCAGACCTTAATGGGACTTAGGTACTCAAATACCTTATTGGATCTTAGTTTTTTCCATGCTGCTGCTTTCATCTCATGGGAATATGTCAGCACTTCCCAGGGAAGACAGGGAGATGAAGAGTCACCTGTAAACACCCAAGCACACGTGCTGACATGGGATGGGAGGCAGACCTGGCACATGGCACATGTCCTCACCATTAAGGCTTAAAAAATCCGAGCTTACAAGGGCAAAAAGAGCCCCTCCAGGAGTAGTGCCAAGGTCTTCCCTGGCCCATGGCCACCTGCCTCTGCAGAACAAGATTGATGCACCAGCAGAATATGCCATTTTGAAACTAATTGCACAACAAGAAAAGATTCTTTAATATCATGCAGCTGATCCTAAGGGGAACAATTACTAGGAGATAAAAAGAACAGAGGGAAAAAAAATTCTGTGTGCAGAAGACAGATTTACACAGTTTCCACATTTCATTAGGAAAGCCTTCTGTGGTTTGTCACCTTGAGCAGCATTAAGGAGGGAAGGGAGGAGTCAGTAAACATTCAGGAGCTGAAACATTGCAGTTCTGCCCTCAGGTAACAGTGCCACCATTAAAGGCCAAATCTAATAAGAACTCATTCTGGCTTGCAAGCCAGAAAAGCCTTCAATAATCAATTAAACTGTGAGATAAGACTGCAGCTGCTTCCATGTACATGGACCGCTCAAGTCCTGGATCCCTCATCAGTTTTCTGAGATCAATACGCATCAATGCATCGCTGTCAGGCACATATCAGTCATCCCTAAAGGCTGCGATCAAACACCAGGCCCTTATTTTTCTTTGCAAAGCCAAGACAAGGTTTAACTAAACCAGTTTGTTCCCTCAGAATGGGACACAAGGACTGAAGATAAACTTTTTTATTTAGAAGGAACACCAAATAACATGGAAGTGGCTTGTATTCTTTAAGACTCAGACTGAAAATCCCAGCTGTTATCTCTATGCAAAGGACCTTACAGCAGGTGTGTAACTGCCATGGACTCAGTTCCCCCACAATTTTATTGCCACTGAACCTTGCTTATCTTTCCATCCTAACATAAGATTTTCTTTTCTGAATAGAACAGAATAATTCCTAATTGGAATTCCACTGCACAACAGAAACAGCCTGTAAAATCTTAAAAAGAAGCCAGTTCCCTCTAGCAGAATAGAAGATATATTAAGCTTCAGGACTGTATAAAGCAGAACATAAAATTAAAATAACAGACATCATAGAGTTTGATAGCATCTTCCAATCTCAAAGATCTCAAAATACATTACTAACTGCAACAGCCATTGCTGTGTTAGACAACTGCACATCTCTAAAGTGAATCACACATTGAAGAGAAGAGTTTAAAAGTCTTTATGCAAATGGAAAGTACTTTGTTGATCCACGAAACGCTACCAGCTCCGGGAGGGAGCACAGCAGCACTACACAAAGGTCATAACATTCACAATAGGTGTGCCTGTTACTCCAGCTCAGTTTAGACAGCAAGAGTAAATTAGCATTTACTCTCTCACCAGCAGAGAAAGATCATCCCACAAGTGTATTTTCATCAGCTTTATGTAATTCAGGATCTTCGTTTTCTTTGCTCTCCCCAGTACTTAATACCTAAAGAACATATTCTGTGGTTAAAAATTGGTATTGCTATAAAGCAATGCAATAATAATATCCTTTTTCAAGCCAACTCCCACAGGCTCCTCACTAGATGGTTTAATCGAAAATGATAGTTAATAGTTGCCTTAGTGTTTTCATTAGTGGCTACTTTTTTTCTTTTTTTTTAGTTTTTATGGAGATGAAAAGAAAGCAAGCACAATCTGTTCTAAAAAGTTTCTGAAGTTCCCAGTTCAGTGCTGTTGATTCAAAGCAGTCCAACAGACTCTTTTTTTAAAACTCGTATTTCTTTTTTTATTATGTGCCTTTTAAGAATAAGCTTGGTTTATCCTTTATCCTCTTTCTTCAGACACAGGAGAGTCAGATCTATACTCAATATCCAACTTCCACAAAGAAAAACTCATTCTAACAGAATATTATTTTTTTTAATGCAAAACCTAGAATTCAATTTTTAGGTCTCTCAAATACCTCCCGATGCTGATAAACAGGAACATAATCCAAGCAAAATAAGTGTCTTGAATCCTCACAGCTAAATTCCAATTTCTGTGCAAATTTCAAATGTTGCCCTCCAGTCCCAAGAGTTACACGTTGCACAAGCAGATAGTAAAGGCACTGACCCAATTCGTTCTGCCAAGTATATAACGTATCATAAAATATTGCAGAGGAAAGCGCAAAATTAGTCATCTCAGCACCATCGTAATCAACGGCAAAAAACACAGGACTCTCCCTAGCCACCAAGCAGGTCTCCAAATCCTGACATTTTCTTTATGAGAGCTTGTTTTCCAAGTCATTAATTTGCCAGCATTTGTACAGTATTTCATACCTCCAAAGAGCAGCAAACTAAGGCATCTTGAAATCAAAAGCCCGGAGACTTCCCACCCATTGCCACCCGCAGAAGACAGCTGGCTTCCTCCTGAATGTCCACCAAGCACAGCAGTGCCCTCAAGCCCGTCTATCAACTAACACCGTTCGAAGCCAGAAGACAGGTACGCTGTACTTCCCATGCTCAGCGATAAGCACCCTCTCTTTTTCCCATGATGGGAGCAGACTGCAATAGGGGAAAACATCAGGCTGAAAAAAATCTGGTTGAAGTTGGAGACATTGAGCACTTGAGCACCCAGGAAGTCGTTGCAAGGATCCTCCAGTAGCAAAGAAAAGGAAATCAGCACCCTGAAGGAATGAGCTTGACTCCCAAAGAGTTAGACAAGCTTTTGAAGATCCAGTCCTTACGCAGCCATCCCAAGAGATACCACCAGCTAAACTTTGCCATATTTGACTTCAGGGAAAGAAGACTTCCCTGAGCAGAATCTGTCAGATTTATTATTTTCTCTGCTTTCCATAAAACTTTGCACCATAAAAAACCAATTTCTTATACAAAATTTTTTTAAAGGAAGCTAACTCTAAAAGCTCCTAAAAGCCACTAATCCCTAACCAATCCCACAAAGCAGTCTACCCAATTTTGCTCTGGAGAGACCTGATTCTGTATTTTTCTTTGACTCAAACTCCTGCTCGGTGACATCAGAATAAGCTGGACAACACAATAAGAGATCCAGGCTGCAGAGATATGTGCAATCAGAGAAATCCAAGCCAGGCTGGACGCACAGTGTGGAAAGCCCTTCCTATGGGAAAAGCACCAGCTTCATTAGCTAACACTGTCATTGCAAGTGTCATCACAAAATAGCCCAGATATACCTAGGAACCACTCACTGCCAGGAGGGGAAGGCTCATGGTAGGTACAGAGGACGAGGCGGGCATATCATCACCACTGCGATGGCATTTCCTACACGAGCACATATAAATACCTAACTGGAATTTCATACCTGCTTGAAATGGATTTTAGCTTTTGTTATGCCCTTTGCCACTCGCGTGCTGTAACTACTTTCTGTTCAATTTAGTACAGCACTATAAATATGACTGGAACCTTCAAAACCATCATCGTGACGCTGAACCGACCCCGCGTGGAGCAGGCCTGACACCACCACCTAAGATAGCTCTAAATTGCCTGGCTGAAATGATAATTCCTTCTGCTAGGAGAGGGGCTCTGTCTCATTGGGAAGAAAAATTGATTTGGGTGAGGATTTGAAACGCTTCAGCTTCATTTAAACTAATCCCCCTATCCACCAAGATAAATCCAGTTTAGCAAAGCCCCACCCCACCCCTCCGGACAGGACCTTGCACCGCACATTGATCCAAGGAGGAAACACTCGTTAACTTTTTGCTGAAATTCAGTATTAAAATCATCTGAGCTGGCAGTTGAGAGGATCTTTCAAAAGATTGACCAAAAGCAGGACAAAACTTGAGATTTCCAAGTCATCTGTTGCTTATACATCCTGCAATGCAAAGACTTCCATATATACCACCTCAGAGGTGGTTTTTTGTTTTGATAAGGAGGATACTCCCATAATTCAGACAGGAAGCAAAATGCCAAGGAAGCACACGCCACAAACGGCTGCTAATTGTCAGCTGAAATGAAAGGGAAAAGGCAATTTCTGCTCTACAGCCAGGACCACAACTGTTGCCACCCCAAGACAGGACACAGTCCCCAAAGGTAATCCCTGGGAGTGGTATACAAACACCACCCTCATGACCGTGTAAGGAAATTCAGCAAATTACTTCTGAGGACTTTATGGCCTCAAGAATACCAGAAGGAAAATGAAAAGGAAAAAAAAAAGAAATGCATCTCATTTCACTTGCATGTACTATATGTGTTCCTACAGATCATACATGCTTCATACGACTGTGTGCACGTTATTATCTAGGGATACATCAGAAACTGCTACCAAGGTAACATGGGTAGTAATAAAGAACAACCAGGGGAAAAACACCACGAGGAAAACAATGCATTTCCTCAGGTTATATTTTCATTCCCTTTCTTACAACCTATTCGGTTATTAACACATCAAATATGGGATTTGTACATTTGACATTTTTTTGCATTTTTGGATAATTAAGATCAGAGTTTTTAATAGCTCTGCTAAAAGAAAGAAATCTTATTAATGACTGAAGACAAAGTGCTCCGAGATACATTACACGAGGGACTCTCCAGAGGAGACATATTTGTGTGAGTCAACAGCATATGTCACTCTCAGAAAACAACGCATTTGAATGAGGTTTTTGCTCTGCTAGTTTTATTTAATGAACAAACAGAACAAATCTTCAGCACAGCTTTTCAAAAGCATGCACAGCAAGGCACAGGTTAAGTTGGTTTTCAAACTTCACCATGACAGGTAGAGAATTTTCCAATATTGGTATAGATCTGGGGAGAATGGCTGCACAGGGCAAACAAAAGGATTTATTTCCCTTTTTATGATAAGATGACAATTCAGGAGCCTAGCAAATCCTTAAAAAGAAGTCTCTAGTGGACGGATGCAAACAGAAATGAGCCCGGGCACCTCTGCTGCTGTTTTGCTGATCACATTTATACAGCTAGCCCAGATCAGCAAAGGGAAAACTGAGCTCTTTCAGGGGGCCAGATGGACTCTTGGTCTCAGGTGTTGAAAGTTTTCATTTCTTAACTGTTTTACAAATGAATGTGGATGTTTAGGGATGAATTTCCATTTTTATACAGCCTATGAGAATGGCCTTTCTGGATATATCTGTCTCACAAAAGAAGCTGCTGCTTGATCATGGCCCCAGCTCATCCAAAAAAAAAAAAGGCTGAGGACCGTAAAGACTTGCCAGGCGAGCACTTGGGAAGAACTGCCACTTCCCAGCCTCTCTCTTACCTGCGTGCACTGAGTCAGGTCCCCCAGCTTTCACAGTGGCCCTTGCATTGCTGCTAATAATTATCATTATTATTATTATTATTATTATCATCATTATTCTTGAGACAGCACCAAAAGCTGATACAATAGAAGGGAGGCAAGGTGGGTTTTACTCCGCCCTGCCGAACACTAACATCATTACCCACATCTCAACTGCATCATGGTGCTTTTGTAACTAGAAGTGATTCATGAGTCCAGAGGAGCTCAACTGGAATTTAAATTCCCAGGGGAGGCCGTTGGACTGACAGAAAGGAGACGAAAAAAATAAAAATCTCGAAACAGGTACATTTGATCTGAACATCTCAGAGAGACAGATACTGAACTCCACAGCACTATATTTAGACTCACTTTTCAAATGATAAATGCACTTCAAATTCTCTCCATTAGGTCCCATTCTTAAGCGGTGTGGTTTATTCTGCTAAAAGCAAAACTGCTGTGCCTTGGAGAGGAGCATGGTGACCCCTCTTCCCATGGTGGCACAAGGCATAGGGAGCCTGACGGTCCCTTCCCCACCTCAGAAACGTTCCCGTGAAGACGTGGCACAGGAAGAGGACACTTCTCAGCTCAAAGGCTGGGTATCAGCACACAAAGGGTGGAAAAAGCCATCCAGTCGGAGACTACCCCCACGGCCATCCCCACACCTGCCCCTCGCCACCCAGCAGGACCAGGGAGCCCACTCTCCTGTGCACAGACATATGGGTCAAAGCAGGGCAGAGCAGAACAAAGCACCTCTGAAGCAGCCGACTCCTCGGCAGCAATTAAACAGAGAACCAAAATGCCCTTTTTAGATGACTAATTGTTAGACAAGATACATCCCACATGTGGCATACTCCTCCTCGGCATCATCAGCCCAAATTCAACACACTGGGGGGAGCAAAAGGCATTGCTGTCTTTCAGCTATCTGCGGCAAGCCACGCGGCAGCAATCTATGGGATGGGCCTTCACTCCAGAGCCAAGCCAAGTTGCCCCTCGAGTCCTGTCCCCACAGAAAAACAGCTCAGCGTCCACCTGGAGCCCGGTAGCCCCCTGGGGGGACAGTGTACGGGACCACTGCTGATGCAGCAGCTCAAGCCTCGCTCCAAATGCAGGTCAGCTCCTCTGAGCGAGCCTCCCTGCTTGCAAAACGCAAACACGAACGCGGCACCCTGTGGGCTGCATCTGGCCCACGAAGAGCCCCCGAGGGGGCACGATGAGACACGGTGCTGCCACGGCTCACAACACCCCCAAGGCCGCAAGGAGCAACTGCCTCCCAGCTGCGAGGTGCCACACCAGAGCCTCTGCTACCAAAGTTTTTACCAAATTGCAGCTCAGAAAGTTGGGTGGCTGCGAGGAGTGCATCCAGTTTGGACAGGCCAGGCACGACCCAGAGGGGCGCTCACTGCTGACTCTCCTCCAAACGCTGCAATAATGCATTTTACAGCGAGCGATCCCCACGCTCTAAGTCAGATTTAGGAAGCCACATACTTCAAACATCTCCGAAGAATACTAAAATGAAAACTTGGTCACACTGCACTGTGACTACTGTGAAGCACTATTAAAAAGAAGCTAAGATTTGTTTTCAATTACCTAGCACATATTTGAAAGACTTAAAATTGTCCCCAAAGCATGAAATAAACGTTGCGTGTTTACTACGTGCTTGTGCATGGAAACTGAAAGTTATGTAACAATCATCTCCAAATACCAATACTGTACCAATATCTTTATATTGACATAAAATGATTCTCCCTGGACTTCAAATCACATTAAAAAGTAAAATTAGGAAACAGAGGTATGATAAACACTGCTCTTTGAGATGTAGAGTAAATGCAAATGATAAAGCTACTAGTATTTTATTCCCTTATCTCCATTTTGTTTCTAGCAGATCACGTTGCCATTTTAAACAAACTCTCCAGACAAAATGACACAGAAAGCAGGAAAGTTTGTGCCAAATGCAGAATGACATCCATAAATTTATGAACTAACTAGACTGACATTCAATGCAATGCAAAGTGTTTGCCAATCAATAGCCATGAGCATCAATTCCCTGCGAACAGCATTCCTGTGCCATCAGCCTCCCACCAGCAACAGGCAATGCCATTTTCTGCTTAACTTTATGATCATTGTAATCTCCCCTAATCGATGATATCGACAGGTCTGTGAGATCAAAATCTGGCAAGTGCAGCACTGAGGCAGTGGATGATGCAAAATGGATGTGCGGTAACGGCAGCGCCGGGGGTACGCAGTGCTCCGGCAGTGTTGCTTAGCAATATAGCCCATGCATGCCCATCCTTACGCTGCTGCCTACACCCAGGCAGGAGAGAGATTTCAACAGCAATCAAAATACTGACGAGGAGAAGCAGGAGGAATAACTGCATGCAAAATAAATAATAAGTGCTCTGCCTTTTCTATGTGATTTACAAAAATTTAACTCCCAGTTCTCCATAGCATCACAGAAAGCAGGGAGGCAGAGGATGGTGCTGGTTGGTGAAGGCAATGTCTTGCTTTCCCTGCTGACATCCCAGTGACTGTCCCCAAAAAGAGACGCAAAAAGCAGCCTGCACTGGGAACTGGAGAGCTTGGACACATCCACAGTCATTTGTGATCAATAACGCACTTGTCCCTCTTTCTGTTGCAAAGTATCAGCAGAGAGTAAACTTCTCCCCACTGCTGGAAAGCTTTGCTGGGATCTCCACTCAGGATGGATCAACGGCACCAGAGATTGATTCGAGTCCCTGACAGCTGTGACAAATGAAAGCCAACACATATAAGGGCTGCAATGCCATACGCCGGACCTGACAGGCAGGGCTTTAAAGCAGTGCTCTGGGTTGCAAGAAGTGGCCCATTCTGTGCCTGCAAATGGGGCAGAGAGGGACCCATGCTGCCTAAACCCTTACTCCAGAAGAGATGCTGCTTATACTTAGATGAAATAAGCTAGGTGACCTACAGTAATTGCCTCACACAGGAGAGACAGTGAACACCAGAGCAACAGCAAGCGAACAGGTTGTTTATTTTTTTGGTTACTCTTCACATTAAGCCCTTCAATTACAGATTTAGTTCAGATTTATTAGAAATTTATTAGGTGCTAAATTCATGCTGATTATTACTAAAAGTGACCTGCAACGTGCATAACATAATCTTCAGTTTCAATATTGCTCCCAAACACCCCCAAACAAGAGCACGGAAGAAAAAAACAGCTTCTATGGCCTCTTTCAGCATCTGCTGCAAACAGCAGGTTTCTGCTCGGCGACTTGCCCAGTTTGCTCAGCACCAGTACCATCACCCCTCCCGGGACCTAGAGATCCCCAGCAGGGGCCAAGCAAATGGTCAGCAATGGAATGACAGATTCAGCATCCCTCTTGAGCACGTACGAGGGATGCCTCATAGTCAATGAACGAAAATCCCTCTGCGTCAAACACTGTCAGAGCAGTTAGATCATAAACTAATAACTGTCAATCTCCATTTGTTTGCAGTGCTGCAGAGAGGGCTTTCATAATTCTCTTAGAGATATAAAACAGGCACTCTGATTTTGCTTTAAATGAAAGCATGCGATAATGTTAGCTGCCGGTAAACCTCAAAGATAGTATTTATACAGCATCAGAAACATTTGCAAAGACAGGAAAGAAATGCCTTTGGGCTGCAAGACCTTAAAATCCACAACCCATATCTTGCAAACTTTTATGCCTCTGCTTAAGCACGCTGCAGGATCTGTGCCTATCAGTATCATGATCACGCCAACAAGGCCACACTGGGGCAAAGGGAGCAATGAAAATTTGACAGTGTATTATTCTTTTTGTTAAGGACTTCTCTTTTTTTAAATTAAGAGGAGCACATAGTAGCCCCAGAAACTAAAGTTTCCAGCTTGTGCACAAGACGCACAGCACAAGTTGCACAACAAAACTCCTTGAAGCCTTTTCCTATCAGATGGCAAGGCAGCATTGCTCATTTACTGCAAAGGTTCATGTTCTTCCAGACACCACGTGGGAAACTCTGTCCTTGCATTTCAAGCATCAAAACCTCCTGGAAAACAAATCTGGCTTGTGCCCATGTGGTCCTGGACCTTCGCTTTCTGCAGCTGCTGGGGTGGTGCTGCTAGATTAACATGATATCTCAGAGCAAAGTCCTAATAACTCCAGATGCCAACAGATCTCCCACCCCTGTAGGTCCAAGCAAGACCGTCCTGGAGAGAGAGCAGCAGCTAACACTGATTTGCTGGGTGGCTGCACGGACCTTGCAAAGGAAACAGTAAAACCAGCAGCATCTGCAGACTCATAGTGCATTTTTGTGCACCTCGATGACCCGAGCAGAACTTTCCAGTTCCATTGTGAAAGCCAAGCAAGTACTTCTTAAATCTCACCTCAATGTGGGCAGATTAACAACAGAGAAATGAAGAGAAAGGAGAGTATTAGAGGGGCAAACCAATGCCCAGGGGGTGGAGATATTCAACCCCAGATTATTTAACTGGCAAGAGAGGCCAGACAAGTCGCCAAGTCTATCAAGGCTTCATGCCTCTAGCTACAGAAGGTACATATAATCTGAAATATTCACCACTGCTTTCATTGCTTGTCACACAGAGAGTAATTCACCGCACCCAAGGGCAGGCACACCAAATGAGGTTGAGTCAAGCGGGATGACCGGCTCAGCCCTACACCCCCTGCTCCAGTCACGGCTGCCAGGACAGCTCCCGGGCAGGGGGCTGCGGTGTCGCACCATACGGAATGCAGGAGCTAAAGGCTCATCTCTATTTCTGGCTCTGGCAGGGACCAAAGTTACTGCACATCTCTGCCAGTTCCCTCTACCTGTGAAACAGGGATAACTGTGCTTAGCATCTTTTTCCTGCAGACTGCAGAGGGCTTTTTAAAAAAAAAAAAAACAGGTGTGGAAAAGTGCTGGTAGAAAGTACCATAAAAAACACCCCTCTAGGTGAAAATCTAAAGTATAGCAAACTTACTAAAGCAGGATGCAGCCTTTCAGCTACACCAACCCTGTAGTTTCTCATCTCCCCTGAAGTTAAATTGAGGCAATTTTCATGAATACATTAAATTGGCATGGAAAACTAAGAATGAAGAACAGTTTGCTTCTGCTTTGGAAACTCTTCTCTCCTGGCCTCTTCAGATTTCTTGCCAGTATCCAGCATCTTCTTTTCTTTCAATTTACCTTCAGTGTTATCACACATCCTCACTGAAAAGATAAAAACATCAGTAATAAGTCAGCCCTCATTTCAGGGTCACTTAAAGGAGATTTCAGCTACCCATCATCATGCAGATGAGGACTCCAGATTATTCATCTGCTGGTCCTGCAGGTGCTGTTTCAATGACAGTAAAGAAGTGCCCATCTAATGGGAATGTTTCTAAGAAGGAGCTGGAAAGACTGTGGACATGATGGTATAAAGAGTACAAAGTAAAATGAGGTCATCATAAGGGGGAGGGGGGAAACCAAGGAAGATCTGGAATCACCTCCTTTTAATGCAAAGCAGAATTCTACTGCTGAAAATACAAACTGGCCACTTCCCCAGGTAAAACGCTATTGCTTGAAAGAGAGAGAGAGTCAATTACAGCCTCCAGCAACCTCCCCGTTGAGGCAAAAATACGGTCTAGAGGAGCGTCACGAAGATGATTGGGGGCTGGAGCACCTCCCCTGTGAGGACAGGCTGAGAGAGTTGGGGTTGTTCAGCCTGGAGAAGAGAAAGCTCCAGGGAGACCTTAGAGCGGCCTTCAGTGCTGAAAGGGGGCTGCAGGAATGATGGGGAGGGACTCCTTACCAGGGAGTGTAGTGATAGCACGAGGGGTAATGGTTTCAAACTGAACAAGGGTAGATTCAGATTAGATATTGGGAAGAAATTCTTTCCTGTGAGGGTGGTGAGACACTGGAAGAGGTTGCCCAGAGAAGCTGTGGCTGCCCCCTCCCTGGCAGTGCTCAAGGCCAGGTTGGATGGAGCTGGGAGCAACCTGGTCTAATGGAAAGTGACCCTGCCCATGGCAGGGGGGTTGGAACTGCATGGTCTTGAAGATCCCTCCCAACCCAAACCATTCCATGATTCTATGATTTTAGGCAATGTAGTGAACCCTCTCCATGATGAGAAAAAGAAAAGAGAAAGCTGCCTCCATGTCAAGCCAATGCCTAGGAAATACAGGAAGATTCAGGTGCATTTTTCGCCAGAGGCTAGAAAAGGGGAGATTGTCACATCCTCTGCTTCAAGGTGCTCCAGCTCCACTTTGGAATAAAGTAACATAGACCAGCCCAATGCGCTGGTGCTCAGTGTTTGGCACATGGACGAGGCAAAACATTTCAGAGTAACCTGCAGGGCCTTCCTGCAACTTGCTCTCTCCAAGCGACTTGCCTTTTTCATTTTCATCTTCCTCTCAGCAGGGACCAGAGTCTCCTGGAAAGCCCTGTCCACAGCGGGCAGCCCCCAGCGATGGGGCTGTCTGGAGCCACAAGGGTCTCTCTGTGGGCTCATAGACTTCCCAGGCTCTGTGGGACACAGTCAGGCTGTCAACACGAACTAACCTCACGTCAGGTCTTCTCCAAGGGTTTGGTGAACCCACCCATGTGCCCAGTGACCAAAATCCTAGTGTCAGGGGTGTGGGAGAGGAGCGCTACTGCCCTTGAATCGAACACAGCAGACCGGAGTTGTGAGCCCATCAGGGAACCCTGGGCCAGTTTTGATCTTCCATCACGTAACAAACACTCAGTTTTTGTTAAAGAGATGAGAAAGGTCTATTTTATCTGAGAAATTTAAAAAAAAAAAAAAAAGTGTCTACATATACACACACGTCTCTATAGTGTATATATAGAATATACATATACATGCACACACTTCCTAGCTTCCAAAGCAGAGGATGACAGCATGTTTTCACACAGTACGTCTGAAGAAAACGGCTTATGTCAGTGCTACAGCAGAGAAAATTTCATCTTGAAACTAAGGAAGGAAGGGGAAACAAAAAAATAAAAATAAAAGAGAGAGAGAGAAAAAAAAAGCTTTGCTCCTTATCATGCCTGAGGAACTTATCTATAGTGATGAGGAAGACATAAAAACCTCAGACAGCAAAGCACTGTTCTGGAGACCACAATATGCATAAAAACTCCTGCAAGCCCTTGTTAAATGTTCCTACCCTCCTACCCTACAGCCCATACCTCCAGGGTGCAATTTTCAGGAGACAGAAAGATTTAATGCCGCCTTGGTTAAAATAACCCCCTGGATTCTTGCTGCAGAGACTGTCATGACAGTGTGTTCCTCTAGTTTATTATATTAATAAGCAGAGTCATTCAGCACTCAACATGATGTGGCTGTTTGACTCGCACACGACTGTGTCCCCAAGCTGCAGCAATACAGAGGCCTCCCCCCGCCCCTCCTTGCAAAAACACTTTGTTATTTCGAGGCAAAACATCCACAGCTACTTACAAACACGGACACACATGCAGCAGGTTGCCACGAGCATGCGGAGGGAGGGGCTGAATTTGCCCCCAGCCGCCTCCGCCTTCCCCTGCTCCCTGCCAGGCTCCTCCGGATGCCGGGGATGCCTCACAGCCCCAAATCCTCCATCCCCCTCCCACCTCTGTCTCATCCCCATGCACCCAAGGAGCATGTTGAACCTCTTCTCCACTGATTAAAGCCAAACAAGAGTAGAAAAAAAAAGGCTATTAAAATATACAATTAAAAAAAAAAAAAAACTTAACCATGAACAAAGCTCTCCTTCCTTTCCCTGCCTTGAAAAACAGCGCTATCCTCCTTGTCCTTGCCTGAAATTGCATGAACTTCCCTTATTACCTCTAATTACTGCTCCCTGCCTTGACTTCCCCAGCCGTGAAAGGCCCATCATGTTTACGCACGCCGGGCAGCACCGCTTGCACGGCTTTCTGAAGATGCCCATGCGCAGCCCTGTTATTATCACTTTGTCTTGGGTGTCTGATTCAAGCACAAGCAGAAAGGAGACTGAGTCGCTGCTGCAAACACTGATGCCGTTATCCACGTGTACTCAATGCAGAAGGAGAGCCCCAGCCGATTTTCTGCTCCCCTTCCCATAAAGGCTTTTTATTTTTTCCTTAAGATGCAGCCTCAGTAATATGTTGTGTTGCACAGGTTTTATATCAGGTAAATGATGGATATTGTTTAGGTACTGATTATGTCAAACCCAGCTGTTTACCTTTGCTAGGACTGCAATTATTTTAACAGTAATTGTAAAAATAAATTGGGGAGAATAAAAACCTGGAACTTTGCAGTTTGGTTTTCAAAACTAGAGCACTGTCAAGCATGATTTGACCTCAGACAAGTCACATGTAGCCACTTACTTTAAAAATCAACTGAGCTTGTCCATGCATGGAAAACAGACCGCTCTGCAAGGTTCTGGGCAGAAACGGGTCCCAAAAGGTTCAGAATTCAGTCCAGCCACATCTTCCTCATTTACCACCACCTGCTTAAGCTGTCGCAGCACCTGAATCTTCCCAGCAGCCAAACAACCACGTAAAGCTGACACCAAACAAGCAGAATAGGGTCAAACAGCCCAGAAGACAGATGCATGGACCATCACCTCTCCTCTTTCCAACAGGTTTGCTCTCCTCCATACAAAATACCAGTATGGACCAAATATTTTTTAGGGTGTCCATTTTGCAGCTGGAGCAACTGTTCCCCAGCCCTCCACGCAGTTTCCCTGCTCCTCCTCCTCTCCCTGGATCCCAGGCAGATGCCAAGCCATGGAAGTTATTCTTTCATTTACAGCATCTGGTTCCTTGGCAGACTCCTCAGGCAATTATGTTCATAGCTTTAAAGCTGTCTCTAGCTCTGCTTCATGGGTTTGCTGCTTTTGGCTTGTAGCAGTCTCTTCTCATCTTCCCTGTCCATCATTTTGGCTGAATGTTGCTCTTAAAATATGGGAATTAGACAACTTGCATCTCCCTCAAATCAGGAGCAAAAAATATACAATACCCCACGTTGTTCTTTAAACACACACGCTTGTTTTACTTTCACAGCCATATTCAGAAGGCCTTGGGCACTCTCTTGGTCTTGAAGCACCATGTACGTGGAGTCATTTGCAACCACTGAGACAGCCAGGACAATTATAACGCCATACAAACTCAACCATCTTTTTAATTCTTTGGGGGGGTAGGGGGTGTTGCACTTCTGCCTGGATGACTCCTCTCACCAGCAGCACTCAGAATCACTTTTTGTGCCTGCAGACAAGAAGGCAGAAGAAACATCTGCCCAGCAACTTGGAAATCCCTACCTGAAAGGCTTCTGGGTGAACAGGCTCTCTCAGAAAAAACATAGCCCTGCCTTAGAATGAAGGGGCATCAGTCTGAAGTGACCACCTCCTGGGATAAGAAGACAAGCTGATGCTCGATCCAGTTTTTCTGATTAAAGCTGCCAACAAGTAATGAAGATCCACACGCCTGCTTGAGGACCTGCAGCTCATTTTGGATGAGCCAGGGCAAGGCCACCACAGCGTGACAACCCATAAATGACCCCTGAGCAAGCACCAGATGATGCTTTCCAAAAAAAATCCCAAACCATGATGTCCTAAGGGCTCAGAGTCACCACCCTGGGGTCTCACAACTTAGTAACAACAGAATAAATTTGGTGGAGAGCCAGCTTTTAAAACCAACCTACTTCATCCATTATCCTCAGTGGATGCTCCATGGAAGCAGCACCTTTGCCAGCTCAATGTCTCACCAACAGAAACGAGCTACAAACCGTTCCGGAAACACACCCACCATGGTGGCTCCTGACCTCCCAAAATGCTCTCTTGGAGAAGGAAGCGACAGCCTGGCTATTCATCATTGCTTCCTACCATCGCTGGCTCAATGCCCAGTGCAGAATTAATTGGCCCAGCTTGCGAGACCGTACATCCAACTGGATGGTGCTTCTCCATGTCAGAAGAAACCATAAGCCCTCATCCAAAAGCCCCTCCAAGACTACGGGGAATAGCTCACGCATCTCCAGAGCTGGGGAATGTATGGCTACAGCCAACAGCCACGATGGGAAAACCTACCAAGTGACCCTTTTCATTTTAGCACAGACACAGCTTAAACCTTCCCTACCTCTGTGCAAATGCAGAGGCCCCACCATGCAGAGCAGCAGGACACGCACTGACTGTACAGCTGGACAGAGCAGCATGAGTGGTGCAGCCACGGCATTAGCAGGGATCATAGCAGGCGTGCTGCATTAACATCAAATTATCAGCGCTGTTGAATTAACGGCTTGAGTAACTGATGCTTGTGATAGGCAGGTCAGAGGAGGAGGGAAGTTGGATGTGTTGGATGCTCTATCAGTCCCCATCCCCAGCATCCAAAGGCCCCATCTGGAGTATGGAGCAAACAGACCAAAAACGGTGCTTCCTCAGCACAACGGGTGCAGCGGGGCTGGGCTTCCTCACGGTGTTAGCGCTAACACCCCCCCCCCCATCTACCCTCTCTGCTGCAGAGGTGCCTGGAGCCCCGCTGCAGGGTTCATGCAAAGCATTCATCCTGGGCAGGTGGGAACTCAGGGCACATTTATCCTTTTTGAAGGAATAAGCCCATAAAGAGAAAAGTACAACAGATATCCGAGCGTTTAAACACATTTCCATAACTGTTCGCAATGATCCCCAGGCAGCAGCCTTCATTAAGCTGGAGCTGAGGCTGAGAGCACCAATTAGCAGCATTAAAAAAAAACCAACAACAACAACAGGATTGAAACTGCTGCAGTTATCCCAAAACAAGGAGTACAGGCCCAGCCTAATCTTTCATGCCTGGCTTTGCTGGAAACAACGGCAGGTTAATGCTCGGGGAAGGTGGAGCGCACAGTACTTGGGATGGGCCACCAGCTTGGTCCCCCATGCAGCCGTTGCAGACCCAAGCCAGCTGGTTGCACAGCACTGTTCGGCTGCTAGGGGAGGAGAGACGTAAAGTAATGGCAGTTCAACCACTGCCATAAAAGCAGGGAAAGACAGGGAAAAGAGAAATCCTGGCAAAGTGCTGGTGGACACTTCCCTCTGTTCATCAACGCCTAGGGGCAGCTGGAGGAGGAATGCACAGCCACGAACTCCTGCCCAGCAGATCCCAGCAGCTGCTCACACCCAGTTTAGAAGAATCACCAAATGGTTTGGGTTGGGAGGGATCTTCAAGATCATCCAGTTCCAATGCCCCTGCCGTGGGCAGGGACACCTTCCACTAGACCAGGTTGCTCCCAGCCCCATCCAACCTGGCCTTGAGCACTGCCAGGGAGGGGGCAGCCACAGCTTCTTTGGGCAGCCTGGGCCAGTGCCTCACCGCCCTCACAGGGAAGAATTTCTTCCTATTCATTCTGTATTTTGGCAAGTTCTTTAGCTTTATGCTGTGCAAAACAGTTCTACCAGCGGACCATGGCGGCATGGCCCTGCTGCATCCCCGCTGCTCAGCTCCTGCTGCGGGAACTGCTTTCTAAAGCAGTAAAATTATTTATCCAGTTTTTCTTCCCACAGACTCAGCCTGCTCAGCCTCCATAAAAACTTTGTCAAGTTTAGCCTCAGACTGGCAGCAAAGACACTCAGCAGTGCAAAACACAAATCAACAGAAAAGATCAAATCATCTGTTTAAAGGGTAAGTCTTATGGATTTTTTTTTTAAGGGCCATGAGCAATTATTCTTGAGCATAGATACCTTAACCATTAATTTATCCTGAGAATAAAAGTGGGAGAAGGGGAAATGATTGCTTTTTCATTATTTGTCACACTTCCAGTAGTGAAACCAAGTCAGAGGACTGCCAGAAGATCTCCTTTGATCCAAATAAGTATCGTTCTCATAAACATTTCAAATCTACAGGGAAAAAGCCCAAAACCCCAGTCAAATCTTTCTACCATGACTCTAAAGATAAATATATAAACAACAAAAGAAACCCCCTTCTTCTCAAGCTAGGCACAAAAGCTTTTTAAAAAAGATGCTGTCGGGCGGGATCCAGAATTGGACCAGAAAAAGCCAAGCTGGAAGACTCGCATCATCAGCCCAACATCATCACTCACAGTGAGTTAGAGACATTTTAAAAAAAAATATATATATATATAAAAAAAAGATTCTACATCAGGAACCAATTTACTTCTGCTGCTCCACAGAGCAATCATGCCCCAGGACCTGCAGCTAAATGGCTGGAGCTCATGTAACTGGAACAGCAAAGGAAGCAGCAGAGAACTTTAATGGCTTATGAAATTCAATTGAAATTGATGGTTGGAAAAGTGAAACATTTAACACCCTACCAATTTAATGTCGGCGCACGCACGTGCACATACACACGGACACGTACACAGACCAAAAAAGGTGTGAGCTCATTTTCTGCTCGCTTACATGTCCACGACCCCCATAGCGCTCTAGGGAAGGAGATGGCACCCTCATAGAGTAATTTAAACAATATATAAATATTTTAACACCTCCAGACCTTTTCCCACCGGAACTTTTAATATAAAATCCATCTTTTGTGAAAATGGCAATACATTATTACGACCTGCCCCGTCCACTTCTCTGAAAGATTAGAAGCCACATTCTGCATTTCATCTTCAGCTGGAGCAGGAACTCATAAACCATCCCTGCTATTTGAGAAGACTTTGAATAAACTGTTTGCAGCTGATGTACTTTTCCAACACGGATCTCTTTTGTTACGAAGCCTGTCTCTGATGAACAATAGAAAAATATTGTTGACAGGGGTGTACTTTTCCATCAACTCAAAAATATCATTTTGCAGAATATTTTCACAGCTCAGCAGAAGGTGGAAAGAAAGACAATATTATGACTACATAAGAAAGAAAAAAAAATAATTCATTATAATTAGCTGACAGTAGCTTTCTTGTTGGTTTTGGCTTGCTTAAATGCGGTTCTTTACCAGTTAGAGCCCCGTTCTGACTTAGAAAGCCTTCAAGCAAAACTTACGTTAATCAAAGATTAACCTGAGTAAAACATTCAGAATTTGGCCAAAACTCTTCAGAACGATGCTTATATTCACAAAGCAACAAGAAAAACCACCATTAATCTTAACATTATTACTTTCAAGTACTCCCAGGTGCATGGTCAGTCCGGTACTTTGGGATGCATCACCCCCACTCAGACGCAAGGAAGGAACTGCCAAGTCCTGGCAAGCAGCACCCTATTGTTTATCGAGTGGCTCGAGGCACGCGGACACTGCTGACTTCCAGAAGGACCGAAATGCAGGAAACCACCACGCTGGAGCATCCATCACGCCAGTACCATCACGCCCCGGGAGCAGGCAGGGGATACGTTCAGGCGGGCACCTCACACAACCGCACCATAATTGGGCTCGCTCCGGCATGCTGTACCAGTTGATTCATGGGGAGGCTTTGATGTGCAAATTAATCATTATAACTTTTAATTGAGCTAATGTAAGCATCATATGTTGCTAATTACACAATACAGGGGGAAAAAAATATTGCAAATGAATTTAACTGCTTAATCTAATCAGGACGGCAAGTTGTGTTTTAATTACAAATTGTTGTGTGGCAGCAAAGCATCTGCTGCAATTCAACAACCCCAGTCCCAAAACAAAGCCCTGCTGCATCTCACTCACGTGCTCGGCATCCAGGTCCATTCACCACAGCCCCAGCCCCCCCAAATGCTGGACCCAGCCAGCAGCACGGACCCAGATGTCTGCAGCCTTGGCTGGTGACAGCGGGTGCATCCCTCCAGGGGCCGTGGGGACACGCCACCTGCGCCCGGCTTGCAGAAATGCCCACCCTGAACACCTCTCCCCTGCACTTCTTGCAACAAGGGCTCCTTACGGACAGCTTTGAGCTTGCCACGTTCAAACTCCACCGTTTGTAACCCCTCGTTTAATGTGAATGACTGTTACAACACGCGGAGGCAGAAATCTTTACGATCCTCCTCCGACTCGATGCCTGTCAATTCACATAAGCAAGAACCAAGCAGCGCCTTTGGAGCCTGTTTCCTCTATGTCCTTACAGCTAATGGGAAAGGAAAAATGAGAAATGCATGAAAAAAATAAAATGAGATTACAACGAAAACCAAAAGAAACCCAAAACAAACCACTCTTGGACTTTGTCATCTGAGGTAGTGCCTGGAGGAAGTTTTTACAACCAAATTAAAATCCCTGAATATTGTGTGGTTTAATGGAGACTCTGATATAGCCAAGCAGCTATACCATGGCAATGCACCTGCATAATGCTTGAGAATGTATTACCATGACACATGTGACGATGAAATGTTCACCATCCAACTGTACCTACGGTGAAGAAAAATATCCACTTGCTGACAACTCTGCTGGTAATTAACTAGAGAGTTTCTGGGAGGAAAGAACACCCCTGCAATGTTATGGCAGATACATGGTATCTAAAAAGCAAAGGCAGGCTATTTTTTCCATGTATTATTTTTTAATTTGATACAGCTTGTATTTGTCAAAAGGAGATTAAAAAAAAAAACCCTACAGACTCTGAGGACATTAATGTACTTTAGATTTCACCAGTTATCCACATTTAAGCAAAAAACTGCAATATTTGGGGAATTTTCTAAACACCAGGGGGGTGATTACTGTGAAATGATCTTAGGTTTCTCCTACTAAGTGGACAGATGGATTGCTACTTTTGCAACTTCTTGTTTGCAGCGTTGAATTCAGTTGCTGGTGGGAGCCTTCGGTCCAGTGCTCCCCAGCATCATGTCTCTCCTCACACTCACCATCTCGCTTCCCAGCCTGGGGCTGGGTGATGAAGAGGTTCTCTGCACAGCACAGGGATGCGCACGCACTCACCGAGCCAAAGAGCGCACCCGGCCACGGCGGCACGGCCAGAGCCCTACACCTCTCCTGCTCACACGGGGGCAGAGGGAACGGCACGGGCACACCAGAGCCCCACACCTGGATGTCCGTGCCAAGGGAGATGGCGGTGGTGCTACGGCGAGAAACGCCACCAGCACTAGCCAGACCAAAAATGAGATCTCTCCAGCAAATCGAGCTGGAATTTAAAGGGTTCTGTAAGGTGACAAGGCAGCAAAAAGCATTGATAGACAAAATCTGCCTCCGTAACTGTTTTTCAAAAGAGAATTTTTACAAAGTGAAAACTGAAACTCTTCCTGCCGCGCTTCATCTCTGTGACCCTGACAAACACGGCGAGCCCGTGCACAGCGGTAAGCGACTCACAAACAGTCCCGAACATTTTGGGTCTCCGGCCAGCAGCCGCTGCATTTCCAACCCATCATTCTCACAGGCAAAACACAGCTGGTGGGGAGAAGAACTTGGAAGAAACTCCTCAGTGCACAGGGGAGGGAACCGCTCGTTCAGAAAGCACTTTTTAGGAACTGGTGCTCTGAGCAGACACTGCCCGCTGTACCCGCTGTTGGGCATCATCCCGCTGCAGCCCAGGGACTGCACTCCCTTTAAGATGAGGACAGAAGGAGGAAACACTCAGTTTGATCCAAGGAAGTAAAAAAAAAAAAAACCACCATGAAAAGCAAACTCCCAGCCCCAGGAATGACTAAGCACAGAGCCAGGCAAGGGGCAGGCACGGGGCTGGCGAAGGCAGCCGCACAGCACACGTTCCCACGCCGGCTCTGAAGGTATGCCATACAGAAATGCCATTTCGGGGGGGGGGGGGGGGGGGGAGAAAAACAAAACAAAACCAAGGACCCAAATTCTTTAGCAAGCCACGAGAACTGCCTGAGTGCTGTTTATAAGTGATCCCATCCATCCGTATCTCCAGCTGATGCGCAGATAGCAATATATGGGTCAATAATCGCTCATCTAAAGATATGTGTCAACCCATCTCTCGTCCGCTCTCAGACAAACCTTTCACAATAGCCACTTACTTTAACCCTGAATTATCTGCTTCTGCTGATCTTCAGGGAAAAGCCACACAGCAGAGAAAGAAGCAGGCAATTCCCTGTGATCTGAAAGCTCACTTTCTAAATCAAATCAATTTTTCTAACGTAATTTGCCTAATCTAAATCACTGACCCATGCATTTTCTCACAATCCTTTGACAAGAGCTACACCAATTGAAGCAAAGCTAAAACACTTCAACCAGACCAATTCATAGAAGTCTTTAGAGGAATTCTTTCATCACTGTAATTAATTCTTTAAGTACCACAGTGGGATGCTCTGAATTCAAACCCAGTCCAAGGAGTAATGATTATACTAATGGGAGAAGCTGTGCAGTAAATAAATGCAAGTGCCCTGCTGAAAGAGATCATTTTCAATAGGAGACTGCCATTCAGGGAGAGAACTGTGTTTTGGAGATAGTAACTCAGATGATGAAGTCCCACAGACTGGAGTCCGATACAGCAATTCCCAGACCCACACACCTAACCAGGCTGAGCATTCTGACAGATACACATCAGAGCCGGGGCTGCTCCTGATCTCAGCCCGCTGCTCAGGATGGCCACGGTCCCACCACGATCATTGCCTCAGACACAAGTCCATGTAGCCAGCTGAAACAGCAGCAACACGGGGTCGATTCAGCCCAACCGGCTGCAGACCCCCTCCCCACCTCACCTTCAGCTGGGGCTGAGCATCGGTCACGTATCGGGAGCAGCCGGGAGAGCTGCAATTTTCCGTAGCTCTTTCAGCACGTTAGACCACAGGCACACGGGAGGGCTGAGGGTTTTACGGCCATGACCAAAGTCAACTGCTCATGTCGGAGGGGGCTCACCGCTGGGGTGGGCACAGCCTCGCAAGGTCTCTCTGCATCCTGCAGGCAAAACCCCCGCATGGGGCATTTGGCCAGCGGACACAGGGAGCCCGGCTGCTGATACACACTTGGACTTGGCTTTACTGGCACTGTCTGCCTTGGGGGGGCTAGTGGGGACTGCTATGCAGCAAGCAAGAAGGTGTCGGGGCAGAGAGCCTGGGAAACCATCTAAAGTTTTCTGCTTGGTGTAAGAACCAAAGCAATGACTTCTCTTTGACTTTCCCTTTTTGTTAATTGGCTAAATGCAATAAAGCCTTCTAATGCATTTAAGGTGTTGGGCTGCAATATGCTCAGAGGAAGGAAGGAAGATATTTTAACTCTGGATGAGCAGCATGCTTTGATAAGACATAGCTGAAGCTGCACCCAGGAGCTGATACTCATCAAAGTCCCATATCCCCCAGGGCTTACAGCAGACATCAGTCATCTCATTATGACACTAATAGTGTTGCAAAGTTGGAGGGGTTTGTCGTGAAATAAGGTGCGCAACACGGACATCTGGGTTTTAGAACGGCACATGTGAAGAACAGCTTCTCGGTGCAAGCCCTGAAAAGATGTCCTTGATCCCCACGGGCTGCCCAGCTCCATCACGCCAGGGAGATGATGAGGTGGGCACCACAGGCTGGGCTCTGCTCTGTAGGACTGTCTTTGACTTTATCAATGAAGAACGTTAACTCCACCTCTTCGTATCTTCTTAAGACTTCCCATAACCGTTTTAACGGGCGGGTACAAATCAAACTCAGCAAAAGAAGTAAGTGCTAATTCAGCCCTTCCCTGACATAACTCCTGGCACTACAGTCTTGCGATGCCAACTCTGGGGCAGCCGGAGAGCGCGCCAACACCCATCTACATGCCTCGGCAGCACCCAGGATGGGGCTTGGAGGTGCCAAGCAGCTCAGCCACCAAAACAAGCCCAAGCTGAGACATGGAGGAGGAGATGGTGCCCGAGCAGTGCTTAGCACACCAGGGCCAACGGACTGGCCACGCCACCTCAGCAGCCTCCCATCCAAGGCGAGCCTCACTCCTCAAAGAGCAGCAGCAGAAAAAAAAAAAAAAAAAAAAAAAATATCAGCAGTCTTCAAAAAATAACCTGTGAGAGCCCAGCTTCACCCAGCACCTCTGCTCTCCCTGCCAGCAGGGCTTTAGGCATGAGACTGCTACCCTGGGGCCTCTCGTGAGGACAATGGGAGGGCACAGACCACATCTTTGATGGTGCCTACTCTCTTCTCTAAAGCCCTTTGAGATCTACAGATGGAAGAATGATGAATGATTAATATTTGAAAAGAAAAAAAAATGCCTCGACTGCAATAAAATTCATGTTATCTTCTGGATTTCTCTTGCTTGTTTCTCCTCTTTAATGGAGTTGAGCCCTTTTTGCACCACCACTCATGCTAATAACTTTCAGTGGGCTACTCCTAAGCAAAAGACAGGAAATGAGTAACAGAGCTGCATTTAAAAAAAAAAAAAGAGGAGGAAACCTTTGTATATTAATTCTCATAGCTGTCAGAGATGAGGATTTAATAATGTTAGTAACTAAGCTACTCCATTATTTCCAAACACCTTGGAGGAGAATGTCTTAGTGAGAGATGAATTAGATAGTGCGACTGTAACTGCCTTCTGAGTATTTTCAGAGCATAATCTATGGCTTATCACCACATGCATTTCAAGTCCTCGCCCTTTATTCTCCAAATAACCTCCAACTGTAAGTGTATTTACATGCCTGGGTTCGGTTTTGGACTGGGGATAAGGATGGAAAGTTGTGGATTCAGGTCATCCAATAAACGACAGAACAATGCAGAGAAGAAGAAACGTAGGTGGAATATGGGAGAGGTCTAATAGGCTGTGAAACACTCTGCCAAAGGAAGTGGCAGAAGTCCTGCTGCCTGCATCACTGAAAACCAGCCATGCTCAGGAACAGACTGTACCGAACACCCATCGGAGATGGGAAAGGCAGCTTATTCGCCAACTTTTCCAGCTCTAATTCCCGTGATTTGGGGATGTCTGAGGCACTCTGGCCTTCGAGCTTGCCCTGACAGAGCTTTGCTGCTTCCACAGAGCTTTTACCAACCTCTCCAGATGCCTCCGTTGCAACATTTTAAAAGCCCGTTGCATTGTGCGGGTCTGTGTTTGTCCTTTTCGCACTCAGTGAAAGACAATCAGACTTTCTCTGTTTATTGGTCCTCTACCCCCTGCTCTCTATGTGCCTTTCAAAACCACCAGTGCCCCGCAGGGTCAGGGACAGAGGCACCGAGGGCTGATGGCTGCTGTCCCTCACCACAGCGGGCACTCACACCAGCCAGGGTCTTGCCCCATGCACGCATCCAGACCAGCTCCTTCCAAAACTCATCCTGGACTTGCTCCTTTTTCAATCAAAACTCTGGGTACTAAAGACAGTCAGCAGCTACCGACTATTTGCTGAGTTTCTAATTACTGCTCGTTGCATAGAAACCTGCTCCATCTGCTCAAGGGCTCCCTTTTAGTATGCACGGACTCTGTCTTTTTTTGGTGCAAGTTTCATCTCTTTTTTTTTTTTTTGAGCCGCACCATAAATGTTTGTTTCAAGAGTTGCAACATCCATTAAACAGCCCTCCTTCCCCACCATGGCAAAGGTCTTGCAGCTAAGCAAAAGCTGTGGCTAATTGACAACTCCTAAATTGAGATATAAAGTAGTTGCGTCTGTCACTCACGCAAACAGCTGGCTTCGGCAGCCCGACTGCTAAATAATGCAAAACAGTTCATTTTTCTGACTCGGGGAAGATCCTTTATGAAAGGAATGAAAGTCTCTGGTGCTACAGAGCCATGCCCTGATCATTCCTGCATCTTAAAAATCTAGCATTGCTCATAAAATTCGTAAGTAACATAAACCCTGTTCCTTCCCCTACCCTCCCAGTCAGAAAAACTGGATTTAAATCACCTACTGGCAGGTTTATTACAGGGCCCACAAGCAGATAAGGTCCTGTGCACCAGCCCTCTGAACTTAACGGGAAATAAATCTCTGCTTTGCCATCTGTTTTTGAAATGTTCCCATACAAGCAAAACAAAACAAACAAACAAGATATCTGCACCTCTAATTTAATCTTCTGAAGGATTTTATTTCTCGGGTAACGAGGATGACATTTTCCCCCTCTCTAGCAGAAATGCTTTTCCTCTCCAGGCCAATTCCTCCCAGAGCTCCCTTGGCCCGTGACCAAACTCTCCCAATGTTGTGTATTTACAGCACGTGTCACCCCTGTGCAGATAAATGGGCTCAGGACAGGGACAGCTGCTTGGCCAGAGATGCCATCTCCCACTGTCCAGTGGGCTGGTCCCAGTGGCAACACCATCTTTGGAGCCTCCTGAGCCTCTTGGCTTGGCCAGAACAAGGATTTTGGTCTCTGCTTCTCCATTTAGCCCCAGTTTGAACTGCATCAGTGGGAGTTTTCCAGCATTTCTTTCCATCGAGGGCAGCTTTGTGGCACCACCACCGATGTCAAGCTGGAGCTGCCTAACACGGGTGGTTTCACACCATCCCCTCCCCATAACCATTCCTCTGGTCCCTGCGCAGTCTTCAACCCCAGGGCAGGAGGACATGGCTATGCCACAGCAGAGCCCTGAGCACACAAGATTTAGCACCTTTATTGCCAGAAGCCCATCTTTCTGCCATTGCAGTTCTCCGCTCCACTGCAGGGGAAGCGGTGGGGCAGAGGCTCTCGAGGGCCAGCTGGTGCAGGCACGGTGAGATGAGCAGAGCTGGTTTACACACGGCTTCCAATTAGCCTACCCAGCAGACAACAGCCTCACAGAAACCCCTCTGCTCCTGGCTACCCCTCACCCCCTCAGGACACCCCTTTGCTTCGCCCCTAACTACCACTACCACCAAAAAAAATTAGAAAAAACAAGTTAAAATCAAATGCTACACTTTATTTTTCTCTCCTTGCCTGAAGTTGTGAGAGACAAGATCGGAGGTAATCGCCACTTTTAAAATCATCTCCTATGACAGGCAAATTGATCAAGTGGGGAGGCCGGGCTGCTTTTGAGCTTGAACAAACTGATTTTCTGTGAAAGATGGTGTTTACATTGCCTCTCAATAGCCTGCTGAAATATGCATACCTCTTGCCATTTCATCACCAAAATTTGGGAAGAAAGAGTGTTTGGGGGGAAAAAAAAAAAAAAAGGAAAAAAGAAAGTGTGCTCAAATCTGGAGCACATCATAAATTCATGAAGCTTTCTCAATGCTGTCAGAAACAAACACGTTTATGTAAACAAAGAAAAGCTGAAAGTGTGCTGCAAGAGAATTTTTGGATATTGTGGAAGAAACATTAATATTTACATTGCACCTGAGACTCGAGTCCATCGTGCAAGGTACTGCACAAACAGCGAAGTCCTTCCGCGTTGAAGCTATCCATTGCAGACACTCCAAGCAGCATGTGCATTACTTCCCACTGCAGCGCTCCACGTCACCGCGGGGAATGGAAATACCCAGGGAAAGCCAGACACCAAGCAATCCCCGTCCACCCCTGTACGCTGTCTCAGAGGACCTCTTTGCTTGTAACTTCTGCCTGCCCATCCTCACGTGAGAACGGCTTCCTCTGAAGTGCCAGCTGGGAAACTCCCGGCAGCATGAAATTGAAGCATCTTCCACGACATCTAGAGCACCACATGGTACCTCACACTCCCCAGCCTCCGTGGCACTTAATGCATGAGGATTTGACAGCCGTAGTCAGGAAAGCGTCTCTGTTACCACTACGTGCCAGCACATCAGCTGAGCCACTGACAGGGGTAAGTGCTAATGCTACGCCAACAAATCAAGTCACCGCTTGTCATTAACAAACATTAGTTATATTTAGGCAGGGGGAGAAGGGGGAATCGAGTTCAGAGAATTTAATTTGCTGAGCTGACAGTATTTATTTCAGTGGGATGGCTTCTCATTCAGTGGGATGTTCATTAAGGCCAGAAGATTGTAGTTTCGCCTGCGCTTCCCGCAGTAGGCAGGAGATTGCCACCTCCCCTTTGCTTCCCGGTCAGAGCTCTGAGACGGGACAGGTTTACCACCACCCGCACGAGCGAGACACATTGCTCGGTGAAGCCACCTCTCCATCGTGGCAAAACACCTGCTTCTTATCAGCCTCAACCGCTGCGGCTGTGAAGAGCAGCACCATGAGTTGTCATAACCCAACGCTACGAGTAACGACACCCTTTGCTTCATCCACCGTTCAGCGAAAAGACCCTCCAGGGACAGCAGCCAGGATAGGTCTCCTTGGCTTCAAATCACATTTCTGAGGAGCTACAGGGAAGGGCAGGAGGACCCTGACTCAGTGTGGGGTCACCAGGATGGAAATCTCCATCCCATCAGCACCAATGGCAAAACCCTACATAGCCCAAACCACTGCCATGCTCCATGGTGCACAGACTCTTCTCTCCAGGCTCTTCTCTCCAGGCTCTTTGAAACAAGTGAATCCTTGCCCAGAGATGCTGGGCTCACCAGACATCTGCCTGGGCTCAAGGAGTGACCATGATGGCAAACGCATCACAGCAATTAAATAACATGCGCCATCTCTGGCTCAGGAATGCATCCTTGATCCAAAATCCTTCCCGAGACACAAACTGTTTCCCAGTCTCGGCGACCCTCCACTCTGACCTCCTGCAGCTGCTCCTGGGCTCGTACCTTCCTTGCCATGCTAAGCTGCTTTAAACACGGAGATAATAGGTCTTGGAGCGAGAGTCTTGGAGTGCCTATCATTCCCAGTAATAAAATACAGCAAATTAATTGCACTTTATTGATTTTTTTTTTTTTAACTGTAACTATTTTGGCATTCAAAGCTCAAGAGACTCTATTGATCAGCCAAAGAGTCAGGTGTCAGTGAATGGAGCTTTGCGACCAAGCCTGGCAAATTGAAGAAAATAATCAAAACCCGAAAACAGTGAGCAATGTGGACTTCCCCACTTCAATGTACAAACGAGGCTGCAGCATCGGTGACAGGAGATTTCTGAAGTGAAAAACGCTGCACAGGGCAAGCCACACAGTTGCCTCCTGCATTCCCAGAGAGCCCAATGCTGATTGCAGCAGCGATGCATAAATCCAGAGCAGCTTCACTGACTTCAGAGGAGCTGTTCTAGATTTATACTGATGGGAAGTAAAATCAGAATATCTGAAATATATTGCTCTAATGGGTGCTGGAGCAAGAGGCAGTATAACAATTTCAGACTTCTCCTCCCACCCCACTATCCCCCAAATCACATTAGCTTGGACGGTCATTGCATAAAATGTTGAGATCTGTACTAATGTGGGGAAAATAACCTACACTTCAACAGTTTGTATGATCACATTCTGCAAATCTGTTGTACAGTAGATTATACGGGTCTTTCATTTTTGTTCGTGAAGAGCCTCTGCATAAAAAGTGCCTCCATATTATGTAGAGCGATACAGGGACACATAATGAAATAAGCATAATGTCTCTCCACCCACACCTCCCCGGAGCCGGAGTCTAAAAGCAATTCACAGGTCCTTCCTCACACATGGATCCCGACAGCCCAAGTGCATCTTTCAGGGACTGAAGTAGTCGGTTTGTTCAAGAAGCTTTGAACACCCCATCCTCACGCTGCCGCCCCCCCCCTGCCACCAGCAGCCAGCCCTGCATTCCCACGCCTGCTCCGGGGTGCATGGCGCTGCAGGGGAGCGAGCACCAGGCAGGAAAACAAAACATTCAGGTAATTCACCCAGGTCCCTCACAGGATACCGATTCATATAACGTCGGAGACAGCTCCGCCGCCGCCAGCGAGGAAGGCGGCCAAAAACCCTGCCTAGATGCCAGCCACAAACGGGGGCCTGCTGCCAGCAAGAGACATCCTCGAGCTCGGCGTGAGTGGCCTTCGGCTGCCAAACCCACACACAAACCCTCTGCTCGCAGCCACACGCACGCCAGCAGCCGGGCCGCCAGAGACCCGGGGACAGGAGAGTGATCTCTTAATTGGACCTTCACAAAGCCATTTAGGGGACCTGCCTGACAGGCGAACGAATGCCACCCGCTTTGAAGAGGCCGGAGGAACTCGGCCTTGGTGCACCTCTGGCTCACCGAAATGCAGCCTGCCCCAGAGCCAGCCCCGGCAAGGAGGAAGGGAGCAAAGGCAAATAAATAGAGAAAGATGGCAAGTGCCCAACGCGACCGTCTGTGTGAGCTGGGAGCTTTGCGGGGATGGCAGCGCTGTGGCATGACTCATGCAGGTGCCTCTCTCGTCTGCAACAACCCAAACCAAGATGTGGTTCGTTAACCCCTGTAATCCAGAGAAGAAAGGCAACTCGGAGCACAGTGAGCCGCAGGAAGGTCAGCACAGCCCCGGAGGGAGGCGTTCCCAGGCACTGCCGCCACTCGCCTCTTTCGGAAGAGGTTTCCCCAGATCCCAAACCCCCTCTCCGCACACAGACGTCGCTGCGGTCCATGCCAGGGGTGGAACAAGGCAGGAGCAGCGCTCCGCGACAAAAGCAAAGGGATGCTACAGCCTAGAGAGGAGAATTAGGCGCACGCTGAGGACAGATTCGTTATTCACAGCTTGAGCTGAAAGCGCGCGGCGAGTTTCTAATGCGCACATTGTGCAGGGAGGCATTCAGGGAGCAGGGGAGAGGGATGGGTACGACGGTAGGTTTGCAGCCACAAACTGTTTCAAAGTGGGTTTCCATATGTTTAAGCCCTCAGAGCGCTGGAAGAATTACACCCACAGCTCAATCTCACCATGGTAGCTACCCACACAGGAGGAGACAGGAGGGGGGGAATATCAGAGAAAAGATTATCATTAATGTGTCAAAGCAATTAAAAAAAAAAAAAAAGAAAAGAAAAGAAAACCTGCTGCTTTGCTGCTCTTAACTCTCTCATCAAATAAAAGGAGAGCTTCAGGGAGTACAGGGCATAACACTGGCTACAGAAAGCCATCGCTCCGCTGGGGCAGCACTGACCCACAGGCAGCTCACGCCCGTGCACAATGCCCCACTCCCCACAATCTGCGCCGCACTTTCTGTGCCCTGCACCCCAAACCTTGCACCTCGGTCCCCATGTCCTGCTCAACAGGATCTCCAGGTGCCCCCGTGGCTGCACACCCCCCAGGCAAAGGAGGCAGCTGGAGGGCAGGGGCAAGCAGTGCTTTTTAGGACAAGCAGAGCAAGGACCCCCCTTCTGTCCATCCTGTGTGTCCCCAAGGCTGTTGCCTCCTTCCTAGCAAATTGTCCCTCCTGTCCCTGTAGGGACCTTTCCCGAAACACTTCCCTACCACAACGCATTCCCTGTGCCCTCCCCAGGAACAACAGCTGCTGCTATTAGCCCTCCCACAGATCACCCCTTTTCCACCTAAAATCCTTGCATTTAGGCATATTCCTAAAGCCCCGGGGAAGTCTCCCCAGCAGCCCAGGCTCCGCACTATGGCCAAACGTGAGCACCGTCCCGAGCAGCGGCAAAGGCAAACGAATCGCTGAGCAACTTCAGCACTGATGCACCTTAATTAATTTGCTTTTAACAACCCCTATTTATTACGAACAACACCTGCCAGGGAGCTCGTATGAGCGAGCAGAGGAAAACGTGCCAGGAGAGAAGTCCTGCAAAAGACTTTCCCAGGGGCAGCACTTCGGCTTGCCGGCCTGGGGGTGAGCCTTTCCCCTGGCAAAGCCCCGCAACTGGGAGCCAAAAGGCTGCTTCCCAGTTCAGCCTCGGGGGGGGGGGAGAAAAAGAAGAAGAGGGAGGGATGCTCCCAGCCACGCTCTGCCGAGCCCCAGGCGTGCTGCCTGGCCGCAGTGAGGAGATCCCACCTGAGCTCACCTGAGGGCCTGATCCTGCTGCCCACCAGCCCACGGACACCCACCCTCTTTAAAATTAAGTGCAGGAAAGGAGGCACAAGCGCTATTTTACAGAAGAGATTTGAAGTCCTGTCCATCTTCCCCCACCCCGCCCGCCCCCCAAGGATCGCCAGAGGCAGCAGGGAGGAGCGCGGGGTCGGGAACCCCGGGGGAAGCCCCAAGCCCCGCGACCCTTCCGCGGCAGCCAGCACTCCGGGAAACCCAAACTTTTCCTTTTTTCCCCCAACCCGGCAGCGACCCGTTGGCGGCGGCCGAAGCCGCGGGGCAGCCCCCACGCAGGAGGCCGGGAGCCCGCGACACGCGTGGGGCGAGGGGACACGGGGAAGCGACTGCGGACGCGGGGGCAGGGGGTGGGGGGGGTGGCTGCCGCGGTGGGGGTGGATGGGGACAACTTTGTGCGCCCAAGAGCTGGGGATGGGTGCGAGTCCCACCCGCGGGCGCGCAGAGCAGCGCGGAGCGCCCGGGGCGGGGGGGTTGGGGAGGCTGGGAAAGGGGAAACGGCTATAAGAGGGGGAAAAATAAAATAAATAGAAAGAGTTTAAAAAAAATTAAAACAAGTAAAACACGGGGTCGGGGTCGCGGCGGCGGAACCGGGGGTTACCTCGGCACAGGAGCAGCAGCGGCGCCAGGAGCAGCGCGGGGCCCCGGGAGAGCATCCTCTTTGTTCCATGCCCAGAAGTAGTCATGGTGCTGATTTATTTGGAGAGGGGCGGCTTAACGGGGCGCGGGGGGGGGGGGGGAGGGGGGTGCTGGGGGTGTCGCGGCGGAGCCGGTAACCACTCCCCCCGCGCCTGCCCGCTCCGTCCGCCCGCCCGGCGGCGGCGGCGGGGCCGGGCGCCCCGCGGAGGGGAGGGAGGGAGGGGAGGGGGGGGGTCCCCACTCCCCGCCGGCCCCTCGCTCACGGCCGCTCCCGCAGCATCGCCGCCCCGGGGGGCAGCCAGCGCCGCCCCCGCCCCGCCGCGGCGGCAGCAGCGGCAGCAAAGCAGCGGCGGCGGCGGCAGCGCTCCCCCGGGGCGGCCGGGCGCTGTGCCGGGGGCTGCGGCGGCGCGGGCGGACAGACCGGCCGGGGCCGGGCCGGGCCGGGCCGGGCCGGGCGGGGCGGGGGCGGCGCTGCCGGGCTCACCTGCGGGGGAGGGGGGCGGGTGGGGCCGCCCCTCAGGTGCCCCTCTGGTGCCCCTCTACCCCCCGGGCCGCCGCCCGGACACGCAGCTCCCGGGGGTTGGGCAGAAGAGCCCCGGGTGCCCTTTTACTGCCCGCCCCCCTTTTTGGCGGCCCGCGGAGGTTTCCCAGCCCCGGTGGGCTGGAGGCAGCGTGAGGCCGGTGCGGGGCCAGGCCGGCACCCCCGAGCGGGCTGCGGGGGCGGTGGAGCGAGTTGGGGAGGGGGGTCCCTGCGTGGCCGCGGAGCGCCGGGAAGAGCTCGGCTCCCCCCTCGTGGCCGCCGCCGTCAGTGCGCGGGGCGCGGAGCCGCGGAAGGGGGCGGGGGGGCGGCACGGGGCACCGGGAGAGGCTGCGGAGGTGTTTGGCGAGGGCCGTGCGGGGTGGGGGGGGGCATCGCCAGGGGTGCGCGAAGGGGCGCCGGCAGGAGCCTGCAGAGGGCCCGATCCGGCGTGGCGCGCAGGGGGGTGCGCGGCTGCACCGGGAGCGTCGCGCAGGCACCGCCCGGCAGCGGCAGAGGGGGGCTGCTGCTCCGCACCCGCGGCGGGGATCGCGTTCGGCGGCGCTTGAATCACGCAGCCAAGTGCGGCCCGTCTGCTGCGGACCTCTACGCTCGGATCCAAAAATAACCCACTGCTGGAACCGGTATTTTACTGGAAATAAGCTCAGCCCTTTAAGAGCTGGGGGTTGTTACTGTGATCACAATAAAAGCAGCAAGATAGGAAAAGGAGAGGAAAAACTAAAAAGAAAAAAAAAAAATCCCCTTGGGTTTTTCCGCAGTTTTGCAAACATGTCTCCGAGTTTGACTTTTTTTTCCCTCCCTGCATAAACAAGCTTTTATGTAGTACTTGCTGTAATCTTGTTTGCCTCCATAACCACTCCTATGAATGTCATAAAAAATTTAAGTCTAATATTTTACCACTCCACACAAACAGAAACGTGAATAAATGCTTATCTCGCATGTCAGGAAGCGTTGTGTAGTGGCATGAGAGTCACGCATCAGAAATCAAACATGGGCTGGAGGAACTGGGCTTTCTCAGGTGGGGAAAAAAAGCCCAAGAGAACCCAAAGATTTAGTTTCCTCAAAGAAGGTAAAACTCATAATTTTTAAAAGCTGCAGTAATGAAGATCGCCTTGCCGTCTGTTGTTGGTACAATAAAATACAACAGGAACATTTAGCTCCTAGTGGAAATGTGGCGATCCAAAAGAAGTTAATCAGCTACTTTAGACGTCCCTGTTTCTTTCTTGGGGAGCATGGGGAATATTGGGTTTGCTGTGGGCAGCCCCGCGGACGTACACACGCTGCCCCTGACCTCCCACAGCTGCGGTGAGGCTTGTGCCACTAGGAAAGAAGAGTGCAAAGGGGCGTGCAAACAAGTGTGCAAAGGGCATCCCCAGGGGTGGGCACAGTGCAAAAGCCTCCGTGAGCTCTGCCCTGTGGCTCCGTTGCGTTCCCTGGGGGCAGCAGCGCAGGGAGGGGGGTTACCGGCACCCAGGCCTGTGCACGGGGTGCAGGTCAGTACAAGGCAACTCTCTTTTGCAGCTCAAAACCAGAGACAACTCCCAAGTGTCTGGGGGCAACCAGCACCTTCTCCCGCCCCCCTCATCTCGCCTGCAAGTCCTGCGCACAGGCCGAGGGCCTCGACCACAACCTCACCTTTCTGGCAGCACTGGAAAGCGTTTAGACTTTATTCCAGCATTGCTACACATTTTTAAGTGTGATTTTATAACCAACATTTGAAAGAAAATCCAAAGTGAGGAATTTTGCAGGCTGAAAAAGTGCTGACAAGGAACTGATCCTACTTAGGTGGATCCAGGTGCATTGGCTGAGAGGTGCCGGGCCCCAACCATGTGAGCTGCATGGAGGCCCAGTCTGGTTAATACCTTTCCAAACTTGTGCTTAAGAAGAATAGCAAAGCTGTAACAACTCATCATATGCCTCTGTCAGCCAAATAAAGCAGTAAGATCTCCCTCCTCTACAGGATGCTTTAATGGTTCTATTCTCTTTTAATGACAGGTAAAAACGAAGTGGAAACAAGTATGAGGCGATGTCTAGAGACTGTGAGGTGGTTGCTCCTCATTGCCCTCTCCTCTTCCTGCAGGTTAGCTTGTTTGTGTTGCGAGAAACAAACCATAACAAAATAAAATACAAACGATAATAAACTTTTGCCGCTGAACACTAGGGACTGTGTACAAACACACAGGTGAAAACAGAATTTAGCACAGAGAAAGGGCATCAGGAGTGAGCCAGCAGCAGAGCAGCTGCTCCCGTAATAGGGGGTATTGGGGGTTGCTGCAGGCGTTTCAGTGGGGGGGGCAAACTCCTTGGAGAATCCAACTGATCACTAACTATAAGGGTGACCAGGATTTATTTACCTTGCTGAGTTTAAAAGAGGAGGTGTGAGAAACCAGAAGGGGATTATTGGGGAATAAAAGAAGCGTAAGGAAGAATTGCAGATGAATCAACAAAATAAAGAGCTACAGCTGATGAAGCGCAGCTTCCTCGTCAAAGCAACAGGACAATAAAAGCTCATTGTCTGAGTTTGCACAATTCATCGGAGCTTCTGGTTTCTGTATCAGCCGCTGAGCCGTTTCCAAGCTCCTTAGCTGGCTTACAGCGTGGCTTGTCTTTTCCTATCTTCTTCTGTGCGAAAGCAGCAAAAGGTAAGTGAGGAGCTGCTGCCGAGACAGCCGAGCCGCCCAGAGCCTGTTGGTACCGTAATCTGGGTCTCCCATATGTGATCCTCAAAATAATTCTTTTCCCAAAGGAGATTTTCTTTTAAGTTATTCCGGTAGGATGTCGCTATACTTTCTCTGTGCCAGCGTGATTTTTGCACACAAAGACAACCTGTGTTATGAAAGACTTGGAAGACTTTGCAGCATTACGGAAAGCTGTGGGGTTTTTAACATCACTCAAATGTCAAAAGACTGAAGGTTTCGGGAGCGCCCCGAGGTAAACAGTAAGGACAAGAATTTTAAAGATGTCTTAATGTATTAGGAGGCAAATACCCAGCTGGGTTAGGGAGAGGTATGGATGGAGGCCAGATCCTGAGCTGTGTTTAGATACTGATGTCCTGGAGGGAGTAAGGAGCCTGAGCCCCCCCCCGGGGCTCTGTAGGGCACGCAGGGGGTGGCAGAAACGCCATCGCTTGGGCTAAGTTTAACTTGCACAGTCACCACGTACTCAAGGCGGCGTGAAAAAGAAACTCCTCCCTGGGAAGGCTGGGGGTGCCTCCCTGGGAAGGCTGGGGGTGCCTCCCTCTCACCACCAGGCAGCGGGACCTCCCCATCCCACCCCGTCTTATCCAAATGCCCGGCACAGCAGTGCTGCCACCCTGCTGGGGTGACACCCTTGGGTGACACCTGCCCAAGGCTGCGAGCCCAGCCGGCAGGCGCTCACTCCTGCTGCTCTCCGCGTTTGGACTTGGGAGGAGGAGAGGGAGGATCTGCAGCAAAGGATCTGCAAAATGACCCTCAGAATCGGGGTGGTATCTGATAAGGGAGCAGGAGTTGAATGTTTTCTTATCCCAGCTTTTCCTCTGCCAGTGTTTAATAACGATGGAAAAGAATTATGTTTAATTACCCTTTGAGGTGTGTTAGTGTTACAGTATTTGAAAGCTCCCCATAGCTTTTATCACTTGTACCCTTGTGGCCAAGCTCATTACATCAGCATTTATAATAAAAGTCTGCCAGACCCAAAAACAGTTAGGTGATTCCAAAAAAACCAACTCTGATTTGTCCTAAAACTGCCATTTCGGGGATCACTAATGCAGCTTGTGAATCCAGGTCAAACTCTGCAAACAGTTTTGGCTGGGGGAGGAAAATGGCAACGTCTAAATATTTTTGGTGCTTTTGAAGGGAAATATTTTGATTTGTGTGTTGAGCAGCCTTTGGAAATCGACCTTAGTTATTTATTTAGTTTTAAGTACAAAGGAGGAGATTACAGGAAAGCAAAACACTTTCTTCCCAGCTGGACAAGTCATGACCCACGGTACGCTGTGAAATCAGAGGGGCTGCATTCCTCAAGGCACCAGGTGCCTCTAAAACGAGGAAATCTGTGAGCAGCCCTGGAAAAAGGCAGTAAAACCAGGTCCTGTCTGCTGCGCGGGAGCATCGGCACCACGACCTGCACTGAGGTCCCCTGGAAGCTGATGAGCTGAGCTCCGTGGCTGCCCCCAGGGCAGTCCCCTGGAGACAGGGCAAGATTGGGAAGAAACTGTTATTTTTAGCTGGTGGATTTGCCACTCTGCAAGCTGCCAGCCACTGCCCGAGGGGTGGGAAAAGGCTTTGACAGAACTAAGACAAAAGTTGTACCTTTTTTAGCGGTTCCTCCCTTAAATGATCAGAGATTGTAAATAAATGAGAGCACCCTGTCCTATAGCTCATGTAGGGCTTTACTCTGGGAGTACATTGTACTCTTCAGCAGTGAAGAGAAGGAAAACTCAGTCCCTGTGGATGTCCCCATGGCCTTGCGGACATTGCAGTGAGGAGCACAGCATGCTCATGCGCCGGCACCCTGCGAGAGCCTGGCACCACGTTGCTCAGCGCAGGAATCCTGGGTCAAACCACGAAATGCTGCTGCACGAGCCGCCAGCCTGCTCAACCTCGGCTATTCATCGGCACCAACTGGAAGCTGCAAATCAGTCAGCTGGTTCCCTTGCAAGAAGCCACCCGAGTGCTGCGTGCAGAGAGCGGAGAGCCAGAAACTCTGCCAGTGGTGCCATCTGGCCCCCTTAGAAAGCCTGGTTCATTTAGAGCATCATTAAGGCATGCCGTCCCATCAAACCATGTCTGCTGACTGCTTGCTTGCAAGTTGCAAGAAAGAGCGTTAGCTCCAGGTCAGAGAAAGCCCAGATTTTGCAAAAATGTGATTGCATCTGTTTTGGGATGTTGGAAAACACTGGGGTAATGAATCCTTGGTCTGTCGGACTGAGGCTGGTGTAGGACTGGGGGCTGCCCATATGGAAGTTACTGCCAGCAGCCCAACTTTGGGATGTTATGCCCTGTACCTGTTCCATAGGTTGTTATGCTCTACCTAGACCAGAGGAGCAGAGAAACCATCGCAGTCCCCATTTTACAGACGGGGAAGCACACAGGCACTGCTATCTAGGGCTCCTTTGAAGAAACCCAAGCCCCATGAGCTGTCCTTTCCCCTCTGTCGGAACTTTATCAACTACAGCACAGCTTGTGACCCTGGTATGCAAAGTGGGGTCCTCTGGGGATCTGCCCCTCTCTGGTCCCCAGCATCATCCACAGAGGGAGAAACCAAAGGGCCAAGTCAGGGAGAAGGAGCCGCTGTTTGCCCGGCAGCGTGGGGCTGGCGTGAGTCACGGAGGTAAGTGATTCACCCAGCATCACGCAGGGAACCTGTGAGCAAGGCAGGAACTGAATCAGGGTGGGTTTTTTTTTTGCTTTTAATCATCTTCTCTCCCTCATTATCCTCAAAGCCTCTTCCCAGAGGTGGAGGGGGCTTTGCTCGCCAGAAGGGAGCGGGTTGATCACTCCCAGGAGGAAAAGCGCAGAGCGGTGGGAATTGTGGTGCCCTGCTGCAGCCGAGCACCTGCGGAGACTAAAAGGTGATGAATTGCCATAATTTCTGCTCCCTCCTTCACCTGCGCTTCATTAAATTGGTTTAAGACAGGCGTGAACAGGAGACTGACTGATTTCCCTCTGAGTAATTTAAAACACGTGTATGGTGGGGTAGGCAGGGTGCAGGGTGCTTGGCAAAACCCCCACGCATGTGCCAGGTTCAAACGCCCCGTGTCTGGCAGCTGCCTGCAGCTGCGAGCGACCAGCCGAGACCCCCTGCCCCCTGCACCAGCAGCAGGAGCCACCCACAAAGGAGAGGGGGCTTGGGCACCTGGTCCTCAGCCCCATCATGATGTCTCCTGGCTTCCTCTGGTTGAGGAAGGACCAGAGAGGGCAAAGGCAGGACCAGACCCAGAGAAATGCCTTATTTATTTATGGCAAGGAAGGGGTTTTGCTCCTGCAGCTCTGCAAGCTCAGAGGCCTGGGGAGGGAGTGCAGGAGGGGTTCCAGAGCGTCTGAGTCTGTGCCGGGGGCCAGGAGGGTGCCAGTGGGGAGCCGCTCCAGCCAGAGAGGCTCAAAGGATGGCACATGAACCCCCTGCCTCCATGAAGTCAAGCTCACAGAGTCTCAGGGAGCTCACAAGAGCCTGGGAGCTGCTCAGCCCTGGGGAAAAACAGAACAAAAACCCTAAAAAAATAAACAGAAGGAGAGCATGTGCTGTGTGCATGCATTGTGCTTCTCCCAGAAGCCTGGGGCTCTCACAAGCTCGCACAGCTGCACAGGGTTTCAGTGCTGCCCTTGGGCCAGGCTGCAGCAGCCCAGCTCACTACCCCAGCTCCCCAAAATGCCAAAAAATATCCCCCATCGCTGTACCCTGGTGCCCAGGGATACTGCTGTGCGAGGACAGGCTTGTACAGAAACCTCCTGCTGCTGGAGGACTTAGCTCAGTTGCTGTCGCTAGGTGGGACCAGCCCGCAGCCCTCTCTTCCAGCACTTGCTCAACCAAAAGACCAGGTTCGTATCCAGATGGTGCAAGCACAGGAGCGAGAGCCTCAGCGAGCTGATGTGACACACCCGGGGGGGGGGGGAAGGAGGAAAAATGAAGTGGAATGAGTTCATCTCAGATGACAGCAGATGCCCCATCCCTGATCTCTGCCCACTGGGAAGGTGTTTTTCAAGGCATCGCCACAATTCCCCAGAAGAGCAGCCCCAGGGTTTGGATGGGGAGGTCAGAGGAAGGGTCAGGTTAGGGGAAAGGCTTGAGCCAGTTCCTGTTTCCATCAGCAGAAGTTTCACCATTGATGTCAGGAGAAGCAGGACTGGGACCCACCTCTGTACTTCAGACCCTGGGGGGACAGACAGGTTACTGGGGCAGACGTGCCCATCTTTTAAAAGAAACGCTGCGTGCGCCGGACGAGGCTGCCTTCGTGGGACGCACAGGCAGCGGCACAGTGTGTGCTGGCAGCAGTTTGCAACACGCTTCGTCAGGCGGTACGGGCTTTCCTAAGCGTGTGATCTCCTTCCCTGCAAACCAGCTTAATATCTTCAGGAAAACAACAGGAGCCCAAGGCCTCTTCAAAATTCACACTGTAAGCATCCTTTGATTATCCTTTCTTTATTTTTCCTAATAGCCAGTTATAAAAAAATCCATTCTTTAAGGAAACAATTGTGTACAAAGAAAATCAGTCGTATGCCACGTAGATGCTGTTATTTGCATAATTACGAGGAACCTGCTTTTTCTCTCTTAGCTTTGTCAAAATAAAAAGATCTCGTACCAAGTTTCAGTAGAACCATTTTCTGATGTCTTTGAACCAATCAAAACACCCAGCCCAGTACCTCTGGTGAGCCCAGGGCCTGTGGCTGGTTCGTCAGCTGGTTTTCATCTACCGCTGAGGACCATGGCCGGGTTGCAAAGACAAGCCCTGGTTCTGGCCTTTCTGAGAAACCTTCTACTCCTCCCAGCAGCCGCCCAACCCCAGGTGGCAGGGATGTCTCAGCTCCCCTGCTCAGAGCTGTGCTGCCTGGAAGCATAGAATTGTAGAATCATTCAGGTTGGAAAAGACCTTCGAGATCATCGAGTCCAACCACCAACCCTACTCTACCAAGCACACCCCTAAACCCTATCTCCAAGCACTACATCTAAACGACCTTTAAACACATTAAGGGATGGTGACTCAACCACCTCCCTAGCAGCCTATTCCAATGCCTGGCAACCCTTTCAGTGAAAAAAAATGTTCCTATCTAGCCTAAACCTACCCTGGTGCAGCTTGAGTCCATTCCCTCTTGTTCTATCATTAATTACCTGTGAGAAGAGACCAACACCTACCTCTACAATGTCCTCTCAGGTAGTTGCAGAGAGCAGTAAGGTCTCCCCTCAGCCTCCTGTTCTTCAGACTAAACAGCCCCAGTTCCCTCAGCCGCTCTCCATAAGACTTATTCTCTAGGCCTTTCACCATCTCTGTTGCCCTTCTCTGTGCTCTCTCCAGCACCTCAATGTCTTTTTTTGAGGTGCCCAGAACTGAACACAGCACTCGAGGTGTGGCCTCACCAAGGCCGAGTACAGGCTACTCCTGCTGGCCACGCTATTCCTAATACAGGCCAGGATGCCATTGGCTTTTTTGGCCACCTGGGCACACTGCTGGCTCATGTTCAACCTCTTGTCAACCAGCACCCCCAGGTCCTTTTCTGCCGGGCAGCTTCCCAGCCACTTTTCCCCAAGCCTGCAGCGCTGCGTGGGGCTGTTGTGGCCCAAGGGCAGGACCCAGCCCTTGGCCTTGTTGAAGCTCGTACAGTTGGCCTTGGCCCATTGATGCAGCCTGTCCGAGTCCCACCATGGGGAGATCTTCGTTAATACTCTTGGGTCCGTTCACATCCACGAAGGCAGTGTGGACCTCAGTGGAGATGCTTGGGCTGGTGCCATTCCGGCTTCCTCTGGACTCCACCTGGACACACACCCCTGCTTTGAGTTTTCCCTGCAAAGCAAAGCAGCGATGCTTAAAAGCAGGGGGAACATTGCACCCCACTGCAGGGAATGGGGCAAACACTGTGGGCATGGGGACGGGAGGGACGCAGCCATGCCTGGAGGAGCTGCCCTGGCAGGAGGATGAGGAGAGTTCAGTCCCCGACACCACATGTAATTGTGGTCAGGCCATGCTCTGGCATTCCTCAAGCGTTCAAGACTTGGCATTCCACAGTAAACAAAACCAACCCCAAAAAATCGAGCATTTTCTGTGGAGGTCACAGCTGGGAAAGTTCTCAGGTAACTCCACCACCAAAGAGTTGCTAAAAGCAGGAGTCACATAAAGCTACGTGCCTGCCGGCTCATTAAAACAGTCTTTGTGCTCCAGAAATGCATATAAAAGACGCACGCAGGACCTGTCATTCTTACAGATTCCTTCTCTTACATTTGCTCATTCTCAGCTAAACTAAGAAATGCCTGAAGCCGTCAAAAGGGCCGTTTCAAAGGCAGCCTGGAGACAGAAAGGGAGCAAGCCAGTGCCTGGAAAGCCTTGCTAATCAAGGGAGGAGGATCCGCCCGGTTCCCTCCCTCCCCAAGCGCAGCTCATGCTTTGGCTTTGAAGACCTGTCATCTGCGACGCCGCTTTGCTTCAACATTTATACTGAGAAATTTTTGCCTAGAATATATGTATTTTTTTTTAAACCAGTCCGCCCACCCTTCGCCTCTCAGCACAGCTCTGGGATCTCTGAGCAGGAGCGTTTCAGAGCCTTAAATAAAACATAAAGGAGGTGGCCCCGGTGTCAGGACCATCCCCACCCCAGGCCATTAGCTGTATAAACAAAGGGATTTTTTCACCGCACGAGTGCCAAGCAGGCTGTATCTAACACCGGGATCTTTAGAAATTCAGGTCTCTCTAATGAAAAGGAGAGACTTTTGCCCCCAGGAGCACTGCAAAAATTAATGGATATTATGATTGTAACCACTTGAATCAAATGCAAAGCCATGTGCCATGCAGACCTTTTGCAATTTTAGCAGCTTAATACAAGCCTGTTTACATCCATCCCCGCCTGGTTTAAGCTCAGCAGGAATAAAACTAATATAAAGTGAGCAAAGTGAATTAAGAGCAGCGACGCTCTTAACACGACTTGTCCGAGTGCCGCGCTCCCCTGGCACCGGGCAGATGGGTCCTGCTGGTGATGGGCGCATCAAAGCCCAGCAGGTACCAAGGGGAGGCCCAAAGGCACAAACCCAGCCCCAGGACTTGTTCCTTTGTGCCCAGCGTCACCCGTACCAGGCAGGCAGGGGACATCCCATCGCACAGCGGAGCTGCCCCTGCATCCCTCCAGCCAGCAAAGCCCCTCAGGCTCTCCAGGCTGCAGCGAGGGGTCAGGTCGGGGCATAGAGAGCGGAGTGAAAAACGCCATCGGGATGCACTTGAAGGAAGAGCAGGTTTCTGCAGCAGCCCCAGCTGCAGACGTTAACTCCGGGTGCGTTCATTAAGCCGAACAACGCCGTTCGGATGGTAGCTGAAGAGCTGATGTAGCTGCCTGTGGCGTGAAAGGCAGAGGTGTGAATTTTCTCCCGTTCTGTGCCGTCGGCATCTTTAATCTCAAGCCGCTCAGCGAGCTGAGCGCTGACACCGGCCGCATCCCAGCTGGCAAACACAACTAATTAGAAACAGTGCCGAGAGACAGCGCCGCATCAAAGGGGGTTTGCGGAGAGAAAAGCGACTGTGGGTGCGCTGTCTGCGGTGGGGGATTTGTCTTTCCAACAGGAGTCACTCCTCTCCCCCTTCCTATGTGGAACAAGGTCCCTGGCCGAAATTTTAAGAGACTGCATTAATAGATCAAACTCATCCATCTGTCAGGGGTGGGTTTGGTAGACAACATTTTACAGGGAAGAAGTAGGGATTTGGGCTGGCACCCAGCTTCATCAACCCGCTGCGCTTGCCATCACAGTGGTGTTTTATGAATTACGCACAGGTAGGTGTAGTTTCTGGGCTGGTTTAATATTTCATCGTGTTTTCATCGGTCAGACACAGCACAAGACCCCAGCGAAATCCAAGTCTGGAGCTAAGTCCTGTTAATACCACCACTTAAGTTTGCTAGGGAGCCACATCTGTGCTGCCCGTCCCTGCGATTTAGATGTGATGCGCATGACGTGCAGGTGGAATTATTCATAGCAAATTATTTCTCCTGCCCACATTAGCTTCTGGGAGAGGTTGCAGCAAATCCACTGGACCATACAAGCCAAGAGCTTCTGTTAAGCAGCTGCTTAACAGGAGCAGATCTGAGAGCTGCGTGGCAAAAGGGAAGGCAGAAAAAAAAAGAAAGCTCGAGGTTGTCCAAAAACCACAGCAAAACCAGCTGCTGCACAGGGATAAACGTGGCCAAAACCTTCCTCCTACCAGAGCAGCCCAAACTGAAGTCTTCAGCTGCCCAAAGCTTTCCACCACCCTTCGCCAAAGGGGGACGGGCTCAGCTCTTACAGGGCTTTCCTCTCTTGCAGTAGCACAAGTTTTACCTTCCAGCTTTCACCAGGGCATGGCACTGCTGTGGTTACCACCTCTTGGAGCGCCAGCCAGGTTGGATCTAGGTGATCTTTCAAGGTCTCTTCCACCACAAACCGCTCTGTGACTGTATAACAGGGGTTGCTGCTACAAACTCCACAGAAACTGGAATCTGAAATCTTTTTTCCAAGGACTTCCCCCCAGGAGCCTCTGGGCTGACAGCACATTGGCCTTGTCCATGGGTCCAACACTCTGGGGGGCCGCGGACAAAGCCTCTGTGGGTCATTCTGAGACCAGGAGAGCTCAGCTGATCAGACACTTCCCTCTACAGCCATACACACCAAAATTTAAGAACAGCCCATGGCAGCAAGGTTTCAACAGCGCCCACCACCTGCCCAGCAGCTCCTCCCCTGCACGGCAGAGGCAGCAGAGCGGGATGCGCTGCTCACGTATTTTTTGCAAGGTGTCTTAAAACCAGATTTCTCTGGAATTCAGAGAAGATAAACAGACATTAGGCCAGAGCCGATCGCCCACGTGGCAGCTCAAGTGGCACGATTTATTTTGCAGGACAAGGACTTGGACAGGGGCCGGTGGCCCCGCTCGGCTGCCGACTTGGTGTCTTGTTAAGCCAGGGCAACCCAGGTGCCTGGACTGCGTGTTTCTGAACTATCACAAGCAAAACGATTGATTTTTGGTTTTACTTTAATAAATGAGTGGGAAATTTCCACTACTTAAATCAGTAGATGCTTTGAATATTTATGTTATTGTTCACCAATGGGAAAAAAAAAAGAGAGAAGTGCTATAAACGAACATATTTGGTGACCCAATTTGAGTGGCTCATTACAATTAGATCAAGCTAATTGCCAGTCTTGTATTTCATTTGGCAACTTGTTAAGCTAATTGAACAAAATAAAACTAATGAACAATTATAATGAAGTTTATAATTAGACCATTGGAAAAAACACAGTGTGAGAATATTTAAGGCATAATGAATGTTTGGAAGGTTTGGGGGGGGTGGGGCGGGGGGCAATAGGATGTGTCAGAGAATCATGCCACTGTCTCACACCAAAATGCTTCTTCCCATGAGCTGAATTTCTTGGCATATTACCTGTTCCTAAATTATGTCAACCTGGCATTTTCTTAATTATTAATTACATTAATGCCTTTAATGTATATACATGGCATTTACAGTGATCCTGAGTTCAGGAGTGAGCCTGCTAGTGAGGCAGCTCAGAGCTGGACATTATGTTACAGCTCAACTCCATCTTTACAACAGGAATCAAAGTCTCTATTAAGGACAGGTTTATAACACTAAAAGTGAAAAACAAGCGTGTGGTGCACAGAGGAGTTCACAAAACCCAGACAAGCTGATCTGCCATGCCAATACCCACACCTGCCTTTCCAGCCCGGGAGCTAGAGGCACAGAAATGGGGAAGAACAAAAAGAGCAATGCTCTCCGCCTGATTAGAGCCATTTTTTAAAAATAGAGTTATTTTCGCCGCATTCAATTCCTACATAGATTTGAATAAACCCATTCCAGCTTCCTTTCACCCCCTGCTGCTGAAGCACAGAAAATTAAATACCATGATAAGACACAGAGTGACCTTTTGGAGTTTCAATTTACAGGGTCAAGCAGGTACCCACCGAAACCTAATAGAATTGTCACATCAGACTCCGCACAGCTTAAAAACTTCTTTTCCTCCTGTTTGTACATGAAAGTAATTATTTCATATAGAAGTCAGCAGAACTGAGGTTTTGCATCAGGGAATAAAGGCAGAAACTCTTAAATTAGGGTGGAAATGTGTTCAATCTTTTCTCTTGGACATCTAGAGGCTTCCAGTACTTCTCACGCTCTGAAATCAAGGACCAGTTTTCAGCAGGAGCCTGTGGTGCCAAGTGCCATAAATGCCCAGGGCAGGGACAAAGCACACTCGGTCTGGATAGACCAAAGGGTGCAGGATGAGAAGAATCCTCACCAGTGTAATTAAACAGTGGGGCACTGATCACACTCACTACCTGCAACCACTGTAACCCCAACCCAGAGCCCCAGTGACAATAGCTTTCTTCTTCCTGTTTACATAGCAGCTTTACTTTCCCAAAGATTAAGATAATAAACAGATTCAGGGAGAAAAAAAAAAAAAGAGGTTTATCTTTATGAGCTATCAAAATCTCTATTCCCCCCTCCCCAGTTTTAATTCCAGCTGCATTAGGAGAAAATCTGGTTTTGCAGCCACGTCTCAGTATTTTTATGCCATCAGAAATAGCTGTCATCTTTTCAATCTAATTACAGGTTTCACCAGGGGAGCAGTAACATCCTGGTATCAGTGTGGGTTTGTAGCAGTCTTGGGCACTCTCCATGTTTCACCACCTTACCATCAGCCTTGTGGGGGGGATTTTTCTGCAGGTGTTTCTTTATCTGTCATCCTGGAACTGCTGGGGCACAAACACACCAGGGCCAGGGCTGCCCTCCCTGCAGCTTCCACTGCTCACAGCAGGGTCCGGTCCCACTTCAGCACGAGCAGGAGAGAGTTTTGGTGAGGAGGATGCAGAGCACCATGGGCACCCACCCCACCCCCCACATCCCTCTCTCCAGCAATGCAGAGTTTATTGGTGCTGCATCACCTGTGAGCTTGCCATCTCCTCCTGACACTGGAAGCCCGGGGGGGCCCAGCACTGCACAGGCCCATGGTAAGAGACAGCCGGTGCCCCTGGGATGGTGTCACCCAACCAGACCAGGTGAAGGAAGGACGTGTGTACAGCCACCCCCTGTGTACAGCCACCCCAGAGAGACAGAGCAACCAGCAGAGTCACCCAGAGAAGGGATGAGTCGAGTTCACCCTGGCAACACCCAGAGCACCCTCCTTCATCCCGGGCAGCACAGCGATGCTCTGCCTCTGAATCCAAATAGCCACGGGGCTGCCACCCAGCAGCATATGTAAACCCCACAGGTCACAGGCGTGGATTATTCTCATTACAGCAGCCCTGGCAATACCTGTATTTTGTGTCCACTGCATGAAATCAAAGAGAAATCCCTCTGCGTGCTCTCCCTGTTAGGCAAAGTGCCTGGACAAAAGCAATCAGGCCTTTTTCCTCCGCACCCCAACAGCCCCAGTAATTCAATTCACACCGGCGGAGTTTAATAATGCCTTTCACCGACACATGTATTGAGGACAGAGGACTGACAGGCTGATCTCTCCCACTGCTTCCTCCCAACTATTTCATCACTTGGTAACAGCCACGAGGGCCCCCGATGCGCTAAAAGCTCACACACATGTGCAGGGGTTTATATGGGCTCATGCTGGTCTGGGCATTTCCTTCCTAATTTCCCACCCTACGTGCATGCACACACCCTCTAATAGTAAAGTGGTTCAGGAAATGGGAACAAACCCTGAAGTGAAGCGTGAAATAGGCACCATGATTCCAGATAGCCAGGTCCGTTTAAAGCCTTGCTTGGCATTTGCATTATAAGAACAAATCCTGTACAAGAATCTCTCTTCATGCTTTATACTCTTGCATTAATTCATGAAGTGTCATGTATCTGGCATATTTTATTATACATGAGAACTAGGCAAATTAAAATTCTCGGTTGAGTATCACATTTGCACACTCAAGGCCACCTCCTTAGACCCTGTCGAGGCTTAGAAGTCACACCTGTTTAAACTCAGCTCACCTCTCAAACCAAGTTAAACTAGTACAAATTCTCAGTTTTCTTCACACAATTTATTTCAATTTAGCTTTAACCTCTTCATAGCTAATATAAGCTGAAGAGAAGTACATTTGGTTTAAAGGGAAATAAATGCACTGCCAGAGAAATTAATTACAATTGAGTTCTTGGGGTACAGCCACCCACATGCCACAGCATGACTGCTCCAGTCCCACCATCCAGGTGCCCACAGGACCAGCTGCACCAGGCGAGTCCCATCAGTTTAAAATCCACTGCGGAGGAAGGAAACACAACTCTACATGTTGGTGAGCTCCTAAAAACCACCTTTTCCTGGGCAACGAAAGATGCTGCAGATGCAGGCAGAGCTCATGAGAGGTACCAGCGTTACACCCAGACGGGGACTTTCCTTTCTGGCTGCTCTGGGAAAAAAGAGCCTGAGATAAACTCTGATTTTTAGAAAAGTAAAAAGCCCATCATGCTAAGCTACAGCTTAATTAAAATTGGCTGTTTGAACATGTCCCTAGAGCTCCTGTCCCCATTAACGACAAATTTATTGGCTAAGTGAGACCAGGTTTTGCATATAGCTTCCAAAGTGTGTTTTTCAAAGTACCAAAGCCAAACAGGCATCTCCTAGGAATGGGCGTTCAGCTACAGGCTCCCAAGCATCGCAGCATCCAAGGACTGCAGAGCAGGAAGCACCACTGTGACCACCTCCTCCGGCCTCGCTTTCTGCTGCCCCAGACACCCATCTCCATCCACCCACTCTCAAACCTTCACGTTGCTACCGACCTCAGCTCTCCTCTTGACCAGCTCAGAGCCTGCTCTTACAAAACAGACCCCTCCTTCTGTTGTTGGAGCCATTTTCCATGCCAACACATCCAGGGCTGCGGAGAGCAACGCAATACACCCAAGTCGTGTTTTTAAGGGCACGACGAGAAGAAATACTCTCCCATTCCTTGGCTGAACACAGGCTAGAAATGTTAGAAACAACCTTTGTAAAACTAAACCAGAAAACACACAGGAACACACCCATCAGTGGGACTGTGACCCTGCAGCAACCAATTCTTAACTTCCTTTGAATCACTACAGAAGAGGGAACAAACTGAAAAAGGGGTTATTTTTTTCTGAGCAGACTCCTCATTACTGAGGTGAGCCTCTACATGTATACTTTAATGTGCTATTGTAAACTAATTAACGATCCTGGAGATGATGGGTTTTTTTTTCCAAGGGACATTATCCTTTCAGCTGGAATCTCAGGCTGAATGCTGATAAGCCTCTTGAACTTTGCAAAACCACTTGTCAAAAGTAGTAAGATGAGAATTCGTTAAGGTCTTCTAATTAAGAAGTACAAGGTCCAATTAAGCTTTCACTAATGTGCTACATAACCCAGTTAAACAATGGCATACCAAGGATTTTCCCACCCCCACCAATGCTGTTTTATCACTGAACTTCATCTCCAACCAGTGGTTTGGAAGAATTTCTCTGGCCATCAGCAGCAATGATGAGAAATTGTGCGGACAGCTGCAGCCTGCTACATTAATACTTTGGGACATCTTATTGTTCTGCAACTGAAATTGTTCTGAGACACTCTTTGACTCACTAATAGCATTTCAGAGACTGCTTCCCTCTCTTTTGCCTAACAGATTCACTCCCACTTTGCACACAGATCATGTAGAGTAAGATGCTCAAACTGATGTTGATTATCTCATTATTTGAATCTAAAAAGGCCCCTAATTCCCAGCAAGGAAAATGTGTGTGCTCTCATCAGCTCTAAGGCTGCTGTACTGGATGGTGGCCATGCTGCACAGCAACTCGTACCCTGATTTTATTTCTGGAAGAATACAATATATGACATGTAGCTTCCTCTTTCTACAAAAGATGTAGAAGAAAGTTAAGTTGCATCTTGTTGCTGTCCAAGACTTGATTATTTAAGAGCTAAAAATACCCTCCTCACAGAGGGAGAAAGATGAACCAAGCATTTTTGGATGTATCATCTCAGCTCTGCAGGACCCAGGATCCAGCCAGCAGACACCTCAGGAAATTGGTAAGGAGCTAAAAGATTTAGTGGAGAAATTGCTCAGTGTAGAGCTCCGAAGATCACCTGTAAGAAGACCAAAGCCTTCCTACATACTGCAACATCTCTGATCAGAGTCTCAAAGGTGGACAGAGGTTAAGTGCTCAAAGTGACCCGCTAGAAGAGAGGGAAGTGCAGAAAGAGAAACAAAGCGTTACTCAAAACAACACCTCTTCCAAATCGGTGTCTGTTCCACGCTCTGACCCAAGCATGAGCACACTGGGCAATTTCAAATACGTCAGTCACCAAACGTGTCTTTCCCACCCCACCCAAGCTCTGGCACCTCCAAGCACCAAGGAGACAAATCACAGAGTTTAAGGGCCTGATCTGCTGCAGCTCCTGCACTGCTCCACCACCAACCTGCTCCAGCAAAGTCCTCACTGTCCACAAACCTTCTCCTGCCTCAACAGCCTGTTGAGCACTCAAGAGCCACACGCTCTCTCAGAAGATATTTAACAACTGTCTTGACATTGCGCCACACCGAAGCCCTGGTGCATGCCAGCTGGAGCTGCACTCACCCACACAAGGACTACGGCAGCACTTGCATCCACGGATGTGACATGGGGAAGATCATTCCCAACCATCTTCCTCAAAGATTCCCTTGGACACCATCCACGACACCATCTCCCTGCCAGAGAATTCCCTACAGACACGAGTTTTTCCCAAAACCCTACAGTTTTGTCTCAAGAATCAACTGGTACATGGGTACTCCTTACTAATGCATTTTAAATATTATTTTAACACCCATTTACCTGTGTGACTGACTGCTCTGCATCGTAAATGATATCCTTTTAAATATGTACGCATTAAACTGAAAGACAGTAATGGCCCCAGGGAAGTTGCATTCCATCAGGCAATTACCTGTGTTTCTAAAATCACTGAATAAGTAATTCACACAACCAATTTCTCTTGCACATAACAATAAACAATTTTATCAGCTGTGCCCTGCTTGGGCTGTTGTGTACCAGCTCATTTTATTTCTTTGAGAACGACCACTAACCAGGGAAATTAATTGAAATCATAAGGCAGTGGGAGGGGGAAGTACCTGCTCTAACAGGAGCTGACAAAAGCACATTTCTAAACGGGGAGTGATAAAACTACATCCCTCAAGTCAAGGGCAAATGGGCTGATTCCATCACGTAATTCAACAGTCACTCTCAAATTCGCAGAAGACCGAGTGAGAAAAGCACCTAGCCTGAAGTGCCTCTGCTCTGAGTTCCTTGCTGTTGAACGTTGATGTCAGAGCTTCAAGTAATTTCCAGAACTAGCTCCATTTGCACGCCACACATACCACTACAATCTGCATATGTAATTTTCCAGGCAAAACACTGCGAACCCCAAATTACAAACATGCAACAAAAAACACAGGGGACTACACATCCAAGGTACACCGACAGCCCTAAGGCACCAAGTCTTTCTGGAGAAGGTCAGCACCTGACCAGCTCACATTCTGCAAGGGTTACCCAGCTCACGCCTTCGCCTCGGTGCTCACAGGAGGTTTTGTTGCTAAGGCTACAGTACCAGGAGCTGCACCACCATGCCAGACCTTCTCGTTGTAGACAAGCATTTGGGTGCCACCAGTTTGCAACCTTGAAACCACATTTCACCGCAATTACCCTGTGCCCAAGCCCTGGAAAGGACACAGATAGTTCGTAACCTGGGATGGGAAGCAGAAAGAAAAGGATGTTCTCTGCTCTTCCCTTGCAAACGGTGTTGCCTTCAGCTCCCCGCTTTCGTGCCAGTGATGCTTTGAACCATCCCCAGCAGGATGGAGTACAGCCACGTTCACAGCTCCATAGCAGCGTCCAAAGAAATGGGTTAGTGACACTATAGGCAAGCAAAGATAAAAGCAAGTTGGATGTTTGGAGGACAGGACTTGGGATGGGGGGAGCTGCACCCAGGAAGCCCGGATGGTGTTCCCAGCTCTGCCACAGCCTCCTTTCAAGTGCAAGTCACTTCACAGCCTAATGCAGCACCCACTTACCTCTCCTCCTCCCTGGATTTCCATGAGCTGTCGGCATCCAGCACTTCCAAAACTCAGGCCCTTGGAACCAGGTGAGGCACAGAAAGGTCACTTGTCTGCACAGAACACAGTTTGCACCACCCATCAAGGCTTCATGGCTATAAAGTCATTTTCAGTACACAGATCAATATGTTAATATATCTATTTTTTTGTTTGTAACTTTAGTCTGGGAAAAGCTTTGCAACATCTGACATTCACAAGAGATCAAATTATATCCGATAACAAAACTTTCTCCAGTGTTTCCAGCAGGATAATGGATTAAAAAAGCAGCCTCTAGGCCTTGTGTATGTTCCTAATGTATCTGTGCTTCTAAACTATCTTTAATTAAATATCCCAAAATTACTTATTAATAAGGATCTGTGGGCTTTGTAAACTGCAGACATTTTGCATAAATTAAAGAACAATATAATGAAGTTTTAATGAATACAAAGTCACAGTTAATGTAAAATTTATATATAGCACGCCAGAGGGGAAAGGAATTTAAGAGTACTTTTAATCATAGGTTATTGGCAGCTGGATAGCTCATTTTTATACTTTTCTAATGGGTGCTTGGTATTTATATTATCACATTTATCATGCCAGCATGGTATACTGCTTGACTTCATACAGTTCAGAAAGGCAAACGGAGACCAGCTCATTTAAAGCCCCATTTGCTAATGAGGCATTTCTGCATCCTGCAGCGAGCGTGGAGCTGGTGTCCACAATGACTGCGCTCTTCTGATTCGGTCACAGACCACCCGAGAGGGGCTACGCCTCAACTGCATTTATAGGCAGTTTCACTCCTACTGAATTATTAATTATTATTACAGCAATTATTTGACATATTCTGCAACAGTCTTCAGCTTACTGGACCTCGCAAGCTGAGGTCTATCACAGGCTGGAAGAAACACACAATAAACTTTTACTAGCAGCAGCTAAACACGAGCATCTAGATTTTGCCCTAAGTAATGGAGCACACACCTTCCAGCGCACAGACATATCCCTTTTAGCAACATTAACATATCACAACCTACAACTTCTTACTGTACTGACACAAGGCACATGTTCAGCATACTTTCTTCCACTCCTGTTCACCTGTGACCTTCCCAATGTGCCAACCATGCATACAAAATAGCAGCAATGTTTTACTTGTCCTCAGCTCTGCATAAGAAAACAGGAAAAAACTTTCAGAGAACAATAACTTTATAGCAGGGTGGACGTGGATTAAAACCATTAAAATCAGTAATAAATTAAGCTAAAAATGATTCCATGACACCCCATCAAAAGGAAAATAAAAATAAGCCAATAACTGGAAGTTGAAACAGGTGTAATATAATATATATAAAGAATCAATTTCTTTTAATTAACTCTTTATATCAATGCTGAATGCATTCAACACAATTGTAAGTACATCCATGATTTTAATGCATTAAATACTTAACCCACAAAATTCAAATAGTGCTGGAGACGCTGAATGCCAGAGGTTCGGTACAACAATTGCAACTGTATTTTATGAAAAACAAAACAATGTTTTAGTGCTTCCATTTTACTGTTTTAGTCTGCTCAGTACAGTATTTTTCCCTTTATAAACTGGAAGGATACAGAGCTAGAAAACATTTAGTCTTTCACTTTCCACATGACATTTAGTAGAAAAGTTACAAAACCCATCAGCTTTTAATAAACGAACACACTGGAATTCTTCAGCTAACGTAACACAGGATTGTTGCCTTATAGCCAATAAAGAACTTCAAAACAAGGAAGCAAAATGCAGTCTTGAACTGCAATGATGTTAATCCAGAGTAATGACAGCAAATTCCATGGAAACAACCTGTAATTATACCAGGAACAAGGAGGAGGTGATTGCTCCCTCACCTTCTGAGCCCCCAGAAGTCTACCAACTAAGAACTTAAAACAATGGGAAGGTTACATCACAAAATGAAGCAGCAATTACCTTCAAGGGTACCGTGAGATATTTCAAGACTGAAATTATTCTGAGTCAGTCAAATGGGTTTAGTGCATTATGATTTGGCTTTATAAAAACATTTCAATGCACACTACATCTAGAACACTTCCATGTTTTGTGGTCAAGTAGTTAAAATCACTGTAGATCCCTTACAGGTGAAACATGTGGACTGAAAAAAAATGTTGCTAAAAATCCAGTTTAAAAAAGAAAGTAAACATTTTATGAAAGAAATTCTATTTGCAACTGTAACTTATGGTATTGGTGCTCCTGTTTGATGGGCTGCAGATGTAAATCTAATGAGAAAAGATGCACTCATATATAAAAATCAAAACAGGCAGGTTCTTCCTTCCAGGCTGGAAAAAACTCCACGATATATGGCATATTTAACCAATAAAAGGGTGCTAAGCTTTACCCAAGCCTTTCATAATGCACTTAATGAAATATTTATTTTAAAAGAACCACTGGTATTAAATAGAGCTTTTTCTTTATATATAGTATTGGTATATACAAAACAAATACAGAACAAAGACAGATGCAAAAAAAACCCGAACAAGTGAATTCAGAAGTTCTGAAGCTCAGGAATATTTTGGTACAGGTCCAAAGTCTCTGGGTTTGAGAAAGCTCCTCGCTGCTCAACTTCTTTCCCTGCAATTATTTGCTTCACAGCTACTTCCACTTTCTTCCCATTTATTGTATACTGAAAAAACAAAACCAGCAATGATAAAATTACACTTTTCATTTAACAGCTTATGGAAATATTCATGAAACCCCCCCACCAATCCCAGAACTCAATCAAAATTTAGCACAATGTTTTCCCTTCTCTGTTACACTTGAGGCACCAGAATCTTTCTTCTGCAAACCAATTGAAAAGGAATTCAAAGAAGAGTTTCTATGTGCTTTTAGTTTATCACTCCTGTTTGGCAAGACGGTGAGAACCCGATCAAGCTCCAACTTAAGATCAGAATCATGGTATAAACAACTAAAAATCTTTAACATTTTATGTTCTGACATGTCCATGTCATGTGTAATCCTACCCTCCTGAACCACCTTAATCAACCACTCTTCCTCCTCAACGATTAGCAACCTATTCTTCAGAAGCACTCAGAAACCAGAAAACCTCAGTGGCCTGCAAAGCAACTGCCCCCTTTAAAAAAAAAAAGTCAGACAGTTCAGCAAAGCAAATTTGTTTACTTTCATCAGTAAATATCTTGTGGATGACCACCAGAATGTTTGCCTGGTCAGGACAGGACTTGAAACATTTGCACTAAGAGTTTGCAGTATGTTTTTTAACACCTGGATCTCTATCAAAAACCATGCTTTGTATTACTGAAGTCCTAATCACTTCACACAGAAGTGTCAGTATACAGCAGTCAGGATTAGATTGTGTTTTCAGATGAGGATTCAAATATATTTCTAAAAGTAGCAGAAAATAGAAAGAGGTTTCCCTTCCAAGGAAAACTTTCAAAGAAAGATGGGAGACGCCTTTGATCACTTTACCACTGGTATATTTACCTGAAAGGTAATTAAAATTCATCCAATTGTAAAGTCAGTCAAAGTGTGACCTAATTAATGATCTAAGCAGGCTTTCCTGAGGGGCAGCCCATCACAAACTCCTCACTGCCATCAACTTCGTGCTGTATATTCAGGTGATTTACGTGGTTTACAAGTTCAACACTTCACACAGAAGCCCAGAAAATCTAGACTTCACCATTCAACAGGGTCAGAGGATTTTACACTCATGTAAAGACAACACCCTGAGCCAGGTATGAGCTGCCAACAGTGGCCTGAAACAGAAGTAACTCAACAGGTCAGAGCTAGATCACTGAGTGCACTACGGAGGCTGGAAGTCCTGAACCCAAGACCACTTTCACATAGAAACATACACTGGCAGTAAACGGGTATCAGAACACCCAACGGTGAGTCTTGAGTCTTCTTTTCTCTAGGCAGACTCAAGTCTATGAGCAAATGGACTAGAGACCGCGACACTCCGCACCCCCGTTCTGCTGCCCATAGAGCTGCTGAGGAGACTCCAGCAGCAGAGAGGACTGTAGAAAACAGGCATTCCAACGAAAGAGTTCATACAGCAAGGAAGGGTACTGTAGAGTGAGGCAGCTCCAGAAGACTGAGCATGCAGAACCTTTCGCTACACAGATTTCTCTCCCCACCCCTCTCATAACACAAAGATTTTATTTCAGTTACTGCTACCGTCAAGACAGCAATAGAGCTACACAGATAAGCGGCTAAAGAGATGTAAAAGTGAAATGGTTTACAGAGCGATTTTATAAATTTGCTCTGTGGTCTCAGCTTTCATAAGAATGTCACTCGAAACAAGAAAGCAAAACCAAAATAAGCTTATGGGTAGCCAGAAAAGCTGAAGTTAAATTACCTTTTAATATTTTCCTTTAAAAGGTTTAAGTATATATTACTGAGAATATGCAACACATTTATAAACTGAGAATGGGCATTTTTAGGTATTGTTAAAAAACAAAAATATGCTTAGCTGAAAAGGAGATGAAACGATGTTGCTAGGCAACACAGACAAACTATTTATAAAGCTCGAATACACTTTTGAGATGCTAAAACTTCCACGCATGTGGGTTTGAAGAGCAGTGACAACTGCTCCTTAATTACTATTCAAGGTGACAAAGAAAAAAAAGCAGGCAGCATTTTTCATGACATACCGGAATGCCTTTGGTTTCTAGAATGAGGCTTGGAACATGCCTGGCAGAAAGTGCTATACGTATTGCATCTCGAATTCTTTTCACCAGATCCTCACTGAATGAGTGGTTTAATGCCATCTTCAGGAAGAGAATCACCCTCTCCTCCCCATCCTTGTTGTACTGAGGGACACAGAGGCTGTCAGAAACCTCCTCAAAGGCTTCAACTGAAAATAAAGGAAGAGTATTTATTAGCACTTGCATTTGTATATTATTCTGGGTGCACATTTTTTGTAGTTGCACCAAAAGAAATATCACCTCCCCTAGAGCTGCAAAGGCAAAGCAGCTGTCCTGGCTAGGTTATCCTGCAACGAGCTTCCCCTCTGGGTGCTCTGAAATTTTAACTTCTGCTCGGGTAAAAATCCAGGTTTAAGGGCCATATATATTCAGGTTCAGGGCAAAAAAAAAAAAATCAAAAATCGCTATAACTTTTGGGTCAGATAACAAGCTTTTACACTAAGCCATCTTCTTTGGCTTTCCTCACAATCCCCATTGCTGCACAGACAGAAAACTAACGTGCCTGATCACACAAGAACAAGGAGAGGCAACAGGTCCTTAAGTCTCAGATTAGCACCTTTGCAGGCACAGTTTCACTACCTTTCACAAGACAGACCTTCTTTGAAATACGAAGCACAAGCTCAAGATCTTCTTCTAATTATAAGTAAAGGTACAATAAAACCAGTGTCAAGAGCTTGTCTGGGGGAAGAAAAAATAAAAGCCTCAGAAGTTAGGTATTCTCTTATAGATCTGCTAATTAGTCTGTAAGGCCTTATTGTAGGAAAGCAACATCTTATGGAGAACACATCTCAACTAGTCATCTCCAGCCCTACAGATACTTCAGGAAAGCAACCAATTTCGAGTCTACAAAACCAAATTTTACTGTAGTTCTAATATGCTCTGTACTGTCTTTCATTTGAAAAACAGAAAGTCTTTTATTACTTAATCCTTCTAAGAACCTTTATAATGCTCACATTTCAGATTTAAGGCAACAATGTCATAGCTGAAAGAGGTGGAAAGTTAATGCCATACCTATGTTATAGATTTCAGAACTTCCGAATCTTACTCCATTCGGATTTAATGTACCATCACTGAAAGTCACACACAAAACAAAGAAGCATTAAAATGTGATTAGAGTTTAATGAAGAGAAAAATTGATACCATTAACCAAGTTTCTCTACATTCCATGCAGTGAATATGCAGCCACATTAGAAACAGAATTTTAAAATAATTTGATTCAAAAAGGCATTTTGATCATTAGAACGAAGTTGTACAGAGCACCTCAACATTTTTCACCTTTCCTGGTCCCTCCCCTTTCCAGTAGCCTACAAACACACCCCCATACCACTGACAACAAAACAGACCAAGAATCTTTGCAGTACTCCATCACACTGCAATTGCATATCATTGCTTTCCAGTCTCCTACAGCTGGAACTTGCACTTCATACACAGCAGCCTCACACTGTATGTCTGTTGAGTAGGTCTGTTTGTGACAATGCCAGACACAGTTTCAAGGCACTCAACTGTTCTGAACAGCAACTTTTAAACGCAAGCAGAAGATTTTGCCACCATTGTGACCTCAAATGCCTACGATCACTAACACAAACACAACTTAACACCTGACCTTCCATAATTAAGTTTTGCTGTAAAGCATGTCAATGGCAAAGCCAAGACCAGAAGGCAACTTTCCTGATGCGCCACCTTGAATGTGCTGCACCCTCAGTTCGAACTCTTATAGATGATCATTATAACCCATGGAATCCAAAACCAAGTCCAATACTGTCTTGTGTTCACATACACAAAAGCGGAGCAGAACTTTGAAATGGGCTCCCTTCCGTCTAATCCAGCTGCTCTGAGTAATTTAAAGGTTGAAGTCCACAATACCGGATTTAACAAAACACATACAAAGCTAACAGGCACGATGGAGAATCACATACACTATGCTCTAAGGTGAAGTTTGCAAATTTTAACATTTGTTTACTCAGAACACTTTCACCAAAATACTATACCTGCGACCCAGCATGACAATTCCTCCTGTTTTGGGATTAATTTTGCAGTAATCACCATGGGCCCAAACACCTATTAGAGAATGACAGGTTAAGCAGTTGATTTCTTACACATCCAGTCACGGCAGACATTTGTGTAACTCAACTCACAGCAACTTAGTAAAATACGTACAAAATTATAACCTATCAAGTATGCTTTGAGAACTACCCACACCAGATGTTAGCAGTACTTAACTACACAAACAATCCACACAGCATTTACTACAAAGAGCTAGCGCACACAAGAGTAGCTCACGCATTAGGATCAAACTGTAGGTTATCTTCTGATTGCTTGTTTGCATGACTATACAGCACCCTTTAGAAAACAGACAAATAGCTGCTCTGAACACCACATTTTGAGGAAACTGGAAGAATCTTCCACGAAGGTAACTATATTCCTACCAGTCTTTCTTGATCCACAATTCTGTGCAAGAAGCTTTCTGGGCTTGCACTGTGGGTCTCAACAATTCCCTAGGAAGCTTATGTGCTTAATGTTCTTTATTTCTGTTAATGTAAAATCAGATTTGACTTTTCAGAGCTGGAATAACTTTTGTATTATTTCCAAGACTGATACCACTACAGCAGTCTGCCACAAACAGAAATACAAGCTAATCCTGCTCAGGTTTTTCTAAAGAAAAAACAAACCGCAATTATTTGCACATGCATGTGCACATAAAAGTTTTCTAACTTAACCACTACAACATTAAGCCCATTTACAAGGAGACAGAAGCAGGGTTTCAGACAGAACCTCTGGATCACATTTATTTTAGTCTAACAACTGTCACAGATTTTTTTTTCCCGATTTATTGCTGTCAACCTTACATGCAGACTGCAACCTTCACACTCCCTCAATTTTCCTATATGATTATCTCCTGCTGCACGTCCCGACTTCTCTTGTGAATCCACTTTGTATTGCTGCTATTTATAAAAAAAACCTTCCGTCTCCAAAAAGGAAGCAGCTTGAGGTTCTGCTCCTAATAAAGTCCCTACCCAAGCAGGGCTCCAGCAGGGAGTTCAGCATCACTGTGCCACATATGCAAAAGCTCTGGGTGAGCAGAGTCCTCCACAATTACAAGGAAGAAAGCCTCTGGCCCACAGTACCTGTTCCTTTACTCTTACCACCACTGGAAGACTGTAAGAATGCAGGATACGCATGTCTGAGGCAGCATATACTTAAACCTCATGCTAATGAGGTAGCAGGTCAGCACTTATCCCTTAGGATCCACTCCTCCAGCTAGGCAGAAGCAGTCTGGCAGAGGTGCAGTAGCACTCATTAATGGAGGATTGCTCCCTGACCTATTCGGCGCTTTCATTTCACACTCACGCCAAGCAGTCCACGTCTGCACTACAGATTATCAGGCTCTTACAGACATATCTGCCTAAGAGAGCATGGGCAAAATGGGATTGGAGCTTTCCAGAGATTCTTATTAAATAGATTTGGATCCACATTCAAAACAAAGCACTAGGAAACAGGTATTATGAAACGTGCCGTGGAGTTCTCACCCTGGAAATCTAGATTCAAAACTGCACCTGCCTATCACTGGGCAAGAATGAACCTGCACATTCCTAAGAGCAGCAACACAATCTAAATCCTTGGACAGTTTGAGCAATACCCAAAGCCCTTCATTACATACCTGGGAATTTCGAAAAATAAGCCTTCCTGTATTTGTTTCCATTCTCATCATTCCAGAAATGCGTAGGCTGACAGGGAATAGGCTTGGTACAAACCAGCTCTCCACTTTCACCCCAGACTGGTTTTCCTGTTTACAAAGAAAGAGGTATTTTCTCCATATCCCTTCCGTAAACAACAGAGTACCAAAGCAAAGAGCATCTACAGTTATTACTTGCATGCCAGATGCTGATGTAGATACAACATGAGCTGTGACTGGTGGTCTTAACAGCTTATGTTCAATTCCTAAACTCACTCCTATCCCTACCTCAGTAACTTCAGGAGAGTTACACCACAGGGTGGAAGCCAGCCTGGCATCCATAGCAACATAGCTCATTAGCACGCACACCAGAGGCTAGAATTGGCCTTGATGGGCTTTAGCAGAGTAATGGAAGAGGAGGGCCCTTTTACACATGGATTATCTTCCTGTACGAGCCAGATCAGATGGATCCAGATGCAGGTTTTGTGGAACACATTCCCAAAGTGAAATCATCCATTTAACAGCTGACTGTTTACCCATCCGATAAAGGAAACTTAAGGTCACATAACTACTGTATTTCATGAGTGCACATAGTATTTTGGACAACAGTTACCTTCATCATTCCATGCTTCTACAGCCATTCCAAGATTTCTGGCTTGAATTTCTCCTTTGTAAACTGGAATTGTAACATTCTGACCCATGAAACACGAAATGATATCTGTCCCACCTACAATACAAGAAGTCCATTTAGAATACACAGTACTTTTTGGAAAACGCAAACCTGAAAACTACGTGAGAACTCTGGAACAGCAAACTGCCACCTTTGCCAAATGCTTCCGATCCACATTTATACATGTATGCCTTCCACACAGAAATATTGCTTAAGGAATAACGTTTCTTCTTCCAACAGTTTCTTTAAACTCATTTAAGGAAACATTTACATGCGGAAAAGAAAGTAAAGAGGCCCTAGTTCACAGACTTAAATATTTAAGATCACTTGGCAATGTTTTCTTGTTTGTTTTCATTAGTTTCAAGTAACTAGTCAAGCTATTTCACTCAATATTTACTTAGCTTTTATATCTTATTTCTCATGGGGGGGGGGGGGCAGGGGGGAGAGGGGAGCCATGCCTATAGGATGAATAGTTATCTTAATAAAAATAGCTACTGTCAAAGTGCTTACTTAACTGGAATATTTATAGTCTTTAAAAGACACTAAGGAAGTAGAATTATAAAGACACAAATCAATCATGTTAGCTTTACCCAAAAATAGTCTTCTACATTTAACACTATCAATCTCTGTAGTAGCAAGTTCAAGATTCATCACTACTCTTACTAAGACCAGAGTCAGAGGTGACTCGAGTAGCAGAATAGTCAGACTTTAAAAATCAAACTAAACTGAGTTTAAAAGGCCTTTGAAAAAGTCAGTCCTCGTTGCAAAGCAGAAAGAGGAGTTCTGTGGCGGACCTTATGTGAATAGAAGTTGCCTCAGCTAGCACTCCTCACAACAAACTGCACAGCATGTGGGCTTGATATTTTTCTAATTATATAATTCACAAAAAAATCTGTCTGCAGTGCCAATTACTTGGCACAAAAGAATTGAAATGGGAACATGGAAAAACCTCTCCAAGAGGTATTTTCTGCTAAAGTCAGCTATTTGCAGAACAGTATGTTCTGTAGGTTAATAGACTCTTTTCTTGATCTCACCCTGCTACCCCTAAGGACAGCCAGTCAAAATAAATGATCCTACTTAAAAAAAAAGCTAAACTCCAAAACATCCACCATGTCAGAAACATTCCACCTAAAAGCCTTTGAGTGTACGAGCTTCATTATGGCACACTGAATTATGCAGAAAATCTCTGCACTAAAGAGACAATTAATTCCAGTTTAACTATAACCAAGCCTGAATGATCCAAGGCTCAAGCTTCACAAATACACAGCAGCAAACAAGCAAGACATGCACAGGCAATGAAGAGAATGAGCAAGATGCATGTAGCATGAGAGCATCACCTGAAATGGATCCCAGGAGGACACTGCTTTTTATGTGTTTGTAGACATACTCATAGCTTTGAGATTTGAGCGGTGATCCTGTGGACAGTATAGTGTGGAGTGTTTGGAGATTATGTGTTTCACCTTAAAATGGAGGAAATCAACAAAACAGGTCAAGGCAGAATTTTTACAAGAGTTTGTAGCTATTTGTCACTACTATCCAGATTAATTACATAAAGGACTTTGTGACAAGATACGGGGCCAGAACCTGGAGAGGAAAGGTAGGAAGGAAAAGGGATTCAGTAGCTTACATGGTTTCAAATTTTTCTCTTCTAGCACAGCCAGCCACTTTGCACCCGTTCCAAGGATGGTGATCCTAGAGGGGAAAAAAAGTTTAAGTGTTTTGCATATTTAAATATGCAAAGATTCTAGTGACCTGCAATTCCCACTGCAGTAGGCAGAGGCCGTTAAGACACTTTGTACATTGATTACTCAAGCAATGCAGTCTCTTAAAGCTTTTTAAGTGCAAGGCACATCCTTTTGAGCAATCAAAATTAGTCAGATCACATGTCATTTCTGCAGCTTTGAAACTTTTAATTCTATCTTTAAACATTAAGCAAAGCTTTCCCACCTTGTGGAAAACGTTCACTTTCATTTACAGGATTCATAACTGCAGAACACTCCAAAAACATCACAAAATGTTATAACATTTAATTCATTAATGTGCCGTAATCACCACTATGCTGTTTAACACAAAACTGCTACCTTGTTACACTCACATACAAAATTTTGCCATTTCAGGGCACAGTTTAACACAGAACACTTCACTCTGAAGACAACAGCCAGTGATTTTCCTCTTAGATACCTGTTCTGTTTCCACTGATGAAAGTCTGAGTTTCAAGTGCCTAACCAAACACAAAATTTGGCCTAACAATTGAATTCTGCCTTCACAAAAACCAGGTTTAGAGCTCTCCAATACAACATAATTAAAACTTGAAATGAAGGCTGCACCCCTTCCCTACTCTATCAATGGAAGTGCTAGTTTATTGTTTCTGCTGACTTTCTGGAAATCCTCTTCCCTGCCCTCTACTAATTCATTTTATATTACAGCAATAAACTCACTCAAGAAAATGGATAGAAACAGCTAAGGATAAGGATACAGTCTGAGTGCACAGAACATGGGCAATACATCAGTAGAACTTAAAGTAAAATCCTGCTATCTTTGCTTTTACTCCAAAGGCAAAATGGAAGGTAGAACAGCTCTTGAGAGAATACATTTCCAGACACTGAGAGGAGGCTACATCAACCCTGTCAAAAGGGGATGTCTCTTCCTTCGCCATTTAGGTAGATGACAGTTACCGAGAAGCTGCCACCTCTTGGGCAGGGACAGGCTATTTGCACAAACACATCCGCGCATACAGCAATTTATCAGGTACCTGGGAACAGCCCCGTGAGAGCCCACAGCAGTGTACTGCTCCTCCAGGTATCATGTACCACAACCACCTGAACTACTTTTACTCTTGTGTAGTGTCTTACTTTCTTTCCATGCTTCCAATTATTGCTTATTTTACAGTTGGAACACATAATGCTTCTCTGCTTATTTTTAAGCTCTTTGACACTTCCTCTACAGCACATGTAGAGCCTAGTCTCCTATTATTTCCTTCCAAATGCTACATAATTGGTGGATGGTGACTGTATGCAGTTCACTTCAACAGATCTTTAACTGGTGTCCACTTCAGTAATTCTTGTCATGCAGCATGAGGTATCTTGATGGTATTATAAGAATATGCTTTCTGAAGGAAAGTATGGTACATCTTCAGAGAAGTACGGCAGTTTTAACATGTAGAAGCCTTTTTTTTTAAATATGTAACATATGACTGAGTTGGGAACAGACTGCATTATGAAGTACCACACAGATGGTCACCACTTTTAGCACCAGATTACAAAAGTGAGACATGCAGACACATTTCAGTTATCTTCACTTACTTTTGGCATGTAGAAACAATGCTTAAAAATAAGTTGTGTTACTTCTCGATTCTAAATCTTTGCCTGTTGTTCTACTGGGTTTTTTTGGGGGGGCGAGGGGTGTCTTAAGTTTGTGGTTTTGTTTTGTGGTTTTTTACTGGAAGCAGTCTGGCTAGGCATTAACCTTCAATTATAATAGCCAGAGACAAAATGTCAGTCTTTAAATATTACATGTCACAAAAGACAGAATGAAGTTTAAATTATTAATTATCAAGAGTCAGAAAGCGAATCTTTTGGCATCCACTTTCCACCACGAATTAATTTTAATTATCCATTAAGAAAGACAATCATTATTTTGCCAGTAATGTCATTCAGATCTACTCCTTACATCCAGCTGGCAAAACAGGAAAGTTACCAAAGAAAAAATTTCAAAGTTCAGCCAGTGTACCAGCTAAAGCTAAATACCACCACAGCATTTTACAGTTGTTTATCTGATACCTGCCATTTCTCTAGGCTTCTAGAGAGGGCACTATGAGCATTTTTAGGGGCAAAGAACTGTGTAAAACAATTAATGTAAAACAGCTTGACAGGGAGAATTAGGCATTATAGATTTAAAAGCAAAATACGAAAATATAAGGAATCCTGCTGAGCCTTTCCAGTCAATTTATGTAAGTTAGTGTTACATTGAGTCTTATGTTGAGCTGCTTGAAATAAAGGATTCTTATTTTTCTAAGTTCCAAATGTGCCGAGAAATTACTCTTCAGACTGCTCCCGATTACTGCCTTTTGAAAAGGCTGCTCTTGAAAACTGACTATTGAACCAAAATTCTTTGTTTGCCTGGAATCCAAATACTTGACTCAAAGTTGAAACAATCAGCTCTGTCTCTTCTGCTCTCTCAAATACTTCATTACAAGATTTTAAAACGTAGTGCTACTCAAGGCTAAGCCGAAAGATAAGCTATGTTATGTTACATACTAGCTTCTGACCAAGGGAATGACCCTTTCATGAGGTTGCTTGTATGCAGTCATTGTAACATGAACAAAGACAATTACCCTTCCATTTAACATTGTTTACATACCCTAGTCTGTCAGTCAAGTCCCAGAGCACATTTGGTGATGGAATTAGAGGAGATCCATCATACAGGACCACGGAAGCTCCTGTAGCAAGTGCAGTCACTAACCAGTTCCACATCATCCAGCCAGTCTGGAAAAAAAGACAATACCTACATTAGTTTCTACTTTTGTTAGCCAGCCGGCCACTTTCCTGGCAGCTCTATCACAGGACCAGCAGCATTGCTTGCCACCATATGCTAGAAGAGCTACAGGCAACCAGAAAATGACAGACAGGTGTAGCTCTTGGCAGAATCATCTGGACCAAAGCATGCTCCCTGCCTTTGTGCAAGAGGTGCCATCTTCCCCTCCACTCTCCTTGCCCAAAGTTTTCCTGCTTTAAGAAACTGTTAAACAGACACCTGAGTTCATGCCCATCTCTGCCAATTACATCTAATCGTATTACTTCGGGGTCAGAAAATAGGGCTGGAGCACTGTTTATCCTCTCACCTGTTCCAAGACTGGATCAGCTACATGCTCCTTGTGGATGTTCATCTAACTTATCCTTACAAACACCTAATGAGATGGGGATTCCATATCAGCATGAATCAAGAGACTGGGCAACTTTGGGACCAGGTAATTATAATGATTCATCCACGAAAATATTACAGACTGACTAGTAGCGTGAAAGTTCAGATACTCATGAGGAAAGACATTAGCCTCCTCAAATTGTTACAGAAGACGACAACTTTGGAATAACTTTCTTTACCACAGCATTAAGAAAACACCACCACATAACTGAACTCCTACACAAATCAGTTTTATTCCCTTTCCTTTACTAAAGTTAAGAGTTGTGCAGCTTCTTTCCTCCCCATCAAAACAAAGACATAACAGAAATTCTCATCTCCAGTATGGTCAAGCCTTACATGATGCTGGAAGGTAGAGCCTGTTTTGCAGATGATATTGATGAGGCAGATCAATAAGCCTAAGAGACTGTAAAAAATCAATCCATTTTCATCACTAATTACATCAGAAACATTTAACATGGGTTTGACCTTTCATCAGAAAGGTCCCTATTGCATTCTATTATTCCACCTGATTTTTTTAAATTCAGTTACCATCCCTTGCAGAACAAGAATTAAAAAAAGGTAAAATGTACTTGTGGCAGGAAGAGCTCTCATCCTTACAACAAATATATATTCAAGAGTTTTTTAAAATGCCTTAATAAGCCACACTTGCCGTTGTATAGTACATAATAATGTCATTGCTGGTCATGTTGCCATGAAGAATGTGTTCCTTCAGATGCTGTATTAGTGTACCCTGAAAAAAACCACAGTGAAAGAAAACTAAGTTCACAGAAATGAAATGCAAAATTCTGACAGCACATTAAGGCTTCAGAAAAACCCTAACATTGTCAATCCCTCACAGGACACACTCCAGGATTATAGGCAAGTATTTCCTTTTAACCACAGCTGAAGTAAATCCCAGGGCCTATCTACAGCAGCAGCAATTGCATTCTCCATTTTCTCACATAACTTTTCAGCTTCTCTCATTAGACCTCAGCAATTCCCACTGCACATCACTTGTAATCAATGGAATAAATAATTTCCTTCACTTCCAACTCTGCCCAGCCATCAGAGTTGCAGAGTACTCCATGCAGGCTGTAATTTTAACAGCATGCTTTTACCAGTCAGATTTTCCAAGAAGATAAGGCCTTTGACAGAGTTTCATTTTCAGTATATCTAGGCAACCAGGAGGAATGACAGACCTAGAGCTTCTACAAACTGCAGCAGCTCTTCTACATAAACACTATTTATCCAAATTATCTTATCCATTAGCATCTAGGAGACGAAAAACCTAACTATACACATCTCTTGTAAACAGTGAAGTGACTAGAAACGTGAAAAATCTCTCTGCTCAAAGCATCAATGTTTACAATAATGTAGTTAAATATATTACTTCCTTTTCTCTTTGGTTGGAAATGCCCCTGAACTACATTTCTGATCATCATTAAAGCATAATTTGTTAGTATAAATAAATTTACAAACTACTTCACTAAGTCACTTCACTGCAATGACAAATCAATGTGGTTGATTTCAAAATAAAGATGGTTTTGGCACCTAGGCAAGGAGTTACAGTGGAATTATTAAGAGCCTCATAAGCATGAAACAAGATTTATGCTGAAAGAAAACAGATTGCAGGTAAACATTTGAAATTAAAAAGGAGAGTCATAAAACTGGCACACGCTTTGGGACAAAAGGCAGAAAACATTAAAGGAAAATAAAGGAGTAAATCTTGTTTTCTTTTTGCAACTCAGAGGAACCAGGTCTGAAGTCACCTGCTCCTGTTTGAATACACGAAGTTGTCACAATGCTGCCACCTAGCCACAGCTGCCATTATCTACATTTAACAAAGATAAATCCGGGATTTACAAAGACTTTGTTTAACTTAACTGTTCAGGTTGCCAAAAGAATTACAGGTGTTAACATAATTATTCCATTTATAAAACAAAGCACATTCCCTCCACGGGAGAATCTGAAAGAGCCACACAAAGTAGTGAAAAAGTCAAGTTCAATTAAAATAAATATTGGCTTTCTTTTTCCTCCATTTAGTTGTTGCTATTCCACAATTTTAGATCAAAAGGAAATTTTTTAGCAATGACTTTAGGTAGAGGCTATGAACTACTCCCCTGCAAAAAAATGGTAACTCTAAGTCTGGAAGCAAAGGTATTGTGGTAGAAGGCATAGCTGTTCTAAAGAGCTAATGGCCCAAGATGCGCTCTCAAGTTTATTTATAGGACTTGTTTATTTATAGGACTTGTATGACCCTCAAAATAAATCCGAAGCACTTAGCATTTCATGACACAGATCTGGCAGCTGATAAAAAGCTTACTGGTCTGCTTGTCTTCACTGGGCTTAACATACGGCTGATAAAGTGCTGAGCATCTGGAGTGTCAAAAACTCAGTAGGCACTGCTGCTCCTGAGCCACACTACCAGCACATAAGGGACCAGTGCTAAGTGGTTACGTAGGGAGAGAGCACAGCTACTCATGGCTGCTGGTCCTGCCCCCAAACCAGTACTGCTCTCTATACAGTGTTTAGGAAGAGTCCAAGTGTGAAAAATCCTCTGTGTTTTGCCCACAGTTACACAAGAAGTCTGTGGCAGCACAGCCCAGGTCCTGTGAGTCTGTAAGATGGACAGAAATGAACTGACTAGGATTTTACCAAAAAATTCTCTCCTTAGTTGGGAATATGGAATAACCGAAAAGAGGCCTGTATGAATGAGGTAAAGCAGAACTAATGTTTTTAGGACTGAAGAATAACAATTACTAATGTTTTTCAAGTATTAGAAAGAACCTTCAAATGTCTTTCTGTAGCACACCCAATTGTTCAATGCGATAAAGCTTTGCTTCCAAGACCAGAAAAATCTTCCTCCTCCTCCTAAGGCACTACCTTTTCAATCATCTCCCATGACCTGGCTTCGTTTTCATTATTTACATATGTTATTTCACTGTGTGTCAAGAAAACAGTATGTGCAGAGAAAACAGACCAGAAACATACTACAGAATTAGATAAACTGAGTTGTGAATTTAAAGTAAGCTGACTATTAGCATCTATAAGATCAGTACAGTAACAAAACAGCATTGAAGTGCACTGTAAATAAGCAATAACTGAAATGTCTTTACTGAAATGTCATCTCTCCTTGCACTTCTAACTATCAAACCCAAACCTCAGTTAACCTGAGGCTGGGAAATTAGACAAAGACCGTGGGCTAATTCTGCTTTTGTTGAAATCAATTAGAATCCTCCTATTAATTACAGTGGAAACAAGATTAGGCCAAGAACAAACAGAGGAACCCAATCAAGTGTGCAGAAGACACCTAAGAATTTCTTGGCATGGATCTTATTTGTAGGCCCTATTCAAACTGACACATACAAAGCATGCAAGCCAAGGAAGCCTCTGGTGCAACAATTTGCTTTTAGGCCAAAGGTCTTAGCACCAGAACTTAAGGGGAAAACAACCAACCACTCTGCAATACAGGAGCTACAGAGCTGCTCAGTGGGAACACAGAATCCTTATAAACAACATATCCTGTTCAAACCATCACCTTCCCTCCTCCCCAGCAACAATGACTGTCTGTACCTAAACTCTAAGGTAGCTCTGTATGAACTGAAAAGACAATTCAGACAGAGAGCAGAGGCAGGATTAAGGGCAAGCTAAGCAGCCATACAGATAATATGGGAAGAGAAAGAACTTTGCAACAGAGAAAAGTCCTGTTGTTCAATCTACATCTGTGTTTTTCACCTCCCTACTGTTTATCACTGACCAAAACACCTGTACAGTTCTTGCTAACTCATCTCTGTAAGTACTTAACCAGTCCAAAGCCAGTGCAGCATCAAAATACCTGTCAAACTTCAAAATATACCTCCTCCTTTCTTTAACACAGGATTTCTGTCCCAAAGGGACCATTTTATGTGTCACATGCTGCCTGGTACGATCTCCTATTGATAATACACAAAGAGTGCTTACAGGCTGCATGAGATTTGTCTGTGGGCAAATCCTCTAGTCCTTGCCATAAAAGAGAGGCAAGAACTTGCACACTACAGGTGTAACAAAGTGATCCTGCCTTCCGGCTACCTGGACAACTCTACAGCCAGTCTCACAAGATGCTCATCCCGACTTTCAGAGCAAATAGCAGAAACAATGGACACTAATAGTTGTGCAGCCTCATGTATACAAATGTGTTAGACAACACATTCTGCCAGCCTTAAGAGAAAAAAGCCCTGCCTTTTACTAAGGACTGTACTAATGGCAGAGTTAAAGTTTCAACACTATGCCTGACCACTGGAGTCACTTCAACTTTAATAAGTTGCCCAGAACAACTTCTAGAACGTGAATAGTGAAAGGAAAGCATGTGAGCACAGGTGATTTTGGCAATAATGGCATATCGACTTTTAGTCACAAGAACACACAGCCTAAAGCAAAGCTTCCATATAAAGCAAAACCTACACCCAGATTGCTCACCTTCTGGCTTCCTTCCTTAAAAAAAGATTGATGAGGGCAACATGCTCTCAACTAATAAACGTAGGGAATAAAGTTTAAGGTAAAAAAAATTCTAGATAATAAAAATTGCAAGCTCCCTACGGACCTCAACTTGACAGCATCCAAGAATTAGTTCCAAGCACCCAATTCAAGTTCTCTGGCCATTCTTCTGCAAGTATCAGTCAGGACAGTTCTACTAGTGCTTCTGTGACTGACACTTGCTCCCAGGAAACAGCTGAAATCTGAAAAGTCTCCACATCAATCTCTAAACCAAATTATTTATGTCCCTATTAATCCATATTTGCTTTCAGTCACTTTCTATAAAGTTTCATTGCAAGTTACTGGAAAACTATCAGCAATCAACTCTTCCTTAACGTACATTACGGTACAAAGCTGTTAATGTAAAACTGTAACTCAAGTAGTCAAATAGATACTGCAGCTCCAGGAGGGAAGACGTACCCCTGCTGAATGAACCATGCATTTCGGTGCCCCCGTCGTGCCCGATGAATACATGATAAAGAGAGGATGACTGAAAGGCAGTTGTTCAAACTCCAGCTGGGGGGCCTGGTCTCCTTTCCCAGTAGCAAGGAAGTCTTCTAAAAAGACACTGCATAAGAGGGGAAAAAAGGAATGCTTCACAAAAATTTTGAAAGCATTACCCCAGCCCATATATAGGCTTACTTCTGTATCTAATAGCTCTTTTACAATAAGCTATATACACTCCAACTATGCATATTACTTTTCTTCCTAGTCTTTCTACTCTTCAAATCATTATTTTGTTCCATTTTTCTGTTTTAAAATAAAACATTAGCATAATATTGAGATGTAACACCACAAAATCAAGCCTATAAATCTGCACCTACGATCAGCTGCCAGTCTTAACAGCTCAAAGCAGACTGGAACAATCTGACCCTCAACATAAAGTCTGGAATACAACCACTTCCAAAAGGTATCTAACATACATAATCCAGACCAATGAGCAACAAAACAATTTATCTCTAAAAATGTCACTTAAATGATTAATTACTCATTTCTGGAAGCCATTTCTCTCTGCCATATCCTATTGAATTTTGCCTTCCTTTGAGAAGCATTAATACCAATAGTGGTTTTGTAGAAGACATCTGCAGCAACATACTACTTCTGTTTGCAGTATGAAGCTGGACCCGTATCAAGAAATCCAGCTAAATCCTAGCTTTTGCAAGTTCAAGAGGTCAGGCAGTTCCAATAGCTATCAGCATCCATCTGATGCCTAGTTAGAACAGTCACAGCTCACAAGCTCTTATTACCTGTTTGGAATCTTAGAAATATCTATGGTTTCTCTTGAGGAGACATATGGAATCACCACCACTTTTTTTATATCTGGAAGCCCTGGAAGAAGGAAGAAAAAGTATTATTTCCTACATTCAGTTACATAAACCAAAGTTTTTTTCTGTAGGATTGGATTGTACAGTGTAACGCACTAAGTAACAAAAATAACTCTGAGGCATGACTATTGGATATAGTTTTAAATGCTAAGAAGCCCCAAAAGACTAAATTGTTACCTAAGATACAATTTCCTCAATATTGCCAGTGTTATTACACATGTAAATCTGCAAGCTTTAGTGCTGTAATACCTCTTCATTTGTCTTCAGCAGCATTTCACTTGGGCTTAAAAAAACCAGTATCATCAGTCCCTGTTCCCCCACTTATACTATTAATGCTGATTAATTTATGATGATAAATTTAAGCAAGACTGCTAGAATTACACAAAAGATTGCTTAGTCTTTACTTAAATCAGTTCTGAAATTCTAAGTACCCACAGAGCTACTGTAAAGCAGAAAGGCCAGTGAAAAGCAGTCAAAAGCGTCACTTTTAGTGGCAGTGCAGGTTTTGAGTGCTCACAGAACTGCAGTGTAACTAAGACTAGATGGTACACAGTGAAATACCTTTTACCACACTAAGCAGCTTTTCCAAGTGGTTATGTTCTTTGCCATTGTATATAACAGCTTCAACAGAGAAGATAAGCTTAGGCTGAATTTGGGAAAATCTGTCCAGTACACCCTAGGGAAAAAGAAGAAAACACGATAAAAAAAGTGAAATTGCTACAGTAGAAAAACCCCTTGGATGCTAAATCCAAATCTCAATTCAAGCAAGGAATAAGGACAGGAATTAACAGGAAAATTGTTAAGACTGCCTGCTTGTCTTTCACTCACTCAAGATCTTCAAAGCACAACAGGTTTGTAACAACCTATTTCATGACTCCCAAATATACCAACCAAAACCAAAGATAAAATCACCACAGATCACAGAACATTGCTCACTGAAGGATCAAGTTCAAAGCTATCTAAGCAGTTAAAAATTCATCTTGAAATTCAGACTTACAAACTCATCTAAAGAGGATAAGCACCTCTGACATGAGCCAGTTAAGCACTTAATTTACTTGAAGGTCCACAAGACTCCCGTCTGCCTCAGCAGGAAGGTGCTCTATAGGCCCTTGTAAACTGCCCCCAGTGCCACTTTGACAATGTACCAGTAGTTTGGTAGTCTGCATGGTGGGAAAACTGAAAAACACCAGTCTTCTGGAAGGTTCAATTATCATATGGCAAGGTAGCCTCCACATGAAGTGGCAGCTTTGTTCTGCTACAATTAACAACGGAAACCATACCACTGATTTTTACCCGAACAACTAGATATTGAAAACACACATACATACTACCAAACTACCACCACAGCTCCTTTAAAACCTCTGGGGCAGGACACATTCAGATGCTACATTTTCAGGTGTCTCCTCCAGCTTATACTGTTTTCAGGAACTTACCATAGCTATTACCAGATTTGAGAGAAAAACTCTTCTGGCATTTTTTTCCCCAGGTACACTGCATGCAGCAGCCTACCAGAAATAGGTCTTTTCATATGCAACAACAAGCAGTAAATCCTTTTAGCAAAAGCCCTCGACACAGTAATGCTCACTCCTCTCTAGCTACTTTACTTGAAACATTCAGAACTACAGGATTACTCCAATACTGTAAAATTGTCAGCTAACTGTTCAAGAACAATCTCCTAAATCATGTTGCAAAAATCAGACTTCAGCCAGATGCTTACTCTTCCCAGCATTCTTTATTCTTCTGTCTCCTGCTCTGCAGCCAAAATGAAAGATAAATTATTACCAAATCAAAAGACCAACGCAAAAACATCACAATCAACTAATCCCTACCAAACTCCTCCTTTCCAAGCTGGGCTGGAAGCCCACTGCAAAAGTACAGGTCCTGTCTTAACAGCTTCTCCATGTTGTTTTTTTTTTTTTTCAAGAAAGCTCGCTGAACACCAGAGGTAAGGTACAGGGATACAACTAATATAAATATGCAACTATCTTGGCAGAAGAAGTTTTCAAGAAGACCCTAACACACCAGCTAGAAACTCAGAAATGTAGATTTAATTAATACATTAAAGTTACTCTCTAAGGGAGTATGAAATCAAATTTCCTGCTTTCTTAGGTATGTTATTGTACCTCCTTCTTTGTACCCTTTTCAAAGAACAGACCAAGCAGCCAAGTTACGCACAGCATACGTGTGTGTGAGCGTATATGTATATGTGTGTATATGCATATTCACATTCATGCTGAGCAGAGAGCGTACATACCCCATAACCATGCTGCCTGATGTTTAAAAATGAAGACCAATGAGAGGACTAAGGGTACTCTAACAGAAGAATCAAATCTGAAGTGTGAATCAGAAACAGAGATGACTACAATTCTCAGGGTCTTACTAATCCTGCTATCACACCCAGTTGGATTCATTAGCACTGGCAGGATCAAATCCCACAGGGCAGCCTGGTATGATACAAAGGCAATACAAACAGATGGAACATGTAATTGCTACATTGGAACTTTAATCCAACCAGATGGCTCAGCAAGGAATTGCTCTCACGAAAAGCTCAGGTATACCAGATATGGATTATTCTATTCTACGAGCCTCAAATCCAGCACTAAAAATCGTGCAGGGCCCCATGAACGGGGCTGCACTGCCTTTGCTAGGGCTCGCCAAAGGTTTCTCACACAGTTCTAAGAGCAGAACCTCTTTTCAAACTTACATATCCAACAATTTCTTATGCGCAGGCCGCAGAGAACCGCTTTCCTATTAATATACGTAAATAGCTAACAGGGACTAGAGAAACGAAGCAAAAGCTGCCAAAAGTGGCATTCTGCGTGGGAGGGAGCTCACTGGTTCTCTGACAGCAGACTTCCCGAGCGCTTGCGAAGTCTTCGGATGTACGGCATTCAGAGCCTGCAAGGCGTAGGCAGTTCTGAAAAGTGACATTTCTAAGCTTCGCAAAACATATATACACAATTGGATTTGAAATGTTGAAAACGCTCAACTACTTCCCAAAACACAAACAAAATCTTCATTTATGTTAACAGGACTAATGCAACTGCATAGAAAGAAGAATATCTTTTCCTCTGGGTAGAAGTCAGTTTCTCTGAGAACCTCTGCTGATCTCCCTCAAGATTTTAGGGTTTGAATCCCATGCTGCCAAGCCAAAGGAGAATAAATTATAGCAGTGGCACTGCTGCTCCAAGGCTAAGTTTCATTTTAAAACGATCACAAAAACTAAAGCTGGGCACTGAAAATAACACCACATCAACATGGACAGAAAACATACCAGGACTCTAATGCGAGCAAAATGAACAATCTTCCTCCAGATGAGAGATCAAATCACATTGCAAAGAAAATACTCCATACTGTCATTTTCTGAGCAAGCAGAAAATACTTGTAGAACAGACTGATCATTACATGCTGTAATGATTTTTTTTTTTACTTTTTTCCCGATGATACAGCCTCGAGTAAGCAAGTGGAATGCTGCTGCCCTCTAGCGCTACTCCAGAGATGACAGTTCCATACATTTAACCAGCTACTGGGGTTAAACACTAAGATTGAGAGTATCTATTACCTAAAGACTTTTCTGTGTTCTACAATGCACAAACAGTACATTCTCCGAATGCTTTCATGCAAACTTTCACATAGAAGAAAGGTTCAACACTCCATTTCAGCAGCAATTTATATCTGTTGCTGCTTATGATGTGTGCTTAAGGCTTTCTAAAGCAAGCAGAATATATTCCCAAAGCTTCCAGGGAACACTAACATCTGTTTGGATATCATGATAATTTTTAGCATATTTTATACACAGCATTTATTCCTACACTAAAAAGAGTTAAACAGATTAGTGATATTAGCCTGAAATTCCTCACCTTGTTGCCAAACACAGCCTTCCAGAAATGACCAACTGGGGTGCTGCCCAGTTTAGCCACACAGGAGGCAGAGGAAGGGACTAGTTGGGCAAAGAAACCAGAGTGTGGCTAAACAGCCTGGGGAAAGATTTGGGAAGGAAGTGCCAAGCCCCAGACAACACTGTTGCACTGCTGCTCATTTGCACGTTTAATATAATAAAAGCTCTCCACGCCTATGGATTCTGCCTGAAAAATATCCCAACAGTGAGTGAGCTACCCTCCATTACTATGCTGAGAGTCGTTACTGACAACTGAAAGCACGGGCTTTCGTTCAGTTCGTGGTAGCTAGAACAAAATCTGGTGTACTTGGCTGTGCCAGGAGGTGGCAGTAAGACTACACTGAACAGAAATTATCTGCCACTTAATTCACCGCCTTCACGTCTGTCTGACACGCAATGGTCGCTTTCCTGCAACATGCCCTAAGGCTACTCACGTTAATGCCAAAGTCTGGTGATGTTGAACTCCAGATCGCACCGATACTTGCAGCAGCCAGCATTGCTTCCACTGCATGAATGCTGTTTGGTAAGTAACCTATGGCAGAATTTGAATAGTTAGAGATGGAAACTAAAAAAATACCAAACTTACAGTAAATACAATGCATACAATAGCCATCTTAGATTTATTTTTTTTAAAAAAAAAAAAGGAAAATCCTAGGCTGAAGCATCCCTTAGTTTTCCACACAATTGTAACATTCTCCTTCGAAGTCAAATCAGTTACACAAAGAATTAAAAATAATTCCATCTATAAAAACAGTTGTTTCAGGTTTTATATCTACAAGGTTGCTCCAAATTTAGCAATCTTTCTGCTTAATAAGACTTTCAGGATAAGAGGGCAGTACGCTGAAAAGAAGAACAGTGGGAGAGAGTAAGCTTGTGGATTGAACAGGGTACATAGAGAATAATACAGCACCATGCAGGGAAATAGAACAGGTCTGTAGGAATGGCCATCAGAGAAGGAAGGAGTTACCTGGAAGGAAAAATTTCAGTTCAAAAGCAGACAGCTTTACAAAGCTAAATGTTGTCTGGTAGACACTGCCAGAATCTTAAACACACAAGCAAAACCAGTGTCTCAGCTGATAAGGGAGTAATACAGTGGGACAAGCCCTGGAACATTCCCACACAAGCATTCAGGTTTATCTCCATAGCTTGCAGCAAGATTTCAATATTTAAATTCAATTTATCAAGGCATTCAGAAGAAATTAATGTCAAGAAAGTTAGATTTTCAGTGGGCTCAACAGAGCAGCAACTCTCCAGAAGGTGCTGGGTGGCTGAGATTGAGTCTCAACTGATCAGAATCCAACCCACAAATGAGAGCACGCAACTGAAATTCACAGCTACCATACAGCAGAACAAAGACCTGGAGTTACAAATCATCTTCCCTAAGCAATCAAAAAGATGTTCAAGTACTTAAGAGGAACATGACAGGCCTAATTGCAGTGCTTGGGCATCTAATTGGAATTCAGTGTTTGAAATCAAACCTAAATGGCAATAAAAATGCTTTCCAACTCGTTGAACAAACATGGGGAGCACTGACAGATCTTGGACTGCAGTCCAGCAGGTGCTTCACAAGTATCTACCAGAGAGCAAAAACTCCCTAGTGCTGGGCACTTTTCAAAGCAAGCTATCTATGGATGCACTTTTCAGGACAGGAACTAAGATCACACATCTCAGTACCAATTTCTGTTACGCTAACTTTATCAGGCAGAAGGGTACTGAGCTTGATTTTTGCCAGTTTGCCTACACAGCTTGAAAAAAATCTATCCTTTTTCAATTGTAAAAAGTAGACTTTAGAAGTAGTCTTAACTTAAACCGAGATTGTTCTTCACAATTCAAAAAAATCAGGTCCTTAACCACCTTGACCACTTCAGTTAATCTGTAAGGTGCTGTGCTTTTGGGAGTAGCAACTTTGAGAACACGATTATGACTTAAGCCCAACAAATTCTGGGAAAAAAACCCAACACAACTGTGAATAAAAACCTGTATCATGTTAAGATATAAATTACTCCCTAAAACCACTTACAGTTTATGGTGTTTTGTTCAGTGAAGTTCAGCGCATGAAGTCCAGCAAAACCTCATGTCCATAAAGGCGTTATTTTGCTATTTTCCCCTTAGGATCAAGGTTTATGACTCAACATACAGTATCCCAAAATTTTAGTGTTTTTTCTTTTAAGAGAAATATTCCTTCCTGAACAATCACTCGAAATTTTAAATATATGAACCAGAACAGACTAAAATGTCATTTTGTGTGATAGAAGTAGTTCTTTAATCGATGTCAAGTATTTCCACTGAGCATTTCTTGGATGAGATTATCAGCAGGTCAGAGTGCAATGAAAACTGAAAGATGTCTCTTCATGCTTTGGAGCAGTTAGTGCCTTGCCATAGCTGACAAGCATCAGTTCTATTATAAGAAGTTCTCCTTTTCACTACTCCTACAAAAGCCCTCAAGGCAAGAACACAAGTCTCTCCTCATTATTGTGAGCCAAACAATTAAACCATTACTTTAATCTGTCAGTTGGCTTTGAGGTGGTGTTTGACTTTGAGAGGGTATCAGCCAAAACTGCCAAAAGGTATGAAACATGCAAGGCAACTTACTCTGCATTTCTGTATCTTTACCCCGATCGTTGCAGGCAGCCAGCCTGCTTGCTTACTAGGGTTTTCACATATCTGTCCTAATCCCCAACACCAGGTATTATGAATAAAAATGCGGTTCTATTCTGGAAAGAGATTCTCCAAACACAGCAATGTGAGAACTCATGTTGCTTTTCTCTTGACAGCTCCCAACTCTAAATACCATCTACTTCTCCTGTCAGTCTTCCAGATTAAAACTGGACTCTCAGAAATAAAGGTTTCTCCCTTTCTCACATCAGAGATTCTGCAAACCAATTACAGCAACTGCCATGTACGTAAAACTCCCTGCATTTGACTGTGCCCCTTGAGATATCAATTGACTCCTCAAAGCATTCAGTAGGCTGACACAGCTCCTAAGCGTCTAGAACTTGGTAAACAGGAATGTTGCTGACAAAGAGAATGAAAAATCCAACTTTTATAGCTGGATTCACATCAGGGGGCACAGAACAGTGACCTAGATACAGAAGCTCTGTACTACAGAAAAATACTGGTACAGCTAATTTAAGTATTCATCATATGTTTGTTTATATATTTAACTAGAGCCTCCATGTTCCTTGGTATGATATTTGATCAAAACTAGCATTTGTCAACATTGGTAGAGTCTACAGAAGGTACTGCTCTATCTCTGTATCTTAACTTATCCCTTTCTGGAAGCTGGTAAGAAAAGTGGAAACTACCTTCTGTTACTAGAAAGAAGAGGCTCTTCATACCCTCTTCGGGCAAACTAGAAAGCAATTGAATAGAGGGCTCGAAACGCAGGAGTTGGGAACCCAGCAACTAGGAATCCAAACTATGACATACCAAGGGTGCTAGCAGCACTCCTCCTGTCTCATAACCATGTATAAAATCTCCGTAAGGACAAAGAAATAAAAGTTACTTTGACATAAAATCTGTGAAAAATACCTAAGCAGGACAAGTGATATCTTAAAAACACTGCATCGATTCTTTCAAGAGGCACTTCCAGCCTGATCTGCTCAGGACAGCATTTTCTGTCAGTTGCTATTTACTTAATCTATCATATGCTGAAATTAAATTTAGATCTCAGATTTGTCCATTCACACAACATTTTACCAACAGAATAGGTGAAAAAACTGTAGCCCAAAGATTTCTGGTATAATCATGCTGGAATATAATCGTATATCAAAAGTCTCACTTCTCAGACTGCTGTGAACACATTCCCCACAAGCACCAAATGCCTTCAGAAAGCAGAATAAATGTGAACTCAAACACTTATAGTCATCTGAATGAAAAAAACCCCCACCAAACTAGGACCCTGCAAAGATTTAGTTTGAGCCTTGAAAGAATGCATCAGGAGAAGGAAAGTAGGGAGCTGCAACTGATAAATCTTCTCAATGGCTTATACTGTTGATCTGCACCAGCTCTCAAACAGAAGCAACAACACAAAGACCAGTTCCTCTTCCAGTTTCTCTTTCTTGATGTTAAGATAACATTTCATACTCCTGTAGAACTTTGAAGTGGTCATCCTACCTAACATTACTGTGGCCTGAGGCTATTAGTAACATGCTAATCTTCTTACAAAGCTAGCTTTAAAACCCACGTAAGCAACTAGGGCTAATACAGTTACTATAGATAAAATACCAGCTTTGAACAATGTAATTCACTGATGTTTTGTTGAGGATTTTTTGTGCGAACACGAGGAAGATTAGTTTGTTTTTAACTGCTGACTTGTAATAGAACAAAGCTGGCTACAGGGATATAATAGAAGCAATCTATCCAGAGATGAAAGACACAGATACTCACGGTTTTATTTTATTCCTGCTACAGTCATTGCTATTTGCCGAACAGATGGCCACTGGGAGACCAGGAGTACCTCACATGTGGATCTGTGTAGCTTGTATTAAGTATTGTATCTGTCTCTTCTGACATTCAAGCATCATTGACAGTATTGCAAGGCATCTTTAGAAAAGGTATGTTTCACCACACATCTGCTCCAACTACATTTACTATCAAGTGCTACTCGTTAGTGACGGAAAGGGAAGACTAGGATGAAATCAAGCTGAAACTGCTGGTGGTGCTGCTTGTCTGCCCACATTCATCCAACTTGAACATACTACTACTGTCATGATGCAACTGTAAATTGTGTTGAAAAAAACTAGAGAATATGTTAAGTGTAATGAAAAGTTAGTCTTGTCTTAAAGGCACTAAAGCATGGAGAAATACACAAGAAAACAATGTTAATGGTTTCATGTATAATTCTAACAGCTCACACTTTTAAGTGATTTTAAGAGAAAGGGGCAACAAAGGGCATCAGAACCTGGCAAGCTGACTAGGTGTCAGGCAACCATAATACAATTAATAAAATATCTCCCTCCTATTTAAAAGCCAGTTTTTCAGAAGCAGTAAAAGCATGCCCTGTACTACTCCTATAAACCACACGAAGAATCACCCTTCCTTCTGCCATCTGCTATAAGTTTTGGAACAAATTAGGTGGCAGTAGATTTTGGCAAGCTTTGGAGAGCCTGACCTTTGAGACCACAAGTGGGTATATGCTCCAACTTTCCCACCCAACACTTAACATCATTCCCCAATTTCAATTTGGGATTTGGAGAAAAGCCCACAGCCTCAACCTGACTGTGATGTTATTATTCAGCTCTTCCAAGGACTGCCAATACACTCTGGCATAGGAGAGAAACATATGAAAGAAGTCAAGACTTGATTTAAAATACATATATATGTACATCTCTAAATAGCTGGATTGCTGTTAAAAATCCCATCAGATTTCTTTCCCAGGCAAAGCAATCTGTCAGAGTCAGGAGTCTAGGACTGGGGGCACCAGAGGAAGGGAAAGAGGGGGAACTGTGCAACAGCTCAACCAATGAGAACTGATTTGGGTTCATCTGACTGAAGACTGAAAGGAAAAGAGTCTCTGACCAGCCAGGTGAGGGCAGAGTGGAAAAAAGAATGTGAGAAGTTGCCCAGAAGAAAAAAAAAGCACATGAAGACTCTGGATAATTTAAAAAACTCTACCTGAGCCCAAAAATGCACCATGACTTTAAGGAAACAAAGAGGTTGCCTAGATTCATTAATCTTTTCTGTTATCAAAAGCAAAGTGCTTTGTAAGGACTCCAAGCACAATGCAAGCCTGCTCCCCCCAAAAAAGCTATAACTGCTCGTAAAGATGTGCTTAAGCTCCAGAAATACCCAAGAGGCCCAGCCCAGACACTGGGTACCTACAAGCAGCTGGGCAGGAGGTCTCTGCTGTGGAAGTGCAAATGGAAAGTTTTGCTGGGAAAATGTACAAGACAGCCAAGGGCAAAACCAGAGCTGCAGCTTACCCAAACGATGGGAGCTTAACTCCAGAGATTTAGGGACCTGGGATCCCAATAGTGTTTCTCATTGTCTTTTCAATGTATTTGTTTCCCTTTTCCTTTGTTTTTGTTTCAAGTAACAGTAACACCATCAGATACCCAGAGACTGCAACTTGTGCCTCCTCTTGAAATCACTAAAAATCCTTCCAGGCTTCCCACTGGAGTCATTGCACACATTTTCCCTTCCAAGAACAGGACAAAGTGCACAGTTAAAATCCCACCCTTTTTGTGGAAGGAAGCCCTGACATGAAGGATGAATTTTCAACAGAAACTTGGAATTGCTACCTTCTGCAAGCACGTAAAAATCCTGTATAAATAAAAATAAACAGTATCCAGCGCACAATATTTTATTCATACAGTCTTGGGTTTTAAATTATCAACTATGCTTTTTAATTTAAAGAAGTGAGCCAGCTGCTAAAACAAACAAGATTCAGGAGTCAGCCAGCCTGCAGTTGTGCTAAGCAATATACAGTCATTAACTAAAAGGAACAGTTATTAAAATTATAATGACAATAGCATTATTAGCTTAATCATTAGCACCACTGACTACAGCTGTATTTCAATAGCATGTTTTCTCCAGCTACAGAACACATTTCCCCTGCATAGTATACTGGTAAGATGAGCACAAATTGACAGTATCATACGTTGTTGACTTTTCCCAAATGTGGTATTTGACTGGTTTTGATTAGAAGAGTTCTAGCAGCGATAACCAGGTTGCAAACAGGACTAATTCACACCTTAGAACACAAAATCTCATGTAGATAAAATTCTTTAACTGTAATTCAGAATTCATGTTCCCATTAAATGTGACTGCAACAAGTTATATTTAAATATTAGTATTACATTTGTCACTAGGGAGCAGTATTTTCTTCCCAAATATTAAAATCCTCTCAATTAGCATCAGGCATCAATATGTAAAGTCTAAAAAAATGGACTTTAACCTGAGAATTAGGAGAGCAAAGAACAGCAGGTTTCTAATCACAGGGACTCAAAGCTACAGCTGTTGCTACTCACAAGTTTACGGCTACTGGCCACCCCCATCACAGGGTGTTCACACAGGTTTCATTCACACAAAATATGAAAACATCTCTAGTAATTATTCTTCTGCATTGTCCACTTTCCCACAACACATTTCATCATATTATTGGATCTGAAACTGGTACAGAGCACCCTTTTTGCCACTTATGTATGACATTTAATCCTCCAGTTTAGCATAACCAGCAATGCCCACGGAAGAACTGTTTCGAGCCCTGTTATGACTTTTTTTACTTCTAAAAATAAGGAATAGCTCATTAAATCCCCAAAAGTCTACAAAACAGAGCATCTGAATTTGGTTTGTACAAATCAGGAGAAATTTAATTGCAGAAGTCAAAAAAGAGCACTTCTGGTATGCCTCCTGATGACAAACAACATTTACAGAAAGCATTAAAAGGGGTCAACAAAAACCTGACTAGGACTTTCATTGGTTTCATGATGTCCAAGTTTCCAGTTATATGCATAATTACATATTGTTCTGCCGATGTCTTCGGGGGAAACTAAGATACATGCAACCCCCTTTTACCATTTGATGTATACACATCAGAGGACAGGTAGCAAGAATCATTACACTTGAGTTCTAAATACTCAAATATCAGAGTGTAAGTCTTCCTGTTGATTAGTTTGGTTTCAGACAGAGGCTGTTGCTCCTCAACAAGTTGTCAGATAGGAACGTGACAGCGTTAAGATTGAAAATGGAGACAGAATTAGAGCATCTTAGTCTTTATTCAGACAAACCTTACCAACTTCACTGGATGGTTCATACCCAATTAAGGATTTAGCTCTAATTCTGTGTTAAAAAACAAGCCACCAGCTGTGATAATTGAATGTTCAGCTACCAGTTCCATAAAATACTCATACCATATGCATGAAGTACGAGCTCCCTTGAGTATATTTTACATTTGCTGGTCATATTTCTGGGTTTAATAAAAGTAATAATGCATACCCTTCTGTTTTTGAAGACATGGGTTCAAGTTCTGGTTTGTAACATGCAGAAAACAAAACAAATAGTTTCAACACTTTGGGTTTGCATCACATAAGAACTTACACATACTTAGGATAATGGCCAAGTATTGCTCAAAGAATACATGATTCCAGCAGTAAGATGGATGTGCACATCAGCAGAACTACCAGGTAGGAGTGAAGGAGCTTCAGCGATATTGCAGCTGACTTGCAGTACACTGGCAAAACTCAAAAGCTTATGTTACAGAGCACATGAAGTACAGAGATGAAGCAGCTCAGCTGGAAGATCAAAACCAGCAACTTAAACAAATGGACTGAGGCCAACTTCTTTCCATGGTTGGACTGTATACTGCACAAACGGGTCACAAGACAAAAACCTGTTTATAAAGAAAAATCTGCATGACAGCCTTATGACAGGAAATATTACTCCAGAAAATTTTTTTAGTTACTGAAAGAATCACAGGGTTCTAACTATGAAGCTCTGCACTGATATGACTTGAAAAGTTACTGCTCACCGGCTGGTCACTACCACCTTTCTGAAAGGCACTACCCTCCCAAAAGCGCTGGTGACAGAAGGTAGCACAAGTCGATTCCTCAAGAACTGCAGGTCACAAGATGCTGTATTACCTGGGGCTGTAGGGTCAGTAACTGCCAGCTGGCACCAGAACAACCAGCTTGGGACTGTAATTTCCAAGACTGCCCCCATGTGAATCTGCTAGACTTTGTGAGTCCAGGCTCAGCTAGATGCAAAGTCTCCATCACTTCTGCTTCCACAGAGCACTTATGAAGCGGACCTTAGTGAAGCTATGAATGAGGTATTTTCCTTCCCCCTCCAGTGCTGGTGAACTTGCAGGCTAATCCAGGTTCCTTCCCTCTAAGTATTTCATACAAATGTAAATAAAGCAGCATAAGAGCCTTTTCCTTAGAATGTTTCTGTGAAATAGTATTTCATATTCATGTTTCTCTGACTACTCACTTGCATATCTCAACAGAACTTCACCTCCTGTCCTTTAAAAAAGTTACTTACCCACAACTCTGTCTCCTGTTTTTACTCCCATCTTCCTCATGGCTGCAGCATACAAAGCTACAGCTTGTCTCAGCTCTTCAAAAGTAACTTTCAAGATTTCTTCTTTGCCTTCCTCTGAAGAAAAGATTAAAACAACTAGTCAGAAATTATGCCTTGCAATGTAAGCAGAGTCTAGTACAAAAAACTAATTCTGGAAGAAAAACAATACAAAGCAATTTTAGAAGCAGGGTTTCCACTAATAATTCTTGTTTTTCAAGTTCCTCTTATGCTGTACCAAGTTTTTTCTTTTTAATGGGAATCAAGAATTAATCAGTAGTATTCATTCAGCAGCCAGGAGGACTTTTTTTAAAGACAGGAACATACATCTGTAAAAATGCAAACTATTCACTGGAGAGAGGTGTGTCCTCAGAGCATTCACAATAAATAGATTGCACTCATGAAAGCTACTTTCTAACATGGAAAGAATAATCTCATTTTCCCTTTTTGCTCAGTTTTCTCCTTAGGTGTAGGAAGCAGCAGCAAGGTGCCAACTTCACGTTTTATTATGGCAATTCACTGTTGACCAGAAAATCATGCACAGACTAAGGTCTGACTTTCAATATGCTTTTTAAACATCTGCATTTGCCAACATACCACAAAGTAAACAAACTAAACTGGACTCCATTCATCTCTGAAGATATCTGCAGGGTGTTTTCATTTTTGTACTGAATGTCAGATGTTACATAACCTGTTAATAAATCACTTGTGAAACAAAATGAATAAATGTTATGAAAGGCAAAGTTTGTCATTTTAAAGGTCCCTTCCTGTATTTCCTCAGTGTGACTCCTGCAAACCATTTGGCCCATCCTGTTTCCAGTATCCAACACTTCTTATGAAAACATATGCCAAGGATGTAACTAAAAATGTACTGCGTGGCCTGATACAGTAGGTCCTTGCAGAACAGCCACCATCAGTCTGATCTCCTCAAGCAGGGAACAGTATTTTTACTCTTTTGCCTTAGACTGCCATCCCAGCAAGTTTGGACTCAGATGGAGCAAGAGATCAGGTTGTGATGGGAAACACAGAAGTCAGTGACATGTTGTTTGTAAGCTGAGCAGGGACTGCAGACAGGCTCTGTGTTCCCATAGAACAACAGGGCTCTGATCTTGCTCCATGATTAAAGCCCCCAGGAGAAGGGAATCACAAGTAAGAGATTCACAGCAGGAGCCAGTGACAAGTGAAATTGTTTAGGAAAATTATATTGACATTCCTGTGCTCTATGACACCCTCATGCTCCCACAGAACCATCCCTAGTGAATACACAAACCTGCACAGGTTCCCGAAACACCACTCTGACCTAGCAGCGAGAGGTTAACAAAAAATACTCTGACTTAAGAGACCTTAAGAAGATTAAATACAGCAGAAGGTCATGAAAAGAAATGCAGGTGGAATTCTGTTCACTGCAGAGAAGTAAATGCATTCACTCCAGCACTGATACAGTATTCAACAGGAAAATAATTTTGCTCCTTTTGGTATCATCACCTGTGATTACGCGACAGAGCAGCGAGTCTCTGGCACACACCCCAACTTTCTAACAAGAAACAAGATCTATAGGGACAATGTAATCACCTGTCAAACCAAATCATTCACTAAGTTGATAATTCCTTCAATAATCTGAACTGGAAGTATTTAACTCCACTTTTTCTCAAGTTGCATATTTAGCTTTTAACACTAACAAATCAATCACATCAATTCTACATACATTTAGAGTTGACTTGCTAATCAGTGTTCAGCTTTCAGCTGTTGCACAAGATGTACTTAACTACATCAACTTTTTTCTCCATTAAATAATATATAAGAAGGTTTTCTAACGATCTCAAAATCTGAAAGCAATGAGTTCATCACTTTGAAGCCAGCTTTCTGTTACAAGCCTCATTTCTATCAGCCTTCACCAGATCAATTCTTATTATATCAAAACTGGGTCAACAAATTCTCCCATTCTCTCTGAACTGGTAGTTGATTTTACATATACATATGAACAGAGAGGTTTCTTTCAATACCTCTAAGCAGCAAAATGCAACCGATAAGTATTTCTCCTCCAGCAGCAAGCTTACAGAAGACAATTCTGTTGTCTCAGTGGTTTTAAACAGCTATCAGAACAACAGTAACGCAGATATGATTCAAAAACTGATCTCCATGCATCAGAAACCAGAAGCCAAGGTTTCTAACACCTACACATTCAATCCATAGTTCAGCATAATTTTCTCTGCTAATGAGCTGCAAGGCTGCATTGTTTATTGTCAAGCTATTAAGAAGCATCACCACTCAGTCAGTCTTATGATAAGGATTAGGTCCAGCAAAAGGGGAGCTCAGAACACAACTCCCTAAGGAAGCACTCACACCTGCACAGAACCTAATCCCATTTAACTGAGATTAGAATAATTTTTTAAGTTGGAGTCAGCAGATATAGGGGAAAGGACTTTTTTGTGTTAACATTACCATCCCCATTATAAATATACCCAGATTTTACCAGACTTAAATCTTCAGTGTAGCAAAAAATTAAGACTGAGCTTTACTGTTCCAGCAAAACAAAATTCCAAGTCTTCCATGAATGTAACTGTACTTACTTTGTCAAAAGCAAAGTTAATTCCTACCTATGCCCCATGTAGTCCTTAGCATTCCTAAAATCAAAGGCATAGGAAGAGGGTGGGAAGGACAAGATCAAGCAACAGAGCCAAAACACTTCCTAAAGGCAAGCAAGCATTAGGCAAGTGTTTATGACAAATGCAAAGTAATAGCTCAAGTACTGAGTGATGCTGAACACAGCACCATCTCCACTACCTTAATGCTGTTAAGCACATGCTAAGAAAACTTCATTTAGTTTGCCAAGGACTTTTCAGAACTACCTATACTCCCAGAGCATGTTTTCCTGTTTTTCACAGAGCTGTATCATAGATTCTGCAGAGTTACTGACTTGATTTCTTTTCTCCTCACCCAAGCCCCTTTATTTCAAGGTCTCATTAAAAGCAGAGCTGTTTCATATGGCCTAGTGCTGTGAACTAAAATAAATACAAGCCATTAGTTCTTTCTTACTTGCTGCATACAGCGCAATCTTGTCATTGTCTTTGTGCTTCAGAAGATTTTCTGCATAGTTCAGACGGCTACCTTTAAACCATTCCGGGACATCTGCAATACTTTTGGATGTATCAATCACCTGTAAAAAAAATAATACATTCCTGGAAAACTGTAATACAATTTCTTTTTCAGAGCATTGTATAGAAATGAGCTAGTTCATTCCAAGCTCTTTGTACACTTTATTAGGCAAGAATCATTTCTCCCAGCTTGAAGATGGCAAACAGACCCCAGATCCTACAATTACAAGCCTGGAAAGATTAATTATTTGTCAACTGTCACAAGCAGGGACATCATTACAACAAAACTACAAAGAGCTCCTGGCTGACCATTCTACCTTCAGACCAGCCTTAAAAACACAAGTGAAACAAACCACTACCACTACATCCAGACCACAAGATACACGCAAACCTCAGTGCCCACTGGGGTTTTGACTCTGGGAAGATCCCCAACAGGGACTAAGCTAGTGTAGCTATCGACCAGCCCATACACTCCAGCCTCCCTCTTTTATAAGAGAGCATGGGAAGGTATGAGCCTCCATCCTTCCCCAGCATGAGTCCCAAGATACAGCAACCAATATCAGGAACTCGGACAATAGTAATTTAAATTAACCCAAGACTAAATAAGTGAATTGTATAGTCAAACATAACTAAAAAGTTCAAGCTTTTTAGTACAACTCTCCGTTGTTTTAAAACTAAGTTGCAGTAAATGTTTAAGTACTCCACAGCTCCATCCAGAGTGCAGAAGCACTGCTACCAACCTCTACAACTAACAAATACTGTATTACAAACTGTGAGTGCACGTTTCTACCATCCTTGATTTGCTGTTTTCTAAAAAGAGGTTTCAATAACCTAATAAGCCCATATTAAGTAATCCCCCATTTAGGACTAAGACATGCAAAGAATTGAAAAGTGCAATTAAAAAGTAGTCACAAAGCTATGTTCAGCTGGAACAGCTTCCCCCATCTTGAACTAATTAAGCCTCAAAACATTAAATTATCTCTTGGTAAGTCATAGTTAAGACTATACCCTTTATAACAGTGACAGGTAAGGAGCCCCTTAGCATTAGCCACAAAGGTATGTAAATTCCTTCCAAAATGCCCCACTGTTTATAGAGCTTCCACTGCCCAGCAGCACATGTATTTCGTAATCTTTAAACTGAAACTCTATTTTATAGTTGTGTTTTTGAAAGCTTCAGTTTATACCCTCAGGTTCTCATGGACTGCAAATGCATCACAGAAACAGCACTCTTGGGCCAAGTAAAAGGCTCTTCTGAAAGCCAGAGCGATCTCAATACCTCCTGTTCCAGAAAGCCGAACAATATTTGTGTGCTTTGAGATGTGCACTGTATGTATTACTGGAGGCAACACTACAATTATTTTGTAAGAGAAGTAAAAGCTCATGTGGAAGCTCTACTGTATTACTTTATTTCAAGTGAATTTTCTAGAACTAGGAACTCAAGTAGATACCTTCACTCATCACAATTAGCTACAACTGAGTCATAACCTTTACAGTTTATCAACTCAGGCTGCAGAAATGTTTTTTATACCAACACATATTATTGCAGTAATTAGAAGGCACTCTTAAAACTGGCTCATTACTAACTTCCTTAGCTTGAAGAAAGCAAGCAGAATGATTCCAGCATTTTCCAGGACAAGATCCAATACAACCCTATTTTCTTCCTGAAGTAGAACACCCCTTCAAAGAGTTCCACAAGTATAAGGTGCTAGACTCACGTACTTGATGCTCCATTATTTTCTACTCAGGTAACACCTATGACTCCTAGTTAAGCCTGATCTCTTCGGTAGTGGTACTTTGTTATATGAACAACCTGATCCCTCCCTTAGAGGTAAGTTCTCAGCCTGCAACAGAAACCCAAGGTCTGCTAATTTAGTGGAAGATCCCAGTTCTAGCAAGTCTATAAAAAATGCAAAGCTTTCAACAAACCTTTCACTTCATGCAGTCCCAACAAATGCTCAGCAAGTCTACAGGAAAGGGAAAGAAGTACAGTCTACTGCTGACTGCAGCCCTCGTTTCATGAGTCATGCTGTACTCCTACTCTCAGCAGCACTGAAACACACAAGGCCAGCTCCTGTGGCGAGGTGAACATGCCAAGCATCAGCTGTACTCCCATGCCACCAGCTCCTGTTCTACAACTGCTCTTCATGACAGCTGTCAGTGACTACTTCCCAAGCCTCAGCAGCTACAAATAAGCACCATATTAGCAATATTCTGTCCTCAGCTCTACTGCATTCCCCTCACTGAAGTGGTTTGCTAGTTGTGCTATTATGCCCCAGAGATTGACCTTACCCCAAGCAGAGACTATGCCTTTGAGAATTAATCTCACCATTACCATGACAGATAACCCTTGCCTTGCTGTGGCACACACATTTTGTATGACCTGAAGAGCAGAAGAGCACACCTCATGAAAAGCTAGAGTAGATACTATCAGAATGCTCAAAGCAGCCCCTCCACAGGAACAACAACTGTCAGGTGCTTCTTGGAGGAAAAAGAGAAGCAAGTTTAGCTAACCTTCCTCCTTTAAAACAAACAGCTACTTGAACATGACAATGCCAGTGCTGCCATGTCAGGATAGCTCTGCACACTGCCAGTACCTTTGCTCTTTTCAGAAGTGACATGGATATCAATTGCTACAGACTGACATGAGCATGTCTACATCAAAGACTTAAAACCTTCACTAAATTTAAAACACTGGCTGCCTGTATTATATATGCACAAAATTTTATTGCTTTTCTTTAGAATGACCTGTGAAAGTACAAACTGTTTCACTGGCTAGGAACAAAAGAGTCAATTCTAGTTCATGAGAAATTTTATTTTCCTCAGAGCATAATTCTTACTTCCAACAAGCAGCAGGGATCAAGCTGCAAGACACTTGAAGTCAAACTTTTCAGCTCTTTAGCTACCACATAAGAGCTCAGGTACATGAGCAACCTTTCTTCCTGGCATGCAACAGAAATGGACCAATGGTAAGGACTAACAGTAAGTCAGCTTTGAGGCTCAGCAAAGCTGGAGTCAAGCCTTGACACTGACAATATGCTGACACCGAGGGAAAGCTAGAGGCAAACAGCAATGTCCATAAAGAGCAAATCGGGTATCTTCCTCTGCAGTACTCAACCAGCTGACTACCTCTCCTGTTTTAAGATCCCACACCACAGCAAGACCCTTGTGAAACAGGCAGGCAGGGACCTAGAAGCTCACAAGTAGTCTAGTTAAAGCCTTCCTAGACATCCCCATCTTCTTGCTTCTCATCCTCAGGAAACATCTGGTTTTAGGCCATCATTGCCCACTTCAGTCTCCCTCACAGTTCACTGGCCATTAGTGGTATCGGGAGGGGCAGACTTCCACAAGTGCTAATCCTGCAAGGCAAGAGAACAAGCGTTACTGTCCAGCTTGCTTAGTACAAGTGTGCAAAATAGCTCCTCTGAACTGCTTGCTCAGGACAACCTACATTCATGTGGAAATTTAGGAAAATAGCCTTGTCAAGAGCACAGAATATGTAGAGAAAACAGACAGTATCCAAATATAACCTGGCCAGTTTTTGAACTACCAGCTATAGAAAAAAGATTAAGTGTTTACAGGCTTCAGACTACATACTTCAAAAAGCAGGCTAGTTCTGACATTCTTGCTGAATTCACCCTTCTAAAGGATCAGTCACACTGAGACACCTGAGCATGCAGTTTCATGGCAGAAGGAACTATTTGATCTATCATATCATGCAGTACAGAAATCTGTGACAAAAAGGCAAAAGAAACTTACCAGTTCCCTCTGCAGAACTGCCAGTACTCTGAGTGTTCTTGGAACAGATGGTCTCCAGGGATTAAGATACAAGTTCAGTCTTCTCACTGCTAAGTCCCAGGAAGGTTCCCCTGCATGAAGCTTTTGCAGTAACTAGTCCAACATCTTCCTCAGATGCAAAACCACAGGGTGATGTTGATATTCTACACCAGGGCTGTACAAGGGCTCCAGCTTTGCCCTCCACTCACAAGAGCTTCAAAGTCACCTTTACCTCAAAGCAACACTGTGGCACAGTCTGGTATTCCACCTGTGATTGCCTTCAACCACTACCATTCCCTCAAAGATGCTTCAAGCCTACATCTGACTGCAGAGACAACCATAACTAGTTCTACAAAACTGGAATGGAACAGGTGTGCTTATCACAAGCTGACTCAGGGAACGAGCTTGACTGCAGGCCAGCATTTACATAATGAAGATGGTATTCTACCAGCAGAATCCTACAGCAGAAGGCAGTATGTGCAAGCACGTGACCACAAGGCTACTACAGCAGAATTGTTTAAAACACTAGAACTTGAGGATTTCACTGTCCTAAAAGTGTACCAGCAACAGAATACCACCACCCACCACACAAGGAAATTCAGGACTATACACTTGACAGATTTTTCTTATCACTTGCAGAGAGTGAAGGAACAGGTCAAAGGATTCATAAAACTGGTTTATTTCCCCTTTGTGTTGCACTTGACTGCTGAAGATAAACACTTACTTACCTCATCATAGAGGCGAGAACATACGATGTTACTGTACTTCCAGAATTCTGCCCAGAAGTCTGAGAAGGATTCCACTGACCACTGGTATAAGTCATCGTAGTTGGCTAGAAGCAATAGATACCTGTTAGCATTACGCAGAGAATTACAGGCATTCAGACAAACCACAATTAGGGATAACCCAGATAAAGAAAATTTGCAGCTAAAACCACCAGTAAGATAAAAAACTGACCACACATAGATGACTTCTGTTCAAGGCAAGTGACTATAGCATCAACAGGCAGAGTCCACTTGAAACCTGAACAGATGGGATGGTTTCACCTGACTGTTACAAGCCATTTGCCACAGAATCACAGAATGTTAGGGGTTGAAAAGGACCTCGAAAGATCTAGTTCAACCCCCATGCCAGAGCAGGACCACCTAGACTTTGTGCAACATCTACCCCCCCAATCAGTTAAACCAAAGATTAGACAGCAGGACAGAGCTCCACTTGCTGACACTTCCACTCCCTATCACACCATCAACACGGTGCTTTCAGAGAGCAAAAGATAAACAAGTCTTCCTGACAAGAGACACCTGCTGTATGGTTCCAGTTCAGGACCAAAGACCCCTGACAGCACGGTAACATGGAGATTAGACACACTCATTATCTAACTGTAACATCAACAGCCCTGCTACAAAGGAAGCATGCATCCTGCCTCAGTAAGGTGACTGACAGATCACAGCTTACCTTTCATGTTAAGACAGCACTAACAAAGCTAAACAAGACATTTACTAGCTAGATATCAAGACCACAACCTGGCACTAACATGGAAATGAGCAGTTTCAGTCCTATATGACTGAGGCTGATGATGTAACCCAAGGAATGCATACCAAAAACCCCAGAATTTAAAATAAATACTGAAATTCAGTGTGTAAAACAGTTCCAGGTATGAATAACCAAAGCTGATTCCTCATCATCAGCTTAAAAGTTCCCAAGCCATGTCCATGCTGTCTGAAGCTGTGCCAGCAGCAAATCAGAGCATCTGCCATCAGTGATAGTAACAGTTTCCTGCTCTGCCAACTGTGTTTCCTATTCGATGCTTTCAGCTAAAGCACCTGAAGTCAGCTTCCCCAATATTTTTGGTTTGTCATCCTGTTATCCAGCCGATTGCTTCAGAAGTCATCTTTGCATCCTCTAGGTCCTACAAGGATGACATCTTCCAGTTTTGTAAGAGAAAAAGCAGTCAAAACCACCTCTACACTGTTACTCACACTTGATCACTACAGCTGTTCCCCCACCCAGTCTGTCCCTTCCACATCTCATTCCACTCAATCTTTTCCATCAATAAGATTACTCCCTAGGTATTACTGACATAGCAGAAGCAAAGGCAGACTCTTCTCCATAACTCAGCTTTTGCCTACATATTGCCTCAATCTCAGCCTCCTACATACCCTTTTTTACACTCCATCCAAGTTACTCTTCACTGCTCTGTACACTGCACATCAAGGAAAGTTCAAGCTTCCATCTCCTCCTTCAAGAGCAGATTGTACCCCATGCTCTGCATCATTTGCTAAACGCAAAAAGCCACAAGTCACCACTAATTTGTTTCTTGCAATACAGTTTGTTCTGTCTTGTCTATACAGTTTGTCCACAAATGAGCTTTAGCATGGAAGTCCTTCAGCAATTGTTATTCAGCAATTAAACACTGCATCTTATTACTGCATTTTCAGGGTTGGGCATGCTGTTTCAAGGGTTATATTGCCCTTAGCTCTCCTCAGTCCATATCTTAACATTACATAAACAATCCATTCTTAGCTGCTCAATAGCACACAGACCAACAAACACCAGTTCAAGTCTAATGGAAGTTGACAAAGGTTTCTATATATGCACAGGAATCCACTTTTGAATGGAGACAGCCACATCAAAATAGGGTGAAAGAGAGTTCTAGTTGTTACAGCCCATGGCAGCCCATCTGAAAATGCATTCAATCTTCATCATGAGTACCAGTTACGTGACATTTCTACTCAAGAGTTAGCTAAAACTGTGTAGTAACTTGCTTCCTATGTAGCAGGAGATAACTCTCTCTAACAACACTATACATTTGTGTTCAAATAGGAAATCCCCCAGCAGTCAAAATAACGACCTGGCTTGCCTACATAGTAACTTCCCAACCAAGGTGCCTAATTGTTTTCCAGACATGAACTTGTAGAAGCACTAGATACATTGCTACTACTCCAGTATGTCTCTTATATCAGACACATCTCTACTGGACTGGCAAACTTGTCAGGCCACTTGCCAATACTACTCCCTCTATCCCCCACCAGACAAATGATTACAGGAAATCTACACAAGCAACCTGGCCCTCAAATATTTAGGGAGAGCAGATAGTATAAAACAAGCCAGTCAGAACTGGGGGGTTTAACCCCCACATGCACAGAAGTCCACCTGGTTCATGATGTGAATGAAGTCATACAGCCAGCACCACTGACTCCTAGAGACACCACCTACAGCTACCAGTCTTTGAAAAGTCACAACAATATGGGTTGAAAGACACCCCTGGAAGTCCAACCCCATAATCAAAGCAGGGCTGAACTCAAAGATGACAGATGGATTTTAAGTCAATGGACTGCACACCTATTGACAGGTATTTCTGAACAAGCATAAAGCAGAGCTTGAAGTTCAAGCAGTTAGGCAGGTGCACAGTAAAAAACCATAGCTTCCACCACCAAATCAACTTAGGCATCACCTTTCACTTCCCAGCATACTTAAATATCACAAAAACACACTCTTCATGAACAAAGATGAGCACAGCCTTAACTCAAATATCACACACACGTTGTTAAAGCACCATACTAAGGCTCACATTAACATCACAGCCATGACGGCAGTGATCCTTCCTTCCCACATGCTTTTAAAACATTAAGTCACTTCAGCATTGCTACTCACCCCAGGAAGCCCCTGCCAGCAGGCTCCCAGCCGCACACAGCAGGTACCACTGCCGACGCCGCCTGGGCTGACATCCAGCAGCAGCATCAGTGACAGATAAGGCTGTTTGCATTCCCCATCGGCATGTACCCTCACACTAAGCGGGATGCTGCACCGGAGGCCTCTGCATGAGGCACAAGCAGAGCATCCCACTCGCAGCCCGGCCCACTTTACCCCCTCCTGCCCCGGACGGGGGGTGTCTGGGCACCCCGCGGGCTCCTCGCCCCCGGCTCCGGGCAGGGTCGGACGGACGGCCCCTAGCCCTGCCGCGGGCCCGCGGCAAGGCCAGCCCCGGGAAAGCAGAGCCCTTACAGCCAGAGCACGGCCCCAAGGAGAGCCCGACGGCCTCCCCGCCTGGGCGCTGCCCGCCCGCCCCCGCCCGCCGCTCACCCAGGCGGAGCCCGCAGCTGCTGGCCACGGCGGCGCGGAACCGGTCCATGTGGGTGTTGCGCTTCGTATCAGGCTCCCACATCACCTGCGACTCCATGATCTCGGGCTCCCGGGACATGGCGGCGGTGGCAAACGAGCGCAGCGAGCGACTAACCGTCCCTCCCGCAGGGCACCACCACCACAGCCGCCGCCTGCAGCCCCTCGGCCCTGACTACCGGGCCCCTCCTCCGGGCGCACTCTTTAAGGTTCGCCGCCCCCTATCGTTCTCACTCCGTAACCTTCCGCCGGAGAGAAAAGAGTGCGGGACCTTACGCCCCGCCCGCCGAGGGGGCGGTGAGCGCGGCGGGCGCCCTGGCCGTTCCCCCGAGCGGAGAACGCGGGGGCCGTTGCCCTCCGGGGAATGACTGGGGGGCAGGCGCGGGTTGCGCCCCGCCAGCCCACGGCCGAGCCGGGGACCGCGGCGAGACCCCTCACGGCGGCGGGGCCCGGTCTCTCCCTGAGGGGGGTCTGGGCGGTCTGTCACCTCAGGCGGCTGCGACACCCCTTCACCGCCCCCCCGCGCGCCCCTCCCGCCAAGTGACCGCGCCCTGTCCCCTGTGGACACCGCGGAGAAACCATCGCTTCGCGCTTTTCAACGGATCTCTGCAAAATTACCGCCGCTTTGTTATTATTTTTTAATCCCAGAGAGGTCTGAAGAAGACCCCGCTGACAGATGTCTTTAACCCAATAATGAGGCAAGAGGCGCGTTTCTCCACAGCCTCGCCAGCCCGGTCGCGCTTTCATAACGCCCTCTGCCTACAGGTCTTGGCCCTTGGATCGAAATCGATCGCCTCACTTCTTGCAAAACGCGAGGGCTTTCTCCGGCTGAGCACTGCTACGTTGCAACAGCCGATTTTATCCCAGAAGGGGCGTAATGAAGTACTCCGTAACAGCGCACCGTGGGTACACGCTGCTTATGTAACTTATTTTCAAGGTCACAGTTTCCCTTCTGATTCACAGAAGCCTCGAAAAATACTGATTTGGTGGTAGATTGTACAGGCTTACAGTATAAATATGAACGTAAATACATGTAGTAGGTAGTAGCATACTTGCTATAAATGCCATTTTTGTGCTACTGGAATACAAGTGTATTAAATTTGCAGGCCACGGCAACGTGAGTTGAACAATCCTGAAAATTTTGCCTCCAGAAAAACATTACATAGATCATACTTAAAAATATGCGTATTTATTTCTTAAAAGTTAACCCTCTCCAGAGCTTAGAGGACAGGAGGAGGCTGGGGATGGAATACAGGACACGTGATCTGCTCTTGCTTGCCCCCCTCACCGTGGCAGCGGTGCCCAAGAGGAGGTGTGAAATCCGCGGCGCGGACGCCCTGCCAAAGCCCCGAGATAAGGGCAGGCCGCAGGACATGCGCCCCGGGGGTTTCACCATTCCAGCTGGGCTTGGCAGCCACGGCCTGTGGCGGAGAAACAAACAAACTCCATCTCTCTGCACACCCACAGAAAAAGTTAACTTCTGGGTTTTGCCCTTTGGGTTGTGAAGACATTTATTACGGCAACAGAGCGTTAACCAACGTGGTATATAGACAGGCTTGGGACACAAGGCATTGCGGTGCAGCTGGCAGAGTCGGATGTTATGTGGGTATTCCCTCCTCACCACCCTCTGCATCTATTTACCCTCGATTTACAGCCGTTCCCGCTCTGGGGTGCAAAGGTGAGCTTTTGGTCAGGTTCTCTACAGTTCTCCGAGAATCACACCTGACACAAACACCTGGCGAACCTGTCATGGCCGGCGTTGATGCCCTCCCTGCGCGTACTGGAAGCAAACCTGTAATTTTCCATTTTTACCTCACTTTCGTCTCATCCGGCTCCACTCTGAGGCCGCCCTCCCCCTCCGCGCCCCGAGGGAGCCACAGCTCCGACGCCTCCCGCCGACCCCTCGCTGAGGCGGACGGCACCGAGCGCACCGACCACCGGCCGCCCCTCAGGCGCCGTGGGACCGGGCGGTCCCGCGCTGCGGACGGATCCCGCGCGGCGCACGGCGGCCGCGACGCCGGCGCGCCTGATTGGCTGCCACGCGCCTGGCCCCACATCAGCCCAGAGCCCGCTCTCCTCACGGCTGCCTGACGGCGGAAGAGCTGACACCATGAAGAACCAATTGGCGCAGAGGTTTCTCGAAACCCAGTTCTCTGTCGACCAATGAGCGGACGGATCAGAAGGAGGTGTGCCCAATCGGAGGAGAGCTTTCATCCTGCTCGGCGGGCGGGGGTGGGGTCCCACCGTGATTCCCCTCAGCGCTGAGGCGGGCCGGGCGCGGCGCCTCGGCGATGCCGATATTACCCGATTTAGGGTAAAAAAGCAGCAGCAAACCAGCAGCCTTCCTCCACCCAAAGCAACCGCTGCGTCTAAAAAGAAAATGCGCAGCCAAATCACCCGAGAAGGGACCCAAAAATCCTCTCACCCAGCCGAAAAAGGCGTAGTTTAAAATGGACTGACCCACTTACTGTTCAGGGAGGAAGGGGCCCACCGGGAATTTGGTGATACAACTCGGGCTTTTAAGAAAGCCTGACAGAGCGTCTCATTTATTAACAGCAGTTTTACTATTGCACCCTTACTTGGAGGGGGTTATGCCTCTGTGTTTCTTGCCCTCGTTCCAGTTTTGCCTCATCCAAACTTGCCTTCTTTCAAAAGCGACTTTATAAAAATGGGAGGAAAAAGAAGGAAAATTAAGCCTTTAATGAGGAAATGGGCCTTAAGAGGACTGCAGTGACTACTAAAAATGGAGACTAGATTAGGATAGCTGGAGGAAAATAGCCTGAATAAGATTAACCAGAATTGGCGATTTTCAAATCCTTTTAAGCCTTGTTTTATACCTACTGATAGTAACAATAGGTTAAAAATTAAATCATGTGTTCTGCTTTAGATTAGATTAGCGGCCCTTCAAAAGATGCTTCAGAACCGATGAACAGTAATAATAATGATGATGACACTGCCTCTTTTGTCATCTGTGAGGTAACTAAACTGCAGTCAGTCTGAAATCAAAAAGGGTGATGAAATGCATGGACCTGTGAGATTAAAGTTTTGTAATAATACCTCATGGCAATCTGTGCAGTATGCTGAGGCCTGACCATGATCCGTTGATCCTGGATTAGGAAATCTAAAAATTTTGGAAATTTTTTTAGAAAATCCTATATTCAGAGTGGCCACCACCTGGTTAATGAGTCTGTGTAAGAATAAGAAACTTCTGGCTCATTTGACATCCATGATCTCTGCAATGTCTACATGGTGGTAGGAATGCAAGTAACCAGAGTCAAAATCAGAAGAATTTACTGAAAGGGAAAGGGAAAGGGAAGAAAAGTAGCAGTGACACAGTGCAAAAAAAGCCTCACAGAGCTAGCAGCAGAACATGAAAAGGCCTAAAATGACAAGAGGTCCTAAAGCGATCAGCTATGGCAAGTCGAGGCTGCGAGATGAAGTAAATACAGAAAAAATAGGGGTCAGTGAGGTTAAGGACTGGTCCACAGTAACACCAGTTCACTTTCTTTAAGGCTATGTCCTTTGTTCAGCATAAGAATTCTTTCAAAAGAGAGGACCCTAAGATCTGCTAAAACTGACATCTAAAAGACCCCATTTTTTTCTAAATACTGTTCAGATTGTTGTTGAGTCCCTACATCTGAGTTCGACATCTTACACAGTTTCTAGTGCAGATCAGGGAGCAGAGAAACATGCTCATGCTTCTCCTGTCCAGTGAGACCCTCATCAAAGGATCTTTCTAGAAACCTCACAGTTGCCCCAATTAAAAAGTTCGGTGTGGTTGAGATCAGTATTTCATGCCATGATGCAATGTATTCTTTGAGCAGACGTGATTTCATGTATTTAAACGAGAAGGGTGAAATACTGTGTAATTTCATAAGAGCTGTGGATTTGGAGAGATAAACGTACCTGAAATAGGCTAGTTGAGACAGGTCAGGATATCAATTAAATGCCAGGGAAGGTTCCCAAATTATCCTGACCTCATATGAAGGACAACGCTGGGCCCTGGCTTCCAAAGGCACCCACTGAAACAGGCCTCTGAGCCTCTGTAAAGAACGGATAGGAAGAAACAACAAGCACTTTGCAGAAGTGATTTTGAGAGGATCCCACAATGGAAACTCACATAGAGAAACAGAAACATCCCCAAATTTGCAGAAACAAGACCCATCAGACCAGAAACAGCACAGAGGGACCCAGAGAAGGCCCTGCCAACTGGAAGCGAATTTAAGAATTGTAACTGGCACAGGAAAAAACACTCGTGACAGTTAATTACGTTACTGTCATGGTTTTGTACCACAAGGTTCTTTATGTGCAAGAAATGCTCCGGGATCAGACACTTTACTGTGTGCTGGAGGTCTGGGCACAGCATGACACTGAGGGCAGATGAGCAGAAACCTCCTAAGAACCTCAAAAGTACCTGTCATCAGTTACCAACCCGTTTTGGGAGAGTACGAGCTAGACTTCAGACTGTACACAGGTGTTAACGTATCAGCCATTTCAGAACCACCTTAAAAGAGAACAAAAGCACCATTTATAAATATATAAAGAATCTACATCCTGCTGAAATCAAGTGAGATCCTAAGTACCTTCCTGGATCTGGGCCCAACCCTTTCAGGGACAAATGTAAGTAAATGCTAAAAGATCTAGGCCATTCTGCTAAATGTGAAAATAAGTGTTTTGGCCAGACTAAAGCTGGGAAAAAGGCCATAGCAAAGATGTCTATATTCTAGATGTCTGCTCAGCAACTCAGCAACCAGGCTTAGGCCGAGCCACGAGGTTTAAGCGTCAAGGACATAGGGTATAAAACTGGAAGGAGATACTTCAAGTTACTCCAGCGAAGGGAGAGCTACAAGCTGCACCCCTGGCTCTTGAGGGAACTCCCCAGGAAGGGGCCAGTAAAAGCAGAGCTCTGGCCTCTAATTTTCAGAGCAGAGATCCTGAATGGTGCGCAGACATGGTCATGGGCCGCCTACACCTTCCCAAGCACCACAAGAAGCTCTGGAGAGGGTGTCAGGATCCCCCGTGCCTTGAAGATGCTGTTGGGCAATTTAGCAAACATTTTCTGCCCCAGCTCACGTCATCACTCAGTGCAGAATCTGCACTACAAACCCATGGATCTGGTTTTCTGTTGCTATCACTGTATTCCTGTCTTGTCTAACTCAGGCTCCTGTCAATTAACGATGAATCAGAATGTGCTCTGAAGGCAATAAATTTATTTTCTATCTCCTGGGGATTCTTACCTCTCTCTGCTAACATCCTGTCTGGTTTCCCTACCCAGCAGGAGCTGATAACATTATCTCGTATTTACTTCCCAACTGGTCTTTTGTTAGCCTGGTTAGTCACCAAAAATCAACCTAAAACCTGTCAGAAGAGGGAGTTGCACCATTAAGTGTGCTGAATTTCAGCATATACATCTGAGTCAGAGTTTCTCAAGGGTAAAGACATGAGAGTCCTTCAGAATCCCTCGACCTGAAGTTGAAATTGTGCTGAAAAGATGTCATTTTTTGACGTTAGACTTCTACATTCCCTTTGTCATTTGGGGGTCGCACCTGGGAATCTCTTCAGAGAAGGGTACTCACGCAGGAAAGGCAGCTCGCTGTGTGCTCTGTAAAGATTGTGATGAGCCTCGAGAGCCCAAACAGACAGCTGAATAATTTAAAAGCTCCGCAGGAGAGGATCTGGGGGCCAAGAAAGTTGCTCATGAGTCGGCAATGCAGCAAAGAAGCCCAACAGCATCCTGGGTTGCGTTACTAAGAGCGTAGCCAGCAGGTCGAGGGGTGTGACCCTTCCCCTCGGCTTGGCGCTTCCAAGACCACATCTGGGGTAGCGTGCCCAGCTCTGGGCTCTGCAAGACAGATCGTGATGCTGGAGTGAGCCCGATGGAGCCACCAAGCAGGGCAGGTGGCTGGAGCACAGGGTGCCTGAGGGGGCTTGGAGAAGGCAAAGACAAGTCTTAAAGTGCCTGACGGGGCTTGGAGAGGGCAAAGACAAGACACAAGGTGCTTGAGGGGGCTTGGAGAGGGCAAAGACAATGAAGGGGCTTGGAGAAGGCAAAGACAAGACACAAGGTGCCTGAGGGGGCTTGGCAAGACCTGATCTCTGCCTGTACCTGCCTGAACAGAGGATACAGGGAAAACAGAGCCAGAACCTTCCGGAAGGTGCACGCTGACAGCAGGAGAGCCACCGGCCCTGCCTTGAGGCACGGGGACTCCTGATTAGACACTAAGGGGGGGGAAAAAAAAAAATTCCATGTGGATTATTAAATTATACAATTTAACCTGGAACAGGCTGAATACTGTGACAGGTCAAATCCTGGAAGACTGGGACAAGCTAAATCAGGTTGTGCGGAGGCTGGACACAGCAATCGGCTTGAGTAGAGCTTTTCGGCGGGGGGGGGCGCTGCAGAGGAAGACCTTCATCTGCCTCATTTCAACCTAATTTATTATTTTGTGATTTGAATAAACTTATTGATGGGGGGTGGGAGCGGTGCGGCGGGGGGCGGTGCACTCTAAGAGTGCACCGCCCCCCGCCGCACCGCTCCCACCCCCCAAGAACGCCGGCGGAGTTCGCGGCGCGGCCGCTTGGCGGCGCCACCACGGCGGGGCGCAGCGCGGGCGGCCATGGCGGCGGGGCGGCTGCCGGCGCTGGTGCTGCTCGCCCTGCTGCTGGGCGGCACGGCGGGACCCGGCGCTTGGGCAGCGCGGAGCCGCGGAGCCGAGAAACAAAACAGCCTCCGCCGCGCCGCCAGCGGCCTCTACCAGGGCGTCAGCGGCCTCTTCGGGGAGGACAACGTGCGGGCCCTGCAGAAGGTGAGGAGCCGGCCGCTTCCCCCCCCCCCCCCCCCCCCCCGCCCCTTCTCCTCAGCCCTTCGCTTCTTTCCCCTTCGCGCCCTCCCCGCGTTGCTCCCGGGGGTGGCCAGGCGGTTCGGTGAGGCGGAGCCCCGCGGTCGGCCGCCCCCCACTAACCGCCACCCCGGTGCGGTGCTCGGCGCTGAACCCGCGGCGGCCTCGTCTCCTGTGCGAGCGCGGCTGCGGGCGAGGCGGCGGAACGGCTGGAGCGTTGCTTTGGGAAAGAAAACGGGAGGCGAGGCTTGAGGTGGAGCAAACTGCAAAAGAATATTAGTAAAAGAAGGCTCCAAATAAAGGTTATTTGAGGTGGGGGAGGCGGCCAGGGCAGGCGCTGTCGGTGAGGAGCCCTCCAACTGAAATGCGGTCTGGCTGCATCAGCAGAGCATCCTGTGTTGGCGGGGCCACGTACGAACTTGCAGGAGATCAGGCGTGCAGGCGGGCGGACCTGTCGTTCCTCTGTCCCTTCTCGCCTCAGCCGGTCGGAAGAAATAATAAATACTGTTAAATTGACCTGGAAATGCGCCTGAGACATTTGGGTGTGATGCTGGGGATGTCTCTCAGTTGCTCTGGTTTGCTTTAATTGCTAGTAGTAGCGTTTTCTTTAAACTTCAGGACAATGGTAAAGCTAATAACGTGCATTTTTAAATCCTGTCACCACACACATTTATGTGCCAAAATACCTAGACGAAGGACAATTGTAATGAGTAAATCTATGATTTGCAGAGTTAAAAAACATCTACAGAGTTACTTTTTTTTTTTTTTCTTGGGAACTTCAAACTACCTTGCAGTTCTTGTTTAATGAATTATAATTCTACCCATGACTGGTAAGTCTCAAAGTGTGTTTAAGGAATTGAGGATTTTTTTTTTTTTAATTTTCAATTTTATTTCTCAGTTTTTCTCAAGGTTGACAGAGAGGTTTGTGAATGGGGTGGATATATTAATGGACACATTCTGGAGAATATGGACTGATTTGTTAGATGTTCTTGGAATTGATGGTAAGTGTGATGCCTGTTAACTCTTGAACTACATCAGTTGTGTTGATGTTGACGAGCATAGGCCGAGTGGGAAAATAATTACATTTTATCACGCTGCATTAAACATCCATCAGTGTTTATCCGCTTCACATGGCTTTGACTTTGCTATTAGTACCTTCGAACGAGACGACTAAAACCAGCCGTTCCGTTTCTGCACGTGTATCTACACGATGTCTATAAAATGCTTTACAAGTTGTGATTTGTGTCTCGATATCCCTGTTAAATGGATGCACATGGCCAGGAACGGTGCAGGGAGATAAAGGAGGGTAAAGAAGAAGGAAAGGTGCAGTTGAGAGCCTTTAGAATACCACTTTTACAAAGTAGGATCTTTAATCTCAGTAGAACTTTGACCTTAGGCCCTACGGTAGTTTGTCTTTAAAGAACCTTTAGCACCTCTGCTTTAAAGGAACTGATTCAATTGCATCATTGGAGCTGAGCCAGTGATTTGAAAAAGGTCCATCCAGAAATGGCTGGACTAGCTTTGTCTTGAGAAAACAGAGCCGTGACCCTGCTGCATGACCCTTTGAAGCTGTGCTTGCGTTTTCACCCTTACCACAGTGGCACGCACTCGTTAATATTCTGTACATTTCCCTTTGTCTTTCAGCCTCCAACTTGACTCATTATTTCAGCCCAGCGGCGATTGCCAACAACCCGACCCGTGCTCTTCTGCTGATTGGTGCCATTTTACTTGCCTATTGGTTTTTATCTCTCTTCCTCGGATTCTTCTTCTATCTCCTGCACATGCTGTTTGGCCGCTTTTTCTGGATCGCGAGGGTCGCCCTTTTCACTCTCTCGTGCGTGTACATCCTCCAGAAGTACGAAGGTGACCCAGAACACGCAGTCCTGCCTCTCTGCTTTGTCGTAGCTGTCTACTTCATGACAGGGCCGGTTGGATTTTACTGGAGAAGAAACAGCAACAGCAGCCTTGAGGAGAAGATGGACCACCTCGACAGCCAGATCAGACTTCTGAACATACGTCTTTCCAGGGTGATCGAAAACCTGGACAGAGGCAGTGACCAGTGAACCGACCCCTATAGACCACTGTACACCAGCTCTAGAGAATTCCTAAGCACTGTCTCATTCGAAGTTACAAAGCAACAAAACATCACATGGTAAAAAGTGTGCAAAGTTATAACTTTTCATCATGTGTAAGACTAATTTATCTAGATTATACACTCAGCCATTATACTTGTAGGAAAAAAAAAAAATTTAAAAAATTCAGCTGTATATTCAGAGAGTTTTATCCAGTACTAGAATTTTCTCAGTAGGTAAACGCTTACTTTTACAAGCATTTAAAAACATCTTTTGTAAAGTTTTTATAAAAGCAAATTGAGTAGTCTTTCAGATATTGAAATTGAGCTAAACATATGCAAATTTGACACTTAAAAAGTTAAAAAGAAAAAAAAAAATCTACCAAACACTTTCATTGAGAAGTAACTGCCGTGGGTCCACATTTTTTTTCAAAGTTGTGAATGTTTTTGGTTTATTGTTGGCTTATTTCATTGCCTTGAAGTTGCCTTTCATAGAGTATCAGATGAGGAATTTTCTGGTATCCAGGCCAAAAAATTCACACCATAGCTTCTAACAGGAGGCGAGGAATAAGGGAGAAGGAAGATTTCAGAAATTTCAGGTCCTTAAATGCCAGTCCAGTGTGAGGGATTGAGAAGTGCACGTGTGGCGTTATTTCATTGCCTTTCATCTCGAGAACTTTAGTTTGGTGTCTGAAAGGAAATCTGTTTTAATAAATCGACACAAAGGGAAGAGATGTAGCGTGGCAAATTGTAACTCATATTTGGTCTTCACAGCAAAGCATTTTGGGGGCATAAGTGCTTAGAACAAAACATGATTTTTATCTCAGGACCCACGTACTTTCTCAAAAAAGGCAGCAGTTAAAACTCTTGCAAATGTATTGTTGCTTAAAGCTTTCTCAGGACCAATAAGCGGCAATAAATTACCTTCAGGAAGATCTGGATTTTTTTTCTAAAATTGTAATAGTTTTATAGGAGCTTTTTGCTTGACGTCTGTGTCCTCAGTATATTGGGTTCTGGGGAGAGTCAGTCACCTTGTGAGAAGGGTGCGTTGAACGGGCACATTTCAAAGTGAGGTAGGAGCTTTGCAGCAATTTTATTTTGAAGGATTCTATGTATTTGTAACCTTAGAATTAACTAGCTTGGTAGACTGCCACTGGCTTTTATGGTTTGCTGAAATGCATTGAAACAAAGGTAACCTCAGGGAAGAAAGCCCGGTAAGTGGTTGGACGTGGTGACCTGCGGCATTCAAGGATATAAACGGGGGGAGGGAGGGGAAGCATCCAAACCGTAGCGATGAGCACAGTATCGATACCATGAGAGGTAAAATGGACCAGAGCTGAGGAGCTACATCTTCCATAACGTCTAAACGAACAAAGAAAGGAAAAAAAAAACCCGCCACAAAGCTGGGTCTGTGGCAGGGACTGGCGAAAAAGGAAGGGGAACAAACAGGGAGGGCGGCGCGTCTGCTGCTGCCTCGGCTGCGAGCGCCGGCTCCTGCGGGACTGGCCAGGGCCGCTGGGCACAGCCGGGCGCTCGGTGGCTGCTGGGCTCGTGGGTAGAGCTCGTGGGCTGTGACGCTTGACTGAATGTAACTGTGGGGTGAATTTGTTTTTCTCTTGATGCTGAGGTTTTAATACTCTTCTTAAAATGTGTGTTATTTGCCTAACTTCTTTTGGGCTGTATGTGACATTTACATGAGGGATTATTTTAAAATCCATGTTAATGGCCTTTACTCCAAGCTGTGATCACTTTAGTTCAGCGCGGTTGAAGCTCACAGGCGGTTGCCACTGTTGTAACCCATTTCAGGTTTTTATGTCATCTGTAAAGCCCCCAGCACCCCATTTTTCAAGAAATGCACATTTCAAGTTGCAAAGCAACTGCTTTTCGTAACTTAAAATCTTTCCTGTGAACAGATAAGCACTATGGCAACAAACAGGCCGCTTTGTGAAGCTGAAAATGCAAATTGCAGTATATTCCTTTTTACAGCTCTTTTTCCACAGTAGTGCAGAGTCTTCCCCGAAACCTCCGTTTTCCCTGCTGTTGTGCACAGAGGACTGGGCTGAAACACCAGCCTGGAATTCAGGAGTCGGTTAGCCAAGCTGGCCAGGTCTTTATGTGTTCTGCTAAATGAGAGGCCTGAGAACCAAAGTCTGCAAACCTCGCTCGTGTAAGCGGCTCCATGAACTTCCGTAGGACTACGTGCATGAGGCAGTTTTGCATAGATTGTATTTTATGTAACCCCTATTTAATGTTGGAGTTAAAAATACTGAATCATTTATATATTAAGAGTTGTCTATGATAAAGATTTCTTTTAAAAAACTATATAAAAGTTAATTTGGATTATAGTTTCTCCCTGTCTCACTCTAATCATTTATCTTAGTTTTGTAAAATCAGCCCTCCTATATTCATTTTGATCACCCTGCTGCTTGAAAAAAGTATTTTTATATTTACTTGCATCCCATGTATAGCAGAATGTTATGTGAAAAGCGGTATATATAAAATTGGATATTTTTAATCAGTATTTTTCCCAGCACTGTTTCCACATTAGTCAAATTCAGAAGTAACGATTTTTTTTTTTAAAGCACAATCTAATCTTCACTATATATACTTTTAAAAATGCTCTGTATTTTTAAACATGCACTGTAGTGAAAGCGCTTTTGGGACATGAATGTGGTATTGTATTTAATCTCTTTCAACTTTTGTAAATACCTTTTACAAGTACTTCCCACACCGATTCACCCAGTTTGTCCATCGAGGTGTTTGCTCTGTTGTACGGAACGCGGCCGGGTGACGGTGGTTGCGCTGCTTTTGTGTTGCCAGCGGTAGGAGCATCTCGCACGGATCCGCAGAGGCGTGCAGGGGCTACCTCGTCACCCGCGGATAAACCGAGGCACAGAATTTGACGGACTCACCCGGGTCGGGGGCAGAAACGGGAATGGCCCCCCGACCTGGCAGCTCCCCGCCCCTTGCTCTGCCCACCGAGGTGGGTGGCAGCGGCTGGGCGCTGCCCTCACAGCCCACTGCCCGCGGCGGCCGGCCGGGGGAAGGCGCCTCCAAAGGCTGCCCGGCCGGAACGGCGCCGATTGACCGAGACCTTCCCGTTCCAGCGGCCGCCTGGCAGAGTGTCACCCCGTGTAACTGGCTGACACGGTGGTTTAGGGCCGTCAGGTGTCAGGAATCCCGGCAGGGTCCGAAGGGCTTTACGCTTTGACTTCCAGACCGAGTATTTCGGACTCCTGCAGTATTTTCAGTACGCTCCTGGTTTTGCAGAGCTGATGTGGGTCGTGATTCCTTGGGAGCGCCCACCTCACCTGTAGATAACCGACCTGCTGTGTTGGGAATGTGATGCTTTTAAAAGTGGTGTTGGGTGTCGGAGTGCGGTGTATAAACAAACCCGGTGTAATTCAGTGCTGTACTTGATAGTGCGTCCTGCAAATTGTGGTTTGCTTTTAAAGACTCGTTGCATCATTCCTGTGGAAAATAGACCAGTATCAATCTTAGCTCTTCGATGGTGTAGAAGTTTCTCAGTGTGATTTGCCTCACGTACTGATCTGTATTTGGCAGCTAATGGTGTAAATGACCCCAAGTTCTCTTTGTCTGAGTTGGAAAATAAAAGGTTTTATCGTATCCGCATGTATTTTAAACTTTTGGATAATCCCATCGAACTGTGATGACAGCACATTTGAAAACTGATCTTTTCCTTTTACTCCGAAACGGTGTTGGCTGCGGTAGCACTCGTTATCGGCACTGATGGTGACTTCACATCTCGTTTGTACATCGGATTTCAAGGTTGTAGTGTTTCAGTTTGTACAGTTGTGTTTATGTACAAAATAACCTGGTCTGAAGAGATGCTGTATGTATACTTTTGACATATGATCCGTAGGGACATACTAGATTGTGCTGGTAATATTGTTAAGTAGTTACAAATAGATCAGACTTATTTTTTACAGAGCTATACATGCCTTTATTTATTACTTATCTGACCACCCCATCAATGTACTATGTAGTTCAGTATTTGTAGAACGGTTTCACAAATCAACTCTGGTATTGTGACAAAGCTGAAAATAAACGTTTACCGGAACTTTGCGCTGAGGAATGAATTGCATGGAGGGCCTTGCTGGGCCGGACGGCTCCCGGCGGGCCCTTGTGCGGCCCAGCCGCCTGCTGGGGCTGGCAGGGACCCCGCTCGGTCATGACCCACGCGGGAGGCCGCGCCGGAGCGACCCGCCGGGCCCGGGGCCGCCCCTCGGCCGGGGCCGCCCCTCGGCCGGTGCTGCCCGCGGCCGCCGCGCGCTTCCCCCGCCCGGCCCGGCCGGGCCCGCGTCGCCTTTGCGAGGCTCCGCCCCCGCAAGGCTCCGCCCCCGCGGGCCGGGCCACAGCAGCGCGCCTGCGCACGCCGCCGCCCCGCCCACTTCTCGCGAGACCTCGCGCCGCCCGGAAGTGGCGGCTAGTAGCCGCACGTGAGGCAGCACCGGGCTGCTCCGTTCCCGCCGCCATGGGCCGGGCCCGCCGCAGGCACAACTGGAAGGCGCGGCTGCCGCAGGGCACCGTGCAGCCTCCGCCCGCCGCCGAGATGCTGGAGCTGCCGCTGGAGCTGGGAGGTGCGGCGGGGCCCGGCCCGGCCCGGCCCGGCCCGGCCCGGCTTTCCTCTCCCCTCTCTAGGCGTTACGCTCGTTATTGCCAACGGGGTTTGTTGCGCTGCTGAAGGGGCCGCAGACTTGCTGCGATTAGAGTTATTGTCGTGTCGGTGCTGTAGTTTGATTACACTTTTATTGGGAGCATTAAAGTTACTTTAAAGTATCCTACAGGCCCCGTATTACTGGCATTTAAGCAGTTCTTTGTTAAAGCAATCATTAAAAATACGTTTAATGCTTACGTTCTCATGTTGCTTTTTAAAAAACACCTTTATTATACTATTTCTATTATTCAAACTTAAGTAATACCACTTCTTAGTATGAAAAGTTACTGAATGCCTGGAAGAGGCAGGAGGCTGCAGGATCACACCGTGTCCTGGGCTGCCCTGCTGCCCCATGACCCTGGGGGAATTAAGTAAAAAAGGCAAAAATTTCATAGTGTTGTTACATAAGTCAAGGAAAATTACCCTCCCGGCTGTACTAAGCACAGGGTTGTTGAGTCCCCAGTTTCATGGTCTTTTGCCCTTGCTGATGATGTGGGTTTTTTTTGTTTGCTTTGTTGGTTTTTTTTTGACTGGGGGTGAGGGTTGTGTTTGTTGAAAAGAGCTAAATCTGGTGTGGTTTGTGATAAGCCTGTTAAGCAGCACGCTGAAAATAATCCGCCTGGCCCGGGTGAATAACCAAACACATGCTTTCAGATGAAGCAACGCTGAAGGGAATTGATGGAAGTAATGCCCTGGTCCTGCCAGCGAAAAAAGCAAAGAAGAAAAAAGCAGCGTGTGTCGTGCAACAGCAGAAGAAACCCCTGAGCAAGAAACAGAAGAAAAACCTGCAGAAAGTTTTAGAGCAGAAGGAAAAGAAAAAACAGGTGCGTGGCTGCCTGCTGGTGACTCCAGCTCGGTGACTTCCCTTAAAATGAGAGTTTAATACCAGCGTATGGAGAAAGTGGGTGTTCGTGAGCAGCTGTGAGGTTTCCCCGGTGCGATTGCGTTGCTGGTGTGAAAAACCAGGCTGCTAGGCCTGAAAAACGGGAGGAGGGGTGACTGCTGTGCCGTGCCAGCGACCGGCTTTCGGGGTGTGAGCTGTGAGGGGCGTCTCGAACATGCAGATGCTGAAGTTTAAGGGTTTATGTTACAAGAGGATTAGCCATCCCTTTGCTGGGCGTTTTGGCAAAAACATTGCACTTTTGAGTGCGATTCTAGTGGGGAAAAGCATTCCCCTCCCTCTCAGTGGATCAGGGGTTGCAGGAACGCATCATTTTGCGTCCTGGTTCCCATCGGCTCTTTGGCGCTGACCAAACAGGTGCCTGTTGGGACGGACAGCGCCAGCAGAGCGAACGACGGGGTGTTTCAGAGCCGTGTGAGAACCTTCGTCCTGCTGCAGGATGCAAAGCTTGGTGCTCTGCTGCTGCGGGTGCTTCTGCAATCCTGATTTCCAGCTCCTGTGGATCCTCTGTGTGCGGACAGAGGTTTCCTGTCTCCATAAAAGCTTTCCAGGCAAAATTCCTGATCGTTTTAGTGGCTGAATAATGACTCTGACGAATGAACTCTTATTTTTGGAGGCAGTTTAAAACTGCAGCTGCCTGACCTCCTGCCCGTGCCCTGTCCCACGTGAGGGAGTTGAAGGGAGCTTCCATTGCTCCAGCCCTTGCTCCACCATTTTAGTTCAAATCCTCTTTTTTCCCTGTTGTCTGAAGGGTCCAGCTGAGCTTTTCGTTGCAGCGGTGATGGGTCAAGGCCACGTTTCTATTTTTTCCCCAGTGCAGGGCTGAAACCTTCATGGGGGAGGAGGACTCCCTGTGGAGGAGCAGGAACGCCTTTACAGCGTCACAGCGAGGTTTGCCAGAGCACATCCTTTAAAACACAAGCGCAAATCTCAAAATGAAATTATTTCCTGGTGAAAATAAGCCCTGATTTTGGTTGTTTTTTCCCAAATAGCGAGCTGAGTGGCTGAGCAAGCTGAATGAAGTGCAGGCATCCGAGGCAGAAATGAAACTGCTGTACACTACTTCCAAACTGGGTATTGGGGAGCGCATGTATCAGACTAAAAGGTAAAGCGTGATTTGGAAAGAACCATCTGTTCTGTCCCTGTGGTTGGAAACTTGGCAACTTTCGTAGCTGTTTTTGCTTGGTTTGGTTTTTTCTGTTTCTTGCTGCATATGGGTTCTTCAGAATGGATGGAGTTTTCTTTTTTTATCTGATAACATGCTAGTCATTGTCTTGAGAGGAGTTAAAATAACTTGGTCTTCCCCTTCGTAAGGGACGAAGTGGGAGACAATTACATCTGCACACTCTTAGAAATTCTGCTAAACTGCATAACTGGTGGATAAACGTTTACTTTTTTGCTGTATTGGAAAGCATCAACTGATGCAGTCCTTCGTTACTGGATTGATCAAGAGTGCGTTTTGGCAGAAGTTGAAATAAATTAAACCACAAAGATGTCTTCGAAAGAAATGAATGAATGATCAGTACAGAGCGTGCTTAGATATGAACCCAGCAGTCAGGTCAGCCGAGGCTTTGCCTGGCAGGGTTGTGAAAACCTCCAAGAAAGGAGATCCCTGGAGAACGGGGTTAACCATTTGGGTAACGTCTTCTCGCGCTGCGCTATGCCTGAGGTGTAGAAGTTTTTCGTGTTTGAGTGAAACCTGGGTTGAGGGTCAGGCAGTGATTTTGGATGATGTAACTTTTCTGGTTTGTGTGGAAGACACGTCTGGCTTGAGGTCCTGGAGAACGTTGACCAAAGCATAGTTCACGTGTGGATGTTTTGTTCTAGGCTGTTACAGGAGCCCGGGACTGCTGTGCCTGAGAAGATCAGGAGCATCAGTGGTGCCAACAAGAGACGACACAGCTCTGATTCAGAATTGGAGCCTGAGGAGGCACCCAGCAGCTCTGAGGAGGAGAAGGAAGAGCAGAAACAAGAAGTTGAAAAGTCCTCAGGCAGTGATTTGAATACTGCTGAAAAGCCAGAGGAGGGCGTGAAGGCGGCAGAGGCTGACCGGCCGCCAGCTGCTCCTGGTGTGCCGGTTCACCAGACGGCCTCCAACAAACCATCCTGCAAGCCTGCGGTCTTCATTCCAGTGGACAGGTCTCCTGAGATTCAGGTGAGGCTCTGGGAACAGTTAAGTGCTTGTCACGGGCTTTGGAAATGGTGTCTTCCGTCCGATCAGGTCGCTGCAGACGCTACGGTGTTACCTTGTGTCTCTGGCTCACGCGGCACGGCAGCAGCTGCGCTTCGGGTCCTCCTCCTGGCAGCTTGTACACGGATGTGCCTCAGCTTTAAGCCTGTCTTATCCAGCAGAAGGAAAACTGGTTTTAGGGTGTAAAAGCATTTGTCTCTCATTTTAAATATAGACTCTATTTGCTGTCTTTTGTCGTTCTTCGCTTGTGAAGTCACTTTAAGCTCTGCATCGTGCTGGATCTTAATGCTGGATCGTTTTAATCCATTTGCCATAGGCAGGGCGTTCTGTAGAAGTGGGAGAAGCATTGTGTGTGTCTGAACAGACGAGGCAGAGCTGGGAAATGAATTTTTCCTTGAAGTGCTGTATTAATAAACTCCAGGGACTCTGAAGTTTCACAAATTGAAGGGCAGGGCTTGCCAGCTGCTTTCTGGGAAGCTGTTCTGGTGACTCAAGTTCTTGAACAAGCTGGTGTGATATTGGCTGGTTTAGAGCTTCTCGAGCCACAAAGCTTGCAGAATTCCTTTCCGTGGGTTTTGTAATCTGAGGAAGGTGATGGTTTTCAGTGCTGGGGAAAACAAAAAAGGGAGTGAGAAACAAAACAGCGCAACTGAAATGTGTGGTTTGTGTTCTTTAGGAAGCAAGACTGAAGCTTCCAATCCTTGCGGAAGAGCAAGTCATCATGGAAGCCATTAGTGAGAATCCCATCGTGATCATATGTGGAGAGACGGGAAGCGGTAAAACCACACAAGTACCTCAGTTTCTCTACGAAGCTGGCTATGCCAGGTATGAGTCTGCTTTGGGATGCAGCAAATGTAATGAGAAAAATTCAGGCTGAGCTCAGTCACTTCTGATTTTGTTTCTTTTCTTCTGATATGGCTGAACCCAACCTGGTCTTCTCTGTGCGGTGGTAGTGGCCCTGTTGAATGGGCTTTTAAAAAATCTGAAGGCAGTAAGACTGACTAGCAAAAGTCTATCCCCATGAGCAACCTTTTGAAACCTCTAAGGTAAAAATGTCCTTCAAAGCCACTGCCTTGTTTTCCACAGAGGGCCTTGATTGTCTGCCCGTCTCGCATAGCTTAACCTCTGCTTACAGAGGTTTGTTTTTACCTTTGCAAGAAAACATGCACCTTTCTGAAGAACATCTTTGAGAATAGCTGTGGTGCTACTGGTAATGCTTGTAAGCTTGGGCAGCTCCTGAGGTGCTTCTCGCAACTGCATCAAGGCGCATCCAGCGTCTGTGCTGCTGCTGCTGCTCCAGCCTGAGCTGCTTCTGAGCTGGACCCTGCTGCCAGAGGGATGTCCAGGGGGACTGGAGTTCCATGAGCTGGGATTACAGAGACAACATTTGGGGAAAAAATTCCTGTGATACGTGCATCTTCAGGTCAATACACATATGCTAGAAGGGTCATCCCAAAGCTTCCTTTCGGTCTTGTTCTTCTAACTAAAGGTGATACTGCGTGAGTGATGCTGCTAAATGTAGACCCGTTGTGCAGAAATCCTGTTGTCATCTTTCTAAGCGTTTCTCTCTTTTAAAACAAGCAGCCAAACCACCCCTCCTTTTCTTTCCTGCACCCCTTTAGTTCAAATGGTGCTATTGGGATCACCGAGCCTCGGCGTGTGGCTGCAGTGTCCATGTCCCAGCGAGTCGCTAAGGAAATGAACTTGTCACACAGGTGAGGAGAGGAAAAGGCCGAGACCCTGCTGGGGAGATAACGCTGAGATGCTCTGTGTGTGTCATAGGCTGAAATCAAGACTCGCACGTTGCTTGTTCAGTCTTTGGCAAAGGACTGTGGGAAAGTTACTTACAAACTGCTCTGTGGGGTTGTCTATTAAAAAAACATACGCAGGTTTGTTGCTACTAATGGTTGTGTGTTACTTTTTAGAGAGGGCTTTGTGGAGATGGTGTGTGGGAAGTGGTCCTAGTTTGTCTCCATATGAGAAAGCGTCTCGTGACAGTGAAATAATTCAAAGTGACATTGCTGTATATTCCAGCTTCCAGCATTTTGTGTGTGCTGGGCTCTGGGGAGCTGATGGTGTGCTTTTTGTCTTGTCTTGGCATCAGGTCTTAATTTAGTGAGGCTGAAGGCTGCCTCCCTGTCTGAATATGAATTTTCTCTTTCTCCCCATGCTTTTTTCTTGTGGCTACCCTGGCATTTCCTCCCAGGGTGGTTTCCTATCAAATCCGGTATGAAGGCAATGTTACAGATGAAACACAAATCAAGTTCATGACGGATGGTGTGCTGCTGAAAGAAGTTCAGAAGGTAAGCTGCTCTCCTCAGTGTTATAAAAAGGAAAGTATTTTGTGTAGCTGGGAAGAGACGCCAGTTACTCTGTGTGGATTTGTTGCCAACCTTTCAAAGCAAAATCCCTTTCAGCACTGGAGACATATTTCAGCTCATCCCTTTATATTCCTGCCCAAGTCCCTAAACGTTGGGTTATCTTGCTGTGTAAAATGAGGGCAAGGAAGAGAGTCTTGGAACTAGGCTGCTTCACGTAGGGTACATGCATTAAACTCTGCTCAAATATGTGGGAGAGACTACAGCCGTGAGGGTGGAGGGGTGGGTGTTTGTGTCGCTGTAGTTGTCTGGACTTAAAACTGACCTTGGGTGAGGCTTTATGTGATGAAATTGGTCTCTCTTCTCAGGACTTTCTGCTTTCAAAGTACAAAGTCATTATTATTGATGAAGCCCATGAAAGGAGTATGTACACAGATATCTTGATCGGCCTCTTGTCTCGCATCGTGCCTCTTCGTGAAAAGGTAAGAGAAGCAGTATTTATTTCTGTGTTAGGTGTGGGGGTGCTGGGAGGGGGATGTTGGACATGAAGAGGTTCTGTGGGAGAAGGGACTCTACAGCATGGAAGTTGATGGAAATCTGATGGAAACCATGAAATGACACTCAGATAATGTATTTTTCTTTCCACGTGATGGAAGAAGCACAGAGCCTGCAAAAAGGGGAAAAATAGTACATATCAGCACCAACAGAGAGCTTTTCAGGCAATATCCAAGCAATTTTAGAGTTACAGTGCCCCGAAACACGTGTGAATAACTAAAATTATCAGCCTGTTAGAATGCAAGGTGTTCACTGTTGCCGTTGGTGGCTTATTCCCAGGCAGTGCTTGGGAGGAGGCGTTTCGGGGCTGACTTAGTGAAGTGTTTGGTCCTGACTGGTGCTGGGGGCTGGTGGACTGCAGGGCAGCGCTTGGCGTCTGGTTTTGTTTTGCTTATGGATGGAGCGAGAACGGAGCGGTGGGAGGCGGCGGCAGGATTGCCAGCGTGGGCTTCTGCGTGGTTTAAGACGTGTTGCGTTGGAGGCGGTGCGCAGCCCCTGACGCTTGACACGGTGCTTTTGTTGGCTCGGCTGTTGCGTGCTTTGGGGCAGCACCTGGTGTCCCGCCCTGCTGACAGCTCTGGGTTGGTGTGCTGGGCAGCTTTCGGGCACGGAGTAACACGTTTGTGTCCCCGCAGAAAGGGCTGCCGCTGAAGCTGCTCGTCATGTCGGCTACCCTCCGGGTGGAAGATTTCACTGATAACACCAGGCTGTTTTCGGTCACACCTCCTGTTATTCAGGTATCGTTCTCCTGGCTGGGATCTGCGTCAGATGTAACGGCTGAAATACAACGAGGGTTTCCTTTATAAAATTAATTAAAAAATAGGGGCATTCTCATCTTTCCAGTGGGTGCTGAAATCTTTCAGCTATCAATTTAAAAACAGTTATTTTGTTTGGACTACTGTTTCTTTCGGGACTTGGTGTTTTTCTTTCCACTTTTATCAGAAAACTGCCCTGGCAGAGTCTGATTATCTTGAAAAACTGTATGTTACAATTTAGGAGAACTAGAAAGCCTCAATCCGAGTTGATGATCAGAAAGAGAAAAGTTTTGGTTTCTAGTTTGGTTTTGTGGTATTCAGGGTAGACAACACTGATAACTTCTGTGGGTCCAGTGTTTGTAGGTTACCAAAACCAAGAGCTGAGCAGAAATACAGGCCGAGCTTTCCTAGTTCTCCCATGAAAGCTGTAATGATTGTGCTGATGTTATGGCACCAAACAACCCCCTTTTTTTTTTTTCCATATTTCCTCTCTAGGTAGATGCAAGGCAATTCCCTGTAACCGTTCATTTTAACAAGAAAACCCCCCTGGATGACTATAGTGGGGAGTGCTTCAGAAAGGTGTGTAAAATCCATCGAATGTTGCCCTCAGGTAAGGTCGCTGCTGAGAACCTCTCAAATTCTTTCCACTTAACATGTCTGAAGTTTTCTGCATTGGTTTTTTGGGGAGGTTTTTGGTTGGGTTTTTTTGTTTTGTTTTGGGGTGAGGTTTTTTGGGAAGTTGAACATGGGACTGCAGTGATGTATTGTGCACTTTTACTTCAGAAAGTTTTTCTTGTGAAAATTACCCTTCAATTAAATCATAGTTACGTTAGCTTGCTTCTCAAGGGAGTACTAGACGACAGGTGCAGTCAAACACCCTGTTCCTCCTTGTTACTTTGCAGTATATTCATCCTGTCTTTTTCAAGAATAAGATCTGAAGCTTTCCAAGGTGAAATACCTGTGCTGAGGTTGAAAGTGATTTCTTCTCTTGCAGGTGGGATTTTGGTGTTTTTAACCGGCCAGGCAGAAGTTCACTCTCTGTGTAGAAGGTTAAGGAAAGCCTTTCCATTCCAAAAAAACAACACAGCAGGTAATGCTGTAGAATAAAGGACTGTTAAACTCTGAATTTATCGCACTGAGAAGTGAGCTTGCTTTGCACCTAAAAATAAGAGCTTTTATTTAAAAACCCCAAAAAACAAGGGTTGGAGAAAGGGTTCATTGTGGATGATTTTGATGACTGATTTTTATGTGCTGGTTTGAGTTTGGGGAAAAGGTCTGTGTGTATGATACCTTCCAGTTCCCCAGAATCCATTGCATTTCTTCACTTACTCTGTTGGTCATGAGTTAAAGTGGAAAAGCTGCTGCTTGTTGGTGACTGTTTATTTTCAGGATAGTAGAATTTCCCAAGATGAATTTAGAAAGTCAGATTCCAGTATAGCTCAGCTAATCATCTCCTGAACATCAAGGCATGCAGTTGCTGTGTGTTCACACTGTGAGACTTTTTGAATCCCCCAGAAGGTGGGAGTGGGACCAGGCTCTCCCCACTACCTTTTCCGAGAGGAAAGCACGCTGAGCTAACGGTAATTCTACTGCCTGTCTTTGTAGGGGGAGATGATGACAAAGAAGAATCAGTGGAAGAAATCAGAAAATTTAAGAAATCGAGGAAGCAGAGGAAAGTTATGGTAATGTGTGATGGCTAGAATTCCTCCAAGAGGCAGGAAGGAGCAGGTACCTCCCTGCAAACCAGCGCTCCTGTGTAGCTGCGTTTCTCCCCAGGCTGTTTTAGACTTGCATGAAGCCTTGTACCCTACACGTGTCCCCTCAGGGAATCCTGTAATACTGCTGCATTCTGAGCAATGTGTCCCTGGGTATTACGGGCAGGAGATGGATTTCAGTTGAGTACTGATCATTAAAACTTTAATGGAAGAAGTTCCAGACTTCCTGGCTCCAGGGCTGCTCCTCATCTCGCTGTTTGTAACCCAAAATTGGGGCTGATGCACCTGTGGCAAGGGGTAGTGTTTGGCTTCCAGCCGAGTCCTACGTGTGCTTTGTTAGCAGGAGAGCTTGATGTTACAGAAATACTGTCCGCTGACAGTGGATCCTGGTAGCTGAAGGAGCCTGAAGTAAAGACATTTTGCCCTTTCCCGCTGTCCTCCAAGTGAAGAAGCTTGGCTTGGCACAAAATGCTGTTTCAAATACTTGCGTTATTCCCCCCTGGCTCTAACAAATGCTGAACCTCAGCTTTAAAATACAAATGAAATCTCTCAATCGCTCTGTCACCATTAGGTCAACCAATGTTTGGAGTAAGTGCTCAGCTTTGCTTTCACAGCAGTAAAACGTGCTGTTTGTGTCCCCCCTTAATGCTCTGTGGTCGTCTTTCCTGTCTTTCTCAGACACTCCCCAAAATTGACCTGGACAATTACTCTGTTGTACCGGTGGATGAAGGAGATGAAGACAGAGACGCTGACACTGATGATGATATGGCAGGGTCTGATACTGACCTTGATTTAGGAGACGGAGACTCCGAAGAAGGTTTGGCACTTATGAAATCAAAATTCCGTATCTCCCGTCACCTGTGACACTGCGACATTGGCTGGTTGTCCTCTGCCAAGTGGTGTGATAACACAGCAGACCCGTGTCACGGAAATGCTATGAAGATTTTCCAGCATCAGCTTTGTCCCAAACACTTGGCAGGTCTTAGATGAAGCGGTGGTTGTGAAGACATCATTGGGATTAAGCCTGGAAGTTGACTTAGTGTGTATTTAACAGCAGGGGTTTGTTTCTTCACAGATGAGAAATCCGATGCGTCCCTTCCGCTCTATGTGCTCCCGCTGTATTCTTTGCTAGCACCAGAGAAGCAAGCAAAGGTGAGGGATTTAGTGTCACGAGGAGTAAATGATCCTTGTAGATACGTGTGATCGTTGGCTAAAGTCACGTGTGCTTCGTGACTGAAGATTTCCGTCTTTCTTGCAGGTATTCAGGGCTCCTCCTCCCGGCACCAGACTGTGTGTTGTAGCCACCAACGTGGCCGAAACATCGCTTACCATCCCGGGCATCAAATACGTGGTTGACTGTGGAAAGGTCAAGAAACGTTTCTATGACAAAATTACCGGGGTTTCGTCTTTCAGAGTCACCTGGATATCTCAGGCCTCAGCGAACCAGCGGGCGGGGCGGGCTGGCCGGACGGAACCCGGGCACTGTTACAGGTTAGCGGCCTGCCCGGGAGAGGGTTGGGAGAAACACAAAGTCCGTGTGAGGTTGACAGCTTTCCCTCACCCTGCTGCTGCCCCTGCTCGAAACAGTTTGGGTTTGTCTGCTCTTCATTCAAGTAGGAGAGGTGAAGCCCAACGTGAGCTGTCACTGGTGATACTGGTTTGACAGTTTGGCTTCCCTTGGCTTTCTCTTGCGGAAAACCCTGATTTTGGTGGCCAGTTCAGCACGAATTCCACTCCAAGCCAAGTCAGCTTTTGGTGAATACGGCGGTGTGCCCCAACCCTGTAATTAATGACATGGTTATGTAAATAGTACCCGCAGCTGCCTTTTTTCAAATCCCTTGCCAATTTTTTCATGCATCTCTTTTGAGTTAAGATTTCTTTTATGTCTCTAAGCAGCACTTCTGGTCCACTAGGTTATACTCTTCAGCAGTCTTCATGGACTTTGAGAAATTTTCTGCTCCAGAAATTACAAAGCGACCAGTAGAAGACTTGATTCTGCAAATGAAGGCATTAAATATAGAAAAGGTGAGGTGTAAGTTGGCTTTGTACTACAGCGCTTGTTAAAGTGGTTGCCCCTAGGAGCCAGAACTAAACACAAATGTCTTTTATCATCATTGCTTGAGGCTCTGCTTCCTGTTAGAAATTAGGCTCCTGGGACTTGATTTTGACTCTGCAAATTGCAGAAGCTGCTGTGAATTCCACCAGACATGTTTGTTCACGTAACAAGAGCTTTCCAGATTCCTAGTAGTGAAAAAGACCCTGTCCAAACAGGGGTTGTGTTTTGGAGATACTCGAGCCCTTTCAGAAAGCACAATACTTAAACTGGACCTTAAGGCAGCCTGCCCTGGGCGGTGCCTGGAGTCAGTGGCAGCTAAGGGTGATGCTGGTATTCCTGTTTCCTGAGGTTTTTGTTCTAAGCATTTCCTCCCATTATATCTCCTTTCCTCTGGCTCCTGGCAAGCATCGTAAATGTTTTTCTTTGTTATATGTAACCAGAGGGGAGGGGTTTTGCTCCCTTCCAGGACTTCTCACTGCATTCAGACTCTGTTTTTCAGCGGGAGCCGTGTCAGTGAGGTACTGAGCGGTGTTTTATCCTGGTGTCCGTAGGTAATCAACTTCCCATTCCCAACACCACCTCCAACAGAAGCACTTGCAGCAGCTGAGGAGCTGCTGATAGCCCTGGGTGCCTTGAAGGAGCCCCCTGTGACAGGAAGGTAACGTCTGTGGTCCCCCACAAATCTCTTGGCGCCGCTGCTCGGCCTCTGCTGTCGAGGCAGTGGGCACTGCTGTCCTGCGTTTCCACCTCAGCCTTCGCATCTGGGGGTGTGCTTTTTTACAGAGACTGGCCTTGTTTTAACAGTCTGTCGTTTACCCCTGTTGGTTTTACTGGTCCTGGGTGTGTTCGGGCAAGGAAAAACTGTGCTAGGAGTGTGCTGTGCAGGGCAGGTGGGAGCTGCATGAGGACGGGGAATCCTTCCCCCAGCCTTTGGGACCAGCACATCACAAAATCTGAGAAAACATCAGATTAAGTTGGCTGCCAAAACCAGAAACACTTTTTCTAATGCAGAAGTTTCTTCATTACTTTTCTCTTCTTCCCCCAGGCTGAAGCAGCAGTTGGCAGCGAAGCTGAGTTGCCCTATTAGTCCCCTGGGCAGAATAATGGCCACTTTTCCTGTAGCCCCCCGCTACGCGAAGATGCTGGCGTTGAGCAGGCAGCACGACTGCCTGCCGTACACCATTACCGTCGTGGCTGCCATGACCGTCCGGGAGCTTTTTGAAGAGTTTGACAGGCGAGTGAGTGAGCCTGACGTCCTCCTCACAGGGTGCCTCGCCTCCTCCCAGCACAGCGTTGAGGCGCCTCTGCCCAGGAGAACGATGCTCATTTATGCTTCTTTGTGTTTCCTTTAGGCCAGCAGTAAATGAGGAAGAGACGGAAAAACTGAAGGGGAGGAAAGCAAGGCTTCTGCAGATGCAGAGGATCTGGGCTGGGCAGGGGCCGATGCAAAAGCTAGGAGACCTCATGGTGATGTTAGGTATTGCAGACAGCCATTTCCCTCCGCTCTTAACTTCCATTCTGTTCTCCTCCCCGTCACCCTGAGCGCTTGGTACAATCAAAGGCATCCTCGTGCTGTAGGGCTAAGTCCAGCAGTGTACTTTGGAGGCTGTTCTCTGGGCAGCCTGCCAGCGTCCCAGGCTAATGACAAGTGGGAACTGCGATATGCACGTGTGAACTGTGGCAGTACGGCCCCGCAGTTGGTTTAATTAGAACTGATCAGCGAAATTGTTTTCTCCCCGTGACTGTTCGCTTCCAGGAGCGGTGGGGGCCTGTGAATATGCTGGGTGTACCCGTAAATTCTGTGACGAAAATGGGCTCCGATACAAAGCCATGCTGGAAATCAGGCGCTTGAGAGGGCAGCTGACAACAGCAGGTAAGTGGGTTTTGAGAGGAATTGCCGTGTTCATCCTCTTTCGAGGGGTGACAAACCAACGGAGCTGTTTGTTGCAACCTTTTTTTTTTTTTTTTCTCTTGAATCTTGACTCACCTTTTTCCCCCTGCAGTGAACTCGGTCTGCACTGATGCTGGTCTCTATGTTGATCCAAAGATGAAGCCCCCGACAGAAGCTCAAGCAACTTACTTGAGGCAGATTGTGCTGGCAGGGCTGGGGGATCACGTTGCCCGAAGGGTTCAGGCAGAAGAGCTCCTGGATGACAAGTGGAAAAATGCCTACAAGGTAAACAGCTTGCCTTGACTGAATTCCTCTTCCCCCGTGTGGCAGAGAGACACCCCTGTGCAAAGCCTGCGCTTCTGGCGGGGTGCAGCGCTGGGGCTGTGTGTGCTGGCTTTCTGCAGTTCTCTCCAGAGAATTTAAGTTTCCAGCGTTGCAATTTCCCAGTGGTCACGTAGGAATTGTTATAAAAGAGCTAAGAAATAGCATTAGTCCATCTTGCAAAGTGCTTGATGTCTCCAGAGAATCTCCAGTGAAGCAGAAAATTACGGGGTTATTAGAAACCTCCATCACCGAAGGAAACCATATGAATGTACATCTGAGAGAGACTGAAATTAGATGCAATCGAGAAATTGGATTGCTGGTAACTCCTCTTCCTCTGCTTCAATCTTCTGTGCTTTCTTAAAGACTGCTCTCCTGGACGACCCAGTGTTCATCCATCCAAGCTCAGTCCTCTTCAAACAACTCCCAGAGTTCGTGGTGTATCAAGAAATCGTTGAGACTACAAAACTCTATATGAGAGGTGAGCCTGCTGCGGCGCCTGCTTGTTCAGAAATGCCGTAGCAGAATGTTTCCCTTGCTGCGGTGACTGGGCGCCCTCCTTACAGAGCGGTCATGCCTCCTGGGATTTGGATCCTTACGCTTCCCAGGTCTGGATCAGGGGGAAAATTGGCTTGGCTTATTCTGTGTCTGGCAGAATTAGCTGGAGCAAAGCTCAGTTTCTGAAACAGCTGCTCTGCACCAGCCCTGTCAGCAATAGCTACTGATTGCAGGTCTCTGGACAGAAGAACGAGGATAAGTTGACTTGAAAAACGAGATACGAGTAAATCTGTGGAGATGAGATCCTGACCGTGCCCCGTGCTCGTGGGACTGCTAGGGAGTGGTGGCCCGTGGCCGCCAGCCTGCATTCAGGCGTGTGTTTTCCCTTCCTCAGGTGTGTCCGCAGTCGAACCCGAGTGGATTCCTGCCCTGTTGCCGCCGTACTGCCACTTTGGGAAGCCTCTGGAAAATCCTCCACCATCTTACTGCCCCGAAACAGGCCGAATTCGGTGCCACAGACCAAGTGTCTTTTGTAAGCGTCTGGAAAAGCGTCCCTCGGTAGTTTTGTCTGAGAGCTGCTCTGTCGTTACTGTAATGCTGCTTTTAACAAGACCATCAGCAGACAGGAAGGGTCAAGCTCAGCTTGGACTGGAGCTTAACAGTGGTTTGAGTAGCTCCATGGGCTTCGTAGCACTTAAATATCAGCATCTCCCCATCGGGCTGGGTGTTTTATGCCCACCTGCTCCCCTTGTGGAGGAGCAAGGCCGGCTGGGTGGTGGCGGTATCCTCTCCACTTCTCTTAGCACCTGTGTTGGCACATCTCCCTTGGAAACGAACCCTCCTCTTGGAGCATTTGGGAGTCTCGGCGTGATCTTTCTTTCCAGACCGAGTTAGCTGGGAGCTCCCCGCTGTGGAAGTTGATTACCCAGAAGGTATTGATCGCTACAAATATTTTGCCAGGTTCCTGCTTGAAGGAAAGGTGAGTGTGTTCCGGCTGCGTCACTTCCTTGATGTTAGAAGGTTTTGGCCCAGTTTTTGGAGGAGATGAGCCTTGTGGCTTCTTTCTTCGTGTGTGTGCCCATTCCTCATGACATGCTGGTGGCAGGAGGAGTCTGCTGCGGTCGGTGGGGTGGGGAAGGTTTCTTTAAAATGTGAAATGGCATGAAATTCAGCAGTTGGGTGAAAGAGACCCCCAAATTTAAGTCCTGTTTTTGCAAAGGAAAGAAGCTGTAACTTGTGTCTTGGTCCATTCTGAGACACAAGTCATCTAGCAAGCCCATCAGGACAAGATTGGCATGGAGACATGGATGGGAGAGGTGGGAATAGAGGATATGGGGTGGAAATCCATAGTAGGCCAAGTTCGTTGATGATTGTCTCCGTGAACAATTAATTTACCTCGTTCATTATATACTTGCTACAACAAATCTTCCAGGTCATTGAAAAGTTGAGTCCTTACAGCCGCTGTCTGCTGTCCAGTCCCCTCATAATGCTGAAGACATGGTCCAAGTAAGTTGTTAAAAAGAAACTTAAGTTTGTTGTCTCCACTTTTAACTTCCTTTTAAATAAAAAAAAAAAAAAAAAATCAGTGCTGGGAAGCGTGTTCTAGATAGCGATCTTGGCTGTAGCTGCAGGGAGAGGAAAATGAGCTTTCTCACCAAGAAAAACTGTGTCCCCAGAGGACTGGGCGATGGTGAGGGCAGTACGGGAGAACACCCGCAGCCTGCTGGTCGCACTGACCTCTGCAGGCTGCGTCTCACAGATACATTGCCCACGCCTGGAAGAAACTGCCAGGTGGGCACTGCTGCTTTCCTGCTTTTCGGCCAGTTAGTCTGTCCTTATTTCTTTTCAAAAACGTGTTTCCAACAGACCATGTTCTTCTTGTGGCTGTGGTGACGTTTACAGAACTGTGACCTCCAGAAGGACTGTCGGCTATGGCTCCCCTTGCTGTCCCCCCTCTCTTGTTTACCCAAATAAGCTTCCTCTGAGTCTTCTGTGAGCTTCAGTGGCGTTGATGGATGCAAGGATCTTGAAGGACTGTGTAAAAGGGACTGATGTTATCCGAGGGTCCTACAGTTACAGCGTGGGACCTTTGGATTCCTTTTTGCTTTACTGGGTGCTGTGCAGCTGCGTTGCAGACAGCTTCATGCTGTCCGCAAGGAGAGCAGCCTGCTGCTACTTTCAACAGCAAAAAGTTGGGGTAGGGGGAAGAAACTGCTTCTAGGGAACTTCCTTGAGCCAATGACATGTCTCTGTATCCAGAGGTCGTGAGTTTCTACATCTGTATTTAGCCTTTTAAAGATATTAAAGAGTATGAATTCGGAAAGGTGAGCTGAGTGCCCTGACACTCTGCTGTGCTGCTGAACATTGTCTTACTACACCATTTTCTTTTGGACTGATTTAGGCTTCAGCCCAGGACAGAATCCCTCCTGCAGGCTCTGGTTGCAGAAAATTGTGACAATCGCGATGCTTTACTGGCTGCATGGAAGAAAAATCCTAAATGTAAGTGTTCTGTTTGCTTCATTATGAGTCATAGCTGTGTAGATTTGTAATACCATGAGCTCTGTTGAATTATCACTTAAAAAATGGATGATTTTGCTTGATAAGCTCCAAATATTTGCTGTTTTCTTACCAGAAACAGTAACGCTCTGTGTTTGGTTCATGTGAAGAACTGGAGTTCCCTGCACTTTAGAAAGCAACATTTGTTTGTGTTTCAAGATTTTTTTTCTTCTGTAGCTCTAACGACAGTTAAAACGTCTTGTTTGGGCTTTCGAAAGATTCAACTATGGCGGTACTGCCAGTGGATACAGGAAAATTTTTTTTGAGGTAAAATGGATTTTATTCAATACTAAATTGGATTTTGTAAACCAGATGGTAAGAGTTCTCCATAGAAGCAGCAGCAAAGTGATGCAGTAATGGCTTTCACAGTAATTCTCCCTTATTTGATACTTTTATATCTGCATGTGCAGGTGTCCAGGCTCCACCACTGTCCCAGTGATGGACGGTTGGTTCTTGCCCTCAGCCTGCGAGCAGGGTGATGCCACAGGACCTCATCTTCCCAGCAAAGCCGCTCCAGTCCCTGACTCCTGTAGCTGTCTAATTGCTCCTCTCTCCATTCCAGATTTGCTCGCAGCCTATTGCCAGTGGATCCCCGAAGCGATGCATGATGATGTAGCCAAGAAGTGGCCACCAGTAGCACCGTGAAGTGCCTGACTCTGTTCTCAATGGACTCCTTTTCTCCAAGATGTTTCAAGAGCTTGGGTTCCCTTGGAAATCTCATGACAGAGATGGACTCATTAACTGTTAGCGATACCTTTGTGCAAGCGAACTGGGTGTTCTGGTTTTCTGGGAAGCCTTTTGTGTTCCCAGAAGCCCTACCAGCTGTTGCGCTGGTATTTTGTAATACTAATGTTTGGATAATTTTATCCATTGTATTTTACAGATTTTTTTTTTTCATCTGAAGTTTCTCTTTGGACTATATTAGTCATATGGACTATAATAAATACGTATAGTTCTCGGTTTGGATGGGAGAAATGTTTTCTATGTGGGATGCTGCAATAAGCAGAACTTCAGACCTTTGTGGACCCTTCCTCATGTAGAGGAAGAGATAGATACAAACACAGGCTGAACCTTTGGCTCTCCTGGTGGGTTGACCATGGCCAGAGCTCAGCAGCACACGGCCGCTCGCTCCCTCCCCGTCCCTCCGGCAGGACAGGAAGCGCGGAAGTGAGAAAACTCGTGGGTTGAGATAAAGATGGTTTATGAGTGAAGGGAAGAAGATGAAGAAGAAAAAACCCCAACATGAAGGAAATCAGTCACCAGCTCCCACACAACAACCAGCTGGTATCAGAGTGTGACATGCAGCACGCGCTGTCCCTTTGGCTGGCTCAGGTCACCCATCCCCTTCCCGTGTCTCGCCCACCCCCAGCCCACGCGCGGGGGAAGCAGAGGGGGGAAAAAGAGAAAGCCTTGGCACTGTGCAAGTATTGCTCAGCAACAGCCAAAGCGCTGGTGAGTTATCAACGCTGGTTGAGTCCCAAGTCACACAGCAGCATCGGGGCTGCTATGGAGAAAGTGACTCCAGCCCAGCACAGTCCTAACATTTCTTTTCCTGCTTCTCTAGGAGTTTGCCGTGGGTTCAGAGTAGCCATCAGTCTTGCTTTCAATGTTTTTTTTTCTCAAATCTCTCCTGGCTTGGTGCTGCAAGCACTTGCATCTCCTGCTGCCTTTGCTCTGCCCCGGGGTTTGCAGGGCTGTTTTGTGCACTCTGGCTCTCCTGAGCCACCCTCTGTTTCACGGGCTGGAGCACTTTTGGGAATGCAGCAGCTTCCAGCAAACAGGGCAGACTTTAGCCATGCCGCCCGCTCCCTTTGCAGCAAGAAACCTTTGATCGGCCCAGAAGAAAATGTACAGCTTGAGTTTACCCTCCCTTTTGCCCAATCTTTTTCCTCTGTGGGAAACCCTGTGCCTCCCCTGGTGTTAATTTGCTGTCGCTTTTAACACCGCAGCGTGAGAAGGTGTGGGCAGGGATCCCCGTGCCCTGTGGGCAGGAGGCAGCTGGTGTGACCCCACCACAGAAGAGGTGGATGCCTGCGCCCGCTGCACCCCCTGTGTTAAAAATACCTAGTGCTGGTGAAACACCAGCTTTTGGCTTTCGAGCAAGAAGGGAAATCCTTGGTTGTAGCTGTGTGTTTGTCGTGTCAACGCCGCAGTGTTCAGCAGCAGCCAGGGCCGGAGGGGCTCTGGGCTGGGCTCCTCTCTGAGCGGGAGCTGCAGCGGAGGTGTGCAAGCTGCTCTGTGCTTCTGGGAGGGAAGAGGGGGAAAAAAAAAGGAAAACACCATCCTCCTTACAAATTACGGCCTTTTTGTGAAATGGGGCGAGAGAAAGCGAAAAGAACCGGCTTCAGGAGGCAAGAGCAGGAAAAAAGGCAAGAAAAGTGGAGATGCCGGGGATTGAACCCGGGGCCTCATACATGCAAAGCATGCGCTCTACCACTGAGCTACATCCCCCGCCTGCCACCGCTCTCGCGCCCAGCGGATGCAGACGTACTGCAGGCCGCGCGCCACGCCCAGCGGCTCCCACCGCCCCGCGCCACCTCCCGCGCGCCCGCCCCGCCTCCCGCAGCCGCGCGTCGCGCCCCGGCAGCATCTGCGGGAGGCGGCCGCGGCCTTGTAGGGGAAGGCGGGAAAAAAACTCCGCGTGCCCGTCCTCGTTAGTATAGTGGTGAGTATCCCCGCCTGTCACGCGGGAGACCGGGGTTCGATTCCCCGACGGGGAGGCTATTAATTTTGTTCCCCGCTGACGTTTTTTTGCCCGGGCCGCCGCGCAGGCGTTTGTGACAAACGGGCGTGGAACCGCGGGGCCTGCGGGCGGAGGCCCGCGTCATACACAGGGGGGTATATATATATGTATATATATATATATATATACACATCCCAGGGGCAGCCTGGGGACGGCGGAGGCAAAGCAGGCAGAGCTGCGTATGACGGCAGCGCGGGGGGGGGGGGGGGGGGGGGTGTGTCGGCGTGTGAGCCGCCAGCTGCCGCTAGTATTTGGGGGTTCCCTGGGGTCCCACCTGCGCCCCGCGGGGGGCTGGAAAGCCGGGTGAAGGGGGGAAGGTGGGGGGCCGCTGAGCGCTGCTGCTGCATGGGTGAAACCCGCGGGGGGAGCGCAGGCCCTGGCCGGGGTCCGCGGGTGGGCTGGGCGGGGTCGTATCTGCGGCCAGCAGAGGGCCGCCGCGCAGCCGAAATAGCTCAGTTGGGAGAGCGTTAGACTGAAGATCTAAAGGTCCCTGGTTCGATCCCGGGTTTCGGCAGAACCGTTTTCTCGCTCGACGGCGGGTCCTTTTGCCGCCGAGGGGAGCGGGATGCGGGTCTGCGGCCTGCGCGCCGGGCGGGGGCGGCTGTCCCCGGTGTCAGTTTGGGGCAGGAACGGCTTCCCCGAGGGCGGCAGCCGCGGTTGGACCTCTGCCCAGCGGCGGCTCCTCCGGTATGCCCGGAGCCGCCGAGAAAACCTAACAGGTGATCCTCGTTAGTATAGTGGTGAGTATCCCCGCCTGTCACGCGGGAGACCGGGGTTCGATTCCCCGACGGGGAGACCAGAGAAATTTTTATTCTTTCCAGTTGGTTTTTTTTTTTTATTTTGGTCGAGTACCGGTTTTTCTAATTTCCGAAGGAACGCGAAGTAAAAAAAAAAAAGAGCAGAGTTTTGTGTGTGCAAACCCAGACTGTTCCCGGACTTCTAAGCGTTGCCTGAAGCTCACACCCATCTTTGTGCATAGCCCGATCCCGGGGGGGGGCACAGGGCTGCCCGTGTCCCCGCCCTGCGCGGGGCGCGGCCGGCGCCCACGCACCTCCCTGCCCGCCCTTCCCCGCGTACCCTCCCCACCACCCGCCCCGCCGCTTCCCCATCACGGCGGGGACGGGCTGGCGGAGGGACCTGACCACCAGGCAGGGTGGGCCTGGCGGGCCGGGGGATGTAGCTCAGCGGTAGAGCGCATGCTTTGCATGTATGAGGTCCCGGGTTCAATCCCCGGCATCTCCACACACGCCCTTCGTTTTTCTTTTTTACCCCCCCCCCCGGTGATATATTTTTATCCGAGGTTAAAGTTGCCACGTACACATTAAACCACCGCAAACTGCCCCGTGACCGCGCGGCCCAAAAAGGCCCTCGGTGGCAGTTTCCCGGTGGCACAAAATGGCATTTTTTGGTCGCTCAGTTCTCCTCAGGGCTACGCAAACATTCAAGGTTCTCGCGTCTCTCTGGGTATTTCGTTGCCACGCTGAGGCCCTGCAGACGCAGAGCAGCCCAAAAAGGAGGAAGGAAGCACCAAACCCTGAAATGCAGGGGGCCGCTGGCCTGCCAGCCCTGCCCGACACCTCTCCAGCCCAGATCCCAGCAGAGCTGGCTGCAAGCAAACCAGCACAGAGCTGGCTCAGGGTCCCTGCGCCACATTCCCAGAGCCAAAGGAGAAGGCACAAAAGCTGGGAACACCACAGGCGAGACGGTGCAGGAGCTTTTCCCCAGCTCTGCGGTGTCCTGCTCTGGCTGGAGGCTCACGGGCAGCCCCTTGGCAGCGTGACCAGGCTTCACTCGGCGCAGGTCGGGAGGAGCTCTGGGGAAACAAGCTCCCTGCTGTGATCTCCTCAGGCTGGCTGGGCTCACGCTGTTCTGTCTCACCCCAGAAAGTCTTCCGAGCTGGGAGGGCTGAAAGGTAGGGCACAGAGAGACCAAAGCCCACAGAGCTTGAAACAGCTTTTCTCTACACAGTTCCGTTACCAGCCGTTTTATCTGCACTGTTCAGTTATCAACGGCGTGTCCAGCTTAGGGAGAGCTGACTAGTGAGAGGTGTAAAATGACATTTCCTGCCAAAATGGTTAAAACACTCCTTGTGCTATTTACTCATGTTACTTCTTCTTGTTATTTTGAGCCAAATGTTTAGCTACAGCACTAGTAAGTGTGAAGATCCCTGTTGTAAATAACTCCCTGGACAGGATCTCTGTGGGCAGCCGTCCTGGAATATACCCTGCACACGAATACAAGAAAGAGACGGGTCCTGCCCCAGAGAGTTTGTGGTAACAGGCATGAAGGAACAGAGTTTTTGGCAGGGGAAATCAGTATTTGTCAGTACAATAGGTCATGGACTGTTAGGCCCAACCTCCTACCAGTCACCAAGCTTGCCTTGAAATTGTAGCAAGGGGTACTCGTGCAGTGTAGGAGAAACACGGGGTGGCTTTGTTCACAGAAAGCCCCTCCCAGCTCGGGACAGCGCTGTTCTCCTGCAAACCAGGCGGATGTATGTAAGGACTGTTGCGTTAGGGCCTAACATCTGCCTGGCAATCTGAATAGAACAGAACTGTGAACCTTTAGGGGTGTGCTGCTCCGCCATCCGATCCAGACATCAGGTACAAGCTCACTCGGGATGCTCAGCGGTTGGCTGCCTGCCCTAATGAGCTGAACAGCACTGTATCATCTTGATTTCTTTCCATTACAAAACTCGGTCTCGTGACAAAATATGCTGCCGTGTGCCTTTGCAACTAGTTTCAGACCAGCCCCGAGTGCTCACTCTGTGACTAAAAGAGTAAGCTTAGCATCATGATTCACTTTCAGGCGAGAAATTACCTAAATCCGAAAGGCTGTTCCAATCTTTTATGTTCATACGACTCCAAATGCACACAACGTAAGCCTCTGAGCACCATTCTAACCTGAGAAGAACCAAAAGTCTTTTGTGGAATTTTTTTTTTTTCCGCAGCTAAAGGACCGGGGTGTTTGAGGTTATTATTACTATAGCAATGCTGAGTTTTAATAGAAAGGCAAGGCAGCAGAGGCTCCCCAGAGCTCTCCCCTCCTGTAAAAGCTCCATGTGTCAGGCCAACGCAGGCCGGTTTCCCTCAAACCAATCACAAAGCTGTTGCTGGGCCTCTGCTCCCTTCCTACTGGTGTGCAGCCTTGGGTGTTATCTGTGTCCCTTCGGCAGGCAGCAGTTTTCCTTGGGTGCCGGCAAACGAAGGATTTTGCAGGCGGATTGAACCGAGTGGCACCTCGTGAATCTTGCAAACAAAGCCCTGTTCTCAGCTATGCCCTTGAATGGCTGTGTAGTTTGGCTAGGATGGCACAGGAGCCACCTGAGTGCAACAGAGATCTGCCAGAAGGTGCTCTGTAAGTGAGATCAGAGTAAGAAATAGGCATTATTATCATTATTTCTATTTATGAGTGATTTTACCCCAGCAGCAAGGCCTTAGTCCCGCGTTATAAACTCCATTATACCTCAGATGCATCCTCGGCTTCACGAGTGCACGTATAGTCACCAATCGTACCGCAGGCAGACTGCAGGACTCGGATCTCTTTATCCGTCAGGCCTGCTTTGTCCCTCCCTTCACCTCTCTGGGCTGCCTGATCCCCGGCCCCTGGCAGGAGTCTCCCGCAGCCGCCCTGTCCTGCTGCGGGCCCTGTCCTTCAGGCTGCTCCAGCCTTGGGCCACGGCCGGTGTCGGGCATCGCTGTGGCACTTGGGCACTGCCTTGTTTTCCCCATCCCTTGCTCCACGGGCCATGGGGGCACAGAGGGCCGGGCACAGACCCGCCTGCAGACCTCACCTGTGCCATTGCAGCAGGTTTGTGCCTGCTCACACCACTCCTGGTCCTGGGTGGGGGAGACCACGCTCCCCCACCACATCTCTCCCTCTAGCATGCTGAAACACATCGGAGGCTTCTTAAATGGAAATACGCGGCTTCCTTCGGGTGAAATCAAGGGTCCCTCTCCCTACAGGCGCCTCAGAAACTGCCTCCCAGCGAGGCCCACGGCACAGCTGCCCCACACCCTGCCCCAGGGACGAAAATCAAGGAGGCGCTTTTGAAACGCAACTGTAGGGGTTAAATCCCTGAATAAAATGTACGGCTGTGACAAGAAGATGCAGGCACTGGGGCCTCTCTCAAGCCGAAAGGCTCGGCTCGCTGCGGCCCCACAGGCCTCCCCGTGCCCTGGCGCCGCTCCGCGGTTCCAGGCCAGGTTTTCCCCCGCGCTCCTGTGCGCACCCTCTGCCCGCCCCCGCGCCCCCCGCCTGCCTGAACAGCCTCATTACCTCGCGCGGTGCCGACTCCTCCGCGCTGCCGGGCCTCACTTCCTGCCGCCCCCACAGCAGAGCCGCGGCGCGCGCCGTAGGGAAAATAGTGCCTGGCGGAGCGATCCGAGCCGCGGGGGCGGGGCGGCAGAGGCAATATAAGGGGCGGGAGGGGAATGTGTGGCGCAGTTGTAGCTGTATAAACCCGGGCGAGTGTTTCGCTGTCGGCTTGGCCTGCGAGCCCTGCGGTGAGTGCTCCGCGGTTCGGCTTCGCCCTCTCTCCGCGGCGGGACGGGAGGGGAGAGCCGCTTGTGGCGGCGGGGCTTAGACGCGTGCTGGGTGTCCGGGCGGGAGGGGGAAGGGATGCAGCTGGCGGAGATGGCGGGCCGTGGGCCGGGACGTTCCCCCCGCCCCCACCGGCAGCCCCCCGAGCCGGCGGCGGAGATGGACGGGAGGGGGGAGTACGAGAAGCCACCAGCAAAATGGCGGCCGCGCAGGCGCAGCGGCCCTTTCAAGATGGTGGCGGGCGCGCGCGCGCCTTGGGCGGGAAGGGGAACGGGGCGGGTGGCCCCGCCTGGTTTGGGGTTGTGGGCGGGTCTTGCGCCGTGACGTCAGCGGGCGGGGAGCGGGGCCAGGCCGCTCCCAACGGGTGCAGCCCCGCCGGTACCGTGCTGGGCTCCTGCTGCTCGGCCCGGCTGAGCCTGCCGGGAGGGGGAAGGGGGAAATGGCTAAAGCACAGTGGTCTCTCTTCTTGCAGGAAAACATGCAGATCTTCGTGAAGACCCTGACAGGCAAGACCATCACCCTGGAGGTCGAGCCCAGTGACACCATTGAGAATGTCAAGGCCAAGATCCAGGACAAGGAGGGCATTCCCCCCGATCAGCAGAGGCTGATCTTTGCTGGCAAGCAGCTGGAGGATGGTCGCACCCTGTCCGACTACAACATCCAGAAGGAATCCACCCTCCATCTCGTGCTGCGCCTGAGGGGTGGCATGCAGATCTTCGTGAAGACCCTGACAGGCAAGACCATCACCTTGGAGGTCGAGCCCAGTGACACCATTGAGAATGTCAAGGCCAAGATCCAGGACAAGGAGGGCATTCCCCCCGATCAGCAGAGGCTGATCTTCGCTGGCAAGCAGCTGGAGGATGGTCGCACCCTGTCCGACTACAACATCCAGAAGGAGTCCACCCTCCATCTCGTGCTGCGCCTGAGGGGTGGCATGCAGATCTTCGTGAAGACCCTGACAGGCAAGACCATCACCTTGGAGGTCGAGCCCAGTGACACCATTGAGAATGTCAAGGCCAAGATCCAGGACAAGGAGGGCATTCCCCCCGATCAGCAGAGGCTGATCTTCGCTGGCAAGCAGCTGGAGGATGGTCGCACCCTGTCTGACTACAACATCCAGAAGGAATCCACCCTCCATCTCGTGCTGCGCCTGAGGGGTGGCATGCAGATCTTCGTGAAGACCCTGACAGGCAAGACCATCACCCTGGAGGTCGAGCCCAGTGACACCATTGAGAATGTCAAGGCCAAGATCCAGGACAAGGAGGGCATTCCCCCCGATCAGCAGAGGCTGATCTTTGCTGGCAAGCAGCTGGAGGATGGTCGCACCCTGTCCGACTACAACATCCAGAAGGAATCCACCCTCCATCTCGTGCTGCGCCTGAGGGGTGGTAACTGAACTGGCTGCTTGTGGCTTGTTTCCAAGTAAAAGTTCCTCTGCACTTGTTCATTCCAATAAAGCTGTTGCATCCACAAAACTTTGTGTCTCAAGTGATGTGAACAACTCTATGCCGTTAACCAAATTAGCTAGCTAATAAAACTATAATTATATCGTTTTCACATAAAAAGGTATTGCAAAACTGCCTTATGCAAGGCTTACACATGCCTGGCAAGCGTAACTAATCCTTCAGCTGTGGTTTTGCTGAGTTTGTATAAGTGTTTTCATAACCAGCTGAAGCCCTGGCTGAAGTTCAGTGCCAGCCTGCTGATGCTAGGCAGCTGTTAGGGTTACGTGAGTGTGGGTCAGTGATGTGAAAACGCAATTGTCCTTGAGCTGGCGGGTGTTGATAGTGCAGCTTTCCCCAATAATTGCCAGGTCCTGCCCCTGGTGTGTGCGTGTTGATGGAGTAACAGGGAAAGGGTAATTCCACAGTTTGTCAAAGGCCAGCAGCCTGCTCGGGTGGTTGGATGTCCCGGCTGATCCTGAAGCCCTTGGCCCAGCAGCTGAGAAGCGTTGTGGCTCGTGCAAGTCTCGCCACCGAGTTACGGGGTAGACATTTTTTTTGGAAAGCACATTAAGCGAACTGAAACTTGGGATGTCCTAGGTTATTTAAAGTCTTTCAGAATGTGCTTTGTTCCAGCTGGGCACAAAGGGGAAGTGCTCAAGTATTGATGAGCTGAAATGTCAGGGAGCAAGTTCCTGTCTGCTGTAGAAGCCCGGGCAAAAGGCACGTCTGCACTGAAGTGTTCTGTGGGGAAGCGGCGGTTGCTGGATGTGGGAGCTCATGAGGAGTTCACGCTGTGCTGGCCATTGGGAAGTGAGAAAAGGGGGAGGCTGGAGAGAAATGTACCTGTTACCGAGAGCGGTGATGGGACACGTCTTTGGGAGGGGAGGTGGTGGGAGCTGGAAAAGCGTCTTCAGATGATGACTGACCTCAGTGGGACCTGCAGTGACCTTAGACTATCCGGAGTGGAAGGGTGGGGCAGCAGGGTTTGCCTCAAGTAACACCGAGTGTTAATTATTCTTGATTAAGGGAGCGGTGGAAGATGCTCTTGGTGCTCTGTGGCCTGCAAGGACCACGTTTGGGCGACTGGGATCTGCGCTGAGTTGGAGGAAGCCGTGGGACGACACCACTGAGCTGGAGCTTGAGTCGGTGTTGGGACCCCACTGAGCTCCTGGTGCGTCCCCGGGGGGAGGCTGCTCCTGGCTGTGTGGGGTGGTGGGTGCTGGGGGAGGGCTGGGTGGGAGGTGCAGCCTGCATTGGGGGTTCAGTCCCGTTAGCAGAGGGGCACTGGGGGGACCCTTGCTCAGCCCATGTGCCCCTCCGCTGATGGGACTGAACCCCCAACCAATCCAGTCGTAAAGCTTGACGATGCGTGGTCTGTCCCAGTCGTCCGAATTTATAGAGCAATTAAAAATCCAGCAGCCCTTCAGCAGGGTGTGGGGTGTGCTGTGACGGGGCTCCTCAAAGGTGGGTGCCTGGTCCAGTTCGGGGGTGGGTGTTCCTGGAATGAAGGGAGCTGCTCTTACATAAAAAGGAAGAAGCCGCAGGCTATTTATGCTTTCATAACTGCTTTCTGTAAGTGCCTTGGAAGCTTTTTCTTGGAAACCTGGTGATCAAAAAGCTGGAAAAAACTGCAAGTGATTCTGATTTGAAAGTGGCCTGATTGCCGTGGGGGGAAGAGCTGGAGGAGGACATGGGGACGCTCAATGAATGTCAAAAGCCTGCACAAATGACTGCAGTGCTGTGTTTTAAGAATTTCTTTTATTTTAAATACCTCACTGAAAAAAACCCCTACAATGCTTAAAAGCTACAATGCTGTACAAATACGTCGCCTGGAGCTGTGATCCGAGTGGATGCGCTGCAGCCAGGCAAAGCGGAGAGCTTGGTGGAGGAGAAACCTGCGCTGAGGTTTCATGAGCTGAGTCGAAGTGCTGATCTCTGCAGGTCGCTTTGCTGGGTCTGACGGACTTCCAAGGGTTGTTAACGGTGGCAGCGGGAACGCTTCAGGGGGCGGCACCTGGGAGCGGAGACCACAGCTCGGGTAGGATAAACCATAGAACGGCGATGTTTGGTGAAAACAGCAAAGCATTTTGTAGACATTAAGGATGTCTTTTTTTCCAACCACGAAAGTTGGTGCTGTCGTCCCTCAGACACTGCACGGGGTTCGCGGTGTCCCGCGTGCCTCAGGGTACCTCCTGGAAGTTCCTTGGGTTTATTGGTTTTGGAAGGAAAACTCCTTTCACAGGATTTCTTTCTAGCAAAATGTTTTAAAGTAAGGGGAGGCACAGCACCTACTTCGTGCTGGGTCTGAAAGCATTGCAGCTGGGGAAGTGGAGTATGGCCAGCAGCTGCCTCCCCTCCGGAGACCCGGCTGGTGTGGAATAGAGACATGTCAATTGGTCTGGCAGTTAAACAATCCAGGTAAAAGGGGTCTGGATGAAAAAAAGACACAATTAAGTGTAAAGATACAAATGCAGGTGTTCCACCAAGGTGAAGGCAAGAGTCAGGTCCTCTGCTGTGGTGGCCTCTGCCCGGGTGGGAGTGTGGGACGCTGGGTTTATCGGTACCAAATCACTGTGAGTCGACAGAAAGTAGCAGGGGTCGCCTTGAAGGAGCGCAGGCTGAGCAACGCGCTTGCCTTGCACCGACCGGTACCGGACCTGACCAAAGGCTTCGAGGACGAGAAACCAGCGGTGGTGCCTGGGGTGAGGTGGAGGCCTCACAGCCCGGTGTTGCTTCAGTAGAGCCAGAGAAGAACCCCCACGCCTCCAGATGTTGCTTCAGTAAAGCCAGAGAAGACCCCACACCTCTGCACAAGATGCCTTTGTTCTCTGCCACTTCCCCCCCCTTTTTTGATCTGACAACACCACAAGCCTCGTTAAGAGCCAGTCAGCACAAGATAATTGACTTCGTCCCACCTTGCCAAGAGTATAAACTTGGCGTTTAGAATCCTCTATTTTGAGGACGAGAACAACTACTAGACAGGTTGATGGGCCTGGATCTCTCCTCGCCAAGCAGGGACGCCTCTTTGGTAAGACTTGTGCCTCCGGCTTTGTTGGATGTTTCTCAGGAAAATCTGGCTAACGAAAGGGCTGTATTACTGACGTGAGCTCCACTTTTGCAGTAAATGTGTTTATCAATGGCAATTCCGAACTTCTTGTATCTATCACCTTAATAAACTACCTAGCTTTGCAACTTCGCATGTCTGTCTCGCTGAAGGTCCGAGGCAGGACTGTGGAACAGACAAGCGTTGACTCTAATAAGTGGCTACACACATCTAATCCTTAGTGATAAACCATTGACCAAGTCTGGGACTAGGACTGGATCTAACTGTACTCTCTGAAGGAGTTTGGAGGGTAAGGGGGTCCTCTCTGAACCTCGTGGCACAACGGGAGGGCTTCCCTTGCCGCTTTTGTTTCTCTAGATCCTTATTCATAAACCATTGACCAAATCCGAGATTAAGGGTGGATCTAGCTGCACCCAGGCTCCTCTCTGAGAAGGAGTTTAGAGAGCAAGGGGGTCCACTCATGATTCAACAGGAGGATCTCCTTATTCCGTGCATCCTTAGGTGTAAACCCATGGACCAGTTCAGTGGGAGGGCCCCCCTCAGCCACTTGTCAAACTCGTTAGCCTTCTATGTGACAGGGAGCTGTGGGCTTGGGTCTCCCTGTGGCATCCACACGTCACGTCGTGGAACACGGCGTTTTGCTCCAGTTTCTACACCTTTTGGCTCAGATCGACTCCCAGTTTGGACAGCGGGGTGATGCGTGTAATTGTTTTAAAATAGGCTGCCACGAACTGGACTCTTTGTTTTTTATTTTCTGCTGACTTCTGCTTTTGGGGATGAGTCTCAACCAGGCTTTTATTCAGGGCCACTTTAGATGCACAAGACGGACAAAAGACCCAATTCCTTGGAAAAACAGAGGCGTCTTAAGAGGCGATGGATGTTTTCACCTTGGGGAGAGCCTTGGGTCACCGGCCGACACCTGCCTGCCGAGCCCCTTACGGCTGCCTGCGCTCGCCCCCTTTGCCGAGACACCAAACACCCGCTGTGACAGCAGCCACCCCACCTGCTCGTGCGGTGGCCACGGAGGGACCAGGTGCCTCCTGGGGGTGGCCTGGGCTGTATATCTGTGTGTATTTTTTATATATATACATATACACACACACTCTCTTATATATTTATCTATTTTTACATATTTATCTATTCATATATATATATTTACCTGCATGTTTTTATGTACTTATTTATGCAGATTTATTTTTATATATTGCTCTCTAAAAATTTATTTGCATGTATTTATATATTTTTATATATTTATTTATAATATTTATCTATTAATATATTTTTATCTATATATTTTTATGTATTTATGTGGATTTATTTTTATTTCTCTCTATAAATTTATTTTCATGTATTTATATATTTTTATATATTTATTTATAATATGTATCTATTAATATGGATTCATCTATTAATATATATTTATATATTTTTACCTATTGTTATGTGGTTTTATATATTTATCTATTTATGTGGATTTATTTTTATATATTTCTATATAGAGAGATTTAATTTCATGTGTTTTATCTATTTTTATATATGTATCAGTTTAAATATATTCCTACATTTAAATATATTCCTATGTTAACACATGTTTTCACGTGTCCACACATCCGTACAGGGTTCTGCTCCCCACAGGTTCACCCCCCCACCCCCCACCCCCCCCCCCCGCCGCTCCCCGCTCCGGCCGCGCTGACCGATGGGCGGGGCTCGGCGCGGCGGGGCCCGGCCCCGCCCCCAGCCCCGCCCCCGCGCCGCCCCCCGCTCCGCTCCCTCCGCCGCGCCGCGCCGGGCCGGGCCGGGCCGGGCCGCGGGTCCATAAAGCGGCGGTGGCGGCTGCGGGCTGGCTCCGCTGTGCTCTGCCGCGCCATGGCCGCGGCCCGGCGCAGGGTGGCCGTGGGGCTGGGGCTGGCCGGGGCGGCCTGCGCCCTCCTGGGGGTCTGCCTGCTGCTGGTGGGGCCCCTCATCATCAAGGAGCAGGTGGTCAAGGTCAGCGGGGCCGGGGGGGAGTGGGGTCGGGTGTGCACGTTTGGCGCACGGGGGGTCGGGGAGGCTGGGGCTGCGGTGCGGGGGCGGTGCGGTGGGGAGCGCTGGAGCCGGTGCGCAGCCGGGGCTGGTGCGTGGGGCTGTTGTCCTGGCGTGGCGTCATGCGGGGAGAGGAGCGTGGGGCCGCTGAGCGCCCGGGGGTCTCTGCTGCAGCCTGGAGGGGCCGCACAGCCTCGGTGCCGGCGAATCCGGCCGTGGGGGGGTTCCACCGTGAGTTGCAGCCAACGGGGCCGGGCTGAGCGGGCTCTCATCCCTGATGAGGAAGGGGTTTTGCTTGGCTGGGGGGGGACAGTGCTGCTGGCGCTGGGCTGAGCGTTTCCCCGAGCACCAGCCCGTCCTCCTGTCCCTACCGCCTTTACCTGCAGCGCTCGTTACTCCTTTCCCATGAGTGTGCAGGCTGCCAGGCTTGGATGTATTCTGGTGAGATGCTTTCCAGGCTGGAAATGGGATGGATGATGTGCAGGAGTGCTCTGAAGGAGCCTTGAGTATGAAGCAACCTCCAAATCATCATCTCCTCCTGCACCAAAAACCTACAACATCTGGAGGCGTGGGGGGTCTTCTCTGGCTTCGCTGAAGACCCGTCTTATCCACAAGAGAGGTCCTGAGGGCGAAGGGCTGTTTGTCCCGCACAGCTAAGATGTGGGGCTGTGAATGGAGTTGTTGGCTTGTTCAGTAAATGCCGTACAATCTTGGGAACCAGTGCTCCGGTCCTCACTATCGGGACACCAGTTATCCTGCTGTAACAGACCATTTGGCTCATGCCTGTGTTTAGCCAAACCTTTTTCTCCCCGTCCAAAGGAGATGTGCCTCCTGCCCAGGCATTTCTCTAAGCTTGCACCTACCCAGGTCAGCACCTGGAAATGTGTTTCTGATGAGAGAGGGAATAAACACCCCGTAGCCAATTGCTGTTGTTACATCTGCTGCAAAGTCTCTGCCGAAAACAAACTTCTACTTAAATGTATCCTCTGGAAGTGCTGCTGGCTGGGCAAAGCCAGACAGTCCTGTGTCTTGACCAGTGAAAGTCAATTTTTTGTCCAGTTTCATGGACATCAGGAGCTGGCACCTGCAAATAAAAGGCTGAGTGGCCCCTGCAGAACAGGAGTAGCATTTCTGGTGCAAAAACCTTTCTGCCCTCTTTTTGGCTAATCCTGAGTCTTTCTCCCTGATTAGCTAAATCCTAGTAACTTGCAATGAGATGACAAAGAAAAGACTAACTCTTGTTTTCTCCTCCCTTCGTCTCAGGTCCTTGGTCTCCATATCTTCAGCATGACCCAAAATGGTCCTGAGCTCTTGTGAGCTTAGGAAAGAATAACTAACTGATGATGTCTAGGGTGGTGAGAAATGTCCGGGGACTTACTGAAACTCCTGGGTGATCTTCAGAGTGGTGTGGCTAAGAGAAGCTGGGTCTTGCAGGGCTGGGGTTGGGCGGGTGAAGGCTGGTTTGCCTATTTTGGCTTCCTGAGCTCTGTCAAGACAATGTATCCTGATGGAAAAGCACTTAGTTGCAAAGAGGTGGTAGTTTTGAGGATATCTCTGGGTAAAATCTGTAGGGGAACACACAGTAGAAATGGGGAACCTGAAGCCCAGCTCCTGCCCCATTTGCAACAGAATTTGCATTGGCAGTTATCTTGGCATTGGCCCTGCAAAACCTGGGGACTTTGCTTTTCTGGAAGCACCTGGAGTGCCACCGACCTGCCCAAGATAGGAGCTTTAACAGAGCGAGACTGCACAGACTCATCCATCTGCCGCTTAACGTTTCTGCTCCAACTGGGAGCTCTTGTGCTGTCCTGCCTGAAAGCCGGGAGAAGACTGACAGGAGTCTTTGCTATTTCAGCAGGGTGATGAGGATGGTGGTGAAGAGGGTGTGGAGGATTAGGTGTGACGCTGCGGTTGCGCTAGCATGTAGCATGACTGCTTCTCTTAATCTGAAGAGGAAATCTCAGCTCCTGGTTTTACTGAGCAAGGTGGCTGAAGCCTCACTTCTGGAGAAGCAGGATTTGGGCACTGCTGATGGAGCTGCTGCTCTCCTGGTTCTGTCTGGTGGAGACCAGCAGTAGCCAGTTCCTTTTGGTTCCTGAGGAACTGAGATCAGCCTGGTTGGGAGCCTCAAACCTCTCAGTGACACTTTGCAACCCGTCTAAGTGAAAAATACTCTATTTTTATTTCAGACATATGACCGTGTTTGTTTTAACCTACGAGTAGCTTAATTCTAAGGCTACACTGTTAAGTAGATCTTGCTTAGCAGCATCTGTGGAGTACCTAGAGCTGCTGTGCCCAGATGGGAGAGGGCTGAGAGAGGGAGCTGGCATGCAGCTCCATCTGACTGGGTACATATTATATAAATAAATGCATATGCACAAGGGATCCAGGGTGTGCAAAACAGAATAAGCAAGTAAAGGAAAGCAGATGTTGCCGTTCGTGCTCCATTGGACACTGGGGAGTAAGGATTATAAAGCAGGCTAAATAAAAACTTGTCCTATCACTGTTTCTTTACCTTGAAATCCTTGGGGCTGGCAGGATGGAGGCTCTTGGTCAGCAGCATGTGGGTGTTGCTGTGGAGGTGGGAAGGGTTTGTGAGGTGGGTTACACTGCACCATGGAGAAGTCTGCTCAGGGGTAGGGCTTTGAGGATCTGGGCTTGAGCGAGGGGCTTGCAAAGCACTGCTGCTTGCAGGTGGCACGGCCTGGCCAGGGAATGGCTAAAGAAAGATGGGGCATGGCTGGGAAGCCTCTGGAATCTTTCCTTCTCAACCTTCTGTGCCAGCAAATAGGTGCACATTCAGATTGAGCTGCTCTGGGGCAGGAAAGCCTTTGTGGGGCTGGCAAGCTGCAGTGGGATAATGCCCATGTGCCTTCACCAATTAGCAGATCAAATGTGCTTCCATGAGCTGGCCAGGTTACTTAACCACAAGAAGGGCTTGTGCTTGCAGAGGAACAAAGATTATAGTGGGACACACCCGAAATTAACGCTCAAGAAGAAACAGGCTCTTGTCCATAAGGCAACCCCTAGGAGGCAGGGGTGGAGTGGAGACACATGTGCCCAGAAGCCAGCTCCTGGGCTGGTGAGGGCTTAAGTCATCTTTGGGCTCCTGCAGGCATTTCCCAGCAAACGGGACAGCGATATGGAAACCACGATGGTGCATTGCCTTTGACCTGCCTCATGACCAACTGGGGCGCCATCCTGGTTCTCTATCTGCTTTTTGGGAATCTAGTGGGCCCTCCTCGCTGATACCCAAACAGTTTTGTGGATGAGTGTTCCACCTCCCCCAGCCTTTGCCCGCTTCTGGCTGCGTGGAGCTGCCAAACCTGGCAGGCGAGCGGAGGCCTTTGGGACAGGGTTGTTTCTGCCAGGCAAGTCAAACATGCAGAGTTGTGAATAATTCAGTGCTGGCTTGTCTAGCGCGGAGCGAGCCTCCAGCACATCAAAACAGCTCTGAAGTCCTGTGGGTAGGATCTGGAGAGTTGAGCCTGAATAAACAAGCCTACAGACGTGCAGTGGCATGAACTTGCTGCTTCTGCATAAATAAGAGTTCCTGGTTTAGATCTGTCTCAGCTTCAGTCTGCATAACGTGCCTGGATCCTCTGGAGAGCCCCTGCTGGAACTGCTGCCTTTGGCTGGGCCTGACATGGAGCTGAGGGTGGATGTGCTCAGCTGCAGCCACTGAGCCTGAGTTGTATCTCCTTACTCTTTTTTTGTTTGTTTGTTTTCCTTGCAGAATGTCAGGATCGACCCCAGCAGCATCTCCTTTAGCATGTGGAAGGACATTCCTGTTCCTTTCTATATGTCAGTGTACTTCTTCGAAGTGCTGAACCCCAAGGATGTCCTCCAGGGAGAGAAGCCGGTGCTGAACCAACGTGGACCCTATGTTTACAGGTCAGGTACCCCTCATGGTCCAGCTAGGAATGAGCCTAGCGTGCTGCCTGCCAGGCTTCTGGCTGACTCCTCTGGCAGGAGGGCATGGCATTAGCATACTTGGCGTGAATCCAGTGGCACAGGATTTTGAAGCGACACAAATGTGCTCTAGTTGCTCTGATGTTGCTAAAGCCACAAGCAGGACCTCTGGCTGCCAGGGTGGTAAGGCTAGGCTGTGCTTCACTGAGTTGTGGAGCTCAGTCCCATGCTGAGACCTGTTGGGCAGCCAGACCTGGGCTGATATGGTCCAAACATGGGCAGGAGGGGTGTTGGTGTGGTGGTGGGCAACCTTCATCTTCTGACTGGACTTGTTTCATCTTCAGTGTGCATTTGAGTCCAGCTTCAGAGCTGGAGTCACCTCAATATCAAGCTTCATGTATTGCCCTAAGACCTCTTATCTAACACAAGACCCAGAATCTGCCTAACGTGAATGCTCTGGCCATGAGAACTGGTATGGAGCACTAAAACTTGCTCAGGCCCACCTACAACAGGGCTGGGTCTGCTTGCCATGGCTGAGGATGATGTTTGAAGCCCCAGATGCTTCTCTGGGCCTGAAACGTGAAGTGATGGTTGATGTTGAGTGGAGCGTTTATTACCCATAAATAGCTATATCCAAGACATTAGTGCCTACACATGTAGGCAAAGTCAGGTCAGCAGCCTAAGCAAGCTCATGTGGGAAGATTACTGGTTTAATCCAAAGCTGTTTGAGTAGCGCTGTGGGGAAACCTGGCAGTATGTATATGCCCTTGTTTCCTCTGGGCTTGCCAGGTCACACCACAAGACCGTGTGGATTCTGTATGTTGTGATCACATCAGCCACTTGGCTTGGGGAAAAGGCTTCGCTTACAATAAATAAGAATAAACAAAGGGGCAAAGCTTATTAATGTCCTTGTGTTCCCGCTGAGCGAGATTAGTGCCCTTCCCTAATGTGGGCCATAAAACAGAGGCTCCACAATAAAGGACTTTGTTTTTGCTGGTGGGTTGAGCTTCAGCTCCTTCTGGAGCTGTAACAGGCTCGTGATGTTGTGGGCAACCTCATGCTGCTGTGGAGCATCGCAGCCCCTTCTCATCAGCTGGGAAGAAACACTTGGTGTCTGCAAGTTGCTGCAGAATCCCATCTGTCAGGGATGCCTCTCTCCCAGGCTGCCTTTTCTTCCTGCTAGATCCTAACCCTGGTCAAGGTGTGAGGTTGACACCGCCTGTTCTGCAGCACACTGCCTCCCCTGCTGTCCCATAGCTTCTTGCTGGGGTTCGGTCTCCTTCCTCTGCTCTTCAGAAGGAAGCTCAGACCTGTGCAGCCCATCCTTGCTCCATGGGTGTTGCAGAGGCACTGATGGTTCACAGAAGGTTCCCATGATCTCTTCTATCTCTTTGCAGAGAGTTCAGGTATAAAACAAATATCACATTCCATGATAATGACACAGTCTCCTTCCTGGAGTACCGGAAACTCTTCTTCCAGCCGGATTTGTCCAGCGGCACCGAAGATGAGTACATTGTTGTGCCAAACATTTTGATGATGGTAAGAGCTTGCTCTGTGGATGGGTACCAGCTTCTGAGCTTGTGGGGAGGGTGATGATGCCCAATACTGATTCAGAGCGTACTTTCTTGTAGAGCTCAAGCCATGAGATGGGTTAAGCTTACAAAATACAGTTTTCTGCTTTCTGGGTGTTGGTTGTTGTGTTGGGCTGTTATCCTTCCAAAAGCAGAGTGTGCAGAGGGGCTGACAAGGCGGCTGGGCTTGAGTCCGCAACCTTGTCTGACCATCCTCTGGGGAAATGAAACCTGTGAGCCCAAACTGGGGATAAATAATAAATAAAAATAATACCTGTAATATATCTGTAGAGTGGTGCAGCAGAAGGACCTTGCTGAGCACCGAAGATGCAGTGCTGCTTTTTTAATAAAGATTGGGCTCTTATCTCAGAGATTTGCTTTCTTTCTCAGGGAGCAGCTGTAATGATGGAAAACCTGCCAAACTTTGTGAAGCTTTTACTGAGTGGAGCCCTGGCTGGCCTGAAACAGGAGGCATTCATAAACCGGACGGTGGGGGAGATCATGTGGGGGTACGAAGACCCTCTTGTAGACACAATAAATATGCTTGTTCCTGGCCTGATCCCTTTCAAGGGGAAATTTGGCTTATTTATAGAGGTGAGTAAACTGTTTTGGAACACTGAAATCGCATCAATGGGATTGAGTGCCTGGGCTATCCCCCTCACAAACTGTTTGGAGCAGCCATGTGTAGCTGGTGGTGGTTGTATAAGGCTGCCTTAATCCTTCCCTCAGGCAGAAATGCACGTGTTGGAAGCAGTAGCTGGCAACTGAAATAAGTAAAAGTTCAGTAGCTTCCGGGCTGACGAAGCACGCAAAGTCATTATCATGTTGCAATCTTGCTGAACATAACGGATTAAAAGTTAGTTTCTTCTCTCTGCAGCTTAACAACTCCAATTCGGGACTGTTCACAGTGAACACGGGCATGAAGAACATCAGCAGAGTTCACATGGTGGATTCATGGAATGGACTAAAGAAGGTACACGTCAGGCAGCGAAACTAATATGGGGGCAATGCCTGGTCTAAAGCAAGATAAACTGAAAGCTCTCAGGGCTGTTGTATCTCTGGGTCATAGGTTTGAAGGCAAGTTTCTACCAGCTGCAACTTCTGTTCTAGCAAATTGCCGGAAGGCAGTCACATGACAACAGGCTTGTCATGAAGCATTAAGTTCAGCTCGTCATCATCAGCGTCACTTGGACTCCTTTGAAATGTTGTTGGAGCTGGTTGCTTCTAATGGTTGAAGTCCCAGGCTCCTGTGGCCTGTGTTTAAGGAGTTATTTGAAATACCCTTGTGAAAGGGATACTTAGGCTTCCCTTGTGGGATTCCACTCCTGACTGAAATCAGCTGAATCTACAGATCAGCCACTGTAGGAACACTTGGGACAGGTGGATCTTGTCCTGTTTTTCCATTAATTGGGCAGATGTTTGAATGGGAAACATCTTGGAAGCTCTTCAGTATTGCTGTCTCGAGCTTCTGTGGAAGCGGTGGGGACTGGTGGATGTCCCATGCAGAGGTGGAAGCCAGTTCTCCAGCAAGCTCGTTGTTCTGAGCTCTTCCCTCTACATCTGTCCCGTAGGTGAACTACTGGCGGAGCAGCGAGTGCAACATGATTAACGGGACGGCAGGGGAGATGTGGCCGCCGTTCATGTCCCCAACGTCGCTGGAGTTCTACAGCCCTGATGCCTGCAGGTGAGGCCACCGCTGCCAGCTCGTCCCTGTGCAGGTGGCAGGAGATGCAGCGCTCATCCTGTGCACGCAGAGTGCCTGCGCAGAGGTGCGGAGGACTCGGACCTCGTTTCTGTAGTTAAAGTTTGGCTGCAGTTCAGCGTTGCAGAGTCTGAGCTTTGCAGACAGTGTAGTTGTCTGATCAGCAGCATCTTGTGGTATTCAGAAATACCTTCCAGATCACTGGAGAAGTCCAACTTGCCCATGTTGAATCACTAGAAAATAACCAGTCTAGATAATATGTGGGAGGCGAGAGGGACAAGTGTTGTTATAAGGAAATGCAGCTATAAAGATTTGCTGAACTATTTCAGCTGACTAAATGCTTGCAGAAGTGATGTCGAGGAGGAGGAGGAGGGGCTTGTGCCACCATTTCCAGGCTGCTGCTTTTTTTTTCCCTTTTTTTTTTTTCTGCTTAGTTCATGCACTGCTGTGCATGTCTGTCCTGTATGAGACACCTTGACTGTAGCTGGTTGCACAGGGGTTAAAGTACCCTGCAGAGCTTGCCTGTGTGGAAACTCCCTGGGGCTGGAAGGAGGGGAGGCCGGGAGGCAGGCCTCCCCAGCTTGGGGAAGATAATGTTAATTTGGGTTTTGTAGATAGTGCTGCAAAACAAGCCAGTGCTCATGTTGAATAGAGAACAATGACCTGTTCAGTGGAACAAGCAAAGTCAGCTGAGCCAAGTATTAGTGCAGGAATTCCTCTACACAAGGGACATCAGCAAATACCAAAGTGACCCAGAGCCAAGGACTTGCAGGGAAGCTTATCAGTAATCAAAGTTTAAATACAAATACCTGTTTCTGTAAAAATCCAGAAATAGAAGGAACAGAGCATATTTCCAGGCAAGGCATTAAGCGCAGCGGAGGAAGCCAAGCCTGGTTTCTTGTTGGTGCAGGCAGTTCCCTCAGGCCGACGCTGTGGGGGAAGTGGCTCCGTCTCTTCACCAGGCAGTGCTGTCTCTTCACCCCAAATCTTTATCTCCGCCTCTCTGCTAGGCTGGCTGGCTAGGAAGGAGTCACAAACAGCAGCTGATAGACTAAGAGCATATCTGCCTTGCTGCAGGGCAGGCAGCTGTGGACAGGGAACGGCATGGGATGGCTCATCTCCTATGCTGTTTGCACATTGAGTGCAACTGATGCTGCGATGCGACTACCTGGATCTCCCTGCAAGGTAGGCGAGGCTTTATCCTGCTGATGTGCTGCAGTAGCCTCTGCCTCCTTGCTGGAAGGTGAGCACAGCTGAGAGGTGTGCATGTAACTGCTGAGCATGCCCTGAATCCCCCATCCTTGGTCCTGGTGTCAGAAGGCAGCTGTAGGGATAAGTATCCCCTTGGCCTGCCCAGGCTGTCTAAATCCCTGCAAGCCTTGCTTGAATGTGAAGGGAGCAAACTTCCCTCCTGGAACCTTGCATTTGTCCTGGCAGCTGGTAGCAATAATGCAGCATAACATCACTAGCCTGTTGTATCAGGGGAAAAAAATCTTGCTGCATAACATAGTAAAATTTTCTGCTCCCCTGACAGCCTGTGCTGGAGTTGTGCTGCAAAAGAGATTTAGCCAGTGTCCATGCCCTGTGACAGAGCACCTCAGACCCAAGGCTTGCACAAAGATGTTGTTATCTCTTGGAGAGCAGCCCTGGGGATTACTACATGCCTTTAAACAAATCTCATCTGGATAGTGCAAACAGACTTATGAGCCTGTGGTTTCTCTCCATAACTAGTCCTGACCAACCCTTTATCTGTGCTTCAGACATGGAAAGCAAATGGCTTAAATACTCATTCCCCATCCAAAGCACTGCTCTGAGCGTTTATCTTGATCTCAAAGTCTAAGTTACGTTGCAACCACATCTTATCCAGCGAAGATAAGAGCCTGGTTCTGGGCTGGGAACCTGTTGGCTAATCCTGATCCTACTGAAACCCTTTCAGATCCATGACACTGGTGTACGAGCAGTCCGGGAAGTTCAAGGGTGTGCCCACCTATCGCTTCGTGGCACCGAAAACTCTCTTTGCCAATGGCACGGACTATCCACCCAACGAGGGCTTCTGCCCCTGCATGCAGTCCGGCATCCAGAACGTCAGTACCTGCAGGCTAAGTAAGTCCTTCCCTCCGTGCTGTACCAATATTAAATTGTGGGGATGTGACACGAGCTTGGCTGTCTGGAAAATCCGCTCTGCTGTCTGCTGGGGTGCTCAAAGGTACCGCCAGGGTTTGTGTGCACGGCATTCTCGCTTGCCCTCCCGCAGGCATCTCGGCAAGGAGGGAAAGAGGGAAAACCGTTGTGCCCAAAGTCCCTTTGCTCCACAGCCCTGCGACAGCCTGGCGTTTGTGGGAACGCCCAAGGGTACGGCGGGAGCGTTACGTCCCCCAGGCTGGGGAGGGAGCAGGCAGGGGAGCAAGGGCAGGAAGAGGCAGGCCGTGTAACTGCCAAATTAAATGTTAACTTTGGACGATGAGTGTAGGTCACGCGGGAGTGAGATTCAGACTTGGTGTCCTAACCTGTGCCTGGATACAGCAAGTTACCGCAGCAGCGAGTGGTGCATGAGGGGAGAGGGTGGCTCCAACACTGGGTCTTAATCCTCCCAGAGCAGTGGAATAAGCTGCAGGGAGGGAAGGGAAGGAGCTCTCTGGTTGGGAGGAGAAAAGTGTAAAAGCCTGTTCAGAACAAGTGCTGCAAGAGCTTAAAAACCTCAGTGGAAGGTCTCAGATGGGTTTGGATGAGCTTAAGGTGTCTTTGTTCTCATCCAGATGCACCGATGTTCATTTCCCATCCTCACTTCTACAATGCTGACCCAGCCCTGGTGAACGCCGTCAAAGGCCTCCACCCCAGCAAGGACCAGCACGCGCTCTTCCTCGACGTGCACCCGGTGAGTGAGTCTGCCGGAGTCCTCACCCTGCGGAGGAGTCTCGCCTCACCCCGGGGGTCCAGCCCGGGCTGAGCAGGAGCTCCTGCCACTGGCTGTGTGGTGGCCTCACTCTGCTCTCGTGGCACTGATTTAAGCAGGTTCCATAGTGCAAAGACTGGCAAGGACATGTGCAGATAAAAATGTCAAAGCCATAAACTAATTGAGTAATTAGCCTGGCTTCTAGAGAATTGCGGAGCTAATTATAAGCATAATTGTTTTGATAAGCACAGTCAAGTTCTTTCCACTGACTCAGGTCTATAACACCAGGAGGTGTATCTAGCAGCAGCCCAGTTACACCCCAAATCTGCAAACACGTATTGCCGTGAGAGCAGACTGGCAAAGTCTGAAGACCACACTGTAGCTGAAGCTGTCACCACCGTTTTTGGGCTGGATTCTGGCTGCTTTTGCACTGGACTGCTGCTGTGTTACACTTCTCACACACCTATAGCGCAAGGGTGAAGTCACCACTCCAGTGGTGATGAGGTGGGTGTCCTGAGCCATCATTGTCCCAGCTGCTGATGGGGAGTGGACTTTGGGATCTTCCACCCATGGCCTGTGTTGCATGTGGTCAGATCTTCTGAACGTTCAGTGATGTTTGCTCAAGCTAGAAGCCAATCCCCCTCTTGAGGTAAGGTAAGCTGTGCTTCTTATCTCAGCGTTGGGTTCAGTCTGCTTTTCTTATCACAGTTACGGAAATCTAATTAAGTTTATTACAGTATCAAACATCTACTGATAACAGCACAATTAACTATATTGTTATGTAGCTGCAGCCTGCTGAGTGCAAACAGGGGCGATCCAACAAAAACTTTCTGCCCTTAAAAATATGTTGCAGAACTGCAGTGTCATGAGAAACCAATGCCTTAACGGGTGTCAGTAAGACCAGCTTTGAAGTGTGGTGTGCTCATGGTCTTAGGGTGTTGCTGGACAGTGATGTCTGTTGGTTCCTGGTTATGAGAAATGTTTTGTTCTTTGCTGTGTGCATTAATCTCTTGCGTTGATGCATTTCTATCCTGCTTCTGGTAGGATGAATAACAGAAGAAACTTGTCTGGCTTCAAAAAACACAGAAGTTTCTATTTAAACACCCTGCCTGGGTGGTTGCTTACAAGTTGCTTATGCTACTTGGCGGTTTGAACTTGCTTATGTTCAGTCCCACAAGCCCTGGGTCACACAACACCTCTCCGGTTCATGCTGTCTGCCCACTGAATGTGTGCTGCCTTCTGGAGCAGCCACGTCTGTTCAGGTTAGCTTTGTGCCTTCAGACCATCCCAAGGGAGGTGCTCCATTCTGGATGCTGCTGTGTGCAACAGTCTCACTGGCTGGTGAGTGTTCGAGTGAAGGGGACTGCAAACTGCCATGGGGACAGTGCTGTCCCTCTGTGAGCAGTGATCCCCAGAGCCTGGGCACCGGTGCCTACTTGACTGATGCTTGTGCTTATGTGGAAACCCCAGCCACGTTCCTGGTCTTGTGTGGGGTGACTGCAGTGGATCTCTGGGTGATCCAGTCCATTGCTCTGGAAGGTGGCACTTGGAGCAGCTGTGCTGGGAAGCAAAGGGTTGCTCTTTGGCAAAGCTCTCCAGAGGAATGTTGGCTTTACTGATGAAGTGGTTGGTCTCTTCCTATGCAGATGACAGGCATCCCCATGAATTGCTCCATCAAGCTCCAGCTGAACCTGTACATAAAGCAGGTGTCTGGTATAATGTAAGTAGTCACCTTTTAGAAATGTCCATTTGCCTTCCTTGAGCAGGGAGTGCTGCTGATGCTGGGGTTGCTGCAGAGTTTACTCTCCCCAAAGATGAAGTAGCTTTAACGTTACTGGTTATCGTGGTTTCAGAAGGCAGCTGGCCCATGTGGTGAAATGTTGGCTGTCCCAGTGACCTCAAACTGCCATCCTTCAGCAGTGCAGCATGTGGCTGCCTGTTTGCTTGGCTCCTGCAGCATTCCTGTACCTGACAGGACGGCTGATGAACAGACTGCTCCTCCTGGTGAGGCACAGGAGCTGTGCTGCAGCTCAGAAGGCGTTACATCCAACGTGGAGAGGCAAAACACGCTCTGTCTACAGGGTTGACAGTTGAATCCTGTGTCCAAAAAGACACTTTCAGCTCTATGAAAGCAAACAGAAAGGCTCTGTAACAAAGTTGTGTAGTGTCAGATGTTAAATACCCACGAGGGTGGGAGTGGGCTGTTGCTCCTCTGACCGGCTCCGGTGCATACACCATCAGACAGCCCTGACGCTGTGAACTTGGCTGCACCAGCCCCTGGTACCATGCAGGTGACTGAGACAGCTTGGAGCTGCATGAAGTTTAGCATTCCAGTTCACAGAGTTCATGTCCCTGGAGCCCAGATTTGGGATGGCACTTACTGCTGTCGCCAGGCAGTTAAGCACGAATGGAAGCATAAGCTCTGCTCTTGCATGAAAGGCACAAGTTGGACCTGGTCCCTCGGGGGGGAGCAGCTCACTGAAGCAGCAGGAATTGCTACCTCCTTATGCTGGTTTCCTGGCCGCTATCTTTTTGTCAGACTCATCCCTTTAGGAAGAATTATGGCACTAATTGTGGCCTGATCAACCAGAAATCTAAGTGTGTATTTTTTTTTCTTCCTCTCCTCCATTCTTAGTCAAACAGGGAAGATTACACCGGTGGTCCTGCCGCTGCTGTGGTTTGCAGAGGTGAGCTGCCTTCCTCAACCTGATTCTTCAGAGACTCTTTTGTGGGAGGGGGGGGAACTGCTTCCCCATCACCCAGTGCTGGGGAAGCTCCACTTGGGATAAAGCTTTAAGCCAGCCAGACTAATTAAGCACCAACAGAAGGCTTTGCAATACTTGGCTATGTTATTAATCCCTCTGAGCTGAACAAACCCTGCACTATACTTGGTAAACCTCTGTCTCTGTCCTAGATGTGGGGTTAAATAGGGCCCAGAACAGAGCTGCCAGCAACCCCATGCTAATGTGAGCCAGGGAGTGCAGTGTCCATCTGTGTGCATGTCCAGCTGACTCCTAACTGTTTAGTAAAAGCTTCTAGCCTGACTGAATCTTGCATGAATTCCCTAATCTTGCTGGGAGGTGGTGGGAGAGGAGTTGTGCAGCTGGTCTGTCTCAGCCCTGGATGGGAGGGAAATGCCACTGACAACTTTGCTTTGTTGAGCAGAGTGGATCCATCGAAGGCTCAGTCCTAAACCAGTTTTACACCAACTTGGTGCTGATCCCGTCCCTGCTGGACTACCTGCAGTATATCTTCCTTGGGCTGAGTGTCCCGCTCATTATCTCAGCAGCTGTACTCATGGCAACAAGTCAGGTAAGAACTTGCAGATGTCTAATGGGAAATGCTGTTAGTCAAATCAGACTTAATCAGATGATGTAGATTGGGCTGACAATCTAACACTCCCGAGGAAACATTGGCTGATGCCACGAACAATGTCCTAATGGTGCCAGGTGCCAGCATATGGCAGCAGGACTTCCTCTGCCATCTAGAAACTGGGCTGCAAATAGATAACATAAAAGCATTTCTGGCCTTCTCAGTGCACAGCGGTGGTGGAAGTGCGTTCCTGTAGGAGGAGGTGTTTCTCAGCTCATCCAGCTATGAAAGAACAAGCCTAGCTCATCAGCCCAGCCTCCATAGAAAGCAGCAGATCTGTGCCATTGCTCAAATCTGTGCAACTCTGCAGGGCCCCAACAGGTTTCTAATCTGAACAGAGCGTTCTCGAGGGGATGGAGCTACTTCAGCGCAGCTTGTTCACAAATGCAATGCAGTCTTGCAGAAGGGGAACAGACACTGTGGCCACTCTTCAACCCAGACTGGACTCTGTCTTTCCCTGAAACTCACTTGGTTTCTCTGCAAACTCCTCCAAATAGCTCTGGAAGCTGAACCCTCAGGGCCTTTGTGGATCTGGGCTTCCTAGGAAGTGAAGACCTTTGAAGCCTGCAGGGAGCTGGCAGCTGGGTAGGAGTTGGCCCATGTTGTTGGGGTGGGCAGTGAGGGTGCCTGGCTGGCACACAAGTCTGATCTGAGCCGTAAGGACAGAATATAAAACACTTGATGGAGATCTATGGCTCCAGCTCCAAAACTTTCATCTGATAACACTAAGCTCCCCTAAACCTCAGCTCTTGAAGTAGAGGTCTAGCTCCCTACCCTAACCTACATCAAAGCGAGCGATTTTAGCTTTGCACTATAGTCAAACGGCTTGAGCTGGCTCTAAAGCTACAGAAGTGAAGAGGCTACTTGGGGAGATAAAAAGGCAATGCTTAGGATGAGAGTGGGCTAAGGGGAGAGCATATACAAGGGCCTGCTTTTGCTCAACCTCCTGTAACTGCCCTTACTGAAACATTAACGCAAACCCACTTTAAATAGCTCCAGGGTTCTCAGAGTATCACGTAATTGGATTTTAACCAAGCCTACAACTGCTTAATTGACTTAAACACATGATCCCAAATCCCCTTGTTCCTCCATGCACTTCCCTGCAGGGTGGGAGCAATGCTAGGGCCAAGGGCTCAGTGTTAAACCCTGCTCCTGAGACAGTCAGGCTTTGTGTGCTGAACCTCTCTCCTTCAGCGAATGCAAGTGGTCGCTGGCAAACAGACTTCACTCCGCTGCACAGCACCAACATATCTGAAAAATGCCTGCATTTGCTGGGCAGTTATTTCTGGCGTATATATTTCCCAGCAAATATATATGCCAAGAACTTATGCAGCCCTGGGCATTTCCTCACCCTGCTTTGTGCGAGTTTTACTTCCTGGTATCAAAGAGCCTTAACCATGCTGGAAAGGGTCAGGAAGAAAAGCAGGATTTTAAATTCACTCAAGTCAACTGAATATCTGTTTGTGAAATATCCCAAACCCAGGCGTAAGCCAGCTGTATTTGAGTGCTCAGCCAAAAGTGTCATGAAGTGCTAGAACGAAAAATCAACGGCAGGAAGTGCCTGACTACCTGGAAAGTGATTAAAAAGCCTCAATGACCTTATAAATCTCTAAGGAAGCTGTGCAAAACACATGAAAGTCTCTGCCTAATGAATAGACAAGAGCTCATAACCTGGAAGACAGCAATTTGCAGCCAAGGTGTGTTCCTCATTTGATTGAAGTGTTGCTGATCTAGCGATGATTGCTTAATCATGCACAGTCCTCCCTCTGGAAGTCACAGGCGATGTCAGAGGGGACGCTTGAGCAGGGGGCATTGTCCACACCTTCACGTGTCAGCCAGCGTGAGGGTCTCCCTGAACCCAGCTCCTTCCTGGAGTACCTTGTGTACCGTTGGCTTCTGGAGGCAGCAGTGTGCTCTAAACCCAGTCCAGATGAGGTGCTGTGAAACACTTAACTCTTAGTCTAGCTTGTAGTGGAGCCAGTTTGAAATGCATCTGTTGGACCTGCAGTTCTAAAAAAAATGCCTAAATCTGTACAGGCATAAAACATGTCCAGGTACAGCCTTGTAGCTCTCCTCCGCTAACATGGCCCAAAGCCTGCATGGTGACGCCTTTTAAAAGGCAAACAGACCATTTTAAAACTGGCTTGACATTGACCAAAATCTTAAATAGGACTTAGTTTAACCTAAATTTTGGAATCTTCATTAATAACTAGATTCTAGTTAAACAGTGATTTTAAAAATCTCCTCTTAAAATTGGAACCCATGTGGAATTCATGTCCAAGTGCACCATAAACTAGCCTGATTGTCTTCTAGGAAAAATGCTCTTTATTTTGGATTAGCAATAAAAAGAATTCAGACAGTAATAAGGCCAACCAGGCCACCTCTGCCAAAAAGCTGCCTCCGGTTAAGGGGACGGTGTTGCGGGAAGCCAGACTGTAGGTGGGTACCCGGTCAAGGTAACACACTTTTCTCTCATCCCGATTTGATTAAACTTTGCTTAAAACCAATCAAACGGAAATGTTGACTGTCTGTATCTACCAGACATGCCCTCTTGGCCAGCTTTGATGTAATGATGTTGTCTCATGGCTTTATTCAGGGCAATTTAGATGTCTTAATACTCACACTTAACTAGGCTGCAAGCACATGCTCTTATTGTGTCTGCTGGTGTACCTGATCTGCAGCCCTAATAATATCAGCGGGGATTGGGGTGAAAAGCAGGACTGGCGTGAGAAAACACTTTTCCTGCCTATTCCCCGCCCCCCCCCAAGTGTTTGAGATCCAGAGGTAAGTTTTTTTTGAATGGGTAAAAACTCATGGGGGTAACAGATAGTCAACTGATGGGTGTCACTCCCCTCCTGCGTGCAGGGAGCCTCAATGGAAAGGCTTTCAAGAGGGGATTTCTGATTTATAAAATGTCTGGGTTTGTATTACAGGACCACAAAATCACTGACTCGTTGAGGTTGGAGGGACCTCTGGAGGTCATCTAATCCACCCCCCCCTGCTCAAGCAGGGTCACCTAGAGCTGGTTGCCTGGAACCATGTCCAGATGTCTCTTAATATCTCCAAGGATGGAGATTCCCCAACCTCTCTGGGCAACCTGTTCCAGTTTTTACAGTTTTCACAATTAAAAAAAAAAAGTATTTCCTAATGTTCAGCTGGAACCTTCTGTGTTTAAGTTTGTGCCCGTTGGCTCTTGTTCTGTCCCCTGGATGCCACTCTGTGTTTACACCTTCCCTTCAGATACTTGTATATATTGGTAAGATCCCCCTGAGCCTTCTCTTCTTCAGGCTAAACAGTCCCAGCTCTCTTGGCCTTTGCTTGTATAAGAGATGCTCCACTCCCTTAATCATTTTAGTGGCCCTTTGCTGGACCCTTTTCAGTAGTTCCATCTCTCTTGTCCTGGGGAGTCTAGGATTGGACACAGTACTCCATGGGGGGCCTCATCAGTAATGAGTAGAGGGGAAGGGTCACCTCCCTCAACCTGCTGGCAACAATCCTAATGCAGCCCAGGATACAGTTAACTGCCTTTGCTACATGGTCACACTGCTCGCTCATGTACAACTTGGTGTCCACCAAGACCATCAGGTCCTTTTCTGCCAAGCTGTTTAAGTTGGGTGACGCTTAGCACGTACTGGTGCAGGGGGTTGTTCTTCCCCAGGTGCAAGACTTTGGACACCATCTTGTTGAACCTCATGAGGCTCTGGGCCACAGTTCCTGTGGCGTGTCAAGGTCCCTCTGGAGGGCAGCACGACCCTCTGGTGTATCAGCCACTCCCAGTTTTGGGTCATCAGCAAACTTGCAGTTCATTAATAAAGATGTTAAACAGGATTGGATGCTGTATTGTCCCCTGATGTACACTGCTACTTACTGGCCTCCAGCTAGACTTTGTGCCACTTCTCATGACCTTTTGTGCCTTGCTGTTCAGCCAGTTTTCAGTCCATCTCACTATCTGCTCATCCAGCCCATACTTCATAGTTTCTCTACAAGATTCTTATGGGTGACAGTGTTGAAAGTCTTACTGAAGTCCAAGTAGACAACATCCCCTGCTTTCCCCTCATCTCCCAAGCCACTCATTTCATCATAGAAGTTTATCAGGTTGGTCAAGCATGATTTCCCCTTGGTGAAGTCATGCTGACTACTCCTGATGACTTTCTTGTCCTTCACATGTCTGGAAATGATTCCTAGGATTAGCTGCTCCATCACCTTCCCGAGGGTTGAAGGGAGGCTGACTGACCTGTAGTTCCCCAGGTCTTTCCTGAATTTCTTTAAGACAGGAGTGACGCTTGCTTTCCTTCAGTCTTTGGGCACCTCTCCCAGTTGTTCAAAGATTATGGGGAGCGGCCTTGCTGTGATATTAGCCAGCTCCCTCAGCACTCGTGGGTGCATCCCATCAGGTCTATAAATTTATGTATGTCTAGGTTGCTTAAGTATTCTCTGACCTCATCCTCTTCCACCAAGGGTATGTCTTCCTTGCTTCAGGCTTTCCTCTGGTCTCTGGGGTCCCCTGCCTCATTCAGCAACAGGCCCATATGTTCCCTAGTCTTCCTTTTGTCACCTACTTATGTCTTGCATGATTTACGGTCAGGCAACCCACATGATCTGCTTGAAAGCATATCTGGCTCCTCTTCAGCTTTGAGGGTGGTGAACCTATTTTGTAGCTGTAAGCCTTTAGATGGAGCAGGAACCTTCCTCTTGGTGCCAGAAGGCACCATCTTCCATCCTTCACCTTCCCTGGAGGTTGCACTTACCATTACACTAGGGATGGGTGCTGTCTGTGTCTACTGCAGCTGGGGTCTGGGGTTGTTATTGTGTCTCTGAGAAGACCCTGCCTATCTCCCTTTCATCTTCTCTGATGCTGTGCAGCATGCTGACTTTGTCCTGTAGCTCCTCCACTTAGTGACACAGCTTTTCAGGCTGAGTGTTCAGGGGGTGTTACAAGTGTTGGTGGGCAGGAATGGAAATCGTGTGATTAGGGGAGGAGGTGCAAAAATGTTCACTATAAAAAGCCTTCAGACAAGGGTTCTTGGCCACATGAAGTCCAAGAGGTTTGGGGCACGTGCATCCTAAGTGGGGATGTGGTGATACCTGCGCACTGTATGGTCTGAGCACAGTGCCGCTGCTGCGAGCACCCTGTAACTGCTGTCCTCTCCTCTTCAGAGAACCGCCACCAAGAAGAGCCCACACCACCCCACCACGCAGAGCAAACCGCCCCCCTCCTCCGAGACAACGCCGCTCCTACACGACACGGACACGCTGAGCCAGGACGATGCCGAAGCCTGAGCCGCCAACCCCGGCACACTTGCCACCAGGACACATCGGTGCTGGGGATGAGACCGGCTTTGAATCCCCAGAGGTCTCTGGAAGGTGAGTCATCCTGGGCAACTCAGCGGAGACCCTGCACACCACGGCAAAGCCACGGGACAGTACTGCTGCACCGGCACTCCCGCACTGGGACACGGGAGACCTCATCCAGACACCTGAAACACAGTGTTCAAGAACCCTTGTCCCCAAAGGGCCGGCCTTTGCCACAGCACCTCTCTCACCTGGAATGAAGTCGGTAGCTGGCTGATCCGAGAAGTTATTTTGCAATTTAAAACTGCCTATTGCTAGGAATAAAAGGCACTTTAATGGGAGCCTTTAAAATAAATGAGGTTTGTATATGTAGCACTGATGGGATTTAGTGATCTTTTTAAAAGCCACCGTTCATCTCACGAGAATGGGGCTTGCTATCCTGAAGCCACTTACAGTTTTATTGCCACTTGATGTGACTGGACTACACCGCAAATCAATTCTGGGTGCTGTCACTTCAGTGATGGCTTTTCCCACAGTACCTGGAGCCTGCCCGGGGTTGCTCCAGCCTTTGCATGTGTTGGAGAGTACAGTGGTGACTTTTAAAGCCCCAATTCTGTGCCATGACCTTGCGCTCCAGTGATTCCAACCCACGGCCCTTCTACGTAGCCTCTCCTTGCTTTAGGTGACTGCGTGAGACGAGCCTTGCCAAAAAACGGCGGTACATCTGACCTGTCACTCAGCTGCTGACAGTTGTCTCTGCTGCCTGCTCAGCTGCCCAGGGCCAGCTCTTCTGGCCAGGCACCGTCCGTGCTGGGAGGCCATTGCATCGCTCTGGCCGTGCTGCCTGCATGTGGGAGGGGTGGGGAGCAGGCAAAAGCTTGACCCTGTCCTTGAGTATTAATGAAGATACTTGTGCTTTTGAGATGGAGGAAGCCATGTGCAATCATGAAAGTAACAATGGCCACAGTAGGTTTTGATTAAAATATTGCAGATTTCTGAAATGTCTTGGGGGGATCTGGTGCTGGATGTTAACTGGGGGAGTGGCGTGGGCTTGGGGTCACTCTTTGATGGGAAAGAAGTGGAAAGGCCAGGGATATTCTTGTCTAACTACCAACCAGTAGTTGTGTACTACACCTGCCTTCCCCGCTTCCAACCAGGAGCCAGGGGAGCCCTTGGGAAAACCAAAGAGGCCAGTGCTGGTGCCTCTAGCAAGGACAAAACAGAGTGAGGAGAGTCTCTGGTCTCTCTTGGACCAGAGGGCTTGTTGCACTGCGTATGGCATGGATACTGTCATGGTCTGGTTACAGTAGTCTAGGACAGCCGTGTGACCTTCTAGTGGGGTAAGCAATACTCTTCCTCTTACACCTCCGTCCCTCTTACTAGGCAGGAAGAGCACAGGAGCTAAAACCGACACCAGCCGTTCCTGTGCTGGTGCATTCCTGACTGGCCATGTCCCCAGTTCTGCAGCTGGTCTTAGGCTGTCTTATCATGGAAACAGTTGTGACATAGCCCAGGTCACCAAGGGGAAGGGTAGCAGCTACTCAGAACTTGGTCCGTAGGCTGAACTTGTCTAGAAGCCCAAAGTGTGTCTCGCAGGTAGGATGGGACTAGCCAGGTCCCTTCTTGTGGCCAGTACTGCTGGATTATTTCTGTGGCATGAGTCCTCACAGGGGGTGATGCTTAAACTACAGCTGTAAACACTCTCTGGCCTTAAATCCGAAGTTGCCCACCTGCCACCAGCAGCTCACAACCTTCAGCCTCAGCGAGTGGCGACTGAAATGGGAACGGGGCAGAGGCACCGGCTCAGGCAAGGCACCGTGGGACACTTGGACCCATCAACTCACACGAATAAGATCCAGCAGCATTTGGCAAAGCTAGCTGTAGGGGAAAGACAACTACCCTTGGGCTCACCTGCTCGGGGTGTTAACGAGGTACTGGTGCTAATGGCTGTTGTACGGGTGAAAACAAATAAAATACTGGAATACTGGTCCTAGTGCAAGCTTGGGGTTTGGCTTTTTTTGTCTTTGCAGAAAAATATGTTGCACGAGCTCTTATTTTTAATACAGAGGCGCATGTTGCAGTAAGGCTTTGTCTCGGGGCGGGGGGTATGTGCCTGGCTGCCCGGTGGGGTGCGGGGGGCTCGGGGCGCTGTGGGGCCGCGGCGCGGCCGCCGGGGGGCGCTGTGGGGCCGCGGACGCGCCGGGCCGCAACCGCGGCCGGGCCCCGGCCGGGCGGGAGGCCCCGGGCACGGGGGGGGGGGGGCGGTGCTGCCCCCACCGTCCCTTCCCCAGGCGCCCCCTGAAGCCACCAAGCAGGGCCGGGGGTGGGCCACGGAACAAGCCCAGCAGCCCCCCAGGCAGCGCCGGGACCCTGGGGCGGACTCGCCGCGGCGGTACCCCGCTAGGCCGGGCCCTGCCCGGGCGGGGCGGGGCGGGAGGGGGCCAAGCCCTCCCTACTTTGGGGAGCGGGAGCTCGGGGAGGGTCGTTCACCTACAGACGAGGTGCCTGTGCGCCTATAATCCAGGCGTTCCCCTCAGGGAGCTTTGCAAACCCTGCTCTGGGTGCCCCCACGAAGATGGGGAAACTGAGGCGGGGATGGAGAGCCCCAGGTCCCGGCCCGCTGACCAGAGCTGGGCTGGGCGCAGAGGGCCCAGCAGGCGTTATGAGGCCATTTTGCATCCTCAGCAGCCCCCGCTTGCCTGGTTGACACCACCGCCAAGCTGGATTGATCGGCGGAGCCCCTCGGCACTCATCCCCACTCCCCGCGTCCTGGCTGCGGCCACAGCTGCTCGGCCGCACCGCAATATGGTTATTCATCGTCTCGCAGCGCTCCAGTTGTATTTCTCCTGTGCTTCAGTCACCTTGTTGGCTGCTCGTGAAGTTTCCAATTCATTTAAAAATGCTTCTCATAACCCCCAAGTCCTTTCCTGGCCCTGACTCGTTCTCTCGTGCCAATTCCCTTTGCCTTTGTACATGGTGTTCAGGGCTGTTACAGTTCAAACACGGGGAAGGCACAGCCAGCACCCCCGGTGCAACACACTCCCTCGCTGCAGAGGGGCCTGCACGGCACCTCCTCTCCCTTCCCTGCACCAAGCTGCATTGAAGTCATTTACATTCTCCCAAGGATTTAACCGGCCTCCACAGGATCAGTAATGATCACCACAATCTCATTTTACTGTGCAGAGCCTTGGGAGCCTCCTGTCACCCAGGCTAGTGCAGCCATGGGAGACGAACGGATCATCTCCATCCACGAGGTGCTTCATCACCAAGAGCGTCTCCAGCTGACAGCTATTGCCTTTTGGTCTGGGCAGAAGCGGAGGATCAGAAGGGATGGGGGAGACCTTCAGCGCTCAGTGACTACTTTATTTACCCCCAACGTGTGACAGCGCATCCACTGGCTCCTCTGGAAGACAGACCAGGGATAACACAGCCCTCCCCATTTGCACTGGGGTAGGGTGCTTTTATAAACATGGTATAAATGCAGCACAGGAGCTGTTCCCATTCCCTTTCTCCAGCCCTATCTCCACCTTCCCTGAAGCACCTCCAGCCCAGTCATCCTCTGGGGCTGCAGGGCTGGGGAGGGGGCTCAGACCCAGCTCAGACCCTCCTGCGCCAGGAGCAGTCTTTGTGTTATCCCCTTCACCTGCATCCCAGTGCTCCCAGGTGCCCATCACTAGTTGTGCTGACTTAAAACTCCTGCAGGCAGAGGTTTGAGCCTGTGGCTTAAGACCTGGCAAGACTTTGCTCTTCTGCTGTGCTGTGAGGCTGCTCTGCTTCTCCTCATCACACCCAGGTTTGCTGCTGAGCACGCACAAGCTGTGGCTCTGGTCCCCTGTGTGCAGTGACAAAATCCTCCAGCGACGTAGAGCGGTGAGTGAGGTTGCTGCTGCAGAGGTTGTGGGCAGGTGCATCTCTTGGGGCAGAACTGTGGTTCTTATTGCTTAAAAAACAAAATAAAACACAAAACCCAAGCAAACAAACAAAAAGCAACTTGTAGCTGATGCTGTTGCAGTTACAGGGTTGGCACTGTGATGTTTGATGGGCAAGTCTTTATCTCCCTGGCAGCTATAGGGGACTGAGCTTTATGTGTGTGCAGCCGCCTGCGTGAGGCCGCAGCGTGGGACTGCAGCATCCAAAGTCCAGGCAAGAGGTGCTGGGAGGAGATGAAGTGAATTGTGGCACCTGATTTCTCTCGCATTTGGCCACAATGAACCTCTCTGTCTGGGAAGAAATAGCTGGAGGGAGGACAACAAGCTCATGTGATTTCGGAGGCAAGCCTGCATGGCCTGCCCGTGCCTGGGCGCTGCAGGGTTTGCCTGTGCTCCCATGCTGGTTGGATTTAATCCTATCTTGGGCAGGGATCTCTGCTGTGTCATGTTGTGGTGCAGGACTCAGGTCCTGGCCAGAGGCGTGCAGCTTAAACCAGCATCCCTCCTGCATGCGAGCTGGGGGTTCAGCCTGGACCCCCTTCTCTAGGGTGTGCATGGGGATCTGCCCTGGTTTAAGCCCCTTCCCAGCCTGACACTGAGCAGAAAGTGTTTTTCCACTCTGCGCCGCAGTGCTGGCACGAGCGGTGCCCAGCAGCCCTGGCCCTCGGCTGCCCTCTGTGCTTGGCCAGCACAGAGCTCTGCGCAGCCGTCTGTCGCCTTGGCTGCCGACCAGCCTGCCCAAGAAGTGCCCCATGCTGCAGAGATCTCTGCCTGCATCCCTTCCCTTCCAGCACGGTGGAGGGGCAGTGCTGGGTGACCCCAGCATCACCCCCAGCGTGAGCTGTGCCATGGGTACACCCTCCATGCGTGCAAATGTGTCGAGACCTGCGTCGAGTGCGTTATCGTTGCAGAAAGCAAATCAGGGCTGCTGGGCTTTGGCAGCGAAGTCTCCGCTCCCAAGTGCGTGTCGGATGCTAGCGTTAAACTTTATGGTGTTCACTGCCTCATTTAAAGAGTGTGACTAAATGTCCTTCTACCTCCTGCTTGTGAGGACACAGGAGCTTAATTTTATCGCCTTGCTAGTCACCAGAGTCAGGGCTGGAGCATTTCTGGGAAAAAGCCTGTGCATGCACAAGCTCCTCCACCCAGGGCTGTCAGAAATACTTCTGCCCTTCGAAAAGGGAAGGAAAAAACATAACATACTCCCTGCTTTGAGCAGTTCCTTTTGCTGACATGCAGCTGTGTCCTGGCAGTGGGAGCCACAGCCTTAGCCCATCGCACAGGGCATCGGGGATGCTTTCTTCGGGATGCTTCATCGTTGCTGCTGTGGGCACGGGGTTCTCCAGGTCACCCTGCCGTCACCTTCCCATGGCAGTTCATGTGCTGAAGCTGGGCTCTGGGGCAAACAGGACCACGGCCCCCTGTCAAGTCCCTGTTTTGCTTTTGCATCATGGTGGGCATCCATGTGGGGCGGTGCCCAGCAGGGAGGTCCCACTGCAATCCAGGGCCGTGGGGCTCAGAGCAGTGACGTGCCACCGGCGTGGAGCCAGGGCTCCCTGCGCTCGGTGGCTCCCTGGGAGAGCTCGTTTTCTGGAGCAAGAGAAACAATTCCTAAAAAGGAGCAGTCAGATGGAAAATTGATACCAAGTGGTGATATCAGTCCCTTGAGGAATTAAGGTTTGATCTCTCAACCCACGGTTCCTGGGGGTTAGGACACAGACACACAATGCTATTTTAGAGGGATTTTTTTTAAAAAAAAAGTTTATTATTTTCCCCTTTTGTAAGTTCATGATTTTCCCAGACACAAGCTGGCTTCAGATTTGATGCTGATGGCACAGGCTGCTGCTTTGGATGCATTCACTGTATACAGAGCTATGCCTGGCCCTACTCTGGCTGCCTCATGGGTCCTGCAGGGCCAGGGACCATCCCCAGCAGCTGCTACTAGACCAGGGGTTTTGCCAGCCCCAGATGATCGTTGTCCTCAGGTAGAGGCAATCCTCAACAGGCAATAGTCACCCTGGAGGCTGCCTGCCTGGTTCCCAAGCTGGTGATCCTTCCCATCTCCACTGTTTGCCCCTGTGACTGCAGATGCTGCTGCTGAGCACTATTTCCAGGGGTGTCCAGCTGAATTTCTGGGCTTAATAACATTGCTTGTGGCTCCACTGCTCTGTCAAAGACCCCACCTCCCTACATGACCCAGCTGCTTTCTGTCTTTTCCATCTGAACTGGTTTCTGGACTGGTTCTTGTAGGAAATTGCCTGTTAAGCCACTGGTGCCATGGACAAGAGGCTTCACCTTGTGCCTGCAAACTGTGGGGCTGTGGGTCACAGTGTCCTGCTGCACGTAGTGCCGAGCAGGAGGCATTGCGTGGGCCTGGCAGCCGTGGCGGAGGGAGGGAGCTGGGCTTTGCAACTGAGCTTCCAGGGAAGGAATTTCCAGCAACTGCAGATCCCATCCCCAAAGACAGCATTTCAAGGAATTACCCTCTCCCCGCTCGCTGCAGACTTCCTCTGCTTTTCCAAGTAAGTCTCTGGCTTGGGGCCACGTATGTAGAAACCGGAGAGGAGCAGATCCATGGGAATGTTGGGGGCTGGAGGTTGGTGCTGGCCAGGTTCACAGTGCATGGCTCTTATCTGCATCAAGTGCCCCTAATTAAGATGCTAAGCCGCTCCCTCTTCGCTATCTCCCTTGTGAGCACCATGTTTCCTGTGTGCTGGATGCCATGAGGAGCAGCAAAACTGCCTTCAATGCCAACAAAAATAAATGGTGATTAGGATTATTTTGAGCACTGTTTTAGCAAATAGCAGTTCCTGGTGTTGCTAACTCAGTCCCATCACTTGCGGGACTCTGGCAGGGCTGCTTTGGGTCCCAATGTGCTGAGCACCCTGGAGGGGTGTACAGGAGATCCCCTGTGCGATCCATCTCACCTGCACCCCTGATAACCACCTAGCTTGTTTGACCCCATGGAGAGGCAGAGACCAAGGGGCTGTTCCTGCCTGCCCGCACAGAGCTGCCAAACAGCTGTTTGCTCTTCCCCCTCCTCTAGAAGATACTCTGTGCACAGCATTAATTTCCATGCCCCAGCAGGGAGGGTTGGGGGCCTCTGACCGGGCCTCCATGGAGGTGACCCCTCTCCCCGGCAGTCAGGGCTGAAGGCAGGGATCACATTCCCCCCTCTCTGCCTAAACAGCGCTCGGTGCCCTAGCGTGTGCATCCCTAGAGACATACCTTGTGGATTTTCTTTGGCTCATAAATATTCCCCTGCCCTCCCCAGTGCCCCTAGCAAATAAATTATCTGAAGCTACATTTCCCCATTTCAAAGCCTTGTGAAAGAAACCAGAGGGTTTAGCAGCCCTGGCTGGCTGGAGCAGTTCACATACCATCCACCCATTTACATTTGATCTACTTCATCCTGTGTTAAGTAATCCTTGAAAGCCGCAGTGGGTTGCAGGCCCCCTGCATGCCTGTAAATCACTGGGGCATGTCACATGCTGTAAATGAGCGGGTACATGAGCATGTCCCACCCACCCCTTAATCTGCTCTGAAACGTCCCCCCTGCCCCAGAAAGAAACCATCCTCGTTAAATCAGAAATGCCGCTTGCTGGGCTGGGATCATTGTGGGCGATGGGGTGGGAGTGTGCCTGGCCCGGGAGGTGCGTTTCCATGCGGACCCGAGCGGAGGGCTCGCCTCAAGGGGCAGCTCCCTAGGGATGCAGTTGGGGGATGGTTTTGGTGTCCTCTAGGTGCCTGCATGTGCCGTGGTCTGGGTGCTCCCAGCTCACCCCTGCCTGTGTCCCCCAGGACCCCCCTCCGTCACCCATTAACTGGGGCTGGCCTGTGGCTAAATGCAGTCATGACCATCTGCATCTTCTGCACCTCCTGCCCTGCTCGGTTTGCTTTCCATCAGTGGAAGGCTCCTGGGCCGGAGAAGGCACCCTGCCCCATGCAGCAGCCCTGCCTCACCCCCTGGCCCTGCTGTGCAAGAGGGTTTTAAGTCGCTGAGCTTGTGCGACTCCACAGGTCCCATGTGCAGCCAGGCTACAGGCTTTCTCTCTTACAATAAATCAAAGATTATCCCCCTCTTCCCCATCGCCTCCCCCCTAAAGGTCCTTATTGCTCAGCTGTGGCCTGACTTTAATTACAAAATAAAAGCAGCCGGAGCGGGCACTAGGTGCTGTTAATTGGCTTTCCAGGAAAGGTTTCAGCAGAGAAACTTTAACACACCAGCAACCGATGCGCTTGGTGCCTCGCGTGCGTTAGCTCAGCCTGACGCAAGCCCTTCGCCAGGTCCTAAATTCAGCATACTGGGTGGCATTTGCCCAAGAGCTGCGGCCAGCCTTGAGGCTCCAAGGTACTTTTCCCCAGCTAATTGAAGCCTCGAGGGCTCAGAGCTCCCCTGCCTGCACCGGGATGGAGTTTAGCTGCTGAGAACAAATTCCAAGGGGGGATGTTGAAATAAAGCAGATGGGATGATTCTGGAGGTCAGAGCGAGGGAGAGGGTGCCCTGCCAGGCATCATATGATGAAAACACACTTACTGCTCCAGCAGCTGTCAAAAGCCTGAACAGATGAGGCAAGGTGCCCAAGGAGTGTGCAGGGATCTCGTTTACCTGGTAATTAATGGAAATCGTGAAACAAATCAACACATGCTCCCTATGGAGAGCTTCACGCTCCGGTTTCACACTGCTGATGGAGAACTGGATATGGCTCGACTACAAGAGCAGTAAGTGCTGCCACGAAGCTAAGGCAGGGCTTGGTCCCTGCCGCCCCGTCACTGACGGAGCTCCTCGTTACCTGAGGGATGTCCTTACCTGCCAGCGTGCTCCCCGTAACGTGGGGCTGTGGGATGCCTGACCCTGCCTGCGCTGTTGGGGCACTGCTAATTGCTCTGCCCCCGCCGCACACGGGGGACCTGCGGTGCTGTCCGTCACCGGCAAAGATGCCTTGGCTTAAGGCTGCAGAGTAGGAATGAAGATGTTATGATGAGACCCATCGTGTCCCTCTGATCCTGCTCGGCTGAACGTGCCACGGCTGATTTTCCCGGCCCAGCCCTCCCGCCACGCCGCACGGGCAGCTACACCCCACGCACCAGCCCTGCCAGGAGGGAGGTGTTGATGGGAACCTGAGCTGGCGACCAGACGTGCCCTTTTGTTTTCTGCTGTAGAGAAAGCTCATCCTGGTAGAAGAGGCTGTGCCATTTTTTCCTGCACGTTAATTAAGTTGGCTCCGTTTAAACATTAAAACCCCTGTTCGCTGATATTTTCCTCCTTCCAGTGACACTCCGCAGTGCTCTTGGACAGGAGCAGGCACGCTTTCTCCGATTTAGGGATTTAAGGATGAGAGAGTGCTTTGCTTCGCCGGCATCTTGTTTATTCACCGTGTCAAAAAAGTTTTGCAAAACAAAATCTTGCAAGCAATTAATGCCAATCAGACTTGCTGACAGCCCAACCCTGACTGCTCGGAGCATGGGCTGAGCTGTGCATGGCAGCGTCCAGGCTCTGGGTGCTTCCAGGGAGGAGAATAACCCCAAAATAGCAAAGGTGAGTATGTAACTCACCTCCTCGGTCTCCTGCCAGTAGTTAGCAAGTGGCATAATCCCTGAAGCATAAGGTTTATGATCCCTTCCAAAAACTGTATCTGAATGTTAACTATATTCTGAGGTAGAGTAAATGCCAAATCCCTTTTGATTCTTGCTAAAAATCTCATTTTAAAATATGCAAACGACCTTTCTGTCTTTCTAAAAATCACCCTGCTTCTGGAAATTAAAGAAAAAAAAACTAAACAAAAAACCAAACCACTTGCTACTGGATAAAAATACATAGAGCTTGTATTTTTATAGAAATAGAAATTTCTATAGAAATAGAAAGAAATAGAAATTTCTATAGAAATAGAAAAAAATTCATGAGCTTGCGTGAAGTGGTGTAGCTCCCCTGGCTGCGATGGAGGTGGGTCAGGTAAGGATCCTGCCGCTCCTCGATGGGCCCTTTGCGGGCTGGACTTGAGCAGATCATTGAACCGCTGTAGTAAAATCTCTCCCAGATACCCTGACAGGAGAAACTGCAGAAACTCTGCCTGAGGAATTGGTGGGCTCTTGCTCTCTTTGATATCACTCACGTTATAATTAAGAGATAATGTCAATAGAATAAAACATTGTCTCAGGATAATGGTCTCCTGCTGCTACAGGAGTGTCAAGGCGAAGTCAAATCATTTATCAAAAATGAATGTTGAGGCAAGTCTGGGACGTTTGTTTTCACAGCAAGAGGCATTAATCCTGGGACAACAATATTCCAGCGCTTTTATTTCTCCTGCGCCCGGTGATTGATGCCAATGCATCATCGTGCCTGCGAGCTGCGGGTGCGGCTGAGCGATGGGCTCTCATGGCAGCATTATTGACCAGGTGAATTTTGACTTGTTGAAATACCTAATAGTAAATCGAGGAGCGCTGGATCACGCGGCAGTATGTCAGTACGTGTGGTTTTTATTTCTAGAGGGGAATAGTGCTGGGTGCGTGCTGGCTCTGGCCAGCCAGGGTGCTTCTTGGGGCTGTGTCTGCCTTGCTGCTGTAGCTGCTGGAGAGCTGCTCGTTCATTAACCATCCAGGGCTAATCTCAGAGCCCACTTCCATCCCTGCCTGATTTCACATTGCTTTGGAGGCTTTTTTAGCTCCCCTCTGAGTTGGCTGTGCCCCTCTGGTGGGGCTTGTCTGGGACCTCAGCATGGGGCTGAGCACCTTGCTGGCTTTATGCATTTTTGAAGTGTCGCTGAGCATAAATACCCACGGGCCAGCTGAGCTGAGTGTTCGTGGATGCAGGTCCTTCAGCAAAGGCTGGGGCAGCCTCAGTCCCATCCCTGGCATCGGGAAGGCCCCGGGCATTGGGAAAAACCATTGTTGCCTGATGCAACACCGGCTGCAATCGGTTCTGCCTCCAGGGCTGGGAAGAGGAGCTGCCTCTGCAGTCCAGCCTCAGTTTGCATTAGGAGAATTTGCAAGGTCAACACCTGAAATTAAAGATGTGTAACTGGCAATTAGACTTGAAACAAAATCTCAGGAGGGTGTACAAAAGCCCTGCCAGAATTATATGGGTTTTTTCCCTCCTGGATGTGTTAGTGGAGAGAATGACAAGTCTAGCAAACACTTGGGCTCCAGAGGAGCACAAGCGCTTTGTACTATCTCCAAATGGCAAATCTGTTTTTCTGAAGCAGCCGCCGGTACCTTGTGCACAGAGGCTGCCTGTTGGCACAAGCACATTTTGTTCTCACGAGCCCCCGGCCCCGCCAGGGGACGGTCCCCTCTGCCAATGTGCTCTGCACAGCTCTGTGCTTTTTGCAAGAGAGGCGGGGTGATTAAGCTGGAGCATAACTAACTGTTTCATACACAGGGTGGTCCTGGAAGAACTAATTGGAGCTGACTTTGACTTATTACATACTCTTAAATTGTCCCCTAGCATTGCACTAGTCTGAAGGACCTGAACGGGATCGAAGCCCCGTGGTGGCAGGCGGCGTCTGGACGAGCGATCTGCTTGGTTCACTTGTCCTCTCCTCTCCCTGGGCGGTTAATCCTCCATTGCAGTACATTGCATCAAGATGCCGTCAGCAGCTTGGACACAGGACAAGGATTGGGGTGCACGTGGATTTTTGGGTGCAGACTCTGCCTTTTGAAGCTCTGGGTGGTCCTGGTCTCCCTGCAGAGCCAGGTGTGTGTGTGTGTGAGGGGAGCTGCTCCCTTCCCAGTAACTCCCAGCTGTGTGTCTGATCACCTGAGCTGAGTTTGGCAGCGAGGCTGCCTGCCGGGGCGGGGGGGGGAGTCCGCAGAGCTGGCTGTGTGAGGAGGAGAAGGAGAAATGCCCTTGAAGTCTGAGGAGCAGCAGAGATCTGCAGAGGTAGCTGGGGTAAGGCAGTGGCTGTGCCGGCATGGTGATGGTCAGTGCTGCGAGTCTGCAACTGCCTGCAAATGGCTTTCATGTGCTCGCTGACCCTGGTGTAATGAGATGCAGATTCCCCGGGGTTTGGTGAATTCTCAGTCATTTCTGTAACCTTCCTCTATAGGCGACTGCGCTTGTGGGGCTGCTTTGCCTGATGCTCAGGGTGGGCGAGCGCATCCTGCTGGGTGGATGGGGAGAGCAGCTGAGCTGGGGAGGGGGCACGTTTTGGATTGTGTTTTTCTCTTTTCTCTTGCTTGCTGGCTCTAGGAAGGGGCAGGGGCTGTAGAATCACAGAATCACAGAACGTGGGGGTTGGAAGGGACCTCTGGAAATCATCTAGTCCAACCCCCCCTGCTAAAGCAGGTTGCACAGGATCACGTCCAGGCAGGTTTTGACTATCTCCAGAGAAGGAGACTCCACAGCCTCTCTGGGCAGCGTGCAGAAAGCATGTTCTCTTTCAAGTGACTTTCTGCAGTGGCATGGCTTGGGGCATGCTGGCCTTGTGCCACCCAGCAGCTTGCACCAGGACAGCCCCATGACCATCACCCCTGTGATCATCACATGAACAGCCACAGCAGAGGAGGGAGACTGGATCAGACTATTACAGGAGGAGACCAAGTGGCACAGAGTGACATAAAGGGCCCTTAAAAGGCCCAGAATGTGGCCAGGGAGAGCCCCCCCAGCGCAGCTGCTTTGGGGGCAGCCTGACCATATGACTGTGCCACGGCGGGCTGGAAAAGCAAAAGATGTCTGTGCCATGGCATGCTGTAGGGCAGCGTGGCAGGGGGCTGTGGTTTGGGAGCAGGTGAGGGTGCTGCTGCCTTGCTTGCTCTCCTGGCCTGGGTGCACCACTCACACTGGGCTGTAGCACTGGAAGGCTCGAAATGCGGCACAGAGCTGGCCAAGAACATGCATGTCTGGCTTAAAAAAAATTAGATTCCTAGATTTAGACACCCAAATCCATGGGCTTGGTGCCTTTGCAAGAGGATAGTGGAGACAGAGAACTGGTTCTCCAGCTCGGATTGAGGACACTGAATCAGGAGCTTATAACTATAATTATGTTTCCGTGTAGCATCGGGTAGGTTAACTAAAACAGGGGAGGGAAGAAACTATGCATCTTCTGGGATGGTGTTAAAACTCTGAGGCCAGAGAATTCCAACTTGTTTGAAAAGGGACCATTTCCACTGCTGCTTACTCACCCTTGGAGACTGGGCACTCAGACCAAGCTCAAATATAAGTTGGGCACTCAAGAAAAAACCCAGAAGAAAGCCCTGCCTTTTAGCTGCCAACCCTAGCCTGAGGCATAGCACGGTCCTGCACACGCTGTTATCCTGGCAGCTGTAGACACGGTGATTTAGCCAGGAAATGATTCACTCCAAACAAGGGATGCTCAAGGGCGTCCGGAGACCCTGGAGCACCCTGTGCTGGGCATTGGAGAAACACAATTGCGTGTCAGGGTCTGTACGTGCAGTCCCTCTCCTGCACCAAGGTCTGTTCCTGCTGCAAACACCAATAAAGATGTCAAGCTGATGCGTGCGGGGAGATAAATCATGGCATTTATTTTCCTGCCCAGAGCATCAAGGTGTCTTCTGGTGCGGCGTAGGGGGGAGCAGAGGAGAGGCAGGCTGCGGTTGCAGATGTGAGCGAGGGTTCCTGTGTGCCGGGCACAGCCGCTTGCAGCCCCTTCCCACCGGCACCGACTGCTGTGGTCAGGCATAGCCACTGACCCAGCCCACCCTGGACATTTGGGATGTGATCGCCAGCTCGCTGCAGAGGGGCTGCTTTCCCTGCTGGGTCACCCATCACGGTGGCCTCAGGGTGGGTATGAACGGGAGTCCTCACCCCAGAGGCTCTGCATCCCCTCACCTTTGTTGTGTGCTGCAGGAGGGCCAAGTGTAAGATATTGCCATTGCCTGATAGTGGTCAAAGAAAAAAAAAAAGGTGGTGGAAAACTTAAAATGATGAAGTGCTTTGAGCCAGACCTTTGCTGTCAGTGCGAAACAGCAAGCCCTGATTTAAACAGCCCCTTCAGTAACTGACCTACACCGAACAAATCCATTTACAGTGCCTTGTTTCTCCTCACTGTTTAACTACCAGAGTTCAGAGACGATTCCTTAAATGTTAATGGTGCAGGAATTTGGAAACTTTCCCAGAGTTGCTAGGGGAGCCGTGCAGGAATATGTCTACGGTGCTTGTGCAGTTCAATTTCCTGCTGAACATCAGGCGGGTTGTTCTCGCCTACTGCTTTGTAATTAAAGTGCTGAAAGACTATCACTCTTCGAGGTTGATGGTTGCTCACATTCACCCCCTGGGCAAGGTCCGGCTTTGTGCCTAGCTGCAAGGAGACCAGGTTGCAAAATACACAAAGACGCAGTCCCAGCCTCTCTCATCCTGCCCCTGTCCCACAGCATGGATGGGGACTAGGGACTAGACTCTGTACCCTGGACTGACTGTTTGATAGACCCCACAGGGCTTGAGCCCACATGGTGGACCATCCGTGGTGCCCACCACTCAGGGGCCAGCATGAGGGTTTTCCCTCATCCCTTGAACGGCTTGTTCAGAGGGCTGGGCATCAGGAGTCTGGGAGGTGAAGATCTCCCACCATAGCTGTGTGTGAGCCTGACCACTGGAATCAGTTTGAGCTGTACCTGATGATGTCAGTACCTCTCAAAAGCCCTTTTCCTGAGGAGTGTAGACAGCTTTGTGCGTGCTAAAATACAGGGGTTCATCAAAGCTGACCTTAGGGTACTGAGCCTTGGGTGTGTGTCAGGCTGAAAGGTTGTTGTTTCCCTTTTTCCTGCGGTGGGGCTGGTGTGAATGTAAATGCATCGAACACCTGGGGCTGGAGGGCGAAGGGTAGGGTCCCACGCCTGGAAACGCAAAGCCTCTTTGTCCGACCCTACCTCTGTGCTCGAAGCAAAGGGGAGGTGGTGCCTGGGGAAGCATTCCAGGGCTGCTGGGGTGCATGCTGAGGGATGCCCTGCCAAGGTCACCTCCTGACTGCGGTGGGATGAGTGTGGGTCCTGGTTTGGGAGCAGGGAGAGCCAGCTGTCAGCGCCAGGGAAACGAGCTCACCGTGGACGTTGATGGTGAAGACAGGGGCTTTCAAAGGAGCCGCAAGCGGTGAGCTGGCATGTCCTCCTCTGGCTCTTTTGACTCTAAACTTGGATCCGACTCCTTCCACCGTCTCATTAAGAACAAGTGCTTGGCCCAAGTTACATGGCAAATTTTGACATTTTAAAAATTGATGCCTTTTTCTGCTCGTAACTTAAGCTGTCTAGTTTATCAGAGACATATGGAAAGTTTATTACATTCTTATTACAGATCCAGCCAAGTGAGCTGGCTAATGAATGTAATTTTATTTATTTATTTTTTTAAGCTAAGACTTGGCATGGGAGACCTCCTCCGAAAGGGATAGCTTTGGGTCAAGAAATAAATCATCAGAAGTCTTCTCCCTCTGTCCTAAGAGTTCAGCTCAGCAAAAGCTGCAGTGTGTCTGATTTGGGGGTGGAAAGTGAGGCACAGGCGGAAATCAGGGGTTTGCAGGAGATTTATTGCGATGCCCTGTGACGACCCCAGCGGTTGTCCGGCAGCATGGCACCTTTGGCACTGCTGGCCCCCTGCCACCACCCCACCCACATCGTGGGCAAAGAGCACAGACAGGCTGCCAGGACAAATTCCACAAATTCACGGGAAACCATTGTTCTGTTTAACACATCTTGGGTTTTATTAATCAGGAATAAGGGAGCTGAGTGGGTCTCGGGTGGCCTGCAATGTCTGGGGCTGCGAGGGTGCAAACCTGCCCGTGGTTTTTGCTGGCTGAGGGAAGCGTTAAACTCTTTGCAGGCTGTTCTGGGCGAGCTCAGCTGGGTGCCAGGTGTGAGAGAGTGGAAACACAGCCTCACGCTGGCCGCCCTCCAAACCGTGCTGCTGGGGGACACTCCCATGCTCTGCAGTGGACACAGAGCTCCCGCGCCCACCATCCCAGCGTGGTGCAGCAGCCACTGCCCCGAGCAGCCCCTTTCCCTACCCCGGGCGCCCGCCTGCATGTGGCTCTGCTAGCGTTTTTAGGTTGAAAACGCAGCGTTTCTGTTCTGTTGCTCTGTTCGGACTTGTGAGGCTGTGCTTGGTGAGGATGACCTGTGTGTGCCTGTCCCCTCCTCCCGTGCATCCTCTGGCTGTGTCTGGTCCTCTCCTCCTGTGTAGCCTTCATAGCTCTCAGTCCCAGGTGTCAGAGGGTGCAACCTCAAGTCCTTCAGAGCTGGTGACACAGTTTCACGCTTTCCAGAACAAACTGTTTCTTGCGGTTGGAAGACGTTCCGTCCCTGCCAGTGATGCCCTGGTAACCCTAGAGCAGATCTCCCTGGATCTCAGCAGCTCTGGGCATGAATTTTGGTTTTTCCTTTGTGGGAACGTCTCACTGAAGCTTTGGGCTCATTTAATTCATTAATTCAGTTGGTTATAATTGACATTATTGTTGATTTTCCACTACTCAAAATATCCGCCTCTATCTTCCCTCTGCTGTTCTGCAGTTTATAGTGCCCGCTGGGACGATGACAACAGCACTGCAGAATGCAGGTTTTTTTGGCTGGGCTGTTGTAGTTTTACTGTCTTGCCTTGCATAATGTGGACATCTTCAGGCTAGCTCCCATGCTTGTCCTGCTTGACAGCTGGCACTTTGTGGCTTGTTGCAGCTCTTGGTGTGTCACCTCATCTGGTGGCCGTTTCCACACCCCCCCCCCCCCCCCCCCACCTGCCCCCTTTACATCTCACACGCGCCGTGTTGCACTTCTACCATCTATAGGCAAAATTTCTTCCTCTGACTCACTACTTAGTGCTTTTCCGCCCCCTTTGGTCTGCTAACTTTGGCATAGTGTCCTCACACTGTAAGTGTTGTAGGGGGTAGCACACACAGGGCACTTCTCCAGGAGAGGTTTTTCTCTGTAGCGCACTAGGGATGAGCCTTTGCTATATTTTGTCCTTTGCTATTTACTTCTACTTCTACATTCTGCTTTTGTGTGACGTAAGAGGTGTATTTCCCTGTGGAGTCTGGTAAATCATCTCTTCTCTCGACTGCTTCTTCCCCGGGTCTCTTTGTAGACCACGTTCACTGGCTTTGAACATGTTTATAGGTCTTAGCAGAGCAGGAGCTTGCCTGCAAGCTGTTCAGTGAGCCAAGGATGAATTTTACACCAGGTTATCTCTGCAGCCCTTTCTTCTTATGGCTCCACACCCCGAGCACTGGCTGAGCCTGAGGTTGCTCTGCTCTGTTCCTCACCCCTGCTCCTCTACAGCAGCTTAGCGCATCTCTTAAACTTGGATCCTCACAACATCAGCCATCTGGTGCATTTTAGCAATACAAAGAGCTATTGTTTGCTCCGGAATCCATGTTCTGGCGAGGTAGCTCTGCTTCTGGAGCACTCTGCGGGTTTGCCAAGGGTCCTTCTGCTCTGCTGGCAAGTGCAGGTGCGTTTGGAGCAGTCTTTGTCCCTTGACAGAGGCACTGCTTGGATTTTCTTTTCTTTTATTTCCTTGTCTATTCATAACCCTGAAGTTTCCCACAGTGAGTCTATGCTCAGAAGTGCCCTTGGCAGGGACAGGACCTGGGGGTGCCCCTGGCTGTCTTTTCATGGAAGCAATGTTCTGAGCTTTGGGCTTGAAGTCTTAATGTCTTTTCTAGCGTTAAATCTCTTAATGTCCTTTAACATCAAACCCTTCCTCAAAGTCGGGGTCTCAGTCAAAATGCAGTGGCCAAAGTGTGCCCCTTGGGAAGCTATGGGGACAGGAAGGGAAGGGGTTAAAAGCAGAGCCCTGTTGCCAGCTGGGGACACTGGTGCATGACAAATGTGGCTTTTGCATTTCCCTCTGCAAATGAGCCCATAGTCAGCCTAATTTCGGAGAGAGCCGCCTCTGAACCAGAGTGACTCAGAGGAATTTATTTTGCGAACCGGGCGGCTGTGTCTGGCGGGGCTGCGGCAGCCGCTTGCAGGTTTAATTTGTAAATGCTGACACATGGCATTTCCTCACCGTCTCATTGGGAAGGGCGGTGTGTCTGCCGGCACTTCCAATTTGTCACTGTCAGGACTGGTCCCATCTCCTGCTCGTCTCTGAAATGTCTTCTGATCGGTGCCGGGGAAGTTATTGGCACATAATTTATCATTTAATATTACCAGAAGGGTTTTTTTCTACAAACCTCCCCCAAATGATTATCTGGATTATGTTAGGTGGCTCTTCCCTTCACCTGCAAAGGTCTCTCTCGGTGTCTGTTTGGTGCTTTGCTGTAGTGCTGGGGAGAAATACTGCCCTTGATGCATCGTCTCCTTCACCAAAAAGCCTTGATTAACAACCAGCCCAGGCTGCCCCAATGCGGCACCTACCTACACCCGTGCTCTTGCAGAAGACATTGCATGAGGGACTTTTTCAGGACTGCATTTTCCCATTGGCATCTCTTGTCAGGCAGCTCGGGGAAATATTTCCCCCGACTGTATTCCAGTCTATGGAGGAAGGATTTGAGGGTGAATAAAGGCCACCAAGGTGCCGGACACCCCTGGACAGTGCAAGAGGGCTGGTGGTAACAACTTGGTCTTCCAGATGAGTGCTGGGATGTTGAGTGGCACCCAGGGGGAAGTAAACCTGTCCCCAAAGGCTGGCACAGAGATGGGGCAGAAGGCACCTGGACTTCTGCCTTGGTTCAAACCCCTCCAGTGCAGAGGATGGGGTTGATCCTCATGGTTCCCAGCTCCTGCTGGTGTTCAGCAGGACCCAGATGCTGCAGGAGCACCACATGGGCCATGGTACAAGGCAGAAGGAGGCAGTTGACTTGCACGCAACTTTCCCCAACTTGCAGCCAAAGGCAGGACGTGGCAGCTGCTTTTGGGGCTAAACCACAGTATTTCTCAAAAGGAGCATTGCAAAAACTTCTTTACGTGCGTGCAATGACCAAAGCAGATCTGTGGGGTGTGATCTGCACAAGCAGCCCTGCTCCCAGCCCCAGTGCAAGCACGGCGGAGCTGGGGGAAGATGGGTGCCATGCTGAGGTGCACATGCCGGGCCATGGGCACCCACATCTGCAGGATGCTCTGGGGGATGCTGGTAACACTCAGGAGGACCGTGCTGAGCACTCTCCTTAAACTGTGGCTTTCCTCCCTGACACTCTAAACTGCATCTTACTGCAAGGTATCCAGTATCTTTGCAGCTCCATTGCACCTCGGGGCAGTGTTAATGGTTCCCTCTGCCCGCAGGCTTGGCCAAGATGCATCCCCCAGTGCGAACAGCCCCAACTACAGTGAGGCTGAGCCTCGGGGAATGGGACATGGTCCTGTGGCACAGCCCCTCCACTCATGCTCGTCTCGGCTGCTGCTTTCTCCAGCTCTTCCCGGCCTCCTCGCCTGTGGCCACGCAATCAGTTAAAACCCCGGCTGGCACCCTGACTCGCACAGGGCAACTTTTCTTGGAAGCTGGCTCAGGGTTTGGTAGTTCTGCTTTATTAGAGACATTAAAGTGATTTTTTGTTGTTGTTGCTGTTGTATGAGCCAGACTTCAAAGGACGCAGTTATGCAGACTGGGCAAAGACCCGCTGGTATCTCATGGAAAACTGTGGAAAATCCCTTCCCTTCAGAGCCCGTTCCACAGCCAGGCTGTACTTCTGTACTTCTTGATTGAAATTTCTGATTTCTGGGGAAGACTGCAGTCTCAAGCAAGGTCTTTGGTGCCTGTGGTCATCATTGCCTTCCTTGGCTGGGCATCCTCATTCCCCGTGACACAGCAAGAGTGGCTGTGGAAGTCACTGTGATGTTACCAATGTTGGATGATGGCTTCAGGCTCAAAGAGGATGAACTTACGGGAGACAAAGGAGCTGTTGCTGGAGAATTGTCTCAGGAAAGCGCAAAATGGCTGGAAAAGAGAATGTTTTTCCCACAAGAGATGGGCAGTGCTCCCACTGCTGCCTCTCAACTCTCTGTTTTGCCCCATGTCCTCTCTCCAGCTGGGTTTTGGCTCTCTGATGAGGTCCCTGGGGTGGGGGCTTGCTGTTCCTTAGGGACCTTGCATATAGAGGTCCTGGTCCCAGTCAGGGAAGGGGGTAGGCAGGGCAGGTGCCTCCTAACTAGGCATCCCAGGAGTGGTCAGGCAACTCATCCGGCAGACAGCCGTGCCGGGCTGGTCCTTCACACACCCTCCCAAATCTCAGGCTGTTTTGGAGACAGTGTTGTATCCGCACCCGTCTCTCTCTCTCTCTCTGCATGGCCAGGGAAAGGCACCGTCTCCCCGTCCTGCACACTGCAGCTGAACACAGGGGGGGACCCTGCCTGAAACAAAAGCAGTGCTCTCACTGGGTAAGGGGTTGGTTCCCTTCAGTAAGCGTGAAGGATTGATGATATTTTGGGTTGGGTTTTTTTTTTGATTGCAGAAGGATTGTACTGACAAGAGTTGCGGCTCAGGTGACAGTTTGCCTTGTGTCCCCAGAGCTTCCTAATGCACATACTCCCCTAAAAATCCCCTCCAGCTTCCTGATTTCCAAAACCAAACAGTGGGCATGGGGTGGCTTCCCAAGAGGCGACAGGTCTCTCCCCCCTGGCTTCACTCTGCTGCTCTTCCCCAAGCCCACAGGCGTGCAGAGCCAAGCCCTTTATCAGCTCCTGTACACCAGGAAATTCTGTAAGTGTCTGAGAAGACCCTGAGGCTATATAAAAGTTCAACTTGTGATTCATTTCCTTCCTATTCAGGGATAGGCTAATTTGAGAGTATGCGCTGAACATTAATTACCTTCCTTGCCACAGTTTCCTATTCAGGCATCCTTTCCCAGATGACTTTCTGCTCGCTCAGGTCCAAGGCCATAAAAGCTCCTCTATTAGGAAAGGAAATATTTTACATCAGGTTTATACTGTATGCCTGAGGTCATCAGAAGTACAGATCGAGTGGCAGAAATACACACTGTGCTCTCTCCTTCCAGCATGAAAAATGAATCAATAACTCATCGATTTAAATTAAAATGTCTGCCTTGCAAAATGCCTCCGAGCGCTAATATTTGCAGCCCCCGTGTTTTGCGACGGCTATTGGAAATCCGCTGCCCCTGTAAAGCGTGCAGGGATCCATCTCTGCTAACAGCATGCAACTGCTGACACCCAGAAAAAAAACTGCTTTCCCTTCCCCTGGAAGGATCCAACAAGGTGAACTTTTGGAAATTGCCTCTCCTGGCACATGAATTATGTATCGAACAGGCGGCGGTCAATATATCTGACTTCTTCACGAGGTAATTAAGAATAAATGTGGGAATTCAGGCAGAACTGTTGCCCTGCACGGGAGGTGAGCGTAACCGTATGGAGCCGGCGCTGAAGTGAATGGCTTTGCGATGGGGATGCTGCAGGGATGCAGGAGGATGTACAGCTCAGGGAAACCGCGTCACTGCCTTTGCCTCTTGCCGTATCCTGCTGGTGTCCAGGCACCGTGCTGGACCAAGTGGCTCTTCGCATTCCCATCTGCTGCCCGACAGTGGGAATATCCCACATTTTCCATAATTCATTGAGTTATTTACTGCTCTGGTGTGCTGCCAGCCCTGGACAGTGAAACAAGCCTGGATCTGGCTATCTGAGCCTGGACGGGGTTGTTACCCACAAAAACCGCTGGGCTTGGAGAGGGGAGGAGGCAGCACACTTTAACTTGTGCTGTCTTGGGTAATATTAACTTCCATTTAAAAAGTCTGAGTGTTCCTTTCCACTCAAATCTCTTCTTGTGACCTAATTAAAAAGTAGCTGTATTAGCGAACACATTTATGGTCATTAGCAAACAGTCAACTAACTAAAGATTTACGGTCTTGGCAGCAGGTAAATTATAGTATTCGGAGAGTTTTCTTGCAAATGATGTGAAAGTAAGGTTCGTTCTAGCCTCAGGGAAACATAAAGGAAATGCAGTTAATGACCACAAATTGTATGTGCTGATAGTGTCAATAAGATATTTAATGCGTACTTGCAATTTTAGCTGTTGGAAAAGTACAACAGCCTTAGTAGCAGCGCGATGGCTGTGTGTCCTCTCTGCCCCTCGGCTGGTTTGCCCCAGGGTCTGCTGTCTCCAAGCAGCTCGTGAGGCCCCAGGGGAAGGATTTCCTCCTCTTACCTGGTTAGGAAAAAGCTGTGATGTATTAAAAATAAGTGTGCGACTGTTGTTTTCCAGATTTGGTTATAAAAACCTGCTAGTCTCCAACTGTGACATGTATTATGGTCTCAGTTTCACAGTTAGAATAATGTTTAGGTTGGCAATGAAAGCCCTGAGTACGCTTGCAGAGGAAAAGATACTTGCTGCACTCACTAGAAATTGCTTTCATCCACTCTGGTCTTGATTTCTCCTCTGGGCAACCCTCTCCACCCGCACTGATGGGTCACCACAGTATGTCCCCAGCAGCACGGCCAAGGTTTGGGGCTGTGTTGCAGGCTTGGTGAGATGCGTTAGATGGGCAGAAGGTGGGGGGCAGCATCTCCTCCAGTCCTCCTGTCTCTGGGCACCGTGGCAGGGGGATGCTGAGAGCTGCCTGGAGCTGTCAGGCTGGTTGCAAGTCATGTGTGAGCTATTAAATCCCCACTTCTGATTTTCTCCCCAAAAACCCATGCGTGAGTAAGAGCGCTGAGGCTAATAATGAACAGCGCTGGGTCCAGAGAAGCCGTAGATGGTCCTAAATGATTGAAGAAGGCAATTTCCCTAACAGAGCTGCGGGCCCCTGGCAGTGATTAGTGCCAGAGCAGGAACGCATCTCTTAGCTCATATTATTTAAACATGAGATACTTGAGCAAGCGCACAAAATACTCTTTGCTGTATACTCTTTCCCTCGTTGGAAGGAGCCGTTATTTACACATGCAAGTGCTTGCGGTGTGTGTGGGAGCTTCCTCGCCTGCTCCTGGACCCACACGGAATATAAATGACCACGTTTTCTCCTTGGTAGCAATGACTCCATCTGAGGGCTATCTTCCCTGCATGTTAACTGTTAATTATAGGATACATTTACATCATTAAGGTTTGTCTGCGGTCCTTTCCTTCCCCCTGTTAAATCACTAATGCATCTCGCACAGATTAATTCCCTCGACTTCCTTTCCTGCAAAGGCGGTGGGCAGCCGCGTGGGAGGGATGCCTGTGGCCGGCGAGAGCGGGGCTGTGCTGGGCTGGGCTTTTGGACGATGACCCAGAGTAGCCGAACGGTTGATGGGACACGGCACTGATGCTCTTGGCTTACTGCCTGCAAAAACCACTGCGGTGAAGCGATGAAAACTGGAGATGCAGTGGTCCCCTGGATGAGAAAAACTTGCTGCATGGCATGGGCAAGGAGGTTTGGTGTGAGCCCCGCTGCTGCTCAGGAGGTGGAAAAGCTGTTGCTTTCCCTTCCCTTAATGAAGAGGTGTTTCCTGGGCCTGGGAACGTGCCTGGCTCTGGCAGATTATTAAATAACCAACGCGTTCACTGGGGAGGATGCCTCCAGGGATGTGCAGCTTGGCTGTGAGCGGGAAGGGCTCCTCTCCCCCTCCAGCTGCAATTAAGCTCTTGTCAGCCTGAAGCCGCCGGGGTGCGGGGGGAGATGGACGGCAGTCCCGGCAGTCCCCCGGCACCTCCGGCTGCTGGTTAAGCAATTTGTATTTCAACTACCGGTTAATTGGCATAAGCCCTGGCAGGGGCTGCTTATCCTCCTCCTGGGATGGGGCCGGCCCATGGGAGGCTGCCATGGAGGCTCGTCCTTGCTGCCAGAGGCTGAATCCTCCTTTTCTACGGCAAAGGGCTTTTCCTGCCTTTATTTTGGGGCACCCGATTTCTGATGCATCATGAGCGGGCTGTGGTTCTGCAGAGGTTCTGCTAACGTGGTCCCCAACATTGGTGTGGGTTTGGGATGTCAGGGGCTGGTCCCGAGCGTGCCCTTGCAGCAGGGCAGGGCCCAAAGCTGCGGGAAGCCGGGGATTCATCGTTTGACTCTATACGGTGCCTGGTTATCTTGAATTGCAGGCAAGGTTTTCCTGGGGTTAGAGAACTTCTCCGTGTCTGTCTGTCTCCTTCTCCTTTTCTTTCCATAACTGCTGATGGTGGATTTCTGCCATGCCTGAAAACCTGTTCACGTAAAAACATTAAAGGGAGCGAATTATTTAAGAGCTGGGAGCATGGGTGGGAGAGGAGGCAGAAGGCCAGATCTGCGTTTTTTGGCCATTAAGCTGCATATCATGCTTAATATAGCAGGTGGTATCTTCAACCTCCCCACAAGTTCAGGGCAAGAGCCAAGAAACAGAAACTGGTTCTTGTCAAGACTGACTTACTTTTACTAGATGCCACCTTTAAATGTATTCCTTTAAATACGCGGCCTGAGCTCTGCGGGTGTTTGCTGGGGCAATTGCTCCTGTTGCAGGAGATGTTTCCATGGGAGATGGCAGCCACCGGGCAGATGCTGCTTCTCCTTTCCCCCCTTTCTGTGCCATGGGAAGACAGGACATGATGCCTGGTCCCACTCCTGGCCAGGAGAAGAGCTCTGGGGCACTCGGGATGCTCTTCTATGGCCCCTCCATGGGCTGCTAGCACCATCTGGGTCTTGGACACACCAAGTCTGGGTATTTCCCCAGCCCCAGGGTCTGTGGCACAGGGCCAAGCTTTGGAAAAGGTCTTTTGATGATTGGAGTCTTAAAAAAACCAAACCAACCCGTGCCCCCCCAAATCCTGCTTCCTTAGGTATCGCCTTAACTCCCCTGGGCTTTGGGTCTGGGCTGAACCAGAGGGACCCAACAGGTCAGTGCGCCAGACCAGCCACCTCCCAAGAAGCCAGAGGCAAAAGTCCTCGGACTTTGGATATTTGCAGGTTTTCAAGTTTCAGATGTGTTTATGAGAGCAGGGAGCCCACTGGGTGCCCTTGCTGGAAGGGAGCTGTGCCAGCCCTCGATGGTCCTCGGTGCGGGTACAGGTGGCATGAAGCAATGGTGTACAGCGACAGCCGGACCTCGCAGCCCCCGCCTCGCAACGCAGGCGGTTAAACCCTGTGTGTCTTCAGGCCCTGTTTGCATTTTTGCTACTAAAATGATCATAAAAACTTCAGCACAAAAATGTTTATATGTGTTAATAAACGGAGACGGGCTTGTTACGTGGCTGCTCTTCCAAACACGGCCGAGTGCCCGAGGAACGGGCTGACCGGGGAGCGCTGCCTGGCTGTCTGCGAGTGCTGATCTGCCAGATCCCTGCCTGTCCTTCAGAGGATAACTCTTACACTACGGAAAGCCCGTTCCTGCAGCCAGCTTATAAAGCTTTAAAATGCTTTGGCACTGGGCTCTGTCGAGCGCTCCGCGTATCGTCATTTCTACACGTTTCCTCCATCCATAATTCCACGTACGATTGCACCTGGGTGCCAAGGTTGCTTAAAATACTCCTGCTTGGCACACATGCGTGTTTCAGCTTGGGAGATGTGAATGTTCCAGAGATGATGGCGATACGGCAGAAGGAACATGAAGCAGTGAGGAAACCTAACGCGTCAACCTCTCGACTTTCCATCCGGAGCCGTGCTTGGGGCTTTTCCAGGCCTCACGAATTGGAGGGAGGAGGTGTTTCCTTAACCATCCCCAAGGCCTGGATTCAGCCCCTGCCTTCCTCCCTTATCCTCAGCTGATGCCTTCATTTGGGGAAAGCACGAGGTCAGAGGTATCCTCTTAAATCCAGAACGCCGGCTCTTCTCACTGCCTTTTTTTCCCCCCATTTGGAAGAGGCAGAGGGGGAGGCTGGAGGGCTCATGCTTTGGTTTGCATCTTACTTGCGCCTTTGCTTTATCTGTGCCTGAAACCCACAATTTCTTTTCTGTATTGCAAGCTTTTCCCTTATTCAGAGCAAGCTTTTCACCCTGGGAGCTGTACCTCGTGGTCCCTGGGATACTCCAGTGTCAATTCAGGGCTGTTTACACCCCTGTCTGGTGAGGGATGCCAAGGCAGTTGTTTTTCTTAAGAATTCAGAGCAAAAACTCCTCCAAAGAGCCAATTACCCCCTATTTAAGCCACACAGCTAAAAGCCAGACTGGGACCACTTAAACCAGCCCCGATCATTTTAACGTGCTCCATGGGCTCTGCTTTGGCATCGCTGCAGGCTCCATCCCGGAGCAGTGCCAGCCAGCGCAGGGCTGTGAGGGCTGATGCTCGTTTTGTCCCTGCTCCGGTCCCACCTGCCGCCTTCTGCAGCCGCTGCAAGGAAATCCCAGCCCTCGGTGAATGGCACGGTTACAATTTTTGGCCAGCGTGCCCAAGGACTTGGAGGGCTCTCCCTGGGGCAAGAGCTCTGCTGGCTGTTCCTCTGCTGCTCCACATCACACAGTTTCACATTCACAGCCTTTAAATAAGCTTGTTTTCAGCATTAGTAGATTTTCGGGTTTTGTTTTGGTTTGGTTTTTTTGTGCTCTCAGGGGTTCGTGACATTCGGTGATTGGAGCAGCTGAACAAGGAGCTGGGGAAGCGAGAGTTTAAAAGCAATTAAAAGGTGGTGGGAGCAGCTCCAGCACCGATGCACAGATGAGGCAAAGTCCCTGAGAGACGGTCAGGAATTTCCTCTGTGCAGCCGAGAGCAGGAGCTGGCCCCTCTGCTTTTTAAATCATTTTATTGTGGAAATGACCTAAAAATTCACGATCCCACAAGGTACAGCGTGGGGGAAGGAAGAGAGGGAGGCTGCTGGTGCCGGTGCCAAGAGGCCATGGTGGAGGAGCAGCCCTTCCTCAGGAGGATGCAAGCCAGGATGAAGGGGGGTGAGGAGCAGCACGGGCTCACAGCCAGGATGACCCCACGTGGGGCAGGATCCAGCCCAGTGCTACTCTGCGCAGGGGTCCTGAGCGAGCATTTCCCATTTCCAGGAGTTTTCAGGTTGCTTTTTATTTTTTTTTCCTTTCCCCAGAACCTATGCCTTCCCTTGCCATCATCAATCGTTTTGGCTGGGGACAGGAACTTTATCTTCATTTTTCTCCTTGAAGAAGATGTCATCACTCCAGCGTTAACGCAGGAACATTGCCTTCTGCTTGCCAGCACTTGCCGTTCCCGCAGAGCCTCCTCAGTGGCAATCACTGCTGCGACGGGCTTTTTTTTTTTCTTCCTGAGGTTTTCTGAGGCTGAGCTGGAAATATGGGAGCTGCTTTGGGGCATGGGCAATCTTGTTCACAAAACAAAGCCTGTGTTTGGGCTAGTTCGTTTGGCAGCTTTGAGGTGTGGTCATCTCCACCTCTGATGGGACACAAAACCCACGTGGGTGTGTTGCTGAGGGCGTTGAGCTGGGATTTGGTGACTGTTTCATGCCCCAGCTTTGGGTTACTACTTAACCCTCATCTAAGACAAATAACCAGCTTCTTGCCAAAACAATGCTCCTAAATTTAGCTTTATCTCCCATCCATACATTGCTTCACTGGCAGTGAGGGACTTGCTGCCTGGGCTCAGGACTGGGTGAATCCAAAGGCAAATGTTGAGCATCCCCATGAGCCATCCCACCATCCTGGTGTCGCCTCTCCGTTTCAATAATTTAAATTCTTTAGCAACGGCATCCCCATATATTAGCTTAGCACATCGTTAGTGTAATATCCGTGATGCTGATTAAATTATAGAAAGGTTTCCGCTAAAACTGGAATTCGATTACTTGTGTTAATCCCCTTTTTTCCCCCCAGAGGAGATGTTATGGGGAGCGCGGTAGGTGCTGTCCTGCTGTGCGAGGCTTTACCCAATGTGTGGCGTGAGCGACTGAGGAATTAAGGTGACGAGAGAAGATGCTGCGGTTTGGTTAGTCAAGAAAAAGGAACGTTTCTTTCCCAGGCAGGAAAATCCCACTTTATACTTGTCTGTAGTCTTCAATTTAACAAGATTTTGTTCATTTATCTCTAAAAGAGATGATCTGGTTGGAAATATTTGTTCTGCTGTCTCCCCCACAGTGCTGAGAGTACAGATGGAGCAAAATGGTAGCGTTTTTTTTTTTTTTAATTTATTTAGTATTTTCTGGATCCGAGGAAAGCTTGGGGATGTCTTCATCCGTGTCTGAGGAAATGCTGGTCCAGGATGCTGACTTTAGAGCATGGCATGGGCCCCTGGCCTGCCCTGATGAGACTTTCGTGGCTTTGGGCTGGATTTGGGCTGCGTTGAGCAGGGGGGAGAGCAAAACCAGAAAGCTTGCCTTGGCCTTCTCCCTGAAGGGGAATTTCCCTCCCTGACCCACGCCTGGGAAGTGACACTAAAGGTTTTTCAAGCACTTTGAGAGCTCCTGTTAAAAGGTGCTATCAAAATGAAAAATGTGGTTTTCTCTGAGTGGCCCCACCTGTGACTCATCCATCTCTATTAGGGCAGAGAGTCAGAGTGAGTTATGGGAAGTCCTTGTTAACCTCAAGAGAATTTTTTTTTCCTAATTTTGGGGGTGGTTTTGCTGGGTGGGGAGATCTAGCAGAGGATTCTCATGGATAAAATTGTTTAATGCTAATATAGCGCAGCATTTTCTTAAAAGGAAATATTTTGCACTTCAAAGAATCTATCAAAGGCATGAATTTAGAAACAAAAAAAATTACTTTATCTGACCATAAAATCTTGTCAATGCATTATCTGTTTGCGGCGGGTAGCCAAATTTGAAACTGTGTTCTCACCAGTGTGGATGTTTACGTCCCCGGTCAGGGAATGAGATAACTAGTTTTAAAAAAACCCCCAAACTAATAAAAAGTCAACATTTAGTTTGGCCTAAAAAATGGAAACCTCTCTCTTCTGCAAGACCACTTGCTCCCCAAGTTGCTGCTGACCTCAGGAAGATTATTTTTAGACTATCTCATTTTTAGGCTTCTTCCCACCAGAGTGGGATGGAGCCAGAAAGCAGGATCAGTCTCCAAAACATCGCCAGGCTGCTTGAGGAGCTTGTTGGTGTTACTCAGACCCATCCTGACCCATCTTTACCCGGGCAGGAGGAGAAGCAGACACTGTGATGGTCACGTTGGTGAGTTGAGAGGGATGGTGCACAGGGCAGCATCTCTTTGGGGCTTTCTACACTGGCCTTTAAGTTATTTAGTTGATGGTTTTGGAGTTCTTTCTTTAATTTATGAAGCTTGTGTGAAAGGGTATTGAATTAAAGCAGGGTTTTGCCAAATCAGAGTGCTTTTCTGAAAGCTCAAAATGAGTTATTGCTTTCTTTTTGCCTATTAGAAAGAAATATTATTATTTTCTTCAGAGGAGGGAAAAAAAAAACCCCAAACGTATGAATTCCTGGTTTTAATCTGAAACTAGAAAATAAAATATTTCTCCTTGCTGCTGGTTGTTGAGAAAAGTCTCATTTGAAGACGGGGAAGTGTCACTGCCCTGTGCTGCTGGCGTGGGTTACCCTGGGGTGAAGCTCACACCATTTTCCACATCGAGAGGATGGAAATCCTGGCCAAAAAAATCTCCCCATGTCCCCCCGAGACCCTGGCATGCTGTAATACCCTATATTTAACTTCAGAGCCCGCTTAGGCACAATAAGAGCCCTTTTATAGGGAATGGGAAAAGTTAAACATATTGCTTGGGTTTACAAGTAGTCATTAAATATTTGTTGCTGGGCTGTGATGGGTTCCCACTCTGTCTCTAGCTCACTGTCGAGCCTGTTTAAAGGGATATAAATAAGCCTGGATGGGCTCTGTGGCCGTGGTGGCCCAGCCCTGCCAGGGACAAGCCCCTGGCTTTGAATTTTTGGAGGGATTTTGGCTCCCCAGGTTTTTGCTTCGCCCCTGCTGTACAGAACTGCCTGATAAAGCAATAACTCAGCTTTATTGATTATGTCAAAGGCAGTAATTCAAGAAAGCTATTTAAATTCACAAGAGGAAGCTATCGCAATTATAAGTGTCTGCAGCAGATTATTAATCATTTTTGTTATGGCTATCAAGCCATGAGACAGACATTTTCTGTAAGGCTTACGTGAGCGCCTGCTTTTCAGTAATGACTTGGGTTTCGCTTGCTTATTGGTTCATAATGCCAAATAAAAAATAAGCAAACTGTTCTTTATCTAAATCAATATGCATAAAGCTTTATAGGATATTGCTATAGGAGCATATAAACTTCCAGTGGTTTAAATTCATACTCTGTTTAATCCAGCCAAATCCCAGTGCTAGCTCCGCGCCCCCCTTCCCTTTATTTCTCCAGCGTTATTCCCGCAATAACGCTGCGATCTGTGGCAGCAAGATGATTTCTGGCAGTATTTGCCTGCACATAAGTGTTAGTGAAAGGCTAAATCCAGACCCCTCGCAGTGGCCAGTGCTCCCCAGGGTCTCACCAGCAGGTTGCACGTGGCCATGGCCATGTTACGGTTCCTGGTGGGTTTTTGAGTCTGAGCCTGCGTGTCCAGCACTTCACATCACCCACTGCTGCCCAAATCCCTGCACCATGCTCATCCCCATCTGATTTATTGATGCCTCACCCCATGCCCAGACTCCCACAATGTGCTGCAGCTCCTGGCAGTGGGGAAACCACCTGTGAGTTATTCCTTCAGATCAGGAATATCCAACAAATCAGAGGAAATTTAGGCAAGGGGAATAAAAACCAGTGAAGTGATGGAGAGCGTAACTAATGGGGAATGATTAATAGGTGATTGAGGACCCATTTGGACAGGGGGACGTCATGTCACTGGAGAGCTGTGATGGTTTGCTGGACAACACTGGGGTACGGGGGAAGGGAAAGGGCAGAGCTGGGTCTTGTGTCTCTGTGGTGCTTTGGGTGCTTTGGATCCAGGTCCAGGCAATGCCCTGCTCCCCTCAGCTGGAGCCGGCCTGGGGCTCTTTCTCCTCATCTCCTTGCTCAGAGTCTGCCACAGATGGATGGTTTGGGGGCTGGTCATTGCTGTTCAGCTCTCTTGTGAATGTCTGGCTCTTTGAGCCAGGGAAAATGGGCTTTTACACCACTCCTTTAAATTACTACTTACCTTTGGTCACCAGTGAGACCCCAGAGCTGATAATGCTGGCTGGTTAAAGCCAGGCGGCCTTGGCTGATGGCCAGTCCCCATTTATACCATGGACGGTTTTTTTTTTTCAGAAAGGCAGTTAAGCAGAACATTTCTCTATAAAAAGCTGCAAAAGAGATCAGAGCAGCTCTCTCTCTCCTCTTCCATCTCCTCTGCTTAGTGACCTAGAACTAAATGTATTATTATTAGAAGGAAAAAAATTATATGTAATATATATATATTCAAGGCAGGCCTTTGATACAGGGTTTTAGTAGGGCTGTTCTCTACAGCAGGATGAGGTGATGCTTGCATGGGTCACTTGCTGAAGAGGATAAGAGGCCTGAAGCATTCTCTGCAGTGGATGAAGAGGTGTGGGGTCCCTGTAAGCACAGAGTCAGCTCCCCGCTTTCATCTGCTGAACCAGGGCTTTGAAGCAGCAGCCTTGGTTTGGGAAGACAAGGGGCTGGTGGGGTCTCAGTAGCCCTGCAGAGCTGGGTCCTCTGTGGGACAAGCTCTGGATCCCCCGTGAGGGACCAGCCCATGTCCCCTATGGGTTTCTGAGGAGACCCCAGGGTTTGGTCGCTTGTCTCTTGTGAAATGAGGATGGTGGGACAGGAGGCGCAGGGCATTCAGGAAGATGCTGTCCTGATGGACAAGAGAGCCTTGTCGTGGGTGGCCTGGACCAGGGGACCTAATATCCTCAAAATGCAGCAACGTCTTTGCACAATCACACACACCCCACCCCCACCCCCCAATTTGTGCTGGTTTTCATTAAATTCCTCGTCAAATGTTTATTTTGCCTGAAAGGAAGGTTTTGTTCTTGTTCTAGGGCCTTTCGGTTATAAAAACTTGAGCTGAAAACACTTAATTAAAAATGTAAATGTGCATCAGTACTGGGGTGTGTAACAGGGTGTCTACGGGGGTAGCAAAGCCTGGACATGCAAGCTGGGAGGGAGACAGGGCTTCAGACAGCGGCAGCTCCTCTTGACCCCGAAAAGGGCTCCAGCAGCATGAACTCTCATAGAATCATAGAATGTCTCAGGTTGGAAGGGATAATCGAGTCCAGCTCAGCAGTAAGCAGGAATGTGGGACAGGTGACAGCAGCCTTCTCGGGGAAGGACGGCACTATTTTACTTTGGGGTCTAATTTCCACTTGGAGGAAAAAAGTAATTCATAAAGCGGTCACGTCGGCTCAGGTCGCTAATGGATGCGTGACCATGAGTGAGCAGAAAACAGGGTTTAATTTAAATGAAAGGTCTCTTCCTAGAAGATGCTCTCTGCCATTAGTCACGGCTTGGGCACAGCTTCCCCGCAGCCAGGTGGGGCTTTGGCTTTCTCTCCTCCATCAATATCAGTTACTCCGTGGCTGACAAGTGGGCCCTTCCCTGGGCTCTGCCTCTGAACGCTCGTGTACGTTCGGATAGCTAAAAATGGCAACGTAGAGGCGAGATGTTCCTCGCCTTGCTGAGCGCGGGGTTTTTTATTTTCGCTCTATCACATCAGCTGCAGACGGTTATTAGAGATTCTCCTGCGAGAGTCAACGTACAAAATGATTTGGTTTCTGTCCCAATTATAGAGTGGCAGAATAGAAAGAATTAATGCTGCGGTAGCAAATGTCAAGCAAAGACGTTTTTCCAGGGGAATTGCTCTGTTTGGTGGTTGCCTTGTATTTCTGGGTGCAGAGCCTGCAGCCCCTGCAAGATGCTGGTGATTTTCGTGTTCGAGACGGCTACGTCCATGTTATGTACACTGCAGGGCAGGAGTGATGGCAGTGTTGGATCCTCTCTCAGCTAGGTGTTGCGGTTCTTAATTGAAAAACAATATGCAATTAAAAACTTGTCTCTCCAGGCAGCTCCTGGATGTTGAATGTGGCCCTGGCCAAGAGCAAATGCATCCAGGAGGGGTGCTCTGTCGGTGGTGGTCAATAGTTTACAGGGGGTTTCCTCTCAGTGCTGCCCTGGTCCAGGGCATGGGGAGAGATGTCCCGAGGCCACGCTTTGCCCACCCCTCTTTAACTTCCCGGTACGATGCCCTCTTGTTACAGTACCTCCATGGAGGAGCCAGTGCTGGCACACCCCAGCGGGTTTTGCTGGGATGAATTTGGAGCTGTGCTCCCAGCACTGCTGGTCCGGCATGGGCATGGGCGTGAGGTGCTGCCTTGCTGACTTTTACATCTTCCCTATCTTAATTTTCCAAGAAAACCTTTTGGGTTTTTTATGGCAAGCACTGTGGCATGGACCAACAGCGCTTAGCTGGAGGTTTCCAAGAGGTGTCACCTAACTTGTATTTGGGCTTCATCACGGGTGAAAAAAGGATGCAGTGTATTATTTGTTGATGTGTTGGTGTGGGCTGCAACAGGGATGGAGAGAGGAGTGGCAACTAAAAACTGCTGTTCGTTTGGGGATGGATTTAGTTTCCTTTCCTAAAAGTGTCTTAAATGGACTTGGCTTATGGTTTAGTCGCCTTGACTTTTTTTGTCCTTTTACACCTTTTTGTGCAGGGAGGGATGGGTTGCACAGCACAGATGGGAGGAAAGCCAGGCTGAAAAAAGCACGGTAATTTCCCCTTTCCTTTTTGTAACGGTCATGAAACTAATATTCAGAGCCTCCACTTTGCAAGCAAACATCTCAGAACTGATGGATGCTGCATTTTACTGTGCATCACTTTGATCACATTTTTATTCGTGTTATACAACCTCTCCCTTCCATTAGCACCAATGTTTTTAGGTCTCATTTTCACATAAATTTTGCTGTGCCGGCTCCCAAAGGCAGTGATGCTTTCAGCTTCTCATCACGGCTACTGTCAGCGTGTCTCGGAGGAGCAGTCATCCTGCTGAGATGCGCAGACGGATGGGCAGCACTGCCAGCCCTGGCACCGAGGGCGAGATGAGAAGAGCGGAGGTGATAGTTTGCAGTGGGTAGGAGCAGGATCTGGGAGCCAGGCGGGAGATGCTCTGAACGGACTGGGCACCAACTTCATTTCTCTTTCTTCCGTTTCATGCGAGACGAGGACTAAACGTTGCGTACGGTCTCTGCTGCGCCAGTTCTCGAGACGTAAAAAAATAAAATTAAAAAAAAAAAAGTTACTGCAAACAACCCCCGAACAGTCTGTTCAAGCTGGAAATCTCACAGCTTACTTGATACGACCTTTTTGGCTGCGTGGAACGGAAAGCGGGTTGTATTTCTCACAAACAGCAATCTCGTATGACAGCAGGAGGTGCAGAGGGAAAGCGTATCCCAGAGAAGCCCAAGGGTAACCCCGTTTCGCAGCTGGCCCTGCCGCTGATTTCTGCCGGGCGATGCTCCCGCCTGGCGATGCTGGCACACCTGCTGCAACACTGTGTCTTCCCGGGCGTGAAATTTGGCCAGTGATGGCTGTTTGGGGGGTTGATGTGTCCCTTGAGGGGTGTCTGCTGGCAGAGAGCTTCAGCCAAAAAGGCTAGAGGGAAAAATACATGTTTGTGGGGATGTGGTGGCATCCTTTGGTGGTGGGAGACTTTCTGGTGAACATGTGATGGGCAAATTGGGGTGACAAACCCAGTTCAGCGACAATCTGATCTCGGGTGCGGACCTGTTCTTGGGAACCAAGCGTTGTCCAGAAAAGAACCACAGGAGACCTGGTGTGAGGAGCTACCTCTTCCCTGTTCCCTTCCTTTCTGCCTCTGAGAAAGGATGGGAAAGGTGTAAAAAGAGCAGATGACACTTTACACTGAAACCAGTAACAAATGTCTTGTGTTTTGCAGGATTTAATGAAAAAAATATTTTCCTTCCCTGCCCTTTTTTGCCATTAGCTTGCTCTTGAAGTCTGCCTTCCCCGTAAGCCTGGGCTGTATGCTGCAGCCTGTCTTCAAGTCCATGGAAAGCAGGTTTCTCTGGCCTGTGGTTGAGCTAATTGAATCATCAAGAGGACCAAAACTGCGGGGATTTAGCCCAAAATGAATGACTGGGCTCCATGGCCCAACTTGGCATTTTTATTGCTCTCCTGAAGCTTTGACAGCATCATGGGGATGAGGAGGGAGCAGGACAGACCTTCCCAGGCACAGCCACATGGCCAAAAAGGTTTCAAAGGAGACGTGTGTCCAAAAAACCCCTGGGCTGGCAGTGAGGGTTGGCCTCTGGCCAGCAGCCAGGCACCAGTGGTTGCTCTGGGCACCTTCAGAGACTCCGGCCACCCCATGGCGCGTCCCCAGGGCCGTCCCGCAGCTCTGCGTGCCTGCCAGTGCGCGCATCCGCAGCGGCACAAGGCGCTTTCTCTTTGGCAAAGCGATGGGGTAATTAATTTCAGGCCCATTGTGCGGCGGTGGCAGGCTCTGATTTATAGCCCAGGGAACAGCTTCTGGTTCAAAGTGCACATCCGTTGTGTTAATGCTCCATGATCTTTACCCCCTTGAGGAAATGGCAGAGAATGAGGAGATTATTGCCACCAGACTGGGCTCCCAGTATTACCATGATAAAGCCGGCACAGATGAGGGGTGGGCTGTGAGTACAGAGCAGCTTCCCCTCCCTGCAGTAAAGAGCCGGGCTCTGTCTTCCCCAAGGACGGGGAGGTCGAGAGAGTGTCCGTCTCACAGTCCCTGTACCCAGCTGCTGCCTGGGGCCCTTTTCTTCTTCTTCTAACTTTTTTTTTCCCCCCATCCCTTTTTGTCTACTCATTGTGCTGCTAAAAGGCACTTTAGGAAAGGAGTGTGATGGGACAGGCCACAGGGGAAAGCCCAGCACCTCTGGGGCTGGGGTTTTCCAAATTCCTCCTTTTCCCACAGGAAAAGGATCGGAGGCTCAGATGGGCAGGTGGATGGCGGGCTGGTGTGCAGGGTGTTGCCCATCCCTAAACATCTCCTTTCAGCCGCCCTCCTGCCAGGAGCCACCCCGACCCACAGCTTCTCAGTTCAGCAGCTTTTGGAAGCTGCTTCTCAACGTGCAGATTCTGTGAGCCCGTGTAAGTCATTCACGTGGCAGAAAAACATCTCTTTTTACTGGATCTTTTTACTGGGTTAGTTTCCTTCTGGTTGCTGAGAGTGCTTTCAGCCCTGAGCTCCTGACACCCAGCAGGGTGGGCGGGCAGGCAGTGCTGGGGTTTCCCAGGAGTGGCTGTCGGTCTGCGATGAGTCTGTCTCACCTTTCCTGACACCAAGTGCTGACTGATTTCAGGCCTACAGAAGCTTTTGAGGGTTTGGCTTTTTATCCCTGCTGGGGGTGCTTTTGCTTTTTGGAAAGAAAAGGCTACATTTCTGGTCTGCATCATGCTCAGAGTAAGCCCAGCAGTGACCAAGTCTTGCCAAAAGGACTTGGGGCAGGTGATGAGACTGCTGCAAGGAGCTGGGTGTTGCCTTTTTGGCTGAGCAGGGCACCTAGGATAAAACAAACCCTGCATGGGAAATGCACCCCAGGCACCCCAACCCACCTGGGCTCAGCACCGCTCCCCGTGGTCGCAAGGGTCCCTTGCACGATGGTACCTTGGTGGGGAGAAATGCTGCATCCAGCGCTCGGGGACGAGGACACGGACCTGTTGCAGGGATGTGTGTTGGGCAAAGGATGACATCGGGCTTGTAGCCTTGCAGGATAAATGCTAGGAGACAAGATCGTTTTTGGAAACACTCATCAACCCCCACCTGAGATTTCATTTGGGAAAGATTTGTGGCTACACTCAGGTGATTTGGGGTAATTTCATCATTATCTGACTGTTCCTCGGAAAGCAGCTTCTTGTTGTGCCTGGTTTGGGCTTGCCCTGATCCACAGCAGTAGCAGTGAGGGGTCCCTGGGAAGCACCTCAGCACCTTCGCTGGGTCCAGCTGCCCCTTCCAGGGGCCTTATCCGGACCCCGGGGAGGTTGGTGGGCTCAGATACTGAGTTGCTTCATCAGGATTTGGATCAAACCCGAAAATATTCAGTGCCTTGAACAGGAGGGCTCTGCATGCTGCTGGGGTTTCTAGGTGTTATTCTAATACTAATAATTAATACAGTGATGTATATAATCCTGTGCACGGAGAGCTGAAGCATTCCTCAAAGCTTCTTTGCATCATAAAACTCCTAATCAAATACAGAATAGATCCCTGCCCTCTCCATAGCTTTAATCCTACTTCTCTTCCAGAACTAAACAGCTTTAAATTCCTCAGCCCCTGGTGTATTCAGCTGCAGAGGCAAAAACTTTGCCATTTTTAAATCCTTCCCTAGTGCCAGACCAAAATCTCTGCAAACACAGACTCCATAATCCTCGTTAATTTATCAAAGGTACTCCTGCATGCTAATTTGCCCATGCTGTGCTCCTGGATCAGAATTACAATTGATTGACTATAAAATGATAATTATACACTGGGAGCTTTGCATTGTGTAAACACCTTAAATTGATTCTCCTGCCCTGCCAATTGTGAAATTCTTTCCATCATGTGCTGGCTCTATCTGAGATCGAAATGATTATGCCTTTTAAAAACTTTTCTACCATGTATGGATTTTCTTGTTTAAAGCAGGCAGCGAGCGTGCCTTCTCCGCATGGGGCTGATGCAGGAGCTGCAGAATCTCTCCCTGAAAACAGCAAGTGGAAACGGAGGTTTTCCAAGCGCTGTGGGTGCAAAATAAGGTCCCTGCGAGGACTGCCGGCTCCAGGGGTGACGGATGAAACGGGGCAGTGGCTTGGGTGCTTCCTCAGGTGCTCAGTGGGAGCTGCTGGAGGTGCTGTGGCTGGCTTGAGCCTGTCCCATGCTTGCCCAGGCACAGCACGAGTATCTGGAGATCCTTCTGCTTTTTCAGATGTGGTCACCAGCACTAACGTAACATAACACATAACATAGCATAACATATAACATAACATGAGTTTAGTTTGGTTGGAAGGGACCTACAACAATCATCTAGTCCATCTGCAGTATTGCACATCTCTTTGGTGGCTGTGGTACATCCAGTGGTGCCCTCCCCAGGAATCCCCTGGTTTTCTTCCAGCCTCCCATTTCTTGCGCACACGGGACTATCCTGCACTGAAATAGCAATTTCCTCTGCAGAAACAGGCTCTTAACTTTAGACATTTTAGGAAAGGCTTGTTTTACATCAGTATTCGGGCTATAAAAAGAATCCCACAACCATAGCGGTGAAGGGGAAAAGCCGCCCTTCGATTTCTTGACACATCTGTATTTTTAGTCTCCTGCTTCGAATAGAAGAAAATATTCCTGCAATCTGTCTTTGGACTTTAATGTTGGTTCACATTTCCCATAATCCAGGGAGGGCTCGTTCTGTGAAAGGCATCAAGAGGCATCCCCAGACAGCCAAACCATCTGGAAAACCCAGAAACCTGGACTGAGCTTACTTGAAAACAAACTTCCCTTTCAATCCTCCTGAGCGCCGTCGTTGGCCCTGCCAAGGCGAGCAGCCACGACGGCTGCTGGGCTGCTCCGCAGCTCCTCTGTCCTGGCCAGGGGGAAGGAGAGGTTTTTCTCCCTCTGCTAACAGGACGCTAATGTAGCATTCAGAGGACTGCACAGCTAAATCAATATTGCAGCAGCATCATTTATTTAAATGCATGCGAATGATGGTCTTTAATGCCTGTTTGGCGGGCGCGTGTGCAGCAGGAGGATGCTGTGGTGCGGGGGGACCGGGGCTGGCACCAGGGCAGCAGAGCCGGGACCAATCTGGAGTTAATGCACCGAATCTCCAGCGTGACCCTGCTGCCAGGCAGATAAAAGTGAGGGCAGGCTCCCTTCCCCTCGTCCCTCTCCTGTTTGCTCAGACCTCGCAGGCTGATGGCCATCCATCTCTGTCGGCTGCTGGGGAGCTGGGCGGATGGAGGATGAGCCTTGGGGGTGGGCGTCGATGTTTCAGAGCCCCCCCATGTGCTCAATGGACAGAGCATCCTATATATGGGGCCACAGGGGAGCACACCACTGCATCCCACTGGCACAGAGGATGAGCAGTGGCTGTGGTCTAGAAACAGGGGACCAGAGGGAGAGAAAATTAAAAAAGAAAGATAGATCGGTAATTAAGTCCGGCTTATCTGCAGTCCCCAGGGGCTCACGCTCGCCAGAAGGCTGCACTGGGGTCTGCCCAGCAGAAAGCGTGCGGGGTTTCATGGTGGTTTGCTCAGCCTGGAGGGCAGGATGGGGTGGTCAAGGACCTCAGGCTTTCTCCAAGATTAAGAGTGTGGAAATTGGTTTTGCTTTTTTGTTGTTGTTGTTGTTTTTAAAGCTGCTTTTTGTGTCCTGAGGTTGTTCCTGTGGTTTCTGTTGGTGGGTAACCACTGGGCACACTCGGGAATAAAGCCAACCTTACTGGGCGTTGGAGGCTGTTGGGGCAGGCAGGGCTGTCCCAGGGAGTGTAGCACAGGGCTGAAACAGTGGCTCCTGGGAGCTCTCAAACTGGCTTTCCCCTAAGAGCAACCTTTTATGCTTCTGAATTTTTGGAAATCTCTTCTTCAGTTGTTCCCTTAAATATTTGTTGGATGTCTTCCTTTTTTTTTTTTTTTTTTTTTTTTTTAAAGCTTCTTCATCCAAATTCTCCACTCTGTTATTCCCCTAAGGATCATGTTTGCATTTGGCAGGAAGGGAGCTGGCTTGGTAAACATAGACCTTGGTGAAGTGAAGCCAGAGGGATTGCAGAGAGCTCTCTGTACCTCTGTCTGCAGCTTGAAATCATCTTCCTTTCTGTCTTACCCACGTAACAGGCTCAGTACGCACGAATCTTGGCATCCCACTGGCTGGCAATGGCTCTCCTCCCGGCGTTTTCCTTGCAGGAGGCAGGCAAGGGCTGGAGGACCGTGCGTCGTTATTTACTGCCTTGCTGAGCATGCAAACACAGCGTTGCGTCGCACGCCTGCCTCATCTATATGATCCAGGAGGAGCAGACTGCTCTGATTTAGCAATTTTGTTAGCCGGAGGAAGGATATGATTTTTTAGCAAAGACATGTTTGCCCACGTCGCTTTGGAGCCCCAAACCAGTCTCTATCCCATCCTCTGCTTTCTCTGGGACTGGTGTAAAAGCTCCTTCAGCAGCGTTGGGGAGAGCATGGGAGAAAACAGTCCCCAGCTCCTCCGAGGTGCTGAGGGGAGCAGTGTGGGTAACCTGGAGATTAGGGGAGGAATGTGAACAATTCGGGACAAGCCAGCAGTACCGGTGATGGCTGGCACTGCCAGGGCTCCTTTCTGCCAGGGCCTGGCACTGGCAAAGCACAGAGCAGGGCATGGTGCACCGAGGTGAAACAAAATTCAGCCCTGTCAGAGGGGCTCTTCCCCTCTCCTCCTCCCTGGGATTGCAGGGGAGCCCCGGAGTGCAAATGTGTGCAGTACTCCAAGAAATCCTGTAAAACCCCTCAGTCCCATCATGGAGCTGGGATAAGAACGGGAGCCGGGCTTTTTCTTCACTGAATGCATAACCAGGCTCTTTTGCAGCATCTCCCTGCCTCTTCCCTCCCTCCCCTCCGGGGTGACGTTGAGCCCATCTAATCATGCTGTAACCGGGCAGTAATCTAAATCCATGTCACAAAGTAAATTGACTTTAATCCCGTGATTGCATCTCCTGCCTTCCCTCCGGTGGGCAGATTTGGCTTGAGCAGCAGCTACCTGCGGCGCTGGTGGCTGTTTCTGTTTGGCTGGGTTTTCGGTGGGCACCCCCAAGCCCAAGGACCTGGTTTTGCAGCAGCACCTGAGCTCCTGTGCACCGTGCGCGTGGGACCTGGGCACCCCAGCACTGCACCGAGGGACCCGTTCCATCCCCGAGCTACGTTTAAATTCAGCTTTGTTAAGGTGAAGGCATTGCCCAAGCGTCTGGGTTGCATCAACACATGCCAAATGCATACAGAGCTGCTCTGTATCCCTTTTAGAACAGCAGGCTCCGTCCCAGCAGCACCACAGTGTGCCAGGGTGCCCGCTATGAGACCACGTGGAGTCTGTGCTCCCCAGCATCCCATCTCAGCCCCATATTGAGCAAAGCCACTGGGTTTGGGGGTCTTTGGGAAGCAGGATCAAGTCCGGGCTTGGCATTTTCTCTGCAAGTCAGCATGTTCGCAGAAAAGCGTTATCGTTGTAGTCAAAATAAACTGATTTATGTACACGGTCCTTTTATTGTTACAGGGAGTTTTAATATGTGGCTGGTCTGGTTTTCCTTTCACCTTCCTCAAATGACTCATCTTTGCATGCATCTGGTGTCCTTATTTCAGACTAATGATTCATGACGACATTAACGCACGGAGAGCGAAGGGAGAGGTGCAGGACTGGTGCCTCCACAGGGAGACTCGCTGGTGAGTCATGGCAAGCTGCCGGGCAGGACGCGGCACGCCGGGTGCTCTGGCTTCCCAGGGAAAAAACCGATGACTCGAAGGCAGCCGGAGTTTTCGCCTGTCCTGGCATCGCCCAGGGGCTGGGGAGCTCCGGCTCCAGCCTTTGCTCCTTCCCAAGCCAGTTATTCGTTGGTGTAACAGCTGAAAACAAACCTCATGTGGTATCAAAGGGCATTTTAATCACCTTTTATGAAATATCTTGGTTTTCAATCCCTACATGCAATCAGCTGCTTAATCCTGCTGTGGGTGTGGTCAGCGCAAGCTGCCTGTTGCCCCTTGTGGCTGCGGGAGCCCCTCATGGGTTTGGGCACCCCCAGGGCTTTCAGGGAAGTGTTTTTGGTGTCCTGGCCGTGTCGGTGCTGCCCAGGTCCCGCCGCAGCCCTGTGCCGCCAGCAGGCAGGTGCCGGCTGGTTCTGGTGTTGGCATTGAGGGGGTTTGCAGGGGCTGCTTGGGGCTTATTCACTGCCCGAGCTATGTGGCAAATTGAGCACAAAAATAGATTTTTCTATTAATTTATTCAGGCCAAAACATTGACGAAAAGCCAGAAGCTGCAGGTGGGGATGTCCAGCAGGGCACCAAAGGTGCGGAGCTGGAGGGGCAGCTGCCAAAGGGATGAGTGCATGGATGTGGTCAGCCTCAAACCAGGGACACCCGGCACCCCAAGAAGGAGGGAGAGCCTGTAGTGTGGATATGAAACACTTTGGTGCAATATGGCATTTCTGAACCCAAATTGCCCCACTCTCAGCCCAGGAGTTGCAGAGCTGGCGGGTCTCCATCTGCTCTCGCACCACAGGGAGGAAGGACAGACCCACACGAGAGCAGGAGGAACAACTGCAGAAACAGGATTCCCAGCTACCCGTCATAAAATGACTTCCACGAGCAGATAACTCACATATTGCAGGAGTCAAATGTGAGGAGCTAAGTGAAACTGTGGTGTAAGCCTTTCAGGCTCACTGTGGTTGTGGAGGGGACGGATTTGGCCCAGAGATTTTTGTTCAGCTGCATTGAGTTACCGGCCATCTGGCTCCGTGCACTGTAATCCGCAGCTTCTCCAAGCCCATATGGGGAAGTAGTATTTTTTTTGCTGTATACGTTATGTTTCCCAGAACGTATGGCCCATACGTTTAAAATATTTGAGAGCTGCCTCCTGTACGAGCAGGTAATCTGGAGAAGTGGCACCGGAGGTTTCTTTGGAGGAGAATTTATTTCCCTGTGGTTTAGGTGGCTTTAAAACATGATCTCAGGAAATGCAGAGATGGGAAGGGAGCAGCTGGCTTTGTGCCCCGTGCCCGAGCCGGGCAGCGTGCGGAGGCACAGGGCAGCGGAGGGGCTGGCAGTGCGGGCACTGCTCACGCCCGCTCCCTAACGCTGATAGTCTAATAATAATATTCTTTTTTTATCGTTTCCTCTCTCCATTTGAAATGATTTGGGGACCTACATCCCTGCCTGTTGGCAACCTGCCTGCCCCTGGGTTAAACAGGGAGGTAGCACCAGGCATGGGAAGGCATGTTGGAGCCCAGGGTCAGCCCAGCCTGCAGAGGGGGTTGGGGAGGGGGGCCCTGGGCAAAGGCAGCTTCTTCACCATCCACCAAACAAGCCCTCTGCAGCCCCAAATCCACATGCCCTGGAGCCAAACTGGCATCGGGCTTAGTGCCTGCCCCCTATGCTGGCAGGGAGGGTTGGGGTGTTTCAGCTGGCTGCGGATGTGGCAGAGCGTCGTGAGCATCATTCTCTGAAAAGCAATAGCTCCAGACAGGGCTCTGATAAAGACTAAGCATTTAAAAATATGTTCATGGCGTAATTTTATCCCCAAAATACATGGCAGTGCACTATACAGCTTAAGTGTAAGTGAATGATTTCATATTACTTTGAATGTATGGACAGCTTAGCTTATGAGATGTATAACTCATCCGGTGTATGGAAAACCAATACATCTTCCATATGGGCAACAAATCAGAGATGATTATCCTCAGGGAAAAAAAAATGGCCGTGTATTTTGACTTGGAGTAGATGCAAGTTTTCATTCCTGCTTCATGACTAAATTTCCTAAGCTGAACAGTCAAATAAAATGATCTCACTCCCTCTCTCTGCCATGGCACAGGTTTGCTGAGTGCTTCTTGCTCTGCGCAAGAGCTGGAGCTAGCTGGTTTCCAGCCAGGGAGGGCAGCGGGAGCATTGCCATCAGTGTTTGTTCAAAGGCAAAGGGTTGTTGGTGACTCAGCGCTGGGTTTGTGACTCCAGCATGACGGACCACGCTGGTGCCTGCCAGAGTGAGCCAGCTCTGAGAGCCAAAGTTTTGTGCCGGTGATGGGGAGAGGGTGCGGGCTGGGAGGCGAACTCCCACGAAATGGCCAAGCCCTTGGCTGAGGATGCCCATCCCCAAACAGCAGGGAAAGCTGGCAAGGTGCAGCATCATCCTGCTCACCTCCTCTGGTTTCGGCTTTTGAGGGCCACGGCCACTCGGACAGAGTTCCTCCTCCTGGTACCGGCTTGTAAATATGTCAAGCTCAGAAGATGATCTTGTTATGGGAAGATTATGCTAATGAAATGTTTCCTGAGATCAAACTCATTTTGTGTTCAAAAGCATTAAAATAAATGGCTTCTAATTGAATCTTATAAACGGTCCCCTCCTGATAATGAGCCGCTATTAATTATAATTGAAGGAAGGCAGAACGTAAACACAGCGGCAGCATGGGGGAAGGCGATGGCACGCTGGGGCGGCCACAGCTCCATGCTGCCCATCTGTAAGGGGTCCCAACTTTCCTCCCCTCGTCCCTCCTGTGCTGCTGGGACCACAGACCCTGGGGTGATGCATGGAGGCTTTGCCAGGGACGTCCCCAACTGCCTGGGGACATCCCAGGGGACCCTTTTTGGGCCTTTGGAGAAGAGGGGAAGCAGACGTGTGCACTGAACTCCTGTGTATGCCATCCTGCAGCCTTTAAAATCTCAGTCCTTTATTACTACTATTATTGTTATTCTCTTTTTTTTTCTTCCGTGGGCCCAAATCCCTGCCAGGCACAGCGTGTGCTGTCCAGCCGGGGTGACCTCATCTGCTTCAAAGCAGAAAATGGGCATCTGAGCTCAACCAAAGAAAATTTACAGGAATTAATCTGTCAACAGGGACATTTCCATTTAATAAGTGCTCAGTTTGAGATCACATTAGTCCTTCAATTATTTATAAGCTGAAATTATACAACTTCTCTGTTCAGGTCTAAAAAAAGAAGCAAATGTCTTTTGCCTTCCCTCCACCTGAACCCATCAGCTGAAGCTCAGCAGGGACGTGGCAGGCTTCCTCAAGGGGCGGTGGGGGTGACACCCTCGTGGGACTGTCCCCGGTGCAGAACCAGAGTGGTTTGGGTGCTGTGAATATGGGCTCAGCAGAAAAACCCACTAAGGATGCTCGGTCCTTGGCCGCTTTTTGCAACGGGTACCTGTGGCCGCAGGCTGGGGTGCCTCTGCAGGGGTGGAAATAGGCACTGGGGCACCCTTGGCACCTTCCTCCTTGTTTTCCCCGCTTTGATGTCTCTAATTAAAGCGCTGCTCTCTCCGGCATGCCTCTTCCCATGTAGTTGTCCAGTGCGAAGGTGATAGGTGGGTGGCATGATCCAGGCTGAGATTTGCTCTGCCCGCCAGGCTAATGCCCCTGCCCGTCACTCTGGAGTCACTAATGGCCTTTGCTTTTACATCTCATCTGCTGGAGGCGATTACAAGGGAATAATTAAATAGCCAGCAATACAGCCATCGATAAAATTGCACTGGTAATGATGGAAAAAAGAAGTATCACCAGGAGAATATAAAACTCTACTGACTTGTGCACAGCGAGAGAGTGCTCCACAGCCGCGGCGTGTTGGCAGGAAGCATTAAGCCAGGGCAGGCTGTGCCCGAGGAGCTGTGTGTCCCCCGGGCATGCCTGGTATCTGTGCATTTAGCTGCTGTGAAATCAATGAGAGCAACTCAGATTTCCAAGCCGGAGCGAGCTGGCTATTAGACAGCACTAATGCTATATTTAAAAATGCGCTCATCTTGTGCAGTCAAGGGGAGAGAGACGAAAATTCCCCGGGAAGAGGGATTGCTGCCTTCCTTGCCTTGGCGTGCCTGTTGCTGGCAGCATTGTGTCCCCGGGGTCCCACACCTCAAATGTGGTGGAGACGGGGTGCTGCAGCCTGTGCATGGCCCAAACCTCCCCAATTTCAGCAGCAAGGGCTGCAGAGAGTAAATCTGCTGACACTACAGAGGGGAGGATGTTAATTCAGTGTCGGAGATGTGAACTCGGTTATAACGCAGGGTGAGGAGGACCTGATGGAGATCCTGGGGGAACATGGAGCGGTGGATGCGATTTTGGAGGTCGGCTCAATGTTGCTGTGGGTGTTTGCAATACCCGGAGGAGGTCCTTTGGGCTGCCCCATTGCTCGATGGTTTCCTGGGTTTTTGTGAGGATTAGGGGCTGAGAAAGAGAGGTCCCAGGGAAGTTACATGGGGGCACGTGCTGCTCCACCATTGGGATGCTCAAAAGCTCCTTTGTGCAAAGATCCTTGTGATTAGAAGCAAAACTTTTGCGTCTCCTTGGTTGTTGAATTCTGCTCTGTCCCAGCAATGATTCAAACCTACTATGAACTTTTGCATGAGGTCTGTGCACAAAATAAAACGAGCTCTGCTTCCCCCATGGTGCTTTCTGGGTACTTTCCCATTCGACACAACAGCCCGTGTTTATTTTCCCGGTTGTGGGAGGCCGTGGGAGGCCGTGGCACCAGCGCCTTTGTCTGCTTGTGCTCCGGTGTGGGGTGAAACCCGGCTTTCCGGGGTGTGGGGATGCAGGAAAGCCACTGAAGCGACACATGCCTTTGTCTCCAGCAGTTCGTGGGGATTCCCCCCGCTGTTTTATGGCTGGGAAAGGCAGCACTAACGTGCTAATTAGATTTAACGCCCGAGCTAGGAACAGGGCAAATTAGCCAAAGCGTCGCAGTGTTATCCTCGTGACGAGGCTGGGTTTCTGCATCCCTCCCTGGAGCGACCCGGGAGGCATGAGGATGGCATGGATCACCAGCATGGCCAGCCACTGGAAAATCTCAAGGTGTTGTGGTGTGTATTAAGCCTAATGCTCCACTTTTGCTGCCTCCTAATGCAAATCCATCCATCAGAATGAAAATGTCCATCCTGCATCCCTTTCCGTCTCTCTTGGTGAATGAACATGTGTGGGTGGGGAGAGGAGGGCAGGAGCTGGTGCTGCTCACACAGATCCCCATCACAGATATCCCATAGGGGATAATCAACCATTGAGGTTCCTACCAGCTCTTGGAGCTGTCCCAGCTCCTGGGTGGAAAGCACAGAGACCCCCCTCCAGCAGCACCCCCACACCCCAGCAGCACAAACAAGAGACATGTGGGGTTTTTTAAGCAGCACATAAAATCCTGTCATGCACTGAATCAGCTGCTCGTTTCAACAAGATGTGGCAGGGACGGTAATTGTATGTTGAGTGCTCTCTGGTTGATTAAGAACATATTTATTGAAGTTTATCTACTGTAATATGTATGAGTCTCTTATTAGATAATTGCTAAACCTCAAACACCTGTTTAACAGATCATATATATAACCCATTACATAGTTGTTAAACCACACTGGTTTTAATTCATCAAATGCGAATGTGAAATCCATTTTAAATTAAATTCATTTTGAGGCACTTTAGAGGAGGCATTCCCTCCCCTTCCCTTGTGCAAAGGGGATATGAGCACCGTATTTCCCAACGGCGACTATATCTCAGGACAACTCTACCGTACAAGTGCAAATATTGTCATTTTTTATCGGGCAACCAACTCGCTGGAGGTGTGCAAAAAAAGCACTCAAGCATTTTCATCAAAAAATTGAACAAAAAAAGCTCAGTGTTAAGCCCAGGGATGGTGCCGCTGCCTGATCCTGCCTGCCAATATCTGGGGGAGAAAAAGGGCAGGGAAGGGGAAAGGCAGACGGGCTGTGGGCAGGCTGTGTGAGGATGAGGGCCACTAAGCCCAATACCAAACTGAGATGGTTTGCATCGCTCTATTGCTTTTTGCTCTAAATCAGCAAATTGCCATTCCAGCCTCGGAGCATCGCTGATTTACACCCCTTGTGAGGGCAGCAGTGATGGGCAGCCCTGTGCTGCTGCCAGAGCCCCCCATCCATCCCACCTGGAAGATTAGCTCTGAGCTTTTATTTTGTGGGTTTAAAGCCCTTAATTCCCCCGTCTGGCTCCGCTGCCGTCAAAGCTGGGCAGGGCACGCTTGCCTGCCGTGCCCCGTGCAGAGGAGGTAAATCCCACTCCCCCTGGTCCCACGATGCCACATGTGATGAGAGGTCTTTGCTCGTGCAGAATTGAGCCTTTGTTTCTTCTCTCTTTATTTAATTGTCCCGTGGGGGAATCGTTGAGTGCCCTTCATTTTGCGATGCAGAACTAGTGTTGACACGCTTCTTTATTAAATGGGTAAGGGTAAGGCCCTTGGAGACGCTGTTTAAATAAGGGAGAAATCTTGCTGCTGGGATAGGAATGAATAGATGTGCGCTGGGCTCTGGTAACCCATTTGTTGCCATCCTGGTCCTGTGAAAAATTTTGCCAACACAGTTATTTGTGCAACTCTGCGGCAAACTGGGCTGTGAAGTTAGAAAGCCTCTATCCTGCTGTAGACCCATCCCTGCAGAGAGGCATCCCTTGATCCTGCCGTAGACACGTGGTCTCCATCTACATCTTTTATGGCTGTTGAACAGCCAAGTGGTATTTATTATCGACATCAGGCTACAGCCTCGTGTCCTGGGTGCGTGGTGCTTTATCCAGTTTTCCTTTTTGCGGAGCAGGCAGTTAGCTGTGTCCTTCCCAAGGGCAGGGATGGGTGGGTTGGCTCAGGGCCTCAAGCAGAGGTGGGTGTGGGTGCAGGAAGGGACCCTGAGTTTGGGAGAGCCCAACCCAACATTGCCTTTGCAGAGTTTCTGGACGGTATCTACCCAAAACCAGCACAGCCGCGGTGTTTCTGCCCCCGTTCCCTTCCTTGCCTGCTGGCTCCGTGGGCAGCGAGAGGGCAGGCTGGTACCTGGCTTTGCTGCAGCCCCCGCTCATAGTCGTCCAAGGCTTTGGATGCTTTATCAAGGGTTTCAGCTCTAAAGTCAACATAGATCACACAGTTGGCAGGCTCTCCCTTTCTGTCTCTCTCTGGTTATTTTCTGTTCATGATAAAACAATGTGGAAAGGAAGCACGCAAGCCAAGGGGAGGGTGAGGAGAAACAAGATCCCTTATCTAATGCATGCCTGAGCTGCTCAAATGTTTCTGTATCAGCAATTATTTTGCCTGGCTTTGGGTTTTCACAAAGCTCTTGAGTCTTGCAAATGCGGTCTGAGATCACACTGGCAAAGCACAGACCCAAATTCTTCCCTTCTCTCTGAATCTTTCAGTAGCCTTTGGATAAGACTCGTGAAACATCTCACGTGCACACCAACACCAGGGAAACGAGCTGGAGGAAAGAATTTGCTGGGCTCTGGGGAGATGCTGAACATCTCCAGCTCTGCCCTGGAGGCCCCAGCGCTGGCTGTCCCCAGCCTCCACTTGCTGGACTCATTAAAAACTGGTCAGGATCAGGCAGCTTGAGGTTTGTGACTGCTGTGAGTGGAGATGAATATATTCCATGCAAATGACTGCAAATGCACTATATGTTAAGGCATTGCACTCTGGGGAGGCTTGCACGGTGAATATGCATTATAGGGGTCATTTCTGTACACATATCCATGGCTGATGGCCCAATCATTTAGAGTACGAGCTTATAAACTTCTTGCTAAGTAGAAAGGAGAAAACAATGCTTTACTATTAATAGGAAAGGAATAATATCTCTTCATCTATGTCTGAAACCAGCTTTAAAGTTGTACATATATGCCACATTTCAACTAAAGCAATGTATAGCACTCAGAAAAGCAATATCCCTGCGCGCTGCTCTAGCACTCATGTTGATTTTGGTATTTTTAATATCGCATCCAGACAACAGAGCCTGTCAACCACTATGCGAAGCATTCATTTAACTAAGCCAATTTAAAATGTGCAACAATTATAAAGAGATGGGCTCAGATGAGTCAATTTGTCTCGAGTGTTTTCTAGCTGAACTTAATAATACTGGAGATGTGAGAGAAATTGGAAAAAAATTCACCCTCTGTGTTCAATTCTTTTGAGAAGTCGAAATACCTAATTCACTCTGGCAAATGATAAATGTTCCTCCCCCCTTCTAATTACATCTTGCCTTAGTCACAGCGGTGTCTAGTAAATCTCCTTTTGAGACTATACACATCACATAGCGTCCTTGTTTAAAAAAAAAAAAAAAGGGAAGAAAAGAAAAGTTCTTGATTGGATTTTTTTTTTTAACAGCAATTCATTCGGCTCACACAGGATCTGGAATTGGCTTTTCCTGTTGCTACCCCCCTTCGTTGTGTCTACTCTTTCATGTGTCACATCCTAAAAAATCCTGAAGTTTTACTGAAAAAAAAGAGAAGTGGTGGCCTATGGAAGTCATTGGGTGGGTGTCCCTGCGGTGAGCTTTATAAGCATGAATGGGAGGAAGAGCACGTGTGCACACATTGATTTTAGTGTTGATGGTGGTTTAATTGCTGGGTTTCGTCTCCACAAGCAGGAGATGTGCTTTGCTCGCTGGCAGGGCCTGTGGTTCAGCGTAGGTGCAGTTGTTCCCCCTTATTTGAAATTGTTGCTGTTTCACAGCGCACTGAATTTTAACAAAATTTTCCCAATTAACAGGAAACTGAAACTATTCAACTAATAAAGATTCCAGTGTAAGAGTCATTTTTGGCTCACTGGTCGGGCTGGCAGAGGGGAAACCGGTCAAACCCCTCTAGCACCCTAGGAGCAGTGGCCAACATCCCCCATGAAACCTCCGTGGCCAAGCCCTGCCCATGGGCAGCCACATCACCTGCAGATCTGCCCCCCCCAAAATCTCCCATTTACATTTTAAATAGACCTGCTTTAGGCTAAAATGCCCTTTATGGATGTCATTTCTCTTCCTAATCTCATATCTGTCCAGAGATAGTCTCCATTATGTTGTGATTACAAAATTTATCGGCTAACGCACTATTTTAAAATGTTTGAGTGGTTTCATTTCCCTGAATGGGTGCAAGGTGGGTTTGCCACAAGGGCTGGCTTCCCAAACCCCACATGGAAATCAACAGGCAGAAAAGAGAGATGGATTTGTTTAATTTTGCCCCAAAAAGATAGACTTGAGGCTTGCTGCTGGGTTTTGACGCCAGCTGTGGGCTGAAAGCACCTGAGGAGAGCCTGGGGAGGAGGGGTGGGATCCCTTCCTTGGGGATTCCAGCCACATGCTTTTGGTCTGACCTTTTTTGCTGAGTGTGGCCACAAATATGAGCAACATTTCATCTCAAGGGTATTGCCTGGAGTGGCAGACATGAGATGGAAGCTGCAATTTACGGCTGGATTTAACATCAGGTTATAGGGGAGTGGCTCCGGCTGGTGCCTATAAAGCCCTTTGGTGAGGGAGGCAGAGGGGAGGGAGAGGAAAGCCCTGCTGGCCTGGTTGCAGGGGAGGTCAGTCAGGATGCCAAAGTGGGTTTTTTCTGGCCTGGAAAGCGGCTCCAGCACCCTGTGTGCACCCTGCCCTGTGCACCCACCCTGCCCAGGCTCTGAGCTGCAGGAGGGCTTCTGCTTGTGCCTGAGGGAGGCAGTTTGGGCACATCCGAGGGGATGCCAGCACCAAGCCAGCTCTTTTTGTTTTCTGGGTAGTCTAGCAAAATAACAGCTTCGAGGAAACAGGGACACGATGAGTCCAAAGGCTTGTCTTGGCGAGAGGCTGTGAACACCTTTAGACCCCTTAACGGGGTCTGGGAAGGAGATGCTGATGCTCCTTCTGGGTCTGTTGGCTCAGAGGCAGGTGCCAGGTCCCAGTGGCCCCTTGGGGAGGGCTGGGGTCCCCGCACTGACCATCATGCCCCCTCCTTGCTTTCCTTGGGGCTGAGCCACACCATACAGTGTGCAGGGGCCCCTGTGCCCCACCTACCCTGTGCCCTGATGCCCTAGTGCAGGGTGACACTGGCAATATGCTGGATCTCCTCGACATTGCAGCTCCCCACCGGTCATCTTCACTCCTGCTAAATACTTACAACCTTGCTAAACACATATGGCCCTGCTAAATGCATATGGCCTTATGGGTTACGTATTGAGAGGACCTGTTGTGTTGCAGCGGGGCACTGCTCTTTGCAGGCGATCCCATTCACGGCTCGGCTGCTGAACCGCGTGCCCACCATCTTCCCACTCTCTTCTTTGAGGCCCTGGCGCTAAGAATAACCGGTGTTTCTCCAGGAGGGAGAAAAAAGGGATAAGAGCCCTTTGCCACTGCACTGTCTCCATGCACTGCCACCCCGTGCCATAGCAGGGCGAGCCGCAACTGTGTGTGAAAGGGGCCCTGTGCCGCTCCAGCACGGCGACCTCTGCTCTGCAGCCGGAGACAGAAAAGAGGTTTAGAAATCTGCTTAGAAGTCTGGCTCATTAATACCCTGCCCAAAGCTTTTATCAAATAATTAGCTTTTGTATTGTACTTCTCAGTCAGCAATAAATAAATAAAGAGGCAGATAAAATGAGCTTTACGCTTAAGCTGTGCTTTTGGAAACGGCTCCTCTGACCCTGCCTGAGGCCACTTCCCTGGGCCCCGGGGCTTGGCCGCTGGCCCCTTGGCACGGGGTTGCTAACAGGCACGGGACTGAGGGTCTCCTCCTGAATTTGGCAGACGGGGTGAGCCCTGCCTGCCTTGATGTGATGGGAGTTTTGGTCCGGGTTTGCATGCTGGGGTGTGCTGTCCCTGCGGCCACGCGGCGGTTCGGCAGGAGGGAGGCGCACTGCGGTGGTGGCAGTGGCTGCATCCTCACTGCAGCCCCGCTCCTGGCTTGGGTTCGGTCCCCGTGGTGGCTGGGGAAATGCTGGACCATGGAGAAGCTCTGCTCGATATGAGGCGGGGGGAACATCCCTGCTGCCATGCAATGCCTCCACGCTGGGCTCAGCGCGAGCTCGAATGGGCACGGTGAGGCTTGTCAGTAATGCTCCATGACCCCCCTGCCCATGGGATGTCCCTTCTCCCACTGCTCCCCACCACCAGCCTGCAGCCATGTGGTGGATTGAGCTGGGAGTGTAAATGTGCCGAAGCTGCAGTTGCTATTTGGACTGTTTGTCTTATATGGCCTAATTATGCCAAGAAAGTCATTATAATTTTATGCTCTTTGGATTAACGTTCTTGCCCAGGGCACCATAATTAGTGTATGGTTTGTAGCTTAATGATTCTGAGCACAGTCAATGCAAACTTTCTAACCGTAAATCAGGGGACTCAGGACGTGGGGACTGACACGATAGTGGATCTTCTCAAGAAATAAGCATTTATCTCCCTGTTTATAAGCTGAGCATTCAGCTTCACAGCACCCTTGAGCTCTTGCTGCATCCTAACACGACCAAGATGCTGCTGAGGAAGTGCAATGAGCTGCCACCCTCTTCTGAGTCCAGGAAGCCTCTCCTAGGGTGTCTCCTGTTCTGCAGGGATCCCACAGGGAGTTACTCCATGGGGGTCCTCAGCCCTTCAACTCCCTCACCCCGGTGCTGCCGCAGAGCTGTCCTGCTCGGGGGAGCACACAGCATCCCCTGGCCGCCCAGGGAAACGGGATCCACTGCATCCCTGGAAGTTTGCCCGGCTTTCTCCGAGGAGCAGGCAATTTGGATAATGATAATCTCTCCTTTAGCCCCAGCTATTAGTCACTTTAAGCATCTTTTCTTTCTTGATATTATTATCGATGGTGGCCAGGGATGTCTGCACTAAAGTGGAGCGACTCACCATGCGGGGCTGGGTTTGGAGGTGCTGCAGTCCAGGTGTTGAAGGACCGCGGCACCTCCACCCTTACTGTGGGGTTTATTGATATTTTAAAGAATATTGACATTGATATTCTCGATATTTTAAAAAGCCCATCATCCGACACACTGAGCTCCTGCAAACCTGCATCTCCACTGCCCTCAGTTCTTCTTGGGGGATAGCGATAGAGCCAGAGACCCCCGACTCATCCCTGGTGTCTGCCGTCATCCTCCTGGCTTCTTATTTATTGCTCGTTAGGCTGGTGATGAGCTCAGAGCCTGCGCGAGACGCCGAGCAGCCGGACTGCAGTCAGCTTGACTTGACTGATTGTTTGGGTCGAATCACAAGCTCCCAGGAGAGTTTTACAATTTCTTTTCCACTGGAAAATGCCATTAATTCGTTACCAAATTGTTAACAGAATCAGGGTCTCTGGTTTTAACTGAAGGGTATTCTCGTGATAAATGTCACAGGTTTCCTCGAGCACAAGTCCAGGGGAAGGTTAAAGAGCCAAAGCCCATCGCCTGCAGCACTGGGCATTTCACCATGGACATCCGGTTTCCACTGAGAAGGTTTTCCTTGCAGCCGATGGCTGGATGGGAACGATCCTGGATGCAGGGTCTCCTGCCTGGGAAATGCCAGTGTCCTGGGGCAGTCCGGGCCCATGAAGATGCTAGCACTCTCCCAGCCCCCCACTGTGCTCACAGCAGTATTCACAGAGGTGTAAAAAGCTCTTTGCACCTAAAGCCCCTCCACCCCGCGTGGCACTGGAGCTGCTCGGTCACCTTTTCTCCGCAGTGCTGAGGACCAGCATATCCCAGTGTCGCAGCCCAGGGAACGGCCAGGGGAATGCCTGGGGTGGTGCAGGGGCTGCTTTTCCCCAGGGACAGCTGAGCTGCTCTAAGCGGGTGGTGCCTTTAGCAGAAGGATAAATCACAGTGAAGTGCATGTGAAGAGCAGCTACTAGATTTTGTGCCAGGGCGATTAAATTTTCATGCCGCTTTTGCAAGGCTGTCTTAAAAACAAAGCATTACCACAACCTAGGGAAGGGATACAGGGAAGGGAGAGGTATCCCACTTCTCACAAGTCTTAACCACAGGGTTTTTCCCTTTCACGTGCTGGGGAAGATGGACTTCCCAAAGCCCGGCACTGGGTGCTGGGCTGGGGTTAACTTGTGCTGCTGGCATCGTGGCTCTGCCAGTGGTTTGGAAGCGGGATTGAGAATGAGCTCAGCAGATGGAAAGGAGCCAGCCTGCACAAGTGGTGGGGAAGCATTTTACGCCATTAAACAAGCCATGCCTGTTGGTTTCCCCCCCCCCTAGTGCTGGTCTGCAGCCTGGGAGCACGGGGACTTCCAACAACTTCTCACACTCGCAGTCCCATGGCAGGGCATCATGATTTCTCTCTCTCTGTAGTTCACGGTGGCTGGAGCGTTTTTCTCCTCCACATTTCACTAAGGGTTAGCACTGTGCTGAGCTCTGCTGTCTCTCATTCCAGCGGTGGCTGCATTTCAGGAAACTAATGAAGTGCTGATTTTCCTTAATTGGCCTCTCAAATTTGCTGATCACTCTTAAGGATCTCAGGTTAAAAGGAAAGCCAGTGCCCGTTATTATCAGTGCTGTGTTTCACGGCCAGTGCAGGTGTACAGGAAGGTTCCAGTGCACGAGCTGGGTTTTCTGAGCTTGCCCATGATTTACCATCACTGGGACGGTGTGGAGTCTTTCAGCTGGTGAGACAGACGTACAGGAGTCAGACTGATTTTTGGAGGTGCCTCGGTTGTTAAGTGGGTTTCCTGCGGCACAGCCTCCCCCCAGCAGTGCTGGCAGGGAGTCAGGTGTCACTGCGGTCCCCAGTCCTGACAGACCAGCGGGAGCTGCTGGGAGGTGGAAACCCAACTCTGGGACGCAGGGCTGGTGCTGGGCTGCTGGATGGGGAAGCTGTGGCTGCAATCATCCACACATGAGCCGGAGTGGAGATGTCAGGGCACGGATGCACTGGGAAGCTCAGAAGGGACGGATCGCGCTTGAAAATACACCAGATAAAAACACTTCACATCAGCGATGAGCTGCCTCTATTTTGCACTTGCCTTCCCAATGCATCCAGAGAGATGTCCTGACGCCGAGCCCCAGGGGCAACTGGCGCTTGCGTTTTAAGGATGACATTGGGTGTAGGGACCCGGCAAGCTCCCAAGCGACCGCGCCGTATGAACAGTCGCTTCAAGTTAATGAGAGGTGACGGGGAAAGGGCGCCGCAGCACGCTCCCTGCCATGCGCCGGCTGCGTGGCAGCTCCTGACACGGGACGTGCTCAGCCGTGGCACCGTGTCTGGGGGAACGTGTGCTGCCACCAGCCTGCCCGGGAGCCCGGCAGCAGGAGACAGGCATTAATAACCTTCCCCCAGCTAAAGAGCTGGCGAGCGCGCATCGCGCCGGGAGGCTGTGGCGGGGCAGCAGCCCTTCACCGCCAGGACGAGTAATTTGATGGGAAGGGCAGTTAGTGTTTCAGGGACCGCGGCAATCGTGCTCCCAGCTGCATCCTCACTGCGGTGTTAGAAGGAGGAGAGAGGGGCTTATCTTGGGGTGGGTGGGTGTGAGCCTGTCCTGCACCCCCCAAGCACTGTCCCTCATCTGTCACCCTGCCCCAGGCTGTGTCTTGTTTCTGGGGAACACAGAGCCTTGCAAGGGGGGGGGTTTGATTTGGGGGATGTTAGTGTGTTATTGCAATGGGAATAATTATTTCACAGGAGGGATGAGGTTGAATCCGTAGCCAACATCTTGGCATGGGCTTTGCAAGGCGTCTCCCGCCTGGTGGTGCAGGGCTGGGCAGGGAAAAACACGCTCAACCAGCATGGAGAGGGAATCTGTTCCTCTCCAGAGTTTGCATCTTATTTGGCTCATTTGGGTAACAGCATCTTTGGGGAAGGGCAGTGGCCGGGAGTGTTGCCTTCCAGTTGTGAGCTCAACAAAAACCCATGTTCATGCCACCACCGTGGGGCGGCCCAGCTGGCCAAGGAAAGAAATCCAAGTCCTCAATTTCATTCACAGTAAGTGCCCATCCTGGGAAGCGAGTTTCAGGAGGAATCCGGTGCTTGTGTGAGCGTGGAGGAGCCCTGCCGGCAGCCGAGCAGCTGGAGGCCAGCCCGAGGCACAGCTGCAGGGAGTTAAATTACTCAGCTTCCAAAATTACATTTTTCTGTGGTTCCCTCATTTGAATGTAGAATAATGTAGATATTGTGAGCGGAGCCTGCCTGGGAGGCGTTTGTAAAACCAAACCTATGGCTGGTGCACTTGTGCTGCTGGTGGCATTTTTGCTGGGTGGTGGTGGCATGGTTGGGACAGTGGGCGGGTGTGCGTCCTGACTGGGTGCGAGGCTCCATGTAGAGGCAGGAATTCAGCCGGTCACTTTGCAGGGAATGGAGTCTGGGATCAGAAAGCTGGATGCCAACTCGACACGTAGGGACAACACTGGAGCAACCCCCAGAATAACCTTGGGGAGTGTCTGATGTGGTTTGAGAAGAGAAACATGGAAACGTGCATTGCCAGGGATGGTGCAACAGCAGAGATGCCCCAAGCTGCTGCAGAAAACAGCCCACACCCAGCAAAGGGACACAGGCCATGACGTCCCTTGCCCAGTGTAGGCAGAACATGAGCAAAAACATCCCCTCCAGCCTCCTGCTCACTCTGCTCGTTGAATGAAAGCCCTGGTCCACTGTGGTGGTGACCATTTCAGTGGGTGACACCAAAGGGTGCAAAAGGAGCTCCTTGGGTGTGTGTTTCATAGAATCATAGGATAGTTTGGGCTGGAAGGGACCTTTAAAGGCCAGCTATCCAAACCCCCGCAGTAAGCAGGGACATCTTCAATTAGATTAAGTTGCTCAGAGCTCCGTCCAGCCTGACCTTGAATGTTTGCAGGGATGGGGCATCTACCACCTCCCCGGGCAGCCTGTGCCAGTGTTTCACCACCCTCATTATAAAAAATATCTTCCTTGTATCTAGTCTGAATCTACCCTCTTTTAGTTAGAGCTCATCTTTTAGTTAGAGCTCATGCTCCAGCAGGGATGTGCACTCCCCACATCCCAGTGCATCCCTCTGGCTGTCCAGTGTGAGATCTTCGCTGGAGGAGCAGCTCAGTGACAGAGGAGCCTCTGTGCATGTATGGTCCCCACGTGTGAAGAGGTGACGCTTTCACAGTGCCCAGGAGGGACTAGGCAATGGCAGGGGTGTTGGCTCAGAACAAAATGATTTTGAAGGTGGATTTATACAGCTTAATCTCTGAACTCTTGTGTTATATATGCAATACCCCAGCTTTACATCTGTCAGGCTGCCAGCCCGCCCCAGGGCCAGATCCCGGACAGGTTCCTCCACACAAACAAGCCGGGCTGTGCTGACGGTTGCAAAACCCGTTAACAGGACGTTCAGCATTTCTGTCATTCCAGAGATGCCTGCAAGGTTTCAGTGCAGACCGAAAGGCAGCCATGTCAGGGAAACAGGCACACACAAATACTTTTCATTCCAGGCCATAACCCAGCCTTATTTTAACTACTCAGTGCCCATTTTTTATGCTCCTGCCAGTGCAGACCCCTCGGGAGGGTCCTGGGTTGCACTCAGTGGCGTTGAGCTGGGGAGATGTGCCTGTTCCACTGCTGCTGGTCACCTTCATGGATTGCTTCTACCTTCTGGACAGGGAGGAGACTCACACAGGGACACCAGTGGGTGCCTTCCCTGTCGCTTTGGGGAGCGCCTGGTGGCCGCAGGAGGCAGGGAGGTGTCTGCACCTCATCACGCTGGGTTCACAGCTCGGGGTGTCAGGGCGAAAGCTCTCCACCCTGCACTGGTCATTATGTGGAGGTGGACATGGGTCAAGGCTGGGTTTCCAAATACAGCAATTCCTTTTGCCACCTCCTGTGTTCCCAAGCACTTCTTGTTTCAGAGTGTTGGCTGGCCTGCTTGGGGAGCCCACCAGTCCCCTGCGTGTTCCATGTGTGTCCATATTACACTGCCAAAATCTCAGTCCTACTGAGTGGGTTTCCCAAATATTTGTGCTTTGCCCTGCGCTGTAGCCAATAAAGGTCCTCAGTAATAAGGGATCACAAGGTGATGGATGGATTAGAGCACAGCTGGTTGTGCCCAGGCTGGTGTCGAGAGGGCAAGGCAGGGGCATCAAGGCTGTGCAAGTGGGTAAAGATGCTCCAGAGGACTGTGGCTTTTGAAAACAAACACAACGGCATGAATGTCCACCATGGGGCATAGAGCCATGAGGTGGGGAGGAGGCTCTGGTTCCCATGCAGAGCAAGTGCTACCACTTCAAAATTAAATGCAGTTGCCATAGAAATATTAATTGGGAACAAAATCTGAAGATGACACTTAAGGAGAAGATGGAGTGTTACGGAGAGATGAGGACAGCGATGAAAATAGAACAGTTGAAAGGAAAATTCTTCAAAGGAAGTATCACGTAGGTGAATATTTAATGCACAATCAGCAGGTCGCCACATCAGTGGTGCTTTTAATATTGTAGGGTAAAGGATGGGAGATGCTTGCTGGAGGATGGAGCACCTTCGTCTCAAGCCAAGGTCACTGTGTGCTGGAGGGGGAGTCTGAGAATGGATCCTGCAATGGCAGCAAGTTTCTGCTCTTGCTTGCAGTGGGGCGGGGGCGCAGGAGCCAGCTGGACGCCGTCTCTGCTAACAGGAACCAGCCCTGAGCTGCTTGCTGTGCTCGCCTTCTGGTTTGTAACCAACCCACAACCCAAAAGTCAGACGAGGCACATGATGGACGTTCTCCTCACAGTCTGGATTCTCTGCCTCCAGGCAGAGACTGGCAGGAGGTTCCCAGCACATGGCTGGGTCTGGGCCTCCTCCTCCAGGGAACATTTGCATGGAGAGCAGGCAAAAGATCCCAGCCCTGCCAGACAATGTGGGGCAACCGGCTCTTTCAGGTCCTTCTTGCCCCCAAACCGTTTCTTGGCCTGGGTTTTTTGGGAACGTGGCTGAAACGCCCATAAGCAGAGAAGTTTTTTTAGGTGAAGCAGAGCTGATGTAAGTCAAAATGGTGTTGAAGTGCCCCACTGAGCAAAAGTTCTGCTGCGACCCTGCTACAAGGGGTACCCAGAGTTCTCCAGGGAAGGATGTGCTGCTGGGCCACCTCTTCTTGTGGTGGTACTGTCATTGGTTGGGAAGAAGAAAAGGACATTTCTGCAGAAAAATACTGATTTAATTTTTTGCGGAAGAAAAGGTAGAGGATAATAACAACCAGCCCTCTTTTAGGCAGTGTTCAGCCCAGCGAGAGGAAGGGCAGCTCCATCCTGCCACCTCGCCGTGTGCTCACTCTGCCAACCCGATAAGCATCAGCTCCTGTTTTTCCCAGAGAAGACAGTTGCTCTTCCAGGCTGTTATCAGCCTTTCATCCCTTTCCTCCCTCTGCTTTGGGAAAGTGTCTCCTGGGGCTGTGGTATAGGATCTGCATTCAGATGGGGATGGGGTTGGGGACGAGGACAGGGATGGAGCACCTCATGCAAGACCACAGTGTCCCACGGTGCAGGTGGTGACCACAGGCAGTCAGAGAAAGCCCAGCTGCCGTCCTAGCACCCTGCCAGGGCAGCACAGCAATGCAGGGACGCAGCGTGGGGCCAGCATCTCCCACTGCCCTCACCTCTCCCTGGTGGCAGGCAGCCTGGAGGGAGTGGGGTGGCTGCGACCTGGCAGGGTGCAGCGGCTCCCTGGGTGCATCTATCTCCACTGATCTTTCCACTTAAAAGGAGGGAGGATTACAATGAAGTCGTACTTTTCCCATGAACCACCTCCCACTGTGTTATGCTCTGAAGTTAATTGCAAATGAGGAGATGGAAATAGCTTATTTTGACTTTCCTTAAACAGTGCTTCATTGATTTTTTTTGCCCTTTTTTTTTTTTTTCCATCTCGAGAGGCAGGCCTGTATCTATTGGAAAATAGCAATTATTTCTGTAATTCCCTAGAATTAGTGGAATTAGTTGAATGAGTAAAAATTGAAGAGAAATGCTGATTAGAAATATACTTGAATTGGAAGCACCATGCGTATTGTGGTGGAACATTGGGTGCTCCTCCATCATCCCAAGGCATGACAAAGCTCAATGTAGATTTCTTGAAGAATAGTCAAAGATATCTCAGTTACAGCCACAAAAATGATCAGGGGGCTGGAGCACCTCCCGTGTGAGGACAGGCTGAAAGAGTTAGGGTTGTTCAGCCTGGAGAAGAGAAGGCTCCAGCGAGACCTTATAGTGAGTGACCTTCCAGTGCTTAAAGGGGGCTTGTAAGAAAGATGGGGACAGACTTTTTAGCAGGGCCTGTTGCACTAGGACAAGGGGTAATGGTTTGAAACTAAAAGAGGGAAGGTTCAGACTAGATGAAAAGAAGAAATTTTTTTACGATGAAACACTGCTACTGGCTGCCCAGACAGGAGGTAAATGCCCCATCGCTGTAAACATTCAAGGCCAGGTTGGTCGGGGCTCTGAGCAACCTGATCTGGTTAAAGATGTCCCTGCTCGCTGCAGGGAGTTGGACTAGATGGCCTTTAATGGTCCCTGCCAACCCAAACCATTCTACGATTCTGTTCTATGGTGAGACCTGTAGATCCAGATCTGCTTGTCCTGAGATGGAGGCGACATGCGCTGGTGCCTTCAGCAAGCCGCTGTCGGGCGGCAGACGTGCCTGCAGACGTACCTGCGGATGTGCTGAGCAGCTCTGCAGCTCCGGCAGAGGCTACGATAACATGGCTGAGGATGGGCCTGTCCTCCTGCCTCAGAAAAATGAGGGAAAAAAATGCCCTAGCCACTTTTCTTACATTAAACAAAGTTGGAGAGGTCCATCCTGGGCACCTCCTGCAGCCTGCAGGGCACAACCCAGGTCTTGGGATACTCGGATCTGCCAAAGACTTGGGGCTCGTGGTACTTCATTAAAAAAAATAAAAATGATCCTGTGGTATTTTTAATAACCTGATGGTTTAACTCAATTATGAGAGCATAATTAACTTGCTGAGATGAAACAGGAGATAAAGCTTTGATTTTTTTTTTTCTTGAAGGATGCTGCAGATAGATTTTGAACTTTGTATTCAATTACTTAAAAGAGAAAAAAATTAACAGGTTTCTGATGAGGAAAGCATACTACCTCCTTCATAAGGAGAGATTTATTAAGGATAGTGAACGAGTGTACCTCAGGGCTCAATCATCTACTGTTTTTTTTTAAGGGGTGATTCAATTACTTTAAGATGTGTTGCCTAAAAGAACAAACCAGGCTCTGTTACTTGGCAAATTAATCAAGTTCCTTTAGTGGTTTCTCTGGGTTAATAATTTCATTTGGGCGGCCTTCTGTTTCGTGGTTTCATCCCTACCAAGAAAACTCTCAAATGAGAGGGAGGAAAAAAAAAGAAGTGCTATTCATTTTCTGTATGAGGCAGCGAACGCAACCGTGACGGGAGAATTTTTTCCGAAATCAGCTCACTCGGAGGTGCCTGTGAAAGCAGCAACTGGTTGGAAGATATTTAAGAAAAAAAAAAAAAAGTGTTAAGGCTAATATTTTCACTGTGTAAAAAGGCCATTTGGATTTGTTGTCATCTGTGAAGGGCTGTGGATTTTGTTCATAATTACTGCAAATGATGTTCTTTGGCTAGTGTGAGCCAATCCTGAAAATGTCACCAGTTTTTAACACATTTTTCTCTTGAATATTCATAGCTCTGCTATTAGATACAGATGGAGAAAGTGCAACAAGAAAAAAGGCATTTGCAAAACTGGGCTGTCCGTGCCCTCGTAATGACGGTGTTTTCCCAAAGCCCTGCCCTGGGCACAGGGGAGGCTGTGGCGGGACCCCACGCCGGGACGGATGCTGCCCCTGCCCGCAGGGTGAGCGCAGTGTGGCCACAGCATCCTTGTACCAGCAGCCTCTGGTCCTGCCAAGATCCACCACGAGCTGTTATTTTATGAGTTATCCCCAATACCATTTCTTGCTAGCAAAGTTTTCTCAGTGGAAAGCTAACTGCTCCCACTGCCTTCGCCTGGAGGGCAGAGGATAGGGGTGCTCAGCAGATACGGGTCCCCCAGCACAGCTGGACTGTGCCTTGTTGGCTGTTTCCGAGCTCCATCAGGGAGACCTTTGGGAAAAGCTTTGGGGGCATTTTCACACATTGTAAAACTTCTCAGGGCCAGGTTGGATGGGGCTCGGAGCAACCTGGTCTAGTGGAAGATGTCCCTGCCATAGCAGGGGGGTTGGAACTGGGTGATCTTTAAGGTCCCTTCCAACCCAAACCATTCCATGATTCTGTGATCATTAAAAAGCATGTGCACAATCTGGTTTTATTCTCCCATCGCTTGGTTATAAATGCAAAAATACTTGAACTATGGCCTGGGCTGCATCTGCTTTGCGTGAAATATGGGCGTTGAAATGCCAAACTCTGCAGCCAGCAACATTTTGGTGGAGGGGAGAGGTGCTCAGCGTGACCTTTCTGCATAAAAACATGACTCCTGCGGACTTTCAGGCCTGTGCCAAGGGCTTAAACACCAGCCTGCGCTGGCAGAGAGCAAATATTGACCCTGCAAAAACACCCTGGGGAAAGCAGGCCACCGGGCCAGTGGATGTGCGAGCCCCGGCCCCATTAGCCCCAATGAGGTGCTTCGGTAGGGGCCGGGTGGGAAGCGCCCGCTTGCGGCTGGGACACGGATGCTCATGTCACGGCTTATTGCTTTTCCTTCGGGCAGGGTTCAGTCGGTGATCAAGTTAAAGGGAGGGACTGTAGCTGTTCCCAGAACAAGAGGTCATCTGTTTTCTTTCAGGGGATTTGGCTCCGATTTCATCATTTTGAAGAACAGTGAGGGCCTTTTATCTGCTGGGGAAGGGCTTTCGGGGAGGGGGGGCATGGGAGGCTTGTCTCTCCCTTGTGCAATAACTCATTTTAGACCCTTGCATAAAACCTGAGATCTGCTTTATGGCTTGGGAAAGTGCCCTAAGGAGGCAGAGCAGAGGTTGGGGATGGTGTGGAGCTGTTGCTCCCGATCCCCAGGACCAGGCGGGTGTGGGAGCACAGGCCACGCTCCACATCGAGCACTCAACCGCTTCCACGATGCCATGGAGATGGCCAAACTGTCCTTTTTTCCCCTTTATTTTCCCTGCAGCTCCTGTAAAAGCTCTTTTCAAAGCCACAGCACCCAGCGCTGGTCTTAGCTTCCGCCTCCCAAACACATTTTTGGATAAAAATGGGAGTGCCAGAGTGCTGAGGTGGGGTGGATATTTTTAAAGCAGCTGGCAGACTCTGCAGAGCAATTACGCTCCAGGTTCCCAAATAGCCCCGAGCTCAGGCACTGGCCGAGAACTCTGTGTGGGCCATTTGTCCAGGGCTGGCGTGGGCTGGGGAGCTTCATAGGCATCCCTAAATGTTGGGATTAGGCACAGCTGGAGCTTGAGTGAGGCCAGAGGGGCCTCTTGCCCAGCTGCCCGAGCTCACATGGAAGGGAATGGCTCCCAGATGTTGCACAAAGCCCACCTTTGGGGAAAAAAAGTACTTTTGGTCTTATCTCAGGACTCCAGGCAGGGACTTTCCCTTCTTCCCACCCTCCACACTGACAACAGGGTCTTGGCGCTGCTAGTGGAACATCTTTGCATGGGGAACTTCTGTTGTGCCTGGGTAATGGTGGCTTTTTGTGCAAACAATTCCCAGGTTTTTTAATGCTTTTCCCACTTAAATTTAATGTGCTCAGCCCATTGCACCGGCAGCTGCTTTTACACCAAGAAAAACTGGTTAATTTTGAAGATGTTGGATGCTCCTTTGCTGGGGATGCTCCGAGGTGCTTGAACACAGGCTTACGGGTGCTGGAGCAACTGCTGGTTTTTAGGATAGTAACTCCCCCTTGCTATCCCTGGGACAGAGGTCTAGGAGAGCCACCAAGCCTGGGGAGTGGGTTTTTCCAAGGAAGATTTGTCGGCCAATTTTGGCAGCTCTCCAGAGGCGTCATTGTGACTTGGGACCTGCGATGCCCAGCAGACAGCCCAGATCCTCGCAGTGCCGGGAGGGTTTTTCGCCCCACATAGGAGGATGTTTCAGGAACAAGGTGTTTGCAGGGCCGGGGGCAGGCAAGGACTCAGCAAATCCCTCAGCATTCATTGCTGGCTCCATCTTTTCTCCCTCCAGTTTGCTACAAGATTTGCTTTTCCCATGTGAGCAAGGGAAACTGTGATCTTGCTTTATCACTGTCCTTCTCCTCTGAGTTGAGGATTATTGAATTAGAGATGGCACCACACCAACACTCACCTCCGCCTATTTCTCTCTTTAATCCCTTTTTGCAGCACTGGCTGCTGTGGCCCCAGGTTTCTCCAGCTGCCCATCATCGCCCTCTCCCCGGCCGGCTGTTGCAGGCAGGCGGTTGCAGGTGGGAACATAACGTGGCACAGCCCCTAGAGCTCTTTTGCTCTAAGGCTTTTTGAGACATCCAGGAGGCCAAGGTGTCCTGCCACCGCCCCGTCACCCCTCGGCTCCGCTCTGCCGGCCAGGCTCTGGCTCCTGCAGTCCGCAGGAGGATTTATCGCTGGGGAAATGCAGTGCTCCAACTTATAAAAGTAGGGCATTCACTTGGCAGCTTGAGAAATAATGGGAGATCGGTTTAATTATTCCACAGAAATGCTCAGATTGTGCAGCGGCCTAACTTAGGTTTAATATAATTAAGATAACTCATGTCTATAAACATGTCTGGGACTGAACCTGATGTTTGTGCCGTGGGCCTGTGGTTTCCCCCGTGGTTTCCACTGGAGCTTCAAGTGTCCAACATGAGCAGGGTGCACCAAGGCTCAGCCTCATGGGGCACCACCAGACCCTTCGATTTGGGTTTGTGCTGCTGAGGAAGACATTTTTCCCTGGTTCCCATGCTGAGGGACAGCTGGGCAGTCGGGTCCCACGCTGAGGCACACAGCCAGCCTTGGCACTGGCATCGGTTGTGCTTAATGGAACAGGATAGAAAAGAAAAAATAACCCTATTGCTGACAACATCAATGCTCTAGGGTTAAATTGAGCCTGTTCTTCTTTTGTAGAAAATCTGCCCTATCTCCACGGCATTTGGGACCAGGCGGGCCATCTTGCCCAGGGTAATTTTGCAGCCTGGCTGAGCCCGAATGCTTCTCCTAGGGTGGATGCTCGGGATCTGCTTTGCAAGGTGAGCATCTCCTTGGCATGGCAAATTCAGGAACTTGTTAGGCATTAAATAGTGGAATTATTACCTTGTTTTTCTCCACTTCCACCTCTCACTGGGCTCTTTCCTCCCCCAGCCTGGCTTGTTCCTCCCTCCCCTGGTGCGCGCTGCTCTTTGCACCTTGAAATGCCTCCTAACACCCCTGTAATGGTTTGTCAGCCCAAAATATCGAAGCTAGGATGTTACTTGCTAACGGGCACCTTGGCCAGCCTGTCTAAGGAGCCGGCGCTGAGCAACACCTGGCAAAACCCAGCCCTGCCAGGGGTGTAGCATCCCTCCAGCACCGGCTGGTCCCAATCCCAGCCGATCCAAGCTGCGATTAACCTTCTCATTTTTAACTTTGACTTTAAAATCCCATGCAGCACCGAGGTAAATGTGCAAATGACACACATCACTGCGGAGTAATTAGACTGAACACACACGCACACACACACAGAGGCGCAGCAGTACTGATTTCTGCATTAGCATGATAATGAATGTTCTCACTAGAAGCTTGTAATTATGTTTCCTCTTTTTTTCCCCTCCCCCTGAAAGTATAATTAATTATGAATAGAGCCAGAGTTTGACGCTAACGCTTTTTTTTTTTTTTTTTTTTTAAATCCTTTTTGGTTCTATTTCTACCCTATTAAGAATTTATGAAGGAACCAGAGGTAAAGTCATTTTCCCAGACAGTTGTTCCTATAAATTCAATGGGAATAATCTTAAAAATAATAATAACAGACAAAGGCAGGAGGGGACTGGGCTGAGGGTTTCTCTCCCCTCTTCTTTAGGCCATTGCCCAAGTCAGATGCTGCATGTGCCAGTCAAAAGCCACAGTCCATCCATGTCGTGGCAGCTCTTGAGGGAGCACTGCCAGCGAACGCGAGGTGACAAGCAGCCCCCGGAGGTGCCACCCCTGGAGGTTCCCTCACAGAAGCTGCTGCAGCCACACAGGGTGGAGGTCAGAACAGGGCGGTGACACGCTCTGCTCCCAGAAAAAAAAACTTTGTTTGTTTAAAATAGAAAAAAAAAAAAGCCACAAGCACTTTCAATACCTTGGGAAAGTTATTTAGGGATGTAAGATGCGAAATTAAAAACTTATGAAAGTGCTTTTCTTTTTCAATTGGCTCATGAAAAGTGAAATCAAGGATGCGTTTCTTGCTGATAAAGCATTGGTGTCTGTGCAGCTGCAGCGTGCCAGGGCCCTCCTGGGATGCCCATCCCCGTGGTGCCCCGAGTGCACGGGTGCAGGACAAACCCCAGGGTTTGGTCTCAGAGGCCGTGATGCTGTGACTGCTCCCAGCGGGGGAAGATGCTTCCTCCCCACCTCCAGAGTGCCTCATCCTTTCCCCAGAAAACCTGTGTTTAGTCACACCATCTTGCAGGGGCAGAAAGTGGGAAAATGGTTGAAACCAGCTCAGCAGTTTGGGGTGATTGGTATAAAGATGTAATGTCTGTGGACAAGCACTGAGGAACTGTTCACAGGATCTCCATCCTTCCAGCCACCCCAGAAGAGCCCCTTCCAGTGCCGCAGGTTTGCACCTGTGCCGACGAAGCCTGTTTTGTTTTGCCCTCCTCCTCTGCCAGTTGCCATTCATACCACCAGCCTTCCCTTGCCGTAGGTGTGAACTGTTTTTCTTTTTAAATTGCATTTATTCTAACAAATGTCTCATGCAAACACAATTGCAGGTTTGCTAGAGGGAGACGCTATTTGCAGGCAGCCTTGCACAAAGGCAGATTTATTCTCCTTCCATTCATTTGAAGCTAAAGTAATAGCTTTAACTACATCTGACTTATAATAAGTGCGTTACTGGGAACAAACCTGTATTCTGCATGTATTTCCCTCTTTGTCAGCTCCATCTAGGCACTTTTTCTCCCTCACTTTTTTTTTTTTTTTTACAATAACAAAATCAGAGCCTTGTCAGTTGAAAGTTTATATGCCCTATTTATAGCACTCCGCTGTCTCCCGGCTTTTATGTTCCAGCATAAGTAGCTCTTTACCCTCTGCTCGCAAGGAGCCTAGCGTGAGCCTGAACAGAGCCTGCACTTCCATAATAGCTCTTTTATCCTTCCCTGCGGAGGGAAGCATGCCCTGCTTTCCATGGACTCCCCTGCTTTGGCTCCAGCCTTGCTGGACATGAGCACCCATCCCTGCGGGCCAGAGGACTCTGCCCTGGGAGTTTGGTATCTCTTTTGGTCAGCAGGTCCTTGAACGCGAGGGGTTGCTTTAGGGAATGGGGGTGTTTTGCTGGGCACCAGCATGGTTTGCAGCTTGTGGCTGTTGAGCATCTTGCTGGTAATCATCAGTCCCATCTTGTGGTGTGTGATGGCTGGGAAGGCATCACCACACAAATTTGCCATCTGCTTGATGACTTTCATTAATAAGAGGAATATGAGTGTTCCTCCAGGGAGCTTCAGTGGTTACTTCAGTGATTCTTCCAGTTAAGCTGGTACTTCAGTGTAGTTTGTGTATTTAAGAGGTCTTCATAGCCAGGCAAGCCCGGATTCAGCATCGCCCATGGCTCCTCTAGGGGCTGTGGCTAGTTCCTGAACTTCTCTGTTCCAGATGTTATTTGGGACGAGGACTAAGAACAGGGTCTGGCAGAGACACTGAGGGAGGGCTCGCTCCCTGCGGGCAGCAGCTCCCAGCACGGCGGTGGCTGAGATGGAAAGTGGAGAGGGTGGTTTGAGAACTAGTCAAAGTCCCACGACCCCCAGCAGCCTTGCAATCCCCCCAGCCCGGTGTTCCAGCTCTCCTGAGTGATTCCCAATGCGCTGGGCGATCCTCGTGTTGATCCTGGCAGGCGGGCTGAGGGAGCAGAGCTGGTGGGAGCCGGGCGCTGGGGCTCCCATCCCACTTGGTGCTCCTGTGCTGGTGCACACACATGCTGGTTTCCCCTCTCTCAGCAGAAGGCACAGTGTCTCCTCTGTTACCGTGTCCTCCGTGGCACGTCATCGGGGCTCAGGCAGGACTCTCCCATCTGTTCCAGGCGGAAAGATTAGGATAAAAGGGGCTATTGTGCTCTTCTCCCTCCAACTAACTTTAATCCCTGCGAAGGGAAAGCTCTAAATGCTAAAAAAAATTGGATGAGAGGGTTCTGCTCAGATGAGACTTTACAGGATAAACAACCATTACAAAATAAAATGAAAAGCAAAATAAACAGTGTTTCAGGCAGTAACACAACTGCCTTTTGCCCGGTCTGGAGAGCCAGGGCTGGGGCAGTGCGGCGCTGCTGCAGCCCGGCTTCTCCGCGGGGTTTTGCTTGCTGAGGAATTGGCCCATCTGTTAAATATAGCTGATGAGCTGTTCTTGAATTGCACCTAATTACGTCTCCTCTCCAGCGCGCCGGCGCTTCCTGGCTCTTTGGAGATACAAGGAGCTGGATGATTGCAGCTTGAACTCCTCAGGTGGAGCGAGACGCTCATTTGTTTTCCCCCTGTTTGGCTGTCTCGTACTTGGGAGGAGGGAGATGGAAAGTTGAATTCTCCGAGAAGGGAGGGGGAAAAAAAAAAAGAAAAGATCATGGTGAGATTCCTTTTGAACTCTTTGCTCATTAAGATGTCAAAAGGTTGGGTGCCCCAGCAACTGCTTCTCCTCTCTAAGCAGGGCTTGAAATTGCTGCAGTTATCGTGCAGGGAATTTGCAGGCGCTTGCCTAGCTCCGTGTCCGTGGGAAGAAGCCCATGGGTGCCTGAGAGCTACAAGAGCCCTCCCAAAAAGCTTCACTAATTTAAGCAAGTACAGCCCTCCTAGCTGGAAGGAGCCACCCCTTGGGGACCTGGGTGCCAGGTCCCCATCCTGCGTCAGCTCACCCACCGCTCCCGTCTGCTTCTTCTATGCCTTTCCAGACACACCAAAAATACCAGTTCAGGGCCCTGTGGGACGTTCCCATGGACTTCACCAGGAAAAAGTAATTGCCTGAAAGATATCTGGATACTTTTAGAGACTGACTCCCAAGCATCAGTTTGGTTTTGCTGAAGTTTGGGGTTTTTTTTTCCCAAGATTTTGCCAAATTTCAGCCAGCCGCTTGCTAGCCTCTCCATCCATCTCCTGTCTGCAGGGCTTGCAAAATTTCTGCCCTGTTTTTTTCTGGCTCCTCCCTGGGCTGCACATCTTCTGTCTGTTGTTAAAAGACGCTTCTCCATCCCAAAACAGGGCTCACACTGGAGTTTAAGAAGTACAAGAGAGGGAAATACGTTTTTCCCAGTCTCAAAAAATAGCAGATGTCTTAAAATTAAAAACCTCCACAAACAAAATTTCCTAATTCATGCACAGAGTGGCACACCCAAACTGGGGAAGCCCTTGTTTTGTAAGGAGGCCTTGGAGGGGCGAGAAGGGGCTCTGGGTCTGCTCCACCTTCAGCTCAACTTTTTGAGGAAGAAACCCAAACCCTGCTATTCCTGTGGGGCTGGAGGCTGGAAGCACGGGGAGTCTTCCTTTGGCACCCTGCACCAGCAGGTTATCCCTTCCCATGGGAGTTATTGCTCCGGGTCCGTGTCAGGTCCCCAAAGGCCACCGTGGGAAAAGGGGAAAAGGGTACAGGGTGATGCCGTGGGCTGAAATGCTGGTGAAGGGGGTAGCTGAGCACCCCAGGAACGGGGTGGATGTGTGCTGAAGCACCACAGGCTGGATGAGGCTGGGTCGCCTCCTCGCTGCCATCGGGGAAGGCTCCCGTGCCGCTGGCTGAGCTCAGCCGAGAAAGAGACAGAGCTGTCGTTACAAATACACTTCAGATCTCCTCCATGGAGGAGGAAAAGCGCCAATACAACCAAAAATATGCAAAAGATCAGCTCTCTGGTTAGAAGTGGCCTGGCTACCAGTTTCAGTCTCAGGCATTTGGCTTTGCTGTGGGAAGCCCTCATCGTTTTCTACTGTTTTACTCATAGCCAAAAATATGATGAAACCAGAACTGAATGTGTTTTTTTCTGTCTTATTACAGTAAGCATCATAAATTATTCACCCATGAGATTCAACCGCATTTCTTACTCAAAAGGAGCTTCCTTTTGTCTTCAGGGGCTCAGACCTCGGACCCTCCCTGGGCTGATGGTGGGCCTCAGGGCTTTCCAAGCCACCCCAGCCCCAACACATGGGGCTGTCACTGCCGGCATTTACTCAGCATCGCCACAGTCCCCTGGGCCCAACTGGCCCCCCAGTGGGAGGAAACCTTATTAAGTGGTGTTGGTGCAGGGGCAGAGATGGGGGAGAAGTGGGTTTTGGGGCAGTTCCTGGCAGGCAGTGAGGATCCCCACCACAGCACCCGTGCACCACGAGCCCGAGTGCCAGATCCTTCTAGAAATGCGTGTCCTAGGACAATGTCAGTCTAATCAGCACCCTCTTCGTTAGCAGGGACCTATAATTAGAAGCAGCAGCCAGCCATCTGCTTTTATCTCGTCACATCACACAGTGCCTCTCTGCTGTCCTTTATTACCGGCCATCGTTTTAGATCAACGTGTCCCTCCACCCCCAACTGCGTCTTATCTCACTTTCATTATTGCTAATGACCGGCACTGGCAGTGCTCTGTGGCGGAGGAGTGAGAGCGGGCAGCGATGGCAGCGCCGCAGAGAGCGAGCCCATGTTTGCTGCCTGCCTGCCCGTTATTCCCTCCCATGGGATATTTTTGGGGTTCGCAGCTTTGCCAGTGAACCTTCCTGAAATACCCTCTGCCTTGTGCCAGGTGCTGGGGCTGAGAATAAGAAAGCTTTGGGGAAAAGGTACTTGCTCTCACATATTCTCAGTTTTTTCATCTTGTAAAATGCTTTCACAAGTTTCCCATTGCATCCTGCTCCTGGCGAGGATGGAGTCTGCTGGGACACCATGAGGACATCCTTGTCCACATCAAGCGGCCCGGGGCTGCCGAGTAGCAAGACCTTGGCGGAAAGGAAGGAGAAAACCCCTTTTCATGTATCTTTAAATTTGGTGCCTAGAAAAAAGTGTAAGACATATAAATGGATTAACAGCCATGGTTTATTAGCGATCCTTAATTCACTTCAGAGGGCTGAGGGAAAAGTTATTAGCAGATGTATGGCCAGTAATAAGCTAATTATAACCCTGTCAGATCAGAGATTTGAAGAGGTGGGTAGTTTTGTGTGTGAGATAACTATAATTGTCTGTTAAAGATTATGAATTAATATTGATTTAATAAAGCTGTGGCCATTTATTTCTGTGGTAAAGACTAGTTAGTTATTCTGTGAGCTGCCCCAGCACCATGGGAGGCAGCAACCCATCTGCTGGAGGTGTGTGTTTGGGAGGCCAAAATGCACACAGGACCGGTTGCTGAGCCTGTGTCCTGCCCTTTGACATCCCCATTGCTGCCTTTGACGGGGACAGCTTGGCTCCAAACTCACACCCTGTGCCCCACTGTACTGCGGCGGCATAGCCCCAGGGTCACGATGCACCTTGCGGGTGGGAAGAGCATCCCCCCCACACCTCCGGTCCCCGGGGATGGCACTGCAGGGGTCGGTCGGGCCGGTGTGCCGTGTGAAGGCTCGGTGAGCCGGCGTGTGCGAGGAGGAGCCGTGGGGCCACGATGCTTTTGTTGTGGGTAGGAAGCAGAGATCGCACCACGCTTCTGCTGAAGCGTATGAATCACCGCTCTGATCTTCCGCTCATTTTAACCATTTCTCTGTCTGATGCCTGTAAATGCGTCTTTATTTGTCACCAAAGGAAAGCACACCGCTGCCTGCTGAGGGACGCGTGCTTTTTCTGTCTCACTGGGGGAGAAACTTTGCTGCCGCCACACGCCATCGCGCACACACCCGCCGTAGGATGCCGTGCTGGATGAGGGTGCCTGACCGCGGCTGGCTGCCCTGCATGTGGTGTGGGACGTGCTCCCATGCCCTCATTGCTGGGACACTGCGCAGGACAGTGCACAAGTGCTCCTGCTTCAAGGCTCTTTCCCAGCGAGAGCCATTGGGTGGCTTAGAGCATTCTTTATTTTTTTTTTTTTTAGAGTGATTTCCTTCTCCAAACTGATTTGGAGTCGAATGCGTTCGCTCCATCCGCTCTGTTATTATTTCTGTGAAAGTGGTAGCCGTCTCTAGCCTCTACCGCTGCACCTGATATCAGCCGGCAGCGCCGAGGAGCCGCAGGCCCTTCGGGAAGAGGCACCGCTGCCCGGGAGCCGTGTGCCACGGGCAGGAGGCAGCCGCTCACCCCTGCCTGCTCTCCCTGCCAGGTCAGCAGGACGAGGGGAGGCAGCATGTGTCCATCCAGCCCTGTCGGTTTGCAAACAGCTCCTCTTCCCATCCCCATTTCGGGGCAGAAAATAACATTCGCGCTTGCACCGTGAATGCATTTGCTGCTTTTAGTTCAATTTAAAAGCAATCTGTATTTACCTGAATTTAAAAGCCGATCCCTTCAGGAGAGACATGACTCTTTTGGGGTCCTGTCTGCATCCCCCCCCACCCCCCCCACCCTGACGTGTTAAAACCTGCAGGCAGCCTCAGCACAACTCGCAAGGGGCCGATGCGAGTGTGTGGGTCTGCTGGTGACGGGTGTTTTGGGGTGGCCAGATGGAGCATTACCCACTGCTGGGCGCTGGGGAATGGGGGAGCTGCTCAGGACTGCTTGGCCCACCAATTTGGGAGAGGGAGCCAAGGAAATGGCCAGAGAAAGAGAAAAGGCCAAACCTCGTGGCCATGGTCAGGTCTGGCTGGGAAAGCACAAAACCCTTTGCAACTGCAGCATGCGGGGATGCTGATGGGGGTCCCTTCCCCACAGCGGGGCCGATGCACAGGGATGGGGTCGCCCTCGTGCCTCGGGGACAAAGGCAGGCCTGGTGCTGCTTAGATCATTTCCCAATTTACAGCCACCATCCAGGATCACTTCAGTTTTTCCCCTCTCGGAACGTAGCTGAGTGCCACCTACTTCAGGATATTCACATTGCATCATTTGTTTCTGTAAAGCATTGCCAGCTTGAAGGCAATCATGGAAAAAGGCAGGAGCAGTCGTCTCCTGCAGACAGAGCGTGGCTGTGGGGAGCCGATGCAAGCCCCCCGCACTGCCAGCCAGCTCCCCAGGCTTTTTCTTTCCTCCTCCTCCACTGTGGCAGGCAGAGCTCTTTATTTTAGGGGTTGTTTTCTGAAACAGATCTGCTTCCCCAAGGTGAACTCCAGCCCTTTATACTGCCTGAGTCCCACCAAATTCTTCTCATGCCCAGAGCAAGTAAAGTCAGGGCACCAGGGCGGTGGGAAGGTTCTTTGGAGGAAGCCACATTGCAGCATCCAGGGCAGGGGTGCCAACCTCCTGCCACCCCCACCCCTCACCGAACATCCCCCCCACTCCTTCTGCAGTGCTGGGATGTCCAAGACCCCTTGTCCTCATGCCGGCACCATGGGTCATGCATGGTTGTGGAGGGTAAAACCCCGCTGTGGTTTTCACACACATTGGTCCTAGTGGGCTGATGCTCTGATAAAGTCAATTACAGGATGACTTAGTTTAAAGGCTGCAGCTTCCTTTAAATGTAATTACTTTCCCCTGAAGTTTTCCATGGGAGGGTGGTTTCAAAGTGAGGGTGGCTCTGTTTTGCATTTCGCTTCTCTTCCTGGAGAATTTTTGGTGGACTCAAGTGAGAAAATGTCCCAATTTCTTGCATTTCCACCAGGCGTGGGGCAAGTTTAATGTAAACCATCTTAAGACAAGAATCTGAGGCAGGACTCCAGTTTTCCGCTGAGATCTGAAATCCCCGTCTTTGATGCTGCCACGTTTCAGAGGCGCGTTGCATTACCATTTTATCTGATGGAATAGCTATCAAGGCAGCTTCGAAGTGAAACGCTATGGAAAATCTGTGTAAGCTATCTGCAGCCTCGCAGCGCAGATATACTTTGATTACAGCGACAGCCCGGCTCTGTCTCCTGTGTTTAATGTGTGTCTACGTGTCCGGCTGCAGCACAGCGACCCGTGCCAGCTCTCCCTCTGCTCCACAATGCTCAAGGCAGGCTCGCTGTAGTCTTTGCTTTCGTGAAGCCGCAGCTCCCAGAGCCTTGGGATGGTGCCACAGTCTTATCTGGGATTTAACCAGAACAAGAAGCTTCCAGCTTCCACAATCACAGGGAAAAACCTGGAAAACATGAAGCCTTGAGGGTCCAAAAGCCAGAACCCCGTTGCAAGGAGCACTCTGTTTCTGTCTGTGTTTGCAAGGCCATTATTTTAAAGCCAAGCTCGTTCTTCCTTTGAGACAGGGAAGGGGTTTGCTTTCCCAGGATCAGCGATACCATACAAATGCATCCAGCCTCTTGCATTGACAGTCACACGCTCCTCGTGAGGAGGTTGCTAAGATGAGGATGATGAAGACAGGATGTGGGACGGAGGGGTTCACTGCTTGGTCTTGACCCACACTTGAAGTCACTTAGCTCCGCTGCATTGAGGCAACCGTTATTTTGGGGTATTTTGGGGTAATTAGGGTATTATTTGGGGTATTTTGGGGATTACTGGGTGCAGTGGTTTCGTATAATGGTTTTATAAACACCATTGGGATCTGGTAGCTGCTGGTTACAGATGGCCAGGCTGCCAGAAGACGTAGAAGTGCAAAAGGAAATCATCCCCACTATTCTGAGAGCAATGCCGTGGTGAAAAGCCCATATTCACACTGCGATACCAGCCCAGCAATTCCCTTCAGGACTGTGGCCTTCTGGACCACAGGAACATGGGCAAAAAGTCCATCTGTGCTCTGGCAGGATATTCAGTGTTGCTGGAAACTCTGTTCAACCCTAAGGGTTTTTTTTTTAAAAATACATTTGATTATAATGTTGTTCTAAGGTCACTGGGATCTAAAAGCCTGGCTCTTGTAAAATTAGTGTCTTGAGTCTTCTTGCTGTGGTACGGGACTTGCTTTCCATTCATTAAGTGAAACGTCACAGTTCTAAAAAAAATAAAAAAAAGCAGCTCAAGAAATGCTAAATGGCTGGAGCAGAGACACCCCGCAATGCAACACGGATAAATTCAGTCCTTTATCTTCTGAGATAATCACATCTTCGAGAGGAAGATTTGATCTGCCGCTTTGCTTCACCAGACGCTAAGCCTGCGAGATGAACACTTGCAAACCGGGACTTGAACCGCATGGAAGGCGCAGCCTGAAGTCACTGGGCACCCGGCTGCCGCAGGCACGGGAGGGCAACTTTTCCCAGCACGTCGGGCTCCTTAGAGGCAATTTGACCCGAGCTCCTGATGTTTATCCTTGTGCTTACGCTCACACCGAGGCGTGCGCTTGGGTTTACATATCGAGTTGGGTGACTTAAGAAGACTGGGCCTGGGAAAGGCCCTCTGCCCTGCAGCGGCACAGCCGTACTGGGGCAGGGAATGCCGTGGGCTGCCTGCCCCGCTATCCGGCTCCCCAGGAAAATGCCCCTCGTGGAGGTGTTGGAAAAGAGAAATAAACTGCGGGAAGGTAGAGCGGTGGGGAACCCGTGTGTGCCCACCTTTGCCTGCGTTGCCCGCTCGGGCAGGGAGGGAGAAGTGGAGGTTTGCGCAATGCTTTTCCAGTTTTTGGGGTGGTGCAGCACCCACGGTGGATTCACCTGGGTGGGGGCACCCAGCGGTGGACCAGGAACAGTGGTGACCTTCCTCATCCCCCCCGGGAGGATGGAGGGGAAGAACAAGTATGAAAAAGCAGGATATTAGTAAAAATCAGAAGCTGGGGTGTGCAACCGGCAGATGGGAACGACGTGGGAGCGACCTGGGCTGCCGGACCGCCCGGTTCCTGCAGGCAGGCCCTTGTTAAACTGTTCAGATTTCCCTGCAAAAATCCACCCCTCCCGGGGAAGGTTTCCGATCGCAGAGCCCGAGGTGGGGCTGGGGACACCGTGGAGCCTCCCCCCGGGGACCTCCGCCTTCCTTCGGGGGGAGCCGAGGCTTCCTCGCTCCGGGACAGCCCCGGTCACCGACTTCCCGGGGCCGAAACGTCGCCCCGTGGCAGCGCTCAAGGAACCCAGCGGCGGTCGATCCCCTCCTCCGGGGCGCTGGTGTCTGTAAAGGCCCCGGGGCTGGTGGTGGCGTTCGGCTGGGCCAGCTCGTGGCTTGGGCGAGAATCGCTGGTTTTCACCGAAAAATTATTCATAACACCCAGCGGCGTTAATGCAGCCTGTGGCACCAGTAAAGCTGGGAACACCGACACGGCTGGTGCCACCGGTGTAACCAGTGACGCCGACACAACTGGTGGCACCAGTGGCATCGACACAGCCGGTGGCACCGGTGCGGCTGGTGATAAGGATACACCCGGTGGCCCCGATGCCCGGCACCTCCGAGGGGGGGGGGGGGGGGGGGGGGGGGGAAGAGGAGGCAGGGACACACACGACGACAGCGGGGACCTGCCGAGATCCTCCGCCGGGACCCTCCTCACCCGCCCGCCGGGTGCTCGGCGCTGCATGCGGCGGGCGCGGCCCCTTTAAGGCGCGCGGGCGGCGCGGCCCCGCCCCGCCCCGCCCCGCCCGGCCGCCGGGGCGGCTGTGGGGCGGCCTGAGGGACCGCCGCCGCCTCCCGCCGCGCCGCGCCGCGCCGAGGCAGGGCAGGGCAGGGCAGGGCGCTGCTGGGCCAGCGCTGCGGCGGAGGGGCGGCCCGGCCCCGCGGGCGGGCGGGCGGGCGGACCGACCCACCGACAAACCGACCGACCGGCGGACGGACGGACGGACGGACGGACCGACCGGCGAGGCTTGCGGGGGGGAGCAGCCCCATGGCTCTGGATTTATAAACACGGCGCAGATGGCGGGGCCGGGTCTCCGCGCCGAGCGCTGCCCCGCCGGCCGCTGAGGCGGGAGGCGAGGAGGGAGCAGCAGCAGCGGCAGCGGCGATGGGGGGCGGCAGCTGCCGGCGGGATTAGGTAAGGCGGGGGGTGGGGGGTGCTGCCCCGGGCGTGGCGGTGCCCGGAGCGGGCCCGGGGGCCGCGGGGAACCCCCCGCTGTCAGGCTGCGACCGCCCTGCTCGGGGCGGGGGCTGGGCCGGGCGGGGGGGGCGCTCCCCGGCAGGTAGGGGACCGGGCGGCCGTGGTTACGTAAAAATGAAAATGTGCCGCGGGAGCTGCTCGCCGGGGGAGAAACTTTCTTTTTTTTTTTTCTTTTTTTTTTTTTCTTTGCTGTTGTTTTTCTTTTTTTAACCCTCAAAGCGCTGCGCAGGGAGCTGCGGGGGTTTGGGGGGTGCTCGGGGGGAGCTCCGCACTTTGCAAACTAGCGGGGACACCCCGTCTGCGGGGTGGGGGGGCATCCCATGGGCCCGAGCCGTCCCCTCGACCCCCCCCTTTTCAACTCTGCCTTATTTCTCGGCTCTTGCCCCCCATCTGTGTTTGAAGCCGGTGGTTCCACGCTGACACGACAGCCCGGAGAAATTTAATGTGCATCCAAGGCGTTGTTGAGCGCCGGGGGGAGAAACCCAGCCGTGGCCCGAGGCTCGCCCCGGTGCCCCAAAAAACGTGTCCCCGGTGCGGTGGGGAGAGGGCTGGGGTCCTGGGCACGGACCCCAGCGGGGGGAACTGCCGAGCTGGTCACTTGTCTGGCGGTGCGGCGTTCGGCGGCTGGTGTGTAAGTATTTATGGTGGGTAAACAGGGCCGGTGTCTGCAGGCAACAAGTGTATGTTTCTCTGAACCCCAGCTGCAGTCTCTGGAGTGATTGCCTTTTTTTTTTTTTTTCTGTCGATTCTTATAATTTCCTGTTCTCTCTTCTCCCTCGGCCCTTCCTCCCGCTCCCTTGGCCTGACAATGCACAAAGAGCAGGCTGCAGTGGGTGCAGGCAGCTGCCTGCCATGTGGGCTGCTGCCAAAGCCACTGAAGCAGCAAAACCTACACGGCTCTGGCCCTCCTGGGGCTCGCACTGCCTGGGGCGAAGGGGCTGTGTTGACCCAGTAAACCCATCCCTCCTTTGAACCCCGTGGATGTCCCTGCCTGGGCAGCCCAGCATGCCTGGAGGCGCTTCTGCCTGTGCCGGAGGCTGGGTCTGCTCCCTGAACTTCGTGTTTTGGGTCAGCTCAAGAATTTGCCGGAGAGAGCAGTGCTGCTGGAGGTGATCTGTGCAATGGGTATTTCCTAACGCAGCCCTTTCGGTTCACAGGTGTTTATGGTTTGAACTCTTCCTGCGATCTCTCCCTCGGTGTTCGCAGGAAGCAAAGGTTGGTGCTCTCAGTACCTGAGAACATCAGGGTTTTGCTGAATCTGGTATTTTTAATCTGGCTTTGGTGGATGTGATGTTGTTTCACTGGTATTCCTTGGCTGCACGGGGTGAGAGTTTTTCCCTTTAGCATAGGGTTTTTGCAGGTTTTATCAGCAAGGTTAAGTTTTAGTTTGTCATGTGCTTTACAGGTACAGGTTTGGTACTACTACTCATTCATAAAGGGAAGGGATGTGAGTTGGGACAACTGGGTGAGTATTTTCATCTCTTCTGAAATTGGTGACAAAACTCCTGGAGGGCTTTAGTGAAACTGCGCTTTCCTGGATGGCTTTAGTGAAGTTGTACCTAATTCTCTGCATTTCACTTCTGACTCTCTGGGTGACTTTGGGACCGAGCTCAGCCTCCCATGTGCCTGGGTCTGCCAGCTCTGCGCTGAAGCCATGCCTTGGGTGGGGAATACGGTAAGCAAGGCTCACAAAATGTTTTGAGGCTGAGTCTCAAGATACCATGGACGGGAAGTTCTGTGTGTGACAATATTTTATAACTTCGGTTGAGTAAGTTTCAGTATGAGAGAGACTCTTGCAAAATGCGTTTAGTTTATTGAAAGCAAATGCACTCAAACCTCAGTTTGTTGTTGCCAAAAGGGAAAAAGTAGAAGCTATTTTTGGTGAGAGAGAGGAGATGGGGCATGCACATGTCTGGGGCAGGAAAACACTGGTACTTTGTTCTTCTGGCTTCATGTGGGTGGTGGTTTCTGTTATTTAGCTGTGTGTTTCTGCCAAGTTGCAAAACACCTGGTTCTGAAAACCTTGCGGAGGTCAGGGCCGGCTCTGTGGAGCTGGTACTGGGCCCATATGGGAACGCCTCCCACACCAGCATCTCTGATGCTGAAGAAGTGGGTGGATGCTTCTGGCTTCACACCTTTGAGCGCCGGAGAGGTGACTGGCGTTTTTTCACAACGGGATCTGGACTGAAACCATAAGCTTGTTTCACGCAAGCCACCGAACAGCTGCTGCTTGGCAATACCTTTCACTTGCTAATGGCTGTGGTTGGATTTGAACCAAGTTGCCTCAAGTGGAGGTTGTACCAGTCCCTGGAGCCATCCTGTGCTAAATCCAAAGAGGGTTTGGTTCAGGCTGTGCTCATGTCTTGTAATTAGGAGATCGAGTCTGGTTAAGGCAGTTCTGTTATGATGGGCGATGAAGGCGTGCATGCAGCTGTGCTGATAGCTACATGTGTTGAGAGCTACTCATCTTGTCTCCATGGCAGCTCTGGACTGCGCTGGGTGGAATTGGGTCATAGGAGATACCTTCATCTTTACATGGTTGTAAATTATTTATCTCCCTGGTGGCTCCTGGTGTTTCCCCTACTGCTGGTTCTGGTTGTTAGTGGCCTCTGCTGAAATACAGTCCCGTTTGCGGTCAGGTCATTCTGGGAAAAACCTGCTTGAAGTCAACCATAAGTTATGTGTTTGAGATAGTAACTTTCCTCCTCCCCAAAGAGCTGTGAAGATGACTATCTCCACAGTTTCTAGATGGGTAGGTAGGAAAGGAGAATTAAATTGGTAAATTTTCAGAATTTGTTTTTGGGCAGCTGATTGGAGCAGTTGTGAAGGGATGCGGGTTTGAGAGGGCCTATGTTCGGGGCGCAGTAGTACCCATCCCTAACCCGATGTCTCATTCCGACCAGATCCCTAGACATATCTGAAAATTGAGGCCAGGGGGGTTACATGCAGTTCAATGTGTCAGAGCGAGTCTGCTGGAGAGCTGGTGAAGAGGAGTCTCTTTCCTCATGAGTGCTCTGCACATTCAGTGCGAAGGCTCGTTCCTCCCAGTGGCAAAGTACTGGTTCCCTCCTGCGTTTTGTGCCTGCGAGCAGTGCTCCCCCAAATGCAGACTGGACACTAGATGTAGGGGTACTCAAGGAAGGAAATCAAGGGCAGTGTGTTCCTAAAAGGACTGTTGTCTTTGTGCAGCTGCGTTTGTGCGAACTGCGTCTTGCTTTAGTCTTCGCTGAGAGAGTCAGCGGAGAGCAGGGTCAGCGCTAATGGAGCTAGAAATGAGATACAGTAGCACCCAGTCACCTCTGTGATTAGTGCCTGGGGCTTTTGCAGCCACTTAAGGATTTGGGCATCATGAGGTCATGGATTCTCATCTAGGATGCTGTGGCATAGGCTCTTGCATGGCTTTGAAGGGCCCTTGCTGTGTGTTGACTGAGGAAAGTGGTGGAGAGTTGCTGTTTATGGCTGGACTTGCGCTGGCACACAGGTGTCGGGGTCTCTGATTTGCCCTGTAATGCTAAAGTGATAGATTTTTGCATCACAGCAGAAAATGAAAATGTGTATCACTTAATAAGCATGGCTAGAGCAGAGATGCTTCTTAAAAAAGGATTGAAGAGAGGAGCTGGAGCTCCAGAGCAAAGGGCCTGAAAATGCCAGAAACGGCCTGGTCAGAATGAGGGAGGGATCTGGTAGGAAGGGGAGGAGGACAGAAGAGCAGAAGGAAATGAGTGATTTGGCAGTTTTGGGAAGTGAACCCTCACCCATGCATGAGGCAGCAGTGGGACTGTACTGGGAATTGAGAAATCTGGATTGCACCCCCAGTCCTGCTGCCCACCCCACTTGTCACTTCCCTTCTCGAGGCCACCAGTTCTCCCTTCCCGTCAACCTGCCTCTGGCAACTGGAGGCTCTGTGGGATGTGGGTTGTCCCTTGTTACAGGCGAGGAGGGGGTGTTTCTGGTGAGCAGACAGTGCTCCTGCGGTGCTGCCATCTTCATGGTGGGAAGCTCAGAGATGGAATGTGGTTGTGGTTGGGCAGGCAAGAAGAGGCATTGATTGCTGTGGACCCTGCTGCTAACAGTGTGTGCTTGGCTGCTGGTCCGAATTCTGCGTGGAGATGTCCAGAGAGGAGCCCTGCCTGCAGGGGAGAGGTGACCGGGGCTGGAAGGAAAGCAGTAAAGATGGAGCTAGATGGCCATGGCCATGATTGCTACCACGGTGTTTGGGCTGGAGGAGAGCTGGGGCACAGCGGGGGGACAGGGAGAGCGAAGCAATCGGCGTGGTTATGTGTCTGCAGGGTGACACGGAGGATGCTGATAATGGTTAGTGCTCTCAAGCGCTTTATAGCTGCGGAGCACTGAACAAACATTAACGAATGTAAAGGATAGCAGCTTTGTCTAGTTACAGAGAAGGGAAGTTAACTCCAAATTAACTTTATGATCCGTGAAACTGAAGGTTATTTAAAAAAATAATAACATAAATGGAAATGCTGAAGTTTTCCAGAGTCACTGAGTACGCTGCTTGTTGTTTAATGCCTTCCATTTTTTCACTCCCAGTCTGTGTTTTTGGCTCGGGAACAAATTACAAGCAATATCAGCTTACGCTTGGATTTGAACCCACATTACTCTTAGTCAGCTGAAATATTTCCTCTTATCGCCGCTCCCATAATGTTTATTTTAGACCGGATAGCATCATGGCTTTTCAGCTAGCTGTGGGGAAGAAGCCAGTCTTTGAAACAGCCCAGCACCTTGGAAAGAAATGATCTCAAAGCTGGTTTGGCTTCTGGATGAGGTACAGCTTCATTTTCCACCTAGAGCTTTATGCAAGGCTGTATCCCAGAACGGTTCATGGCATTAAGAACCCAGGAGGCAGCAGATGGATGAATTGCTGACAGATTTAAAATTGTATGACAAACATAAAGCATTCAGACGTGAGGCCAAGGCGGGAGGAAGGTTGCAGGGGGAGGTGGAGGCAGAAAGGTCGGCTAAGTTATTCTGGGCAGGAGGAGATGTGCAGGCAAAGGCAGACTCCAGTGGGTTCAGCCTGCAAGGGGAAGGGAAGGACTTCAAGTGGAGGCATGTGGCAAGGAGTGTGTTCCTATCCAAGGGCAGGGAGCCCTCTGTGTCCTGGACTGGTGGTGGGAGGAGGAGGAGGAAGGGGGCCAAGTCCAGTGAGGTCAGAAGGACCAGGTCCGCCCTGGGAGGAGACAACGTGGCGTGGCCCAAAGGGTTTCCTCCTGTGGGAGGTGGTCTGAGGGAGAGTACCAGTGGCAAGGGAGGCAGGGGACGGTGCGGGTATTGTCTGTGGTAGCTGCAGCCCTGCTGTGGCTCTCGCAGTGGTGCGTGTGTCGAGGGAGGGAGAGCCGGCAGGATTTCCTCTCTGCAGCGCTGGCTCCCAGGTTAATAACTAACCAAGCAGTCTAGGTTTATCCTTTCATTGTGGAAGAGAATTATTTACATAATACCACTCCACGTAATCTTTATTTAGCATTGTTTCCCTGGCGTAACACTGGACAGAGTGGCGGTGCCCAGAAATGCAGTTTCGGCCCAAATATGTGGGAAGTTAACCCTTACTGTCCGGGTGTGCTTCGCCCTGCCAATGCAGTGAACTGGCTGTAAATCGAACAAATACGCCAGTGGCGCGGCCACCTGTCATGTAGTTTTTGGGACCTTTACATCTTCTGAACCCTGTTTTCTGCAGGCTCCGGGCTGATGCTCTGTGCTGGTACCTGAATGCTCACCAGCTTCCTAAACAACACAGTTAAGGTTTGCCCTGTGCGTGTTAGGGCAAGAGACTGATTTGTATTGTGCTCTATGTCTCTATGTTGAAGAAGGCAGAAGGAAAGAAATGTGTCAGCCTGTGGGTGGAGAATGACAGGATTTGGGAAGGTTCCTGGTGTGGATCGTCCCATCGTCTGTGATCAGTCCCTGAGGACTCACTGTCTCCCAGGCGGGCAGGTTTCGTCCTCCTTGGGGAGTGTGTAATTGCAAGGTCTGGAGGCTTAGGTGGTTGTGTAAAGAGCTGGGGCCTGGTAATTGCGGCACACTGTGGTGAACGACTGAACCCTGGGCTTGAGTTTCAGTGGGATGCTGTGGGAGAGTGAATCGGTGAGTAGGATGGCATGCAAAGTCAAGCTTTCTGAAAATCTGCCTGTACCTCCAGCTGTGCCAGCGCTGGCTGGAGAGGGTGGAGGGTGTCTTTCCTCTACGTTGCGGGATGCGTGGGCTTCTAACAAGCTGTGGCAAACAATGGAAAGTTGGCTTTCTTCTGAAAGTATTTTAAAACCTTATAAAATTACTCCAACAGCTACATTTTTATAGGACCAGGTCTCAGCTGCGTGGTACTTGATCACTTCGTAAATAACTCTGCCTTTGGCCTCTGCAGACTTCTCGAACGTGTACCTCTTGCAGTGCTGCAGAAACAGTTAGCACATGGCTTGTAGGTGGCAGCACCTGGCTCCTGTAGCAGAAGTACTTCGCAGCTCTGCATAGGTGTTTACTGCTGCGCCCGCCTGATCCCTTTGGCCTGATGTTGCAAGGAGCTGGTGTTGCGAAGGCTGTGAGTCCCCAGTGATTTACACTGGATTTACCTGGTGGTACATGCACAGTCCAGGCTGGATGTTGGGATGTGGTGGCCTCTCCTGTCAGCCTTGCTGAAGGGCGATGCAGATCCTGTGCCAGTTTTACGCTGGTGATGTGGACGTTACCCAATCAAGCCTGAAACTTGCTGGAACAAAGGTAACTTGTTAACACCCTACTTGAACCAATTACACTTGGCAGGGTGAGTTTGCGTTGGATCGGTGCTGAGACGTGCGATTGCAGCATTCCTGACCCACTGCTTGAAGCCCTAAAGCTTCGTCTACTGACTCGTCAAGCCCTTGCTGTTACCGTCGTGCGATTCATGATATCATGTGGTGTGTAAACATTGGGTATGTGACAGAGCAGTGGTGTTTGGTATCAGAGCTGTGCGCTCACTCGGGAAGTTTCTCCAGTCATTTGCCTGGGGGTGTTTTTCCTGCATCGGGATCTTAAATAAATGTGTCCCCTCTTCTCTGGCAGAAGAGTTTCTTCTGTTTGGCAAAGGGGATGACTCTTTCCTGTTGGAAAGACTTCCTTGATCAAGCCCTTGTTTTTCTGCAGGTACCATGTCATATAATTTCATTAATAAACATTTCAAGCTCCATCTTGAAAGCAGGTACAGGGTTTTTTTTTTTTCTGCCTTTGCTGCAGAGTTTCAAGCTCATGCCAAAGTCTCGGCATCGTTTCTAGGTCACCGGTCTGCCCTTTCATTTCCCCCTCACGCTGAAGTTGGCCGGCTTGTTTTGATTTGGTAATATGTGAGGTGGTGTCCACAGACAAAGCCAGGCAGGCCAGTGAAATTCATGTTTCCCTGCAGCCTTGTTCCTGTTGTGTGTGTGCGTGAATAATAATTTCCAAATGCTAGACGAGAGATGATTAAAAACTGTCAAAGAAATAAAATGCAACAGAGTCTGCGTTACAGGAATCTGTATCCAGTGTTTTGGGAAAACTCTGTGAACTGGCAGTGGAAAAAACCTTCAGTATTCTTATTGAAGGCCTTCTAGTCTTAAATGCCACTTATTTGGGAGGTGCTTATGAGGCAGCCTGAGTGTATCCAGGCTATGCAGGAGGTTGGTTGCTGCTGGCTTTGTGCGGGGGCCTGGGGCCGGTAGCACTGCCTTTCTATGCTTGCTCTGCAGAACTGTTTGGGATCCTGAGCTGCTCTTGAGATGTTTTGCGTGATGTGGCACAGGCACCTGGGTGCCTAGCTCAGCCGCGGGCTTGTGGCTGGAGCTGCCGAGCGTGACTGACAAAGGGCAGAGGGGTGAAAGGCTTGTCTGCAGCCCAAGTGGATGCTTGAGTGGATGTGAAGAGCTGAAAATCCTACTGGGGAGCGGCATACAGGGTCTGGTGCTTGCCCCGAGCGAGTACAAGTGCTTGTTTTTTACTGAGCTGCAAGGCAGTGGATGTTTAGAGGTTTTTATGCAACTCCGGTGTTGGGACCGTGAAGCAGTTGTCATGTCGTCAGTTAGATGCATTGAGCATCTTTATTTTTGGAGCAAATGATCCTGCTGACAGCGTATATAGGAGGTGTCAGCCAGCCCTTTTTTCTTCTTCCTCTGTATTTTTTTTTCTTCATTTGTAGATTTTAGTCTTGGCTTTGCTTTGCTGTCTTGACAGGGTAGCTGCTAAAAAATTTTGTTGTGTTTTTTGATTTTTGATGTCTACATGTCTTAAGATGTCATGATCAGAGTTGCATGTAAAGAGCTGCTGTGGTTTTGGTCCTCAGCGTTTCTGAGGGCTGTGTGGTGATGGACTGAGAAACACTGCAGGATTTTGGGGTTTCTCCAGCATTATGAAACAAAAGTAAAGAGAGAAGTCGGCGTGTACCTGAGGGGTTGTGTTTTTGTTCTAACTCTCTCACTGTGAGAAAGCCACGGTTTGCATCTTCTCCGCTGAGACTGGTCCTCATGAAATCTAGAGCACTTCTATGAATGTCCTTAAACTCTGCCAACAGCAGGTGAAAGTTGAGAAATGGGGAGTTTGGTGTGCCCAGAGGTGGAAGAGCCGCGCTGCAGAAGCAGACGCAAGCATGCAAGCGCCCCGGTTCCTCCTGCTTCCCCTGCCAAAGATGGTGTGAGTTTTGCTGTTTTGATGAGATGAGAACTTTAACCTTCATCTGTGGCTTGCTTTTTTTTTTTTGCATTTTGCTCAGTTGTGCTTTTTAAACGTCTGTGGATTTCTTCTCGGCAGGAGGTTTTATTCCTCACACAATGTATTATTGTGTTTGTCTTGCTCTAGTTCCTTGTTCTATGCGGAAACACCTTGAACCTTTGGCCGAGTTGGAAGATGGGTGCAGAGTTAGACCCCTGGCTGCAGGCGTGGGGCTGTTCCAGGAAGAACGTGTCTGTGCATGACTCTTCAGCCTTGAGTTACCTGGTTACTGCTTGAGGCATTAGACGTGTTTGACTAACCCAGGCACTCCCCTGCGTTTTGATCAGGCCGTCTACATGTACTTATTTTTGTTTTATGGAGGCTGATCCCTAGGGTAAAGAAGGCTGTAGCCAGAAATAAGTGAGTGTTCATGCTTGCCTTTATGAACTTCTTGAGTATTTTTCCAATTAGGTAACTGAGGCTAAAATACCTACTGTAAAGGACATGGCCAGGAATGCTGCTAACCTGGGGCCTGATCCTTTCTTCACTCATTCCAGTTTTGCATAAACTTGATAAAGGTGCCTGTGCTGTCTTGGTTGTTTGCAGTCTGCATTACTCTGCCTCTCCACCAGCAGAAGAAATATTTAAAAAAAAAAAATACAGCAGCTTCTCCTTGCAGTCTTGCCAAGTCAATTTGGTGTGTATGTTGAGGAGGCAGAACAATTAGTTACGGAGACAAATGGGTCTTCTCTGTTCTGCACTCCCATCGCACGGCCAGCACGCAGTGTTGCGATAAGCATAACAGTGAAATCTGTATTAAGCAAGCAATTAAAGCATCCACAGAAGAAGGGGGAAAAAAAGGAAAGTAGCAGCTTAACATTAACCTGCTAAGAAAGGTGGAGCTGAATTGTATCTTTTAATGGGTTTGGGACTGTCAAACAAGGCTGATTTCTTCTGCCTTGTTCACAGCATCTAGCTGACTTCTTTTAGACTGTATTGCTGAGATACGGGGGCTTTGGTTGTAGTGCTGACTGAAGGAGTTTGGCTCCTCGCTGCCCCTCACCATGTTCCTATCGCAGTGCTTCTTCCTCCTGTTATTTTTGTCCGGAGTAGTTGAAGAATGTCTTTGTGTTTCTGGTTGAGTTGGCACAGCTTTGGGTGTAATATGGGTGCTGTAAGGAGGCTTAGGGAGCCAAGGGACAGACGGCCTGAAATCAGAGGATAGTGGCTGGAATTTACGCAACTTAGTTACATTTCAAGCCTCTGTCTTTTGCAGGAGTAAAGCCACAGTCCTGAAATTCTCCTCTAAATAGCAGACTTTTCTCTCAAACTTCTTCTGCGCAGACCTGTGCTCAGATCTGATGTGTCTCCCTTTAGCAGGGGATAAACCAATTTTGCAACAGGTGATACGGACCCTCACGTAAGGTTCTGTTTGTGTTCCCGCAGCAGCGATTTCAGCCTGGAGTCACGCTCGGGCAGTATTGGTAGAAGTTAGGTCCTTTCCTGCTGTGGTGTGGGCAGCTGGGAACGTCTGTGGCATTTGCTCCTTCTCTGTGGGCTGGAGATCAGCTGGTTCAGAAACGTGGCTGGGAGTGCTCCTCCGTGGCAGGGTTTTTCACGTCGCCCTCAGTGTGCCTCTTACTGCTTTGTGTTTAGCTGCCGGCTGCGTTACCTTTGTTCCTTGAACCTTGCTTGTGCTCCCTGGGAGACTCAAGTAGTCTGTGTTTTTGTGCCTTCAGCCCTGCCTATCCAGGGGAGAGCTGATGAAGAGGAAAGTTGGTCAGATGCCATCCTCTGTGTTCTGTGGCAGCTTCTGCAAGCATCAGTCGTGGCTCAGGCACTTGATGAACAGAAAGTGAGAGAGAAGGGGGGAGGGTCCTTTTCCCCAGGGAGTTTAAAACTGCTCTTCTACAGAAGCTTTGCTGAATTGCAAATTGCTGTTTCTCTCCCACGTCTTTTCTACATCTGCTGCTGTTGGAGAAGTGGCAGTAGTTTTTACTCGTGTGCTGTAGTGCATGGATGAATGTGTGTTGCAGCGTAGAGTTGTAACTGACTGACATGATGTTGATCATAATGTAGCTAATGACACTTCAAAATATTTGCTTGTTTGGGGAAATGCTATAACACACAGTGGTCGCTTCCCAGGCGCTGGGATAGATAAACAAGGTTCGGCTGTATTTGGCAGGGTGTTTGGAGAGATGGACAGCTTTCTGTCACTTCTTTGACAGACGGGTTTTGCATTTGTAAGAGAAAACAGTGCATCTTTTTGTTTCTTCCCCCACTGAAAACCAAACAAAAGCCAGGTGGAGGGCAAATCTCACATGCAATCTGTTTATTTCCGCGTGCAAATGCATCTTCTTGATGTGTCATTAACCTGGTTGCTCTTGGGTGCTATTTTTAGCAGCCTTATGATCTACGGACAAGGAGCTCTTCCAGTGAGCATTTGTAAGCAGCCTGGCTTGGGGTAGGGGGGTGTTTGTGCAGAGCCCGGGGTGGTGGGGTGGTCCTCCCTGCCCTGCTGGGGTGCCTGGAGGAGCTGGACACAGCTCCGCCATCCCCAGTCCCACATAGGGAAATCTGTGTAAAGCCTTACTCTTCGGTTCCTGTGACCATGGTAACCGACTGGGATACATCAAACTTGACTAATTAACCTAATGGAGAGTCGTTTGCAGGCTGAGTCTCTCCCCTCGGATTTTAGAGCCGAACTTGTGTTGTCTGATCCACCAGCAGCCTCCGCAGCCAGCGCTGACTTTTCTCAGGGTCCTTTCTCTAGCAGATTTTTTTCCCGGATCTGTAAGAGCTGGGCAGGGTGGCTCTGAACCGGACTGATGTCGGGGTACTTCTCTTGCTCTGCGTCCCCCTCTTGCTTTATAATCTCTGATTCCCATGGGAGGAAGGTCCCAAACTCAGCTGGGAAAAACTTGCTCTGATTTCCTCCTTGGGCTGGGCGAGGTGAAAGCGAATCTTTGCTGCATCTCTTCTGTCTCTATACTGCACTGCAGGATCTCTGCCACCCTGACTTTTGCTGTTTAAAATCTGGTCAAATCCTCGGGCTTGAAATAGAACAGCATGTCCTGGAGATGTCTGCATGTCTTTGGGTCTCCTCATCTGAATGTACCAGGTAAAGGCATTGCTACTTTTCACTGTTCCTCCTGGGTTTAATTATTGCTTCAGTGATTGGAGCTGCAGACTGCAGCAGGGACTTAAGAGTTCAGCCTCAATTAAAAACCATCCTGTGCCAGGCAGATAGCGGCAGGCAGCACTGCTATTCTCAAGTGTCTCCAGCAGTCCATCTAAACACCATGTGATCGGTTCAGTTGAGAAATCTGAGTAGGCAGAAAGCAGTTTCTGGGATAAACCTTGTGAGTGCTTCTCAAAATAGCTTGAAAGCAAGGTTTTGCTTTCCACAGCCACTCTTGGTCCTTGAGGCTAGTCAGAATTTGAGGTGGATTTTTAAATATTGCTGACCTCTGATCCTCAAAAATCATGAGTTTTTTTTCTTTTTGATGCTGCCTCTGGTGTGCTTGAACTTAAAGGATTTGCATTTTTGTGTCTCTTTAGCTTTAATTGTAAGTACTGGGACCTTCTTTGCTTGTGGTTCCAGCTTTTTATATTTTTCAGCAAAGCTGGAATCGCCACGCAGTTGATGACCTCGTGTTTGACCCTTCGAAACCTCTTGGGCGGCCCGGCAAACAAATGTGCTGTGAGAGGAGCACATGAGAGTAGCCTGAGCCATTATGCTGGTCAGTCATTGACTAGGACTCTTGTTTTTCTTCCTTTGAAGATCTGCTTAATCATTGGTATTGCAACCCCCACTGCGCTGGGCACCTGGAGGGGTTCACTGGCCGCTCCCTGTGATGTTGCGGGTGACGTGGGAGATGGCAGGGGGGCTTTAGAGAGTCCAGTGCTGTAATCAGGTTTTACTGGGGAAGAGATTGTCATTGATATCCCTGGGATTTGGCATCTATATAAATACACGAGCCAAGCTCTATTTAAGTGTGTAGGTTCACTTCAGTTCATTTGCCTGGCGGTAGGGTAGGGAGTATCCCACGACTGTGGTCCTTCTGTGTAATTTCTATTCCCGATATAAAATGTAGATGTTGATGAGGTGGGCCTTGCTGAGGGTAAATCCCTGTAAATGCCAGTGCAGGTGGATGGAAGTGGCTGGTTTCAGAACTGAGTGGAAGACGGGGATAAAAGAGATGGGTACTGTCACACTGATGGAGACTAGTGCCCACAGGCCTGGGTACTGCGCGGGTGACTGAAAGTTTGTGAAGCAGCTCTGAGATCTCATGGTTGTGAGTTTTCCACCCTTACTTAGTGTAATACCTCTGGGTGACACTGAGTGTTCAGGAGATGCTGCAGAACTGAATTCTGCAGCTGAATTCACACAGGAGAAATGAGAATTGCTTCTGTTTGTTGGGGGGAAAAAAAAAAAATCTGCTTATATCACATGCCCGTGATCCCTCTAGCTTGTGGCTTGGAAAATGGGAGAAAATTGATAGTGAAGGCTGACTGGCGTGTGGAGAGAGACGTAAGATCCTGGCTTTCTGTGGGCCTTATTTCATAAACTTTCTTGTCCTTCACGAGTTTGCTGATGCATCAGTGGAACCGAATTTTATTGGCAAAAATGTGGTTTGAATGAGTATCTTGGATTCACTCTCAATTGCTTCCCTAGGGGCGTGTTTAAGCTAGGTTTCCAGGAGCAATCCTGCCCTTGCTATGGCTTCGGCTGGTCTGCTCTCCCCTCCCAGACTGACCATCTGCACCAGGGGCATCTCTGCAGAGAGCAGAAGCCATGAAAAATGTTGTTCGGATGACAGTGATTTGGGGTAGCTCTAGAAAATAATTTTCTGCTGGTGGATAGTTCCAAACTATTTCCCTCCACCACCCCACCCCCCTTTCCCCAAAACAAAAGAAGAGATGAAAGGGTTCGTTAGGAATTATTCACTCAGCTCTGCCGCCTGTCTGAGATCTGGCTGTCTACGTTCATCCCCCAGCTCAGGGAAGGTCAGAGGGCATCTCCCTGGGGAGGATTTGCTGTTGACTGAATTGCACTCTGTCATTATCCTGCTGGATAACGAATGCAGTGGCCTCATTGGCACTGGCTTCAGAAAAAGCACGGTCATCTGCATGTGGCCTTGAGGCGAGAGGCAAAAACCTAAGGAGAGTGGCGTGGAAAACCTCATCTTGTGGGAAAGATACGAGACAGACTTGGGCGGTTTGGCACAGCGCTTTACTTGCTGCGTGATGCTGAACAGGTCTGTAGCTGCTGTGGACCTCTGCATTACCTTGCTTTTCCTCGGGAGATGGGGAGACAGTTAGGGAGTTTAAAGGACAAAGCCTCTTCTGATGGGGTGAAACTAGTTACATTTGCTCCTGATTTCCTCAGTGGAAAATGTGGCATGCTTGTGACACAGTTTGAGATCTTTTAATGAGATTTAAACCATTTTTTTCTGTTTGTTTTGTTTTCAAATAGGTTTCCTGAAAGAAAAACATACAAATTCCCCTGAGCTAATTGGTGTGTGATTTGAATTCAGCTGCTACCTTGGAAGAGCTTTTCCAGCAGCTGATCTGAAAACAACTTTTCCCACAATATTGTGGGCTGTCAGTCAGTGCTAAAGGATCTTGAAGTTGCTGGTGGGGAGGAGATGTGTTTTGTTTGATATGCTGCATCTTTTTGTTCAAGCGTCATAAAGTACTCGGACATGTGAAAAAGACCCCAATGGAGAGAGATTGTCAGAGGGGTGAAAGTCTTAGTGACTGGAGACGAGTAAGAAACTGTGGGTGCTGGAGCCCATTGGGCTGGCTGAGGAAGGAGATAGACCTGAAGAAACCGTATACATTTTAAGATGATACCCACTGCCTTGTGCCTTGATCTTCTGGCAGCCACAGGCTTAGAAGGGCTTGAGGCTGTGCCCTTCCAGCGTGTGGTTGCACGTCGCAGAACTGCAGGGGGGTGGCTAGATGCAGCCCTGTGAAGTAAAGTATTAAGCTTTAAATGCTGGCTGTCGTTGCCTTTAGGCTAAGTCGGTTTCCTGGAAGATGCTGTGATAAAATTGCTGGCCCAGGTAATTTGCGTCCTGATGATGAGCAGCAGCGAGGAGGGCAAGAGTTTGTGTGTCTGCTTATTGCTGTCATCCGTCTTGCAATCAGAAATTTATGAAATGGCCTTTTGTGTTACAACGCAGTGTGTGTGAGTGCATATTTAAGTGGTTAGCAAATATATCCAGTTGCTGGATTGGATCGCGTCACCATCCTAACAAATATAGGTGGTGATGGTTCTCATCTGGATGTCCTGACAATATGGTACAGGAGGAGGTGAGCTTAGTGAGTTTTAAATCTTATATCCAAAGCAGGGTAATAATTGTTTAAAATCACTGTAATTCTGCCACCAGCATTAAAGAATGTAAAATTATCCTTTGCTGTAATAAAACAAAAAAAAATACAGCTGCCTGGAAAATTCTTCTTGCTGTAATCCAGCACAAAGTGTGTGGGACTGGTCGTGAATCAGTTTAATTGCTTTTGGGGGTCTGATCCTCCAGATCCTAATCGCTGCAAGAAATCCTCCTCAGAAGGACGGTTGTCTTTGGGCTGGTGTTCAGCTGTGCGATGCATGACCAAGTAGTAGCTTGTAGTGTTTATGAACTAAGGCAGAAGTAGATCCTTTTATTCAGGCAGACCCATATAAGCCTTCAGTGCTCTATAGTAGGCCCCAAATTTGCCTACGTTATAAATAAGTATGTGGCTGCATGATTGTGTTTCTTTTTTTAAGCTGAAGGCAACCCCTTAAGCTCTTTTCTGCAGGTCTGTTCAAGCTGGGGCATGGGGAATTCCTGAGAGGATTATCATGCTTTACTTGATACAGAACTTGAACTTGAGCAATGGCTTATCTTATCAGTGATAAAAGACATGGAAATGAAGTTTACGTAACCCAAGAGGCCTTGAACATGGCTTTTTTTTTTTTTTTTGGCACCCCTGCTGGAATGACTCTCGAAAAGAACTCTCCTGAGTTCTTCCCTGCTCCCAATTGCAGTGTTTCTGTTATCTGGTGCATACTGCCTGGGTACTGCTGGCAATCATTTATTTCCAGCGCTGTGTTTGGGCCAGTTCTCCAAGAAAAGGAAAAGAAAGGGGTAGAGGAGGAGGGCTGCAGAGGCTTAGCAAGAGAGCCTGGGCATTTGCTGCTTTTGCTGGAGATTGGTGTCCTGGTTGGAGAGAACTGGTGCTAATCACAGCTTGGTAGCAAGCTTCGGCATTTCGCTGAACGCAGCAGGTCGTTTGAAGAACAGCAGAGAGCAGACCCACTTCATCAGGGGGCTGTGAGCACAGGGCTAGAGAGTCTTTAAAAATTGTGACTAAACTTGACCCTGAGAACCAGAAAAGGCCTAGGAATAGGTGAAGATGCCCAGTCTGTTCCCAGTGAATCAGAAAAACCAAACAAGCGGGGAGGGCCAGGGTAATCTCTTTGGTGGCAGCTAGTAAATAAATACGGACAAACGGCTGCTGCTGTCGTCCAGCTCCGCTGACTGGGATGGGATGCAGCATCCATGCCCCTGCACGGGCAGGGGAGGCGGTGAAGCACTGTGACTGCTGCTGCTGGAGGAGACTGGCCTGAGCGTCGTGGCACAGCCGTGGTCTCAACCAGAGACGCCTGGGTGGCGGGTGGGCTGAGCAGCTGTGTGTGTGCAGCGGGGCTGCCGGGCCGGACAGGCTGCAGCCGCCTGCTCGCCTCTCCCAGCGCTCAGGGGCTGGCTCTCGCCACCCTGTCCTGTGCTTAGAAGGGGGAGAGAGACAATGCTCAGCAAGCAGCTATGTGGCCAGGCATTAGGAAGACGAGAGCAGCCCTTCCACCCTGACAGATTTCGGTGGGTTTGCTTGCCCTGATGTCTTACACCTGCCTCGTCTGTGCTGCGTGGGAGGATTTTTATTTTTTAAGATCTTGCTGTCACAGACTGTGACAATGCCACAGAGGTCCAGGCAGCGCCGTGTTTGCTGCAGAAGGACTCGGTAGACAGTCGAAGGCTGGCAGGCTGACAGCACTTATTAGAGGTAACCTTCAGGAAATGCCACACACAGCCCTCGCTGAGCTTTCTGGCTCCGGGCGCATACAGTATTTACACCACGCTTCTTGAGTTTCCCTGAAGGCTCTCAGCCTGCAGCTGCCTTTCTGTGCTCTGCCACCTGCCCCGTGTCCTCCCGCTCCAGCGCCTGGGGTTGGTACTGGCTGCTGGGCTCCTCTGGCAGCAACCCGCCGTGCTGGAGGGGGCTGTTGACACCAGCTCTTCTTCTGTGCGTGGCATGTGCGGAGGTCATCTCCTTTAGCCACCTAAAAGAGTTGCTTGTGGTACTGTGTGTTTGGAGCCTTGGGTAAAGCCAGCACCAGGTTTTGACACTTGCATGTGCAGGTAATGAGCTGTTAGAAGTGCAGCACCTGCACAGCAGCTCCTTCTTGAAGTGCGAGGGAATTATGTGGGATCAGCTCTTCTGTCTAAGCAGGTGACTTGCTTGTGTGGCTGTGTGTAGAGTTAAAAGGCAAAACCTAAGCCCTAACACTTGAAAACTTTCCTCAGGTTGTCTTGATGGTATTTCTCCATCCCACATGGGGTGGGAGAAAGGAAATGTGATAATATCTTGTTCTGGTAAATGGCAGCGCTAAACAGTGGTATCCGAAACACTTTGTGGTGATAGAGCCTGGACTCTGTAGGTGTGGGGAGGTAGTGCTGTGCACTGCATTGGGATGTTTGCCCCAAAGGCAGGGCAGGTGTTTTCTCTGCTTCCTGGGAGAAAGGTTGGGGAATGTCTGTCTGAAGGGTGGGATTACGGGTTGTGCTCGGGTCTGGCCTTGCTCTGCTGCCCCCAGAGTTGGTGGCTCATGTGTCTCCTACAGACGGAGGAGTGACTTTGCCAGCGGCAGCTGTCTGGAGGTTGAGCTCGGGTTCGGTTGCCTGAGTCGGTTCAGCTGCTTGGTCCACCCACTCTCATCCTGCCGCATGGAGCGTGCAGAAGGCGCGTGTTTCCTTGATGGCTGTGCTCCCTCAGCGAAGGGTCAGCGGTGATCCCTCCCTGGTGGATCTACCGTATGAAGAGCAGAAAACTGCTGTCCTCCTGGGTGCAACCCTGCTTGGGGATGGCAGGAGCTTGCTGGTACTCGGGGCTGATGGGATTATGCTCCAGGATGCTCTTTGGCACGTGTATTAGCAGAGTGGGAAGCCTTCCCTCCTTGCTGTCTTGTGAGCACTTATTGCATTGGAGGGGAACTCGCAGATGAGCATTAAAATCCCACTTTATTATTGTTAATTTCCAGTAATAATACTTATTCCTTGGGAGTTTTGGAGTGACTCGTTGCTTGGACTTGCTCAGTGGGGAAGAGCGGGACAGACCGCCTCAAGCTGAGGTCCCTTGACTATGTCGGCTCTGAATCCCCTGCTCCTCTAGTGTGGATTTAATTTCCACGGTGCTGCAAATGCTTCCCCAGTGCCCAGCTATCAATTGAAAAGCGGTGGGGAGGTCTGCGGGGGGTGGTGGTGGGGTGGGGGGTGGTGATGGTGGGGAATGACTTGTGGTCTCCATGGCAACCCACAGACGATAAATGGATCAATGTGCTGTTCTGCACCATCTGAAACTCCAGCGGCGCTGGCTAAATCTGGGGGCTGCCTTTGCCTGCCAGATCCTGCTGTGGGGCCATTAGTGTGAGACGGGTCAGCACGAAAGCCTTCCCCCAGCATGCCTCCGGTAACGGGCACTCGCCACGTTCTCAGTGGAGTACATGGGTTTTGTGCTGGAAACCCACGCGTGGCTCCGCAGAGACCTGCAGGGTTTGGGGTGTCTTTAGTGCTGCGATGCTGTGTGGGGTTAGGTGCTGTTACGGGCAACTGGCCAGGCATTCGAGTCCCTGGGATTTGGGGAGAGTAAAGAGAAATGGCTTGTTTCCCCTCCACCACTTCTTAAAACCTGCAGCTCTTTCTGCACAAGCACAGGGAGATTTATGCTTCCTTTTCTGTGAGTTAAACGCCCAGGATCCTGGATGAGGTTGTCAGGGTGGCGGGTAAGCGCAGCTGCCTTTGTTCTCCCTTCTGCTTCTGGTGTGGATAAACAGAAAATCTGTCTTCTAGGCTGCTGCTCCAGTGTTTTCACAGAGGCCAGATTTACTTAACAAAAGAAAATATTGATCTGCCTCGACTAGATTTCATAAAAACTTACCTTGGTATGAAGTTTCCAATTCGCTGCTTTTTAAACAAGAGTCTTTCCAGTGCTGAGGTCTCAGACATGCTCTGGAGTCACACCTGGCTCAAGGGTTCAACCAGAGACTCTCCAGTTCTCAGCCAGGACCAGGGGCTGGTGTCACTGGAGCCAGTGGAAGGCAGTGGCTGCGTGCTGCTGGCCGGCTCAGCCCAGCCAGGCGTGCTCAGCAGCACTTCCTTGGTCCATCCGTGCTTTTCTGTCCACGTGGTGGGATAATTGCTGGTGTCCCCCCGTGTTTTGAGTGCTGCAGATCTAAGGGGCCGCTTTCTTTTGGTGTTGGAGCCTGGCTGCAGCGCGTGGATCTCTGGATGAGCTCGTGATCTGAGGCGCTGCCTGGTCTCTGCTGCTCTTGCATCTGGGGGCATCAATGTTTTTCCCTCACGGGGAGAGGAGAACTGTTGTTTTCCATTTTACAAAAGGGGCCTGGAGAGATGAGTTGCCAGAGGCTGTACCTGAGGCTTGTGATGAAGCTGGCAGTACCTTGCAGAGCTCTTAAGTTGGAGTTTTCTGCCCAGACTTACATCTGAGATGAAAACTGGTATCTGTAGGGCTCTTCTCACCTTGATTTCCAAATGCCTTTCAGGATGATTGGAGGGACTTGGATTCCTCAGCCAAGTCTGTTTGGGCAGAGATGCGAGTGCATTTCATTTCTAATTCTCAGTGTTATGTTTGTAATTTTGTTAATGCAGACAGGGAGACCTGCTGTCTGCAGTAGGGTGGAAAATCCCCAAACTATGCTATGAAACCATTTGTCTATTGTGGTTCTGTCTGTCCGGCTCTGCCTGTAACCCCTGGCTTGCCCTGCCAAGCTGTTAACGGGGTGGTGGCCTGTAGCACGTTCAGGCACCCATTTCAGAGATCGCTATTGCTGTTTATAAAGGCTTGATTGTGGGACAGTCTGGCCAAATGACCTGAGCTCGTAATTCTGTGTGGTGCGATGCTGAAATGTCCAAGAAATCTGCCATCTCTGTTGCCTTGTGAATAATTTATGGGTCTCTTGACTCCAAGCTCATAAAAATCAATAACTCTTCTTGGTTCTTTTTTTTTTTTTTTTTTTTTCCCAGTAGCAGCTTGGTTAAACTCTCCCATTCTTTTGAGCTGCTGATGTTGAAAGGCCATGGCTTGTTCACTTACCTGAGCCATGTTTTCTTTCTGCAGCAGAATTGATCCAGGCTTTTGCACAGAGCTATCTGTCACTGTTCTTCACCAGGACATCGAGCTCAGGTTACCACAGGAGAGAATTGCCCTCCCTTACGACTTTTGCAGGTCTTTTGAGTTAAAACTCCTGCTTCTAGGCAGAGCTGCAGAGCTTGGAGAGGTCAAAGCGGTTTGATTTTTTTTTTTTTTTTTTTTCCCCCCCACTCAAGCAATGTGGTACCAGCTCATAAGAGGTTAAAGCAGATGCTGGGAGCAACTGGCAGCAGCAGCACGAGGCCAGTTCCTGCCAGCACAACTGCAGCCCCTTTAGCCCAATAATTTGGATATGGATATGTTAATTTATTCCTGCAATTGCTAGGCCTGTCTCTGTATGCTGAAGTGCTCTGATGATCTTTGCTCCCTGTCAGGTTCAGAAACGAAGCTGGAAGTGTACCAGTAACAGCTGTGCCCTCTGTGTTGGGTTATTATCCTTTCAGAATTTAATAACGTGACACCCCTTTTTACTGGATAGCTTGTCCTTCCCTCTAGGAACAGATCGATAACAGACCTTGTATCTGCTATTTGGATGTAATTGCTAGTGTCAGCTGATGTCTGGTGCTGTTTCTCCAAACAGCCCTCGGAAGCGCGATGGGCGGCAGGGAGCGAGGATTTCTTTCCCAGGCTGGTGCTGCCCCACGTCCACAAGCCTGCAAATGAAGAGATGGTTTCGGAGAGAAGTTTCACTGCTTGCTTCTCTTCCTGCTTGTGTTTTTGATATGTGGACTCTGTGTTGGGGAGCGGTGGAGAAGAAATGAAGCCTCCAAAGGTAGTGGCGGATAACTGCGTATGAGTCACGATGCCGTGTTTGGAGGACTCCAAGGAAATTAAAGCTGACTGCTTAGTGATGGTCTCGGTCTGCAAAGCATACAGATTTCGGTAGGTTAGCTGTAGATGGAGGAAGGGTTCGGCTTTGCGTGGGGAGCGGGCGAGAGGGCTCTCCTTTGCAAACAATTTATTCTTCCTCAGTCTTTAGGGTAATTGAAGAGGGTAATTGCTATACTTTCATGCATCTTAATCCCTGCTTCGCCTGGGGAGGAAGGAGGAAGCGATTCAAGTGCAGTGCAGGGGGTGTAGGAAAAAAGGGGAAGTTTCTCCAAGGCTGCTTGTCCCCTGCCTGGTCCTCCCTCTTCTTTACTTGGGTTTCCTTCTCCCTGGTTGTGTGAAGCATTTGCTGGGATAACTGGTGGGATGCATAGCTGTTGGGAAGGAGAGGGTGAGTTGTGGGTAATCTGAGGACTATTTTTCAAGGGAGCAGTACTTTTTTTTGAGTGGGTTTGAGATGAGGATTATGTTTATGGAAATATAGTAATCGGAAAATACAGGAATATAGTAACTATAAAAAGTCTGCAGTATCTAGAACTAAAATAATACTTTATAAATACTTCCTAGCAGTGGGGTTGGCCTATGTAATCCTACAAGGAAAGAGAAGCAGAGTGGTTGGTGGTTTGCTCCATCCTGCTTTATCCTTAGACACAGAGTGCTGTATTAAATATGTTTGTCTCTCAATATCACACCCTTAATGGGAGGCATAATATTAGGTTACTGTGTAGCTGGCTGAGAGAGGTCCATGGGATGGCATTCCTGTCTCATTCCAGTCTGTGGCAAAACTCCTGTAGATGGAGTCAAGGCTGGGCTTTTGCTCTGTATATTTGTTTAATTGCCCTGTCTCCAGAGAATGCCGAACTGCTGGGAAATGCAAAACCATTTCATTAAGAATACTTGATGCCTATTTTCCTAGCTAAAAGCTGCATGCTGTTGTGGGCATATTTTTGTTTATTTATAGCACCTGCACTTACAGAGCTACGCACATCATCTGGAGAATGGGATGAGCACCTAAAACCTGGGGTGGGGGAGGTATTTGGAAATATAAAACCTGTCCTGTGCAGCTGCGTGTGCTTCCACTGACCAGAGCCATGACCCACAGTGGGCCTGTGCTAGGTACTGCACTTCCCCCTCTCTCTTTTTTTTTTTTTTAATTTTCATTATTATCTCTCATTTTTGTACCCGATTAAACTGGGAGGTGGAGGGGTGGGAGAGCAGAACAAGACTGATATAATGGGGCTAAATCCTGCCCAGCTGTTTTCTCAGCAGCCATCTCCCTTACAATCCCAAGGAAATAAATGTTCCTCTTGAGGGTCCTGATGGTTAATGATGATTTGAAGAGCACACACAAACATCTCTGCAGATGCAGCCCGCCTGCGAGATTCCGGTCGTGCAGCGAGCCCTGGGACCCCGCTCCTCTTGCATTCAGTGCGATGATAAATCATTCATAGCCTCAGCAAATGCAATTCTCTTCCTCACTCTGCACATAAACAGTCCAGGACGCTGAAGAAAGCCTGCATTTGTAGTCCTCGGAGGATGAGGCAAGCGCTGTGGCAGCTGAGAGGATCTGAAATTAAAGTTACAGGAAGGGCTCTAAGTGCATGGGTGTAAAAGCAATTCTGTATGGGTGGGTGTTTTGTTTTGTAGCTGTCCCAGGGTGATAAAGGGGGAATAGGGATGTGTTTCTCTCATGTCCTGACAAATCAAAACTATTGCTTTGCATAGCCCTTGTTCCGTAGGGATCTGGTTGCAAATGTTGATTGTGATGCTTTGTACGTGGCTCGTGTTCAGGTGATAAGGGGAGAGGTAAGGAGGTGCTGAGGTGGAGAAATGGAGGGACCTGGAGTCCTGGTTGTAGCTTTGCAAAATGCAGGTTCATGAAGATTTCCTGTTTTTTGGCTTGTGGGTTGTTTTTTTTTTTTTAATTTGTTCCAGCCTGAAATGTGCCGCAGGTTGGCTGGGTGGAGGGTGAGCCTGGAGCTACAGCTTGGAGGAGCAGCCTTGCTGAACATTGTCCCCAAAGTGACAGCCGTGGCCATGTGAGCTCCTTATGCTGAAGCTGGTGTGGAAACAGAGGGTGTGAGGGAGGAATGTGAGACCCTTTGTGGACACCAAAACCTCACTACGTGTTGCTTCAGACGTGGTTTGAACAGCCCCGCTCTCCCAGCAAGCTGAGCTCCTGGCCAGTGCGGTGCTGGCCCTGTCAACGTCCGTGCTTGCTTCCCCTTGTGCAGGCTGTGTGTTGGCTGGTCGGTATTCCAGCCCTAATCCCCTGGAAACCCCGAGCGGGAGGAATGCCCTTGGCCATTAACAGCTGCCAGCGTGCTGAGAAGGAGGGTCACAGGGCTGGAATAACTCTTGTCTCTTGCTGTTTCAGAGAGACATGCAGCCCTTAGACTTCACTCCTGTCTGTGAACTAATTTGGGTTTCTGGTTATGAGTGTCGCACAGCGAGCTGCCACAGGGAAAGGGAGAAACACACATGCACCTACACACGCTCTAGAAATATGTCAGAGTCAGGCTTGCTGAGAAACTCAAGCCCAAGCATGACCTACTTTGAGACTGTTATAATCTGCAGGGGAATGCCCTCTGGATTAGATCAGTGTGATCCTATCAATTTGTGCTTTGGACTGGAGGAAGCTCTGAGTTGCTTATTTTCGCCTTTTGTGCACGAAAGGAGGCAAGAATTCCCCCCTCCTAGCACTTAAACTTGAGACCAGTGGAGGTGTGTTTGGCAAGTACAGCAGCCTGGGCTCTGCTTTTCCAATATTAGGTGGTGCTGAGCACCTTCTTGCTGGAAGGCATCTGTACCATGGAACAGCAAAGTCCCTGCTTGTTTGTGTCTGCCTGATGCAGTTGGCTGGCAGGGGTTCTGGTCCTGGGAATGGAAAGCTGCCTCAGCCAATCTCCCCAGTACCCTTTTGATATTCAGCTGTTTCAGTCTCTTTGTTTGGGTTTGTTCTTTTTCGTCTGATCTGCTGCACTGAGACATACTTTAATAAAATGTGAGAAATTCTCCGACCGTTGTCTTTCCCCTCTTGTCACCAGCCATTGTTTATGTAGGAACTAGAAATCTATCTTTATTTTTCCCAACTAACAAATTGCTTCCAGAGCTCAGCAAGGATGTGCATATTCACAGTAAGAAGGAAATAAACAGGGAGGCTGCATTTAATTTTGGCGTCTGCCAGAAAGGGGGAACCTAGTGCTTGCCAAGGAAAGATTTTTGGAATAGAGGTGCACCACACTTAATTTTCCAGGAGACTTTCTGAAAATAAAGACTCTGGAATGGAAATAAAGCTTGCTGTGATGAAGAGAAATCGCTACCCGTTGGCTGGGAGTTTAGCCTTTGATTGCAGAAGTAGCTTTGCCTCGGGTGACTCTGGGGGGCTTTCAAAGAGGCTTTTCTCCCATCTGCAGTACCTGGCACAGCAAGAGGAATGGGGAGCAAGGGGTGTTTGGTCCACTGGTGTGAACTGTTCTGCCAGACTTCAAAGAGATGTGGAAATACCTAATCTGTCGCTTTCAAAGGGAGGAATAAAATATTCTGATAGATTCTAAATGGAATCACATCAACAGTGCCTCTTCCACCGCTGCCTTTGAGCTGCTCACTGATCTTTCTGATTGGGGTAATGCAGTGAGGAAGATACAGTATTCCCTCGAGGGGAGCAGCTTGTGAACATTACTGTTCAGTCAGCCTGAAAAGCTCTATTACAGACAGATTTAGACCCGTCTTTGTGCGCTGAGAGGCACAGACTGGCTTCTGGGAGCAGGCTTTGTCTGGAGGACAGGTGCATGTTGGGCTGAATTATATTTACCCTTTTTTATCTCCTGCGTGTACCACTTTCACCTGCTGTCTCGGGAAGGGGGTTGGTGAAGGGGTTAGAGCAGGCTGCGGCGGGGCCGGTTATCCGGTCTGTGGGTCCCAGCAGCGAGGCATCTCTCCAGCAGGACTGCAGCATCGCTTGCTCAGGCCCGTCCTTTTTGGCAGCTCTCCAGGCACCTAATGAGCTGTCCTCGGCGAGACCGGGAAGGTGAGGGGGAAAATAGATTTGCAAACAACCCTACTAGTATTGATTTTCTTCATTTCTCGCGTGCGCTGCCAGGTTTCTGTGCACTAGCCCGGCAGACGTGGGCTGTGCTCGTTGCTGGCGGGACTGGAGTGAGCTCACAGTGGGTCTGTGGGGTAAGTTGGGGGGCTGCCCTGCTGCAGCCCTGGGGATTCCCTGTGTATGCGGTCAGGCTCAGTGGGTTGTCACTGCACAATTCCTTCAGAGGCAATTGTCAGGTACAGAAATGGAAGGGTTGTGCCTGATGTTGGCTGCTGCTTTCACTATCTTATATATTTCTGTGCCCTAGTACTTGAGTTTCAGTCCTGAGAGCTTGGTCTTGCAGTGAAAGACACTGGGTACTGCACATGGAAGAAGTCCCAGGAGGTCTCTATGTGTTACTGGCAGCTGCTGAAGACGAGTGGGCGAGGTTAAAGTCAGGTGGATAAACCGTCATTGTCGTTGAATGTGCTGTGAGAGTGTCGTCAAGGTTTTGTCCGCATTTCTTGAGTTCTGTAATAGCTTGCAGTGATTTAGAGGGGATGTCATGTAGGAGTTTTTGGAACAGTATGAATATGGAAGAGAGGATTTTCTGAAAGCACAGTACAGATTGTTTACTGTGTCTCAGCTACACTGGTGTGTTTAAGAATGTATCTTTTATCTCTGTCATCGTGCTCTTCATGCCTGTCCCTTGAAGGAATTTCAGCAGGGCAGTTGGGATTGTTCAGCCTTCACATAGACCCAGCTCTTCCATCCTTCCCTGTAGTGGTCATGTCTCGGGTGCTCTTTGAGGATCATACCTCCCACGTGTCCTGGAAAGATCACGGGCTCCCTTGTCTTGCTCTGCAGAAGCAGCACAGCTGGAAACAGCAGTACATGCCACAGAGTATGTGCTGGCTGCTCGCTGACGCTGGGATTGGGTTGCATCAAGCAGTTTTAAGAGAATCAGGCTGTAAACCTCTTATACCACAACATGAGGGGGAGGCATTCCTTAGGGATAACGGTGGAAATCCATCACAGGGTGATTTTGGTGCCCCGGCTGCTGTAAGAGGAGCAGGACTGATTCCCTTCATGCCTTGAAGCTGTGGATCTCTTCTCAGCGCTCAGCAGGAAGGGAGTACACGTGGTGTTCCTGGGGTCACAGCCTCTGCTGTGGGGGCTTGAGCTGCTGTGTATGGAGGGCAGGGATGGTATTTCATGGCCATGCTCCTGGATCAGGTCCATTGGGGTGGGAGAGTGCCTTTGAGGCAGCTTCACAGCTACAGCAGAAAAGCCCTGGTCACACCAGCAAAAGCAGCTCTTGGAGGTGTCCGAGCTCTGGCAAGTTGCAGTCCCAGAGCACGACAGGGTCGGCTCTGCAGAGCAGTCTGCCAGATCTGGCTCAGCGTGGTCGCAGCTGTTGGTTCGGCTGCCGGAGGAGATGATGCAGAAGGGGAGGGAGGAAGAAGTTCCCTTTGAAAAATAGCAGCAACAGCAGGAGAGCAGTGAGGGTGAAGCCTATTGATTACACGCTTATCTCTGTTTCTTTTGTGCCTCTGTTTGGAGGCACACTGTGTGGACAGAGAAACCCTATGTTGTGGTCTGAGGAGGATGGTGGTGGAGCAGGGTCTGGTGCAGCCTCTGGGAGCTGAAGCTGCAAAGTCTGGTCTGTTTGGGCTTAACCACACTTGACCAGAAATCCTGACTTCTTGGAGAGAGCAGAATGTCCCTGGTGAGACGAGTTTCCTGGAAGAAAGAGTTTTGCTCTTAGTAGGGGGTCTGAACTATCTAGTGAAGGCAGCTAGTGTGGGCTTACTGAGCAGCTCTGAAATTTTGAGGATGTCTTTGTGCATCACTGTAGGGATCCATAAAAGTCCTATTCATGTAGTTGGCATTAAAAATTTTAAAGGATCATTTATGTAGGGAACTAGTCTTGCCCCTAGAAAGAGATAGCTGGCTCAGCAGCTGCATGCAGCTCAGTTCTGTCGCCACATGGTCTAGGATTTATCCTGCTTGTAAAATGCTGCATTTAAAGAATCTCTCAAGCCCTGAAATGCTTCCCTCAAAGCCACTTGTGCCACATTCTTATTATCTGAGTATATTCCCTTATCTTTCAGCTCTCTGCTTTCTAAGTACAATACAGATTAGCTATGGAGAATTTCCAATCCTTTTGGAGGTGGGCAGTGGTGACTGTGAGCCATCTTCTGAATTGGGAAGCTGAGAAGTAGCGTCAAGGTGGCTTACCTGCTTGGAAGCTGGGAGACCTGTGGTGTTCTCCTAATTTCATGCCGACCTGCCTGATTATCTTTGTCATGTGTTCGGAAGCCTGTTCCTGCATCGAAGGTGGTTCATGATAGGCCCTGCAGCGTAAGGGTGGTTTTGCTCCTCTGTACAAGTACAGTGACACGTTCCCTAAGTTTGTCTGGGAGTGCTGTGTTCCTTTGTAATTGAGCCAGAAATTGGGACCTGCAGGGCTTGGCATTTGCAGGGTGTTACTGTCATCTTAGAGCTGTGCAGGAGATGGATCTGTGGCAGCAGTTCCCCTCCTTGTGTTATTGTGTGACTGTTCATGTCTGTGTGAGAGCTGGGGGCAGTCTGGCCCTGGGAAATGTCCCCTTTTCCTTTTTAGGAAGGAGTGAAGAGCCAATGTGAACTGGAGAAACAAGCAGGAGTCACAGCCTATTCTTACATGGGCTCTCTAGCCAGGAAACCTGGTTGTCCCTGGGCACTGGCCATGCCAGAGAAGGACAGTTTTGGGTGGATGTAATCAGTGTGACCAACGGATGGAAGCAGATTGCCCTTCACGCTGTGCACCTCGTGCTAAAAATACCAGGGTGACTTGGGAAGGGAATGCTGTAGGTTGGAAAGCCTGTGTGTGGGCAGAGAGGTATGGTAGCAGCCTGTTCCTCGGGGAAATGCTGAGGAAACCCAGCACTGTGGTGGGCGATGCGGCTCCTTTCCCAGGTTTCTTACAAAGCTGGCTGTGTCCTCTGCATGTCACTGACCGAGTAACACACTTGTTTTGTTGATTTGGAGTGGAAAAAGATAGCTGGAGTGGGAGTTCACATGGCAGATGCCTGTTTACTTTCAGAAAGCCCGGGGGTAGTAAAGACCTAATTAGCATTCTTGTGAAGGCAAGTCATAGGGAGACTCCAAGATTTAGGTTTGCATGGAGGGAGTTGGCATCGGTGAAAACAACAGATTGCTGGAAATGTGCAAGCAAAGTACTTGATGCTCTAGTGGAGGAGAGAGGGCGGCATGGCAGGGGTGATGGAAGCAGTCAGGTATGCGGTGCGAGGGCCTGGGCTTCCTTCAACATTGACTGAACGGTAGCTAGAGTCAGTGTCCTGTTAGCGCCTTGTACTTCCCTTGTGAATGCCACTCTGAGGGTGCTGAGGTGGGAAGACCTGTCTTAGGATTTCTGCTTGATGAGGGAAGGTGGGCTCTGCAGCGCCTGAGGGTCGCCAGCCTGCCCAGGTACCAGGCTGTTGATCATCAACACAGGAGTTAAGCGGCAGGTTGCTTCATCTCTGCGGTCCCCTTTAGTTTGCTCTTTTGGAAGGCTTTCTTTGGAGGTGATCCAGGGATAAAATCCTTGTGTGAGGCCAGTGATTTCCAAAAGTTCATGATTGTTTTTCCCTGTATCCTTTTGTCTCTGAAGGAGACTATACGTGTGCTTATGTTGGCTGGGAGAGATGTTCTTGAAAACAAATTAATGTTTAAGACACTGAACCTCCGGTGTACAGCTAATCACAGTATTTCTGCATTTGCAGTATGTTCAGTGGATTTCATTTATCATGATGAAGTTTAGTTGAGCACAGCTCTCTCGCTGGTCTTCCAGTCCTCTGCCTGAGGCACATATGCTTCCATTAATTTTCTGCTATTATCCACTCAGGTGTCCTGTGTGATCCAACATGCTTAATTTCATTCTACTGAGCACCAGCTCTTCCGATCTGAAGTTAGCAGTGTGATTTGCAAGCATCATAAGGAAATGAATCTTTCTTTTCTGGAGATAACTGCTTCCTGAATTTCTGTTCTGTTTGTAATGCGTTAATAACCTCCATCCACCAAATCCTGCTCAACTGTTTGTGTCCCTTGGGTTTCTGTTGAACTGGAGTGTGTTCCTTGTTGTATCATTGTTGCATCCAGAGCCTGCTGAGGACCAGTTGTTCTTGGTGCTGCTCCAAGTCAAAGCTGGTCAGTGCATCAGACGTGTTACAGGCTCTTTGAGGATCGGTGTGGTGCAGAGCCGCAGCATATACTTTGAAGATGTGGATGTCAGAGGCCTTGGGAAAAGGGAAAATGACTGTTTCCGTAGGCTGAGCACGTAAATCCAGGGAACGTGGTGATGGGTGTGGTGTAAAGCTCTCCTGTAGAATAAAGATGATTATATAAAAGCTGACTTTAAATGGGCTGAGTTTCAGAGCTGGCCTGCCTACAAAGCATGACCAGGGGCAGAGTCTCTTTGGTGGTAGGTAGGCAGACAGGAGAGCTTTGAGAAGGCTGTGCTGTGGCTTTGCAGCTGCTTGATGCTTTTACAGCGTGGCTTCAAAGATGAGGTGCTTTGGGTGTCTTTGTTCCTGGGTGAAGGGGCTGGCTTCCCCCTTGGCTCTGGCACCCCGGAGTCCTCCGCAGCATGCGTGACATCTGCTCTGATCCTCAGATAACGGTGTGCAGAAGTGTCTCTGCTTCTGATGGCCGGTGATGCATCATTTCTCCTGCTGGGCTGAAGTTGTTTTTCATAGCCTGGGTCTCCGAGCTGGAAATGCCTGGCTATCAGGCCCTAGAACTCGACAAAAAATGCAGGAAACTTGTGGACTGAACAAATACCTCTCATAGCAGACTGTTTGCACAGAGAAGTGAAGTTTAGAAGCAAAAGCAAACACGCACTGGCTAACGGAGAGGGCGAGGCAGGCGAGAAATGCTGAGACACGTTCGCCTGTCTCCAGGTCCATTTCTTACTTGGCGGCTCCCTGGATTTAACCCTCACGATCCAGAACTTGACAAGGCAGCATTTTGATATGTACTTGTTACACCCCTCAGCTGGTACAAGGAGTTTTAAACCAAACCATTTATGATATCTTCTACCCACACAGACACTTAATGGGTGAGTGACCCGGGTGTCCCTGCTTCCCTTGGGGGTCAGGCGCTGCCTGCAAGGGGTGAGCTGGGGATGCGTGTGCTTGGAGGCATCCTCGGGAGCAGGAGAGAAGTGTGGCTGAGCTCTTGCCCTTTGGCTTAGACAGTTGTGCTGCTCAGGTTTGTGTGTAAAAAGGAATCCAGTGGGGCTGGTGACACAGTCGAGTTTCCTTTTGAATGTTCCCCTACCTAAGGGTAGCTCTGATTCCCAGAACAGAGCGTGAGCGGGCATGGCTGGCCTTAGAGGAAGGAAGAGTGGTGAGGTTTTTCTTGTGCAACTCCCTTTGTAGTCTCTGTGTCCTGCCTTTGAAATGCTTGTGTGGGGGTCTGCAAGGCAGCAGGAGGAGAAGGGTTGTGTAACGATGGACCCAAATATTTCATTAGCTAATGATGTTCTATAATTTAATTAAAAGTATCTTAGAATATCTAGGCAGCAGGAGGAATATGTCTTTGCCTCCCCTCAAGCCTACTGCTGATAAGTGCATTAATCCATTTGCATTTGTTCTATAAAGGCATGTTTCTGTCAGGTTTTCAGGAAGGTCTGTTTCCTTTTAAATGGAATAAAGATAAGGCAAGACACTTGAGTCCTTTGTGGGTAGAGCCTGTAATCCTCCACATGAGGGAAGTTCTTTGAGGCTTTGTCTAGCGTTTCAGTGGTACAGTATGTTGCTGGCTATTCTTAGCCTGCTTTGCATAGGTAATTAATTTGTCCCCTACAGTAATTTCTCTGTAGTGATAATGCAGTAAATGCCAAACTTACGTGGTTATGTGTGAGTAAATGTAGAAGAACTAGTCGTGGTATAAATGACTGAGATGATGAGATGGGTGTGTAGAAAATATTGTGCATTGAATGCTAACAACAGGCTGTGCTGTTTTCAACATATAATGCAAATAATTCACACTCTGAACAGTTCATAGTCCGAGCCCTGATAACAGTGTGTACAAAAAGTGCCTCTCACACTTGGAAAATCTGTTTTATAGGTGTTTTACAGTTAGCCCTTGCAGTGGCAAAGTTTTATTCACTGCTTTTTTTTTTTTTTTTTTTTTTTTTTTTTTTTTTTTTTTTACAGATAGAGAAATTGAGCTTTGGAGACCTTAAGTGACATGTTCCAGGGAGATGTTATCAGAGTCAGGATTAGCCGTTGGGTGTTTTGTGGCTTTCCATCTTGTGCTTGTGCCGCTGAACATCCTTGCAGAGAGAGTGTAGGTTAGATACCCTGAGACATGCCAGCTCTGTTCCTGCGGGCTGGATGGCGGCGTGTGCAAATGCCAGCCTTGCCTCTTTCCCTCCAGGGGCAGACAGGGGCTGGTTGCCAGTGAAGAGAGCAGAGCGGGAGATGAAAGTTTGCTTGCAGTGAAGAGGAGGCCCTTTATGGAAAGGGCACTGTATGTAATTGGACTGAGCTGTGTGTCAGCTGTTTCCTGCTTGTATGGCATTTGATCTGCAGCAGAGATCAAATCCTGATGACGTTGTCCATTGAAGCTTTTGCTGTTGTTGTTTCAAGGGAAGCCTGTGTTACTTATTCATGTGGTTTTCAGAAGTTGTGCCGCAAGAATATGTTTGAGGGTCGTCTTGATTTTGTTTTTCTTTCTCCAAATGCTTTTCAGCTATTAGACATCCTCTTTGTCTGCCGTTTCTTCAGAAACAAAAATTTCTGGCATTCAGTCGTTTATGTTTAAAGGAAAAAAAGTTGAAAATCAACAAAAAGGCTTCTGTTGTGCGTGCATTTATTTCTTTGTGTGCAGGGTCTTTCACTGCTCAATTCTAGATGGTTGAATTATTAAACTTGAAAAGCATCTGCTCTTTAGAAAGCATTCACATGTACTGTAAACATGATGGATAACAAGGCAGAGCCTAATCTAATTGCCACAGCTCTGTTGATGTTTGTAATACGCGTTTGTATAAACTCTTACTTTAAAGTTGTGGGTTTTACGGTTTACTGCTGAGGTAGCTGGTGACTGGTCTTCTGGAGTCAGCTCCCTTCTGCAGGACTGAGCATGTTGGGTGGAGCTGGGCTTTCCCTGGGCCAGCAGGGAGACAGCCCAGGGATGTCCCAGGGGTGGAGGTGAAAGGCTGGGCCAGGCTCACCCTTGGAAAAGTCAGAGCTCCCCAGGGGTGCTTGCACAGGTGCTTTTTCGGTTGTCTCGCTGTTCCCCAAGAACTGCAGCCACCCATGACCTTCAGGGAGGCTTCAGTTCACCGGGGCTGGAAGTGAACCGGCGCTAGGCTGTGCTTGTCCCCTGGCCACCTCTCAGACCTGTCTTTGGCAAGGTGGTTAGCACTTAGGGCTGTGGTTCATATCTAGCCGTCTCTCTCCAGAGCTGTGCCTCGTGGCACCCATGCTGAGGTGCTGTGGCGTCCCTGGTGTGTGCCGGGGGCGGGGGGGAGGATTGCACCGGCTGATCTGCTTGAGGTGTTTCTGGGACTGCAATATTTGGGTGCATTAGGTTTGTCCATATTGTCTTCATCTCTGTACCGACTTGTAGACCCTTTTCTGGTAGGAAGGCGGAGAGGGACTGATTGATTTGCACCGAGGCGCTCCTGAATCCAGGGCTGGCTTTCCTGTATGCTTCCTCCTGAGTGCCTCTGAGCCTCATTTTTTAAGCTTACGGATGTGCAGAATAAGCAGCTCTGTCAGCAGCTGCCTGGGCAGAACAGGAGGCCTGTGCAGTCCTACCTACAGTATCTGAACCTCTGCTCCGCGTGGCTTTTTCCCCCTTCTCCTTCCACCCCACCCCACCATGAATAACTAACCAGTGCAGAACCCATGGTGGTTGGGAGGCCAAACTGGGCTTGAAAACTTTCCCACATGAAATGTGCTGGCAGTGCCAGCAGAGATGAGGGCGAAAGGAGACGACTTTGCTGTGCCAAACCACTCTTTCATCTCTTTTCAGCTCTCCCCGTGAGGGGTCCTGGCTCGCAGCACATAGATGCCTTGTGCAGATGTCTTGGCTGGGAAAGAAGTGGCCCCTTCTCCCTCCCAAGCAGAGCAGAGAGATATAAGAAAGCTATTGATTTGCTTGTAGCCAAAGTGAGCTGAGCCAGGCTCTGCAGTGCTTTATTGAGCCTGGATTAAGGCTTTGTTACTTACTGAAATTAAAACAAAACAAAACAAAAAGTAAAAAAAAAAAAAAAAGTTGGAAGTAGAAGGTTTTTTTCCGTGTTGGTAAGCAAATTGCTAGCTGGGTGTTGTTTACCTGCTGGTTATTTCCCAAGCAAATGAGAGGCAGGGACAGACACCGAATAAAGGCCGTGCTTTCTCACCCCGCTCAGGAGAGAAGCGGTGTGGCCCTGGGAGCTGCCAGGCTCAGGTCCGGGCTGCCGAGCCCTGGGCAGGCTGGTGGTGGGCAGCCAGAGCTGTCTCATCGCACAGGGTGGCACATGTTCAGCGAGATGGTGGCAGGAGTCCAGTTGTTAGCGGGCAGGTGCCTCTCGTGCTGGTGGGAATTGCAGTGGGCTTGTTAGCGGCGGTGAGAAAGATGCCAAGGAGTGGCTGGTCTGGGAAGCTGAACTTTATCGCAGCCCTTCGTGTCGGTCACTTGCTGCTCGGTGGTACGCAGATCTGCCCGGCCAGTCTTTGCCGTTCTATTTCGTGTCTGTTGGAGGAGAAACAGAACAAGTGGTCTCTGGGGCTCTTAATCTGGTCTTTTTACTGAGCACTAAATTCAGCTTTGAGGGCTTTTCTGTCTGGCAAGCCAGTGTTTTCGAGGAGAAACAAATTTTGGGAGCAGCGTCATTTATTTCCCTGGTGCTCTCCTGGGAAAGTCATCAGTCTTGGCTTTGTGTTCCCTTTGCTGCTGTTGTGAAACGGTGCTTTAGTGCCACACTCCTGGTGCTGCCTGCACCGACCCGGGCAGGTTGGTTAACGCGCATGGAGCGATGGCAGCGATGGGTGGCAGGACGGATGAAGAGCGCTCTGGATCACGTTCAGTGTGGGGAGGTTGGCCAGAGGACTGCAGCAGCCAGCTCTCACATAGGATGAATTGGCACTGAGACCCTGCTGTCTGAATGTGTTAAATTTTAACTTTAATTGTGTGTTGGGGTGTAAGCATTGGATCGTACCGAATTCTTCTGTTGATCTTAAAGGCTGGAAACTGGTGCACGTGGTGCAGCTGGTTTTGCTTTACTTGGCGGAGCCAAGAGGTTGACCAGAATTGGTGTTTACTGCTTGTCTGAATTGTCCTGCCAAATTCATGTTGCCTTGTTTTATTTTGAGGAAATAGGGTTGGTTTTTGGTACCATGTGAACTTCAGCTGAAATGTTCTCTGCTTGGCACCTGTGCGATGGCTGGTGTCAACCCGTCCTCGCTTTGCTCATGCGTGATGGAAGAAGTGCTCCTTGGACTTGGGAGGGGAAAGAGGCTTTTTCTGGGTGTTTCAGTTGCTAGAGAGCCGTAGCGATCTTTAATCTTAAGGTGCAAATTGTCGTTGCAGCATTTTCTTGGGGAAAAGCAGCCTTGAGAGGAAGTGGAGCTATAAATGAGCCTGGCTGGGCTTCGTTTTCAGCGAGTTTGTGCTCTCCCTCTTGGCTACAGGCCAGGCTTTCAAAGGCAGCTTGGCAGAGCCGCGCTGCGCACTCAGGTACCCCCTAACCCTCGCCTGCTGATGTGCTGATAAGCGAGTGCGAGCACGCCGGGTTGTGGCTGATCACGTGTGCGCTCAGCCCCGCTTGCAAGTGGTGTGCTTTTATGGATGTGTGTGCTGGCATTATGCAGTTTACCCACAGACTTTGAGAACCTAACCTTGTAATTTTAGCAGCTGGCTCAGCACTGCTTGTGAGCAGATAGGCTGGTTAAAATAAATAAATAAAAAATGCAGGCCTGTTTCCTGTGCGTGTCAATATTGGAATAATTTTAAATGGTGTGTTTTCCCCTGGTCACTGACCTATAGTTTATTCCATTATCGACTGCTGGGTTACTGGCTCTTTGTATTCTGTGGTTAAGTGAACTGTAAGGCTGAAATCATTTGGCTGGGGTGGTGTTGCTGGGCAGGAACTCGGCTCTGGCTGACTCAGATTGGGGTGAAAGTGTACCCTCTGGCAACTCAAATACTCATTTATCTCCGCCTCCCCCCCCCTAATAAACAACATAGTGGAGTATTGATCCTGCTTTCATCTGGTGGCCCCAGGCCGTAGCAGTTACCTTTGTGCCACATTCCTGCTGCTTTCCCAACAATGCCGTACATTTTCTCTAGAGCTCCCTCCCTCCCCTTGGTGACCTTCTCCTGGTCTGGCTGCGATGAGCTTTGCTGCTGGATGCCATCACTGCTGTGAAGGGCATACAGCATCAGCCTGGGGTGGAGCTTGAGTAGGTAAGGGCTTGCTCAGTTGGTCTGTTGATGTGAGCACCTAAAGTTGAGTTTTGTGGCTTGGTAGCGTGCTTTTGTTCCTCAGGCTCTGTACTAGAAGCTGTTGTCCTGTTTTAGGAAGTTGGCCCTAAAATAATGACACTCTGTTCTTTCAGGGCTGTTACAGGTAGACTGAGGGCTGGTTGAAGGCCATGCAAACCACCTTCTGTCTTTATCGGTGTTTGAGTTAGTGCCATAGTTACTGGTGGATGTTCAGTGATTGCCTCCTCGTGTTCTCCCTGGTCTTGTGGCAGTGGTGGACCGCTACTGATGCAGTGATTTGTTTGAAACTCTGATGAAGACTCCTGGAGTGGCCAGTATTACTGCTCTTAGCAAGGTGCCTGTTTCTGAGAAGTACCTGAAGCTTCTGACTATTGCTGGCATCCAAATTGCCAGTGGGTGATTTGAGTACAGCCTGGTTTGAGACCTCAGACTGTCCTAGCTGTGCTGCCTGCTTTGTGTAAAGTCTCTGCAAATGTGGGTGCAGAGGAATGATAGACCTGGAAGCGAGTCTGCTAAGCTGTGCTAACATCTAGTAAACCATCATCCCTTTTCATACCAACAGCCTGGGGCACATTATGCAGCACTGAGGGTCTCTCCGGCCTCTGCAAGGTCTCTATGCCGAGTTGCACGCTGAAAGGTGTGTTTTATTTACGAGGGAGGAGGGCGGTTCACTATTTCTTTCCCTTTAAGCATGAACGCTTTTATTGAGCTTGTATGTCCTGCCTGGGACCGCCTTAGGCTCTTTGGTTTTATTTGCTGCTGCAGAAAAGTAGCTTTAATACACAAATACTGAAAAATGCTCTTCTGTATGATCCATTTGTATTTCAGGTCTAATGAGGACTTGATCTTTGTTAGTGACTGATTTGCATGTCTTGCTTGTGGGCTATGGAGGTGTTAAAAACGTCTTTTTGTGCGCTGCTGATCGGCTTCCCAACCAGATGCATCCATCATCTTCAAAAGAAGTGAGGGAGAAGGATAGCTCATACTTTTTTTTTTTTTTTTTTGAGATCCTGGTATTTGGCATCCAAATAAACAGGTGTTCTGGCATGGGAGCAGAAGAGTACTTGACTCTCAGAGCTCTTGTCTCTTATGTCACGTGAGGATCTTCAGGGAGTTTCTATCAAAGAGCTGGGTTTAGTAGTGGTATAATTTTTTTTTTTTTTCCCTTCTAGGGGATTGGTGAATAAGTAGGTTCCTAGTGTCTGTGGCGGGGTAGGCTGGTGCAAGAGGTAAATGTCTCTGGAGCACAGCCCAAAAATTGCCTTGGATAGAACTGAGCTCTGAAAGTAAATAAGGCAGCTGCTCTGCGAACCTCTGGCCTTACGAGGCAAATATTTGGGACTCTGTCAGTTGCAGCATTGTTGCCGCGTTCAAACGAGGTCACGTCTGCTGTTACTGGTGGACAAGTGCTGGGAGTAACCCTTGAACCTCTGAGGAAGTCTGAAAAGTTCTAGAGACCAGGAATTCTGGCGCTTTGGCACACGAGATGAAATGCATGTCAGCTTTGTCAACATTTTGTATGCAGGTCTCCCTGAACTTGATGTCTTACCTCTAGGATTTGACCTCTAAGTCTGGCCTTGTTGGTTGCTTGGTGTGGAGAAATCCAGTATGGAAAAAGCCTTCTAATATCAGTCCCCTCTTGCCTAACCCCTGCCAGGGCTACGTGCAGAAAGCAGGCTGGTCCTCAGGAAGATGAGGACAGCAAATCTCCAGTCAGTCTTAACTTTGTTCCTTGGCTTCCAGGCAGTGCTGGTTCCAAGAATCAGGCAAACACTGTGGTGGCCTTGTCCAGGGACCTTGCTGACGTCAACGTGTGCCTGTCCATTAACCTCATTGCACTTTGGGTCAGGTTTCTTTGAAGGCTAGGCATTGAAAGCAAAGAGCCGAAAGGCTAGCTGGGGTCACTCCAGTCTTTGCTGGGGTAACTTGAGCAAAGACAAGGGGCAGGCTGTGTGAGCCGAGCCTGTCGGGAAGGTCAGCCCAGATGTGATTGAAGGCAGAGGGGTTTTGCATGGCCCTCTGTCTTGAGCTTCTTATGCCAAATATCTCTTACAGAGCTGCTGATGGGCCTCTTGACATGCATCTCCCTTTAAATGTTTGTTTATCTGCATGTACCCAGGGCGCTTTGAAAATCTCTGGGGGTGCCTAACAGGATTGAGGCACCCAAGTGTCTGTGCGCAGGGTCAGCGCAGCATGCTTGGTTTTATTTTGTCCTTAAATAAAAGCAGCTCCTGAGCAGATGGAAACATTAGCATGAGAGCTGTGTGCCTTTGTGTTTTGATGCTGTCTCCCTGAGGAGCTAGAGACACGCATTATGAAGTTCTCGCTTTAAAAGGACCTTGATCGGCAGCCTAGCTAGGGCAGCGATGGCCAGGGCTCGTATGCTGCTTTTCGGTGCTTTGTGTTGTGGAGCGCGGCGTGCTTCAGGGGCTGCCTGTGAAATTCATTGCAACTCTTGTGACGCAGAAAATTCCGAATGCAAGTCTAGGTTTGTAAGTTGTAAGTGAATAACATTTGCTGGCCAGGAAACGTTGCTTCTTGGCTTCAGAGCTCCACATAGCAAACAAAGAAGGAAACAACAAACATTGTGTTTACTTAGGAGTAACGTGAATTTTCTTTTTATTGTGAGCCACAGGAGAACAGTAACTTTCACCTAGTGTGACCTTCTTACAAACTATGGAGTCTCCCGCATTTGCTGCCTACAGTGTGCACCTGGGGATGTCTGCTCCTCAAGCTGTCTACTGTGTTCATCGTGCCGATGTCCAAAGTGTCTTGGTACCTCACTGACTGTTCTCCTGCTCCTTTCCTGCCCCATGCATGTGCTGCTTCCTCAAGGCATTTTGGCACCAAGGAGAAGGCAATAGCATTTAAAACGTAAAGGATTCCTGATGTGAGCGTGCCTCGGACACTGCTGGTGGAGGAGAAACACATAATCCCCACAGGTGTTTACATTATGGAGTGGCCCCATGGTATGTGTGGATAAATACATCCCGGATAAAGTTGATTGTTTTTGTAGGTTAGCTTCCTCTCTTCTTCCTAAACTGCAACTTGAAATCCACACTCTGGGGAGCATGCAACTGTATACCTGCTAGCTGCATTCCCTGCTGCGGTGTCAACTTGATGGCTGGCACTTTACATTCTTAAATGTCAGCGATTAGGTGTTAGAAGTTCCGCTTTTCCTGCTGGAGGAGTTTGGAAGAGGCCCCTGAGAACTGTTTGCCGTAGGAAATGAGAATTGCCAGGATCCTTTATTTCTATGGTGTCTACATGCTCCCTTCACCTTGTGAAGGATGGAATAATCCTGGCATTGCCCCTTCAGCCCCATCCCTGGCCAGACAGTAAAACCTGATCCTTCTTCTGGTGCAACAGTTAGCCTCTGCCACCATTCTCTATGAAGACAGGCCAGCAGAGATAGCTTTGCTGTGAGACTGAGTCTCCTTCCCTGTTGACGGGAACTCTAGCACTTAGATTTCCCCTAACGCTGTGTAAATCATTTTGTGACGTTTCTTCACAAGAACAGGCAAATGCCTCATATTGCACTTGAGGGAGGTTGCATGCTAATGAAACCAAAAGTTAGATTTTCTTCTCCTTGGTGTGAGGTTTAATTTTGAGCATCTTGAACACAAGATCAGCAGGGGGTTGTGACCTATGCAAAGTTCCGTTTTTATGGGAGCTAACTGAAAAACTTAGCACTTCTGCTGGTGCTGGTTCTCCTTGAAGGCTGTGACTGTGGCTATTACTGCTGTTGACTACATGTTGGTGTCGTGACAGAATTGTTAATCTTTGTGGCAGTGATTTCAGTCCTTTTGTTTACCATGTAACCTCAAAATAAAAGACCCTACCAGTGGATCTGTATCTTTTCCGTTATTGTGGCAGATTCCAAAGCGCCAAATTGGGAACGGTCTGTTTATAAGGGTGCTCCTCTAAACTTCTGATGCTTCAGACAAGTGCATTGGTTGGAGCAAATTACAGTGAACTCCTGAGTTCTTAAATTATTCTGGGGTCTGGAGTTAATTTGGAGTGTGAAAAATGGGTGTCACCACACTGTCTCCAAGACACTGCACGAAGCGACGGCATTTGTTCCAAGGCGTGCAAGCAGCTTGCCTGCATGGTGGTGAGCAGCACCTCTGTGCTAGCAGGGCTGTTGCACAAGGGGTGGAAGGGTGTCCTGGGATGTGCTGCTGTCCAGGTTTTTGTTCTCTTTTTTTTTTTTTTTTTTTTTTCCTGTTTAAATGGATGCTCAGAATACTCAGAGCAGTTTGATTTAAAGAAAAATGTTGAATTTAAAGAATTAAAAAAACCCCAAAAACCAAAACCGACCCACAACAGAGGATTACCTAGTTTCAGGCCAGTGTATTTCAGGCTAGTGTCTATACCATTTCATACTATCTTACTCCTGTCAGTCAGGGTTCTTTTTATATATTTTTATAAATATATATATATATAATATTTGTACACATATATATGAATTTTTCTGAGACAGACCTTGCTGTCTAAGGCTGAGGTAGCTTCCTACTTATTGCAGGCTGTTTCAGGGATCTGCTTGAGGTGCTTTTTTGTTTTTTGTTTTCTCAGCCGTGGTGCTGCATCCCTTCTGATCAGGCAGGGAATTGAGATTTCTGACTCAGTCCTCTGAGGAGGCTCCTAAAGTTGACTGGGTAAATGCTACCGCATCTGAGCAGCTGGAGAGGGCTGGCAGGCTGGGAGGGATGTGTCTGCAGCAGTAGGAAGGGGGATGCACGGGCTGGCCAGTGAGGCTTTGGGGAGCCAGATCCTCTGTTTCTGGGTTTGATTTGGTGTGAAAAGTTCAGCTTCAGGCTGCTGACCTCCCTGGCCTCAAAAGTGCGGCAAGAGCAGTTGCTTGCATGAGACCTTTTTAGATTTCTGTCCTGACCTGATACGTCATGCTCTGGAGACGATGGTTTTCTAAGGATGCTCTTGGGTGATGAGTGAAGTGCTCTGATATATATCCCCCAAGCCCTATGGAGCATTATGTTTGGGTATTTCTCAGGTGAAAAAGTAGTATCTGGCAACTGTGTAGGAGGCTGCTGCTTTGACTGGCGTGCACAAGCATTAACAGTGATGAATCTCTTCATTTTGTTTGGGTTTTTTGGTCCTTTTTTCCTCCTTGAGCTCCTCTGACCTTCTCTGTGTGCAGGCAGAAAAATGGAGGCATAAAACCTAAGGCATGGTACATGACTCCATCCCAGGCGAGGTGCTGAGTGTCAGGGAAGCGTGGGCTTGGGGCTACAGCATTCCCGAATGCCTCCTCTAGTGTGTTTCGCACTGAGGTGGGGCCCAGAGCGGTTATCTGAAACAGTAGTAGCGTAAATTGAATGAGCAGTCCGGTTAAATAAGTAATGAAGTTAGCAGGGTGCCTAATTAAATTAAATTCAAAATTATGTATGGATGATGCCTTTCTAATAATTGCTGTAGGTTTGTCATTGAGGTACTCCACACTGCCCTCTTGGAGGAAGTTTCTCCTTTCTCAGGTGAATATGTTGGTACCACAGAGGGATGCGTTTTACGCTTCGGTTTGCTTTGGCTTCTTCCTGATGCTCTTGTGACTGTTGCAGTGGTGGTGTTCTCTGTTTTACTGAGATGTATGGAGGGAGTTTGGGTGATTTCAGTCTCTGCTTATATGATTTCCCCCCCCCCCCAAAGGATTTCTGCTTTGCTCCTGCCCTCCTAGACCAGCCCTGGTGTCAGCCCTCAGTCCTTGTGCCACACTGATCTTGTAGGGACTGTCCCCTGTCCTTCTCCATGCCCTTGTGTTCCTGGGGAGTCGCTCTTGCCTTTGTGAGGGGTCTGATGGCACGTCTGGTAACTCTGGATGCAATGACTTAACCCATTGCTTTATTTGGAAGTAATCTCTTAATTTCCATCTTTCTGGGCTTCTTTCAAACAGCAGTGCTTTGAAGGTGTGTGTCAGTTTTGGGATAAGTGTTAAACTGAGGTGGAAGAACGATTTTGAAGCAAGGGAAAGCTGCTGAAATTGAAGACACTTGAAAAGACACAGGCATCACTGCCGCCAAAGGAAATTCTCTCTCCAGACAGCACGTTGAGGGCAGTCTCTCTTGCTGTTCTGGGCACGGTCAGGCACTTAGTGCATTTTGAAGATGGGTTGTCAAGGCAGAGCTGGCTCTGGCTGGCAATTACTGACCTTTGAGGTAATGTGTCTTTAATAGAAGGATGTGAGTACATTGGAGGAAGAATTATCATTGTCATAACCATCTTTTCACCTCTTTTTAGGAGGACAGGTCTATTAAAGAAACTGTGCTCCAGCAAAACTGATCCTGCCCCTCCAGGAGATGAACGCTGGCTTTTCTGAAGGCGAGAGTAGATGTGGGGAGGAGAGGGAGCCCAAATGACCAGAGCTCTTTTGCTGATTTGTTAATCCGTGCCCCCTCACACTGTTAGTTTTGCACCAGGGCTTATGTGTTGAGTCCCAGGCAGTGTCTTAAATGGAGTATTCAAGCTTGCCTGATGCAGGGGTAAGTGCATTTTGGGCAGGGAGTCTGTTCTGCGTGAATCAACATACGCCTTGCAGAGGCACGCCTGGGACAGTAGCTACTGTGATGAATTACGGAAGATCTTTGTCACAGTTGGGGCAGAGCCTGACTTTTCCTTGTTGATGGTGTCCCTGGGAAAACCTCCCAGCGATGAACAGGAGGCTCTTGCACCCAGTTTATTTTCTCCAGGCACAGCGAATGTTTTGCAATAAGTTTACCTGTGCTTCTTTATCAGAGAATCTGAATGTCCTTTGCAAACCTTTAATTAGTCCTTGGTTGGCCTTGGCACCTTCATGCCCATTGCCCTTGTGACTGAGCAGCAAGATTGGTGAGCCTTGTTAGTCCCCGTCTCCTGGAGTGGAAATGTAGAAGGCCAGAGCCCTTACGAAGCCAGAGGAGTTTAGAAAACCACAGGCTCTTAGTGACTGATACAACCAAGCGACTTGCATGGGTGCAGTGACCTGAGCAGGGCTCTCCACATTTCATGCACAGTTGCTTTAAAGGGATGCTAATCATTTTCAGCATGACCTGCTAATTATTAGAGCAGATGAAAGCCTCTTTTTTTCCTTTTTCTTTTTAAATCCTCCTCCCCCTTCATGTTCTCTTCTTCTTGCTGCTCCTTCCCCAAGTCCTTATCTAAGCGAATCAACATGACACAAACAGCCAAAAAAGCAGTATTCTTGCAGCAGCTATTAACTGGAAGGGAGACAGTGGGCGTCTGGAGCCCCTCAGGAGGGACCCGCCTGGCGTAACCTGTTGTTTTTAACAGCTAAAGTGAGAGCTGCAGAGTCAGAACAGAGAAGGTTTATGCTCCTTTCTTTTGAAGTCCTATTCTATGATGTAGATTTTTAAGAAGACCTAAGTGTGGAATTTCAGTAGTGATGAGGGACTTCCCAGATAATCTGATACATGCTTGATTAAAAATAAATGAATATCAATATCTATGTATCTTTTGCTGGTAAGTTTTCAAAAGTTCGAGACGTATGGCTAGGTCCTTCAAGGAGAGTCTTTCCATCCCAAGTGGCCGTTTAATGTCCATGCGGTGTCCCTCAGCAGCAGAAAACACAACTAGGGGAGGGTAATGTTATTTTGGTGCAGATATGGTTTCCGTGATTGCATCGAGCTGGACACATGGGTTTGTTTTCTTCCGTATTTCAAGATTTTTCATATCTAGAGCCATGGGAGGGATTTTCCACTGTCCTCTGCTCTGCTTTAGATGAATCCTTAAAAGTTACGCTTGTGGTGATAACGGAGTAGGCTGAGAGAGAGGACAAACTTGTCTTACAATTTCAGCTGCGGTGGAATGTTGGAAGGAAACTGAGCAAATGGACACGATGTTTAAATAGTGTGTCCTGAATTGCTTTCATTTGGTTCTTATTTTGTAAGCCATTGGCTGGGTTTTCTGTCCTTTCAGAAATCAGCAGCTTCTTATGAAATATGGAGCTGTTTAAAAACAGACAGCAGCTGCTCCATCCTTGCGTCAGCAAGGACTCGGCAGAAGGAAGGGGAATGGTAGACGGTTGTTTAGCTGTGATATTCTTCCCTTCATTGCTGTTGTCATATTGTGTTAACAGAAGGTCTGATCAAATATACACCAGGAAAGTAAGACTTAATGTTTCTTTGTTCTCCTGGAATGGTGCTGGGAGGGGAGGGGGGGAATGTTTGAATGAGACTTTTATTTATGTGGTTCAGATAGCTTGGCAGTGCCTGTGTCAGTAGATATGTTGTTCTGCTCTTATTTCTTAGGCTGTTTGCTGTATTTTTAGCTGGGAAAAGTCTTTACTTGGTTGTTTGTACAAAACCTCTGCTGTGTGATACGGAAACCTCTTGGGGGGTAAATATTTAGTGGGGAGAGTATGCTCTGTTCACACTGACTTCCTAACTTGTTCTAAATTCTTTTTTAAAAATCTCAGCCAGATTATTTAAAAAATAAAATGAAAAATGAGGAACGTTGTTGCACAAGAACTGGAAAGAACCCAAATAGTTTGCTTACTGTTAAAATTGCGACATGACTGGAAACATTTGGTAAAGAAAAATTAATTGCCTGGTGTATTTGTGGTTTCCTGTTGAATCTCAATTTCTAGAGGAGGTTGAAAACCCCATGGATGTTTCCTCAGATTACTAGATAGCATTATACCTTGTGTGTATGATGAAAGACAGTCAGCAAAGCGTGCCAGATATCCATGGCTTGCTATAAAAAGTCTCTCCCATCTGGAACATGACTGTTTTCTCCTTTTTAGTAGGATGGTTTGAGCAGAGATAAACATGGAATGAAATTGAGCCTGGTCCAGTCTTACTTCGCTGAAAGAAGTCTGAGTCTAGGTACTGTCTAGAAGCATCCTATCTGTCCTTGAGTTAGTGATGGGGACAGGGTTTCTGAGCAGTTTCTTATACCTTCATCCTTTTGGTAACCGTCTGCCAGCACGGACTTCCAATCCAAGAGTCACCTGAAGAAAGGTGCTCGTGTGGTCATTAGCCTGCAAGTAGACCTTTTAAGCCATGGACAGGCCTGGCTTGTAAGGGAGGAGGAGAGGATCAAGCAGTCATTCAGCGGAGAAAAAGACTGGAATGTGGTTAAAGATCTGTTCTGGCCCATCTTGCATCACTCTAATAACGATCCTGTGCCTGTTGAGTTGCAAAGCCAGAGCTTGAGAGAATCAGATGGGAGGAATACCAGGGCTGCTTGGAGTTCCCCTGCAGGTGTCCAGGGATGTGAGTGAGCTGGTCTGGTATTGTCCTGGGAACTGAAGCTGTGGCTCAAGAGCACAGAATTTGTCAAGGTAGCTGCAGACACCCTGGTGTGGACACTTTCATGCTGTACATGGCAGGACCCTGGCTGCTGATAGCTGTTGCCCTTTGAGAGGCACCACCATGGCCAGTTGCAAAGCTACTTCTGTGCAAAGTTGGAGCTCCTTTTGAGGAGCACCTAGTTGTGTACAGGGTTATGTGTAGGAGGGGCTGGGTGGACAGGTAGGGTGATGAATGCTGCGTCATATTGCTGAGGAAAGTGGTGGTTCCCATGCCCAGAGGCTTGGGGAGCGTCTGAGAGCTGCTGGGTGAAACCCTGGGCTGGAGACATCTGGTGAGAGGTCAGATCAGAGGATCATAGCTCTCCTTTGGCCCACAGCTCCTGCGTCTGCGTCCTCGTTTGATCATGCAGGAGATGTTTGTGTACGCAGAAGTATAACTCGTGATGACACAGGGCTTAAGGTTGTGAAATCTCTGAGGCTCCTCTGGGTATTCCTGTGGGAAGGGAAGAGTTATGCCTCAGATGACTTCCATGGGGAAATAGTTAATCTCATTAAACACTAGAGGTTGTTTTCTAAAGCAAAAGCAGGGGTTTGTGGGGGGAGCGTGGTTAACCATGTAGACTGAGGACAGGCTAAAACTCATAAAGGAAAAATGTATGTGGGAGTTTATAGCTGTGTATGAGCATATTAAAGCTTTAATTTGAGATCACTGACTGAGATCAAAACGAGCTGCTGTGAAGCTACACTGCTTTCAGGGAGCTAAAAGCAACTTTCTGAAATGGATGTTGGCCCCACAACTGCAGGCGCTTGATGTCTGAGAACATGCACCGTTGCTTAAAATCTGCTTCTGGTTGCCCTGGAAAACGGTAAAGCATTGGGTTTTTTGGTGTAATTTGAAATAATGGAAAACTTATGTAAAAAATAATGCTCATCCAATCCTTTAGCTTTCTGAAAGTCCCCCGTACAGTTTTGAATGTGTGTGTTTGTGCTCGGGCTGTTGGGAGTTAAATTTTCCTCTTGACTCAACTGTGGAAACGGTCTTCATTTATCATTTCCCAGTTTAGCTCCTGTATTAAAATTGTAACAAGGCTGGGGTTTATTTTTGTCTTGTGTACATTTATCTCCTGTGTATCCTTGTGTCTATTATTAGAGTCCTGCTCCATTGCTAAATGGATTGGCCGAGCTCTTGGGGACAAAGTATTGAAGCATATGACTAGTCTGCAATAACCCTCAGCCGCTCTGCTTTTGCAGTATTCCTAGTGACTGGGTTTACCCAGCGTTTGTCATAGCTTTCTTATTTTGAATGCTGAGGATGCAGTGGGCAGAGCCAGCAGATAGGAGATCTTAAATGGCATATCAGTTTGTAAGTGGAAGGAGGGAGGAGGTGGATGTGGAGGGGAAGCTCCAGCTGAAAATAAACAGAAAACAGTGGTGTGTGTTTGGGAAGCATCTGAATTGCATGACCAGGGTACAGCCCTCTTCTTGTTTTGCCTTTTTATTTTTTTTTTTTTTTTCCTTGATAGGATATTTCTGTTGCAGACTACAAATAAAGGAATGTCAAATCCTCTGAAGGAGCACTGGTGTGGTAGTTGGTTGGCTATGGACTTATCCTTTCCTGAATTAAAAAGCAAATTGGAAACTTTTGATGGGTTTCAGCCTTGTTTCAAAATCTACCATTTCTGCCAGTCTGTGGCTGGACACTCGTCCTCAAATCTGTACCTAGCTTTTTGGCTTGCACAGGAGTGATTTGTACTTCCGCTGATCTCGCTTGCCTCCTGTTTCCACATCCCGCTGGAGGTAGCTGGGTTTTGTTTTTTGGTCTTTCTGGGATTTGCTGTTTTGTAACTTAGCTATTGAATATTTTAACCATGTTCTTGGTTTGCTTGCAAGGTCTGTCTGTCTGTGCAGCCTCTTGGATTTTCTGCAACTCTCTCCCAAGTCTTGGGAAGATAACCTAGGGGCCTGCACGCTCTAGTGGTATGCCTTTCAGAGGACTAGTTTTTGATGCTTTTAAATTTTTCTTTAACTAGCCTAGGCAGTGCCTTTGGCAAGGACGTGGTCCAGAACTCACTGAAACAATCGGAGAAGACCCTCACTGATACAGCATGGCTTGGGATCAGATTCTTGATTTTTTTTTTTTTTTTTTCATTTCCTTCTAATTCATTTCTCTAAAAGATGTGATGAAATACTTCCCCCCACTCCCCTTTGGTTTTTTTTTTCCCCTCTCTTAAGCTGTCCTCTTACTACTGCAGATTTTCTCCTTTCATGACTACTTACCATGTGCCAGTTTTGGGCTATGTAACCTTGGTTCTGCTCTGCTGATGTGGGCTCGTTAAGTCCACGGGATGAACTCTGCTGATGGACTTCTTGATCCAGTAGGAGGAGTGCTGCCTAGTAATGCCAGCTTTTGCACAGATCTTTGAATGAGTTGACTTTTTCCATATCCTCCCTTCTCTGTGTTCCTCATCCAGCATCGTTTGGTTCCTACGTATGCGCCACGTGTTTCCTTGTTTTGCCTGTTAGCAGCATTTTCTGACGTCGGAGCCTGTTCCTAAAGACGCAACTTGGCCCTTGCAAAGTTTTTTCTCTGCTGCAGGCTCCGCTAGTAGAGGCAGGTATGCCCAGTGTGTAATTTTACCTGGGGCTGGGTGTGTTTTTGAAGGCTCTGGCTTGTGGAGCAAGAGGGTGGTTTAGCTCTGGCGGTGCGGCTGTGGGTGTAGGAGGCTGGGGGCTGCGTGGTAGGATCAGTTCAGAGGACTGAATTGCCTGAAAGGTTTGCTACTGTGACCGCAGAATTACTTGGCAGGTGGGGGAGAGTTGATCAAACAATCCTGCTTCCACTAATTGTCAGGCTTTTGTATTTGTTTTTGTGACTTTTTTTTAATTTTATGAACTTTAAAGCATGCATGACTGAACAGTTTAATTAGCTGTGGGAACTGCTGGAGATAACTTACTGGGATTTTCTGCAAACCTTGCTGCCCTTTTCATGTTTTCAGCACAGCAGACTTGCTGTGAGCAAGCAGGCAGGAGTGCCCGTGAATGTAGCTCAGATAAGATGCTATCACCTGAACCGAGATGAAAGTGCCTGTGCAGTTGACCGGTGTGTAGGCTGGCTGCTTGCTGGTGGGAACTGGTCCCTGATCTGGTACCCTTCCCTGGGCAGCCTCTTCATGGGGACGAGGTGCACCTTGGGCACAGACTAGAATCCAGCCATATGCTTGAGCTTGTGCTCATTGGGGATGTCCACGCGCCTTGTGGACCTCCCTCTTTCATCCAGGTCACCTTCTTGAATGCTTCTGCAAGGGAGACCTTACCGCATCCATTGCTTCATGAACTGCACTCTAATTTGGTAATCTTTGGGTTGTCTTCTCTTCCACCTGCCACCCCAAAATGTTTCTGTGGCTGTGAAACTGCTTAGAGGAGGAATACCAGCAGTGTTGTTAAAGTTATTTGAGCTTTATGGAAATGTGGAGGTTTGATGTGGGCTGCTAGCATGTGTTCAGAGGCTGCTAACAGGTGATATTCCCAGAGGCTGGGCTTGAAATCCTGCTCCCCGTGCAGTGAATGGAGGCTCCCCTTGACTTTGTAGAGGCTGGCATTCAGCTCAAGTTCTTCTCCCAGTCCCATCAGGAAAGTAGTCATGTCCAGATCCCTTGCCATGGCTGAACGTGTCCTTTCCAGACCCACGGGCACAACCTGAGTGCTGGTAGAGGAGCTGTAAGTGACTGCAAGCGGCTCCTTCTCCAGAGAGAGCAGGAGAATTGAAGACCCACCTTGGAATAATGGAGGTTATAACAGCAAGGTTCTGGGTTGTGGTTCCAGCTTTATTAGCAATGACCAAAATCGGCTTTCTGATTTATTTTTCTTGTGCTCACGCTGATTTTCTGTGGTCAAATCTGCCTTGTTTCTTGTTTTGTCCCTCCACATGAATGGATTGTATTTGGAGCTGGCTTCCGTGCTACAGAGCCTGCTTCGTCCTGACACCCAGCATTGAATGCATCCTAGTCTTGCAGTCTGTCCGGAGGCTGTACGTGATCGAGTGGTTTTAATCGGTTTTGAATTGTTAAAGGTCAAGGATATTATTGCAGAAGGTTAATTTAAAAACCAGCATCCTGTAAGAGGTGCTGTTGGTTATTTTCTTTAAATCCTTAGATTTGGGGTTTGAGAGGAAAAATTATTAAATGATGTCTTAAAGCTGAATAAAGAAGTCAGTATTGAATGTTTTAATGTCTTACAGATGCTGTGGGGTTGCAGGGTTTTATTTTAAATTTAACAATGGGAGTTGGAGTGGCTCCAGCGCTGTAAAGAATAGGCTCTTTAATTAAGGGCTTAAGCTGGAAGAGCATGTGTAGTGTGATGCCATTTTAAAGTTTCAGCGGGGCTTTGTAGTTGTAACTTGTTATTCCCCGTCTTGGATCACACATCTGCATGTTCTGGGGTCGTGGTGGGGATGTTCCTTGCCCGGAGAAGGGAGGTTGGTCTGTGTAAGGGTAGCAAGGATTCTGCAGACGTTTTAGCTCCGACTTTATTATTTTCTCGTTCCCATGGCTCCTGATGCCCACTTTGAAGGTGCTGCGTCTTTGCAGGCACATGCACGTAGTGCATTACACCCGGGAGGAAACATCAGCTTTGTTTTTCCCAAGTAGTTTTTTCTTTTCAGGTTGAGGGATAGGAATCTTGCAGTGGTGTCCTTGGATATCTTCTTGGTAACAGCCAGTTGTGAAGGACGCTGTGGAGTGTGGGACAGGAGACCAGGATCAAATGTGGTCTGCTCAGGAGGGTAACCCCGAGACCCACTGAGGTTTCACTGGAGTAGTGAAGTATAAAATGTAGCCGTGTGCCTGCAGCAGGGCTAGATACCATCCCTACACAAGTTCTAGGTTTCAGTTCTCTGTGGCTTGGTCACCTGTTACTGGGGTGGAACGCAGAAAATTTGCCATTAAAAATAAAAATAAAAAATTACTGTTCTTCCCTAGAAAATGCAGATGTTCCAGGCATGTATCCCTGAGTTCTCATCTGAAAAAACAGCATTAAGAGATTTAAGGTGATTCTCTTAACTTCAGCCTGTTCTCAGCTCACGGGACTCGGGTAGATGCTCCATGCCAGTTCAGGTGGTCTCCCCTGTGTGTGGCTCTGCCTGGCTCTGTGGTAGCACAACATGCATTTAATTGTCGGCCACTGCAACTGCTGCTTTTGGCCGTCTCAGATGCTTTTCTGTAAGAACCAGCATCTGCCAGGCTTTGCTGCATCCTGGTTTGTGCTAAAACGCGTGACTTTTTATGGATAGTTACTGTGAGAATTAGGCTCTTTGGTGGCTTTAGGAAGTGCAGCCTCGTAGCAAAGGCTGAGCATCTGCGAGCCTGACACGTACGAAAGAACCTTTATAGTTTGCATTTAGCGTCTTGTAGTATGTTTATCCCCATAAAATAACAAATTGAACAGGAGCTCCAAGCAATGTTATCACCTTTACACATTAAAAAAATCATAATCATGTTCTCCGACTTAATGAGATTCAGAAAGAAGTTTTCTCTTTTTGTTTGCCTTCTGTTTTTCGAGTGTTAAAGACTCCCATGGGTCCTGCGTTCAAGCCTTTTCTTGAGATCGTGGGGGCAGTGGGCTGCCTGTGTGCAGAGGGCTGGCCGTGGAGAGTCACCAGCCACCGATGCAGAGCAGGAGCCTTCGGTTTTCCCAGAGCTGTTGCCAGACTTGGAGCCAGATCGTGAACGCTGGCAACACTATTTTGAGTGTTGAGAAGGGAGCTAACTGTATTTTTGTGGTGGCCTTGGATCTGCTATTTTTTAATTTTCTCTTTAATTTCTATTGTTTTCTTTGGTTATTTGCGAACTTGCAAAATTCAGCAAATTGCAGAGGATCTCCCAGCCCTTGGGGCAAGTTTTACTCAGAGCTGCAGTGAGCCAGCACATGGCAGTGGCACTCGCTGAGCTCCTGCTCGGAGTTGTAAAGGAGGCTGGTGTGATGGACCTGCTGGCCTTCAGGTGGTCTGGGTCTGTGCCAGGGTGTGGAGATAGTGGGGTCATCCTGGGCAGCTTTGTGTGTGTATTAAGGGTAAATATTAACTTGACATGATTTTAGGAGCTGCTGTGTGTTTTAGCTGCTCATTTTGGTAGGATTTGGTTGAAAATCAATCACGAGGCTCCTTAACTTCAGCAGTCTTCACTACGCCGTTGACTCGAATGATGTCTTCAGTGTCTTCGCCTCCTCTGTTTTGAGTTTTGCTGCTGGTCCTCAGTCTCTGTGAGGTGTGTTAGTGCTTTTAACTCACTCAGCTGCAGAATAAGCCCGAACTGGGTATGGGCAGGTTGGTCTACACTGCCACAGGGACACAGGGCATTTTGAGTGCAGTTGGTTCTTGAGGACACCCTGGCAGTATTATCCCAAAAGGACGGGTGAGTTCTCCCAGGACTTGCTGAGGGAGGATTTGTAAAGCATCTTGCTGCCCTGCAGCTCTGCAGATCACGCACGGAGCCCCACAAGCCTCATCACTGCTTGCACGGGAGGGCAATGACAAAATTGCATGCACAAGTGTTATTTTGCTCTCTGTTGTCTCTCGAGCGAGGCTAGCTGAGAGGAGAACCTCGTGCGCAGCTTGCTGGAGCAACTGCAGCAGAGCAAATGTACCTGCTGAGTAACAGGCTGAAATAAAACCGGAAAAACCCAAATGTCGCACTGAGTCTGTGGCAGTTACTGCAGATGCTGCGCCAGTGAGAAGTCAACAAATCCATTAAATGGGAAACGATCCCCGTGTGCGTCCCCAGGAAGGGGAGCATCCCCTGCACCACCGCCCCGTGACCCTGGACCGTACGTCTGGGTGACGCCGGGCGGTGGCGCAGGAAGGAAACGGTTAAAGGAGGAGAGGTTGTCGAGTTGGGTTAGCCATCAGATAGCTAATATTTTAGAGGTTTTTCAGAGCTAAGCTATAAAAAGGCCGTAGCAGTATTTCAACTCGCCCATTGTCTGCTGGAAGCCAGCCAGCGTTGCCATGCCGACGAGGAATTATTACTTGCTGCCAGAGCTGGAGGAAAAGCTCATACTTTTGGCTTCAAAACAGGAGGGGTGGACTTATGTAATCCACTGTGTTTATAGGCTGAGACTGGCAGGAGCATTGAGAAATAATTACAGGCTTTCCATTTCATTTCCAGCTTGGTTTTAAGGCTGTGTGGCCTCGCTTTATTTATTTATTTTGAAGTTGAGCGGGTGGCTGCTAAAGATGCAGGAGGTCGTGGAGGTGATGCGGGGATGCTGCTAGGTAAGTACCCCCCTCCTTCCCTCCCCGGGCTGGCTGGGCTGCTTTTGTTTTGGTGGCGTTTTGTCTGGAGAGCTAAACTAGGCCACAGCGGAAAGAAGTTGCTTTGAAAAACTGGGACTTGGCCCGGCGACACAGAAACAGTGTTTAGTGCTGGAGGCTGAGAATACACTTTTGCGGTTGCCCGGAGGTGGCCAGCCGTTTGCCGACGGAGGTGAAGCGCGAGGTTTTGTGAGCCCCCGCTGCTTTCTGAGGTGATTTTACCCCTCTAGCCCTTGTTGGCTTGGAGCGTGTATTTTTGGGGGAGGGTAGCAACAAGGAAAAAAAGAGAGAAAAAATGTTTGGGTGTTTGTTGGGGTTTTTTTGTTTGTTTGTTTGTTTTGTTTTTTTCCCCTTGAACATTTTGGTCTCATGCGTTGCTCCATCGGCAGCAGAGGGATTTGTCAGTGTGATCAAAGTAGTTTTGCTGATGTTTTGTGCTTTTGAGAGGTGAATTGCAAAGTTTAGCCTGTAATTAATGTGGGTTTGTTCGTCCCGGGAACAGTCAGCAGATGATGCTGTAATTTGGGTTTGCCTGAAAAGCAGCGTGCGGTGTGTTTTGACTTCGGTCAGGCCAGTGGGAGTTTGCAGCTGCTGTTTTTATGCTGGCTGTCGCATAAAGGGGGTTATTGCTGGTAAACTCTGCTTGCAAAACTTTGAGGTCGGGTGGTTTTGCTGGTTCTAAGGGTCGTAGTCCTGGGGAGGATGCTTCTGGTGCAGTGGGAATCCCTTGCTCAGGAGAGATCATGGAATAGTGCGTTAGCTGCTGGAAAGCCGCAGCTGAGGAGGGGGATGCTGCGGGTGGGACACGAGGGCTGGAGCGGGGCAGTGTCGGTGCTGCCTGTGCTGGGGCGAGCTGTGCCTCACGGAGCCTCGCTTTGTTGTGCCCCTTTCTCCTTCAGTAAATGAGAATGTTACGACTGTGACTTTAAACCTCTCTGACATTGGGTGTAAAGCTCCTAAGAGTGGCTGAAGCCCATCTTTGGAGAGGATATGAAGAATGCTTTGATATGCCACAAACTTGCTGTGGAGGTTACAAAGGGGTATAGAAGCTGCCATGTGCTGTGATTTTTTTTTTTTTTTTTAATTTTTTTTTATCGTTTTCCTCCATTGCACGGTGTCCTACTAGGGAGTTACATTCTCAGTCTGTGCTAATCTGACTTTTTGTCGTTGTTGTACGGTGTGTAGAGATTAAATGTGGCTACTGCTGTGCCAGTCGCTGTAGTGAGTGGAGTCTGGAGGAGGCTAGCATGGTTAACTTGGGAGATACTGCACTTTTCAGGGACAGTTACAGCCTCATATGAGCATGTTTGGGCCCTAACTTGAAATATAGGGGTGCCTCAGTGGAACTGATGTATGTGAGGGGTTGTTGAATGCACACAGTTACGGGCAGAAACTTGGGAGAGTGGTGGCACGCTTTGAGTCGGGAAATGTCCCTTGAAACAGCAGGTTTGACTGGCATTATCAGACACACGTGGGTGTGTTATACAAAATAATTTAATGATCCATAATACTGCTCTGACTCCTACCACAGATGCTGTTGGACTCAATGCGAGTTAGATTTGTTACTGCAAGGCTTTTTTTTTTTTTTCTTTCTTCCTCTGGGATTTGTGCCAAGATGAACTGTATGTTCTGTTCTTAAGAGCTATGAGTAATGTATGTGTGAATCTATAACATAAGTAATACGAGTATATAAAATGTGTGAGTATGCAGGATTCGTGTATCCTGTGTCTGCAGAGCACCACACACATGCTGTATGTGCGTTCAGAAGTAGGGTGCGATACGTGTCTGGGCAAAATTAATGACATGCCTTGCAGTTACTGCTCACTGCAGAGCCCTGTCTGATGGCCTGGTCCTGGAGAGCTGAGCTGGAATCCCAGTTGCCAGCTATGGTTTGCCTATTAAATTGCCCTTTTGGAGGAGTTAGAAATTAAGAGTTGGAAGTCCCTCCCTGCGCTTACAGGGGAGGTCAGCCTTAACAAAACCGAGAGGAGATGCTTGCACCATACCCTAATGTTTCCTGAGTAGTTGGTGGAGCGGTGGGGTGTCTGGGGGTACAGGGGGTGCTGAGGGGTACCACGCTGCACCACCTCAGGTAGGTGCTGCTCCAGGAGCTGCTGTATAAGTGATGCGCTCCAAGGCAGGCCTGCTGCTTCTAATGAGAATTACTTTCTTTTTTTTTTTTTATTCTGAATAAAATGGGCTTTCTCTCATAAATTTTTTTTAATGTGAAAAATGAGAAGGTGGCAAGTAGCCAATTCCCCCGCCTCCCTCTTCCCAGCTCCGATGAGGTCATTGCCTCTTAAAGTTTATACCACGCACTGAGACATGGCTGGAGGAGCAAGAAGGCAAGAAATGTCTCTCTCGGGGTGGGTGGGAGTGACGACCACCAGTCCCTGAAATATTAGTGAGCTGTAAGTGATGCCTGAGAAGGACTTGAGTGGGGTGGGGGCCTGGTACAGCTGTCCAGGAAAACCTTGCAGGATGCAGGACCAGGTGGAAGGAGCACCCTGGTCCCTGCCTGGTTCCTGCGATGCTCCAGGTGCAAGGCAGAGCAGGACCTGCGATGCTTTGGATGCGGGTCCAGGGGGTGGTTGTGCTGCTTGGTGGGCTACTAGGTGGAAGGAGCGTGTGTGAAGGGCTGGGCATGTGCTTAGGTGAAATGTGATCGGCAGCAGTTCTGGCACTCCTTGGCTGAGCTCGCTCTTGCATCCATTTACTTTTCCTTGGGAATTTCCTCAGCGCTGTTTTTGCAATGGGGTTGTGAAAGTTCATGACCCAGTGGAGGATCTCTCCAAGACCTTTGTGTCCCTGCCTGAGTGGCTGCCTGGTGAAGTTGATTTTTTTTTTTTTCTTTTCCCCTTGAACACCATACAGAGCTGCTTGTGGATTCCTGAGCTATTGTGAGCTATTGTTTTCCTCCTTGTCTGTCCGTCCCGTCGTGTCCGTCCGTCATCCCCCCCCCCCCCGCCCCCCATCCTGATTTCACTTTCCTCTGTGGTGGAAGTGTTACAGAAATGGGAGTGCCTGGACCATGAGGTGGTCCTTGGGGCTTTCCTAGAAGCTGCAGCCCAGGAGTGTGGGTTTTGAGGGCTGCATGGATCTACCCACCTCCTCGCAGCCTCTGCTGGGGTGCTTGGGGATGGTGGCCTGGACTGTCTGTGGTTTTATGGCGGGGCACTGGCCTGAAACAGCTATTTTATAGGTGCCATAATAACTTATTGACATTTTGCCAGAGCTTATTACTGCCTCATGCCTTTGCTGTAGCTCTGATTTTAGCTAGAGTTTTCTGTAGCTTCTAGGGGTGGTTAGGAAGAGGAAGCTTTATACATCTTTAGCTCTTATCTCACAGCCCCACTGTTGCTCTGAGGGGCCTGTTCTGTGTGATCCCATCCTTAGAGTTGGCCCAAAGGGGTGTAAGTCGTGAGTGAATGTGTGCTGTAGTCAAGGAATCGAATCTGTGCTGCATCAGAAAAAGAGGAGTTGTGGGGTGGCAGAAGGTGTGCAGATAGTGGAGAGAGGACGCGAGAGAGATGGACAGTCACTTTTTTGTTTTAAATACCTTTGAAAAGCAGCAAGCACTGCACTGTGTAGAAGTGTGGGTTTGCTTTTACAGAAAGGTTCGTTCCCCCAGTGTACTGATGCTGTACGCAGCCATCCCTCACCTCTCAGCAGTGGGTTTCAGATGTGGGCAGCCACTTCCACCATGGCTTATACAAAGTGAATCTAGGAGGAAGCTGTGAAAAGGTTAAGAAGTGGGAAAAAGATGAGAGGAGGCAGTGGAGATGTCCTCTGCAACCCTGGAGGCTTCTGAGCAGAGAATAAACACCAAGACTGGTGGATCAGCTAACAGCTGCAGTGCTTTGCAAGGACAATAAAGATCTGGGAGGAGGGTCTGGGAGATGCTTCCATTTGCTGATGTGGGGAACTAACATCCTTTTTGTAGAATAAAAGCTAGCAGGTAGCTGTTCTGTATATAAATGCGTTCCTAAGGGCGCTAGGTGCACCGGTGTCAGCAGCCTAAAGCTTCCCCACATTGGTTTTGGTCTGGTGTAGCTGGATACAGCTCTGATGTTCCCTCACGCTGAGGGTGGAAATGAAGAAGTGCAGTTGGAAGTTAGTAGGGGAGGGGACTTGGGAAGGGGTCCAATGTGCTGCTGTGCTTTTAGACACAAACTTAAAAAACCCAAAAACTTTAAAATTGCTGTTCCATCGCAGCTTATCCACTCTGTGGAAGTCATTTAAGCATTCTGTTAATTGCAGCTGCTCTTGTGCGGCCGCACCCCAACGATATCTTCTGTTCACTACTTCTTTGTCTTGTGCTTCTCCTTAGCAGCCTCTTTGATTTGTGTGTGTTGTGTTTTTTTTTTTTTCCTGTCGACACGATACAATCACTCCTTGTTAGCCTATCTTGCTCTTTCCTCTTTCAAGGAAGGGAAGGAGCAGGGGAACCAGATCTGATAATTCCAGTGAGTAGAACTGTTCCCCTGAGCCCTTTATAAAGAAATAAAAAGGCTCTCCTTCTCTCTGCTTCTCTTTGAGTACAAGCACTTTACCCTCTTGGATTCCCTGCAGGCTCCTCATACTGCTAAAATTGAAACATCAAGATGTCTGAGGCAGCAGGAATTACCATCAGTGTTTTGACACCTGGAGGTACAATTTCTATTAGCTTTTATATAAAAACAACACCAGTTTTGCCAACAGAGTTCTCGTTAAATAATGCATGAAGACCCCGCTCCTGACAGTAGGTATTTTTCTTTCACTTTCCTGGACTCTTGGATAATGGCTTAATTTTTGTGACCATTGGGGGAAAAAGATACACACGCTGGCATGTGGAAATATATATGCGGACACACATGTGCTTAACACCTGAGCAGAAAGTCAATTACCCTGTTTGCTAATTAATGTGGAGAGATGGGGGAAAGCAATAAGGTTGGTCTGTTGAGAAGGCTTGGATTGTTGTTTTATTTTTTGGAAGCAGTAGAACAGTCTTCCTGAGACCTTGGATGGTAAATAAGGCTGCTTATATGTGCTGTAAGAGAGACCCGAGGAGGGTCTACATGCTTTCAAACGGAGATGAGTGCAAGGTTATCGGAAACAAAAAATGGGTAGCTTGCTTTTTTGCCTAGATGATCCTTGGCATCAAGCATATGCTCTGTGCTCACTTTTGGGGGAAATGAAGTGAAACAGAAGGGCACAGCATGTGGATGTGACTGCTAATAGTGAGAATCAAAGTACAGTTTTGACATTTCTAACCTAATAAGTGGTGCTGCATGTGAGAGCCTGCTTATTTTCCTTTTCACCATGAGATGCTTTGACAGAAGAGTAAAGTCCCATTTTGACATTTCTGTCATTTTAACTAAAGAGAGAGATTACAGTAAATTGGATTAAGTGAAAATCTTCTTCAGATGTTTGTGGTTTGGGCTGATTTATGGATAGATGTCATTTGAACGTCATTCTGCATTTTTTAAGCATCTGCTTGATGGTTGCTCTAATGCTGTTGCTGCAAATAATCCACGCAGAGGAGGAAAGGCTGAGAAAGAAGCAGCTACCCGTGACAGATCTAACGCTGATGTGGCATGGGGACAGCAAAACACTGTCCTTCTCACATTCCCAGCTGCATAGTGCCAGATGCTGTAATGGGTGCTTGGTTCTCATTTGAGTTCCTGTTGTTAAACTTTGTTATCTTCTACTGGGAGTCATTTAAATAGGCTTTTCTAAGTATTTTTCCCATCCTGGAGAGAGACAGTTCAGTGTGCACATTCCTTATCGTGCGCTTGGCAGATCTTGGGTTGCCGGATCCCCTGCAACCAGCGGTGATGTTGTTCTTGGTTACGCTCATGCAAAGTCTCAGTCTTGGCTGCCTGATTGCAGAGTCCTTCACTTACTGTAAGTGTGTGCGTGTGACTTTTCCAGGAACCAAAATATGCTCATAAGCATGTGCTGGCTCACTAATATTAGCCATGGCATGTGAAAATGCTTTGTCCGTGTACTGGTATTTCCAAAAGATAGTGTTGAAAGTTTTTCCATTAAATTAACAGCGTGAGACTTCTTCAATATATATGTCATTCGTGGCTTCCTCTACCTAAGTTATTTAGAAGCTGCTGGTGCCATTTGGAAAGATGCATAATCTCTTGTGGGTGATGATGTAATCAGCACTGTAATCAAATCTGCCAGTCATGTCATTGATGGAGTAATCCAGTGTTGCCTGGTGCAGTGGGATAAGATTGAAGTCTTGGTGCAAATGGTGATGGGGAAACTGGGAAGTCCACATTCCTAAATTGTGTTATTCACATATACAGGTTTTAGTTTCTGGCACAATTTTTGAAAACATGTCTGATTCGTGCTCAGAATTGCTAGATTTGGGTCTTAGATGTGGAGGCATATGCATTGCAGCATTTCAGTTGTGGTCTCTAAAAGTTTGTGTGAGAGTTTAAAGTTGGTTTGAAGGTTTGTACCTACACCAGGAGGTGTAGGTAGTTGCCTGACAGCTTAGCTCCTGGAGCGCCTCTGCTCTACACCAGGCGAAGGCAGCGCTGGCCCAAGGGAGTGTGTGACTGGGAATGAGAATATAAAAATTGCCCTTAATCCTCTGAAGGTCTAGGTGTCTTAGACTGTGTCTGTATTGATTTTTATAGTCCTGAGGCAGGAAGGTGCTGCCCAGGTGTAAGTTACAGGTACAGAGAAGTACTGTCGCAAGTGGAGCGCATCAGATCCCGGCTTCTCGGGGTGAGTCAGCTGGTGATGCTTCCCATCTTCCCTCCAAACTGAGACCCACTGGTTTATCTGCAGCGTGTCAGCACTGCCTGGGTTTTCCTGTGCTGTTGTTGACACCAGGGTTGCGGTGTTTTGTTTTCTGCGTCTGTGCTCCCCCTCGGTGGTTGGCGACACCCCTGCTGTTAAAAGAAAAGATCTCGCATTTTGCCGTGAGAGCGTTTTGTGCCCAGCTAGTGACTTGAAGTGCAATTCTTAAAATATTTTCTATATTATTTTCTGTGATACGGTTATTAGTAGAAGATCACGCTACCAAGGGAAGATAAATTTGTAATCCTGCTTAGTGGCTGATCTTATCCTAGCTGAGTAGCTCTCGTTGCATAAGGGACAGTGACCTGAAATCATCTTTTTAAACCAGCGGGGGCAGGATGCCTTTCTCTTCTCCCCTACGCACACATGGATGTGATACAGATTTTTAAAATGGTTTGAAGTTTAGCGGTTTTACTTTGAAACCTGAATACCTCCTGATAACTAACCTTTAGGTTGATGTGCCAAAGAGAACAGCAGCGTCGCAGGAGGCGGGCTATTTTAATGCATCAGTCTACGTGTTAAACAGATTTCCCTGCGTCTCTCGCAGCCTGGCTTGCTTTTCAGGATTGCTAAGAAGTATTTACAAAGGTTACCTGGCACGAATGGCAAGGAGGAGCAAGTGGAAGAGCTTGATCACAGCCCATCCCGGGGAGGTTTATGAGAGAAGCTGGGGTGGGAGCTTCGAGGGATGGCTCTGGCACTGGGAAAGGGCTCTGCTCCGTCCTTGGCATCATGCTTCCACCAGTGGATGCCAGCAAGGAGAGTAGGTGGGTGAGCAGGAGGGGAAGAGCTGCTGCTTGTGAGCAGTGAAGAATTAGAAACATCTGCTCCAGCTGTGTGCCTCTGTGCTTACTGTTTTTAACTACTCTCAGTAAGGCAAATGAGGAACTGGCTGTGCATTTTTTGGCAGGGACCTTGTGTTGGTGGAGTTGAAGAGGTATTTCCCTTTCTGCTCAGTTGGCTCTTTCTCCTCCCATCCCTCCCAGACATGTAGCAGCCCTGGTTGAGCTCAGGTGAGACATCTGGTCTTTCCCTGCTGGGGAGGATGGTAGGAGTGCACTTGATAGCTTTCCCCTCCTCCATCCCCTGAGAAATGCTGCGTTAAATATCTTAGTGTTATGAGCTCCGTCTAAAGAGGTGAGGCTCATTCTGTCACCTTGCCTGTCTGCTTTTAAAACGGCCCCGTTAGGGGAGAGAGCACAGGCTGCTTGTGTGTGCAACCAAAAAACAAGGATGGGAATTGCTGCTCCTGAGTGTCGGCTCCTCTTTGGGTCAGTGGAGCAAACTCTCGGTGTCCCGTTGTGGGTCAGACCTGGGGTGTGCAGTTCCTGAAGTCCTGACTGCTCCAGCCAGGGGTGACTGGTGCTGGATACAGCCTGAGGCTGCTCAGGAGCTTCCTCCAAGCTGAGCAAGCATCCAAGCAGATGGGCACCCTCTCTGCTCTCCGAATGCTCACCTGCGGTGGGATGTTCGCAGCCCCTGGAAGTCGCTGCTAACGCTTGGGTTTGCAGCCTGTGGAGCGAGTGAGTGAGGTTCACCAGCGGCGCTCGCAGCAGCTGGGAAGTGTTATGCTGTAGGCAGGACTCTGGAAGCGATGCTTGCTTCATTTACTGAAGGCAATATCCTGGTGGCTGGCAGTGGGGAAGGAAGAAGACGGGTTTTTTTTCCTCTGGTGTGGGTGAATCAGTGCTGTCTGTGATGGATTCTCACTGCGACAGGCTCTAAATGGGAACTCTCAAGGGAAATTAGCCTGCAGCTTTTGACTTTATTAAATATTCTCCAGTGCTATCCCAAAGGACCGCTTTTTAGTGCTCCACAATGTTTCATCTGTATTTTTAACATCACCTACATGAAGTGTGACCATGTGTGGCCTATATTTATATTAAAGGCTATGTACAAATAGTTAAGAAATGATAGGTAGAATGTTCTGTTCTGTTCTTCAGGTCTGTCTTATAGATAGACGTGAGAACCTCAGCTGGAGATACTGCAGATTGTTATAAAGTCCAGTAGCTCACTTAGAGCTATGGCTTATAATGATTGATTTAGCCATTTGTTAAAACACCTATTTAATGATTGATTAAGCCTTTATAAACTATTTGTAACTTTTAAAATGTGACCTTATGTATTGTAGCTCCATTAGCATCTAGCTAATAAAATACACTGTGGACCTGTAATACCTATTAGCTTGACAGAAATTATATTTCTAGGCCTTACATGAGTTGAAGTTTTAAGTACCTTGTTACTGATTATTCTTGGTGCGTTTTAAAGCACGGAAGTACAGCCTGCCGCCTTAAAGCGAGCCATGAGGCTCAGCTGGCGGTGGTGTGTTTACCTTGCGGGTCTCCTGTCTGCCGGACAGTCCCTGTTTGCTTTGGCATTACTGGTCTGTGTAATCTGTCATCACCTGGTGCCGGTATTGAGCACCCCAGTAAAATCTCTCGCTGCTCCCAACAAGGACTGAGTCCATCTTGTGCTTGCCTGAGAACAGAGCCCAGATCTGGGAACCAGCAAGTGATGGTCTTGCTTCTGCCTGGTGCCTGCGGACACTGTCCTTGCAAGCAGCTTTGGCAGAGCTTTTCGGGGATACGAGCAGAGCCCTGGTAATGCCAGTGACCATTAACACGGATCCTGCACTTCCCTCTGCGGACCTGTCTGGTCTGTGATGAGGGAGCTAAAAATCGTAAAGGGAAGAGGATGGTTTGCGTCGAGGCACATAGTGCCAAATTTGAGTTTAGTTGAAGAGGCTGGGGTGGAGGTGGGGAGAGGGGGAGGATTGCCCTGAAAGAGAAGAGGTGCAGGCTAAGCTCTGCATCCTGCTTTATGTCTAGAAATGTGTTGTCTTCCAGGGTTTTCATCAAATCAGAGAATGGTTTGAGTTGGAAACGACCTTAAAGATCATCTAGTTCCAACTCCCTTGCCTCCCATACCTTCCACTAGATGAGGTTGCTCAAAGCCCCATCCAACCGGGCTTTACCTTTATGTAACCACATACCAAAATCTAAAGGCAAGTTCTGCACACATGATTATAGGGGACTTTTTTTTTAATCCACCACCTTTGTCCAGGTATAGAAGCATTTTTTTCATTAACTGCTCAACTTTCCATTTGCTCAAGCTGTACAGAGCTGGCTGCTGGGATGAGCTGTGTAATGGGATATCTGAATCGCAGCAGGAAACCTGCTCCAGTTTAAGCAAACCTGATTTAAAAGAAAATTCAATTAAACTAGTACAAACTCCTGCACAGAGAAATTAAAACTGTTTTATGTCTGATTGATACCACTTTTGCTTGGGTCTGCAACTACTGCTGAGGGATGCTCAAGTGGACAACAAGTAAAACTTCCTGAGTGCAGTTGGGCGATGGGAGGTTTTACGCTCTGCCTTTATCACTGGGCTGTAGGAAGTAGGTGAAGTTGGGCAAGGTAGGGCTGTTGGTTTAATGTGCTGGCTTCTAACCTGTCCCCGCTCCTGCCTAGCAAGTGATTTTCTGCTGCACGTGGTTAAAAGATCTGCCCTGATGAACGGCATGTGTTCAAAGGGGTGTTGGTGTGCTTTTCCTTAGGGGTCTGAGCTTGTAAGACTTGGTAGTGTTGAGGCAAGGCCAGCGTTGTAAATGAGCACGTGGGGATTCATGGGGTGTGGGAATGGTCTTGCCGTGTTGGTGGCTGATGTAAAAACAACTCCGAAGACTTTTTTGGGGCTGGGGGAATGGGGAGGTGATTTTGAGGGAGACTGCTATTTATGTTTCTCTTTACATGTTGTAAAAAAATTCAGCATTTCTTTGTTTACCTCTGGTGTTGGTCTGCAATATTTGTTTGTTTGTTTGTTTCTGGAGATTTCCTGCTAGTCTGTAGTACATGCCTTAGGAGAATGGGGAGAAGGGGTTGGCTCCGGTGGCCTGTGCCCTGTCGTTTGGTTCCCAGCCAGCTGTTCTGCAGCTGTTTTCACTGCAGAGGCTGCAGTGATTTAAACTGAGAGGGTTTCAGGGAACTTACAGGAGATGGCAGGAGACAAAGGCGCCCCCCTGTCCTGCCACCCTGCCTGCAACCCCCTCCAAGGGGACGTGTGGGTGCTGTGTTCAAGTGCCAGGTACTTCTCTGGGACACTGCGATAGGGCGAAGCAAGTGAAGGTTTATTTACCCTTTGTGACTACTCAAATATTTTCTTTTCCTTGATTTTTCTTTGTCTGGACAGTTCATAACTTTAACCCAGGGCTCAGAAATAAACCGTGGGGGATGCTGATGAATTGCAAGAGGGGGAAGCAGTGAATTCCCCTTTGGGTAAGAGTTTACCATTCAAGCCTTGACCTTGTTAAAACATGTTAACTCAATAAAAGTCTGAGTATTTAAAGACAAGTGACTTCTTCCTGCCTTGAGGGGCATAATTAAGCCATTCCACACCCCTTAAACCAGGGTTGTGGGAGGAGAACTAAGGAGCTCCCTATCCTGCCTGCCTAAGTCAAGCAGTCACCTTCCACTGGGGTCATCTGTGTCCCACAAGGCAGCACCTATGGGCTGTGTGGAGGTGCTGCTGGGAGGCTCTGGAAGTGCTGGGAGAGTCTGGCAGTGATTGCGTAGGAAACCCGCTATTTCCCAACTGTTGGGAGGATGACGTTGCTCCTTTTGCAGGGCGGGCAGTTCTTGCATCGGTTGAAATTGTGGTCAAGTGTTCTGGATTAAAGCAGTCTGAATTTCCTGGGTAAAGCATGCAACAGAGCTTCGCTGGGGGGATGGTGGGGGTGGTTACGTTCATCCATAAAAATTCCTGTACAACTTAAAAAGGGGAGAATTATCCCTTTTCTCAGGGTTTCCTTGTTTAAACATTGCTGTAAGTTTATAAAGTACGTTGTACATGTTGTATTAACGTCCACAGAATGGATGTTAATACAAATGGACACATAACATGTCCAAAAGCACCTTTACCCCTTAATCTACTGTAGTATTTTCAAAGGAAATACAGAAACTTGCTGTATTTCCAGTTTGAAGTGGTGTGTTTGTGCCTACTGAGCTGTAATTGGTACTTACTGGTGTGAATCCTTCTGGAATTGTGGATCCAAAGATGAACAAATAAGGAATCCCTCATCCCAATCAAACCCCAGGAACACAGAGATGCTAACCAGCTGTGCAGAGGAATAATCCCTGCTGTGACTGCTTTGCACCTGGAGTGCTGTTATTGCCTCTTGGCTATTTAAAAAGCACTGGGCTTCGTTTTAATTTTTTTTTTTTTTCCTGAACTCTTGACTTCTGTGCTATTTTCTCCCCAGGAGAAATTTGGTTTTCAGTACCTTTCCTGCAGCAAGTTTCTCTGTGAGGGCAGGGTCTGTGCATGGCAGGAGGCTTTTGCGCCTTCCAAGAAGGTCTGCAAAGTCACGGCATCCAAGTGGAGTCATGTTTGTACGACTGTTTGGGAGACGTTACGTGCTGCATGGGCCCACTACTGACAACCTGTGGGGTGGCAGAGGTTGGGTGGGGTGTGAAGAGCAGGGGATGGTGGCTTGGTCCGATTCTTGTTCCCTGTGCGGGCTCTGGGGGGTTTGTAGGGCTCCCAAGGGGCACTGGGAAGGGCTGTGTCTGTCTCGGTACAGAGTCCTCATGGGCACTGCAGCTGTTTTAAGTGAAATCCACCATCATTGGCTACTCCCATGAAACTACCAGGGCTGTTAACTGCAGTTGTTTCGTGAGCAGCTCAGCTGCCCAGGCAGAGGTGATGGAAATTTGGGGGACGGTAATCCTCTTAGTTATCCTTGTGTAAGCTGTCCTGCGTCAGCTTGATACCAAGGGAAACTCATTGCCTTAGCAGAGACAATTTCAGATGCCACGTCTCTTCTTGCTGTGGGTAGCCAGAGTTCATCTTAATTTAAATCTGAGGCCTTCATCAAGGTTTTAAGCTCCATGCATGAAGGTGCTGGGAAACATCCTTAAGTAATCCCGAGATGGACTCTGGAAAGATTATTATGATGTAATTTTGTTTCTGTATCTCCACAAAAGCAGTATTTGACCTTGGGACTATGGCTCTGCTGTTCCCTCTGCTAGCATCCCCGGTGCTTTTGTCTAGACCAGTGTTGTCCGAATCAAATGGCTCCGTGTTAGAGCTTCTGTTTGCCTGTGAGAGGTGCTTCCCAGCTGATGAGGATTGCTTTGTGTTTCCTCGTGGTTTTTCTTCTTCTGCTGTGTGGTTGAAGGGTTGGAGGGTGAGGAACCATCTGAAACCTCAGCCCCAGGGCAGGTAGGTGCAGGGTGAGGGGAGGTACCTGCTTGCAGCGAATTGGGCTACTGAGTCATTTTAGGAATAACTTGATGTTGGCAGCTGAGGTGTTGTGTTTTTTTTTTTTTTTGATAAGTAGAAATAATTATTACTAATGAGTAGCTTTGAGTTTAGCAATTGCAAAACAGGGGGGACTTATAGCCCAGAGACTGGGCGTTTTGCTGGGGAACAAGTCAAAACTCTCCCCTTCCTCTGGTACGACAGGGTAGGGAGGCCAGAGGCTTCTGACCTGGTCTTGCTGAAGCTCATTGCTCCCCTGTGGAAGAGTGGACCCTTTGAGATGTCTCATATATGTAGCATGAATTTCAGTCACCTTTCAATGACTCCTTTAAACTAGTCCAGAGGCTCCTAGAGGCCTGTTAACGACTGTGTGAAAACCATTTCTCCAAGCCTGGGAAAGGCACATTACAAAGGGTGTGATGAGGTTGCAGTTTGGGAATTGTCCTAATCAGAAAGCCAGGACTCCTGGTCTGCTAGGGACTTGACTGACTGCTTTGGACATCTTGTTGTCAGCAGGACTGAGCTTGGCGGGGAAGCACTGAAATCCTGTTTGCCCACTTGTGCGGGTTCAGTTATTAAACACATCAGGAATCCCCATCTGCTTTGCAAGCTCGTCTGTAGAAACCCAAAGCCTGGCTCCTGCGAAGTGCCATTTGCCTTTGAGTGAAGTTGGAGGGAGCTGGAGCTGTGCAAGACTACTTATTTTTAGGGTAAGACTCCCCTGTGGATGCAGAAGGGGTGAAGCCCTTTGCATTGCGCTTGCTGCGTGCCGGGGCTTTTGCTGAAATGGGCTGTTGGTTTGTGTACAGGGGTATTGGAGAAGGGGGTGGAAGACGAGGTGGAGGTGATGTTCTCCTGTCCCTTGCTGCAAATTGTCCAGCATTCTGTGAGGTGCTACATGTTGTATGCAAATGTTGAAATTTTTTTGGTACCTCTAGAGAGGCTTTGACTTTCTGTCTAGAAGCTATTAATTACCTAGACAAGGAAAGCAGAACATACCCAATTAATGTCTCCTACCGCTTAGACCTGTCTCTCCAGCTGATCTGCTGTGAACTAATGAGCAGCTCCTTTCGCTGGGCCACCAGTGAGCTTGAACTTCTCATCAGTTTTCCTGGGGAGAAATGAAAGCGGCAGCGATGTGCAGGAACAAATGACTGGAATTCGGTTATTAACCTGGGCTGAAAATTGACTCTATCTGCTAGTAATTACCCGGGGGATGTTAGGAGAGAGGCCTAGTGGAGGGTTCAGAGCTGGTATTTGACAGACGATCACAAGCAATCGAGTTAGAATTGTTTAAGTTCCCATCCTGTGTCTGAGGTGCGGTGGTGTGCTGGGTAAGTACAGCGACTGCAATGCAAACCTGCAGTAAAATGGGTTAGTTTAAAACAGCTCCACTCCCGAATGGCTCCCTTCTCTAGAGATACTGTACGGCACAGCTGCATAGCATCTCATATATTTTTGAATACCTTAGTTTACAGGTCATTTCATTTATTTGCAGGCTTTGTTTTGGTTCCCTAGAGTCATTTTGTTCCTTTGCACACGTCTTCCTATGGAGGCATTAAATTGTGCAGTTTGTCGCAATAGTTCAGCTTTCATGCTGGCAGTCGGTGCTCTTCAAAGATCTTTGTGTGAAGTTTAGACTCCTGAATCATTAGAGGATCATGAAAGAAAAGGAATAATTTAGAAGGCGAAGATGTTTTGTCGTCTTTGAAATTGGGAACGTGCGAAAGGAGAAAATGTTTAGCAGTACAATCTGCCTCAAAGAACTTATCTTAGCAACTCCAGAAAATGAATTTCCCTTCTTTATTCAGGATGTAAATAATCGAAAATGTCACTCCTGAGCTGAGTAATTTGTTCAACAAAAGGATCTCGAGGAGATGACTCCCCTAGCTTTCATGAACGTGCCCAAGACATCAGAGGACCTGTCTCTTTAGCAATATGAACTGAAGGGCTTGAAAAATCACATGAACAGTGTGTTCTGTGCAAAATATATAAATAAATCTCGCAGGTGCTTTGTAATCTCCCTTGCATTTTAAAAGCCTTGCTTATCTGGAGTGTCTGGGGTTTAGGTTAACTTCTGGGAGCTGTGAATGGGTGTAGTGATGATGTGTTGTTACAGTGGTGGTTGTTAATGTGCTATTTAATGTACTTGGGAGCGTGGCTGAAACAGTCATACAGTTACTATATCATTATTGCGCGTTGGCAAGGAATTGCACTTTTTTTCTTGATTTGAAGTTGCTTGTGTGTGTTTATTAAACTGAGATTAGTACTGCGTAACAGTTACAGTGTTTAAGCCCATGTTTAATGTAAGGTGAGGGGCAGCTGAAGTGGAAAAGGTGTCGTGTAGTGTGTGCAGGGAGGGGACTGGAGAGTGATGGGGTGCTGGGAGTAGGGAGGGAAGGAGCTTTGCCGTGGAACAGGCTGCCTGCACTTGCCCCACGGTTAAAATTGCCCTGGATACCAAGTGAACGTGGCAGCACAAGGAGAGTGTTCCAGCATTTCAGGCTGCCAGACAGGGGTTTGGGCAGGACAGGAGGAGGGTTTGGTTTGTGCCTTTGCATGGTCCGTCTTGCCTCAGCAGACGTGCTTTTTAGTTTCAACTTGTACGTTTCTGTATCTGGTGCTTAGGGCTGGGCTTCTGTCAGAAAACAGGGCATTTTCAGCATTTTTTTCAATCTGTGGGGTTTTACCAGTCAGTTCTGCTGGGTCACTTTGCTGTCTTGCACTGGTTTTCTTGCCTGTCTCCTTTTTGGCTGCCTGATCTGTGCTCTGGCATTTGACCGTTGCTCCTTCCCTTTCCCCCTCTAGTCCTCTGCCCTGTTTCCCTGTTTCCCTTTGCAGTCCCAGTGCCCGGGTGGTTTCATGTTTGGGGTTTTTTTTTTGTTGTTGTTATTTTTTTTTTAATTTCCTCTCCAGGCGTTTCCATTTGTCTTTGCAGATCATCTTCAACAAAGGCCTCGCATGGTCTAATTTGTTTTCTATTTCCAGCCTAGACTTAAAATAACTCCTTTGTTCCATGAATGGCCTGTGCATGGATCTAAATCTCACCTCCCCCCTTCTTTTTAGTGTGGGTTTCTTTTTTTGCTGTTCCTTGTCAGTATCTTTAATTACTTGTAGTGTCCCTTTTGGGCTTTTAGCCTGCAGCTGCCAGTCAGTAGCTGCGGGTTGCGTGTGGCCGTGTGTGTGCCAACTCCCTCCGCTTCCCAGCGGAGCAGCGTGGCAATGGGTTTGCAGGGCTGTGGGCGCCCTGGCACGGGAGCAGGGATGCCGTTGTGTAACAGGAGCAGCTCTACCATTGCATCCCTGCCGGCAAGCTCGCCCTCCAGATGATCCACGGGTCGTCTGCATGCTTTTGCAGTCAGAACTGTGAAAACTAGGAGATGCTAAAGTTGGTTGTTTTTTTTTTAGTTCATCAGGATTGGGAAATCCAACAACGGGAGTTGGGAAGCTAAAGGGAAAGAGGCATGTTATGTCAGGATTTGAAAAGCAAAGGCTTAGGCCAGCCACGCTGATGCTGACCTGACGCTGGAGTCGTGGCAAGGCTGGCACTTGGTGTGTGGCTCGTGCATTTTAATAAGGCAGCGTCCCTGCAGCTGGGGGGTGACAGCCGAGTGCTCCTGCAGAGAGAAATGGGTCAGTCTTGTTCATTTAAGCACATACGTGCCCCTCTGGGAGCCCTCACAAGGTCACTTGCAGCCTCTTTGCTGAGGGCTGGGAGGTACTTGAACCGTGTGAGATCCACTGCAAGTGCTCGTCTGACAAGGGGTGTCCGTGGTGGGGCAGGTATCTCATCTGCTCCCGAGGAACTGGATCCCGCTGCCGAGGGGCTGGGGTCTGATCCCGCTGCCGAGGGGCTGGGGTCTGATCCCGCTGCCGAGGGGCTGGGGTCTGATCCCGCTGCCGAGGGGCTGGGGTCTGATCCCGCTGCCGAGGGGCTGGGGTCTGATCCCGCTGCCGAGGGGCTGGGGTCTGATCCCGCTGCCGAGGGGCTGGGGTCTGAACGAGGGGTGTCAGTGGCAGGAGTTGCAGCACACAGCACGTACTTTCCCCTGCGTCGTGGCGCTGCCGAGAGCAGCCTGTCTGGCAAACCTGCCTTTCGAAACACGGCAGGGAGTGGAGCTGGCAAAATCCAACCCTCCGACTTTGCTCTGCGCAGCTGCAGTGCCAAGATCTGTACACAAATGCTGGCGAAGGTTATCTCGGGGCAGAGCTAAACATGGGTCCCGTGCCCAAAATAGCTTGGAAAGATTGAAAAGGAGAAATACAAGTCGCAAATCCTGCTTTGCTGCTTTGGGCAGTGATAGGAGCAGGGCTGAGAAGTCACCTTTCGTCGGAGATCAGAACCGGTTCTGCGTGGAGGTGTGCCATGGGGGGAGAGCTGATGCAGCTTAGAGGTTTCCAGCAAGGAGGCGGCAAACCAGAATGAGAGACTTCAGCTCCTGAGCTTCTGTCATCTCCTCCATGGCCTTAGGAACCGGTTGTACCTTCTTACAAGGGTAACGTCCTGCCCTGGGCAGCTCTTATCGTAGTGCTGTAAGGCCTGTTCTTCCCCCAGGTCTGCTGCTGTAATTGCTTGTGCATCTGCACCATCAGTCAGGCTAGGAAATGAATCTAGTTCAAAAGTCATCTGGCCAGAAGAGAAAAGGGAGGGGGGCTGCTGTCAACGGGCGAGCTGGGGAACAGGGCAAGAGCTGCTTCGTTGAGGTGCACCTGAGGAACTGCAGGGTCTGGCCGTGATGTGCAGGGTGCTGCCAGCCCGGCTTTGTTTTTGTACTCTTCCAAAGCCAGAAAAATGCTTTAAGATCACATGCAGGTACAAGCCTTGACCCCTGGGGTTGAAATAACGTCTCTGCCATGCCACAGAGCTCAGGATGTGCCTGATCTTTCCTGTTGACCCTGTGCTGCTATTTTAATTTAAAACCTCTGTACCCTGCTGTGGTTGAATGCTACTGTGGATTCCCAGGCTGCAGACACTGACATCGTTGTCTTTGTTATTCTGAATAGAGCCCTAAATTTATGGCAGACGGCCTGCTTTCCTTTTGAAAGGACTTAATAGATACAGTACATACAAATATTTGTGTATAATGTCAACTGTCTTCCAAGAAAATTTCATGCACATATTGATTAGACAAATCCATTACCATTACATTGTGGTGCATTTCTTAAGAATGTTTCTCTACCCGTTTTCATCGCATCTTAATTATTTTTGCTTCCACTAGTACTTTAAAGCAAGTGTGGGTAAATTTCTTAACTGCTTTTCAGGTCTGGTTTTGATCTAGAGCTGTATGGCATGTCAGTTCCTTGACCGGCCGTGGGTCGGCTGCCGACAGGCGATATATGCTTTTCTGCTGTGCTGCACACAAGTGTGTGCTGGGGTTTATTAAGGTCATGGGTTGGTTGGTCTCCTGGAGGTGAATGTTATAGCTCAGTATTAATTAAACATTATAAACAAAGGTCTCCTTAACTTTTATTTCAAAATACATGAGTTGACTTGGAGGATATATACCTTTTCTTTCTTGTTTGAGAAGGAAAATTATCATGTATTTAGCATTTGAGTAAAAATCACTTGATGGTTTTTTCCCCAAATCCTGCATCATTTAATGTAGTTAAACACTAATTTTGTTGTCAATGCTCTTCAACTAAATGTGCCCTGGTGAGTGCTAGCAGCATTTTGTTTATTTGCCTTGTCTGCCTGATATGGTGGTACTAGTTGTTGCCTTTAATGAGGTCTTTTGCAGTCATTTTGTGGGCTACTTCCTAACGTCTTCTGTAGACCATCCATAGTCTGTAGACCGCAAGTTGAGTAACATTACTCTGGACTTAAGAAACAAAATATTCTGTTAATCTTATTTCAGCATATCCTTGCTTAAAAAAAAAGTTTATTTTGAACTTGAGTGGTGTGTTTTCGTTGGTAACTTTAAAACTCTTATGAGGATGAATGAACGGTATTTTCCGTGAGCTGGGAGCGTCTTGTTCTCACCTTTCAGACAGATGAACCAAGGCGTGGGGTAATTACAGCAACTCACCCACGTTTGTATTGTGTCAGCAGCAAACCAGGGACCTTACCTGGGAATCCTGCTCTTCCTGTGAGCTGATCGGGAAGGTTGGCTCTAACTTTGAAGAGCAACAAGCGTGTTGAATGATGTTAATTAAATTTTTGCAACTCAATTGAATTGCAAAGCCTTATTTTACACCTGTATGGCTTTTGCGTGGCCCTGACTGTATCAATGTCTGCTTTTGCTGTGGTCAGGAGCTGGGCTGAAGGACCGGCGCAGAAATGCACAGCCCCATGCCCAAGTGATGTTGACCACGAACCTGTAGATGACAGCGGGGCATTGTGAGCTTGTCTGTGCCCACCTTTTGGGCTGGACACAAGTCTGCTTGGCCTGGTGCTGTACGCCCTGTTAGCACGGGCTGTGCCCGAGCTGGCACATGCTACTGGGACCTGGCAGGCACTGGGGCAGTCAGGCATGCGGTCAGAGCTCCTCTGCATGCAGGTGAGCCTGCAGCAACTTGCAGTGGCTTGTAGAGTGCTTTCATGGTGTAAATTAGGGAGATCAGGTGGTGAGGAAATGATTTTAGACAGTAAATGGCACATGAAGAGGAGAAACAGGAGCTGGGTGGTGGTGGTTTGCTGCGTGGAGTTGACAGTGGGGAGGATTGGGGGAGTTTTTGAAGGGTTTCAGCAGTGGGGCAGGATCCTGGGAGTCTCTCAAACAGGTGGGAATAAATGGGTGCAGGAGCCTCTGTGGGCGCTCATATCTTCTGCAGGTTCGTGCTATAGCCCTGATGCTGGGTTTGCCAGTAACCTCCAGCTTTCTCCTGTTCCTAATCAGAGACTGTAAATCTCCTCGTACCTAGTGCTGTAATGGCTAATGCAGGTCTGTGGATAAAACAGTCTCTGATGGAGACTCCAACCGGGGGGGAAATACTTTTCCTGTGAGACAATGTCTGTGCCTCATCAAAATCAGTTGACAAAAGTGGGAACCAAACAGTTCAATCTTAAAGATTTAAAGAGCCTGGCTGCACTATTTCTCTCTTATTTCCATTAATCTGCTTCTATTGTTTGTGTTCCTGTCTCAAAAATAATTGATAAAGGGTTGCAGATGAGGAGGCACTCCAGTATCTTTTGCTAGGGATAGGTGGCCAAGCCGTGTCCCAGCTGCACCCCGCTCTGAAGCAGCACCAGTACATCCCCAGCAAGATTATATGCTCCCACTTTGCTGCCCAGTGGGATCACGCACAGCCCTGTTGCCAGCTGGCCATGGACCCTCCTCCTCCCTGGAGCAGTGCTGAGCTGGGCACGCTGCAGCGGCCCCTTTCTTCACACATGGAGCGTAAAAATGGGATCTAAGGCGATGGCATCTGTGGAGCTGCCGTAGCGCTTTGGTGACCTCATTTGGCTCCAGCCCATAGTCCAGCTGTGGTGGAGAATGTCCAGGGCCTTAGACTTGTGCTGAGATCTTGCTGGTGAGCTGCTGCGCGGTGGTTTGCAGGTGTGGAAATGCATGGGCAGTGCTTCACCTCTTTGCAAGCACATGATTTTTTATTCTTGGCTTTCCAGGGCTTCTTGATTAGGCCTGCTAGTGTGTGGTTAGCACAAATTACCAGCACGGCACGGCTTGCAGGCCGCGTGCCTTAGCGCAGGATGGTTTTGTTGGCCGCTGTAACTTCACCCCATGTGTGTATATCCCTCTAGTAGAGTTCTAACTTTTTTTTTTCCTAGTTGCAGAGACAGAAGCAAAAAGCTTTTAAACTGTTTTAGAGCTTGACACCATGTGGCTTTGCACTTGGAGCTGAGTTTTACAGCTGAACTTCTGATCCAAAGAGTTTAAAAAAAGAAAAATCATCCTGTTTCTTTTACTGTAGACATTTTCCGTGGCATGGTCAGGTCTACCTGCTGAGCTTCCAGGGGAGAAGTTGGCTTGCTGAAAGCTGCCAAGGGCTCTGGGTGCCCCCAGCTTAGAGTGTGTGTGTATATATATGTATTTACACCTGCTAATTAACTCTTAGGTGGCTACAAGCCAAGATGTCCAGATTTGAATCCGTTATCAGGAATGTACCTTAAACTTCTGCAGATCCCAGTGAGCTTTTGGAGCCCTTGAGAGCATCGTGCGTGCATCCTTGGCAGCTGCCGGAAGGGTTTGCCCCTGTAGAAGCACACGTGGGCTGCAGGAAAGCTGGGAGGGTGATGGTGTGTTCCTGGAGGGTGAGCGGGGTGGGTGTGGAACAGTGTGCTCCCAGCGTGGCCCCTAGCTTTGGGTGGGAATTGGTGATTAAAATCCTATCCAGTCGGAAGCCCAAGGGGAAGTGGGGTAGTCATACTGGAAGTATAAATACGGGCCGGCCGCCTTCTGGGTACCTCTGAATTCCCCTGTGTGTGCAGGGGCTTTCCTGCCCTGGGGCTGGATTGCACCAAGCATGCCAAGCTCCTGCGTGAGGAGGCTGCTTCCCCATCCAGCATGAGGGTCAGGCTGTTCCTGGGCCACTGGTGCGTCCCCGGACCAGGGGTGGCAGGTAAGGTGCTCCAGGGCTTGGCAGGGATGTTGTGGGTGCAGGGTCGGGGGGAATCCCAGCTGCTGTGCGGGGAGTGAGCTGAACGCAGGAGGGGACCTGGTTGTCCCTCTTCTCCCTGCCCAGAGAGCAAAACCTTGCCGTGTGTTTTCCCATAAGTAACTTGGCAAAATACCTTTTGCTCAAGAGGCTTGTCTGACCCTTGGCAGGGGCACGGAGATGTCTCTGCATGTCTGTCATCCTTAGGCTTTAATGGGAATTTGCTGGAAAATACTATTGTTGTAAAACTTGACCCCTTCGTAAGGGAGCTTCCTTAGGCTGCTCTCTTCCTGCCGTTGTTGCCCTGCTTGTCATGCCCAGCCTGCCGGGGACCGTTGACTTGGTTTGATTCGATTTCTGCCTGGTGAGCAGCACATGGATGCCAGCAAACCAGCGAGGTGATCCTGTGCCTGCCTGCAGCAGATAGCAAGTGGTTTATCAGCCTGGGCTGATCTGTGGTCTCCCAGGAGGAAAAAAAATTAGAAAAGTTCCTCTTTTTTTTTTTTTTAACCCCTTTTGGTTTTTGTACACGCCAACTGCTGTTTCAGTTGAAATTGCATTGACTTGGGCTGCCTGTGCTCTCTGTGCAGCAGAGACCGAGCGAGCACAGGGAGAGGCTGCCAGGGAGCTCACGGCATTGGAAGCTTTCTCTGCTGCTCCTGGTGTGCTGATGAAAGATGTTGATACTGCCGAAAACCTTGCTCAAATCTATACGTAACTTGTGTACCTCTGCTGGGGAGGAGGCGTGTGAGTGTTCTCAGCGTTGCGTGGGATGAAGAATGGGACCTGGAGAGGGGAAGCTGGAGAGCTGGGGCTCTCCCTGCTCAGGATCAATCCCGGCAGCATCCCCCAAGCTCAGGCAGCAGTAGGATTTTATGCTTTGTGTAACTAACCGTTAATATGAGAATAATAGTTAATGCACCTTAAACTGACAGCGATGAAGGGCAGCATTTAATGTTTGTTACTTTTCATTGAAGCCCAGACAAAACCCAGGAAACTTAAAATCCTAACCAAACAAACTACATGAAATATCTATGAAAATCAGTAACTTGTAAATCTCCCCTTGGGGCTGAGGGGAGTCCTCCCACTTTGTTGGTTTTCCTGGTTTTGTTACAGCTGCAAAAGGAATTGCAACACATGGTAAAGCAGTGAACGTGTGGGTGACAGGGGTGTTTGTGGAAATACCCTCAGGGCCACGGTGTCTTCTCTGGCTCTTGGTCCTGATCAGAAAGGCTGATCTAGGTGGCACTGGAGGCGTGTGACGCACTTTAGCTCTGCGTTTTAGTGTAGCCCATAGATGGACATGGCTGCCGAGGAGGTTGGTGCTTGGTGTCCCTCCTGGTATAGATCAGGGCGTACCTCAGGCGGCTGCAAAAATGGCCACAGCTTGGAAGGGAGGGCACTGAAAGAAATGTGTGCAGATATGCGAGTGTGTGGATGGGGAAAGGGATGGGCTGAGGAGGGACCTTGTGCCTTTGGACCTTGTGCCTTTGGACCTTGTGCCTTTGGACCTTGTGCCTTTGGACCTTGTGCCTTTGGACCTTGTGCCTTTGGACCTTGTGTTGAAGTGCCTAAATTCTTGTGGGTTTTGGGAACTATGTCACCCCCCCAAAAAAATACCTGTCTCCAAGAGACTTGGAGACATAAATCAACAGGGCCCAAATAAATGGCTGGCAGTTTGCAGGCCTGGTCCTGCTGGTGCTGGGGGAAAGCTTTCCAGGGCAATCGAGTGGGATGGATTTGGGATAATCTTATATTTGGACTTCACTGTGATAGGAATAATCTACAGCAAAAACTTGGCAGTGGTGTTTGCCAAGTGGGAAATGGGGCTGCTGGAGAATTGCGAGGGCAGTCGGGTTTTGGTGATCACCCAAGGCTTGATGTTCAGTTGTCTTGTGGTTGACTGCATTTTAACCTGCTGCTTTCCTGTTTGCTTCCAGTTGTTGCGTGACGTGGAAAGCACAGACATGATGAAGAGGAGCTCTTGGCTCTCCTAATCTACTTTGTGAGTGACTTGGAAGTAGCGACCGCCGCTCCTGCTCTTTCAACATGTCTGGATCCACGCAGCCCGTGACACAGAGCTGGCGTGCTGCCGAGCCGCGCTACGCCCCGCACGCCATGTCCTACCCAGTTCAGATTGCTCGACCACATGCGGTAAGGCAAGAGACTTTCCTTCCCTGCCCGCTTGCAGGGTAGGAGCTGCGTGGCGCGTCCCCGTCACTGGGGCAGTGGTTCAGCTGCGCTGTCTCGGATGTGGCTGTTACAGAGAAATCAGACCATTTCCGTGCCTGCGGTACGGGATTTCATTGTTCCTCTCTCGTGGGATCCTCTTTTGTTTCTCTATACGGTGCTTTCAGCTTTTCTCTCCCTTTCCAGCCTCTTCCTGGCGCTTGCCGTGGCAGTTCTCATGGGCTCCGGCTCATCACTTCTGAGCGCCCGAGTCTGTTTGTCTTCCTGGCAAGAGCACCGTTGGTTGGATGCAACAAACCAGCTTGGGAGGGAGAGGGGAAGGTTGACCATCCATGTGGAGCAGGAGCACGTGCCCTCCAGCCCTCTTTGGCATGGCTTTTCCCTGCTGCTGCATCGCAAGGAAATGAGTATCCTCTCCTGCACGTGGGCTTACTGCTTCCCAGTGAGACCAGTCCTTGCTCCTCATACTCACAGGAGAGCTCTCCTGGTTTCCAGGCAGACTGACAGGGGTGAACCTGCCACCTGCCCTTTGGTCAGAAGACCTGCATCTCTGTATGTGGTGTTTCTGGCTGGTAGTGGCACTCCTGGGGAGCAAGAAGAAAATTGAGCTGCTGATCTTTTTACATTTTATCCTTCCTCATTTTTCCCCCTCTTACCTTTGATCCGTAGTCTTGTCGTCTCTTGGATCAAGGCATAAGCTGGTCATTTTTTTGTTGGCTGTGTTTTGTCGAATGCACCGGAGCTTGCATGGGTTAGTTCACCCAGATCTAGCCTCTCCTTTCTGTGCCATGTCACTCATCTGCTCTTGCTCATCCTGGGTGGTTGAATGTTCTAGGTTTAGGCCCTTAACGGAAAAAACCTCTCCTTAGTGGAACAGGTTTAGTCAGCTCAAGCTGCTTAAATGAATCTTATTAGGTGCTGGAGTGTGGCACAAACTTGCAAGGCTGCTCTTTGGAGTCACTTCTTGCTGGGTAACAGTGAGGTGGCCATAGCCTGGAAGGTGCTTGTAACACAAGTTAGTGAGGACACCTTGTCTCGGGGTTACGTTTGACAGTGGTGGCTATTGAATGGTAAAATTCCTGCTGTGATGATTTTAGGGTTTGACTTGAAAGCCTGGAAACCCATGAAGTATCAGTGAAGGGGTGAAATTCCCTCATCTGCCTTCTTTGCTGGGCTTCAGCAGAATGGCACAGTGAGTAGAGCCGCAGTTTGGAAAGGCTTTGAAATAGAAACGTTAAGGAGAGGCGCAGGACAAGCTTTTGGCTGCGTTAGCTGGCTCATCTAGATTGCTCAGGGCCTGCGTGCTTCTGCACAAAGAAGCTTTTCATCCCGGGTATGAAGACACGCTGACCTGGTTCAATTTATGGGAGTTTTGCTTCCATTGGTGCGAGCGTGTTTGTTTAGGAGGTGGGACAGAACGAGAGCATTTGTCTCAAAAAGAAAATTCCAGTTCTCTTTTTATCAGAAACACAAGCAGGAGGATGTGACCAGGTAAGCAAGATCTGCAGTTGTTGCAAAACCATGATTTAAAAAAAAACCCCAACAACAACAAACCAAAGAAACCTCAATACCCAATGTGGAGACGGATTTTAGAAAAGTGCGAAAGGCTCCTCGCCTTGGGGTGTGGAGTCCTTGTCTCCTGCAAACCTCGGTTGCTTCCCCTTAGTGTCGCAACAGCAGAATGAACCAAGCGGGGCAGTTGTTTGCAAGTCAGGTGGAGCTCGGGGTTTCTCCAGCCTGCCCTGCTCTCTGGCTAGCGTGAATACTGTTTTTATTCTATCATATTAGTGTTGGAAGAAGTTGCTGGCGTTTGCTTCGAGAAGTTATTTTTACAGCCGCATGTAATCTTCCGACACTATGTGATACCTTTTAGGTGGCTGGATGCAGGAGAGGTCCGAGCTGGGATTTTTTTGGATGGAAAGCCGAAAGGCTCCTCTTGGCGGAAGCGTGCCAGCCCCACACAAACCAAACATACCTTGCTTCTTCTCAGGAGGGTAGGCAGAATGTTTCTTGAAGCGTGTCCCTGCATGATCCACCCTGCCACTCTCAGCTGTTTGGAAACACGTGTCTCTTGCTCGGCAGCGCCGTGAGCTGGAACCTGGCCATGGCTTTGGGGCTGGAGCTGATCTCTGGTGGGATTGCTTGGGAGAGGAGAGCCCAGTTGCTTTGAAGTTGCTGCGCTGTTTAATGTTAAAAGTCAGCGGTATTTTCTTGCATGTCTTGGCCAGGTCAGTTTTGTCATGGGGTGTGTTTGCACAGTGAGAGCTTGTTTGGAAGAAAGCAAGTGAGGCCAAAACCAACCTGACACTAGCATGTCTTGTGTCTAATTAGATTTTTGATTCTGGTTTGCTGCATTCCACGACATCCTTTCCTGGGAACTGGGAATTTGTCAGCCTGGGGATCCTTATCCGGTGGTGGAAACGCCCTGGGTCACCTCCTGGGTGTGTGTGCAGGGCTGAGCGCAGCAGGGCTGCAAATGCTATTATAATATAAATAAATAATCACAGTCCAACTGTGACAGTCGCACCCAGGGAAATGCGGCACTGCAGGAATACTGAGCTCAGAAATGAGCCATGACATTATTTTAGGCTTGGAGACACTTTATGAAAAGTGATTTAAAGGATTGCAGCTGTTTTGATTTTTGCCAGAGGAGGCAAGTGAGAGGGGCTGTTGTGAAGGGGCAGAAGGCAGTGGAAGTAGGCATGGGCACGTTTCTTCTCCCATCGTATAAAACCCAAGGGAATATTCAACAAACTAGGGAAAAAGATCCATTTCAGGTGAATAAACAGAAATATACTTCGTACATATGGGCACAGTCTCCCAGCAGCACATGCCAGAAATTGAGCTTGTTGCTGGCAGAGGAGATCCAGTACCAGTCGAGTGAGGATGTTTGTTGGCTGGTTTCACTCTTAGATGCCAGCTTTGGGTAGGGCCATGAACCCGTGGGTATGATCCGGAGTGAGCTCTGATGGGTGATGCAGCAAACAGGCTCTTCCGTGGGGTAGGTTGGTCCCCAACCGTATGGGAGTGTCCTCCTCCTCCTCTCTGGGAGACATTTGCTCCCAACAGTGATCGGGGAGGCTGGATGTGAAGATGGTGCGATGTTTTATAATGACCCTAAATGCCATTCCATCTTACTAAAAAAAGTGACTTGTAAAAAACTTTGACAGCTGTGTGTGCTTTTAGAGGGAAGAAGGAAGCTTGGTGAAAAAGTTCTGGTTTGTTTGACTTCCCTTAGGTAAGGCTAAAATCACCAATAATTTGCTGTTTCTTCTTAAAAGCACTGAGTGGTTCTTGGCCAAACTGCAGGGGAAATGTTTTTGTTTTCCATATTCATTAGCTGTAATGTTGGGGTGCTTAGTTGACTTCTGTCATGTTCAGCTTGGGAACAGAGGAATTGTTTGAATGCTCAGTGACCTTTAGCTAAAGGTGAAAAACCACATTACTTACGCTCTTAACCTTCTAATATGTCCGAAGTTCATGCTCTCTCAAAGGAAACTTTCTCATGAAGGATATTAATTTTCAGGCAACCTGCAGATATTTTCTGTAAACAGATCAATTTCCCTGCATAGCACATGTCCCCCTTTCCTTTTGAAGCCTCTTCGGGATTAATAGTCCCTGGGGACAGAAGGGTTCCCCTCTCTTCCAGTTTCTTTCTGTGCCCTCCTTACCAGTCTTCCTTCTCCTGTTGGTGCCCTGGTGTTTCAGAGCCGCAGGAATGATGCGGCTTCGAATGCAGGCTGGGGTTTCCAGGAGGGTGGTATCAGCTGTAGGAGATGCTGGGGATTTGGGGTGTCCTCATGCAGCAGCCTCTGTGCCAAAACAGCTTCTGCTTTTGGGTTGCTTTTAGTGTTTTACCTACGAGAGATACTAAACAGGTTTGGGGATTGGTAGGATTGGGGTGTGTGCACATGTATATGAAATTGGTGCTCCACCATCCCTTGAATCCCCAGGTGTGACCACTGTCCCCTCCCTGCAAAACAAGAGGTGTTCTTTGTGCCTCCTGTGTGCTCTTTGCCCCCATTCCCTGCACACTGCTTCAGCTGAGATGGAAAAGTGTGCTTAATATCCCTCCTTAACCCCTCTGCTCCAGCTTTGAGACCTTTGTGCTTTCTCCTGTGTCACCTCTCCTGTCTGGGAGCAGCTCTGTAGTTCCTTCATTATGCAAATAACACTTGTGCAGGAGCATCCCAGCCTGATTGCTCTCTTTTTTTTTTTGTTTTTTTGTTTTTGGCCCGTGATAAATAACTTCCTTGTCTGTCTGAACCAGAGACAAGAGGTTGGTGCAAACTTGTGTGCTGATTTGGTGTCCTAGCCAAATGGTGGCCTGGGGGGAATTGAGTGCCTTCCCTGCCCAGACTCCTCCTCCCAGCAGTTTGAGCAGGGCAAGTTCAACCCAGCATCTTGCTGTGGAAGGTGCTGTAAGGAGATGCGAGCTCCTGTGATGGCAGGAGCTAGCTCTTCTCCACAGTGACATGATCAGCGTGGCAAGGCGATGCCAGGTAAGCTTGCAGAGAGACAGTGTATTTTGCATTACAAGTGCCAGGCGCCTTTGCTGCTGTGTTGGTTTTCCTTGGAGTAGTTATTCACACTTTTATGTGCTGGAAGCAAAATGCCAATCTGTGTCAGTGCTCCAGGAACTTGCAGAACGGAAGAGTTTATGGTGCAAAATGCTGAAATCCCCCAGGCTGCAAAGAGCCTTCTCCATCCACCTCCGAGCGCAAAAAGCGTCCTGCTACCAGCTGCACAGCTGAGTGGGGGGTGGTTTGTGCCAGAGATTCTCATCCTGAGCTCTGCCTGCTGGGCTCCAGCTACTGTTTGAAGGAATGACTTGAAAATCAAAAACATACCTTGGAAATACTGACTCTGATCGGGTCTGTCATGAGAACTCTGTGCGATCTCTTCTTAGGTACCTTTCCAGTGAAGGGTTGCATGAGCTCCACGCAGCTCAGTGGTGGATTTGGGAAAATTTGCTTTCTGCTGTGGGACTGGGAGAGCATGGAGGTGAAGGAACAGGACACCTAATTCCCTGCCCTGGGGTCTCTGTCCCATTGCCAGGAATGAGTTGGCTTACAGCAGTTTGTATTTAAAGCTCATTTTCCCTAGAATACAGCCTTTATCCAAAACAGTTCTTTTTCTTCAAGCTACTGTAAACTTCTACGGTTGCTCCCTAATCTGCTTTTTGGACGTGATTTCATGCAGAGGGTGATGCTTTGCTTTTGGTTGATTTTGGGATTGTAAATCCACAGGGGAAGAAAGACTTTTTTGCTGCATATGTGGTTTGGCAAAGGTAGAGACCCACTAAAACTGCTTTTGAAGACATGAAGCCTTTGCCTGCAGTCCTAGCCTGACTCTGCCCGCATTGCCCCACCAGCCCCTGGAGACACCTTCTGCAATACCTGGGGGCTTTTGATGGTTGTCATTGTCACCACATTTATTCAAAATATTGAACAAGTTAGGGTTTTTTTTGACCTGAAGGGTTTGCTGTGGAGGTGTAAAGAAGCGTAGGAAAGAGCTGAGTGGGGGATGTGGAAAGATGAAAAGGTCCTACATGGACCTGCAGATACGTTGTTGTGGGTGCGTGGGAGATGATGGCGGACTACGCTGCAGAAGAGATGTGATGATGAGGAGAACAACGTGGTGCTTTTAGGGGTCAAGTTTGGGGTTTGTTGTGTGAGGAGAGCTGCTCACCCCACGTGGGTGTTTGTGACCACAAGTGGCTTCAGGAAGCAGAGCACCCGGCTTGGGGAATGGAGGAAAGGCAGGCGGGTCATTCCTGGCTCAAAGGCGCCTGGGTGCGACTGGGACAAAAGTCTTGTGATGGAGAGAGACTCAAAAGCAGCACTGTAATGGCTGTGCCGCTGCTCTGCCGGCACCTCTGGCTGGCGGCTGGCTCCAGCAACCGGCACCGGTCAGATGACTGGGAAACCACAACAGCTGAGAGCTGCCCCCACCAAGACGTGGCTGCTTCTCCGTGAATGACATATTCAGACGGGACAGCTAAACGCTGCTGACAGCCCTAGTTTGCTGGAGAGGCGGGGGAGAGGGCGTTGGGAAGGGTGCATTACTGTGCAGCTGGTACAGATGCTAATGGTGCTGGCAGCAGACGTGGCCTCAGTGCAGGGATGGCAGCAGAAATCAATGCCTTCCAAGAGGGGGCCACGCGCAGTGTGGTCACCTCCTAAAACAAAAGGCCAAGTCAGCAGCTTCCGAGAGATGGATGGCAATGAGACTGTGTCGGAACAATAAGGGCATTTGTCTTTTCAGCACATGTTGCATCCCCGTAGGCAAGATAAAAATGTATGTATTCAGCCAGGTTTTTATTACTGACCTTATCTTCAACAGTAGAGCTGATTGTGGAGTCATTGTTGTTTGGTTTATGGGTTTTTTTGGTGGTGTGGGTTTTTTTGTTGAGTTTTTTGTTTTTTCTTAAATCTGCAGTGAGCTCCTCCCAGGGTTTCAGGGAGGAAGCAAGGCAGACAGCAGCGTACTTGTGGACAACCTGTTTTGATCAATAACCACCTGCTTTGCACTTCAGTGGAGGTGTTCAGTAGTGGAGGATAGCTCCTCTTTGCTGGAGAGGCTGAGGGCGATGGGCTGTATGCCACGCTGGTCCCCTCGCAGCCCGTACTCTGGACCTCGTGCAGTGATGGCTCTGCTACTGCCCTGGTTCTTCCTAAACCTTCCCCCTTCCTCTTACCTGAATCAGCTTTGAGAAAAATTATTTTCTCCAGGCGAAGGCTAAAAAGTGCATTTCTCGGTCTGATGAGCAACTGCTCTGCTGCCAGTGCCAAGGGGTATCCAGGCACCAGAGAGCTTTTCCTTTTATTGCTAAAATAGGTCACACTCGCTGCTGGCAGAAAGAGATGTAAAGCAACTTCTTTTTCCAAAGTTCAGGGTGTGCAGAGCAGGGGTGGGGGGCATCCCGTCTCTGGCAAAGCTGCTGGAGCGGTGGCCGCGCTGCTTTGGCCACCCCACCTCGGACTGGGGAGCTGGTCTGCCTGGCTCACGAGTGGCACTGATTGCTAGCCCAGCCTCCTGCTGCAGCCAGGGTTGCATCAAGGGGCTCAAGCAGCAGCTTGTTGCACAAATTAATTGCTGGATGGTCTGAGGCTTTTGCAGGTTTCAAATCGGGATGCGCTGCTCTGTGCTGGCTGCGTGCTCCTGGAGGTGTGGGAAGCTCGATCCGCCGTGTGCTTCCCATGGGGGACGGGGTGGCTTTGCAGTCCGAAGCTGTGTGGTCAAGTCTTGGCCACTGTGTTGGGCCACTCTGACTTGTGTGTCCCCTCTGGCTATATAGGGAATAGCTCTGGGCCTTAGAGGCACAGGGTGTTCTCTGATTTGGGGAAACACCAGCAGAAAAGCAGGAGGTGGAGAGGGATGGACTATGTGGCTGGTGCTGGCGCTGCTCTAGGCAGTGCTGTCTGCAGCTGCTCTCACCTCTCCTCCTCTCGGGAAATACCAGTGGAAAGCAGGACACCCAGGATGAAGGTGTGGCATGGGATTGAGTAAGGTCCCAGATCCCCCAGAGCCAGCGGGGTGTTGTTGGGGGGGGATGAGAAGAGTGTGGGACATGCCAGGCAGCAGCCGTAAGATGTCCAGCTCTGGCTCTATATGCCCCCAGTGTCACAGTTTGTGGGGGCACCAGCCCTGCTCTCTTACCCACCAATTCCTCTGCAGTTAAAAGGAGTTCCCAGAACAGCGTGCATGCTGCTCACAAGCAGCAGGAATGGGCCAGGCATCCTCTTCGGAATTAGATAAGGGACAATTTATAAATAGTGAAACACACAGGGATGCTTTGGCATTGTTTTTTGCTCACTATTCGGACCACGCCATTATTAACCAGCCTCATTTAGGCTAAACGCTGGGGAGTGCTTCAGCAGGAATAGCACATCATTAAGAAATAAAAATCATTCGCAATACAATGCTGGGTGAGCTCATAACGAATGGCCTATGACCTAAAGCTTGGTGGGGGCGGCCAGGAGCTGGGCTTTGCTCCTTGATGAGCGTGTGCGGTGCCCTGGCCTGTTTGCCTGCCTGCGAAAGGTGATGAGGGCAGCGTGGAGCAGCGGCTTGGAGCTGGGCAAGGGCTCCTGTGCCCAGGGAGCTCCGCGGTGAGGCACTGCCTGTGCCCGATGCTGTAATTAGAGGTGGCTGCTGGCGCAAATGCCACCCTCCGCCGGGGAGCCGGCTCAGCTGGCGGATGTGGTGACTGACCCCGGGACTGCTCCTCCTCGGCGTCACTGCAAAACAAGAGCCGGTGGTTTTTGAGCGAAGCCGTCTTTGCACCGAAACTCGGCGGGGAGCTCCTGGTTGCTTTCTCAGCTGAAGACGTGGTAAGCGATGGGGGATGGATCTACTGCTTCGGGCTGCTCGAGCTGTGCTGCAGGTGCTGGTCTAGCTGCGCTCTAGGTCCCCACGGGTTTGCTCCAGGGCTGTTTTCCAAGGAAGCCAGAAGCACTGGGCATTTGCACTTCTTTTTCTGCTGGTGGGAGGAAGAGAGGAGGAGCAGTTTGCCTTTTTGTTGCAAGACCAGCTCTGGGCTTCCTTTCTGCAGACCTCCTGTCTCTGGGGTCGTCTTCTCCTCAGGGGCTAATTCTTGCAGCCACGGGAATGCCATCTGGATGGAGCAGTCGATAGATGCCTTGTCCGTATGGATGTGCTCTGTGCTGGAGCTGGGAGAGCAGGGTCAGAGCTGCTGTTGGCCATGGCGTAGTGTTGTCTGGCTCTGTGAGTTGCGGGTCAGTGCCTGGGGGTGCTTCCAGCATCTCTTTCAAACCTCCCTTTCTTCCTTCTCGCTGGAGGTCAGGCAGTGCGGATCCAGGCAGCTGTAAGCAGGGGAAGGAGAAATGAAGTGCACCAGCAAGTGCACGTGTTCAAAACAGAAAGCGAGAGAGGCAGAAAGGCTGTGCGGCTGCATGCAGTTATTAGTTTAGTGTGTGGGTTATCCTGAGGTCAGGGGACAGCACAGATTTCACCGGAGACATTATGGTAGGTAAGGCAGCAGGGAGCGAGTTTTAAAAAATTTAAAAAAAGAGGGTGGGGGGAAGCTTTTCTCTTTTACTTCCATGGGGCTGTGTTTGGTTTTGTATTGCCAAGGGCTTTTCTGTAAAACTGCTTTCAGTCTCCTGGCTTTAGACAGTTTGATTAGCGTATCTAAATGAGCCTGATAGACTCAGGTTATTTAGGGTCAGAGTATTTACCAGGAAGGGGAGGGAGACGGCGCTCTCGGCACTCCAAAATCAAGTAACAACACAAAAAGACCTTGAGGCTAGGAGTGCTTTCACCAGCTCCCCCCTCTCAACACCCCCAGGCAGGGGCAGCTTGGACGTGTCCAGCCTTCTCGCTGGCAGCAAAGGACGTTTTCGGCACCTTTGGCTGGGCCCAAGTCGCTCTTCAGTCTGCTGCATGAAGAAGTGTATTTTAATGAGGCTGCTTTTGGCTCTTTAGCATTTCATTTATCTAAACGTTGGCTTTGTGCTGCGTTGCTCTGCCGGGCTGATTTATGGCATTGTAGGCACTCTTGGTGTCTGTCCGTCTTTGGCCGTGCTGCTAGTGCTGGCACAGCCCAGCCAGCAGCTTTTTGTGGTGTGGGACCAGGAGCTGCTTGGAAGGACTCACTGGAGCCAGCTCTCACCAGGGCAGGTTTCTGGCTGTATTTAGGCAAAAAGCAGCTGCGTTTTAGTTGTTTTCCCTGCAAGACCCTTCTTCACCAGTCGCTGCAGCAGGCAGCGGTCGTGAGGTCTGTTGTCTTCCGCATCACCCATGTCAGGCTTTGACCAAAATGAGTTTGATGAAAGGGAGAGGGAATTGGACCCCTCTGTAAACGCCAGGCGTTTACAGCATTGACGTGGGGTGCTGAAGTCTGCCCCTGGGTACTTGTAGCTCCAGCTGACTGCTGAATTGCAGTGTGCTATGCTGTGGGCACCTGAAATCTTCCTCTAAAAGGAGCTGCAGTTCTGGTGATGGTACCAGCAGCTGTTTGTCTGTGCTCCCCATCGCCTGCCTCCTCAGCAGCAGCCCCACAGCCCCACATGGCCGCTGTGTGCCCCCTCGGCTTACAGCAGCGTGCAGCCCCTTCTCCGTGGGTTGCCTGGAGCAAGGGCAGCGCAACGTGTGGCTGAGCTGTCCCAGCCCCGAGGGGCTTGCTCCCTGATGTGATTTCATTCGGGTGATGTGCTCAGGAGCTACTGCAGGTGCATAGTTTGCGACTGAATAATGTCGATTCTTCTTGTCATTTTCCTAATTTTAGTTAGCTGGCTTCACCTTAAGCTTTGGAGATGGGGCTTGCTGGTTTTGAAGTGTCTCTTTCTGGCATGCAAGGCTGATGGTCTGGGCCAGGGCAGCTATCCAGCATGGTGGGATACCATGTGGCTTGTGAAGGACAAAGACAGCAATGCATTTCTGGGACTGGAAGACAGAGATGCCCCAGCCTCTTCGTTGCAGTTGGATGTCAAGCGGCTTCCAGCAACAGGGATCCAACCTTCCTCTCCTGGCTGGGTGGCTTCCATGGTTTTCCAGGTCTGCTCCTGACCCAGGCCCGCTGCTGCTCCTGGGCAAGTGTGGGTTGGTCGGGCATCGGTGGGTGGGTTGTCACAGGGGCAGGGGGCACCAGAGCAAGGATGTGCGTAGCAGGGTTGTGCTGCGGAGCTGCAGGGCGGCTGCTGTGGGACACGTGTCTGTGCTGGAGGACGGGATCCCCCTGCCAGTGCTCCACAGTAGAGGGACCTCTGTGCTAGACCGTGTCTGGGCTGTACCTCCCCTGCTCAGTCAAGCTTTCCAGCTGCTTGCAGGGCTGCTCCCATGGCATCATGTGGGTTCTCTTCCCTCGGAGAACATGGATGCTCCAGGGACTAGCCTGAATAAAGTGCCCCTGTCCTGGCTGGCAGAGAGCCGCTGCCAGAGGTGTGTGTGGGGCAGGAGGGTGTCACCCTGACCATGGCAGCTCAGCCTCGGCACTGCCAGGCCAGTTCTCAAACCGTCTACAGCTCTACATAGTGCAGTGTAGGGAGAAGAAACTCTGGCCTGTTTGTTTATACTCTGCCTGTGTGGTTAGAGGGGACACACACAGTTCCTTTCACCTGGGGTTATATTTTGGGAAGCTGCTGTTTTGTCAGGAGAATAAGGTCTTGGCATTGACACTTCCAAAGTGATTTTTGTTTCTTTGCTTTGGTTTTGTTTTGGAAACATTCCACCTCCTTTGCCTGAGTAAAGAAGCTTGATTTTCCTATCAACAGAAGTGGAAAAGGTCTCCTCTTCTCTTCGCAACTCTTCCTGCTCCCTGCAAACCCTCCTGCCACCCCACCAAATCAGTTGATGTGCCAGAGCCCCTGACTGCCCATGATCTTTCTGCTTCCTTAATTTCTATTTCATGACATGTACTGAATTTATGAAATTCTGCAAAACTTCCACAAAGTACATCTGTGTGAGAGCACCTCAGCTGTAAGGAACAACAGGAAGGCTGGTGTAAAAGGAACGAAGTCCCGACTGGAGGCAATGGGAGAACTGAGGGCCCTGGAGAAGGTGCTCTGACACTTCACCAGGTTTGGGGGCATGGGAGGAGTGTTTGCAGAAGGCAGGAGGAGATGCAGAGAGGGAAAGGATGATCAAACCCAAGCAAAACCATGGAGAGAAAAAGGAGCAACGTGTAGCTTGAGGCTGTGAAGTTTTTTTAGTTTTATTTCAGGTGTCTTACAGCTACACTTGAGCAAGGTGTCAGGACTGCACTAGAAAATTTAGATCAGGATGGGGACTAAATGACATTTGTGCTGTGTGCTTTGGTGCTGGGCAATTCACGTGGTACCCAGTGGACGCTTGTCTCTGCCCACGTGTGGAAGGTGCAGTGCCACTGGCAGCAAGGTGTCTCCCAGCATATGCCTTTACAACAGTGCTAAACAAAATTGAAGCCTCTTCTGAAGGCAGCTCGTAAACTTTTCCAGCACTTACATTTGAAAAACACAGTCATAGCTCACAGTGCTGCTGTTGGCCATGGCGTAGTGTTGTATTATTTACTGTAGTAACTTTCTGAGCAATTAATCCACCGATGTCCTGCCGGGTGTCCTGCGGTTCCTTTAACAGTTCATCACAGGGCACAGGAATTTGTCGATTTTAATCCTCCTCACTAATTTTTAGGTTATGCTTTCTTCTGGTGAAACTAAACGCTGATTAGAGCAAAGCAGAGCACGTCAGTGAGTTGGGCGATCTCTGGAAAAGCAGGAGCTGGTGCTCACCAGCCTTGCCCTCAGTGGGGAAGCTGGAGAGGCACGTCTGCCATCCCGGCCCTGAGCTAGCAGGTCTCTGTGTTGAGCTTTGCCATCACTTCAGGCCACGCCAGCAGACTCTGAGCTCCACCAGCGATTTTCTGACGGGGGTTAGAGAGGAAAAGTCAAAGCTCAGCTGAGTGTGGGCAGGGGGAAAAGGAAAAACAGATGGTTCTTGGGACATGCACAAGCCTTTTTTTTTTCTCAAGGGCACAGCCTTCGAGCCTCCCAGACAAGTAATTCTTGTTTATACGCCCACAGAAGGTGATGATCCTGGTTGTGGGCCTGTTGGTGTGTCTTCCCAGACATGGTGTGTTTGTTTTGTAGGTGGATGTCAGGAGCTGTATCACTCTTCTCTCTCTCTTTTTTTTTTTTTTTTTTTTTTTTTTAAAAAGACAACCACCACCAAAACCAGGACGAGTGCAAATGTGGGGAAGTTCGTTGTAGGCAGCGATTCTGCTTTGGCTGGGGCTGTAAGAGCTACTGGGCTCCTTCACTCCAGATGTCTGAGTTTGCCCCATCTGTGGTTGAACCAATGGCTTATTCTGTCCTGCAGCCCCCATGGTGTCCTGCGTGGATGGACTCTAGAGCTGAAGGAAAAACAGCGTCATGGGGTAGCATCCTCCCTTAACACCTGGGTTTACAGCAGCAGTGGAACATCCTTGTGAGGATGAGGAGATGCAGTCGCACTAATGCCCTCCTTATGTCGCAAGAACCTGTCTGAAGACACCCCTTGCCCCAGAGGCTGAGGTCTTGAAAGGGCTAGGCTGGGAGGTGGAGACCAGGAGTTTGGGGCTGGCAGAGGCCCCTGGTTCCTGATGTTTCCTCAGATCAGTCAGAACAGAAAAGGAGCAGCACCACACTATTGCCTGGTGCTGGGGAGAAATGAACCTGATTCCAAAACCTGGTGCACTTTTCTAGGCACAAGGAGAAGTGGTGGCCATCAGACACCACCATTCCACTTGCTCCACCTTTTGATATTTGGCCTTTTTTTGGCTTTTGTGCGAGAGAGCCTGAATGTGGGGTAGAGGATCTGCTTTTCTTGGCTCTCCTGGACTGAGTGCTTACAATTTCAGTTGTTCTTCTTGGCTTTCCAGAAAGCTACTATGCGAATGTCTTGTTTTACCCTCTGGTAAAGTTCTTGGGCTTTGATATTCCCTTCTGCTCTGCAGCTGACTGGAAGAGAGCATGGCATCCAGTGCTGGGCTGCTCTGTTCGCTTACGGCTTGGGAGAGGGGGTCTTCAGTGCAGGTTGTTGCTGTTTAAGCTCCCAAATCCTTTCCTTGCCTGCCCTGCACCTTGCTGGGGCACTTCTCCAGCTTCCCCAGTGCTGGAGCATGTCAATCTTCACTACATCTGATCAAATAATTTGCTGCAGCTGTTAGGGCTGAGTGTCCTCTGCCCACACCCCCAGCTGCATGCGTGTGGTATTTTATGTATTGATTTATTTTTTTTTTAGACTCTGAAATGTCTTTTTTCTTTTTGAGAGCACTTTTTTTGTTCTGGTTAAGACTCTTCAAAATAGACTCTCAGGTGGGATTGGTTCTTTTAATGTAAATGTGTATCGGTGTTACCAGGAATATTCTGTGACAGGGCTTTCTATGCCATTGCTGAAGGTCTTAGTTAATTAGATGATTAGTGTTCTGGTCAAGTATCTATCTGCAAATAAAAAATAGCAGTTGAATGTAGCTGTTAAAATACTGTTGCTGGAATCAGTCTGTGGCACAGAGCAGGAGGGCTTCTTATTTAATTAAAATCAGGAACATACTGTACTGTACTCTCCAAGGGTCAGGGAACAAAAGGGACGTACACATAATAAGTAGCAAACTGTCCTTTCAAACCCCTTGAGCTCAGCCCAGGGGAGCTGTGTTTAAAGGGACACTCTCAAGATAACATTTGTGATTTCTCTTCTTTCTTTTAATTTTTTTTCTTTCTCCATACTGCTGTGTGGCTTATTGAGGCTGAAAGTATCCTGTGACTTTTCATTTTCTTCTTGCCTGTTCTTCCTCTTGGATTTGAAATTGTCATCAGCACTGCTTGGATGCCAAAATCCCTGTGTGAGTGCTCTGGCGGCTGGGTTGAGCTTGCTGAGGTCCCATCCCAGGAGCCAGCCTGTAAGCAGCCCCCATAAAAGGCTGGAGGCAGGTTGGATGGGAGGTTGATGTAGCGCGGGACTGGGGGTTACTGGGAACCCTTTTGTGGGGCGAAAAGCACTGAGCTTTGTGGTCCAGCACCCAGTGCTTCAAAGGAGGAATATCTATTTGGTTTCTTCTGAGTTGTCAGGGTTCAGTGCTGGCTTGAAAGTTGCCACCAGCCTAACGAGCTCTTCTGTGTTTGTTTCTGCAGGACGTCGCGCTGTTGGAGTACCAGCATCATTCCAGGGATTTTGCTTCCCACCTCCCGCCGGGGTCTATCATGCAGCCGCAGAGGCGGAGGCCATCCCTGCTCTCCGAGTTCCAGCCGGGCAATGAAAGGTATCGGCTCCCGTCTTTCCCCTGCCCACGGGCAGCCTGACTGTGTCAGCGAGTATTTTGCACAGCGCTGTGGTGTGGAGGAGGCCTGTGTGAGACCCGGGCAGTGTTACGTGGTGTGTTGGTACTGGCCGTGCTCAGTCTCTGCGCTGGTTTGTCTTCATTGCACTAGTGCAAGTAGCACCTTTTCCTTCTGGTTTCTTTCCTTGCACTATCCTGCGTTTTAAAGACATCTTAGAAACACTGAACAGCAAAAAAAACCCCACCCTCCTCATTTCTGTGAAGCTACGCATCGCTGTAACTGGTTACATTGGCTTTCTTCACTGTGGAAAGAGCCCTGTGGTCGGGTTTGGTCTGTGGCTCCCAAGGCTGAAGGGAGGAGTGAGAAGAACTAATTTCCACTGCACAACTCCGCTTCCTCTTCGGCTGCTCGTCCTCCCCACTTTCGTTGTTTTTGTTTCTCTTTCTGCGTTCCCCTTGCAACTTTCTCCGAGCTGCTGTTTTCCTGCCTGCTCCTCTTGTGGCTTTCCCTGTGTCCCCATTTTCTTTCGTAGCCTCCCATGGGATGCTGGCAGTGTTTTTGGGTGCTACTCAGGCAAGCACTGGGAGGCTGGAAATGCTGTAGATGCTTTAACCACAGGAGCTGATCTGTTCTGAAGGCCATTACTCTCACTCTTATTTCGTCTCAAAACACTGCTCTCTCACAGTTTCTCTTCTGCATTTGATGCTTAGTGGTTTTGAAAAAACTGGCCTGGAAGTGAAATAAGAGCCTTGCTACAGTAGATTTATGCAAAGCGTTTTTTTATGCTTATTCCTTAGTTGGGCTAAGAATAAAACCAGTGCAGAGTCACAGAGGTGAATCTGTTTCTCTAAAGTCGTAATTGTTAGAGGAGAGCAGAAAGACCTCAGGGTGCTGGATGTGTAAGGGCATACATGCAGGCAGGACTCTTTTTCTAGTGGAATGCATTCAACTTGGTGCCCAGCAGAAACAAACCTATGAGAATTTGGAAGCAAAAAGCAGCCTCCAAAGTTAGTTTTGCATCTATCCTCCTGGATGTGCTCTTCTGGATTGTGCCTGCAGCACCTGCGTGTACAGAGGGTAATGTCACTTCTGATGACTGGTGATTTGTTGCAGCATGTTACATTGCCTTGGCTTGCTTTGATTTCTCAGCGCTTTGATTTCTTAGCGGAGAGTAACACGGTTAAGTTGGAAATGGGTCAGATTCAGCTAAATTTGGGGGAGGTGGGTAAAAAGGGACCCAGCAACATGCTCCTGCCTGGTTTTGTTTTTCACACGACTTGCAGTTTGCAAAATGGAGAAGCAGTTCTGCTCTCCAGTAGAATGAAAGTTTCAAGGTCTGAATATGCTGTTTAAAAAAAATGTATCTCTGTTATTCCACATAACTAAAAAACACCAAACGCACCCGAAAAACCAACTGCAAGTCTTGGTGTCTGCTGTACCACATGTCTGATCTGGTGTGTTCATCCAAGCATCTCACTTTGGCTTAAAAATGTTTCAAACTCTCCAAACTTATTTTTGTGTTGACAATCACATGAATGTGGGTAAATGTTAATTGAGGTTGTCAGGTCTAGATACACATCCAAAGGCTTATCATGGTTACTTCACTTTCAACCTGAATGGTGAAGTTTTGGCATGCTATAAAAACCTCTTTTTGTAACAGACCCAATTTACATTTCATCCCTTTTCCCTGTAACGTGTGAAAAATTGAACTTTTGCAAAAATTATAGTGGGTAATAAAGCTAAAAATACCACTTATATTCATCTCAGTTGGCATCTTGTGCCAGAAGCCTGGGATATAGACTTGTAAAAAAAATTTGGGCGGGGGGCACCTGGGGATGCAATGTAGGGGGGGGTCTGCAGAAATTTCCAATTCAGTGTAATTAGTTATTGAAGTGATTCAGACTGGGTGGCGTTGGGGAGGTGTTAGTTGGTTTTGCAAAGCCAACTATTGTGTCTCTGCATCTTTAAGTGCTACATTTAAAAACCTATCTTACGGGGCCTTTGCTTTTTCATCTTTATGATAGGAGGATCTGCTCTAAAATAGCACCTGATGTTGTAAATGGAGCCCTTTGGGTGCTTGGTTGCTCACCTGAGGGTTCCTCGGGTGCTCAAGGGCCAAGACCCTGGAGCTTTTGGAGCAGGTTGCGTTGGTCATTGATGCCCACCCCAAAAAATAGCGCTGTCTCTGCCTGGTGCAGAGCAAAGCCTGGACAAGGGTGGGTGGTGAAAGCAGCCGTCTCTGCAGCTGAGTCCCCTTGGCAGGTTCATGCCGGGCGCATCTGTAAGCACTTTGGCTTTGTTCCTGGGTTGGGATTGATGGTTTTGAGCAGAGGCAGCTGGCTCTCAGCATGAGGGGCTGGGGAGGAGGGAACAACCAAATGTAAACAAGTAATGTCTGCGACATGGGCACAGCGGGTGAATAGAGGGAAGCGCAGGGGTTGTGCTGTGTCTGAAAGGAAGACCCTCACCTTGGTTCCCTGCCTGATACCCCACCTGGCACACGGTGGTGGGTGCGAGACAGTCTTCCCCTTGGAGCAAGTGTTGGTGGAGGGGAACCCTTCCAATCCCCTGTTGCTTTGGGTGTTCAGAGGAAGCAGCCTGTCTGCTCTCGGTTGTGGTGGCTGATGCTCTTCCAGGATCACTCCCCTCCTTAAAGAAATCAGTTTGTGAGTCGGGTGCAAATGGAATGTGGCGGACTGACAGCACTGGAGATGGAGCCCTGTGCTTGTTCCCAGATGGACATCCCTGCCCTGCCATCACTGTGCCTCACGCTGATCCAGAGCAGTGCCTGTAGCCAGAGAGTGTGGTTCAGCCCTTGGGCCACTCAGTCTCAGTTCCTCTGAGCCTGCCTGCCTGGTGGGTGGCTGCTGTTTGCCCTCCTCTCCTGGAAACTGCGGGGATTCACTTTGTGCTGGTTTTGGGGGGTTGTCCCCCAGTTTGGCTTTGCCTTCACCGTGGATGGATCTCTTAAAGCCTCTGCAGGCTGTCTTTGCACGTGGTAGTTGAGATTTGACCGCATGGATGCTTTCAATCCTGTGGAAATCATTTGGGCTTGCTTAGATGGTCTTCCTACAGCTTTGCAGGTTTTCTGTTTCTCCTGGCTGCAGTTTTGCTTTAGCCACCAGGGTGGTGGTTAATTGTGGTCCAGTGAAGAGGGAACAGGTAGTGAAGAATTTCACTGTGGGCACACTGTTCTAAGTATGAATCAGGTGTTGGTGGCAAAAAAGCTATTGAGTGGTAACTTGCTGGAAGGAATGGGGTCCTGAGATGGTCCCACATATTGGGGATCCCTGAGCAAGAAGGTCACTGAATGTCAGGCTCAGGCAGCTGGATGTCCCCACAGCTGATTGTGGTGGGTCATGCAGGATGGGGAGAACCAGTTCCTGAAGTGTCACACCATCGTGGGCTCTCCTCCCTTGGGAGTGATGTGCCTCCTGCTTCTCCTGCATCCCACTGCAGGCAGCTCAGTTCTGGAGGAGATGCTGGGGAGTTGCAGACTGCCCTTCTCCAAGTACGTCAGCCTTGAGAGTCATCATGACCCCTTGGTGGATGGGTAGAGGCTTGAACTCCCTATGCAGCAATTCTGGCTTGGAAGAAGGAAGGACAACTTGAACCACTCTGAGTCTGTTGCCATAGGGAAAGTAGGGCTCTGTCTGTCTTTGCAGAGATGTGCTGCTTTCCATGGTGGTTTTTTTGGTAGCAGGCTTTTTCTTGGAAGGATCCACAGACTTCCCCTTAGCTTGTTCGGTTGGCTGTGCCAACTGGACTGCAGGAGCGAAGAGAAGTATTTCAGGATCTGCTGTTGGTACAAGTCGTACCATGAATACTTGCAGAAGAATGTCCTGGCAAGGTGACAAGGATTAGTTTTTTTTTCTCTTTTATATATATATATATATTTTGGTCCACAAAAGTGAGAAAAACTGGATTGAGTGTTAAATGGCAGGTGCCAGTGGAGTGGGGGGGTCTGAAAAATCAAAAAACTGGGTTTTAAAAAATGTTTTTCTTAATGTGCATTATGATTTTAGAGCAAGGTTCCATATTGACGCAGGAATGCTGGGGTGGATAATGGCTTCTCTGGCAGAAAACGTGGCTGTAAGTGGTATGCATGTTAACACAATATATTCCACCTTTATCCCGCTTAAGGTGAGTCACTGTTTTCATAGATTGTTTTCCCAGTTCAAGAGACCATGCTGCTTTTTTGGAGCAGTCTTAGCAGCCATGAAGAGTTTGAAGAGTTTGCCCAGTGTTGGTCTGAAGTATGACGTTTAGGATACGTTAAGCAGCTGCTGTGTTTCTGCAGCCATCTGAGATAGCCATGTGCAATATAGCATGAGAGCAGGCCTAATTACTGTGCTTATTGAATGTGATTAATCCTGCTGGCTGAGGAGCCTGGGGAGCAGTGGGAAGCCAGGGCGGTGTGCGTGGCCGCTGGAAATCACGTGCAGCTCTCGGTCTTCATCTGTGCTGGGCCAAATGGCACCAACTGTTAACAGCACGACTGATCTGATTTTATTTATGGTCTTTAATTAAGTTTCCATTTTTAAAGGTGACCCTTTTCTCAGGAGTGAGCAGTGGTGCGGCTGAAATCCCTGCAACCATACATCTTTGTGTCTTTTCACACTTGAAATGATGTTCTGGGACCTGCATTTTTTTTCTTCCTTATAAATGAACGTGGGAAAATAACTGCTGGAAAGGGCAGATGGTGCTGTGTAGACACTTGGTGAGCAAGCCTTGCCTCCCAAGTACCCTCTGCTCTGGTGTGGGCTGTGGGCATGTCCACAAGTGGGCACAGAGGGTTACTGAGGCTCCAGAGAGGAGATATGGAGATAGCAGGCTTTGTGGAATGGGCCAATGTGCCCTGGCAGGGAGGTGTGAGGGCTTTGCCTTGGCTGGGATGGAGGGGTAAAAGTTCATGAAGTGACTCTCCCGTGCATAATCTTGAACCAGATTTATTGTGAGGGAGGAAAGGTGATCCTACAAAGTGTGCAGTAGGCCTGGTGAAACCTGGAATGTCCCTCAAGCCATTAGTTCAGGGAGTGCTCCAGCCACCCAGGACTGCTAGGAGGGTGTGGGGCTTCCCTGTGGGGCTCCAGGTTTTGGATGCCTGGAGAAAGCATGTGGGGGAGCTTGTGGAGAGGCACAAATATTCCTTGTCCTCCCCTTGAGTGAGGCAGTGCCGTTGTGTGGCACAGTGTTAAAGCTTCTGCTGGTCCTGTCCATGAGTAATTCAGGCTCTGGGTATGGGGATCTTCAACATGCAGGTTTTAAATAAAGCATCTGTTCTTATCTAAGTTGCAGCTGGCTTGGAAGAAGTTGGCTGAGGGGGTTGCGCGGGACGGCTGAGGCACAGCTACCTGCCCTTGTGTGGGAATGCGCAGCCGGAGCATCATGAGGACGCATGTGGGACCACCTGGTCACAGGCATTCAGTCAGACTTCGTGGGGACCTGGGAAGCCTTGAGCTGGACCACATGGTGAGCTAAGCATCCTGCTTGAGGCTGTCCCACACCTTTGGCTTGTAAAGACTCAATCCTGCTGCTGGCAGTCGTTGCTGAGGGCGTGGGAGCTCCACCTTCCCCGCCCAGACAGGCTGCTCTTCCCATGGCCTCTGTTATTAAGTCATGATGTTTTCTCTCCCTCTCCACTTATATGACAGAGGGAATATATCAGCTGGCCTGGTAAGTTTTCTTTTTAGCTGACTGGTGGCCCGTTGGCTCCTACAAACCCTCCAGTTTCTCTCTTCAACAGGTCTCAACTTGCCCAGTCTCCCACTCTGGCTATTGTTAGCTGTAAAGGGGGGGTGCTGAAATCTCTGACAAATCTTACCATTGGCTATAAATAATTCACTTTGATACTAGTGGTTTTCTATATTATTTGCTCTCAAAGGCATTTTATTGTCTGTCTGTACCTGTGGGGGCTGGAGACTTTCTTTAAAACTTATTTTTGGACACAATTTCCCACCAAACCATCTCAGCCAGGGGAAATAAACAGCTGCAGCAAGGCGATCGTTTGTCTTGGTTCTGGTTCCAAGAGACAGCAAGAGCCAGTTTTCCAGCGTGGTTATGTTGTTTGGCCCCGTGATGTAGGGAACAATATTTGCGGATGGGAGCAAAATAAAATGTGCCCTAGCTGGGAAATTGCTGGGAACCGGCTCGGAGTTGCTGCTGGTCCTTGATTTTGGAGGCCTTGATTCAGGAGGCATGTCTTTGTAAAGTCAAGCTGGGTTCACTGGATGTTGCAGAATAGTAGTCATTCATCCTGCTGCCGCCTTCTGCTGCTCAGCTGATGGAGAAATGGGAAGGTTTGAAGAGCAGGGGAGGGTTGTGCTGCTCTGAAGAGCCAGGCAGTGTTCTCCTGAGGTGAGTTAGTGGAGTGGGAGAGTCCTCTTTGACCTCCTGAAAAGTTTGTACGTGTCCATTTCCCTGTGATTTTTGCTTCAGCAAAGAAGATAAAGGTAAGATCCATTTAGGTCTCATCAGGGCTGTTCTTACAAGCCCGAAGGGCAGCTCAGGATGTCTTGTTTGATCATCTCTCCCAGGAGAGAGATACTCTCAGCTTCCTCTTTACCCAGCTAGCAATCAACCCCTATTTTCAGTGCATCTTGTGCTCAGCTGGTTCTGGTGTAGGTATAATGTAGCAGAAGATGTTTTCCTGGGTCCCGGTGACCTGCATATGCTGGAGCAAGCTGCAGGTGCCCCACACTTGCTGTAGGATTTTATCTGCTCATACCTTCCTAATGCCTCATGTGAGTCTGCTGAGGAAACAGCCCTGGCAAATGAGTAATGCAGCTCTGCAGCTGGTAGGGTGCGATTCGTTTGTCAGATTAGTAATAAACCAAAGGTCTCATCTTGGGTTATCTTGGTCTTCTGGACCCGTACCTGCCCAAAGCAGAGCTGTGCGTGGATGGCTGGACGTCGGGGCAAACACTGGGCGCCCAGCCTTGGTGTGTCAGCAGATCTCGTGCTGCTCCGCTTCTTTTAAGTAGTCTAGTGTTTGTGGTGAAGGACTCCAGGTGAAGACTAACCTGCCCCACTTGATAATTAACACTGGCATTTGGTTTATTTAATTTAATCATACATAACTCACATTAGCTCAATTTAAAACACTCTTTCCCTTCAGCAAAGTAGGAATCTCTGGAATAAACCAGCCAGGTGGGAACTATTTGGAAAATGCAGCGAAACCCCAGACCCGGTGTAACGGGAGGGGTTTTCAGGCAGGGCTGTTTTTATGCTGACAGCAACGTCATTGCCTATAAAAGTCTGTTGTAAAGAGCTTGCTGCAGGTGTGGATGTGAAGAGTGAAAGGTGTGAAGGCTTCAAGCAAGAGCACTTGTGTTTGCAGCCAGGACAGGCTGAGCGGGTTGTGTTGGGCAAAGCAATCTTGGGAGCGGCTGGAAATTCCAGTGGATAAAGTTAATAGCAGTTCCAATGGATGTGGAAATGGAAATAAAATAGCACCCTATAACATTGCAGCTGCTTTCCCTGGCCTGGCCCCTGCCTTGCTGTAAGTAACTGCCTTTGTAAAGCTGAGTGTTGCTCTTATCTAAAAAAAAAAAAAGACTTTTTTTTCTGAGCGTAGCAGTTGTGTCAGGTTGTGTTGCGAGGTCTCAGAGCTGTCCTGTGTCAGTTAGCAGCTTCTTGGTAATACGGCCTTAAAAAAAAGAAGGAAGAAGTGAAAATAAATACATCTGATTTTTAATTGCCTCAGTACAGCAGAGCCTTGGGTGTTGGAATATTTTAGCACCTGCCCAGCTCAACAGTTGCTTATTGTTCCTGGGTTTTACAGCAGAGCCCGAAATGTTGGTGTGCAGCTGCGGGCGGGCAGGGTTTGCACGAGGGGTTGGGACACGCCAGCAGGAAACTTGAGAGGTGCCAGGAGAGATTTCTGGGCTTGCTGAGAAAAGTTGAGGATCATTCAGTGTGAAAGCGTTTGCAGGTGAAGCGAGCTGTGCTTCAATGCCAAACCTAAGAGCTGTTCTGCTCTAAAAAGTTTGCTGTGTGAGCTGTGCGCTCGCTCTCTTGTAGGTTGGAGACTGGAGTGGCAACGGCAGTGCCAGAGCCTCCCCGCTCTCCCATCCCCTTTTTGTTGGGGAGGAGGAAGAGGACGAGCCAGATTCTGTTTCTGCGTGTCAGCAGCAAAACTGCTGCCTAAATCCCCGTGCTGGCCACCTGCGCCAAACCCGCAGCAGCAGAGTTTGGCATGTGCATGCTTTGTGCTTGCTGTTGATGTTTAAATAAAAATAAAATTAAAAAAAAGGAATAAAAAAAACAACCCACCTTTATCTTGCTTCCCTGGAGTAGGGTTAGGTTTGCCACACTGCTGCAGGGGAGGGCAGAGGGCTTTGCTCAAGGTGGTGCCCCCTGAGAAGGTGGCTTTCACCGGGGTTCCTCCTCTCTGGATGTAATCCAGAGCCGTTACAGCCGCTGGAAAGACTCCCGCTGGCTTCAGAGGGCTCTGGGTCCTTCCCTTTTTGTCATCCTCTCTGAAATATTTAATTAGCTAGGTAAAAATCAACATCAGCAGTTGCAGTGGGTGGGTGCGGGCCAAACAACGCACAAGACCCCCATCTCTTGTGCTTGTTTTTGTCAGAACGCATCCCCTCCCTTCCTCCCTTTCGAGGAGCTTCAAAGGCTGTTTAGTTTGTCAGTGTTTGGTAACTGGGGAGGATACTTCACCACGCAGCTCAGGAGAACTTGAACAATCTTGTTTAAGGGGAGACCAAAATAAGCCATGTTTTTTTCCAAGCTTTGAATCTCTTGTGCTTCATTTTATTTTTATTTTTTTTAAGAGACACTTCTGCCTGAAGTGTTAAAAACACACCCTTGGAGCTGCTGTAGCAAAGCTGATCCTTGCGCGTAGTGAAAGGTTTAATGTATTTTTGTAAGATCCCTTTACAATTCCCACAAGAGAATCCTGCTAGGAAAAATAGAGCTACAAAAAAAGTTTTACATTTGTTTAAAAAAAGCAAAACCAAACCCAATTTCCAGGTATTACCAACCACATCATATCTAACAGGTGAAAGGTATTTGAGCCCAAGGTGACTCGTCAGTGCAGTTGCTGTCGCTGGGTAATGTGCCTTTACAGCTTGCCAGGTCTGTGTCAGAGATGTGCAACTACATGTGGCTGGTTTTTCCTCCCCCATCCTGGAAAAATAAATCCCTACTGTCTAGCTGTGGAGGAGTATGCATTTTTACCCCAGCATATAATCTTCGGTGTTCCTATAGACGACACTAAATATAAACAGTGGTGCAGGTACCTTTGACTAAATAAGCCAAATGTGGCAGAAGGGAGCTCTGCCTGGTCTTAGGGGCCACAGGGGGATTTGTGGGCCAGATTTGAGGATTTTCTAAGCTTTGGCTTTTTCTGGTCAGCCCAGCCCACGTGGCATGACAGGGAAGGCTCAAACCTGCAGCCTCGTTCACTTTGCCCTGGTGTAGGCACAGCCACCGACCACGTGTGGTGGGACAGGAGATGGAGCAGGGCTCTCGAGGTGACATGGCGGCAGTGCTGAGGAGAGGGACAGTAGGGGTGGCCTGTTGGGCTTGGAGGATGGCAGTGGTCCTGCACCTCGTGTCCTGCTCCCCCAGGTGATGCCTGGTCCTGCTTGCATGCAGTGAGCACTGCAGGAGATGGACCGTGCCCAGCGACCAAGCCATGGAGCTGTGCATCCCGCGTCTGCCAAAACCCGAGACATTTGAGTCCAGGGCCACCTGGCCTCCCTTCATGCATCCTTCTGGGAAACGGGCAGAAGACGAGCCCTCTGTCCTTCTCGAGTGGCTTGCAGTCATAGAGCAGGGGAGAGCAGAGGTGGTTTGTTTTCTAAAGGCTCCTTTTTTTTCTTTATCTCCAGATCTCAGGAGTTGCACCTGAGAACAGAGGCGCATTCCTATCTCTCTGACCTGACCAAGCCGTCGGACTTGGAGTTCATTGAAACCAAGAGGCCGCGTCTGGATCTGCTGCAGGACCCTCTGATGCGGCACTCGCCTCTCCTGAACCAAAGCCAGCAGGGAGGGACAGAGGATCTCTCAAAGGTAAGGGGGCAACAGGCCGGGGTGCTAGCTGAGTGCGAGGTTTGTGTTTTGGGATCCTCTTGGCTTGTGTAGAGCTACCTTTGAGGCTCTGAGCCGCTGCTGAAATCAGTTTAGATGGTGTTCCTGATGCATCAAGCTGTGCTTGGTGGTGTTGGATGATACTCACTGAGATGGGGTGACTGCTTTGGGGAAGCAGAAGTGTATCAGCTTTCCCCATAACTGTTCTAGTCATGAGCTTGCATTTACTGGGCTATTAGATGTATCAGAACAATTTGGAAGCTCCCGTAGGCTGAATTAGGGGTTGGCATGTCTGGCTTTTCTGGATGTTGTGCCCTGATCTGATTTTTACTTGACCTTCCTCATTTATCACATCTCTTCATTTAATATTGGCGTTTGAAGGGTTTAAATTGGTTGCTGGTGGTTCTTTAATATAATCTTCCCCAGGAAAGCCTCCCTGGTCTTAGTCTCATTTAACAAAGCAAATTGTTTACTTGCCATTTTCCTTTCTGCACAGGTAATAAATGTTGCAAAGAGAAATCCCTTGTATGCCTGTTCGGATTTACTTTTGTGCTCTGTTGGGGTAAATTGCATTTGATTTTTACCTTGGGCTTGGACATATTCCTGGTTGCCAGGAAAGTCTTGCCAGGTAAACATGCTGGGGACAGCTGGATTGCACTGCCAGTTGCGAGCTGTGGAGCTGCGAGCGCCGAGGGTTAACGCAGCTGCAGGCTGGGCTTCAGAGATGTCTGAGCCCTCAGTGAAATGAAAAAGAAGTCCTTACCCAGGGTGATGGGGATGGTTTGCTGTATCCCTGTGGGAGCTGATTGAAATGACACATGGGCAAGAAAGCGCTTGCTTGGGAGTGCCGGGATATTTAGATGTCTCTTACCCGTACAGTACTGGCGGGCCTTACGTGAGATCCTTCTGACCTGTCTCACATGAGAAGGACATTTTAACTTTGGGATGGGTCAGATGCCAAGGGAGGCCTGGCTGGATCTCCTAGGGGAAGGGCTGCAGGGACTGCCAGTTAGGAAGGGTGAAAGATGCTGGAAGAGATGGAGCAGCTTTTTCTTAAGACCTGTGTTTGAACTTGGAGACCATGAGAAATGCACCAGACACGTAAGCTCTCCTTTAGCTCTTGGTAGTGTGTTGCCTTGGAAAAGATGCCTCCAAGGACCTTCTATGTCCCATCTTTGCTGCTCCCTCCAAGATGCATCTTAAGGTGATGCTGTGACCAGCCAGGAGTCTGCTCTCTGTGCCACCAAGATGTGTTGTGGTGACTCTGAACTGTATACTCAGGGACTGCTGGGTTGGGTGGCTGATGGGGAAAACGAACTGTTGGCCACAAAACAAAAAATATCCCTCTCCAAAGACATGAGGAAACCAAGATGGCTTTTCTGTCTGCACATTGTTTCCATCAGCAGTTCTGTTCTGCTGCTCACCGGAAAACCGCGTATTGTCTCAGCTATTTGTTTCTAATAGGCAAAGCCACTCCTGAGGCATGAGTTGGTGAGTTCAGGGGCTGCATTTGCTTCTTGGTCTGTGACACATTTCCAAGAATTACATGCATTTTATGGGCTTAAAACATTTGTTAGTGAAAGAGAGAGAGAGAAGGCTGTGAGATACAGTTCAGCCAGACAAGATGATGCTTTTAGTGGAACCGTTTGTAATTTCTGAATCTGGAAGGAAGAAAAAACCATGGCGTTCCTGACTGGCGAGAGCCTAAGTGGAGTGGGATTAGTTGCTCAAAACTAATGGGGGCTGTTTCCAGAACGGGTTTGATGGAGCTCACTGCAAGACTGAGGTGATCTCAGTGCTGTTCAAGCGGTTGGAAGCAAAAGGCAAGTCTGGTGTGTAGGACCACCACTCTGAAGGTATATCTGCCTTTGCAAATTGGGAAGTTGGATTGATAGCAGTTCTTTTGGCTTTATTCTTGAGCAGTCATCCTCAGACTAGTCTAGAAACTGCTTGTGGACATTAAGGTCGTGGTAAATCTCCTGCAGCTGATCTGTGCCTCTCCTCGAGCCTTAGTGTGCTGGAGGAGCTGTTCTGGGTATGCCGATCCAGCAGAAATGTCAGGAGTTGTGACTGGTCTTTGACTACAAGCTCTAGACACTTGTGTATCGGGGCTATTTGCACATATAAAGCTACTACTTGCATCCACACTAAGCCAGCAACAGTTGGATTTGGCACTGGGCTCTGATGGTGTAAGTGACCATCTAGAGCAGCTGATAAAGACCTTCCCAAGAGGCTCTGCGCTGAGCTCCGTGAGTGCCGTCAGCTCCTTTGCCAGGCTGATATGACCTCCTAAAACAGCACGTCACGATGCAGCCTGTCTTGGTGGCTAATCCTCACTCTGCTCCATCCCTGCGGACACTGGCCCGCGCTTCGCTTCTAGCAGCACTGTGTTTTTCCTGCTTGCTCAGCATGTTCTCTGTTCTCAGGAGTTATTCTGCAAGCGTCCTCCCTTCCTGCAAGCTCTAGGTGGGTGTGAACTGTGCGTGGACCAGAGTGGTGGCACACGTGTGGTGGCAGGACGTGTGTCCCGGAGTGGGTGGCGCCTTGTCCCAGTGACCAGAGCCAGAGAGAGAAATTTGCTGTTCCATCTGTGCTGCTGAGTCAGCGCCTGATGAAGTTGTTCAATACTTTATCTAGGGCAGCTTTGCAAACCGGGTGAGCTCTTTGGGCGAGATACACCACGTGAGCCCAGTATTACTAAACACGCTGCTGGTTGTTTAGACAGACTATCCTAGTTGTTCGCTTACCCCTCACCCCATTCCATGTTGTTGCAGTCACTGTGTGGGGATGAGCTCAATTTACTCATTAGAGTAACAGCGCTAGGGCTGCTTTTCATGGTGATTTTGCAGATTGAGCTAATTTTTGCACAGTAGAGAGCTCCACAGAACCCTCAATAAGAAGGGTAAGGATTTGGTTATACGCTCTGGGTGCCAGCCTGACTGTCCCAGGGGACATAACTAACGCAGCAGCAATGGGTGTCGCTCTCAGGCAGTGGGTACCTGCTGTTTCCTGCTGGTTTCAGAGGAGCAGTGGAGCCGAGATGCAGAATCAGGTCCGTGGTGGGATGTGAGTTTAGCACGTGCCTGGTAACTGCCAGTCATATCGGATTTACCAACCTTCAGCCCAGGGGCAGAGACGTTAACACCATTTCTGTGCATTTCCAAGGCCTTTGTTTGGGCCATAATCTGTGCTCTGAACACAGATGAAGTGATTGATGTGGCAAATGCTGGTAACAGGTTCCAGAGTTTTTCTCTGAAGGGAATTGGATCTCTTATGTCTTTTATTCCTCATCTGCCTCTTCCAAACATGAGGTGAGCTGGGCCCCTTTACCCAGGTCTGGATCACTGCAGCCTCAGTCCAAGCAAGGCTTAGTTTGTAAGGAGAAGGTAATGTCTTCTATTAGATCAGTGCCTTATAGCTGGAGAAAACAGACATGCTTTTGGGCAGCGTGCCTTTCAAAAGCAGCAGCTTTACAGCTAAATCTCAGTTGGTCTAGTAAGAGGTACTGCCTTTCCTTACAAACCTCGCATTGCTCGTATCCTCAAGCATTCGTGTTTGTTTTCAAGCTGGGGAGCAGAAGGTTGTTTTCTTGCCTGCTTTCTCCCACTTCAGCATCTTTTTCCCTGCAAAAGGGGTTGCTGTCACGTTGCTGTAGTGCTGTAACCCTGGGCTGCTTGTGCTGGACGTGGCCAGAGCGGCTCTTGTGAGCTGTCTGCTGGGGGAGAAATTAAATGTCCCTGTGCCCTCTGTGCCAGCATGGGCTGACGCTGCCTTCAAGAAGGTGCTCCCTTGAACTGGCTGAGAATAACCAGGCGAAAATAAAGCGGGACTGTTTTTTCAATCACTGCAACCCTGGATACGAGATTCACTGGAAGAGCTGCCATGATGCGGATTTGCCGGGTGTGCTCTTGGCAGAGATGCAGGAGGTAGTTCCCAGGACCCTCGGTGGCTTCTGCTTTCTTTCCGATAGAGAAAGTCATGGAGCTCCATCACGTAACAGCAGATAGGAGTAAACCAGACGCCTCCAGAGCAGGCCAGTAATGTATCTGCACGATCCCCTGTCTCTGCGCGTACGTGCGCAGCTGGTGCTGCGTGCGATCCTGCCCCGTAGGGATGGTGAGCGTGGCGCGTCTGGTCCAGCAGCGCCTGCTCTCCTCTCTCCAGAGCTGGAGGTTAGTCCTGCCTCTCCCCTTCCATCTCTTCTTATTCCCGTTATGCTTCCACTTGTTCTTCTTCCCGTTTCTGAGACTGCTTTTCCACCACGTACGTGGTTTGCTGCTCCTTCCTATAGGATGTGAGTCAGTCGTGATCTGCATTTAGTCCCCTTGCAAGGGCGGGCTGGCTGCACTTAACACGTAGCCTATTGCTCCGGCAAGAATACGCTTACAGGGAGCCATGTAGTCCCACGGGTACGGGGCTGGGTGGAAGCTTAGGAAACCTGAACCTTGCTGCCATCTGCCCTGGCAGGCTGCTGGTCACTGGTAAGTCTCTTCCCCTTTCTGTATCTCAGATTTCCCCATCTGTACAAGGGACAATGCCACTTCCCTCTTTTGTAAAATAATTAACAACTATTGATGGAAAAAGGCTATTAAGAAGCCATGTGTTGTTAGGACTTGGACTCTGCTTTACATTGTTGAAGGGTTTTAATTTCTTCCCTTTCTGCATGAGTGTTTTTGTTGTGCTACGGACTGAAAAATGGAATAAGAAAAGGGAAAGGGGCAGTCTTGGAAAGGACGGCACCAAGGCCAGGAAATATGTATGGCAAAGCAGAAATTAGGGCAAAGGGTGTTTTGCTTTGATGCACATTAATGTAGCTTTAAAAGCAATTAATTGAAAAAGGAGGAATTAACACATTTAAAATGCCTTTTTAATGATGCATGGAAGCCAGCAGTGTACATGCCAAATTTCACACTGGCTGCCCGTTCCAGAGCCCAATTTACAATAAACTCCTGGAAAACAGGCTGTGGGATGGAAAGGCTCTTGGCTAGCCTGCTAACCCCTGCCCTGGTTGCAGGCTGGCAGATCACCGAGGACAACCGAAAGGCCTTTCGGGAGCCCTGCTTCCTCCTCGCTGCGCTGGCTGGCGCCTTGGCAGTGCTGTTCCCTGGTAGCTGCTCCATCCCTTGCCGAATGTGCCGGGGGAGAGGAGCAGGAGGCTGAGGACTCTGGCAGCAGGGTTCGCCCCGGAAAGGGGAGGAATGCTCGGAGGGGCAGTGCCGCAGCTCCTGGCATGGATAGCAGGGCTGGCTGGCTGGTAAATCACCAGTGGCGGTTCTGCTCCGTGGCTTTGTTATGGGAACATTGATCTGTTGCTGGGATTAACCTCTCAGAGTTTCCAGTGGGTTGGTCTCACAGTTATTAATGAAACTGGCTGGAACTTGTGTTGACCTTGGCAGAGGCCCCAGTTGGCTTGGAGGTAACTGGCAAAAGCATAATCTCTAATTGAGTAATCCAGCGCTGGGGGAAGGGAGCGGAGGGGGTGGAAACACAGCAGTGCTTTGAACCAGGAGAGCCACGGCGCTCCGACGGGATGCGTAGGAGTGGAGCGCTCAAAGGCGCTGAGCACCGCGGCTGCCGAGGGAATTAGCAAGCAAAAGCAAGGCGACATCTCTGTTCCCGCACCCCAGGCTCCCTCTTGTAGAAACCAGCCCTGAATTCCAGCGCCTCCCCGTGATTTATTGCCGCAGAACAATAGCGCAGAGGGGCTGGAGAACGAAACAAAGCTGTGAGCGTCGGCCGTCCCTGGACGCGTGTCCTCCCGTAGCCTCTGAGTCTGCAGCGTGGATTGTGCTGGGCTCTCCCTTCCCCACCGGAGTTGTTGTTCACTTGGGAGAAAGAGCTCTGGGCTTGTTACTGGGGCTTTTGATGAATGTCTGCAAGTGAGGACCCAGCGACAGCACAGGGCTGTCCTCCTTGGCTGTGCAGCTCTGCCACAGGAGAGCGAGCCGTTCCCTTGCCCAGCTGTGGCTGTGCCCACATCTGGTGGGGAGGGGGTGGCTGTCAGCGAGCCCCGTGGGATGCCCAGGCAGCGGGATCCTGCGGAGCCGCCGTAGCACCGATGGAGAGGGGACGCACCGATGCTGCCAGTGGCTTGCTGCTCGCTTCAGGTTGTCCAAACCCCGAGTGAGGTGCAGAGTTCTGTGCCTGTGCGTGACTTTATCAGCCCTGTGAAAGATGAAATGCCTCAACTGACTTGCCATGAGAAGAAGAATAATTCTCACACTGAAAAGTGAAATGCCTCAAACATCTTGCCATGAGGAGTAATTCTTGCTCTAAGGACTGCAGGGTGCTCGATGCAAAGCCTGCGCCCGCTGCATGGCTTCCAAACTGCTGCTTGGAGGAGCAGACTTCTATGGAAGCGGCTCTAACCTCAGGTCTGAGCAATGAAATGAAACAATTTTTAGTGGGTACAAATGCACCTACGTCTTTCCTGCTTTTGTCCTCCTTCCCCTGCAGAGAACAACTTTTCTGATTAACTCTCCTTGCAGCCCCCTTGGCCAGGAGGCAGGCTGGGCATTCCCTGTGGTCCTGAGGCTGGTCCTGCAGTTGAGTGCCCGTCAGGACCGAGTGGTGTGGGGTTGTCGAGTTCAGCAGCTGTAGGAGGATCCTCCTGCGACGTGTTTGACATGCACCCATCTGCTGTGTGGTTGCTCACGTTGCTGATTTGTGCCTGATAAAAATCTGATTGCAAAAATGATCTGGTTGGGTGGGGGAAGGAGAAGGGAGGACTTTGCGTTAGGGCAGCAATGATTCAAAGCTATTTCTGGGAAGATGAGAGAGATGTTGGCATTCTCTGTCATTCCAAACATATTTAAAAGCTGAAATATTTGCATTGTTGACGTTGTCACAGTGCAAACACTTCTGCCTGGATTTTTCCCTTCCTCTGCTTTCCTCCCTGCTCTGAAGATCCTTTCCTAATCGCAGGAGGACGACTGCTGGGTGTGTGGACCCCTGCTCACCTGAACGTGAGCACACCTTCGGGAGTGTGTGTCTGCCTCGTGCAAGCAGTCTGGCTCTCGTGACATGCCCGGGAGTTCGTTGCATCGTTCTCTGCGCAGCGGCCGTGCCAGGATGGCTGCGATGGCTGCGAGGGCTTGTCACCAGCCCGTGCTGTGCACCAGCTCGGGATGGGAAGCCAAGGGAACAAACAGCCGGAGGAGTGTTGTATCTGGAATGTGATGCTCCATCCCATGCACAGACTCATGCTGGTTTCATTTGAAAACCAGATGCTGTTAGGCATTGCGTAGTCCTTCTGAGATGTTGGACTCCAGCTGGCCCTGGGGCGGGGGGTAAAGGGAAAGAGCCCCATGATTGACAAGACAACTGATTTTAGTCCATTTTTCAGCTGAAGTTCCTGTGGTTGAAAAGCTGAACTATGGTCTGAGAGACTCTGGCATGGAAGGGAAAGCCCCTGTGGGCTGCAGAAACACTCTGGAGGCAGGATGTAAAAACTGAGCTTCACCTTCCCCAAGCCACCTGCAGCCCGTCTCTCCCCTGCCCTGGCTGCTCCAGCCCACAGCAGTCCCTGGGCCACGGAGAGCGGGGCTGAGGCCTGGCATGGCTGGAAAACCACCGGGCGAACTGACAGTGCCTCAAGCACAGGTTGTTGTTTTGCACTTCTTCGGCTCATTTGTGGTGATCGACATCCAAACCAACCTTTTAAATTGCCTTTCAAGCCGTAGTGGTGGAGAAGGGCGGTGTGATAAGGCTGGCTGCTTCTCGGGAGCCTGCTTCATCGTTTACATAATTGGACTTTTCTGTTCCATTCAGTCAATATTATAAGGCTCGTGCAGTGTGACATCTCACCTGATCTGCTTCGGGGAAAGAAAATCCCTTGACTTTGTGTGTCTCACCCTGTAATTGGAAGAAACATTGCCAGCTGGGAGCTGGGTATGCTGCATGGATTCACGGAGCTTTTTCTTTCCCACCTTTGAAGTGTTTGTACACGTTATGTCTATCTATTTTTTTTCTTTAATAGCAGTGATTCTTATGTGACCTGTTATGTCCTCAAAATATGAGACAACGAAGCTAGTTTGCTGCTTAACTTTGTCAGTCCTCAGGTGAGACTTAGGAAATGGGCTCAGTTTGGCAGGAACTGGCAACCGATCTCCTGTGCGTTTTTCCAAAGCACGAGGATGGCACAGGGTGAGGAGGGCTGTGCCGGCCACCGCTGCTGTCTGCCGGCTGTCAATCCGTTTTAGCACGTTTATGGTAAAAAAGAAACCCTCACCTGGTATAAATTTCCAGGGAAGATTTCAGTCCTGGTACCAAGAGTGATGTCCTGGCTATTTTCTTCTCCCCCTGCAGTTTCAGACTGATCTGGGTTTCTTCTCTTCCCCTCGTCTTCTGGGAGTGGGTGTGGGTGCTGCTGGGCATGGAGCATTGCTCCAGCTCCTGCTGGATCCGGGCGCGCTCCGCGATGGGGTATGTGATTCTTCCCGCTTCCATGTGATCTGGTCAGTTAGTGCAGGTGACAAAGCAGCATGAGGTTGTTAACGATTCTCAAGCACGTACGTCTTCTCACAGATGAACCTGTCCTCCTTCCTTATTCAACGTCCCTGTGTGCCCCTCCTTGCCAAGAGTCTTCCTGGCGAGGGCAAGAGGTTTGGTGGGAGCAGCTCAAGTGTCATCTATGTGAACGTACAGCACTGAGCACATTTTTGGTGTGCTGTACTTTTCCATGGTTATGACGTGCAGCCCCTCCACAGTTCTGACTCGCACAAGAGCCAGTGAGTTGTGACACCAATCAGATTAATTTTACGTGCTGTGTTTTGAGGAGGAGGGTATTTCATGCTAAAGCCTTCCTTCCCAGCGCTGGGTGGAAAGCTGTGGAGGAGATGGAACAGCAATCGATGGTGTTTGCCTGCTGCTGCTGGAGGGGATGGAGTGGGGGAGTGATTTCAGAGATGGATTTGGCAGAGATGAGTCGCTGCTTTTTGTGCCTGTGGTGATGGAGCTGTAATAACATATTGAACATGGCAACAGCCCTTGCTAAAGCTCCGTGACTTCGCGTCCGTGCTTCGTGGAGCCTCATCTCTTAACAACACCCTTAGCATCAATAACAAGAGAGGAGCTGTCGAGTGCCAAAGGGCCTTGTTATAATCACTCGCTGAAAACCTCCTTTCTTTTTGGACCTAAACCTGCTTTTTAAACATAAAAACTCTTTGGCTGTGTTTTAGGCAGAGAACATTCAGAGGGTTTTCTGGCTTGCTCCAGCATGAAATGCTCTGCAGCTTCACGCTGCGTGGGGGGGCCAAGGGGCAATGGACACTGGTGTGCGTCAGGAATGCTGGCTGCACGCTCGGCGAGCGGAGAGGGGTTGTTTTAGGACAAGCTGACAGGCCCTTGGCTTGTTCTGCTGCTCTCGAAAAATGTAATTCTAATTCTTGGCACCTTTTTGCAGGAGGCTAAGGAGTGAGAGCGCAGTGGAGCCTGCTCCCACTGCCCTTGGAAATGAGGCTTTACCCATCGGCAGAGCTGGCTTGGGGCAGGAGCGATGTGCTCTGTCCTACCCCTGGTTTGGCGAATCGAAAGCAGAAATTAGTGGGGGAGAAGCAGCAGTGTGGGATGAAATGACCTGAACCACCTCCTTGCAATCCTGACCTAGATCTAGTTACTCTTTTGTCATTGTAGCGCTCTGACACAGCGTCTTCTGCATGTGCCAGTGTTCAGCTCCGCTGCTTCTCACCTTCATCCCGGCCAAGGACTGGCAGTCCCTTTAATCCCACACCCAGTACCTTTTCCTGCAGGATGCAGGGGAAGAGCAGAGCGCTGTCCTCTGGCAGTGCCAAGCAGCAGAGGAGGAGATGGGCAGCAGATGTGGGGTTGCCCAGTGCGTGGTGCCTTTGCAGCATCCCGAGGGTTTCACCCTGGGGCTGCAGAGCCCGCAGCACCTTGCTCCGGTCCATGCCAGCGGCGGGTTTCTCTGCTGTCGTGGTGCTTTATCACCTCCTCTGCCTGCACAGTAACAGTTCCTAGGCTTGTCTTTGAATGACCTGCTCTGATCGCTGCCCTGACAAGGGACATGGCTGATTTCTTTCCTCCTTGTGCCGTTCCCTGAGGAGCAGCAGTGATCGTTTCTGCCTTCTGATCTCCGCTTTGGATGCTGTCGTTCCGTGGCTGCTTAAGAAAGAACCATTGCCTAGTGCAAATCAAACTGTCCCACATGGTTACGTGACCAAACCAAGCACAGGCTTTTATTTCAGGCTGTTTTTCAGGGCTGCATTATTTTATCTCGTGCCAGCCATCGCAGGTATGACGTAGAGCAGATTGCCCCCAGCAGCTAATGTGTTTCTGCCTCGGCAGCAGGCAGAGCAGCAGATGTAAACACAGGAGCGTTACGGTCTTGCAAACACTAAAAGCTACTAAAGAATAGGCAGGTATGTGTATATAAATACATAGTGTGCATTATATTGATGCCTTTCAATATATTTGGAGAGGGATTTGTAAATTCATGCATCCATGAATGTTTCACAGGTTTTTAAGTAATTGAAAAGCCTATGTTTTTTTTATACACACACGCACGTGGATATATGTGCTGCCTCATATACTTGTAAGCTTTTTTTTCAAAGGCTGCTTCTAGCTGTGTTCAGTGATCCTGCTTTCAGCAGCCACACGGCGAAAAGCTTAGTCTTGAGCAAAGCTAAATATTGATTCGAGTCAATCTGGGTGCACTTGGAGACATCACTAGTGTTCATGAATACAGCATAATAGCTGATCGGAGTGGGGAAATTTCATCATAAAGGCCCCAAAAGGGAGTTTTATTATTGCTTTCTTCCAAATGCCTGAATTTTATTAGCTTCAGTCATTCTTGGCAGGGCAGTGGAATGGGATTTTATAGTTAGCAAAGGAAAAGTAAACACAGTAATCATTTCACAGCCCCGTGCCTGCCAAACCAAGATGGAAATTCCAGCCTTGGTGGGAAGCTGCTGCTTTGCTAACAGATAATAACAAATTCACTGTGGGCTTATTCTTGCTATGGGAGCTGAGGTGTTAGGTTTTTTTCGCTGTAACATCCTGGCTCGGAGAGGCAAGGGTGCTTCGTGCTTTTCTGCAGGAACAGCCTGGGCAGAGGTTTGCAGTTTGAGTGACTCCCACAACCATTTGCAATTAGAAATGGTGTTTCTGCCCTGAGCCTTCAGGAGCCACTTGATCCTGTGGTCTTGTAAGTATTTGGTCTTTCCTTGATCAGTCTTGCTCTGATTGTAGAGCTGAGTGATGCTCGAGGAGTGTCATGCGTAAGACGCTGTGATGGTTCCTACACCCTGAGACTGTCTCTGCCTGCTGAATGGTGGTGGTAGTGGGGAATATTATGTCAAAAAAGGATCTCCAAATAAATAAAAAACTCTTGTGAAAGGTTTATTTTGCATGTTTTTCTGGGCTTGTCGAGACAGAGGGCCAGGCTGGACACACGTCTGGACCAGCACCCGCCTGGGTTTCCTGGTGCTGCGGGACGTTATTTCCTCCCGCCTTCCTGCCCCGCCGGCCGTGGGGCTGGCGGTGGGACTGGCTGCACTGCCAGCCCCTGCCTGCTGCCCCTGCGGCTCAGGATGCGGCCTCCTGACGGAAAAGCAGGCGGAGCAGCGAAGGAAATGGCTGCTCAAACAAGCGGTGAATGTCGAGGCACCCCCTTCCACGTGTCTGCACAATTATTAGAACAATAAACCATTGAACGCGCGGCTGGCTCTGATTGATGGTGCAGCTGACGGTTGCTTTGCGCCACCCGTGCTCCCCTGTCAGCACGCATCCTGCGCGCAGTGGCGGGCCCTGCTCGGTGCTGCACCCACCTCTTGCAGCGCCCCGTATCCCCGCGTGCGTCCCAAGGTGCTGTTGTAGCACCGCTGCTTGGGGGGTGCTTGGGACCGTGGCTGGTGCATGTTTTGTGTGCCTGGGGGGGCTGCCAGGCTGCTGGTGGATACCTTGGGCAGCGGAGGGGCAGGTGGAGGCGTTGTCCCCGCCGTGTCCCATGCACATGTTGGGGACGGTGCTTTGCAGGGTGCAGGGCCAGCACCCGCTTAAATGGGAGATGCCAAAAAGAAGGGGGAATTAAACAGGCTTTAGTGGTGTGTCAGGGACAGATGAGGCCACTAAAAGCTTTATTAAAAGCCAAGACAAGCTGTTTCAAGGGAGGGACTTGCCACCCACCCCCAAATCTGTTCTTTACGTTGGTTAAAAAATTTTCAAAAGCATTTAAGCAGCTGTGAGCCTTGTTTCACACTTAAACAAGTTTTCCAGTGCAGCCACCTCAAAATGGAAGTCTGATCGGCTTGGATTCCTGATGACAAAGTTGCTTGTTTTTTTGTCTTAGCCAGCGAAGTTCACAGGACAGATTCAGCAGTGACCCCTGCCTGCATCCAAGCTGCTCAGTTCAGATCTCATGTGCATGTTTGAGGCCCACCAGACATGTGTGCGTGTATACTGAGACATTCTGGTAGAAGTAAAGAGACTTTACTGTTAAAAATTGAACTTTGGGCATCTTACTAGATTTTTGGGGACAGAAGAAGTCTTTGCAGTATTGCCATTAAGTCCGGTTTTCTTGCAGTCTTAGAATATCTGATTTTTACAGATGAGAGGTATTTGATATCCTGCTTTATATACCTGAGAGCACAGCTAGAATGAACCTGTATATTAATTGATCGTAAAGACCATGAAGTGGTGGCGTGCAGCTGGTGAGGGGAGCTTGGTGGATTGCTGTAGGAGCAGTAACTTCTGGGTTTTGAGCTGATGCAGTTGGAAGAGAAGCTGCAGGGGGTCAGTGCTGGGACCCATCAGCCCATGCCCGATGTGCTGGGAGCCCCCAGGGGAGTTGTTGGTGATTCTGGCTGGTGCAATGGCTCTTGCATGTAAGAGGAGGTTTGGATTGGTCCCACAACGCACCTCAGCCACCGCTCAAAACAGCTTAGGTCTTTCTTGCATTTCCTTTCTCCATCCGTCGGGCTGCTTCTTAGCATGCAGCTCAACCTCCAGGCTTTGGGGGAAAAAAATTATCTGGGTGATGGTTGTGCAGGGAGAACAGAGGGAGGGAGAACGGAGGCAGGGAACCAAGCAGCCTTTAGGTGTATCTTACTTACGGCGGTGGTTAAATAGAGCTGTCTTCATTCATTCCCTTCCCTCCCCTCTAAATCTGATGCCCCTTCAAGGCGATATTAATACCGTGTGCCGGTCCTGATTAACTCCCTGACAAATCCCCTCTCGACAGGGCCGCCCGGGTGCTGCCCTGAATGGACCCCCCTTTGGATTTGCATGGCTGAGGAGTCCCTGCTGCTCCTCTGCCTCCTTCCTCCTCCCTGGCAATAGGAGGAAATGTAAATGTTTCTGAAGAGCGACATTTCCATTTCAAAAGCTGTTCGCTCAAGTGCGTCTGGAGTGGGATTTCTCTCCCCCCCACTTCTTTCTGAATGGGAGCTTTAGAAGTCTCATTTCCTCAGCTTGATAACACCACGCTGAGAAGGGCTTTTGTCTTTTCATTTCCCCTCAATTTTTTATTTTTAAATAAATGAGGTTTGTAGAAGCTGCTGTGGTGGATTTTCCATGTGCTGGAGGATGCACCTGGTGTCACCCAGTGAATGAACTGGAGCTTCCTGGGGTGCAGGGCTGGACCCACTCGCCGGCTGGGGGGCTCTGCCCTACCCTCCATGAGTGGGCACCCACCGGGGAGCACCCTTTCAATCGCCCCGCTAAGGCTCCTGCAGGCAGAGGAGGAGGTTTGCTGGGCACATCCAAGCTGCCGAGCTCTGCTGCTTTTCCTGGCCATCCCGAGCAGGGACTTATGTGTCCCAGCACCCATGGACAGCAGTGGGTGTGGGTGGTGCTGAGCCTGGCGCAGGACCTGGCCCAATGTTTGCACACAGGACTGCTGCAGGATCTTTAATCATGCTGACTTATTGCCCGTCTGCTTTTTGGCTCATGTAGCTCTGCCAATTGGGGTGAAATTATTATTTCTTTTTTTTTTTAAAGGTGATGCTTAGTGGAGGGCAGATGCGGTTGCCTGTGTCCTGCTTCTGCAGAACTGATGCCTGCTGATAAGTGCTCAGGGCCAGGTTGGATGGGGCTTGGAGCAACCTGGTCTAGTGGAAGATGTCCCAGGCTTGGAACTGGATGATCTTTAAGGTCCCTTCCAGCCCAAACCATTCTATGATCCTGTGATGCAGGTGCTGTCACACTCGTGCAATGGCATTCATGCTGGTCACCTGAGTATTGGACTAGTATAAAAGTAGGGATTTTTTTTCTGCAGAGGCCTTTTTTAGAAAAGGCAAACTCTCCCATGCTTTTAGCATGGGTTTGAGGGATTTTCTGCCTCCTTGATGACCAGCTGAGATTTGGCAGGGGACAATCAGAGGGTATACATCTGCTGGGATTAACATGGACCTTAATGCTACATCACTGCATGGTTGGTGTGCTGGAAAGACTCAGACTTTGCTTTACTCCATGTGGCAGTTGAAAGAGGATGAGTGGTGCTGCAAAAGGTGGGAGGCTAAAACTTGCTAAAGGCACGGAGTAAGTAAATTCCCCTGGGATTCGTTGGGCTTGGTGACAGGGTGCTTCCCAGGCTGCTGGAGGAGGTTAGGGGGTTGTGCGCTGCCTGCCTGCACCCCCAGGTAGGGGACCCCTCTTGCCTCTTTGGGGATCTTCCTAAAGAAACTCCCTGAGCAGCAGGCACAGGGAGAAATGCAAAGCCAGGAGTGGGTGATGGTCGCATGAGGCCACATCACCATGTCCCACGTTTCCATGGAAGCCCGTGACGATTATTCGGAGCTGCCTGAAGTCACCTAGTTCCAGGGAAGGTGAGGGTGGTTTGAGCCCCAGCAACCAGCTGTTTTGTTGGGAGAAGTGTTGGTCAGCTCGGCGATGAGCTCCCCCATTACCTTTAAAATCTGTTTCTGCAAAGCGGGGAGGTGTGAATCCCACTGCTGTGGCTGAGCGCCAAATTGGGCAATTAAAAATTTGCCTCCCTGCCTTTGTGCTTAGTATAATTGAAGGTGTTTTTCACAGTTTGCTCCTTTTTAAGAGACATCAAACAAGCACTCGCCTCCCTCGCATTTTATTTGTGCTTCTCCTGAGCGTTTCGGTGAGCCTCCACCTTTTGGCCTCTGTAAACCCGAGGGTTGTCTTAGTTTTGATGTCTTCGTCACGGTTTTGAATATCCTGGCACAGGATTTTGACATGCTCTCAGGGCAAAGGGTTATGTGCCTGGTGCCTTTTTCATGCAAACCTTTGCCTCCCCAGCACTGTGATTTCGTGGTTGTTTTCCATCACCGTAAGCCAACACTGTTCCCTAAAGAAGCAGTTTTGCTCCTCAAACCGAGACACCAATGCTTTCCTCCTGGGTCCAGCTGTAGGGTGAGCCGGGTCCCTGCTGCAGGCAGGCACTGCCACCATCCTCCCGTGCCTGGGCTCTGCAAGGGCTGGTGGCAGGAAGGCTGTGAGGGGCTCCTGTGCCTGCTTGTTTTCCAGGTTAGCGGGAGCCCCGCTCGTTTAACCAAACAGGTTTGAGTTTGCGAGGGGGACGTGGGGATTTAGGGCTGAGGTGATGCGTTATAGAGATGGTGATGTTCTCGGCAGCGCGTCGTTGGGGACGTCAGCACAGGTGAGATGGTGCTCTGAGGGGCTGCTGGGTGCCCAGATTATTAAAAGAACGTTAAAGTTGCGAATGGAGGATTAGCAGAGCTTGATGCTCTACTGGCAGCCTTATTTGCTGAAGACAAAGCTGATTTTTTCTATTTAAATTTTTTTAAAAATAAATCTGTGACTTTGAGAAGGCCTATGAAATCCCATTCCCCTGTAATCCAGCTTATGTGTCCTCCCCCTGATTTGCTGAAAGCATCAGAACACCGTCCGTTCAGTGCCCAGGATAAACTCCATCTCATGCAGAGTGGGTCGCTGGCTGCTTTACGTCATCCTTATCATTTGGTGGGTGGTCTCAGGCTTTAGCTGCTGTCCAGACCACGACTCCTGCATTTGTTCACTGCTCTTGTAGGACACTTGTTGCTGTTGGCCTGGAGCACTCCACACGTGCCGGTAAAGTCCAGCTCAGCCCTTTCCTTTCCTTTGCAGCAGTATGGGCAGAGTACATGCCTGAGCTGGAGCTCCCTGAGACCCCACTCCACTCACTTGCTGGGTTGAAAGTCATTCCCTTAGGCAAGCACCAAAGTGAGATTTTTATTAATTTTATTTTTTTGGACTTTGACAATTTGTCAGAGTTAACAAAAGGCACATAGCTGGCACAGAGCAGTCTTGCCAGATGTATTAAGTGCACCAAAGATGCTCGAAGAAAAGGTTCCCAGAATCTTTCTGAACCTTGCAGAAAGGCGTATTTTTCTGTAAACTTGTTCTTGGAAGCAGCAGAGTTGTTTTGGCTGAAATCTACTATTTAGAAAAAAAAAAAGCCTAAAAATGCCTTGAAGCAAATAATTCAGTGTGGAAAATTTCAGTTCAGACAGTTAATGTTTTAACAAGCTTAGGGTCAACTGAAAATCCAGCAATGCAGAAGGGGCGATGTTGGGTAATTCTTAATGAGAGGTTAAGAATTAAGTGATTAGCTCCTCTTTGTAATGAGTAGATGGGTAGGTGAGAATTCATCACTGCTGCGAAGTCAGTAGGGAACATACATGTTCGATGCAATTATTATCCTCTAACGGGGAAATGCGAGAACGCAATGAAAGGCACAATGCCCATTTGTTGGTGTAAGGCCTTGGGCTTTGGTGGGGCTTTGCCTGGGTAAGGTTTTCTGTATTTGACCCGTTATTCTGGGCTCCCTCTGAGTCTGTAAGCCGTGTTTGCTGGTGCTTCTGTACTATCCTGCGACCTTGAGATACAGAGGCAGCATCTGTTCAGTGTAACACTGTGGAATGGCTTTTTTGAGCACAAGCGAGTTTTGCAAGACCAGACACAAGGCTTTGGTGAGTGCATCTAACTGTAGGACTCACTGGCGAGGTTTTACCACCCTCATAAATCTGCTGGTGGGGGTGGGGAGGGAGGGTCAGCATTTGGTACTGGTTTTGCAATTAAATTGCTTCAAGCTGTTGAAACATTGGGGAAGTTTTTTGACCTACTTTCGTGCAAGCTTAGAAATTGTTGGGATGTTTTCTGCCCTGGCTGCGTGGAATTCAGCTGGATTACAGGGGAAAGGAATTTCGTAGGCCTTCTCATAAAGTCACAGATTTATTTTTAAAAAAATTAAATAATAAAAAAAATCAGCTTTGTCTTCAGACAGCTCCTTAGTCTCCAGCTTCGTGAATTCCCATGAGAGCACGTACTGGGCTGCATCCAGTGAAAGCGACCCACATTTTGCTCGTCTCCCCTGCCTGCACGTGCCGTGGAGCGTGGGGGCGGAGGAGGGAGGTGGGTGATGCCTTAGTCCCACGGGTGGCATCCCTCGGGCACGCTGGTTAGCCTTCCACGGGAATGCCCGTGTGCTCGTGGCTGGTCAGCAGCGCCAAAGGTCCTCCCCAGCGTTACGCTGCGTGCACCAACACGCACATCTGCGTCCCGCTTCGGCAGCCCTTTGAGCGACGGCGAGGACACAGCCCAGCCGAGAGCCAGCAGTGTTGAAGAATTAAAACCCCGTTTGAAGGGCTGGGCTGCTGAAAGAGCCATTAGCACAGCAGATGGTCACGAACAAAAGAATTGCAATAACTCGATGTACTTTTGACTGCTCAGGCTCTCTGACTTTGTACTTGTGCGTCTCCCTGGGGAACTGAGACATTAGTTTTCAGTCCCTTTGACTTTTTCTCCCCTGTCAGTGCAGTCATGGAACTGCTGATAACGCCAGAATGTGTTGGACACTTTTCCAATGAAAAAAAAAATTCCTTTGGTCTGCATTTGGCCCATTTAAAAGTTTTATATGCATGTTTTTACCTTAAAACCTGATGGATAGACGTGTGGGGTGTTGGCTCCCCTGCTGGGTTTTCGTCCCAGGGTGCGTGGGAAAGCCCCAAGGCTCTGTGTCTGCTGGGGTGTGTGAAGGTGCTCAGCTGTGGATTCTTGGGTGGGGAGGACAAGCTGCTGTCCCTGATATGTAGCACAGCATCACACCGACAGGGTTTTGGGACTGGTGTTAGTTGGTGGAGTACAGCGATGTTCACTGGCTCTGTGCTGCTGTGAGAGGCTCGGGTGATGGAGGCATCCTCGCAGGCAGGCCGCCCTGGTCACCAGCCCACCCTTGGTTTTTTGGGAGGGGTATTAATTTGAGCTGCCCCAGCCCATCCTGCCTGCTTTAGTGACAGTCTTCTCCAGCCTGCGAGGACATGAGATGTGTGAGTGGGCAGGAATTGGAGATAACACCTCTTAATCCTGCCTGGTGCTCCAGCAGAAAATGCTGCTGCTGGCTGATAATTAGAAAGTGAATGTGCTGTGGAGGAGGTGACATCGGCATCCCTGAATCTCTGTCCTGGGCTTGGGGGAACATCACTAATGATCTGGTTTAGAAAGGCAGAGAGAGACCAGGACTTATCGAAGATGATGTGTAGGGCAAACACCATGGTGCTGTGCTGGAGATCCCGAGGGTTGTCCAAGCAAGCGGCTTTGTTGGCTTGGTACGTACTAGTGCCACGCAGGCACTGACTGGGGGTGTGGAGGCTTTGAAGCTCCACCAGTGTGGTTTTGAAGAGGCAGCCACACTGGGCAGGGAATGAGAAAGATCAAAACGCATTTTGCAGTGAGAGTTAGGTGCAGATGGAGCGGAGCTGCCACTCTGCTGTCTCCTGAGGGTGGGAAGCAGCCAAGAAAAATTACCCTTCACGAGGCTGGGCTGTATCCAGCTGTAGGTGCTCGGCTGATGCTTGGCATGGACGCCCTTCTCCATCCCACCAACTCCCACGAGCTCCCTGAGACCATAGTGAGGTGGGTTGGTAATGCAAAATAAGGAGGTGGTGATGGTCTGGTGCAGGTTCCAGCACGTCCTGGGACCAAGGTTGGAGTTCTCGCAGTCTTTTCTCTTGTGGACCCAGTTGCTGGTGTGCCTGAAGGCAGGGGCATTGAATTTACCTGGAGGCTTATTTGCTCTTCAGGGCCTTGACAGGCAGTTGACTTATCCTTTTCCTTCCCCTCTGTCTCCCATGTTTTTAAAGCCACTGCCTAGCAGTGTGTAGTAGGCTTGCTCCGTTAACGTTATCTGTGTTAGGAATAAGTGTGTGTAGAAGAAACCCACCCCCAAAGCCTGACCTTGCTCTTTGATAGACTCCTCAGTGATAATTGTTTTCTTCAGTGCCAGCATCTTCTCTTGCTGCAGGAAGGTTTGTGCAGCCTCTGCCCCCCACTCGCCCACCCTCGTTATCGTACAAATCACATAATAATAAGGCCAGGGATAAACAGGAACTACAGTAGCTGTTAACCGTGTATAAAAACAAATCACATGGAAACAGTATAATTACTGAGAAAATATCAACTTGAGTAATGCAGTAATTGTTTTCTTCCCTCCAGCAGATTTATTCCAGCTCCCCCAGCTCCTGCTGGTTTCGAAGTCTGTGACTTCACGTTAATAAGAAGAATTTCACGTTTTGCACTGCACTTGTTCAGAGCCTGGGTATGGTACTGTCTGAAGCAGAGGAATATATTTTGAGTGACTTGAGAGTGCTAGGGAACAGAGCACAAGTTAAAATATCTCTGTTAGAGGCCACTCTAGGCTCTGGGTGGTCTCTGGCCTTTGCAAACCTCTTTTCAGCCCATTTCTGTGATTTAGAAGAAGGACTGCTTCATGCTTTGCATAAATCTGGGAGCTCTGCTTTTTGGACTTCACAGTTGCGTGGGCAGGAGTTTGGTTTTGCCTTCAGTTTTGGGTTTTCCTTCCTTTTGCTGTATGTAATTTCCATTATTTAGAGAGCAGCTTGTGAAATGACAGTGGCCAGTTATTTGAGGTCCAGTTACATTGCCTCTCTCTATTGCTATAATCATCTCCTAATACCAGATGATGATGGTTTTTGTGCTGTGACTTGCAGCTGTTCTCCTTACTCAGCTTTGCTGCTATTTGGCTTCAGATTCTGCAAGGTAAAAAGATAAAAATATATCAGAAACCGGATTTCCTAAGGGTTTTGTGCCAAGTAGGAGTTTAAAGATGCCCTGTCTTGTATATTGGCAGATGTGAGGTAGACTCTTTTCACGTGCACAGAGAGGTCTTTCTCTCCTGCATTTTTGGCAGGTAGCTTGCTTTCCCTTAGAAAAACCTACCCACCTACAAGCCACTGCCACTTCCTCTCCCCATGCCTTAATCTGAACGAGATTTTATGAACACCTAGTTTATCTGTTGCTTCTTATGATTGTCCTGCTCCTTTTGGCTTGAAAAAACAACCCCAAAACCACCAAAAATTTGAAAAAACCCAAACCCAAAGCAAACGATTGTGGAGAACACAAAGCCTTCCTGCTGCAGCAGACTGACCTTTTTTGGCGTCTAATGCCGGGGAAGTAAAACAAGACAGGATCTGCTCTTTGGGATTCTCCAGAAACTTTTGATGTTCTTCTAGTTTCTCTTCTGAGTGGATGTTGGAAACAACCAGCTTAGCTTTCTGGTGCCTTTGTGCTCTTAGGGCTGGAGGAGCCCCACATGCAAGAGTGAGGAGGGGGTTTCAGGTTGCTCCTTTGCTTTCTGTCCTTTGATGGCAGCAGTGGGAAAGGCGTTGATGTCTGCAGGCTGCACTCAGCAGTGACTCCTCCCTGACTGGCTTGATGTCTCCTTCAGCTAGAACAGGGTTTAGCAGGGGAGAGGAGGAGGAAGGCACCAGTGAGGGATGTTGGTGTTCTGGGACATGGCCACTTTGTTGAGCCGAGAGCCTCTTTACCTGAAATTTGTAAAAAGCTGATTTTCATCAGTTCAGTCTATTTTTATCTCAGCTGACCTCGCCTGTCCCCTTTCTTTCCATTTCTGGATGGATGCATTTGACATCCAACACTCGGAGCTCTGCCAGAACCTAACAAGTGATGGAGGAGGACTTCCATGAAAGAGATGGGGAGTCCTTTTTCCTCCTGGGGGCTGCCCTTGTAGCCCCTTCTCTTTCAGCATGGTTAATGTTGCTCTTCTCTCAGCATGGCCATGGCTGTGTCTGAGGAGGACGTGTCTGTGGCTACTTCATTTTTGCAAAGAAGATGTAGCCTTGAGTTGGTTACTGAGATGTGAAGAGATGGTGCTGCTGGGAGCTCCTGAATATGGATGGGTTTGTTGATCCTCTAGGAATGCGGGTAGTGCTGAAGGTGGTGGGAGCCTCCAAGGTTTTGTCAGGAGGAAGAGCTGCTGTCCTATCCCTGGGAGACTAACCTGGTGCTCTCTGGAGGTGCTGGAGGTTGTGGTGTGTCTCAAAGGGCTGGGAATGGGCCAGGGAGCTGTGGCAGCTGGCATGGGAGGATGAGAGAAGGATCCAAAGTCTCCTGGGAAAGAGCTGACCTGGTTGTTTTATGCTCCCCAGGATCGTGGCCTGCCTGGCAAACTGGAGCCTGTGTCGCCCGTGAGCCCCGCTCACCCCGATGCTGAGCTGGACCTGCTGCCGGCCCGGCTGTCGAAGGAGGAGCTCATTCAGAACATGGACCGCGTGGACCGTGAGATCACCATGGTGGAGCAGCAGATCTCCAAGCTGAAGAAGAAGCAGGTAAGAGGCTGTGGTCTGGAGGGGAGCACGTGTCCTTGCTTCTGCATGCTGCCTTACGCCCTTGTCCTTGCCCGTGCATGTCCTCAGGGGGGAAGTGGCAGTGCCAGTGCCACCAGGACGGTCTGTGTCTGTACTCCCTGTCATGATAGGGGCTGGTTGCTGCTGTACCAGCAGCCTGGTAGTTGCAAGATGGCAGAGCTTAGGAAAACACAGCTTGTGAGCTCTTTTGCATGTCAGAGTACCTTAAAGGGAGAAAAATCCGTCCTTGGTGACTTGCCCACGGTCATGCAAGCAGTCAGTGGCAGAGCTGGGTTGCCCGAGTCGTCTGTACAGCTCAGTGTTAGCACAAGGTCTTTTCTTTTTCCTTTCCAGCAGTGGTCTCTCCCCAGTGCTGTTGCTGCCCCTGTTGTAGTACTGGGCTGTTTAAAACATTGCTGTGATGTCCTGATGGCCCTTCCTGTGCATCCAGTCCCCTCCTCCGGGGCTTTGCAGCTCTGCAGCTGTGAGCAGCGTCTGGTCCAACTCCTGTCAGGGCTGTGCCTGAGCCAGGGATTTGAATCTGATCTTCTCAGTTAGTGCTTTACCCCTGCACAAGAGCACTCCCCAGCAGAAGGATCGCCTGCTTGATGTTGCCGTGTATACAATTACCATAAACCCATTAAGAGATTAATATGACAAAACCTTAGGGGATGTCTGTGAAAAAACCCACAGACTTAAAGGCTTTCACTTCTAAAGCAAATCACTTCTCTCTGCCTCTCTCCTACTAGTTGTTTTATTTCCTTTGCTTGGGGCCAGCTTCTAAACTCCCTGACGGCTGCTAATCCCAAACTGCCTGAGAGGAATGACCTCTTCAGAGGAGTGTGCAGCAGGAATTCGGGAATGGAACAAAACCTCTACTTGGGCTGTCGGATGCAGCAAGTGCTCCTCAAGGATGAGCATGCAGTTGACCTTCCTCCCCATCAGATCTATATTTTCCCACACCAGATACTATCCCTTTCTTTCCTGCGAGACGAAGCAGGATGTTTTGGTTTTGTTTTCAAACAATATGGTGTAATTAATGTGAAGGACCTTTTTTTGTTGTTGCTTTTTATCTGCAGAGGTATCTGCTTAGGGAGAGGAAGCCAAGAGTGGGCAGGAGCAGCTGTGCTGGGGGTGTGAGGAAGCAGCCCTGTGTGCTGGCTCACAGGGGCCAAAGGAACATCTGGAGCGATGGAAACCAGAGGTTCCTCTTGTTGGGTTTGGTGGGAGCTGGGTGAAGCCAGCTCTTCCCCTAGAAAGCTCAAGACAAAATGCTGGTGTCCTCTCTTGCTTGGCAGTCTGGCTGCTGGTCCATGTTTTTTGCTCATGTTTGAGGAAGGAGGTGCAAACCATGGTCACTTCTCACTCTGGAGAAGGGCTTCCAGAGTGGGATGCATGCTCAGCATGGCAGTGAAGGTCCCTCTCACGGCAGCCAGGAGGACTGGCAACTCCGCCGATCTACTGCCTGACTTTTTTCAGAGATGCTGAGGAGCTGCTATTGAAGCTGACAGGAGCAGCATATGCTCCTTGCCATTAAAATCAAGCTGTCCTTCCGTAAGGAAATGGGGTTTTTTATTGTTGGCTGTTTGGTTGCTTTATTTCTTCCCTCTGAACGAATTTTATGATTCTGCCTCCCCACAAAAATGCTCGGCTGAGTGGGGAAGAAGGTGAAAGTGGCTGTTGGCAGTAAAAACATCCCCTCCCCTCTTTTCTTTTTCTTTTTTTTTTTTTTTTTGGCACATGGTGGCAAAGTCATTTGGTAGCAAATCCTGCCCCCCCCACATGGCCTCCTTTCCCCTCCAACGGGATCCTTCCTCAGCCTGGTCCTCCAGCAGAGCTGGCACATCTGGGAGGAAGCATTTGGGGGGGGCGGGGGGGGCGTTACTGTCTGAGATGCTCTGGGAACGTTTTGTCCATCTGTGCATCTGAGCTGTCAGCGCAAGAGAAAGATGAGCGAGGGAAAGCAATCAGCCTGAAACAGATACTGCTCCTGCAGGAACGGGCGGCGGAGCAGGGGAGGAATTGTACGCAGCCGGAATATCCTAATGCTTTTCCCCTCTGTCTTTGGGAGGCCTTCTCAGGGTAATTAAATACGTTTGTATGGAAAAGCTGTGCAAAAAAAAATCCCAACCAGCCCCAATCCACCATCTCCCTCTTTCTGGTTGTTCCAGAAGAGGCAAGGAAGACTCTGCCTGGACTTTGCAAGAAGCAAACGTCTTCAGCAAGCTGAGAAACCTTCCCCAAACCCTGCGCACCCCTGGCAGAAGGCCACCTCCATCAGCCTTCCCCCGCTCATTCATGCACCATATGTGCTTAAATCTCTTGCTGAGTCCTCTCTCCCCCTCTTCCTGACAGGGAAGGATAATCCTTATGCATTTATTCCTGGCAGCGGTACTGGCGATCTGAAGGAGAAATAAACTGCTGGGCTGTTCTCCACGGTGGTGCCTGAGCCTCCCTGGGCACCGAGCTCGGTGAAGGGCTCTCCGGGAGCACAACACTCCCACCTGGTGATGGAGGTGGAGCTGACTGGGTGGAAGAGCTCCAGGTTTTCCCCTTCTGTCTCCTAGCTGAGTTTCCTCTGTTCTCCTCCTGGCTCTTTGGAAGTTGTTTTCAGAGATGCCCCGTGGCTGGAAGCCCTCTCCTCTCCCTGGGCAGGTGAAGCATCCTGGTACTCAGGTGATGGCTGCCTAACGCAAGGCAGCGTGGGTGCGTGTGTGATCACCTTGGCTTTGTCAGACAGGTCCCTTCAGCACAGGGGATGGGGTCTTCCTGAAACGTCACCCACCTTCCTGCCAGTGCTGCAGGCTCCAATGGCCCCTCCACAGCGTGTGGTCCGGCCAAAGGGACTCTTACCTGGAGAGGGCACCTGTTCCACTTGGGAATGGGTTGGCCTGTGGATGCTGTACGAGCCAGGGCTGTGGCTAACGATGGCATCTTGTATCCCTTCGACATCGCTGCGCTGGCTTTCGTCTGGGGAGAGGAGGGGGCTTTCAAGCAGCCGCTGCTGCGAGTGGGGAGGGAGAGAGTGTGGAGCCGTCAAGACTCATCTCTCATCCTGCTTCTCTCCCTGTAAAGGTCACAGTCCCAGTCTAGCTTTTGTGGCAGACCTTTAAAAAATCCATTTTGTCCGTGTCTGGGAACCCTGACCTATTTTGCTTTGCCATTTCCCACAGCTCCCAGGGGTAGCTGTCATGGGCTGAACCTGCTGCAGTCAGGTGTGCTGCCTGCAGACCCTGCCCGCATCCTTACCTCTAGCATCTGGCCCTTTAATAACTGTACAGTGTTACGCCACAGAGACTAGAGTTTAATTCTCTACCGTATTTCAGCTATAATTAGATTTGTATTTTTTCCTTTAACGAGCTGCTTTTAATGAGCCTCCACTTACTGGCAAACTTTCATTTCCTGATACACCATCAAACCCTCTTGTCTGAAATCACTTAGAATGCACCCAACCGCTTTGCAGAATTTTTGTGGGTTTCCAGAACAATGTAGCCAAATTTCTGACTTTTTTTCTTACCTAAATATTTTCCTTAAGAGAAGTAGAGGATTTGACTGATGCCTTTTGTGGCTCTTTGGAGTTTTTGGAGTTTATCACATGGGAGAGAGGGTGTGTGACGGGGTGCCTTGGCTGATCTGAGGACGCCGAGCAAGAGCAGGCAGGTGCCTGGAAGCGCTGCTTCCGTGCCGGGGTTTTGCTGAGAACTGCTTTGCAGCCTGTGGTTTCAGCCGTGGCTTCCCGAAGAGCTCTTGTCCCCTTTGCAAGGTGCTGTGATTTGGGCCACCTGATGAACAGCCACGCTTGAGAAGGGAGGCTTTGGGGCTGTTTCATGGGTGGTTGGGGCCTCCGGCGTGCTGCGGTGGTGCAGCTCTTTCGGGGCAGGAAGGGATGGATCCCTGCGGTGCTGGCAAGGTTCATCCCCTTTCAGGGTCCAAGTTGTCTGAGCTGACTGTTTCATGGCTGTCCTCACACGTGGCTGGAGTAACCCCCAGTGTGGGCATGCTGATGCCAACATGGTGAGCCCGGGCTCTCCTGCCTCTGCCAGAGCCTGCTCCCCAGCCAGGATGGTGCTCAGCCATCTGGCTGGTAATGGTGGCTTTTTTTTTTTATAAGCCATATCTCCGTGTTTCTTACGCTGCTGCCTTTCCCTGTATGGTGAAAAATGCCCACCTGTGGGGAGGTGGAGCATGAATGGAGTCAACAGCAGAGGGTTGCTTCATCTGTTGAAACACATTTAATTTGAGGGGTGTGAGTTTTCTCAGCCAAGCCAGTAGACCTATCTGGGTGCTTAAGTGTTTTCTTGCACTGCGTCCTGCAGCCCTAGTGTTGCTACAGGAGGAGCAGAGCAGTCAACAGGAGCAGAGATGATCTGAAGGAGGAATAGGTGCCCACCTTATCAGACCACCAAACACTGCTGTCTCTGGGAGGTCAGTGCTGTGCTTGCCTCTGGTGCAAGCCAATTGTTCTCAGTCCCAGGTGCATTTTCTTCCTCGTATGAGACTTGCTCGATTTTTCCTTTGCTTCAACAGGGGATGCTTTAGCTGCAGGAAAAAAATATAAAGATTTGGAGATTCAGAGCTGAGCAGTGAAAAAATCATTGGGTTTTTTTTTGACAACCGCTCCCTCTCCCGTGCCTGTGCTGCCCCGCAGCTGCCGAGTGCGGCTGCACTCTCCCTCCTTGCAGGGAGCCAGTGGTCCGAGGAGGAGCCTGAAGGAATCTGTTATTTCCTCTTTTGGCTGAACAGTTCCTCAAACATCCTGGAAGGGCCCAGATGTCTCCTCCTGCCTTGCACCCATTGGGAGAGCCAGAGGTGCAGGTCATGTGTCAGATGTACCCACTGACCACGGTGGCAATCAAAAGCACTCTCTGAAATCCCTGTCTTTGTAATTAATGTTCACCAAAGCCCGAGTGGCTCGCAAGTGGGTAGGAACATGTTAAAAGATTAGTTACCTCTAAAGGTGCATGCGTGGATGTGCTCCCTTCTGCTTTCCATCTCCCGAGGGAATAGTTGGCCGGTTTTGGGGCTGAGTGCGTTTTACTGCGTGTGGGGGGGATGTGAGGGACATGCTCGTGGAGCAGCTCTTGGGATGTTTTGCTGTGAGTGGGGGTGAAGCTTGGGGTGGGACATACACCTTGGGTTGCGCATATCCCAGCGCGGGCAGACTCACGGGGCTGGAGGGGACAGCGCAGTGTATTTTTGCATGCAGCTGCTGCACCTCAGAGCCTAGGCACCGTGAAGTGTGGAGCTGTGGCAGTGCAGTAAAGACAGTAAGAAAGCAGAAGAGCCAGAAAAGCGAGCTTCTTGGCATTGTTGTCTCCGAGGGCAGGACATCCAGGTCATGGCCATCCACCCCTACTGAGCTTTCTCTAGTTGGAGCCTGGACTGACTTGGTGGTTTCTGCTCCGGCCACCTTGTCCTGTGTGAAGGGAGGAGAGAAATGGGTCTTAAAGTTGCATTCCCAGGAGAGCGTGGTGGCTGATGGCTGGAAGGCAGTTAATGCTGTACTGGTGCCTGCCACAGCTCTTCCCATGCCTGCCAGGACAACGAGAGCTGCGTGGCACGTTCACGTTGCAGGCATTTGCCACCTCAGTACTTGAGCTCTCTATGAAAGCTCATCGAAGGGTATCTTGGTGGCCCATGTCTGAGTGCCATGCTGGCCTCTGCAGAGAGTCCTATAGCTCTTGCTTCCTCTCTTGAGCCCTTTGCATCTCTCACCTTGGCTGGGGGGGCTGCTGCATCTCCCACTGGGCTGCCTCTGAGCAGAGACATCAGCTTTCGTGGTGTTCTTGCCGCCTCTGCTGTACTTACTGGCTCATCTGGTCGCATGGCGCAGGGGCAGCTGGTGCACAAGTCATTTCATCGCGAACAGTTGTCCCGGGGCATCTCCTCCAACCACAGCATCACGAGATTAAGCCGAAGGTGGAGAGCAGCCTTGCTGCTCACCCCGTGCTCCTCCACGGCTCCCTGCAGTGTGGCAGCAGCTCCAGAGGCAGGTAGCAGCAGGGAGCCAGGCTGGAGCTGTGGTTCCCTTTAAAGGGTTTCCAGTAAAATCATTATTTTTAGCTTGGAGCCCTCTCCAGGAGGCTCGTTCAAGGCAGGGTACTCATCTTCCATGCCTAAAAAGCACTGACCCCCCCAGGATGGGGCTGGGTGCCTGGGGCAGGACAGCGCTGTGCTTGCGTGGCAGGAGGTGTTACGCAGCTCTCTTCCTTCTCCCCATCCCTCTGCGGCCTGAGCCTGCCCGTGTCTCGCAGGAAGCCTTCTGCCATGGCGGTTTCTGCCTCAGTCGCGGCACCGCAGAGAGTCTCGTGTGGACGGGGACGACTGCGTTTCTTGCTGTGACTCATCCTCCTCCTCCCCCCTCTCCTTCACAGCAACAGTTGGAGGAAGAAGCAGCCAAACCACCAGAGCCTGAAAAACCCATCTCCCCCCCTCCTATCGAGTCCAAACATCGCAGCTTGGTGCAGATCATCTACGACGAGAACAGGGTGAGTCTGGAAACGATGGAAGTACGAACGTGCGATCGTGCCGTGTCACCCTGGCCAGGGACAGGGAGGCTGGTAAGGGGTGTAGGTGGGGGATTCCCCTGGGCGAGACCCTTGGGGCGGAGGCCGTGGGAGGTGGATAGTTGGAGCCCTGTTGGGGATGGTGACGACAGAGAGCTGAGCCACGGGGAGCTTGCATTGCTGTGTGGATTGAGCACCAATGTCTTCTGAAGGACCTGCCGGGGGGGGTTTCCTGTGATCAGCCTTAGATTTGAAGCGTTTGGGAGATGCTTCAGAGTCCTGTCTGTTAAATAGCTTGTTCGATCCTCTCCCCTGGGAGTGAACCTGGTCGAAAGTTGCCTCAAAGGGTGGGCTTTGGCATGGTGGGGTGGGCTGCACGGATGGAGGGGGACACTGGTGATGCTTCAATACTGGCAGGCCAGCTACAAACTCTCCTGGCTGCTTCTGAGCCCCCCAGGCTGGAGCAGAAAGGACGTGGATGCAGCTATGGCTGGATTTGTGGATATTTGACGATGTTAAATAGCATTAGCAAAGGTCAGGCTGGCATCCCTGGCTCTGGATCTCTGCCTTGACTGCTCATTTGTTGCACTCAGCCGTTGCCTGTAATAGCAGCCTGAGGAGACACAAATTTTGCTGTGTGCTTTGGAGCGATGCTAGGAAATTGGGCCCTTTGGTAGATAATCAAGCATATTCATTTTCATTTAGGTGTTGGATAAAAAGGATGATTTTGCATAAAAGGAAAACTACCAGTCGCTAATTATTTTGAATTGCAAGGCCTGCGTTTTCACTGGGAGCTGCAGAAATCCAGGTGCCTAACTCGTAAAAAGGGGGGAAAAAAAATCGCCTACCCTGCGCTCCCAGGCAGTGCAATTTTCCTGGTTTTCCTTTTTCCATCTGCTTCTCTCTCTGGGCAGTAGGAAACCCACTGCTGGCATGGTCTGTTGTGCGAGTGGGTAAAGACTGAGGTCGGTATGTTTGAAGCGTTAGCAAGCACCGGCTGGCGACAGCTTTACAGACACTGGGCTTTAGGGGCAGACGCCAAGTGTTCCTCAGAACTGTTCTCCCCGTGGCACCACCCAGTGCTGTCTGGGTCTTGGGCTAGATGGCTTGTGCCTTCTGTGCAAGGGGTTAGGCTCAAAAAAAGGAGGTCTCAAACATTTTTATTCCTATTCCCTTGAGCCCCATCCTCCTTGGACGCTCTCGTGTACCTGAACCATGTTAGAAGAGGAAGAAATGGGTGATGGTGCTGAGGGAGGAAGGAACGGTGATCTTCAGCTATTGCATCCCCAATGGCCTGCGTTGTAGCAGTTCCTGTTAGCTGAACCTGGCTCAGGGCTGACTGTCCTGTCAGACGCTTGTCCTGCTTTGTCGCCTCTTCTATCTGCCCACGCCAGCAGCAGGGTCACCCTTTCCCACCCGTCTCCTCGAGTCTCCCATCATCTCCTCCACAGCAGACACAATCCCTTCTCAAAGCCTCTGCCACTGCTCAGGGCAGTCCCTTGGCGTTGCTGGTCTGTCCCGTGGGCGGTGGCAAGGAGTGCAGAGAGCAAGTGTGGAGCTCTACGTTTCTCCTTGAAAGTGCACGGCCGTAATACCTGGGATGCTGTTCTGTGCAGTGGTCAGAGCTGGTGGCGTTCCTTTGTCAGCAGGCCCGACTCTATTCCGAGTTACGCTGATCCTCGAAGCCAGGCTGCTACCAGGAGTGGTTTGCTATTAACCTTCGCGATAGAGTGCTCTTGTTCCAGGTGGGTGCTCAGCAAGCGAAGGTCACCTCTGACACCAAATGTCTGCGTAATTTCACATCTGGCTCCGTGTTCGTGTCTGCATGATCCCTGGGATGGGTAAATGATGATTCTTCCCCTGTTCTTGTAAAGTCCTCTTGCAAGTAGCGTGTAAGCAAGCCCATCTGTGGGTAGGAGACATCAAACAACCCTTCCCTTTTGCTTGATAGAAACCATAGCAGGCTGGAGGGAAGTTCCGTCTTTGAAGATGACATGATCTATTCACGAGCGACAGAGAGTTAACAGAGCCTTGCTGGCTGACTGTAATGGCTGAGTCTGGATGATGGAAGGACCTTTTCAGTACCTTAGCAGTGAGATGCCGAGCTGCAAGGGGAAAGGTGTGCTGAGCCTTGCCAACAGCATTGCCCTTGTGTGGCTCCGGTAACAAAGGTGGGATCCAGAATGCAGTTGTCCTAAAGGGCATCCCTGGGCTCAGCTTTCAGTCTCTCGTCTCTGTTGGACACATTTGGGGTGTCTTTAGGTGATGACTGCTCTTCCCATCGGGGCCAGGAGGAGGAAAGCTGGAAGAGGAAAGAACATGGGAGCAGTGTTGGTTAGGATCATGGGTGGAAAAGAGTGGCTGGTGGTTGGATGTCAGGTTGCTTTGGATGGATTTGGTGGCAGCAGGCCCTCTGGGCGTACCCAGCCATCTGTCGCACGTGGGAAGAGCCCCAGGCACGTTTGTGCTGACCTGCAGCTGTGGCTTAAGAGTTAACTGCAAGGTGAGTTGGTAGGACCAAAGGGCCGCAAGCCAGATAGAGACATACTGATCTAGAGTGGGGCAAGTCACTGAGCCAAATTTTAAGCCTTTCTGCCTCTTCTGTGCTGTGGAAAAGCAGTGAAGTTGAATACCTCAAGGTCTGCTTGAAGGAAAAGCGGCTGTAATGGCTGAGCCAGGGTTCCAGCCTGCACACAAAGGGAGGAAAAACCTGATTTACTCACATCGCTCAGCTTGCGGCTTGTTGGAGGGAGGCGACATGTGGGTAAGAAATACAAATAAAAAGAGGATATTCAGGCCTGGGGAAGAGGTGAGAGAGCAAAGCACCCCAGAAGAGCTGGCAAAGCCTGAAATGATCTTTTAAGAGCAATATTGTGGAAGGGGCAGGAAGCCAGCACTTGTCCCGAACCCAGAGCAGGTGGGGGGCAATGGGCTTCGTGGAGGGGCTGTCGCCTGGCTCTGGTTTAATTTTTCATGAACCACGGGTCTGTGCTTCGCTGAGCACGCGGGTGCCGCTGTGCCCGTTCCCACCGCTCCTGCCAGGCTGTGCCGGAGTTGCACACTGCGTGCAGTTATACCACGAACAAAGGCGATACCAAAAACGGTCTGTGGGAGAGAAGAGGTTACATGAGGACAGAGCAGCTAGAAACGCCGGAAAATCAAGTTAGCCAGCCATTCTGTGACCTACTTTCCTTTTGGCGATAGCTGTGGCTTTGCAGGGGTGAATGGTTTCTAATTTTAGCTTATGGTTCATCAGGGAAGTCTATATATTTTTCTCGCCGCTGCATTGGGTATGGATGAGGGGTTGGGATGCAGGTTGGCACTGGCCTGTATCTTGATTTTCTCAAAATTCAGGTTCGCTGATGCTAAATGCCCATCACGCTGCTTTTCCCTCTTGTGACCTACTTAACACATACGATTTGAAAAGTTCCTCGGTGTCGGAGAGGATAATTGTGGAAAATGTGACCTGTAATCCCCTCTTGCTACACTCTGCTGGACAAGTAATTGATTTCCAGAAAAAAAAAAAGTTGACTGTACAGATTCTGCTGGGGAAGAGTGGAGAGAAGCTGCTTTTGACTGCGTGAAATCCTGTACTACAGTGGTTGTATTTGGGGAGGGGTTTAGAAGACTTTGATTATGGGAAGGCAGTTGATATTCAAGGCCCAGCTGCCTCGTGCCCTGGGTATGTGCTAACTGGAGCCACTTTTATCTTGTCTCCAAAGATGAGTTGTCAAGTTGCACCCAAAAAAGTACCTTTTGGGAAATGTTTGCAGTGTAACACAGAAAAACACACATGCATGTATGCAAGCCAAAATTTCAACTGTGAGTGCAAACTGTACCATTTCTGAAAGGATGTATGAGAATGGAAGTTAACATTTTTGGTACTATCCGTAGACTAAACTGAGAATAAACAGTGGGTAGCATTTTCAGAAGCGTCTGAGTCCTATTTTCAAAAGTGCTTTTAGTCCTAGAAGAGGCAGAACAATGTTTGAAAACAGCAATGGGTGCTAAAATCACCAAGATCGCTCAGAAAGTGCGATGGGGAGCTCAGAGGACCGATTTGGCTGCAGGGTGCACGGGTGCAGGATGGGGAGCATTTGCCAGCCCCCGTCACCCCCTCTTCGGGAGCTGGGTTCCGGCAGGGCAGTGCAGAGCAACCTGGGGAATCGGGTTGTGACGGGTGTCTCAGTTGCTGCTAGAGACTGGAAGTAATGCAAGCATTGGGGATCTCTAAATTAAACGGTGTGAGTGACCTTTAGTGTCTCCCCTGTGGAGGAAAGCTGATCCCTGCTGGGTCTGGCACCTCTAAGGTGGTAGCTGTGTGGCACAGCCTCCTCGCAGGCTTTAATTTGTTCCTCTGGGATGCGTTATTGTATTGAGAGAATTTAGCTTTATTCCACCTCAAATCCCCATAACCAGGGCAGGTTATTTGTGTATATTTTTAGCTGTGGTTTTATTCCGCTGGGCCATTCATGGGATTCCTTGCATCCATCTTCCCTTGAAGTTGATTGAGCATACCTGGGCTTGAAGATGTTTTTGTGCTTTAAATGGAAGTTTCCAGGTCTCTTGCTAAGCACGGGGAGGAGGGCAGCATTGCTGTTGTTCCAAGTTGCTCTCCGTGCCTTCCCTGGGATGCTGGGCTGGCTGAGCTCTCCTTGCCAGCGTGTCCTGGAGGAAGCTGACGGGCCAGGCTGGACAAAGCTTTGAGCAACCTGATCTACTGGAAGGTGTCTCTGCCCATGGCAGAAGGGTTGGAACTAGATAATCTTTACGTCCCTTCCAACCCAAACCATTCTATCATCTGTGAAGCTCCACCACGGCGGTGCTGGCCGTGCCAGCAGCCCACCTTGGCTTGGCTGGGTGAATTCTCCTCTAAGTCCCCTGCGTGCTCAAAGTCCCCATCGGCCACCATGCATGCGTGCACACAGACATGCTCATGCCTTCTCTCCGACCCTTGTGACGGCGTGTAGCCTGCGTGTACCTATCTCCAGCTCTCTGCAAGCCAGATCTGGGTGGCTGAAGGCTCCCTGCAGACCTGCCGTGCATCAGAGCCAGGCAGGATTCCTGCTCAGGGAGCAGCACAGAAAAAGCAGCGCCCGTCCTTGTGTCAGAGCTGCCCCTGCAAACAAGCGCACGTCAGCTTTCCTCTAAAACATTGAGCTCATTTATCGGAGAGGGAGAGGTCGCGTCAGGACATGGCGTGACTTCGCCCTCCGCTGCCGTGCCAGGGAGGGGACGCCGTGCGCCGCGACCCACCGCAGCGTGGCGAGGGCTGGGACGAGTCCCCCCGCGTCGCTCCTTCACGCTGCGGGTGCCGACAGCTTGCGGCCGCGCGAGCCCATCCCTGCTCCGCTGTCAGCCCTCCGAAAAACCGGGTTTGATGCAGTGCAGGCAGTGGAAGCAGGCAGCGGCGTCTGTCTTGCTCCTGGGATTGAGTTGGTGGAAATCAATAAGATTAAATTTTAATTCGTTTTCTGTCTCGGTGCTTGTTCCTTCAAAAGGGCATAGCTATCTATCTATAAATTCAGCATTATGCTGTAAAATTGGAATTCAAAGGATTGTTTTGAACTTTTTCCACCCCCTGCTGCTGTTGTGTCTGTGTGGAGCGTGTTCCCAGCTATCCATTTACCCTCCTCAAATACCTTCATAAAGCATTAATGCCCCATCCAAAAATAAGAGAATAAATAAATGAACACTTTTAGCATTGCAAAATATAATCTAGCCGTTAACTACTCAAAGGCACTGAGTGTGACTCAGATCCCACGGGGATTTTATGTCTGTATAACTCTGATTTTCTATGAACTCCTGATTTACATTAGAAAGGGAAGAATCAGGCCTGCACCGTCAGCACGGAGCTGGTGCAGTAAATAAAATCTTATTAGTGAAACTGCTTTCAAGCATTAAATCTGCAGGGTTTTTTTTCAAATTCTAGTTTATGTGGTAGTCAGGGTGGAGGCTTTTTGTATTTGGCTGCTTAAAGGGCTGTGTTGGTTTTGTTTTTGTTTGCGATAACTTTTATTCTGGGGTTGCTTCATCTCGACTCGGTGATGCATGATGGGCTTTCAGAGAGTCCCGAGGAAAAATGGAAAGGTCAGAGGTTAGATGCTATTAACACTTCTGCATGACAGCAAGATTTCCAAAAAGAAAACATTGGAACATTTAGCCTGGAGCCATTGAGAATCCTTTCATTTTTTTCTTGGATTTTAAGGAACCTTTGTTGTTGGTTGTCTGCTTTTAATGTCTGCGTCAGCCTCTGCTGTTCCCAGTAGGTGCATTGATTTAGAAGCTTTGTCCATGACTAACCCAGACCAGATAATGCCGTGTCTTGTATTTTCAGGTCCTGGAAATGAGGATGAGAAGTGTAGAGAACCCAAATCTGTTGGAGGGAGGAGCATAGGCCCTGCAGCACAGCTCCAGCTCCTTGGGTTGGGTGACCAGAGCTTTTCTGTAACTGCTCCAGTGCCAAGACTTTGATTTCTAAAAGCCTTCTGTGCAATGCCAGCATTTTCAGAAGTTTTGCAATGGCAAAATATTCAACAATGGTTTGCAATGGCAAAACCATTAGCGCCTTGCTTTAACATTAATATGCCTTTGAACGTCACCATAACCTTGCAGACGACAGAGCGTGATGCTAGGTCTGTGTGTGAGTGGAAACCCAAGGGGTTCACCCCTCAGCTGTGGATGGAGTAGAAGCGAGCTGACCACAGAAATTATCTGGCAATGACTGGCCAAAGCTGGAGACCAGCGAGCAACTGAAATGAGTTGGCTTGTCACGCTCCGCACAGGATAGGCGGGGACTGGCGTTAACACACGGCTCCAACGTGACCCATTTCCTCAGTTTTCTTACTATTTGCGATTAGTCATTCATAACCGCTGCGGCACGCCTCTGCTGGCCCGAGCCTCAGGGATGGGGCTCCATCGCTGCTGGTGCGGTGGGGAGATGGCTCCAGCCAAGCGCAGGGAGGTGGGGGAGAGGGGAGTGCAGGGCACCCGCATCCCGTGGGCATCCCTGGAGAGCATCAGCCCCTGGGCTGGGTGAGAGGAGCGTGGCACATACCACCGGGGCTGACCGACATTCCCTGATGCTCAGGGATGTTTGGGTTCAAGGAGAACCCAGGGGAGGGCACACATCCTCACGCTCCCGCAGCTGGGCTGGGAGTGCAGCGGTGGTGGCCATCCCTGCCGGCTGCGGGAGCACTGCTTTCCCTTCCCACAGCACTGGGGCTCATCCCACCTGCTCTGGGGGGAGGGCAGCAAATGGCTGGGGTGGTTTGGCTCTCGGAGAGAGGATGCTGAGGTTTAAAGGGGAAAAAATTAGTACCTGTGGTCATAGGAATGAAAACCTTTTACCCATGAAACCAGCAGTACCAGGTTGTGGTTTGGTCCCAGCAGACCTTGGCACAGAGGGTAGCGCCTTTAAATCCCCCCAGACCGTTTGCTTTCTGCTTGGTGTAGAAAGGTGTCTCGCCCGAGGGTTTCCATGATTTCTGCTGACTTCAGCTGCACTTCTCCTAGTTTTGTTTCAAATAAAATTCAACTCCAACCTGCCTCTGCCATGCCACTCCGGCAGCTCTGCCTGCCCCGGGATGTCATGCAGCCAGGATAGGAATTTTTCCCAGCACCTCCCTGTGCGCAGCTCTCCTGCCTCTCGAAGGGCTTTGCTTATCTCCATCAGGACATGCCTGATCCCAAATAGAAACCCTTCCATTCCCCAGCGCTGCTGCCTACGGGCGGCTATAAATAACCCTGGGACCACGGTTCAGCTGCAACAACTTTGTGCTGCATGGAGCCATGGCTGGAGTCAGTCCAAGAAAATGCCGCCTCCTAATTTCAGATCCGCTTTCTCAAAATAACTCTTGTGTTTCCTTCTCTTCCATTTTTAAACTTCGCTTTAAGAAGAGCCCACGCAAAATCCCAGACTCTCCCTCCTCTGGTTTTGGATGCTCTGCTGCCTCGTGGGGTCGGCTCACCATCCCCGCGGGAGCTCACATGGCCGGGAAGTTGCACTCCTGCCTGCTTCCCCCTCCCAAGCCTATTTGAAGTTTCTTCAAAGGAAAAACAACGGGCTGGAGTTTGCTTTGGAAGCCAAATGCTTTTTAGGCAAGAATGGAGATTTTCATAGTCTGCAGGGAGGTTTTTGTTGTTGACGAAGATATCTTTAGCTCCAGGCCTGTTGGAGGAGCGTGAGATGGGGTGAGAGCGTGACCTCCCCAGCTGTGGTCCGGCTGCCCGTGCCCTTGCCTATGGGGAGATGGGGAGGGAGGTTTTCTGGGGGCAGCTGCTGCTGCCTGCCACATCTATGGGTCCCCTTTTGCATCCATGGGCCCCGCAGTGACACAGATCAGTGTTCGTGGTTCAGCCACGCTTCTTGAGATACCTTGATCCCTCCGAAAATGCACGTGGAGGACTAGTATGTGATGGGCTTCACCTCTCCATCTGAGTTATGTCTGAGTGCACTCCAGAGGAGGTGACTCTGCCCTCGGAAGTGCCCATGGTCTGCTTGTGCCTGTGCCAGTGCCAAACCCAGAGCTGCTCTACCAGAGCAAAGTGACTGTGATGTAAATGGGAGCAAAATTCAGCCTTGGGGCTTCAGTCCCTCTGCAAACGCCGCTGCTCCCAGTGCTGTGGCAATATTTTGGAACTCTGTACCGAGTCGGGAAAAGGGGTCATTAGCTGCTTGCTGTGGAGCTGCAGAGGGACTATAAAACCACATGGGGATCTTCATGCGTCTCACCAGAAGTAATGGCTAGATTTGGTTCCTGATACGTTTCTTTCTGTTAAATAACAGGGATTGCAGGCACAGGTGGGGTTATTTGGCAGATGTAGGACGAACTCTCTAGTTTCATTCTGCAGGGTCATTGACTAAACGTACTCCTAATGAAATCAGTGTCGAAACTGAGTCCTAGGTGGCTTTTGGAAAGGAAAGGATTTAATGGGGCTGCCAGTGTTCTTCAGCAAAGGTCCTGTGGCTGCGGGGAGAGCTGGGGGCTGCCCTTGCACATGAAAGGTTTGAGTTTTGTCTAAATTCCCCAGCCAGGCTTCTGGCTGGCTGGGTCCCCAGGCAGGAGCATATCTCCCTGTGTCTGTCTGTCCTTCAGGATGAGCCTCAGCGTGGTGGGAACCTTCTGCTGGGTGTAATGTGCCCTTCCTAATTCTGCCACTAGCTCTCACCTCGGTCTGCATGGCCTTTCCGACAGCTCATTATGGTTCTGCTGTGATCTGATAAATGCAGCAAGGAGCATCGGCAATTACAGGGAGTGTCAAGTGTTAATTGGGCAGCTTTCAAGATAGAGGCATTTCTTTGTGTACGTACAAAGATATGACGTGCTCGGAATAGCTTCCTCTCCTGATCTTTCGTTCTGGAGACGTGTATATTACGGTCGGTTAATGCAAGACAAATTATGTCATTCTTCTTGATTCGCCACATGTTCTGCCTATGGTGATTTGCCTCTGGGTTGTCTCATTAAGTTGTCTAAACATGGCAAATACTGCAGCTGAACATACTCAGCTTTTTCTCAAAGTTAATCGCATTGTACACGTGGGCCTGCAGCATCATCGGTTCCTAGCTGTGCCATCCATCTCTGCCAGGGCACCTTTCACCAGTGCTGGTGCCAAGGAGAACTGGCCTTTTATGGGACCAGCTGTCTTGAACTGGGGCTGCAATCTTCTACCTGCAATTACGCTGCCTGCAATTAATTGGTTTGCTGATTTTTGTCCCAGGTATGCATCACAAAAAATGTGGGTAAGCTGATGCTTCCCACTCAGCAGCAAGCAGTGGCGGGCAGGAGGGTGGTTGGCCAAATCACCCTTTTGGCAGCAGATGCGGAGTAATTTGTGGCAGTTTCCGAAAATCTTACCCTCTGGTTTTAATTGTTGAAGACTTCCAAACGCCACGGTGCTAATGTTCTCTGAGGTCAGCAGATTTTATAGCTCATGGAGACCAAAATATTAAGCTCTGGCTGGGAGTTCTCCATCGCATGATGAATATTTCCAAGTGACAAGTCCCTGGGCAGGCTTGGCTTGTTCCTGTTAATGGAGTCAGGTGCACAGCGGGGGAAACGTCTTCGGGGGGAGCCGGGCTGGGCTGGGCTGTGTGGCTCTTGGGTTTGTCACCCAGGCTGCGTTTGCTGGGGTGTGATTTCCCCGTCATCAACTGGAGCATCCTTGAGGACGGCAGAGCTGGGTGCTGTGTTAGCTGGGGCTCTCCATCTTCGTAAACCTGGTGGTAAATCCCCTTTCGGGGAAGGGATCTCGCGTGGAAGAGGCACACGCTCTGTAGCAGATGTGGTATTTTATGAGTAGGCTGGATACGTGTCTGTTATTGTTCAGGCCACGTGTTACACCCCATTGATCTAAAGCTTTGTGAGTGCTGTGGTTTGCAGATAGGTCCTGGTGCCAGGGATCACTTTTCTTCCTCCATGGGTCAGGTGGGGACGGTCCCTTCTTTCCATTATATGTCAAGTAACCGCAGAGGACACTTAACATGGTTCCTTGACATAAGGCGGGTTTTCCATGGAGGTTTGCTGGCCGTGTGGTCCCCTGCAGCTGTTGCCTCCTGAGCTGGTAGTGGGATGGTTTGCTGGATACTGCTGAGAATGTGAGGACTCATGGTGACAATCCCTGTCCTCGCTAGGGAGCGTGTGGCACCTTCACATCAGCAGCAGTCTGGCATGGGAGAAGAGTTGGGAGCAGTTTATTGCAGTGTGGAAAATGTAAATGCCGTGTGTAAACACACAGCTCCTTTCCCTGGAGCTTCCTTCTGTTGCAGCTGTTTGCCAGCATCTGCTGGACTTCATTCTGGGATGCCCTTGCTCTCCAACAACCCATCTCCATCACTGGCATGGCTGTGCTTTTCCTGTGGTACCTGCATGCCTCTCGCTGCTGGTCCGGCACCAGACGCAAGCGTGGCGTGCACCAAGCAGCACGCCGGTAACGCAGGAGCAAGCGGCTGGGTGGTTGCCCCATTTGTGCATTCCCCAGGGCTGCAGGGAGAGCTGGGTGCTGGGGGCACCTCTGCACCCATGGTCCTCCTAGGATGGAGCAGGGACTTGGGAGAGGCCCGAGGGGCAGAGCAGCTCACTGGGACAGGCTCCAGCTGCGTTTCGGGCTCTGCCACAGCATCATTAGCTGCTCCGCTTCTCTCTGTGTGAGTGTGCCCTTGCCTGTGAGGTACACGCAGTGACCGGGACATCCGTGCATCCCGAGGTCCGCTGCACAGGAGCGCTGTGGGTGCACAGGCAGGGATGCATTAACAGCAGGGCTGCTGCATCGCGCCTACGTGTGGGGACGGTGCCAGAGCAGGCACGCTTCGTGGTTACATCTCCCGGAGCATCCTTGAAATTGCTTCTAAATCACAAAAAAAGCTTTGTGTCCTCCCAAGCGTATGATGAATAGTGGAGCTGGAAACGTGTCCTGTTCGCCCCGTTGCGGCGAGGCACCTGGTGTGGGTTTTGCAGCCGGGCCGGGGCTGTTTCACCAGGGCCCTGAGCTTGGCCGCGGGCAGGGTGACTCATGCAGCTGCTCCCCGGGCCAACTCTGCAAAAGGGCATGCTGGCAGATCAGACCGTGTGTGGGTGTGCAAAGCCCCGGCGAGGAACTTGCACACCTACCAGCTGCATCGGCGCTTCGGAGGACCGGCTGGCGGCGGGGAGGTGGTTGATGAAGCTTTTGGAAACCCGCTGAGGTGGGGGCAAGCCAGCAGGGCGATGTGCCAGCTTTTGGTGAGACATCCTCTGTGCTGAGACCCTGGAAAACTCATCCTGCTGTGAGCTGGCTTGAAGGTGAGAGGGGCCCGCTGCTAGAGAGCAGTGTGAGCCGGAACCCCTGAGCTGAAATCCCTTCCCTGCCCCAGTCAGGGGGAGGGCTTCACCCAGGATTTGCCAAAGCCCCACTGGCTCTGCCGGGGAGCCTAGCCCTCCCCAGCTCCCCAGCCCTAGGGCTCAGCTCCTGTCCTGCAGCTCCGACGGGGCTCTAGAACTTACTGGGTTAAAATGTTGAATGTGCTTCAAAAAAGGGTCTCCTCCCCGCGCCATGTTTAAATCCTGGGGAATCTCAGCTCTGCCCACTGCTTCTTCACCCCTATTTGAGGCAGCTGTGGATTTTCTCTCCCCCCTACCCTAAAATAGCTAAAGCTACTTATTTTATTGAACAGGCGCCTCTGAAAATGTCTCCTTGCCCCTCTTGCTGCCAGGTATTTGGCTTTATCAGCTCAGCCCCGTGGCCTGTCGGCAGCGTGCAGCGATCTGGATTTATCGGACTGTCAGTAACCCCCACTGAAAAGCCTGGCTTTGCGAGGAAGTGCTGTTTACTGAAAATGTCATCTTTTATTTAGACTCCTGCTGCAGCCAACCCATGTCTTTTTTTCAGGCCTGTTTAATTAGCAACCACCGCACAGCCCGTGACACGTGTTTCTGGGTGGTTTTTATTCTCTAATAAGCACTAGGTAGCTTGGCCAGGGGCGGGAGGGGGCAGAGAAGGGCTCCTCTGCGGCAGGGAGGGGAGGGAAGCGAGAGCAAGGCGAGGAGCCAAGGGCAGCTCAGATCTAACGATCACATGCTCCTGAAGCGATGAATCCTAGAAAGGGCATCTCTGTGTGCGTGCCGGCTCGCCCGCCCTCCTCCTTGCACGGTGGCTGCGCGGAGGTAACGGGTGCGATCCCAGCACCCAGGGGGGTTGAGGGTTTGGGTCACTTCCCGAGCAGAGCTTGGATGCATTAAAGTCGTGATAACTCAAGGGCTGGTGTCCTTCATCCATGGGGCTTTCCTGAAGGTCCAGAGGCTGAGCTGAACCTTTCCGCCCGCTTTCAGGCAGGAGTGGAATTTGTGGCGGCTCTGCAGAGGTTTGGGAAGGGGTTTTAGCACAGGGGGGGAGAGCTGAAGCAGGGGGCTGCAGCTGTAACCAGTGGCAGAAATAACTTCTCTCTTTCTCCCCTTTCCTCCCTGCAGAAGAAGGCAGAGGCTGCCCACCGGATCCTGGAAGGACTGGGTCCCCAGGTGGAGCTGGTGAGTGTTACCTCTCACTGCGGGGAGCGGGAGCTGGGCCAGGGTTGGAGACGTTCCTGGGTGACAAGCACGGCACCCTGTGTGTGTTTCTAAGCTGTCAGAAGGAAGCTTGCTGCTGGCCCGGACCTCTCGCTGGCACTGCACCAAGTCAGGAAGCAAAGTGGCTGAGAGGAGTACCGAAACACAGGCAGACACACACACACAGAGCCCTTAACCCTTAGGCTCCTTCCTCAGATGCTGCAGCAGAGCTGGGTGATGGAAGGGGCTCCAGCACAGTCGGCCTCTGCTCAGGATACTGATGGCTTCATCTGGTGATGGAGCCCCAGCACCAGACTCGTGGTGCTGCGTGGGAGGGCTGGGTGCTGGGACAGCTCTCCTCTGTCCCACCCCACTGCAAACGGAGGAGGGTGCTGGAGGGTGCTCTGTAAGCACAGCCTGGTCACAGCTGCGATGACCTGCAGGTAGTGGGACTTGAACACTTCCTATTTCTGTCTCCCTCATGCACAGGGAAGTTGAGAAAAACAACTTGTAATAAATTGTCAATTTGGGGCTGTCCCCTCATCCAGCAGAATCCAGCTGTAAGTTAAGTGACTGATTGCTGGAGGGGTGGCTGAAAACCACCCCTGAGGGGCTGAGTCCTGGAGAAGGGTGCTGGGAAAAGGTGCATCTTGCAGCGATGCTGCTGGAAGGATTAGAGGGGGACAGCCGTGGTCTGACAGAGCATCTCTTGCGTTGCCCTGGCCCCAGGGTGCAGTGGAGGGAGCTGTTCCTGCGAGGTGGGAGTGGGCAGCTCAGAGTCATCAGCAGCTCTAATTTGGACTAGCCTTCTAGAGGTGTCACTAATCACTATCTTCCCCGGGTGCATAAGAGAGAGGTCACAAGGAAATTAGTGCTTGCTGCTACGTGTCAAAGCCCACTTCCTTGTTTGGGGAGGTAGCGCTCATTATTTTTCCTTTGAGTCACCAGGGTCAAACCCTTTGCCCTCTTTCTGCTCTGAAGATTGGAAGTGCCTGGGGTTGGTGCTTCCCCATCCAAAAGATGTTGCATTTCCTTCCCCTCCCCCCCAGATGGGTTTTTTTCCCTTTTTTTTTTTTTTCCCCTTTATTTTCAGTTTGTTGGTGCTTTGTCACTGCTGCTGACACTGCACAGGGGGGAGCTGTAGCGGAGCGCAGTGCGAACCTTTTTTCTGTCACCCTGCCTTCCTCCTCAGAGGGCAGGGGAAACCTCTGCTGAGAAAACCCTGGAAAACCCCAGTTGGGCTCTGCGTACGTCTCGCAGGCTGTCTCATCTGTCTGCCCAGAGAGCGAGATGCTTCCTATGGCCCAGCCCCCACACCACGTCAGGCAAAACAGCACCCGGGACCTGCCAACGGCCTCTGAGAGATGAGATGAGATGAATAGTGAGATCTTCTTCTGAGTTGGAAAGGAAGCAGCTCCAGGAAGGAGAGCAGCTTCGCATGCTCTGCCCAACGTGCACACCCGCTCCGCCGTGTCGCACACATAGTGCACCAGCCCTCGAGCTGCCCCAACCCCAGAGGTCTCTTGCAGGGAGGTTGGGGCAGCCTAATTCTCTGCATAACCTCTACAAGGAGCGTTGGTGGCCATCGACCAAATGGAGGGTCTTGGATTGCTGTCGGCTGTGCTCAGGCTGCTGATGTTTTGCTTTGGTTGTTCAGAGGGCTCTGGTTATCGCGTTTGCAACAGCGATGGTGGCGGATGCGCATCGGCTCGGTAGCAGGGCAAGGCAGTAGCTTACCGGGGGCTGGTAGCGCGAGGCAAGAGGTCACGGTGGAGATCGGTTGGTCGCGGTGGAGATTGGTTGGTCGCGGCGGAGAGAGGCCAGAGGTCACCGCAACGTTGGCAAACGGCGGCCGCGAGCAGGGTGAGGTGGTACGAGGTCTTGGGTGCTGCTGGCAAGACGGAGCTGAAGGCTGCGTCCCCGGCTCGTGCTGGCGTTAATGGGCAGAGGGGCCGTGGTGGGGCTGGGCTTCTGCCCTGCTGGCGGCAGGTTGCTCCGAGGGGTTTGTGTTTGAGTGAAGAAGGAAATCTTATCGCCTGAGCACATCGATGGGCTTGTTGAGGCTGCCTGTAGTGTCAGCTGGAAGGAGGGGTTTTGAGAGTGATCCGGTATAGCATAAATAGGGATTTACCCACAAGTTTCGGGTCTGTGTCGTGGGTTTCCCATCAAGTTGGAGGCTGCTGGGAGATGGCCCAGCTCTGGTAGGAAACTCTTAATTCCTGACTTCCGTCTTTTAAACAGCTCCCTCTGAGCATTCAGTCTTACAAGCTCTTCGCTGAAGTTGATGTTCTTGAGTTGTACATCTCAAGAAAGCATTGGGGTTTTGTTGCTGGTTCCTGGCTTCTCACTGCTTTGACCTTACAAGATCTGACCCTGCCCTTTTTGTCTTAGAGGTGTCATTCATGTCTGATCCTCTTCAGAAGATTCTCATTTTTCTGCTGCTGGTGTTTTAAATGTGTAGAATTGTCCCCAAATCTCCTTGCCGGTTAATTCTTGCTGGTGCCTCTCCATCCTGTCTGCTGGGGCTTTGGGTGTCCCTGCACCTCTTCCCTGGCCCTCACATCAGCCCCAGCCGATGCAGAACACACCGGTGTGTCATGACTGCTGCTCTCCGCTTGGCTGAGGCTTGTCTCCCTGTTCCCTGGGGAGGAGCTCACCCCTGCCCAGGGATCCCTGGGAAGCAGAGATCCAGTTCAGGTCCCAGGAAGCTGGCGCTCCCCTCTGGGTCAGGAGGAGGTAGACTCAGTAAACCAGAACTCTGCTCGATTCATCCCTGCAATGTAGCAGTACCGTTTTAAACGACCCCATGTTTTCCCCAGGGAGAAGTGTCATTGAGATGTGTAGTCTGAACGCTGCAGTGGCCAGAAAGCAATTGAGACCTTTCACTCTGTTTTATTTTTAAAGAGCATTCAGTAAATCCAAGGTTTTTCCAGTAATAGCTTTGCATGGCTATTATGTTTTTCTTAAATGTCATCCCCCAGAGAAGTGCATTACATATCCCTTACCCTGGAGAAACACTGTGAATGTTTTGAACATGTCACCTCACCCATCTGACCTGTCAGCTTTACTTCTGCTTACTCATTGAGAAAGTTTAATTCTATGCAGGTTGCAGACAGCTCTGAGGGAAGATGCTGTTTCTCAGTCCCTGCCCTGTTGAGAATAAAGTTTCTGTAACTGTTTGGTCTGTGAGGTTATGTTCTCTGTGACAGGGGTAGGTAGAACTTATCTCCTGGGCTTGCTCCGCTGCATGGGCTGAGTTACAGTGCTGAGGCTGTTGTGCAGACAGAAATCTCTGAGTTGCTGGTGTCATGTGGATCTTGGGTTTGGGTTCTAGAGTTTCTTATTTATGAATGTTCAGGCATTTGTTTTAAAGTGGTGTGTTCCAGTGCTTGTCTGTTAACACTTAGGTTTGCTAACTAAGAATTTAAGTGGCTGTTTATGTTATAGGTAAGTAGTGTTGGAAAAGAATCAGCAGGCTTTAGTGAACTGAGTGGCATCAGGGCATCCGTGATGTCCATGTGCCCGTAAGTATCTTCTAATCCAGGCACTAACCAAAACGCTTACTCCACCGCCTTCTCCCAGGAGGGTCTCTGTGACTTGCCACATGCCAGCTTCTTTTCTTTGATTTTTATGAGCACAGAGGGAAGAGATGCACTTTATTTATCAGTATTTCCAGTTCCTGCAGTCCTCTTCCAAGAGGCAGTCACTGGTCAAGGCCACCGAGCAGTTTGTCCAGTCGAGCCTTTCCAGGGTGACTGTGGACGTGATGCTCCAGAGCCGCAGCTTGATTTCTTCTCTGCGTGGTGCAGACCTGCCTCTCTTGAGCTACGTGATGAGACGGATGTCTGTGTTCCTCTGAGCTTTCCAAGCGTGAAGTGCACAGCCAGCTCTGAGCCTGGAGTTGGACCAGCAGATCTAAGAGGATTTGTGATCGAAATACCCTTGGGGAAGGGGCACCACTGAGAACACGTCTCCTTCTGGGGGACCTGCTTGTCCCTCTCGTCTGCCCTGGCTCTGCCAGCATGGGGTGACCGGGTGTCTCCTGGCAGGCTTGCAGCCCGCCATCCCCTCGCAGAGTAACAGATGCCCAAAGGCTGCCGGCAGCCCCGCAGCCCTCCTGGGACGCAGCAGTTAATCTTCACCTTGCTTGCCTGTCTGCCTGGGCTCCTCTGCCGTGCCTCTTCCGTGTGGGCGTCACGTGTGCTTTCCCAGCGAAGAGGGACGTGTCCAAGGGCAGCCAGAAAAAGAAGCCGATGACCTGCTGGTGCCAAGAGGCAGCGGTGATGGGCTGCCGAGTTAGGGAGAGCTACACCCAAGTCTCCTTTCTGTGCAGATCGATGTGGCTGCCCTGGTGTGTGGCGGGGGAGAGGTGAGGCGGTGTCTGTTTTTTACAGGGCAGTAGAGACAGGCTGGCTGTGTGGAAAAACAAGCTTCTGTGCCAAGCACCTGTAATGGTGATGTGGTGATACCGTGGAGGAGGTGAGAATAACACCTTCTTCAAACCGGAGGAGAAAGGGACCCACTTGTGTTTGCAGGTCCTGTTCTCTCCAGTGCTGCTAACCTCATTGAGCAGATGTTCAGCAGATGTTTTGCTCTTTCCCTGTGTTTAATCTGAGATGAAATTGAGTGTAGCCTCAGCTGTATGACTGCAGTCAGAAGGTGAGCTGGTTTGTACGTAGCCATGGCCAGGGTCTGCATTCAACCAGGACCTGTCTGCCACATGTCCCCCTGGCTGTGTTTGGCCACAGACGTTAGATCACTCACAGCTGATTTGGTGAAAGTTTGTGGATGAACTGCTTGAAAACTTGGGGGATGTTTCTGTGGTCGGACAGGAGTTGTGCTCGTTAGACGCCCAGTTGCTGATGATGGTTGGACCATGGCAAGCTTTTGATTAGCGCAGTCTTGGACATGTTCACACCAGCTTAGCCAATGACTAGGAAAGCATTGAAGGGCTTAGTCCTGAGCACCCTGTCAGCCTGCTTACGTGAGCACAACTGGGGGCAGCTCCTGGAGCACGGCCTGAGCTGTTAATCCAACGGATGGGATCGAGCGTGGTCTCTGTGGCACCTCTCCCTCCCAGAGGTGCGACCTTGTATTGTGGCAGGTTCCCTGAGGGTACATCACCCTGTGGATGGGAGAGGAGAGGTAGGGCAGTGACCAGCTGAAGGTGGCCAGGGATGGGTCCAGCTCTCCTGACTCCCTGTGGAGGGCCCTGGCCTGTCCCCACTGAGGGGGCAGTGGGCACAGCAGCTCCAGAATGAGTGCTCGCATCTGATGCTGGAAACAGCGATGGCCACTGGGCTCTCCAAACAGCCACCCTGGACAAAACACTTGTCCTGCCGCAGCCCAGTGCCCCTCATGAGGGACAGACAAGAGCATCGCTCCACACACGGGTGCTGGGCAACTGCGGTAACGTACCCAGGGGCCAACCCGCTCCGGCGTTGCTGGAAGCCACAGGGGCGAACACTCGTCTTGCCCGCAGTTGCCTGCGCTTGGCTCCCTGGGAGAGCCGAGGCAGGCTTTTGCCGCGTAGACATAACAATTTGCAGCACACAGACTGTCTCTTCCCGCTCCCCAAGCCCCCCTTTCCCCTCGCCTCCCCCGTGTCATATGTTCCGAAGCGCACTGCGTTTTTCAGTCAGTGAATAACAACCACGTACTCCGCCGTGCCGTGTTTATGTGGATTACGTCGCAAATTGCTTGTTCCGAGCCAGCTCGCTCGAGCGCTGCCTGCCCTCCCACGGGCTGAGCCGGGATGCACCGGGACTCGAGCGGCGGCTCTGCCGCCGGGAACCGGCACCCTCCAGTACAGCCAGGGAGCGGGGCTGGGGACAGCTGGGGGGCACAGGGACGGGCGCCTGGGCTGGCACAGCTCGGGGAGATGGGAACCTGCACCAAGGCGACAGAGCTTCTGACGGGTTTAAGTTTCTAAATGTCAGACTGTACCATTTATGCCTTCATTTTTCTTATTTATTTCAGCCATTATACAACCAGCCTTCAGACACCAGGCAATACCATGAAAACATTAAAATGTAAGTATGTGGCAATAAAGGCTATTTTAAATGTCAGGTTGGGCATTAGGCTGGAGCGGGAGGGATGCTAGCTCGCTCCAAGACCCCAATTAAAGCTGCTGAGGAATTGCGAGCATCCTTGTAGAGCCGGTGTTTCACTGTTCCGGGTGCCTGAAGCACAAACCAGCTCCAGGAGCAGCTCCAGGAGCTCAGCAGTTGGGAGCTGTAGCTTCAGACAAATGCCGAAGATGCTGTTTGATTTTTCTCGGAAGGGGGGTGGATGCAGGTCCTGGCTGGTCTCTTGGTGTTTTCCCAGAGAGCACTCACCTTGGGCGCTTGCTTCTGTGTTTCACGCATACTGAAGTAGGAAATCAGCTGCCAGTGCGTGTGTGTGTTTGCATGCAAGAAAGATGAGGTAAAATGAAAAGTTGCAATTACAATTAGATTTTCATGAGCACCTCTTGAATGTCTAATAACAACTAGTTATTTCAAAGATACTTACCGAGACTTAGCAATCATCTAATTTGACTTATCACCTCAATACACAATTTAATCATCAACCTGCGTTTAGTAACCACAGTGACTTCCTGAACATAGAAGAAATATATCAGATAATGAGAATAGCGGTAATTGTGATTATTGTTGGAAATTTAAATAGTCAAACCAGATCTGAAACTTTTATCTGCCTTGAATGAACTAATGATTGCTCTGAGCTGCCTGCAGCGTGTCTATTTTGGTACGGGCTCGGTCAGCTGGCGATAATCATCTTTAATAATCTATTAACAAAAGTTAATAATCTTTTGCTTTTCAGCGGTATGTTAATTGATGCCAGGGGGATTATAGGGAAAGAGTTAACGTACCTCTGCTGTTCTGCTCTGCTGCAGGGGAGCGTGATAGGCGCTGGCGGTGTTTAGGTGCTCTCCGTCCCCAAGGGCTGTGGGGAGGAGGAGGGTTTGGTGACGTGACCCTGCTGCTCGCTGCCGGGTCCCGCTCGGTTCCTGCTCCACCCAAGGCTTCCTGTGTCATCGAGGCAAAGCACTCAGTGTAAAACATTCAAACCCCAGAGTCACCCCGAGCCCTTCGGTTCCCCCAGGGCTCAGCGGGTCCCCGAGCAGCCTCGCTGTGCCGGCGCTGGGCACTAGCACCCTAAATGTGTCATGTTTGGGTACTCGGTGTTGGCCTGGGTGCTGTGAATAAACCCGAAGTGCTGCTGTGCCGTGCACCTCTGGGGCAGGGGAGCATCATCTCCTGGTGGGAGTGGGGAGGGCAAGCAGACGGAGAAGCCAGTGGGAAATGATCGCTTTTCCTGCAGCTGAGAAATCCCAATAACTTTTTGCTTCCAGACGTTTCCTTTGTGCCCTGTGTGGGCGATGCGTTTGTCCCTGGTCGTTCGAGCTTGGCAGACGTTGCCGCAAGTCTTGGGCGAGGACGCTCCAGGGTTTTGACACGCGTGTGCTTTGGCCTGGTTCTCGTGGCATTTGAGCCCTCTGGCCGTTGTCTTCAGTAGATGTGCTGGCAGCAAAGGCAGCTCTGAGGAGCTGGCAGACATGTGCCCTCCGCAGGGGCTGCCTCCCCCAGCCCACGCCTCTCAGGTGTGCAGCAAAGATGTAAAAAAAGGCAAATGAAAGCAGAGCCACCCCCTCTGGTTCACTGATTCAACACAGGACTAGTAAAGTAGGTGACGATTTTGCTCCTGGGAGAAGTGTTGATGCCTGGCAGAGGGTCTGTGCTGCCTGCGGGTTTGCGGTCCCCCGCTTTGGAAGTCTGTTTGTTGTCAGTATAGGGGACTGACGGCTGATAAACCCACCTTTTATGGGATGATGGACATGCTCTCCACGTGGCAGGTTGTGACTCACCCCTGGCACTGATGGCATGTGGCAGTCACTGTCTCTAGGGGTCCCCCGACCCCCCTCTTGAAGGGCTCCACAGCCATCAGAAGCTGGGCGCTGAAGGTGGCATCTTCAAGCTGATCACTAGTTTTGTCCTTGAAAGAACGAGTTAAAAGTAGATCCAGATCCTTCACCCACTCTCCATTCCCCTGCCAATATTTGTGGGTTTGTGATTACATTTTCCTGTGATTTAAATGATTTCCTGTCCTTGGTTGCTGCCTGAAAGACGGGCGCAAACAAGAGGGAACTGACTGCGCAGGTCAGGAGAGAAACCAGTAAGGAGAGAAACCAGTAATGAGCTGTGAAGCCCCGTCAAATCCAGCCTCCTGTGCCGTCAGAGCAGGCGCTCTGCTCCATCCCTTCCTTTGTAGGCGTTCGTAGGGTTCTCCCAACCCCGGGCAGCGGGCAGTCCTCCCGTGCGGCTGTAGCGGTGGTGGTGATAGACCAAGGAGAGGTTGGAGCAGGCAGGCTTGGGGTTAATGTTCACTGTGATTAATGCTGCAAAAATATGGGAAGGAAACCACATGTTTTAATGAAAAGCCTCCATCTCCTCCTTCCAGAAACCTCACAATTAGCTGCCTTCAGCTGGTTATTGATGCCAGCAGAGCACATTTACGGATCTAGGTCAGCAAAAGGCCCTTGAGCGATCTGGGCTCCAGGTGTTTGCTGCTTTCGACCATGGGCCTGTCTCGCAGGTCCTGGGGTCTCAACTGCACTTTGCTGCTTGTTGATGGATGTGCAGAGAAATCGGTGCGTCCTGTTCTCCCATCTTTTGTGTCCCTGCTGCATGTTAAAGGACATTTGGATGCTTGGGAGGCAGATAAAAAATCAGGATTTTAGTGATTTTTCCAAGCAAATAATTTAGGATCCTTTGACCAAGTGGAAAATGTATTAAACTTCCCTGTTTTGACCAAGTCACGCTTGGATGTTCAAATCCTACGTACAACTTCTCCACAGGCTGCATTTGAAGGTATTTTTTTTGTTCTTTCCTTGTTCTTAATATGTTTGTGCGTTTCTGCTCTAGAAGAGCAGCTTTTGCTCCATAGCCTGGAGGTGGCTGTTTCGTTAGGAGATGGAGTAAATCCTCAGGGTGCTGGGAGACATCAGCCAGATGCATTAGACCACCAGAAGGACAACTGCCAGGACACCACAGGTTATATTTTGCTGAGGTGTAATTGGATGTGGGTTCTTCTGAACAGCTTCATCCTATGCAGATTTAGCCATGATGAAAAAGCCTTTTGGCAGGTTGCTGGAAAATCGTCTAGGTTGTGATTCTGTCCACAAAACCTTGCTGCTGTTGTGGTAAACAGAAACTGCTCCCACGTGAAGCTGGTTTGGAGCCTCATACCTGGGCACAGGAGGATGGCCAGGCTGTTACTATTCACAAATATCTTTTTTTTCTTTTTTTTAAGCATTTCTTAGGGTGGATTTTTTTTTTTCCTCAGTTGAATGTTTGCAAGTGTCAGTGGGAAGGCATTTGAATATCACAAAGCCAGGATTCCTCGATTTCTCTACAGTAATACTCTCCGCCTTGCAACACTAGTTTAATTCTTCCTGCTTGTTTGCTTTGCTTTTCAGTTGGGATGAGTCACTTACGCTAATAGAGCTGACTGGGGAGTTACAGGGAGAATTTCTGCTCTTACTAAAATGTTACTGGTCTCTCATTTTCATGGAGTTTTATGGCCTGTCTCCTATTCAGTACAGTTAAAATTAATTTCATGCCCCAGTTCATTCCAGTGTTTGCAGCTTCAAAAGCTTTTAAGTCCTATTTAGCTGCTTTGCTGTGCTCCCTTACCCGTCTGCTTGGGTCCCTTTGGTTCACCTGCGAGTGCAGGCTCCGAGCAAAGGCGGTTAATTTTGTATGCTACATCTGCTGCGCGATCTGAGGCGCCGTTGAGTGGTTTGTGCCAAAGACTTGACCTACCTTTGATGGGACCGTGTCCTTTCCATTTGAAATACCTGCTTTGTTGGAGGGAAGGGCTCTGCCACTCTCTCATCAAGAAAGAAGAGGGGAAGATGGTGCTTAGTGCCCTCATTTTCATAGGGATGGGCTGAGCTTTGCCCCCATGGCTAGCTTGGCCCTTGCTGGTTTTCAAGGTGTGAATTTTTTGGCTTTGCAATGGGCTGACAGATTCCTTTAAGACACGTTGCAGCCCCGAACACAACTGGAATGATTCTTGAGGGGGTTGCAAAGGCCCCTCTTTTTTTTTTTTTAGATTTTGCTGAAATACAGCAACAAATGCAGAGGACACTGGTGCACCAGTTCAGCACCGGTGCATCTGGTCTGGGTCTCTTATTTCAGTGTTTTGCCAGCTGGATGTGCAAGGATGAGAGCTGCTCTTCCTACCCTGCCGTGGTAGTGATTTTAGGTATTCTCCAGACTCCTGGCACCAAAGATATTAACCTTCTTTCCTCAAAGTGTTTGAAAAATGACAAGATGTTGTTCACATGAGCAGGATCAATTACCTGCTGTCTACCTGAAGAGATATTCTCTGAGGGGGCCTTCATCTCTACGGCAGGAGATTCCTGCTCGGTCAGCCATGAAAAACAGCCCGGTAGGACTCTCCTCCCCCCTTTCCTGAAGCAGTCATCTTGAAATCATAGTCTGTGGGATTTGTGTTTGAAAGCAAAATGTGAGCTTCTGAGCCTTGAAAAAGCACACAAAAGGAAAACTGAAAAGCCCAGGGTAAGTACGTGCACAGTGCTGTTCACAGGGTTTGCTTTAAAGCTTCCTTTCAAGGGCTTCTCCTTGCTTTATACACTGAAATTCAGAAATGTCGGGGTGAAACCAGGCTGCATCCCCTTGACATGCTTGGAGAGGTGTTGGAGAACGAGGGTCTGAGTGTACAGTTAAAACAGATCAAGAGCTTGGTGTGATTCTAGATTTCTTGCGTGTCCAGATCCAGCGGCAGCAAAGCTGTGTGCGCTGTTAATATTTGCACATCTGGGTTGCTGTTCTGCAGCTGATAGCTTTTTGGGGGTGGCAGGGGGAGGAACTTTGTGCAGAATCAAAATCTGAAGTCAGGGTTTTCAGAGAGGTTGAGGGGCTTCTGAATATCTTTTCCTTTTGAAAGTGCTCCCCCCCCCTTTCTCCCAAAAGAGCAGAACAGCTTTTTTCTGAAAATCTTAACTGCTACGGCTTTCCAAATCACTTGTCACTTTGGAAAATTTAAGTCATCTTTTCATTACTGGCTGTTTAGGGGTTTTAGTAGCACTGGATTGCCTTGAAATTCGTAGTCGAAGCCTGACATGTAACACAAATGCTCTTCCAAACCCTGTCATTACTAATGCATTCTCTTTTAGGTCTTTTTATTAGTGCTTGTAGACATTTTTCTCATTAGAAATTCACCTAGCAGCTCCCCGCTCATCCCATTCAAGGTTTCTCATCTCTTTTATTCTCTATTGGCGTGCGCTGGGGCAGAAGTATTACCTTGTGATGAATTGCTAAATGGTGGAGACATACACTACAACCTTCTGCTTCTTTCTCTTGCCAGTGAAAAGCCAAGTACTGGTTTTGGGTGGACTATCTTACAACACTTGGGCTTGCAACTGTCAGCTTGGGCTTCAAAAGAAGGCGAAGGTGTAGGATAGGTGCCTGACCGATGGCCAGAAGTGCTTCTGCACTTGCACTTCTCTCATTTTGGCCCTAAGCTCATAGCTGCTAAAGGGGATGGGCATGAATTTCCCATCCACTGTTAAGAATTGCTGCCCGAGGGAGTCACTTGAGCATCTCCATGGGAATATCTGTACAAAGAGGTGGCACTGTGGGGACCTGGACAGGCTGTGCTGGAGGCCTGGCCAGGGCAGGCTCTGATAACAAGGCGTCTGTGTTTGCTGAGGCATCTCCTCCTTGGAGCAGCAGCATCTCCCTGGCCTCAGCATGTGAATGAACAGCACAAACATTTTCATGAATTATAGCGATGACTTTGGACCTCCAAAGCTGAATGTGTTTTGGACCTGCAGACGACGTGATTTGAGAAGCTGGGAGACCTCCGAGTGGCTTCTTTCACTTGAGCGTTTCTGGGCACAAACAGCCTGCCCAACTGTACATGCAGAGGTACGAACCTCTGCCACTCCATTCTCCAAGGCCCTAATGATGCTGGGGGGTTTAGTCCATCCCAGTGCTCAAGGGCTCTGGGGTAAGTGAGCTAAAGGTCTGCTTTGCTTTTCTTCCCCAGAAAGCATTTCTGAATATTGCAAGGAAACTGCTCCAAACAGCTGACTTTCCAGGGACGTGCCCTGCCTTGGGGTGATTAGGTTACAGTCTATTACCAGCTGGAGCTGTGTGCTCCGGCCATTTCAGAGCAAGGAAATGAATGAGTGCGATGACCCGTGAACAGGATGACCCGCTCCCTGCCCTCTCTGCAGGGCATCTTGCAGCTAGAGGGGCAGGGAATCGGTGACTGCCCTGAGATGAGGCTTGGGATCCTGGCAGCAGCGATGCATAGGAGCGGGTGAACTTGGGGGGACACAACCAGTTCTGTACGCTCTCTGTTGCATCCTGGCTGGTTTCACCTTGGAGCATTGTTGCTGTGCTCCTCAGGTCCTGTGGTCTGCAGATCTCCAGTCTCACTGGCAGCACTTTGTTTGGCTGGAGTTGCCAGGAGGCTCCTTCGTTTCCGACCCTCGCCTGCATGATCAATCTTGCTGTACAATGGCTTTGCCAGCTGCTCGCTGCCTCCTCCCCATCGCTCTTTGCCGGCTTGATCCCTGCTTTGTTTGCACTGGCTGTTTGATGAAAGACGTTCCTGTGTAATTAAATACCCCTGATTAGTTTTGATCAAATAGCAAACTTCCTTTCATCTCATCTTGCACCGGCCGAAGGTCTCTGCGGGCAGGCTCGGCCAGGTGTGCTGCAGTGCATCGGCTCTTTGTATCCTTGGGAGTCTTATCCCACCGGGGCTGTGGCGGTGTCCACACGTGTGTACACACCAGCACCGACACGCACGCATGCACGCACATCCTTTTAAGAGTGCAGCCTCCGGAAGGATCGTAGCCAAGTCATTCACGTGGACCTAAGCCAAGTAACTCAAAAGTCAGAGTTATGGGTTCTTTCCTTGACTGGCTCTATTGTGAAAGCCAAAAAACCAAAACCAGCCTTGAGCCGAGCCAGTTAAGGTGGCTGCTCCCACAAGGGCTCCGTTTGCTTGGCTCGGCGTGGGAGATGTATTTCACGTGGTGGTTTGGAGGCTGGCTCTGAGAACCACGCTGAGGTGTGGGGCTCACCAGTTAGGTCAGTGGGACTGTGGCATGAGGATGAGTTATGCAAGGATGAAAAGTTCTTGCAGAATCACACCCAAAATTGTAGATAGTGTTTGAATCATGCTTCCTGTGATGGTGGCAGATGACAATCAGACATCAAGTTTTGAGTTTGGTTAAATGCTGGGCACTGGTGGGGCTTGCCCCAGGCTCCCCACTTGGGTTGTGCCGCGTTTCAGTCTGGTGCCTGGTATTTGGGCTCTTGCTGCACTCGTCCTGTTGTTACCTGGCCCGTAAAGCGAGGGACCTGCTGCTCCTGAGACCCTCTGCCACCCTGGACTGCAAACAAATGGGCCTCTTGTGGGTAAAACCCAGAGTCACCCACAGCCTCGGCAGCTGGCTTGGCTTACCTTTGCCCTGCAGGGCTGGTGGAAGGACATCATCACTGGATTAGTCCACCAGCAATGTCAGAAATCCTCAAAGTGTTTGCAGAGTTGAGAGGAGCAGAAGCTCTGGGCTCCCAGCATGAGACTGCATCTCCCCGAGCATGGCCGAGAGGCCCCTATTTTGGGGACTGCCTGGAGGTGACTCAGTGTCTGAGGTCTGCAGAAGCTCACAAAGTCATTGTCCCTCTGGAGAAGGCTGTGGTGGTTGTGTGACCTGCACTGGCTGGTCTCCCGTCTCCCTGCAGAGGAGCAGAGGTGGTGCAGGAAGACCTCTTCTGGTGACGAAAGGACTTGAATAGCTTTTGGCATGAAGAAGGTAACTGGAGGTGGTGTCCTTGCCTTGGAGAAGAGCTGCCTTCAGAGGGAAGCGTTAGACTGGGGCTGCACTGAAGTAGGCAAGTGGGAAATGCATGTTGACCGTGTCGTTGCAGCCAGTGCTGGGGGATGCTACGTGAAGCTGAGGGCCCACCAGAAAGGAGGTCTTGCCCCATAGGTACACCAGGGAGCTGTGGGGAGGGCAGAAATGCAGATGGGCTCCGGTGGCGATTAGATCAGTTGTTGACCACAAGGATGGGGATGTGCCATCTGTCAGTCCCCAAACCTCAGCTTGCCAGGAGCTGGGCGAGCTCCGTGTCCCTCCCAGCCTGCCTGTGCCCTGCCTTAGCAGCTGCGTGGGACACGGCCAAGGACAGGGCAGGGAGCTCTTATGTTCTCCCAACCTGGCGTGGTGTGTGGTGTGGCCAGCCCAGCAATACTTAAAACTGTCCACAAGAGTCACTGTTGCTTTATCTAAGGAGCCTCCATTCCTTCTGCCTGTGCACCGCCTGATTTCTTCACCCTGCGGAGGCTGTGCCGGCCGGGTCTCCATCCCTGCCGCTGTTCTTGGACCCCAGCAAACTGAAGGCAGGGAGCTGCAAGGATTCAGGCTGCCGAGGAGGACGATGAAGGAGGGTTGGCGTGTTGCAAGAGTGACCTTTCCCATGTGCTGCTCTACACTGGTTATTTCTGTGCAGGACTCCCAGCAGACAGCCCTTACCTTCCCTGCCTGTGCCGCAGCAGTTGTGCTTGGCTCTTTGATTTGCCCAGGGAGCACAGCGTGTGCTTCAGAGACGTGTGGCCCGAATTAACCTCTCTGCAAATGGTTTCTAAGTAACAGCAGTACGTGTAGCAAGATAAACTGTGAAGCCTATTTATATTTACCAAGATTGTATTAACCTTTGAAAGGTTGACCTTATGCAAAAAAAAAAAAAAAAAGATAAAGTGGCAAAAACATTTAGGGCAGGGAGGGGGTTTGTTGTTGTTTTTAATCCTTTCACTCTTTGATTACTTCAGCCTTTGTGGTGGTAAACATACACCAGCTTTCAAGGCATTCCTGATTTTTGCAGCTGCGGAGCCATTAAGTCTTTGCCTCTATTAGCGCTTTCAAGGTCAGCCATGATGCAAAACTCAAGGCAACCCATCAGCTGCGGAAGAGCTGCTAATTTTCTTCATTTACTCTCCTGATAACTTGTGTGGCAGATCCAGCAGCAGCCTGTCAAAGCCCTCCTGATTCCTCCTGGGTGTCACCCAGGCTGGCATGGGGAGGTCAGGGGCTGACTTAGCTGTGCTGGCCCTAAGGAGCGATCCATGATGACCTCTTGCTGGGGGCCATGCCACACAAGATCATCATGAGCATCACCCCAGCTGTTTCCCAGTGTGTTAGAGTTTCCATCGGAATTGGAATAGGAATAAACAAACAAACAATGGGAATGTGTCTTTGGGGCACAGTCTCCTTCGTGCAGAGCCGAAGCCTTGGAAAGAAATCCATCCGATGTGGTCTCTGCAGGAGGAATGGCTGGCCGCTGCGGCACCACACGGCACCGGAGCTGGTGACAAAAGCCCGCCATGTGCCGTGCAAAGGGATGCAGGAGCGCACAAGGAGCCAGGGCTTGGTCAGGCAGAGACCCTGCGGGTGGGCAGAGCAGCACCCGGTGCGCAGGACTGGTAAACGGGGGCTGGATCCTGCTGGACCAACCTCGCCTGCGGATCTGGAGATGGATGCTCTGGAGCATTTGGCACAGCACAGCCCTGCTCCTCATTTCTCACGCCTCCCTCCCTGCACAAGCGAGCAGATGTCACTGCAGCTCTGTGCCTCAGTTTCTCTGATTTTTAAAGGCAAGTAAATGTTATTTGAATGGAGGTGAGCGGTGAGGTTTAGCTCAGCCACTTGCCTGCAACCCCCTTTGAGGCTTCTCAGTGGATGCACCACACAGACAGAAACAAAAGACAGTGACCTTGTGTGATTCAGCAGGGAGAAGCCCTTGGCAGCAATGTTTATTAAATATATCTAATGAGGTGGCCTCTGGTCTTTGCAGTGCAGCCCAGAACAACAGCGGGTCCTTTGTAAACGTGCCGTCAAAAAAGAGCAAAGACAGAAAATGTCCCATGCATGGATTTATTAGATTTCCCCCCGCCAGGATCAATGCCACTTTGCTGAAACAGAATCAAAGGACATGGCCCAGTATTCAAGCCCTTGCTCAGAAAACCTTTGTGGATCCAAGTGTCTGCTCTGCAGGAGCCTTCAGCCCTGTCGCTTGGCTGTGCATTCTGCAGTGCTGGTGCTGCCTGGAATTGGGAGCGCGTGGGGATTTGGGGCTGTGTGGCTTGAGCTGAGGATACTGGAGTCCGTTCCCAGCCGGTAGCTGGTGTTCTTCATTCATAAGAGGAGTTAGGAATCCCGCTTGCTAGCGCTGCCTTGGAAATAATCAAGGTCTATTTTTGCGCCAAAGCGTTCAAGGCAAAGTCAAAGGGAATCACGGAATGTTAGGGGTTGGAAGGGACCGCGAAAGATCTAGTCCAATCTGTTATGAAGATGTAGTGCAGCTCCGGCCGTGCTTGGGGACTCTGCATGTATCCTGTACTTCTGGTAGCTAATTAAGGCGGGAAAACTGAAGTTCCAAAATCCAAATGGTACTGTTGGGACTAAGAATCAAACCCAGTGTGTTTCCTCCTTGGTAAACTAAAAGATGCCACAAAGCTGATTGTGGCACCGGAGAAGAAATGATCCCTGTCCCAAATCCTGCCGCCTTTCCTCTGGCAGCTGTACTTGATCTTGGAGGTAGTGGTGGTTGAAGACCCCACACCCAAGGAACTGCAGTCCTAAATGAACATGCTAATTATTGGGTGCCAGTATTACAGTGGCAGCCCCAGGCCCTGCTCTGCGTCCCCACGTGCAGGCGGGCTGGGATACCCCGGCACGCTGACGGAGCAGAGGTGCAGCCTTGGCCGTGGGCTGGAGGGAGCTGGGGTCCCCAGGACAGTGCTTGCTGCAGGATGGCTGTCACTGCCCGTATGTGCCTGGGCGTGGTGGTAGTGATGTAGCGAGGAGGGAGTTTGAGAAGTGAAAAATATGCATATTTTCTGGGATTCTCTCCATCCCCAAAGTAAGCCAGGACGGGCCCCAGCCCTCTCAAGTGAGCTGGATCCCTGCCCTTTCCCAAACAGTCTCCTTTGCTGCTGAATTAGCTTTTGGGATTTATAAGGGAGGGAGGATGTTTTACCCCTCCCCACTAGCCAGACAGGGAGGGGAGTGAGGAAGCAGCGAGGGTGTCTTTTGATTCTGCTAAATCCTGCGGAACATGCCTGCATGAGACTGTTAAGCTCCTCATCAGTAATTACACACTGCAGCTCTGCCTTTAATCGGGATAAAAGACTTAAGGAAACTCCTTTGCCCCTGGTCTCTACCTTTTGCCTAGAGATTTTATTGCTGTGAATATTAGGAACAACGGCAGGAGCTCAGCTCTCGGGTTGGCGCAGACTCTGGGAGCTCGCGCAGCCTTTCCAACTCCTTACTGCTTCGGTGCTGCTTCTCTTTGAGCAATTATTTCATGCTGTCTTTGGAAAGTAGAAAGAAGAAGCCAAGGGGGGTGTCTGGGCAGACGCTGGGTTGGTTGTGGTTGCAGTGGCTAGTTTTACTCTTGAGGTCCCAATTCTGCAAGTGGCTGAACTTTCCTGCCTGGTTTGTTTGCAGCTTTGTTAGGCGCGGCTCCAAGAAAGCAAGAGGTTAGGAGATATGTGCTGCAAGCCCTGCCGCAATCCTGCCTCCTTATCAGCGCCTCCGAGCCCGGGGGTAAATAACCCCTTGCAAGCGTGTGTGTGCTGACAGCTCCCTCCCTGCTGACCGGGGTGGCTCAGGGTGGCCTCTGCTCGAGGGTGCTGGGATGAGCCACCTCCTGCCACGCAGAGCTTGGCCTGAGCCCCCCCAACTCTTGGTGCCCCGCTGGGGTTTTGCATATCAAAATATAAAAATAATCGAGGAACAGCCTGGCCTGTTGGTAAATACAGAGCTGAACGTCTGCTTGTGTTCAGCGCTGAGCACACGCTGAAGGTTTGCAGACTTGGGAGTTTATGAATTTGGTTCTCAACCTTAGTCCTGGTTTTACCAACAGATGTGGGTGAGGTTCTTTGTGTCAGAGGGTTTGTTGGTCTTTCTCTAAGCTGGTGCGAGGTCCCCAGGTAACCACATTTGCTGCTTTGAAGTTGACGCAATTCTGAGTTAAGGTGGAAAATGCTCTGTGAATTCCTTTGGGAGTGGAGAGAGCCAGGCTTTGGATTTTAGCTGCCTCATTAATCGGATCTCATCTTTTTTTTTTCTTTACAGAAACCAGGCAATGCGGAAAAAGTTAATTTTGTACTTTAAGAGGAGAAATCATGCTCGCAAACAGTGGGTAAGTGATTCCCTTATACCTCATTTTGTATGTATAAAGCAGCGTAATTTATTATGTGAGAAAGAAAAGGGTATTTTCCAGCAGAGAGGTGCTCAGTACTTTGCCTGTTGCATTGCTGTGGCATTTCTTACGCTTAAAATAACTTGGATGTAAGGGAGAGGTCCCTGATCCTGCTGCAGGCAGCACCTCCCTCAGCAAGTACCCCCTGCAGAGCGAACGTGAGGGGTTGGCTTAAACACAGCAGAACCCTTCATTGATCTCCGAGAGCCTATTCACAGCATAAACGTCTATTTTGTGAGTAATTGAACCCTAAGAGGGGTGTGAAACAAGCTGACGATATAAGAGGTCTGAAGACTGATCTGACTTTCCAGCTGACCACAGAGCGACGTTCTAGGAATTTGTGGTTTAAAACAAAAATCAAGCCCTGGCCAGTTTGTTTGTAGGCAGCTTTGCCTGCGAGACAGTTCCAGTGTCCTTCAGGGAGATGGCTCTTGGGTAGGCAAGGGGGAAGGTGGGGTTTATTATGAGACTTCAGAGGCGTTTGTTGCAAGTCCCTAGTAAATAGAAGAGAAAGTTCAAGTGGGATTTGAAGAATTTATGTGTTTTCGGTGCTGACAGTCACCTGCGGTAGTTGCCAGCCGGAGCTGGGAGGCAAAACCAGCACAGAAGGGCAAATGCCAGGACCAACCAGCGGCCTGCAGTGGGAAGGTGGATTTTGAGGCATCTTTCTGTGAAGGATGATTCAGCTCACTACACAGGGCTTTACGTTTTACGTGGAAGATGTAAATCCCGGTTCCTGACTCGGTGTATCTGTTCTGGGCAGGCTCAGGTGCTGGCGTTAGCGTCTGAAGTTGCCAAGGGTGCTGGTTTTCTGGGCGTCTTCAGTGCTGGTTTTGGACAGAAGTGCTCCAGCTGGGAGGAATTGTTGGAAAAATTCAAAATAATCATCCCTGGGAAGTGGTTGAAAGGCTCTGCCTTTAAAAGCAGCTTCCAGTAAGGCTGTTTACACAGGCATTTCTGAGCCAGCAATCAAGTTATTTTCTTATTTTTCCCCCATTTTGTAACAGTGTTCCAAAAGCCACAGATCTTGCACTCCAGAGGGATGGTTGTGTCTCCCATTTGTGTCCGAATACCTGTTTGTTTAGTCTTTTCTGTGACAAAACTCCTTCCAGCTTTCTAGCAAGGGGCTACAGGGCTTACACCTTCAGCACGACGCGGCGTGGCAGCCGGTGCTGCTCAGGGCACCTCGCCTGCCGCAGCTGAGGACTTCTGCAGTTGTGGGAAGGGGGTCAGTATTCTCTTCCTCAAAACCAGGATTGCAAAGCTTCATGTGGTTTTATTGGAACCAGAAGGGAACTGCCCAGGAGCTGTTTTCTGATGGAAACGGCCTGTTACTGCACTAAATCTAGAGTGAGTCGCTCTGTTGTGAATATCGAGGAGCTGGGGGAAAAGGTTTAATTAGGCTGCAAGAGTCACAGTTCCTAAAATACAGCTTGCAGTAAAGTCTCCTGTCATGCAAAATAGGTGAATTTCTGCCAGCCGGTTTATTCAGTGTCCTTGAAAGGGGATTTTTCAGTTTAGGGAAGCATTTTGCCTATTCTACAAAATAGGCAACATACGGTTGCTGAATTTGCAAAGTGAATACGTTTGCTGATTCTGTTTGCAAAATGGGTACACTTAGCTATTTTTCTGCCTGTTTTGTAGCAGACCCTATTTTTAGCAAAGCCCATCTACGTGCCAGCGTTTCTTTCTGGCTTTTTTACTTTCTGGGGTATTGTTGCTGCCCAGGGCTGGCTGGAGCAGGGTCAGAGCTCAGTCCCTGCAGGGTCCAGCCCTGAGAGTCCCACCAGAGGATCTGCAGGGCTTCCTCCTGCCTCTACTGAGGTCAGCACAGCAGAAGACATTTAATTGCTGTCAGAGGGGTGATGCTGCAGAGAGAGAAGGGTAAAGGGAGCTGTTCTGGCTGCAAGAGGTTTATCTCCATCCGCCAGGGAAAGAAAACCGTGGGGCTTGCATAGGAATTGGACTGGTTCCTCCTGTCACCTTCGCTCTTCCCCTCCCCTCCGAAGAGCTGCTCCGTTCCCTGGAGCTGCGAGAGCGTGGGCTGCGGGAGGGCTCGGGCTTGGCACAGCCTACAAACTGCCTTCAGCTGCTACGGCGGCGTTACTATTCATCCATTTTTAGATACGCATGTCAAGTCCGATTTGGCTTGCCATCACTTACTTGTGTGATTGAGAGGCTGATGGGCTGGTGAGCCCAGCCAGGAAGGGGAGCAGAGGAAGCACCGATGCTAAAAGCCAGCACAGATGGTTGCTCAGGAATGGACACGCTTGCTTAAGGCTGCTCAGAGGATGCTTGAAGACGGAATAGACACTTCTGTTCCTGAAGTGCATGACCAAGAGCTTCTCCTGGTGATTGAGCTGTGAAGATCGGGGGAACGCACAGTGCTGTAAGGTGCCTGTAATCTTGGATTATGAAGGATGGCAAAAGATCGCAGGGAGCCTGTATCCCAGCTGGGCCAAAAAGTGCTAGACAAGGGGTGCTGCAGGCCAGCCCTGCGGTGGTGGGGCTTGAAGCTTGTGTGGCGGGAAGGATCTCTTTGCTCCGTGGTGGCAAGCAGCTTCAGGAAAGCAGGTGCAAGTCAGAAGTGCGCAGCCGGTCCGTAACAAAGCTGTGCCCTGCAGGGCTGAGCTGTGGGAACGGGGAGCTTTGGTACTGCCCGCCCCGCTGCCAGGGTGTGAGCTGCTGGGGGAATCAGCAGGGTGACGTCAATGTTGCTTTTTCCATCTGCAAATACCACTTCCTTTAAAGAGGAATTCTGGATAAAGCTTTCATCGAGTTGTCCCAAAGAGTGGAGGAAAAGGAAGAAAAAGAGCGGCCCCACTGGCTGCGAAACAGCCCGGCAGCCGTGTCAGGCAGCTGTGCCAGGGCAGGGCCGGTGTGAGACCCAGCACCGGCTCATTCCTGTGAGGAATGAAAAACCTTTCAAAATCTCGAAGCTTTTCACCAGACCAAGCCCTTGTGCTGGGCTGTTCCCTGGCCGTGCTGCGGGCTGGCACACAACACGGGGCACCGGCTGCCTTCTGGCGCTGAGGCTTGATAAACTTTGCTGGGTATTTTTAGCCTCTTCCCAAATGCGATGCTCTGAAAGCAGGAGGATATAGCAGATTTGCTGGCAGGGTGGGAGCTCTCGTTTGCAGGGGGCTGATAGCATCGCTTCAGGAGGGGTAAAAACGCGGCAGCTGTGATTTCTCCAAGTTGCCACAGTTTGTTGGCGTTACCTATAGCTCCTTGCCAGCAGCACGAGATTCCTCTTGGTGGCTTTGAGGGCATTTTTATTTTTGTTCTCATTCCTCGCTTTCATCTTGCGGCCATTTCCTTTAGCTCCTGCTGAAACCCAAGTGTCTCCCGTGTATCTGTGCAGAGCAGGAAAACCTCTGGCTCAGGGCATGCAAATGGGAATGAATTTATTTGCTGGGGGGAGTGTTAGTCTGCATCAGCTGCTGGTTTTGAGGTGCTTTGTCTGCCCCACATTATTGTTGAGGTGCCTCCAAAAGGCCATGGGGGACACAGAATGTGTTGCTCTGCTTGGTTTGTTGACAGGTCCAGGATAGACCAAACCCACGTGCCAGCATTGGCACGATGCTGGCCATGGCTTGCTGCAAGCGCCTGGCACCAGCAATGGGCTGCGGAGCTGCCGGTGCTCGGGGTCCAGGGCACAACTGACCCTCTTGGCTTGGGGTAACCCAGCTGCCTCCTGAGCTGGAACTGGGCGTTTCCATTGGTTTGGGTTTTTTTTTACCTTTCCCCATTTTTTTTTTTTGGGTGGCTGAGAGTGAGCGAGATGAGAGCAGCGTGTAACTGGGAAATCGTACAGCCTTGCCTTCCCTGCAGGATGGCGGTAGCAAGAGATGAGTTTATTGCTTTGAAATCTGGATTCCCCCTGTCTCTGCTGCAGTGCCAGGTGCAGTGCCGAGCGTGCCGGTGCCAAGGCGCTCCTTCTGGAAAGCAGCGTGGGGAGCAGGGGGTGACCTGGGGTTTGCCATTGATTATTTTGCAGAGCGACATCTGCTTTCGCTTCCTGATTTGGGGCATAGAAGGCATGTTTCGCTCAAAATGAAACCTTAAAACCCCTTCTGGTCACGCAGCTGCTTCCATGTGAGGCTGGGTGCCATCACTCCTGTCACCTCTGCAGCCGCTGGGGACTGTGGCTGGGCATCGTCTCGATGTGGACCTCGTCTGTCTGTGGGCATCCCAGCAAGAGGGTGGCCGGAGGAGGGGGGAGCGATTCGGGGCGTGATGGTGGTAGGGTCATTTGTGTTGCAAATGATATTTTGATGTTACTGTGACTGGGCTGGTCCCATCAATACCAGGGAGGAGCACGGTGTTGGATCTGTGTGGGCGGCTGGGTGGGTGTGCCGTGAGGATGTCACCTGGGGGGACGTGGTGTGGAATCCCCTTGCAGCGCCGTGTTTCAGCAGAGCCTGAGTTTGCTGTCACTGGGGATGAGCTCATCCCACTCGTGGGCCAAAAAGGAGGAGCAGCAGCAGCCAACAAAATGCTTTTGCTTTCCAGGACGGTGGAAGAGCTGGTGGCATCATGGCATGCCCGGGCCACCACACCATGTTGGCCTCGGACAGGGGCTGGGTGCCCGTCTGTTGTTTTTGGGGAGCCAGGCCCGTGTGTGGAGCTGCCCTGTGGCTCCAGTCCTGTCAGCGTTGCTGGTGCTGAGCCGTGAGCACCGGGGCCAGTGTGCGTGGGTGGGAAGGGGTGCCTCGGCAAGCCTCTCCCCAGCACGGCGAGCCAGGGGAGATGGTGGCTCCAAAAGTACAGCTCTGCATGCCCTGCTCACACGGCGGGGACCTGCCTCTCCTGCCCTCCCTTGTCCCTTCCCAAGGCCATGTTTCAGTCCCTTCTTGCTTGGTGGCCTCAGGCAGGTGGCTTGCCCTCTTCCCACGCACGGCCAGCCGTGTCGGAGCAGGGGCTGCCTCCCCAGCACTGGGGCTTTGGTTGCTGAATCAAGCACCCGAGGTGCTGGAGGGTGCTCAGGCAGAAGGTGTGGTGGGTGGGCATAGCCACACTGGGCAAGAGTCCTGGTTTCACCAAAGATGTTGGAAGGGAAATGCCTGAGGGTACCTGATGGCGTGTTTTGAGAATTTACCCTTGGGTTGGTCCCAGACCCTGGAGCATGTCGGTGTCCTAATAAACCGTATTTCTTTGAGCAATGTGACTCACGCTCAGCCTGAGCAGCCATCGAGGGACAGGCCTGGAGGAGCTGCCCTTCCCAGGCACGTCTCCTGAGCTCCCTTCCTCCCTCTGCCCTTTCAGGAACAGAAGTTTTGCCAGCGCTATGACCAGCTGATGGAGGCCTGGGAAAAAAAAGTGGAGCGCATCGAAAATAACCCCCGGCGCCGTGCCAAAGAGAGCAAAGTGCGGGAATACTATGAGAAGCAATTCCCGGAGATTCGGAAGCAGCGGGAACTGCAAGAGCGCATGCAGAGGTTAGAGGAGAAGCGGTAGGAAGGGGCTGAGCTGATACCAGACAGCCTTTCTCTTTTCTTTGGGGATGGGTGTGGGGTTTGTTTGCGGGAGGAGCGGGCTGGGATGGCTCTCGGTCCCTTTTCTCCCCTTCTAGTCGAAGGTAGAAGCCAGCAGACAAACCAGCAGACAAACGGCTTTGCTGTTTTTTCCCCAGGGCGGCTCAGCACAGAGCCAAAAGAGAAGGAAAAATGTCAGGAATGTGGTTGCCCATCTCCCCTGTGCTGCTGATCTCCCAGCTGGCCACCTCAGAGCAAGGGGCAGCTCCCATGTGCTGGCCGCCTGGCTGGGACAGCGCTAATTACTCGTGGGCCTGAATGAAGACGTACAAGACTTGCAGATGGATTTGGTCGTGTTGATGATTTAATACATGCACATGCTTTGATCAGAGCATGGGCAGGGAGAAGAAAGGTCTGCAGAGGTTGTAGGAGTGACCACAGATGATATGAAAGGAGCAAAGTGTGTCACTGAAAGGGACGTCCCCTGTCTGTCCCATCCCCTGTCCATTTTCTCCTCCTCATTGGAAGTGCAATTGAGGTCATATTGTTTTCCACCAGGAGGAGACACAATTTCATAATCTCCATGCTTCTCGCTGAAAACTCCCCGTCCTTCCCATTCCCACCCCAGGATCTTGCCCAGGAACATCTGATGTGTGCAGAACCCAAACCCTTGTGCCAGCATCCTGTCCTTGTGCCCTGCTACCAGCTGGATGGGTCCAGACTTTCTAATTGGTGGCTTTATTTTATCTTAAAGAGAAGGGGAGAAATGGTACCGAGAAATGTTTTAAGCTTTTACGTGCTTAATAAGAAAAGTTTTAATTCCTCAGGATGTGTGGCTGTTATGTTGGGTGGTATTGGGAGGGGAAAGATGACAATGGCTGGTTTTGATTTAGAAGTTCCCACAGCATTTGCAAACCAGACGGGGTGGCACAGTGCTAATGGCTCAGTGCTAACAGTGACACCTTTGTGCCATTGCTGCGGTGCGATGAACAGGAGAAAATAACGGGGGGAGAGTGTGGGTGGGTATGAAATGTTCTTCTGTTGTAGTGATTCAGGAGGTTGGTACAGGTAAGGAAGGTGGTTTGGGGTGCTCAGCCTGTGAGCCCTAGACCTGGGGGACACGGGGGATGGTGCTCTCTGGGCAGTAGTAGGTGCCATCAGAGCCCGTGGGGCTGCAGCAGGCACCATTCCCGCGGTGTGGGATGGGGTGGCCTGGGTGGGGTGATGGGATATGGTCATTATGGAGGTCAACAAGGAGGACAGTAGGGCCAGCGAGTTGTCATGAATGTGGTTTACGAAATGGAACATCAGTGTCTTGAGTGTTTCACTGCCCTCTCCCAGCAGGGTAGGACAGAGGGGCAGCGGTGGGCTCTCCATGTCGGCCGCACGCAGCGAGCATGAGGTGTCGGAAATTATCGACGGGCTCTCAGAACAAGAGGTGAGACCAGGTTGTCCTTTCTCCTCCTCTTCACCCCTCACTCCACTCTTCTCCAAGGAAGCCAGGAGAGTACTGCCAGGTCCCACGGTGAAATCTGGTCCCAAACCTCACTAACTTCAGGCCACGTTGAGGTTGGGGAGGTTGCCGTGATGCCCAATATATTTTCTGGTCAGGATCCAAAGTGAGGTGCACATTTAATACCCAGCAGCATCTTTCCAGCCACCGGAGAGCTGCAGGAGAGCTGTGCAATAGTTCTGCAGGAGCAAAACGTGGAGCAAAGCACCCCAGGAGCTGGTGGGCAGTGGGTAGGGTGTAGTGGCATTCAGCTGCCTTTTAGGGACCAGAAACCTCAGTGTGTTGCTCATCCTGGGTAGCACCCCTCAAACACCTCCTGGCTGTTGCTTTAAACTGGAAGTGGAGGTGGGAAGGGAGCCGGGAGCACCCTGGCTGCCGGGTGGAGGGGTTTTTCTGTTTCGTTTTGTTTTGAATGGGCCATGCGGCTTGACACAGGGGAATCCTATGGAATGAATGGTTTGTACGTGAGCCAGTTGGCCCACATCTTCTGGGAGTGCTCCATTCATCTTGAAACATCCCCGTGACCTTGGCTTCGTTTGGATCTGGTTTCACAAGGGTTCCACTCTCTTGGCACGGAGGCGAGCTGCAGTGAATGGATCGCATTTGGGAGGGGAGAGCAGCCATTGCCCAGCAATAGCTGAGATGTTTGCTGCCTGTGCACCGCCGCTCGCTCCCTGCCCTGGGTCCCAGGCAGTTTGCTGTTAGCCACTTAAGGTGACGACCCAGTGGACGTGGATCTCAGAAGCAGAGGGAAATTTCACAGCTCTGCCGAGGTTGTGGGCAAGGAGAGTGTTAGGCAATTGCCTCTGACCTCCTGCACAGTGTGCTACTAAACTGCACCCCGATAGCCTTCTCCTGAGCCCCAAGGCACCGCTTTGCTTGTCTCAGAGGAGACCTTAAGAGCTTCCAGCCCTTCCACGGGGTTGGAAGGAGTAGGGAGGTGAGAGCCGGGGAGCGTTGCTCATGGCAGGGGCCAGCTCTCCGTCCCGCGTGTTGCTGGAGAGGAGGGAGGTCTGGCTGCCCGCTGGTGGGGTGTATCTGCAGCGCTCAGCACCCTGAGACCCTGTCAGGCGCTGCTGCCAGCTGCCTCTCTGCCTGCCGTGCCTCTGCACAGGGACTTTCTCCTTTTGGCTGGGGTGGTCTGCGGTTGTCAGGGTCGATGCTCTGGCTGCAAGCTGTCGCTGACCTCCCGTGATGAGATGACACCCCCAGGGCATCTGAAGCAGCCAGTTGCTAAACAAGAGGCATCCTAGAGACGATGAGGAACGTGATGAAATGAATTGAAACGTCTGGGTCTGTGCAGAGAGCTGTGTTTTAAGAAAAGGAGGTTGGGTCTGATCAACCACAGCAGGGAAGCAGAGCGATGCTGGGCAGGCCTGGGTCAGCCGCTTGATGGAAGGATTTGACATCCCTGTTCTCCCAGGAACCAGCACCTAGCTGTAAATTAAAATAACAGCACCTGAGACCTGTCCTTCCGGTGTCTAGGGTTGGAATTTATGTCTGACCAGTGCTATCCTAGGTGACAGGGAGGACTCGGAGTGATGGTGCTGCCAGCAAATGAAAGAGGGTGGCCAGAGCATCCCTTAGTCCCTGCAGGGCAGACCTGTGCTGGGGCACCACGAGCATCTCCGCTGAAGGGACAGTTCTGGCGTTCGACCCAGGGGGTGGCCAGATGAGACACTGCATTGGCCACTCTGTTGCAAATAAGGAAACCAGTGTGCCCAGTCTATCCTGTCCTGGTGTGCTGCTGGGGCTCTGGGTGAACTTTGCACTTGAATAGGATGATGTAAAGGCATCAGATTGTGTCCCAGGGTGTTGCAGTAAGAGGAAGGGAAGGAGTGATGGTCCCCATTATGGGGACGTTTGAAACCTGGAACAACGTTTGGTTTCCTGTGGAAGGGAAACGCGAAGTCTCTCTCTGCCCACCCTTTCAGAAAGCTTTGCAGAGCTGACCTACTCCCCTCACAATTTGGGGTGGAGGGTTGAACCCCCACGTGGCCGTGGGTTTGATGGCTGGGAAGAGGTTTGCACTCCCTGTGCCACTGCTGCTTTGACTTGTCTCTTGTCGTGGTCAGGAGCTGTTTCGCTTAAGTCAGACATTTCCACACAGTATCTTAAAGCCTTTTATTTCAAAATGAAAGATTAATTGTTTCCTGGCTGACAGCGATAACCTCTTTCAGCGTTTAATTTACAATTACTCTAGCAATAAAGCTGTCTAGTGCTTGCTTTTGAATTCTCCTGTTCCTCTGCCTGTCCTTTCCTCTCGAACATCTGTCCCCTGCAGTCCCTGCGGGCCTGTGGTGCTGACCAACTGTTCTCTCTGCTTTCCCCAAAGAACCTGGAGAAGCAGATGCGCCAGCTCGCCGTCATCCCACCCATGCTCTACGATGCTGACCAGCAGCGCATTAAATTCATCAACATGAACGGCCTCATGGATGACCCCATGAAGGTCTACAAGGACCGGCAGGTGATGAACATGTGGAGTGAACAGGAGAAGGAGACCTTCCGGGAAAAGTGAGTACCTCTCTTTGTGTAGCCCTTGGGAAGTGTGAGACAGGACCCGTGCAGTGCTTTTGCTGGGGCCCCAGCACACGAGGGCGTGAATTCCCCAAGGGCTTATTTTGCCCCTCAGGGACACAGCCACAGTCGCTGTGTGGCCTTCGACCTGGGCACAGGGTGATGCACCTGCACAGGAAACTCAGGCCTTTTTGTATGGTTGGTGTGTGCGTGCCTGCCTGCTTTCGGGCTGCCCGCTCCCATGCAGAGTTGCGGGAAGCTGCTGCTCATCACAGGGCAAGAACTGGAAGTTTTTCTGCTTCTACATCCCCTGTTGTATCAGCCAGTTGAAGCATAAAGCCAGTGAAGCTCAATACTGCATACGTAGTTCTATTTTTGGATTTACATGCCTGTCCTTTGGGCAGTGCATGTCCAGAGGGATTCTCGGGGCTGTCAACATCCAACCCCCCCCCACGCAGAACCCCTCAGGCTGCCGTGTCCAGCCGGTGCCCGTCCCTCAGCACTCCATCCTGCTCTCTGCAGGATTTGCCACCGGCTGCTGTTTCCATGGATGCATTCCTGCATCAGACACGTGCAAACTCTGGCTGCAGTGCTTTCTCCTGTTTGCAAGCAGTGCTTGAGAACAGCTTCGCTTTCACGCCTGAGGTCACTTGGGGGATTGCTGATCCCCTCCCTGGGTACCACCGCGCTGTCAGCCAAGCTGTGGGTCCCAGCTCAGTCTCGCATCCAGACTCCCCTGTATATCATAGCCCAGTGGGGACCAGGGTGTGTTTGCAGGGAGGACTGGGGCACCCTCAGTGCTCCCAGTGCCGTGTGTGTCTGTGAAAACAGAGCTGGAGCTCAGCTTCCAGCAGGATGAGCTCTGCTGGGGCTTGCTGCTGCAGCCAGGAGGGACATGGAGGTATGTGGGTGTGCCAGGGCCACCTCGTCCCTTGCAGCAGCACCGCCTTACTCTGGCCTCCAGACACTCGTGGGACGGCTCTGTGGATTACCAGCCGGCCCACAGCCAGCCAGGCTGGAAGCGCCTGTGTCCAGAATGCCTCCTCCTGTCCCTGCTTGTGATGACTCCTGTTTGCAGCTGAAATAACTAATTGCCAAGACGGACCAAAAAAGAACAAAACAAGCAAATCGGCTCCAAGGCTTTGGTAGAGGAGAATCCTCATTGCTAATTACCCTTAAAATGTGACACTCCAAACAGCAAGGCTTGCCCGCAAATGACGCAAAGGCTAATTACTTGGTCTTTAATGGCAGGGCTGTGCCTGGCTAATGGGGCTGGAAGAATCCACACCCAGCTTTTGCATCCTGCTGTGCACGGTGGTTTCTGTGTCATCACCGTGGGTGATGGGGAGCTCGAGGCATAAATACAGCAGGATTTCAGGGCTCTCACAAAGCTCATTTTAAGAGATTGGTACTTAGGAGCTGTAAGGAGGGCCAAGAGCATCCTGCCCTGATCGCAGTGTGCAGGTAGGTGAGCTGCCTGGTGTGCTGCGGCCTCTGTCCTGGGTATTCAAGGTGAACCAGAGTTGCATCATCCATGATTGTCACCCAGAGCCAGCCTTTTTCTTGATACCGTGAAAGCCTGGTGCAACCTTTTGTCCAGCCCTGATGGCAGGGGCTCTCAGAGAAAACAGCCAGACACTGCAAGGCCAACAAGCTCCAGGTCTGAAGTCGTTTTAGCTGTTAAAACTTAACCATGAGGAAGAGTATGATTTTATTTGCTTCTGGGCAGGATTTCAGGTCTCTCTATTGAGAGCCCATCGCTAGCCTGCTCCCGAGGGGCCATGGTTTGCCAGTGAAGGAGCAGGGATGGCTGCGGTACCCGTTGATCCTGCTCGGGCATCGAGGCCCTGTCATGCTGGGCACTGTGAGAACACAGCATCAGCTGGGTGGTTGTCTGCATTGCTCCTGCCACTGCATCGTTGATAAGAAGGCCTTGAAAACCCTCTCCATTGGACAGCCCTTGATTTGTGCCGTGCACAGAGGGATGAGCCAGCTCCAGAGCTGATCCCAGTCTGTCTGAGCAGCCCAGCTGCTTTTTGGGATTTTTATTGCCTAGCATCTTTGGTTTCTTTTTTCTTTTAGTTATTTATTTAGTGGCATGTCTTGGGGGATCTCCCTTGGTGTCTGTGTTGTATCTGGGTGGGGTAAGTTTTGCCCTTCAAAACACTTGATGGCAGAAAGGTTGATAGAGACTTGGGTCCCCATTAACCACCCGAGTGTCACACTCCCATTGCTGTCCATCCTCCCACATCCCCCCCATCCCACACTGTCACTCACAAAAGCCTCGTGCTGGCAGCAGGGAAGATGAGGGCACCCTGTGCTGGTGATGTGGTGATGGGGCTCTTGGGTGCAGTGCCGCTCAAACCGGATGGGGGTCCTGCATCAGGAAGGGCATCAGCGTGTGGGTGGCAGCACCCATGTCCTGCTGCTGTGGCTGGAGTCAGTCAGGCTCTCGCTGGGCTCAGCTCGGTGCCCTGATCCTGAGTTTGGCAGCGGGGCTGAGCAGCAAAGGCGGGAGGAGAGGGCTTGGCCAGCAGCCCCACGGGAATCACCGGCAGGGCTGGAGGGGCTGAGCTGCTTGCCATGTCCCACACGTGTCGCACCCACACCGCAGCTCGCCTGCCTCTTGCCTCCAAACTGTTTGCCCAGGGCACAGAGCCGTCACCTCCTGGGAGCTGGCAGAGCCACCCATGCCGAGCTGGGCTGGCCCTGGCCGCTTGGCTCCCTGGGGCAGAGCCCAGGCTGGTGGTGGCTCTTCTCTGGGGCCAGGACTGCGCTCCAACCCTGGCACAAGAGCCAGGCTCCCCGAACTTCGGTGATGCTCCAGTTAACTGTCCCCTTGCCAGTGGGATCCCCTTGTGCCAGGACTTGTTGGCCTTCGGCACTTCCCCACCAGCTAGCCGAAGAGATTTGTTGGAGGAGGAGTCTTAGCACCCAGGAACAGGTTCCCCCCCGTGGGCAATGCATGCTCCCAGGCTGCCAGAGCTGTGGGTGAGCCTGCTGACAGCTCCTCCACTTGCTGGGCAGGAGGTGGCGTTCCTCCGAGCCGCTGTGCCACCGGGGATCTCTTGAGCAACTCGTCAACGTGGCTGCTCTGTGCTTCCCCCTGAGGTTTGGGGTTCCCTTGCCGTTCTTTTGCAGCCACCCCCAAAAACTCGACCAGGCTCAAGATCCTGCTCTGTGGTGGGGACAGCCCCAGCCATGCTGTGAGGTGCTTGCACTTGGCCACTGGTGATTCCTCACTCTTCCCTTACCAAATCCTGACCTTCAGCCAGGCGTGCAGCTCCCCTCTGTGCCCGTCCTGCCGTTGGTACAGGCTCAGGTGGCGGTGGGATCAAGCAGGGTGATGGGCAGCTGTCGGATGCTGCCAGCCCCCCTTCCCTCTCCCACCCTGTGATGAACAATCTGCACATCAAAGCTCCTGACCAGCCTGGCTTCGCTGGGCTAAATTTAAAGTTCTTGTCTTTCTGGGAAGCTGAGCAGCAGAGAAATATTTTCTCAACCCTCTAAGTCACTCGGGGAGCTGGCTTCGCTGCTGCGGGCGCGCAGAGCATGGCAGCCCAACTGCAAGGAGGGTCGGAGCCAGCACCCCCACTAACTCCCTCCCTCTCACTCCCCCAGGTTCATGCAGCATCCGAAGAACTTTGGCCTGATTGCATCCTTTCTGGACAGGAAGGTAAGCCTCCCAGCCTGTCTCTAATCTGCTCATGCCATCTCTTCTCCATCACACAACTCCCTTCAGCGCTGGAGCAGCCGGTGGATGCTGGGCTCTTGTGGGCGGTGGTGGCTCAGAGCCCCGGGCATGGTCCAGACGCCTCTCGGCAGAGACAAGGGACTGACTCAGCTGCGGAGAGACAGGGAGCTCAGCGCCGCGAGATGTGTGAACGCATCCAGCCTGGCGCGGAGGCGTTGCAGCCCACCCTGTGATCTGCCTGGGGGAGCTGCTTTCCAGCATCTCCTGGAGGCATTTTGCACTAGCCGGGCTGTCACACAGGGGGTGTGGGCTCCCAGCTGCCCCGCACAAAGCAGAGGGGTCCCCTCTCTGCTCAGGGAGGGATCTTGAGGGTGGGCTGGGTCCCAGTTCATCCAGTGGTTCGGGTTGGTGTCACGTATGCACACACACCTTGGTGTTTAGGGTTGACTAGCCGGAGGGCCTGCTATTCCTAAGCCTCTGTGTTGTGCTTCTTGGACTTCTCCTTTTTGCTGTTAACTGGACTGACAGAAGGAAGGTTTGAAAAAGAGATCTGAAGGAAGAACGAGTCTCTTGTCCCGTTCTGAGCAAGCCAGGTACCGCCTATGGGACAGGCCATGTGGGCAGATCCCAGACAGATCCGGCCTGGGAGGACAGCAATGGACCAGACGCTCTCCTGAGCAAGAAACACTTGAGAGCTGCTGCTTCTCTGGTCCTTGTAGTTAGTTGTGTCCTCTGCCCACCTCATGCAGCGTCCACTTGCTCTGGGGGAAGCCCCTCTGTTTTCCGGGGGGTGGCTTGCAGAGGTCCTTTCCAGCCTAAATTATGCTCTGATTCTGCATGACTCAGGCTGGGGAAATAATTTGTAAGACCTTGACTTCTCTGTCTAAAGCAGCAAGCAAGCAAAGGCCAGCAGAAACCTTGTGCTGCTGTTGTCACTCTCAGATACCAGGCTCTTTTCAGCGTTTCCCGCTTGTTAAAGCCGAAAGCGGTGGGACTTGGATGATGATCACAATCCAGTCTGTGTTCCAAGCTGTAAAATGTCTTCTAATTTTATTTGTACTCGTTTGTAAATCAGGCTGTAATTATGATACAGAACACTCCATTATCCTGTTGGAGAGAGATGCAAAGTATGGCTCAATGTAATGAATTAATAGATTTTTAAATTGCATTATAAAAAAATAGTGATCTTAGCCCTTGGAACAGATGACTGTAAGTTTTTGTGTTCGTGTGTGTGTGTATAATCAGGGCTAGATTAGAAAGAGATCCAATTAACACTTTAAAAGTTGCAATCTGTTTTTGCAAATGGTTCCACTCCTTGCACAGGGATAGGGGGAGCACAGCCCCCGTGCACCCCCGGGAGCAGGCAGCAGCACCCTGCTCCCGGGTGCTTGCAGGCGTGATGGGTCTGTAGGATTATTTCTGCTTAATGCAGCTGCTGATCCCGTATATGAAGGTGTAGCCCGAGACCAGTGTTCAGGTGCCCACCCAGTTCAGCAAAGGACTCTTCACAGCGTGGCACACTCTGTGCTGTTCAGGAGCAGAATATGTCCTGGCCACAGCTCCTCATTTTCCTCACATGTCCGATGTGGGACGGTGCTCATGGAGGCGACCGCTGGAGTTGGAGTTGGGATGGCAGCTCCTGAGCTCTGGGATCTCAGTCTGTCCATGAGAAAGTCGTGCGCGCTCGAGCCAGCGAGCTTAACGGCTGGAAGTAACAGTAGCTGACAGTCGCGTGGCAGGTTGTGCCTCGCATAACCACAACAGAGGGTGACAGGCGGCTCTCCTTCTTCTGCCTTTATTGCCACAGTCATCTGGGGTCAGCCCTTCCCCCTGCTTTGCTTCCAACGTGGGGTGCTCCCTGCTCTGCGCCCCTGTCTCCCCTCTCGGCACGCCTGCGGGATGGCCCTGGTCTGTCCCTTGGAAGAGCCAAGCCTTTTTACTAGGACAATGTGCCTTGCCCCCAGCTTCCAGCTCTGCTGAAGGGCTCTGGCAGGGAGGTGCAGGGAAGCCTGTTGGGGCTGCAGATCTTCAGAAGCAGCAGGAGACCTGGGGATGGCAGGGCCTGAATGCTGCTGCTGTAAGTCTGCGCCCCGACAGTGCGAGGGGCTGAGACCTTCTGTTCCCTGACTTGCCCGTGTCATTGCAGACCGTGGCAGACTGCGTCCTCTATTACTACCTGACCAAGAAGAATGAGAATTACAAAAACCTCGTAAGAAGGAATTACCGGCGGCGCGGGAAGAGCCAGGTAAGAGCTGCAGGAGCGCGTGAAAACATCGTCGCTCGGGCTGAGCAAGGAGCTGCAGTGCTTTGCACTTGAAGCTTCTCAGCAGCACTTTTCTCCAAGCACCCCAAATGCTTCCCTTCTCCCCTCCCCAGATGGAGATCTTACTTGCAGACTGCGATGGGGCTGTGGTTTTGCTCTGTGTAGCTTTTCGGAACATGCTGTTTTCTGGCAGTTGATGTTTGTCTGTCCCTGTGCCAAGGTCACAGTAGCTTTAAATAAGCAAACAACAAACCCAAGATGCTTGAAAAAGGGGATGGAGCGAATGCAGAAAACCTGGCCAGGCGTCAGGAGTAGCATGGGGTTGCCCGTGCAACCTGCGGCTCTGTGCGAGAACCGAGCGGGGCCTGTTTCCCTTTCCCCTCTGGAGACGGCAGCCAGTGTGCTGATGGGGATGGGGCTACTGGGAGCTGGGTGGGAGTGCACCTGCCTCACAGAGCCTGCCCAGGGCTCTTCCTGCAGGCCAAGGTATGGGAGAATGGCTTGGGTGGGAGTGACTTCTGGTGACAGCCTGAGCAGAGGCATATAAATCTATCTGAAGTGCCAGAGGGTTTCTGAGATCCCCGTGGGGGCTGGCAGATTTGTCACTGAAGCTAGAGGAGACCCTTAAGTGTTTGATTAAGGGCCAGGCAGGTACGTATGGCACCACGAGGTGCCTGGGGGTAGGTGACTGAACCAACCGTTGCCGTTACTGTGGCCAAGATACAAATCTAGATGTGGCCATGCCAGTGTTGCTGCTGATACCATGATACCCAGGTACCAAGATAAGTGCTGACCTTCTGGGCAGGTACCTTGTCCCCGCAAATGCTTTCAGCCAGAGGAAGGTCCCGCTGGTGGATCCTCAGGTCCACGAAGCGAACAATTATCCACGTCATGAGGTGAGTGAGGTGATCGCAGAGGGAGGATCTCTCCAGATAACGTAGGGATAGGGATGGAAAAACTGGCCTGGCCTGTGCCACCACTGACATCAGCAGCTCCTCACGCTGCATGGCCATAAAAAGCAGCACTTGGGTCCAGATCCTGATTGGGAGGCAGATAGGTAGCCTCGCTCCAATTTGATTTCTGCAGCATTAAGACATTAGAATAGCTAGCACATGACGAATGTCATGGACAGGGCCCAATTTTCCCTTCTTTTTTTCAGAGACATTAGAGATGGATAAAACCCTATTAGATTATCCAGTCCCTCTCCCAGCAAACACAGGGTGGTTCCCTCCAGTACATTTTTATAGTGTTTACCATGGTCTGTTTTGTTAGATCACAGCAACTAGAACATGAGGCCACATTTGTTTCTTGTTAGCGGTGGAGACATTTAGCACAGCTCATTCTGGTTTCAGTGTTAAGTTGGGCAAGTAACAAGTGTGGAGGGAGAGAGGCAATCTAACGCTCTGCTCTGCGTCTACCTACCTACTCCTGTGGCCACAGACCTGCCCATCCTGCACCCAGCAGGTACTATTTGTATTTTGGTTTTTCAAAGTATCCAAAGCATCGCTAGCTGCAGAATTTCCCATGTCGCTTGGCCTCGCTGATCACTCTGGTCCAGCCTGGGCAGTTGTGATCGTGTGCTGCCATTTGGAGCCTCGTTCAGTGCCAGCCTTTGGCAATAGGGACTTGCTGCATCAACCATAATAAAAGGCAGGACTGTTTTTGCAAGTAGGGGACGGCAGTATTTGTAAATCATTAAGAGGCAGAGGCTGCTGGGCTCTGAGGCAGCTGGAGCACAGCTCGACCAGAACACCATTGATTTTGAAAGAAAAGTCGGATCCGTGATTCTGGAGGGAAGGTGAAGCAGTGACTGTTTCCCGTGGCTGTCTGATGCTCAGGTGGAAGGCGCGCTGTTCAAACAAGCTTTAAGAGCCAAGGGCTGGCTGTACAAATAGCGGCAGGAGAGTGGTGCAGAACAAGAGTTGCTGCGTATGATCGAGCAGCTCTCCCCCAGAGATCTTGGGGGGGTCTTGAGATGCACGCTGTGTGCTGCGATACCCCTGGTGCTTCCATACGTCACTGGCATCCGTTTCCTCCGTCTGCATGCAGAGGAGCGCTGGAAGAGCCTGTGTGCAGGCTTGGGAAGGGCACGCTGCTGTGGAGGGGAGACAGCGGAGGCTGGCAGGGCAGCAGGGCCGGGTCCATGCCACAGAGAGAGGTTGCGCTGGGGAGAGAGTTGTCGTAGGGTGGGATTTTTGGGTACTGAAGGCAGGTGGGAGTGGTGAAGCTCCCAGATGGGGATCTGGGGTCTCCTGTGAGGGTGGTGCTGATGGGACCTGCTTTCCTGGGCCAGGCTTGGTCAGCATGCAGCTGCGCAGACCAGCATGGGAGAGGTTAGATACTGGCAAATCTGGAGGGGTGCTCCTGGTGGGATTTTTGCTTAGTGAGTCTCTTCAGAAGCAGGTAAAATTCTGCCTGTGCCTGCAGAGGGTGTGCTCGTTTGGGAGTAACCCATCCTGGAGTCAGTCGACACCTTGGCTGTGAGTCCTCCCTGCTTGTTCCTGGGGGGTTCCCAAGTAGTTTTTAACCCCATGGAGGTCCCTCATCCTGTGGCTTTGCAAAGAGTCAGGGCTGCAGCCGGGGAGCAGCAGCATTGGGCTGCCCCTGCACAGAGGGCTCTACCTTCACCTGCCCAGTCTCAGCCACCAGAGACGGTGACGGGATGAAGGACAGGAGACGCAGTGGGACAGCGTGGGGATAGGCAGTGTGCAGGGAGGAGACGTGACTGCAAACACTCTTCCTGCAGCACTGGGAGACGTGGCGCCACGTTCCCGGTGCTGGCTGTGCTCTGAGCACGGATTTTCCTGCTGGTAAGGGTTCAAGCAATTAAACACCAAAAGTGAGGTTTAATTGATTCAGAGGAGGGGAGGAGAGGTTGGCTTTTACATTGGATGAGAGGAGCGGGTGAAGTCTGGTACAAATAGCATTTCAAGTGGCCCTATGCTGTTTTCTCGCTCCTTTTCTCATGGAGAGGTTGGTGGTCTTACTTGCTTTTGGAGGCTGTGGGGAGCTTGAGAGCAAAGTGGAGATAATTACATGTAGAAATAAAGCTACTCTGGTGTCAAGATTATCATTGTGGCCTACTTATTAAAAGTCCATTAAAAAATAAGAATCCCACTGCTCCCTGGCTGATGGTCCCCTGGCAAAGGATATTCCTCATAAAGCTGCTACTTATTGCTAAAAATCCCCTGCCAAGAGCAGGGACTTCACATGATTCTGCTTCCAGTTTGTCAGAAAACTGAGCAGCCGCCCGCTCCGAGGCAGGACGCATGCTCCCAGCACGCTGCCTTCTCCAGCGCCCATGAATGAAAGGCGCATGCATCTGATGGATCATTATTCATAATATTCAGGCTCCTGAGATGAAGATCCTTTCTAAAATAATCCTGTATGTTCAGGATAGGAAAATGCCATTTAACCCTGAAAGAGAATCCATGGGAAGAGGAGTAACTTCCAAGTGTGTAACTTCTCATTGAAAAAAAAAAAAAGGAAAATAAAAAAGTTTGAGTCATGGTAAAACGATCTGATCCAATATTCAATCTACAATAATAAGCATAAATTTGCATGGGCTTGTAGTGAAAGGCCCTTACACAAGTGTGTCGCCTGGGGGGCTGTCGCAGTTGCTCTTCAGGGTATTTCAAAGAGCATCTCTTTGCGACTCCCCCCTAATTCTGCAGCGGGAGGCACCAAAATCGAAGCTAGGCAATTAGCGCCATGTGCTTCGCTCTCTGGGCAAGCTGTTCAGCCGGGCTGTGGGAGCGCAAGTGTTGGGCTGAAACCGTGCTGGAAGAACAGTGACTCTATTTCGACATAATTACTCCATGCGGAGTGCGGGGTTTTTATTCCAGAATAAATTCGCTTTGATTTTGGAGCAGCGTTGCCCACGTGACGGTGGAGCGGCCGCAGCTCGCCAGTTGTGCTTCCTGCGGTGATGCCGGTGAATTCCCAGGGGAAGAAGCCGCGGGGGCTCCCACGCGGTGCCGGGATGGGGAGGCGGGTGGCCGTCCCACCAGGCAAAGCTGCCGATGCTCTTGTCAGCAGCGGCGATGGGCGGCCGGGGGAGCCGCCTGCCCGCCCTGGGGATGACTCAGAGGTGGATGAAGTCATGCGCCGCGGTGGATGGACGTGGCCCACAGGACGTGCCGTCATGCCGGTCCCCCTCGGCGCTGCTGTCAGACGGCGCTCACGCATTCCCTGGCGAAAGGGCCCCGTGTGTTAGTGCTGACGCTTTCGAGGACTCGCTCTGTGACACCCGGAGGGGACCGGAGCCACCCGGACCCCCCCCCCTTCCTCCGCTGGGGAGCTGTGCTGGAGCTGTGCCGGCGGGGCGGGGGCCCGCGGCGTGACCTGGCCGGGCAGCTGGCACGGTCCCTTGCCAGGGCTGACGGCCTTTCCCAGGCCCACCCTCTTCCCTGCCCCCTGCCAGAACCCAAATCAAATTATCCGTCCCGCCGGCTGTCCCGCCCTCCCCAAACACAAACCATTCCCCTCGCCGACGCGGATAAACAGCCCCAGCCTGGATTTTTATAAACAACCCATTTACTTTTTTCATGGAAGCGCTGTCCCAGCTGGCAGGGCTCGGGCTGCCAAACCCGTGCACCCCAACCCTGGTGCAGGAGCAGAGCACCCGCCATGGTCCAGCCTTGCTGTGCCATCACCTCTCCTCCCTCTGCGAGGATCAGGCCCAGAGCTCCCCAAACTGCCTCTTACACGGCAAATAGTGCCTGTGCCCCCGCTCCGTTAACAGCAACAGCTAACGAGATGAATGGTATTTATTTCTGGGAAGCATTCGATTTTCATCAGTCCGGGGAGTGGCTCCTCATTAGTGACAAAGGGTTTGACAACTTCTCTTTCAGACGTGGGGAGATACTTGTTGTAAAATCCTGGTTTAATAATGCAGCCCATTATACAGAAACAGCCCTGGATGTGGCCAGTGAACTTCGCTGCCACAAATACCGATAAATTATTCTGCAAACATTTAAGCCTGTGCTGACTTGAGCGCTGTATTTTAGAGAGTACTGGAATTATCTGCGAGGTGGGCAGGGGCAGTCTGTAATGGAGCAGTTTGCGTGGTAGGAAATGATGCCTGAGATGTCAGTGTTGGGACGTGGGTTTGTCGCCTGCTGATGGGATGTTGCTGCAAGGTCCCTTGGCTCTGCCCCATCCTACCTTCACATGCAGGCTGGGCCGGGTCACCTTGCTGCTGGGACAGAATTTGGCTTGTTTCCTAGACAGGTCTGCAGCGTGACAGCACTGCTGGTGGCTGGGGAGACCTGCCCAGCCAGGTTGAGGCTGCAAGACCTATGAGAAGTCAAATGTGGACAGACCCCGTGGTCCTGGTCGTGCTTGAGCGCGGCCTCACAGGGACAAACATCCCACAGAGCGTTTATCCCTTGGGTGCTTGTGTGCACGCTGCTCAGCGCAGGTTCTCACTCTATACATCTCCATCTCCTCGTAGCCAAAAAAAAAAAATCCAGACAAAACCAGATGACCCCCTAGAATCCTCAAAAGTGGCCCAAAACCATCCTCATAGAAAGCAGTGGGCTTCCCGTGAGAACAGAGGGTTGTGCTGGAGTGTGTTTGGAGGCGGCAGGTCCTGCTCAGTGGCTGGAGGTATACAACTTGCAAAGAAACTTGTTTCCATCAGGAAAAGTGGTTGTTTCTGGGAAAACACCCGTTTCTTGTGCTTTTGCTACAGCTCAGCGTAGCTCAGGCACTGCCTGGCTCACAGGGCAGCCTGACAGCAGTGCTGGGGGTGTCACGGGTGAGGGCTTGGGGTCTGCAGCCTGTCCTGTACTTTGCTAAATGCTCTCTGCCAGGGCCCGCGTTCATCTCCACACCTCGAAACGGGAACATCCGCCGGCCCTTTCCAGGGTGCCGAGATCGCCAGGTACCGAGCCTGCGTTCAGGGCTGGTAAAGAGCTGTCGCTCAGGGGCTGTCACTGCCCTGTCACGGGTGAGGTTGAGCATTGGTGTGCCTGCTCAGAGGAGGTGGGCGAGGTGTGAGGCATGGCGAGGTTCGAGCTGATACCGATCCTGTAACCCTCCATTGATGCCTACTCTTTCAGCCTGGGCTCCCATCGCTCCCCAACCCTGTCCCCCAGGGATGCCCTGTAAGGTGCATCGTGCCTGTTCCCCCATCCCGAGGGCGTTGCAGCTTTCCCGCAGCCCGGCCACCCCTCCAGGCATCATAATCGGGCAAACACAATGGAAACTCGCATTCCTGAAATCCCAGCTGCAGTTTTGGGGGTGATTAAATGAGAACGATATGGCCATATTTGGGAAAAGAATCGAAGGAGGCATTGCTGCAGGAGGATGGCTGCTCGGTCTCCGGGTCCCAGCGCGGCCTCACGGGCTGCTGGCGGCGCAGGAACGGCAGGGAGACCTGCGGGCTCGGAGTGGGGACGGGCACCGGCAGGCAGGGACACACAGCCGCTTCCCTCCAGGCTAGCACCAGCATGGGCTGCTGATGGACCACTTGGTGATGGACCCTTTGGCCACCACAGCCAGCCTCTCCCGTGCAGCTTGAGCCCGTCTGCCGTTAGCGAGAATAAAATAGCCGCTTAAAAGTGACGTGAACCCCTCCATTCTGGTTGGCCCCCGGGTCCGAACTCGTGTTTCTCCAGCAGCAGGTTGATGCATCCTCCTGGCGAGTGCTCCACCACGCCTGCACCCACGTGAGTACTGCTCAGGACGGGCTTTTGGGATCCAGGCTGGGCATTACCAATCCCAGCGGGGGACCTGCAGCATCTTCCCGTGAGACAGGGAGTGGTAGAAGCGGTTGGGTTTTGGGATGAGTCGTTTTATCTGTTGTTGTGATCCAGGTTTGACTGGGAACGGATGGGAAATAGGTTGCATCATTGCTAAGTTGCTTTCTAAAGCAGGCACAGCTGAAAATCCCAGTGAAGGCTGCTTCTATGAGGATACGGGGCTCGTTTTGCCCACGGTGTGTCTGCAGCATGCACGGATGCTGCTCTGCATCCTGCAAGCCGCCAACCTGGCACCTTCCTCTGTTGGCTGTGCTCGGAGCGGGGTTGACATGTGGCTGGGGGCCTGCAAGCAGGGGATAGTGGGGTAGAGCAAACCACAGGGAAGAGAAAACACGTGTTCCCTGCCTGGGACAGAGCGGGGGCTCATCTCCACCGCTTCCAAACGTTACGCTGTCTTCCCCTCAGGACATTTTCCCTTCGCAAGCAATCAAATCACTTCTTAAAAAACTCAGCAGCGACCCAGAAAAGAAACATTTCCTCTTATGGAAAAGCCCTCAGTGATTTAAGGAGGGATCCGAGCAAGCAGAGTCCTGTAAAAGTCACTTCTGTGCTTCACCAAGATCAAAGAGCGAGCGGTGAGAAGGCGTCAGTGGCCGCTCTGCTGGGCTGAGCTGCACAGGGGCCTGTGCCGAAAATGCTGCCGTGCCCAGCAGGCTCCCGGTGCTGCCCAAGATGAGCCCGTGCTCGGGTGCACGCACCGGATGCGGTCGTGCCGTGGTCTGGCGAGTGATGCCGCGGGATCTGGCATCTCTGCAGTGCCGCAACGGGCCCCCCTCCTCGTCCCCAGCACGCTGCTCGCCCCCAGGACCAGCGGCCTGGGAGACGGCACAGGGCTTTCCCACAGCAGGGCAGCCCAGCCGCGGCTGCCGGTGCTTTGCTGCTGGCACTGGCCACGTTTTGTGACCTGCAGTGCCGGAGCTGGAGAGCTGTGCTGGCGAGCACGCGTGGAGCCCGTTCAGTGCCTCCCGGGATGCTGGGCATGGCACCGGCGTTTTCCATCTCTGCCACGTGATGCTTGCTGTCTTGCAGAGTTTGTTGTTTACCAGTGGAGGAGCAGCACAGCTCAGGGCCGTGGCGGTTGGAGCTGAACTGAGCGAGCCCCACGCTCGTTATCGTTCTCCTTATCAAGGCCCTTTGATTTTACACCTTGCTTCCGCAGCCAACAGCATCAAACCCAGCCCCGGGACGTGAGCGATCAAAGCCAAGTCGCCAGCAGACATTCCTCTTTCTCTCCTTGTTGATTTGGCAGCGGCTTGTTTTGCTTTGTGGTTTCTTCCATGAGCGGAGGGTGCCGTGTGCGGTCATGAGAAGCCAGGCTGTGTGGCGGTGGGTGGCAGCGAGGGCTGAGGCGTTCCAGACCATCGGACCAGAAGCTCCGGGCCCTGGGAGTCAGCTACAGGATACGTACATGTATTTCTAATCCGTCCTCCCTGTGCTCCGTGTCCAGCCTGCCACTGAGGGATGGGTAGGGACATGGGGGGAGCACTGTTTGCAGCGGCCACGTGCGCCTCGACCTCTGCTATGACGTTGGCAAACAGGGAAGGATGGTCCAGGCGAGACCTTGGGCATCTGGGCAGCGTTGGTGGCTAAAGGGGAGGCTGGCGCCGTGGGTGCTCAGTAGGGAAGTCCCTGCCCTGGTGCTTGCTGGTGCGACCTGCCAGAGGGAGAGTTTGAAAGCAGGTGGAAGGATGGATGTGGGTGGTGGAGGAGAGAGGATGCTCCCGAGCCACGGCTGCGTGGTGCCAGCCCTGCTCCTGGCAGGGATGCTCTGCACAGCGTTGCACGGGGCTGGGGAGGGAATCGGGAGCCGAGTGCCAAGTCCCGCTGGTGGTGCCACAAAGAGCATCCTGTCCCGGGGTGCCAGTACCGACCCCGTGGGCCATTCAGGGTGGTGCCAGCAGGCACCCATGCGTGTACACGGCCATTGCAGGCGTGCTGGGGCTCTTGGAGAAGCAGCAAAGCAAACCCCAGGTGTTCCTGGCCAGCGGAGGTTAGGCCTTTTGTCTTCGGCTTATCTCAAGCTGGTTTTAATTTGCAACTCCCTGATTGCATGCAATGACCTCGGCCTGAGCCTGCTCCGCAGCCGAGTGCCCCTGGAGAACATCGTAAATGCCATTGATCTGAAGTCACCCGCGGGAGAAGCAAGGAGCCAGCGCCCTGCACACGGGAGAGGCGGCACGGCCGAGCAGGCGCTCCCGGCTGCCGGCGGGGATGGAGCTCATGCCGGTGGGGTGCAGCTCCCTTCAGAGGCCCTGTTGAGGCAGACTTTGGTGTGATGTGGTGGGGAAGAGGGTTGGCACACATCGCGGTGCTGCCGCAGCGAGCCTGTGGCAAGGGCTGCAAAACCATCTTTGAGCAAAAAACCTGGAGCTCGCTGCCTGCGGTGCCTGGGGATGAGCTTGAGCAGCACCGAAATGAGGTGCCTCATAGCTCCCTCTGCACAAGAGTGCAGAAGGTAGTGGTTTGCTCCCTCCTGACATAAGGAGCAAACATGAGTTGGTGGTTTCCGTGGTGTGTTCATCTTCTATAAGAGCGCAGGGTACCGAAATGACCGCAATGGGAGGTGATGCACCTGCTGGCAGCCAAATGGCATCCCCTGTGCAACCAGTCCACCCTCGAAACCTGCCGTGAGAGAGAGGAGATGTCACCCCTAGCCGGCACTTGGGTTTAGGGACAGGCTCTCGCACAGCACCATCACTGTGGTCGAGCTGGTTCCCCACCAGCACATCCACCAACAAGCGGTGTGGCCAGGGGTGGCAGGAGCTGTTGGTCCTGGGGCACCAACGGGCCTCCCAGGGATGAGCTCAGCTAAACGTCACGGCGAAGGCTGCTGTGAACTGGTGGCCGTGCCTGTCCCTGTCCCCAGCAGGACCAGGGCTAGGGAACCAAGCTCTGCTGGCCACAGTGGTGTTTTGGTGCGTATTTTGAGGGTGCTGCAGAGCAGGGAGGGAGGGGGGACTGGGAGAGGGCGGGGGCGCCTCAGTTGCAAGGTGCACGGTCCAGCGGTTAATGCTGGGATGCCCTGCGGGCAGCGAGGGAGGTTTCTGCGTGGGGCTCTGGTGTGGTCCCCAGTCCCCTGCCGCAGCCCGGCACATCTCACCGCGGAGGGGATGGGGAAGGCCGGAGCAGTCTTTTTTCCGGAGGTTTGCAAATTTGGAAAATAAATAGCCCTGCGCCGTAGGTTAAGCTTGGCATCCTGGTGGATTAATCACGCTGGCTGCAGCCAGCACTGAGAGCCCCGGTGACGAGAGCTGTGGTTTATAGATGATGATTCATCGACTCGACTTAGAGCGACCACGTTATTCCAGCAGATTGCAAAATCATAAGAGGAATGTTGTGGTTAGTTTACGGCTTAACTATGCAAATCGTCAGGAAGCCTTCAGAGCCGGAGAATGTAAGGCACAGCGCGCCCGGATGGCTGGGCGGTGAGCAGGGGCTGGGAGACGGCGATGGGGCTGTCGGGGACTGGCCGCTCACGGGAGCCGGGGAGCGGGGAGGTGAGTGATTTGGGGGGAGATGCGGGTCCGGAGCTCAGGGTGAGCGTGCGAGCAGGGCGCTTCAGAGGCGAAGGAGGCGCCACCGGCTGAGAAGGGGTTTCTGGCTGGTTTCACCGTCTCTGTGCCAAGGCGGCAGGCGTCTCCGGAGGGGCTGGGGAGGGCGAAGGTAGGGAGCTGTTTCCCCCACCTCCTCCTGCTCTCCCGTCCTGCTTCCAGAAGCAGGCAGTGCCTCGGTGGAGGAAGTAAACAGAGTGGGAGGAGCTGCACCTCTTCCTCGCCAGGGCTTTCTCCAAGCCAGACCTGCTGCCAGGACATGCAGCGAGTTGGTTGGTTCTCAGCAGGGCCAGTGTTTCGGTGTCCAGGACCTACCTGAAAGCTGGCGTCCCCCGAAAGCGTGCTTGGAGCCAGAGCTTTAGAGCAGCTGAAATCCCCGTGACGTGCCAGCCCGATGGAACTGGCTGGGCAGGGTGAGCCGTGTCACTCACTCCGGAGGGGAGCCGGGTGCTGGGGCGAACATGCGCGCCTGCCCACGGGCCCTGGCGAGGGGGCGGCCGGCAGCACACGCGGTGTTCCCGGGAGGGCTGGCAGCGCTCCGCTCGTCTCCAGCTGCTCCGGGGCCGGTGGGAAATTGGGGTAGAGGTGAGCAGATGGTTGTAATTACGGAGCAGCTCACGCCGGAGCACGGGGAGCGCACGGGGAAAGAGGCCACCCGTCCCCATGGACTCAGAGCAGGATCGGCCTCTCACTCGCGCATCCCGCGTGTGATTTTGTCCTGGGGCCTTTTTAAATAAACAGGATGTGTTGGCAGCAAAACCAAGCAGCAGCGATGCTGAGGAGGAAGGGCGGTCCTGCGGTTAGAGCATCGACCTGGGAGGGAGGGACAGTCCTGTCCTCTGCCACAGGCATCTTCCCTGCCCTTGGGCACATCCCTTCACCTTCTTACTCCGCCTGGGTAAGGTGGGGAGCCCATCCCTGCTTTGCCTCTGGGAGGTGGGGTGCCTCGCCCCCAGGAGGGCAGGGGTGTAGGTGGAGAGAGGTTTGAGCTTGCCGGAAGCCGAGCAGTTTTGGGGCCGGCCTTTGGCGTGTCCGCAAAGAGCTGACCCACCTGCCAGTCCACCTCTAACTGGGGCAGTGTGAATCAGAGGGAAACATTGGCGGGTAATTGGGGAAGCATTTCCTGGCCTGTCACACTTTGGGATGGCGTCCCGTCCCTTGAATCATCCAGAGCTGGTCCGCGTCCAGCGCTAAGAATAGCCTCCCTGTGCACCGCGGGGGCAGCCAGGAGGGGGGCACCAGGCGGCTTGCGAGTTCCCAGCTGTGGCTTCCCGGCACTGTGCCGTGCCGTGGTCCGGCTCCGATGCCGACCGGTCTGAGGTTTCGGGTAGAGCATGTAGCATGGATGGGCTGAGGTGGCTGCTGTGCTCGGTCCCCAGGGGGGTGTCCCACCTCCTTTCTCCGTGCACCGTTTGTAGCTGAGCTCTTACATGGCTTCATTTGGGACCCCCAGGTTGCCTGCTCCCCCCTGCCTTCCACCGAGGGCTCTGGGTGCTTTAGCCAGCCCTGCAGCCTCCAGCCCAGCACGTACCCCAGTGTGGGATGTAAGGTGGTGTTCATGAGCGTGGCCGTCCCTGGAGGTGCTTCTCGGGGTGTTTGGGGGTGCCCTGCTGTGCAGCTGTACCCTAGCACAGGAGATAAGCCATCACCACATGCTTGCCAGGGTGGAAGGCAGTATTTGGCTAGGAGCCGCCTTCAGATGAAGATATGAACACAACCACGGGTAGAGCTGGGGACAGTTTTTCCCACTGTGGCCTCATGGTGACGATGCTGCCCAATTTATGCATTTCAGCCCAGCAGGAGAGGGCTGGCAGGTGAGGGCCATCCCCACCCGCTGTGCGCTGCACCCACCTGACTGGCTCCTGGCATCGGGCACCCTGCTGTGGCTGGACCAGGGCAATCACTAGAGGGCATCCTTGGATCGAGATGCTCCTCTGCGGTGGGAGAAGCCCTAAACTGATGTTCTACCAGGCTGGGCTTGAAACCTCTGGGAGGAGAGGGATGCACGGTGGTCCACTGAAGCCAGGCCAGCAGGGTTTACCCGTCCTTGTCATGCTGGAGCTCGGCAGGCGCCTCTCCGGGGAAGCAGCTGCATTGCAGCGTGAGCCGCCGTGGCCGCTCGTGCCTCTCCGTGCCTTTCCACCCCTGCTTTTGCAGGCTGATGCAGAAACCTCGTTAGCATCACCCCAGCCTGTTCCTCTGAGGAAAAGCTGCGATGGCTGCTTGGGGTGACAGCCCCCTGGTTCAAACAAGCGTGGAGACGAGATGATGCTGAAGCTTCCTTTGGGAGCCTGCACCAGCCTGATGCTAGGACAGAGACTCATGTGGTTACAGTGGGGTTTATGGCTAGAGGAGAGCTGGGTTTACACCCCAGGGAGCTGCGATTTCCAGGATGCAGGGTTTCCCACATCCCCCAAAAGAAAACATTCACGAAAGGATCATAGAAATACTGTGAAACTCATCTGGGCTCTGCTCCCTTGCCAAAGCGCTTGGTGAAGGGAACGTGGGTGGGTGGTGATGGCCAGGGCTGGGGCAGAGCCTGCCCTGCTCCTTGCCCGGCCCTTGGATGCCACAGCCCTCACTTCGTGGGTATTTGCCTGGGCTGAACCCGTGCTTGGGGTTTGGCGTGACTCAGGGAGTCAGAGAGTTCAGGGCAGTGCTGAATGGCGCATGACGGATGCCCCTTGCTCCTCTGCCGCCAGCCCAGGCTTGCCCACCTCCCAGCCCCAGCAGACTTGCTGACTGCCCCCCTCCTTTTCCCTAGGTTTGGGGGGTAGCAAGGGCAGTGCCTGGCATGCTGGGTACGACGCTGTTCCTTAGCCAGTTGCTGCAGGAGGCAGCCCGTTCCCCAAACCTTAGAGATTTATGGACACTGGAAAATATTGAGCGACTGAGCGCTCATCCCACCGGTTCCCTAACTCCCCTTCCCCAGATCACCCCCACGTTGCATCCCACTGAGCCGTTCCCAGTAGCACAGCGAGGGCGTGAGCAGCTGTGTTATGGGTGTGTTCGGCGTGTGTGCTGGCGTGGAGGTGCCGCAGGGGCTGGCCAGGCTTGCCGGGAGTGCGCTGCCAAGCGGGGGTCCTGGTGGCACAGCTGCCTCCCCCCATACAAGGAGGAACTGAAAGTCTGCAGGGTTTTGGTGATGGCAGTGCCTGTGTTTTAAGGACTTGTGTTGAACCAGGGCCTGAAAGAATCAGCAGCTTTCTTACTAAACTGCTCCAAAGCGTGTTTTGACAGCTCCACTCTTCTCATTTTAGCACCAGCCTGTGGGGCCAGGGAATGTAGCTCTCACTCAGCGCCGCTGCGACAGGGACACCAATGTTCGAGGCAGCCTCCCAGTTCCTGCTGACTGGGGACAGGCCAGTCCCACGGGCCTGAGTGACACAGGGACATCTTGTATGCACTTGCTGAATGGCTGTGTGCCGGCCAGACCAGGCCACCTGGGATCATACTTTCTGCTGATAAATCCCCTTTAAGGCAATTTCCCTCTGCCGTTACGTCACCGAACCCTTTCCCGAGGGGTGGTGGAAGCCCTGCAGCTTGGGCAGGGGCTGGGCGAGCCTGGGTGGGTTTCCTGGAGCAACCAGCCTTGCATTAACCAGGAGCAGGATGGTTTAATAAATCATTTCCGTATCTTAATTTCTATTTCTCTATGAAATGCCTCTCGTTTGCCGGTCGCCAGAGGGAAGGGAGGTCAGGGGAACCAGGCCTCCCCAGCATCCTCCTTCCTGCAGCTGTTGAAACAAAATCCAGAGCTATTATAATCACTGTGTCCCTCCCTCGGGTACTGCGGCGCCTTCAGTCCGAGCGACAGGAGCAGCGTTGGGGTGGTTGGGTGCACGGCCTCCACCGAGAGGGCCAGGCGGTGCGGAGCGGGCGGGGAGCCGGGCATCTTCCCCCCTCAGTGACATGGGGCTATAAACCTTCCCCGTGGGCTGTGTCAGATGCTTGGGAAAAAGATTAGAGCGTTGGTATCGCTGAGCCTTGGGGCATTTCTGGTGCCCCCGTCTCTTTCGTGCTCCAGCAAAATGCATCCGCGTGGCTGCAAATCGTGACCGATATTGCTAAGCTGTCATCTGTAGGGAACAGGGGGGGTTGTTCTCACCTCCCTGGCTCCCCCTGTGCTGGGTCCCCTGCTCGCTGTCTGCAGCCCCCAGCCGCAGGGGCTGTCCCGCTGCCTGGAGTGGAAGCTGGAGCACAGCTTCCGCGTCTGATCCCAAATTACTTCTGATCTCCCCGGAAAGCTTTCAGCCCCCGTGGCCTCTGTAAGCGCCCTGCCTGTACCCTCTGCCTGCAGTGCCTTTTCCTCTTGGCCGCTTGCCCCCCAGCATTGTTTCGCCGCGTTTGTTTAGGTTGGCCCAGGTGCTGCGATGTATCCGCTCCGGCACTGAGGGGTTGTTTTGTTTTATGTCCCTTGTTTTGCAGCAGCAGCAGCAAATGCCCCGGAGCAGCCAAGAAGAGAAAGATGAAAAAGAGAAAGAAAAGGAGAAGGAGGGAGAGAAGGAGGAAGACAAGCAGGAAACAGAGAACGACAAAGAAGAACTGACAAAGTAAGGACAACTCCCTGCCTGGCTTGCCTCCGTCTCCAGCGAGGGCTGGGCATCGGGCTGGGGCTGCAGCGGTGGGATGCGGTGGTGGGATGCAGCGGTGGGACAGGACGTGGTCCAGGGCTGCCTGACCCTGTGCAGGACCACGTGCACCTACCTCACCTCCTCCACAGGGAGGGAAGCGCAGAGCCTGCTCTCCTTGTCATTCTTCTTCCCTGCTGCTCCCAAACTGGGAAAACAACTCTGATAGGCTTTTTTTTTTTATATATAAACCAAATCGACCCGCAAAGCCCCTCTGATCCTCCAGCTTGTTTTGTTGTTGCGAGAGCCTCTGGGAGTCAGAGGAGCAATCCGGGTGCAGCCGAGCGTGGCACTTCACCTTTAGCGTTATTGATGTCAACGTGAGCACTCCCAGATGAAGGGCTTCAGCCAGCCCTGCCTCCCTCACACCGAACGGGGAGCGGCAGAGCCGTGGCGGGGAAAGGTTGGCACGCAGACCGCTAGCTATCTGTAATGGGCTTAATACTTGGTTTAAAAGAACATCTGGCTTCATTATATCTAGGCTGCAAAGACATTTACCAGCAGGTCCCTTTCAGGAAGATAAATGAGGAGGAGGCAGGGATGAATTTGAATGGTCTGGTATTAAACCTGTCTCCGTCAGGTCTCTGCGTGCACTTGGTGGTGGAGCTGCAGCCAGCTGCAGAAAGAAAACCCCACCGCAGATCACCCCACCGCCAATCCAGCCCGCTCCCAGCCAGGAAAACAGCCTGCGTGTGCAAAAAAAAATGCAGACCTGCCCCCCCAAAAGACCAACAGAAAAAAATAAAAAAATTCCCAGACACGTGCAGAGAAATAATTGCTTGACCTAAAAATCAGACAAACCCAACCACGTTTTTTCTTCCCTCCCTGTTTCTGCAGAGACAAGAACGACGACACATCCGGGGAAGACAACGATGAGAAAGAAACCGTCACCTCCAAAGGTCGTAAAACCGCCAACAGCCAGGGCAGGCGCAAGGGCCGCATCACCCGCTCCATGGCCAACGAAGCCAACAACGAGGAGGCGGCCACCCCGCAGCAGAGCGCGGAGCTGGGTGGGTAGCAGCGCATGTGGGGATGGGGGGGACCTTGGCAGGGCTTTTGGGGTATCTCCTCTGCTGGGATGGGCCATCACTCTGCTCTGCTCGCTGCTCCCAGAGGAGGGTTTTCCTTCCTGAAATCCTCCTTTTTGGGGGGCAGCAGTGAGGTTTCTCTGTCCCGCTAATTACCCAGTGTGGTTTGCCTGGGTGAACCAGAAGCATTTGCCAGCCTGGGTTGTCCTGGCTGAGCGTTAGTGGGCTTTAGTGCCTCAGAGGGAAAGTATTGCAAAAGACAAAAAGGGAAGCCATCATTTTTAGCAGCACGTTGGCTGGGTTCATGCAGGGCTCGTGCACCTCCCGCACCCGGAGTTGTGTTCCCCTCTGCGGCAGCTCAGGCTTCGAGTACCCTCAAGCTCTGCACAGCAGCCTGCTCTGTCCTCCTGGGCTTGCCTGGGCCTCTGCCAGTTCTCCTGCCCTCTCTGTTTCCAAATTTGCCTGGAGCCTGAGCAGCTGCAGCCTGTGGGGTCTGTGACCCCCCTGGCCTTGGGAATCAGGCTGGTCTCATCCTCATCTCTGCAGCTGAAGAACGTGGCGAGGAGGCAGTGGGTTACTGCTGCTCAGGAGCAGCTACCCTGGCTGCAGTCACGCTGTGCAGCTCAGGTTGTGCTTGTTTTGCCCAAAAAGCAGCATTTCCTGTGCTGGTCCCCCATCAGTAGCCAGCCAGGTGTGGTGGTCAGTATTTTCCTTCCCATCCTGCCTGTGCAAGGCTGCAGGGTGGCTGAGCACAGCGGGCAGAGGCTGGGAGCAGCTTCAGAGCGAGGTGGATGAGGCACAGCGTGCCGCCCGAAACGTGGCACCCAGGCCAGAGCCCCGCGATGCCCCCGCGCCTGTCTTGGGCTTGACAGGAATTCACGGCAGCGTCCGCAGCCCCACGCTGCATCTGCCTCTTGTATCTGCAGCACCAGTAGTGGTCACCCTAGGAAAATGCTCTTGTATTGACATAAAGAAGCCAACACATCAAGGAATTTGGCTGATTTTCCTATATTTTCTACTCTACCAAGTACAAAATTATTACTGTGCTACCTAAGGCAGGTAAAAATAAAAGCAGGGTGACTCCTTTCGGTTTCCTTGCTCTGCGGTTTCTTGCTTGTTCTGTTCCATGTGCTATAAATCACCCGGAGGTGTTTCGCCTCCCTGTTCCTCCGCTGACAACTGGCTGAAGCCTTGATTGTGAGCGGTCTGTTTTCATATGGGCGATATAAATAGTTCCCGGCACAACAGAGCCCTGCTCTCCCTCTCAAACTTGTTAAGCAATGCTGCAAAGAAGCAGCAGCAGATAATGCCAGTAACTTAGATGGGATTTTTTTTAATCTCAGCATCTCAGAGTCCTTGATAAACTTTACTGCGAACATAGAGAAAAGACTTTAGACCGTGTTAAATTGGGAAAAGGGAATGGATCGATTCTAGTGACATATCTGAGTAACTGGTTTCACTTTATGTCTCTCCAATAGTGCTTTAATTTAGGCTGGCTAAGAAAGTTATTGCATTTTAAATACCAACTGAACATTAAAAAACAACACAAAACCGTATTGTGGTTTAACTGCAGCGTGCCGGAGCTCCCCGTAGGCATCTGTTTCATAACTGCGCAACCTCAGTAAATACCATTAATCAAACCAAAAGGGCTGTTTCTTTGACATTTCTTTACCATACAATAACAGCCGCCCTCAAGCTGAGCGAAGGGCCACGCGCAGCGCGTCGGGGACACTCGCTTTTGCGTAAATGAGCGTCGTGGCCCCGGCGCTGCCCACAGCCGGGGGGGAGCGTCGAGGTATCGATTTCCCTCCCTCTTGGCCGGCATCTTGGGGCGGGGACAGTTTTTCTGGGGGAGGCGGTGACCTGCGCTGACTTCCAGGAGGTGACACCTGCAGTCGTACTCAGCCAGCTGTGAAGGAGATTCCCCTGCCCGATGCCATGGGCGTGGGAGCCCGTGTTGTCCTCCCATGGGGTCTCAGTTTCTTGTAGAGCTTCTTGGAAGATACGTCCTTCTCTCCTCTCCCATATCCTTTCTCCTGAACCTACCAGCCTGTTTTCCATTTTAAAAGGACACTGTCAAAACATCTCTCATCACTGTTGAAATAATGCTTTGCCTGTTGTTTAGAGTAATAACCCCTTGGCAGCCTGAGCCGGAAATCTGTTTCCTTACCGAGTTGTTTTTTGCCTCTGACTCACACCCTGGTTTGTTATTGTAGGGTTTGCTCTAGTGCCAGGCTGCCAGCGGGACTGTTGCATAGTGGAGGCTTTATGCAGGACTTTGGTGTCCCCAGCACCATGCCTGGGGTGGGAGAGAGGGGGAGTATCAGGTGCTCACACCCCTGTCCACCTCTCCTGTCTGGAGCAGCACATCCCCCTGTAACGGGCTCTGCTCCAGGCAAGCCCCCGACGTTGCTGGAAGTGGCTCCGAGATGTCCGAGAGCCCAGGGATGGCACTGAGGGAGCCTGCGGTCAGGCATGGCCGACTCCCCTGACGGATGCGGTCGGCCAAAGTCACCGCCAAGGTGACGCTGTTTCTCCGTCTCCTCCGAGGGTGACGGTCCCACCCTGCGTCTGCCACCTCCAAAGCACACAGCCGAAGTCGGCTCCATCTTAAGTACCTGTTGTCGGTGGGCCAGAGTGCGTGGCATCAAATCAGCAGGAAATCTGCTGCCACCCTCAAGCCATCTGGCTTCGCTTCCAGGCCTAAAGTAGGAATTTTGCATCACCGAGATGCATCCCGGTGGGGGATGCTGTGCATGGGTTACTGTGGCATGGAAAAGCCTGGAGAGCCCACACCGCGACAGCCTTCCCTGCAGGAGCACTTTTGCACCGCACAGGGTTTTGTCGTGCCTCTGGGGAACAGGCTGCGGGATGGGGTTTGGGCGTTTGGGCATCTCCTCTGGACCTTCTGGGCTTGCTGCGTCCCACTCACAGCTGACTGCTCTCCTTTCCTTCCTTCTTCCCAGCTTCTCTGGAGATGAATGAAAGCTCTCGCTGGACCGAAGAAGAGATGGAGACGGCTAAAAAAGGTGAGCTGCTCATTTTCTTTCTCCTGTCAGCTCTGCCGGAGCTAACCCAGCAGTTGGGCGCGGACAGTGTCTGACCGCCGAAGTCGGTGCAGCGTGGTGGGCCCTGAGCTGTGGGGCTGGATTCTGCCCGTCCCGCTGCTGGTTTGTTCCCAGCGAGCCTCAGAAGGGGTTTTGGGGGTGGTGGTGGCGCAGGGTGCGTGGGAGCTGTGCCAACACTGGGGATGTCTGGGCTGCAGCCGAAGCCCACGTGTGTCCCACAAGGCAGGAGCCAGCCGTAGGAAATGGGGAACGCGCTTCGCCTGTTGCTTTTTGCAGCTTCTGGTGCCTGTAGCGTGAGGCGTAGCTTCGCCCCGCTCTCCGGAGGTTCATGCTATCAGTGCGATCTGTTCCAGACACGCTGGGAGTGTCTGCCTGCGTTTGCAGCTCTGGATTTTAGGGAGAGGACAGCGAACCCCGGTGTGCCACAGCCACGAGTCGGGGAGCTCGCGAGAGCTGGGGCTGTGGGCAGCGTGGGGTGACTTAACATCCTGGAGCTGATTCAGAGATTTGCTGAGACTGTTTTTAAAAAGTGCTGAGTGTAGCACAGCCCTTCTTGCCACTTCCCCTCCTCGTGCCGCTCCTGCGCCAGCTCTTTTGCTGGTTCAATTTTTTTACCAAAGTCACGTCCTGTCGATGGGCTGTCGAGCTCACGTCCCCAGCCCGTGCGTCCCGCTTGCATGGCTGCCGACTCTTCTGGCCCGGTGAGGATTGTAAATGGGAAATTAAAATGGAAATGAGTGCCGTTTGGGGATGGCAAACGCAAACAGGCGTGTTAGCGGGTTCGAGACTGCTTGGAAAATGCACCTGCTGCCGGGATGGTGATTACCCGTTCTGGAGCGCTGGCTGCCCAGGTGCCGACGGGAGCTGTGGACTTGGATTACTTTGCCTGTGAATATCCCAAAGTGTTTGGCTCACTCGCCTTTAAGCTGTTCCAACCCTCTTTACAACCCAGTGCCAATCCTGCGCGTTGCTGAGCGGGGCTCTCTGTAGACGCAAAACTTAATAGATAGACTTTAATCAGGCAAACTGGCCCGGGGCCAGGTAATGGGGCGAGCAGGTGCTGAGCAGGGGAGGGTCATTGGAGGGATCTTTTCCGAGCGCTGCTTTGTTTTGGAGATTGCATCTGGTTGTTAAAAAGAGCCTCTTGCCGTTTTACGCTGGATGCTGGAGGTGCGCTTAAGGAGTCTTAAAACCGGCTGCCAAAGCCTGCGTGGAGGAAGGATGAAGCGTGGGAGCACGTAGCGTTATTCCAGCCCAGGGGCCAGGAGGAGGCAGGGAGATTTGCTGGTGTAAAGCCCAATTGCTGATGTTTTCCCCTCCGTTACAACCTGGGAAACTAAGATTGCAACACCAGACTTCTACAGAGAAGCCAAATTCCCCTTTGCCAGGAAGCAGCCGCTTTAATGCTTCGAACTGGCTCTGTTTGGCATTTCCAGGGACCGGAGCAGTGGGGGTTTCCGACTTGCAGCGACTGCAAAACTCCGGAGGTAACCTCAGAGGCCGGAGGAGGCAGCGGCAGAGCCTCCTGCCGGCACAGCTGGGCAGGGGCGGAGGAGACAGCGGGCACCCAGCTCAGGGTGGGCTCGGAGACACGGGCACTGTTCTCCTCACCATAAGCAGGACTCAGCCGCCCCAGCTGCACTCTTCCCTGGTACTGGTACCAGTCTGAGCCCGCAGCCAGCTGGTGCGGGAAGTTAAGCAAGTGAGATGTGAGTCCTACAGAAAGTCAGCCCTAACACCCTGGGGTGCTTGGGCAGATGGGGATGGTGACCTCTGCTCCCAGCACGCACCGGCCGGGAGATCAGCCTGGCCTTGCCGTCCACCCCCAGCTTCTTTGTGCGCGGCATGAAACCCCACGTCGCTTCTGCTCAGGGAGGTAAGAGGAAACGGCCCTGGGACAGTGAGATGCCAAAGTCGTCTGCTCTGCTCCAGAGTCACACGGAGAGTTTCCAAGCAGGAGAAGGCAGGACTGTGTCTGCCGGGAAAGACCATAAAGGGGAGTACCGTGTTATTAAAGTTAACTAGGGGAACGAAAACCTAGCAAGAGGAAAGTTCTTGCTTAATGACACTTTTATTACACAATAAACTTTGATTCACTAGTCTGTCAAAATGTGCAGAGATTGGTATAATGACAGGGGAGCATGTTTTTCTGATATTTCCTCCTTGCACCGTGGCTGTGATCCTAAAAGCAGGAGGTTTTGATTAATTGGAATTGCTCGAGGATTCCCCCCTTCCGTTCCGAAGCCGGGGAGCGGGCAGCACCCGCTGCTCTGCCTGGCTTTGCCGTCGGGCAGGGCGTGGAGGCTTTTGGCAGCGGGACGGGGCTGCTCCTTAAAAGGCAATGTTTAGGCAGCTCCTGCCTTTGGGGGACCCGCAGGCAGGAGCCCATGCAGGCAGGAGTTAAAGGTAGGCTGGAAGGGAGTTTGTGAGCAGTGGATGAGCACCGACCTGGAGCGGCCGGGTGGGTTTATTGTCCCCCAGCCCCTCGGCCGAGGTTCGCTGCCAGTGCCCAGTGCTGCAGAGCAGCTGCGATAACGCTGGAGCTGAACTTGATGAACCGGGAGGTTTTGGCGCGATCTTTGTTAGTCTTTAAAGTCTGGTATCTGTTCTCGCCTGGCTCTGGGTTTTCCCCCGGCGTCTAACAAGTGGTTTTGTTCTTTGAAAAGAGGTGGCATGGAAATGGCAGTTTCTTGCTCACCTGAGGTCCTCCCACGCCTTGCCGAGGCTCTTGGCTCTTCGCCCCCAGGGGAGAGCCAACCTGTGGCTCTTTATGCCTTGTCCCAGGCCGAGGAGCTGGAGAGGCTGCAGGATGGAGTCAGCATGATGAGGCAAAGGGGGGGTTGGGCACGAATGCAAACAGCTTATGGCAGAGAGTAAAATAACCCATGAAGACTCCTGAGTAGTTCATTTTGGGTAGATGTAAAATATTTCCTTGGATACAGAAGGTATTCTTTCAAGGGCTGATTTTCAGTTCTGCCAACAACCAGCTCAGAAAGTAAGACAAGTTTTGGACTGACCTGAACCATTTTTTTCCCCAGTCCCATTCTGTTCACAAAACTAAAAGTGGAATTTTTTTAAAAATCCTGATTTCTTCAAATTAACAGACAGCCAAACCCACTGACATGAAAGCCCATGGCAGAAGCCAGCTATCTCCCATCACCTTTTGAACACAGCTGCCTTTCAGCGTGCTGTCTCGCTGTACAGGATCCTTCTGGAGCCCGAGCGGGTGTGTAAAACCACGCACGAGTGTGCACACCTCCAACCCTAGTTTGGGTTTGCGCTGTTACTTCTAACGCTAGGTGGATGGTGGGGAGAGGTAGGTCTGTGTGGGTCTTTGCATTTTCCTCCATCGCTTCTTCCTGGCAGGGCAGCTGTTTCTCCTACAAGGGTTGGCTTCCTCCCTGTGCTCATACCGGAGCCTTCTCCCCTCCATCAGAGATATTTACTGCTGTAAAAACCTGCTGGTGGTAGTAAATGTGGGCTGGAGAAGCTCGTTTGCAGCCCGTGCTGGTCGCTGCCTGTTGTCCCTCTCGCCAGATCTGGGGTGGGATGTGCCTTGGGGTCCCCTACCTGGCTGTCCTCCATCCAGGCTGGGTGCAAGGGATGCTCAGAGCGAGGACAGCCCAGCCTGCCCATCCCTGGCGCCCACCATGGTGGCCAGAGCACCAGCATCTGCACGCTCCGAGCATGGTGTGTTTGCCATGAAGTTTGTGTGAAGCAGCATAGTGGAAATTTTCAGAACAGGGCAGATAGGGTGCCGCAAGGGCGAAACTGCGTCCAAGGCGTGCATCGACCACACTTGCCATGGAAGAGGCTGTGATTGGTTGCGATCCCATCCCCACCATCCCAGGCTGGGGCTTTCCTGCCCTTCAGCCGAGGTGTTACCCCTGGGATAGTGCCCGTAGTGCTGCTGACCACCGTGCCGCCCGGAGCCGCGCTTTCTGCCACTGTTGGCTGAACGTTTCTCGAGCGTGTAGGAGCAAACTGTGAGGATTTGCTCAGTGAATGAAACACAAAAGGCCTGTCAGGGGGAACTGCTGGGTAATTACTATAATTTACAGCCTGCATGTTAATTTTGAGCGTTATTTTTTCAACAATAAGGGAGCAGGAATAATATCCAAACCAGGTGAAGGGAGAGAGCTGAGCCCACTGGGAGCGGCTGCTCCACGTGCACTTGCTGCCTTGCACTGGAGACTCGGGTGTCCTTGGCTGGACCGGAGGGGATGGCACCTGACCGGGAGCAGGTGTCCCAGGGGCAGGCTTCCTGTCCCCTCCCAGGGTCAAAGGATGGGGACACGGCACAAAAGGAGGGTTGTGGTAGGAGGGAGAGAGCCGGGGCAGGTTCCTGTGGTCAGGGCACAGGGCTTGATGTTTTTGCAGCGGGTCAGTGCAAAAGTCTAGCAACCAGCTTCTCCGAAGGGGAAACCAGAGAGCTGAGGGTCCCCAGCCAGGGCTGGTGGAGCAGGGAGATGGCACTAGAGCTGAGCTGGCTGGAGGTGCTGACTCCCTACCCATGCCTTGTTTGGTGGCGCTGCCTCCCTCCGGAGAGATGGAGTGATGGGTGTGAAAGCTGCTGGGGAGTTTCAGTGCAAGCTCCCTCATAGCTGTGGGGCACATCAGCGATGCACTTGATCTCGCCACTGAAGGAGAGGTCCATCGGGAGCACAGCAGGCTGGTTCCAATGTCGCCTTCCCAAGGCAGGGAGCCCATCACCCGCCGCCGTGTTGAGAGCCCACCGAGCCGGCTGCCTGAGCAAGGGTCCCTCCAGCAATGCCCCTGGCATCTGCGGGGACATGGGCTCGCCCCCCGCGCGCTGTCCCCCCTGCTTTCCTTGGTGCAGCTTCAGGAGCCCAGCACTCACTCGGCTCTGCCACCCACTGGCTCCGTGGCCCTGGAGAAGTTACTCACCTTCCTTGTGCTTCGGTTCTCCCCCGCGTTGGAAACCGCTCCGAGATTGGCAGGGGAGAGCGAGGCTGCGATGCGCTAATTCAGCTCAGCGGTGCCGGCCACACTTTCGGGATGCCTTGGGTGGTGTCGCTGGCTCCGTAGCGCCGGTCTTTCTCTGGGATAGGGTTGCAGTTTTAGCTGTGCCATAGCCAGAACTGCCTCCATCCCCGCTCCCAAGAGGGTGCCTGGGTGAGAGAGGGGCTGGAGGATTGCACCAGGTACCATCGGGCGTAGAGGGATGAGATCACTTAGTTTTTCCCCTGTAACCTTGATCTGTTAATCCACGCGAGCTCCCGTTAAGGGACCCTTTTACAGGCTCCCTCCACCCTCGCCGAGCCCTGGGTGGAGCAGGGCGGCTGTGCCGGAGAGCCTTGGAACGGCTCCGGTAAAAACCCGCAGCTGCCGGGAGCTGAGGGGGTGCAAGCTGACGGCCCTCTCCCGCCGTGCTGCCCCTCCGGGTTTCTTCTCCACCCTCCAAAATGCCGAGTGCACGCTACCATGCTCTCCGGGCTCCTCTTCCTTCCAGCCTCCACTCACTGGTACCGGAGCAGAGGCCCCGGTCCGCCCATGCTGAGACCGATGCCCAACCTCTCCCCATCCCTCCTCCGCCGGGACAGCGGCCACAGGGCTGAGGTGTGCCGGGGTGCCACGGCATCCCACCGGTGCGACGCTGGGCTCGCTGGCGCGCACCTCCCCAAAGAAAAGCGCCTTTGATTCACTTGAGAGCAGAGGAAACTATTAGCCAAGCTTTGTTTTCCTGGATCCCTCCCCCTGCCGCTGACATTCAGACGAGAGCGAGGGAGACAGAAAGTGAGAGAGGGAGGGCGGGAGCGGGTGCCAAGCGGCCGCACCCCTTGTCAGCTTGGGTCAGCGCCACGTTCGTTATTAATGCTCTGTCTAGAGGTCACATTCAGATGCAACGAGCCCCGGGTCAGCCAGAGGAACAGATTAGAGCTCGCTCGTTGCTCCGCCACATACCGACGGCACCGGCTCCCCGTCCCTGGGCTGGCAGGAGCGGAGCTGCGGCGTGCAGTCGGCTGCTCCCTCCCCTTTGCCTTTCTCCTGCCTTTTTTTTTTTTTTTCTTTTTAAATTATTATTTTTTCTTGGCAACATCGGGCACCTCCTGAAACTGCACAGCTTCCCCGTAGCCCCGAGCTGCTGAGCGAGGGGGTGAGGTAGGGGAGAAAATACTGGAGGCGCTTCCATCCACCTTAACTGCCGCGACTGCAGCCGGCTGGAAAGCTCCGGCAAGCGAGCGGGAGGAGTGCGGAGGACGCCGTTCGCTCGCCAGCCTCGCCGGAGGGAAGAGCGCTGGGGCCGGAGCATGTGTTCCCACCAACTTCTGGCATCGGGGTCAGGAGTCTCCCGCCTGTGACCTGGTTTCCAGCCTTGGTGCCCGCTCGCTCGCCGCTCTCGGCCGCCCATGGCTCTGAAATCCTCTCGCCCCCAGGATTTAAGGAACCGGCTTTGCTTTCTTCTCTGTCTCCGACTGCCGCGAGGGAGCGAAAGCAAAATGCGTGGGGAGGGTGTGAGCGGAGCACTCGCAGCGCTTCGCAGCGGGCTGCCGTGCCCGGGGGGGCTTTGAAGAAGTGCCCCAACGCCCGCATCCTTCCCAGCCCACCCGCTGCACGCTCCGGGCACGTTCCCTGCCTGCCGGAGCCGGACTTGGAGCACGTAAGTCCGACATTGGGGTCCAAAGGATGGGGTTAACCTTAGGGTTGCGTGTAGCTGCGTGCCTGCGGGCAGACCCTTCCTCCAGAGCCCCCGCCCCAAGCCAAGGAGCGGAGCTTTCGTTGAGATCCGATAACTCAGTTAGTCATAGTTTCAGTTGTGCTGCAGAACGAAGGGCTGCGTGGCGCCGAGGTGTGCCGGGGAGTGCAGGGTGGAGGCTGGGGGGGCGCAGGGGCTGGGGGCTGCTGTGCTGGCGGAGCTCGTCGAGCTGGGGTGCCCAGCGAGCTGAGGGCTTACCGGCACATCCTGGGGTGACCTGGCTGGTCCCTTCTCCAAGCGTGCAGATGATTACAGCGTGGGGAAGCAGGTGTTGCTGTTTTGCTGTGGTTTTAATGTAAAGAGAAGAGCGGCTGAGCTCCCTGCTGGGTCCCACAGGCAGGGGCTGCAGGCAGCTTCCTCCCCATGAGCCCGGCACGGATGCGGCCACCTGCCCGGCCAGCTGCCCGCTCCTCCGGCAGCACCCCCGGCCCCCAGCCCTGCAGTGGGCAGGGGCATAGCGAGCCTGGGCAGGCAAAAGGGCAGCCGGGAGCTGGCGTCGCCCGCAGCTGGCAAAGATCGTGCCGTGCTGGAAGCCACTTGAACTGGTATCCATCACGCCCCCGGTCCTGGGCTCTGCCGTGCTGGGTCCCGCCGGATGGCACGGCATCTCGCCCGCCGAAGCGCCGGAGCTCACGGCACGCCGCTGCCGGTGTTTGTGTTTCGGGGCTTTGCCCGGGGCGCAGCAAACGGCTCCAGTCCCGGCTGTCACACATGGTGCGGGGCCACCAGCGCAGCACTGAGCAAAGGGGGCCGAGCCGCTTGTTTGCTTTGGATGGCAGCGATGGGTTGTGACACAGGGGATGGGTTGTGACACAGGGGACTGTCCTGTTTTCCCCTGCAGCCTTCAGCAAATGCGGGGGGGAGGACTCCCGCCCCGACTCGTTATCTCTCGCGGTTGGTGGCCGGACATCCCTTTTTTTTGATTTATTATTATTTTAATAAGTCCCAGCCTGCCAGCGGGGTGATGGAGGTCGTGGGTTTGGCTGAAGCAAGTCTGGGAGTTGCAGAGTTAAAGCTCAAACTTGTTTCTTGGCTTGCCGTGGCCTTTTGTGGTGCTCAGCGCCGTGTGATGCCTGCCTCTTACATGCAATTTGATAAGCCCTGGTGCTGGGACAGGGCAGGATACAGGCACCAGCTGGACATTAACTCCTGCTATGCTGGGTACTGCTGGTTTTCTCCAGGACCTGGGAAGCAGGGAGGGGGATTTAATCTCTCCTGGGGTAGGTGGTGCTATCTATTCAATGCAGACATACCCAGAGCACCCATGCTGTGCCCTCCCCTTGCACAGGCACAGGGATCCTGGCTGGGGGTGCGTCCGTCGGGCCCTCATTGAGAACAGTCCGTCCCGGGGCGGGGGTTTGTTGTTGGGCTGAAGCAGAGGCTGGGCTGGCACTTAGCTCCGGGCTGGGGCTCGGAGGTGACACATGGCAGCAGCCTGGCTGAAGGCTGGCAGCGGGGCTGGGGCGCAGCTGCCGCGGCTCCCAAGCACAAGCAGAACCACGCATGGGAGCCCCACCGTGGGACTCGCTTCAGTCCTGAGCCCCGGGGCGTCAGAGCAGCCAGGGAGGGGATTGGGGATGGCTGACGGAGATGCCCGGGCAGCGCCTGTTCCCAGGCTCTGTGGTCGGTGGCTTCTGGGCAGAAAAACCCCTAACAAAAGAGGAAGATGCTCTTAGCAGGTTCGTTCCCTGCTGGTTTTCAACTTGAGTCACTTTTTGTGACAGGACCGTGCCCCTGGGCTTGTAGTCTCTCTGTGCTGCGCCCCAAACAAGGTGCAGGGGAGGACCAAGGGAGCTGTTGGCCGGATGGTGGCATCATGTGGGCAGCCAGGAGCCAGCCGGACCAGCATGACCCAGCTGGGCTGGCAGTGTCCTGCAGGCTGGTGGCAGCTCCGGCCCCACCAGGCCCCACAGGAGGGACCAGCCGCACACCGGGAAGGATTGCAGGCAGCGAGGCTTTATTTCCCAGAAAGCCTGGATGGTCCTCGCCTGGGTCACCTCCAGGAGCCTGGGATGGAGGGACTAGGGTGCCGCTGCGCCCACGCCTGGGCTGCTGTTGTGACTCCCACCTCCAGCTGCGGGACTGGGGATGCCCAGACACCCCTACAGAGACCACAAGGACATGGGGTGCTGACTTGCTCCTTTCTTCTCCTCCTTCCCCTCCTCCTCCGTGGCCCAGCACTGGCAGGAGCCCAGTGTTTGGGTGGCATCATCTGGTCGGGATTGCCAGCCTGACCTAGGAAGCTGCTTTTGCTCGTGAGCCTCTGATCAGCGCTAATCCACCGGCACACCTCTTCCCAGCCCAGGACATCACCTGGGCTTCCCTGCCTGGGTTCTTCCTCCCCATCCGTAACAGGACTCCGTACTCCAGCCCCCTGAACTGCCTTGTCACCCTGGTCAAAATCATCACTGGGGCACAGGAGGGTGGGAAGAGCCTTTGCTTCATGGTAGAGACTGAGAGCTGCCGTCCCGAGCTCTCCTGGGCGTGCCAACACCTCCTGCAGCCATCCCGGAGGGAAGGGAGCACCGCTCGCCCTCCTGACTGCTTGGTGGCTGGCCGAGACGTGGCTGTGGGAGACGTATTTTGTTCCAGTGCCTTTTTTCCCCTTGGAAAGAAAAACAGCTCTCGTAGGTCATCCTCTGGCCTGGGAAGCCATTCAGACGGGTGCTAGTGACCGTATTGTTCCTGTGGAGTTTGGCTTGCACGGAGGATGTTTCCCATCCTGTGTGGATAATGCTGTCCTTGTGCGAGCGTATCTGGTGTTAAACCTTTCTCCTTTCTCCCTCCTCCAACCACAGGTCTGCTTGAGCATGGGCGGAACTGGTCGGCCATTGCCAGGATGGTGGGCTCCAAGACAGTGTCGCAGTGCAAAAACTTCTACTTCAACTACAAGAAGAGGCAGAACCTGGACGAGATCCTACAGCAGCACAAACTGAAAATGGTGAGATCCCCGTCTCAGCCTGTACCGGGCACCGTAGATATGTCCTAGCAAGTGCTTGCATGCTTTCCACAGCCAAGCGGGGGTCTTTATTATCTTGGAGTGAGCTCGGGGGAGAGAGGAGCGGTGCAGGAAAGGGTTGTCCACTCATTTGTTCCTGGGAGGTCTGGAGGAGGGAGAGCTGCTGTGTGGGAGATGCCTGGGAGTCTGGAGCATGGCTGGTACGTGGGGAGATAAGGAGCAGAAGGAGGAGCGGGGCTGTGGTGCTTTGGCTGGGACGTGAGCTCAGTCCTGGCTGCACAAATACTTTGACGCTGGCGTGGTTGTACTGTTCCACCCCGGCGAGCAGAGAGCCTTTCAGGTACCACGGTTACCTGGTAAACTGCTGGTTCACCCCAGCAAATATCAGGGGTTTAGGACAACATGAGGAAAGGCTGGTCCCAACATGGTTGTCTGTTGTCTTCGGGGCTGCAAGCAGATGCACACGTCTCTCCGTGCCTCAGTTACCCGTTAGAAGGGGCTAACAATGCTTCTTTTCTGGCATGTGGTGCAGGGTGTGAATGAAGTGGGGTTTGTTTGGTGTTCTGGAGATAGGATGGACTGCTAAGGATTATAACTATTTCATTTGTAGAGTATCCTGGGGTTCCTAGTTTCTGGCTAATAGAATTCACATGGCTAAACCCCCAAGGGGTGCTTTGAAAATGCAAAGGACAATGTTCAATGCAGGAATCTCTCCAAGCAAGCTATTACAGCAAGAGTAAAAAGAAAGACAGGAAAACATTCAATGACTCACCCAGGAATTTAATATCCTAGTCAGTCTATAGGAATGAGAGAAAGAGAAGACATCGGCAATTCTTTTTTATTAATTCTTTATGCACAGAGACACTCCTGTGTTACCATGTTTCACTGAATTGTTTTTAGAAACAGAGCAAACAAACTATATAAAAGACCCCAAAACTGATATAAAGACTGGAATGAAAATGTGCATCAAGCTCTCTGAATATAAAACATTACATTAGAAAGATATCATTGTTCATTACTGGGGAGAATCTGAAATAAGATCATACGGCTTAGCTGGCAGTAGAGCCGGTGTGTATTAATTTACTCTGCTTCCTAATGTTGCAGAAATTATATCACGGAAGTGTTTTTCTGCAGAACCACATTTTTCCCTGCATCCGTCCCTCCAAGGCAGCCGCTAGACTTCTCCAGTCTTAATTGCTCACTCTCACTTGCAGTTTATATCAGCATCATCATTTTATTTTTTGAGCATTGGAGGCTATGGGATTCGGTTGTGGAGAAGAACAATGAACGTTCAGCTGTTATTTATTGGGTTCTATTGTTTTGTGACAACAGCAGATGCCAGAAAGCTGAATAAAATAAAAGAACAACTGAGATTAAATTGCCATAGACCTTCCTTCCTGACTCCTAAATATATTCCCGAGCAAACCAGGCCTCCAAATCTCATCCTATAACCAGTAGTCAGCCGTGACCTCTGCAGAGGAAGCACGTGGCGAGGCAGCGTGGCATCGCCTAGTTTTGCCATGACATCCCCAGATTATTCCCTGACCTCACCACCAACAGCTATTGCTGATCATGTGTGGGGAGACACAGTGGCTCTGCTTTTCTTCCTCTTGCTTAATGAGAGTAAACTTAATTAGCAGATCTCATTCATTTCCCAAATGGGGCTCATTAATATTGTGGCCTCCTCTTCCAGGTAGGTGTGACACGGGGTTTCAGCAGTGTGCAGGCGACTCGGAGGAGCTGTGGGGACGGGCAGGCAGCAGTGACGGGTGTGGGACAGGAGGCAGAGCCTGGCAAGGTCCCTCTGTCCCCAAAATGTGGCACAGCGCAGTACAAAGCAGGATATCCCCATTCCCCATGCTGGGGCAGTGCTCAGTGGGATGGGGCCAAGCGTTTTGGCAGCCCCTTGTGCGTTGAACCCCGTCTAGCCAGAGCCCAGGGAGCTCTGGGGACAGGGGGACCCTCCCTCTGAGCCTCCAGGGAGCATCCAGCATTAGGAAGGAGAACAGTTTAGGTTGCAACAGGCAAAGGTGTCTGGCATGGTGATGCCAGAGCCCACGTGGTCCATACGCTTCCACGTGCTGTGTTTGGGGTTTTAATTTGAAGACCCATCCTTTTACTGGAGAAGTTCTGCCCCGGGGAGGGGGCACACAGGGGCTGAGGAGCTGCCGTGGGCTGTGTCAGCGCACAGAGCCCCGTTTCCTCTCTCCCCCAAGCTGCTCAGCGCTCACGAGACCCTTCTCCAGCCTGTTTGAGGAGAGGAATCCCACTGCGGTCCTGGCTTGATGGGGCAGGATGCTGCAGATCCTCACCCTCCTCCCTCTGCAAGCACCCCCATGGCTCAGGGTGTCCCTGCCAGCCGGCTGCACCATGGGACAGGCAGCTGTTACTGCTGGGGCAGGGTCAGGCCACCTTGAGGCTTTGCTTTATCTGCCCTGCTGTGTGTTTTGGCTTGGGTTTGCTGCCGAGCAGCTCAGATGTGTCCCGGGCATCAGCGTCACTTAGCCCTGACCTTCTGCACACTGCGCTCTCTAATCTCAGCATTTAAGGAGAGTGGGGCACTGGGATACACCATGTCCTCAGAGCTTCTCTTTTTGTTAGTGGTTGGAGATTAGGCGCTGTCTTCACTGAGACCTCCTTGTGGTGTGATTGTCACTTAGGTCTAGTGACTGCTGGGGCTTGTTTTGGCTTGTGCAGCAAAGATGGGCAAGCTATCTCCTGGGCTGGTGCTGGTCCTGCTTGGAAGATCAATATTTTGGCCCCCTCCGAGCAACATCTCTGCAATTCCTTGCTTTTTGGTGGTGCTGGCTTCACACAGCAAAGCTGCTTCAGGAGGACAACCTGATAGCCTCTTCTTCTGGAGGGTGAACAAGTCTGCCTTGCCTTGGTGCAGAGCCGTGGTCTCAGGATGGGAAACTGAGACCCTCCTCTCCACGGTGGGCAGAGAGGTCCTGCCTGCAGGATCATCTCCCTGTCCCTTCCCATCGCTGTTGGCTGCTCCCACAGCAGAGCATGGGAGTAACTCTGTGGTTAGACCTAGTCCTGGTGTGTCTCAGATATGCATCATTACATCACACCAGTCTGGGACTGCCTGGTCCTGCTCTTAGGACAGGCTGAGGCCAATGCAGATGGGAGGTACCCGTGTCGGCAGCGGGGTTTGGAAGCTGTTTTGGCTGTTGCTGCCACGTCAGGTGGTGAGTGAGTGCAAGGAGAGGCCAAATTTGTCAGGATGGCTGCTCTAACCGTGAGACAGAAGGCCAGAGAGATGTCATGCCCAAGGGTTGGTGGCATCTCCATCTCCTGCTCCAGGACAGATGGTGCAGGTGAACTCGAATGGTAGGAGGCAGTGCCCAGCACCCAGGATGGCAGGAGAGGAGGTGGAGAAGAGCTGCCCATCCCTGCCAGGCTGTGAGTCAGTGTGATGGGGCTGGCTGGGGACCAGGTGCCTGGGAGGACAGCGTGGAGGAGCAGACATGAAGAGAGCCCTTGTGCAGGGTTTAGCGCCCTCACTGCGTACAGCACGTCTCCTCAGTGGTCTCGGCAAGGCAGACCGCTCAGGTGGCACCAAGTCCTGGAGGTCCTGCAAAAATACCTGGTAGCAGGTAGAGAGCAGAGACCTTGTGGGCTGGGATAGCGCAAAATGAGCATCAGAGAGCCCATAGGAAATGGTCCTGGCACCTTCCCGTGACCTCGCTGGTAATTGCTTGGATTAAGAGTAGGTTTGTGACGATGGGAGACACCTGGTCCCAGGAGTGGCTCACAAAGACTCTTCCATGACCACTGTGGTCATGTTTAGGATCCCGTGTCAGCCATGGGGACCCTGTCACTGCTTATAGAGGCAGAGCAGAGAGGGTGCTGGGAGCAAGACCACGTGAGGGAGCTGGAGCTGCTGGCATTATAAGAGGCGAGATGGTGGCCTGAATGTATCTCTAGATATAGCTGGGATCTGCTGCCTGGATTTCACATCATTTTCCCTAAATACCAGCAGTGGGGTCTGCTGGGAGAGGGAACCACGGTGCCCCCGGGGCAGCTGGCTGCTCTGCTCTGCCAGCAGCTGCCAGCCCCCGGGCTCTGGCCAAGTAGGGTGCTGAGGCAGAGGCTGGTTCCCGGCTAATTCCCCAGCGAGGAGTCTGCTCCTGCCCGCGGCTGAGTCACGGACCCGTGAGTAAGAGGCAGAGAAGTCTTTGCCATAGTAACGTCGGCGCTTTGTCACCGCATTAGTGTGATGGGGAACTGCTGCTTCAGACAGAAACATGCGGTTGCTGAATCGCTGCCGTGGCAGAGGCGTGGATGCTGGCAGTGCCAGGGCATCGCCACCACTGCCGGGACGGGGCGAGGGCACCACGGAGCCCTGCCTTCCTCCTGCCGCCTCTCCACGCCTTCGCAGAGCCCTTTCTCAAGTGCCTTTTTCCCCTCTCTCCTGTCCAGTTTGATAAAAATAGATTTTGAGCAAGCAGCGTTTCCAAGCAAAAAGCAGTTGTATTTGTTTGTTTTATCTGGAAGTTTTTTAAAGGACCGAGAAGTTGGGGGGGTGGGGAGAAGGGGGGGCCAGCTCTTCCCAGCACAGAGATCCAGCAGCAAAGTTAACGTTTCCACCACGGCTTTATCTTTTCATCCATGTAAATAAACGTCCTACACACGTCATTCATGTGGGGTTTGCAGGGAGAGCCGGAGATGATGGGCCTGTTCCTACTGGTAATATTTACTCAAGCAACAAGAGCAGGAAACAATAGCAAAGCCGAGACTTTTCCTTTAGGTTGGTGGGAGGGAGCAGCTGTCTGCGCCCTCGTGGCTGTGGCACGTGCCCTGGCAAGCAGGGATGGGGCTGTCATGGGGCAGGACGGGGCACCGGGCAGCTTACCTTCGAGATCTTGTGCCGCATGGAGCGTCCCCACCAGCGACAACCTCCCCAGCACAGGATCAAAGTCCATTGACAGCACCTGCCGTAGGAGACACGAAAGCTGGTGTGCAAAAATGTTGGCTGGGCCGTATTTGGGGCATCAGCTTCGTTATCTGTCAAGCTGCAGCCGCACGTGGCTGTGTAGTTGGAGGTAGTGCTCGGAAATGTGCAGGATGAACACGTTGCACGCGCGTAATGAGTGGACGCAGGACCACTGGGCTCTTCCTTAACCCTGCGCTGGTGACGGCTGCACGTCCGTCCCTTGTCCGCGTGTCTGTGCCACCCCTCCCTCGGAGGCTCACTGCCACCCGGGGCTGGAGCTCCACGTGGAGCCAGGCTGGCCATTGCACAGCAGCCAAAGTTTTTTGGCCAGGTGAGACCATGCTGCCAGGCTTTCAGCAGGCGAGTCCGGTCCCAAGGACTGATATTCAGAGGGCTTACCTGGGGGGCCATGGCAGTGTTAGCATTCCTCTTGGCCCTTCAGGCAGGGCCGGTGGTCTCTGTACCCCCGCGGCTCCTGTGGGCTTTCCTTCTTACCATCCTCTGCCTCTTCCGCAGGAGAAAGAAAGGAACGCCAAGAGGAAGAAGAAAAAAGGCACCGCCGTTCAAAACGAAGAAGCTGCCTTCCCTCCCGCCGCCGAGGACGAGGAGATGGAGGTGTCAGGGACGAGCGGCAATGAGGAGGAGATGGCCGAGGAGACGGAAGGTGAGGCGGGTGGGGGTCCGCAGCAGCGGGGGATGCGCTCAGCTCTCCCGGCTTCGCTGCACGGCTGCAGCGGAGGCGCCACACACGACCTCTCCGGGGCTGCAAATGGCGGGGGGTCGTGTCTGTCACCCCAAAGCCGTGCCGAGGGGATGGCATCCCGCAGCACGAGGCGCTCGTGGCGTTTTGGATGCCTCTGGATTTCACGCTTGCAAGGAGTGCCCTGGATCACTGCTCTCCTCCTGTGGCTGTCTGGAGGGATGTTTATTTTGGGAAGGCCGTGCTGCGCAGGAGCTCTGTTACCAGCAGCCTCCACCGTGGCTGCTGGGTGCCCACGGGGGTCCCGTGGAGCATGGGGAGGCTTACGGCTGCTTTCGTGGCCCAGGGGCTCCTCGGCCTCCGCATCAAGGCTGCACGTAAAGGGTTCACCTGGAACTTGGAGTGGTCCCAGCAGCTTCTCCTCGCCCTGGAGGAGAGCAAGCCCTTTGGTTTCCAATTGCCGTCCCCAGCGCACCCAGCTTACCGGGGCCTGGCACACTTATATGCTCTTGTAAACCAGATTTCCTGGTGTTTCCCCCCAAAGGAGGGGTCCCTGCGTGCTCGGCAGGGTTAGATGGCCCCTGCTGCGGGCTCTCAGGGCGCTTAGCATGGGCTCAAGGAGGGGTAACACGCTACAGTTTGTGTGTGTCTATTCCCATCGTGTCAGGGCATCACTGCCACTGCTGCCCCGGGCAGTGGAGCCCACGCTGCCGGCAAAGGCAGGGGAAGCCGTGATCTCCCACCGGCGAGGCTGGTGTACCTTGGCGGGTCTTTTCCTCCTCCTTTCCCTTTTAAGGCAGCATTTTACTACCTCCCAGCCATACCAAAGAAAGGAAACAACTTGAAAGTGACAATTTTCAGCTATTTATCGCTTAGAAAGCACGGCAGCGAGTTTGGAGAAAATGTGCATAATTTTCCAACAATAGCCCCATTTGACTTCTGTCAAAGTAATTTAATAACTTAACCAGCACTGCTGGCACCATGCTGGTTCCTGGCCTTAGCACCCAGGCTAATGGGACTCGAAATGGGAAATCTTTTCAAATCACCATTGCAAGTGACTCATTACAAGGCAGATTCCAGGTAAATCTTTGTGCGAGGTGATACGTGACTTGGAGGCGCAAAGTAAAAGGTAGTTATTGCTCTTTTTAAGAGTGCCTGAGAGGAAACAATGTATTTTTGAGATTAGAGACGGATCTCTTGACACGCTCCCAAGCCTTACACTCCAAGCCTCGTCTCTTGTTCTGCTGCTGGGGTGGCAGAACCAGAAAGGCATAAGCAGGGCGCATGAAATGTCATGGGCACAGAAGTGCCAGGATGGTGTTATGCATGAGATGGCTGCTGGCTCCAGGGCGAGGTTTGGGGATGCTCAGTCGGGGGACCATGTGGCTGGCCAGGGGCAGGAGGAAGGACTTGGTATGAGGGTTATGGTGTAGACCACAAATTCAGCATCTGGAGGGCGTGCACTGGAGCCTAGACCTTGGATGACCACGGGACAAGCCACTGTTGGATGTCTCAGCATGGCATTCAGAGTAGCATCAAGTGGCAGTCGCAGAGAGTTTGGCCAAACATGCTGTAAACCTCATCCCTGGGTGAATGATGGGACACCTCATTGCTTGGTTCCAAGTCCATAAAGGTTGGAGAAGACTGAGATTCCTGATGAATGTGGCACATTTTCCTGCCAAGGAAGGATGGATGCACTCCAGTGTACAGCTCTTGGGACATAGTCTCTGTGCCACTCATCTCACCGGTGTTTGAAAGCTGTCTGTGCTGCCGGGGAGAGAGACAAGTCTAGGAACACACATGAGGAAGCCTTTGGGCAGGAGCGTGAGAGCCCTGCCCAGCAGGGACATGCTGAGATGCGACTGTGGAAGTGTCCTGGCGCTCCTGGCCCTGGCCACGTTTGTCCAGCAAAGGCTTGGAGGGAGCAATCCTCTCCCCAGCCGTAGAAAGTCTCTCGGCAGCACCTTCCTCTGCAGCGATGCATGGACACTTGTGCTTCCAGCTCACTCCAAGCTGTTGGTGGCAGATTTGAGAGTGATCCTTTCCATGTAATAATTAACCTGTCCTGCAGCACTGCCAGCGCTTTGCTTTCGCTGACCCTGACCTCCTTTCTTCTGCCACTGGCGGCTTAAATAACAACAAACACGCACGATGTTTTGGGATGGTCCCCAGCTGCCCTGGGGGTGGCAGAGCCAGGGACACAGGCGACGTAAGTCAGCGAGCAGGGTGCCAGCGAGGTGCTTGGTGCCGGGGGAGCAGAGCTGATCCAGAGACATGGGTGAGAGGGTGACGAGGGAGCAGATCCTGGCCTGCAGATCCAGCCAGCAGCCAGGGTTTTCCCTTAAAATCCAGCTTCCCAGTTGCTTGGTCTCCAGGCTTTTGGGCGTGTGGTTTTGCCTTTGAGTGGGGGTCAACAACAGTCATTGTGCTGGGCAAGCGAAGAGGTCCCCAGAGCATCCCTTTGCTTAGTAGGCTTTGGATCCGGGGATCCCGGCGCAGCTCTCCCAGCCCCAGGATCGTCTTCCCCTCAGAGGAACGAGGGCGTTCTCCTCCCAAGGGAGGGGGTGGAGGCAGTGATATGGGAAGCGAGAATCTCGGGCTGATCCTTATTTTTATTTCTTCCCTTTTCTCAGCTGCAGTAAATAACAGCTCCGACACCGAGAGCATTCCCTCGCCGAGGCCCGAAGCCAAAGAAGGAGGCGAAAACGGGGCCAAGGCACCACCCGGGCCAGGAGGTGACTCCAGCACAGAACCGGCAGTCAAGTTGGAAGAGGCTCCAACACCCCCTGACGCTCCCACTGCTCCCCCCGCCAACCCCGCTCCGGCCACCAGCCCTCCGCCGGAGGCAGCTCCTGAGCCGCCCAGCAGCGAGGAGAAGGTGCAGGAGGACCTGGTGGTGGACGTGGTGAAAACGGAGGAGCCAGAGGAGAAGGTGAGCGAAGAGCCCTGCAAGAGCGAGGTGAAGAAGGAGGAGAGCGAAGACAACCAGGAGAAGGACAAGGGGAATGACAAGAAGGCGGAAAGCGGCGTCAGCAGCGGAGGGACAGCAGGGACGGAGGGGACACCCAAGGCCGAGAAGAAGGAGAGCCACAAGGGCAGTAAAGGCCCCGGGGTGAACCCCGACAGTGACTCCAGCGCAACCTGCAGCGCGGACGAGATGGATGAGCAGGATGCTGTGGACAAGAGCAGGTAGGAGTGGGGAGAGAGGTGGGCAAGTGCATGGCCTGAGGGCCAGAGGAGCATCTCCGTGGTGTGCTGCAGTGCCCACGTGCACTTTCGGGAGCTCCTCCTTGAGAATATCACTCAGGCAGTCTCCCAGGCTAGGGGACGTGCTCGGCTGTGTCCCCATGTGGCCGTGACCCTTTGGCCATCGCTTGCAAGGGGGCCGTGACACAACGGGCAGTGCGATGTCCCAACATACGGGTGCTGCTGGGCAACGGCCATGGGTAGGTGTTGGGTGCAGAGCCGCTGCGTCTGCTGATGGCAGCCCATCTGGGTGACGCAATGGAGCAGGACGTGCCCTTGGGGACAGTGGAGTGGTGCAGAGGCACAGGCTGGTTTGCCAGCATCTGGGGTTGGGATCGGTTTCTGTCTGAGCTGGTGCTGGCAGGAGAGAAATCACATCGGGGACAGTGCGGAGAGGGGGCGAGTTGCTCCTTTGGTGGAGATGTTGCTTGGATCCGTAGGGGTGAATTATCCGTCCGTAAAGGGAGGAGAATGGTGTGGGCTGTGGGAGCTTTCCTGGGGACATGCCACTGGGTCTTCACCTGAGCCGCTGCGGTCCTGAGCCCTCCACCCACCCCTGGGGCTGGCAGCCGAGGGCAGCTCTGACCCTTCATGGATGGCTCTTGGGACAGGGAGGGGAAACACTGGCCTCTTCCTTGGAGAAACATCCTGCTCCGCTCCTGGCTTTTCCCATAGAACCCTCCCCACCCAAGAGCCTTACAAATGAGGAGAGGGTTTCCTGGTTTTTAAAGAATCTGTGTGAATACATGTGTCTCTGTAGCGCTGTTTTTTCTAATGGCTCCTGCTTCCATCCGCGCTGGCTCCTGGGCCAGGTGGGACTCCTGAGTCCACCCTGCCGTTGCAGGTAGGGACAGCAGTCCCTCCCCACCTTGGAGCTGGGCTGGGACTGGAGGTTGATGTCTCCCATCCTGCACCCAGCATCCTGCATCCCACATCTCTCCTGTGGGCTTCCAGGGGGCAGTTTGGCATCAAGATGGGTGCTGCCAGGCCGGGCGGGCTATACGCAGTGCAGTGGATGGGGCTATTTAAAAAAAACCCAACCAAGCAAAGCAGTGGGACGAGGCAGTAGGGAGCCATCGTGCATCTCCACCGCTCCTGACGGCCTCCGCACTTTCCCTGTGACGGATGCAGGAGCCAGTGGGTGAGCGCTGCTCGTGCAGGAGCATCCTCCGCGCTGCCCAGCTGCCCCGGAGGAGCAGCCCCTCTTGCTGCCGAGCAGCTGGAAGCAGTACTGACGATGCCGAGGGGTGGTGCGGACGCCGCTGGCCCCATCCCCGTCGCAGGGCTGAGGCCTCTTGGCTGCAGTGCTCCTCTCTGGTGGTGGACAGAGTCCAGCACCACCCCTCCCCACCCTCTCCTCCTTCCCAGACGGGAGAAAACGTCCCAGCAAGGGAGAGTGAGGCCAGCAGGGCTGCACTCCTCAAATTTGAGAGTAACCCAGACAAAACCAGGACAGCAGTGGCTTGTAGCGTCTTCCCAGCAGCAAAGGAGCAAGTCGTCTTGGGAATGACTTTTTCATCCCTGGCTCCTCGCTGAGTCAGCGCCTATCTCGCTTGTCAAACAGTTACCAGCTTCCAGGAATGTTAAACATTAAACAGGCGTCCCGCAGCTCCTGGGCCACTCCTGTTATCCCGTGTGGCAATGAAGAGTGGGTGATAGCAGAGCCTGCTAGCCCAGGAAGGCTGCAGCTGACACCAGTGCCTGGCGCTGCCCAGCCCAGGAGCCCCAGGAGCACCCATGGGGTCAGTCCACAGCCAGCTCAGAGGTTTCAGCCCCTTTCGTGCTCCTGGCAGGGACCTGTGCTCTTCCCCGGTGTAGCTTTGCTCCCTTGCATTTCCCACCGGCCGAGGGCTGCTTGCTCGCAGGCGGTTGCCGCAGCCCCGCTGCTGCAGCGTGACTCGCGATGAGCAGGACGAGGCTGCCGAGATGCCGCGTGAGCCGCCCCGTCACCGCATCACCCGATGCTCGCCCGCCCACCCACCCAGCGCCAGCGGGGCGTGGGTGCTCTTCCCTGCGCTTGTAAAAGCATCGAGCTGTCCGCGGCATCTCCCAGAAGGGGATGGAGGGCGGCTGGGGTGTCCCCGAGGTGAGAGGGAAGGGGTGCGGGGTTGGCATGACACGTAGGAGCAGCCTTTTTTGGGTCCTCCTGCGGTTCACCCTAGCGAAGACAAGCCCGAGATAAGGAGGCGCAGCCTTAACTCGTCAAAGCTGAAGAAGGCAGCTCATTGTCTGTGGTTCCACGCAGCATGTGCTGCAAGAGGGCTGCTGCTAGGGCTGCCAGGACGGCGGTTCAGCGGGAGGTCACAGCAGATGGGGATGCGTGAGGGAGGCCATGCAGCCACCCGCTGCAGGCCTGCCGCACAGAGAGGAGGCGCCTGCCTATAAGCGTTGCGCCGAGCCACCCCTGCGCCGTGCGTCCCGGTTGCTGGCTCAGCCGTAGGTGTGAGGGCAGTGCCAGGCCGGTGCCACGTTGGTGCAGTGGCCCTGGCTGGAGGGAGCCCCTCAGGGAAATCTGGTAGCCTTCGCCGTTGCACAACCACCACGTGTGCAAGGAATTGCGTTCGGCTGGGTCGCGTGTCAGTGCGTTGGCTTGCCTGGCAGTGAAACTGCTCCCTGTCTCCATGGCAGAGGGTGAAGGAGTTTGGGGAACACGCTGTCCTGGTCACCCGCAAAGCTTTGAGCCTGGGAGGGGACATCTCCACACTGCTGAGGCTCAGCCACGTGCATGCTGACCCCTTCCTGCTCAAACCCTTTTCCCATCCTTCCCAGTGCCACCCCCCATGCGTCGGGACTGGTGGTTAGGTTTGGGAGACCCCAGGTTGGCAGCGGGGTGGGTACAAGATGCTGTGGGTTGTTCATCCGGAGACTTCTAGAGCAAAGCAGCAGACAGCCCTGTGCCTGGTGCAAGATCTGCTAGGAGGGACATAATAAATTATGCAATTTGCATATTGATTAATTTGATACTGACTCTGGTTTCCTAAGCATCAGGATCCTGGAGGGCTTTAGGAAACCTGAGGATCTTAAGTGTGCTCAAAGGAACCTTAAGGGTGCTTAAATTCATCTCTGCAAGCACCACGAGTGCATGGGGCGGCTGCTGGGGCAGTTGCTCTGCCAAGGGGCTGCCAGGGCTGGCAGGACCCCACTTGCTGATCAAGCTTGCCCATCTCTGGAAAATCAGGGTGTTTAGGTACTTGTCCCACAGGAACCGCTGCTGAGGAGGAGAGCGGCGCTAAGCACAGCCGCGGCTGCTGAGATCTGTCCCACACCACTAGCGGTGGCAGTGACATGGAGCTGGGCCCAAGCTGCCGGGTCGGTCACCTCTTGGTGACCACCAGGACCTGTCTCAGCCCAGGGATGACACATCGCCAGTCTGGCAGCGCTGGCATCAGGGATGAAGTGGCAGGAGAGGAGCTCTTTGCCAGCACCAGGAGCTGAGACGGCTGGCAGCCTGCACTGGCTGCTCTACCTTCCAGATGAGGCTTGCCTAGAAAAACATTGCCCTTTTTTAAAAATAATTTTAAAAATATTAGTTTCTTTTGGGCAAAATCAGAGCCCAGAGTGCTGGGGGAGTGGAGCCAGGGCTGCAGAGCAGGCTGTGAACACGGGCCGTCCCCATGTTGGCAGCCCTAGAAAAGCAGTGCCGCGGCTCAGCATGGCATGCAGGTCTTGGGAGCAAGTGCTGGGTGCCCATGTCCCCAGCCATGCGTCTCAGCAGACTTTGGGGCATTGCACCCTTCCAGGAGTCTCGTGTCCGCCACATCGTGGCTTCCCGACACCTTTGTGGCTCCGCAGGCAGATATCATTGCGATTATTTGGGGAGCAGCTCAGATTTGCTGCCCCTTGGCTAGTCCCCCCTGAGTGCCTAAGCAGAGCACCCTGGTCCCAATCTGGAGGCAGGTCCCCTTCCCCTCCGATGCCCGGCACTGCGTAGAGTGAGGGCTGGGGCAGTCCCAGCACCGTGATGAGTTTATTCCCCGCACATGGCCCCGCCACGCTTGTTTATTCATCCAAGGGTGAGCATGGGATGACCTTGAAATTTATAGGCTGAAGAGAGCAATGAAATAACAGCTAAAATAAACAAATCAGGCTGTAAAGCTTGAAAACTATGAACTGGCTTCAACAAATTGGAGTCAGGAGAGAGAGAAAGCAGAGATGGCCTGGAGACACGTGGTCCCCAGGGTCTTGGCATGAGCTCAGGAGCTGGACGCACCTAGGCTTTGACCCATGGGCTTTGCACGCTTCCATCTCCATCCCATTTCGGTGCCAGCATGGGGCCCACCTCGCACTGTTCGCACAGGGGCTCGCGTGGCCAGCTAAGTGTCTACCAGGCAACTCAAGGGGAAGAACAAATGGAGAGGGAGCAGGGCTGTGCGGCCGCTGGGCTGAACATCAAACCCCATCCAAATCTGGTCTCTTGTCTTTCATATGATCCAAGCACCCCGGCCACATGCACGTGGTGGTTGCCCAGGCTTTAGCACCTTGATAAAAGACAGGCCTTGAAGAAGAACATGAGGCTGATCCTGAGCGCCAGGCAAGCACTACGTCTGAGCTCTGGAGAGTAGCATGATGCCCAAATGAAATCTGAACTGGTCAGCCTGCTCTCTAACTCCCAGCTCTGGGCTCCAGTTCTCCCTCAGGTTTATTCGGGACAGCAGCAGATTTGCCAGAAATAGTTAGTGTCAGGGATAAGGGAAAGAGGGCTCGAGAGCCTGTTGAGCCAGATGGGATGGTCTCATTTGAGCACGGAGCCCCACGGGGATTGTCTTTGGAAAGCAGGATTTGAATCCCATCCTGACCTCCGCCTCCCCTCGGCCTCATCATCCCACAGCAAAGCTACCCCAGTTCATAGCTGGGCGTTGCTGGGCCAGGTTGTGTTCCCCTTTGTGCCTGCCCTTGTAGACCAAACCAACCAGTGACTCCTGCAGCCCACAAAGATTGAGGTTGAGGCACCTTCCCAGCAGCTGCAGCCCCCCTGCACTTTGGGCATCACAGCAGATTTTCCTGCTTGGTAACCTCCTGTCGGACAAGCATCCCCGTGGTGGATGCTGAGATCTTTGGAGTTGTAGTTGCCATCTAAACAGGTTTTGGGCCAGGGCAGCAGCTTGCGGGGCGGGAAGCCCAAGGACATGATGTGTTCAAGAGCCCGGATTCCCAGCAGCGAGCAGCGGTCCAATACACTCCTCTCTGATGAAGAGGATGTCCTCTAGGCTCAGCAGCATAAAACAGAGGGATGCAGGCCATGGGGGAGCGATGGGGCGTGGAGTTTGTCCATGGCATTGCCTGGTTAACATGCGTGTTTTGTGTCCAGGTTGCTGTCCCCCCGGCCCAGCCTGCTCAACGCCACCAGCGATGCCAGGCTGAACTCCTCACCCCAGAAGCCACTGGACCTGAAACAGCTGAAGCAGCGTGCTGCTGCCATCCCTCCCATCGTGAGTATCCCACCAAAGAGGGCTGGGGCTGGGAGCACAGTGGCCGCGTGCGCCTCGGGCGTGCTCTTCCGTCGGGCTGCGTTCCCTGCGTGGCACCTGTCAGGGCTGCACGGACCTGCTCATCCCTGCGGGCTACAGCGAGCTGTACCTGGGCAGTGCGAGCCCCCCAGCAGGCAAAATGGGGACCAAGCAGAGCATGTCCCCAGCTGCTGGAGCAGCTCTGCCAGCAGCGTTTGGCTGTCCCTTGAGCTGTTTTATCAGAAAGTCGTGGGAGGTCTGGACAGAAAAAGCTTCTCATTGCCACATGACTGCTGCCTCCCGTTGCTTTAAAAAGCGAGCGTGCACCTTCCCAGCCCTGCACTTCTCTTCATCTCGTGTGCTTGAAGGATACCACGTAAGAAGCATTTATGGTTTTCCTTATCTGGAAGCTCTGCTTGGTCTCCCTTTTTGGCTACCCAGTAGACATGTACTGAAAGAACATGTATTCTGCAAGGCTGATGGTTCCTCCTTGTGTGGTGGCTTGGGCTGTGACAAAAAGCACCCTGGTATCCCCAGGGTGAACACCAGAGGAGCTGCAGCAGAGGGTGGGCAGGGAGGAAATCCCTGCTTTGCGTTTTGAGTAGTCAGGGAGGGCCTGTTCTTGATGCTCTTCCAGTTTCCCGTGTTACAGCTTAAGATGTGGCTGCTGTAAAGTAACTTCTGGCAAAAGCTACAAGCACTTAACTATAGATTAGAGGTTTTAAACAAGGGAATTCTGAGGCTCTCCTATAGTGTCACCAGCGCCGAGCTGATACTCTCGTTGTGGGCTTTTTTAATCTCCTGTGACGGGTGAGCTTTGGAGCCCTATTTGCTCTGGTAAGACTTGCAGTGATAATGTGGGGCAGGTGCTTCTCCTAACACCTTGGTGTCTCCAAGACGGATGTGGATGTCAACAGCATATGGCAAGTGTCACCAATTCTTATTACTTTGCAGATTTCCGAAGGTTTCTCAGAGGGGATATTGCAGAGTGGAAGCGTGAAGCCTCAGGTGCCTCCCCATGCCTTGGCCCTCTACCAGCAGCAGATCACAAAAGCCCATGAGTCTGCCCGCGAGGACATGCCCCCGAGCAAGCTATCGCAGTCCCAGCAGCAACAGGCTGAGAAGGAGCAGCAGCAGCCAAGCAGCAGTCCCAGGGGAAAGAGCAGGAGCCCCGCTGTTGGTGACAAGGAAGGTAGGGAGTGCCCGCGTGTTGGTGCCTGTTTGTCCGCACAGAAATGCCCGGTGTGTGCAGCTGTACGCAGCCGGCTGCTTTCCTCCTCTTAGGTGAAAGCTTGCTTCAACCCTTGAAAGCTCTTTAATAGCGTCTTGAAGCAGGACGAGAGAGGCATGGCTAATTTCCCATGTTCATTAGACAGTACATCATGTCTTATTGAGCCTACAGCAAACACCAAGCCGGTGTCGAGCGCCGAGGAGGTGAAGATTGCCTTTATTAGCGTCTCCGCCATTCACTTGAGAGCGAAGGGGCCTGGAGGCATGCCAGGGCTCTGGGTACAATGGCTCTTTTCTACCTTGCTGGCTTTCTATAAAGAATGCTTTTAATGCTCAGCGGGGACCATTATTTCATTTAAAATCAATGCTAATACTGTGACTCGGAGTCCAAAGGTTCCTGTAAAGATTCCCAGTGCTTTCTCCCCGGAATAGCTCTGATGTGGTTTGGCTGCCTAATGAGCAATTCAGAGTTTCCCACCGTAGAGCATTATTAGCTTGAGCACCTGGGGATCAGGGTTAAGGAGAGACGGGAAGTCCTGATGAGACCATCCTCTAAATGTGTTTTTAATCTGAGTGTCAGAGTCTGTTCCAGTTCAGAGTCTGTGTCCCTGCCCCTCACAGCCAGCCTGCAGTGCAGTTGTGTGTGGAGGTGAGACGCTGTCACCAGTGGCACGATCAGAGGAGCAGGGAGGTCAGGCTGGGCGGGTGCGATGTCCCCCAGTGCTGGGCCCTGCACAGGGATGGGTGCAGCTGCAAAAATTACCTGCTCGTGCGTGGAGATGGAAGGTGGATAAGACTACACTGACAGGGCAGATCTGCACTGGACCTGGGCTGTGATCTTTGCTGGAAAATCACTGCACTAGTTCACCCTCTGGCAGCCAGGATCTTAGCGGCCTGCTCTGCGGTGTCCGGGCCCAGGTATTTATTCTTCAAGCTGTCATGTCCCCCTGGACAGAACAGTGTGCTTGCAAGAAGAGTTGATTGCTGGCACGTGGCCAAATATTCTTTGGACAATAAATAGGACCGTGTGTGCATCACACCTCCAGAATGTTTTGCGTGTAAGCAAGGAAGGTGACTGCTCACCTTGAAAGAGAGGGAGTTCCCCGGGTCGTGGTGTTGCCACCCACGAAGTCCCATTTCCAGCTGATCTCATCCCGCTGTGCCCGCGGTTGCTGCCCAGGGGGAACAGTTCCCCTCCAGCTCTTTCCCCCCCAGCGGCAGGTGCTCGGGTTTGATCTCCTCCTGCACTGTAATCCTGCGTGGATCTGGTTTTACACAGCGCAGCTTCCTGGTGAGCTGGGTGGCACGGCTCGCGCTCAGACCTGGAGCTCTGCATCGCCGGTGTCCTGGTGCTGCAGCTCCAGCTTCCTCCTGGACACATGAGGATGAGGAGATGAGGCAGGTTTGTGTATGCTAGGTTCAAGGCAGGGTTTAGGGGTTGGAGATTAACCATGCCATTCTGCGGCCTGTTGGCACCATTATTTAGGGCAAGGGTCTGATACTCAGGTGGATTTTTTATGGCTTTGTTCTCTGCAAAGCACTAATGATGTGAGGCACTTTATTCTCTCCTCTCACATCTCTGTAGTGCTCTGAATCTTCCATGTTTATGAAACTAATTGCGCCTCCCTGTAACCCGGCAAATGTCTCAGCAGGTCTTGGGCTCCGGCTGTGTGATCTCCAAACCCTGCGTAGCTGTGCCTGTGTGCTGGGTACCACGGTGGGTCTGGGTTGCGTGTGGACCCTAGGGAATCATGGGCTGGTCTGTGTTTGTGATGGGAATGCATCTCCCATTTGAAAAGTAGCAGGTTTGCGATGAGTCACCTCAAGGGGAGAAATCAAGTCCCTCAGAGCCCTGATTTCAGTATGGATGTGGACTCAGGTGGTCGCTCGGTGCTGTCTCTGCCTCTTGGACCGTATCCTGGCTGTGGATCGGGGATTAGAGGGGAGGTAGCCAGATAGTCCTGGCAAATCTGTGTACATCCCTCCCCTCCCCAGCTCTCCAAGGCATCCCAGTGAAGTGGCAAGCATCCAGACTGCAGACATCGTGCTGCCACACCGCCTCTATGTGGGCCTTGCGTTGAAAGGGGAGAGTGCAGCATAGCCTGCAAAGCCTTCAGGAGAGCAGCCCTGTGCCGCCTCCTAGCCAGGGGCCAGCTCAACCGGAGCAGGTACTCCAGTTCCTCCCCTGCTCGATAAGAGAGCTTGAACTCTTGCAACCGCTCCAGAGATCAACATCCTTCACACCGCTCTGGATCCGCTTCAAAGCCAAGTCTTGCACACATCCTGGCCGAGGCGTTGGCTGCCTCGCAGCCGCTGGCTGGGCTGTATCGGTTTGGAGGGTGGCCAGCCGAGCCGTACCTTCCTGAGCGCTGCCCTCCCCTGCCTTCCCAGACGAGCTGCTCATCACGGGGCTAGGCAGAGGCAGGCAGCCCTGCCTGGATCTCACCGACAGGCAGACGGATCCCTTTTCCCATTGCTGAGCTGCTGTCGGGCATATCTTTGGTTATCGCTCCAAGGTTTGAAAGCCAGCGGTATGTTTTGTGTTGATTTAGTTGTGTTTCGTTTGGCCTTTGTAGGCGGTGGGGAGCCAAGAGCATTAATTTGGATGACGGATCATATAAACTCTGACTCCTTCGCTCCCATTCCAGGGGCTTGATAAACGGTAATAGGAACTCTCTCTTCCCCGCGTAAGTGCTATTTTATCAAAAGCTGGCTGAGTTATAGCCACTCTCTAATGCGGGGGCAATTAGGAACTGGCCGCATTTCACAGGCTGGAGAGGCACGCAGGGGAGGGGACGGCTCCCGCGGGGAGGGGAGGAGGACGGGGGCTCTCCAAGAGCCGTCCAGGGCGCACGTAGCCTTGGCCCACACTGCCTTGGCGTCAGGGAGCATCTTCAGCTGGGACATCCCAGCACCGTTCGCCCCCGCGTGAGCAGAGCCGAGCGGGGCTGAGCTGAAGGGGAGGAAATAGGGGAGCGTGGACGTGCCAGGGACTCTCCGTCAGTCTGGAGGCTGTGCCTGGATTCCCCCATACTGGCAGGGCGAAGGGATCCTCTCTGGGATTCAGCATGGGGAGAGAAGAGGCTGAAGCTGAGGTCCGACCCCACCAGGCTGCAGAGGTGTGAGTGCCTGGATGCCTCTGTGTGCTGAGAATGGATTTCTTCTCTCACTGAAGGGGACAAGAATAATCTCCCAGCTTCTGAGTACACTGAGCATTAATAACGATAATGCAGTAAAGCCTCATTAAACTGAGCCTCTGATAATCTACTTGCCCTATTATTAGGCTTAGCAGGATTCAGGCATCTATTTTTATCAAAAATTGATGGTTAAAGGCTGGGTTCATTTGTGATTGCTATAGTTTACTGCCCAGTTTCTAATTTCTGGTCAATGCGGATGTTATGCAGGTGGGTCTGGGGAAGAAGAGCAGTGCAAAATTAAGTGTTTATCGATTACAGTCCAATTCTACCAAACCTGCCTTTAATCCATCCGGAAAAGGCTGTTTCATCCTTCTGCTCAGCAAAGTGTGAGAATGCACTTGGGATGGAGCTGGTGCAGATGAAGCCCCTCTTTTTCCCAGGACCCTGCAGAGCGTGGCAGGGTTTGGGTGTCCCCAGCATGGCTCCTCCATCATTAAGCACTTCTTGGCCACCGATCAGCCTTTTCATAGCCAGGGTGAACCTAGCCTGGCATCCAGCCTACCCTGAGCCAGATAATTTCAGGAAGCTTTCTTGCCCCCAGCCCTGGTGCCTTGCAGAGGACCAGCAAGCCGCCCCGCTCCTCCTAGAGGCATCCAGTTGTCCTGCAGAACCCGTCTTGATCTTCATTTGTCTTTGACAGTCTCACAGAGTGTGATTGTCCCAGATGTTCGGAGAACATCTGCACATTATTCCCTTGCTGTCCAAGAAGCTGGTGCCATTATTTCTGGCCGCTTCTAGCAGCTGTCCTTTAAGAGCAGCTGAGCTTTCGCATCGTGATGTGATGTGGGGATGAGCTTGTTCCTAGCGTGCCAGCGTGCGGTGGTCCCTGGCAGTGGCCTGGGGCTCCCCAGGCACCCCGTGCCCGGCTGCACACAACAGACTGTGTTGTCACCAGCGAGCCACTGCCTGCTGGCTGTCTCCCACATGCTGGAGGGATGCTGACGTTGGTGCCTCTTGGCTTTAACCTCAGTGAAGGGTTTGGCAGGATCATCATTAATCCCCACAGCCCTGCTGTGGTGGCTGATGCGGAGCTGTGGGCACAGGCAGGAGCTGCCCAGGAGTGGTTTGCATGTGGCCAAGCCCTGACCCCTGCGCTTGTCCCAGTGACGGGCTGTGTGCTGAGCACCATCTCTCCTGGGTGGGCTGGGATGTCCATGGAGGTCCTGGCTGGCAGTGAGCACCCACAGAGTCACCAGCACGGACATCCATCCTCCCTGCTGCGCTTTAAGCATCTGAGCAAAAGAAATGCTGTCAAACCCAGGCAGTGACACTGAGGCTTTTTCTTTTGGATTGGTTGGGGAATTCAGCCCTCATCTCATGGCCAGATCTGACTGAAGTGAAGCCACTTCCCGTGCTGGGAGCTGGCTCTGTCTTCCCTGCCCATGCCCGCAGGGACTGCTCACCCGTGGGGGCCGCTGAGGAAGCTGGTTGCTTTCTGTTTCCCTTGCAGAAAAGTCCGTGCATTTCTCATCCATCGCAGAGGCTCAGAAGCTGAGCGTGGAGCCGACGGCTGCCTCGTGCTGGCCCCCTGTCCTGTCCTACTCCCGGGATGTGATAAAAACCTCTCCCCAGGCGGAGCCCCACTTGTTTCAGTATAACCCACCAGGCAAGTAAAAGCCACCAGCTGCATGGCGTGTGCCCTCCGCCCTGACCCGGGGCCAAGCACAGAGGCTGTGGTTGCAGCCAGCGTCACAGCTCGTGCTTTTCAGTGCAGCTTTTTGGGGAGGGGGTGAAAGAGAGGGTTCAGCACCAACCTGCTAACGCCTTGCTTTGGCCTGGCGTGGAGCTCCCGTGCTGCTAATGCAGCAGTCAGAGAGTGGCCAGACGGGCCGCCCAGCTCTGGCCAGGGCAGCCGCTCTGCCTTCCCTCAGTCTTGCCAATGCTCGTGTTTTCCTCGCAGGACACCCCATCCCGCTCAACCTGCATGAGAGTTCTCGCTCGGGGCTGCAGAGACTAGCGAGCATCTCCAACCCTCCTCCCCTCATCTCCTCTACCAAGCACCCCTCCGTGCTGGAGAGACCCGTCGGATCCATTTCCCAGGTAGGGTATCAGGTGTGAGCGGTGGAGACGCCTCGCAGGGCTCAGCAGCCTCTCCCTGACCTCTCCTCTCACACCGCAGGGCATGCCCATCCAGCTCCACACGCCCTACAGCTCCGAGCACGCCAAGGTCCCCGTCGGCTCCATCACCATGGGCCTGCCGCTGACCATGGATCCCAAGAAACTGGGTAAGATACTGGGAGGCGAGTGATTTGTCGTGTGTTCCGAGAGCAGCAGGGAGCGAGCTTGTCAGCAGCGTAGAGGAAAGGAGGAGTGCAGGACACAGCAAGGGAGCACAGATAGACCTGCTAAGAGGATGAAAGGATTAGTCCATTGGGAGAGCAGAGACACAGGGATCTAAATTTGTGCAGTGTAGGAAAGCGGCAGCTCAGTCAGGGACACATCCCAGCCTATAAATACCCTCCGGCTAATACTGCGATGGAAGGAAGGAAATATATTGCCACTCCCCAGGCCGGTAGGATAAAGAGTAAATGGCCTGAAGTGAACAAAGAAAGTGTTTAGTCTGCAGATGTGGAAGCATTTCTTAACAGGAGGAGGGGTTGGAGCAGGACCGAGTCTGGGGAGGGAGGAGCCAGGCCCTATTTCCCAGTGTGCTCAGGTCCCGTTATAAACCAGCACTGGGTGTTCAATGCCAGCCCCACTCCTGGTGCAGGCAGCGCCCAGCAGGGCCTTCACCAGGGCGAGAACAAGGATCTGGCCTTGCTCGCCAGCGGTTGTCTGTTCTGCCGACTGCCACAGCCTTGGGGAAGGCCGTCCCAAAGCGGTGGGGATGGCGAAGGCGCCGAGGAGGTGCCAACCCAGGGCTGGCAGAGATGAAAGTCTCGCTCAGCCGAGGGCTGCGGCCCCGTGCCCTGCACCAACGCTGATACCTGGTTAATGTTTTCCAGTGCCTTTTCCTGGAGTAAAGCAGGAACAACTTTCTCCTAGAAGCCAGGCCGGCCAGCCGGAAAGTCTGGTTCTGCAGCCGTCCCAGGAGGGCTCCATCCTGCGGGGTGAGGAGCCGGGGGCAGGAGGCGCGTGCCCCAGCTGCGGGAGAGGGGGATGGTGACAGTGCCAAACGCCACGTTGGCTGCGGCTGCCCAGTGATTTCGGGTTTGATTCCTGGGGTTGTACCCAGCCAGAGGGGTCTCTTCACCCCTTTTCTCCAGCATTGCCAGCGGGGGGGCAGATGGGTCTGTAGAATGTCTCAGCGTTTCTAGCCATCTCCCCAAATCAGGGCCTCGTGCATGGATCCTGGTGGGGGTTTTGTGTTCGAGGGGCACCCCAAAATGTATTGGTTAAGACAAAGCAAGATTCGTTTAAATGTATTAGTTGGTTTTCAGGTTCTTCACTGTTGCTGCTGCAGCTGGGCAGGGACCACATTTCATTTAAATCTAGCCCTCCCATGTTTCTTTCCCCATTAGCTAGGCAGAAGAAAATAAATGCAAAAGTGTTGCTTTTAAGTGCAAATTCTGGTTTGTGAAACCCTCCAACTAAGGGAGTCGGATGCACGAGTGCAGTGGGCTGGCTCCAACCCAGCACAGATAACAAGCAAATGAACTCAAACCACCCCAAGCTGCATCTCACCAGAGATCTGCTCTGATCACATCAGGAGAGGCTGAGACAGGCTGTGCTTTCTCCCAGGCCCATAAATCTGCCTGGCCTCTCCATGAAGGCAGCAGGGAGCTGATAGCCTCAAAATAGCCATTTTGGGGGTATGGGTTGAGAAGAGCTCTGCAAGGCATGGGATTTAACGGTGATATCTCTTGGAGGGCTTTCTCTCCAGTGCCTCAGCTTGCTAGAGATTGGGTCGAATCCTGCGCTTAGTCAGTAGCCTCAGCCCCGCGAGTTTTGTGCTGAATGGCAAATCCAGCCCCAGGCTGACTGGTTTTGTGTCCTACAGGTACTTCCCTCAGCTCTGCCTCAGGAGGGAGCATCACCAAGGGAACACCCACATCCAGACCCCCTCCAGAGTCGCCCATCACCTACCGAGGGTCCATCACGCACGTAGGTCCCTTGTCTATGATGAGTTTTGCTTCCCGGGTGCTGGCGGCTGCACTTTGCGGTGCTGGACGCGGGGACCGGGGGTTTGCGGGGCACGGGGCTGAGCAGCGCGGGTGTGTGCCGTGTTCCCGTCCCATGGAGCCCCTCGGAGAGGTCTGCGACCAGAGCATTTGCAAACAGCCTCTGTTCAGGGTGGCGTGAGCCCTGTCCATGAGCTGAGCCTGCAGAAGAGCAGAGCTTGACAAGCAGCGATGCAGAGCCTTACAGCACGTCTAAACCGCCCTTTGCTTTTCGTAGCTGTCAGGAACGAGGCAAAAGCAGCTTTAAATGGCTCTGGGAAAATAATCTTGCCGGTGCAACAAAGTGGAGCAGAGAGAAGGGGGAGATGGGTGAAGGGCCCAGGCCAGGCAGAGGAGAGGTGGAGGCTGCGAGGTGCATGTTGAGGTAGCGAGGTCTCCTGCCAGGGCTGAGCACGCTGCACTGGGGGTCCTGCAGTTCTTGAGCAGGAAGATACTTTAACCTTAATCTCTACCATCCATCTTCGGAAGAGCAGCTGGCAAGCGGGCAAGAGTTTTTTGCAGTGTGAGTTATTGCTCGTCTGGTAACAGAGTGGAGAGCATAAAAAAAAAAAAAAAAAAATCTGTTTCCCGTGGGCATTTTATCTGGCCATCATTCAGATATTTAAAGACACTCAATCTCAGATTTTTGCCGGCCTCCTTCAAGGAGGGTGACCCTGTACCCTTTGGCTGTGGGGACCTGAACTTGAACCCTGGCAAAGGCTTAACTTGCCTGATGCCCTGCATCCCACAGCTGCCAGGAGCAGATGCTCGGGGGCTGTAAATAACCCACCAGAGCAAATGCAGGCTCCATCTCCTCACATGCTGCTGCAGCGGCTATAGGCAGCAATGGGTGGTCATGAAGGGTCTTGAGCAGCATGTGCCAGAGATCAGATGAGCAGAGTTTGCTGACACACTGTTTTACGTCCATCTAGAATGCTTTGTTTGGCTTGGGAATAAGGTGCCAAGCACAGACCCAGGGCAATACCTGCCTCTCCTGCTGGCCCAGCAGCCTGCATCACTCTGCTCCTGGTGGGGAGGAGCCCCCCATTCGGCAGCAGCTCCGGGTACCAGAGCTGATATTTGATCTCAGATTAGTCATCCAGTTCACAGAAGGCAGATCTTGAATATATGCTCTCTGCTCTGAAGCCATCTGTCATCACTTGCTTTCAAATCCCCTCTGAGCACGTCCACGGAAGGAAGATGACTTACCTGGGGCTGGGAGAGCTGGCTGGGAAAGCCGTTACCGGGTGTACTGCGAGGGCGAACGATCCGAGCATTGAACCCGCGTGCTGGCGTGTCCCGGCAGCTGTGGCAGGGTTTGGGGGACTGCTGGTGCTCGGAGGGCTTGGTGCAGAGCAGGACATCTCCAGGCTGGGGTGGGGAAATAGTCTGCCCTGGCACAACCTGGAAGGAGCGGCCAAGCTGGCTGGGGCATCGCTTTCCCGAGGCTTCCCAGGAGCATCAGTCCTGGCGGTTGGTGGGGTTAAATGAGCGGATTAGGCAGGTGTCAATCAAGAGCTTTGCTCTGACAGCATCACCGTGCCTTCCCTGCGATGGGGTGGGGGACCATCACCCCACAGTGGCTGTTCCCAGTTGGCACCGGCAGGTTGTGATGGCAGAGGGGTGTTAATCACCAGCACCGCCTTCAAGGACATCCAGCTCTGGGTGTTTTGAAGGGGATTTGGACGGGGGCAGGTGGCTGTGAGCTGTGTCCGTGTGTGCCTCCAGGGAAAGAGAGGGTTTGGTTCACACCAGTGTGTGTAAGGAGCCTGATGCTGTTTCTGTTGGAGAGCTAACCAGCAGCTTTTGCTCCTCAACCTGCTCCAGGACTTGGTCTCGATGACGCCTGCCATCTCGCCCGGGCGTGCTGCCAGCCACCAGCTCCTGCGCGCCGGCAGCTCTCTGAAGGTCATGCTTGCTGCCAGCAGATGTGCCCTGGGTGGGCAGGACATCTCCATGGCTCCTCTGCTAGGCTGGGGAAATAGGCTGCAGGGAAAACACTAACACTCGAGCAGTCCCTGCTGTCACCGAGGTCTTCCCGGGGAGGCACCACCCTGTCCTCCCAAACCTGTGGGGTGGAAGTGAGCCGGGTAGCTTACTCCGAAACATGCAGGGCGAGAGAGTTGCTGTTTTGGAGGTCCGTGCTGTCCTCACCCCCCACCTATTCCCAGCAGCCTCACACAGATCACGTACCTTTTTACCGCTCCTCGTTATCGTCCTCATCAATAATTAAGCTGCAAGTCCCTCGCTGTTGGCTGCGCCAGGAAGCGGAGGCCGGGCGCGCTCTCCCTCTGCTCAGCCTCCCGCGGAGAACAGCCTGTCCCTGTGCGCGCGCTTGCTTAATTGCTTGTGACACTGTTAAATATGGATCTTGGTGGCTTTCCAAGGGCACCCCGGCAGAAGTGCTGTACAAAGGAACCATTACCAGGATAATCGGAGAAGACAGCCCCAGCAGAGCAGAGAAGGCGAGAGAGGATGCCATGCCCAAAGGACATGTCATCTACGAAGGGAAGAAAGGCCACGTGCTGTCCTACGAGGGTAAGTCGTAATCCTCTGCCTTTTTAGGGCAGGCGCTGGGGGTTTGTGCCGCTGTGGCTGGGAGCTGGGAGCTATTTGGGGAAAGGCTGATGAAGTGCAATGGGCCAGCCTCACGTCTTTGCTTCCAGCATCGTTTCTCTCCCTTCCCACCCTGCCTGCCTACAGCCTGGCTGGGTTTCCCTCTGTCCCGTGTGGTTATCTTGCCTTGGAGGCGACTTTGCTGGTGGGCAGGGTCTCTGGTTTTTATTGGTTTTGGGGAGCAGGGGAGACAAGAGGACCAGATGGGAAGGTGTTGCCTTCGTCCCTGGCACCCTGTGCAGCAGGGCACTGTCCGAAAACATCATGAGAGCATCCCCAAGCTCTTTGGCCAAGGTGGGACTCAAGAACCTGCAAGATGGAGGCAAGACAGGTAGTTTGTCTTTAAGGTTTATGCAGACATCAGATTCCCACCTGCAGTGTTTGGGGCACTGTGCAGCTTTCCCAGCATGGGGCTGCCTTGCAGAAATCCTGGGCCCAGCAGCATTGTTCCTCAGTATCTTGGGAGCTTTGCTACAGCATCTGTAGCTATTGGAGGGGGTGAAGCCGTTCCTGTGTCCCACGGGGAGCGTGTCTGGGAGGTGCATTGGCCTGTTGCCGACTACTGTTGCCCAGAAGCTCTGAAGACCCCAAGGGACCTGCCATGAGCCCCGTCTGGGGTGAGAAGCTGCCCCCAGCACAGGCAGCGTCACTTGCTCACCAGGCTGGCTCTGCCTGGCTGGGGAGCAGTGCAGAAAGAGTACAGCAAAGCAAAGCCAGGCGAGCAGCCGGGCTGCTCCCAAGGGGGCTCTGGAGAGACCCAAAAGTCATGTTGGAGCTCGCACCCCTGCTGCACGGTAACGCGGTAAATGCCCCCTCGGTAAATGCCGACGGTGTCTCGCCGCGTTAGCAGTATCAGCAGGCAGTCACCAGCTGCTCCTGCCTCCTCTGCGCCTGCTCATCCGATGGCAGCCCTGGCCATCAAAGCTGCTCTGCAAGTCCCAGTGGCTCCCATTAGAGATAAGCAGATGTTCCTTTCCAGTGAAGCTGGAAACAACGCCTCCATGCTCCCCTTTACCATGGGCTGGGCTGGGCATCTCTTGGCGTGGAGCCGGGCTCCTCCTCGCCCGCAGCTGGGGTCGGGAAGAGCTGAGTTACAGACACCACAGCCTCGCAGCCCCATGTCCTCTTGGGGTAAAATACTGGCATGTGCTCTGGTGAGCACGGGGACGGCCGTCCTCATGTCTCACCTCTGTTCTCAGTTGAGTTTGGAGATGACCTGGGAGTGAGGAGCAGCCACGCTCGCCTCCCTCAGCCGGTAGGTCTGGTCAGCTGCTGTGCTGCCTGAACCCCCTGCCTCCCTCCCTGGGGCAGCTGCATCCCTCCGCGGGGCAGAGCATCCCTCTTAGCCTGCCTGGCAGCCTGGGACCTGTGGTCAGTCTTGCAGGCGGAGGGTGTCCAGAAGTCCCTTTCCTCTTGCCTGCAGGTACAGGCAGCTGGGCTGGTTGTTTCATCCAGGGGACGGAGGCAGAAGGTTCAGGTCAGGCCGTGGGGGATGACTCAAAAGCTTCAGCTGTTGCCACCTCTGTGTGTACCCTGGGACCACAAGGACCTTTCAGGACAGGGCTCTGTGCCGTGCCTTTCGCCTGCTGTGTGGAAACCAGCTTGTCCCCTGCCTGCCTGCGATCGCTGTCAACTCTAGCCCAGATAAGAAGTGTCACCACAGGAGACTTGTGTCTGGGCGCCCTTTGAGACAGTTGGCAGGGCTCAGACCAGGGAGGACGCAGGAAGCGTTTCAGGACTTTTTTGTGCAAGAAGCTATTTTAATCTCCTTTTCCTGGGCTTGGAATCGAATGAGGTTGATCTCAAAAACGGTGCCGCCAGGGAAGAGGCAGGGAAGGCTCCTGGCAGCAAGGGCTGCCCGTGCCCAGAGCTGGGATCCTGCTCGGGGCAGTGGAGACCTGCAGACCAGACTCTCCCATCGCACGCACTCATCAGTGTCAGCCCATCTTCCCGGCTCCAGCCGGAGCCCATCGTGTCTCATCCTACCCCCCGTGGACACAGATGAGGAATTAATTCCTTCCTCTCCACGGCAGCCTTTTACATCCTTGATAGCATTTATCGCATCCTGAGTAATCTCGCCTGCTTCTGCAGCCCAGCCAGCCCTCCTGCCTCTCTCCTTCCCCCCATACAGCCCAGCGAGGCTTCGCAGCCTGGAGTGGAAGAGTTAAAAAAAAATTAAATAAGAAAACTGAAATTGTTGGTGATTATGAGTTTTGGCAAGCAGAAAAAAAATTACAAATTCTTTAGTGTCATGAGGGTGCTTAAAATAAAAGAGCTGTAATGAGACGAGATCCTGTAGCATGTGCGAGCTGAATTGTGCTAGATTGGTTATTCTCATTCTGCATATGATTGCTGATGGCTTCTGCAAGGCAAGGGACGTGGGTTTGGAGTGATTTTCTTTCTGTTTAGTCTCTCTTCTCCCTCGCGCCCTCCCCCTGCTTCCCGGCGGTACAAAGGGTGCCCGGGACCACGTCCCCTTCTGCAGAAGGGCTGTTGGCAGCAGATGTGCCGTGATGACAGGGTGCAGGCACATCGCCCCGCGTCTGCCGCAAGGTGCTTGGCTGATTCTGAACGTCACCCCCAGATTTCTCCCATCAAATGAATCTGAGGTGAAGGCTCGGGGACAGACCCCTCCTCTTGTTTCCCCACACGCCGCCCCAGATGCTTTCTGGGTTGAGTGGGTGCTGATTGCAGAAACCAATAGTGGGTGTGAAGTTGTAGTAATCTGACTTTATTAATTACTGGTTTTGCTAAGGAGGACTTTTGTTCCCCATTGTCCACGATGGAATGAACGTTTTTAATTTCTCCTCCATTTTCTCTAATTGTATAACCACCTTCTCTGCCCACAAAGAGGAGGATCAGGGCACCGGCAATTCTTGGCAGGGTTGGCCAGGCCAGGGATGATGGGCAGAGGTGTTTATCTCTCCAAGCCAACATCCCCACTCAGAGCTCCTTACATAAACACGAGGCATTGGGCTGGATCAGGAGCTGCCTGCTAAATTCACAGCTTGCCGCACGTGATGGATGCCCATCGCCCAGGGTGGGCGTGATGCTGCCTGGCATGGGCAGGGCTGTGCGTGCAGAGGGGGTGGGGGCTGTAGCTCAGGCCAGCTGTCCACTGTTCATTTGCAGAAGAAATCTGCTCTGGGTTTGGACAAGGAGGTAGTTGATGGTCTCCCATCATGCTAGTGCTGCTCCATCGGTCCTGTGTGGGACTTTCCACCGTCTCTCCCACTTCTTGTGCCTGCTCGCCACTGTTTCAAAGGAATCATTCTCAGCTTTGCCTCTCCCCCCCCCCCCTTTCCCCTGATTTTCTCACCCAGGGAGTGTCTCGGCAAATGTTAAGGCTGGCCAAGATCCCAAACAGTAGGTGTCTAGCAAAAATCAAAACAAACAGGGGAAAAAAAATAAAAAAAACCCAGACCCACAGGGCCAAGTTCAGTGGAATCGCAGCTGCTCACACCAGCGCCACGCTGGCTTCGGGCTGTCCCGCTGCCTACATGATGGCCCCCACCGGGGAGGGAGGGATCAGGACACGACAGGGCGGATGCTCCTACCCGAGCAGGAGGCACAGATCTGGAGTCTGAGGCAGGCAGGGAGGGGAGAAAACACCAGCTGAATTTCTTGGAAGCCAACCTCATGCAATGTTTCTGGCGTTGCTGAGCAGTGGCTGATGCTGGGATGGGATCTGACCTTTCAGCAACACACGCAAACAGCAATAAACACCCTCCCTGAGCCAGTGCTGACTTTCCGTGCTCCTGATGGTGCTTCTCGGTGTTGCCTTCCCCAGGTGGAGTTGCTGCTTCTCAGTGTCCCAAAGAAGACAGCAGGAGCTCAGGAGCTTCGCATGAGACCACAGGAACCAAGCGGACCTACGATATGATGGAGGGGAGGATCAGCCGGGGCTTATCGGCCCGTGATACGTTATCTGCCAGCATTGAAGGTGGGTCTGGGTGAAACCTCTCAGCCATGCTGTGTTAGTAGTGACTTGCAGAGACCCCAGTCTTGTCTCTTGTGTGCACGATCCACCTTCCCACGCCCGTGTTTTGGCAGTGATAAGCTGGTACCCTGCAGCACATCCCAACAGGACAGCGTCTGACCAGCATGGGAGAACAGGAGACACAGACTGGCTCATTTGCCCTTAGTTTCTGTCCTGGTAGACCAGTTTCAGGACTACAAAAAAGGGAAACACATTTAAGAAAACAGAGATCAAGTAATTCAGAAATTGTTGATGTTTTTCCTTGTTGTCCCAGGAGTCCCTGGTAACACTGTCGTGTATTCATTTTAAATTAACTCCTGTGTCACAACCCAGCTTTCCCGCTTGGATCTGTTCTAGGTCTCATGGGTCGAGCGATCCCTCCAGACCGACACAGTCCCCATAACCTGAAGGAGCAGCATCACATACGAGGCTCAATTACACAAGGTAAAGCCTGCAAGCAGAAGATGGCCACAGCCAGAGGTAACGTGGGGAAGTATCTCACATGCATGGCCCCTTGTTCTTGTTGTCAGGATAGGGCAGAAGGAAACAAGGTGGGACACATTGAGGTCCAGCTGCAGATCTCTGCACCCTCAGCTATGTGGTCACATTTTCAGTCTTGCTCAGCTTCTATCAACCTAAGCTCTCACCAAAGTAGAACTCTCAGTGACTCACATGAAGACAGTTTGAAACTGAAGGCAAAATGGGTCCAGAAAGTGGTGACAGAGGTGAGGTGGTCCAGCTGCATTAGGGATGTAGCTGCTCTGTGTGCTCATTGGGTGCCAGTCCCCAAGTTACATGCATTAACTAGAGACCCTCTTGAACTGAGCATCCGCACAGGGATTGGGAATCCAGTGTCTGGCTGGAGAATCACCCTCTGCATCCGTTGTCTGCTTGGGGGTTTCAGGAATACCTCGATCCTATGTGGAGGCCCATGAGGACTACCTCAGAAGAGAAGCCAAACAGCTCAAGAGGGAAAACACTCCACCGAGGGACTTATCTGATGCCTACAAGGTCAGGTCTCATGAAGGCCTTACTCCTCTGAAAATGAAACCAGGCCATGAAGGCCTGGTGGCCACAGTGAAGGAAGCGGGAAGATCAATCCATGAGATTCCCCGGGAGGAACTGAGGCGGACACCGGACATCTCTCTGACAAGACCTCTGAAGGAAGGGTCCATCACACAGGTGAGTATGGGGCAAACAGCAGATGAGATTGGTCCTACTCAGGCTGCTGTCCTTGCCCAGACCCTGGGGACCATTCCCGTTTGGCTCTTGTTCAAGGCCAGAGTCAACTCGGTGCCCTTGGCACTTGTGACAGTGCGCATAATCTTGGTCTCCTCCCTTTATGGGCAAGTGTTAAGCCAGCAAGGCCAGTAGTTAGGATGAAACATGGCATGCTGTCTCCTGTCGGGCTCCAAATATTTGGAGGGTTCCCATGACACCTTGTAGTCCTACCTCATTTCACAGTGTGTGTAGGAGAGAGGCGTGATGGGCACAGCCAGCCTTCAGCAGTGACTCATCATTATCTTGTTGGAGCACAACAAGACATGCAAGATGGGCACTCCACCCTGCCCTGCGCCCTGCGGAGCTATTATCCCTGCTTTGCCTATGGCTGTTGCCGTTTGACCAAGTAAACTGGTGTGCTGACCCGCTGAACAAGGAAGCACGAGGCCCGTTGAAACTTGGTGGGATGCGGTCGCTGCATCCCCTTCAGCTCAACACCCCTTGGATGTCCCCTCTGCTTTGTGTCCCCAGGGTACCCCACTGAAGTACGACAGTGGCTCTTCCTCCTCGAGTACCAAAAAGCATGATGTGCGGTCCATCATCGGCAGTCCCAGCAGGACTTTTCACTCTGTGCACTCACTGGACGTCATCCAAGACCCAAGGAATCTGGAGAGAGCTTACGAAGAGAGCTTGAAAAACAGGCCAAGCCCAGTGACAAATTCGGGTGGCTCCATCTCCAGAGGGGCTCCTGTGATTGTACCCGAGCCAAGCAAGCCCCACCAAAGTGCCCTCACCTACGAGGACCACCAGGCAGGGCACAGCACGGCGTTCGGCAGCCACTTGCACAGAGGGTCTCCAGTCTCCACGCGGGAGTCCACGCCGCGGCAGCACGAAGGTACTTGGCGAACCTTTTATTCGACGCTAAGATTTCTAGTGAGCCGAGTGGGCAAGCTGCACGGGAGGTGGCTGCTGACCCCACCTGCCCGAGCCATTCCCAGCAGGTGCCTGTCAAACCCGCTCTCCCCAGCACCCTGCACCCACTCTTACCCACAGCTGCGGCTGACTCACGGCGCTGGGGTGGCTGCCAGGGACGGCTGGGGCTCCGCTCCCTTCCTGGAGGTGCTCACACGGCTGCAGCGAGGGCACCCCACATCTGTGCCGGGGAGACTTGAACCGTGGCTGGTGAAGCTGGTGGTCAAAAGCGTCTTCCCTGTCCCAGCTTTGGCCCAGGGCAACCTTGTTTGTGTAGACAGGCAGGAAAGTAGTGCTTGGTGCACTGGGTCAGGGGGATCTTCACACTTTTCGCTGATCTGGTGTGCGTTTGCCTACCTGGTGTGTTTATGCCTCATCCATCACCTGGGCAACCCAAGTGCTGCACCTCCAGGAACTTCTAATCCCTTCTGAGCTGGTGGATCTGGGTAGTGTGCCTGGTCTTTGGGATCTTCTGTCTCCCCGGCCCATCTGCCTGTGCCCCCTGGCATCAGTTGTCTCCTGCCCCCAGAGCCAGACTAGGGGCTCCCAGGAAGCAAGCACGTGTCTGAGCTGGGCTCAGTGATCTGGCAAGACATGCTCAGACCCAGAGCACAAAAAGCCCTCTCGCTTCGTGGCACATTTGTGGGCAGGATCAGTGCTGAAGCCGGTCCCTAAGACACCTTGTCCCACCAAGCCTGCCAGCTACGGGTAACTGCTTCGGGGCCTTTTGCATCTCCCATCTGTAACTCCTTGTCCTAACCCGAGAGTCTTGTGATGTGGAGGCGTGCAGCACAAGACATCGCAATCTGCCAAAAAATGAGGCCAGGACGCACCTCCCCGGCGAGGTGTGGGAGATGGGGCTGTGCAGTGCAGAGCTCCTCCAAAAAGCCTCCCCCATCACTGGGCCAGCTCCAGCTCTCTGTGGTCGGTGTGTCCCACTGCTGCAGCCTTTGCTGTCTTCCCAGTTAGGTCAGTCATTTTGGGGGGAAGTCTTCAGATGTTGGCAGCTCTTTGAGATTGGCACATAGGGTGAGCACAACGCAGGGCAGGCAGCACCTGGGCAGTGGGGAGGGATCCCAAGGGGAAAAGTCAATGTTCCTGCAAAACGCCAGTGGGAAGGTGGATTTCTGCATGTCCAGAGCTCCAGGGGTTTTGGGGTGCAGAGGATCTGCAGGAGGAGTCCCCATGGTGTGGATCGGAGTTGGAAGGCGCATTTCCCCAAGTCACCTGAGCTTTTCTTCTGCCTCAGCAGTAGGTTTGGTTTATTAGCAGCCGCACCAAGATGCCAAGCTTTGTGAAGAGAGCATGGTCCTTTGCATGGCCCATGTTGCAGCACCAGTTGTTTTAAAGTTGGCAACGATGGGGCTGGATCCATCTATGTGTGCGCGAGGAGGCTGCTCCTTGCACCCTGAGCTAGGGCCGGGCAGTGTTTGGTGTGCAGTCTGGTGCAAGGGGTTTGGTCACGCTGCTTGGAGCAGCTCTGTGTCAGCCGCTGTCCCCAGTCTTCTGTTACGGACACAGGAGTTGGTGACGCTTGTCCCAGTTTGGGCGAGAAGTGCCACCGATGCCCAGCTCAGGTTGGGAGAGCCAAGAGAAGTCCCTGACATGATCCAGCCTCCCCTCCTTGTGCTGGGAAAGAGCTTATGGCTCCAGAGGGTGGCGGGTGCTCGAACACTCTGGACTGCGTTTTGTCACTGTTGCTGGGAGTTTCGCGGTCCCCAGCTCTGCCCAGCAGCGGTGACCTCCTCGTGCCGAGGAGTGCGTCAGCAAGGCTCCACTGCTGGCTGCTTGCGCGGGCCGGGATGAATTCAGACTGCCTGGCATGGATGCGCTGGGATGGAGGGATGGTTTGGGACTGGCTTCTTCTCCTGGGTGCCACCAGGGCTTGGCCTGCCTTGGCGTCACTGGCGTAACAGGGCATGGCGGTGCAGGGAGGAGGGAAAGGTCCCTTGAGTTCAGGGTAGCTGTGAGCATCCCTGGGGGACACGCTTGGCCGCAGGCATCCCTCGGGTCTGCATCTTGGCCGCGGCGCTCAGTCTCTGACTCATTTCCTTCTGCGTGCTGCAGGGAGCATCACTGCCGGGAAGCCAGTGTCCCAGGACAGAAAGATCACCCCCACATCGAGAGAGCTCACCAACTCCAAGTCTCCTCACGCCCCCGTGGCTGACCACCACCACCCCATCTCCCCGTATGAGCACCTGCTCCGTGGCGTGAGTGGGGTTGACCTGTACCGAGGACACATCCCACTGGCTTTCGACCCTGCCGCCATCCCGAGGGGAATCCAACTGGAAGCAGGTACCTTCGGCAGGGGCACAGTCTGTTTGGGATTGGTTTTTTCCTTGTTGTGCTCCAAAAGCCTGAGGTCTCCAGGGAAAGCCACTTCACATCTGCATCCTTTTCTCTCCCAGCTGCTGCTTACTACCTGCCAAGGCATCTGGCTCCGAGCCCCACGTACCCCCACCTCTACCCCCCGTACCTCATCCGGGGCTACCCCGACACGGCTGCCATGGAGAACCGACAGACCATCATCAACGACTACATCACGTCCCAGCAGATGCACCACAACGCCGCAGCCACGGCCATGGCGCAGCGGGCGGACATGCTGCGTGGCTTGTCACCCCGGGAGCCCTCCCTCGCCCTCAACTATGCAGGTCCTCCCAGCACAGCGCTGTCCAGGGGTTTGGGGGCATTATGAGAGGAGGCTGGGTGAGGCTGGCACTGCCAGCTGCAGCGCTGGGGCCAAGGGCCGAGCCAGCAGCATGGTGTCACCCAGCAGTGGAAGACAGCTGGGGGAGAACTGATGTTCTTTTTTCCATCTTTAGTTACTTGAGGCTCCTTATGTGTAGTTCTGGGTTTGGGTCATGGGAGCATTTCCCAGCCTGGCCCTGCTGGCCTTTGGAGATGAAAAGACACTCCCAGAAGGATATCTGGCTTTCTGCAAAAAGCAGAGCGTGCTGGGGAGTGCGTGGGGTGCAGCGTGGTGCTCCTACCCCCCCAAAGGCAGAGCAACGTTGGTCTCTGGCTGTTGCCGCCTGCAGCCCCCCTTGCTTAGCAGGGATAGATCTCAGCATTGTCCTCCCCGTTATTTCCAGCAGCAGGACATGCTGTGTTTGGCCACAGAAGTGTCCCCTCCCTTGACAGACGGCACCCGGGGGGTGCACTGCACCAGAGCAGCAGGACGGGTTGACCCTCCCCAGCATCACTCCCTGCTCCAGCACAGCCAAGCTGCAAAAGCTCGGTGTCGTCCTGACAGACCTCTCGCTTCTCTCCCCAGGAATCATTGACCTGTCCCAAGTGCCACATCTGCCCGTCCTCGTGCCCCCCACCCCTGGCACCTCTGCCACCACCATGGACCGCATCACCTACATCCCCGGGCCCCCCCAGACCTTCGGCAGCCGGCACAGCAGCTCCCCGCTCTCCCCAGGTAATGCTGCAGGTTGCTTTTCCCGTGGGAAGGCAGGACTCCCTTAAGGAATTCAGGGCCGTGAGCTCAGCGTAGCAGGGCAGATGGGGGGACCCCAAAATCATTCTCACTCAGGGACCAGCCCACTCACTCCCTCAAACCAGCTCCTCTGATCCTCCTTGTCAAGGGCTTCCTTGCTTTTCTCCCTTCTTCCCCAAAGTGGCAGCTGGCAAGCAGCTTTCTGGAAGGTCATACCCTGGAGATGGCGCCAGGACAGCTATTGCGTGATTTGCCTGGGTTTTGTCACACTGGTTGCACCCATCTGTCCTGCTCCAGGTGACCTTGGATGGAGCCGTTCCATATCTGCTCTGCAGACAGCAATGTCAAGAGCAGACGGTGTTCCCTGAGGGGAATCACTGTTGTCTGCAGCCCTTTCACTGCCTTTCGGTTGGGTTTCAGGAGGCCCCACGCACATGACCAAACAGTCGGGTTCGTCGGTGTCCGAGCGGGAACGGGAGCGGGAACGGGAACGAGAGAGAGAGAGGGAGCGTGAAAAATCCATCCTAGCATCCACCACAGTGGAGCATGCCCCCATCTGGAGACCAGGTAGGCTGGGGAGGAGCCTGGCACCATATCTTGGGGCCCATGCTGAGTGGAGGTAGGGTTGGGGCTGTAAAACGAAGAGCTAAAGTAGCCCTTCTTTATATTTTCCCTCAGGTACAGAGCAGTCCAGCAGCCGTTCGTCCTCACACTCTCACAGCCACCAGCACTCTCCTGTATCGCCCCGCACCCACGAGACCATCCAGCAGCGCCCCAGCGTGCTCCACAACACGAGCATGAAGATCATCTCCTCAGAGACCCCCACCCCTTCCGTCCTGCGGTATGTCCCCCCACCCCGGTTCCTGCCTGTGCCTTTGCACCGGCTGCGGTGGTTAGTTAGTGAGCATCTTATGGGACACCTCTGAGATGGAGCGAGGGTTGTTTTGGCCTTCAGTCTCAGTGGGAGCGGAATTGGGGCTTACAGGGAAGTTGTGCTGGGGAAAGGGAGATTTTGGTGCCCAATTCCTTTGCTTTTCCTGGTGGCTTTTGCTGCTACCAGGAAAGCAAGCAGGAGCATCTCTGTGCCCAAATATAGGTATCACTCCTCTTGCTGCACCTTGCCTGGTGGTGGAGTTATGAAGGTCTCTGTGACCTCCATGGGTTTTATTCTCTCCAGTCAATGCATCCAGGCCACAGCTAATACCCCGTGGGCAGTTACTGTGGTAGAGGCTCCATCTGAGCCCTCCCCACCTGCTCCAGCATGGCCCAACCCTACGCTCTGCACCCTCGGAGGGCCTCAGCCATGCAGGGCTGAACGCTGGGCCTCTGGTAACAGCACTCCCCTTTCTCCACGTGCTTGTCTCATCTTCACCTTGTCTTTGCTTGCCTTCCAGGTCCTCCTCCACCACTACCACGTCACCGATACGCTCTGCCGCCTTCCCCTCAGCCTCCACCCTGCGCTCCTCCATCAGCGCGGCAGATGGCTACGCAGCCCCGATGGACCCAGCCGTCCTGCAGAAAGAGGCATCGAGGGCACGGGAAGCCAAGGCAGAACGACCCCAGACTGACAACATCTTCACCTCAAAGCTGCCCGGTGGGGCCAACCTCGAACAGTCGCCTTCACCCATTAAAGCCATGGAGTCGAGACCTTTACCTGCCTCCGGACCTGGTTCTTCTCATCACTATAGCAGAGGACAGGGGAAAAGCCAGCAGCACCATCACCCTCTGGACCAGCAGCACGCAGCCTCGGGCCTCGAGCAGCATAGTAGAGAAAAGAGTCAAAGTAAACCCTTCTCAATGCAGGAACAGGAGCTCCGAGCACTTGGTAAGACCGCCACGACAGCAGCCAACTTCATAGATGTGATTGTCATGCACCAAATGTCTTGCAATAAGGGGCAGCGAGAAAGAGGCTCGCTGAGTAGTGACTCCACTGGTGATGGTAAGAAATTGGAGGGGAGAGGTGAGAGAGCTGTGGCCTGAAACCAATTTTATTTCATTATTTAGTTGCACATTTTGGCTATTGGCGTCATCAGCTCCCTGAGTGTGCTTGTCCCTCTGCTTCCTGATTGCTGTGTTATTCCAGACTTTTTTATTTGTGTGTGTTTTAAGGATCTTCCCTTTTACCACCCTCCTTTAGTTTTTCCCGTTGCCAAGACCTGTTTTGCAAACGTTGTTCAGTTCCTGGTATTGCTTTTTACAGACAATAGCAATTTGCTAATTCTGATTTCCCCATCATTAGAAATTCCCAGGCAGTCTGTAAGGAACAGTTGTGGGTAATAAATCAAACGAGTGAAGTGGAAAACTGGGAGTGTGAGCAGGACAGGGCTGCTGGCCATCAGACACGCAGCTCCCTGCTCATGGTTGTACCACTGAGCGTGCAGGATCTCAGAGGGCTTTGTGGGCTGCTGCGTGATGCAGGTTGGACGGGGTCCCGTCGCGTGGGGTGACCTCACTCAGGGTCCTGGTGCTGGATGCTGCCCAAGAGGGCAACATGGACATGGCTGTCTAGGGATCGCTCAGCCCAGCCGTGCTCAGCAGCCGTTTCCAGAGCAGACTGCAAGAACCGCCCGACAGCAATCTTGTGTAGGACACAAAAGCGCTGGGGTAAGTTTCTCCAGAAGAAAGTGCAGAGAGGGAGCTGAATTCAAGGCCTGGGTGATTCTTGATGGGAGCAGTCTTAACCCAGAGCACTCATCCAGGCTCCCACCAGCACACAGAAGCAACAGGCAGAGCGTGGGGATTTGATGGGACCCCATCTTCCAGTTGAAGCATCTGCCTTGGCCGTCAGCACTGGGGGTTGCTACCCAGCTCCCTGTCCTGTAACCCAAGGGTGGAAAGAACGTGGCAGCATGGCCAGGGAGGAGAGCTGCTCTCACTAGCACATCCTGACCCACCCATCCCACCACGTGGTTATGTCTGGTCCCAGCCTCTTCTAGCAGCGTGCTCCAGGACCAAGGATGTGCCTCTGGCCATGGCGCACTGCCTGGTTGAGCTTTTCCTCCGCCTTTTTCCCTGGCACCAGTGTTGCCTCCAGCTGAGTGCTGTCGTGCTGAGGAGGAGAGGGGTGGCTTTTCTGTGGTCGTGAGCTTACCAAAGGGAGCTGGTGTTCCCCAGGACATACCTGTTGGATAGGGGTCTTCCCAGAGCCGGATATTTCACTGGGTGGATCTGAAGTGTGGTCCCTTTGGCGCTGGCATGCGAGTGGTGCGTGGGATGATGGAGGACGCTACATCCCCATCGCCAGGACAGGGAGGTTCTTCGTCCTCCCCTCCCTGTGCCCCAGGTACGTGCAAGGTCAGTGTGTCCGTGCCTGGGCACCGCGGACCCGCCAGCCGTGCTGTGGGTTGCCTGCCAGATTTGCCTGCAGAGGGCAGCTTCTAGGAATTGAGCATAAGGAGGGTAAAGGTCTGTGGAGGCAAAAGTTGTGAGCGTTTCCAAACGTGCTTAGCTGGCGAGAGGCAGCATAGGCCTCCTCCAGGACTCCTCCATCATCCATCTGTGGTCTGTGGAAGCTTAACCCATCCGTGCCTCAGTTTCCCCTCTCTGTTGAAGGGTGACGGTGGTCCTTCATTCCAGCTCTGCCTGTTTTGACACAGTTTGAGTCTGGGCAAAGGTCTTAAAAGGCGGAGAATGGTCAAGAAGCCTTTTTGCCCCTGAGGCGTGTGTCTTAGGAGCAGGATCTGGAGTCTGCAGGGCCTCACGCCCAGTTTTCAAGTCCCTGCTCTTGGCCATGCTGGGCTTAGGGCTTTTCTTTGTAAAGCACTTGGAGACCTCTTGTGCAGCCACCTTCAGTCCTGCAGAGCGTTGCTTTCCCTCCTGACATAGCGAGGGTTTTTATGTTTCTGTTTCAGTAGATGGGGGAAAGCAGGGGAATAAGTTGTGAATCCACAGGGGTTGAATTTGGTTCCCGACTTGTGCTGTCACTGCAAGCTGCTGAGTGTCCAGCTCTGCAGGAATGAGACATCACCTCTTTACTGGAGCCATCACCACAACTGGACATCAGAGGTGGCTCTGGGGGTCCCTGCAATGTGACCTGCCAGGTCTTCCCTCATCTCTTCCCCCCCCCCCCGCCCCCCGTTGCTGAACATGTGATTCTGCGCTCAAGCGATGGTTGCCACAGCACTAGGTAAAAGCCAGGTGAGCTCCTGGTTTTAACTCCCTTCTCCCGTTTCCCCAGGCTTTCATGGAGGCTACAGCCCTGAGCGGATGGAAGCAGTGAGTCCTGTGAGCTCACCCAGCCTGTCCCATGAGAAAGGGGCCAAGCTGCTGCAGGATGCAGAGAAGGGGCATGGGGAGCATGACCTGAGGCAGAAACAGCAAGGTGAGGGCAGGGGTTGGCGGTGCCAGCCAGCACAGGAGGGCCCAAGCTGGCCTGGGGGGGCTTTGTCAGCCAGTTCTTGCTTGCCGTTCCCCAGTGCCATGCTGGGATGGCATTTGAGGAAGACGTCGTCTCACACCTGCTCTCTTTATGCCCCCCCAGGCTCGCTGAAGGCCTCGGCTCCCGAAGCAGCCCACCTGCAGCACCTCCGGCAGCCCGACGGCCCCCAGCCCCAGTGCCAGCCCCTGCAGTCCAGCCAGAGCATCAAGGGCATGAATCAGCGGGTGGTCACGCTGGCCCAGCACATCAGTGTAATTAACGTCATTCCTGCCTTCCCGCTGGGGCTCTGGGGAGGAAGGAAGAGCTGACATGAAACATGTCTGGTGGGGAAGGGCTGGGAGTGATGCTAGAGACCTCAGCACCTCTGGTTGGAGGCTGGAGAGAGCAGGGTGCATCAGGCGTGTTCAGTCGGGCTGTTTGCATCCCCCACAAGCCCATCACGAGAGCTGCTGCAGGCAGGAGGCAGAAGTTACATCCCCACAGGGACAAACCAGCCTAATTCCCTCCTGGTTGCCCTGCCTTACTTGAGCCCAGCAAAGCAAAAGGTAGAAACCAACTCTGTTTCTGACGTGGGGGTTTCTTCTTCTAGGAGGTCATCACGCAGGACTACACACGCCATCACCCACAGCAGCTCAACTCCCACATCCAGACCCCAGTGTACTCCTTCCCCGGGGCTGCGTGCCCCGTGCTGGACCTGCGCCGCACCCCCAGCGAGGCGTATCTGCAGCAGCAGGAGCACGCGGCAGCCTCCAGGATCTCGCCGCAGAACGAAGGCGGCAAAAGGTGAGGACAGAGAGTCCAACCAGAGCTGGCGCAGGTGGGTTTCTGCCCACCCGCTGTGCCAGTCCGAGTTCAGATGGACCAGGGCTACCCAGGGTGAGGAGCTGGGTGGGTGGTCTTGGCTACCTGACACCCCTGTAAGGGTGTACATAGGACAGGCTGGCATTTGGCCTTGCTCAATTTATGCTCCCCAGCTTGGTACTTAGATGGATTGCTTGCTTACACAGCCCAAAGTGTAAAGCTGCTTTCTGATCTGGGCATTCTTCTGCTGTGGTGGTGCCTCTTGCTACCCCTGTTGTCCTTGGGATGCTCTCTAGAGTCCATGCATGATCCCCTTCCCCATCTGGCCGGTGTCACAGAATAGTTAAGGTGGGAAGGGACCTCTTGAGATCATGACCCTCTCAAGCAGGGTCAGCTGGAGCAGGTTGTCCCATGTCATGGCCACTTGGGTTTTGAATACCTCCACTGATGGAGACTTCTCTGGCCAACCTGTACTGGCATTCAAGCACCCTCACAGTAAAAAAGTGTTTTCTTGTGTGGGGATGGAGTTTCGTGTGCTTTGGTTTGTGCCCATTGTCTCTTGTCCTGTCAGTGTCCTCAGTCCCTGGCAGGTCATGGTGCAGTGACCTTTCAGACCACAGATGGTTCCAGAAAACCCAAAGCAAGGTGTTTTCCGTTGGTTCAGAGTCATTTTTGTCTTCATCTTTCTCAATGAATCAGAAGCTTGTTAGACATATGTGCCCTGTCAGCTGCAACTAGCCATTTCAGGCACCACCTGTATTTCTTTCAAAGTCACTTTCGAATCCTTTTGCTGATACCAGCACAAGGCAGGTCTGGTTGCTCTTGTATGGAATTAAAGAAGGGGAAGTGTGAGAACAGGATCTGTCCTCCCACCCAAACACCAACAGAGACACAGATGCATCCAGGAAAGAGCGGCGTCTCCAAACTGGTGGTTCATTGTCAGTAAATGTGATTATTCCCAGCTTTGCCTGGTCCTAGAGTTGGCTTTATAACATCAGGGGAGAGAGCCCAGCCCTGGCCACCCAGTGATGAAAAAAACTGGGGCGGGAGGGAGAAAGAGAAACCACAGAAAGAACAAAGACGTAAATTCCCAGAACTTGCCGTGAGGAATTCCTCGCGGACTTGAGCCTGGCTGTCTCCCAGGCGCTGGCCACGGGAAGGCATCAGGGGGCTGCGTTGGTCCTTTCCAGGCTGCCCCAGTGCCGGACTCATGGCCCCCAGCCAGCGAGCCCCTGCATGGCCCCGGACCAGGTGGATGGGAGGTGGCGAGTGCTGCCCTCCACTGTGTTCACAGATAGGATGGAGAATCAAAAGCCGTGTCCCCAAAGGGTTAACATCGCAGCCCTCCGCGGGGATTGTGTCCCTGCCAGCCAGGGACACTTGGGCTGAGCCAGCAAGTCCCAGGACTGGTCCCGAAGTCCCTCCTGGGCCGCTGTATTTGGGGCGGCTGCCTGCTGGCCTGCTGCCTGGAAATCTGGGCCGCGTCTCGGCTCAGTCCTGCTCTGCACGCCTGCGGCGCAGGAAAGTGCCCAAGCTGCGCTCTTCCTCCGGCTTGCGTTAAAAGGCGCCGTAAGCCCACAGGGGTGTGGAAGGTTTGGCTTTCTTCCCTTGCTGTAGGAAAGCTATTTTAGTCCTTCTCCCCCTCCCGACCCCGAGCTGCTGTGCAGAAACAGAGGATGTTGCAATAAACTGATCGCATCTCCCCATCACAGGTCCCCGGAGCAGAGCAAAGCCTCGGCCGGGAGCGGGTCGGACAACTGTATCGAGCCGGTCTCTCCACCAGACGGCGTGGGAGAATCGGAGCACGCCAAGAGTGCCACGTACCCGATCCTGTACCGCGAGGGCGAGCAGATAGACCAGAGGTAACACCGAGGGAGGGGATGGTGGAGACAGCATGGCGATGTTCCCCGCCGTCCCCATGCTCGCCCTGGCCCAGGCTGCTGTTCTTGCAGCCAGAAGCAATGTCCCACCCCAGGTTGCTGTCTGTTTGCGGGGGCTTTTCAACACCATGGGGTGCATTTACCGTAGTGATAGGAAGAAAGGTTGGAGATCCCCAATATCTCCTGGAATCACAGAATGGTTTGAGTTGGAAGGGACCTTCAAGATCACCCAGTTCCAACCCCCTGCCATGGGCAGGGACATCTTCCACTAGACCAGGTTGCTCTGAGCCCCATCCAACCTGGCCTTGAGCACTGCCAGGGAGGGGGCAGCCACAGCTTCTCTGGGCAACCTGTGCCAGTGCCTCACCACCCTCACAGGGAAGAATTTTTTTCCTCATGTCTAATCTAAATCCACCCTCTTTCAGTTTGAAACCGTTAAATGTCAGAGCCTCTGGGCTGATTCTGGGAAGTTACAGTAAGGGAAGAGTCTCTCTAGGTAGGACGTCGTGAACTGGACATTGCAGAGGTTTCTGATGGTCTTTTGCTTTGCAGGATGGGGTCCAAGTCCCCAGGAAACAACACTCAGCCTCCAGCTTTCTTCAGCAAGCTGACTGAGAGCAACTCTGCCATGGTGAAGTCCAAGAAACAGGAGATCATCAAGAAGCTCAGCACGACCAACAAAAATGAGACGGAGTACAGTAAGGACATGTGGGGAGGCGAATGCGGGACACCAGGGGTAAAAAAGCCTTGAGGAGACATGGAGCAAAGGAGATTTGGGAATGCATGCTGCCGTCAAGGGCTGGGAGCTTCCAGCCAGCTCTCTGCATCGCGCCATGGTTTGTTCGGAAGTGCAAGGTCCAAATGCTTCCTGGGATGAGCCGTGCTGGTGCCAGCAGTGGCTGTGTGCGTCTGGGGAGGCGATGGGAGGCTTCCCAGCCCCGCGTCTCCTTGCTCTGGGGCTGTCAATCCCATCCATGCCAGATAACCTCAATAGGAAGGAAATAATGAGCTAAGCATGAGGAGACTTAAGAATGATTGATATTTTAATGAATGGCCAGCCAAGCTGAATCCTTCCTCCTTGAGATGCATCTCCTCACAACGTTACTTTAAGCCCTACATCAATATTGGTGTAGCTCTGTAAAACTAACCAGGCTGGCTTATATTAGAAATTCAGCCCGTTCATTCATTAACCGCTAATAGAGTAGATAGGATCATAATTTAATTTAGCCCAGCATTATACAGTCAATACTAATTCAATTTGAATCCATCTTACAACAGCTGCATTGGATAAGAGGGACCAAGCTGTCTCGTCTCCTGGATGATGTTACCATGAGCCAACAGTATTGTTATGCCCCTTTGGGGACATGTGGCTAAACGCCATGACCTTCCACACTTTTCCTTATCAAGGGAAAATATATGGAAATAGGAAACGCTTCTTATTTGATGAGAATTTCTGTTATTCTAAGGAAAGCGATATCCAAGTCAAACAGCTCAGCTAAGAGGGAAAATATTGATTTAACATTTCTTCTCCTCCTCCTCGCCCTCCCCCCTGCCCAGACCTGCTCCCTGGATGTGGGGATTTGAGCCTTTGGAAATCCCGTAGGCAGCTGAGAGGGTTTGACTTCACAGAGCTTGTAATCCGAAGGGCTGGAGGGAGGGAGGGCAGCACTGAGCACAAAGACATCGCCCTGGCTCTCTGGGCTCTGCTTTTCTGCCCTTTCCCGGCTGGCGAAGCATGCCCGCTGTGGATCTCCCACAGGCAATTACTCCTGGTCCCAGCCAGCACCCGCAGACCCACCCCAGCGCCTGGGGAAGGTGGGCTGCTGTCAGGCTGGGTGCCGTGACAGGGACACCGGGATCCTGTCGTGACTGGCGCAGCAGGTCCCTCCCTGTCAGCAGCCTGCATGTGCTGCTCTCCGTACTGAAGAGCTTCTTTGTTTTTCTCCAGATGTTGGGCAGCCTGGGACAGAGATTTTCAATATGCCGGCGATTACCGGAGCAGGTAACTCTCCCGTGTACCTGTACCATACCTCATTTCCTACAGGCTCACAGCCACGGACAGCAGGAGACTCGGTAGATTTAGGCATCTCCTTTTTTCCTGTTGCCATAAGACCAAGTGTAACAGTTGCTGGGAGGCTGAAGCCTTGGGACACACCGTAACTCCCTGCTCTTGGGTTGGAGACAGCGCGGTGTAATTCCTCAGAAAGCCCGGCAGAGTTTGAGGAGAGGTTTAAAAGTCAAGCAAGGGTTGGCCTTCTGATGCCAGCAGAGGGTTAAACCATAGCAAGGTGGACCTCACGCTCAGGAGAGAGCACCCTGCTCTTTGTGGGACATTGCGGTCACCCCTGGGTGGGTAGGAGGGCAGCAGCAAAGCAAATGTGTGGGTGGGAAGCAGGCTCTGTGCCACCACGGGCTGGGCAGGCTGCAGGAGCCGGTTGCAAAAGCAAACTGGGGTGAGAGCAGCGCCCCGTAGCCTGTGAGTGCTGGGCAAACTGGCGCTGGCTGCGGACCGAGAGGAGGCGTTATGTGGGAGATGGAGGGGTGCTTGGGCACAGGGATGCTGGCAGCGTGCTCAAGTCTTCCAGGTGCTTAAAGCGTGGGTTGACTCCGGTTTCTCAGGAGCTGGGAGGAAACGTTCAGCTGGTGGCCGGGTCCAGCCACGGCGATGCAGCCGGTGCCGGGCGGACGGGCTTTGCGGGCAGGACGGCTCCGACCTCCGCTGCTGTGCAGAGGGGGGAGCTCCCGGCGGGTGGAGGGTTTCAGGCTGATCTCCTGGTTCTGGAGGAACAGTTTTGGTGGTGGTATCTGAGCGCTGCTGCAGGCAGCCGTGGGGGGCTTCAGCGAGTCCCCAGCCCTAACCAGCATTAACCTGCCGGCCTGCCTAACGGGGGTTCGCTGGCTAACACCTGGGACTGTACCCCAGAGAGCCCACTTGCTCTCAGGGAGAAAGGGTGCTGGGAGGGGCTCAGGATGGTCCCCCAGACACCCATGGAGATGTATTTGCTGTTCTGAGGACCACCACGCAGGAGCTGAAATGGTGGCTTAGGAGCTTCCCCAGAGGCACTGCCCCCTCCTGAGCTGTGCTGGGCCCACAGCTTTCAGCCCAGCTGGGAAAGGAGGAGAAGGAGCAGCTTAAGGAAGGGATTTTGGCAAAGAGGGGTGGAAAGCAGCCACACGGAGTCGGGTGGCCAGCGTGGGCTTCCCCGGCGCAGGACAGAGGCCAGCCCGAGGGAGAAAGGCGGCGTGAAGGCTGTCGAGCTGTTACCACCTGCTGCAGGAATGTCCAGGTGGGCTCGCGAATGAATGAAACAAATCCCCGTTGAGGAGTATTAATTGATAGTTAATTGATTAAGTATTCATGCTCTCCTGCAGCAGGAATGCCTTCAGGTTGTTAGTTTTAAGTAGGAGGAACGGCAGCTTTCCCACAACCAAGGGAAGGAGGTGCTGTGGGCCAGGACTGTGCGCAGCGGGAGGGCCAGGCACAGCAGCCAGCGGCGTAGGACCACTCGCCGGTGCGAACGTGTTTGGGAGAAGGAGCCGGCTCGCATCGGAAGCCGGGATGAGAGGGTGCAGCCGGCTGGGACCCGAGGGTCCATGGCAGATAGGATTTGGAGGGGTGAGGCCCAACCTCTTGAGAGCATCCCCTGGTTAAAGGCACTCCTGCTGTGCTGGAGGGAGGCGTGAAGGCAGAGCGTAGGGAGCTGAGGGCCAGGGTCTGGCCAGAGGGGATTAGGAGAGACCCTGCCCCTTTACAGCAAGCCAAGCAAACCCGGGATCCATCCCTTTCCAAATGGAGGGGCAGCGATCCCAGCACGAACATCCCTGGGATGGTGACGGGGGCGGGGGGGGGGGGCAGGGCGGGCTGCCAGTGGGGCTTCCCTCGCCGGCCTGCTGTTTTTGTGTCTGTATTTTGCCCTTGCTTTGTCCCCTGTAACCGCCACATTGGGAATGACGGTGGCGTGGCTGAGCCTAGTGCCCTCTGGTCCCTGTGCGGTGCTGCACCATAACTGCATGGCTTGAGACTCACAACCACGCGGACACACCACTTCGCCTCTGCATCCTGTCCCGTAGCCGCGGCTCAGCCCGGGAGGGGGCCCTGGTCCCCAGTAGGCACCCAGCCTGGGGTGGGCGAGAAAGGGAGCGGGCTGGGGCGATGGGCAGGGGGCTTGCAAGGAGCGCGAGGAGGGACAAAGGGACTCTCCCCTCTCCCCAGCGTAGCCCGACCCCACGCTGGCAGCTCCGCAGGCTGCGTGCCCTTGTCCGGGGGCTGCCTGCTCTCATGCCAGGGCCAAATCCAGGCACCTCTTTCCAATCAAGTGGTTTTGTGGGTGCCCCCTCTTTCTTCCCTGATTTTTCCTGCGTGGGAAGCTGCCCCGGCCTCCAAATTCCTGGCACACCACCTTTTGATCTGTGTGTGCATCCGTGTGGACCCCACATCCCGGTGACTCTCCTCCTGCCCCCATGCCAAGCCTGGCTGGGTTGGGAGCACAGCACCCCCTTCTTGCGGTCGCTCCGCAGGGCTCAGCGACAACCCCTTACCCCCCCCCCCATCCTCCAAGCCCGTGACCCCAGGGAACCCTGCCTGCCTGCAGCACCCCAGAAACCCAAACCCCACAGTAAGTCCCATCCCGTCCCACCGCCAGCCCCTGCCGAGCCCTGGGGCGGGATGGAGCGGGGAGGAGGATGGGTGCATTGCAGCGCTTTAAAGAACAAGATGACAAAGTTTGTTGCTTTGCGAGAATGTGCTGACTGTTTGTTTCTTCCCTTCTCCCTTGTCTCCTTTCTCCCCTTTCCCCGTCCCCCCCATCTTTCTTCTCATTTGGCTCCCCCCCCATCTCCCATCCCCTCTCTCCTCCCCCTCCCGTATCTCCCAGGGCTAATCAGTTGTAGGAGCCAGTCGGTCCAAGAGAATTCCAGTACCAACATGGGGTTGGAGGCAATAATTAGGAAAGCCCTAATGGGTAAATATGACGAGCAGTGGGAAGAGCGCTCACCTCTCAGTGCCAATGCTTTTAACTCTCTGAATGCCAGTGCAAGCCTGCCCGCTGCTATGCCCATAACTCCTGCTGATGGACGAAACGAGGACGTGCGCTCCTTGCCAGGTCTGCAGCCCTCTCCACCTTCGCTCTCTCTGTGTTATTAATTCTCAGCCTTTATATTTCCCCTTTCGTGGGTGGATTTATCGCCCCCTCCCCCCATTTTTGTTCATTTTGGTTTTCTTTTTTCCCCTCCCTCCCTCCCCCAGCTTCAAGCTTTGTGAATCCGCTGATTAATCCTGGTCTTGTTTGATGTTAATTGAATAGTCTCAGAAGGTGCTGTTGCTTTCTCTAAACCACTGACTGTGCTCCTTTCCCCGTTTGTTGGTTTTTAATATCTCCTTTCCTTTTTTTTTTTTTTTTTTTTTACACAATGGGAAGGTTTATTGGGGCAGGGGGGAACCCACACCCAAAAGACCGAAGCCGTAAATTTAAATAGCCACCCCAAACTGTCTGTAAACCCTGAGCAGGATCTCTGCTCCCAAAATAGGAGAAGGAACTGAGAAGGGCCGGCATGGGGGAGAGCTTAAGGGAGCTAAACTGATAGATGGGGGATGACTTCAGAGAGCAGGGCTGGGGGTGAGCTGCCCCGTGGGCCCCAGCAGGGCTTGCAAAGCTGGGTGCTGCGGCAAAGTCTGCCCAGCATTGGGGGAAGCTCGAGCAGAGCCAGGAGGGTTGTTCTTCAGATCCCCAGTTAAGGAAGAGAGGAGGGGGACCAGGGATGGCTGGGGGAGAGCGTTTGTCCCCCAGATGCCTGCAAAGGGCAGATTGCCTCATGGAAGTGCCCTGTGCAGAGCACAGCAGCCGCTGTCGGGGGTCACCCTTGGCAATCTGGGAGCACAGCCCCCGAAGCTGAGGAGCAGGGTCCTGGGGGCACACATGCTCCTTCCTCTGGGTCGACTCGGACCGGGCGCTCTTCAGCCTCTTGCAGAAAAGCTTTTCTGGCTCCTGCATGAAACCAGCAGCTTCTTCCAGCCACATTTTCCTATGCCTGGCAGAGGCTGCCCAGGCAGGCAGGGTGGGATGCAGAGCCCGTCCATCCCTCCCCCTTTGGGAGCTCCCCCCAGTTTAGCCAGGCCAACCTACCCGGCAGAGACCGTTTTGGCTTTGAACCTTTTTAAACATCACCAGGGGTTTTGCTGTAAGAACAGATTAAAGACCATCCTGGCCATGTAGACCATGGGAATGGGGAATGTGGGGGCTCAGGCACCCACGTAGCTCCCTGGGGGTCCCTGCCAACCAGCTGCACAGCAGCACACGGCGCCCCTGTGCCACGACCCCTGTTTGTGGGCTGAGCCGTGAGCCAGCTCGGCAGCAGACCCTGCAGAGAAACAGCCCGGCCAAAGCCGCGTGGCTGCTCCTGCCCTGGATCTGCTCCACGGGACGAATCACAACATCAGCCCACAAAGCGGAGAGCAGCGCAGGAGGGGACAGAAATGTCCTCGAGCCGCTGTGGCCCCCCACCCTGCTGCAGAGAGCTCGCCCCATTGCCTTTCCCCGCCGTGGTGCCAGCAGCCCCTGGGGTTACCTTTTCTCCTGCCACGAGCTGATTTTGCAAGCTCTTAAAAGGGAAGCGCTGGGTACGCGCACCCCCTCCTTAAACACACACACCCCCCCCCCAACCCCCATCGCGATGAGCCGGGTGACGAGCGAAGCGCTTCTCTTTGCAGGAGGAGGGGGGAAGCCAAAGATCGCCGCCAGACCCAACAGCCGCAAGGCCAAGTCCCCGGCGCCGGGTCTGTCCTCGGGCGAGCGGCCGCCCTCCGTCTCCTCGGTGCACTCGGAGGGGGACTGCAACCGGAGGACGCCCCTCACCAACCGTGTCTGGGAGGACAGGCCGTCGTCCGCAGGTAGGGCTCAGGGGGGAACGCGTGTCCCCAAAGCGGCCCTGCCACCCTCGCAGGGGGGCTGCGATGGGGCAGCCACCCCCCGCCCCGGTGCCCGGCGTTGACTCTCTGCTTCCTCCTCCCCGCGCAGGTTCGACGCCGTTCCCCTACAACCCGCTCACCATGCGGCTCCCCAGTGGGGTGGTGACGGCAGCCCCCGCCGCCCCCCTGCCGCAAGGGACCCCCAGCAGCCAGCACCACGCCTGGGACGAGGAGCCCAAGCCCCTGCTCTGCTCCCAGTACGAAACCCTTTCGGACAGTGAATGAAGCGAGCCAGGGGCAGGGAGACGGCGACCAAACCCAGGGCGCGGGGAGCGAGTGGGACGCCCGGGGCGAGCGCCCACTGCCCCAGCCCCGCCGGCTCTCACGAGCGAAGATGCAGGAGCAGAGCTGGTTTATTTTTTTCCTTTTCCTTTCTTTTTCTTTTTTTCTTTTCGTTCCCCTCCCAACCAGCCAATTTGGGGGGGATGGGGGATTTTTTTCTTTCTCAACATCTGGAAATTTCTGCATCCTCTTCGGTCTGAAAAAAAGAAAAAAGCCTTAACGAGACAAAACCCAAGGAACCCATCTTCGATCTTGGCAGCCTTGCTGGGCAGTGACCCCCGCGCTCGAGAGGGACCGTGAGCGGCCGCCTGCCCGACGCGTGTCCGTCCCGGGGCCGTGCGCGCTCGGACGCTCTTGTCGGCTCCCGCGGAGTCGAGCGAGGGGCTGCGGGATGCTCCCCCGCATCCTGGCCGTGGGGCTGAGCCACAGGAATGCAAAAACCTTGAGCAGGTTAAAGAAAAAAAAAAAAAAAGTTTGAGAAGTGAAATAGGATGGAACCGCCCCGGTTTGGTTCCCCCCAGCTGATCAAAGGGCTGGTAGCCCGTCATACCCACGTGCAAGATGTATCGGCCCCCGAGCGGTCTCAACACGCTTCAGCCGTGGCTGGGATGAGCGGGCAGGGGAGGGAGTGAAGAGCTATTTCTTTAAAAAAAAAAAAAAAAAACACAAAAAAACCACAAAAAAAATCCTGGTCCCTTCGGTGGAAGCGATCCCGGGCTTAATTCAGAGCGGGCAGGGATGTCCCCAGGCTGGCTCGCACGCTGCCCACGGAGGGGCTCGGTTGCTTTAAGTGCATTGTTTTCTGAATGGTGAGAAAAGGCAATTGTAAATTGTATTGGTCTACAGGGTATATTTTTGATACCTTCAGTGAATTATGTCAATATTTTACGCAAGGAAGGACTTAAACAAAACACAGTATTACATGCTGTAAAAGAGGTTCTGTTCTTACGTGCAGGCTTTGGTGCGTTTGTCCATTGTGTGGAAGGGTTTAAAAGAGAAGGTAACGGTGATCCATCAAAGTTATCTGTAAGTCAGGAGAATGTATGGACTTAGTTTAAAACAAAAACAAAATCTTGCCATGGTTGCAGGGCCCCCCGTTACACACACCTTTGCTGACTCAGCAGAAATCGTTCGTTGGTTGTAGACGTTGCTTCTCCAGAGCCCTCCGAGCTGGCCGGGTGCCGGGGCAGAGCGGGCAGGAGGCCGGCGTGGCAGGGAGTTCACAGGAAACTTAAAAAAAAAAAAAAAAAAAAAAAAGAAACGAAAAAGGATAAAAAAAAGTTTTTATTGTATTTTTGTGATACACACGAATGCTCTACTTTACATTATTTTTTTCATTCCATGATGTTGACTCATATCTGCAGTTACATGGTTAAAGATCAAAATATTAAGACTTTTTTTCATTCACTTCTGCTTTCTCGCTCTGGGGGGAAAAAAAATGGCAAAAAAGAAAAAAAAAAATGTATTAAATGCTTTGCATTCTATACGCTAGAGGAACCCAGAGCATGGCACAGACTTTCTGCCTCTCCGGCTGCCGGGTGGGCAGCCAGCCCAGCCCCCGCAGCCTCCCGGCAGCCCTCACGTCCGACGCGCGGGTCCAGCAGCGAGGCCGGCGCCGTCACCTTCCCGATGGATCTTTCTTTTCCCCCTGCAACCTTCCCAGGTTGATTCTGATTTCAAAGCAAGAGAATGATGGTGTTTGTTGTTTGTTTGGGGTTTGGTTGGTTGTTGGTTTTTTTTTTTGTTGGGTTTTTTTTTTTTTGTTTTTTTTTTACAATGTACAGGTTTTTAATGTTCATCAGTGTTTGTGTCTTTTCTGTTGTGCTTTTTTTTTTTTTTTTTTTAAGAAAAAAAAATCTGAGACAATGCACAAGCAATGTGGAAGTCTTTCCGTTCCCAGGTTATTGCTGCTGGTGTCTCCGTGGCTCTGAGATGTAAAAACTAACAGAGCTGATGTCTGGGCGGTGAAAGTGTTGCAGATTTTGCTGGGGGCAAAAAAAAAAAAAAAAAAAAAAAAAAATCCAAATCCGACCCATCTTCAAAGCCGTCTCCTTAGCCTATTCAGAGAAAAATAGCGAAAACAAAAAAACCCACAACAAAGAATAAAGTTCCCACTTGGCACAGTAGCAATACTGTGTGCTGCGTTGGTGTCTCCAGAAGTCCGGGAAGGTGCCGGGTGCCGGCGGAAGGCGGCTGCCGAGCTCACGGCCCTGCTGACCGGCATCGCAGCCCTGCCGCCAGCGGCTCTCGCCGGCAGGGACCCCGGCGTGGGGCGAGAGAAGCGCCCGAACTGAGCTGCTGCCCGCGGGGTGGCCACACGGAGCCTTGGCTTTTGCCGCGGCTCGCTCTCTCCGGTGGGACCCCTGGCGTGCCGGGGATGGAGGCGCTGGGGCGGCGTTTGGGTTCCCGACCGTGTGGGCGTCCAGCGATGAGCATGGTCGGGCGTCGGGACGTTGGGAAGGGCCATGGGCTCCAGCCGGGAGCTGCGGAGCCACCTTCCTGGCTGGAGGGGCGTTGGGTTGTCCTCCGCATGGGCCCCGGCAGCGTTCGGCCGTGCCATAGCCGGCACCTGAAGCCACGGGCTGGAGGGTGAAGAGCTTGTCCCACCCATCGGTGCTAACCCCGTGGCCGTGTTTCTCTTTTCCTCTGGTTTCCACCGTGGCTTTCGTGTGTGCGGGGCGAGGGGTTGGAGCTGGTGGGGCTGGCCAGGAGCCCCAAAGCACAGCTGATGCCCGGGACTGTGCTGTGAGGGCGTCAAGTTCTCAGGGTTTTTTGAGGTTGTTTTAGTCCTTTTGGGGTTTGTGGCTCAGTGCTGGTGGATGGATGGTTGGGCAGATGTTACCCACCATCTTCTGGGCAGGGCAGTGTTTGCAGGAGGGGACGGGGAGATGCCGGTGATCTCCAGCCACTGTGGGGCTCCAGCAGCCTCACACCCCTGCTTGGTGGGATCCTTTGGGATCTCTGGAGTGGGGAGCAGGACACGTCGCTGACATTCCTGGTTCTGTGCGAGAGCCTGGGCCCCGGCTGTGCCGCATGTCCCTGTCATGCCAGGACAGCCTGCCCCGAGCTGGGAGCCGCGGGAGGGGAGCAGCCCCGGGGGTGCTGGGTTTTGGTGCGGCAGGATCCGACCCTGGGGGAAACGCCCTGCAGAAAGCTCAGCCCCGCGGCTGGCTGCAGCACAGCTCGTTTTTGCACCGCCTTTGCCGAGGCGTCGGAGCAAGGAGCATCCTCGAGCCGCTTATTAATTCGTTTGGGTGAAATCACGGAGTTGGCAGCGTGCCGGGCGGGAGGCCTGCACTGGTCCCTGGGGGGCTGCTGCAGGATGGCCCCCCCATTTCCCTGCTCTCACATGGACTGGGGGGAACATGGTTTTGGGAAAGGGGGAGCTGCTGCTCCTGTAGGTCATGGTGCTGTCCCCGTCCTGCCCCACTCTGGCCCTCATGCCCCCCCTGCCCACTCCCCAGGCTGAGGTCCAAGGCATCCCCGAGCACCCCAGAACCTCATGGCAAGGTCCGACTGGCACCTCCTTGTGCTGCCAGCTGTGGTTGGGCAAATCCAGGAGAAAGTTAAACTGTCAAAAAAAAACCAAGTTAAGGTTAATGTTCAACAACTTTGTAACTTGAACAAACAGGCAAGCAAATTATTGGACAATTTATCGCTTGAACTGTACCGGGGGGAAATATCTATCTTTTGTACAACAACCTGTGCATAGCTGTTTTGAAGTGAGTTGTATGATAGCCGGGGCTGTACAGAGAAACCACCAGGTGTAAATATTTCCTCAGCTTGCTCTAGGGGGGGGGGGTTCTTCTACTAAAGGTGAAGGGGTTTGTTCACTGTTATTTTGCTCGGCGTGCCCACCAGCAAGCGGTGTGGGTAGCAGTGTCCAAACACTGCCTTACTGGTTAAATAATAAAAAAAAAAAGGAAACAAACCAACCCAAACAAAAAAAAAAAAAGCTTATTTGGCAGCAAAATGCAGCGCGCTCCTGCCTGTGTGTGTGCGTGAGCCCAGGTAGGGCGAGCTGCTCGCAGGGCAGCCGAATCGGGAGCGGGATGGTGAGGGGAGTGCGGTTGGGGACCCCCGTGCTGGCGGTGGCACTGACGGGGGTGTCTGTGGCAAAATGGGCTGAGAGGGGGAGGGGGGAAGGGTGGGTGGCAGCAGTGCCCCAAGGCATGTGGCTCGCTGGCATCGGGGCTGGCTGATACGGCCCCCGGCATCGCTGCCGGGCTGGTCGAGGTGGTGGGGTCTGCGCGCTCCCTGGTTGCACCGTGACCCTCCCGTGGCACCGCTGGCAATGAGGCCGGGGCTGCTGCAAGGACCTTGGCAAGGGATGAGTTTGGTGGGTGAAGGACAACAGGACATCACACCCTAAAGCTGGGGGGATCGGTGCTCTGGCCAAGTTGTGGCCTCCCTCCTTGCCTCAGTTTCCCCATCTGCAGGCAGGGTTCACACCCCTGTGCTGCTTTTTAACCAGCTGATGGCCAAGAGCTGCTTAAGCACGATGTTTTTATTGACAGCGGTCACCAAGGGGTGCTGGTGGCACTCAAGGACTGCTGTAGGACTATGCACCCCTTAGCCAAATGCCCCCAAACAAGAGATACCTGCATCTCAGCCAGCATCAAGCAGGGGTGATGCTGGAGGACGCCTTGGCTTCGTTGCTGTTTGACCAGCAGCCAAGGAGAACGTTCAACTGCAATTGAATTTAAAAACTGAATTTAAATTTAATTTAATTTAAAAAAAAAAAAAAAAAAGAAGATACTGTGGTGATGGAGAATCCCTCACAAGCCTTGTAGGGAAGTATCGAGGAGGCTAATTAGCTGCTGCCTAATTAAGAACCAAAACAGAAGCCTTGGTATCTGTTCGTGGGTCTAAATTGCTTTACCTCTGACATCCGTCCCATGGGGCGCGGTTGAGTTTGGCGGGGCCGGGAGCAGTCAGCTCCCAAGTCGTTACATGATTCTGTAAGTGCCCTCCCACGTCTGCACCCGCGGGGCCAGTGCCACGGGGGTCGGGAGCTCTGAGCGCTGCCGTGGGCGTGCGCGCGGTGGCGTTTTACAGGGCAAGTGGCGAATGGGGGGACGGTGAGCCAAGGGGCATGGCTCTCCCTGCGGACAAATGGGATGGCTGTGTGGGATTTAATCCATGGAAGGACTATTAGTTGGTTTAGCACTTGGGGGCCTTCTGCTGCCTTCCCTGGGGCTCAGAAACGGATTTTGCACAAAAGCCGTTTTCCTGAGAGCAGCAATGAGCATTTCTGCCAGGGCGTACCCCTACCTTCGGCTGGCTCGGCATTTCAGGTGGTCGCCCTGATTCGAGCTGCTGCAAGTCCTGGAGGAAGGGTCCCCAATTCTGCATGACTGGTTTGTCTGCCCAGGGGGTGTCCAAAAGGTTCCTGTCTCTGTGCTGGTGAAGGATCACCCTAGGTCCTCTGGATCACTCAGACACCATCTGAAATCCCTCCAGGTACGTACCCACACCGACCAAACCTGCCTCCTCTGGTGTCCGCACACTCCTCCACCGACCAGCTCCCATGGCGATGCAGTAGGTAGATACGTGCTGGCTCTTAAAGATCAGTTTGAAGATCTCTGAGACCAATGATTTTGTTGAAATGCTTCTTGGAAAGCTTTTGCTGCTCTGAAGGCAATTAGAATAAGTTAATAAATAGTACAAACAGAAGCCAAGCTGCTCAGCCTCCTGCATCAGGGTTTAAACGCTGATGAGGGCTGACAGTGGTAGCCCTGGTCAATGATTCACACTGATGCTGAAGAAACAGAAGGTGGGAAAACTCTAAATTCAAGGCCGACACTTATGATTTAATGATGGAAAACTTTAGGTCTACTTGAAAAGCTCTTACATAAAGAGATGAAAATGAACCAGGACAAAAGCAGATGGCTTTGAAAACCTGCAATAAAAAAAATGTCAGAAGCCCAAATTCACTTGTATTTTGACTGGAGACAGGGGTTTTTGAAGGGGAAAGGGAAGAGAAAAGATGGTCCCTGATGCCTTTGCCCTGGACAGAGGCTGTGAGAAGGCACAGGAGCATTGCAGTCTTCTGGTGAAGAATTGGTGTTTAGTTAGGATTATGGGGAGTTTCTTTTTCTTTTGGAAAGAATTAAAGCAAGAGGAAGAGCTGTTTAGGTAGGCCAGGCTGAGTTACAAGAAGAGGGCAGAAAGGGCACGAGACCGAGGTGGTCCTTGCTGCATGAGACAGGACACTGCACTGGGCTTCAGCACCCTTGTGACGGCGCAGAGGGATGTAGCTGTGGTACTCAGCGATGAGCAGAGTAGGTTTAAAAAAGAAAATAAAAGGGGGTACAAGACGTACCAGAATACAAAATCCACATGGTGGTGGCACCCAGCCCTGCACCCTCCCCAGAAAGGCAGCTTGTGTCCCTCCACACCAGCCCTCGGAGAGCAGGGGCTTTTCAGCTGAGCAGTTGAATGGGCCAGACGTGCCTTTGGCCAGGAAAGCCGGTAACCGTTCCTGGGCTCCTTATAGCAGGAAGCATTTTATACCCTCCTGACAGTTGCAATCCAAATAGTCATTCATCAATTCTTGTGATTTGCCGTGAAATTATATATGCTCTCTGATAATGATGCAGAGGGCTAAAGAGCTGATGTTGGCAGGAGATGAGACATTTTAGGCTGGCGAGTAACTTGGAAGGAAAATAGAGCAGCTTTTGGTGGGATGCCTGGTTCTTATCAGCGTTGGGACACTGAAGGGCGTTGGGCAGAGGCAGGGGTGTTTTGGCTGGCTGAGCTCTGCCTGGCTTGTGTGCCCATCTGGGAAGAGTTGGGTTTGAAAGAGACTTGGGAACGAGTGTCACTGGCAGGGGGGCGGGGTAACAGCTGAATTAATTGTCAGGTTTATTTATCCTCTCTTTTTTGGCCTCCTCTAATTACCAAAATGAGTATTTGTCAGGACTCCAGGCAGCGGAGTGGTAATAAATCACTCGCCCCCAATGGGAGGTTGGAGCACTTGTGTCTGAGCGAGCTGAGATCAGCATCGGCTTTAGTGAAGTGCAAATGCTGTCAAGAGGAGCTAGTGGGCTGGTGCACAAGCAAGCAAACAAACAAACAAAACCCAAAAAACATCTTTGCAGAAATGCTCCTGTAATAGAATCCCTGGACACACAGTCTTCCAGCCTGGAGCTGCAGTTGTCTCAGCGGTTGTGAGGAGGAATCACTTTGTGGGGATGCAGGAGGGTCTGGGGAGGTGAAATCCTCGGCAGCCCTCAGCATGTGGGATGCTGCCAGACCCCACGGGGCTGCAGGTCCCTTCCCGTGGTGGCACCAGGGTGTCCAAAACCACCAAACGCACAGTGGGGAGGGCACCTGCCTGTGTCCCCTGGACTGAAAACCTGCAGAAGCTGGGCTGAAAGGCAAAATCCTTGTGTCACAAATATGCCACTTTCTGGGTCTTGCTTTCCAGAGCGGTGCTGTCGTGCAAATCAGGCTTCGCCTGGCGCTGCCCTCCCGGCCTTGCCAGCCCCATGGGCTCGCTCCTGCCGGCGCGGCAGTGATGCTGTGCTGGGGGGTGCAGGGGGGTGTCCAGAGGAGGGACCACGTTCATCTCAGCTGCAGACCGAGCAACCCTGGTGTAACCACCGACAGGTGAGGCTTTCCTCTGGTTGGCCCTTGTAAAAGGAGAACAGGCAGAAATAACTGCCCACAGTGCTCGGGTGGCCAGCCCAGAGATCAGTTTTGCCACCTACATCGTGGAGAGAGCATCAGTCACACATCGTTTCGAGTCTGTATTTTTGAAGAGGCCAGTGTGTTTCCCTTCTTTGGGAATAATCCCAATGCCTCTCTCTCTAAATGCATGTAACCTGACGAAGCACAGGGTGTTAGCAGTGGTGGTAAGCTCCATCTGGAGAGCTCTCTGCTTTGAAGTCAGATGCCGGTTTAAACTCTGCAGGGTACTTTCGCTTAGAAAAAGCAGCAGTTGTCAGTGAAGATTGATCTTGGGCCAGAAATTTTTGCTGCCCCCCTGAGTTCTTTTCATATTTATTAGTCATTCACAATGTCTTTGATGACTAGATGCATGTTCAGCTCTGAGAAAACTCCGTTGCAGTATTTGCCGAGGCGGTGCCAGGGGATAGGAAACACCAAAGGCACTAGCTGCGAGGTCCAGCCATGCTAACGATGGTATTTTGAGTTGTAATTATCAATTGCCATGGCAGCCCCCACTGCTCCTGAGCAGAGGCTGAGGAACCCATGGAGGAAGCAGAAGCCCTTGGTGGGGAGCTTGGTCTGAGGTCTCACCCATGGATTGAGCCAGCCAAAATGAATTGCTCCGCACGTTGCAGGTCAGTATTGGCAGAAAACACTGTGCCTGCAGGACAGGGGCACCTCTGCGAGCTGCTGGGGGCTCCTCTCCTGCCTCCAGTGGCACAGGGGGAAGAGAAGCCTTCATGAAGAACAAAAAGCAGAGCAGCAGCATCCAGAAGGTTGCTTTCGAAGACACTACATCCTCATTCAACACATTCCTCAAATGCTGCTCAGAGCAGCTGTCAGCAGGGGCGGTGTGATGGGCCCTGAATTGGCTCTGGTGAGTCGTGGGCTCTGAAGAGGTTTGGACTGACTTGGCTGTTTGTTTGCAAAAGGCTGGACTTTAGCTATGCAATCCTGATCCAGCTCTGCCCAGGATCCAGGAGTATTTTCTGCTGCTGTTTTGTCCTGAGCCCTTTCCAGAAAGCGAAGCAGCTGCCAGAGGTCAGACGCAGGGAGCCTGGTCGGTGTGTGCCTGAAGATGGGTGCCAGGTCTGGATCTGCATTCCAGTTGGACCAAAGCAGAGCTTTTCCCCATGGGAATGTTAATCCTGGGTCTTGGCTTAGAGCCATCTCCAGCTTTCATGTTTTTGGAACTGAAAAAGAGCACCATTCTGTTCAAGGGAAGAGCAAATCCTTATACCCCACCTCTATACTCCAATGAGAAGTCGCAACCAGTTCAAGCGTTGCTGGCTCCTTAGCAGTGAAACCCACCTTACTTCACCTCGCTGGACCCGTTTTTAGCTACCAGTCCCTGTGGGCTGCCAGAGCATCCTGCTCCCCTTCAGACCAGCAACAACCCCTGTGCTGGAGCTGCCTCCTCTGTCCACTGGTGAAGGAGAAACCAAATAGCAGAGGTTGGAAACCAAATAGCAGAGGTTGCTCTTGGGTCTCTTTGTGGGGGACGGCAGCCTTTTTATTAGGTCCAGATGTTGCTTTCTGCCCCGGGCCATGCTGGGAAGTAAAGCAAAGTGTGTTAATGTTGGCTGGAAGAGCCTCTTTGGAAACAAGCTCAAAGGAAGCGGGGTTTCTTCTGCACCCCTCTTTCTTGGGGGCCCAGGGGAGACAGGCCAGTACGGGAGGCACAGGCATGGGGTCGCCCTGCTGCTGAGCAGGCCTCTTCCCTACTCTCTCCAAAAATCTCCCAACAGTGAGCATGGCTTTAGCCAGCCACCCGATTCTCCAGGGTGCTTGGACCTACTGTCCCCTGGTCAGTGGCTGCTGTGCCCGAGCTGATGGCACTTCTGGGGAGAGTCAGCCCCATCGCTGAGCTGACAGGGCCCTTCTGGACCACTTTGCTCTTGGGTTTTGTATTGAGATGTGGAGATGGAGGACTCTGTGTGAGGGGCAAGGCTGCTCTCCAGATGTTCTTTTTCACCATTAGGTAGTGTTTAAAAACACAGATGATTTTTTTTCTCCCCCTTTCTGAGTGCATTTAGAGGAGAGACCTTTGGAGGGGTGAGTGGCAAGGGAGAGGCTGGATGGGGGAGGGTGGTAAGACCTTCCCCCAGATCATCTGCTTCTTCACAAATGAAGCTTTTCTAGAAAGCGCTGAGCCGGGCACTTTGCAGCTGGTTCTGCTGGGCTGTGGCACAGCATAGTGCGGCCGGCTAATGGAGCTGGGCTCCAACGGGTCCCCATGGTCTGGTGCCAAGCCTGGAGGCCTTCAAAACACATGGCTCATTAACAGTGCGCTTCAGCTAGGGCTGGGGCTCGCACAGAGGGCTGGCGCTGCCAAAGTGTTTACAAGTCCAGGAGGACTCGGAAAGGGCCCAAGCTGTGAAGTTCAAGGGCAGATCTGGAGGCAGAGCAGTGCTGGGCTTAGCAAAGCACCCCAAGCCTCAAGTGCTGCTCCGCTGTTCCCTGCTCCACTCCACCTTCACAAGCTCAGGCTAGAGCTGTAAGGATGCTCAACTCCTCTCCTGGATACTAGCTAGGGATCTGCGTGGCTCTGGGTGCTATCTCCTCTGGTTCAATGTATATTCCAGGGTAAAGTCTGCGCTCAACCAGCCAAGGATGCTCTAAGAGGCCTGAGATGCTGCCATCCCATAATGCCTCATTAGAAGCTGGACCTGAAGCTAAAACCCCACTTCTACACCTCCAAGGCCAACCTACTTGGCCAAAACAGGTTGGTAGGTCCATATGACGTGCAGCATCACCTAGCCAGCCACAGGTGCTGGGGATGCCCCTGCTTAAAACCAATGTTCTGGAAGTGCAGGCGCTAAAAAACATACCCTGTCGGAAGCCCAGCGAAAACCCATCTGTGAGAGGAAGAGGTCAAAGAAGAATACAAAGGGGTTTATTTCCCGAGGCATTTGTCTGCAAGGCAAACGTGTTTTGATTTTTTTTTAATTTGCTGTGTTTTCCTGGCTGGCCTCCCACGCAAACGCCAAACGGACTTTCACTGGCATAAAGCAGGGTGTTGGCTTGTGTCCTTTGTAATCCAGTGCTCAAGGACTCAATCGGTTGGATCAGTGTTTATTATCAGTAAGTGGGGCGTACTTAAAGGAAATGGGCAGGTTTCAACACTAACCTATAACTAGTTTATTGCTGGCGTGTCCCTCTCTTACCCTTATCATTTATGTTGAAAATGATAAATGAGGGATTGATGGTTCTAGCTGGTTTATGAATAATCAGGTTACTTCACTGTAAAGCCCCAGGGGAAGATAAAGTTTCTACAATCCTCCATCAAAGAGAATGCAGTTTGCACTCGTGTGTGTGTGTTGCTTATTCCTCCAAGTGCTTTGCACTTGGCGTGTTTTTGCACCCTCCCTCTGCAAGTGTGCGTACCCACGTGCACTCCCACGGCACAGCCCAGTGTTGACGCAGGTTTCCCAGGCCATGCAGCCCCTTGGCATCATCACCTGCGGCCACACACGGGGTGTTCGGAGCAGTTTGCTCTCCCATGCAGGAGGCGATGGGCATCTCGGTGGCCTGCGATGGGAGGCTGCATGGCCAGGGTGCAAGCCGGGTGCTCTGGGGAGGTGCATGGAGGACCCCAACCTCAGCAGTCAGCTTGGAAGAAGCCCTGATCCCGTTTGTATTTCAAGGACCTGCAAATAGCCGCTGGTCTCAGGATTTGCTTGTGAGACAGGAAGAGCCCCAGGGAGATGATTTCAATGTTTATGTATAAAGAAATGTCTAATCACCGGGCTCAGAACAGGCTCGGGAAGGGAATCTGGAGATGGTTAGCTGGAAAGGAGGATATTTTTATGCTAGAAATGTGCTGTCCACCTGTTTGCAGGGCAGGAAGCATACGATGAGAATCAAAGGCTTGGCAGAATGAGTATTTTCATCTTTGTAGATGTGAACTCCCTTTCTGTCTTGGACTCCGAGGCGTGGAACTGTTTAGATCCAATATCATTATTAGAAGCAGAAAATAGAGCTCATAAAACTCCCTCCTTACGCCCCAAAAAAGCAATTCCAAGGCCCTCAATCCTACTCACAAACAAGCCATTCCTGCATTCATTCCTCACTGTGGCTGGGCGCATTGACAGGGGAAGGGGACTCAGAGCTTCGGCAGAAGCTGAGCAGCCCTGGAGCAGAAGCTGAGCAGCCCTGGGGAAGGTCCTTGCTCCTCTCCTGTGTAACCAGACCAGGGTATTTAGAAACAGGCAGGAGAGCTGGGGGTGGTTCATGCGGCAGCAAACCCATGTGGCCAAGCCATGTTCCTTCCAGGCCGTGGGGTAACCACAGAAGCTGCATCTGGGGTGAGAATCACTCCCTCAGGCAATGGGCTGAAAATCAGCACTAGATACACTTCTTACCATAGCTGAGCAGACATCGCAGAGAGCAGCTGGAAGCACCAGCCACGGAAGCCACCACCACACCAAGCATCCAGCGGCCTATGCAGCCACCCTGGGGTCTCAACTGCTGAAGCTAAGGTGCCCCCTGAGGCACTGAACCTTCCTCATGGGACAAGAGGAGGTCACAGAGCTGCATCTAGGACATCTCAGGTGGGTTCAGACATCCTGGGATGGCTGCTCTGGGAGGTAGTTGTGGAGCGACAGTGTCAGCTGCTCTGGGGACAGAGGGACCTGGAGGCATATCTGCTGTGACAGGCTCCCATCCCATGTCTGCCCACAGAGATGGCCTAAGTGACAGTTCAGCGTCCTGTGCCAGAGGACATGCAGTTCATGCAGGTGGCCATGATACGCGTCACTCCAGGCATGCTGCTGGGGGATCCCTTGCACAGGCATGGATTCGTGACGTTTTTGAGGACAATACCACTTCTCTACTGCTTGGCATTGCCTAGATCTTCTGAAGACACTTCTGCAGGTCCAGACTGTGACATTGCCATCTGCTGAGCATAAGGAGCGGAGACCAAGCCCAAGGTCTTGCACGTGGCAGTTTCAAGCTGATGGCTTGGCAGCAGGGGCATGTTTTACGTCTCCAATATCAGGTAAGGTTCTTTCTCTGGCAAATCCCTCTGCTTGTTGACTGTACATAGCTGTGGAATGAAATTTGATAAAGGCATCTGTTGTTGCCTTACAGTTCTGCTTTGTTGAGTGGAATGGGGATCCCAGCATGTGGGGTTTTATTATTATTTAATTTGTAGCTGCCCATTATCAGCAACTTCTTTTAGGTGAGGCTTTTGGCATTTTACACTCAGCATTCTTGCTGTCTGTGAAACCAGCCTAAACCTTTCCTTCTGTTCATAAAGGCGTCTAGTCTAAATTCAAAGTCCATCCATTATAACTTCAGCACCTTGTAATCCTTCAGAGATATGTGCAATTACGCTCTGAAATATCCCAGGAGCAAAACTAATACCAAGCATCATCTGCTTAAATTTACAACATCCAAATAGCACAGTGAAAGCCACTAGCTTAGGGGTTAGCTCATCTGAGCACACTTGCCAAAACACATCTCCTGCATCTAATACTGCTTTTGCTGTTGAGGATTTAGCTGCCACCTCAGGAATCTTCATTGGACGGCATTCATGGTTTATGGTTTTATTCAAATAATGGGAGCGGATGCATATGTCCTTCATCTGGCTCTTGGGGTTCAACCATTGAACTCACCCAGTCTGTACATCCCCTGCCTTCTCCACATTGGTGTTTCCTCAGGTGCTTGAGCATGACCGTCTACCGTCCTTCATCCTAGAAGCAGTTCAGCCGTGATTTGTGTCAAAAAGCTTGGGATGAGGACACGGGCACTTCCCGTGCACCTGAAGAAAGCCTCTTGCATAACATGGCTTTCCTTCTCCTTTCCATTCCTTAAACAGCTGTTTCTGTCCAAGCCTATTGACTTCATCCCTATAAATCCAATATGATTTTTCCATAAGGATTAGCATCAGATTCTCCCTGCAGACATCTTAGGTCTTGGAAGACAGCTCAGTGCTCTACTAATAGCTGGCTGGCTGGCGAGCCTGAGGCATTTACAGCAATGGCTTTAAAACACACTTCATGGCTAGGCAGCGTTTTAGCCCTGATGCAACCCATCTGCCTTCATGGTTTGGAAAGCAAGGACACAGCAGGGGTCCTGATACTCTAGTAGCATGTGGATACCTGCATATGAAATCAACATTATGTTGGTTCTTCCTGCCCTTGAAGGCCATGGAAAAGCTGGAAGAGGAACTACCTCGATTGAACACCAGGGCTTCATAGCTGGGTAGAACAAGATCAAGCAGGAACAGGCAAATTTAGAGCAAAGAAATGGTGAAACTGCGGACCAGGGAAAGCTTGAAAGGTAAAACCGCCTCTGCAGGAAGCGTGACTTTTGTGCTCTCTGCCATTTTACTGTTCCCTGGGCATATGTGACAGAGCAGGTTTTACACACCACAGCACCGACTGTCTGAGAGCACAGACTCCCGACCATGGGGAGCTGGGCTGAAACCCACGGGCAAGGGAGGGACGCACCGAAAACATCCCCTCTGGTTGGGAAAGAGGCATTAGGCACTGAGTAAAGAATAAGGAAGAGGAAGGAAACTCCACATACATCATCATGACAGTTTGAGTATTTTATTACGATATATAAATTCTGTCTTCTTAAATTACTCTCTCATGAGTTGAACAGAAAGGGATTACTGTGGAGAGGGGAATATACAAAAATAAAAGGATATTGTGAACTACTGCATCACCACATATACAACAGTAAAGTACTTTACAAGCACTTAGAGAATCAGACTTACAAAAATAAAAATATGACACATCCTTATGCATTTCCACCAGTTATATGTTCTCTTCTTCCTTCTCTAACCTTCAAACACCTTTCAACCCCATCTTCAGGTCACACTTCACATGGCAGAATACTTTGCTCATTTTGATGGCCATCACAGTTTCTGAAAAAGAATTAGTGCTTCCCAAGACTTATAAAATACAATGGTTGCAGGAGAGCTTTAGGGGAGATGTTCAGAACAGATCAATCTGTGAGCAATGGGGGGATGCTCAGGGAGCAGAGTTCATCTGGCAGTAGAAATATGAACATCCCACAACAAGACCCATCATTCCCTATAAAGCGTCCCCCCTATCTCCACAGAGGCACCGCTTGTGTGCTTGATATACACAGTCCCCAACAAGCCTGGGGAATGCTGATGCTCACAGACTTCAGTGGGACTGAAGGACTCTGACAGAGGATGGATCTGGTTTTGTTTCAGCTCTAAAGAGGGCAAGGATGCCTCTCCCTACAGGAAAAAAAGGCACATTAAAACTACGATGGCTAAGTATTCTAGCTCACAGTGTTCACACACAGAACCATTCGCCTCTAGATCAGATTCACGCAGTCTTTAGTCTGCAGTTCACTCTGCAAAGTCTTTTGCTCATTAGCCTTCTAGTGACCTTTCCCATTTTTTTTTAAGACACACTCAACATAAATAGTAAATAGCATTCACTTCTCTGACCAGCAGCTCACTCAAACAGTGCCATCAACACCCAAACCTCATTTCATCATTCCCAGAAAGTATGCACCCAGGGTGCGAATCTGTCTGTATTTCACATTGAGAAAAGTAGAGCTGGCTTAGGAAAAAAAAAATAAAAATAAAAAATTTAAAGAGTAAAGACAAAAGAAGCAGTAAACTGTTTTGGTCGAAGTTGTTCTCTGCGGCTTGTGCAAAGTATTCCGCAGATTCTTAAAGTTCAGTATTTAGTTAGGTTTCCCTCTTTTTGGCCCCAAATACAATGACAGCAATGCAGGCAGACCAGATGCAAGCATGTTCTGTTGCATTCAGGGGCAGAACAATCACAGGAATGAAGGGGATGAAGGGCAAACCCTGCACCTTTGAAAAAAACAACCTTCCCCCGCAAAAAACCAGATGCCTTCTGGGAAAGTTTCTGATCTCAAAAATAGCTATTGACAGAAAATAATTCCTAAAAGCAGAGTCTGACTTTACCCATCAGGCTTACAGGACTGTGGGCAACAGGCACATTAGGATCCTGGGGATCCAGCCACAGTCCCAGCTGCTCAAGGAAACTCACCTTTCTAAGCAGCATTTCCATGGTCTAAAGTTATCATTCGCATCTTTGAGAAAATATACACGAACAAAGATCTGTTGGTTGAGATTAATAATGCTCCACTTAAAAGAAAAACACCTCTCTAGTGGGACTAAGGGTTCCCTTCAGATGTACAAACATCCTACAGGCAAGGCACTTCTTGGCTGTTCGGAGCGATTCTTAATTGGCAACACACACGCAAAATTCACTTTGGCTTTTCTACCACCGCCTGACCCAGACACGGGGACAGGAGCAATAGGGACAGAGGGTGGGCAGGCACAGTGAGATCTGCGCCCAGGCAAGGGTGAACACCTGACCCTCTTGTGGTTTTTCCTGTCCTCAGGAAAAAAAGAGTCCCTTTCCAATGCCAGCTTTCACCGAGAAGAAAAGCGATGGGCCCATGGGAGATACCATGTAAGAAGGTATTTTTCAAAAATCTCTACAGATCCCAGGCGCTTGGCAGTGTCACGGTTTGGATGGGTCCAGGGTGGTAGCCCACCATGGCCTGTCCATGGCTACACAGCTCAAAGAAACCCAAGCTGCTCTTTTTTTTTGGTTTTTTTTTTTTTTTGTCTGGCATGGCAAAACCAGACAAGCTGCCTAAGCTTAAAGGAGCAGGAGCATGTTAGGTCATCTCTAAGTCTATTTGCAGAAAAAAACAAAGCAAGAAGCTTCAAAGAGGCCTGGCCCGGACGTGCGAGGACCCTACAGTGCCAAGGATGCAGCCCTCCATTGCACCCTCCTGGCGGTCACATCTGCTGGTGAGACTTTGCCTTAGCAGCCTCTGTCCCTGCTTGGTGAAAGACCAGTCTGTGGTTTAGATCTTTCCACTGGATTTGTATTTGCACACTAGTTTTTTGGTTTTCTTTGAATTCTTTTTTTTTTTTTTTCTGTTGCAGCCAGTGTTTAGGAAGCAGAGCTAACAGTGGCCAAAGTGGGCAGAAGCCTGCCACTGGCCATGATAAAAGAGATATTCTGGGGAAAACCTGTCCTCAAAGACCAGAGTCATCAAAAACTTCAGCTCTGTGCTTGGAGCAGGGGAATAATCCAACTGTTAACAGGAGAAAAGCCTGATGCATGGGGGGTTGGACTAGATGACCTCTAAAAGTCCCTTCCAACCCAAATTATTCTATGGTCAGAATAGGGAGTCTCTGGCATCCTTTTGCCTGGGGGTCAGCCTGTCTCTATGCTCACTCAGGGGAGGTGCCTGCAATGTAATCTGTCATCATGCAGGGGTCTCCTGGGTGTAAGTACTGGTCCTGCTTTTGAACTTGGATTACACTGTTCCTCAGCTTGAAAATCTACCTCCCCTTTGCTCCAGACTCTCTCAGGTGCACGAGTAGAGCCCGCCTGAGCCTTCACGATTCACCCAGGAAGGCAGACCAGTACTTCCACTGGTCACTAGGCTCGTTCACCAGCACTTGGTGAAACAGGGTAGACCTCAAGACGAGACAGCAAGCAAGTGCATCACCAGCTTGCACTGCACTTGGGCCCACACTCGTCCTAGCTTCAACTGCCCTGCTGCCAAAGCTAACGCCGCAGCACTCGTGTTTGCCGGAGCTCTGGGGAGAAGGGTTGCTTCAGGCATAATGCCCCCTTTGGAGGCAGATGTTGCTTTTCCAGGCTTTGACAGTGACAGTCAGCGACAGCAAAATCCGACCAATAACAAATATAATCCTTGTTTCTGTGTTGCTGAAAAGAGTTCAACAGTAGGTGGAAGCCTTGGAAATCCTTTGAGAGATTTCTCCCTACCAAATAGAGAGGCAGAGTTCATCACTGCCATAGCACACACCTTTCAGTACTAATGATGCTTCAGCTGTCAGGATTTAAGTTTATATATAAAGACCTTATATTTACCTCTGGTGAAAAAAACTGTGCTTCATTTTAAACAAGAGAACTCTGTTTCATAAAGGTCACAGTTCCGGTCACATTTACCAATTGCCTTTTGAAACTGATGGAAAAAAGTATCTTTATAAGTCACTATTTAATTTCATTATTTTTTAACATTTTTCAGATATATTTTTGTCAGTCTTTGTGGATTTGTGTGTCAACTGTTCTGGGCAATCAGCTATGTCTTGTTGACATTGTTAATAGGTTTTCTGACTTGGCTGCTCAGTTGTGTTCTGAAATAACTCGATCAGACTCACAGCAAGTCAGGAACAAAATGGAAAGTTTAGAAGAAGGAAAGCTGGAAATTAATTTCCAGAGCTGTGTGGTTATTTTCTAAGTCTGGGCTCTTCTGAACAGCATGCAAAAACTCTTGATAAGATTTTTGGACACAATTCCATGCCATTTGCAAAGATCATACATTTGCGGGAATCCATATTTTCAGCAAGCTACCAAAGTGAAGAGATACCAGGAGATGTGATCCATGAGTGGGGAATGGTTTGCTTTAGGATGGCTGTCATAACTCCTGCTCTCTCAGTGTTTCTTGATCCTTTTGCGGAGACAGCTCAGCTGTTTGTGAAGTACCTGTTGAATTGCTACAGCCTGGCTGATTAAGGAAAACCTGGACAGATTTGGGTTCCTCAATATTTCAAGCTCTACTCTGAGACAGTTTGGCTGCTCCTCCACAGTCAGCGAAGCTGTCCATGCTACAGGTATGGAAACTATTGAGAGGGTGAGCAACCTTGCTTGTGAGTTAACCCTGCACTGGCTTCTTTGATGTGAGATAGCATCTCCCTGTAATACGTTCCTCCCTGCAATACAGCCATACCCTAAAACTCAAAAGGGTTGTAAGTGCATAAAGATCCCTGTAAATTGGGTGTTCGAGACAACGAACAGCACGGCACGCTTGGACTGACAGTACTTTTGAACAAGGGCACTGGGCTTCTAAATCACTTGGGACACTTCTTTTAGAAAATAGCCCTTCAGCTATTCAGTCTCCTCAGCCTCCCCTGCATGCACTTGGCTGGGCTCACAGAAGAGGTGGCCGTGCGTTGGGGCAGGCCTTTCTCCCATCTCCTGGTTGTGCTGTGCCTTGCTATGGTATATAAACATCTAGCTGCTAGCAAGAGCACTGTGCGCCTGTTTTCTTCCTCTTTTTCCTGATGACAGTCCCCACTCCTCCCAGTGAGTTAGGCCTGAGGTTACTGCAGTGGTGTAATAATGCAGTTATCTCCCAGATGAGCTGTTGGAGCAAGCTGTCATGTACTGATACAAATAACCACCTCTTCTGCATTTAAACTCTAAGAAAACCTGGCTTGGTGTATGCCGGGCAGACTGGACGCTGACTCTGCAGTTGGACTTCCCTTTGCAGAGATCAAAATAGCTCTGAAGGTTACAGTGAGTCTCACCTACGTGCTAGACGAGACCTACAGAGCAGCACTCTGCCACGGGTAATAGGGTCCTTTGTCATCTTGATTTCATCTAAACACAAGTCAAAAATAGATACGCTTGGAAAAAAAACCCAACAATAAAATCTAGATCATGAATGTCAGGAACATAACAAAATACAAGCCAGCATCTCACTGATCAAAACCATCCCGTGCCCTGCAAGCCTCCTCCCAGCCAGTTCAGCCTCACCCAAGATGACATGTTCTCCAGCCATTAATATTCAGCCGCCATCAATGAAGGCCCAGCCAGAGACCCAGCAAAGGCCACAGCCTTCTTGAGGTCACAAGGTTGCCAGCGGCAGGGCAGATCAGAGGGTCTCACTGTAGATGACACATGGGCTGGTTTCCTCGCAGAGTTCCAGCTGCACGCTGGAAGCAAACCAACGCTTGGCACAACCCAAGCTGTAGTTGAGGGTGGTCCGGTAAATGTTCTTGGCATGCTTTGGAAAAATGATGGTCGTGCTCTGAAACCTCAGTGGCTTCTGGCGGGGCTCAAAGATCAGCTGGGACTTGTAGTTCCGCCAGGTGCAATTGGGAGCAGCAATGACTGTCTCACTGTAGGTGGTGACGGTGGGGATGGGGCCGTAGAAGATGTCATCCCGATAATGCTTCTCGGAGTCGTACTTCACCTCGGAATTGCACCTACAGAGGACAGCAAGGTATCAGGACCACAGCCCAAGCAGCAACGGAGACAAGATAGGCAGGACTCTTCCCTAACCCTTTGGAGCTGGCAATGTTTATGGCCTCTCGCTGCACAGACACTGGGGCAGCCGCCAACCCTATGACCCAAAACAGAGGGCCGAGAGGACTTCTTCCTACTGGTGAATCTTGGTGGTACCTCACCTTGCTGTGTCTTTTTTTTCTTTATGTTGCCTTGCCATCAGGACACAAAGATGCCCGAGCTAGCTAAAATCAGAGTGCTGGGAGATGAGGGGTGAGGTTGCTTGCTAGGGCATGCAGAAAACCCAAGCAATGGTCAAATAGCAAGTAAAGCCAAGAGATGCTGTGGGCTATGGCTATCCAATGTCGAAGCCATTGGTCTCAAAGGAAGTGGCCATGTTAACAGCTGCCAGATGGAGAACCCATAAAACGTGGGATGCCGCTGCCCTGCCTGTATTCTGCAGGCATCCAGAAGGGATGTATGGACACCAGGCCACGACGTAAAGGGCTTTCCTAGAATCCCTGGCCATGGGGAGCAGCAGGACTTTCACTTGTTTTCCCCACTCCCCAAACGCTCTTCCAGCAATCAGCAGCCAAGGAATGTGCAGCTCCAAGAAAAAAAAGATTAAAAGCTGGGTGTGTGCTTGTCATTACCTCGGCCCGGAGGGGGGTTGACTGATTGTGCGCGGCACGTAATCTGAGCTGCTGTAATGTATTTTGCACAGCCAGGGTGTAAGCAAGTCATTCAGCACACATAAAACAAGACTCCGATGTAATCACCATAAAAACATGCCCCCCGGCAGTTCCTCGGCAAGCAGAGATTTACTGGGGTACATTTCCAGAGAGACGGTTGCATAGGCTGAGAGGGGTGGGAACTGGGTTTACAGTCCTCCCACCATCCTTGCCCCAAGCTGTGTGTAACTGCTCCGTGCTGTTTGCAGAGTACATTCCACACCAGCAGAAGAGTGAAAGAGGAGCAGACATCCATCCATCCACCCACCAGCCTCAGCACCAGCCGCACAGGAGGTCAGAACACCTCCATCACTGGCTTGGGGGACCATGTCCTCACGAGGAGGAGCTCATTCTGCCTCTGTGGGCTGGTCTAATTTTGGTTTCTCTGCTGCAAGGGCTAACAAAACCAGGTGCCAGTTACAAGGGTGTTGCTTCTGAGGATACAAGGCAGCAGGGAACAGGATGAAGACCATCAGGTTACTTAATGGAGGCCATCAAGCCTACAGATGGTAATGGTTTTCTCTCATAGCCTTGGATTTAAGCTGGCCTTGGAAGGAAAGCTGCCTTCTCTTACAACCTCCCTCCAGTTCTTGCCTCCTCCCCTCTGCCTCTGCTGCTGTCAGTGTCTGTAATTCAGGCATTACTCTCCCACCTGTCCCTCCCCTCCCATCAAAATAACCATGACTCCCACTCACAAACACATTTTAATTTTTTACAGAAGAAAAGGCAGCAGGAAAAAGACAGAAACCCCCGCCGACCCACCCAAACCCAGCTGTACCTGATTTCCTGCACAGGCTCAGGGCTGACCTCAATGCTTTCTCCAAAAAACACAGGGTACATTCGAGGCCTCATCTCTGGCACGGATGGGTTCAGAAGCAGGTAAGGCATCTGCAGGGAAGAAAAACACAGCAAGTGTTGGGACACAACAGATGTGGCTGGCACGGTTCACAGTGTGCTGTGGCTGGTAGCTGAGCAGCCAGCAGCAGCACGTTCAGCACCGGCAGAAGACACCAGTGCCTCCAACCTTGGTGAACTCTGTCCCCTCAGAGTCCTGTAGGAGACACTGCAGGTGACAGGCTCTTCAACAATGAGAACAGGTGACTGTGGCAGCATCAGAACCAACTTTGTTTCATGCAAGCTAAGCTCGCCTTGCTTGCGCTCTCAGCATCATTCAGCTCCTCCTCACAGTCCCTGTCTCTTCCAGGTTTGTAGCAGGGCCCCCAGGTTAGCAGAGTGTTGGTGACACCAAGGAAGGCACAACTGTCCATGCTCAAAGGGGAGGACCATTGTCAAGTTGCCAAAAAACAGCCTGAAGGTGGTTGGCAGAGAATGAGACCATTAAACCCCATCCTCGCACGGAGAAGAAGCCTCCCTCTGCCCAGCACATCACCCAGGTAAGTGACTCTGCCCAGATCTTTGGCACTCCATGCTGCAGTATCTGTTTGTTGAAATTTAGCCCTTCCTTTCCTTCTTCCTTTCTTGTTTCTCATAGGAATCACAATTGTTTGGGGGTTTTCTTTAGCCCTAATGTTGTCTCCACTGTTATGAATTAACAAGTCTTATGAAGACTCAAAGTGCACCAGCATGGAGAAGTGCTCTAAGTCTGACAGACAGCAGGGAGACAGAGCCTAAGTCTGCTGACTTAAAGGATGTAGGTCTATTTAAGTGAGATGTGTATATATATATATATGCTAAAAATAATGTATCTCTTGCAACAAACCAGTGGGGGAACTGGTAGACTTGCTATTGCTGAAGCCTCCCTGCCAAAAATGGCTGTCATGCTCCAAGGGATGTTCTAGTTAACTGTGCTCAACTGAGTGTGGGGTGAGACACTGGGGCACCTTGTGGCCTCTGCAATGCAGGAAAAGTTTCAAGCCAGGACTTTTTAATGAATGGAGCTGCTCCAATTCATGACAGTGAAAACTGGATTTTTAAGACTAATTATACCCTGTTACTCTGACAAATTGTCACAGTCCAGCCTAGGCTCCTCTGCCCACCACAAAAATGAGTAATCCCACTTCTCTATACCGCAGTGCTCTGAAACATCAGTTCCCACATATAGGGATCCTGCGTCTGGTGTCTGGACCAAGCCCAGGGGCTAATTAAGCCTAATCCTGCCCTCCTGGAAAAATGTCATTGCAGGTTTTGGTCCCTGCCACCACTTTTCTGTCGGCAGCAATTTCTGACACACAGAGACACAGGATATCTTTAAACGAGACGGCTGGCAGCCTCTGTGCAAGGTTGAAAGGTCTCTAGATGGCTGAAAAGCTCATGGAGTTTTTCCACTTTCCACCATGCATAGGCCCTATGTGCTAGAATTACAGCTGTATTTCATCAGTGTCAGTCAGTAAGACCATCTCAGGGCCCACAGAATCCACTGAGGGTAGCCGAGGATACAGCTCTTGTATTAGCTTGCTCTTCCCATGCCGCTCCTTTCCACTTTCCCCAGCGTCTTCTGGTTGGGTGGCACAGGAGGGAACACTGGAGCTATGACCTGGTTCCTACTGGCAGGGCTGGGTAAGAGGTACTGCAGCTTGTGCCCTACCCTGTACAACATGCAGGTCCCTGAATGCTCACAAGGTTTTCCCTCAAGTTGGTGTTAACTGGCAAAGCTCTGCTGAGTCCACTCAACAGCATCAGCTCCCACTGGCTGAGGTCTGGTTTTCTCTAGTGGCTTGGGCTTTCTGCCTTAGGCTAAGGCAAAAAATGTCATTGCTTCATCTGAATTCCCCAAACCCTTCAATTCTGTGTCCCAAAGCCATAAAGCTGTTTACTCTTCCCATGCTGAAATATCCCTGCACTTTACTACTGTGTTAAACTGTAAACCTCTCTTTCTGATTGAATATTTCTGTTCCATTGTCAAAAAAGGCCAGTATTTGCATAGGTATGGGGGGGGGAAGAATATGTTCACCCTCATTACTAAACACTGGCCAAAAGGCAAAGTTCATTCCCAGATCGCTTTCAACACTCTTGACAAGGGAGGGCAAGGGCAGCCTTTCTGGTCATAAATAAAGCCCTTTTGCTTCTGAAATGTGAATTGTTTAGATCAGACAAGCCTTAGTTCACAAGGGTGCAGATCTCCAGCTTTTAACAGACTGCACATGGGCAGAGCTCTTTCTAAAGACACCTTGTACATGAGGAGAGGTTCATTTGGGTGCAGGAGTCAAACACCATGTGTACATGCATTCATGGGCTCTGCAAACAGCAGGCAAGCTGGCCTTTTGGGGGTTCACCTGCAAAGAGATGCAGATTGCTTTAACTGGTGAAGGAAGAAAGGCTGGGGATACATGTACCTCCTTCAGGAGACTGTTCTCTTTCTCTTTATATTCCTGTGGCCATACCTGACATTGGCAAAACTCCAGCTGAGAACCTGCCCTCTTTTTACACTGTGCCCACCTGAGGAGACGTCTTGTCCAAAAGGCCCCAAACTGGTCTCTGCTTGCACATGAGGTGAGAAAATTATCATCTCTGATCCTCCCTTTGAAAAGCTCAGCTCAGCAAAAGGTGTCTCCAGCTTCCCAGATGGAACATTGAATTTGCACAGGGCAGAAAGGTGGGCCTTGTGCTGTGACATGAAGAGCAGACCTAAAGGTATGAATACCTCTTACTGGAAAATATTTGAATGTCCTATTTCTACTATGAACCATGACTCTCAGCACAAAACAATGCTGACTCATATGGCTTTTATAGCCCATCCTGGAGACAACGCTGCCGACCAGGGTGCAGGTTTGCAACAGGCTCTGAAGGGAAAGCCCCTGCCCTTGAGCTACCACCACCTCTTCCACCCAAGTGCATGCCCAGCTCCCCCCTCCCTTGTTTGATCCAACAGCCTCAGAAAGTGCATCTGGAGTGCTCTGCACACCCTGCTCTCTTCATGCACTGCCTTTGAGGAGCCTTTGAGATGCTCACCTTGGCTGGGGAGGGGCAATAGTTCTCTTTGCAAGTAGCCAGCAAGTTGGGGGTTCGCTGTTTCTCCTAACAGGTAAAATAAGTCACAGCCACCAAAGACAGTTTCACACTCTGGTACCAATCACCCAAAAAGTGGAGAGGCAGAATAGAACTGGGAAAGCTCTTCTGTCCCAGCTTCTAAACAACAGAGTTTTTCAGGCCATGCTGCCAAAACTGACTGCAAACCTAGATAACCAGAAAAAAAAAAAAAAAGATTGGGAAGCACTGATGAGAGCCACACCGGCACCCCAATGTTGTCTTACTGTGGGTTTAGCCTTTGGGAGCATCTTCTTTACTTCTACTGGCCAGGGACAAGTGAAGATTGGGTAAAATGGATCAGTTGTGAATTAAGCTACTTTTCAGAGCCAGACTAGCTTGCTAGAATGCCAAATGACAAATTCGGATGGATGGTAACCATGAGCTGCTTTGCTAGATTAACGCAGGAGAAATCCAGATCTCTTAACAGTTTCCGCAGAGGGCATCTGTGAAGTGCGGTCATAAAGAAGCGGTTTCAAAGAAGCCATTTCAGCACTTCCAGGCAAACAAACCTTCACACTTCTTGCTAACATATGCTGACACTAAGCATGCTCTAAACATCCCTAGAGATGAGGATGCAGGAGGCGAGGTCCTTCCTGTGGCTTAGCAGCAACATTGCTGGGGCATCTGGCCCGCAGCGTTCGTACAGGAACAGGCTTCACAGCCGGCTGTGTGCCGGGGGTGCTGCTCAGTCAGAGCGTGGGCACAGAGGCAAACACTGTCTGTTGAAATCACAAGTCCCACAGCAGGGAAGGGGAAACAAGAACATGCTGCAGAAACAATACCAGTGTGCACGGAGAAACGGCAGCTGTCACGCATGACTGAAATCAATCGGAGTCAAAAAGTTGCCACTGAATTTGGTGAAAGCAGGATTAAGTCTTTCCAGGTTAGCTCTGGATGGAGTGGTGATGAGACTATTTCCATTGTGGGTTACAGTTTACCTCTGGGCAGGGAAGAGTGACAAAAGACATTCCATGATGAATTTCATATGCTGTAAACAAGCATCAACTTCAGACCTGCGAGCTTGGCTTGATTAATTTAGAAAGCTGGGAAAATTGTGGACACTGGCAAGCCAAAGCCAGCGACTTCTACCACCCACCAGAGACCATTACAAATTCACACTTATCTACCATGAGCAGGTAGATGAGCTCCTGCAGGTCAGAAACCTTGAAGTCACCTGTAAGTCTGCACATGGAAGTCACAAACAACTTACAAAGCACGGTCGAAAAATAAAGATCATCTGCAAGACCCCACAGTCTGCTCACCGAACAAGCAATTGAATTGCTTGCACGGAGCGAAAGGGTCACTAAACAGTAAGCACAGGTCTTACATAGCAGCAACTGAAAGGCACTTCAGATGACATTTTGTTTCACCTCCGGTAATGTTCTGAAATACCTGCTCCTGCATCTCTCCTGGAGTTGGGAAGCAAGGAACACGGGATGTGAGCTTTCCAAAAGATTTGTCTTTGGGGCTGAAACGTTATATGCTTGGCACGTGTCAAAAGCTGGCTTTTTGGCAAGAGTTTGACACCAGCTCCTTCCAGTCTGTTTTAAGGCAAAAACAAACCAAAAATGTTCTGCCTGTCAAAAAAAATACTGACTCAGTTCTTTTTCCTTCTGCACAGGAATGGTTGAAAGAAGAGGAGCACTGGACTGCTGAGCTCCCTTGAGAAAATTATGATCCTTGGCTCATTTCTAGCAATCACTCAGCATCTCCGGACACTTCACAAATAAGGTGAGTTTCTTTATTGCCTTGCACCACAGAGCTTGTTGCAGACTACTGGGGGTCACTGATTATGAAGGGGAGAAACCCACATGTCTTTAGACCAGGCTGTCCACAAGTGATCCACAGTCGAGGTTTGTCTATCCAAAGAACAAACCCTACAGTTGCTGTGCTGGAAGGCTATAGCTGGGACCTGATTAACCTGTCCCCAGTAACTGGAGCTGTGCTGCTACTTATCAGATGCAGCTCTGCAAAAGCCACCACAACCTTGGAATCTTTATGCAGGGAGAGGAGTCTGGTAGTCCAGGGAGGTTGAGGAGGTAAAAGGGAACACACTGGAGAACTCAAAAAGGGAGCCCCACGCATACAGGTTACGCCTTCAAAACAGAGCCAAGGTGAAACCGAAGCAGTACACGTGCCATCATTTTTATTTCCTTTCCCATACAGAACTTATTTCAACCAGCAAAGGGTTACAGTATCATTAAGAAGTTGAAGTGCTTTCTTGTTTGGCTGCATTTTTCCCTCTGTCTTAACGCTGATGCCTTTCAGGCATGTAACGGCCTGGGCAGCTAAACTCTGCTTTTTTCAAGTAGCACATAGATAAACACAGATAAAATTGGTTGCTGAAGGGAATTCAATCTACAGCTAACCAACAGCACCTCCTTTACAATGGCATAAGTGTTATGGGGGGCTTTTGCTTTAGAACAGACACTGTCCTTCCTCCATGTCATTGCTTTGTACCTGCCACGAGTGATTCCTGGGGGTATTTAGATCACAGAGATCTGAACAACAGCAAAAATAATGTAGTGGGCAGAATAATGCTATTTTTACCCCTAATAACTGCATAGAGTCAGCGGGTTCTGTTAAGATACTTTTCATTTGGGGTAACTTACAAGAATGGAAGCGGAGTTATCAAATATTAAACAAAGATGAGGAAAAAAATGCCATGAAACTGGCCTGAAATATACTGACTGTTCTTTAGCTTCCAAATTCAAGGCAGCAAAGCAACAAAAAGAAAAGGAAATTAACATGATGTGAAATAAATAAATCCAAAAAAACCCCTTTTCCCCAGAGAGCAAGAAGGACCAGAACTGACCGACTCCTTTTGTTATGGTTATTATGTGGAAGGCACTAAGATGTGGCATTAGGTCTCCAGGGACTGTAAGGGGAAACGGCTTTCCAAGACTCAGAGCCACAAACAGGATACAGCTTCCCAAATTCCCAGCTCCTAACTTAGCGAGGGCATACGCAAATCTCTGACCACATTTTCCCACTATGGTAACATGTCAGGTCCATGAAAATGTCACTTCACTCAGCTGTTATTTACAGCTATAATGAAAGATCTGGCTGAGTTATTTGACACACATCTACATTCTCCACTCTAGCTGATAAGCAGTATTTGTTTAACAGACCATTTATTTTCCCAGTATCTTCACGTATTACATATTATGAGTAATTCATCCTAGAGCTGGATGAGATTATATTTGGAGGTGATAACAGTAAATGCAGACCTCAGGTAGAAAGCAAGGCTTTATTATTTCAAAGAATTACTTCCTGCCTATCTCCCTCTTCCATTTAAGTGGGAAATGTGCCTGCTTTGCTTACAGTCCACAGCGTTACGCAGTAATGCAACAGAAATTAAACAGCTAGAAGACACCACCCTAGATAGAGCCACATTTTTCAGAGCAGATGATGAGACCCCTATGGCTGTTTCCCTAATCTGCCCAGGAAGGGACATCTGTCACAGTCTGCAGAATAGGTGAGGCCCAAAGCCATTCTCCCTCCTTCGCTGCTGGCATTGAACCAAGGAGGAAGAGGAGTGGGTGCATATTCAATACTGGACGGGGCTGAGGGACAGGGGACAGCCAGTGGGGTTAGGCTTTGCCAGGCAGCGGATGCAGGCGCGAAACTGAAACCACCGCCAACCCCTGCCGGGGGGAATTCCTGCAGGATCCCGCCCGTGGGAGCGGTTCAGAAGTGGCTCAGGGTGCCAGGCTGCAAGCGCCAATCCCTGAGGCCAGCCCTGCTGCTGTGCCAGATGGGTGCCTCGCTCCCTGCACAAGCCTGGGGCTTTCCCCAGAGCTGCTGGGACCCACCTGGGCTTGGAGAGTCATGTCCCCTGCTTTGTGTGGGCGCTGCAAGCTGGCTCAGGTTGGGGGTGCTGGGCCTTTCTCTCACGCGTGCTTTCACTTAGGTGATGGCAGGTCTGGAAGTTACATATTGCCTGGAACCCCTTTGATGGCCATGTTCCCCACCCAGTCCCCACAAGACAGTCCACCTTCCTGGAGCGCTTTCAGTGTAGGATGAGATGCTTGCTCTGTGGGCCAAGGGCTCTTCAAAATGCAGCATGTCAGGAAAAGGTGTTTTGGCTTTGGTTTTTTTTTTTTTAATACCAGCCATAAATCCAACATGGTTAGCACACATGCTGACCTGGATGCCATTGCTGGGATCATGCCTGTGAAGGCTGTGCCAAGGGGCAAGGAATCCTCATCCTCTGCACTTGAGACGAAGCTGGAATCTCCTCCCACCACACAAAACTGATTCTGGCACCACACTGTAGTCCAACACAGCTCCTGAATGAAAGTAGAAATTCCCTACGTGGGGGCATTCATCCGACAGCTGATCCACTGAGATACAGTCCTACAGAAGTCCGTGCTCAGTGAGGCAGGCTGAACACACAAATACTTAAGTCTTTCAAATAAGGAACAACTCATTGCAGTGGTGGAACTTGTTGTAGTGGCAATAGGGAAGGGATGAGAAGTCTGCTGCTTCAAGAAGGCACGACTGATAGTTCTGCAGATGAATGTGATCCTGATCTCCGCTGATACCCACTAGGAGTTATGCCACTGAATGCCAAGCACTTATTTCAGCATAGCCCAAAACCAGTTCTTCTAGCTTAAAACTATATCTCAGGGCAACGGTAACAGGGAAAACTCTAAGGAGATCTGGCTACTTTGATGTCATTTCATTCCCAACCCTTCCAGCAACTGCTTCTTTGTGCATATTATTAGAGATTTATTTCATTGTATATGTGTTCCTTTTGGCCCAGCATTACAGACAAAGCCTAGAGAATTCAGTAACCCAAGTCCTAAGAATCAATTTAATCATGTTTCAGATTTAAAAGGCAGAACTAGGTAAAAGTCACCTTTTATTTTCATTAGGATATTTGCACTTAAGCACAAAACAATTGACAAATTCCCTACATGGACTTTATTTGAAGAAATAAAAGCCAATTTCTCCTGCACTGCAAGTAAAATGCAAAAAAAAAAAAAAGTCCCTAAATGGTGTTGAACTTGTGGTTTTTATGACTCTGGCCCTAAATTGCCTTTCATATTTTCTTGGATCCCAAAGCTGTAGCCAAATTGGCTGGTTAAATGTGAATAAATGGTGCATTGTCTTTGAAACAAAGTTGTGCTTATTAAAGAGAAGAGTTTACTTTTTCAGAGTCACAGTTAATAACATGAAGTGGAGAGAGTACAGACTTTACACACAAGAAAGTTTTCGATAAGGGCATGCAATCTCATTTTTTCTGTATAAGAGCTGTCCTAGATCAGAAAAATTCTGCAAGATATTTGTGAAGTTGGAGCAAAATAGCTGACTGCGAAAGAACGCAACTGGGTTCAGACTGGTGGTTTTGATAGGTCTGCAGCAAGGAATACTTCCCACAGATCTGGAATGTTGTTTTCTTCACCTGACAGCAATTTATTGTAGCTGTACATACTAGAATTTTGGCCGTTGGTGACTGAGCTTATATACGGTTTTATAGTATTATTACACAAAGAGTGCAGGCTGCGTTCCTGGCTCTGTCACGTTTATAAGCAAAACAAATGCTAATATAACAGGCGATTAAAAAACGCATGCCTTGGTGTGCAAATAGCTGCAATTATTCATTTGCCAATTCTGCATGCTCTGATGAAGAGCAGAGTAGTAGAGTTAAACAGAAGCACATTCATGGATTGCATAATTGCTCATAGATCTGCAAGTTCTTGTTAAATGGCAAGATTAAAGCTAATTAGATGCTGAAATTTCAAAGTATGAAGCAAGCAATGCTCTCCATATTTTTCCTGCTTTCTTAGTAACAGCTGCAAGTACAGTATTTGCAGGGTGGAAATGAGAAGTGAAAATCTGTACAGTCAAATAGAGTGAAAGTTCCTATCTACTTCATTATTTTGCAGTGTACCAAACAGTCAAAGAGCATGGTCCTGCACCACTCCAAATAATACAGTCAAATAGGTTTCAGTGTCAGGATCTCTGCAACCTTCTGTACCTAGTAAGGACATGGAAATATCCACAATGTATGAAACTAACAGCAGGAGCCCAGGGCTACCCATGCTGGTGCAATGCAATATAAAATTTGGAAATATTGACAGTGTAAGTTCCTCTGAAACGTGTAAAATGTTCATTTATGATCAAAACAAAAAAATAACTGGAAAACTCAATTTTGCCTTACACAGATCACAAGAATAACTTTTTTTCCCCATAAGAGTCAAGCACTAAAAATAACAGCCCGAGAGCTGAAATAGGTTTTTTCTCATGCTCTTTCATCTTCAATATCTAAGGGATTTCTTGGGAGTAGTGGTGGCCAACTGTCATACTGCTGGAATGGAGGCTGTCATATCCCCATTACAGAGCTTTGCAGACACCTCCACCCCAGCTGTTTTCTTGTCCAGCAAGCCTTCATTCATCTTCCTCCCACATTTTATTTTACAAATGCATAGCAACAGCCTGATCCTGCCAAACCCAAGGCATGTGGGTAACTCCTTGTACATGAACAGTCCCATCAGGATGGCACACACGCCCAGGCATCTGCAGGTAAGACTCTGTATTTCGAACCGCAGCGTTAGCGGGTTTGAGATTTGATTTTCATAATTAACACCCCACACCCTACCCACCGTAGTCTGGTGAGAAAGAGTCATTGTTCATGGGGAAGGTTTTGGCATGATCAGGAGTAAAAGGCGGTTTTCAGTAACACGCTAAAATAGCCTTAGAACTTGAGAAAGCAAATGAGGGTGTGAGAAGTCATTGCAAAATGTCCCTACTGGGAAGAAGTGTTTGAATTGTCACTAATCCATAGGCAGATAATTTTTTCCATGAAAAGATTTGTGCTGTGTTTTTTATTCCATATAGAAGTCAATTAACTGTGTTGAATACACCTACAAATGCCTTTTATATATGTTAAAAAAATTTTTGAAAGATCCCTGGGGAAGAATTTTCATCATCCTTTAAAAACCTCCACCACCATCGCTTATGCTCTGAATTTTGTGTTTTAAAAACAGTTTTTTATAGCTAAGGGATAGAAATAAACAAAATAAAGCAGAATAATAGTCATGATAAATCTACCCAAACCTTACTCCACAGTCAACCGCTTCACTGGCACTGCGTCAGGCTAACCGAAATCTACAGTGCTACTGCCAGCTGTCTGAGCTTACAAACCACTAACTCTGCTCTGCTCGGCCATGCAGACTCATGCCACAAAGCCCTACTCCAGCAAAGGGCAGCAGCACAAAACCTTCCCCAGACCATGTCTCCATACCAAGGCTCTGGACAGACATCTGTACTGTGCCCTGACTGAACAGTTCCGTCTTTCTTTCAGCCAAAGCTCCAGAAAACGTGGCTCCACGCTCCTGACAACACAATTGTGGGATGCCTGAGAGTAAGGACAGCTGGGAGCCGGACTCCGCTGCCTCGGTCCAGATGGATGCAGCTCCAACCTATATCTACCAGGCAGGACAGTGTCACTGAGAAAATGACACTTTTCTGTTGTTAAGGCAGGCAGGGGATCCTGCTTCAGACCCGGGTCTCACTCCCACACTGTTATTAGAGTTTACCCAACCAAACTGCCAACACTTAGGCGAGCGTATCAGAAAATCCCCAGCCAGCACTGGGCCAGCCCCTTGCCTGGGCACACCAACAGTGGTGCCAGCACCCAACTGTAGCCGCGATGGGGCACGAGCAACCTGGGAGAGCTCTCGTCCACTAGTGCAGGAGAATGGGCACCGAGTGGGGACACAGCTGGGGTGCCATGGGGTGCCCCTTCAGGAGGCACAGGCCCTTTCCTTGCTGCCCCCCACTCCGGGGCTCGGCCAGCCTTTTTCCCTCCCGGGAGCCCGGAGAGGACAGAGCCCAGCGCAGAGGGTTTGGCTCTTACCACTTTGCCGTCCTTGGCCTCTCGCCGGTGCCCCGGGGCCGGGGGGTCCGCACCGCCGCTGCCCCCAGCTCGGACCTCACCGGGTGAGAGGGAGTAGAAAGGGGGGCTGGGGCTGGGGGGCAGCCCCGAGTCCGGGCTGTCCAGCAAGCCTTCCCGGCTCTTCTCCTTCAGGCTCTCGTCCATCCCTTGCAGCTGTAGGTGACCTACCATGTCTGGGGGGCAGCGAGGGGGCCGCAGCGGGAGAAAATCCTCCAGCGCCGCCCGCCGCCGAGGGAGGGATGGGGAAAGGAGCCCGGGTGGCCCCTCCTGAGTCCCGATCGCCGCCACTAGCCTGCCGGAGCCCGGGCTGAGCCTGCCGCGCCGGGGAGAGCCAGCATCAGCCGGACCGGGCCACCCCGGCCGCCTTCCTTCTACCCGGCCCCCGCGCCCTGCCCGCCCGGCCGCCCCCCGCCCGTCAGGCGGCTCCCGGGGAAGGGAAGAAAGGCCCGATCCCCCCGCCCCAGCCCCACGGGGGATGCGGCCGTTTACGTGCGGCGGAGCCCGGGGCGGCCCCGCCGGCAGGGAGCGCTGGGCGCGGCGGGGGACGGGAACGGACGGGCCGCGTTCGTCCACAGGCTGCCGCCGTCCGCCCGCCCGCCGCCTCCCGGCGGCCCATTTATCCGGAGAGGGTGGGAGGGGAGCCGGGGAGCGCCCTCCCCTTCCCCCGGCCCCCCAGCTCTGCTCCGGCCGCACATTTTCAGGCACTTCCCAGGCAGGGAGCGCGTTTGGCGCCGCCTGCCCGCCCTCTCCCCCCCGGGCGTCGCCCTCCGAGGGGACCTGAGGCAACCCCCGAACATGGCGGTACCCCCGGCCTTCGGGAGAGGGGCCTCCCCACCGGCCATCACGGAGCTGTGGTTTCCCTCCGCTGATATCCCTCCCTTCTGTCTGAGTTTTCCCTCCCTTCTGTCTGATTTTTTCCTCCCTTCTCTCCGATTTTTCCTTCAGTTCTGATTTTCATCCCTCTTTCACCCCAACACCCCCCCCCCCAAAGCAGCTTTTCCTCTCAGTGTCAAGGCATGTGGGCATGAGGGAAGAGCTCTTCTCAAGAGCCACCATCCCTCTTCGCTTTGGGGTGCCTAAGGGTGGCTTCACCAAGGCAGCGGGTGACCTTGGCAGCGTTGGCTACTGGGGTGTACGAGCCTTCCATAGCTCCTGTGCCAGCCATACCCTCATGGAGGTCCTCACACCTCCCACTTAGTGCTGCCCAAAACACAATCTCTTTCTTTGACTGGCTGCTGAGCGGATAGTCCATGACCACCGAGGAGCTGGCCTCCCCATCCTGGCCATTGCGTGTTCAAGGCCACCATAAATGCAATGGGAGGGCATCCCAAATCCCAGTACAGCCACTAGCCAGGAGGAGCGGAGGCACTGCCAGCACTGAGGGGAACAGAGAGTCTATATCAACCCTTGGGGTTCTGATAAGCAAGCAGCGGTTAAACAGGTCAGGCTTGCTGAAGCCAATATGGACATTTATTGCACAATAACTGGCTGATGTTAACATTACCTTGTCCACAGCCCTGCTTATGTTTTTCTCATCATGTTTTCTAGACTGTGAGAAATCTGGGGCAGGCCCGCTTGTACAGCTCAGCCTGGTGGAGCTTTATTCATGGCAAATATGGATTCTACGGGAAAATGTTGAAATCCAACTGGCCACCTCCTCTTGGTCCAAGTTGTTGGCCCAGAACCCAGCAGAACGGGACTGCGGCTGTTTGTGCTACAAAACCAACAAACACGACATTTGTTGTGGCAGCTGATGAAAATGTGAGGGGTCTGGTGTTGCACCTAGCGACGAAGGCTTTCATGCCCAAGCCCTGAAGATGGCACAAAGCCCTTGGAGGTAGGGTTGATGCTAAAAGGGCCTGCCCTCCATCCTACTGAGGGAGGAGGCCACATTGTATGGCTATAGGTGAACTCACCAGCTAATAAAGCTGGATTTGTTTAGACCTATTCTTGCTCAAGTCAAAAGGAAAGGCCAAGGATGCCCAAATCCACCCTTGGCTGAAATGAGGGGCCCTCCTCAGAGTGACTGAAGCAATCCATATGCACTGAGCTGTGCAGAGGAATGTCACTGATTTATAAATGTCAAACAGGCACCGAGCAGCCCACACACGAACCTCAGTGAATTCTTACCTCTGACCCGCTCATCGGCTCCAGCAGCCACACAGGCTGATTTAGAGCCCCTTACTGTAAGCGCTCTAATGTCTTACACAGGCTACGGCTGATCTGAAAATGTCAAAGGGGACCAAAGGTCAAAATTTCCATAAATTAGGCCCTGGCTTGCTACCTATCACCTAATAGGATTCTCCGGCCAGTTAACACTGTGAACTCAAGCATTCAGCCCCGCAGTTTCCCTGCAGCCCTGTTCCCCTGCCCCTCTCCTGAACTGGCGAGACCATGTGTGCAAGGGGAAGGAGTGTCTTTGAGCTGCTTTACTCCAAGGAGGAAAAAGGAGCAGGACAAAGAGACACGGGACAGGGGTGAGTGTGCTGTCCTTTACTCGTAGAGAGGTGTATTTAACCTGGGGAGCAGTTGGGGGAAGACTGTAGTTTTTCTGATTCTTGTTTTGAGAAACTACAATCTAATTTTTCCTGGAGCTAAATAATGTATATTTTTAAAGGTAAATTTCAGTGCAATACATGTGTTCAGCACAGAAGGGGGTGTTCATGGTTTAGGGCTTGCTGAGCTCTAAACAGTTGAAATGCTAGACACTCTTGAGCATCCCCACGCATTTGTAGGGTTATTGACTTCACTTGTGACCGGCAAAACTGCTGCTGGGTCCTGCAGGGCATGTGTGTGCAAATATTATGGTGGTGTTATTATAGTTGTTGTTGTTATTCTGTTTAAAGTCAGTAGTGGGTTGCTCACCCAAGATGGAGCTCTCTTGTGTAAAGCACAGGGTGGGCAGGTGGTAAGAAATGCTCCTGTCCTGATGGCTGTGATGGAAATCACTTGTTCTTTGATCGTAAGTCCTCCTGGAGCCACAGTATCTGGGTCTTGGTCAGTGAAAATTTGCCTAAATGGAAACTCAGTGAAGGACACAGTGTGCAGACACAGTTGTATATATGGGGCAGTAGAATTAGACCTGTTGAAACAGGATGTAAATATTGCACTGTGCCCTACTGAAGGAGAAAAACAACACGTGCGGGATTTTTTGTTTTACTGAAACCCTCCTTACTTCAGCAGTTTTTAATTTGCTGGAAGGAATCACTAGGGGCTGGTACATTCCTGCGTCTTGGCTTGGGAACAGGCAAGCTGGGCCCTTGTGCGTATGGTGGGACAAGGAGGAAGGAAAAGTCTGGAGGGAAGTTTTCTGAAGCAGCTGAGTGTAGACAAACAGGTGCAAACACAGTGGTACAAGGGCAGCAGTGTGTGAAGGCATGGGCTGTGGGACAGTGGCCTTCACTACCAGCACTGACTCTGAAGGAATAACCCTGTCTAGCTGGGAATGTGAGTGTAAAGCAATATATAAGGAATAGGGAGTCATGTAGCAAAAAACTAGGGAAAACTCCATCAGGACTGTATCTGTCAAGATTCACTCTCAGGCAGAGGTGTAATTCTGACAACATCGGTTAAAGAGGGCTTTATGAAGCACACATTTCTCAGAACTTCTTCAACTGTTTTTTTCATTGGTCTAATGTTATAAAATGCAATCCCCAGGCTAAGTCCTGAAACGGGTAAAGAAGTGAATGTGAAGAAACCCCTGTGCTTTGCTGGGAGCTGCAGGGGCTCGGTGCCACTTAGCACAGCTACTGTGCCAGGCTGGTGATACTGCACATGGCATTGACAGCTCTTCTCAGGTAATGAGCAGAGCATCAGGGATGCAATGTGAGCTGCGCCCTGGCTCACCGAGCAACGTTCAGTTGTGTCTGAGGTTTCCAGGTGAGGCTTTACAAACCAAAAACTGCTGAGGGCTATGTGGTCTTCAGAGAGCCCTCCGTTAAGTGCTGTGACTTTGTCCACACGCTTGGATGTTTGTTCTTTGCTACTGGCTGCCTTGGATCCCCTTGCAGCCTCTCTATAACCCCAACCTTTTCTCTGCCCTCCTTCCCTATGTCCAGGTTCTGGCTGGGCTCCTGTATCTAGCACAACTGTGCTACAACATCCAGCAGCCCTTTATGACTGTGAGTATCCCACTGGTAAGATATATCACGAACAGTCAGATCAAAATGCACAAAATGATGGGAAATCATGAGAGAGGGACAGTGTGGGCAGTGGGGGCAGGAACTCATACAGCCTTTCTGGTGTGAGCAGCCCTGCTTCTGAATAAAACCCAGTAGCCCTCCTGAATCCACAGGGATTCAAGCCTCTCCATGCTTTGCTGAATCGTCTGCCTCCTGTTTTCCTAGCTGTTCTCTTAGCTAGATTTGAGTACTTTAGGCATCTGCCATCCCACAGACATGGCAGAATGTCAGCATCACGTGCTAAGTTTCCTTCCACTGCTGCCAGGCTTGAAAGGCAAATACAGTGAGGGAAGAAGGAGACAGGATACAAACACCTACATCAGGACTTTTTCTGAAGCAGGCTGGGTGGCAAAATGGGAAGAATGCTGGGAATGTCCATTCTGGTTCACTGTCAAACCCGATCCTTCAGAACACCCACAGCATAACTAGTCCCAGTAAGAATGGCTTGGGCCACAGTTGGATGTAACTGTGGTCTTTGGTTCCCTCCAAAGAGGTGCAGCCTTTCCTCTCTGCAGTGTGTTCCTGACAATAGTGTTAAAAGGCACTGAAGCAGGAGCATCGCTGAGGGGAATGTGACCACAGAGCGGGACCCAAGTATGTCAGGCCCAGATTACCCTTGCCTGGCACCTCGTGGAGTTGTTCACCTCAGCCCAAAATGATTCAAAGCATGAGGATGGCATACTGCTGCTCACTGCACAGGCCCAGATGATGATACAGAGAGCAGGAAGCACATCCATGGTGCCAGACCTGGAAACCACATGCCAGTAATGATTCACTTTGCAGGGCAACGTGGCAGAGTTCAAATCAAAGGAACCTTTTTGCCTGAAAAGCAGAGGCCATTTATCAGATAAAATCACCTCCTGAGAGGTCTACTCAATTATTTCTCAGCAGCCCCCACATCAGAATTTTTTTCGACCTGGACTCTGAGTCTTGGCTGTCTGGTCCAGTGAAGGCCACAGCCCAGAAGGAAACAAACTAACATAGGTGGTTGCTTCTGAGAGCTTCTCTCAGGACATACCCGGTCTCCTTGCTGTATCCTCAGGTATGGCTTTGCCAAGTCCCTACAAGGGCTTGCAGCTTGTTCCTGTCTCTTGTTAGCACTGCGTCAGTCCTGCACTGTGGGAGCAACCGGAATGCTATGCAGCTCCCTCAAGTCATGGCTGCACCTGCCCTGGGCCTGTTACCCTCACCAGATAAACAGTCCCTCCTAGCAGTGACTTGGAACAAACTGTCTAGCAGGAAACAGGAATGAAAGCCACAAAATATCCTTTTCTGGGGTCAGGAGTGCCTGTTCTTGGCAATAAATCAAAGGAAGCAAATTGCCTTTGAATATGCTGAGTTTGACATAAAGACAGTGCATCTCCCAGACAAGACAGTAGACTTTGCAACTGCAATTAAGAAGGATGATCTTTGAAGAACATACATAGGGTTATATGCAAATGTTGCCTCCTCACATTTGACTACAGTTTGTAGTTTGTGCCACAATCACGGCAAAAAAAATAACCAAATGCTGTATTACAGAATGAGCAAAGGAACTGAGGCACAGAGAAATCATTATAAAGACTTCTGCTGACTCTGCTTGCCTTTGAGTAGGGCACTACATGCAGAGTGTTCGATTACCTGTGGAGTCCAGTCGGCATTTGCTGACACCGTTACATACTTGAGTCAAAGCACGCCTCCCTGCCTCACTGCCCTGGAGAAGGACCTGCCCGTTATCCTGTGAAATTTCTTCTGCTTGTCTGTCAGGGCTGCTGTGCTGTAATCTTGGAGGATAATCAACAGCGAAACCATTCATAAATCACAGCTAACAGAAAAGACGCCGAAAGGGTCTTAAATTTCAAGCCTGCGAAGCCATCATTTCAGCAATGACAGTCAAAGGGGAGATTAAGAATTCTTTTACATGGAAAAGTTTTTCTTGGAAGAGCAACCCTCTCTTTGGTTGCTTGTAAATACAGTCATGTGGATTTGATTTTTACATGGCCCTGCTGCCCGCTTGCAGGGAATGCTCTGCAACCCCAATGGGCCTGTTCTCGCACCAAACTGGCGTGTGGAGGGACTGTGGCAGGATTTGAATAAGGCATCAAAAACAAAGCACTAAAGCTTTGCCCAGTGCTAGCAGAGGCCAAATGGACTGCCTGTTTGGAAGGCAGTGGCAGGACGTTCCAGAGAACCAGACCCCTCTTGGCTTAAGTCCACCATGCCTCTGGGTCCAACTGCAGAATGGGAATAAGACTGGTGCCTTGTTTTATGGTGCAAGCAAAGCATTTGGAGATTATCTGTACTTGCACCTCATGGTGTTTAAGGCTGTAAGGGTATTGTGAAGTGTATTGCCAAAAAGCGAATGCACGTCTGGATTAACACCCCACCTCGAGGGTAGGTGATCTCTCACTGATCCAAATGGAGTCTTGTCTTGCTTTGTTCATTTGGACTAAGCACTTTACTGGGAAGAAAGGAGGGAGAGTGTCTCTGTGTAGTTCTTGCCCTCCATGCTGTGGACAACCAGCAGTGCTCGCAGCATCTGTCTTCAGGTTGAGAAGCACAAATCCCAGACAGGCTCCAGACTCATGCTCATGGCTGTCCCCAAACAGCCCAGCTGGAAACGGACTCTGCCTGTTCAGTGCAACTCTGGGATAACAAACGCTTACAGCTTGCTTTCCTGCTAACGCTGTCGAGTTCTATTTTAAACATTACTCAGAGTAAGGTCTGACTGTAGCTGCCTCCATTTCCATCTACAGGGCAGAGCGGAAAAGCTAATAATGAAATTACTGGTCAAAGATTAAATCACTTGCTCGGATCTGTCCACGTTCAGAATCACAGGTGGACAGCTACGGCTTGCTTAGCACTACAAGTCTAGTGGTTAGGCTTCCAAGGGTGCGTAGCACTGGTGCCACTGTGGTAACAAGTAACTTGAACAACGAAAAACTTGAAAAATGGAGGAATGTAACTTCTGATCTGTAGAGGATTTAGTGCCGACCGTAGTGCCTAGGGCATTCTCACTTTCTGATAGCTACATGTATTTAGAACTGGCTTGTTAAACTGAAAACGACAGATTAGTTAGCTCAGTTAAGTTACCTGAGGTTGTGGAGCCTGAAGGAACCATTTTTTTAATTGAAGACAAAAAATACTAAAATCAAATTCTCCTTCCTGGAAGGATTTGGGTTTTTATTTGCAAAGGAAGCAGCACCCCTTACTGTAAGAAAATATAAACCTTGGTAATGAAATCCTGCAAAGGAGTAGAGTTGGAGGAATGAAAGCCTGAAAAAGATGCCATGGGAGCAGGAGAAGGAACACCATGCGAAGGAATACAATCTGCTAAGATATCTGATGTGCTTTCCTTCAGTTGCTTTTCTATTGAGAGTGGGAACTAGGTGGTTCTCTGTTGTTATGTTTACTCTCCCTGATTTCTAGACATACAGTGTATTTCCTACTTCTGTTTTTCTAGCCTGCTTAGTTTTGTGACAAGCAAGGGAAAATACTGCCCTGGGAAGGATGTTTCTGTTCTAGGCGTGGTTAAAGAGAAACAAGAGCACACCAAAAACTGCTCTGAAAAATTAAAAAAAACTTTCAAAAAAGCAAGTGTTTCACAGCTTAAGATTTTCTGGAGTTTTTAAAAAAATGGAAGAAACATGGATAACAGTGAGGATGACTCTCCCAAAGAAAAAAAAACAAAACCAAAACATTATTTTCAGATTTTTTTTTTAAATGATCATTTAGAATGCAGGACCAGAGGAGAGATGTAAAGCCTCACTGAACAGCTTACAGATTAAATTCTTGACTCAACAAATAGGTATCATTATACAGCCTCTTACTGTTCGTATTCTTGGCTAGCCTGTTGTGTCTCTTTGATTTATGTCACATTATTCCCTCCTGTAATGTCTAACAGTCAATGGTACATTTCTTCTCCAGGTATCCACCCCATTTAGCACACTGAAGGACAACCACAGCTCTCAAATTGCCTGTTGAGATGTGGCATGTTGAAAACAAGGCGTGACACAGTGACGCGTGACGGACAATGGGGGAGATGCCTTCACTGGTCTCTTAGGTCTATTTCCTACAGCTCTAAATCAGGTATGACATGAAAGAAATTATTTGTGCACTATATGGTGGCCTGAGGATTGGAAGGCCATCTTCTTCCAAGAGCAGTAGCTGTTAACCTGTCACTTGTGGAAGGAAACCAAGAAAAGCAATTCTAGTCAGCTTAAATTCACTGTACAGGAGCTGCATCACTGCTGAGAGTCCACAAATGGAAAAAAAAAAAACAAAACAGTCAGAACTCACTGTTCTGGGGACCTTTTCAAGTTAAAAGTTTTTGGTTCCCGTGTCAAGGAAGTTAATATCCCACCAAAAACACTTGCTTCATGATCTCGGCATCTCTCCTAATGTAAGAATGGGAGCTGAGAATTGAGCCTTCTTGAAGGATATCAGTCCATAGATGCTGGAACTCGGTAAATTCGTTGTTAGAGGTCATTTTGCTGAAAAGTTTCCTTCTTGTTTATCCATATTGGCAGGCTCTTAGCAGATCCCTCACACACAGCCCTCCACCATGGCTACCCAGGAATAACCCTGTATCACTGGGAAACTTCTCAGTCTTTTCTGATTTCTGTAATAATCAGAGACAGAAAGAGACTGACCTCTCTGTAAGTGGCGCTCAGAGGGACTGACCTAGGTACCTCTCGTCAGCATCTGACCATGCTGTCTCCAGCTGCTTAACAGATGGGTCTGAAACAATAGCCCAAGCACAGGATTCAAGGTTGGGCTAGGCTGGTCAGTCAAAGCTCTCTGCATTTACTGAATTGCCATCAAGGTTCTGACATTGGTGGATGGCCAAGTGTGGTCACCTGTCCCCTGACAGCTGGGCTGAGACCGCTGGAGTCATCAGCTAAATTACTTTGAATTGATGACCTGCAGATTTGAAGCACTGCGACCCAGTCCCCGTTATGCACAGAGCTCCCATTTCCTTTTGTATTTCTTTAATAGAAAAATAACAGGAAAAGCAATTACTGGCCATATGAAATGTAAGTTCATACAGTATTTCCTATATTCAAGCAACTCCTTGTTAAAGCAGATAAGTTAATCTATCTTTTGGTTAAGGTCACAGTAGGTTTTCAGCTTTAAATCACCATGGCACAGTAACTAATGGCATTTGCCATAGAAATGATGTTGAAAAAACAAGAAATCTGGGTAATTATTAGGTGTATATTTCCGGTGAAAACGACCCACGTAAAGACAGTGTCAGTGAAAAGGTTGATTGATCATCTGGATTTTCCTCCCTTGCCTTTTCTTGCCCACTTTCTCTACAATGTAGGATTTGCACAATTATTGTAATGAAATCTACTAGCAGACTTTTCAGCTGAGGAACTTTGGCACTGCCAGGAAGGGCTCAGCAGGACTTTTTACCCGTGGAGGCTGAAACTGCACAGCAAGAGGAGCGTGGTCCCTTCAGGCATTCAACTTTCAGAAAGTCCAAGGTAAGGGCTTTACCAGAGTTGGGTTTTATCCACTTTGAAGTCTTGGTAAAATGCTGTATGTTCCAGTCTTGACTCAGAGCTCATTAAAGTCAATGCAAAGACTCTTGTTGACTTTAATGAGGAGTGGTTTGAACCCTAAAGCTATTACATGATCAAAACTCCCACCAAACAGTAAATATGGACGTGTTTGGTTTGCGTTGCAGGTATAATATTTAGCTATAAGGCAGGGATGCTTGGGATTGTTTTCTGTATGATCTCTGTGTCTCTTTCAGATGCCTAGTAGTTTTACTGGATTGTTTATAATTATACATTTTTTAATTAGGTTAAGTAAATTGGCCAGATTCAATCTCAATGTAAAATAGAAGCAACTGAAAGCTACTGAAGTCAGTGAGTGAAATTTGGCTTCTCTTACAATATGTATAGTTTTGTTCAGCTGTTGGCCACTGGTGTGAAAGAGCTTGTTCTCAGGGTACATCTGGTCCACCCACATGCCACAGCACCATGAGAAAAGTCCTAACACTGAACCTGCAATACAGATTTTTCAGTGGGCAGGGCAAGTCCATGAAGCAATGGGAAGCAAAGAAAATCAATGTAATAGAAAAAAATGTGCAATACACACAGAGATATTTTATTTCAAGACTGCTCAGAAAAAAAGAAAAAAAAAAGCAGGGAGAAAACCAAAGCTTGGAGCTCAGAGCTTCTCACTGAGTGGTATCGTTCTGGAGAGCCTTTGGAAAGGTGTGTCACTTGTTCTCCAGGCTGCCACAACACCCTGGGATGCTGTAAAAATAGCTGGCAGTGCCTGACTGACAGGCAGGAGACGTGTGACCCTAAATTATGATGTTTTCCTTTTCATGATGAAATGAATGCTGCCTTAGACAGAGGCTGAAATACATCTGTTTGCGGTGGGAGTGCCATTTTAGGCCCGTTTCTTTTGAAACTGGGGTTGGAATTGCCAGGGATCAGCAGAGCTATGGGCTCACAAAGAGGGCACTGTCTTTGAGGAATCTTTACATAAGCCCTGCACAACCGAAGCAACAGGAGTTTGCACAGCTGCTGCTGGAAGCAAACATGTACTTTTAGCTGACCTGGGCTGATGACTTTGGGCGTTAAATCTGACGCTTTCCAGATGTACAGACCTCTCCTGCCACAGTCCCCAAACATTCAGTCCCCAGGTAAAAAGGAAAATAATAACAATAATAATAGCAATAATAAAAGGGCTCTGTAAATACCACACTGTGGTGTATGTTCCAGAGCTGACATTTACATGGTACAGTTTGAAGGTGAGCGGCATCATCCTCTCCTAAGAGCTGTGTTTTGAACCACACGATTCAGAGCTAATTAGCGCTGCATCTACTTTCTGCCTCATCTCTGGGGAGCACTTTCTTCAGAAAAGGTCGCTAAATATCTAGAGCTCTTGTTACCTGCTAAGAATTGGCGAGTATCTACCTGTGAGCATAAGACCCACTGGGAATAGCCCTCAATCCGTGCTGGGGCCCAGGAGCGTTCATGGGACAAAGGCGTCTTGCCAAATAGTAAATTTAAGTTTTGTGCTTCATGGCAAAAGAGAACCTTGCACATCAAGGGACAGACTTACCGGTGAGGGTGGGGTGGGATGCTTGTGAAGTATTGTCACTGGACAAGTGACAGAGAAAGGGCTGTCTGCTTCCCCACACCGTGTCCTGACTCCACCTGAGCTGCTGCAGGTTACAAGCTGTTCTGCAGAAGTCACTGATGACTGCACAGCAGGCTCTGGTATGACATTGTTCACTTGATTCTTGGAAGGAAATGGAACCTCATCCTTGCTCCAGACCCAGCATAAATTGTTTTCCTCCCTAGACTGGTTATTTTTAACAATAATTCCCTCCTCCATGCATCCCTGCAGCCCTTGGATGTTGAGATGTTCTTAGGAAGGGTGATGGAAGGGCGTGGGGTTCCTGAAGGGGATCATTTATTTTATTCCATTTTATTTAGGTGTGGTATTTATAAACGCTCCAAAATTGGCAGCGAGAGAAGGCAAATATTCTTCTGGAGACAGCCCCAACACAGACAGCTGCAGCCCAGCCTCTCCTCGTTCTCCCTGCCAGTTCTCTCAAGCATGACCTGGTTTGAGGACCACCTTCAATGAGATCAAAAGGTGATTTTCCCAGTGCTTGCTCCACATGCCACTTTACTTTCACACTGCCTGTCAACTGGGTGGCGAGTATCTGAGACAGGAATGAATTCTGGCCTCCCTTAGTCGAACCACGAATAACTCCAGGGAAGACGATGGTGCGATGAAGGTCAAATTAGATCTGAGAGCCTACAAAGCCCACCACCTTGCCATGGTGAGCTGGGGCATCCAGGAAGTGGTTACTCAAAATTATCTCTCATCAGCTGGTAATTGTTTAATCTCTCCGGTCTCAGGGATTGCCTGTTATCCTGGGAAAGAATCCTGGAAATACAAGGCAGACAGCTGCTGAGAGAGGGTGGATGTTTGGTGCTCATTTCTGCAGGGCTTTTTAGCTACAGAGCAGTAAGCTTCTCACATCTCCTTTCTTCCTCACCTTTCTTGCTTTCTAATTGCAGTGCTGTGAAAGGCAGGTTTGCTCCCTTGAAACCTTTGTTTCTCTCTTCTGTGAAGAAACGCCAATGTTTCCAAATTTTTCATGCGGTAAAATTTCAAAACATCTTGGTTTGCAGAGGGAAATTAAGTTTTACTCTGACATTTTTTGATCACAAGTAAATGTTTTGACATGCTCCAAGTTGACATGCTTCACTTCAGTTTGTTCAAGTAACCAAAAAAGCTTTGCTTTAACTCCATTCAACCCTGAACATCAGCCTTAAATTGTATTTCCTCCTGGCAGTGCTCATCCAGGAATTCAATACCCATATTTTTCAGGGGACAGTGCATAGCTGCTGTCACGTCTCACAGACCTTAGAGTCCACTCTTCATCATGGCAGATGTAGTCCTCTAGGAAACAGCCTGCAGGAAAGATGAGACATCTAAACCACAGCCCCAGCGAGGCAGTGTACTTATAGGGAAATGAGGTTTTAATGGTTTATTGAACACATTCAAACCAAAACATAGTTTTCCGATTATGTTCCAACTGGGCCTGAAGAAAATACTGCTTCTTGACTTTTCTTAATTGGGAAAAAAAAAAAAAAAAAAAAAAGAAAAGAAAAAGTGTATTTTTATTTCTTTATTCTGAAAGGAAAGAGGGTTCAAAATCAGGATGTTTTTCTCCCTGAAAATTTCAATTTTGTGAAAACTGCCTCTTTACTGGGCAGCCTTCCCAAAGGGAATCCCCAGCCAGCCCCAGTGCTAATATCAGTGCACAGTCTTTGGAGCTGATCCAAAGGTCATTCACGCCATTAGACATTTTTATCGTGGACTTGAATAAACTTTGGACCAGGCTCTTTTGGCAGGAGCATACACAGTCTGGAAACCTAAAAATAAATCCTGATTTGGAGCCATCCACAGCTTTTCAGCAACCATGATGGTACATAGGTATGAGCTTGTCAGAGAGAAGGTGATGAGGTGATTTGGCCACCTCTGTGGCCAGAGTATCTTTAACTGTTTGTTGAAATAAACAAGGCGGAAAAATAGCATTCTACAAACTCAATGTTAAGAGCTCTTGATGAAGAATTTCCCTGTGAAGCATCAGCTCCAGAAGGTTCAGATGGAAGATGTTGTCTCAAGAGATGTTTTGGTTTTCTCTTCAAGAAGTTTTGTGGTAGTAATAGCTCCTGGAATATGTAACACTGTCACCTTCAGTCCTAGGAAATGGAGAGGTCCCTCCATGATGCAGTTTGTCTGCAACAGTAGTTTTGAGGGCCAGCAGAAGGTGCTGCCCCAGAAGAGAAGAAGAACTGGTGAAAGCACAGAATTTGCACTTTTCCTTATTTGTATCCTGTCCGTGTTCTGAGAGGTTCACAGGAATCGAGAGTGAGAAGAAAACCCTTGGTCACAATGAATCATTATCCTTTCATTCACCCTGCCCATTGCTATGCACCGTGGAGAGATTCCTCTGCAAATACTGATAGCAAATCTCATGCTGTAATTACCGTGCCTAAACCCTTTCACCTGCTCCAACCCTCTGCAATGACCTGAGCCTAATCTATGTGCAGAAAAAGCAAAGCATTTCCAGCATCTCAATTTTATTTCTACTGCCACAAAATTTTAGTCGTGTCTGTTGCTGCTGTCTGGATGATGAATCATTGGCTGAACACAACTAACTGGTCACTTGCTGTTGCTGAGGTTTTATGAGTGGCCACATTTTCTGAAACATTGTTTAGATTCAAACCAAACCGTATTCTCAGTTGCCCTATGTGTATTTAGTAGTCTTGATGTAGTAGATGTACTCAAATTTATGCTAATTTTCATGGTCTAATGCATCTTTGACTCAATTGGGAAACTGAGTGTGCAGAAAATTACCGAGATTTGGATCAGTAAGTCTCTGTGGAGTTGCTCTTCTGAAAAAGGCAATTGCGATGGAGAAGGAGCATGCTTGGCGTATGAGATCTGGGAGGATAGAGTGAAGAATAGGTGGTTGTACTGTGTCAGGATATGAAAGAAGAGGGAGAGAGACAAGGCGATGAGGAGAAACAAAAAAGGTTAGAGGCTTTTGGTCAGGTGGCAGTGGGCTTGCTTATGCCAACACATTGTGGTGGGTGCCAGTCCTAATTCCCACAGTGCTAGTGACAGCATCCTGCTGAAGCAATGTTGTTGACTGTGGTCAAGCCACCAGGCAGTCCATCCAAAGGGTCCATTTCCTTCCTACACATATGTTTCCATCCATCAGGGTACCAGATATTTTGTTTTCTACCCGCAACAGAAAAGAGTTTGCCTTATCCATGAGGTTTCTAGCAGCCATTCTTTTCTGTAGGTCCTTCATCAACTGGTTGCTGCCATTGTCCTGATTCCCAAGACACCTCTCGCAGCTGTGGCAGTCCCTGTTTAAGGGTGTTAAGTTGTGGTAGTAATAATGCTGGCCCTGGTGAGAATACAAATATGGAGTTTGTTGATCCTGGACTGCAAAGCAGTACTACTGCCTGGCAACTACACCACAAGAGCTGGCAGGCAGACCTATTTCCAACACACTTCTCTGAAAGGGGAAAGGGTGTTTTCAAATTTCTTCTTTCCCTCCCTCTCCTCCAAGTCAGAGCCTGCCAGGAAGTTTTGGAGAGAAATCATCTGTGCCTCCCAAGCTGAGTATGATGGCCTGGCTCTTTCTCCAGGACTTGGACACCCAGCAAACTTTGCTGGGTCTCAGCAGTAGATGGGGGTCACTGTAGGTTGAAGGTGAGACAACCTCCCAGCACCTGAGGTGGAGCAGGAGAAGACTTATTGTGAATTACCACTACCCTGAAGGGCAGCAGGGACATGTTCAAGGCTGGTGGCATGTCACACCTCCACTCTGCATTGTCCAGGGAAGTGAAGTAACTCACACAGATCCCTCAAGAGGGAAAGCTGCAGATTCCTGCCCTTTACCACTGGCATTTCCGGAACCTACAGTGTTCAACTCAGGTCCTCTAAATCAGAGACAGGCTACATGCAGTTATTCTAAGGCTGTATTTTGCATCTGCCTTAGTGGGACGGCCCTGTCTGACAGGGGGAGGCAGAAGCTGTGGAGAAATGGGGCTTATGAGCCGTGTCTGTTGCTGGCACTTTGCCACCATCCCCTCTACAAGGAAGCATGCAAACCCTTTTCGGGAGCAGCATGTTGTCCTAAGCACAATCATGTGTTCAGCGCATAGAGCAGTTAAATGTGTGTATTAGGGGCCAACTTTTCATTGAAGCCTGTTCCCATTTCAGTCTCTCCCCTGAAAGTTCAGTGTTCAGAGGCCTGAGCTAAAGATGAGTGAAAATGTGCCAGGGGGCTTCGCTGGGGTTGTTTACCAGCAGAACAACTACGCCAGCAAATTAGGGAGAAAACAAGCACCACCTGATCTCTTCTTGCCCAAGGGCAACATTAATTTATGCATAGTTTGCTCTGTATAACATGGGTACACATATGTTACCCTGTCCAATGAGCTGCAAAAATGCTGTGGACTCTTTGTGGCCCCTGGGAGGCCTGCCACTATCTTTTCTTAGGATGTGAGTGAGATGTTTATATCCATGGGTCTCGGTATGAATTAGACATTGCTCCATGGTGGAGCTTTCTGGTTAGGATGGGGCAAATGCAGAGCATAGAACAGCCATCATGCAGATGTCCCTGTGTTTCTTTGCAATGTTTAAATGATCTGGGTAAATCCGAGGAACGGCTGCATCATTCATATTGGGGGAATAATGGGCAGGGGGTGCTCCCATAGCTACCTGTCATATATTCCATGGCACACCTCTCACAACAGACAGCATGAAGAAAGGGAGATCATTCACCCCTTCCCTTCTTTTTCTTCTCCACCATGTCAGATCTGTTTCTGCCTTTGGGGCAGGGAAACCCCATAATTGTTTCCCTGTCAAGTTTGGCATCGTGGGGAAAAATACACAATATTCTTTCCCTAGTGAAACTGCACACTTCTCTCATCTCCTAAATGAAACCTCCTGTGGACTTGCTGTCTTTTTTCTCCCAACTGCAGATCCAAGCGAGGAAAGCAGCTAAATCTACAGTGCAGCTCTTCCCATCCATTTTCTGAGCCAGCAGTGACCAGCTACACAGCCGTCTCACTTTGGTTGGAGCAACTACGACGTCTGCTGTCGTGACCATTTTTGCCTGGATGCCTCGGGGTATGTTGCCACTGTAGAAGACAAGCATGCCGGTTGTAGGGGATTTATTTTGCAAGCCGAAGGAAGCCTGGCGGCCCAGCAGCTAACATGAAGAGGTAACAAGGCCTGGAGGGCTGAGCTGGTGACCTGGACTAGTATCTTGGTGTCTTTGCATAAAGCAGTCCTGCAATTTTTTAACCCTTCAGGCCTCCGTAAGGGAGCAAAGCCCCAGTCCAATGTAGTTAAGGTAACACTGCTTCCTATCTGCCCAGAGGTTAAGTTTTCAAGTGCACCCTCATGGTCTATAAATTTTCATCAGTTTCTTCATTAATTTACCCTTTACAGCAATAACATCTCTGACCTGGTTTTAGAGTGTCTTTCACAGTTTGCAGTATCAGATTTACCTGTCAGTGCTCTTATGAAGATGGAAAAGCCTCTGGGTGCAGAGGGGCTGTGGGGGTTTCACTCCTTATAGTGACAGCATGGCTTTGGTTTGGAACTGGACTGGGGTGTCAGAGTTTGCACAAAATATACCCAGGAACACATCACCTGCCTGCAAGGTACAGCACCTCAGGGTGAAAGACAGAAGCTGTTTCATCATTCACAGAAATAGTGATAGAAGAATATAATGTATAGCTGAAACTTCAGAGAAGGATCTGTGTTAGCAAAAGGTAATTTCCCTGTTTGAAAATGGTCTAGAGAGAGAAGTTAATGCCCAGGGATTGTACAGGCACAACCTTGATTTTCCATCTGCTTTGATGTCTCAATTAGCAGAACTCAGAGCAAGGGCAAGGGGGAGCAACTTCTTGGCTGTTTCCAGCCAAGAAAAAAAAAGGTTTATTTATTAGAACAGGCAGGTCACAATTTAACTGAGAGATTGTTAAAGGAATTCAGAGCCTGTGGGATTTATGACAAGGTGATGAAAGAGGAACTCTGATAGTTACCCAATAAGCTTCTTTTTCCAAGAACATAAAGTTAAAAAAAATAAATTCTAAAATTAGGATTTTTTTTTTTTTATGAATGGGTTCTTGTGGTGTGCAGGCTGCTAACACTATCAACATTGTTTCTGGGGAACTCCAGGCATCTAATCAATCTTCATTCTGTAAGAAAACGTTCCAAATTATACGAAAACCACATGGCTTCTCCTGTTTGTAGGGAAAAACCTGACCTGACCCCATCTGTGCTCCAGAATGACTGAGTCCCCATCTTAGGACTACTTCCAGCAAGACTTGTGATCCATTTTCATTGTCCTAGCACTCAGAAGGCGGCACTTTGTGTAAGGATGCAGCTTTCCTTAGGAAAAGAGGGAGTTGTTCCAGGGAACATGTGGAGGGAAAGATGGGGCTGGGATCATTGCAGTCCACATCCAGGCTGTTCAAGTCCTTTAGCATGTAGAGGTCAGGGCAGATGCATTCCTGATCTTTGCCTGGTGTACCAAAAGCACCGTTTGCCTCACGTGGACTACATCCATTTATTCCATCCCCTGAGAATTGTGTCCTGTTATTTGGTGGGGGCAGGGTTTAGAGTTTGTTAGGTCAGGACAGTATCAGCCATTGTTTATGAGACACCTCTTGGCTGCCCCCAAGGCCAGGTTCATTGCCCATCACGGCTGTGAACCAGAAGCACAGCTGTGGGACAGCTGGAGGCTACCCTTCAGCATACTGCAATGCCCAAACAAGCCCAGACCACACAGCGTTAGCAGGTTCTCCTGTGCGCCCTCTGACCTGCTCAGGCAGGCAGTTTGCTGCCTGGAAAGCCTTGCTATGGGAAGGAGGCAGACAGATCAGCCTGGAGGCTGTGTCCAAGGCCATTCCTCAATCCTCTGTTTAACAGCAGGGGACAGCATTGAAGAGTTTTGTGGGGAGCAAATTAGGGTCATTCTGGTATTTTCCAGATAGCTCCAGTCGCAAAAGGGAGCCAGCGAAATGAGTTGTCCAGTGTCAGCCATCACAGCAGAGCCACAGCTTTCCCAGGCCAGCACTGCAGTCCTGCCTTTCTAATTATCTACTAGAGCTTGTTTTCCCTGGAGACTCCTAGCTGCCAGAGTCATCCCCACAGGTTCCATTCCTCTGTCAGATGCTGGCATGCTGTCTGTTCCTGCTTGAACACTGGCCTGTGGGAGGGCAGCCCTTGCTGATTGCTTCCGTAGAGCATGTTACAACCCCTCTTTAAATTGCAGAGGGATTGGGAGCAGTCATCTTCAGACAACATCTCTTCCAACACCTTGAGGGCAATTGCTTTCATTTGACCTTCATACCCATACACATCATGGCACAGACATGGTAAGTGTAAAATAAATATTTGTTATATGTATATATATATAAAAATGCAAGTTTGCGAGACAAAGGCAGATTTTCCTTTGAAGAAAAGGGACTTCTGCTGAAAAGATGTTATCCTTTGAAGACTACTAGCTTGTCTCATAAATTACCCTGCTGTTTCCTCAAGATCTTGTGCAGAAGTATAGGGCATCCTGGTCACTAGTTTCAAAGCCCCGTTCAAACCAAAGGAAACTGCAACAAGTCATCTCTGGAAAGCAACTGAGCTGTGAATAGCTTTGGAGATCAAAAGAAAAAAAAGCTACAGACAAGACAAATGAGTGGGCTATTTAGAAACAGGCTGCAGCAACAGGGCTTGCATCCAGTTTTCAAACTTCAGCAAACATGGGGGAGGATTTTAGGTCCCAATCTTGACTTATGAGAATAGAGAGCAGTGTGTGAATAAAATTAAAGGCACATGATGTAGCAGAGCACTAGACTGGGATCCCTCAGGTGGCTGAAGTAGCTGGCTCACTGGAACTTCTCTGTGCCTCATTTTTTCCAGTTGTGTAATAGAGGACATACTACTCTTTTGCTGCACACTTTAGCAGCGAGCAGAATTAATTCACTTCCTCTCTTTAGTGAATGGATGCAGCTTGCCAGGATTGAAACCAGTCTTTAGATCTGTAGTGGCTTATCTAAATGCAGCAAAGCACCTGCATCCTGATTTTCCCTGTCCCTCCTCTTCATACAAGAGGGTGTGCCATGACATACAAGCAGGGTCACTTCAACCAAGCTGGAGATCAAGGCGATAACACTGTTTGACTTCTTGTGTTACAGCAGAATGAGGAGGTGCCCAGTGAGTCGGTAAACACATATGTAAGGATAGCAGGACCAGAGCCAACCTCTTTTGACCGCTGAAGCAGTCCCATGTGGATCCAGAATGCAAATTTTGATCCAAACAGTAATGTCAGTACAGATTAATTAATATCTCACGTGCAACATTATCATCAACATCATTAAATCAATCCTGGACACTCTGTAGTAATCTTAAAAATAATCTGTTTTTTCAAAGCAAGGGCAAGTTACATGAAGTTTGGTTTTGTACCTGTTGCATATAGTTGCTCAGAAATTTGCAGGGACATATACAGAAAGTTACAGGCTGTTGCATGGTATAATGGAACAAAAGTGTGCTGGTACGATAGGTACCAATGAGACTTAACACGAAAATAGCTGCAAAACTGTAGGATAGGCCAGTAATATCCTTCTGCAAGGGAAAGCCCTCTTTAGAGCCCACATGTGTTCAGTGTCTTCCACTCTGTAATTGTCTGGCTCAATCACAACGTCTGGCTTTCTTGCATAAACAGTGCAATTCCTCATGCGTTTCTGTAGCTGTGGAAGAAAGTGCTTCCTGACCACTCCTAAAGGCACATTCCCATACTGCCAATCAAACTCATCTGGATAGAGGTTCACTTCTCTCGGCATAAATGCATAATACATTCATTTCTGAAGTGTCTGTTAAACATTTTTAAAGTCAGAAAACACCATTAGATTGTCATCCAGTCTAAACCTCTACTGATGCTGACCACAAAAATTCATCCATGTGCCCAGCAGTAAGGTACACTGCAGTGTTATCTGTATATGTAGCGGTGTGTGTTGGTAGTGAACAGCAAACTCCAAGTTCATTTGCAAATGATGCTTTGATGAGAAAGTTCATGGTCTCTTTGTATCCTGGATGAGAAAGTTCATGGTGTCTTTCTATCATTGCTGTCTCTTCTGTTTTGGGGTCAGTAAAGGCTACACCTGCAGGGTGGTCTGTAACTTGGAAGGAAAGATACACATTTTTCCATTGAGCTTTCTAACACATTGGCTGGTAACCATGGAAAGGATCGCCTGTTGAATTGGAGGGAATCTGGATCATCGCTAACAAATCACCTTGAAGCTGCCAAATGAGGAACTGCAGCTAGTGGAGGGAAAGGCTGCAGGCAGTAGAAACCAGGCTTTGCTCAGGAGCTGGCATTAAATGGAAGCAAATGAACTCTCACTAGTCAAGGTATCTCAAAGTGTTGATTACGCTGGAATTTAAGTGCTCAAGGACTAAGAGCTAGGACTGGGATTCAGAAAGGTTTGGGATCTATATCTATAGTTTTAGGGACAGGAAGAACACAGTATCTGACAGGAGCGATAGAAGATGCTGTTAGCAGTACCTTTTATTGAGATACTATGGCAAAACCAGTTACTGAGTTTCAGCCTACTGAGGTCCTCACATAAGAAAATCCTCTTTAGTTGTTTATAGCATAAACTGCAGTCGTGAGGGCTGAAACCTGTCCTCATGTGCTTTTCCTGTTGCACAGCTGCTGTCCCTGATTCTACCCAATGCAGCTATGCTCCAGGCAGCCAGTGGGCCCTGAGTGCATTAACAGGCCTTAATGGCCCTGACCAGCCTCGCCTGTGGCCTCCACCCACGCTCCCAGCCTATGGGCCCCGTGGCCCCACTTAAGTTCAGACCTGAGGTTTTACTCTCTCTGAGTTATGTTGTGGGAATGCATGCCAGTATCTCCAACAAGCCATGCCAGTGCCTGGCTGTGGGCTTTGCTGATGTGGTCCCTGACCTGTTGACTGTTTTTGTCTTGACATTGGATGTGCCTTGTCACTATGGACTTGCTTGGTGATGAGTGGACTGTGTCTGACCCTGACCTGACTTCCCAGTTTGACCTCAGACCTGCTCCATCAGCATGGACTTGCCTGATGAGGTGGATTCAGCTGATCAGTTGAACTTGGCTGTTGTCTCCATGTCTGCCCTGCTTGCTTCGATCAGGTATTGTGGGGCTGGCTGCTGGTTGGCAACGGTCTAGCAGTGCTGGCCTTGTTACCATGCTTGATGTTTGACTCCCTGTCCTGGAGGGAGCAGCTGGCTTTAACGCTCCCTGGCAAATCTTTGTGCAGAAGACATCCCATTAGTAAGGGAACTGTCTTGAATAACTGTAGCCTTTTAGGTCATAGCACCCTCAGGCTTTACTTGCTTTCCTGGCCAGATCTGCTTATGGCTCTGCCTGTTTCAAGCCTGGCTCTTTCTTGCTGCTAGCTGAATGGAGCAGCAGGTGTCAGGAGGAGTCTGGCAGAGCTGATGCTTCACAGGACTGTTAGTGATACACTGCTGAGTTTTAGACTGCTGTCTTTGACGTGGATTTAACTGCCCTCCCCAGCCCATTAGGAGACCGGAGGGCTGAGGACCTATCTTTTAGCATTCAAAAATAAAATAAAAAAAAAATCATACAAGCAGCTACAACAGTATGGAGCTGCTCCTTGCATGCCTATCCAGGTCACATCTAGATTGTTAGGCAAGGTATCCATAATCTCACCCTCCTGCCTCAGCCTACCAGTGCCAAGTGCCCCAGCATGCTGCCTCCCTGGAGCTGGCTGTACAGCTGTCCTCCATCAGTACCTTGGCTGTACAGCCCAGGTCTCGCTCCACGTGGTCTCGCATGTAGACAGCGTTAGCTAGTGAGTAGCTCCAGCATCTGGTGCAAGGCTCTTTGTTCCCACAAAAGAGGGAGAAAGAAAATAAGTCCTCTGAGGTGAACCTGCCCTTACAAATGTTTTCCTACTTGATGAATGTTTTGCTAAATATAAAACACCTGCCATCTGGCTAAATACACCTCAAGGAGAAAGAGGTAGTGTCTGAGGCAGGTAGGCCTGCCTGGACCTTCTCAAACATGTTTGGAAAAACACAGTCAACTGGAATATCCTAACTAGTAGTGCCTCAGCACTGTTGCACTGATCTTTGTTGCCCAGAAAGCTTGGTTCCCAGGGTTCATATGACCAAACTGAGTGCCTGATATATTTAGTGGTGTGTACAGGCTCAAATGTCTCTCAAGGGACTAGTCTGTCTCATCAGCTACAAAAACAACTTCTGCCAAGGCAGTTATCTGAATGCTGTGCTGAAAGTAATGTGGTCTAGGTGAAGGATGGAGAAATAGTTTACTATATCCTGGCACCTCTCTGGCGTTGGACCAGGTTTACTCTCCTCTTGCTAATCAGCTTTTATTTTTCTCCTGGAGTGCCAGGATCGGGTATCAGTAAAGGTCCTGGCATTCAATGTGCTGCACAGCAATCGACAAAACTTATGGGGCAAAGGTAGGTCAGGGAGATGTTGAAGGTATTCTGGTTTGGATGACTACAAAAGCATGGCATGTGTCCCCCCAAAACTGTTCCTGAGCCATGTGAGCAAGTGGCTTGTCCTAGGTCAAAATTGGGGCAGGGTGAGTCCTAGATTGCCTGACTGCTGGTTCTTTCCTTCCCACCCTGCAGGCTATGAAAAACACTACGATTTTATTTATCCAGGAAGCTAAGACAGCTCTGACAGCCAAACTGCTTCCCTGCATGAGGAAAAAAAGGAATTGCTAAATGCTTATTTTGAATCTTTTCTGTGGAACGCATATGCGCTTGCTCTCTCCTTCTTAAATAATGTCAAGGAAAACTGAGAAAATTCAGCAAGAAATCTGTCCTGCACTTTCCTTGTCTACCTTCAGTGTGATTTTGTTTCTTTCCAAAACACTTAGATTTCCAGACAAAGAGAATTGGGACTTTGCTTTGAGCTTCTTGACTCTTCTCAGTTCATGTCTTCCTGGCCATTCCTTTATTTAAACAGAGGCTTTTGTAAGCAGTATATGAGGTTGAACTGAGGGCAAATATTATTACAGTCTCGTGTTCTGAATTGACATCAGCAAGCCTCCCTCTGCACTGCTCTAGCAGGATTTCATGTCAAGTTGTTCTCCTTCTCCAAAGGTCTGACTGTGCGCTTCTTCAGCACAGTCATCAGAGTCCTTGGACTCTGCAGGGCAGGACTGCGAACAGTGCTGCCGAGAGAAAAGCATTGGCTTGCAGTCACTGCCGGCCTAACTAGGACTGGGTTGCATGGCTGAAATCCGGGTGCTTTGTCTGGGGAAGGCAAGGGCTGAGACTTTCAGTGGCCTTCTCAGCCAGAAGAGAGAAAGCAGCAGTTAAGATATGGGCCATGTCTGTGGACAGGGAGGAGCACAGAGTTCAGAAATTAAACAGCTTCGAAGGAAAGCCACTCCTCCAGGGAAAGGAAGAAGTAACTGTAGGATAGCATCCAAGACCAGGCCTGAAGCTGCTAGTAGACTGTTCATTATCTTGGTCTACTTCTTTCATCTGAATTTTTTATCCATTTTGCCTTTTCTTGATGCCTTCCTCTTTCAGCTGTTCCAGTAATTACTTCCTTGCTTAACTTTGAAGCCCTTAGTGGCTGATATTTATTTTCCCTTTCAGCTGGTTAATGGTTTTCATCCTTTGCTCTCCTCTTTGGCAGGAGCAAAGAGGAAATGGCAAGCAGGAGAAGAGGTGTGGATGGAGGAGGCTAAGCCAGTAAGGAAACTGGTCCCATCCCTTTGTGGAGACATCTTGAAGAGACTCTTGCTCTAGTCAAACATTCCTGCAATGGCAAGTGCTGTATATCTGAGGAAACTATGGCCTGTGACATGCTGTCACTGTGGTGGAGTACCTTGCTGGGAGAAACTTTTGGTGAGTGTTTTTTTCAGTTTTTCCGGGGTATTATCCCACCTTAGTCTTTGGTAGCACATGAACTGGGATTTGACAGAAGTTATAGGTACTGGTAAAGCCCTAAGATATACTGAAGTGCTAGACTTGGTACTGGGAGAGGAGAGGGAAGTCAGTATGGCTGCCTCTGGGCTTTAGGAAAAGGGTACTTAATGTCACCACTCAGTGGAGTATGAAGCATTATGAGCCAATAATTGCAGTGTCCATGTAACTGCTCACACTGCCCTGTCCTGTGTCCCCATCAGGTTTCACTGATGTTCCTGTTGACCCATCTCTTCCCCTGCTATGCAGTTTATTGTTCAAATGCAGCCTTCACCTCTGATGGAAGCCTGCATGTAAATGCAGCTAGGTGTGGGTCTGGTGCTCCCTGGTCCTTCTTTGGTGTGACTGCTGTCTCCTGTGAGCTATTTGGCAGGGCTTCTTTAATCTTGTGCACTTTGGAAAGTTTCCAGACTGTCTTTTTCTGCCCCTTGCAGACTAAGAAGCTAATATGCACATTGCTTTAATTTGTTCTTCAAATGAAACACAATTTTACCTGTAGGTGCCTGGCTGTTAAGTCAGTAATTTACTTCACGGTAGCTTAGCATGTTTTTTAAATGCCTGGTTTGCTATGGGCTTTCTGTTCATTGCAAGGCTGTGCAAACCTGTAAAACAGCACTGGTAAGAATTTTTTTGGAAAAAAGAGGCCCAAGGTGAACCATACTTACTTTTCTGTTCACCCATATGGCCATAAAAGAGCTAAACCGGTTGGTGCTGCTTTCGAACTTGTAGACTCTGCTGTAGCTGGTCTGTGTGTTGGGTAAGGATCTGGGTAGAAAGGGACAGAGGATGTGACATGGGCCTTCTGTATGCGTTCTCAAAATGGTACCGGTGTGGTTTGTATGAGGTGGGATGAGCTTCAGATATCAAAGCATCTCTAATCTCAAGACATCTCCCCAGCCCTGATAGAGGACCTAAAATCTCTCCCCTTGTGAGAACCATCTTTTTTCCAGCCTCTGTAGTGACGTTGCATCTTTTCCACGTCCTGTGCCCCTGTCCTGCCCCTGATTTGGGCTGTCCCTGCCCACATAAAGCAAATTTTCTGGTAGATAATGGACATGCTTCCTCAGGGAATTTCCTGAATTAACCCTGACCTGAAGAAAAACAGAAGCCAGTGCTTCGGGGTGTACGTGTTGACTACTGACCTGACCCTTGTGGTAGTTAGAAGTGATGATATTCAGATGCCCTTTAATTCTCCTTTGCATTGGTTTATTGTCACTTCTCTGCTTCTCCAGAGATGAAGGCAGCAAAGATGGATGCTGCAGGTGGAGGCCTGTATTGCCAGGACTGTAGAGACTTGCTGCACAGATTGGATGCGTGCTTTCATACCGGGGTAAACTGAGAGCAGTGTCACAGAAATGCATGAGGTAGTGCTGGTTAATGCATTGGGAAAACAACCGAGAGCAGTAGGCCAGAGAAGGAGGAACCTGGGCTGAGAGGAGGTAGGGAGGCTGCATTTCATTCTGCCCCGTGCTCGTGGTGCTGTAGAGCCATCAGCAGAGCTGCAGAGAGTAAAAGCACTTGGAGGAATCGGAGCAGCAGCTGCCGGCAGCCGCCAACACCACTTGTGCTGAAGTGGGGGAAGCAGCCCTGCACAGCCTATGAGGACTGCATGAGCAGTAGTAGGTTTATTCTGCAGCAGCCAAAACTTTACTTTAAACAAACCAAGTCTGTCTAACCTCAAAGCTGCAGGCATTCATCAGCCTTCACAGAGGCAATGTGTCCTGGGGCCAACTGGGACCTTTGCCTGAGGATTTATTCCTGCAGGAGCCCTTGGTTCCTAACTGGGTTAAAATTCTAGGCAGCCTTCTGCACAAAGCCTCACTGATCTGAAGGGATCTGCTTCTCAGGCTGCTTGAAGCAGGACCAAGGATCTGGGTGGAACAATTCTACGTACCCAGCATGGACACAGCAGGACCGGTCCTTTTATAGTAGCTAAATTGGAGTCCTTTCCAACTCATGTGCTTTTAGTTGGTTCTCAGATTTGTGGTCCACAAATGTAACAGCCCTCCTTCTTTCAGCTCTGGTTTTGCACACATGTCTTTAAAACAGAAAAGCAAAGTATTTAAAAGCATTCTCTGTGTTAGGCCTGTCTTTCTGGTGGTGTGGCTTAGACCGGATTGCTCTATTCCGTATAACTTTGTTCAGTAATAAATGGTATTTGCTTTGTTGGCAATATTCCTCTCTCTGCTGGCTACCCACTTACAAAGTAGTCAACTACACTTAGCTTTAATAGGAGGATCAAGCAACCGGGTGGGGACTGACTTTTCTTGGATGTGGTGCTTTGAAATGATAAGCGAATCAAAGGACACTGCTGCTTTGCTGGGAATAGGACACGGTCACCTCTCTTGATAATGTGATGTTCTTTAGGACTCTCTAAGAAACAAAGAAGGCTACACTTTCAGCTCTGAAAGCTTGGTAGCCTCAGGCTTTTGGAAAACTCTATTTCATTTAGATTCTGGCATTTACTTTTGTTTGCTCGGACTATAAAGACCTTTTTATTCTGATCCTCTAGAGCTGTTTACCATTCAGCACATGTGGTCTGCATCGCTCACACTAAAATCTTTTGAGGACTTGGCAACCCTTTTAGTTCTCTGATCAATGCTGGCTAAGGAACAATGGCAAAAGCCCATGGAATTCTGTTGCCCAAAATGTGTTGCCCCTGTTCTGATTAACCAGAAGCCTCAGATGAGGTAGGGGTCACTGGCTTGAATTTTTTTTCAGCAGTGCTGGTGCAAATTTAGAGTCACTATGCTAAACAGAAAGCAGGTATGTCAATGTAAAACCAGAGGACAACTTTGCTAGCCACTTATGTGCACAAGAATCAGGTCTACTACTGGCCATAGGCAGTGGCCAATTTATAGAGAGTTACCCTTACCTGGCCTTTGTACATGCTTGAGGGCCCACATTTCACCTCATGCTGACCGCAGGACTGGTGTGTTGGCTGTTTCATGGCAATGAAGGACAGGAACCAGGCCCTCAGCAGTGCCCTGGTAGGATTATGCTGCTGGAGCAGCTCATGAAGAAGGAGCAGAGGTCCTAGGAGTCCTCACTGTGGAGCAGGCCCTTACCCCACTAGGCAAGGGAGCTGTGAAAATGCAGAACATAAGGCCGTCCCCAGCCAGAAGGCTTCCAGTTGCAAGAGCACTGCACTGAAGCACAGTCATAAAATAACTAGATGGCATTTCATTTCACTGATGGGTTTGTGTGGCTTGTAGAGGCCATAGCTTAGCAAGGCACCTGCTTAAAATTAAGCACACTACTACTTCTATGGCCTGCTTTGCTTTACTGAATTTCTAGTTTTCTTCCTAACAGTTTATTCAAGCAGCAAAGTGAAATAACTGTCCACTGTGCTGGCTTGCTTGCACCTCTTGGACTCTGTGCTTAAAGAAAAAAAAATAAAATAAAAACTAGAGGGTGCAAGTCTTGGGGATGGGGGGGGGAGGTCTGTCACTTCCTCAGGAAACACCTATAACAACAGCGCTTGGAAAAAATATTCAAGAAAACCTCTCCTGTTTTGATTTAAAAAAAAACACTTCTCTGCTCTAACTCCACAGCATTCTCCTTTTATTTATTTTTCTTGGGACATGGTCCAATTTTTATTTTTTGCTGAGTTAAATTAGCAATAAGTAGTAATCAGATGTTGACATAAAGTTATGTGTACACCTGCTGCCTGCCTCATAAAGAACAAGAATGCTTTTAGTTAAGAAATGTCAAGCAAACTAAAATACAGCAATTAATTTCACTAATAACAAACCCAAGCAGTTAAATTATATGTATTTATTAAATCACACAAGACTTCTGAATGACCTTTTTCATTTGATGGTGCCTCATGAAAGCAGTTCTGATTTCAGTTCTGACTCAAAAATCTGGTATTCTTCAAGGTTTTGCTAGTCAAACTGTGTATTTAAAGGAGCTCTCAGATGAAAGGGAGAGGAGCTATGTGGCACATCAGTGTAAATTCTTATGTCCCCAAGTCTGGGTATGTGCCAGTTGGACATGTGACTGTTGGATTACTGATACCTCGTTGAATTATTAAAAGGTGTAAAATTCTCACTTATTGCCCCAGCAGAAGCACTGGAGGTCCATGAATGAGTGAACTGTAGATGTACGTGTGCACCTGTGTCTCCACTGGCACCTGAGGCACTGAACAGAGGGCCCGCAGTGCAAAAACATGTGAGTTGCTGTGATTTCAAAAACCAGCAGACTTGCTGACTGACAGCTGGGGTAGGTTTAGATCTGAGTGCACTAAGGACCTGTGGGGGATTTCTCATGGGCCTGAGGCATCCAGGGAAGCAACAAGGAGCTCCGCAGCCAGTGTGTCTCTGTGCCTCTGAGGGACTCTTGCTGAGAGAATTTGTCATTTCTTTTTTAATCTGAGGAAGCAGAACAGGTTACCAGAGCGGCTGAAGTGTGAAATGGAGGCGGTTAAGGTTCTTAATATAAGCATTAATGCCATTCTAGTTGAAGAGCTTTTGAAGGGTTCTTCAGATGGCTTTCAAGGCAATGGTGTTTTAGACAAAAGAAGCTATCAAGAAGTGATGGGGTGATGCTGCTGGAATTTGACTGTGTTTCCTTGAAGTCTTAAGGCCAAGCAAATGTGAACTTTGGGATGGTAAAACCAGAGTACTCAGTGTAAAGGGGGAGAAGAGAGGGGAGGGATGAAATGGGGAAGAAAGGAGGCAAATGCAGTGCGAACATAAGCTCCTTGTCTGACTGCTATTGGAAACTTGGCTGAAGCTGGGGAATTGTGAAGGCATCTGCGTTCTCCTTTGGATGCATTGCATGATGGGGGAACAACAGCCTGATGGAGGCTCATCCACAGCTCTCATAATATCAGAGTCAAACTGAGGGCCCTCTCAAATGGGTAGGTCATTCTTCATTTGCTGTGTCCAAGTATGAAGCCCTGTAACTGACAGCAGATTCTGCTTCTGGTGTGTGCTCTGCTTTCATATTAAATGTGATCATTGAGTGCTCTCAGAAGACCTTTTTATTTGGACTAATACAGTCTTCCTGGTTTTAATATTTTCTGACTTACTATAATCAGTTTCCTCAAGCAGACTACTTTGGACTTGTGTTGGGCAGTGTAAAGTATTAGGCTGCTTTGCAACAAGACCAGACTCAGTTCAGAGCTGTGACATGTCTGTAAACAGCACGTCAGTCTTTAACGGTTTTGCAGTCAAAAAAAGTCACAGCAAAGGGTGAATTTGATCCCCTAACCGTGGGGTGAAGGGAAAAGAGAGAAGTGGTCTTGAATTTCAAGCATGAGACTTGAGTGTCTTTGAACTGAATCTCTGGCCCAAGAACAGTATCTCTGTAACAGGATATGTGATGTGAATTTTACAGCCTATAACTGCTTCCTAGTTAAGACAGATACCGATAAGCTATACTCATGAGGTGTACTGTGAACTCCAGAGGCATTCTTAGTAATGTCTCGGTGGTCCCTTGCAATGCAGTGAATACCACCTGGCTCATTTACAGGCTGTATTAGTGCTTGGGGAATCTGGGAATTCACGGCTGTTGGTTAACATGTATTAATCCAGAAAAGCCACGTGACTGTTTTGGTCATGAGGGTAGCAGGGACTGTCATGGTGCAGAATTAGGCTCTTGATATGCAAGTATCTTCCTAGCGATGGATGACGGTGTGATCTTGGGAGCTCTGTATGCATGAAATGCTACAAAACTGCAAGGCTGGACTCCAAAGAGCAGCCACTCAGTCAGTGAAGGGCCAGGGTCTGGTCTGCTGTCACATTGAGCAGTCCTCCCAAATCAGACCTCAGGATGAGGGCAAGACTGGAGCAATCTGGGCTCATAGTTGGAACTCAGACTCAGACAGCATTTTTGAGCTGAGTAAGTCTGGTGTATCAAAAGGCTATTTGACCAGCCTGCATTCCTGCTGCTCCTCTCTCCACCAGGCAATTTGCTTGTACAGCAGTTAATGGGGGTGCTGGGACAGAGCTTTGCTTGTTCAAATTTCAAAGAGCATTGCAAGGAATGCAAGGAAGTTGTTGGACATGTTAATCAAAGAAAACTCATATTCAGGAGTTTGATTTATACCTGTGTGCTAGACACAGACCATGTAGGCTGGTAGACTGACACTCAGGCTGCAGGTTGTAAAACTTTTCGCATGGATTCTGCCCTCTGCCCCTTCCAGGCACATCAGACTGGAAGCAGCTCATATCTGTGTCCCAGATGCCTCACATGAAAGAGGGTCACCTGTTGAGAGGTGGTTGCAAACACAGAGCTGCTCTGTATCATCTTCTTTCTCCTCTTCTCCAGCCCAAATCTGTTCAGGGCTAGGACACCAAATAGCCCTTGTCCAGGATCTGTCTCTGTAACAGGAGTGCAGTCCCTAAATATAAAAGAGTCACTCCAGTGAAAAAAGCAGGGGGTTATCTATCCCTTCCTGCCACATCTGCAAGCTGCAGCTGGGATCTAAAAGCTGAACTAACATTTTTTGTTGTCATTAGTGCCTCTTTGTTGAAGGTCTGGATTTCACGTAGGAAATCCTGCACTAGAATTGCTTGCAGAATATATCCTTCATGCTAGAAAACAGAGATAAGTAACACAATGTGTCACAGTGCTGTAGCATGCCCTCCGTCTGCAGCTCACAGCATATTAAGCAGACAAGGAAAGGCCACCAGATTGCCCGCAGAATGTACGCTCATGCTTATGACGCTGTTGGGGAGATTAGGAGCCAATCCCGAATTCTGAGCTCCCATTACCAACCCAGCTCATTCATGAGGCCCCAAAAAATGCTGGCAGCTTTGATCCTTTCAAGTCCTAGCATATAACTGGGGATGCCAAGCTCTGACTTCAAAGTCTGTCAGTCCCCAGATCCATAAACTGATCAACAAGCACTTGCATGTCATCATGCAGAAGGTCTGATGGGGGGTGGGGGGTGGGAGCACATTCCTTCTTTTCCCAAAGCTCCTGGGCCATGCCTGGAGGAGGCTGGATGCTTTGGTGTGATTGCTTCTGGTCTTTTCTTTCCTTCTTCACATTGTAAATTATTTAGGTGACAGCATCAAAGATCAGAGAGAAGCACAGGAAAAAAAATCTCAAGTGAAAGCTTTATACTCCTTGGGATCATCTGTCCAAAGAGCTCTGCTTGCTTTGTGGGTATGGGGCTCTATTCAGCTGCAAAACATCCCTATAATAGTTTACAGCTGGGGAAACTGAGGCATGGGGCTGTTAAAACGTGACTTGGCTAGAGCATCTGCAAAGTCTCTGCCAGAACTAGGAGGAGCATTCTGTCCCCCAACAGCTCCTCTGCATCTGCAGGAGCATGCTTCCTCCCTCCAGCAGCTTGCCAAAGGCTACACGAGGGAGACCCTGCTCCTACACATCTCGCCTGTGCTCTATAACACGGCAATTCTGCTTCCATGGCAACTGACCGAACAGCACAGCAGACCTGCTCCACAGCTACACCCAGCCTGCTGGCCAGTTACCCTGGCCCCGTATCTCCTGTGTATTACATATACCCCTACCTCTCTGCATTCCCATCCCAAAACATCATCAGCCTTTTCTGCAAAACCTTGGCCTGCATACAGACATTTTGAGGGAGTTCTGATCCATCTAAGGACTCTCCAAATGGCTTTTCTTTCACTTGTTTTTCCTTATTGGAATGAGAAAGGGCAAATGTTTAGAGGTGCTTTTAGGGGAGACTTTCTCCAAGCTCTGCTGGGCTTGATGCTGTACTGTCCCTTTCCTGGGTCAACATACAGGAGTATCAAGCTCCCTGTGGAGGCTTTCTGCTCTGCTTGATTTATCCAGCCACATGAAGGGGAGGGGTGTCTTGTTTTGTTTCTCTTCGTCTGCAGAGTAACACAGTAGGTTTAGCCAGCAGTGCAGTTCAAGGTCGCTATAAATAGTTTTCTGCCTTGTCAGGGGAGTTACCCATTTATTACAGTTCTCTTCCTTGTCAACAGCCTTTCTCAAAGTTGGCTGTAGCAAAAGCTTTGGGAGCCTGTCACTGCACAGCTCCCTTTGAAAATGGACAGAGCACCTGATCTAGCATGACTGCGGCTCCCTGACTGGGGACTGACTGTCCTGAAAAGCCATGCCTGCTCCAGCCATCTAGTTTTAGAACTTAATAATGTGGCCTGCAGCCTGTTCAGTAAGTCCCGTCTCCTGGAATGGGTCTTCTTGTATCCTTGTTAGTTCTGCAACCTCCTTCTGCTTCCACCAGGAAAGAGAGTCAAAGATCTCCAAATAAGGGGGGAATTGTTTTTGAGTTGTGAGAGGAGAATAAGAGAATCTCTGATGTGAGTTAGGCTTCACAATACCCCATCAGGAAACATATCATAAAAGGATTGCTTCCTCCCCTAGTGTCCATCCCCTACTCCCATTTTAAACGAGTGAAATCCAGTCGCCTCTGGCATGGAACACAGCATCCACTGAGCAGCATGTGGTAAAACCACCTGCCTGGGTTAAACAAGGAGCAGCGAATTATTTTGTCCCTCTTGGAAGGTTACAGAGAGTACAGGGGAGCTTTGTAGCTGGCCCAGAGGGAAGTGTCAGGTCATGGCTCTTAGACAAAGATTGCTTGTGCTGAGAAAGGTGATTGAAGGTGAACTGAGGTTTCTCATAGCCCTGAGCTGGTGGGTAGCCCCTGTCTGGAGTTTGGTTGTTGTTGGCTCTGGGGTGCTGGAGGAAGTAGGTGTCCGGTGAGAGGTGATAGGTGTAGGTTCTGTGCTCTTGGCAGATTCTACATCTGTGCCTGGGTGCTGGCAACGTCTTCAGCATGTGCATCTGCCAGAAAGGTTTTTGTATTGCTCCGTGGGGTATAAAGCTTTCATCAGGAGCAGAGAAAGGCCTGCCTCCAGAGACAACCTCATCCAGCACTGAAAGGGCACAGATCTCAAAGGCACTCCAATCATTAGTAAAGTGGGATGGGTATTTATTGCTTGGGTACCAAAATGAGGCTTTTGGGACCTGCCATTGGCTATTTTCTGATGTTGGCCAAATCGCATATTTGTCCTCACATCACACCTCAGGTTCCCCACCTCTAAAATAAGGACAAAGTGTTCCTCAGCCCTTCCCTACCACAGCGTACAGCTATGGAAGAAAACCTGGTGGATACCGGTTTAAATCTTGCGTTATAACTTCTAGTACTATACGCCTTTAACAGTAATTCAGCCCAATAGAAGAAATCAATTTATAGGAAGGCTTTAAGAATGTATCACTTGCAACCTCACCAAAAGGATGAAACAAAAATATCTGGTCTGTGAAAAAGCTTGTTAAGGAAATCCTCTTTTTCTAAAGCCTTTTAAAATCTTAAGTTTTTCTTCCTGGGATTTTATACAGCTTGGGAAGGTGAAGCCAGCACTCCTCAGTTAAACTTGTTACCCTTCAAGGGAATGTAGAAGGCAGACATTGGAGATGGAAACCTTCGGTTCAGAATGCTCAATGGGACACAGGGAATGGCACAATCCGGGCCTAGGATGAAATACTTCAGCCAGGCTGCTCCCAAACCCTCTGGCATTCAATCAGAAAAAAACTTGTCTTTTCTTTCTTTGGCTCTGTCTCACCCCCGTGTCCCAAAATGCCTAGTCCTTCTCAACTCCATTCTCTGCTGGGTTCCTGCAGCCTTCACATGCATGGAGACAGAGCAAATGAGCACTTATAAATTGGACTGAGGAAGACGATTCATAACAGAGCTTTCAGACTGGATGGAGGTTCCTAATGTCCTGCTGGTGATTTGAGAAGCTTCTCAGAAAGGCTTTTTAATGCATGCAAGAGCTGAATAAATCCAAAGGGAAGCAATGGGCTGTTGGAGAGAGAATGCGAACGTCATGTTCCCCAACTGGTGGATTTAGTACTTAGTGGAGCACCCCAACAACTGGCAGCCCGTCTGCCCTGGGGCTTCAACCTGTCACTGCTTCCTTTAATGCCTTAACCTCTGGATTCTTAAAATTGGTGGGTGCCTGGATCTGCTGACCGGGTTATGGCCCCAGTGCTATTTTTATCTACTTATTTAACAAGCAGTCTGAAGAGCTATAGCAGGCAGGAAATAAAGTCCTTCCAAAAGGACAGAAGGGTAACTTTTAAGGGGTAGATTTTTAATTGCAGCTTGAACAAACTGGTTTTAGTTTCCATGAGTCTGCTCCTTCCCATCTCCTCTGCAATCTGGAGTTTCACCAAAGATGAACTTGTCACAATTGTAGCCTTATGGGTCTATGAGTCTGTGACCCTGCTTTCCACGAGCTTCTGGCACCACTGCTAAGATCATGCAGTGGCAGCTACAGAGAGTGCCTCTTCAAATATGTGTATCTGCCGTCGGGCTAGGGGGAATCCAGAAAGAGAAAAACTGAGGAAATTGCTTTCCTCACTCTTTGGGGTATAAAATGTTCTCTTCTTTCAAGTTAATTTGTTCTGTGAAAGTTCCCCTTGAAATAATTTTCCAACTACTTTGAAAGATCAAATAGATTATATTGAAAGCTACTGTAAGATGAAGTGCCCATTTGGATTTAATAAATGCTGGTTTATAGAGCTAGCCTCATTATTTCTTTGGAATAAACCTATAGAGAATGGAGGGGAGGAAAGATTTTAATGTTTCTGAAAAATTTATCCCACTAACAGTAAAAACATACCATAGAAATATACCAGCCACAAAAATGACATCTTAAACACATTATTTATGACTTTCTATATTTGTTTTGCATAAACTTTTCTGGTTTCTATTACACAGATTGATTTATGGAGTTTATTTGGAATAAATGTAGTGCATATTTAAAACAAACAGAGCCTCAATCTGCTAAGCGCCCAGGAGCTATAAAACTTCTGTATGGTTCAACCTGGGACCCTCCAAGTCCTTTTTGTCGGACTATCTTTTTCCATTAAAAAATGCAGGAAAATAAGTAGATGAAGAAAAGCAATTTGTGAAAATATATCTAGCCAGTGTTTCAACTAAAATTGGTCTGAACTTTTTATTCAGTGTCTCGTTCTGTTCCTTAATGAAACATTCTTTATCCAAATGGAAATTTTACCACGAATATCCTTGTTCACAGATTTGTTTGGGAGGTGTGGGGAGCTGACAGGGGCTGGAGGGGATTGAAAACTTCTCAGAAAACATTTTGGTTTTACTGAAATTCACGTAACTTTGGAAGACACACCAAACTAGAAACTTCTTAGTAATTTTTCCATTAACTTCAACCTTCAGATGTGAAGTGATGCAAACAAGGAGCAATTTGCCTGTTAGCCATCAGTACTTGATTTGTAAATGAGTTAATTGCATACTTTAGCAGGTTGGGGGGAAAAACAGTAAAACAAGGATTGTATTTATTGATTTATTTTTAAAGCACATAAGTTGCATTTATCTCTGCTTTCCTTATGTTCCCCTGACGGGTTTGGCATCTGCCCTGTTGCTTGCTGTAACTGGATTACTTGTGTACTTTTAGTGCATTTCTAGATTGGCTAAAATAATACCTTTTCTATAAATTTTAGAGTGGGTTTGCAAGTCATCACAGCACAAAGATTCTCTCAGAAACCTAACTGATGTCCTTTACATGCCCACAGCAAAGCACCTGGGACTCGAATACCTGAAACGGATGCAATTGCTTCTAAGTGATCTGCAGACTGATAATTATTGGGTCAATAAAATTTAGGATTATCCTGAATTTGTTATTCAAAAATTTCTGTCAGACAAAAGCCGAGGCTTGTAAGTTTTTAATTAACTTAAAATTATACTTCAAGCTGCATTTGCTGAAAATACGGCTGCTGCCACAGGGTCTGAGTGGCTGCAGACAGGAAGAGTGTGTGGTCATATTCTGTTTATAACTAATCAGTGAGTCCTTCTCCCAAGTGGGTCATCCTTCCAAAGCCATCTGGTATTTACTCTCATTAGTCTATTTTTCACACACAAACTATCTGGAGTTCTCTCTGTAAGAAGATCCAAGGCTATAGTCAGGCTGTCATCATCCATGCTAAATGAAATTAGGAGATACACAGCTATGTCCCACCTACTGGCCTGACCAGTGTGACCTGTATGGTCACTCCCTAGCCTGTCTGATCTAGGGGGGATCTGTTCCAGGTTAGCCTCAAGTCAACTAACTGCAGGGGTAAGTTGGACTGTACAGGTGCAGTCCTACCTGTAGAGTTGTTCTGCCACATCTTCTGAGACAGAAATAAATGACAGAAAAGAGGGATGCTTTTAACCTAATCCAGCACCGCACACTGGATTGCAGCCTCAGCATTGTCATAACCTGATTTAATCTGGATGGGGGCTTCTTTAAAATCCGGGGTACACTGAAGGGTGTGCTCATATATGCTGTTGGTCTCACCATTGGCTGTGTTTGGTGGATTGTGTGCTTGTCTGATGGGCTCCTGCCCAACAACTTGCACTATCCCCTTGTGACTCCAGTGTAATCTCTTGTCTGTGACCTGTCCCAGCATTGCTTGGGCATAGAAAGCACTGAGAGCACTGAAGCAAGGTATGCCTCCTACCTTGCCAAGCAGGAAGGCTTGTGCACTAAATAAGTGACAGCCCGTAATTAGGCACCACTTGACAGAGAAATAATTGGCTGTGGCACATGAGTGCTGATGTAACTCAGTTTAGGAAGCATCTTTTTCAAGTTGGCTGAGTATAGAGTCATGGGGAATGGAGCCATGGAGAATAGCACTAAGAAACAAATCCTCTCCTACAGCCTGGGTGCACAAAGAGCTTTGATCCCCAACTGTTAATTGCTGAAAGGACACACAGATCCCTCTAGCAAGGTCATCTTCTCTTCCTTAATCATCTGACACTGCACTCTGGCAGGAGAAGAGCTTTGATAGGGCTATGCTTGACCACTCTGCCCCAGGAGAGCTTTAGTTGTAGCAATAGTCATTTGTCTCTCAAGGGTTCCAAGTGTGGGCTCTGATGGAAGGTTTTTTTTGTATTTTCAGCTGCCTATTCTTGAGAAGTTATTCTGAGCTTCAAAAAGCTGAGTTAAGTTTTCTTTGCCTTGGTTTGCTGGAGCAAAACCTGGGCTGCCTGCTTTCTGATGTGCTGCTTGTTGTAGTTCACAGCCCTATCAGAATAGCGTGGTGTTAAGGAGTACAATGCTACAGGTGGTAGGATATCTGCAAACTAGTAGGAGAAACTGGAGCCCCATTGCCCTATGCACTTAAAAATCCCCAGGCACATTGGCAGAACCCCAAATGTGCCCAGGAGGCCAGGAGTTAAATTTGGATAGCAAAGCTGGGACTATTGTCATAGAATCACAGAATGTTAGGGGTTGGAATGGACCTTGAAAGATCATCTAGTCCAAGCCCCCTGCCAGAGCAGGACCACCTAGAGTAGATCACACAGGAACGCGTCCAGGTGGGTTTTGAATGTCTCCAGGGCAGGAGACTCCACAACCTCTCTGGGCAGCCTGTTCCAGTGCTCTGTCACCCTCACAGGGAAAAAGTTTTTCCTTACGTTAATGTGGAACCTCCCATGTTCCAGCTTGCACCCGTTGCCCCTTGTCCTGTCATTGGCCATCACAGAGAAGAGCCTGGCTCCATCCTCCTGACACTTGCCCTTTATGTGTTTATAAACATTAATGAGGTCACCCCTCAGTCTCCTCCTCCCCAAGCTCAAGAGACTCAGCTCCCTCCGCCTTTAATCATAATGGAGATGTTCCACCCCCTTAATCATCTTTGTGGCTCTGTGCTGGACTCTTTCAAGCAGTTCCCTGTCCTTCCTGAACTGAGGGGCCCAGAACCGGACACAGTATTCCAAATGTGGCCTCAAAATTGTCTCATTGTCCTTCCTTGGACAACATGGCTCCAGTGAGGTATGCAGACACATCGGAAGAAGGGATACTTTGAGGTGGGGACAGACACACTTGTTTGTGTGGGCAGCTAACCTGCAAGATAACAGGGCTGTTTTGAGTTTGGGAAGGAATAAACAGCAAATGGATGACCACACACATAGAAGCTTACCCCACAATATAGTGTGTATTGTTCCTCTTACTTTCTCCCTGATGCTTTACTTCTCCAAAGGTTGTCTTTTTCTTCCCGCCATGTTCAGAAGCTCTGCACCTCCACATACTGCCCTGGTGTCTTTCAGGCAAGCACCGAAAATGGAGCTATAGGAAGAAAACCTCAAAAAGCAAGAAAAAAAAAAAAGTCTTTGGCTTATTCAGGCAGTATTGAAATTCACCTGTCTGCTGGTGAGTGCGTATAGAGCAGATGTGCCCTCTGGCACCAGTGATTTATTTAGGGAACTGTGACTCACAGGCGTCAAATGGCCTCCGTGGGGATCTGCAGCAAAGTCGTGCATCTTCCAGGGGCAGAGCAGCTCTGACTAGTAGAGATGATCACATGTATTTGGTCTGAATAGCAGTGGTTCACTGTGGCCTGACAGCAGGGAAAGGGGCTGTGACAAGTCTATGTGAAGCTTCACTAGTAAAACTAATTGTTTTAAGGATCCCTCTAATGGCAGAGTGGGCAGGGCAGGGTTCCCCACGAAAGTGCTCGCTGGTGCACAAGTTATTGCTAGGGGTAAAACCCAGGGGACCAGACCCCCACTTCTTTCTCCAGCTGCTAGTTTTCCCTCAGAAACCTGTTTTGCTCTTCCGGATAGAAATAACTGTGATGTACTCTAGCACGTGTCCTGTTTGTGATGGCCCCCATCCAAAACCTACTGATATCAGAGGAATGTTTTGCAGGGACTCAGAGGGATTTTTAGATCAGATCCCAACCTTTGCAGCTAGTTTTGTATTGCTTTCCTGCCAGGACTTACTGACCAGCCACCAAACTCCTGACAAAATCAGCATGAAGTGTCAGTCAGGGTTCAGTTCAAGTGACAGCTAAATATACCTCTCTGGAGGTGAATGAGAGCTGGGGGGCCTGAAATGCGAACAACCTCAAACAAAGCCAGCCAGTGTCCACACCAGCTGGCTTTTAAATCATACAGTAGCCTTCAGCCCTTAACACTTCAAACACTGTCCAGCCCTTTGAAAAGTCAGTTCATTTATTAATGTTCCTGTTAATGTCCGTTCCACACTCTGTTCACAAGACTGCCTCCTGGATTGGCCAGACCATGGCTTCTCAATCCTACACACACAAGGATGAAGAACAATCCTGAAATGCTTTAGGAGAGACACCAGGATCAGGTGGTGGGATGCAGAGGTCTGGAGTCTCTCACCCACTCTGCTAGGTATGTGCTCTCCAGTTTTGAGTGAGTCATGACTCTTTCCTCTCTCTGTCAAAGCTGAGAGACTGCTCAGACACACTTGCCTGCCCCTTGTTGGCTGTAGATACAACTGGCTTGGTGTGGTTCTGGGACTGGCAGAGAGTTTCTAAATTCACAGTGCTCCAATGCTAGTCCCTGTTCGCTGGCATGTGCCTGAGAGCCAGTAAAGGTCTTGGATCTGCCATGCTCTGGGGTGTTACTCTGTCTGACAATAAACATTCTGTGCTGTGAGCTGGAGGTGCAGAGCTGCACTGAGATCTTTCCAAAAGTCTGTCTGGGTTCTCACAACATAAGGGTATGCAGGGCGCATGCCTTCAGCTCAGATTCCCCACACAGCAACTGACCTGCACGTTCCCCTTGCTGGGTTTGGAGATCTCCTCTGCTTTCTTGATTTAAATATGCTCCTCAGAGCAAAAGGACCCAACTATGTTTTCTTTTTTCCTGTTCCATGGACAGACACAGTGCAAGCAGAGTAAGCATGAATTGCGCCACACTTGGTGCTCACCAGCTGGCCAGGGGAGAACAGTGCTTGCTTCTGTCTGGGCTGTGGGGCTGGAAAGGTGAGGCTAGCAGCAGGAGTCAAGACAAATAGGAGCCTGTTTTTGATTTGCCATCTGACCCCTGCCAGCTCAGAGCACCCTGTCTGTGATCGTGACCTAAATTAAGCCGAAATGCCATCAGCAAGGCTGTTGATTTCTTTCACAATGCCAGTGTTTCCAGGTACCTAGCCAGAGATTTATAATCCACCTCTTACTACATTCTTGTTTGTGTCTGCTGTCTTGGTCTTTCTGTGGTTTGTTAAGACCAAGAGTGTGCCTGGCCCTTTGTGCTCCCAGCCGGTCACGCACAGACAGCAAGGGGCATCCATGTCTGACAGCTCAGCTGCTGGAGGAAACACGCTGTGCTGGCCTGTGTGTCTTTAGCAGCCCAAATATCATGGGAGACATTTTGGCTTGTTAAATTCTTGACTGCACAGGTCTGCTGTCCACGGTAGGTTCACTTGATAGAAATAGATCTGGCAGCAGCCCAACAGCAAGAACACTGCTTTTCTCTTAAACATGAAAGGAGACAAAGACTTCCCTGCCCAGCCAACTCTTGCCTTTTCGATGGCAGATGACCGGCATCTTTCTCTAGCTGAGCTTAGGTGCAGTGTTTTTGCTATGAAGCCAAGGATTAGATCCTTGTAAACGAAGTCTGGAGTTGATTACCGGTAATTAGCATAGATTCTTCAGTCAGGGCACTGGAAAGACCAAGATGGAATAACATGCCTCGTGACACCACATATGGTTAGCTATTATGAGCCTTGCCCTGCTGGGCAAACCCTTTAAAAGAAGTAGTGTCTTGTCCCACAGGGCTTACAGACAGAAAGTAAGCTTTTATTCTGAATTACAAAGTCTCTCCCCAGAAATACAGGAACAGTTTCTGAAGAAACCCAGCTGAGTGTCTGCAAAACCATTGGCTTCTCTAAGAAGCAAAACTGAATCTTCACTTTTCTGCCTCATGCTGGTTCCCTTCTTCCACTCTGTGCCAGGTGACACCACCATAGCAAGAGACCTAGACTCCCCAAAATTGCTATGAAGGAGAACCCTAGTCCATATTTCTGGAAAAGCAGTTCCAAACATAATCTCTGCTCTATCTTGCCCTTTGTTTGTCTGCTGTGTTTTCTTCCTGTGCCAGGAGTTCTTGAAGTCTGTGCTGTGATTGTGACATTGGGGCAGACAAGCCAGGCAAATACTTTGCACACACACACTCCGAGCAAACCAGACATCCGGTATTTAGAAATAAACAGTGTAAAGAGATTTGGGAAATTCATTGTTCGTGCCAAGACATTTAAGAGGCATCTTGGTTCAAGTAAAAGCCTCAACTCATTTCCATTTTAATTTTTTTTCACTTTGTTTTTTAACTGTTGAGTTAGAGTTACTTCAAACCAAAATGGATCATTTCTGTTTCCAGTTGATCAAAATTAAGGTAATTTGTCTTCTCTTTACATTTCAAGGTGCTAATTTGCAACTAAATATTTTCTCTGTCAATGAACAAGCATTTCACTGACGGCAAAATGTTTTGTTAAAGTTTCTACCCATCCCTAGCAATTCACAGAAATTAAAGCTGGCAACTCTTCATCTTAAACTATTGGGTTCATTTGCTGAGGAAGAAAGACTCCCCCTCCACTACCCAATGCCTGGGTTAGCAGTGGTTGGAGGGAAATAGTGGCCATTCAAGGGAGGTGTCAGACTCCACTGGTGTCTCCTGTCTGCGTTACCAAGTGACGCTCAGAGGGCTAAAATCTACAGACACCATGGTCTGTAGACTTGACACTATTGGTCTGCAGTCCAGTAAATTTGGATCCAATCCAGTCTTTTCTGGTTTGCTTTAGGATCAGCTAAAAGGCAGCAAGAGTCTTGGAGTGAGACGCAGTTAGCTATTGCTAAACACAGGAGTACAAAACTGGTGAAATTATTTCTTTTTAGAAGTAAAGGAAAGTATAGTTGTATAGTGCATCTGTCCTGACATGTATGCTTACTTGTGGGATTGTGGTTCGTCTTTGGTCATGCTGTATATTTTTTAAGAGGAATTGAGGCCAATGGTATATGCTTTGTCTCGTGTATTCTAGATTTATGTGGAATGGATTTGAGAAAATGTGACAGATGAGAAATGAATGCTTTTTTCCATGCAGGTTGGCAGTTCTTTTACCTGCTAGCAGCTTAAATAACGCAGGCTGGGTGATGAACAGGCATTAACACTTTCTGCTGCTCTGAGTGCTTTTCAAGAAGGGAGCAATTACTTCAAAATCTGCTTTCCTAGTAGTCAAGCAAGTGTGCAGAATCTAACTCCTAGTTCAGAGTAGTTTTTCTAATTTTCATCCTGCAGACAATTTGCAAACATGCTTATTGCTGGTCAGGACCCAGTTTCTGCCATATTTATACATGCAGGCTCTCCTGCTCTGTAAATAGGGTTGGGTTCTAATTTTTGGTGAACAACATGAGAATAGTCTAGGAAGTTCAGGTTTTGAGTGTATCTGGTGTTTGTCAGGGAGAATTCAGGCAATGGTTACTGTGTGTTACTGGCATTGCTGAACATCAGGAACTGGAAGCACTTACTCTTGTAGCCCTAGATGATGTATCAGGCCTCTGTCTGGGAATGAGGACACTGTTGCCCCAACAGAGAGACAGGCTATTACAGCTGGGGCTAAATGAAGAGGGACTCCTCTCCATTCACAATGGCCGTAGGTTATTGGATGCTTTGAGAGGATTCAACTTGCTGAGAGCAGAGAAGTGTAGAATGACACAGATTTTGTACAATTTCCCTGTTGAGATCTGCCTTCCTCAGCCATCTTCCAGGCCCCTGTGATGCAGCTGGGATTCTGTTCTGGAAGGCAGAGGAAGAAAGTCATTTCCAGAAACTGAACAGCATATTTTAAAGAGAAGGGAGAAGTTGTAGGGTAACACTAGAACCCTCCAGTGCCCCAGCATGAGGTTTTCATTGCAATCAAGGTGCGTCTTACAGAGTGACTCCACCTGTGGGAGGTTGAGAGAGACACCATGGCAGCATCCTTGTTTGCATTTTATCTTGACACCTCTTCCCAAAGATTCAGGCACCTCATTGCCCTGGAAATCTCCTACAATGTCTCTGGAGGCAGCAGGACTCTAGTATACCATGTTTCATGGTACTGTGTGCACAGCTGCAGATGGCACATGCAGGGCAGACAGCTTACTGCTTATTGAGCAGTATTAACTTTATTGGTTAGGCACATGATATGCTAGGAAACATCTCCAAAAAAACCCAGGAGTGTAGGAGAGAAGCACAAAGTGGAGGTTGTATGAATCCTGGATTGGTACCTTTGTTGCATGCAAGATCTTCTACTGTTGAAGGAGATGATACTGACAGAGATGTCTGCAGTTCCCTGCATGCTTCAAGGATATTTGTGTTGAATTCTGCCAAGGACGACTTTTCATCCTGCAAGCTTGGGCTCTTCTGTGGGGCTATTGGCAGTTATTAAAAGACAAAGCCCTTCTTGCCTACAAATCCATGTGCTTGATCTTTCCAGCCCAAATCCTACAAGTAACATGCACTTGTCCCCAGGGCAGCTTGCTCAAATAACCACAGCCCTGCCGGAAAAAGGGTCCTTTGAACCTCAGGGAATTGGGAGGAGAGGTTGAATTATTCCCAGCATCCAAAGACCAAGAGGTTCCTTCTTCTTCAGCAAATGTTTTCAGTTCCCACTTGGTGAATTATTGCTAGGGATTTTTTTTTCCCTTCAGTGTTTCCATGAATGTGGTTGAGGCTCTGATCCAGGAAATGGGGGGGAAAAACCTCTGAAAAATGTATCGCACCATTTCAAAACTCAAGTGGAATTAATTAAATCCAAATTTCAACAGTGTGTCCAAAATTGAGCTGGGCTCAAGACACACTTCAGAAGGTTTGATTTCAAAACAATCCCTTTGCGCACATGCACATAATTTAGGGAGGTTTCTGTGTATCCATTGCAAGGCAGGAACAGGGAGCTGCTGGTTACCTGAGCTTAGAGGGGAAAAGGTAGTATTTGCAGGCCAGCCTGGAGAAAACCTTTTTCTGCCTGATTCAGTTTATCCTAATCCTCTGCTCAGCAAGCTGCAGACTGGAAAAAGAGTCAGGAAATAGTGTTGTGGAAAGGAGAGCCAAACCATTTGAAATGGAGATGCTGTGGCTGGTACACTCACAGTTCTGATTGCTGGAGAAGTAAAAAGAGCTAAGGGACAGTAGAGAAGGCATTCAGGACATCAGGCTTGGGCTGAAGCAAAATAGTTTGGCAATGAAAACTTCTCTAAATGGTGGGGGTGCAGGTCTTTTCCCAGCTCCACCACTGAAGTGGGGTTACCTTGGGGCTCTGAGTGCTCCCATCCCTCCATCTGTTAAAGTAAGATAATGTAATTTACTGCCCCAGGAAAAGCACGGTGGATTTAAAATAATGCTAGTAGGGTGGAGCTTTCTCAGATGTTTTTCAAAGCCTAAATGCCAAATTCTTTCCTCATTTTCGTACATGTGTCCCAGCTAACTGTAAGAGACTTACACATGGGTCAGTGAGGAGCAGAACTGGCTCTTTAGTGTAGTATTTAACAAATTCTTTCTGTCATGGCTGTTCCCTGGTTTTTCACTCCTTGGGGAGGAAACCAGCATCTTTCATTTGCTTTTGCCTTGTAGTGGTGACCTGGGAGAACGTTGAGGAGGAAGACTCCTTCTACATGAAAGATCAGTTGTGCTGCTTTAGTCTCTGCAAGTGGGGAGATTTTGCATTTGGAGCCTGGGAACAGGGCTGGTTCTGCTGGGGCTGGTTCTACCTCATTTCTGACAAGCAGCAACACGTTGCCAATATTTTTCCTGTGGATCTTCTGCCTGGACAGGGATGCTGTCAGTTAAGGTTCTGATGTGGCTACAGAGACCAAAATGTCTCTCTTTTCTATGGAAGTTCATTTGCACTGTGAGTTGATAAACTCTGTTGCAGGAGATGAGGGCTGAAGCATTTCTAGCAGCCACTGCTTGAGAGAAGAGAAACAGTAGATCTGTACTGTACAATGAAGTTTATAGACTTTAACTTAAGCACTACAAGAACACTTTTATCTGTAAACATAAGTCATCACTACACATACTGCATAGCAGCAGCTGTACCTTGAAATACTGTGGGGTATATTGGATGGGGATTACATGTTGCCCAAGTAGGCTCAGAATCCCAGGGTCTGACCCCAGGGTCAGTATCCCAGGGAACCCTGGAATTAAAGGAACTGAATTCAGGGCTCTGACAGGTCTGGGAATCTGCCTTGTTGCACAGAATAGCAGCAAGACCTGCCGGTAGAACAGGGATATTGAAGGATGAGATGAATGCATTTGTTCCAAAGACTGCCCAGCCAGATGTTACCCCTGCTGTATTGCATACGGCTTTCTTCAGGCACAGAGTTAACACCGAAGCTTGAGCCAACTGATAACAAGAGCAGGCAAGTGCTAGCTGGGTCTGTGTGGCATTACCCATCTACCTTTTCCTGGCAGCTCCAACACTGGAAACACATTAGCACTGTGGTTCAGTGGAAGTTCAGGAGCTCAACCAATACAAGGGCCATCCAAACATTTCTCCCTGCGAAACAGCTACTGGCAGCCTGTTTGATGCTCCAAGCCTTTGGTGGGTAATTGGCATATCAGAAATCCATTTCCTCCTGCTTCCTTCTGCATTGCATCAGCAGTGTTGTCTGGTGCTGCATGGCAGCAGCATGACCTGAAACAGCAGGATGAAATTGCCTAGAGACTTTGTTTTCAGGCTGAAAGAAAAGGAATTTCTTCTTTCTCTTTTATCAACAGCTCAGGGAGATTTGGCTTTCTTTTCATAGTATGGACTTGTCTGCTGGAGCTGGACCCTGCAGCACCTTTGTACACTAATCTGACAGCGTCTGGACCCAAACCCTGCCCAAACTGTGAGTCTCCCAGCTCAGACATTGCGACCAGCTGGGTAAGAGGGAGCAGAGAGCTTTTGCCATGGTGGAGGAGCAGGGAGGTCTGTGCACACTGCTGACAGGGCCAACAGAGTAGAGTAAGACACATGCTTGGCTTTTGTCTCCCTTTTCTGTGCACCTCAGCAGTGTTGAAAGGGCTCAACATTTCCTAGAAAACCCTGAGCCTCTTGTCCACAGCCCCTCCACAGCTGTGTTTGCTGAGGGCACAGTTCAGCCCCTCATCCTTCCAAACCATGCTCTCCCATTCTCCTATTCTCCTTCTCTTTTTTGCTGCTTCTCACAAGTGCCGCTTCCTTTCTCATCCCCAGAGGAAAGCTTGTCCTGGTATTACCTCAGAAGCAGGTACAATATAAGCTATTGCTTTCCCCACAAAGCCACCTCAGGAGGCTGTCATGTCCCCTGGCACCCTCCTATCCCTGCTTTCTGCTGGTACCTGCTGGGTTCTCCTACTTTCCTGTTTACTGAGGCCTCTCCTATTAGTTGGCCCATATGTGTCCTCTATCACTTTGCCCAGGTACCCTGCACCCCGTTTCCTTGCAGGTTTTTAACGTCTTTCAGAGGTAAAAGGAAAAGGGAGGAAATTATATCAGTATAAAAATACAATAATTTTCATCTTCCTGCTCCTGGGATGCTTTCACATGTGGCAAACATACCCAGACAATTAATCTTGTGCACCCACAGGGTGTACTGTAAAAGCGTGCATGACAGATAAAGATGTATCTTCCTTCTCTATTGTGCTGTGTTTTGGATACTTTTTGGAACTCATGGTTTTGCTGTGTTAGGGCCAGTTTCCCCATCTAGACCCCCAGGCATATTCTAGTGGATATGATAAATGCAGATGCTGTATGTCTTATAAAAATTACATATTAGGGTCTTCTTTTTCCCTGCTGTTCCTCTTTGGAGCAGGGAGGTAGCCAAAGTCAACAGAAACTCGTAAACATGGAAGAAGGGTGTGAGAGAAATGGCTCACAGCACACTTGTTCTAGCAGGGCCTAAGCTGAAGTGGTTCAGGCTGCGTGTTGCAGGGCGCAGGTGGTGTGAGCAAACAGGCAACAACCCGCCCATTTGAGAGGGCTCTCTGCAGCAAGACTGCTAAACAGGTCCCACTTCCCGTGAGTGTCCTTGTGCTGGGGTGGAGCACTCTGGGAAACTCCAGTAACAAGAGCACATGCTGCTGCTTCAAGTGCTGAGAGCAGGAAACCTCTAAGTAGGTTAGAGCAGTGACTGCTCCTTGATATGTGTCTCTTCTGTCTGAGCTGACCACTTCAGACTGTCACTCCCCTGCAGTTATGGAATCTTGTTATCCAGCCCAGATGCTCCCTGTCCTCTCTGCCATTCTTCGTGCATCTCGCATCTTTCTGCATTCTTCCCAATATCCTCTGTTTATCTGTGTTACAAGCACATACTCTTCTATCCAGGCTTACTGGTTACATGGATGGGATTCAGCGTCTATGCAAAAGGCCCTGTGGATATTAATCCTTAGGGGACTTCAAGAGGGCATACTAGACAGTCACTCCAATATGAAACTGAGGCTGCTGGGCATGGCAGCCCACTTTGGGTTAAGCTGCCTCATGCAAATTATAGACCTGTGTTTCACAGGGTATATGAGCTGTGCAGGGGCTGTGGGCAAAGGGAGAGAGCAACATGATGGTCTGGGGTTTGTTTAACATGTCTGTCCATATTGTTGTAATTAAGTTTGTGCCCAGTGCAATCCATGTATGTGCCCCATCCCTCAGCATCTGTATCTTTCTCACACACACTTACACTGATCTGGGGTCTTCCAGAGCTACCTCCCTAGTACATAGCCAGCCTGAGAGAAATGACCTCAGCAAGCAGCGAGGATCCAGGCAGCAAGCACTTCTGCTTATGCAATAGGCAAACATTGTAGTAAATAACATGTGTAGCTTTGTTATTAAGCTTGATCTTGTTAGGGGGGCAATAAATGTTCTCTGTGATCATTTTTCTTGTAGAATATCAACGCAGGATAAAATTGTGGCTCTGGCTTTGCTCTTCCTGCTTATTAGAGCTCCATGCTGCTTCATGCCACGGCCTCAATCTGTTGCTGTTTGCCATGACAGCTGCATGTCCCCCATTTCCTTCAGGCTCATTTTGCACATGATAGATGCTGGCAGTTCTTGGGTTTTTCTTGTCCCTTCCCCTCTGCCCCTTCTCACTTTTACAAAACTAACTTTGCAGCAAATTGTGTTTAATTTAAAAGGGATGGTTTGGGCAAGATACCTGTTTGCTGGAAAGCAAAATCAGGGACATCTGGCATTCATCAACTTTTAAAGGCAGAGAAATGACACAACTAAAATGCAGATACAGCTACTTTGAGGGGGATGTTATTTTAGTAAATTGAACTCAGATAGATTTGTTCTACGTGCTCCTAGCCATAGCTCTGGATATAGTCTGGACTGGGCTGCTTGTTTAATTATATTCCTCTAACAAACTAGCTTTGCTTCATAAAATACATTTGGGTTTTTTGGTCTCTGTTCATCTGCCTTTGTTTTCTCTGCATAGGGTGGCTGCTTTAAGGCCTGAAGACACTTCTAGAGACATCCCCTGAATCACCAGCCTCCATGCTTCTGCCAGAAAATGGTGTTGTATCACATCCAGAGCCAGGTATGTATGTTGTACCTGGGGGAACTTGAGCTGGGGACAGAAAAAGCACTCACCTCACTCCCAGTTTCTAGGCTGATTTACAACAGGGGATCCAGAGAATTACTTGGTCTGATTATTTCGGCATACAGGTGGGAGTAAGAGAGATGCTTCCCCCGAGCTGGCTTGGCCCTATGGTGCAGAGGAGCTGAGCTTGATAGCCTGGAGCTGTGAGGCAGCTCAAGCAATTCCATCTAATCAGTAGTTATAGAATAAAAGCCAGCCCTTTCTAACACTTCAAAACAGCAGAGCTTTATTTGAACTTGAAGAGAATAAATGAGTCTTTGGCATTATGTGAGGAGAGACTAGAGCTAGACATTGTGCTTCTAGTTGCCAGTAACGCATACTTTCTAATTCAAGAAGGAACAGCAAGGCAGATCCCATAGACAGCATCAGGCGTGAACCCAAAAAAAATCCTGGCTTTGCCCATGGAGAGACTGAGAAGTTGGATCCTCTAAAACAGAGGCTACTTTATGAGTAGTCAGAAACTGGGCCACACACAAACTGGGTATGTGAGGGTAGCAGGGCTCTGCTCTATTTCTTTTGTTGAGGGATCTCCAGGCAGGTCATCCTGGGCCGTACGAGCCTCTGCCCCAGCAATAGATCACCCTACAATGACCCTCTCATCTGTACACAACAGGTTTCATGTCAGCTGCCTCAAACTCCCCACATCCCCCCACTGCTGGCAGTGGTGGAGTCCAGATGAGTGTGAAACCAGAATTTTATGCAGGGCAGAAGTATAACCCCATGTTTCTCTCACTCCCTTATTTGCCATTTCTGGAGGAATCCTCCACTCCTGCTGGATCTTCCCCTGGGAACTGATTGAAAGAGCCTTAATAGTTTAATCCAAATTGCCCTCCAGTTCCCTGGTGATGCAATTAATTGAAAGCAGGATTTTTACCTCTCTGTTCTGCTTAAAAGTATCCCCTGGCGACCAGGCTCTCCTGCTATGAGATCTAACAGTCACTGTGGAGGCAGCCAGTGGGCTGTATTAGCTTGACTTTCTAAGGGGATAATCCAGCAAGATATCAGGTGCCCCAGTGTGGCAGTCCCAGCCTCAATCAGTCTCTGTCACAGCTGTGGGCTCTTGTAGTTTAGCATCAGGAGTTTTTTCATCCAGCATTGAAGTTTGCCGTAGCAAACTTACATGTTTTTCCCCCACAGTAACTTGCAGTGGGAGAGGCCCCTAGTGCCTCCCCATGACAGATTTTCTGTTGAGAATTTCTATTAATCTGTTCTCTTTGCCACAGAATTAATCAAAATTAGAGACAGAAGACAGACAGGCCTCTTCTAGAGAGAATGTGCTGAAATGCAGTGAATCCCACATGAAAATATTATGCCTGATACAGTCAAAGTAACTCTAAGGGGACAAAACTTGAGCTGACAAAATTTGAGAACTGGGTGAACTAGACAGAATGGGATGTGTGAGCCTGGGATGAAAAGAGAGAGACTGTGGCACAGTGTACCTCAGTTTACCTGTTTGATGGATGAGTAAGGGAAGGACAAAGACTGGAGAGCTTAGGGCTCTGATTCCCATTACCTGCCATAATTATTTGTGAACAGGCTAGGGAGAGGTTTTAAGAATTTGGTCCTGTTGCCATAGCCTCTGACAGACAGAGTCCTCCTGCCCAGATGACCCATGGCGGTGAGAGCAGACTGTGGCAGATACTTTGCAGGTGGACTCTGAGCCAAGGCTGAGTCCCAGTTTGGCTACTCTTCCTTACAAAAGGGAAGGCAGGTTTTGGTTTTCCTGGGCTGTCTGCATTGCCTCCCTCTCCAGTCTGGGAGAGGTGCCAGCCCCTTCCCCAGTGCCTTTCTCCAGTGAGCTGAATAACTCTACTTCCTTCAACCTGTCTTGAGCTCTCAAAATAGCATCTTCAGGTACGATGTGACACATTCTGTTGCCCTGTTGTTGCTGCAAACAGTTTCCTCTTTCTTTCTGCTTATGCCTACTCCAATTTATACATAGTCCTTGGGACAGGCATCCTTTGTCATATTAGAGGTGCCACAGGGACCTGGGGATAAGAGAAGGCAGCTCTTGCTGAGAACACTGGAGTCTGCTGTAAAGTGCTAATTCCCACAGCACTAGGATGCATCTTGGAGGGCTCCTAGGCACATCCTGGACTGGCTTAATTTCATTTAGCTACCAAACTTTACTTGGCATTGAAGCACAGCACATCCCATAGCTGGGTTTTACCTGAGGTGGGAGACCCCATCCTTTTAGGCCCCCTGAAAATGGTCAATTTGTGCAGACTATGAAGCAGATGTGATCACAAACCTTCCTTCTCTGTTTAACCCCTGACTGTTAGCAAAGCCAGCCTCCTGAGCATGAGTGCATTAGCCCATTGGAACAGTGCTTCCTTGGCTCCTGACTCCAAGTCTCTGGCAGCCAGACACCACCTCTGTTGCCAACCTAAACCTTGCCATGCTGTATGATGGGACAGGCTGCTCAGCACACAGCCAGAGATGGGCCTGTTCTCACTCAGCTATTGAGCATCCCTGCAGACTCGCTGGTTATGCCAACCTACACAGCCTTCCATACGGGCTGATATTTCCCCTCTAAAACTACCTCATCCTTTCATCCACACCCTCTCTCTATAAGAAGAGGCAAACCCATGTTTGCCCCATCCTTCCCTTCCAAAAAGCTGTATCTGGACTGCTGGTGCCCTATAGTGAAAGTTGCATGACCCTTTGAGAGACTGGCTGCTAGGTAAACAACCCGACCCAGCCCACTGTAAAGCTCATTTGGCTGGTTTGGCCTCTTGCAGACTCTCTAAAAGACATCTCCCCCTCCCTCCTTTGTGTTCCTGCCAAGTGAGCTCTGCTGCACCGCGTCCCTGATCTTTTCTGACATTAATTACCCTTTTCTGGCTTGGACTACCCTGTTTGTGGCCAGGAAACCAAACTTGCTTGTGCCTGGAATCAAAGCAAGCTCTGGAGTTAGGAGGGAAGAGAAGGGTGTCTGTTTCCTTGGATGGCCGACTGGAATAAGCAGGTGTCTCTGAGCCCTTCCTACCCTGGGGAGAGCTCCTAGAAGCCTTTGCCCTTTGCAGCCTAGGCTGGATTTGGCCAACTACTGAGCACCTGCTGTGCCTGCTGGAGTGGCTGAGTGTGAGGGTAATCGGCCAGCTTTGAATCTGTGCCCAGCGTCTTCAGAAAGGCACCAAACAGACCCAGCACAAGTGCAATTAGAAACAGCAGTAGGGGTAAACCCTGGAGGCAGCCCATCTCCTTTCGTATGTGGCTTTTTAGGCCACTAATTTCAAAGGATTCTGTGTTCACTTCACCTGGGTGCCCATGACCTCCCTGACCCCCCAAACGGCCCTACCCCAGCAAGTGATATTGCCTCCGACAGGGAGGTATGGGGTCCCAGCACTTCACGTCATGCAGCCTCTGGCAATGTGACAACCCAAGGATGGATACTGCTCTAAAAGCACCACTGAAGACTTCCCTGGCACCAGCCACATGCCCAATGCCACCCACTTTCCCAGAGTGACAGTGCTCCAATGCAGGCCAGAGCTTTGCTGGCTCTGAGCCTCTGTTGAGGGAGTACAGTTTTGCTGATGGGCTTTTGGAGACTGTCACCAGCCTAAATCAGGAGAAAGAGGGTAAGTCAGAGGAGGGTAAACATGGACACGACATTGTTCCTCACATTCTTTCTACAGTGCCCTGAAGTTCCCATCACACACCCAAAGGAAACAAGCAGCACTTGGAGAGTTTAACTGGCGACTCACCAGTTACAAAGTCATAATCTGTATTAACTCCTGTCCTATAAACAGAAAGGAAAATTCATCCTTTCCTTGGAGAGAGCATCAACGTGTCTTAAAAGGAGCATCTCTGTGTTTGCCACATCTTTGAGCCCGCATCCAATATAAAGGGACCCACAAGGCAAAGTTATTTCTAAAATACAGCACCATCTAGTGCTGCATTGCAGCACCTCACGGCAGGCAGCCCGCATGTCCCCACCTCGGCACCCCACAGCTCTGGGGGTCCACTGCTCACTTTCCCTCCTCAGTGTAAGACTATCTGCCTTTTGGAGTGAGCTTTGATTTGGTTCGTGTGTCAGACACAGGCAGTGTGCTGTCTGAGGGCTGCCTGAACAAGTCTCTTTGTGCCTCTGTGTACTTGCAGCGTTCCAGCAGCCTCTTGCATAATTCATGGAGAAATTCTGTCAAAACTTCATCCAAACCCCAAATCATACGTGAAATGCAGCTGGAAACCATCTTTGCAGATTAGAGCCATTGCAAACAGCCCTTCCCCCTGCTCCACCACACCTTGTATTCCTGTGTGTTAAAGGCAGGCAAAATTTCTAGTTGGGCAGAAATCCTGGTGCTGAGTGACACAAATATAGTCAGTTATCTGAGCAGTGGCTGCATCCCTATGCTCTAGAGGAATAGAGGGTGACGGACGATTGCTGAGGGTCCATGAGAGGTAAGAAAGTCTCAGCAGGTTAAAGTTCGAATTCAAAGCCTTGCATTTGCACTGGAAAATAAACTTCAGGCAGGTTGAAAACTGCTGATATGAAGTATCTCTGAAACAGGGATTAAATATGCTGCAAACATAGTTTACTATGTGTAGAAATTGTTTGGCCAAGAGCAGAACTGGCTGATTATTATTACTACCTTCCCAACATCCCACCATAAAAAACAACCTGAAAATGCTTGGCTTTTTCCCATATACAAAATTCAAGATTTCAGATTAAAAAACAATTCTTGTCAAGTTGGATCCAGGATTCATGTACTTGGTTAAGCCAAATCAAAGCAACCTTACACTCCCCTTCCAAACCCAGGCACTATGAGGCGAAACCCTTGAGTTGTGGAAGCATGCAAGGAGAAACTAGTAGGCCAGGAAATGCTTGCAGTGGTGCTGTGTGATTGACTCTTGCTGTATAGGCAGTTTCCTCCTGCTTTTCCAGAGAGAAGGAATGTTGTATAAAGACAGTATAGTCTAGCAGTAGCTGTGTCTGATATTGCTGTGGGTAGTATTTGGGATGGAAAAAGTTTGTTGTGGGGTAACCAAGGGGGGATGATGCCTGAGAAAACTGTTTCTTTCAGAAGCAAGTGCATGGTACCTTTTCCCACATCTATCGACCATTTAACCCAAAGGAAAACGTGTTTCTTTGCACCAGGCTTTGTTATTTCCCCTTTCCAAGAGGATGAGGACAACATCAGCATGAAGGTGTGAGAATTTTGAATCAGAACTGCTTACTGTGTGCAAAAGGGGATGATTTCCTTGTGACACCAACAAAACCAAACAACAAAGTTTATAGTTTGGAGCTAGCACCAATAGCAGTGAAAATTAAATTGTCCATTTAGATTCTTTTGTTTATTGAAACACAAAAGCTAGAAATGTAGGAATTTGTTTTCCATGGCTGCAGCAAAGGCAGGGTTGAAAGATTGGTATGAACTACTTCTTGACATGGCTGCGCCTGAGACCCCAGGGGGTTCTTCTCTCAGAGACCCAGGCCACAGTCACGAAAGGTGCAGCCTTGTAAATCCAGCTGGCCAAAGCATTTTGCTGCTCATCCATCAGGAAACACATTTTGTAGGTGCTGTGGCACACGCATATCTCTTTGGTTCTACCTCCACATGTCAAATGAGCCTCTCTTGCTGATTTTTGCACAAATAGGAGCTGCTGCCTTGCACTGGAGCAGACTGGACTCTAGTCTCTCATAAATCCAGTGTCTGCCCAGCAATATCCTGCCCTGAAGGAGAGAAGTTCCTAGGCCCTGCCAAGTATCAAACACCAGAAACGTGTCCCATGGAGACAAGGCCACACAGCAGCTTCCATGTGTGGGCACTCCCACTGAATCCTTCCTACAGGCCGGCCGAATTCAGCTGTTCACAGACAGAGAGTTGTGGTAAGCTAATATTCAAATAAAAAGCGTCGGTAAGGCATACCTCTATGCACCTCCCCTTAGCACTATCTTGGCCTTTCCTGGGTCAATGTGGGATTGTTCCCTGTGTTTGCTCCTAGAGCTTTTATTTCTACCTCTGCCAGCCTAATTATGAAAGTCCTAGCTGAGAGTGCTTTCCATTTCCTTCATTTGCTAGGCAACCAAACGTCCTTACATTTCCATAGGGGTCTGTAAACATCCCATGTTACATTCTCCTAATTAGAAAATAATGTCTGTAGTTGTGTTTACATTGCTATGCTTATTAGTAAGTAAAATGCTGGGTTGGTTTTGTGTTATGTGCAACCTGAGATTGTACATTTGTGTGCTGTTAGGAGGAGTTTTTAATTGGTTTTTAAGAAATGTATCTTGGGGCTTTCTTGGTTTCTGAATCAACACAGACAGAGGATTTACAGCTAGCTATTGTATGAAATTACAGATCACATGTTCCCTGTGAACTTTCCCTAAGTTTATTCAACTCCAAAAATGCAAGTTGAGTGAAAGAGGAAAAAATTGCGTGGGTTCAGCAATGAGCCACCTCCTTGGGAGGCATTACTTGCAATCAAGCAGTAAGTTTCAGGTCAGTTCAGCAGAGCTAGTAACATGTCCTAAAGTCAATGAATATCTGTAAAAAGGGGAATCGGAGGTTTCCCACGTTTCTAGGAATGTTCACAGTATTCTAGAAGCATAAAGAGGGAATCCATGAGTTCATCAGTTCTGATTGTCCGTATAATGGCAACTGTAGTAATTAAAATCAATTCCAGATCAATGTCTTTTGAACTGAATATGTGTTTGCGAAAGGAGTCCAGTCTTTCTTCAGAGGTTGTCAGTAGTGAAGAGTTGATCGCTACCTTAGTAAATCGTTCCAGTTAGAAATTTTCACTTTACTGCTACTCCAAATTCTCACTTCAGCCCCCAGCCACCAAGTATCATTATACCCTTTGTCTGCCAGAATGAAAAGCCTGTGGTCAGTTTTGTTGCCCATATTGCTGCTTCATCAGGATGCAAGATCACTCCATAACAAGAAGAATAAATTGCAGTATTGCATGCTTCCACTTGAAGCCTATCTTGTAATGTTTTAATCCAGCTCATGGCTCTTGTCTGAACCTTTTCCAGTTTATCAACATACTGTGAATGGTGGACCCAGGCCCAGGCACCGTATACTGCCAAATGCATCAGTACCAAATGCAAGGGTGGTGGTATCGCTTTTTGTTTCCTCACATTCCATCACAGAAATGTCAATTGGAAGGACCATTTTTAGAGACATGCTTACCATCTGTTGCCTTACAGAGTAAGGCAGATCTTAACTCCCTTTGGCAATCTGGACCTGGCTCCTTTCTTTATTAGCCACCTTCACGAACAGCTGAAGGCTGTGGCATGGAGGATCAGCAGTACCACAAGGTCTCTAGGAGTCCCAGTTGTGTTAGTCACTAAGGGCGCAGACACAGTGGCGTGCCTCTCTACCTGGCTGCAGCAGAAAGAGCCCAATTCAATGCTAACCCTTAAGCAAATAATGTGCTGACCTCTCAGTTAGTAGAGCGGCCCTCCCTGCTTACTTTATTCCCGGCATTTGGACTGCAGCACATTCCAGTTGGGTAGAAAGACTTCACTGTTTGGAGCATACTGGAGTCAGGTGGTGAGCATACCGACAGCCAGACAGGATACTGTGCTTCCTGTGAGAGTAAATACTGAAAGTCATGCAAAGCATCTTTCACTCTGGCTTGGCCACAACAGCCAGTGCAGCTGCTGGAAAGGAAGGGACTTCACAGAGACAGAGGGATTATTCTCTTCTGGCTTAAAGACTACCTGGCCTTTTAATAGTATTTGAAAGCCTGTATTTTTAAAGGCTGCTCACTTTGTTGGCAGAATGTGCACCCGCAAACCCCCATCTGCTGGGAGCTTGCAGTCTTGCTCAGGGATCTGCCGTGCAGGAATACAACCAGTGTGTTGGAATACAGTGCAGGAATACAACCGGAGATGCTCTGCACCTCTTAGGTTTGTGTCTAAGACTACAGCATGGGATGATGGAAGGAATTCTTGGACTTATCCCAGGTCTGCATACAAACATAAACATAGTTGTGTGAGAAATGCACAACTAAGAAGCAGTTCAGATTTGCCTTGAGTAATTGCACTTCTGGACAGTCTATCTTAAGGGCTCTAAGCACTATTACCACCAGGAGAGTGGCACTGGGTTTGTCTTGGGATGGTGGGTTTTTTAAAGAAGTAGTTCAGAAAGTCATCAAGGGAATGTCTGAAAGTTTCAAGCTTCGTACAGAGCAGAGGCAGAGCTCCTTTGGCAGAATCTCCCTGATCTATTAAGTCATCTTCAGAGTTCACAGGGACTAACCTGAAAAGCTAGATTCCTCCCCAAAACTACACAGAACCCATTTGCTAGGCATTAAAGACATCTTCCCATGTGGTGTGGTTGTTGACATATGAATGGACTGGAACAAATATCGGTGTCCTTATTGTTGCATTTTACAAGCTGCATCATTCACAGTCTCAGGCGAGTGAGTTGCAACTATTCCCTGCACTTTGCTGTCAACTCCAGACAGTCATAGTGAGGGTGAGCACAGGAAAGCCGTTGGGATCACAGTAGCCAGCAGATTCTGCAACAGATGGTTCTAACCTTTCATCGTAACATATAGGTGTTGTATTGTATGCTATTTGGGAGCCTCCCATTGGAGTGGGCTGGAAGGAAATCAAGCCATGTCTAGGCATGTTTGAGCTGTGTTTCAACAAATCCTTTAATTTCCATAAACAAGTGCAGTTAGAAATCTGGACCTTTGCTCCTGTCTGCCTTTCTTCCCCACCTGTACAATAGAAATGGCAGCACAATCTGGCTTACAGGGCTATCTGAGGAGGGAACTATCACCACCATGCAGGAGTAGCTCAGTTAAAACAAGTCACAAGAGTAAATCAATCCCACTATCCACAGCCAGGTCCCATCAGGATTTTTCCATCACCTTGTGGAAGGAACTTTTCAGTTTTCTGATGATCAGTAAAAAGGAGATTATATTCTTTAAAAAGCTTGCCTTTCATACTGATATCCACAAAGTTCATGGTGTTCAAATAGATTTTCCCAGGCTGGTCTGTTATATGTGTTTTCCTAATGGAGAACTCAATATTTTCATTTTTACTTGCTAAACTGTATTTACATCAAACTTTGTTTTGATTTTATAGACTCTAACACTATTTTTAGGGTTATGTTATTCATTGAGGCTTAAAGCCAGTGGAGTCATCTTGGTAAGTCAGACTTTATGGCTATTTTCATGAAATCAGATGTAACATCAGTCCAGGCTTTTGGAAGGAAATGGCTTTCAGAGCTGCCAGTTAATTTGTGAAGAGATACTGGAAGGATATTCTCTCCCCATTGCACATTTCTTCCCTAATAAAACTACAGCATGTTCTAATACTTTAATGTCTGGAAGGGTTTTAATATCTCTTCATTCTTATCTAGCAGCATTTTAGGTAAAGAACCAGATACAATACCTTTTTAACAGAAAAGACAATAGCTTAAAAGCACTGTGATATTTTTTGGAGTGTTTCCAGCTGATCTGTTGGTCTGTACTTTGATGATTGGCTTTATTTATTGTCCATGAAGTATTTTATTGCTTCTACAGTGTAAGCAGAGATCTTTGGAGAAAAGAAGGCTTGATGGGGATGTTCTGAGTGTTGTGTCCTGCAGTGTGCTCTGCCCACTGAGGTTTCCATCATAAAAACCTGGTGATATAATTCCATTTCCTAGAAACGTTCTTCTGCAGATTCCAGAGTTTTTTACCAACATCAGTTGTCTTCATATCCCAATGAGACATGTATTAACATGGCAGTTTTGGCACGGGAAAATGAGGTGCTGGAAGGAGGCTGACTTGGATGCAGTCTGTAAGGCATCAGTAATGAACACAGATTTCCCTGAAGTGATTCCTCCAGGAAGAAGCAATCACAAATGGGGTGGTTCTAGCATCTTAGACGCTGGTTTTTTCTTTTGCAACATACTCCGTTTTCCAGGATCTTCCACCTTTTTTCCCCAGGCAGCAGACTTGCAGTGATGCTCCCAACCTCCTCTACAATACACTTGTAAGTTAGGAGATTTGGTGTGCACTCCTGTGAAACACCAACAGCTGTAGCACACATCTGCTCTGCCCCTCCCTGATTTCTTATCTTGCAAGCACCTCACTTTGCAGATCTGACCATTCCTTGCAGGTTGTTTCATTCTCTAACTTTGCCCTAATATTCTTTCTATGGTGTCTAAGCAGAGCTGAAGATCTGGAGGAATTCCTAGTCCTATGAGATTAGCTGTGCCAGTAACAATTGTTACTGCCTAAGATGGTTTTTGACATCTATTCCAAAAAGCAAAGCTCTTTTTCCTTCAGAATGGATCACGTTACTCCAAATAGCCACATCCTTTCAAAACATGCTCCTGTGCTGTTCATAGCCTCCTCTGGAAACCACTGTGTTCAACTGCTGTTTTTCATGGTCATACACAATTATCCACTTCCTGATTTCTATTTCTTGGTCAAAGCTGCTGTCCTCTTCCACAGCAGGAAAATGACCAGCAGCTTCATACTTCATATAAGTCATCTGCAAGACAGCCATGAACCGTACAGAGAGAGGATAGCTGCTGTCCTGTCAGGAACATCTGCAGAGAACAAGCACTCCTCCTCCAAGGAGACCCATCTGTATCATTCTTGTGCAACAGATGACATGTTTAAGGATGTGGATCAAGGCTGAAGGGATTCCAAGGTTCTGTTCCACCCTGTGCAAAAGGTACCCACAAGATCTTGGATAAAGCATTGAACCTTCCTGTCACACTTCACCTTGTGAAATGCAAGGAGTGCTTTTGCCTTTAGTCCTTTTGTCTGTAGGGACAGTAAACACTTCAGTGCAAGCACTCTGTGGAGAGGCAGAGACAAGCTCCAATGATGTTTGGGATTGGTATTACGCTAGCATTTATTGAAAACATAATTAGAAATGTGAGTCTTAAAAAGTCACAAAATAGACCTTTAAACTCTATTCTTCTCCTGTTGAGGGCTAAACCAAGGAATGTAATACAGTATTTGGTAGAAACAGTAATAAATTCATGCTTCTGAATCTTATTCACTTGATATCATATTGAAAAAAAAACAATTTCTAAATATTGCAAAAACTCGTGGACTGGAAGCTTTAAAACGTTCTTATAAATTACAGCACCATTATATCACAGATTTATATTAATGTTTTTTTAGTGCTTCAAAAAACTACCTGTCCTGAAATGAAACATGTGAAATTAATCTATTCCAATTCCTTTTGCATTATTCTCTTTGCAAGCTGGAAATATAACTTTTCTGTATCTGATCAAGTGCCAATAATGATAATCTTTAAACAAAAACTTACCCAAATTCCTGGCGTAGTTTAGATTCAAGATAACCAAGTACAGCTTTCCAGGTTTTTTCTGTAACTGATTTTGTATTTGGGGTGTATTTATAAGAGATTTCTGTCATATGAGAGAAAACAGGGTCATTCAGAGTTTGGCTTTGCACCTGAATTACTGGTGTTGGTATTTACTACCTAGTCATTTTCTTTCAGCTGAGGCAAGATTGACAGTCTATTGACATGGCCTGGGATGTGACAAGCGTTATACCTGGAAACAAGGATGTTCCCATGTTTTGATTCTGGTAGAGAGGGAGGATCTGGAATTAAACCACGCGTAGTGTCTATTACGGTGTGCATTAGTGTATGACAGCGTTATCTACTGCTACGTTTGGGCCTCTTGCCCCTTTGCAGTTAAAGGATTTCCAGGCTTAGCACCATAGAAAGACTCACATCAGCCCTTCCAGGCAGGCACGCGTTTCCTGTCCACCAGGCGCAGAGTTGACATGTCAGTGCCAAGGCCAGCAATGCAAGCCTAGATCAGAGACGGGAACCCTTATGATATCTGTCTGTGTTGTTGCATTGAAGCAGCTTCCAGCAATGTGAATCATAGTTCAGAGCTATCCTCTACAAATGCAGATCAAAAAGATGGTGATTGCCCAAAAAAACTTTTCACTCCATGTGCAGCTTGAGAAAGGTTGGTGCATACCAGGTAGTATGGAAGAGAGAGAGAGAGTGTGTCCAGTGAGGAACTCTTATGGCCCCGGCGCCTTTGTGATACCACAGCTGTACGAGGATTTTGTTGTGCCATTCAGCCCTTCCCACAGTGGCCTGGACTCAGCAGTTTGGCTGGGTGCTGTATGCTACATGTCTTTGAGTGAGTAATTCGCAAACTCCTTGAAGTCTCCAGCTAAGCCAGCAGGAGCACAGCTGTTTATACTTTTATCTTGCTGTTTTCTTTTTCTTTGGAGTCAGTTTTAAAATGAAACTTGCCTTGAGAAGCAGAGGGTAATGTGGGAGCCTTTCTGTTTCTGTGCTTACTGGAATGGGTACAATCATTCGTATTTTGCCCAAAAGTCAGTGAAATAGCTGAATATTTTCTAGACAGCTGCCATGTCTAATCACACTTATTTGTGTTTAAATTTTGACGTATGGTTCCCATTTCTGGGAAGCCTTTATGCCATCTAATGGACACAACATTATTTTAAAATTGTAGACACAGGCAGAAACACTGCTTGACATTAGATTGATTCTGAAACAAGGTAACCCTATTTAGAGTTAATTATGACCCCTTGAGGGGAGCTGGCGTACGAAGCCCTGAGAATATTTACAAAATGGGGATGTTAGTCCAAGGAACATTTATTGTGCTTGAAATAAGCCCACATCTTTTTTCTTTTTTCTTTTCTCTTTTTTTTTTTTTTCAGTTTGAGAGGAACAAGTATAATTAAATTGGCAAAGCGTTCTCTCTGACATTGATTTTTACAACAACTTTACCTTTTAGACAAAGTCTCACATGTTATTGATTTGAAAATTCATTGTGAATGTTTTAAGATCTGTTTTCTGCCTGCTCTGGGGAAGAGAAAGAACAACACGCAAAATAGTACAGTGTAAAGTACAGGTCAGGAGCAGAACAGTACATGTGACGTTTTCCTGCTTTTAAATGCGACGTTTGGCTGTATGTGCTTCCAGAGTTGTTTGTTCCTGTTGACTTATTTCTCTCTGCATCTATGACAGTTATGACAGGGGCACAAGCTACCTCTAGACTAATTTATGTGTGTGCCCATGCCCACGTAGAGCTCCACTCTTCAGATGTCAGACAGTTCTCTTAAGGGGGTGGCAATAGCAAGTCATCTTGGGAAAATATTCTCTTACTTTTGGTTTTAATTAGTGGTGCTCAGTTACACAAAGACATTATCATTGTATCAACAGAAGGACCCCCACTGACTCTTGTGAGGTCTGGAGTATCACCTTGCACCAGAGGAAACCACATCTATATGGCAGCAATCTTTCCCTAGAGACTGAGAGTACTCAGCTGGTAGAGATGGGGTTACACTTTGTCTCTCTTGAGTATTTGTTGTCTGTGATGCTTTATTTCCCCTCTATGTTTTTTTTTCCCAGGCAATGTTAAAATGGCACAGGACTGGACATAGAGCTGATATGCACATTGGACAGTTACTGTTCAGGTAGGCATTAGGATATGGCTTACCTAAGTGCTATTCAGTAATTCCTGAATTTGAAGCATTTTCTAAAATAACATTTCCCAATACAGTGAATCACTTGAGACTCTGCCCTTGAGACCGGGACCTCAGGATGTACCAACTCAGACACTCTGCAGCCTACTCAGGTCTTTCTAAGTAACACAGCCTAGTCTCACATTCTCGTTGCCTCCCTATTCATGTTATTTGTGGTATTTCACAGCTGTATTATCTTGTGGTGGCAATCAAGGGACAGTGCAATCAGAAATGAGTCTTTGTGCATTGGAGAGGTATGACATTATGAGGTAACTTCTCCAATATAGAGCAAGAATTGATCAGCACATGTGGATACTGGCATTGAAGGGGACACCTCAGCTTGGAGAAATCCCTTCAGGCTACATGTGTACAAAAGCCATGCAATCTCCAGGCCTCTCAGGGACCACATTGTATGGTGTTCTAATATTCACATTCTGGAAAGCTGCCCCAGGAATGTCCACAAGTTGGCATGAAGCATATTACAGCCACGTTGTTTAAAGCACCTTTCAGCCAGCAAATCCCACCCCGTTCCTGTACAAAGACTCCTCTCTGTAGCTGCAGGCTCAGATGGGGCATAGCCTCCCACGGTGCAGATGTTTGCTCACCCTGCATCTTCAGCCCAGCAAAAGCGGCATACAGGCAGGCTCTACAGGTTTTTAGGCTGTGGGTGTTTAGACCCCACCTGCATCACCTGCAGCATCCTTTGTGATGGAGGAAAGACTGAGCAGATGGAGAACCCATCATAATCCTCCATGGGGATCCCTCCTTTCCTCTGCTCCTTAGGCTTACTTGTGAAATAGGTGACCTGGAGACCTGGTAGCTGATACTCAAAGCTGAGATGAAGCCAGGCCACATTTCCTAGGTGACTCTTCACGAAGAGGAACTGGTGCACTGAGCTGCCTCAGGTGGCAGTGTCCATAAGAAGTACAGTGGAAAACAGCAGAAACGTGGTCTGAGAAGAAACAGATGAAAACCGAGCAATACAGCCTCCCTAATTCACACATCTACCCAGATGCCCAGAAGCTAACCTAAGTCCAAAGGGTTGCAGTGTTTTTTTAAGCTTCATTGTTCTTCTCATTAGGGACCAAGGTAATTAATTGCTTCAGCAAAGAATGACATGTACTGCACCACATTGCCTGCAGAAGTTGCTGATGCCCAGAAGCAAAGATAGTACTACATTCCCTCTGTTCGCCCGACTCGCCCCTGAGAATTCACATCAGTAACAACCCATTAGGTCTCAATACTGTTTCCAAGAAATGTGGCTAAAACAGCATTTCTTTGGAGGTAACAAAAATAAATGGGACTCAAAAGAAAAGCAATTTACCTAGGAAAATCTGAGAGCTCCAAACATCAGCATATCTCAGCTTTCTTGGGATTTTTAATTTTTATTCTGCATTTTCTAAATGGCATGGATTCAGCCCCTGTAGATGGGCCGTGACGGTGCACATCTGGTTTTATGGTTAAGGAAATAGCTGATTGAATCGATACACTCAGCACAGCTGACTGGAGTAAATAAAAGAGGATTTGAAGGAATTCTTGTTTTCCCCTAGACGCAGGAGTCCACCTTCAGTGCTGTTGCAATTGCCCTGGAGTCCATGGAGTGACATGAAGGGGGAAGAGCAGTCAGTGTATTTCTTCATGACCTGAGCTTGCTTGTTCTCTGCCCATCATAACTTCGGTTTTGTGAGAACATAGCTTTTAAAAAGCAGCAACTGTTTTCTGCCCAACTTGACGCAGTCAGTAGCAGAGAAAGCTGGCAGGCTGGGCCCTCTGCAGAAAAGTGGGACTGACCCGTTGGGTAAATTGTTTCTGTCACTGGGCTCCATGATTGCACCTAATGTTTCTGTGTGGAGCAATTGTCAAATGTGAGCTGCTTTGTTGTCACAAGCCCACAGGAAAGGATGGAGGAGATGGTAGGAGAAAGCTGTGCATCCAAAAGTGTAGCAGTGGGAGGTGTTGGGGTTCAAACCTGGTGGCAAATCCTGCCTCAGTGTAAATGAACTGCAAAACTCCCATGGAGACCCAAGGTTTTGGGGGTCGCAGAGTCATGTTTCTCTGCCCCAACCTGTTGGGCACAATACAACTGTAAAAATTCCCTGTGGGGACACGTGAAAAAAAGTCCCAATCACCTTTTGCAGTGATGGGGCAGCCAGAGAGTGGCACCTGAAGAGTTTGTGGGAACACACGATGGACCTGACCTGTTAGGATGATCCCCTGGGTGGGCAAAAGGCTACAAGCACCAGTTTACTGATCCTTGTGTTTGCCAGGTGTGTATGAGATTTCCACAGAGCAACCGGCTGGCTGTAACCATTCCATCATCTTCAAGCTGATAATTGAAGGTAAGACACAGACCTTTAAAATAATACCTCAATTTTATTTCTTGTCTTTGTTCTCCTTGTTCAGACCATACAGAGTCTTGCAGGCCTGTTTTCTTTCAAAGCCTGTATTGATCACATCTGGGAAGTTATCATCCTAGGAGTGTTTTTTCCCAGGCAGTGGGAAAGTTATTTTCTTAGGCACCTCATTGTCACTTTATGTTCTTGGGAACTACTTAAAGTGGGACCTGTTAGCTTTATGACAAATCCCTTTATTTACATGGAGGGATGGCAGTTATCGGTTTATCCCACTAAAACATTTCAGGAACAGCCTGCAAACATAAATGCTGGAGCAAGGTTCACTCCAAGCCATCCCCAGGGCTGTTTCTCTCCCAGCTCTCACTGCTGCAGCCTGGATCACTTCCTACAGATGCAACCTGCACCTGAGTTTTATCTTCTGTCCTTGCTGCAGCCACGTCACTGTCTCACCATAAAAGCCAAGCAAAGACAAGGTACGTGCATGTTTTTTCTAATGCCTGGAGGCTGTTGGTGCTCTGTGGCCCTAAACCAGCACAACTGGGCCTTGTTTAACTAATTTGACCTCTCCAGAGAGGCCCCTTGAACAGTCTGTCATGGGTAATTCTAGGGCAAAGCTGTAGGCACTCTCCACACCTGGGGAGGGCAGGGGCTTCCTCGTGTGTGATTACACTCCACTCACAAAAAGCACATGAAGAAATACAGATACAACTTGGTTTGGACATGCAGTGATGTCTCTAGTTTCTGCCACGAAGAGCTTTTGGGTTACCCCTCATTTAAAGTCTGTGTCACCTGAAGACCCCTGGAAGGAGCCCGGCAAAGAAAGTGTTACTCGCCTGCTAGAGGCAGCTCTGCTCCACCCCGAGGGCTCCTCCTTCAGGTGTGAAGCAAAGGCGTCAGTGGGAGCTGGGTTTCTGCACTGAAGGTACTTGGCTGTGTGTTGGTTTTTTAAAAACTTGGATTTGAAGGGCAGTCTCTTCTTAAGTATTGCTTTTAAGGCCTACATTTAATAGCTGAAGTGCCTCTGAGTGTTTAGGAGGTGACAGAGACTATCTGGAGGCCCAGCAGAAGAGGAGTTGGTGCCCCACAGCTGGCTCTGGTAAGAGTCCTGCTGGAACCTGTGCTTCTTGGTACTAATCAAACTGGGCTGCCTTCTCTCAGCTCCAGCAGCCCTAAAGACTGGACTTAACCAGACTTCATCTCTGCACTGATAGTGGCAAATCATGTTATTAAATGGCATTAAAAACTCCAGAAATAATAGTCCTAACAATTTAAAAAAGATGAGCCTGAGCAATGGGTTGCCCTTCCTTCTGTAGGATTATACGTGAGTGTGCAGTTTGTATGATGTCTGAGAAAACATAAGACTGAGTTGATGTCATTTAGTATCTTCTAGGGGAGAAAAAGGTGTTACTCGGCTCTGGGAAGAGACACGGAGGAAATGTCTGACAGATTTGCAGCATGGAGAGCAGCGCTTGCTTGGTAAGTGAACTTAGCAAAGAAAGAATGATCAGTGTCCTCATTGTAGCTGGTTCTGGGGAGGTTAGTCTCGATTTGCTTCCTATGGCCTGCTTGCTACTGAGCTTGCTCTTTGCGTCTCTGCTCAAAGCATTTGGCCCAGCATTAGAGAATGTATCTGCTATTAATGGAAATCGTGTTTCTGAGTGACTACCAAGGAGGGATGAGGAAGGAGTTTTCCAAACTCTGCTCATATTTCAGTGCGTGATCTGGAGCAAAACAGGCTGCCCCTCCGCACTTCGATTGATTACTCTCAAATAAAGTGGCCTCTTAATGCCTGCCCACAGGGGCGTTAAAAAATGTAAAAAGTATTTGTAAATTAAAATGCTTGAATGAAAGGCTCTGGTATGTGAAATCGTAGAGTATCACATTAAGTAGGAAAGCAAACTGTCAGGGGAGTTCCTGGCATTACATGGAGACTAGCGTGCACCACTTAAATAGATTTAATAAGCTCTGCTAAAGTTGAAGAAAGGTTGCATTTAAACATATTTATTTAAATTTACATAAGCATACATCAAAAAGAAAATAATCCAAGTTCTTGGTTACTTCAGTCTAGTTTTTGATAGTTAATACTTCATCCCTTCCAGCATATCATAAAGTTCCTTTTCATGGTCTCAGAAGAACATAAGGAATTGAGTGAAAGGAGCTGAGCTTGTTACTCTGTGTGACTGTCTGGAGGTTCAAGGTAGGGCTCTGTCTGTGTTTCATTGGTTTTTCCATACTCATGTTATGTCTAACTCTCCAGCACCCTTGGAAAGACAAATGACAAAGCCTGACAGAACAGTGACATATTACTTGGCCTTCCCCTTTAGGTCTAAGCAGTGACCTTGATGAAGAGGAAACTGCCACTTTGGGGATAGGTGATCATTCAGTGGACAGTGCAGGGCTAACCAACCATCTTGCCCCTTTGAGCTGCGTTTTATGCTCCTGGTATGTGTGAGAGCAGAAGACATGTGCTAGGTACTCAAGTTGCTGGGAATTATTAATGAGCAGGAGATGATGTGTCCCAGGGAAGCTGGGTGCCAAAGTGACACTGAAGCCCAGGTATCTGTATGATCACCGTCCCCAACAGCAAGAGGTTCAGTCCGGCAGGTCTGTCCTGGTTGGACTTGCACTGCTGCTGAGTGGTGTGTAGTTAAGGCTTGCATATTCATCTGCCTTAATTAGGGCATTTCCCTTGGAAAGGAATAGATGGGTCTCTTTCTCTCACTGGCAATTGACTGGAGGCCAATAATTTGATTTTCCTGTGTCTCAGTTTCCCAGTTAATAAAATGGGGCTGGTCATCCTGCTCCCCTCTACTTACACAAAGCTTTATCCCTCCTAACAGTGAGCGTTTTGCTCCAAGAACCAACCCTTAACACAGCCAACTTGTACATTTTGGGTGACACGGTCTCATCCAAAAAGCCAAGAAGAGCCCTTGGCAATTGCAGTCGGAACTTAAAGGCCAGTCTGTGGTCAGAAACAAGAGCATGTTTTGTTAATACAGCCAGCTCTGCCAGCTGTTTCCACACTTTAGCAAGTGTTTCCTACTCAAACAGAGAAAATGGTTGATGGGAACTGAACCAGATACAGCCATTCTAGCTAACAGTGAAGAGTTACACCCACGGAGAAGTTGAAAAAGACGCTAGATGTCTCCAATACAGTATGTACCAAACTGCCAGATGTTTAGGATCCCTTAAGTCGTCTAACAGGCCTTTTCAAGGCGATGTTACTCTGGACTATCATGGCTCTCCTGAAAAAGCATTAAAGTGAACTAATTTTAGCTTTGACTTATGAGTTTTTTCTCCAACAGAAGGTGTCCCTGAGGACACAAGGGTGGATTTTTCTTTCCAAAACGTTGCCTTTGTATATTTTTAACGGATCATCTGGATGAAGTTCTAATAGCTGGTTAAGACTGATTTATAGCAACAGCTGTTCACCTTTGTAGATGGGGAGATTCTTGGAGATACAAAACACATTTTTGATATTCCACACCAAGGGTCAGGTTTTCTTGCCTCATTTTAACACAGGTGTAAATCCAGATAGGCTCCTGTGAAGTCAATGAAATTGCTCCATGAAAGGCATGGAAATCAGAGTTGCAGGAAATGGCAGAGCAGTTATTTCTTTCTCCAGTAGACTGAATTTTAGAACCCACAGCAATTGGAAGAGATCAGGCTTGAGAAATGGACCTAAGTAGTGATAGAGTGTTCCTGCTAAGTGATGGGGAAAAATGCCAATTCTTGCATGATGCCTGGGGAGCCATTTCTTCATATGGCTGTAAAGGATGGCAATCAGAGAGCCCAAAATTAGGAAGTAGAAAAATGAAAGAGTAATGAGAGGGGAGATACTTTGGGTGTCCTTTTGTAGCTCTTTAATATTTTAATCCCTGTATTTCAAAAGGTAGGGTTCCTACTGCTGAAACTTCCCGCAAAAATTTCTTTAATTTTCAGTATTGAAGTCTGGAAAAATAGTTGACCGCTCTAGGTTTAAAAAAAAAATAGAATAATAAAAAGAAACCTGCGTGCAGACAGTTGTATCAGCATATTTTTTTTTATGTTCAGATCTTTTTACTGTTTTATTTACATTTTGCCCCCCCCCCCGAAAAAAAGCTTCAGAATTCTCCATGACATTTTCTTATTTTGGTTGAGCAGATACTTTTTTTGCTTTAAAAATAATATATGTTTTACAAAAAGTAAAGCAGTTAAGTGTCTCCAGATCCTACACAAGCTCCAACCCAAGCTTATCTTTGGGGACTTGCTTATGCTTTCTTAAGACAAAGTGTTGCTGGAACAGTAGTATCCAAATGAACAATCAAGGCCATGTAACTTCATTATTACCAAATGTGCTGTATTTCACGCATTCACACTCTTCACTTTCAGCTACTCAATCCACCTCTACGTTTTCCGTAAAATACTCTTAGAGCTGAGCTGTTGATGCCAGCTCTGACATAAAATGCTGTGATGATTCAGTGTCCTCTGTACTCCACTAAAAGGAATAAATATTATTAATTCAGTATACAATTGTCTGGCTTACTACACTGAGCTTAATATTTAATGTAATGGAGCTTTATTTCCAGCTACTGGATGCCTTCCCTTAATTTGCCTTTTCAGTCATCAGGCTGCAATAGCTTTGCTTAAAATATTGTTCCTCCTGAAGTGCAGAGAGGAAATTCTCCACTAAAACTGAGGCGCAGATTAGACATGAGCAACTGTTTTAGGCTCCCAGGGGAGGCTCCCAGGGCTCCAGACCATGTTGGGAGTACAGGTGTGGACCTTGTCAATGTCATGTCTTAGCTGTGGTAACTCAGGCTTGCTCCTGCGTGCATGTAAAGTTTTGTGGCTCATTTGGCTTATCATGGCCACGTGGTCCTGAGTGTCTTGAGCAACAAGGACTTCAGAAGGTGCCTGAACTCCGCTGACATTAATGTAAACTCCCAGAGGATCTGCTAGAGGTAATGCTGTTGCTTTGGGTGGACAATTGTCTGGCACAGTTATAATGTGCAATCGAAAAGTGGAGTTAAATCAGAGACTGGGGATTCTTCCCAAATGAAAATCAATGGGATTAATTCACCCTGGTATCTTTTAAGCAGTTTGGATACAAAGCAAATTATTCAGAGCTGCCAAAACCTGCAGCTTTATTAATCTAAAATATTCCAGCGTAAGAAAAGGCAATTCAGGATTATTCTCTGCTTTGTCTGTCTTAGATCTTAAACTCCGGAGGACAGAGGCTGCCTTGCAATGACTGACACTGGGGTCTCAATGTTGATCCAATCCATTCAGTGCGGTGATAATGAAATGAGCTCTTTGCAGTGGTTTTGTCTTGCTCTGTAGGTCTGGGCAATAGGCAGTCATCTTGTGTAAGGTTTCAGAGATCTGGCTTACAAAGTACCTGACAATGGAGTTTTATAGCCAATTTTACTGCTGGTGAGTTGCTGTTAGCAGAGAACTAATCTGAATGCACGGATATGTGGAAAGCACAGTTTACATCACCTGGCAAATTTATGCTCAGACTTCTCATCCAATCCAGGGATAGAAACAGGATGATTTGTATGATCTCCCTGGCCAATCACAAGCATATTATTGGAAAAGTTCAAAATTCTATCTAAAATCACAGTGAAAGGTTTTTAAAAATGCCAGAAATCTATTTTTCAGAGTTGACTTAGGTTTGCACAGAACTATTAATGCAAAGGCAGAAAACAGCTGGAAGTGTAAGTGGGAAGAGAACAGAGAAGACTTCTCAAGGGGATTTTTTTTCTCTTGAAAACAAGAGAAATGAGATATTGTTGCTTCAAGTATCTGATGAGCAGAGAAAGAAAGCATGAACCTGGGAGCTGGCAATACAGCCAGGTCAAGTGTCTTCTGGCGTTAGTATGATCCAAACCACTGCGCCTATTGCAAAAAGGATTTTGGCACTGGTTATCCTGGGACCAGGCTGTGACATGTGAATTCTCGTGTGTCAAAACACAACTGAACTGCTTTTGTTTTCTGGACACCCATGTCTTTGCTCTCAATGCAAATTTGTTCTTAACATGGTTCCACTGGAGCTCTGTTCTTTGATAAGGGTATTTCAAATGTCCTAGGTAAGGTTCTTTATGCAGAGAAAGGAAATTTGAGATGTGTAGTTCTTCCATATTGCCTTTTGTCTGTCACAGAAGATATTAGAAAGCTGGCAGTTTGGTAGCAGGAGTCTGATCAAACCTGAAATCCTTGAAAAATCTGTAGCTTCAGTAGGACTGTTTATGGAGGATCCCTGATGGGAACACATAAGGCTACTTCAGACTAGCCCTTGACTGTAATTCAGATACGCAGAGAAGTTGCAAGGAAAACTTAAGTGCCACTTCCTTGAAAGGCCTTTTTCTTTTCTTCCTCAGGATGTCTAAACATGCAACCGCTTGCCGCGGGCTCACAAACTATTGGGTTACACAAATGCTTGCACTGGATGTGTTAGGAGATGGTGTTGGCTTTTTTTTTTTTTTGCCATCATAACAAAATGCATGTTCACAGCCACATCCTTTCCATAAAGTGAAATAGTTCTTGGAAAACTGTTATGTTTCTAGTTGTGCCAGAGAGTTGTGTGTGTTTCATTCTGTATTGCAATATTTCTTAACCTCATTCTCTCAGAAGTGACTTTGTATTGCTGGTCTCTCAAACTCCAAGAAAACCTCCTCTGCAGCCAGCACTAAGGGGTACAGAAATCAATTAGGATTTCAGTCCAGGGTGTACCTGGGAAGTGTGAGCGTGATGCAGGGTTCCTTGTGCATGGCTTGTTCCTTGTAGCAGCTATATTGGACTCTGGAAAAAATAGCATCCATCATTACTGCCAGCTTTCCACTACTCTTATCATGTGCCCCTCTCCACTGCTGTCTGCATTTATAGCCCCAAAATGCAGCCAGGGAGAGAATTGTTCCACAAGAACAATGTGTTCATGTATTGCTTTGGATGGGAGATGGTAGAATGGTGCCACAATTTTCCCAAGTATTGAGAGCTCTCCAGCAAGTTCTGGCTGGTTGCTGTGGTGAGGTCAAAGCATTGGCAGAGACAAACTCGAAGATGTCTTGTGCCGTTTCTCAATGAGTGTGGTTGGTTGGTTGTCTTCAAAGCATCAGCACTTCCTGCAGAATGGAAATAACAAGATTTTGTCTAGGAAACATCCAAATGCCTTTGTGAAACGTTTTGAAGTCTTCCAGCTGAAAAACAGAAAGCTCCTCAGGCTTAAGTATGTGTAGTTGTTGGTACTACACAACTGCCAAGTGCTAAAAAGGTCAAGTAAGTCCTGGGATCTGTGCTAGAAGAGTGCAAGCAATAGTGGATGAACATGCAGCAGTGTGTTGCTTTGAGCCCTCCCCTACTGTTCTCCAAAAGAAGCTTGATGGCAAATTTGTCTTTGTGGCCACAAATGAGAAAATGCACTGCTTCATGTTGCTTGTACTTTATACTAACTTTATTGTAGTTCGTCACGGTAATTCTTCTTGGCCCTGGGTTTTTTAAATGCTCCCTGGTATATATTCTTCTCAGAGGAAAAATCACCTGTTTTTCCAATCTGCTGCTATGTCTACATTTAAGAGAGGGGAACATTGTACAAAGTCCTGCTACTGTTCTGAATTGCCTACCTGTATCGGGATGCCAGTTTTGCCATTTCCCAACCAGCTCGTACCTTTTGTAGGTGCAGAAACTACAAGAGAGTCCCTGGAGTGGCAATTTGGTGAGAGCTCTTCTACCATTAGGGTTGCATTATATGGCACTTGTACACTGCTTTTGTCAGCAGTCATAGTAATCCGCACTGAAAGCTGAGCAAGGGAAAATCCCAGGCCAGCTCGGCCAAAGGAGCTTTTTGTACCTGCAAGGCTAAACGGGAGGGAAGCACTGGATGAACTGGAACTCAGGTTGTGTTTTAAAGACTCTCTTGCATAATAAAACATTTCAGGCCTGCTTGTAGGGCAGGCCACTGCAGCACTAGATTTGGTCTTAGTACAGTCTGAGTTGGTCCTTTTGAGGGACAGCAAGAGCAAGTTATTTGAGTCTTTCTCAGAGCATCTCTAGGACATGCAGGGCTCTCTAACTCCATGCAAGCAGCCTTTTTGAAGTTTGCTGCTTAGCAGGCTGTGCATGTGACAAGGCAATTATTACATCGGCCCGTGGCCTTACTGGGTTCCTAGGCCATCTTATGAGCCACAGGAATGAAAAGCTCTGTGCCACACAGGTCACTGGCATCCAGTTGGTTGTGTCAGCTACCTATCTCAAATAACAGCACGAACAGATGACATTCCAGTGGAAACTTCTTTACAAGGAAATACTTCAGATTCCAGATGTTCAGGATTTTTCTGTGTATTTGTAAAGTTAAAAAGTTCCTTTAGGACTTCATCAGCATAATTATCAGTACTAGGTTTTTGTTTTTAAACCGTATCTGAATTTCTGTGAATGCTGTGTGACTTGCATGCCAGTTGGTCATTCTCTACACTACAGCCTAGAAGCCCTCGTCAGTGACAGGAGAAATTGAACTTGCAGGGAGTCAATCTCACAATATATTGGTAGCAGTTTAAGGGATTTGTGTACTACTGTTAACCAAGTGACAGAGACAGTATTTCTCTTCCCCCTGCCCTCCATTTGAATCATAGCTTATAATAGTGAAAAACTTGACTGTTTTGTCCTTGAGCTAGCTGGGAAAAAGGGTTTGTGTGTATGGTTGCTAATTGAGAAAAGGTATTTGATGTGGCTCCCTGCACTTGCTGTCCTTATTACATGGATTATTCCTCTGTAGATTTGAGAGCACACTCTGAGCACACACATAAACACATACACACACACAACTTCCCTGGGGAGTCAGATGCAGGCGGCCTTATCTAGAGCATCAGCTTTGCCTTTCTTTTTCCACAGACAAAGCAAAGGCCCAAGGGAGCACCCTTCCTCTCTGCAAGGAAGGAGCTTTGCCTTCTAAGATCAGCTGCCTAAAGACATATGTGGTTTTCGATCTATGTGGATGAGATTATCTCATTTCTTTCTGCAGACTGCCCCATTTCTGCCTTAAAACCATCACTGGTACTCTACTGCATGACCTAAAGCTTTACTGTTCATTTCAGGAGATACTTCTCTGTCTCCTTTGCCTGTCTAAGGTGCCAACATCCAACTTCTGCGTTTGGTTGATTTGGCAGGTGCTGTGAATCTGGCCTGATGACCTTTCAAGTGGTGCATAGCACAGAGTCTGAGGGAGAAATTTGAGCAGCATCAGAACTCAGATATCCTTTCTCTTGGTTTAGCGCATTTGCAGGTGTACAGCAGCCAGACATGATTTCTCCCTGCACACAGACCCAGAACATTAGCACAAACATGTCAGTAAATCTTATTCCTTGCACAGCATTTCAAAAGTGTCCTTAATGCTGTGGGAGATTGGCCCTGCATGTGTCCAGCAGGGGATGGTTCAGGCTTGATAACACATTAAGTTGCCCAGTTCCCACTCCCCCAGTGTCCTCTTGGGCTGGGCAAACAGTAGGATCAGGAAAGACTAGTTCCTTTGTAGGGGGGCTGGAGTGCAAAATGAACAGCCCACAACCCCCCAACCAGCAGTACTGTATTCAGGAAGACTTCTCTCTCCACAGGGGCTGGTCTGCTCTCTTTATCCACCCTCTGACATGAACCTATATCCAGGCATTTAAGAAGAAGAAAAAAGAAACAAAACTGAAAGCTGCTATTTTTAAACTCTGCCTTTGGCTCTCTCTGCAGCACTCTGCTTTTCTCCCTGTGATTCAAACAGTGTTCTTTTGAGAACTAGGCACCAGGGCCCTGTGGTTTCCTAGTACTTGGAACATAAAATCTCCTAATTCTTCTCTCACAGCAAGCTTCAGAGGCTGGGGAGTGATTGATATCTTCTATTGCTTCATTAATAGTCACAGCACAGTAGTTTCTTAATCTGTTTTTGCACTTCTTTTTATTTTGAATAATTTGTCTTCCAAATTTTCTCAGCCCTCAATGTCACACAAAGCGAATGCTTTTTGCTCCCCTTCTGCCTTTTAACTGGTGGGTTGAGACCTTCAGGAGCTGGTGAGGCAGAGCTGTCTGAGAGCTAGGAAGCTGGGAGACCTGCCTCAAGGAGCTTCCTCATGTTTGTTTTAACAAGCGTGGCAAATATACTGAGTGTGTGTCCCAGAGTGATCTATTGCTGGGATAAACTGGGAGTACCTACTGCAAAGGGAAATCTCGTCCTATTGCTCTGCTGGTTGATACTGGCACCCATGGTGTAAGTGTTGCAATGATGTCTGCAAGTGCAAAAGATAAAAGACGAGCCATGCCCCAGAGAACCTGCAATCTGTGCAGGCAAAGGGGAAGATAAGGCAGAAGGTACTTGAGTCTCAGACACTGCTACAGCAGGCATCAGTCACTGATAGGGAGCATCTCTGCCTACCCTCTGTACGGTGCTGCCCTAGCCCAGCTCCACTGCTAAATTAGGGATGCTGACCGTGTGTGGATCTGGAAGATGCCCTAGATCCTGAGGGCAGAGTGGGGCATTAAAGTCTAGTTCACTTCTCTGCAAGGAAGGTCCGTTGGGAGAACTGATGATGGCCGTGCTCAGAGCTACTCAGCAATTTGGAGCACGTAACAGACCTCTCTGCACCACAGCTTCAGGCCCTGCTGTTTGTTCCTTTTGGTTCATGTGGTCTTTAAGCAGCATTTTCTGCTCTTGCATGTAAAATGAACTTGTCTCAGCTGGTAACCCACAATGGTAATTCCCCTGCAGGCTGAGGGCTGTCTCTTACTTGCTTATGTACCACATATTGAGTGGGTAGCACTCAATATGTGCCTGTGTGCATTTCATACAGATAAATAGTGTATCACAACAACTGCAGCCCTCTGTGTGGTTGGCACTGTGGGTTGGTGGACTGCAATGGCCTAACTAAAGTGAAATCAAAATGATGGGGCCTTCTTGGGAAAGGAGAACCTCAGCCTTTTCCTGAGAGCCTCTGCTCACTGCCATCACTGTGCAGTGAGAAATCTTGTGCCACAATCCATTTTCCCAGCTTCACGTCCACGCTTAGCTCTCCCTTTCTCCAAATCAGACCTGCTTCGGAGTCCTCTGTGTCTAAGGCAACTCGCCTCTCCCATGGAGGGCAACAGGATTAATCTACTTGGCAACCAGCATGGAGAACCTGTAGTTTCTCAGCTGTTTCTCCATGCCCCTTACACCCCTCCACTTGGACGATTCTAGTCCAGGGGATTACGAGTTTAGAACCTGGATATTGGACCTATTTCTAGTGGTAAATGAGGTGCTCAGGGCACAGGAACTAAGCCAATCCCCGGCAGAGAAACAGGGCCAGGGAAAACCTGGGATGTCTCCTTCTGACCATCCCTTCCCCACCATGTCTTCAGGGGTAAAGCTATCCCAGATAAAGGCAGAAAATGCAGTGGGACCCGTTTGCCAAGAGGCTTGGGCATCAGCACATGGGATGGGGGGGAAAGAGGGACAAGAGCTAGCTGTTGTGAGCCAACTCCTTGCTACCACATTGTTCAAGCTATGTCTCCTCATTGCCTTGTAAACACCTGGAACCTTTACCTGTAAATGAGCTGGCTTTCCCAGGTTAAACAACTCGCTGTGCAGCTGGGACTCTCTGGCATGTCTGCAATAACCCTGAACTCACTGTAAATTGCTTTTTCATTCAACCCAACATGGAAAAAGGCAGACAGGCTGTAGTCTAAACACCTCAAGAGTCTATATTTGCTTTGTTCCTTATATGTTCCAGCACACTCTGCTCCCCTGTGATTTAAAACAATGTGTCTTTGTGCTTATCTTCTGGGTTTGGCAAGGCAGTTTTTACCTCTTAGTTTTTGTCTCAACAGGAGAAATTGCTGTCTAACTGATCCTTTGTGGACTTCCGACCAAAACCATCCAGTGCAACATATGGTAAGTCATTCAACGTTTTATAAACTCAGACCCTCAACTATAGCTATTTATGGGTGGAAACTGGCATATCAATAGTTCCTTTTTGGTTATAAGGGTAATGAATTCTGGCTTATGTTATTATGACATCTCAGTTTGGGTTTCTTCAGCCCTTCCTTAGATTATAATGCCTTTGACTTTACATTTGCTTCTGGTGCCTGCCATAGCAGCTTAGCACTGTGGTGTGTCAGCAAGGGAAGAATCTCAGGCACACTCCCCTTGCTCCAAAAAACACAGGCCCTTATTACTTATATTAAAGGAGAAAGTTTGTGCCCTGATGTTACACATGGCAACAGTGTGTGAGGACGTGGCTTTGGATGATCCTATCTGTTACTGCACTGATGTATCTGTTCTTAGTCATGTCATCCTGTGAAGAAAAAAAGGGGTGAGACAGTAAATAAATGAGTATGACTTGTGGGATGCTTTGTTTAAGTTCTCTTGACTCTAGCCATCAGCAGTTGACTGATGCCTGCAGCGGAGAATAGTTGGGACTTATCGCAACCTCAGCAAGTGTGAGGAATACACTGTACAGTGGTGGAGAGAAACTGTGCTGGAAACCTCCGTTCTAGAGCACAGAGCAGGACTGGTTTTGCTACACCAGCATATTTATATATACCATGCAGCTTTCAGCCTGTGATGTTGCTCTGTGCTAGGTTGTTGTACCACCACTTAGGGCACCTGTGTGCCCTAATTCCAGTACAGGTTTAGGAGGTAAAACTTTTCGTAGTTGTTTGGATCATATGAATTTCCTCTGGGTATCTACTTCTGGTATCTCAAAAATGGTTGTCATACGTTGCAGGAGTTTACCTGGAAACTGGGTTGACTCTCTGAAAGGTGAAATGGTACCTGTGTGTGGGAGACTGACGTACCTTCTTCCCCGAGAAAGTGCTTCCAGGCCACTTTCGGGAGAGAGTTTCTGGGTTTTTACTCCCATTGATAAAGGAGGTCCCAAGCCTGTTGGACTCTTCATCCAGCACCTCCTGTTAGCACTGAATGCACCATGCATGTTATGCAAATGGGTTTTATTACTTCCAGACACGAGCTCTTCTTGAGTTTCCTTTGTGGTTAATGCAGCCCATCTGTAGTTTAAAAAAAGCAGTGTTCAACTCTCTTGCTTTTGGTATTTTGTGTAGTGCTACGCTTAGGTGACCATTGTAAATGTGGTGCTCTCGCTTTGCACCTGATTTTTCCAAAGTCTGGAGCTTTGGAGTCTCTTAATTGTTCCAAGATGTGCCTGCTTTCTCAAGAATCTTTGAGTGTGGAGAGAAAGGGTGAATGTAAGAGGTTCAAGGGGAATGAGTAAGATGGAGCAGAACAGTCTATACAATCAGCAGTGTGGATGGAGCTCTCCTGACTTCAAGGACCACCTGCTGCACAGAGACACAACAAACTCTGGACCAGGTGAGGTGAGGACGGCTCACTTCCAAGGAGGCCTGATGTGCTGCACTAAAATGCATCTAGATGTCAGTCCAACAGCCATCTCTCCAAATTCTTCCTTGCTGCTGCCAAGAATATATCTAGAGGGAGGTGTTCAAATGCAGCTGTTCTGCTTGATAGTTTCCCTTGTTTTGACAAGCCTCTTGCAGGAGTAACTCTAAGGAACGGATTGCTCTTCACCCCAGGCTTTCTTATACAGTGAGGAGCTGTAAGGAACTAATATAGTTCCTTACGCTACCATTACACTTTGCAATGGGCTGGAGAACTCAGAGCAAGCCCAGCAGGCCAGAGAAGGATTGCAAGGACAAAGGCAAGATGGGCCCTTGCTCCTAGTCCAGCTTTCAAACTTTGTTTCCAGCATAGCATTCTGGGTGCATCACTGTGAAGTATGATGGCAAAAGTCACATGGCTTAAAGTGTGCAGCCCAAACCCAAGAATTAGCATCTTCAATAAATCTGCCAGTAAAAAAAAAAAAAAAAAAAAAAGCTGCCCCCCTCTTTTTTTTTTTTTTTATTTTTTTAAAGGGTCAGAATATGCCAGGACAGAATTTAGCCTTATGTACTGACACACTAACACACACTAACATGAGCTGTCTCTTAAAAGCAAAATGTGGAATTATCAGAGACAAAACAAGACTCGGACATTGGCAAAGAAGCACTCTCCATGCCTGACTGAGCTTATGTTTCCTAATTGCAACCAGAGAGCTTACTCTGTGTAACAGTTTCAAAATTTTACCTTTTTTCCAAATCATAGTGGTTTACCCCTGTGAAAGCTATTTCCCTCATTGTTCACTCTTCAGAATAATTACCAACTAGCAGCATTTAAAAATTATCTTTACTTCCTCTTTTTTTCTTTTTTCTTTTGCGATGTGTGTCACCATTTCAGCTCTGTAGCCATCCTTGGGTTAACCAAGCAGAGATGATCAGAACTTGGCAATGCTCAGAATTGTGCCAGGGAAAGTGGGTTACCCTGGTATGGAGTTGCCTTTAACCCGTGGCCTTCATCTTTTCTGTTGGTCTCTGGGCTTTGACTCCCACAGCCAAGGAAATGTGTACTGGAGTCCAGATTTAGTGTTTTGCACTTGGGAAAAAAACCCTCCCCTCTAACTTTCACATTCCTGCATTTTTGAGTTCTGCCTAGTAGCAGAATTAAAATGAGCAAAATACCACAGGAAAGATGATGCTGAAAGAAGTATTTATTAACTGCCTTACCAGATGCAAAATGGTAGAAAGCATATCCAGCCCAGATATATCTAGCCAAATTTAACCGAAGGTCATGAATCTGTAGAGGTCCAGCAAAGATTTTCTGACTACTTGCCCAATAGCCGTGCTCCTGCCTGAGCACATCCTATCTCTAATGTAGACGTTGCCTTATTGAACTCAGCATTTTTCCCTTCTAATCACCCTAACTGAAATTCAGCAAGGTGCTAAGAAGCTAAGAGCTTATGCTTTCAAAGAGGTTTAACAGTTTTAATGAAAGTTTTGATCTGGGAAAGTCTGAATCTTGAGAGACTGAACTTTTCAGCAAGTACCTTCCACCTGCAAGTTTGGTGTCTCTTGAAGTGTCTGGGATGATTCTGCCAAGTCACTAGTCACTTTGGGACATGCAGTAGTGAGGTCTTTAGTCCAAAGTCAGGCTCTCCTGGAAGTGTGTGGCAGTTTGCCTAAGAACAGGGATGGGCAGTTTCTCAGGCCTTGATTTCAAAAGGTAGCAAAACAACATGACCAGTTTAAGAATATGTCACATCTCACTGGCCTGTGTGCATGCTTATCTTTAACGATGTGTTTTCAAAGGATCTTGGATAAGAACCAAAAGGAGAGCTTTGAAAATTCAGTCGTACAGAATAATTGCATTTAACCTATGCTGTCAGCTCAGACGATATCATCTCAAAGAATAATAAATAAGTAGTCGACATTCTTAAAGTAACTTTTCACTACTCAGTACCAGGAGGTGAGGGGACATGTGCCTTCCCAGACATCAGGTACGCCTTGGTGGTGGTGGGAGTGTTTAGTTTTGTTTTAAAACTTGACGGTAGCAGTGGGGGGATGAAGTTAAAATGCAATCATTCTGAGTCAAATGGTGAGGCCTAGGAAAACAGATGTGGGATGTGTGCCATGAGCCAAGATCAACTTCACAAAATTCAAAAGATTAGTTCTACAAAAACTGGAAGGGGGGCAGTGAAAATTATCCAGTCTGTGTTGTGATGGATGAGAGCAAGGAAATAGCTTAGAAAAGTCAAACAACAACAGAATCTGCAGCACAAGTGTGTTAAATTTCTGGTGCCATTATTTTGTCATAGGTAGGAAATTCTTTCAATACTCTCTGAAAGGTACTAATTACTATCTTCCTCTGACATAAAATGGGGGGACAGAGGCTTTTATTTTTCTGAACTGCTTCTGCACTCATCTCCAGAGTGAAATTGCCCTCCTGTTTGAAATTCCCCTTTCCCTGGGACCTTTTGTTGTTGTAGCAGCTTTTTTATTTTCTGTCAAGAAAATACGAACAAAATGTTTCACTTTGGTCAATATTGGCAAAGTATAATACTTTGGGACCATTGAGCTAATGCCAAGTATTGCAAATCAATTCAGCACTGCATTGTATCTACCTGGTTTGCTTCTGACATAGCTTCTGCATCCAGGTTGTGTTTCTTATGGTGCTGCTTTGCATCATGTGTGTCACTGTATTGGTGGCAACTCATCAAAAATCAGGGCTAGTCAGGGAGCTAAGAGCTTTTTCCCCAAAGTGGCTATTGATTTTGAAGCATTTAAGTACACATACCAAATACTCACCATCTGCTTAAAATGGACCAGCTTAGTGCACCTATTTTGAGCCCCTTGATGACTGGTTTCATCGTAGTTAGTCTTTTTCTGCTGACTTCAGAAAAGTGATCTGGAATACGGTTTTCATGACAGCTATTCAAAGGACCCAATATTCTCTATCCTATGCCTCTGCTGGCTCTGAGAGTCAGAACAAGTTCAGCTAGGCCAGCATAACTGTAATAAAGTCTCTTAAGCAGGTATTGATTTCTGCTGCCAGAAGTCATGGTGGGATCAGCGAAGGAAGTTTCTCATGTTCAGTGCACCCCATGACCTGTCTCTTTCAGCTTTTTTGAGTGCCTTAGCTGTGCCCTGCTAGAGAGGGAGATCTGTTTCCATCTGGTTCTCACCTTACACCTATCGGGTGCAGGGAGACCTGGTTGAAAACATGTGTCAGTTATTTCCTGCGTGCTGCACTGTATTTTGAAGGCTTTGCTCTTCAGCTGTGGATCAGCAGTGTCTCTATGCCACAGATCTCTTCTCCTCAGCACGGAGAAGGTTGCTAGCTCCATCCTCTGCTCTGGCTTCTATTTTAAGTTTCCTCCTGTGAGTGCTCTGCAGAAGTGCATCAGCTTCAAGCCCTAGCTAGCCAGGCTGCCCATATCCAAGCAGGCACTGGTTCTTCTGGCACTTTCCTGTTAGCATCAGCATGTCTCTGGCTGTGTTGCCAAAACCACCTCCCACAGAAAATTATCCCTCACCAGACATCTCCTTCCCTGGATTAGCCAGGTCTGTTGTTTTGAAAACCCTGTGCCACAACACGGTGTTGTTCCAGAAGACTCTTTCAACTGTTGCTGAACACTATCCAGAAACATCACACAGTCCCTCACAGAAGAAAATGCAAGTTCTCTGTAAAAGTGACCCATGGCAACTTCAGCTTCTGCATTAAAAGTCCTTCTGTGTTTTGCATCCAGGCCCTTGGTTGTCATTGTGGACACTGTGAATGAAAGCCTCCACTACTGTTTATGGGGTCTGAGCACCACATTTTCCTGGAATCTACGCAGGGCTTGCAAATATTTTTCTGTTTATTTCTCTAACACGTCCACTGAAAGCTCAGAGCAGTTTTTCAAGGCTTCCCACAAGCTAAACCAAGCCAAAGGTTCCCTGGCCCACAATCATCAATAATATTGAGCTGCTACTTAAGCTCTGCTGTCCTTAGAAGAATTGACAGCTCTTTCCTTCCAGGGGAAGATAACATCTTTGCTCTAAAAAGATGAGGTGCCTGTTGTCTGGTCTCCCCTGCCTTTTTTTGAAGCTTTTCAGAGAAGCAATAGAAGGTGTTGATGTCCTGTCCTGAGTCATTAAAAGAGCATGTGCTTCGGAGCTGCTTTTTTTTTTTCTTTTTCACCCATCAATTGTATCTTGTTCTTTTCAATCTTTTTGTATTTAGATGTCAGCATCCTACAAACATTGTGTTTGCTGGGGTTCAGAACTGGAGAGAAAGCTTTTTCTGGGACAAAACTAGAATTTAGACCAAACTTGATCTTTGCAGCTGGTCATTAGCTCTAAGAACAGTACAAAGTGGTTTTTGGTGTTTTGGTTCATATGGGTTGTGGGGTTTGGGTTTTTTTGGGGGGGGGGCAGTGGGTTGGGGTTTTTTTAAAAAAAAAAAAAAAAAAAAAGATACCAGTAAAACTGAAACAAAACCCCAGTCAGGGAAAGCGTGCCTCTGAGTCTGCATCTGACGTTCTGTCCTTGCAGACATTGGTGCCTTTCTGAGAAGGGCTTGGCTGTGGTGGCCTTGTTACCTTGTGTAGGGATTCCCAAGGACCACTGAGGTCTGAGCTGCTTCATGTTTCCTCACAGGATGGAGATGCTACCAGAACCTTACTTACCTGTCATCTGAGGAAAGGCAGGGCCTGCCTCCCTCTGTCTTCCCACTTGCACCAACTCTGCTCAGCTGGACTAGTGCTTCTAGGGTTGTTAGAGGAGCAAGTACCACCATGGTAGAGCTTGGCCTTACAGCTCTGAGTAGGAACTTTGTCAAAGGCCACGGAGACAAAGCACTTCCCAGCCTTAGCCATAAGCACAGTCCTGGTTGCTGCATCTTCTTGTCCTGGGCGAGAGAGATCCCAAGCATCTCCAAGCCTTGTGCTCCCAGAGCTTCAGGCAAGAGGCTCAGAATGAGTCTTGCTTGCTCTCTGTGAGCTTTTACCTCATAGAGAGCAGTAGTTAAACCCTGCAGCCTAGAAGTCCTTTGGACTTTACTATAGGCTGTAAAACAGGCTGGGGAGACATTGGCCTCTAGTTGTTTGTCTCGAGAGGTAAACCATTGTTCATGCAGTCCTAGCCTCTACTTCTTAGGATGAAATTCCTTTTTTGTGCCAGAAAAGCAGCAGCTCCAGCCTACGGAAAGCTCATTTGCCATGCCTGTGCTGTGGGCTTATTTCCCTCCTCAGTAGCACCCGGCATCTGGCTGAAAAGCATGGCAGATGAGGCCCGGCGGGCTCAGTAAAACCCCTCTATCCCTCACCGGAATGCAAGACAAAAGAGCTGCATCTCTAATGGACAGCTCAGACTCATATCTCCCTCTGAGGAGAACTATTACAAAAATATTTCCCAGATATTTGGCTGGGCATCTCACAAACCTATCCAGTTTCATGATGCTAATTTTCCCATTGTCTAGACAGTTGCAAATCCAGACAGCATTATCAGTATGAACCTACTGCACACACACATACACACAAAAGCCCATTTTTCTGCCCATGGTATTTACAGGTATGTTCTTAACCATGAGCTGCCTAGTGGTAAACTTCTGAATTGCTCCAAAGTGCCTGTATAAATCTCTTGGGGTCCCCATTCCCCCAGCAGGGCTTACATTTGATCCAAGCAACACTGAACTGTGTAGATGCTCTGAAAGCTGAACTGGAGGATCTAGCCCCTTGCTGCCTACCTTCTTCTGCACCCAGGAGAAAAACAAGCTGTGCTCAGGGTTGGACAGTGCTGTGAGCCAAGCCTGGATGTCCCTCCTCGGGACAGAATCTTCTGCCACAGTGGTGTTCCAAGGACGAAAATGTTCTTTTGCGGTTTGCGTGCTGGAAATGTTCATGGAAATACATTCTAGGGCTGTAGGCATGTAGATGAGGTCCTGCTAGTCTTTCCTGATGATAAAACGGTCTGTGGGCATTTGTTCCCTCTGTCTGGCTTAAAATGTTAAGACCTGTGTAGAGGAACAGCACATTCTTGTTCTGCGCATCAGGGGTGCCAGCCCACATTTTAAGGCAGGCTGTAGCACCTTCCCCAGACTTTGGCATAATCAGTAGCTATATTTATAGCTCCGCTGTGATGCCAAGGGGCAAAAATATAGTAGAAGCAGGAGCTGTATTTACAAAGTAATAACTTCTAAATGAAGATACTTAGCCAGCAGCAGCATTTCCCCTCCTTTCTCTTCCCTAACTTGCAGAGTTCACTTTCTTCCCTCTTTCCATATGTGCATGGCTTTCCTGGACCACTGGAGTGGGGGTAGCCTCTGCCTTGCTGGGCTGTACCAGCAGCCCAGGCTCTGTGCCCATTTCTTTGGAAGGCAGAGCAACGAGTGACCAAAGTGAAATACGAAGGACTTGACTGCAGCTCCTTTCCAGCTTGTTTGGAGGGCACAGGGACTGGGGAAGGAACTGTCTCTGTGGTCATGGGATGTGAATCTTGCCAAGAAGCTCATGATTGTGCGTGGGATTACCAGACTGAATCCCTGTGAACGAGGCAGCAGTATTGTTCTTCTGATGAGAGTTCAGGATTTGCAGTGTCCGAACAGCAATGACTTTGGGCTTTCCCTGGTGAGGACCCCAGCCAGCCTGGGTGATCTGTTTCCAGGAGCCCCCACTGGCTCCTGAAGGTGGACAAAAGGGAAGGAACTGAAATAACCACAACATGGTGGGTTCATCTTCTATCCCAGAGATATCTGTTACCAGAGCCTGGGAGCTGCGGGCAGAGAGAACCTAGTGGGACCTGAGCAGAGCTGAGATAATGTCCCAGACAGCCAGGCCACATGGGAGCAGAGGAGGAGGAGGAAGAGGGCAGTTCTAGTTCAAAATCTGTGAGGCTTTGCAGTGAAAGTGCTGAGAAGGGAGGGCTGGAACTCTCCTTCTCCAAGATAGCTGTGGTCTGTTCCCCAGCTGTACTCTCACTCTGTCTCTGCTCTAATCCACATCTTCCCTCTACCAGCTGGATTTGTTTTGCAAACTCAAATCTCATCTCCTTAGTTTGTCCTACGTGATTGCTCAGTTTTTGGGACTCCATATTTCCACCATATAAACTTTACAGCAAAGCATCCTACTTAGCCTCCTGTAACTGAAAAGGGGAAGTACTGTGGCTCTAATAAGACCAGACAATCCCAAGAAGTCTTCTAGTCCAAAGTATTTTGCAGAAGGCTGGCCACATCTGCAGTTTTACTGCCGCAACTCTGCTTGTGAGATTTGACTTAATGAAAACTGAAAGATACATCCCCATTCAAGTTTCATGCCCATGAAACATACCCAGCTCTAGGGAGGTGGCCCTGTCTGCCAGAACAGTATGTAACTGGAGAGGGTGTTTCTGAAGCTCTATACCAGAGCAGAAGCCAAGAACTTGGTTAGATTTTATATGCCCCTTCATATTTTCCTTAAATGTTAACTCTGGGTCCATCCTCACAAACTAACTTGCAGAGCCAGAAGGTAGTGGGACTGGAGATAAGAAAATATAGCCCCCTCTAAACTATGAGATTCCTTATGCCGACTGAAATGTAGAACCCTTCTAGGGTAAGTCAACATGCGAAGGATACAGACACAGGCAAAGTGAATTCATACTTTGAATCGTTTATGTGATCAGGTATTCAGTCTTTCTAATCACACAATGCAGATGTGCAGAAAGTTATCTGAGTGGCTACAGTAAATTTACCTCACTTAATCCTTAAGTCTGTGATGCTGAGCAGAGCTCCAGGGAAATGCATGTACTTAGTTATTCTGTGTTCTTCTAATAGAAGGAATGAGAGCAGATATCTATGTAAACTTTCTTGGAACAGGTCTCTGCAGATGAGTCTCTGATGGACTCTGCAGTCCTGTGTTGTGGGTTTATCGATAGGCACGTGCTTCAGTCTGTATACTCGATAGCACTACCACCCGCTGATGGACACATCTGAGCACAGATGTGCTTTGATCTGTGCAAAGTCATTCCCAAGTAGGTCTCCCTGCCTTTGGGCACCCTTACTAGACAAGGAACAATTTGTGTGCAGAGCTGCTAAGAAAGCGCTATTGCACTTTAACCCCATGCTTGAATCTACTTGAAACCACGCTAGCATCACTCTGTAGGCCAGAAACACAATACCAGGACCTGAGACTGGAGGGGGTTGTCCTACTCCGGCGACAGCCCTCCTGCAGTCTAGAAGAGCTGTGCCTTTGGCTTCAGTGGAGTGGGAGGGAGTTATTTACCCAAGTCTGCTTGCATTGGAAGGATGTGAACGTGAAAAGTGTTTGACTAACAGGTGCCCAAGGAAGGTCATCAGAGAGACAGGTCCAATGAAAGCAAAGGCAAGGCTTTTTTAACAGGTGTGTAGAACCACTGTTGAAAGACATTGTTAATAACCATTTCTAAAACTATGAATATCCCTGAGGAAAACCCATTTTGGCAGCAGCCCGGCCTTCTGTTTCCCGTCAATTGTAGCTTTGTCTCTTTTGAAGCCCCCTGCTGCAAATGAGCAAACACCTGGCTGAGAAAAGATGAATGGAAAACATTGCCTGTGCTAGAGAGGTAATGGCAAATCCCATGCCAGGAGGAATAATAAACAGGAGATTATTGATATAACTGTGCTAGTCTCCGATAGGTTTTCCACCAGGCATGTAGAAGCACCTACAAAAGAGGCATTGTCTCTACTGTCACTGCAAGGGAAATGGGAGAAATGAGTTGTGCCTTGCCTCAAGCCCAGTGCAGGAAGGATGGGTTTGTGTCTGGTGAACAAAATTGATCCGTATCAGCAGAATGGGGAAGGAGGGGGTGAGAAATCACTGGGCTGTAAATCTGAAGATCAAAAGGTAGTGTGTTGTAGCTACGTGTCCAAGAGGCTCTTCGTTAGCCAGACTCCTGCTCCAAATCCTAGGTGATAGGCTGGGAATGGAACTGCAGATTTGAGCCTGATAGCTTAAGTGCATCTCACCCAAAGCCCCAGTGCATGGCTGCTCAATGTCCACTTTGCATCTGCAACACGGTGCAGATGTATCCATGTGCAGGAATCTGTGTCATGATGTTAGCACAGTCCAGGCATGTGGAGATATTGAGAGCATTGCACTGATTGAATGTGTTTGTTTCTAATAGGAATGCAAAGTTAGGCCTGTATTTGAGTGCTGTTGCAAATGTCTAGCTCTGCAAGTGATATAATGCAGAAGAGATTCCTTGAGGGCAGGTCATTGCGCTCCCTCCCCGAGATCTCTCTGTGACATTGCTCTACTAGGGAAGAAGGCAGGGCAGCTTCCATGGATATGAATATCCTGTCTCTAGGATCTTCACAGAAACCTCTTCTGAGACCCCAATTACAATCTCAACCTTATCAAAAGGAATGGGGAAGGGTGTATCTCACCAATACATACACCCTATAGTTTGGAGTATCTGCAGGCAGGAGCACCCCTTCTCCAGCCTCTCTCCCTTTGCTTCCTTGGCTGCAGATGACAAGTGCTTTGGTTCCAGTTTGACTGCCTGATTCTTGGAAACCTAAGGCAGACAGCAGACTGCTCTTCCAATGTGCTGTAGAAAAAAGAAAGATGGGTGGGAGGGAGGAGGAGAAGAGCCATTTCCTGCAGTGAAACTCGATCCTTTTCAACTTAAAAATAGGAGAAAAACAAATTCCTGTGGGACCTGCTATAACAGGGTTTGACAGTTGCCTACTCTCCTCCCCACCTCCCAGAGCTCCCCATTTGTCTGATGTCTTGGTAAGAGCCCTCTTGAACACAAACGCAGATCTGTCAGCTGCAGTCCTGCTGCTGGGGGAAGTGGCTTTGCTCCACGGTGGGGGTCAGCTGCAGGGGAGTGTAACGCACTGTGACAGGTAGCAAAGCCCAGGATTAACTGTTCTTTGTGTTGAGCTACCATGCAACCAGGTTTTCCTGGGCCTTTTTTCCTTGCTGGAAACTTTGTCCAGACCATTATAAAGGTGCCCAGGATTTCTGAGCGGTTTTGCAGGCCACATCAAGCCAGGAGCCCCACAGGGGAGATAGCAGCCAGAGCCCCCATCTGTGCTTGCATCCCTCATGGTGGTCCTCTAAGCAGTAAGCCACAGCCTGTGTGTATGGCACTAGGAGGGAGGGGGAGCTCTGGGCACAGCTTGATCAGGCTTGTTTGCCTGATCAGTCTTAATTGCCTTGTAGCCACAGCCACCTCCCTGCTCATCCCTGCTGCTGGACTTCTGCTCTCCCCTCTCTGCCCACCCATCCTCTTGCTCCTTTCTGCATCACCGCCTGATTTCAGCGCTGAGCAACAGCGCCACAGACCCAACATAACAGCCTACCCCCCTGCTGGATTGCCCTCTCCCTGTAAGTCCTGCTCCTTCCTTTGCTTCACTTTCTCACTCATGCTGTCTGCTCCCCTCTCCCATCCATGTCCTCCCTCTTTCAACACTCTGCATTGACAGGGTAGGGCTGAAGGCAGCTGGAGGGGCAGATTTTCTTGAAGCTCCTGTTCCTGTCTAGGGAAGAGAAAATCAAGCTTTAGGAGGCAGAAGAGATAGCCAGAAAGGCTGTTTAATGAGCCAACAACATTGGCAATGGCAGCCCCAGCAAGAATGCTGCTGCCTCCAGTTCTCCTGCCCTGGGGGTGCTATCGGACCTGATGTGGCCTGGCCCCATGACAGGCATTGATTAGGGCTGTGCCATCCTCTGTCTGTCTCCCACCATCAGCTGATGCTGCTATCGTGAGTCACTTCAGCTCTTGGCTACAGCCACTGCTGAAAGAGGGAATGGCTCCCAACGTGAGTGAGTCACCATGCCTCGCCAGCCGCCTTTAATCTGCCTCCAGTCAGATCACCTCAGTGTTGGAGCACTGGAGCAGAGCAGCCTCAGTGCTTTCCCATGGCCTCGCTGCAGAGCTGCTGTCCTCCTTGCTGACCTCCTTTAGACCTCCCAGGTTTGTGCTGTTAACGATTCACTGCATTCTTATGATTCTTCCCTCCTGAGTCGGTAATGAACCGCTTCTGGTGTGGATCTAGGGACTGTGCTGTTGATATGGGTTCAGAGCTTGGCTGGAACAGGACTGCACATCTCTGAGTTAGGAACCACCCTCAGTCCTCATGTGAGCTTGGGGATAACTGTGCTCTGGAGCTAGATAAGCTGTTAAAGCCACCCTGCCGGAGCCAATTAACAGACTAGGTACTCTTCCAAAAGCAAAGGGGTTTTAGCCTGTGGGTTCAGGCCAGCTTCTGCTCTGGGTAACCACATTATGCCTCACTGTGCTTGAAATTAGCCTTAAGCTAACGCATTGTACTTTGTGTCCAACAGGCAGAGTCAGTTACCACAGCTCAGCTGATGAGCAGTAATTCATTAAGCCTCTGTAACTCAATCACTGCAATCATCTTTCCAGTCTTAACAGGGCCAAATATATTCCCAGTGTGATGTCACAAGAGTACAAAACTCCTCTTTAAAAAAAATTGCCTATTGTTTTTCAGCCCTGATAAAGCTTCAGCTCTTTGTCATCTATCCAGTGATATAATGGATATCCAGACCAGTAACCTGTTTTTCCAAAGACTGGTTCCACCTGCAGAGCCCAGAGTTGTATCTACTTAAGGAAAACAGGTGACTTGGATAAATTCAAATCTCTGTCTTGTACAGACATGTGATCAAATGTAATTGAATTATGGTTGCTCAACAAGTAATTGCCCTTCAGCTGAAGCAACATCACCATTGTGTACATGCTCGTAGCTTGCCCAGCTCCTTCACTTAACTTACGCAATGACGCAATGTGATAGCCTTAGTAAGAAACTGATGCCTGCTGAACTAATCTAAACCAGCTAGGGCTCCTGAGCCTCCGCTTGGACAATCGCTGCTGGGCAATTTGATGTGTTACTTGTACTGCAGCTTCTTTCCTCCTCTGTATCCAAAAAGTCCGTTTAATTCTTGCAGACTGTTTAACTGTAATCATCTGGCTTTGCCCTGGCATGGCCAGAGACCATGCACTCAACCCCTTTAACCAGCTCTCCCTCGTCCCAATAAACAACCCATTCTGTAGCACATATATACCTACACCGCTAGTATCAGCTTTGTATACCAATTGAACTAACCAACCAGTGGCTTTCAAGCTAACTTTAATTAAACTGCTGTGAATTTGCATGTAGCATGGCCTATGTGGATGTGTTGCAAGAAACCCTGCAGAAGGCAAGCAATCCATACCTTTGATAGAGGAAGCATGCATGCTTTATGGTGGGCTGTGATCCATCTACATAGAAGGCTTTATAGAGAAATGTGTTGGTTTTGTTGGATTTTTTTTTTTCTTTTTTTTCTTTTCTTTTTAGCTGGCATGGAAGAAAAGAGAGGATAGTTTCCAACAGGGAGGATAAAACAGTACAAATTAAATCCATTCTCTGGCTAGTGTAACAATTGCAATTTCCTGCTATTCCTTGGAAGCTGTACAGCCCAAGAGGGAGATATTTCAAGACCGGTGTGTCAGGGATAGAAGCACATGTATCTGGTTATTTTTAATGGCAGCTCTGTCCCTAATTTTCAGTGCTAGCCTTGATGAAATGCCAGCTCTGTTTCATTAACCTTTTGTCAGTATGGCAAAGAATCAAAGGTGGCTCACAACATTAGCACCTGAGATAAAGCTCCTTTTCCCAACAAGCTATTGGAGGTCCTTAGCCATACCAGGCAGAGTTTTGGGTAGAGAAGGGAAAGAAGGAGGAAAAAAAACCTCTATGAAGGTTTGTGTAACAGCCTATACAAGTCTTGTATCTGCAGTCTTCATTACTGTCTGAAATGTGTGTTAGAACCAAGTTTCAATCAAGGTAACCATTTTCCTCTACAAGCCAAGAAAAATACTGGGTTTATTTTCGGACCATTAGGAATAGTCTCTCAGAACAACCCTGCTTTCCTTGCTTCATATGGGCTGCTTAAAAAAAATTAAAAAAAAAAAAGAAAAAAAAGAAAAAGCACAGTTTCACAACCATGGCAGCTGTGAGCTCCATATGGGTTAGACCCCAACAAACAAAATCTTCACTGTGACTTGGAAGAGCTTTCTCAGGGCCTGAGACTTAATCCACCACCACAGCCGAAGGATTAGTGCTCCAGCAGTAGAGCTGGGCAAAAGACAGGACTTTTGTTCTGTGAGAAATGCGGTGGGTTGAGAGTGGAAAGGGAGAGAAAACACAAAGTCAAATTTCTTCCAAAGCTCTGGTTTGTAGGGGTGTCAGCCCTAACGAAGCAGTACAATGCAGCTCCAGCCCCCTCCTCCCTCCATCTCCTGCTTTGCAGCTATGACCGGTTCCTACCAACCACAGTCACTGTCACGGTTGCTACCTCCTCCCTTAGCTTTTGACAGAAACATAATCCATCACTGTAAGCCCTGCTTGTGAGACGGCAGTCTGAACAATGTGCTCATTCCAGCTGGTGGCTGCTAGTTATGGGAAGACTCTTGGTTGTGCTGTAGCTGTTGCATAGTTCGGCACAGCTCTTGCGCACCCAGAAGGCTGCTTTCAGAGCCCCAGTTTCCAAGTGGTGAAAGACAGAGCTGTTTGCTCTCTGGGCTGCAGCCTCAGGAGTTTTGGATTTAGCTTATGATGTGAGATCAGGGTCACTGCTCTTAAAATGTCAGCAGTGAGATGTGGAGCAAGAAGAGGGGGGAAACCTTGCTCAAAATTCACGCTATGCTAGTAAATGTCAGGTATTTGCACAGAAGAAAGTCTTGGGGGTGGGAGGTTTGCTGAGGGGTGGCCTTTCTCAGTTCTCTGCCAGGTCCCTGTCATCTTGTACCATGGACCCCAAGGCTTCCCACCAAGGGACAGCTCACCCAAGGCAGTGCTAGGCTGGCCAAGGGGGTGCCACAGCATCTCCTGACAGGAGTACTGCCTTACGCTGCCGGCTGGTACCAGCAGAGCAGGAGGGACAGGTAGAACCATCCCCGAACGCCTGCCATCACCAGCAGCTCTGGGGAGCACCAGCACCTTGCTGGTGTGGTTGAGGAAAATCAGGGATGGATGTCGCTGGTGGCTCAGGGGCTGCCATAGAGGGGGAACTTCATCTGGGGGGAAGAGTTTATGCTATATAACCACAGGAGAGAGAAGGAGGAGGAGGAATAAGTGAGGGCAGAGATGTCCAAAGCTTTTGCTGGTCAGAGTGAGCAGGGGCACAGGCTTGGCACACTCATGAGCCAGACTTGCTGCGTGAAGCAGAGCTCTGCCAGGCTTCTTGTTGCTGAGGGCCTCCTCATCAGAAGAGGCATCCAGATGGCCAGAAGAAAAGGCTTTTCTTTTCAGGCAGTGATTGTGACTCTGCTTTCACAGGGGACAGAGCCCCGTTTGCTCCAGGCACTTCCAGCACATACAGAGCAGCTCAGGACAGATGGCCCCTTTGCACAGGGCTTTGGTTTGGTGCCTCCCCGGTGCTGCCGGGGCCGTGACACTGCAGCACACGTGCCTGCCAGGCCACCAGCTGCAAGCCACTTGCAGAGATCATCCCAGGGACAAGCATAGCAGAGAGCTGAGGGAGGGCCCTGACCCGTAGGCTGCTTTCACAGCTAGGCAGAGGGACTGTTAGGAATAAGCCAAGTGTTCTTGCAAAGGAAGCAATCCAAGGCAGGGGAAAGTGAATTACATAAAGAATTAAGACTGGAGATGCTGGAAATGCTGATTTGTGAAGCAGTAGTACAATTCTAGCTTCAGTTTCTGACATGTTTCACATCTAAACCTAACTGCAAAAAAGCAGCGGGGCTCTACTGGTCAGGGTAGACTGAAAGAAATGGTTTCCCATTTGTGAAAACTAAACTAAGAGCACCTGCACTACCCCTTACCGAGACTCGGTGGAGGGACTCTGAGCTGAAGACAAAGAGCACATCCAGAAGTCACCTCCAGAAGGGGCCCTGGGCTGCCCAGTACTTTGCATAGAAGTAAGTAACCAGCCTGCTGTCTGGTATACCAGGTCTGGGAGGGAGCCTGGTGAAATCCATGGGAGTCTCACCTGCTTGCACCATAGCTCAGTGCATCCAGTTCTTGTGATTTGTCTTGTCACACTGAAATGGGGACAAGTGCAGAGATGGGTACTGATTTATTAGAAAATCCACCATGTAAAAGCCATTGGCTGGAAGCCTGCTTTCTTGCAAACTAGAACACTTCTCATCCACAGTGTTTAGCACATTCAAAGGCAATGCCAGCACACAAAAGCCAGGAACAGAGACCTGTAATTTGCCTTTGCAATCTCTGGGTTACTGGAGTTGAGTGAATGTTTCATAAGTTTCATTATGGTCTCAAGCTGCAAGCCAGGTTCTCCAGGACATCCGCTGCAGGATGGGATTCGGGCAAAGAGAAAAAGAGAGAAGCTCTTGTTTGTAGAGCCTGGGCCAGGTCTTGGGTTGAGGTTTGAGTGAACCTGGGCCATTTGGGTGGGATGCACTGAAGCTAACAGGCTGTGTGTGGTTTGGATTCAAATCTTGGCAAAACTAAGCTCCGGCCTTACTCCATGAGTCTGGAAGACCCTTCCTGAAGCCACACTAAGGAATACAGTGAAAGGGTGGGTGCTAAGAGCAGCAGCTCCTGGGCTTGGTCAGTGAGGGAAAGCCATGGCTGCTGTTCTGAGCTCTCCTCTCGCTGTGCTTCTGCCCTAGTTGGAGATCTCAACTCTTCAGGCCCAGGTAGTCATCCATGGAGATGTGGGATTATTCTGTCCTCAGAGATATGCATCTCCTTCCCAGCCCCTAGACAGGCAATAATTTCCTTCTACTCATTGTACACCAAGGCAACAAACATGGGTTTCTGTATGGGACGGGATTTAGTCACAAGGGTGGACCATGATGTTACCTTGAAGCAAAATCCTGAAGCTGCAGCAACAGGGTCTCATCAGAACTGGCATGTTAGGGCAGGCAGAGACTTAACAGTAAATGCAGGATTATACAAACCATGGCAAGCTCCCGTTAGAGCATTCTTCAAGGCTGAAATGACCAGCTGCAAAAAGCATCCATCTAGCAAGGGATGCATGTGTGATGATGTGCACATCATTTTGGCTTTGGATAGGCTGGAGAGATGTTTTTCTCGTAAGCTGAGAGTAACAAAGAGGATTAATCTCTGAAAAAAAACTGGGGCACTATGTTGAAGTGGGTTTTCATCAGTCTTGTGCTATTGTGTGCATATCTCGGGTTTACTAATGATTCAAATGAAAAGTAATCAGGAGAAGTGCTTGGAGAAGGAGATTTTCCTATATTTATTTTGGATGCATGTCCAGTGGAAAAATATCTTCCCAAGCATTTTGCTTGGCGACGTGGCCTGTTTCATTTGGAGAACAATTGATGGTGATGATGAGTGGTGTTAGATGTGATCACTGTTCGACAGCTTTTTGACTTGCCTGCAAGTCAAAGCAACAAATTCCATGCGACTGCACACGTGTGCCAAGGAGAGGGTGGGGAGACAGGGGCCACGGACAAGCTGCTTGACGTGTTCAATCAGGTCTTCATGAAACTCTTTACCAGGCACAACGCAGCTTGTTAACGCATCGCCTGGTTTTGCAGCAGTGTCTTGCTGTGCTCGTCCTAAGTGGTTTGTTGACTGTGCAGTCTGCGGTTTGATGAGATGCCACTGGACAAACGCTGCCCTCACGTTGCCCGGTATCCTGCAAGGATAGCTTTAACCTGTTAGTGGAGAATTTGCCAGTAGCTGTGTGCATGGTTTACAGGAGCAGACTGCTCCCACTGACTTTCTGTTTCCCAAATACAATGGAGTATATCCTTCAGCTGATGCTATCCTGGCACCATATTCTTCCCTTCCCAGAACAGTTGTACCAGCTATAGCCCTGCCCATCCCTCCCCTCCTCCAGGTCCAGACAGGATGAAGGGAGTGATATGCACAAAACCATCCCGTCCCTTAGCTCCCTGCACTGCCCATTGGCAGAGGGGCCATAAGGAAGGTTAAATCAGTGAATACCATTTGTCTGTCTTCGTTTCTGAAAAAGGAACAGCTGTCTGCCACATTCATTCCCTCCCTTGCTGAGGGCTTCTCCAAGCAATGGCCTTTGGTCTTGGTGGCACAAGGGATAAATCCAAAGCAACTTTGCTGAAGTCTTCAGAATTGCTCCCAGGGTAACTGAGAGCAGAGCAGGGGCCCCGAGAGTTTCCTAAGCTTCACAGCCATAGCCACAAGGCAAATAAAATGAGATTAAGCAATTACAATTAAAATGAGAGAGAACTGCTTTTGACAGTAATTTTGAATTTCCCCTAAAACCACTTCCAGCTGTGACCTCTGACTCATGCAGTGTCTGCCTGAGATCTGCCCCTGGTTGGTGGTTATAACTGATGCTTTCAAGGATGTTCAATCCTGTCTAACAAGAGGTTTCCTAGGGAAAAAAAAAAAAAAAAAAAAGTGAAAAATGGAAGAGGAACTAACACAGGACATCCCTATTCCTGCAGCGAGGCCCAGACATGAGAGCCCTTCTAGCAAGCAGGCATGAACAGCTAGGCAATCTCCAGTGAATTAAGCAGGGAATTCCCCCAGCATCCAATTCCCCCAGCCCCATACCGCTGTGTTGCTATCATGCAACTGTGAATCCCATCCTGCATTCACGTCGGTGTAGAACAGGTCCCTGGTCCCTCAAAGAAGCTGGCTGTGCACAGACCTTGTCCTTGCTTTGTGGAGAGAGCAAGGCTGTGTCTACAAGATCAGATTTATTATTGTTGTTGTTGTTGTTATTGTCTAGAGATATACAAAGATTTGTTATGCAGCAATGCCACACAACCAGCTCTCATCTTAAGTGCATCCAATCCTTTCTGACTACTTAATTCCTTAAAATGAGTAGGTGGTTTTGACTCATTCTTTGGCCTGTGCTACCATCCTCTAGCAGAATTTCTCCAGGTGCTGTTCAAAAAACAACCCTGGAGGAGAAGATTTAATTTGCACCCAAATATTATCAGCAATCTGCAGTCTTCTCTCAGCCAATATGCTGCTGCTTCTTCCCATCCAGAGACTGCAACTTCCCTTTGGACAGGATCAAAGAAGAGCACCAGCAAATCTTCTCATTTCAGAACAACTGCACCAACAGCACTCACAAGATTTAAGGCTCAGATCTTTGGGCAAGGATGTCTTGCATTTAATAGGAGATCGGGTGTTGAGGAGGAGTTGGGACCAGGGTGTTTTTTAGGAGATGCCTGCAGATTTCTGCATGGGCTGTTAAGTGAGTACCCTCCATTGCCTGCATCGTCTGCGTGTCTGCTGGCCGTGAGCCATCTACCTGCTGCATTTCTGCCGTTCTAGCGTTTCCACATTCAGTCTGGAAGGAGGCTGTGCCTTGCAGGGGAGTGGATGGGGACGTGAGGTGACACACTTGAACTTTCTCCATCATGCAGTGCAGCAGGATCGATTTCCCATGCTGCAGGGAGACAGGGCTGTGAGAACAGTGACTTGAGCCAGTGATAAGGAGGGTGAAAATACATAAAAAGTTGCTATTTTTACTCTTCAGGCACAGAAGGTGAGAGGACGAATAGACAAAGATAAAGGTGCATCCTTTTAAGGCTGCATTACCTGAGTCAGACAATATATTAGATTATTTATACTGTGATCTGACAGACTTGAAAGCCTTCCAGGTGCTGTAGCACTCAACTGTTGAGGTCAGTACCATAGTTATCTTTCTTTGTGATTTCCCTTGTCATTAATGCTTTTTAAGAAAAGCATTATCCTTTAGAGATGAGGTCTGAATGCAGTTTTGGAGACAGAAATGCTGTTTGTTACCCCCACACCAGCTATATTTAATTTGAAATAAATCAACTGGTATTCAGTGCTGGGTAACTTGCAAAACAGTTTTGCATAAGCAACTCTGCCCACACTCAATGCAGTCTGGTATCTTTGCATCTGCAAACACCATTGTTTGTTTTGTAAAGTACCTGAGTTTGCATCTGAATCACTACAGTCTGTACTTAAAAACTTCCCATGATGGACACTTCCCATTTCCCTAGGTAGCCTATCCCAGAGCTTTCTATTTACTTGGCTTTTCCTACAGTCCTGTCTAAAACATTCCTGCTACAAATTAAGCTGATTTCTTCTTGCCCTTCCCAAGGTTATGAAGAACAGCTGCTATCCCTTTTGCAAATATTGGAAAACCATTATCATGTTCCCCTCATTCTTCTCTCTTCTAGACTAAACAAATACACTTCCTTCCACCTTTCCTTACAGGTCATGTTTTCAAAACCTCTTTATCTTTCATTTTATCCTCTTTGCACACGCTCCAGTTAGTCTATTATTGTCTTTAAAATGTGTTACCCCAAACTGAGTGGATGGAGTCTCCCACTACAGGGCAAATCTCTTCAGAACCCTTATCAAATTCATGACATCCTGTTTGGAGTTGCAGCCTATGCAGCCAGACAAAGCATTCCCAAAATTATTTCCTTTTTCAGTTATGTCTTCCTTGGTGATATTCAGGCCAAATCTTAGGGCACCATTAGATGTGCTTTTTGTCTTCAGCTCAGAGTCCCTCCACCGAGTCTCAGTAAGGGGTAGTGCATGTGCTCTTAGTTTAGTTTTCACAAAGCAAATCAGCATGTGATGATTCGTGACAAAAAAGGACATGTGTCTCAGTCCCTCTCTCAGTCTGAGTTTTCCCATTTGTGGAAAAAAAAAAAAAAAGAGAGAAAAAAATATATCCTGGACATACTAAACAGCCCCATACCTGCCTCCTAAGATCTTACAGCCCTTCAAAATATTTGCTTAATCTCCCAGTATCTTGGCAGGGTACATAGGTATTAGCGCTTGCAGGTGTTCTTATCCATTGATCTCAAAATATTCTCCTCCTTGTTTTAAACATGGAGAGACTGAAGTGTTTGGAAGCTCAATTTTCACAGGCAACAAAGATCCCCTGCTCCATTTAAAGTCAGTGGAAAATGTAGGTTGCAAGCCAGCTGGAGAATTGGGCTTTAAGTGACATGCTGAGGTCCCCTCGAAAGTTAATACCCCAGCCAGGAGTCAGAGCCCAGATTTCCTGAGTCTGTCTAGAGTCCGATGAGCAGAACCAGGCTGCCCCTCACTCGGTCGTACAAACACACCTCGCGCAGCCGCGTGGTCAAGCCCACGCTGCAATTCCCCACGTAAAACCTCCCCAGTCATGGCAGGTGTTACGGCGTTCTGGACAAGAATCAGGTTGATCACAACTTGCTCACTAACTAGAAGTCTTCTTGTTTGTCTAGTATTTGGTTGCAAGTTGCATAGCTGAAAAGCCTGTTAAAGAAAACAAATACCACCTGCGCCAAGCCCTGCCGTACTCCAGCAGTAAAAGATATTAATGGTTTCCAGCTCTGTATTTTGCATGTTGGCTTGCCAAAGCTCACCTGCTCTGTGTGAAACGGGAGGCTGCTCAATGCTGGTCGCTGAACAAAAGGCTGGTCTGTAAAAGACAAATCTGGGGGAATTTTTTAAATTCCAAAAATAGACAAGGGGAAAAAATGTGCCAGCAAGATGGATCTCATTTCATTTCCCAAATCCCTCTGGTCTCCAGAGTTCATTCTTTGCTCTTAATGTTTCATGCTATGGCTTATTTTAGTCTCCTTAGTGGAAAGTTTAAAACATTTACTTAAAGGCAAAGCTTCAGCTGGCATAAACTGTCACAGCTCCCTTGGCTTCAGCTGCCTTCAGCAGAAGAGCTGCCCTTTAGCATTTAAATCGCTTATTAGAAAGTGGAAAACTGCATTGCTTGAAATCATCTGCAAAGACTAAAGAGAAAGGAATATAAAGGAAGAGGCCACAGTATGGATTTCAGCTGAGAAACCATCTTACCACATGGACAGGTGCAAATATGGAGCACTCCTGGCACACAATACTCTTCAAGTTTTTCCTCAGATCCCCCTCCAAAGTGGCTGCCAATGCCCCCCCAGCAGCCCTGAGGGGCTGGTGGTGCCGTATCTTGCTGGGCAGAAGGAATGGAGGCTGCAAGCATCTCTTGCCGGACAATACAGGCTGCTGAGCACCAGCAGTGTGGAGCCATGTTAAATGGCCATGCCCAAATGGTGCTCCTTTGCACCAAGGAGATATGTCCAGAAGCACCAAGGGGGTTCTAATAAATGTTTTCCAAACTACTGATTAATTGGTGGAAGGTCTGACTTGGAACACAGGAACCCACTTGCTGCAGCCTTTGGGCCAGCCTGGAAAGTTGCTGTTCTAGCCGAAGGGCCAGGACAGAGGCTCCCTCTTACACCTGCCAAGCACCAATGCCCTGTCCAGGAGCCATTCTGTCTCCAGACTCCATCTACATTGGCCTGTTTTGCAACAACACAGCACTGCCATCACTGTCTAGCTCCCTGCTCATCTCCATGCTCTGTTTCCTGCCTTGCTGCATGGTTTTCTTTGTCTTCAGAGAAACGCTGTGTTAGGTCATGGCAGAGTGGTTCAGGCATAAAAGCCTGTCTCAAAAGTATCAGTGGTTCCTAATGAGCGAGTCCCTCTTCCTCCTTTTGCTCTTGCCTTCTGCACCAGGCTCAGCGCTCTCAGGCTGCAGACCTCCTGCTCAAGTACAGCTCAGCTCCCCGCTCCTGCGTGGTCTCTGCCTGCTCTAGCACAGCCCTGGTGATCCTGCAGGGGTAAAACAATACTGTCACAGTTGCCATTCAGTTTAGTGCTTTTACAGGGAACATCTGCAAACTCTTTGGTCACCATATCCTAACGGGAAAAAAAAACTCAGCAAAGGTGCAATATGTTTTTCTTTACTGTCACTGTCACTGTTTAACAAACAGCAGCCATTTGAGCTTCCACCATTTTATGATGTTGGGTTCCTGCACTGGTCCCTCTGTCTTGTGTGCCCTGACTTAAACTGAACCAATTTACTGATTCTCCGGTAAATCACATCAGCAGGGCTATTCCAGATCAACACCAGCCTGACTAAGACCAGAGGAGACTGCCAAAGCCCAAAGGACGGGAACAGTTATTTTGCCAGCACCCTGGCTGGATTTGTGTCTCCGTAGGAATGTGTACACTTCCCTTTGCTTTTGCAATGGCACCAGCGTGTTGATGAACTGCAGTGCTGCTATTTATCCCTTAATTACTCCCATGACTCACATTAAAGTAACGATTTTCCATAGAAACAAACACAAGTAGAGCTGACACCACTCAAACTGCTTTTATTCTGAAATATGTTCTGTTCTTTGGGTTTTGAGGGTTGCAACTCTGGAGGCCGCTCCATCTTCCTGGTGCCAAGGTTTGCCAGTGTTAAGAGGAACAAGGCTCACTGGGCACTTGCTTGCTCCAGGATGGGGAGGAACGGTTACAGCCACTGGACTACAGCCCGCATTGGGGCTGAGGACCACTCATCACACTGTGACGGTAGACGGTAAACGTAGCTTGGGACAGGGCAGTTCCTGTCCACGGTGGTTCCTGGGTGTTCTTGGGACATGTTTATCTGCTAATGTTCTTGCTGGGATGCTCCCTTGGTTTTATTTACCCATGGGCATCTCAACCTGGGCTGCTGCTCTGTGTTTTTACTTGTCTCAAGAGGTTCAATCAAGGAGAGCAGCATGAGTGGCATCCCTGGATCTTATCTGGGGATATTCATCCTGTTCTGTGCATCGAATCAATTACAGGTGCCACAGTTGGGTGGCATCATCCTTGGCTGAGTTGGTCCTTTAAAAAAACGAATGAAATAATTAGCTGGCAGATCTTAACTGCATCCTTTGGGTCAACATGGCATCAGTTCTTATGTGGGGTCCTCATGGACTTCAGATCCTCTGAAGCTCTTCCACTGTGCTTGACCCTTGTAAAGCAGTATGCGCATGGAAGACTGGATGGTCAAGAGGGGTCTTGGAATTCCTTTTACAAACCTGCCTGCCTTGCCTTGGCACTAGATTTGTCAAAAATCACCCTAGTTTTCTTCGTCTGTAGAGCCAAGAGAAATGGGGCAGAGCCAAAGCTGTTTGTCTCTACTTGCAGCTGCCATTATTTATAGCAATTAGATGTCCCTGGTGATGGTGTCCCTGTGCCTCCCCATCCTGCGGGACAGGAGCAGGGATTCCTCATTCCTCAGAGGTGTACGTCTACCCTAAAATCACCCAACAAAAGGAGCCCTTCCCAGGGCTTTGCCACAGGCAGTGCACCCATGGCAAAGTGAATACATCCACAGTGGAGGTTACTGCCTCGCCTCCCTGTAGCCTAAGAGGAAAGATGGGCACGTGCTCTCTCTTCCCAAGGCAGAGAATTGTAATGTCCAATGCAGATGGAAGGGCTCAGAGCCCTCAGCCAGGAATCAGGGCCTCGTTATAAAACCTGCTACACAGTCACGTAAAACAGACCATTCCTGCTCCAAAATGCTCCTAGCATCATGGGAAAGGCAAAAGGTGGATGGAGAGAGGAGGGATGTGGAAGCACAGGGTGATGATGAAAGCAGCAGCACTGTCACAGCACCCAGGGCACGAGGTTGCCAGAGGCACCTGCTTTTCTTTGCTCTGGGCTTTCCTGGCTGGCGAAAGCAGGGCATGATGGACCTAAAGGAAACAGCCCTGGAAAGCTTGAGGGAGGCTGGCTCCGGACAGGCAGCGTGATGCTTTTACCACTGCATGTTTTAAGAGATTGTGTGATTTGATTTAGTCTGTTAGAGTTGGCTGGTAACTTGCTTACATTTTGTCTGTGCACATAAAGTTGCCTCCATATTACACTTCTGTGATCCCCACATACACACCCTTCAACTTTGCAAAGTGTGGTTTTAAAAAAATATATTTAAAAATGCAGCTTTGACTGTGCAACCTTCCCAGGAAATGCCTATAGAAACTGTCTGTGCAGGAAACATCTACAAAGGGAAGATGGGGGTGGGAGGCGAAGCCCAGTAGACCTGGATTCTTCAAGATCATGTGCAGTTTCTTCCTCTCCAGTTCCTCGGGGCTGTTGCCTGTCTCTTCATTTTGCTTCCCAGGCCCCACACATTACAAATGTCTTCCATGAGGGCTTGTCAGCCTCCCACCATGCCAAAGTCCCATCAAATCTCTTCTCTGAAGAAGAAGAAACTTAAGGGCTCAGTAGCCATGACTGAAGCCAGATTTTCAAATGGGGCAAGCACTCAACAAACCACTGGGCTTTTCTGAAAGTCTGGCTCTGAGGAAAGCCTTTGTTTTCTTTTTTTCCCCCCCCTACACATTAGAGTTGAGCTAGGACTGAATCAGTAGTATAAACATTAGGATGAATAGGCTGAATATCTCTTCCCTAGAGGACTTCTCTCTTTGTCTGCCTTCATGATCTCTGCCAAGGTGCTGATAACCACTGTGTGCCTCGTGGAACCATCTCCCGTGGGACTGATGGAGCCCCGTTCCATGGGAGTTTTCAACCAGAAAGGGCTGGGAAGAAGAGAGTTGGAAACAAGCCTTCCCTGGCAGAGAAAGAGATGGAGCAACTGAACAGTTCTTCCAGCCGGCAGGGCTGTATTTAGGCAGTGCAAGCCCCTATTTTGTGCCTAAACACCTGAAGTTTCCAGGCATAAGGGCAGGATTTTGACTTCCCCCTAAACAAGTGTGGCTTTGACTCAGTGAGGGGCACAGAGTAAAGTATATCAGCTCACCAAATGTAAGGAGAGCTGCATGTGCGAGCAGGGAGCGGGACTTGCCCCTGTTCTCTTTCCACAGTCCCTTTTGAATCAACTTTGAATTACATCAACTGAGAAGCACCCACCAGAGAGGGACTAGGGCAGGAATAGGCAGGATAGGAGAGATGCCAGGTAGGGCCGTGGTGCCCATCACCTCCTTTCTCTCCCACAGGACTCTGTGTTAATCATGGGACAGCCCCTGTTCGATGGACCACAGCACAGTGTCGTGGAGGCTGTTCCCGTGGGCACAGGGATCCATGCAGGTACAGCAGGATCAGTGCAGCAAAAAAGAACAAACAGAAGCAAAGGAACTAAAAATGTCTCCCCCATGTCTCCCCAATGAAAACCTTCCCAATTCCCGTGTCCCGCCACAGGGTTATTGCCTTGACTTGCCTCACACATCTGCCATCAGCAGATTATGCTTTCAACGAGTGACTTTAAAAGATTTAGCATTTTTTTAAGTGAGAAGGCAGAGAGAGAGGTCTCCCTTGTTCCTCCTCCTTCTCCACGTTTAACAGAGGACTTAATTTGAGATGTGAAGCACAAATCAGGGCACCTTCACACCACCACTTGAACTGGATGATTTAGCTTGAACAGTCAGACTGCAGTCTCCCTTGTACCAGGAGGTGGCTCTGCCCAAGGCCCTTGTCATAGAATCATCACAGAATCACAGAATGGTTTGAGTTGGAAGGGATCTTGAAGGTCATCTGTTCCAACCCCCCTGCCATGTGCAGGGTCACCTTCCACTAGACCAGGTTGCTCAAAGCCCCATCCAACCTTGTCCTTCCAGGATACAGAAACTAAATAGTATCTACCTAAGTTTTCTTTTCCCTAGAGGTTGGTGTGGGGTGACACCAGCAAATGGCTTGTGTTTTCACAGGTACGGGCTCCAATCTTGTTCCAGAAAAAGAGCTTAACTGCCTCTTGCTTCTCCTGAATCAGGGACATCTCTTGAGCCCAGCAGCTTCAAAGACACATCCCCCGCACTCTATCATAACAACATTTAGAAAGCAGTTTGAATTTCTTCCAGCTGGCCTCATGTTACAGAGATCCCTATCGGCACCCGGGAGGAAAGAATTAACAAGAAAAACAAGCGCCTCTTTAAACTTCAGAAAGAAAAAGAAAATGTAAAGAAAAAGGCCATGTAAAATCATAGATGTAGCCCAGTGACATCCAAACAACGTGCTCTTTTCTGAGGGTTGTTTGAGGTAGAAAGGAGCCTAATGATTGGATTTTCTTGTGTCAGCTGGAGACTTTGAACACTAATGGCAGGATTTTATCAAAGCCAGATGCAATTGCACAGGTACTGTCTATATGACCTCCCTCCCAGCCATTGGAAGTGAGCACCTAATGTGAGTATTAACGCAGGCAGGAGCTGTGCCCATGGAAGCAGGGAGTCACCAGAGGAGACGAGCCAGTACACAAGGAGTTTCAAACGCATCTGCTTGGCAATTCATGCCAAACTCCTTTCATGGCCCCCCCAAGGGGCTTCTTGTGACTCTCTTTCCCCAAAAAAGCATCACAGTTGCAGACTTTTCCCTTTTACCAGGAGATCAAGCAGTCAGGCTCAGGGTAAGCGGTGGGAAAGCCTGGAACAGGCTGCTCCCTTAGTAGCACAGAGCTTCCCACACCCAAGGCGCTCTCCAAATCTCACAGTCAGTTTTGTTGTGGTTACTGCTGAGCCGCCTCCTCTCCTATAGCTGTCCCGCACCCCAGCCCAAGCCCTGCAGCCATCCTCGGCATCTTTCCTTTGGTACACAGATTGACTCGCTGACATGTGAACAACTCCTTTTAAAGAACAGATACACTCGGTTTCAAAGAGCAAAGTCCCTCGGGCAGCTGGGGAAAACTGGCAAAGGACACAAACTGAATTTGTTTTTGCTTTGTGCTCCCTGTGGTTCTTCACACGAAGAAGCCAGTGGCATGAGATGGGGCTTGGGGACCAGAAGTTGGTGCCTTTGCATGTTAGAAACCATTTCCGTTAGCAAGCCTTACAAGTACTGTCTCTGTTTCTGTATTTGTGATCCCCACAGTGCTATTTTTCTGCCTTTCCCAATACTTTCTCTTCTTCCCTATTCAGTCTGCCAATGGGCCCAGCCTCATAGCTGGCTCTCTTCAAAGGAGGGCATTATGTTATGCCATCACTTTTCATACTGTTCTTTTCTCCAGCAAATTTCCGTTATGATTCGAAAAAAGTCTGGCAGCCATCACCTCTGCTCTTTGATGACCTTTGGTCATCAATATCGAGCCATTACTCATAATTTAATTGTCATCACTTGCTGTGAGTAAAAAGATGTATAGATACACAGATAGATCGAAAGGTAGAAGGATGAAGTGGATGGGGCAATTTGTGGTGATTACTGGCCCAAGTTGAGTTGGAAGGGGTGGAAGATTGCTTTGAGCTGCACTGATTTACACCTTCCAAGATACTGACTTGTTCTGACAGTGAAACGTTTCTCAGTAGAACTCAGTCTATTGTCTGCTTGGGTTTAGTGTGCGGTTAAAGGAAAATTCACATGATGCAATTAAAGCAAAACTTACAGATTCATGTTTCAGCTTCTAAGACTCAAAAAAAGTGAACTTGAGCGTGTGTAACTTCAGAGACAAACCTAATCTTCCCCTCTTGCTGAGAAGATTCACATAGCAACAGTGAATGGGGCTTTCTTCAATTTGCTTTATCCTGTGTGTATTTAAGATAACCCTTTTTTTTCCAGAATTTCATTTAGCTACTCATACTACAAACACAAGGACAGATGGTCACCAGATCAAACTTAATCAGCATTCTGTATGCTGGATTTTGAGCTTAGAAATTCATCTGGTTCTAGTAAAACATAGTCTGAAACCTGCCTCATGTTTAACTCAACCACAGAATTGTATTACATTTCTAAGCCTCCCCATCCTCACAAGAGATTGAGAAGGGAACCATCGGGCGTTTTTAAAAAGGGATTGATTAGGAGTTTAATTATCAGAGATCAAAATCTGCTGTTACTGGTGTCTCACTGGAGAACAGCATTTTTAACGTAGGACTGCAGCCCAGTCTTGCCCATTTGTTTCTTCTTGAAGTTCACCACAGGGCTAAATCCCCTTACACCACACTGAATTCAAGGTCTAGACCTTGGCGGTGCACCCTCAGTCAAGGCAATTTGAACTATTTTCCCATGGCTTCTTCTCATTCCTCTTCTCATCAGGCTCTTCCCTTTTCTGCCTCTCATTGCTGTTAGTTGTTAGCCTAGCAGGGCTGAACTTCACATGAATGCCTGCAACCCAAGGAGTTGACATTACGTAGACAGGACAAGCAACCAGCTCCCCCAGGGCCGATGACCACAGAGAAGGGCTTTCAGGCTCTATCAGCCTTTTTGGCTTCTACATGCCCATGAGCACACAGGTGTCCAGCTGCATCAAAAGCCACAGCAAAGCCTCCTTTTCCTTAAGTGAGGACAAGGTTTCACCCTGTGTCCTTAAATCCTCTGTCCTTCAAGCTGGTTGGTGATCTTTTTGCCCTCTACAAAAAACTCTCGGCTATTTTATCCCTCATGCCACAGTCTGTTAGAGATGTGTATACCACTGCATCCAACTTTGCTGCCTTTATTTGCATAACTGTGGCATGGGGCTGACTGGCTAGAAACCAAAAACCACTCCAAATGGCACAGAAGTGACAGCCATCTGTGTCTTTTTCACATTTGGTTTCATTGTTTTAGGATCAAATCCAACCACTGCAACCTACAGTAACTCTAGACTTTTCAGGCTTTCCATATAGCACGGTCTGTGGTTTCACTGTGGAGAAGCAAACCTGGAAAAAAACTTGTTGGACTGGATCAGAAGTATTTCAGTTAGTGCAGCAGGAGCTGCCAGTGGTGAAAATAGCACTCCTGGAGCATGAATGAACGAAGCGAGTGGTGTTTCATTCTGCGCACGTTACCCAATTTAATCCTAACTCGGTATTATGGTTGCACTGGGCAGTTTGCTCTTGAGATGTATTTCCATTGCCACATAATAAATATAAATGCTCTTTACAAGATACTCATGGATGGAAAGCATCTAGTGGTTGCTAAAGGTTATTCTGATGATGTATATTCAAAGCCCTCCTGTTTGGCATTAATTAGCACAATGTACTATTTTGCAATTTCCCAGCACAGACACATCCAGATTCCTGCCAGGAATTGGAAGTGGCATCACCCGCCACCCACTCCTCTACCCAAACCAGACAGCACTGATACAGTCCCTCCCTCACATGAAGCTCGTGTATCCCCCACAACCCCATGGCAGGGGGCATGCAGGGCCTTAGAGGACACAGGATTTTTTCGCATTACGAAAGCAAGCCATTTCTAACAGGCCTGAGGCTGGGATCATGAAGGTCTCTCCCATGGGCCCCAAAACCCCAGTGCCATTAGCTGGGGGCAATCAGAAGTTCCTGATTTGGCATTTGGGCTGGTGTGTTTGTGATATCCAGGTTGAGGATTGCTGGTTGCAGGAAGTTGATGCCCACAAGAGCTCAAACCCTTGGGGGACTGATGGGAGCCTGTGACCCACACGCTGATTTGAACTCTGCATGTCACAGCGCTGGGAGGAACTGGTGTAAACCATTCCCTTAGGTGTTTCCCTTTTCCCTGGGCTTGGTTACTTCAAGCTTACTACAGCTGCTTCCTAATGCAATAGTAAGGAAAATGCATAGGAGGTATTATGGGGGCTGGATTCTGCACTCGCTAAAGGCCAAAAGAGAAGGGGACACTTGCACTTTTTCTACCTATTTTATCCCTGTTAGGTGTCTGAAAAACATTTGCTACTAGCCCCAAGCGGCAGAGATAATGAAATGCTGTACCAACCAAACTGTCAAAAGATAAAAACTCGTGTGTTTCAATGATGTTGCACAGACCATAACATAGCTAAGCAGATCCTGTAATTAGGAAAGTACCAACTTACACTCATATCCTCCTTCTGCTTAGGCATCCCACCATGGGTAGGTCGCCTCACTGTTCATGGCTTCTGAGTTCCTTGCACTGAGCTGAGAGTGCTTTTTCCACTGACTGCGGTGCACCACGATTTTGTGAGCTCAATGCAAAGGCTCTTTTTTGCTTCTCTCTTATTAGTGGTTATATCTCGCCTCATGTAAGGACCATTGGCCTCTATACGGTGTGAAGTAGGTCCTTTCCCGTGACTAATGGATAGTTGGGACAGCACGAAGCACTGATGGGGCACGGTTGCAGTCCTGCAGATGTAACTTATTGCACCCACCATGGGGGACAGCCACCGTTGGAGCCTGCCTCCTGCATCACCATCCCCGCAGCATCAAAGCTCCACTGCAACTCAGCCTTTCCCAGCACCATGGTTTTTGCACACTCTCCCCATTGCTGTACCAGGAAGGCTTATATGCACCAGTTAATTTTCTTTTTTACGCCTCCAGCCTCCCTCCAGATAAATTTATTTTTTTAACTCAGAAATACATTTGTTGCAAGTCAGATGCCAACAGCTCCCAGTGCCAAGAAGATGCAGTGCTCCTTCTGCTTGCTCTGTTTTCCTGTGAACTTTATCAGGTTTTGCTTGTTTCTCTGTGACCTTTGGAGCCCATTCAAAGTCATCTGCCTTTTGCTTTGATTTAATTTCAGTCCAGTGCATGTTGCCAGCTGATTTGTTGCCTGTTTTTACACATCGCCAGCAAATCACCACCTCTTCATATTGTTTAGACAGTCATCAAATCTAGGCTTGCCAGCGCTTTTTGTTAATGGGCTAGGAGGGATTTTTACTTCTAGCTGATGGGACCAGAAAGGGACCAGAAAGCTGCTTAATTCCAGCTAACATATCTTTAAAGCCTAATGTAGGACTTCTATGGCCAGAGCAGGGGTCTGGCCTATGTTATGGACCCAAAGTCCGCCTGTATGTCTGCTGTACCTCGTCTTTCCACCGATTAGCAGGGCACTTTGGCTACCACAAGCACTGGCTTCACTGTGCTGGAAATGTATCCCTCAAGTTGTTGCGCCAGAGATTTGGCTTGTGCTTGTTCTGGGATGGAGACAGTTTTTACTGTAGAGCTGGGTGGGACCTCCTGGGTCCTCTCCTACAGCTGGTCCCAGTTACAGGCAGCCTGGGATCAATGGGAGGTGAAGGAGCCTGGTGGCTTGTAGCTCTGGTTATTCCTGCAATGTTAGCAAGAGCTGGGGTGGACACAGGAGCCTCAGTGAGGTGCAGAGTCCACAGGCCACGTTCAGGCTCAGCTCCAGCACCACACAGCCCACAAAGCGCTGCTTCCATGCCTGGAAGGCTCCACATTTTCCATATATTCTTCAGGACAGCTATATTGAGGCCCATTTGCAGTGAAAGGCAGGAGTCCTTTCTCCATGACTTCTCTATGTTTTTCTGCACGCTCGTCTCTGTTGCCTTTAGAGCTCCAGGTATCAGGCTCGACAGCTTGTTTAAGACCAAGATTTCCTTTGTGGGCCAGGATTAAAATCTGTGTTTGCCTCCAATGCAGATGACAGTCAGAAGGGGAAGGCACAGCACAGTTGCCCAAAACCCAGACTCACCTGAGCACCATGTGTATCTCCCACTGCATCATTCAGGACCTGAGGTATGTATTTATTTCTTGAAGCACAGATATGGTGTACATAGCTTTTAACTCTTCTGACTCCATTTGCTCTGTATGGGTCCCCAAGTCCCCAAAGAAGATGGTTTAAAGAGATAAGTGCTTACTGGTTAGATGTAACTGTGATGATTTTACAGAGCACAGTGGGTGTAGCATTTTCAAAGGTGGTCTGCACACTTCCTGGGCTCTCCACAGAGGTTTAACTTTTTCTCCTTTTGTGGGTTCGCTTCCCATAAATCACCAGAAGGAAAACACATGGATGTTCCACATGAGGTGGGAAAAACCAGTAGCAACCCTTAAATGAAAAGTAACCCACAATTAAAAAATGTTAGTGTAAACAAAACCAGCCTTTTCAAGTGCCCTTCTCCCCAGAGGCGTGCCCTGGAAACGCTAACAAACAAGGCTGGCCTGAAAAAGAAAAGCTGGAGCAGCACATTTACAGGTAGATGCTCAGGTCAGTGCAAAACCTAGTACAATCAGATCTTTCCCTGCAAACATCCATTCCCTGGCTTAACAGCACAGGCAAGTCCAGCCCCTGAAGGAAGTGGGGCAGTTTATAGGCTTAGCCATTTGCAGGATGAGGGCTTTATTTTGCTGTCCTGCATTCAAGCCTTGCAGTATAAAGATTGGCACAGGGTTGTGGGCCACGTGTGGCAGAGAGGCTCCCTTGAAGAGCGCTAAGCTGCATTGGGCACCCAGGAGCCCAGTGTGCCTCTCACCCTGCCGATCCACTGCCACAAAACTGCTTGTAACCTGTGTGTTAGCAACAGTGGGGCTGTGGGCTCCAACCCTGGCTTATTCTGCACGGCTCAGCTCCCCCAGGGCCACACAGACAAATAACTGGGGGAACTTTAATGTTCCTCTAGGCCACCAGAGGAGCCAAGCAGGCTGCAGAGGTCAGGGATTAGTCCTCGCTTGGCTTCGATATGCTCTCTTGAGCCCTGTCTGAATCTCAAATGTGCCATGTCTGCAGTTACACATCTGATCCAGATTGAAGAGCGTTTGCTTGCACAGCCTTGCAACAGAGAGCTCAGTTCAAGCTTGGTAACTTAATGTTTGCCAAGGTTTTGCATTTTGCACTGAGATCTATGCTGTTACCGTCACCCACGATGCCAAGTCAGCCCACATGCCCTCCTGCCACCCATGGAGTCATGCACTCCCAAGCAAAGCCTGATAATACTGCATTTGGGGGGTCACAAACCCCAGAGAGGACAGCTCTTACACATCCCAGGGACCCCGGCGCAGCCAGCCTGCACGATTTACAGCATGTTGCAGGCACATCTCGAACTTCTCATGAAAGGGTAAGGAAAAAGGCACCACCAGAGCCCTGGGGCTAGAAACCAGCCTGGGACAGGCCCATCTCTTGCTGTTCCAGTGCCCACGTGTGGCCAAGCCCTGAATCTTTCCCTCTTTTGCTTTGTTGCATCCAAGTGCACGGCAAACTCTTTGCGAAGAAAGCAAGTGTCCTCTGCTGGCTGCAAGCGAAAAATGCATGTGGTGAGACCCTGGCTAGGGACAGCATTGGAGCAGGGATGTGTTCTGTGGAGTTCGTGACCTGACTTTGTTTTAAAGACGGACGATAAACCAACCGTGAAATGGAGCTACAAGCTGGCTGCTTGCAGCATGGACAGAAGAAGGGGGTCAGGGTCTCTGTGCCTTCGGGCTGCGGGTGCAGGGCAGGATGCAGCCCTTCTCCCTCACAGCCTCATTGCTGGGGGGAGGACGGACGCCAAGTAGGTCCCCCAGTAGAGCCCAGGTAAGAGACTGTGGAGGCTGGAAGGGGGGGCAGCTGCACAAGGAGGTAGGAGATCAGAAGTGCCCAAGGCACAGGAGCAGAGGAACTCTTCACCAGCACGAAGCCCATTTTGGGCAGTGCCTGCAGAAAGGACGTAAGAGCAAGGGCCAGAATCCAGCATGCGTTTGTTCTCTGTGTTTCTGAAATAATCCTTCAGAGATCAACGGGGTTTCACATCTTTCCCCATCTGTTCTTAATCTGTTCGCTTGACAGACGCCAAACCACCATACCCCGTATGGAAAAACACAAAACAAAATACAAAGCCTTCTATCTCCTCTGGTTTTAGTCAGAACCGTTCCCTTGAGCCTGGCTCTGTTCGTGCCCCAGGCACGTGTGGAGGCCCAGGGAGGAACCTGCCCTGGGGACAGCTCTGCTGTCAGCAGGGATTTCACAGCAAGGCCCAGAGAAGGGGCGGCCAGGGCACAGACTGGATCTGATGGAGCAGCTTTGTGTTTATGCAAACCCAGTGACTCAGGTTGGTGGTGATCTGCTGCTGACATCCCTCTGCTGCCAAGAAGCCTCTACCAGCATCTCGGTTCTGTTGTTCCAGGCGCTGCAGACTTGTACAGCCAGAGACAGTCCTGGCTGGGCAGGAGGTGGGCAGAGAGAAGGGAACTCCCTTGCTAAAGGTCACAGCGCAGATAGGGCCAGGAGGAAAACCAGTACCCTGAACCCTGCAAAGGCTCCAGTTAATTGGCCAAGCAGCCTCTCATCCCAGTGTTAGCTCCGAGTTCATCCCTGCAATATCTGTTGAGGACGTGAGCAACAGCATTTTAATGGTACCCATGAATACTTTATTTCAGGCTGAGACTTGGTGACTACAGCACTGACATTATCAGTGCCTGGACCAAACCATGTCTGATGATAAATAATACAGGATAACTGCCAACATCTAAAATTATCCTAAGCTGTTCCCATCCTCATCCTATCTATCAGAAGGTCTGAGTGTTTGCAACAGCTCATACAGTAAATGGACTTTAACTTTCTTCTTTCCAGATACTGAAACTGGCTCTTTTCAGGACACTGCCATGTAATTTACAGCTCTATCACCACCTCCTTAATAGTTGCCAGGTTCTTTGGAGTCCTTTGAAAGTGAACACAATAAAAAGATATGAGCCGAGACTGACCACAGGTTTCATGTCTGCAGGTTCCTACGTGCCTTTTGGGGTCTTTTCATCAAGGTAATGGAAACCAAGTCTGTATTTTCAAGGCAAGATGATGAGGTTTTAAGAGTTCGCCTGACTAGTAACAACAGAGAATTGATACAGCTCTACAGTAGCCAAATGCCAGCTCATCTCTAGGTCTCAACTTTACCATTAGCCTCAGGTAAGAGGGGGAAGGGAGAAATTTCCTCTTTGCATATCATTTGCTTAACCAGTCTGAATCACAATCCTGCCAGTCTGAAAACAGGTTTGAAACAGTGACAGTTAAACACCTGTGTAATTTGTCCATTACCCCAAGAACAGGGTATTTATATAAGATTTGGATAAGCAAAAAAGGCGGCTGGGAAAAGATTCAGCAGCTCTGATAGGAGAGGGAAAACGGCATTGTCTGGGGCTGTTAACATCACAGCATGCCCTGCTCTGCTCAGACAGTGCTTCACACCAGCCCAAGCCTATGTTAATTTAATAAATGAAAACATCCTGTGCCTCCCCAGTTTGGCAAAGGTAGGATCTGGGGTGAAGGAGATCTCCTCTGCTTACTCTGCATGTTTTGCCGGTATCCCCCAACTCCCTGAAATGTCAAGAGAAAGATCAACAGAGTGAAATGTAATCTCAAAGAGAAACACAGTATTTTTTTAAATGTCCTCACAGCGGTAATCATAATAAAAATACAAACCTGAGGTTTGTAAAAATCTAGCAATAAAACCACAGACATCTTTACAACTCCCAGATATGCAGTGCTCCCCGGCAGCAAGCACAAAAACCCTCCCAGATGCAAGGAGCAAAACTATAACTGGGGAACAGGCCTAATTGTTTTACAGCCTGCAAAAAAAAAAAAAAGCCACACAGGACACCAATTCGCAGGTCATTACCAGTCACCATCAAGGAAGAGAAAATAAAATCCCTTCATTTTTCCTCACCTAGAGACCACGGAGCAGCTGAGTTGTAGGGAGGCAGAATGCTACACTTACAGGCAAGTACGTGGTTCAGATTCAGAAAGCAAGCTCACATCTTTGTGCTGCTTCCTGTCATGTAAAGCCCTTTTCTTTGCAAGCCAGATTATAGGCATCTGTGCTTCCCTAGCTAAAGTAAGTATGTTCTGTTCCGTGGGAATGGAGAGCACGTCCCTTAAAATGTGAAGCAGGCCCTCGGGCAATGTAGCTCAGCTTCCCAGTGTGCTCTGGCAGGTTATTTAATATTTCTGTGCCTTGAATCTCCCATCAGCAAAAGGAATCCTGTATTTCTGCCACTCTGTCCAACAAGGTTTAAAGCTTTTCACGTGGGCGCTGCTTATTATTAGGAGGCAATGGAGGACTGTGGCAGCAGCGGGCTAGTTGTGTGCAAGGTGATGAGACTCACCTGAACATAGAGCAGGATTATAAAGCACAGAGTGTGGTTTGTAGAGGAATTTCTGGAGCCTCTGCAATCGTTTAGCCCAGCGTTTTCTTATGTGCTTGACTTTACTCTTAGGTGCAGCCAGGATTTTGAATTGCCAGCCCGTATTGCTGGGGGAGGCAGGCATCAGCTCGCTGAGATGATGGTACTGATGCAGCTATTGACAACTGTGATGACTTGTCTTTTCCTCTGTCTGCCATGGAAATGAACCCATGCGGTAGCAATGATGGGAAATTACACTGAGGGAAAAAAAAAAGTTCAATGTAGGCCAAGTTTTAAAAGTCCAGAGTAAACACAGCCTCAGCCTAGTACCGAACAACTGTCAAGTCACATTGCAGTAGGCTTCTTGATGTTGATAATTTAACAATTCTTTGGCCCAAGGGTACATCTCCCACTGCAAATCTGCTTCTCCAAAGCTGCTTTATCACTGACCTGAAAGGAAGCAATCATGGCTTGTGTGTAAATGTATGTGACGAGAGCTAATGCATGGTAATAGCTACAGCACATCTAGCGGGTCTGACAAAACAGACAGGGTTCTGTATGTGTATTTTGCTCCCTGAACATACAGGTCACTGGCCTTTTTCCTGATGATCTTGATAGAGTACAGTAGGCAGAGCCTGGGCGTACATATATAACCCTGTCAGTGATTATTTATATACTTAAGACTAGATTTTTATTTCACTTTTTTTGTAAAAGCCTTAAAAACAAAACAAAAAGCAGATGTCACAGGTCTTCTTTTGCCCTAGAAAAAAATGTTTGTTCTTCTCCTTTTCTTTCTAGGCTATTTACAACTGGTCCTTTTTCCTTTGTGGACTGATTGTCTAAGTTTAGCTGCCTAGTTGAAGAGTTTTTTGAAAACTGTTCTGGGCCTTAATCACGCCCTTTCTGACTGAAATGAGAACCCTTACTCCCCAGGTTCCTGGGAAAGGCCCATGATATAATTGAAAGGCGGGAACTGCTTTTGCCCTTGTTTGTACAATCACAGAATTCTGGCTAACAGCCATCTCATGAATTAATGCTGAAAAATAATGGATTTTCTAAGAGTCTGGTTGGTAAAGTGGAGATAAGGGAGCTGAGTAAGGAGCTGATGCCTCTTCCCGGCCAGCAATTGTAGCAATGTTTTACATCCAGAGAGTAGGTCAATTCACTAGCACATTTAATGGATGAGATAAGGGCAGCTTGCACGAAATTAGCTTTCTGGGCAATGTATGATATCAGGGATGCAGAACCCTCCTGGCTGCCCGCTGCTGCAGGGAGCTGCCTGCAGGCATTTCCAGAGCAAGGCCTGGCAGATCTATTCGCACATGATGCTCTCTTGCGCTAAAAACAAGCGTGATGCTCCTGAGCATCCCGCTATAAAGCAAGTGACAGCTAAGGCAACGCAGGCCAGTGTGCCACCCTTGGGAACGGCTGACCACCCTCTGCTCAGCATCCTCTCATCGGTGCGAAGCCACGCTGCAGCGGAGTTGCGAGAAGGATCTCTGTGTTGTGCCCCCTTCCACGCACAGAGACGTGTGTGCAGCTCGCGGCAGCCTGCTCCCACCTTCTGCTCCTCCAGCCCCAGATGTCAGGCTGGATTAGGCATCTCGTGGATCCTGACCTGCTTTCTCCAGTTCTGCTCCTCAATAGATGTCTGAGCCTCAGTTTCAGCACTTGTCATCAGATGTTACTTGTTCTGCAGCAGGAGGCTTCCTCTTGTACCAGGAACCCCGCTGGCCTAAGTGTTGTGCAAACAAAGGAAAAACAATAACTAAAACCAGTCTCTGCCTTAAGGAGCTAACAGCATCTCCCATATTTCTCCCAGCTTCTGTAAAATAAATCTTTGGTAATTTTGCTGGTTTTCAAAGAATGATAAAAGGACTTGTCGTCACTCTCTGACACTGACTTTTCCTGCCAGTCACTAAGCTTCCTCCTCCCTCTCCCATGCGGGAAGAAGTTAAAAATGACATCTCATCTGATGATTGCTAATTATCTTAGAGGCTGTTGGTAAGATGCAGCGAAGGGACCAAAGGCAGCACTCAAGAACAGCCCTGCAGGAGGAATGCTGGCTTGGCTGGTGTCACTGTGCAGAATTAGGCCGTGAGTATTTCAACTGATGCTTCTCCAACAGGATGCCTGATAGCAAAGGTACTAAATAAGGATTAGTATCGAAGTCTCTCGATAGACACACACACTTACGTACATTTGGTTCTGATTTTCAAAATCTTCCCTTCTGGAATGGGGAGGGATCCCATCACCCTTTGGATTTGAACATTTTGGTTGAATTTCATCCTGGCTGTTGTTCCCCACTTTGCGCCAAGCTCTGGGAAAGACTCTGCGCAGTAACTTCCCCTTGTCCTACCCCCAGCACACTGCAGTCGACAGCAGAGGACTTGTGCAGCAACCTGCCGGCTGCCTGCTTGCAAGGAGAGACAGCCACTCCAGCATGGTCTCCTTCCCGACGGGGTGAACGTGAAGCTAATCCCTGATTCTCATCTTAGCCACCATGATCTAATTAATAGTAACTCTTTGGGCTTTATAGGGTGGAGGGTGTCTGGATTTAGATCTTCATTACTGGAAATAAAACCTGGCCAGCTGTGCATGTTGATATTACAGATGCACGGCAAAGAGAAACAACATCTGTGTGCAGCGACACAGGAGAGGTGAACTTTCCTACTTCCAGCTCTGCAGCCTGCTGCTCAACCCTGTCCCTGTAATCTGTGCTCTTTAAAAAACAAAGGAAGCAAAAGAAAATAAGGAGAGAGAGGCACCTTAAAAGCAAAGAGCCAGCAAGAGTGGGAAGATGCATTGCCTCTAATGTCCTGGAAAATCTCTGTCCCTGCTGCTAGCAGAGCCTGGAGAGCAAACCCAAGAGCACGGGGTAGGAGGCAGATCACGGACACAGGTGAGGATCAGCCTTGCCCTAACCTCTCCCTAATATCTTCCTGCACTCACCTCCCATTCATTAATTAGCACGGGCCTTTTGAAGCAGGCATGGCCCCTCCACCAAGTACACACCAATTTCCACTCCTCCTCTTACCTGGTCCCTCTCTGTGCCTCCAGACAGCGCAGAAAGGAGGTGACGAGCCCGGAGCTGGCGCTGGCAGGCAGGTGCTGCTGCTGCTGGTGCTGGCGGCGCTGCTGGGAGCCCTCCTTCCTCCACAGGCTGACGTTACACTGTCTGCCCAGGCTTTGCAGCCACTTGATTTATTTCTATATATAAACTCTGGAGATGCCTCCTGCAAGCAGCGTGGCACGTTGCCAATGCAGCCAGGCCAGCCCACGGAGGGCACGCAGGGCTCCGTGGCGGGGGATCAGAGCAATTCTTCAGCTGGTCTTGAGACAGACGGGACAACCTGCGACTCTCCACTGAGCAACAAGGTCCTTGCAATCCGTGCAGATGATTGCATCCCATCAAATCCGGGCAAATCCACCCGTGCAAGGAGTTCCTTGCTCTGCAGAGCTTGACCATATGGCTGAAGAATAAGCCGTGAAGGGACAGAGTTCTTTGAACTGAAGTCCAGGACTCAGAGGTCCTCAGATCTGGAGTCTGCTTACTGGATTTTCTGCCTGATCCCATCAAATCCTGGGAGTCACAAAATCTGGATTTTATCTCAGTTTCCCCGTGGATTTTCTGTCTGATTCTGGGGTGGTTGCTTAGAGCCAGTCTTTGAAAGGATGCCTGCAGTTTTCACAGAAAGCTGTAACTGTGTGAAGCACTGATGATTACACTAGAGGTACAACCCACAGGCAACACAGGGCCTCAAGGACTGCTGCGCATCATATCATATCATATCATATCATACCATATCATATCACATCATATCATATATCATATCATAGCTTTTTGTGATCTCTGATTTTGGTGGAGCACAAACCAAGGGCGACTTTACTGTAAGATGCTCATAACCTGGAGCTTCCCATTTGCACTTCAACAGGCTGGGGATTTGAATTTCTGGGGAAAAACCCTTGGCCATCTCCAAAGCTCAGGAGTTGGGATCAGGGCCAGAGCTTCCTCCAGCCCAATTCTCTGCAAAGAGGAGTCGCTGAGCTACAATTAACTGTATTACACAGCACTCTCCTTTTCAGGATTTTTAAAGAGCTTTGCAGATATTAATGACATAATTACCATGCTCACAGCACCCTGTGAGACAAAGATATTCCCATTTTGAGCATGAAGAAACTGGGGCAGCTCAGTGGGCCACTCACCTGGCGAGGGGCAGCAGATGCTGCTGCGCCAACAGAGCAGCCTTTTAAAGGATGACAAATTGGGGTGACATTTGCAGGCTGAAACTTCAGAGAACTGAAAACTTCAGAGGAACCAGGGGGATATGGAAAAAAATGCGTAGGGACTATTTCAGTTTTGTTTCTGAATGGATGTATTTTCACCCCTTTGTTTCCAACACGTTTTCTTTCCATGGGGTACAGGGGTATGTTTCTGTTGTATGAATGTCACATCTTAAGGCCTGTTAATAAAAAGCACTTTCTTTCCAACAACACAGCTGGAGGTTTTTCCTTCATCTGTGTTAGGTTGTTAGGGATCCATATTGAATTTAACATCCTTCTGTCTCTCCTGCCAGGAGGATTCAAATGGCAAATGCATTTCTCTTTTGGCACAGGTCCTAACTGAATCAGCTTCTCAGACTAGTTCGTCACCTAGCGGGATCCTAAATTAAGAGTCCACATTTTATACACAAAACTGGATCTGCGATAAAACGGAAGGAAAACCATGAACAGGGGAGGGCCCGTTGTCCACCCACCATTGCAAACTGGCGTTCGAGTCCGGCCCCTGCACGGAGATGCCTCTGCAGCTGCTGCCCAGAGATGCCCCGAAGGAGGGAGCCACGGTGTGGGGAGCCACCAGCTGCCAGGGAGGTGCCCTGGGGACACTGCTCAAACCCCATGCTGGCCCGACACAGCAGCCTGCTCCTTCCCACTGCAGGGCCTTTCTCCACCACTGCCTGTACACTCAAGTCTCCTCCTGTACCAGTCTTTCCACTTCTAAATGCCCATTTAAAACTGGTCATCTTTGAGTTTAGCTTTGACTAAGAACTACTAAGCTTTCTTAAAAGTATTTCCCTCTAGGCTATGTTGCACTTCAGTTTCTCCAGATTTAGGAGCCGCAAGGTGCAAAGCACATGTAGATCCGTCCTCCATTTCCTCACACAGAGTTTTCTCGGATTCGCACAACAGGATCATGGAGAAGGTACGTAGATCCACCAGCTTGCAGCTTAACGCTGAATTTCATTTTGGTGAAGGTGTGAAATAGTTATTCATGTTGTGTATAGTACTTTTTCCTTAGAAAATTATGATCTCTAACTTCTAGAAACTTTAACAGGCCTTTTCTGTTGGCTGCTTTAAAAAAATCAAGTTTCTGTCTCTTAATTCTGAGGCCCCTTATAATGAAGGATTTTCTTTCCATTACAAACACAGAAAAGACGCTGTGTGCGAATTTACCCACACGATGAACCTCACCAGGCTGTTCTGCGTGTGCCATTCACAGGGGCAATGTCCTGCTCACGGGTAAACCCCCGATTGCTCTAACCTTTCTGACCTCATTAGTCGTGTGGGAGTTTGGGGGTGGGGGTGGGGGGGTGTCTGCCAGTGCACACGCTGTTCCTCTGAAACCGTGTGCATCTGCCAGAAACACAACCCCACGCCAGCGATCGTGCCACGTGGCATCACGTCCCGCACGGCTCTGTGCAGAACACACCGATGCCCAAAGAGCATCCGACCACCTACGGCCGCGCACCCGGGCCCGACCCGGCCGGCGGGCGCGGTGAGGTCACACGCAGCCAAATGCGCGCGCAGGGCCGGACGGGCCGCAGCAATCCCGCCCCTCGCAGCGCGCTCGCTCCAGGGGGCTCGCGGGGGAACTCCCGCCCGTGCGGCCGTGGGCTCCTCGGGAACGCGCCTCCGCGTGCCCGCACGGTGCCAACAGCACACGACACCCCCCCGCCCCCGCCAGCTCCAGGCGCCCTTTTCTTCCCCGCCTCCGCACGCGCGCGTCACCACGGCCCGCCGGAGCAGACGCAGCTCCCGGTCACCGCCGCGTTTCCCGCCCGCGCCGCCTGCCTTCGCACAGGCGCACCCGGGCGCGTGCCTGCCCGCCACTTCACACGCACGCGTGCGTCTGCGTGCGCGGGCTGCTCCAAACGCGCAGCCGCACGCGCACCCGTGGGCACCCCTCCACACCCCACGTGCAGGGGCGATGTTCATTGTGCCGCTGCCCGGCGTCCGCGCGCGTGCGCCGCTCCCCTCGTGCACATGTGCCACACGGCTGTGCGCGCTCCGCTCGGTGAGCGCACGCGCTCTTCGCTCCCCGGCGCGCGGGGCAGGCGCGCGCTAACACCACCCCGCCCCGCCCCGCCCGCCCCCATGGGCGGGGATAAAGCCGCGGCCGGTGACAGCGCTGACCCCCCCCCCCGTTGCCATAGCGACGGGCCGGGCTGCCGCAGCCGCACCTGCGCCTGCGCCCCCGCCCCCGGTCCCCCCCCCCCCCCCAGCGGCCGGTAAGTGCCGGCCCCGCGGGTCGCCGCTCGCCGCCAGCCCGAAGGAGCCGAGGGGCCATGAGCGCCGGCAGCGGCTGACCCGGCTGCGCGCCGCTGGCAGCGAGGGGTGGGGGGGCCCGTGGGGGCCTGCGACGGGAGGGAGCCGCCTCGGCACCGCCGCGGAGGGCTGAACAGGTGAGGGGCAGGGGAGGGGCGGCGGCCCCGGGCCGCCTGAGGGGGCGGGAGGGGGTACGGTACCCTGTCGCCTCCACCCCCTTCATCCCTGGCCAGCTGGGGGGGCGTCGGCGGCAGCGTGATCCCCCTGCGGCTGCGTGTGGGGCGGCTTAGCGGCGTCGCTGCTCCGTGAGGGGCTGAGGCCTCCCCCCCCCCCCCCCCCCCTCAGGCGGATCCCCCGGGGAGGCCCTTCCCGCCCTCTGCGGTATTGCGAGGCGGGTCCGTCCCCCGTTGTCCCTCGTCCTGTCGCCCCCCGCGGACGGGGGGTGTCCAGGCGCCTCTCTGCCCCCTCTCTGCGTCAGGCGGGGTGGTCGCGATCGCGGGCCCTGCCCGGCTGGAAAAGCAGCGCCTCGGGGGAGAAAGATCCGCCGCTGCGGCGGAGGGGCGAGGGCAGCCCGCCCGGGTAACGCAGGGCCGGGGGTGCGGGGAGGGCGGCCGCCGGGGCGGTGTGCCGGTGCGAGGGTGTGCCGCCGCCTCTCTCTCTTGAGCATAAAAGGCCCTTTTTTTCTGGCCACCAGAGCAGCAGAGGAGAAAAGGGGGTAGCCCACAGCTCACGTTGCCCCTCATCTTTGCGTTTCTTCTGGCTCGGGGGCAAGGACGTTTCTTTCACGTCTGGCTGCGACCGTGTCCCAGCTCAGGAGAGCGCGGTCCGCCCGTTCGCCGCCCTCCCCGGCGTCCCTCCGCACCGCTCGGGCTTCGGCGGAGCCGCTGGCTCCCACCCGCACCCCCTGGGGCAGGTTTTACCCCTTTCATCCTTCACAGCCTCCTTTTGTGTGGTGCGTTTTCACTTTAGAAAGTGACAACAGTGTCGTTTCCGTGAGTAACAGGGGGTCTGCAAAGAGAAGATGGATGGATTGTGTACCCTTTTGGAGTGGCTAGGGAGTAATCTGTATTTGAGACGAGATTTTTTTCCTTCTGAGGAGAGCGCCTGTCGCTTGTGGATATGGCAGCGAAGAAGTGCAGGGCGTCCTCAGACATGGAGATTCTTCCAGCAGCATCGATGCTCCCTACGCAGGACATGGGGTGGGACAGCAGGGAGGGAGGAGGGGCCCTGCCCACCGTGGACAACAGCGCTATGCCTTTGCGTTTGCCTTACGAAATTGTGTAAAGCTGAGAAGTGAAGGTAAATAAAAGCACAGAAGCTGAGGCAGCCCAGAGGGTGGAATTGTCCATTTTGATCTGCATTGCAGGTGCCTGAGAAGCATCCAGGGTACTTGTTGGCTTTCCCTAGACGGGAAGATGCTTAAGCTTAAAAAGCTTTATTGATGCTTTTGCAATATAAATTATGCTCCTTAATTAAAAAAAAAAAAAAAAAGAAGAAATGGATGTGACTGTAAATACAGTGCCTTTTTCTGTATTAACTTGCTTGTTAGGGGATGTAATTCTGCAGTGTTTTATTATGGCTGAGCCTGTGGGAGATTTATGCTCTTAAACCACACATTGCTTTTTGATTCGACTACTTAAAGCAAGTGCTTTATGAACAGGTAACAGCGTACTTGTTAATTTTTCAAGCTTCTGGTTGTACTGAGGTTCCAGCAGTCATTTTTAGTGAAACAACAAAGATTGGGAGGTCGTAACAGAGGAAAGTATCAGCTGCTTAAGTAGAAAAAAAATATTGGCTGAACTGACACCTAACTACTTGTTTTCGTTCTGTTACCATAGTTCTGCTTAGTTGTTGAAGATGGCCCTGCTGGTTGCAGGGGGTTGGACTAGATGACCTTTAAAGGTCCCCTCCAACCCAAACCATTCTGTGATTCTGTATCTGTAAGTTTCCTTCCCTTAGGAAAGACAAAGGACTCACAACCAATCCAAATGCCGTATGTAGCTTTCAGTCCAGTAGTGGTTGAAACTCTAGAACAGTAATCTTAGTTCATTCCTTAAAGTGATTTCCTTCACTTCAGATTTCAGATACAACTGCATACTTTCAGGTCTTGTAAATGATTTTTCTTAAAATGCATTCTGTCATTGGAGTTACAAAAATCAAACGGTTCCTCCGTGTGCCCTAATTCAAGAGGCTGTAGGTATTAAGGACAATGTGTTTGTTCCTCCAGATCCACTACGTTAGTCAAGCCTTTGACAGCAGTAGGCAGAAGAAACACTCCCCAGCACTATTATTCCAGAATGTGGACCATAGTATAAAGTAAAATATTTCTTGAACGTTATAAGCAGTATAATAGAGGGAATACAGTTGTAATAAAGTAGCTTGCAAGTTTACTTTTGCTGCTCTGTTAGACTCTCATTTCAAGGGGTCTTGTTTTCGGTGGCTTAAAAAATGGTGTTTTAAAGTAGCAAAACTTTGAAGGATTGCTTTTATATCCTCAGGATTCACAGTGTATTGCAGTACTTACTAGTGTGAACAGCATACTGTTATGTAATTCATCTTTTTACTCAAGTTCATGTGTAACGTACTTTTTCATAGTAAAGTTTAAAAAAATGTAGCAAATTGTAGTTTACTTTGTACAGAGAACAGACACCTTCATCTTTCTGAAACCATTTACGATGCTTAAGAATTTCTTTTGCTGACAAGTGACACTTTCTGTATATATTTGTGTCTCCATATATGTATGTCTTAAGTAACTAACAGCGGTGGTTCCTGATGAGCAGTGATTTACTGAAAAATTGGTGTGTTGGATAACTCAATGCTTTAGAGGAAATATCTGAGCGTGTTCTGACTAGACAAGGGTGTAGCTTTTCCTGGTTTAAAAAGCAAAGCCACAGATGAAGGAAGGAAAGATCCAGCGATTTTGGTGCTGAGAAGAGATAGTTCCATGAAGGGTGTCTGATGTGGCTTTCTGCAGCCTCTTCCCTGTCTGCTGCGGCACACACTACAACGCTGAGTAGCTGTGAAACGCCAAAAAACCACGGGCAGAAGCCTGTGTGCCTTATTGCAGCTCCCAGTGTTGGTGCTGGTGGGAACATGCTGCGCTGAGCTAATACTGTGTACCCGTAACCAGGGGAGTCGGAGCAGGCTCTGGCAGAGCACGTCCTGGCCCTGGGAACAGTGGTGCTGAGCCGCCCAGAGCTGGGCGGGGAGGTGCCCTTTGTTCAGGCAGGAATCTCACCGCCGGGGCTCTGGTTTCCTTCGCCGCCGCAGCGTGCCAAAGCAAACTCTCCGCTCCTTTCCTGCGCCCTCAGCTAACGCGACCCATGAAAGAGCAGCTGAAGAGAACAAACAGCGCGTTTGGGGGTAGAGCCAAGTTTGAGTGTCAGCCCCCCGCTTGCTGCCGGCTGTACCTCACCTCGGACTCCTTCGCTCGCGTGACAAGACCTGGCATCCTTGGTATATCTGGCTGTACTGTCGTCAGTGAACATGCGCCTCATCAGTCTCTGTGCTCATTTTTAAGTGCTATAAAAATTGTCTTCCTCTAACCAAGGATGTCCAGCGGTGTGATAACGGGTGTTAGTCAGTATCTCCATGTGATCAGTGGGTAATTTTGTCTAACGGCGTTTTATGGTTATCTACCAGCTCATTTCTCCTGGTGATGTTAAAGAGCACGCTACCACAAATGGGAGCAATACATTTATTTACTTCTAGAATTTAGAGGCGTGACAAAATATTGCTGCAAATTATGTCCTCAGAGTGTATCAGAACTTCTGCAAGCTGTTTGTTTGAGTGGTTTTAAAGAATCCTTGGAAAAAATGCCTTTTGTTAGGATCGTCGTTTCTTTCCTGCTATTGAGGATGTTACTTGGTTTCATTTCACTCCTAGAAAACCTTTGGTTTGTACTTAAAATGTTAAAACATGTTGCTGCTTGTTGGTCTTAATTATTTGGGCGAGAGACAGGGTTTAAGATGAATGTTGTTTGAAAACATTGCTTGACTGAAAACTGAAATTTCATGGCTTCTCCCTAAACAGAGTGATAGCTGCCTCTAGAAAGGCTGAAAATACGCCAGGGAACAGGAGCTCCCTGTAATCTGAGTCAGTGCCCAGAGGGAGGGCACAAAAGGTGCAGCATATCGCCTCTCTGGGCTAGAGGTGTCGAGCTTCGGAAGTGTCCATCTGTGTGGAAAAAATCGTGCGACTGATGTCATTAGTAGCAGGTTTCCTATGTAACAGAAGTATGAGTGCTTGTTCGCTTTGCATTCCTTATGCAAGCTTGATTTAAGCTGTGTACGGTTTTACTGTCTCAGTGTGAGATACCTGGTTTATGTAAGTAAGAGTATAAAGCACATCTGTTAGAGATTCTTTGTCTCAGCATCCTATTTACTGTAAGGAAAAAAAAAATCTTATACTTGCTTCAGAAAGGGCTTAGACATAGGTCATCACCGTCACTAGATTTCCTTCATCAGCAGCTTTCAAAACCTTTACTTTGGCAAAGCGGAGACCAATTTTGGTATGTTTGATTGTAGTTGCTGTTCTAAAATAATAAAATCAATGGCTTATGAAACAGCGTCACAGAATGCATTAGAGAAGAGCGCACTCCTCAGCCTCAGAAACAGTGGTGCTGCTCTGTGGAGCTGCTGTTACAAGAGCTATTCTCCGTAAGCGGTTCTCTCCGAGGGGCACAGGTTTAGTGAGCTTGCCGTCAGGCTTTGGTGCCTTTTGATGCGTTTCACCAATTTTCAGGTAAGCTCTGAAAATTGTAATTTCTGCAGTTGTTGCATAGGAGCTCCAGCTCGGGTGGGTGCCTGGGGCTGGCGCTGCTGCAGGAGGCACTTCTGCCTGTGACACCCCCCAACCCGGTTAGAGTTATTTTTATTATTTTGGGTTTTCCCCACCTTCCCCATCAGCCGCACAGGGGTCTGCAGTGCTGCATGGTGATCCTGTCACCTGAAAAACAGCCAGTGGAAAAACAGGTTTGTTTTCAGCTGGAGCAGTTCCCTGACCTGGTTCACTGAATGACCAGGGAGGTGGTTTCAGAGCATTTCAGAAATGCGACAGTAAATTCTTCCTCAGTACGTGCAAGTGCAGTGGGTGAGGCAAAGTCACGGCTAGGCTGGAGAGCTAAACGGCTGCCTGTCTGTGTGCTCGCAGGTTATTTTCCTGTTATGGGGGGAAAAATGCCCAACCAAGTTGCTTATATGAAACCAGAATAGTAAATTTTTTTGGTTTGTGTTTCAGCAAGCCTTCAGAACTGGCAAAGTTTAAAAAGGACACAGGTGCATTTTCTTTTGAGTTCTTGTGCAATTCACATGTGGCTGATTAGAATTAACTATAATTAAGACAACATGAAGTGTTCGTAAGTGAATTTTTGATATCTCAAAAAACCCCACCCTTCACTTTTCAATAGTATGGCGTTATTTCTAGGCATGAATTTGTATCCTTGTACGAAAACCTCCCACAGCCCACCTTACTAGCTTAAGTCCTGATTCAGCTTTAACTGGAGCTGGAGAACTTTTTAACAACTTTGAAAGAATAGAATCAGGCTCGGTTTTGTGTGTGACATTGATACTGTGTTAGTCTGGGGGAACTGAATTTTAATTTCTTCATCATTCCTCTTGTGACAAAAGAAATTGGCTTTACTAGAAAGACTTAACATGTCTTTGCAATATTATAACTGACTGGTTGTGATTGAGGTGCAGTCTGTGTTCTGTGGCTTTGATGGAGGTTATATTAACATAACCAACTGTGTTATCCTCAGAACGAAGGGGTGAATAAAATGGAAAGGCCATTTGTCAGGAGCATGTGCTGGAATGCAGAAGAGAACGAACCTGTTCCTCTAACGATGTAGCCTTACTCGTGAGGGCTTCTATTGTCACTTTAAAAAAAATATAAAAATTACATGGATTTCATCATTGTTAAAGGGGTTCTTTTGAAGTAATTGGTATTATTTAGATGGTACCTTGTTTCCCTAAAGTGAATTATGCCCATATTAGGTCATTTTCAATGTGTTCTGCCAGAGTAAGCTATTTCTTCTTGACAGCTGTACAGCCATAGCATCTGGTATTGGTCAGAATAATTGTGTCAGTACAAAATGCCACTGCAGGACCGTTTGACTTGATTTTCTGTAGTCTCTGTCATGGGAGTGACCTTAACATCTGATTACTTTGTTTGCTTCCATTGTGACAGCTGGGGTTGGGTGGTCTCAAGGGCGTGGAAAACTCCGTGTGAATTATGCTTGTCCGTCCTTGGGACTTCAGGTAGCCAGTGGGGCACGTGAGCAGTCGGCAATTTCTGTGCAAAGTACCAGCTTGTTCATTTAGAGCATCTGGAAGAATTAAGTCATCGCTACCAGGAGTGTGTCCACTTAATTGTTCTTCCTGCTGCCATACCAATTGCTGTGGGAGTAGCAAAAATTTATTTTCTTCCTAAAATACTAGAACCTGTGCGTCCTTGGGGACATTCAGAGATTACATGTAAAGAATCTGCAGAATCTCTGACCAGAAAATGAAGGGGAAGCCAGGCAGAGAAACAACTGAGTAAGGTAGCATTGGAAAGCAGTAGAAATGGAAAAGGAGCTGAGAAAGCAAAATCATATCCTTCCTATGGGAGGAGAGTGGCATGTTTCCTTTCTCCCCTCAGTTGTCTCCAGGAAGAACTACTAATTTTGCTTGGCTTACAACACACAAACTAAAAGAATATGAAAACAAGTTATTGGGACAATAATTACATATAAGTGTTGTTATGCTTTAACACAGAGGGCAGGGGAGGAGAGGGATGGAGTTGTTGCTCTAAGATGTACTTGGTACTGGTAAGGGGGCATTGGAGAAGGGGAAGGACATTCAGAAGGTGGCTGTGTAGGCCTGGCATGTAGTCTGAAAAGCATGATTTCACTAGTTGAAGTGGTTTAGTCTCATGCACAGATGAGTGAGGGGTGAACATAAACCTGAAACTGTGTAATAGGCTGCTATTAAACTGGATTATTGTCAAATCTACAGTAGCAGAAATATAATGGTATCGGGGTGGGGGCACTTAAAGCAAATGTCCAAGCAAAAAGATAGCAAAGCCCTCGAGTTGCCTGTGGAGACTGCGGGGTTTCCTTTATGATGTCCTTTGAAATAAGCTGAACAAACTCTTTGGGGATGGCATATGTCTCTGAAAGCGCAGAGCTGATCTAAGCAAAGCACAGCTAAGTGTCTGTCAGTTGGGCATTTTATCATTGGAGCTGCATTATTGAGAAATGTTTGGTCGGTTCCGGGACTGTCTGAAATGGGGACTGGCTAAGGCTTTGAAGGTTCTTCCAAGAAGACTCCTGTGTCATTAAATAGTTTTGAAATTGTATTTTGTGGAGCATACAAAAAACATTTTGGCAGTTTTGTCCCATTTTAAGGGGGCACTGGCTAGGTACCAGTTGAGAGGAAAATGTCTGCCTGCACATACGTGTTTCCGGAAGATTTGGGTATGTGTTGGCAGAGAGCTGAAGCAGCTTCTCAGGTGAGAGTCCCCCATCTGTGTAAAAGGAGGTTAGTCTGGTTTGTTTAGTGGATACCAAACAGGAATGAAAATGTTAAATAACTACGGTTGTCTGGGCTTCGTTCCCGTGGCTTCCTTTGGACTGTGTCTAAAGTCACAGATTAGCATCTCCCTCCTCTTATCTTGCAGCAGGGTACAGAGATGCTCTGATGTGCGCAGAGGCACTGATACATAGCCAGATGCTCATTGCCTTGAAATATTTTGAATTCTGTCCAAATACTTAAGATCAGAAAAGGCCTGGAGCTTGCACATCATGTGCAAGGCAAGATTTGGCTGTTAAAATGTGAGTGATTGTTTATGGTGAGCCTGTGAAGAAGTTGCATTTTGGAAGCTTTTGTTTAATATTTTTCATTTTCAACTTATTTATTTTTGTTCCCTTTTTAAGGGAGCATGCACCTGTAAAAGAAACAAGGCAGATCCTTTGTAAGGTGAGCTTACAAGAATGTTAAGTTACCTTCGTGGAAGTTGAGAGCTTAGGTGGGTGCAGCAAGGATTAAAGAGTTGCACTCAATGTTCCCAAGGGAATGCTGTTTAATTCATTCCATTTGTTCCTCCTAGGCTATATTCAAGAGAAATTGTGCATCCGTGGTTCGGAGGACTTGAGGCTCGATCTTTGAGCTATATCTAGAAACAATTTGTGATGGTGGTGATCTGGAGAAATGAGAAGTTTTGCGCTTTTGAAGAGTTGTACCACCCAGATAAAGCTTGTGTAACTGGGACAGGTTGGACGCTGTTGGCGTTTTGTGAAAGAGGAGGTGTGTTACCATTGCACAACGCCCCTTTTAATGTTTTATCATCCTTATCAAATGACATGTGCATTCCTAGGGGGAGTGTGCCTAGCTCCGCAGGGCACAATTCCTTTTGTATAAGAACCTAGAAAACTCTTTAAAGTTGCTTTGGAGACAGAGGGGAAGGAGGGTAGGGGGGCAAACCATAGTGACAAAACTTTTCTGTGGCGTATGCAGTTACAGCTTTCGTCCCAGCATTGGCTTGATTTATCTGACAAAATCCAGCCAGAGACTGCTTGCTTTGAGCTGTCTCACCGATTGCCATGGTGAGAGAGCGAAGATGCTCATCGGGGCTATTAAGGGCTCGGTTGACTTCTGCATTTTGCTGTTTTGCTTGTGCTCTTTGATCGCAGGGTTATGCTTGGCTGCACATTCTTTCTTGTTTCAGAGAGTGGGAGATGAAATCAGCTTAGTGCAATCCCAGAACTGCTTTATAGGTTTTCCTCTTTGCAACCCCAATGGGAGACGTACCTGAACAGGTTTTGTTGGGGTTTTTTAGACTGACCCCTCCCAAGACCATCTTCTCTGTAAGATCTCAGCTGCACGTGAGGGCAGTTGTTGGATGTGATCTGTGGCTGTGCATGTTACGTACCAAGAAATGGGGGTTAGGAATGGTTAAGGAACCTGGAGCAGCTGTCAGGCCCAAACCCCCTGGAACTAAGTCAAAGCATCTGCATAGGGAAGTGGTGGGAAAATGTTCACTGACTTGTATTAAAAAAGTGGTTATTTCTTTTTCATTACATCTCCTGAGTCTATTCCCATTTTAAAAATAATTCTGACTGAGATCATGGATCAGTAGGTCTCACTTACATCGTACCTTATGAGCTGCTGACAAATTTGAGACTAACACTAAATAAAATGTTTTGGTTTATTTGTATGCGATGGTAGTAGCTTTTGCTGATGGTATCCTTGAGAATGCAGAATTAAAGGGGCGCTGTTAACTTATAATAGCTTTTCAAGTTTCAGTTCATGGTTTAACTTGGTGATGGTTGTCAATGCTTTTGGCTTTAAAAATCAGTTTATATTTTTCATGGTGTCCTTTGATCTTTACACAACCTGAATAAATGAAGAAGTTAGTTAGTTGTAAAATGCTGTGAAATGTACAAAATATGCAGATTGACTGTACGTGGGGAAAATGGAAAGAAAAGACTTCTGTGTTTTAATATTCCAGTTATTCAAAGAAAACTACTTGTATAAAATGACTTCCCAGTCATAAATCAGCATATTTTCATTCTGCCACTTCTTTAAAACCAAACAACAACAACAAAAAAAAACAAACCAAAACCCAGCCCACAACCCCAGAAAACACTGTTTTCAGCCAGTATGCTTTAATTGAAATACATGATTTGGGTGGGGGTTTAAGAGCATAATCACACTAAACCATAACAATTTGGACCACAAATTGCACTGAGTCCCTGTTGAAGCAAGTCATGTCCCCTCTTGCCCTGACCTGCAGGAGCACAGTGGGTGTGAGCCCCCGGGAGGGTCCCAGCCAGCGCGTCTGCTTCTCTCCCAGGTTCTGTCCCTTTGCAACATGCACACGTGTCTCCGAGCTCTTTGAGGTAGTCCTTGTTCACTGAGGATGTTGCTGTCTGACCCAGCAGCAGAACAATTGCCAGAGCAATTCAGGGATGTCATGGTGAGAGGGTTTTCCCCCCCTGGTAACCCCATGTTTCTGCTCTTCAGAAATGGTCTGTTTGGTAAACTTGCCCAACAACAACGTAACAGCCGAGGTTGTTGGCCTAACTTCCTGCCTATTCTATCCATATTTTCAATCTTTTTGTGCCCAATTCAGTTGTATTGGCTCTAGGGGCATAAACCAACTTGACATTATCCTAGAAGGATAAATATTTTCTCTTTAGCAGGCTCTTGCTTTGGCAGCTTGGCCAGCTTTTTAGTTAGGCACTGGCTAAAAAAGTTCCTACAGGGGAAAACATCGCTGAACGTAGAACTGGGTGAAATGCGGGTGATCTGTGGGTATCCAAGAGCTCTTCAGACTGCAGATGTGAATTTTTTTCTTCCTTTGTTTCTGTGATAGAAAGTTGCTTGTAAGTGTGGCTGCAAAAGCAATCAAAAATATTTTTAATGTTTGCTAATGATCTTGGTTGACAGATAATGCATATTCAGTTGAAATCCATTTAATCCAAATCTCAGACCTGAATAACATCAGGTCTAATTTTGTGGTTTAAGATTTGCTGTGAAATAGGTACAAAGTGAATAATGGCTTGGAGTATATTGTTGTTAAGACTAAATTGTGCAATTCTAAGCAGATTTCATAGCAAGAGCGTCTCTGTGTAGTGACTGTCTGTGCAAGAGACTTGCCCCTTTCCCTGTTTCTATGGCAGAAGGTTTTGGCCGTTTCCCAGCACGGGGGTTGCACAGGGTTTGTGTGGGCTGTACGGAAAGACATGACTGGGTGGGGTAGAGAGGGGGTTTGAACTGAAGCTGCTGCCCGTAAATGCTGTGCAAGCTGTGGCTTTAGCACGGTGGCCTTCCCTTTCGCTTGGAGGAAAGGAGAGAGGGCGAGCAGACACCCAGGCTGCAGCGAGGAGGAAGAGCAGGGAAGGTTGCAGAAGGCTTGTGGGAAAGTCAGCCCTCCGATCCATCATCCTCCAAGGAGAGAAACTGCTTAGTGCAGAGGCACTGCAGCTAAAATTCATAGTGGATTCATTTAATTTCTCTCACTGAATAACTTACCCGTGCTGCAGGGAAGATGATGTTCTGGTAATTTTTATTTTCTTCTGAAGCCGATGAAACTAGCCTGCCTCTGATCGTTATTTGTTCAGAGTAGGTAATCCTAGCGTGATCTTTAACATGCAAGAGATCAAGGTGAAAGAAGAATTGAGCAGATTAATAGTGACAACCTTGTTTTGTTTTTTCTAACATTTAGACACTAGTTTTTAAAACATTTATTTGCAAGGACTGAGTTATAAACACTTCATTCCTGGTGATGAGGTCTTTTTCTGTTCAGGTTATAGTTACAAACATAAAGTCGCCGTTCATAACCATCATGATAGTAAAGGTTTGGGGATATTATGTGCAGACTGTTCTTTCACCTAGCACTGTCAGTGCGTACAGTTTCTTTCAGAAAATACATTTCTTGATTAAAAATCCCTTCTGAGCCTTGGTGTACTGTGCAGCCTGAGCTCCAGCTGTGGTGGGGGCGTGAACTCTTGCAGTTTTATTCTGCTGTCATATTCGGTCAATGAGAGTATAATGATCACTTAAGAAATTGGATGATTCGGGAAGCCTCTGTCTGTCTGAAGGCAGCTTTGCAAACAAGCTGATGTCCCTTTGAAAATGTAACACAGTGAAAATATCATCAATCCTTAAAATTAACAGTGCCACACGGGGATTGCTGCGGACTGTGCTGTCCTCCCTCGGATAGTCCTCTGGCGCTGCAGGCAGTGAGGGGTACTGGCGTGGCAGGGCTGGAGGTCCCAGGGCGTCTGCTGCCGGGCTGTGGAAAGCAGTCACGGCTCGGATGAGCTGCTCTTCAGAAGTCGTAGAGCAAGACCTGCGTGCACAGCTCGGTTTATTCCTTGTGTAGCCAGCCCAGAAGCCTCTTTTGGGAATATTTTTGGTCCATAATTGTCACTTGTTTGCTAACGATGGTGATTGCGAAATGACCCGTTCCACTCAACAAAGCACCAGTTGGCACCGTTACCCTCATTCTTCTCGAGCACTGACCTTAGGCTTTGATCTCTGTTATAAAGTAACCCAGAGCTCAGTTTGGCCCCTTGCACGGAAGGGGATTCCTTGAAAGTTTTCTATGCCTTCACTTTATTTCTTTTACACTCAAACATATGCTTCTGTAGGGGTAAGTCAGTTGATGATGTCAGTTAAGGTCACACATGAAATCAGGAAGGCTCTTTGTGTGATCCCCCCAGGTGCTTTAGTGCTTTACCAAGGTGCAGGAGCACCGAGTCTGGTGTTCTTTTGGGGAGTAAAAAGTACGACATTAAACACCAGGCTGTGTTACGTTTAGGAATGACAAAAGTGTGTTACTTTCACTAAGTGTAAGCTCTACCAATTTTAAACTTGTAGAATCAAATTTTTGTCATAAAACTACATACCAACAAGACGCCAACGGGAAACACTTGACATGGCAAGAGGAACCCGTTAAGGTGCCTGTGAGGCAGCCACAGGACAGAATTAAGGCCTGTCTTATAGGGGACATGTGGTCCCATAATTACAGACCGTGGCTGTAATGCCGCTGCAGATGGTTGTCCAGGCAACGGGAGCCCTGAGTCTTTACTTAGCTTTGTAACCTAAATACTGAAATTGTTTTTGTAAAGCAGATAACCGAATGTAGCCTTTCGCACTGCACTGACCAGGGAATGCTCCTCGCGCATCAGCAGTGCTTAACCCAGCACCCCCACCACTGCATCAGCCTCCCGCCTCCTCGGCTGGACTCCTTGGCAGCAGGAGGGGGCTGCTGTGGCTCCCAGGTCATCGGCTGTGGATGGGCAGAGCGCAGGGGCACTGGACGATCCTTTCTTTCTCGTTCTTGGTTGTGGGCTGGGGGCTGTGACAGAGCTCCCGGTGCTGCTCTGTCCCCCAGAAAGTATTTCTCCCGCTGTGGTTTGTGTAATTCCCACCCAGCGTGTGCTGCTGTCACTCTGGTGGCTCCCTGAGCCTGGCTCTCTAGAATTGGTCTGTGCACCTATTTTTGTGCTGTTGTCGTGCTCCTGAGCTGCCCGAGAAGGTGGCTGGCTTCCCACGGTTCTCAGCAAGCTTCCCAAGCATGACAGCTTTCTTGGTAAAGAAACCTGAAGTGTAGTAATGCAGAGGTAGTAAGGACATATGTTTCTGGACAGTTCTTCTCCTGTGGACCCAGCAGCCTCTCTAAAGCAGCTGTAGGTGGAGCAGCACTAAGCAGCCTGGGTGGAGCAGCATGGCAGTGACCACACACTGAAATTCAAGAACTACTAGAAGTACACCTGAGGGGGTTTGTGCCTGGAGGCTGCAGGAGGATTGCACGCTGTCATCGGTGCTTTCTCTCATTAGTATCGCTGTTTTCACTAGGAAAGAGGACCGTAAACAGAATCACGTTATGACAGACTCTTGGTGACCAGATACCACTGGGAACCTGGTAGCTCCCATTTGTGCTCTTCTGGATGCTCCTCCAGGTACTCCTTTAAATGTCACAGAAGAGGGCCCCAGGGCAGAGCCTGTGCTTCTCCACAGGAAGCAGCTGGCTGCGCCTGCCTGCAGCGAGGAGCTATTTGTAGCTCTAGATGAGGGAGTTCCCGTGGCAGTCTGTATCTCCAGCTCCGCAGGATGGGTGTTCCTCAGCAGGTTGGCCTGTGGGTGTACGTAAAACCATTGTTGCCGTCCCAGGAGCAGCAGTAACGGCTGGCAGTGCAGGGGTCTCAAGGATGTTCTCAGCATCACGCAGTTAACCGTGTCTGTCTGTATTTGAGTCTGAGCGCTGCTGTACTCAAGGCCTAGTTTTATAAGGCTGTTCCACGGGGGAAACCCAGAGGTGTAACATTTTTCCGTGTACTCATAAATCTGTTTTCTCTTTAAATGAAACCTTGTCCTTGTCAATTGGGTTGTTCCACGTCACCGGGGCTGTGCAGGACACCAGTCTCCAGTGCCGTGGGGCCTGCACCGCGTACGGGACCCTGCGCTATCGCAGCTGAGGAGCTGCAGTAGCAGGTGGCAGCAGCCAGAGCCTTCTCCCGTGCGGGTCCCAGGGAGCACCTCTCGGCTGAGGTGCCCCGCAGCAGCCACGTCCGTGAGGGTGCTGCTGGGCCCAGCTGCGTGTTAGACCCCCCGGTTGCATTTCTCTTTAGAGATGGTGCGTTTTAGTGCTTTCTTCTCTGTTCTCCTCCAAACTCCTGCATCCCTGGGGGTAAGTGGAAAACCTCCATCAAGACGGAGGGACATACTACCCCATTTCTCAGAACTCCACTTTTATCTTGTAACAGGATTAGTGACTTAGTCTGTCTGAAGTTAATCCTTTAACTGTGTTAACTCCAAACAAATGAGTTCCCTACACTGCTCTGGTAGTTAGGCTTTCCATGAACTTAGAGCACTTCTAATTGAAACAGTCATGAACCTGTTGTGGTATGTGTTTGATGGCACATCAGTTCATTAACAGTAGAATTCAGCTATTCCTGCTGATCCTGGCTGTAGAGTGAGGATCTTTGTGTGGGCAAGATAACTCACTGTTACAATCCTACATCTCTGCTGACAGGACAACTGCACGTCAGGATGGCAGCTTCAAACCTGGAGAACCAGCTACAGAGTGCCCAGAAGAATCTGTTGTTTCTCCAGCGAGAACATGCCAACACCCTGAAAGGCCTGCACGCCGAGATCCGCCGCCTGCAGCAGCACTGCACAGGTAGCTGGGAGATGATGCTGATGCTGATTCGGGGCTTAATTCTTCACAGGAACAGAGTGGCTGCTTCCGACTGCAGCAGTGAAACCTCAGGGACCGGGCCCGCTGCTGGGGTGTACTGAGGGTGATCAGCGTGTACCTCAGCACAGCTGTGTGATCATTAAGCAAAGATTTTTATTATTATTATTTATACAAAAAAGCAAGCAATGTGTCACCTGGTAGTTTCAGTTGTTTTACAGATTTGGTAATTTGCAGTGGAGCTCTTTACTGTTGCTTCAGCTCGGGGGAAGAGTTAGTTGTATTTTTATTGAAGTATTGCAAATATGCTCACCCGGTGGGGTATGGGTAGATAATGATGTTCTAACAAAAATAAACAACTTTTCTCCTCAGATTTAACCTATGAGCTGACTGTAAAGAGTTCAGACTTGTCAGGTAAGGAATACGCAGCATTTTTCTTTTAATGTTCATGTTAAAGTTCCTCGTCTTTTTCGATGTTTGTATTTTCTCCATTCCAAGTAGGTGGGTTTGCACATGGGATGTTGACTTTATAAATTCTAGAGGTTTAAGAGTAGTTTTCTACTTTCCAGACTTACTTCTGTTATCTGTGAAGTAAATGTCATAAGTTCTTCACTGAGGTCACACAGGAATTCTTTGAAAGAGCCAGGAAAAGCGTGCAGTAGAACTGCTGACTCCTCTTACTAGTCAGTTCCCTGCACACAATGCAGGAACACAGGATGTGAAGTTTAAGGGGCAGAAGAGTGAGACTACTACTAAAACTCAGCTGGTGCTGTCATTACACCACAAAGCTTTTTTTTTTTTAAATACACAAGTAACTAGAACCGTGTGTGTCTGTGTGTGTGTCTGTGTGTGTGTCTGTGTGTGTGTCTGTGTGTGTGTCTGTGTGTGTGTCTGTGTGTGTGTCTGTGTGTGTGTCTGTGTGTGTGTCTGTGTGTGTGTCTGTGTGTGTGTCTGTGTGTGTGTCAGATGTATTATGTTATCAACAGGGGAAGCACAGGAATAAAATACTCCCTGGGAAGTAACCTCCTGGGTCAGGGACCCTGTGGGACAGGACACGTACTGCAGAGAAGAGAGAACATGGGCAGAGGTAGCCAAGCAACTGAGCAGCTTTGCATGTGCTCAACATTATTTCCTGGTACTGCAATGTTGCTCAGATTCTTCTTATCACAGGATTTTCAGAGGAGGTGATGTATCAGTGATGCCCCTGTGATGGCACTGCTGTGCCAAGCTTGGACACCGTCTGGTGTGGAGGGGACAATACCTAACACGTAGCTGACAGCCTTGTGACATAGGGTGCTTGTTACTGGGGAAGTCCAAGGCTGTGGTCTCTGCTAAACAGCTGGGTGGCTGTCCTGCTGTAATGACCAAGGGAAGGGTGGCAAAATGGCCTCGCGCACCCTGTGGTGTGAGGGCAGGGGTACCAGGATGCATCAGCCTGCCTGTTCCTGACGGTGTTGCCTCACCGGGGCGAGCACCCCTGGTGTTACGGGTGACGTCACACCCTTGTGAAGAGAAGGCAGCCAGGCTCAGCCACCTCATCACCACAGCGACTCTGCAGCAGCAAAGCCGTTGTGAAGAGGCGCAGCTCTGCCTTAGTCAGGGCTTCAGCCTGAGCACGGCTTCCTGGTGAGCTGTGACGGCTGCTCCATCCCTCTTTCCAGCCAGTCTGGCATTTGCAGTGGGTGAAGTTCCTCGTAATAAGCAGAGGATTTGCACAATGGCTCCGCTTCTGAGCACGTTCAGCAAGCACGTGTCTGTAATCCTTGTTCCCCAGAACATGTGAAGCCTTTCTACTTAGCATCAACACTGTTAAACCACAGTGACTGGCACTAGCTCGTCATTGTTTCCTTAAAGCTGTCCTGGTGCTTCTGAAGATGAAGTAATTTTAAGAATATTAGCTGAAGTTAGTCTTTGGGATGGCAAAAGGAACCCTGTTGCACTCAGTGGCTATTGTTAACTTGAAACGCTTCTGCTTTTCCTGTCCTTCTAGGAAACGGTAGCTCAAGAAGTGATGAACTCAAAAGAAAGTGCGAAGATCTTGAAGCTCAGCTGAAAGTCAAAGAGGCTGAAAATAATGAATTATTGAAAGAACTTGAACAAAAGAATGCGATGATAATGGTGCTGGAAAACACTATTAAAGAAAGAGAAAAGAAGTATTTGGAAGAGTTAAAAATGAAAAGCCATAAGCTCAATATGTTGTCAAGTGAACTAGAGCAGAGAGCGAGCACTATTGCGTATTTAACGTCTCAGCTGCATGCTACGAAGAAGAAGCTGATGAGTTCGAGTGGGACTTCGGAGGGGACCCCCTCTGGCAGTCCCGTGTTGTCCAGCTATAAGCCGTCCCCTCCCAAAGATAAACTGCCGGAGACTCCGCGGCGCAGAATGAAGAAGAGTCTGTCAACACCGCTCAACCCCGAGTTTGAAGAGGCCTACAGAATAGGGTCAGAGAGCCGGAAGCTGCTGTTGCGGGAGCCTGTGGATGCCATGCCCGATCCCACGCCGTTCCTGTTGGCCAGGGAAACAGCAGAGGTACATCTCATTAAGGAGAGGCCGTTAGTTATTCCACCTATCGCTTCGGATCGTGCATCCGGCGAATCCCACAGCCCAGCCCGAGAGAAGCCGCACAAGGCACACATTGGGGTGGCGCATCGCATCCACCACGTCGCGCCGTCCCAGCCTCAGCCGGAGGTCGAAACGCTGGCAGTGGATCAGGTCCATGGAAGCAAAGTGGTCAGAAAGCACTCAGGGACAGACAGAACTGTTTGAGTAAAATCACTGAAATGCTCTACTCCGTTGGTGTTCATGCACTGTGATCCTGTAGGATAATTAGCACCTGCAGTAAAGTTTCTTTTGATGCCCCCTGCATGCCAAACTTCTTCCAGATACATCATTAATAATTATGCTCCTCTAATGAAACCCAGTAGGACTGCGTTCATACGGCAAGGTACATAACTACTAAATGCTGTGGCCAAATCAGGGGTCCCTGACCGCTTGCTTCTGAGCACTGCTCCGTTGAGTGTAACGACACGTGTGGACAAAGGCACAGGCTGCAGGCTCTGTCATTAGTCGATAGGAGTGAAAACAAACTTACCCGCAGAGCTGCAGCAGTACGTGTTGGCTGTTACCCTTCGAACTATCAGTGGTTCTTCTGTCTTCACCGTGTATGGAAGCACTTCATACACAAGCACTAACCTCCGTGACGAGGCACTGGAAAGAACGACCCGAGGATAGCTGCTCCTCCACGTGCACATGCTCTCACTTGCAAACTGTGTTCCGGAGAGTCCCAGCAAGTGTTACTTGATTAGTCCTAAATACTTTGGTTTGTGGCTTTGTTCAAGTAAACAATGGGGAGGGGGTTAAAGCACTCCTTTAAAGGGTGAATGATCCTCAGAAAAAGGGGGTGGACAGGGGGTGGTTTGCTTTTTTTTCTTTTTTTTCTTTTTTTTTTTTTTTTTGTTTTGAATAGGGTGGCTCCATTACATGTGACACTGGTCAGTACCCTGCACTTGTAGCACCTTCCACACTGGCTCAGAGCTCCTTTTCCAGGGAGCAAACCGAACTGGCTGTCCAGTACGGAAATGGGTCTTCATGCTCTAACCTGCACTTTTTTGTAAAGGGATTATTTTTGTTTCCTGAAAACCTTAGTGTCGTTCTGGGCATTGTCAAACAGTGCTGGCTTCTGCCAGCTTAGAAACCTGAGCTGTCCCTCTAAAATCTGTGTGTTTAGTTTTAAATTTAAGTGATGTAACACTTTGTACAGAGGAGGACCTGGCATCCTTGGGTTTTATCCTTGTGGATTGGGATGGACTCGCCTTGCACTTGCCTGGGTTCCCCTCCTCCTTTCTAGTAAGCAACAGGTAGACCCTACATCTGTCAGACTACTTGGTATTTTTTTTATTATATTTTTTTTTTCCCTAGGAAAGAAAGGCATACTGACAGCTGTGAGAGTACATAATTTTGGGAAGGGAGCACAAATTTGACCATTTTTCTTAAATTCTGACCAGCCCCTCCAGCTCACCTCTGCTTCACTCTTGTCTGCAGCCTTCGAGTAGGACGAGCAAGAAACAATGGCTCCCAAATGCTGCTAAGCTTATGATGTGCCTTCAAAACCTTGGAACGCATAATCTCTGTGAAAGCTGATGAAGGAGCCCTGCCTGCCCTCTCTCCCTCCCCTGCCAGCGGTAGTCTGCCCCTCTTCCGCTTCTTCTGCAGCCGTGTTGGTGTGTGTCTCCTGGAGCCTTGGCGCACTGGCAGCGCCCGCGCAAGGGCACTGGCAGGGTGACAAAAGCTGTTCTTCCTAACTGCGGTTCTGCTAAATTGCCTGTGCAGCATGACAGCGCACAGCAGGGTGGTCCCAGTCAGAGAGGGTTTGAAGATCCACGAGCCTCGAGGCCCCCTGCGTCCCCCTCACGCCTCCCTCACTCGCTGTTCTGAAGCCCAAGAGCCGCTCCTCAGCATTAGGCCGTGCTGGTTGGGTGGTAGGACCTGGTTCATGAGTGGCCGGGGGGGATGGGGAGAAGCTGGTCCTGGACAAGGGTTGGTTAAAGAACGGTTGTTACTCTGTGGTTTACTGTTTTTACACATATTGCATTACCCAGCAGTGGGTTTGGCGGTTTTGGTGGTTGTTGCCATATTTTTATGGCGATCGATCGACTGTATGACTGCTCTACCCTGCCACTTGTTTGAGGATGATGGAAGGCACCGCTTCTACGCACAGCAGAAGTGATGCTTTGGGCAATTAAAAACATTTCTTACAACCACACAGGCAAACCTTAGTCTTTGTGTGTGCGAGACTAACTTCTTACCTCCTTGTTTACACAGACCAGCTTGGAGCCTTTCTACAATGAGATGCAAATTATGAAAACCACTTTTCTCTTCAAGGGGCTTTACTGATTGATAGCACAGGCTGGGTTGTACCGTACTATGTAGTCAGGTGTGCCCAAGTGACCATGTCCCACCATGGTGCTGAACCTCTGCCTAGTTAGATCCTGCGCGCCCCCTCCCCACCAAAGGGTTGGATTCTGTGGGAAATAGCGAGTGCCAGCTTCAACCTGTCAGTCTGCGTTCAAGGTGAGACAAACGCCTTGAAGGACCCAGTGGGAAAGGTGCTTTGTGGTGCGAAGATCAGCTTCGAAAACAAGGCCATGTCCCATCGCGTTCCTTCTCCGGGAGGTTGTGTACACGGGTGTCCGGAGGGTGTTCTGAAAGAGCGTGGAGGAAAGAAGGACACAGAGTAGTGCTTGAAGTACTGTGTGAACCGGGAAACAAGCAGGGCTGCTAGGAGGATGGCTGTCGTCAACATTCACTTGTTTTTAAGTCCTAAATATCTGACACCCAGAAATGGGTATATCACTGGTAATGGGGAATAATTAAAAGAGGAAATGGGAGTGCAAGAGCATCCCAAGATGCCTGTCCCACACTGCCTGAATGGAAAAGGGGCCACAAATGTACTAATTAACCCCCTTGAGTGTAACCCTTAGAAAAGGCAGACTGTAATGATGGCTGCTGTAAGGAGAGGAGTTAAACTGCCTGCCCACCATGCTAGTGGTGATGATAAAATAGTGCTGCTTGTGCTGAGAGGGGAGGTGTGAAGACAGAAGGAAGTGAATAAGCGAATGGGCCCTGGTGTCCCCAGGGAGCAGTACCTGGAGCCTAAGCCTGTGCGCTTCGGTGGGGATGATCTTCAGAACAGGTAACGCCACCACCAGGACTCCGGGCCTGCATTTGGTGAGGCAGCAGTGCTCTGGGTCCCAGTCTGCTCCTTCCAGGAACAGACCAGAAACAAAGGAGCCTGTACGGGCAGAAAACACACCATCTCAGTTAAACTGAGTTACTAAAACGTCACTCCAAGACAACTGTCCTGCAAGAGCTGTCCTGGCAGACATCGCCTCAAACTGCCGCTACCTCCGGTGGTTGTTTTTAGAACACAACAGTGACCTACCATGTTAAATTTTTTTTCAAATTGTCTCTGTTGCATTACAAGTGATAACCACTATGGGGAATAAATACTGATTGTCGTGCAGTTCTCCTCCCCACTGTGGGGGCCATCCTCCAGTTACTTGCCCAATTGTAAGAGAGCTTGTTAACTCCTGTGGGACTGCTTGCTGGATCACTGTGATGAAAGGTGAAGGGTTGGGATAGAGTTGTTCCGGTACAAATACCAGCATTTTGATGAAATGTTAGTTAATAAAGAATAGTCTAGGTAAGCCCTTTAGGTGACTTTCATTTTCAACAGATTCAGCACAGTCAATTACATTTTTTTCTTTTTTCTTCCTCTGTTCCCAGTCAGGTCCAGTACTCAAAAGCACTGCTTAGCTGTCCCAGCGGTTACACTAATAATTAGTCATAGCGACTTCATAAAGATGTATTTACACAATAAGTCACACATAGTTGTACTTAATATATTGAAATATATTTAAACAAGAAGTAGTGTGGTGTAAATAGGCCTTTATAAACCTGCTGGGACTGGTAACGTTCTAGCCGTTAAGAAAGTATCTAGAGAGCAAGCACAGGGGAGAGGTGTGAGTTCAAACAACGCATGCAGGTGAGAAGAGCCGAGGAAAGATCATCCTTCGTGTGTGCAGAACCCAGAACCCAGCTTCTTCCCAGCTTGAAATCACGTGGGCTGTGAAATGTGAACCCAAGGGTATTGTGTGCAGAGGTACAACCCATGGCCTTCACTCAGTATGCCAGGCAATTTTTTCTCTCTCTCACCAATTAACTATTATTTTTGCCAAAGAATCACATAATCAACCTACCCCAAGTAGACCCTTCAGCGATGTCGTCTGCAGTCCTGTACGTGGTCACCTCGGTGTAGAAGGTGGCACGATCGAGGGGCCACTTGTTCTTCCTGCAGGTGGCTTGGACAAGCGCCGTCAGGTAAGCTGCTGGGACGTGCAGGCCTGAGAGCCACATCACCTTCGGCTCACCCTCCTTAACCTGCCATCACAGAAGACAATCTTCAGCATGTGGTTCTCCCACCACACCTGGTACTCAGCCCAGAGGCCAACGCTTCTAAAGCCCAGCCAGTGGCTCGTCTCTCTCGCATCCACAGCCATGCAGCGATTTGTCACCGCTCTAGATGGTGACCGTCGTGAGTTCAAGTAACTTCCCTAAAGCAGTGTGTGCTCACTCTCTTTGGCACCACCTTGCGCAGTGTAGCTTGCAGATTAACAAAACAAAAAGCTTTCTGGAGGCACTCACCCAGCCGGTGTACTGGCTATACCGCGCTCCAACGAAAATAATCCAATTTCCAAGTGTTTGGAGCGTGTCGGGGGCCAGCCGCTGCCAGATTCCAGGAATCTGTCCGTTAAAGAGAGCCCGAGCCACCTCATCCAGTTCACTGCTCATACCAACTTCCCCAGCCAAGGCCTGGAAAGACAGTGAGAGGCTGAGTGCCAGGCTGGGGCAGGTAGAGCCTGACATTTCATCTAGTTGCTGTGGGCAGCAGTAGCCATGTTCTTACTTACACGTTGCAGTTCAGCCAGCGACGTTGCCATGCGAACGATCAGCTTATTAAAGCGTTCCAGTTCCTGCAACAGCACCGCCGTCGTTGGGGATAGGTCTGGTCCAAAACCTTTCCGTATCTGGTCCAGATCGAATACTTGTGGTATTTTGTTTTCTATATCCTTGGCGACATTTGCAACGTAGTCATCTCGACTAATTCCTGTACCAGTTTCACCTGAAACCAAAATGGTTCAGTGAGACTAAATCTGCCTCGGCGGCCCCTTCCATTATTAATGCTCTAAGAGACCTCAGAGCTGACTCACCTTTTGGCATCCGCATCTCCCACCCTCTGCAGCACTGACGGCTGCAGCAGAAGCCTCCCCGCGGGCCTCCACCGCCGCCTCTCGCCACGCTGGCAGGGCGCAGCCCTTCCGCTGCTCCGCTCGCCTCCCATCCCCGCTGCTCCCCGCCGTCGTCACCCAGCCCCGCCGCGCCCCCGGGATCACGCACCTCCCCGCACGACGGGCTGCAGCATCCGTGCCAGGAGCCGGGCACCCTGGGGCGGGCTGCGGCACAGCTGCATCACGGCCCCCCCTTGGCAAGGAGCCACCTCAGCACCTCTGATCTACCAAACCGGTGCGAAGTAGCGGAGCACTCGCCTGGTTGAGGCTGCAGCTCAAGGAGATGAGACCACATGTCGCGAACTGCCTGGGTATAGCAGCCCATCTCAGCATTTGCATGAAGACCGAGCACCTCTGGAGTATTAGCAAGCGGCAGAGATTCTATCTCCTCTGCAACACAAAAACACGCTTCCTAAAGAGGTGATACATTAAACCCCAGCTACCTGGCAAAAACCACCACTGCAGAGATTTTTGTTATTTCTCTGCTTGAAAAAAAAAATCAAGTGCTGAAACCCCACGAGGCTCACATGAAGCAAGAACGTTCCCATCAGTGGGTTACACGCTGTGATCCATACACACACGCCTGAAGTTCCTTAACTTCTCCCATCCAGCAACAGATTTTTTTTTTTTCAATAACGCTAACTAATGTGGCAGGAAAAGCATTTCTTACCAACAAACTCATCTTTTACAGTCCCTTGTGGAATTTTGTAGTCAACCTTGTCGTTTTTATAAAAATGAAACACTTGGTACGTGTCAAATAGGAAATCGCCAAGGTACTCCTCCATGTAGGTGGCCAGAATGCGACGATCAAAGCTGTCGATTGCCCGCCCACCATACATGACCTAGAAATTAGTGACATCAATATTATAGCACTGGCTTTTGGAGCAGCAGATACAGTTAAAAAAAACATCACTGAAAGCTCCAAACCACTCTTCGCTTTTGCAGTGACCGCATGGTGTAACACTGTCTCCCTTCATCTTCTCTAGCCCCCTCTCAAGGGGAAACAAGCAGGAGGTATTTAGACTTGGTCTGAAGAGAGCGGCTCTGGGCCACTCCTAATAACCAGTCTTGGTGATTTATGTGCGACGGTGCCTTCCTGAGGCACCAGGTCACGCCTAACTGTGATCAAGTGCTGCAAAATAACAGCTTTCTGCAGGATTTCATGTCACAGCGGTCACTGCACAGCCCAGACCACTGCAAGGGCCTCAGAAATACCTGTTGGTACAGCGCTCACACCAGTAACACTCCGCGGCACTGCAAGGCTGTGCTGTGCTCAGAGCCTTTCACCAGAGGATCCCAAGGGCGCTCTCACTCAAAATTAATTAAGCACCGTAACTCCCCTGTTGTGCAGCTGCACACATTGGCCCTGTTTCACCGAGACAATGAGATTAAGTGACTTGCTCAGGGCTACACAGGAGTTTCAAGACCGCCCAGGAGAGGCGCTCAGCCCGCTTTCCTTGATGATACAGCCCATGCAGAAAGGAAGAGTCATTTATCTGGATTCTTTCACCATCAAGTGCTCCTTAGTGACACTGTAGGCACTCACCTCACCAATGAGATATTTGAGTGTGCTCCAGGGGATTTCATCCTCGTTTTGCTGGAAAGCTTTTGTCAAGTATGTGTTAAGAATTTCCATGCAGACCTAATAAAGTTGTTGGAACATGTGAGATAAAAAGATTCATAACTCTACATATCCATAGATTTTCTTTAACGTAGTTCTTGTTTGAAAATTAACAATTCTTTCTTGAGTATAATACTCTTAAGAAACCCATGAGAGGAAATATAAACATGGAGGATCGGGAACCTGGTTAATTTTTTGCAGCCAAAATTGACATTATAGAAGACCAGGAGTCTACATGACTCCACAGCAGTAGAAAAAAAAAATGAAGCAAAATCTTGTGGTGAGAAAGGATTAAAGCTGGACAGATTATATGTTTTCAAAAGTAACCCCAGCAACTCAAGAATGTAAGAGCCTTGTAATTATTTTCTTACCTGGAAATCAGATTCATTAAAATAGTATGGTACGTTCCAGCCAGCCTTCCCAAACTTCCTTCTCTCCTGAACCACAGCATGGAAAAATGCCAAGACATAGACTAAGGGTTTAAAGGCAGGATGTGGGCACTGCTCTAAGGCTTCTTGGGGAATTTTGAAGTAGATGGCTCTCATATTCAGTTTCAGACCATTAGGTGGTTCTGTCACAACCTATCAAAATAATGAGGGATGCCATCAGTTACTGGATAGCCTCAGGAAAATAAGCTGCAAATACATCCCACTCTCTAAGGAAGATCCACAACGCAAGCTTGAACATTTCGAGCAGCTTTCCAAATTCATACCAGTATGAATTTTTTTTTCTTAAGTAAAGACATCAAACAGACCTTTTAAGTTTAGCAAGGTAAACACACGTACATAAAGAGAAACTTGACATTATTTTAGAAATAGTCATGTTGTTGGAAAGACATTAATATTTATCAGACTTGAAGATCTAATTTACTGAAATATGAGTACTTTACACATTTTGCTGTGCCCTACATATCCCCACAGTAAGATGGCTTAACAGTCTTTAATATGGCTTTACTGATGCTCAAACTGAGGCAGAGCCAGCTTCCTGGCAGCTTTCTCAAAGTGCTATAAAACCTTTGTTCTCACAGCTCACAACAAGACCTACAAAGTCCGTATCTGCAGTCTTAAAGGCAGGTTCGTGCTCACTTCTGCCCACTGCAGCACTAAGCACTGCTGGAGGTGAACACTCCAGAGCTGCCATCATCGACACACTAGGGCACATATTGGGTGGATCTGCCATGCCACTGCTTTCAAATTGTGAAATAAAATAATTACATTTACCAGACTGGTTCACCACCACAGAAGTAAAGCAGCCGTAGAGAAGAACATTAAGGCAGCACCATGGTTTGTGCCTTCAAAATAATCAGCTCAGCTTGCCTGTGATAAACGCTGCAGCCTGAAGGAGCAGCTGGAAACCATTATCCTATTACAGCGTCTGCTCCACTGGCACTATTGCCAGACCAGACACAGACCTCAGTTCGGCACTTCAGCGTCAGAACTGACAGGACTATTTCTGTCTCTCCGGATGTTCCTCGCTTGTGGCAGCATTTGAATCTAAAGAGCATTTGTCACATTTCCAGGTTTACTCACAAACCTCCACTCTGAAATAACTACTTCAGAAAAAAGCTGCTGAACAGCTTTCACCCAAAGGAAAAAAAAAAAAAAAATCACAATAAGGTAAACAGGATGACGAAAAAAGGATTTGGCTTATAAAGACAAAAAGCTGGCACAGGCAGCCCAAGCCAACACGCTGCGTTCAGGTCATGCTCCTCCCAAAGCCAGCCTGTTTCGCTGAGCAAGAGCGGGCAGACATGCCCTCCTGACGGGGTTTCCCCACTGCACAGTACCTTCAGCGACTTCTGCAGTATCCCAGTTGGGAAGCCCTTGGTCGGGTCAGTTGTCAGCCAGAGGCGAAAGTCTGGGTGAGGCTCTGTCATTTTCTCCAGGGCCTCTTCCAGAGTGATAAGCCACCTCACCGAAAGGTGACAGTTCTGCAACACCAGCCACTCTCCACGAACCACCACATTCTCCAGCATCTGCAGAGCAATCTTAAGAGAGGGAAAGAACTGTCTGTGAGGGGCTCTTCCATTATCCTGGAAGCAAACAGACTCTGCTGGGTTACTGCAGTGGATTTCTTCCTGCTAGCAAGGGAGCCTTTTAGTTTTAGAAGACTTAGCAGAATGCTCCTTGCTGAGAACAGACCTTTTCCAATACCACAAGAAGTTGCTCTGAGATGCTTTTTTAATTTCGTTAATTCCTTTTGAAATTAAAAGTCATGCAGAACATTGAAGTGTTTCCAAAGAGCACAGCAGTGCGCATGGCCCAGAAGAGGGTGAAGATCGGTGGTGGTCTAAATGAATCTAAGAGGAGTTCTCCCACCGACTGAAATCACAGCAAATTCAGTCAGCTGCGAAGCTTTGGACATCCCCACCTCAGCGTCCATAACAAAAAGGAGAGACAGAAAAGCAGCAAGGTGTCTTTGTGGTAAGAGACACTGTGACTTCCAATCAACTCATGTCCATACACAGAGACACAGGGTCACTGATTAACCTTTGAAAGGCTGCAGAGTAACATTTTTCAGCTCAACTATTCTTTAACAGACGACAGTATCATTCAGAATCTACCCTTACCCAAACCATAAAGTCAGCCCATCAGCCAAATGCCCTCTTTCACATTACAGGAAAGCATTATTCCCAGGCTGGCAAATTGTGTGCTACGTCTGAGCCACAAAGAACCGCCTTTAAAACAGAGCAGGCCTTTGGAAAGGAAATTTCAAGAGGCCCGCAGCATTAGGTACGTCATTTGCAGTTCACAGACTAACTTGCTGCACAGAGCACCAGTCCCTACCCTCCCACCAAAGTTACCTTTTCTTGGCCTTGTCCCATGGCTAGGAATTTGAGTCTATCCCCTCCAAAGCCTGTCCACTCGGCCAGCTTCCTGAGGTCACTGACAGGATCACAGCCAGGACTTAAGATAAAAACAACCGGTGACCAAGGGCTGCTCTGCTCAAAGATAGCTTCAAAGCTGACCACAGGGGGCTGCACATACCTGGTAGGAAAAGCAGCACAATAAGCTGCTAATTTGCACAAGATCAGCCATCCTGTGTGAAAAACGACTTTTACACAAAGATCAAAGCTCAGTGCAGACTGCACATGGAAATGATACAGAGACAAATCACGCTCTGTTGTTAAGGCAAATTACAAAGTCGTTTACATAGTTGATTACAACTCCAGTTCTGAGTGAAATACCTGAGTGATGTGACTCGGATTTGAAAGAAGAGAGTGACTTACTTCTCACTCATTGTCAGAGTAACATAGTCCGTTACTGCTCGATACAGCCGGTCCACCCGGAAACACCGTAAAAGCAGGAGCTTCTGAAAGTTCGAGAGATTGTTCTGGTACTGCATGGGGAATGGCACCTGCTCCAGAGCATCTGTATCATACCACTGGCAAGAAAAGATGGGAGACAACGCAAATGAATCACATGGCTCTATCAATGAAACTACTAGGAAAGCAGACAAAAGCAATCTGATTAACGAGGGGCCAAGAGATACAAGGAGAACAAAGAATAAAGGCAATTGGTTGCAAAGAAATATTAAAAAATTAAGTGAATGTAAAAAATTTCTCTTTTTTTCAATATAAAGTATTCAAGTGCAGAAACACATTTGTACTTTCTTTTTATGTCAAGTAACTCTCTGAAGATACAGAAAATAGCATCTCAAGGAAAAAGTATTATCAGATTGTTTACAGAAAGCAAGGAGACATGGAATGAAACTAAAGGGAGAACAAAGGGAAGTCTGTGTTTGGAACTGGCCTATAGACCTCACTGCCACAAGAAGATCAAAGTACAATTTAGCAGTATAAAAATAACAGTGAAATGTTGACTGCTGAAATCAACAGCAAAAATTCCACTGACTGCAACAGAGCAAGTAACTCAGCTAAGGCATTCGACTGGAAAAGAAAAAACCTACAGTATAGCAGGGAAGATGTTTTTTGTCTGTTTTTTAAATAATAAGAGCCCTAATTTTTCTGCAAACAAGCCAATCACTAACGGAGGTCAAGAAGAGAAGCAAGGCCTTGACAGGAAAAGCCAGTGGTGACATGCCTCCTGCCGAGTGCTACGGCACATTGCATCACACTTGAACATTTAATAACAGCAGAAAGACAAGGGGAGAGAAGAGGATTGCAGAAAAGCACGTACATTTTTCCATACATCTGGATTTTTTTCCACATCATCTGGAAGAGATTCAAATTTCTCAGGAAATAGTTCAGACAAGCGAATTAGGTCTTCCCAGCCTTGATCTGGAAGCCAAGCATACGGTTTCTTTCGTGCACTCTTCTCCAGGGAAATATTGCCTAGTCACATTCAGAAACCAGAGTGAATGTCCATGTCATAAATTCTCCAACACATGACCACACATACAGTCCCACTGCACAGAGAAACCAATTGGAAATTTGTTTCTGGAAGCACTGCAAGATTAAGCTGGTCTGCTGAAGAAAAGATGGCATTTTACAAGTGCTTGCAAAAGCCAGAGTTGTATCTTTGCAACCATCTCTAAAATTATTTATACACCGTCAGAAAATAACTAAAGATTGTCTTCTCAGGTAAAATCCGACCAATTAGCTAATGTGAGATTTTTCACCATCTTCAGAGGAAGATTTGCCTCTTCACTGCTTAACCAGGTGAAAAAAATAGAAACAGTTCCGCTGTCTCCAGTGGTTTCTCTAGGTGCTAGCTCTTACAGAAACTCCTACTTAGTCACACATCTGCCTTTGAAAGATCCTTTAGCTACTGCTACATGTAGCTCTATATTTATATATAAATACTTCACCTTTCAAAAAGAACTCAAGTTCTTCTTGTGGAACTCTGCCATCAGCTTGTTCTATCCTCACGGTCATATTAAAGGAGAAGAGTAACTTGTGCTTCTCAAACAGGCCTACAGTAAAAGGACAATATTTTCAAAAATCAGTAACTAAAACTTGTGGAACTGGAACAACCTTTAGAACCACAACCTGCATCTGGGCACCGCACAAAGATCAGAGTGATCAAGGATGGGGCTTTGGATCAGGCTTACAGAGTCAAAACCGCATCTGTGAGCTACATCCAGGGATGTGAGATCCATAGCTGCGATTTACCATTCGTAAGTGAATTAACAAAAGCATTTCTTAAAATGTTCCACTGGTAACATGCACGGTTTCTTCAATCAGAAACAGCAGGAAATAAAGTGTAAATGCTGCAGACTGGACATCAGTGAACTCGCTCTTCGGTAACTGGCCTCTTGAACGTAACCCAACAGGCGCGGCTTTTAACAAGCCCATCAGCCCCTCACTAAGTGGCACTCACCTGTGCAGCCATAGTTATAGGTGTTGAAAGTCAGCATCTCCATGATGTTTTTTAATCTCTTCAGAAGCACGGGACTGGGCATGGATTTCCGCAGAGAGAGTCCAAAAACCTCTAAGAAGGAGACCAGCGAGTACTGATACATGACGTTGACAAGGGCCATTTCAGACAAAACGGAGAATAGAATGGCCCCCCTCCTGGCAGCTGGTCTGTAGCCATCTCGAAGACGATCAATATCCACCGCTGTCACCTCAGCCAGTTTCAGTTTTTCAGTCACCTGGCCAGACATAGATTTTATACACAGGGGGCTACTGCCCCGACCCACAGTATATATATTACATCACAATAAGCAGAGCTATTCAGTGCCTGCCTCTCTGTGCTGATTACACAGGGAACCAGGGCAGGTAACCCTAAAGAAGTAGTGTGAATTGTAAAAATCAAAAGTTAGGTAAGATTAATCCCACCCCGTACATTTATGAAATGTAAAGGCAAAGATTTACAGAGAATCATGGAAATAGTGTGGGAAAGGCCCTCTGGGGATCTTTAGTTCAACTTTCTGCCCAAAGCTGGACTCTGACCACCACTAGATCAGGTCAGCTGTGGCTTTGCCCACCTACAGTCTGAAAACCTCCAAGGTTGGAGATTCTACGTCCTCTCTGAGTAACAAATATCTTCATTTCTCATTTCAGATCTGATACAATACAAGACAAAGGCTGTTTCAGAGATGAAAGGAACAGATCATATATTCTTTGCTTTACAACTGTAATCACCCATTACTTTGGTCCTGATAAGGACTTTCTTGAATATAGGGTTTGGTTCTCTGGTGCAATAAAATACTGCCCAATACTGAAAGATGCAACATACTCATGAGAAAACTCTCCATTTCCTTTCAAACTAATTCCTAGCTTCAAGGGTGAGAGATGAAGCACAACGAAAAAGGAAAGACAATCTTCTATTAGTAGATATCCTTCCCAAAAGCCCAGAGCTGATACCTCAGTAGCTTTGCATTTTGTCTCTTCCAGCGTTTGCACCAAGTCCAAGTTGTCCAACATGTTTCCTGTGGAGGACGTCAGTTCCTGAAGGAGAGAGTCTTCCAGATCTTTCAGCAAGTGTTTGTTGTCACTTGTCTCCTGGATGAGACGTTCTCTCTGTTCTTCCAATTCCCTTCTTTCAAAACCCGTAATGACGCTGAGCAACTGGTCCTCTAGGCCCTTTAGTGTAACTACAGATACAACACATGTACACAGCACAGTCTTTTTTTCAAACAGAAGGAGAGCTTTTACACAACTTATTTCATCTCAGTCATCTCGGAAAACTACAGGAATGCAACAGAGTGACCTGGCTAATAACTCTATAATCTTAATTCTACCAAAGCATCCTAACCTGACACGTGCAAGAAGAGATATTTAGCTGTTTCAGATTGGAAGAGAAAAGTGAGAAGGATTTTCTATTAAATCAGATGCTAAGTATAAGTGAGACTATGAATTTTGTAGAGTTTCATTGCTGTTTCAGACAACCACCCAGGCCCTAAACTTGCACTACAGCATAATCACTGCTTCGTTACTAAATATACGCCTTTCCTTACCTGTGTAATCGATAACCATGGCTTTGCTGAACACAGAGGGAGAATACTTTGGGTTCGATAATTTGGTGTTCAGGTACAATCTAAAATTACTGTCATAGTCAACCTCTTTGTCACCCAGGACAATGAATGTTCGCCCCTGTGCAACTTTGATATTCTTCTCTAAGAGATTGTCTATCACGGGATCAATGTATTCATCAACACCATGCAACAAAAAAGGGCTTCCATACTTTATGGCCAGTTCTAGTTGTTTAAGGAAATCTGGGTCATTAAAGGAAGCCATCTGCAAGAGAATAATGAGAAGATATGAAGAGAGAACTGATACTCAATTTGCTGAACATTATTATTTACAATAGTTGCCAGCACTAATGAAGTTTGCTCTTTGTGGCTTTTTGTCTTTCCTCTTACAGATGATATAAACTGCACTGGTACAAAACAGTAGAGATGCTTTTTGTTCTTCTGATTAGCTGAGAATAATTTCCATTTGGAGAACTGTTCTTCAAAGTTCGAACTGTGCCTCTGACCATGCTAATTGTCGTACATGAAAAGTCCACCCTGGAGCTGAGATAAAACACAATCTACACCAGCCTTTTGGTTACACTATTCCTGCATGTACCAAGGCTAGCCAAGACCCCAAACAAACCATCCATCCCAAAGAAGTGAAGGTCATGTGAACAGGGATATTTACTATCTATTTTAGAGACCCAATAGTTAACACATCCGTCAGTACATAACCAGTTCCCCATTCCAGGTGACAGATATTTACAGCTTTTAAAACAACCAGTAAAGAGGTAAAATTATCATTTATCTTTACCCTCAGGTTATTTTTTTCCTCTTTCTTCTTAATCCAATGTAATGCCTGTTGTTGTGGGTCAATACAGAGTGGGAAGCGGCTTGCATATGTTGTCAGGATGCCATTCTGGATCGAGAGCTCGTCTGGAGGCAATCCTTGGGAAACCCACCTGGGAACGGAACGGATCAAAGACCAGGCTGGGGTGAACAGCACATTTCATTTGTCAGCAAAATTATGCAATTCACTGAGCACACTATCAGACGCATAAGGAAACAGTGTATGTGATTGTGAGAACAGTGTCAGAACTCAGATGGACTCATTGTCTGAAGTCATTTGTAACTGCACTACTCAGACTGTTGCATTTTGTGAGTCATCCTGCAGTAGCTGAAATACGGGCTGCCTGGGCACGGGTTTAACTCCAAATTCATTGAAGTCAATGAAAAGACCCCTGTTGGGCTATGGGAACACATATTATAGATAACTCCTTAAAAAAGCTCCTAAAAAGGTCCAGTGATTGTCCCTGGAGTGTGAAGTACAACAGTTTGTTATAACAAACAGCCCCCAGTAACCAGAAGAAACATAATCTGTCTCCTTGCCATCTCTGAGACCTGAAAGTAGAATGGGTTCTCTCTGGTGTGGCTGTGCACCTCCACCCACAACGCCAACTCTGTGCTACAGACACAGATCCAGACTCCCACTTCACAACTTCACATTCAGCAGTCACTGGGTTTCTTGACTGGACATACCTGCTAACCTCCACCTCGTTAGTCAGGAGGCTTTCTAACCTAAATGGTTGACTGAGAGGAATCTCTCGTGAGAGGATATCTTTTTGCCACACTTGATAGATCATCTCATTACGGAACTCCCAGCTGAATGCTCCTTCGTAGCTCAGAAAGGCAGCACAGAGTAGACAGTCTCCGAGCAACTTCACCTTTCGTACTTCATAGTCCTCTAATTCCTTTGTCCACCTGATAGAATTATAAGCAAATCCTGTGTCAGTCTGCACCAGGGAGATGGGGTTTATGTGCAGAATTTCCAGCTGCTGCTGCTTTAGATGTAGGTTAAGACAGACCCCAAATTTACAATCAGCTGTTCTCTCACTGTTATGATAGCCACAGACACCGAGTTGATCTGAACCTTCTTCCTTTTAATCTGAGTTCACCTTGTTCTTCTGCACTAAAAATCAGTGCTATCCTTTTTCAAGAGCTAATGGATATTAGCTCTTCTCAGAAACAAGCATCACAGAAGTGATGTTTACAAAACTGTTTCAGTTTGATAGATTTTATCCGTGGCACATGACCCTCTGATGTCAAAAATGTTTCTCTGAATTTAGCCTTACCTCTTGTTCTCAGATCTCAAGTCAAAGATGAGCTTGTCAGCAGCATCTAATCTTCTCTGCATAATCTCTGCTGCTTCTTGTAACTGTTGCTTTTCTTTTATTGCCTCTTGGTATTTGTTCCCCAAAGCTTTAAGCTCATCCTGAAGTGCAGCCAACTCTGCCTTTATCTTTTCCAGTTCCCGCTTACTTAAGCAATAGTTCCGTTCTAGCCTAGCCACCTACACCACATTATGAAGGAAACACAAGAATATCAGAGGAAAGAAGGGATTTGGAGACAAGTCCTAAGTTCTCAGATTTCTTTTGGCTATTTTGTATATTTCAAAGTGTCCTGGTAATAAACAGTGTAAGCCAAAAGAACTGTCACTGTTTCTCACCCACCCCTCCCCATCCCAAACTTACACATCGTGGTCGGATACTGCAGTTCCAAAGCAGATAAATCTCCTAAAGTTTTGTACCCACCATGTGTACTAAAGCATGTAAGCACTCCTGCCAGCACTGGAGGTCAGCAGGACTGTCATTCCATGACAAAAGGGGAGGTCTGTCTGCTTAACAACGATATTAAGGCCTCAAAAATAGTCAGACTCCTCATCTAGTGAATCTACTTTCTCAGTAGTCAGCTGTATATAATAACCTTTTCTTGAAGAAAGTTTCCCAGCATCACCTGCTGGATATTACATTTCCTTTGGTAATACAGCTAACTTTCCAGTCATTCTAAAACAAGTTAATCAAAAGGTCTGTGCTTGAAGGACATGGACATTGTGTTCTACTGAGCTCTGCTCTGTCCAAATGCCATGTGTTTTGAAGTCTGTTTTCAGCAGACAGCTATAAACTGTGTTTTTCTAAGCATGTTAGATTACAAAATTCCAACTGAACATGTTCCTCCCTCCTCCTTCAAGCACTGGCATGGATGGGAACCCACATCCCAGCATCACAACACAACAAACAGCAATTTAGAACTGAGCACCTGCCTCACTCCTACTGCAGTAGCTCTCCTAAAGACCTCTTTTTAAGCACTTCGGAGAGGAGAAATGCGCAGTCTACGAAATTGTCATGTATTATTTTTCTCGTCAGGATCATGCTTCTCTGAGTTTGAATCCACACACTTTACCTTTTCTCTCTTCGGCTTGACTTCTTTAACCACATCACAGTAGCTCATGACTGCTTCAACAAACTTTAACATTCCCAGTCCTGCTCTGCTAACAAGTTCCATTTCACTGAAGGTAGTATTAAGATTCTTTAACAGAGCTAAATGGGAAAACACAAAAATATTGCAAGTGAGTTGAATTACAGTGCAGAAATCCTCAGAGAAATAGCTTTCCCTACCAGCAATATCGAGCAATGCTGTGGCAGACAATATGAAACATTTGTCAGAATATTAAAGAGTCTCTGACCTTAAGGTGAAGCTACTGGGCTGTAACAATACAAGTACAAAATTGCTAGTGATTTCTCAAGTTCTTTCTCCATGAAGGGAGGGCATTCAGGAGTTGTTCAGCCTGTCTGAGGATCACGGTTTGGTATCTCTGCAGCTGTCAGATGCAATTTTGTTCAAAGAGCCAAATTCCCCTCTTAATGGAACTACTCTGGATTACACCCCTGTGAGCATGTGCAAAGTTTGGCCCATAAGCATTCGATGTAGCTTATCTTCTTTCCACTCTGTACACATCACATTTTAATTGCCACCACATGGATGAATCATAGAATCATTCAGGTTGGAAAAGACCTTTATTCTACTAAGTGGCCAAAAGCAGACAGCAGTCCTGCTCAGCTATCCTGTTTGTTTCTTGCCTGCTCTAAACCAGAGTGTGTAAGACCCTACCTAAGGCATAAACTGGATGTAACACATAGCAGAAAGTCTTTGAACTCTGAAAAATCCAGTCATGGTAACAGTGCACCCTGTGAAGCACTGCAGACAGTGCTGTCCCTTTGCACAGAGTGAATCCCACTCCCCCAAAAAGCACTGGAAGGGTTGCCGCTGACATGGCTAATCGCATTAACAAGATCCTACATTCATTCCAAGTACACAGATCGGCAATTTACCTCGGACCGATTTCACTTGGCTCTGAGTAATTCCATCAAAATCCATCTCCATCAGGGATCGCAGGAAATTTGCCTCAGACATCATTGCTCTGGCTGTCTTCCAGTTTAATTCTTTGTGCCCTCTCATTATAAGAACACATTCCAAAACAGCCTGCACCTGCTTAGGGGGTTTCGCAAAGCATCTAGAAAACAGGATGAGACAGTGGAGGAGAAAAAGGAGGTGGCAAAGCACATGACACCAGACACAGGCACTTCCTGTTAAGAGAAGTCATTGCAGTACAAGAGCTAGTACATAAGACATCCTACTCAAAGTGAAAAAGATAACCCAGGCCAGACAAAAAATTATTAACCAGCCAAAAGCTCAAAACCGATTCTTGTATTCATACAATTTGATCAATGAAATACTAAAGGATTTCAACAGTGGAAAGCCTAAAATCCTGAGCCATGATATTCTTCCCTAGGGCAGTGAAGCAGCTGTCCATTTGGAGAAGCAGTACAGGAAGAATCCAGAGATCTACAAGAGAAACGAAACTAAACAAGTGTGGCAGGGAAGGGGGAGCTGTTGCTATTTCAGGGAGCTCCAAGGACTGGATGGGTTTTTCTATCTATCCCCAAATACAAGATGTATTATAAAAACACAGGGAGAAGTTAATTCAGCAGAGAAATACATTTTCATGCTATCAAACCACCCCTGAAAAATAACTGGTATGTCTTCCTGTTCACACAGAATAAAAACAGAGGAGGAATGAAGGGGTTTGGACAGGCACTGCTCAGGCAATAACCATAGCAGTTTCTAGTGCATCATCACATGGTAGAGACATACGGGGAAGACATCAAACAAGGACTAGAAGAACAGGCTGGAGGGGAAGTCCTGGGCTAGGAATCAGAGGGTTCTGTTGTGACCTCTGCACCCGGACAACTGATGTCCTGATCTTCACTCATACACATGCAGGCAAGAAAGGTGAGGCTAAGGCTCAGACCCTGCAAACAAAGGTCTCTCAGTGAATTTCCAAGAATTTATGCTACTGTACATCCAAATGAGTCACCTGATCTCAGTAACATCAGACTTGTCAAGCTTCTGAAGCTCCAGTTTGGCAGCTTCTAAAATAGGCATAACTTCAGCCAAAGCTGTCTCAGCAGCCGCCTTCTCCACAGCAATCATCTCATTCTGTTCCTGCATCTCCACAGCTTTTTCTTCAGCCAGTTTTTTCTTCTCCTCAGCTAGGAATTGTAAAGGCAGGACCATAAATGGATTATTCAAATTTGTACACAGAACATAGACTAATATAGATTTGCACTTGGCTGAAAATCAGAAATTACCATCAACTCAGTTCCTTTTTGTTGCTACTTGCCAATGTTTTCAGTTCCATCACCAGGTTAGGAATACTGTTAGTGTTCCACCCAACAGTACACATAATCTCTTTTCCTCTCATGCTTCCCTCTGTTTTTCCTCTAATAGTAATTCTCTGAATCAGAACGTCCCTTTCTTGCTAATGCCTCTTTCCCATGTTATGCCCTACACCTTGGAAAGGGAAGACAAGGGCGGGTGAATATAGTATTGAGTTGTACAAAGTACTGCAGGCCAAATATATTACAAAGATGCCAATCTGGGCAAGATAAGGCACCTCCTCTTCTAGCGTGACATTAGATCAGCACAGAGAGAACAAGAGGGTTACATCTAGAAGCAGCTTGAGCTCTTAGAAGGTCTTCCAACACAACACAGACTATAGTTGTAAACTACTTACCTACTTCTGTGTTTGCTGAAATCTCGTCTAACAAAGCTTCACAAGCAGCTGATTTTTCTGCTACCACAATCTTTTGCTCAGCAAGTTTCTTGTTCAGCTCAACCAGCTGTATACTCCCTTCCTTCAGTTTAACTAAGCCCCTATCCAGCCGTTTACATTGTGCTAGGTAGAAAAAAAGGGAGAAATGTTAGTGATTCATTGATTGTGTACTATCACACAGCAACAGACAATCTCACAGAAGGTAAATATGCTTATAGGTGCACTTTGCAGCGAGACAACCTCGGTTATGAAAGAAAAATGACTCTGAGAGATTTCTCCTTTCCCACTCAAGATGGTGTTAACATCACTTGAGCTGCCACACAGCGGCCCTGTGCCACAACTTGCCTTCCATATTACACTTTGTGTTTTATCCTCTTCACGTGTTTCAGTGCCCACTGAAGTATGAATAAGAATTACTGCCTGAGGAAGAATGTCAAACCTTGAGCTAGGCTGAGCTGGTATTATATTTCAGCAGACTCTTCCCCAAGCAGAGGAGTGTCTGGTTTGGAGATTCTGGCTCAGGTTCATGCACAAAAGAATTCGAGGAGAGCCCACCATTTGACAGAATCTGAACATTCACATGTGGCCAGGATACTGGTCCAATGTCAAAACCAGATGCCAGCACAGCATTTGAGACAGTACTGATAAAATAGTTTGTGCATAATGTAGGTAATATGTGGGATTCTCACCACTCTTTTTTTTCTCTTTAAAATATTTAAATCACTTATTAAAAAGTAGAAAACGTCTTACCTAAAATGAACTCATTTTTCTCCTCCAGCAATTTTGAGTAAGTATGGATAAAGTCAAGGTAATTCTTTGGTGTGACGTGGTTTCTACGTCTCAGTTTCTGCAGAAACCTCTTGCTGAAATCCCCTACAGATTCATGCACCATGACCATGTGCTCAATCACTGACTTGGACCTCGCCGATGGGACGCGTGGGCTATTCCCTAAAATTGCGCAGAAGTAATAAAAAAATTCAAAGGTTTGACATTTTTTTAAGAGTTTGCCAATTACCATCTTTCTTATGTACATCTAAGCCAGGCACAAAAAGAGTGTGCTTTCTGGGGCAAAAGGCAAGGTCAAGGCAGGGTCAGAAGAGAACCTGGGCCTCCTGGTAGGCAGGCCACATTGCTGCAGTTGGGAACCTGAAATTTAGCAATTTTTTAAATCTATTTGAGTAAGAAACTTCCACCCAAAAACATTTTTTGATTGGGATTTTGCATTGCTCATTTAGACCCAGGGTAACAAGCACAATGGGAAATGAAATTATGAAACCTACAATAACTGTAAAGTAAAGAATATATTTCTTAGGGTATCCCAAGGGTTAATGGGTTAAAATAGTGACATTTGACATACCAACAAAGGATTGTGCAACTGCATACAAGGCCTGAGGGGGCCAGGGCAAGAACCAGTCAATACCAGTGTTGTTGACAAGACCTTAAAATAAAAGGATAGTGTTATCTGAAAAATGCCTTTGTAAATCTAGACCCTAATCTGCCAGGCAGTCCCATGTTTAACTTAGTTGCATCAAGAACCTGCAGGATCTGTCTTATTTGACTCCTGCTTAGCAACAAAATTTACCACAAAGTCAATACTTCCATTTTGATAGTAATCAAGCAGCTTTGGACCCATGTCCTGCTAAGCCATTGTTCTGCCCTTTAGGCTGTACCATTCTACAGGATGCAGTCAAGAGCTGCAACAAGGTACTTTAAGGCCTGGGTTGGGATTCCCACCCCTACCCATCTTTCACCCATCTTTTCAGTTTCCCAGGACTCCCTTGAGCCACCTGCTGAAGCACAGCATCCACCAGGCTCAGGTGTTTTTTCTCGCAGCGGGTGTCCCTCTCACTATGCCCTTTTTTTAGCTTTGGATAAAAAAACCATTTCTTTACCACCAGTCTAGTTTCATAACGATTTAATACCACGCTTTCTTCTGCAAACTACAGAAGAGAGGCTGCACACAAAGGCTGTATATTTCCAGTTCAGTGAGGATGACCAATTGATTTCTAGCTGCTCAGCTGGAAAATTAACTGATCTGGTAAATGCTAATCAATAATGCTCACTGATATGTGGTAATTAACTGGAAAAAAAATCATGCACTGCAAATCCTTAATGATGAAACCTGCTCTGCTTAGCTTTAGCTGCCAGACATCTCTGAGTATCCACTGGAGATTTTCTCTTGCTCCACAGCTTTATTTCACAGGGAAGGGACTAAGCAGTGTGTACAACTGATACCTGGGAAATTTCTGCACCACATTCTCAGACCGTCCCCAACTGGGGACATTCCCAGGACAACGTGAAGGTTGCTTGCACATTTGTTTACAAAATATTGCCAGACACTCTCTTTAGCTGGGTTCACACCAGCTCTAGCAGCTTCATCTCCAATTTGACTTAGTATGGTGTCTTTTTCATCATCTGGAAAAAGGGCTGGCACCGTTCCTGTAACATAAGGACAGAAGAATGCTAGTGAGCACAACCAGTAAGAGAAAACCATATGGCTGGGGATAGGGCAGATGAGAAACCAGAGTCACAAATTTTAAACCTAGTTCTGCAAAAATGATTCTAGGTAGTTTTGCATGAACCTATTAATCTCTCTATGCTTCTCCTCCTCCCCACATCGCCCATGAAAAATAGAGAGGCAGTACTCAGAATGATGCAAGGGTATTTAGAGGGATAATTAATTCATTTTTGTTTGGGCTTCAGCAACACATACAAAATATCACAAGAACATAAAGTGCTTTTAACTCTGCAAAGAACATCCTCATTAGTGTCTACAAACCATCAGTTCACATTTTCATTCTCTCAATCATGTGGCAAATATCACATAAGTTACCTAACAACAGACATAAGCAGACCAGGAACAGGGAAAACTAGACCAAAGAAAGGGTAAGATTTAACACATCAGTTTTCAAATCAGACTGTGTAGGAATTTCTACAGAGAGGCTGGTCACACAGTGCCAGCTGCTGCTCATTTTCAGCTGCTGCATATACTAAAAGATACTAAATTCCATTTTAGAATATATATAAGCAGCTGCTGCAGTTCAGGTGAATGATGTTCAAAAGCCAATGGGACAAAAGGTGGGTTTGTGGCCAAACGCAGCTGAAGTTACACCGCAGTCTTGGAAGAAGTCTGAGACTCCTGCAACACCATGATCAGCATGAATTAACCCTATAGCCTTCCCAGACACAAATAAATGACTGTAAGAAGATGCCAAAAAGCCATTATTAAGGCCAAGATCATTTCAGGTAGTACTGAAAGGTGTAACTAACTAAAGCAGCAGAGGACACAGGGTGAAACAGTAATAGCTGGATGAAGAGTACATTGGAGATTAGGAGTCACAAATAGATACTGATCAGGAGTAATTGAGGCTGCCTGTGCCACCTGAAGTTAATATGTTGTTGATGAGCTCCAGGAAACTCTCGTCTGCCACGCTGGCATCTGTAAACAAGAAGACCATTGACTTGTTCTCGATACCCAGCTTCCGGTACAAATTTTTCAAATCTTCTCGGAAATTTTTTTCTCCATATCCTCGACTCAAGATGATCTCAAATACCTATGGATGCGAACATATACTGAGAAGACACAGAAGGACCCAGGACATGACAGTAACTCTGATTTCCAATTAGACTGGATCAAGGCTTTTGGTTTGGCCCCTATCACTAGCAAATGTGTAAGTATCAAAAAAACTATGCACTACGTTCTTTTTAAAAATTATATTTGTACAACCCTGCAGGATTGCATTTTCAAAATTGCTTTGCATTCATCCTCCTTTTTTTGTTCTTCACTTCCAAGCCTCTGTAAGAAACTGAAAGTACCTCTGAGAGAGGAGCATTTCCTATCTGAAATACTACAGGTTCAATCACAACAACAGCTGTGCTGCAGTAATAGAGATAAGTAACAGAAGCAGTAGTTAGGGACTATTAGTTGTTCACCACCAAACCAATCCTTGTTTCCTGTCCCCAGAGCCAAAACCTAGATTAAGGCACTGACAGCTTCCTGCCCAGATCACCCACAGTCATCATCTTAGACCTGGCAATCACCTCAGCCTGTTTTTCTCTCCACAGTGAAGAGATGCCAGCCTGATCTTATCTTGACTGACTGACTTCCCTCCCACCCGCCAATTTAATCCTGATCACAATACTGCGTTCCTTGTCTTCTTTCACTGCAAAGATGCGGGGTCACTAACCTCACATCCAGCTGTATAGGCAGCCAGTCTCGTTAAAGACTGCTTTCCTGAGCCTCCCACTCCTATGAGCAGAGCGTGCCCATGATCCATCCGTATGATGCGATGTACATGGATTAAGTGCTCCAAAGCATCATCGAAAAGAACCAGATTCATTTTAATATTAACTTCATTATATTCCTCCAAAATCTCCTGCAGAGAAAGGTGGACAGAATGTTACTAGGAGATCAACAAAGCAATTAATAACATTAATAAAGTAACAACCCATTTAGCAGCATTATTCCTTTCCCCTTCCTCAGGGAAAATAAACTATTGGAAAACACTGCTGACTCAGTAGCTGATCCTCAATTTTCATTGCCACAGATCCCAAATGGGTAATGGCGCACATAAAATTCTATGAGCACACAGAAAGAGAACAGATTTCCTACAGTTTGAGGCAGGCTCCTGCCCATTCCTCAGGCACAGAGACAGAATCAGGCACAGTCCCAAGCTGATGCACATTACCTGAAAGATGGCTTTTGCTGCATCATAGTCTTGGATATCTTCATAAATATGAGGTTCTCCTTCACTCAGTGCCATTCTGAAATCCCCAAAAAGAATAGGATCCCTCATGGCCTGCTCCAAGTCATCTCTGAAATTCTCTTCAATCAGTTTTTTGATATGACCTTGTACCTTCAAGGATATGAAATGAGTCAGGCAACACAACAAAGCAGATGATTCTGAATCCAGTAACACTTAGAAGGGTGATAATGCAGATTCTTGCTCAAACACTGACTGATTTCAAGGAGATACTTATGTCACCAGAAGATCCAAAGATCACAACCTCCTAGTGTGTTCTATGTATGATTGAAAATGATCTAATAGTCAGTTCAAGAACGATTCAAGCCCATGGACTGCAGAAGTTTAAGACAGAAAAGGATAAGCCTGTTAAAAAATACCTTCTCGTATATTGGTGAAATATTATACTAACAAACCTTCCTTCTCAGCATTCATAGATGTCTCACCACTGAGATTTCTCACAAATCCTGTAAGTCTGAATGAATGCAAAAATACAGAAAAGTTGTAATATAATTATTCTAAGTTCTGAAAATTGAGCTGGAAATGTATCTTTGTATGTTAGAGAAGAAATTTTTAAGCAGAAAAATCTGAAGTCATCTCAATTTACCTCTTTCTATCTAAGTAAGTTGCCTTGCAAGTTGCCTATATGCAAGTAAACTTGACCCCAATTCGTCCCCTAATTCTCAAGGCACAAAACTGGTGTTGTCCTTTCTTGTGTTTTAAGACATAATTTGGAGCATTTTCCAGTTTGCATAACAGCCAAAACTGAATCCATTGTTTAAGGACTCTGCTCTAATCCTTCTTTTTCCCACTTGACTGTATAGTCACACTCTGATACAATCCTTCCTAAAGGAAAACAATGACTTGAAGTGATTTCCTGAGTTTTCCCCTGCACTGCTCTCACACTTTGCCACCTGATCCTCTGCTAACCAGTTTTCCTGGACAGTCAAACCAAACGACACTTTCCATTCCTTCAGCAGACCTGCTCACTTAGTCTGCCACAGTCGCTTTATTTGAGAAAGCAAAACTCCACGGGCCATATTTTAAATTAATGGAGTAACATAGCGGTTAGACAAGTTTGCAGTCTGACTGCAAGATCAGAGTGCAACAGTTGGTAATGTTGCTGTCGCAAATTAGTTGCCATAGTAATAGTCAGTGACTACTAAAAATTGAAAGAAATTACTCACCAACGCTTTGTCTGCTTCATTAATCAGCCTGTCATGGAAAACCCTCAGGCACTCGTTTCTCCAAACTCTCACCATTTGAGTCACCGTTTGAAACCTACATTAAAATTGAAATATCAGACTGCACCAAATGAGCTGACAGGATTCCTAAGGCCATATGGTTCATAACACCAACCAAAGTCAGGACTGACTTTTTTTTACTCTTTTTGGGTTTGTTCTTTTCATAAGGGCAAATAATTAATTTGCTTGTGTTTTTACCTCTGAATATCTTATTTAAGAAAGACTAACGCATCAGTGTTTGTCATTAAGGGTAAAAACATAATTTGGGACGTCCCTGAAGGTTTTCTCATTGTGGCGACGGTTTAATGAAAAGTGACCAAATGTGACTGATTTAATGTACTAAATTACCTCATCTTCACCCAGATTCATCCAATATAAATAGGTGTAGGATCACTGAAGACAATTTTTCTATTCTTACCTCTCTGGAGTTGTAAGAATAAGTCCATTATAGACCCTGGAAAGATCTCGCAGGTTAAAAGTGTAATGGAATTTGGAAGGAATAGGGAGTAAGTCACGAATAATCATTTTATAAAGCTCCAAAGTACACACAGTAATCTTGTCAGAGATGGCTGATATAGACTCATGAAACATCTGCAAACACGAGAAAGAAGAGGTGTTTTCACAAGGCTGCCCAGAGAGAACTCAATGCTATTAAACATATTCTGCTTTCCAGCTTTTAACCCTGCTTGGTATATTTCAAATAACTGAGGGCAAGCATTTTCAGAAATTCATCTTTCTCTGCAGTATGAACATTCTGCAGGTAAAAGTTTTGGTCAGGGCCCATCTTCAGTCCTGAGCTTGCACAGTGCTGAAGATCGAACTCCATGACTGGTATTTCCACAGCACTTCAACAGCAGAAAAAATGAACTGCTCTTTTCTTAGATAATACTGCAGGTTATTGCCAGTAATGCAGTCTACTGCATTATATCAATTTTTTCACTGTCATTCAGGAAAGAGTTTCCTGACCTTTGTGTATTTGGTTACAGAAGCCATAACCAAATCATTCACAGGTTTCAACCTGTGAAAAGCATCAGGTTTATAAATTATCTGCTGACCTGAATGTTTACATATCACTCAAGAAGTTATCAAAACAGTGCAAAGCCATCTCTTGGGAAAGAGGAGAGGAAGGGAAAGGTTTGCAGGAGGTTCTAAATAAGAAGAAAGCCTGATAACAGAGGATTTCAGGTCTTGTGATAACACAAAAATAAATGTCTATTTAAAAGTAATAAATCTGTTGAGCAACCCTTTAAAAACAGTGAAATTACCATGGTGTGGCCTTTCAGGATGGAGGCATAGATCAAATTCAGTGATTGCTCAGAAGGAAAAGGTATGTTAAACACACTGAAGAGTGAGATGAATCGAGGGTCAACTTCATTCCAACCTCCTCCAGCTTTCCTCATGGCAGCAATAAAGCCAAGGTCTTGAAGAATTTTACAGTTCATCTCCTTACCACGGTCGTACAAGAAACCTTTTTCTAGCAGCAGCTTCAATAGGGCAATGGGTTGCTGTGTGCCATACTCATCAACCTTTGCAACACAAAAGAGTCAAGATATTTAGAGCACAGTACCTCAGCATGACAATTACTGCTATAAATGTAGAAATACTGTGCTCCATACTCAGAACATTACAAGGCCTAAGTGACACAGCTCTAGCTCTAGCACTGACTGTGAACATTCATTCAGTGTCTCCCATGGGAAAAGTGCCTCTTCTCCGAGATAAACTAAAGGCACACATACTCTTCTGCCCATTTGTAAAGAGAAAGGGATGGTTTCTACAATACACAACCTGCAGCAGTATCAGGCCACAGAAACATGATTGTAATGGCATAAAGAAATGATCCAACAGCACCTCTATGTAGGACAAATATTGTAACAGACAGAAACACCCCCTAGTGCACACAAGTCCAATTCTTCTGAAGATCCTAAACTGAAATCCAGTTATGTACTTGCCATGAATCTCCTTGACTTGTGATTCATTAGATCTTTGCATGAAGGGACCACATTAGTGCCACCTCAAATGTTTCCATACTACCCTGCAAACTATTGGCAGCTTACCCTTGGCATATTCATATCATCCATGAAAACAATGAGACGTTTTCCCCTAGGAGGGCCGTAAGTGTCTTTAGCTCGCTTCTCTACATTTGTCTCTAGGTTTCTCTGAATGTCCATTGATGTTGTATGAGAAGAGAAGTTAATTACTAGCAGCAGCTGTAAAGGGGAGAAAATGGGTAAGAATGGATTTTTAGCTGTTTGGGGTTTTTTTAACTAGAGCATTCAAAAAATAGTCTGCATATTAGACTGTCAGACATATAGGAAACACTTCTCTGGTCCATTTATTCAAGGTATTGAACTACAGATGACAAAGAAAAGTAATCCCATTCTTAGCACTTCGATAATATACTTTTACTTTATAAAATTGAATCTGTACATGATAGAACAGAACAAAACACCTTGGATCCTGAAGGATTCTCAAATCACTCACACACTTGGGGTCTGGAGCTTGCAGTCACATTACTAAAGTCCATGTTGCTACCCACAGACTCAGGCTTCACAACGCAAATTTAACATAAGGGCAAAGAACAAAAATGCAGCTTTACAAACAAGACAAAATGCCTCATACATACATTCAGGTCTTTGTTCAGATTGTTTAGGAAGTTTTGTGTAGTTGCTGTTTTAGATGTACCCGATTCACCTACAAGAACCACTGGGCGTTTTATTTTTACCATCTGTTCTAGTAACCAAGTAGTGCGTGTTGTATCCACTGTAGGCACTGAAAAAGATCATTAATATGATAGCAGGTTAAATCAAAATGCAGTACAGCTGGGGGATTTATATTTATAGAATAGTGCTGGATCAGACTCTTAAGGTATTAACATGCAGTTGCACAAAGACATAATCTGAAATATTAACTCACTAACAACGCTGAAAGAAAATTTTAATTGCTCAGCCATCTCTTTTCAGCTTTTATCATCGAGATCTTTTCTCCTATAGATAAATTGAAAAATAAATTATCTTCCATATAGGAGGGTCATGGACTCGTTAGGCTCAGTTTAATCCCTATTTCAAGGATATAATCGGGATTTATTTGGATCATAAGCGTTTTCCCAGAACTCCACAGAGATTAATTTTTTCTATGTGAATACCCTGCCATTAGGAGCAGCTTTAGAGATCATATAATTATCTCTTGTGTCAGCAAAGTTAACCTGTGCTTGCTGAAGTATTACTATAAAGTATCCTGCCTTAATTTGTCCTTAACTATGAAAAGCACCTATCACCATTATACAGCTTCAAGGAACAACCACTAACAGCCTTAAGAATGTAACTTTTATCTATTGAGTACTTGAACCATGGAGATGACAATTTTCCTAGAGTTTCTGAAGAGCAGACTATGAATCTTCTGCTATTCTGGCTTGTAAAAGGCATTGTTAGCTCCTAATAAGCGGTATTAACTGAAACAAGCTTTTCATCCTTTCCTCATTTCTTTATTAGACAGTGCTGCAAATATCAACTCCATTCCTGCTAAACTACTAAGACAAGAACATTAAAGAAATTGATCTGTGCCCTCACAAGAAACTGAACCTGAGGAGACAACCTTCAGTACAGAAAGAGGATGTCTCACGTTAAGTGCCATGCACTCAGTTGAGGCTCATTATAAATTAAAGGCATATCATGACTGTATTTTATCTTACACTCACCTAGAATGTCAATAAATTTCACTCGAGGCTTATGAATATATTCAGGAACAAGTTTCATCCAAGGCACCCACTTGTTTTGAAATCCATCAAAATGAAAGTCATACAAAGTTGGCAGCTGACCTGCAAACCATTAAGGAACTGGAGGTTTTCTAGGACACTGAAATATTTCATAAGAAAATAATCTGATTGACATGAAAGTGAAGGGTGAGACTCTGGAATGAAAGTGAAGGGTGAGACTCTGGACCAAGTCGGGCAACACTGTGTTCTGTTTCCTTGTCATTTAACCCAGTAAGACATCAACCAAAATTCTCCTAGTCCAGCACTTGAATTATACTATCACTTTTTAAGCACCTTCCACTGGCTTTGCTTTGGTGTTTTATTTTTCCTTTCGCTGTTTTATCTCTTCAGCTTGGCATAGAAATGTACTGTTCTGTGAGGACAGCAGCTGAGAGTCATCTAGCATCAGCATCTTTATATGGTTTTCAGTGATAGTCCTTCAGAGAGCATATTATGCAGCCAGGGTAGCTAGCTGGAAGGAAGAACGATCTTCTACCTTCCTGGTAACTAACACTTTTCTAACATAATCAATGGGATTCAGACTAAAGTATGACAAGATCCTACCTGGCAGCTCCCCTGGCTTAGCCAGGATGTTGTCATCATGAACAGTAGACATGCCGGAAATACGTTTAACAGTTTCATCAAATTTAATTCTCCCAGCATCAAGAAGAGCAGCACCTAAGGAGGAATACAAAGCTTCCAAGAAAAAACACTCCAGAACATCAGGATCGTCAGGCTGTACCTCCACTAGAGCTTCCAGCATCACAGTCAACTGCACCACCTGTTGTAAAACAAGACAAAACTGTCAACAGAATTGCCAGTTAGAGGTATGAAAACTCTTAATAAGTTTTCAGCTGTTTGAGTGTTTGCTGATCTTTCGTCCTTACAGGTGTATCTACTGATACACATATTAATGGCGGTAGAAGAGCACTGTTAGGAACAAACTGTTTGTCTCCTGGTGCTCATCACTAGCAAACTGTCTTTTCAGCACGGACTCTACTCCTGTGCTTTCTTTAGGAGGTTTTTACTCTCTACATTTGTTCCTTTTCTGGTTTTAGATAAACTTTTTCAAGCTTTATTCTCTGTTCCTTACCATATTTAAATCTGTTTGAGGAACAATGGTCTTCGGCCTTTCTCCATGTCTGCCATCCACAATTCCCTCTACAATCATAGCAATAAGGTAGGGCACATATTTTTGAAAGAGGCGATTCAATTCAATTCTCTCTTGCTGAGGAACGAAAAGAACAATAATTCAGAACACAGAAACCTGGAAAGCCCATTTTGGCAGCAGAGCTTCCCATCAATACCTGGCTGACCAAGTACGACTGTTCATGAAGGAATCACTTGTACAAGACAGGGTACAGTCATGTGAAGAAGTGTGACACTGCTCTATGGCCTGGGTTTTAAGCAGGTGATCTGCATTCATCAGTTGCTAGCAACTAAGTTGTCTCACTTTAACTCCCTATGACTTGAGCTTTCAATCTAAATGTAAGAAACAAGGACCTGAGCAATCTCACTGTTAACTCTTTGGAGATCAAGTAAACTGATTTCTTGGTTCTTCACTTCTCAGAAACAACCAGAAGTTAGAAAAGCTGGGAACTCTCTTTAGCCCTCTGCTGCAGCCCCGGTGATTAGACTTCTTGTCAGAAAATCAGACTGCCTTTAGGAAGTTTTTTTTTCTTTTTACAGCTGTCTACAGTTCAGTATTTAATACAGATTCTCTCTGAACAAGTGCAGAAATTCTCACCTCATTTCCTCTTTCTTCGACCCACTTCTGCCAGTAGGGCTTGTATTTCAGATTTTTAGGATCTACAAAGACCACTCCACAGCGGGATACCGTGGCAGGAGATGCATACTGTAAGTCACCAACCTATACTTAAACAAAGAACAGCCACAGTAACTGCTTTCCAGGCTTTGCAGCCCCATCTGCATCTAACCCTTCCCGTGTATTAAACGGTACAGTCATTGCTCACCTCAAACAACAAAGCACAGTGCGACTGAAGTCTAATCCGCTCCCCATTTGCCAGGGTCAGTAACTTGTTGTCATCCATGACAGAATTCATGTTTTCAACCCAGAGAGCATCCACATCTCCATCAAACAGAATGTACCTGTGGATACAGGAGCCAAGGGGCACTGACTAACCTCTGATTTTCCTAACGTATTTCAGAATTCACATGTGCTACCAATAGTGTCAATGTCAGTGCACATGTTTTGAAGCCTCCCATTCATTTTTGATAATTGCATAGTTTCCATCCATCTCACTGAGGCTGGAAGCTCACAGAAGGCAGAAAACCCCCTAGACACTTTCTATTTATTGAGTTGTGTTTTTTCAATAGTGCAGTATCAAATATCTAAAATAAAATAAAATAAAATATTGATGTAAAACTCTGTCTAAAAATCATCACAATGATTTCTAGCTGTCTACCTCCGCTCTTTCTTGTCAGTAGGCCTGTTGATATCCCGAAAAATGTTCGTCAGAACTCCATCTGCCCAGTCTCGTGTGGTAGGGTCAAGGATCCCATACAGCTCAATCACACTCATGGCTTTAGGGTTCAGTGTGTAAAGCTTTGTCAATAATCCCAGCCTAGACACACAGCAAGAAAAGCAGTATTAAAATGACACAATGCCATCTCATGTCAACCCCAGCAAATATGGTCAGCTGTTGATCTTGTCAAGACCACACAGGGCTGAATACTGCAGTCTACGCCATTTTACAACTGGATTTCCATGTATCCAATTCTATACTCACTTGTTTTGGGCCTGGCACAAAGTATTAATGACAACTGACTTGCCACCTCCAGTAGGTCCGACTACCATTGTAGAGTGTCGTGTTAACATTGTCTCATACATCTGAACTACTTTATCCACCTGAAAAATAAATATTGATTCAAGACTGCTGTCTGTAATTCGTCTGTGGAAAGAATCAGCAGCTGGTCTGTACCAGCTAAGCTTTCCAGCCTAATGTTTACAACAAAAACTCAAGCAATTAATATTTTTTATACCTGGACTGGTAAAACAACATAACCCCCTTCTTCCAGTACTTGTTCTACAGCGTCATTAAAGTTAGGATAGCGGACTCGAGGGTAATCCAGGTCCAGGCCAGGAAATAGGTCAGAGATTAGGCCAAGGAAGGGAGGTACATCTTCAAACACCAATTTAGGAAGATTCATATCTCGAAGAGCTCTCACCAATACAACTTCCTAGACAAAACATACCAGAATCAATCTTTACCAAATAGCTAACCAATTATCTAATACATAGTAACTTCAAACATCTCCAAAAACTATTGCCTGATCACTTACTTTAGTACAGCTTCAAGAAAGTGGGTTTTTTTTCATCAGTTACTAGTGGAAACAAAAGTTATTTTATAAGGTTTAAGCATACCAATAGCTACGAATAATACACTGCCTTTTTCTACCATATTAACCAAATGCCAAATGCCTGAAGTAGCTCACATCACAGCTTCCCTGATGTGATGTTAAAATAACCAACTGTTTTATGAACATACCCAAGTTCTGTATTCCCCTTGAGAGCAGCATTTAGACCCCAGCTTCCTGCCAACCTGCAATGTGTGTCTGTACATAACTTTACAGGAGACCTTCCTTCAGGTGTGTCCAAGTTTTTTAAGAAGAAATTTTAGTTAGAATTCCCCTAGGTAACTGGTTATCACAACTGTACATATGGAAATAAAAAACAGTTGTAAAAGAAAGCCGTAAAAAGCAATGCAGTATTGAAAAACTTTAATTTATAAGTATACTGTACTACTTGAGCTATACAATTAACAACTGCATGACTGGGGCACTCGCTGTCCAAAACCCATCTTTCGCTATTCATCCAGAGACATTCATCTGGCTATTTGCATCCTGGACTTAACAAGAAATTAAATACCTGATTTTTCTATAGATTTCCCCACTTTGACTTGAGTTCTGATGGTAAATTACTGGCAGAAGGCATGATGAAACTCAGTAAGAACAAAGTGAAATAATAAGACAAATAATATGAGTGCTCCTATTTCCAACACAGACAAACTACAGCAGATGTGTAAACACAGCCTCTTGGTCATGAAAAAGATGATCTGCCCAGGGTAACTAATAGCAAATCTACCTCACTGAGGCCTGCTGATCCTCTTTTCAGTTCTCCAGCCATCACCAACACTGACTTAAGGGCCCGCAGTCCAAAATCATAATGATGCTGCTTAGAAAGTTGTTCTTTTGCCAGCTTGTATAGCACTGTCATCTTTTTTGCAAGAATCTGTTTGAGATTTAAGTTAGAGAATCACAAATGTGTAAGTCACAACCAAACACTTGCCATGCATACATGGGTGTCTACATGGGTACAGGTAGCAATAATGGTTTTTTTTTACCTTTGCCTTAAGGAATCCTTCAGAAAAGAGCATGATTTCACAGATTTGCTGAAGATCTGGTACAATAACAACCACAGGCCTGAACAAAGCTTTTACAGACTCAGGGAGCTCAGTCTGGCCAGCATAACCAGGATCCATTGTAATAAAAATGCCCATTCGACTGTCAAGGGTAATATCCTGTCCTTCAAACTAAAGGCATAAGAAAACATTAGAACAACAGGGATTTGGAATTGCAACGAATAGTACCATTTGCTCAAAGAGAAAACCAGCATTACTGGGGCACCTGCTTAGGACACCACATTAAAATATTTAGCTTTAGATAGTCATCCAGATACATTCACGCCACTGTTTGTATCTTGGATATAAACATCAAGACATTTCACACTTCTTGATCAAATTTCCTGTCTGAGGTTTTTTAATTCCAATAAACATCAGTAAATAAAGCCTCACAATTCACATGAAGTTGTTACTCCTCTCCCTAATTACCACTATACTATTACCCCACTTATTATTATCCTATTTAGCTTACTTTTATCCCACTTCACAAAGGAAGAACCTAGAAAAGGGTTAGGAACTCAGCAAGGATTTAACATCAGTGAAACTGAGAGTACATACTCTGGAGTTTGAAATGTTCAGCACAAATGAATTACAGAAGAAGCAGCCCTTTGATCTAACGATGGGATCTAATCTTGAATCTTGGCCTCAAAAACAAAACCAGCCTTCAAATTACTCTTTTTTTTGTTTTGTTTTAATGTTTACCTGAAATGTTTTCAGCTGATTCATTAAAGCATTTTGAATAGTCTGAATCTGAGAAGAAATGACTGAAAGCACGGAAGCATCGATACGATTGAAGTCATCAAAGCATCCCCATGCTCCGCACTGGGCGAGACCAGAGAAAATTTTACCAACTGCCTAACGAGAACAACAAGAAAAACATCTCAGCAATAAATATATAAAACATTCAGCATCAGCAAACTTTGGAGCATGCTAAAACTCTTAATGACTGGATAAAACCTCTGAATTTTTATATATGCAGGAGCTAGCCATCTGTCCTAAGGTCTTCCAATAATCACTTGCCAAGTGCAGATCGCCTATGATGAGCTTAAACACATACCATCTAGTCTTTGCTCCCCTGCTTGAAAGCATCAGAAATTCCTTCAAGAATTTATTCAAAATAGACCTTTTTTTACTATATTTCATTCTCAATCAGCATGGTATCCCTAAGAGAGGCATGTATTCAGAAGTTCAGAATATGTCTTTATCGTGGGCACTGAAAAAGAGTAGTAACTGGCCCTTTATCAGACAACACAGATCTTTAACTCTTACTTTGAAATCCATGCCTTCTCCGCAGTTTGTCACTACACACAGCAAGCCCAGTGCTTTGGCCAGATCCTTGGTGGTTTCCGTTTTCCCTGTACCTGCTGGCCCTGCTGGTGCTCCTCCCAAAAACATTGATAAAGCCTTTGGAGACAGATCAAAAAGCAAAGCAAAGCTTGGATTACATTTATATTAGGCTGGTGGCAAAATCACAAATGAGCCCTTGAGTACAAAAAAACTTAAATTTTATCCATGAACGCGTTCTATGCTATCTTTGAGGTAATCAGGTTAGAAGGTTATCACAACTGATTTCAAACATATTAGCATTCACATTGGCATCTAGGAGGTAACGGGAAGTGGCAATAAAACAATTAATGTGATTGCCTAGAAGTGCATTTTAAAAGCACTTGTTAGTATAAATCTCCTTGAACACACACCTGTGTGAGCGTAAGAAAAACACGATCCGTAAGCGGGGTGATCACAAGACGTCCGTTCAAGCCCATATACTCGTAACCGTATGAAAGCCTGCCTGTGCACTGCCGCACAACCAGTTCATCTGGCTCTCGGGCCCAGTAAAAACGCAGCTGGCTTTCCCACTCAAACTCCTGAGCCCGCAGAATGCTGCACAAGAGAGATTCGCTCACAGGAGGTTAGAGGATGGAAACACAACTTAAGCATTTGGTGTTTTCTCAAGAGGTCGAGGGGCGGTCTTTACCTGTCTCTTACAAATGTGTCAACAATATCTCTGGCATGAACGTCAACAATAAGAACAGTGCTGTATTTCTTCCTGTCATTTTTGCTCAAAGCCATTGTAATGCGGGCAACCAGGTCATCAATTTGCTTATGCATTTTTTTAGCATAAAGTTTCATTGCTTGTTTTTCTCCATTCTTTATTTTCCGAAAGACATCCTCTACCTCCCAAGTCCACCACACCTGATTAGCAGCCAGCACCATCATGCCTTGGTACAGTAACATCCAATCAACTCTGTGGGAAATGCATATATTGAGGAAATCTGAGTTACAGTTTACTCCAAGCAACTGATCAGGACAGAAAGAAAAGGAAAAAAAAAAGTTCCTCCTATTTCTGCAACAACTACAACACCAGTCCAGCTTTAGAGATGTACAGAATTCTATCAAGGTGTGCTGTAATGTTTCAAAAGCCTAGGAAGTGCTCTGGTAGAAAATCTGCCTATTCCACATGTAACGATTGCCAAGTGGAATTCACGGTGAGAAAAACGTACTGAGCACACAACAGTAAAAATAAAAACTCAAAGACTTACAAAATTACATACGATAGATAACACACTGGTCAGATAAAACACTGCATATGCATGTATTCGTATCCCTCCACTTACAGAAATAGAGGCTGAATTGTGTAAAAATTACATATTTAAGTCTTTATTCTTCTATACCACTACAAACTTATAACAACATATAAGGTATTTGTGTTGCTTCACCTGCTTCTGTCTTCACAGTATCGAAAAATAGCTTCCTTAGTAAGGAGTCTGTTTGTTCGTCTCATTTCTGCTAGCACTGCTGTCATCCAATTCTCCACCCTGCCTTCTGCAGCTACAGCCTGCCGGAACTCCATCACCTCCCCTTCAGCTGAAATCATGGCTGTTGCAATTTTCTCACCACTATCACCATCCTGAAACCTCAGGGAGGCTATGTTATCGTACATCTGAAATGCACCACAAAAAGAAACTCACTGGCAGTTTAGAAACAAAGCTTCTAAGATTTAAGTGTGCCTAGCTCCCAAGATTTCAGTGTATCTAGCTCCTATTTAATCTTAAAAGAAAATTTCCATGGACTCTAAAGAAAAATGGATCTGACTCTAAATAATCAAATACAAATGCTGATATATAGCTCAGCAGCCCAACTGCAGATTAAAGAAGCAGATGATCTGGCCCAAATTACACTGATTTTTTTTCTAGAAAATGAAGATCTACCAAGAGCTACAGGAAGGTTGTTTAATGATTGATCATTCTGGTGTATCTTGAGTGTTCCTCTACCATAACTGCTACTGGCCAGTATGAGAGCCAGGAGAGAATATCAATCAGATTTGATGTGGTTACTCAGAAGCTTCTTCAAGACACTGCCAGGATGCTCTTTGTATGCCATAAATATTAGTGCATCCTTACGAGCATGTACACTATAGTCTGTTAAACGTTTTAAAGCACCTAAAAGCACAAAGCACTGTGGAATGCCAGACATTGTACCTTTATCACGTGTTCCTGGACACAAAGTGGGTTACTGCTGCCAAGGATACTAAGCAACTCCCCGTCAGATATAAAGAAAAATCTTGGGAAAGCATTTCGCTTGGAATACAAATAATCATTCAATCTTTTCTGACATTTCTCCAGCACATCGTTTATATGATGGAGGTCTGATAAACGATTTGGGGCTTCACAGGATTTTTTTATTGCTGGTTCTTTTACAGTTTCATCCATTATCTACACAGGGGAAAAAGAAAGTTTAGAAAATACTGAATAGCAATGTATTATACTAAATTATATTTAACTAGTGACAAAGCACACAAGCAGCACAAGCAGCATAGGTTCTTACAGAAGTGAATTAGACAGGGTTTTAAATATGGTTTCCTATCGCTGCAGCGCTATATGAAACCACGAAGTCAGTATGCCTTCAAAGCTGAGAGCATGGAGATACAAATGTAAAGGCAAGTGTAAGCAAGACAAGCCTGTACCCCAGGTCACACAAGCATAAGCATATACCTGACTTTGCTCCTGTATACAGCAGTACTTCAAGGGAAGGACAAACATAGCATTTCAGAATCATAGTACTATCTCAGTTTTGCAGATGGGAAAAAGAAAAGTAAGCCATATTCATACCAGCAGTATGAGTTCAGTATGGGAACAGTGGCACTATACCAGGAAAGCCTTTTTAGCATGTATGTAGGTCCTCAACCTATAGAAACACATCTAAGTTTCTTATTAACATGGTAGAGGTAAAAAGATGTATCCAATGAAAGGAAAAGCAGATTCTGCCTGCCCCAGTACTGCCAGCCAAGGATGACATCTCTGCCCAGCTTAGCTAAATCAGGAGAAGTCTTCTGTGTACGACACACATGAAGTAAAACACCAGAGTTCCTGGGTTCCCCAATCTCATATTCAGCTCATTATAACACACCATTCTCAGTGTTACAAATGACACAGAAGACTACAGATAACTACAAAACTAGAAGCAAAATGCACTAAATAATTATGCTGACCACAAATCAAGTCAGTTACTTGCCTTTTTAAACATCCTGTCTACGCTGTCAAATATTTTGGCTTCCTCTGGAAGCTGTGATCTGATATCTCCACCAATAAATATGTTCTCCAGGTACATCCATTTCCTCTGAACTACCATCCAGATCTAAGAAACAAACATTACCATCAAAGAAAAAAAAAAACAATAGAAAACCCTGATTATAAATAATAAACATTAATTATTTAGTCCAGCACTTTCCTCCCTACCTCAATTACTTCACCAATCAATGACAGAGTTTTTTCCCAGTGGTGAACAGTTGAAAGGAAAGGACCCACAAATCGACTGCTCAAAAGACTCTGAAGATTGATGTTGCTGTCATCAAGAATCTCTAAAATTTCATCTACAGGTCCCAGAATAAAGCCTCGCTTCTCAGTGCCTTTGAAGTACATTTGTACAGTGAACTTCAGATGTTCCCATGTTTCTGCTATTTCCTTCACACTCTGCATGTGAGCATAAAATGGTGCATGTTTTAGTCTTCAAAAACTATAATCTTAGCATAAAAATTATATCAATTCATTCAGCAAAATTTTTTCATAGATTTTCTAACTTCTCGTTTATAAAGAAGGGTCCATTTCAAAATATCATGATGGAAATAGAATGGATCCTTCTTCAGATCCTTTTTCACAGGCCAAACTTGCTTATTGTAATAACAGAAATCCAATATATTGCTGCCAAAGCCGAGACAGGCAGGATTCTGTGCCATGTGGCAGCTTACCAACAGAGCTATGGATCTTAGTTGCCATCAGCTACATCATGGCAGCTCCCTGAAGAGGGCCAAACTTGCTGTTATGCCAATACAAAAATCTCAAATAAAACACTGTTTTATCATCCATGTCTTTTTAGTTTTATTATGATTTTTCACATTACCTTCTCAATGCTAAGTTCCTTAACAGCAGTTCTGACTATTTCACTGATAACATCTGAGTGTCTTTGAAGTTCCATAGCGAACATATTCTCCAAAGTGAACGTTTCTGTTGTCATTTCAAAACTTGTTCCTGTTCTCTCCATAAGGTCTTGCCAATGCCTGTTTTAAATTGACACATCAACAATTGTACCAACCATGATACAGTAAAAATGGAAATTGTAATTTAATATACAATAATGAAACCATGTTTAGCACTCTACTGTTTAAACAAGAACTACTATTTTGAACACATAAAGAATCCTAGACATTGAGGTCACCTTGCATGCTATTACTCAAGTTCATGAAGCAGAAAGCAAAGTTTCAAGCTGCAGGACATGGCAAGACACCAGTAACTGAAATTAAAAGTTCTAACAAAACAAACAAAATCTTCCTACATATAGAAAATGGATTTGAACAAATCAAAGCAAACCTTTCTCTTAAAGCTTCATTTTTCAAATCAAGCAACAAAGGAATGGAGTCTCGAAATGCCTTCATTTTTGTTTCCAAGTGAAAGGCTACTGGCATACTGCGTACTTGTTCGGGCAGCTTTCGAAAGGCTTTAAGAAATCCTTCGATTCCTTCCTGAAGAAACTGGACATTGAGGTTTATCCAGAGTGTCTGAGACCATTCCTTTTTAGCTGCCTGGGAAAACAAGATCATCAGGAGGAAAAAAATCATATTTCGTTTTAGTTCTGAACAAAAAAAAGAATTCTTTCCACTACAGTAGGATCTAGAGACCACAGTCAGGATGCAGACATAATTGTATGAACATTTTACAAATAGAGGAAGAGGCAGATTCATGTCCAAGACAGATTCATAGCCAAACACAACCAGTTGTATAAGAAATAATCAAAAGGAAATACAGAGAAGAGGAAAAGCATCCTTAAGAGCATACTTCCCAGGGCATTTTAATTTTCAAAAAGTAAAACTTATTAAAAAATAGAAATAATTAAGATGAGTTAAAGCCTGACATACCCATTGTCACCTGTACACATACTATATTCAAAAGTAGTTTCACTGAAATGATCAGGAGACTTGTTCAGTAAAATGCCACCCAGTAATTATTAGGCAGGGAGAGTGGTGTGCTCCTAGCTGATAAGACTATGTGTTTGGTCCACCAGGGAGGCACTGTTAGTCCTGCACTAACATTAAAATCATTTCATGGTGATAGTCAATCACAAGTCACAACTGATTTCATGCAAAGGCTTAGGACAGAGTTGATAGTAACTAGAGGACAACGCAGCCTCTTCTTCTCTCCCCTACGCTTTCTGCATGTCTGTGCACAAATACGTGTGTGTCTGTGCATACACAGTGCAATACTTACTCTTTGTGATTCATAAATTTCATAGATCTGCTTTAGACCTTTCATATCATTCTGTGCTTTCATTAAGTCAGGGTACACTGTAGCTGGCAAGTGAAAAAGTTTCTCAACACTGCCCAGCTCCTGATGAATTTTTTCGAGTTTTTCCAGTTCTTTTTCAAAAATGGCCATGCATTCCAGTCCTGGGAAAGGAGAGGAATTTTTCTAGATAAACAATCCCAGGGATTATGGGGAATAAATAAGAAGCATTTGCACATAGTCTGTAGAAGTTATAGTACTGAAAGTGTCACATTCCTGATTGATTAGTTTGTATGTTAACAAGAAAAGCACAATTTTATTGTTTCACACAAAATTTGATGAATTGTCCAAAGACTAATATTTTTAAGACATCACTTCACACACATTAATCCATTTACCGTTATCAAGATTTTCCCCAACAGCACCAGGCCCCTCAGTCATGAATTTATGGAAGAAATCTTCTATTTCTTTGCCATAGTCCTCAATTTGTTGCTGTGTAATCTAGAGAGAACAGTGTTTAAATTGTTTTTCTTTCCATTTCTATTTTTTTCAGTATTAATTACACACTTCACATTCAGTACCTTTGTGAATGTTCTTTTTATGCCTCCAAGGTTGCGATCAACTTCTGATGCTTCAAAGAAGAGTGTCTCCCACTTTTCTCTAATCTTATCAGCCATCTCTTGCTCTTCTTTAGCTACCTAAAACAAAAGAAGTAATCAGTAACCACAAGAAATAATTAGTCGCAAGAAAGTGAGGAATACATGCTCGCATTATAAATCTGCAAAACACAAAACCAGCATTGAAGTGACCTGAATCAGATTTAAACACACACAATATGTCCATTTTAAGGTGGAGATACTGTTTTGAGAAGGGGGTTTGGACTAGACAATCTCCAGACATCCTTTCTAACCTCAACAATACCATGATTCTGTAAAACATCTTAAAAGGAAAACATTTATTCATCCACATATGAGGCATTTCAAACCTGCAATGTTTTATGAGACATGCACTTACTGGAATATTGTACATCGCAAGAGTTCGGTATCTCTCCCAGATGTCCAAATATGTCAGTTCCACCTCGAAGGACGTGCCTTTGATCTCTGCAATTGTGCCAAGGACAATTTTGAGATCTTCCAATGAATCAGGAGGTCTCTTAAGCGTCTGTGATAATCTCTGTAAAAAGTAAAAATAATTTCCAGAAGCCACACTGACAAAGCAATTAGGCAGAATTACGAGTCAAACACAAAACACAAGTAAGTAACATGCAGATTCATTTTCAGTCTATGTGATTAAGATAACAAAACCAAACTGAAAACACCTACCTGAATCTTCTCCTGGAGACTGAAGAGTTCCTCTCTGGCAGATTCATGAAGCAACTTTCCAAGTGAAATCACCCAGTCTCTAGCATTCTCCTGCACTGCGTAGGCTAAAGGAGCCAGCTGAAGCCTGATGAATTGCTCATCTTTAATCAAGGGCTGTTGAGTCACTTCTTGAGCTACCTTCATATAGAGCTGCAACTTTTCCTCAAAGGTGACAGAAGCAGACTTTTCTGCAGCTAACCTCTTCATGACTCTGCCTTTGTCTAACTTCCACAGCAGATGGTACCTCTCCCATTGGTTCAGATACTTGCTGAGAGAAGCCAGGAGTTTGCGGACATTCTGAGTGATGAGAACAGCCTGTTCAATTATCAGAGGGTTCTGGGAGACATCACTGTAAAAGCTGAAAGTGATAACTTCATCTTCCTTGACATGCTGAGAAGGGCACTCAATACATGTACCATGCATCCATCGTACAAAATGCTAGAGTTTTCAAGACAGAATTGAAAAACGGTTACTTTGTACAGTCATTTTACTTAAATCATTCATAGATTCATAGAATCATTCAGGTTGGAAAAGACCTTTAAGATCATCGAGTCTAACCATAAACCTAACACGGCCAAGTCCACCACTATACCATGTCCCCAGGTGTGTCACATCTACATCAGCAAGCAACTTCTGCAGTGCAATCTGAAAAGCATTTCATTCTGATGTATGCTGCTTTATAGAACCTTACACCAGCAAAATTGCTGAAAAGTAACAAATTATTCTGGCTGAGTAAAAATTGCATGATGCTTTATGGCAATCTTTTTCCTTTGTCATCAGTTTGTACAATTAGGATCATCTGTAAAATTAGAACAATGTACTGGGTATTTTGATTTCAAGATAAAGCAATATGAATCTTCCCTTTGACATGTATGCTTGCCCAAACCTAAAGCAAGATTAATTCATTATAATCACAAGCAAACTCTAGCAACAAGTAAATCTTTATCAAAAATCACCTTAGTGACCTCAACACAGTCTCGGATACATTGTGCAGTCATTTTGTCAATCTCACTGGCATTAGGTTGCAAGATGATCTCAGGTACAGACAAAACAGCTTCTGTTTGGAACAGTGGCACATTTGCAAGAACAGCTGCATTAAAAGCCTGCAAATTCCTGGGAAAGGAAAAAAAATCATACTAAAGACAGTAATAATCAGGTGCTGCCCCCCTGGAAACGCCCAAGAGAGACTGCCATTATCAGGCACGTGCTTAGATATGCAAGCAAATCTGTCTAAAGCCAGTTACCACCGATTTCAGCTGGAAACAGTGATGTGTATCAGAGCAAAATTGTCCCACCAATACTGATTTAATGCAAAAGCTTGACTAGGTAAAACAAGCTACTGGAAGGAATGAACAGGGATATCCTAATGCAAAAGGACCCCAAGACTACGGTCAACTCCATCGCAAGAGTCCAGCCAAGAAAGCACAACAAAATCAGCTGAGCATGGATCAGATTACAGACACGTGGATTATAAGAAGAGATAGCTGGGAAACTTTTACAACCCTGCAATGCTCTGTTGTAATAATATCTTGCTTATAACATAAGCCTTTATAATAGCCCAGCTGCTGCAGAACAGGTAAAGTAAATCCAACAAACCTTTCTTTTAGTACTGGACTCCCCTGTACCACAGGGGTGCATCTGGCACCCAGACACCAAGTTCTCAAAATCATATTCTTCAGTAAAACAAAACCTTGATTTTAAAAATAAACCAGGGATATACAGCTATACACACCGCAGAAAAAGTATTTTATTTCTCTCTTCTGCCAGTGACATGCCAATATCCATTGTCTCTGAATTTGGGTTTCTCCTGTACCTTGTTATCAGTTCTCCACTTTTCACAGGAAAAAAAAAAAAAAAACAGTACAAGTACATATCTGTCTCAAACTGCAAATCACGGAGGTGTTCAAACAGAATATCAGTATACATACTGATCAACAGATCCAGAAAAATCTAAAGATGAAAGACTGAAAATCCATTAAAGCAAACAATTGACTTACTTCACAATTAACTGTGTCAACACCTGATAAATCCTATTTTCCCAGTATGCATAATAAGAAGTTAATTTTGAAGATTTGCCGCTCTTCGTATTGGCAACTCGTCCTTCCACTTTTGTTAGCAACTGTCCAATTGCAGAGTAGTTTCTAACCATGTGTGCCACATCTTTTGCTCTTTCACACTTAACATACTCAAAAAATTCTTTTGCTTCTGCAAAAGATACAAAAACTAGCATTAATAACTGCAAAAGACCTAACAGACTTGCATACTGGAATAATTAGCTGGGCTTTATTTATGAACATGAAATTGATCTTGTATACTGATATAAAATATCTTTTTACTTATTAATACTTACTTTATTAATATTTCAGCCCTCTGATTTTATCTGGATTCAATTATTTAATAGCAAACATTCAATGTGAAAGTAACCTTTTTCAGACTTGCAAAGCACTGAAAGGAATTTGATCCATCACCCACTCACTCAAGTGACAGGGGGACTTGGGAGACAATCACCGCACTGCAGTTTCCATCTGAGGAAACCAGTTTGGTTCAGATAGCCCAGAAGGGAGCTGACACTCCAGGTGGATTGCAGCTCTAAGACTACACTACTGCAGACAAGAAGGGTAAGGAAATCAAAGGAGATCAAAAGCAAGACAGACAAAAGTCAAATGATCTACCTGTATAATCACCTTCATGTTTCCCTCATTGACACCGCCAGTTTTAGAGTACTAAAGCCCTGCTGGTGCTCTCTCTGTTACACTATGAAATATTATCGTAACTAGTTTTGGTAAAAATTAGCAGTGTTGATCTTAGCAACCAAAAATGCAAAGTAGCAGACACCAAAATAAAACATCACAGAGCTTGGAAATGAAAATATAAAGACTTACTAGGAAGTTCATCACCGTTTCTTGAAAGCGGAAACTTAAAGAGATTTCTTGATTTTATGAACAGAAGTTTGTTGCTTATGTCTTCAGCATTATTATGAACCTGATGGACAAGTGATTCAAACTTCCTGATGGCTTGTGTACATTGGACAAAAAAGTCACCAATACCTTGAAAAAAATCACAACCATTTTCTTTCTTTAAAAAAAATATTTCATCAGTGCATCAAAAGTGCCACAACCAGATGTGTTTTATCTCTGAGAATGAACTGATGCTCTGCAGAAGGGTAGATCAGACGATTTCTCACCTAATCCTTCATCTACCTCCCTTACAGCCGTTATCTAAGGGTCTCTATCCCTCTCCACTCCGTGTTTTAAATATAATACAAACATAAGAAATATTCTCTTGGATCAGGGTCTATCTAACCTACTATGCTGACTCTGACCGTGGCAATAGGGTGTACTATTTAGGGATATGTTGCTATCATATGACACAAAAAATAGAGCGCAGAATTGACGAGATTTTTTGACCGAAAAAACGTATCTAAGGCCATTTTAAAATAGTATCTCCATTACCTAAGGAGTTCCAATGGAGTCTTCTGTGCCCTGGTTTGAATACTCTCCAGAGTTCTTGAATGTGGTGATCAAGAAGTTTGGTTTCTGCTTCATTCAGTGTTGCCATTAATTTGTGATAGCGATCCAGCATGTTTTCCAATCTACTTCTATACCTAAGGAGCGTAAGAAACACAAGAACAAAACATAAAAAACATTATTTTCTGGAAATACAGCTCTGAACTCAAAGAGCAGATCAATTCCATCACTCCTTTCAGACTTCCATACAAAGCAAAATTTGCTTTGGTTTCTTATGGCTCCAATAGCAGCTAGACAAACCTCTCCTGCCCAACTCAGAAAGAGTTTTTAAGACAGCCTCAGTTTGAAGCACATTAAGTGAACTCAACCAGTGAACGTTAAATCAGTTAGGGCTCTTATCAGCATACCCGTGTGCTAAATGCCTGCGGTAATTTCAGCAAAAGTGACTTATCCAAAGCTGCACAAGAAGAAAGCAGCAGTGAGTTTAAATGTGAGCCGAAATCTAAACGGACCTAACAATCCATCGCAAAACAAATTCCTTCCCTTGTTTTTTCTCAGATTTGATGAGATATTAATTTGTATGGCACAGTCCGACAGGCTGAAGGATGCAGACAGCGCCAGAGGAAAACTTACTAGTGAAACACAGCCATTAGTAATTTTACCCCAAAAAAAAAGGCAGTAAGAGCTCTCACATTTCCAAAATTTGATGACTCAGTGTCCATTCTGGTTTGGAGTGAAATCACTTGAAACACTGCCCTAAATCCGTATGTGAGCAGATGTTCTGTTACAGCCTTACCGAAGGTATTTGTCTTCCTGTAATGCCACATATCTTGCTGTTTCTGGGACTGGAAACCCTAGTTGTTCCATGTACTTTGTTTCAATGATAATCTCGTGGAGTATGGGAGAAAAATTCACCATGAAGTGGACGCTTTTCTTTGTAGTGCCAGGCTCCTCTGTTACAGAGCTCTACAACACAAGAAAGAGCAGCAGAAAGGAGAGGAGCCAAGCCATTACAACGCAAGGAAAAGGTATCTCTCTCTCTCGGGGACATTTGATAAGGCAGTAGGTAAAAGTCAGAAGGACTGACAATCAGAGCTGTGGAAATGCCTTTAAATTCAACCGCAACCTCAGCATTCTAGTTTCAGAAATTACACACAACTACTCCTTCAGTGAAAGGTGATTACAAAAACCAAACCAAATCACCTCTGTTTACATACTGCTGCAACCAGTTACAACAGAGATCCCAGTGGAAGTCCATCATCAGACAAAAGTTTAGTTAGAACAGGATTCTGCATGATCTCTGCTGGGAACTCACCTCTACCTAATTTCAGTTCCAACTTTTGTTGTAACGTCCCAAAGATGTTGCACCAAAACCCAAAACCTAACAGGAATTATGCCACAGAAGAACACACAGAGAAACAACATTCATCCATTTGCTAAGTCATTCAGCAACTATGTCTCATAAAGGACCACAAACAACTCTGAGCTCAGAACTTTTGAAATTTTCCTTTCAAAAACTTATTCTTAGAAAATCTCACCGACCACTAGATAGATTTCAGTTCTGCCCCACAGAGAAGAACTATATATCTCACCTGCTCAAAAGTCTCTGGATTAACATGGGTTGCAGCTCCATGAGCGATGACGGTCAGCAGAGTATTCTTCAATAGCATAGGGAGTATCTGTTCTGTCCCATCTCTCCACTGACTGTATTTTTGATCTTCATACTCTTTCATCCTCTTGGCCACTTGAAGATATATTTGTTTTACCTAGAAAGGAAAACTCTGTGTAACTCAATTTAAATACCATGAAAAATGTTCAATCAACCTGTCTTAGTGTGGTGTCAATATGGTTTCTAATTTTTAGTAGATGAGAGGGCAAGCAATGCCTTGGAATTAATGCATGAAATGGAGAATTCAGGCTCTTGAATTCTGACATTGATTTTGTCACTGTCTCTCTGTGAAATAGTGGGAAGGTCCCACTCAAGTTTTCACATCGAACACAGCTTGCTGTGTGCAAAGACATTCTTGGAACTTCACCTCATATAAAAGCACTTTCACATCTTTAGAAGAAGGTATTTCTTCCTTCATTAAAAAGAACCAACGTACTTCCTTTCCACGTTCACTAGCGAGCAACTCCTCTACTTCTTGAAATCGAATAATGGGGTGTTTGATCCGATGGAAAAGAAATCGGGACCAGTATATTGCTCCAGCCACTGGAGGATAATTCTTGTACAAAGGTGGATCCTTGAGGTTCTGAACAAAGATTTGCTTAACATTTTCGACCTAGAAGATAATAAAATATTGGAAAGAATCATTTCTCCTCTTGATCGGCCATGGTCAGTATCTAACCTGGTACACAGCACAAGCTCTGAAGTTCCTTCCAGCAGCAGGATAAAAAAAGTTGTTTGGGTTTCGTTTTTCATACATCTCTTGTTTGTATTAATTGCATTACAGAGAATGTGTTCCTTTCTGTATCTTGTGGAACTGCTGTTGTGGCAGTGTTGTCTGTAAGATTACATTTTATCGTTAAACTAAGTGTTTTTTGGAATAACAAGAAAAATACTATGACATGAAAAGCTCTCCAACAGACAGGCTTCAACGTGTCAGAAAGTATTTCTGTCTTCACGGCTGAACTCTGACACCTTTTGGTCATACCATGAACTTGTCCATCACAAGAAAGATGTAGGATGTGAAAGACGTGTTTTCTCAGGAAGGACTAGAGTTGAACTGCTGCTTGGAAGTAAAGGAATAGCCACAAGACTTGTTGCATTCAGAGTACATGCAAACAACTTTCAGTTCCTATACAGTGCCACACATACATAGACATGCACATAACACTTCAGCAGTTTAACCATACTATTTCTCCAACAGGCTCCAAAAAAAGTGAGAGGAATTATTATGTTTATTTTGTAAAACTTTTTAGTCTTTCAGATAGTAAATGACGCTATACACATTTATGATTTTCACTAGGTAGACAGCTTCATATACTATGTAAGAAATCCTTAAATGAAATACCTCTTTACAGTATTGGTCCAAAACATCATTGAACTTCATCATCAGCTGCTTATTAATGGTTTCACGAGAGCGGATGTGTTTGAAGTTTAACAGCATGTCAAATGCAGATTCTGCTGATCGAAGGTTCTTAAAAGATTCATCAATAAATTTTTTGGTCTCTCCTTCCATAACCTAAAGAAAGGAAGAAGGCCAAGACATCCTATCACCTAGAGATTCATCTTGCAAAACCAAGGAAGGAAGGCAAAATGGAAATACTTTTGTATAATAGTGGTCAAGCATACTTTTACTATTTTTTGTCTTATAAATTACTAACAAACTGCTGGCTTTCCAGTAAGCTGCAGGAATTCATGTTAATTAATGTGTCTGCTGGGCAGGTATATAAATCACAAAAAACACTGTAACAATTTATACTTTGTGGGTATTCTTAGCTGAATGGTGAAGGACTGAATGAATCCAGAAAAGGCAATTTTACTTCTTTGTAGGACATGATTGAGACATGTCAGCACATGAGTACAGGGAGGTCATATGTTGCTTCTGTTCATGCTGTAGTGATTTTGCCAATGAACAAAAAGTGTGCTTCACCATTTTCAAGATAAAGTGAAACTATAAACAAAACCAACTTGCAAACAGAATACTGACTTAAAAAATTGGTCAAATCCCTCATATTTTCACTTACATATTTATTCATATATTCTTTTCTTTCGCAAAGTTACGTTTTCTTTAAATGAAAATGCTGATATTCTAAAAGGAATTTGTACATAAGAAGTAAGAGGGCGGGAATCACAGTATATGATACTTACTAAAACTTCTTCTTTAAATTCTTCCATAATTAATTTCCACTCATGTGCACTTTCGATGCTAAAAGGGTCAAAAGTCAGTTCTTCCACAGGACTAGTTAGTCCATTTACTCGTCTCCGTAGATCGTCAATACGCTTTGGATCCCTTGTGACAGCTTTCAGTTCAGGACCGAATACATTATAAAACTCCTCAATGACCTGTTAATTTAGAAGAACATACCAGAAAGCTTTATTTTAATGGGGGTTTTTTTCTGCCATTTAACACATCTTTCTGATATTATTTCCTTTAAAAAATAAAAACAGCTCAGAGAATGATCGATTTCTGCTGTGATTGACATTTTGGATATTTCTATACAGGACACTAAGTAGCTTTATGGAAAAAAACACACTCTACAAGCCAAACACTTCAGTCATTAAAACAGATAGCACTCAGCTATTCCTCCTTTTTATTTCACTTTTCACATGCACAGTTTTTACGTACACAGCCTATGGCATCTGACCATTGATGGACCACTAATATTGCTAGTTACCCTCACTTAAATTAGCCCAAACATAGCAGCTCTCCATTCATACTTTGTACTGCAATTCATATACGATTCATATACAGTCAAATTTTGTATTACATTATACTTAAATGGTTATTTTATCTAAAATTATATCACTAAGATAGCAACCCATGAAAACTGCAAATCTGTGAATCAGTTGTTAAAAGTCTGTATGCTGGTGACAGCAGTGTACACGGCAATATCCTTCCTCAACCAGTACCTTGAGAATAGTTATTTCGTCTCAAGCGTTAAGTCCAGCTTTGTTGGAATCAAAGGCATCGCTCAGGCCTTAAATACAAAGCCTCCCAAAAACTAAAGGCTGTTAACATTTCAACAACTACAATACAAAAGAATCTCCTCTATGGAATAAGACTGATCACACAATCCCTTTTTTTATTGTCTATATTACTACCTGCAAAATATTGTACAGATCTTGACAGACTGAGGTCATATAATCCGTTTTTTCAAATAAACGTTTCCGGACAAATTCCCAATGTTGCTCTCTTCCTGATGCTTCAATTTGGGCATGAACAGCAAAATAACATTTCTTCCATTGTTCAAGAGTGCTCTTGGCTTCTGCTATTTTCTTTTTTGCAGCTGCTCTATCTTCTCTGTTAATCAAATCCAAACAGTTAAGATACTATAGACAGAAAGACTATAGATAGAAAATCATATCTCAGCTGGATTAATATACCCTGGTTTATGAGCTTCTAATTGTACAAGATCTAGGCAAAACTTATAGCTGTGAAGTCTTAATTTTCAATGTGACTTATTTTGAAAGAAGATACTATCCCAGGACTGACTTTGATTGTATTTATGCCACTTTTTTACTACTATAATTCTATTGGGTTTTATTGATTTATGTCCTTTCAAGACAAAAGATGGCAAGCACCTATTTCTTCAGGGCTGATTCAGTAATTTATGAAAATTACAAAATAAATTGACTTTTAATTGACCTTCTAATACAACTTCAGATAGTAAAAAACACTGAAACCTATTTGACAAAAGTGTTATCTACTGTGCTTCATGTAAAACAAGCAAAGCTTTTAATAAATACAGCCTAGTTAAACAGGAGCCCAGTACTTACTTAAACAGTGTGTGTAAATCCACAGCTTTGTACACTCGTGTTGAAATTTCCCATGCAATTCGTTCCATGAGGGTTACTATCCATTCACCCTTGTAACGCCGTGAGATAATCCATAACATTCTCAGGGCATCCATCAGTGAAGGAATTGTATCCAAGATAACATTAAACCCAGTGCCATATGTTAAATTCTATTAAATGTATTATAAATACTGTGAATTAGATGTCATGAAAATACACAGATACATATTCTATACTTCCTCTGTAGATACCTGAAGTTAAGAAAGTCTGTGACATTATTAAATAAATAACCCAGTCAAGGAAACACCCTGGTGCCCAAGTAACACACACGGTTAAGGATGTACAAATCTGCATCTACAGCTCCAAACACTGTTCAGGTCCTGTCTCATTAATATTCTCTTTTCCGCAAAGGATGTCCCAAGACTAATTTTGGCTCATCTTTTTATTTAGACGTTTGGATGATCATCAATAAAACTTAAAAACTCAGACATCAGCTGTAATCAGTGATGGAAGATACCTCAAAAATGGAGAAATCTTTTTTTTTCCCAGTTCAGCTGTGCTATCGAATTCTCCCAAGGTTATGATGTACAAACTAAGCTCTTGGAATGGGTTTGCGTGGCAAGGTTTTGGTAGCGGGGGCAGGTTACAGGGGTGGCTTCTGTGAGAAGCTGCTAGAAGTCTCCCCTGTGTCTCATATAGCCAACGCCAGCCGGCTTTAAGAGGGACCCGTCGCTGGCCAAGGCCGAGCCAATCTGCCAGACGGTGGTTGCGCCTCTGTGATAACGTATTTAAGAGAGGAAGAAAAAGTTATTGCACAGCAGTAATTGCAGAGAGAAAGAGGAGTGAGAATATGTGAGAGAAACATCCTGCAGACACGAAGGTCAGTGAAGAAGGAGGGGCAGGAGGTGCTCCGGGTGCCAGAGCAGCGATGGGGTGAAGACCATGGTGAGGCAGGCTGTCCCCCTGCAGCCCAAGGGCGGTGGAGCAGATGACTGCCTACACCCCCTGGAGGACCCCACGTCAGAGTAGGTGGATCCCTGAAGGAAGCTGTGACTCCGTGGGAAGCCTGCAGTGGAGCAGGCTCCTGGCAGGACCCGTGGCCCGGAGAGAGAAGCCCATGCTGGAGCAGGTTTGCTGCTAGTGACCCCATGGGGGGGCCCACGCTGGAGCAGTCGGTTCCTGAAGGACTGCACCCCATGGAGGAGACCCACGATGGAGCAGTTCATGCAGAACTGCAGCCCATGGGTAGACTCAGGCTGGAGAAGTCATGGAGGACTCTCTCCCTTGAGAAGGGACCCCACATTGGAGCAGGGGAAGCATGTGAGGAGCCCTCCCCGTGAGGAGGAAGGAGCGACAGAAAAAACAGTGATGAACCGACCACAACCCCCATTCCCTGTCCCCTGTGCAACTCAGGGGGAGGAGGGAGAGAAATCGGGAACAAAGCCCGAGAAAGAAGAGAGGGGTGGGGGGAAGGTGTTTTAAGATTTGGTTTTATTTCTGATTACACCTCTCTCAGTTAATTGGTAATAAATTATCTTTTTCCCAAGTCGAGTCTGTTTTGCCCTTGATGGTAAATGCCGAGTGATCTCCCTGTCCTTATCTCGACCCCACAAGCCCGTTGTTACATTTTCCTCTCGCCTGTCCAGCTGAGGAGGGGGAGAGTGATAGAGCGGCTTTGGTGGGCTCCTGGCATTCAGCCGGGGTCAAACCACCACAGCTGGTCACAGCTCTGGGCTTCTGCTTTCAAATATTAGAACTGTAACTCAAACAAAATAAGCAAGCCTTTTATTATTACATATAAAAAAGCTAGAGTATAGCTTTATTGGTGATAAAAAGTAAAAAATAAACAAGAATGATTATATCAACAGAGAAACCAAACTCAAATAACTACAGTTAAAACTTCACAAAGTTTTCTTATGGGCACATACCTTCAAATGGTCCTCAAGAGGTGAAAGAAACTTAATATTATCTAGAGCTTCCACGTGATGTTTTCTGAGGTCACTTAAGATTATCTGTAAATCTCCAATATGGTCAGATTCAGCTTCCTTTAATATTTCCAAGACTTTTTGCACTTCTGGAAGCTTTGTCTGTTCAGTAAGAGCACTTAAAGTAACACTTCTTTCACGCCAGAGGTCAACTTCTGCAAGTGGGCCATTACCCTACAAGTAATGTGGAATAAAATAAAAAATTCTATAATACCCTTATGCAAGAGTGAAAACCCATTACCAGGACAATATTTGTTCCTTCTTTTCAATATGCTGCATGCTGAGAAATACCTGGTAGGATTCAAGCATGCAAGAAACCCACATGGAAGAAGATCATTGAAATCAAAAGTTTTACACACATCGAAGGGAACTGCTCATGGGGAGTATATCCCCGAGTTGGAGCTGGAGAGTCCATGCTTGCAAAAGCTTACACACAAGTAACTTTGCAGCATGTTTAATGGTATTAGTCATGTGTGTAAGTGATCGCAGAATCAGAACCTTACAATCGGAATTTTTTTGTTTGAGAGAGATGACTTTTTTCAAGTAAAAATACAGTTGTCTATTTAAAAAATAATCACTGAAGCTTTTAATATTTCACGGCTCTTTAAAAGAGTGCAGATAACAAAAGTGCCTTAGTCTTCCAGAGTGCGGGTAGGATCTGCCATGAGTTTCTTTATATTCTATTTATATTCTATTTACACTCTTTTTCCCAGAGTCACACAGTTCCTCACCACTTTCGCTCTACTTTACATCAATTAGTAAATGGTCTTCCAACAATCAAACTTGAAGATGGACTGAAAATGAGCACATTCAAAGAGATTCTTGTAGGGAAATGAAGTAACGTCTCTGGGAATAAAAGAAGCTTGGTGTTACAGGCAACATTACCTGTGGAACCTTTTTCAGTTGTTCCTCTAGAGCTGTGGATATTAATTTCTGCCAGGTCATTGCACAACTTTTCAGAACTTCAACCACTTCTGGGACTGTGGCAAGAACAGTCACTTCTCCATCTAAATTTATAGTTGGCATCTCCAGTTTAATATCTTCTATTGGAAGAAAAGGCACATGGAATTAACTGTCTTGTTCCACCAGCATTGATAAAGTAACATCACTGAAATGGTTATGCCCTCCATCTTGTTAGCTCCTTGAGGACAGGTGATGTACCACCTGCTCTGTCTGTTTGAGAACACGGCAAAATACATCCAGCTGCTCGACAGTTAACACAGTGCAAAGAGGTATTCCTAGAAATAAACGAAAAGCTCTCAGCTTTCAAGCCTTAACCCAATCTCTAACTACTAAGAATGAGTATTAGGGCTTTGCTGAAGAAGATTATCTATCTGCAGGCTGAAGGCCACTATGCTCTCCTTAACAGCATGACAGGAGCCCCTGTCTGAGAAGGGATGCTAAACAACATGTGAAAGCCTCATTCAGTCGACCACGTTCTATACCATGCTCTGGTCTGCATCCCCTGAACACCGGTAAGCCATGAGGCACGCTCACCCTCTCTCCTATTCTTACTCCAGACTGACTGAAAGACTATCACTGATTTCATCCATTTCTCCATACTGCCTGCCATGCTTCAGAGCACTAAAAATACTACTGTTATCAGCAAAGAGAAAATTTAATCAGGTCTGGAGCTTCCTCAGGAACTCTATGTATCTGTTATTCTGTATGAAGCCATTCCTAGGGGAACCTCTTTCTACTCTAAACACCACAGTGCTGGCACAGGCAGAACACTCGCCTTCAGTTTGCTGATTAGTCTGCTGAGTAACACTCAAGAATTTTTGCCTGTTTATTTGAATCTCATTCCCCATCTGAATATGACAGGATTCCACAGGCTCTTCTTTCTTTTCTGCAAGCTCAGTCTCGGGTAATTTCCTTTTTTCAGAATCTGTGTTTTCACTGTCTGGATGAAAGGAAGTTTCCTCAGTCTGCTGCTGACTATAGGAGAGAGCTGGTGAAAACACCTATAATTCAAACAGATACCATAGATTAGATGGTTCACATTGAAAAAGAAAACAATAAAAGTCAGTTTACTAGTAATTCACTTAAGCATCAGATATGTTGTTCTAAAATTTAATTTAAGTGCATCTCCTTCCATTTCACCTCTTTAGCATCATTCTCTCTGCCTCAAGTTCTGCAGGGGAATAGCTCCAGCATGCTTTTACCAAAGTCTATCAGCACAAAAATACAGGTATCTGGTGTCACGTTCTTAGATGTTTCTCACATAGGGACAAGAAATTAAATAACTCCCATCACCACTTCTTTCAAAAAATTTGGGAAACAAAATATCAAATAAGGATTAACAAAAAACTTCATTTTGGCATATGAAGGTCACTCACTAAATACCAGTATTTCTTATGCAGAGCCCATATGGTCAGCAGAATACTAAACAGGCAAATCACTCATAGAAACACTCAAGAGACCATACAGAAAAGCTCTAACACATTTACCTGTGAGATGGCATTCTTTAGCATCAAAACAGTATCATCAGTCAGCACACCAAACTTTATCACTTTAGGAAGAACCTCATCGGCTTCAGTCAGGTCATTAGGTTCAGTAACTCTTTCTAAACAGTAAACAGTACACAAACAATTAGCATAAATCTAATTATTTGATACAGAAAGCATAAAGTCCTTTCAATAATAAGTTAAAACTGCAATAAAACTGAAACCAACAGGCACGTACAAAATACTTTGTAGCTTTAAACCACGCATGCTGCTGCTCAGTGAGCCCACTTAACTGTTTATGCTGGGGCCAGCCTCCGGCACTAAACAGAGTTAACGAACTGCTGATGGTTCCAGGGTAGAGGTGTGGAAATATCTGTTTGCTTTAACGTAGAAGCTGCTGCCTGTGGTCTGACACACTGAGGTCTGACTGCGACCCGAACCAGCGCTGCCCCAGATGCTGCAATAACTCTTGTCATTGGTTTTATGATAAAATAACTGTCAGAGTAAAACATGCTGCTGTTGTGCGTCAGGTCAGGAAGTCCGATAGCCCGCTTGTGCTTATCACCACCTTATGGTCTAACTTTCTCATACAGCTCCTCATCCTCAAAACACCTTAAATAGTTCTAGCAGTTGTAGTAACTAAATCTTCTTAGTTCCTTTGAGTGCAGCATGAAAGCTTCAAACTGGCTGGTAAAATGCAGAAGATACGTAACTTTCCATAAATTTCAGATGAAAAGCGTTCCTGATTCCTGGTTCTACTCTGAGACTATTCATACCCAGTTAATTAAGCTGGACATGCACAACCCTGAATCCCAGCCACTATCAACTTTTCTCACTGTGAACTACTGTTTAATGTAAAGACTGGAAACACTGAGTCTGCAGTTATTCAAGGCACATACCTTTGGTGTCTCTCAGAAAATAGACAGTAAAATCTGACACAAATCCTTCAGGAATTTCATCAAGAGCCACATAGAAACACACTTTGTCAACTTTCCGTTCTTGTAGCTGAAACAGAAAAGAAAAAACAAGTATGACTATTGCTGTTTGCTGCCATGTTTAACAGCAAGAAAATGACTGCCCGCTGTGAGCAACAGGACAGAACCATTAACTCCATTATCTTCACATTGCTGTCCAAGTAAATTACTAACATAAATGAAATGTTAAAAAGTCATTCAGCTAACAGTAAAAATCATCAGCTTTAGAAAAAACGTTGATTTCCAGACCAAGAGGACTAAAAACGTAAGAAACCAGAAAACAAATGCCCACCCCTCCAAAGGTTTCTGAGAATGTGCAAGCACCTACTCCTCTTCCACCTGCATCTCACTCATAAATCAAGTTTAGTTAGAAACCCCAGACTCCATCCTGACCATCTAATTAGGCAGAAGACTTGAGGTACAAAAGCCTTTGTTCACTGTTCCTGACATACTCCTTCCACGGTGCCTTTATTGAGCAATTACTCTAACTGCAACTCTTCCTTTAAAAGAAACTCTGGGAATAGCTAATGTGGTACCCAAGTAACTCACTGCTGCGTTTTCTCACCAAAGTCAGTCTTTTGCCAAGTAAATTACCTTTGCAAATTCTTGTCAGAGGCTATGGCAGACTCCACAGGCCACTGGTTTTGAATAGAATTTCCTCTTCTTGTACTGAGTACTTGCTCTGCACTGTACCTCCTTAATTTGCCTACCAGTTTTACTCAAATATTTGCATCAGAAAACCAGCATCTTCACATCCACAGAAGAACAGAGTGAAATACAACGGAAGTACCTGCAGTGCGTGTTCCTCACTGTCAGCTGGCAATCTCTGCTCCAGTTTACTCAGTTCAGACCCACCAGAGAGAGTTGATACGTGACCTGACACACTTCCATTGTCTGTAGATGGCAGAGGAGATATGCTGCTTTCCTGAGTCATCCCTAAGAAAGAACAACACAAGAGAACTCAACTGAAGAAGAGGTATTCCACATGTATAAGACAGATCCTTCCAATTTTCTTTTCAGACTAAATGACTGAGCATTTTCTTCCATCTTCAGCACCTCTTTTCAACAACCAGCCATTAAAACTTGATGTTAATCGTATTTTCCCATAGGACAGCACCATTGCTGAAGAACTGAATCCAAATAAGCAAGTCACTATATTGCATTCCACAGGTCTTTATTTAAAATACCCTTACCAGCATTTTCCAATGCAATTGATTTTTTAGGACAAAATAACTAGATTAGCACATTTCAAGATGAAATCACTCTGTAAAAGGAAATGCAAACAATTAAGGGTTTTGTCATGCCAGGTCTATGATGTGGAAAATGTTTGCAGTTATGTCATGACCAAAAAGTGATGGTATAGACACTGTAACACAGGAACAACTGCATGAATTCCAGGGCTGGTCAAGAATTTTAAACTTTATTTTACACTGTATTTCAGAAGGTGCACCATGTCTTCTTCCCCTTTCAGCACAGCCTTCTGGACGCTTAAAAGAAGTAGAAAAGGCATAGCTGCATCTCCAGCTGGAAAGGTCATGTCCCTTCGTGTGCTGATATTATTATCAAGCAATAGTAATTCTCCCTCTCTTACTGCTTTTGAGCATTACCTTGCAGCACTGCAGCTGCCAGCATTCAGTGGCACAGAGTGGGAAGTTGAATTATATCATTCCTTTAGTCTGCTTACACCCACACCAGGCTTCAGCACTTAACTTTCACGGTCCTATCTTTTTTGCACAATATGAATAAAATTCTTTTATGGATATAAAATACAAGACCATGACTCTTTGCTTCTGCAAGTAACTGTTTCCAAAGCTTGTGGGAGTTACACAGACACTGAGAGCAGGGAAGAGAATCGAATCTCTGAGGCATGGAAAATCAGTGCTCTCTTCTAACACCATTTCTATCACTTTTCCTTTATATTTTTCCTTTTTTTTTGTGAAAGGCTTCTCTGCAATACTGTGGTTAAAGTACTAGACCAATCTTAACTCTTTACAGCACCACCACTTTTATCCTCAATAAACTACATCAGAATATGGACAGCTTACAACTCTTAAAACAAGAGGAATTAATTCATTCCTACTAAAGGGAACATATTCATTCTATTTATTGTAATAAAACTAATCTCAAAAAATCTGAAATTATAAAGCCAGTAAAAGATGTCACAGCCAAAGACTAGATGGAAGACCGGTGTTTGTGGGTTGATTTGTTCATCCCAGTCTCTTTCTTTCCATCTGTTTGGAAAAGAGGAAAGAGCCAAACTAGGAGAGCTTTCTTTCAAAGGCGCATCCTGAAGCAGAAGCTCTTGAAAAAACATTAATCAGCCACACTGCCCAAGACACTATCTACAAGATCAGATCCACTTTCGTGGGAAAAGAAGCTTTTGATGTTACAGGTACTGCTGGATCTGCTTACGAGAGCCACAATAGCTAGGTGCATTTAGCCCCCATGGCAGCACGGCCCGCAGCAACTACACTTTGGCCGCTCAAACCACCTACTTCCTTCCAGCACCATAGAGGAGGCTGTTTCAGTCAACTGCTCAGGAAATAGGTTATCTGGGCCTTCCTCCTGCTGCTCATCTGCAAACTCATCTGTGCCACCTGTATCCACACGCACACAAAATGGGAAGGAAGCACGACACAACCACTCACAGTGGAGATGGTGCAAATCCCATCAAGGCACAACCAGAGAGGAGAAAGGTCATGGAAGTGGGTGGGGTAGAAGGGGGTTCAGGAGGACTGGACACAGCCCAAGGGATGGAGAGGCAAGGTGCAGGGTAAGGACAGTGGTAATGGGGTGAGGACTCGGCAGATGGGACAAGTAGGGGCCTGAGGGAGAGGGAAACAGGGAGTTGGGCCGGGAAGGGCAGAGCGAGGGCACTCGGGGTCAGGCAGTGCCCAGGGGAGGGCTCGGCCGGCCGGGGCAGCGGCGGCTTCACCCACCGTCCTCGGGGCGCCGCTCGGCCCGCAGCAGCAGCAGCGCCGTGCCGGCCTCCCTCTCATCGTCCCCGTCCTCGGTGCCACGGCCGAAAAAGCGCAGCACGGTCCGTCCCTCCTCGCCGTCGCCGCGGTTCAGCAGCTCCTCGAAAGGCACCGGATCGGTCAGCCCCAGGACGGCGAGCACCCGGTCCCGCAGCCACTGCAGCCGCACATCGTCCAGGCTCATGGCGGCAACCCCCGGGCCCCGCCCGACGCCTCCCGGTGCTCACGGCAACGGGCCGGGGAGAAGCAACGCCCGCGGCCCGCCTGCCGCCCGCCCTCCCACCGCCCCTCACGGGCGTCCTTCTGCCTCAGCCCCGGCCACCCCGCGCGCCGCGGGCCCGCCTGGGCGGGAATCGGCGGGGACAGCGGGGAGCGGGAAGGGCTTCCCGCCTGGAGGGAGCCGCAGGCCGGGCCCTCCCTCACAGCGCTGCCGGGTGCAGGGAAAGGGCTCGTGCAAACACAGGGGCCGGCTCTGAGCAGCGCGAATGAGGTTTTATTCGGAATTCGCATGAAACAAGTGCAAAATTTAACTTCTGCTGTTCTTATGGCACAGACGTTAAAACACGGCAATATCCCCATTTTCACACCGATACAAAAATAATACAAAATGACCCCCTTCCCCCTCTACGGTGTAAACTTCGGTTCAACAACATCAGGCAGTGCTGTATGTGCGTCCTTACAGGCAAACAGGAACATGGAGCAAGGCCCCTTCTCCACTCCCTGGGCAAAAGTCATTCCGAGGAGCAGAAACTGCCTAGGACCATGCTGTAAAAACAGAACCTAGGATAAAAACTTCTAGTAGGCAGTTTGATTCTTTTATTTGAGTCCTCAGCCAGACAAGTGTAAGAATTTTTCTGAGGCTTTCACCCACCAAGGTCACTGCAAGTGATGGGCTGCACAAAGCGTGCTCTGCCAAAAGCTCCTCGCTACAGGGAAACAAGAGGGCTGATACTTGCAGTCTCCAGTACTAATCCTGCCTTCTTCCATAACATTAAACATGACCGTGGCTTCCAAAAGATTAAAGAAATAGTCCCGGGCAGAACTCAGAATAAACAGTTAACATTTTCGGTGTAATTTTAAACATGTCCAAAAAAAAAGAGCACGTTGCATTGCTAAGTATAAATTTACATTTCGTAATCCTTCTGGAAATAGATACTAGAAACATACATCGCTTCTGTTGCATTGCTGAATTGTTCCCAAAGTGCATGAGAGGGTTGCTTGCTTAAGTATGTGATTAGTAATGAATGTTTAATATGAGGAAATGTCTTTCAGATAACTTAAAAGTAATCATTCAAGAAAATAAACAGCCTCAACAAAAAAAAATGCCTACGCTGGTTTTAGGACAAGCAGTAACAACTTTTTTTAAGAATAAAATTAATTTACAACATTAGTTTATCAAGAAAAATGTACATTTTATATCTATATACTTTACAAGATGCTCCAGATCTGCTATGTAGTTCTATGGGAGGTATATATTACAGAATTATTTGGCTGCATTATAAGGCAATCAGTGAAAAACACTTTGTCCTACAAGAAACCATTCATAGGTGAGATCCAATCACATGATTATTTGCAGACAATTCCAAACATTTCTGTCGACAGCAACCAAACTATGCCATATCATCTTTATTAAAATGTAAAGAAATGTGCTTAAAAGAGAAAGGCGTAAACTTGTATCCTCCACCAGAGTAGAATTTGTTCTGAAATTCCACCCTGAAACGAGACAAAAATATACAGAATCTGTACATTAATCCAAAATGACTGGTTGTCAAGGGATAGAACTGAGCAACACAAAAAGCTGAACAAACCCAAACCTAATCCTGTCACTTAACGCTTTCTGTGCTGCTATTTAACCTTCCTAGCACAGTCCCAGGCAAATTTCATGTTTCTCAAGAGACCCAAGCACACTGACATAGTGCTTAATGGATCATTCCTCACTTTGGTCTTACTAGTGTGTTTTCCAGTTAATCATTTTGCAAATACACAATATCACAAGGACAACACTCTGTAATACATATAGCTCTGTCTTGGTTTATATACTCTATGCCTGCCTTTTCTTACACTGCGTATTTCATCAGGTTTCAAACTAAATATCCCCTGAATCCACTCCAATGTGCAGAGCTCGTGATATTAAGACTAAGAAAGGATTAAAATACTTAACGGCTGCCAGCCCCACTTTTATTAAAGTTTTGCTCACTAATACAAACGCTCTGTTGAACCAAATAAATAAAATAGACTGAGGTCATTCAGAGATATAACCAGACTGAAATTCAAAATACTTATCCATGTTACTAATATTCTACACTATGAACAGCTGCAATACTATAAATCAGATTTACTCATAGTTTGCACCAAAATAAACTCTGAATGTGGTAGAGGTTAATATGCATCATACGCCAATATAATATTTGAATTTACTGAATATATTCCAGAAGAACAATCACATTCAACTAACAAGCCGTTTATTTAATACCAATTAAATAAATCTATTACAGCAGCTTAAGGCTGTTGAATTTTACACTTTCCAATACGGCACCTAACTTTTTGACACAAAAATTCCTCTTAAACAAGCCAGTATACATTAAAGCGGTACAAAGAAAAAATGAACTTACCAGTGAAGTCGTATAGCATGGAGAAAAGCAGAAAGCCCCTCCATGACCAAAAGAATAAAAACGGTTAGCACAGCAAAAAAGGCTAGAACAGGGACTAGCAGTAAGACACCATATGTTGTATCTACACGAAGACCCACTCTCATCACCATTTGCCACAGAACTTCTGATAACTCTATCAAAAAAAAAAAAGTTTTCATCATTAACGTTGATACTGCATACATTCAACCAGTGAGCTGCTCTGACCTGTATTCTAGTTTAAACAATATTACAGGATCTGGTGAACACGGGAACTATAAGCAATCCCTGCCCCGTTAGTTGCCCCTCCCTCCCTCTGCTGAAATACTGAAAGGTACATCTCAGCTTCAAAATAACGTCTACTGATGGCAACATTTTGCACCACGACACTAAGACTCCAGCAAGTGCCTAAATACCTTCCAAACTGGTCAATAATGGAAAATAGGAAATGGTGCTGTGACTACTGGTACACTGCGATGTGTGCTAACACTGCGCTCAGATAATCGGCCGCTTTACAGCACAGAGCAATCAATGAAGAACATTACTAGATCCCAAACACTAAGTCACAATTTTAGTTTGGGGGCTTTCCCTAGATCATGATTAGTTTTGAACAGGGAATTTTTCAAAATTAAGAAAAAGTTAATTTCATAGTAGTATCACTTCAAGGGGCCAGCCTCCCTCTAACCAGCATCACAAATCACGACAGATTAAAAAGTAAAAAAACCCCACACTTACGTGCATGAGCAAGACTTAATGCCCAGAGTCTCAGATATGAGGCCGTATTAGAAATACATCCTAGACAGTATTCAATGGTATGAATTGCTTGATTCATAAAAACATCTGCAAAATTAAGCTAAAATATAAAAATACATTTGTGTCCATTTAAAGTACATAGTACAGCATGACAGAACAAAAATATTCATCTGCAAATCTTAACATGCATGGAAGAAAAATTCCATTATAGGGTAATACATTGATTTCATATCAAGGAATAAAAGACCTGCTATGTTTAAGATCCTTATTACAGAGACAACACTAAAGAAAAAAAATCTGATGCTATAGTTTTCCAGTTAGTTTCCCCAATTACTTTGTTGATAGATAAAAATTAACACAATTCATGTTTTCCACAAGGAACATGACCTAATACTTGAAATCTCTAAGCAGTAAAACCAGCCACGGTTCGAATTCCCATTCTATTGAGGTCCTAAGTTAACAATGTCAGTTTCTGTATCTTTAAAAGCAGGATTAATTATTAACAATGCTAATGACAGAAAAATAACTACATTAATACTGTAAACTCTAAATATACATACATGTTGCTAACAAAGAGTTCCAAGAGTAATACTACTGCACATTTCAACAGTTAGTTTGCATGGAACTATGACACATTTTATTTAAGCAAACAATTCCTGTATTTCCTATACGTAAGAAGTAAGAGCCTACTACTACCCCAGTGAAACAAGTACTAGCCATAGTCTGCACACTGGGAAACTGAAGTAATTTTTTGTCTTTCAATTCAAACAAAATGAGTGGAATCGGTCAAGACCTTTATAAATTTGCCCAAACTAAACAGCAGCAACAGCTGGGGACTAGGAATGCTGCCCATGTCTCCCAACCCCCACTAGCAATAATTCTCATCACAAGATGTAATTTGCAGACACAAAGAGACTTTTGTCTGGACGAAAAGCCAAGATTAATTAACAGGAAGTTTGGCAGTCGTCCTTTTGCCTTAATTTTAAGAATCCATAAAACTGTACAAAATGCAGGATTTTTATCCCACTCTTCAATTTAAGAAAACCTATAGTCTTAGATGCAAAGCCTATAGATGCAAATAAAGCACTCTTCCTGTTCTCCACGACGGATAAGATTGTGGTTTACTGTGGCAATCTGAATATACGAAGAAATAATGATAAAATAGCAACAAATGAAAACAAGTAAATTGCATTCAGGCATCAAGGTTTTTTGCCAAGGCTCAGCTGATTTCCTTGAAAACTTCCAGGGACTCAAGTGTACAGGTTACCTTCTCAATTGTCCACTTCTAATTTGCCTTTAAGGACATACAAACTAGAGATTAAGTAAAAACATTACCTCTTCTCCATCCCCCTCTCTGTGCCCACTGTCTGAATGACTGCTTCCTTCTTCTACATCATGACATCTCAGCAAAGAAAGCTCTTCTTCACTTTCTTTTCGAATTAACTTGTAGCCACTCTACAAAAAGGAAACATATCATCTCTTCAAGGGGACTACCAACATCATCTGTAAAATTTAAGTACTTGCAGGCAAAGGCAAAAAGAGAGCTAGAGGAACAAAGTACTAGTATGTGTTCTAGTCAAAAACTTTCCACACTGAGTAGAAATATCTACTAAGGATGTTATATGCAACACACCACCAGCTGAATTCTCCTATACTGAAGAAATGTGCAAGTCTTTCTCAATACTTACCCTGTACATTCTAATGCCTCGGCCTCCACTGTGCAACCAATATAAATAAAGTGGTTTACCAAAAAGCATTACAGGAACAGAAAGAAAAGCAATGCTGAGTAAAAACCTCTGCAGAGCAACCTGTTTGAGGGGGAAAAAAAGAAAAGTAGATTAGATCACAAAATCAAAAGCAGGAAAAGCCTTCACATTCTGCTTTGAAGGCCTGTTTGAGCATAAGAAAAATACTACTGACTTCAGTGGGCATCTACTCCAAATTGAACATGCACACAAGTATCTTACTCAATCAGGCCCTTAAACTGGGTTACAGACATCCAGCATCTTCAGGACTGGGTTCTAGATTAAGGTATTACCAATATTCCATTTAGTAAGATTATTTACAGCACATAGAAAAGCATCAGAATTATAAATATGAGATTGTTCTCCAGCCTTAATTTTAACCTGGGAGATTTTGTTCTAGAAACGGGTATTTCCACAAGTCACTATGCAAACTCTTACAAGTAATTAAAAAGTAAATATGTTATTTAATAATCATTACTGATTACGACAAATATTCATAAATGAATAATCATTTATTCAATTTCCCCCTAGTCTAATACATTCCCCTTCCTAGGGGAACACTCAGTGATCAGCCTTTAATGACTGGTAACGTGTTATCTGCATAGGGAACACGGGATGTTCGTAAGCCTGTAAGAACCCTACTAACCTGTCCGGTGTAGAAGACCTCTGTTTCACCACCAGTAAACAGGAACATGTTAATAAACTGAATCAGAATACTAGGAGCAGATGTAGAGTCCTCTGCAGAGTATGCTAACCATTTAAAGAAGATCATAAACACAAGGTAGCCAAAGATGGACATCATGAATAAAAGTTCAGGAAGAAAAACCAAATAAATATTATATTTCTTCTTGAAATACCTAAAAGACAAAAACGGGGGTCAAAAATGAAAAACAAATTTTACAAAGAAAGATTAAGATAAAGACATGGCCCAAACATGGTTTCAGTAAGACAGAACAGTACCCAGCACTTTTAAACAGCAAGACTGGAACTACAATCCAGAACTGATTGCTTCACATTCTGTGAAATTTTACATCAGGTATTTCAGTAGAAATCAAGACCATAAGAGGCTTGTATCTCTCTTTAGCAACAAGCGAAATGAAATCTTGTATTAATAGATGCCTTCAGGTTTTTTGGCATGATACTGATCCATCCTATTATTTATGTGAAGGAAGACCTCTCTGTTGCTGTCTGTCTTTAAGAACAGTTTTCACAACTATTATTATTGTTTTTAAAAACTTGTTCCGGTTTCTTTTACCAGATTAACTGTTATGATTCAAGACTTGACAAAAACTACAATGTTAATATTATTGTAACTTCTTGTACTTACAAGTGGTTAAATAGCCCCAATACAACTCCAAACGTCATGTGAGTCACTCCAAAAATCACAGACATTTTCATTTTGAAAGAATTTAAAAAACTGAGCCGGTTGCTTGCCAAACTCCATATCTGAAGAAGAGAAGACAAACCCAGTATTAAAGAACACTGTAACAGAAAGATTAAAACAGTATCCTTTATCTATTGGAGACCAGACTTTTACCTCCAACGAGGACCACAACTGAAACTTGAGTTTCATGAAAACAGTTAAATCTTTCTTTGACTTGTTAAGGGACAAGCTCTTTCTGAATGGAGAATGCGAGCAGAAATGTATTTTTTCCATAGTAAGATCTATCTTTCTAACACACATACCATTAATCATCACAAATGGATAGTTTAGAAGAGTAAAACTAACCGGATCAATTCCAAAGGGATAAGCTCCATTGTATACACCAGTAACGTTTGGATCCAGTGTTAAAAATTGATTAGACTTCAGATCCTCAAGACTGCACAGAAAGGAAAACACAATCACATCTGACATTGTTTAAACACAATGACAACATATACTTTCCATTCTGCAGGACACTGCTCCTGCTTTCCTTCACATCACTAGCTCGCCCACTGTCAGACTTTAAAAGAATAAAAGTATTTCTAAGCACAAAGGGCCTGGCTAATAAAAACAATAGCAAAAAAAAACCCTCTAGAAACTCACAATCTGGGCTTAATTCACACTAACTGTCTTTGAAAAGAAAGTTTCTGGATTTCCTTCCTCACTCCCCTAGAATGGAAAGTTTCACAATGTGCTTTTATATAAAACTCACTAACAAACACCCAAAGAATAATGGATATCTTTTTTTCCCTTTTGCACCTGGATGAGTTTTCACACTAACTTCACACTCACAACCTGGTCACATTTTAACCAGTCAGTGGTTTCGCCTCTACTATTTTAAGCCACTTCCTGTTTTTGAAGCAAAATGAGACACAAGCTGTGAGCATTTAAATACCAAAGGGCCATGATAGCTCACAACAATGAGGTTACCCCACTTTGTGAAAAAGTAGGTTTGACAATCCACACAGCCTCCTTTTTTCACTTTAAAGATAAGCTGCGCAGAGACTAACAATTATTCGGTAATTAATTTATTTTATTAACTGTTAATTTCTTTACAGTAGATGCTAATGCTGCTTGGCTATTCATTCCAGAAGCACGACCTAGGACAAATCTCTCCAAAACTAGCCCTGTGTTTCCTGTTCCTCTCAAAATCATATACATATATCTATTCAGAAACCTCTCCTGGAAAACACAGTAATTGGAGACAAACTAAAACCATCAGCATAATGACAAACTGTAACACAGGAGGCAGTGCACTTTTAATGAACAAAACAAATACATGACAAGACACAAGTCCTAGTGCCGTCTGTTTGGATTTTACACCACCACTGAAGTCTCCAGCCATTCACAAGAACACCTTTGTGAGGCCACAAAAAAAGATGCAAAACACACCTAAGAATTTTTAGAGACTGAATAAACCCAGAAACATCACCTCAAAATTGGGTGCAAGTTCTCACTACCAATAAAAAGATACTATTCCAGCTGCAGTTTTTAATCACTAAGTTAATAGCTAGTATACAGCATTAGGGTATGACAACAGAACTTGTTCCAGGAGAAGACTGACTGTCATCTACACCAAATGTTAATATTCTAGAAAATGCTGAGGACATGTAAATCCAGTAAAGCAGAACTGATAAATACCGTATTAACCTGATAGATTGACTGAATTAAACATAATCAAATTCTAATAGTGGTTTTGCAAGAAATTGTGTTCTCTGTGGATCTCGCAATTTAAGATAAAGAGCAATTTGATTTTTTTGGTTTTTAAATAACTATGCCTTTTTTATTCTAATCATAGATGTATCACTTAGCCCTTAGTGCACTAGCGTTTGCTACCTTGACAACTAGATTTTGCTAGATTTCACTACATTTGCTTACTGCTCTCAGTAAAAGGATGGTTCAAATGGGTGAGCAAAAGGGTTAAACTGTTCAGGAAGCACATTTTTCTTTTAATGGTATAGCAAACAGAGGCACATACTCACCGCCAAACCTTCTGTTCAAACATTGCCGAAACATTCCATCCAGAACCAAATATATTTAGTGACTTCGAAAAACAGTCATTATAGATCAATCCAGTGTATACAGAAAACAGACCCATTAATAAAATAACGTATCGGCCTTCAAATAACATTTTCATTATCTGTAAGTAGTGGAAAAAAAGCAAAAATAGAGACGTCATCCACTACGTGAACAATCATTATCTAGACATTTCTAAGATAAAGACATTTTTGGCCATACAAAGACTTCAAAAAACTAAAAATTCTTGTGAACAGTCATTAACGAATATGAAGAAACCCAAGGCAAATCAAAACATTACACAGAGAATTTTGCTTTAAGTATGTGAATATATAATTTTCAAGTGTCAGTCACCAAATGGGTGCAATTCATCTCCCCAGTCACAGCTTCATGGCAAGTGATTTATACGCACAGGTTTATATGCTGCTAGCTCTACTTCCTAATGCAAGCAGTATATTCTGAAAGACAACTGTGATTTAAATTGAATGCAGAGATTTGAAGTCCCCATGCAAGCTCCCATGACACAAACTGAGACTTTTCTCATTGGCATCGTTACACTGACAAATAGTCTTTTTAAGCCATGTTTCCTTCTCAGGGCTACTTTTCAAGAAGTCAGACATTTGTGACCATTCTTAATTAAATACAATTCTAATGAGATGCAGGTGTTTCTGCATTCCAACACCATGATTAAAAAATTAGTTAAAATTAAGTTTATTTAGTTTCAAACTATAACTCCTTTTTAATAACAATAAAAAAAGATGGAATCTGAAAAAAATCATTTTGTCCTCACATCAGTCACTGTAATCACATTCTGTAAAACACGCACATCACTAAGTAGCCCTGGCAGAAGGAAATACAAGCCCAACAGTATCAACTAATTTTTGTCAGTCTTTCATTCCAACGTGATTGTTTCTGCCCTTTCAAAAGAAGTGAATGGTTTGTTAAGATACCACATTAATTGTGAGGAATACAGCAACTTTAAACACAGAAAATCCTGAAAATAAGGAAAAATACCCAGTCTAATACATATGTGCAATAAACCATACTTTTCAGAAACATAGTAACTATTCAGTTGAAGTTATCTTGCTGGATGGGGAGTAAATTATTTGTAAACCCTTTTACCTCATCTTGTGATCTTTGCAATCTAGGGTGGTTTTCATACAGTATTGTCAGGAGTGCAAATATAAGCATTAGCAGACCATGCCCAAAGTCTCCAAACATAACCGCAAACAAGAAGGGAAAAGTGATGATGGTATAGAGAGCTGAAATGACAACACAACAGATGTCAGGCAATCAGCACAACAGATGATGTTGCTATCTGAATTATGTCTAAGCAATTCAACTGCTTTAACTTCTCAAACAATTTTCAGCTTTATGTTTGAAATTCCCTTCCCCCCACACTATAAATTTAACTTGGTTTAGAGCTTGCTTATTGTGTATCCCTTAGTAATGACAACTCTGCGGTTGAGCATTAGCTGGCAATTCTGAGGATAATAATATGAGCCCAGGAAATAAAAGACAAACAGCTCTTCCTCCGTGGCTATTCTGGCTCTGTATGTACATTCTCCTGTACAACATGACACAGTCAACACAGCTACAAAAATACATAAGGACACTAAACTAACTGGACTACAGAACAAGCTCGATTTTTTCCAAGCGATGAGCTCCACACTGCAGTAAGATCAATAGCCATTACCAAAGGTTTCCCCCCCGCCCCCCAAATATCTTACCTTGTCCAAAGTAAAACATATAAAGAAACATTATAAAGCTATTATCAGCATCTTTAATGCTAAAATAATTCAGCAAAACCAAATACCATCTTACCACTTGGAGCACTATTTGTACTTTTGATGAGCTACTGAAATTTTGAAACAGCTACTACTAAGCAGTTTGGTCGGCACCATTTTGCCTTTAGTAGGGTCCGGTTCGGTCAGGTATTTAAATACATAACAAGGCAAAGAGAAATGATAGCACAGCTCACAGTTCAGATTTCACAAGGACCAACCTGGATTAACTTCCCCATAGTTTCCAACTCCGTAAGCATCAACAATGTTTTGGAACCCTGAGGTGAATTTATTGGTACGTATCAAAGTTGGAGGAGGTTGTGTTGTTGGGATGGTATTCATGAATGAAGAAATTGTAGCTCCACTCTTCCTCTAATTACAGACAGAAAGAAGATACATTTATATAAAAACCTAGTTGATGCTTAATCTAATCAAAGTGAAAACATTTCCTCTATCAGCAGTTTCGCTGATTCTGAAACATCCCTAAATTAAGCCCCAAGTTTAACATTTATCCCTTTGTGCCTTCTTAAAAAAAAATACATTCATCTGTTCCTCTACAAACACTGATTATGTACAGCATTCTAATCTTTACTTTATATAAAACATCAAACAAGACTCATCAGTCAATATTGGACAATGAAGATTTGTTACAAAAATTCTCTCTTATAAAACAAAAAGACAGAGCTGCACCTAACACAGCTAACAAAAGGGAACTAGCACCTTCTACTTGACTGCAAATAGCATTATAAGCCCACTCAGACTTGGGTCCAACATAGAAGTTATTCAAGAAAAAACAAACAAACCCCAACAACCCCACCCTCCAAAAAAACCACCACACACAACACTAAATAAAGGCTCTGCTTATAAAGAAATTGTTCGGTATGAGTTCATAAAGACCCAGACCTGCCTCTGCCTACTTTTAGCCTATTTCAAATAATTATTTTCTTTCCTTATCTGTATTGTTAGTCAAGACAAAGTTGTCACATCAGCGAGCATTCAGCTGACTTACTGAACCTTCCTCCAATGCGTGGCGCAGATTTTGCAGATCAGCCACTGGACACCAAACCTCAGCAATTAAACATTTATTTGTGACATCAAAGCTGCACAGGTTGAGTACATGGTAAATGGCTTTCATCTTCTTCACTTGGATAACCCACGTATAGACTGATTCAGATGCTTTACACAAGACCTGGCGTAAGTAATCCTCGGTTTTATGCAGCACCTTCGTCCAAGAAAAAAGCAAAAAGATTTCATTGAAAATGCAGCAGTGGTTAGGTTAACCACAGTACGAGCACCTAGTGCTGTCCAACGCTGGATCGCATTTGCAGGAGGGCACAGTAACCACTGCTTAAAACAGAAGGCAGTGCCAAGTGCCCTGAAGTTTCACAGATACCAGAGAGCAGGGACAAGACATCCACTCATGTCCAAGGTCCAAAGCTGTAAGTATTTTACAAACGTATTCGTGTATTTAATGCTGTGATTCGTCAAACCATTTCCTGTGGTGCAATAACTACAGCAAAGGGAATACTGTTATTTACTCACAGTGTGAAGATCCTGAATACGAACATTTAGTCCTTCAACAACTGCCCTGCGCTCTTCCATGTTATTTGGATAGGGATACACATGACAGTGATAGCTACAGAAAAACAGAAGTTTGTGTTAAATAACCAAACTAAAACAAAACAAATGACCCAACCCCACGCCCTAGTCAAATCTGCAACACACCACTTAAAAACCACAGAACAGATTCAACTGAGAGTCAGTATTTTGCCTGTACTTAATACGGACTGCAGATAAAGTGACTCATACATTTATCTGTATGTTGTATAATTACAAAGCAATGTGCAGATAACGGGGAGAGAGTTTAAAAAATAAAACCTTCAAAAACCTCCCTTAAAAATCAATACTTATAAGGAAGAGGAGCAGGGGGAAAAGTAACAAGAAAATAATCCAGGTAAAAAGAAATTAATACATATTAGTTTTACTTCTTACCAATCACAAATCTTCTTAACTTTCTGCCCAATCTGTTCACCCCAATAGGACACTAAAAAAACAAACCATTTCGTGGTTTCGCCCTAAAAAAAGAAGTCAATGAAGTTTGTTTTTAACCATCTCTGCTGTGATATAATTATAAAGTAAAATAACAAATTTGAGTAATCAGAAAAAGCTGTGTTCGTGGCAGTAACTTTCTACATTTTTAGTGAAGTTCAAAAAATAAATTTCCAGTGTGACATTATCTCTCTCTTTTTTGATGTATTAAGAGAAAAACAGAGAGTTTTCAGAGAAAATAAAAGATATATTTTACCATCTCAGAATTATTAGTAACAAAAAAGTCTTAAAAAATTAAGACGTTACAAATTAGAATTGAAGCAAAATTTAAAAGTGACAAATTAAGCAGCCATAATTGCCAGTTTAGAAAAAGTGAATTTTATACATTCAGAGAAAAAACTTCATAGATGACCAACGTACTACAGATTTTTTATCCTTAACTACTGAATGAACAAGTAAAATCACTATTAAAAGGAAATGCACTGTACAGACCCAGTTAATAAACATCCCAACAGCCATTTTGATCAAATCATATTTTGATCAAATCATTAAGTCACGACTATTCCACAATAAAGTTCTGCACTCATCAAGCTGAACCACGACAAATTAATGGCCACTCCTGTAGTTACAGTGGCATCAAGGCCTCTAATTTCAAAGTCTTACAAGTTCTAATACTCCAAAGTGGTTTTCCCTCCCAGGGCACCAGGAAATCAGTTCCATTCATTGCACTGAGCAGCAGTTCTTCCAAGTCTATGCAAAGTACAAACAAAAACTGGTAGTTTACTCACTGTATCTGGATCTTCCAGACACTCATCCAACTCTGCATACGTAAGAATAGTATAGCCTTTACAGACCCTCCACAGCATTTTTTCAAATGCTTCAACTTTTGCCATGTGAACTAACCCAGATATGAATCTATGGAAAAAGAAAAATGTGAAAAATAAGCTAAAATCCACAAGTAAAATTAAAAACTCAAGAGTACATCATCACTTGCGACCACATAGTCACAATAATTTAACATCTGCTGTCTCTAGAGAAGGAAGAATCACCCCAAGCGGGAATTAACTGCTATACAAAATAGAATCAACTTCTATTTGGAAAACAGACTGTAGGCCTGAGCACACAACCAGAACTGTATTTTACATCATTTCTCTCTGTGATAGTACAGTTCTTAACGTTTTTTGTGGTAAGATACCCTCTCATAACAGTGTTGTAGAGAGCAGTATCCATACACCATTTTAAAGGCAAGTAGGCAACACCATTAACAACGTTACATTTACAAACTGACACTGCCAGGTGATTGACGCACCACGTGTTTATTCTAGAAAAACACTCTGAACAGTAGAAGAAAGTCCCGATTTAGAGCATTTAGAGGTTTTCCTTCACACACATACTTGGTTTGATGGAAGTTTTGTGGCAGTTTTTTTTGATGCTGTCTTACCTCTTCAAATAATCCAATTTTGTTACAAAGGTACATTTGGGCCACACTCTAACACTGTTTGGTTCATCTGAAATCACTAGTCACACTACATTCATTCCATCTTTGAAGAAAACAGCCCATTATTTACAGCAACTCATCAAGCAGTTTTAAAACAGCCCACACTGACAACCATACCTACCCCAGCTTGGCACCCAGTCTGTGCATGCAGTTGTAATCCACTAATGGCTCATTCTCCACAGATGGGAATTCTTCATAATTCACATGTAAATGGGATTCATACTAGCAAAGAAAAGAAAGATCATTCATAGCTTTCAGGGAAAAAAAAAAAAAAATTTCATTCATTTATTATTCTAAAGAACAAAAGCCAATTAAGTAAATTATTTCAATAAAAATATAAAACCCTTTACAGTGTTCAATTCAGACAACAGAGAAATCTTGGGATCTAAAGTGTACTACTCTTAGCAATTACAGCCAGTGTTGCAAAGGTTACTCAGTAAATTTCTTAGCACAATTCACACGTCAAAATAACACAGACACTCCTTCATTCTCAGCTGGCATCAGCAGTAACATCCAAACAATTCAACAGAGAAATCCCAAAGCTCCTCTCAATTCAGGGCTGCATTTTGCTATGTATATGAACACAGCCTAGCACAAGAGCTGGCCAGCCAGGTTCTCCAGGTATCGAGCACAAACAATGAACTTTACAGCGCTGCAAAGCCCGACACCAAGTCACGCAACAAAAATGCCACAACACAGAACCCTCGCCAAACCACATAAGCAGTACCTCAGCTGTTCTCCTGACAAATCTTTGTGTGACCTCTAACATGCATGTGTATTCTGTCAGTTCAAGCAGGTTTTTCTTCAATTTTTCTTTGTTTTTAGTTACTTCCCTCAATTCTGTCTCCAGCTTCTGCAACTGTTCCTAAGACATGGAGGGAAAAAAAAAAAAAAAAGACAGAATCAACTATACTGCTTTGGAAATCAGGGGAGGATGAAGTTTAAGTACACATTAATTTGCTGCAATGATGGGAGTTTCCCCATTTGTTAATTAACTTAAGCTCCATATGTTTTACTCCTCAGTCTGCGAAAGATTGCTTTGTACCTAGTGCACTTGAGCCTCCACTGGCATCTGTTAAGTCTTCTGTTCCGACCCTAATTTGTGCCCAAGCTAAGTAATGTAGACTTGGAATTAGACTTCAGATAGTACAGGGTGTAAGATGCTTATCTATTCTATTAATGGAATTCCAGCAAACCAGAACATCATTCAAAACTATATCTGCATTTTACAAGCTTCTACATCTAAAGTCACAGCGGAAAAAGCATTCAGAGAAAACAGCACCATGGTTCGCTACACAACCAGCACTGGAACCTGCAGAGCCCTGAGCATATAAAACCCCCACATGCTCTGGAAACTTTGGATGCATGAGAAGGTACGTCTCAAAGCAGTAACTTCCAGCAATTTGCCTGGAACAGTGTAATACGCCAATCCATCAAAATAAAACAGATGGCTGCCAGCCCTGGGAGTTAGCTTTGACCCCTTCACAGGAATTTTGTGTTAATATCAAATCCTCACTGACAGTCTTTGAAGTAACACTGGCAGAAACAAAAAAAAATGGACAAAAACAAAAGCAAATGCTTCCATCATCCCTGCCACACCCAACTTAAGTGACAGGTATTAAGATAGCGAGTAATTGAGTTTTAATTAAACATTCCAAGAGCCGGAGCTATACTTTTGGCATCTGTTGTGTGGTAAAGTTACCTGGATTTCTAAAATGTGCTTCAGCAAGGGTGCAGGAGGAGCAACATCTCCTTCAGGAAGTGGAATATCTGCCTTTTTAATTTCTTGTACTAAATACCCTGGAACGAGAAGAAAAACAGAATTGGAAAATAAACTTTATTTCCTTATACTCCCTAGAATGCTGCAGAGTTGACCTTCATCTGTTACCGATGGTGCTGACCACACTGCAGCACCAGGCCCCACCTATTTGATTCATTTATTTTAGCAACAACACACACTAGAGTCTCCAAAAAAAGAGGGGTGATGGAGTGCTAGGAATAAACATACAGAACATTTCTGTCTTGGAACTTTGATGAATTAAGCTATCTTCAAAGTCCTCTGACCGAAATTTTCCAACCACAAGTACTTTTTAAGTAGCTTTTAACATTTCATAGTATGTCTTTGCTGCTGTAAGACACCACTTTCTGCTAATCACGCCCTCTGCCAAAAACTGGCATTCTGCTCATTGACCCATGCTTGGAATAAAGTGTTCAAACAAGGCGCTTAAGCAACCTTGACAACAAATGCAACTCACGCTGGGCAGGGAGATGGCAGAAATAGCTACCAGGATGGTTTGGCATGACCAGCACGTGCTTCTGATGAGAGATTCCAATAAAAGAATCCTTCAACGGCAATGTTTCCCCAGGATACATTGAGGAAATCTGCATCTTGGCTGTCATGCTCTGCATGCCCTTCTCTATTCATTAACCACCATGTGAATACAATTATTAATAACTTGAGGTATTTTTGAGGGTGCTTGGAAGTTCAACAGTATTGAGTTACATAACATGAGAAACAGGGTTTATCTTATAGTCAGTGAATATCCAGAGTAAAGCTTCCACTTTCCCAGCAGAGTTTGAAGCAGTCAATACTGAAATGATCTCAACTATTTATCAGCAAGACACCAGCAACTCTTCTTCACATCTGAGCTTAAAAGAAAAAAAAAAAAACAACAAAAAAAAACAAACCAAGACAAAACCAAAACCAAACCTGTATTTAGCACAACCATGTTGTGGTGTAAGTAAGTTTCACAGCGCACAAAAGCAAGAACAGAGATCAGCGGTAAAACACTGGAACAGGTTGCCCAGGGAGGTTGTGGAGTCTCCATAATCAAAATCCCACCAGACAGTGTCCTGGACAACTAGCTTAACCTGCCCCTGCTTGAGCTGGAGGTTGACTAGGTGATCTCACGACGTCCATTCCAACCCAAATGATTCTGTGATACACTCAAAACTGATGCACCATATCAACACAAATTAAGGAACAGATCTCTATGTTCTGACCCAATTTGGTGCTACCATCAAGTCATCTCTGGCTCCAAAACTCTATAAAGACTCTACGGATACCAGTATACATATGTGTATTTTTTCATATGAAAGTTTTGCAAGATTCTGCAGCATTCAGATCATACCCGACCAGGAAGATTAAAAAAACCCTGTAGCTGAAACCTTCACTGTAGTTCCACTCTGGCAATGTAAGCTTTAACAATGCCACAGACGAGAAAGGGCAGACATGAAAACAAAGCTCACCGAGTATTCTTTCCATTTCTTCACACTTCTTTACTTCATTCACAAATTTTCTCTGAAATACACTTACATTTGGGTTGAGCTGAAGGAGAAGGACAAAATGCTTATTAGGTATCTAAAACAGCAACCACCTCTAAAAAGCCACAGCTATTTCTGTGACTTCATGGAGACAATTTTGCATGTATTTTGTGTGCTCTTTCTACAAAGTGCTTTTCGACTAGGAAGGTATAAAAAAAAAAAAAAATCGAAAAAGATTAAAAAGTCTTCAATAACAAGGTTTTATTAAAGCAGAATTACTGATGCCTTTTGCTAGCTTTACTCAAATAACAAAATAACTAGATTTACTACAGAAACCATTCCTGATCTTATCTCTACCGCTTAACGGCTTCAAATTAACAAACAAACGTCTCTAATAGCAAATTTTTGCAATGGATTTCTGCAGAATCTAATTGAAATGTTAAGTTTCAAAAGAATCTTTTAATGCACATCCCCGTATTAGGAGTGTGCAACGTCTCTATTTATTCAGCTTTTAAGTCAGACCCATTAACATGTTATTTCTGGAACAAATGGTGTGTCAGATACCCGGAACCAACATGTTAAACATAACACCCATGCAATGATTCTTAAATTTGTCTCTTCCTACCTACCCTATTTGCCAACCAGCTGTTAATTTCAGTTCTCCTAGCTTTCCCTGCAAAGATTCTGCAACCTACATTTCTGAAGAATACTTGGAAGAGATTCCACAGTCTCAGTCAGCAAGCAAAGATCATATAATTACAACGAGACAATGCAGAAACAAGGTTAATTATTACCCGACCCAATTTTACATTAGTCAGGTGTGCAGTTTCCTCCAAGGTGAATTGCTCCTCCAGGAACAGACATGTTTAACAAACCAGCAGTCTGTGATGTTGAAGAAATAAGCCTCCAGAACAACTAAGATGTTTCCATCGATCTGTCAGTGGGGTGTGTATATCCATCACCTGTGCATGTACACTGAGACTAAACTCGGTGTGGCTTCAGGTGGGTAATGCGCTCTCCCACGGGATGGTACTGCAAAACCCCCTCAAGCTTAACTTATTCTGTGAGAGAGCTAGGGTACAGTCATCTCAAAACACCCCTCCAGGGAGCCCCAGAGAGGCCGGGGCTCCATACCGACTTCTACCGCCCAGCCTCGCTCCCCCGCGAAGGCGATGTAAGGTTTAGCCACAGATCGGCGAGGCAGAGCCGGGGAAAGGCGGCAGGGAGGCGGTGTCGGACACTCACACCGCACCGTCGTAATGAAACCTACACCTTCCCGACGGCTGCTCCTCCATCCGGCTCGGCTTTCCCCGCGTCGCCCACCCGCCGGGACCCCTCGGGGTCCTTTCACCTCCCCCATTGTCCCCGAGAGCCCCACCGGGCGCCCGGGCCCCGCCGCCGCTACTCACGTCTCGGAACTCGGCCAGGCCCCGCTCGCCCACCTCGCTGAGGCACTCGTAGGCCGAGCCGCTCTGGAGGAAGAGCTGCGCCAGGCACATCGGCTCGCCGCGGAACAGCGAGCCCATGGCGGGCCGGAGGGGAGCGGAGGGGCTCAGCGGGGCGGGCACCGAGGCGGCGCGGCGCGGCGTCCGGCGGGAGCCCGCGGCTCGGCGGCCATGGCGGAGCGCTCCAGCCCGCCGCCGGCAGCGCGGCCAGCTGCTTCCGGGGGGCGGGGCGGGGCGGCGGGGCGGGGCGGGGCCGGCTGGCGGCGGCGCTGGTGCGGCCGGAGCGCGGAGGCCTCGGGCCCTGGGGAGGCGCTTGTCGGCAGCTCCTGCCGGGGAGCGCCCTCCTGGCCACGGGGAGCCCCGAAAAACGGGATGGCAAACGGCGCCCCGGCCGTCAGTCTCGGATGAACCCCGTGAAAGGCTTCCGCGTGAAGGGGGGGTGAAGGAGAAAATCCATTGCTAAGGGAACGGTAAGAGCCAGCCCCAGGAAAATCCCAAACAGAACGTCGTATTTGAGGATTTGAAGAAAAGCAGCAGTAAGGGTTTGTTCTGTACCCTGCATAGCCCAGGGCAGGTAGAGGTTGCCAAGGCTGGAAAGGAGATTCACAGATCAATGCGTGAAAACGTCTGAACCGCGATGACTTTCCAGACGAGGGAACAACCTGTGCAGGGGTTGGTGAGGGGTTGCTACGGAAAGGAACCGCCGCTTTGACCCGACACAACGGTCCATCCATGAGGACAAGCACCCCATGAGGACAAGCCCCCCTCCATGAGGACAACCCCGGCCCCTTTGTAGCCCCTGGGCTGGACGCACCCGCCTGCGGCCGGTCCCGCAGAGCTCTCCCCGTTGAGGTCAACGCTGCCCTCTGGCTGCTCCCAACGAGAGTCCAGCACTTAAAAAGTAATTCTGTTACTTTTTGTTTGGAATAACACAACCATTTTCTGTATACCGTAAGAGTATTCATTTTATGTATCTTTAAATGTTTACATAAAATGTCTAAAAAAATCCAAGAATGTCCATAAATTTTACCCAAAAGTACGTAAAATACTAACAAAAGTGGTTCTCTTTACATCAACATTTTTTAAACCAATGAACTATTCCATAATTTAGAAAACCAAGGGTTACTCATAATTGCTGCAAGTAAAACAAGAAATGCCAATGACAGGCCTTTAGCAAGACACTGGGAATATGGTTCTCCTGCAAAAGAGAAAGAAAAGAAAGGCAAAAAAAAAGTATAAGCATAAGAGCTAAATTTTAGTTTAGCCAATAACCCAAAAGATACAGATTAAAGTATATGCATAGCCTGAATAAAATAATGAAGCACAAAATAAGGAATTAAGATGCTTCATACTTAGAAATTTTCATACTTCGTCTAACTTTAGTCCCCGAGGTTGTTCAGGTAATAAACACAGGCACTTGCCTCTGCCCATTCAGCTCCCAGAACAGAGTCCAGGTGCCCTGATGCCCTTGGAAACGCCAGACACTTCATCTACAGAGTCTCCCCCAAAACATAATCTGCCAGAGTTTCACACAAAGGAGATCTAAAAATTAACTGTCTTACCAACATGGCAAATTGTTACTGGAACTTACGTGGGCTGACTGAAAAACACGTACTGGCAAAGTTAGAAACTGTCTCCCTCCACCCTTCAAGGGCAGGGACACACCGACAACACCACAATCACAGTAGGAAACGGTCACAGAACAGTATCATCGAGCAATATATTCTCCTTTGCCTCGGAAAGCGTACCTCCCTCCAAAATCTACAGGGGAGTTAAAGAGAATCTCCCTCTGCCAAACAGATACTCAGAAAACTTGAAGCTTCTCCAGAAAGTATTTCTAGTAATTGTTGGTTTTTCCACTAGTCTAACTAAGAAATTAATGCATTATCAATGAAAAATTTAAACAGCTTTTTGGACCACACTTTCTAAAAGAGAAATTTTAATTCCCTACCACAAAGTATTCTTTCAGACTAAACTCCACTCATCTCACTATGTTTCAAAGAACTACGGCCAGTTCATGGCATTCCACATTGCTTATTATTTTTACCTGTGTAAAACCGTGTCATTGGATAAAAGAGTTGTGGCCAGCACACATCGTTTCGATTGCAGTCAAATTCTGTATAATTAATCTGAAATCTGGGAAAAAAAAAAAAACCCACAAAACAACACAGGTTTATTAACTACAGAACACCAGCACAAGTGGAAAAAAAAAATCAAGTGAAACAGTGTCCAGATTACAGGAAAAAAACAAAACTAAGCCACAAGCTTCTCATTATTCTGACCTTTTTCTCTAATAAAAACAGGAGCCCCTCCCCCACACTCCATTTCTGTCATTTTTAGTGATTTTGTGATGAACATTTTCAGACAATGGATAGTTTGGGAGCCTCACTCATCCACCCCTCATCCACTCAAGTAAACAACACAAAAGCTTTTCTGCTAAAACCAAATGGCAATTTTGCAGGGTACCTTACAGCCCTTCACCTTCTTCAGACTCCTGGGGAGGATTTCCGCCAACAGAATTGTTACTCAAGAAATCTTTGAACCAGGCCTTCTTGCCCTGTACTCCACCAAACCAAGGCAACTTTTGATCAACGCTACTCACATCACATCTGCTTAACATAATGTGAAGTATCCATGTTTTTACAAAAATTACCTTGTCAGTGGAATGGGTGGCTGAGCTGGCACTTTAATGAACTGAACAGAAGCAGTGATGGGGAGAAAGCTGACGCTGTTTTCACAGACAAGCCCGCACTGGAATTGCCATACGACGGTTGAGTAACTGTAAGAACATGCAACAGTATTACTTGAGGGCTGTAAATGGAAATTTAGAACCTAAACATAACCATGAAAGGACAAAACCCACAGTATTTAGGAGGAGGTTGGTGATCTCTGGATTCTCAACGCCATGCAGGGAGAGATCTTGCAAAGTCTGGAAATGAGGTAAAGTGGAAGAGAATCCCATGTATTTGATTGGGATGGACTTGGGGGAAAAGAATGTTTGCAAAGTGAAAATTCCCTGTTTCAGGAAAGAATAAAGCATTTACCACAGCTCTCAAGAAGAGCTCTACATTGGGGTAAGCCAGAACACAGGACAATGTTGTCAATTCCACCATGTGACAAGAAATTAAGACGTTCTCCTGACAGAATGCCCTGCATATGCCTACTGCTGGCAGCATCATAGATTTTTATTTCATATTTCAGTGAAGTAGAAGGGTATCTGCTTTTAACCATTAATATTTTTTTTACCATTTTCATTTCAGAGAGAGAAAGGTTAACCCGGTTATGTTCAAAGGAATTTGGGTTGCACAAACAAAAGGCATGTAAAAAATTAGAAATAACAAAATAACATTTTTGTTTGCAAAATTTAATCTGGATGTGTTAGGTAAGCAAGTCTCAAAAGGAAACATTTATTTGTCAGATAGCCAGAGACACAACTCTCTCTACCTGATCTGCACAGCAAGAATCTCTTGCTGGGGAATTCCTTGTACTGCACCCACATCAGCAAAGATAATGCGAATATTCAGATTTGCAGGAATATCTGGACAAATGCCTTTCAAGCTTCCAGTGCTTGCGTTGGCATCAGAATTCAATGGATCAAGACCTATGGAGGAGAATGGAGTTATTTAAATGGAAACGTTATGGAAAACATTATCTTTTCCATAATTATATTGTCATAGTGCCACGAAATACTGGTAACTGTCACATAGGAATACGGAAAAAAAAATGTTTTCTCTACATAAAATACACATAAAGGAGTACTTTATCAACAGAGAACTAAAATACCAAGTCATATCTGCACAGGCTGCCAGTAAAATACACGTTGGTGCAGTATCCATATATGTACTGTTACACATGCATGTGTCCACATACGGATGGATGGATGCAAACACACAGATCAGTATCTTTAGGCACTTGAAATTACATTTGGGGTTTATTTTGAGATGCTTTATTCATCACCGGGGCATATTTAGACTGTAAATAACAACGCGAACCTCACTTACGTATAACTTCCACCCAGTCATGTAGATCGCTGTAACTTGAATTGTCCCTCTTTCCAACGTGAGTAGCTCGTATCAATGAATTCAGTTGCTCAGTTACATTTCCTCTGCAACGTAAGATTGCACAAAAAGTCAATCTGCACCGTCTACCACCCTGGGTTGCAATACTATTACATCATAAGGTCAGCTGCCTCTGAAAGATGTTCTCACTCAACAAACCCCAAACTTCAACTATTGAGTTAGCTGTTAAAGGGAAGAAATGGCAAAGCATTCCACCCCAACATAATCCTTCTCTGAATACGGAGAGATATGAGTGAAACCATTATTATAATTTCCCTTTTTTAAAAAAGTGAGACTATCAACCACAGAAAGCTGAAATGCATACATGAGCACTTAAAAAGAACGTGACAGCGCTGATGGCAGGCACTTGTAGAGACTCAGGTAACAAGCCACAAGAGGGATGCAGGGAAAACCAATCTAACCTACATAGCTCACCTTAAAAGGCTGCAATCTTCATTAATACCAACTTCTAGAGTGCACCCAGAGAGTGAATCTATTCCAAATAAAACTGGTGTATGAGTTGCCGACGTACATAAACCTCTGCCAGCTGGGAAATGAAAACATCTTACTTGAGCTTTCTTATATCAACCTTTTGGTCTCTAGCTTTCAATTTTGTGCAAAAATATCAAACATTAGAGCGCAAAACACAGAGTAGTGTAGGTCAAATATACATACAAGTCAATTTGACTTAAATTTTCCAAGAAAGCATTAAAGGCTTACTCACTGAAGTTTGAACAAAGGCTAGGGAATAGTCTAGAAAAGCAAAATTTTGCAGACATTCATGACTAAAATATGTAGCTTGAAAAAAGGCATTTTAGCATTAACTGCAGTTGAAGTTGCAACCTCACAAGCCAGTACCTGGCTGCCAAATGTTTAGGCTTCCAAAAGTATCAGAAGCGTTCATATTTGCAGCTCTCACTGGTTTTCCAGCTTGATAACCTAAACATAGAAGGGTAAATCGTGAACACTAGATAAGAACCTGTAAGCATTAACATTGTTTTAACAAGCACCATCAACCTTGAAGGAAAGGAACAGACAGTTCCATCACAGTAGGAATGTAAACTCACTTGAAATAATCAGTATCTGTACAACAACGAACCAGTCACTGCTACTACAACTGGCAGTGCATTAAGATAGGAAGGTGGGGGCAAGCATACAACACAAAGAATTATGAGAGAGATATAAAACGTAGTCACTGATTATAATCTGGACAAGATGAATTTTTTTTTCTTTTCATTTTTGAGAGGTAAAATAAAGTATTAATACCTGGGTGCCCAAACTGTTCTGCTGCATTAGTACTCTTTAAACTGAGAAATTCGACTGTGAATCTCTGTGTCAGTATTTCTGGTAAAAGAGAAAAAAAAAAAATATAACTTTATTTTTAAACAAGTAAATTAGCAAAAAAGTATGCTGTAAATTCAAAAAAAGTATGCTCTGTGTAGGATACCAACTTCGATCCTTCACTAGAAACAGAAGATTCAAAATAATACAAATTAATGTAAATTAACCCCATAAATTTTCTTTCCAGAGTCCAGGGGAAATTCTTTTTAAGAAGTATTAGTAAATAACAGATTCTATCACAGAATTGCCATGCTGAAGAAAAAAAAAAAAAAAAAAGCGATAAAAGAAATTTCATGATACCTCCATCACATAAACTGCCGAGGAAGACTGTGACATTTATTCGCTCTATGTTCTTGTCCTTCCAAATGAACGTATAATGCTCTGCAAAAGTTACATTTTGATACAGGACCTCAGCGGTATGAAGGCTTTCTGGCAGAAAACAAAAAAAAGGCCATAATGCAAAGCACTGATAATTAGAAAGTCATGTTCCTGTAGCTGAAAAAGAACACATTAAAAAACTGCAGCAGGATTCTGGAAATTACATTTATCTCTCTGAGAACGTATTTTACTGTTTAAGTCCCCTCTCATTGTACAGTGCGACGGAACAACCCCCTAGCTTCTAAATACGTTAACATCAGCAGTTCCAGGTCCTTTTGCAGCTAAACCTCTCCCGAAGAAGCCAGCAGTGGACTTCACATCACCAGCTGATGCACTTCTCTGGACTCAGGACTCCCTCTGCTTTCCTCTCCTCCCTCCCAGGGAGCCATCACTGCCCAGAAAAACACATTAGCTGGGATTCCATTAGCTTCATTTGTGCTGCATTATCCTCCCACTGACTGGGAAGCACTGTTCTATATTAAATAACTGCTTCATTGGCTGAAAAAGGCCCTTAAAAAGGCACAAGAGCATACAAAACAGAGACACACACCTCTGCTTACAGTCTATCCATCCCACTTAAATATTCATCCTGGAGATTTTTTTCAAGTGTTCTTTATATCTTTGGTTTTTTCGTTGTTTATTTTTTTCCTTCTCAAAAATTACTTTTAATGTAAGCTAAGAGACCAAATTTCTTGATCAACTTCAAATGAAGTTGGGGTAAACCAAATATTTTCCGCTTTGCAGCAAGCGAAATAGTTTATTTTTTGAGGATTAGATAACATACAAGACCCTCCTAAGAATAGCAGCAGGTAAGCATTTTAGGCATCAAAATCACCTATTTCTTACATAGTCCAGGTTAGGTAAGAGACGTATTTATTAAACAGAAGAGACATACCACTGTCAGCGACAAATTTGCCCCTGTTGGTAATGGTCCTGTAGATGACATTTTGTTGGATGAAGTCTGAGAATAACAAACAAACACTGCTGTGATCGTGACTAATAAGAGAGACAGACATCACACTTCACATCCCAGGTGCAATCCTTGTTGTTATGAAAACTGAATAGAAAACTATTTTGAAAATTAATTTTGGTAAAGGACCAAACCGTTTCTGTATTTTCAGAGCATAGCTAGTTATCTCTGGGTCTCACAAATGTAATATAGATCAACAAATTTAGGCAATTACGGAGCATAAAATAAATTATTTTCATGCTGGTAATCATATTATCTCAAACTCCAGAATGACACTTCCTAAGTATATGCTTTCGTAATGCAGAAAGGAACCACTTCTCACTAATTCTTAAATGATGATACTGCACCCTCTTGACAAAAAAAGGGCTCTGCCACAGCCTGAAAACAGAAAGTGGGAGAGGTGCTGTTCTGTCACGTGTAGCCATAACCAGTATGAGTCACCAGAAACAGAAAAATGGGAAACAAAGGCCAATTCCACTACTTCTTATATCCTAAATCTTGGGAAATAGCGGGACGCTTGCTAGAAGGTCATCAGAAACAGGAATAAAACATCCCCAAACACTGAACTACAGCCACCAGATAACAAAGGTGCTACCATGTCAACAGCCCTCGGGGCCGTTCTGTTCTAGCAGCTCTGAGAAAGGTGAAACCCGTTTCTGTCAGGGTTTATGCAGCATACCTCCAGTACCACTGTTTATCCTCACGTCGTGGGGCAGTCCTTCCTTGTAAGATGCTAGATCAGTGAGGCATTTGACATCAAAGTTCTGGAGAAATGCCACGGGGGCATTCCCAACACACTGTCCAGCCATGGATTGCTGCAGGTGGTTCGACAGAAATAAGCATGTTGGACCCTTTCCTAGCCCCCTGCTTTTCATCGGAAGACTGTTTGTTAGTGAAACGCTCCAAGTGTGTACTACAGCCATATATGACACTTTGACAAACAAGTAATCTGATGTGACCAAAACACCCCAATCTGTGGCGAAAGACAGGTTAAAATTTAAAAAGCACAGCTTTAAAATTAATTTCAGTGTACAGTATGGCCCCATCCTAATTTGTCAAAATAATTATAACCAAGTCTCTCTAAAATGCAAAAGGAATTTGAAGAAAGTACAACCAGATGACTAAGATTCAAATGGAAAACCAACTGTAGCGCTCAGCAATGCATCAGACAAACCAAACAATACAGAAATACAGTAAGTCATAAACTACTAATTGGGATGCCAAGCTTGCTTTCACCTCTTGAAATAATTAAGACACTACCATTTTGGGGGATGGGCAGGGGGATCAGGAAGGATAACGTTTACTTTTAATAATAATCTTGTGCCTTTTTTTTTTTTTTTCTTTGGTGAAAAATATATTCCAGCCCTTCACAACAGCAAGCTGCAGAATCTGGTTACAAAGCCATAAGGAGTGTGATATACGGAGGGTATCAAACAAACCAAGAGGAATCAAAAGCTCCTAAACACGAAGTGATTACCTGGGGAATGGTAAAATAGTCATCATCTTCTGTCATAATTGGATCTCCTTGTCTGTACCCAGTGAAAAGTCTCCCAGGAGAAGTTTGCAGAGGGATCTTAAACAAAGGATCTTTGGGTGTAGAACTGCAAACAAGTTTAAAAATTAAACAGTTCATTACTCTCTACCTCACACAAATAATTAGACATTTGCTTTCACGTCTCATGTTCTCATATAGTACTAATGACATTTCTCCATTTGCATTTAAAGTTCACACCCTAAAATTCCAATTTCAAAATAACTTCCCTTATAAAAACAGGTTATATTTTCGGTCACATGCTTAACGCATGTGTTGAGAAAACTAATTTTCTTAAGACTTACATAGAGCCATGATAAAAGTAACCAAGAAAAGGTGTATTGTTAAGAGAAGATTGTACACAAAGGAAGGGAAACCAATCAGGGGTATATTCCATTGTCTGAGAAGAGCACAGCTGATCAAAAGGTGGGTTTACATCCCCACCAAACACTCCAACAAAACATGATTCATTGAATAACTGCTTCAACTCTGGTGTACACTCCTGCAAGAGAAAAGAATGGTCACGTTTTAGCACGGTAACTGCATTACCACAGGCACTATAGCCATACTTACAGGGCAATCAAACCAATTTTTTAGAGAGAGCTTATATTTATTATTAGAAATACTGGAAAATCCAAACAAGCCCTCTAGCCCCATCTAGTCTGAAGCATTCAGCACCTCTCTCTCCCCCAGACAATACACGAGCCTAGAAATTTTGAAAATACTTAATTGAAGTTTAATATGAAATAAGTACCAGATCACAGCAACAACGAACATCACAAGCTCCAGCTGTCAAGTCACAAGGACAAGAGCCCAAGGGCTGAAACACCTGGTTTGGGATGATAGTGGCATTTTCTGTAAAAAGAATTAAAAGAAAAAAAATTTTAAAAAAAGAAAAATCAGATTAAACGGACTGGAATCCAAATAAATAGACCATGCACATTACAGTTTGTCCTGACCATGTACAAACCTTTTGTTAAATTCCATTAATGATTATTCAGTATCTCTTATTGCTGCCCAAATCCCACTTTTTATCTTTTCATATACAGAAGAAAAGAATAGTCAAAATACCATTTCTTCTTCAGCGTATCTAAACGCTTACCTGACACATTTCCTGCAAAGGAAGAGTTGGCATGAATTTCAGCTTGAATCAGGAGACGCGCCAACATCGCTGAACCACGGCAAGCTAAAACCTGAAGCGTTTCAACCACGCAGAGAGGTGTCGTACAGCAGTCAGTGGCATTCGGCAAACACAACTGCAGATTTCTAGCCAAGCTTATAGTCACTTTGGAAGTGTTCTGCAAAAATGCAAAATAAAGTTTGACAGCTTTGACAGCTTGTATTAAATTACTGTTATTTATACCACTCATCAGCTTTGAAAGAGAAGTTTCAGTACCACTGTGTTTTGTCAGTGTGATAATGATATTCTTTCTATATAAAATCAGACATTTCCTGAGATGGGAATGATAAAGGGCCTGCTACAGAGATACACAAAGACAGTGAGGATATGAACGGTACACAGAACTTCCTAAGGTGTGCACACAGATTAAGTTACCTCAGAAATCACAGTTCTAAAGAAAACAACAAATACCGAAAAGAGAATTTCCGTTTTTACAGCTGCCTTCAGTTGGAAACTGGAATGACTGCAGAGTTGGTTTGCCCTAAGGAATTACGTATGCTGCACCTCAGCAAACTCCAGCAAAGGCATCCACACAAAGGGATATGTCAAGGAAAAAAGGTAAGGGCAAGACATTCAAACTGGGTTGTTAGTACATGAATATTTTGCTAGTATTTCATCAGCCCTTAATATACGACAGTTCAACCCTTCCCATTTTAGGGAAGAATCGGTATTTACATACCATACCAGGTGTTATGTTCAAATTCCAATCACCAGCTCCTTTACCTCCACCGCAACTTGCAAGTTGCAATTTTCCTGTATCAAAATAAAAATAATAATAATAAAAAATATTCCACTGTCATTTAGAAAACAGTGGAAAATAAGAAGTTCATTTAAACCCCTTTTGTGCCTTCAAGAAGGCACACCCGCAGGCCCAGCTGACAAGGAGTCAACAGAAGACTAAGGCCTTAATCAGCAGAAGTCCTTTGTAGTTCCTATTTCAGTAACTATTAAAACACTAAATGAAGTGCATTGCTATTTCTCCAGTAATTTTAGTGTCAAAAAATATTAATAATTAAAACCCCATGTTTATTCACATACTATTGGGAGAAGGGGAGTGTTCTTACCTGTCTCTTCATCTATAGGACTTAAAATTATAGAAAAATTAACTCCTGAAGAATTTCCAAGAAAAAATGAATTGACTCTGGGTCCTGACATATGGATAAATGAAGGCTGAAAGACTAAAAAAAGAGAGGAAGAAACAAATCTTAACACACACTAACTGAAAAAGCTAACATCTGTAAGGCATATCGAGGTTTTACACTTGGGCTAGATTCTTACCTTCCTATATTTTAAACTGTCACAAATAGAACAAAAATCTCCTGTGATGCCCAGTACAGGATTGTATTTACGTTATTTCAAAGTGCTAGAGCAGCAGGCTCTACGTTTACGTTTGTCAAGGCGCCCCGTAAACACACAGCAGTGCAACGTTAAGGCAGGAGACTGCAGCACTTACTGGACCATGCAGATACTACACAGGTCAGGAAAAAACATATTTAGCATTTCTTGCTGACTTCACACTTTTTAATTTCTTGTGCCCACGAAGGGTACCAGGGGGGTAGCACTACCCATGACCCAGTAGTTGCAGACTATTGCCCTCAGCACATGGATGTAGTTTCAAGTTTAGGGCTCCAAGCTGGGAGTTTCACGAGAATTTCCTTTAAAGCCTTTCACCAGGTTGAAAGATCCAACATAAGCAGCTCCACCTTTCCCCCTCCGTCTCCCCCAGTGCCAAGCAGTGGCAGAAAACTCCAGGGCCAGCACCTGCGGGTTGGGACAGGCCCCAAAAGCCCCGATCTCCTGGTCCCTGGGGACCCCTCGGGGCCTCCGAGGCCTCCTCTCACGCCCACCCGGGCAGGCCCCGCCGTCAGTCAGCAAGGTCCCGCCGCAGACCGACCCTCCCTTCCCCCCACCCCTGGCCGCCCTTTCGGCCCCCTTCCCTCAGCAGCCTCCCCTTCGCCCACCATCCATCGCGGCCCCTGGCTCCCTCCACCCACCGGGATCCCAAGCCCGCTGCCCGGGGCAGGGTGCCGCCAGCAGCAGCAGCAGCAGCAGCAGCAGCGCCCCGAGGAAAGCAGCCTCCATGTCGTCTAAGGAGAGTCGCGCCGCGGAGCCGGCGGCCGCCCGGCCGCCATCTTGCAGCGCCGGCGGGGCGCCATGGCAACGGGAAGGGGCGGGAGGCGCTGCCGGCGGCGCGGCTGCCTCCCGGGGAGGGCCTGCGGCCGGTCACACGCCCCGGCTGGGCTCTCTGCCGTCCCCCTCACGGTGGCGACCGCAGAGCCGAGCGCGGGAATCAGCCACGACAGCCCAGAGCCGTCCGTCCCTCCTCTTCTCCCCCCCACTCCACCCAGACCGTCCTCCCTCAGGCACTCCTCTTGTGCCAGATCTTACTCTTACACAATAAAATTGCAAAAAGGTAGCTCACCCTTAAAAATATCTGTTATTTTATTCCGAGTATGCAGCACACTCTCATGTTCTGGCATTAGAAAACACCAATCCAAACGCCTTCACTCTTATTGGTCAAATGCCAGACCTAAAACCACATACTAAACAACAAAAAAAGTGTGCCTGCTGTTATGTTACATAGAATTACATCTTTTTGTTTCCAGTTTCAAAATACAACCTTAAGACTAACCAGCAAGTCTGTATTTATTGAAGTTATTTTAAACAAAAAGGGGCCTTTTTATTCAGAATGAAGATACCAGATTGAAAAAGAAGTACCACAAAGACAGGACAATCAAAGGACTATTAATACATATAAATGCACACGCAGGGCAATTGGCATTTTTACAGATTAAAAAAAGTGGGTTCTAAGCCATCTTGAAAATATTGGCTCATTTATCTTGAAACTGATACTGTTTCAGTCCAAAAATTACTAGCAAAAGCTAGCAAGATGTTGAAGTCCCTGAATAACATAGTGCTAAGGTTGTGATCCCACATACTAGAATTGGTCATTCTTACCTTTACATCAACATGCAAAAAGAATCTGAGCTTTCTTGTCTTTGAAAATAACTTGGAGGTGTGAGACTTTGCAGTGGCCAGAATACCTTCTGCTTCACAGGGTGTGTGTCTCTTAACAGGCTGCAATGTCTGGTTCCTCTCACAATTAAGAATTAGTATTTAAAACAGCAGAGGTTATATGGCAATACAGCAATTTGTTACTTAAAGGGCTGTGTAGAAGATACACTATCTAAATATCTATCCCTTAAGAAACAAGTAATAACACTGCGTACAGTTCCCTTTCATATAGAATAAAAAGTGCCATCAATTTCTCAAGCATGTTCCATTTCATGGAATTACTGGAGGAGGTAATGATGTATTTACGTAACGTTGTTACACAGCTAACTTTAATTTCTTTTTCTTAGCTTTCATGACAGGTGGCAATGATATTTTGAAAGCAGTCCTGAAAAAAACATAAAAAAAAGGAACTGTCAGATATACTGAACACATTTCCACACCCACCCTTAAAACAAGAAGAAACACTTACTCGCATGTACTACAAATAGGACTGAAGTTGCAGAATACTGGAAAATAAAAGAATTGGCTTTCACTAAAACAGTTCATTTGGATGTACGAAATCAGACTCTATTTATAAACTCACTTGACAAGCACACAGAGCACACATAACCAATTTCAATGAGATTCCGATGACAGAAGCATGCAGCTCTGTAGTCAACATGGACAGGAGGTGGAAGGACAAGCTGTGATCTTTGCTCTTGATCAGGCAGAAATACCCACTGCATGAACAAAGAAAAAAACATTTTGCAAATTGGAACAGAACTGCTGTATCACCTTGTCAATGAAGTCAGTAAGTGTTTTTAAATGACTCACCAACAAATACTGCAGAAGGGATGGCATGTGAGGCACTTTCAAATATATGCCACCCGTAATGTCACAAGCCTGGAAAGCAGAGAGCACGATCAGATTGTTATGTTTTACAAGACGAACAGGATACTTAAAATATCCACATACTGGCACAAGGCCTGAATGTTGGAACTGTCAGATTCGCTGAACATGTTTCCACACTCACTCTTGAAACAAAGGAAAGAAGAGAGATTAAGAACATGTCGAACTTTTTAGCATCAATTATATGCAAATAAATGTAAACAGCAAATAAGAATAGGAAGTCTGTACCTGTTGCAGAAGACCTGAATCAGTGTCCAAGACACAGGCATCAATCAAAATACTCTGCAAGAAAAGAGATTAAATGCTTGAAAAATTAATTCAGCTAGGACCAATGTGTTACTGTCACGACCTGTTTCCACCATAAACACACTCCACATATAACTGCACGTGCTTTTACAGCTGCAGGACCACTACAGCCATTGTGAAGCTCTTTCACCTGATCAGAACACAATCATACAAGAAATGAACAATTTTGTTATCCTTGCACATTAATAAAAGTTAATATATATGAAAAAAAATGCCAGTTTCACCTGTTTCTGTGCTGCAAAGATCACATTCATGAAATTCATATATTGCAACGCACTGTCTTCTGCTGCTTTTATGACCTAAATAAAACAATACAAACTTGTTAGCCTACATAATATCACCAGATTTCAAGACTAAAAGAAAATTGACAGAAGTTGTTCTTACCAAAATCCTTGATTTCATTTCTTGATTGGCTAAGTAGTAAAAAGAAAAGGAAATGCATGAGCACATTGTTTCTGTCGCCTGTAGTTTGGCCTTTTAATCTGCAGCATCTAATATCTCAGTCAGGTATCTAACACCTGTTGATGAGGGAAGAAATGTTCAAAGCTGTTCATTACCAACTCACTGGTTGAAACACGTAATTCAGGCTATATGGTATTTCTCATTGATTAAAGGAATCCAAAATGTACAGCTGATTCTAGTCCAATCTGCTCCTTGCAAAACTATTTGCACCAATAGCTTATGGAAGTCACAAGAGGAAGACCAAAACTGAGTAAGAATTTCAGCTATCATCACGGCTCTGCAGATGGTCCCTTTGGAAAAGGATTTGGGCTTCATGTGACTTCCAAAAAGTTCCTCTCAACCTCCAGTTGTTCCAAGGAGATCCCAGTTTCAGTTTTATCCACTTTACTTCCACGCAATAGAAAATCAGAGTAAGAATGTGGACTAATGATCAAGTAGTCCTTTACTTCTAATAGCCATCCAGCCCTCATTTAAACTGGGGAACTTCAAACAAATCAGGGTAAACCTGTATCTGTGACGGCAAATTTTGGAAACAGGGGTGCATCAAAACATACGCATATTTGTTTGTATGTACACATGCATTTATATCGGTTATTCTGAGTCAAATATTTCTGAAAGCATTCAAACCAGAAGAGAAGGCATTACCTTTCACCTCTTTGCTCATCTTGTTGATATCTGCATTAGCTGACATCAAGGAATCTGCATTCTGCTCTTGGAAATAACTCCAGTATTCAACCACGTGATCATCCCCTCAGCCAACACACGTTTTAATACACATGACCCACAGTTGTTAGACAAATGTTTCAGTTTTGAGTATTATTACAGAACAGGAGCAGTAAAACTTATAGTATTAATTAAGAAACAGCCTAAAAGATACATAAAGGCTTTGAAGATTCTGTGGTCAAAAGGATACAACAAAGTGCTTTAGCAAGTGATCCTGCTAACAGAGTTTCTGTTTGCTGGCCCCTCATGTCAGCTGCAACACAACAAAAGTTGCAAAAGTTACTTTTATATAGAAAAACAGTTGCTGAACCTGACCATATCAAATACTACACATTTTATATTTGGCAAACAGTATTACTGCAGAGACCCGAGGTGTCAAGCATAATAAACTCATCTACTTTAAACATATTAAAATTCATGTGATCAAAATAAAGGAAATTCCTACAACTCCTTGAGAGTCCAAGTGTTTTGCAATTCTGCATACTAAGCCTAGAAATTTAATTTCCTTACTTTTTGTCATGAGGTCTTTAATCTCTTCTGCAATTGCATCGTTTATTGCTGTTAACAATTCATATTTTCCATCCTTACTGCCAGAGCAATTCGATTCCATGGAACTACTGCCATCTCCAAGGAGATCTGCAAAAGCCCAACGCTTCCCAGGGTACAAGAAACGGCTGAAACAGAGGAAAAAGTGTTTGCGTTCTGTCTCTAACCTTGTAAGAAAAAATGCCATAAACTAATCAGGTGTAGACAGCAATACTCTGAAGTATAATTTCAAATAATTTTAATACTTTAAAGAGACTACATAAGGCAGGCAATCTTCAAACCCAAAATGGAATAAAACCCACATTCACCTCCCTCCTTTCAAGACAACTCTTAAGAGAACTAGCAAATAGATACCATGCCTGAACTTAGGGGTAGATCCTGAGACTCACAAATATCTGGGGAAAAATATCCACTTAACAGGAAATTTCAGCCACTTGCATTGTCCTGCTCGCTGCATCTCTACCATCCTCTCTCCATATATTTTTTTAAAAAAGTCTGTTTAAACCTCCTTTCTGTCTCACAAGCCTTTTTGTTGCTTTCTGTAAGGCACTAAGTCAGACTACTTCTTTCCTACGCTGTTTTGGTTAATTTATTTTTTTAAGACAATGATATAGTATGTATTTTAATCCTGCTTTCAATTATATTCTTTAACCCAACAAGAAAATCAAGAGACAGATATAGGAAGGTGCACTTCCAACCTTCGGATAGGAGCAACTCTACCTTTCTTGTGTGTGACTCGCTATTACAGCAAGTCTGTTGGTGCGGTTCATAAATAAGTGTGAATTTCCCAGCACCATCACTGCATCGATGCATTTTGATAAGGTGAACTGCTGAAAAAAAAAAAAAAAGAAGAAGATATAGTCCAGTTAACATTTACAGTTAAGTGATTTAGAAGAAACCTCTCAAATAACTGCAGTTAAAAGAACTTGAATTTGAAGATGCAGAAAGAGCTTCCTTTTCCAAAAGGAAGCATTCAGGAAAGAAAAAAAAAAAACTTTGGCAAATAAGCCACGCTGGGTACCTATTTAAAAAAAGAGTATTCTAATATCAATTATATGCCTTTTAGCAGACAAAGTTAGCGTAGTTCAGAAATCTAATCCCATCTGTTGTCCACTTACTAACGTTCTTAAGAAAAACCCAAATTATTTCCCTCGGTCACCACCAGCAGCACCACCGCCCAGAAGCCGTACCTCAGCTTCTCCCAGCGCCCTCTTTCCCCACCAGATCGGGTTGGTGTCAATGACGATGACCAGCAGGCTCAGCTCATCGTCTGAAAAAGCGACAACACACCAGCGTCACCCCAAGCTCCGCGCGGCTGCAGGCCCCGAGCAGAGGGGCTCGCCCGGGCCCGCTGGCAGCTCTGGGGAGCCGGGCACAGCCGAGCCCACGGCGGGAACACGGGGAACCCGCCGGGCGGGCACTGGGACGGTAAAGCCGTGCCCCGGAGCCCCCCTCCGGCAGGAACCCGTAGGCCGGAGCGGCCGCAGGTCGGGGGGGTGAGGCAGGCCGGGCCCCGGCGGCTGCTCCCGCCTCCCGCCGCGGCGCTCCCCAAGGCCCCGCCGCCTCACCCGCGCTCATCGCGCCGGTCGGAGGAACCGGCTGCTCCCGACGCCTGGAGATGACGCCAAGGCACGGCTTACGTCATCCTAAAGGGCTCGCGTCACCCGGACGCCGGCGCCACGCCCAGGCGAGGCAGGCGGTGTGGCGGCCGGGCCGGGCGGGGAGCGGAGCGGAGCGGAGCGGCGCGGCGCGGCCATGAGCACGGAGGGTAACGGTGAACGGGGGGCGGGCGGCGCGGGGTAGCGCCGGGCCGGGACTGACGCGCCCTGTTGCTTTGCAGACCTGATCGAGACCTTCAGGGCGCAGCTGAGGGACGACCCCGACGTCGCCTCGGCCGTGGCCGCCATCCGCGCTCTGCTGGGCTTCCTCAAGCAGGACCGAGGTGGGCCCAGGTCCCCCCGCAAGCCCCGGGCAGGACGGGGTCCCCCCTCTGCGCCGGGTCTCCCCATGGCGAGGCCCGTGTGAGTGAGGCCCTGACCGTGCACCTCTGCCTCCCCGCAGGGGAGACCATCCAGGGCCTGAGGAGCAGCCTGCGGGCCGCCATCGACACGCTGTCTCGGGTGGACTCCTCGGTGGCCGTCTCCTCCGGCGGGGAGCTCTTCCTGCGCTTCATCAGCCTCACCTCCCTGGAGTACTCGGTAAGGGCGGCCGCCCCCCCGCTCAGCCACGCTGCCTGCTGGGGGGACCCTCCCACCTCACAGCAGACATCGCTGTTTTTTCCAGGACTACTCCAAGTGCAAAGAAATCATGATCGAGCGCGGGGAGATCTTCCTGAGGAAAGTCTCTCTCTCTCGGAACAAAATCGCCAAGCTGTGTCATCCTTTCATCAGAGATGGTGCTGTAAGTAGGCCGAGGCAGGGCCACTCTTGTTCTCTTGCTTGGCTGCTTGCAGTCACGGAAAAACAGCAGGGGAGGGAGTGAAGTTTATGAACAGTCACATCAGCATTGTGTGATGGTGGCTTCTGCAAGCACATAGGCATAACATCGCCCTTCGCTTTATTTTGTTACGACTTATCCTCCCCTCCTTCAGTTTCCATGCAATCCAGCTTTAACTTGCGCTCTACTTCTAAGAGATGCTGAGGACTCACAGCTTTGTTTTCATTTAAAATACTAGACCATCACCCCTGGGCTGCATCAGGGCTGGCTCACAGAGGGGTTTGCTATCCTGTGATCTGTAGAATACAAGTGACATATGTTATTATTTAATGCTGATGGACGGTTGTGTGACATAAAAGCCATGACACCATTAACAAAAGTAAAGGTTTCCCAAAGCTCAGCAAAAAGTACTATCTGATTATTATTTTTTTTGACAGCGAATACTGACACATGCCTACTCAAGAGTGGTCCTCAGAGTGTTAGAAGCAGCTGTTGAGTCAAAGAAGCGATTCAGCGTTTATGTTACTGAATCACAGCCAGACCAAGCAGGGCAAGTACTCAATAATTTCTGTTTTGTCTTGGTTATCAGGGTAAGTTACAGCCAGCATCAAATCTGTCATACCTTAAGAAAAGCTGCTAGGCTTGTTTGCAGCATTTTAAGTCGTAACCATCACTAGTAATATTACATTATTCTGGATAAATGAAAAAAAAAAACAGTATTGGCAAGTATTTTCCCATACCAAATATTCTAATTACAGTGTTATCTAGGTTTTCCTCAAATGTCTACAAACTTTCAGTCAGCACCAGGCAACCTACTTTTCCCTTGGGAGATGGGAGACAACTGATTTCTAGTTGTCTGCCACAAAAGTAGCTAAAATAATCAGTATTATCTTAAGCATAGCAAGGAAAAACATTTAGCTAACCATGTTTTTTGATGATGCAAAGTAAGGTCTCCCTCTTCAGAGCCTACACTGTTGTGTAAGGGAAGTAATAAATCCTACATACTGGATAGTGTGTTGCTAACGAGCCTTTCACTAGAATCAAGGATGTTCAGTCAAGTGTGTACGATTTTCCAGCTTCACTGAACTAACTTCTAGCAATGCACCCCATGCTTTATTTCTTGTTTCTTATACCCTGTTGATGGAAAAGCTGAGACGGTTTAGGTAATCTGTCATCTTAATAATAGTTCACTGACTCATCTTTCTGTAGCTGTAATTCCTGACTGCTAAAAACAAACTGACTTGACTTAGTTGGGTTTGTTGTAATCTGTTTGTTTCAATTTCTACATAAGAACTTTTTTTTCTATTAGTGGGTACATCATCAGCAAAACTACAGGCCAGGGAACAGGGGCAGTCATGGGTTTCAGTCTCTTGGGCAATATTTTTCTAGCATCGTCTTTAAAGAAAAGTCTTTTAAGCTTCAAACATGTTTGTTTTAATAGGCAAAAAATGGCAAAAGCCCTGAAGAAGCTGAACATTCCTGTGACTGTGATTCTAGATGCTGCAGTTGGGTAAGTCGGATCATTAAAGCTTAATATGGTTCATCACAATTTTATTTTGATAGTGTTGTATGTAAGTTTCCTAGAAGCTTGTTCAAACTACAGAAGTTGTTACTTAGTCATAGCCATCCAACAAGCTGAACAAGTTACACCTTTAGGTGCAGGATCAGGAGAGCATGCCTGCTACAAAACAAGTATTTGACATATGCACGTTAGAATAAAAAAAGGAGTCAGACCCAAGCATAGAACTTGGGGATATCTGTAAAAAAGAACTGAGGTGCTACACAAAAAGGCTACTTTTTCCTAATTTACGTATATGTTATCATTTGGGGGTTTCTTAAGCTATTTGCTAAATTACCACTGCTTAGTGTAAGTCCAAGACATGAGAAAATAAAGAATTGCAATACATCTGAACCTCAATTCTTGTGCAAGTGCAAAATGCCCAAGAGACTGCCTCCAATACGCACCAGTCTGCTTACCAAGGCACCTCTATCTAGGGAAGACAGTGGCTTGAGCAGACAAGTCTACAAGTTCTGTTTAACACCTTCAGTCTATTCAAATCACTTAGTTGATGGTTTTCTTTTTAGATCCATACTTTCAATTAACAAAACATACTGGAGGGATGTAAAGAAAGGGGGTTAGATGAGGAGCATCCTGTGTATCGGTTCGGCCACGGTTATCACAGTGCAGTTACACTTCACTGTGTAGTTACAGCATCTTACCACAGGCACCATGTTCCTCTAACTGAGTATCATTCCTAGTCACATTTCCACTTCTTTCAGCATTTACACACTTGCCGAGGTCAGCTATGGCTGAAAATAACAGTTATTTAATATTCCTGCCAGGGAAGTAGATGAAAGCTCACTCCAAGGATGTGTAACAGCACATGGACTTACACAGGTAGAGGAAACTAGTTCAGAGAAGTGAAAGACTGTTTGAATTACTAATTTCTGTTCTGTTCAGCAAGTCATTTGTCATATTACCCAGTAAGACTTGGATTTTTTTTCCCCCCTTTAAACAGCTACATTATGGAGAAAGTGGACCTGGTGTTAGTTGGTGCTGAAGGTGTAGTTGAAAGCGGAGGCATTATTAACAAGGTAATAGGGACTGAGTTTATGACATCATTCTGTAAACTCTAGTCTTTTAAAGTTTGGTTTCTTTGAAGAATTCGAGACTTTCCGAAAAATCTTTTCTATTTGGACGTTACCCGGTAAATATCTATTTATTGTTGGAAACTGGGCATTATGTCACACTAGCACTGAGTCTGCATGTTGTTTTCCATCTGTCTCCACAGATTGGCACTAATCAAATCGCTGTGTGTGCCAAAGCTCAGAATAAGCCATTTTATGTGGTAGCAGAAAGTTTCAAGTTTGTAAGACTTTTCCCTCTGAATCAGCAGGACGTCCCAGATAAGTTTAAGGTAAGAGAAATTCAAATTACTTCTTAGCCAGCTAAGCTGCACACTTAAATGTCTGTGAAAAATTTTTGTCAAAGTATGTCTTCATTGATCTGTCTCTCTACTATAGCTTACTTGACATAATACGGAGTTGCTCCATGTTACAGTGACATGCCAAACAGCCATAACTTGTCTTAATACTAACATTTCGTTCCTAAAGCTGTTCGTTTGGGGCGCAGGAGCAGCTGAGGGCAAGGAACAGTTAAATCAATACACTTCAGGACTACAAATTGTACTTTATCACAAGATAAAACAGCTGAGACCAAGGCTGCACCAGCCCATGCCTCATTTTAAAGCCATTGACTTCCTTCAGTTTTACCACAAACATCTGCTCAAGACTATAGTACCGCTCTTGCCCAAAAGAGGTTTTTAACTTGCGGTTGCATAAGAAGTAATGCTCTCCTTTTCCTTCTAGTACAAAGCAGACACTCTGAAAACAAGTCAGAATCTAACAGAGGAGCATCCCTGGATTGACTACACATCACCATCGCTAATTACGTTACTGTTTACAGACCTTGGGGTGTTAACTCCGTCAGCTGTCAGTGATGAACTTATTAAACTCTATCTGTAACAGAGGACTCGGTGTATCATCTTCTTCAGTGACTATCACAGTTGGAAGATGATACAAGTTACATGGACATGGTGAGGAGACAACATGATAAGGATTAAAGATGTAATTATCAGCCGCCTTGAGTTTTTAAAGCAAAACATTACATGCGGATGGACCACCGTTAAAAAAAACAAACCAAGAATTACTACAGCTTCTAAAGACCTAAAATAAATTATTTTAAAGATGGGTGGAGTATTTTGATATTGTACAATAAAATACCTTATGGTGTATTCAAACTCAGCCTGAGGTATGCCTTTACTTACTGATCTGGGGTACGTACCTGCAAACAACACAATGAAAACACGCACAAGGCTGCAAATGGAAATCCGCAGCTCCTGCCACGCCATACAAGAGCGGTGCTTCCAGCTTTGTTCTTAACTGCAGGCTTGTTTGTATGTCTTTAGGGACACCAGATGTCTTTATGAAGAAATTAGTTCAATACGGTTCTCTGCATCCTTATTTTCTTACAAAAATACAGTTTTATTGAAATAGGCAGTATTTTAATGTAAAAGGGGCATTAGAATAACCATCAGCCTTCAGACTCTAAGTCAGCAACAGTTTCTACTTTAAGTCTATTCTGGCTGCCTGTTAGTCTCTTCTCAAACTCTTCTTCACTAATTTTTCCCTTTTTTAATCTTTTCAAGAGTCTTGTGTCATTCAGCAACTCTTCCATATCCTCATCTTCAATATCAGAGCCCTGTTGGTAGTAAAAACAACCAATTAAACACAACACCAAAACAAAAGGTTTTTCTTCTATAGAGCTGAACATGAGAGAAGTTTACAAACGAGATTTTGCAAGGAGGATCCCAGCAGGACGTGATACTCAATTTGTACCTAGGAAACTATCAAGTACTGTCCACCATCACGCCATACTGCTGGACCTCAGGAATAAAAAAAATCTATGCTACGTATGCTGGCAGCATTACTGACTAGCATCAGAGTACCGAGAAGTTTTTTTAGTGTTTGGCTTTAAAAAGTTTCTCTATATTTTTTTTAAGCTTTGCCTGTCAAGGTCCTAAAAAGTTATTTTATGGTTGCCAATTCTGTCACACTAAAAGCCCATGGCTCTGCCATTTGAAAGGGCATACCTATGCTCCAGAAATCACATGTAGCTCAATGGAATGGGCAAGTTTACCTCTTCACGCTTCCTTTTAGCTGTTATTTTCTTTTTCTTCTCCCTCTTGGCTTTCTGCTTTGACCAGGCTTTGTTCTTTGTGAATTTCTTTTTCCCTCCATTTTCCTGTCTTTCTTTTCTTTGTTGTTCTAGTTGCCTTTGTCTCTGTTTTTCTCTATTTTTATCCTTAAATGAAATGGAGTCTGTATTAACAGTGACTGGAGTAAAGTCTGGAAAACATTTTCCTCTTAGTTCAGGCATCTTTGGCATTTTTAACAATGCAAAACCTTTGGCAAGGCTAGCAAAATCCAGATCTGTTAAAATAAAGATTTTGAAGTCAGTTTCCTGCTGGATAAAAAGTTAACTTATCAAGTCACAGGAAAAAAACCCATTATCTTACTGTATTGCTGCTTGCATTCTATGCTTAATACTAGTAACACTACTATGTCACTTTTGTTTATGCTTATGTTAGTTTGGTCAGACTCGGCAATTAAATGTTTTCTCTTGAAAACAATGAGTAACACGTTGCTTGAAAAAAACAGGAGTTTTGTCAGAATCTGATGCTGCAGAAAGTAAATGTGAGATCAGGAATCAGTAGCTGAAGCTTGCGGACAATAACACTGTGCTGCTTCCCAAACGAAGCACCACTTTCCCGAGAAGAACAGTAAAAGATACCAGCCCCTGTGGGGAATTACCTTTTATTCGGAAGATGAGATTACATTCGTGTTTGGCATAAGCCTGGACATAAGACACGAATGCTTTCATCCCTTTCTCGAACACTGCCCTGTCAGCTAGGGCCATAGACTGCAGTTTTGGAAGAAGATCTACCACATTTGTCTGTGGTTTCATTTCCTGCATGGGACACTGAAAACCAGAAAAAAAAAACCAAACAAAACCAAAGGAAAAGTTCAGCTGAATGATTTAAGCAGCACTGTGAAACTTCAAACGCACACTTCTTCCCCAGTTAATCTTCAGTCAGCTTTGAGCCCCTTTCCCCCTTCTACTTGGTCAGCTCAGCGCTCCAGTTCACCATTCCGCCCAGCAGGAGAGTTCCCACACCGCAGTTGTGAAAGGCAACAACTTCACCTCGTGCCTCATCAAGGTACGTTCTCGTTAGCAGGGCTCTACAGAATTTACACAATCGGTCCCACAAATGCAGGACCAGGGATGGGGAATTACCAAGAGTTACAGACAAACAGCACCGAGGGTGCAGCGGACAGACTGGGGGTGGCAGGGGTAGGAGGGTAAGCCAGCGCTGCCCGCCTGGAAACGCTCCATCTACACACCCTCAGAAATGAAAAGCCTTTCCTTACCCAGTGCAACACGTGTTCCTATTACAAACTCAGCAGATAACACTGGCAGCAATCGTGTTCTAACAGATGGCTGCATCTGGTGATTAATAAGCAGCTCTTGGCTTTTTTTAATTGTGCTAAAACATTACCTAGGCATATGACCTTAAAATCCCACAAATTCTGATTTCAAAACTCAGTAAGCCTGTCCCCTTGCTCTTCCCTGCTTTGGGGTAGAATAAAAGCCTACTAACCTTTTGGTTGATTGAGAGGAAGTTAACATAAGATTCTTCCATGGGAAGCAAAAACACAAGCGCACTGCCCACGTTGCCGATCCGCGCCGTTCGCCCGCACCGATGCACGAAGGCACTGAAACCCCACCATGACACAGAGATAACTTAACAGGAGATGCTCAGCCGGATTTTGAAGCGTCAGGCAGCAAAAGGGCAAATTTGTGGAACAGATAATAGAGAGTGCTATATACTTTGTAACTAAACCAACAGGAATCAGTAAAATGCAATACACGAGACGTGTAGCAGTCCCACTCACTTGTTAGGGCTGTAGGATAAAGCAAGGGGTATCTGTTTTGGGGGCAAAGTTCAAGCAAGTTGCTGGGAGAATTATGACAATGGAATTAAAATACATGGAAAAGCACCATTCATGTGAGCTTTCAATGTACTATTTCTTAAAGAGCCCTGTCTCTGCCCTCATCTCTGTTCTCACTTACCCTAGCAGCTCACCTCTTGTTCTTTCTTTGATATTCTCATCCTAAGCCTTACACCAGAGTGCCTCTTCACAGAAATGTAAGCGGCAACCACCCATTTGACTTACACCCAAGGCAAAGTCATTTCAAATCACAGAAGTTACAACAAAACCCGCAGTGTTTCAGCCTCCCTTGTTCATGCATTATTATGTATTCACTCAGACTAACTTCCAGGCAGCGATTAAATGTGTTTTCCGCAGTTGTGTGTTCCCAACCTATATCTGAATAGTACAGTAACGTGACCACAAGTAGAGTAAAGGTTCTCGAGATCTGAAGTGTACCTTGCACTGCTAGGTGGGTCATACTGCACAACCCAGTGTACTTCTGGAATGTCGATGCCACGGGCCATCACATCGGTGCAAACTAAAATGCCACTAGGAAGAAGAAAAAGCGTATTTTCATTAAGCTGTCATTTGAGAAGAGCCAGTCTCCCCCTAGCTATGTATTCTGCATCTACATCAGAGAATGAGGAATAAAACACTTTAAAACATTTGTTTTTTTGAAGAGAGACAAAATATTATAAAGTAGTTGCAGCTTTCACCAGCCAAAATTCTACATAACGTTATGAAAAAGAATGTAATTTACATCACTAGGAAAAAAAAAATTGATTCCCTATCACAAGTTCTATTTTTAAATCACCTGCCCATCCACCACAGCTGAACACAATACCATAAATGTTTTAATAAAAGACTTAAGAGACTGTCAGTTTTACCATGCTGTTTTAAACAGTTGTTCTCCCAGTCTGTTGGTAGTTATTTTTCTTATAATATAAAATACCAAAACTCAGGTCCCATGCAGTAAAAAACACGGCAGCTACCACAGCGAGAGTTTCTTAACACCCTGCCTAGCTGACAAGGAATACAAGTAAATTACAGCATCGTGTTGCCATATTCGTGTTCATATACTAACAAAAGAGTATCCTGGGTTTCCACTCTGGTTACCAATCAGGAAAATGTTACTTCCACTACCAGTTCCCTATCGATGACATGTTTGAACAGCAAGGCTAATGTAGCATGCGACAGCACAGTGTGCCCAGTTAAAACAGCAGCACCAGTACCAGCAGCAATGATGGGCTTCGCATGTTTGGCCAGCAAGCACCGCAAACTTTAAAGGGTCCCGGGCTGCAGCTTATCCTAAATCCACATCCCTGCACCTTCCACGCTGCCACACGGATTACCTAAATGAGGCTGGACATGCTCCAGTCACATTTTCACTTTGTTTGTGATCATACTTTGAGTACCTAAGCATAGTTTGTGTTGTTATACATACATTCAGAACCAGTTAGCAGCGTCCTTCTCCTCAGCACACCATTCTTCACACTTCAGTGGCTGAAGACTATTGTCAGATAAAATCACCCCCCCCTTACTGCTTTTACTTTTGGCTGGTTTGACCCGTTCATGTGTTCTTACCCTGGGAGCTTCCGAAACTCAGTAAAAATCTTGTTACGCTTGTGTTTCATTTTCCCATGAATGCTCATTATTTTCACTTGTTTAATTAAGGATTCCAAAGCCTTCCCATAGTATTCCACACAGGCACACGTGCTGTTGTGATAAAGACAGACATAAAAGCAAAAGATTATGCTGCATTTTTAATCTGGTTCAGACAGTCAAGATAGAGTGGTCTGAGACCCTTCAAAAATATATGCTATTGCCTATTTTTATTTAAAATAGGTACAACATTTTTATAATTAACATATAATAGTCTATAACGCCTTACTTTAAAAATGCATATAAAATTTATGTTTTGCCTAAAGTTCAACACGATCCTGACACGAAGCAATGATCAATCTCTTGTCAGGCACCATATTCTACAAGACAGCTACTAAAACAAATCACTTTTTTAAAAGAGTTGTGTCCTTGTCAACACAAGGGTCCGTTTGGAACATAAGTGATAAGCCACGATACTGTTTTCACAATGAAACACAAACAGAATTACCTGAAAAAGACTAGATGTTTTTCCTGTTTGTGCTGTCGAAGAAAATGCACCAACTGATTAAATTTTTCATCTGCTTTGCAGATCTATACAATGCAAAAGAAAAAAAAAAGTAAGAAAACAGACTTGATACAAAGCGATCTGCCAGTTTCCTCCATCTTTCCCCTTAGCTACGTTACTGATCTTTGGAGAACTTGCAAAAGCTTTATGTCTTCAAGAGCTCTGGTTCGTCTATTAACGTGTTCCTAACTGGCCAAGACTTAAAAACTTACTGACAGAACTAGTAAAAAAGGAGAGGGAACAAGAAACTACCCCGAAGCACAGAGGTTCGCACCATATAGTAGTTCTCCAGGCGTGTTGGAGTTTTCTGGGTGTTGCTGGCTGCCACTCCCTTCTCTTTCACCGAGATGCGGACAGGATTCCGGAGACCTGCTCTCACCAGGTTCTCCACCTCTTGAGTTTGAGTGGCTGAGAACAGACCTGTCCGTCTCTGCTTGGGCAAAAAGTCCAGGATGGCATTTAAACTGCAAATAAGAACACGCAAAACATAACTGTCCCAGGACTTCCCTCAGAAAGAAGTCTAATCACTGGAAGTAAGAGTTTACAAACTAAACAGTTTTTGTTATTAAGTGCCAATCTTCTATTGAACTAATTAACTTTGAGAGAAAGAGAAAAGGGACATCAAAGCTTATCTGCTGAAGTGTTTTAAGTCATTCTGATGTGTAAATAACAACGCTTACATCAAGCATTAACATAGCATGTGCTAATACACATCAGAAAAAAAAGAAATGTTAAACTCTGTAGTCATCAAGGATCCACTCTTTCCTGATTCCCTCCCCCCTCATAAAGCAGTTGCTTTATGTAGTCTACAGAGCAGAGAGAGATAAAAGAACCAAACAGAACAAATCTAACTTCAGAGGTCATTGTAGGCCACACTCATTCACATCAATCATATATGAGCTCATTTAAAACTTCAGAAGTATTACTAGAATTTATCATGTAAATACCTTGCTTCAAAGCCCATATCTAGCAGTCTGTCTGCTTCGTCTAATACCAACACATCAAGAGACTTCACACAGCTTGCTAGATCCAGCCCATCTGCTTTTCTCCTGAACAGATCCTCCAGGCGACCCGGTGTAGCTACAATGATGTTCCCACTGCTCGTGAACAAGACACACAGCAACTGCGTAACTGCGCAAGGACTTTGGGGGAGCCGCAAACGTTATCATCACAGCATAAACCTGCACGCACTGACTGCATTCTCCAGTAAAACAATTTGGTTTTGTCACTTCCAAGTGTATTTCAGTGCCTTTCAGTCACTATGTCGATGGGAGAACGCTCAGGTGAAAGCACACCTTCCATGGTAACACAAGTTTAGAACACAGTCAGCAACTACGGAAAGCAACCATCAGCGAGAAGAAATATTTGGTACGTCCACGCAAAAGCCAGTGGCATATATGACTGCTTCAAGACTTCATCATCGGTATCAGCACCAAAGTTTCAGAAAATTATTCACCAGCACTGTCTCAATCTCACCAGAGCCTACTGCTAGTACAACATTTACCAGAAAGAAGGAACTGAGATATTCAGTGAAGACAGTTTCAGCTCACCGTGCTGCATGCTGCTCTGGACCCAAACGCAGCATGTAAGCAGTACTGATTTCACATATGACCCTTTCCTATTGTGTCATTAGGATGTATCTCACTCAAGGAAAAGAATCCACAATTTCCTCTGTATTCACCCAAACACACTCAAATTTTAGCACCAGCAGGACGAAGGTTCTAATGTGAAAACCCTAAGGACAAGGAGAAAACCACAGCTGCAAGGCATGATAAAAATTATTGACAATCAACTCACCCAAGTTCTTTAAACTTCTCAACATCTTCCATGGGGTTCCTGCCACCAATTAAAAGAATCTGACTAAAACAATAAACCAGAAAGATTTAGGTCACCTTTAAGTTTTGCTAGTTTACAAATGACAGAAGTCCAAAGAAAAAAAGGAACTATGGTTATGACAAGCCTCAAGTTCACTCACCTAAACCTGGGGAAGTGTTTTGTGAAGTGTGATAGTACCTCATCAATTTGAATAGCTAATTCTCTTGTTGGTGTGATAATTATAGCTCCAACCTGCACATGAAAAACAGACGGAATTTATGGAAAATAACAGACTTGAAGAAAGATTTGGGCAAAATTCTCCCTTACAAGCTAAGCAAATATGTGCCACGTTTATGATCCTAGTTTGACACAAAACATTTCCACAGAAATACAATAAAGTATACAAAAATAACGGAAAATACCTATGACAGAGGTATTACACCAATGTGCAAAAAATACCTCTGCTCAAAGAGCAGTATCTCATAATAATATTTAATAGCAAATAACAGTGCAAGTTCTCAGTACACCAAAATGTAATCCAAGTCAATGAACGCTAAAAAGTGTTCAAAGATTCGCTTGCATGACATCACAGTATTTGGTACTTTAAAACATTTTGCTAACAGCTCAGAAACATGTTTTGATCACGTCAAATAAGAAGCTGTATCTAAGTGCAAAGAAAGCATCCAATACTTAACTTCAAGCTTTAAACAGTTTATTGTTCTCGTTATACCAAAGAGCTGAGCACGTGGTCACACGTGTATGCAATTTTCCTTATTGATACTTTTCCTGAAGTCCTCACATCTTACTGGCACATCATAAAAATATGCTCCGAATAACTGAAGCTTACCTGCATTTTCTTTAACTTTTCTTCCCGTCTGAGAAGAATTTCCAGAAGAGGAATCACAAAGGCTAAGGTTTTGCCGCTGCCTGTTACCTGTGAGAAGCGAAACAGAGTCAGCCCTCCCTCAGCTCCGGAGAGAAATCAAGAAATGCAACAAACTCGACCAAGAAAAATCACTCACCGCTTCTGCAGCAACATCCTTGTTATTCATGAAGAGCGGAATGGTCGCAGACTGCAAAAAAAGGGAACCACCCCGTGAAGAGCCGAAGTGGCTGCGGTGGCGGTAACTCCCGCAGAGGCTGAACCCCGCCAAGAGACGCCAAAAGCTCCGTGTAAACACCGCCCAAGCAGAGCCGGGGGCGGGAAAGCCAAGGGCTGCCACAGAACCCCCTCCCCTGTGGCCTCGGCGCTGGGACCGAGCCCACTCACCGCCCGCCCGGCCCGTCCCCAGCCGGCCCAGGCGCCGCCTCCCGCCCCCGCCTCCCTCAGGCCCTGCCGTCCCCGGGACAGCGGCGGGCGGCGCCCCCTCACCTGCACCGGCGTCATGCGGGAGAAGCCGAGCTCCCGCAGCGCCCGCAGCACGCCCGGACTCAGCGCCACGGGCAGCGACTCCCAGCCGCCCTCGGTCACCGCCTCCATCTTTGCCGGGCGCCTCGGCCGCGTCCGCCGCCCGGCCTGTCCGCCCCCGGCCCAGCCCCGCGGTCCGGCCTCGGCGGGGCCGTGCGGAAACAGGCGCCGCAGCACGTTCGTTCCGCCCGCGACATCGCCCGCCGCCGCCTGCCGGTTTTTGCCTCCTCTGTGGGAAAACTCGGTAGGAACAACCGCGCTTCGGATACAGCAAAAAAAAAAAAAAAAAAAAAATCTCATTTTTATGGCAGCGGCCTACCACAGCAAGTACTTCAGCGAGTCACACAGCAGCACCGTGACACCCAACCGCCCGCAGCTGAGCGGAAAAGCCGTAGGTTGAGAGTTACCTGCGATTCCTTCCACCTGCCCACACAGCAGGATGGCTTTTGGATGAACTCCTGATATACTAATACTTTATAGTAAAAAAAAAAAACCCACCAAAGTTACCTTTTTTTTTTTTAAAGAATTTGTTTATTTATCGAACCTGGGTCATATTTAGATTCACAAGCAATTTTTAAATGTACATCTTAGAATTCAATTTTAAGTGTTTTACACAAAAATATTGGCACACAACAGTCACAATAAGGTGTAACAGCCACCTTTCTGAAGAACTGCTGCAAGTGTTTGCCCAAGGTTGAAAAAACTTTACCCGGAACATGAAAACCTGTAACAAATTTTAAATTAATTGTACAAAACTGTTGTGTGTTACTTGTAGAGGCTCCCCCCTGGAAAAGACCCCACCCCACCCCCAAAAATGATTACAACTAATATACATCAGTCACAACATAATCCTGGCTCAGCACCCACATCAGACGCTTCTTTAGTTTTTAAACCAATCATCAGATACCGAGGAAAGTAACTTTATACAAAAACAAATCTACATGTGCCTGAAAAAGAAAACACACCAGTATTTAGCATTATGCTAATCATGATCAGATAACGGCAGAGACTGCCACTTAACTTAAATACAAGGGCTGCATAGCATCGCAATGAACCCCCAGAATCATTAACCCTTTGGCATCAGGAATCCAGATTTCCTGACCACCAACGCATCCTGCAAGAGCGCCCACAGGCTGAGCTTTGGACCTGCAGAAACCAAAGGGTTAACTATCATTTGCCAAGACACTGCACACAATTGGCTTCGATGTAAAACCTGTGAAAGACTAAAAACCATTCGATGAACATTTGGTAACGAGAGGAGAAAATGTACTTTCATATCAACTGTTTAATTTAAAAGAACTTTGGGAATAAGTTGATGTAATTAGGATTGTTACTGAAGACTTTCTTTTAAATATCAACTAGGAATGAATACTAGATCCGAAGTGGTCAGCTGTCTTTATTCACTACCAGAATAAAGTTCCAATTGCTTCTCCTTGGAGGTTTATGTGAGTGAAGAAGGGATTCTTTCAATTTCATAACACCTACTGCAGGGTTAAAGACGTCAAAAATGCAAACAGTCATGTTAGGGCCTTGTACCGTTTCCCTAGATAGGACTGCAAGGACTTATGGAAACAGGAAAAAAAGTTAGAAAAGACAACAACATTGCTTGTTACTACAGTTGAATTACAGCATTTGCAGCTTGCTTGGACCTCGCTTAGCATACAGACTAGGCAGATTTAAGTGAAAAAAAAATATGCCAATTAAGTGACAAGATTTCAGCACAGCTTTTGCTACAGAAGATATATAAAAACAATTCATTTTTTAACTAGGAAGGAACAGAAGCAAATAAGTTTTACAGTTCAGTAAAGAGGGTTCAGAAACTAAATGACTTTTTTTTTTGTGACCAGGATGTTTGGTAGACAGTGAACTGAAATCCGGGACCAGAAAAGTACTCTTAAACCACCCTCCGGACTTCAAAAAACCTCTTCAGATAGTAGATTTGTCCCAGTGTCATGGCAACTAGTACAAGAGCTTCAAAGAATGACCAAAGAACCACTCTGCTGTTTGTGTTGTCATTAACTGTTGGAAAACAAAACAAAACAAAAGGTAGTAAGTAACAAAGCATTTAAAACAAACTTAAAACACACTGTGTCATTGGAACTGACGTACCACTGACATTTGTATCATGTCATTACAAGCATCCCACAAGGCCTCTGCAGCCCTAGAGATGAGGTCTGAGAGCTGAGCGGGGGCATTTATCTGAGCAGTTTGAACGGTGCTACACAAGCAGGTGTTTTAACCTCACCTGTGGACATACACCACAGCTCTATTCTGCCCACTTTGAAAGAGGCCAGACAGAAGCTTGTAACTGCCAAGCAGCAGCCACTCGCTTTTTCAAGTAACAGTCATGTATTACGGTCTCAAAGTCCAGCGGGAAATTTCTAATCTCTAAAGGTTCATCATCTTGGGTTCTAAAAATTCTGCATTTTCTCAATCAGACCATTAGCAACAAAAGTCATAAAACCGGAGATATGCAAAGGTTCAAAAAGTTGAGGGGCCAGCGCTTCAATATAATGTTGTATTTTCACATTAAAAATATTTGTGCTTTATTCTCACTGGGTTTCCCCAAACACTCCACTCTGCACTCTCAGTCATACTTTAAAGTTGCATCTCAGAAAGTGACCGGAGAGCTAACCGTATTCTCTACTTGGAAACAGCAGTCATTCTGCTCTATTCCATAAAATAGAGTATTTGAAATAGACTTTGGCTCAATTATTAAGCCACATCCACTTCAAAGATGAAGCAAAAGTTCAACCAAAGTCTGTCCCCGGAACCCATATCATTACTGCCATCTTCACCAATATGCCATTCCAAGAACTACAGCATTTACACCAATTAAGTCAAGACTATTTTGCACAACAATCGTCATTACATGAGAGGCAAGCCAATTTAAAGAAGACTGCAAGCACCAACTACATTCTTTATTGTACGGACAGGCAGTTCAGAACTTATTCTAAATTTTTTTTTAGTACTTGGAATAGCTTTCATGGACTTGTATTTTAAATCGCATTTTGTAAGTTCATTTCAGGGGAGAAGGCATTTAAGTCAAAGACACATACTTGCTCTATGTATTCTTTCACGAACTTCCATATACTCCTGTTCATGCTTTACAGCTGTCATGGCCACTGCTAACTCATTAATCATCTCTTCTAGTTTGTTCTGATGAGCTGCAGAATAATTTCAAAAGCACCAGAAAGTCTTGTTACTAACTCAAAAAACAATTTGTTAAAATTTACAGTTATACTTAATTTCCTGTCACAGAAGGAGTTCTGAAAAATGCAGTCTGAACAGCTGAAAACCTTCTTTTCTTACAGCAAAGTAACGTTTAGTTTTCATAGCACCACTTTTCCTATGGTGTGTAACTATGGTACGCAACAAGTGGGAAAACATCTTTCTCCCCATCCGACTGGAAGACAGAAGACACACAATTTAGAGTCAGTACAGACCACTGATTCCCAAGGTGGGCATACTCTTCCAGAACAACAGAATGTCAGAACACGGGATCAATACCACACACTAGTCTATTTTGCCAATATCGTCCAATATATTCCAGGCAAATTATCTTAACATTACAGCTTTTCCTAGATGTTAAGTTTGCAAAAATAGAACGACTGCGAATTTAGCTGAAGATCATGATGCTGGCAAAACGAGATCACTTTCTGAAGCGATATTTCACATCTCGTGATCTTCCGGTTTAGCTGAAGCACAGCATTCAGCAGAGACAATGCCAGAGGGGCCTGGCAGAGGGCAGGAACTGGCTTCAGGTTCTGGTATGCCGTGAAAGCAGAAGGGAAATATCTGTTACCATTGTAACAGAAAACTAGCCTGAGATAGTTCAGCAAATGGAAGGATCAGAGAACCAAGATTTAGCGATTTGACTGTCAATCACAGGATCTTTTCAATACGTTCATGCTTAAAGAACGATCCACTTTGAAAATTACTTGTATAACTTACAAATTTCTAAGTTTTCTAGCACCCAGGGAAGTTCAAGACATCATTCCACAGACACACCCTGGGCAATCAGCTCTTAAAAAAAAAAGTCACAAAACTGACACATTTTCCACTAAAGGGACATACTTGACTTTGAAGCTACCTTATTGCATTTTTATTTATAAATTAAGTGTTTCAGATCACAATCTGAAAATAAAAGTTATTCAAAATACACACCTTATGGGGAACGGTCAAAAAGAGGACCAGAGAATAACACTCAAGCAAGTTACACTTAAAATCTAAATAGTTCTGTAAACCACACTTACTTTGCTAATATCGTAAATCCCGTATTTTCACAACCAACTGGTCACTGCAGTAAGTGCAGTTTATTATAAAAGAAGAAATTGCAGTTGCAGGGATTCTTTAAACCCATTCAAAAAAAATACATTCAAGAAAAAATGCCTTAAAATTCAAAGCTGCACTAATATTCTTTACAACAGATACATTCAGACTCAATAAAACATTTAACTGAGTCTTCAAAAAAACCCCAGAAGTTAGGAATTTGTTACTTTTCAACTGACATCAAGCACTCAGTGCACACAGTGATTTACTTGCTAAAATAGAAAACAAGTATTTATTGCCTTTCTAGCTACAGTTAGTGATTTCTAAACAAAACTTTATAACTTGTTACCCAATACATGAATTTATTTCTTTTGCAGCAAATGACAAGTTTGAAGTTTTTGCCCTTGGAACATTACTGATAATTCACAATCTAAAAGAAGCTTGCTGCTTCCAAAAGCCATCGATTATTCAACACCCACTTCAGCAACAGAAAGCAAACACTGTCTAAATATCCAGTGTTCTTGGATGTTCAGTGTTTTGGTTTAACTTCACCTAGAACTCCTGATTAAATCTTCCATTGGCCATAAAGAACCACCTGAAGACAAACTGTCCCGGATAGTTCAAGGACCTGATCCCAAGAGCTGCCAAGTTTATAAACCTCTCGATGGAAGCTTGCAGGTGCTCAGCATTGCTCAGAATCAGACCTTTTATGTAGTTTATTAAAAAGACATTCTCATGCTACAAACAAATGTTACAGAGAAAAAGCCAACGTTAGCTGTTAGTGAATAAACATATGCAAAAGACAAGATGCTAATGAGCTTTCAAAAAGCAGGACACATACCATCCCAGGTATCTCCACCACCTAGAGGAAAGTGTAAGAGATGAACACAAGTACAGGACAAAAGGCTGCAGATAAAACAGTAACTTACACAGCTAAAAGAAACCTTTGTATATTAGCACATTTATCAAAGAGCTCAGCTAAGGCATGTAGTGGTCTACATACTGCTGAGCAAACTAGAAACCAGAGAACAAAACTGATGAAAAGACTAAAGGATGAAAGCATTAGTATCTGCAGATGGCCAAGTGATTCCCTGGTGATTTTGCATTAAATCGTGTACTGAGATCTAAAAACCTCCACATCCACTTCAGCTGTGCAAGAGAACAGCTAACTAGACAGCCTGAAGAAATGGGAATTCTGAGAATCCTAGTGAAGTTCAAAAGTCATGCATATAGGGAAAAGCTCCCGAGCTGGAGCTAAATTCTTTCCGAGAGTCTCTCTCACCTTCTGTCTCCATGTCTTGCCCCTTTGGAGCTTCCCCGATATCAATAGTGAACATCACTATCTTGGGAGTCATGGTGGACATTCTGTTGCTAAAGCAAAACTTGTAAGTTCCATCCATGTGGGCAGCAAACGTGTATTTTCCACTGGACTCTCGGTCGCCTTTATAAATTCCTTTATTATCAGGCCCTGTAATCTGGACGAGGAAAACAAAATATCATGCTTTTTTTTTTTAAATACAGTGGTTTTAAACACACCATTACAGCACTACATGCATATTCTCAAGTTATCCAGTCCGATTTACCAATACCACCTGTAATCTGACTGGTTTGCCATTCTTCATACTTTCCTTCTCACAACTCAAAAGCAGAAGAGGTTTTTTTTGTTGTTGTTTTAAAAAACCCAACAACTTCTTGGTAAAGAAAGCCATACAAAAGCCTCTCTTACTGGCCAAGACTACTGGCCTTCCACATTCAAGATAAGAAGCATTCAAGAACAAGCAAACCATAACCAATCGGCAGCCCTGGCTGTTACCCAAATTAACAACTGCAGAGCAAACCTTATCTCTGGTGTTTGAAAGAAAACAAAGAGGGAAAAAAGACATTCTCCTATATGTCAATACTACTTTAGACACACAGTTGGGTATCGTTGCAGTTGCCATTTCAAACGGACTAAGGGCCAGAGTACTGAGCGCTTGGAGTCGCTGTGATTTTAAGGCTTCCATCCCACCAGACCACCAAACTCAGCTGCTGAGCTTCCACTGGTGACACCTGAATGGGTTTTCACAGCTTCCCAACTCTGTCCCAGATCACAGCGACAGGTAATTTTAAACTGTCATATCCACTCTCAGCAATGACTCTCTTGCAGTGAAGTTATCCCAAACAAACAACTACCTGCTCCTCACCAAGGTGAAAAGAATTCTCATTCATTATTTTCCTACTAATTTAATGCCTCATTGAAGAAAAGGACTTACCCACAACTCACAGGACAGCAATCAACCTGATCAAAGACAACACCTTTTGACACACTGTTCCCAGGATAAGCATCAGGTTTTTGTAAAGAGCAATCCTGTTCATTCTTCCCGCCAAACGGTTTATAACGACAAGACTATACCGAGCACAACAAAGAAGAAAATCTCAAGAGAGCAGCTCTGAAAGCAGGACGACTGCCTTCTGCACCAACAGCAGGAACGACAAGCAGCCTTAGGAAACGCAACCCCCACGAGAGGCACCTCGTCCTCTCCGAAATCACCCACGCCACCACGCGAGGCCCGACCCGGCCGGGCAGAGAGCCCCTGTGCCCAGCAGGCACGGAGCCCCTCCGAGCCGGCGGGACCGCCCCAAACTTACCAAAGGTTTCAACCCCCCTCAAGCCGGTGCTCGACCCCTCGCCTCCATAACCCACCGCCACCGCTGCCCCCCTGGGCGCTGCCCCGAGCCGCCACGGCCTCCCCCACCACCCACGCGGCGGGGGACGAGGGCGCAGGGCCCGGCCCCGGGGCAGCCCCGCGGCGGCAGGCCAGGGCCCGGCAGCCCTCCCCTCCACACGGCACCCGCGGCCCAAGGTCAGCCCGCCGCGGCGCCGTCCCCCCTCACCTCCACGTCGATGTCCAGGAAACCCCCCTCCGCCACCTCGAAGATGAGCCCCATCTTCGTACCGGACGGCACCCGCTCCAGAAAACACTCCTCAGCGTGCGCGTCGATGCTGACGAAGTACGCGGCAGCCGGGGCCGCCAGCGCGGCCAGCAGCGCCAGCACCGCCCGCACCGGCGACATGGCGGAGCCCAGCGGGAGGGGGCACCGAGCGGCGGGCCAGCAGGAAAAGGGGAGGGGGGACTTCCGGCTCGCGCTACGCCCCTTCCGGGGCACGGGGCCGCCGCTCATAGGCCGACACAGCCCCACTGCCACGTACCGCCTGGGCTACGGTGGCCATTAAGGGACTATTCGCCAAGGGACGGCCTGATCCCTGAGGCGGGGACAGCGCGGCGCAGGATGCGGGGCCTGTATTAGGGAGAAACCAATGAGCACGGGGCTAGGGCGGAGCCGCGGCGGCGAGGAGCCAATCAGAACGAGGCGGGGAGAGCTGTCCTGTCAGAAAGAGCGGCGCGCGGGACGGCATTGGGTGGGCAGCTGAGGAGGCGTTGCCCGGCAACGGGCGGGAGCGCGGGAGGCTGGCGGGCGGCGCTGAGGGGAGTTGGCGGGCGGGAGGGCGGCCCTCACCGCGGCCCAGCGAAACCTGGAGCCCGGGAAACCCGAACTTGCGAGATTTGAGGAGCAGCTATCGGTCAAGAAAGTAACGGGGAAGCCCGGCTGGTGCGCTACTCGTTGCGCACGAGAAAACAGCGTCAAGATATACGGCAGGCTTCTGCGTTGCCCAAGAGCAACTGTGTGTGAAATGCTGATCCCTGCCTGGTCCTGCTGAAATGCTAATTTTCAATTAAAAGTTCCAGTCAGAAGGTCGTGTTTGAGCCTAAGGAGGTCTGTTTTCATGACTAGCTGTTTTAATTATCTGCAGATTTAAACACTAAAGCACAATCTGACTTTCTAGTAAGACATTTGGGTTTGCCAAGTAAGTGCAGTTGTTGTACTCCTGGTAATACTCAGATGTGTTTCTCTTCAGTTGTATGATAAACGTAATCCAAATACTTGATTTATGTAAGTAAATTCTGCTCAGCTCACTAGTTTTGAGCTGGCTGCACTCGTGCAGGCTCAGGGTGTGGACACGTCTGGAAGGGAAAGCTTGTGGCAAGAGGAGCATGAACTGGAGGAGCTGCCGGTCACATACGTGACTGGGTAAGAGACCTGAGCGACTGGAGACTTCTGTTGTTTTTGACGAGTTTGGATCAAGCCAACTTTGAACCTATTGCTTTCCATTGCATAAAGTGCTGTGCTGTTTTTTCATCTATCCCAGTAGCAGTTTTAGTCACTAGCACATTCTCTAAATTATTCCTTTTTTCCTCTGCATGCGTTTGCACGTAACAATGGGAACACATTTAATACTGAATTCTACTGGCAGAAACTTTTTTTATCTCTAACTTGGACGAAACGATGGTTTCACAGCATATCTGTTCCCCTGAGGTATTGCAGAGTGTTCTCCAAAGGTTCTGCTCATACTGCTACCCCTCCTCGTGCTTTCGTAAGCAGTCTTCACCAGGAAAGGATGACTACGCCATTATTCATCCTCATGCTCCCTCTGGAACTTTGTGCAATATCCTGCGGTGTTCCATTTTGGCCATAAATTTCATGAACATAGATATATTTTCACAAGACACCATTGGTTATTTCTGTAAGTCAGGCAATTCAACATCAAACTCAGATGTCTGGAGACTGTTTTGTTATCCTCCTGGCCGCTCAGCTCAATGAAGATGAGCGCCTACTGGCAGCATGTGAGGAAGACTGAAATTTTTTAACTTGTGACAGAATGAGACATTGACAGTCTTGCATGAAAAAAGTTTCTCTTGAGTGTTGCAGCATTGCACTTCACATCACTCATACCTCCCATTCACTTGCACTGGCATTTTGCATCCGCCAGAAATAGAGGATTGATGCTGTATTCACAACACGCAGCATGTGTCCGTCATTCCAAGCTTGGCTTTTGCAACTCCAGTTTTATTTCTCCTGGCTAGTTCCAGCTATTCATAGTATCTTGTCCAAAATACAATGCATTATTCCTACACTGCATACAGCAAGTGGTAAGAGGGGGACCTCAAATTATTTCAGGGCACATTTCATTTATCTGTAAAGACTCATCTGGAGCACCTCTTACGAAACACCCTGAGAAGAACGTTTAAAAGTGCACAGTCCCACCTGAAAGCAAAAATACTGAAAAACCTAACCAGAAAATTGCATTTTGGTTTTGTTTCAACTCCTCTGCAAGTGGATCTGTGCCAGCGAAAGACTTGTATGTATAAAATCCCCACTGATACTTTGAGTGTGGGTCCAGGCATAAAGATTTTCTTACTCTGCTCTTGTAGAGCAAGGGCCTAAAAGCCCCAAAGACGTGCGAGCCCCTTGCCGTCCCGCAGAATGACTTGTTCACCCCATCACGTTTGCCTGCAGCCATCTGTGAGCCTTCGTCCTCTTCCGAGCAGGAAACCATCTTTCCCCCTTCTGTCGTGGTGCCGGCTTTGAACACAGGCGCTGCGCTCGGGCACCACAGACACGCCGGTGCGGCCCTGCCACTGCTGCGAACACGCTTCGCTGCTGGGTGTCGTCTGCGTGGGATCCCGAATCCTCAGCACGCATGGGTGTGAATTCTGACCCCTCAGACACGCGGTTGCCATCCCCGGACGCCGCCGCCTCGGGCAGGAGGCGCTGGTACCACCCGCCATCCCGCTGCTGAAGCCCCTCAGCGCAAGCTCCAAGCGAGGAGCACCCGCCTTGGGTGATGCCCCGCTCCCACAGCGCACACAGAAAGCCCCCCCCGGCAGCGACCTTCACCCCAACTCCTCCCGCCGGGAATCCCCCCGGGAACCGGCGAGACCCGCACCGCACCGCCTGGAGCCCGGCGGCCGCGGACATGCGCGGGGCCTCCCCCGGCCCGCCCGGCGCCTGCCATTGGCCCCGAGCGGCGGGGCGGTGGTGCCGGGGAGGCCGCGCCCGCCCTCCCGCCGCCTCTCCCCTCCCGCCGCCCGGCCAAGTTTTAACATACCCCCCCCTCCCGCTACCCCCCGCCACCCCCGGGCCGAGCCAGCCCGAGTTCGCGGGAGTTACGCGGGGCTGCGGCCCGGGTGAGGAGGGGGCGGCTGCCGGAGGGGGCGCCCCGCCAGGAGAGCGCCCCGCCGCCGTCTATGAGGGCGCCGCGGGGCCGAGAGAGCCATGGACGGCGGCGGCGGCGGGGCGCCGCCCGCCCTGGAGAAGAACGCGGCGGAGCTGACGGTGATGGACGTCTACGATATCGCTTCGGCCGTGGGGCAGGAGTTTGAACGGGTGATCGATCAACACGGCTGCGAGGCCATCGCCCGCCTCATGCCCAAGGTGGTGCGGGTGCTGGAGATCCTGGAGGTGCTGGTGAGCCGCAACCACATCAACCCCGAGATGGAGGAGCTGCGGCTGGAGCTCGACCGCCTGCGCCTGGAGAGGATGGACCGCATCGAGAAGGAGCGGAAGCACCAGAAGGTGCGGGGCAAGGGGGGGGGGGGGGGGGGGGGGGGGCGCGGCGGGGCAGGGCTGCCCCCGCCTGCCGCAGCCGGCCCTGGGGGAGAGCCGGGCCCCGGTCCCTCCGCCGCCGGCCCCGGTCCCCCGCCCCCGCAGCCGCTGAGGAAAACAAAGAGGGAGGCTGGGGTGCGGGCCGGGATGGCGCGGAGCCGGTGGGGAGCGGGCGGGGCACGCGTGTGGGTACGGCCAGGGGAGGCTCACGGGCTCTGCGTGGATGCTGCCTTAGCGTCGCTGAGGGTTTGGGTCTGTTGTTGTGGTGGGTTTTTGGTTTTTTTTTTTTTCTTCTGTCCTGGAAGTTTCCTTCCTCTCTCCTTTTCTCCACCCCTTCCCCAGTCACTGCGTTTCCTTCCCCTTGTGTCTCCCTGATGAGGACTCATGCTCCATCCCCTCTCCTGACGGGAGAGGATAGTGCTGCTTCCTGCTAGGCCAGGATAGGTCACTGACAATAATACACTTTTCTCTCCAGAGCTGTGAATGATTTAGCAGTCTAGTCTTCCTGGCACACTTGTCGGGTAGGCAAGTCATAGGAGGACCAAGTGATTTCAGGGCAGTGTTAGAGTTGAAGAGTAGGCAAGAGCACTCTCCCAGATTTCTGCTCCATCCTGTGATGGTAAGATGTTGTCTCTTGGCTTGTTCTGGGGTGATCATGGTGTTCCCTGACCCCACTCCCGTGAAAGCCCAAGGTAGAGATAATTTCCCATATCCTGTTACCGCGTCGTGACAGGACAGCATGAGCTGCTCCCCTTACTGCAGTGAAAGTGGCAGATCTACTCTTTAAACGGTGCGGATAACTGATTTAAATAATTCTTCTAATCAGTGACTGTGCTAAATCATCACTGCTGCCTTGTGCCATTCTTGCTTGCACACACAGATTCAGAATAAAGAGGAGACAGGGAATATCTGGAAGAGGGACCCCAAACTTCAAGAGTTGTCTTTAATTTAAATAAATTCAAGCTTTATGTTTTAAAAAGAGTCAGCTAGGGGACTTTTGCTTAGCATATGGAAAACCCAGGATAATTCCTGCAACATTTTGCAGAAGTCATCTCAGGGCAGTGTCTCTGAAAAGGATGATAGAAGATCTTTAATGTGTAAAGCCCTGGTAAGTCTCCAGATTATGAAGTAAGAAGGTCTAGAGAGTAGAAACAAGTGCATGTACCAAACCTGTGCCTTTGCCCTTCTAACAGATCTAGCTTGGAGGCAAGTGGGTGGCCTGTGGTGCTGGTCCCATACTGTGTCTGGGCCCTCTGCTAGAATCAAATTAGTTGTTCTGAGCCTGAGCTGCCACAAGTTTTTCTGAGGGCCTGTCCGCTCTGGGAAGAACTGCCCCAAGTCACATCTCCCCACTGAGTGCCCAGAGACCGCTGTATTGCCAGTCAACAGTAATTCTTTATCTCAGATATTTACAAAATGCTGCGTGGCAAAGCGAATACTGAACTGGGCAGCACCCAGTATCGTTGTGTGAGTTGATGTTTTGTGTAGATGCTTCTGAAGTTCATAGGTGTGTTTGAAAGTTTCCTAAACATGTCACCTGCTTAACACCGCGCTTACCAGATGGAGCTGATCCCCCACCAGTTAACCATCTCTGCTCTGCCAGCTTCTCTAATAGTCACGAAGTGGCTCGGGGAGTGCTCAGATGATCCAGAGAAAACTTTGATGGAAACGTATTTTAAGAGGGAAAATAAAATACGTGATACATCCACATTTTTTTAATCTACTTGCTTCCAGTGCACAGAGTCCCTATAGAATAGTAGTGTCACATCGTCTGTGCACCAGTGCGAGGGTTTGAAGACGCAACTGTCTCGCAGGACAGGTATTGACAAGCAGAAAAAGCCAGAGACTGAGAAATAGTTGTGACATGAAAACCTCCAAAAAACAACCCAGACAAGCTTTTAGTGGTCCTTGCAAGCATCAGTTTATGAGATCTTAGCACTTAAAATCTTCAGATGTGAATCTGTTTTGCCTATAAATCTGGCTTAGCACTGCCTGGAGTGCTGGCTTCTGCTGGCTGATGGATCTGCCTTCTCTGTCTGATACCCCTGCTAACGAGGGTTCAGAAGTTAATGTCTGCTCCAATTCATTGGGCTTTTCGAGAGCAATAAATAAGGAAGTTTGCCCAGGCAAACCTTAATGTAATCTTGTGTTTACAGTGCGGCCGTACATAAATGATACAGGTTTACATAGTTTGGGTTTTTGTGTGTGTTCTCTTTTGTTTTTATCGGTGTGCTTATAACTGATGAATGTGCTGTTTCATTATCTAAACTAGGTCAGCACGTTATTTTAGCTACGGAGTTGTAATATGCAGCATCACTGTAAATAGTCCAAGTATTTGGCGATGTAAAGTTTCACATTACAGATTTGCTTTTCTCTCAAGATAAAATGTTTCAAGTAAAATGGAGGTGATTCATGCCATTTTCTTTACTTCTTAATAATTAAATCTGCATAGTTTACAACACCTATATGTTACTTACAATCTATTTGTTTTCTGCCAAAATAGTGCTTTCCGCAAAACTTTTAGCGAACATTATAAAATGACAGCAATACAGTAATAAATGCTGGGATAAAATGGCATTTGGACCCAAAAGTCAATAGGAACATGATTTCCCATTATCAGAGCATGCATTCAAAGCAGAAAGCTATCCTTTAATCTCTCAGCAGAGCTTATTTTAGCCTAGAGCTGTGCTTGGCGGGGTTGTTGTCTGAATGTGTTTTGTTGTTAGGTAGGAAAGGGGCAGGCGGGATGAATGTGAAAGTCAGCAAGTGACTCAGCCTGGCTCCAGCGATTTGCATGCAGCCTTTTTCTGTTTGAAGCACATACATGAAAATGGAGCAGAGAATGTCTCCCCACTACAGAAGTGTGATTTATGGCAAAGGGTTTTGGAGCAAGTAAAGCTCTAAATACAAATGTTTTTCATTGAGGACTTTATACTTTTTTGTCCTAATTTGACCTTTACGGCGATTGGTGACAGCTGCTCTTGACACACAGTGCCCCGACAAATGGGAGTTTGTTTGACTGGTCTCACTGTCACTAACATAGGTGCCACTCAGGACATGCCATATAGAACGATTTACAGAGAAGCAGCACAGTGTTGTCTTGTGTTTGACATGTGGACCAGGAGCTCTGGGTTTTGCTGCACAGTATCGTACATTCATTATTTTACACTGGTGTTTCAAAACAGACTAGAGATGCTGCTGTAGTGCCCAACACTGACTCCCCTGGCCCATGCTGGGTGATGTTTCTGGGGCATTTCTAACGGTCTTTGCGGCTGCTTCCTGGGATGCAGGAGGTAATTCTTGTCCGTGTTGGGTTACCTTGTCTGACACAGCATTCCCCTTGATCTGCCCTCACAGCAAAATGGGATGTAAGGACCCATCCTTTGTGTAACTTGCATGTCAAAAATGTTTTGCATCAGGAATTGTCTCCTTGTGTATTTACATTCAGCATACAGCAAAAGGAGACTTTTATAGTCAGCTTCTTGATGCTGGCGTTAGGAAAGTAGGTGTCTTCTAAGAAATTCAAAGTAGTCTCATTTAATTGTTTTCTGTGAGAATCGTAGTAGGATTGTTTACTAGTCTGATCTGTAAATAGTCCAGTCAAATGTTTAAAAATATGAATGTGTTGTCCTGGTCTACCCTTTAGGAGTTAGAACTGGTGGAGGATGTCTGGAGAGGGGAAGCACAGGACCTTCTCACCCAAATTGCACAGCTGCAGGAGGAGAATAAACAACTGATGACAAACTTGTCTCACAAAGACATTAATTTCACAGAAGAGGAATTTCAGAAGCATGAAGGCAAGTTTGATACTTCAAATTCAGTACTTGCTTTTGTTACAAAAAGCAATGATTTATCAAAGTATTTTGACTGGATATTCTGGCTTTTTTCCTGTGGATTAATGCAGGTTTGGGGATTTGGTTTTTTATTATTTTTACCTGAATAAAAAAATCTCTGAATACATGATGACACTGAAGACATGAGAAGAGGTGGGGGTAGGAGGGAAAGAAAAGCCTGAACAACTTTTTGTTTGGCCGAGAAGCATCTCTGAAAGTAAAGTCTAGCTTCGTTTTTTTGGTCTATCACTTTTTTTTTTTTACTTTTTAGTTCACGTTTTGCAAAAAGCGTTCTTAAGCCCTCCTTAGGATTATTCTATTTGTATTAGAAAACATTTCAGCAGTGTTTATTTCACACCACTATGCACAAAAATAAGTGCGACTGTTGATCTATTCAGGATAACTCTTTGTCTGAATTGTATCAGTCCACCATATGGAGATATCATGATATTCTCCTAGAGTAGGAGGGACTGCTTTTACCTGCTTTTAGGGTTCCCTCACTTGTTTGGGACTTATAGCCAACTTATTCTAAGTGATTTATCATCCAGGGAGTGGGTGAATCCTAGAGTTGAAACAACCAATTTGTGGGCAACTTCTTTCTTGAGGCAGAGTGAAGTTCAAGACCTAAGATTCTGACTTGCAAGTACAGGTAGATTTCACTGCAGCAACTGAACAATTACCATCCTCAGCTCTCACCCACAGCTCAGCTAACAGCTCTCTCCCGAGAGCAGGGGCAGATGAGCAGACATCTATTTGCTCCACAGTTCGTAGCACATCCTTTGAGGCTGCTGGCTGCCGAGTCCGTTTCATGACACTTTGCTGGGGTTTAAGCTGAGGAGTTGGAAAAAAAAGACAGCGCAGCTTTGGGGATGAGCAGCCTTGAGCTGAGAGATGGGGTGGACAGCTGGGAACGGTACCAGCATCACTCCAGCAGCAAAACCTGCCTGTGCTGGTGAGTCGGCCTGCGAGCGGGTGGCTTTCTGAACTCTTTGTCTGTGGGCGGGACTCTGGTCCACTGCTTTGAGCCACAGCTCGACTTCCACAGTAGGTCCTGGTTATCAGTAAAGACATGGCTCCCTCAAAAGGCTGGCACCCTGCGTGCAGCGTGCAGTCGATGGCCAACCTGAAAACCAGACCACAGAGCTGAGCCATTGCAGCTCTCCAGTAAAGTATTAGGAACAAAGGGATACCCTTTTCCAGACACTGGAGGTTGGGATCAAATGGAGCCTTGCTGTAGGTGGATGAAACTCTGTCCAACGCTGCAGAAGTTGTGCTTGCATTCTCCCAGAGGCTGTGTACTGCTTACTTGCCCTGGGGAGGAGTATAATGAAATCTTCAGAAAGTAAAAATTGTTAAACCTCTCGAGACCACCCCTTTTTTTAACACAGATGCAATGCTTTCAGTTCAGGTGTCAATGGCAAAGAAGTCGCTCAACATCAGCCTTGCAAACTCCATGCAAAATTTCAGAATGGCAGTGATGAGTCATGGATCAGGGAGACTATGACATCTTGTTATAAAGAACCAGCTTCCCCTTTGTTTTCTCTTTTTTTCTTTTCTTTTTTTTTTTTTTAAATTCCAGTGGGTATCTAGCTCACTGCAGCTCATGTGCTTGTATTTAAATATAGCCACACTCTTCACATTCAGCTAGCCAAGCAAATGCCAGGCATGCTTTTTGTGTTATTTTTACTGTGTCTACCCAAGTATAATAACACAAACAAAACCCATAAACCCGTTCCAGAGATCAGATTCTGGGGTCATTGATACTCTTTGGCCAAAATCATCATTTAAAGTCAAATCATATTAATTTACAGCAACCCCATCTTGTTATTGGGACCTTTTATATCAAACCCAACTCTTTTCCTTTCAGGAAATCTTGTCATTAATAAATGAGGATAGATTTGCCTCAAGTGACTTATTTGGATAGTGTCAAAAAGCAGTCACGCTGCTTTTTTTCAGTCTCCATCATTTGGTCTGATGCAGGTAGAGTCTACAGAGGCAGGTTTTCAAGCTAAATACTTTGTTAGCTGGACTAACTTTGACCAGACTCCAGTCTTCCTATCTCAGCACGATTTAGTATTGTGATCATGTCTCCCCTTAGTGGCTAGCCCCTGGGATTAACAGCTTGCTGCTTACTCGCCAGACAGTTAAAGGAGTTATTTTTATCACAGGCAACAGAGACTGGTGATTTAGGTGTGCAAGACTTTGAGATTCAATCCTTGCCAATTAATAGTCACGTCAGAGTCCACAGGGTCTCGCTTTAGCGTAATGAAGGTATTTATGAGAGAGGCAGAGGCAATCCTATCTAACAGAAGCATTCTGCACAGAGGGCATCTGCTGAGAGACTGAGCGGAGCAGGGTTTGCATGAAAGGACGTGTGGCAGAATACAAAATACACAGGAGGGGTTAAAGATGAGTCTGCAACGTCCATTAGTGCTGCTCCTCCCAAGCTCAAAGTGAGCAGTACTTGATGGTGCTGACTGGTTGGCACATCCCAGTAAAATGCCACAAGCAAACTTGACCCAGCGTGTGTCAAACAGGACAAGCAGGCTGCTGTTCCACAGCAGCGAGGGCAGCTGCTGCCTCAGATGGCTGTGGTAACAGAGACAAGCAGCAGGACGTTAACAGTTGTGGGAACCTCTTGTGCTGGGCGCGGAGGAACCTCCAAATCCCTGTTGGAAGTGGAGGCAAACTTCTAAGTATTTAGGTAGTAGGTATAGTGCCACAGGCCCTGGCTGGCACTTTGGCCTGTTGTGGTAGATGTTGTAGAAACACAACGGTAAGCAGGTCCCTAAACATAAAAGATGTTCTTTTTATTTTCTTTTATTTAATTTATTTCCCCCCCCCAGCTGCTTTCCTTTCTCTTGCTCAAACAGTGCTATGATCACTGCAATCCACAGGAAGCTGCTCATAGGATGTGCCTAGGGAAGCCAGCTGGGTGTGCCATTTCAGATCTTGCAGTTATTAGAGTTTGAATCATTTAGAGATAATTACTTTACATTTGGGGCACTTAGTGATTTCCCTCTCCTCTTCCCCAGTGCCTGAGGAAATGGAAGAAGATGTGACTGTTTCACAAACACTTCCCACCTTTTCTTTCCCCTCCTCTTGAAATAAAAATGATAATGTAGTGATCTGTGCACACAATTGAGGTCTTTTAGGTTCACCAAATGTTAGGGAGAAAAATGAGCTCAGTGGGAGAAAAAGCAGTCAGTGCTGAAATGGTACTTTACTCTTTAAATAGCACCTGCTGTCTAGAGATCTCAAAGCATCTCACAAGTACTAATGAATATAGCTGCACTCACTATTCCTAGCTCCTACTGGGGTGAAACCAGCAGTCTAAAGTTCCACTGCAGTCCCTCTAATTCAAGGCAAAGTTTTAGATTTTTGTGTTTTGTTTTTTTTTTTTGTTTTTTTTAATAATACAGCTGATGTTTTGGGCCCCAGCCCTGAGACTGGCTGCAGAGGGTGGATCCAGGAACCTGTCGTGAGATTTATGGATACAGTGGTATATCAGACCTGTGTTGTGATAGGAGAGTAGGGATCTTTCGAGTGAGTTAAGTAGCAGTATGTGTCAATGTCTGCTTGTCCTCCCTGGCAGGTGTGAGCTGTTATCGCAGTGGAGAATTAAAATTATCCTGTGAAGAATGAGAAACCTAGAGCAGAAAGGTGACAAGGACCGGGGTCCAGAAACAGAGCAGGCAGACTTACCATGGAATTTAAAAAGATGAGAATGTAACACTAGAATGTCAACACCATGTCACTCTCAGCTCTTCTGGGGTTTGACAGGAACACGTCCTCTGAGCCCAGTTCCTGGCCAGCCATGATCCCAGTCCTTTTCCCAGCAGAGCGGTTACCTGTTCTCTGCTGTACCTGTGCTCTGGGAGACTCTAGGTCCTTTGGCAATGAGGGATCAGAGCTGCTCTTCCCTCTGTTTGCAGTAGTACATTTTTTTTGTGCCTGCATGGGAACCCACAGCTGCTGCAGGAGTGCACATCCACCAAGAGTTACTCCCTTTCTCCCCCTCTCTCAGGTTTGTCTTGTTCGGCTGTACTATCCATCAGTTCAAACTGTAGACGATCTGTAAGCTGGAGTTCCTGCAGGCATTCTCTTATGGGATCAACTTTGGATTTCTCTGATGAGGCAAGAACATAACCAGAAAGTCTGAGCTCATGTTAGAAAGCAGAGTCTTGACAGCTGGATGCATTTGATGTCTGTGCAGGATATTTCTGGTGTGGGAACTGCTTTAATATATTAAAAAGGAAGTGGCTTTCCAGCCACCCCCAAGGGGTGAGTGCATGATCACCACTCACAGTCCGTAAATGGAGGAAGCTGAGGACCCCTGTAACTGAGAGCTTTGCCAAAGGTCATGGAACAAGACAGCAGTGTGCCCCCCTGCTTGGGCTGGACTTTGGCCAGCGCAGCCCCACGCTGCCCTGGTCCCAGGCTTTCATCTTCAGGCCGTGTTGTGCAACGTGATTTTATGTGATAGTTCAGGACCATCAAACTGCATGTCTGTGTGGTTATCAGGAAAAGTTAGTGTAGGTTTATCATCTCACTGAGTTAAATCATCTGGTCTGTGTTTGCTCTGAAGAGCCCGTCACTGTAGTACCAGGAGTTCTCAATATCTGTTTTCAAACTGGATCAATGTTGGGTTCTTGTCGATGTTCCAAACATCTTTCACAGGTGAAATGCCATGTAGTATTTTTCTCTGAAGTACAGTTATTCTAAATATGAATTGTCACACAGTAGGATGGGAAGAGGGTGGCAAAACATGAGGAGAAAATATGTGACCATAATTCAGACTAATTTTCTGTTCTAGATTCAGGGTGAGGCTACCCTCTGAAGGTCCTGCTTCATCTCCCTTTCACCCAACACAAAATGAGGTTTCAGCACAAAATTATTCTAGTCCAGTGCACCTCTGCTGGTTTGGATCTAGATGCAATCCACAATAGTGACATGGTGTTTAGATCTTGCTGAGGATCCAGACCATCTTTTTTACAGTTTTCACAGGGTCTTGGCCAGCTGATTCTACAGATTATCACACAGGTAACCAAGCTCCCTGGGGCATAGTGTGAACGCTGACGTAAAACTACTGAAGCAGCAAGATGTAGCAGGGTCACTCTGCTGTTATAAATGTTTCTGAGGACTGTCAGTTTCTTTTTGAAGCAGTTTCTGTGCAGTGGCTTTATGGAGTGGATTGTGCCAATTGTTTTCCCTGTTACCCTTGAAGTAACCTTTAAAGCATCTTCCACCAGCTTCTCTGTAATTCTACCAGCAGGCAACTTCCAGAGTCTTTACCTAAATATTTCTCACTGTTATTGTTCTCAGTTTCAGCAGCTCCTGATTGTCCTTAGTTTGTTTTCTGTGTTCTTTTTTTAACCAGGAATGTCAGAGAGAGAGCGGCAAGTCATGAAGAAGTTGAAGGAAGTGGTAGATAAACAGAGGGATGAAATCAGAGCAAAGGACCGGGAGCTCGGACTTAAAAATGAGGATGTTGAGGCTGTAAGTGGCTCTTAGTCTTCCTATTTCTCTTCTTTCTCACCCATACTTCCATAGCCTGATTTCAAGTTAACGTAGATTTTGTAAGCGATGCCAGACTATTAGTCCAGTAACTGAAGTGTCCGGCATAACTGTGGAGTGTCCAAACTGGTTAGGTAGCCTTCAGTGCAGACACACACCATCTGCTGTGTTCAGAAGGACCAGAGCCACTTGGCACATGTCTGGAAACCAGTGTAACAAGGGAGAAAGTTGGGGGAAGGACAGGTTGTTGTCTTTGTTTCCTTAAAGACGCGATACCTCTCCCCTTTCACGGGAACAAGACAGGTAACTTTCTCTGGCTTCTTGGATCTCTCTGTGCAAATGTCCTCAGCAAACCCATGCCTCACCCCACCTGGAGAGCCTCGCTGCGGGTGAGCGGGCTGCTGTAGATTTTACACGTACTCTCTGCAGAGTTTGGCAGCAGGGACTTCGCACGCACGCGGGATCCCACACCAGGGGTGCAGTGTGGATTACCCTTTTGCAAGGGGGTGGGAGGAAGGGGCCTGAGCCCAACTCAGGTCACTGACTTTTGCCAGCACTGAACAGAATGTCACCGAGAGGATGGGTGGCCCTGGGGACCACAGCACAAGAGATCCAGGTTTCGTCTTAGATGAATCACAGACTCCACTGTGACTTTGGGAATCACATGATGTCTTGGTTCTTTCTGTGTCAGGAGGAATGACCTCCTTACCCATATTTTACTTCCCATCTTCATGCTGCCTCATCTCCTTAGGCCATGGGACTTTTGTGGTGCTAGTGAGGGACAGACCTGGATGGTCTCTGCTCTACCCACACGCCTCTGGCAGGTGCTGTGGCCTTTCAAATGGGTGCTGTCCGTACAATGCCCAGCAGGTCACATCCTGCCCTATGAGGGAGCCTAAATGCTCAAAGCAAAGTGCTTACAATATAAATGGGGTACTAAGGATTCCTCTGTCTTGTTTTTCTCTCTTCTGCTCTGGATTAAGGTTTGATTCAGAACCCCATAAGCCACCCTATCCTTGAACTTTGCTTTTTTGAAGCACAATATCAGAAGTGATGGATTTTAGCTGGAGAATTCCCTGTACTAGGGAAAAAATGCCTCTTTACTCTAGAAACCAATTAAATTTTGGTGACTGCAACTGTAGTAGGTAATTAGATATTAAAAAAACTAATCTGGGGGTGAGGAGGAGGGGGGAGAATTTTCCAGATTAAATTCAGCAGGAACTAGCTACTTTTTCTGGAACATAATCTTTGGGACTTGGCCATCATGACTGAATGGATGCTGACCTATTGCATCAATGTTTTGCAGCTTCAGCAGCAACAGAACAGGTTAATGAAAATTAACCACGACCTGCGGCACCGGATCACTGTTGTGGAGGCTCAGGGGAAGGCGCTGATTGAGCAGAAGGTGGAGTTGGAAGCGTATCTGCAAACCAAGGAGCAGGAGATGGGCAACCTGCGAGCAGAGCTGGGGAAACTGAGAGAAAAACTGCAGGGTGAGGACAGCCAAAATGGGGAGGAAGTAAAGGTAAGAGGTACTTTAGATCACTTTTTAAACAGCCTTTTAAAAGGCTTTGAACTTCATACCAAGCACCTCTTCCTTGGATGGATGGAATCGATACACATCAGAGGCAATGGTGGAACTTGAGGACGGCATCTTGTGTTCAGGTGTGACATACAGAGAGCAGTGTCACTCATTGCACTGTGACAGGAGCTGGTCTCACAGAAGGCAGGGTGGCAGCACCAGTCAGCCGTGGGATGTCTGCGTTGGAGAACAGTTCTCCCGTTAGATTTGGCTATCCCATCGTACACCCTAGGGAGTGTAACCTTTGGGTCATGCACTAGGCTGCAGAATTCGCCAGATACCAGAACAAATCACCGCTTCAAAAGAGAGCGTTCTATTAAAAAAAATCACGAAGCAATCCAAAATCTCTGGAGTATCAGCTGTTTGTTTGTATGGGAGGCACATAGTGTTTTGGTAGAGCTGTACTAGTGTGTTTGGTTTCATTTTTGTTTGTCCACATCAGCCCCTTCCCCCCAAGGAAAACAAACTGATCCCTTAAACAGTCTGCGTTTTCCAAAAGTTAAACAGCTGACAAGTAGCTGAAGCCTTGCTGAGTGTGCAAATATGCAAGCCCTGATGGGTCCCAAAGGTGCGGTGCCCTACGATGGTGGTGGCATGTGACTGTGGCAGGAAAGAAATTCTGTCCGAAGAGGTCCCAGAGGCAATGCAGAACTCAGCACGCTTAGTCCTTGCGGTGCTTGTGGCACTTTCGATCTGTTAGGACTAAGCTGGTCTTTTGCTACCAAATCAACATATAAATATTTGAAGGCACCTTTTAGAGGAACCAACTTTGACCTTATTTCTGCTTTCCCTCCCTATTAGAATTTGTTACTCGCACGAATGTTCATGAAAAGCAAATGTTACTGCTTGCATACTCGAGTACTTGCAGGAACAAGCAAAGTGACAATCTGCAAGTTGAGTTGGTGCTGAGATTGGAGCAGTAGGAATGCAAACTTGAGGGGAGCTGCCTGAGGAAAAGACGCATTTCTGACCTGCTGCATCCCTTAGTCCTCTTTGTGGCTCCTGTTATTTTGCTTTGTACATCTGACATTGCTTCTGTCTTAGGAAAGCAAATGTGCTGAATTCCCTTTCCTAATGCTGTTCTTAAAAGAGTACAAAATAGGGTACAAGGTATCAGAAAGAACTCGGAGGAGCACTGTCACGCAGAGCTGTGTGGCTGGCTGCGCTGGGAAGAGCTCCAGTACCAAGCAGCACTGTAAATGCCTAGTAGGCTGCCGCAGCAGCGAGTGAAACATCCAATTCACTTGTAGCAGGCAGGAATATACCTCAGGAAGCAGAGGCAAAGGCTGATGGGGTACCCTGGTCCCCCCTGGAATGCGACAGCCAGTGTTGTGTTAACATGTCGCTGCTGAATTGGGTAAGCACTGTATTAATAATGAAAAGGGTGATTTCACTGCTGTTAATTCAGCCAGGACACCCAGCTTTGTAAATGGGGCTGTGGAGCCCTGCTAGGCCTAGAGCCAGCAGGAGTGAAAGTGTCCTCAGTCTCTGGAGAGAAAGGATGCATTCTTTACCTCTCTCTAACTCATCAGTTCCATGGCAATGGTGCCTCTTCTAATTAGAGCCGTTCCCCGCTCTCTCTGCCAGGCTGTGGTTAGACAGGAATTGCAGTGGGAAGCAGAAAGAGAGAATGGCTGCATGCTCTGGAGTGGACATGGCTTGTTGGCTTCAGTCAAGTGCATTTGCATTGGCTACAGGCTGCTCAGTCTTTGCTGATTTGAGCAAAATCGAGGAAAAATAGCTTATTTGGGCAAAGGTATGGGGCAACCATACAACCAAAAAAAAGAGGCATCAGCTCATCCCCTGATCTAGATGGGTGAAGAGGAGGAAGACTGTTTGGGTGATTTCCTTTGAGCCTCTTGTTAGGTTGCATCACTCATTATAGTCTGTGTAAAGAAAGGCGTTTGGATGAATGGGGTGGATCAACCAGATGGACAAGTGAGCATTGCTCTTCCGCTTTGTCTCTGCAGGACAAGGACTGCAGTCCCTGCTGTAGAAACTGATGTTGCGCCAGCCTGAGCCCAGCCAAATTTAACCTGAAATCATAGAGCAATAGATAGCAAAACTGTTCCACAAACACACGAGCTCAAAAGAGGGTAGGATCCGGCCTACAAAAACTGGACGCTGTTTTAAGAAGTTCAGTAGTTGGCTTCTCACATTTCCAGCTCGTATCCCAGCGAGGTGTCACTGCAACCCAGGAGCTCTGAGACTCTGATCTCTGCATCCTGCTAGGAGGGCGGGTGGCTGACCTGGCTGCCGGCATCTCTGATTTCATGTGCTGGCCTCTAGTCAGCCTTTGCAAAAGCATCACGTTTCAAACGTGCTTTGCTGCATTCGGAAGGTGCTTTGCTGGAACAGAGTGCCCTGCGTTGGTTTGTGTTGTTAGAAAGCCTGCAGACATTTAAAGGCTTGTAGCTGCTTTTCAGCACCTTGATTCTGAGCACCCTTCCCAGAAGCTTGTGGTTTCTTATTAACTGGTCCTCAGCTCTGTGCCACTGAGTGGGACAGCAGTAGGGGACCTGAAGAGTGGTCCTCTGTGTGCTGCGGTTATACAGGCCACAGGTTCACAACCTGTTAGGGCCAGGGAGTTCTGCGCAAGTGCTAGGCTCTACCTGGGTGACAGAAGTGGCCCCACAGGCCTGGGAATCCAGCCGTGTGCCTCGAGTGCAAGTTCTGGCTTGTTGGGAGCCACAGAAACTGGGAGGTGAGAGATAAAATTCCCCCAAGCTTCCAGTGGACTCTTCTCAGAGGAAAAGAAGAGACAAGGTTACACGTGTATAAATGCCTCCCCTAGCGTTCATCTGCAATTTCCTTCCACTTCTTAGCGAGATCCTGGTGCTGACACCAATCCTGCTTTTTTCATAAAGGCATTAAGGGGATATAAACTTAAATCTCCACTTGATATGTTTGCATCCAAAGGAGCCATCTCTTCGTGGGAGGAGCTGGAAGGAACTGTCAGGATCTTTGCTCTAAAGTTTTTTCCAGTGTTTGTATAAAAGGCCGATGTTTGATTTACTCCATTTGTTGAAAGTATGAATTCCTTAAACTGACTTGTTTATCAAAAATTGGACTATACATTTGCAGTGGACTTTCTGGCAGTCTGGATTCCACAGGAATTTCTCCACAAAAAAAAACTTCTCACCTGCAAGGTGGCTCAGGTTGGATCCTGTGTTCAGGCCTAGAAACAATCGGTGTTTGTGTTCCCAAGCACATAACTCTCTGAGAGATTCCTGTGAGCACAGAGCTTTGATTGTAGGTCACAACATGTAGGTCTTCCTCAGTTGCAAGTGTCCTCTGAACACCAGGGGAAGAGGTAAAACAGAGCTCAGGTCGTCGTTCAGGGGCTGCCATGGTCTCACCAGTCCTGTGAGTGTCATCGGTCAGCCTGTGCACAGGGGTGAACAAAGTGATCAGATCACTGAGCTGTTCTTGCTGACAGCCTTTAACGTGAAGAACAAATGCCTTCTGTATTTTTTTCCATCTCAAAATTGCTGTGTTTCTCTTAAAAGAGGATTTAATAGTGCCGAAAGGAAGAGATTGGGAACTAGACCAATAATGCTTCAAACTCCTCAGGCATGCGTTCGCACGGTGAATTTAGAGCCTGCGTTTCACTTCCTAGGCAGAACCAAACAATGATGACTGCCTCTCAGAGTCAGAAAAGATGGCAATGGACTTAAAAGATCCGAATCGTCCAAGATTCACCTTGCAGGAGCTCCGGGATGTTCTTCATGAGAGGAATGAATTGAAATCTAAAGTGTTTTTACTTCAAGAGGAGCTTTTATATTACAAAAGGTAGGTTAGATGATCTCTCCTGTTGCATGCTATACACAGAGGAGCCATAGGGCAGTCTAGAAAAAATAGATGTTCTCTTAAATAGTGTCCAACAAGGTTCTATTTCTGCAAAGGCTTAAAGTAGAGATTCCAAGCATATGGCTTTCGTTTGAATCTGGTTCCTCAAAATTAGGAAAAGCTATGTCCTTCCCTAACTCCCAGGTTCCCCCTGAATACAAACATTTAATACATTTGGAACCTCAAAAATCAGGATAAGAGTGGGTTTAAAATGAAAATTCTAGAACTTTTAGTCAGTGCCTTCCTCTTCTCCCTTTCCTTGTCACAATGGGAAGAAAGTATTGAAAGGAGACCCAGCTCTAGGTGCTGTTCCTTGGTTGACAGAAAAATCTCCCATTGATTTCAATGAGCTTTGAACAGATCTTTTTGTATTTCTTCATCAACAGTACTACCTCAGATTGAATTTTAGTACTGAAAGTGCTTCCATGGCTGGGGAGAAGAACATTAATTATCTTTTCTTTCTTTCAAGTGAGGAAACGGAAGAAGAAACTAGATCCCCTCAACCTACACCCATAATTCAGTCAAAACCTTCAACTCAGCCTGAATCTGGAATCAAACGACTGTAAGTAGCGTATTTTCTAAGGATGCTGGATATAGTCTGCAAACACTAAATGTTTCTTATGGGTAGGATGATTTTAAAGAATTTAAAAATTGAGAAAACCACATCCCTAATGTATATGGAAGAGGCATTGAAGGAGCACTTGACAGGTACCAGGAAACAGCAGTTGGCTTGGGCCAAACCTTTTACCTAGATCTGGGACAACTTTCAGACTCAGATTATTTCCCGTGGTACCCTTTGCTCCCTACGTGCGGAGAGCAGCGGGGAACCCAGCCGTACTCCGTGTCCTTGTGTTCATGGGCCAGACTGGTGTGCCCAAGAAGGCTGCTCCAGCTCCAGTGTTTCCTCCCTAAGCACACTCTGCAGGCTGACCGAAAGAGCACGTGCTGCAATGTTTTATTACAGCTGGTATGAGCTGAGGAGCTCTTAAACACAGACACCTGATCTGATTTTCTTGTCTGGGCCACGTAGTCATACTCCAAAGGGAGGTGCCACTAACTGTGGTCTTGTCCAGAGCTCCGCTCAGCCTGGCCTGTGTGCCCAAAACTGAAGTCAGTGTGCCAGGCTTGTAAGGAACAATGCTCCTGTTCAAGTGTGAGTCCCAGCCCCTCAACACGCAGATCCTAAGGCTGGTGGAGTGTCAGCAACCACTGACCCCAGGTCATGCTCAGAAGACGTGTAAAGTGGCGTTCACAGTAGAACCAGCTGCAGGCCCGTAGCAGTTAGGTGTGAAGAGTGAGGTTTCCCCATGACCTCGCCGCACCCGTTTCCCTGTTGACCTAAGCCTTTAGACCCTGACTAGCACTATGTGTACAGCTCAAAACCCTTTTGTTTGCTGAACAAATCTGCTGCTGGAAAGGACGCTGGCTTCCTTGGCTATAAAGAACCCCACCTTCTTCTGGTGAGGTATTTCATGTCGCTGTCCGAAACCTAAGCTTACTGTCAGCGGTGTGCATTCACTAGTATATCACTCAATTATAAAATCACAGTGTTAGCCAATCCATTTGTATGTTGAAACTCCCTCCTTGTACATGGATTTATTCCAAATTAAGTCTTGTAACCTTACAGCGAGTCTTTGGGTTTTTGTGGTACTGGAAGTTTAACTTCTTTAACTGCGTAAATGATTTTGGAACAGTCATTTGTTTCCACATAAAAAGCTCTTCCATCCTGTCCCCATGTCCATAACCTTCAGTCCTTGTTTATTAATAGCAGCAGCTCTGTGAGAGTAAGTTCTGTTGGAAGATCTGGACTGGTCCAAAACACCATAAAGTCAGGAGGGCACTTTTGATCATTTTTGGTAGACTTCAGCTTCTGTCTGTGCTGCTTTGTTTGCTGAGAGAACCCTTCCTCTCACATGACTACAAAATACACTTTGAGTTTGGACTTAAGTTTTCATTCTGCAACTGTGATGATGATAATACTACTTTGTCTCACAAGATCTCCACTATAAAGCTTCTCTTTTCTTTTAAATTTATTTTATTACTTTTTTTAAAGCTTACCCCGTTGTGGGGGATGGCTGGTTTCAGCCTGCAGTTTGTGTTGGTTGCAGTTTCTGTGCCTGCTTTACGAAGCAAAGGCAGCAAAACAATGCAAACTGGCGTTGTAAGACAGAGCCCGTGCTGCCGAGGTGTTAGCTTTGACTCTGGCTTCTGCGTACATGCGTAGGCAACGCAGGGAGCCATGGCAGGAGGCACAGAAGTGTTTTCAACCAGTTATTTCAGCGCTTTCTTCCTCATTATTTGATTAGTGAAAACCTGATGAGCATCAGACCATTCAATCCGTGCACATTTCAGACACCTGTCTAATCTTCCTGGTTCCCAGATTCTGTGGTAAATTCATATAACTAAAACGGCACACAGTAAAACATAAAATCATGTTGTTTTGGCCCGTCAGAAAAGGCAAGAGTCGTCTTTGCCAGACGGTGGAAGCACGTAGTGAACCTGCTGTTAAGATGAAATTACTTTTTTTAGCTGTCGTGCTCTGTCCCCAGGTTTCTCTCTTCATTTAGCCATCATATTAAATAAGGGAAGATACAACCATTCACATAACTAACCGGAAGGATGGTAATAGTTTTGAGGTCTGTCTTATTCTTGCAGCCTGTCTGGATAGGATTTGTCTAGCGTGGGTTTCTTTCCCCCCCCCTCTGTGTGTGTGTGTTGTCAACAGTGTACTTGTAGATGGGCTTTAAAAAGACAGGAAATTTCACTGCTGGGAACAACAAGAACCCAAGTGTAGCATCTGTTGTGCCCTGTTACCACCCCCCACCTGCAGTCCCTGCCAGCTGTCTCCAGAGCCCCCTCTCCCTCCCCGAGGCGGGACGCCGTCAGCACCTCGCTGTACGGCCGCCTGGGTGACGCCCTGGCACGTGAACGCTCCGTACCTCATGCCGTGTGATGCGGATGCCTGCGTGCAGGGTGCCTTTACAAATGAGAGTAGAGTGGCTTTTCCCTCCCTTCCAGACTTTTCCTCCTGATTAAACAAAAAGCTGAACTACAAAAATAGGAGACACTTGCTAGCCTCTCAACAGAAGTTTTGTGCTTGCCTGTGTAACGTGCCTTGTTTTCCTTGACCGCGCAGTATCTCAGGGAATGAGATGTGTATGCGTAGCCTCTGCCATCTCAGATGTGCTCAGGTGATTCTGTGCTGTATCCCCATAAAGAAAGGAAAGAGCAGTTACAGCAATCGACACTTAATTCATTCCCAGGGTCTGGGCGTTTGGGGCAAACTCTAGCTGAGTTCTGATCTCAGACTGATTGATTTCTACATTTGTTCCTACCCCATCACATGTCAGAGTTTTGATGAAATAATGTAACCAGGAGGCTTTACTGAGGAGGAAAAGGACAAGGATTCAAAATGCTCCCTCTGTTTCGAGCAGAAAACGCCCTTTTGTTTTCTCTTTAAGGATATGTGCTCGTTTGTCACTGATGTAATGCCTGAAACAGCCATAAGTTTTCTCCTATTCTTGCTGTCTACAAAAGCTGATGTGTCTGTCTCATTTCTGCAGCTCACGGACTGTGCCACAATGCGCAAAAATAGAAGTCCTATAGCTACCGCTAATGATACAACCATGTTTGCTTGTTTGTTTTACTTTTTAATCTAAGAATAGCAGTTAGAGTGACTGTGGTGGGGAGAGCTGTATTTGGTCACAAGTGAAATGTCTCTCGTGATTTCAACTTAATCTTTAATTGACATTAGTCCACAGTTCAAAAAAATATTTGGCACAAGGGAGAACCTCTGAGGAGAATCCTTAGAAAAACAGAGGGTGTTCCAGGTATGGATGAAGGTGTGTTGGCAGGTTTGTGTGGGGCTGGCTGGGCACAGAGCACCCAGCCAGCGCGCTCTGTCGGCCTCCGAGTTGCATGAATTGAGTAACATGTAGTGAAAGTGCTGAACTCTTACAAAGAAACAGTCTTGCTGCTAGCCAGCTGGAAGGTGTTTCTGCTAGAGCAGGTACGAGGGTTCAGATAAGTATTTAGCTGCCTGCAGTTGTCTTTCTGCATGTGAAGTGATGCAGGTTCTCTTGGAACAGATACATGGGGCCTTTAACCACGTAGCTTGCGTAGGGGGTTATTGAAGATTTCACCTGCAATACTGGTTTTTAACTTGAAACTATCAGCTGTAACATTTGTAAAATCTCTAACTGTAATGCTGGTCTTGTCTAACCCCGTTTTCCGTGCAAATAGCCAGTAGTGACAGCAGAGGCCTGGTGTGTATTCCTTAACATACACCTTCATCCTTCATTTCATTATGTATGTGCCTGTTTGTCTCTTGGGAAGGAAAACGTGCACTCTGCTCTGCATTGCTAGAGGTGGTAATACCTTGATGAAATCCAACCCAGGCTGCAGGCTGCCTCACAACAGAAAAGTGGTATCTTTTAGAAATTCCAAAGCAATTCAAACCGTTACAATGACTGCTTTTTCTAAAGAAGGGTTTTTCACTGAGGAGAGCTGTCTTGGGTGATGCAGATCCACCTCTCCCTGCAACATGTCCTGTGTGGTAATTCAAAGTAACCCCGTGTATCATGTTTGCCTCTTTTCTTTTTAATGGAATGCTTTTTCTTTCCCTTGCTCCAGTCTTATCTCTTCTGTGTCTGTACTTTCCTGACCAGGATCTTTACAGCCATAATGCCCATGGTAGCAGCGGGGTTGATTCCAGACGATCCCACATTGCAGCCAATAAGAAGACTTGTGTCCCTTGTAGGAGTTGTTTTTTTTTTGTTAAACGTTTGGTACCGTGGTTTCCTCTTGCATGACCCCGTGTTAACATGCACTGCTGGTTGCATTCTCATCGGCTGCTTGTGGGACCACAGAAGAACCAGTGCCAATCAGAATGACCAGTCAGTTCACAACTCATCAGTCCTCCTGCTCATCCCCAAGTATTGACGTCACCTTTTGCCTTAATGTTACCATGCTAAACCAATCATTACTCCTTAGAAAATCGGTGCCATATGCAATTTTAAACAGCATCTGTCAATTTTGCTTACTAAGCGTGCCTAGTCACAATTCACACCAATGCTTTTTAAGAAAACAACGTCATTCTAATGACTTGTTACAAATCAGTTAGAGTTACAGAATGTAATGGCTGATACCTACATTAATTTCCAGTGTTAATTATAGGCTGTTGCTTCCATGTCTTTCTATCTATCCACTGTATGTTTTGGCACTAATTAAGTATTTTGGAATAGAGTATACACTCTCAATAATCAATTCTTATCATCCTATTCTTGGCTGTCCTTGGAAGACGTACTGCTAATTGTTAATGCAAAGTCTCCTTGCATTAGAACTGCTGCTTTAGTGATATTTATATTTACAGCAGCAACTCCGTATTTCAATTCCCTTCCTCCCCACACAGACTTGCTTTTTTCAAACATCCTCCATGAGAGTTTTCTAGGCATAATAACAATTTTCAGAAGGAATTAAAAAAGCCTAACCCTTCTGATTCATGTAGAGATTTCATGGAAGTATTTCTCTCTTACTTAATTTCATGATCAAGTGAAAAACTACTGAATTTTGACATTTGAAGCTTACTGCATAAACACAGCAGTCCTTTGTGTGGACTTCAAGATACTAAGCCTGACCATGCAGGGCCAACCATGCTCAGCAGAAAGCCTCAGTGACGCTTCTTTTATCAGCTGGAATTGGATCTGGCCCTGAAAAGACGTAGCACATGTGTATGAATTTATGGGCTCCTCTGATGAAGGTGGTAGAAAAGTATGAGGCTAATTAAGTGCAAAAGACTTATTTCGCTATTAAGGCTGCACATTTGAAGCCAGGAAATGCAAAAGTTCAGGTCCTGCTAGCAACGTTCTTTATCTGGCATTGCACTTGCGTAGCTTTTCACATCACTTTCTAGTCAAGAAATACTTATTCTTAATATTCTTGGTATTCTTAATAATTACCATCATGCTTACCTGCACGTATGATAGGATATTTTTTCAGGAAAGCTGCCTTAAACCTCACCTGCCACTCAAATACAGCCTCCTGTGTGACTAGAGACATCGAAGGCAGAACTCCTTGGTCTGCACAAGGTGGCTTGGACGGTTGGGACCACGGTACTGAGGGGACTCGTAAGGGAGTGTGGGCGGAGGCAGAATGCTGAGGCCGGTGGGGCGGGGACACAGGGTCAGGTTGATGCCCTGACAAATATTCCATCACCTGTCAAGGCTGAGTTGAGGTTTGCATAGTCTCTTAGTGCAGCAGCACTCGGCAATTCCCGCCCTGGATCAGAACTGCATTCTGCTTGGTGCTGCACCAGCAAAACACTGTTGAGCTCCTGAAGTCCTGAAGTTTGACCAAAGTCAAACCTTTGGTAGCTGGAACCACAACTTTTGCATTTCTCAGCAGACCTAAACACTGCGCTAACCCCTCTTGTCCTGAACTCATAACGAACGTTGACTTTGCCTAATCAAGTAACTTCATCCTATACAAATAAAACGATATTAAGGATTTTTCCAACCGTACTTTTTCAGCTCTGTTGTCAGCTGGCAATTTGTTGTTGTATTAAATGGCTGTTGGTTCACGTACGTCATTATCTTAGAGCACCCGAGCTGTGTGACAGGAAATGACGTGCACACTTGTGTGCATTTCTTTAGAGCCTTCATCCTGCAAACTCCTGGGCACGTACGTGCGTTTATTCATTTATTTTTGCAGGAATCGAGTCTTAGCTATCAAAGTCTGCACACTTGGAAAAAATGTGGAGGCTTATTTTCTTATCTTATGAATTTCCCTGCTGACACTCTTAAAAACATTCTCTATTTCTGCTTTATGGTAAATCATACAGATCTGATGCCAAAGATACCACTTTACTTACGCCAAGAAACTAACCCGTGTTGTGTTGCTTCTGTATCTCGGGGCTGGGGAAGGGGGAATATACATCTCAAATGATACCTGCACCTTGTAGAGTCAACAGCATTTAGAGCTTATTTGAAGCTTCCGTAGCCAAACCGCTTGAGATTGCAATGACTTCATCTCTAACAACATTTTGACATGTGCTCCCATTGGGCTTCACTGCCTTGATTTTTGCAGACGCAAACAGACTTTTTTGCTCTGTGTTTTGTTGTGCTGTGTATCGTGTCGGGTGCTTGAAGTGTTTTTGAGATGGTAAACAGTCTTCTTTCTTTTCCCTCCCCTCCCTTACTCCTCCCTTCCCGGAAGGTTTAGTTTCTTCTCTCGTGATAAGAAACGTATGCAGGCATCACAGAAACATGTCCACTTCCAGGATACTTTTGGAGAATGGTCAAACTCAAATAAAGCTGACTCCTACACCGAACAAGGACAAGAAGCCCTGCAGCACCTGTGACTAAAACCTTGAGGTGTTCAGTTTACCGCAGTAGATCTCGACAGCCTAGTAACAAGAAGCTTCTGTAAACAAATCGGGCAGCTCATCACTTCTCTTTGCCTTGCACACCGCGGTGGCTGTGCTCCAGATGTACTCTTCCAAAGGGATCCCTCACTGTTTACTTGGTGACTGTTTGCCGAAAACAGAACCCAGGCTTTGTAGTAACAGTCGCTGATACCCTGGGACATCGAAGCTTCTAGATGACTTGTTCTGTGCTGAATAACAAGTCTATGGTCTTGTTCATGCGTTAACTACAGTAACACAAGCTTCTTTAAACCAAAAAAAAAAAGGACCTGTGCCATTATTAGAAGTTTGTTTGCAGTGTACAGTATCTAGCGGCAAAGACTCTTTTACCCTGGTTGTTAACACTATCGGTTGTTTGCTTTTTATTTCTGTAATAACTTTTTAAAGAGGGATACAACAGCTGGCCACTCTCTGGCAGGTCTTAGCACTGCCGTGTCCTGTCATGTTCTGCTGGCATCTGCGTTTTGCAGAGTGACCACTTGGAAATCCACCCGATACAAGTTGATAAACTGGAGTAGCCTTGAGAGGGATAGTGAGTGTACGTTTCCCTTGCTGCTTATAGTGCCTAAAGCATGAAGAAACCGCTGTATGAGGTGAGCGTGCCTTGCGTTTTGCCATGAGTTCTGCAGTATTAATGGAAAACAAATTGCTTACAAGGAGGAATTCTAACACTTGGATGTTTTCCTCCTTACCTGGGGGACTTCCCCCTTGAGTAGCAGGCAGCTGCTGTAAAGGAATTAGGTCTTTTTCCCACAGAGAGGTTTTTAATTAAGTCACACCCCACTTTTCTCTCTAGAGAAGACTGCCTAACTTCAGAGCGAAACACATCCTCAGCTAGCTGACGTGAACTATTTTAACTGACTTAGAGATGAGCCCAACTCAAAACGTTTTCTCTGACTAGTCCGAACACTACTTGGGCAGAGCAGACAAATTCTCTATAGCAGGCTGCTCCCCTGGCTGACGTTTGGACAGCCTGCAGTTACAGGGGCTCGCCCTGCCAGCCAAAGCCCAGCCCAGCTGAGCTGCCAGGAGGTGGGCTTTAGCTCTGCTTTGCGATTGAGCTTGTGAGACCCTGGGTCTGACTGAGGTTGTACTTGCAAACCCCACGACACCAAAGCCCCCGGCAGCGTCCAGCCCACCCTGCCGCTGCCCCACGCACTCCACAAAGGCACCTCACCGGGCGGGAGAGGGCGAGCGCGCCCGCGGCTCCTCGCGAGGGAGGTGCTGGGGCGTTTCTGGGGGCTCGGCTGTGTGCTCGAGAGTCCGCGCTGCTGGCGAGGAGCAGCGAGCTACGAGGCCGTAGGCAACTTCTGCACCTATAGCTTAGCACAGGGGCTGTGAGCTGCTGTTGGCACCTCACCCCATCGGCTCAGTAAAGAGCCTCCTCTCGGGAGTAGCGCTAACGGAAAACAACGCTCAGGCTGGAGTAAAGCTCCAACTACTCCAGGTACTGAATGCAGGAGGAAGGTGAAGAACTCCTGAACGACAGCGAGAGGGTTCAGTGCAGGCCAGTTGTTTTCAACGCAGGGTGATCCAAGACTCTGGATTCTTCACTGCTCACGGACAGCAAATGGCGCTCAGCCCAGCCGTGATGAAACCGCCGGGGCACTGTTTTCGCAGCGGTGGGCCAGGCGCCGCTCTGCCCCCGCCGGGGACTGCGCTGTTTGGAACACGGGCCTGCCGCATGCGCTAGGTGGAGAGTGTTTACTGTGCCTCCCTGGCATCGCGGCAGTGCAGGGAGGAAATGTGGCCTTACGTGAACGACATCTGCATCGGAAATAGCGACGGCAGCGCTGCTGCTGGTACTAGATATGCCTTTGCCTGGTTGCGTTTTGGTAACGTATCTTAAGTTTTATGCTTACAGAAAGCTGTATCCGTAAAACAGCAGCACTTCCCCCCTTGTGTGAAAAGCAATTCTTAAATGGGGGGAGGAGTGTCTTAATTTAATGATACTGAAGTTGCTAAGATCTCTGTTTCACTTCCATATTAGGAGAAAAAAAAAATACACTACAGTTCTGCCAGGCAGTTAAAGTAAGTTGTGAACGATGCCCGTGGAGCCTCTCCCTCGCATCATTCACAGTCGTTTGGCACATTTAGAAGAGATGCAGTGATAGAAGCAACACAAGAATGCAGCGGAGGCACGGCCTGAATAAGCACATCCCTTTGGAAATCAGCTGAGGGCAATGAACTGGGATAATAGAAGCACACAGACTGAACTGGTTTCCCCAGCACCTAAGCTGGTGTATTACAAAGGGCGTCTCCTGGCCTAGGGCACGTAGAGCTCGTCCCGTACGCCAGAGCCCAGCGCGCTATTGTCGGGTCAGCTCTGCAAACACGGCACTGAGCAGTACAACCTTCTCCCACTCATCTCCGTAGCCCATTACCTCAGAAATCTCGTTAGTTACTCCTGACCTGCTCACATCAACCACTTTGCTCCTCATCCTCGTGTTTGAAGCGCTGACTTTATACACGCCAAGTGCCATCGGAAGGGATGGCACATAGGGAAGAGTATGGAAAGGTCTGAAGATCCATCACGTATTGTTTCTCAATATTCAAGTAAAATCTACTTTTAGAAAGGGGGCCAGGATGTTGTCAGGTAAGGGGCGTAACAGTCCTGTCTGCAAAGTGCAGGATCACTGAAGTTTTTTGGGTTGGTTTTTTTGTTTGTTTGTTTTTTTCCCGGTTGGACAGTAAACCATTTTAACAGTTTAATAAATATTTCTGAAAAACAGGTATTTCTACATGGCTCGTGATCTTTTTTTTTTGTGGAAAGTGAATACCACCTCTTCTTGGGGATACAGCATGTGGGTCTGTCTTCTTTCCCCTGAGAAAGGCCCATACAACCCTTCACGGAAATAAAGCCTCGAACCAGGCAAGGTTCAGAATAGGGCTGTTCAAAGGGTGACCAAAAAAATACAGTTTAAAATACATTAGCAGGTATTTAGGAATGGCTTACGATGACAAAGAGCCTTTTCTAGAGAGCACTGTCAGCTCCCCACCAGAAGACGTGTGTCCGTGTGTACACATCCTGGCTCTGCAAGCAGGAGATGCTTTGCCCTCCGTTTTCCCCAATTCAGCTACAGCCAGAGCGAGCCCAGTTTGCAGAACAGGATTTAAACCCTGTGCTGGCAGGACTCCACTGGCAGGGAGGAGGAGAGGACAGTGGGTGCAGCTGCAGCCACATCTAACCGTGACACCGTCCGTCAGCGACTGTCCTGCATTGACCAGGAACATCAGGCGTTTCCTGACCTGACTGCTCTGTAGGGCACATCCCCCCGGTAAAAGGGAATTGCATCCTCCCGTGATGTAAAAGATGCATTTCTCCTTACGTGCTTCTCTCTCACCTCACAGCACTAGTTACGGACATAGGGCTACTAAGGAGCTCGCCTTGTCCCAGTGTCTTCAAGAAGATTAAGTCACTCCCCATCGGCTTCTGTTTTTCAGAAGCTTAGTTTGTTGCTATTCCATTACTATTTCTTCAACAAGTGACTATTTCATGAAGAGCATCTGTCTCGCTAAATGAGTGCGCGCATCTGGCACATCATTAAACATGGAGCTCACTCGTGAACCCTAATCCTGGCAGCCAGATGGGTATCAAACGAGATGGATACTCAATTTCAGTGGGATGCCCGTACACGTGGTGCATTTCTTACAGCATTCACCAGTTCAAAAATAGGAATACGGAAGTTTATTTTCTCTGAAGAACAATTCAACATGGATCATAACTGCATTGGCAACCAAACTACAGAGAGCCTCCAGCAGGCACCAGGCAGTACCAGCACAGCTTGCTCTGGGAGCGCTGCTCACAGCCCCAAGCTGAAGGCAACATCCGCAACTGAAACGCTGGGGATGTACGAGGAGACAACCCACCCAAGGACAAGGCACTGTCACCTATCGATGCTTATCATCCTCTCTTTGTTTCTTGGCATCTCTCTCCCTGCTCCGGTCTCTATCCCTGTCCTTCCTGTCTCTGTCCTTCCTCTCCCTCCCTCTGCTCCTCTCCTCTTTGGAGTCCCTCTCCCTCTCATTTTCACCCCAAGTCCACGACCGCTCCCTTTCCGGCCACCGCTTGTCTCTGCTCCTTTCATGGTCTCGGTCCCTTGTTCTCCAGTCCCTTGTTCCCTCACGAGACCAGTTTCTTTTCTCTGCTGATCCTTCTCCATAGAAATCATTTTTCATGTTTGGCAAATTGATGGGCTTTCGGAAAGGTCTGTCCCGTCCTCCAAACCGTAGCTGCCCAGATTCTTTTTTGCCTCCAAAACCACCTCCAAGCCTCCGAGGAATCCATCCTTTGAGAGTTCTTTCCAGTTCAAAGTCTACAAAGATCTCATGTTGATCAATAACCAGCCTGTTGGCGTCTCTGTGGGCCTTCAAGAGAGCACGCTCCTCTTTGTATTCAATGAATGCATAACCCTTGGAAAATCCCGTGACCAGGTCTCGAACCAGACGGATCTTTCTGATGTCTCCGTACCGGGAAAAGACCTCCTTTAACTTCTCTTCTGTTGTCTGAAGATTGAGCCTCGCTACGAACAGGGTAAGGTGAGGATCGCCTGTAACTCCCTTGTTGGGTACATAGCGCGCCAACATAGCCCTCCATATGGCACGGTCGTGGGGCTCTTCGTCTGTGCCATCAATGCTCCCGGCTTTGAGGGGGTCATACTCCTTTGCTATGGGGGCCCAGTCACTCATTGTCTAGAGGGAAAAAAAAATGCATCACACAGACTCACAGGTGTTTTAGGAAGAAGAGCAGGGAGCGCAAGAGGCCCTTTCACCACTGCCATACAGTATTTTTCATCCAAAACCCCCCCAAAGTGGGACCAACTTACATAAACCAGCAATGTCGCTGTTGAGTTCACATCCCGGGGCAGAGCCGGGTCGGGGAGCCTGGATCCGCCGGCGGCTGACGGGAGCCCCGCGGCCCGGCCCTACCCCGTCCCCCTGCCTGAGGGTCCCCCCGGCCCCGTCCTTCCCCCGCGGGCCCTGCCCGGTCCCCCCGCCTGAGGGCCCCCTCCCGCCGCCTCTCCCCGCCTGAGGGCCGCGCCCGCCCGCCGCGCCGCTCACCTCAGCTCACGAAGGCGGCTCTTCCCGTCGGCAGCGGCCGATTCGCCAGGCCCCGGCGGGGCGGGGGGAGCCGCCTCCCGCCGGCGTTTGCTGTAATAACCGCTCTCCCCCGCGGCCCGTCAGGCGGAGCGCCGCCAACACCCCCACACACCCTCCCCGGAGCCGCCTGAGGCGCTTCGCCATGACGCCTGGCGAATGTGGCGTTGAGGAACAGCCGACGCGTTTCCCTCCCTCCCCGCCCGGCCCGGTTCGGTTCGGTGCCGGTGCCCAGCCCGGGGCAGAGCTCGGCACTCGGCTTGCGGCTCCGGCAGCCACCCCCGGCCCTTCCCCGCCGTGCCCCCGTGGTCCCCTTACCGGCGGCGGAGGACGGGCGGGTGGGTGGTGACTCCGTAGGGGAAGTGGCAGGGCGGGAAGCGCCGCCAGGCCGCGGCCTCCTCCATGGAAACCGCCGGGGGCGGGAGGGGTCGCTCCGCCCGCGGGCTCCGCCGGCAGCACCGCCCGGCCCGGCCTTCCCCGGGGAAGGGAGTCAGCGGCGGGCATGCAGCAGGGCCGGGGGGAGGAGGAGGACGAGGAGGAGGAGGAGGGGGATGGCGGCCCGGAGCGGGCTCTGGAGAAGAGCCCCTTCCAGCTGACGGCCGGGGATGTCTATGACATCTCCTCGGTGGTGGGCCGCGACCTGCTGCAGCTCAGCGGCGGGCAGCGGATGCCCGCCGCCCTGGCCCGGCTGCAGTTCAGGATCGTGAGGGTGCTGGAGATGCTGGAAGCGCTGGTGAGCGAGAGCAGCCTGGCCGAGGAGCAGCTGCGGATGGAGCGGGACAGCCTGCGGCGGGAGGTGGAGGAGCTGCGGGGAGAGGGGTCCCGAGGGGGCGCCCAGCAGGTGGGTGCCGGGGCCGCGGTGGGCGCCCGCCGCGCAGCACGGCTTGGCCGCGGGGCGGCACAGGGGCCAGAGGCCCCTTGCCCGAGGCGGGTCGCGGCCTGTCCGCTCGGCCACGTGCGGGTCGTGGAACCCACCCCAGCACCGGGTGGGTCGGAGGGTACTTTTGGCGCAGTCGCTGGTCTCTTTTGCCGCAGCAGAGCGAGGCTCAGAAAGTCCGGTTCTCGTCGCTGTAGAAGGCCTTGAAGCCGTTTGCAGAGCGGAGATCCTCAGGGTTGTTACAAGTGGTGCTGCGAATCCCCTCGCTCCTGTTTCACTGTGGGGACTAACCCCACTCTTAGCTCAGCAGCGGGCAGAGGGGTTCAGGCACACGGGCAGAGCCGCCCAGAGTACAAATACACCTCGTACACAGCCCTGGCCCCACAAAGACGACTTGCCATTTACGCAAGCGCTGAAGCTTTGTTACTCTGCACGAGGGAAACTGGCGCCTGTGACCGAAAAAGCCATCACCGCAAAGGTCTTAAATGAGGAAAGGAGAATTCAGTTCTCGCCTCTCTCTGCCACAGAGTTTTGGTGTGACGTTAGCCAGATTGCTCAGCCTCTCTCATCATGGGAAAAGCAAATAAAAGCAGCGTCTTGACAAGCTAGGTTGCAATCTCTTTGGGACAAAGACTTTGCTTTTCGCTGTGGTCAGAGCCTGGCACAGTTGGGCCCTGTACTTGGCTGGGAAATGCAGGCACCGAGGGAATACACAAGTATGAAAAACTATCATGATCTGCTTGGCAAAAATCAAGATTGCGATGAACTCGTACTAGTCCCAAGAATTGCTACATATTTATAAAATCCAGGGGTTTTACTCTATGACTGCCCTGGTTTTGGCAGGTTACAAGATCATGACCACCACCGTTTATTTTGCAGCTCAGCCTTGGACCAGACAAAATGGTCATAGACCTCACAGACCCAAATCGCCCCCGGTTCACATTGCAGGAGCTGCGAGATGTATTGCAAGAGCGTAACCAGCTGAAAGCTCAGCTTCTCGTGGTGCAAGAGGAGCTACACTGCTACAAGAGGTACATTGTGAAGTCAGCAAAGAACTACTAACAATTACTTCTTGTCTGGGGAGCTTCTCAGATCAGTGTTGCAGGTTTGAACAGCTAGATCAGGCTAGGCACTGCCCAGACATTTAAGAGACATCTCTTCTGCCAAAGCCTACAAATAAGCAAAGAAAAATGGGGGAACGATGAAGTTTCTATACAACATCATTTTAGAACTAAACTCCCTGTTACTCTGCGCAGCCTGTTCCCGTAATCGCATGGCTGTAAGCCTGCGTAGTTACTCCCACACCATGTACAAGCCAGGTGCCTGTGAATTCATCTGTGCAGTCACAGCAGGTGCACGCTACGGTTCTTGTCTAAAGCCACGCCATGTACCAAAGAGCACAGGGGTTTCCATCTCGGGTTTAGTCAAAGTTTCCTTCCTCTTCCAGCTTGCCATCAGGGACGCTGGCTTATCTACTGTTCCTTTGCTCCCACAGCAGGTATGGCATCGATCGAGAAAGCAGAATATTAAGCCCTTTCATCATCATTCAAGATAAGCTGTGGGGTTTTTTGTTTTAAGACTGCCAACAGAGGGTTAAGACACTTGAACTGTGCAAAACAACTGCTTTCAGAGAGGGATTTTGCTCTTTCTAGAAGGGACCATCACTGTGGCCAAAGGGTGGGATGCAGGAAGGGGCTTGCTTTTGGTGCTACAAATTCATCCACCTCCAAGGCTGCTCTCCCCCAGCTTCTGCCCCTCATCATCAGGCTGCATTACAAACTCCTCGGGGCGAGAATCTGCTTCTTAATCTGAATGCAAAATGCCTGAGCACGTTAGATTTCAGCTGAGATATCTCAGCAACAACCTCTTGGGCACAGCAAGTGAGCCCAACCTTTGCCTTGTCCATAACAGGCAGGTTAAGCCACAAAGTTAAAGTTAAATCCAAGAACTCAGTTGGCAAACTGCTCGGCAGCAGGTCCCCCAGCGCAGCAGGGCACCCCCTCCCCAGCTCCGGGGCCTGCCTTTGCTGGGCAGCCACTGGAACGGCTCCTCCCTTTGATTTCCCAGCCGTGTTACACAGCCTGGTACCGGCCCAGTTAAAAATAAACAGAGTGAATGTTTTGAGTGAATTATTTCAGTCACAGTGCTTTGCACCTAGAGAACGTGTCCAGGCTGCTTTTCAGTTCAGGTAATTCTGGGTGGTTATCTCCTTGTACGGCATTGCAGGGTTAAGCCAAAAACCATCTTCCCTTTATAGACAATAGAGAGGGGTTGTGCAGGGGAAAAGGACAAAAACAAATATGTATTCTAAAATGTCTTATGTGCATCAGAAATAAGCTCTGTATAGCATAAAGTCACTGACATCCTCCTAGAGAATGGCTTAAAAGGACTGGTGACGTTGGGGGTTTGCAGTTTTTGTCATGATTTCTGAGGAGCAGTTATCAGGCAGGTATTAGCAACCCGCAGTGTCACCAAACAGCTCATAGCTCTGTTTCTCCAAGAGGAGAATCTGCCTCAGAATTATCCCATGCCCGATGTCGCACCAATTTCCAGATCCTGTCCTGTATTTTCACTCCCAAGGTCCAGATGAGCGTTGCTTAGTTACTTTCAGCATTCAGCGACTGCAGGCACAAGCTTTGATCCACTCAGCTCTCCAGCTAAATGAGGTCAGCTCAGGACAGTTAAGTTGGCATGCTGTGACAACATAGCATCATACACCAACCGGTAAAATCTAACCCGATTCCGAGCATGGGAAACTTCCTTTGGTGACACCGAAGCTTTTGCCTAAAATAGGCGGTCACAACCTTATGGAGTGTAGCAGCATTGAAGCAGGATGACAAAACCTCCCGCTCAGGCAAAGCCTTTCTTTTCTCCTCTATCGGCTGGAAAGAGGAACAGCCCCCTGCCTTGCAGGGAAGCTGGGAATCTCCCATCTGTTCCCAGCCCCGTGGTGTGAGCCTTCGTGCCTGCGCCGAAGGTACCACAGAGCCACCCATGCAGAAACTCACCATTTGTGTCTGCACCCTCCTGTCATCTTTGGCCTTTCGTACAAATCCAGCATGTAATTATACTTCCCTTTCGCTCCTGTTCGGATTTGCCATTCTTCCTCTCTGGAGAAGTCACCTCGTTACCGTTTCAGTGTTCTCATTAAAGCACAGGCCAAGCAGGATTACACTGTGGTATTTAAGGAAAATAAGAGTAATTCCTTACAAGGAACAGGCCAGGCTGCCATCCCTGTCCTGGGAACACCCATTCACCCACATCCCAGGCTGCCCAGGGAAGGGTTTAACATATGCAATGCCACGCTATGCACAAATCCACAAAAAAAATAAACAAAGCCTCTTCTTTTGCCAGTGGGATCATCTCACAGAAAAAGGACCAAACCGGAGAACTGGAAAAAGAAGCCAGAGGCAGCAGCCCTGGCACCAGCAAGGACAGCGAAGAGAAGACAATCATCAAACGGCTGTGAGTTTGTCTGCATCTTTTTTTGGCAGAATATGGGAGAATACAGCACTCTATGCTCAGTGAATCCAGGGATGAATTCTGAACTTTAGCCTAGTTGGCTGGATATTGTTTTCTCCTCCTCTCCTCGTAAAATTAAAACCCGACAGATAAATCCTTTCCTGGGGAAAAAGCACTCCACAGGAAGGTAACCTCCACCCAAGCAAGCAGGGCGTCACTTTTTTCTAGGAGAAATAAGCATTTCAGAGCAAAAAAGCAATACTTGCCTCCCCTGCTAGCACAGTAAGGCTTTGTTGTGGGAACGTGCCAGCTGTCCCTGGAGGTTTGGTGACATTGTATGAAGCAGCTGTAAGCAGTACCCACAAGCTCAGGCTGCGTCCCTAAAGTTCCCCAAAATAGCAGAACACATTCACACAGCCAGCTCTCTGCATGTTCTTTCTCTTCCAGTTTACATTGTTTCCTTCTTGATTTTTTTTTGTTTTGTTTTTTTTTTAGGTTCTCTTTTAAACATGGAAAATGAGGATTCTTGAGCGCTTAACCCCTCCTGTTCAGAAACGGCACTGATGGGAGCCTCTAAGGCATTAGGGGAGTCAATGGTTGGAAGAAAAAACATCACTCCTACTGTAGAGAACAAGCAATCTCATAAAAATTGTGTTGTATAATATTCTTACAAAACAGATTTTTACTTTCCTATTTTTTAGAAACTGTTTAAGACAGACACTTTTTGTATTTCTTGGGTTCCTGGCAGACATTACCCACATGTAGAGAATAAATGTTTATACAAAGGTGGATTTTATTCTTATTAAGAGAGCCTGGGATGATCTGAACTACCACTTACTATCCTGCCCACCTATCAAAGTGCTCAGCCCAAATCATTTTCCAAGATGAAGATATTTTTAAGAGATACAAGCCCTTCACAAGTGCATTCATACAGAAGCGCTGGGAAGGAAGAACCCGCTCAGATGTGGTCCCTGCTGCTCTTCCACAGAAAGGAATTATCCTGCACTAACACAGAACTGCCTGAAGAAAACCCCAGCGTTGCTTTTTGTTCTGTGTCTTTGCAGGAGATGGGTGATACACAGGCAGCAGCAGGCAGGAGCCTGTCACACCCTGACCGACCGAAGGAAGAGGCAGTTGGGCTGCGACACAGAACCCCTGCACACACAGGGGCAGCGGTTTGGGGTGGAGATGAAAGACAGTGGAGAAAAACAGCAAGGGAAGAAAAGCTGCTGCATCATGCTCTGCCCACAAGAAGGGCTGATGTCTCTTCAGAGGTGCAGAGACGCTCAAACTGGGAGATGCACCAAACATTTCATTTCTGACAGCTAAAGGTCTCCTGTGGTAGACAGCTGCATTTTTCATAAGCTCTGTTCTCCCAGTCAACTGTCACACACTCTGATTAGCCCCAGTAATGAGATTTATCACTAGTGGAAGCATATAGGGCAAACAGAGGGGTAGAGAAGAAGCTCCAAAGTCACCAATTAGGTTCCAGGTTTAGAAGAGTAGAATTTCCAAAGCAGAAAAGTCTGAACAGACATAAAAGGAGCAGTGACAGCTATCAAACTGTGATCTTACTCTCTTCAGAAGTGAAGGCAGGCTCTGAAATCTTTTGATTCCCTCTCATACACTAGCAGCATGAAAAATATAGGACACTTCACACATCTGCTCAGATGCACAACGTGAGTGCGGCTTTGCAGAAGGCAGAACTGCAGCCTCCTTTCAGAACGAATCTGTTAGCAAGGCAACATCAAAGATGTCTGACCCAAGCCAGCTGGTTTAGCCAGGGCACAGAACCGCTAAAGCCATTTTGCCACCTTCAAAATATTAATAAGCCTTGGCCATGTCCCCACAATGCATTTTCTAGAGCGTGGCAGCAGGGAAGGAAGTTACTGCATTTCCTTAGCAGAGGCTTTGTGTTTAAGAGAAAAAAACCAACGCAAAACCAATCACACAGCAGCAACAGCCAGGATACACCTCTGAGCTGAAAAGAGATGTTTACGTGTGTGCTGAACTCCATCCTCTTCTGTCGTTTATCTAGGGATGTATTTTCTAATCTCCTTTAAAAGAAATGGAGGGGGAGGGGGAATTGTGCCCCAAGACACATTAATCACTCCACTAAGTCTTAATGATACAACTTCAGGTAATAAACCACCCAGATTAGACAGAGCTGTGCAAAGGTATCAGCCTGCCACGGAGGCGCTGAAGACTGTAACATAGCCCTAGGCTGCTCTTTGCAGGTCGTGGAAGGAGACAGTAACGAAAGCTGCAGTTCTTCTTTTCAGCTTACCATTTGAGATGTTCTTTATCAAAAAAATACGGTAGGAGTTCAGCAGTTAAAGCAGACAGTTAAAGCACCCTTTAGGAGCTAGGCTTTTTCTGGAACCATCCCAGTTGCCTCCACTCTGGTGCAGAGTGAGCTGCACAGCTTCTCTCTCCAAAGGGGAGCAAATTCCTTGGCTATGTCTGCACCAGAAGAGGCCACAGTCCTGCTAGAGCCACCTGCTGCCTCTAGCAAAGCCACACGAGCCCAACAGCAGCAATTTAGCTCCCAAGCCAAGGGGATCTTTCCCTGCTAAGTGCTCTAGGCCTTGTCAGAAGATGCAACCTTCCTGTAAGACAGAGATAAAAATCCAAATGGCATGTTTCCATGGAAAGTATTTTGATACAGATAGGATAGATAAATCTGTTCCTAGAAAAGTAAAGGATACATATTCAGTGCAACATCAGCTTTATTACCATCTTCCGATGCAGTGCTACTCGATACCAGTTAAGCGTTTCAGAGAAGACAATTTTCCTTTTATGTAAAACAGGGAAGAAGCCTTCCCCCTTTCTTGCTTACAGAAGTGATGCTGAAGAACAGAGGTTTTAAGCCATTTGACCTGATAGAGAACAAGCAAACATTTAAATAAAAAAAAACCAAAAGAAGCATTTTATTCCAATTTTGACTTAAGGGAAATGCTCCAGTAAAACAGGATACTGTACACTGCTGTAGTCTCTGTTACTGAGACCAGAGGAAAACCAGTCAGCCGAAGGTCTTACCTGTAACTCAGTACATGTAAGGTAACAGGTCTCCAGTTAATTCTTCAGAAATGGTAAAAACACACAGGCTGTCTCTGACAAGCTTGCCTTGTGTTAAGTGGTAAATAATACAAAGCATTTAATGGCTAATGATTTTCACAGCTTTCTTTCAAAATGCTAATGATCTGCAATGGAGACAGGTACTATAGCAGCCACTTCATCAATAATAAATATATTCTTTATTTTACAGAGACATTGTCTTCAAGTTTTTAATTTAAAAAATACATCACTAAGCCACCTCTCTTGCTGCTGGAGCGTACAACCAGGATGTTGTTGCTATCTATCTGACCTATCACATAGGCAAGCATATAAGATTGTCCTAGAGGGCATCAGCTGGAACAGCAGCAGCCTTCAAGACATGAGGAACAGAAGACATTAACAGAGCCACAGATCCCTTGCTGAAATCATCCAGCAGCAAGTGTGGCTGATGGCTCACAGCCATTTTCATCTACACACGTGCCAAGCCTGCCTTGGCAAAAATTCCAACTGGTAAGAATTCATCTTTAACATAAAGGACCTGCATTGTATTGCCCGCCTATATCACAGGTTGGGTTCTCCAACAGTAACGTAACACACAGCCGCAAGGTGCTAAGCGCTCGACTCCCAGTTAGGACAGTGGGACCAGACCGTGCTGGACAGACCTACAGGACCAGGCAATAAGGAATCTACTTTCTTCATTGCATGAACTCCATCGCTACCATCTGAAGCTGCATATGAAGATGACTCCCGGTTTTGGAACCGCTATGCTCTACTTCAAGCATTCACAGTAAATAAATAGCTTCTGATGTGGCTAATTAGCATAGGAAGGTAATTAAAAAAATTTTTGGAGAGGTGTTTTTTTTTTTTTTTTTTTACTTTAAAACCCTCTGGGAGACACCTCCAAGAATCAGCCATCAGCTATAAAAAGGTACCTTCTGAAGTCTTAGAAAATAAGTAATGTCAACCATTGACTCTCACTGTGAAGTTCTATCTTCACATTTCTACTCAATACCAACCCCGCCTATCAAAATCCATCCTCATTTGACTTGGAGTCATTTCTCTGAAGACAGCAGCCAATTTGGCCAGCCATTTCCCCCAGCGCCAGCACATTTAAAGTTCATTGCCAACATGAGATACGACACTGGAAAACTGGATCCCTACCACAAATTACTTGAGAACGATAGTAGCATCCATCTCAGAGAAGCCTGTCAGCTCTGGGTTGTAAAGAGCAGCCTGACAAGCAGTCAAGCCATTGGATGGACGAGTCGAGTACAGAACTACATCTGCTGCCAAGTTCATCACCCCACCAAGCGGAGCGTGACATTTCATCGCAGAAGCGGGAGCACAGCCCGCGTGGTTAAGTTTCTGTGCAAGTCTTCGACTGCGTGCTCAGGTGGCACTGGCCACTGTGCAGAAGTATTCAAATTTTAGGGGAGGGTTTCCTTTTATGATATAAAAGTTTTGGCAATCTAAGATCAATTATTTGAGCCTGCCTGGAAAACTGCAACAGGTATTTAAATACTGCAAAGCAACAAGGTAGTTTTTAAAGAGCTCAGAACACCATAAGCAGCCCACTAAGAAAGCCAAGGGAAGTGAGGACAGGGGAAAAAAAAAAATCCACTGATTCCTTGTAGAGCACTCAGTCCAAAAAAAACCCCAAAACCAACCCAAACAAAGAAGATGGATTAGTGTTTCAGCCACGGATGAGCTTCAATGGAAGCTTTGCTTCTGTCTCCATAGTCGTACAACAGTTCTTCACCTACTTTAATGTCTCTGGAAGCTATCAGTATGAGATGAGGCACACCATTGATGTCATGAAGCTTCGTCTGACAATTGCCACATTTGCTGTGATTAATCAGTCTTCCCAGACGATTGGTTTCTTTTGTAGCATCAACACTGAAAGAACAAGAACAGAATTTGGGATTGCTGCGTATTATGCAGTCGTGTTTGTGGACAAAAACCAAAGCACAGATCAGATAAAGAACGGCAAATCCACACAAGGCTTGAAAAATGCAGGAAAGCCAGAATATTACAGAACGTTCATATGATTAAACAGACAGCACGTAATGTGGCAATGTAGGCAAACTAAAACAATTCTGAGAGATTTTTAAGTTAGCACAAAACCCAGAAAACAGAAAACTTTGGACTATGTTTCTGAGCTGCCTGTTTCCAAGCAGCTCTCAACTGTTCATGAGAAGGACCCAGATGTAGACCACCACCAGAAAGGCCTGATACCCCAAATACACTCCCCTCAAGAAAGCTGTGTCCAAGCTAAGTAGTCTCTACAGAGCAACCCAGCAAGAGTCTCTACTCACACGTAAGGCTGAGAATGCCCAAATACTACATGCCCAACTTCCAGAGACCTGGATACTATGGCTCTGGTGCCCCTCACTGCACCAAGAACTGCTATGGCAGCTGTCATTACTGCATCTAGACTGCAAGTCAGAGACTTTGGGTACAGGGTGCTTCGAGGTAATTAATATACAGGTTAAGTGGCCCACACTCCAGTATACTGCAGTATCACCCAAGGAGGAAGGAGCATAGTCTGAGCAGTTGCTTTGAGAAAACAAGAGTTTGGAGCAAATGAAACAGCAGAGTGATAAAGTATGCACATGGGATGGGTGTCAGGTCCCAGAGAGAGGAGAAGACCCAGTCAAAGACAGTTGAAGGAAACATTTCTCTTCCAGAGAATTCATCCATACTGCTTTTCAAACAAAATCCTCCTAACTCAGGGAAAGTAGTGAATTTTACTAGAGAATAAATTTAGGCAGAAGTCCATGGCAGAGCCAGAAGTCTCAACCAAGAGATACAACTCCCCATATAGCTTGTGCTGTGCTTCAGAGAACAGGGCTTTGAGTCACCTACCGCTCCTTTTAGCCCAGAGGTACAGGAAGCTCTTGGACCATGAAACAGTGCTCCCAAAAGATTTACGAATTCATGCATCCCTTAAAAAAAATTTTGCATGGAAACAAGAAAAGACTCAGCAGCATTCAAAGCCTCCATCACTCAGCTATCACATTTAAGGGAAGAGAAGCTTACCAGTACGTTTTGCTGAGGTACTGAAAATAGTACATATAGCAGCCTGTGGATGGGTCTTGAGCATACACAGCTTCTCGCTTTTTCGCATCAGTGATCTCTATGAGATCCCCATGATATTCAACTACAAATTCTCCTCGATTAAAATGTTTAGTAGCGATTACTCCTCTCCCTTTGCCATCAATGTAATCAATCTGTTGAGTTGAAAAGAAAAATCAGCTGGGGAATTAGAAAGTATTTACATGACTGCAAATATGCTGTTTACTAGGAAATGAGTGATTTGTCATTAAAAAATGCTACAGCAGGGATGTGTATCACAGACAAAGCCGTAGAAGCACAATATGCAGCATTGTGGAAGAAATATAGGTTGAGTTTGGGACACACCCGTAGTTACCAGGTATTTTGATACAATGTCTTCTCATCAAAGAACTAAGAGTTACTTTAAATGAGCCATACGCAGAGAAGAGTTACCTATTTTTTTTTTCTTTTAAACTACCTATTAGCTGAGGCAGTAAGCTTTTCCATTTCAGGTACACCATGAGCACACGCAGGTTAAAAAGTTAAAGGAACAGAAAGATCAATCACATAAATAATTACATTTATCACCCACCAGTATACTTCACTATTCATGCCTCCCCCTGTAAACTGGACAAGTTCTCCTATCACTGTTGTGGGTGTGACAGCATTAACTGCAGGCTGCTGCTTTTCAAGAATCACAGCTCTCCTGCACTTCCAGGAGACACTTCTGCTTTAAATTCTAAACCAGGTGACCAGAGTAACCCAAGTGGTAGGCACCTGGTCGCAATAACTAGCATTTGCTAGCAGTGGGAGGAAAACCAGTACAACCCATTATCCCAAGAGCCATAATGAAGACCCACAGTGCCTGGCTGTAAACAGGCTAAGAGAATTTGTTACCATACAGTCACCTTTTAAACATACGACAATCAAGATGCTGTATCTAACCCCAGTTCTGGAAGCTAACCCAAGGAATGAGATACTAAAGGGAGCAAGTGCGTTTTCAGTAAAGACTATAAAGCCCCCCTCAATATTTGTGACTGAGGCTGCACATACCTACTCTTCAGAGCCAAACTGCCCATCCAAAAGGAAAGACAGTGTGCTCTAGTTTTGCTGCACTTTCATCCTACTATCGAGGAACTGCAGCAGTCCCGAGACCAAGTTCTGCTGCTTTCTGCATAGAGAGGTTAACAGCAAGATACTGTACAAACAGTACATGGCTGCTCAGGTTGGCATTGCAGTTACCTTCATTCCTTCTTCTTTCCCACTTGTAATTAGCTCATCTATTTTCCTCCTCTCCTCAGTCTGCAGAAGACACAAGAAGAAACAAAACCACAGTATTGTTGATAGCTTTTCTTTTGTAGCTTATTCTATAGCTGAAAGGAAATTATTAGCCAGTGACACCCATTTTTCCAAACCATCCCAAGTTTCTAGCAAAACTGAATGGTAAAGAGACAGATCTCTGCCCCTCAAAATACAAAACCAGCTAAATTCTGTCCTAGAAGAACTGGATCAGCATTTCCAAGTTTTAAGCAGTACTTCCAGTGCACAATGCTGTTTGTGTTTGGCCAGTGGAAACCATTTACAGATCATTACGCACTTCCTCAGACATTCAGTTAACCAGCAGCATTACAAGTGATGTTATTTTAACAAGAAGCACTACCTCCAATTCAGATTTGCTCTTCCTGGAACTTCTTCTGACTGGGTAATAATCTGTCACCTTCCGATTTGGTGTTCTTCCTTGTGTTCTAAGGGATAAGAAAAATAGAGAACACACACGTTTCAGACTATTTGTGAAGTTACACCTCTAGGACAGAGGGATCTGTAAGAACTTTTTATTTTCAGCCTGATACGTTGATGAGAGGTGGTCGATATGAATCTGTGTTTCTTATCAATACTCTTCACTTCAAGCCAAAAGCCACATTCCCTTTTCTTCCCCACACTATTTCCATTACTCGGGTACTAATTCTTTAACGACAAGAATGACATGCCATTGGAAACAAACTGAAGGTCACATTACAAGTCTGAAGCCCCCTGTGTGCCTTGCCAGAAGGCACTCTAAAATTTAGGTCATGAAAACTGCTTGGCAAGGAATTAATCAATGTTAGGTCACATTCCTCCGATGCCATGAGAAAGAGTATCAGCTCAGTCAGGAAGCCTCCAATTGTTCGTTTCTGACAACACACATTCCCATTTGTCCACAGAAAAGTAGGTCTTAATGGCTCATTAATTTCTTTTTCCAGAGGTGACCAGCGAGCATTTCACTTGAGATAAAATACACCAGCCTTGCTTTCAAGAAAAACAAAAAGTCCTCTGCCAGGTAGATAAATACTTCAGGTGCTATTTAGTATTTTTCAAATACTCCTGAGAAAACAAAGAAGTCTCACTTAAGATTTGTTCCCCCCAACATAATCATTTCCTTTAAAAAAGGCAATAAAACAAGAGTAACACCAATTACAGGTCTGACTACAGCTCCTGAAGGACAAATGCCGATCAAAGCCTCCTGGTGCAAAATGACGCGCAGAAGAAAAGCTTTTACAATTCTAGAAGTCACTTACTTTCTCCTTGGTCCACGTTTTGCTTTAACCATCTTTTTCTGAGCCGGCTTTGCATTGGCCTCCTCGGCACAGTCTGAAGGCTGGGGCGTCTTTTGAGTTTCTACAGTTTCTTGGTTTTGATCAGAGGAGGGCACTGAAGTATTGCACCCGCTTGCTTTATCTTTCTGGTCTTCTGGTTTCATAGCACCTTCAATTCTATTGCCACCATTCTTTTTTTCTGGTGACAGGAAAATAAAGTCAGGCCTGAACTTAGGATCAACTATACCAGAGTGCTTTAAATGAATTCCAATGGCTTCTAGTCCAAGTTTCTAGTTCTGTCAAACAGGAAAAGAGGAAGGGAATGATACAAACTCCTCCTGCTAGAATCCAGATAGGCTGTTACTCAACTTTTGACTAGTCATTGCTACAGTACACATCGTACAGAGGGAGGGGTGAGCAGAGAAAGGGTAAAATAGAGCCCAAGTACTTTGTCACGTTAGGTCTGGACTCAGAGTTCTCCAACTGAACATGCAGCACCTTCAGTGCCGTGTTTGAAACAACCGCACAGATTGCATCTGGCTCACAAAGTTATCAAGTTGCCATAAGCCAACCAACATCCCACCCTGCAGAGGGCAGGGAAGCCTCTCTGGATCCTGCCCTGCTGTGATCAGTAGCTGCAGGTGCTGGTACCAAGTGGCCAAGACCACTCAGACAAAGCCCACAGGAGCTAAAGGGCTGGCACTTAAGAAGTATACCCCCCCCCACAACCAACACTTTCTTGGTTGCATGCATCCTACCTTGATATGGCCACATCCTCCTTCTCAGTCAACTGATTTAGAGGTAGGTGAGTGTGGCTTAAAGCTGAATAAAGTTTTTATTTACAGCAAATCACCAGGTTTAACAGTCCCATCTGCTGAAATAGATGCTTCAGTCTCACTGGCGAAATGAAGCACAGCTGCAAGGCCACACCAGTGGGACAAGCTAAAGCCATCCTCATGTTCTTGTCAGAACTGGGGAGCTAAATTACAAGCCAAAGTTTCCAGAAAATCTGACACTCCCTGTGTTGAGTGGGACTTAAAATACCTGCTTGCTAAAAGCATTTGCATTAAAATGTTTTGACAAATTACCAATGTTATTAAATGCACCTTTAAACACAAGCCAGCCTTTTTTCTCCCCCTCTGTAAACTTACAGAACATCCCCATTTCTAGTCACTGCAACAAAGCATCTATGAAGCCTGGCGCTCAGCATCCACCATCTGCGCTCCTCCTCCTCACTGCCTTTATGTCATCCTGAAAATTTAAGAATCCTTTCTTCTTCTACCAGTACCTCTACCTTGTACCTGATTGGACTTTGAATCGCCTTTATACAAATTAGTAGTCTGCTTACAGAACAAACCAGTTTTAGGTAATAAAACAGACCCTCAGAAAATTAGAGAAACTGCCAAACACTGACCTGAAGAATCAGAGTAGTTACAGAATTGCAGGGAGATCAGGGCATACTGACAATGCAAGCACTAGCTTTTTATATCCAGAGAGACAATACAAACATAGCCAGACAAAAAAACTGAGGAAAGATTGCCTGGTAAACCTACGACCTAAGGTTTGAAAAGGATAAGGACACCCTCATCTTTATAGAGTCACAGTTTGCAGATAGAGTTGTAGGACTGGGAAAGCAACCGGGCCAGGGGAGCTGCCTGGCCTTGTGGACTGTGTATGACAGTTTTCAAACTGGGGGTGGGCAGACCACATTGAAGGAGGCAAACAATCCAAACAGCAGTCTTACCATCTCCTTTCCTGTAGGTTTCGTTTAGTGTTTTGCCCTGACATTTCACCTCGTGATACATGACAGAGTTTTCTTCTTGAAGTGGGGGGCGAGCACCAGGAGTTTTGTTAGGATTCAGGTAGCTGTAGATTTTGGATTGACCAATAAACACATTCTCCTAAAACAGACCCACACAAAAATCAGTACATCATAGAGATGCCAAGAACCTCAAGATAGTATCCACAGCACACTGCAGAGAGTAGAGCCGACAGCTGACTGTGCTAATGCAAATTATGCTGTAATGCATCATCCTTGCTGCTGTTGCTATTTCTACTAAGTGAAAACATAACTGTGGCAAGCACTCAGAGATCTTTGCTAACACAAACTCTCAGTCCAAGAGGGCTTTCATGTGAAATGTGACAGGATGGGGTGGTCATAACTAACTCCAGCTTCCACGTTGTGCTTCACAGTATGAACTCTGGTGCTAAAAAAAACCCATCCCTGAGCTCCTCAGAAGGAAAGTGGCCTCAAGGAGTGCAAGCCAAAAAGCATACAAATAACCCAGCAAAAATTGCCCAAGCCTAGAACATACCTCTCATAGCCAGAGAGGTATGATCTTACCCAAAGCCTCTCATGAGGCATCAAATGTTATTGCAGTTACTTCTATGCTCTACTGAGCAACAGAAGACAAGAATCAGGGGTTTTACAGAGTCTACCTTGAGTGACACCTCTCAGTGAAGTCTGGGAGACAAACAATGCTACCTTTTTATCCATTATATTTCACAAAATAAAGCGTAAAGTTAATCATAGCAAAAGACAATAGAAATAGAAAAGAGTCTACGCAAAGCGCTTGTGCCCAGCCAGCAAAATGGTAAAACCCTCTGGCCTGGTCAAACACCAGGGACCAGGGTGCATCCACTGGCTCGGGCTCCAAGAACACCAATGGTGAGCAGTATCAAATTTAGCAGTTTAGTGGAGTCGTGTCACCTTTGCTTTTACAGTCTCCTGCCACCTCGCCAAGTTTGACTGTGCAGTGTATGTAGGGCAGACAGATTGCAACCGTGAAATCTCAGTCTTTCGACAAGCAGATGCAACTTGGCCAGAATGGGTTTTTCTTGGCTATAATTTGACTAAACTAAAAGCAATTTTCAGACATTGCAAGCCAGTTAAAACAAGAAAAACATGCTTTTTTTAAGAAAAGCACACAAAGGTTCCCATTAGTTAAAGAAAAAGCTCAAATATGTTTGACTAAACAGATACTCCAGTATATATAGTCACACAAACACCAAAAAAAGTAAACAAAGCACACAACAGAATACATAGGATGATTTTAATAATTAATATAATCATGAGTAACAAACTTAACGCGTACATAATTCACACACAAAATAAGGCCAGTTAGTGTCTCAAATTTTAGTCCACAAACAAACTTCACTGAAGATTAAGATTATAGCAGAACAGCCTGAGAAAAAGCAAGTCAGTTAGACGTTCTCTGACCCCCAGTATTTCCAAAAGGCCTATGAAAGACAAGACTTGCTTATTAAAAAAATGGGGCTTTTAATGATGAAATACTATGAAAACACTCCATTTTAGCAACTGCAAGCAGCGAACCCTGCACCACACAGTGCTCAAGATTTAGTGAAGAGTTTAAATATGGGCATTTCCGCAGAAAGCCAGCAGCAGGGAACTGCAGCAGTCCACCTGCCAGCAAAGCGGCCTGGCTCTGAATACACCATTAACAGGAAACGAGCAACTATTTTTCCAGCGTTGCTTCCCCCCCACATTCCCAGCTCCCCGCCTGCTGCGCTCTTGGCGCTACCGAGACGCGGCTGCCACGTCTTTGTCTGTGCCAGGCTTGAGACCCTGGCGAGCAGGGAGTTTTCTCAGCACGGCAGAGCACATGAATGGCCGCTGAGGAGCTCCAGGATTTGATGCAATGGCCACTATTATTTCCATGGGGGGGTTAAATGCAAAGTGACGATCCATCTCCGGCCAACTGCCTCTGACAGAACTACGGGACAGGGCAGATAGCACGGAGGGATTGCCGAGCCTGGGGCCTGGCTGCTCGCTGACAGCCCCGGCAGCGCCCCGCGCTTGCGGAGCGGTTGCGGCAGGGCACGGGGAAACACGGAAAGAGTCCGATTCCACTTAAAGTTAACCGATTTCTGAATGATCCGAGGAGCCCCAGAAGCCGGGCGCCCGGGGCCACGCGGCTCCCCGGGGCAGCCCGCACGCCGCTCACTCGCACCGCGGGGGGAAGCTCCCCAGAAGCCGCCCACCCCGCTCCGCCCGCCCAGGCCCGGCCCGGGCAGTGCTTACCCCTCCGGCCCGGGGGCGGCCGGGGCCCTTCCTCTCAGCACTCTCGGGGCTCGCCTCCTTCGCGCCGCCCGCCCTGGCCTTGGGCATGTTCTTCCCTAGGAGCAAGGGGGGAAGGTCGGCGCCTGAGCCATGTCCGGCGCGGCCGCCCGCGGTCATCGCCCAGCCGCTCCGGCCTGCGCCATGTTTAAAGGGCTGGATGCGGCAGGGCGAGCCGCGGCGGCCCAGCCCCTTCCCGGCGAGCTGCGCACACCGCGCGGGGGAGGAGTCCCGCCAGCCCCGGCACCCCGCACCTCCCGGGAGGAGCCTCCGCGCCGCGGGGATGCCCCGCGCCCGCCCGGCGAGACAGCCCCGCCTCGCTCCCCGACCCCAGCCCCGCCGCGCCCCGGCTCCGCTCCTCCTCCCCGCCGCCCCCGCGCACCTTTAGCCATGACCGCGGCGGCGCGGCCCGGCGCCCAGGAGCCCCCCGCGGCCCGGCTGCCCCGCCAGTCCCCGAGGAGCTCCCCCGCTGAAAGCAACCGCTCCGCAGGGATACGCCGAGCTCCCCTCCGCAACCCCATTGGCTTAACCGCGTGCCGATAATCGCTTCCGCGCCTCTGATTGGCGCGCAGAGTTGCACCCCGCCTTTTCCCTGTCACACGGAGGTGGTCGCGGCTCCCGGGAACAGGGTTTAAACGTGCGTTCCCTAGGCGCTGATTGGTCCGTACGAAGGGCAACGGGCGCTCTGATTGGCGGCCCGCGAAGGGACGCCCTACCGCGGCAGGGCCGCGCCACGTGGGTAGGACGCCCCGCTGGGAGCGGGGCTCCCCCCGTCCGTTGTCCGGTCCGGCGGGCATCGGTCCCGTCAGCACCTCCTCCCTCCTGCTCCTCTTCGCAGAGCACACGGGTCTGTGCTCCTGCCTCCCCCGCCACCTCACGGCGGGGACCCCGCGATGACCCGGTGGGATTTGCAAAGCTCTGCTCTGCGAAATGATGACACTGCTTTCCGCGATGCCTAGCTTCAATCTGCGCGGTTGAAACGAAAAGTCCGTTAATTCCATCCTCCTCAAAGCCAGGAGAACATAATACTTGATGAATGTGCTTGAGCATCAAAACTCTCCGCCGTCCCACAAGTGGGGTCACCTCCTCGTGTAATCCCCCATTCTGCAACAAGAGTGGCTAAAACATGGTCAAAACACCGACCAGCCCCAGCAAAGCTGGAACGGCATCGATGCCCTGGTCAGAAGCTCAGGACAGGCCTAGTAGGCACAGTTCAGAACCAGGGAAGCAGGACTGCAAAGAGCAAGGCAGCGATGAGGGCGCGCGGGCCGAGGGATACTGCGTGTGTCTTCGTGGATATCATCATGGCAGTCAGGAAATGACCACACAGGGCCTCTTTGGTGCCCCACGTTAAGCAGAACAATTCTATTGAGCCACAACACATGATTAGGCTGAATTCTTATCTGCGTTAGCCCTTCTAAGACTTATCCAACAACAGCTACCCGTGTGCGCTCAGGATACGGACCCGTCGTACGTGAGCCGACCCAGAGCGCTGTTGTCCCAGGGGATGGCTTCCCACCGAAGGCTTATCTGCAGCCACAGGCCGCTGCTTGTCTCTCGGGCAGTCCTACAGCCGACTAATCAGCCCATTCAGGATGGTGATACAATAGAAAACCATCTCTTTCCTTAAAAAGAACGACAGAAAAAAAACCAAACCACTGTCAGCTTCAGGAAGAACCGCCCGGCAGGGACGGCCCCATCCTCCCCGGGCTGTCCCTCGGGGAGCGGACAAGACACGGAGGAGGCGGGACTGCAGAGGAGACACCAGAAGGCAGCACGGTGTTTCTGCCCCCTCCTCGTTTGGTGATGGCTGTCTGCACGACAGGTGCTTTGAGAAGAGGCAGAAGAACCCCAGCTCGGCACTGTCCCCAGGATTTCTCATGTCTGTGTCTTCACTAACAAAGCACATTTCACAGAAAGGCGACCAAAAGCCGCCAGGTGTTGTCCCATAAACTCCGTGACATCAGCTGGGCATCACGCTGATGAACTCCTCTGTCAAGGCAGGCACCCCAAGCTCTCCAGAAGAGCACCGGAGCCCTTGGCAGCCCCTGGTCCGATTTTTTCCCCCCAATTCACACCGTTCTTTTCACACAGCTAGGATGCAACCGGAACAAAATTCTTCATAAATTACTAATGATGATGTCCTTCTTGCAGTAATTGAAGAACACTGTTCCTAAACTCCTGGGAAAGCTCTGGAAACTCCTTTACTGTGGTTTTGCTCAGCTTTTGGGAGTTGGGTATTTTTAATATTCATTTTATAGATGCGTATGAAAACAAAGCCTTGCGGCGGTGCGGGCCGCCGCTAGAGGGCAAGGCAGGGTAAGGCATTCCCCAGAGCGACAAAGAAAACAACGTCATCTCGGAGCGGACCAGCATGGGGGGGTCACACCATGAACCAACAAAATCCGCTGGCTCGCTTCAGGGAGTTCTGCCCAAAAAGCCAGTGCCGAGGGGAAGTTAAAAGTGTTATCGCTGATAAGGCTACAGCGTCTGCCTGCAGCCGCCCGTCACCGTGACTCAGGGTGCGCAGCACATGGGAAAGCGCTGGCCGACTCCAGAGGGAGCAGCGCGACTCCCACTAGCACCGGTTTTAAAACCCAGTGACCTAAATATTATCTCCCGTAGTACGATCGGGGCCGCTCCTGAGCGCGCCACGCTTTAATGCGGAACTGTGAAATTGTTTTGGGAGGGAAGGGATGAAAAATTAATGAGCGAGGTGCTGGATTCGCTCAGAAAGGAAAGAAAATCTTCAGAGTCAGTATCTTCAAGTCTAATTTAACACTTCACCCAGTTTAGAAAAATCTTATTTTTTCAGGACTGGTTACCTCTGAATTCAATTTCTTTCAAATACACCAACAAGATGTTTGTTAAATATTTCCACCTGAGACTTGCTGTAGTTCTCACACAGCACCTGTCACATTTGCAATGAAATAAATATCACAACTTTTACACAAATGATTCACAAGGTGAAATCCTGACAATTTGCGTTTCAGGCACTGTACCTCTCCATTAGCAAGCCTGTAAAACCAGCGCCCTAAGGGTAAGTGTTGTGTTACATTAAGCAACGTTCTTTTATAAAGCCATCTAGTGAAACGCCAGTAGGTGCTAACTACATTTCACAGATTATAAAATAGAATTACATTCAGAACAGTATCTACCAATGATTAAAAAAAGACCAAAAAGTGCATTCAGGGAGATCCTCAAGCTACATGCGGAATCCTAGGGAAACAGCATCAGCAGATAATTCTGCCTGTGCTAATTTCATGCCGGTAGGAAGCACACTGTCACCAGCGGGATTACTCACCTCTCCCTGTCGAGGATGATCATAAATTCTCCTCGCAGGCCTGGCGGGTAACTATCTTTTCAACTCCAGACATAAAAACGTTATTCTCTTGTCATGATTGTAGGGAGCTGCTTAGATGCAGTGCACGTGAACTGTACTTCATTGTGCCTTTATTGAGGCACGTAGGTGGCAATAATCGAGGTATTGGCTGCAGTTTAAACTGTTCTCATCTCTGGCCAGACTTCTGTAGTCTTTTTCTCCATTTAGTGTCTGAAGCATCACTGATTAATCTGAATTACTTAAGTCAGTTTAATTAACATTGCTTTGTCTTTAAATAGCTTAGCCTAAATCTGTCTAATCCTTTATTCGTTATTTTAATCCTTGTTGTCTAACGATAAAGTAAGTAAATTTGTATAGAATTGAATAAGCAGTACTGAACATTTTTTCATGGCTGCCCACACTTCATTTGTCTGCTTCAATTTTATGCCGAAGTTCTTAAAAATTGTTGTATTCTTACACAACTGGGAAAACATTTTAATGGAATACTATCTCTTAGCGAAGTCTTGTCAGTCTGAGGGCCCTAAGAGCTAACAAGATCTCTCCAAATGTAAAACTAGCGTAAGTAGTCACCAGGTTTTCAAGTATAGTTAGCTCTTTGCAGCAGAAAATTTCACATTTGCAGCTTGTGGAATATTTGCAAGGGAAAACTCAGGTGCCAGTACATCCCCATGGGTATGCCATTCCCGGCTGGTCAGCAGGGACAGCCCTCTACACAGCGCGGCTGTCACCCCTCATTCTAGGGGAGTCCAGGAAACTCCCGTGAGGGAAACACCGAAGAGTCGTGGCTCTATGGGGGTAGAGGGGGGGCTGTAGGTACCCCTCAGACCAGGTGGCACCGACCCCGCCGGAGCATCGAGCCCTACAAAGCCGCCTCAGCGCGTCCTCACAGGGACGCATCCAGGCCCAGCTCCACAGGAACATCAGCGCCAACCGCGGCGGGAGGGGGCCGAGGGGCCGCCTGAAGGCAGACGCGTTCACCAGCGGGAGGAGGGGCGGCGGGAGGCTGAGGCAGCACCAGCCCCCTCAGGCCAGCAGACCCGGGGGGGGGGGCCGCACCCCGGGCCGCCCGCCCGCCCCTCTCGGCTCCCAACTGCCGCCAACGCCACCCGCCGCCTCAGGCGGATGCGCAACGCGCGTGCGCGCCAGCGCCGCCTCCTCCGCGCGCAGAGCCAAGACGCGCCTGCGCACTGCCCGCGCTGCGCATCATCAGGCCACCCTCTTGTTGTTTCCCCACCCCTCCATGATGCCTCGAGAAGAGCCAGATCTCGCGAGAGCGCTGCCTCTCGCGTCCTCGCGGCAGCCGCCATCTTGGAAGGGCCGGGATCACGTGACCGCTTGCAGCCGTTCGCCTCCGCCTTCCCCTCCCCCACCCACCGGGAACCGGGCCCCACGTCGCCAATCTTGACTCCGGCCGCCGCCCTAGGCCTCGGCCCGCCCGCGCGGACGTCGCTTTTTGAGGACGGTGGATACGCCGGGGTTTTTTTGGGGGGGGGGGGAACTTGCTGCCTTCCCCTATTGCTGGGGCAGGGAGAAACGAGGGGCGGCATGTCATGTGGCGGGGGAGCGCGGGCAGCGCGCGCCACGGGCCGGTGGCGGCAGCGGCGGGGGTGGTGGTTGGGGGGGGTGGGGTGTGTGGAGGGGGATGGGCGCGAGACGGCCGCGGCGGCAGCCGGCCACGTGACGAGGGAGGCTCGGGTGGAGGGGGCTGGGTCACGTGGCGCGAAGCGCGCTCCAGCGGCGGGCGGCGGCTGGTGTCACGTGGGGAGGGTGCGCCGCGTCGGGCGGGGGGAGGCGCGGCGACGGTCACGTGGTGCGGCGCGGCGGGCGGCCCCAGCCTCCCTCCCCCCCCCCCCCTCCCCTGTGAGAGGGGAGGGAGGGCAAAGATGGCGGCGGTGAGTTAGAAAGCGGCGGGCGGCGGAGCCAGCGGCAGAGACTTCCAGGACCGGCCGCGGGAGGACCGAAAGCGAGAGAGAGTGAGTCCCGTTCTGCCCTTTCGCCTGGCGGTTGGGCCTGCTTGGCCGCCTCGGGGCGCTCCCTGCGCGGCGGGCTCGTCGCGGCGCCCCCAGGGGTCCCCTCCCTTCAGTCCCCCGCCGCCGCGCAACGTGCGGTGGGGCCCGCGGTGGCGGCGGGGTGGGGGAGTTGTCCGGCAGGGCGGCCGCTGCGCCGGCAGCGAGCACCGCGTCTTCCTCAGCCCTTCACCTTAGGGCGGGCCGCGCGGCCGCCCCCGCCGGGGGTCCGCGGTGGGCCAGGGGGTGGCGCGGCGTGCGGGGGAGGGCGCCGCTGTCTCGACGGAGCCGCCGCTTGCTCGGGAGTCGGGCAAACTTTGTGCCTGAGGGCGCGTGGAGGCGGAGGGGCCGCCTGGGTGGGCGGTGGAGCCCTCTGGCTCGGGGGGGAGAACGCGGCGGGGTTGTTTCGGTACCGGCTGGCGGCGCGGGGGTGGAGGAGGGGAGGCGGCGGCGGCGGCGGGGCCAGCTTCCACCCCCCCCTCCCCGCCCTGCTCGGGCAAAATGGCATCGGGACCGCGGCGTCTCGCAGCCGGCTCCGCGCCGCTTGCCTTTGTGCGCTCTTTCCGCGGGTGGGTTGATTGTTAAGGTTTGAAATGGAGCCGCTGTGGTGAAACGAGGCGACGGCGGCGGCGGGGGGGGGTGTGATTTATGGTGCTTGAGGGGCTCTCAAGGCTGCCGGCAGCCGCAACCCTTTCGCCCTTCTGCGGGATCCGACCGCTGGGGCAGGGCTCTTGGAAAGGATGGAGGGCTGAAAACAAAAAGTCGTGCATGGGACACAATTACGCAGCCAATTCTTCCCCAACCCGGAAGTTTATGTCGGGAACACGTGTTGGTGGGGAAGGTGGCGAGGCCGGGAACCGGGGAAGCCTCCCGCGGGGCTGGCCCGCCCGGCCGGGCCCTCCGGGGGCCCCGCAGCTCCCGGGGAGCGAGCGGTGGGGCCGAACGGCGCAGCGACAGACCCGGCCTCAAAGTCCAGGGACTCTTAACGAGCGCACCTCAAGCAGAGGTTGCTAGGGTGAGTAATTGTTTAACATAAAAATGCTATTACAGTCTGAAGGGGAAGAGGCCTTGTGGGTGTTTTTCTTCTATTTTTTTCGGTTGTTTCGTTATTATTTTTAGCTGACCGGGTTCCATGCTGTGCTTGAGGCTATAAATTAGAACTGTTGTACTTTGTTCCAGGTAGTCGCAGGCTGGTGTTAGGTGTTCGATACTTGTTAAAAATGAATCTAGTTGTTTAAATGCTTAAAAGAATAATTTATGTATTAAGTAGCTTTAAATTGTTGCTTGTTCATGCTCATAATTTCGTTTTTAAATATTTATTCGCGTTAGAGCTAAGAATTAACTCGGTGATAGACTGACTTTGAAGTACATAAGTTGTGTCTGGATTAAAATTAAATACACATATGAATGTTTTGCAAGCTTCCCCCCTCCGCCCCGCCCCAAATTTGAAAATCTGCAGTTGTTGATGTAAAGCAAAGAATTTACCGTGGCAATTGTATAACAGCATGACATTTGGACTGTTTCTCTATATCTTCCTTAGTGGCATGATATGTTATATTTGAACTTAATCTTAGTGTTTAAAAATAAAATGTGGGCAGTTTGTCTCGTTGTCCAGACAAGTGATTTGGTGTCAAAACTGGCTGATAGCTGCTCTGAAAAGTTACTGAAGTAGGTAGTGGATACAGTTAATGCACTTCTTGTGCCCTGAGATACACCTAGAACTGACTCCCAGGCCGAAACTAAGGAAGGGTTCTAGTGCTCAGATACCGCTTTCAGCTCTTCTGGGTTTTTACTGCTCAAAAACTTTCACTACTGGCTAAATTACCACCTCCAACCATTTAGTCTGAAAGCTGATTTCGTGCCAAATCATGGCATCATTTAGTCTCTTAACACTCTAAAAGCTTCCGAATTTCATGTTTTCAGACAGTCTGTTCTGACTACTGTAAATTTCATAGAAGAGTCATAAGAGGCTTGAGGCAGAGTTGAATCTCACAGTATCCTGAACTGTTCCTTGTGACTTTAGAGAGGTAACCAGCATTTGAAAACCTGGTATGTTTTTTTCACAGGATTGGGATGGTTTTCACAAAAATCAGGAGTTAACTTTGTACAATTAAATGCAATGTTAACTACTAGTCTTGAGGTTAAAGCGTGTAAGGATGAGCGAGCTCAGTAATTAGCGCTCTGCTCTTTGATTGGGTGGTGAGTTGGAATGGTCCAGAAGGGATTGGGTTGGTTGGGGTTTTTCTTTTTTGTTGTTACCCTGGTTGCCTTCTGGAGCCAAAAGCTGCAAGATGAGCAGAATCCATCTGGATATCCAGAGAATCCTGTTGTGTGGGATTGGGGGTTAGCAGCCCTTGCACCTCTGTTGTGAGAGGCTGCAAATGGAGATGTGAAGTTTTTAGGTTGATAACAGTTCACGGTTTAGACAGCCAGAGAATTTGTGAGGCATATGTGTCTTCTCCACAACTTCAGAATTTGTGGGATATTTTAAATGGTTTCCAGTACTGTTCAGGTGACATGTATTCCTCAGAAAGCCAGTGGGAAAAACCCTTGCAGTAAAAGAACAAGAATTGTTTAACTCCGTTAGTGTCCCAGGCCCAGCATTAAATCCGAAGTCTGCAGGTTGGGTACGCCACAGAGGCCAGATGTCCGAAGGGTTTGGAAATACCTGTACCTAGCTGGTTGTGATGTTTGATTTGGGCGAAGTTGTGATACTACAGTTCATTATAATTTTTAAATAAGCATTTTAGGTAGACAGTGTTGCAATGTGTAACTGGCAGGACTAAAAATTAAAAGCCTTTTCATTGTTTAGGATTCTACCGTTATTTTTCTTGGGGGAAATGGAGAGCAGGTTGCTTGACATGTGTTTTAGAATATCTTTTTTGTTGTTGTTTTGCTTCTTTGTACCAAAGCTAAAATGGAGGGAGGGAGAGAGCCAGGTTGGCATGGATACATGACATAAGATTAAACATGGCATTCTGGTTTTGTATCTTTAAATCAGAAATTATTTACATAATGTGCAGTGGCAGCAACACCGTCTTTTTATCAAAGTTTTAGGCTATATTCTTCAGCAGAAGAGCACGTTACAAAAATGCTTGGTGTGTTTTAATAGCCCTTCTTGAAATGGTAGTTTATGTTTTTTCTTTATACAAATAAAATACTTGAGATACTACTTCTGTTGAAATTTTATAAATATTTTTTTTTTAGTTATATCTAACAGGTTGATTCTTGCTCAGTGACATTGGACAGCCTGACTAAACATAGACAACCTTGTCTGCAAGATTCTGCCTGCTCAGAACAGTTCTTCGACTGGTGAAATGCTCAGGGAACAGCTTGTAATATTCACAACTTTTTTATAAGTATTTTCTTTGGAGATTTTTAAGATGTGGCAAACAGGTCCTTATATAGTATTGCTAAAGCTGAGCTGCAGAGCTTGATAAAGTCGCTTTCACTTATGTTAACTAAGGAGCCTCCTACCTTGTAAGATTATGGAGCTGTTGCAGCTTGATAACATTTTAGGCTTGACTAGTGTATGTCACAAAAAAACAAACTAAGCTATCACAGTGCAGCTTCTCCTGTAATTTTTTTTTCTCATTTAATTTCCTTACTAGATTAAAACTGCGGGGGGGTGGGGCGAGGTGCAGCAGTGGTGCTTGGAAATTTCACAAAGCGAACATTGGTGCTGAGTGACTTAATGTAAAAATTCTAGAAGTTTTTTGTTCTGATTTCAAACAATGCAGCTTTGTTCCTAGTGTACAGAAACAAAATAAGTGAAACTCGTCAAACTTTCATTGTCCAAACTGCCTGACAGACAAATAAACAGTTGCTGTTGTTTCACTTAGATTTTTTTTTTTTCTGGATTGTTAGCAACTGCTGATTTTTTAAGACTCTTAAAACTGGGGTTAGCATGAGAGATGCAGCTGGGTGGGGTTTTTTTTATGAAAACAACCCCCTTAAGAAAGCGGTGCCTCTGAACTGAAGGTACTTACTCTGGAATTGTAGGAATCGCTATACTAGTTTCTATCACTAGTCATCTAATGAAAACTTCGAAGTAAGAAATTAAAGTATTACTGCTATGAATGTGTTTGTGGTGTTTTTTTCCTGAACTCGTTGAAAGTGTCTTAAGATTTCCAAGCCATTGTGTTTTTAAAGATTAAAAATGTTGAGTTCAGTGTCATTGTGGATCTGTTAAACTTGACTTGGAACAGGCTTGATAGGTTGTAGCACCATTTTAGGGTGGCTGGGGAAGATGTGTGTTTGTGTAGTGGTGGTGTGGTTTTTTCCTAGCCTTGGTTTTGCTTTGAGTCTCAACTTCATAGAAGGGCCTTCCCTTCAAGTAGACTAGAAGTTATCTTGAGTAATTTTTTTGTCCTAGTTCTCTTTTAAGTAAACAGCCCCAAGCTTCTGACTTTCCAAGCCTCTGTTCAGTATAGCCACTTATCTCTCAACCAAGTTTTAGTCATACCTTCTTCTGGAGATGGCATGGTCAAAACTCCATGCAGACTAAATAATGACGTAACTGAATTTTTTTCCTTTCTGCGCTTAGACATTTTTGTTTACTTGACCACGGTGAGCAAAGGTGTTGCACTATGTGGAAGAGCGCTCGTGTTTTTCCCGATTTGATACTGTAAAGTTACGATTGTGAAGTTTTGGAGCTGCCGGTGTCACAGGGTAACCCGTGTTAATTCCCCATCTGTAGGGAAATTTGCCTCCAGCGGCTGCTCTGAAGTTTCCAACACCAGGGGTACTGATAAACTAAAACTTCATCTACAGACTTAATCTTTCTCCTTTCACCTGTTTCTAGTCAGTAAACAATTCTGTAAGCTTCTAAACTTAGGATGATTGCTGTTAGTATTTTAGTCTGAAAATTAAGGGTTTATCCTACCCAATTAGCTATGTGTGTAGTCCCCTTTTTTTGAGATGGGAAACTTAATCCTTCTGAAAGGTGAAGTTAATAGTCTGTTCGTACTCATTTTTCTTGACCCATTCAAGGCTCTAGGAGACAGACTAGTGGGAGGTGACATTCTTTGAAGGAGCTGCCATGTTAATTAAATCTGCTAGATGTCTTAATATTTAATATCTTCTGTACTTGATAACTACAAACGAGGCCATTCTGCCAACTTATCTGATCACCTCAGATGCCTTTTAAAAAAAAAAAAGTAGAGTCTACTTCTGACACAGCAAGTGGTGTTTAATGGGATTGCATGTGGTCAGTAGCAGTCCCACGAATGGCTGTTTGTTGCTTTGGTATTCTTTTGGGTAGCACAGTCTTTGATGCCTAAAAGTGTATCTTCCCCATGTCCCAGTACCTTATATCCACTACTTCAGTTGTGGTGCCGCCGTCTCAGTATTAGTCCGCTAAAAGAAGGTTTAAACCTACTGTTGGACAGACTGAAACTAGGAAGAATAAGAATTAAGTGCCCGAGGCTTAACTTATTACAAGAATTACCTGTTCTGCCAAATGTGCTAAGTAACGTGTGACCAACCAGCTGGATGTGGCTTAGCTGTACATACAGAGAAGGATAAGCAAGTGAATGCTGTTCCAGAGTCTGTGAATGAGTGTACCTATATGCCAGTAAATATTTTTGTCTTCGTATTTGCTTTAGAGTAGGTGTTCAGCTTTGTTAGTTTTTGATATTTTGTTACCAGTGGACGTTACAGGGGGTGGAGAATAAGAGAAATGAGTTTCTACTTGAGGTGTATCTTAGAACATGTAAGCAATAGCTCGAATTATGTGGACTCATTTAATTTTTATCGTAGGACTAGGGCGAATTAGCTTCCTTCTAAAGGAAGCAAAACACGTTATCTTCCCTCTTCATCTTAAAATGTAGAGTATTTGGCTTTTTAATAATTTTTTACAGTGTCTAGAATAGCTTTTTGAAATTAACTTGGCTTGTCCTACACGTGAAGGAGTCTGTGACCTGATGTTGGTGTCCTATTTAATATATAGTATACTATAATAGTGGAACAGTTGTTCTTTCCACTATGCAAAACAAAAATTTCTCTAATGAATGAATTATTACCTAATGTAATAGCAAGCAAGAAATAAAAGCTTTTCTTATAAGCTTTTTATCGCTAACTTGTTGTTACAAGATAAACTAAATGAGTTTTAATTGTGCTTTGCTTGTGCAGTGTGCTTCACTGACAAAGATGTATCATTAGCATAATACGGTCTCACCAGTTCTGCCTCTTGGTATTTCTTGTAATGCTCAAAAATGTAGCGTGGCAAAGACTAGAAAAGACAGCTTTTTCTTTTTAAGTTCATGGGTGTGATGGCATTTCGTGTAGTAAACTTAGGTCATTCTTCCCGCTTCTAAATGCGGTGGGTATATTGAAAAGGTATAGAAAAAAAAATAGAGGAAAAATCTACAAATGAACGAAAGAGCCAGAGCAAATCTAGAAAGTGAAACTCTGCGTACAAGAGGCTGCGTTGCATATGCCCTTAAATTCAGGAAAGGAACTTTAAATGTGAATGTGTGGGCCCAGAATAAAGCAAAATTAAATGTAACTTGCGTTTATGGTTCTGATTTTTTTTTTTTTTAGAGATGGTGGAGCCAGGACAAGATCTGTTGCTTGCTGCTTTGAGTGAGAGTGGAATCAGTCCAAATGATCTATTTGATATTGACTCTCCGGATGTGGTTCTTGCAAATCCAGCACCAACTCCAGCTGTTCAGCAGGTTAAAACAAGAACATCGTTGTTTGCTAGAGGACATAAGAGCTTGTACTTGATGTATTGTGGAGGGGGGTGTGGTGTCCATAGCAAGTGGTTAAAGAATGTGGAGTTTTCAGAAATTTCGTGCTTGATATTATTGAGATTAGAAAAACACTTGCTAATTAATTTTAAACTTTCATACAAAAAAGCAATCTGAAATACACTATTGAGGTCAATATAAATATATTTATACTTAACTTTGGGACATTAAATGGGGGCATGCTGTTACGTATCTGTGGAGAACTCTTAGTGGAGCCTAGCTGCTCTCCTATAAAATGTGCAAAAAGTGTAACAATATGGTGTTTGGCTCTATGGCAGTGTTCAGTCTGCAAGAACGTAACCATTTCAGACATAGACTGGGAACGGTAGTACCTTCAACAGTGACATCAGAAAACTAATTACATTTTTGCTATAGTTAACTAAAAAGGTGGTGTGTGTTTAACTTCTTTGTATGTGAAATCACCCACTTGATGTTCTTTGGTTTTAGTGAAACCTTTGCTAATGAGCACGGTTAAGGACTTCCCCTTTAACTTCCATTTTGTGCATGGATATTTAGTCTTGAGGTGTTTTCCCTGCTAATGTGTCTCCTGATGCTTGCTTTCTTTCCTCTGCAGTCAGTGCCGCTTAGTGCATTAGAACTAGGCTTGGAGACTGAGGCCACAGCTGCTGTGAAACAAGAACCAGAGACTGTATCAACTCCAGCCTTATTAAATGTTCGGGTAAGAACTGGTACTTCAGGATTTTGTATGTGTGGTGGGTTAACCTGGGCCGGACACCAAGTCCCCACTAATCCGCTCTATCACTCCCCCTCCTCAGCTGCCCAGGGGGGAGGAAAAAAATATGGTGAAAGGCTCGTGGTTGAGATAAGGGCAGGGAGACCAGCAGTTACTGTCATGGGAAAATTTGCTCCTGCATGGGCTGTGGGGGGGACAGCCTGCCTCACCACAGGCTGCAGAGGAGTCTTTACTCTGGTGCCTGGAGCACCTCCTCTGCCTCCTTCACTGACCTTGGTGTCTGCACAGTTGTTTGTCACATTCTCACTCCCAGCTGCTGGTTGCACAGTGGTTTTTACCCCTTCTTAAATAAGTTTACAGAGGCCCTACCAGCGTCGCTGCTTGGCTCAGCCTTGGCCAGCGGCGGGTGCATCTTGTAGCTGTGTGGAACTGGCTGTGTTGGATGTGGGGGAAGCTTCTGGCATCTTCCCACAGAAGCCACCCTTGTAGCCCCCCCGATACCAAAACCTTGCCACATAAACCCAGTACAGTATATTAGTAAAATGTAACAAAAGAGGTGGGACTGTAAAATGCCAGTTGGCTGTCTCAGTTCTACTTGTGCCGAGACTGTGAAAGCTTCACGTATCTGTGGGTTGATACCATTGGTATGGCAAGGAACACAGAGGGACAAAGCAGTATGCAGACAAACATTTCGAAGTGTCCTGTGTGCCTTTCACTGGCCCAGCATGCAAATTTTGGAGATAGGGAGGTTGTGTAAACTTGCCTCCTATACCTGAACTGTGTGCCATGTTTTCCAGCTGCAGATAATTGAGCAGCATAGTCTGGTGGTTGCACCTGAAATGAGAATAGCAGATTTACAGAAAGGTGGATGTAGTGCAGTGTGTCTGAAAAAGGCTGCACATGTATTTTAAGTAATCCAAGCTATTTACTCTGACAATTGTGCAGCTAGTTTATATGTTGGAAACTCTCTTCAGCTCAGGGTTCCTGTACCTGTAGCAGTCATGTTTTGTGCCTAGGTGATGAATCCTTCATCCTATTTCTGTATTTCCTTTCCCTTACCTTAAAATAAAATTTAAAAATGCCGTTCAGAAACACGTATGGCAGTGTATTGCCAGGTAGACACTTCTTGCTCAGACTGTTGCACTGCACGATAAGTACTCTAGCGCTAATCTTCAGCATGTTCTGTGAACACATTTCTTATTACAGGAGTCTTTTAGAAACTGGAGACTCCTGTGCTCTAGATGAAAAGCTAATAAAGTCTGCTTTTTTTCCACTTGTCTTCTGAAAATTTCCCTGGTTCTTTGTTGCTAGCAACCACCATCCACCACGACTTTCGTGCTGAATCAAATAAATCAGCTTCCAACTTTGGGGACTACAATAGTGATGACAAAAACAACACCTGTTACAACTACGAGGCAGACTATCACTGTAGCAAAAATCATTCAGACCAGCACAACTACTCGACCCTCGGTTGCAGCACCAGCAGTACGCAATGCCTTGACCACTACACCTTCGAAGGACCAGATTCAGCTGAAAGATCTGCTAAAGAATAATAGTCTTAATGAACTCATGAAGTTGAAGCCGCCTCCTAATATTGCCCAACCAGTAGCAACAGCAGCAAGTGAGTTTTCTTCTTTCTTCATAATTACAGTATTTTAGACGCACAGTGAAATAATGTGAAGATTATTGCATGTCTTGTATTTTCATTGATCAGTAGAGTATCACAGTTAAATGAAATGGTCCAGAAAACCTGATAAATTCTATTCTAACTTTAATAGTGTTAGAATGTGGGGTGAAGTCATACAAAATAGCAGGCTTTTAAAAAAAATAATTTAAGCTCTTGATTTACAGCAAGGAATGAGGAAGATGACATTTTAGATTGCAGCTGGCAAATTGGTAAAATTAATTCATGAGCATTACTGAAGTTGATTTAGCTGTCTTACTTGAGTCTACAGCCGTTTCTGTTCTACTGAATACTGGCTGTGGAACTATGACAAATGAGTGCTGTTGGGGGGGCGGTTTTGGCATCTTCCAAACTAGATTTGTAGTATGTGCTCGTGCTCTTGTGCAGGGTGTTTCTGTAAAGCATCTCCTGAGAAAGAAAATCTCTGTCCCTGTATGTTTCATGGGAGGCGTCAGATCTATTGTTTAAAAACTGAAGTCCTAAAAACTTGCTGTTTGTTTCTGTGTTACTTCTTAAATGTGGTGTTAACTTAAATGCCACAAGTATTTTGTTACCACACTCCAAATTTTCATTTTATGATTCATTTAATAATCTTTCTTTGTATCTTATTTCTAATATGCGAACAGCTTATATGATCAACCTAGTGTATGTGTGTATTTCTATGATTTGATTCTTTCAGATCGTTCTGGGGCCTATTGTGCTTTTAGTGTGAGATTAAGATCAGACTAGTCGAGTTTGAAAATACCATTCTTGCTGCTTTTTCTGAAAGATACACAGGCTTTTTCTAGATTACTATATTTTCATTGCCTCTGAATTGAGATTTACTGATTTTATAGGTGGGGTTGGAAATAACCTGTTTTTTCATATGCGGATAGAGTGTGCAGTAAATGAAGCTGTCTGTTAGGACTGAAACAAAAAAGAATGTGCCTCCGTGTTTCCTTGCTTTCTGTTATGGAGTGGTTGAGAGAAATTGGAGTGGAGACACCAGCTGAGATTGGGGGGATAAAGAAGTGAGGAAGAGGAGGGGGGAGAAGGTTTCTAGGACTGCCTTATCCCCTTTGTGCTAAATGGAAACGTGGAGAAGCATATGTAATAGGTAACGTCAATACACAATAGCTGTTGTAGTGACATAGCTACAGAAAATAGCTAAATCTGTATCTTCTATTAAGTGAAAAGGAGACATGCAACTTGGAGAACTGCATTTCTATAATCTTACTCGTGTGCTTGTGTTTCTGGATCTTTCTTTGTGCTTGGAAAAAAGTCGTAGAAAATTCAAGGGCAGAGAAGCTCTTGGAAGGAAACATGGTCTTTTCTTATAATTTGGGCAGCAGGAGTTCTAGATTGCATAATTTAATTTTAGTATTTTCCAGTCTCTTTGAGGAAAACTTTATTTGTGCAGTTCTCTTAATTGTTTTTTATGGGCAATTACACTAAATTTATTACGTGCGTTGACTGTCAATATGATGGAAGCTTGACAGCTGCTTTCAATGTTTTACAGCTATCCTTGCGTAGATTTTTTTAAAATTCTGTACTGAGCCCTGTTGCCAGTTCCTTCCAAATGTGGCTGAGGGCAGGAAAGTTAATAAATCGTCCTCTTGAAGGATCCTGTTATAAACTTTAAATGATTGAGTCCAAAGTGTTGACTTTTTGTTTTACAGAAATAATTCTAGTTTCTCCTAAGGTGGTAAATGCCACCAGACCAGGTAAGTTCGTTTCTGTTGAAACACTGGGCTTTCTGGTTTGTTGTTAAGCTTCAAAGGCTCACAAGATGGAGTATTTCTAAATACTATGTATAGATTTGGTGAAGGTCCAAAATATTTTTTTAATATTGAAACTAGCACACAACTGTGTCAGATTGCATGGGAAGTTTCTTCAGTCAGAGAAGTTACAGGACTACTCCTTGCTCAGACTTTCTAATTTAGACAAAAATACTGTGTTCTTGAGGCATCAGTGGGCTACTGGACATTTTAAACTTCTCTTCGAGCTCATTAATAGAGAAGGATGTTAATTTGAGTCGATGTTTGGAGGGAATGCTTGTAAAACACAGCTTTTCTTTTCTAGCTGATCTAAGCAATGGTGCAGTGAAGAAGGAGGCTTCCACAAAAGAGGTAGCAAGAATATGGATAAATGATATTAAAATGAGAAGTTTTTCACCTACTATGGTAAGCAGCACAAATGGTTAATTTGCTAAATGAATGTGTGTTTTATTGGCCACAACCACCTGTGACTAGTTTCAGTAGTTACTCATATATGCCTTTTGTGTGGTAGAATTACCGAGTGCATCTGTTTTGTTCAAAAGGTTAGTTTTTCTGCTTGGTGAGATGACTAAAACTAGCAGCTGTATAGAGCAGACCACCTATGTGGTAAATGGCAATTTCAAGAAATGTGTCCTTAACAGAACCTCACTCTGTGGACAAAGAAGGGTGTGCTCCAGTGAAGCATATCGCTTGTTCTGTGTTTTAAGACATTTTCTTCTAAAATATCCCCATTCACATAACTAGCAAAAATGAAACTAGAAGGCTTTCTCTAGCATGGCTGACTTTCTGGGTGGTTTGATTTTTAAGATATAAATTAATTATCACTCGATTTTGAAAATGTAGTGAAAATACACTTGAGTTTAAGCATCTTTGCTGATCACTAGAATCAGGCTGAAGTTTCTGGTGACCAGTGCTCCTTAGTGACTGGCATACAGAAGGATTTTTCAGATTTTTTTTCATATTAAACATTAAATTACTAATTGTGTAGGTTTTTTTTTATTTATCATCTAGTGAGTACTTCGAAAATATTCGTATATTTATATTGGTCAAGATCACAGAAAAAATGGGTAACTGTCAGGTTTCAGGGAACGCTGGATGGAGCTGTGGCTGTTGTAACTGTTCCCCGAAGTTGTGAAATTACGTAATGTATGTGAAACTGCAGGAGACTTCATGGGAATACTTGAAAGTTAGGTTTTGGCTGTTAACTAGTTGTGTTTTCAAGGCAATTTTCTTTGTAATAGTTTGGATTTAATATGCTGTAAGAAGTGTTTCTTTTTTAGTTCTGCTTATGTGAGTTTGGAGTACTTGAATATCCTTGCAAAGGAGAGGAAGTTCCCTGACTTTGTGTCTTTGAAGGGTAGTTCAGAGTGTAAGAAATCTACATTTCCATCTGTAGTTTTCCCAGCTGCTCACTGGTTCATCTAGTCTGTGTGTTAAAACATTCAAGTGCAAGTTTGTGCTCACTTCATTTCTCATGTGAATTTCCAGGACATAGAGTATTAAGAATGTGCTGTTTGACTAATGCAGGTATTTCTGTATTCTAGAAAGTGCCAGCAGTAAAAGAGGAGGAGGAACCTGAGGAAGAAGATGAAGAAGAAATGGGCCATGCAGAAACTTACGCTGAGTATATGCCAATAAAATGTATGACCTGATGCTTTGTTACCTCAAAAGGCTGCAATGTTTTGAGAGCTAATTTGTTTACTCTTCTGTATTTATAACACCAAAAACCAGATAGTAACCTATATGAAGCAAGTAAAAAGGACCTGAATTTATGGTGTTTTTTCCTAGGAAATTTTTCTCTTCTATAGCCCTTAGTTTTGGAAGGTATGCAGATTTTATTTTTTTTAATAGAAGAGGAATTCTTTAGTGTATCTTTGGGTAGGGCTTGTTTCAGGAATATGATGGATCAACCAGAATCTGGCTTTTCTTACCTGTGTTGAGACACTTTGTGCCTCAGCAGAGGAAACTTTGTAAAGGGATGAAGTGGTCACTGCTGCACTTAAAAATCTAGTTTGAATCTTTTGGATTGAAATTACCCTAAGCACACTTTTTCTGCACTGTTCCTGACTGACTTTAGAGCTGTTTTGTTGTGGGTTGTTTTTTTTGAAGTGAATCTTATACTGCTGTTAATTACAATCTCTTTCTTTTTTTGTGCTTTCTGTTCTTTATTGTAATCAGTGACAAAAAGCTGTTACCTTGTTTCCTTGGTACATTGCTGACCTGCTGTAAAAGCAAGGCAAAAAATTTTACATTGAGTTTGTACCTAAATGGTTAATTTTTATTGTCACTGGTGAGATCTGTCAGCAATTAAACCATGTCTGTTCTAAATCTTTTCTCCTCTCGTACTGCTTAAAACCAGCACTATATAAATAGTGAGAAGAATGTTGCTTTTGTGATTCTGGCATCTTGAGGCTGCCTCTTGCTTTTTTGGGAAGGCAAGGTTCAGACCAGGTTTTTCTCAAACATGTCAAGTACGCAAATACTTTAATTTTGTATGAACTGAGTTTTATCTGATTTCATAAAAAAATTGGGGGAAGTAGTGAGAAGAGAAGCAAAGTTAAAGTTGCAGTTCTATAAATTCAGGTTAATGTGTTCCTTTGTATGGGATGCAGTTTGTTTAACACTTGATGTACTGTTGCAATGAAATGTGGTTGTTCTTGAGTTCAGCCTTTGCAATGGACAAATTGTAATTTGTTTTAGTAAATATAACCTGTGCTGCAGCAGCGGAACTCTGCATCTTTTAATCTTCTCACTTCCTCCCCCTCTCTTTTCAACCAGTGAAAATTGGTCTACGTCATCCTGACCCAGTAGTGGAAACCAGCTCGTTATCCAGTGTGACTCCTCCTGATGTGTGGTACCAGACATCAATATCGGAAGAAACAATTGATAGTGGCTGGCTGTCAGCTTTGCAACTTGAAGCAATCACTTATGCAGCCCAGGTATGCTAGACAGTAGTACAGCTTAAAGGCTAACATAGAATTTAAGAAGAAAAACTACTATCTGACAAGCACAGCTATGTCAGTTTTACAAGGAGGTAAAATAGTAAGAGCTTAAAGGTTTGAGTTGCATTAGAAGGTGGCAGGTGAGCTCCAGTTTAGATAAACGTGAGGTAATACACCTAGAAAGCTTTGTCTAAACCTCTTCCATGGTGCTGATCTCAAACTGTCTTAAAACTCAGGAAGGTCATCTTAGTCGTTATTTTTGTTTCTCCAGAGTAACTTAGCGTCTGCAGTAGCAGCAGGGTGAGAAGAGCCAGCACTGTTAGGTATCATTGGGGAAGGGTATAGAGAACCAGGCTGGGTGTTATTTTGCTGTTATATTAAACTTAAGTGGGCCCGCATCAGAGGTGCATGCAGCTCTCTGCATATGTGGGAGGAAGGTAGTGAAGTTGGAGGACAACTGAAACGTTCACAGGGGGGGAGAAGTTGCCTCATGAAAAGAGACTTAACGAGGCTGGGATGCCTTGGCCTGGAGAGGAGAAAAATGAAGAGGAATGAAATGAAGGCTTACATAATCAAGAAAGTGGTGGAATCCCACAAAACAAGAACAACGCAGAACTTGGTGAAACTGATAGGAGATTGGTTTAAAATGGATAAAGAACACTCTTGTACACGGGCAGCGCATGTCTGGGCTTTACTGCCACAAAAGGCTGTGGAGGTGCGTATCAGTGGGTTAAACCAGCCAGTCCAGTAGTAGGGACTGAAAGAATTAGATACATACAGCAATTTTACAGCAAGGTGCTGGGGGAAGAAGGGGGAGGAATACGTATGGATCACATAGAGCAGTTAGGCTCATATCCTCTCGCTAAATGAAATCCCCTTTTCCTTATGTCAGGAGGCTGCTTGGCTGGGTGGACCACTGGTCTCATCCGATAGGATGTTTCTTATGTTTGCTTATTTCTGACAATCCCCAGTGATGTGTTCTGGAGAATGGCTACAAGTTTTTTGTTCTTTCTCCTACAGCAACATGAAACATTCCTGCCCAATGGAGACAGAGCTGGATTCTTGATAGGTGATGGTGCTGGTGTAGGAAAAGGAAGGACCATAGCTGGAATAATCTATGAAAATTACTTGTTAGGCAGAAAAAGAGCAGTCTGGTAAGTGTACTGAAATTCAGTGTAATCTGTCTTTCGACAAATGTTCTAGAGCTGCCTTTTGATCTTTTGCTGTAACTTACAGAATATATGCTTTGTTTTGTATCTTCAGGTTTAGCGTGTCGAATGATCTGAAATACGATGCTGAAAGAGATTTGAGAGATATTGGAGCAAAAAACATACTGGTTCATTCATTAAACAAGGTGTGGAAACTTTTTACTATGTACAGTTGAGGCAAAACTTTAGGTACGCTTGTGTGACAAGTCGTGCATGTTGACTGTTTTAAGAGCAAGAATGCACTAATTTCAATGAATTTGCTGTCTAGGTCTTGTTTGACAGGCCTTAATCTTACGAAGATCCACACAGTGCTTTAAGCTAATCGTGTAAATAAGCACCTTGCAGGATTGAGTCGTAGCATGTGAGATTTTTAAAGACATTACTCTTCAAGCTACTGCTGACACTACTGGTGGAGTACTTTCTAGAAGTTGAAATATTCTTTAAATCTTCTAGGCTTTATAGCATTTGAATTTTCTCCTTTCTGTCTCCCAGCGCAGATTTTATATGTAATAAATGTTGTATGTGGTACTTAAATTGCTGAGGAAGTCTATTACTCATTAAAGCAGCAGTAGCATTTGCACTTATTTTTTAAGACGCTGCCTCTGCTCAGGATTAGCCACTTACATAAATTGTGAAGTGTGGTTACTGGTTGGATTCACTGAAGCTGAAGTTTGTTTTAAGTTAGTGTTTTTGCTTTGTGAAGTCTTAATTTCTAAACTATAATAAAGCTTTAGAAACTTTCATTTCTGGTAGCAGCTGGAAATACACTTGGCCTATTAGCTCTAAGGGATGAATTGAAGCGAAATCTTAGTTGTATTTAAGTTAAGGAAACCGTGTAGTTAAAGACACTGGCTGCTAATCCTTTGAGGCCTCAGATCTAGTCTTCCTTAAGTATGTATTTAAATAAGGCTCTTTATAACCCCTTAACCACATTACGGTGTGCCAGCTATGTCCTAATGATGGTGTAGGGATACAGGGGGTTCAAAGGCTACACACCTTAGTGTTAAGACCACCAGCATCCCTTAATCATATGGTAGGTGGGTTTGAGGAGGGATCTGTTCTGAATAATTTCTGTAATTTCTTGTCTTTTTATTGCAGTTCAAGTATGGGAAAATTTCTTCCAAACATAATGGAAGTGTGAAGAAAGGTGTCATCTTTGCTACCTATTCTTCTCTTATTGGTGAAAGTCAGTCTGGTGGTAAATACAAAACCAGATTAAAGCAGCTTCTTCACTGGTGTGGTGAAGACTTTGATGGAGTTGTATCCTTTATCTGGAGTTCAGTTGATTGTAACCAAATTGCTGTTTAAGCTCACATCTTTGAAGACAATCTTGTATTTTTATTTGCTGGCATTTTTAGGTATTGTTCTTTATTCATGATGGTGATAGATTGTGTGTGTGCTCTGGTATTAGACTTCAAGTTTTACAGACTTCTTGCTAAATCTATTACCATCATGTTCTTGCCACACAAGTCTGGTACAAGAGTGAAACTTTGGCTTTTTCTAGAACAAACACATAAAATACGATGTTTAAGAACCTTAAGTTTACACTGAAGTTTTCTCCAGTGAATTCTTAAATATTTTTTGCATTTTAAAGAACTCAAGTGTTAGCAATTGTGCTCTTAAATACTTACTAGCTAAGTATTTTTCCCAAAGCTTTTTAGTGAAAAATGACTAGTGTCTTCCTGAGTTTACAGTTTACTGCTGCCACCTATTATAATTTGCAGGTTTTCTTGCATTCTGTTTTAGCTCCCCATTCTAAAAATAGGTGGGACAAAGTTTTTCCTTAATTACAGTTCAGATTGTATTTGATGAGTGTCATAAAGCTAAGAATCTGTGTCCCGTTGGTTCGTCAAAACCAACAAAAACAGGCCTGGCTGTATTAGAACTTCAGAATAAACTTCCAAAAGCCAGGGTTGTTTATGCTAGTGCCACAGGTATGTCCTACTTGGTTTGCATTAAATGGCTCTGAATGTTTTTACTGGCACTGGTACAGAGTGTGCTCTTCTCCTAGGTGCGTCTGAGCCAAGAAACATGGCGTATATGAACCGTCTTGGAATATGGGGTGAAGGAACTCCGTTTAGGGAATTCAGTGATTTTATTCAGGCTGTTGAAAGAAGGTAATCTTTCAAAGAGCTGTAGCAAGAACGTGTATGGCTGTGGTTGACTCTGCCTTCCAGTTCTTGTCTTCACTCACTCCCAGTCCTTTGCAAACCTGTCCTGTCATACTAAGAACTTTCTGACTCTGGCTTCTAAATCCAGCAGAAACGTAATTTATCTTATGTGGTGAAAAATGGGATGTTTCCTTTGCTCACAGAAGATTGAGAGCTTCAGCAGCTTGCTGGGGAAATAGCCCTCTTAAAATGTGGGTGTTAAAAAATGAAAATATTTTGCTGCTCATCATGAAAACACACTCTATGTACTGAATATGCTCTGTATAGTCGATGTCTCGCTATATGCAGAAGCCCTCTAATGTTTATGCATTCGGCTTAGGCAGTTTAACAGGAAGTCTCGTTGTTATGCTTTCTGGCGTGAGAACCCAGTCCAGAAAAATCATGTATGCTGTTGCAAGGTACTTCGTATTTCAGAACTTATTAAAAAGGCTAAATGTGAGAGGTCAGTAGAAAATGCTACTGCCACGTTCTTTGGTAGGTGAACATCTTAATATATTATGTTTTGCCTACTTAAAGAATTTTGAACCCTTTAGGATGCTACAGTAGAGCTTAGTATGCATCTTCTTGCGTACCGTCTACATGATGCATGATTTTTCTAGACTGTGCAAATGTAGTCTCTGCTTCATTACTGAGTCTGTATCAAATGAGCAATAATGAAATTACAGACCCAAGCTTGTGAGTAGGTTGGTTTTGCAGTTGACTTCTGGGCTCTCCGGGTATTGTTAAAGGTTGCTGTAGAAGAGAGTTTAAGTTCCCTACTAGTTTAGCTGTTTTCATACCAGCGTAAATCTGAGTAGCTTGATACAGGTTGTGTCCTTTATTTTAAATCTTCTGTGGAGTTTATAAAATCGCAGTGCAAGATTTTGTCACATATTTGGACCAACTTCATTATGCAATTACAGTTTGTAAGGTTCTGTGTCCTAATGCATGAAGGTCGTTTGGGAAAAAGTAACTATTTGAGTGTTTATACCTCTTGGTATATTATGCAATATTATACACTTAATATTCACGAGGCGGGGATGTAGTTTTATGTGAAGGGTAAATTTCAAGACCCCCTGATTGGATGTGTTTTCTTAAACAGTACTAATGACTTTGAAAGCATCTTCCTTCACATTTGTAAGCATCCTGTTTTATTCTAAAGCACTTGATGTGGGGTTGGTTTGTTTTGTGGTTTGGTTTTTTTTTTAACAAATCCTTGCTCTTGAAAATTCTAATACTGACTTAATTTGTTCCTTTATTTTAGAGGTGTTGGTGCCATGGAAATAGTTGCTATGGATATGAAGCTGAGAGGAATGTACATAGCAAGACAGTTGAGTTTTTCAGGTGTAACTTTCAAAATTGATGAAGTTCTGCTTTCACAGGAGTATGTTAAAATGTACAATAAATCTGTGAAACTGGTAAGAACGCCTTTTTAAATTTGCTTTCTGTATCGAGTTCTGAGAGGTTGAAGTTAACTTGGTTTAAATTTGAATGCTCCTGAAATAGCCTGTTGAGAGACAGGAATGGCATCTTCTTCCTGTAAAGTCTTATCTTAGTGTAAAGATTTCTCCATTTAAGACTTGGCAAAAGGTGTTAATTCTTGTTCTGAGTCACAAAAGCTGCAGTTTTGGGTGCATCTTCCAGTATCTGCCAGATCCACTGCCTTCTAGCAGTACTTCAGAGACCTTGGTCATTGTTGCCTAAGGTAAAGCCGTTCACCTGTTGGTCATTTTTGTGCTCCATTCCTCCCCCTTTAGGCAACTGAGCTGAGAACAAGCTGCAAAACAGACAGGCTGCATGCACTTCTTCATTGGAGTGGTGTGCTGGAGTGGTGCGCTGGAGTGGTGCTTGCAGTTAAACAGTGCAGGGTGATGGGTTTAATCACATGGCAGATCAAATCTAAAGCATCGAAGCTGTGGTTCCCTTTAATGTGTTCATTTATTCACCTGCTGGTTATCTCTTTCATGTTGTTCTTAATTGTTTTGTCCATATGCTAAGCTGAGTGTCTTTTTCTGGCATGCACGTTCTGCTTGTACATTACCACTGCTGTATTAGATAAAAATAATTACTCCTTGGACATAGATTAAAGTGACCAGAGTCTTTACCTGCTTAAGAGGTGCTTAAGCATGGCTCTGTATTCATTTGTATAGCTACAATAGTTAAAATTTATCTTTGACAGGTGTATAACATCAGTTTTAAAACAGCAATTTATTTTGAGTGTTGTTCAAGAAAATCACTAAGCTTGTGGCCAAAGCTTACTTTACCTAATCTGGAAACAATTGGTATAACAAAATGTTGTAGAAACGAAGGAGTGGGGTTTTTCTCTTCTTTGGATCTTGCTTTGTACTTAGTTCTGGGCAGTGCTCTTTACTTTAACCTGAATGTTTTAATGGAGGAACTAGATAATTAGAAAATACTATGTGTGTTTGCACTGGTAGTAATATAAGTGTATCTGCATTTCATTATGAGAGTAATTATTTCTGAATTTACTAAGCCATAGCTACTTTTTTTTGTGTGTTTGATGTACAATGAGTTTCCCTGACTTGCAGTCCCAAAGTACTGTAACTTTAAACCTCTCCTGTCTCTGTTTGGCTGTTAAACAGCGTACCTGTGTAGCCTTGAAATGTGACGTGTAAAGCAATTAACGTTTTCTTCCTCAGTGGGTGAGTGCTAGAGAGAGGTTTCAACAAGCAGCTGACCTTATCGATGCAGAACAACGCATGAAAAAGTCTATGTGGGGCCAGTTTTGGTCAGCACATCAGAGGTTTTTCAAGTACCTTTGCATAGCGTCTAAAGTGAAGAGGGTGGTGCAGCTGGCTCGGGAAGAAATCAAGAATGGGAAGGTAAGTTGATCAAGACCTATTTTTAAATATCTTTGTTAAATGTAAAGCTACTAGATTTTGTTGTTTGTAACACAAATACTTTCAGACACAGTAGTAGCATGCTTTTGTACTTCATGGTATTGAAGGTATTTAATGAGCAGAAATTCAGGCAAAAATAAACTTAGTCAGTCATCTTACTGACAATGCCTTGTATTCATTTGTCCTTTAGTGTGTTGTTATTGGCCTGCAGTCAACAGGAGAAGCAAGAACATTAGAAGCTTTGGAGGAAGGTGGTGGTGAACTGAATGACTTTGTTTCTACAGCAAAGTAAGACTGAAGTTTGTTAGAACTGTCCTTTACAAAACTAACCTTAATCCAGCTCTCTGTGTGTGGTAATTTGTCCTTTTGTATGTAACGCACGCATCAGTGCACGGAAGGCTGGGTATCCCTTGTACCTGTGTTCTTTACTTCAGCTGCCCCTACATAAAATCTGAGGGTGTGGCTCAGGTGAACCGTTAATTATTTCCTAGTTCTGCCAGCACCTTGAAAAGACAATTTCAGGTGCAAACAGCTGGTTCTGTTCTGCTCACACTGGGCAGAGGGAAAGACTTGCCAAGTGTATGCTGCGTTTATACCAAAGCAAGTTATAGTCATGACTTCCCTCTTCTCAGATGAGCCAGATGCAATTCTGAGGCTACCTTGCTGAAGATTAAGTTAATCTGTCATTTAAACTCTGAGCAATAAGATGGCAGTAGCAATACTACTTGATACCAAAACCAAATTTAACAAGTTATAAGTAATAGCGCTGTAACGTAAATGCCTCCTACTTTTAAGAAGGTGACAAATATAGTAATATAGGTGATAATTGTACAGAGTGCTTGTGTAACGGCATTCACAAGGAGGAATTCTTCAGAGAGTCAAGCAAGCTGTTAAAATGTTACAGATTTCTACTTTAAAGAAATGCAAATTTGACTGAAGAACCCTTTTTTCTTAAACAGAGGAGTGTTCCAGTCTCTTATTGAAAAGCACTTTCCAGCTCCTGACAGGAAGAAGCTGTTCAGCTTGTTGGGAATTGACTTGACTGCTCAAAGTAATAACAATTCACCCAGAGACAGCCCTTGCAAGGAGAACAAAATAAAGAAACGGAAAGGTAACGCTTAAGTTCTTGCCATAGTGAAAATGGCAATTTTAGAGCTGCCCAAGAGTGAACTCTGGGAAAAATAGGGGAGTGTAACTGTCAGTACATACACAAAAGAGCACATATTACAAATCTCTAAGACTTTTGTTAGAAATTTCCATTAGCAGATTTTAAAACCGCTGCTGAAGCAATATAACCTGTAAACTTACTTCTTTGCTCAAAATTGGTTTGATGTAGTCTGGGACCATATCCCAAAATGCCTTGTAGGTGTCAGACCTCTTCCTGATGCAGTCATGCAAATAATTGCTTTTTTTTCTTGAGGCTCACTAGAGAAGCCTAATACCACCCCCTTCCCAAACTGATTATATTCTTACCAAAAAGTAGGTGATCATACAAAACTTTGGGAGAGGTGTCTTACTTAAAAGTTAGATTAGGTGCTTTGAAACACTTCTGTTTTTAGAAGTTGAGTATCTCTAGTTTGTATGCAGTGGTGGTAAAACAAACCTCAACAGTAGACTACAAAGTCTAAACTAAGGTGGTGTTTGTTTTTTTTTTTCTTCCGGGGTGGTGGTGACGGAATTAGGTGAAGAAATAAGCAGAGAAGCCAAAAAAGCTCGCAAAACAGGTGGCCTTGCAGGTAGCAGCTCTGATGAGAGTGAAAGCGAGTCTGATGCTTCAGACAATGAAGAAAGTGACAATGAGAGCTCCAGATTTTTGAGTTCTGGAGATGATGATGACTTCAACCCTTTCAGAGATGAATCCAGTGAAGATGATGAAGATGGTAAGGCAGTTTAAGTGTTTCATCAAGCAAGTAGCTGTACTTGCAGATAGTCAGCGTAAAGTCTTTCCTGACTATCTCAGAGAGGCAAAATAAGACTTTTTGATAAGCAGTTTAATTCTAATGAGACTGGAATTAGTACTAGAATGTTGATTTCTTTTGTCTTAAGTAGCTTTTACACACTGGAGTTCAGGCTTCTGTAAGTCACACTTCGTAATCAGAATGTCGGTTTACAAAGGAAAGGGTGGCTTTTTGTAAATGCTTGACCCTTTTTGAAAATAACTTTATTTAACTTTAGATCCCTGGTTAATTAGAAAAGAGCATAAAAAAAATAAAGACAAGAAAAAGAAGAAAAGCATAGACCCGGATTCTATTCAAAGTGCCTTACTAGCTTCTGGTCTTGGATCAAAACGACCTAGCTGTTTTACTTCCACTGTTGGTACCACCACTTCTAGTACCAACACGCCAGGTAAGAATAAGTTTCTTTTGATGTTGATTCATTTTCTTAGCAGTTAGGCAGTGAAATTCTAAATCTTAAAGAGTCTCTCTTAAATTTCAGCCAACAGTAACACAAACAGCAGCTTTGTAACAAGTCAGGATGCTGTTGAAAGGGCCCAACAAATGAAAAAAGAACTGCTTGATAAACTGGAAAAGCTGGCTGAAGATCTTCCGCCTAATACACTGGATGAGCTTATAGATGAACTGGGTGGTCCTGAAAATGTGGCAGAGGTAGGCTGGTGTTCACACAGGAAAAATGGGTGTTTTCTTCTACTGCAGCTGTACGTTATCTGGCTGCAGTAAATCAGTGTTGTTGTTCCTCAAGGCTGCATGTTACCTACGTATCTGTTAAAGAGACGTTGTTTATCGGTTTTAGACAGTAATTTCCCAGGGAGAAGTGTCTATGTGACTTTGAATGCCTCTGAATTAGAGAAGCTTGAAGATTGTATTGGAATAGGGAAGAGCTCTGAATGGGTAACTAGGTTATCTCTGAGACTGGTGGGTGGACTGTCTGGTGGGTGAGGAGTTAGTTGGATGGTCGCGTCCAGAGGGTCGTGGTTAATGGCTCAATGTCCAGGTGGAGGTCGGTGACAAGTGGCATCCCCCAGGTCTGTCCTGGGCCAAGGTGGGATCAAGTGCCCCCTCGGCACATTTGCAGATGGTACCAAGCTGAGTGGTGGGGTTGTCACGCCTCTCGGGATGGGGAGGGAGAGGATGCCATCCAGAGGGACCTGGACAAGCTTGAGAAGTGGGTGCATGTGAGCTTTATGAGGTTCAACAAGGCCAAGTGCAAGGTCCTGCACTTGGATCGGGGCAATCCCCGATACCAGTACTGTGTCACTTCTACATAGGTATGTTTTGTTTTGCTTTTGGTTCCCTGAGTTACCTCTAAGTGTGTGTTCCACACAGCAGATAATGGCATCAACCAAAAAATAATCCAGGTTCTCTAATATAGTTTTGCACTTGGATTAAATTACCAAATCTATTGTAAGGTTGGTATGTGGATACGTAGCATTATTGCTTGAAGCTTACGGTCACGTAAGAATTTTGTTATTGCCATAATGAGCTCGTATTTCCTTTCATTTTTAAAGATGACAGGCCGCAAGGGCAGAGTTGTAAGCAATGATGATGGCAGCATATCTTACGAGTCAAGATCTGAACTTGATGTGCCCGTTGAAATTCTGAACATCACAGAGAAGCAGAGGTTCATGGACGGAGATAAGGTAGTCCTTAAAGAGATACAATTTAGAAAAACTTGCCGTAGCGACACTGATGCAGGTATTCCAGTTGTGGCTCTACCATTATCCCACAGTGACTTTTTTGATACTATAAGTACCACTTAAAAAGCATTTCTGTTCTCTGCTGTGTGGTGTTTTTTGGACTGGTATGTTCAGTGGTCCTGTCCAACGTGTGGCTGCAGTATCCCTTAAAGGTCCAGCTGTAGTTTGGGTGGCCACAGAGACCTGAGCTTGAGAGGTGTGTACACGTGCGCACACGGAAAGCTAGCACCTTTAGGCTGGTCTTGTAAACCAGCAGATGTTTAAAAGGCATATAAACCCTCCACATCTTTGATTCCTTTATCTGGATTACCGTGTACATCTGCTTCCAAGAGGAAATAATGAAATTCAGAAAACCACTGACTTGACTTGGTATGAGAAAACTTGCAGTGAAGGGCTGAAGGGAGAAGGTGGAGGTTGCTTACCTTAGCAAGGATTGAGAAGCAATGCTGGGAAGAGTGACAGCTTTTGTCCTTTACATTGCACTCTGAAAGAAAACACTGACTGGAATAACGGTAGAATTGCAGCTGATAAAAGGAGGGGGAGGGGGGAACCCCCACCTTTCCTGTGGTTCATTTGGGACACGCTACCACAAGAGGGCAAATCAAGTAGATGTAGCTTATGGTCTGTCATTACCCTTGAGGGTAAATACTCGCGTTCCTGTGAGTGACTTGCACGCGGCCCAGACATGCACATTCGTTCAAGGCAAATGCACTCGGATACTAGAATGGCCAAAGCAACTTGTTGCCTTCTCTGTGGTGCTTGCTGTCGGAGCAAGCCTCCCCGTGTCCCTCCCCTTTTCTTTCTGAAGTTGCAGGTCACCATCAGAGAAACCTGCCCTTTGGAACGGCAAGATTGCAACGTGCTGCCTTTCTTCGTTTGCACAGAAAGGTGGTGTTGAAATGTAAAGCAAAAACCACTCCTTTCAGTCTAAAAAATCCCATTAGCATTTCTAACTCTGATAAAAAGAACCGTACTTTTTCTCCCCTCCCCCAGTTCTTACAATAGGAAGACCAAATAACAGGGAAACCATTCCAGACCCATGTTAGCAGTAGCTGTAAAACTAAGGGTTTTTTTGAAACCGAAAACTGAAGCTTTATCTTGGATTTATGGCTAACTTACAACTCCTTTCTTAATAAAAGAACATTGCTATAATCTCGGAGGCTGCCAGCTCTGGTATATCGTTGCAAGCAGACCGTAGAGCTAAGAATCAGAGACGGAGAGTGCACATGACTTTGGAGTTGCCGTGGAGCGCGGACAGAGCAATACAGCAGTTTGGTAAATCGCTTTTTTGTATCCTTCCCCTAGCAGACTCAGTAATACTCACTGAATTTGCTGCTCATTAATGGAAAACAAGACTGACTAAGCAACCTCTTAAGGACCTTTCCGGTCTCCCTTTAGCTGTGAGCAAAATCACCTTTATCCATAGTCATAGCTAATAGTCTTGGAAGTTTTGAAGGAAACCTAGCAAGCAAAACTTAGACTGCAGCTTGGGGTTTTTTCATGTATCAGGTGTCTTTATGAAAGTTGCCACAACTAGAGCATTTGTGTGCTACCTTCTTCTGGCCGTAGTACAGCAGAAACTGATTTTCAGCAGGATGAAGTTCTGGCTTTTTTCTTTACTCTTCACGATTCACAGTTTATTAGAAATGTTCAATGAAGTGGAATTCATTTAACGTACGTCCTTCTACTTAATTACCCAGGAAGAACACATAGATCCAACCAAGTGACTGCTCCAGAATACGTGTTCCTGATTTCTGAATTGGCAGGAGAGCAGAGATTTGCATCTATAGTTGCAAAAAGACTGGAGAGCTTGGTAAGATTGTTTCAAGAAGTCTGTTCCTTCATTTGAGAAAACACAACTTGCATTTCTTTTTCTTAAAATTTGATTTAATTACAAATATGTTTCTTGACAGGGAGCCCTCACCCATGGTGACAGACGGGCTACAGAAACTCGAGACCTCAGCAGATTCAATTTTGACAACAAGGTGACTGTTCTGTTTCTGTGTAAAATCTCATGCTGTGGTGCTTGTTCCACAAACGACCTGTTGAGGAAGGATTTCTTCCATCTCCTATGAAGTGTTCTACTTCTAAGTGTGTGACTTTCTGGGAGGAGGCCTCTTTCTGAGATAGCCAGTAAACGTTCTTAATTCTGTTTGCAAAACCACATGGAACACAAATACGTCTGTAAATTACTTTTCCGCTTTTGCTTATGATCCAAGTCTTAAGTAAATGGTATGTGGCCTTTCAGTCACAATTGAAAGATTAATTTGGCAATTGTAATTAGCCATTAAGACTGGGCTGTTTGGGTAGTGTAGCTTATAACTGAAAAGCTAATAACCAGTTCCATTTGCTATTGCAGAGAAAAATGTTTTATTGTGGATTACAAATACTTGTTAGACCATGTGTGCTGGGGGCTGAGGCACAAACGCTGGATCACATTGTTAGAGCAGATTTCTCTTTCTCACGCAGTATGGCAGAAATGCTTTGGAGATCGTTATGAAGTCCATTGTGAACTTAGACTCCCCAATGGTCTCGCCTCCTCCTGATTTTCCTGGAGACTTCTTCAAAGGCAAGTACAACTCCCTGGATGTCATAGCTACCTTTTGATCGTTCTCCAATATGCAGAAAATACAAATAATTTTGCAAATGAAAAAAAATAATGCTAGAAAACATTGTTTAGTATTTAAACCAATCGGCTGGCCCAGATCGACTCCCACGGGATGTTACTCCTACGCACATTGCTCGAATGTTGAAGTTCACGTATGAAACCAGATAGGTGAACTCTGTGTGAGGCATGTTCTGTATCTGTCTGGCCAAAGTGCTCTGGACAGTTCTTAAACTTCGTTTTCCCGTTGTGTTGCAATATCTTGTTCTGCCATTACTCATTTTCTCTGCCTGTGCTTCCTGGAAGGGCAGAAGGCAAAGTTCTGTTCTTATTGATGTTTTGGGTAGAAGTTGCAAGCAGTGTCCTTGAGGGGTGTCAGAAGTTCTAGAATTGGATCCTGAGACAAGAATGCTCAACAAGCTGTTACTGCATTCGTTTATTTTTAGACTGCAAGGCAGCTATGGCTTAACTTCTTTCTTTTTCCTAGATGTTCGTCAGGGGTTGATTGGCGTGGGCTTGATAAATGTAGAAGACAGGTCTGGAATACTAACGCTTGATAAAGGTATTTGTGTGTTTAGTGTATCTTTAGAATGTCACTAGGAATATCATCTGTCATGATGGACAGTGGGTTCCTAGCAACAGAACTGAAGCTGTAACTATCTAAAAAGTGGCTTTTTTGGAGAAACTCAGAATGTTTTCCTAGTTTCTGAAAGAATGGATTTAAGTAGTCTTTTTGAGACTCTGAATACCAATTGAGAGCTTGATGTCATCAGACTTAATCTTTGTTGACCTAATACGTGTATTTCTTTTTTTTTTTTTTTAAGATTATAACAATATAGGGAAATTTCTGAATAGAATTCTTGGTATGGAAGTACATCAGCAGAATGCTTTATTCCAGTATTTTTCTGACACGTTAAATGCAGTTATTCAAAATGCTAAAAAGAATGGAAGATATGATATGGGCATCTTAGGTGAGTAAATAAATTTCTCAGTATTTGTGTACTTAAGTAAGAACAGAGAAACAGAATAACTCTGTCCTTTCCTTTTTAAGATTTGGGCTCTGGGGATGAGAAAGTCAGGAAGGCAGATGTTAAGAAATTTTTAACTCCCGGATATTCTACCTCTGGACATGTAGAACTATATACAGTAAGTTAATTCTGTGTCGTCTTTGTATGAGCTAATAAAACTTGGCAGTCACTGAAACGTGTGCTGAGTGAGGGGAGGTTCCAGGCCTTTCACTGGGCAGTACTTGGTTCTATGGTTCTTTAGTTCCTCTGTCTGTTTTGAAGTCTGTTCCTGCTCAAATACCCCGGCCCTGCTCTCTTCTAGATCAGTGTAGAGAGGGGAATGTCTTGGGACGAAGCAACTAAGATCTGGGCAGAACAGACGGGTCCAGATGATGGATTTTACTTATCAATGCAGGTAAAAGTCTTTGTCTCTTGGATTGTGTTCCGGGAACTTCTGTGGGAGCTAACCAAATACACGGTCTCCTCTGGAAAAAATTTACTGTTCAAATTCTTTGCTGTCAGTTTTGCAAAATGCTTTCAATCTTACATTAAAATTCATAGTTGTGATGTTAATGTAGATTGGTGATCCTGTCTTTGAAAGGTGTCCTCCTTCTTACTGCTTGTGCTCCTGCGCGCACACACGCGCTGTTACTGTAAAGTACATGGTGTGGAATCACTTAAGATAGATGCTGTCAGCGTGTTTAAACTGATGAAGTTTTTGGGTTGTCTTTTTTTTTTTCCAGATAAGAAATAACAAGAAAACCGCTATTCTAGTAAAAGAAGTGAATCCTAAAAAGAAACTTTTTTTAGTATACAGACCAAATACTGGGAAACAACTCAAACTAGAAACATGTGCAGACCTGAAAAAGAAATACAAGAAGGTAACTATTAAAATTATGCTAGTTTGCAACGTAGAAAACTTTGAAAAGAAATAAAAGGACTGTCTTTTTGTGGTATTTGTGTATAATTCTGGCAAGTCAAAAACTAGGCTTAGAGCAGAGCTTGTATTTGGGTCGTCTTAAGTGTTTCTACATGGCTTCTCCATTCCTGTATTGAAAGCTTTCTGAATATAAATAGTCTGTGGTGTGGTAATGTAAAATGAGGGGGTTTTTTGGGTCTAGCAAGGAGAAGTCTTGCTTTTGTGTACGGTGTACAAACATGCTCTTAAATAAGCAGCTATGTGCAGTGTGTTCTAAGCAACAGTTCTGAAGCTTCAGCTGTTGGCTGATGAGGTTTTAAATGCTGTGATGGGTTATTTTGTTTAGAGGCTGGTAAGGTATCTGACACTTCAGCAGGTTTATGGTGTTGAATATGTAAAAATGTGAGGGAATTCTGAGATCAGGTTGGTTACTGGAAGAGCTCTGAGATTCTGCTGTTCTTGTTACTGAGATTCTGCTATGTTCAGGCATCTTGCTTATCCCTTAAGAAGGCATTTCCATAGAATAGCCTGAAATTACAGGATAATGTACTGCTCTTCACCATCATAATGCTGGTGTTCCCTCTTTCCTCATAGTGATTACCAAATTGCTTTTGTTCTATGCAAGTCTTGATGTATTTTACTTTATTATTCCCACTTTTCCAGGTACCTTCTGAAGATGCTCTGCCACACTGGTTAGAGCAGTATAATTCTTCTGCGGATACCTGCACCCACGCTTACTGGTTAGTGTTTGTGTGCACGTGGGTGCTTTAACTTACACTTTTTGCCTAAACTGGTTTATCACTACTTGTGTTCTTCTGCTGTTCCTGTGAAATCTTGTGTCTCTTGCTTAAGAAAAGTTGTCCTATACCCAGTCAAGTGACCCAGCCTTTGAGTGGAAACATCGAGCTTTGCACTTGCCCTTGAAGTCCTAACATATTAGATGGCTGCTAATGTGTAAATTGCACTCCAGTAGAAGTATAATGACCCAGGAGTAGCTTGTGCTTTAAGTGTCTTGATCTGATTTATAGTTGAGGTCTTATTTGGGGGGAAAAATACTTCATGTAGAGATGAGATGTCAGAAACAGCTGCTGTTGTGCTACATCTAACAGTGTGTCTGAACTCAGGAGCTGATGTCTTAATTCCTGAGGAACAGCATAACTGATAGAAGTTTTTGTTTAAAACTGGAGCTTCTGAAATGCACTGATCAGATACCAGTTTCATATGTACCTGATTCAGGTTCTCAGGTGACCTAAATGAGCGGTATCTTACGCTTGAAGCTCTGTCTGTACATTTTGAAGATGTGGTCCTAAATAGGCGAACGCTTCTCAAAGCTTTACCACTAGAGGCGTGCTGTGGATAAAGTGTCCTTCCCTTACTGTCTGCTTGCAGCCCGCGCTTAACTGTGAATAAGTGTTAAATAACTTCAAGTCTTGTTTTTAATTGAATGGGACACTTCTCTTTGCAGAATTCTCCTGAAAGCTTTTTTTTTCTCTCTGCTGTAGGAGAGGCAATTGTAAGAAGGCAGGCTTGGGATTAGTTTGTGAAGTGGGACTCCGCTGTCGAACTTACTATGTCTTGTGTGGTTCAGTATTGAGCGTCTGGACAAAAGTAGAAGGCGTTCTAGCCTCTGTGAGCGGTACAAATGTGAAAATGCAAATAGTTCGTCTAAGGACAGAAGATGGGCAGAGGATTGTAGGTGAGTGGTTTGTCTGTTCCTGTGTTTCTATCTTGGAGTAGAAGGTAATTGTAACTTACAAGTCACTCTGTGTTGAGAGTCACGTAGGGGACTTTATAAAGATGCTTACGGGCGAGAAGTCTCATCAGTGTGTGTGGGGGGAGGGGCAGAGGTACAACTGTTAAAATGGGTATCTGTAGGACGAACACCGTTACGAGCTAGGTTAAAGGAGGAAGACATTTTTTTTGCAGCCAGGCTTTGCAACACTTATTCCCTCGGTTCTTTTGATTTACTAGGAACAAAGCTGTCATATTCAGCCTGTTCCAGCCAAGCTACTTCTGAAACCGTAAGGGTTTTCCTTTTTTCCCCCCACTTCTGGCAAAGAACAGTAGGCCCTGGAAATGGTTGTTTTCATGGATTTTGAGCTACCGAAAGCCACGTGTAATCAATAGTTTAGAATGACTTCAAGATGAGGAGGTCACTTCTTGTTGCTAAACCTCAGAGGCTGAAATCGCCGTGTTTTTTTAAAATGTGCGTCTCCTGTGAATGTGTGATCTCATGGCAGCTCCTACCCTAGTAACAGGTTTCTAAGATGTTGAAACTAGTTTTTTCATGTTTAAACTTTTATGGGGGTGTAACTTCTGTGAGACTAGAAAAGCAAAAGTAGCTGGCTTCTCATTTGATGTGGCAGCCGGTAACATGAGGATAAAACTTGTCTTCAGGGGCAAAATGGCAGCTTGCTGTTGCTTCTGACCTAACGCATCTCGTGACTTCTGAAGATAAACCTCTATTGAGAAGCAGAACTTGTAGCTGCGCTCGATTAGGCTTGACAATAAAATGGTCACTGTTGACTGTTGCCTAAATGAAATGGTGGAATCCTCAGCCTGAGGTTTTGCCGAGCAAATTGTCTATGTGCTTACGAAACAATTGATCCGTTGCTGTTTCCAGGTTTGATCATTCCTGCAAATTGTGTATCGCCCCTTGTGAACCTCCTGTCAACGTCAGACCAGTCTCAACAGCTTGCAGTACAACAGCAGCAGATATGGCAGCAGCATCACCCGCAGAGCATCACCAATTTCAACAATGCATAAGAGGACAAGCTACAGGTGTTGACTTTGGTGTTTGAGGAAAAGGCTGTAAAAGCATATCACTTGCATAAAATCAGGGACAGATTCCAAAGAAATATAACTTTTTCAGTTCAGTTGTGTGCTCTCAAATACTTTGGGAATAAAGAGATCTAAAAAGGTTGGTCGAACTGAAAGCCAGCAGTTGTTTATGGTGGTGCATCTGTCTTTCCTTATGCTCTCTGTAGTGCTTCCTGTTTGCTTTTACTTTTGGCCTTTTAAGCTACAAACCACAATTTGTTTGAAAATGCTTGAAAATCCCCAAGCAGGCTTTATTTTTATCTTGTCATACAGTGCTCAGGGTTTAACGCAGTGCATCAATGCCATTGCTGTGGGAGATATCCTTGGATGCATGTATTGAGTATATATATAGAAAATATATATTGGGTTTTTCTCTTCGATTTATGAGTTTATACAAGCATGAAACCTAGAGGTTGCACATCATGCATTCAGGTTCCTTCCCAGTTTCTGTTTGACAGTGCATGTCTTTGGAAACGGGCATGGACAGGATAAACACACACGACAGGAATTCAGAGAGAAACACAATCTTAGTTGTACAGCATTGGTTATTGCATTTTTTTATAGTGTTTATACCCAGGTGTTGCATTTTTTCTGGTTCTCTCCTGGGGGTTATATATTTGAGTCTACAACATGTTCTTTTTGTGATAAACATCTTAAATTAAAATTAGTTCATTTTTAATGTATTAATGGTATTCCTAATGTGTACTGCAAAGATGGCTGGATGCCTGTTTTCCTTAAATTGAAGCATTTCCTTAATCCGAGGTGGTTATGGAAACTTAAGTGCAAATTCACTTCCATCTCGCATACAATCTTCTATTTTTTACTTCATTAATGTAATTTAATTTGTCACTTGTAAGATGAAACCTTACTTGAGCTGTAAATTAGAGAATGGGAAACACTTGAGGGTTCCGCTGTATGTGCTGTTTCTGTTACCCAGTAACTTGAATACTGTTTAATATGTTGTAAGACATTGTAGAGTTTATCTGGAGCTGTTTAAAAGAAATTGTAATGTACAAATGTGAATAGTCACTTATCTATAATATGGGTAAGTTTTGTTTTGCCTATAATAGTAGATGTTTATAAGAAAGTGAAGGACAATGTTTGTCATTTCTTGCTTGCACAGGTTGCACTATTGAAAAATTGAGATTGTATAAACCTGTCCAAAAAACCTACAAGATAATGATCTTGTAGATGTCAAATAAAAGTTATTGTACTAACAAGAAGTGGAGTCTTGTTTAGGCAATCACTGTATTCCAAAAAAAAACTAACAAGTCTGTACAATTGGAATTTGACAGGACTTGGCATGTTCCAGTCTGCTTTAACCAGGCTTCTGCCTTGCAGTGCACTCATTAACGAGGCAAGCAGTAAACTGGGTTTAAACCTTGATGCATATTTTAAGTCAGGCTCACCTGACAGAGCAGCAATCCACCGCAGCCTGTGTCACTTCTGTAAACGCTCACTGAGCCAGACTCAAGTGTCAGAAAGAGTTTTTCTGTAAGTAACAGGGCCAGAAGTTGCACAACTTTGGGCTGAAGTGAATTATTTCACCTGAGGTTCTGTTAACGCTGCCTGGGCCAGCACCCCAGTGTCGGGGAAGGTCTGCCTGCTGTCCTTAGCTCCCAGTCTGAAATGGTCAAGGGGATGAATCCCCTGAACATGCCTGTGACTAACTGAAAATACAGACCAGGAATTAAACGGTCAGGCTCCCTACTGCCGTAGTGCCTGCTACGTCTCTGTAACGTGCTTGTAATGCAGGTGGTAGGTGTGGGAGCTTAACCTCGGTAGGAAAGGGACGCTTGTCCGAGTGCTGTGATAGCAGCAGGAGCTGATTATGCCCTGGAAAACTGGACCACAGACAGGTTGTTGGGGAGGATATTCATGTGTTTCGTACCCACCCTGGGATGTGTTTGGCATCCCTTCCGGGAGGAGCAACAGGATTCTGAGAAGTGTGGTGACAGAGCACTCTTGCAGCAGATAGCGAACCAAATTGCTAGTAACAGCAAGCGCGGGGGGGGACTGTGCTGCCTTTTCCTTTGTTGTTTTTAGTTACTTGGTGTAGAAACTTCCCCCATCTGAGCTGGTAACATTTTAGATCTTAATCCTCAGTAAGGTGGTTCTAGAAGTTGGTAGGTTCACAAATAGTGATTTTTTAACAAGTCACTGTTTAAATACACTTCAGTTCCTAAGTGCTCTTCTCAGCCTCTTGTGCTAACTGGGGTGGTTTGGATGAGCAAATACTGAACTGGTTATTCTCTATATTGATAACTGAACCACGCTATTTTGGGAGTTCATAGCATGTGCTGTTCGCTCGCACCCTCTTCAATTTCCAATGCACTTGTCCCCTGGAGGGGGGAAAAACCTGACAGTACTTAAACGATCTGTGAGATCCCCTTCCAGAAATCCATTCTCCCACTTGCTGTCCTCTGCTACTTGCCACTGTCAATGTCTTGGCTTTGTCACTCAGTTACTAACACCTCTGCATCCACAGCTCTGGAGTGTTAACGTCATCTTAAAGGTTAATACAAAAACCAAAACCAGCCTTCGAGCCTCTTGAAAGTTCCTGCTTGGTGGCTGGGGTGTGGTTTTTTGGTAGTATTTTGTTCCTTGCATGAACTGCTGATAAAGCTTGGGGGAGAAAAGGAATATAAATAGTATTGTGGATGGGATAAGGAACAGCTCTGTGGTATCCTCTTGTAGCACTGCTCATAAGACAAACTTCCTCACGGGGAGGAAAAAGGAGAGACCAGCTGTCATGTCAAATAAATTACCAGGCTAGGCAAGAATTTGTATTTTTCCTACCAATGGGGCATTGATCTGCTTTCTACAAATCACTGTCTGAAAGGGATATAAAATTTATAAAGGATAGATGCCTGATAACAGGGGCAAAGCTAAATTTGGTCAAATGGTAGTAACCCCTGTGAGCTCTGGAAGCATGCTGTAGAAGGGGAAGATACATTTTTAAGATGATTTGAGAACTGAAGGGATAAAATTTTGGGTTTTCTTTTTTTAAGCTGTCTTAACAACTAAATTTTGGCTTGTTAACTAGTTGCATACTTGAGACATGTCTGACACAGCAAATGCAATTGTAACCCACTAAAACCCCCTCTGCACAGCAAGTTGGTTTTTTTCTTTCAAATCGCTGTATGGTCCGTTGGGAACACGCCTCTTGTAAAGACTCCACGTTCCCCGAAGATGCTCAGTGTCTAGTCAGTGTGTAGCATTTCCTTTGTAAATGAAGAAAGCTCTGCAACCTGTAAACGTGTGTCAAGTGAATTACCAAGGGGGGTTTGTATTTTTCTTTTGCGTTTGGAATAAGCTTCATTCAGATCCCATCGCAGTCTGTACATATATAGAAAGAGTATGTATGTATATAGAGATGTTAAAGGCTACTGAATTACTGAATGTAAATAACTCTTGCTTTCCTTCGTGTTTTTTTTTTCTTCATGACCTTCCCAAGATGTATTCCTATTTTCTCAACCTGCCAAGCAGGCAGTTTGTGTGTACTTTGAAATATATATAGCATATATAAAACTTCCAAGGGACGTGTGCATACATTGTAGATGTTATATGTTGTCGTCATTTTTTTCAAAACTATCAATTGTCTGTCTTCCGTGACCCTTTTGATGCTATGTGGTTTTATTCTATATTTTTAGTGTATAATGCATTTTCTTGAGAGAAATTGATTCCCGATGTCGTTCAGTGACTGGTACTATTTGCTTCTTAGTGCCTGTATCAGAGAGAAACAAATATTTGAATTTTCTTGTGGTTTGTTTTCTTTAATGTTTTGAGTGCTTTTCAGATCTTGAGCTTTAATCCTAGATATATTTCCATTTTCTTCCACTTACTGCAGTGTCTCCGGTTGTGCATTCACTGAGCTCCTGCAATACGAGTTCCAGAATTAAATGCATCAGCAGTAGGACTTGCCCACTGTCCTGACACGTAAAAGCATGATTACTGCATTCATATTAGATGTTACCTGTCTTAAAAACACTCTAGCAGGACGGTAATTTGAGCGTAGAAAGGTGCATCTGTTGTGGAGGATTTCCTGGGAAAGTTTTGAGCTTCCTGGAAGGTCTAAATGTGCAAAATGGAAGTAATGGAACTTTCTTACCTTTGAAAAAATGGTGCATATTTTTAATTGCCAGGTAAAAATACATATATTTCCATCAAAGATTAATGAGAAATCCCTTGAAATTGTCTCTCATTTAGCCCTTCAGCTTCCACCAGTTGTCATGTGGGTTTTGCCCTTCTCTCTCTGGGAAGGAAGGACTGTGTCTGTGCAGTTGCTTCCTGAATTAAGTGGTTTGCAAAGTCCGTTGACTGGAGAGTCATGGCAAGAGGCGTCCAGCTGCAAACAGCAACGCAATACTTCTGGTAGTTTCTGTGGTCAACACAAGCTTTAACAATGAGCGTGGAGAAATAACGGAGGTGCTGTTGTCGTGTACTGGCAGCTGCGGCGTATGGTTCTGTGTCAGACTCTCGTGGTAAAGACTGACAAAGTTGGCAGGAGGAATAAAGTACCGCAACCGCAAACATGCCTGAGTGCAGAGTGAGACATGGGAAACCTCGAGGGCTGACGCTTCAGCCGAGAGCAGCATTGGCCTCATTCGCTGCTTAGGTTGTATGCTGAGTTTGAAAAGCAACAACTCTTGATTTAAGGAGAAAAACATGAAGGGGGGAAGAAAAGACTGGGAATGCCAGTGTTTCTCAGCCACAATGACAACAGCTGAGGGCAGATTGCCTCCAAACGCTGAAGCTGAAGAGAGGGATAAGTAAAACCTAGCAAGGACTTCCCTGATTTGATGGGCTTCACTATTTCTTAATTAGTCCAAAATAATGTTCAAGTGAATGAAGTCTGAGGCAGTCGTAAAGTTCAAGTGTAGGAGCTGGACAAGTTTAAGCTGAACCAAAACTCATATAACGAATTTTTTGCCTGCTGTGTCATGAACCGATACTGCGGGGGTTTGCCGAACTGCACGGCAGGCGTGTGGAGGATGCTGGTGTTTCTTGCCAGAACACATCTGTGCTGAGAGAGAAGTAAGGGTGCACTTGAGCAGGAGCTTAACCCATGCAGAAATACATTGGGACTGAAGCGATGTGTTTTGTTTATAGAAGTCCTGCAGCGCTTAACACATGGCGATTCAGGTATTTTAAGTTTTATTTTGTAGGAACTAAGTTTGGCTTGTGTTTCTGAACGTAGCTGTGCTCAGGGCATAACTTTAATGAGACTGGTCACCTGCGGAAGAGTCATTTTCCTGGACTTGATTGGCATTGGGAAGGATAAAGAGATATTTCCACTGACATTCTTGGTTGCACACATGCTTAGGTAGCTACTTTTTGATTTGGAGAGGATAACCAGTAAATGCCAGATCCATCGCAGGCACATAATGGCATTTTCATTTGACAGGTGATTTGGTTTATTTTTCAGTCATTGACATAAAGTCCCTGGGCCTCCTGCGTGTTGTTTGAGGTGGGTGTTCACTGCCTCAGCACCTTCCAGCGATCGTGTGGAGGGGCTGTACCGCAGCCCTGCAGGAGCGATTGCTGCGAGACTCCCTCTGCACAAAGGACACGCTATTTTGTCTAAAGTAGGACTTCACTATTAGTGCTTCTTCAGTCCACACCTCTGTTAGCAACTATTTAGTCTACACCTCTATTAGTTCCAAAGACACGCCCCATTTCAGATGGATTGTATGTGTTCTTTTTATTGCGTGCCCTGATTGGAAACCTTTGCCAACCTTAAAGACTTCATCCTCCAGCGCAGTGCCGCGCTGCGTGTCCCTGCGTTGGCCGTGTGAGCAAGGCAGTACCTGTGCCTGCCAGCTGTCCTTGTACAAAGTGGTAGAACTTTGAATGCCCAGCAATAAAACATCACAGCAATGGTAGCAAGAGTTCTACTCACAAAAATGACAAACTGTGGAACATGATGAATTCTTTCTTTCTTTCTTTTTTTTTTTTTTTTTGGTAAAAAAATGTTAAATAAATTAAACCAACTACTACTTTGGGTTTTTTTTTTTTCCCCTTTTAATTTTCTGATGCGGAACTTACCCACAGAGGTTGTTTATGCTGGAACGCCTTTCTGCATACATTAAGCATCTTCATTGTCACTTCATTTTAGGAGTCACGTTGTAATAATCCGAACATCTTTTCTTTCAATCCACTTAAATACCTGGCACTTAACATGGTTAATTTCACTGGTTAATTAAACTGGCTTTATTGGTAGTTAAGAGCAGATTCATGACATTCTCTGAATGCTAATTGTAATGATCTTAAAAAAGGGAGGAGAGTTTATAAAAGCTGTATCAAGATTGGAAAGTATCCGCTTCTCCACATTTTATGCATGGCATGCAAATATCTTTCCTTTATCCAAAGAGCTAGTTTGGGATACACAGACTAATCATATTTTTGTAAATCATTTTATATTGACTTTTATTCTTATTTTCCCTGAATCTGGAAAAGTGATGATGCCAAGTTCTCAGCAATAAATGAAGATGCCCAAACCTCAGAATTTAATTATTCATTTTCATAAAGCAGTTGACTTTGTTCTGTAAGTAAGGGAGAAATGTCTTCAGAAAGGTTTTGGTTGGCTTTTTTCCAATATGTAAATACTACACCTTAAAAATGCCAGAGAGGCAGCTCGTGAGCTGATGGCTTCTACCTTTGGAAGTCCAGGTCTGGTTTATATGTTCCTTCCTTCCGCATTTATAAGGTGGAAGAATTGACTGTGCCTGCTAAACATACAACGAATTGCAAGGCATGGGACAGAGATCTGTCCCAGCTTAGCCAGAGTGACTAAGTTACATCATAAACCAGGGTGCAAGTGATTTCATTAGTCCTGGGTAAGATCTCCCCTGAAGTTACCTGGAGTGAATGAAAACGCAGATGTGAGCAATGAAACAGCGAAAACTGAGCCTGCAGCTGCTCTCCACAAACCGTCCCCAGCGTTACCCTCTCCGTGCAGGAGAACCGGGCTGTGGGAGCTGGCAGTGCCGCTTCGTGCAGGCGGCGCTCAGGATCGGGACTTCCATGGCGGCAGCTCCTGCTTGCTTTCCTGAGGGCCCCCCCCCAGTTCTCCCATCCCCAGTTCAGGCCTTGGAGCTGCAAGATGGCTGCTGAGCCACGTGCATCCCACTGGCCCTTTGCTGCTTTCCAGGGTGGACTCGAGCCACACACTGGTGTCCCTCCCTTCCCTGGCAAGCATGTCCCAGTCCCTGCAGAGAGGAGGGTGCCACGGCCTGGCCTGCTCTCCCGAAAGCCCTTTTGGGCAGGTCGGCCATGCTTCAGGGCCTCAGGGGCTCTGCCCTGGGCTCGTGCCTCAGCCGCGCTGTGCTCGGTCGCTGGCAAGTCTCAGCCCCAGCCGGCACTGTTTACATTGCAGACAACGCTATCTCCTGTGACAAGCGTCTGCCAGGGTGATAAATCCTTCACATCCACGACTGTCCCTCCCTTTCTCTACGCACACGTAGAGCCCCCGACAGGGCCAGCGCAGCGGCTGCCAGGCTGCAGTGTCCGCCGAGGAGGCTGGACAGGGAAGACCCACAGCGTGTCTGCTCCAGAGAGACTTGGGGGGACCCTGCGGCCTCCCCTCTTTGCCTTTGTAGGGGATGAAGAAGGGCTTCGTGGGCAAGATTGCAGGGCAGGAGGCTGCTGCTGTTGCTCCTCACGTAGGTGTTTAGGCAGAGTTTGATTATTTGGCTGCCTAAAAATACTCAGTGTTTCCAAGCCCTAATGCTGTGGGCATCACCCTGTCCCTCTGCCTCTGCTGGCAGAGTGAAATCCAGCCATCGGCATTGCAGGACTCCACACCCACGCACTCACTGAGCTGGGCACAGCGGTTTTTACACCAGCGATCCTCGTACACAGACACTGGCTTAGCAAGAGACGTCTTCAGGGCTCTCACCTCTGCATCCAGTGGTGTCCTGGGGCAGGAGCTCAGCCGATGTGTTAGACTCATCCTGGCAAAAGCTGCGTCTGAGGCTCTCCCTGGGCGAGGGAAGGAAGTGCCGTGCCTGGCAGTGTCAGCCAAGGGCTGTACAACACCCAACCAGAGACCACCGAGGAGCTGCCTGTGCCATGCACTGCAATATGCGAGACTGTGCTGTTGGGTCGCTGCGATTTACCCCCTGGTTTTCCTCCTTCCCCCTTCTCTCTGCTTTTCTCCCCTCTGCAGAGTTGTTGTGAGGCTCCACATTCCTTTCCTCACAGTCATTTCCATTTTCCAGCCCTGGGCTTTGCTTCCACTCTCTCCTCCACTTCCTTTGCTCAAATGACCAGTAACAAAACAATTAGGGATGCTCCCATCAGGCTTTACAGTTGGTGTCGCAATGAGGCTATGAGCAACAGAGGCGTTTGTGCCTCTCCATTACTTGCTTCAGGAATATGTCACTGGTCTGGTGACATTTGGTTTGCACTTGGAAGGTTTCCTGTGAAGCTTAACCCTCCAAAATGTAATTGGATTCTGCAGCCACTGCAGGTGTCACACGGACGCTTATTTCACAAGGACACAATTTGATTAGGGCATTTGGGTGTTTGACACCAGCCTGCCTACGGGAAGCGCTTCAGGTGAGCTAGCACTCAGCTTTGCTGTGGATTCCTCCACTCCCGGACGCAGAGCAGGTTCAGGAGCTTTCCCAGCCTGGGCTGGGATGAAAGCAAGTCTCTGAGCCTCCTCTGCCCCAGCCAAAGGGTGGGGTATTCCCTGCCCCAGGCCCACAGCCACACAGGGCGGGAGGCAAAGGCAGCCCAGCGGTGCCAGCTCACTGCGCCCCAGGCCAGGCCGCCCTCCTTGGCACAGCCTTCAAGGGCTCAGGAGTGGGAGGGTAAGGAGAGTCCAGCCCGCAGGGCAAGAAGGGAGAGTCCTTCTGGGCAAACTGAAGGAACAGGGCAGGGTGGAGCGCTCGTTCGTCTGGAAAGACGATGCAGGGAAGCCCTGTAATGTGGGGGTAACGTGATCATCTGTCCCTGCAAGCAACAGCAAGGAAGAAGCAGCCCCTTGGCCCGCGCCCCCAGCGGGGCAGCCCGCCTGCCTTCATCCCATGCTTGGCAGGGCAGGGAGAGCTCTCCTGCCGGCTGAGGGGGGCTCGGGAACTTTATTTGCCTGTTCTTAACAAGCAAAATGAAGCAGTTTCCTTTCTGCTCTTATTTTCACTGCTGGTTTTCATTGGAATCTGGGCTGGTTTTGATATTGGTGCCTGGTGCTTGTTTGCCTGGCAAACTGCAAAGAGGAAAACTCTCATTAGAGAGATTCCAGGCCTGCGCTTTTGTGGCTGAGGGCTTGGAAACTTCTCATTCCCGCTCCATGGTCCTCCAGGGAGACCTCCAGCCGGAGCAGGAGAGAGCATGCTTTGCTACTCACTCTATCTCGAAGGTAAACCCAGAGCAGCATTAAGGCCTCTTTGTCTTAAACATTTCTAGTTTCTTCTGACAGCTTTACAGGTGCTCTTTGCTTTTTCTCCTTCTGGTACACACCATCTCCAAGGCAGAACGTCCCCCTCAAAGATGGAACAAGCCTGGAATCGGCTCCTCAGCCCATAGGGCAGCACCCGCGCGGCGATGCTGAGCAGCTGTCTGCCTGGCAGGGCTGTTCCACTTGGCAGCCAGACAAAGGACTCAGGAGTAGGAGGAAAACAAGGCTGGGAGGGAAAGTCGCTCCAGATAATACGGCATCTGGCCTGGGAGGAACCATCTGAAAGTGGGGAGCAGGGCTAGGTTGGGAAAAAAAGTTTGTCTGGGAGAATTTAAGAGGAGAGCCTGTCCGGAATAGGCATCCAAACTTCGATCCGAAATCGTTGCAAGCCTGTCTGCTGACGTGGGAGAGGATTTCCTGGGGCCTGGCTCACGGCTGCTGCCACAGCGCTTCTGGCTTCGGCACTCTGTATCGCAGCCCCCCCTTCCAGAGGGTCTCAGAGGGCTGTTTCCCGCAGGACGGGAGCAATCCAGAGCTTCCAGGGGTATTTTGAGGTGTGAGAAGAAAAGGCAATAGGGTAGAGGTGGGGAATCTGTATTTCTATTCCGGTTTGGGTGTTTCTCATGCATTTTGGTGAGGACAGGGCAGTAAGCAGCAAACATCAGCCAAAAAAAGCAGATCACAGTGGAGGGACACCGAGGGCTGTCAGCGTTATCTCGGGAACGAAAAGAGTGGGAGAAAAACCTTGTACCATCAGCAGGAAGCAGTTGTTGGGAACAGAGACAGGAATGCAAGGAGCTGCAGCAAGGCGATAAGAAGGGCGCAACAACGGTGCCAAAAATGATAAAACGCACAATTATCCCTCTGTGCCAGTGTCCCAGTCAGCCCCAGGAGCACACGAGGTGTCCCTGGGGAAGGAGGTGTTCTGCACCAGGAGGTGCTGGCTCATTATGATCCCAGTAAGAAAGGTACTCAGCTCTGTAAAGTACCTTTTAGAATGCTGTTTGTTAGAGCTGACACTTGCCTGTACCGACCGTGCTCTTCAAAGAGGTTAAGGCTGCCTTCAAGCCAGACTTGAAAAGCTTAATTTTCAGCCTAGGCCTATCAGAGACTTTTCACTTTGTTTTGGATGATCATCTTAGTTTTAGCACACGAGAGCAGTTTGGAGACTTGCAGATTAAATCAGTGCTCAGAAACTTGTGGGTGCTGCTATGATTATTTTACGTACGATGCTAGAAATGCAGGGATGAGTATTTAAACACAAACTCACCCCAGAAAAAGGAAGAAACTTCCCATCTCTTTCCCCTTGCTGCTACACGGGTCTCTGTGGTGGGCAAAGAACAGTTTGAACATCCCCACGTCACTCAATTCGTTAAGCCTGACAGCAACTAATTACATTGAAATTAATGCGCAAACGTAATGTTTTACACATGTCAAAGACAAGGCAGGGAAAAAACAGGGTCTTGCCGTGCCATCTTTAATTCTTCTCGTTGTGGATTTAATCCAAGATGATAAGAAACAAGCCTAATGTGCGCTCCCCATTTGCAGGTCTTCAGGAGCGTTGCAGCACAGCTCTGCAGACACCGATGGCTCTTTAGCTTTATTCCCAGATACAAGGGGACAAACAAGTTTGTCTTAAAGCGTGGCCCAAGGCCCCTCGCTCTACCTCACAACCAGCTGCCAGAGCCTTCCAACATCGCACTTTGCATGTGTATTCCCTACGCCCTCACCAGAGGGGTACGGCATCCAACCTCGCAGAGCTTTGGGGAGAGAAAACCTCCTCGAGATCAGTCAGAGCTTGGCTAAGCAGGGGCTGGAAGGCTTCCTCTGTGGAAACGCTGGCTGCTGAGTATTCCCAGTGGTTTGGGAGGAGCAGAGGTGAGAAAGTCAAACCAGGAGAGGGAGCAGAGAAAATACAAAGAAAAGAAAAAGAGGAGGGGGACAGGGTGAATGTTGCAGACCTTACACAACTGAGAAAAGAGCCGTACCTGGAAAACATATGGTCTGTGCTTGCAGATGAGTGAGCAGACCGAAAAACCTAAGCACACACATTTATTTTCAAGTTACATCTTAGTGTGGAGAAGGCTTGAAAATGTCACGTGTGTGATAAAATGGCTCTGCTGTATTTCCTGCTCTATGACTTGGCCACTTGGTGATTAAGAGCTGCTTTTACTGTCAGTAAACAAGCCTGTGCCATCAGTCTGCAGCGCAGGGACCTGCGGCTCGCTGCAAACAGCCTGGAGCGTGCACACTGCTGGGACTGGAGCTGTTACACTTGATGCAGGGTTTGCACGTGCAGAACACAACCCCCAGCAGTGCACGCTGCTGAGACATGAGACAAGTTGAAGCTGCAGGCAGCCCCTGGGAGGCAACTCGAATCTGTGGTCACCCCGCTAAACAGTCAGCCCCGGGCCCAAGCGCGATGGTGGTTTTATTCTTGTGGCCACACCTGGTGCAAAACAACTGAAGTGACTCTGCAGAGCACATGGCAGATAGGAAGAACTTGCAGGTACTTCCTACCCGAGCCAACTTCAGCAGTGTCTGCAAAAAAGCCTGAGAGGCAGTCGGTAAAGGCAGTTGCAGTTAACGTAGCGTCTGAGGCCAAGCAGTAAGGTTGTCATTCACCAGAGTCTTGTGTCTTGTGCCACCAGCGCTACCTGTGCCCAGAGAACTGCAGAGCAGGCATAAAATACTGAGGTAAGTACTGCTGGGTTCCTGCTTACAGGACAAATAATCTGGCCCTACAAGCCTGACCATCTTATCAAGCCTGACCCTTACAGTTTGCTCCGAATCTTGTAGTGTCTTGTACTGAAGAAAGGACAATCTATACAGGACCGTTTCCTTATCCCCCCACCTCCTAGAGTATCATCTATTTTGAAGCTGTCATCATAAAACCCAAGCAAAACACAAGGGATCTTGTTCTTCACATTGCGGCTCAGTGCAGTTTTGTAGAGTTGGTGTAAAGCCGTGAAAAACAGGGCAGGCTCGGAACACTCCCCTTTCGCACTCACTTGGTCTGACTGTAAACAACCGCACAGCAATGGAAAATCCCAGAGCGGCATGGCCCTCGCCTGCAGGACTTCTCTGGCCTTCCAGGGATCAACAGAAAGGCAGCTATTTACAAATCTGGAAGCGGAGCTTTAGGGATGCAAAGTTCTCACTCACGCAGTGCTGGATGTGAGGGTTTACCAGGGCAATCTTTCAGGTCTCTGAGAAGAATTACACAGTTAAAGCCGCAAGCACCAGTGTGAAAATAGTGCCACTGAGCGTGTAATTCTATGCCTGGGGCTCTCAGGTCCCCTCTCTTAACAGACCGGAGAGTGGATCAGTTGTTCTAAGGACAATCTGTGCCACTCCAGGCTTCGCCGTGGTAGCTGGAGTCACGCACTTGGGCTGGAGATAAAATACAAAATCATAACAAGATTGTGTATTTCATCTGGTACCAGTCACAATTTTTAGATGTTTCTTTCCTGCAGTGTGCAGTGGCTAGAGCATGAGCTGGAGGAAGGGGTGTTCAAAGCCCGGCTTGCGTTTCCCCCTCTGCCTCAATTCTCCTTTATGCGGAGGAAATCATCTAATTGCTCCGTGACTATTTCCGTGTCTCTGCAATGGAGATGCCACCTGCCTCCCTTTGCAGAGCAGTCCACAGCAACGGATAGGATGGGCCTAAGTTGGCGTCACTTAAAAGGAATTTGCCCCTGACTTCCAAGGAGCGGGATCGGGCTCTCTGTAGTTGCTGTCACCGGCATTCAGAGCAGTATATCGCCTTGGATAGGCTTTAATTAGCGTGTGCGATAAAACCGATAAAACTACCAACTACCTCCCGACCTCAGAGTGGCTTCTGGTAAGATACACGTGCGGGTCCTGTGGGTCTCTGGCTGAGCTGTGTGTCGAAGGAGAGGTTGTCCAGGTCCCAGCAGATATATCGGTATAGATCTGGAGTAATTTAATGATTATAGAGGTGTGCTTGAGATTGAGATAAGAAACAAACCGGAGCATCTTACAGTGAAAAGGATGAGTTCTAGTGTGGCAGACACAGTCTGGAAAGCTTCATAATTTAACCTGCAAATTTCTTTTTTTTTTTTTTTTTGAGGAGCGAAGTTTTACTACTGCTTGCAAGCAGCAAATGAGTCAATTATCAACGAGATTCACATTTATTTTTTAATCCCTCAGAAGCTGCAATTCACATTAACCTTCAAGTGGAGAGAAATAGTGGTTTTAAAGAAAAGAAAAAAAAAAAAGGAAAGGCAGATTTATTTTTTTTTCCCCTTGGCGGGATTTAGGAAAAAAAAATCAATTAAATCTTTTATTCTAAAATTATCAACAGGTATTTTCCATCGAGATTAGCGGGGGGAGACGGGGGAGGTGACCGCCTGATTTGGGGGGGGGGGGGGGGAGGCGGGAAGGCAGCGACAGCTGGGCCGCCCCGAGGGACGCGCCAGCCCTTCTCCTCTGACAGGGGCTCTCGGCCGCAGCCCCCCCGCCGCACGGCGCAGGCAGAGCCAATTTAAACGAGAAGTTGTGCCAAAACTTTCCGAAGTTAATTAAAACACCACCCCCCCCCCTCCTCCTCCTCCCCCCCACTCTCGCCGTCGCCGGGCTCCCCACCGCCCGCCCTCCTTCCCCTCCCCTCCCCGCCCGGCTCCTCTCGCGGCGGCGTCCCTGAGGGGAGCTCCATTGTCTGTGAGGGGATGGCCGCGGCACCCCCCGCCGCCGCGCCCCCTCCGCGCCCCCTCAGCGCCGAGGTGCGCGGGGCGCCGGGCCGCCGCGGCGGGTGGCTGCCTCGTCTCCCCCAAAGTTTTTGGATCCGCGTCTCCTCATGATGTATGGATGATATATTGCATTGTGGGTGTCAATATAACTGACGGCCATATTTGCCGGTGCTGCTACTGCTGTAAACAACCCAAAGTGTCTGGGAGACACGGAGACGCTTCAGTGAATTTCAGGACGCTTCTCCTCCTCCCGCTGGCCATGTCTCTGGGAATGTCTTACAAGCCCAACTTGAACGCCCACATCCCCGGGACTCCCCTCAACCCGGGTAAGTCCACGGCGGCAACTGGGTGGCAAGTTTGGGCGGCGTGCGGCGGGGCGCCGCGGTGCCGCACCGGCACCTGGGGGGAAGCCCCGGACTCGAGTTTTTGCCCAGTCCGGTATGGCGGGGCAACGGCTCCGCGCCGGCTCTGCGCCGCCATTACCAGCGCCCGCCCGCCGGCCGGCGCCGTTAGCCCGCACCGCGCCGCCCCTCCGCGGGGGCGCCGCGCCCGCCGGGGCCGGCCCCGCGCCGCCGCCGCCGCTCCGGGGCTCCGGCCGCCGGGTTTCCTCCATGCTCGGCTCCCCGGGGCGGCTGATTGATCTGGATCAGGAATATTCCGCCGGCGCCTCAGCGAGGACCGCTGCTGGCGGGACGCCGCAAGTGCCGCCCGCGCCGCGCCTCGCCTCGCCTCACGCACGCCGCCGCCGAGCCGCTCTCCTCAGGCGGAGGGGCCGCCCGGGACCCCGGCTCCGCGCCCTCCGCCGCCGCGGGGGGCACCGCCAGCGCCGCGGGGGAGCCTCGGTCCCCGCTCCCCCCCTAGGAGTCTTGCGGCTCCGCGGAGCAGCCCGGGCGGACGAGCCCTCTCGGGTGGCTGGGGATCTTTTGGAAGGGGGGGGCAGCAGTTGCTCTTTATTTCTTACAAAATCCCTTTAAAAAAATTGTTCCTTTTCCCTGGGTCTGTACAGGAGTCTTTCCAACTTTCCTCTCTAAAAAGTTTCCTTGACGGTATTAACTTTTTTTTTTTTTTTTTTTTTTCCGAAAACTACATTCTCCCTTTTTTTTTCCCCTCCCTAATTTCCGAAGGTAACAGCAGGCGAGTGGCTTTTTCTCCTGCTGAGGTGTTTGCTGCAAAAGCGGGTCTCCGTGGCGGGGAGTGTGTGTAAATCGGTGCAGCCTGAACAAAGCCGCAGCAGCAATTGCTTCGCTGTGGGATATTTGGAGGGGATCTCGCTGATCTGTGCGCTCCGGCTGGTATTAAACAGAACCAAAATGGAGAAGTTGGTTCTGACTTAGAAATAATATTCCCGTCTCCCTGCCCCGCAGCCCCAGCCTGCAGGGTTGGCATCAGACCATCCGCAGCCAGAAATCAGGCTGATTTTTCTTTTTTTTTTTTTTTTCTTTTGAGAAGGGAAAGTTTGTGCAGTTAGGTTTAGGAGGGAGGGAAATCTGCCTGGGTGATTTTTACAGCGCCGTTTGCGGTTGTAATCCCGGGAGATTGATGAACGAAAGGGATCAACAAGATGCACCTCTATTCTAGCTGTACCAGGAGAGCGGCAATCTTATTTTACTGCAAGGAATCGTCACCAGCTGGTGATGAACCGAGGTCCCCTGTGCCTCAGACACTTCGATCCTGCGTGGAGCTGAGCTCGGTGGGGCTAGGTCGTGCGTGGGGAGCACCGCGGGCCCCAGCGCTGCTCTGCAAAGGGCTCAGGAAGCAGGGGATGTGCTAAGGATTTTCTGACAAAAAGCAGAAGTGTCACCGGAGGAGGGGAAAAAAAAAAAAAAAAAAAAAAAAAAATGAAACAAAACAAAGCCCAGCAAGGGAAACCGTTCTCCTGTCGGCTCCCACGAGAACCTGTGCCTTGCTCTCCGGAACAGCCGTAAAATCGCAGGGAAAACAAAGGTGGTATTTTGCGATGGTGGGTGAGGGGTGGGGATTAGGTCATGCTGTGGGGGGGATCCGAGCCTGGCTGCTCTGCGAGTGAGGACTGCGAAATCCCGGGTCAGGCATGCCGCTCACAATGCGAGCTTGAGTGGTGAAGTTTCTGTCTCCAGTCCTCTTGCTGCCGTGTCTGTGTGCTTTCTAACGCTCTGGCTGCGAACAGGGGGTTAGATTCTTTTATGCAGTTTTATCTCTCCCCCCCCCCCCTTTTTTTTTTCCTCGTAATGGCAAGTTAGTAGCAGTTTGCTGTCATGCTAGAACTATTCCTGGCTAAGTTGTCCTCTCTTCCGAGTTCGGATCATCCTCAACACCCCCAGAATCTTTTCAATGAAAGAACGTCCTCCTCTGAATCCAAAATGGGCTCTCTCTTCCCTCCGTGTCTTCTGCCATTATCCTCACGCACCAGCTCTTCCTCTAGCTAGTGGTATTGCCAGCACCGTGGCCTAAGGCCAAGGGAGTTAGACAAAGCAGTCCTTGCAGTTGCACATATCGCATTCAGAGTGATATGACTGCAAATGGCCCCCTCCTTTCTGGAGCTTAATTCTGAGTTGAAGGAGATTGCTTCTCTATTGTGCTCAAATTAAATGCCCCCCCCCCCCCAGCCAGGAGGCTAAATCCTAGGTTTGCTTCCAAACCTGGGGTGAAGGACACCCCCCCGCCCTGTCCTGCAGAGGAGAGGAAAACAGGAAATCTGTCCCTTTTGGCCTGAAATCAGCCCTGCAGAAGCCTCTCTGTATGAATGCTGAATATTTTGGTCTCGGCCGACGGAGGGCTCTGGCCAGCTGTGGATCGCACAGGGATTTTCCTCTGGGAGGTAATGCTGCTTCCCTGCAGTGCAGGGCTTCTGGTGCAGGAGTATTTGGAAAGGCGGTGTCGACTCACCTCCCGGAGCTGCGTCCTTGCTGCAGAGCTAACTCCTTTCAAGTTTAGGCTGAGAGTGGCCACTCTGCAAAACCAGGTTCAAACTGCGCTCAGTAAGGGGATCAGTGAGATGAAGCAGTTGTGGTTGGTGTGTGACTGTGCTCTGTTCTTTCATGGGAGCATGTTTAGGACTCAAAAAACTGAAGTTCTGAGAGAGAGGAGCTGTTGGGGGGGAGGAAATGTGGGGAGGAAGCCTCTGTGGGTTTTTGGCAGGTCTGGGGATGACTGCGGGTGAGGAAAATGCAGCTGCTCCGCAAGTGACTCAGGATGCTGGAACCATCTGGGTGCTGACTCCTCTGCCTTTACGCCAGGCTGAGGGAAGGAGATCATGTTGTCACAGTAGAATTTGGTGCCTATTCCTGTTCCCCATCGCTGAGGTCGGTGGGGACACTTGGTTCAGGGTGTCTGCAACCAGGCTTGCAGTGTTTCGTCTGAATGATCAGTCACCTTCTTGGAGGGCTTGTGCTCTGGGAATTTGGCCCCTGTGCGTGGCACCCCAGGCTGTCTGTTCTAAACTGCCTGTGCTTGGGGAGCCCTGCTTGATGTCCTGCACGAGCAGCTTCTCTGCCTGGGCGGTCGCTTTGCTGGGGACCTGCAGTGCTGCGCTGTACCTTCCCAGCCTCACCTGACTCTGCAGCGTCCCAGGGAAACGTCTGTTACCCATTCTAACAGCCATGTTTTGATTTCCTGGTGTGCTTTTGCTTGTCATACTGAATCCCGTGAAGTAGTTTCCTTCTTGTCGGTGTTGTGTTTCATAGTGTTTAACTCTGTTTCTCTGTAAGAGGGCTGGTTGCTGAGCTGAAGTAGAGCATCTCCATTGACTTCAGTGGAACCAGAGAGATTTACACCAGCTGTGAACCGGTCTGTAGTTTGTCTTCCCCTTGTTTCCCTGTGTTTTCTGGCTCTGTGGATATTCACCAGCATTCCTATTTTGTTCAGAGTATGCACAGGTCAGAGAAAAGTAGTTTTAAGATACAGAAGCCAGCAGGAACAGCTTGGGATTTTCCTTTGGTTTTATTCTAATTCTTGCAGAAACGTCAAGATTCAAGACAAAACCCTGTTCCTGTAATAAAGCTTAAAAACTCTTGAACGTAGGACATGGAAAAACAGCAGACAGTGACAAGGGAGGGAGCTGCATCTTGGCTCCACGTGAACCAGTGGTGACCGGTACAACAGGTACTGCTGTAGCTGAGGACTAGCGGGGCTGACAATGCATCTGCCACACCTCGCAGCAATCGAGAGCGTCTTGGTGAAAAGTGCAAATTCTCACTGAGAAGTGAAGTGAAAAGCATGTCCCTAACTGGGGATGTAGCTTGTAACTGGAGAGACCAATTTCATTCAGTCCTGAGAAATGGTACCAAGCACACTAGGCTGTTCCTTACATTAGTAAGACTGCAGTGCATACTTGGTGAGCAAATGGCTTGCCTGTCACCCTTTGCAGAGACAGCTTATGTTTGATATTGTTGTCCATATTGAGAGGTTGGCTTTGGAGTGGGAGTACTGGAAAGAATACTGTTTGTAGGCAGAGCAGAGAGCAAAGCGTTCATGCCTTAGCAGAGGGGATCATTTCTAGGAAATATACTCCCCCCTCTGATTCAAACTGAAATGTGCTGGTTCCCTGATCTGTTGAAGTCCAAGTGAAGTTGAGAATAATCTGAAAAGAAACGTGCTAAACATGTTTCAGAATCAGCAATTTTCAAGTGGACTTGTTTGGACATTTAGAAAATGGGCTTTTTTGGCTTTGCCTGAGTGTTCAGCTTCAGAGCAATGGTATGGTTTTCACAGTCAGCAAATCTCCTCATCGTCCCCACCCATCACATGTTGGTTGAGTTGCAGAGTGGTTTTGATTCATATTAACTTGATTCCTTTTGAATAAGTGTAAAGTAGAGGCTCTGCTCCACTTCTGCAACACTGATTCTCCATCCCTTAATGGAAACACAAGGGTCCAAACCAAAGATTGGACAGCTTTGAACCATACCTGCGATACAGACGCTTAGTCTGGAGGACTGGGCCAAAATCTAATCTTAAGTCATACCCCCTCACCCCAGCTACATGTGGTGTACACGTACCAAGTGCTTTAATCTTTTCATCCTTTCCTTGTGCCAAATAACTTGCTAGTGCAGAAAGAGCCTGTGTCTTAAGCTGGAAAAGAAGAATGGTGGGGAGCCCAGGTGATGGTCTCTTGTTTTTCTGATGTAAAAAAAAAAAAAAGGCAGAGGTAGGAAGAGGAGACATAAAACATGACCGTTATTCACATGGAAAGACTAACTAGAACGAGAGAGCTAGAGGAAAGGCCCAGAGTGTGACAGATCAAAAGAGCAAGGCCTCTGGCTGTTACGATAAAGAATGTCCTAGTTCTTGAGAACATATTTATGTGTGTGCGCACTGGATTTTTTTTTTAAAAAGGAAATAGTTTTATTCAAAGAAAGGTCTGTTTCTACCACAAGGGCTGTTTAAGGGGGAAATAGTGGGTGAAAATAGTGAAAATAAAACTTTCACAGGCAGTGGTATAAGGAATGTTTTGTGCAAATGAGAACGGGGGCCATTATTTTAAATTAAAAAAATTTATTGGAAGGTTGGGGGCAATGGGGGCTGTCTGTTTTCGCTCTGGGTTGGCAGCTCCTGTAGAGTTCAGTGCATGGCTTGGCTGTGCAGTAGATCTGCTTGTGTAGACATGTGGTGTCCCATGGATGGCAAGGAGTTCTTGTTGAACTTAAACCAAAGTGCGTAGAGGAGTAAGGAATCAAGTATTCTTGTAGTCAGCTGAAACACTACAACTGTGATTCAGGATGCGTTCAAATACTCGCTGCAGAAATAGCTGTGCTAGCTAAAGGTGTTACCTCTCCCCTGTGCTGGAAGATGCTTGCCTCACAACGTACATGGGCAGAAGCAGCTTACACGACGGTTTCTCATGTGTTTTGTTGCAAAGTTGTCTGGTTTAGGACAGAAGAAGTTACATCCTCTCAGTTAAAATACTCCAGCCTGGTTGTCTCATGCCGTATGCCGTCAGGAATCAAACTGCTGTCATCTGAAGCAGATGAGGAACATCCTCCAGTTGTGTGGCAGAGGCGGTAACCTCCAGCACCAGGCTTTCTATAACAAGGTGGTGACCACTAGCCATCTAAATGGCCTTTCTGTTGCAAACAACCTCAGCTTGAGGAGACTGTGTAATAGAGGTAGAAGCAGTGAGATTCCACAGACGGTACTGTGTACCTTGGATAAACTCCAGGCTACAGGTATCTCTTCTTACATACTGTCATGTTCATGTGTGCAAAGAGTTTGAGAAATGGCAGGAGTTTACCTACGCAGTTTTACAGGACCTTACAATGTACAGTAGCATATATGCAGTGGGGTTGGCTCTTGTCTTAAGTCAGTTCTACGTGAGTAACTCGGTGAGTTGAGTAACTGCTCCTGATTTTACTTTGCTGTTTGTGAGAGCAAAACAGGGTGGCAGTTGGGCTGTGTAGGTGCCATGGCACCTTCTGGGAGTGGATCAGATGAGAGTACCCCAGTGTTCCTGCTCCCACTGCTTCATTGCAGGGGGCACAGTAAGCTGCCTTCCCAGTTATTTTTCCAGCAAGCAGAAGCAATAGAATTAAGAATTAAAACTTAGACCAGCAAGTGGGTACCACTGCTTAGGCTTGGAGACAGTAGCAAAGGAGCTGAAGGGATCCCTGCAAACCTGTCGGAAATTAATGAGAAGATTCCTGGTCAGTGGGAGTTTAGGCAAACAAAGATTGATTCTAGATCTTTTGTCTCCTCGGGTGTTAATTTGGGCTCTCTCTCAGAGAGACTGCTGGACGGAGCAGATTTTGACACAAAAATCTCGTTTCTGTTTGCTGTATTGTTAGACACCCCCACCACCACCCCCAATTAATAAAGGTTAATATTGATTAACAAGAAAATCACTATATTTTTGTGGGGAAAATGCTTCTGGCAGTCTTCTATTTGAATACAGAAATAAAAGACATTGTTGGCACAAGAATAAATGGGTATATAAAAGGTTTTGTGTACATTTAATTAGGAAAGTGGAGGGAGGAAAGTGTGTATATTAATTTAGGTTTTAAACAGCAAGCACTAAGACAATTTGGGATGTGATACAGGGTGTCACTTAAATTCAGTACCAAGCACATTCCCTTTTCGATTCTGTCAGGTCTTAACTGTCTTGTCTCCATTGTCGTTTCAACGTGAGAGAGCAAGCTTCAATTTGGATCCCCCCTCCTTTTTTTCTCTCTGGTGAATACCTAATCATCACGCTGATTTTTGACTGGGTATTGACTGTGAGACTTCCTGGCCTAATTTTTTTTGCTAACTGTAATAGCAATAGCTGGCGATTTATTTTTTTTTTTTTTTTAATCTGAGATATACAGGATGTTCAGACATGCAGATGTATTTTGTGTTAATTGAGTAATAGTCATCCAAGACCCAGGGCTTTTCCTTGAGATTAATGTACAAAGGGATAGGTCAAAAAGCTCAAGGTCCATTACCCTGTGAGATACTAATACCCCCACAATTAATTTCATTTTCATGATTGCATCATCTTAAATTGAGGTGAAATCAAGGATTTTTCATTTTTTTTCCCCCTCCAGCTGAGTTTGACTGGCACAACTTCTGACATGGGTGTGTGGAGGCTGGTACCACGGCCAAGTCAAATCCTTTTCTTTGTTCTCTGGGCCTGCTGCTGCTGATAAAGTGGTCGGCGCATGGCATTATGTCTTATTACATTTTTGATGCAGACTGCAAAGAAACGGGTAAACTCACCATGGTTACCACGATCTGTCATTTGGCAGGGCATGCTGTACTCAGCGATGGCCTCTAGTGTCTGCAGCACAGCTCTGCATATGTCGTGGGTACAGGAGACAATACAGCAACCCGTGGCTGCCGAAGCGACGCAACTCTGCTGATCTGACTGCTAATTCCGATCGGGAGCGATGCTCCAACTCCAGCGGCAGGGTCTTCCTCGGAGCTGAAAGTTCTTGTTTGTTTTTGGCATTCAGTGTTGACTGAGTCGCTGCTGGATTCAGGCTCCCGTGCTGAGACCAACTCCTGTCCACCGCAGCGCCGTACGTTGCTGGCTTTCGCATGTGTGAAACTTTCTCGGTCAGCCCCTGGGTTCACGGCTTGGTCTCAGCACATCACGTTTGTAGTAGGGTTTCTTTCTTCTCTCGCCATACCCTGCTGTGTTATTTCATACAAGCCAAGCACGTGTCCTTGCTTAAATCAACATAATCTGAAACAATCTCAAAATCATCTGTACTATCTTATCATTAACTGATATGATGGTGATCAGTTCCTTATTGTTTCGCATGGGCTGGATGGTCATGGTTTGCTCAGTGGGTAGAGCAGGATTCCTGAGTCTGGTCATTGGAGTCATTGCTTTAATTCTGAACCAGTTTGGAGCTCACAGGTCTTGCATGTGACTCCTTGCAATAACAGTTTAGGAACAAGTCTTTGCAGGATGGGTCTTTTGTTTTATTGTACATGAGAAAAAATAGCTTAAGTCTTTCTCTGCTTAATTGAGGTAATTAAACCTTCTTACCTTGCAGCACAAGGGGCTCATTAATGTTTTTGAAGCATTTTGAAGTCCTTGGAGGAAAGATGTGGTTTGCTGTTGTGTCATGTTTGATAACTTGAAATTCAGCCATCTAGACTTGAAATACTGACGGAGTTGTACATACAGAAATCTTACAATTGTGCATGTATTTTGAGCTCATAATGTGACTAATTAAGAGAATACCTGACAACTGTGGTGTTCCTTCACAGTGCCGTACTCTATAGGTGTGTTTAGTTTTTGGGGGTTTTACTGTGCTTTAGCAAAATGTGACAATTAGCTCCATGTGAAGCCTTAGTGATGGAAATGCAGATTGTAATGCCATAAAATTTAGCAGCTTAATTAAACAGAAACCTTGCTTTTTTTAAGGTGACCTAGTGCCTAGCCCAGTTTGCCTTTTTTAGGATTTCACATCTGGTTAACTAGTAAAACTTATTGAAGACAACCCCACATTGATATCCTTTGATTAATTCTAAAGTGGAAAGAGACTTTGCAACTGAGGACTAGAGTCTGTTCTGCTACGTTCCGCAGAGCTTTTTACAGTGTAAGTGCTGGCTCTTCTCGTAGTGAGGGGAAAATATGAATGAAATCACTTGCAACTTTAAAACAAAGCTGGAGATTTACATAGTTCTGAGCCCCAGTGACTTTTAGCAGCAGTTTAATTTAGATTTAAATGAAGGCTGGTAAATGAGATCTGTTCCTCGTGTAAAAGACATTTGGGAATTTTCAGCGAAGGAGTTTGTAAGGGGGAAGATTTTTCCAGACAGCAGGCAGTCTGCGTCTGTGCCTACAGGCAAAGGCAGCAGCATCGGTGGATGCAGGGGCACTTCAGCTGCAAGAGTGAACAAGTCGAGTGGTGTAATGCTCCCTCAGTCCTGAGCGTACAGTCCATAACCAGCAGGTCCTCTAGCACTGGTGTGGAATGGGCAGCTTAATTAAGCCCTCTAAGAAAAATCTAAACGTTGTTTCTTAAACCCAAATTCTTAGTGTTGCAGGGCGAGGGGGAAGAAGTGTTTTGATTGTTCTTTTCTGGAGCAGTTCATCAACAATCAGTTGTCTGTTTCTGTAACCCCTAGCTGACTCAAACCCCTGCAGAGCTGACTGTAAGCTTTTACAAGTTTAGGAGAAGTAACCATAACCCAAAGTGATGTTATTTTTCCTTTCGTTTACTTATATAGCACAATGTGTCTGGCTAAAAACATTTGATATCACACAAAGAGGAATAACGGTAGCACTCCTTGCCTCTGATGTCATACAATGAGCAGCAGATCTGATATACCTGAACTGACTGTTCCCTATGAATAGTTTTGGCATTGGCTGAAAACAGTACTGAGGGTAACTTGCATTGACCATGGGATGACACTTTGAGTTGCAAAATTACTTTCAGATAACTTGCACTGAAAAAGTAAAAATAGCACAGTACATTAGACTCATCTATGTGGAATGTATATATGCAAAAATAGGGCTCCTTAATATTTACAGTTTGTCTAGGCAGAACAACCTGTCATGCTACACTCTGCTTCACTTTTAGGCAAACAATTTGCACTGTTGCAGGCTGTGCTCTTTTCAAATGTACCTTGAAACGTACGTAAGCAACGTTAGAGAACCATTAATTTAACCATTCTCTTCCTAGCAAATAGTGTGACTCTGAAATGTCATTTGTGAGCTTAGACAAAGGTGAGAGTCACAGCTTTAGAAAAAAGTGATTAAAATGTGTCCCAATGTAACAGACTAATTAATCTTTAGATAATAACAGATTTTTTTTTCCCCTCTTTTCTCTCTGCAGCTGGGAGTGTTCACTCTCCCTCCACAAGTATGGCAACATCTGCGCAATATAGACAGCTTATAAATGACTACGGACCCCCATCTCTAGGCTATACACAAGGGATGCAGGTACAGCTCTGCTGCTTGTTTTTCTTTAATCAGATCACTGACCCTGCGTTTGCATAGTAGCATGGATTGTGGCCTGTAATCTGAGGTGTTCCTCCCTCCCATCAAGATCTGAAATCAAACCCAAATGGCAGACTGATTCATCGCACATGTCTCGGGATCAAATTAGACTAAGCAAGTGCTGAGTGAGATTGGTTACTAATTAACTCTTAGTCCCATCCCATCTGAGTCACAGTGAAACATGTCTTGTGTTCTGATAGTAAGGGCTCTAATGTACTTTAAAATTATTTGTTAAAAAATGAATATTTCTATACTGATTTTTGTCAGGAAAATACTCTAAAACTTAGTCTCATGAAGTGTCTGTCACAGACAGTCCTGCAGGCTGCTTCAGGTACCTGGCAGTAAACTTTCCATGAAATGTATTTGACTTTATAGGATTTCCTTTATGCGGGCAGTTTTGGTTTATCTGCTTCTTCCTCTCCCTGCTGAGCTGATTCCCCCACAAAATATGCACCTTAACATTGAAAAAGCAGAAACAGAGTTAAATAAGCAGTTCCCAGTTTGCTGTTCTTGCCAGGACTGTTTTAACTTGTGTTCCACCTAAGGTCCCAGTCTTGTAGCTGCATCCTCCCAGTTGATCACGATTTTTGAAGGGCACGTAGCATTGTGTCGAACTGCAACAGCAACCGCAAAAAGAAAATCATGTTTATGTAATAAACCTGAAATTTTATTTCTTTGAAAAGTGGCTTCCAGGGCTATTTCTGGTCCTCTGTGAATTTCCAGTTGCTCTTTGTTGTAATTGTTTTGTTTTTAGCAGTATTTGATTGAGATTGATCTACTTTCAACTACAGGGTACCAGCAGCAGTCAAGTACCGCAAAGCAAATATGCAGAACTTCTAGCCATCATAGAAGAATTAGGAAAAGAGATTAGACCCACGTATGCTGGGAGTAAAAGTGCGATGGAGAGGCTAAAAAGAGGTAATGCTTAAATTTATTAAAAAAAAAATTTAAAAATCATGTCCCATACACTTGATGCACTGGCTGCTTGTCTACAGCTTCATGACAACTGTTTCCTTTGAAAGGAGACAGCGGTCTTGAGCTCATCATTGAATTAGGTGTACTAGCAGGCAACTGAAACCTTGGGATACGCTATTCGTGCTGTATTTGATAGATAAACCAGTGACAAAATGCATTTCGTGTGCACAAGGGGAGTTCCAGTTAATAATTCAAACCTTACTTTAGAACCCTTAAGGTGTCTAATGGATATGTTCTTTCAGGTTCCTGGTGATTTACCTGCCCCTTGAATTCCCTTTTCTCCCCAGTCTCCAAAATATGGAGCCAAGCATTGTTTACTTATCACCCATCTACTTGACCCAAGTGTCTTTACTAAAGTGCATTTTGCCTAAAGCAGTACTACACTTGGGTAATTCACACTGAGGCTGGTGGAGAGAAAAGCTAAAAAAATAAAAAAGGTGGTCAGGGAAGGCTGTTCAGACTGAGACGTCCAACGTACACATTCCTCCTCTCTGTGGAGTGTGGGGCCTCCGTTACCTGTTGTCAAGTGGATGTCATTGGGAGCCCACTAGTAAGGGACACAGAAGCTTTTAGGCCCGGCTGATGAGGTCTCTCTAGCTTTGCTTTGTCAGCTAAAAGGGGTCATAAGTGCCCTTCCCTCGCAGTGTAAAAGAAACCCCTGCATGCCCCACTGCTGACATCAGCTTGACATTGTCCTCTGCAGGAGACGTGCGAGGGATATTTCTGAAGGAGCAGTGGGACATTCCGCTGCTCCAGCTCCTGAAATGACCCGGAAAGGCCATCGACAACAGTTGTGCTGGCGGTTCTGTCCTTTGCCAGTACGATGTAGTTACCTTTCCCTCCCTTTCCTTGGTCCTTGTGCTGAGTTTGGCTCACGCATTCAGCCCTGAACGGGCATATTATTGTAACAGAATAACTTCACCACCTTGCAAATCCCCCTTACATTTACCCAGGACTACAAAGCTTTATTTAAAGCTCAGCCATTATGGGAGAGTAATGTATCTGCCCTGACATGCAATAAAATGACTAGTGGCTGTTCTGGGAAAGGATGCAATAAAGTCTGCTGATGAGTGGTAAGTGGAATCTGGCCCAGCTAAAATCAATGTTGCTGGAGTCTCTCTTTATTGCATTGCCTGAGTCAGTATTAATAGATCATGAATGGCAATAGGCTAATGGGGACAACTTGAGAGAGACCGGGAGAGATGCAGACGTGCTCTGAACTGAACGGTTCCTCACTCTGGTGAGCAAAAGTTGTTTTGCTGCTTCTTGCAGTGAGCGTTTAGTTTGTGGCTAAGGTAGGTTTAAGATTCAATGCTGCCGCTGTGACTTGCCAGTGTTGCAAGGAATCCCAAATAAATACTTTTTGCTGCCATCTTTTGGTCACAAACATACCTCTCTTCCCATTTTGGGAGCCTAATGGCTGAAGGAGCATGTGCCAGTGTGAGAGCAAAAGTGATGGAGGGTAACCACGTGACTGCAGCCTCCGTGGCCGTGCAGAGGTTATTCCTGAATAAAGTCCCTGTCCCCAGCTCCACCCGCTCCTAAGCACAGAGGCTACTGACCTCTAAAATTGGCCAAATTCCCAGTGTTCTACATAATTCAGGGTAGTTCTGCTGCATAAACTGGGCGTCCTGCCACCAGCTCCAGGTCCAATGCACTGCTTTGGGTTTCTGCATCCCACAGCTGCAGGATGCAGCTTTACTTGTCTGTGTCAGTTTAACCCTCTGCAAAGGCTTGCACCCGTCGAGTCCCAGGTCAGTACTCCTGGGATGTAAAGGCTGTTGCTGCGATCGGGGCTAGCAGCCTTCTAGAAACAGCATCCATTATCTCTAAATAGAGATTACACCTCATCTACTGCCTTACTGTCCTTTCTCCACCTTGTTAAGGAGCATGATTGAGCAGAGAAATCGCCTTCTATCTTGTCCTGTCAGTAAAATATAATGTCATTTGTTGTAGGAAAATCTGTCTTTCATTTTAAAACCTCTCTCAAGCTCTGTTCTTTCAGCAGTTCTGTGAACATGAATCTAGATTTAGTTCCAGGATTAAGAATCAAGGTCCAGATTGCTGGAACCCAAGGCAACAGGACTTGTAGTGGAAAATTCCACATTATGTCTATCAGATGAGAGTAGATACGGCAGCATATAAAGTGGTGATGATTTACACTGGGAGCTGAGCCAGTGTTAGGAGGTAACTTTTTGCACACACCATAAAAACCCCTTCTTTTTCTTAGAAGAGACACAACTTGTGTTTAAGCAGTATTATGAAGGCTTGAATTTTGATGCATCCTCTCAGAGGAGAAGTATCCCAAGGTATTAAGACTTATAGAGCTTGCTAAAATGACTCCCCAAATAACTTGTTTGGTTTTTTTTTTTTCACTCCACTGAAGCAAAATAACTCACAGGTAGGAAAGATAATTTTTTTTCCCTTTCTGTTAAGCCTCTGATTTTAAACAGGCTTGCGCTGCACATTAAGATATACCTGTCACTGCAGACCTACAGATCTGATCATGCTCCGATTCCTGGTTTAGTCCCTTTTCAATTTATAAATGCAGTTTGGGAAAGCAAACTTGTTAGCAGCAGCTGATGTTTGGGAAGCGAGGGATCTCTCCCTTTTCTGAGGCGTGCTGCGGTAGCCTTGGCAACTTGGGACAGAACTACGTAAACCTCTCTCTGGACTGTCACTGCAATTGTGACCTGAATGAGACGATGTAAAATGTGTCCAATTCTTTTGCAGGCATTATTCATGCTAGAGGATTAGTTCGGGAATGCTTGGCTGAGACGGAACGAAATGCAAGATCCTAGCCCACTAATTCAGTTGCAAGGTTTTCCATCTCTTAATGAAGAAAAAGTAACACTTACTCCTTTTGACTCTTGAAACGTTCAGACAAATTCCTTTATTTTGAATGTTTTACCGTTCTTGGTTTGCCCTTACAAAAATGTATAGTTAAGAATGAGAAAACAAGGGTTTTTCAACTTACTGAGGGTTTGCATTTTGTAAAGATGTTAAAACTTCCTAAAATGTTTCTAAAACATGAAAACTGAACTGCATGCAGAGGAATGCTCTTCTCTTCCAGGCTATATTTCAGTTCTCTTCATATCCAGCCACAGTCCCATTCTGGTTTTTTTTTTTTCCTTTGACTATACTCACTTAACCCCATACTGTCAATCTTTCAAAGTTTGACATAATCTCTAAGGATTTTTTTAATAAATGCAGAATAGCATGCTGTACCTAGTAGTCTGCTAAGTCACAATTTGTCACACAGCATAGACCCTGCTTAGAAGTAACCTTCCCCTTCTCTTATTTTTCCTTTTTTTGTTCGTTTTGCATAAACATTTGCATGACTGTTAGTGCTTTGAAGTCCATTTAAAGTGCATGAGTTATATGGAAAACAGGGAAACCTATTAAATAATAACAAGGTCCTGGAAAGCTAATTTCTACATTAAGGCTGGAGATTTCAGTTTAAATTTTGCCAAAAAAAGAAAATTCTGGATAAATTACTAAAACTGTTATTTGCATCTTTGTATGTATTTATTACTTGACGTAATAAAGCTTATTTTCATTAACAGTTTGTATTGAAACTATGTACAGTCCCTTTAATCAGATTCATACTCCATGAACAAGAACTCTCGACAGAAAAAGATTTAACCTTCATGCAGGAGGCTCAGTTCAGGAACAGACAAAGGAACAGGCCTGGAGATGGCTGGGGAGTTTTTCCATCCGTGGCACAGTCTGGATGCAGTCAATCTCTGCCAGGTGGCGGTACAGTTGTTAAGTGGTCTCCACTGCTGTCAACATACCATGGCTTTGGTTCTTGAAGCGCTCTCCTTCAGTGTTGAAAGCCAGAACTTGGTGGCAGCCGGTGAGGGTGCTGTGCAGAACTGAGGCAAAGTTCTGGTTAAGCAATTAGAGTAGTTAAGAGAATTAAACCAGGAAAATGTACTTGATTAGAGGCTTCAAAGTAACAGTACCAAAGGAAAAGCAGCTGCCTGTATTTGCATAAAATGGGAACTGACAAAGTGAGTGAAGATACCAAAATGCCCAAGCCTAACTGCAGCATAGCATAAACGTAATAAATGACTGCAATTCCCTACTGTACACATCCTAAGGAAGATGGGGTACCTAATAGATACGGAGCTATGGATACTTGAAGAAAATACAGTATTAGGAGTCAAAGTTAATTATTTCACAGCTTGGATGAACTGGATTCTCTTGCCTTGGGAGGCAAGTTCCAACACGTGCTGTTCTTTGTCTGCAATGACCCAGTTTTACCTTTGAACTGGGAGAACATGGCTGACCACCCTCACTTGCAGAACCGAGTAGGACAAAAGCATTGGTTGGGCTAACGGACCTGAAAGAGGCAACCGGTGACTGGTGTCTCTTCTATCAGCATGGGGCATTGGAACTGGTATCCGAACGTGGTCCCTGTTTATAAAGGGTTTACGTGAGCAGAGGCATTGCCTGAGTCAGGACGGAGAGTTACAACCTTGTAGGGCTGTTCTTACGGACTGGAACTCCTATGAAGCATCACAAGGCATCACCTGAGCAGAGGAAGATCTATTCAATTTTTTTTTTGTCTCCATTAACAATGGTGGAAAGTTTATAGTTCCTTTTTATCAAGGATTGGTTTATCATCTTCTGAACTCGGCAGAAAAACTGATTGCTACATGTGATTAATGAGATGATGGCCGACAGAGGTAAGAATACACGACTGCTTTTATCACTTCAGTTTTACAGTAAGAGCAGGTCACTGCTCAGATTTCAGTTGTGCTCGTGAAGCCCTACATCATCTGTTAGTTTGGAAACTGTGTTTAGGTATAATGACAAATGTTTCCCTTACCCTTCAAGGGCAAGTCGGTATTTCATGTTTAGTTTATTTCTCATCCAATTGCTGCATCTCTTTGAAGTGCTTTTTCCTTTCTAGGTTTTCCTTTGCTCTTCTTTTTTTCTCCTGTTTCTTCTTCTCTGATGCTTTCTTCTCTTTAAAAACATCACTATCTTCACCTTTGTAGAAAAGGTCAACTTTTTCCTGCAGGATTTCTCTGGCTATCTTTCGGTTCTGCTCCACTGATCTTGTTTGATGACACTAAAGAAATACAAGAGGACATTTTTACTGGAACTTTAACCTGTTTATTCTTCTGCTGTCCATCTCAGTCTACATATTCCTGCCATTACAGTAAAGAAACTCCCCTCTCCGCCAAGCCAAGAGCGTCCTTCTACCAGAACTGCTGGCACTTTTGTGTCCAGATGATACATTTTGGAGAGGCTGCCTAATAATTATTTAGGTTGCCTAATAATTATTTGCTACTGTAACTTATCAGACTGGCTTTTGCATTAATCTTTAATGCTTCCATATTACCTTGGAAAGCTTCTTCCAAGTTAAACTCAACTGCGTCTTCCCCTTGTGATAAGGAAGCAAAGATTAATTTCAAAGCATTAATCCACAAGAAGTAGGAAAGAATAATGCTTAAAAGGAATCTGCAAAGTGAGTGTGATCAGCTTGTTAAGGAAGACATTCTAACTCACTCACAAGAGGGAGAGGAATGTGACAGCTGCCACTGAAAGGCAGCTACAACAAAGATACTGAAAACTACAAAACAGTGCTGCATGTCAAAGCCAGGAAGATCAGCCACGACCCCAAGTTTATTTATCTACTGATAGCCAAAACTGTTTCTTGCTGAGATCCTTTACAATACATGGAAACTTCTCCTCCACGACACTTGCACTGTGATTATGCTTTACTATGAAAGCAGACTTGGAAGACATGATGCAATCTGTGGCTTGAATAAAATATAATTACCTTCACGACAATCCCAGATGGAATATGCTTCAAGACGACACAGTTGTTTGTCTTATTTGTGGCTTGACCCCCTGGGCCATCACCTCTTACAAACTGTTCTTTTAATTCTGCCTCAGTTAGTCCAAGGAGATTGGAAGAGTTCTTCTTTCCTGCTGCCTGAAGTAAGGGCACTCTGGGCTGAGAAAATTGCTGCTTCCTTAAAATCCACGGTCGCCATGGTGGTGTTTGCAATCCCCTCAGTAAGGATGTAAAAGGAAGTAAACTTGGAACATTCATGCAGAAATGAGGACACAGTTTCTCTGGGATGTAGCCTGAAATAGAAGTGGGGAATGGAGTTTACCATGAGAATCCTTGTTTTAAGATGATCTAGTTTAGCTGCACATCCTGAGCGATATTTCGATATTCCAGTTTATTTCCAAGGATGTTTGAACGGGTTTCATAGGCATTTGCCTTGAAATAGTTACCACTCCAAATGGGACTTCGGTTCTCATTACAATTTAGTTTCTTAAAATAGTCAAGATTATTGTTTTGTTGTTAAAAGGGATCTGGAAACCAGTAAGTAAGTTAGTACTCCTACCAACTCTAGGAAAAAACTAAAGATAACCAAAAAAATGAAGAGAGGAAGGAGAGGGTATTTCTGTCTTGCAGTCTGAAGCCTCTGTGGACACTCCACTCATGCCCAGGCTGTGTCTTGCTGGCAACAGTACCTGCGATTTACATGTCGACACACGCTTGAACTACATCAAGGGAGGACAGGGGAGGCTGCAGGAATCCTCCTCTGAGGTTGCCTCAAACAGTGCTCGAACTACTGAAAGAAACCTGCAGGAAGCAGCAGCAAATTTACATAATATAACTGGCCTAGTAACGTCTGGGCTTCTCATGTTCGCTGGCGTGCAGTCACGGAAGACTGCAAAGAGGAGGTGGAGGGAAAACAATCAAAAAAAGAGCCAGACTGTATGTAGAACACGTCTGTCCCAAGGATACAGATGTTGGAAGTCGGATCTGGCAGACCAGAGCTCGAGTAGTTTAAACAAGTCAGAATGCAAAGATGGATTTTTACCTGGAAGGATGATGTAGGGCTGCTCCCGACTAATGGTACACAGCAGGATCTGGGATGTGTACGTACAGTCACAGACTGATTTATGATTGAGTTCTGCGATGCCTTTTGAATGCTAGGATAGTGCAGGAAACAGAGTAATTCTTATCTAAACAGATGAGGTGATCTAGACTTGTCTTTTGACCTTTACAGTGGTTTCCAAAAGGTGAGGTCAGGCTCTAGCACGCATAGGATTTGGAGAGTGGTCTAATACAGCAAACGTGGTAAATTCCACTTCAAATCGGAAATACTGTTCTGTGTTGATCCTGTTAACAAGCTTGTCCGTCCTGCTCTGCTCTCGGAACTTTCTAGTCCATCAGATGGAGGAAAAAGAATCAAGGAGTAAGCAGAGCACCAGGTTTTCAAGCTCTACTTCACATGCTGATTTTTCCCAGGTCAAGTTACTAACACATGGAAGTGTGCATTATCCTCATGGATAATGAGGAAGGTCAGGCTCTACTGCTGTCAAACAGCACTCTTCAGCAAGGCATTAGGTAAGCAACTAAAACAATACATGCTGTTATGCTTGGAATATTTTATTTGATTCAGAATAATTCAGCATGTGAAGAAGTGGCACTTAGCAATAAACACCTGTGAAAGTTGAACATAATTGTTGAAATAAAAATAACTTTAAGAAAGCTTTTATGGGCAAGTAAAGATGTCCGCTTGGTGGCACTAGAAGGTAGTAACGTGGGTTCCTTTTTGCTGCAAAAACCATGCAGAAAAAATAGGCAGAACTACTACCTAGTTCTGAAACGAGTCTTCAGTCGACAGCAGGTTTCTTTCGGGCACTGCCCATTTACAGTCTCCTGTTTTGAAACCTGACAACTCGAGCAGCCTGATCTTAACAGGTAAGTCAAGGTAAAAACCCATGTTCACTGTAAGCCTATTTCTGCTACTTGACACTATAGCTATAAAACAAGAGTAATCCTAGAAGATACTAGCGAGTTTCTCGAGATTTCAGTTAGAAAGCCTCCAAGAAACACGTGCCGTACAATGCAAATAGGATCTTAATAATGCTTTAATTCTAAAAAAACCCACCCAAAACAAAAAAACAACTTTGTTAATGGGATTTTAAAGCCTACACTACAGAAGAGCTGGGTCAGTAAGGACGCTCCCATTTTTTAAACACGGTTCCAGCAGCGACCGGCCGTTTCACCGGCACGGACAGGGGGCAGCCGGCCACACCGGCGGTGACGCTGCAGCGACAACGCACCCTGCGCTCCGGACAGTCCGTTAAACCCCGGGTTAAGGCAGCTGTTTTGCTGCAAAGTTGCACGAACAACGGCACTTGCTGTCCCACACGTCCAGGAAACAAAGCGAGCAGAGGGTTTCGGTGGAGCCCCCAGCAGAGCCCGGAGGCACGAAGGGCAGCGGCCGACCTGCGGCTTCGCGGGCAGCGCGCCACGGCCCCAGACCTGCCGCCTCCCCTCCGGACGGCGGTCACGGCCCGGGGCGCGCCGCAGCCCGGCCCTCGGGAGGAGCTGGGGCAGCCCCCCGGGCCCTGAGCCCTCCCCGCGCCGCCGCCCCGGGCCCCGGCCCCGCCGCCGCCTCTTACCTCAGGCGACTCGGGGCGAACGCCACCGCCCCCTCCTGCGCCCGCGCTGCGCAGGCGCGGTCCGCCGCGCACGCGTACGCCACCCTATGCAGTCCCGCACACCTTCGCGCCCCGACAGGGGCTTCTGCGCATGCGCACCCCGTGGAGGGCGGGAGCTACCGCTACGCTAATTGGCACTTGGGAAGCCAATCGCTGCGCAAGGGGCGGGCTTACGCACGCCGTCCAGCCATTACCAATCAGATTCTGGGAAACCGTGCGGCGCGTAGCTGCACTAGCCAATCCCTTCGCGGCGGCGCGCGTACTTTTCCACGTAGCGAATCAGAGCCGAAGGCGCGACCTGGCGCGCGGTCAAGATGGCCAATCATCGAACTCGGCTCTGTCTTGAGTGCCCTCTACCCCACCACGTTCGAAACTCGGCCGCCAATCGCCGGGAAGGAGGCGGTGGGCCGCGCCTGTTTATCGCCTAACGGTCGCTGGAGGAGGCAGCTCCCGGGCTGCCGCGGACGCCTCCTCGCGGGCTCCCGGAAATGCGGGTAGGGACCGGGCGCGCCCCGGGGGCAGCTGGCGGGGCCGGAGCCGGCTGCGCCGCCGCACTTGGCCGCGTCCCAGCGCCGCGAGGCCGCCTCCACGGCACCGTCCCACCCCTTTCCCCGACGAGTGGCGGGCCCACCAGCCAATCCGAGGCGGCGGCGCCGTCAACATCCCGGAGCGCGAGGGGCAGCTGTCCAATAGAAGCGTGGGGGCGGAACTTGTCCGGAGGGGGGGCGGTGGTGGGGGGTCCCTGGGGGAGGGGGTCACCTGTGAGGGGAGGGGAGCGTGAGGGGGCAGAGCTGAGGGTAAGGGATGTCTTGGGAGGGGAGGGGAGCCTGAGGGGGCCGACTGGGAGGGAGGGGGTCGCTTATGAGAGCAGGGGACTTGGGTGGGGGGCAGAGTTGGTGAGGCGGTCCCTAATTGAGGGGAGGCGACCCTGAGGGGCAGACGTGGCGGGAGGGGGTCTCTTGTGAGGGGAGGGGGTCACTTGTGAGGGGAGGGGGTGCCTGGAGGGGGCTTAGCTTTTTGGGGCGGGGGCGTTCCCTGAGGGGACCGGCTCTTTAGAGCCCAGAGGCTCGTTGTCCCTTCTCGGGGTCCCTCGGGAAGTCCTTGGGGAGGCGGGGGCCGAGGTGTCCTGTCGCCCCTTGGCGATCTGCGAGGAGTCGAAAGCGATCGGATCTCGCTCAGGAAGAGATGCAGAACCGCGGTCCCCGCGTCTGAGCTGGCCCAGATGTTTGCATCGAAATCAGCACTGATACTTAGGAGTCAAAATACCTTGCAGCTTGGTTGGTTGTTTTTTAATCCTACCCCTTTGTGCGGCGACTTGGCTGTTCTGTGCTATGGAAACAATAGACGACAGCTTAGCTGTTCCTCAGGCCAGTTACAGCTCACTTAATATTTTTTTTTTTATTGTGAGCAGACTTCTAATGAGGTTATGAAACGGGCCTGTGTCACAGCTAAGTCCCACCCATCTGCTGTGCTGCTGAGATAGGCCACCCATGATTTCATCCTGGGGAGACGGGGGTGACTGATGCAGCCCCACCATTACCCTCCAGCTGCTGCAGAGACCTCACAGCTTCTCCTTTATCAGGTTAGGTGCCTGATAAGCTTCAAGTTTTCCAGACTTCTGACCACTAGAAAAAGAAGAAAGGATTTTTCTTCTTCTTCCATTTATCCCAAGAAGCTCTGCCAAAGAGATATGTGTATCTGATCTCTTCCTTCCAATTCTTGCATTCTCAGCCCTACCCAGAGGAGATAGCTTGAGTGAATGCCTGGAGAACATTTCTGCTAAAGCCAAACAGGCTCCAGTAAAACAAGGAAAAATTGATCCATCAGTTTCCTTCTGGTGGAAAGAATTTTTTTATACTTCCAAAACAATCTGTTAGAGATGTATCTCTATGTACTTACAAATAACAAAAACTTAAATTTGTGAAAGACAGTAGCGTGTCCTTGTAAGCCCTATAAAGAAGAACGGTCATGCTTTGAAGGTGTTGTGCTTTAAGGCAGCAGGGATTTATTCTTAGTATTAACACAGACTACTAGGACGATATTTCTTAATGTCTCCCTTTGTTCTTCATCCGTGAAGTGATCATAAGGTTTTTCGTCAGTGTTAGAACATAGGATGAATTCACCAGGCTGTGGAACATGCTGAAATAAGCAGTATAGAAGAACTGATTAATCAATGTATTTCAAGTGTTTTCTTAATGAAAGGATGAAAACTGGAAGAATATTATTGTCTCTCTACAGCCGTTCTTGTGAACTTCTGCTTTGAGTCCTGTAAGACCATCACGCCAAGTGTTGTGTGTTTATTTATTTATGATGCTCTCAGTTAACCAGCTGCTGTTCTTACCTGTTGGAGGATTCCTGTTTGGCTACTTTTTTTTTGGTGTTGGTATTTAGTAAGAAGTGTAGCTCAACCATTTCAAAGCTTTTTGAATGAATGCAATATAGTAATAATAAAACAAGCGTTCTGTGAAAAAAGTAATCCAAATGTTACACACAGGAATGGCAGAATAGGTCAACTGCAGTCTAACTCAGTGGGGCTCAAATTTATTTTTTGGTGCGTGTGTTTCTTCCAGTGAAGGTGCAGATCCCCGTTCAGCAGATTTAAATACATTGATAGCAGTCTCTTTCACGGAAGTCTGAAACTGTCCTGTGGACCCTTGGATTTAAAAAAAACTGAGCAAACAGACCCCAATGACAGTTTTACCCGGAGTGTTTTGGATTCAGACACCCTTTACAGCCCTTTCCAGATGTGTGATGCACAGGGATCTCTTTGATGTGTAGGAGTCCGAGCAAGTACAAGGCTGACCGGACAGCAGCTGTATGCGAGCATGGCACAGCACAAGGAAGAGAGGCTGGTTGTGGAACGCGAGTGCTTTTGGGGGTAGTTTGGCTGAAACCACTGTCTCTAACCAAATTCTGTTCCTTCAAAGAACAAAGACAAATGGCTTTTTAAAATAAGAGGGTGACACTTACTACTTTATCTTTGCAGGCTAACGTCATACTTGGGACTAAGATATGGAAAACTGTGACGTGGTGAATACTGCACAAGAAATCCCTTCAGCTTCTGCAGGCTCTGATGTCAGACATACCCATAGCTCTGTCTGTGACTTGAATTGTAACAGGTAATGTGGTGAAGGAATTCCTAACAAATATTTCTATTGGTTTTGCTTCATTAGTATGCGCTTACAGTAACGTTGTTACTAAGGTGAAATAATACGTGATACTCTGCAATATGTTTTAGGGGGGTTTTTACATTTACAGGTATAATCCTTAATGAGAAAAGCCTTACTGAAAGAAGTGTTAAGCCCTCCTTAAAAACTTAGTAACTTGCATTGCCTTGTGTCTCTTAGAATAGTGGGGGGAAACCTGGACAAACTGTAAAAGATCGTTCTTTGGAAAGATCATGGATTATGCAAAGTCATTTGCAGAGAACAGCGGCTTATAAAAACGGAATTGTTTTTCTGTTCGATGCCCGAGTTACTCCTGGGGAATAAGAAGGGCGAATACGGACCAATGGCCTAAGTGACAGATTAGAAGAGGTTCTTCTTGACTGACCTATCAGATGCAAATTACAAGTTGCTTCCTGCATGTGTACCTTCTCAAAGGGAGGCAGTAGTCTTGGATTTCATAAATCATTGTTACGCAGAAGCTTGTATCTGTAAGCTGCTGACCTCAGAATCTGTGAAGAAGCACATAGGCTTGATGAAAAGCTGTATTTATTGATGTTTGCACTAGTGAGCAGTAATATCTGTCCTGATTATGCTGTCTCTGTTCTTGGAACGCTACTGTGTTTTAACAGTATGTAAGATAAGGATGAAGCATGCTGTGGATTCTTTGACGTTTTCTTGAAAAAATTCCTCATTCTTGTCAAGCTGTTTGTTTTTCAGCTTGACGAGGGTCACAATGTAAATTAAGTGTATAATTCCTTTACGGCTGCGTAGCATATGTAGTGTATTATTTTGGCCACTGTGTTGGACAACTGGCACAATAAATAATTGAAATATTTTTCCTCATGTTTCACTAGAAGTCCCTCATCCAATCCCAATGGAGTTTCTGGTTACTCAGGGAATACCAGGTCCTCATTAATGCCTGGTTCTGTTGAGCTGTTTTCCTCCTTTATACAAGATATCCAGAACATTGGAAATGCCAACTCAGAAATTGTGAAGAACTGTGAGGTATTTGATGTTAAGGTTTATTTAAAAAAAATCCTAAATTATGTTAATGTATCAGCTTTGCATTTTGGAAGACTGATCTAATGATGATACGGTTTAGCAGTAAGATCTGTATACATGTGTGTTTGTTCCTCATGATGGGACAAATCCTTTTACAATGTATGAACTAATCACCTGGATGGATTTTATTGCGATTTTTATCTTACAATACAGATGTAGACTTTTTTTTTGTTGCTGTTCCAGAGTTACAATACTTAAAGATTACAAGTTTTTGAACTGAAAAATTTAAACCTTTAAAATTGTTGCACTTCAAACTGGTCTAAAGTGGTCCTAGAAATTTTCTTTCTAAAAATGGCTCTGTTTTAGCTGAATGATTTATTTATTCCATTTGTAAAGATGTGTAGATGATTAGTTTGTTTCCAGATTTAAAGCAACACAAAAACCGTGATGTAGGCTCAGTGAGCTAATTCTCTCAAACCCTTTTTGTAATGTTGTTTTTTGTCCTTTTTGATGTTAAATTTTAGTCTCAGTGAGGAACATCAGGTTTCCATGCCATGGGCTTGTTCCTGCAAAATTTTTGAGCTTTCTGGCTGTGGTCCATCGAACTGTCTGTTGACAGATGCTTAATTTGGGCGCTCTTTAACAGCTCCAAGAATATAGATGTCTGTGTCTAGGCACGTGCGTTCTGTGTCCCATGCTTTGAGCATCAGGCTCCATAAACATTAGCATAAAATAGTTTTTCAGATTCAGATTTCACCACATTTTAGCAACCCTGTAATTTGATTTTTTTTTTTTTTTTTTTTAAATTCTCTTTTTGTTTTCACTAAAGAAATCATGGCCTTTAGCTGGATTGTTGAAGGGAAGAGTTTCTTATTGAAGTGAATGGTTCACTGGACACAGGCATGTTTAATTATCAATTTTAAAATTGCCTGTAGTTTATTGAACTGGAATCAACCTTTCCAAAATTTGACTGTATTTTCCTGCCAGCTGTTTCTACTTTTAAGTCGTTTGATGTAGAGATGTGTTTCTTGCTGTCTAGAAGGACGTTTTTTTAAGTGAATGTGTCCCTGGTGAATTGTTTCCATTGATTGACATGACTGGGGCCTGCAAGTATGGTGGGGTGGACAACCACAGGGCCCTTATTGAACTGCGTATTATGTCAACACCTAAGTATAAGATTGCAAAACTATTTTGTAGCTGGAGTAAAAGGTAAGAGATGCAATATGACTGTTCTTTAATTATTTTACTTTGTGATTTAATAGACAAGGTGGCTACAGTTATTGAGACTGGTAGAAAAACAATGTCAGGAACAAATAGTTGCCCAGCAAGAGCAGTTCCACCATCAAATCCAAGTAAGTAATGATTTGTTCATGTAGGTAGGTTAGGCTGAATGTTTCTTTTCTCCCCCATAACCCGCTGCCCCAAAACCAATACAATATGGTCTCTGGCACTCCTCTCTTTTTCTGTAAGTATATTCAGACAAGCAGTTAATGGGAGTGGGTGGCTGGAATGCTGATTTACAGGGTGCATATTTGAGACAGCCTTGGCTAATTAACAAAGTAGCTGTTAGGAACCATTTCAGAAGTAAAGACTCAATTATTTTGTTTTCACAAACATTTGGTTCAGAATGCCCACACAATAATTGGATTTTGTAGGTACAAGCTGTTTTTTATTAACTGTTAGACTGTACCATTTCTAATTTTGAGATGTAGTTTTCTCTTCAGTAGAAAATGTTATTATGCAACTTGTCAGTCCCTCACCTAGACAGTGTGTATCATAGAAAATCATTCTCTGTGAAAGCTGAACACTTGTTTGACACTTCGGTTGAACAGTCTGCTTTCCAAGAATGAAAAATTACTCACGTGAAGGTTCACGTTTTTGCTGACCATATTTGTCCATTAAACCAGAAGGAATGTATATGTATGTATAAGAGACAGTAATTCTATGAATATATAATACTTAATATCTTCATCATTTTGGTTGCTGTTTTTCCCTTCCCTTTCCTGATGCCCTCTACACTAGTAGTAATCAACAGTTCCTGAACTGAATTAACAAGAGGTACTGTCCTTTTATCCTATCTCCTGTTTCTGCCCCCCCCCCCCCCCCCCCCCCCCGCCATTTCATGATTTTTGTCCTGCCAGTGTCTCCTGACCCTTGTATTTCCTTCCTTTTACTGTAGTGGTTTGATTCACTTGTTGCTGATCATAGTCTCGACTAATCCATTGTGTTGGCTTTGCTGGTTTTTGTTGTTCTGAATAGGAAAGGCTACCTCTGGAAGAGTGGAGTTTGGGGTATCGGCAGGGCCTTACTGACTGCACGAACTGCCACACTAGATATAAACCCAACAGTGATAACTTAGTCTCTGTTGTAGGAGTGCTTTAGATAAAATAGATGGAGCTATTCCAAACTTACACTGCTATGCCAGTGACCTGGTGAAAACAGTGAAGTACGGGCAACTCGACACATTCTAATAAGAGTTACAAAAAGACAAAAATAATAATCTACTGCTTGGGGTAGAAAAGCAAGATACTGCATTAGCATTGACAGGACTCTGAGATGAAACACAGCATAGTGCAAGCCTTAAGACCAACTGTGCTTGTAAAAATACATCTTCATCCATGTGAAAATACGGATCAAAAGACCTTGAGTTCATTGTGGAATCAGTGGGGTCGGTCCTTGGCTTCTCTCATTGATACGCTAGCAGACAAGCGTGCTAGTGACAAACGGTCACCACTGGTGGATCATCCCAAGATCAGACTTTACTGAAGAGGATTTAAAAAAAAAAAAGTTACCTACAATCCCAAAACTCTATAGAAATGTCTTATTTTTACCAGGCCTTTTGTTCTCTTGGAATTATTTGAGACTATGTAAAGAGAAGTAGAAGAGCTGTTTAATTGGAATAATGGCCTTTTACTTTCCTGCACAAATATTAATGACAAAGACTAAATGCCAGCAGAGAAAATTGTTTCTTCCCTTTTGTTCTCCCTTCCCTACCTTCCTCGACAGAGTTGAATCACAGAATTCAAACAGGAAGGATTGCTGCAGTCATGATTGACATCATTAGCACAACAAACTACTCTGTTATGGCAGAAAACTTCATCCTGTTTTTATTTTTTTTTTTCATAGAAAGGCTAAGCTGAAATTCAATTGTTAATTCTATTGCAAGTTAATAAAACAGCCAAGGCTTGGTTCTGACTAGTGTTACATGTAGGTTCCTCTGAAATTAAGTCATATTTTTCATTTCTTACTTTCAGAGAACAATTTCCACTTGCTTAAATTTATTGCAAGTGGTTTTGGGTTTGGTTTGGTTTGGTTTTTTCCCCCGAGGGATGTAGGGAGTTGGTTTGAAATGTGTTCTTGAAAACAACTATATACCCTGGCCTTGTCATGTGTAGTAAGAGTTGTGTGCTCGTGCAGAGTTCGGTAATCTCAGTATAACTCTGCAGAAGTGGTGATTGCTGGCCAAAGGACGCAGCCGTGGGCACGAGCATGAGTCTTCTCATAGCCCTTGACAAAAGCATTAGGTGTTTCTCAGAGCTGCTTCAGTATGCCAGTGCACAACTGTACAATGTTAAAAAAAGAGTAATTATTTATCTAATACACTGAAATAAGTCCTTGCAGACATTGTAGACTAAAGAGTAAGTAACCTGTTAAGTCTAGTTACAGGTTTGCTCACTCCATGAGGTACCAAAATAATAAAAATGAGGAGGTTTGCATTGTATGAACCGCCTAATAACATATTATCTAAATCAGATATTTTAAAGTCCAGTTTTATGCCAATAATCTTACAGAGGTACATTATTCCTATTGTGGTAATAGAGTAATGGGTTATACTTCCATTAAAGTGTCTTTGCAATCTTTAAAAATGTATATCCAAGTCATAAATTGTTTTAGACCTAAATTTAGCAAAAGACTTCTGTCCACTTCTAATGGCAGACCGAGATAGTTTGTGTTTCTGTAGCTGGCTGGTAGGTAGCTGTAGTTCTGGAGGCATGTAGTGAATACATGCGTGCATGGTTAGTTACATTAATGAATGGCTCCTAAGACCTGTAATTCACTGCATGGAATGAAGGATTGTTACCGTGGACACTTTACTGCTCTGCCCAGTTTCACATATCTACTTTATGCATGAGATGTCAACACATCGGAAATGTTTGAGTTATTTGAAATAAGTGCTCTAATTCTCTCACTAATAACGTGAGTAGAAGATGCCTCAAAATATAAATGTGATTTGGGGCACGGTCACATAGGAATTTTGCCTTTTCTTTTTCTGTAGCTGATTCAGGATGAGATAAGGCAGTTAGTGGAACTGCAGACTGGCAGTTGGGGTGCTGGCAAGAGCAGAAGTTTGCCTGCCAAGCTTCCAGACACGTTCTCATCACCAGAAAGTCAAATGGGGATGCGTTCTGAAATCTTTGAAGAAAATGAGTGCATTGTCAATCAACTAAGATCTAATGAAGCAGAAAGTCAGCCAAATGCAGCTGATCTGCATCAGGAGTGTTTTGCAAATGATGCTTCGATGACTAGCGGGTATGGGACGCTTTCTGCCTCTGAACTGAACCCCGGCAAATGGAACGACGTTAGCAAGTGCCCAGACTACATGGAGGAAACTTCACAAGGACAGGGTGATGCAGCAGGATTGCAGAGTGATGTGGCTGCGGCCAGTGTTCAAAATAAAAGAGAACTTTTACCAAAACAAATAGAGGCAAATCTTTCATCAGGAAGGAATGATACTTTAGTTTTTCCTGCTGAAGTTGAACATAAAGTTGATGAAGCCCAATGTGGAAAAAAACCCAGGTAAGTGATAAACTTTCTGAATGTTTTATTGTAGACAGTCGCCATTCAGTAAACAGCTGTTGGTAACTGGAAACATAAGAATTGAGTGGAACCTCTTGGTTGTAAAAAATACTACACTGCTTGGTAGGTGGAGTTGTTTGTTTAGCCTAATGTTTTTTGTGATGCATATTTACATCTGCAGAATTTGTCTGTTGTAGGTATGTTGGGGAAAAATATGAAAATCTACTTTCTTCTGCAAATATGAGCTAAGATAGAGTTTGCACATAGTGTTTATCTGTGCACCGGAATTGCAGGTGCTGATTACCGATGTTACATGACTGATAGTTTGCTGTCGTGCTCAGCCAGTCTCTTTGCCAGCTTATATGCCTGCATTACAGTAATAAATTGTATCAGTCAACAGCCAAACATGTTTGGGTTTTTCTGTTGGTTTTTTGGTTGATCTTTATTTGTTTTGCTCTATTCAGTAGGTGGGTGGATGTACCAAGGTTTTTTTTTTTTGAAAGGCTGGCTGGCTAATTTGAGAAGAATACTGACCAAGCACTGCTGTAGTTGCCCAGGATTTGAACAATGTACTCTACGCTCGCTGTCAGCCCGGACCATAATGGCAGTGGCCTCAGATGGCCATGAGCAGTATCAGAGGTCTTGTGGGCAGCACGTTGCCTGTGAGAGTCCCTGATAGTTTGCAGAGATAAAAACTTTCTCTCTATTGGAAAAACAGAGAATTGTGAAAATGAACTTGCATTTTGCTAGTATGTAATAAAGCAGAGTTTCAGGATGCCTCTATTTCGGGTCGTCATCTTTTTTCTTCTGTTTGCTTCTATATCTTGTTTCAATCTTTCTTATCCTTTGAACATTCTCTTGAGTTGGAAGGCATCCTTTGTGTCTTAGCTGACATCTTTACAACCAGACTGATAACACAGTAAGAAAAAAGACTGCATTTACATTCCGGCTTAATTTTGTGGCTTTGAGCAGTATCTGCTTGAACAGACCAAATAGTTGCCTGGCTAAAAATGTGGAGCTCTTTGTTACTTTTTTTTTTTTTTTTGTAGTAGGAAAGCCATTTTGATGATGGGTGCAGTTGATCAGCACCTCTCCTTTCAGTGATGTTTGTTTGTGGGTTTTTTTGTTGTGTTTTTTTTTTTTAAAAAAACCCACATTTCAGCATACATTGCTTCATGTTGTTTCTCAAAAATGCACAAAGGCAGTAGAGTTTCAGTGCCTGCATTTCACTTCAAAGAAGCAACTGATTTCATGTCCCCACTGATAAGGGCATATGTACTTATATGGTATATGTATCTGTTTCTTACCATCTAGTAAGTCTTTAACGTCGTGGGCACAAAAGTTGAAACAAAACCAACCAAAAAGAATAAATGCTGAAGAAGTGTGTGTGAATTCTATGCAAGAAAATGAGCAAGCAAAGAAATTGCCACTTGAGAATGTAAGTCTGTCTGTCTTTAAGATGATTTTCTAATTGAATTCTTGTCACTGATATTTTTTCAGTGTTGTAGTATGTTCTGATTCAACATGTGCTTTCATACTTTAAGCATTTGAATAGTGGTGTTGAAATTCATATGTTTAAAGTTCATGTGGGCAGAGTTCACTTCTTGGATCATTCTATACTTACTCACATAGCTATTTTGGCTTATTTTATTCCTTGTCTAATTTTTGTCTTAATTTACCATGATATGTCCTTATAAAGATAATAGTTACACTCTCAATTGAAGCTTCAGGTCATGGTAGTTTATTGTGCCTTATAATTTTTGGAAGAATCTTTGATTTCAGCTGGTAACGTCTCTTTTAGAACACCGAACTCTGCAGGTGGAGGCCTTAGCCGCTTTGTTCAGGACAGACGGGGTTTTAAGTTGCTGGGATTTTTCTGGTTTAGTTTTGTTTGGACCTTTTTAGTGTTCTTAGCGGTCTTCTATGCTAAAATCCAAACATGTTTGGCTTTTTTTTTTTTTTTTCTTTGTACTGCTTATATAAGGATAACACATTCTTTTATTCCTGTGTATGACTGTGATCAGGTAAATTGAATTACTGCAAGCACAGTTACAGCACTAGTTATGAAAAGTAACCAACCCCCACAGTAGGCATTTAGGAAATCTAAATGGCTCTTTGGAACCATTTCTAGTAATGCTTATTGCTGCAACTGCTGAATCAGCTCAAAATACTGCTTTTGAGAAGAATTTGGTTGGTGTCGTCGCACCCCCCGCGCCATATTCTTGAGTTAGTAATTGTGTATGTCCACAAATCTGATTGTTTTGGGGAGGGAGGTTTAATCACGTATAATACTTCTGATCCAAAAGGGCGTTATGCAACATGATTGTATGAGTAATCATCATACATGTCATCATGAAGTTTTAGAATTACTTTCAGTCTATTAATTGTCACAAGCTTCTCTGCTTATGCTATTTTTAAGTAAATAATTCCTGAAACTGTGAATGACTCCACCTACAAGAGAACGGGAGAACTAGCAAATGTGGATCACTTGATTGAAAGCAGGGTCTGTTTCTTTCCTATGGTCACTTTGAGGGTGATCCAGAAGGGGTAAGAGTAGCTGCTTGGACTTGCTCACTTTAGTCTTCTGTTGTCAATGGAAACAAGATGTTAGTCTAAGGGGTATTTCAAACCAGGAGTCAAGTTTATGTGCTGTGGATTGTCATTTTTCTGTCTCTCAGCTTTTGAAAATACCTTTATCTTTCTATTCCTTTGTAAGAATTCAGTTGAAACCCCTTCCTTTTCCTTTCTCCCTCCTTAGGCAAAGGAGAATACCTAAATAAAAACATTAAGAGGGACAAAATAGCCTTGAGGTGAGATGGTACTTCATGCAAAAACTTCAAAAGCTTTAGTTCTAAATTGTTTTTCTTACCTTTGTTATCTCAGCAGTTACTATTCTGTTGTAGTCCTCAGTTGTATGAGCTGTATGAATTTGCCAAGCAGCATGACTGTTAAGCTGCTGTGATGGAACAAAAAGCCACAAGTATGGTAGAAAAGAGCAATGCGAGATGACCATTTTAAAGCCAGCTGCCCTTACTCCGTGGCTCTTCTGTTGCTGTGTTATATCAATGACATTTCTTGCTTTGATTGAGGAAGAGGGGAGTTGTAGCAAATCTTAAATTATGTGGATTTTTTTTTTTCCATGTGTTTGGCCCACCCTTTTCAGAGTTGTTTCTGTAATTAGCTGGAGACGTTGCTTAGAAAGCTTGGAGCAATGAGAAGGAGGATATGTAGTGCCTTGTCCATCTGAGATGGTAGTGTTTACCCCCGGATTTGTGGTAGGTGGAGTCATAACAGCTGAATATAAGAGATTCCAATCATAGAATGAGGAAAGAATAACACTTTTTTGGTAAGTCATCCCTCAATATCCTTGCGCCTCTTAAGGAGCAAGAAGGTTTAGATGACTGTCCAAAATGTGTATTTTTGTAATGGTTACTCTCAAAAATGCTCCACAAGCAGATGGGCACATGACTTAGAAAATATCACTGTCTTTTAATTCTGTGGCTTAGCTTAGTTCCCCTTTTGACTGTGATTGCCCTGAATATAAATTGTATAAGTTTGGCTCATGCTGTATAATTATAATCTCTTTGCTTGAAAAAACTAATAACATCTACATGCAGTTTTTTAAAATTGCACCTTTGATTTTTTTTTTATCTTGCCTTGCAATTTTCCTTATAAATTTGTTTTTCCTTTGTAATTTTAGACAAACCTTACTGATGCTGCTTTGCCACCTTACACTTTTTACCTCAATCTACCGAATGAAAGTCCGAATTCCTTAGTGTCTGAAGCTTCAGGTATAGTTAATTTCTTGTACTTGAATTTCCTTTTCTTTTGAATTCTCATTTTTAAAAACTCTTACTAGAATGCATCCTCAATAACTGTGGGGAGCTGAGGAGAGTTTGAGCTCTGCCAAGGTATTAAACTTTGATATAGCATAATTCTGCTTTTCTTGCTCTTGCGTTTCAAACTGATGGCACCTCCTGTGTATCCCTGCCGGCAGGTGTAGGACATGCAGCAATTTTTTCTTCAAATTTCTCAACATTTCAAAGCTGAACTTTATGTTTAAAGCTGTTTCATAATGGAATTACTATTAAAATCATGGTAGGGTATCAAACAATCTTTCAAATATTATCATCGTTGGCCATCGCAGGAGTGCGTGGTAATAGAGGCAGAATTCCTGTAAGCCAAGGGCATGATTCAGTAACTGTGCAAATAGACAGGAACAAAATAAGGCAGTGTGTAATGTGAGGGTTCTTTAATTTGTGTGTGTGCTTTTTTGTGTTTTGGTATGGTTTTGCTTTTGTTGTTTGTGAGGGGTGATTGGTGGTGGCTTTTTTGGTTTTGGGGGTTTGGTTGCAGTTGGTTTGTGCGGTTTTTTTGGTTTTGTGTTGGTGGGGTTTTTTGTGGGGGTGTTTTTGTTTTGGTGTTTGTTTTGTTGGGGTGTGTGTGTGTTTTGTTTTGTTTTTTTGTGAAAGCCAAACAACTGACTCACATATTTTGATTGCAACAGGATGGATTAATTTCAGTAACAGGGGCACAGAGATACAGCCCTGTAAACTGTGTATAGTTCTTGCTTCTTCACAACCCATTGAGAAAGGGACACACACAAGCAATGGAAGTGGGATTGAGACTGTATCTGTTCCTCTTGTGCCATCTCTCTTAGTCCTGGTAGTCTGTCTTTTTGCATGCTGCAGAGTGCTGTTAAGTGCCAAACCAAAGAGTTTATAGTATCAAGTGGCTGTCTATGATTATTCCTTGGGTAATACAAGTTTTCAATGCCATACTGGAATCAGTAGAAATATAAAAGTTTGTGGTAAATGAGGATTTGTTCCTTGAACACTAAAGAGTAAATCTGTATGTTTTCACTGACTTAGAGCTTTTCTTACTGATGCTACGTGGTGTAATACTGATTATGTTGCTTGTGCTTGCACTGAGATTTTTGTAACTTCTGGTAACAAATGCTTTAGTAAGATCCTTTAACAATAGATGCAAGTAACTAATACAGCATTCTTGTTAGCTGACAAAGTAACATCTTACTAATGGATTTTGTGATTCCTGTTCTATAGCTTGACACTTGTAATATTTTTTTTTTCTTTCATTGTTTCGTCTTACCAGGACTTTCATACTGGAAATTAGATGAAAAGGACATGTATCACTCTTTACCAGAGAATTTCAGAAGTGAATTTGCTGATGGTTTCTCCACAAAAGTATCACCAGATCAGGTAAACTTTGTACGTGTTTTAAAAGTGTCTTGTAGTTGCTTGTCATCTTTGCTTTTTTCTACGACGGAAAGAATCAGCCCTCCAGAAGTGAACTTTTCTGTGAGAACTCTCTTGTTAGCTCAGTATCTCATATTCTGTTCCTTCATTGCTCATTTACCCCCGCTAAAGTCACTTGGAATTTACTGACCTTTGCTTGTCACTTAAAAGAAATTTTGTATGTAGGAGGTAAAAAGAGACTTAACTGGTATGTGCCTCATTAAAGACCTTTTTTTAAACTGGGGGCATTGAATAAAGTTGTCTTCTGCTCTGACCTGATTTATTAGCTAAGCTCACCCCACAACTTGCTTGTCTATCCTGGGGTTGGAGGATTGTGTTCCGACAAACTGATGTAGCGATTTTTCCTGTTGAAGTTGTCTTCTGCTGATGAAACGAAGCTGTCGTCATTGAAGGATATTTATCATAAAAGACAAAGGGAGAACAGGCAGCTGCCAGACCAGAATTTCATGCCTTCTTCCCAGTCAAGTCACCCACCAGAGGTAACATTAATTTCTTTACTTCACATCTCAGTTCGAAGATATGATCGGTTACAGGCTGGTTTCACATTAATTGGCCACTGCTGCCACCTCCAGTGTTCTGCTGGAACAGCAATGTGTGCAGCCGCGTGACAAATCAGATCGGGAAGGGATCCAGCTGAAAAGAACCTCTAAGAACACCCTGGGTAAACCAGCACCTTTGCTGCACAACCTTGAGGATGGCGCAGGGACGAGTCTGCTCGCGCTGAGGCTGCAGCTGATGAAATGCTTGTGGAACTGCAGTCACAGAAGCAGGGTTTTCGTGCTACTTCCCACAAGACAAGTTCTTTCCACCCGTGAAACAGAAGAGGCACAGGTTGTGGAAATATTCTGTTATATCTGTTTCTTTATACAGCTTGCAGTCTTGTACAAAATCCAGTAATGATGGCTACTATGTGACTGTCCTGTTTGTGTAATTCATGAAGTGATTTTCTTAACTGTACAAAGTTATTGTTTCAGCCTACAAGCAGACATCATTGACTTTCTATTTACATAACTGAAATTGCAAAGGTTTTTCTAGACAGCTACAGATGTTAGATGTGTCTTTTATTTTTAACGGAAACTTCGAAACTCAAGTTGCGAGCGTTGGGAATATGTATCATCATTATCTAAGCTGTTGCTGGTCCCTTCATCTTGCTGGTCACTACCAAATGTTTGTAGTAGTATTCAATGTAATTCCTGCAATATATTCTATGGATTACTAATGTCTTCAGATAAACTCCATTTACAAGAGCAAAAGTTAAATCACAATTTTTTTTTTAGCGTTGTGACTTGTTTCCTAGATCTTGACATTGGACCCAACCCTGCATATGAAACCAGGTCAGCAGAACCCAGGACGCTGTTTTTTCGGTATTCCTGAAGAGACTGCTCCTTTCTCTCCAGACTCTATGGCAGAGCCCGGATTTTCAAGTCATTGTGACACAGACTCTTTTTCACAGACAAGTAATTCATCTCAGTTAGATGATTCTCCAAAATATCCTGCCAGCAGCAGAGCTGGGCATTTGGACCTCTGGAGAAATCACCCATTCCAAAGTGAAAACAAGACCAGCTGTCCCTTTCCTATGGCATATATGGATGCTAATAAAGATAATTCAGTCAACACTGAGGAGGAAGAAACACTGACTCTAACTCCGTCTTCTGTTACTCAGTGTGCTGACAACAGTTTGCCAGAATATAGTCTTTCAGGGACATCTGTTGAAGATCCTGTGATAATGTCAAAGTAAGTAATTTCCTTTTGTTTTTTTTTCTTTTAAAAGTCATAGAGTTGGTACTTTCATGAAATAAATGAAACTTAACAATACCAGTAAAACAAACAAAATAGGTGAGTTTTGTTTGCTTAGAACATAGCTGGATGCTGCTACTTTTTTCTTTTTTTCTTTTTTTTTCTCCCCTGAAGTACAGGTGGCGTATAAATAGAACAGTAATTTTTCCACTTCTTACAATTGTCTTTCTTTAGACAATACTATTTAGACTAAGGCACAATATTTGTGCTCTGTCTTCCTTGGATGTCAAAGCCTTAACTGGAAGGCAAAACAATTTTCTATGTTTTATTTGGTTATTTCTTTTTATATGTTAAAATCAAAATACAAACTTCCTTCATAGACTGTATGAGGGAGTTGATTTAGGCAGAGAATTTCAAAGTTCTGTGGGGGTTATGTTTTCCTATTTAGAGTCAAAGGGTGGGAGAAGCACAGAATTACTGTATTTAGGAAAAATAAATATCCCCCATTCACTGTTGAAGCTCTCATGATTTGCACATGACTAGGCAGACATGGCGCATATTCCATGTGTGAAGGTTTATGTCGGGGTCATGGTTTCAAGGTAGTTCAGCGTTTTGAGCTTTTTGGTTTTAATTTTACACATGTAGTTTCTAGCGCATGGCAAAGGAGAGAAGAGAGAGTAAAGACTTGTATTGTGTTTGTATATTATAATAATAATAATACAGATATCTGTTCAAGTTCGTGTGGAGCCTTCTATGCAAGCCTTAGGTGTCTGACACCACTTCCTTAGATGACAAAGCTTTGTTTTAATTTGAGGGCAGTAAAGTTCTGTGAGAGAGATTTATATGCTGAGTTCATTATGTGTGAATGAATACAGCAGTGCATGGTCATGTGGATAGCTGGAATATTTTTTTTTGTTCTTAATTTTGAAAATAGGATTAGGCAGAACTTGAGGGAAAAACATGCTCGACACATAGCTGATCTACGAGCCTACTATGACTCCGAGATACATAGCTTAAAACAGCAGCTAGAGGCAAGCCATAAAACTGCTTCGTCTGAAGACTTGAAGAAAATCAATCAAAATCTTGCTGACAGGTACTGTTTGTCCTTACTTGTCCTCTTCCTCTGGTACACGGTATGCTTTCCACTTTAAAAACTGAGCGTGCTTGTTTAGAATATCTTGAAAAGTTTATGTCACTTTTCAGTTTTGAAGATTTCATGCATCTGTGATACTAATATTTTCCTATTAGGTATAAATTTTGTATCATTTAGTGCAGCTGTGTAAGATCAGTTTAAAATTATTGTTAGGCAGTAAGTGTGAGGTTTGGACCAGAGGTCTTGTTCGATGATTTTTTTTTTTTTTTTTTTTCCTGAAGCCACTGTAAGTTTTGCTCAAGAAAGGCTGGCAGGCAGAGGTAGTCCTAAGCAATTTGTGATGGAAATGTCTATGTTGTAAGACAGTGCTCGCCTGTCACGCTGGTGAACATCATCTCTCTACCTCTCCTGTCAAAACTACAGATGGAATAGGACCAATCTGGAATTCATCGGTAGCTTTATAAAGCCAATCTGCCAGTCAGTGCTCTCTGACCAGATACCACTACTGGAGTCTGTGGCCCTCACCTATGTATTCCGTTAGATATAGCTTGAATGTTTGCTATTTATAGAAGTTCAATGTGATTTTTATATCATTATTGCCAGTCAAAATACATATTACAAATTTAGACAGCTAAAATACTTCACAAAATTCATGCCCTTCAGGATAACTGAAAAAGTGTGGGGGTAGTTGGGTCTCTTCTGTACGTATCTTCCAGCACTGGTGGCTTCTAACTGTTAAAAGTGACTTCTGAGCAGTCGATTATTCAGTTAAAGTAGCTTTTGCAATATGATATCAGTCGTTAATTATCCCACGGCATTAACTAGCTGAAGTGGACTTCTGCTCAGGTGCATCTCAGCTGCTTTTGGTTCTGCAGCTCCTACGGTCTGAGCCCTCTGCACTCTGCACGTGTGCCCAGTTTGCTGCTTGCCCACCATGGGCACCACAGCCCTTCGGAGCAGAGACACTGGGTGCTCGCTGCAATGGCCAGAGACTCTGGGAGGAGGTCAGAGGCTGTGCCCCAAAACTCATGGGCATGCTCGAGGCAGGAAAGAAGGCTATAAAATGTAGATTGGTTATTTTAAAATGTCAAGAGATTTTTGTAATCTGTGTGTTCTGAATAGGTGTGACCAGTTAGATGCAGCTCTGAATGAAGCAAGTGCTCGCATAAAAGCCCTTGAAAATAAGAATAATATGCTAGAAAAGCAAGTGGTAAGTGATGCTTTTAAATCAAGTTGCTTTTTAACTGAAAGGGTAGGAGAATGCACTTGTTCATTATTAAGCTGATCTGTGTTTTTGTATCATTCTCTTCTTATTTTCAACCTTTCTCCTTACTATATGACATCAGCCATTCTTACACCAGTGACTGTTTCCTAGCTGAGTTTCTTAAGCCTACCTACTTGAACCAGCATCACTTTTGCTTATGAACAGCCTTTCCAGGCTAGCAGGAAGCTTAAGAGTGAAATGTTGTGATGTGTTTATGATGTCTCTTTAGATTATTATTTTTAAAATTTATTTTGGCTTAATTACTTTCTCTTTGGTTTCTTATTAGACCTGTGATAAAAGCAAACCTCTGCACTGGGGCAAGAATACTCTAAGTGTATTTATACAGTCTTTCTGGCCAGGTCAGACCAGTTTGCTTATGGCTGCATAGCTGCATTTATTGGTCAAAGAACAGGACACTTTGTCATGAAGGTTAGACACCTGGAGAGACTAAATCCTTCCACTTTTTTTTTTTTTTAGACTTTCTTTTTTTTTTTTGTGCTGGGAAGCAAGACCATCAGCTGAGGTTGGAAGCATAACCTCTAGATATTTTAAGACCAATAAAATAAACATATCTTTTGGGTTTTTAGTCTTCATTTTCATTCTTTATACATCACATAAATGAGCAAAAATCTTGTTTAGCTCATGTACAGAGGTACCCTTGTCTTCTGTTTAGATGATTGTAGATTATGCTTTGTAGTGAAATAAAAGACCTGCTAGGTAAGCGTTATAATGGATATTTTTTCTCCTACAGGCAGACTGGAGAGAACGCTTTTATGCAGTCAGTAATACTTCCAAAGTTTTGCAAGAACGCCTTGAAGAAATGCGCACAAATAATAAAGAGAAGGATAACACTATCAGTCGACTAAAATCAAGGCTTAAAGATCTAGAGGAAGCATTTGAAAAGGCTTACAAGTTATCTGATAACAAAAATGCAAGGCTGAAGGAAGAAAATAAAATGTTTCAAAACGTAAGTAAGAAAATGGGCGTAAGCTGCACAGCCTGTTACTGACTCAGCAAGTCAAAGTTTACCATTGTAAGGTCTTAATGCACAACTAAGAGAACAGAAATTATTCAGCTGACTGCTTAGTAGGCTGGGTGTTAGGTGATACTATGGACCTAATACCCATCTAAAAACAGTTATTTAAGGCAGCAAGTGTGTACTTAATGTCACAGTCTGCCTCGGGTATTTTACTACTCTGTGCTATTAGTTAATATTTTTTTAGGGGAAATTATTTTAGAGAGTTATTTTTTCCTCCCTTAAGCTTAGTGGGAATGGATTGAATTTTTCAGAAGTGATCACAACTTGCTAAAACTGTTAATTGGGTATGATTTTGAGACTGAATCAAAGGAATTGTTCCTCTGATCCTGCAGTAATAGCTTGATGGAATGTTTAAATGGATTGGCAAAATTGATATTAGCTGGCAAAGCTTCTTCATGCTTTAGCTCCTTTTTTACAATTAACATTTCAAAATACGAAGTCGGCTTTAAAGTCAGTGAGGAATTTTACTGGTTCATTCAGCTCCTTCAGTTACTTTAGAGATAAATAATTTGAAAATTAGAAATGTTGTGTAAGTAGCTGTCTCCCCTTGACCTGTCTACAACTTCTTGTTCAATTAGAAGATGCTAGAACTTAACAAATACTATTAAAGTACCCTCTGTATCCTCTGTAGTGCTTCTGTACATGTTAGACAGGCAATTTAGATGATTTCACAGCAGTCAGCAAAACTGTTAATTGCAGAGGGTCTCAGTGTGGGTTTGTGTGCTCTTTTGTTTTAGCTTTTAGGAGAATACGAGTCCCTTGGAAAAGAACATGAGAGAGTAAAGGTAAGTACATGCTAGTTAATTAAAAAAAAACCCAACATGCAAAATATGAGATAATGTGAGAATGAACTGAATTAACTGAAGTATTTTGAAAAAGATCAAATGGAAAGGTCCACATTTATTTAAACTGCTAGCTTCTTACTACATCTTCAGAGCCCTGGGGAGAAAAGGAGGGAGTTTGGAAGGTGTTTTCCAGTCATAGACAGCAAAAATACTGCAGAGTTAAAGCCAAGGAAACTTAATGGACCTTCCTTTCGAATAGGAAGGTATATTTAATGTATTGTTTTCAAGACTGATGTAGAGTTACTTGTTTTTCTTTTAATATGCTTCTGTAGCTTCTAGGCTTTTTACTTTTTTCCTTGTATACTTGTAGGATACATTAAATGCAACTGAAAACAAATTGCTTGATGCAAACACACAGATTTCTGATTTGAAAAGGTAAATGTGAAACTGTCTTATTACTGTTTTGACAATATGAAATACAGGCTATGGCCTAAACATTCACTCCTAGATCATGAAGGCTGTAGATCTTGCAAGTTTAATTACATCTTATGAAGCATTTTATGTTGCTTTATGTTACTTTGTACACACTGTAAAAATGTTGTTATTCTAGTATATGTGTGTGTTCTGCTTCCTCAGTCACAGTGTCTTGCAGTGGGATGTCAGAAAGGAAGCAATTAATTGCGGTTGTCACTCAGCAAGCCCTGCCAGTCAGCTGGTGAAGCTTTTACTGCTGCAGCTGTCCTCTCAGGAGCCCCCATCTTTGGCTAACCAGGCTCTGTCCTGCTTTTCAGGAGTGAGGATGCTGACAGGAGTTTGCTGTTCAAGGTTATGGCTCCTAGGCATGAATAAAAGACAGAAAGGTGTGCCATGTGTAGAGCAGGAATAGTATCTCCTGTGGATGTCCTTCATGCTCTCTGGATCTGTTTTTTGGTTGGGAGAACAGAAATCCATCCTGCTTTCTGGGTAGGCCCTAGGCAAGATGTATGTCACCATCAAGGAGTTTAGTTACAAACATATCCTCTAGTTTGGGATTTCTCAGCCCCCTCCTTGCCAGGGGTGTTAAACAGCACATTTGGGTGGGAAGGTCTAGAGGGGTGGGAGAAGAGAACGTCTGAGAGGGCTCTAAGGCAGACACTGTAGAACTGTAATGAAGTGATGTAATTCGTCTCCCTTTGAGATTCTTTTGTGGGTACGTGCTGTCATAATTTCCTTTTACAGTTTTAGATGAGCAGCTGAAACCCAGACTGTTAAAAAAAAAAAAAAAAAAGAAAAAAATCTTTTAATGCGTGGTTCTTGATGATTCTTCTAGAAATGTGGCTACACATTTCACCTCAAAATTCATTCCAAATGTCATTGCCACCAAGCATTAACCTGTGCATGGTCTCCAGCCAAAACCAGAAAACCAGCAAATGAGATACTTGGGACATGTCACAGTGCTTTTCTTTGCTGCTCAGATCACCTGGTTTTTCAAGAGCAAGAATAGAAAGAATGAATAGGAAGAATTTAAGAAAGGAGTAGAAGGAAGCCAAACCCACTCTGCCTTCAATTTTTATTGGGACTGTTGAGGAAATAAAGGTAGTGTGAAGGACAGTTCAGTCAAGTATTTCTATTGGTGCTTCTGTTTTTCTCTACCCGATTCTCCAGGCTGCTAGCTAGGGACCATTCCAGGCTGGGGCAACTGTAGTAGAAAACAGGATTTTTATATCCTGCTCCAAAACCTACATTTCTGTTCCCCAAATGGGGAATGCCTGAGACAGTATTGCATGGCCAAGGGCTAGTTCACTGAAGATGTGGACTGCAGTATGTGGGAGAGAGGAGCATCATGTGAAGAGCCTGAGCAGCAGCGTGGTGGAGTTACCAGAGTGACACGCCGGAGGAGCAGCCACTCATTAAATCCAGAGTCAGGGAGACCTTTGTGGAAGTACATCATTTCAAGGAGCAAAAATGTTCTTGTTTTGTTTTCCCCAGCCACTCTGAGGTGAATGCTGTGATCCACAGTTTTATCTCCTGATCCCGTCTTTCTGGCTAGGTTACCTAACTTATTTAACTTAGAATTCAAATATATGTTTATATATGTAATTAGATAGGTAGATAAAAATGTAGTAGTTGCTCTTGTTTTTCTGCTTCACCCAGGATATCTGAATAAAAATGAGTAAACTCTAAGAAATAGGATGTATCTCTTATGTCATTTCAATCATCTTATAATGTATCTTTGTTAATTCCACATTAGGACAATTTCAAAACTTGAAGCTCAGCTCAAGCAGGTAGAACATGAAAATATGCTGAAACTCCGCAATGCTACCGAAAGTCATTTAAGAACCTCTTGTGCCAAGTGAGTGAATGTTCCAACAGTGTGAAAACAGGTCATGTGTTTTAAAATACTTTTTAACATGTTTTGGCTAAAAACGGATCAAGGTGATCTCAGTCCATAGGACAAACTGTATGAAACATGTGACGTAATCCAGAGACTTCACATGCCAAGAAATCACTAAAAACGAATATTTTGGATAATGTATGTCTGACTTGGCAGACTGTCTCTAGTCCTCCCAAATGAGTATTTGATAGCTCAGCTGGATAGGGATTCCCATGCTCAACAAAGATCTTGGGAATAAACTCTAATGGTCCAATTAGACGTTGGAGGTTTTCTTTGTATCTTTATCATGGACTTGAATGACTACTTTTTGTGTTTCTAAATATAGTTGGTACAGGTATCCTGAGGGGAGAATGAAAGTTCCCTTAGAATGCATACTCTAGTTTGAATTGTGAATTTATGAATTTATGTTAAGGAAATTAAAGTTGGCCTGTGTTCTTTTGGGCTTTTTGGTGGGTTTGGGTTTTTTTTTTTAATAAGTCCTGAAAAGCTTTATGGCCCTCTCTTTTTTTATTACTTAGTTATGGCTTCTTCAGTGTCTCTCCCCCGTTCAGCACTGATGCTGTGAAGCACAAAATGATAGTGCAGTGTGTTTCATGGATGTTCATTTGTATATATTGAACAGCAGTATTTTGGGGGGTCTGATTTTTGATGATTGTGAAGATGCAAGTAAGTTTTGTATTGATATATTCCAGGGATAGATTTCTGTTTAGAGCTATTTTAATATTCCTGAACAACATCCCTCAACAATGAACAGAAAAAAGGAAGGCCTGAACATGGCAGACCATGTTCATCAGGGAGGAGGATGTAAGAGCCAATATGGATTTGGAAGTTAATCTGTCCCTAACTGATCTCAGAGGCTCAAAGAAAGCCTCATTCCAATTGACTGCACAGCAGGATAGATTTACAGAATGGTGGTTATGGTTCCTGGCTTGAGTAAACAAGAACCCTTTTTTCCTAATTATCATCTACTTTCCTGTGTATAAAAATCACATTTTTCTTCTAGTATTTCAAGATAATAATATACTCATTGATGCTTATTAGTCAATATTTATCACTTTCAGTTCATCAACAGTGACTTTTCTTGTTTGGGTTTTTGTTCTTTATTCTTTATTTTTCTAACAAGTGATGTCAAAAGGAAAGCTGGGGCCAGATGCTCTGAATTGTTGGAGTAATCTGCACTGAAGTGGTTTTGTTTAATTACTTGTTACCCAAACCTCTGTCTGAGTAAGCAGCATTAATTTACAAGAAGATCTTGTAAGCAGGTGGTCCTGCTCTGGCAGGGGGGTTGGACTAGATGATCTTTCGAAGTCCCTTCCAACCTCTGACATTCTGTGATTTTTGTGATCTTTGTAGAGTTCTGCATTCTGAACAGATGGTGTAATTTAGACCAAAACCTCAACATATATATAAATATTTTATTTTTACTTTATAAACATGTTTTAAAAAGCAGTGATTTTCCCCCAATATTTACAAGTTTATTGTATATTTGTTATTGTTTCTGTCTAACTAGAATAAATAGCTGGATTTTCTTAAATTAAAAAAAAAAAATAAAAATTCCAAAGCCTTTCATAACTATGAAGTTTTTTGCTCCCACAGCAAGTTGTCAACTCCTGATGTCAGCCGGCGAAAGTGGTTGATACCAGGAGCGGAGTATTCGATCTTCACTGGCCAGCCTTTGGAAGTCCAGGAAGGCCCCAAAGATAACAGATTAGAAGCAACCTATATTCCTTCTAGGTGAGTTGGTTTCCTTCAGTCTCCACTATGATGTGAAGTGGAACACTTCTAAAAATAGTTTTATCCAGAATTGACTAGATTCATATTTTTAGATTTTTGTACTTGTTAGATAAAGTTCTAATAAAATATCTCAGTGTTGGCAGATGCTGTACAATCCTTTAAAAACAAAACAGCTTTCTTTTTCACTAACCTGCTATGCAGCAAGCAGCAGCAGCCTTCAGTACCTTCCTTGAAATATCAGAAAGCTTCAGTTGCATCTTGCGCCGCTGTCTCTACGTTCTCCGTGTTTGTGTCCAGTTCTGCTCTGAGTCTGGACACTGCTCTGTGCTGTTGGACGTGAGCTGTAGCAGTTGGCTGCAGCTTTCCTCTAGTGTGAAGCTCCGGATGTGGTTCAGGGTGTAATTCCTCACTGGTTTGCCGCCTTCCTCAGAAGCCTCTAAAGCCTCTGGTCAGGACGTGTTTAGTTCTAAGAACATGTCAAGTCACCAAATTTAACTCGTGCTGTTCAGCTTCAGATTTTTGAATGTGTTATAACCCAATCCTCTTGAGGTTCTTGGCTGAAATGAAAAGGCACCCTTAAAATTTTTGTTTTGATGGTAAATTTTCAACTAAATTTCTCCAGGTTTTTGTTTATTCAGCTATTATTTGGATATATAAAAGAAAGTAAAAAAAACTTGATCCTTTTTTTTCCCCCCACCGCCTCACATTCTTTAAGGCACCACTCTCCTCCTGAAAAAGACTCCTCACAAGAAGACTCTTCAACAAACACAATAGAAAAGAAAGAATGTGAGATGTCAGAAGCACCGATTATAAAAGCCTTTAAAGAACTTGAAGAAGGAAAAGCATTTAAAGATTGGGGTACACAGACAGAAAAAGAAGACACATCAGCCAGTAACTTTTATTTTTATATTCCTGAACTTGTCTTTACTGGCTTTTCTTTGTTTGCATGTCTTTTGGTTTTGTTCTTCTCAGCATTGAAGTCCATCAGGCTCGAGTGATGGGATAAAAACAGTTTTAGCATGCAAACTTCTAGAGTTTTCCTAAGAAAATTCAAAATGATATAGCTAAGTGACTTGTTTAAAATAGAGGGAATGCAAAGTTGCTGTTAGATCTCAAGCTAGAGAGTAGTTAACGTCCTTTTTCTAAGAATATCTCAGTATTTATAAACAGTTAATGGAGGCCTAACAGAGCTCTGGCTGGCTGTACGTCCATTTTAGTTTTGTTCTCAGGGTGGTGTATCAGAACGTTGCTAAGAAAGCCGGCATGGGTACTGTAGCTCTGCACTGAGCTGTTCTAACAAGATTGATTTAGGAAGCCTTGTAACTAGAAGCCATTGAGTCTTTCTTAAATGCTTATGTTCTTGGTTCAGGCAGGTGCTCCAGCCCTCTTTCCCAAAAGATGCTTTTGTCCTGCTTTCCACTGTCTCTTTATTAAATCGGTGTTGTTCAGCATCATTTCTTTCACACATGCTGCAAACCATCCTTTTCATCAGTTAAACTGTTTCAGGAATATGACGAGCAGGAAGCGAGACTTGAGCAAAACAGCGCAAATATGTTGGCGTGAGGCAGACTAAGTGCAGTCTTTGTACAGTAAAAGCTAAGTAGGAGAATATTTGTGAGTTCTTATATTGAAAAAGGTGGATTAATATAGTACCTTTTCCCTTTTAATTAGAAACATCAAATCGACGTCAAACTGTTGGGTTTGTTGAAACTTCTTTCGTTGCTAACCGATCCCCAGAGAAAGGTAGAGACCAACACAGACCGAAACGGTACAGCTCCCCTTCTGGCCAGAGGTCATCGTCCCTTCCTCCTTCAAACAGGAAACCAAATACTCCAAGTAGGCACTTTTCTGAAATTTGGTTTGTGTTTCTCAAAGTAGAAGCAAATAATGAAAGGCTGCTCTGGAAGAAAGAAAGATAAAGATAGGATTTCTGCGTTGTTCTAACAGTCTGAAAATAAAGCTTGTCTATAATCATAGAAAACATGAGAGTTCCAAGTTTATTTTCACTTTTCTATCTTGTGATGCACTTTTAATCTAACTTAGACACGTTGACAGCTTTGAAAAGCTTTCTTTTAAGATGTTTTTCATGATCTTTTCAGATCATGGGAGTGGGAAGTACTGCGCTGGGAGAAGTTTTAGGTAGTTAAATATACTTTGTCTTTTGCAGCGAGAAGAGAGATAATGTTGGCACCGGTGTCTGTGACATACAGCCCAAAACGATCTCCAAAAGAAAACCTCTCTCCTGGATTTAGCCATTTGCTTAGTAAAAATGAAAACACAGTGACAAGGTACGAGTCTTGTGAATGCAGTTGTGTCTGATCATTATTACAGCAGCAGTGTGTTTATGCAGGCTTAATGCTGCTGTTTCTTGTTTGCTTAAAGTTCTAGAAAATGAGTCATGTGAAGATTTCTGAATATAAAGCTAAGTCTTACTTTCTAAAATCTGGAAAGAAAAATTTAGAACAATTTCCCGTCTTCAGCATTCACTGAGATGACGTGTTGGGTTTGCTATTGACACAAGATTGATCAGTGACAAAGAAGTTACAGAAGAATTGTTCAGTACGTCCAGATCTACATGCCGCTTATCAGGAGATGTAAATAAAAGTTGAAAGTAGTATCTCCCTACCTGTCATGGCACCTGAAGCACATTAGAAAATACAGAAACTTAATTTTCTGCGAACTGTACTAGGTACAATGGCTCCTATAGAGATCTTTGCTTGGCAAGGCTTGTAGAGTCGAGAACTTACTTAGCTGCGAGATTGAAGTGTAGGACAGGTGTATGAGGGAGAAGAAACGTCCAACACGCCTTTGATGGTTCTTGAGGATGACAGCATGGGAGCTCAGTATGTTCAGGAGCAACAGCTAGGCCTGCTTCTGAAAGAAAGTCACGTGAAAGAGGTATTTCGGTGTGTGTGAAGAGGAGTATATTGGGGTACGGTACTATCAGCAGTAGTCAGAAGACTTGCAATGCCTGTGGGATAGAAATTTTTTTATAAAAAATGTGTTTATTTAACCAAAAGGTGAAAAAGTAGAAAATACTGTATTGCTTGATACGTGATTTCTAGCAAGTAACTGTTGTATGCTTCCTGCTCTGTAGATTTGATATACTTCTAGATGACCTGGAAACTGGTCCTACATCTACTTTACAGCACAATAATCCAAGAAAAAGGCTCCAGTTTCTCTCACTAGATGATGTAGAAGGTAATCTGTCAAAGTGGGGGAAAACCGTTCTTTATTTTTTTTACCATTTCTTCCACATTGGTAGCAGCTATGAAAATAGAAAGCTGATGCTTTACTCTGTGAAGTCCAACTTTAAAAAAAATCCTCTAGATCTTGTCCTATTCCTATAGACAGAGAAATACCATTCATACAGTATTTTATTTTTATGTATATGTGTGTGTGCACAAACAGAATGGAACAACAAAAATAATTAAATTGAGAAAGAAGGGCGATAGGTTTTCCTGTGCTTAACTCGGTTATACAGTGCATAACTTGGTAGGGTCTCTAAGATGTACGTACTCTTGTCACGCTAATAAAATTCTATTGCTAAACACTGCATTATGGACAGCAAAGAGTAACTATAATAAAGCCAGTTACTTCCGATTTTTTTAAATGATTGATTGAACCAAATCTCTTCTCACTTTTGTAATTCTTGTCACAATGTTCTGCTTTTGTTTTTATTAATGCATTTATTTAGACTAGTGTTTTCATGACAACTAGTCTGCTTAGTGATACTTAGAAATGTTCTACCAGTAGAAGTAATTCCTAATTGGCACAACACAGTAATCTGTTTGTTAACCAAAAAATATGCTGTATTATAAAGATCACTTGAAAGATGACCCATACAAATGTTTTGCATTCTTCTGGAAAGTTTGCTTAAGGCAAACTAATAAGGCTTTGCCCATCGTTATCCTCAGCTTGTATGCTCCCAACGTCACACTGCTTTTCTTGTTACGAGGTTCTTTTTCTGTAATAATTTCACAGACAATTACAAACCAAATAAAACAACCCCTGTTTTGTTGATAGGAAGGCAGCGTTCAGGGGTCAGACACAGCGCTCGTGCTGAATCCGTCAGTACCGGAATGAAGAAAGCGACAGCTTGGGACGAGAGGAGCGTAGCACAAAAACATGAGCCAGTGCTGTCACCTTGCGAGGGAGACTTCAAATACACAGCAAGGATCCAGACTCTGGCTGAAACAGAGAGACTTTTTGACGAGCTGACTCAAGAAAAGCAACAGGCAAAGATTATTTTTATTTTAAAGTTGCGACAAAACATAATTGTTGCATGAGAGGTGAGGGATGTAGCCGTGTACCTCGGCAATGTGTGGCTGAAATTCATGCGCCACTTCTAGCGTTACCCTAGGAATGTGCCGTTGTCATGCCCTGCTCCACTGCCCGCGCTCCAGTTGTTTTCTGCCTCTAACTTCATCAAAGGAGAGTCGCTTTGACATAAACGCAGTGTGAATGGAAGGGGTGGAGTGAATTTACTTTCTTCCTTCATGGACAGTGCTTTAAATCAGCCTTTCGAACGAGGAAGGTTATTCTGGCGAGCAGGATTGCTGTCTTCAGTGTCATCCCTGAGAGGGTCTGCTCATGTATGTTAACTTTTTGTATTGCTTTTGTATGGCACAGCATTGTGGTAACCCCAGTTAGTGTTTAAGAACAAGACTGGATGTGTATCTGTAATCTATACAGCTCACCTCTCTTTCTGTAAGCTGAGTTAGGGAGGCTTATGTCGGCTCTTGAAACTGTAATTTACAGCTGAAGTGTTTTCTGTTACTAGATTGAGGCTGCATTGAGTCGAATACCTTGTTCTGGTGGAAGAATGACCTTGCAAGCAAGATTAAATCAGGTGAAAAAGCTTCTACATATGACTGTTCTTTCAGTTGCTCTTCTGCAATTTGAGAATGTGCAGTGTAGGTGACGGCTCCGCTGTAGAGTAAGTGCGAGGACTGTGGGAATCTTTCTGTACCACTGAGAACTGTTCCTGAATATGGCTGAATTTTGAATCTGTGTGAAAGTGTCTGTTCTCTAGACTTCACTGCATTAGAAGATAATCAGGAAGTTACTGCAAGTTAATTGTAAACACACTCTGACTTGCCATGCAAAAGGTGTAAGTCTGGACAATTTGTATGCAAGTGCTTCAGAAAAGAATAATTACCCCTGCAAACATTTGATTTCCATCCCCTGCTGCCACAGACAACTTTTCTTTTGTGCGAGTGTGTGTATGTATATGCATATAAAGAAAAAGTGGTGTGTGTGTGGGGGGGTGTGTGTACATATATGTACATACTGTGTAGTGTATGTAATTGGAAAAATGTAAGAATAGCCTGTTCCTGCGATAACACTGAGAGTAGATAAAGGCAGTACATCAAGAAAACACAGTGACTATGAAATAGGTCCCTGAAGCTTTAGAGAGGATGTTGTGCTGTAGAAGAAAGTGCCAAGTTTAGTTTTGGTTGGTTGGTTTTTGTCTACTGGAAAGCATAAAGAAGAAAATAAGAAGGTGAAAATAGTGTAGGTGGAATAGAGGAGAGTGCCGCCTTCTGACTCTTTTAATAAACACACGTGTCTCAAAGTTGCGTTTTAGAGGTCTCTGCGAAGCCCACAGCTTCAGCGTTTCCTGAATTGTAATCCCAGGGCTTGCTCCAATTTATCAGTTTGAAGGTAAAAGTGCATTCCAGTAAATCAGTACGGCCACTCGCTTTCCAGTGGTCAGCTGTTCCCTAAACGTGCCTCCCAAATGATCAGCCTGTCTTAATTCTCATCGAGTTTATCTTGTGGAGTTTCATAAATCACACAGAAAAAAACAAAATGCCTGAAATAATTTTTAAATGAAAGTCAGCAACCCCCCGATACACACACATACATAAAAATACTGCAGTTTGTAGGTCTGGCTCTAGTTTCTGGGTGCTAGCAGAATGCTAGTAATGCGTCAGGATAGCAGTTCCTCCATTTTGGAAGGCTCATTGGATTTCGTTGTATGTTACTAAATGACTAAATTTTTTTTTTTTCCCCTTTCTTTTCTTTAACTGTTTCTTTCAGGAAGCCCTGGAGGATCGCTTGGAAAGGATTAATAGAGATTTGGGGTCAATACGCATGACTCTGAAAAGATTCCACGTTTTACGTACCTCTGCGAATCTTTGACAATTCTCTCTTGAATGCAAATATGCTTTTTTTTTTTTTTGCACTAAGACGGAATTATGCACTCAGTAAATGCAAATTGTTTTGTATTTTTATAAACCCTCAATAGTAGTTTTACAACCATGTTACCCTTTACAAACAGCAATATTTTGTACTTCAAACAGCCACCTATATTTTAAACATATTTTTGTTACACTTGAGAAATCGATGTTTATCCTGTATTGTAATATTTTTAGAAATGTTATTTTTAAATAGTGATATTCAATTTATTATAAGAATAAGAAACTAAAAGGCAGCTTGTTTTCAGAAAATGATGATGTTATCCTTTTGCACTTCGTTTTCCTCACCGTTTTATAAATATTTATGGTATGATGTAAATATTAGCCAATAGGAAATTTTGAACTTTAATACAAAAAGCAACATGAATGACCTGTGTTAAAGATAACTACTGTTCTGTGGTAAATCCTTTTAATTTAAACCTTGTAACATGGGTATCTTTCGTTGTGATAAAGCTGTGAGCACTACTTTCAGCGTGGCCGGCTGCGGATTGGGGTGTGTGTATGGCTAGTTTGGTTGCCACTGCCCGTGTCAGGAAATCATCGCTCTAAATCATTTGGTGTCTCCCAACAGTCGCAGTGAGTAGTGGTTTGATACCGCCACTGCCAGGATTCAGGAGACTGACAGCAGCCATCCTGCCTCCCAGTGAGCAACTCGACTCCAGGACTGTAACCCTGTAACCGAAGTTACTGGTTTAATAGGCCAGGCTGGGTTTTGTGCCCTGCCAGTGTTCCGATCGCGTGCGTTTCCAAACCGGATCCCAGCTGTATTTGTGACCATTTTTCTTGATGAAAAATACATACTTGCTAGTTGGCATATTGCTGAATTACTGTCCAACATTGATATTTTAGTTTGTATTTTAATATTAAATAAACGTTTAATTAGATTCTTTCCTCCTGCCCAAGAACAATAATAGGTTCTGGGATATTACATCAGCGATAATGTAGGTTTTAATCATATTGTGTGTTTCAAATTCTGTCCTTGTTCAAGATGTTTAGCTACCAATGATGTGATTATAAGGCCAGAATAGCTGTCATAAAGGAAGCTTGTGAAGGTCTGATTCTAAAATTAGAGTGCTGTCTTTTAAGATAGTTGATGAAGAACTGTCCTACCCGTGCACGGGTTGGTGAGGTTTTTTTTTTAAAAAAAATGTATTTTTTGCAGCCATTTCTGCCCTGCACGTTCTTTTAGTACAAGATCAGAGTTGGGGAGAAGTCAAGGATGTTAGTTACTCATTTTCCCCTTTATTCTACAATGTAGAAATGGGACCCGAATGCTTGGAGATAACTTGCTCAAATAGATTTCCAGGCCACAGCAATAGATGTACAGGTTTGATGGTGTGCTGTATTCTTCTAATTTTTACTTAGGAGGGGTTGAGGGAGTTAAAAAGAATCATGACTTCCCTGTGCAGCTCTACTATTTAGCCGAAGAAGTTCTCCCACCATTTTAAGTTATTAACAGGTACAATTTAAAAGTATTCTCCAAAAGTATCATTCAGCCAGCAGGATTTTGCCAAGGAATTCATCACAGGAAAATTTCATGACTCTGCTAATGGTCTTGTTTTCTTTTGTTAGCACTAACAGCAACAAGAACCAGAATTTTCCTGACAGACACTAGAAACGAGTAGGTAAATCAGTTCAGCTATTTCAGTGCCTTTCCTTCTAACCTCCCTTTATCTCCCCTCCATTCTTGCCAGAGCTATTCATATTCATGTACTCCTTTTTTTATTACAGCCAGAAAACTGAATTGTGAGTCAGAATATATTTTTTAATCAAAAGTCCTCCTCCATCTGTTGGAGCTCTTTAGGCTATTTCGGATCTATTATAACACTGAAGGGGGAAAAAAAAAAAGTAAGAGTTGCTCTTAGTAAACTTCTAGGACAACCTTTTCAAATAAATGTATGGCTTAGGGTGACCTGTTCAGCGTGGTGCCTCCGGCCTGATTCTTCAGAGGGGCTGAGAATCTGCAGTTCCAGATTAAATCAGTGGGAGGCCTGAATGCTCGGTGCTTCTGAAAATCAGACCCGAAGCGGTGTAAGTGGAGCACATGAAGTGCGTGTTTACTGTGGACAACATGACTTGCTGGGCGCTTTGCTGGATGCTGTCTTTTTTATTATTTTTATTTTTAATCTGTTTTAAAATTCTTCCCTCTAACATGAGCAAATTGCCTCGATCCATATTCGAGGACAAAGCAGGACTTCCAGCAAAGCAGAAGCTTATGCTTCCTCTGAGGAGGACTTTAATCATCTTCCTCTTGTGTTCTTCCACCTGACACCTCTCAGCTAGGGAGGCGTTTATCCGCTTTCCAGATCATCTAAGCTTTCCTGGGAGCCCTGGCTTTGCTCTGTCTCAGGCTGCCCTTACAAGACACTCCCATGCAGTTTTCTCTACAATAATAAACAGTGTAACTCCTTCAGCTCTGAGAGTTTATAAATTTTCTATTTGTCCACATCTCTAAAAAGCAAATTTTTTAAAAAAAAAAACCAAAAAGTGTCTGTACTATGGATAGCTTTAGGTATCATCTGCCTCGTGCTGGGAACTTCACCTCCACAAAGAGCTGGGATGTAGACAAGGACTCAGCGTGGCAACGCGGGTCGTGTTTACAAAACAAACTCGTTTAATGGGCGGCTCTGGCTTTGTGGGGGTGGCACCCAGGACCCGAGAAAGAGCAGAAAGGGGAGCGGGGGTGGGGGTGTGTGTTTGTCCTTGAGGATGAGGCCAAAGAGTTTGAAGCATCAGCTGTGCAGCTCTCTTGAGGCTGATGAATTTTGGATTATCCAGGCCTCAACAAGGGGCTGGCTGCTGGTAGTATTTCACATTTGCAGTGTGGGGGGAAAAAAACGCAAATTGACAAATGTTTAAAAAGGTACAGCAAATTTTCTTGCTGGTTTTTGCTGAGGTTTCTGAAATAAAATTAATTTAGTGGGTTTTGTCCCAGTCTTTGCAGAGAGTACGCTTACAGGAGTAACCAGCACTGCTCCAGCCTGCAAAAAGTCTGCTGCCCGGGGCAGGGTTAGGGCTGAGGCTGGGCTGGGGCTTCACCCATCACCCTGGAAGTTTGGCTCCGTAACCCCTAATTATCCTTCCCGCGGGCTCCCGGTAACGGCACCGAGCAGGGGAGGGAACCCAGCGCAGGCAGCGCCTGGAGGGAGGCGGTACGAGCGGCTGCCGGCCGGGCAGAGGCACCCACCCCGCTGCCGAACGCGCTCCGGGGGCCCCGCGGCTTCGCCCCGCGCCGGGCAGAGCGGAGCGACCGGCGGGCGGCGGCCGCGGGCCCCAGCAGCGCTCCCCGCCGCGGCCGGCAGGCGGCGACCCCCTCCCGCCGTGCGGGACCGCCGGCCCGGCGCGGGGAAGGAAGTGGCGGCTCCCCGCGGCGGTGGGCACGGCTCGGGCGGGGGAATAAAGCTGCCCGGCCGGCGGCCGCCGCGGCAGGGTAGGGGCAGCACCGACGCCGGAGCTCTTCGCCTTCCCCGCTCGCCACCCCCCTCCATTTCCCCCCCCCCCCCCCCCCCCCGCAGCGCGGAGCTGCGGCGGCCCGCCCGCCTCGCCTCCCCCCGCCTCCGCCGTCCCCGCGCCGCGGCAGAGCCGGCGGGTGAGGAGCTGCCTGCGCCCGGCCCACCCTCGCCGGGGATTATGCCAGCGGAGCGCGGGTATGTCGGCAGGCAGCGACTCGTAGGCAGCGGCAGCCGCCGAGCCGCGGCGGCATCAGCAGCAGCAGCGGGAGCCGCGGCCGCTGCGCCGGGAGCAGCCGGTGCGTGGTGAGGGGACGCGCGGGGGGCGGCGGGGCGAGCCCCGGCACCTGGCGGTCCCCTGGGCCGGCCCGGCCGTGCCTCTGCGGGGGCGGGAACCGCCGCGGGCCCGAGGGGAGGGCGACGGGGGCGGAGGGGTGGGGGAAGGCCGGGCCCCAGGGGCGGCTTCAGCCTTCCCAGAGGGACCGGGGGCGGCTCGGCGGGCCCCTCCCCGGGGCCTGGGCGGGCGGCGCAGGAGGGATGGCCCCTGCGGGCCGCGGCGGCCAGTGGTGCCCGGCTGATACCTCCGGGCGCTCCCGCGGCCTGAGCGGGGTCGGGCTGTCTCGTCCCCGCCAGCGGGATGCGTCGGTGGTAAAAGTTTCCCGAATAGAGGAGTAAATGACAGGGAGGGACAGGTCTGCTGCGCCGCGGGCTCTTCGGGCGCTGCAGCCATAGCAGCCCGCTGCCTCGGCTCCTAATGGTTGCACACAAAATAACGAAAGATCCACAGCCCTGGCATACCCCGCTGGTTACTGCTGAGGTTTGGTTATGTTACGCCCCTCCGACTCCCCGTTAGCCCTCTCTCTCTGTGTTGGCGGGTTGCAGGCGGCGAACACTTTTCCCCTCTGCGCTCGGTCGTGGTTTGAGGGTCGGTGTTTGACAGCCAGGGACAAGCACCCTCCGACCGGGCATTTCGTAATGGCAGGGGGAGCGTTTTGGGTAGGTGGTGGCTGGAGGCGCAGGGAGCCGTGCCAGATGTTGGGGAACCGTGCTGGCAGCCCTCAAGCACCGTAGCTGTGAGGCCAGAGTGGACCCTGCCTGCAGGAGAGCCTTCGTCCTGGCCACGGCCCTCCGTGTCCTCCATCACTGCATCTCCCAGGCTTGAATTTCCACAAATTCAGCTTTGGCAGAGGCACCAGGTGGAGACTTGTCGTGTGGTCGGGAGGCGGTGGCCTGCGAGCCCCTTGGACTGGGCCTGGCCGTGAGGAGGGGGCGAAGGTGCTGCCCGGGGATGGCCTCGCTGCCTGCGGTAGGAGAAGAGGGGTGAGACCTGCAGTGGCCTCACAGAAGAAACGCCTTTGACAGCAGAGGAAGAACCTCATGAGCTTTTGGGGCTCAAGACCCCGCGCTGTGGCCAGCGAACTGCTGTGTGGCTGACTGGAAATCAGCTGTGCTCCTGAAGCGGTGCGTCCCCTCTGGAGGGCAGGAGGAAGAGATTTTTCCCTTTAGAAAGAGCAGAATGCCCATTCCTTTGCTGGTTGATGGGCTATCAGAGAGGGGATCCTCTCTGCTGGGCCTGATGGTCCCTTCTCCTGGCCTCCCTGTCACTTGATGGAAGGGGCCCTGCTTGGTGCTCCCGAACAACCCTGGGCTCCCTTCTGGAGTATGCTGCTGCACCACAGGAGCAGGCTACGGCATGGGCAGCTTTAGCTTTTTGTCCAGCTGCGGGAGGGTTAAATCCCTTCCTTCATCTCCTTCCCAACCCCTTGCACTCCGCTGAAGCTGAAGAAGTCGAAGCACAGAGGAGTACACTGAGGTGCTCAGCCTGGGGCTGCTGGAGCATCATTAGCAGAGCCAGGAAGGGGGAACCCCTCCGTGTAGTGCCCCGCTCAGTCAGCGACACAGCTCAGTCCTGTCACATCTTATGTTAAAAAGCCACGGCTGAGGCAAGGTTTATTTAAATCGTGTATTCAAGCACAAAAAGTTTCTTCCTGTGTTAGTACCTGCGCTAAAGTGAGAGCTTCCATCTTCTGTGTGCTCTGTGTGTCTGGAAGCAGCTAAGTGGGTAATACAGTGCCAAAAAATGTCTTCAGTTGTTGAAGACATAATGTGCACGGGCTCAGCTCTGTACATGACAGCGGTTCAACAGCACAGTGGTAATAGATTAGTCTTCGCAGACAACAGGACTTAAATAGGAGGTGATTTGATTGCATGTTGAAATATCTATGGCCTGTAGGACTCCTCATCCTCCTATTGCATACTAATTCCCTCTCCAAGCCCACATCTTTTTGCTCGCGCTGTATTTTTATCACGTTTATTTTTGTCATGACTGCGTTGTGCTCCCGAGTAACACAAGAAGGCCGACTGCGTTACAGAGTTCAGCACTGGCTTCTGAGTGATTTTTTCCACTGTTGAATAGAAGACTGCTGTTTGTAGGGCAGCCTTTTCCCCGGCCTTGAGCAGACCTCATGCCTGCGGTGGTCGATAGATTGCTGTATAGCTGGTTATTCTGACAGGTAACCAGCTCAGCGTCTTGGCCCCAGGCTGCTCGGTAATTGAAACGCCTCCTCAGGATATACAAAATAAAGAATGGCCAAACATGAAAGCACGGTTGCAGACTTGTCCTGGCTTGCTGTTTTTCACAGGAATGCTGCTGCCTGGTCCTTGCAGTGTGTTCTGATTGTGGTGGCATCACTGAGAGGGAAAGAGAAACGAGCGAGCAAGGGCTGGAAACGCAGCTTGTGGTGCTTCTTGCTTTTGACAGAGCAGACTTCTGGTAGGCTGCTAGGCTTCATTAATCATATTTAAGTTTCTGTCACTAACTTTTAATTAAAAGCATGGTTGATACCACTTTAATGAATGTACGGATGTTAGCCATCTTCATGCATAAAAATGCTTTTTAATTCCCTTACTATTCCCTTTATGGCCCTTAGATGCTTTTGTTACCATTTAAACAGCATACAGTAGCAGCTGTTTATCTTTTTAATATAACTTTTTCTTGCATCTGTGTTCAGGAAACAGTAATGGTTTGAGCAAACAATTCCCTGGTATCCTTTAACAATATTTTTTAAAGTAACTTGGCAGAAAGGGTTGTAAGCGAAGTCTAATTAGTGAACTCCAGGGCTCTTGCTGACAGTAGACATTGTAACTGGTGAAGTTGGTGGTTTTTCCTCATGCTTACGTGAGGTGGTGAGGAAAGTAAGAAGCCTTCAATGTATGACTTCTGATTCTGATGAGCTTAACAAGGATTTTTCCCCCAAATAATAACTTCTTATTAAAATATTAAAATATCCTTTCTATTTTGGGTTTGATTCTGATGGTGGATCTCAATGTGTTTGTTGCTTGTTGTGCATCTAACAGCCCAAGGATTTATTGTGATTTACCATCTGGCATGTGGGAGTTTTATCTAACTTCTCATTTTACTTGACAGCAACCAGTTTGGAAAGACATTGTCCTGATTTTTTTTAATTTTTTTTGATAGAAATTCTCAAAACTTGCAACTGACAGTGGTGCAAGGGGTTTTGAATGTAAATAAATAGTCTGGTTTTATTCATGATTTGTTACTGCTTCTGTGAGTTGGCTGGATGGAAAAGCAGCACATCATTCAAGCAAGCTAATTTAAAGAAGGTTCCTCCAGTTAGTCCAAAACAGCATTAATCTCCCCCCTACATTCAAATAAAAATCTTGTTATTCAGTTGCTGTCCTGGCAGCCTGACTGGAAGGCTTCAGAAAATGGCAAGTGAAAGCTGATGCTTACTCCTGAGAGTAGTTTGACTCTCGCCATTCATGCATATTCATGGTAATGTCCTGTTCCAGGACCAGCAGGATCCATTCAGGAACTTTTTTTTCACATGATGTTTTTCTTTTAGGCTTCCTCTTATTCTAGCCACATGCCTCATTTCGAGGAGAAGAGAGGAACACACATCAGTGTCTTTTTTTTTCTCTTTATTTTTATTTTCTTAGAAGGAAAAAGCAACATCTAAACCCCATGGTTTTCTTAATAGCCAGTTTCTCTAAATGGTGAAGATGCCTTCTAATTTAATTTTAAAGCTGGCTGACATAGGGTATGATGCAATTAATATTTCTGTTTCTCTCCCCAAATTAGTAAGGTATGTCTGAATTTAATTTTGAGCCTGAAAGCATCTTATAAACAAAAATGTTCTGTAGTATTCAGTGTGAATGGAAATGGAGTAATTAATGGGGGGGAGGGAATAAATAAAACACTTTATTTTTAACTTCGTTTCCTGGGCGTTGGAGGAAATCCAAATGCCACAACATTGTACTGTGGCAGAGGAGCCTGTTGAACTCACCCACGAACTGAAAAGGAATGTGACTTCTCTAATCACGGTGTCCATGCCAAGAGTCCTATGAAATTTTAAATGAACAAAGTCTATATGAATAAATATATATAAATGATATTTAGATTTTCTTAATATAAGAACAACAGAACAATTTAGTGTGAGGCTAACTTGGATCCCATCACTTCAGGGAGTTTTAATCAGCATGGTGCCAAGTCAATATGCAGAGCTCCTGAAGTTGTACTTGTGCATTTTCCGCAAGGAAGAGATCTCACCGGTGTGACTGTTTTGATGGTGGGTTTTTTTAATAATAATAATAATAAAATCTCTAGAAGCTCACAGCAAAATGCTTCAGTAAATCCCACTGGGGAACTTAGAAATGAGTTGGGAAAAAAGATACCTTTCTTTTTGAAAGGCGGGGATCCAGGGGACCTCCTGCGAGATGGCAGTGTCTGGAGATGGAGCTGCGTCCCGCTCCTGCAGCCCTTCCTGAGTGTGTTTGACACAGGGTCAAGTGTCAGAGGGGGGAAATAAGAAGTTGCTTGGGCTCGTGGAGATAGTTACTGTGCATATGTGGGTGCAGGGAGCTGTGTGATTTGCCATGAGAGAGCAGGAAGAAATCTAATAATCGTAGGGCTAAAACCTGCCCTGGAGAGCTGGGCACACGTGAGGAGATCCCAGCAAGGAGGTGCTGGCTTTGCAATGAAAGACCATCCGGGGAAGGGGGAGACTTAGTGCCTCTTCCCCAGAGGGAAAACAGCATCTCCTGCGGGTGGGCTTCCATAGGCAAGGGCTGGTGACAAGGATGCAGTTACCTTGGGTGCGGTAGTTAATGCAGCGCAGGTCAGTGAACAGTGTGGAAAGCTACAGCGAAGCCGTTGGCCCTGGCAGGGTGAAGGTGTCGGGGTCATTGCTCCTGTGTCCTGGCAGGAGGGCACATACCAGGGCTCTGACTCTGCAGCCGCAATGCCACGGAGGGCAGGAACGGAAAGCAAACACCTTGGCTGATTAAGAAGCCTGCTGGGCAGAAAGCAGCTCTCTGCGTAGGAGTGTGGGCACCCTGAGCACCGCTGGGTCTTCCAACAACCCTTCGCAGCAAAGGCTGATCTTCAGCTGCTTCTTACTGAGCTAGTGCTTGAGGACTCCAAATTATTTTTTTTTTTTCTCCTGGCTTTTAAACAGCCTCCAGAAGAATCTTACTTAGACAGATTTGAAGAGCTACAACATCCAGAAATCTGTGTCCTTGTGGGCCTCAAGGTTTTTTCACAAAAAAAAACCCCAGCCCTGAGTACTGAGTATCTTGGATAGCGAGGATTCTGCACAGCTTTCACAGTCCTGACTTTGTTGTGTTTGGACAGCGGAGGTTGGCGAGTGCTGGGACGTTGTGAGCAGGAACCTTAAAACTCTCCTCTGCAGGAAAGCAGTTGAGCTTAGGTAAGTTGGAGAGACTCCCTGGATGCAATGAGGAAAAGTGATTTGCCACTCATCCTGTTCTGTTCCTTTAAACAGCTCAGTCTCCTGTCAGAGACCAGATAACTGGGATTTCTACTCGGGGGGTTTCCACCGGTTTCTATAGTCTTGTCATGGGTGGGGGGAGCAGAGGCCTGGACCGTCCAGTAACGAAACAAGAGGTAGTTTGCAGCTAGCTGGGAAGGCAGGTCAGATCGTTGCAGGGTAACTGGGAGGACTTGGGAAAGGTAATAGTGAACGAACAGCTGAAAGTTTTGTAATTTGTCATTGCAGCAGCGATTCTTGTAATGGACGGGGAAGTTAACTCTGATTTGTTTGGATTACTGGCACTTATATAATGATCGCTGAGCTTGGGGACACTAATTCAAGCATATTAGCTGACTTAAGCCACGGAGCAATGACCTGAGAAGGCGGTTCTCTTTAACAGCGCAATAAATAATGTAGAGGGTGGGAGTGTGTAATCACGTCAGCACGCTGAGTGCTTCGGCATATCTTGGCGCTTTAGGGGCGAGGCCATGTTATCTCCAGCTCCAAAGAAGTTTGGTATTTGCTTGACTGTTAACTCTGCATGTGTAGTGGGGCCTTAATTCCATTATGTGCTTTAAAAGGTTATGGAAGGATTTCAGGTTTTTATAGTACAGCCGTGGTAGACTGCAGTTCAGCTGCTGCTGTGTCTTGTATGGGTTACTCGTAAGGAGTCTGGTTTGGGACTTGGTTGATTGCTCTAGGTCTTTCTTCTGATGATTTGGGTTAGAGGTATCGCTCCAGAGGGAACCCTGAAGGGCCGTGGGCATTTCTTAAGAGGTAAAAAAAAAAAAAAAAACGGGCTGCCATCAGCCACTGGATGTTTGGAATGAACAGCCAAACAATTTTATGTATATATTTGTATATAGACATGGTGTAATTATGTCCTATGTATGTCAGAAGACAATTCCATGGGAATAACTTCACTTGTGATTGTAGTTTGTTTCGAGATCAATACCGTAACTTAAACAACCTTCTCCTAAAGGTAGAAGCACTGCAGAATCATTTTCTCTATGTGGGTGGCTTACCTATTTTAATGCTACTTTTTTTTTTTTTTAAAAGAAGGAAACAGACATTTTATATTTATCATTTCAGATGAAATTGAAATCTAAATATTTACATCTTTTTGCTGGATCTGAGGTTGAGCACCAGTTGTAGGCGTTGCCAAGCTGTTTAGTTGTCTCCTTCACTGAGTAGGCTGATTTTTTCAGGGTGGTGGAGAGATGGAGCCTCATATTTCTGTCTGTTATCTTCTAGCCAGTCTCTGCATCTGGAAGTACTTCCCTCTGTGGGCTTGGTGACCTGGCGTTACGTTCAGAGGGTGTTCCAGCCTAAACATGCTGAAAGCTAAACGTGTTATCTCCAGCAGAATGCAGAATTAACTGCAAACTGTGAAACTGGAGGGGGAGTTCAGGGTACGAGTCTGTAAATAACTCGAGATATTTTGTGAAAAAGAACAGAAGGGGGAGGAAGGCCTCTCGCTTGCTTTTTCTCTGCCATCCTCATCTCCTCGGTAGCACTCTCCGTGGCTGACTTCCAGTGCTCTTTACAAGCAAAGGTGGAGGATTGCTTCTGTTTTAAACACGGGTAAGCCAGTAGCAGACGTCTGAAATGTTGCCGTCACAATTCAGCAGAAATCCCAGAGTTTTCTTTCTCCAGTTTTGCTCTGCCTTCCTTGTTTCCAGGTGGGCTGTTACTTTTTGAGCAGGGCTACATGGTGCTTTGAGGCTTCTGATCCACCAAAGCAAACTGATGGAGAAGAGCAGATAGCTTGTTTTGTTTTCCTTCTCCCGCTTGTTTTTAAGCATTGTTTATCCAGACTCTTGGGACCCATTATTTGTCGAACCTGTATCTGGATTGTAAAATATTGTTCCAACCAACAGATGGTAAATGTCTTCCTTTCCCTGCTCTGTCTTTTGTTGTCTGTTTGTCATTTTGCTGACAGAACTTGTGCTTTATTCCTTGTTATCAAAGTAGAACTGAAAAAGAAAAAAGAGGCAATGTTTTATCTTAAACACTGTTGCCGAAATCATTGGCTAAGTTGTGTTAAGAGAGTATTTTTATTCCTGGTTTAAAGGCTGAGTATAATTTGACTTTTAGACCTCTCATTCTTCCTAAATCAAGTTTACGGTACCAGCAGCTAGGAGAGTCAGCTGCTGATTATAAACAGGTTTGGAGCCACTAAAACCCCCCTTGAAATCAGTCTGACCACTGTTTGAGAACCACCTTTTTAATATTCCTATGGAGTATACTGACGAGGTCTCTTGCAGCGATCTTGTAGATGTCAGTCTTTCCTGCATATTTTATTTAACTTGCTCTTAAACTTCCTAGAAGAATGCATGCAGACAAGCTTTTCAAAGCTTTTTTTAAATTTTATTAACCTGGGATCAGCGAGGCAAGAGTTAACTAAAACCGCTTGTGCTGTGCTGGGGGAGTTCAACCTGTCCGCGCTCAGAGCACCTTGCAGAGAGGTGCTTTTTGCTTTCGATTGGGTTTTCTTGAGGTGAAATCCCCATTTCTCACCGCAGTCCTTTGCTTTATGTAGCCCGGGTGGGTACCTGGAGGTGTGGAGTGTTGAGGTTGCAGCCAGGTGAGGCATTCCCAGCCTGGCGCAGGTGCGAGGCGCTGCGGGTGACGGCCCTGGCCGAGCTGGGTGAGTCTGGGTGCAGGGGCTCAGCCGGGGGAAGGCAAGGGAGACTGACTGGTGCTTGTTGAAGCTTTAGCCTTGCAGTCTGCATGGCAGCAGCTGGCCTGAACCGCCTGGCTTGGATAACTTGAGCAGTTACTAGAGGCAGTATAAACACAGGCACACGCTGCAGAGCCCAGGGGCTTAGCATCGCAGTTATCATAAGGTATTCCATCTGGAGGTGGAAAAACCAGCCCTTACAGGGTTTCTTTATCTCAAGGCTGGCAGCAAGTGCGGAGTGAGTGACATATTTCCATTTGACTCATCTGTTGTCAAAATGGTGACACCCCTGAGTCACGTTAAAAATGAGACCTTGTAGCTGAATTGGCACATCATCCTGGTAAGCACGGAGCAGGTGCTTGGTTTTTTTTTTTTTTGGTTTTGTCCTCATTAAGAAAATAATTTTTTCCCCCCTCCCTGAGATGGGATGAAATTGATTAATGCTGTTGCTGGTGTTATGGATTAAAAATAACAGGAGAACCTGATTCAGGTAGAATGCTGGATGTCAGCTGTAAAGATGTTCAAATAACCTGCTTTCCAACTATTTAAAGCCCTAAAAATAAAATAAAATAAAAAAAAAAATTAGTGCCCAGTAGCCAGATGGTTGGAAAAGAACACCCCACGATCAATGAGGCAATATGTAAATATTTTCGATCATTACCACAATACTGCTGTGTTGACATTGAAATTCAGAGTGCTATTCCATGGGACTCCTCATTGATCATCAGAGGAGCTCTGATAAAACAGAGGATAAAAGCACAATACTGAGCATTATTATGGATTGTGGGTTTCGTTGACAAGGACAGGCTTCCATCAAGGTCTGTGAATGGATTTCAAGCCCTCTTTAAGCATGTTACTGAGACACTGTGTTTCTTCCCTGGCTGTCAAGTACCCATTAAAGAGTGTCTTATTTCTCGAGCTGCTTTATTTAAGGATTTAAGGTGAAATAGTGCATAGTTGACTAATTCTTTTTGTGCTAATTGCCACATTTGTATGGGAAGGGGAAAGGTGGAAGCTGATGTAGAGTTTTCTGGTTGTAATATACCTGGCGAGAAATGACTGGAAAGTAATATAAATCAAATGACTGAATTAAAATAAATTTTTGAAAAAAGGTCCTCCTAAAAGCAGGCTGTAGAGACCCTGTCTGGCTGATTCACTTAGAAATCTTCACAGGGGTGATATCATTCTCATGCATAAAACATGAAGTGCCTTTAGCACACACAGGTGCTGAACCCACCTAGAGGCTTTTTCTTTTCTTTTTTTTTTTTTTTTTTCCCCCTCCTCCTCCACTTTCGTGCTCCTGGAAAAAAACCAAATCTTGTAGGTTCCGCTTCTCTCAGAGGGGAGTTTGAAACTTGACACTAAATAGATGTTTATAAAAGCTGGTTTTTAAGATCTGAATCCATTAACTGCCCAGCTCAAAACGATACCATGACTGTGTGGAGCAGCTGCTGCTGTTTGCAGTTCCTGGGATCCCACCGTGGAGGCAGGAGGTCATTCTCTGTCCGGAAAGGTGAGGTGTCCTGGGGCATGTGGGGAACAGGCTGCCACTGTTGATGCATGGTATTATATGTGAACTCTTCTCATTTTGCATAGAAATTTTGTAAGGGTGCACATAGAGCATAGTTGTTTTTTTTTTTTAATGGATTTTTCTTGCAGCCTAATTGGAGCAATGGGTTGTACCACTTCACACCCTGATGTCCGATTTCATATAAGGGAATAATGACTTTTAAGAAAGAAGGCACAGAGGGCTTTGCAAATGAAAAGCTCATTATAGCTACAGCAAGGTCCAGAGCCCAGGCAGCTTTCTGGAAACATTTTGCTGTTTGCTTTCTCTCCCTTCCCCTTGGGTCTGGCTGTTTACAGTGAGGCCAGGACCCTGTGCTCCTCAGGGAACATAACCCCAGAGGCACTTCGGAGGGTCCAGATGCTACAAGCATCAGGCAAGGGAAAACAGCCTAGGTGCCTTTCTGAGCTGCTCATATTTTCTAGTGAACTGCTGCATTTATCGTGCGTGTTGATTAATTTCCTGGCATGTCCTGGAGCCTGTTTCTCTGATTACAGAGTTATTCAGGATTTTGACTTTATTCCTCTCTGGCTTGTTGCTTTTTAGTTGCTCACTTACATCCCCTTATCGTATTAGGTAGTGACTAACTGATACAAGAACAGAAAACACCTCTGAGGATAAAGGAGCCTTGTGACTATCCCTGGTCTGAAACTGATGCTTCCCAGCCATGGGCACGCGGTGTTTGACCACAGCTGACGCTGGTTAGGGCTTAGTATTTGCTAATGCAGATTGTGCAAAAGCAGTGGGCAGAGCTGATACAGCTGCGGTGTTCGCTAGGAGCAATTTTGCTAGTTCATTTATCCCTGCAAGACAGCGCTGTCAGTGTCTCTGCCTTCGCAGGAGCAGCGTGCGAATCTCGCGTTCTGTTGCCTTTGCTTGACAGGATTGTGATCTTGGGTGTGAGGGCCAGCGTGTTGTGATCCGTGGTCGTCACCAAGCGTGTTTGTTCAGGTAATGGCAAGGGGGGAACTCTGCCTGTCCCACTAACATAAAGTGTTTCAGGGGTGGCAGCGGTGGCTCCTCTTAGGAGGAAGGACTGAGAAGTGGTGCGGAACACATCAGTTAAGCAGGGAAGCCTTCAGAAGCCAGCAGAAGGCATCTTGTAGTTAACTGTCCTCCACAGCAAGGTAAATGCCTGTTCTGTTAGTGTAATGTAGTGTTTTCAACATTTGTGCTAAAAATGAGCCGCTTGCCACCTGCTGGGTGGCACCTCTTCCTCCTTGCAAAATGTATTTGCATGTGAATGTCTGCTGAGAGCTCTGGTCTGCTTTGGTGTGCCTGGCCTGAAGAGCTCTTGTGCTGGTCCATAGCCAAATGCAGTCTGTGCATCGGTTGGGCTCCGAGCTGCTCCGATGCCCAAGGACATCCTTGGAGAGAAGCTTCCCTGAAAGCCTTTCGAGGAAGGGAGGAAGTTTGTGATGTTCATCTTTGCAAATTACCCATAATAAAAATGTTCTTCTAGCCTTTGGGGAACTCTTGCATTGACTCAGGTTTCTCAATGTTTTTGTTGGGTTGCTTTTTCCTTGGTGGTTTGCTTTGGACAAATGAGACCCTTGTTTAATAATGCTGAAGTCTCCTGCACTTCAGTAGTATAATTTTAAAACAGAAGCAGTTTTAACTGTGTGTTTGATTACCACTTACCACAAAATGTTTCTGAAATGCAGACAGGGTTAATTATTATCAATCTAAAGGAGGCTCACAACTGACAATTTTTAAGTTTAAATTTTGCATTGGTAATCTGTTCTCACACCTAAAAATAAGTAAATTAAGAATAGCTTCAATGAGGCCTCTGCAAACTGCTGTGAATTTAAAAAGTGATGACTTGGGAATACAGTCAAGGTGAATTGTGTATGATTATTCCAGAAAACAAGTTTTATAAATATGTCATAATAATCTAGACTACATTAATTATCCGTTACTTTCAGTGTTTACTGTAGAGAGAATGCTGGTGTTTATGTTTTCCCAAAGGCAATACTTTTGGTTTCTGTTGTTCAGAAATGTTTTTGCTTTTAATCACTTTTGATTTCAGTTAGCATGTGTGCAGAGAACTCTTGTCTTTCTGTTTGGAATAATTGTTTCAGCACTTGCTGAAAGTAAGTTTTGTTATCCTTCCCCAATCTATAAAAAAGCCAAACCCTGAAACAAAAAAACCCAAATTAAGCAGGTGGGAAGACTGATTTTCTTAAATCGAGGAGTGTTTGTATCTGCTTTTCCAGGTTTGCATAGCTACCCAGTGAGGCTTCCAAGATTGCTCCCACAGTGGGTCAGCCGAACACTGAAACTCTTTCTGAAACCGTGGGTCCAGGCCCTGCTAATTCTGAGAACTGCCCTCTGCTCTGCAAAACCAGGGAAATGGAGCAGGGCTCTGGGTTGACTCCATTTTTTAAAGTTTATTTACTAAAGTGTAGGTTATGGTGGATGTTCCTTTTGGGAAGGTGTTGTCTAGCATACCCAGCATCTGTAGAAACTTCTCTAGCTTGTGAAAAACAAATGTAGAATGGATATTGATGAATCCCAGTGCACTTGATGAGGGGTGAATTATTGTATAACATTTAAAAAGTGGTAAGACTCAATCAGACTTAGATGTATATTGGGTTAAAAAACTATGTAGATATAGTGAATCCTTTTGAAAAAGAAAGGTAGTGTGAGGATTCTTGTCCACTTGCAGATCAGTGTGGCAAAGTGGCTAAAAGGACTAATGAGACACTTGGTTTCCTAGAAAAGCCTTTAAAAGTTCAAATGCAAAGCAAGATTAAAATGTTACATTTAAATATATTTGCATCATATAGATTTGAATAGGTGATTTAGAGAGAAAATCCTTTGGGCTTTAAATCATCACATTGTGTATAACAGTAGGGGAAGAAACACTTTAAATTTCCCTTCATGGAAAAAAAAATGCTTCAAGGATTCCTTAAGATTTTAGTGGGTTAACTCTGCCCCAGAGCACACGCAGGTTTGTATCTATCAAATCATGAAATATTTTTCTTCAGTTGATTTCAAGACTTAATTTTAGCAGTAGTAATGATTTTCACTGTTAATTTGGTTGTAAGCCTGCAGAGTCAGTTTTATTTATGATCTGGTCTTGACTGTATTAGTATTGTGAACAAGAGTGATGGTCAGTAAAAGAAAAGAAAACTAAGATTCAGCTCGGTAGCATATTATGATCATCTTTGGGTGACATCAAGGAATGGCATCTAGTGAGTACGTAAGAGAACTGCATCTATGTATGTGTGTTATAAATACTGAATTGTAGCTCATCCTGGGTGGTTTGCATCGGGTTGGCTGTTCATACTTGGTGCTTTCAACTCTCAAAGTGCCTGGCAAAGCTAAGCAAATGCTGCAAGTCCATTGTGGGGCAGGAGCGTTTCCTCTGTGCTGTGCATGTGAGGATGCAGATGTGTGGTGGCTGCTCTGAGACCACAGTGGAAACCTGTATGTGAGCCAGACCTGGCACATGGGAATCCCTCGTCTTCAAAACTCAGATCAGACTCCTAAACCATAGGACTATGGAATGGACCTGTAGTTTCCAGCTCAGATAGATCCACATCTAGTAGTTGCATCACAGAAGGTTTTGAGCTGGGTTCAGCAACTTGATGCCCAATGCTTTCAACTATTTTTCTTTTTTAAATTTTTTTTTTTAAATCCAGCCTGGGAAAGCAGAAGTGGCATTTGGGCTCCATGCGACTGGCTCAGCTGTGAATCAGCAAATGACGTTAATAAGCATTTGTGGACTAAATATATTTTTAAGCTGTCTGGCTGCTTGCTCTTCGTGAGATCTTTGAGATTAATGGTCCTGAAATGTTACTCGCATTTGCTCTTCCTCTAGGATGAATCTGACCTGTGCAAGCATTATTATTTTTCTTAAATTGCTGTGCAAGAAGGTACAAGATTAAAAAGCAGTTACTTTTTTTTAAATTGTTGGTAAGACATAAATCTGTCTGTTACCGTTAGCTGCGATACCCTGCTTCAGTTATCAATGGTCTTTCCAAGCATTTCGGATTCTTTGGTGCAGGGAGCAGACTATAGTGGTGTTTTGTTTATTTTTTTGCATAACCCTTTGGTTGTGGGTGCTGGTCTTAAGGCTTGGATCCAGGTCCCAATTGAGGAGATACTTTTTTTGTGTGTGGATGTGGACCCAGATTTGCATGTTCTGATGCAAAACACAGCTCCTGCTACAGGGAGGGACAACTGTGCCCTTCCTGACCTGAAGGGGAAAGGACTATTTCTGCTGCCAGGGAGTTCAGTGTGTTAAAGGCAGCTTCAATCCGAGCGGGTGTTTTTCAGGGGTGTGTGGGAGCTGCTGAGGCCCTGTCCTCCCCGCACCCAGAGCCAAGCTGTCTTCTGATCTCCGCCGCCTTCCTGAAGCCGTGCTGGCTGCCCGTGGGTCACTTGTCAGGGCAACGGCTGCAAACGCTCCAGCCTTCCCTTCTCCATCTGCTACCGAGAGCCGCTGCTCTGTTCTGGCTGCTGCTTGGAGGACAGCAGGGGCAGACCAACCAAGGATAAGCCAAGAAATAAAAGAAGACCTGAAGGAACTTGAATCTACTTGGGGAGATCTAAGAAGAGGGGGGGGCGATGGCTGGGAGGGGGGAGCCCATGTGCGTGCCCTAAAGTGCGAACCTGATGCTTTAAAGGCAGCATTAAAAACAGTTTCCAGTGGTTGGAGGTAATGATGAGACTCTGCCTGAAGGAATATCTTAAAAAGGCAACAGGGCTGCTTGGCATAATGAAGCAAACCACATAAGCTGCTCGGCAGGTAACCCTTACAAGTTCCTTCTGGCCCTCAGCTCTCCTGACAAAAATCAGCCTTGGGAGAAAGCAGGTAGCTGATGGCTGGAAAATGAAGTGTAAATGGGCTGCCTAGGGTTGACATTTCCCCAGTCGTGCGGGAAGGGAGCTGGATCCATCCTCCTGGGTGCTGCTGGTTCACCACCCCTCTCTTGGCCATCCCTCGAGCCTGGTGGCACCGTCCTCTGTGGCAGCCATGGGAGATGCCTTCTCCTCACTCCTTCAGGTGTGGAAGGGCTTGTGCGGTTTATAAAGGCAGCTCCAGCTCGGTTTTCACCCTTGAGTGTGGGATCCTGCCCAGTTTCCAGGGAGCTATGTCCTCTTCGTGGAAATCGTTCAACACTATTTAAAAGGGAAATGCTTTGGGGGAAGTTAGGGTATTGTACAGAGAGAGCACATGAGAGTGGTCAGCGCAACATGCGTGTACGTGGTTTTTTTCTTCTCTCTCCTTTTTTTTTTTTTTTTTTTTTTTTTAAATTTCCATGAGTTAGAGATGACGATGACTCATGGCTTGGAACGCACTCTAAATCCCTGAGGTGCTCATTGCCGCCTACTATCACGTATTGAATTTCTGACATACCGGAGGGATGTCTGCAGAGAAACACTGATGTGCAATTATAAAATGTTGTAGCTTTATGTTGTTTGCATAGGAGCCATTAGCATGATATAACTGTGAAAATAATGCAGCTTTATTCTTGCTGTTGATTTCCCAAGGGCATGGCAGTTAAGCAACTGTGTTTTATCTTTCACTAGGATGTTGACACATGTGGACCAACAGTGACATCCTTTTTCAGCAATGCTGTCTTAATTCCCTCCTGCATTCAGAAGCATCTAGAGAGATTTTTTGCAGAAGGTAGGTTCTGGCATTTAAGCTGGATGGCTGTTCCTTTTCTCTATTAGAAAAAAACATTTAGATGTTACTAGGGAGAATGGTAATGAGTCTGACGGATACTAGCTCGCTGCTGGTGAGAGAAGGGATTAACCTTAGCTTGGGTTCTACTTGAATAGATGCTTAGGGGGAAATGTGATAAAATGGAGTCTGGAAGAATGGCCGTACGAGTTGCCTTTGAGAAGGGCTTGGCAGTCACAGGGACATGGTTGGCTTAAATTGTGTAGACATGTGTGTTGGTAATAAACCTTTTTATAGAGAAAACTCACATTCCCTGCCTTTTTCTGCTTAGTCAGCATCCTTGTTTATTTAAAATCTTTCAAATAAATAAATTAGAAGGGAGCATGGCTGCACAGGATGTGCAATTAACATCAATTTTTTTGTATATGTTTAAATCTTGAGTGGGTCTCTTCCCCCAAAAAATCTTAACCTTGTTGCATTTTATGTGTGTTGAGATAAACAGTGTGCAGCCTCTGGTACTACCATAAATTTCTTGTTAAGTTCTGCCTTGTTTTGCCCTGTGAACTTTTAATTTGCTTTACATTGCCAAGAGGATTGACTTGCAGAACTTCCCCTGTAAAGAGTGTGGATGGGGAAGCAAATACCCTGTGGTGTTTTAACATGTAAATTTTAAGAGATTTTATGTGGTTTTTTGTGAACATAATGTACCTGCTACTCCCTTATGCTGTAACCTTTGGAGTGTTGCTTGTGGGTTCACTGTGTGTGTGTCAAGCTCTCACCAAACCTCTTCTGTGTGAATTCTAGATATGTATATCAGAGTGTTAAATCTGCCTACAAAATTAGTGGCCAAACAGGAGTTTTTCAGTAGATGAGGTGTCAGCCTATAGACTGACTCTGTAGTTTTGCATCTTCTTATTTTCCTCCAGTACATTCCTCACTACTCATTTATTTTTTCCTTTATCAGAAGGGGTATGCTTAAGTCTTAACTCCACCAAATGCTTCTCTTTGCAATGACACTGTGGTGTAGCAACTTTGCATTTTTGCTGCTGGGTGCAAGAACTCAAAAATTGCGGGTTTTTGCTTTAAGAGTAAGGAATTGCTGGGAAGAACAGAGAAAGGATAAATGCATTTGGATCTGAGACTGTTCACTAATGAAATCGAAATGTGTTTTCAGTTTCTCTGGATTTATATCTCAGGGTCGCAGCAGTTAATGAAACAGCAGTGACACCAGCTCTGTGTTAACGTGCAATAGCTTTACCAGAAATCCTTGAAAACGAAGGGTGATTTGACTCCTGTCAGGAAGTTGGCTCCCAATGAATTCATCGCCATTCCCCATATCAGCTCCCTTCCTGAAGCCTCTTTCTTCAGGATTAGCAGAGCCGAGGGCCAGTCAAGGGAGGCTGCTCCCAGTTGCTCCCAGTGCTGCGGCTTGTCCCTCTCTGGGATACCTGATTTCCTCAGGAGAGAGCCCGGCAGCTTCTCTTTTGCCCACTGCAGCTCTCTGCAGGCAGGTCTCTCTGGGAACAAAAGCTGCTGTCAGCAGCTGTAACAGAGGAGTTTCTGCTCGTAGAGGCATTAATTGCCATGTGAATTTGTGCTTCCGCGCTGAGGGAGAACATCAGTGCCCCAAGAACTTTGCCTCCCTTGCTTTAGATCATGCACTGCCCCTTTGCTCCCCCGTAGGCTGTTGTAGAGGAGAGGGTGTTTCTCTGAATTAGTGGTCACAGCAAAGAAGAAACGCGATCCTTCGCAATGTTTAGGCTTTGCTTTGCCTTGAGGCTGCTGTTCTACTCATTTCACTTGCCTGAAGGACTTAACAGGGCTGACGATCCTCAGTGAGAGCGGCACCCAAGTGATCATTAATTTCCTGGGCAGGTGAGGGGAAAGTGCCTTAAGGATTTTATTCACCGCAAAATGAATCCCTGCGGTTTGTGTCACTAGAGAGCAAATAACGTCTGTGGATTGGTAGGTAAGGAATGTAGGGAGAAAAATGGGTTTTAAACCTTGTCAGGGAATGCAGCGTTCATGAAAACAAAAAGCTGAATAGCAACGTCCAGGGAAATGCTGTAGGTGCTGGGTAACTTTCCCCTCTGTTCTGCCAGCATCCCTGTGCAGCCCTTTGTTTTTCCAGACCTGGAGGCTTTGAATGCAAACTGCTGAACAGAGTGAAACTGATGGGAGGACGTTCCTCTGCAAGTCATACCTGAGAGTGTTTTGCATGGGATTGTTTCAAAATCTAGGAAGGCATTCTCAATCCCTGGTGGAAGCAGAAAGGCAGAATGGGCTCTGTGCGTATGCGAGCCGTAAGTGACTGTGATGTTTGAAGCATGGCTGTGGGACCTCGGCAAGAAGCCAGTGGGGGAAGCAGTGTGATGGGGGGGGAGATGGAGGATGCTGATTCAGAATGAAGAGGTACCTGCTGCTCTGTCCCTCAGCAATCCTCACTTCTAGCTGTCCAGGGGCTCTGCGCTGCCTTTTTGAGGTCCTGTGACTGTGGAAGCCTGGATGGAACGAGGAGAGAGTGTTTCTCTGTAAGAAAAGGCAGAGGCTGACTTTGGGCAGGAGGCTAATACATAGGAAAGGGGAAAACGGATGAGGTGAAAGCAGTTGGAATTGCAGGGTGCCTTAGCCTGAGAAGGTGTGAGGCAGGCTGGGGACGGAGCTCTTATGCACTGGCGAAGCGATGTCCCCTCTAAACAACTTGTGCACCTCGCTGAAGGAATGTCTGGTGTCCTGTCAAAAGGAAGCACAGGTTTGCTTGCAGTCTGTTCCTTCTAATGCCCTTCTAGCACTCCCTGCCTTGCCTGCAGCACCTGTCTTTGTGCCTGTGCCACGCTGTGCTGTGATATTTTTTTTGGTACCTTTCCACCCCTGGCTGTGTAATGCGACAAGCTTTTCCCATTCCAGAGCCCTGTGCCCTTTTATATGGACGCAAACTGGGGCTGAATCTTACTTTTTCTGTCTCCTGTACTTACCAGGAGACTTACTGTGTGACCTGTGACATGAGAATTGTATCACTTGTAAGGGGTGAGTTTGTGGAAACCAACTGAATGCAGAGAAATCTATCCTTTTGTTGGATCCTTCGTAGACTGTATTGCAAACTACTTTACAGTGAGTTAGATCAGGGTGATAACACTTCAGAGAGCTGGGTGATGGCTGCTTTTGTACTGGCAAGGAGAGGAACCTTGTTTGGCAGCATAACGGACCAGTACAATTGTGGCATTCCCCTACCTCAGTCTGTAAAGGTTGTGAGTTAGTGTGGCACTTGTTACAGTGCCAGGCAGGGAGAAGGGGGAGCTGGTAATAGGTAAGAGAGGGGGAATGAGATCTCAGAAATGTAGGAGGTAGTTACAAGTAAACAGAGTTAGACCTGACAGTCGAGGACAGAAGTGTTTGGAAAGGTACAGAAGGATCCCTTTTTGAAAACATACTCTGCTGTATCGTCTGGCACTGTGAAATTTCTAGTGAAAATATGCATGAGTTTTTTCTTTCAGTTGTTTTCCTCCTTTTACAATAGAAACACTAGACACGAGGAACTATTTGGACTTAAGTATTTAACTGGGAGGAAAGAGCTGTGACACTGGTGTGGTTATAACCACAAACTAACTGACAGTTTCCTGCTGCAAGTAACTTTCTATAGATCTAAACCTTGTTCGTTTGTGTTCGTGCTGTTTCAATATCTGAGGAAGAGTCCACCGCTTCTAGGCTTTTTTGACAAAGTCTTTGTTGTAGTAGTTTGGGAGTGGTGACATGAAGAGATCATTACATCGCTAATACAAATTCAGGTAAAGTCTAGAAGGTTTCCATATTTCACAATCTTGTATAATGTAAAGGTCAAGAAGTATCCCCATTAAATATGTGTCAGACTGGTTTTGCAATGACATTTGCATGTACAAATCTCTGTTTATTTCTGGGGAGAAAGGACGTAATCGCATGAACCTATCTGTGTGGCCGAGACCTCTTCATCTGATATTTCCATGGCATCATTACTTGCTTCTAACTCTCCTGCCTCTCCCCATCCTTCTCCTCTGTGATGTGTTAAATATCACGGCTGCAAAAATGAGGGCACGTTTTTCCCTGCTGTTCCTGTTCCAGCTGGAAAACTTGGACAGATCCTTCCCTTGTGGTTTGTGATACTGTAAATAAAGGCTTGGGAGGTCACACGTTTTCCATCTCAAGTTATTTTGATTCCAGTGCTACAGTCCCTAAACTGTTCTGGCTTATTGTGGGAAAAAGAACTCATTAATGCAAAGGGAAAAAAAATGGGGGAAAAGGCCTTTACAAGGAAGACTTAGTCTTTGACTGAAGCTGAGACTTGGAGAATTAGGGCCAAAGATTTCAAATTAATCTTCAATTAAGCTCTGAAATAAAAACTACCTACAACGTAGAGGCCCTGAACACCAAGCTCCTGTGATCTGGTGCTGTTCCCGGTTGGTTGTGAAAAATTTACTGTCTGGCTTTAAAGGCATCTTGGCATGACTCCGTAAGTATATGGTGAGTAGTTTTACCTATGTTTATATGAATACGGTGACTCATGTGCTTAAATGTCAGTTAAGTGGGCTTTTAAGTATGGAGTTGAGAAATTCTGGTCGTAGATCTCTCTGGCTGTGGTGCATGTCGTGGTTCAGCTAGCCCGAGTCGCTGCTTACAGCCCAGGGCAGTACCCGATGGTCTGGGGCACGGTGGTTGGAAAACACGTACGCACACTCGCTCGGGGCAAATGACACAGTTCAGCTTCTGAAAATCAGCACAGGGTTGTTCTGTTGTTCACAGCTGGTGCCCTGCATCTGGCAGGCTTGGTCTCCTCAGCTGTATCCCTTTCCATGTTGGTGTTTGAGGCTTTGAATATTCACAGAAAACACTGGTTAGGTTTAAGCTTATATGTCGTATTTTTTCTTTTGATGTTTGTATAATCATGTTTTGGTTTTACTAAGAAATGAGCTCAGAACAAGGTCCATTGGGCTTTACTACTGGGTGGTGATAGGCAGAGTATGATTAACATTGGCTTACAGTGGAGACACTAACAGTTACTGGCAACTGTGTCGCTGACTTTTGTTGAGTTTTGAAGAGGCCTTTTCCTGGTAAAGATTTTTTGTTATTTTTTTTATCAAAACAGGATGCAAAACGGGAATATAATTTGTCACTACAGACAGAACTCGCATTGTACCTTGACACTACAGAAGTATTTCTTTTTCCATAAACTGTTGTATTTATAAATGTACAGCAGGAACAAAAGAGAAACATTCCACGTCTAGATGTTAATCTCTGCCTAGTATAATCTTTTGAGTCAGTAACTTTTCTTTTCTTCCTTGATCTTCTTTTGCAGTTTTTTTTCTTTTAATGGGCACACGACATATGGACATAAAAAATAATGGCCCAATTTCACCCCTGCTGTAGCTCATTGACGTCATTAAAGCTACAGCAGGGATGACTTGGCCCAGATTCTTTAAAAATAAGACCTGATGAACAACCCCTCCTGGAAAAGCTCTATAGAAAAGGTTGTCCTGAGCATAGCATAGAACAGATGCTATGTAATTCACCGTGACATTCGATAAAATTCCCATTGGCGCCCTTCCTGTGAAACGGTGGTAGGACCCTTCCTGGAGAGGACAGCAAGGCATGTGCTTGCAGACCTGCTTTTACCATACCTTAATAGTGTGATGGAAAAGGGCAATTAATGAAGTGAGAGAAGGTCATTTAAAGTAGAGGCAGATCTGAGTGGAGACCTGACTTGCTTGAAAGTTGTCAGAGGTGTTTCCTCTGCCTGAGGAGTGGGCTTGCATGTGGTGAGCCAAAAGATGGAAATCATGGTAGAAATGATCTGTGGAAAACTGTTGCCTTGAGCAGATTTTTAGGAAGACAGTTTGTATGTGTTTTGTCTTTTTTGTACTTTTTTCCTCACTGCTGCCCAGAGGTAGTGTTCTCTGGAACGCTGAAGTGTTGTCACATGAGGATTAGCCATCTGAACACGGCAGCCGTCTCTTCCCTGACATAAAGGGGTGCTCCCAGGTTCAGTATCTCAAGGTAGGTCTAAGGTGCAGCTGCTTTTGCGGGCCATATTGCCCTCTCTCTAACTTGGCATAGAAAGAGAAATTACAGGGAATATAGGTGAAAGAAGGCAATACAAATCACGGCAGAATTAGTAGTTTTGACCTTGGTTAAATGCTCAGTCTGAATTAAGCTGAAATGTACTTTCAGATCTGAACAAAGTGAAAACAGAGGCAAATGTAAAAGGTTCTCAAGAGCTGTTGACTACTTTGTGTTTGCTAAAATAGTGGTGGCGATTCATGGATGGCAGGTCTGAAAATCTTTATGCTAACTTAGCAAGTGACTGCTTTGCTCACAGCTTTTTATAACTTCAGGAAGAAACACTCTTTAAAGAGCAGTCGAAGCCCCAAAGCTGTATCTGTGGTGGGTGAATGCTTGATCACTGTACAGCCAATATTCATTGCTTAGGGCATCTTTAACTGAATTCTTGGTTCTTGGTGATAATAACTGTATCTGGCCAAGACAGGTTGTCTTGCAGTAAGTCCAAGAAATCAGATAGTTCTTTTTCCGATGCCAGACTCTTCTGGTCCACTGAATATAACTGCAAGAACACATAGTTCCCAAGAAGGAAAATACTTACTGTGTTTTTGGTGACAGCTGAAGCTAACTTGGGGGAGGGAAAGATGGAGCGAATAGCACTCTTGTCTGCTTATGAGAGCATGTTCATTTTAAGGGAGTTTAAGTTGGAAGGTTTTTTTGCAGTTGAAAGCCAGAATAGTGTCAAAGTGACATTGACTAGTATAAATAGTGAAGGGAGAATTAGATCTTTAAAATATATTCAGTCTTTTCATCAGTCATCCAAAACTCTGCTGGTAAGACAGGGAAAGAAATCTGGGCTTAACCTGATAAATGTCCTTCCTAGCAGTGGAAAAAGTCAGAAAAACCAAGTATTTAATTCATGATATCCAGAGAGACCATGCAGCGGCTGGCAGCAGACTTCTAATGAAGAGTATTAATGCTAGTGGAAACAGAGGGGGGAAAGTTAACTGAAAACGCTGCAGCCTTAAGGGCTTTTGGAAGCAAAAGATATTTGATGTAATGCAGATAAGGGTGATGTTACCTTCTTTTTATTGCATAGAATACACCCTTATCTGATGAAGTTATACTGCTTTGAGATTCTCTTTCCTTGTATTGTCTTCCTTCATCCATTTCAAGCTCCCCTCTGTCATTGTGAGTGGAACTGTTTAGGGTCTAATACTACTTCCACTGAGGCCAAAAGCAAACTTCATAGATTTGAAGAGAACCCGCCCGAGGACTTTAGGTGGTACCCCCACCATCTTTATCCAACCAGACTGATGAGCAGCATGGGTTGAATATTTATGCCAGATCCAATAAATGCTTGGAGAGAAGTGTTGAAGAGAGGATTCTACCTAAGAGAATGTATGAAAATCCTTAAATGGTATATCTTTTTGACTGACCCATAGCAGTTAATTTTCCACAGGCAGGCTACCTTGTGATGGTCTTAGTGGAGTACAGGAATGATTAATTTCTGAGGTGTATGGTATAGAGATCCTTGTCTTAATAATCAGAAGTGTTACTTTTGGCTGAAAATAGGATTTTCAGGAAGGTATAAAATTGTTAATGGGCAGTAGCACGCCATTATGTATGCACTTATACAAAGCACATGCATCCCTCTAAATCAAGGCCAGCTTCCTTTCCAGAGGCTGAGCGGAACACGTCTCATGCAGCACTCTGAGGCAGTGCTGGGAAATGACATGCTACAGCCAAGTTTTGTTTTATGTCCTTTGAAACATCAGTGCGTGGATGTGCATATTGCACAGATGTCCCCAGGGTATATGTAGGTTATCAGTGCGATAACCTCGGCTGAGCCCTAGCACTAAAAGTGTTTTGATGGTTGCGGCTGCATGGTTGTGACCACTTATGATTGCATCTCAACTTTACAGCTTCAAGTGGAAACTGTCCAAAAAGTACCAGTTCTCACTGAGGCACTATGTTCTGCAGTACAAGTTTGTGTTAATCTCTGTGCATGGGTTTGCTGGCTGTGAGGGGGGAGAACGATGCACCAGCGGATGTATTGATAGACTCTCTTGTGTATCCATTTTGTTGATGAAGAACGATGAGTCAAAATCAATATGCAGATCAGGAGTGCTCTGAGTATCTAAAGAAAATCCTTTGACTGTGCTGTTTCTGCATCATCATCCCCCCCTGTGTCGTGTGTGTGTGTCCCCCCCCCCCCCCAAAAAAAGGGGGATGCAAATACTGTTATTTATTCGTATTAGAAAGAACATGGGGATGGAACCCTAGAGAAAAGGGGAAGTATTCAGTGCTGAAGGAGAATGCTCAATTTGTTTGATTGGAAATTTTAATCTCTTCTGGATGATTTAACTGTTAAGCTCTAGAGCAATAGGCTCACTTTAGCTCGTCGCCTACTAAGTGCTTAGGTTCCACTGGGTGCTCTTAAGTTCTGTAGAGGCCCATAAGGTTCAGCTGTATTCTTAAGAGCTCATGGAGGGTGACAAAGAATGAAGAAAGGGAAGCTTACTGACAGCACTCTTTGTGTTCATAAAAAAACTGTCTAAGAAAATAACCTTGAAATTAATTTGATCTATCTCCTTGATCAATGACTGTAGGTTGACTCTAGTTGTTTTGACTAATTCTTCTGCATACAGCTAGAACACAGTCTACCAATAAAAGTTCTTTTCTTTTTTATTATTTTGAGGTTTAGTTTGATGGATTATGTTTCTAGGTAACTGTTGAAGGTTATTTCTGGGAAATGCTGCCAGAATGCTTATTAGTGTGTGACTAGACCCAGGTAGAGTCCCTTTTGGAAATTTGGCTGTTCCGTGCATCCTGAGTGAGGGGCAGTGACTGTGCTGAAGTGTGCGAGTCCTCCCAGTTGCCTGCCCACGCTGGGCCTGGAAATAACTCTGTCAATAGTATAAAATGTCACAGCAGGAATGACTCGCTGGATGTGCCCAATTCCATTTATCTAAATGAGCTGTGATCTTGGATTTAACATGCTGTTTCATAGCTAAGATAAGAGGCCCATGAATTAGATTATTGTTGGAAAAAGAGAGGGGTGCTGATATAAATACTTCTGTGAGAAGTTTAGCAGAGCATTAGCAAGTCTTTTTATATTTATGAACATCAGTGGTCAAAGTAGTATCCTGCAAAAGATGCTTTCCACATGATAGGAACTCCAGCCATTAAAAAAGCATGAATCAGATTAATAAGTGCAGGGTTTTTTTTATTTGCCTTTGAGTCTTCAGATGTCGGTGGAGGCTTTAATCAGCAACTGTGCTGGAAAAAAAACCTACTGAGTGAAATGGCAGTGCAGGATGTGGGTAGAGATGCTCCTGTCTGAGTGGCTTAGGGGCTCCCCAGCACCCTAGGTTACTGCCCCATGGGTACTCTCCTCTCGAGGACTATACGAGCACTCTTGTCCCTTTTGTGGCCATGTCAGCAGCAGCCAAGGATGTCCCTGTGCTTTTTGGAGCTGAGGAGACATTCAGCGGAGGGGCAGTTGCGTGGACGGTGGAGGTGCATGACCAAGAGCACTCTTGCCTGTGCGTGAGACTCCTGGGTAAGAAAGTGCAGCATCTGAGCTCTACCAGAAATATCTTGTGATGCCAATGGTTGGCAGCCGACTGTATTGACTGTACGGTCTCTTAGGCAGTTGTCTTGTCATTCTTCCAGGTGGACGTTTTAAATACTACTTCCTCTCCCTTCTAGTCGTTTCCTCTGCATATGAAACAAACTTCTTGAGCCATTTCTGTTTTGTTTCAAGTCAGCCCTTTGGTCTGTGCTTTCCTTTGCTTTGAGTACCTACTGCATTTCCTGGGGTTCAGGGAAGAGGCTCTGAGGGAGATAAAACAATGACAAATGTTATCATCTCAATTTTTTTTTCCATATATACTTGATATGCAAAATACCATCTCTTCTAACTGATTCACTGTTTTGTGTAGAGGCAATGATGAGCAGTTCTCTCCCACCCTATGTTGTGAGGACATGGATGCTCAATTTTGTCCTGGTACTGGTGATTTTTGTGGTGAGGAGCCAGAAGCAGCAGGGCATGGAGGGTGTCCCTTCTCCAGGTTGCGGTGGGTAGAGCACTACTGTTCTGTAGAGCTGAACTTCCAATAACCTGGAGGGAAGGGCCTGTCCCAGCACTCCACTGTGCTGGAGGGATTTCTAATGCTCACGTCTGGGCGGATGGCTGTTTTCTGCAGGTCGTGGTCAGGGACAAAGGTGCAGTCCCTGGACAGGATGGCAGGAAGTTCAGGAGGTGGGACGGCAGGAAGCAGTTTCATGATCCCGAGCTATTGCTGGTGGAAAAACTGCCCTTGCTTTTAAATCTGCACTTGTTCTGTGTTGGCGAGGCTTGTGTTTAATTTCATGGTGTGTTCAGTGGAGTACCTGATGTCTCTCTAGAGAGCTGTACTTGGTCTTATTGTTATCACCATGGCTGTTTACCAGAGATAAAGGACAAGCTGAGGAGGACTAGGGTCCTGATACTTGGGAACTGGGCAACACTTTCATTTGAGTTTGTCTCTTGTAACGGAGAGAGTCGAGGCAGTATGTGGATGTGCTTCCTTGAAGACCTAAAATAGGCTTTTATTGACTCCTCAGGCTTTGTGAAATCATGATGAAAGAATGTAGCAAAACCATTGGGAAAAGTTCCCCTCCCCGCTTCTTAGTGTTGCCGTGATAGCTGCCTCTTACGCCTTGAAACAGCTCCCTGTGCCATTCCCTTTCTCTTTCTTTTAACTATGAGCTAGCCTGTATCATGAATAAATATGTTAACTTAATAATGCAGTTGCTTTAAATCAAGAAGCTCTATTGTTGCCAAACCTCCTGTTGCTGGTAGCTCTGGAAGGTACTCTGCCCAGCAGAGATGTGTCAGTGCACTGGTGTGGCATCTTCTGTGCTGTGGCCACCTGGCAGCGGCCTTCCTTTTGCAGAAAAGCAGGATTTAGGTAACTTACCTTACACTAACAGCATTTCAGAATTCTACCTACCATGCTCATTTAAGGGCAAGTGGCAATTCTCCAGCTCCTTTCATGAATGCCATCTTACACGCCCTGACTGTGCCACTTACCAGCGTTCCTTGCCTGCAGAGCCTGCGTCTTTCCCTCTGCCATATCAAAGCCCGACATAAAAGTGGAGCTTGGGTGAGCGCAGGCTGCCCACTGGTTTTGGCAGCCTTGAGCCTGAGTGAGTGCCGAGGTGTTGCCTGGGCTCTTCTCGACTAGCCTCTGAGCTAATGGATGCTGCTTCCTGATGTAAAAGCAGACGAGAAACTCTGGCCAGGGGCTAAGCTACACCAAGCTGCGCTTTCAGAGGTTAAGCTGATTGCAGATCTCTCATAAATAAATCTTTCTGTATTAATAAATAAATGCTTGCGATAGTTGCTTTATTATAGTGCACGGAAGCTTTCAGAAAGAAAAATTTCCCGAATGAGCCATTTCTGCAGTCTCTGCTGGCTTTTAAAGACTGGTGACATTAATTGAATTTTGCCTGGTCCATTAGAATGGAGTGTGCACTCTTCGCTTGCGCGTACGGTTGATGCACCTGAAAGAGAATGGGAAGAGATAAAATATTCAGAGCTACTTGCATTGCTTCTGTGGCAGTCAGGTTACTGGGTTCTTTTGGGAGAGCGGGCAGCCTTTCAACGTGACCGTCTTATACTTGGGTCTTTGAGAGTGGGGAGGTTTCCCCGCTGAAGCTCACGTAGGGTTGTTGGTTGGCTGTAGAGACCTGGCTAGGTGTCTGCTGCTGACTCATTCTTCCTGCAAAATTTCTCTTAAAAGAAAAATATGTTGTCGACATGTTACAAGTAGCCAGATTCTTCTTTCTACAGGCAATGATGCTTGTTGGAAATTGATCTCGCCTAATCCAAAGCATTGCAGATGTAATAATTAACATCTACTTAATTTCCACACTTGGTGGGGAGACAATAGCTTGTTCTTTGAAACTCTACTTTGTCTTTTGAAAACAATCTCACCAATGTTACATAAATGCTGTATTGTAGCCCGCCCTTATTAGCCACTGATTAGAGGGTCCTTTGTGAAGTGTGGTCTGTTTCTGACATAATTTAATTAATATGGAACCAGTAAAATTCCTATGGAAACAAAACAGGAGCAAATTTAATAGCAGATAAATGTGTATTCTGGGCTATGAAAGTGAATACAAAACTAATTTCTTAATGGGACCGCTAGAAGAACAAACAAATCTACAGGGACGTGGTTGTATGCCTCAGCTAGAAATGTATGTTTGTGGATATAATTAAACTTTAGTTAATAACATATTGTCCTCAGTCTTGGCGAAGAACTGTATTTGGGCTGTGGCTATGTGTCCAAAGTATTTTTACTAGATTAACTGCTCCGTACAGCATGGTCTAGGGCTTTCAAAGCACTTGCAGCTCTTGGGTGGCTGCCTTGCATTGCAGCTCATTCCTCGCATAGCTCGGAGAGCACGATGAACCCTTTCCTACAGACAGATGACGGAGAAATGGACGACTGTCCCTGTCACTGACCTGCTGTAGGAGGCAGTGGGCGAGTTGGAGACACAGTCTTCAGTAGCAATGCGTGAGGAAGGGTGAAATGTGAAGGTGATGCTTTGTGATTCATTTTTTGCATTGCAAATCCTGTTTTGTAAGTAAGCTGCTTCCACCGATGCATTAAATGATTTATTATCTCTCGGAGCTTTTCTTCACCCTGGAAAAAAACAAAAGATGATCAGTGTTTTTTAAAGCTCTGCGCTGAACATTATATGATTAAGTTGTAATTTTGAAGTGATGCATTTGGGCATATAATTTTCAAGGCCGTCTTTGGTTTCAGGGATCATGAATACTGGTTCCAGCCGTAATGAAGTGCTGCGCTACTTACTATGTTCCTATCATTCTGTGTTTCTTTTGTTTAAATTATTAAATCACAGTGGCTATGGCCATAATAATGTGATTGTTTTGTGTCTTGGAACAGGGGAAAATAATTTTATTTAGTTGGAATAACGTAATTGTAACATGCCTCTGGGTTTGAGTTAAAGGGGGAGGTGGTGCAGGTGGCTGGCAAGACAGTGCTGTTCTCTTGATGATTTTCTGCAGCAAATTCCACTGCTGTGGAGTGGCAGCATGTTTGTTTTTAATGGAACAACTTGTGAGCAAACACTGGGATGTTGATGATGACAGGGAAAGCACTAGAAAAACAGAGGCTATGAAGTCCTGCTCATCAGTGGTAGCAAGATGGGTAATTGGCTCAGTCAGGTGCGTCTTGGGGAAGGAGGTGTAGATCTGAGATCTGGCTGTGCGGCTATCGGAGCCATTATGAGCAAAACACTTAACTTCTTTGAACCTCTGAAGGCCATCTGTAGGGGAAGCAGCTGTCTGCCTGGGTGGTTTTATGAGGCAAAGTGCTGGGGAAGGATTCGGAGATCCTCTGATGCAAAATGCTTTACAGATAAAGTATTTACTTCCCTTTTTGAAGGGAAAATATGCGTGATGGTTTCTTCAATCAGGTTGACTGCACCAATTCAGATATAATTTGATAAATGAAGTATAAAGGCTCAGTGAATGACATTCTGTAGAATACAAGAGTGCCTGAACCATTTGTGCTTTAAGTCTTGCTCCACATCTTTGTGTTTCATGCTGTTCATTAAAGTAGTCTCCTGTGCCCTGTTGGTTTTGGGCCGATAATGGATAGCGAAGTGGTGCACGCTGAAAATAAAATTTCTGTATAAAGAAAGTGGTGTGCTTTTCTTTGCATAAACTGTGTCTTGTGGATATGGGACAGAAACTCTTCTAGTTCCCCCTCTTTTGTGTTTGCAGCTGAGCCCTGAAATGTATTAGTACTCCTTACATATCTCCTCAAAGTACAGTTTATTGAGGCATCCCGTCCTCCCCATGAAATCTTACACTTGTGTGGCTGCAGCACAGACTGTGGTTTCTTTCCAAATGAATCATGAGCATTTTACAAGCTGTAAAACTTCTCTGGAGAGCTTAAGGGTGTGACCTGCTTATAAGCATGGATGATTTTTTTTTTTTCTTTTCTAATTCAGGGCTGAATATATCCTGAATATCTGTTTGATGCTTTTGATTGCCAGCAGGAATTTCCCCCCCGCCTTCAGATGGGATGCAGCACAATCTCAGACTCTTGCTGTGGCTGCCCACAAAGCTTTGCTGGGACTCCCTTGAGGACTGGGTGTAGGAAGTGATAAAACTTTATTAATGTTAGTTCCTTTAGCCTATGTAGACTTTTTATGAGGAATAAGCTTATGCATTTGGAGGATGAAAGTTGCTCATCTCTCTGGCTGGGCTTTGCTTAAGGAAAAAGTGTCCTACTCCCTGCCTTAGCAGCTCTGCCCAGCCCCAGGGCTGCTGCCCTGTTCCCCGTGGGGGCTGACTTGACTTGACCAGTCCAGCTTAATCGAAGCCACTTCTCTCCAGATCAGTTTGACCTCCTGGTGTTCTCTGTTCAGGAGTGTGATGCAAGAGCCCTGCAAAGGGGGCCCGTGGGTTGGGCAGTGCTTGTTCCCTTGGGCTTGTCACCGTGCCTGGTGAGCTCTTCTGGCAGTGGGGTTTTGTAACTGGGAGGCTTTGCATGCTGGCGTGTGCTTGCCCCACTGCAAATCCAGTGCTGAGGTATGTGACGTGCGGTCCTCCTCTGTCACCACCTGGACTTGGAACGAGTGAGCTATCTTGGAGAGCTGGCACGTCCCCTTTTGTCTCCGGCATGTGTGCTGGGCTGGGAAAGTCTGGAAATTAAGGGTGTTCCCAGTAGTTTTGAGCTGTGAGTACGAGCCTGTTAGGTGCACTCCTTGCACAGTGTCACCGATAGCTCTTCCTGCAGCCAGTCCCTCTCCTCTGACTCAACTAGAAAGCAAGTTGGCTGCTCTGAAGAGAGACATTCTCCGTAGTAGGGCACTGGCCAAGAATCTGGAGCTGGCAGTGACATGGAGCTGGCAGAGGGCAAACGAAGCAGGTAGGAACTGTCAGGAGCTCTGGGAAATTAGAGGGGAATTGTTGTGTTTTTTTTTTTTCTTTTTCTGGCATATGCCAAGAGTAGGTAGTTCAGAAGGGGAATACCTGGCACAGCATGACAGCAACTTACCCAGCTGCCCTAACAGGATGCTTTTGCCAGGAGCGTTTTGCTCTATTCTTCTTGGTGTAAATAAAATCAAATAAATAAAATACTTGTTACTATAAATAAAACCAAGTGTGATTACCTTAAGTCTCTGGATGCATCTTACATGGTCAGCATTTGTTCCTTTCTCCTTCTGCAGGTAATTAATGGAGAAAGAGGGGACCATCAGTGTGCACAGGTGTCAGCCAGGCAGCATGAAGGCTCATAATAACTTTCTCCTATGATAAAAGAGATATTTTTATGGTCTGAATTTTTTATTTTACTTTCCCACTGGTGGGAGAGAATTACTGGTAATGATAGTTGGTGGACCAGCTCCTGTTGGGAAGCACTGAATAGAGGAAGGATTTATTGAAGGAAACGTGTGGCAAATTCCTTTATAATGCACTCCCCCCCCCCCCCCCCCCCCCTTGTTTAATGAGGTTGTTTATAACTAAGAGACCATTAGCACCCAGGAGGTAATTTTGTTGTAGCAGTACCTTATTGAGTGAGAGCTTGGTAGTCTGTTTCTGCATGGAGGCCTTGGTAACAGCTCCTGGGTGATACTGTACCTAAGCTTTTTTTCTTTTTTCTCCTTTTTTCTTCCTTAAACGGAGGTTGGTGCAGCTCCTTCCCCTGTAGTTTAAAGAACAGCTTTGTGAAGTACATGTCAGCATTTGAATTATGCTTTTCATTTGCTGTAGCCAATTCTTGGTTTCTAGAAAGGTTTCTTCTTGACTAATCTTCCCCCTCACCCCCTGCAATCCAAGAGACCAAAACCCCAAGAGCTCCTTTGCATGCTGCCTGACTGCTTTGCCTCCCATCTCTGATACTGTTTACAGGAAATTGCTGGTGAGTTTTTGCAAAAGCTACTAAAATTCAGGGGGGCTGAGCCTACGAACGGCGTTAGAGAGTCCCCTGGTCAGGTTACTGCCCGCAGCTCTCCCTGTACTAGGGAGCAGTCAGAACTCATCAGTGTAAAACCTTCCACATCAAGGGAGTAAACAACACAGATTAACTGGTAAGGGATGCTAAGCACTCTGCATACCTTATGTGAAGTGGGTTGTGTTACTAATGGCTTAAACACTGACCTAATACTAATAATCCTGTATTTAAAGAAACTGCTAATTTTTTCCCCACAGTAGCAGTTAAGAGATAGGAGGGAGAACTGTATGGCAAAAACAGAGTATGGCAAAGATTGAGGATCATTTCTAGAACAGAGTGCCTGTTTGATTTAAAATGATCTTTCATGCGCTTAAAGAAAGGGTAACGCGTTCCCTGTTATGTCCACTCTAAACTCTTTTGAGCTGTTGCTGCAGGATGGCTGATGCAAAACCTCTTTCGGTGATAAAAATGGTGAGGAAGGTTATGTCTGCTTTGCGTCCTCCCCTTTTTACTCTCCCTCCAGTTGAAGCATGTTTGGGCGAGAGTGCACTGAGCTTCCCAGGTGCAGAGGATATTATGGATTCTCCCTATCACTAGCCCTAATTTTAGCTACACTGCATGGTTCGTGCCAATAGTCACCCCCTTGCACTTGTGCTTTCGGTAGCAGTCATTTCACAGTGAGCTTCGCACATGTGCCGCTCCTCCTGGAGCGCAGCTGGCAGCCGCAATTTGTATTGCCCACAATAAAATCGTGGGGTTTGAGTGGGTAAGGGACTAGTGGGAGGACGCTCACATCTGTGAACGCGTCCCTGCGGAGCGGTGCTGTGCTTGTTGGAGGCAACTGGGTGGGGGGGAAGGGGAGGAGAGCTCTGCAATTCACTTCTGTGTTTCGTCGAAGTGGAGAAATGGCTCTGCGTTGCGTGTTGGGTTCTCTCGTGCGCTTTCACTGTGAAAGGGCTCCCAGTCCAATTTGTCAAGGCAGAGACTTGACGTGCTTCCAAATGCTCTTGACAGTAGTCTCTCTGCTGTCAAAACCTCTCCTTCTGTGATAAAAACAAAGCTCCCAAGTAACGCTCCTCTTCTGCCTTCCTGTGGCTCTTAAGAAAGACTCAGCATCCCGAAGTTGTCCTGGGGAGGATGTTTTTTACTGTATTCAAAGCACTTACCCATTTTTCATTTAAAAATTTGACTGAGCAGTGCATTCAAAACAAGGTAGCCACAGAGAAATTACTTGGATTTATGCTTTCTTTAAGTGGACCACATAAGATTTTATTTACTGATAGTGTCCAAAGGGAGCTGTTGAAATATTGCAGAAAGAGTGACTGCGTCCGTTGTGGTAATGTGCTTTTGATAAATGCATTATGGCATAGTTATGAAGTCAGGAACAAGCCTTAATTACTGTTACGAAGCCATTAGAGTCTAAAGCAGCAATCTGAGCTCTTGTTGCAATTGTGTTTTATATTTCTTCACCGAAAACTTAAGCACAAAAAAAAAGATGCTTGTTTTAGAAGATAATTTATGCATTTTATTTCCTTTCCCTTTTTAAAATGGTACAGAAGCGTTATTGGGTACTTGAATATGATAGCAGTGAGCTCCGTGGATCCACATAAATTAAAAAATACAACCTTTACACTGAGCACGTACTACTCCCATTGGCAGGGAAACCAGTGCCATGTGATCTGCTGTTTTCTCCTGTTACCTATATAGCAAATTATAGAAATTGCTGAACTTGCTTCTTCCATCTTAAAAAAAAAAAAAAAAAGGAGAGAGAGAGAGGGCAGGATTGGTCTCCAGGAGTCTTGTGTAAAGCTTCCTTGGGGACTAGGGAAGGAGAAAGACTGCTCTTGGAAACTTTTTATTAATGAAAATTGCTCTGGGAGATCAGTCAGTGTTATAATCTGCACAGGGGGTCAACAAATTATCCGTCCCTGGAAGTCTCCGCTTTCCATGTCACCTGCTCCCCAGAGCACGGCTGTCTAGCTCGGGTCTCTTGTGACAGAAACCACGAAGTAAATTATTTGGGGCTGACTATTCTTATACCAAATGTGTGCAAAGAAAGAGTTTAGTTTTCAGACGTTTGTTATCTTTTTATCTTTCAGGTTATTCAGGGAAAGACTGTTTAATGCTCAGTCACCTGTTTTTAGTGCTTTGTAAGTGTTCTCTGACTCTCCAGTAGTGCATTGTTTATAGCAGATGTTAATTTAATAGAGTGAACTTTGTTACCCTTCAGGATATAAGCATCTTAATTTGAAAAACAAAACTGACAAAAACGTAGTTGTAAATCAAAGGCTAACAGGCGTAGCAATGCGAAGGTATTGTTTGCTTGGTTGTTAAATTGGTACTGTGCTGCTTTCTTAAATGGAATATTTCTTCAGTGACAGGAAGGTTAAGTACAAGCTGTACTGTTATGAGAAAGGAGGAATGAACCTTGATTATTAGCAAGTTTTTCTCAAGCTGATTGCTTAAAATAATTGCAGGTGCAACAGGGTAACACTGATGCTTTTTATGGTAGCTATTGGTTCGAGGCCCCATCAGCAGCACCGTCAGCTGCCTCTGGCCACTTCATTTTCATTCGGGTTCAAGCTGGCTCTCACCTGTCCTGTTTGGACTGGGACGGTTTCAAGAGAGGAGCGAGGCCCTTTGCTCATAAGCTTTTGGTTAAGAAAACACCAGTTGAAAGAGCCCTTCCCAAGAATAGGCGTGTTCTGGGTGTACCAAACCTCCCAGTGCAGTCGGGCTGGGAGGATGGTGGCTGTCGTGCCTTGCATTGTGGGGTGTCTGAGTCTTGGGCTGTGTTGTTCATGCCAAGTCTGGGATTCAGCCTCTTCAGTTGACACTTAGAAAGATAATTTTAGAGGTCTCAAGAACATCTGCTCAAGATGTTGGAGCAGTTTTGTCCTTTTGCAAAAATGTGTTTATCTTTGTTGCAGCACAAGGTCTAGTGTAGTTTCTGAAGGCTGTGCTCTTAGGCTGTTTTTCTGGTTTGATTCAGTTATCAATAATTTAAAAAGCAACAAAAAGCTCCCAACCAACACCCCCCCCCCCCACAATTATTCCAAGGCTGTGTGGATTTTTTTTATCTTTTTTTTTTTTTTTTTTTTCTCTGTGTACTTTCAGCATATTGAGCTGGGGAAGGTGATGATGATAAATATTACCGCCTTGTTTCCAAAAGCTGTTGGTTAAGATCTCTCACTGCAGCATCTGAAACGTTACTGGAAATACTCTGAACTGTTATAACAACATCTCTGGTGTAATTTTTCTTTTCCAAAAGTCTTTCCCTTCTTACTATTTCTGGGTAGAAGACACTAATTAGCAGAGAGATTCAGGTGTCAGCAAACGTGCCAGGCTCTTGAATCATGCAGCAGATAGCGAGTGCTGAGATGTTCCCCTTCCCTTCAGATGGCAACATTAATTCTCAGAGTGCGCTGGTAGTGCTGCTGCAGTTTTCATCATGTCTGTGTATTTCCAAACTTAAAATGCTTCCAGTTATGATGTTTGTCCTGATTGACTGTTTGTTACAGGCTTTGATGTTCTGAAATTTAGGTTGACTTCTTGAAGTCGGGCATATGGCATTAAAATTCTCGGAGTGCTACATCTCTGCAGAGTGACAACACTCCAGATTAAACCTAAGCACTACTACTCCCAAAGAGATACGCTAAGTATTTTTTCCTCTCCAGAGTACTCCACTCTGAATAGCTCTACAATTAAAATTGATATATTTTCACTTGGTTAATCTAATACCTATTATTTCCTCTTTGTTTCAAATTTGAGCAGTTTCGGCCAGTTCATGCTTCAGAGATCTAATTTAAATGAAATTGTTCACAGCTGTAAGCTTGTAGATGCATTAATCTGTTAACGTGAAGCTCTAAAGAACCTCTTGAAGAGTCCAGAGAAATTTAACAAGGTGACTCCCCCCGTTTCTGTGTCTGCTCCTGCCCAGGCGCGGTTCTGTTGGGCTGTCATCATTCCAGTTGGTCTCACCAGCCTTCAGCATAGCCCATCCTAAACTACATGTATATTTATTTATTGAAAGGATTTGGGGTTGATGTCTACCTTGCAGTCTGGTGCTGTTCCATCGCTTTCTGGTTTGTTAAAATTTTCACCAGAAGATGCCCGGAGTTACTGCAGTGGTGGTGTTGGGTTTGCATTTCCAGGCAGGTTTGAGGGCAGGGGCGTGTCTGATGGGGGCTGCCCAGCTTGTCCCTGCCCCAGTGGGGGGATTTTAGCCAGTTCAGCTCTGTCCCTTGCAGCGTTTCCTGGGAAGTGTTTCACCCCAGCTACACACACGTGCGTTAGCAGATACTGAAAGTAACTGTTTGTCTTCAGGCATTTGGGGCAAACGCCAACAGAAAATGGCACAGAGGACGAAAAGTAAATTGGCCTTCTAAAATCCTTTCAGCTTTAAGTATTACAGATATAATTAGAAACAGAGGCAAGGATTATTATCCTATAAGTGCCTTTCTAGTCTGTTCTGCTTTTGTAACCTTTCTTTTTTCATCTGTCATTCTGTCTTGCTGCATTGTTTCTCCTTGCAGCCTGGCATCTCCACCGCCATGTCCCATTGCTGCCGTAACGCTTTGCACTGAGTCTGTTTGCTTTTCCCCTTATTTACGTCATAGCTGTCGTCTTTTGGCTCTGTGCTGGTGTTCCCGTGAAGCCACCATCATTCAAACAAATAGGTAATTCTTATTGCTGCAAGAAAATGAAGAGCTGCCCTCTGCCACTGCTCTCTCCCCAGCTCCCCAGGCTGCACATCTTTCCCCTTTGCTACTCAGTCGATTAAGATTTCGGAGGTTTGGGGTGGCTTTTTTTTGTTCTGCCTTTTTTTTTTTTAAATGGCCTCAACAGAGGACAGTTGAAGCTTTGGGTAAATTGATCCCTGCAGGTGCTGATGTGGGAAGCAGAATGGGTCCCTTGGAGCCGGGGTGCAGCCCTGTGCTGGGAAACCTATGGTCAGGCAGGAGCTTGCCTAGACGTTGTGAGGAGAGCCACTGCTTTCCTGTAAGAACACGCCCCAGTTTGCCCAGGGATTGCTGTCAGTTATCTTTAGGTGCTTTTACACGCAGCAGAACTGTCCTCCAGTGGGACCTTAAAGTTCAGGGCGGGGAATATTGTGGAGTGTTTTATAGCTGCTTTTGTCCCTACTCAGTCTGTAGCCTGTTACAGGCAACACTTTAGGTCTTTGAGGCTTGGTCTACTCTGAAAAGCTGTTTGGCAGAGCCATCTCACTTGAAGTTGTGTTTCCACCATCACTGCCCAGTTTGACAGTTCCTTTGATTAGGAGCATACAGTTCTCAGCCAGCAGGTTCCCCTCCACTTGTGGGGTTGTTTCTCCCTACCCTGACCAAAAAAACCCCAAACCCAAATGCCTAAGAGCCCCTGAGTGGGAAAGGGATGTGCCAGTCAGCCCCTGGAAGTGTACCCAAGCTCAGACAGCAAAGCCTTCCCCTGGTCACATGCTGCAGTATCCAGGAGCGCCAGAGAGCCTGGGAAAGGGGTCCTCTGATGCGGCGTGAAGGTGCTGGTCCCCGAAGACCTTTGTTCAGGATCCTCTGGCTTTTCCTCCTGATGGTCATCGCCTCAGGCAGGGCACGAGTGGGAGTTGTCCTCTGTATTGTCATTTTATATATGCACTTATAGATGCTTGTGTCAGTGTTTGGTGACTGTTGAGGATGCTCAGCAGCTCCAAGATGGGGGTCCAAGGCATGTTGGCTTGGGCACCTGGAAAGGAGTGGCAGCTGCTTGTAAAACAAACCAACCAACCCCCCTAAAATACTCACGCTCGTTATTTCTTAGGTACAACAGAGGTGTTCAGCCCTGTGCGAAGGGAAATCAATGGTGTGTTTGGACTCCCTGTTGCTTTACGTGTACATGAGTGTGTTTATTTTATTTAAGGAGTTGGTACATAATCAGTCTTAAAATTAACTGACTGCCTGTTGACTTGTCACCCTGTGAATGAAAACACATTGCTTGTAATTTGTTTGACATTATTCTGTCCTGTTGTCAGGCTTCTAATTACATTTAGAACATAACCCAGATGTCTGTCTGTCTCCTTCTGTCTCTTTATTATTATTATTTATCTTTTTTTTTATTGTAAAACGCGGAAGGAAATATTTCTCTGAAGAGATGGAAGTCTGTTTGCTCCTGTCTTTTCAGCAGATGAGTAGGTGGTTGCAGGTTTATCTCTGTTCCTTTTAAAAGGAGGTGTCAGTTTGGTTATTCAAAATTGCTAGTCCCTTGTGACTTTGGATCGACCTTCTGTATGCTTTAGGGGTATTGAAACGTTTGTATCTACATTAAAATGTTTCTCTAGATACTGCTTTCTAAAAATGATCACATTCCCCACCTTATTTATTTTTAAAGAAGAGATAAATTACTTGTGCTTTTAGAAGATTAAAATATTAATGTATTTAAATATAACGTGAAAGAGAGGCAAGGCAGAAGGGGTTGCCCTTTCAAAATGTGCACGAATGAGCAATCTTTTATTGAATCCATTCGATAAGCATGTAATATTCCTTGCCAACATTGGCTTTTGATAATTACCAAAGGAAAACTCAAGCTGCTCATGTGAGGTTTTATTGCTCAAAACCTATCCTGTAACTTGAATTTTCCTAGAGCCACAAGCTTTTTAAGCACCAGAAACACAATTTTTCCGTAACATAGTGGATCACCAATGTACTCAAGCAGTGTTTTCCAAAAGCATTAAGTCACTTAAACATCAAAAAGATGCTTTCTTAATGGGACTTTTGAACGCTTTACCTCTGATCCCACTTGGAGAAGACCATGTTGGCAACCGAACAAGCTCCATTCCCCTTGTGGTGGTTCTTTTTTAGTTGATCTAAATTTGCAAGGCAACGGGGGTGTGTGGAAACTGTTTTTAGGGATAAGAAACTTGACTCTTGGTCCCTGCTGATTTGTGTTTTTTGGTATTGTCGATCGCCAGCTTTCCTAGCTCTGAGTTGTGGAAGATTACTATTATATTTAAACGCTGTTTTCCTTAGACAAACGAGTCTGATCTGCCTGGCTCCAGCAGGGGACAGATTTTTCTGTTCTGCAAAACTTTGTTCAAACAGAGCTCATGGTAGGGGAGAAGGCAAAAGTATAGGAAGGACACAGTGGGATGCCATAGGAAAGAAAAACTGGAAAGTAAGAAGAAAGGAAATAAAGCATGTGTTCAGCACAAGCGATATATGTGACACTTGGTAATAGAGACTGCAAATTATTATGTGGTCCCTGCCATTAAGTGCAAATACATTCCTGATTTTCCCCTCTGCATCCCAGCCAACAGGATCTCAATGAAGAGCAAACTATGTAAACAAATCCCCTGAACCACTTCTGCCTCAGCTTGAAGCAGGCTGCGTTTTGTATTGCCTCTGTTGTTCTGTGTCAGCGCGATGGTGCTTTATAATCTGCTGCTGTTGTTACTTGGGGTCTGTTAGACCTGTCACCTGCGGCGAAGGGCTTCTGGCTGAGCAATGAAAGGTCGTTTGCTGAATCTGGAGTAAAACTGCACTGGGGACAGAACCTAAACCCTGGGTTTTGGTGAAGGAAGAGCCGCTTCCCCAGAGGGACAGAACTGACTGGCAGAGCTGGGCTTGGCTAAAATCCTGCTGGGGTTTGTGTACCGAGTGTCTAATAATGGAATTTGCAGTTGGGAGAGAGGCTAGAGGGAAGGATGTTGTCACTTGAAGTTCCTCTCTGATCCCTTCCTGCTTTTGTTGGCAGCTAACAGTTAAAGGGGGGAAAAGGCATTTCTGGCTCTGGGCATCTTGGGCCCAAGCCTGGCTGCCATCTCAGTCGAGGGTCCGTTGGCCTCAGCTGCCTTTGAAGATCTTGGCCTTTATAGGAGCTGACAAATAAGAATTAATTGATGACTCACCAGCACAATAATGTCAGAAATGCTCGTTTTATTTTGCTGTTCCTGCATGTTCTTCAACCTGTAACTATTTTATGCGGTTTTTAGCCTGAAGAGAGGTTATTGTGTCCATATACTACAGCAAGGGATGGAAATGGAGAGGGACGCTTTTGGAAGAAAAGTGTCTGTGGTGCGGTGTAACGCTGCAGGTGGATTGGCTTGCTTTGTGTGAAAGCAGGGAGTGGGGGATTGCCAGAGCCTGGTTGTGGGAAGCAGGTTTCAGTCCAAGTGGTTGGTGGAGCAAAAAAAAGGATTTCTCTAAAGGTTTGGTTTTTGGTTTTCACTCTTGTTTTTCTTCTTCTGAAGCAGCACAAAACAGGACTGTGCCACCTACCTACAGTGGTAGCCTCAAGTTTAGGAAAGCTGTCCATGCATGTGTTCACAGGTTTGGGGCTTAAAGTGGCAAGTTAATTCTTGGACTGTGAGGGGTGGGGGAAAGTATCCTCGAAACAGCAATGGAGCAATAACACAGTGTGTCAGTTATGGAGAGCGGGGGGAAAGATCTTAACAGAAGGAAAAAAAGCTAGTTTATAGTTCAGCTAATGAGGTAAGGAATTAAGAAGATACAACAACATAAATTTGCATTGTCTTTGTATTAGTTGCTGCGTTCACTAAGTTGGTTTCCAGTGGGTGTAGCTTTTTTCTGTGATGGGAAGTTCTCCTAATAAATTAAGGGATTAGCAGAAGCCATGTGTTTTCCAGCCTTCAGCCAGGACCAGGTATCAAGGAAGCGTGAACCCCTTCACGTTTCTCTTTGAGCATGTAGCAGCATAGAGTGAAATGGCCATTGCTCCTCGGTGTGAGTGCATTGTATGCTGCATGGGTCCCTCTTCATCTGTCTGTACTTTGTTCTGGGCAATCTGTCTCTTGTGACAATAGGTTAAATACCTAAACTCTCTGGTTTGTGTGTGCATGGGGTTTTGTTGTGTGGGTGTTTTTTTTTTTTCTAGTTTGACTTTTCTGCTCCTTTTAGCCATACTTTCTTGTTTCACAGTAAGCTTGGGTATTAATTATATGGTATTCAGCCTCTCCCACGGTGACAATAACAGATGCTCGATAATTTTTGGTAAGAATCTTACATTTCTAACTACAACCTTCAAAAAAAAAAAAAAATCAACCAAAAAACCGCCAAAGAAACCCCCTAAACCGTAATAAACCCAACGAGGCTTTGAAGAAATGTCGATGTCATTTAAATATGTAACACTCACGCTCAGGCTTTCTCTGTACCTGCTATCTAATTTCCCTTCTCTCAATAGCTCTGACTAATGCTGGGATCTTTCTCTGTTTGAGCTCTGCTATTTATGAATAGAGCAAGTCTTATCTGAAGGCTTGTGAATGCTTACAAGTACAGGCGCGCTTAGATGAACAATGTGCATAAATAGCAAATAGTTGAAGGACTGAGTCCTTGGAATAACAATTGAGAAAAGTTCACCCTATTGAATATGTGATGAAGCAAACAGCTTTCCTGCTTGTCAGCTCTTGGTTTGCTGGCCCAGGTGAGGGTAAGAGTGTGTTTCTGTTAAAGGGCTTGCTGCGCAGGATTAAGTTCAGCTAGGCACTTGGAGGTGATCTCCTGAATCCCGCTGATCTCCCCAGGCTGAAGAGGTGCTTTCAGTAGGATAATCTTTTGAAATGATGCTGAGGGCACCTGCAATAGAAACGACGTTTTATTTTCCTTTATAATCAGTGTTGCTGACCGAGTTATCCTTCTGCTGCCCTGCTTTCTTCTCTACAACACGCTGATTTTTCAGCAGTGATCCTTAGCGCACTCACTTGCAAGAGGCTCGTAGGACTGGCTCCGTCTTTTGACACAATGATCTCTGATGCTCTTCCTCTCATTGCAGCTCTCCTGTGTGGGTTCACTAAACCAGATGTTCCCATCACACCTCATATTCATCTGTATCCCTGAGTTATAAGGGAGAAAACAAGAGTGCTTGTTAACCTATGTAGTGCTCCTCTGAAAATGGAGTGCTGCCTCCCCATCCTCACCAGGAGAAGAGGGCAAAGCTGCACCTACACAGTTGCATGACAAAGGCTTCTTCAAGTGCTTTCTAGTCCTTCAATGGAAAAGTCCTGGGAGCACAATGTTGTTGCTTATTTAATTACGGTTATCATGTAGTGTGTTTAGGGCAACATTTTAAGTGTATCTGGCATAAAGGATTTGGTAAACTCGTTACTTGTTCTGCTTATATACAATTCCTGGGTCTCCCTGGCTCTACCTGGGGAAAATAATCCACTTACCACATCCTGAACGAAGGGCTAGAGAGAGCCTGTTGAGGTCAGGGCAATTCAAAATATGCGATGGTGATGTTGATGCTCTCATTTTCTGCAGTGTGTCTGGAACTTCTGTTAGCATGAAAGATTTAATACACTGGTTTCAATGCAGAATAAGCATAAAAGTCCCCTTAACTGCATTTCCAGGAGGCAGCTAACACTTGTACGTTATCTCTGTAACATTTCAGTGATGATAAGGCATCTGTGGTTCTTTCCGTGACACAGTTCGGTAAATCCAGCAGCAGCCCTTTGCCTTTACTAAGTTTGCCTGGCAGAGAATCTGTGGAGTTGCTTTTTGACTTTGCTGCAGAAAGTGGTGTGTAATAAGCCCTGTAAAACCTGGTCGTTTGTATATTAAGCGCAAATCATTTCAGTTGTCTTGGTCTCTGGCTGCTCAGGCTCAGTCTTCCTTGGTCATTCCTGCACTAGGCACCTGCTTCACATCAAGGATGTAGGCCAAAACACGTTACTTTTTTGGTTATCCCCTTTCACATCTCTTGCGCTTTGTGAATTTGCTTTCTACTGTCTCCCTGGCAGAAGGGACGTGCTCCTGATGTGCACAGGGAGTACAGCACAGGGCCACAGTGCTGCCAAGGAAATTCAAGCTGACTGGGAAGAGCAGTGGCTCAACTTGGTCTCAGGCAGGTGAGGGCTGTTCTTGTGCACGGGGTGATCGCACTGATACACATCTACGTGTTATTTCTGGTACTTTCATGAACCTGTACAGCTCCATGATTGACATTGACCTTTTCCTGCCAAATGAGACCTCCATCTGCAGCACCCACTGGAAAGGTTCAGGAGAACAGTTTCCTGGCACTTGTTGTCCAAAACGGTCCCTTTTCTACTTGCTGTAAACTGTATCTTGTGATGTTTTCCAAATGGCAACCCTAAGTGTGTAAAAATGCACGTGTTTTCTGTGAACACAGCTGCTGCTCTTGACCCATCTGCCAGAAATTCTGCTCTTCAGACACAGCTTGCTTCCTCCTGATGTCTGTCTCCCTGTTCCATCGGAAACAAACACTTTAGCACAGCTTTGCTTAATGCAAAAGAACAACTAACTCTCCTTTTAAGGGCATGTTTCAGAGCATGAATAAATCCAAGGATGGGCTGAATCTGCTGTCAAATGGGTGTTTTAGTTTGGACAAGGGTATGAAGTATCTATCGCTGTGGAAAATCTCTTCTTCCACTGCGGAAAAATTATTTAAGCAAGAGTGTGTGGGCAATGCCAAACCTGGTTAGAATAGGGTGAAGCTTCTTAGAGTCTCTGTCCTTCCTGTTCGAAAGAGAGTGAGTCTGTACTTTAATTATTGCGCTGGTACAAGGGCTTTCTCAGCAGCACAACCAATATTGGTAAAGGAGAAAGAACAGCAATTCATTTTACTACTTAAAAGAAATAGGGCAGGGGGGGCAAAGCAAAAAAAAAAAAAAAAGAAAAACAAACAAAACCAAACAAAAAAACCCAGTCCCACAAAACACAATCTTAAGAGCAAGCTGCTTTTAAAACACCTGCTTCTCACCTCTGCTGAAAGGGGCATGTAACTGAATGACGGAGGGCCTGGATCATACAGCCAGGAGTCTTTCCACATCATGGTCGTCTTGCAGCCAAGGGCGTGCTCACGAGATGTCCTCTAATTCGGTTAAAAGTGCTCTTCCAGGAACCGTATCATTATAGAGTTTGAAATTCTGGAAACTGAGTGGATGCAGTAATACAGGAAAGCTAGCCCTGTCTTTCCTTCTTCGTGCTAAAATTGTCTCTGGAATGAGCTGTGCCTCGTCTGGCTGCTGCTTCTGCCAGCTGGGGACAGCAGCCTCTGAAGGGCTCCTGTCCCCTCCTGGTGCCCCAGCTCCCAGCAAGAGGCAGTGGGAAGGGCTCTGCAGAGCTGGATGAAGCCCTCCTCTGTCCTGCTGTGCCTCTCTTCTCTTCAAGACCTTCTTCACCTTGCTGATGAAATGATGCATCTTCTTCACTGGGCCATCAGTAGGGGCCTTGGATCTTTTCATCCTAGAGGTGAAATTTTTGACATACAGGGGTCCTGCTGGATAGATGAAGCCGCTTCTGGTCCACAGGCAGCGTTGCCTGTGCCTGAATATTAATGAAGAGAGTATCTGGTCATGGCTGGGCTTTCTACCTTATGGGGCTGTACTTTGATGGGAAATAGGGACAGACACAGGAGGAAAGTTAGCTGCAGCCTTTGGGCTCTCAGCACCTCTTAACTGTGCTATTGTTGTTTTGGGGTTTTTTTTGCATGAGCTGTGGTCTGGACGGTCTGCTTACCTGCCTCTGCCATTTGGTAAGTGTGTGCTCTGTAAATGAAGAGCATGTTTAAAACTGGAGTAACAACTTCCTAAATTCCTCCTGTATAGTTCTTCCTGCAAAGGAGCAGCGTTGCAGGACGGATAGTGACTCCAGGGGAGCAGCCCTTGTTCCCTTGAAAGAGAGCTTCCTCAGTGTTTGCTTTCTGCAGGATGATGATCTGTCTGATGCTACCATGTCCAGAAGAGATCTGGGCCTTTTTATTGTAAACATGTTTGTGCATTCAGACCAATTTTGATGGTTTTGAAGGTTCAAAAAAATCCCAGAGATGTTAATAAGCTAATTTGGTAACTGTTTGTGGCTTTTGTTGTTCCTCTTTGTTATGAGGACAGAACTGGTACATGCTGATGAGTGCTGCATGAAAATTATATTATTAGTAATTACTCGTAATTTCTTGTCTGGAAGCTTCAGGTTTGTGGGAGCACTTAAATCCATTTGCTTCTGTATTCCCTCTGGCTTTGCTGTGTGTCTCTCAGCACCATGTACCTCAAGACACTTCAGCAGTTCCCTTTTCTCCATGGCAACTTCTCACAGCAGTTCCTGTATCGCAGAGAGGCATTTCTCTGTCTTTGTGCCTTAACGTGGTTTTTCTGCCTGGTTGATGCACATCACCGTACTGTACAGGCTTCCCTGAAGTGAAGGGAGCAGCACCAGCCCCGGGTCATGAAGGATGTTGGTGCAGGGTGATGCCTCATAGATGAAAGGGGGCAGAGGACTAGTGTGTGCTTCACCTTTTCCCCTGCCCCAAAGATAAATTGTAATTTTCTTTTTATTTTAAACATGGTGTGGTAATACAGTGTGTTTTGTCAGCTGGCAAAGTTAAGGATTAGTCACAAGAGGCCTGTTTTGTTTTCTTCTAGAAAAGCTGGCAGAAAGGTAAAAAGAAAAAAGCGTACCATTAAACAAAAATCCCTGGGATAAAAACAAACCTAACCCCCCAACTTTTCCAAGAGAATTATAGTATTGCTGTATTTGCTTTTTATGGGGAGCATCACCCAGCTACAGTGTCTCAAATCTCTCTTTTAGAGCTAAGTTAGGGATATTTCTGATTTTTGAGTCGTGTGTGGAAACACGTGGAGGTAATCTTACCTGGCATAGCTAAGGAAATGCTAATGGAAGTACTTCTTGCTTGTTCAGTTTGAGAGTTATTTTTTCTGTTGTACTAGATACTGAGTTTTTTCTTCAAAGGTCATCATTAGAATAGAAACATTTTTATTATTCTCTCAGACTGAGATTAATAGAGGTGGACTCCTTTAAAAACCTGTATCTTCTGTTTTGATTTGGTTTCCAGCATCCTAATTACTACTTCTAACCATACCTCTGTACCTCCTCTCCTTTCATCTTCCCGAGTCTGGTTGAAAGTAGCCTCAGACCAGAAAAGCCTAATGAAGGAAATCTTTGCCGTAGGTGAGATAAACAGCGTTTGCAGACGAGGACGGCCGGTGGCCAGCGCCTTGCACGGGACCCGCAGCCTCGGCGCTGGCTGGCTGCCCCGCGCGGTGGTGTCCTCTCTCGGGAATGCAGCCTGAAGGTGGGCGGCCGCAGGGTCATGTTTTCAGTCAGCTCTGGTAAAGGGTGGTGGTTTGAAATTTGCCTGGGAATAAATTGTAAGTATGCCCTGGGATATACTTGGTGAGGCAGTTCTTGTAGATGTTCCAACCTTTTGTGAAATGAGCAAGCAGAAAAAGCGGTGGGGCTTGCGCCTTTTTTTAATTTTTTTTTAAAGTTTTTTTTTTTTAAAGCTGTAGTAAGTTTATCTGAATTTTTGACCTCTTTGTTTTTGTTTAATGTGGAATCGTCGTGACCAGATATTTTTAATAAATGTTGCATTCTGTGCTGGTTGGAGAGGATGAGGGGGTGGGGGCTCTGGGCTGTAAGCCTATGGCTCCTTTGTCCAGGTAACAAGGTGGCAGCAACTTTGATTCCATGTGTCAGCGTCTTTTAATGACTTTTTATTCAGGAAGGTGAGTAAAGCTACAGGGCAAACAGCTTGTTCCTTGAGCAGTGGGCTCATGGTCCAGGTTGAGTTTATATTTGTAGCTTTGTTTTGAATTTTGTTTTTATTGGCCAAAGAAATGCTTACGCTCTTCTTGTGCTCTGTGAACTCAGCTGCTGTGCCCTTCAGTGCCTCTGTACTTGGAGAGGGAGGAATGCATGATATTTTGTGCGATGGAAGTGCCTGTCTGTTTTCAGAGGCTCAAACTCTGCGAGATGCGTAAAACCTTTAAATGCCAAAATATCAGCAGAGTGACGCTAAACTTTCTTCTTATCCCAATAAGTAATGGGAGATCTGCTCTGATTTGTAAAATAATAATTTCTCACTGTTATTTCATGTAAACACTGACGGGTTTTTTAATGAATTGATTGTGTCCCCCCTGCCCCCTCCCGCTTTTGCAAGAGATATTTAACAGCACATGGAAAATGTGACTGACCCTTAAAGGTCAGCTTCTAGTCTACCATTCTGCTTTTATTATCCTGCTTGTCAGAGAACACAATGTGTTTGCTCTATCTTCTGTCCAGATTTGCTTTTTCGCATATATCTAATTTTTTTCCATGTGTGAATTTTAAGTAGGATTTCTAGAAAATATGGTGGCAGTAAAGCTGTTCTTGGAATGTAATTTATTGTATTTTATAGCTTCTGCTCATCTTTTTTAATTTCTTGCTAATGATGATATTGATTGGAGCATGGCATTTTTATGCAGCTGAAAGGTCATGCTGTTACACAATTTTATTTTTTGTAAAAACTCTCTTAGAATAATAAACATATCCAGGCAGCAGTTACCAGAACTCGTTATTAAGTAGCTGTAAAACCTCTAACAAGATAAACCATTTAATGTATTGACTTGTTAGTGTCTTTAGCTTTGCTTTTGATGAAGTGGTAGGTAGAGTATATATTTAGAAACTAATTCCAGAAAAAAACATATCCGTCAGACTAAAGTATTTTTCAAGACCCAAAAAGCAATCATGGGTTTTTTCCGAAGCAGAAAGTCATGTGCTATGTATGAAAGATGCTAGTGGTAAAGCTTTGGCTTACCGAAGGGAAAAACAGGGGCAATCAGCTCATAACATCACAACCATAATAGGAGAGCAAGATGCACACATTGCATTCTTGCTCGTGAAGCTCCCCATTTGATGGCTTGTGTAAGCTGAGCAGAGGGAACAGCAAAGATTCAGTGGCGTGAGCTGCTCGGTGTAACTTGCACATGATTGGAGTGCCCATGTGCCTGGAGCGAGCGATGTTAATGGGAGGTGGGCTGTTTGAGCGGAACAGCGTCTCTTAAAGTACTGCAGGCAGCTTCGTGTGGTGCCACGGTAAGCAAGTTTGCTTTTTTATTGCATGAAGATGATGTTTGTCGTGGGAATTTCTGGACAGTCACACTAGAATTTGTTGTTCTTTGAGCTAACGAGCCTGAACCAAACGTCTCTGACCTTTTGAAAAGTGTTCATGTCCTGACTTGCTTCCGAACCTCCTGGAATTTGGCTTGGCTTTTATTTCTGGCTTTTGTAGAAAGGTACTGTAGTGTGTAGTCAATTGAGCTTAGCACGGGGCAAGCTGTGGATGTTATTTCTCTGTCTGGAAAGGGTTTGGAGGTGTATCAGACATCTCACCGAATGATTCAGTTTGTAACAAACAACATCCTTCCGTGCGTGTTTGCATCTTTCCCAGTAGAGCTGGCTCGCTTCTGCCAAGCGCTGGAATATGGCTAGATTTCCAGAATAAGAGCAAAGCATCTCAAATTATTTAAAACCCCCTGCTTAGCGTTCTTGAGTGTTTCTTTCTTTTTCTCTTTCATTTTCTTTGATGTCACGTAAAAACACTTCTCTGGAGTAGGCAAGTATGTAATGGAACATATTTAAGCGCCTTTTTTTTTTTTTTTGCTGGGAGTGGCTTATTAGCTTACAGCTGAACATGTGTGCTGTTGGTAGTAATGTGGGTTTTTTGTTGGGTGTTTTTTCTCTGCGGGGAGGTTTGTTTGACCAAAAGAGTCAGTTGCTTCTCTTACACATTCCAGTAGTTATTTGCTTAATTGATCCTGCTAATGAGGAAAGTGTAAGTTCTGGAAGGCTTTACCCAATCTAAGAAAAAGTTAAGAAAGTTCCTTTGTGTTTGTTTGCACTAACAACAAGAACACCACCCATAACTAACAGGGAAGAAAGTTGCTTATAACGCCCAAAAAGTTTGTCCTCTGAAATACGCCCACTGGGAAAGTATGGTTGTTCCCATCAGGCAGCCTGAGGGACTGAAAAAAAGTTTTGTTGGCATCAGTTTGGTGTTAACTGTGTTACCTCTGAATGCCCGAGCTGCTGGAGAACAGGGGAGGATCTTGCACATGTATATTTTTTCCCACTAGAATTACTTATTTCACCATGTGTGTTTTATCTTGTCAGCTTTTTGAGGCTTTTCTGCTTCCCACTGTGGTTTCTATGGAAATGTCATGGGTTTGGGTGGTGTGTAGTAACCCTCATGACTGCAGCACAGTTGCTCTCTGTATTGCTTAGCTGGTGCTAATTTTGTGCCTGAATCGTGCTGCAGGAAGGGGGCAGAGGATGTCTGACATTAACTATGGGTGCCAGTTACAGAAATGGCAATCTAAGAGATGCCTTCTCCATCCCCTGGAGTTGAGAAGGTTTCTCAAGCCAAAAAGCTGCAGAAGCCAACATTGCCAGGCAAGCTTGAGGGTGAACCTTATGGTCACCAGTCCCCTGGTGTGTGCTGCACGCTAGGAATGGTCCCGGGGATGGGACAGTTGGTTTAGGGAGTGGAGGAGGAGAGGGGCTTCTGTGGCTGATTCAGAGAAGGACGCTTCTGTTGAGTGAAAGGTTTGTCTCCACTGCCTTTTTGAGAAGAATTGGTACATGCTAAAACATCTAAGGGAACTGGGAGTGTTCCTAGCTCTGTGCACAAAGCTACATTTTAAAATAAAAACTGCTGACATTTCTTTCAGCTGTCCTTACTGTGAATCAAAGCACTCTGTTTTCCAGTATTTCTCAACACTGAGAACACCAGGCTGGGCAGGAGAGATATTTTAGCTCTGCATACAGGATTAATGGGGTCTTAGGGGGAAAAAGGAGGCACCTTGTGTTCCAGCACACTGGCAACTTGCTATTCACAAAAAAAAAAAAAAAGCGCGTGGTATTGTCTAGCTGATGGTTCTGTGTTGAACAAGGCTCTTTATGTGGAAATACTGTCAATCACCTTCAGAGTCGAAGAGCTTCAAGTGGGTTGTGCATGCTCTTCTGCCATGCAGGCTTAGAGAGCTTCTTCCAAAGAACTGTTCAGTACAGATGGCAGAAACTGTAAGTGTCTTTGGGTATAAAAACTGAACTATAAAGGTATAAATGCATTTAGTTAACTAATCCAGTTCCATTTTGAGTAGGACTTTAAGTGATAACTTAAGCATTGGTCCTAGGGCACCTCAAACCATAAACAAGGCGCTGAGGTGGGATTTCAGAGATGGCTGCCTTTGGTGCAAATTCCGCGCTTTGCAGTTCACTATTCATTTGGGTGGGACTTTTAAAGCCTCCTCACGCTTCTTAGCTTTCTTCCTGGATGCTCCTGTTGCCCTTGGTCTGGCAGAATTTCTGAAGTAAGAGGTGCTGAGCCCCTCAGTGTGAAAGATGCTAGAGGAACGCAGAAAATCATCCACTTTGTCCTTATAGTCTCCCCTTGTGCTGCACCCAAAGCATATTGGCTTGGATGAAGAGAGTGGAAGAGCCTCTTCCAGGAGGGTTTCTGTAGCCGTGCACAAGAGCACTCTTTGAGAACGTCATCAGAGGTGTGGATGAAACTAGAGGTATTAATGCATTCTTTCACCACGTCATCTTACCAAACCATTTTCTGCAGTAAATGTGGCAAGTTAGCTAATCTGGGCCTCCCAGGGAGGCTGAAGGAGTTTATCGCTAAATCTTAGAGGAGCTCAGTACTGGGAAGTATTTGGGAGGCTGATGCTCCTGTTTTGAAAATCTTGGAGGTAATTGCCAGGGAGAGGAATATGAGAAAATGACTTCCTTCTCCTTCAGATATGGTCAGTTCATAACTGTTTGGCTAATCTGATTATCTCTTCCTGCCTGGGATGATAGATGGGATAGATAGCTGTGCTCTGTTTATTTGGGTCCTTTTGTGCTAAAGGAGCACATGACCTTATTTTGCAAGTGTAAAAACTTTTGCAGGAGCAAATGGTGTAAAGAGGAAAATGTAGCTTTCTCTACTTTCCCCTGTGACAGGCTTTGGAAATTCAGTCATTATTCTGTAACATAATGTAGTTTCATGCTGAGACAGGACTGTAACTGGAAAATATTTTCAGCTCAAAATACACTCCACAAGGAACATAGTTTCCATGTTAGCCCCTATTCAGAGGAAAGCTACTGGACTCTAGGCCTCAATAAAGATTCCAGCCAGCTTTGGTGCTTTAAGAAGCAGTAATGGTTGTCCTAAATTTGACCGCTAGCTTAACAAGTCTGCTTTTCTGCATTGCTGTCTGCACTGACCAAGTCAATGGAGCAAGTTTGACATTGGCTTCTCACTGTTGCTGGTGCTTTCCATTGCTTTCAGAGAGTGGTTTCAGTGCTGTAAAAACTTTTCAAAATGTATGTATTGAGCCATCAGCCAATGGAAACTCATTGTCAAAGCTTGCCGTTGTCCTTTTTTCCTCTTTAGCCCCGCTGGAAAAAAATGCATTGACCTGTTCTTGAGAAGGCAATGATTTGCTTTGTTTTGATACAGTTAGACCTATTTATTTTCTAAGTGGGAGGAGCTTCTCATGTATTTGGCTGTAAATCATCCTTGAAGCCAGCGCTCTGAACAGTGCTTGCTCCTGTTCTTTCTCCTGACAGGGCTAGTGGGATCTTGTTGCTGAATTTAAAGAAGAGAATAGCCAATCTCCTTAGATTTTTCTTTTCTAATTTCAATAATCAACAGGGATCGACTGCATCACTCATTTCTGATGCGTTTTTAGAAGCAGCAGTTCTGGTTAGTTTGGAACTTGGAAGTTTTCTCTCCCATTAGCTAATTATGGCTATTATGCTCTATTGTCATTATTGTCACTCAGGGTATTTTTGAAAATTAAGGCTGAAAAGTGACTGCATAACAATGAAACTCATCAACAAGGCTCCCCGAGCCTGTTGTGAGTCACCCTTGCTGATTTCAGTGACAAAAATAAGTTTTCTTTTACAACTGTTGACTCTGTCAAGCCCTGTGGTTACTCATGGTGGGAGCAGGAGCTGGTTTGTGTTCCGGCTCACGCCTTGGGAAGAGCCACTGTTGCCAGCCCATGGCCAGGGAGGCGTCTTACCCACATGTGGCTCCTGTCTGGCTGGTCAGCCAACTTCTTGCCTGTCCGCCTCTAGCCTAGGTCTAAGTTGCTAAGCTTTCTACTAGATTTTTGGATATTTTTGATTGTAACCAATTTTACTAAAATGCTGAAGCTGAATAGCGCTGTTCTGAGGAAGGAGGGGTAGCTGGTTCTTGGTGAAAGCTTGTACTTTAGTGGGAGAACAGAGAGGATAAGGTCCTGGATTTACGTAATGTTGATGCCTTTTTTTTTTTTTTTTTTTTAATAGTGGTTTCTCTCCTTTGGTCTTCTGCCTGTATAATTGCACTAAAAGGTAATGGTGAACGAGTGAAAGACATGAGTAGGGCAGACAGGCTATGGCATGCAGCACTCATCTCAGGTGAAAACCAACTAGGAGAGTGGTTAAGGACCTCTTGCTTTCTTAACCTAACTTCCTTCCCAAGAAGCACAATTTCAAATTGCCTTTTTCTGCTCCTCCTTGCTTTGCTTTTGCAAGGAATTGGCTCCAGTAGAGGTCAGAGACATTGACCAGCTTTTCTGATGTGAGCTGCCACCCCAGTGGAGCTGTCAGTCTGGGTGAGCCAATGGTCTGCCCTTGGACCCAAAGTTCTTCAGTTCCCAAATAATGATACTCTGATTCACTTTCCTTCTAGCTGCCTTGCTGTTCCTCGGAGAGCATTCCTACTCCTGGTAGGAAACGGAGCTTTATATCACGTGTTATGCTGAGACATAAGCCTGCCTCTAGGAGGTTGGGGTTTGGAGAGGCTTCCTGTATGGGCAGGTGCGGTGTAACTGATGGCTTGTGAGAGTTATGGGCATCCTTTGAAGTGCTCATTGCACAGCCCTCAGGCACCACACCAGATGGACTGTGGAGCTGATGCACAATGGCAATTTGGCGCTTTTTTTTTTTTCCCCTAATCTCTCTCCAGAGTTTCTTCATCCCATCATGGCTTGGTGCCTTGCTTGCACCTGGGAGTGTTATGAATGTGTCTGTTGGGGGAAATCGACTTCCAGAATTCAGAAACTTCATAGTACTGTGCTGAAGAGAGGTGCAGGGGAATAAATATATTAGTAAATCATACAGATGAAGCCGTAAGGCATCAGTCTGGAATGCCCTTGGCTTGTGTCTTAATTGCACACCTGAGCAACAGAGACAATCTTTTAGAAGTGGTGGATGCAATTAAAAGAAAAAAAAATTGTTAGCAGGGTGTCACTAAAAGTATGGATTGTTAGCGCTGCCATTGCTTCTGCTTTGCTTTTCTTTCTTGTAATTATCATGGCTGGTATTTTTAGGGTAGCTTTGCAGCTTGTCTATTTTCTGCCTAGTTGGCTAAAAATGCTGGTCTCGTGTGACGTGATAAATATTCTCTTGGAAACCAATGCCGTACATATCCTGAACTTCCCTTTCTGCTGATGTCTGGATTCATTCCTTAAAATTGCAACAGCAGGAGCTGGAGGAAAGGTGTCCCTTTTTATCGAAGCCTGTGCATATGGCTGTTATGGTCTTTAGAGTAGCTTGAACAGTCTTTGCAGATAAAGTTGATAGACTGGAATGTTTTTGTTTGCTTTAGCTTTTGGGTGGTATTAGCCTTAGTTGTAACCTCTTTCAGTTTCTGTTATCTTTTATATGGACTTCCTAGAGCTCTGATCCTGCAGTGAAATCCATGCAGATAAAGTCCTTCTGCACTGAGGTCGCAGTAATGAGGCCAGACACTGAGCACGGGCCTGCTGCCATACTGCTCTCGTGTGGTGCCTCACAGCTCGATGGTGCTCAGTCTTTCCCTTAGGACTTTTCTGGTTTCGTTTATTTACTTATTTTAGAGTTGCCCTTACAGGAGCTCTTCTCTGATAATGTGTCTCCTGCCTGTGTTTGTAAGACATCTAGGTATATGCTTCTTCAGAGGTGTTGAGGACTGGGTGTTGCTGGTGCCCTGCCTCAGGGCTTGTCCCTGCTGTCCTGCCTGAGCTCTGACCTGCAGTAGCTATCTCATGGTCAGTTGGCCCTGCTCCGAGGTCTGTGGAGCCTCAGCACAGGTTGAACATATCCACCCAGTACAGTGTGTCTGCTTGTGCATTACCTGCTGCTTATTCTGAAAACTCTTCCAGACGAGGTACAGCTCATGGACGAGCCTTTGCCTTGTGCGTTTGGGCAGCACTGTGTAGGTAGACCTGGGGGTTTCCTACCTGGCTCTTGCAGCAGTTGACTGTATGTGCTATTGCAGCTGGCATTGCTAGGAATGCTACATCAAAATACCGTCTAGAACTCATAAAGGACTAATGTACTGTTTGTGTTACTGATTTCTGGAATTTGCTGTCATTCAGGATTTTAGCTTACTGATTGTTGTGATTTAACCCCAGCTGGCAACTCAGCCCCACACAGCCGCTCGCTTGCTCCTGCCCGGCGGGATGGGGGAGAGAATTGGGAGAGTGAAAGTGAGAAAAAAACTCATGAGTTGAGATAAAGGCAGTTTGATAAGTAGAGCAAAAGCTGCGCGCACAAGCAAAGGAAAATAAGGAATCGATTCACCACTTCCCATTGTCAGGCAGGTGCTCAGCCATCTCTAGGAAAGCTCCATCATGCATAATGGTGACGTGGGAAGACAAAATGCCATAACTCCAAACACCACCACCCCACCCCACCAACCTTCCCCCCTTCCTTCTTCTTCCCCCAGCTTTGTATGCATGTCATATGGTATGGGATATCCCTTTGGTCAGTTGGGGTCAGCCATCCCAGCTGGGTCCCCTCCCAGCTCCTTGTGCACCCCCAGCCTCCTCACTGGAGGTGTGGGGTGAGGAGCAGAAGAGGCCTCGGCTCTGTGTAAGCGCTGCTCAGCAGCAACTAGAACATCCCAGAGTTATTAACACTATTTCTAGCACAAATCCAAAACATAGCCCCATTCTAGCTACTATGAAGGAAATTAACTCTATCCCAGCCAAAACCAGCACACTGATACAAGCAAAATGAAAGCAAATCTCTTGAAAAGCAGAAGTTGAACTTTTAGGCTAATGAAGCTGTATTGTGCTGACAAATGGGTGGCTAATCTGCTGGAAAAGGGGGAGGGTTGACTTTTAATGAGAAGTTATTAGATGTTGAATAGCTGTTAAATTGTTGTATTAATAAAATGGACAATCCTCTCTAGCTTGTCTCCTTAAAAGTATTCTCTTAATTGAGAACCCCCTTTAATCCATTCTTTAAACAATGAGTTAACATTTTGAAAAACACTTCTTTGACTGTAGCAACCTGATTCAGATTGTATTTGGGTTGTCATGACTGCTTCCTTTATACACTTTAGTTGCAATTTATGGACTCTCAATAATACTAACTTCATACGGAAGAGCTTAAGACTTCTCTAATGGGCTGACATTTTTGTCATAGCGTTTTGAATTGGCAGCAAATAGAAATGAGATGAGAAAACAGGCTCTAGTGCCTGGAGTGAGAACTTGGATATTATTTTCAGTTTAGCTACTGATTTTTGGTTTGACTGTGAGCCAGCATTTGCAGTGAATTTTGGACTAAACTGTCCAACTGAACTGTTCCTCAGACACTTGCATTACCTGTAGAATTCAGGTAACTTATCGCTCAGAATAATTGTCCTTTTCTTCATGCCATGTTGTGACCAAAGTTGAAATGTTCAAGCCCTTTGGCTCTTCAACCTGCAAGGCACTGTTACACTTTCTGGATGTACCAAAACCTCTAGCTTTTGGTGGTTTTGACTTTCCACCTGCCAGTTCCAGCGCTTTTAGATACCATCACGCTTGCAGCAGGCGGGGAGGGTGAGCAGCTCTCCTCTCATGGTCAGGCAGGTCTGGTGGTGTCTGTAGGGGCCAGCATACATGTGTGCTCTTGATGTTGCTGTCTAAGAAAGTCCAGACCCTGAATCAGGTCACTGTTCACAAAGCAGGTTTATGTCAGATATAAATGCAGCCCTTTAATGAGGGGCGTGTGTGGCTTTTGCAAAGGTTTTGCGGCACTCCTGCTATCTGAGAGCTGACAAAGCTGCAACAGCGAGGATGGAGAAATTCTCGAGGTGTGAAACAACTGGCCAGACTGTCGTGAGAATTGTAAAGCCACGACAGAAACTGCAGCATTTGGTGAAGGCCTTCAAAGGTTCCCTGAAATCGGAATGGGAAGAGTTTGATACTTTCTGCTCTGTGCTTTGCTTCCTTAGCTGTTGTCAGGCTGGAGTGATTTTGTGCCATAACCCTTTGTGGACTTGCTTTTGTAACACTCTCTTGTAAAGGACACTTCAAAAAAGGATGCTCCAGATACAAATTGGATATTTGATGGGGAACAGAGGAGAAAAGTTTATCTGAATGGCCTCAGAGGTCAGGAAACAGATTTTGTTTCTTTTGTTTTCATCCTCATCAAATTGCTTTCTTTTGTCCCATAAGAATGACATCTTGTTGTACGATACCCTAAGTGACTTGTGAAGTTTAATTTGTAGCTGGAGAAGACAGCGTAAATCCCATTTAATTTGAGGAATAAGAACACTCCGAATTCCACATGAGTCCTCAAGGAACATGGGAAATCGGCCCTTGGGTAAGCTCTCTGCTTGCCTTGCTGGGCTGAAACCACAATATGTGGTCTATGGCTGTTGAATGCTTTGTTACATCCAGAAATTCTCCTAGGAAAGAGAATTGTTTCCTGGAGAGGAGTCTTAAGTGAAACCAAATACTGGCTTTTTGAAACCAGTGGTAGTGGGGAGAGGCTATAGGAGGGGTTCAACAGCAAAATGGGTCAGAATAAAAGGCCAAAGAAATTGCTTCGGAGTTTGTCTTGTGGATTTGACAGCCGAGAAGTTGGTTTGTTTTGTGATTCCCGAGATACTAGTGCCACTGTTGAGTTCAGAGCACAACTTAATTACATCTGATAATGTTATCCACAGCAAGGATTATTTGCACAGGGGTTTGAGGATACTGCTGTAAGTGAGGGTTTGAGCATCCTTTGATTTTGACTAGTTTCTTTCCTTATCATTTGTAGAAACAGTCAGGAGATCTGTAACCCTTGTAGAAGAGGGAGGGGTGAGGTGTTTGGTTGTGGCTGTGCTTATCCCGAGTGTCACAAAGCCACACGCTCTGTCAGGCTGCCTGAGCGCCTCTGCTGGTCTCCATTCAAGTTACTGCATCAACAAACCTGGATCTACCCAGGCTTAAACAAAAAGGAAAATTTCTTGAAGCTTCTAGGTGCTTTCCTGCAGGAAAAGGGTATGTCTGCGTGCTACGGGAGATGGGGTGGGATGTGTGCAGAGACCCTCTGGGTTCTTGGAGAAATTTATTAACTGTGATATAGTTTCCAGAAATTATTTTATTTTCTGCAGAAATTACCGATAGCTCCAAAGGCAGTTGGTAAGAAGAGGAAAAATTTATTTTGCATTTTATTCTTGCAGAATTGGACTAGTTAAACTGAATTTACTTGAGCTACCCCACTCCCTTCTCTATTTAAAAAAAAAAAATCGTGGCAAAAGTTGGACCCAGAAACTCCTGATTCTGCTCCGTCACTAATTCTCTCTTGGATGTTGGACCAGATTATTTTTCTCTCTGTACCTTAATTACCCGGCAAATGGAGGCTGATGATAGTTGCCTTGGCTCCTGAGGCCAGGGCAGAGCTTTAATGCATCTCTCAAGCGCTGCGAGATGGCTGCGCGGAGTCCTGCTGGGCACCAGCCAGGTGCTACTGCTCGTGTAGGGCTGGAGCGGCCACTCTGCTACACGTGTGCTTGCTCAGGTGGGGTGACTCAGTCAAATAGTTCTTGCCAGTGCCTGCATTTGTCTCCTTAAGCCCTGCTCCTGTCCTTGGCTTGCAGCAAATTCATCTTTTTTTTTTTTTTAATATTTTTGGGTTTTTGGAGCCTGCCCTAATGGGACTTGCAGGTTTCTGACTGAGGGTGTCCAGGCTGGCTGGAGGTGCCCATGTTGCTTTCATGGTGCCGTTTTCTTTCTCAGTTATATTGCGTCTTGCTTCACAACAAGTCTGCAAAATGATGGAAATGGTAATTGAATTCATGTCAAGAAAACCAAACAAATGCAAGACTATACAGCTGGCCCTGAGTTTAATCTAGAGAAGGGTTTTTAAGAATTGTGTAGAAACACGCTGTACTTTGTGTTCAGAAAAGCTTGTACAGAAGTTAATATACAAAGGTGCAGCTGGCTTCCCTCCTGGGAGTGACAATGTCACTCTCTGCAGTGTAATCAGCCTCCTCTAGTCCAATTCTGTCTCAGCACGTGGGTGTTTTATTATGATTGACTTTACTGCAGGTGTCCTCTGCCCTGAGGTTCGTGAAGGTTTCTCTGTGTTGTGGGAAATCCGAAGATGGATGGCTGTGGCAGCAGAGAAGTGTCAGGGCTGGTTGGTACGTACAGAGAAGGAATCGAAGAAGTGATTGAAAAAGAAAAAAAATAACAGGAAGGTGAAACCAAATGTGTATGGTTTTTGTTTGTTGGGTCGTTGTTTGGTTTTTGTTTTGTTTTGTTTTTTAGAGAGCACTTTAAATGCTTTGCAGGTATCTTGCAGGTGGATGCTTTTAAAAATTAATTTCTAGGGTTTGCTTGCATTGAAGGGATTGGACGTAATTTGACTTTTATTTTCCCTTCCAATACCATATGGCAGGGCATCCTTCGTTTTGTGTCTTTTGTCTCTCCAGCCTGTACTGAACTGCAAAATATCCATTTGATTTACGTCCTGCATTGTGTCTATATAACAGTCTGTCCACTTCCATTTCTTTGCCATGAAAACTTCGTTATTTAGAAGAAAAAAAAAAGCACCAATAAATAGTGTGTTTTTTCCAAGTTGATAGCTAAACTAGTATATCAAGATCCTACGGGAGTTTGAGTGGGAATTCTAAGAATTCTAATGTCTTGGGCAGATTCCAATTTAACTCCACTCTGTAATCATAAGGGTTTGATTTTCTTAGAGTGTTGTCTCTTCATGGTAGCTGCTTTTCCTGTGCTTATACTCTTGGAAACTGAGCGTGATCTGATGGATTCATCCATGTGCCTTTCTCCTTCCCAAGTCCTGAATTCAATTTCCAGCTTTGGCTATATTTCAAGTGATCATAGTCTGTTCCTTGGTGTTTTTTTGGAGGGTGGATGGGAGGGTGTTGAGTTTTCCTAAGGGAGGTGGGAGTTGGAGATGCGGATTAACACTTGGCAGTATCCCTGGGGTCTCATTGCCTGAACTGGCCATTTCATCCTGGTTTGGAAGAAGCATGTGAGATGCCCCCCAGCTGAAAAGGGGCTCTTTAACCTGGTGCAGAGAGGTAAAAATGGACCTTCAGGCCTTCATCTTGCTTCAGGGCTTCTCACCTCATCAAGCACAGTGGTCACAGCAGCTTCCAGGATTACGGCACTGGTCCTGGGCTTGTCACCCCTCGAGATGACTGGGCAGTAGCATAGGAAAATGTTGGCAGGCGGCGGCGCTCCAGCAATGAATCACCATGCTGTTAGAGGGAGAATTACCACTGGGAGTTGTCTTTGTCGTTACATGAACTCTGTGGGGAAATGTGCCAGGATGTATATCACCCCTGGATGCATAATGGCAAAATAACTCTTCAGGCACTGGGGTTAGGCTGCTTGGGCCAGTCTTGGGTCTTAACAGTTAGATAAACAAATACTGTGTGGTTCTTAGGAAAAGCTGCTCTCTTTTAGGGCTTTTAAACCACTTCAGCCTCAGTTATTTTGCAAATGTGTATTCTTCAGTGGGAAGGCAGAGGCAGATGTTAGTCTCCTCCGGGGAGGACTTTCTCCTGCTTCCAGAAGGCTCCCGATTTAATCCTCGCATGACTAAACGGTGTCTCCTTTTCCAGCAGCACATGGAAATGTTTCTTTCTTGATCAGAACCACCGTGAGTCCATTCAGTCCCTACCACTAACAGTGCAATGGTTTTTCTTCTTCCTGGAATACTTCAGGTCCTGGAAAAACTTTCAAAGGTCCTGAGTTTTACGGAGGTGCAGCTGTGGCCCCAGTGCAGCAGCTGGATCTGGGGCAAAGCGAAGGGCCTGGCCCCATCAGCAGCGCCAGCCCCACGGCGGCTCCCCATGGAAGAGCCTGGAGTTATCTGTCCCACGGCCCTTAAGTTGGGGACTGTTCAAGTGACTTAAACCAGAAACTTTATCCTTCTTTAGACTTCTTAAAAAGTTAAGAGATAAGCAACAGGAATTACCCAGCAATTTATTACCCAGACCAAAGAAGAAACTGCACCGGTCTGGCATGTAGTTCAGTTTGGCCTCCTCTGCCTCAGCTTGCAACCTGCTTAGCTGAAAACACCCTAGAAATCCATAAATTATGTAGGTGTTATTAGAGGCTGGGGGTTCCATGTTGTGGTTAGCATTAAGGATGATTTGCAAAAGCAGTAAGGTCTGATGATTTAAAAATGCTACATCACTCTCTATGTGGGATGCGGAATGGTAGAGTGGAAGAAATAACACCAGCCCAAAATGTGCTGAATAATGAACTGAAAATGGTTATTGATTATCTGTGCACTTTCATTATCCTGCTGCAATCTGAGAGCAGCTAGCGATTCCTTTTTCTTTATTAAAAAACCCCAAAACTTTAAAAGGCACTTACGAAATATTTAGTGTAATTATTTCCAAGATCAAAACTCCAAAGAAATTATGCAGCCACAGAAAACTTGTTAATCTGTTGGCGTTATGAGTGAAAGACACAACAGATATTAAGCATTTACCACTCTTGTGCAAAATGGCCTCTTACTTTCAATCTCAATTGTAACATTATTTGTCAGCCTTCACTGCTGCGTTTGTCTTGCTTCCGATGCCAGAATTTTAGGTCTCATTACAAGTTTCTTCTGATTGAGTAGGACTTATTTTTCTCTATCCCTGTTTTGCCTTTAGGCAAGGCAAATCTCAGCCTAATGAAACCAGTGTGAAGTATTACAGTGCTATAAGACTGACTTTGCAATCATACAGTGTTTCCCTCCATGAAATAGGCTTTTTAAACGAGCTATGAATGTTCATTCCCATTTCCAATTGATATTTGCATAAGTGAGGTAATAAAATATTATTTCCATCTAGACTGTAACTACTGAAAAAGTGGAGTAGCTGTTGATGCCCCTTTTCAGTTTTGAATAGGGAGTTACTGAGGAAGCAATACAGAGTGTCCAATGTTGACTCAAAACCCGAAATAGCATTTTTGTGTCTCAAAAACAGGTTTAGTGGATCTGCAAGTATTTGGAGATAAAAATTCCAAATAACCTTGAGAAGTAGTCCAAAATGTGCTGTCATTTGGAAAAGATGAGTGCAAAGGCCCATGAATGAGCTATAAAATGGGGAATGACTGGTGTGGTTGCCATTCTGCAGGAGATGAGATAAGGCTGCGATGGGTTTCGGCCTGAGTGGCCATCAACTGCCTTATGCTGTTGGCAAATACCACGCAGAGGTGTATGAACAAGAGTCAGGAAAGACCTGAAGTTATCCTTCTTGTTCTTCAGGACTGCTGTGGCTCTCACCAGTCTGTGTGGATCAGTGTGAGAAGAGGGTAAGAAGAAAGACAAAGGAGAGAGGCATCACATGCGTCTTTGAACTTGAAACATGAACATGAAAAAGATGGAATTGTGGAAGAAAATAGTGAATGAACCGTTTGCTGCCTCTTCTGAGATTAGCACAAGAAAGGGGGGCTTAAACTGTAGGGAAGGTACCTGAGGTTAGACAGCAAAAGCCTTTTATGTCCGTAAACAATCTGGAGACTCCAAGATTCCTTGTTTCTGCAGCTTGAAGTGTTTTTCTTAATTCCTGAATTTTTCTTTTTAAAAAGATAAATAGTCCTGTTTCCTGAGCAGTTTTTAGCTGTAAGGCCATTTGCCTTCAAAGCAAGTCTGAGCGTGGTAGGTCTAGGCTGAGTTTGTGCTCAGCTGGGTGCCTGAGTACCCTCTGGGTGAGCTCGTCACCAGCAGTTTGCAGAGCTCTTCCACCTCAGCCTTGCTGCTCTTGAAATTTCTTACCAGCAATTACTAATTTTCATGCTTAGTGACTGGTAAGATTGAAGACTGGGAGTTTTCATTTACTTCCTGCTCTTGCTGTAATAAAAAACTGTAATTTCCAGTGCAGCAACTAATGGAAAGAGAAGAGGGATGGTGTGGATGCTGGCTTGAGTTAGATAGCTGAGGTCATCCCTTGACTCTGGGTCACCCTTGGTCTTTGCAGTCTCTCCTGTGCCTCGCTGCTGCCAGCATTTTTGCTATGAGCTAGGTGAAAGGATTGTTCCCCAGGACATTAAGAGCATCGTTGGGTTTGTTGTTGCTGTTTTACTATTTAGTACAAGTGAAGCCTTGAGTAACCGGTGAGGTCTGCACCAAGCGCGCTTCTGCTCACCCTCCTCCTGATTTCCCTCAGGAAAGAGAGCTTGTAGCACCCAGAGATGTGGCGTGTAAATGCAATAGCCTCCGAGGAAGGCTGCCTTGGAAATTAGGTATGTTTGTTTTGGTTTGGGTTTTTTTTTTTTTTTAAAACTTGGCCAGCATCCCGTCTCCCTGCCACTGCTGCCCACAGAGTGTGCAGGCTTCTGCGTGGCAGTGGCCTTCAGCTGATGGATGTGTCCCAAATGAAAGGAAAATCGTGTCCATTGCTGTGTGCCTGTAGCATTGCACCGTCTTTCCAGTCGTTTACTCAGCTGCCAGCAATTTTCAGTCTGTTTTCAGCCAACATGCTGCACTTACCACATGGCCAATGCTGCTTTTATTTTTGTTTCTCTCTGTGTGTATATATATGTATGTTTTTCTATATATATATGTGTGTCTATATATAAAATATATATTACACATCGATAGGTATTTATATGCACGTGTGTAATGTCTGCCTATTTTCAGCATGTAATGCTGAGAGACTTGGACTAAGAGCAACCAGTTAAAAGCAGGGTCCTTTAGCTCAGCTGAACAGAGGCGTCTGACTCTGCGGCGAGGACACAGGACACTGGGTTTTGTGGCTGCTCTGCTCATGCAGACTACTTGGAAACTTTTAACCTTTAATTTCAGATGCATTCTTTTTAATATTCAGCTTTATCCCCAGCATCAGCAAAAGGATTAGAGGCTGGTTTGTCTTTCCCTCTGAACTCATCTGTGACTTCAGTGTGCATATTAGTTCTTTTAATGGCTTCTTTATTAGTTCATTATTGCATAACCCCCAGGCATGGCAGGACTCAAAACATTAATTTTCCAACCAAAGTTCAGCTGACGGACTTCACCTCATCCCCTTGAAGTCAGCATGTGAATAGAGAGGGCTGGCTTGTCTTGCACTGCAGCATCCCTTAAAAAGCAGAAGGGAGGGAGTAAAGTTTTCATCTCTGCAGATGTTAAAGGGGTAATAGGAATGGAAAATATGAAGAAACAGTACGATATCCTGGAATATTTAAGGAGAAAAGGTGATGTGTGTGTGTGCGTGTATGTGTGCGCATTTTGGTGTGGTGTTACTTTTTCCTTCCCCCTGCCCCCCCCCCCCCCCCCCCTTTTTTTTTCTTCTCCCTCTCATTGCTTCAAGCTAGTATTTGGCTGCCCAGTGAACTATAACAAGATTTAATAGCTCCAGTGTAGCTATATTGCATTTGGACTGATTCCATCCTTCTGTTGTAATAAACGTCTGCTTTACAATGAGCTCTTAAATTCTGTAAGTGATGTCAAATTGTATCAAATAATGGAAAAAAGATCCAGTACTGCAAATGCAACTTGTTTGCTCTGTATCTGTCCTACCAAGCAGTGTTTTATCCTCAGCCCATTGCCGTGCTGTCTGCATTTGAGATAATCTTTTGAGTTTCACCTGAGGTTTACACCCGAGGAAAACAGATTTCCATGCACGCTTGCATTTTCCTCTTCCTCTTCCCCTCGTTCCTCTTTCTCTGACCGTGGTGAAGGCTGTGGCCAGACCCGGTGGCGGCAGGCACAGGGAGCTCCCCCAGCTCAGCTGCCAACCTCGTCCATACGCTGCAGCAACTCCAGCGCTGGGAGGACATACTGTGGTTTAGCAATGTGGGCAAGTGGTCATTAGCTGCTGATTCACTGTCTGATGTGATCTAAGCTCAGTCGTGAAGCTTGGATGTGTAAGCATCTGCATTAAAACTTCTGTTTGAAAAAGATGTAACAGATTAGATGTACGATTAAGATGTGTGAATACAAAGAACGTTACTTTCTGACACCGTAGCCTTTAAGCAGAGAGCGTGTGAACTGTGCACTTTTAAGGAGCTTTAACTTTTGATTACTTTTATTTTTCTCCAAGGCCTAACGAGTTTTTAAATCTGCTTAGCTGTCAGTCAGCAGGTACAACCCACACTATGAAAACTGAAAACTGCTGATTTAAAAAAGCTCATTCTGTCTCTTCAGTTTATTGCACACGCATGTGTGTTTGAGAGAGTTTTGAGTGTAGTGTTGATTGTTACAGCAAGTAATGGTAGCCACAAAATTAATAAATAGAAGTGTTGGGGGTTTTAACCTTTCAATGTGAACATTGCTCAAAACAGTCCTACTGGAGAGATCACTTTGGCGGAGCTGGGAGAAGAGGGGAGAGAAGGGAACGGTAAAATACAAGCACTCAATATTCATCTGCTTGGAAACCACTCATAAATTGTATTTTCCCCTTGACCTTTACATGGTGGTAGTCATTCATGTGACCGGAGGAGACGGTTGTGCTCCAGCCGGTATTGCGCTAAGCATCACGCATTCACAAAACATGAAGTTCCTCTCTGTCCTGCAGTGCTTCCCTGGCAAGCCAGGGCTGAGGAGGGTTTGACTATGATGTTTTGCAGTTGCTGATGGAGATCTTCTCCTGAGAGACAGGAACCCTGTGGACAAATGGGATCAGAGTGTGACAGATAAAGGGAATGGTCTTTGCAGCAGTGGTATTCTGGATGGATAAAGCTGAGCAAGACTGCTTTTGGGCCAGGAAGGAGAATGACGCATTAATCAAGGTGTGAGTGTTGAGTCTGCCTTTAAAAAATGCTGACTTAGGTCCTAGGAATCTGTTTCAGATTTATGCTGCTTCTTCTAACGGCATAAATAAATCCAAGCGCAATATGTATGCAGCGCTTCCAGTTGTGGGAGGGCACTGTGTCCTCCTCCAGGGAACTCTGCAGGAAAGGGAAGGTGGCCAGGTGGCCAAGCCTGGTGTTGCTTCCCAAAGTCCAAGTTTGACTTGGGATCAATGCTGACATCTCTTTGAAATCACTTTCTTCAAGGAGGCATCTTCTTGGGAGATAAAGGAGATGCAGACAACCCAAAGAAAGTCTTTAGGGAGGCAAGTGAGGTCGCCAGGTAATGTCTTTGCTCATCCTTTTGCCATTATGTGTTTGGCTTGGTTTTCTTACAGTTGTTTCTGTTAATTATCTTTCATTTCTTAGTTATGTGAAAATATTGCAAGGAAAATTGTTCAATAGCTGAGTCAAGGGTATTGACCTCTAGCTCATGAGTGTGATCTGTCGTGGGGGAGATTTTTCTCAACTTCAAAAGGCGGCAGAGCACTGAACAGGCAGTGGTTGATAAGAACCTGAGACAGGGGGCTGGTACCTGGTCTTATTACTGGCTGCTGTGTGACCTTCTGTGATGGGTTTTTCCTTCCTAGGGCAAGTCTTTTAACTTTATGATAGTGCAAAATGAACCTCCTGTGTGAGGCTAGAAAAAGCTTGTTATAGTTCCTGTCTGCATCTGGGGCTTTTTCTTCCTGTTGAAAATGGGAAATAGCAGCCGTGGCACGGGGTAGGTGGTTGCTGCTGTGGTGTAGCTCGTTCCACCCCTAAAAAGCCTGTGCTCCGCATCCAGGACGTGGAGAGTGTGAACTGGTCAAAAATTGTTGAGGTGACAGCTAGGAGAGCTGTAACAGCACAGCTGGGAGTAGGGCTGTAATGGCCCTTGTGTAGCCTGAACCCACTGGTGTGAGTGGTTCTTCTGCGCTGGACCCAACAGGTATGTCAAGGAGCCAGGATTTTTGCTGTAATACTGTTTCCATACCCTTCAGGGCCAGCCTGTGAAGCCTGGCCAGGGTTTGGCCTCCAGGAGTCCAGTAGCACAGTTTAAACACCCTTCACACACTAACTCTTATTCCTTAATTACAAGCTGTCAGTTGTCGTCACTCCTCTGCTACTTCGTTCAGTAACAGCGAGGCTGGCCTCGATGCTCCCAAAGTGACAACTCCAAACCCAAGTTCATGGGATAAATGGAGAGATTTTGCTGGGTCTCTTGATCTATTCAGCTTCTGCAGATCCCAGGAGTCCCTCCCACTTTAAAGAAAGGGCACATTCTTAAAAAGTTTGTTATTGTTGCGAGGGAAACCGTTAAAATCAGAAGTAAATGCAGCACACTGTGTGTTAGCCTTCAGACAGCCTGAAGCAATAGCTCAGAGATGGACCTGACTCATCGCAGCAGGATATTGACTCTGGAGCATAATTATGATGCTTTGAGAACCTGATTTTAAAATAATTGAGGTATAAAATTATGCGCCTGGCTTTCACAGTTACCACCGCTCTGTGTATAAATTGAATAACGGCCTGTACAAATGTGCCACTTGGCTATAGCAGAAACAGCAGCGAGCCTGGAAATGTCCTGCGTCACCATTGTTTTCCTCGTGCTGAGAGAAGCCGGCTGCAAGCTGAGTTTCGCAAACAGCCTTGGGCTGCTGCTGGTTGTGCAGCCGCAGCGGTTTGGCAAACCCGTGGAAAGTCCAGCTCGGTGCTCGGCGGCTGGACAGCCGAAATCCAGCCTGCTGTCAAAACGCTGGCTGCTTGCTAATCGCGGCACGTTGAGCATCTCCATTGAAACACCTCGGGCTGCTTGTAGCAACGGGCTGGATGCGGTTAAGTGCCAGGGACACAGCTGGTGTTTTGACACCCGTTTTCCAAAGCTGCGTCGTGGCTCCCTTGCTTCCAGAAGGGCTTTCTCTGCTCTCCGTAGCAGCCATCGGGTCTGCAGAGCATCTTCTGTGTTTTGTTTGAACAATACAGTGAGCAGTCTCGGGTGAGTTTTGATTCTCTGTGAAGTCCCAAGACTTTGGAAGGAGGCTGCTGTCCTCAGCGAGTTGTCTAAAAGCATGATTTTGTCACCTTTCTCCCACTGGCGTGGTGTTCCCCAAGAGCTGAATCTGGTGAAAACACCATATTTATCTTCCATGGTTTGCCACCTGGGCTCCACTGCTCTTAGGAGGGTTAGGGCAGGTTGTTTTCAGCTGAAAGGCAGCCCAAGCCACAAACTCCTTGATTTTTTTTTTTTATTTTTTAAACCAGTCTTGCTTAAAGAAAAAAAAAAGGCAAACAGGTCAGGTTTGTTCTCTTTGTGCTTCCTTTGGGGTGGGGCATCTGATCCCAGGTGCCTTTTCCTGCCGCCTCTCTCAATTTGAGGTTATAATGTGGTCCTTGCTATTGCCCAGTGTGTTTCCAGGGTTGTTTTCTGCCCAGCTTTCGGGGGCTGGTTGCAGTAGCTGGAGTGGGCAGCTGATGGAGTTTTTGGGAACATCGCCTTTCCTACGGGCACATCATCAGGACCTGCGGCTGCCTGGAGACCTGCAGGCTGAGCCAAAATGCTGCTTTTAAACATTGACCGCAGGGAAGTGGAAACCTGATGGGGAACTTCACAGCAAAACCTCAGCTCTGGTAAAAGCCGAGCAGGAAACTGGCCCAGGAGCCGCTGCTGTGGCCAGACATGCTCCACATGCTGGGTGCTTCGAGGCCACTGCTGGTAGCTGCTGCTGTGCCTGCTTGGGGCCAAAATAGTTGGGTTTTTCAGTCTGTAATAAAGTAAGCCCTCTTGTGTCTTGGCCATCTGAGTTATTACCTGCCTGGCACTTCATTATAAACACATTTTTCCATCTTGGTACTGGTTTCCTGCCATTTTGTTGCTTTTAAGGTTCTATTTTTTGTTTTATTCATCTCTTCCAATCGATAGAAATATCCTGTTTTTAGCAAGCAGCAAAGGCAGACGTGACTGATGTCCTTATGGTGAGAGCAGAATCGCTTTCAGAGCATTTGGGGAACAGGGCGGGGAGCTTTTAAATCTAATTTTCAAAGATCTCTAAAGCATAACGAACTGCTCAAGACATGTAGCTGAGTCTCCCACTGCCATTAGCTCTAGGAGTTGGGATCTCAGCATTGTACCGAGGCAGATCTGGGGCCAGTGCTCTGTCATGACACTAATTAAAGACCACCTAATGAGGGTGTCTCCACCTGTTCTGGAGGATTAGTTTGATGGAGGAAATCCTGCACGTGCGTGTGGATACATACACACGGCAGTGTCAGGAATCACGGTCTTCCCAGAATTATTCTCGACAGGGTTTGCCATGGCAAAGATTTTTTTATTCCTCCCCTCCGCACACAGAGATTGCTCTGACAGCAATAAAATGAAACAGAGAATTGAATTTGAAAATAAATTGTTTAGATAATGCAGCACCAGACGGATAGCTATTCCAGAAGAGTCGGTCCAGGATGGATTGGCTTTGCTGCCAAATTAGAAATGCGGCAATCAAAGGAAAGCAAGCTAACAGCACAGTGGTGCGGGGGCTGCCTGCCTGGGTCAGGCAAACCCTTTGGCTGGGAGGTGTCCAGCTGTTGTCCAGCGTAAACTCAGCGGTGGGTCAGCTCTGGTGCGAGACGGAGATGTTGCAGTGCCCTTTGAGTGCTACGCAGATTAGGAGTCAGTAGACCTGGGTTATAAATACTGAATTTTGTCCCTAGTTTCTCCGTGACCATGGACATGTGTTTTAATCTCTCTAAACCTTGCAAAAGGTGGGTGAAGTGCTGCATAAACACTGAGTAGCGCTGAGGCCTGTTGATAGCATTATGGTTTCCTGGTTCCCAGGTTTAATCCACTAGATAAGTTCGTTGGTTTTAGTCTGTGATTTGGGGGAATTTTGGGGTGTTTTTTCTTCCCCCTCCAGGTGTAGGCTTTGGGGTTGGTTTTGCTCCAGCAGCTGTATCTGAAGACTTGCAATAAGCAGGTACAGCATGAAGGTGGATTTTGGTGATGGGAAGGAACCAGGCAAGTGCTTTGTGTGCCGGAGGAGCGGTCATCAGATCCTGCTGAGGCTGATTTGGCCTGATACCAGCCAGCTTCACTTCTTGTGTCCTGTCTTCCTCACCATTCCTCTTCCCTTGTGCCCCCCCCCCCCCCCCCCTTTATTACATGATTTTTATTGTCTTTATCCACAGCCCATAGGCAGTCTTAAGAATATTTGAAAAGATACTGCTTTAACCCTTGGTGTGGTATATGCTGTATTCCCTGTATTCTTAACCAATAATTCGATTTTAATTGCCTTGAGTTGGGGTGTGATGGGATTTTTTTTATGTCGCAATTTGATCTTTGGCTATATTCTTATGCAGCAGGAGTGTAAAAATGGGTCTGTCATCGACATGAGAGGCGGGAGGATTTTGCCTGTAGATTACCTTGGAGGTGAAAGAAGGGATCCTACCAAGACAGTAATTCAGAACAAAGCCCGGAAGAAAAGTACATTTCTGCTGTCTTTATTGTTAAAATCCAAATGACTTTTCTTCATCATGGTGTTACTGAAGGCTGAGGAAGTCTAATTATTGCCTTTTCTTGCCGCTGAATGAATGTGAGAGGATAAAACCTGATACCTTTGAGTGGATGCATCTCTGGTGTGTTGCTGACATTGGAGAGATACTTTATTGTCTGGCAACAGAGGATCTGCCTATTCATTTTGAGCTTTTGTCCCGTCTCTTCCATGGAGATGCTGTTGCATATGAAAGTGTGATTGATACGGTGGCAAAGGTCAGGAGGGTAATAGCTTTGATGGTATACCCTGAAGCAAATCAAAGTGCTTCTAAAAGATTCTGTTTAATTTGATGCCAAAGGTCTGGTAGCACTCCAGGCACGTTCTTCTCTCTACTATTAAGTTTATAGCTGTTACAAAAGTGAATGTTTGCCTGTTGTTGTTTTTTCTAATAGGATGTTCTGCAATAAGAATGGGAAATAACTGCTTTTTTTTTTTTTTTACCTTTCTCTCGCTCTCTTTCAGAGATCCTCGATGCATTCGCTTACCGTTATTTAAGGAGCCTTTACTAAAAGCTTCTGGATTGTGCTTCTAAGCGGACAAAACATTTTTTTGTATTCAAAATGCTTATAAAGGAATATCGTATTCCTCTTCCGATGAGTGTGGAAGAATATCGAATCGCACAGCTGTACATGATACAGGTCAGTACTGTTTCAGCCCGTGCGGGTGAGTGCAGGCTAACACAGGGCTTCGTGTGGAAGAGTGGAGTATTGCTGCAGAGTTAGATGTTTTAAATTTGAGGTTTGCTGCGTGCTCGTAAAGGAACAGGCTGGGGGAAAGTAATACAAACTTTGGTTTATGACTTGCTTCCTCTTGTCCTTAAATTAAAGAACCTCTGTTTGACCTACCTGGGGAGACAATGGCCCATGGATAGGCTATTCCTATGGAAAGAGGCACTGAGCCTAAGTGTGTGAGCACCTGCCTGGAAGCGATCAAGCTGTAGGGCTTGAGCAGCCGCTGCTTCTTGGTTGAACTGTAGTCACTGGTCGTGCCAGTTCCAGCTGCAAACCAAAGGCTCATGCTCTTTTGTTGGGAGGAAACAGTCTAGTATAGATTTGAGAGGGTAAGCAAAAGGCATAACTTTGAAAGTAGGGGAGGGAAAAATCTAGATGTAATATTCTTTGCTTATGTACCACTGTGAAACAGATACTAATCAGTTTAGGCGTAAAACTTAGATTAGTTTTAATAGACCTCTGAATACTGATGGGAATTTTTGTTGAATTCCCTGTCTTCAATAAAGCAGTTAATTAAAATGTTGGGGTTTTGTAACTCAAATCCTCTGTGCCCATATTCTCCCAGTGTTTGAAATCCAACCAGGAGCATTTTTAAAAGGAAATGAATCTGAGGTGTTATTTCATTGTCCCACGCTTTAAATAAAATTTAATTTTGCCATCCAGCAAAACACCATCTAATATTGAGTTTGCAGTAGAACTCTGCTTTCTGTGGCAGGATGAAGTGATGCTAGAAAAATCTGCTTTGGCGTAAAACCAAAAACAAATTAAGAAAAAAAAAAAACCCAAACCCCCAAAACCAAAGCAAAAGCATGACTCCCCCATTTCTCCCCCGACCATCCAACTGTGTTCCTTTAAGGACTCATGCACTTGGACTTGACTGTTTAAAACAGTGTATGGTGTATGTTTTCCAGTAATAATGGTCAAATTCCTTTTTCTGACACAAATGTATCTTCTTTGTGTGTTTAATCTCAATATTAGCGTAAATAAGTAAAGATTTTTTTTAGGTGGCTTCATTTTTGTGTATCTTTTCCTGATGCTGTAGCCACTTTGAATATTGTTGTAATTATTTTGTTACAACTTTTTCTTCCAATTTGGCTCAGCTGTTTTGAATAAAAAGCTGGTTGATGGAAGCAGGGTATTAGTGATGCAGAACTTGTCAGTGAGCAGCAGAGCATACAGGAGAATGATCTGATTAAGAAGGAGGAGCCCACCTCATTTAACAGAGGATGGATTGTTAACTGGGGAGTGTCTGTGGAGGCCTCCTGCGAGATGTGCAGGACTTGGGCAGGGGGCTGAATTTGCTGTTCACTTTCAGAGGTTGTTATTTCATTAATGCAGAAACTGGATTCTGCTTTGTTCACTTGACAGTGACTTTGGCCATGTATTAATGTTGAAGGACATGATAAGCCATTAGGGTTTCATGCAAGGGGAAGTTTGCTGGCCCAGGAAACTACTCAAGAAGCTACGTCTCTGAATTGCCATCCAGCCCTGCTTCAGACCTGGTCTAATTTTCTAGTGCATTGATATGCAGCAAAGTAAGGTTTCCTCGTAGATCAGGTGCAATAGCTGGTGTCAAGTCAAGTCTCTGATCTCCCTCCACTTACCTGAGGGTAAGCTGGAAACCCTGGATGTAGCCCAAGATCCAGGTGAGCTAGAGAAGTGCATGACAAGCAAGTGACTTTACTGCCTTATATGTACAAGTAGTAGAAGAGGAAAAGTTATCTGTGCTTTTTATTGAAAGTATGAGTCTCAGCTCAAATTTGAAAAAAAAAGAAACAACAAAACCTGAAAACCCACTTAGGGTAGAATGTGGAGTTTATGTTCTGTTCCTTCATGTTTGGTGGTGATCTACTTCAACTTTTCCTGAAATTGGTGGAAAGGTTCCTGCTGACTTCAATGGGAACTTTTCCTAGATCATGATGTCAAATGTCCTTTTTCTTCAGTTTGATTTAAAAGTGAAGGTTTTGTCTTTGAGACGGACGCTGGGGAGAGAGCAGTGGGGAGCATGACTTCCCTTCAGAAAACAAGAAAGTGCTTCATGTCTGTCTTTTCATATTTCCTCTGAAACGCTTAAGGAGGCCACAGGAGAAGCAAACTCTGTATGTTGAACCCCCTTAGGGGAACAAGCTGAGATATCTGTATAAAACAGCAGTGTAGAGGCATTTCTTAGAAATCTTTGGCTGAAACATAGAACTGAATGATTTAAAGTAGTTCCCAAGGAGAGGAGCGATTCTTAAAAGCAAAAGGTTTATTTCAAAGGCGTTTGTTGTCTACAGTATGGTGTCGTTATTGCTGGAGACACTAGTCAGCCTGGTCCCATAAGGAACAGGTTTTCAACAGTGTTGGAAAGGAGGTGTCACAATTATTCCTCAAGGATTTTAGAGAGCCTGAAGTGTGTACTTGAAGTTGATCACTCATTTAATCTCAAGCTCATGAGTGAAGATCACCATTAAACTCCAAACCAGTTGGTATAAAGTTGCGCTTTTAAGAGCAATCCAATAATTTTCCTAGATTTCAGCATCCTCCAAATGGACCTTCTACCTGAGGGATGAAGTAACTGGCCTGTGCAGTTGCTCTGGGAACCCTTTCTGTGGAAGTACTGTTTCAAAGCTGTGTGGGCAGGGACGTTCAGGCGCAAGCTGCAGTACTGCGGTCACTTTTCAAAGATGTTTTCATGGAGGTTTTTGCTTTGCAGTGGAAGGTCCTTTCATGTCCTTTCATGAGAGAAGAGTCCCTCCTTCTTCTTAGAAGTCTTAACAAAAATTTCCACCAGATTTGATGTAAGCAGCATCATGCCCAAGTAGCAAAGGATCCTTCCATTAAACTGGGACAGGCTGTTCTCATATTTACTATGTTTACTGGATGGGAGAATTAAAATTGCACAGTATATAATCCAGCATCTCTGCTGGTTCTCTGCGCCACTAGGCAGGCGAGACATGCAATAAATCATTGTGTGGGTGCCCATGTTGCACCATAACTCCTCTTATACTTAAAGTTCTCCAGGCTGGTGTATAAAGCTGTGAAAACTGAGGTGAGTGGCCTGCTGCTTTGCTTTTCAATTTACTTTTTTTAAAATTTGAGGGTGGAGGAAGGGGAGCATCAAGTCTCTCTAAGTGTTGGTTTCTGTTAGCTTCTGAAATATTATCTACAGAGACAGTGGTTTCGGTACTTTAAGTAGTACTTAAATTCTTCCATAAATAGGTTAATTTTACATTACAGCGAAGGGCTTAATGTACCCTTGACTTGCTTGAAGCCTAGCAGATCTGAACTGAATTGGTTTTCTCTATTAAATTTTAGATTATCAATATCCCTATTTTCATGGGAAACCTCTCACACAGTGTTGTCAGTGTCTTCAGGCTGGAAGCACCTGCTGCATTAGCCAAGGAGCCTTAGCTTTTCTATGTGCACATGGGGTTTTTTGCATCATTGCTGAGTTTTTGTCTCTTTCACTATCCCAATTAAAACATACTAATTTTTGTATCTGAGCTTGGAAACAGTGATCTTCCTTTCTTCTGTGGCCTGGTTTTATTCCGGTGCATAAAACAGGTGAAATATTTCCAAACGGTGACATCATTCTTTGTACCTCTTTTCTAAATGATAGTTTTGTAGTGTAACTTTTTCCTAAAATCTGTACACACATTTAAAAGCCTGTCCTGCTTCCAAGGGTGAGAGATCTCTGGATAAACTTGACCTTGAGATTGCCCATAGGACTGGGAAAGCTGCAGTTTGATCTGGGGAAACTGCAGGCTCCTATCCTGACGCAAGCAAAAAGCAACTAGAGATGAGCGCTGAAATGAGTTTTGTGAAGCACAAGCTGTTTATGGAGGTGACAACTGTAAGCATCTGTAGGGATTTCTTTCTTCCTGCAGAAATGCTGAACCAAGGACTCTGTCCTGGATGTCTTCTCTGACTCTGCACGTCCCATCAAAGAAAGGCATGTGCGATATTTCTGTCTCTGTGAGGACTTTGAAGCCTGTCGGGCATGAAAGATGGAACCGTTCTGTCTTATACATTAGATAGATCTTATTAAAGGGTCTCTTAATTCTTTATCTTCTAAGTGTTCTGCATATTTGTGCCTCAACAGCTATGCTTTCCTGTAACATTTGCTTCCTTTTCTTGTGCGAACCTACCTTTCTGTGTGCCTCCCTGTCGCCCCAGAAACAATGCAGACTTTAATGTTAAGTTTCTATGTCATAAAAACTTGTATTCCAAGATCTGGATGCGTTTGTCAGAAAGATCAGTATGTTATTAGCCAAAGGTCAGTCCATTTATCGTCTTAATACTGGTCATTATTGCGGTTCCATATGCCATGAGATTCCGAGAGACGGTTGTCCTTCTGACCCTTACATAAGATGAGAGAATTCCTCTTGTTATTAAATCTTATTTTTATATCGGTGTGCATAGCTTACTTTCTGTGCTGTAAATAAGTTCAGTCCTCGTTTTCTTCACGCAGTTTTCTCGGAGTACTTGTGACCTTGCTCCAAAGATCGTGTACTTTAAAAATATTCTTCTGGACCTGGTGATTGCCTTTTGAGGATGAGACTTATTTTAAGATGCTGCATCATCCTCATAAGCTAATAACGTTAATTCTTTGTCATTCAGCACTTTGAGGGTCCACCGCTGAGGAAGGGCTCTGGCCGCTGTTTGAGGCAATCTGTTAAAGGTTCTCAGCACTGTCTGCTGAACTCAGGCAGGATCCTGGGAATCGAGGGCTCTTCTCATCTTTTAATGTGAACCTCGCTCCTACAGTCCCTCAGGACTTTGCATTGATTGCCTTCCCCGAAAAATCAGAATGTGTTTCCAAGCATCTGCGGTATGCTGTACTCACCTGTCGTGACTGCTGATGGAGTACGCTGAGTCGCTTCCCTCCTTTCCAAAGGACCGTGATTTGTCTGTCATCTCAGCCTCCAGACCCCTGTGCTGGCCTATTTTCTCCTTCATTTGTGTGTAGCTCTTGGGTAGCACCTTTGAGAATAGGCTTAAAAGAACCTGCTTAGTGCTGGCAATTCTTGAGGCCATGTCCTGGTATGAGTGCAGAAGTCATGTCCCTTAAAATGCTAGCTACACTTGGCAATCGCCAGCAGGCTCAGCAGATGGTGAAAGATTGATTGAGATGGGGAAAACAAACTAACCCTTCATCTCTGAAGAACTGGATGGCTGATTATTTTTGTTTCATTTGCAAATACCTTGGCCATCTGGACAGACAGACATATATGCTTTAATTTTAAAAGCAGATGACACTGTTGACAGCTCTGGAGACCCTGGAAGGTTCACAAGTCTAAAAGCAGAAGCCTGGTTTGAAGCTTTTCTGCCAATTTCTATGCTGCAGCATTGAAAACCAGTGACTTCTATGTTCTCTTTTCTTCCTCTGGTTTTCATTACCTTTTCTTTGTGATCATGAGGGCTTGCATCCTTCTGAAAGAGGAGATTAAGACACTTGCAGTTGCTTAGGTTTGAGAACAAGGGCGGTACAGCAGGTACATTCACTGCTACCAGACTTGCAGTCTAATTTGCACGGGTGATAGTGACACCCATACGGGTTATCACTTTGGGAAAACAGACAGAAATAGCAAACGTCTTTTCTGCATTTACTTTTTTTCTTGTTTAGTAGTCATTATCCTGCAACAGTTCTTAAACTATTTGTTATTCCATACCTGGTGAAAAAAAAAAGATTGATTTTAGAGTAGTGAACTACGTTGCCTTGACAGTTCACATGTGCTCTCTTGCTCTAACAAAACTGAGTGAAGCTGAGATAAGGTTACCACACAAAAATTAGTTTAAACTTCAGATTTGTTCTAGGTTTAGTACAGGATGCAGCACTGATAATCCTGCTGAGCTCGTGGCTGTCAAAAATCCTTTTTTGTCCTTTATTTTTTTATTCTTATGAAAGAAGATTTCTGACATGTGGACAAATCTTGACTGTTGACCCAGATTAGGTTCTCACTTTTTCAAATACCTGAAGGCAAGTAATGAATTGAGCATTAGGAAAACTGTGGGGATTTCTTTAAGCCGGTCCTCCAGTATTTTAGCATACAGCCTATTGTTAGTGAATAATTGCACTGTGTTTCTAAAATCTAAGGGATATAGTCAGAGGATCAGAATTTATCCAAGACACGCTGAGTTGACATTTCATCTCTGATATGGGAGATACACAGTGTGATAATGGGCACAGTATGATAATGGGCAACTTGCTTTACCTCCCTTTAAACTAGGGACAGTAATCTCACAGACAGTGTCTGTGGAATAGTTAATACAGTGAAAAATCCATTTAAAGGCAGGGAAGGAAGTAATCAAGGTAAGATGAAATACTGAGTAGTAGACATTTTGAAAGATGGAGCATGTGGGATAAACAAGTTTGAGGTATCTCCAAAATAAAGTGATTTCTAATTCATGTGCCTCTGGCACATCCAGCCCTGGCTCTGTAGGAGTGTGACCGGGTGTCTTTGTAAGGCGAAGTGATTAATGAGTGGCCATGGGAACGGTTCTCTTAATGCTGTAAATTATTTATAGTCCTGCACAATTGATTGTCCCCAAAATATCCTGATTTTGTACAAACAGCTTCATTAATATCTAGACCTGATTGTAAATAATGCAGTGCCTACAACATTTGTACAAATTGATGCTGCGTGTCTGCGTCTGCTGCTGACAACCTGTCTTGCCTTGACTTTTAGAGCTTTTTTTAGGAATGTGTTTTACCATACAAGAAAAGCAGCCAAGAATGATAGTGCTGCAGATGTGGCACAGGTAACCCGTGCCTGCTTGGGTAAGAATGATCCCTTCTTCAGGGCCTTCTGCATGCTCAGCTTTGCTCTGCTTCTGCTGGCTGGGGGCCTTGCAGGATTTGATGCTGGAAGCCCAGAGGGAGGAGGTTCTTGCAGCCTGGGTGAAGCTCAAAGGGCTGTGACCCCCACCTCCAACAGCTCTCAGGAGAGTGAAGGGGCATCAGGAACAGACCTGGGATCTCCTGGACACTAACGTATCTCCTGTCAGAAAGCAGATCAACATGTGCTTCTCTCTGCCAGGAAGATCTTCATGGGTGACACCTTCTTTCTCCTTGTGTGTTTAATATCTCCTTGGAGACAGCATTACACGCTGATTGAAGCACAGGACAAGAGGCCAGCAATTCCTATGTGATAGTCCCAATTCTTGCTGGGTAGACTCGAGGGAAGAGCCCCGTAATATCCCTGCTGAAGGCGGGGAGGTGATAAGATGGCAACTCCCTGCAGAGCTGGGAAGGACCCAAATGGGAATCCCCTTGGAAATTGCAGCTGTGCAGCACTAGGTTGGGAAGACAGATGCTAACTACTTTATGGTTACTCTCAAAATCATCTATGGAATAAGCTAGTGAATGAAACCAGACTATCTTGAGCAGGAAGGGCAAAAGGTACTTTGCTATCCTTATGGCTCTGAGCATAACCCTCAGCTGCAGAGTGTGTAGGACAGCCCCACTCCTGCTGAGATGAGTCACTGCTGGGATTTCTGATCAGCCAGGAGGATGCATCAGTTCCAAACCCAGTGCTGGGCAGGGATGTGAAGGTGGTTTGTTGATTTGTAAAGTGAGTGGATCTGGAGGAGACTGTGCTCACGGTCAGCAAAGTCTCAGGTCTCTGTGAAATGTCTCCATATTGATAGAGCTGTCCTCTTTGGTCATCTGATACAGCAGCCTGGAAAGTGGCAGTCTTTTCATGGCATTATGACTAGGTTTCTGCCAGGATGGGGGAGTCTTCTGATTTCCCTTCACACACACACACACACACACACACACACACACACACACTTTACAGCTCTCTTTCTCTTACTTTAGGACTCCTTTTGTTTGTTTTCAACTGAATGGCGGGAACACTTAAGACCAGGTTTTATGTTCAGCTAGTGAAGTACTGGTGTTTGGGGAAGGCGTATTTCCTAGATGGAATGAAGCACTGCACATTGCCCAGCCGCTGATCAAACCTGGAAGAAGGATGTTTCAAACAGCTGCTCTTTTGCCTTTATTAATGAAGCCATTGATGAGGAACAGATTTCTTTCCCCTTTCCCCAGTGTTTCAGGTCATTCCTATGTGCACAGGGCAATGAGGCTCAGAGTCAAAGTGCTATTGTAAAGCCTCATGTTCTGATCATTATCGTGTTGACTCAAACTAACCTTCCTTTGCTAAATAAGTATTGACACTGGCCCTTCATGTATTAGGTTTTTTTAACAGCACTAATTGGATTAAAATAATTGTCATGCGTGAAGGATGCATGTTAGAGCGCAAAGGGCACAGGGAAACCTCAGCTGTGGGCACCATGGTTACTAGTGACATCGCTTGGTTTGCTGTTAACAGTACTGATTCGTGTGCAGTGCTGAAGCCTGGGTGAAGATGGCCTAAACTAAACCCAGTGGATTGCTGATGCAGTCCCATTGCCATGGAAACAGATGTTGCAGTTTAAAGTGGTCTGCATTCATAATGTGGTGCACATGGTGTAAACAAAAATGTGGTCCTGTGGGGTCCACAACTCCTGAAAGGGCAGGAATAATGTTACCAGAGAGAGTGGGAAATCCCATTGCAGTTGGACTTGGTTTCCCTTTAAGGTAGTGCCAACTTAGCTGTGCTCGATCAGATATAGTAAGCCTTGCCTTTGAGTAACAAGAATAAAACTCAGAAGTCCCTTACTGTCCTTCAGCAATTTTGTGTTGAAGGACTGTCTGTCCAACTTGGCGTGTAGTGTTTCTCATTTGTACCTTACAAAGTGCAGGCTCAAAAGTACTATTAAAACCATCCCTGGGGAAAGAGAGTTCCTAGCTCCTGCCTACCTTTCAGAGAATCATTAAGGTTGAAAAAGACCTCTAAGATCATCAAGTCCAACTTTGGAATGGAAATTTGGAAGTTGTCTTTCTAATACAACCATTAAGACTGTTCTCAGCTCCTGCAAAACAGGAGTAGAGAGAATATTCTCTGTTTTTCCTGTTTGAGGACTGTTTTGCTATGTTTTGGTAAAGGTCCCTGTTCAAGCCCAATGAAGACAACTGCTGCATCATGGTTAGGATTCTGAAATGGGGCTTGAAAGATCCGAGTACCACACGTAGCCCTGCCAGCAGCTGTGTGTCTTCAGGTTACTTTCTCCCTCTTCAAAATGGTGCTTCCTTGTTGATTCCATCATCTTTAATGTGAGAGGACTCAGCTTTCTGACTGGCACAAAAGCCTTTGACAGCAAGAAGTTGTGTATGCTGTTGTACTTCAGTGCTCTACTGCTTTAATAACAGTAAGGGTGATTTTTATTTTTAATTTAATTCATGTAACTTCCTGTTTGCTCTTAGAACATGTTATGCACTGGTAAAATTATGTTGATTTTAATCTGATCAGAAGTTCTCCTTGGCTTCTGTAAGAGTAGAATAGTTCCATCTCCTCTGCTCCCTTCTTTCATACTGAAAAAAGCTTTTTGCTCAGATATCATCCTGATGACGGTGATATGATTTTAATTGAGTGTTTCAGGTCTTTGACACACATTTTGAAAAGAAAAAAAAACCAGCTTGGGAAGTAATGACTCTACTGTACTTTTAGGGTAAACCAACATTTTGTTTTCATAGTCAAAGGCCTGATTTTTGGTGACCTGCAGTGAATACTGCCCATGAATGGTGCCTGGTCTATCAGATATCTGTATCAGCAGGCAGAAGGTGGTGAAAGCAGATTGCTCGTAATGAATTAGATGTCAGTTCAAATGCTCAGAAAGGAGTGGTTAACAGAACACAGAGCTGAGTCATACCGCAGCAAGAGACAGCTGAAGATAGAACGGATAGACCCATGTGCATGCACATCGTCACTGTGCATGTTATCCATGTACAAAAATCCTGTGCTGGGAAAATGCGTTAAGAATAAACCATGCATTAGTTTCAGGACCTTTTGGTATTTTCCAGTACCTCTGTGATTTGCTTTCTGGTTTTAGGTGCTGTTTAATTCTGGCTTGCAGCAGTTATGACTGAAATTGTGCATCTGTTGTCATGCTGTTTTATTTGTGGTGTTTGAATGCTAGTATCGCCGCAGTAAGCCCAGATACTTGACTGAGTCTAACAGGCTGCATTGCTTATAACCTCTCCTAGCATTTCTGGAAAAGGCTGTCACGTGCAACGCACCAGTCGTACTCTAATTGGTACCTTCTTAGTACATGCAGCTTCTGCTCTTGCACAGTGCCTACAGGTAGGAGATGATGCTGGCTGGTAGGCAGTTGCCTGGAGCGCATCGAGGGAGTCAGTTGGTGATGGGAAGCAAGCAACGCTTTGGAAAATCAATTAGAAGAGTGAAATCTCTAAATAATGTCCAACTGGAGATAGCTGTGAATATTTTTCCCTTGACATATGGAAGAGATTGAAAACAAGTAGTTATTCCTCTCCCAGGCTAAATCTTGTAACTCAGCCCTTTACATCTTAGGTGCCTTTGGACTTCCTTTCTAAAACTGGACAGAAAAAAATAAAAAAATAGGTCTGATCAGCAAAACCAGGTCTTAAAAGCTATCCAGTGGTGGCAGGAGCCATCCATCCTAAGCAGCTTCAGGCATTTTTGTTGTCTGGTGGATTGCGTGAGGCAATTTAGACTTTCTCTGGTTCCCAAAGGACAAGTCTGTTTCTGGGGACTTAATTGGCCTTTGTGGTAGCCTTAGTATCCAAAACAACAAAAAAATAGTAATTGGCCATAGAGAATGTTTTCTTAGGGTCCCTTGCCACAACAGTATGAGCAAGTATGTTAGCAGGATCCTCTGGGGATATTTGCTGTCATGTTCTTGCTCAGTGGTTACATAGATGCCTTTGCAGTTGTTGTTAACTGAAGCCATCAACCAGCCGTAAACTTCTTGTATCCGTATCTGTGTCTAAATGGGATAAAAAAATCCCAAGACTTCAGTGTTATTGTAATGGATTCTCCCAGAAGAATTTGTCTGGACTATCAAAATACGCTGTCGCCAAATGGGAGCTGGAGGAAAAAAAACAGAAAAATCTTCTGGTTATTTTTTCCAGTCAATGATTTGTGTCTTCATTATTCATGGACAATAGGTCTACCAAGGATAGGGCTGTCAGTCTTTGTAATGTAAATGATTTCAAATCAAAACTCACGGGTCATCAAAGTAGGCCACTGGTACTGTGTAAATACACTGCTGTAATGCGCCAAGAAACTTCATCGTGAAGCTAAAGCACGTCAACCTTTTGTAATCACTATCTAACTTATTTAGATTGAGGGGTTGTACTGTAAACAATAATCAGTGGTAAACAAGGTAAGATTATAGCTATAATCTATTTTTAAAAGCTAGTACAATGCCTGGATCGCCTATTATCGCCGTGCAACCTACCCTGGCTTTACTGTTCTCTGCAGTACCATTGTGGTGTGCAAGTAGGAAGTTACAATAATAAAAAAACCCACCTTTAAGAGAAACTAAACCACTGAGCTGTTTGCAGTGCTGCTGGAGGATTTGCAGAGATGCTCTGAGTATGCACCTGAGCCCGTGTGCAGCCTATGCTTTACTCCAGGGCTGAAACACGAGGAGGAGGGCTCTGTTGGTTTAGGGCACTATTCTTGTTGGTGTTTGTCTGAGCAGTACTGCGTTGGTTGGTGGGGTTGGTTTTTTCTTCTAATTCACCAAAAGCAAAACACTACGAGGCAAGTTTAATTTCCACAGCCTGACTTCTGTGTTTCTCCAGCTGATACAGTAAGATATATGTTAGCTGTTTTATCCTGCATTATGCGTTCTTGTTCTGTGAATGCTGTTCTTCCAGCTGTAGTGAGACTCCTCAAGTCGTGGGGGTTTCTGTTGCCATCAACCATCATTCCTTTCCTGAGCTGTACCCCACTAAAAAAACATACATGTTGCGTTTAGTCACCTGGTCCCACGCAGCTGTGCCAGGTCAAGTTTGCTGGACTACGGCTTTGCAAGACGTGCTCCATCTTGTGAGCTGGTACTGAGGCACATTTCTGACTGGGAAAGATCTGAGAACCGATCAGCCTGTCTCTGCTAGTGGAAGGCTTTGTTTACAGCCGTTTGTCTTCTGTTGTGAAGGGCAGATGATAAATGGGGTTAGGCTAGCCCAATGTTTAGATGACATTCATGGGAATTATTCATCTATGATTGTTGTGGTGAGGTCATGTGCTGTGTCCCATGCTATGCTGCTGTGCCAAGAGATTTATTTTAATAGAAGCCTTTAAGTAACTGGCATTCTTGCTAATCATGGTGCATCTGCTTCTCTGGGTTCCCTGTTATGAGTAATTTAATGCTATTACTTTAGCTAGAAGGGATCTGTGTCACCATCTGTCCTGGAAAGCTATTGATGGGGCTATGCAGAACATGGAGTGTCATCAGCAGGAGAGAGGGACTTCTAGAGGGATGACTGGATTTCCTGTTGTAATACAATATAAGATGGTTTACTGTGATTACGGCTTAGATAACTTGCATATAAAAGCTCTTAGCTACTCTTTGATTTTGTTGGGGACCATTCCTCAGATATTTATATAGAGGGAAGATGCTGTCGTCAGTTCGTAGCAAGTAGTAATAACACAGGTAACCTGCTACGTAAAGTCTCTATTTCTCATGGGGGCACGGCTCTATGAGGCTGAACCCTTCAAGACTGACCCTGAAATGCCTGCACATCTGCTGCTTCCAGCAGACAGATATTCTTTGGAGAGGGCTTGCCAGACACTGTTCAAGCCAAATGCTTTCTTAATCGATGGTTGTTTTTTAATTGTTGTTTACAGACCACTTCCTTGTTACAAGCCCTCTCCATGCTGTAGCCTAGTCACAATAGACATGAAGAGGCTATATGGTTGAAAAGCAAATTGCTCTTCACTTCCATAAGTGGTGTGCTTTCACAGTACCACTTACATGCAGAGTATCATCCTGGTCTCTCAAGTGCGTGTGGCTGACGTCTTTATTTTTATTGTCTGAGAAACGTGTCTTCTTTTGGTCTTTGTGACTGGTTGGTTATTGTACTGTTCACCATCTAACCTGACTTTTTGGGCCTTCCTGACCTCACTGTGGTTTGTTGCCTTCTTGGCAAGCTAACTGGTAAGTATGAGAGCATGCAGGGCTGGAAAGCAGCTTTGTGGGGGTTTACTGTGTGGAGTTTTTCTTTGATCGTACTATCCTTCCCAGCGATAAGTTATGTTGTGTTTTGAGTATAAATTGGCCTGACTCAAAAGTCCTGGCTCAAAATACAGTTTGGGATATAAACTTTGCAGCTCTGATTTTTTTATCATGCAGAGATGCAGCTCTTATTTCACACTTATCTAAGAAAATGTTCTTGCTGTCCCTTGTCATATCTTATGTAGATAAGTGACAAGCAGGAGGAATGTGTAGGGGCAAAATTTGCTTCATGCTTGCAACCAGGTGAAAGAGGCTGTGGGCTGGAGTTGGTCATCTGGAAAGGCTGAAGGAGGAAGCATCTCAGAATAGGGTTCACAGTCTCCTGCAGGTGCACAGAAGTGAATAAAATAAACAGAAGTCAGAAGTAGGACATGAACTGACTTCCACGAAGAGTCTCTGTTAATTTGGATTTTTCCCTTCTTCCTTCCCTCGCAAAGTGTTGGGACCGTAACACCGTGCCACCCGTCACATCTCCCACAATCAGGCAGCTGAGTGTTAGCATTACCAGGTCATGTGGAAAAGCTGATTATGGAAGTGTTCATGTAAAGAAGAAAATCGGCCGATACTGCAGGTTCACCAGGGTGTAGGATGAGAACCAGGCAGCTCATCTTCTTGCAGAGAGATTTTTGTCAAAACTGGCTAAATGGGGGAAAGAAGAGTGGAGAATATTAGCGTTAGCTGTATGTGTCTGGGCTATCACAACTGCTGGGCTTCAAATCAGAAAGGTTTGAGCAGAGATCCTCCTGAGCCTCGATCAGGCCCCATGAAAGAATTTGAGTTTGTTTTTTCTGAACTGCTTCAGACGTGAACCATTTCTTACTGTGTTGAAATAAAAATAAAAGGTAGATTTCTCAATTGAAACCTGTGCAGACTAAGGGTGTTTCATCCCCGAAGATGGGTAATACTGCTGAGGGCATGGATCAGAACAGTTCAGTTTGGGGACAGAGGGCATAGGCAAGTGTCTGTGCCCTGTTCAGCCTGGCCTGAGTCTTCCTTTCATGGAGAACTCGCAGTTCAGGAGACCATCAGAGCCTGGCTTTGCTTTGAAAGCTTGTCTTTAGTCTTCTCAAATGGATCAAGTAGGGGAGAAACCTCCTGCTTTGATCCATTTTCAGTCCGTCAGGAAATGCAACAGAACAGAGGTTTTTTGGGAACTACATTAAGCAGGGGTGACATGGTATTGCAAGGTGGGGTGCCAGGGGCTTCAATAAAAGGAAACATACTGCAGGAGAGCTCCCTGGCTCCTGCTGATCTGTTTGGTGGGAGTGAAGTCAGAATCAGCAGCACAGGATTTTGAACCTTCAAACTTACGGTCATGGAAGCAGCTGGCCCCTTGCATGGCCCTCTGAACATCGTCAAGAGATGGAGGGCTATAAGAGGAAGGCATATCTCAGATGTAGCTCTGCAAGGAAGAGTATGAAATTGCATTCTGAGAAAGAAAGCCTAGAGGCTGTTTTTAACAATTTTCGTATTGACCATGGCTATTAAAACAAAATAAATCTCCAGTGGTTTGGTTTTCTAATTCAATACAAGTGTTGGTAGATCTGGGGACCCAGTTCTGTGTAGGTCTGGCTTGGCATAGTCCTAGGAGTTGCTGAGTCCACTCAGTGCTATGGATCTCTTTTCGAATTGAAAAACTCCTAAATATGTTTTGGTGCCAAAGGAGGACTTGTGGATTTGACTGGAATTGCAATCTAGAATGGAGTTTTAAATCCAGCTGATGTACAATTCTGCATGCGATAACTTGGCAAGAAGAGAACTCGTCTTTCCTCTGCTTATGATTTCTGCGTGCTTCTGCCATATAATAAAACTCTAGATCTTCATAATTTGTATCAACTCTTCAGAGCAGATGCTGTGCTATTATTCTGTCTGACACATTTGCTATGCCTGCTGGGTTACTGCCTTTTCTGAGACCTTTGAATTAACCAGATTTTTGGGTCATCAAGATTATTTAATGTTATTGTCATAAATATTTGTACAGGACTTGGTCAGTGCTTACATAAGAACTGAAAGACAGTAATTTGTTTTAAGAGGATGTGTGTTTTAATGAACTGCCAGCTGAATGTTAGAAATAAACTGTGAAAAAGTGCTTTTCTTTTGCAGGACTATTGAGTTGGTAGAGTGGGGGAAAAAAAGACTTTGGATTGTCAGTTATTTAGATTTGTCGGTTACAGCTGTTTAAATTTAAAATCGCTTGGGAGCTCTTTAAAAAGAGGGCTATTTACTTCTAAATAGCTGTGTTGGCTTATCATCCTGTCCTCAGAAGATGAGAAGCTGATCTCTTTGCATCTTATTAATCGCTTTCTGTTAAACCATGTTATCCTTTGAATTGTTTGTATGCCAAAGATGAGAAGTTGTTATTGTGTTACATTTCACAGCTGATTCTTGTATAAAATTTCTTTTTTTTTTCTTCATTTCCAATGTACTGTTCTCTCAAATACAAACAATAAACTCAAAATACTAACAATATGAATCTGTTGTTTGGAAATGATGAAGGTTATACATCATCCAATCTGCTAAAATGTGTTAGAAATGAATAAATATTTTGTTTGCCTCTAGCTCTTCTTAGAAGCACTGAAATTAGTTGTTTTTTTTTTATTATTTGAAGGAATTTCTGCCAGGTTTCTCAATGAGGGACAGTACTACAAATAAGCCAGAATATGGAGGCTGCCAGGGGGTGCTGTGTGCATTCTGGCAAACTTGGGTTGTTTCTTCTAAATATCTTAATTAGCAGAGCCTAGTCTCCAAGCTGTTCTTGGAGAGCTGCTGCCAGGCCAGACCACAAACAACAAGCCCCCAGATCCTGTGGTTTTAGGCCATAAAATAGTTTTTAGTACCGTGATGTTGCACTCAATGCGTGTATGATTCTTCACGCTGATACAACACCACAAGAATGTGCCAAGTCGGACAAACTCCCCTTCACCGTGTCATCTGCTGATGCAAAATATTTTTGTGCTGTTGGGTGGTTCACAGCTGGAGCCAAGGTTTAGCTGCTCTCGGGAGGAGCGATGTGTAACCTGTTACAGCAGCAGGAACTGATGTGTCATGAGGTCTCCATTCAAACTATCTCTTAATGTCCAAATCCAGGTTTTTACAGTATTCCTGATAAATCAAATCTCTGTTCCTGTGTTGGCCAGATGAGTCTCTAGATCTTTCCTTTATAATCTCTAAATTTGGTAATCTTACTGCCCAAGTGCTGCTCCAGTTCTGCTGTGTCTGTGTGAAGCTCTGCTCAAAAGGAGTGCTAGAAACCATCCCCAATGTTCATGTGCTCTGAGACCTTGTTATGTACAGTGCACTGGGAGGTTAACTATGTGACATATTTTCCCTTTCAGAAAAAAAGCAGAGAGGAGACATGTGGGGAAGGCAGTGGAGTAGAGATCCTGGAGAACAGGCCGTACACAGATGGGCCAGGAGGCAACGGGCAGTATACTCACAAAGTGTACCACATTGGTATGCACATTCCCAGCTGGTTTCGGTCAATATTGCCCAAGGCAGCTCTTCGAGTGGAAGAGGAATCGTGGAATGCATATCCTTATACAAGGACAAGGTAAAATGTCGCAAAATATCCAGAGCTGTACTTTAGAGAGAGGATTTGGCATCACTGTGTGTGGCAGTGGCATCTCTTCCATCTTCAGTAATAGTCTTCAGAGAAACTAGGATCAAGTCCTAAAATTCTTACACAGTGCTTAATCTCACGAGTGCGAGTGTTGCCTGGGCTGACTGCGTACGTCCTTGAGAATTTGTGGCTCGTTGCTCTAAAATGTGAGCTGTTTTGTCCATCAAAGCCTAGGAAATCTTGAACGATTTTTATTTAGTCTTGTATCCTGCACTGCATGTTCTACTTAGTTGCAGATATCTGCAAGCTTAGTGAAGTTATAAATGCATGTGGTGGTGGGACAGTTGTCACGTTGAACACTGTCGAGTAAGACAGGATTCATTTGTTCTAGGGGGAAAGTGTGGGGAGAGAAAAATTTAATAACTAAATAAATCTAGTGCTTCTTTATCTGGGAACTGTCTTATTGTCATTTAGCTAGAAAATAACAAACCTATCTCCTATGGTTTTCAGCCTGAGAAGGGAAGAGAGCCCTGTGGAGCCCTCTGGGACCTCCTCATCTCAGCTGATTTTGTCTGGGACGTCTTCAGATACCCTGGAATAATTAGCCTTTATCCAGTTACTCTGGTTTAGAGCATTTCCCCTTTTCCAGGTTTACAAGTCTGATACTACTGTCATCTTTCACAATAGAAAGGCTTTAATGGCTGTTTTGATTTTTACCAAAAATCTAGAAAAGTTTCATAGGTCTGTTTTAGCTGTTCTCCACAAGTAACAGTAAAGGTGAGGAGTCAGTGTCTGCGTACGGGCAGTTGCTTGTGCTAAATATAATGAAGCTGTCTGACTTTCAAGTGATTGAAGTCCACTTCCTGTCTGTTTTTATCTGTTCTCTTGAAATGCTCATGAGTCAATCAGTTGGCCAGGAAACCTGGCGCTGCACAGGCCCAGTCTGTATTTTATTCTGCCATAGACTGCAGGCAAGACCTCTGCCTTTCTCCTGGTAGACGTGCATTTCCAGCGTGCGCTTGTATTAGTATCTGTGTCATAACATAACTTGTTAGTATAGCAGGCCTGAAAGTTATCTCCTTGCTGAAAACTGCTCCTTTAAAAACAGTCTGTCCTGATAATAGTATAACATACCTTTTGCTGTGGGCTTGGGGTTTTACTAAACCAGAGCTATTCCAGTAAAGGCACATGTCTGAGGCGAGCTCCTGTCTTAAGAAGTTATTAATGAAAATCTCTTTAATCTGTACAGTCAGTATTTTAAGCGTACCTGAAGTAAAACACGAGTGAAGGCTGGCTTGGATTTGAGGCTGATTTCGTACATCTTAGGAAAGCATTTTCTCCGCTTGCCAAGCCGAGTGCAGTTTACTCCTAAGGTGCCTTGTTCTTGCTTTCAGGTATACGTGTCCTTTTGTGGAGAAGTTCTCTATCGATATTGAGACATACTACAAAACTGATCCAGGAGAGCATGTCAACGTGTTCAACCTTTCTCCTGCAGAAAAAAGACAAACGATTCTAGGTGAATAGCCCTTTTCTTTTACTTCTTCCTTTGTCCTGCCTTTTTTTTGCTTGGTATGTCCCATCTGCCTCTGCATGCCCCCCAAACACACACCTGCACCCCTGTTGGTGTCAGGCTGCGGGGCAGGGTTACATCAAGTAGAGTGAGGACACTTGAATTCTCTTCTAGGCTTGATGTAAATCACGTTGGAAGTCATTTGAATCCCCTCCCATCTGTATATTGAAGCCGACACTTTCCTGTCTTATTTGTGCAGCTCCCAAGGGGAGTAACACATCTAATGATTTTGGGGGTAATAAGTAGAAATAGCCATAGAAGAGGAAAATATTGCTGTATATTTGTGTAGCTCCTTTGCGTATATGAATGTCATTCCGATCTGCACTTCTGAAACATGAGGGTGTATTCAGTATATTCCTCTCCTTTTAGTCTTGCCTTCATGCAGGTTAACACTTCAGCTTTGCAGCAGTCTTTGGAAGGCGGGTTAATGAGACTTATATATGTAAGGATTTAGGGAGAACAGGCAAAAGGGAACATCTTACAAAAAGGCAGAGAATGGCAAGTGTCATAACGATTCCTCTGTCTTGCTGTCCTTTGTGGCCCATGCCCATGGCATATACCGGAGACCTGGCTGCGTGGCAGGGAGTACTGGCAACGACAGCCACACAGGACTGAAGCATCCCTTGCTCAGAAGCTTCTGAGACTGGAGAAGTGTTGAGCTCAGGCTGACTTCTGGCAGTCCGTGCTGCGCTGGTGGCAGCCAGAGCTCTGGGGAAGGACATCTAGTGGCTGCTCTGCCTTCTGGAGCGCTGTTGACGTGCGGGACATGGCAGTAACCCCGTGCAATTTTACTTGAGTGTTACGTGATTTAAGCTTCTTTTGTTTTAAACTTCAGCTGGACTGTCCTCATTCCTAAGCCTATCTGATCGGGCTTTCAGGACTGAACAAATAAGCTTGAGTCATGGTGCCTCACTGAGAAGTGCCTCACTGAGCTGTCTGTTCTTGGGAAGTGTGATCCTGCCCTTCAATCCAAACTTCAGATGCTTCTGCTGAGGTCTGGGGTGGGGGTTGCAGGTCTTGAAAATATGTTCATTCACGCTGTTCCCATTGCAGTTTCCACTTCTTCATTGTTGAAGTGTTAATGAGGACTCAGGTTAAACTTTCTGCCTTCCACAGTATATCTGGTCTAACAATAGCATGTGAGGAGTTAACAGTAACCTCACTTGATGGACTGCAAAGATAAGAAGTTCATCAGGTAGTGTCTTTTCCATAAGAGTGCTAGGAAAGGGCAGGTGTATTTAGCAGTCTCAAATGAGACAGAGCTGTAGCACTGTGAGTGATATTAGAAAAGCTGAAAGATGGAATGTGCAAAAGATCTTTTTGGAGCTGGAAAGACAGAGTGTGCAGATCTGCCAGAGTGCTGTGGATCTGCAGTCACTGTGGGCAAAAACATCTATTTGGAGCAAAGCCTCTGTTTGCTGGAACTGTGCGTACTGGTTCCTCTGTCAGGGCTGATCACTGCCAGCAGCAATGTATGAACAATTTAAATATCAGTTGTTTAAGTGTAAGTAAAAAGAAACTAAATTGCTGTAATGCTTCTGATACTTACTAAAGCAGAAATAACTCCTGAAAAATGGTGTTTTCTTCATTTGTTCAGGAAAAGGAAATGTCTAACTTTCTATTCTCTTTCTATAGATCCTATTGATATTGTTAAAGATCCTATCCCTCCACATGAATACAAAGCTGAGGAGGATCCAAAGCTGTATAAGTCAGTGAAGACTAAAAGAGGCCCCCTCTCAGAAGACTGGATTCAAGAGTACAAGAACAATCCTGGGAAATACCCCATCATGTGTGCATATAAACTGTGTAAAGTCGAGTTCAGATACTGGGGAATGCAGTCGAAAATCGAGCGGTTTATCCATGATGTTGGTGAGCATTTATAATGTCTTGCAAAGTTCACTGTCAACTCCTTGATGTTGTTTCTGAATTGAAACTCAAAGGTGAGGTATGTGCAATGTGTCATAGCCCAGACACGTCTGTGAAGAGATTCTCAGATTTGGTTGCTCTTTTGCAGAGCTGTGGGTCAGTTCAGAAAAAATCATGTTATTCTATCACTTGTAGTTGTGGTATGTATGAATCCAAACCACGTGTGGCAACTTAAAGTTTTCAAGTCCTGTGTAGGCAAGAGCTTGCGTTCTCTTTTTATAATTTTTTTTTAGATAAAAGATTTGTCTGTTCAACTTTGCCAGATCATTTTCAAAATCTGCCAGTTTTCTTTATGGTGAACAAAATCCCAAAGGGCTGCTCAAAGAAATAAGCTTTGCTTCTGAGTCCTAAGTGGTTCCAGAAAACCACTCCCTGGAGCATCCCTACTTTCTACCTGCCTTGTGACAGGGCTGGCAGGTCTCTGTGTGACCACATATCTCTGTCCCCCAGGCTGTGATGTTCAGGGCTCCCCATATCGCTGAGCTATGACCCACGATGGGACATTGACAGCTCTCAGTTGTGAGTAAATGTGCTGCTTTGATTGATGCATCATTCTCAGGTCAGCACTTTTAAGGAGGTATTTGTTGTGTCCCCGAAGTAACTAAGTGGAGGCAGTGCAGGTGGTAGCAGTGCTGGCAGTAATTTGTTCTTTGCAGAAAATCTATAACACAACTGATATTGTTTCTGAGCCTTGCCACAAGAGACAGGATATATGGCCAGGTGGAAAACCTAATGTTTTAAAGAAGCAGTCCCATCTCAAAAAAAAAAGTGCAGACCTATGGCTGTCCTCTGGCAAAGAAAAGGCCAAAGAAAGGCTGTGTAAAGGATGCTGCCTGCTTTCTGTACACAGTAAATCCTCCTATGTGACCTCTACAGCTGTCCTTTCTATATGCAAAACTTCTTTGAAGTGCCTGATGCTAGCGTAAGTAATTTTATAGCTCTCTTCAGTCATACCATGCTCCTGAGGGCTAATATGAAAAACACTGATAGAGCAGTGGCGAATAGTGTGCACCGCTCTCTGAATAGTCACTGCTTGCTTTCTTAAAGCTCCTTTGGTTTTACTTCACCCACAGGTGGAAGTTTTTACCTGTTACAGACTGTATTACAAGTGGCTCTCTGCAATGAACTCCCTTGGTGTTTGTGACATGGGTTAATTTAGTGTGTACTGCAAAACATGGGGGCAGAGTCACAACTTCATTGTATCTGTTAAATGAAAAAGAAGCATGTGACTCTTCCAGTTGTTCAGAGGTGTTTGGCATAGATTAAACTGTGGTCCCTTAGAAACGTTTCTTTTGTGTTTCATGAAAGATTGCCTGCCATTTTCCTCTTGATTGAGGCTTTGCGGAGAGCTGAGCCAGTTCATTGTCTGCTTTTCAAAAGCGTTTCCACTCTGTTATAATGATGGCAAATACTGTTTTTCAAAGTGGTTAAGATGCATAAAATCAGAAAAGTCTTTAAGGCAAGACAAAATTGAGTGAGTGAAAAGTGAAAGCAAGAGCTTTGGGTATGTACAGAAGATGTGTAGCCTTCCCCTGCAGTGGGGTAGCCATGGGGAAGCCGTTAGTGAGCAGGAAAAGTGCCATAGCACATGTACCAAAGACAGCAAGGTATGAGGTTGTTTAAGTTGGAAAGATGTGGGCTACAACACGATTAACCAGTTGATCCCGGTTGTGGGGTTTCAACTGGTGACCAAAAGCAGATGGAGACCTTTGTGTATTGTGCAACCGATGGTGGACCAAGCTCTTGGGTGCCAGAGATGTTCTTGTGGGCCAGCCCCTTTTTGGCATTTTTCTACTGGTCCCTCTGTTCCCAGCTCCTTCAGATTTGTTTTTTTGGGAATTAGCATGGTCTGTGCAGGGCCACCAAGCAGCAAGAAAACAGAGGCAGAAATTGAGAGTGGGATCCAAACCCTGCCCAAGGTGGGGAGCGGTACTTAGTGGTGCAAAGTAAAACTAGAGAATGGATTGAAAGAAGAACACGTCTGAGTTAAGTGATGGATGGATTGTGATACATAGAAAAGCTACTGAGTGCAGAGGGAGTAACTCTGGGGGATGGTGTTGAAACATTCTCAGTCTTACTGAGTGCAACAGCCGTTTTTTCTGATGACTAATTGGACAGTTACTCAGTGCTTTGATAGCCGGAGACACAGACTAAAATTGGGGCTATTAGTCTACTTGACTGTAATATTTGTATGCTTTTTTACTCCTTTCCCGTAGAATTTAAGTTTAATTGGACTGGCACTGCATAACGTTCTGCTCCCACTTGCTTCCTAATGGTGCACGTGGGCTATGATTCCTTTGTAGTTAGACAAATGTGTTGACTGTGTATGGGTTATTGATTGTATACTATGGCAGAGTGTGTTCCCATCCCAGTAACTGGAGCTTTGTCTAAGCCTCTGCGTCTTAGGCTGAGTATGCCCAAATTGTCGCACAGTGGTGAGGTGGAAGTGCTTTCAGAAAGCTCTTTTGCAGAACTTTTGCTTTACTAAAGCACACAAATGAGAAAGTTCATCCAGAAGGGCACTGCCCCTTGGGGCCAGCAGGTAGAGTTTTGTCTTTCCGAGGGTAGGCAGGTTGCAGTTAGCATGATGTGGATGTGACCACAGGCTTTGCTTTGTGAGTGGTCTGAGCAAGGGAGGGTAGGGAAGCAAGCAAGATTGCCTTTGATCACATGTATTCAGACAATCAGAACTGCATTGACAAGGTTATGGGATCCGTTGTGACTATCAAGGAAATAGTGTTGCACAGGGAAAATCAGGCGTCCTTTATCAGCTGCCAGGAAATTGTGAGAGTGCATGATAAAGTGCTTTGGGATGTTGCCACTGGGTACGTAGTTGATGGGTATCTGAACAGTTGCTTTATATGGATAGCTGAGGGGTTTGGGGCCGGATTTGATGGGGGCGGGGTGTGATTTGATTTGGTTTTTTGCATTGAGTTTCTATTATATTTACTGGTTTTGCTTCATGTTGAAAAACAAACCCAGAACTATAGACAAAAGCTTTTTAAATTCAGCTAGAGTTCTTTCTGTCCTGGCTTGTCTCATGGTCATTTACGCTTCCCTTTGTAAGATTAAGTTCAAAACCACAATCTGCAGGAAAATCATTTGCAAGAATTGGCACCTCATGGATTCAACCAGTCTCTGAGTTGTTGAGGTGGTGAGTTGAAAGGCAAGTGATTTAAATGTTTGCACCCTGCTAGACTCTTCACAGATGATCTTTCTGCACAACACAGTGGGAAATGTTATAATTAAATCAACATAACAATGATGGGTACTTCTGAACTTCTATGATTCTAGGATTCAAGCTGCACGTGTACATTTGTGCATGTGTGGTTTCCTTGTTGGTTTTTTTTTTTTTTAAACCGAAGTGTTGCGTGCTCTGGAGAAACAATATATTACTGAAATCAGCTGGTACCTGCGTCCTTATAAAAAAACCTGTTCTCATTATTTCTGATTGACTTCAGTGTGTGACTTGCCTGCCGAGACTGTGGAATTATCCTCCGATTCTGGGAAAGAAGGCTCACATGAGCGTGGTGCATGCTGGATGGGGGGCGGGAAAACCTGCTCTGAAATCCTCCCTGATTCTCCTGTGCTGCTAAGTTCTCTCTTCACACCAGAGACACCTCTTTGAGACCATCCTCTACCCTGCAGTTCTTCCATCCTGCTGGGCTGGTTTGCTGTGTGGGTGAGAAGGGAGCATGCACCCCACAGCACGTGGTGACAGGGGGAATGGAGGAGCGTTGCATTGCCCGAAGCCTCACCTCCACTGCGCTCGTTGCATTCTGTCTCACATGGAATAAGGTGACCGGGGGGATGCTGTACCCAACCTGTCCTCCCTGGCCAGCTCCTGCTACCCAGGGGCAGCACGCCTCAGGCTTGCAAGGCAAACTGCCAAATGGGCTGCAGCCAGCCATGAGGAAGAGAATTTTTCCCAATTACATGCTGTTTCCTGGGCCTGATCTGTCCCCTCCTTTTCACTTTTCAAATAAAAATGCTTTTCCATTGCACAGGGAGGGGAGCAGTGTCTGGACAGGTGAGGTCAATCACTTGTAGCTGGATCTTGAATCCATACAGCTGTGTGGGAGCACCCAGTGTGCCCCCTTGGTCTCTGCTGCCTACTGGAAGGCTTCAGCACTGCAGGCTGAAGATTAATTTGGTGACATACTCACGGCTGTGCACTGAGGGACTGCTCAAGTTTTCCATTCCTAGCAGTGAAGGTTTTTTCTGTAAGCCCTGACTTTTATTTTTCAGTTTCTTTTGTACCTGGACAGCCTCATCCAGGTTTTCTGCCTGTGTTTAAGGAAAAGAAATGCAGCATTGCTGACGTGTTCCAGGTGAAGGCCAGAGGCTAGGAAAATAGTCCCAGTCTTTTTGACTTTGTAACTGATCTGGGGTGACAGAGGCCCAACAGCCATGAAGCCCTGTAATGCCATCCTGTTTTCAAAAGAACAAGGCTTTAAGGAAGGGTGATTTGGGATGTCTAATCAAAGTGATGTGAGCAGCGCCGATGGGGAGGTCTGTGGGTTGGCGATAGGGAATACAGGCGATTTTTGTGATCTAAAAAGATGAAGTAAAAGAAGGCAGAGGGGAACTTCAGGAGCCTATTTTTTGTTTTTTGGTTTTTTTGGGTTTTTTTCACCCCCAAGTGGTTTTCGTGTTCCCTATGATGTTAGTCCATTAAAACAAAGATATGCAGTTGGTGGCATCTGTGCCTTTACACAGAGAATTTCTGAGGAGTTGGTGCGTTGATACATCAAGGCTGGATCAAGGAGCATGAACAGAGGCTGCTGAGCCCTGGAATGGAGGAAGCCTTGGGATGAGAGCGAGGGGGCCGTTCACTTCTGTGTCTGGTCACAATCTGTTTTCAAGGTTTTTCAAACAAGGTAGAAGAGGACATTGTGCACGTGGAAGTCGAAAGGACATTGTGGTGTTGGGGACTGAATTATGGCAAGGAAGGCATTTTCTTGGCTTTCAGTGTGGACATGATAGGAGTTTAATCTTTGTTTTAGAGCTCTGCTGATTGTCAGTCATAACGGGAGGTGAACAGGCTAAAACATTCTCATGTAGTCCTGCAAAAAGTAATCTGGTGGGGGAAATAACACTGAATTTTGACTAAGGTTGAACAGAATTAAGTTGCAGAGGCCCTTTGTTCTGCCCCTAGAAGGTCACAGGCTGCTGGCTCAAACTTGCCTCTCCTAACATGGAGCTCCCTTCTGAAAGTCAGGCAGAGAAATGCATAAAATATTGATAAATTTAATCTTACTGTGCAAATGGAAGTTCAGGTTGAGCTGGCCCATCGCATTAGCTGCTGATCTCGATGGCTATTTCCTCCTGATAGGTTGACTTGTGGTGGCTGGTGGCATTAAGAACTAACCAAAGAGCAGAATATACAATAAAGTGCCCAGACCTGGAAGGAAATAAACATATAAAAATAAGCTTTTTGTATGTTTAAAAAAACAAACAAGTGATTGCTGAAAACAAAAGGGATATTTAGGCTGAACATCATAGAAACTGTGACAGTAGTGAGATCTAAGATTTTCTGTACAACAGTGAAGCACGTGTTGCTGGAAACACCTTAGGAATCCTGTACCCAGTGGGACCATCCAGCTTTAGTGTGCTCCTGGAAATAGAGGGTGGCTAATGAGGGTCCACTTTCCTCTTGGTGCTGCTTAGAGAGCTGGAGCTGCAGTTCCCAAAACCTAAGTGATTTTCATGTAGCCTGTTGAGTGCTCTCTATCTTTTAATAGTGGTGGTGGTGGTGGTGTGGCCTGTGGTCTTTGGTCAGGGTCTGCATTAGAGTGAGAGGACGGCTACCCTGCCTGCCAGCTTTTTGGCACAGTATGTTTCTGCTCCAGGCTTAGCCATGGAGGACTGTGGATCTATAATCCCACTGACGACAGTTCCCATTGCTGCTTTTGGCATGTCCTTCAACCTGTCTCTGCCTCAGTTTCGCAGTAATTAAGGGGGGGCCAATATTCATTGATTTTTTTTTTATTTTATTTTTTTTTTACCCTCCAGAAAGGCTCCTGGGGATTAGTTTGTCAGTATTTATAGAAGCTTTTAAAAGCCCCATTACTGCTGTGCGCTCCCATCAGTAATAAATAGCAGTTTGGAGGTTTGACCTGTTGTGAGCTTTTAAGCAATAATATTGTTTGAAAATCCTGAGTGACTATGTTGTTTTAAAAATCTCAGTGGTATGATGATATTCGCCAACAAGTTTAAGTCTTGGAGGATCGCTTTTGTTGCCTGGTCCAGAGCATTATGTGTTGATATTGAGTCAGTTATTCCTTTCAGATATGTGATATATTGAAGTATTTTAAATTGGCTTTACTCACTTCATTTTTCTCATGCAGCAGAAGACAGATGGTATCTGCAAAATAAAGCATCTTTATTCCCTCCCTTATTTTGCTTCCCATCCCATTATCTCAGAAGCTCATATTTGTGGTGCTGTTTTGCTGAAATATAAAACCAGGTGCACAAATCAGGTTTCCGAGGAAAGGAGAGGTTTTAGTCTTAGCACTGCTCACATGGGATGTGCTCCTGTCATGTAACAGTTGTGGTGGGCTATGTAGTGTTCATCAAGGAACCACCTGAAAATGTCCTGGATAAAAAAAAAAGAAAATCAGTGGGTTTTGTTGAGTTTTTTATTTATTTATTTATTTATTTTTTAAATTCTGGGAACATACTGCACTTTGAAGGCCAGATCCAAATGTTACAACTTCCCAGAACTTCATGGGAGTTGCAATTGTGGTCTGTGCGTGACTTCTCTTTGGTGAAGCAGGGAGTCACAGAACAAAGTCCTCCATCCAGAATTAGAAAATCCCTTCCCAAGTTAAAAACAGTTGCAGAAGACTGGATAATTTTTCGGTGCACGATTGGTTAGCAAGAATCGAGGAGATAAAGTACATGAAGTGGCTGATTTGCTATCCTGATGCTTGCTATGCGAAGGTCCTTGACTGCAGCTTATAGCATTGTGTTTTTGATGCCACTGTAGTATCCTTGCTGTGGTGTCTTGAGGTTTTGGGGAAGGGAATGCATTGATTCCTGCGGTTTGTAGCACTGGTGACAGGGGCATTTTGGCTTTGCAGGCTTGCGGAAGGTCATGGTTCGTGCCCATCGACAGGCTTGGTGCTGGCAGGACGAATGGTATGGGCTAACCATTGAGGATATCCGGCAGCTGGAGAAGGAGGCACAGTTGATGCTGGCTCAGAAGATGGCCCAGTTCTGCAGTGAAAATGATACTGAGCAGCACGGAGTCAAAGACACTCCTGGTGAGAAGGATGTTGAAGCCAACACAGTTTCACCTGTTGACACAGAGGATGCCACTGGTGACAGCGAAACAGCCTCTGGGAGATCGCTCACCAAGCAGTGGTCCACCTCTTCCAAGTCCTCAAGATCCTCGAAGAGGGGAGGTAAGATGCTGATGATGACTTGCTCTTCTGAACTGCATAGAGGTTGGGCTTTTGGGAGGTTGGGCTTTTGGGAGGTTGGGCTTTTGGGAGGTTGGGCTTTTGGGAGGTTGGGCTTTTGGGAGGTTGGGCTTTTGGGAGGTTGGGCTTTTGGGAGGTTGGGCTTTTGGGAGGTTGGGCTTTTGGGAGGTTGGGCTTTTGGGAGGTTGGGCTTTTGGGAGGTTGGGCTTTTGGGAGGTTGGGCTTTTGGGAGGTTGGGCTTTTGGGAGGTTGGGCTTTTGGGAGGTTGGGCTTTTGGGAGGTTGGGCTTTTGGGAGGTTGGGCTTTTGGGAGGTTGGGCTTTTGGGAGGTTGGGCTTTTGGGAGGTTGGGCTTTTGGGAGGTTGGGCTTTTGGGAGGTTGGGCTTTTGGGAAGCAGGACCATGTCTCCTTGTGGCTGACACCTTTGGAACAAAGCACGTTTCTCCTGTGAGTCCTTTTAACTCAGAGGCCTTCTCTGCTGGTGTTGCAGGCTCAGTCTTCTCAGGTGGCCTGTTACAGGTTTAGGAGTGTTTCTAGTCATCCCACAAGTGTGACTCAGTGGCGCATGGCAGAATTGCCAATCTCAGAAGCAGAGAAGCTATGAAAAAATGGTAGAAGAGCAGCCAGCAGCTAGCTAGCAGCATTGGGTCTCAGAAGACGACAAGCAGCAGCACAGAGAGACAGTCCTTGTTACCCAAGAGCTGCTGGTAGCTTTTATGGTCCTTCAGCAGCATCCCCTTTCTGGATGTCTGCTTGTCTGCATTGGCACACAACTGGCCCAGCTGTGGGTCGCTGTTAAGTGCCTCTTGTTTTCCAGGAGGTAGCTGCAGCAGGCAGGCAGCTGCAGCCCCTGCTCCGTGGCCATATGCTGCTACGTGCCATTCGTTTGGAAAGTGGGTGTTTGGCTCCATGGGTGCCGCAGTATAGCTCACCCAGCAAGGCACCCCTATCAGCTACAGGGGAGATCAAGGCAGGTACCCCCCAAAAAAGTGGGTGGGGGCTGCTGCCTTCCACTGGTGATGATGTGCAGTAGCTGTTGGGGGACCAAACCTCGTGGCTTGGGATGAGGTGGGATCATGGATCGTGTTTATGCTCCCTTTTAAATTCTATTCTGGAAGCTTTCAGGATTTTGCTGTTAAAGGCCCCCCATGGGTGCCCTGTAAGAACTCAGCTTTGAGTCCTGAATTTCGTCATTCACCTCTCCCTAGGCAGTCACCTTTTTTTTTTTTTTTTTTTTTTTCCTGTGTTAAACTCTTCCCTTCCTCACACCATTCTGTACAAAGGGGTGAATCCCCAGTGAGTTACAGACAGAAGGCTTGGACCTTCAGCAATTCCCTCGCCTTTTAGTCAAGCGCAGCTGATAGCAGGGTAATAGCTCTCACAGCAAGAGGGCAAAAAAATCTTGATTTTTCTGAAAACCCCAAGGGGCAGCATTTCTTCCACTGATGGTGGAAGGGGACATCTGGCTGAGCAAAGCTTCTCCATCTCCCATATGCACTAAATATTGTGAGTTGCGTCTCCATTTTTATTTACCACTCCATCACTGATTTCATCACGGGCTGAATGAGAGAGAAGCAGTAGTTTTACCTTGCGATGACTCACTGGAGTGAGCCCCAGGGAAGAACCTATCAGATGCTTCATAAATCGTGGTATAAAGCTAAAAATGCTGGCTACTTTGCTTGCACCAGGATTTTATATTGATGTGCCTGTCTCTCGTTGTTCTTTTTGTTATGAACCCCGTCTTCCACTGCTGACATGTTCATTGGAAGCTGTAGTTTTCAGACCTCTTAGGATTTCACTTGAAGGTTTTCACTGGTAGCAAAGCCTGAATTTCTTTTAAACTGCAGAATATCTCAGCTTTTACAAGAAAAAGTAATGAAAGGAATGAATTGTGATGTGCTGGGAAGTACGTCATGCAGATATTTTAATCCTTCTTCATGCTGGCAGCATATTAACTTATGGAAGCAAGGAGGGCTGTCTCGACATACCACTACCTCCAGCTGAAAAAAGCGACGCCTGTTCTCCAGTAGATTCCGATCCTTTCTATACCATCCAGGCGAGACCTCTGGTGACAGCAGGACCCTTGTCGCCCTCCCATATGTTATTATATGCTCTATTTTTAGCAACTATTATGCCTTGACGTCACTCCAGCGTGAATTAGCTCTGCTCTGCCAGCCTCCTTGCTTGCTGCTCCCTAAGGGGTGGGCGGTGGGGTAGTTGGGGGCTGCTGAGCCAATGCTGAGCTGCAATTAGATGACTCTGCACAGGGGCTCTGTCCTCTTTCCATGTCACCACCGGGTAGTGAAATTAGAAGAATTTTAGTTGTATATTTAACAGCATTACAACAATAGCCTGAAACGGCTCACGCAGCTGTCACAGTAACCAGAGCCTTTCAGCGTCTTTGTATATGCTAAATGAGAATTTGTCAGTCTCCTCAGGTTTTTGCTGTGTTAGGTTAGGTGGCTGCCGCGAGCGCTTTGTGTGCGCTCTGTGACGTGCAAGAGCCATCTGAAAGAGGGGAGAAACCCTCTCTCTCGTTGTTCTCTGGGAACTGCTCCCTTCAGCCGACGGCTGTTCTGTAACAAGTTCAGCCAAGAGGAGTTCAGGCTGGATCATTGCTAAATTATATCTGAAAAAAAAAAAAAAAAAAAAAAAGATGTAATATGTTTATGTTTAGCACAGGGAGCTCTGGAGGGGAAAATGAAAGGGAGCAGGTAGGTGTAAGAACAGGAGGGCAAACAGAACCGAATGGACCGTTGGGTTTTCTCCTCGCTCTCTCAGGACAGCTGCTCCGACAGCTCTCTACGAAGTAGTTGGATAGCATGTTGTTTAAATCATTCAAGTTTAAAGTTTAAATAGATCTCTAATCCAATTTGTGTGGAAGCAATTTCCTTCCAGAAAACAGATTATTTCTATTCAGGCTGCTCTGCTTAGCTACCCACCCGAAAGTTAGCGAAGCAGAGGCATGGTCTGTGTGCTGATTAGAGGCACGAAGAAGGCTTCCAATCAGCCTGCTTCCTTCCTAATTGCAAACTTTAAAACCCAGCTGATTTTGCACGTCCTACTAACAATTATAAATAGCTGCCATTCAAAATAGCATGAGAGTGATACAAACAGCTTGCTTTAATGTAGCATCTTGCTGGCAGGTTCGAACAACAGTAAACAAACAAGATCTGTAAAGCGGCACACTGACATCACACCAGCATCATCGGGGTTTTGTGTTTTTTAATATTGCAGCAGTGAATTTTCATAGAGAACACACGACTCTTCCTCCAGCAAAGATCATGTTGGGAACTCTCAGTCTTCTCGATGTAGCGTATCGCATAAGGCTTTTTTGTTTTTTCCAGCAAGCCCCTCTCGCCATAGTATCTCCGAGTGGAGGATGCAGAGCATTGCTAGAGATTCAGATGACAGCTCAGATGATGAATTCTTTGATGCACATGGTATGTGGACCCTAAATCACTGTTACTTGTTTCCTGAAATGGTGGGGTAAGAGAACGGAAGGCATGAGGGTGGGGGTGAGCGGGGAAGGAAGTGAGACTTTTTTGCTTTGTTTGAAGTCTTTTCCTTTCTAACAAAGATAGGTGCAGTATCAGTGCAGCTTCTTCAGGCATCCCCAGCATCACCCAGCAGACTCTTATATTTAATGCAGCAACATTTCAGATTCAGAGTGATCTATTTGAAGGGACTTTGAACAGCCTTAACCTTTGGAGCTATATTTTTTTTGGTGCAAATGAGTGTGGGTAAAATTCAGCAGTGCTAACTGGACTGTGGATGTGTCCTAATGATTCTGATTCAGTATGACTGATTATTTTTCTAATTTATTTTTTGATCAGTAGGAGGTATGATTAATTGTCCTGTCTTGGCACAAAGAGACCCACGTTTGCCTTTATTAACTCCTTATTCTTGTGTTCCAAGAAATATAGTAGTCAATGCAGCAACATACTTCAGGTGCCAAAATCAGTCAGTGTTGATTCCAGAATTCCCAAAGTAATTTTGACTACATGTATCAGGAGAAAGCTGTGTTGGTTTTTTTTTTTCTTCTCTGTGCATGTGTGTGTGAAGAAGCTTTGTTCCACTGCACTCGTTTTATGTGTTGTACTTAGTGCGTATTTAAGCCTGAAGGGCTCCGTCTCTACTGACAACAGATGGACTCTTCTCTCGGCTTGTAATGCTAATCTAAGTTAGATGTGTAACGTGTGCTGATGAAGTTGGTGACCTTTCTGTGAAATGCAGTTATTAGATGATGACGCCCCGGTTTTGTAAAGCAGGATTTCACTGATGTTCGCCTAAAGTTCAGTCTCAAAAACCTGATAGTATTGTGTTCCAGAAGAGTTCTCGCATCACATATTTTGGCATACATCTCCAATTCTGGGGTGTAGAGTAGTGACTTGCACAGTAGCAGCTTGAATGGCCTGGATGCGTGCGAGTCAGGGGATGAATGTGTCCCTTGCCTGGAAGGAGAAGGGCCAACTTAGTTTGTGTCTCTACTAACTTATGTAGCATCTACAAAAACTTTGTACGGGATTTATTGTAGCAATATACACACAAGAAAAGAAGAGGGAGTCATCAAAACGGCATCATTGCTATCCACCCTCTTTTTTGCCCTTTTAATTAGTAATAAAATTGAGATAGAGACAGCTCTGCCTGGGATCCAGGCCCCCAGGGAATCCTTGACATGCTCCTAACAGGCCTAGGAAGGAGAATTAACAAAAATGAGCCTTGTGCCACAGTTGGTATCAGCACCTCTCTCACAATACTTCTAGGAGCTTGCTAACGGAAGAAGCAGCTCCTCTTCTGCTAGCACGCTGCATGTCTCCATTTATGTACAGATTGTCCTTCGCATGTTGCACAGTTGGGTAAGAAAAGCCTGCCTAGTCCGATGGGATTTTGGCTTAAGAGTTGAAGCCTTGATGTGTGTGCTGTTCAACCCCACCCTCTCCTCGGGAGGGACCTCTCCTTGCCCCTTGGCCCGCAGCTGACATGTCCCAGCTCCGGGTCTGTGAGCAGGGATGAAGCACCGCTTGCAGCTCATCCTGCCGGGGAGGCTTGCGGGGTTGGTACCATGGGAACTGGCACAGATCAGGATGTGAGTCAACACCAAGCAGAGTTCCTCAGAAGTGCTTCCCATATATACACACACATTTCCTCGCAGTGCAGTGGGCGTAACCTGAGCCTGAGAAGATTTCTTGTCGCCGGCTTCCCACTCATCCTCGTTCACTGGCATACTCTGGTAAAGATAGTGACAAATACAGTAATATCTAATATCTATCCTGTAATAAATGCTAATAATGGGAGTAATATCCCGTTCAATGATCACTTGAGCAGCAATAAGGGCTGTAATTAAACCTCTCAAGGAAATAAGTTTAATATTTAGATTAAGTTGCTGGAAGAGCTTTGAGTGCAATCTTCCTCTTAATTCTCTGCCAGCATGTGTGTTGCACGCTTGTGCTTTCCACTTGCTCTGAGCAGGTAGCTCAGCACTCCCTTGTGCAGGGAACTGGGGACTTACTCAAATTTTTTCCATAGCTGAAAAAGGAAATGGCATGCTGATGCAAGGTTACCAGGTTCCTCTCTTTTTATAGTAGAAGTGTAAATAGAAACTCTAAAAATAATTGGTCTTTGCTTGACTCTGCACTTAGTCCCTTTAATTCTTTTTTTTTTTTTAAGCTATTGCTCAGATTTGCTGAAAAGATGAATATATTTCATAATCTTTTTGTTCCCCATCCTAGGGTTCTTCCAACTAATTATTTTCTTAGTAACTGTACAGGAGCGAGAAAGGGGGAATCCTAGTCTGGGACTCTGAAGATTACAGCTTTTAAATCTTCAAGACATCTGTAATTACGGCCGTTGTTATTTTGTTTATAACTCTCTATTAAATTTACAAGCCCAAAATTTTCAGGAAAGAAATACTAAGCTCAGAGCAATAAATAAATTAGAAAGCACTTAACCTTTGTAACAGTAAAAGATACATCCCCAATGGAAAAAAAGAACAGAGAAAGGAGGAAAAAAACCAACCAACCAATCAAAAAAAAAACCAAACCAGCAACCCATGCCAAAGGCATCTTTGTAAGCCTTGCACTGCTGTCGTTAGGTTTCCCATGGGTTCCAGTGGGAGCTCCAGGGCTCTGTTTCCCTCCCAGGAACCTGCCAGGATTAAGCACGAATCGCGGAGGCTGCATGGTGCCCTGCCCAGCTCGTGCTGGGTCCGTGCTCTCACCCGATAAAGGAGCCATCGGGCTGCTGCTGTCTCAGAGGACTTCTTGTTGGACATAAACAATTTTGTGAGTCCTTTGTCAGCTCCAGACTGGCCGCCTTGTGTTCAGGCTTGGGCTGAAAGCGAGCTCGGCCTCTTGTGGGGGAAGTCCACACGTGTCGGATAACCTGGCCCAGGCCAGCAGGCGTGGGGGTGTGTGAGGTGTCCAGTGGGGGCACTGGGATGAATTCTTCCAGTGCTACAGCTGCTAATGGCCTGTTTAGTGATACCTCCGCAGGGCTCAGCTGCTTGTTTCCATGTGGAGGTACCAGCAAAGACCCGTGGATAGGTGAGGCTGGACTCCTGCCCCTGTCAGGCTTTCACTGCAATGAATTAGGGCTCTGCAGCCCAGCAGCATGTCGTGTGGGTAAAAGCACAAGCCTGCCTTCCAGTGTCACCTCCCTGACAGCCCTCCTTTCTCCCCTAACCTGGCATGACTGCTCTGTTGTCTGCTAGAGAGCAAGGCTATTAATCTTTCTTATGTTTGGGTACTACTGTGGAGTGTTCTATAGGGTCTCTCCTTTATATGTCTCTTCCTTTTAATTGAATTTCTAGGAACATAGTGTTTTGGGGACCCTTATTCTTTATCAACTGTAGCTGAACTGATCCAGGGGATTCAGAATATCCTGAGGTAGGAGGGAAATGGCAGACACATGCATTCAGTGTGATCAAACAAGTCTCATCTCCTGAGGAAATCAGGCTAAAGATAGCCTAGGGAGTTCACGGTTCCTTTATTACTCATGCCTTTTTAGGTATTCGGTCCTATTAACAATAGTGATCCTTGTCACTGCTTTCCCCAAAGACGTCCCACAGCTTTCAAACAGATCTGGGAGGATCCCAGCAGCAAACGTTGCTTTGTCCTCTCCTATACTGGCTGCTTTAGCATCATCAGAAAGTATGGCAAGAAAAACGTCAAATTTGGTACCTGAAATGGTAACATTAAAAATCTAAGCTTTTTTCTTTTTCACGCTTTAGGAGTTTTGCTCGTTAAAAACATATAACTAAAACACTTGGTTTACTTTTCAAAAGGTGCTTTGCTTTCTATATTACAAAAGCTGGTAAAGTATCATGTTTTACTGTGACTTAAGCCATCCAAATGTATATAAGGTTACATAGAGTTATGGGGCCTTACTTTTATTTAAAATTCTGTTCTGTGCTGTTGTCTATATACATATTTGTGTGTGTGTGACTCTCAAAAAAATCTGTTTTTTAAAGAGGACTTGTCTGACAATGAAGAAATGTTCCCGAAAGAAATAACCAAATGGAGTTCCAATGATCTGATGGATAAAATTGAAACCCCCGAGTGTGATGATGTCCAGGGTAATTTTTTTTTTTTAAGTAAAAACTGTGTGTGATATATTACAGTATTTCCAGGCAATTGTTACAGCCACATTCTGAAAAAAGGTAAAACTTGTTATCCTCATCTCATAAAATGAGAAACTCGGACAGAGCATAAAAATGGCTGCCCAGTGCTGCCAAAAAAGAATAGCCCGGTGGGAGCTGGGATAACTCTTGATTCTCTTCTGTTTTCTGCGTTGGTTAGGCTCCTTTGTGCAACAGCCAGGATTCTCTCGTATAATGATTAAATGTTCCAGCTCCATCTTGAATGACTTGAATTTCTCCTGCCTCTTCTTTGCTCTTGCTCCATCCTTTGTTCTTGTCTGTATCTGCCTTGCTTTTATTTTCTGCTCATCATTATGAAATTTTGAAAGGAAACTAGCTCCTCAGCCAGATCAATTCATGTAGCAGCACGGTGGAAGATGACACTTAAGCTTTCTGGTACAAAGTCGGTCTGTGTAGGCACAGACGTATGAACTCTCTCTCTGCTCCCCCAGCATAGTTCAAGCAATTCCTTTTATTTTCCCTCAAACCAATCTTTTCTGCCAGTTGCGCAGGGATTTCCCATTGTTGCCGTCCTTAACAAGGCAATGACACTGGACCACTGTAATGAGAGAAGAGCTCACTAATGTCCTCAGCACTTACCGAGGTTGTGAGAAATTGCTGGAAAATAAGTGACCCAGCGTTGCCCAGGCTTCTCAGGTGGAAGGAGGCGGGAGGGAGGGAGAGGGCAATCTGATGAAATAATTAAGGAGATGTGAGGCAGAAGAGGCTGAGAGGCATTGGCTCAAACAGTGTCTTTATGGAAGCGTGTCTTTGCCAAATAGCACCTTGCAGCGCTGACATTTAAACCTCTGCTTCCAGGTGACTTGTATCACGAGACATCTGCAGAGTACCACGTTGGCTCCAGTGTGGAGAGGCTCAGCATCATTGAAGTAAGCGCTTCGGTTTCTTGTAATGAGATCCCTTGTTGCTGGAATATGTCCGTGTGGGGTAAACAGCTCCCTTTGCTGTGAGTGCTGTCTTGTCTTGGTGTGTAGTCCTGAGCCTCACCGGCATGCTGTGTACTTCATGGCTAGGTTTTAAGGGATTATTTCACCTGAACATCGTGTAGAAAATGCTCTGTAGTTTGAAGGTGGTGTCGGGTGTCTGGCTGGAAAAAAGTACTAATCCTATGGGGATAACTGCAACGTGAGGCACTGATGGTTAGAACTATCCTGCTAATGCAGGGGAGCAGAATGAGCTGGCATGGACGTGGGAACAGGAGAGCCACATTACTGCAGCACCAAGGTGCAGGCTGCAGTGGTCCAAGTGACGTAGCTCAGCTGTGGCCCGCTCTTTGGAGCTGCTCGGAGTCTTGTTTGGAAACAGGTTGTAGCATAGCCTGTTATCAGCGCTCTGGATGAAATAATAAATAAATAATAACACACCCATCCACCCTGGCATATACAGGCTTTTGCAGTTCAGTGTCCTAGTGAGACAGTGCCTCTTGGAGCGGCTGTGCTCATCCTACCGTTAAAGCATGTGCCTGTCTGTGCTGCAGAGATGATGTAGCTGCTTGCAGAGTGCGTAAGTTATGTCGTGGTCTATCAAACACCATGAGTGTGGTTTTGGTATTACTCTGTGTGCCAGGCAGTAAGTTCATGGTGGTTTGGCTTTTATGTAATAGACTGAGAGCTCTAGCCACCTCAGGATAAGCAAGTCACAGCCCTAAGAATTTTCTTAGATCTCAGGATGGTGTGGAGAACTCATTTTCTTCTTCAGAGGGCTGTACAAACTCAACCCCCTCCTGTTTCTGCCTTCATTTTAGAAAAAGAAGAGATTTCAAAGTGAGATGAGAAAGACAGTTATTTGTAGTTGTTCACAAGCAGTCTACTGAAATTGTATGAAGTTCCTAGCTACCATTGCAGTGATTTTTCAGGTTAAGAGTCTCCAATGCTAAAAGGTAGTTCAGGAATTAAGTGTCTTATAAGACTCCAGACCTTACAAGTTCTGAATAGCCACCTCCACCCCTAACCAGATCAGCAGTTACTTGGATGTTTGCCACTTCCTTCAAGAGCAGAGGTTAATGAACTGAAAGGGAAAGGTGCCTCCGAATGACTGCTGATAAACTTCTGGGTGATCTGAGCTTGGTGACTCATGTTTTCTCCAAATGAGCACTTAAAACATTTGTCTGAAAGCAAAAGCGGTGCTGAGCTGCTGAGTGTGCTCCTCCCATCCTCCAGCCAGGCAAAAGTTCACTTTGCAGGTGCTGTAAGCTGGAATCAGGGAAGGTTTAAAGAGCAGGCATGAATACGGTGTGATGGTACTAAATAATTAAAGGCCATTCTTATGCAGGAGGTCTGGAAAATCTTCATTACAGACTTCAATGTGAATTTTAATACTTCTGGTGGGCCATGTATTAAGACATGCTTTAACATTGTCTGGTAAAAATACAAGCTAGTTGTTAGGTTGCTGATGTGTGCCTGGGCATGCTTTCCTCCCACCAACAGGTTTGTCAGGGACTCAGTCGCTGCTCAAAGGACAGCAAGTGACTAAAGATGCTAAAATTAGAAGAATTTGCCAAATAGAAAATCCTGCTGCCCTTTACCCCTTCCACACTCCCTCCCAGTGGCGATTTCTCTGCCTCAACAGGGTGAGGTTGCCCAGGATGTTCTCAAATGTAGTCTCTGCTAGGACAAAGGATAAGACACAGCAGGAAAGATCAGTACCTACTTTCACCTCTCTCAAAGGTGTTGGGATGGGGGATTTGCATCATCCGTGTGGGAGCCGCAAACACTGAAAGCCCTGGTAGTGAATAGGTGTTAAAAATAGTTACTGCTCCATTGTGTTGTAGGATGTAACCAGTACAAATGGATGCTCTGGTACCTGCTCCTGGGGCATCAGGGTTGGGCTGACAGCTGTTCTGGCAGGGCGCTTAATGATAACCCACTCTGGAGTTCAGATACAATTCACTCCTTCCCCCAAACTACAGCCTGTCTGTTCAGGCAGCGAATTGATTCAACATAATAAGCAAATGACCTGGACAGCCAAAACAAAAACCTTTACTGTGTTCGTGATGTTGGCCCGTCCTTGGGTCACAGGGTCTCTAAAGTTTTTTTTTCTTTTCAGTTCCTCTTTTGCAACAGTATAAGCAAATCTGAAGTCTTATTTATAACTTCTGTCACAGGCAAACAGCTGCAATGACTGATCTCTTCCACAGCTTCTTTCCTCAGTAACTTGCCACTTGCTGACCTGTTTGATCTCATTTGTTAATTTTGCTGAATGTGTTTTACTGTCAACTGCTGCAGCTGAGCTCAGCACCCCAACAGAAAGCCATAGTCCTCTTTTATTTCTTTATGTTTCCACCCTAACACGCACAAGTGATGTCTTTACTGCTGCTATGTTTTACATGGTTACAATTGTATGACTTTTTTTTTTTTTTTCCACTTCCAGCATTCCTTCTGCTTAGCACAGTCAGTTACACTGAGGCTGTGTGTGTGCATTTGTGCATGCATGTGTGTCAGATAAGAGACCTGGAAGGAGTAGTCAGGTTCTCAGCGGTTATATCGAGGTGATTCTAATGCCCATGTCCATACATGAAGCCTATTCCTTCTTGAAGCCAGTTTAGTTTCTTACCCACAAACCTGCAGGTGTTATTTTAAAATCTCCTGTCTCCTGTGTTTAGGAATCTGATTTCCAGTCTACACTTACTCAGGGTCAGTTCAGACTCTTGTGCTTACACCCACACTGTCCTTTGACTTAAGTGCCTCACTTCCCTCCCTAGCTTTCTTTACTCATGTCCACTGTGTTTGACAGCAGGCATTTTATTCTCGGGTAGCTTTGCAAAGCAAATCAGGCTGAACTCTTCCAGTCTCTGTTCAAAAAGCCTCCGTGCTTCTGGTCCTTCTCACACGGCAATTATCTTTGTGTGTGGATGGCCTAAACTGAACTCGGCCTTCTAGATGGGGGCTTGCCAAGGCCTTGCATCATGGCTAATACAGTTTCTGCTGGAAGTACCTTGCTTTGCAGATTGTAGTTTGCCTCATCCCTGACTGGACTTGATGTGGATAGTGCATTTATTGTATGCACCGTGGGGAAGGAAAGGTGATGAAATTTGCATAAAATGCACTTGGACCAAATAAAATCTCTTTGCAAAATAAGCCTTTCTACTGTGCTCTCTTTCATTCCCACCCAGGATGAATCAGTGCAGCCATTAATGCAGCCAAGTAAAATCCATGTCCTCCTCTTGGTACTCCATGGAGGGAACATCCTGGACTCAGGAAGTGGTGACCAGAGCTCTAAGCAAGGGGATGTCAACACCATCACGACAGTATTTGACACAGTGATGAGGGTACATTACCCAGCTGCTCTTGGCCACATTGCCATCAGGCTAGTCCCTTGCCCAGCCATCTGCTCTGAAGCATTTTCACTGGTGTCCAGGTAAGTTGGTGCTACTTTGTCATGAAGAGACATGTATAAAATTTCACTTTTGTTTTTTTTTGGATTTTTTATTTGCTTCCTTGAAATATTCTGCATGTAGTATTGAAAGCTCTGACCACGCTTTGAGAATGCACTTATTAATATACTAGCGAGGCATTCAATCTCGATTTCATACTTAGCTGCAGTGAATACAGTAATCATGCAGCAAGAGTTCTGAGATTGATTTATTCTAATTAATCCAATAAATACTAAGGCTTTAATTCCTTGTCTGAGGGTTGTTCTGTCAATGTAAGTATGTTGTCCTTGAAGATTTACGTTTGATGGGAGGGAAAGATTTATTAAGCTCTTGCCCATTCACAGTGGAATAAATGGCCTTTCTATCTCGAGGCTTTTTTTTTAATGAACCACAGTACTGACTGTACTGTCTGCAAATGGTTTTCCCCACTCTGTGTTAGGCTCAATATTTCCAATATCTCTTGCCCTATCCAGCCTCAGCCCATATAGTTATGACGAAGGCTGCCTGTCCAACAGCCAGGATCACATTCCCCTTGCTGCACTCCCTCTGCTAGCAACATCATCCCCGCAGTACCAAGAAGCGGTAGCTGCAGTCATCGTCAGAGCCAACCAGGCCTACAGCGAGTTCATCAGATCCCAGGAGGGCATGTCATTCAACGGCCAGGTGAGCCAGCGGCTGTTTATAGCCACAATGAAAGGAAGAGCAAGTGAAGCAATTTCCTTCTGAAGCTCTCTTCCATTAATCTCTCAGGAGGGATGGAAACACGACAGTGTTGAGCTGCAATAAGAAAGTGTTGTGCTTCCGTTTCTTTCTTTTGAGAGAGAGAGAGATTATTGCTTATGCTCTGTCTCAAACCTTTGGGATTCAAAGCAAGGTCTGAACTTGTGCTCAGAAGTGAAGCTACAAAGGTGTGAAGGTAATCAATTTTCAGTGTGACACACCTTTCCAAATCAGGAATGCTACCTTTGTTACTAAACATGAGCTCTGCTCCTATTGCAAACGAAAGCTGTTTAAGCATTCCCCTCTTTCAAGGACCTTCAGCAGCTCGTGCTGGAGCTGTCACAGAAGTGAATTTCTTTTTGGAAACTGTGCAGCTGCTGTGCCCCCTAAAAGACCCTGACTGAGCCTCACACCTCTGTGGGCAAAGTGACTTTCTAGCCCCATGAGGTTTGAGCTATTGGAGTAGCTGTCACGTTGGACTGCAGTAGTGTGATTTATCCACCCTGAGCTTCTTCCCAGCCAGCGCTGTGCCCGGGGACCCAGACAGCCCTCTCCTACCCAGGGGTCTCAGTGCTTTATTGCACCTATCTGCTGAATACCCTTGGAGGCAGGACAGCGTTACCTCCTCAGGGTACAAACAGGGGGCACAGGCACAGGGAAGCTTGCCCGGAGTAGCGTGGACAGCTGGCAAGGAGGGAATGAAGATTGGTTTTCTGAGGCTGGAGTTAGTGCCATGATCAGTGCTCTGTGTTGCTTTCACTTCACTCCAGGCAGCTGGTGGGGACAGCCAGAACACGTTAGCTACGTTAGCTAACGAGAGTCTGCAGAGTGGATGTTCATTGACTGAATAGTTCTACTGATGAAAGCACTGGGCATCCTGTTACTGCAGCTTTCCTACGTGTACTCCAGCACTCCGTTTAGCTGTCAGCTCTGAACTGAAGTCAAGGGGCTTTTTTTTTTTTTCTCTCCCCTGCTTCTGTTGCCTTTTTCAGGTCTGCTTGGTAGGGGACTGTGTTGGAGGAATCCTGGGATTTGATGCCTTATGCTACAGCAATCAGACTGTGTCTGAGAGCCAGAACAGCAGTCGGCGAGGAAGCGTTGTGAGTGTCCAGGTAATGCTGGCTCCCAGGGTCTACTGGGAACAGGTCAGCTGGCCACAGTGCCTCCATGGCCTCTGTTCTTAGTAAGGATCTTTTCGTGAAACAACAAAGACTCTGTTCCTTATCAATGGCAAACATGTGTCTTAAGGTGCATGTGTGTCTCAATTTGGGTGCCTTTGCTCTGAACAGGGATACTTCACCCTCTGGTGTGAAGCATCACCCACACCCTTAGGAAGTGGTTTGGTCTGAGATGCTGTATTGTCCTCAACTGGATCTTGGGGTAAACAGGGAAAGGAGGATGGAAGGAGCAGGTTATAATGTGGGTGTATTCCTGATTCAGCTATTAGAGTGCTAAATCCGTGTATTTCAAATCCCAGGATACCGACCTGCTGTCTCCTGGAATAACGGTGAACAACAGCTATTGTTCCAGCGGCTCTAATCTGGAAGCCAGCAGACACCTCAGCAGGAGCAACATTGATATTCCCCGTAGCAACGGAGAAGATCCAAAGAAGCAGCTGCCACGAAAAAGGAGTGATTCATCAACCTATGAACTGGACACGATAAAGCAGCATCAAGCCTTTCTTTCAAGGTAAGATTTTGAAGGAACAGAACCAGCAATATTCTGGAGCTGAGCTTGGTGCTTCTGTGAAACCCGAATGTTGCTTTGTCATCCTGTGATAAGCAAGGTAGAGGGAAGTGCTTCATTTACATTAGAGGGCTATAGATTTCAGTCTGTTGTATATGCAAAAAAAAAAAAAAAAAAAAGAAATTAACAGCTCTCTTGCTGAATGGCGTGAGAGAATCCAGCTGCTCCACTGCATCTCTATTACAACGGCAAGAAGCCCTTCAACGTGCTCCTTGCCAGCTAAGGCAGGCAGATAACTGCTTTTTTGCTGTGCTGCCAGTGCAGGACGGAGGTCATAAAGCAAGTGCAGAAATCCTGTGAGGGGAGACAGTGAAGCAGAACTGGGAATCCAGTGTTGTATTCATTTCAGAGCATCTCTGAAAGCTGATTTTGAGTTGGCTGTCCTGTTCTTGGGAAAGGTGGGCACGTGCCAAGTATCCTTTAATTTTGGCCTAGTTCAAGTGTGAGATTGTGCCCTTTCCTGTCATCCTGCTTCATGGTGGCAGGATGCTCTAGATGAGACATCCTGAACCCTGGCTGGTTGGCTGGTTCATGGAGCAACCTTCAACTCCACGTGAGGATTGTTCTATCTGTGTGACTATTTGGCAGAGCAACCCAAGTTGCCTGTGTGGAGCAGGGACAGGGGATCATATCTGTCCCCTGCCAGGGCTGCTCCTTGCACCAAGGTCATGTTTCAAACTTGTTACTTGCTGCTATCGAAGCCCCCAGTATCACATTCCTGAGCTGCTTCAAATGGACTTTCAGAAACGTGTCTGTTAACATAACTGATGAAATTTTCATAGCAGTCTTTCCGTTGCCACTGATCGTTCAGGAGTTACTTCTGTAAGCCCAGACGCTTTTTCTGACTGAATCATCATCTTCAGCCTGTGGAACTGGACAGCCCAGACTTTTTCCTCCTGCAGTCCTGGAGGAACTGCAACATCCTCTTCATCTCTCTTCCCCCATGTCCCAGGTACTGGGGAGCAATGTCCCCCCACCAGCAAACACCATTATCTGTATCGCAGCTGTGTCCAAGGCTGTTTCTTTTGCCCTGTGCCAGCCTGAGGGCTTGTCCTGCACTTCTGCCCCTCCTTCGGTACTTGCAATCGTTGCTCCAGCACAGGGACTCGTGTGGTCCTGCCATATCAGGGGCTCTTTTGTAAAAGATTGGTAGGAGAGAGACAGTATGAAAGTGAATGTTGTTGGTGCACAGGGATACGATATTCAGAAAGACAGCTGCATTTACAAAACCCACAATAAGCTTCTTCAGCTCTTTCCAGCTGGTTAATAAAAGGCAGTCAGTCTCGTGTTCTTACCTTATCAAAACAGCCTCCTGTATTACATGAGAAAATAGGAGTCGTGCAAAAATGTGCTCTTTCCCTTCCTTGTTATTGACCTCAGAGGCACGGACTCAGCTAAGAAAAGTGGACTGGTGTCTCAATGCTGGTTTACATCTGGTTTAGAATAAGTGCTGGGCCTGACATGGATAATGGATTGCACAGTTTGTCATTTCAGATAGCTTTGTCCTGGTCCTTCCTGCTCCTTCTCCGAAGGATTGTGCCAGCTCCCGACATGAAGCACTTGGGGGTCCCTGGCAAGGGCTGGTGGTGTTCAGTGCACTGATGGATTGGTGCATCTTTACTTCTTTTAGAGTTTTACATCTTTTTAAATCTACCTTTAGACCTTGGGTCAAAAATGAGTCTCTTCCCACAGCTCAAGAGCAGGATTCCCTCAGGGAAAGGGGCAGGTTGAAGCTGCTGTATGAGCTCTCTCTGCAGCTCTCCCCCTCTGCTTCCTGGTGCAGGGGAGGCTGGGGTACAGTGATTCACCTCTTTCCCCCCTGCGTGATGGCAGGGTGTCACACCTGGCCCTGGCCCCGGCCCTTGTGCTTACGGCCGTCATCACTGAGCAGCACGGTCATCAGCAGAACAGCCCTTCGGCCTCTCTGTCACTAAGTCATGATTTTCCCATACGAAAACCAAGCCCTGATGTGACGTGGCTTGTGCAGGAAATTGGGAGAGCAGAGCCAAGTTTTCCTAATGGGCTCGGCGGACGGGCAGCCTGGCATACGGGGGCCTTTCTGTCCGTGCTGATTGCAGATTTCAGCTTGTGCCAAAGACACTCATTTTTATTCATGTTTCAGACCAACCCGCTTCTCTGGGATAATGCCTAGCAAGCCAGAGCAGCATCTGGAGATTACAATCACACATTTATTTTTAAATTCAGTCCTTCTGCACAACTACATTATTTCTGGCTGTGCTGTACTTGTGTTATTGTAAATGAGTTGATTTGCTTCTGAAATCCATAAGCTCTTGTTTAATTAATGCACACGGTACATCTGCTGCTTTTTAAAGGGAGAATAGGGCACTGTAGGTTGCTGAGAGCATGATAGATTCAGAGTTCCCCTTGGCTCTCATTTCTTTTGATTGCTAAAAAGGCTATCAAGTTCCCAGTAAAAGGAGAGAAGCTGTCCAAATTGCTTAGCGGTATGAGTGCTTTCATACTCTTCCATTCCCCAAGAAGAGATGCCCTGGGAAGACGGGTGGAATACACCAAAAACCCCTTGCACCCATCCTGCCATAACAGGTCTGCCATCAGGATAGTCTTTTCTTTTGTGCTTTCATTTGAATCACGTTGCCGTCACCCTGTCTTCGGCAAAACTGAACGTGTTCTAAACAACTTTGTATTCCTCACACACTGCAGACTTAATGCGTCGCAGCCTTGTCAGCTAAAATAATTGTAGCTTCACCGAAGCTGGCTTGTTTTTAGATGTGTTTCAGCGTCGTGTGTCTTGGCAGTGTGATCTCAGGGAAGCTCGTTCAATCACAGAAATGGGAACATGCTCATTTTAGCTGTTACTAGTGTAACCTCCTGTTCCTCTGGCTTTTGACATTGCTGTTTTGACTTGCCGTGATATGTACATCTGCCATAAGTCAGCTTGTCATTTCCCTGCGGTTAGTAACCGGGAGAATAGTGCTGTGTGTGTGCATGCGTGCACCTTTACAGAATAGGTGGCAGTGCAGCGTGAGAAGGAAGTTTTTTAGCGTCCTTTGGGAGTGGCGTTCAGCAGAGGTGCTGGGATGATGCGTTATTTGCCAAAGCAGGAAGACAAAGTCCGAGTGAAACCCGTTTTTCTTCTCAAATGTGTGAGTATTTGCAGCTGCTCATTTATTGAACGGCTATCCCAGAGGAGGAGCGTGCGTGAGCGGCTGCTCCGGTGGTACAGATGGTGGGGAGTGAGCAGCCCTGTTTCCACGAGCGCAGCAGGGGTGGGATGTGCTGCCCAGCCGGGCAGCCAGCACGCAGCGCTCAGAAGTGGCCTTGATGAGCAAGTGCTATTGCATATGGAGACATGGCAAGCGCTGGTGACCACCTGGGATTTTGACTTGGGGCTACAGAGCTGACAAGAGACTGTGGCATTTGCATCATTCCTGACTCCAGGCCAGTAAACCTTTTATCCAGACCAACTGTTGTGGTATCCATTTATCCTACATATTTTATAGAACTGTTCAGGTGCTTTTTAAAGTGTTAGCAAACACCCTGTGAAGTCGCTGCTGGTACTCTGTCTTCAACTCTCTGCTTCTAATTATAATGATGAAAACCTAGCAAGGCTGATATCTGAGTCTGCAGAACCTGGAAAGCCAAAGAAATTGTAGCTTATTGCTTTTGGGTGATAACAGAAGAATCTCAGAAACCCTTTTGTCAGCCAGGTTATTAGTGTTACGCATTTGTCATTTTGCTGTCTAATCCCAGATCTAGACTGTAAAGAATCATCTCTTCCTAATGTGGGGGTGGATTCCTGGGATTTTCATCTAAGAGTTCCTGCTGCTTCTTCCTCAGTGTCCAAAGGATATGTGAATTTAAATCTCTGTGTTAGATCTGTGTATTGCCCAGCCTGCACTGCACACAGGTTGAATTTTGCAAACGGATTTGACACCTGGAAGAGGGAGGGAAAGCCAGACATGTTTTATATCATTATTCATCTTACGTGCAGTTACCTGGAGTTGTTGGGCTGAGGTTGAGAGGTAGTTTGGTAATAACTTGACAGACGTGGCCTGATGGGCAGAAGAGAAATGGGAGAGTGCATGATAAATACTGTTTACCGCGTGGCCATTGAGTTAATTACCCCGAATTCCCATTCCCACTAAATGCCACACACATGCATGGAAGCTGTGGTGCAAACTTGGTGTACAAAGATACTAGAAACCCTCTTGCAGATTTTGATCTTACTTTTTCTCATTTCCCTCCTATTTTCTTTTTTCTTTTCAATCTTATAACATTTGTCCAACTACTTCCACGAGGAAGAAACGGGTAAGGGCAGCTTTCCGTAACATTTGAGAATAAGACGATGGAAGGAACTCAAATGTTGGCAACCAGAAAGCGTAGCAGTAATGTGTGTAATGGAGTGAATCACTGTAATCCTGCTTTTTTCCCTGCTACTCTAGTAATTTTGGCTTGCTGGTTATTTTATCTTGCAAATGACTATGCTACTAGCAGCAACCAGGATTTTGACTCCTCAGAGAAAAAAATGTTTTGAGTAGATAGGAGTGTGTAAATGAACCCACTTGAAGCTTGGATTTGTACAGTCTAAATTATGCCAATGTAATGGGGTAATTGTTTGGGGGGGACATTTTACTGGTCAGTAAACTAGAGTACTGAGGCACAGTGGGTTGATTGGCACAGTTGCTTTACTAAAGAGACAGAAATTATATTCACTGTCTGTCACTAATCCAGCCTTCAATTATGAAAACACAGCGTGAATAAAATTTTGTTTTCTGTTCTTGTCCCAGTTTACATTCCAGTGTTCTGAGAAATGACCCAGGATCCAGGCGATCTAGTAGCTCTACTATGTTGGATGGAGGAAATATTGGAAAGTTTGAATTTGAGATCACTGACTTCTTCCTCTTCGGTTCACCCTTGGGTCTGGTCCTTGCACTGCGAAAAACTGTCATTCCAGCTCTTGACAGTAAGTCCTGGTGTAAATTGCTGAGCTCACTTAGTGGATGGTGTAAGCACCTCCTGCTACAAATACAGTAATTTGATGAGACAAACTAGTGAAAACGGAACATTTATATATAATATTTATTGCGCCATAAGGAAGATCACTGTGTGCTCTAGCCAGTACTGATTATACAATTTATTTGCAATGTACTTCCAAGCATTAAAAATACTGGGCAATTCTTGAGTCTATAAATATTGTAATAAATTGTTTCAAGTGACTAAACTGGAGGATGAGGGAGATGATAAATCCTTAGTACTTTTTTTAACCCAACAGTTGTCCTTTATACAGACAAATATTTATGATAGTCTAACAAATAACCTTTTGATACTTAAGGGGTTTTTTCTTCATCTATTTAGTCTTTCAGCTCAGACCAGCTTGTCAGCAGGTCTATAACCTGTTCCACCCTGCAGACCCATCTGCTTCACGCCTCGAGCCTCTTTTGGAGAGGAAGTTCTACCTTTTGCCCCCCTTTAATATTCCCCGTTACCAGAGGTTCCCGCTGGGTGATGGCAATTCTGCTGTTCTGGGTGAGTCCCTTTGGATGTATATTAGCTGTCTAAAGGGTTATATCCTTGTTTTACATGAAATTACCAAAGCAGTTGGGAATAACAAGAAAGAGAATTGGCCCTGTAATGTTAGCCTTATTCCTGACTTACCAGAAAAGTAGTTTCTTGCAACAAATCAGTGCCTTGTGGATCCATATGCCCTTCATTTGTCACACAAAGGCCATCAGCTGCTGAGGGTCATGATGTGGTGACCTCTCTGTGAAGGTCCCTGTTTTACAGTCAAGCTGGTGCTTGTGATTGGGACTGAATGAAATATGATTAACTTGGCAGAGTTTAGGACTTTGATGTTTTAAGGGCCAGTGAAGACTGGAAGGAGCAGAGTCAAAAGGGAAATGATGAGATGTTTTACTCAGTTGCAACCTGAGCTTTTTCATGGGACAGGCCACTGTAGGTCGGTGGGGTGGTGACAGTGCCTTGCCAGGGAGACACTTTGTCTTCCTAGGATGCCTAGAATTCCTCTGCCTTCAATGGCCTCTCCACTCTCCAATTGCAGCCATAACAAAGTCTCAAATGGCTGTGTGCATGCCCTTTTGTCTGCCTGGGTTGCATTTGAAACAACTGTGTCCTGACCATGCCACGCCTCAGCTCCCATTACATCAGTGCTCCTGCAGTTGATCTAATAAAATAAATTGTATTTCCTACCATCTTCACCTCACTTCTGTGCCTAGACTCTCATGGTCTGTTGCCATTTCAGTGCAGGCTCTCATTGCAAGGAGCTCCTGGGGAAGCTTACTAGTGTGCAGCACTAAATTTGACCTTTCTGCTTCACCGAAGGCTTTGGTTCCCTGCAGGATCAGGGTTTTGGGGAAGGAAGAACAATTGCACCGTAGTTTTCCCCTTGCTAGAGGTTGTTAGTCAATGGCTACTTAAAGTCAACATTGCAACTAAGAGTTGCTAGTATAAAACTAGACTTAGAGCACGCAAGAAATCATGGTGGCAAACCGAAGTAGAGTATCGAAGCCACCAGCCAGAAAGATTGGGGTTTACTTGGGTTTTTTCCCCCAAAGCTCTGGTAGCTTTCCATTTGTTTAATATTTGAATCATGCAGGACTAAACAAAGACGAATATGTATCTAGAGCTGAATAATTCTGGTGGTACTCTGCATATTTTTAAATTGAAAATCCGAAGCAGTGGTCTCCTATGTATCAGTGTCTTTAAAGATTGTATTGTAATTGCTGAATCTGGAGGTGTGATTTGTTACATGGGCATAAACTAAACCCCATGTTTAATAAAGTGAATAAAATACTTTCTGCAGGCCCCACTCGTCAAATTTAGCAAAGATCTTACTGCAACACTTCTTAAAAATGGATCCACCCACAGTTACATTTGTACCCAGTCCAGTTACAACAGCTCAGGGAATCTATAGCAACTTGAAAAGCAGTTTGCTTTTTGGGTGTATTCTAGGTATCAGCTGCAAGTGGCTTCTTAAAAAAAAAAAAAGAAAATCCTAAACATCTTACCTTCTTCCTCTTAAATACGTTTCAAATCCCCTGTTCTCACTGAAGCCAGAGGTAGAAGCCACGTTGACACTGAGCAACCTGCGTTCTGGTTGTCATTCTGTACAACAGCGGGGATCTCACTAGTCTGCTGTGCCTCCCTAGACCCTTGAGCTGGCTGTGTTTAGAGAGCCACTTGCTATGTAGTGGAGAGGAGTTAAACAGCAATTAAATCAACTATGAGAAGGGTAGAGTGATTTCAAAACCCTCTCCAGGTTTGAGCCTAGTTGTTTTAAGAGGTGCTGCTCTGCCTTGATGAATAAAACTGACAAAAAAAGCAGAGCTTTATATTCGCTTCTTGTGTAAGACAAAGCCTCTTCATTTGCTTATCATAAAGTAACGGGCTATTCCTTTCCATTAGAGTCAAAATTTCAGTGTTGCGATTTACGCATTACCCAGAAGGACTGTTCTAACCATGACTTGCAAAGCTGCTACTGAAGTCAGTGTTCACTCTAGGGTGCTCCAGAAAAGTTAATTGCTGCCTTAATTAAGCTATATGATTTGGTGATCACGTAAAATTCAGGTGCTCAATTATAATTAGTTATGTACAAAACCTTCTGTAACACTGCTTGTGCATATTTCCTCGTGCAGATAGCTGGCTTTTGTTTTCAGAAAGCTTCTTAGACTTTTTTTTCATTTTCCCATCTGTACTAAATGCTGTGCCCCTGTTTCATGACAACCAACTTGCAGAGTGAAATCAAATTCACATCCCTGCTTACTCCTGTGCTTTGCACTGTGTAGGCTGTGAGTCTGATTCACGTAAATCTCCCCTTACAGCATACTTTTTTTTCCCCTCATAGTAAAAAGATTTCTCTGGATCTGCTTGGTATTTATGGATTGGGCTCACTGAGGAAGCTGGTTAAGGGGACTCCCTTTCGTTGAAATGCCATCGTTGTGCTCCCCTCTGATACCAGTTACTCTCTCTGATGTGGGTCTGTTTGGAAGGTCACCCATGTTTAGTTTCTTTTACTCTATTTGAAGGTTGTCTTTTCGTTGAAGACTCATAGTTGAAGTGCTCAGTTGTAACTGTTTGTATGTTAACACTTTGTGGCCACATGTCTGTTGTTCTTTGTCCTTCTGTTTTGTTTTTTTTTTTTTCCCCATCTGCTTCTAGTTGAGACAATCCAGAACAATCCCATCCTCCTCATGGAAAGTAGCCCTCTGGGTGCTCTCCAGCACCAGGACAGCTTCATGGAAACAAGTATCCCCGTTCCCGTACTGAATTGGCAAGATGTTTCCAATAAAAGTGCTGGTTTTGCTGAGTGTGTGTAATCTACGCTTTCGTATTGTCTATGGTGTTGGGTACTTGGGGTGCTTTTTGGAGATCATACTGTTGCCTCCTGGAGTTGAAATCTTCATGCTGTGTCTCAGGCTCTGCCACATGAAATAACCACTTGGGATCATGCTTGGGTCTGGGAGACCCACCATGAAAAGAACGAGTTGGGATGACAAACTCTGGCCCATTCTGGTGTTGATGCTGGAAGGGGAGACTGCTGCCACGTTTTACTTCTGTCCATCTGTGGTGGCTGTGCTGCTGGGAAGAGGCTTTGGCGCAGAAAGATAGAGTGCCTGGGTGGCCCTGCTCGTGCAGGATACACCGCGTGCAGGAGCCCTGGGAAAGGGTTGTCATGTGTGGACTCCCCAGCAGTCAGCCACGCTGCACCGTGGCCAGAAGTCTAATTAACGTCAGACCAGATTTTGTCCATTTGAGTATTTCGTGTTTGGACACTCCTTGTGGCTCTGCTGAATACAGCGACTGAGGCTTTCAGACCCCAAGGTGGCTATACGTGTTAGCTTTTTAAAATTAATTTCTTGACTTCTGCCTTAAAAGCAAGGTTTGATGCATTTGTTTTGCCTTATTTTCCATCATAAGTGCTGCATGGCCTCCTTTATTCTGGTCGTGGCTGGTGCTACATCTGCAATTTTAACGAGATTTGACTTTGGTTTAGTTTTTTCTTCCCTGTGTGTCTTGCCCATTCTCATCCCTTCTTCAGTGTTTCACATTGAGAGCTTGGTTCTGCTGCCTCGTTGTCTTTAACAAGCTGACCCTTGCTGTTTATGAGCAGTCCGGTACGTTATGTGGTCATACAGGATGGCAACATTGCTGACTATTCCAGATAGTCTTTTTTTTTTTTTTTTTTGATGTAGATGATTTTTAGGGATGCAGTTGTCATGTTGCCTGTGCTGTAATGTTCTGTAACAAAGCAGAGGAAAAGGATCTGGTACTATTAATTAATCGCTTTGGAGGTCACTGATGAAATGCCATTTAGCTGCCATCTGATATTTCCTGCTGTCCTTTCAGGACAGAGCTTTTAGAAGCTTCTCTGCTCTTTACCTTGTGTGTCAAGAGCACAGCGTGGCCAAGCAATGCTTGGCTTGACTGTAGCAAGTGCTGAATCCCAGTTCAGCCACTGAACTGCTGGAAATTTCCAGAACCATAAAAACTTAGGGACAGCAGAAATCTGTGTTGCTCTTGATCTCAGGGTAGCGACTGCAGAGTGCCCAGCGCTGACCAGTGACTCCAGTGGAAGCAGGGTCTGGCCTGTGCTGAGCAGCTGGCTGGCTTTTCTATTTTTTTATTTTTTATTTTTATTGAACTTGACATATTTTTGGTTGCTTTCAGTATTTCCTACTTCGGTGCTACAGCTCAGTCTGCAAATAGCACGTACTGAAATCTGCCGTTCAGATACCCCAAGGACTTAATGCAGTGTCAGCAGTACATTAGGAGGACAGCCCAGTGCTGTTCACTTAGTGGGAAACAATTAGTAAGAACATTGACAAATGAGTCCATAAATGAAAAGGCACAGCACTGAAATGAGTATTAAAGATCCATAGGTAGACAGAAAAAACAAAGTGATTTTGCTTCTTATATCACCTCTTCTGGAAGTGCAGTTAAGTCTCATTTCATTGCACTGGCCCGACGTGTGCGTGCTGCAGTTCAGGCAGCGGCAGGTCCTGTGCTGGAAGAGAGGGTGCTCAGGGCACCGCTTGAGCCTTGGTTTCAAACTGCAAGAGCGATACTGCACAAGGGATTTGGTGCAAAGAACATCCAGACTTTAGGAAATATGTTGTTTGGGTTGGTTTGGTTTTTTCCTGCAAGTCAGGTCCCAGGGTTTCATCTGGAAGTCGCTGTCGCTGCAGCTTTGGGGTCAAGGAAGCTGGACTGAAGGGGCAGTAATGCATAAAACAGGTTTTCTAAACACCCTTCCTGCCCTGCCTTTTCCTGGCCCTTGTTTTTCTTAGAAACTGTCCTTTTTCAGGGAAAGAGGGTGTGTAGGTTGGGAAAAGGGAGAAACACGAGAGCAACCCGAATGGGCTGGAGCACAGGAACGCTGCTGTCGGGTGGCGCTTCCTTCTGCCGCAACTGCAGGCGATACCAGACTGAACAGTTCAGTAATGCTAAAGCAGTTTAGGCTTTTATAGGAGGGAAAATTACTCCTCAGGTGACACTAGCTGGAGTGGTGTTGGAAGGACTGTTGAGGTTGGGTGGTTTTGCTTCAAACTCACCGTATTCAAAAATCCCCAGTCAGGCCCAGGAAAGAGAAATTGCTTAAAAAGAGCAAGCCCAAAATACCACTGTTTATTCCTTTATTTGCTTTCCACTTTCTGGGTTCTTGAAAAAGGAGATAAAATTCAGGCAGAGCGAAGTGAAGGCATGCTAATGGAGCTGGAGCCATATCAACCCAGGCAGCACCCCATTTGGCTCAGTCTTTTCTCCTGTGTAGCATTGCTGTAACACTCTTTAGCGTGTGTTCCAGCTGCTGCCTAATTCAAACCACAGATCTTTTATATTTAAGGCAGAGGAAGAAGTTCAAGCTTCACTGGCAGGTGTTAGTTAGACCTAAACCTGCCATTTTTGCTAGTACAGGAAAAGCCAAACTTCTCCTTGCATCTGACCAAGTTCAGGGAAGCTGATGGTCGTCATCTGTGTTACAGCTGTGTTGGGGCACCCGTTCGATGTGACACGAGTGCATAAGCACAGAAGGATCTCACAGTCTGTACAGGCAAGGGAAAGGAGAGGAGGGGGTGACCGGGGAGGAGGTGGCAATGTCCCAGGTCATGCAGCAATGGGAACGGGACCCTTTACCCTTGAGACCTTTGTGGGGTTGAATGCAGCTCCTGGCTTGGCTCATGTTCTCCAAGAACAGGCTCCGCTTGAATTGTCTCCTCTTGCTGGTGCTTTCTGCGGTAAGAAAGACGTACTGGCGTGGTGGGGATGGCTGGGTTGTGGATACTGGTAGCAGCCTTGACAGCCGGCAGCTCAAGGCAAGGTGAAAAGAGGAGGAAAGTGCTGAGAAAGTGATGCTGGTAATGGCCTTTCAGGCACAATGTGGGCAGTGCGTGCAGCTCATCATCAGGTCAGGCTCCCGCTGAGGCTCAGGTCTTGCAGTCCACGAAGCTTTTACACAGAGCAGCTTGTGGCCTGATTTTCCCTGCAGAGAACAGAACTCTTTTACCGACACTTAGCTACCTATTTTCTGCTTCATACATTCCCTTTCCCTCCACTGCAGCAGGATTTGTGTGGGCACAGACGCTGCTGCTGCAAACTGAGATATCGGAGGAAGAAAATCAGTAGTCCCAAGCAAAAAAGATCGATATTAAAATAAACCAATTGCCAAAACAACACCCTGTGTCAGCCGCATGCTGGAATTAAATCCAAGGATATCTAAACTGGCTGAAATAGGTGGAGGATGTTGGTGTGTGGGAGTAATGTACTTGCTTTCCTTGTGGCATCTACTGCCTGGCTGGGCACAAACCTGAGCCCTGTCTGATACCTGGGAATAAAGTTCAGGTGCTGCCTCTCAGGTACAGCAGAGATGGGCAACGTTAAAACGATAGTAAGTAGCTTTGCTTTTGCACGTTACTGACATGCTGGTGCTGCCTGCTATGAAGTACTTGGTATTGGCATTACAGACCCTCTGCAGCGCAGGATCTTGGGATATCCCAGAGGCACTTAATTCAGCCTCGTAGCATCCTCAGAGGGGTGGATGCTCTTACCACTGTCATAGGGAGAAAACTGAAATGCAGAGATTTTATCGTGACTTTCAGCATCTCTCAGTTTGCCAGTCCTGAACATTTTGGGTCCATTTCCCTCCAATACATGTGTAAGGCCCACGTGAGCATGACTTCAAATCCTCCTTTTCTGTATTTGTGTACTAAAGGGTTAGGCCACACTTGGTAAACCTCAGGTTGGGATCTAAAAATCCAGATTTGCATGTTGTACAAAAGAAGCTCTGTTTTCACAGAGACTGAGCGCTCCCCGATCCACCAACTCCGATTGGAGATGTAAGTGCTCAGCACCAGACTCCTTTCTTTCAATAGCTCTTACTTTAGTTTAACGAGTGTTGGCTGTATCCGTTAGCAATAAAATACAAGTTCAAATTTAGTCCCTGCCAGGCATGAAAATGTTTTCTTGATTCTTGATTATTTTTTTTTCCATTAATGCTTCTATCTTGGAGATGTTCGTTTAAGTCTAAATGTTTCAAGAAAACAAATGTCCCTTTCTAAGGTTGTTGTTTGTTGTTCTTACCTTGGTTATTTTGTCTTGATGTGAATATACAAAGTTGTGTATATTCACATCTGTATGTATGACACATGCTTCTGTTGTCGCTGCTTGAATAAGTCTGCCTGGATTTTTCTTTGGGGTTTTGGATTTGGTTTTTGAGCTGCTTATTCTGCTTCTCTCAATCAAAGACTGCTCCTCCAGCCACATGTCTCTCTGCCTGCTGTGGTGTTTGCTTTCTTTTCAAACCAGAGCTCCGATCAAATGTTTTTTTTTCATTCCAATCAGTTCTGAAAGATTTTTGCATCTACCAGCCTTGTTTGCCTCCTTCCTCCCCTCGAGTTCATCTTGCCCAGCCTCTGTCTGTTGGTCTAATATTTTGATTTCCCTGTTTCAACTTTGTAGCAGATGTTGTTCAGTCTCATGGTGCCGTCTTCATGGAAAGCGCGTCCCTGTCCACCCCCATTTCAGCCCCTCAGTTCAGGGGCTTCCGGAGAGCCAGTGAGATCAGCATTGCCAGCCAGGTCTCAGGAATGGCAGACAGTTACACTGCTTCCAACATAGCCAACAGTAAGTGTTTCACGCCCTCCGAGACTACCGCTTGCTGCCGCACTGCTCTCTCAACGCCACGCACCGGGCCAGAGCCACGCAGCTTCTGTCTGTCTGGGGTTATGCTTTCCGTTCCTCACAACAAGTTGGAATTATCCCGTGTTCGCCCGGTTGTGCCGTAGGCAGTGCCACACGTTATCGTATCCCCTGGAGGAACAGATGATGTATTTGGTGAGAATACAGGGGCCACTGCTGTGTTACGCGTGTCGGACCGTGCCGGTGATCAATTGTTCAAAAAAAATGTAATAATAATAATTGGTAGCTCTGAGCACCACGCTGCTGTGCGTGGTGAGGATTGATCTCAAGGGATGTTGCTGTGCTGCCGTGGAGAAGTCGCGCAGGTCTGGTAGGGGTCAGCGCTGCTGGATTGGTAATGCAGGATGTGCATGTGGCTCGATGCAGATCACTTAAATCTGGTCTGCAAAAACAGGGATGAGTGAGCCCCTCTGTATTGCTGAAAGGGAAGAACCGCTTCGGGTTATTTATTACTTTGCATTTGAAATTCAGCTCTTCTGTAGCCCGTAGGTCAGCTCAGAGAGTCAGCTAGTTATGATCCATATCCCAGAGCCAAATAAGGAATAAAAAGGATTATTTATTTGTTATTTTTCCCAAGACCTGTATAACTTCCCAGCTAATACAGTGGAGAACAACAGCCTTTGTTAACAGTTCAGCCCCTTCTTCGTTTCAGCTGAGGTGTGAGATTACCAGTCTGTGGCCTCAGGGACCTCTGATAACTCAGACTGAAAAAAGGTGAAAACCAAACAAATTAAAACAACAACAACCACCAAAAAAACCCACCGAAAAAACCTTCAGCCCAAACTCTTGTCCCAGAAGAGGGCAAAAATTTAGAGATACTCTATTCCTGGCACATTAGACTACAGGGCTGTGAATGACTCACTTCGTAATTAATTCCTGAGGTTACATATGCTCGCCAAGGCAAGTATTAGTTGCTGAAGGTCTGTGGGTGCTGTCAGGGGCTGCTGTAACTGAACTGCCCTGTGTGAGGCAACACTCAGCAGCACGAATAAACTACCTGTGCTCGGACAAACGAGCTTTCTTTTCAAAGCACATCTGAGAGCTGATGCCACATTCCCCGTGTGTGTTCTTATATTTGTCCTGGTAAGCCATCTTGCCAAGTGCTTGCTAAATATTAATCTGTTTGGGAAGAAGGCTCCTGGGGGAGAAGGTGTTTGTTTTGTGCTGGTTTCACGCCCACGGAGAGCTGCCGAGCTCGGCCGGCCAGGACGGGAAGCGGGGGGCGGTGGTTGTTCGTTATGAAGTATTTACACCGGGGTGATGCCTGAAGGTCCGCGTGACGCGACGGAGGGATCCTGCCTCTGCGAGCCGACGGCAGGATCCGGCCCACGCAACGCTTGCCTCTGCTTTCCCCGCGCTCTCCCCAGTTATTTAGCTTCTGGCTTGTGTAATTTATTCCTTCACGCGCTTCATAGCTGTCAAAACCTGTTTCTGAGATCGGAGAGGAAGAGTCCGGCCCCGGCGTGGGCTGCGCACGCGCCCTGACCCCATGTGCCGCCTGCCCCAAGGGCTGTCGCAGCCCCTCCTTCGCCTCCCGAGCGCAGACGTGTCCTCTGAGCCCTGGCTCTGGCTTCGCAGCCCTTGGGCTTGACCTTGTTAGCGTGGTGCTAATGTGAAGCCGTGGCGTTGAGGGTTGGATGCGGTCCGTGCTTATCCCACGGGGAGAGCCGGAGGAAGTCCAGGGGGATGCTGCGAAACCATGGCTCCCTCCCAGGAGCCCTCCCTAGGGTGCAGCCTCCCTTGCACTGTGAATTTCTGGAGGATGAAACCGGTGTTGCCTGCGGCATGTGTGTGCCATAATAATGTGTGATTTCTGCTTTTTTTTTTTACTTTATTTTTCCTTTTAGAAACCAAACACCACCTTAATCATTGTAGAGGGTTTAGCCTTCTGTCCCAACTTGCCCTCCCTCACAAATCCCCTACCCAAACCTCGTCCAAAAGACGTAGGCAGCATAAACATGAAATCCCTTCGAAGGGAAGAAAGCTCAAAGGGCCGTGGAGTCAGACTGCAGACTGTGCTCTTCGGATACCCGACCTGGACATCAAGACAGGTATTCTGGAGAGATCCGCTCTGGTCGACCTGCTGTCTCATTTGATAGTCACAGAACTTCATAACACATCTATGCGCTTTCACTGAGGCACTTGCAATTTCTGATTGCATTTTAACAAGTATTTCTGTCACTTTGCTCCGAAGATCGATCATAACACGGCTAACAACTTGGCAAGAGCAGGAGTTCTGGGCAGAGCTGTGGGGACAACGCTTCTGCCTCCACCACTGTCTTTTGAGCATGGAAGAGTAAATCCTGTCTGCTTCCTACAAAGAATCTGAGATTACCCAGGCTGGGGACTTGCATGAGAAATGAAAGGTTGGCCCACAGCCAGGAGCTGCCAATTTGGAAGACAGGGAGTCAAAAATGGCTGGGAGGAGGTACCTACGTGCTCTGGAAGAGCCACGTTGATCCGTCAACGCGCTGCTCCTCCTTCCCATGGCTCTTCAGAAAAGCAAGGGCCGTTAGGATAAGGGGCGCCTGAGCACTCAGCACAGACAGGGCTGGGCTATGGGGATGTGCTGGTGCCATAACACTCTGCATGTTGCTGTGGTGGGAGCTTGTCCAGGTCTCTGGAAAGAGCTGGTGGGTCGTGTTCTTCAGTTCAGCATCTGTACTCATCACCAGCTAGATTTCCCTTAATAAGAGGGGTTTGTTGGATCGTACCTTACACCTGTCAGCTTTCCTGGACGTCCATAAAAAGGGAACATTGTCACAGAGAAAAAACAAGCTTGAGAAGGCCCTTGTCAAAGCCCCAGCTTGCAGCCTGCATGCAAATGCAGCTCCTTCTATTGCTCTCTTGATCTCTTCCATCTTCTCTTTCCATGGCTGCTTTTCCAGGCCGGAGCGCGTGAGGGTTGAGGACTCCTCACTGCTGGGAAAGCAGCCCCCACCTTGGGGGTCTGAGGCCTTTGGCTGAGACACGTTCATTGCTAGGAAGTCGGAAAGGATGTGGGCACGAGCAGGGTTCGGGGCGGTGGTGGAGTGTGGTGGTGTCCTGTGGGTGAATGGTGGCTGTCAGACACTTGTGTGTGACTCCCCGAGGAAGAAACTCTTCCGCCTTGTCTGTAACCTTGCCCACCCAAAATCCCAGTGTATTTTTCAGTCCCCCACGCAATGAAGTTGCGGCACCCCCAGCTACTTTCCTTATTGGCCACTGCAGAGGCTGTGCTCCCGGGGAGGCTGGGCTGGACATCTTGGTTGCCTGCAATGTGGTAGCCCAGGAGGGCAACAGGACTTGCTGGGGACTGCCAGTCCTGGCAGCACGTGCCATATACCCTGCCTTGTGGTGCCTTTTAGCATCTCACGTGGGCTCCCAGTATTCAGATCCTCTTTAGTGTGGCCAGTATCCAGATGCTATTCCTTGGTGAAAGCTAAAGGAGTTGGAAGCAGGGCTGGAGATGGCCTGGGCATGCACTGTGGTGGGCAGAGCGCGTACGTCCTTCCTCCCACAGCTCCAGGGAGATGCGTTTCTGTCTTAGGTTTTGGCACGTGGATTCCCAGGCTCATTGCACGAGCCTTGGACCCCTTCCCCGGGTCTGGACTAACGGCCAGTTAATACCTGCCCTCTAGTGCCTTCCTGTTTGCTAAATAAAGGCGAGCTCCAGTGTTGGTGCCCCTGTGTGTTCCTCCCTTGGTTTGAGCAAACGCTGAGCCCTGGGTCAGTGGTTCCCTCTTAGCAGTGCGACCAGCCAGGGAGCAACCTCACGGTGTGCCTGGAGTGAAGAGCCAGAACCTTGAAATACCGTTTGTGACGGAGACTGCACGTGCATGTGAACCCCCTTTGTCTGAACGAGCCTTTTGCTTCTAGTTGCTGCCAAATGGTGGGGAACCAAAAGGATCGACTACGCGCTCTACTGTCCTGACGCTCTGACGGCTTTCCCGACGGTCGCTTTGCCGCACCTCTTCCATGCGAGCTACTGGGAGTCCACAGACGTTGTCTCCTTCCTGCTGAGACAGGTAGGGTCATCCTCCCTCCCCTTGGGCTGAAAAATATTTGGCCTCTTTGTTTTTTTCACTGCACCTTCCGTAACTCTCGTTGACATGTAGAGGTGAAAAAACACCCTTTGCCGCTGCAGATCCGTTGATCCATTTTCTTCCTCTTTTTGTTCCTCACCTGCGGTGTTAGCGGAGCTGCATACATGCAAACGTCACAGACGTGTGGTGTCACACCTGGTTAGTTTGGGTTTGGGTTTTATCATCAGAGCAGGTTTCAGGTGGGCTCACCAGGGACCCATGGAGTGAGCACAGGGCTGTTTCCTATCAGATTGCAATGGCAAAAGTCAGTGGCACTTGTTTCTTGAAGTGAGCTGTTCTCTGTGCGTGCAAGTTGGGATCTCAAGTCTGAAGCTTAAAGGAAACTTTTCTATGTACAAATAAAAATAGCACCAAATATGATAAAACCAAAGGAGAAGTTTTGCATGAATTTGAGATGAGTTGATAGGCAGAGTTCTGTTCTCCATTGTGGCTTTCCAAGTTATTGCCGTCTCCTCTAGGAACTCAGACTATCGTCACTGCACTGAGATTTCGTCCTCATTCCTCCAGTACACAGCAGTTCTTCTGGGGCTAGGTGAATGGGGATTGCTGGTGTCTGGAATCTGACACCTCAGATTCATATTTGGCCTGAGATTTAAATTTACTGTTTAAAACGTGTTTTTCCTAAAAGAAATATTTTTCCTTCGGTGCCTTGGAGATGAGGGGGAGTTATTTGCCTTATAAAACATGAACTCCCCAAGGAACGGTTCTTAGAGCATGGAATTGGAGAAAACAAAACTAAAGGCAACTCTGTGGAATGTGTTGCCTGCTTCGGCGCTTGGGTTTGCTTTGTGTTAGCTCAGCTGTTAAGCTGTCCCCGCTCTCTTCCAGCCTCCTCAGCTGCAGCTCTCCATTATTTATGATTCTGTTGGCAAATTTTCTTTCAGTGCTATCTTCCAAATAGTGTGGGAACCATAAACAACAGAGATGTCAGTGCTGGTGGCAGCTGAGTGGTAGCGATAATCCAGTGAGACCCTTTCTTCCCGGGCTGTATCTAGCCCATCGAGACATCTCTGTGCTTGCACACACCTTGTTGGATCAGCTGCTGTGAAACCCCAGCCCCACATCAAACTCAGGCTAAGGGGGCTGAAGAGAGACACACACCCGTAATGGCGCATGAGTGGGAACAGTCACAATGGCCTCGTACGCAAAATGCTCTACTCAAGAAATAAACAGTTACTCAGGATTCAGCCCAAACCTGGGTCTGGAGCACAGTGTGGTGCTTCATACCCGTGGCTCGAGGTACCTCTCCATCCATTGAAAGCCAGCGGGGAGCTGCCTTGGTAGTCTGGCACCCCCCCTTTCCCCAGTGCCTGTCCCTGCTCACTCACCTCTGCCTTAAGACCAGGGTTTTTCTCATCCCCGGTTGTCTTGCTGTCCTTCCAGAGCACCACGCTCTTCTTCCCCTAATAAGGACTTGTTTCTAATCGCCTTTGAAAGTCATCTCTGGACAAAATGTAGAAGGAAGTTGTTGAATAGTTTCAGCGTCCAAAGATTAAGTCTTGTTAAAACAAGCCCAAATAGGTCTCAAAATAGATTCCTGATTTAAATAATTTTCAGTAGAACTTGTTCTTTTGTTTACCTTGGATTTCCATGAACTCCCTCGCCAGCAAGCTCATCCTCCCTGGGGTCCTTTTTCCATTTCCCTGGAAGAAAAACAGCCTCAGCTTTGCAAAGCAAGCTGGCCTGTGTCAGACCACTACAGCCTAGGTCAGCTGGACAGCTGCTGACCACACGAAATATGTTCAAGACCTTATAAAAGACCCCACATTTAAGAGGCTTCTTAATTTTTTAGTAGGACAGGGTCACTGAGGACTACTGCTGATTTCAGAGTTCTGTGTGCAAGGTCACCTCGCAGTCCTACAGCAGTCTTAGAGATGTCCCCTCTCTTTTGGGTGTTATTCTTCCTTTTCCCTTCTGGAGCTTAACAGCAATCTAGGTAGGATCTAACCCTCCTTTCTCCAGGTTCCTGCTTCTCCATCACTGCCCATGCCCTGGTGACAAGCAGGAGTTGCCCCCAGAAGCTGGCTGATGGGCATCACCTTGTCCCCTCTCTGATCCTCACGCTGGTACAGTGACATCCCAGCAGCCCAAAGTCCTTGAGCTCTGTCAACCTCAGAGATGAGGTCAGGATGGACAGACACCCTGGGCCCTGCCTCGCACATGGTCGAGCTGGATCCCTGTGTGCCTCTGCCAGGGTCAATTCAATGAGAGGAACAGAAGCCATGGGACAAGAGCAGTCTGAAATGTGTTTAAATAGAAATAAGAAATGAGCTGAAGGGGCGGCATCTGTCGGCATGAGGCCGGTCAGAGCAGGGATGCTGGATCCGTTACGAGAACGGCAGAAAACTCGTGTTCAAAGGAGGAGACTGATCCCTCGCAGGTCATGGGAAGGGACTAATGAATGCCTGGAGGAAGAGCAGATATCCAAGCACAGAGCTCGTCCTGCTGGGTTTGAGTCTGTTTTGTACCTCCTGACAACCTAAATAACCTGTGTCCCAGCTGGGATTAAGTCAGCGCTGGCCACAGGCTTTGCTAGTTTGGAGGAGACCACTTAGCCTTGCAATTAAGGGAGCAGCCTGTAAAACCTGCAAGCTGACAAGCCAAATGCCCAGCAGGCAAACTCAGGCTGCCTCTGTCCAGGCATTGCCCTTACTCAGTGCTGGTTTGGGAGATGCAGAACAGTGTGAGCAGGAGGAGGGGTGTCACCGTGACAGATGGCTGATGTCTTGACTGGATCTGTCCTTCCGCAGGTGATGAGGCACGAGAACTCGAGCGTTTTGGAGCTGGATGGGAAGGAGGTGTCTGTCTTCACCCCCTCCAAGCCCCGTGAGAAGTGGCTCCGGAAGAGGACGCACGTGAAGCTCCGGGTAAGGGTGGTTTGGGGCTGTGGCAAGGGGGAGCACTGTCATGTAAAGGGGTTTCGATTTGGGCTGCAAGAATGGCACTGAAGGTGGCCAGCGTGGGCACGGCTGCCTCTGTCCGTGGCAGAGACAGAGGATCACATTGCACTGCTGGTACGAATTAGTGATTATATCCTACCCGGGTGGTTGTGAAAGAGCAACCCCAAAGATCTGCACCAGCAAGGTCTCTTCTTGGCCTCGAGTCTATGTAAAATATGGGAAGTGTTGGCTGTGGGTCAGAGAAGGAGACGGAACATCTTTCAAAGTCCAATAATGCAAGTTCTCTGCTCGGTAAATGCCCTTCGCTCCCAATAAATGTCTCCAATTCCCAAAAGAGGGCAATTCTCTGCTAGAGCTGAAACAATGTCAGCAAATTTCTCTGGCAGCTGTTTGTAGTGCCTCTTAAATCCAAAGCGTAAGAGTTAGAGTTAATAGACAGTATCAGAATTGCACGTACAAACTGCCATTGAAGTTGGCTCTTCAGCCGTGGACACTCAAACCCACCCCATCAGTGCGGGGCACAGTCTCCCCTCTGCCACAGGTCAAATTCTGTTCTAAAGCTGAGAGCTGTGGGTGGAGTGGAGGGGGGGAATGGCACAGAGAAACCCATGCTCTAGTTTGTCCGGTTATATTTGGCATTTCCCTGTGAGGCTGTCCATCGCTGCAAACTTTATTCTTCCCCTTTTTTTCTTCTTTTGTTTTTTTTTTTCTTTTTTTCCCCTCCTTTTCCCCTTGACTTGTGCAGAACGTCACAGCCAACCACAGGATAAACGACACCATTGCTAACGAAGATGGGCCCCAGACCTTAACTGGAAGATTTATGTACGGTCCGTTAGATATGGTCACACTCACAGGAGAAAAGGTACCGTGTCTGCTATGGGGGCTGCACACCAGTGGTGAAGAGTGTCGGGGACAGGGACAGAGGCGGTGCTGGTCGGTGCTCCCTCGGTCCCTGACAGCGTTTGCTGCCCTTGCCTCTTGGCCAGGATCCCCTGCTCAGACTTGTGTAGTGCCTTCTACCAAGAGCAGCGTTCACCGTGGAGGTTTTCACCACCAAGGCCGGGTTTCGTTCCGGCATCCTGATGTGTGTGTGCTGCTCAGCTCCGATCTGTGAAGTGCAGAGGGTGGAAGCAGGACCCAGCCCTGCTGCTGTACAAAGGGGCTTGGGTGAAAGGTCCCCGTGCTTGGCCTGTTCTACTCCTCTGTGTCTTTAATGCCGCTGTTGACCCAACCTTGCTGTCTTCCCAGGTGGACATTCACATCATGACCCAGCCGCCGTCAGGAGAGTGGGTTTACTTTGACACAGAGATCAGCAACAGCAGTGGCAGGATTTCGTACGTCATCCCTGAGAACCGGCGCCTGGGCATTGGCGTGTACCCCGTCAAGATGGTGGTCAGGTGAGGTACCTTGGGGTGCTGGGGCTTGGTTTGCGAGACGAACAAAAGAGGAATTTGATGGCTGTAGAATATGATCCCTCCCTGCGGGGCAGCTCTGCTTGTTGGGTGGGTTCAGAGCCTGGTTTGCCAGCAACAGGGACAAAGCCATTTGTACTCTACAGCTGTAAGAGAAAGATCCACCTTTTATTCTGACTCCTGCATCACCAGCAGCGTGGTAATTAACCTCCCGTTGCAGGAGCAAGCCTTCTGCACCACAGACCTATGGCCTCATGGCCATCTCCAAAACCGCTCAACTGAGCAAGCTTTAAAGACCGTAAACATGTCCTTGAGGGACAGAACTTTGTACTCGTGCTAATTCACAGCCCAGGGGCTCCAGCTCAGCTCCAGTTGCTGGTGTTGAGCTCTGGAAGGGGGAGGAGGGGAGCATCTTCTCAGTGGTGAACGCAGGAATGGTTTTTTGGGGGTATTTTTTTGAGTCACTAACACCAGGGCTCCAAGTACTATTTCCCTCCCCACTTTAACACAGAGGCCCTCCTGCAGTGCCCGTCGCTGCTGTAACTGGGGGTGGCATCTCTGTTAGAGCCTTTGGGCCGGACTGAGGTGCTGCTTTGGGCTTGTGGTGCACCGCAGGACTCGGTGATACCTTCTGAATATCTCGATGCCTGTAAGTACCTGCATCCCTTTCAGGGGCGACCACACGTACGCAGACAGCTACATCACGGTCCTGCCGAAGGGGACGGAGTTTGTGGTGTTCAGCATCGATGGCTCCTTTGCAGCCAGCGTATCCATCATGGGCAGCGACCCCAAAGTCCGCGCCGGAGCGGTCGACGTTGTAAGGTCAGCGGCAGGGGCTGGGGCGCGGTCGGTTTGTTTTACACTGGCGTTGCTCTAGGCCTGCAATCCGTTGACTTGTGGCTTTCCTTCTAGGCACTGGCAAGACCTCGGCTACCTCATTATCTATGTCACGGGCCGCCCTGACATGCAGAAGCAGAGGGTGGTAGCGTGGTTAGCACAGCACAACTTCCCCCACGGGATCGTCTCCTTCTGCGACGGGCTCGTTCACGACCCGCTGCGGCACAAGGCCAACTTCCTGAAATCCCTCATCACCGACGTAAGCCTGGGTCTGCTGAAATACGATCGTAGCACGGGTTGAGATTCCTCCTCGTCCAATTGCCCCTGTCAGCACCAGTCTTTTGGCAGCGATGTGACCCGCAAAATTAATCTATTCACTTTATTTTCATCCTTTTATTGCTCTACAAAAGTGTCTACGCTGTTAAATTGTGTCATCTCTGCTCTGCACCGCTCCATTTCATCACTGGTCCTTCCAACACCAAAGCCCTAATGAAACAGAGGCAGCAGTGCCTCCCCTTCCCCACACATGCACTTTTTTCACCGGGTTGGTGGCTTTCTGGCTGCCAGTGGTGTGACGAGCAGGCCTGGGAGGGCATGGAGCTGCTGCAGATACGGCCTTGCACTACGCAGCCTTGACAGGAGACCCCACAGAGCATCTTCCCAAGCGCTTGACCCCAGGGAGGTCTTGATGTCGCTCAGCCCAGAGCCTCAGAAAAGCTCCAGATAAAACAAGGTTTTCTCTGTCTGGCAAGTGAAGGAACCCCCAGTGTCCCAAGCGCTTGTGCCCTGCCTTCAATAGCAGGGAATGCCCCTTGTCGACTCTCACTTGGGCCTGAGTCACAGTGGCGGGAGCAGCTGGCCCTTACTTCATGCCTGCTCTCCCTTGTCCTCCAGAAGAAGACATTTGTGACCAGGCTCAGACATTTCCTTTCCATCTCCCTGGCCTGTCTGCAGCTCCGGGGGCAAAGCCAGCAGGTCTGTGGTGGCACTGGTGTCCACGCCTCCCCTGCCAGCCCCAGCTTCAGCCCCAGCTTCAGCCCCCTAAGGAGAGGGTTGGCCAGGGGCTGCTCTCTGCTCAGAGCAGAGGCAGATGAATCCCTGAAAAGCAGCCTGTTTTGCTGCCTGTCCCTTCTTCCTCTGCCCAGCAGCGTTAAACAGCACTATCGCATGCGGCAGCACGGCTGGCGGAGGGGAACGCTCCCTTCTAACGATTACTGCACGGGGGGTTGCAAACCGCTCCTCTCCCCCAGTGACAAGTAGGCAGTGAAGTGTGCGGCTTCCCTGCCCCCCGCAGACCTCAAGGAGAAGCTGTGGATCAGCAAGTGGAGGTCTGCTTTCGTGTTGCTGTTGCTCCTCTTGTTCTGGCCTGTAAACATCCACAGCTCTGCTAATTACCGCTTTGCGCAGCGGTGCATTATCCAGCTGGGAACTTACATAAGTTATTGACCTGAGATTCCCACAAATGCTATTTAAAACAAAACAAAACACACACAAAAAAGCGCCCTGCCTGTTGAGCAGCACGGAGTGCCCATATGTTCTGACTGCATGTCGCCTTCTCTCCCCACAGCTCCACATGAGGATCCATGCGGCGTATGGATCTACGAAGGACATCTCTGTGTACAGCTCCATCAGCCTCCCACCCACGCACATCTACATCGTTGGCCGACCCACCAAGAAGCTGCAGAGCCAGTGTCAGGTAGGAGCCAGCTTGCCTGAGCTGTGGAGGTGCTGCCAAGGGCCTCCCGTGGGAGGGCGATGGGAATTTGGTCATCTTGAGACTGGTGACTGAGCTAGTGTTTGCCAAGAGGACAGAAACTGTCCCACATACCAGCACCCATCGCATCTGTCTGAGTGGTTCCACGTCTTATATGTCACCCCAGAGAACGTGGCACAGCAAAGGTGTTTGGCTGCCAGTAGCTATCAGGGAAACGCGTCCCATCCCTCTAACGCCTGCCCTCGTCCCTCTTGTCTCGCAGTTCATCACGGAGGGGTACGCAGCCCACCTGGCCCAGCTGGAGTACAACCACCGCTCGCGCCCCGCCAAGAACACCACGCGCATGGCGCTGCGGAAAGGCAGCTTCGGGCTGCCCAGCCAGACCGAGTTCCTGCGCAAGAGGAATCACCTGCTGCGGACCATCTCCTCCCAGCCTTCGGCCTCCAGCGGCGGCGCCGGCCACCGCCCCGAGCGCACCCAGAGCCAGTCTGATGGCGACAAGGAGAGGGACAGAGAACGCAGCCAAAGAAGCATGAGCATCGCCACGGGGTGCTGGGGCCGGAGCACGGCATCCCGGCTGGAGTCTGGCCTCTTGGGGCAGAAGTAGCCAGGCCAGAGCCAGCGACTGTCAGCTGCAGCCACTGGAGGAGAAAACAAAAGGAAAGAGGGACGAGGCCAGCATTACGGGCTGGAAGGGTAAATATGGTGCTACTCTAATAACATCATGGTATTCTGGGAAGAGACGGGACGTTCCCCACGCAGAACGTGCAGGCCTTGCAGCGGGAGCGTCAGGTTTGTGCAGCGTGAGCCCAAGGAACAGCTGGAAATCGGGGGGGGGAAAGTCTCCAGGTCAAGATCGCGCTCTCTCCTGCCTCCTTCTCTTATCCAGGTTTAGTGACTGTAAATACGTGCCTCCTCGCCTTGTTAGCCATCGCTCCGATACGCGTGACCAAGTGCTGTCCTCAGAGCCACAGGAACAGGGGATGAGGCTGGGGGAACTTGTTCTTGGTTGTCCCAGGAGTCAGACGGAGGTGCTCTGCCAGTGCCGGCACGGGGTGGGTTTGGGGTTCGATGAGCATGTTGTTTCCCCAGCACAGACAGCCCCAAGCGAGGGATTTATCATGGGCTGTGCCAGGCAGAGCAACCGAGAGCTTTACCTGTACAAAGAGCTTCAAGTTCAGCCACTTTCTCAAGGAGTACGTGCAGTGGCAAAGCATAAAGATGTTATCGATGCTGTTGGTAGAGGCAGAATGTTGGCAGATTCACGCCCAAGAAAGTGGGGTCGTTACTGTTATTACTGTTATTTTTTAAAGAGACCTTTTAGAAGCCGATGGAATTTAATGCATTGACCTATTAAAAGAGGAATACAAGCTGTTTGAGCTGTTACAAACCTCAGACACTTAATTTGCTGTTAAAGTCTCCAGATATTCTTGCTATTTATTACTTCCAAAAGTAACCACCGTGTATTTGGAAGCAGCCGAAGGCGCTCAGCAGCTAGATTGCTTTGCAGTTCTCATCCAAATGCAGGGTCTGACTCTCAACATCCAGCTCTGAGACTTTTTCTACTTCCCAGGTTCTCTCCGAGTTCAGTAGCAGCTTTCATGGGAACTAGACTCGCTTCTTTTACCTGTAGTTACTGAACTGTAAAACCTCATTGTTTTTTGCACTGATGATTTTTAGAATGGAAACCTGTTACCATCTCATGTAGCTACACCCAACTGTTTGTAGTGCATGACAATGAAATATTGCTAAGCCAGGGTGTGTGTGTGTATATATATACATATGTGCATATACATATGCACACACACGTATATATATGTATATATTTAAAACAAAAATCTGTGCAGAAGTTTTTCCAGCAGTAAGGAGACTGTAAGGAAGTGTGCCAACTATGTCAGGCAACCTTAAGAAAAGGCCATATCTTAATTTTCCTGGTGTGTTTCTCAGTGGATGTGCCCGAGCTGATGGTTTGTGTGCTGCTGGCGCGAGCCGGGGCTGGGTGCGTGGCAGAGGGGAGCTGCGGGCGCGCAGGGCGAAGCGCTCGCTGCTGGCTGGCAGCCCCGGTGACACCGAGACGTGGCGGTGCACGGGACGGGGAGGGGAGGGCGGAGGAGAACAGTGCCTAGAGCGAGGGCTTGCCAAAAAGCCCCTTAGTCCTGTCCCTCCTGGCTCAGCCTGGGGCCGGCGAAGGGCCCGGTTCCCTCCTTGCACACACCTCCCGGAGGGGCATCCACCTATTCACAGGCTCCAGTTGGGCTCTTCACGTGGAGGTTTTATAGTCCTACCGAGCTCCCCGACTGTGTGTAGCCCCGCTGTCCCCCACCACACTTTCCTGTCTTTGTATCACTTTCTACTTACGAGGATCTTATTTATAACAGAATTTTTTAGACTGGCTGCTTCGTTTTATGAACCGTTTGCATATGAAGTGCAGGACGGCCGCACTGAGATACTCAGCACTGTGAACGCTGCTCTGCCAGCTGGCTCCGGGCCACGGTAGGCCAATCAAACTCACCAGACACCCAAGGTAGATCTCGTGTTCGTGGCGCTGGAGGGTCGAGGCGGAGGCGGAGGAGGGACAGTGCTGAGCTGCCGACGGCGTCCGAGCCGGCGGAGTGCTCAAACCCCAGCTGCCCGCCCGCCGCCCAGCGCAGCTCCCACGTCTTTGCAGCCTGACTGCAAAACGTTTAACCAGTTCTCTTTGATAATTACTCAATTACAGAATGTATCTGATGACTTTTGTTACCAAAAACTGACTTCCCTTTCTGCCGACTCAGCTTCGCTCTCTCTGAATGTACATCCAGAGCTTACTGGGTTTAAGAACAATGTGAATTGTCCCAGCTTTTCACTCCTGGAATGTTCTATCAAACAGATACCATCTGAGTAGGAAGCCAAGCCACAATCCATCCTGTGAAGTCACCAAATGACATCACCAAATAATTTCTGCAAATTTGGATATGGCCTTTGCAAAATTCAACTTTCCTCCAAGTCCACAACCAAGGCATGATCTGTACATTTCCCAACGCTGACGAGATGTTCACATTTTCTTACGTGTAGATAGTGTAAAACAGAGGCAAATGTAAATGTTCAACATAAAAAGTGGATATATAAAACTGAAAGTTATTTATTTATGTAGAGGAAAAAAAAATGTCTGGAGGGACTGGAACCTTCAGGGTTTATTAATATTTAAAAATGTAGCTTTTTGTTTCAGGCATTATGTACAAAGCAATTATTTTATGGACCAAGTTTAATGTAACTGTCAATGAATGCAGAAGTGCAATATTATACTCACCTCTCCATCACTTCATGTTTGAAACAGCTCCTAAGCAGTTAGACTGACAATCTGAGCACCTCCGTCCTCATCCTCTGTTGAGCTTCTTGAAACTCGCTCGGGTCCTTTCCCTGGCCCCCCATCTGCTGCCATTGTACGGCTCCAACACGGAGAAGCAATTGTAGAGCAGGACCTTTATTGCTGCAATAATACCGGATGAGGTGGGTGTAGTTACCAGGAAATATGCCAATAAGTTTTTCTCCACCGATTCAGTCCATCAGTCTACATCAGTCTGTCCTCAGCCGCCCCCATCTGGCACTCATCTCTCTGAAGCAAAGATCAACGTGCTACTCACTCACAGAACAATAGCAATAGTTTAACTCTGTGTTTATAACCTGTTTGTTCCGAGCTGTTTTGGAGAGCAATGCATGTGACCCGATGCCTTTCCACGTGTCTGGAAGAGGATCCGCTTGGATGCAGCGAGGGAAAGATGAATGTAAATTCCATCCTTACTAAAGGGGCACTGTCAGGTTACAGACCTAATTTACCTTTGTTACGAGTAACTTGTTCGCTTCGAAACGAAAGAATATGAAGTTTCTTGTCCTCCTCCCTGTCGCCGTCGTCTGGGCGGCCGTCGGCGTGGCCGGCGACAGTCGCGCTGCTTCTGCCGCAGCCCACGTCCCGTCCTCGCACACTGGCACAGCGCAGCCCGCGCCGCGCCGGCTGCCTCCGTCTTGTCTTTTTTTTTTTTCCTTTTTTTTATTGTTTCCATGGGAATCAAACTCTGCTGTGGAGCTCAGATTTTTTATAAAAAGCAGCTTTTTGTATTACTGCGCTATTGGGCCAGACTTTCTACCTGACGCTGTCCCTTTAAAGTCTTTTAAAAACACCAAGAGGAGCCCATGCATTCCCTCCGAGTTGTTTTCCTGGGTTTGCAAGATCACTCGGTCAGATGAGGCGAAATTCTAATACCAAAAAACGTTTACAGTGTCCGCTACGCGAGCCAAGAGCAGTAACTAGCCAAAGGGTTACTAACAAACCCCCGCTCCGCCCAGCAGCCGCCGTGCTTGCTGTAGCAGCCCCTACTTCAGGTATCGCCACCGTTTGCTGCATTTCCTATTAGTTCTAGAAGCCTTACGGTCCCCTCCTGTCCTCAGCACCCTCTGCCTGTTGATACCCTCGACTGTCAATTTTATATTCCAACGATGTTAGTTATATTTTATTTATAAAAAATTGCTTTAGGGGTAACAGACGTGTGTGGGGAAGCACCGGACGGCATGCCCGAGGGCGCCGGCAGCCGCGCTGGGTACGCCCCTGTGTGTACAGTACCGTGCCGATGACTCGCTTGTGTGTGACAAACCTTCTGTACAACTTCCTTCTCCTCCTTGCTGTTAGTGCATCGTTCCAATGGGTGTGCTTTGTGTACAGTATCATTGTGAGTTACACAGATTAAAGAAACGGGAAGGCTCTTCTCTGTCTGCTTTTTTGGGGGGAAGGCTCTAGAAACAGTCACAAAACCCAAGACGTGAGCAGGCACCAGTTTAATGGGGTTACAGCGACGAATGGAACGTGGAAACCCTCCGCGCAGATCAGTCCTGCAGGACCCATTTGTCCTTTAATCCATTTGTCCTTTTTTTTTTCCTTTTTATGATTTGTAGATTTATGGGCTTTGCGGGGGGAGGGGGGGGCAAGGCCAGCTCTTTGCTTCGCAGCAGCCACGGGCACAAGCCCCGAGCCCTAACGGGGCCTGCGCTGCGGGGAAGGGACACAAATCACATGCAGGAACAGAGAGCCAGGCAGAGGCACCCCTCTGCAAAACACGCCGGCCCGCCCCCCCGGCGCAGCGTGCCAGGCCAGCGCTCCCCAGCACCACCCGATGAGACGAAGCTGCAGAGAGGCCGAGGAAAGCCCCTGGGGGCACCTGAAAGCCCACGGCTGCTCAGGGTGGGTGAGTGCGAAGGGCCCCCGAGCCCAGGTAAGCACAGGGCAAGCAGCTCCAAGCAAGCAAGGGCCCAAGAGCAGCCCCTGAAGGGAAGAAGTGGCAGCTGGCTGCGTATTTTGCAGCCCCAGCACATACCCCCTGGCCTGGCCCCCCACTCCTGCCCACCAAGGCCCAGAGCTGAGGGGCAGCAGCATCTCTAGGTGCTCAGCACCAGCAAGCCCGTCCCCTGGGTGCTGCTGAGCTCCAGCCTCAAAAGGGGCATCGGGGTAAGCAGGTCTAAGCTCATTACAGCCATGCTGGTCTCAGTTGGGAGAGGGAGGGGAGAAGCTGTTTACTGGTAGATGAACCATTAAAGTCACTCTCCTTCCCAGTCAGTAACTTACAGAGTGGCTGGAAACTGCCCCTGAGGAAGCATCTTGCCATGGTGGTGTCTGCGTGGTCCAGAGACAGCGGCTGATGCCGGGCTGGCACCAGCAGCAGGACAGGCTCCCGGCACGGCCGGCGCTTGTGCGCTCACTGCAGCATCCCTGTCCTCACCTGGAAGGCCAGCCCGTCCCCCCGGGTGGCTTGCTGCAAAGGGAGGGACACGGGCGCTCACTGCACCGCCTGCCCATGGATGAAGGATCCACCCAGGGCGGGGGAGTCCCTGTGGAGCTGCCAGAGCTCAGTTTGCCCTGGAAGAGTCAGCGGGGGCCCCAGGGAGACAAGACACCTCTGGGTGCAGCAGCTCCCCGGCTGCACCCACCCACCCACCAGTAGTTCATGCCGGTGGCCAGTTCCCGCTACCTTGTTGATCTCCTTGTGTCTCTCCTTGCTGACGATTTCCTCTAGTACTTCTCCATCTCCTTTGATAAGCCTGGAAGACAAGCACAGGCCCACGAGCCATGAGGGCTACTGGCAAGTTCCTGCCAGCCACGCTGTTTCCCAGCCACAGAAGGTGCTGACACCCCCCCGCCCCACCACCCCAAGGGCTGCTGTTGTGCCCCAGCTCAGGGGGTACCTGCTCCCTGAGCGGTACCTGCCCAGGACCAGGTGCTGGGCTGACACACCTCTCGGCAAGGCCAGTCGTGTCCTACCCCTGAAGTGGCTTTTTTCAGCCATATCAAGCTTAAATAGCACGGCAGGCTTTTCCGTTGCGCTTGTGGGATTAATGTCACCACACCACAGCAAGGACAGGTGAGGTCCCCTGAGACCTCAGCACCCCCCTCCCTGCATGGGCCAGCCGTCCCTGCCCCAGGCTGCGCGCGCTGTCTGCTTGTGCGGAGCCAGTCACGCTTGCGCGCGGCAGGAGGAAACACTCGTAATAAAAGCATCTCCTGTCACCCCACCATCTGCAGCCTTCACTGTCAACAGCAGCGGCCCCAACCCCTGCAAAAACCACTTCCTTGTATCACCCAGAGTTCAGGTCTGGTCCTGGCTGCCTGTCACGGTCCACTCAGTGGACTCGTGATGGTTCGTCTGCTGTGATTTTGACTCGTACACTGCTTCAGGGAACTGCAGAGCCGTTCAGAAACAGGAGCCAGTTTGGGCCTGAAAGGCGGCCAGACTGGGGAGCATCTTGCTGAGCAAATTCCAAGCAGTGTTGGAGGCAGCTCACACCTCCAAACATGAACAGAAATTTAATTGTCTTCATTACGTGCCTTACAGGGAACCGACCTTTGTTCCACACCTCCCCGAGCCCCGCAGGCTGCCTTCTATTTTAAGACTGGACTTGTCACACCCAATTCTCTTCAGCATGATGTTTTCTGCTTGCCGAGAAGATGCAGTTTATTAAAAACTGGGTCATAGCTCTTTGGCAGCTAAATGAACTTCTGTTTGACTGTTGTCTGTAACCCCAAGGGGCACCACTCCCTCCTCCCTTGCACCCAGGTGCTAACTGGGGCTGAGGGCTTTGGAGCTGAAAGGCAAGCGCGTGAAGCAGGGGGGTGAGGAGGTGGCAGTCACCCCTCTGGTTCCTGTTCTGCCCCCAGTTGCAGCATCCCATTTAATGGGAACTTCACAGCGCAAGGAACAAACCTTCTGCCTCCAGCAGCAGGGTGCTCTGGTGTCTGCAGCCCACAGCTCCCGGCTGGGCCACAGCCCCGTGCCCCTCGCATGGAGCCCCAGCAGGATTCGATAATCTGGGGTCAAACATGTCACTTTCTGGGTAAGTTACCCCAGGTCTGATGGGAGGGGATCTGCAAGGGATCAGCTCAGGCTTCTGCTGCTGAGGGGGACCTGGGGCCACGCACGGTACTGCAGCGCCGCAGACAAGCATCCTCCCAGACTCCAACCCACACAACACGGATGGGGGTGAATAACCCATCTCCCCTTTTCCCCAGGGGTCATACCTGGTTCTCCCCGTTTCAGGATCCACGACTCTCCTTATGACACTCTGCCTCGCGTCCCATTCCTCCTTTGTCATTGGCTTCATAGCCTGGATTCGGGATTTTTGTTCATCTGTCAAAACTGGAATGCATCAGTTCGTCAGAGCCGCGCTCGTGGGGCACAGCACCCCGCCTGGCATGAACAGAGGCACCCGCCCCACCAGCTTCCTGGCGGTACTCGGGGTTCAGTGACGACCCCCGCCAAGGGAAGGGCTGCCCCACGTCCCAAAGCCAGCAGCAGCTTTGCCAGCGTGTTGCTGCTCACTGTGTCCTGACGGTTGCCACCTTTGTTCCCCGCTCACAGCTACAAGCTACATCCAACCACTTCACCCTGAATCACTGAACGTGGCTCCTCGCGTTTACCCGGTGGCCGCGCTATGCAGGAGGGAGGAGCTCCCGACACCCCTCCCTGTACCCAGCCCCACTCCCCTCAGACACCTCGTGGTCTTTCCCCAGCGCACGATGCTCGTGTGCCCCGGCTTCAGTAGGAGGGAAACACCATCGTTACCTGGCCCAGAGTCCACCAGTGATTCCTTCTGCCACTGCTCCAGCGAGGGGCCGGGCACCGCTTCTCCCTTGGCTTTCTCCTCCTTAGCCCCTTCCTTTGACTTCTTTTTTGATTTCTTCTTTATTCTCTTCTTTTTTTTCTTCTTCTTGTCCTTCTGTTTCGCTCGCTTTTTTTTGCCGTGTCGCCTCTTCTTCGTTTTCGAGTCACTGTCACTGGAATCGTCAGAAGAGGAGCTGGAGGAAGAAGAGGAAGACGAGGAGGAGCCGGTGGATGAAGACGCTGTCTCAGAGGAAGAGGTACTTGCCTTCCTCTTCTTTTTGTCCTTTCTTTCCTTCTTCTTTCCTGCAATACATAAGAAGAGGCTGAGCGGAGCAGCTCTGCCCCATGGCAGCAGGGATGGTGGTTATGCCCCTCCCAGCCTGGTTTCCTTCTTGCCTGAAGAGCAAAGCCCCCAAACGCCGGGGCAAAGCCCCCTCTGTGCCAACACCTTCAACACGCCACTGCGTGCGGTGCCATGCTGCCAGCCCAGCATGTGGAGGGGCTGTGGGGCTCCACGCTTGTCAGAATGAGATTAAAATGGGCACAAAGCGCATGGCAAGGTGACAGACACCGCTTTGGCGAAAAGCAGGGACCCTCTTCTCAGGCCTGGGCCCCCTCTGTGCACCTGCCCCAGGAAAACGGAGTGAAACCATGGGGGGTCACAGGCCTTTCCCCTCACCTTCCTTAGCTGCCGCTGAGCTCGACTTGTGTTTGTGAGACCCAGAGGTCCTCGGAGGAGAGGTGCTGCCCCGGTGTGAGTCCTTGCTGCTTTTCCTCCTCTTCTTCTCCTTCCTCTCCGGTCTGCTCCGAGAACTGCTTTTGCTCCTGCTTCGTGATCGCTTCCGAGACTGGCTGTGGGCCATCGTCCGTCAGCCCCTGGAGGGAACAGGTGACATCAGGGGGAGACCACCCTCGCTCGGCGGCAACACGTCAGGCAGCCCCAAAAACCTTAAACCCAACCAGCCCAGGAAGACCTGCTCCTGTTAAAACTCCCTCTCTGCTCACGCCAGCTCTCCCTGAGCCCCCAACGCTCAGCGGGGATGGGTCGGGGTTACCCGTCACATGGCCGTGGCCAAACTGGATTTCACCAACCCACAACAAGAGCCCTCAGCCAAGAGCTGGGGCCGCGCAGTGACAGCACAGCCGTCCCCGGGCAGCCCTCACCCGCCTCCAGACAACCGTCACCCCAGCAGGTTCGGCGTGAAACCTCCACCAGGCGTCCCCTGCGCTCCCTGTGTTTGTCCCTAGGCGTGGTGACTGAGAGAGAATCGGGCCGACCCCTGTCGGGGTTTGCAGGCAACGCTGTGCCCCATGGCCCCGGGGACAACCCCCGGTAGCTACGGGCCGTGACCGCCCCACGGGGCTGGGAGCCGTCGGGAGGACACTGCACCCGCAGACAGACACTGGCGAGGTGCGATCGGTGCTGCGGCGACAGCCAGCAGAAGGAACCATCCTCATCCTCCCAGGCTGAACGCGGAGTCAATCACCCCATTATTTAAAATGCCGGGAGCAGGAGCGAGCCAAGGGGAGGAATGAATTTTTAATATTCCAATTTGCTGTTAGAAAACAGATTATGCCTTGAGCTGGCATCCCCGTCCATCAGCCCGACCAGCTGCCAGCAGCCACAGGCCAGAGACGGCATGATATATGCTCTCATTAATTTAAAAAACAAACTGGCACCATCGGCAGAGCACTCTCTGGGAAACGCTTGCTCACAGCCACCTTCCAACTGCTGCATTTAATTAATTGCATGTTTACCACCTCGACGTTCCTGAGCGGCGATTCGCTCCCAAGTGAATCAGCCCTTTGATTGATTGCCAAGCAGAAATTTCAAGCAGAAAAAAAAAAAAATACCCTGACACAATTAAGGACAGGTAGTTTCTGAGGATGAGAGTCCTTCACCGACACGCGCCCAGCAGCCGTCCCTCGCACCAGCGCCGGGTGTCCGGGCCTCGGGCCCGCTCTGTTGGACACCTGTGGCAACAGGGCCAAGGGGTGAGGAGCCGGGTGCAGACAGGAGCACCCCGGCGAGTCCGAGGCGACGCCGCAGGAAGGGGGATGAACCCCAAATCCACCACGGCAGCACCCCCCCAAAGCTGGGGGCCTCACCTCCACCCTGCCACCGGGTTCACTTCGACGGCGGGGCCCAGCTTCGCCCAGGCCCGGCCCCTGCTCTGCCCCCGCCGCAGCTGAGGGGCGGCCCCTTCCCCCTCACCCCAACGCAGGCAGGCTGCGGTAGGCTGGCCCTTTAAGAGCTCAGCACGAGGTGCGCTGCCCCTTTAAGAGCCTAGCACAAGGCGTGCTGGCCCTTTAAGGACCTGCGCAAGGTGCGCTGGCCCTTTAAGGGCTCAGCAAGAGGTATTCTGTCCCTTTAAGAGCTCAGTACCAGGTGTGCTGCCCCTTGAAGAGCGCGGAGCGAGGCGCGGCCCCTTTAAGAGCGCGGCCCCGCGTGTCCCGCTCTTTAACACCCCCCCCCTGCCATGGGGTGCCACCGCAGCGCGCATGCGTGTGCCCCCCTTTTTCCTCCCCCCCCCCCCCCGGTGTCCTCCGCCGGGTCGACCCCTCCGGCCCCGCCGCGCCGCAGGTAAGAGGAGAAATTTGGGGAGGGGGGAGGGACTCACCGCGGCCGGGCCGGGCCGGGCCGGGCCCGCACCGCCGCTACGAGCGGAGCAGCCGCCGCTGGCTCCGCGCTGGCCTCCCCCTCCTCGCCCCCGCCACTTCCGGCCGCCGCGCGCGGGGCCGGGCGCCGCCTGCGCCGCGCTCTTTGGTTCCGGGGCCCCTGGGCCCATCTCGCCCTTTAGCTGAATTTTTGGGGGCCTAATTCAGGCGGAGGTCGGGTTTGCTGGTGAGGGAAATGCAGCTTGGACGGCTGGTTTTCTTGTCACCAGCCCTTTGGCTCCGTGCGCGAACACAACGGCCGGTTTCCTCCCCGAGATGCGATTTTAATGGGTTTTGCTAATGAAAAGCTCATCAGCGCGGTGCGCTCGTGGCATCACCAGCCAAAAATACAGCAGATCCGCTGGGAAGGCTTAAATCAGCCCCCTTCGTGCGAGCTGTGCCGGCTCACGTCTCACAGTTATCGATGATGCAAAGTCCACATGCTGTAATTAACTGCAGTTGAATAAATGAATGAAAAAGCACCTTATAAACACGGTGGCATACGTGTGTATCAAATATATACAATTAATTTTCCGCAGAGCCAAATGCAGCCACCAAATCAAAATGTATTTGGCTGCTTTAATTTGTTTTGTAGATGGGAGAGTCCCGGAGTTCAGCCAGCTGGCAGTAAGGCAGGGAAAGCACTTGACCCTCCAAACGCATGGGCTGCCAGGGGATCTTGGTGCCAAATTAAGAAGCCCCAGGCCCACCTGCTGCACCCAGGTGGAGACGGTTACGTTACATTCTCACTTGTTCACATAACTGAAGCAAGGGAGTTAAAATGCACACTCTTGCCTTCCTCTGGAAAGTTTTGCTGTGTTGCAGGTAGAGCTTTGACTCTGAAGCCCCTTTCTGTTTGCTTAATAAGGTTCACAGAATCTTTGAAGGGGAAATTTCTGCTTAAAAATGCTCAAGGAAGCCTTGAGAGATCCTCTCAGCCCCCCTGTGGGATCAGCTCTCCCTGTATGGCTCCTGATTTGGTTTTCTGAGCCTGGGTTAGGTAAGCCTCTGGTGATGGTAATGCCATGCCATTCCCAGCAGCCTGTTGTGAATCACCTGTATCTCACTTTTGAGCAGATCCTCCACGGTCACCCAGCAACAAAAAGCTCTTCCCCTTCCCCTGGAGGACAACAGGAGTCCCTGCCAATAGCAGAGAAGTGGTAAGTGCAGGGCTTTATTGTCCCGTTCTTTTCTGTTTACAGCAATGCTGCTGCTGGCACAGAGGTCTCCACAAAGACCAAGCACCTTTGGGTGGTTTCCCCCTACACCTGAAAATATTTACAGAGCCTTTGCAGTGATTAGAAGTGGTGAGGCTTTGTACAGCTTCCAAGCAGTCCTCCCGCCCGAGCGTGAGCCCTGGCGAGCCGAGTACCAGCTCTTCCAGCTCTCCAAGCAGCTGCTTTCCCTAACCCCAGCAGGACTGGTTGGGCATCACTTCCCAAGGCGATGGCTACTCCTTACGTGACTCGTGCACCCGCCAGAGTCTCGTAGCACAGCCTGAGAGGTCAGGAAGGAGCTTTAGGCAACTCAGTCCGAAGAAATTGGGCTCCACCGTCTGCTACCCCAAGGAACAGAGATTCACAGTCTCAGGCGTGTCGTCTTCAAGGGTTTCTGTGAACCCATCTCCAAAGCCCTCTGCTTCCACCAGCTCAGGTTTCTTGTGGCACATGGGGCAGAGCTGGTTGCGGATGGCAGATGATCTCATCCAAATAATGAGGTTCCAGCGTTCCCCGGAGGCAATGGGAAGCGCCCCATGGATCTGCCCTCCTCGGTGTAACAGCCCCTGGGTGCCCACATGTTCAATCTCTATGTACTTTGGCACAGGGGTGGGATCCTGGAACAAAGGGAGGTGGATACAGCTTTACACCAGAAAGTCCCCAACAGAACAATGCTCAAATAGTTGAAACTTTTACTTGTCACCTCTTCACCCCCAGCACCCGGTGAGCAGCATGGAGAGGACTCACTGCGCCTCTGAAATGCAGCCCCTTCAGTGGTGGCTTGGCAGCAGCTTAGTGTAACTGTTTTCCAGTAAGACATTCCCAGTGCCAGGTCCAGAGGGACTTTAAAGGCAGAGTTTCAGTCAAAAAAACCTGTTTCACCAGTGTATGGGAGCTTTTACCCCTCTCTTGCCAGGAGCCCCCTGGAAATTAGCAGCTACAGACTTAGGTTTAAGTCTAATCTGAAATATATCTTCCCTCTCTCTATCTTAGAGCACCTCCCTGCTCACTATTTCAGTTGTGGAAGGATGGGCTGGCTTCTTTCACTCCAGTTTCTACTACGATAGCTGTCTCTGTCCTCTCTTTGAAGCTTGAATATTGGTAACGTGCTTGTAGCAGAAAAGGCTCCTGTATATAACCAAGACATTTTAAAAAAGGGAGAAGGGACAGAGCAGGTTTGACTGTCAGGAGCAACTAACTGTGTTTTTAGAACACCGTTAATGCCTTGAAACTGGGGGGTGAGGAGGTAGAGGGGAATAGAATCAGGGTCTAGGCTAGGAATATGCTCAGTACCTGGCTGAAATCCCCGAAGTACAAGTTGCCTTCTGTGAAGTCTTTCCCCAGTGAAACGTTCAAGGTGACTTCTGCGTTGTCATAGTGAGAGCTCAGATCCAGATCTTCGTGCAGCGAGTACTTGACGACAAACGCCTTATGGCTGTCCAGGCCAGCGCCTCCCACGTCGGGATACAGCAGTGCTGTTATGGGCTGCAGGTATTTCTCCCGCAGGGGTGTGATGAAAGTTTCATCCATCCCAAGCTCATTTAGCAGAACCTAAAGAGAGGAGATGGGAACAGCTGAGCAACTACATCTGCTGCTTCATCAGAGCTGCCTTGTTCTCTTCCAACCCTGCTGCTTGCTCGGATAAAGAACTTTAGAGCAAAGGCTCCAGCTACAGGCAAAAGAAGTAGGATCAAGGTGGAAAGCGATGGGGAAAAGTAAGATCAAAAGTTGAGTGTTCTTTAAAAACTGACTCCTTGATTTAAATGTGTATTGCTTAAATACCGGGTGCTCTTGCTCTCAGATACCAACTCCCATCCCCTTTCCCTGCATTCCTCTGGCCTTTGGTCTGTGTAATACACATTCCCTCAACCCTTTCACTTCCAGGGGGCCGTACTCAAACCGCACTGTGCTCGAATTACAGACATTTTGGAAGGGAAACGCACGTGCAGCGAGGAGGTAAAGAAAGTCTGCTCGTGGACACTCCCCCTAAAAAAAGCACGAGAGATAGTCCTACCCCATAGTTATTCATAGTGTTGGGCCTGCCTTTAGGCATATCCGACTGCTCAAAGTTCTCCAGCTCATCCACAAAGGCTTGGCAGAATTCCTCTGTGAACACCGGGAGTCGATAGATCCTCTTGTCTGTCAAGAGAAGGGAGACACCATTTGCTGTGGAAAATACCAGGCTGTCGTGCTGTCTGGCTAGACTGTGCTGGTGTCAGTGAGAAGGCAGACCCACGGGCTTCACTTTGTGCTCAGGCTGCTCAAAGGGCTGGAACCATTCCCTGGGATCAGCTCTGGGATGTATTTCTTGTTTTGCCTGTTGGCCCCTCGTTTCCAGGCTTCCCCATCCAGCTGGGAGGCGTGGCACTGGTGTAACCGCCTGCTCTGGGTGCCAAGGAAATGTCTTGAGAGAGTTTTGGAGGGAGGGCAGTGAATCAGCAGCTCATCCCAGGCAGCCCAAATACAACCTCCTGGAAGAAGGAGACTCAAGGTCCTTCAGGGGATGTGGGATTCACTCATCCAGTGCCAACCTTTTAGGAAGGCCAGGCCTTCTGAGCTGCCGGTCAGGGCAAAGCCCTAAAGGTCTGTGTTTCAGTATCGAGGATATAGAAGCTGAGCAAAAGACAGTGTGAAAAGGCCGTCTGGCTGGAAAATGTGCCTTGAACAAATCCAGGAGCCCTGCACACACACAACATTTGTGTGTGTCTTCTTGTCTTGAGAAAAGGAGGCAACTTTGCAGCTTCCCCTCTACATTTTGTCAGCATTTGCGGTAGGGAGAGAGCTTCACGGATGCCTCCAGGGAAGCTCAAAACCCAGATCTCTTTTAAAAAGACTGAAATCTAGACTGAAACTATTTCAGCTCAGACTAACCAACAGGGATTGTCTGAAACGGTAAAGCACTTGGGGAGGGAGTTAGCTCCCCGGGCTAACAGCGTTCCTTCGGCAGGCTCCCCCATGAGGCTGTGGTACAAGCAAAACCCCGGCCCTGCTGCAGCTAGAGCCTCTGATGAGACATCAGCAGACTGGGACTGGAAAGGCAGAGAACCGGCTCTCCTCCAGAGCAGAACTGCTGCACAACACTGCCTCTCCCGAGGCTCTTGTCAAGCAGAAAATAACACCCTGTTTGTCTCAGCTGTGTATCAAATCTGAGCTGTCAAAGACAGGGCTTGGAAACCGCTGCCATCGGTGAAGTTGCAGTGTCACACAGGGAGAGCTCCGTGGTGGATGTGGTGTTTTCTTTACCTGAGAAGGACTCGATGCGGCCCAGGAGGCCGTGGAGGTGAGCATCCGGTGATGTGCAGTATCTCACGACTTCTAGAAAACCTGGGGCCAGGAATGAATCCTGGTGTAAGGGAGGGAAGGATGGTAATAATACACAGGAACACAATTAGCTTGCACAACCTTTTACAGCCCAAGAGGGAAAAGGGCTTCCAGGCAGCCACAGGAAAATAGGTAGAGTCTAGGGAGCAAGGCTGATAGTCACACTTGGGTTACTTCTGTGGCAGGAACCGCAGAATGTTACTGGTGTTTTTCTTGGTGGTTTAGGTAAGTTGCTGCTTGCTCTAGTTCAGGGGTTTCTAAGTATAACTGGGCAGATTTATTCTTAGCGTGACAGGAAAGAGCCTGGCTCACACCACGAGCTCCTCGCCACTACGTGCAAAGTCCTTCCTAGTAGATTCAGCGTCTTGTCATGGCCTCAGCACAACCAAGTGACTCTGCTCTGCTTTAAGCACTTCCCCACACAGACCACGGCAGAACGTGTTACCGGAGCATCACGGAGCAGTGAAGCTGTGTTACTGCTGACCCGCGGTAACAACTCTCCAGCTGGGCAGTCCTGGCTGCGGGAAACACGAGGAAATTCAAAGCAGAGCAGCCCACAACCACCCTGCGTTTGGGTGGGGTGCACACACAGCAGCTTGCTGCCCCCTTCAGCTGACGGTAACGAGTAGTGTCTGAGTGTGCCCACAAAGGCCGATGTCTGTGGCTGTTCGTTAGCCCTCAGCGACCCTGTTTGCTGCAGTGATGCTTTACGTTTAAATCACTAATGGTATTGAGTCCAGCACCAGGGGCTGCTGCAGCTTCCCTACAGAATGACCCCTACCTGGCTACAAGCCAGTGGCATCTTGCCTGGAGAACAACCTATGCTGTGAAAGGTTTAAATTCAGTTTCAAGATGCTACACTTCAGTTTTAATTCAGTCCAGCTTTAGCACCGTGCACAATGCCGAGGAGAAGAAGGCTTCCTACTGCAAAAATAAACTTTCAGGCAATTCCTTGGGTGCAAAATAGATTCCAAACCTACTGCCTACCTGCAGAGTGTACACTTCTGGGTGCTTGCGTTTGTAGCTCTTTGAGATGATGGCTTTACGTTCCACTGACTGATGAATTAACTGTTTTCTTCTCTGCACTTCTGCCTCAATCTACAAGCAAACAATAGAGCATGTTGTTAGGTAATCAAAAGGGATAACTAAAACAATGCCAGGCATTTGCTCATTGTTTTAAACCAGTTATTTTTGTCCCGGGCACCTCTGGGAGACAGAGTGTACACATTTGCTTTTCTGTAGACAAGACAAGTCCAATAAGTATCTGAAAAGCAAAAGGCCTAAGAGGGATTTGAGACATGTTGTCATTATGGATGGCTTAAAAAATAACTGAAGGCTTTCTATGGGTGTGTCAAGCACAGCTGTGAGGTTTCAGCCCTTTCAGGCATTCTGATGCCTCATGAATTGCCAGCATATGCTTTAACAGTCTGGCTTATGTTCTGACAATATAAGCATTATCCAAAATAAAGACATTTGCTGGGAGGGAGACAGGACTTGTCATGAGGGGATTACTGCTAAGTGTTGTAGGGATGGGCTAATCTGTCATTTCAGAGGAAACAGCCGTAGTAGCAGCTGATTAAGGCAGCTCTTCCTATTTAATAACCCCCCCATGAGATTAGTTTATAACACTCCTCAGCAAAAAACGAAGGAGGGTATGACTGGTACTCCCTGCTCCCGACCCCTGGTAATGTGGTTAGCACAACTAACACCATTTTATAAGGCAAGCAGCCATTCTCTGTGACCAAAGGGTCACGTATTCATTCCCTTTCCCTCGTTATCAGGCCCTGAAGGTCCTGTGAACAAAGCAGACGAACCAAACGGTTTTCTTCTTCCCCTCCCTACCAGCCTCAAGGTTCCTGGGTGCCAGGGCAATTATTCCCTTGCCAGCCTTGAAGGTCCCATGGACCCAGCCAGCCCAGTGTTGTTGATGGCCTTGTGACAGAACGGGGAAGAGTAACAGCACACAGAGCCCTGTCTATAAAATCAAGCAGCTACAAGTCCTAAGTGGTGAGCTTGGACTGGAACTGCTGCTGGACAGTGAGAGCCATAACCCCACCATGGCCAGGGACACCTCCACCATCATCTGCTTCCTCCGAGGACTGAGTGAGTATCTGGTGTTCTTTTATATGATTTTCAAGTCTAGATTATGATTGTTATATCGATACAGCAAACCATAGTATTAAGATCTGACCCGATCTGCAGAGGGTCCAGGTGATTAGAAATTACAAGTCAGGATCTAGGTGATTAGAAATTGTAAGTTAAATAAGGGTCTAGAAATCCTAAGTTAAGTTGTATAATAAATTCTTTATTACACTGCTTATTGTGCTACATTGATTCTGCTCATAAATTCTGTGCTATACTAATAATAACAACAAGAAAATAAAGCTTTTATTGTAACTATGATTTAGTGCCATCATCATTTTGCCAAGACTCCCTAAAAGAACCTGCCTGTCCCCTTAGTGTCGGGTGAAATCGGAGCTGGTTGTGTGACAGACCTCTGTCCTTGGCCTGGAAAGAAACACAGATCCCTCCCTAAAGAGTGCCGGGGGGCGGGGAGGGGTTGTTCTTGCGATAACCCTCTGCGGCAGACCTCATGTGAATTCTGTAGGGCCCCTGGGTGACCCCACCTCAGGGCACCCTTTGAAAGTAATTGACAAAAGAAGGGACGAGAAAAGACAAACTAGAAAGGCGCTGGGAGCCAGCTGCCTAAAACCAATTAGGGAGCGGCGCAGAAGGCCATTTTGATAACATGTTGAATGACAGTATTTACTTCCAGGGTGTTGCCAGTCTAAACGCATCACTGACAGCCCCAGATCAGGGAATTTTTTCCCTTGTCCAGCACTGGGTTTGATCAGGACAAGACGCTGGGGAGCTGCACCCCATCTCCGTCAGGGCCAGGGCTTGTGGCTTCAGCAAGTCTCCCCGGCTCCCTTCAGCGCCCGCGCCCGCCGCCGGGCCCCGGGGACACCCCTCTGTGTGGAAATCCCACAGGTGAAGGAGGGGGGATCCCCTGAGGGGAGCCGGGGTGCGGTGTCCCCTCCCGCCGCGGGGCAGGCCGCCCCCTGAGGCGGGGGCTCCCCAGGTCCTCCCCGCCGTGAGGCCTCCGGGTGGGTGAGGCCCTTCCCCCCAGGGAGCCGAAGCCCCTGGCTCGCTCTGACAGGATTTACCGGGGAAACCGCGCTCACCTCCCGCAGCACGGCCCTGAAGTCCTCCTCGCTCCGGCAACCCCGCTCCCGCAGCGCCTGCAACACACCCGGCCCGTCACCCACCGCCCGGCCGCGGCCGACGCCGCCACCGGGGAGGGGTGGGGTGGGGTGCCCGCCGCCCCGCCGTTACCCGCCCGTGGTCGCGGCGGAGCTGTCCCTCATCCCGGTACCGGACGTGCAGCCCGTAGCGCCCCACGAAGACGTTGTCCGAGAAGAAGCAGGCGCAGGCCAGGAACGGGCGGCCCGCGGACATGTTTCCTGCCGGCGGACGAGCAGGGGAGGCACCGAGCGCGGGTCCAGCCGCCAAATGGCTCCGCCGCGCAGCGGGAAGAGCCGCTTCCGGCCGAGCCGGCGTGAGCGAGGGCGCGTCGGCAAATTCCCATCAGAGAGAAAAACGAGGGGAGGCGAAATTTGCCCGTTTTCTCTAGTTTTATGCCTTTTTTTTTTTTTTTTTTTTTAATTTTGGTGGCGTCACCGCGGCCGGGGCCTGCAGCGATGTCGCTTCTCCACAGCCTCCACCGCCCCAATCCTTGATAAGGCGCCACGCCGCGCTTCCCCCCTCCCTCCCCGTGTCGCGGCTGACTCGGTGCTGACGCGGGCAAGGAGCGCCCGCGGCCCGCCCTGACACCACGGAGGACGGCGGCGCCGCGGGCGGGACAGTCGCTCCCTTAACGGGACGGGAAGAGGGGCGAGGAGGTGCTGAGGAGCGGGACCGGGGCTGTTCACCGAGGGTTCTTTGCAGACGGTCCCTGAGGGCCACCGCCACGCCCCTCCCAGGGCCGGGGGGTTGGGGACGCGCCTGGCGGGGGCAGCCTGGCCCCGGGGGCGACCCGGCCCGGCCCGGCCCGGCCCATGTTGGCCATGGACTCAGCGCTGCAGGTGGCCGAGGAGGAGGTGGTGGCTGCCGAGTCGTGCGGTCCCAGCAGCAAGTTCGAGGACATCTACCGGCTGCTGGCCGAGGGCTGCTTCCCGCCCAGCTTCTGCTCCATCAAGAGGAAGAACCTCAAGCGCTACGCCCAGAAGTTCGTCGTCGATGGTGGGAGCCCGGGTGGTACCGGGGGACAACCCGGACGGGGCCTGTCGGGGCTTGGGGCGGGGGGGGGGGGGGACGACACGACAGCGGCAGCGCCCGCCTTGCCCTTGGCCGCGGCCCCCAGCCCCGAGGAGAGCGCGGCCGCGGGGCTGAAGGGCCCGAGCTGGCGGGGAGGACCCAGGGACACTGTGGAGGCCTGTGGGGACGGCGACCCGCTGGCAGGAAGGCAAAGGCCACCCCCAGGCGTGAGGACAGGTGTCCCTTCCCCACAGCACAGGGAGGGTATGTGGCTTCTTGGCCCTCTGCGGAGCGGGGGCCGTGGGGATGCAGCGTTGTCGGTACCCGCTGCCTCTCTGGTGCCATCTCTGTGCCTTGGCATCGCTTTTGGGGCGCAGGGTGGGGATGATGGCAACGTGGTGCACGGCGGGTGTCTGAGACCAAGGCGGCTTTCACAGAATCACGGGATGACAGGGGTTGGAAGGGACCTCTGGAGACCATCTAGTCCAACCCTCCTGCTAAAGCAGGATCACCTAGAGCAGGTCACACAGGGCTGCATCCAGGTGGGTTGTGAATATCTCCAGGGAAGGAGACTCCACAGCCTCCCTGGGCAGCCTGTTCCAGTGCTCTCTCACCCTTAATGTAAAGAAGTTTCCCCTCATGTTCAAGCAGAACTTCCTGTGCTCCAGTTTGTGCCCATTGCCCCTTGTCCTGTCGCTGGGCACCACTGAAAAAAGCCTGACCCCATCCTCTTGACACCCACCCTTTAGATATTTATAAGTGTTGATAAGGTTCCCTCTCAGTCTTCTCTTCTCCAGGCTAAAGAGCCCCAGATCTCTCAGCCTTTCCTCGTAAGTGAGATGCTCTAGTCCCTTAATCATCTTTGTGGCCCTCCTTTGTGGACTTTCTCCAGTAGTTCCCTGCCCCTCTTGAACTAGGAGGCCCAGAGCTGGACACAGTACTCCAGATGTGGTCTCACTAGGACAGAGTAGAGGGGGAGAAGAACCACTTTCGCTTTATCTTAGCGGAGGATTTTGCTCAGTCCTAGGTGGAGAAAAGAGGTCCCTGGGCTTATTTGGGGTTGATTCCAGTTTAGCACCTCCTCCAGAGGCATTACAGAAGCTCCCAAGGCAGCAATCCCCCTTTGTGGTGTCTCACCTGTTTTTCGCACTGTAGAAAATGACCTTTTCGCTGGGGCTGAGTAGCTGAAGTGGCTGTGAGGATGTGTTGGTTTAGATAAACCTCTTGTACCTGCAGGCGGCTGCCTCTACTATGTGGGACCCAAGAAGGAGGAAAAGCGTGAGGTGATTGTGGATCCTGAACGGAGGCGGCAAGTCTTTCTGGAAAGCCATTTCACCGAAATCGGGAACCATCTGGGCCAGAAAAAGACGGTGCACCGGATCCAGAGCCGGTACTACTGGCTAGGGATTGTGAAGGATGTCGTGGACTGGGTAAGTTGGGAGCATTCACTGTGTCGATGACACCAGTATTTCCCGGGACGTCCAGGCAGCAGGCCCAAGTGAGCAGCAGGACGAGCCCTGCTGCAGGGATGGTGTCGTTTCTAGTGGCTGTGGCACTAAGTAACTGCAGGTGAGACTGTTGGAACGTCCCCAGGCAGCTGGATAGATTGGATATCTTTTCCCCCGAGCGCCAGGAAACCTGCCCAGGTAGGCCTCCTCGTGCAGGGCAGTTTTGGCCAATGTGGGAATGTGGGATTGTTTCAGATGAGTGTTGCTAAATCTAGCTTGGAGCAGTCTGGCTTCCTACCAGAGCTGCCCAGTTCCCTAAACTGTTGTAACAGGAGGAGCTTGGTGTTTCCGCTGGCTCTCCTTGGCTGCTTTGCCTCACCTGGTTTATTGCTGAAAGTTCCCTGCAGCGGGGCTCTGCAACAGTGTGGTTGCGTTGCGTGGTCCAAGCAGCCCGTGCTCCTCCAGTATCCCGGGGCTGATGATTTTTCTAGCCAGCAGAAGTTTAAAATACGATAAATATTTGCCTAAAAACAGGGTGAGAAATGTCTTAGCTGTAGGCCACGTTGAGAAAATTGGTTATTGTGTCAGAGAAAGCTGTCAGGTAAGTTTTGTGAAAGGTGAGCTGTGTCAGTCTGTTGTGTTTTGTCCTCTTTTTCTTGCACCTTCGCTATTTTTGTTGGGTAGAAGGAAGCTGCTCGGATGTGCTGTCCCTCTCATCCCTTCATAACCTGTCCAGTCTGAATCTGACAGAATTCATCAGCGTATTTTAAAGCCCTTTGATAAGTCTTTTCCCTTTCCAGATCAAAATGTGTGAAACGTGCCAGAACGCAGAGCACAACAAGAACGTGTCGCGGAAAGCGAGGCCTGTCAAAGTGGAATCACCCTGGGAGGTGCTGGGATTAGACATTCACGGTGAGCGTTTGTGGCTGACAGACTTTTCAAGGCTGCCACGCCGGCCGTCAGGACACACAGCCTGCTGGCTGCCGCGGCCGGCGGCTGCGTCAGGAGGTGCCAAGGAGGCCGCAGCAGCCTACCAAGGGGCAAGCTGATCCGCGTGACTGGCTCGCCTCCCTCTCCACACACAATGGGAGTTGTGGGTGTGCGTTGCTTCCCAGAATTGAGGCTGTGATGGGTGTATTTTTTGCTGACAAAGGTCACCGAAATGTATTGGCCAAATGACATTGCAGAAGAGAGTCGTGGTTGTTTTCGCAGCGAACGTTTTGCTGGGCTGGGTTTTTAACTTTCCTCATTTGGGTGATATTACGGCATCACATTGATTTTTCCTGACGCTTGTTTATGCAGGACCTTTTCCTGAGACAAGCCAGAGCAATACACACGTCCTCCTTGTGACCGACTACTTCACTAAGTGGGTTGAGGCTGCTCCTCTGCAGAAGAAAGATCCCTTATCGGTTGCTAAAGCCCTAGCTACAGTTTTTTACAGGTGGGCTCCTCTGTTGGTGGTTACATTGCACCTCTGCAGGGAGATGGGGCGCGCTGGGATGTGTGTTGCAAAAATATTCAATGTCCACAAGGTGATTCCCCACAAGAGCAGGAACTCTCCCTTCTACAGAAGGCACCAAGCAGCACCCCTCAGTTGCTTTTTACAAAGCACTTGGGAAGCGCCTGTTACCCTCTTGTTATCAGGAGAGGGGAGAAAGAGGCAGAAGTTGTTCTCCGAGTAGTCCCAAGGCCAAAAGAGCTGGTGCCCCAGTTCTCTGATAAAGGTTTAAAACCATTCCCTGCTCCCTCCTAGAAAGTGTTTATTTTGCACTCGCGTGGTGTATGTCACCACGTGACGTTGTCCTTGTGGAAAATGCCTGCGGCCAGTAGAGATTTGTATTCAGAGCAAGAAACTTTGCTTGTTTCTCCTGCTGCCCTGTCATTCAAAAGCAAACAGGCTTGGCTGTTTTGGAACAGATGGAGCCAGCAGACCTCTCCCTGCTCTTGAGGAGGTGAGGTCATGGCAGCCTCTGTAGCAGCAAGCTCCACTGGAGGGTCTCTGTCCCTTTCCTGTCTTGTTATCCCCCATGAAGATGGCAGTCCTGCAGCTCTGCCCTGCAGCTGAGGGAGTAAAACCCATTGTGTGTCCTCTTCTTGTTCAGGTTTGGAGCATCCAAGAACATTTACGCCAGTCAGAGCTGGGACTTCTGTGAGGAGGTAGGTCAGGTGCTGGGTGGTTCAGGGAAAAGTGCCGTGACCTTCAGCAGGTTTTTTGGGCAGCAGGTCCCGAACGCAGGGCGGCAGTGTGCCGTGGAGGGCGTGCAAGGAGCTGAGGCTGCCTTCTCCCTGCCCCACCCCCGTTGCGAGCGGTAGACGATTTTCCAGTGCTTTCACCCTAAGGGTTGTGGTTCAGGTCCTCCAGCCATGCTGCAGCGCTGCTCACAAGGAAGGTCCTGTGAGATCATGTCCATGAGATTCCTGCCCTACCCTGGGCTTAACCCAGCTTCCCACTGCTGTGGAAAACCTCAAGTGCAGGAACAGTCGTTACAAAACCATTTTCTCGAGCTCTAACTTTTCTGGGAAGCTTTTTCTACCGAGCAGCATCTGGCATGGGGACAGTACCATCTTGTGCTGTGGAGGCTGCCAGCTGCTGTGGTGCAAACCTGCCTTGTTCTCCCGTGGGCACGACCCCTGCCTTTGCAGGTCAGCCGGCACTTATGCGAGCGCTGGAACATCTCGCAGCTCCTCACCCCTGCGGACCCCGCAGACTGCGCGGGCCTGGACGACCGCAGCGCCGAGGTGCTCAAATCCTCCATCTGCAACGTGGTGAACGAGAAGCCCAGTGAATGGGACGCCCACCTCGACCCTGTGCTCTTCCATTTCCGCACCTCAGTCAACTCTGTCACGAAGTACACCCCCTTCTTCCTCATGTTCAACAGATACGTGTGCCTGTCATCCGAGGTAACTGCTCGACAAAGGGGAGTCTTGTAGGAGGTTTGCCACTGCCACGGTTACGGCGTAACCCCCAGATATCTGTCCCTTGCAGGTGGATTTTGTCAAGGATTGTAAAGAGCAGGGGGCTAGCTCTGGTAAGGCAGACAGCCTCCCGCCCTTCACAGCTGCGGTTCAGGAGCAGCAGAACGCGGTGAAAGAAATTGTAAGTCTTGCAGTGCCTTGAAATCATTTTGCAGCTCAGCCCCCGCAGGGTCCCTTGCACCAGGCTGTGTAAGAGCTGCCCATGTGAGGATCATGCTACAGCGTGTGCCTGGCCTGAGAGGAGAGGTGGCTGGTGGCACCTCAATGCGTGCCAAGGGCAGCAGGAGCAGAGCCGGCCCCTCAGCTGGCACCATTTGGTGCCGCAGGGAAGCTGGTGGTGTTGCAGCTCAGAGCTGGGTGATGAAATATGAGCGACTGTCTTACCCCATCAAGGCTAATGAGAGCTGTGTCCCGGCCTGCCCAGCTCTCTGCCTTGTAATCTGCATCTCAAATCAGCCAAGGGAGTCCGGCCTTAGGCAGGGACAAAGAGCCTTTAGGGACATGCTGTGTAATTAAGAAGGTTAAAAGTAACCCTGCTCCAAAGTGGGAGGAGAGAAACTGGGGAGGTTGGGGATACCATGAAGGCCAGAGGGCAGAGAGCTGGGTTCGGGGAGCAAGGCCAGCATGCGCTTCCTGACTGTCTCTTAACGTGCTGGGTGACCTTGGGCAACTCATTCTGTCTCTCGATTTCTTGGTTTCATGACTTGAAAAACAACCTCAGTGTCCCCTCTAAAGTGCTTGGTGATCTATGTGCCAAAAAATAATAGACAAGCCTCAAGTGCTTTGTTTGCTCAGTCATTTCTTACACTTACAGTGGCCAGGATTGGGCCTGTAATTAACAGGAGGTGGTAAAAGCTTCCCTTGGCTGTGTGTTACTCCAGCCTAGATCCCCTTCTGCCCTCTACTGATGGCAAACTAACAGCTCCTCTGAGCACTGCCATGAAATCACAATTTCTTGTGTAAGGTCTCCTGCCAGTTTGGGGTTGGTGAGAATAAGGCTGGAAAGACCTTGCTGAGTCCCTCCCTTGCCCCCGGGTGCAAGCAGCTGCGCCGGCTCTCGCTCACCGAGCTGGCCTGAGACTGAGTCGAGTTGATTTTTTGGTGGCGCCTGAAGGCCTCACCCAAGCAATCTGCTCCGCAGGTGATCGCCAACATGACCACAGCCTACAAGCGGGAGCGGAAGAGCGTGAAAAGGAAAAGTCGGGGCCTGCCCTCTCTTGCCTTCAAAGTGGAAGACGGCGTGTTTGGGAGCACCGCTGCCAGCTCCCTGAAGAAGCTGAAGAAGGGCCAGTTTGTGTCGTTTCAGATCGAGACGGTCCTGCCACCTGAGCAGAGTATGTCCGGCGTGAAGAAAACCAGTTAACCTCTGGGAGGGGGTTTTTTGGGGGTCCGGTGGCACGAACTGTCCCCAAGGTTTGTGGCCTGGCTGTGTGGGAGTCCAGGGTGTGGATGTGCCTGCTCTGTCCTGGGGAGAAAGGAAGGGGAAGGTTCAGACCGGAGTGTCTGTTCAGTCCCTTCCCGGTCCAGCTTTGCACTTGGACCATCCCTTCGACCGAGGGAAGTGGCACCATCCTCATTTACGCTTTGGCAGCGAGAGGCTTGGGCTTGCCAAAAGGCTCCACCTTGACTATGGCTTGGAAATGGCCCCTTTGGGAGTGATCTGGGTGTAGAGGAGGAGAGAACCAGAAACCAGACCCAGCTTAGCCACGTTGCAGTGTGTTTTACAGCTTAAAATGGTGCTTCCCACTGTCAGCCTGAACTGGGAAGAGTCACACCAGGTCTGACTGCATTCCCAGTGGACGTGGGAATGGCTTGAAGTGGGCACTTCTTTTTCTTTTTTTCGTTTTAAGCACTAATTAGCAGAAATAAAATCATCGTGATATTTTTATTTTTGGTTATCCAGGCAGAGAAAAATTATTTTTTCCTTTGTAACATCACCATTGTGTTCTCTCCAGAAATGGAGTGAACTCCAGGAATCCTGTAACCTGTTCCTACACTGGCGAGGCATCCTGGTTTCATGTGATGGTTACAGGGGTGTTTTTAAGCCCAGTGTTCCAAAAATGCAGGGAAACTGGGATAATGACACTGACCAGCCCCTCTGTCACCTGTATAGCCCAGCTAGGTGCACAGATGCAGCCCAGTGAAGAGCCTGAGCTTTACCATCCCTCCAGAGCTGGGGACTTGAAGGGGAAAGATAATTTATAAGCTGGATTTCTTGAAACTGGATCCCTCTCTGCGTTAGGGGTTAATTTAAATCCTTGTCAAGCCCCTGTTTAGGGCTTTAAAAATTTAAATTTAAATTTAAAAAACGATGTTGAGCACTTGTCCTGGTTGTTTTTAAAGCCAATTTGTGTGTTGTATTTTCCCCCTCTGCTGCAGAAATGAAATAAACCCAATAAAATAATATAAAAATAAAATAAATTTCTTTGGGGGAAAAAAAAAAAAACCTTTCTAAGGTGGGGAAAACCCTGGGGCTGCCCTGGCCGCGTCGGGGCAGGGTTTAACCGGGCAGGGCGGGAGCGGGGGGCGAAGCACTGCCCGCCGTGAGGGGGTATGGGGGTACCCGGTCCCCCGCTCCCGCCCTGCCCGGTTAAACCGCGGGCGGGGCCGGGGCCGCGCCGCAGCGAGGGGGCGTGGCGCGAGGGGCGTGGTTAGCGCGAAGGCCACGCCCCCCGCCGACCTTGTTCCCGGGACGCGCCGCCGCTGCCGTCGGGTCGGGCCGGGCCGGGCCGGGCAGGACCGCGCTGATCCCCGCCGCTGGTAAGATCCCGTCCGGTCGTGGGGGCGTGCGTTGTCCTTGTGCTGCAAAGGGGGAGACCGTCCGTCCGTCCGTCTGTCTGTCTTCCCCTCGCTATGGCGGGCACGGCCCTTCCCGGGCTTCTCCCCCGAGCGGAGCATCTCGTACCGGGGGAAGCTGGGATGAGGGTGGGGACATGAGGCTGTGGGACCTTCGGCGTCTCCAGCTTTGTAGCCGGGGACGCCTTTGCGGGTGGCAGGGAGCTGCGGTGGCCGCCCCCGCCGCCTCCTCCTCCTCCTCCTCCTTCTCCTCCTTCTCCACCGGGCCGGATCCGCGCAGCTTTGCAGCGGATGGCAGCAGCGAGCACCCTGGGAAGCGTGTCCACCTCCTCCCTGACACCGCTGCTCTGGTTTGCCTACATCCCTTCTTCCCCACCCATCCCACAAACCCCCGTTCTTCTCCAGATTGCAGCCTCTGCCCCGTTTTCCTCCACTTTTTTTCGCTTTTTCTCCCACCCGCCCAACCACTGAACCACTCTCAGCCAAGGGTGCTGTTTGGCCGGTGCCGAGAGCTGCCTTTTCCCCCATCGTTTGCTCTTGGGCGGCTGCGGAGGTGGCTGCGGTCATGCAGGCCGGAGCGTGGCCAACACTCGGCATCCTTTGTGCCGTGCTGTCCACGCCATGCACCGTCATGAGCTGCTTGGCCAGCCCAAATCTGAGGATCGGGCACCTCCCTCGTGCCGACATGTGGCACCTCTTGGCAAGGCACAGGAGCAGGTGAGCAGCTCGCTCGGTTTAAAGGAAGTCGAGGTTTCCCCATTTTCTGGGCCAATTCAGATCCAGCCCCACCATTGCTGCCACCAGTCAGACCTATGGGTGACATCCCCCCCCTCAGAGCCTCCCTCTCCCATGGGACGCGGCTGTGGATTTCCAGCCCCTTTTTAGTTTCCTCTTGGGATTTTTGTTGTGTCGCTGACAGCGCAGTGGGTTTTGTGGGTTACCCCAAATTAATATTCAAGAGGGGTGGGGACAGCAAGTGTGACAAGCTGCTGTACCTATGATTTTTTTCTTTTAATGTCACAAAGCCGAGCTGCTCTCCCTTCTGCTTTCGTGGAGTGCTCGGTTTCAGCTTTGGGCTGGGAGAGGTGGGGAAGGACTCTCAGCTCACGAGCGTCTGAGTTTATCACCTACACGGCTCCGTAGCACAGGACACGTGGGCTGCATAGATGTCCCAGCATCGCTCAGCTCCTGGCTGGCCCCGCAGCCGCTACAGCAAGCAGGGATGAAGATTCCCACCGAGATGTGTGGATTTCTGCTTTGGGATTCAGGTTGGGTGGAGGCATCTGGGAGGGAAGTTTGTCTTCATTGGTGCTTCTCATTTTATGAAATATCTTGGAGTGTATGCAGCAGGGGAGGGGAGGAAGGAGCATATAGTGGTGTCTGCGGTCAGGATGGGCTGGTGGGGAGTTGGCATGGTTGTCCTCCCATCCTGCTTCCCTTTCCCCGCCACCTCCCCGGGGTGAATAACAACCCCATCCCCCTCTTCTCGCCCTGCAGCAGAGGCCAACATGACCACGTCCTCCCCGCACTAGGGCTGCCCCCCACCGCCTCATTGACCCCCTCAACCCGGTGGCAAGGATGCGCGCCTGGAAGGCGGTGGCCAGCACGCTGGCGCTCAGCGGGGCCGATGTGGTGGTCACCACGCTGCTCTACTCCCACGGCCGGGGTGGCCGGGATGTCCTACAGGACCTGCGGCACTTCAACATCTTCAACTCGCTGCTGGACATCTGGGGGGGCTGCCTCTACCGCAGCTGCGTGCTGCTGGGGGCTGCCATCGGGGTGGCCACCAACACGGCCTACGGCCCCCGGCGCCTCAGGGCATCGCGGACCTTCATTGCCGTCGTCTGCCTCCTCATGGGCATCTACATGATGGTGAAGCTGCTGCTCTACTCGGAGGTGCGGAGGACCATCAGGGACCCCTGGTTCTGGGGGCTCTTTGCCTGGACCTACGTGGCGCTGGCGGCCACCTTTGGGCTGTGGCAGCTGCTGGCCTGCGTCACCTCCTCCCGCGAGGCACTGGGGCCCGGCTCTGAGTCCCGTGCCGAGGCGGAGGAGAGCTGCGACGGGGCCACCCCACGGGACAAGCGGGAGGAGGCGGCGGGTCCCACCATCCATAAACTGCTGTCCTACACCAAGCCGGATGCCTTCTTCCTGGGCATTGCCTCCTTCTTCCTCCTTGTGGCTGCGCTGGGTGAGTGAAAGGACTTGAGGGGGCCCTTGATGTGCTCCCATCCTCACAGGAGGGAAGGAGCCATGGGGGGGTGGAGCTTGGCAGCACCCCGGGATTGCTTTTTGGGGGGTGCTGGGTGGCACATCCAGCGTGGGCTGGGTAAGAAATGCAATGGGGCAAAAAATATGCAATAGGAGATAAAATACACTGGGAAATGAATCATCCCCACATGCCACTAAGGGCTATACCTCCTGAGACATCCTGTGTGATAGCCAAATGTCTCCATGGTGGGGATGGGGTTGTCCATGGGCCATCGCAGTTGGAAATACAGGCCCTGTGCCGATCCCGTGCGGTGGGGCTGAAACCCCATGTCCTGTGCTTGTCCGGCAGGAGAGACCTTCCTGCCCTACTACACGGGGCTGGCCATCGATGGCATCGTGGTGCAGAAGAGCATGGACCGCTTCTCCACGGCAGTGCTGGTCATGTCGCTGCTCGCCATAGGAAGGTAATCGCAGGGGCTGGTTTCGCCCCTGATGAGGAGGAGTTTGGGGTTTTCCCACAGGAGCTTGCGGTGGTGGTGGGCACAGGCTGTCTCACCTGCAGCCGCTCTGCCAGGTCCCTGCCAGCCCTCAGGGATGTGCTTTGATTTCTCGGCGCCATCACGGTGCAGAGAGGCCCTGGTGGCCGTCACGAGGCCATTGCACAGCCCTCCATGTCTGTGTGCTGGTGGTGGGGGAGCAGGAGAGGACACAGGGAACGGGCTCCCCAGGGAATGCTGTCCTGGTCCCCTCAAAAAGCTTGTCACTACCAAGGTTAGGACCAGCCATCCTTGTGCTGGTAGCACCCAGAAGAGGTGTGGGCTGGTTTAACCACCGCTTCCTGGGGTGGAAAATGGTACCAGTGCATCATTGCCCAAGCCCTCGGCCCGGGCGTTGGGGTGTTTGTGTTGCTGAGGAGCGGGTTTCGTGTCCATTGGTCTATAACGTTTCTTATCTGCAATTAGCTCATTTGCCGCAGGTATCCGGGGCGGCGTTTTTACGCTCATATTTGCAAGACTGAACATTCGCCTTCGCAACTGCCTCTTCAGGTCGCTGGTGTCTCAGGAGATGAGTTTCTTTGATGAGAATCGCACAGGTTGGTTCCTCTTTCCCCCAGATTTGCTCTAACCCCTCTATCCCATCCCAGTATGGTTTTTCCCCTTGGCTTGCCCTACCAGCACGCAGCAGATTTGGGGCAGCCAGACAAGTGCTCGTGTTTAGAAATAGTGACAGAAAGCTCTTCTCTTATGGTTGCGTCCCACCGCAGGGGTGGGACAGGATTGCCCAGCACCCTGGAGATGTCCCGCTGCCACCAATCAGCCTGACATCCCCCAGTCCCAGGGCTGGCATGCTCATCTCCAGTCATCCCCAAAATATCTACTTTCTTCTTCCCATACCTCCCATCAGTGCCTGCTGGTCAGCCACTCTCCAGCTCTGCTCTGGGCATCAGAAACCTCAGATGGGTGAAGCTTGCTGGGCATGCTTGTCGCTTTCCCTGCTTGCAATTCAGCCCTGTCCCGGTCCGTGCCGCTCTGGTGTGGTCCCAGCTCGCTGTAACTTTTCACACATTTAATTTCATCTCGGCGGTATTTTTAGTTTTGAGGCTGTTGCTGTATTTAGCAAGCGCTGCACAGTGCCCTGGTAGCTGAGGACACCAGAGATGTTATTGTAAGTGGGATACGGATAACCCTGGACTCACACAAAAGCATGGGATTTCTCCTGGACTCAAACACAGGCCGAGTTCAGGAGTTCAGGGTGACGTTTGCTGGCTGTAATGTTCAGCTCCACCAAAGGGCACCGCAGGAGTTTCACCCCTCAGTAGCTGGACCCATGTCCTCGGGGTCACTTGGGTCAGCTCCAGGCTGCAGGGCACATGGCTGAACCTGAACAGCCCTCTCTGGAGCCACCTCGTGCTCCGCAGGGCGTGCTGCGCCTGGTCCCGGCTGGTCCTGCCAGGGTGGCGGGGAAAGGTGCCAGCAGTCCCCCGTGAGCCCTGGAGGGCTCCTGACATCGTTTAGAAATGAACTCAGGGTTGGGTTGGCAGCTCCGCCGGTGCATTCAGCAGCCCAGCAAACACTCCACCCATGCACCTGCTGCCCGTCTGCCTGCCCACGGGGCACCCTCTGATGTAGGGTGCTGCTGCGGTCCCCTTGGCTGTCCTGCAGCCATCCTTGGTGACCCGGGGACATAGCACACGCCTTCAGATGCATTTCATGTTCCTCATGCATGCAGCAATTCAAGCTCCTCTGTTTTCCTTCACATCCACGGTAGTGGAGAGTTGTCCCCTCTTCCATGCCACCCTTCAGACCCCCAGTGAGGGGTTGGGTTGAATGGGGAGCTCCATCTGGCTCTTGATCCAAGACATGGGATGTAGCGAGGCACTGACCTGCTGTGGTAACATATCCGCACTCTCCCCTTCCCCAAACCCTTGTTGCTGCAGGCGACGTCATCTCCCGCCTGACATCGGACACGACCATCGTGAGCGATCTGGTCTCCCAGAACATCAACATCTTCCTGCGCAATGTGGTGAAGGCCACGGGGGTGATCTTCTTCATGTTCAGCCTCTCCTGGAAGCTCTCACTCGTCACCTTCATGGGCTTCCCCATCATCATGCTGGTGTCTGACGTCTACGGGAAGTACTACAAGGTAGGCAGGAGCAGCTGGCATGGCCATGGTGTGCTGCAGGGCTGGGCTGTTCCCCTCCATGAAGCTATCATGGAGATTGTGGGTGGCCTTGGAGCTGGTGGGATGGATGCTTGAATGCTTTGCTGCCGGCAGTGGGGGCAGGAAAGCAGCATTAAACCTGTACGGGCAACCAAGCATAGCCTCGGCTCTTGTTTCATGCTCAGGAATGGAAGTATCTCAGGTCTGACAGGAGAGGTGGCTTGGCCGTGGGATGTCCCATATTCACCTGCCTGTCCCTGCAATCTCTCCCCTCCCTTTGGAGTGACTTGGTGAGGGTTAAACCCAGTGCTGAGCTCCCTCCCTCTGCATGGGGCTAATGTGGGCCAAGGGCTGTCCCCTGTGGCTAATGCTGCATCCAGTGGACCACTCAAGTCCTGCACTGCTGCTCCTTGCATCAGTTATTGGTCTTTCCACTGTGCCAGGGACACGGCATGCACGGGTGCTGCCAAAACAGGGTCCTTGGGTGCTGCCTCACCCAGCTGCAGCTCCTCCTGCGGGTCGGGCACTGATGGGAGGAGTGGAGCTGCCCTTGGTCTCCAGACCTGTCCCTGACTTGAAAACTCCTCCTGGGTCAGGCTGACCGTGTCCCATCAGGGCATCAGGAGCAGCAGCTCTGCTGCAGGCTCCCCATGTGGCCCCAGACATGGCACTTCACCTCCTGCAGCCCAGGTCCCTCCTTGGGGACAGTGCAGCCAATCCGTTCTCCTCCTGGCACGGTGTCCCAGGCTGTCTGGAGGTGTGGGATATATCCCAATGCTCAGCTTTGTTGCCCATGGCCTTGGAAAATGTCACCATGCCTTCTTTTCCCAAGCCCAGCAGAGTCCGGGGTGTGCGGGGAGATGTGCCACGGGCAGCCCAGCGCCCGCTGAGCCCCCTCTGCCTCCCCCCGCTCCCTGCAGAAGCTCTCCAAGGATGTGCAGAACGCCCTGGCCAAAGCCAACAACACCGCCGAGGAGACCATCTCTGCCATGAAGACCGTCCGCAGTTTTGCCAACGAGGAGGCGGAGGCGAACGTGTACTGGCAGAAGCTGCAGCAGGTGTACAAACTCAACAAGCGGGAGGCCATGGCTTACACCTACTACGTCTGGTCCAGCGGGGTAGGTGGCCAGCACCAGGGCTTCCCTACGTGGGGCTGGGCAGGGGATGTTGCTTCAGATCCCAAAATGCACGTGGTGCAATGCACGTGCTTCTTCTCCACTTCCAGGGAGCTTTGCAGGGCAAGCCCAGCCTTGATGTCCGCTGCCAGTAATCCTCTGTCTCTTGGCTATTTTTTTTTCAGTCATCAAAAAATATATTCCGTTCCCCCTTAGGGCAGCGCTGCATCGTGCCACTGAACAGTCTGTTTTCTCTTGCAAATAAGAATATAATTGATAACCACTCAAGGTCGTGGAAAACCCCGTGCTTCTGTGTTGCTGCATTGCGTGTCTGTGCCAGCTCATCTCCGGGGCTCCGGCTGGGATACAGCCGCGGCGTTGGTTGAGCTTCTGCTCAGAAATATAGAGATATTCTGCGTGTGGGTGGTGGCAGGAGGAGGCTGCTGGGATTTGGGTTTGGGGTTTCTTGGGGGGTTTCTTGCAAAATGCTTTTTCATCGTTTAAGAGCAGATGGTTTGGGACTTCTCCAACATTGGTTGATAACTAAGGCTGTGCAAAACCCTCACGTGAGGCTGCCCTTATCTCTGCACATTCAAGGATCTCGGTAGCCTCTGGTGAAGGGTTTGCGAGTTATGGTGCCCTCGTGCAGCTGTAGCAGACTTTATAGCTTCCCGGCTCTGGAAGCAAAATCAGAACATTTTTAGCATTGTTCCTGGGCTCCTAGGTGAAGCTGGAGCATGAACTGGGTCAGCACAGATCCCACTGAGTCAAAGAAGGCGAAAACCCTCAAAAACTGGTCCTGCAGGGCTCGTGCAGAAAGAAGCCGATGGATTTAGCACAGCCCTGGTAGTTTTCCTCTGAGGGAACGCAGAATCTTAAGGTCAGATTGTGGCAGAGCAATAGAGGAGGAGTTTTTTTCCCCAGTGTTTTTTTCTGTGTGAATTTACAGCCTGTCCCGCAAATGTCACACAGAGCACCAGGGCATCGCCGCATTTCTGAGCACTCGGGCAGTGGAACAAAACCAGCTGATAAAGACAGGGGCTGGTATTTGTCATGCCAGAACTGATTGTCTCCTTTCTAGAGTAGGTGGTACCCCACCACACTGATCTCGGGCAGGAGTTGAGGTTATGCTTCAGGGACTTGTACGTGCAAGGAGGATTTTTTGCATTAACTCTTGGCTTGACTTTTTGTTCTAAATTAAAATGTGTCACGCTCACTTAATAGAAAGTTTATTTTAGTGGTGAGGTGACTGCATGCATCGGATAATTTGAGCGTAGATTATTACGCTTGAGGATGTTAGTCCAAGAGAGAAGTTCATGAGATGCTCTGTTATTTCAGATAAATTCTCCCCCCTTGGCTCTTGCCCCTCTGGACTTTAGTTTTGTTGAAAGATGCCAGCCCAGCTCCTTAAATCAGCCCATGTACTTGAGTTGTTTTTCCCTTCTCCTATCCATGCTTGCTGCTAGGGCTGTCAGCTGCGTGCTGGCAGGGATGCTCAGTTTGGGGTTCAAAGAATAAATGTCAGCACATGAATCGTGGGCTATTGTGTGAGTAATTACAAATGCACAGTAATTACAAAAACATCAGTTGTCCTTGCTGATTTTGGGTTTTTTTCTTGCTTTCAGCTGACCCTCCTGGTGGTCCAGGTCAGCATCCTTTACTACGGTGGGCACCTCGTGATCTCGGGGCAAATGACAAGTGGAAACCTGATTTCCTTCATCATTTATGAGTTTGTCTTAGGGGACTGCATGGAGGTGAGTCTGCTTTATCCCTCTGGGCTACCTCATACCGAGATGATGTTTATCTTCTAGAAGGTCCCAGGGCAGTTGCAGGGCTAAATCCAGTGCTGACTTACCCATGACGCATTTCCTTGGTGCTGTGGCTTTGCCCGCTGGTGGGCTGATTCTCCCTCGTGCTCCCCACTCCCCTCCTGCTGTGCGCCCAAAGCAGCTCATCCCCCCAAAAATGTAGCTGGGACCAAAGGGATCAGGCTGGCCCCAGTGAAGGGCAGAGTCCTGGCTGCCTCCCAAGCACATTTCCTAGCGTGAAGGATGCAGGGATTACGAAGCTGCCTGTTAAATTTCAGGCATCATTAAAAACTTAATTATATTACTTTTTTTTTTTTTTCCCCCCCCTGGAATAGGCTGCAAGCTGCTGCGTTGGCAGTGTGTTAGCAAGATGGGATTGTGGGTGGGATGGTAGAGCCCACCCAGGGCTGCCTTCCCCTTGGAAAGGCGTAAGCTTGGCTAATTGAGGCAGAAATGATCAAGTCCAGGCTTCCTTGTAGCCGAGTGTGGTTTCAGCGGTGCAGTGGCAGAGTGGAGCTGGAGGCAGCTTGCCCGGCTCTCACCATCTGTTCAGCTGACTGCAGGCTCTGGTGGTGTTTCCAGGCTGTGGTTTTGGTGTGTGTTTGGTTTGGGTTGGTTTTTTTTTTTCCCCTCCTGATGGAAGGAGCAGTTGCAGTACAAGCTGTTCTGCAGCTCTGGGTTTCGTATCGAAAAGAGCCAACGTGATGGGAGTTTATTCCAAGGAAGCCTGGTGTCAGAGTGCAGCAGCTGTAGTTGGGACAGCGCAATGGCAAAGCCTCTAGGACCATATCCCGGCAGGGAACAGACTTATTAGCTGCCAAAGGGTTGTCTAGAAGGGTCCAGCCTGGAACTGCTCTGCATTTGAGACGTGTGCTAGGGAAAGAGCTGTCCGCCCTCAGGGGCTGGTGCGATGTGCTGCTGTACATGGACTCTGTTCAACCACTGGGTTGGGGAGCTGCTGGTCTTGAGCAGAGAGAGCAGTGGAGGATTTTCTTGGAAGTTTGGGTCATGTATCTCCTGGCACATGTCTTCTCTTCCCAATCCATGTGTTTCCTTCTTCTCTTCCCCTCTGAGTCTACCCATGCACAAAACCCCCTTAGATGCCCTTTGCCTGGATACATCCATATATCCCCTCCATACCCTGCAGAGGGGGAAGAGCTTTCTTTTCCTGTGTCTGATGACTGTAGTTAATGTCAGATGATGGAAGACTTGGGAATGCTTCAAGCATTCTCCTTACGAGTGGCACTGACTGATTTTTCCATCTCATGGGAGGGTCTCACCATTGCCTCTTCCCTTCCAGTCCGTCGGCTCCGTCTACAGTGGCCTGATGCAGGGAGTGGGAGCTGCCGAGAAGGTGTTCGAGTTCATCGACCGCAAGCCAACGATGGTGAATGATGGGTCCCTGGCCCCAGACCACGTGGATGGGAAGGTGGAGTTCAGAAACGTGACGTTTTCCTACCGCACTCGCTCTGCAACGCAAGTCCTCCAGGTGAGCCCCATGGGCACAGAGCACTCCCTGCCACGAGGCATCACGCCCTGCTTCTCCATCACAGCAATAAACCAATCCCCAGCCCGTGGGAAATGTCAGCTGCGCTTTTGGAGATGTGTAAAAGCAGGCTCAGTGGCATGTTGGAAGACAGATTATAAGGAACAGCGGGTGTTTAGGGCTGGCCTTCCTTACAAGGAATGAGATTTATTAATAAAACCCTTGTTCACCGCTCAGGCATTAAACACGTCAGCATGGTACAGGACTTTGTGCCAAGCTGCCTCAGAGCGTTTCCATGGGAGAGGGGCTGGGGTCACAGGGAAGGGGGAGGCAGCAAAGAGGTTAGTTTACTTTGCAGTTTTTAGAGGTCCTGCTACATCAGCAGGCAAATTTGAAGCAATTTTGGAGGCTTCTTGCTTCCTCAGAGCCAGAAGAAATGGCTGATGTGGCACGTCACTAAGGTGGAGGGTCACCACAGGCAGATTTCGACTACCTTTGTTGCATAGTGCCCAAGCTGCTGTCCCAGGACCCTCAGAAAAGCCAGGACCTGAGCATGCTCTCCCATCCATGTTTCAGAATGTGTCCTTCACCCTGCACCCTGGCAAAGTGACAGCGCTGGTGGGTCCTTCGGGGAGTGGGAAGAGCTCCTGTGTCAACATCCTGGAGAACTTCTACCCTCTGCAAGATGGGCAGGTGCTGCTGGATGGGCTTCCCATTAACATGTACGATCACAAGTACCTGCACTCAGTGGTACGAGCGACTGATACGTGTATTCTAGCTATCGTCTGCTGTGATCAGAGGGGATGGATGGTAGTGTTGCATGTTACTTTGGATGTGATCTGGCAACTTCTGAAATGTCCAGAAAGCTGGAGGCTGGAGGTGGTCCAGGAAATGAATTCAGATAATTTGTGGAGGTGCAAGGGAAAGGGATGGAGAGTGGTTTCATGGGGAGGGGGAAGCCTTCCAAAAACAGAACAAAAAACAGGTTTTGTTTTATATTTTTTGGCCAGCACAGTAGAAATATGTTTTTGGATGTTGGATTAATTATCATGTAAATTTGGTTTGGAAAAGGACTTTTGCATTCCTCTGGCATTTTCTACCTTAAGATCTTAAAGTAATTCTCAGCTAGTGGGGAGTTAAACCTCTCAGAATCCTGGCAGCAGCTGGAGCACCAGAGGGGCTGGGTGGTTTGCCTAGGAGAGGGGTCTGGGCCCCTTGGCTCTCATCTGTGTGTCAGCACAGATCAGCCGTCATCTCCTCTGCATGTAACTGCCTTCTTTGTTTGCCCCCAGAGCAAATGGCCTCACCAGTCAGCAGGAAAACCTGAAAACAATTGATCAGAGACAAGCTGGAAAGCGAAAGTCAGTGTGACTCATTTACATTCCCTGCCCATACTGAGCGAAAATTAAAAGACAAGTTAGTCTTTCAGTTTAGAAAGTCTGGTATGGTGTCAGGAGCATGGGGAGAAGTCAATTAAAATATGACCATGTCCCACTGGCTCTCTTCATGCCCATTTCTGAGCAATAATTTGGACGGTTCAATTTATTTCAATATTGAGGTTTTGACAAAGCAGGCTGAATGCGAGAGTGAGCAGCAACAGCTGTAAGGTAGGACAGGGAGGCTGTTGCTAAGCAATTAAGGAATTGCAGCAGCTATGTCCCTAACTTGCTAATTTTGGATTAAAACATGCAGGAGGGCTCATTCACGTGGCCTAAGCATGATTACTGGCCTTGAATGGAAAATCAGCAAAAGCCTGAGAGAGGGTCTTTCCAGCTTCCCTTGTCCAAGCAACTGGTTTCCCATTCTGGGAAGAGCAAACAGTGATGGGAGGGACAGGTCTGGAGCAAAACCACAGCAGCGTCTTGGAGGGGGAAGCCCATCCCAGGTGCCAACGTACCAGCATTGCATCAGGTTTCTTTCCTGCAAAATGGCTTCCCAGCAGACGATGCAAACTGGGCTGGGGCTGCTGCTGTTTGCAGTCATTAGCATCTTCACTGGAAGCTCACGTTGAGGCGCTCCTGTATCTTGGTTTAATGGTGAGGCTTTGCCCGCTTGAGTCCCCACCCAGCAGGAACAAATGCCAATGATCCGAGACGCTGGCCGGCGCGTCTTCTGCTCCCGACCCTCTGCTCTTCCCTTCCTTTCTGCAGATCTCCCTGGTGAGCCAAGAGCCAGTGCTGTTTGCCCGCTCTATTGCGGATAATATTTCTTACGGCTTAACTTCAGCCTCCTTCGAGTCGGTTGTTCAGGCTGCCCAGAAGGCCAATGCGCACGCCTTCATCACGGAGTTACAAGACGGCTACCACACAGGTACCAAAATCCCTCCTTTTGCACTTGAAAGCATTGCCTAGGGAAGGCAGAGACTCTCCCCTTGGGTGGAAAGTCAGGCAGGTAGTGACTGACGTCAGTCCGTGGCAGCTTAGTGGCTATATGGAGAGGTGCAGCACTCCCGCTGCCTTTTGGGGTGACCGAGCTGTTGCAGGATTTCTGAGCCCATCCCGGGAGAGTGTTCCTGCTGCTGTTCTGTGCCAGCAGGGTGAGCATCCCCCATCCCATCCCCTCCGGACTGCTCTGGCTCCTGGTGCCCGGCAGCGTTATGGAGATGTGGCACTGGCAGTCTCACCATTTTTCAGTGCAGGAACAGAAGCGCTTAGCTGTGTACCACCCCACCTGCAGAGGAAGAAAATAAACCTGTAATAAATCCATAGTAATAAAAGCTGATGTGTTTGTGACAGTGGGACTTCGTGAGGAGGCAGGTCAGACTGATGATGGTTTGTGTTTATGGAACCCAGCTGAGAGGTCCTAGTTTTCCCTCACTGCTGCCTTGGTGGCACAGCCTCCAGAGCCTGACTTGCAGGGAGAGATGGCAGCGACACAGCTGCGTGGGCAGGGAGGGGGAGCTGGGGGTTTGGATGATCTCCCAGACTTCTCTGCTTTGTTTCCATCAGCATCAGTCCCTCAAACCCTGGGACACAGTGGAGAACTCACTGCTGGAGAGAAGGACTGCAGCCTTGGAGGTGTTTAAATGTCTCTGCCAAGTGAGCAGAAGCGCTTACCTGGTCTTTGCTTCAAAGCATGACACCATCCTGATGCTGTGGCCGGCAGCTGAACTTGATGGCAGCTCTTGATTTGTATTTTGACCCCTTCCTCTCTCCCTTGACCCAACAGAGGCAGGTGAAAAAGGAGCCCAGCTGTCAGGTGGCCAGAAGCAGAGAGTGGCGATTGCCAGGGCCTTGATCCGAACCCCCCCCATCCTAATCCTGGACGAAGCCACAAGTGCACTGGATGCAGAGAGTGAACATGCGGTGAGTAGGTGACTTGGGTGTTTGGGCCAAAGAGGCAATCTGGGCTTGGAGGAAAGACTGTAGCTTCAATTTCCAGCCTGTGGACAAGCTTAGTCTTGATGTGGTGCAATCAGAGGTTTGGGAAAGACGCTAATTCCTGAGCAGGATTTGCTTCCAACACTGCTGTAGCCACTAAGAAGGGAATCCTGTGCTGACAGCAGCCCACGCCTGACAAACCTGATGAGATAGGGATCTCTGACGATTTTTTTTTAAATGTGGAAAGCATTAATTGGCATACGGTAACTCTGTGCAGCCTTTTAGGACAGGATATGAAGGAGGACCCTAAAAAATGGTACCACAGCAGGGAAAGTAGGATGAGCTAAAATCCCAGCTGAGGCACCAAAGAAGCCACACTGGCAGAAAAGGCCCTGAGCTTTCTGTGAACTGAGCTGGTTTGACTGGGTTGTGACGATGAAACAGCTCTATCAGTAGCAGTTTGGCCTCACTGGTTTGATGACATGAGGGAAAGCTAGTTCAAGGTTGAGGTGGGTGGAGGAGTCTCCCGGTCCTGGAGGATGAGCACTGCTGGTCCACGGTGTGGGGCAGCGTGAGCATCGGACCTTGGAGCGGCTCTTTGGCTCACAGGTCCTCAGTCACCTGCGTGGTATCTGATGCCAGCCAGGGACTGGTTTGGCTAGCAAGGTGTGTCAATGTGACATGTGCCTGGTGACCACCTGCCTGCCTTTAGACCTTAGTGCTATTGTCCATCTCTTGACTGGAAAAAACAGCGCTCTCCTGCTTTGCCTTGATACAACCAGGAAATAGCCCCACTTTTCTGAGGAACTGAATTGACCAGGTATTGGCTTCCTGCAGTGCATGCCAACACCACGTGGCCTCCAAATCTGGGGCTCAGCTCTAACAAGAACCCAGCTTGCAGGATCAGACCTGTGTGCATACCGCACCTTCGGGCTGGCTGGACTGAGACGGCCTTTTGGGCTGCACAGTGAGAGCAGGGAGCTGGGAATGGACGTGCTGCTGCTAGTAGTGCTGCAGGGAGTCTGGTGTCCTCCGCGTAGCCAGAGGAGAGCAAACCTCCTGTCCAGAGGTTTCTCAAAACAGACCACAAAGCTGTTGTTCTCCCTTCCAAAGCGGAGCTAAGTGACGCTCGGGCACTAACGTCTTTTCCTCCCGCACAGATTCAACAGGCGATTTATGGCGACTTGCAGAACCACACGGTGCTTGTCATAGCTCACAGGCTGAGCACTGTCGAGAAGGCACACAACATCATTGTGCTGGACAAGGGCCGCGTGGTGCAGCAGGGCTCACACAAGGAGCTGATGGAAGAAGGAGGCCTTTATTCCAAGCTGGTGCAGAGACAGATCCTGGGGCTGGAGGGGAGCGCCGCGGACCGTCGCCAACCCGCAGCCCGGGGGGATTCGGCGAAGGCACCTGGCGGGCTGGAGGAAGAGTTCAGGATAGACCATTCCCTGCCAGCCGCGGCACAGGACGATTACAACACGGCTCACAAGTGAGAGCGGCGACGGCCGGCGCTCGAGACGCTGGCTGGGACACTGAGACAGGAGGCGGCTCGCCGAGGGGCTGGCGCGCTGCGGAGCGCCGCCCGTTTGCTCACCCCGCGCGCGTCACCCACCCGTGCACACACAAACACACACTTATAGAGCTTCCTGCAGTACAGTCCGGCGGGCAGATGCCGGCTGGTTGAACAGGGAAACGGATTTATTCAAGGGAGTTGGTTCTTTAGCAATTCCCAGCGTTTCTGCTGGGTTTCTTTTCTTACTACCAGTAATTCCTCTCGACTGGGACTTTTCTCCCATTGATATGCATGTGTAACTGCTATTAACTGTCATGGATGTTAAATGCATGCATGGAGGGGAAGGTTGAAAACCCCTTCAGGAATTTCAGGGGGTGGCTTTTGTGGCTGGATAGAAAAACAGTGACTGTAGAACAAGGTCCTGCTCCCGCTATCAGTCTATGGGGCCAAGCCAAAGTCTGCTGAAGTCGGTAGGGAGCTCCCTTTGGCTTCGGTGAAAACTGGATCACTCCCACGGGGCTGAATGCCAGGAGAGTTTTGCACTGAGTGCCTGCAGGCTCAGGCTCACAACCATTGCTGCTGAGCTTATATCATACAGTAACCACCCTTGCTGGAACGAGCCAGGGGACCGGGAGGCAGATGTTGCTTTCAGATTTGCTCTTGGTGCTTGGTGGGTGTTTGTTTTTAAGGATGAAAAGTTTTACCGTAATTGGGTTAGGTTTTGGGGTTTGGAGTTTTTTGGTTTGGGTCTTTGTTGTTTGTTGTTGGGTTTTTTTTCAGTATGTTTGTGTGCACTGTGCAATGTCTGTCTGGCTCCAGCATCCACTGAAAATTGGTCTGGTATTTCAGAATTTTTTTAACTCACAACCCCGGTGCTGGTTTGGAAAAAAAACACTACTAAAGACAGGCATAAAATACTAAAAGACAGCACTTTATAAATCCCACCAAAGCTTTGTTCAGCTTCAGGCCATGCTAACGACTTCACTGCATGGGAAATCCGTACAGTCACTTTCCTTGAAGTCCAACTTCAGCTGCCTGAACTTTAAAATGTGTTTCTTTGAATATTATTTATTAACTTATTTTTAGTATGAGGGATAGAAAGAAATATGTTGCTCCTAGCCCTTCCGGGTAATGGCTCTGGCTTAGTAATGTTATCCTGCCATAGATGGTGAAGAAACCTATGCAGCCAGGCAGGTGCTGTTGAAAAATAGCATTTATACGTGGAAGATTGACTTCAGACTGTGCATAGTTAAAAAATTATCTCAAGCACTTTAGCTCTCATGTTTTCCACCATTTGAATGCTGCTGTGTTTTACTTTTCGGCAGGTTTGCGTTTTTGTTGTTGGCGATGTTTTGTTTTTGTTTAGTGATGTTTTACAAACTCTTTAGTGTCCTTGAGGAGGGATGCTCAAAAAATAAAATACTACCTCTGCCACTCAACATCGAGCCAATCTAGTGGGGGTGTCTTTTGCGTTCAGGGTTTTCAAGGTGATGTTCATCTGAGATGATGACTGGATGCAGCTGCACACTGCACATGTGCTGGCTCCCTTGCAGGGAAGGACAAGAAGAACCTACAGAGCATTAGGTACGTAAAAGACTTCAGGATCTGATAATGGCTGTGAGCCATAGCAGGGGGTATAACCTGTTTAAGAACTTGTTTTCATCCCGGATCCCAGCCAGTAGTCAGCCTGGCACGAAAGGGCAGGCAGCCTAACCCATTCTCAAAGCACAGTGCTTCGTGACTGGAATCTTTTCAGCTGTTTGCTTTTGTGATATGATAAGAATCTGTGCCTCAGATGAACAACTCTTTTTGTCTTATCTCCCTCCACTTAGGAAACCTCTGTTGCACTCTGAACTCCTCATTTCACCCCTTCAGTAAATGGCCATGCATTCCTGCTTGATGAATATTTGCACTGAAGAGGTTGGTGGTTCCACCCAGCCCTGGCGGGCAAGGGATTAATTCTGCATTTTTATCAGTACCTGGGAACCGCTGGTGGAATCAACTTCTGCTTCATTGCAAAATGGGGGGAAAAAATTGGGTTACCTAGGAACTAAGGAAGCCGACTCACCCTGGAAAGTGCTGGTAGGACAGTGCTTGTTAGTACAGGAGATGCCAAAAAAAGAGAATTTGATGGTATGTTGTGTATCCCTCCCAGATAGTGCTGCAAAAAGGGGAAGATACAGTCGGATTAATCTTATTGCAAAGACTACAGTTAGTTTCAGGAAGACAGCCCTGCTTCCCAAGCCTGTTGTGATGATAACCCCAGCATTGTACTCCCAGGTCAGGTCCAACCAGCTTCAACTGAAATGGCGCACTGGAAACGGCAGATTGTCTCTGCTGGTGGCACCAGTCCAAGCTGATAACGGGGCCTGACTTTGTTCATTGCCACAGGTGTTGAATTGTCTCTTTTTCCATCCAGGTAACTCAAGGCTACTTTTCCTCAGAGCCTTACATCTTGTGGCTTGAACAAGTCCTTTTATCGTGCTGTTGGCGTGTGACAAGTGGATCTGCCTGTATGCTAAAGCCACGAGGGTTTTCTTATGGCTGGGAAGCCTAGTGGTAGCTCTACACAGCACTGGGGATCCAGCAGCCCTCATCTAATGCAGACATTTCTGCTGGCCCAGTACAGACCCTATGACTGTACAGAAAATCCTGCTTTTCAAAATCATTCCAACTGTGACTTCTTTTTGAAGTGAAAATCAGGGTCAGAGATGCCTGTTAGCCAGCCTAAGCCCGGCAGTAAAGATGAGCTTAACCCGGTGCAGCAGTGGGAATTGCTCCAGTGCTGGAATAAGAGCCGCCTCTTGGAGCTGCTGCATCCCTTGGGCTTTGCTGCCTGTGGGCAGTGTCCGTGTTTCAGTCTATTCTGCTGGAAACAAGGCCACTGTTCCCTCTGAAACCCTGAACTGCAGTATTTTGTGGCTGTGGGTTTGCCCAGAGTTGGCATTTTCATGGGAACGTGAACAAAAATCTGTTCAGGAGCTTCTCAATTACAGCGATGCAGACAAAAAGTTTCTTCTCCTCAAAGGGAAGAATCTTCTCCGCTGGGAACTCAATGAGTTTATCTGAAACCTTAACTCAGGGAGCACGGCTTGAAGACTGTCATGGCAGAATTGGAAGCAATTAGGCATTTGAAAGAACAATTGATTACAAAGGTTGACTGTATATTCTATGGCAGGTTGTTCTCCTCACTATTAATAAGCTCTAGCCATTCCCTGTAATAGGTATAACCACATAACCGCAGCTTTATTTGATTTAAACATTGGGGAACCCTATCCAAGATGAAGTTCAAGAGTAGATCCTATAGTCCTAGCGATTCCCCAAGGACACATATTTACCCTGTACCTTTGCACAGACAAGGTATGTGGCTGACTGACCCAGTAAATGAGAACGCTTTAATGGAAAAAAACACAGCTGTGTTTATTCCAACAACCTGTCTCCTGGTGTACCAATCTCTGCCTCAATAAGCAACTGTGTTCGTTCCAGTGGCTGCGCTTTCTAGGCCTTCAGCAGGTCTGGAAATACCACAAGCAAATAGACAGAGTGCTTCTAGCTCAGGTTCAGAGATGCGTTGTAGTCTGGGGAGGAAAAACAGTATCTGCCTTTTCTACTCTAGCTTCACTGTGAGCTTAAGGCAAAGAAAGTGTTTGCAGGTGTATAAACCTGCTCTTCTCACGCCTGCCGCTCTCTGAAAAGGAGTGTAGCTCTAACAATTAATTCTAATTAATTCTCTCGGACAGCAGGACCACTGTTCTCTCTCAAACAGGACCACCATTTCTCACCATGTGTGAAGGAATCTGGATTACGAAATCTAAATAGAAGTACAGACTGTGATTAATATATAGAAGGAAATGAAATTGCAAGTAAGCCTGAAAACTTGTCTGTCCCTTGAGCAGCCAGACTAAGAAGGGTTAATAAATGCCAAAGATTAGACTTGCAAATTCAGTCTCTACATAACCAACCAGTTTTTCCAGGAAAAGAAAAGAAGCTGTTGTGAAGGTGACTTGCAAAATATGTGTAGGTCTAATAAATATGCATGGGTACAGTGCTACTGACCATAAAAGGATATGAGGTGACAGTAGGAAATCCAAGAGCAACTTTAAAAAGAAAAAAAAAAATCTAACATCCAATTTAAACTAGGCCATATGCCAGTTCTCCTCAAGAGTGAAGCCTGACTCCTTATTCACCATGACATGGTTTCCACTGTAATCTTCCCAATTTTTTTGTTCCGTCTCTCCTGTAATAAGAAATCCTGACTTCTGTACTTTGCCTGCTTACAGTTTTAATGTTCATGAATGCTGTCACCCTTCAAAAGAATTTCAGCAAAAGCAAATAGGAGCCAGGGCTGGGTAGCTGATAAATCTCAGCCAGCAACACTGCAATATTTGATAATCCCTGTAGCCTAAAATCCTAGTTTATCTGCAATCCTTCATATTCTGTCCAAGTGATGTGCTGTCACAGAACCTTTATCTTTCATGAAGACTGCTGAATGGAAAGGCACCTTCCTACCTGTCCAAATAGAATATATAATTATACAAAAGCAGCTGCCCCCTATCTTGTCTCTCAACCGCAGCTGCTTTTCTGGCCAACCTGAGAACTCAATCACAGGCAGATGCTGATCAAAGTACTCAAAAGGAGACAAGGTGTTTAATACAGACACTCCTCTCCAACATCGCCAGAACACAAACATGTCTCTGTAGGGAGAAGCGGTGTTTTCAATGCATTTTGTACTCGAGTACAAGTGAGTTATGTTCTCCCTCTGCATTTTGTGAGGACTTCACTGTTTTGCATCATGCTGCTTCTAACTTTAATACAGATTACCACCGACTAATTCAAATAATCCCTTCCTTGATGTCTAGAGCAGTGAACTTCCATCAACCCCATGTAACAGAAAGAAAAATTAGATAGTTACAGAAAAGCTCCTTAGGTCACTGTAAACCATCTTTCTTGACAGCATATTGACAACACAATTGTTATCACACTGTAGTGCCCTTCACCAGAGACACTCACCCAGAGCACCTCTGCAAGCATTATTTAGTGCAAACGTTTCCTCTCCACCCTCACCTGAGACGGAGCAGTTGTTATTCTTCCTCTTTATAAGCAAGAGGCACTATGGTTGAGGGAAGCAGAGAACTCCACTCAGGATCACACAGGCAGTGGTAAAACTAGATTTACAACATGAAGCTGAGTCAGACTCTTCTAAGCCACACTCCCCCCATACGAATTATTTAGCTATGCTCTGAAGTTAAAATCACTAACGTTCTTGGGAAGAAAGGGCTTCTTTTAATCCATCAATTAATTCCTCTACTTGTGTGTATATGTGCGTGTGTGCGTTTGCAGGTGCAGATTTACAACCTGGTTTAACACGAGGGTGTAATTCTGTCTTTTTGATGGGCACGTGCAAATAGGGTATGTGATATCGTGTTGGCATGGCAACTATCTACTGGTTTTAAATAACAAGGTCAGGCCGTAGTGGCCATGCAAGCCCACGTCACCACCAGGGGGGACAGCTGCTTACTCATCTGTGCTCCGAGCAGAGCACCCCGCGCAAGGAGGCGTTCAGCGCACACCACAGCAACAGGCAGGTGTGACGTGGCTGAGTGGACACGTGCCTGTATCGCTAATCACCTTCTCCCCACCCTAAGCAAGCTCAGCTCAGCTTCCTGCTGCACAAACATCTCGCTCTTACCTGCCTCTGACCACACTTGGTTTGCAGCGTGGTTGGACGGTAGCTCCGCACTAAGCAGGCAGAAGGCCATGGAGCCCTCCTCTAACAGTGCCACGTTGTTGGTCTGTATCACCTGTGGATAATAATGACAGAGGGGGCTTTAGGGGGGATGAGAAGCATGGAGAGCTGAGTTTAATTATAGGACAAGAGAACAAACACAGAACCGTCATGGCTTTGTTCAGTGCTGCCAGGAAGCACTGGGTCACTTCCTGAATGTGACTGTAACATCATTACATTATAACAGCATTACATCAGAGGTTGATTCAGTTCACTATATTGATTTTTCTTTTCCAGTTAGATAAAAAATGTTATATACAAAGCACAATGACCACATGGCCATTCCCTACCCTCTTCCTTTGGCTCATGTGCTCGTTCTGGTTCTCTCTGGTGTCACACACATGGAAACAAGCAAACCCACACCCACGATCCCTTAGCTAGAAGCGGGCCAGGAAGGTGGTGCCTGCCTAGCAATGCATACAACTTAAGCTATGTTAACATAATTAATTATTTCCAGGTATAATTGTCTTTATCAGCTATGCTAACATCAGTAGTTACTGGGGAGCTACTACTCCAAAGTGTTACCACCGAGTGCCTAGTAAAGTGTTGGTGACTTAACAGATCTAAATCAGAAGAACAAAATTTAGCTATGATGTAATTGATGCAGAGCTTTTGCTACATTACATTTCAAAAGTATTTAAATTCACCATAAAATACATCTTTGATAGAGCATTTCTTGGCCTTTACCCTTGAAGAAGAATGTGCTTAAGACGGACAAAAAGACCTAGCACCAAAGCTTGGCAAGATGCAATTGTCAGCTATTTTTAACCTAAATAGGTATTTAGCCTAGGCTTGAGAACAATAATGCAGTCACTCTTTTGAGATTTATCGTAGCCAAGTTCCAACCTGGTAAGGAAGTGTGAGTTAAATAACTCTACTGGTTTTCCTTCCTAATTTACAGCTGTGCAGTTATAAACAAAAGGAGGAGAAGAGTCACCCACAATACTTCCAGGCAGGAGCATTGTAACTGGCTGTATCTGGTGCTGACGTGAAGGCTCAGGGCTCAGCTCCCCACGTCTTGCAGGGCATAGGACAGAGTCCACTCCCTGTGCCGGTCTGTGAAACGAAACCGCTGAGCCCCGGCCATCCCAGCCAGGCGTTCGACCTCTCGCCTCCTGCAGCAGCCGCCATCCCTCAGGACGTCGAAGGCCTTGAGCACCGGGCGGCATCACATGAGCGTGGCAGACAAAGCACGCTCTGTGACGGGCTCTGAGGCCAATGCCAAGGCCTGGGGTCTTTGGGAAAGGCCACTCGGCCTCTCTCAGCCTGCCCCAGCCCAGGCACCGCCACCCCCGCACCCTTCTCCTGCCCTGCGTCAGGCTGGGGGGCTGGAGGCCTGGTGCGCTGTGACCCCATGGTGGGCTTCATCCAACACGGAGACCCCCAGATTGGCTCCCCCACACCCCCTCCCAGCCTCCTCCCTCTCCCCACAACCTGCCTCGCCCTGGGTGCCCCCGGATCCCCTCAGGCCACCCGGGCCTCGTCCCCAGGGAGCCGCCCGCCACCCCCATGGCCACCCTCCTCTCCTCAGGCGCGCCCCCCCCCCCCCCCCCCCCCCGGCCTTCAGCCCCCTTTGGTACCGTCCACAGCCGTACCACCCCCCCCCCCCCCTCCATCCGCCCCCGCCGCCCAGCCCCCTTGGTACGCCCCGCCCCGCGCCCTGCCGCCCCGCCCCCCCCAGCAGGGGGCGCCGAGGGCGGTGCCCACCCCGGGCCGGGGAGACACCGCGGCGGCACTTCCGGTTGGCGGCGGCGGCGGGAGCGGGAGCGGGGCCAGGGGGGAGCCGGGCCGGGCCGGGATGGCGGTGGACGTGCGGCGCCTGGAGGCGCTGAGCCTGCAGGAGCTCAGCGCGCTGCTGGACGACGAGGAGCAGCTACAGGACATGGCCCGCGAGATGGAAGAGGTGAGGGGCGCCCGCGCAGCCCCGCGCCCGGGCCGCGGCCTCCCCCTCAGGCCGCCCGCCCCCCTCAGCCCACCGGGGCGCTGCCCGCGGGGTCCCCGCGGCTCGGGGCTCGCTGTCCCGTCTCCTCCCTTACCACTTGCTCTTTGAGGGGTGTTAATGACCGCCTCCCCCCACCCGCGGTGCAGGTGACTCCCTCTTCCCGGCTCTGCTCGGCCGTCGCGGCTCCGCCATGGAGTGGCCGGTAAATAAGGAGCCCCTGTGCTGCGGGAAGCTCTGCCTGCCCCTCTCCCTCCCCCTCTTCCTCCCGGCCTTTTGTTTGCTGGCCCTCCGTAATGGGGAGGGGGGGGTCTGTGCCTGGGCACTTCTCCCGAGCGCTGGGCGCCAGGCGAGGGGGGCTGAGGGTTCGCCGTGGTGAAAATGCTCGGTTTGTACTAAATTAGGAGACACTGACGGACCGGAGGTGGGATCAGTTTTTCCATTAATACAGCCCTTGTTTTGTGCCTTGGCCGCGGTGAAGGATTTTGTCAGGGTGAAGTCGGTCCTATTTGTGGTCTCGATCACGGCGCAACTTTAATTCAGAACAATATGAAAGAGATTTCTGTGTGCCCGAGTTGGTATGCTGGGCGCAGCGAAGGCTGTCAGGCTTTCTGGTGCTTGTTTTGCCGATTTCAAATGTCTTTGTCAGTGTATCAAACTCTTAAGTCGTGCTTTTGGATCTGTGCTTGGTAAAACAAAATTGAAGCCTGTTTTCTTCCTGTTGCTGTGGTTGTCTTTCACTGGATTTTCTATATGCCAGTGGACACTGAGTATTACAGTTTGGATATGAGACTGTTCGAGGTTTGTTTGACCACAGATGTGCCTGAAAGACTGTAAGTGTAGTCAGCTACCAACAAATAAGATGAAACCGTTTACATGAAAACTTTAGAAGAAAGAAATGTGCTGTTCTTCTCTGGGTCTTGGATTTGTTGGTTTTGGGTTCGTTTTTTTTTTTTTTTTTTTGAATTGGAGGACAAAAGCCCCGGGGGGGGGGGGGAGAAGTGGAATTATATTCTTGAGAAAGAAGCTTAGTTTATTAAGTAAAATCAATTCTAATTGCTTTCCCTCAAACTAGGATTCCTGCCCTTTTGGTGCTTCTGAGGAAATTGTTATGGATCACCTCAAACCAAATTATCCAAGTATTACAGATGAAGAGGGCCCACTGGAGGTTGAGGCTAAGATAATAAGGTGTCCTAGGGAATTTACTTGCTGCATTATGCAGCAATTTGTATTTTGAACTTTGGGTAAATAGATTTGCGAGAGGGAGGCAGGCATAATAGCTTTTCATATGAGCTTATATTTTGAGAACTTAATATGCTGGAGAAACAGATACTGCTGTGATAAATAAAACATGCGGAGATCTTCGAGGCACCGTGGTTACTGAGGGGCAGGAGTATCCTTCTGTATAAAAACTGAGTATTTGAGGAGAGTCAATAGGTTTTAATGGGCTTAACTTTCTAGAGATACAAATGGGAGCAGTATGGCTGGTTTTATCATGATCTCTGACAAGGTACATGAGCTGAAAGCCTCGCTCAGTGGGCTCTCTTTTTATTATATATTTGTCAATACATGCTTGAGACTGTAGGTCAGAAGTGACAGAAAACCTCATGACCTTAGTTGAAAAGATCCTCTGTCACTGCAGAACTAGACCATATTCTTAATTTGACCCTCCGGTTTTCCTCTTTAGTTGGCAACAGAAGGCTTTTAAATTGTAGAGTAAAGTTCTCCGGGCCTGAGGGAATATTTTGTGGTGTTTGGAAAGTGTGTCTGGGTTTGAAGGTATTCAAGCTGTGTGGAAATATGGCTGTGCCACTGTCTGGTATAATCCTCTTTTATTGTGTGTGGAGGCTTTTACTAGAGTCTGTTCAACTAGAAATGCGTTTACCCACCTTGGAAGGAGTTGACCGTGCTTGAGTACTTCTTCCTCGTTCTGGTTTTGCCTCCAGTGGATTGTTTACTGATTGAGTTTGTGCCACTGGGTCCTGAGTTTTCACTGTGAAGTATGTGGCAGGAAGAGGAAGAGAGGGAAATCCTGAACATTAAGGAGGAACCATGGTGACTTCACTGCTACTTGTGTAGGTATTTGGTTGTCAGTCCATATGTGTCTAGGTTGTAGGGTTATTCGGAATTCCTCAGATTCATGATTTCATTGTGGCATGCCAGTTAAATCATGTTTCCTGAGTCACTTCTCTGAGGTCGCTTATATTTTCAGTGGCAAAGTTGACTAAATCTGATTATTCTGTAATTGAAAAAAACCTTTGTTCTTCTTGCTGCAAGGGAAACCCGGCTCAAACCCCAATGTTTTGTTCACAAAGAGGAGGATTTGGAAAACCACTTGGCTTTCTTGCTAATAGCTAAAAATAGGCACCTTTCAGCCTTAAAGGGAATGTATTCCTGTGCAGCATTGGAGCATGATTTGTATATGTCATTGTGGAGGTGTGTGTGCATATGTCTGTGTATCTATATATCTGTGTGTGCTCACGTGCACGTTCGTGTTTTGCTGGGGTAATGGGCATATACAGCGTCCTTCATGCCATATCCCCAGGTATGGGAAAATGGGACATCAAAGAGCTAAGCTGCTGCTTTTTCTGTATGTAAGGTTGTTTTCGAAGCCTCTGGGCTTTTAGCGCTTGAACAACGAACATCTTGTCTGATAGAAAGAGGAAGGAAGCCAATTGTCTGGTACTCCTAGTCTTTTAAAATTGAGGAGGGTATTTTTTGTAGTCCTTTGAGGTTAATCTGTGTAGTACATCTACAATATTCATGAAATAAAAGGACGTTGTTTATAAAAGTCAGTCTCGGCGTGATAACTCTGAACAGCACAGATGAGAGAACTTGTGACCTGATGGTGGTAGATCCATTAATTTCTCCTGTGAAAATGAGTTTTCTTTTTATCTACGGGGAACATCACTTTAGTAACAATGCAACATTGTGTTACTGACTGCTGCGGCTCTACTGCCAAAAATTATTTGCCCTTGAAGACCTTAATTATATGAAATCAAGAAGTCAGAAATGTATTGCCTTCCTCCCACTCCAGGATTTCAGAGTAACCTGGCAAGGACGGAAGGGGTTTTCAAGTGTAGTCCTTTTCTCAAAAGCCCTTTGAAAAGGTCGGGCAGTGCAGAGAGTCCAAGTTAAAACTGTGTGAATGCATGCCCAGATTTCTTGGATTCCCACTCCTGTCCTAAAACCACATTGTGCAAGTGGTTATGTTCTTGTTTGCCAAACATGAAATTTAGTTACAAAGTTAGGAATTAGACTTGGTGACAACTACAGGTTTTTCTCTTCCAGCCGAGCATCAGATGAGTAACCTGCCTGTGTCTGATGAGTGAAATTGCGGTTCTGGGTGTCTTTCCTCTGCAGTAAACGTGTAGGAATTGCAACCTACCTTTCAACCTTTATTTTGTCATTTTTTTAAAGCTAGTATTTACGTAATCAGAAGACCAAGTTTAGCAAATCTAGTTACTTTGGAACGTGTGTTAATATTTATTACCCAACAGATGTTGTTAGAGGGTGTATTATCATTCCCTAGTACTTGAGGAAAAGCACTCTTAAATCTTCTTGTGTAAAATAAGTCTCTATTCTTCTACTCTGCACCTGTCAGCTCCGGTTTCAGGGGTTAATTTGACACTCCAAACGTGCATCGTTATACTTCCGCGGTGTGGCTGCGTATTTTGTTCCTAATTGGCAAGCATGTGTAAGTGAAAGAGAGCATGTGGGAATGGTAAAGGCTGGAGCAAGACCAGAGAAACCTAAAACTGACATGGATGTGTGTGATGTATAAAGAAATTAAAATGGTGCCACATAAAACTTTTTTATTTATAGCTCCTTAAGAGACTTTTTCTTGAGAGTACTGAGAGACGACTTGCCGTGGTGCTTGCCAAAGCAAGCTTATAATTATAGCAGCACTTGATGGACTTCGTGGGTAGCTGGGATTTCAGCTGCTCAGACTGCATGTCGGGAGGCATCTGGCCTGGAGTGCTTCTTCTGGGAACGTGATTTTGGATGAACAGGAGTGACGCTTCTCAGAGACGTTTTACACAAATAACTCTTGCTGCAAACCATTATTTTGGAGTAAATGAAAACCAGTAAAAATGCTGCTAAGCTAGTGCTGGCTTCTGTTTTAATTTTATGCAACATTTTTCTTCCTTTTCTAAAAGCGGGATGAAACGAAGCTGCAGTTGATGAAAGTAGTAGAATCTCAATTCCCAAAGCAGTTGCTGCTGCCTTTTCTTGGAAGTGCTTATTAAATAAATCCTTGAGTAAAATTATTCAAATTATGTCTGTTAAAGAAACTCACTTTTTAAGCATCTTTAAGTTTTGAAGTGCTGCATAAACCATGATTTTTATCTTTAATAACCTCTGCGTGTTCATGGCTTCATTTTCTTGCCGCATGGACAATTTGATGAGTGGTCTGCTCAGTGGTAAGCAATCCTGCTGCCATTAAAATCCTTTTATAAGCAGCTCAGTATCATTGCCCCATTTGTCCCATTCAGCATTCATAGGCAGAGCTTACCAGTTAAAAAAAAAAAAAAGCATATGTTCTCTTTAATCTTGTCCTGTCTCATTATGTCTTGTGATTCTGACTGGTATTTCTCATCTGTTTTCAGATTGATGTTTCCTGCCTGTTGAAGTGCTCATGACCTCAATAGTCTTGTTAGCAATTCTGCTAGAGTTGCGTGCTCTTTGCTTATTTCTCTTAATAACCTTTTTTTCATGGCACTTCCAGTAGGCAGGTGAACATCTGAGTCAGTAGCAATCCCCTGCTAATAGACGTTTTTGTCACACAACACGGCTGCCAAGCAAATAACTTCTATTGGATTTATTCCTTGCTTGGCTACTGTCTGGGGCTTGTGGAAAGCTGTGAATGGATGCTGAAAGCATGCTTCGTGCTGCATTGGTATTCTTAATAGACTGGTCATGCTGTACTGTATCTTTGACCCTTGGATGATTTTGTAACTGTTTATTTTGTTTCTTTTAAATTAGTCAGCATTTTTGGAAAGTTCTTCTGTAGGGCTTTTTAGGTTATCTCCACAGTGTTTGCTTTTCCAATTCCTTGAATTAACTTCTAAATGCAGTGGAACAGTGGCAGAAAAGTTTATTGTGCGGAACTTAACATCAGTGCCAGAGATTATTCTGGTTTGTGAAGTCGTGACTCTATTCAAGTTGCATTGCTTTGGGGTTATATCTGTTCTATTTGTTGTGAAGTGGAATTCACTCATTCCACAGACTTCAAACTTTTTTCAGTGACATGAAGCATTTAAATGTCCTGAACAGGTGGATGGGTCTTCACCAGCTCCTCCTTAAGTTTCATTAAACATCATTCCTAAATTTACCTTGTATTTGAGGAACTGGTTCTTCTCACAGTTTTAGGTAAGATTTTGAGTTTCTCAGCTCTTCAAGTGTCCATTTTTTAAAGAAATTTGAAGTGCTGGAGGTGAAGTCTTCAAGAGTGACGCTTGATCGTTAAATGTCGGTCATGTTTTTTGTTCAACTTCTGTAGAAAAGATGTGCCCTTCTTAGAAGTGCTACAATATGGAAAAAGTTGAGTCATGAAGTCTTGTGAAATTTCAGCACTGTAACTTAAAGTACCTTAGCTCTTTTCAAGTTTAAAACAAGTATTTTTAAGACTTTTGCTTAAGTTAGACTAGTCCATAATTGCTAGTAGGTGCCAGGTGCTAAGGACAGGAAAGGATGTTTCTCTGTGTTAGATGTAGGTAGGTCGTAATATTGATTATTGTTTTTTAAATTTTTACAAGTCAGGTACATCATGTCACGCTGTTATTTATTCATCTTTACACATCTGAAGTGATTTAGAAGTAAAGTTATTCAGAAAATCACTGTAGAAGGTTAGGCATTTGCTTTCTCCTTCCCCTCTCTAGTGCTGTTGACAGACGTTACGATACTTGAGGCAGGAGCATTATTTAAAAGTAGTATTTAAAAACACCACAAAAGCCTCATCTGACTTAAGGAAGCTTTTTCTGTTCCTCCATCTGTTCGCCTGGAGTTCTTCCTTCTCCTCTTTATTATATATGATTTTAGTCAAAGGTTCTTTTTCCTGGGATTTGTGCTCTTGAAAGGTTTCTGGGGTTGTGTCCACTGGCTTTTTTTCTCTGGAGAGGAAATGTACATGTTCTTCATCCTGAAGAGAGATTAAAGTTCACTCAGAAAACTTGTCTTCCCAGACTGACTGCGCAACTGCTTTGAAACGAGAATATCAGCCTTATGAGCGGTGAAAATACAATCACCAGATCAAATTGAAGTCACTTGGAGGAAGTAGTGTGCTCGTTAAAATGGTGAAAGAGGAGAGGCATCAGAAACCATGAATCTTTTTGCACGCAATCTTCTTTGGCTGGCAGTTCAGAAGGCAGCTAGTTAACAAAGCTTGTGTGATGGCAGGTGATTTGGTGAGAAGCTGGATGTCACTAATTAAGCTGTTAAATCGTGGGTATTTTAGTTCCCTTCATAATGGTTAGAAAAAAATGTAAAACAGGGGAACTTAGGCTTCCCGAAAGCAACAGTCTTAACAGCATTGGATCGTATGAGAAGAAGTAAGTGGAAGCAACCAGTTTAATTTAAATTATTTTGCATTGGATTCAAAAGTGAGAAAAGAGGATTTTCTTTTTATTCTTGGAAAGGATTCAAGTTGAACACAAGCACAGGGCTGGAAGCTTGTTTAGCTTGATGTGAGAATCTCAAGAAGACAAAACAGTATCGCACGTACAGTTTCTCTGACTTTCACAATTTGGAGTAGGAATTTATTTTGATTGATGTAGAATTTAGGACTCAGCATTTTCCTTTACTTGATTTTTTTGAAGTGGTTTAGCAAGAACAGGGTGAAAGAGGGTAAAACTTGTGTATTTGAAGAGCAGTATCTGGGGACAAAGATGTATTTAAGTAACACTGAGCTAATTTTGAATTTGGCAGATTAAAAGTACTGTATAAATATTTCAAAAGGAAGTAATTGCTTTCGAAGACACTGTTGCTGTGCTTGCAGAATATTTTTGCCTGATGCACCCAGTTTTGCGCTCAGACTGCGCAGAGCACCTGAATTCTGATCCTGTCCTTTTCTGGGTCTTTTAAATAGCTCAGTTGGGTTTCCTCTTTTTGGGCTGTGGCTCTCCTGTATCCAGCCATGAGTGTGAAAGGAAGAAAGCACTGTACTCTTCATCTTTGCACTGAACTCAGTGCAACTGTCTGCGAATAAGATCTGTTACAGCTAAACTGAGATGATGTGGGCTAGAAAGGCCGTATTAATGTAGGAGGTCACAAAGAGTGTGTCAAGCGTTTCGTTGATTTTGAAGGCAGCTTAATAGAATTGGTCTGTTGTGCCATGGGAAAGCTATCCCACTTGTTGATTCAGACTGAAAATCTGAAATCAAATCCCTTGGTTGGTTTGTTGTTTTTTTTTTTCCCTTTTGATGTCTGAGTATTTTAATGAATCTAATGTGACATCCAGGGCAGGCTGCCCCAAACACTCAGCTTTCCCAAAGCTCATGAAGACTGTCTTGGTAAAATGGCATGTGTGTGTATGTATAAGCAAACTCGGAATCTTGCCGAATCTTGGTTTTGTGAGAATTGTCATTTGTTCTTCAGGAATAATGTCTTCAGGCTAGGATATGTTAAGCAGAAGGATTAAACTGAAAAACAAGCTTTTGGCGTTAATCCAGGATTGATTTAGCATAGTTGGGGAAGAATATTCTGGAGAAGGAACAGTAATGATGCAGTCCTTGGGTTCTGCATTTTAATAAGACAAGAGATGACAGTCTTCTGCAGTTTTACTGCACTTACTGCTGGAATTCCAGGATTCTTTTCAAGAGCAACTGTTGCTTCATCTGTCAACATTCATCATGGGGAAATAGCAAGCGTGGTGTGTGAGGTGGGGATGAAGAAGCATCTGTGTTAAATAATGAGTAAAAATTCATACAAAGCACCTTCAGGTAGCAGGGCGTGAATATGAAAATCTGCGCTCGCAAAGCTGTGACAGCGAACAGGTCAGACTTCATGTAAATTTGTGACAAGAATTAGTAGAAACTCGGGTGACATAAACTGCACTCCTCTGCCACTTAGCAGAAATGTCTCAAAGAGCACCCAAAGACCCAAAGGTTTCTACACAGAAACCATTACTGTGCTACTGAAACCTGCCTCTTGCAGGCAGCTCAGCACAGCAGGAACCCTGTTGCTGTTCTGAGCAGGCAAAAGCTGTTCTGCCTGCAGGAGCGTTCAGAGGCACCTCTGCCACCTCTTAGAGGACGGGGGTTCTTCGTGTCCTTTCCCCCAACACAAACTCTTTGAGTAATTATCATTTCCAGCTTGGAGAAGAAGAGTCTTAATGACCTCTCTGCTGCATTTGGGAAAAAAAGTGCAGGCAAGTGACTTCAGGGCAGTATAAATCCCTGTTCAGAAAGCGATTCATTCACAGGTGCTCATAGCTGGCAGAAGAGATCCTTATTCTCAGGGCAGTTCCTCTGAAGGTCTTTTCCCCCATGAACTTCAACAGTCCCTTGTCATTTTAGATGATTTCAACATGCTGTTTGCAGCATAGATCTTATTCCTTCTAGGTGATACATTAGTGAAATAGTCTGTTAGTAGAGCAGTAAGAATAGTTTGTGAGAAATGATTTTGTGTAGCAGAAAAAAGAGATCATGAGAAGAGCGCAATAGCTGAAGCTGACCGTACCGACCTACACAGTGGACATTCCCACTGTTCATAAAAAGTCCAAAAGTGTGGTTATTAGTTGCACATCGAGTACCATAGTACTCATTTTTACAGAGAGCTTAATTTGTTGTTTATTTAGAAGTTTGGAAATTCTCAGATTGTCTAAATAACCATTAGTCTTGCTTAATGTTTTCCCTGCTGTTTCACACACTTTTTTTTTTTTTTTTTTTTTTTTTTCATTTCCAGGCCCAAAATGTTCAACACAGCAAGGACATGACTCTTGCCAGCAACCGCAGTCTGGCAGAAGGCAATCTTTTGTACCAGCCAAAGTTGGAGTCTTTGAAATCAAATTTGACTGAAAAATACCGAGAGCTGCAAGTTCTTTTTGAAGCATACCAGATAAAGAAAACAAAACTAGGTAACGTTTTCTGTTGACAGTTATGATTTACTGCGTTCTAAGTGAATGTAAATCTGTGGCATGGTTTTTGTTTGGTTTTTGGTGTCACAGTTTCAGCTGTGTGAATTAGGGTACAAAATGAAATGTCATTCTTGTGTATTTCTGAAATAGATCATGCTTCTAATGATTTATTAAGTATCTGTTACATCTAGTAACAGATACTATGGATTCTTTCTGTTATTGTGTGGTTACCTTCCTATTGTTGACCTGCTCTTCCCTAAATGATCAAATCCATTTGCCTTGCTAAAAAGTAAAATGTAATTTGAATTTTCGGTGATTAATCATAAATCAAATGGAATATTGCATTTAACTTTCTCATTTCGTACTGAACTGTGCAGCACTGTACATCTGATACTGCACTTGCTGAAGTGCTTTGTCTTTCAGTATTATAAATACGTCATTGTAATTAAATTTCAGCTTTTAGTACTGTGACAGTATTCCTAAACTACTTAATATATTTTCTTACTGTAGATCATCCTGTCTGGAGCAGTGAAGTGTGCTCATTGTACATACATGCCTTAGAAATTGTTATGGTTGCTGAGGCTGTATAGCTGCAGTTAGAAGTCACTTAGAGCCAGCTGTCACTTACTGTTCCTTTTGTGCCATTACAGACAGACAGTCCAGTAATGCTTCACTGGAGACACTGCTGGCGCTGCTTCAGACAGAGGGGGCTAAGATCGAGGAAGACACAGAGGTAATGACAAAACATTTCAATTCTGCCATTTGTACCCATTTCCAAAGACTTGAGTGTCCACGGCTGCAGTGCGGAGTTGAACGTGTCATGGACGAAAGGGATATGTTTAAGACTATGGTCTGGTCTTTGCTTTGGACTTCAATGAACAGCCATTTGGTTTCAGCAAGAATTTTTTTTTATCTGGGCAATTTTTACTCATAACATCTTTGAAGTTTAAGAGAGAAAACACTCCTTTTCGGAAAAGAAAGTCAAACCCTCTTAGTTCCTTGGCATTGCCTTCAAACTCATGGCCTATAAATGGGGAATTGTATTTTTTTTTTTATGGTGTTTGCCTGGTGTATGTATTAATCCATTACAAATGCCAGTTAGTAATCTCATGAAAAATTGTGCCTGCACTGTTTTTTTCCAGCATTTCTGGTGAAATATTCCATGGTGATTTCAACGTATCTGTCTGGGTGCCAGTGGTCACCCCTCGCTGTGATACACGTGCTTGAAGGGTGGTCTGTTTTCAGAATGATGGAAGTGTTTGGTTTGGTTTACTGATATACCTGTAGGACATTTTCTATAACTGTATCGGGGAGAAAAAAAATCTGCTTATTGACCTTAGGATATGAGCAAAGGACAAGTTGAATTATGTGATTATATGCACAGTCACCGTTCTTAATTATTAAAAGTCACTTACCCAAAGCCACAAGCAAGTGTGAGTATTAAACCTGGCTTAGCAATAATCTGCCTCTCTCTACTGAGTCTTCCAGAGTTCTCGGTGTTTCTGTTGGCCTTGCAAGCAGTACTGAGCTGTAATTCAGCTTAGCTGGCAATCTTGAAAGCTGTTGAACTTGGTTTCTTCCCACCTCTGATGATCAGGGGAATGTTCAGAGCTACGTTCAGATGTTCTTACTGCTGTTGCTTCAGTATAAATTTAAGCAAAAATGATATTTAACTCCCAGTGCTTCTGAGTAATAACTAACTCAAAATTCTGCTCAGAATTCTTAGTATGTCAGTCGTCTTCCATATGCAAGCTGGAAAATCACAGGCAAAATTATGCTATTTTTAGGATATAAGCCATTTAGATTCTCTTACAGTATGCTGTTTTCTAAGAGATTGTTCTGTATTTGACAGAATATGGCAGAGAAATTTCTTGATGGTGAAATACCACTGGATTCCTTCATTGATGAGTACCAGAGCAAGCGCAAACTGGCTCACCTGCGACGTGTAAAAATTGAGAAGCTCCAAGAAATGGTGCTGAAGGGACAGAGACTTCCACAGGTTCAGCCACAGGCTCAGCTGAGAGCGCCTGAGACAACACCAGCACCTCAAGATTCCTACACTTCGGATGCAAACACTCCTCCTTCAGTTGTGCCCCGACGAATACCACCCCCTCCACCTTCTTCAGTCCCAGCAGGACGCTTTCCTACGCCGTTTACTGCAGCCATGAGTGCAGGACCAGCTCTTTCTTATCCAGGTGCTCCGTATCCTCCTCTCCCCCCTCGACCAGGAGTTCAGTCTGCAAGTCAAATGCCACAGCCAGGATACCCATCCCAGTTTGTACCACAGTATCCTCCAGCTCTTCCCCAAAGACCACCTCGCCTTCCGCCACATCCTGGTTTTATCCTGCAGTGAATATTTTGGTGCGCCTCACTTATGTATTGGTGCTCATATTTCCCGTTTCTCCCCATCAGAGACTTAACGTAGGCAATGGAAAGCCTCTGGTTTTTGCACAAAGGAATACAAAATTCGAGCTGTGGCACAGAGGTTTGCAATTGCTTTTGGTAAATGTGATTCTTCTTGTTTTCAAATATCAGTGGCGACAAGGTTTTTCTAGGAAGGTGATAGGGTCTAAATTTTGTAGATCCCATCAAATTGTTGAACAACATACAGTGGGTTTCCTGACATTACAAATCGAATCACTCTCTGAATTCTTTAGTGATGATAAACCAGCATCCCCTTCTGTTCCGATGTACCCCCATCGCAGCTGGATGTATGTGGGGCAAACTGGGAGCTGTTTGTCCCTCTAAAGAATTCTCTGTCGGTGCTGGTGTTTGGGTAGTAACAACCATATCTGAGTAGGGGGTAAAGGGCTGCAAAGGGCCGCATCAGCATCCTTTGCAGCGTGCCCAGACAACGGCATTCACGGCCAGGTGCACAACGCTTTCAGAGCTCGCTGAGCTGAAACTCTCGTCAGAAAATGTTGTATGGTTTTTAGACAGTAAAAGTGAACAAGAGTTTCATTTCTACATTTCAGTTCTTACCTTAGACTTTTCATAATGAAAGTACACACTCCCCCCGCTCCTAAATAGCTTGATATCTTGAAAGAAGTCCTGGTCTCTTGAAATTAAACTAAACTGTATAGCCAGTTTAGACTTTTATAGAAATTTTACTGGGCATTTTTATTTCCTTGCCTATAAAGACTTTCTTACGTTTTTTTTTCTTTTCCAAACTTTGGATAAAGAAGTGATATTATTTTTTTTTTACACAGGTGCTTAGCTTCTGATATCATGTGATGCCAGGAATCTAGACAGGGTAATTTCTTAATCAAAGGCTGGGTTTTCACATCATGTCATTGCCCACTTGAAGCTCCACAATTTCATTTTATCCCTCAAACTCAGCCTCTCGCTTGGCAGAACTATTTTTAACTTTCCGATTTCCTTTAGTTCTGCCGGTTTTGGCATGTGTATCTACCTGGAATTTGCAGTTAACGTTTCTCAGCAAGCAGATGAAACAGAAAAGCTTTTTCAACTCCGTGGTGGCTGTTTGCATCTTACATAATCCATTCTTGACTTCTTATGCCACTGGAGGGGGGGAGGCTTTTTAGGGGAGCTCAGATTGCGCTCTCAATGTGACTCTTGAAGCCTGAGGTGCAGGCACACGCCGGTGTTTTAATTAGCATTGGCGGAGGCAGATCTTAACGCTTGTTGCTTGTGCCGAATGTGGCCATAAATTCATGACCAGTTTCGCACATCCACAAACAGCTTTCAGAATAATTTATGGTAATTTAAGAAACTCACAGTCCAGAATCTGTCATAGCCCCTGCATTATTTCAAAACATTTTCATACCGTTGTCCTGGAATGCACTACATTGTTTGGAGTCTGTACTACAAACAGCATCAGTCAAAATAGAATCTCTGGGGTTTTTTTCTTTACGTAAGGCCCTTGCCTGTCCCTTAATCATTTCCTCTGGAGTGTGGTGGTTGCTAGCAAATACTAATCTGAAATTCAGCTCATAACAGGAAGCACTCTATTCTGAAAATACGATTATTTGGCTTGTTTTGCCTTCCGAAGACAAAGGGCAGAAGGTTGGTCAGTGTTACTGACATCTGAACCAATTCCCCAGTGTAAATCTGGAAAGTTTCCATAGATGGGGGATTTTGTGAAGCAACGTGCATTGGAATTGTTTGCAAAGTGTGTTTTTTCTGTAATCTAGTGATGGTACAGGATGTGTTTTTTTTAAAAATAGTGTAATATGTTTTCTTGGTATTATTTTCTCACTGAAGCTTTGTATAAGCGTGGTTAATTATGACTCGTTTCAAAGTAATTTTGCTGTGCTATTAGTGCTGGTATTTGGATGGCAACTGTTGTATCTGAATGCTAAACATAAGTCTGCTGTAGAAATGATTTGTGTCCTAGAAAGAATTAAAGTGGGTAGGGGCTACCAAGGTGGTGACTGAGTACAGAGATTTGTACTTTGAGCCTGCTACACAAACTCAAACACTCTCAAAATTAGTTTTGGTAACATTTAATAAAAACAGCCAGGTATATTTTACACTTGTCAAGTGCCAACTTTTTTTCCGAGGGCTGAAAATCCTCAGAAGTTACGGAGGTGATAAGTGTATTGTGAATTTGCACTGCATTTTATGTATCTAACTTTATTGGTATTAGTAGTCCAAAAATATTTTTACTACTTGTTAAATTTTCTGTCTTTTGGTAACTTTTGTGATAACACGACCTTTCAGGGATACTTTATCTAGAAACAAACTCTTGTGCAAGCTAAATGCAGACAAAGCTAATGCAATTTTTCTGTCTGAAAGCAAAACGATGCATTATTGCATATGCACGTGGCTGATGTGCCTTAGGATCACTACTTGTGATTGTAATACTAGGATATTAGCGTTTTTATCATTTGAATGGCCATTGCTTAACTAATCTAAGGGCTCTTCAAGAGCACTTTCTTTTACAAAAAACTCACCCTCATACTTAGAAAAAACAAAGGCTGTATCTGCTATTTGTAAGCTTATAGTTGCCTTCACTGATGGATAAGTTTGGATAATGTAACTAATGTGATGTTTCAGTCTCAACTGAAATCCAGCTGCTCATGGAAAACGTTTTGCCATTAATTGTGTGTGTGTGTGCGCACAAACTGTAAATATATACTTGACTGCTGGTAATGTTTAAAGGAGAAAGATGACTGTGGAAAGCTGTTTAAATCCTTTCAGAAACAAACATTACAAAACACTAACCTGAACGAGTCGGGCGAAAGATGTGTCGGTGCTTTTGGCCGGTTGCCCTTTGACAGCTTCTCCTGTAAGAGCAAATAAATAAATTCTGCTATGGCTAGGATGTTTAGAATCGTACTAATTTGCACTGTTTATAAGATAGTGAGATTAAAATGCCATAGGCAAGCTGAGAGGAGGTGGCTCGGCATGCTTGCCAAAATATATATATTATAATGTTGTTTTTGATGTCTGCTGCAAATAGCATATACTTCCCCAAAGCAATTGGAGTGGAGAAAAACCGTTTAAATATGGTGTGTAACACGGCTTTAGAGTGTTGGTAGCGTTGAAAATGCTCTCTTTGGATGGCGTTAACTTTTTGCCAGTTCTTTGTACGCTGTTTTGTAAGTTATGACGAATTCGGTTGTACGTGACTGGGGTGTTTGATCGGGGATCG